>NC_057349.1:102807074-112807074 GCF_016509475.1 Prionailurus bengalensis
AGGCGGAACTATTATCTTCTTCACATTACAGATGAAGAAAATAAGGCGAAGAGAGATAAGCAATTTGGCCAGAGTCAGTTGTCAGAGCCAAGATTATATGAAACCCCCAATGTCTACTCCCCAACCCCACTAAAAAAAAACCCATCCAACAAAATAGACAAATGGGTTCAACAAAATGTACTGAATACTTGTTTCGTGTGAAATACCACAAGGGATGCATCCACACAACCCGTGCGCTCCTTACTCCAGTGAAAATAACCAGGGACGTTGAAGAGAGGTACTGTTTTGCATTTGGCTAGTCATTACCATCAGCCTGGCAAGAGATATTCTATATTACATGGAAAAATATGATTGGGCACACCAGAAAACTTTCCAGCTTTTCTGCACCAGATACTGTAATTTCATTATTTAGCATAAAATATGAATGCTCAGGTTCATTAACAATCAAATCCAGATGCAAATGCAAATGGAGAAATATAATGGAAAACCAAATAGCAGATTCTCATTATCTGCTTTTTGTTAAAATCAATGCCAAAGCTCTCCTCTGTAAACAAGTACTGAATTACAGTATTTTAGGCCTGATACAAACCTAGACATTATTTACTCCAATTCCCTACAATTATTTTTAAGTTTAAGGTCTAAAGGAAAATAACTAGTAAGCATAAGAGATTCCCAGGACTCGGGAAAAGTGGTCAGCAGTATCTATGAAAGCTGAACCTATACCCATCCTGAGACCCAGCTCCTCTACCCCTAGAAATATACCCAATAGAAGTGCTTTTATTTGTCACCAAATGATATATATGATAAGCATTTTTTTTTTTGTAATACCCCCAACTGCCATTGATCCAATGATCATCAATAGTAGACTGGGCAAATAAAATACGGTATATTTAAGCAATGGAATATACCATGCAGTGACGAAACCAAGGTACAACTACATACAACCATGTGGATGAATCACAAAATTATGAGGAGCAAAAGAAGTTATCATTTTATCATGATTTTTATCGACGCATATTTCAAAAAACAGTCTAACCTAATCTCTGATGTCAGAAGTAAGAAGAATGGTTACTTAGAGGACACAGCGGTGTTTGTTGAAATGCTGGTGATTTCTGCCTCTCGCTTTGAGTGCTGATTGCACAGGAATGCTCATTCTGGGCCAATCCATTCAGCTGTATACTTATTATTTGTGCATCTTTTTCTGTATACATGTTATACTTCAACAAAAATCACATCCCTTTCCCCCCAAAAAGAAGAAAGCTGGCGCTCTCTTTTACCTATCTCCTCCATTATGAAGAAATTCTCAGGCACAAGTTCACAGGGAAGAACTCACGAATGTTGTGAATCTTAATTCTGCTAAAACTAACATTTGCTTCAGTCGTGTCAACAAAAATAAATACTTCAATATTGAAAACGTTTGCTAAAGAAACAAATGTGTTTGATGAGAAAACAAAAACCAGTATTTCCTTTGGCAAACATTTGTTGGATTGGAGGTAGCAAATGTAAAACTTCCAAGTTGTTACTGAATTTGCTTAGATGTTCGGTTTACTCAAGATTCAGAATTTTTGTGGAGTTGTATCTTTTAAAAACTGTAGGGATAAAAATAATTGTAATAGAAATAAAAAAGACTGAATGTCTAAAATGCTGCTCTGGCTTTGTCCCAACTACACACAGTTGTGTAATGCCTGGCAAATAATAAGCATTTGAAAAATATTTGCTTTAAGAATAAAAATATAGTACAACGTGCACTCGCTAGATACTTCTCCTCAGTCTTTGTCACACAGAGATACAATGGGTATTTTTTAAATACCTGGTAAACAGGAAATGAACTATATACTTCTTTGCTATTTTAGCAAGCATATAATAGAGAATAATGACTGAAAAAAATAAATATCATAGTGCTAATTATTATATAACAGTGCTGTTTTAATATTATTTATAAGACGCCTGTAAATGATAGAACATCATTAAATGATTTATAGCTTCATAAATCATTTATCTTAAATCATTTATAAGAGAAAGATACTTTATTAAAAAAAACTTGAAAGTCATGAAGACCTTGGAAAAATGAACAAAAAAGTATCCTCCCACCAACTACATTTTAGAGAAAAAATGGAGAGTAGTATCACTCTCCCTGGAAGTAATCATATATTAAATTGGTGTCAAGAAAACCTTAGAAAATATTAGCTTTCAGGAAAAAACACTTACAATTTATATTTTCTACTTTTAAGTAATATATTCTTACTATGACTCTAAAATCTGTCCAAACCCCCATTAACATTTTAAAAGAAAGTTCTCCAGTTCTTACCAAACAGAAATAAATAATACCTGACAACAGCATTAGGGAGCATAAACATAAAATTACCTGTTATTAAAAACTGAGCACATTTTTTCTCAAAGAAATATATTACTCAGCTGTAAAATAGTATGTTTGCCATTCACACTAATGTTTCAACATTATGGTTCAATCTTCTAAAAAGCTGACATGGAAAATAATGGCGTAATAAACTAATTCATCATAATGTGCAAAAGAAACCGCTGGAATAAATTGTAATAACCTTTCAAAAACTAGCAGCTTTTAAAAGTATTAATTTCTACTCCAGATAATTGGAAAGGACACCTGGGTGGGTAGGCAATATTTTTTATGGGATTGCTCTGTCAGGAGCTCAGATTGTCTCTGGACTCAGCAATGATCATTTAGCACTAAATGACAGTGAATCTTGCAAATAGGTCTTCCTAGATGGGGTTTGCCATAAATTACCAAACTCAACTCCCCTCAAGGTCAGCCATATGAGAGGGCAGGTATCAAACGGCCTTCGTGGAGACCCGGAGTGGTCCTCGGGTTTCTCATAAATGGACAATAGTTGTGTTGGCTGCCATAAAATCAACTTAATGGACTGA
This sequence comes from Prionailurus bengalensis, assembly GCF_016509475.1. Lineage (NCBI taxonomy): Eukaryota > Metazoa > Chordata > Mammalia > Carnivora > Felidae > Prionailurus > Prionailurus bengalensis. Next base: position 102,809,976 of record NC_057349.1, read on the forward strand.
CAACATAAATTACCATCAAACTCTGACGACATTCGTCCCTAGAAGACAGCTGAAGAATGCTTTTATATCAAAGCTGAAGAAAATGGATAACAATATGCTTTGCTCTATACCAGATCATAAATATTTTTAACAATTCTAAGTGGGGAATGAATTAATATTAGAAGCTACGATATGGTTTACTTGAGGCATTAAAAACAGCATCTAAGTAATATTAAAATGGCACTTGCTTTTTGAACTATTATATATCATTGTAACGCAATGGAGTGTGTGTGTGTGCGTGCGCGCGTGTGTGTGCGTGTGTGTGCGTGCGTGTGTGTGTGTGTGTGTGTGTGTGTGTGTGTGTTCTAGGTAAGAAGGTTACATTTGCCCGGCACTGGGTATTTCCTTAAATCTAAATAACTACAAAGAGTACTTGATGGCTTTCTGGTTTTATTTTATCTCTGTAGCCCACTCTGGACCCACAGAAAGATAGATTCTTGAGTTCTCCTGCTACCTGGGATAAATCATTAATTCACTTTCTCTATGGCTCAGTTTTTCCATTTGTAAAGCAAAACTGTTAAAGAAGGACATTTTGAAGACACTGGAATTAATCCTGGCAGGAAGGTACTAAATAAACACCAAACTACGGGAGAATCGTATCAATACATTTATGAAAATAATGCACTCTGGACAATCAATTAACAGCTTTTACAAGTCAACGCGGTAAAAAAATATAACAGCAGCTGAACAAGGAAACTGGAATTTTGGGGGCATATTAAACATCACTGGCTGAATGTTCATTACTCATCTAATTATGCTTCCATCTTCTTACTTCAACATAGAGCTACAATTATTCTCCCAGGCATTTTTATAACAGTATTTATTATCTCGTGGAAATCAGGACTTCACTGTAGGTTTGCTAAAAGAAATGCTACAGGAAATAAAAGCAAGTTGTTCCTGGAATCCAATGGCATCTGAGACCATGAATATTATGCATAATTGTCAATGAACTCGATACACTTTGCAAACTATACAAGTTCCCAAACAGAATGTGAAGTTAGTAAGTTTTGTGTCTGTCTCCCGCATCTGGTCATCACCTCTGTCGTGCCTTCCTTTGCACTCTCGCTCGCATTTAGTCTTTCCTTCTACCCCACCGTCACTTCTGTCTAGAACCTCATCACCTTAGAACTGAGTTATTGCAGTAGTTTCTCTGCTCCTGTTCTCTACCAATCCATCCTGCCTACTCCTGCCAAATGAATCTTTTTTAAAGCACTATTTTAATTATGTCATTCCTCTGCTCAAAATTGTCAATGAGTCCCCATCCCCTGGGGGCCAGAGGCCAGTCTTTATCTAGAATCAAAGCTTTGGGCTCTCCGGCCTCACCTGCCTTTCTAATCTTGTCTTTTCCAGTTCTCCTGCACAAGCCTGCAGGATAATAAATGCATCTGCTGCTTGGTTACTTTCACCATAGGGCCTGCCTGGTGGGTACCATCCATCCTCTCTGCCCAGCCCGTCGCCTTCCATCTGTGAGGCCTTTTTCACTACTTCAAGCCATAGTTAGCACCTCTAGTCATGAAACTGGAACAGTCTTTTTTTTTTTTTTTTGTATTAAAATGATTTATTTCACTGTTGTAATATGGCTGAACTTCAGTTTTCATTGTTTAACGGTTTCCACGTCTTTTCTCCCTAATTAATTTGTAAAGCTCTTTAAGGGTAGGGGTGTTTGTGTTCTTATTATCTGCCAATCTCCCTAGCACGGAGTTTATGAAAATAGTTAGCAATCAGTAGACACTTGTTTAATGAATGAACGCAAAAATGCTGCTCTAGGCTTCTTGCAAGATTAGGATGAAAGCTATTCAGTTGTGTTTGTAACTTGTGGTATTCCAGAGCAGTAATTTATGCATGCGAGGCAGTTTTCCCGAACCTAATAAATCTGTTTTAATTTTTAAGTTCTTAGCGAAATTCTGGATTATGAAATATAAGCTGAGCACATGAGATTTATAATGTTGAAATCTGACTTCAGTGTAAACTTGGGCACCATTACGATAAACACAAAGCAGTGCATATTCACAGAATTAATGATAATTTTCTGAAAGCTCCTTACAAACCGAAAGCTCAGTAATTTCTAAACAAAACTAAAATCAGTCTAAGAATAAACTCAGAGGAAAAAAAAAAAAAGATAAGCATGCAGCAGTCCAGAGTCTTTATTTTATGAATCAGAAATATACTTTAGCTTGTAATATTCTGCAGAAAGAATATGGATTTTGGAAACCATCAGGATGGTCCTGCCACTTGCTGGGTGTGCCATCCTGGGTCAGCAACTCAGTGTCTTTGAACTTTAAAGTTCTCACAAGGCAAGTGAAAATATTAATATCCAGTTTACTTCAAAAACCAGAGATGAATGAACCCCTTTGGAGCTGTTAATTAGGTTCATGAATTAAAGGGCACCCTGTGGCACCTACCTCAGTACGTGGCACATTAATAAATGGTAGCTACTATTATTGTTTTTGTTTTACGACTTTTTCGTTTTCACCCCTTCCTTCCTATTGTTTATGGAGAAAAATGGCTTCCCTAATAGCTAAAAAGCATGAGCACAGGAGTCTAAAACATCTGGGTTTAAACTATGGCACCGCCATTTACTAGTTTACTAATCTGTTTATTAACGAATCTGAGCCCCAATTGTGTAAGAGGATCTATGAAGAAAACAAAATCTTGCAGGGACATTCTGAAGACTAAAAATGATCTATTTAAAAGTGTCTAGCCTAAAACAAGTACTCTGTAACAGCAGGTATTATAATTTTTATGAATCTTCTCTCAGGTACTATTCTGTTCTGTATTAAAGAACCCATGTTCGTGAATATTTTTTAAGTGAAAGTAGTAGGAAAAATTTCCTCCTTATATTTCAGTGCTTTGCAGAAAAACATAATTTAGTATTATAAAAATTATTCTTATAAATAATATTTGTGTAGTGACTTAGAGTTTACAAAATACCTTTACAACTTAGGACTATGCTCTAAAAATATTCCCCCGGGGCGCCTGGGTGGCGCAGTCGGTTAAGCGTCGGACTTCAGCCAGGTCACGATCTCGCGGTCCGTGAGTTCGAGCCCCGTGTCGGGCTCTGGGCTGATGGCTCGGAGCCTGGAGCCTGTTTCCGATTCTGTGTCTCCCTCTCTCTCTGCCCCTCCCCCGTTCATGCTCTGTCTCTCTCTGTCCCAAAAATTAATAAACGTTGAAAAAAAAAATTAAAAAAAAAATAAATAAAAATATTCCCCCATTTAGCCACTCATTGCTGTATTACTCCAATCATTATTCCGGCAATCCATTCTACCGTCAAGACGTTTAACAATAAACAATAATGATAAACTACAAATATTAAGAAAGCTACTTAAAAAGTAAGTTAAATGTGTTATTGGCCTAGGTCTACATCTTTAAAAATAGTTGACAGTTCAGGGGCGCCTGGGTGGCGCAGTCGGTTAAGCGTCCGACTTCAGCCAGGTCACGATCTCGCGGTCCGGGAGTTCAAGCCCCGCGTCGGGCTCTGGGCTGATGGCTCGGAGCCTGGAGCCTGTTTCCGATTCTGTGCCTCCCTCTCTCTCTGCCCCTCCCCCGTTCATGCTCTGTCTCTCTCTGTCCCAAAAAAATAAATAAATGTTGAAAAAAAAAATTAAAAAAAAAAAAAAGAAATAGTTGACAGTTGAAACTGGTCAGATGAAATTAAGCAATTGATCACAGATTCTCAATCTCAGCAGTAGAGGCCTCCTCTAGGCAGGCTTTAACAAGCACACTTACAGAGTGGTTTCTTTTCTTTCTTTTTTTTTTTTTTTTAAGACTACTTATTTTTTTAAATGTTTATTTGAGAGAGAGCAAGCGAGCATGAGTGAGGCACGCAGAGAGAGAGGGAGACAGAGAATCCCAAACAGGCTCCTCACTGTCGGTGCAGAGCCCGATGCAGGGCTCAATCTCACAATCTCACAATCTCACATGATCTCACTGTGAGATCATGAGCTGAGCCAAAATCAAGAGTCTGACGCTTAACTGACTGAGCCACCCAGGTGCCCCTAAAAGTGGTTTCTTACTTTCTCTTTGACTTCTTGAATATTGTTTAAAGTATCAGCAAGGTTGCTGCTGTCCTTCAGGTTAAAATACAATTAAAAAAAAATCTGGTAGGTGGTTTCTGGAACTTATCATGTAAACAAATGAAAAGACAGTGAGGTGCCTGGCTGGCTCAGTCAATGGAGCATGCAACTTAATCTCAGGGTTGTGAGTTTGAGCCCCATGTTGCATGTGGAGATTACTTAAAAATAAAATCTTTAAAAGAAGAAAAGGACAAATATGGCCAATTTTTGTACATCTAAACACATGGATTAGGTCAGATGCTGAGGTTAATGACTTATTAGCTCAGTTGGAATGCAATTAAATGCTAAAGAATGGAAAGCACCTTACAGTTTATAAGACAGCGTTGTTTTTACTAGCATAGTAGCTTAACTGAAGCACATGCTTAAAACTCATCCAATACATTTACTTCCCTTAACGTTTACAAGGTCGAAACCAGACATCAGGTGCAACTCGAAGGTGCCATTAATTCCTATGGAAAACGTTTGAAGAGATTGTTTCAAGAAGCAGCAGGCTGGCGCCTATTAAGGCCCCTAGGTACACACATACTTTTAGAACCATGTGTTTAAGGACAGCATTACTCTTGATCCTTCCAATGAGTAGCTTGCCACACAATTATTCCTTGTACAAGGTACAAGCTCCATAGGCACAGTCCTCATTTACACTGTTTTATCCTGAATCCAGTCCTTGGCTTTAGTGCTTATGGCCATTATATCTACATTTTAAAACATGATGTAACATACTTATGAGTAACTGCCACTTAGTAACTGATGCCTGCACAGCATTGGATCGGTATCCGTACTAGAGCAGTCTTTTCTAGATCCGCTTCCAAAATCCCACACAGGCATGGCATTTGCTTGGTTTTGGCCTTTGCTGTCTTTCATTGACTATCCCTCCTTTCCATTACCTGCTAGGGGTATCAAACCCTTTGGGGGCTTCTAAACTGTTTCAGTGTTTATTTTTTCCAAACCCATTAACTATAACTTAATGTTTATAGCATCAATGATAATTCCAAAGCTATTTCACAAATAAAACGTTTTGATCTTCAGGGGCACCCGGGTGGCTCAGTCGGTTAAGTGTCTGACTTCGGCCTCAAGTCACGATCTCACGGTTCACGGGTGCGAGCCCCGTGTCGGGCTCTGTGCTGACAGCTCAGAGCCTGGAGCCTGCTTCGGATTCTGTGTCTCCCTCTCTCTGACCCTCCCCCGTTCATACTCTGTCTCCCTCTGTCTCTCAAAAATGAATAAACGTGTACAAGATAAATAAATAAATTTTAAAATATTTTGATCCTTGTAATAACATCACATGAGATGAGAAAACCAAGGCATGCGGAGATTATCGGACGTGCCTGAGTCACTTGTTTGGACAGAGTTCCTCCTTCCTGACTGAATGGAGGCTCAATTCATCCCCGTTAACTGCCTCGTCATTTGCTGGTCTTTGGATTAGACTTGTGATAGAAATGCTTTTTCACCAGTTGTGTGATTTTTACTTTTTCATTTTTTTAAGTTTATTTATTTATTTTGACAGAGAGAGGGAGAGAGAGAGAGCGAGCGAGCATGGGTGCAAGCAGAGGAGGGGCAGAGAGAGAGGGCGAGAGAGAATCCCAGGCAGGCTCTGTGCTGTCAAGCACAGAGCCCGATGCGGGGCTCGAACCCATGAACTGTGAGATCATGACCTCGGCCAAGATCAAGAGTCAGGCACGCTTCATGGACTGAGACAGCCAGGGGCCCTTGTGTCAAGGTTTTTAAGTATATCGGTTAAACCCTGAAGTTTAGCCTCCTTGTCGGTAAGTGCAGGATAATAATACCTATTTCGCAGGGTTACTTTGATGATGAAATGAAATGGTTTATGTGAATTAAAGAACTTAGAATAAGGTAAGTATGTTCAAAAACGTTAGTCCTTCCAATCCCATCTCTTGGGAAGTCTTCACCTAAAGGTAGTTCCTTCAGGTATACAGAGGATCTCTGAAGTTATTCTGCAATTCAGTGGTGGGCCGGGAGAGCAGAGTATATTTAACGTATCAGTAACAACATTGCATTGAACCAAGGATTTATCCATCATCTACTATATGCCAGCTCAGTACTAAGTGCTACAGATGCACAAACGGACCGGCTGCAGCCAATGTTGGCAGCGACACGAACCAGACTTGATGATTTCCTAGAAAATAAAGATATTCCAAGAGGGGCTGGTCTGCCAAGTTTAACGGGACTTCTTGAAAATTCTCCCAAATAACTTCAAATAGAATAAAATGATTTGAAAACTTCTACTTTTTATACTTTCCTCTTGAATGGCACGTTCTGCCAAACCCCAAAGTGTTATCTTTGTAGAGAGTGGTACTGTATCCAGACCATATTATGACAGGGGGCGAGGAAGGAAATGTGGAAGAACCAATCTCAAGGGGACCTGGGAATGTAAGTTTTACAAATGTGGGAGGTGTTTCCCATTTGTTTCTATGACTCGAGTCACATAGGTCAAAAACCCTATGGCAAAACTACCCATTTGGTATTTTCTCTACCCTTCTCCTGCAGTGCCTGGGAACAGAAATATTTGCTGAGCTGAATTTTAGCCTCTAAGTCAAACTAAACAGACAAAAAAAAAAAAGGCAATCACCATCCCACCACATTTGGATTAGCCCATAAGAAAAGTATTTACAGTCAACTAAAACTTTTCACGTTGAGAAGATCTTTCAAGGTCACATCTAGTGAAATCTCAGTATAATTTGGTTTAAACTCTACATTTCATTTTTAGCAGCAGTAACTAGGGTGTGAGGCAACGTGCAATGTGTGAAAATGCGCAGAGTGAAATAGCCCAGGATTTAAGGTCAGACATATTGGTTGTCATTCTCCCTCTTCTTGTGATTTTAGGCAATGGCCTGACGTCTCAGGGCCATGGATTTCCTCTTTTTAGAATGGGAATGATGAGCTATTATAACATTATTGAAAAAATTAATTGAGATGGACTATTCCATGTATACACAGTAATACACAGGTTAACAGTTTTTGAGTGTGATTCAATATGGATTACACTATTCTAAGCACTTTTTTTTTCACTGATTTAAGCTTTACCATAACTCAAGGGGATGGATATATTATCATACCCATTCTAGAGATAAGGAAATTAAGGCACAGAAACCTTGCCACGGTTGGGGTGCCTGGGTGGCTCAGTCAGTTAAGCATCTGACTTCTACTCCGGTCATGATCTCATGGTTCTTGAGTTTGAGCCCCGTATCGGGCTCTCTGCTGTCAACATGGAGCCTGCTTTGGATCCTCTCTTTCCCTCTCTCTCTGCCTCTCCCCCACTTACTCACTCTCTCTCTCTCTCTCTCTCTCAGAAATAAACATTTAAAAACCAGAACCCTTGCCATGGTCAGTTACTAGCTGGCTGAGCAGGAACTCAAACTCAAACTCTGGCAGTCTAGCTCCAGAGTCTGTGTTCTTAACCATCTCGCTTTGTCCCCTTGTTTGTCATGGCAGCTCATGACATGCCCACTTCTCCTCACCCTGGATTCTGGTAAAAAAAAAATACAACAGTTCCCACCTTTCCAGAAGTAAATAGGCACACTGAGGACACAGGGCACACGCATTAGGAGAGACAAAGTAATACACGGTACAAGCTGTCAAATGTCAGAGAGGGGGTACAACCCCAAGTTCTATGGCAGTTTGGAAGGAAGGACTTAATTGGGATGGAAAATCAGCACAATTTTGTAATGGAGGTGAAGGTTGACTTAGGTCTTGGAGGAAAATCAGAACTGAAACCAGCAAGGAGGATTTGGGGAAGGTATTTCAGATAATCAGAAGGCTTTCTGTGTTTGGGCAATAAGGCTCGGTGTCAGTGGGGAAGGTTTCTCTACAGGAATTCTGAGACTGGGGAACAGGAGGCAGTTTAAAGTCATTTTGTAGAACGTTTGAAAAGCCGGGAGAGGAGGGAGGATCTCCTGTGGGAGAGCCACCAAGGGGGTCTGGGTGCACATGCGTGGTGTCCCTCCAAGTAGTGCTTTCAAAAGGCTGAGGAGATGGCAGATGGATAACACACGGGGTAGGGGTACGGAAAGTTCGAGAACGGAGAGCACAGAAGTCTTCAGCGCACATACCTACATTCAGACACTTCTCAATGATCCAGGGATGCTTATCTGGTTGGTGGACATTCCATGGTGTCTTCTCACCTACTGTCTGTCCTTTTGGCCTGTTCCCTGCTTGATGGCACCTGGGGGTGGAGACACAGACGAGTGATTTCCCAGTTAGTCTTTTATTTTGTCGTAGTGTTTGTTTGTTTGTTTAATTTCTGCTCCTTAGTAGCTGTGGTTAAAAATGTGTTGTGGTAAGAAGAAGAAGAGGTGTAGTTTGGATGATCAGGCCATTTCTTTCCTTGTTTTTTTTTTTTAAATGATACCTTCGGTTCCTTTATGAAACAATTTGCTGATGAACAGCAGCAGGGCTCATATTTGAGCCGAACGCTGGGAGAGGTCATTGTTAATTCCCTTTGATTAGAGATGGTCTCACAAACTGGGGGCTACCCAACATATTTCAGATAATGTTCCTGCAGCAGAACCTTGCTTCTGATCTGATGGTTATCCATATCGATCACTTTCACCTTTGCAGCTACTTGAAGATATTAAGCAATTGCTGCTTCCTCCTAGGTTGAATCGAGAATACCAGGCGACCTGAGTAATTCTCTAGCTGCAGAGTGCATGCTTGGCTCTAGAACTAAAGTGCTGTATTTAAGAGATTAAAAGAAGTAGTAGTAGTAGTAGAAGAAGAAGAAGAAAAAGAAGAAGAAGAAGAAGAAGAAGAAGAAGAAGAAGAAGAAGGAGAAGAAGAAAGAGATGAGAAAACGAAACAGACTGCAATGAAAACAGGTTGTCAGTGCCAAACTCTTTTTGGTAAAGTAATATTTCCCTGTTTTTCCAGGCTATTATAAGAGTGTATATAACATCTAAAGAGATTGTAGGTGCCCAGTCCCAGTACATCATTCTTACTAATGTTTATTTGCAAATGGTAGACATGAAGATTAGTGTTGTCCAAAATGGCTAGAATATTCATCTTTACCTGGGTCCCTTGTATGCAAATGTATTTAGGGTGCAACACACACGCACACGCACACACACACACACACACACACACACTTTTTCAAGAAAAAGAAAAGACCTTAAAATTGTATACATTTGGCTAATAGCCAGCTACCGAATCTCTTGTATTCTCTTCTCTGATTAACACACTTTCATACATATTTTTTCTAGTTCTTCTGCTAGAATCCTTGCTCGCTCTTCACCTCACAATCCCATTATCAGCCAAACGTCCTAGAGAAACCAGAGAGCTGGTAGAAAAAAGTACATTTGGTTATTTCAGAACATGGCACACATCAATAGTGTCCACTTATTAGCCAGAAAACTGGATTCCATTGCTTCTGAGAACTTCTCACATGCTCACAGGCCTGCTGACCTCAACAGAAGACAAAACAAAACAAAGCCTCCACCACAGAAACTAGAATTATTTCCAAAGTTCTCAAATAAACAGAAATCACTGTAATTATGAATAATTAAAATGCTAAACTCAAGAGGGCACTCAACATTCGTTACACTGCAGAACTCATCCCCTAAGGGTGGTGCCTTCAATTAGCTCAGTTTTTGCAACAGAAGAAAAATGTGACAATCAGTAATTGCAGGTGTTTAAGCACAAGGAACAAAACAAGCCAACTTGCCTTTAAATCACTCCTTCTCAGCCAGCAGAGGCATTGCTCCCTTTCAGATTCTCAATGTCTATACTAATTCCAGAATACAGAAAAGCAATTGATCGCAGGACAGCAGAAAAGCATACCGCCCTCAGAAGGTTAAGTCGATGAGTTTCATCTTTATCTGCTATTTGGAGTACGTAGGAGGCATGATATAACAATAAATTGTTTTCAAAAGAAAACCTTTTCAAAGGTATTTTGTAAAATGTATCAATATATTTACACAATCTAAAAATGTTTATTAACATCTACCATGTGTCAGGGTTTATGCTAAGTGACAGTGACGTTGCGCCATTAAAAAGTAGCCACTGTTTTTTTCTTTAAACATATACAAATTACTATAGACAAATTTGAACATAGCAAGATATTTTTATGTTCTTACAAATATAAAGTTTGGAGTATATAGCTACTATATATAAAATGAAACTTTTTAAAGCATTATTTCTCATTATTCTTGAATTGTAATACATTATTATTTTCATTAAAAAATTAAATCACAAATTATTCAGAATTTTCTTCCTCAGAGCCTCCTCTGTTAAAAGTATAATTTTTTCTGCAGTGCCTGGGTGGCTCTGTCGGTTAAGCGTCCGACTTCAGCTCATGATCTCACAGTTTGTGGGTTCGAGTCCCACATCGGACTCTGTACTGACACCTCGGAGCCTGGAACCTGCTTGGGATTCTGTGTTTCCTTCTCTCTCTGCTCCCCCTCCACCCCCCAATCATGCTTTGTCTCTCTCTGTCTCTCAGAAATTAATAAATGTTAAAAAAAATTTTGATACAATTTTTTCTTACAAAATATATCCATTTTTTTTTTGCAGTAACAAATGCCATTACAGATATTATGTTTTTTCTTAGATGTTTATAGGACTAAAATATAAGTCAAGCTGGAAATGGTTTAGCAAACAGTAACTACAGTTTTGAATCTAAGAGACTGTAGCAAAGTAAACAAATTTTTTTCTTTTGCTTGGATTCAATTTCAAACAGACAACGACTCAAGAAAGGGTTACCTTTTACTAGCTGCCACTTTGGGGAGATGCATTTTGTCTTTCATTTAAGTAGAGGAAAGAATTCATTAGAAATGTGGTGCAAGTAGTTTCAGAATGATAAATCTCAAGTTACCAATTCCACTTTTAATGATTAGTTGCCTGAGTCTTGTATTTAATTAAAATGGTTATTTTAAATGCTTATATTTAATTCGCACATAATTAGCTAAACCTCAGTGTTACTGCTTCATCCATTTTGAAATTAATTAATTTATAAGATAGCTCAAAAAGTGATGTAAAAATTGAATATTAAGATAAATCGGGATTCGTTTGCATCGTTTGTTGGTTTCGGTTGTAACTGCTAGTGAGCCATTTATATTAGGGTATTGAGGATGACCACTATGTAGGAGAATCCACGATTGATAGGTCATTGGCGTTACCTTTGTGCAGATGATATGCACCTTCACCTCTTAGGTAATAATAGCCTATAGTCACGGATACGAGTGTCTTAACTTAAAAAGGGATCTAAATTTTATAAATGACTTTTGGCTTTAATACATTTAGGAGAAACCACTGTGTTTAGCAAATGATTCAAAAGTGTGTTAACGATCTGTGTAAAAAAAAAAAAAAGAAAACCTTCTTTGAGTCAGTCTGATGGTGTAACCAGAAAGTGTTTTCAAGGAAATGTTCTGATTTTAACTTCTGTTTAAACACACCACATGATTTATATACCTAGGAACCCAGAGAACAGGTGGTAACGTAGAACAGTTTTCCCCGGCTCAAAGAATGTGAGGGAATTTTAGCCACCCACAATAACTATCGAGCTGGGTTTCCTGGTGAAGCGAAAAACTACATCCATGAATATTCTCCTCTGGGGTGTGGTTGCTGGAAACACTGCTAAGCTGTGCAAAATCCATTAATGATAGCGGTACTGTTTATTAGTTACTCAATACATGTCGGCACTGGCTTAGCTTAAATGCCTCACGAGGCGGTATCATCAGGCCCATTTTACAGGTGAACAAAGTGAGGCTTAGGAAGTCTAAGGCACCGCCAAGGGCAGCGTGATCAGTAGAGACGGAGGCAGGACGCAAAACTTCACTCTGTAGCTCTGCACCTCACTGTCCCGACTTGCCATCGCAGAGCTCTAAGGAAGGCATCTTCAGTTGCTCATAACAGTATACACAGAATTTTCTAGTATTTTATTAAAACCTGGACCTCCTACTCTCCAATGAACCCTTCCGGCGGGGGCATCTGTTCCTGCCATGCTCTGATACGAGCTCAAACCTTTTGCGTCTCCTTCTACCCTTGAGGAATTTTCATTCTGAGCAGGCTCAGCTTACATGAGAAATGAAGTTGTGCAGAATATTTCTCTTCTTTTCACGCTAGTACTATTAGGTGGCATTCCAGGATGCCTTCAAGCTATACCGTATCTCAATTACCTCAACTGCCATCTGTTTCTATTTCTTTCAGCCCTTCTCCCTGGTACCCTAAACAATGAACGATAGTCCCACTCAAGAGCTAGACTTAGTGTATTTCTCCGCCAAGGACGTGCGTTAACATAGACAGCCATCCCTGCTCTTTAGATAAGATGATACGAGGTTGTGATCAAAGCCAATTATCTACTGATTTTCAGTTTAACATTCCAACTATCACCCGTGATCTGAATTGCGGAAATCGTCAGAAGATCCAAAGAAGGGGCTCCGTCACCAATCAACCATAACGGGGAAGTACTATTTGAGAAATGAGGAGGGGTAAACGTATAGGCGCATCTGCTTGGTTAATCTTGCTAAGGCCTTTAAAGACCATCTGTTTTCCATTCATTCCTGGCTACCATCTTTCCCTAGGTTAAAAGATTTTAAAATGACTGGGGGGGCGAAAAAAAACTTGAAAAGGAGTGTGAGATTTTAATTCTGTATTTCATCTGCCAAACAGTGAACTACAGTTAGCCTCAGCGAGTGTTCCTAATAGATAAGGGAATCGTTGCTTCACATATAATTACATAGAGTCTAACGGTAGACATAGCCAACCATATCATCTTCATGCCATTAGAAGTGCTAGGAAGTCTGAAAAGAATCCATTTCGAGGAGGGTCTAAGCTACTTTTATTTTACTTCAAACCAGGGTTATCATGGAATAAAACTGATAATTCTTTGGAGGAACCGTTTTTGGAATGTGAAAAAAAAAAGTATGAAAGGGGAAATGAAACTGACAGTCGTGACTGGCAGTAGGTTCAGGCATTATGTGTTCTTTTGTGTTTGCTTTGGAATGTTAAACAGGTCGGGTTCTTTTCAAAAGAAAACATTTTATTCAGAACATTCTCCCATGAAAGCCCTCTTTGACAAAGTGTCATTTTTTGATATATTAGTACATGTCTGCCCACATTTTACATTCAAAAAAGGCAAGCAATGTTTTAACAACTTTTGACAAGCGCAGGGAATTAAACTTGCACAGAATCAACTCTAGGTGTGATGCTATACGCTGTTATATTTGCCATTTTGTACTTCTTCATGGCAGACCACAGCATTTTTAAACATACTAATTTCTGGTTGCAAAAACGTGGGGAAATTCAAGATGAGTAGTTAGAATAGGAAACATTTAATTCAGCAATAAAATGTTTTAGGCATAGAACTCTAAGATGTGTTGGGGAAAAGAGCTACGGCAACAGTATTCAGGGAATTGTAAATATGTAACAGGAACCAAGTCAAAGAATGTTCTAGAAAACTAGCCAAGGAATCCTAAGAGATTTAGCTACCTCTGAATTATACTTATAAGTTCCCTACTAAGTCATAAATTTCAAAATCAAATCATCCTTCGTTTTTTGCCAATGCAGGCCCTGCCTACTGAAAACCTCAGTTGGACACCCAAGGGTACCTCGAGGCAATAAACTGCCCTTCATCCTGTGTCCCTCTGACTGGGACCCTGCGCGACTGCTCTCTAGCCTCTTCTGTCTCTACTCCACCCTGCGCCTGCTCATTCATTCCTCTAGAGCCTTTTCCAATTCCCTGCACAGGCCAGATTCTCTTTTGCCTAGATCACTATCCCAGTCAGCTCAGCTAATTTCTCTTCTTTTAAATCTCAGCTTAGATGTCACCTTCCTCCAGAAGATTCTTCTGACAATTTGCTCTCTCCGCATCCTTTCTCTAGAGCCTGTAGAACCCTCTTCTCTCCAATCTGAGTCCCTGTGATACAGGGGTGTCACTGCCTCCTTACTTGTCAGTATCGTCAACAGACCATAAGTTCCATGTCAGTCTTGTTTACTGTTAAATCTCCACTGCTTAGACAAGTGTTTGGAATATTCTAGATGCTCTGAAACCCTTTGTTAAACAGATTAATGAATTATTTGAGCGAAAAGTTCCTATGTGACCAATACATATATATTTTTTCCTCTTGGCGATAACACACGTTGTTAAATATAACTACCTTAAAAGATATATTAATTTACTTGCGTTGGCATGTGTTACCATTAATGTTCCCATTTCACTATTTCATCTAGCCGGAATGACACGTTTCACATTCTGGCTCAAGGGTTTCTCATAACATTTCTCCCTACACAGAAAGTCCAAGGTGGGTAATAGGAGCCACTCAAGAAGGGTAAGATCTGGAATGCCATGCTTGGTTTTGAGTTTAAGATACAGAATTCTAACGGCAAACATGAGGGTAGACTGAAAGGGGACAGAAAGGATTTATGGAGAGTAATGAACCACCTCTGAAAGAACTGAAGGTCTTGCTTTATATCGCTGTGTCATTATGAGCCGGTAACTTCTCGGGGGACGCTGTGCCTGGAAAAGGAGAACGGTGGAAACCAGTACCTATTAGTGAGTCAGGCGGAAAGGAGCTGGAGAAGAGGGCATCTTATGAATATTGTTATTAGATAATCGAGAGCTGTAATAATCAATATTCTCTTGAAAGGACCTTAAATCTAATGAAGCAGCTGTGGATAACTAAATTATGATTATGACAAATTCAGGGAATTGGTTCAGGGTTCTTTGCATCCAAAATTCAAATAAGTAATCAAAGTGAAATTGCATTAGCTGACCTCCTCAAACCACCTCTAAATACAGGAGGCATTTATTAAGAATACCCCAACCAAATAACAGCACGACATAAGTGCCTCCGTATTTCACAAATGCCTTTGGCTAACGGGGAGGGTGGATGGAGTTGGGTGTGGGAGGGCGGGTATGAGGGGAAGGACACAGAAGGAAGAGAAGGAGTTCTTGCAAAGAGATAAGTGGAACTCTTATTTTTAAAATGGCCATAGCAGTTCTTTTCTTAAGTCAAGATTAAAAATATGATCGGGGCGCCTGGGTGGCGCAGTCGGTTAAGCGTCCGACTTCAGCCAGGTCACGATCTCGCGGTCCGTGAGTTCGAGCCCCGCGTCAGGCTCTGGGCTGATGGCTCACAGCCTGGAGCCTGCTTCCGATTCTGTGTCTCCCTCTCTCTCTGTCCCTCCCCCGTTCATGCTCTGTCTCTCTCTGTCCCCAAAATAAATAAAAAACGTTGAAAAAAAAAATATGATGAACTTATGGAATGCTACCTTCCACAGCAAAAGTTACATAAAACGATTTTTATTCCCACATACATTACTTAACACAGGTGTCACTGGTTTTACAGAATAACGTTGGCACCTATGGACCGTCATATATAAAAGAGATCCTTTCTCCGTATTTTTTAGCCTTCAGCTTGCAGTATGTGTCTCTTTAGTAAGTTCTTATTTCTTACTTTGAAATATATTCAAATATATTGAAATAGTTCACCAGGAGCACAGGTGAATTGTTTCCCTTGGCTCTCTGCTGGGCTTCCTGGGGCCATCATGTGGACGGTAGCAGAAAACAATTTCAAGGACGATAACAGTGATGAATAAATTAAAGTACAGTGTATATAGTCCCCATCAAAGAAGCAAATTTGTTTTACTGAATTGTATTTTCATCTCAAGGACTGTTCCCCCCACCTTCACCTCTTTCCAAAACGCTTCTTTACAGCAATTCTCATTTCAAAAGGGTGCTTCAAAATTGATTCTGAGGAGTTTAAGTTCTCCACACTCTTTTCTGGCAATATGCTTTTTATCAGATCAGCAAAAACAATGCGAAAACACCTGTCACAGTAATTTCAAATGTCTATCATCTACCAAATTATGCATAAATGATCTACGGTTGCAGTGTGGTCCTTGAATGAAGGACATTTTCAAGAAAGACAAACCAACGTTGTTGAAAATATAAATGGGTACATTGCAAGAAAAAACACTTGTAGCGTTTGTGGAAACTTACAGCTTTTATTTTTTATCTTTAATCAGAACCAAGAGAACATCTCTGAAAGAACTAATTTTGCTTCTCATTCACACAGAGCATTATATACCTGCACGCCTACTCTCAGGTATAGACATCGTTCAGCTAAACTCCATAGGGCTGTGGCTGGAAATGGAGTCAGATTGGCAACAAAGCACTTCTTGAATGCCCACCTGGGGTAAATGGTAAAAAATGTAGACCTTACCCGCCCCCTACCCCCCAAAAAAGCAAAGAAAGGTATAATTGTTGAATATGGACAAGCTTTTTAAAAAACATAGAGAAAGGCTCTGGGTTATAAATCTATTTTTATTTCTACATGCCAATTCTTTAACTTACATGCTAACCCCTCTCAAGGACTGGTGTGCTCCAAGATGATTCTATTGTGCAGCCAGAGCTGAGAATCTTGGTCTCATGCCTTCTGCTCGACAATGTGGCGACAAACCCCCTTCCCATTTTTTGTTCCAGTCATCTGTGCACATCTGCCTTCTCACAGCCAAGTAGGCCCTATACCATGGCTTGAAGGTTCTATCTTCCTATCCCATCGTGCCTTCTGTGCTCAGAACCATAATGCAAATCTACTGTGGTTTGAATGGGAAGCATTACACATTTTCACATCCAGACTTAAAGAAACAAGTATAGATCAAAACCGTGTTTACATTTATTATCTAAAAAAAATCACAATTGAAATAGCTGAGTCTTTTGAAATGGGGTTGCAATTTTACAGGAAATAATACGGTATGAAAGGCAATGGAAAAACATACCCTTTTACTCTTTTAGATTCAGTATGTTTCAGACTTAAACCAATGGGAACATAATGACGGTGTATTATAATCACTCCAATATCCTTAAAGGTCTGACATTTTTAGAGAGTGTATATAGTATTCAGGTGGGGCTCCAATGAATGTAACCATCCTGCTGCTGTTTTGTAAAGTGGTAGCCTGGCTAAGGGCAGCAATAAAGAACACTCTTAAATGTGACTTATTTCTAACTAGGGTGACACATTATAGTACTCTTTGTCAGCACTTTATTGCTTTCACAAGACTAAAAACAAATACTGAGGTCTTCATTCTGAAATCCACTTCTAGAGTTTATCTGACTAACAAAGGACTTAGTCCTGTGAAAGGGGTTCTAGTTATAAAAGAATTTCTCTTTGTAAGAGTTTATTTGCTATTTGAAAGGCTATCTTTATTTGGCACTATTCAGTTATTAATTAAAGGCAACAAACTCTAACATCATACCTTTCCATGATCTATGTGATAAACCAGAAGGAGACTTCCTAAGATAGCAATACTCTTTGGTAGTGGGCAAAACTGTTCATGTATGCATTTATATGGGAAGAAAAGAAATCCCAAATTTGTTTAAACATGAAAAGAATTTTCGACTCAGTCCAATTATTTTCAGCATTGTTCCTAGTGGTTATTTATTTACTACAATTGGGTATTCATTGAAGTTTTGCAAAAACACTCGTACTTTTCCCTTTCTTTTATTTAGGCATAAAATGATGAGCAGCTGATCTCAGTACTTCCCTAAGCTCTTTTGATTTTGGATTGTAAATATGTGAACTCAGGTTGCCGCGAAAAGAATAAAGGAGAATAAGACACATTTCCAAAGCAACAAAGGAACAACTTGTTTTACTACACTGTTACTGCAGAGAAGCATCTTGGAGAATGGGTTTTTGTTTATTTACTTATTTTTTATTTATTTTGAGTGAGTGAGAGAGAGAGAGAGAGAGAGAGAGAGAGAGAGAGAAAGTGAGTGGGGGAGGGGCAGAGAGGGAGAGAGAGAATCCCAAGCAGGCTCTCTGGGCTGTCAGTGCAGAGTCCAATGAGGGGCTCGAACTTATGAACCTGGAGATCATGACCTGAGCCACAATCAAGAGTCAGATGCTTAACCAACTGAGCCACTCAGGTGCCCCGAGAATGGGTTTTTAGATACAAAAAAATGGTTTGTTTATTTATTTATTTATTTATTTATTTATTATTTTTTTTATCTTTATTTATTTTTGAGAAAGAGAGAGAGAGATGGCGTGTGAGCAGGGGAGGAGCAGAGAGAGAGAGGGAGACACAGAATCCGAAGCAGGCTCCAGGCTCTTAGTTGTCAGCACAGAGCCTGATGCGGAGCTCGAACTCATGAACTGTGAGATCATGACCTGAGCTGAAGTCAGACATTCAACCGACTGAGCCACCCAGGTGCCCCTCAAAAATGGTTTATTTATCATAACCAAATCCATTCTCCAATTAGCTCTGCATATGGATGACAAAAGAGTGAAACACCCACAAATAAATGGTAAATGGTACCAAATAAAACAAAATCTACTCTGCAAGTATTTATGCAGCAAAGTCCAAATGTTTTAGCTTGCCTTCCGAATCGAGAGGGAAAGATGAATGGAAAAGGTAGATTGCACATACACCCCAACACTGGGAGGTTCCCCAAACTGTCTTACACAGACTTCCACAAACATTAAGAAAGGGAGCTGTCAGCATGAAGGGGCCCCTTTCAGAAGGTTATCATTGCAAAGCTTTAATTTCCCAAACTGTTTTCAAATATGTTTTCCTTTTTGCCAAGCTAAAATTTCTTAGAAACAAGATTCAGGAAAGCAAATGAAACATTATGGGACAATGGATAGATCGAAGTATACTTCTTTCTGGTACAAGAACACCGTCTTTATATACAGCCTGTCTTTTTTGAGGGAAGAGAGAAGGAGAAGAAAAGCTTTTAGAGAATGAGGGTGATGATAGCTTTCTGCAAGATGCCGTGTCGAACAAGAGTCCTTCATGCAGTTTTGAAAAAGAAATTAGCAATATTTATCACCTGTGTGACAAGCTATTTGGCAACATACATTTTGTCTCTTTTTACATACATTAAGCCATTCCCAGGGACTGTGTGAGTTGCCCAGAACAAGACCTTTTTGCACATGGGACATGGCTGGGGACTCAGGAGCCTGCCAACTTCAGGTTCTTGCCATTAGACTCATTAACTCTCTAGAATGTAAGCGCCATGAAGGTAGATTTTTTTTGTCCCTCACTGCTCTTTCTCTGGCACCTATAATCTTGCCTGGCGGATAGTAAGTATGCAGTAAATATCTGGAGTAGGAACACACGAATACAGACCAGTTTAGACCCCCAAATTCTCGGACTTTGGCTACTATATGTGGTTACCAATTCAAAGAGATGTGAGTTAGCCTGGGCCAGACACTGCTAGATACTAATCATCTAATTCTCACAATGGCTATGTGATAAAGGCATCATTATCCCCACTGTAGGATTAGTGGTGAAGTCCTAGAGTGAGAATGAGGTAGTTATATAACTTATTTAAAGTCCTGCAACTTGTGGATGGTAGAGGGAAAAAAAAAAAGTTTTGAATTAGTTAAGTTCAAAACCGAAGCTCTTACTCACTGTGCCAAATCTTGGTTCAGTGCCTCTTGGTCGGAGATGCTCCATGCACAGCCCCTGTCTTGTCTTTATTGTGTTTCCTGGTCTTATCTAAACTCTGCCCTGACTCTGGTCTGGGATCCTGCACTGTACCTGATGCACGCTTTGCTTCAACATTCCAATCTCCCTGGTACACTTTTGTGGTGTTGTCTTAGTCAGCTCAGGCTGCCACAACAAAATCTCATAGACTGAGTGGCTTAACAAGTTGTCTCACAGTTGTGGATGCTGCAAGTCTGAGGTCATGATGGCAGAACAGTCAGGTCCTGGTGAGACCTCTCTTCCTGGCTTGTACAGGGTTGCCTTCTTACCGCGCACTCACGTGGTCTTTCCTGGGTGTGTGTACGTGGAGAGAGAGAGAGAGATCTTTCTTGCTCTTCTTGTAAGGCCACCAATCCTATTGGATTAGGACCCCCATCCTTATAACCTCATTTAACCTTACTTAACTCCTGAAAGTTCTATTTTCAGATACTGTCACACTGGGGGCAAATTATGAATTTGTAGAGGATACAATCCAGTCCATAGCAAGTGCCCTGAGCTAAACTATCTGGGACAGTAACAAACAAATACATCTCATTTCCTTACTTGCAATCACAGGATTCACTCTCCCACTTACAGAAATAACTTTTCTGTCACCTTTTCTGTTCTTGCCATATTTGCCTCAGTAATCTAGAGATTAAGTATGCATATCTCAGTCAAATATGCGTTGGATTTGAAGAAATGTTCAAATTCAAGTTATCCTGCTGGTGCAATCTTCCAACAATAATCCTTCGGGGGCTCCTTGAACTTTCCAGAGCCTTCTAGAGCATTACAGACGAAAACACAGATGAGGGATCATACACCTGAGTGCTAACCTTCCTTCTAACTGATCGACAAAGAGAACATGGTAAAATTCTCAAATATATATATATATATATTTTTTAAAATTATTGTCTAATCTACCCAATCATAGGTACTTCCTGATTCCCAAAGGGAAATTTCATAGATATCATGCGGTCCAGTTGATCATTTCTAATGGTCATCACATCGATGTGCTACTTCCCTATATATCATTGAGAATCTCTGTTCTGAATGGACAGTGATCACAGGGTCAATACAACCGTAAACTATTCTTTGGGACACCCTGAGTATTTCTTGGAATTTTCCAATCAGATCTTAGAATCAGAAATCATATCCGGGCCTAATTATTACAAAGCTTCCTTACTGCATGAAAGAAAAAAATTAAGCCTACAACATTCTCTCTTTGATAACCATAGTCTTGTTCTCTGAACTTGTAGTAAGCTTCTACTGGGCGGGGGGTGATAGTGAATCCTGTATTAGAGTACAAGTACATGATATCACGACCCACACCAAGATTTCAAAATGCCGTTGTAGATTTGACTAGTGTAGACATGACTAAAACGTCAGGGTTCTGGTGCAGCCATGTGAACATTTTAAAAAAGAGCTTTCTTTTGGTGAAAATGGATCTCCTGACTCTGATCATTCTGTTTTTCAGGGAACTCCAGGGTCTGATTATGTGTGTGTGTGTGCGTGTGTGTGTGTGTGCGTGCATGCGTGTTGTGCACATGCTGTCTTGAATTATAAGGTTCCTCTGGAGGGGAGATACTTTTTTATATGTTTCATTAACATAATTAAAATTTAAGATACATAGTATGTTTTCTACATATGATCAGCTACAGTAAATTCAAAGCTATTATTTAAGACTGAACGAGAACGTGTGCAAGTCATATATATTGCAGTTTTTATAGGCATTTCTTGGAACTATTGTAACAAGTTATCGCCATTAGATTTTCACCTCATTACTGATGAATATAAAGTTTAAATTTTTTATTTTACAAAGAAGAGATTGATCATCCCTAAGCTGCTATCAGGTACTAAATTTAGACAACAATGAAAAATTCAAATAGAGAAAGTAATTATTTTTTGTAATGTTTTCTTTCATCATTGAACAAAGAATATCAAGTTTTCTGTTGTTGGGCAACACTATGATAATTAGTTTAATTTCAGCTTCTCTAACAGGTCAATCTATATGTTTTTCTATAATTGTAGAGAAGAGTTCTAGATAAGGTACTTGGAGATCCGAATTCTTGCTTTGGCTCTGGAATTAAGTGGGTTTTGGGACCTGGGGCAGACTGCTAAACCTTCTGGGGCCTGAGTCTTCCTGGCTGCAAAAGGAGAGGATAAAGTTAAGAACAGATGAGCTCTGATGTCCTAACCCTGATGGGTTCTCCTGGTCGGTGACCCCAGGTGGTTATTTCTGTTACTAGGGCCCTAAAGTTAACCTCCATGAACAGAGAAACTAGGGAAGGTTATTCCAGGTGAATATGATCCTTCCCATGGTCACAGTGGCTGACCTTGCCATTATTAAATAGAACGCTCCAGGTAGCATCTCACAGTTGGTTACCCCAGCCCAACAGATGCCACATTTGATGGTTCCCTACTCTTCTCTGAAGTTCATTATTCATAATGATCTTTCACCAACTACTGGGGTTGGTACATTCCTCATTAAGAATGGGCGCCTTCTCATTCTTTCAGTGTTCACACAAGATTAAACAAGACATTTCAGTCACAGCATTTCGCACAACTCGTAGTTATAGTTACATATCTATGTAATTATATCATATCCCTCTTTAGGCTGTAAATTCCAAGAAAATTCTAAGACTGGCCTTTTTTTTTTTTTTTTTAATTTGCTCTTTATTTTTTCAAGGTAACAATGAACATATCTTAAAGCGGCCACTTTATGGGGCTTGTTAGGGAAAACAGCTGCTCCTTGCAGACTCCAATGCCATTTTCATTTCCCCTGAAACAACTACTTTCAATTCTTCCAGCTGAATATTTTGGCACTTTTGACTATTTTTGTAAATATCATGCTCATATTACTTTTTCTCGAGTTTTCAGTTTTAGACATTGAATACTGAGTTCCCTCTTGGAAGAGAAGTTCCCCCTTCACACTCCCCTGCTAGCTACGCTTACTACACAAACTCTTAACACACGACGTCTGTCTGTGAGCCCATTCTCCCAACACAGACCAACAGTGATTGTTATGAGAATTACCAATGAACCATTATTATGTATTATTATATATTCTCAGCTGAGTCATGGAGTATACAATTTTCGTGCCCGCCATTTGCACTGATCCCCACTCTGAGTTAATAATGATCTTGTTCAGTTTGTTTCAAATAAGTTATCACTCTTTCAATCCTCTTTTCCAGTTGCTTAAATCTCTCCATATGTTTAAATATATTAGATATTCTGTAAATTTTCCTCTTTTTGGAGAAATGGCTTGGAGCCTTCTGCCTGGTTGCATTCTAAACTAGTTGCTGCACAGATGTTACCCTGGAATTTCCAAAGCTCTCTTTTGGATTATAGTTTATGTTTCCTGATTCTCTAAATCCTTTATATCCTACTTTCTTGGTTTCTCTCTTTTTTGGTGAAGTACATCCTCCATAGGTTTATTGTGAAAGCTAGAGTTTTCTGAATCTTATATATTTAAGAAGTATGCTATTGTGAGGTATGTCTATCCTAACAAATAATCAGTAGGGCCACTGGGTATAGATTCTAGATTAGAAATGATTCTCCTCATTTTCGAAGGCACTTACTCTCTTCTAGCTGCCCAGTATTGCTGTTGAGAGAGGTCTGATACTATTCGGGTACATTCTCCAATCTATGAAATTTGTACTTTTGCTACAGAATTTCTTAGGTATTTTCTTTGTCCCCAGTGTTGTAAAACGTCCCAATGAGTGTGGTTTATTTTTATTTACCATCCTGGGCATTCCATGACCCTCTCAGTAGGGAAACTCTTGTGAATTCTGAGAATATTCTTTTGATGATTTTTTCCTTCATGTAATTTTTTTTCTCATACTGAGGAATTCTTGTTATTCAGAAGTAGAATCCTTAGACTAATTTTAAAAAACCTTCTCACCTATTATTCATCTCTTTAACCTTTTTGCTGTCTTTGCTTTGAGGAAAATGCCTCAATGTTATCTTCCAATCTTTTATTTTAATCATGTCTGCTATTATATTTTTAACTTCCAGGCATATTTTTTGTTGTTCTCTGAATGTGCCTGTCTTATAAGCACACTCTCCTCATTACAATGAAGCAAAATCTTGTCTTTCTCTTAGTCTCTGCTTCCTGCCAGGTATTACCATCTGTTTTTGGTCTGTATGTCAAAGTAGATACCTTCCATAAAACATGCATCGATCCACCGTTGTCTACTCACAATTATGAGTAAAGAGCTTGTGAGCATACGGGAATTGGTCAAATATGCTCATTATTCTAGGGTGACCCAGCTAGGCTGTTCCCTTAAGGAGTCCCTGATCCCTAATCTTTTTATCCTTTGGTTTTTCATTTCTGGACTGACCAAATTCCCCCAATACTCCTCAAATATCTCTCCTGCAGAAATCTGATTGCCAGGATTCTCTGAGTCCAGTGAGGAAGAAGGCTGTAGATCTCAACATTCCATATGTGAACTCTCACTTAAATCCATTATTTTTAGCGTGGTACCACTATTCTCCCTTCCCCCTGATGGTCCCAAGTCCACTGACTCTCTGTTTTGTCCTAATCATGGAATAAAACTTCCGGGTTCCGAATGTATGGATAAATGAAGGAATCCGGAGGGTGTCCAGGGTTGCTTTTTAGTCAATCTTCCAATGGTTAGGCTCATGTTCACTTCCCAGTTCCAGAGAGAGATACACACAGAGGCCATTTCCTGAGCCTTTGGGAGTGCTTCGGCAGAAACTGCATTGCTTCCCGACTTTGCCCACTGCTGGTTTTAGGATTCAGCAATTTGGGGGCTTGCTTAATCAGTTTCTACATCTACATCCCCTTTCCAGCTTAAACGATTTGTTGCTATTGTCCGCTATCCCATGCTTTTATCCTTATACAAGTGTGCCTTTAAAAGAATTCGTTTTCAGTTGTTTCATTAGGGTTTGGAAGGTAGTTAATACACTATAACTACTTTGGTCACCATGGCATCCTCATCAGAGAGTGCCGTGCTTGGCACTTAGAAAGTCCTTTACAAATATCTGCCGAGTGAAGGAATCATCACCATGTATAATTCTTTTCAACCTCTTCATATACATAAGCCTCTACCAATCGTACCAATTTTCTGTATTTGTCCCATGCAGATGTCTCCAAATATTGTGAGATATTAAATATTCTCTGATATTCTAACAGAAAACCATGTATGGAGCTCCTTGGTCTCCTAGAACATTGATTATTATGGTGAAGAGATTTTTTTGGAGCTAATGCACCATCTAGACTAGAACTGAATACCAGTCTCCAAAAATGACAAAGAACTCTGGGGCTGATATTGCCATCTGTCCTGGTTTCCACTTAACATGTATATTAGTTGTTTGAATAGATTCTTGGATGGTGAAGGTCACTTTATTGCTGCCCTTTGAGTACGGGTCATCATGAATAACTTCAAACTGCAGCTGTGGCCAAAGAGAAAATGACTTCAACTGTTGACAAATGCTCTTGGTCCAGACTTAATGGTGGTCTAATAACATTAAGTATAGAATATATGAGACAAAGGAAAACATGGACGTACAAAAGGATCCCACCGCATCCATCCCGATAGGTTTTCTTCCCCCCTGAGAAGAAGTTCTTCAAAATGTATTGTCCATGTATTTGCGTGTTCTTTCTTTGGCTCCCCCTCCCTATGTTATTTTCGGTTACAACGTAGTCATTATTATAAAATGAAAATATATTTAAAATTGACCATTACTGTCATTCAACCCTGCCTTACGGTTTATTAACACACATACTCTACACATGAAGGTGAGTTCTTTGTTTTTGTTAGAGTGATATTTAATAGGCAGCCTCAAGCTGCATTTATTTATGCTGAAATAAATGTCAGGTGAAGGGCAGGGAAAGAGAATATGAGAATCAAATTCTGTGAGAATCAGTTTTGAGGCAGGTAGCTGCTAGGCTGTGAAAATAAAACAATGGATGTTGGCTAATGGCAGAGGCGTTATCTCCATTTTCATGCCAGCCCTGGGATGCGTGTGGGGGATCCTCAGCCTACAGCCCTGCACCATCAAACACCCTTTCGCTCAATGACTTGCCGCATCAAAAGTGGGGGCTTCACAGTTACTCCGTGTGCAAGGGACTATTTTCTGAGGAAAAGCTCGCCCCCATCTTCTGCGGTCCCCTGGCCCACCTCCACTCTCAGCTCCAGTCGGCCATCTTTGAGGCATGCTTTCTGAATAGACTCCTTAATTTCTGTGAGCAAAATGGAACTCCATTTTCATCCGGTTATCACAAAAGCAGATGTATCGTGGCAACACGGGCACTTACATTTAAGTTTCCTCCAAAGGTTGAAATGTTGGATTCTGTTGGCAAATTCTTCCCCACAGCAAAAGGGGGCGTATAATTTTCAACCTCATATAGAAAAGGTATCTGTTCTTCAAGAGAGAAAATATTTTTCTGGTACTAAATTCAACACTGAAGTTTGCCATCTATTCCTTGTATTAGAAATAACATGGGGCGCCTGGGTGGCTCAGCGGGTTGAACGTCCAACTTTGGCTCAGGTCATGATCTCACAGCTCCTGAGTTCGAGCCCGGAGTCAGGCTCTGTGCTGACAGCTTGGAGCCTGGTGCCTGCTTCTGTTTCTGTGTCTCCCTCTCTCTCTGCCCCAACCCACTGCATTCTATCTGTCTCTCTCAAAAATAAATAAACATTAGAAATTGCGTAATGAATATTAAGTAACATAATGAATATTACTTTGGACAAGGAGTTTACGACCTAGAGAAATGTTTTTTCACAGGGTTATTTGTATCACCATCAGCAAGTGCAGGGCATAGTATTATAACAATTTTTGAAGGCATTTTTGTTGAGACCTAATGTATATGCATAGATTTCTCAATGGCTTGATGATAATGACCACAAATATTCCCAAGGTACTTACCATGTGCCACACACTGTTCTAAGCACTTTACATACATGAGCTCATTAATCTTCTGAGTAACCTTAAGAGATAGACACCTATTATGATCCCATTCTACACATGAAGGGACTATTTCACAGAGAGGTGAACATCTTGCTCAACATTACACCGTTCAGTGGCAAGAACACAAGGCTAAAACCTGTCCGTCAAGGTAAATCCCACTTCTTTTGGCCTACACTTTAAAAAAATATATATCACTTCTTTCAGCTAGGATTTTTTTTTTTGTGAAGAAGTTGAATAGTGAAAAATTCAAAATTACACTCCAAGGCCAGAGCCTACTACCTTGTAATTCTAAAGTGTCAATTAATAGAACAATACCCAGGAGCAAGGGTGACATTCCATTTCTGACAATTTAAGAGACTGCCTGTAGTCTCAGAGGGAAGACCACAGGTTATTCCGCTAGAAACCAAAGTTATATAATTTGGGGGGGAATTGGGCCGAGGGGTAGAGCTTTTACCCTAGGGTTATAAAGAGAAATAAATCACTACGATGTTAATAAGATAAAAAATGCTATCACAGTTTCTCTTAAAAAGTTATATCATGAGGGGCGTCAGGGTGGTTCAGTTGGGTAAGCATCTGGCTTCAGCTCAGGTCATGATCTCACAGTTTATGAGTTTGAGTCCCGTGATGGGCTCTGTGCTGACAGCTCAGAGCCTGGAGCCTACTTGAGATTCTGTGTCTCTCTCTCTCTCTCTGCCCCTCTCCAGCTCATGCTCCGTGTCTCTCTCTCTAAAATAAACATAAAAAAATAAAAAGTTATATCATGAGCTTCTATGCCACAAAATATGATTTGATTATTTTTTATTCAATGGCTATATCCATAGTTTCCACATAAGATTATTATACTCAAAATTGTCGTTTCTTCTTCTTCTCCTCCTCCTCCTCTTCCTCCTCCTCCTCCTCCTCCTCCTCCTCCTCCTCCTCCTTTTTTAATTTAACCTGATAGCATGGATGTGACTGCTTTTTTCTTTTCTTTTCTTCCTTTCCGATTCTATCTGATAGTTCCGCAGCAGTATTAATGGAACCAGGACTAAGTGGTTAATGCCCTGTTTGCCCATTCATGAAACACATTAAATCAGCAAGCTCCTATTAATCACTAATGGGTGGGACAGTGGAGATCAAAGCTACCCACTTCCTGATTTAATCAGCTTCGTTGGAAGAGCAGACATATAAACAAATGATGTCTGTTTAATATGGTACAGGCCCAAAGAAAAATATACATGTCCGGGTGGGGGGGAAGGCAGAGTACATGTGTGTGCATGTGTGTGTCATAGGAGCTTAGATAAGGAAGGAAAACTAACTCTCCTTGGAAAAGTCAGGGAAGTCCTCACAGATGGGGTGATATCCGAATCACATTTTGAAGGATAAATAGTCACAATGGGGCGACTGGGTGGCTCAGTTACTTAAGCGTCCAACTTCAGCTCAGGTCATTCTCTCACGGTTTGTGGGTTCGAGCCCTGCGTCAGGCTCTGTTGCTGACACCTTGGAGCCTGGAGCCTGCTTTGGGATTCTGTGTCTTCCTCTCTCTCTCTCTCTTCCCCTCCTCCACTTGTGCCCTGTCTCTGTGTCTCTCAAAAATAAATAAATGTTAAAAAAATTTAAATAGTAAGTCACAAGATGGACATGGTGAGTAAAGGTATAATCGACAAAAGGAAAACCTCATGGAACCAAAGAGCTTGGTGTTTTGGGGGACTGGCATGGCTGGGAAATAGCATGTACATGAGGTAGTGTCGCATGGAGGGAAGAAGGCACATTCTGGCATCATTCTGCTGCATGTGAACCCTGGTGCTGACCTTAGGCAAGTTCCTTATTGACTTCTCTGTGCCATAATTTCCTTATCTAGATAATAGGAAACATAACAATACCTAAACTGTAGGGTTTGGGGAGGTTAAATGGAGTAGTATTGTGCCTGGCACATAATAAGCACTCAATAAACATTAATTATTATTATTATTATTACCCCCCAAGAGACAACTAATTCCTAAGCCATCAATATCACTGTTAAGGGTAAAATTTCCTCTATATGTGTCTGCACACTAACAATAAGCAATATTAGATTATGCTTCTAGATTCCTCTCTTCTATTAATTAGAAAGCTATTCCTGGAAGGCAGCTTCCCAACTCAGGAATTCTGAGCGGTGCCTGAATAGCTATTTCATAGCTCACCTAGGCATTCAGATCTCCTATCATGAAGTCAAATGACAAGTGGACACACACACACAAAATAATTGCGAGACACTCATACTGTCCCTAGATAACCGCATGTATATATTTTAGAAAGAGAAATGTGTTTGTTGAGACATAGAAGGTTTACCTTTTTGGGGGAGATAAATCATACTGAGAAGAATAAGTTCTCATTGGAGCCAGATACCTCAGAAATCCATTCTCCGATTTTACTTGAGTTTGATTTAGACATCTTACCCTTACGTTGACTAAATCTGGGCATTTGAATGGAAGAAAGACTTGACCAAATTCATTTTCTAAAAGCTGGCTCCTTCTATCTGAATAATATTAAATGATTATGATCACTTCCATAGACACCACTGAGAGACACAAGAAAAGTTAGCAGGACACATAACATTTACATTTAGATCTCATATCTCATCGCTTTCCATGTGAGTTTCAAGTCATTGTAAGTCTAGAAAGCCACTACGGAATGGCTGTTTGGATGACATCAACAGGTTTATTTATTTTTTTTTAATTTTTTTTCAACGTTTTATATTTATTTTTTGGGACAGAGAGAGACAGAGCATGAACGGGGGAGGGGCAGAGAGAGAGGGAGACACAGAATCGGAAGCAGGCTCCAGGCTCTGAGCCATCAGCCCAGAGCCTGACGCGGGGCTCGAACTCACAGACCGCGAGATCGTGACCTGGCTGAAGCCGGACGCTTAACCGACTGCGCCACCCAGGCGCCCCAACATCAACAGGTTTAAACGGACCTACTCCTCCAGAGCCCAAATTTAGTAGAACAAAGTTCAATAGTTAGGGAGATATTTTCTCGTTTCCTAGATCAGGCCAGTTTGTTGTTAGGATCTCCTATGTTTAGCCTGTGAGTTGGGGTTAAGGTGGGGTGAACAAAGGAATATAAATATCTTTCCCCCAACTGTCCTTCCATTGAATGGGGCTTTTGTGACAGAATAAGACGTTACATCCTTTAAGTAACTTTTTTTTTAGTATTTACTAAAAATAAATACTTTTAGTATTTTTACTTTTTAGTATTTTTTTTTTTGTATTGACTTTTTACTCTAAAATGGCAAATAGAAAATGTACTGCCCAAATTCCAATGACAAAGCCAAAGAACTGGGGAGTGGCCCTTTTGAAAATCTCACTTCTTGGCCCACAACTGAAATACCAGCATCTTTCCTAGTACCGTTTGGCCAGGCTGAGGCACCATAAAAAGATCCCAAATTCTATGGAATTGAGTATCAGTCTATAAGGTGGCAGTCGCTAGATACGGATTTTAGTACATGAGATGACATCACAACTAATACACGAATACACTACTAAAAGAGTATTTTTTCCAGTTGTTTGTTTAATGATGGTTTGAAAGATATTTTTAAAAAATATGTTTTAACGTTTATCAATTTTTGAGAGAGAGACAGAGCATGAGTGGGGTCGGGGCAGAGAGAGAGGGAGACACAGAATCTGAAGCAGGCTCCAGGCTCTGAGCTGTCAGCACAGAGCCCGACGCCTGACTCAGGGCTCGAACTCACAAACCGTGAGATCATGACCTGAGCTGAAGCCAGACGCTTAATGGACTGAACCACCCAGGTGCCCTGAAAGGTATTTTTTTTAAGGAGAGGGTTTGTTATCATTAGAAAGGAGAGAGTAAAGTCCTGGAAACTTTGTAAATGAAAAGGAGCATTTAACAAGAGGTAAGAGAGGACTAATTGAGGAAGGACAATTAGTTTCCTTGAAGGGCAAAGAAGTGAGGCAGGTAAAGTTCTTTTTTTAGTGGCTGTTGCCTTGAAAAGACAAGATAATTTTAGCTGCAGGAGACAGCAGGGAAGCCCCAGGGCTCCAACCAGCTGGCCAAGAAACAGCCGTTTTTGGATGAAATGAGTCAGGACTTCTCTATTCTACAGAACAATCAGAGTTAAAGGGAAAGGTAGGAGGTGAGTTTAAGGGGGCAATTAGCACCTTCTTTCCCACACACCAGCAGGGCTGACACAGCAAGTGATCGGTCAGGTTGTAAGAAGAAATCGGGGGAAGGTCCTGACAGTGCACAAAATTCAATGCACAATCAAGCAAATTAAAGAAATGACCGAGTTTACTTGGAAGCATTCTGTATTTACTGTAGACTTTGCTTTGCAAATCATGTGGATTTAGAAAGAAGTTTAGTAGAAATTAGAGATTAATGAGAATAGCAGCTAATTAGTACAAGTTCTTGTTTAAAAAAAATAAATGCATGAATGAGATAATTATGGGTTGTATGCCTCATTCTCATGGTGGCCTGTGCCCGAAGTCAGCTCAACACATGTCTATACACACTTATGCCTCCACTCTCCAGGAGCAGTTCCCCAGTGTCCTCAAGCTGTAAACTGGCCTATAAAGGGTTGCTTTCAGAATAACAGCTATTTTACAGACTTGAAACGTCACAAGTGATTTTAAATAGATATCTAGGTGCTTCCAAGATACCAAGCAATTTTCCAGAACTAGAATTGAGGTAGTGCTAGGGGGAAAAAAAAACATTAAAATAATAAAATATTAATGCCATTACTACCAGAGAGATAAAATGGGAATATAGAATGTTCGTAGTTTAGCCAAATGCATATATAGGAACATAAAAATAGCACAGCATGCACCAAAATAGGGGAAAAGAGCAACATACCACATATCAAAATAAATAGGGGGAAAAAGCAACAAATTAAAAAAACTCAAGTGGAAAAATGACCTAAGTTTGGTGACTACGGCCATGAAAGATACAGGCATGGGACAAGGTATTAGCACAAAATAAATGCACCCAGTCTTTATGGAATTGGTCAGGTTGTGTTAGGTCAGCATGGCATTTTCCAGTGTCTTAATTTGAGGAATACTGGTCCTATGAGATACTCCATTAAAAAAAAAAAAAAGTTCTGGGGCACCTGGATAGCTCAGTTGGTTAAGCGTCCGACATTGGCTCAGGTCATGATCTCGCGGTTTGTAAGTTTGAGCCCCACATTGGGATCCTTGCTGTCAGCGTGGAGCCCACTTTGGATCCTCTGTCTCCCTCTCTCTCCCTCTCTCAAAAATAAACACTGGAAAAAAGTTCTATGGTCAAATACATTTGAGAAATAACGCCAACCCTATTTCTCCCTTGGAGTTTTATAATTCATGCAAGCAAATTAAAAGCGCTGAGAAGTCCTACAGGAAAGAAATGTTTATCTTCATTTTATACCTAGAGCTCACCATTATAAGGGCAAATAAAAATGAAAAATGAGAAGTTTAATTCTGTTGAAAATTAGCAAAGAGACGCTCCCCCATCCTTTTTTTAAATTTTTTTTTTATTTTTTGTTAATAGTATTTACTTTAGAAGAGAAACTTAACCGAAGACCATGGGGGAAGGGAAGGGGAAAAATAGTTTCAAACAGAGAGAGAGGTAAACCATAAGAGACTCTTAAATACAGAGAACAAAGTAAGGGTTGATGGGCAGGGGAGAGGGGAAAATGGGTGATGGGCATTGAGGAGGGCACTTGTTGGGATGAGCACCGGGTGTTGTATGTAAGGGATGAATCACAGATATCTCCCCCTTTTACCAAGAGCACACTGTATACACTGTATGTTAGCCAACTTGATAATAAATTATATTAAAAAAAGAGAGAATTTATAATTATAAATACTTTCTTTTCTCTTTAAGATGTATATAAATCCTCTTGAAAACTAGATGGGACTTCTATCAGCATTATGACCCAGGGCTGGGAGCCATCTTTTTGAAAAGCAAAGTTGAAATAAAAAAGCCCCCCTATCTCCCAGCTTTTGTGCGAGGGTAGAACCTTTAACTTCAGTGGGTGACTTGCTCCAGTTTCTCGAATTTGCAAAGCTACCTCCGGTCATAAGACACGAGGTATGTTTTTCCCATGGATGAAGCCACGACTAATCTGGTCACCCCAATTGCTGACGTGAGGATAAACCCTACGTGAAAAATGGTGCTGTCGAGTCCTCCGATTTGAGGACTGCTTATCACTTATCTCGAAAACGTGTATGTAAGAGGTTGCATCTTCTTGTCTACATAAGGGGGTACGCTTCCTCTCTGTCTTTGCAATCTCTCAGTGGATTGCCCACAATGCACATCACAGTTTGGTTTAATGTTTACTCAGAAACAAACGTGTTTTCTTCTCCCACTCCCCTTGCGGAGAGGATTTCTGGGTTGAAATAAATTTTAATGGATTTTTTTCAACACCATACATATCTGAATTATCACTGCCTCCTCCCCCCCCCCCACACCTTTTATGAACACCAATTACAACTGGACACATTTTGGGAAACTTTGGTTGATCACATTACATTTAAGTTTTTATAAAATGACTCAAAATATCTCAAGATTCCAATTACCTTAAGAATGAGAATTAAGATGGGACACCTGGGTGGCTCAGTCAGTTAAGTGTTCGACTTTGGCTCAGGTCACGATCTCATGGCTCGTGAGTTCGAGCCCCATGTTGGGCTCTATACTGACATCTCAGAGCCTGGACCCTGCTTCAGATTCTTTCTCCATCTCTCTGCCCATACTCTGCTCATACTCTGTCTGTCTCTCTCATGTATAAACAAACATTAAAAAAAAAAAAAAGAACAGAGAATTAAGAAAAGTTGTCTGAAAAAGAGACAACTTAAGTTTCTTTAGGTACCCAAAACAGCCTTTCTTAACTGGGCATTTTCATCTGAACCACAGAAACACAAAACAATGATTTCTCAATTCTTTCAAGGATGCTACATAGCCAGTACGATTCTAGATATGCAGGAGAGAATTTATTTACACACAAGGGATCTTTGAGGCTCGAAGGCTTACTTCTCTTGTGAAACTCTAGTTGAGAAAGGCTGGCTCATCTTCACCTCCTCTAAGAGCAGAGCAGTTTACATGCTGATGACTCTTTCTCCAAGCTTTAGATCCATAAAGGTCATTCTGGACTGGACGTTTCTACTCAGAGTCCAATAAACATCTCAACTCAGTATGGCCAGTACTAAATTGTATCTTTTTTAAAAAAAGTTTATTTATTTATTTTGAGAGAGAGAAAGAGAGAGGGAGAGACAGGGAGAGAGCGAGAGGGAAAGAGCAGGGGAGGGGCAGAGAGAGAGGGAGAGAAAGAATCCCAAACAGGCTCCGCACTGTCACCGCAGAGCTGGACGCAGGGCCCAAACCCACAAACTGTGAGATCACAATCTGAGCCAAAGTCAAGAGTTGGACGCTTAACCGACTGAGTCACCTAGGCACCCCCTAAATTGTATCTGTCATCCTAACCCTGCTCCTCAAAATAGCTCCTCTGTCTCAGTTGATGGCAACTTCATTCTTCCTGTTGTCAGGTGGAAAAAACCTTGGAGTCATCTTTGAGCCCTCTCTTCCATTTAAGCTAAGGGAATCTTGTTGGTTCTACCTTCTAAATATGCCTAGAACTGGCCACCCCTCACTGTCTCTACTGCATCACTTAGGAGTGAGAAACAATCATCTCTTGCCTGGTTATTCCAACAGCCTTTTACTAGACTCTCTGTTTTTACAGCTGGCATTTTCGCTGTCCAGTTATTTTCAGCATGGCACACAGACTGATATTTTTTAACAGTTATCTCTCTGAACTCATCCAGGCACTTTCTTCCTTACCATTCAAACATGCTGAGTACCTCCCACCTGAAAGTCTCTGCAATGACTGTTCCCTTTCCCGCATGGCCACATTCCTCACTTTCTTCAAGTCTTTATTCAATGAATCTACCTTGACCACCCCACTTAAAATTGCAATCCATTCCCCAATTCATGGTTGCTCCTGATCCCCCATATCCTGTGGTTTCTCAGCCCACCCCCCACCCCCCACCCATAGTACTTATTTCCTTCTAATATACTAGGCAATTTCCTTCTCCTTTATGATTATTGATATTTTCTGACTCTCCCCTCCCAGCTCTCATATAGAAGTACCACAGGTAGGCGTCTTTGTATCCCAAGTGCCTCCAAAATTCCTGGCACATAGGAGGTAGTCAGTGAGTATCTGAACAAATTAAAAAAAATAGAGTTTGAAGCCAGCAGTAGATGAGATTAAGATTGGATGCACAGAATAAAAGAAATCTCAATAGGCTGGTTGTCAGGTTCATTTATAGGTTAATGAACAAAATCACAAAATCATCTCCTAGGAAATCATACGTCTAGAGTACCTTTCTAAACAGTCTAGCACAATGAGGGGAAGCTGGCCTGGAGGCAGGGTAATGAAGCTGACTTTGGTGGATTCAGACAGCTCCACGATTTTATAAATTATTTTAGGGAAGGGAAGGGAAGGGAAGGGAAGGAAAAAAATTGAGGGCTATGCTTTTCTTTCAAAGTCAATCTGAGAGTACATCTACTGACTAGGAGCTTATTAACTCTCCCTAAATGAAAACCAGGGTCATAAATCCCTGACAAAATGGTATTGCAAATAATTTAAATTTTGACATTACCTTCTAGGCTCACAGGTGATAACTTCAATTTCTTAACCAAAAACAGAAGGAAGAGTTGAGTTATGAAGGTGAGGTATGCTCAGTTCTCTCATTTTAGAATCAAAACCAATGGTTGGTAGATTAATTGGCAAAAAATGGCTAAGGTGGGAATTTGACAATAAATACACACATTATACATTTAATTTCAACTTATTTTTTTTTAATTTTTTTTAACGTTTATTTATTTTTGAGACAGAGAGAGACAGAGCATGAGCGGGGGAGGGGCAGAGAGAGAGGGAGACACAGAATCGGAAACAGGCTCCAGGCTCTGAGCCATCAGCCCAGAGCCCGACGCGGGGCTCGAACTCACGGACCGACCGCGAGATCATGACCTGAGCTGAGGTCGGACGCTTAAACCGACTGCGCCACCCAGGCGCCCCTAATTTCAACTTAAAACACATAAATCATCTTTTGAAGGAGAAGAAAGGCCTGATGGGTCTGATGATTGGTGTTCCCTTATTTTCTTCCTTGCTGGTCACAAGCCAGGTTTCGTCTACAAATTCATTTCATTTCTTTAAAGTAAAACCTTAAAGATGCTTGTGAGAAATTCTGAGTAGAGTTTTTATACTATAATTTGTATTTACACAACTGGTATTTAAAAAGTGATTCTGAAAAAAAAATAAAAAGTGATTCTGTAAGTATGTTCTGAAGTAATTTCTTGGGTAAATTTTTACTCTAGGAATTGATAGATTTTATTTTTAATCTTTTTAAATTTTTTTTTTTCAACGTTTATTTATTTTTGGGACAGAGAGAGACAGAGCATGAACGGGAGAGGGGCAGAGAGAGAGGGAGACACAGAATCGGAAACAGGCTCCAGGCTCTGAGCCATCAGCCCAGAGCCTGACGCGGGGCTCGAACTCACGGACCGCGAGATCGTGACCTGGCTGAAGTCGGACGCTTAACCGACTGCGCCACCCAGGCGCCCCATTTTTAATCTTTTTAGATTTTTAATGTTTTCATCAGTCTTTTGGAGTTGTCTTGTCCATGCCCACTTTGATAGAATTTTCTGCAACTTATCTTTATCGAATCTTTCCAAAGAGTTGAACTAAGTTTTAGTTCAACAAGAAATTACTTTTGAATTTCACAAGTGTATTTCTAAGATTACTAAATATTCAATTAAAGTACATATCTACACAGAATACTATTAGCGCAAATAGTTTGGGGGCAAACAATACCAATTAATGATAAGTACACAGCACAAATGGTGGAAACAAAAATGCAAAGAGAGAGAGTACCACACTGGCCACAGGTACTCTGAATGCCTGAGTCACATTGGGCATTTTGTGCAGGGCATGGTGAGCAGTGGTGTTTGGGTTGTGCAAACAATCATCAATTCTCTAACTCTCTCACACCAGGTAGGTTTCCTACAATTCAATTCAATTTTGACATTACCCAGAATTAGCACTGACTACCCTCCCCCCTCCCCCTCCCCCCACCCTCCGCCCCACCCCGGGCCACAAGTTAAGGGCTCAGTCCCACAAGACTACCTTCACTTCAGATGCTAGTCTTGAGTCCTGGGTCCCCAGGCTACCCACATTTCTAAACGACTCTTTAACAAATTCAAGAGTCCCTCCCCCCCCCCCCCCCCCCCCGCCCCAGGTTCAATATTCACCACAATGACTCATAGAACTTGAAAGACTTATGAGTTCAGAAGACTCCATGCAGTCTCTTCTCAGTACATCATTGTGTCCCCAACCCAGAAGCTCTCTAAGCTTCATTGTTTCAGAGTTTTTAACTGAAATTTCATACAAAGGCATACTTAATTTAAATCACTGGTTGCTGGTAACTGAACTCAGTCTCCAGCCCCTCTCCCTTCCCTGGACACTGGGTGACGGGGCTGAAAGCTCTAACCATCGAATCACATGGTTCGTTCTTCTAGTCCTCTGTTCCCCCACGAGTCATTATTAGCAGACAGTGAGACGCTCCTATCACTTCAGAAAATTCCAACAGTTTTAAGAGCTTTGTTCCAGAATGGCAGGGAGGGGGAACAAAGACTAAATATATTTTTTTATTGTATTACACAAATGATTTTGGCATTGTGGTGAGCATGTATGTTTATCTGCTTTCCCTTTGGACGCATACTCTTTGAGGGCAATCTCTTATGTCTGTTTTTCTTTTCTCCCCCCACCTAATACACAAAGCAGATACTCAAAAATTTTTAATAAAGGAGCAAGCAACTGCCTGAATAAAGCAAGCAAACTGCCCTTTAGTAGTCTATGATATTGCTCAGTAATAAAA
This sequence comes from Prionailurus bengalensis, assembly GCF_016509475.1. Classification (NCBI taxonomy): domain Eukaryota; kingdom Metazoa; phylum Chordata; class Mammalia; order Carnivora; family Felidae; genus Prionailurus; species Prionailurus bengalensis. The sequence goes on from NC_057349.1 coordinate 102,847,321, forward strand.
ATATGATAGAACTAGGCATTTCAGCAGAAATGCAACTATCATATAAATTGTAATAAGTCAAATGATAAAATTCTTATTAACCAAATATTGGGATGCAGAAACCCTCATATTGGGCCCCAGACTGGCCATCTACTCAGTGTATATGATTGGGCAAGTCATATAAGCACTCTAGGTCCGAATGTTCTCAACTATAACACACAGGAGAAACAGTACCCTCTGTAAACACACGGTAATATTGTGTGGGTTAAATAAGCTTATGGACAAAAGTGCTTGTAACTTTAAAACATTAGTCAAAGAAAACAAATTAAGATGTTATTAAACATACAACATTAATAAACATAGAAGACTGACTTCTGAATAGCACAAGAATATTAATGAAAAAACATAGAAAAAAAACATTAGTTATAAAATTTACTTAATCCTGAAAGAGGCTGAGAATTCCGGAGTTGCATACACAGTTCAACTAACCTCCCAACTCATAAAGTTTGAGGAGGTTGTGGCATAGGAGAAGAAGGGACATTGTGAAGTATATTAAAAATGATCTCACCTTCAGTGCACTTTGGGTCTGATGCTCTAATCAATGGGAAATTTTCCTGCATAAAGGCTGGAGGATACAGTATATCACCTTCAACTCTTTCTAATAAGGTTATTTATTGCTGTTCAATTCACATTTCCCTCAGGTTTTGGCAAGATTATAGAATTTATTCCCCTACATAGTAGCCGGCCAAGTAAATCACGTTTCATACTTCCATTGTCATGCATTTTTCTTACCCAGCACTGGTGGCTTATATATTTTTCTTTTTGTTCCTCAGAGTATCTTAAAATTTAGCTGTGCAAGCTTCTCTTTTATAATTCTGCAATTTACTAGTATTGTTCCTTCCTAATATTTTCTTAATAAAAAGTGTTGAAAAAAACCCACAAAACTACGCAGGTAGTTTTCGACAACAAAACCAGAGACAAGGTGATAAATAGTACAGAGGAAACACTTTCCCTTGTAGACAAAAGGTACCAGTTGATATTAAAACAAAAATAACATCTCTGCTACAGGGTCTCAAAACACTTCATTAGAAATACACGAGCACAAAGAGCTGCATTAGAGCAGGCTAGTGGGCTCCCTTAAGGACAGTGGTAGTGGGGCGCCTGGGTGGCTCAGTCGGTTAAGCGTCCGACTTCGGCTCAGGTCATGATCACGCGGTCCGTGAGTTCGAGCCCCGTGTCGGGCTCTGTGCTGAAGGCTCAGAGCCTGGAGCCTGTTTCGGATTCTGTCTCCCTCTCTCTGACCCTCCCCCGTTCATGCTCTGTCTCTCTCTGTCTCAAAAATAAATAAACGTTACAAAAAAAAAAAATTTAAAAAGGACAGTGGTAGTGAAGGTAACTCACTCCCCCTGCCTGATGCCAACCATTCTGAGTAAGAAGTCCAAGCTCCTGACACCTGCTCAGCTCATGCTGCACTATATCACTCAGAGGCTCCCAATTCTTTGTTTAAACAACTCTGGTAGGCAGCCCTTTTGGTAGGAAAAAAGACCCCATCACTCATTTAGGTCACCTGTTTCCACTTTACAATGGACAAGGCACTCTTGGTGATAATAATACTATACTGCACCATATTATATGATACTATTATCCTATATTGTACTGGTCTATATTGGTATAATTATACGATAGTAAATTATATTATCAGTATAGTATACTATTATTATACAGTTTTCCATTCTATACCATATATGCTCTGTTGTACAATACTACACTAGGTAGCTTTTGAAGAGGAGTTTGGGCAAATATCCACTTTAGCAGTAGGTTGTAGGAATAACCCATCTTTGCACTGCAGCATATAGCATGTCCTAAGGTATAGTTACTATAAGTAATAGGCCAAAAATACTATTCGTAAAAGTAGGGATTACCAAACGCTTCAGAGTTAACTAAATACCTAATAGTGAACAAAGAGATAATGGTGACTGAAAAGCTACCAGTAATGTTTAACAAGGAATAGCAGCCATTGAAAACCTGACCAACTCAGAACTACATTGTCAAGGCACTGATGACATGTTCTCTCTGAAAACTAAGGAAACTCCGATGTACGTGCATTTGCAGGAGGCCTCTGAGCGCTGGCCAGGGCTCAGGTTCTTGGTCAACTGATAAATTCTGATGATCATCAAATTTAGGTTAGGAATGCCAGGCTTAAAAAAAATCTATGAATAACTCACTATTAGTAATTAACCCCCAACCTGCTTTTCAACAGGGGCATTACCCTGGTTAGGGTTGAAGATCTTCTCATTGTGGGCGTTGGTTACTTTCCTAGACATTATCCCTTGCTCCTCAAGACTAAATGCCAATGGCATCATTCAGTCTTTGTGACTATCAAAAAGACCGAGGCCAGATGCTTCTTGGTGGAGGGAGGATGGCACTGAGAATCATACTGCTTGGAAGAATTAAAGAAAGTTTTCAGTGCAAGTGCCCAGCCTGTGTCCCACCAAAAGAACCCGTCCTCTCATTGCCTAGGTGACTGCAAATCTGACCAGTCCACGTTCTTTCATGTTTATTTATTTTGAGACAGAGCACGAGCAGGGGAGGGGCAGAGAAAGACGGGGAAAGACAGAATCCTCAGCAGGCCCCGCACTGTCAGCGCAGAACCTGATGCTGGGCTTGAACTCACAAACTGTGAGATCATGACCTGAGCCGAGATCAAGAGTTGGACGCTCAACCGACTGAGCCACCCAGGTACCCTAACCAGGCCACACTTTAAGACAAGCTATAGTTATGTTTCTTTTTGAAAAATGTTTTTAAATGTTTATTTTGTTTGTTTGTTTGTTTATTTATTTAATATGAGAGTGGGGGTGGGGAGAGCGGCAGAGAGAGAGAGGGAGAGAGAGAATCCCAAGCAGGTTCCATGTCAGCACAGAGCCCGAAGTGAGGCTCGATTTCATGAACCATGAGATCATGACCTGAGCTGAAATCAAGAGTCCAACGTTAAACCAACTGAGCTACCTAGGCGCCCCACTAGAGATACGTTTCTTAGATCTGCACTGTAGGAAATAAATAGAGTGGCCCCCTTTACTTATTCAGTGACCCTAGGTAAGCTTTTTTTTTTTTTTTTTTAACTTCTCTGAGATTTAGCTTTTTCAATTTTGAGAAGGGGATAATAATGCCCGTTTCAGCTACTTTATAAGATTTTATGCAAAGTGCTCTGTAAATTGTAAATCATGATGCAAAGAGATACCATTAATTTTATCAGTTTTTAAAGATCAGAGATTGCCTTGAATTACAATATGTTCAATTCTCATATATGGTGGTTATAGAACTACACGAAGCTCAATAAATATTCCTGGGCAATGAATACATTGGATCTAGCTAAAGGCAAACAGGGAGAATAGGGTTGAAACCCACAAAAGAGCACAGCAATGAGCCCAGTTACAGTACATTGGAATTGTGGGTGGGCGATCATGCGGGCTGTACCCATTTTCAGAATCACTTCATTATTGCCAAAGTGAAATGTGTATAAGGCTCTTTCTTCCATTCTGTATTTTCGGTGAAACCATATATTCTCTGCAGTTGATTCAATTCAGTTAAGCAACGTTTTATTAAACATATGCTAAATTTGGGCACTGTTTTGCTTTGAGAATTATTAATTATATACTTTAAATCTTTAAAAAGATATTCATTCGTAGTTCTCCTTTTTTTTTTTTAACATGGAAGGGAAAAAAACCTTGTCTATCTTCTCTTTCATAACTTTCTTTTTAAAAATATGTTCCCTGTGTATAATTCTCAAGCGTTTAAGTATTCTGACCCAATTTTCTCCTTTTTTATGTTTCCTCTTCCTACATTTTCTCTTCCTGTATACTCTCAGCTTTTCTACTGAGTATTGTCTTTCTTTTTTACCAACTCACTAAATGGTCCTAGAATAAACAATTTGGTATTCAAATTCTGGGTACTCATTGTAATTAAAAAGCTGCTTAAGCAGAAGATGAAAAGTACTTGTTCTTGTTCCAATTTTTATTTTGAAATCCTTTATGCTAGGAATTGGTGTGCAAGTTTGAATTTAAGTTGGTTAGAAATATCCATGGAAGGATATAACTTCAAATACTGATTGATTGGGCATCAGGAAGGAAAAAGTGAAAGAAAGGGAAGAAGTGGGAGAAGGAAGGGATGAAGAGAAAATAGGAACAAAGATGATTAATTGTGTGTTTTGGCGAGCAGTGGCGTAAAGGTCAAGGTCTTCCTCCTTTCAAGGCAATTCTCATGTAATAGCATAACTTACTTTCAACTTATCTTTAAAATCCATGGAACCTATCATTCGAACAGAATTTTGACATCGTGCCCAGGTTGTTCATGGTCTCTGGTTTTTCTGTCAAGGACCAAGGTGGCAAAATTGATACATCATCCGTGGCAAAAATGTCAAGATGGGATTGCGAAGAGACCAGATGGAGTCAAATGGAAAGGTTGCTAAAACGCGTAGATAAAATATTCATTACTAGTAGTAATTACAAACTGGAATTAGGAAATAAAAGTTCCATGTGAGCAGAAGTGATTTTGTAGCCCCACTCATCTGTGTGCCCCTCTAGGTATATCCCACATTTTCACTGCATAATTTGAAAGCAAAAGCCTATCGTAGTCTTGGACCTTCAATTAAATGAACAACAACAAAATGCATAAAAAAAAAATCTGTGATCACAATTCATGTCGTAAGGGATGTTAGCTTATTTTAGCCTCTTAGCAGCTGCTTTTATCACTGAGAAAATGATGGACAAGAAAAACTATTAGCACTTCCCCAGCTTAAGCAGTGGCAACGCGAACACCAACTACGATGACCAGAAGTGGCTTAGGGGCTGCGTTCAATGGCTTAGTGTAGAAAAACTGATGTTTCCTTACATTTCCAGAAGGCAAATGGACCCTCTGGTGTATTCCTAAGATGAACCATGCTCCATTAAGGCTTGCGCCATTTCTCAGATCTAGGTGTAGGAGGTACAAAAAACTGTGGCCCTTCAGAGAGACCAGGAGCCAAGATCACACAGGCCAGGCACATTTAGGAAGAGCTCCCTCGGCACTGGTGGCACGTCGATGGGCCTTTGCCAGATCAGGGACAACTTGCCGCCTGTGGGCGTCTCGCCCGTAATGACTCTACAATTTGCACATAAATTGAGACGTGGTTTACATACTTGTGTCAGCTACTCTTTTCCCCTTGTTCTGTCGTGTGCTTCTCCTCCGTGCTCCCCATGGCGGCCTGCCAATATTGAAGACGGTTTTCAGTCCTCTGCTATATTTCACTATATCTTATTTTCTCCCAAACATTCTCATCCCTGCAGGGTGCTCCTTATTAGCCTTTTACAGTTGTAGGTGCCCTACTCCCAACACATATTGTCTCTGGTCCGGTTAGACTACACCTGTCACAGGATCCTGCGATATTTCAGCATGGCCGTGGGGATGCTCAACCTACAGCAGGAGAAACCGTCATCCTCTCTGCTCTGGAAATGTTCTTCCTACAAATTGAATCTAAGGTCCTCTCAGATCCTTGGGGCAGTGACATCATCTCACTAACTCATACTGTTAATAATTGAATGAATGCTAGAATCTTTAGTGTGTGGTTCTTCCAGGTTCTTCCCAATGCACTTATTTTTTTCTTTTGACTGACTGGAGGATGCAACTTTTCATTTATTCTCATTTCGTTTTATTGCCCCAGATTTGGCTCAGCGTTGTAGCCAATGCAGATCTAAGTCTGGATGCTAGCTTCCACGGTATGTGGTATTCCTCGGATTTTCATATCATCTGCAGATTTGATTTCCAGGATGTCACTGGTTTCTAAGACCAGTTGTAGAAGCAACTTTCACTATAATAAAATTAAAGATAACATTTTACGAACATTTTATATGATGCCCATCTAAGTAAGCTTCCTTTCTATTAACTTCAGGAATTTTTTATGAGTCTCTTGAATATATTTCTTAATATTATGCCACATTCCGTGAAAATAGAGACTTCATTTTCCAAGACAAGTGTTTAACTTTATACATGTCAGGAGGAAACGTGTTAAAAACTAGCTTCATTTCTGGATTACACAGAAGGACCAAAAAGCTATTTCCATTTATGACACTGTAGTGGCACAGAAAATACTTGGCACAACAGGCCAAGCTAGAAGAATCAAATAGAATCCAAAATAGACTCGGAGTGCTCAGAGGCTTTGGGATTGTTGAAAGATCATGTAAGGTGATTGCTAATGTCTAAAACGTAATGAATGGGAGGAAAAAGCACCCTCACGTGACATGTGCATAGGTTATATCCCCTGCACTGTTTTGCATCCTTAAGGGAAATACGTTAGAGAGGCATACTGTCATGCTCGGGAGTGACTTGATGTGAGAACAGGCACCCGGAATTCTGTATTTCAGGCATGGCTGTGTGTATGGTCTGTAATTGCCTCTCACTGATCCCAGATCACACAGGTCTGTGTTGATGGAGGTTCAGCTTGCTAACAGGTGAGCCGTTGGCTTACCTGGGACTCTGTACGAGTTAGACAGTTAGTAGGACTCTTGCCTCCAGGAACCACAGAGGTGATTTCAATGAGAGCAGGCCCGGCCTTCTGCAAAGTTGTGGTCACGGTCAGGGTGGATATTCCAAACCCCTACTGGCTCTTCCCTGTGGGGAGTCCTGGCATTGGGTTAGGATGTGAGGGGGTACGTGGTGATGTTGATGTTTTAGGGTTCTTTTCCCATTTATTGTACCAAAGCAATGAGCACTCCTCTCATCTACCACTCCTCCTCTTGAACCCTACAATCACAACACCAATATCTAAACGCTGTAAGTCCTGGTGGGAAAAACAAAAGCGGTGGTGGCACTTTAGGGTTTCCTATTAACAAGTATATTAACTGGATCAAAAATGCTTCCAAACACAGTTTCCAATATTATTCAACATTTCAGTAGACTTCTGATTAATTTAGACATGTTTACTTTTGCAATTCCATCAAAGAACTCTCACTCAATTTTCTCTCTCTCCGAGCATTTAAGCAACAGTCGTTAACTCTAAATATATTGCCTTGTGTTTTTAACTCCCTTCACTTGCCCACCGCAGTGGGTCGTAGAGCCTTCACGTTAGTTGTTATGCCCTCTTTGCTCTTCTCCCAGGCATTTGTCTTCTGGCCTGCAGGTTCAGGCTCTCTTGGCAGCTTCCTCCCTTTCCTCTGCAACATTCCAACCTAGAATATTTCCTCTATACACTTGTCCCCAGATATCCTAATATAAGACACGGTTCCAGTTGTAAAGTACTTATAGTCTCTGGGGAACAAGCTGACACGTGCCCAGGGCTACTTTGTGGCATGGGAGAGGCAGGTCAATGCCAATGCTTGGCATTCAAAATCTTTCCCAATTTTACCTTTGACGACCCCCCAATCCGTCTCTGCCCCCCACTTCACATGTGATGAACTCAAGCAAATCAATTTCCTTGCTAATCTTCCATGTTCTATTCACCTTCTTGCCTCTTTCCTTGCCTGTAACTATATCCCAAGCCTTCCACGTGGGCTATAATGCTTTCATTGTATATATATATATTTTTTTTCTTTCCCAGAAGAGCCCTCTCTTTTCCTGTTTTCATGCCTTGACCCATCCTGTTCTCTCCCTGGAAATAGCCTTTTCCTATCTTTGGATGTCCAGGTGCCCCTTCATGATCTTTCTATCTCATGTATGCATTTGCACCTTCCCTATAGGATGTATCAATTTTTAAACTTTTAATTTGAAATGAATCTAGGCTTATAGAAAAGTTGCAGCGAGTTCCCATTATATCCTTCAATCAGATTCGCCTAACATTAATATCTCACGTAACCACCCTGGCAAAAGGAAGGAATTAGTCCTGGTACGATACTTAAAATTAAACTCTAGAGTTTATTTGGATGCCACCAGTTTTTCCAGTGATGTACTTTTTCTAGTCCGGAATCCAATTCGGGATCCCACACTGCATTGAGTTGTCATATGTCCTTAGCTTCCTCCAAACTGTGACTGTTCCTCAGCCTGTCTTTCTCCTTCATGACCTTGACAACTTTTTGCCATATGATAACATTACATTTGTACATGGGTATTTCCTCACTCAGACATAAGTTTTGTCAGTGGGACATGTTTTTATTCCCAGTAGCACGTGATAAGAACTCAAAGATCACTACTTACCTGTATGTCAGAAACAATTAGAATAGTAACAACGTCTATATTATCTGCTTAGTGAACGGTCTGCCATGGCAACTTTAAGTTATTAGAAGGGCAAGACTGCAAAATTATAAGACACAAAGCTCTCTTTGCGGACACTGTATCTGAGCCCATTTTCTCCATGCCCCGAAGAGCAGAAATCACTGGCGCTAATCAGGGCACGCGGATACTTGGTGGCCGGCAGGAAGGGCAGACACAGCCTCAGTCTCAGCATCTAGCACGACTGTTGTCGGATCTCACTAAAAATAGACTTCATCTGTCCTGTGCCCTGTGCGCAGATCGCTGAGCGAAAGTAATTACTCCCTACCTCTCTTAACACCAGGGTTTCTGTCTTGTAGTTTTCTGTTAAGAAACTCAGGACAGAGAAATCCAATCTTCTTGCCTGGAACCCTGAATCCCAGTTGGCTCCTTTTCTGGTTCTCCCTACAAGTGACTGATGGTATGTTCTGCTTCATAGTATGATACCAGACTCGCCTACTCTTTGGTATCTCCAGTTGCCTGGATTTCCCCAATGCTATAACCTATCTGGCTCTGTTGAAAGAGCTGCTCCATGAAACCAGGACAAGGCTCAGCTGATAGACCCATGTTTTTGTTTTTTGTTTTTTGTTTTTTTGCTATCATACCCTTTGGTTGTTCTCCTTGGCCAGAGCAGTAGGAGCTTTTTCTCCTTTCCCACCAGCTCCTCCCGCAAAGTCCTAGCATAGTTTTAGAATTGTGCCCATTCCCCTTCTGGCTCAGACGTGCTTTGTTATTTCACTTTGTTACTAATCTCAAATTATTACGGTATCTGCCTAAATCCGTAGTTTCTCACTACTATCGTGGAGACTGAATCTGTGCTTCCCCCTCCTGCTGAACTTGTTAGCTTTGGCCTGCTAAAGAGTCCACTCGTTTCCTGGGGCCACAGAAGCTTTGCTTTGATTTGAAGGGATTCTAATGACTGACATTCTCTAATTTCAGTTCTCCTCTGCATTCGCTTCAGATCTTTCCCAAAGATTCAGAAATAGCATCTGACAGGTTCAAGAGAAATTGAACTGATATCTGTTGGGTTTTAACTGGCACATTGCTGCATAATTTTTCATTTTCTTTGGAAGGTCTTTTCCACAAAGGGAAAACATGCCTGCTAGGGTCCCACGGAGGTGTTTTGACATTAGGCTTAATAAAGCATGAAGAACTCATTAATAAATAATGTTCTGCCAGGTTAACAAATAAAGCTGAATGCACTGGCTAGACCCTGGAGTAAATGAAATCATGCATGCAGCCATGCAAGCGACTTGTTAACTTGCAGTGGTCTCTTCACAACGTCTGGCAAAGCGCGATGCAATGATGCACAAATAAAACCAGCATATTATAAACGCATGCACCTTCAGTTAGGATGCAGACTGTCAATTTTGTTTCACACTCTGCGGGTCCAAAACAGTAAACAAACCTTCAGTGATGCAGATCAGGAGACATTCCACCGATATGTTTAATCTTTGCTAAAAGGAAGATTCCACTCATCAGCATGTCTACATAACAGTAGCCACAGGTATATCCTGTCGTCTCACATCCTTTGTCTCATTATCTACAAATAGATAGGGAACTAGAGAGGGAGCTAATGGGTGCAGGCGAGCCAGTCTGTTCAGCCACAATGGTTATTGATGGACTCTTTAGTCTGACCCAGAAAATCTTCACGAGCGCCCAGAAACAGAAAAGAATCATCATCCTCCCTTGAAAAACGAAAGAGAAAGTGCAGTGCTCCTAAAGAACTCTTTCCTGGATTCAGAGAAGGTCATGTTTTTAGCTGAGAGAGATTCCAGAGTCACTGGAAGGTCTGGGAGCCCGGGCGAGTGCAAGGGAAGCTTTGCTACGTCAGGCAGTTGCATTTTCTCTTTGGGGTCTCTGGTTGCCAAAGGCAGCTGCTGCGTCACGAAGCTCTTCTCGTGATTAAAAGCTGATGGACAGCTGTCAAGTGTCAGTTAAGCATGACTCCCTCCAGCTGCTCCCCAATCTGGAGGGACAGAGTGTCCTGCCCCACGCTATTCTGACTGCACACACTCACCGCTCACTGAGGGGTTTAGCTGGAAAGCCAACCACCGCGCCACAAAATGCAAACATTTCCAGGCACTGTTTTGATGAAACAACTTGTTGGGTGGGTTCGATTTCAACTCAAAGGGCTTGCCAACTGTGCCCATATGCATAGATTTACACATCTTGCCAGACCTCTTATGTGGTTATGATGACAAAGCCATTAAGGTGTCATTTAAATTCTGTTCCAAAGCTGCAGATTTAAAGCAACCACTATCCTGAGGACAAAAATACTCCATTAGACAATCTTACTTGAATCTTCTCACAATTCCTATATGGTTATATATATACGTACATAGTGTATACATGGTTGTAATTATACAATTACATAAAGTTATGTATTTATAGTTTCTTCATTTCCACGTTAATGGAAACAATGGAAATGAAGGAACAGTCAGGGTTCAAAGCGTTGCATGACAAGATTGCATTTTTGAGAAGAGAGAAGCCATGTGGAATAGTAGAAATGTGAGTGGTTTATATCTATTGAGCCCACAAAGTACTTTACGTGACTCATCTCCTTTAATCTCAACAGTCCTCTGATGTTGGCAACATTATCATCTGCATTTTACATATGAGGAAATTGAGACTTAGCAAGTTGAAGGTGTCCAAGGTCACACAGATAGTAAGTAGCAGAACTGGGGATTTGAATTTAGGCAATCTGACTCCAGAGGTCACGTTCTTAATTGCTATTCTTTAACACCTTGTTTTGTATCAGCAAATCCATTCACGGATGGCCCTATCACTAACCAGGACAAAATGGGACTCCCCCACATTTCCCATTAAAATGAGATGGTTTTCTATGCCAAGGTTAAGCAAAACAAAAAAGCATATTTTCATTTTGTTATCTGAATAACTAAGCAGTTCTAGTTTCAGTGACAAATGTCCTTGACATTTACTCAAATATGTATTGGTTTGAATAATTTTCTTTAGAAAATAAATAATACTCAAAACCTCAGTGTTTAAAATTTTGATTCCTTTGGAAAGGAGGAAACTTGGTTGAAAGATACGGAGCCTTTCAATAGGTATGAAGGTTTGAAAGAATAATGCCATTTCCTGATGAGCTGGGAGTGAGCTGGAATCCACACAGACCATGCCGACGAAGCAGGGAATGGGATGCCTTGATCTGGCTTAGGGTGAGATGGTATTATGTGATTCCTGTTAAGAATCAACTACTGAACTTTCTTAAAAAAATTTTTTTTAATGTTTATTTATTTTTGAGAGAGAGAGAGAGAAAGAGAGACAGTGTGTGAGTGGGTAGGGGCAGAGAGAGAGGGAGACACTGAGTCTGAAGTAGGCTCCAGGCTCTGAGCTGTCTGTACAGAGCCCGACGCAGGGCTCAAACCCACAAACCGTGAGATCATGACCTGAGCTGAAGTTGGACGCTGAACCGACTGAGCCACCCAGGCGCCTCATGACTTTCTTATGTTGCATCCAAATTATTAGGAAATGCACATGAGTACCACTTTTGGATTACGCTTTTCTATGTATTGCATTTATTTACATATAAAATACAGAAAGAGAATTTATAATGTCCATGTCAATCCATATAGAATTGCTATTATTATTAACTCTGTGTAACCGGACTTCCTTCTTATGTCTCTGTGCGTTACTTCCCCAAATAGACTGAAAGCGCTTTGCGGGAAGAAATGGCATTTGCTATTTCTTTGTTACCCTTTTGAAACTGGTTCTACTTTCTACAGTAAGTGATTTATTATGCAAGTCTGAGCTCTAGACAAAAATGTGTAAGTGCAAATGCTCATTCACAATAAATGTGGTGCCTCAAGGCACGATTTCTAGCTTATAAGTATTTGGATATTATATTACATGATATTGTCTGTCAAACCATACTTTCAATCACATTACTTTATTCTTACCAATTTACATAATGTGTGAAAAGACAATGAAAGGCAAAGGTATATTCAATTTTATTCAGCTCAAGTGGCAAACTAAGACACTCTGATCACCTAGATTTACATAAAAGGGAACTCTGGCCCACTAATTCCCTTGGTTATCAGAGAGCAATTCACCTATGAAGTGATTAAAAATGGGGGAAAAAATGTTCCTTTGGGAAAAGAATATGCAAAAAATGTGATGCCTTCTAAATCACATAAATATTCATGGAAGGGGGGAGAGGAAAAAAAAGGGACAGAAATTTCCAAAGACATCACTAAGGGCTTCAGACAAAATGAATTCAATCAATCAAAAATAAGCATAAATCAGTTATTTTCAGTTTTCCTCTTCATTGGTAATCTGAAATATATTAGCCTTGTATTTTCTTAAACATCTGTTTTGTTATTGTTGAAAATAATAAACAATTAGCCTAAAATGCCTAATGTTAGAATGTTAATAATTAGCCATCACATTAATAAGAACCAGATGTAGTTTTAAATTATAATTTTCAATTAACTTTACTTACTACAGAAGACTTTAATTGAACTGTGTTTCGAATATTGGAATAGATAGAACGTCCAGTTTTTAGTGTCTTAGTCTTATAGGATTTACAAGTGCACAATAGCAAGTAAAAATTGGTCAGACTGGGGGCGCCTGGGTGGCGCAGTCGGTTAAGCGTCCGACTTCAGCCAGGTCACGATCTCGCGGTCCGTGAGTTCGAGCCCCGCGTCAGGCTCTGGGCTGATGGCTCAGAGCCTGGAGCCTGTTTCGGATTCTGTATCTCCCTCTCTCTCTGCCCCTCCCCCGTTCATGCTCTGTCTCTCTCTGTCCGAAAAATAAATAAACGTTGAAAAAAAAATTAAAAAAAAAATTGGTCAGACTGTACGGTGAACTTCATTCACTATCAGACAAAACCATCAAAACCTTGGTAAGTTCACAAGTACTCATTAAGTCGGCTGGACCCCAGGTATTTACAGCTGTTTTCCATAATCATCATCATCAATCATTTAGAGCCACATACCTAATGTTACACATACTTTTTAATTCACTTAAGATTTAAATTATATTAGTTCAATAAATAATATGCCTGGAAATACATATGAAAATTCTCTTCTGTCAATGAGAAAGCCCAACTTTGTCCTTATAAAGCCATGGTTATATCGTTCACTGCAAGCGAATTTAGAATCCATTTCTAAGCACAGAATGTACAACATTTTAAGCTGTATTGTAATGCTTAAACTAGAAGCTGTCTGAGGAAATTAATTGATACTGATTTAATTGTTTTTTTCTTTGGTTTTTTTTCTGGCATATAAAACTCCCTGGTCTTAGCAGTTTTTTTACACTTTTCTTTTTGTGTTTTGAATATACTGCCTCTCTGCTCTATTAAATCTACTAAAATTATTTTCCAATGAGTTACATAATTTTCCCTTCTGAGGATTCAGACAGCTCTCACAGGAGCCCGTATCATTTCCTAAGGACGCCAAGGGACCCAGGGCCCAGATGTTACTTAAGCTGCTTTCTAAACTCAGCATTTTACTATTTATAACTTTCTCCTTCCACAATTCCTTGAAAACGAATACAGTTGCATTTCATTTGTGCTGCATCTACTGATGAACAGGTAAGTTAATTTCATGGCTTCATAAATAATTTCATTTATTTTTCAAAGAAAGAAATCTCAAAAGATCATTCTAAATTTTTTTTTTTTTTTTTTTTTAAAGGTAATTCTGGTAGTGCTGAAGAGGTTATCAAATAAGCAAGACCATTCTGGGAGTGCAGGCACACCATTAAGATTACTTTGTGGAATTCAAAGGTATCAGCAAAACTCCTTGTTTTAAAAGAAACCTTATTTTAATAATAAGCAATGGAAAATCTCAGATAGAGGGATGTACCTGGAAACAAACTCTACTGGGATTTTAAAGGATGTATTCCTGTCCCAGTGTTACCACTAACTGGCCTCCTAGAACTGCACATACCATTTAACCTGCACAAATTAAGTACCCTCTGTGGGACTCAGTTTTCACATCTGCAAAATATAAGCAGTTGGAAGACAATTTCTGGGATCGCTTCCAGTCCCAGGAGGCTGTGATGCTATAGCATTGGTAGCACACGATGATCAACATGAAAATAATTCTTTTTTTTAATGTTTATTTATTTTGAGAGAGAGAAAGACACGGTGTGAGCTGGGGAGGGGCAGAGAAGGAGGGAGATAACAGAATTTGAAGCAGGCCCCAGGCTCTGAGCTGTCAGCACAGAGCCTGACACTGGGCTTGAACTCACGAACCGAACCGTGAGATCATGAGCCGAACTGAAGTCGAATGCTTTACCGACTGAGCCACCCAGGTGCCACATAAAAATAGTTCTTAAAGTGGCATCACGATATGAATAAATTCAAAATGACTCTAGGTTGTTTAAAAAAAAATTTTAACATTTATTTATTTTTGAGAGACAGAGCATGAGTGGGGGAGGGGCAGAGAAGGGGGGGGAGCACAGAATCCAAAGCAGGTTCCAGACTCTGAGCTGTGAGCACAGAGCGTGACGTGGGGCTTGAATTCACCGACCGCGAGATCATGACCTGAGCCGAAGTTGAAGGCTTAACTGACTGAGCCACGCAGGCGCCCCAGGTTTTTTTTTTTTTTTTAATGCGTACTCAAATGTAGAGTTCAGTCCTCATTTTTCTGATAATCAAGAATCTTATCTCAAGGGTCCTAACTACTTTCAAAATCCAGATTAATTCTAAAAGTTAATATATTCTTATGGGATGTTTAGACCTTTTTGAACTAATTTGGCATCGCTTAACATCACTGACAAGGATTATGGCTATAGTCATGCCATAATTTAAAACTACTCCATAAATTATAAAGTCTCAGGACAAAGGAAAACATTTAAATTTAAGATCATTTTTTATTCTTCACGGTTTGACCCCCCCTGGAAATTCCACAGTACTACTTGGAGAGCACTTGTTAATTAGATCACCTGTAATAAAACCAAGCAAAGAACTCTAAAGCTAAAACTTAGAAAACACATGAAGTTGATTGCTTTAATTTGGGTAAACTCTAAGGTAATTATCTCAAGCATGAATGTCAATGTATGGGAGCTTGTCATTAAAATAAGAACATTTGGAAATGTCATGTAATAATGATTCCACCCTCCAAGTCCAATCCACATATTCTGATTTTAAGACAGCCAGACTGGGGGCTCCTGGGTGGCTCAGTGGGTTAAGCATCTGACTTTGGCTCAGATCATGATCTCATGGTTTGTGAGGTCAAGCCCCACATGGGGTGAGCTCGAGCCCCCCTTTGGTAAAACATGAGCCCCACCCCACCTGGGGTGAGCCCTGCTTCTCTCTCCTTTGTCTCCATCTCTGCCCCCCACTCACTTGCACCCCATCCGCCCCCTCCCTCTCAAAATGAAAGACAAGACAGCCAGACTGAACATGGAAAAACATCTGCCAGAGGAGCGGGTCCTGGTACAACAGTATCAGATCAGCTCCTACTGCCCTGCATCCTATCACTCTCTCCCTGCCTGTCTTACTTCGTTCTCTTTCTTTCATACCTTTTTGTTGTCTATAGCATTATGTAATTCACTTACTTGTTATGATTAATTTTTATTGTCTGCATGTCCCCCTGCCAAATGGCCACGTTTTGTTCGCGGACACATCTCAAGTCCTAGAACATCCTGGCACTTAGTAGTTACTACCCGCATACTTGTTGAATGAATGAAGAAATGAAGTTTACACCGGGTTATCACGTATCCAGGTATGGGTCTTGATTCTCGGCTGGAATCACACTACTATGCATAAAAAACAAATACATTTCAAGCCAGTACAGTTTATAAATTACCTATCGGGCATAGATAGACCTTTGCTTCTCTTGTTGTACAAATCGATCCTTACATTTGGCAATATTGAGCAGGCACAATGAAAATGGAGCTGTCGTGGCCTGGCATACATACCTTACTCATGAACGAAGATCAGTTAATGGAAGAGCAAACAGAATTACCTGAGCATGCGCATGAAGACAGAGCAGCTTGCGGTTGTAAAACATCGGCTCAGGCACCATCTCACCTGACTTGATGAATGAAACTACCATCTAGAATGTTCTTACTCAAAGGATAAGACCAAAACCTTAGTAACCTACTTTATGGTAATGTGTGATTTCTGTAGTTTAACTTGCATTTGTTACAGACTTGGTTTTTCTACCGTCAGCAGACAAAGGATGAGATTTGAGCCATGTTTACTTTTTCTTTCTTTTTTTTTTTTAAAGAAGGGATTATCTTGATATGCAGGTTTTTAATGTTTATTGCTGCGACAGAGACAGGGCATGAGTGTGGGAGGGGCAGAGAGAGAGAGAGGGAGACACAGAATCGGAAGCAGGCTGCAGGCTCCGAGCTGTCAGCACAGAGCCTGACGTGGGGCTCGAACCCACAGACCGCGAGATCATGGCCTGAGCTGAAGTCGGTCGCTCAACCGACTGAGCCACCCAGGCGCCCCTACTTTTTCGAACAAAAGTGAGGGGATTCTGGCCCATGTGGTTGAGGCCTAGTAGGACCGAAAGAAATTAAACTAGAGAGAATTTATGTAAATTAGAAAAACTGTGCTACCTAGGAATAAAATGCTATTCTGAAATATAATAGCTTCATTTAAATTTCTTTTTGCTGAAGTAATAGATCATAAAGGCCAATGTATTAAATTTTTAGTTTTGAATATTTTTCTCTTTTTATTTTAATAGGAGTGGCACCCACTAGCATACATGACATTTCTTCACAATTTTAGGTCAGAAAAAAAAAATAAGCTTTTTTCCCTCATAATTTTTCATGCTCTACCAAGTCTGCCATCATACACCACTTTGCATTTATTATAAATAGGTATTACATTAGAAAAGCAATTCAACTGTATTCCATTTCACTTGTGAGGCTAAGCGGCTTTGCATGATAACTAAGTTGAGTTGACGGGACTATGCTTGAAGGGTGTGGTAACTTAGAACTAAAGTTACCTAGTTGTTTCCTTACTGAACTTAGGAATCTGAAAAATGAGGGCAGCAACAATTACAATCTGCATTCCTAAGCAGAATGAAAATTTTTGCTCAGCAGAAACCTCTTAACTGCAAAAACTCTGCAACTATATCCCGCTGCTAAAAATACCTGTCAGTGGGGAGCACCTCGGTGACTCAATTGGTTAAGAGTCCCACTTCAGTTCAGGTGATGAACTTAGGGTTCAAGCCCTGCATCGGGCTCTGCGCTGACAGTTTGGAACCTGGAATCCGCTTGGGATTCTGTGTCTCCTTCTGTCTCTCCCCTTCCCCCGCTGCACTGTCTCCCCTCTCTTCAAAAATAAATAAATGTTAAAAAAAAAAAACCAATAAAACAACAGGGGCGTCTGGATAGCTCAGTTGGTTAAGCGTCCAATTCTTGATTTTGGCTCAGGTCATGATCTCAAGGTTTGTGAGTTTGAGCCCTGCATCAGGCTCTGCACTGACAGTGTGGAGCCTGCATGGTATTCTCTCTCTCTCTCTCTCTCTCTGTCTGTCTCTCTCTCGCCCCTCCCCTGCCGGTGCTGTCTCTGTCTCTCTCAAAATAAAAATAAACTTAAAAGAAAATAAATAAATAAACTTAGAAAAAGAAAAGAATGCCTGTCGGGGTTGGGGGGGGGAGTCTGAACAGTCCATTTTCTTTCAAATCAAATAAGTTTAATGTATATGTTTAGTGGAATCTATGGTTTGTGTTTTCTTCCTATGAGAAGCAACTTGTAACTCCTTTGTGCTGATAATGAAAAAAAAAATCGCCCTCAGTCAAGTACTTAATTTTTGGTTAATAGGTAGTTTTGTTTTGATACAGAAATATTTTCCCTTGAAAATAAATTTGAATATAAGTGTTTTGCTTTATAGCAGAGAATATTACTTTTTGGACTAAAATATGGACGATGGCTATTTCTTGGGATGTTTTCAGAAGTTAGGTTTATTTTCTGAACAAACTTCTATGATAGCCCTTAAAGCTATTATTTATTTATGACTGTATGCCTTCATTATATGAGTATCCACTATAAAGTCCCTCTTTTGTCTTAATTAATGTTTTTTTGGCCCCAAATTTCACCTTTTCTGGTTTTTCTTTAAAAATTTTAAAGATTTTATTCTTAAGCCATCACTACACCCAACATGGGGCTCAAACCCACAACCCCAAGATCAAGAGCTGTATGCTCCACCGACTGAACCAGCCAGGTGCCCCTAAATTTTACCTTTTCTGGTAGTAAAATTCGAATTCCTAAAATATTTAGGCTGTATTCACCTACCCTTTCATTTAAAAAATTTTTAATAACTTTGTTTTGGTCTCATCCTTGTATTCAAGCTTATAATTTGCTTCTGCACTGTGATCTAATCGAAAAGAATTTCTTTCGGGGTGCCTGGGCGGCTCAGTTGGTCGAGTGTCCGACATCAGCTCAGATCATGATCTCACACTTTGTGAGCTCGAGCCCCGCATCGGGCTTGCTGCCGTCAGCACAGAGCTTGCATTGGATCTTCTGTTCCCCTCTCTCTCTATCCCTCCCCAGCTCCCACTCATGCTCTCTCTCTCAAAAATAAATAAAACATTAAAAAATGTCTAAAAAGAATTTCTTTTAAACAAATCAATGCATTTCTTTACATTTATTAATATGAAAGATATGACAGGGACATTCTTCCATAATATTTTAAGTTTTCTGCTAAAGGTTTTGGAAATCAGTCACTATATGGTCTGTTCACCTTGTTTGATATTTATATGTAGCTTCTTAAGCATATTTAATAGGGTGCACATTTACTTCTAATTTATGACTTTGTTAAGTTCATGTAATAACATATATATGTGAAGTCAGTAACTTCATATAATAACTTTGATCTTCTGTATCTTTAGAATATTGACCATTTCTCTATTATGAGCACAGAAAAAGCATTTTTTCCCCTCTTTCTTCCCCCATTCTTTGTGACCTAATGTTGGACATCACTTTCTTAGTGCCTTTTTTTCCTACTCTGTAATACTTCTAGAACTTGCTTTGTCAGGTGGAAATGGTACCCACCAATCCCTAGATGTTAAGAGTAAAGCCAATATACCACTTACTCCTGTCACATCCTCCTAATTCTTGTTGGTTGCTTTAGATCTATAGGGAGTTTTGCTGGTATGATCTGTATGCCACCCTCATCTACATACGTATTTCAGATTTAGTTTTAGGGTTAAACTGGTCAATGCTCACAATCAGTTCTTTTGCAGTTGTTGCCATGGTCACTTCTAGGTTTGATGGAATTTGTCCTCCAACAGTGACCTCCAGGAGGGCTCATTGATAACAGCACTTCCTGAGTTCCTCTCTGCTCAGTATATTTGCTTCTAGCTTTTATACCATGAAAGGCAGTTGGCAGGTCATATAACCCTTGGGATCCACCTTCTTTCCTATGATGACAGCGAATTCATGATCTCCCAAGGCATCTTATTCCATTGTTAGATATCTCAACTGTTATTAGATGAGTTTTGCTTCCTTTTTTAACTTTTGCCAAAACTGGTCTCCTTGAATACTTCCAATGGAGCAAGCCTATAGTCTCTACCACATAACCCCCCAGCATAGGCCAAAAGTACCACGTCGTTCATTGAAGGTGAGTTCTTAAGGCCAAAATGTCTCCAAAGTACCTTTTAGTAGACTTACTGATTTATTTACTTATTATTTTTTTAATGTTTTTTTAAGTTTATTTTTGAAAGAGAGAGAGAGAGAGAGACAGAGCATGAGCAGGGGAGGAGCAGAGAGAGAGGGAGACACAGAATTCGAAGCAGGCTCCAGGCTCTATGCTGTCAGCACAGTGCCCAACGCGGGGCTCGAACTCATGAACCGCGAGATCATGACCTGAGCCGAAGTCGGATGCTCAACCGACTGGGCCACCCAGGCGCCCCAAGACTTAATGATTTGTTATTCAGTCAGCTCAAGTCATTGCATATTCCTTGCCGTCCTGTGCCTTCCCCATAGTGTTTTTTAAAGCACTATGAGTTATCATTTCAGAGCTGGAAGGGGACACTAGGATCATCAACAACAAAGGCCTTATTTTAGGATGAAGAAACTGAAGCCCAAGGAGAGGAAAAGAGAGTTCTCCAAGGTCATGCCACTACTAGGAAGCTGAGTCCGATCTTGAACCCCAGCGATCCCAGGCAAAGGTTCTTTTCATTTCACTGAGTCCTTAAAAAAATACAATGATCATTTTTTTGTGTGTGGTGAGGACATTTAAGATCTGCTCTCTTAATCATGGGAGCTGATGGGTATGTTAACTAACCTTATTGTGGTAATCATTTTGCAATATATACGTGTATCAAATCATCATACTGTACACCTTAAATTTATATAATGTTATATGTCAATTATATCTCAATAAAGCTGAAAAAAATACAATGACCAAAAGCATTTCATTGCACTTAAAGGACTCAACATGTGCCCCATGACATAAGAGAATCTACCTAACGTCTGCTTGAAAATTATCATTTCTTTTCTTATTCCAACTATGTACGGAATGACTCATGCAGGATAGCTGTATTAGAGAATTTTCAGTGGGTCTGTTTTTCGTTTACATAAATTGTCACTTTCATTTTCTGTTTCTTGAAACTGAGAAACTTCAGATAAATGTAGATTCAGTTTTCCTACCCCAAACTCTCTAAACCATCATTTTGAAATCAAATTACACAGCTTATGCTTAAAACATAAGGGCCAGATTCTATCTTCAAATATACCACCCACTCTCTAACAGCAGAATTTGGCCCTAAAAACCCATTAACAAATATTGTCATTAAACTAAAGAGCTAATTACTTTGGATTCAGACAGAATGAACAAAAAAATCATAGGCCAACCACAGCTGGTAGTAATAATGGTGAGACTAACCGTATGTTACGCTGGAGATTTAAAGAACAAAGACATATTAACACTAATGTAACCAAACATATAAAATTATCCTCCAAATGGAGCAAGCTATTATAGTTAGAAAATTCCTGAACCGCACATTGGGATTATCTGATTCAAGAAATAAAGGATATTTCTAAGGAATTAACTGTCATAATCTGAAGTTATCAGTGTTTAATGAAGAGGGAAAATTAAAAATTTTAGTTTAGTACAATATCCACAAATGAACAGTTATATCTAAAAATCATTTTGCTCTAATTGTAAGTAACATTCTCATATTTAAATCAGTTTAAGATCGAGAGCCTTCCTTTAAGACTATTTTATTTTATTTTTTTCTTCTTTTTTAAAAAAAAATTTTTTTAATGTTTATTTTATTTTTGAGACAGAGAGAGACAGAGCATGAACGGGGGAGGGTCAGAGAGAGAGGGAGACACAGAATCTGAAGCAGGCTCCAGGCTCTGAGCTGTCAGCACAGAGCCCGACATGGGGCTCGAACTCACGGACCACGAGATCATGACCTGAGCCTAAGTCAGACACTTAACCGACTGAGCCACCCAGGTGCCCCCCTTTAAGACTATTTTAAACAAACATTTTCAGGACTACCTTACAGTTCTACAAAAGTAAATTTCCAGATAACTGAACATTTTCCCAGCCCTTGAAAAATATTTTTAAATTACATTAATAATCCATACTTAGAAACAGTTTTATATACCCTGAGAAGCAATAAAAATCAACCATAGTTTATCAGTTGAGCATAACCATTGAAAATATTTTGATATATATCATGCCAATTTTCTTCCTACGCATCTGTTGTTGTTTTTTTAATAAAAATGGGACCACATCATAATATGGTTTGTAACTTGTTGTTTTCATTTATAGCACATTATGAGCATTTCCCACACATCAAAAATTATACTTTACTACATAAATGTTCATGACTTTCCAAATTCTTAAATTGAGAATAATAAATACATTTTAATCTTTTTGGGTATTTCACAAATATCATTATTATACTATTTCATAATAACCCTAACACTCCTAGAGATTCTTACATAGCTAAATCTTTCTCCTATATTGTGCATGGTCCCAGATGGCTCTACTATCCTAAGCTGTATTTTACTTTGAGCTCTTTTTCTCCTTCAACATCAGATTTCCATATAAAGCTGACCAAACCTGAGGTAGACCTCAATTGGCTGTTTTCATTTTTAAATGAATGACATGAAAGATAATCTACTGACAACTAAAAGAATTGATGATTTTAAGTTCAATGACATAATAAGTACTCAGGTATTGTCTTCACCTCTTCAACCTTCATCTTGGATGAAAATTTCCTTCTAGCCTTCCTTACCCAAGAAATCATTACTGAAAAACACTTGCTTAGTTTCGCTCGTTAAAAAATCACAGCTCTCCAGATTGATGATTCCTGCTTTTTGTATTAGCCTTCTATGCAGCAAGTTTGGAAGAGAAAAAATGCTATTATACATGAGGGGCCAGACTAGAAGATCTTAATGGTCCATTTCTGCTCTAAAACTTTATGCTTCTATGCTTCAATAAAGTTTCTAGGGGCACCTGGGTGGCTCAGTCAGTTGAGCGTCTAACTTCAGCTCAGGTCATGATCTTGTGGTTGATGAGTTCGAGCCTCACGTCGGGCTCTGTGCTGACTGCTGGGAGCCTGGAGCCTGCTTCGGATTCTGTGTCTCCCTCTCTCTCTCTGCCCCTTCCCCACTCATGCTCTGTCTCTCTCTGTCTCAGAAATAAATACACATTAAAAAAAAAATTTTTTTAAAGTTTCTATAATTTATCCTTTTGTTGTTATATTTTACTTCCTGTGTCTGGAGGTTGTCTCACTCAGGTTCCCTGAAACTACATTGTAAGTTTTCTTTAGGGAGCCACAACTTAAGACAAATATGCCAATGATAATGAACATGACTCACTCGAGGACACAATTTCATTCTCTCTCCATCTGCTCTTCTGAGAAGGAAAAAAAGGAAAAGAACACAAAAAAGAAAAAGCAGAAGCGTAGTTTCTATATTTCTCTGAAATAAAAATATTACAGAAGATTGGCACTAAAAGCTTTATTAAATCTTATTTGAGAACTTCATTGAATTTGTATAGTACATATTTGAGGATTTTACAATTTTGGGACTATAGATTTTAGGATTTTATCATCAGATATGGCAATGAGAGCATTGCCTATTGAGAACAATACTGACAACAAATGTAAAAATTCATGATTACAGTTGATCTAATTCTGTAAATCTTTAGATTACTTGAAAAAAGTGCTACCTTGTTTAACCACGTCTATATTCATTTCCTTTGTGTAATACAAATAGCTAACATGTATAGCTAATTGCCACTCTAGGGATATACTTTTTTTTTTATTAAGGGTTTATTTTTGCCACTTGATATTTTACTGACAAGAAATTGTATACAATATGAACATGTGCACACAGAGACTTATAGGGTGAAAAAAAAATGAAATTCAATCAAAGGATTTTAATTAAAAACTTCACTCTTCACTGCGAAAATAATATCATGTTGTACCTTTAAGGAATCATCACACTTCCTGTTCTGAATATGTCTCTACTAATCACTTTTATCACCGGAGTAAGAAAACCAAACTTTTCATTAACTTAAAATTGCACACAGTAAAGATGAAGTTGCTAAATGAGATCAAGAAATATAATAAAATGATATTCAATAAATGTGCGTATAACCTGTGTTAAGGTAGCGCATGACTTAGAAGTTTTTATGTGCAAAGGAAAATGAGTAGCTGATGATGTGTTAAGCAAATCTGTTCTTTTGAAAAATCTAAGGCTGAGTTTCCCAAGTTAAGAGGAAAAGAAAATAAACTTCAAAAATAAAGAAATGCTTAGCCAATCCTGGTAATAACTCATTATTCCTATCTTCTGAGATGGTTCTTAGAATTGATCTGCTAAGCATAAACATCTGAATAAATTAAAACATTACAGAGAACGGAGAACCGGTTAAAGACAGCAAGCTTACTCTGAAAGCAAGATAGGGAGCCCTGGGACCTAGCCCATGATGCTGAACTTGAAAAAGAAGTATTAAAAGAGAACTAACAATTCAATTTGGGGGTGGGGGGTCACAAAAAGAGCACTAATTGAGCACCTCTGTGCTAAATGTGCCTTCCTTATTTATTCTTGTAGCCAAAGGAAATGGCATAAAACCCAATTTAATATAATTTAGTTTGAAAATTAGAAGCATATATTTTTTTTAATATTCATTTTTGAAAGAGAGACAGAGCGTGAGTGGGGGAGAGGCAGAGAGAGAGGGAGACACAGAAGCCCAAACAGGCTCCAGGCTCTGAGCTGTCAGCCCAGAGCCCGACGTGAGGCTCAAACCCACGGACTGCAAGATCATGACCTGAGCCGAAGTCTGATGCAAAACAGACTGAGCCACCCAGGCGCCCAGAAGCATATTATTTTGAGTGCCAACTTCAGCATTTCCCAAAGGCCCAAGACGCACATTCATCAGGATCATTTTGACGTGAGTAAATACAAATTCAGATTGCTGGGTCACATCTGAGATCCAGTCAGTCTAACTCTCTGTGAAGTATACCCAGGTATCGGAATTTTACAGACCTTCTCCCCACCCAGTGACTCTCACACACATTACAGTTTGAGAACCACTGTGATTATCGTGATGTTTTTGTGTGAAGCTGATTATCAGTTATCAAGAATACCACTTGTATTTACATTTACACGACGTATACCAACTTTCAAACTTTGTATTTGATTTTCCTTTTTTTGCTATGGAATTGCACATAGACGGCTATTTTCCTAATACTCAATAACTGCTTTTACTTTTATATATTTTGTTAAATATAGTAAATATTCACTTTTGACGTAATTAAGAGCTACACAGCCACGTGAGTGACTTCCAAAATCCACTTACCTTCAAATCCTTATGCTTATTCAGAAAAGTCTGAGCACGTACGGTGGAAAGTTTTAAGAATATATGCAGCGGACTCTCTAATCTCCACGTATTTCAAAGCTGGCCAGGGAGACTCCGGAAGTGGACACCAGAAACGCCATTGACAAGGTTAGGTACCAGTGCTGGAGCCTCCGGGTACCTGATTATCTCTGAACAGAACAGAAAAACAAGTAGTCGGTCACCTGAAATTCATAGAGAATCTGCTACGGAGAAGGTTATTTTCAGTAAACTGGCAGTGTTACTAAATTTAAACTTGGCCTGGGTTTGCGGCTCCCTGATTTAGCACAGTTGTCATTTAAAATTTCATGTCATTGTGAAGTCAGGATTGCATGATGCTGCTGTCTGCAGAGGCTTCTGGTGGAATTCATACTGCTTTCATTGACTATTTCGTCTAAACGCTGCATCAAGTGGTATTACTAATTTTATCTTTGATGTGCAGATGCCAGATTTTGGCACTGGATTTCTTTCTAAGTCAAGGTTGATGAGCTCTGTTGGAAATATATCCTTACATGAGACTCTATCACACCCCACAAAAGATAAAATGTGATACTTATACAAAATCCCAACGGAATCATCTGGTGCTTCTGCTATATTTTCTTTCACATGGTAATGCTTGCCAAGATAACTAGACATAAACAAAAATAATATCCTTTCTAGTCAATCTGTGTTGCCTACTTAGGGAAACCAAAATTCTAGCATCTTTGCTGAGTAAGTTAAGCAGACGTTGGTAGTGGCTAATGGAAAAAGGGAATAAAACATCTATTTTTAAAACTGGTAACAGATCATGAAAATATTCTCCTCAAGGGTAGAGAAAGCAACACACACAGATAAGTACGAAGTCAAATACAAAATGACAAGAGTGTAATACACACGTCAGCACAGACTATACTGTAAAACAACAGTTTTTCATGGAAGATTCTAATGCTTGGCCACCCCAAAACCATGCTCAACTTTCTTCTTCCTTTCTATGTCTCATACATAGAGAACAGAAAATCAAATCAAATGTTCACTTTCCCAGTCTTCCAACTGCTAAGAATGGTTACGTGATTCCCTTCTGGCCCTTTAGCTGTAAGAAGCATGCTGGGCAAGAAATGCAGGCAGTATTTTATTGTATTGATGAATAGAAAGATTCCTGTCCCTCTTCTCTATTCCACACAACTGCCTGCCTGGAATGAGGATGTGCTACTTGGAGGTAAAGCAGTCATCTTGTCGCCACGATGTAAAACACTACGAAAATCTAGAAAATCACAAAGATGTAGGTCCTGCTACTGATAAGCAGCTGAGTCAACACTACCAACTGCTTCCTCTGGAATTCTACTTGTTTAACTCATTGGGTTTTCTGGTGCTTGCTAACGGAATCACTGCAGGCTGACAAAGTGTTCAAAAAAAACGTTTGCTAGAAAGTAAATGCCACTGATGTAACTGCAGGGATATCTATCTTTTTTACATTATAATCTGCAAGTTCTTATTCTGTGGAGTCAAAGACAGGCTTCATTCTGACAGAGGTTGGAACTTGGCTTCTTTTTCACTTCTAGGAAAGCTGTGCATGTGGGGAATAATGGGTCACAGGATGACGGTAACTAATTAAAACAAAATGAAATGGAAAGACTCGTTTAGAGATGGGTTTGGAAGAAGAGGGTGCAGTATCATGGTTTTAAAAAGGATCTCATCTTTGCTATAAGCCAAAGCTATCACATTGGTTGAAATCTCAGTGTAAGAGTCTGAAATTCCATAGCAAAATTCGTTCTTATTATCTTGTGAACTGTGGATGCTTTGAAATATTGTTCCATCCATCACTTCATGATATCTTCTCTATCAACATTTTTTTTAAATGTTTATCTATTTTTGAGAGAAGGAGACATCACGGCAGCCAGGATTGGCAGAGAGAGAGAAGGACAGAGGATCCAAAGTGAACTCCGTGCTAACAAGCAGAGAGCCCTATGAGGGTCTCGAACTCACAAACTGTGAGATCGTGACCTGAGCTGAAGTTGGACGCTTAACCAACTGAGCCACCCAGGTGCCCCTTTATCAACATTTCTTACTCGATCGCAGTTTAGGCTTTCACTATCTCTTTCCTAGACTGTTGTCGTAGACTTTTAACAGATTCTTGTTTTCCTTTTTCTTAAACATTCCAGTATGTCCTATAGTTGCTTTAAGACTCAACTTCTGGGGCGCCTGGGTGGCGCAGTCGGTTAAGCGTCCGACTTCAGCCAGGTCACGATCTCGCGGTCCGTGAGTTGGAGCCCCGCGTCGGGCTCTGGGCTGATGGCTCAGAGCCTGGAGCCTGATTCCGACTCTGTGTCTCCCTCTCTCTCTGCCCCTCCCCCGTTCATGCTCTGTCTCTCTCTGTCCCAAAAATAAATAAACGTTGAAAAAAAAAATTAAAAAAAAAAGACTCAACTTCTTAAAACATTTCATTAGATCCCTCTTCTGTTCAAAATATAAGAGCTCTTTTTGGTCTATTGGATTAAGTCCAAGGTCTTTAACTTGGCATTTCAGTCTCCCTATACACATTCTTCTAGCCTATCCCCCTTCCCTAACACTCTACATGGCTTGGTGGGAGGATTTGTCTCCAGTCCAGAGATGCACCTTAAGTAGCTTAAGATAACCTATGTATCTCAATTTTTACCTACAATATTAAGGATAAGCACATGGCCTTAAGACGTTAATCATCTCCATTCTGGGGTTTTCTTTGACCTTTACATACAGGTTGTATGTAAAAGAACAACTTGTTTTTCTTGCTGGACATTGGCATGTGAACATACAACGTTTGGAACTACTGGCAACCATCTTGAGATCATGAGAGAACTTGCCAGAGCTTAAGTCAACACCAAGGAAGTAGCTGAGAAATAGAAAAAGAGGAGCTGGGTCCTGACCATGTTGTTTCACCCCTGGGCAGAGTTTTGCTTGTAGGTGGAATACCCTGGGCTTTTCAGTTATGTGTGAATTTACAGACTTTTTTTTTTTTTTAATTAAGTCAATCTGGGTTGGTATCCTCTGTTATTTGCAACCAAAAAGAATTTTGCAATTTATTTATGTTTTAGTGTGTCTGCCATTTCATTCATTTCTACTTCTCTCCTCTTACTTATTCTTTTTTATCCAAAAAAATTTTTAATGTTTATTTATTCTTGAGGAAAGAGCATGAGCAGGGGAGGGGCAGAGAGAGAGGAGACACAGAATCCGAAACAGGCTCCAGGCTCCAAGCTGGCAGGACAGAGCCTGACGTGACGTGGGGCTCGAACCCACAAACCGTGAGACCGTGACCTGAGCCGAAGTCAAATGCTTAGCCCCTGTATTTTTTTTTTTAGATCAAGTCCCCTTCTCCCATAATACATTTCCAGACTCTTCTAATTTATAATGAAAGAACCCTAAATTAAACGTCTTTATTTTTCATTGTACATACTAATAAAAGAGCTCACCAAGGTATATCATGCTATCATTTCATTATGACTCTCAAATCTTCAGTTTAACATTTTCTTCTTTTATCTCCAGACTTTTATTTCTCACTGAACAGTTGGTATCTCAACTTGGACATAATGAAGGCTCTGCAACCTGAATTCGTCCATAACCAAACTCATAAAGACTCATGTGTCTCAAACATAGCTTTCCCCTAATGTTTCCGGTTTTTAAAAACAGCACCATTGATATCAGTTGGAGAAGCCAGAAACCAAGATTTTCAACATCTTAAAACAAAGGAATCAGAGTGGATTTCATCCTTCTTTTCTCCTTCAGCCCCAGTACCTGATCACCAAATTCTTTAGATTTTATTTCCTAAATAATTTGTAAATCTATCTGCTTTGTCCTTGTCTCCACTTCCTCCATTTCCTTCTCCTGCTCCACTACCATTGCTGCCACCCCTAAGACCTTGTCTGTTACTTGGAACGCTGTTTGGATTTTTTCTGTCTCCCATTTCACATTTTGTTTCTCTCCAGTATTTGCCTCATGGCATGTAGAGTGATCTTTTAAAACTACACAGTGGATCATGTCGATCCTTGTTTAAAAACCTTCAATGCCTTCCCGTTCGTTGTCTTAAGGGTAAAGAACAAGGCCTCACATCACCCGATCCCTGCCTGACTCACCAGCCTCATTTCTCTGGAGGACAATGATCCTTCTGTTTTTAAATACACTCATGTTTTCAAAACTCAGCATGCAGAAGAGTGCTTAGCACATAGTAGGCACTCAGTAAATATTTGTTGAATGAATAATTGCCTTGCAATAACTCTTGAACCATGAGCCACATTGTAGGAGGGGTTCAGAAGGTATTCAATTATATTACTATTGATATTTCTAGTCTGATTCCTTTTTAAAAGGTTGAAGTTCATTCTAACACAATGGATAGTTATCACTTGTCTACAGGTTAAACATGAATAAGGGGAAATTTATTATGTCAAAACAATGGAAGTATAGGGGCGCCTGGGTGGCGCAGTCGGTTAAGCGTCCGACTTCAGCCAGGTCACGATCTCGCGGTCCGTGAGTTCGAGCCCCGCATCAGGCTCTGGGCTGATGGCTCAGAGCCTGGAGCCTGTTTCCGATTCTGTGTCTCCCTCTCTCTCTGCCCCTCCCCTGCTCATGCTCTGTCTCGCTCTGTCCCAAAAATAAATAAAAAACGTTGAAAAAAAAAATAAAAAAAAAAACAATGGAAGCACAAAAAAATAGAAAATTTGTCTCTGATTACAATTCTACGGAATTTGCAGATTAATTATACAGGAGTTGTTCTTCTGCATGACATGGAAAAACTTCAGATAAGCCCTGAATTATGTGGACAGACACTGAAACATCATGTTGGCAATTTTCACTGCCATTTTTTTTTTCAAACATACACAAGTTTTCTTTAGAAATCTTTACCTTTGAAACATGTAAGTAAGAATTTAATACTTTAAAAAAAATTTTTTTTCAACGTTTATTTATTTTTGGGACAGAGAGAGACAGAGCGTGAACAGGGGAGGGGCAGAGAGAGAGGGAGACACAGAATCGGAAACAGGCTCCAGGCTCTGAGCCATCAGCCCAGAGCCCGACGCGGGGCTCCAACTCACGGACTGCGAGATCGTGACCTGGCTGAAGTCGGACGCTTAACCGACTGCGCCACCCAGGCGCCCCAAGAATTTAATACTTTAAATAACTGACAGCTAAAGTCTTTTTGGGTAGAGACTGATTATTTTGGAAAATAGTTACCCCAAGTGCAAATTAATTCTTAGTTATTGGATATTCACCTGAAAGTGTAAAAAGAATTTCAGAGATTCAAAGGTAGGTATGAAATTTTAGCCTGTGCTGTAAACTGACATTACCCAAAATCAGAAAAGTATTTCTTAGGGTAGCCTAAAATGAAAACACACATGAGCAGCCC
The DNA here is from genome assembly GCF_016509475.1 of Prionailurus bengalensis. Lineage (NCBI taxonomy): Eukaryota > Metazoa > Chordata > Mammalia > Carnivora > Felidae > Prionailurus > Prionailurus bengalensis. Next base: position 102,877,645 of record NC_057349.1, read on the forward strand.
CAAAGCAATGAAACAGTGGGGCTAGGGCACATTCTCTAAACTGGAGGACAAGGGAAGCAAGCTTCTCGAGGGCTTCTGACTGTTAGCTGTGGCCAGATAAAGTTTTCCAAGTTGGGGAATGGGAAACAAAAGTAGGATTGAGGGGATCAAGAAGGAGGAGAGGCCAAGAAATACAAGAGTAGATAATGCAAATTTCCTGTCTGAATAAAATTCTTGAGCAGGCTTAACCTTCTGCTTCATATATATTAGTTGAAGTTTGCCTAAGGGATATTTATGCAAGAGATAATTGCCTTTGGGTTTCTATAGGCCTGTTGTTCAGTTATAAATATCTTCTAGTTTTTTTCAGGGTATTGGCTCTATTAGGGAGTTTGTAAAAATTAAAAAAAAAAGGAAAGAAATAAAAAGAAAGGGACATTTCTTCAAGAAATGCGTTTTGAGAATCACTACAAGTAGTTGTTCTCAAAATCAGAGAGAAGGCTATTTTACAATTTTCTCCCAGGGTATTGAAAGATATTTTAGGAAACCAGTGATTCATGATTTAATATTCAACTGCTTTTCAAGCAAAATAAGAAATTCTACCAGGGTATAGTCATGATTTCCTTTAACTTAAATTCCAAGGGGTAGGTTGAAGTGACGCTGTTTGTTTTGCTCCTCTTTATATAAAATAAAAGATAAGTTTAACTACATGAAGGAAGGACAGATTCTTATGCTCCTCCTCTTTACACATGCTTCTTTCCTGAATGAGGGAAAAACAATGATTTTCAACTGTAAAGTACTTCACTTGTAAAACATTTCTGTTTTAGTTGTTATTTCTTGATCTGTGGATAAGATTAGGTTGGTCCTTTGGCATGAAAATTCATACATGCCCTATAATTATAGGACAACCGTTTTGTATTTCTTTAAAAATTGACTCTTTTGTTAAGAGTGTGAGATTGCCGATGGATGTCACTGCCATTCTGTAATGCTGTAGTACAGGTTTTTTAAAAACACATGGAATAAAGACATTTACAAGAGTGCTTAAAAAAAAAAAAGAATAGGAGATTGCCCATTTATGTATGCCTTATGTAGATTTTCCTCTCAATCGTGCATAAAAAACACAAAAGGTTTTATATACCTACCTCTAGCTCAAAGATTAGAACACCCTATAACAGCAATAAAAATTAAACAAGTAAAAGCCAAGTCCCACAAGACGTCTATGGCCATCTGAAGATGATCAACCTTCTGCAACATTCTCAATAAAAGAGTGTCTGAAGAGTTTGGGAACTCCCCATTCTCCATTAAGGAGATCTGGAAATAGTGTCATTACTAAGAGACAGGACTGGAATGTGATTAGAGAAGCTAAAATTGTACTATAATACGGAGGGGATGGCTAGATGACAGTGTCGTTTTCCTTTTGAGAAGATCCATCTCCCAAAAAACAATTCTTACAAAGCACCCTAGAGTTCTGTGGAACATGCTTTCGGCACCTCTAGCTTTGAGAGTGAAGGACAGAAAATCCAGGAAACAGAAGTTGCCAATGTTGATCAAGACCTCACCTCCTGATCTCCCTTGTAACTGCAGAAGTTACTTATTTAGAAGATTCCTCAGAGTTCCCTTTGGTCTGGATTGCACATCTCTCCCAATGCCCCATGTTTACTGGTCAGCTCCCCCAGTGACTTCCAGGTCAGAAAGAGGCACTCTAGGTAAAGGTCACAAAGGACACCGATGCTTTGGACACAGTAGTGGAGTGGTCCTCATTCATTGATCACCTAATTCAGGTCGTTCAGTCCTTTCTAAGTCTGACCATAATGATGTCATCTCCTTGAATCTAACTCGCAGGCTGATAATACAGAAATTCCGAGTCTGGGTAGTAGTAAATTCCATCAGTGCATTATGGGGTTCATAACAGGCTGCCATCTGTCCTGTTCCTTCTAACACACTTACCTTCTTTACTTGGTAGTTCTACCATGGACAGTTTTTCAGGTCCTTTAAAAAAGTTATCATTAAAATACCTGCTATTCATGAATTCCTCTACTCTTTGCACTATAGTGATAGTTGGCACAAGTCATACACAATTCAGGTAAGACACTTACAGACATAAATGTTCAGTCCAACAACCTAATTAGGTAAAGACTGGACAGTTACAAGAGGTTGAAAATTGTGTGAGCATATATAGCTCTATTCATAATTCATAGAATGTCTTTGTACTTAACGAGTTTTTTTTTCTGAGCTAAATGTTTGTTCTTTAGGCCCTCCTATTTTTAACTGTATTTGTTTATTTATTTGCTTTTGATTAGTAAGAGTCGAGGGTACAGACTCTGCCATCAACATTCCTCTGCCCATATAGTAGAATGTCTGGCTTATAGCAGATGCTTAATGCCTGATGATGATCACTGCACACAAGATTTTGCATGAGTGCAAGGGAGAAAAATGTTTCTAGCCTTTATCTACTATCATTTTCATTTATTTCTGGAAGTGGCAAGACAGAAGATTTGCATTACTTCGGAGCATAGGCATGATGTATTTAGATATGCTTTTCCATCTCTCCACAAGATAAAATATATGCTATATAACAATTGGTACTGCAATCTTATGCTGAATTGAAATATTTTAGACTTTGATGGGCTCAACAGATATATACATACAGAAAGATAGATGTCAAAGAACAGGAAAATGTTTAACTATCTCTATCGTAACACTGCTAACTATGAGCCATGTTATCAGTGCTGTTTTCTTAGAATGTTTCTTAGGAAGTGAGTTACACATACTTCATATGATAAATTTAAAAATGGTTTGATATATCTTCTGGACTTGTACAAAATGAAAGTTAGAAATGTGTTCCAAAACGCTTCACAACAATCAAAGACTAACTTATTTTTTTTAAAATTTTTTTAATGTTTATTTTATTTTTGAGACAGAGAGAGACAGAGCATGAGCAGGACAGGCGCAGAGGGAGAGGGAGACACAGAATCTGAAGCAGGTTCCAGGCTCTGAGCTGTCAGCATAGAGCCCGATGCAGGGCTCAAACTCACAAACCATGAGATCATGACCTGAGCCGAAGTCGGATGCTTAACGGACTAAGCCACCCAGGTGCCCCAAAGACTAACTTATTTTTGGTGGAAGGCAAGGTCAACGACACTGAGAAATGTAGGAAACTCACGCATTAATTTATACTATTGCACGGTATGGTGGGCTTTTGTCTCAAGTCTATTTGAACAAACAAACAAAAAAAAGAAATTAAGGAACTTGATTCTTTCTGTTAATGTTCTCAAGGGAAAGTTCAAACAAGTCCAAACTAACAAAAGATATTAGTGCTGGATTGTCATGGAAATCACTCTGAAATTCGGGGTAGGTAATGTGGCTTCTAATTCAGACTCTAAAGGCCTGAGATACACAGTTTCTATCAAAAGGTTGTTTTGTCTACCCATGTGAAAAGAGGCCCGCCCAAACCGGAGATGTTTAAACACTGGTTGCATATTAGAATATACATGGATTTAAAAAAATACTCATGCTCAGGCCCCATCCTCAAAGATGCTGGTTCAATTGGTCTGAAGTGGGAAAAAGGAGTCTTGTGGGTTCACCAAGGGATTGTAATATGCAATTACAATTGCATATTATTGCATATATTATTGCAAACAATTGAATATTACAATTGCATATTATTACATATACAATTGCATATTACAATGGCATATATTCAGTGATTCTCAACTGAATATATTGAGAATCAATGAACATGTCTTCTAAGCATTTCCAGTGCCCCAAAGTCTATCATTCTGCAATTTCTGGAAAGGTCCCTTTCATGTGCACACAGGCATACACACACACTTGGAAATTTGTTCATTAATCTGGACTCCTATTTGTAGTCTGATGGTAGTTTTCTATATCAGTGAGTTCCAGATTTTCAACTAACACCCTGCATGCAAATCAGACAAAGTATTAATTAACAGGGAGGGTAGTTAGAGGAAAGAGAAGCAGAAAAACAAAATATAAGTGCTGTCAGAATATAAATGTTCTAAAATCGTACCTGCTTATCATAGAACAAATATGCATATAGAATTACGTATAGACTTTTAGAATTCTAAGCTTTTTCCAATTCTTCTACTTTCAACATATCTTAGCAACTACAAAAACATAATCATGATAGAGGACACAAAGTTCACTACTCCAGAAATACTGAGGACTGGTTTAATTACAGGAGACAAATCTATTTCAAGGAAGAGATGCTTGATGATTGTTTACTGAATGAGTAAAACTCTCCCGGTCCTAAAAGTAGACCTTATATTTATCCAATGATTGGAAAAGATCTTTCCTAGGAAAATGTTAACGCCTTTGCTTTGCTAAAGGAAGATCCAGAATGTCTCTAAACCTAATCTTAAAATTGGCATGGAGTTTTCTTAGGGAGGGAGAGATATATATTATAATTAATAAGGATAGTTGGATTAGACCTCCATTTCCTCTCTTTTGTATTTCTCTGTTTGGACCACAGTTAAGGAGCTGGAGTTAGGGTTTGGAACCAGATGAGAATCGTGGCCCTGTTTTGTCACCTACATTTAGCTCTGGCCTGTATTTCTGCAGTTGATGGGACTCCTCTGGTCTTTGAGAAATGGCACCAGGGACGGGGTACTAATGGCTGTATCTGAAAGACTGCCCAATTCTTAGATCCTCCTTTCTGTGCGTAGGGGCTCAATATCTAGAAAAAAGTAAAGCCATAATCGCTAAAATTTATCTAAGTAGATAACATTCATTCGTTTGTTCATGCAATAGTTATGGTGCGCCTTCTTTGTTTTAAGCCATGGGGATACAAAGATTCTTAGATAATTTGCGAACACACAACTTATTCATTGACTTTATTAAATTCTTTGAAGTCAATTCTCAAGCTTTTATATACACAGGCACACACACACACACACACACACACACACACACACACAAACTCCTCTCATACTCTCCATTCCACCAGCAACTCTTTTTATTCTTTACTATATAGTGACTTTAGGAGCTGTTTAGGAGAACCTTTTCCATCTTCTGTGATTGAATTAGTGAAGATGTCTCTGATGCCAACCTTCTTAGTCCTTCGCTCTAATCCAAGCCCCCATACACTTCCTGACCCAGGGGAGGAGAGGCTTTCCACCTCACGATGTCCATCCCATTACAGCTGACTTTTTTTTTCATTCATAAACCACCAATTCATAAATCACTAATTTGCCATCTAAGTTTACGAGGATTGACTCCTTTCAATTTATTTTAAATTCCCATCTGAAAATATCATAATGAAAGGAAATGACCCCAAATATTTCAGTGTTAAAAGCAAGAATGTTAGATGTGGGGGAGGGGGAGAGGCTATATCTGGTGGACATCCATTGGTGGTGAAAAATAATTCTTGGAATTATTGAAATGATCCTTTGTCACTTATACATAAGACAATGTAGTTGTTCTGACTTAAATGCTTCATGAAAACCTGGGGTACGTGTACAAGCATATATTTGTAATTTCAAGTGCAACAAAGCCCACCATGTAATCTGGACTCCCTTTTCTATGTAATTATCGTCATTTTCTAAAGTGTCGAGTACGGAAACATGGGCCACACTGTAGTTTTCAGTACTATCGTGTAAGCTTAAAATCTTGTGTACTATCTTGTGTACTATCTCAGACCTTAAAATCCAGTATGTCCTTTTCTGCACTGCATCATCCCAGACTATCGAAGATGTTTGCCATTTGGATGCAATGAGTGATGAAAGTCAAGGGTGCTCTGGGTTCCTCAAGGGGATGATTCCAAGTACCATCACCAGGACCTGTCATGTTGCCAGAGGAACAAAGAAGCAAGAGGGCACATCTGCCCAAAGTGGTTTTGCTATCAATGGGTTACACAATCAACGCAATGAATCACCACTGAGAAGAGAACAGGATTAACAAATAAGCAGAACAGGATTAATAAGCAGAACAGGATTAAAAAAGAGAGAAGAAATCATGAGGTGATTCGTAGCATTTAAAAGAGACCTCTTTCAGTTCTTTAAGCTATGCCTAAATATTTAAAGAAACATGAGATTTTTTTTTAGACTACAAAGAAAATAGCTTATCTCCCTATTCTTGCCAGACCCTTTATCTGTAACTTCAAAAGACAATAATTGCTTTCTAAAAATTACCTTTTTTGATAAACCTTGCTTGGGCAGTTTAGTGTGGAAAAGTCAAAATGTTCTTTTAGGCAGTTATAAGCTTAATCAGGTCAAGAATAGATAAACACTGTCAATATTTCCTTTTTTTTTTCTTCCCATTTTCTCCATTCTTTGTCTCTTATGTCTTGTACTGCTTCTGAAGCAGTATTTTCCTTTTTATCTACTTTTATTATACATTCTCTCTACAACCACCCAGTTTTTTTATTAATTTTTTTTTTTTAAGAGCAGATAGCCACTGAGAAAGATAACTTTTGCATTCAACTTTTCTAACATGAAGGATTCTCGGCTCTTATCAGGGCAAATCATAATGTGGAAACTTATCCACCTAGTAATAAGATCTCAGGTAATATCCCTTTACTGTATTGATTTTGCAAAAAGCCACATCTTTTTTTTTTTTTTTTTTTTTTTTTTGCTGGCCTTTGAAGTGCAGGGATGGCTCTCCACAAGAGATTTTGTAAAGGCATGTTGAAATGTCTCCAACTAAACCAGCCTAGGGAGATTGTACAGGGATGCAGAATAGAAAACTATTAGAATAGGGAAAGAACTGTCACACAATGGCATGACCAGATCCCAGGGGTACAAATATAGTAATTTTCCCAAAAACATCAAATATGAACTTCTCAGAAAGACATAAAGTGACCACATCATTTAAATGAATTCTTTCTAGATTGTAAGATCCATGGGGCGGGCATTTTGTATTGTCAGCACCAAGTTCAATACATAATCTGTAACTTTACTACTCACTTGTGCTGTTTTGTACTTGAAATATGACTCGTCCAAACTGAACTGTGCGGTAAGTGAAGAATACACACTGGATTTTGAAGATTTAGTGCAAAAGGAAAAGAATATAAAATATCTTAATAACTTCAATGTTGATTACATGTCAAAATGATAATCTTTTAGATATATTTGATTAAAATATATTATTAAACATAATTTTGCCTGTTTATTCTTAGCTTCTTTTTTAAAAAAATTTTTTTAAGGTTTATTTATTTTTGAGAGAGAATGTGAGCGGGGGAGGGGCAGAGAGAGAGAGAGAGACAGAAAAAGAGAGACAGAGAGAGGGAGACACAGAATCTGAAGCAGGCTCCAGGCTCTAGGCTGTGAACACAGAGCCCGACATGGGGCTCAAACTCATGGACCACGAAATCATGACCTCAGCTGAAGTCATCAGCTTAACCTACTGAGTCACCCAGACACCCCTGTTCTTACTTTCTTTAAATGTAGCTACTAGAAAATTGACTTGCAGTATATTTCTATTAAATAGTACTTGTTAAAGAACTCAATATTGTGTGTTAAATGCACAATGAGTGAATGCAGTCTTGAGTGAATGAAAGATAGCTTCATCTGCAGCTAATACTACCAGAATGAACAAATCTAACTTTTGATAGGAGGATATAACTGTAGCAGACCTTATCGATGTCACCAACTCTTCACTTCTTCCAGCATCCATGCTCATTGCTACATGTCTCCATGCTCATTGCTACATGTCTCCGTAATCTTTCCTGATGAGGAAGTAGAATGTCTTTCCCTACTCCTTTGCTTTGGGTTGGGTCATGTGACTTGTTTTGGTCAATGAAACATTAGAGAGCACGATGTGATCAAAGGCTTGAATAATGCTTGCCCTATTGAGTTTGCTCTCTGGTGCTTCTGCTATTGTTGCGAGAACTGGCCCAGGCAGGAAGAGGATGGGAGACATATAGGACAGAAATCAGCTGCCCCAGTTGAGCCCAGGCTAATCCCCGGCTGATTCCCAGCCACACGAGCAAACAGCTGAGATCATCACAGCTACCCAACCCCGCCAACTGCAAAGGACACAGAGACCCATGATCTGGGTACATGCTTAGTTTTGCACGCTGCCAAGATTCCGTGGTTATTACCCGGTCTCTTCTGAAATACCTCCCTGATACAGAAGTGTAATTTTCATAACTGAGTGTTCATTTTTTTCATGTGACAATTCACACGGGGAACCTTAAGGTCATACTTGAAAATCCCGCTCTCTCTAACCTCTCAGACAAAATACGTTGGGCCATGATGACAAGCATGAGAACTATAGAAGATATTCTAGCAGAAGCCAGACAAATATACATCCCAGAGGTATAACCTATTGGTTATCATGGAGAGTTTTAAGACAAGCATCAGCAGGAATGCTAACACTTAAATGGCGTGGAATACGCACAATACGATTCTTTCTTTTCCAAGCAAGTGGTGGACTGTTAAAAAGGCCCTTTCCTATGGTTGTTCTTAGGTTTATTTGGTGTTGGAGAAAAGCTGTTAATATGTGAGTACTTCCCGGGTGCTTGAGTGGCTCAGTGAGTTGTGCGCCTGACTCTCGATGTTGGCTCAGGTCATGATCCCAGGGTGGGGGGTATTGAGCCCTGCTTCAGGCTCCATGCTGAGCATCGAGCCTGCTTAAGATTCTCCCTCCTCCCTCTCCCTCTCCCCTTCTCTCCTGCTCGCACACACACTCTTTGTCTAAAATTAAAAAAAAAAAAAATGAAAATATGAGTACTCCCCGCTTTGCTTTATCTCACTGCTTGTTGAAACTGGTACCGGCTATGCACTCGAGTCCCTCCATACCCTCCCCTCAGCATGCTCCTGGGACGGTCCTTCTAGCGCCTATGGGTTCTTTGGGCTTTTGTGATGCCCCATAAGAATGCTGAGAATGGAGTCATGGGCAGAAAAGTAGAAGGGCAGGATGAGGAGAATAGTGTCTTTTTTTTTTTTTTTTTAAGATAAAAAGCTATAGAAATGGCAGAGGGTTTTGGGAGGAGGTTTTCAATGAGAGGACTCAGAGCAAGTGAGGTGGTAAGGGACCACGGTTACAAAAGGAAAGGAGGTTTTTAACAAATGCTCCCACAGGTGTTGTTGCTTAAATTCTCTTTACGTGATTTGAACACGTGAGTAGAAAACTTGGGTTGGTTAATTAATTACTTCTTAAAAATAATACCTCTTCTCTGAGACTGGCTTCTGAGGGTCACGGCTTCTGCCAGCGATGATATTGTACAGCAAGTTGAACAAGGAATGGGGGAATAACAGGGTGGCGAGAGTCGAAGAACACACAAGACTCTAGAAGTAGTATTCACTTTCCATATCACTTACTAGCTGCCTGCCTGGGCAGGTACTAAGCCATTCCAAAACTCATTTAACTTGATTGATACCATAGAGAAAATAATATATTCCATAGGTTGCCTTCAAGATTAAATAAGACAGTGAATGTACAATGTCTATCACGTTGCACAGACATAAACGTCAGTCGAAATGTTGGAGCACGGCATTTTCTTTGTGAAAATTCCAAGTTCGGCCGAAAGGCACTGTAAAAGTTGGCCTGTGTACCCAAGCCTCGCTCCTAAGTCAGTAGCAGCAGCTGACATCTTAACAGTTGCTAAGTGACCAAGACGCCTCTGTTTTCTTTACAGGTACCTCTGTGGAAGGCCAAAGAAACTATGCTTCTTTACCTGCCATAACTTGATGAGGGGCTTCCAAGGTAGAGCCAACTCAAATGCTTAGGAAGCTCAACAAACAACGTGAGCACTTAGGGGGATTTTGGGGATTGAATTTTTGGAAGATCCCCTGAAATGCTATTCCATTCCTACCCTAAGCGACTCTATGGAGAAGAAAACAGAGGTGCACTCTCTGCTTTCAGTGGTGAAATGCGAAACTATGGTGTTGCTGGATGGGCACCGAGTCCGGTTTGACAGAATTCTAGTTTTCATTAGCGATACAACCGGCGAATCACCAGGTGGCACGTAGGTTTTAGATACTGTTCAGCGTAGAGCTCCACAGAGCTGCATAGAAAAGGCGCCGGCAATCTATGGTTTCAAGTTACAACACAAAATTGATAGCTGATGCTGGGTAGGCAAAGCGTCTTGCCTGGAAGGTTGCAAGGAAGGAGGATAAGAATAAAATTAGATTACGGAGAGAAATATGCTTTCCTGGAAATTGGAAGACATGAAGACAGCATCACGCCTCCGAGTTTACAAAATGAGGGTTTAGAGAGAACAGAAGTACTAATGTGCAGCCTCAGCCACAGCTGCGAGATGGGGATGAATTACAAAACCCCACCTGGTTCTTCTCGTGTACTTGGGAATAACGCTGAACAGTAAACGGCAAGTCAGGATCATTGGCAACAATAACGTGTTGGTATGCGGCCAGCCTCCTAGCGCAGATTGCCGCACCAGAGCCCCTCCCCCCGCAGGTGAGAAGGACAGATGACAACAGGATTACTGAGCAGATGTGGTCTGGCGAGCTGCTGTGGAGACAGCCACAAGCTGTGAGGCCAGATACAGTCCTGCAAGGACACTGAAGCACAATGTTAAGGTACGCTGTGGAGAGCAGTGGACTGCTGGGAAGGGAGAGCGCCTGATAGATTGCTCTGGCACATAGCAATCAGGGAGAGTGGCCCTGTTTCTGAGACAAAACACCAAGCCAACCTGGCAGGAAGGATAGACCCTCCGAGCCCTAGGCTCTGCCCGTACCAGCAGAAGCCACACACAAGAAATCATTTGCACGTACAGTTGGAAAAGGAAAGCTGCATATATGTGATGTGCAAACCTGGCCAGTTATGCTAGAGCTAAATCTCCTGGAAAATACTCTGTGCTTTGTAGTAATGCAAAGGTCAACGCTTTGGGGAAAGGGCCCAGGAAAGATTTACCCGGCAAGTCTCAGGACCCCCCTGAAGCTGCGGCTTAAATGACAGAGCAGCATGAACCTTTTTATGCAGGCAGACAGAATAAGGATTTTTACAAACTGGCCTCGCCTGGGAATTCTCGGGGGCCATAACCGTACGCAGCAGTCTACACACATAATGCTTGATATAGGTGTTGTATTATATTCTCTGTTAATAAAATGCTTTCATATAAATTTGTAGGAAAAGGTTTGCCCGGCCTTCGATTACTCTCACGATTACTGGCAAAGGGAAACGTGTCACCCAGCAATATTCCATGAACTAAATGACCAGCAGGGGGATTACTGAAAACTGGCAGGCATGGCCGAGCCAGGTGAGTTTTGTAATTTGTCCGATACCGTCTCTGCTTAGGTCACGGTGTTATCTGTGTGGATCGAAAGTGATAGTAGATACAGACATGATGTGTAATCCATCGAGTACTATATACACATATTGCACGCCTTAAAGTGTAATCAAGAGGGCTTCAACAACAGTGTTCAAAGCAGACCTACTATAATTTGCTCTTCTACTCATCTCTGGTTTAACAGACAATAATACAGTTTGTCTGCCAGTCACTTAAGCTAAGGCAAACAACAAGTAGCTTTAATGATAGCTGCAGCGGCATTTATACGGCACTGCTCCTATTAAGAGAGAAAACGAACAAACTCTCCTCCTCATGTTGCCTTAATAGTTCTGGGAAAGCCATCTTCCCACTCAAAATCAAGTTTGCTTTTTTTCATATATTTTTTTAATGTTTATTTATTTTTGAGAGAGAGACAGAGTGCAACTGGGGGAGGGGCAGAGAGCAAGAGGGAGACACAGAATCCGAAGGAGGCTCCAGGCTCCGAGCTGTCAGCACAGAGCTTGACGTGGGGCTCGAACCCACAAGCCAGGAGATCATGACCTGAGCTGAAGTCGGATGCTTAATGACTGAGTCACCCAGGCACCCTTCAAAATCAAATTTTATATGGGCTGGTTTGTTTAGACTTTCCACACGCACTGAATGTAAGGCTCACGTTGTTTACCAATTTATAGTCATTGAAAGGCACATAGGTTTTTAACTTTTTTGTATTCTTTGGATAAATTCCTAGTAGTGCAATTGCTGGGTTGTAGGGTAGTTCTATTTTTAATTTTTGAGGAACCTCCATACTATTTTCCAGAGTGGCTGTACCAGTTTGCCTGATCCGAAGGGGCACATGCCCTCCAATGTTTATAGCAGCACTATCAACAATAGCCAAAGTATGCAAAGAGCCCAAATGTCTATCGATGGATGAATGGATGAAGAAGATGTGGTATAGATATACAATGGAATATTACTCAGTGGTCAAAAAGAATGAAATCTTGCCATTTGCAACAACATGGTTGGAATCAGAAGGTATTATGCGAAGCAAAATAAGTCAGTCAGAGAAGGACAGATATCATATGATTTCCCTTATATGTGGAATTTGAGAAACTCAACAGGCGAACATAGGGGAGGGGAAGCAAAAATAAGATAAAAACAGAGAGGGAGGAAAACCATTAGAGACTCTTAAACACAGAGAACAAACTGAGGGTTGAGGTGAGGTGGGTGGGCAGATGGTTTAAATGGGTGATGGGCATTAAGGAGGGCACTTTTCCAGATGAGCACTGGGAGTTATATGTAAGAGATGATTCACTGGGTTCTACTCCTGAAGCTGACTACACTGTATGTTAACTAACTTGAATTTAAATTTAAAACACACACACACACACACATTAGGCTGAATGAAAAAAGCCAGTCATAAAAGGCCATGTATTGTATGGTTTTATTTTTACGAGATGTGTAGAATAGGGAAATCTACAGAGAATAAAAGTGGAGGAGTGGAGGAAAACAGAATGACTGCTAAAGGGTACATGGTTTCTTTTAGGGGTAATGAAAATATTGTTAAATTGATTACGGTGATGGCAGAACTCTGTGGGTGTACTAAAAACATTTGTGCTGTTCACTTTAAATAAATGGCTTAGCTGTATGGTTAAAAAAAAGAAGAAGGAAGAAAGAAAGAAAAGCACATAGGTTGTATTCTGTTCTACTCACCTAATAAAAGCACCTTCAAAGAGAAAGATTTCTTTTTTTTTGCCTGACTATTAACATGGACAAAAACCCCCAAAGAAAACAAAAACAAAAGACCAGCAAACAACTCTGCAGGAAAAACTGAACTCTAATCTTCCACTACAACCTGCTTTCATTTATTGTGGTGATGGCAATAAGAATGGTTAAGAACAGATTCGACAACAATCTCTTTTCTAACTTTCTTTTTCTTCAGGGTTCTCAGCTAAAATCAAGTCATTTTCATCTATGTGTTCTCTTGTCTTGCTTCCTTTGCTTCCATTGTAGAAGTGGCTATGCTCGCAACTGTGGGTTCTTGTTCCTCATCTTTCCAAATGCCATCCTATGGTTAACCCTCTACTATTGCTAGTCTTGTTGCCAACACAGTAGCTCTTCAGCGTTCGTGAATTTATGACATGGGTCCTTGGGGAGAACGCTCTGTCATTTTGTAATCGTGTCAGTTTGAATTGGGAGTACCACCCGCTCTGACATTGAGAGAGTTAGCCCAGGGGCCACCGATAGATTAGGCTGTTTCCTACTTGTACCCTAGTGATGAAAACAAGAAAACTGAGTATTTTCATGAGAAATGAGAGGGAGATAAACCAAGAGCGAGGGATAAATTTAAGGAAAGTGGAAAATGAGCTTGAGGGCTATTTGAGAAATAGGGGTGACTGACAGAAGTACAATATTGAAGAAAGTACTAAAGATTCTATCATTTGTAATACACAAATTTGGCGACTCCAAAATATCGGAACATATTTTGTGAAGAAACCGCTGTCTCAGATTTAAAAGTTTGATAGTTGGGGGTGCCTGGGTGGCTCAGTTGGTTAAGCGTCTGACTCTTGGTTTTGGATTAGGTCATGATCTCCTAGTTTGTGAGTTCGAGCCCGGCATGCAGTGCAAAGCCTGCTTGGGATTCTCTCTCTCTCTCTGTCTCTCTCTCTCCCCCCGCCCCCCCCCCCCCCCCCCCCCCCCCCCCCCCCCCCCCGGCTCATGCTCTCTCTCTCTCAAAATCAATAAGTAAACTTAAAAAGAAGTTTGATAGTTAAAAATAAATTTAAGAAACTCCTTGGGGTTAAGCACTTTGTTTTCTAGTCATTATTCAGCTTTCCCAGTGCCCTTGAACATCGCTCGCTCCATCCCCTATTTGAATTTCTATCCTTTATTTAATATCTGTGTTTTTTTTTTCTATTTTGTATACTAGATTGCTTAGTCTGTGAACATGAAGCGGAGTTAGAAACTTTAATTTTAATTATTTGTTTTTGAAGTCAACAGAAAAATTATTTTTCTAACTGAATTTATTATTTTTTTTAACTTTTTTTTTTAATGTTTATTTTTGAGACAGAGAGAGAGAGAGCAGGGGAGGGGCAGAAAGTGAGGGAGACACAGAATCAAGAGCAGGCTCCAGGCTCTGAGCTGACAGCACAGAGCCTGATGCAGGGCTCAAACCCATGAACTGTGAGATCATGACCTGAGCTGAAGTCAGACGCCTAACCCACTGAGCCACCCAGGCGCCCGTCTAACTGAATTTAAAAGCCTAACCTTGGGGCTCCCAGTTGGCTCAGCTCAGGGACCATGTGACTCTTGACCTTGGGGTTGTGAGTTCAAGCTCCGTTTTGAGTGTAGAGTTTACTTAAAAACAACAACAACAGCAACAACAGCAAAAACCCAAAACAGCCTAAAACAAAACTAAAAGCCTAAACTTGTTTCATTAACAAGAAATAATATATGAAATAGTCATTATGGTTTCACCAATTATATACTTACATAGATAGTGATCTTTTTTGGGGGAACCAGATTTATAGTGAATAGTTGAAAAGGAAAGAGCAACTAATCTTTGATTAGAACAAACAGTATGAAAGACTGTTATAAAAAACTGCATCTCTAAATAAGAAAGCAAGCACTAACAGGTTACTATAGAAAGTTCTGTTAGCTTTTCAAGATTCACCCAGCAAATAATTCAGATATTTTCTAGACAGTTTTAGAAAAGACTGTGTGGTCACTAGATTGCTAAGCATTACTTCATTTGGTTGATGGTTCATGCATTCATTAGATATTTACTGAATGCCTGCTATGGGGCCAGAAACTGTATTAGGTTGTAGGGATTAAATTAAAAAAAAAAAAATTTAACATTGATTCAGTTTTGAGCGACAGAGAGAGACAGAGCATGAGTGCGGAAGGGGCAGAGAGAGAAGGAGACACAGAATCTAAAGCAGGCTCCAGGCTCCGAGCTGTCAGCACAGAGCCCGACGCGGGGCTCGAACTCACAAACTGCAAGATCATAACCTGAGCTGAAGTCGGATGCTCAACCGACTGAGCCACCCAGGCGCCCCTGTAGGGATTAAATATTAAGGGAAACTAGACAGTCTCTTCTTTCATGAGGCTAATGTCTAACAATTCAGACAATTTAAAATGTTTTGGGGCACCTGGCTGGCTTAGTTGGAAGAGGATGAAACTCTTGATCTCAGGGTTGTGGGTTCAAGCCCCACATTGGGTGTACAGATGACTTAAATAAATACATAAACTTAAAAAAAGTTTTAAAAACAGGCAAATTTGTAGGATAATTGTAATAACTGAAGTGAGAGTAATGACAATCGTCACTTTCCATGATTCCAATATGCACAAATATCACTTAATATGGTACTGTGCAAAGATTGCCTGTAGCATATTATCAGCTGTTTTAGTCCAAAAGCAGAATTTTTACGCTGAAGGTATTGTTTATTCAATCTTCTATCTACTCTGATTTGTTTTTGAATTTTTTTTGTGTATTTGTCCCTGCTGATACCAAGAGTGTTGCCCAGCTTGGCGTCTGGTCAAGATTAAAAGCCTAAACTTGTTTCATTAACAAGCAATAATATATGAAATCGTCATTATGGGTTTCACCAATCATATATTTATATAGATGGTGATCTTTTTTGGAGCATCACTCAAGACTAGCCCACTGAAGCAGGGAAATACATGATATATTTTCCTTGTGATTTCTTCTCTTTTCTTCCTGCTTAAGAAATACCAAAAAAGTCAACTTCTGGAAATTCATTGCCTTGTGTCTCTGGTTCTTTTATTAAGATTCCTTTAGCACATACATGCTAATCAGTAATTAACCTGTTAGGCCCAAGCGAACCTCTTTCAAGTTTTTCTTTTCTTACCAGCCAACTGTTACTTACGCTTTCACTGTATCAACAAATGTCTTTCACTTGAACCAATCGTGCACTCGAAGTTACAAGGAACAATTTGTTTGCGTGGCAAACAGAAACAGAAGTCCTCCTTAAATACATTCTTGTTGTTCTACCCCTTAAACCTCCTTTCTGGTGGTGAGAGTGGGGGTGCCGTAAAGTAAGTGAATGCCCCCTTCAGAACTAAGGTATGCATCCCCCCAACTTCTAAGGGTGTTGATGCAGGCAGCTGACAGCTGCACTCCTCTCCTGGCATTGCCCTTGGCTGAAGATGCGAATGCCCTACCCAAGATGCCCCCTCCCCAGGGGTTAGTTTATATCCAGTGACTGGTCAACATGGGATGCCAGGACCCTTGCCTCAATGTAGGGCAACCCTAATTTGGGACCCATCTAGGTTAAGAGCTGTCATGATAACGTGGGGTCTGTGTTCTAACCCTCTGTCTAATCCTGCTTCTCTCAATTCCTTATTGCTGTTGTTTCCAAATACTTCCCCAAGTTCCATGTATACAAATTGCCTATGGCGTGTGTTTCCAGGAAATTCAAAGGAGGATAGTGCGCCGAATAAAAAGCAAAGACAACTAATATAAAAATGTATCAGTATGAATCTGAAATATTTGTCTATCCTCACCTATTTTCATGAT
This sequence comes from Prionailurus bengalensis, assembly GCF_016509475.1. NCBI lineage: Eukaryota > Metazoa > Chordata > Mammalia > Carnivora > Felidae > Prionailurus > Prionailurus bengalensis. Next base: position 102,894,345 of record NC_057349.1, read on the forward strand.
TCTTATTCAATTTTTAGGTGAGGAAATAATATTATTTATATAGTAGCACCTTCCACAAAAACTTATGATATGAATATTGCTCATTGTGTAAGGCTAAAATTTAGGAAATATTTTGAATTCCCTAAATGCTCCTCAGAAAATATTTTTTAGGGATAAAATTGTTTATAATTCAAATACATCATTAAGATGAAATGGACAGAAGTAAAGTGAATACAAATAAATACAATGTTAAGATGTGAATCCTTTCAAAGCTAACAATGAATGTGATACGTTTTCAGATTTTACATTTCACGGACTAGACTACGAAGGAGATAGCGATTTAGCACAGAAAGAGAAGAATTCGCCAAGCACATGACCATAACAAACTTATTGTCAACTTTGACATGAAGGTAAGCGGCATTTTGTCTTCTCTTGGGTTAAAGTTTGGCTTGTTTTTACTTTCAGTGTTAATTTTCAAACTACACGGTATAATAACTTCACTCCAGGTAGACAAGTGGATTATTGGAAGGACAGCCATATAATACTCGCTTAGTGTCTACATTAGTGGAACTCATTGGCAGATTATCTTATCTGTTAAGAACTTCACTTGCTTACTCATGACCTTAAAGTTGAGTATTTAGAAGTATTAGAGATTTAGAAATCTGTCTCAAGTGTTTTGAGTGAGTAAATGGAACAGGGAATGGAAAGAATGTCTATGAAATGACTACTATCAGCAAAATATCAGAAGCATGAGATGAGAGCCTGTGAGATGGAATTTTCAGCATTAAGATCTAAGTTCCAAGAAGTGCCTTCATGACATTCTGATTCCATTCTGTTAGCATTAGAAGAGGAATATGGCAATAGGGATAAGTCTTTGGATCAGGAAAAAGTAATGTATAAAAAGTATAAAATGTAGATAACTTTGCCACCGCCGTAGTATTGATGCGGGAGAGTGGTTTTAAAACTGCATTTCAGGGGCGCCTGGGTGGCGCAGTCAGTAAAGCGTCCGACTTCAGCCAGGTCACGATCTCGCGGTCCGTGAGTTCGAGCCACACGTCAGGCTCTGGGCTGATGGCTCAGAGCCTGGAGCCTGTTTCCGATTCTGTGTCTCCCTCTCTCTCTGCCCCTCCCCCGTCCATGCTCTGTCTCTCTCTGTCCCAAAAATAAATAAACGTTGAAAAAAAAATTTAAAAAAAAATAAATAAAACTACATTTCATCGGGCACCTGAGTGACTGAGTCGGTTGAGCGTCCGACTTCGGCTCGGGTCATGATCTCACAGTTGGTGGGTTTGATCCCCATGTGGTGGGGCTTTGTGCTGGCAGCTCGGAGCCTGGAGCCTGCTTCAGATTCTGTGTCTCCCTCTCTCTCTGCCCCTCCCCTGCTTGTGCTCTGTCTCTCTCTGTCTCTCAAAAATAAACGTTTAAAAAAATTTTTAAACTGCATTTCCTCAGTGAAGCACTTTCTTCAAATTAAATCTTATATGTGAGCCCAATATGTACACCAAGCAACAAGAGGACTAGCTCTGATTGAAGTCTGAGGGAAGGGTCTGGGGATGACAGTCAGGGGGAAGGGACTGGGGATAACAGTCAGAGGGAAGGGGCTGGGGATGATAGAGAGAAGGGGCTAGGGATGATAATCAGAGGGAAGGGGCTGGGGATGACAGTCAGAGGGAAGGGGCTGGGGATGAAAGTCAGAGGGAAGGGACTGGGGATGAAAGTCAGAGGGAAGGGACTGGGGAGGACAGTCAGAGGGAAGGGACCGGGGATAACAGTCAGAGGGAAGGGGCTGGGGATGATAGAGAGAAGGGGCTAGGGATGATAATCAGAGGGAAGGGGCTGGGATGATACTCAGAGGGAAGGGGCTGGGGATGACAGTCAGAGGGAAGGGGCTGGGGATGGAAGTCAGAGGGAAGGGGCTGGGGAGGACAGTCAGAGGGAAGGGGCTGGGGATGATAATCAGAGGGAAGGGGCTGGGATGATACTCAGAGGGAAGGGGCTGGGGATGACAGTCAGAAGGAAGGGGCTGGGGATGAAAGTCAGAGGGAAGGGGCTGGGGAGGACAGTCAGAGGGAAGGGGCTGGGGATGATAGTCAGAAGGAAGGGGCTGGGGGTGACAGTCAGAGGGAAGGGGCTGGGGATGACAGTCAGGGGGAAGGGGCTGGGGAGGACAGTCAGAGGGAAGGGACTGGGGATAACAGTCAGAGGGAAGGGGCTGGGGATGATAGAGAGAAGGGGCTAGGGATGATAATCAGAGGGAAGGGGCTGGGATGATACTCAGAGGGAAGGGGCTGGGGATGACAGTCAGAAGGAAGGGGCTGGGGATAAAAGTCAGAGGGAAGGGGCTGGGGAGGACAGTCAGAGGGAAGGGGCTGGAGATGATAGTCAGAAGGAAGGGGCTGGGGATGACAGTCAGAGGGAAGGGGCTGGGAGGACAGTCAGAGGGAAGGGGCTGGGGATGACAGTCAGAGGGAAGGGGCTGGGGATGACAGTCAGGGGGAAGGGGCTGGGGATGACAGTCAGAGAGAAGGCACTGGGGATAACAGTCAGAGGGAAGGGGCTGGGGATGATAGAGAGAAGGGGCTGGGGATGATAATCAGAGGGAAGGGGTTGGGATGATACTCAGAGGGAAGGGGCTGGGGGTGACAGTCAGAGGGAAGGGGCTGGGGAGGACAGTCAGAAGGAAGGGACTGGGGATGATAGTCAGAAGGAAGGGGCTGGGGATGACAGTTAGAGGGAAGGGGCTGGGGATGATAGTCAGAGGGAAGGGGCTGGGGATGATAGTAACGCAGACTGCCTCACACCCTGAGATCCAACTAAAGAACTCCTAGGACTCCAGTGAGCAGAGTGTACAAACCAACTGGGGTACTGGAAACCTCTCAGCTGTGAGACCTTGAGGGAACAGATTATTTACATTTTTTCATTGTCGCATTCCCCCTGCCTAACAGCACCTCAAAATTCTCAGCACGTATTTCGGATGGATTTGACACTGCTCTTGACTCAGGATGTGGCCCCTGTGTGGCCTAAGTCAGTCCGCATACCCCATCTCCACACCACACTAATTGGTTCAGGGTTGAGTACACGATCCAACTTGGTTAATCAGAGATGAGAGAATCAATTCCATGTGGTAGGTCTTCAGTTTTTGGTGGTTTTGTTTTTTAATCCTAAAAGCAAAGTGGACTCTCTTTTGTGCTAGATTTGTGCCTGAAAGCACTAACCCCAGAGGCTGCCAAATTATTATATTGTGACAATAATGGAAAAGACGCCCCAGATGGAACAAACAATGAAGTGGCACTAAGAACTGGAGACAGTCATCCTCGTGAAATTCATCTGAGCTGCTGGTCAAGAGCCTCCTGAACTCGGCCTGACTTCTCAGTTCCATGACAATAAGTTTCCTTTCGTTGAAGATTTTACTTTTAAGTAATCTTTACACCCAATGTGGGGCTTGAACCTACAACCCTGAGCTCAAGAGTCGCACACACTCCGCTGACGGAGCCAGTGGGGCGCCTTTCCTTTATTCTTTGAGCCAACGTTTGATTGGGTTTCCTGTTACAACAGGAAAACACTGTAACTGATCTCTGTTGTATCCCGGCACCTAGAGGAGTAGCTGGCAGGGAGTGAGCAGCTTGGCAAATATTTGTTGATTGACTGAGTTAAGAGCCATGGGTTCTGATCCCAGGTTTGCCCCTAACTGAGGCTTCATTTACTTATATCCTTTATTTGTAAAACAAAAGGTTGCTCAGATTGTTCTGGGAAATCCGTTCCTGCTGCAACACTATGAATCTCTCTGTCCCTTCGTGCAGATTACTTCTTATGGGTTTGCTTCTCCACCAACTTGCAGAGGTTTGAGAGTTAATGCATTGATTCAATTTTGTGCAAGTTGAGCCCTGAGGATTTTTCATTAGCTGTGGGTTGAGGTGGCCCTGGTTCCTCCCTCAGCTGACTGCCTGAGTGTGAAATTACGGTGACCCACGGAAAGGAAGCTGTACATCTGAGACTGGGAATGTAGAATTCATGGGAGTCAAAGCTGGGTTATTACTATTTGTTTAAGAGTTTCTTGAACATGTGTGGAAGGGGATGAGTGTACGTTCTAGATGATTGTAAGAGAAAACTGTATTAATTGAGGATAATTGCAGGGATAAATAGAATTCCTGATCAAAATTTTAGAATGCTGTGAGTCTGTGAGGAAAATGTATTTAGAAATGGAAAGGAGGGTTTTCTTTGAGAAAAAATGCAATCCACCTATAAAGTCATTCCAACTTAAGGCTGACCCTGTCTGAAGCTATGTCAAAGCACCATCACCTTTGGATTTTCAGTGGATAAGATAGGAGCAGAATCTCTGCCTTTTCTTTATAAGCTTCCATATTTTAAGTTGTTCTCCAAAATGTCACAAACTAGAGCAATTCAATAGAAATATAATGCAAGTGCACCACATATGCAAATTTAAATTTTCCAACAGCCACATTAAAAACAAGTAAAAAGATGGGCACCTGGGTGGCCCCGTCAGTTGAGCATCTGACTCTTGATTTCGGCTCAGATTGTGATCCCAGGGTTGTGGGATCAAACTTCGTATCAGGCTCCGTGCTGAGCATGGAAACTGCTTGGGATTTTTTCTCCCTTCCTCTTCCCCACTCCCCAACTCATATTCTCCCTGTCTCTCTAAACAAACAAACAAACAAACAAACAAAAACAAGTAAAAAGAAACAGGTAAAATTAATAATCTATTTTATTTAACCCAATATACCCAAGATATTATCATTTCAACACGTGCTCAATATAAAAAGTCATTAATGAGATATTTTGTATTTTTTTGGTACAATATCTTAAGAATATGAAATTAGAGCACATTTCAATTCCAACTATAGCATACTTAAGTGCGTAATACTCGCATATGCTTGTTATCAGTCAACAAAGATCTAGAGAACAGTTGCTTCCTCCTGAGTTTTGTTTGGGGTGGGTGGACTTTTTATTTTTTTTATTTTTATTTTTTACATTTATTTATTTATTTTTGAGAGACAGAGAGAGAGACAGAGCACAAGCGGGGGATAGGCAGAGAGAGAGAGGGAGACACAGAATCCAAAGCAGGCTCCAGGCTCTGAGCCATCAGCACAGAGCCCGATGCGGGGCTCGAACTCACAAACCGTGAGATCGTGACCTGAGCCAAAGTCGGACGCTCAACCGACTGAACCACCCAGGCGACCCGGGGTGGGTGGACTTTTTAAGTATCAACACAAACACTGCAGTTTAAACCTCAGGTGCCAGCATATCTCTTCTCACAAGGAACAGAAGTTTAATATGGGCTGACATTGGTGTAGAGGGAGGGAGTGACAGGAAAGGAAAGGTGCAGAAGGCTTGTGCTAACGTGTCCAAACTGGAAAGCCAGGTCTGTAAGTTTAGAAGAAACACTCCACACAATTAGAAACCACTGGACATGTTCACACAGGGTGATGACATGACTGAATTGGTGCGTTAGCTCTTGCAGATAGTCCACTTGGCTTCTGTATGTTCAAAGTGTGGTGAGAGAATATTTCAGATCTTCGTCCATTTTCTCTCCCTGTAGTTCTTTTCCCCTGTCTCCATTTAAGCAGACAGCAGACCCTCTGCCCATTGCCTCAAGGAAGGAACATGGCAAGGTGAAAATGAGCAATGTTCTCCTTGGCTTTTCTCATCCAAAATTGCGTTGGGGTAATTAAGAGAGGGTGTCATGGGGGTGCCTGGGTGGCTCAGTTGGTTAAGCATCTGACTTCGGCTCAGGTCATGATCTCACGGTTTGTGAGTTCGAGCCCCGCGCCGGGCTCTGTGCTGACAGCTCAGAGTCTGGAGCCTGCTTTGGATGCTATGTCTCCCTCTCTCCATTCCCCCCGCCCCCTCTCTCTCAAAAATAAATAAAGATTAAATTTTTTTTAAAGTGTGTGATGTAGGTCACAGGAAGAGAATGTGGAGGCCTAGGGAAAATGTTTTGGATAAAAATGTGAGGAAGGGCCATCCTGTGGGCAAGAGAGAGAGAAGCACGAGAGAACAAGGTGAACGGAAGACGGCTTTGAGCTCCGCTTCATGGAAGACAGGTCCTCCTCACAAGGCTAACGAGGGAAGGGGCAGCAGCTCAGGAAGAGAATGTCTGCTTCAAAGGAGGTAGATGGGCAAGACAGGCAGGCTGGGAAAGATTTCTATGCCCAGGCAGGGCGAGAACGAAGCAGAACAATGCATGCCACCATGGTGGATGCCTCACGGACCCCAGGATGGGCCAAGGACACAATCCTTATTTGCCTCCACCCCGCCAGATGGTATGACACTGTGGAAGATCCTGAACCTCCCCAACGAGTGTGTTTCAATTTCTTACCCTCCTGGCAGGTTCCATATGGTTTCAGAATGGTAATTAGACCAGGCTGTGGAAAACTGTGCAATCGTTACTGTGCGCCTGAGTTTGTGGACTGGGATGCATGCAGGCTGGGGGGCCAGGCTGAGGGAACAGAGCCCAGGGAGAAAGCTACTGCAAGAGAAGAGATGTTGAGTGGGATAGAAGCTCTTCCAGAGAGAGAAGTAGACAGTGTCAGGTTCTGCTGAGGAGGTAATTGGCAGGGTTTGTTGAACGGTGGCAGTGGGCTGGGGAAAGAGAAGAGGCAGGGCATATAACAAGTTTCTGACTCAGGAAAAGAGAGAAATTTTGGCAAGGGGGGCGGGAAGCCTTTCACCAAATGCTAGCTACTATTCTAAGTTCTTGACAAATAACTCATTTACACAATATAAGGTAGGTAGTATTAATATCATCTCTATTGACAGATGATGACCCTGAGTCTTAAAGAGGGTAAGTAACTTACCCAGAGTCATAGCTTGTAAAGGGCGGAGGCAGGATTTGAACTCAGGCAGTCTGGGTTTACAGTCTGGCTCATACACCTCTACTCCTGTCAGGTTAACAGGCTACCCAAAACTCAGAAACTGACTAAAACTAACAGGCAACTTACAGGAATACCCTGGTTGAGGCAACCTAAAAGTCCTGGATACGAAGTAACTTGTGTCCACACTCGGGGCTGGTCTTTAATCCCTGTATTTGCGTATGTCTTATATATGAATCTCTTTGTGATTAGGTATTAAGGACTTCAAATCCAAACACAATGTGCTTGAGTCTGTCTTCCAATGAATTTAACAACTGAGCCATTAAATGCAGAGGCTCCCAACTGCCTTTCCTTAGTCACAAATAAAAGATGGTGCCTTCATCGACTTGCACCCCCTCCCCTTTGGAGAGTTGATTTGACCCTAAGGGAATACATGATGATTCCTCTCCTGATTCAGATCTTGAAGACTCAAGATTCCTTGCTGAAATCCTGGGTCCTAACCAGTTCTCACAAAAATTTGATTGTGGATTAAAAAAAAAAAAGATTCCATTTAAAGTACCAATCCCCTCTATCATCATCAGCATGATTAACAGCATGGGACAAATACTAGCAGCCCAGCCTAAAGCTATACAAAGATTTTGAGGGGTGGCAGAGGTCAAAGGCAAGAAAGGAAAATGATAGAGGTGTTGGAGCTGTGGCCATGGGCATGGGGGTGAGCTACAGTGTTTTGTCTTCCAGCTGTGGCATTATGGAGACATCTGGGGACAGGGAACCCTTTGGCAGTGCCCCCACGACTATAATTGAAGTCCCATTAGCCCAGTCTCCTTGCTCTGGCTCCCAATCCTTGCTGGGAGGCAATGTCCCCCAACTTGAAAACTGTTGGCTCTCCTGACCTTTTCCTATATTCCTCTAACTGCCTGGAGTCCCTAGTTTTGATCTTCCTAGCTCTGATCTATTCTACCCATGTTGATTTCTATTTGATAAGGCTCTAACTGAACTGCCAGATCCTTGCTATTTGAAATCATAGTGACAATAAAACTAATAAAGACTTAAGGTCTGGGGGCATCTGGGTGACTCAGTCAGTTAAGCGTCCTACTTTAGCTCAAGTCATAATCTCATGGCTCGTGGGTTCGAGCCCCACATCAGGCTCTGTGCTGCCAGCTCAGAGCCTGGAGCCTGCTTCAGATTCTGTGTCTCTCTCTCTCTCCCCTTCCCCTGCTTGTGCTCTGTCTCTCTCTGTCTCTCAAAAATAAATAAATGTTAAAATTTTTTTTAATAAAAAAAAATAAAGACTTAAGGTCTGAAGGAGAGATGATATGGGAAACCAGTATTCACAGTGAGGCTTTGGGCAAGAAACTTTATTACTCAATGGCTCAGATTCTCATCTGGAGATAATAAAAGTATGTTCTCATTGTATAGTCCATGCACGGGCCACTCCACACTGTCTGACCAGGAGTTAGGTTAATGTTAACTATTAATATTATTGTTGCTATTGTTATTATTGCTTTGAACCTTCAAATTAGCCTCTGTCTTCTCAGATTCTCTTCCATATCCTTCACAAATTAACCACTACATGGTATCGACCGATTAGCAATCAGTTCTAGGTAACATGGGGATCATTTCCTATAGCCAGTAGAAACATGTGCATTAATCATTTCACGTAACATTTTTGGGAAGATGTTTTTGTATCTATAATTGACAATATGGTTGTTTTCCCATCAATATCTACTTCTATACAGTAAATTTAATGACTGTTTATATAATTCTTTTAACACTCACATGGGTCATTGTGATGCTGGCTTTTTATGAATATGAATGTGTTTCCCACAGACTATAACTACATGAGGCAGAATTGTATATCTTGGTGTTCTGTGCTCTCACAGATCATCCTGTTTTACACATGGTGGGAATTCAATTAAAATCTGTTGACTGGTCCTTTCATATAAGGGAGAAGATGAAGCTTCTCTCTCCCCTTCCCAGTGTCCCTAACCTTGTCCAAACCCTTCAGGAAATTGTTTCTGCCTCCACATGTATTCACTGGACCTGTAGCTAGAGAGAACTTCAGTGTTGGCAGGATGTTAAAATGAGAAAACACTTTCTGTCCTCATAGAACTTACTATTACTGTATATTCTCTCCTCAGTAGTGCCTCTCCTCATATGCTTTCTCTACTAGAAATTTCTTTCTCTAGATAATGAATATTGCATCCAGTAAAACTCCATTAAATGAATATCATGCATTACTGATTACTGTAAGAAAACAAAGCCTTAAAATCGCTGTTTTGCACCATCGTATTTTGCAGATTATTTCTAAGAATATGAGGCCACCGATCACCTACAGAATCTTTCCATGAGATGTGACCTATGAATCAAACTACAGAACTCTTCTCTAAGACTCAATAACTGTCTCTTGTCTCTGGAGCAGTTTACTATCATGTACTCTAAAAATATTTCATAACATGGGGCTCCTGGGTGGCTCAGTCGGTTAAGTATCTGACTTCGGTTCAGGTCATGGTCTCACAGTTCGTGGGTTCGAGCCCTGCATCGGGCTCTGGGCTGACAGCTCAGAGCCTGGAGCCTGCTTCGGATTCTGTGTCTCCCCCTCTCTCTGCCCCTCCCATGCTCACGCTCTGTCTCTCTCTCTCTGTCTCTCAATAATAAATAAATGTTAAAAAAAAATACCTCATAACACATATTTTTTAAAGTGTATTTATCTATTTTGAGGAGGGGGGAGGGGCAGGGGGAGATGGAGAGAGACAATCCCAAGCAGGTTCTGAACTGTCAGAGCAGAGTCTGATGCGGGACTCAGTCTCACCAACTGTGAGATCAGGACCTGAGCTGAAATCAAGAATCAGACACTTAACCGACTGAGTCACCCAGGTGCCCCCCATAAAACATACATTTGATTAAGTTGTTCCAACATATTTCCTCTGAGTTTTAAAATGAAATGGAAAGGTATTTGAATGTTGCAAATATGTTTCATTTTCTCATAACATTATATATATATTCACCTTAAGAAGGACTGAAATAGCAAAACAGCAGTTACTTAACAATGAAGATGAAAGTCAGAGGAATATAAAAACTCCATTACTTGGAATGCATAGGAGACTGCGAAGTATTACATTTTCAGGTTTCTTAATAGTGATTCGGGAATCTCTTTTTGTTGAGTAAGCTTTCGTTGGAGAAATGCTACCCAAAATACCTTTTTGCCTTGAAAATATACTAAATATAAGTGAATCTTGCTTCGATAATTAAAGATTTTGCTCTGCTTATGAATATAAGCAGAATACTTCTAGCAGCATTCTTGAAAATGTAGACAGTGTAGGAGATCAAATAAACATATATTGGTATCAGGCTGCTGTTGTATCCAGTCAATGCCTTATGTAAGTTTGCTTTCTTTCAATGATCACCAGTGGAAGTCTAGAAATAACGGTTTAAAGAATGGATATCTTTGTTGGGCTCTAGGTGACTCAGATTTTTAAAAAAACATTCAGACAATTTTTTTTCTAGTAGATAAGCATTTAAAAAAAATTTTTTTTTGTTAAGTTTATTTATTTTTGACAGAGACAGAGTGCGAGCATGAGCTGGGGAGGGGCAGAGAGAGAGGGAGACACAGAATCCGAAGCAGGCTCCAGGCTCCAGGCTGTCAGCACAGAGCCTGACATGGGGCTCAAACTCACGAACCATGAGATCATGACCTGAGCTGAAGTCAGAGGCTTAACCGACTGAGCCACCCAGGCGCCCCAGATAAGCATTTAATAATTATCTAAATTAGAATCTTTTTTCAGGACTCTGGGCCTATTAGACATACTTCTTAGTAAAATACTTCAAGATCTTTATTAACCACTTTAATGCAGACAATTATAACCTCCATCTTAATATTCCAAAACAGAGAAAAAAGACTTGGAAAGAAAAAGATTTTCAGTATGCTCTGAACTGTTACATACTCTCCTTTGTCATTAAATCTAGTTAAAAAAAAAAAAACAAAAAACAAAAAAACGAAAAAACAAAACTCTTCTTAGCTAGTTAAACAGTGAATTATCCAATTCTCCAGATAAGAAAAAAGCTATTTGAACTCCTAACTTATCTCCTAATCTTCAAAGCTTTGGATTTTGTTATTTTCAGGTAGCTTTCTGCCAACCTTGTTTTAGATGGAATCTCATCTCTTTGAAAGTTTCTACCACTGGTTTCTAACAGAAAAAGAAAAGCTAAAAAAACTTGCTGATAACCAAAGTCTCAAAATGAAGTCATGTGTAGTCGTGTTTTGTTTTGTTTTGTTCCCCCAAAGTGTTTATGGGCCACAATACTGACAGCACCCTGGGCATGTCAGGGAAGGACTAAAGGAGTGTGGCACCAGTCTCCTTGCAAAACTGGTCATAGGAGAACATGGATAATGAAGACATATTCTCCCCCTCGCCAACCCCATAGTCGTCAAGTGTCAGCAGTAATTAACTAAATGAAATAAGCCAGATGAGAAAGCCACATACTGCACAGTGTCACTTACACGTGGACCTAAAAAAAAAAAATCAAACTCATAGAAACAGAGAGTAGAAAAGCCAGCGTCTGCAGAGTAGAGAAAATACGGAGAAGCTGGTAAAAGGGTACAAGCTTTCCTCAGTAAGATAAATAAGGTCTGAGGATGTAATATAAAATGTGGTGACTACAGCTAATAACTCTGTATTGCATAATTGAAATTTGCTAAGAGAGTAGAATTAAATATATATATATATATATAACACATTAAATTAAATATATATATATATATATATATATATATATTTAACACATACCACACACATATATTAGTGATGGATGTATTAATTAAATAGATGGGGAATTCTTTCATAATATATACACATAACAAATCACAGTGATATGCATTTTAAATATCTTGTAATTTTGTATGTTAGTTCTACCTCAATAAAGCTGAAATTTAAAAACCAGTAATTAAGAAGGATAACACACATATTCATTTCCAGGGAGATAGACCTTTTATAATTAAGGAGGTAAAAGTTAATAACATGGTTATAGTTAGTAATTTCTAGAGTATAGAAAAAAAATCTGAAACACGTAAAGAAGACTATAAAGAGTTCTGTTAATAACACAACACAGACTATCAACTCTTTCCAGACTCTTCTAGGAATGTTTAAACAAATACTTTCTTTAAAGGGTTCATAATATGAATATTATTTTGAAAACTGCTTTTTACTTAATATAGTATTGCTCTTGTTCTAAAAATAAAAATAGAGCCACATTATTATATGCATGATAACCTCATATATAGATAATACATAATTTATTTAACTCATTCTTTATTGATTGGCATTTAGATTGCTTCCAGACCTTTGCTCTTATAAACTCTATGATGAAGAACACTGTCTGTACATCATGCATTTGTGGAATTATTTCAGGATGCATTTCTGGAAGTGGACGCGTATCAAAAAACATGTATAATCTGTATTTTGATACATATTTATAAACTGCACTTCTAAATGTACCATGTTATTCCCCACCAATGATATAAGAAAATGTCCATTTCACCAACATAACTCATTATAATAACTATTATAACTCACTCTGATTTGCCCAACGAAGGTTAGTTTTAACTTGATTTTTATTACTTGCAAAGTTGATGAACATGTTTCCATGTGTTTCTTGGACATTTTAACCTTTTTCTGTCTCTCAATTTTCTAATGTGGTAATTCTTTTTCGTCCTTCTTTTTACTACAGATCTGTAAGAGTTTTTCATGGTTTTCATTCCATTGAGTAGGTGTGTGTGTGTGTGTGTGTGTGTGTGTGTGTTATCAGATGCTTAGTGACAAGCATGGGCTGGTGATGTAAATCTGAGAGTCGCAGCCTGTGGGAGGCATTTAAAGTCCAGTAGCAAATGTGAGCAACTATGAGGAGAGTTTAGAAAACAAGGAGAAATGGGTCCAGGACAGAATCTGGGGAAAATGTAATATTGGAAACTTGGGTAGAGCAAGAGAGGTCAGCAAAAGAAACATGGCAAGAACTGTTAATAAGGTAGAAAGAATGTCAAAAGAATGTGGCGTCACAGTAAGAGAAGATAATGTATCAAAATGGAGAAAACGGTTGATGACGTGTAATTCTGCTGAGAGGCCTAAAAAAATGTCTATGGGATCTGGCTTTCTTAAGACCACTGGTGAACTCAATCGAAGTAGTTCTTTCTAGTGGAAAGCTGGGGTGGTAATGTTGCCAAAGCCAACCTGGAGTGGGCTAATCAGTGAACTGGATTTTAAATGGCAGATGTAGCACATGTGGACACTTTTTTCAAGTACGACTGTGAGAGTGGAACAGGGAGACTGGGCAGTAACTGGGCAGCAACTGCCCAGTTGCTGGAGGGAGAGTCTGGGTGAAGTCTGGGGATATCAGCTCACTTTGGTGGAGATGATCCAGTAGAAGAGAAGCTGAATTGCAGGAGAATGATGAGAAAGCCTAAGGAGGTAACTTTTTAAGGAAGTAGAAGGCAATGGGTTCTAGCAAAAGGATTGACTCTTCTGAATATCTCTGGCCAAGGTTCACCAATGTCCTTCAGACCAATTCTCATCGTACTAGACACAGTTAACACAATTGGCCATTTATTCCCTCTGCTCCCCAACTTTCATGACACCTGTTTCTCCTGGTTCTTATCTATCCTTTCTGAGTGTATCTTCTAACCTCTTCCCTGCTCACCTATTTTTAGGATTACATCTCTGGTTCATATTCCTTCTCATTTTACATGCTCTCCCTAGGTGATCTCTTTTATTCTCATGGGCAAACTATTATTCACAAGTCAATGGCACCTGCATTGCAAGCTAATTCTAAGCTTGGCAAACAGACTTTATATCTAGTCACTTGATGGATACCTTCACCTACATATCCCATGGGTACTTAAGATTCAAGGATCCCAATCTGAACTCAACATACTTCACTTTAAGATTTGCTTTTTATCTTCTTTTCTTTCAGTTAATGACATTGTCAACTACCAGATGCCATATCCACATATCTTGGTCATATCCTACTCCTTCCTCTCCCTCCCTACTCACATATAAGGCTTAGCCATATTTAATTGTTGATTTGGAGGAATCATTACTGAGGAAAGGATCGCAGATAAAGGAGAATTTGACTTTCTTCTTGAAGGGAGAGGTAAGGTTGTCCACATAGATAGTGATGAAAAACATGTGTGGCATGTGATGGCTGGAGTTAAGTCAAGGAGACTGAAAAGAGAGCTGTGTAGGAAAATATAATAGAACTGACAATGTTGATATCATCTTGGGACCAATATGTAAAGAGACTACTTACTGATATTATTGTGATATTAGTAACAAAATTAAAAATGTGGGGTGCCTGGATGGTTCGTCCATTGAGCATCCGACTTCGGCTCAGGTCATGATCTCGCGGTTGACGAGTTCAAGCCCAGCGTCGGGCTCTGTGCTGACAGCTCAGAGCCTGGAGCCTGCTTCGGATTCTGTGTCTCCCTCTCTCTGCCCCTCCCCCATTCATGCTCTGTCCCTCGCCGTCTCAAAAATAAAATAAACATTGAAAAAAAATAAAAAATAAAAAAATGAGTATCCTCTTCCGATAGTTTTGAAGTTCATTGGAAAACCTTCTGAGGATGGATTACGGGCGAAACCAATTATAGTTTTTGAACTCTGCCTTATTATGTAGGTTGTCAATGTCAAACGCAGAAGGCGAGCTCAGAGGTGGCATCAGTGTTATCCATTGGAATGGCAAGGAGTTTAATTTCTCAGGTATCCTGTGCGTTTACCTGCCTGACATATCCCTTCTCTCATGTTTGTTGATGCCCTCAATTTGCCTAAAGGAAAAATGCCTGAATTCAGAGATAGGGTTTACAAATTAGAGAGCGTTAGCAAGAGTTTGAACTTACAAAAGTGTAAAAGTAGTTTTTTGAAAACAATTGGAGTCAAATGTTTCCTAACTTTTAACTTGTTAAGTTAAATGGAGAAGCATTAGCTAACTGTATCCAAATCAAGTCTGTTCAGGAGGGAGGCAAGAAAAACAGTTACTGGTTGTCATTGTCATTTAACAATGCAATGTGTGGGTTCCCTTTCCAAAAATTCTCAGAAGTGCAACAAATTATGAGGACTAGAAAACAACATTAATAATTCCCCTGCAGGTTTGAGAACAATAAAGAACATTGAGAACAATAAAGAATATTGAGAACAATAAAGAACACTGAGAACCATATTCATGTCAGCATCTTCTGCATCGCAGACCTGTCACCAAGAACCTTTTGATAGGTGACAAGTACCAGCTTTTTTCAAAGAAAATGTTTGCTCCAATCTTTTTGATCAAAAGGTATCAAAAGGATATACAAAACATCTATATTTGAAATCATTAAAGTATTTGGTCAAGCTAAGTCTTTTGTCCATACTCAGTACTCAAATATCAGTTCAAAGTTCAAATATACTAGGGAAAATCTAGTTTCAGTTGCAAAAAATCATGTCTATTGCCTACTAGATGCACTTTTTGGTACCTGTTGTTGTCACGCCTACAGAAAACAGTGCCTCCCATAGTTTACTGCATCTTCATTGTCTTGCCTCTACATAAAAATGCCAGCCTGGGTCCAAAGCATAATCAGGTGTATCTTGACACAAAATCTCAAAACTGGCAAATGTGATGCAGAATGAAAATAAATTAAGGACCTAAGATTTGTTGGTGGATAATTTAATAATTATAAGATGCAAGTAATAAAAATGAGTAGGTATGATGAAATTATTCTTGCAATAATGATCCAGCTATCCACCTCAGTAAGAAAGGCAGTGGCACGATTTTTATTTTTACTTATCTATCTATCTATCTATCTATCTATCTATCTATCTATCTATCTATCTACTGTGCTATTTTTAAAGGGGATAAATTTGCACTTCAGCTGGAAGCTTTGTTAGGAAGTTTAAAAACTTCAGACGTTGTCTGTAAAAAGTACAGTTGTCTGTACTTTTCCATGACAATAAGCACCAAAGAACAGAGGCTAATGTAGAAATAAGATGTATTTACCACCTACCCTTTCCCACCAGTATGCAGGATATTGAGAAGAGAGTGTCTGGAATGCTCTGGGTTCAGGGAGGGGGCCTGGGCCTTGAGGTGAGAGAGAGTGAAGCAGACACCAGATCCCAAAGGACAGAGAGAGATTCAGCCCTACAGAAGACAAGGGACAGGCCCTCTTCCTAGAAACAAGGCAGCAGATGTAATTCTAGCTTCTAGAGCTGGGATATTTGCTTATTTAATTTTTTTTTTTTTCTTATACTGTGGGCATTTGATCAAAGCAACAAATTGCTGAATCCAGGGGACAAACAGAACCAACCAAACAGCCAGTTGAGCTGAGCCACCGTTAGACCTGAGAATTCCCAAGGACCTGGGAGACAAGATGGAAGGAAGCAGAAGCCAGGTAAAACAAGCTATTTCTTTTCTGGTCGGTGTCCATGTCAGTGTATCCCTTCACGAGTTCCAGGTCACCAGTTTCAGAAAATGTGGTTTCTTGAACATCTTTTCTGAAAATATGTCTATTACCACCCTCCCCTTCTCCAGCTTTCATGATCCAGGTCTCTACTGACACGTTTATTTAATGAACAGGGGAAAAAAATATCTAGTTCTAAAACTTCATCATCTCTCCTTGTGTAGACATACACAGCATTGAGTTTGTATACCACATGGGGGGCCTGAGCTTTCTACCAGACAATCAATCATGAATGTCCACTTTCTTCAATCAGTCACTGGTTTTGGAGGCGCAAACCTTCCTCTCCTGGTTCTTTGACCTTGTGTGCTGTCTGTGGCAGATACTCATCCCACCTCCAAGTTCTCAGGCAGCCTCCAGTGTCGCTGTGTGCAGCTTTCCACTCCTTCACAATCCAGATGGGTGGGCTCGCTCAACTCTCTAGGCAAGGATTTGACATAGGATGTATTCTTATTCTTGGAGTGAGAAGTCCTCATAGAGAAAAGGATGAGGGGGAAGCCTGCTCAGACCGGCCTCGGTTTCCCTCCGTCCTTGCTGCTTACTCCTCCTCGATGCTCAGGGGAATAGAAAATAAATAGGAAGGATGGAGGCAGTATACATTCCCTAACATTTTTTTAAAAAACATTTAAAAAAATTTTTCATCCTAGCCCAACAACAAGACGGAACACGTCTGAAACAACGTGAGCTTTGCTCTGACCGATTATTTTCCTTTTCCCAAAGTATAAACTAAGGGATGCCCACAGGTAGTTGCTTGCCAAGTGACGATTCAGAAATGAGGGATCGGGCCATTTTATGCAATTATGGTTGACCCTTGGACAACATGGGTTTGAACTGCACAGATCTATTTATATGCAAATTCTTTTCAATACAGTACGGTACTGTAACTGGATTTTCCTTATGACTTTCTCAATATTTTCTTTTCTCTAGCTTACTTTATTGTAAGAACACAGTTCATAATACATGTAATATACAGAATATACAGTTAACTAACTGTTTATGTTTTAGGTAAGGCTTCTGGTCATCAGCAGGCTATTAGTAGTTAAATGTCTAGAAAGTCAAGAGTTATGAGTGGATTTTTGACTGCACGGGAGTCAATGCCCTAAACCCCTGCATTGTTTAATGGTCAACTGTCGTCATTTCTTTGGGTAACAAGTACTGAAGGCAGTATTTAAAAAGTTATTAGTGAGGTAAGGATTATTTTATTCTCCACTATTAACACTTGAGCTCATATAAGGAGAGAGTAAGGCATTGAGGGTGGGAACACAGGCCAGATGGGTTTTTTTTTTTAATTTTTTTTCAACATTTTTTTTTTTTTCTGAAATTTATTGACAAATTGGTTTCCATACAACACCCAGTGCTCATCCCAAAAGGTGCCCTCCTCAATACCCATCACCCACCCTCTCCTCCCTCCCACCCCCCATCAACCCTCAGTTTGTTCTCAGTTTTTAACAGTCTCTTATGCTTTGGCTCTCTCCCATTCTAACCTCTTTTTTTTTTTTTTTCCTTCCCCTCCCCCATGGGTTCCTGTTAAGTTTCTCAGGATCCACATAAGAGTGAGACCATATGGTATCTGTCTTTCTCTGTATGGCTTATTTCACTTAGCATCACACTCTCCAGTTCCATCCACGTTGCTACAAAAGGCCATATTTCATTTTTTCTCATTGCCATGTAATATTCCATTGTGTATATAAACCACAATTTCTTTATCCATTCATCAGTTGATGGACATTTAGGCTCTTTCCATAATTTGGCTATTGTTGAGAGTGCTGCTATGAACATTGGGGTACAAGTGGCCCTATGCATCAGTGCTCCTGTATCCCTTGGATAAATTCCTAGCAGTGCTATTGCTGGGTCATAGGGTAGGTCTATTTTTAATTTTCTGAGGAACCTCCACACTGCTTTCCAGAGCGGCTGCACCAATTTGCATTCCCACCAACAGTGCAAGAGGGTTCCCGTTTCTCCACATCCTCTCCAGCATCTATAGTCTCCTGATTTGTTCATTTTGGCCACTCTGACTGGCGTGAGGTGATACCTGAGTGTGGTTTTGATTTGTATTTCCCTGATAAGGAGCGACGCTGAACATCTTTTCATGTGCCTGTTGGCCATCTGGAGGTCTTCTTTAGAGAAGTGTCTATTCATGTTTTCTGCCCATTTCTTCACTGGGTTATTTGTTTTTTGGGTGTGGAGTTTGGTGAGCTCTTTATAGATTTTGGATACTAGCCCTTTGTCCGATATGTCATTTGCGAATATCTTTTCCCATTCCGTTGGTTGCCTTTTAGTTTTGTTGGTTGTTTCCTTTGCTGTGCAGAAGCTTTTTATCTTCATAAGGTCCCAGTAATTCACTTTTGCTTTTAATTCCCTTGCCTTTGGGGATGTGTCGAGTAAGAGATTGCTACGGCTGAGGTCAGAGAGGTCTTTTCCTGCTTTCTCCTCTAAGGTTTTGATGGTTTCCTGTCTCACATTGAGGTCCTTTATCCATTTTGAGTTTATTTTTGTGAATGGTGTGAGAAAGTGGTCTAGTTTCAACCTTCTGCATGTTGCTGTCCAGTTCTCCCAGCACCATTTGTTAAAGAGGCTGTCTTTTTTCCATTGGATGTTCTTTCCTGCTTTGTCAAAGATGAGTTGGCCATACGTTTGTGGGTCTAGTTCTGGGGTTTCTATTCTATTCCATTGGTCTATGTGTCTGTTTTGGTGCCAATACCATGCTGTCTTGATGATGACAGCTTTGTAGTAGAGGCTAAAGTCTGGGATTGTGATGCCTCCTGCTTTGGTCTTCTTCTTCAAAATTCCTTTGGCTATTCGGGGCCTTTTGTGGTTCCATATGAATTTTAGGATGGCTTGTTCTAGTTTCGAGAAGAATGCTGGTGCAATTTTGATTGGGATTGCATTGAATGTGTAGATAGCTTTGGGTAGTATTGACATTTTGACAATATTTATTTTTCCAATCCATGAGCAGGGAATGTCTTTCCATTTCTTTAAATCTTCTTCAATTTCCTTCAGAAGCTTTCTATAGTTTTCAGCATACAGATCCTTTACATCTTTGGTTAGATTTATTCCTAGGTATTTTATGCTTCTTGGTGCAATTGTGAATGGGATCAGTTTCTTTATTTGTCTTTCTGTTGCTTCATTGTTAGTGTATAAGAATGCAACTGATTTCTGTACATTGATTTTGTATCCTGCAACTTTGCTGAATTCCTGTATCAGTTCTAGTAGACTTTTGGTGGAGTCTATCGGATTTTCCATGTATAATATCATGTCATCTGCAAAAAGCGAAAGCTTGACTTCATCTTTGCCAATTTTGATGCCTTTGATTTCCTTTTGTTGTCTGATTGCTGATGCTAGAACTTCCAGCACTATGTTAAACAGCAGCGGTGAGAGTGGGCATCCTTGTCGTGTTCCTGATCTCAGGGAAAAAGCTTTCAGTTTTTCCCCGTTGAGGATGATGTTAGCTGTGGGCTTTTCATAAATGGCTTTTATGATCTTTAAGTATGTTCCTTCTATCCCGACTTTCTCAAGGGTTTTTATTAAGAAAGGGTGCTGGATTTTGTCGAAGGCCTTTTCTGCATCGATTGACAGGATCATATGGTTCTTCTCTCTTTTTTTGTTAATGTGATGTATCACGTTGATTGATTTGCGAATGTTGAACCAGCCCTGCATCCCAGGAATGAATCCCACTTGATCATGGTGAATAATTCTTTTTATATGCCGTTGAATTCGATTTGCTAGTATCTTATTGAGAATTTTTGCATCCATATTCATCAGGGATATTGGCCTGTAGTTCTCTTTTTTTACTGGGTCTCTGTCTGGTTTAGGAATCAAAGTAATACTGGCTTCATAGAATGAGTCTGGAAGTTTTCCTTCCCTTTCTATTTCTTGGAATAGCTTGAGAAGGATAGGTATTATCTCTGCTTTAAACGTCTGGTAGAACTCCCCTGGGAAGCCATCTGGTCCTGGACTCTTATTTGTTGGGAGATTTTTGATAACTGATTCAATTTCTTCGCTGGTTATGGGTCTGTTCAAGCTTTCTATTTCCTCCTGATTGAGTTTTGGAAGCGTGTGGGTGTTCAGGAATTCGTCCATTTCTTCCAGGTTGTCCAATTTGTTGGCATATAAGTTTTCATAGTATTCCCTGATAATTGTTTGTATCTCTGAGGGATTGGTTGTAATAATTCCATTTTCATTCATGATTTTATCTATTTGGGTCATCTCCCTTTTCTTTTTGAGAAGCCTGGCTAGAGGTTTGTCAATTTTGTTTATTTTTTCAAAAAACCAACTCTTGGTTTCGTTGATCTGCTCTACAGTTTTTTTAGTTTCTATATTGTTTATTTCTGCTCTGATCTTTATGATTTCTCTTCTTCTGCTGGGCTTAGGCTGCCTTTGCTGTTCTGCTTCTAGTTCCTTTAGGTGTGCTGTTAGATTTTGTATTTGGGATTTTTCTTGTTTCTTGAGATAGGCCTGGATTGCAATGTATTTTCCTCTCAGGACTGCCTTTGCTGCGTCCCAAAGCATTTGGATTGTTGTATTTTCATTTTCGTTTGTTTCCATATATTTTTTAATTTCTTCTCTAATTGCCTGGTTGACCCACTCATTCGTTAGTAGGGTGTTCTTTAACCTCCATGCTTTTGGAGGTTTTCCAGACTTTTTCCTGTGGTTGATTTCAAGCTTCATGGCATTGTGGTCTGAAAGTAAGCATGGTATAATTTCAATTCTTGTAAACTTATGAAGGGCTGTTTTGTGACCCAGTATATGATCTATCTTGGAGAATGTTCCATGTGCACTCGAGAAGAAAGTATATTCTGTTGCTTTGGGATGCAGAGTTCTAAATATATCTGTCAAGTCCATCTGATCCAATGTCTCATTCAGGGCCCTTGTTTCTTTATTGACCGTGTGTCTAGATGATCTATCCATTTCTGTAAGTGGTGTATTAAAGTCCCCTGCAATTACCACATTCTTATCAATAAGGTTGCTTATGTTTATGAGTAATTGTTTTATATATTTGGGGGCTCCGGTATTCGGTGCATAGACATTTATCATTGTTAGCTCTTCCTGATGGATAGACCCTGTAACTATTATATAATGTCCTTCTTCATCTCTTATTACAGCCTTTAATTTAAAGTCTAGTTTGTCTGATATAAGTATGGCTACTCCAGCTTTCTTTTGGCTTCCAGTCGCATGATAAATAGTTCTCCATCCCCTCACTCTCAACCTAAAGGTGTCCTCAGGTCTAAAATGAGTCTCTTGTAGACAGCAAATAGATGGGTCTTGTTTTTTTATCCATTCTGATACCCTATGTCTTTTGGTTGGCGCATTTAATCCATTTACATTCAGTGTTATTATAGAAAGATACGGGTTTAGAGTCATTGTGATGTCTGTATGTTTTATGCTTATAGTGATGTCTCTGGGACTTTGTCTCACAGGGTCCCCCTTAGGATCTCTTGTAGGGCTGGTTTAGTGGTGACAAATTCCTTCAGTTTTTGTTTGTTTGGGAAGACCTTTATCTCTCCTTCTATTCTAAATGACAGACTTGCTGGATAAAGGATTCTTGGCTGCATATTTTTTCTGTCTAGCACCCTGAAAATCTCTTGCCAATTCTTTCTGGCCTGCCAAGTTTCAAAAGAGAGATCAGTCACGAGTCTTATAGGTCTCCCTTTATATGTGAGGGCACGTTTACCCCTTGCTGCTTTCAGAATTTTCTCTTTATCCTTGTATTTGGCCAGTTTCACTATGATATGTCGTGCAGAAGATCGATTCAAGTTACGTCTGAAGGGAGTTCTCTGTGCCTCTTGGATTTCAATGCCTTTTTCCTTCCCCAGTTCAGGGAAGTTCTCAGCTATGATTTCTTCAAGTACCCCTTCAGCACCTTTCCCTCTCTCTTCCTCCTCTGGGATACCAATTATGCGTATATTATTTCTTTTTAGTGTATCACTTAATTCTCTAATTTTCCCCTCATACTCCTGGATTTTTTTATCTCTCTTTTTCTCAGCTTCCTCTTTTTCCATAACTTTATCTTCTAGTTCACCTATTCTCTCCTCTGCCTCTTCAAGCCGAGCTGTGGTGGTTTCCATTTTGTTATGCATTTCGTTTAAAGCGTTTTTCAGCTCCTCATGACTGTTCCTTAGTCCCTTGATCTCTGTAGCAAGAGATTCTCTGCTGTCCTGTATACTGTTTTCAAGCCCAGCGATTAATTTTATGACTATTATTCTAAATTCACTTTCTGTTATATTATTTAAATCCTTTTTGATCAGCTCATTAGCTGTTGTTATTTCCTGGAGATTCTTCTGAGGGGAGTTCTTCCGCTTGGTCATTTTGGATAGTCCCTGGCGTGGTGAGGACCTGCAGGGCACTTCCCCTGTGCTGTGGTGTATACCTGGAGTTGGTGGGCAGGGCCCCAGTCAGACCTGATGTCTGCCCCCAGCCCACCGCTGGGGCCACAGTCAGACTGGTGTGTGCCTTCTCTTCCCCTCTCCTAGGGGCGGGATTCACTGTGGGGTGGTGTGGCTCGTCTGGGCTACTTGCACCCTGCCAGGCTTGTGATGCTGGGGATCTGGCGTATTAGCTGGGGTGGGTAGGCAAGGTGCTCGGGGGCCGGGGGGGCAGGCTTAGATCGCTTCTCCTTAGGTGATCCACTTCAGGAGGGGCCCTGTGGCAGCGGGAGGGAGTCAGATCCGCTGCCGGAGGTTTGGCTCCGCAGAAGCGCAGAGTTGGGTGTTTGCGCGGAGCGAGCAAGTTCCCTGGCAGGAACCGGTTCCCTTTGGGATTTCGGCTGGGGGATGGGCGGGGGAAATGGCGCTGGCGAGCGCCTTTGTTCCCCACCAAACTGAGCTCTGTTGTCAGGGGGCTCAGCAGCTCTCCCTCCCTTTGTCCTCCAGCCTTCCCGCTTTCCGAGCAGAGCTGTTAATTTATGACCTCCCAGACGCTAAGTCACGCTTGCTGTCGGAACACAGTCCGCCCGGCCCCTCCGCTTTTGCAAGCCCGACTCGGGGGCTCTGCTTGGCCGGCGAGCCGCCCCTCCGCCCTGGCTCCCTCCCGCCAGTCCGTGGAGCGCGCACCGCCTCGCCGCCCTTCCTACCCTCTTCCGTGGGCCTCTCGTCTGCGTTTGGCTCCGGCGACTCCGTTCTGCTAATCCTCTGGCGGTTTTCTGGGTTATTTAGGCAGGTGTAGATGGAATCTAAGTGATCAGCAGGACGTGCGGTGAGCCCAGCGTCCTCCTAAGCCGCCATCTTGCCACAACACCCCTCAACATTTTTTACTTATTTTTGGGACAGAGAGAGACAGAGCATGAACGGGGGAGGGGCAGAGAGAGAGGGAGACACAGAATCGGAAACAGGCTCCAGGCTCTGAGCCATCAGCCCAGAGCCTGACGCGGGGCTCGAACTCACGGACCGCGAGATCGTGACCTGGCTGAAGTCGGACGCTTAACCGACTGCGCCACCCAGGCGCCCCCAGGCCAGATGGGTTTTGATGAATAACAGTGATGATGCTGGTGCTCCAGGCAGTTCCTGGTCTGGATGAAGCCTACACTGGACAAAAACTGACCACAGAAGGTCCCTGAATATGCCAAAGAGGAGATGTAGGGCTCTGAAGATGCCCCCCAGGCCTCATTCGAGTTCTCCAGTGTCCTGAGTTGCAGAATTTATAGTCTAAGAGTTAAGAATTTTATGGGTTATTAGACTGCTACCTTCCAACCCTTAACGTTATATGATTCTAAATTTCATTAGTTGCTTTCTAAAACTTTACCTAAATTATATAAATCAGTTATACTTTAGAAAGGAAACAGGAAATCGGTTTGTTGAAAGCTTATGCATCAAGCATGGTGTTAGTTAATGTTATTATTATCTTATATAACTCGAATCCTGTAAAGGAATTATCTTCCTATTTTATAGGTGAAAATAGACCCACTGTAATTAGCCATCTTGCCTAATATCTCACAGCCCTGTATAACAAAGCATGGAGGTCTAACTCCAGAGCTCATCCTCTTCCTATCACATGATACTGCTCTAAAAAGCCCATTATTTATAGATCACCCATCAAAACAGGGACATATCAAAGGAAACAGAGATGGCTCTAGAGAGGTCCATGAGCTCTCTAAGATTAAAGCAAAATTTGAATGATTATATGATTTCTTGGAAGGGACAGTTTAGAATTTTCATCGAATTCCCAAAGGTTAAGCCATAAAATTAGAAAAACCATTGCACTCAATGTATTTAGAAAGTAATAGCCATATTCCCCTTCAGTTCCACCATATGGCATCCTGAGCTTATACCCAGCACACTCAATTTTCTCCAGTGATTAGAGCAAGGCTGGAAACCTTAGAAAGAAGAAGATTAAATAATAATGAAATACATGAGAATCCATTTAGCTATGTGTGCTGTTTGGCGGTTCTCCATATAATTTCTGGTTATCAGTACACCCGGGGGGGCTACTATAGGTTCATTAATATAATTTTAGACTTGGAGATCCTTGGAGATCACAGAATCCGATTCCCTCAGTTTACAGATGACAAAACCAAGACCCAGAGGGCTAGAGTGACTCATACATTGTCATATAACCTTTCATTGGCTTGATAATGAACTAAATATGTATTTACCTGGCAACCAGTCACTTTGGGCCATCATCTGTACCTCCGTGGTCAGTCAAGGGAAGGAGAGAACATTGGGCTTGTGCTCAAATTGCCCCTTCCAGTTCTAATGTTGATCTAGCATAACCAAATACTGTTTAGTTTTTGAGTTCTAATCAGATTTGCTATGGTGGCACCACAGCTGTCTGGCACCAGTGTGGTCTGCAGACAATGTCAGGAAAAGTTGACGTGACGCTGAAGATTCTTGTATTCTGAATTAGTAAACCAAAAAAAAAAAAAAAAAAAAGAAGATGCACTTCTCAAATGCAACTTGATGAGGCAGACTGTGCCAATTTTGCTAATATAAGCCAAGTTGTAACGATAAAATCAGTAATTTAATTAGTCTGTTGCAAATGAAGACATTTTATCTACACCATTATTTGAAAGCATTGTGATTCTATTGATTACTTTCTCGGTGAAAATGTTTGAAGGAACTTTTCTTAAATCTATTTAAAAATCTTTAGACTTTGTGTTAAGAAGAAACTGCTGAAATAAATTGCATTTCTAGACTGCATTCCAAAATTTCATTTTGGTTCAATCTGATGCATGTTTTTGGTCATTTAACATGATCCCTTACTGAAATAAATCAGATATTTGAAATAAACACATGCAGAAAAATTCACTTAAATTAAAAAAAAAAGCAGGCAAGAGACCACACGTACAACAGATGTGGGGTCCAAGAAATTCTACACACTATGAGCTTGGGCAAACCACTTAACTTCTCTGTGCCTTAGTTTTCCTTCCTGCAAAATATTGACGTCTGTGTGATTTTTTTCAACGTTTATTTATTTTTGGGACAGAGAGAGACAGAGCATGAACGGGGGAGGGGCAGAGAGAGAGGGAGACACAGAATCGGAAACAGGCTCCAGGCTCTGAGCCATCAGCCCAGAGCCCGACGCGGGGCTCGAACTCACAGACCGCGAGATCGTGACCTGGCTGAAGTCGGACGCTTAACCGACTGCGCCACCCAGGCGCCCCTGACGTCTGTGTGATTTTTAAGGCTAGTCCCTGCTCGCAGATTTTAAGTCTAGGATCCTGTCATAACATTTTTATCCTTAAGGACGAAGTTAAGGAGCTTATACTCTTTATAAGGGAGGAAAAAAAGTTAATCATGTAAATGACATTTAAACTAGATTAACAAGAATGAGTTGTTAGGAATTAATGATCACAAAGAAAGCGAGGATTAAAAAAGTTAAATATATTTTAGTTGAAGTCTTACATTGAAAGAAAAAAAGCTCCAAGTGGCCTTATTAATTTATCACAGAATCTTAGAATCAGAAGGGAATCTTAGAGGTCATCACTCAATACAATTCACAGTGGAAATTTCCTCACCAGTGCCTGTCAGTTCCTGGTCCCCTTCTCCCATGATTTCTGGAGTTCTTGAAACAAAATAGGTGAGATGCATATAGAGAATAAATTAGTAGCTAAACTGGTAAAAAGCTATAGAGTAGAAGCCAAATAGCTCTTAATATAATTTACCTGGATGAACAGATAATCTAAATTATAAATATAATGAATCGAAGTCATGGGGAGGCTTAACTTTAACATGCATATATGTTCCACCTAAAAAAAACAATGCTAACTTCAAATTACAGCAAAAATTTAATTAACATATTGCTGATTCAGGATCTCTGTTCCTACAGTTGGATTCTAATTTTCTTTTTCAGTTTCACTAAATCTTGCACCCTCACGGTCTCCAAATAATATCCTCCTATATAAAAGGAGGCCATGTACACATTCAGTATGAGGTCCCTATTAGTCTTCTTTCTGCCTTAAGCCGAACATGTATCTTAAGATAAACCTTTCTTCATTTTTCTCCTTTTCTCCTACTCCAGGGGAAGAATTCTCTCAACTTTCTAAAGTGAATCCTACACTTTCCACTCTCCATCTGATGCCCACCTGCCCACAGGAAGACCTTGCTCTGTTAAGTTCTCTCTCTTTTTTTTCAAATCTCCCACCTTTCCTATAAATACGTCCTCAACATGTGAAAAAAGCAGGAAAATGTGAGTGTTAGAAAGATCACGGATGATACTGGTGAGTCACTGAACCAACTGTATTTGGAATGAATACTAACGCTACATTTCTCTGAACATATTTTTGATTTGTTGAACGTATTTATCACAGGTTCTTTATAGTCTTTGCCTGCTACAGTTTACATCTAGGTCATCTAGGAGTTAGGTTCTGTGGACTCTTTTTGTCTTTACCACAGGCCACATTTTCCTGTTTCTGTACACACACAGGAATTTTGGATGAATACTAAATGTGGTATGTGATATACGACAGAGGTTCTGGAGGCTGTTTTCTCCCTCTGAGGAGTGTTGAGCTTGTTCTAGCAGGCAGTTCAATTACTGGCCGGTCACCTTGACACTGTGTAGGCTTGGTTTATACTTTTAGGACAGTACAGAAAGCTCAAGGTGTTTCTCTATGCCCTCCAACCAGTCAGGACTTAACTTTGAAGCGTCTTCCTTTTGAATCTCATCACATCTGCTTTTAAGCTTTGAAGGGCAGGGTATGATCCTAACTCCAAAGGCATGGCTTTTCTAGTCTTGCTTCAGAAGTTGAGGATGATAACAGGATGTGAAGAAGGTGTTAACATGGCCAGAATGGAAAATCAAAGTCTCCACTGCTGTTACAGTCTCAACCCCACAGTGGTCACTCATGGCTAAACCTCAAGGGGGGGGTCTTGCTCTGAGCCCAGCTCTCAGCCAAGGATCCACGTGGGACTTTCACGGGGACCTCTGAGACTCCTTCTGGGAGCATGCGTAGGGCAGTGCAATTACTGAAATGACATTCGATCAATGAGATGAATAAAGTGAAGGAGACAGGCATGTAATGTAGATATCTACCCAAAGAACAGTCCAGGTATAGGAAACAGCAAGTGCAAAAGCCTTACGGCTGAATTTTAGGACTCGTAGGGTGGTATGAACTAAGAGTTGGAGAAGATACAGAGACTTACCAGGAGTTGGGGAGGGGTGAGAGAAGCCTTGCAGGGCTCAGCAAGGATGTGATGTTTACTCTGAGCAAAATGGCCAGCCACCGGAGGATTTCGAGTAGAGTAGTGACACGGCCAAACTTAAGTTTTAAAGGGCTGCTGCACTGAGAATTAACTGTAGTGGAATAAGGGCCAAGGAAAGGAAAGAGTAGGAAAGATATTGAAATAGTGCAGGTGAGAGAATATCGTGGCAAGGGAAAGGGTAATAATGGCAGAGAAGGTGGGGAGTGGTTAAATGTACTTGGAAGACGGAGTCGACAAGTAATCCTGATGGATTACGTGTTGAGTGTGAGAGAAAGAAGGTTCTGTCCTGAGCAGCTGGAAGGATGACAACCACCACCTACTAAAAAGGGGAAAAGGGGTGAAAAGAGAATTAAAAGGAAAATCAGGATTGGTTCTGGATCTTTAAATCTGAGATGCTTATTAGAAGCTAAGTGATAGAATCTATTGTACCTGAGCCTGGAGCTCCAGGGCTAGGTCTGGGTGGGGATGATCAGCCTATTGGTGGTACGTGAAGCCATAAGACTGCAATAAATCACCAAAGAAGTGAGAAAGGACTCGAGGTCTGATGTCTAAGCCCTTCAAAAGGAAGGGGTTGGAGACACGAAGGGGAATAAGCAAGACTGAGAAAGAGTGGAAACCTAGGCGGGTAGGAAACCTAGGTCTCCAGAAAGCCAAGCACAAACAAACAATGTTTCAGATAAAAATGGAATAATTAGCTGTGTCAAATGCCAAAAGGTCAAATTGGATGAAGAATGAGAATTGACCACTGTATGTGCAACAGGGGGTTACTGGTGACCCTGAAAGAGCAGTTTCAGAAGAGCGATGGGGTAAAGGCTTGATTGGAGGGGGTCCAAGATAGGACAGAAGAGCTGGAGACAGAGTTCTGACAACTGTTTAGAGAAGTTCTGCTCTCAAGGGGAGCAGAAAAACCAGAATGGAGCCGGAGGGGAAGGTAGGGCAAAGAAAAAATGAATTAAATATGGGAGAAATAACGTGTTTACATGCTGTGGGAATGATCTAGTAGAGGACATTCTCATGGTGCTGGATGAGGAGGGGAGAAGCGGTAAAGCGGTACTCCTGAGGGAGTACAAGGGAATGGGATCTAGTGACCAAAAAGTGGCCTCCGGATCATAGGGGTTCATCCAGAGTAATGGGAGGGACAGAGAAATGTGGGCATCGAGGCCGAGGCCAGATGGTTCTGTTGGTGGACTCTTTGCAAGTCCTCTTCTGATTGCTACTATTTTTAATGAAATAGGAAGCAAGGAGAGCAGCTGAGAGATAATGTAGAGGAGATGTGGAGGTTTCAAAAGAGAGGGTGATGGATGGACCAGAAAAATATGGCATAGCTGCTGGGCAGTGCTGATGACCCCGGGAGGTTAATGGCCATGATTTAAAAGTGAGACCCGTCAGCATGGCTGTGTGTTTGTCTCTAGAAATACTGGGCTGCAAGGGGGCAGTCCCTGCAAAGATGGAGAGTTGGGTTCAGTTACTGCCAGAATTGAGGGTATAAGCAAGGGAGTCATTTTAATGAAGAACTACATAATTTAGCTGGTGGGAGGGAAGTAAAGCTGTGATAAGGGCGAAGTGCAGTGAGAACGTTGTGGGATCAATGGATTGTAGACCCTGTGAATTGCCGGAAATGGAGCACTGAAGGAGGCAAGGTGGAAAGACAGGCCGTAGTTGCAAATGCAATGCTTGAAAACAGGATTGTGAAGGAGGTACAGCAATTGGCAATGAGAAGGTTTAGACTATGGTCTTGGGAGTGGTTGCAGCAAGGCGAAGGACAGGATCAGCTTAAATAGTTCCCTTTATGGATACCTTCCCTGACCTCACCTTTCCTCTCTTCTTGCCTTCTAGGTCTTACAACTCTTTATCTGCAATCCTTTATGACTCTCTTCTACTTTCTATCTATTGTTATTCGATAGCCACGTTTGAGAGTATAAGCTCCTGGAAAGTGTCGCACCTAGTGGTCCCCTGCCTACAGAACGGCACATGGTGTATATATACACAATATACATATAAATAATTATAGAAATAAACCAACAGTCGCAGCTTAAGTTGTCTCTTTGTGCCTAGCGTTCTCTCGAATGCTTTATATAACGTTACTAAACTTTACAGTGACACCCTCTTGCAGATACTTATAAGAACAGCAACGAAAACTGTGATGAGAGAATTTCACCGACTCCCATGGAGGATAAGGCTTTAGTCAGCAGATGTGTAGGGGGAGCACGTGACAACCAGGTAGGTCCCAACGGAAGCAGGGCCAGGGTTTTTACAAAGTAGGGTAGGCATCAGCAAACATTTTCTGTAAAAGGCCAGAGAGTAAATATTTTAGGTTTCTGTGGCCCGAAGGTCTCTGTAGCAATTAGTCACCTCTGCCATAGCATAGCATGAAAGCGGCCCCAGCCACTACATCGACAACCAAGTATGGTTGTGTTCCAATAAAACTTGACTTATGGACACTAAAATTTGAATTTCATATAGTTTTCACATGTCACGATATGTTCCTTTTCTTTTGATTTTTTTTTTCAGCCATTTAAAAGTGTAAATGGCCCCAGGTTATTCAAAACCGGGTGCCAGGTCTTTGACTCAAAGGCTATATAGTTTGCTGACTTGTCGGATAGAGAAGAGTCCTTGTGGTTTTGGGTTAGGCATCAGTTTTTGACTTTAGTGGGAGCTCAGGCTGGGCATCCTTCTTGTTTTCATGGCCCTGGCCTCGGGGTCCATGGTATGATCCCCAAACCATATGAAAAATATTTTCTGCGAATTGTTTACTGACTAATCAGAAACTCACAGGGTTAAGAAGGTAGATCACCAAAGAGAAAGACAACGTAGCAAACAGAGAAGGCCACGTTGGGGAACTGGCGACCCTCTATTATGGTTTCTTTAGTACTTTTACAAAAGCTATAAAAGCAAAAATTAGAGAAATTAAGTGATTTTCCAAAGACTACACACCTCAAAAGTGGCAGAGCTGGGATTAGAACTGTAGACCTACTGGGTCCTCATTTCCTTGCCAATCCTACGTGATGCAAGTCACGCTAATAATTAATGCTTCACACAGAGTGTTCTGTGTGTATTTATTACCTGAATGAATTGACTACTATTTAAATATTGGCATGGTGACAAAGTAAGTGTTAGTACCATCTTAACCAATGGGTAACACATGCTTTTTACACAAGACAAGAGCACTCTTCTGACCAGCCACTAAAGAGCAAAAAGCACCCTTTCTGCACCAGCACAAACTCCATTTGGGTAAATGAGCCCATGATCTGCCACAGCTAAATCTCCAAAGGCTGTGAAAGTAGAGAGGGGGAAAAAAATCTCTCAGAGTGGTGTAAGTTTCCGGGTGAAATGCACCAAATGACCTCAGCACTGCTTTTTCAAGTTTCTTCTATATAGCCCAAATTTCCTAAGATACAGGGCGATTTCTACAGCTAAGATTGGGGTCTAATGGGCACAAAATGACCTATTTTCTAGGCACATCCATTTGTTCCCTCCTTCTGACTTGACCCACTTAGTTCACTTTTGAGGAAGCACTTGCTCTTTCTCTATCCCTCTATTTATGTAAGGAAGTGATGGAATGGATTGATGTTCAGTATGGGATTAGTTTAGATATTGCTGGAAGACATTATGAGCCTTTGACTGCATTAGGACAGATATCCAGTTAAAGGAGCTACCCTATAACAAGCAGGGTCCATTTGGCAAAGAATGAACCTCACTGAGACCTATTTCAGCTTTACCTTTTCCCCAGTTCGATTTTCCTTCACATTGGGGAAAGTACATAGTCAGAATGTTTTTGGTATTTTGCTTGTTTTCAGACCAAGTAAAGAAATCCACAAGAGTCACAGTTATTCAACTTGAAGTTGCAAATATTTGCAGCTTCCCTTCCACCCCTAGAAAGGATGATACCTTACTAATTTTTAATTCTTGATTTAATTCTTTCTAAAATTCTGTAACCAAGTGACTTGGTTAAAGCCAGTCGGTGGCTCAGTTGCTTAAGCATCCGACTCCTCATGTTGGGGCAGGTGGTGACCTCACGGTTGTCAGACCGTGAGAGGAAGCCTGGTGGCGGCAAGGTCCATGCTCAGCATCGAACCTGCTTGAGATTCTCTCCCTCCCTCCCCTTCTGCCCCTCCCCCTCTTGCACACATGCACTCTCTCTCTCTCTCTCTCTCTCTCTCTCTCGCTCTCGCTCTCTCGATCAAAAAATAATAAAAATAGGGGTGCCTGGGTGGCGCAGTCGGTTAAGCGTCCGACTTCAGCCAGGTCACGATCTCGTGGTCCGGGAGTTCGAGCCCCGCGTCGGGCTCTGGGCTGATGGCTCAGAGCCTGGAGCCTGTTTCCGATTCTGTGTCTCCCTCTCTCTCTGCCCTTCCCCCGTTCATGCTCTGTCTCTCTCTGTCCCAAAAATAAATAAACGTTGAAAAAAAAATTTTTAAAAAATAATAAAAATAAAATACAAAAACATAAAATTCTGTAATGCAGGGGTGACTCTCCTCGGTTATGGTTTCAATGACGTATTGACTGTCAATAGTAGATAAGTAATAAGCAGGACCAGAAAAAAGGGGAAATGAATCATGTTTCTTTTGCTTCATTCCAATAGGAAATACGGGCTGCTTACACCAGCAGTTACACAAACAGTAACAGTAATTAGAATAATAATAAAACCCAATTTGTATAAATGCAAATCTTAGGTTTTGTTTTTTTTTTTTACCCCCCTTTCCTTTTTGGTGTTGCAATTTTATCATTTCTATCTGCTGAATAAACAGATACGTTCCTGGATTATGATGTTTGCTGCACAAAATGTTTCACAGGCAACGGAAACATTGCCCTGTTCTTGATAAGGGAATTCATTCTAGACTGCTCCATGCTTGAGTACATATGTGGAAATTTTACTGACTTTAGGAAAAGCCATATGCAGATATGACTCAAGAAGGTCTTAAAAGGGTTAGTTCCGGAAGTTTATTTTTGTATCCTTTGTTGAGCAAAGATACCCTCATTAAAGGCTGCCTCGTCCAGGTAGCAGTTTTAATTACAAAAGAACATAAAGATGACTTTTTTTTTTAATTCTCCTGTTTGAAAATATATTTTTAAATCCCCCAACCATAAAAAGGTCACCCTAATTATCAGTGACGAGAAAGCGTCGTGGCTCCCATTTCTCACTTTCGGTCAGGGCCACCTGGGATGGGCTTCCAGGCAGGCAGGTTAGCAGGAGAAACAAAAGATGATCAAACACAGCCACCCATGACTGACAGCTACTTCCCGACACTGGGGTTAAGTCATGTGGGAGGAGACCCAGACAGGCAAGGGGGCAGGTCTACATGTACTCCTCAATTATTCTTATGAGATTTATATAGCTCCATAAATGCACACCACGCTGTAATAAAAAAAAAATACATCAAAATCAATAGCAATCCTTGCTGTTCAGTTCTACTTCTTGAATTTGAACGTAGGCAGTTTACAGCATTATTCTTTTTCTTGTCATTCGTACTAATTTTCTCTGCCTAAGGGTTGCATTTTCTATATTAATTTTGCTTACAAATTCCACAGCCTTACAAAGTTTGAGCCAAAATGAACAGAAAAATTTCTCCCTGATATACAGTAAAATAAAACAAACTAAAATGAAAACTGAGACGAACTTAGGAATTTGGGAGGAATGTGAGGCCTTTTTTGTATTCATTTAAAAAGTACTGCTATTTCAGTATTCTTCAAATATCCCGCAAAGTGTGAGACCATACGCTCTTACAACAAACGGCTGACATTTTAATTGTTCATCAGCTGTATTCAGATTCCTGAATACCAGTTTCCACTAGAAGGCTAAAGGCTGTTGGCAGGGAGAGCAGAAAAAAAACCCCACACAGATGACGTGGAAATGAAATGGACAGGGAGTGATAAGAACCTCTGAGTGAATCTACATTGTAAAGGGTGAAGGCTAGAAAAACACACTTTTTCTCTTTGCATAAAATTTCATGCACACATGCAGATCTCAAAGGATTCCCTTTGAAAACCAGATGGAAATGAGTTCTCCGCATCAAATGACAGAATGCAGCTAA
Organism: Prionailurus bengalensis; assembly: GCF_016509475.1. Lineage (NCBI taxonomy): Eukaryota > Metazoa > Chordata > Mammalia > Carnivora > Felidae > Prionailurus > Prionailurus bengalensis. Next base: position 102,928,291 of record NC_057349.1, read on the forward strand.
CAAGATCAGTGTATCAGTAATTCACCACTCAGGAAAGCCTCCAAAGCTCAATAAAGACTCAGGCCCTACAACAAGAATAACCTCTTTTTATTGTTTCTACTTTACCGCATCAATTCCTTTTAGAGAACGAGGCAGCGCGCCATAGCATTGCTAATCAATACCAGACGAATTCTAATGACAAGAAATCATCTATTTCTTTAGTTGCATAATTAGACAAAGAAATCTGGAGCTACGGAAGTACGTGAAAACTTCAGGATTATTCCAAGTCCATATTTCTTTACAAGAAAAATCAGCTCCTATGCCAATATTTAGATGTGTGTGCTGCGTTTATCAGCGCTGAATTGGAAATGGGAATACATAGACAACGATGCCGAAATGTGCAAGTACTGCTTCAGGAAAGGCCCAGTAAGTTGTGCTTGTTCTTAACACGGAACACGGAAGAATAAGTAATGAGCAGCAAATCGCGCAAGGAGGTTCTGCAATGGAAGCATCATTTCATCTTTAACTATATAACCTGCTCTTTCTATTTAGGGAAAAATAGGTGGAATCGGTGCCTGTGTGTTATACAAGTTTCTAAATGTAGACTACACGGTGATGGGAGTGTAACAAAGCTGTCCCAGATTTTTGTTGCAACTGCAGTGAGATTTAAATGATAGAAACATCAAACAGGGACGATCTCCATTCTGGGCGGCTTCCACGTTTCTATTCACTCCTGAAGACTGTCCTCGTTTCATTGCTTTCTGAGAACCTCATTATGATCAAGACATGGCCTAGTGTGGCAGAATTTACCTTGAAGGGATGGGACAGAGTAGGACTCAGAAATAAGAAATGTCTCCTGTGGTGGGGCAGTGGTCTGGTGGTAGGGGAAAGGCCACCTTGCGGAAGTTGGGAGACAGTTTGAACAAGCTGGCTCCAAACAGTTTGCTCAATTATTCAACAAATACTTATGGAGAAGTTACTCTGGGGCAAGTGGTAGGAAGATCACGGTGAATAAATCCTGGTCCTTAGCCTCAGATAGCTTAGGGAGTAGCTAGGGAAGAGTTCCCACACAGTACAAGAGACGGCAGGAAACTGTCATTCAGAATGATACACAGGACCAACGTAGAAGTACATAGTCCTGAAACTAGGAAAGGATATAGAAGGGCAACAAAACTGGTCCACGAAGGCTTGTCAGAGAAATCATAACTGTGTGAGCCCAGAGGAGAGTGGGAATTTTCTAGGGGGGATAAATGTGTGTGTGTGTGAGAGAGAGACAGACACAGAGAAAGAAAGAGAACTAGAATGAGTTGTATAGTTGATTATCATGGAGTGTTCTGAATGTTAAATTACTAAATTATTTCTGACTACCTTTTCTGTCTTCCACATAGTAAATGGCGCATTTTTTTCAGTAATTTTCAGGAGTTTCAGAAGTATGGTATTTTTGAAGGCAGTAAATATTACACTCCACCTCTTGCCTTTTGGATGAGCCTTCAGAGATCTGATTTCAATTCGTATGTCTTTGAAGACAATCTGACCTGCTTATTCACAATTCAGCATCAAAACCAAAGTAGGACACTTTCAGCTGTAAACAGAGCCTTTAGGAATCATAAAAACTGGTAAGCAATAAAATCAGAAAACCTCTAATCATCATCAGACTAACAATGCAATCTGTAAATGTGAGAGTTTCAGGTCAGTGGGTTTGTGGTCACACGAGAGGCCATTTCTGTTTCTTAAAGTAAGGCAGTAGCCTTATAAGTTTAGCAAAGTTTTTATTAGGAACAGACTTTCAGCATGAAAATGAGAGTTCAGATATCATTTAATTTGGAAATTCAGAGTAAGAAATGTATTCTAAGATAAGGCAGACCATTTTGCAAGTAACAAATCACATCTTTGTCTCAGTGGTCCCTTCCAATGCAGCTCTGTTTCACTTAGAAGGGTAACATGGTCCCTTAATTAGAATATGAGCTATACTTTACAAAGCATGCCAATACAGTCCTACAGGGTTGGACGCAATTCTTGGAATGACAGTCCTGTATAATGCAGTTTTATCATGAAGTTTTCAAAGTTGTCCAGAAAGTAATGAAGAGTTTCTTTGAAAGGCCACAGAAGCTTTCTGGCCAGTTTTTAAATTGCTTGATATAAATAAACTTCTTTTCTCCCTGGAGCAGTGGACTTCGGATTCCTTGCTTTTCATTTCTATTTTCCAATCCCCTGTGGCCACCTGGAAAACAGTTCACTGTTGTACTGACGTTCGGGATAGCGGGGGAGTGGGAAATCAAATGTGAAGAAAGAGGTAAGCTTTTAACTCTGCTGTCAGCAAAGGCAAGAGGAAATAGAAGATATTGCTGTTCCCCTCTTTTTTCCACCTTCTTTAGCTGAGACACGGTGTGAAGTCCCCAAGGGAATGCCACAATATGTTAGCTTTTCTCAGTCTGGCAAGGCCTCCAGGATTACACTGAATTGTTTATTTCAACCCCCAGAAAACAAGCATGACAATTAGCCTCCTTTGCTGAAGACACTGGAAGATGACAGGAAATTACAAATAGGAAGTGCACTAGAGGGGAAAAATAAGCACCTTCCAAAAAACAAACAAACAAACAAAAACCAACAACAACAACAAAAATCAAAGGTGCCGATGAAGCTTCTTGGCCTTTGAATAAATTAAAATCAAGTGAGACTTTTGAAAGCTTTAAATGAATAAGCTGAGGTAGAGGTTCAGATTTGTTATGGAAAGGAATGTATATAATAGAAACAATCTTTATTTTTAAAACAACATATTCAGAAACTGTATGAGTGTATGTACATGTGTGTACAAAATATTTTGAAACCTTTAAGCACCTTATGTGAAGACGTTAAGTGGGGAACTACTCTTCCTAAAATAAATTGCATATTGATGTAAAAACTCCCATCTTCTTGTTTGTTTTTCAAAGCTAGCTTTCGAAAACGAAAACGTAATATGCAGTCACTGGCATCTTTGAACTCCCCTTCCTTTCTCAAGCAGTCTCCAGAGTTGAATCCTGCCTTCTTGCCATATGCCAAGGGTTAGGCCATTAATATGTAAAAGAAGCTGGTATCCAGAGAATTGACTTTATAATTGGAGAACACCAAAATAAACCCAACACTTCTCAAACAACGCCTGCACCACAGCATCCCTGTTCTTAGGCTATTAGGCCTTGTCCAATTTTCTCAGTCTGTCGGAACATACAGCTGCCTCCATGTGCCAGGGAAGCTTTAATTATGGTGACTTTTCCTCCCACTGGAAAGCCTCTTCCTGTGGTTTGAAAGTCTGAATTATTCAAGCCCATGTTAATACACTGTACTGAATGCTCCGTTTGGCCCACTGAGGTGCACCTGGAACTCTTCTCTTTCTGCAGATTTGATTTCTTTCTTTCCCTCTCTCTCCTCTCCTCCCTCCTTTTCCCCTCCTTTCTCTTTTCCGTTGCCCCCATTATTAAAGACAAAAATGGGGGGGGGCACTTAGCACTGAGAGACTCATGGAATTTGGTACCACTAATCTCTTAAAGGCCTACTCATGTGGAGTCGCAAGAAAAATAACCTCGCAACTAAAAGTTTCACAAGTATAAAGCTTCATTCCTTAACCTTTTTTTTTTTTAAAGAAAAAAGCAATATAATTTATATAATTTGATAACCAGAATTCCAGGACCTTTCAATATGTCTCCTCAATTTAAGCCGTTAATTTGGTTTTACTCCAAAAACAGAATCAGCAAGAGAATCCATGATCCTTTGAAGCTACAAAGAGTTAATATACATATGAATGCTGCTTAGATACTAAATTCTAGATTTCAGTCTTTGATTACTTTTTTAGGTTTTGCTTCAAATACCAACCCTACTTTTCCTCCATTCTAAGTTTTAGTCCAGTTTTGAGTTGTCACTATGAATTCTTCTTTGCAGCCAGAGTCAGCATCAAGATTATATGTGGTATCTTTGGGTTAAGGGTTGCCATGATTTCCAGGCTTGGTTCATCATTCACCACCTGCAAGGCCTCTTGGAGGATTAATTTTTTCATCTGTGAAATGAGAGTAGCAATATCAACACTACTGAGAGCCTGCAAAACTTGGAGAGGATTATACTCAGGAAAGTTTTTCCAAAACTATAAAGTAATATAGAAATTCTTTGCTCTTATTTTTTTCATGTCATAAAATAAACACCATCTTTGGTTTATACTCCATTCAGTTAAATAAACACTTTCTTTTTTTATTTTTATTTTTAAATTTTTTTTTAGTGTTTATTTATTTTTGGGAGAGACAGAGACAGAGTGTGAGCAGGGGAGGGGTAGAAAGAAAGGGAGACAGAATCTGGAACAGGCTCCAGGCTCCGAGCTGTCAGCACAGAGCCCAACGTGGGGCTCGAACTCACAAACTGTGAGATCATGACCTGAGCCTTAGTCGGACGCTCAACCGACTGAGCCACCCAGGCACCCCTAAATAAATACTTTCTAAAAACCCTTCCTTCTCCTGTGTCTGTTTGCTCACAAAAAGACGTTACTGAGTTTACGATGCAGGCGGTGAGTTCTTCCCCTTTCCTACACATTGAATCTGTTGTTTTAGGGGAAAAGAAAAAAAAAAGGTATGAAGAAAAATATATTCCCTGAATATTTCTAAAGAGGCTACACAAGTCTGCCAGTTAATGAACCAGAGAATTGGTGAGCGTTCTTGCCTATACTGAGAAACACTTTCAGAAACTGTTTCAGGATATCAAAAAAAAAAAAAAAAGATACCTCCTCACAAAGAACCCCCAATTTTTTTCAGTAGCAGGTGGAATGTTTAAGCAGAAAATACAGACAGACAGAACCTACTCAAAATAATATTGTATGTGTTTCTGGGATTGGAAAAGCTGATGAAGGACTCAACCAATCCTACCAGTTGGGGATGATCTCTATCTCTGGGCACATCTAATCCCTGGATGTTAATTATGCCTGTACTGTTATTGACTGGGAATCTGGTCTTAAACACTCAATAGCTAGAAAAACAAAACTCTCAACCCTCCTTTAAAGGTGATAACAAATGATTCTGGGCTCATACAACATTACCTAGAAAATGTTTGGCCCATCATCTAAGAGGACATTAAAACTCATTAAAGAATTTTAAAGTCTAACACCAAATCTATATTAGCTCCATTTTGTTCACATTAACGATGGGTTCTTCATCGACAAATCCATTCATGATGTACATTCCTGGAGGCTTTATACTATGTTGAACTATTATTTTACAAAGGCAGTCAGTATTATTTAAAATTTTTTTAAAAATGTTTATTTATTTTTTGAAGGAGAGAGAGATAGAACATAAATGGGGGAAGGGCAGAGAGAGAGGGAGACACAGAATCCGAAGCAGGATCCAGGCTCTGAGCTGTCTGCACAGAGTCTGATGCAGGGCTCGAATTCATGAGCTTTGAGATCATGACCTGAGCTGAAGTCAGACATTCAACCCACTGAGCCACCCAGGCGCCCCAGGCAGTCAGTATTTTTGGTCTTAATTGCAAAGTTGTTACAAGTTGTATATTTTTAATGTTTTTTTTTTTCTTTAAGTGTGTCTTTTCTTATGGTGAGAAATCAGTTGTGAAATCATTAATCATCAAAGAATTGTGCTAAAAGTTGAGAAGCTAGCCTGAGCCAAGAGATCTAGTCTTGGCCACAACTTAGCACCAGAAAATTCTGTGATCGCTTTCTGTATATCTCCTCAACCACCCAAGGAGCACTGAATATTCCAGTTCCTAAAAGCCTGGGCCTATGACTACCAGAGCAAGAGAAAAGAAGAACTTTCAGTCTCTTTAATACCAGTGTTACAAAACTTCGTAACATTTTCCTTAAGTGATAAGCAAAATTACATACTAAGAGTTTACAGCCAGAAAAAACTTATCTTGTAGAAGTAAAAAAAGTAAATCTTCAATGTGTTTTTCTGATAGACACACAGACACACACATTTGAACAGCAGATTTGAGGGAAAAAAATACTAAATTCTATAAAATTAAATTTCTCTCTTAGAGAGAGAAAACATCCATAAGACTAAAATTCAAATTAGACTGCAGCTCAAGTTAATCTATGTATGCTTTTACATGACTCATTCTCTAAAGTGCTAGAATATTCTATTTGCACACCACTTTCATACATATGCCAGTTTAACAAAGTATGAGAGATTGGCTGGTAAATATCTGAATGGCTATTAGCCAAGTACTTCATAGTGTATTGGGAAATTAGTGTAATAAAATAAGAAGAAAATAGGCATGTTAAAGTCTATTGGGAAGAAGCCTGGTTCTCTTCCCAATTAAATGTCTAGCTAAGTTGTTAATTTTCATCCTTCCCTTCTATAAACTAACCTTGAATTTCAAACAATGACTTACTAAACTCTTTTTTCCTCAAGCATACATTTGGCTTTTCACATTTTCTTGTGATTCACTTTGAATTAGAAAAAGTAAGTAACTTTAGAAAGAAACTTAAAAAGTTATAACAAATGACAAAAAGTCTGTCTTAATATTTATTATTATAAATAACATATTGAGAAGAAAAACTACTTACATTTTTGTCCGCTACCCTTATTTCGGTGGAGCTGCTAAGATCTTAGTAACTTAGTAACATTCCAATTTTGATGCATTAAGAAGATAACAATTAAATGACAACTAGTAGTTTCTGTTTAGAAGGTGTTAAAGATGCCTGGAGTCACGCTTAATGATTTCTAATGTAAATTACAGTATCAGCCTTTTTTTTTTACTCTTTTTAAACAACATATTTAACCTCAATTCATGTACATTTTAGACAATTTAGAGAATACAATTAAAATGAAGAAATAAAAATGACTTTGCAGGGGCACCTGGGTGGCTCAGTCAGTTGAGCATCTGACTTCCTCTCAGGTCATGATCTCATGGCTCATGAATTTGAGCCCCACATCAGGCTCTGTGCTGACAGCTCAGAGCCTGGAGCCTGCTTCTGATTCTGTGTCTCCGTCTCTCTCTGCCCTCCCCCCCCCCCCCCCACACCCCTTGGTGCTCTGACTCTCTTTCTCTCAAAAGTAAATAAACATTAAAAAAATTTTCTTAAATTACTTTTCAGCCCAATTATCTAGAGATAAGCACTATTAATACTATGCACTAATGATAATATAATTTTAACAATATTGAGCACTTACTCTGTATCAGGCTCATACATATATCGTGCATTTTAAATAAAATATATAATTTAGAACAGATTATATATATAAAATCATATGTACAGTCCCTCATTACCTCCATTCTGCAAGTGAGGAAATTAAGGCACAGAAACTTGCGCAGGGTCAAAGGTCACATATTTAATAGGTGGAGAAGCTGGGATTTTAAATTGGGCCCTTCCTCTGAACTACGCCAAAGACTGACCATAGCCATGACTCTGCTACACAGGGCTATCCATACTCTGTGTATGAAGAAGGCCTGTTAATTTATATAATATTCTTTTATCTATTTTTTGTCCATATAACATTGTATGAACCCCTTCTCACATCATTATGTAATCACCTACCATGACACTTGAAAAAGAAGCACACTGATAAGTAAGAAATCTTGTAATACATCTGTTTCTAGCATGGTATGATTCAAGAAGCCTAAACAGAGAATGCTCTGTTTTCTGACATGTATTCAAATCAAGCACCCATCACCCTCCTTAGGCAAACAGAAATTGCCACAGCAAAACTGACCAATGGTCTGATCAGTCCAATATCCTATTTCTGAAAACGTCCAATGCTGGCTATTTTAGTAGGAGACATAAAATCCCCCATAAAGTACCTAATTGCGTGATACACGGCAGTAAGATGAAAATTTCCCCTTCGCCCAGTTTCTCATCTTCTCCCACCTAAAAGCTTTAGAGGGAATAGTCCTTGAAATTTTCTCCTACTGAAGCTAGTCATGTGTGAAGATGTTATTTTAACACGCACATATACACTCACATATGCACTATAAATATGAAGAAATGAGTTATTCCTGGGTAGCTTAACAAATTCAGAAATTACTGTACCTATTTTTATAAATACATAATACACCAAGTATACATACATACATACATAATTAATCCATTACAATTATGGGAAAATGTCTGCCAGGTAATGTACAACACTAGTGAGAGAAACAAATAAACAGCATTCAATAAAATAAGTTCCTTTCCTCCCTTAACAATGTATTGTAAAAATACCTCTTTAAGGGAAGTAACCAAAGGGCAACTATTGAGTGGCAAAATTCATTGGCTGTGTTTCTCCACAGTGCAAATCAGAAAATCAATGGAATCATATATCTTATTTTGTTTCATATATACTGAAAGTCCCATCAACCACTGATACCATATTATATTTGGAATTTCATGTAGTTCTAAAATTATCACCAAGTATATTGGCAGGGTGGCCAAGCAGACAGGGACATTTAAGGGCTTTAAAAAATATATATTCTTCTTTGAAATCTTGTCTTTTTCTAACAAAAAAGGACATAAGAGACTGGTATCATCCACTCCCCGTCTTTTGAAACACTTGCTCTTAGAGCCCTGAGCTGCCACGCAGAGGCAGGCAGACCGACAGATATGAGGACATACAGATACAGATACAAAGACATATGACACAAGACTCGAGAGCTTTGTGAGTTCAAGGGAATAATTACCTTTGGCTGGACAGATGGCTAAAGGTTTCATGGAGAAGGTATCCACATTATTTCTATTCTCACTCCTCTTCAGAATCTTTCACGTGTCTCTTGCTGCCATTCCCCAAAACAACCAGGATGTCAGATGTAGTCTGTGCCCAAGGATTTGAATAAAAGAATTTTGTCCAATAGTGATGGGGACCATTGCCCCATAACCTGGGGGCTCTTCCCTGACCTAGTCAGCTACTAATTAATCATCCCTACTTCTCATAAGAGCAACATCCTTAGTTCCCTAAGAACACAGACAGCACTGTAGGAACTTTATATTCCAGATGCCTGGCACGGTTCCTGGGACAGAGAAGATGTTCAGTACATCTTGACTGGGACAGGGCCTGACGCACAGTAGACCCTTGGTAAATGTTGGCTGGTGGGACGTTTGAATGGATGAATGAATATATTGAATCACGGGTTGAGTTTCTCCATTTAATGTTATATGTTTCGGTGTGGAACGTACACATTTTAAAATCTATTTCATGGGAGATATCATAATACAACATTATAGTTTTTACAATAAAAATACACTCTGTATATAAAGGCAATTCAGTCAGCATTTCATGAAATAGCACACAATGAACACCCATCAGTGCTATTTATAAACTCTTCCTCGAGTGGGAAAACAACATTGCAACTGCTTCTGAATCAGCATGGTATACAGTCAGCAAGTCCAAGAAGCATGAGCATATTATATGTCTACAAGAACAACTAATGCTGTGTATTTATTTTAAAAATTGAAGACATAAAATTGAAAGACATCCAATCACTTATCCTCCTCTTACTATTTTTTTGAACCGCTATTTTTTTTTTTTTTAAGACTTTATGTGTAAGTATACCCGACGTGGGACCTGAAGTTACAAGAGATCAAGAGTCGCATGCTCTACCAACTGAGCCAGCCAGGCAACGCTTCCTCTTACTACGTTTAAGTGGCCCCAAGTTAAGTAAACACTGATGGAGTTCATTCACCAAAATTCTCCCCTGCTTGTGGCATCTTGTTCTCCCTTAGGTAAGTGGAAGAGAAACCACTCCAGGAGGTTGGTTTCCTTACAGATCTGCAGACGATGGAAACTTGAGTCAGTCATAACCTCGTTTCAGTTTGTCAGCTGAGGACATTAATATTTGTCCTGTATCTCATTCTCAGGATGACCCTGGAGAGCAATCCATTCTAGCACTTGCCCCGATAAACTCCTTATACAAACATGTTCTACAAGTGCAAATTTTATACTTTGTATCATTACCTAAGTGATGGGCAGAATTGAAATCAGAGAGAATAAACAATATCTACTGTCAATCTTCCAAACTTCCTTTCTATGAACTTTGAAGTCAAAGTGAAACGTCTTACATTCAAGTACCTCTTGACCACATTGTTAATTAAGCACAAAATGTCTAGTGGGTAATAGGGTAGGGAGTATACTGTATGTCAAATGAAAAACAAGAATGAAAAATTTCCTTTATAACAATGACATATAAGCTCTGGAGAGCCAAAAAGACGACATCAACTTATTATATAAGAATTCTCTGTCCTTTGTAGTCACTGAAACGCAGCACAATTACAGATGGCATTTCTGTCTAAGTTTCATACTTGTGTACTATTTGAAAATGATCAAATAAATATAGAGCGATTAAATTACATACAAGGGTGGGGTTTTTTTTATTTCATCTGTAATTACATTTAGAATCTAATTAACATGTCAATGCAATCTTTTGAAAGACACACAAAACACTGTATGAGTGACTTCTTAAAGTGTGCCCTGTACCAAAGGGAATAACTATTGCTCTCAGTAATGCAGGGTGAAGAAGTCAAAGGGTTCAATCCATTGTTCCTTTTTGGAATTTGAGAATAACTAGTAGTTGATTAGATTTAAAGGGAGAACTCAGAGTGCTTTAAAGAGAGGACAGAAAAAGAAAAAAAAAATTAAGTAGAAGAGGCCCCATTCTGAAATTTCTCCTATAAATTATGCCCTTCTGATCAAGATCAGACTTAACTTGGACTCCTGACAGAGGAGATCACACAGCAAGAAGTAATGCCAAGAGGGATTTTGTTTTCTTCAAGGTTGTTCAATTCCACAGTCTCTGGTTCCTCACCAGCCTCGTCCTAGGAGAATTCACACCACTATGAATACTTTTTTTCAAAGTGATTTGAATACCAGATGGTATATCAAAGTCGATGCTAAATTTTTCTTTTGAAACAGAGGCTCGCTTGGAAGGCATTTTTTTATTTCTAAAGCTACAATTCGACAATTACTAGGTGCCATTTGTATTGGTTCTGTCACATCTGCCTAAGAAAGTTAAAAAAAAAAAAAGTAGTATTTTTTGCAAGAGTTGTGTGATTCATTCTTTTTTTTTTTTTTAAGAGAAGCCATTAGCCTCCAAGGAGGAAACCGTCAAGATTATTATGTTGACAATAATCTATTATTTAAAAAATTCCTCCCACTGGTCCTCTTGATGACACTATCAAGTAGCAAGTGGAAAATTGGGTTTGGGGACCTAACAGTGCCCAGTTCTGGGAGTCGGCCCTATGCAGCCTCTTTCAACGTGCAATTCTTTCTGTCCTGTCAAATAGGTTCCCTTCGGGCTGCTGTCCAAGGCAAGGCTGACTGATACCCTTTTCCTCTGGAAATGAAAGAAGTTTTGGTATACCTGCATTCAGTCCCACCTGCCCAGCCTCTAAGCACTTCAGTGTAACCACTGGTTGGGAATGCATGCTTTTAGCACTCTCTTCTTTGGAGCATGCGGCACGCTGATTAAAACAGGTATGCAACTGTGTACATTGTATGGGAGGGAGCCATCCAGTCTCTTAAGAGAGCTTTTGTTTTGTGTTTATACTGCCAGTGAGGTTGCACATCTGAGGACTTAAAGGGTAATTGCACTAAGCATTTATGTAGCTGCAAGTCATTAGTGGATGTAATGGAAAGAACAGGAAAGAAAGTCAAGTCAATCGTTCATTTGACAGATATTTATGAGACCTGGTGTTAGGCCCATTTCCCCATGTGATGAGGGCACTGGATTTATAGATAAAGGCAGTGCCATAGGTAAGGTGGATACCGATTTCTGCAAGGCATTAGTGAGCCCTTTGTAATGTCCTTGTGGACAGAATGAAGAAAGGTGGGCTGCCTAATAGGGAGATTGATAGGAATGTCTGATAAATGTATGGTGTCACCAGGAAGGAGATCTGTAATGTCAGCCCCGGGGCCTCAAAGTTCAGGTCTTTCTTACTCACCATTTGTTATCAGTGCTTTTAAGGAAGACACAAAGAGCCTCTTGATCAGTTTAGCATACAGCTCTTGGGCTTTAGGTTTGAAACTCTACTTTGACACAAGTCCAGGATTTAAACTCCACTAGCTTCTGTTTTCTTCCATGGGAACAGAGAATAACAGCACTGACACTATATCTCGGAATTGCTTTGTGAATGAAAGTACATGCATGTTAGCAATAAGTACATGCCTAATACTCCAGGGCGTGTTCTAACGAACAAATCTGCACAGGACATAGAGAGAAAGAATAGCTAATGTGGTTTATAGAAAGATCAAGATTTAAAATGATCTTGGCATATAGGAAGGAATGAATGAACAACCTTTAAAAGGAATGAAGAGGTTGTTTAGTGGTTTGTAAGTTTCATGAAGGCCAGTCCGTTATCACCTTGCTCATCAGTATATTCCAAGCATCTGTTAAAGAGTTTGGTAGATTCAAAAAAACAGTGACCAAGTGACTGCATGAACAAGGCCTAAACTGAGGTGCAAAAGTCATTTTATAAAGTGTTGAGAGCTATACACATGCGAAGACATACTCTCTCGAGTCATTCATGCTTTGGTGGGGAGAGAGACAAGTACAAAAACAATCTCAGTGTGATAAGTGCTGAGTATATTGGGACTCCAAGAGCACATCAAAGAGGCACTTAACTGAGTTCTGGGAAGAATAAGCCACGGGGGCAGGTGGACTGGGATCTCCGAACTGCATAAAAGGTAGCTGAATGAAAAGAGAGCAGACAGGGAAGGGAATTGGTTTCAGGCAGAAGAAGCTGCATAGGGTTCAGAGGTGCAAAAGAGCTTCAAGTGTTTACGAAACAGAAGTGAATTCTCTAGGACCATAGCTGAGCGTTTAAGATGGAAAATGGTTTTAGGTTACACTGGAGAAGTAACAGGTCATGAAGAGCCTCATACACTAAACTAAGGGGTTTGAAAGAACTCACGAGACAAAGAGGAGTCCTTGAAGTCTTTTACTCGGGATAATGATTGATTTTTGTTTCAGAAAGCTCCCTCTTGCCACAGTGAAGACATCCATTGGACATAAAGACCAATCAGGAGACTGATGTGGTCAAACAAGCAGTAAATGAGAAGATCCTAAGTGAAAGCAGTTCATGGGGCAATTAAATTTTAAAAGTTAGAAGCAAGATCTAAATTGGTGACTTACTTTTGTGAACCTTCAAAATATGGCCTATGACACATCACAGCACATAGAACTGCTCAGTAAGCATGTGTACTATGCGAAAAGATGATGGATGCTACCTTGGAAAACAACTCCAAACTTTAAAAGGTGAACTCATGAAGGAGCTGGGGTGAAGCAGTCAGAACCAGGAGGAAATGGAGGAGGAAGTTTTAGGACGTCAAAAGAGGAAAGAGCCTCAAGGAATCAACAGGGCTAGATGTTACAGAGAGACTAAAGTATTCAGGATTTGGTGCCCAGGAAGTCCTGAATAACCCCATGGAGGCACATTTCTGTAGAATTTAGTGCAAAGGAGAAACCAGACTGTGGTGCTTTCTGGAGTGAATTAAAAGTGAGGAAGTAAGAACAAAGAGAGTAATTATCTCTTCTACGAGCTTGACACAAAATCATGGAGAAATTTTAAACTATGTAAAGAGTTGGATGGGAATCTTCAGAAAGGAGATCAGGCTGTCATTGGATCTCAATGGCATGTCATGAAGAAATAACTGAAGGAGAGATAGCCGCGGGAAATTTGGAATTTGGAAGTGTGACAAATTTTGCCTGTGTCCAGGAGATAAGCATTAGAAGAAAGAGAGCTGATACATGGAAGTGAACTTTAGCTCCAAACAGAAAAAAACTGCAGAATTAGAATTAGGCAACAGCGCGGTGTTTCTGCTTCACCAGGTTACAAACTTGTCTTTGAAGATTCAAGCACAGCCTCACTACATTTGACCAGGATGTATAGAAACCATTCTACCTGTTGACAGAAAGTTGGACTGGACTGTTTTAGCTATGGCTCTTTGAACTCCTAAAATTCATCTTGCTAAGTTGAAGTTATAAAACTTTTCTACCACATCTAATTTATTTAAAGAGCTACATTTCTGATATTAAAAGAACTTTCTTCAGGACTCTGAGACAGTTTTAAGATTATGTAATATTAAGTCACTGATTATGTAACATTAATACTGACGGAAATAGGGGAAAAAGCCGTTTGGAAATTCTTGCAAAGATCAAATGTCTAATTCTTCTATTTATCTTTCTTTCTTTTCTTAATTTTGAACTAATACCTGAAGGTGAGCATGTTTGTGTATTCAAGGATTACAGTTCTCTCCTTGGATGGAGAAACTTAATCTCACAAACAATTATTTAGATACTAATGGCGGACATAGATAATTATCTCACAAATAAGCATTTACATACTAATTAATAAGGCAGTAGGAACTCTTTCTAAACCTAAGTGCCTGGAAACAGAACTAAATTATACCAAAGAACAAGATTTTATTCCCACTTCATCTCTTCTTTTTTCTTGTTTTCAGACACACACATGCACATGTACTTCAGAAAATAATAAAGTAAAATGTATTACTAGAAGATGGATGGAAAATGGATATGAATCATAACTACCTTTTCTAGTGCCCCTTAATCAAATCTGAGAATGTTTGTATTAATAAAAAAAATTTTATCCATAAGGTATATGACAGGCACAGAATAAATCCTCAAAAACGTACGTTCCCTTCTCCAATAAGAGATTAAGTGCTTATTTGAGGGCAAGGGGGATTTGGCCAAATGTGGAGAATAACTGTATTGACTATTACAGTAGTTAACTTTGCTACATTTGCAGACATATTAGGTAAGTAAGACATCTCCAAAGTAAAAACATGTTCTTAAAAATTGTTTAACGTTTTTATTTATTTTGAGGGAGAGAGAGCAGGGGAGGGGAAGAGAGACAGAATCCCAAGCAGGCTCCACATGTCAGTGCAGAGCCCGACGTGGGACTCGAACTCACAAACTCATGAGATCATGACCTCAGCTGAAATCAAGAGTCAGCCACTTAACCGATTGAGCTACCCAGGCGCCTCCCCGGAAGTACAATCATTTCATTCGAAGCTATCTATAGGAAACTGACATGTCTAGCTACTGCTACTTCAGACATCAAACTGTTACAGAATAAGGTCATTTTTAGCCAGTGACCGTAAATATCTTAACACCTGAGATAACTACGTTGAGAATAACAGTGGAGAGCATGAAAAATATACAGAAGGGAAGGAACTACTCAGAACTCATGTATGAGCAATTATTTCCTTAATATTCTTAAGGACAGTGCTCCTTAGTGCTCTATAAACTAGGTCTACTGTGACGGACGCTAAAATGATTGCTTGGGGACCACCAGACCATATCCAAGGGGCTCCTTCACAGCTTGTACAATCTTCAGGCCTGCACCAAGTGGCAAATAAGATAGTCATAAGTGAAAGGGAGTTCAATTATTTGAACAGTCCCATGTGTATGTCCCACGGGTTTCTATTAGATTTGAAAGTTGCTTCTGTTGTGAATCTAGGCTCCAAGTAACTAACCATGCAGAATGTTCTGAAATAGGCAGTAATAGTAGGCCAAATGGTCACATATTTCTCCACGTAATGGCTGCTCTGCTCAGTACAGAAAAGAATACTCACAATATTTAGATTTCTTACATATCTTTTGAGAGCAAAACTAAAAGTAGTTCCTTTCACCATTTGTAAACTTCTCCACTACATTAATGTTTTAACTCAGCAGGAGCCTGTTATGTTCCAATCGAAGGTTAGTAACTATGGGTACCTGTCAAATATACATCATTCTACTAAGCAGTGGCATTTATAGAGTGATACCTCTGTTAATCAGGCATCCTGCAATAGATTCATTGAGGATTGTGTGACGTTTTTATATCTGCTTTTGCCCTGCTGAAAAAAAATGACCTTAGGGGATGACAAATTACATGAAATTATTATTAAAATTATTTTTTTAAATAAAATGATCAATATCTCCATATGTTCCTACATACATACATTTACACATAATACTGTTAAGTTCAGAATCGAAATGCGTTCATACATCTCTATAACCAGCACAGAGATAGTGGCATAATCCATGGGAAAAATATATAACTAAATACATGTCAAATGAAGAACAGGGAACTTCTAAAATTCATAATCTATTCCTAAAGGTAATTTTCTTTTCACGGTAACATTATCACCACAATGATAATCCCCTCGCATGGTGCTATAAAAATATCCAGAGAGAAGACACAAATACGTATAATCACTTCTGTTGACGAACAGGGCAGAGCGAACAGCAAGGATTTGTAAGCTTCGGAATTGATAAGCGTTGCCAGGTGGAAAGAGCCAAAACGAAAAGATACTCCAGAAAACAAACCAATGTAAATAAAAACTCCTTGTTGCAAGTGAATGCAGGCTGAAGCATGAGATTGTGTATGTCTCCTAAACATCATGGAACCAACATTTTAGAACTGAAAGTGATCATACAGATCACCCCTAGGTCAGGGGTGGCAACTTCAAAATACCTCAGGAGCTGGTCAGATAACATGAGCATAGGGGCGAGAGCTGAAATGCAAAGGGAAGTGTGGCCGAGTGGGAGGCCATGCTTCCCTGAGACAAACAAATGAGAAGAGAAACAAAAACAAAAACACTCTTCTGGGTCAGAATTAGCAAATAGATCGCCTGATTTCAAACTCTGATCAAGCCCAACCACATCATTTTACAGGTAGATGCGCTGAGACCTGGAGAGGCTACTGACTTCCCCCAGCCCACACAACCAGTTCGAGGCAGAGTCAGACACTGACATAATTCCTCCAGTCGTTTGGCAAGTACCCGAGGAATTCTGTACCAGGCACCGTCCCATGCTAGACTTGCATGAAGAATACAATGATCAGTGTAGGACAAGAATGGCTTCCATTGTCCCAGGACTCTAGTTTAAAGGGGGAAACAGGCAATTAAAGAAGCACTTACAAAACTGAGACTCTGTGCTGCAATGAGGAAGGTCAAGGTCCTGTGGCGGCATGCTGGAGGGGCACTCAACTCAAGTGTGTCCTCAGGCATCTGTGTGTTAGCAACTTGAGCGAGAGGAGAAGGAACCAAACAAAAGCTGAAGAGGAAGGAATGACGTAGGGCTTATGGCGAAAAGTCTCTTTTAAGACTTTTACTGTTTCTTTCAGCGCACAGTTAGCATAGTCTTTTTCAGACATTCTAGTAATACTCTGTAAATTTATCCATTAAAAAAATTTTTTTAATGCTTATTTATTTTTGAAAGAGAGTGAGACAGAGCACGAGTGGGGCAAGAGGAGAGAGAGAGAGAGAGAGAGAGAGAGAGAGAGAGAGAGAGAGAGACAGAATCCAAAGTAGGCTCCAGGCTCGAAGCTGGCAGCACAGAGCCCGATACACAATCTTGTCCTCGACAAGGTAACAGCTTGAACTCATGAGCTGTGAGATTTTGACCTGAGCCGAAGTCAGATGCTCAACTGACTGAACCACCCAGGCACCCATAAATTTATCCATTTTTAATGAAGGCCCTTCTCTTGTAGCTTTAAAATTGTATGGGTCTGTAGGAATCTACAGAATACTTTCGATAAACAAAGCACCACGTTAGATGCTAGGAATACAGAACAAGTCTGGCTAGTGCCTTCCTTCAAGGAGTGGCAGTCTAATCGGGAGACAAGGCATCTACCCCAGTATTTATATTGGAAGATAGTCTGTTAATCTCATGAAATAGTGACAGTGTAATTGAAACTGCCAGAATGAGTAATAAAGATAATGAATACAAAAGGATCTGACACATTATTTTGGGAACAGTAACTGGAATGTGCTTTTATGAACCTTGACATTAATTTTTCTGTGAATTATCTTTCCTACAAAAGGAGTTAATACAATTGTTTTAAAAGGCTTTCCTCTTATTTGATGGTGGTATCCCCCAGCCTCCTTCCTCAGCGGTGATTGCCATATATAAAGTATTAGTATGTTTGCAGGAACTGAAAGTAGTTGAGAAATCTTCGATTGCCATATATAAAATATTAGTTCAGCATTTGAAAGTAACTGAGAAAACTGTGATTAATTAACGAGCTATTTTAATGCTCAGAATTCAAACAAATTAAACAACAAAGATTGATGGAGGCAATTTCCTGACTATTAGAAGATATAATTTATTCTTTTCAGACCAAAAAAAATAAAAACTCTTAAAAAAACAGAAAATGTATGAATGATCATCAGACTTTCTGTTTCAGATCTGCATATCTAGTGCTGTTCATATTTCGGGGTTATATTTCATGTTGTCTGAAATACTTCAACAGCAATACAGGAGATTCATCAGAATTCGTTTTGGTCAATTTTTCACAGATACACCAATTTTGTAACATCATCACTGCACTTGATGCTAATGGTCACGGATTATGTGCTGGACGCTTGTTCTAACTGGTTTACCTATATCTCAGTTAGCCCTCACATCTCTACGAGGTAGATGCTATTGTCACTACCACTTTATGGATGGAATTCAAACACTGAGCTGTAACTTGCCTGAACTCACACAGCTAATAAGTAAGAGAGTCAGGGTTCCCCCTAGAAGCGTGACCTCAGAGCACACAATCTTGTCTTCTACAAGATAACAGAATCCAAAAATCTGATGTGGGGGGAGATAAGGCTGAATTTTCTGGCAATGGGTTTTGTAGGCATTCAAGGTATTAGGTATTCGTTGAAATCTATCAAGAATAGGGGCTCTTGCATGGCTCAGTCAGTTAAGTGTCTGACTCTTGATCTAGGCTCAGGTCTTGATCTCATGGTTGTGAGTTTGAGCCCTACATTAGGCTCTGTACTAGGTGTGAAACCTACTTAAAAAAAATAAATCTAGGGGCGCCTAGGTGGCTCAGTCGGTTAAGCATCCAACTTCAGCCAGGTCACGATCTCGCGGTCCGTGAGTTCAAGCCCTGCGTCGGGGTCTGGGCTGATGGCTCAGAGCCTGGAGCCTGCTTCGGATTCTGTGTCTCCCTCTCCCTCTGCCCCTCCCCCGTTCATGCTCTGTCTCTCTCTGTCTCAAAAGTAAATAAACGTTAAAAAAAATTAAAAAAAATAAATCTATCAAGAATAATGAGAAACATATTCTACCTACTGAAATTTCTAAATTTCCTTTATAGATGGAAATACATGTTTTGTGCTTTTACTTGCTTTTTCCCAAGTTCAGTGCTAGTGACCACTAGGCAGTGACTGATCACTAAAAAATGCACTTCTTGAATATTGTTCCCTCTCCTATGGCCTGACACCAGAAAAATGGTCCTTACCTGCAGGTAAAGATAGCCCAACCATGCAGGAAAACAAAATAGTGCAAGTCTAAAAAACTATGGATTAAAATGTAAAATGACTTAACATCTACAAGTAACCAGTAACTTTAGGCCAAAGTTTCTGGTTAATGACGGACACCAAAAGCACAAGTGACAAAAGAAAAAAAATATATAAGTTGGACTTAATCAAAATTAAAAAACTATTGTATTTGAAAGAACATCATCAAGAGAGTAAAAAGATAACTCACAGAAGAAAACTATTTGTAAACCATACCTCTGAAAAGGAACTTGCACCAAGAATATATGAAAAACATTGTACAATACAGCACAAAGAAATATCCCAATTTAAAAATGGTCTAAGGATTTGAATAGACATTCCTCCAAAAAGACATATAAGTGACATATAAGTATATGGAAAGATGCCCGATATCAGTAGTAATTAAAGAAATGCAACTCAAAACCATGAGATACTACTTTATTGTTAGCAGGATGGCTAAAACCAAAAATATAGTCGGCAAAAAGTATTTTCAAGGATGTATAGAAATTAGTGCCCTCACACACTGCTGGTAGGATTATAAAATAGCACAGCTACTTTGGAAAACAGTTTAGCAATTCCCCAATATATTAAATGTTATTAGTTATTAGTATTATTAGTTATTAGTTCTTAAATATTATTACTTATTATATGACCTAACAATTCCATTCCCAGGTATATACCCAAGAGAATTTAAAACACGTGTCCATACACAAACCTGGACATGAATATTCACAGCAGCATTATTCATGATAGCCAGAAAGTGGAAACCTCCTTAATACCAATAAACTGATGAATGAATAAATAAAATGGTATCTTTATACAATGGACTATTATTCAGCAATAAAAAGAGTGAAATCCTTATACGTGCTACATGGATGAACTTTTTTTTTTTAACATTTTTATTCATTTTTGAGAGAAAGAGAGAGACAGGGTATGAGCAGGGAGGGGCAGAGAGAGAGAGGGAGACACAGAATCCGAAGCAGGCTCCAGGCTCTGAGCTGTCAGCACAGAGCCCGACGTGGGGCTTGAACCCACGGACCTTGAGATCATGACCTGAGCCAAATTCGGATGCTTAACTAAGCCACCAAGGCACCCCCACAACATGGATGAACTTTGAAACATTACACTGAGTGAAAGAAGCTAATCACAAAAGACCACATATTACATGTTGCCGTTTGTATGAAATGTCTAGAAATAGACAAACAGAGAGAGACAGAAAATAGATTAGTAGTTGCTTAGGGCTGCTGGGTTAGGGAGAGGGGATGGGGATTGACTTTAACAGGCACAGAGCTCTGTGAATATACTAAAAACCACTTAACTACATTTTAAATGGATGGATTTTATGATAGAGGAATTATATACAGCCCAATAAAGCTGTGTTTTTTTTAAAAAATAATAAACAGGTTTCTTCAAAAACTGATTCTGCAAAAGAAAAAAAAATGGACCTCCATGTTAGTAAATTCATTTTTAGCACCATACATGTGAATACAAAGTATCCTGATAGATTTGTTGTTTTTCCATGAAAAGTTAACTGATTTCTAAAGGTCATGCACAGCACGCACCACACGCTAGCAATCCCTTGGGAAGTTCAAGTCTTGTCTGGGGGGAAAGATGTCCTTGTTTTCTTGGTCATGGAGCTACCATCAAAAACCTGCAGTCCTAGCTCACCTGAGTCAATGCTGAACAAGGCATATATAATTTGAGATGCCCCATTCCCGGGAGTAAGTAGGGTCTAGAGTCAGCCTTGGCGTCCTAGATACGAGAGTACGTTTAAGGGATCTATGTCCAAATAAGCCATAATTTTCTCCCTGTCCTATCAGCACCATGGCTCCCCACCGGACACTTTCTGAAATACGGTAAATCTTTGGCTTCCTGAGAAACCTTTACTTTCACCTTTCCTAAAATTTACATCGGGATACCTGAAGATATTTCTTTACCTGTGACTGGACCCTTGACCTTAACTCCATTTCCGGGACACCAACACTCTCCTGAGCTCATATCATCCTTCCCCTGAACCTGGACATACGGCTCAGCTCTTAGCTACTCCAGAAGTTTCTCTTCAGAAGAGGACTGGTCTCCCGGGACCATGACGCAGCCCTGCTACTATCCGCTTATCGTCACCACTTAAATATGCCTGCCAAGCTTAGAAGAACGGGAGGGCAACCAAGGGCTTAAAAGGGCTTTTTAAGGAAAAAAAATAACCTTTTGGATAATTGACCGTTGATTTCCAGTGTTAAAACCACAGCATGCATTCATTAGATCTTTGTTGGCTTTGGACATCATTGATGACTCACTACGTTGGCTCTCCAAGCTGCAAATCATACTGTCTGCTGCTCTTCTCTCCAAGATTTGCAAATATTTGAAATTGCTCAGAAAGGTGTTGAATTATCCTTGCCAAAGTGGCAGCCTCCAAATTTTAGGTATGAAGGAGGTATGCATTAATTGTATGTGTGGTGACTCGGGATACCCCTACATGTATATGTTAGGATCAGCCGTCCATGACAAAGACAGAAAACTCACTTATTTCAATCAATACAACCTTCAAAAAGCAGAATGAAGCTAACAGTAATCTAGACTTGCTGAAAGTCACAGAAAACTATTTCATGATTGCTGGAACATAGCAGCACATGTGAAATGCTAAGGGAAGATCATGTTTAAGTTTATTAATGATAGGATGTACCTAGTTCTATTTCCTTACCATAGCTATATTCAAGCATATAAACAAAATTAAACTATCAATCATCTGCTACTTAATAAAACCAATGGCAATAATTCAGATATATAGATACGAGGTTCAAAGAAGTTAAGGCATCTGGAAAGCTATGTAGAACAATGAAAATTCCTTATAAAAATTTCAGGGAGCAGAGATTTAGGGTGTATTTGTCTTGAAAGAAAAAAAAGTATATTTCATTTTCTAGGTAAGCTTCAACTATCAACACCTGCCGGGAATTACTGAACGAAAGTAATCTTCTACTCTTTTCTCTCATCTTTTTCATTCTTATGGGATCCTTAGGGGGCATCTTTGATCCTACAATCCTTTATCTCCTAGTGTTATCAGTTATGTCTTCATTATTCACAGTTTAAATATATTATGCCAATCCCTTCTCAACAAAGAGTGAAAATGTTGCAGGGAGAATATGGATTAACAACTTTAATGTTACTATTTAGGTTTGCCTATATTTAAAATGCTCTTAGCTTACTTTATATAACTTAAACTTGTATGGTTTATTCCTGATTGATTCTTGAGACCAATTTAGTTCCTGGAAACTGTGTGCTGTAAATAACTCAAAAAGGTTTAATTCGTTAAAATCAAGATTTACTTAGAATGGCTTTTCTAAAGACGTCACTTTCTTTTTTTTTTTTTTTTTTTTTAAATTTTTTTTTTCAATGTTTATTTATTTTTGGGACAGAGAGAGACAGAGCATGAACAGGGGAGGGGCAGAGAGAGAGGGAGACACAGAATCGGAAACAGGCTCCAGGCTCTGAGCCATCAGCCCAGAGCCTGACGCGGGGCTCGAACTCACGGACCGCGAGATCGTGACCTGGCTGAAGTCGGACGCCCAACCGACTGTGCCACCCAGGTGCCCCAAGACGTCACTTTCTTAAACCTGTGACAAACACTCATGAGTGGACCTTCTGCATTGGGGAGTTACCAGGTGTCACTAGTTCTGGCCTCAATTCTACCGAAGCTTTCAGCTCTAGCTTTTATAACATTTGTAATGGAAATGAATTATGAAGCCTTTACTAAAAGCATTTCAGGATACCCAAAGATATTTTTAGTGACTCTAAGATAAATAATTAACGCATATTATTAGTCCCAGATACTTATCTTCTCCCTCACTCCCAAACAAACAAAACCTATCACATTGTATCTTCACTGATTTTCTGTGGAGTTAAACAAGAATTCTTAACCTGGGTTTCTTGCGGACTTCAGATCTAAAAACCTTTAAGATTATATGCAAAGATTAGCTTATTATGCTAATATTTTAGCATATTTTAGCATATTTTTCTGGGCAGAGGGATCATAGCTTTCACCTGATTTTAAAGCTTTTTTCTTTCTTTTCTTTCTTCCTTTTTTTTCAAATTTCAATATATTAAGAACCACGGGTTTGAAGGAACACAAGAAGATGTTCTGTAGGGAGAAGAGAGTACTCGATAAAAATAATTTTTCTAGCAGGGGACTTCCTCCCCTCTGTCCTTATCAGGGTACATTATATCTTACCTGAAAAAAAGAATCCTAAGTAATTTGAACAGCATGGCTTCTGCAGATGTGGATGTACTTAGCTTTAGTTTTACTGCACCACTGACTGCTGAAGATTGCTTATGAAATACAGGGAATAGTGTATGCAATTATTTCTAAAATACCTACAAAAGTAACCTAGCAGCTTTTCACTGAGCCTGTACCCATCTCTTAAGAATTAGGATATGGTTCTCCATATCGAGGCTTCAGGAAGACAATGAAAAATAATAGATACTGTTATAAAAATAGATGTCACTGAGGGAGAGTTCATAACACCACAGGAATGACTGCTGTGATTCTCTGTGAACCCCAGAGAAGAGAAGAAATAAATCATTCAGAACTTAGTCACTGCTTCCATATGCACGGTCATTTCCCTGTAACTGATACAAATGTCTCTGGGAGAAATACAATGTCAGAAGTATTTCTGATTGACCTACACTCAACTAGCAATTACTCAAAGGTCAGTGAGAAGAACCATATCAAGATATATCAAGAAGAACCATATCAAGAACCTCTTGCTATTTATAAGAAATTAGTTAGAAAGGGAACAAAATTAATGACTTTTAACCATATGGCATCATATACTAAGACTTCATGATGTTTTCCTAAATGTCTACTTTAACGTAAACATAATTTTCTTCAGCATACCAGGCAAAGACAAACTTATGGCTATAGAAAAAAATCCTTCCATTTTGTTTAAAGGGCTGTTGTAGAAATAAAGCACAGAAGCTGGGGGTTCTCACAAAGCTCTGTGTTGTATATATTAAGTGCTGGAATTCTAGAATTTTTGCATTTATTTTTCATGTACATTTTTAATGCCTATACACTATACATTTATACAAAATAAAAGCTCCCTCTAGTGGCTAAAGTGATCATTTTAGCTCTGTTTTAGATTCGAAAAGCTTCCCCCGACACCAGCCTTCTGGTTTATATTAACAATTCCCAAACTTTGTGGTCTCAGAACCTCTTATTTAGGTATGCTCTATCTATAACTATTTGCTATATTAGGAATCAAAACTGAGATTTAAGAAAATATTAATTCACTGAAAAGTAACAATAAACCCATTCATTACATGTTAACATAAATAACATTTTTATTTAAAAAAAGGCTGTATGTTCAAGGAAATTATAAGAGATATATTGTTTCATATTTTTATAAGTCCCATTAATTTCTGGCTTCAAACAGCTGGATTCCCATAAATGCTTTTGCATTAAATCTGCTGCAGTATGTCATTTCAGTTTAATTATACATATAATTAAATTACCCTTTCTTATTCCAACTATATTATCTGTAAGGCTTCACATAGATACATAGTTGGAATAGGAAGGAGTAATTTAATAGCATTTTCAGGTTATTGTGGTATTTTTAATACTACACCAAAACTTGACAAGTAATAGTTTCTTAAGGGTTATTGCACTGTGGAATCTGAAATCACATCAATGGATTTTTTGACTCTACTACAAAAAATAAGTCTATCTTACACTTTGAATATTCTGGGTCCTTTTGCCAAGCCTAAAATTTAACATCACACACTGGTCTTTGGGAAAATATTGCACTGAATTCTATTTATCTTCCAAATGTTGACATATCTCATTGTCAAAAAATCACCACCCATTTCATCAGAAAAATCTTCACCAACTGGGAAGCTGTCACACTAATAGCATATACAAGTTTCCCAGTACTTTTATTTGAAAGCTTGAATTTTGTCATTGGCAGTAAGTACTGTCAATCGGTTTCCTTGAAGTGGCAGGCTAATCTGATCCTGCTGGTTTTTGAGAAAATACCCAAATAGGAATAACTGTAGTTTGCCATTCTTTCAAGTAAACTTGATGTTCCACGAAAAGTGGGGCTAGTTTAGCACGTCAAACAATCCACCTGAGGTTTTCCTCAAGACAATATTTGTACTTTGATGTACAGCAGAGTGCTTTATGCATCCTTCCCATTCCATCATGCAAGCTATTAAAAAGACCATACTCAAGGGTTGATATTTAATATAATTAATAGCTTTTACTGCTTCAAGGTCATTTTTTTGTTTTTGAGAGAGAGAGAGAGGGTGCAAGAGAGCAAGGGGCAGAGGCAGAGGAAGGGGGAGGGGGCTCACCTGAAGCCGAGCTTCTGTTTACTCAATGTGGGGCTCCAAATCACCTGATATGGGACTCAAGGGATCATGACCTGAGCTGAAGTCAGATGCTTAATGACTTAGCCACCCAGGTGCCCTCTCAAGGACATTCTTTTTTTTTTTTTTTTCCTTTTTTTAAACAAACTACAAGAGACTCTTAATGATACAGAACAAACTATGGGTAGATGGAGGGAAGTGGGTGGGAGATGGGCTAGATGGGTGATGGGTACTAAGGAGGGCAACTGTGATGAGCACTGGGTGTTGTATGCAAGGGATAAATCACTGAATTCTCATCCTGAAACCAATATTGCACTGTATGTTAACCAAATATTTAAAATAAATAAAATATTTATTATATAAATGTAAATTATATATAAATATATATCATATATATAATATATAAATTATATATAATTTATATATAATATATAAATTATATATAATTTATATAATATATATAAATTATATATAATTTATATATAATATATAAATTATATATAATTTATATATAAATATATATTATATATATATATAAAAAGGACATTCTTAAGTAAAGCTGCTTCCCCCCCCCCTCCCCTCTTCTACGCTCAATGTATGTGTGTGGAAGTGAAGAAGCTTCAGAAGTTGTACTCACCACTCATCAATTCAAATGTCAACAAGGGGAAAAGGACAAAGAACACCAATAATATTCTGGAAAGTTCTGGCCTCACAGACTCCCTGATAGTGACTCAAGGATCCCAGAAGTCCACCGATCACAGCTTGAGAACCAGGGTTTCTATGTTGGAATGGAGAGACCAGCTGGTTGGCTTACTGAGTTAACAGAAATAAACACTGAAGCTTAGGAAGTCAGTGACTCAAGGCCGCACAGTTCCTGCGCAATTCCCACTACACTTTGTCTCCAAGAAAGTACTTTACATTCTGAGATCCTTAGTCTAAATACATTTCCTGAACAATTATGACTATGAAAAAGAAATATTTAATATACCCTCTATTTTCTTTAAGAATCAAAATTTTGGGGTGCCTGGGAGGCGCAGTCAGTTAAGCGTCCGACTTCAGCCAGGTCACGATCTCGTGGTCCGTGAGTTCGAGCCCCGCGTCGGGCTCTGGGCTGATGGCTCAGAGCCTGGAGCCTGTTTCCGATTCTGTGTCTCCCTCTCTCTCTGCCCCTCCCCCGTTCATGCTCTGTCTCTCTCTGTCCCCAAAATAAATAAACGTTGAAAAAAAAGTTTAAAAAAAAAAAGAATCAAAATTTTATTTTAGCATTTTTTTTCTTTTGGTTCATTCAGGAACTTTTTAAGCCAAAACTTCTGTCATGAATAATATATGGATCTTCCAGAAGCAAAGACTTTTATCCTGTGATTACAAATAATAAATAGTTTTGACCTCAAATAAAACTCAGGGCCAAGTCTGTATGACATTATTGAAACATATTGGTGTTTTAGTAACTGACATGATGTCTATAATAATTTTTCAACAGACTGTTCTGTTTCTATATTTTAGCTGTGAATTGTTATCCATCAATATGATTATAGACTAAAAACATTCAACATTTCACAGGTTAGGAAAAAAAGGAGACACATAGAGAGTGCTCCATTAGACACAGGTGTAGTTGCTATAAAAAACAGCTATATTTGAGAGATGTACTTTGAGCACCCAAGTTAAACTAGTGGAAGAGTATTAAGTGCTTTGTAATCCTGGAATCCGAAACTGAAGTGAGAAATGTAGCAAATCCTACCTATTCCTGATTTAGCTTAGACTCTCTATCACCAAGAGAAGTTCCAAGTGCTAAATACCTCCAACCCTAGTTAAAGAACATACATTAGAACATACGATTGCTTCTTTGGGTCTATTTCCATTTCGGTGTATCCTTATTCCCCTTGAAGCTCTGTTATGACCATCCCACTACTGGTCGTAGCAGCAACCAGTGGAGGTTCATGGGGGAAATTCGTAGAACTGCATTAACAAGAGCCGTGTGAGCATCTTATTATATTCCTGTCAAGCACGGACTCCCACGTCATTAGTAGAGACAGTGTGGATTGGACGTCCTTTATTGTGGATATAGAGAGTCCACAGCCTTTTGTTGTCAAACTGAAGTTTCCAGACTTTGCGAGCACTGAGAGGAAATTCCAAATTTTGATTCCTCAACTCTATTATGCTATGGTCCATGAGATTACCCGGGGGTAGGTGTGCTAGGGCATCCTCTGGGTCATTACACATTACACCAGTGGAATAATATAAAAAAAACATTTCTTTCTCTCTTGTGAGAACAACACAGGATGCCACATTTGAAATATGTCTATCACAAGTACCCTTACATTTTTTTTCACGTAGTAATCTATTGAAAATTACATAGGGATTTCTAAGAACTATCATAAAGCTTCTCATAAATGTCTAAGAATTCTATTGTATTAAAATGTAATATAGAAACTAGGATAAAAATTGGATTCACTGATGTTAGTCTAAAATAAGTTTTTGGAGAATAGTGATAAAAATAATTTTGATATTGAAGTCTGGGTAAGTAATGCATAACATATGCAATTTCTACTTTGACTTATCTCAATGTAAAGGTAAGGGGTGGAAATAATTTGCATTTAAATTTAAAAAGCAGATGAATTGGCATTTGCTAGTGCGATGTGATTTGCTTTCTTTTAATAGATAATAAAATATTAATAGCAACGTATCCAAGAAAATTTGGAATACTACTATTTTAATTAACGTCAATGTGAATTGAATTCAAATTTATTTTCAAAGATATTCTTAATTACCAATCTCATATTGGTTTTGATTGAAATGGTTTGAGAGTTCTATGTCAGTATATATCATATTACTCTAATTTATAAGTTCTTACTCAATGTGCAATATTAAGACTGATGTCAAAAATTCAATGAGTTGAGTCATATAATGAACTTAGAAATGATCCCTTTAGAAAGCAGATACCTTAATTTGGAAAGAAAATTTTTATGTATTGACATTGTTCGCAGAGAAGAAATAATTAATTGACAAAATATTCTATATTCCAAGAATAATGTCGGAAAAATGATCATAGTAAATGCCTACTACAAATTTTCAGTTGAAAATTTATATACTAATAAGCATAGGAATATCTTAAGAGTGTACTGCATTTTTAAAAATATTCTTTAAAGCATGAGTCTTTTACTCTCCTCATCCTTGTTTGACTCGCTTGCATAGCAGGAAATAATCTAGTTTAACACTTACTGAACGTTTAAGTACAAGTATAGGAGATTATAGCTCTTTCACTGCTGACTAGAGCTATAGCTTTGTGCAATGCCTCAGAGTCTCTGAGCTCTCCCAGAACACGGTCCCGGGAGCAAGTAAGACGCGGTAAGAAGTGAGTGACCGAAATGGCTGGTGAAATGATTCTCTGACTGCTCCCCACGTGCAACATAACCCTGAACCCTGTACCCCTGTTCCCCAACAGCTGAGACACACCTGATTTTGATGACCAGGTGTTCTCAGAGCCAGGTAGGTATGAAACCAGTAAAAGGGCGATTTTTCCTCCAGACTCAGAATCCTATTAACAGGCGACTAGGAGGCAGGAATGAGAACCGATTCCACAAAGCATTGTCTTTGAAGTGCAGTTAATGTCACACTCACCTGGGATGTGGCTAACATTACAGAAGACGGAGTCCCACATCCAGAGATTCGGATTTAGAAAATGTAAAACCAAGGACGCTGGCGTTTTACAAGAAACCTAGGGGATGCTGTTGACGATGGTTTCTTTGACCACACTAAAGGAACCCTTTCACAGAGTATACACAAGCACCAGGGGCCGCGAAATCCCTGAAAGGGTGGTATGCTAAAAATAACTGAAACTTGTAATAAAGTACAGTTACCCAAAACACAGACTTAAGCAGTGAAAACCTTTTACTATTTGGGTGACTTGCCAATAAACACATAAATACACTTTTCCTACTATACCACCTAATGTAATGAATTAAATAGTAACCTCAGTTTAAAAACAATGAAATAGCCTTTTGCGTTAAACATTGTCATACGCGTTAAACATTTTTATATGAGACCTAAAACACTGAAAAACAGAGTCCTACCTCTGTCTTTGGGCCAAGATTGTTTCACATTTTGAGCAGAGAATTATGTTTGCACTAAATATTGACTGCCAGGGTTCTTTTCCAATTTCGACTTCATAAACACAAAGTAGATCTAAAGAAAAAGATCTTCTCTATACTTACTTATACTTTTGAACATGCCTTTCAACAAGGTCTTAAGGGTAATGTGCAGAGAACAAGACCTATGAGTCAATGGCAGACGGCAGTGAACTTGTTTCCTCTCACATATCACAGTGGACAAGGAAACAGCAAACCCATAATGGAATGGTGGGCAAAAACATTAAAGTCATAGTCTCTGCAGAAGTCTTAGATTTAAATCCAGGCTAACATTTTTACATGTAAAATATCTTTCAAGTTTGAAATTCCCAGGCAGGTGTCAAAGCTCCTCCAGGGTGCTCAGTACAACATCTTTTATATAATAACTACTCAATAAATGAATGAAATATCTGCCTTCACGACATACTAATGCTCACTGAGAGGTAGTTGTGTAAGAAGAACTGTGGGAATATAGATTTTTCCCCCCCCAGGGAGCTAAGAAATCAAATAATTAAACTTCAAGTTACTTAAGAACCCTAGAGTAAGGGTCTCTTCCTAAAATGGCATCTTAAACCGTCAAATTCAGTTGTATTATAAAAGGCAGAAACTTTAAAAATGCCTTTATGGAAAAGACCATTTTATTTACTCACTAAAGTCTTTTTCTCCCCCCTAGGCACCCAGGAAATCTTTTTTTTCTTTTTCCAACCCACCTCCATCTAAACAGTGTCTTGTACACAATAGTTGCTAAATACATAGTCATTTAATATTATATTCCCACAATTTTCAATGACAAGAATGTTTGATGAATTTTTCATCTATTTCCACATATATAAATTCTCCTAAGGCCTCAAAATCCCCATGAAAAATAAATACAGTTTGGCAACTTTCTGGTTTTAGTTCCAGTTGTAAATATTCCAGGAGGTTGAATATGCTGTTACCACTGAAGTCATCAAGATGAAATGCTCAGGGTCAAGAATAAATACATTAAACAAAGAAACAGAACAACCAATTTTATTCATTGAAATAAGCACTGCCTTTTAAAATAATCAGACAAGAATGCAAATGTATACATACCAGACTGTTTATAATACACAGCACTGTTTATAATAACAAAAATCAAAAACAACAAAACATTTATAAAGAAACAGTTAACAAAGACACATAACTTTCAAATAATAAAATCGTATACAACGCCAATCTTCATTTACTAAGACATAAAGGGATTTGCAATATCTTAAGGAAAACAATGGTATCTAGACTATGTTTCCATTTCGATCTTTGTGGCTCTACATTTGTAAGGATATACAGCTATATGTTAAGATCAGTTACTTCTGACTGGAAGAACTATGGTTTATTTGAATTACTCTTTATGCTTTTCTACATTTTTAACAAACTTATGTTTCTATTACAATATTAAAAAAAAACAAAGCTATTTAAAAATTGCTACCACTTGAATTAAAACCTTAAGTAAAACATTTTGCTATGGTCATAAGTAAACCAATCAATAATTTACTAGGTATTTCATCATTTATGCCATTTTACTTTGAATTCAGCATCCTGCTTTGAAAATTTGTAGTATTTTAATTTTGCAACCCGAGTAATGTCCTCCATTAACATACTGTCTGCTACTTTTATATTCACCTTTCCAATGAGGTAGAGTTCTACATAGAGCATTTTTGTCTTTTCCTTCCTCTGGCTGAATATGAGCCAAACTAATATCTAGACTAATACTAAATTCCTCGAGAAGAGTTGGGTTTCTTATTAATGTGTTTTCTTAAGTTTGTTTGTTTGTTTGTTTGTTTGTTTATTTATTTATTTATTTTTAGTAATCTCTATACCCAACATGGGGCTCGAATTCATGACCCACAGATCAAGAGTCACATGCTCCTCCAACTGAGCCAGCCAAGCATCCCTCTTGTTAATATGTTTGCAAACTAACATCTAATGGAACCTCTGGGCAAAAATCTAAGAATAATGAAGAATCTTAAACTTTTAAGAGAAAGTTAATAAACTATCTTAGAGTTAAACACAGATATTTGTGGGGGTGCCTGGTGGCTCAGTCAGTAGAGCGTCCGACTTTGGCTCAGGTCATGATCTCACGGTTTGTGGGTTTGAGCCCCACATCAGGCTCCCTGCTGACAGTTCGGAGCCTGGAGCCTGCTTCAGATTCTGTGTGTGTCTCTTTCTGCCCCTCCCCAACTTGTTCCCTATCCATCTCTCTAAAAATAAATAAATAAGCATTAAAAAACAAAACAAAACAGATATTTGTCTTTGTATCAAGTATCAACAAATGTGCTGAAACAACCAGATAGTCAAACTGGGGGAAAAGTAAAGAACCTTGGTCTGTATCTTATACCATACACAAAAGACATTTAGGAATTAGGTCTAAATTGAAAATGTAAGATATTTATAAATATAAAAGCTAAAAGTATGAAATGTCTACAATAAAACACAGGACAAGATCCTTGAGATAGACAAAGATTTCTTAGACTAGACACAATATATATAAAGTTAAAAAAAATAAAATGGATAAATAGATAAATCGGATAAATCCATTGATAAAATGGATAAATTTTTTCATTAAGAAAATAAGAAGGCAAGCCACAGACTGGAAGAAAATATTTCTAATACATGTAACAACAAATGACCTGTACCTAGAAGCAAAAAAATGAAAAGAAAAAAAAGAAAAAAAAATCTTAAAGCTAAATAATAAGGAAAAAAAAATCAACCCACTTAAAAATGGCCAAAAGACTTCACTTCACCAAATAAGATACACTCATAGCCAAACACATGAAAAGATGCTCAACATTAGTCATCAGGAAAATGAAATTTAAAACCACGGTAAGAGACCACTTTACAGTCATTAGCAGGACAAACATTTAAAAAAAAAAAAAGGACAAAAAGCTGGCAACACCAACTACTGATGAAGATACAACAGTACAACTGAAACTCTTATGTTTCTGATGGGAGTGCAACCATGCTGGAAAACAGTTTGGCAGTCTTATAAAATTAACCATACGCTGACCATGGGATCTAGCAATCCCATTTCTAGGTATTATTTGCCCATGATAAATAAAAATGTGTTCACAGAGCAGTACAAAAATGTTTATAATATCTGTACTCATAATAACCCTAAAGTGGAAACAATCCAAATATCCAACAATAGATAAATGGAAAAACAACTGTGATCTATCCATACAACAAACGGAATACTATTTGGGGCGTCTGGGTAGCTCAGTCGGCTGAGGGTCTGACTCTTGATGTCGGCTCAGGTCAAGATGCCAGGGTCATGGGATCGAGCCCCATGTTGGGTTCTGTGCTGAGCGTGGAGCCTACTTAGGATTCTCCCTCGCCTTCTCCCTCTGCCCCTCTCCCCCATGCTCTCTCGCTCTAAAATAAAAAAAAAAAATTAAAAATTAATTTTTTTTTTAAATTTTAAAAAAGAATACTACTCAGCAAAAAAAAAAGGGGGGGGGGAGAAATGCGCTGATATACACAGCAATTCAGATAAACTTCTTTTTAATTATGTGGAGGAAATAGAGATTGCATGATTTCATTAAATGAAGTTCTAGAACAGGCAACACTTATCCATAGTGGTAAAAATCAGATCAACAGTTTGCTGGGGAGAAAGTGGCAGGGATTACCGGTAATGGCATATGGGGGAATTTGCTAGGGAGATGGAAAAAAAATGTTCAACACCTTCATCGTGGGTACATGGATTTGTCAAAACTCACCAGCCGCATGTTTAAAATGCATGCATTGTATTGTATGTAAATTATATGTCAATCAAGTGATTTAAAACAGATGCTTGGCTATGGGGATTAGAAATAAGGGAATTCCTTAGATTAGTGGTTTGTTAAACATTGGCTTCTATCGGAATTACCTGGAAGTAACTGCTGGATCCTACCTCAAGTTTCTGACTCCATGTGTCAGGGGTGAGGCCCAGGAATACGCATTTCTAACAAGGGATCAGGTAGACAAAAATGATTCCTAAAATGAATCAATTAGTGAGGTCAATTTCAGCAGGATGGCCTTGCTGCAGTCAGACACAGAGCAGTTTTACCAAGTTAAGTCCTTGCGTATGTGTCTCAATTTAATGGGAATAAAATTTAGTATTTTGAGTAATTTCCTGGAAAACTAAAGTTAGCTTTTTAATTGCTTTCACGGGTCCCAGAAGTCCCTGCAAATTCATAGAGGGAGCTGGCAAATCCTCTGAAATTCAACACAAATTTTTTGTGCACACTTTTTTCCCCCCCTAGAGAGAAGGCCAAGTTTTCATCAAATTTTCAAGTGAATATGATCAAAAAAGATTAAGGCACACTAAAGTAACTCTGTGAGTATCCTTTCCATTTTTAATTTTCATATACATGAGTTTTCTTCAAAGATAAACAGTAAGTGAACATGAAAGCTTACAACTTCAATTTTTTTTTTTTATTTGCACTGAGCACTCAGAAGTTTTAGATTGAAGGCTTGGCATAGATATTATGTAGGTCACTAGCAGTGAAGAGGAATGAATAAGCGTTCACCATTGAAAAGTAATGAGCAAAGAAAGCTTCTAAGTGCGACCAGACATTCTAGAAGTGTAATTTTTTCAAGACTGAATTAAAATTTTTCAAGATTAAAATTAAGATATTCTTTATTTCACCTTTCCCCACTTTCTGGTTCCAGTGTAATAAAGAAAATAAGAAATAATTATGTAAAGTTAATAACTATAGTATGCGGCTTGGACAATACATGAAACGATAGACTGCAGCTGTAAGAGCATTTTTATTTGTGCGTATACATTTTCATGCGGAGAATATGCAAATGTGGTTAGGATTATTTCCTACCTATTTCACATTCCGTATAAACGCTAATGGAACTGCCACATATAATATTATAATACAGCACATCTGTCTATTCATTGTCCACTATACCTCTCTTTATTCCCTACAGATATGAAAGAATATATTTTCAGTCTTCCACTTTATCTGGTCTCTATCCTGGATACACATTTAGGGGGTTGATACAGTTTCTCAATAAGCTATCAGAAACCTTGTTACATTCAATCATTTTCATAAAATAGAAAAAAATTACAAATAATCATAGAGCTTAGCCATGAACAGATTTAGTAAACTTATTTAGTATCCATATTTCATAATAAATATGTCAATTAGCCTCTACAAATATGTGGTCCACTGACATATTCTGTGACTTAGAAGTGCACAGAAAACAATTTGATTATGAAATATTATGACCACTACTAATTCTTTCATGTTCTGTTCTATGAAAAGGTCTGACTTTCATTTTTCTGCATGCTTTTCAACAGGTTAGACTTATCTATGTCCATGGTCTCGATAATGTATGGACACTAAGCTCTTTAGGAGGCAAAAAAAAAACAAACTTACTCTTATTTGAACTCCATTTTCTCCTCCATTTTTAAATCTCCGCATAAAATCACCTTGCAGAATGATATTATTTTCTCCCTTTTCTTGTCTGAGCTGTTGCTAACAGCTTTTAATTTGGGAAGTCTATCTCTGAGTTTTCTGCGCCTCACTGGTTTCAGCTCAATTGTTTCTCTAGCCAGCAGAGCATTTCATTTCTCCTGAAGGTCACTGCAGGCTGCCAAGGCTTTGAAAACATACCATCTTTTCATTCATGCTGCAATCTAACCCTGCAGTGCCATCAAGAGAAATGGAAACAGGCATGTGACTTTTTCTATCAACAATTATTGAATTTATTGTCATATAAAGTGGATTAGGCCATCAGTGAACAAGGACCTTCCATAACTCCACCTTTCTTCAAGGCAGCAGACACTATTTTTTGTATTTTAGTAGTTTGCCTGTGTACAGATAATTATTTGTATAAATTACACCACAACGTCGTCTGCTTTTGGAAGTAACTCTTCCAACCATATCACTACCAGTTGCAATAAACCAATGATGCAGGAAGCAGCCCCGATCTAAAGACACTCATAAAACGAACACTGCATTGGCCATCTGTTGGAGGACGGATGGCATTAAATGTAATGTGGGCCTGGAACACATCCAGTATTGTTTATTCTGTCACATATCAGATGAGCACTGAAATCAAATTGATGATTTTTTAATTCCAAGGGGACAAGGAATGGAGAGCAGAAGAGGGAGAGGATTCCAGATTTATCCAAAAGTATTCAAGTGACAACTTGATTCAAAAAGAAAAAAAAAAATAATAAAAGCAGATGATCTCAGGAAGAGTAATCTACATTATACATGCCAAATATTTACATGTTTTGGCTAACAGAAATTCACTGTTAAGTATTACGTACGTGTTCTGTAGTTAATGCTGCTAGAAAAAATAAAGCTCTCCTTGATGAACAAGTTCGTTGAATCATCAGCACAAATTTTTCATCTTTTAAAGGCAAGAATTTTTTTTATGTTTTAGATAAGATAAAAATGTTTTATTTTATATGCTAATATTTTAGGTTACCTTATAAGAAAAGCTGATACTATGAATTGTGAGTTGCTGGGGTTTTGTTTGTTTAGTTCTAGGGCAATAAAATTGTGGCAGAGCAGTTACACGGCTAGCTTGCGGACTACAATGAGATTTTTCTTGTAAAAGCAAGCTATTCCAGTGTGTTTCACTGGGAAACTCACCGAAGTTTGATTCAAAGATGTGATTTAATATCTCAGATTTTCCAATTATTAGTGAGGTGACTCTGTGCAAGTAATTTAATTTCCTTGAATCGTGGTTTCTTTAAAACGTAGAAATGACAAATGAGGAATTTATGGCTGGTATCTCTGTAAAAGCTAAGGCATTATAGGAATGTAAATAATGTTATTTTCATTTTGGTAAAACGTATAGGTCAATCTTGGAGGAATGCCCTTAGGATCTGTCTTGTTCTTATGTAGAAGTGACCTCTTCCTCTCCAAGTAATCTCTTCGACCTGCATTACTCACAAGGGTAACCTTCGACACACCAGTTGCTCATCTCCCTTCAGAATGAAAGTAATAACAGAAATGCAAAGGAATTCCATAATAGTCTTAATCCACAATTAGAAAAATATTGTTTCTTCAGGGTTTGGGGCAACATCTATGGATGTGATATTTGAATAGTATATGATAACATTTTTGATTATTCCAGGGACCATGGAAAAGACATTTCATGCATCCACCTGTTCACCGAACAGATATTCACTGAGTATCTACAGGGGTAGGTAGATCACGCATATACCTAGCTGGGAACAAAAGTGACATGGTGCCTGTCCTCGCAGAGCTTGTTTTAATTGGGGAATGACATCAACACAGGTACACTGAAACATTCTCAAGGTGTCCAAACGCTATGAAGGAACGCCAGGGTAATAATGGGGGGGGGGGGGGCTATGGGTGGGCTGGAGGGTGGGGAAAAATCATGGAGAAAAGTGGCTTACTTTACACAGAGTGGTTAGCGCTCTGACTGCCACACCATCGAAACGTATTAAAACACACACACCAACAAGACATTTTCAGAAAACAGGATGCCCTCATCAACAGCACTGGTAAGGCAGATGCTGAAATTAGAATATAGCATTAGATGGAGGAAGTCTTTCTCTACTTGAAAGTCTGAGCGATCAGCTTACACATATAACTGGAGAGAGCTAAACCCACTGCCGGGAGAGCAGATGCCACCCAAGCTCCCCTACACTGACCTGCCAAGGCTCATTAATCTCCACCGTTTAACACCTCACTATTCACGGCTCCCCATCCCAGAGAGTGAACCACATTCTGTCCACTTCATGGCTGGCCCATAATATAAGGTGACCGATTAGGAAAAAAATGCAAAATCTATACTCACCAAAAGCATAGTGAATATTTTCTTCAAAAACTCTTAGCCATGCTTTAACTCAACTTCAGTCTCTTCATTGATCTCAAAATCTATGTGCATTACTTTTATAATTTATCTATCTACTCAGCACTGCATTCGTTGTTCAAATTTCTAGTTTTTTTCCCCCTCAGTCACTCATTCTCAGGAATCTAATCTCGGACTCTTTAAGCAGATTAAAAAAAAAATAACTGTCTGGCAATAAATAACTGTCCTGGGCATAATTTCAATAGTAAAATATAGGTCACTGAATCTGCCCACCAAGTCTGCCCACCATTATTTCCTGTTTCTGTACCCAAATCCAGTCTCTTGAATGGCTTCTCCTCTAGCTCTGTATGACTGACTAAATCCTACCCCATTTCCCTCTTGGAGGTTTTGCCCTAAGCCTAGAACGTCCAGCATCTTAGTTACAAATAAGGGCTCTGGCGTCAGCCGACCCAGGTTCAAATGCCCACTTGACCTCTTATCACCTGCGGGATGTTGGGCACATAAATGAACCACTTGGGGAAACAAAAGCACTTACCTCATCAAGTCGTTATCAGGATGTAACTAATATGTAAATCAGTCAGCATCATGCTTGGACCCAGCAAGTGCTCGATACCTATCAGCTATTATAACTCCATAATCTTTTTCTAAGAATGACTAAAACATCACTTTTCTCAGCTCCTATCAACCCAAGGAGAAACAAGATTTAGGTATTTCCTATTATTTTGACAAGTCTTTTGTTTTGCTTTGTTATAGATGCTTGCAAAAGAAAAAAAAAATCCCTAAATCAGTGACCATCCACTGTATGTAATTAAAATATGCATTTAATTTTGCGTATGCAGCTTCTGTTAAATATGATACATGTATACTTGTAGGTCTCTGAAGATGTTATATATTCCAAGCTCTTAGAGGAAGGAAGAACTCAATCTGTTCAATTTTCTTAAACTTAATACGTTTCTTTTGGATTATTCAATTTGCACGCACCATTACGCAACACTTAAGAGTTAGATCAACTCCTCTCCTTTGAGTTCAGAGATGTTAACTGCTGGGAGTGATTCCATAGACAAATAACGCTTAAGAGAATGATCTGAACCTTCAAGCTTTTTGTAAAATTGACTCCTATATACTATGGCCCCTGATTACCATCTGTCACTGTTAGTTTCATTGTCTATGCGTGGTTATGACCATGTTGATGTTTTGTGAAGGCCACCTCAAAAGCCTTAGTTAAAAAACAATGTCATTTGCTCATTTTTTATTCTATTTTTTCTCTTTTTCCGTATCCTAAATATAAATATCATGTGGGAAACCTTAATGTTATTCTTCCAGAGAGTATACATCCTCCTTTTATACTTAAAAACTATGTTGGAAATCATTACACGTTTTTATTTAAATTTCTATCTCATTCTTTCTTTTAGTTGAATCGTGTTCTACTGTATGAATATAGCTTCACTTATTTTACAAGTTCTTACTGATGGAAATTTAGGTTTTTCCAGGCTTTTGCTACTACAAACAATATTGCAATAAACATACTTCAGTTCCTTTGCACACTCGTGTATGTCTGTAAGTACCTTACCCTAATTTTTTGTTCATGGCTCCACCATTACCCCAATCAGGTTTAGAATCTTCTGATATCTCTGACCCTTCATAATAATAGATGGCACATCGGATTCAATCAGTTCTTTATTACATCCAATCATTTTTAATTAAGTAAGTAAGTACTTATTTATTTATTTTGAGAGAGAGAGAGAGAGAGAGAGAGAGAGAGAGAGAGCACACAAGTGGATGAGAGGCAGAGAGAGAGGGAGAGAGAGAATCCCAAGCAGGCTCCACTTATCAGCATAGAGCCCAACACAGAGCCTGATCC
This sequence comes from Prionailurus bengalensis, assembly GCF_016509475.1. NCBI lineage: Eukaryota > Metazoa > Chordata > Mammalia > Carnivora > Felidae > Prionailurus > Prionailurus bengalensis. The sequence continues at coordinate 102,967,629 of NC_057349.1, forward strand.
CACGAAACTTTGAGATCATGACCTGATCAAGAGTCTGGCACTTAACTGACTGAGCCACCCAGGCGCCTCAGGATCCAATCTTTTACTAGAGAGGAAAAAATGGTGGTCGTGGTCGTGGTTAACAACAACAACAACAACTAAGAGGACTTGTTTTTAACTACACAAAAGAAAATCTTATAAAAGCTGGTTGTGATGGGGGGGCGCCTGGGTGGCTCAGCTGGTTCAGTGTCTGACTTCCTCTCAGGTCATGATCTCACGGTCCGTGGGTTCGAGCCCCGCGTCGGGCTCTGTGCTGACAGCTTGAAGCCTGCAGCCTGCTTTGGATTCTGTCTCTCCCTCTCTCTCTGCCCCTTTCCTGCTCACACTCTGTCTCTCTCAAAGATAAATAAACATTAAAAAAAATCTTTAAAAAAACTGGTGGCGATGGGAAGGTAGTTTGTAGGCAACTGTGCTGTTCTTGCGACTTCACATGCATTGTTTTTAATTCTCGCAATTAGATAGGTTTTTTTTAGACCCATGATAAAATTTTCAGAGGAGGAAACTGAGGCTCAAGTCAAATGAGGAATGTGACCGAAGTTACAACATTAAGTACGGAGGCCAGCCTATGTGCCTGGGTTCTCTTAATTCCTAAACCTATACTCTGCCCTCAAATCTACGTCTCTGTAGTAATGCATGATATCAGCCTTTATATGCTGATTCATTACAACTCTAAATCCTTCCGAATCTACGTGGTACCCACTGCTATCTCACTAGTTCAGGCAGACTAGTGAAACAGCCTCCTATGGACTCTTCTCGTCTTAAGTTACTTCCCTCAAATTTCTCCTGCTCGCCACTTGCCAATAACCTCACTCCAACACGAATTCAATTACATCATAAGATTACTCTTTCAGCCCGGTACTTACGCTTCCTCAGCATCTGGACCCACTTCCCCTGTCCCTCCCTGTCACCTCTCCTGCTGTGGCAGCAACCTCAGGGTGTGGACGCTTTTTAAGTAGGTATACGCACAGTGAGGGCAGAGCCAGGGGAGGCGCTGATTCAGTATGGCTCCCAGGCCCTTATCCTCACCTTCCACAGAGTAGCTCTATTTTCATCCGCTTTCTGCGTCAGGCAATGGGGTCAGGTAATACTTTATTTGAAAAGTATTTGAAAAAACCCACAACATTCTAACAGTTAAAAACAAAATAGGAAACTGTTAATATTGTGCAAATACCGGCTCCATGAGGATAGGCCAGTTTTTCTCTCGTGCACTACAGTATTCCCAGGTCCTAGAATAGTGCCTAGAAAATGCTCAATAAGTATTGGCTGAAGGAATGAATAGATGTGTGGACTTAATTAACTTTGGCTCCATGGATGCACGAACAGAAACTTCGGGCAAGTTAGCTACCCAACTGCGATAAGCCCTTTTCCCTCTCCTGTGGAACCCCGCACTCCCACCCAGTAGCACTGTGGAGACTGGAAACGTTAAGTACCTAGCCCAGGAACTGTAACAGCCTAACTTGCACATTTATTGCTCAAGGTCAAAATCTATTTGTTGTTTCATAAACACACCTGGAATTTCCTATTTTCTTCTCCTTCAAAATTTTTCTTCATCAGAGCCACTAAACGTTTTTCCAAGACTCTTTCTCAATGAACCCAGCATCTTACTATTTACTTGATTTTTTTTTTTTTTTTTTTTTTTTTTTGGCATTTATCTATTTCCCATGGTGATGGGAGGTGGAGAAAAACAAGGCTGGTCTGGTACTTGTTGGTCAACTGAATAATTTAATAAGTTCATGACTTGGTAGAACAATCTTTCAGATTAATAATTAAAATCAGACTTAGAGCAAATGAAAAAGGTACTTTTTTCTTGCAGTCACTATTGAATTTACTTTTGTCTATGCCATTTAGATTCATGTAATATAACGTTTCTCATTTATCCAGTGCTTGAGAGTATACAGACTATTCCCTCTTGTTCTTAGTTCAATTCTTATCAGTGGTATTAACTACACGTGATAGAACTGTTGGCCATTTCAAAATTTCTATCACCCAAGTCAGAGAAGGAAAGGTCTCTACACCAAATGTATTTCCTGTGCAAGCAAAAAATAAATGTGGTTTCAAAGTAGCAACATAATGCGTCTTTGGGAATGTGTATATTTTTTCAATTTGTTTTATCCTAACCCTCAAAATGAACAAATCTATTGTAGTCAATTGGTGTCAAAGCAACTTAACCTTAATTTTAAGACCATACCAAAAGTATTGTCTTCCCTAAGTAAGTATTGTACAACCTTCCCTAATCGAGTTTGAAAAAGACAGATGGGCCTGCTTTTTCCTTGCACTGTGTTTATAGTTACAATCTACATTTGCTCATATAACACATTAAAAAAATCAGCTGCAGAACTGACATCAGAGAAAATGATTCCAAATTCTAAATATACGTTCTAAATTCAAAAGGCAACAGTGAAGCACATAGATTCCCTGTCGATAAGGACTCAGATCCATTTTAGCAAAAGTAATAAATGGGAAGGTATCTGTTTGTGAAAGGATAGGAATCCTGGAGGTCACGTCTGCAGAAGCTGCTGAAGTAGCCTTTGAGAAAACACCTTGCAGACATTCATTTCTCTTCTTGCCTTCTATACTTCTCTCTCTCTCTCTCTCTCTCTCTCTCTCTCTCTCTCTCTGAAGTTTTCTTTGACTTACCCACTGCAAAGACTAGATGTATCGTACTTTTAGGAAATGACAAGCATTCATATCTAATACCGTAGACAGTGCTGAACTTCCCAAATATTTGTTCCTCCTCCCTGGGGGAGGGCTGTATTTCTTTGCCTCATTGATGTCAGAGTTGGCCATAGGAATTGATTTGGCTACTGACATGAATACAGGTCACTCCCAAGGCGATGCTTCTAGAGCCAGCATGTTCTCCATGGTAGTCTCTTTTCCCCACACCAAAAAGATCAGCAATGCTTTCCATGGATGGTGCTCTAACCATCCGGGTCCCAGAGTGCAGACTCCTTGAGTAGAGCCCTCCAGCCTGCGATGGAAATGTGGCGGGAGGGAGAAACGAACGTTTGAGATGTGAAATCATTGAGATCAAGTCATTTGTTACCTCAGCACAACTTAGCCTCTTCCTGACTAACATTTGTGATAGGAAGTCATACACCAGAATGAAGGGAAGCTCTTTTACCTAGAAGGTGCAAAGAAAAAAAAAAAAACCCAAAAAGCACGACTGTTGTTGGAATTAAGAGAAAAATAGCATATTTAATGATTTGTACTTATAAAGGGGGTTAAGGACTTCTATGTGGATGACTATTAAGTGTGTATAGGGGGATACGGGTGAAATCATTAAATTGTTAGTGAATACCAATAGTACAGTAATATTTCAATTTTATCTTCAGAGATCAAAGCGTTTGTCATGGTAACCTGTAGTGGGCAGTATTACTGGTGGCAGGGGTCATGTATTTATGAAATCAGACAGACTGAGTTCAATCCTTCAAACCTCTTCCCGGCTGCTCAACTCTGAGCAATTTAACTGAAGGTGCAATTGCTAATCTATAAAAGTGGCATATGGAAGCTAGCTTGCTGGGTTATTCTGAAGATAACAGAGAATGCATGTTAAGAGTCTAATATAAGGATGTGGCATACAACGGCTGCTCGATCAACACAAATCTTATTACTTCTACATATTTATACTTTCCCTCTCAATGAACAGAAAGCTAACGTATCCAAAATTATCTAGGGTCTAAAGCTATGGGTGAGCCTAGGGTGAATGTGAATTAAGCAGAATTGGGTTTCAGGCTTTGGAGAAGCCTGGGACAGAGGACATTTTCAAAGGTTCTCAGAAGAACAAGACAGTTTTAACTCTAGGGCCAAAGAGATCTCGAAGGCTGTTTTGAAGGGATGTTGAGTCAGGAGGTGAGGCTTAACAAAGACATCCAGACAAGACTTCAGCAAGAGCACTGGGGGGCACGGACTTCTTCCTGTCCTTTCGTAGCTCCTGAGAGTGTGAGATTCAAAAAAGAAGAAGAAAACGGAGTGTAGGAGATAAACCCAACCTAACAGTGCATTGCAGTAGCCATTATTGCACACAAAATGTACCCGCTTGAAAATGCCTACCCATTCTGGTCCCCCTTAGACAACAGCTGCCAGCCATCACTGAGGCCCAGTATAATTCCTGGGTGAGAAAAATCGAAAAGCTTCAAAGATTCTGGATCAGGTGAAGAGAGTGATACTTGCGTTCCCTTGAATACCTTTTCTGAAAACTTTCATTTCTAACTTGGCCCTGGAGGGGCAAGTAGTTCTTGACACGGGTACGTTTCTGGTTTCAGCTCATCACTTTTATTCATAATTTACACATGGCTTTTGACATTCAATCACAGCACAACAGAACAAAATCCTTGGACCTAAAACATTTTGATGCAACATTAGTTTGATGGCTCTGACTCCACGTTTTAAAAAATGAACACCCTTCCCCCCATATTACTTAATCATTATGTAGGCTAAGATTTATTCTCCTGAGTTTCTTAGAGATATTTGCCCATCAAAATAGGTTCCCTTACAAAAAGAACCAGGGTATTTCACAGCAAACTGTATCTCTTGGTGCACTTTAGGTTTTACCTGTCAGTCACTGACTTATTTTTATGTCCTCTGCCTTCTCCATCCAAAGCCTGTTGCAATTTTTGAGACAACTGGATGCACAAAGTCTGCAATGGTCTCTCCTATGGTGACGTTCTAAAAGAAGACTTGCGGCGAGCATATTCAAGTACATTCAGTTGGACCAGGAGTAGGCCTGCACACTTAAGCAAACTCCTATTATAGCCTCCTTTCACTTATACTAGTCTATGGGACTACCATTCTTATGCTTTCTAGTGATTCCGGTTTTTGATAACGTGTCTCCTCCAGTTGAAGGGACATCACAGCAAAGTACAACTTTAGTCATATGGCTAGTCAGCGAAGTACTGTCAAACTAGGAAATGGCTGTTACACATTCAGGAAATGTCTACACTGGGCTCCAGGCTAATAATCCGGAGAAAGGAACATTTAAACAAAGATTTTTTTTAAAAAGGCCTTTATGTTGCCTTGCAGTAGGAAATGCACCTTGAATACATCAGCCTAATCCCCACTTTCTGAATGAACGGTTTGCTAAATTTAGCATCTGCAGATGACTCATGCATATGCTGCAGTAGATACAGTTTGGAGCAGAAAGAATTCTACAAATCAACTTGATGGGGTTAGTTATCTAGGCACAACTCACCAAGGGTTAAAACAGGAACGCGTTTAAACCACAGAGAGACCCAGGCTTTGTAACAAAGGCTGTTCCAGTTTAAAAATATGTACTGTAGACCAATTTTGATAGAAATCAGGGGACTGATTCAACAAGATGGTGGGACAGAAACATGGTAAAAGTGTTATTTCGCTAAGATGGGCTGGTTTCCTAATGATTTCATTAGGAGTTAGCAGAGAAGGAAGATAGCTTTAGGATCTAGCCGTCGTGCAAGTGAAACATGCGGAAAGATGGAGAGAAGTGTCTCAAGAAGGTTTGCTGCATCCCAAGATTCAAACTGCTTGTTTGTTATTTTTGGCTGCCAAAGCAGTATTTCTGTGACTCAGTGTTAGGCATGTTTCAAGACAAACACACACACACACACACACACACACACCACCACCACCACCACCACCACCAACAACAACAAACAATAAAAATTAAGTGAAAAGAAAAAAAGCCCCACACAGCTTTAAGCAGGTATATAAGGCCCCTCTAAGCTTTACTCAAATTATTTTCCATTTAGAGCTTCTAGATTGAGTTCAAGCTTCTTCAAGAAGAAGATTGAGTTCCACCTCCTGGAAGTACTTTCTTACACCTTTTCCCTTACAGTCTCTCCTTTCTTCCTCTACTCTCCTTCTTTAATATCTCCTCTATGATTCCATTCAACCAGTATTTATAAGCACTTGCCATGTGCCAGGGAATATTCTGACACACTTAGGATACACTGGTGAACAAAAAATTCTTGTTCTCAGTGGAGTTCACATTCTAGTCGGGAGGAGGGAAGAAAGGACAGTGAGGTAGTCCTTCTTTAATTGTAATGTAATAATTTACTTTCTCATGTAACTCCACGAAGCCAGAGGACTGTGTCTGGTTCATCTCTGCAGCACAGAGCAGGCCCTCAATAAGTATCCGCTTAATGACTGAATATGGAATTCTCAGTAACGACAATATTAAAAATCAAAGATGTTCTTAAAAGAGAATATTTGGGCCTTTATTCCTCGGTACTAATTTATGAACTAGCACAGTAATTAGAGCTGCTGTGTACTAGTTTCCAATTTTATAGATCTAATTTTGGAAAGTTTTATAGTTGAAACATTGAGTCGTCAAACATATCCAATTTTGACGATCACAATACTTCTTTTCAGTCAATGTCCTTGAATCCCATAAACTGTTTTCAGTGAATAATCTTCTACTCTTGGTTGGTTTCTAAAGCACAAAATAAAAATAAACCTCCATTCTTAATAGGATTTAAATGACAATATATTACAAGATGCAGTAGGGCTTTAAATTTAGGGTGTGAGTGAAGTTTTGCAGTTTGATAATCAAAATAACTCTTAATGGGTCTTATCTAAATGCTCACTTGGATACTTATATTTAGTATCCATACAAATGCTGTTTCTCAGAATTTACTTTTTGTAATATCTCCTTAAAACAGAGACATGCTCCTGAAATTTTTCCTTTTAAATACCTCTGTTGGAATGAGCAGCATTAGTGAACAAAGACGGTACAGTGCCCAGTCTGGGGTTGTGAACACAGTCTGTGGTCACAGCGTACTTGTGGATATTGAGAAATATCAAACTAGTGTGTTGGCCATATTCCTTGTGGAATCTCTACTCTATACCCTGCTGCATACTGTCTTGGGCAGCCCCCTTGTTCTTTAGCTGTGTGCACTAGAGGGTAAGTGGGAGAGAGGAGGAAAAAAAAACAACAGTTTAAGTTTGGGAAATGTGCTGACCAGTCTGAGGATGGAAATTTTTTTGAGGATCAATTCAGGATTCCTTGATTCATATTCATTTTGCCTCTTATTGCCATGGATACATAAGTTTTTATGAATATAGCATTTATAATGGCAAGTTACAAGATGGCAGTATATTACACTGAGTCTATTTTTACAACCTAAAAAATACATGCCGTCCAGATAACTTAAAGCGGCGTTGTGGAAACATACGAGGCTATCTCAGCAGAAGCACCTTCCAGACATGCAGCATCATACTTCTGACCTCCAGTAACTGTTTCAGAATTGGGTTCCATGAATGTGAGAAAACACACTCAGTTCTAGGACCGGTTCTACTGACAAACGCCACGACAAGCTGATCTGTTGCCATGTCCTGAGTCATGTGTCTAAGTAACGAAAACAGCAAATGTCATGTAAGTCCAGGAGCGCTAGTTTTGGTGCTCTCCGTGTCGTTAAAGCTAGCAGCAGCCCGCTGTGCACTGTGAACTGGTGAGGTGGGGAAGATGGTATTACACAAAATACTGACCACCTGTTGTGATGTCCGGACACTCACCATTCTAAGTTCTCACTAAGAATTCCAGAGGAGAGCAAGACAGGGCAATGGTAATGGAATACCAAGGGTGGTAAAAGATAGGATAAGCCTACGTGATCAGAAGGAATAGATGGAAATTCCAATCAACTGTAAAACCCAGAGTGTATATAAAATCCAAAATTTGACTGCATGTATCCTTTTTCCGAGGGGCGGGGGTGGGGAGACCGAGAGCATGACAGAATGAGAATCTTAAGCAGGCACCACACTCAACACCACCCGGATGCGGGGCTTGATCCCACGACCCTGGGATCACGGCCTGAGCCAAAATCAAGATGCTTAACCGACTAAGCCACCCAGGAGCCCCCATATACTTTTCAAATACTCTATAAGCTAGAGTTGCACACAGGGGAAAGAAGAAAAGAAAGACAATAGCATCTTCGCACAATCAGACATGGCTAATTTACATGGGCCGATTGCATTTCTATCTCTGACATCCAAACTCTTTGACCCCCCCCCCCCCCCCCCCCAGACAAACTTACGCACAGACACAGACACAAAAACAATGACACGCCAATTCCAGACTGGGAGCCAGTGGTTGGCACTGGACTTTTAGCCCTTGTACAGTCTGCCTGGTTTTTTGTTGTTGTTTTTTTTTTTTTTCAACCACTTTTGCAGTTACTGTTCTTCTTTCTCTTTGTAACCATAGACACTCCCACAGAGCAGAAGCTCAATTCCAGGCAAAGTGTGCGTGCGTATTTTTAAATAAAGAAAACAGGTCTTCAAGTTCTGTGTTAGCAAAGTCACCTCTTCTACTGTGGGTGCTAATGCTAAACATGCAATAATACTTTATTGTCATGAGCAGGAATCTGCTTTGCTAATTAAATGCAGCTGTCAGTAATTACTCCTTGTCAGTGTAATCTATTTTAGGGAGCTCTACTTTAAATGATAAAAGATGGGCCTGATATTGAGAGGGTGGGAGAAGCAAGGTGACTGCTGACTTCCCCACATCAGAAACTCACTTTTTTTTTTTTTTATGATGAATGAGTAACTTTATTGTGAAGATACCTGAAGGGGGTTATCTGGTATTTCTTTAGCACATGAGTAATAAAGTTTGCAGTTAAATAGTTCTTTTCATATCTGAAATCTAAATGTCACCCCTCCGTAATACCAACAAGTACTATGCCTTTCTGAGTTAAAAATACATCATGATGGTAATTGGTAAGAAAAGCATCAATAGTGAAGTCACTATAATCTCTACCATCAAGGGGAATTCAGTACAAATGAGCCTTCTAATTCTCATAAATGGATTAGACAGAGGAGGATACTTTGCAAGGTGAAAGGGGGGTGGGTAGTAACAATTTCCTCTATGCCTTATTTCACTGATACGCAACCAGGCTTTCTCTGGGAAAATGCTGGACTTCAGTTCAGGTCTTCGAAATTTGCAAGTGAAAAAAATGCATGGCTTTTGCTTGTAATACTAATTTATCTTAAGCGCTTCTGAAAGAAGCCTAAAACTCTTTAAAGCTCTGAATCTACCTGACTACAAGCAATGTCGGGGTGAAGGTACTGGCAGCCCAATTCTCTGCACAGGATAGGTGCCGGAAATGCCACAGACGCTGGCATTGAGGCCAGGGTCTGAGGGGAGCAGAGCTGCAGCCCTCGCCTCCCCTGACTTCCCCTGACATTTAAAATGAATGTGGTGGTTGGGGCGCCTGGGTGGCTCAGCCGGTTGGGCATCTGACTTGGGCTCAGGTCATGATCTCACAGTTTGCGGGTTCGAGCCCCGCGTCGGGCTCCGTGCTGACAGCTCGGAGCCCGGAGTCAGCTGCGGATTCTGTGTCTCGTTCGCTCTCTCTCTGCCACTCTGCCGCTCACACACACTCTCTCTCTTTCTCGCTCTCTCTCTGTAAATAAACATTAAAAAGTTAAAAAATAAATAAATAAAATGAATGTGGCGGCAGTGGGAAGGGGAAGCCGGAGTCTCAACCAGTGAAGCCATGGGGTGGTGGTAGGATCAGTGGGGAAAACAACAGCAGGGAGGACCTGGTGCACAAGTGGCTTTACCCTGCCCCCCTCCCCCCCAAACCGCCCAGGCTCTAAGACTTATCACACCCCTCACAGCATCCTGACTGCCTCATCCTTCTTCTCCCACCAACACTCCAATAGTCCTTGTGTTCCTGGATAATTAATTATCTTGTTACAGGTCCCAACAAATTCGGCAGCTACTCTTCTGCATACAGCACATTATTTAAATACAATTAATAATTTGGTTGTTCATCTCAGACAGAAAAAAGAAAAAAAAAAGCTTTCCCGATGGAAAATAATGGAAAAAAAAAGTAGAACTATCTAAGTGTATTTTTGAACTATGGTAGGCAAAAGACACTAACTTGCATTCTTTTTCCGAGACTCCTCTGTTGGGTAAGGGGTGCAAGGTCCCGTGGGAATGGTGTAAGTTCTCCCTTTTCCATGGTATAAATTCTCACCTCCTTTATTGAGAATACCTGGGCTATTCCAGATATTTCTAAAAAACCAAAATGTTAAACATTTCAAGTGATTGGCATCTCAGCTGAAGAAAGAACACACTGAGTAGCTACTGAGCTCCTTACAGAGTAGGGTTTATTCAAAGGGAGAAACCAGTAAGATAAACACGGACTATAGAACCTCTGAAACATCCTGGCTTTTTTTAGGTTCCTACGACAATTCCACTGCATTCTTGAATAGCTGTCATATGCCAAGCTCAGGCTTTTGAATCACCTGGAACATTCCTGGAATACAGTAGGTGCTCAAGAAATAGCCATCAAGTGCATGAGATTCTGAGCTATTGTCACGGTATTGTTACTTGCTTCCAACTCTAGCCGGCTGAAGCCAGGGAGTGAAATTTGGTGGCAAGGGCAGAGACTGCACAGCCAGAGGTAGGCTTCCCACCTGTGGTCGGGTGCTGATGGGAGTGGGGAGCGTAAGGGCCTTGTTTCCTCGCACGAACATCCACAGGCTCCCCAGGGCAACACAAACATCTTTCCTTTCTTTACGCTCCGCTCCCTCCTACATCAGGCTCCCTTTTGCCAACTTGGGGAGGTAAGACCCACTTGACTGTCTTCTGGAACAAGGAAAAGGTCCTCCTCCTCGAGCCTACTTTTAGTATCAAAGGAGTCCTGGCACAAACCCTGTAACAGGTGTAGTTGTCAGAAGGTCTGCCCCAGCCCTGAGCTGGGTAAGGGATGAAGGTGTGTGCCCAGCCTTCTAGGGCTGGTCTCCCCAGACCGTAGGATCACTGGACACAGGAAGGCAGCACTACAGTAACCACACTTAGGGATTTCAGAATGGTTCTCTCTCTCAGCATAATGATTACTAGATATCCTTTTGCTTTCAAAAGTATCCCAGCTTGGCTGGTAAATTCTATGGTCATCTATTTAAAACAAACATAAGTCTTTTGTTCAGTTTTCTGACATTTTATCTTCAAATAGATTTTGGACATGTAATGTATGTAGGGAACCACCTGTAGATCAAAAATGGCTGATTATTATTGTGATGGAATTAGGTCACAGAGAGCTTCATGCTTATAAAAGTAAAACTATACCTTTCATCAAGGCTACAGAATTATTTGGTAATCAAGAAGCTACTAAAAAAGAAAAAAAAAAGAAGCAGCAGCTACTAAAGTAGAGGAAAATTTTCATATATATGTATATAAGTATATATATATGATTTAATATTAATATTATTACAGTATACATAATAGAATACACATGTATACACCCCTAAAATATATATTTCTCGCTAAGGTACCTTTAAAACAGGATATAGTTAAATTCTCACAACAGTATAAACATTTCCAAATAAAATTATGACTGAAAGCAAACAGGATTAACTTGGTTCTACTTATATATTACTGATGGTTTTGTCTCAGGCTTAAGGCATACAGTGGGAATATAATGTCTATACAACAAGGGAATATTAATGTTTTTAAGTACTTAAGAGGAAGCAGATAAACATAATATTAATATTGTTTTTGTTTTTAATTTTAGAAATAATATAGTAAAAGAAGTCAGCTAAAATAGTTATAGCTTAAATACCATACTACATGCATCAATATTTTTAGAGAATAGTATATTATAGTCTTTATGTTATACTTTTGAAGGTAATATTTTTATTTTTGAAGGGAATTTATTATTTTATTTGTATGTTTGGTTACTCACCAGGGAATGGCCACACACATCTAAAAATATTTCCTATTAAATACATCTATCAACAGGCCATTGATATTTTTTCAGAACCAGATAAGATGTTAATGTGATTATCATAGGTTATCAGCTAATCTTTTGCTTTTATGGAGTTTTCCATTTTGGCCATAGTGAAGGAATTTAATTTCATGTTTATTTCAAATCTTAGAAGAAAAATTTTTATCTCACATTAAGTAAATAATTGGTTAAATATAAGTATCTTGATTTATAGGGAAAATCATAAATAAATCATATTATTATTAGATATATTTGATTTTTTTGAACATTTATTTATTTTTGAGACAGAGAGACACAGAGCATGAATGGGGGAGGGTCACAGAGAGAGGGAGACACAGAATCCGAAACAGGCTCCAAGTTCTGAGCTGTCAGCACAGAGCCCGACGAGGGGCTCGAACTCACGGACCGCGAGATCCTGACCTGAGCCGAAGTGGGACGCCTAACCGACTGAAACACCCAGGCGCCCCTATTATTAGATATATTTGAAAGAATTTGAATAGAATGAAAAGTAAAAAATGAGCTTATGGACTATTATGGAACTTTCTTGTTTTAAGTTTCTTTATTTTGAGAGAGAGTACACGCGTGCATGCTCACATGAGCAGGGGAGGGACAGAGAGAGAGGGAAAGAAAATCCCAAGCAGGCCCTGCACTGACAGCATGATACCCAAAGCAGGACTCGAAACCATGAACTCACAAACCATGAGATCATGACCTGTGCTGAAACCAAAAGTCAGACATGTAACCAACGGAGCCACTCAGGTGCCCCTATTATGGAACTTTCTGAAGCTTTCTTAGCCTTGTATATAGAATATAAAAATTAAAACTGCCTAGTTCTCTATAGACCTTACCAGAGAAATGGAGACTGCAATTTACTCTTAAAAAAAAAAAAAATCTATCTAGTCTTGCTAGGTGGATACCTACTGTGGACACTGAGAACACTGGAAAAGAAGGGAACCGGACTGGGAGTGGGGAGCAAGTTTTCCCTAATCCCAGGCAGAACGGGACTTTTCTTCCTCCCCCCGTGTCCTCGTTGCATCTTCTCTCCCTCGTGTAACACACGAAGTACCACCTGTTCGTTTACCAGCTAAATTCATTCTTGGGCTTGCAAATTCCTTGAGAGCAAGGAGTGTGTCATCGACCTCCTCAGCACCTAACCCATTGCCCGTCACACACAGTAAGTGCTCAATAAATGTGTACTGAAACAAATTGAGCAAGTCAGTGAGTAAGAAAAAGCTGGAAAAAAAAGTAAGGCAGAGGGAATGAGATCAAGATTATGTCTCCAATAAAAATGTATTTAGTGCTTCCTATATCCCAGACACTATGGTAGGCACTGGAGATACAGGCACTGGCTGGGGTGGAGGCAGTGTGTGTATATGAATGCTGGGCGGCCACTACCAAATAAACCAATCATTCAAAACTACGATCTATACACAGAGTACATACAATAGAAGAGCAGAAAGCCAGCCCATCCTGGCTTGGGTGGGGGTGGGTAGGCTGCAAGAAGAAAAGGCATAAGAAAAAAAGAGAAGTGGTGAGAAAGAGGAAGAGAAGTCAGATGAGCAGAGAGCACTCGAGATGGGCAACATGTGCAAAGGCATCGTATGTGAAAGAGCACACTACTCCCTGCCCAGAACCTCCATATTGCAGGGACCTCATTTTGGAGTCAACAGGAGATACGTCCTAGGCTGGGTCTTTGGAACAGTAAGATCGTGGAATGCCGCACTAGTCTGAACTTCACCCTAGAAGCAAAGATGTTACAGGTTATTAAGCAGGGGAATTACATGATCAGGTTTGCATTTGGAAACAAAACAAAACAAAACAAAACAAAACAAAACAAAACTGCAGAAGCACTGACAAGGGTAGATACTTGAAGCTGGTAAGGAGGCTGGCGTGATTCAGGCAAGAAGTTCTGACTGAACTAAAGCAGGTGCATTGAGGCTGATAGAATAGGTAGGAGTTCAGGAGGCTGGGTTGTTGTGTCTTGGTGACAGACTGGAGGAGCAGAGGAGAAAATGCAAGAGGATCCCTGGGTACCTGTATTCCGACTACGATCTTTGTAACTAACTATGCTCCTTAGTTTCTCACTTTCCTTGAGTGTCTGGATGGATGATGTTGCCAATAGAGAAGAACAAAATAATAGAAAGTATTCGATAAGACGTAACATTAAGAAAGTAATGGTGCATACAAAATTTCAAGCCCTTGCTCTTGTTGTCGTTAAGTACAAAGTTGGGGATTCCTTCTGCTAGTATTTATAGAATTCAGCAACTCTAACACTAAATGCTGCTATCATAGCTGCTGAACGCCCAGGTGCCTATTTCAGAGTGGATAGGGTATGAGAATAACATAAACACCTGACTGAAAAAAAAAAAATAGAGCTTTGATTGTTGACCTCGTTTGAACTTTACCCGAAAGCTCTACAGAAAATTGGCCAATAATTATAGCTAATATTAAGATTTTCTGGTGTGCCAGATACCACAGTCCTGGCAATTGGCAATAACGTTCTTCACTTTGAAGAGTCAGGTATCAGGATTAAGTGGGCACCACACATCCAGTCTCGATGGGGGGAAAAAACAATATAGCCAAATGTGAATAAAAAATAAAATGGAAACAAGTGCTCCCACTAGCTACCAATCCATCTGCTGGCCCATCCTTCCCTCAGGCACGCCCATATATGTCCTGTCTTCTGTCTCCACCCCTCGCCTGGGTACCCCCAACCCCACCCTGCATCCCTCAGCTCTCCGTTTGCCAGGTTCCGAAGTGCGCAAAGGAAGAAGCCCCCAGTGTGCCCCACCTGACACCATGCGCCAAATACCACGGAAATAAATAAAGGTAACCCAGCACAATCCCTGCCCTTCAGAGTCACTCAGTCAGGTGGACAACAGAATGGTCTTTGGACCTTTTCTGGCTTCTTAGGAGGAAGGAACTCTGTGCATCCGCAGGAACCCATAGCTCCCTAGTGGGGAGTCTCTCCACTCCTCCGCAGTGCCCCTTTCCAGTGCCCTAGATCCTATACTATTTCATTCGGCGCAGAAAAAGCGAGGCGATTAGGAAGTTCGGCCCACAGGCAGCTGGCTCACTAGATGAAATTCCACTACACCGAGTGGCAGTTCCGTACCCCTGCACACGGAGCACGGGTGCAACTATTTAGCAGGATCTTGGCAGATCTATTTAAATCTGTTTAAAAATAGATACCACAGTCTACTAAAAATTACTATGGTCTCATTCTTTAGCTTCAGCGGCTGTTGCATACACACTGGAAAATAGTGTGATATGACGAAGCCAAGAAATGAAACTTTATTAAAATTAAATCCCTCTCTTGTTGCAGGAAGGACACAGGGAAATAGGGAGGCCTGAGTTTCAAGGTCCGGAAATCCAGGGATGGAGCTCTGGGGCTAAAGGCTACTGAGAAGTCTGTTGGTGTGGGCATGTGTGGGCTCTAAGCTAGATGGCATGGGTTTAGATCATGGCTTCACCCTTCTAGCAACAGGGCTTCTCTGGGCCTCAGTTTCTTCACCTGTGAAATGGAAACGCTAATGACATGTCCCACTGAATGTTTTGTGGGAATGCAATGTGCGATGACCTGTACAATGCTTGGCACATAGTAAACATTAATTAAATGTTATCTATTATCATTTATTATTTTTCCAGAGATAAAGAGGTAAATAGGTATATTCATTAGGATGAAATAAACATGAAGGAACATTAGTTCCTAAGCTTTACAAATCTGTAAAGTGAAGATAACCAGATAGCTACCAGAATTAAATAAGCTACAAAAAAAAAAAAAACTATAAAAAAACTAAGAATAAAGTTAAATTTAACCTTTTAAATTCTGTTACTCAAGTTTAATGACCAGAGTTAGAAAACAGCCTTTTACTTTACACTATGAACTCTATATGGTATAAAAATATTTAAAAAATAAATATACATATGGGGCACCTGGGTGGCTCAGTCGGTTGAGCGTCAGACTTCAGCTCAGGTCATGATCTCACACTTTGTGGGTTCAAGCCCTGCGTCGGGCTCTGTGCTGACCGCCTGCTCAGAGCTTGGAGCCTGCTTCAGATTCTGTCTCCTTCTCTCTCTGCCCCTCCCCCGCTCACGCTTTGTCTCACTCTTTCTCAAAAATACATAAGTGTAAAAAATTTTTTTTAAATAAATATACATAAAAGAGAAATTTATACGTATCCTAATACTTCAACTCATATTGGATATAAAGATAAACAGAAATATTTCAATGCTTTTCAATGCCTTTTGTTCTTCCCCATTACCTATATCTATAGAAAAGGATTTATCTTACAAAGAATTTGTGTGAACATGTACAGCCGGGGCCTGCAAGAACACACAGTGAAGTAGCTATTCCAAAAGCCTCCTCTTAATTTCTATGCTTGACACAGGCCTTTAAATCCAGTCTGAAACACAGATTTCTTCTCTTTCTACCTTTCCCTCAACAGTAAAAGGATCCATAGAACCTATGCTTTTACAATGGAGAACAACCAACTCATATATACATATATACACATACACATAAATAGATAAAGAAGGAAAAATGTGCCCATTGTGTTTAACCATTTGTGAGGATGTTATGCTGATGTTCAAGGTGATGATGATTACAGCGATATCAATTACCACTTCCTAAACCTTAACCATGTGTGACACTCTCTGCTAGTCATTTTACAGGTATTCTTGTATGGAAATCTAGAACTGGTATTCCCATAACCATATAAAAGATAATATTACTAAGAAATAGAAAGGCTAAGTAATTTGCCCAAGATCCCACAGCTAATAAACCGCGAAGCAGGGCTTCAAATTCAGCCAGCCCTCTCTGATTCCAGTACTTACACTATAATAAATACCTTACTTTTACTGAGACACATTCAGAAACATGGTGATTTTTTTCATTGACTTGAGTTAGCTATGGCAAAGAGATTACAGTGACACTCTAATAGGTTCATAAATAGTTTCCCAAACTATACATTTAATAAGATTATTAATATTTACGACAGGACGGTTAGGCTAGTTCATTTAAAGATGCTGTTACTTAGTGTTCATTATGTTTTATATGCTTTTTAAAAGTTTATTTACTTTTTACAGAGAGAGAGACTGACAGAATGCGAGTGGGGGGAGGGGCAGAGAGAGAGGGAGACCCAGAATCTGAAGCAGGCTCCAGGCTCTTGCGCTGTCAGCACAGAGCCCAATGCGGGGCTCGAATCCATGAACCCCAAGACCGTGACCTGAGCCGAAGTCGGATACTTAACCGACTGAGCCCCCCAAGTGCCCTATATGATTTTTTAAAATAAAAGGTGCAGTTACAGATGGTTTTCCTTTCGTCAACTTCTAAACTTAAACATTTTAATCAGTTTATTACTTTACCCTCCTTGTGCCATCCTCCTCCTGTCTCAGGCCATTCAGTCTCATAAAGATTATTATTCCACAGGGTTCCATAGACCGTAATGTCCTGAGATCATGACCAAGGAAACAGTCCATTCAATATTAAATCACAATCTTGCAACTATGCCCTATAAAGACTTTAACATTTTTTTTTTTTTTTTTAAATTCTGGTCTAGCAACTTGTAGAATACCCTGCGTCACTTCATGCAGTAAACATTAATTGGATGCCTACTGTATGTCCCGTGCATCACAACATATTGAGTCTCATTTCACATCTTCATAAGACAAAACAGAACACCTGGGATTCCTTTGGCAAGTACTGCATAGTAACACATAATACTGACCTCTGCACAAGACGTTCACATTATAAGGATATTATGGGAAGCATAAAACATTCAGAACCAGATCCTCCGAGCTATTAAAACTACTTAAATACGGCATCAGTTCTTAAGTTACCTAATTTAAAAGTAGCTGAACCTAAGAAAATGATTGAGTCCATTAAATATTACATTAAGTGATAGCACCGCTCTCCCACTGCTGTAGTTCAGGTTGTGTCCATGCTTCATGACAACTGCCTTCTTTATGAATTCCTGAAGAATGCACTCCAAGTTGAAAACTGTCATACATCTCAGTTGCTAGAATCTATCTGTTTGACAACTTCACTTGCGCCCCACTTGGCCCCTTATTCAAGTAAGCTTTAAAAGGGTATCTGTTCAAGAGCAGTGGCGGGATGGTAAACAGCCTGGGCTCGAATACCAGCTCTGCCCTTAGCAGCTGTGGGGCCTGAGTCTTGTATTTAGGCCCACTTAGCCTCATTTTTTCCTCTTCCCCTAAATAGGGATAATAATAATACCCACTTTACCCACTTATTTTCCCTCTGAAACGGGGGGGGGGGGGGTTGGGTGGGGGGGGGTGGGGAGAGGAGGGTGGCTACCAGAATTAAGTGAGTTAATAATAGGAGAGCTCTTTGGACAGTGTCAGGAACATCTTAAAGGTTATGATAAAAGCTTCTTAAACAAATTGTTCCAAAAAGTTGAATACGCTCCAATTTTTAACATCAAAGTATGTGAGTATTTATAAATACCATTCTTAAGATCATGCTGACTTCACAAAACATATCTGCCACAAAGGAGAGTCTCTTCCTATTATTCAGAGTTATTGGACAAATCATAGATATATGCAGAAACATAAATATATAAAGATATACTCCATATGTACACTTATGAGTATATATGCATATATGTATACAGAAGCATAGGTACACATATGAAACTTAACCACCTCCCGGCACAATCTAGGTGAAGTGGGCTAAAGGCAAAGCAAGTCTTCAACCATTAGTTAAACTGACATTAAAAAAAAAACGGACACAGTCTTCCTTCATAAAACTTTTCAAGAAAATGGAAAATAATCCATTGTACCAAATGTTAATTAAGACATGATAATGGAGCTTGCATAGAAGATCTATAGGGGTTCATTTATCCTGCCTATACATTATGTGGATCTCCAGATATAATCTTT
The DNA here is from genome assembly GCF_016509475.1 of Prionailurus bengalensis. Taxonomy (NCBI): domain Eukaryota; kingdom Metazoa; phylum Chordata; class Mammalia; order Carnivora; family Felidae; genus Prionailurus; species Prionailurus bengalensis. The sequence goes on from NC_057349.1 coordinate 102,986,273, forward strand.
TGCTTCTACTTTTGTTAACGTTAGCGGCTCTGAAATGTTTTTGACTTAGATCAGTGGCTTTTAAATGCAGTTATAAATATCTTGCTTTAATTGTTTTTCTGCTGTAAAGGTTAGGATAACATCACGAGTCTCAGAAATAAATACTGATTCTAGAGTGAGCAAAATATATCAACAATTAAATGAGATCCTGGCGGGGGGTTGGGGGAGTTACTCTTTTGCTGGTTCTAATGAATTCATATTAACTTTGCAGAAAAATTAAAATGTAGGGTTTTTCTAAATAGTAGCAATTTAGGTCGTAACAAAGTTTAACTAGCTACTTTGATTTTGAAGTCCCCCTCCCTACCAAAACAGGACAAACCTTGAATGAAGATAAATCTGTCGTTTGAATAATTAGTCTCTGAACTTGACCTGTTCTCTTCTTTCAAGCTATTTATCTTTTCTGAAAACAAACTATAATTCTATTACCAAATAAGAGCTCCTCACTTAATTGTACCAACTGCAGAATATGAAAATAGTTGAATAAAGTATTACAAAGAAATCCAAAAAAAATGTCAGGCATATAAGGGCCAATAAAATAGACGACTATTCACATATATAATTTCAGTGGCACAAATCTAGTGTTACTGCTAACACTCTATTCCCAGGGTTGTTAGCATCATTTTTAGCAAGCATTCTCTCCTCTGCCAGCTCCCTTTACTAGGAAGTTATCTTGAGAGTTATTTCATTCAGGAATGAACGTCCCTAAAATAAAAGACCATCCTGCCAGACATGTCAAGAGAGCCAAAGAAAATTCTCCTCGACTGAAATTTCCATAAGAGGTTTCCCTTTTTCTAAACACTCTTAAATAACCTTTTATTATTATTATTATTATTATTATTATTATCATTATTAACCTCTTTGACATGTTACTGCATTTTTGAGAGCTGTTACTGTTTCTGAGATTACACAAACAAAGAGAGGAGAAAAGGAGCAAATTGTTTGCTGTGTTGTAGGAATTTGAGTTCACTTTTTCAATGCAACAGGAACATTTGCATGTCCTCATAAATGAATACTAATGACATGCAGATCTGGCTGCTCCATAGAAATCACACACAGAAAGCTAGAGCAGTGCACAGGGAGTTACATTTCTCCAAAGTATTCACACAAAGAGCAAGAAGATTAAAGTCAGCATCAATTCTCTGAAGTTGAGTCATATCTAAATGATGTGGTGGGTTAAGAATGAGGGTGGGATTTATGGTGAAAGCAAAGTTGGCGAGTTAACATCTTGTATGATTTTTGAGTCAACAACTCTTTGTTGACCACCTACTTTGGGCAAGATGCCGCTTCCCTAAGTAAGCCACTGCTCTGCAGTTCCTTTACAGGGTGTAGGAGTAAGCATCCTCCTTCTACCGAAAATCCTTCCTTTTTATTTAAAATAACATCCAGCCCAGCTTTGCCTCTGTGTGTGTGCTCCTGTGCTCAATAAATACTTCTTGAATGAGTGGAAATTCAGTGAGTAAGAAGGTTATTCATTCACACACATCTGTGTCTGCCTGCAAAATGGTAAGGACAATGATGGAAGCATAATCAAAACACTGTAATGAACACCTTCTCAGAAAGGTCCAAAAGGGAGCAACTTCCAGTATTAAAATCTACGCAGGAGGTCCAGCTTAACCTAGAAATCATGATCCTAGTACTTCTGTGAAACCCCCTTAAATGCTATGCTCATAATGTCCCACGTAACCTGATTTAGGCATCTATTTGAAAATATTATTTTACATCATTAAATATGTTTCTATGCATTTTAGTAACTGAAAAAAGAATACTTTAAAAATACTCTGGAGTAATCTGGAAGGGGCGAGAGCAGTTTTCCATTTCACTGTTCAGACTCTGAGAGGCAGTTAAATTTAAACAACAGTTTCCGTCCATCACTAGGTTGTGTGCAATCTCTTCCTGCCTCTAGTTCACTGGTGACCCGACTTCACATTCCCAAGAATCCCTCCTCATGCTCCTCCAGTCACTTTAAGCCAGGACCATTTGTAAACAAACAAAGGGAGTAAGGTTTGGAGTACTGTTTTCATTTCTCCCGTTAAGAGCTTCCCTGGGAGAAACCACTAAGGTAACTTTTAAAAATCTGCTACAACATCATTGAGATCAATAAAACATATTTTTAAAAACAGCTTTGATATCCAAATTTGTAATCTCTTTTCTTACCTTCATTTCAACTTTTCCTTGGACTGGACACTGAATAAATTTGAAATAAATTGTCACGTGGAAACATGGGTTTAAAGCTTTGAAATACGTCAAAACTACTGAGCAAAAGCTTTCAGAAGAACCACCTCATAGTACTTGGAGCAAATCTGTTTAGAAAAGGGCACCTTTACAGAAAGGACGCTCACCCACTCTCGCTCACGCCCAACCTGACCCTGTATGCTATTTATCAGACTAAGTTTACATAAATCAGAGAAGAGTTACAGTGCAATTAAGTGTAGCCACGAAGTAATATGATATAAAGCACTTTGCAAATATTAAACCTCCCCTTAAGGGATCAATGTTTTCCATGAAGAAGGTGGTATTGGGAGGAGGGAGGGAAAGAAGGAAGGGATGGAGAGGGAGAGACCGACCCACCGGGTGAGGACTGGGGAAACCACGGATCTGAGCAGCAGCCCCTTTGGGCGGGCACCCTGAAGCACGCCAAGAGAGAAGCTGGAGAACGGAGCCCAACAGGGTGAAGTGACTCCGGAGCTGAAGCGGAGGACTGCTCGCTGTGCACCCGGAACCGCCGGGTAGAGGCGTCCACAACAGTCTGCGCGCTCCTCGGGGCGCTCATTCCCCGAGTCCCCAAACCAAGGCGACCACCCAAGTCCCAGGAGCAGGGGTCTCTGCGCTCCAGTCAGAAGGCACAGCGACCTCGCGCACCCCTGAATAATGTGACCGCCCCCTCGATTGCATCCAGCTCGCGCGCGCGCGTGTGTTGGGGACTCGTGAGTGGGATGGGTGGCGGGGTCTGGGGCTGCGAGAGATGGGGGCCGGCTGGGGCGGAGATCGCACCCGACCCAAGTTAACTGAGCCTCTGCCTGCCCCCCGCTCCGGCCTTGCAGCCCCCCAGTCTCCCGAAGCCGTCTCGCGCTCCAAGCGACAGCCCCACAGCCACCCGGGGAAGTGGCTGGGCGCGAGGCCCCAAACTCTGCAGAGCGCAGTTTACCCGTGTTTCCTCCCTGGCTCCCTCAAAGAGAGCCCAGCGCGGGCTGAGACTGACCGACTGACACCTACGACCCTCTTAAATTTACCCTGGGAATCGCCCCGCCGGTTCCCGTCTCGCTCTAGTTTAGCCCCGAGCCCCGGGGAACGTCTCAAAAGTCTACCCCCGGCAGCACCCAGGAGAACCGCGCCCCCAAAGTGGTTTCGGCTGGCACCGCACGGACGTCGCCCTTGGGCGACTCCCCTCCCGAGTCAATTCCTCCCGAATCTACGAGCTTTCAGCCCGCTGCGCCCGAGCCCCTCCCCGGCGCGAGGCGGGCAGCCCGCCCTGCTCACCTTCGTCCCGGGCGCGGCGGCGGGGGCGGGGGCGGGAGCCCAGGGCGCGGGCGCCGGCCACGGGTCGCGCCGGGCCACGGGTCGCTCCCGCAGTCTCCGCGGCAGTTGGTCCAGTAGTTTCGGAAGCCCGGGCTCCGGCTCCGCGGAGAGCGAGTCGGCGTGAATGGGAGCGAGCGACCGCGCTGTGCGTGCGCGCGTGAGAGTAAGAGGCGGGCGGGCCCCACACGCGGGCAGCGGCGGCGGCTGCTGGGTCCCGGGCGGGAGCCGGAAGGGGGAGGAAGCGGGCGAGAAGTAGTGGAGTTTAGGGCGCGTTTCCTGCACTTCGCCGGGAGGCTGGGGCCAGGTGCGGCAGGGCGCGCTCCCGCGGCGCAGGCACGGCACGGGCAGCCGCCGGAGCCCGAGTCCACGCAGTGCCCGGGCCCGCAGCCGCTCTGCGGGAGGAGGTGCGCATCCTCCTCGCCCCACGCGGGCACTGGCGCGGCCCCGGACTCTGAGCGCCAAGGGGAGAGCCTCCGGTGTCCTCGGTGACAGCTCCTTGGGCAGCCTGCTCCCTCCCGATCCGCCCAAAAGAGCAACAGTCAGGGCGGCTGGGATCTTCCCTTCCTGGGTCTCGGAGCCGCGGTGCCAAGCGGTGCCGGCGCCCCGCTCCCCGCGGCTGGCGCTGTCACGGCCGCCGCCCGGCCCCCGGCGCGCCCGAGCCGGCAGCTGCCTCCCGGAGACGTGCCCAGCTGTGTGCGCGTGTGTGTGTCTAAGCGAATCTCTTCCCCTCCATCACTCGGCGCGCGGGAGGGACCGGGTCCCCGGCGACCAGCTGCAGAGTGGCTGCCAGTCCACACCCTCCCGCTCTCTCCCCACCCACCCCGCCCCTACTCCTCGCCCTCCGCCTCCTCCCCGCTGCTCCTCCTCCAGCAGGCGCTCCCGAGCTCCCAAAGGCGGTGAGAAACCGCAGCGAAAGGGGCGGAGAAGGGTGGGGAAGGAAGCGCAGGTGTCTTCAGTCGAGAGAGGGGCGCTCACACCGGGGCGGCTTGCTGAAGGGGGAGGGCAGGGCTCAGGCGGAGAAGGGGGAGGAGGGGATTTACCCCGAGGCCGAGGTCCTGCGGCCGAGCCGCCGCCCATCCCACCCGGGCGCGGGAGCTGCGGGCCGGCGAGGCGATGGGGAGGGGGGCGCGCAGGGCTCCCCCGCCGACTGAGGCCGAAGCTTGGGGAACCCGCAGAAGTCACCAGGGTGGCAGAACCTAGGAACTTAGAAGTCGGAAGGACCCAATGTCTGAGGAGCTGAGACCGATGTCCCTAGGGTGAGGGCCCTAGACGCGGAGCTTGGGGCACACAGGTGTCCAGGGAGCTGGCCTGTGGCTCTAGGTTGCCTATCAGGAAAGCTGGAGGCTGGGAGAGGGGTCGGGCGGCGGCGGCGGCCGTTCTCAGACTGCTGTATGCATCCGGAGTCGCAGGGGGCGATCACCGCCAAGCTGGGAAGCAGAGATCGTCGCTCAGCCTTTTTTTTCCCCGAGTCCAAATCCCAAAGCCCGAGAGGCACACTCGCCTTCCCCACGCGGTCTGTCCTGTCCCTCTTCCCTTTGCTCCCGGCAACACAGAGGGCCACGGAACTCGAGGTGCTGTTTACTGTGCCCTTTGCTAGATCGAAGGGATCCCACCAGATCCAGGCTGGTGTGGTGCTGCTTCTCTCTCAACTGTAGTCCCCTCCCTTAGTATCTATGGCCACCCAACCAAAATTTCCTGAAAAACTAATACCTTTCTTATTGACAAAGTTTTTTTTTTTTTTTCCTCTCTCTCTCTCTCTGGAGTTTCCTTTACACAAACAAACAAATAAATACACCCCCCCCCCCCTTGGCTGCTGAGGCATTAGGTCTCTCGCTAATTCCATAGTACAAATGCAACACACACAAAAGTCTTAGTGGAGAATCACGCATTATTGCTTCTGACGGCTTGTCTGTTTTCAAATGACAGTCACAGAATGCAAAGTTGAGTCAACCTGGGGGTCAGTGGAGAGGATTGTCCGTTTAATTACAGGTCTGTTAGAATGATCACTGGCAACAACTCCAGAAAGAACAGGGGTGCTTTCTCCGGTATCCCTTTCTTTTTATATGGTAATTCCACACTGTTAATTCAGGCCATCTGAAAATGAAAGGTCGGATGCAATTGACAAGGCACAATATTTCTAGATTCTCCTTCAACAGCCAGCCCACCCCCCTTTCCTAGCCTTCCTCTTTTACCGTCACTTTGAAAGCTCAGGAGCTCGGATCTCAAACTGCACTTTATTTAAATTTCAGGAGACTGCCTGAAGGACAAAGCTGCTGAGTTCTAGAAAGAGATAACTTAAATGCAAGTAAACTTATTTACCAACTACTCACACAGAATCAGAAGCTCAGCAGCAACAACAGAATGTATATTGTTTAATATATTGAGCAGGAGGAAAAATGGCTGTTTGCCAGATATGTGATCCATTAACCTCTTTAGCTCATTGTTGGCAACAATAGCATACAATCACATTCTTATGTTTGAAAGACAAGGGATTGTTTTTTCCCCCCATCTCAAAATCACAATGCCACATTATAGTCTAAAAGAAACCTCAAACAATAAAAGTAATAAGAAAGGAAGGAACACAATTGGCTTTTTTTTTTTTTTTCTGAACAAACATTGCTGTTCTGTTTTTCTTGAGGGGAAAAAATGCTGATAGGCAATAAACTCCACAAAGGCATGACAATAGATTTTGAAGAATGCCTCCCTCCCTCTATCAGTCCTTTCAATTAGTAAACTTTATTTAAAATGTTTGTATTATCTTTTTATTGGTATTCATTCTTTCTTTTGTGCTGGGAAGATTACTGAGAAGGATGATGGACTTGAGACAAATCTGGATTCTCATAATTCTGTCTTGCTTCAGGTTTATGTCTGGCAGAAGAGGAACATTCAGCAGCCTGTGCTTCTCAGCAGTCCTCACTTCTCCTCGGAGGATCCTTGGCTGGGTAGCTGATGGACTGCAAGATTTTCCAGTGATTTTGCCTCTCTTGTGCAAGATCACAACTGGGGCTGGCAGCAGCTACAGACCCAGAAACTGAGAAGCAAAGCTCTGGAAAGGGTTTCTACCTTGCCTATGGTTGGAGTGTTAGATCGGGGTATTTGCACTGTTTTGTGCGCTGGTCTTCACTTCCCACAGACATTCTGGCCTTCCTGCTGTCTAGATAAAGTGCAGAGATGAGTGGTTGGGGTCTGTCATATTTAGTAGTAACATTTTGGTACCGTGCTAAATTAAAACTAAGCACTGGACAAAGTGGCATCCAAAAGATCTTTTTAAAATGCGGTTTTGAAAACAGTCCTAGAGTCTGGTTTGGTTTAGTTGCCAAAGCCAAATAAAGTGCACAGTAATGAAAACATTTGGTTAATTCGAGTGATCATTTGGTAAAGAACTTTTTTCTGAGCATCATCACCCTCTCTTGTCTCATAAAGACGCAACCGTTAAATATTGTGCAGCTTATAGTTTCAATGGAGGCAGAGCCCCTCAGTTAAAGCATGAAAGTGTTTGTCATTATTAGGCAACAGGGGATAGCTGACTTATTTTCCAATATCCATTTGGTTTTCTTTTTAACTAGCCAATCACTGACATCTAGATTCACTTGGATTAGCAAATACTCATTCAAAGGACCCCTCTATGTGCCAACAACCAGAAGTCAAAAGATGAATAAAAGCTCCCCCTCAGGGGGCAAACTCAGTAATCACTAGAGTTATCAGCTACACATCTGGTGGACCTGGGGTCCTTCCCTTGTATGGAAATAAGCCCACGCACCCACATCTCCATACGCTATCACTGTATTTGAGCATCTCTTCCGTGAAAGTTGTGGTTTTCGTATTATGCTATGGTATGTTTAAGTGGTTGGAAGGCTGAAATGATAAGGCCACGTGTGATTGTTGAAGAGGTGGGCCACAGGACAGGTGCATAAGCTATGAAGATGGTAAAGAGGATTCAACCTCTCTCAAGGTTTAGACCTGTGCCGGCCAATAGAAGTATGATGCCAGGCAGGAATGTGAGCCATAGATGCAATTTTAAATACGCTATAGTTAAAAAAGTAAAAGAAACAGATGACATTAATTTCAATAATGTGTTTTATTTAAGTTTACATATATTTTAGATATTTCAACATATGAGAAATATAAAAAGTATTAATGAATTTTTTTTTTTAATTATGATAGGCAGAGTAGCTCCCATATCCTAATCCCTGGAACCTGTGAATATGTTACATTACCATGGCAAATGGGACTTTGCAGAGGTAATTAAGCTTATAGACCTTCAAATAGGGAGATTATCCAGGATTGTCTGGATGGACCCAAACTAATCAGATGAGTTTTTAAAAAGCAGACAAGAGGTGAAAAAAGAAGTCAGAGAAATTTAAAACATGAGAAGGATTCAACATGCTGTGGCTGGTTTAAGGGTGGAAGAACCAATATGACAAGGAATACAGGTGGCCTTCAGGATCTGAAAGAGGCTTCCTTCTGATAGCCAGGAAAGAAATGAGACCTGCCCTACAACAATAAGGAACTGAATGTGGCCAACCACATGAATGATTCCGGAAGCAGATTCATCTCCAGAGCTCCAGAGAAGAATATAGCCCAACCAATATTTTGATTTTGGCCTTCTGAAACTCTAGACAGAGGGATCAGCTGAGCCATGCCGCACAACTTCGGGACCACGGAAATGTGACATAATAAGTGGGTGTTTTATAAGCCACTTCGTTTATGGTGATTTTTTACAGCAGCAGTGGAAAACTCATACACCTACTAAATCTCGAAATCTGGTATGTATTTTACACTTACAGTCCATCTCAATATGGATTGGCCATATTTCAACTATTCAGTGTGGTGAATGGCTGCCATATTGGACAGTGTTAAGTCTAGACCAAGAGAAATCAAGATATCTAAGAAGTGCTAGGTTTGTAATCTAGATATAGCATCACTGTGTGGAGAAAGAAAAGGAGCAAGGAAGGGAGGAACTTAGCAAGATCTCTCTTGAGTCCCCATCCTTGACCCATGGGAACGAGGTGTTCTTGGTCTTAGAGAAAACAGGCTACATTTTACAAGTCAGATTGTCCAAATTCATTGTACTTGGATAAATTTGCTTTATTAGTAGAGACTGTTAATAAAGTCTTTTTTGAGTATTTCATCTCTGTCTCAGTTAAGTTTTGGAGCAATGAAGAGGAGTTGTTGCTTCCATTTGAATTCATGCTTAAGGCAGAGCATCAGTCATTTAATTCTAGTAGGTAAGGGCAGGTAAGAGTAACTGTAAAAGATCTCCAGAAGAAGAATTATGTGGATTGATTTAGCATGCCTAGGAAGGTTGTTCCTCCCTACCGAGAAATTGCTTTTCAATATCAAACTTCTGAGGATCTACATTTTGTTCTCATTAAGAAGGGCAGCATGTTTTCCAATTCTAATTGCATTCCATGTTTAATTTTCTAAAAGCAGCTTTTACCATCTTCACTGACAGGTAAGTATGTAAAAAGTAGAGCAGAAACTCTAGTATAAAATCTAGAGCAGAAACTAACCAATGTGATCTGGGACCATTTTAGGAAGGTTTTGCTAAGGAGTTATATAGACCTAGACTGGGTTTAAAGAAAAAAAAATGGAGCCTAGAACAGAAGGGAGAAGAGGGAGGGCTTTCTGGGCTGTGAGGAGCAATGGGGACAGCCCTGCACAGACAGGAAAGTGACTGGGTGGATGGACTAGTGAAAACGTCCCTTGACTACAGTGAAAAGCTTTTGTAAGGTGAGCCATAGTTGGTGTTAGAGATGGCAAAGTGGATAAGCTCTCGATCTGCACTGTTCAATATGGTAGCTGTTAGCCACATGTGGCTCTGAAGCACTTGAAATGTGGCTGGATATTGGAGACACTCTATAAGTGGAAAATACACATTGGATTTCAAACCAAAATCCAAAATTTACAGGGGAAAAAGCCCTGTAAAATAGTTTACTGAAAATGTTATAGTAGTTGTGGAAGTAATCATATTTTGGATACTTTGGGTTACCCAAAATATATTCGTAAAATTATTTTTGCCTTTTTAAAAGCTTTTCTTCAAGCGTTTTGTTTACATTTTTTTAGATGTTTATTTATTTTTGAGAGAGAAAGAAATGTGAGTGGAGGAGGGGCAGAGAGAGAGGAGACATAGAATCCCAAGTAGGTTTCAGGCTCTGAGCTGCCAGCACTGAACCTGATGAGGGGCTTGAACATCACACCAACAAACAATTCCCAGACACCAGCCGGGGGTCCTACAACCCAGCTCAACTCTGACGCTATCTACTCAAAGGTAGCATCAGATTCCACAGGTGAAGGGCTCAGTCCCACACTTCTGGCTTGCTCCCCACCTGCTTCAGACGCCAGTCGCAAGCCCAGATTGTTACCTGTGCTTGACGGGCTGTAGATCAGAGGTCCCCCGCTTTCCCTTTCTTGGATTTGATTAATTTGTTAGGGTGGCTCACAGAATTCAGGAAACCCATTAACTCACGAGATTACTGATTGCAAAGGACATTGAAAGATACAAATCAATAGCGAGATGAAGAAATACGTACGAAGTCCCGAGCAAAGGAGCTTCTGTCCCTGTAGAGTTTGGAACCTGGTAGGGTCACACATTCTGGTTCTCCTACCTGAGGGTTCTCTGAACCCTCTCCCTTTGGGTTTTTATGATGGCTTTATTACATAGCATTTATTACACAGGTGTGATTGATGAAATCCTTGGCCAGTGGTGACCGATTCAACATCCAGTCCCTCTCCCTTCCCTGGAAATCATCCAGTGGGACTGAACGTTCTCCTGCAACCAAGGTCTATTCATAGGTGTTTTCCAAAGTCATCTCCCGAACATAAACACAGTTGTGCTGGAGAGGAGCTTATTATGAATAATAAGACACCCATGTCACCTTCATGGATCTGAAGGGATTTCAGGAACTAAGGACAAGAGACCAAATATTGTAACAAAAGATGCAGGTCAGGAAATTCCAAGGGTTTTGGGAGCTGTGAGCCAGGAACTGTGGACAAAGACCAAATACATATATGAGAAATGTTATTTTGGTCATTTGAATGACCGAATAGGTATTTCTTATAAATCACAGTATCTCAGGCTTGTGTTTCTATCGGCCATTTCTGCTCTAGACCAAGTGCTTCTCATATTTTAATGCATATATGAATCCTCTGGAAATCTGGGTAAAATGCACATTCCGAAGCTCCCAGGTGAACTGCTGGTTTTTGAATCACACTCTGAATATCACGATGATGATTCACAACCTTGCCTGTAACATAGACTCATTTAGGAACTTCTAAGAATCACAATGGCCAGGTTGCTGTACCCCCAAATCAATTACACAAGAATCTCTGAAGTTGTGACTGGAATGTAAGTATTTGTTACAATTTTCTAGGTGACTTTAAAATACTGCAAATTTGAGAACCATTGCTTTAGGACCTCTTAAGTAGAGGTGAACGTATTTAGAGTTTATTAGAGAAAACAAAAAAGGCTTACATATCCAGTGCGATTAAGGTGTCATTAGTGAATATTCATGTATTCCTACTGTTGCAGGATTTTGTTACCTCAATACCGAAGGTTTATTGTCTTGCTACTTCACAGAATGAAGAGGTGGGCACTAAAATGAGCAGCAAGGAAGTTTATTAGAGTATAAGATCAGAAGGTAAAAATTGTATGGAAGCTCTCTTTACAGAGAGGGGGCGTTTGAAAGTGAATGCCTGCCAGCTACAGGCCAGGGCCTTTGTTTTGCACCCCCTCTCCTTCCCCTGGTTCCTTCTCAGGTTCTACCCTTATTGGCTAGGTAACTCTACGTGCCTACTCATTCCTTTTTGATTGGTTCCTTTCCATTGATGGCGTATGGCCATGCCTGTTCCTTGTGGGTAGTATGTTTTTATGGTCTACTTCTTTTTAGTCAGGTCTTTTGCTTGTCAGATTCCTGAGGGAAACCTGGCAGGTAGTAGGTGCTGTATGTCATTCTCAAGAGGAACTTTATGCCTGAGAGAGTTTGCTGGAGGTAGATATTCCCAGAAGAAATCGTTTAAAGTGTGTTTTTCCCTACCCAGGGACCTCAGGTCCTAACCTGTCCCTCTCTGCCTACTGAATCCTATCTTTCCCTATCATACTCAGTCAGTTATTACTTTATGTAAGTCACTGTGACTTATATCCTGTCTTTTAGAAGCTTAGAAACTAGTTTTAGAAATTAGGTACCTGTTGGGGCGCCCGGGTGGCTCAGTTGGTTGAGAGACCGACTCTTGGTTTCAGCTCAGGTCATGATCTCATGGTTCAGGTCAGAGTTCAAGCCCCGTGTCAGGCTCTGTGCTAGCAGCACAGAGGCTGCTTGGGATTCTCTCTCTCTCTCTCTCTGTCCCTCTGTCTCTGCCCCTCCCCCTGTCCTGCTGTCTCTGTCTCTCTCAAAATAAACTTTAAAACAAAAAAGAGAGAGAAGGTAGGTAACTGCTTAGCCAACAGCCAAACAACACAGCATAGGTTCAGCATATAGACAATGAGGATTATACAACTCTCCAAAAGGAAGAGTTAATCTCGGGTAGGATACTAATTACATTTTCCTGGGAGAGCTGATGTATAAGAAAGCCCTGATGCAGTAGTCTGTTGTCAAACTTTAGAATACATTAGAGTCATCAGGGGTGAGTAGGACAGGGCCACTTGTGAAGGAACATTGCTGGCTTCACTGCTGCCACACGATGAGGGAATTGTAGCCATTCATATGTTTCTGTTCTGATAACTCAAGATTCAAAGTCCCCAACGGGAGGCTGACCAGCTGAGCCCAGACCACATGCTCAAGCCTAGACGGCCAGGAGCCACTGGTGGTGCATATTGTGTCACCAGCACTGTACAAAAAGGCACTTTCTACAAACGTAGGAATAAAAATAAAAAATAAAAAAATAAAAAAAGTGGGAATAAAGCTGCAAGGCCACTCAGCCTGCCCCCAAACTCCCACCCCACCCCTTGCCAAAACCACACCAAAGCAAACCGAAACAAAGAAACAACCAACAAAGGAAATAAAATATCGAGTACAGGCAGGATGCCTCCCAAAATTGATATGCACGAGGGGAGACTCGATTTGGGACAAAGAAGCACATTCAAACTTCAGGTACGTAAGTTCAGGATTAGAGTTTGAGATAATGATGTTCTATTCAATAGAGATGCCCGTTGAATTGGTGTGGGGAATGAGGTAAAGGCTGTCATCTCCTTGGAGAACAAATGTGGGGATCAGGAGGCTGAACGTAGAGGGAGGAGCTACGGATAGAGACTTTATAACAGCTTCATATTTCTGGGACAAATGAAGCAGTGCAAAGGGATGTTATATTAGCTATTAGCGGGTATTACCCTAGAACCGGTTCAGATTAGAAGAGTTAAATAGGAATTCCTATTGTAGAACTTCTTAGAGCTTTTAGTATGCTAACGTGCGTTGTGAGGCTCTAATTATGCTGCACTTGCAAATATTATTTGACTATGGCACTTTCTTGAAGAACTAGTGATATATTGGAGACATTTGGGGAAACCACGGGCTAGAATATGCTGGAACCAGAAGAAGATAGAAAGAGACTTAGACAAATAACCAGTGGGAGAAGCAATAGTCCCAGAATCCAGCCAATTCAGACTTCTATTACTCTACTGTAATAGGAGATGGGTTTAATAGTTTGAGGACTAATAATATTGAATTCCACTTTATCTCTGTGTCCCCCATACGCATAGTGCTTGATACATGGAGTCACAACACAACAGAGTGAACAGTGACAAAAGTCTTTTATCAATACGAAGTCACTAGCAATCTCTACAAGGACAGTTTCAAAACAATCGTGAGGTGGGCTAAAGAAACACCCACCTGCCAAGGATTTCTCCAATGATTCCTCAAAACTCTCTAGCAGATACTGAATTGTCTACCCCATCATCTGTTTTTCTCCTTTTTTTTCTTGGTAATGCAACAAGGGTGACCATATAATTTATCATCCAAACTAGGACACTCAAGAGAGAAAAAGGGGGAGCTATTAATAATTATGCCAGGACAACACACACAAAATAGACTTCCTGGCTAACTAGGACACATGGTCATCCTGAAAATAACTCCTGATTTTTAGCTGTATACTTATTGTTAGGAATAAAGACTCTGTTGTCCAGCCTCCTTCGTATTTGTGGGTGACCTCACGACTAAAATGGTACCAGATCACAGTGACTAGTTTTCCCCCAAAGTTTAACAAGTGTGTCCATATCTTGACCAATGTGGGTTTTCACTTATCAGGGTACATGACAGAAAATGGTTTTAGAACACTACACATAGAAGGTGTCTTTGCTGGGTTCCTTTCTCTTCCTGCTGGCTGGAATGTGGTTATTGTGGCAAGAGCTTTAGCAGCCATCTTGGACCATGAGGCAGCATGCTTCTCATATTCTATCATAAGGATGAAAGGAAGCCAAGTCTCTGATGAATATGGAGTGGCCCTCTCAGCCCTGTCTACCTCTGGTCTATTGTGTAAGGAATCAATACACATTTGTCTTGAGTAATCCCATGTTATTTTGGAGTTTTCTGTTACTTGCGGTTCAATCTAATCCCAGTAGATAAAACCTTATACAAATGCTGCCTAAAAACAATGTAATGTGAGCCACAAATGTAAGCCATATACATAACTCAAGTTTTTCCAGCCATTCTAAAAGGTAAAAAGAAACAGGTGAAATTAATGTTAATGATGTATTTTATTTAAATTGATGTTTCCAAAATATTATCTTTTCAATCTGCAAGCCAATGCAAAAAATATTAATGCGATAGTTTACATGCTTTTGTTTCCTGCCAAATCCTCAAAATCCCATGTGTATTTTACACTTTCAGCATATCTCAATTTAGATTAACCACATTTTAAGTGCTCAATAGCCACATGTGGCTAGTGGCTACCATATTGGACAAGATAATTTTATACCATAAATAACCTCCTCTCACCAATATATTTTCTATCTCTCCCTCTCTTCTTGCTTCTCTTCAATAGGTAAATATGGGTAAATAAAACTTTGTATCTTACATAACAACCACCACAACAAAATCACAACAGTAGAAACTGTCTCATTCTTACTTCCCAGAAGCTATTTATTTCTCTATTGTTTTTCTTTCCTTCACAATTCTATTTAATTAAACTTGCAATATCAGGTAACTCTGGTCTTGGAATAATGACACGAGAATGTCCATCAGGATACCACTTGATGCATTGCATCTCTGAGTGATGCTAAACCATCAGCAATCTTATTTTTAGGATGATTCTTTAGCAAATTGAGCTATCAGGAGTTGTTAATATTAGGACCAAAACCCACTGTGTTCTGCCACAAGGAATTTAGCAAATGATTTAAGAGGATCACTTTTAGTAGAATCAAGGTTATTCCTCTAATGGAGGACAATCTCCCTTCCTTTGAGACATATGTTAAAGAGAGGGAGAGAAAGGGAGTTGTTAGAGAAGGCCCCTTGGGAGTTGAGCCTACACTGGCCACCCCTTGGGTGGGGTTATGAATGCGTACATTGACTATCATGTGTGGAACAATGGAAAAGTGTCTTCAGCAGGTAGGCTTTATCAAGTGCAGCATAATCTCACTTATCCAGGGTCCAGTGTTCAAGCATCAGGAATGGTGTCAGATACAAACGGAAGAAAACAGAACTTGTATCTAACAAAAGAAGTAACTGTGAGTTTTGTGCATTCTGAACATGGTTAAGAAGAGCCAAAGGCATGAAGGTTACAGCAGATGAGCTGTGATCGATTAATTCTCCAGCAGGAGGGAAGAAATCTTGTGGCTTGATGATGATGTATATAAAAGGTCAGTCTTTTCATGTAGAAACCAAGAAGCTCAGATGACATGACAGGGATCCAACTAGATAAAAAATAAGAAAGGCAGAGGGAAAGGGAAAGCAAGCAAAGGGGATTGTACGTGGAAGCTCTTGTGGACTGTGGGGAAGAATGATGCAGGGGTGAAGTTCAGAGTTAATATCGGTGGTCCAATGGGTGTCAGGGTGCCACGTATAATTAAATCCTCACATACTTAATATTCCTGGAAAAACATCTCTTTTGCTAATTGTAATCATTCAGTTCTTGGTGAATGTACTTACCTGTGGTTGTCTTAATCTACACCAGAGGTTTGCACTTTTTCAGCTTTATGTGCTTTCCATGACTTAGGTAAAGCGGGTGGGTGCTATGGGTGGTGGTGCCTCGCTGAAGACCTAAACCACGGAGCATGGGCCAAGAAAAATAAAATAAGGGGCGAGAGAAAGAAAAAAGACCGTTGTAAACATTTTAGTTATACAGAAGTCATTTATCCAACTTCCTTAACTGTATATGCTCCAGTTAAGAACGAAGGAGTCAGCCAAAGCACATCAGAAAATGTAGATGGATGATGCCAAGACCACACAGTAACCTTCATGCAATTTACTCGTTGAAAAGTCCCCAGGCCCCAGAAGCATGGCACCACTTTCCCTTCTCTTAACTATGCCAGACACCGCTACTCCCTGTGGGTCCTCATTCCTGCAGAGCCTGGATGTTGCTTCAACCCGGCACTCCAGGCAAATGCTACTGTTCTGTTGGGGTCGGACATGCAGCTTTAATCCCGTTTGTCATCCTTTCCTTATGTTGTTACGAGAATGTTTTATTCTTTTTTTTTTTTTTCAACGTTTATTTATTTTTGGGACAGAGAGAGACAGAGCATGAACGGGCGAGGGGCAGAGAGAGAGGGAGACACAGAATCAGAAACAGGCTCCAGGCTCTGAGCCGTCAGCCCAGAGCCCGACGCGGGGCTCGAACCCACAGACCGCGAGATCGTGACCTGGCTGAAGTTGGACGCTTAACCGACTGCGCCACCCAGGCGCCCCGAGAATGTTTTATTCTTATTTCCAAATAAGTCTAACAAGTATGGGTAGTGTTTTCTAGGCTGATCGCAGACCGGAATAGCGAAATACCGAATGGGAGAGCGTATGTAATAAATGATAGCCAAAGAGGTCACAAGTGACTTTGAGGGAGGGGAGGAAAACTTGGAAAAGCCTATGAACTTTAGCTCAAACCAAAAAGCAGGTGGGCCTATTCAGCGTCAGAGCACGCGTATGTGGTGTGGCAGGAAGAGGATGGACTTTGGCATAAAACAGGTTCAGATTCAAGTTACCGGACTTCTGCTGGTAGCTGTGTGATCTTGGGCAGGTTTTTGAGTTCTCTGAGCCCCACTCTTCTCATTTCTAAAATGGAGATGTTAACCCTATACTCTTTATCCAGTTGTTGTGAAGATTAAACATATGTGATATAACACGTTTGTGAGAAGTACCCCTTTCCTTCCTTTCCTCCTGGAGATGAACAGGCTCATTGGTTATCAATGAATTTTATAAATTCAGATAGTGTTTATGAAACTCATACTACCTGATGGATTGAATAATCCATACTGCTAGGAACTGTGACATACTGTCACATGAAAATTAGTCCACGCCATCGAGGGACTAAGAGTTCTTTGGGGAGAAAGACTGTAAAACATAAGTTAGATGGTGGGTAAAGGGACACGAGGAGATACAGGTACAAGTAATCAAGACAGTACTAGAAGCAGCATGGGGTGGGTGACAGTTTATTGGGGGTAGGGATCATATATTTATAGTGATAATAGTCCCGAATCATCAAGGAAATAGAAATTATACTTAACGAAGGATGTTTAAAGAGGCAGGATATGAATAATCCTGTTCTAAAAACGTTCCATTTAAAATGATTAAAGCTAACAAAATAAATGTCCATGGTCTAGTTTGGTGGAAACTTCATTAATTTCTAGTGGAACACATTATTTATTGGTGTGTCAAATAAATGCGGCATTGCTGAAACAGCAGATGAGAAAGTAAAAAAAAAAAAAAAGTGGAAGGAGATGGAGAGGGAGGGGGTCAAGAAAGGGCCAGAAATATTCTGCTACCAGAACCACCTCATGAGCATCCGTCCTTGTAAGCGTAGTCATCCTGCTGTTTCATTTAATCTTTACAGACACCCTGTCCAGCTGGCGAAACAAGTATCGTTCTCTGTTGATGGATGATGAAGTTGAAAATGTTAAAAAGCTATTACGTGTCTAAGGTCAAAAAGTTAGTAAGTCACACATCTAGAAAGTAGAATCCCCATCCTCTGCTGGAGGCATGCAAAATGTAAAGAAATGAAAGCTACCCACGTAAGAATGTGCAGTTCTAAAAAAAATTTTCATTTAAAGATATGAAACTTTAAAACCAGGAGGCAAACGTCCAGGAAGTGATCTGAGCCCAGAGACATTCTACATATAAAATCAATACTGAGCGTGATCGCTTCACCACACTTTGCTTCCTCGTTGTCTCTTCTTTCCTTCCTCTAATCCTTCCTCCTCCAAACAGGTGAGGGCACATGTGAGAAATACAAGAAGGGCACAGAGGAGAAGAAAAAGAAAATGGGAAGTGATGAGAAGAGAGAAACCATAAGGGAATAGGAGATCAATGTGTAGGGAAATCAGGTTCAGAGTCAAGTTACAGGACTTCTGCTGGTAGCCCTGTGATCTTGGGCAGGTTTTTGAGTTCTCTGAGCCCCACTTTATGAACATATAAGTCTCTGGTAGATTTAAACATTGGAAATAAGAACAGATTAAACCTTTTGTTCTAAAATTTCTCCTGAAAACAAAACAAAACAAAGCAAAGTGAGATCAGGGAAGTGGTAAATGTGTCGAGGCATTTACATGATGTCTTTGCTTCCAATAAATGAATAGGCTGTTTGGACAGAACCGGAAGCTTTCCCCATGGTCCTCAAGTTCAGCTGTCAGCTCTAAGGTCTGCCTCTCTCTCTCTATTACTCAAGGGCATCCACTGGCCAGGCACTAGTCCTCCCCACCAAGTCACTGTAAATACCACCGAGGGCCTGCTGTTGCTGGAGGGATGTGAATAAAGACCGAACGCTGATCATTCGGCACTTCTCAGGAAACAGCTTGTCTGTAGAGCAAAGTGATCAAGGACGTGGGCAAGGTTCCAGCACTAGGGTTATCCCCTACTGCATACCCTCTTGGGATGCCAGTGTCTGCTCACCTGGGGCACATCTCAGGAGTTACTGTGAAGTTAGAAGCAACAATTCATGTGAAGTACTTAATACAGGGATTGCTCATAGTAAGTTCTCAATAAGCATTAGCTTCAACAAACTGACTTTCCTCCTCTCAAAAGTTAATGCCATTTGTCCCGTGTCAAGTTTCTGTGAGTTCTATGACCTATAATTACCATTTTTAAAAAAATGATAAATAGGCCTCAGTCAAAACCAGCTGTTCATCATTTCCTATTGTTCGACATGGAAAGTTCCCTCCTAAAATTAAGTGACAAAAATCTGGTGGTGTTTAAAATGGCTATAATTTAAAAATCTTATGTGACTGTGGGCATTTGCCGGCTTCTTCCATCAATTTGAAAAGAATCGCTCATGAATCAACCACTGTAAATTTGTATCATTTACATTTTTATTTCTCTAAACAGTCTCCACAAAATTAAAAAGGACATAATTTTGAAAGTTGGTGTTTATTATTATTTTTATATGCAGTCCCATAAATGTGAACAGTTTAAAACCTCATTCATTGGCAATAATGGAGGGAAAAGAGTAAGAAATCTGCCCGAGAAAATATTTGAGAAGAAATGAACTTTTAGTAATCTCGAGGAAAGTTAATATTTTAAGCTAAGATATAAATGGATATTAACAAGTAATAAAACTAAGTTCATAAAAACCGTACTTTACAAAAGGCCCTGATTGTTTTGTACTGCCTCATAAGTATAAAATTCTTTGGTAACAGATTTAATTACTGGCATCAGAAATAAATGACTCTACGGGGCGCCTGGGTGGCTCAGTCGGTTAAGCGTCCGACTTCGCTCAGGTCACGATCTCACGGTTTGTGAGTTCGAGCCCCGCGTCGGACTCTGTGCTGACAGCTCAGAGCCTGGAGCCTGTTTCCGATTCTGTGTCTCCCTCTCTCTGACCCTCCCCCATTCATGCTCTGTCTCTCTCTGTCTCAAAAATAAATAAACGTTAAAAAAAAATTAAAAAAAAAAAAGAAATAAATGACTCTTGGGGTGCATGGCTGGCTCAGGCGGTAGAGCCTGTGACTCTTGACCTTGGGATGGTAAGTTTGAGCCCTATGTTGGGTGTAGAGATTACTGAAAAATAACATATTAAAAAAGAAAAGAAATGACTCTAAAAAAAAAAACCCCTGTGTTTTTCTAGCTTACAAAGAAGACTCTAAAGCATTCTTAGAAGAAAAAGTAGTATTTGAACCCTGCTTCCCCTTGCAGGCTCTGTGCCGGTGGGGAAGTTAATGCAGGTCCCCACTTTGTGAAATGTGCATGATTATGAAATTCATCTCACAGGGTTACTGAAAAATTCACACTTTAAGCAGCGTCTGGTACACAGGGAGCTCTCAATATATTCCACTATCAGTATAGCTGACCTGGTATTGAAGGAGATTTACCCACCTTACACCTCATGGCAACAAGTTAATCAAGTCCTAACACAGATTATCTATTAAAGTTCAGTTACAGTGTTAGTAGTATTTCAATTCAGAGGTGGCTTTTCTGATACTAGAGTAAGTGTGGAATACTTTCACGGACTTATTCCGACTTCTGACTTATTTTTGTTGTTGTTCAAGTTTTGTGGCAGTTGAAATATCACCAGGAGAGCTCTTGAATTTGCCCTCTCTCAGCCTGTTTTTTGGCAGCCATCACCCATTTATTCAAGCCCCAAAGCCTTGGTTTCTCCTTGATCCCTTTATTTTTGGCCTCATATCCCATATCTACTATATCATAAGAACTGAAGACACTGCCTCTAAAACATGTCTTGACTCCATCTGTTTTTTTCTCTCCACGGTTATCACCGTCTTCCAAACTACATCCACCTATCCTCTTGCCTAAACTACGGAAGTAGCCTCCTAAATAAGTGTGTTTGCTTTCACTCCTTACCCTATAAAATTCATTCTCCACTAAGAGCCTGGGCTGATCCTGGAAAAACAGCATCTAACCATGATGTTACTCTTATTTAAAATCTGTTCTCCATTGAGAACCCGGATGGATCCTGGTGAAACATACACTTAACCATGATACGACTCCCACTTAAAAACTCCCAGGGGCACGTAGGTGGCTCAGTCGATTGAGCATCCAACTGTTGATTTCAGCTTAGGTAATGATCCCTGCACTGGGCTCCACACTGAGCATGGAGCCTGCTTAGAATTGTCTCCCTCTCCCTCTGCCCCTCTCCCCCATTGGCACTCTCTCTGATAACAAAACAAACAGACAAGCAAGCAAGCAGCTTCCAGTGACTTCTCATCACTCTCAGAATAAAATCCAAACTCCTGACTCTGGAATACAAAGCTTTCTTCTGTGTGCTGACCGCTCCTATCTTTTTGTCCTCATGTCCCAACCCTTTGCCCTCACCCACTGTGCCTCAGTCACACTGGCCTTCTTCCTGTTTCTTGAACATGTCAAGGTTTCATCTTAGGACCTATGTACCAGCTGTGAACTTTGCCAGGAATGACCTTACCCCCAAACTCTTCATGGCTGGCTCCTTCTTGCCCTTCCCATTTCAGCCTAGACGTCACTTTGGGGGGAGATGCTCTCCTCTCCCATTCAGTTGAAAGCATCTGCTCAGTCGCTTGCTCTCACATCACCTTTTTAATGCCTTACATGGTATTTATCATGATCAGATGTTTTCTTATTCATTCATTTACTGCTCACTTGTCTACTTTTTTATTATTAGCCTTGCTCCCACTAGAACATAAGTTACAACAGAGCAGGGACAACTTTCTCTGTCCCTTCTTACATCTCTGCCTGGTATTCTTTCTGTTTGGCAGAGAGCAAGTACTCAACAGACATGCTGAATGAACACATGGAAGAATTCTCGGGTTGCCCAAGGGAAGAAGCTCCCTGTACCCTGACCATGACCATTTCTAAATCTCCTCAATTCTTTAAAAAAAAAAAAAATTAACGTTTATTTTTGAGAGTGAGAGACAGAGCGTGAGTGGGGGAGGGACAGAGAGAGAGGGAATCACAGAATCTGAAGCCGGCTTCAGGCTCCCAGTTGTCGGCACAGAGCCCGATGATGCAGGGCTCAAACCCACGAATGGTGAGATCACGACCTGAGCCGAAGTCGGACATTTAATTGACTGAGCCATGCAGGCGCCCTGAAATCTCCTCAATTCTTAATTTTCACCTAGGATAATTCCGTGCCATGGCCCAGAAATGTGTAATGACTTGACTTCCTCATCAGGAAAGCGGTATAATTGACTATTTCTTTTAGGACTGTATTACATAATTGTGATTTCTATACTACCACCCATTTAATCTCCTTTTTCTCATTTTTTTTTCTCTTGCCTCATATTAACATCTTCAACAAGACCATTAACAATCTGGGCAAGTATTATTACCTACTTGTTTTCTAAGGGAGAAAATTGAGGCTCAAAGAGACCACACACCTCAGAAATGACAGACTAGAGATTTGAACCTGGGTCTGTGCCCTTCTAAAGACCATGGATATTTCTCTGTCTGGAGACAGTATCCCATAAATCACTGTGGTCTCAAATTTCCCACAATAGCCATTAGTGAATTGACGAAATGGTTCCCAAACTTGGCTGCCCTTATAGAATCATTTAGGGATTCCTGAGTCCCCTTAGATTTGCAGAATACAAATCTGGATTGGGGCTTAAAAATCTGTATTTTTAAGGAGCTCTCCAGATTTAGGTGCCGCTGAGTTAGATAACAAAACTCAGGTTAGGCGGTGTTAAATATATGTTATTGCCAAGAAGGCCTTTGAAACATCAGCTGAGATTACTTTGTCTGATGAGGTTAGTGATCCAGTGAGCCTCAGAAACTGAGACTCTGAAAGATAGGGGTTGGAAACCCTCCAGCCCCTAGCTGCTGAGGAGGGACAGCGTGTGTTATTTATTCAGAAAAGAAACAGAAAGCATGAGACGAGGCCTGGGCTTGGGTGTGAAGGGCGCCCCAAAGGAAGTGCTGAGTGTAGAAAAGCATTCTTTCAATGGTTGGAAGTCCTCTAGTAAAACCCAATGGGATAGTTGAGCTATTCCAACCATCTCTAAGTTTCTCGAAGTCCTTGCCTAAGTCATGCAACAGGTTTGAGCCATTAAAAAAAGTCTACACGGAGTAGGTGAAAGGGGCATCGTATAGGAGTGTAAGATAATTTAGGCCATCAGAAATGGCTATACAAGCATCTCCATATTACTGCCTTAACGCTGAGTGGTCTGCTTTATGATATAATCATGTTGTGATGAAAAGAAACAGCACATCTGGAGTGCTTTTCCTATTGGAGAACATACAATTTTGTCAAACCCACATGCCCTAATAAAATGCTGCTGTACCACGCTTCTTGTGAGCATTGAGTCCTATCTAATAGAAGAGATAAATGGCCTCCTGAGGCTTAGAAACCAGGGACAGTCACATCTGGTAGCTTGCACCTGGCTGACCTATTCATGGAAAAGGTCAGTTTAGTGCAAAAGGGCATTTAAAAAAAACCTCAGCGCTGCTGGAGGGAATTGAGCAGCTGTCAGGGTAGAAGGGTTTCATCTTTTCCCACCATTCCATTCTTTGAGCCCATTGCTTTAACTGTAGCTGGGAGGGCCATGACTGCATCTTCCTAACATTATTGCAGGCTCATCTTGTCCCCTTTTGCTACTAGCGCAAAATTAGAAATGCAAGTGCTCCTATATTTCCTGTATTGATTCACTATCCGCATAAAGACTCAGAGCATGTCGTTTCCTTACAACGTGAGGTAGTGTTTTAGGACTGGGATCTACTGTTTTCATAAATATGCCAACCTTGCCTTTTATATTTCAGGTCAGTTTGACTTGTTAGGCTGAGTTTGCTTCAACATTTGGTCAGAGTGTGTCGTAAAATACGATCTTTTTGCTGTTCCCAAATTTGAATCGAGACAGTTCCGAGGAAACTACTTGAAGGAGCAGCCATGTTGGGGTCGGGTTATACGGGATACCACATTGATCTCAGTACTGTGAGCCTCCATAGTGTTCACCAATAGCTTTCCTAAAATGAAGGCAAGTAAGGGGTTGTCTTTTATAATGTTTAGAAGCTTCGGGGCACCTGGGTGGCTCAGTTGGTGAAGCGTCCAGCTTCGGCTCAGGTCATGAATTCACAGTCTGTGGGTTGGAGTCCCGCATCGGGCTCTGTGCTGACAGCTCAGAGCCTGGAGCCTGCTTCAGATTCTGTCTCCTTCTCTCTCTCTGCCCCTCCCCCGCCCACACTCTGTCTCTGTCTCTCTCAAAAATAAATAAACATTAAAAAAAGAAGAAGAAGGGGCGCCTGGGTGGCGCAGTCGGTTAAGCGTCCGACTTCAGCCAGGTCACGATCTTGCAGTCCGTGAGTTCGAGCCCTGCATCAGGCTCTGGGCTGATGGCTGGGAGCCTGGAGCCTGCTTCCGATTCTGTGTCTCCCTCTCTCTCTGCCCCTCCCCTGTTCATGCTCTGTCTCTCTCTGTCCCAAAAATAAATTAAAAAAAAAAAAAAAAAAAAGAAGAAGAAGTTTCAAAACATCAGCTCTGGATGAAGGACTTGTCTGACTAGACTGGAGGACTGTCTCTTGGCTAGGTCCAGAAAGTTGCTGCTCAGAGTTGGTATGTGTCTATTGGTCTCTGGAAAGTTATATGGGCTGAATCTAAGGTTTAATATTGCAACCCTTCTCTCCTGCTCTTCAATTTCAGACGTCGATGGCATCTGAAAAATTATTTTTAATTATTTAAAACCCCTCTCCTTAAGAAAAAAAAAACACCTTACTACTTTATTTATTATTTTCCACTGTCCTATTTCTCTATTCAATTTTAAATGGCCTAAAAAGAAAGGCAGTATCTACCCAGATAATTCAGAGATTTGCCCTCTGGTATTTTTGTCTCCAAATCCTTTGTCACCGATGAACGAAATTTCTAGCCTACTTGATAAATGCTGACCTTTCACCTCACCTCATCCTGTGGAGACAAATTCATACAGAAATGATTTTCTCTTCATTGAAAGCGAAATAGCAATATCCCTAGAATAGTTCACCCTTACCAAAAAGGAAAGTCAGGAATCTTTGAGACTATTATGAATAATTATTTTATGTTTAGCTAAGATGTTTTGTAAAAAGTCTTCAAATACATACTTTAGATTTTTAATAAAGGTTTCATATAGAGTTTAAATATTTAGTTTCCCATGTTTAAGTTTCAATGATTCATGTCAAAACAAAATTACACATTAGCCAAATGCCAAACAAGTTTGACATGGAGATAAATCAGATCCGGGCCAGTGGGGCTCCAGACTGCAAAGTGCTGCTAAGTATTCCAGAATTATGCATGCCATTTCCTGACCAAGCACCCTCTCTCAGCTTTCAGACCTTGAGGCTTAAGGGGAGTCATAGTAGAAAGATGGAAAAGACTCCATTTCTGTTAATTCATCATGGCTGAATTAGCACAATGAATGGTGACAAATTGGCCTTTTGCATCCACACAACAGTTACCAGTACATTTTCAATGGTTTCTGCTTGAGTGTCAAGAGTAGCATGTTTAATTACACAGGAGCTGGTGGAGGCCTGTGCTGTGAATGTATTGCCAGGAAGAGGAGAGAAGCTACTGGACATGACCTTTGACTCTGCAGAGGAAAATAGAAGCCATATCAATACACGCAGGGAGCAAGATACTGGAGATGACCAAAGTCATAAGAAAATCTACTTCTTCAGGTCAACGTTATATTTATCTAGAAAATTTGATGAATTGAAAGTGAACACAGCTACTAAATATGATTCCTCGCTTTCCTTCTGTCTCCAGAGTTGACTGTCACACTGAAATTCGAGCTACGTGCGAAATGTGAATTTTGCAAAACGTCTTCAGCCTAACTTCAAGAACTGTTCAGGCTTTGGTCATGGTATTTAATACTCTGTCATTCGTTAAAAGAGAAGAGCTTACTATAGCATTGTTGGTTGGATAGTAAAATTCTTACATATAGAATCAACTTGATAAAGTGTGGCCCCAAAATGTAATTGTTATCACTAGACAACCATTTAGAGTTACTTGAGATCTATTATATATCAATAAATCTAAATGGAGGTGGATCACAAGCACATTTTCCTTCTTAGCCCACACTGAATATATTTTTCTTATCTTATTTGATTGTTATGACTTAATTCTCTGTACACTTTCACCTCTAGGAAATAAAGAAAATAATATTGATAATATAAAATAAGGCATCTTGGCAAATGTTTCAAAATTGAGAAAATGCAACTTGTTGTATCTAAATATTAACAGCATGACTTATTTCAAGTGTATATTAATTTTTTTCTTATATAACTATGAAATTAATTTTTTATAAGAATAACTATAGTAACATTTAGAGAAATATGTGCACTGATGCCTTATCTCAATATTTTTTAAGCATACAAGAATGTAATGACTATATGGCACAACTAAGTCAGGTATAAATAATGATAAAACAGGGGCGCCTGGGTGGCTCAGTCGTTTTAAGCATCTGACTTCAGCTCAGGTCATGATCTCACGGTCCATGAGTTCGAGCCCTGCGTCGGGCTCTGTGCTGACAGCTCAGAGCTTGGAGCCTGCTTCAGATTCTGTGTCTCCCTCTCTCTCTGACCGTCCTAGGTTCATGCTCTGTCTCTCTCTGTCTCAAAAATAAATAAACATTAAAAAAATTAAAAAAAAATAATGATAAAACAATTAGTTACTGGGGCACATGAGTGGCTTAGTCGGTTAAGTGTCTGACTCTTGATTTCAGCCCAGGTCGTGATCTCCTAGTTCATGAGATCGAGCCCCACATGAGGTTCTGCGCTGACAGCATAGAGCCTGCTTGGGATTCTCTCTCTGCCCCTCTCCTGCCTGCACTTTCTCCCTCTCTCGAAAAAAATTAAAATAAAAATAAAATAAAACAATTAGCTATCACAAATATTGCTTAACAACCCACTAGATGAATGTATAAAACTGCATGTTAGAGAATCATGCCAAGAAAACACAAACCCTCATATTTTGCTATTCGTTTGTCCTCTGCAGTTGCCGAGTAGTGTTTTTTAAATCGGAGCAAAAGGGGGGCGCCTGGGTGGCTCAGTCGGTTGGGCGTCCGACTTCGGCTCAGGTCACGATCTTGCGGTATGTGAGTTCGAGCCCCGCGTCGGGCTCTGTGCTGACTGCTCAGAGCCTGGAGCCTGTTTCAGATTCTGTGTCTCCCTCTCTCTGACCCTCCCCCGTTCATGCTCTGTCTCTCTCTGTCTCAAAAATAAATAAATGTTAAAAAAAAATTTTAAATCGGAGCAAAAGGGAAGCCAGGTACATTCACACCTGTCCCAGAGGTTTTGATGACCCTTTATGGGTTTGGCTGAGTGGAAAACTGCATGGAATAGATCACTTTCCCTTCTAGACCTAAACTATATTCTTGCTATCTGCTGATTGAAATGCAAATATCATTTTTAGGTTCTAGATAAATAATAGAACTCATTCTTCTGGTGTATTTTGGATTAACTTTATACCTCTATTCGTCTATCACAACTAGAGAGATAGTTGTTATGACTATACTTAAAATACAGTTAAATATAAACTTATCTAATACTTGCTGTGTACCAGGCAGTGCGTCGAAGCTGGGAATATGAGGAGGCCTATGCAGTGGTGGGTTTTCTGGTGCATGTAAAAAGACACCATGTCCGGAGGGAGTTTAGAGTAGTGCTGGGGAGACAAGAAAACAATTGGACATGAGATCATATCTAAGCAACCTGGTGCATTGTTCAGTATAGGCTATAAGGATAGGTGAAGGTGAAAAGTAGTGGCCAGTGTATGCTCCAACATGAAGGAAAGCAGTGGTGAGGGTAATGACTCTACTCGAGCATGAATATACTCGGGTATATTAATATACTATTAATATGCTACCACTTAGAAAATGCTTTGGTTTGTGGCATCGCAATACGAACGAAGAATCCACGAAATGCTAAAAGTTGGGACTCTATTGCAAATCAAACTTGTAATGAACCCCTCTTTAATCGTTACTTTCACAGAGATCCTAGGAGAGGGAAACTTCCTCCCGCCCCCCCCCCCCACCACATCCTTCTTTGCCCTTTTCCCACTGGCACATCCATATTTACTTCCACAAGTAGCGTAAACACTTTTTTTTTTTACTTTAAACATCTTAGGAAGAGTCAATTTTGAAAAATTAAGAAAAACCTTAATTTTGGAAGGAAAGAGTATTTTTTTTTTAAATTTTTTTTTCAACGTTTATTTATTTTTGGGACAGAGAGAGACAGAGCATGAACGGGGGAGGGGCAGAGAGAGAGGGAGACACAGAATCGGAAACAGGCTCCAGGCTCCGAGCCATCAGCCCAGAGCCCGACGCAGGGCTCGAACTCACGGACCGCGAGATCGTGACCTGGCTGAAGTCGGACGCTTAACCGACTGCGCCACCCAGGCGCCCCAAAAAGAGTATTAATATTATATATATATATATATATATATATATATATGAATTCTTTAATAATGATATGGTGAGCTGAGAACAAAAGTAGGTTTAAGAGATTTTAATTAGATCAGAGATATTTGTTCTTTTGTGTATGTGTACGTGAAGGGTCATTCCAAGGCTGTGGTCTCTCACATACTTCAACAGGGTGGTTAGACAAAAAAAAAAAAAAAAAAAAATTCTGGAAAGGGAGGGTAATGATTAGTGATCACTGAAGAAGCAGCCCTCTTGCTGAGGAAAATACAGTTCTTTTAATTAGACTGGAAGACTCCAACTCTGAATATGCCTCCTCTCACAGAATTACAATTATGGCAATAACTTTTGGATATTTTTATATTAAGCGCTTATATTCCTCTTAAAATTTTTCTCAACTCCTGTATGATTCAATTAATTTTTTTCATTTAAAATTAAATGGACTCATTTTTTTTTGTTTTTATGGAAGTGAACACTCTTGGCCCCAAGATGGAAAGTTATTTGCTTTAATATTCATGATTCAGCAGGGTATTTTATGGCTAGCAAGAGTTGCAGCTTAAGTGCATATCTTCTGTACATACAGAGGTCAGAAATAATTTGCTTCATGATATAGAAATTAAAATCAATACTCTTACTTCCTTAAAAAAACAAACATAACATAATGTAAATGAGAAAGAAGTAAATTATTAATAGATGGGCTTATCTAAAATATAATACAAGCTAAGCAAGGTCAACCCAGAGAACTGAGTTGTAAAAAGCACTGCAAGTTACAGGAAGCATGAGGAGGTTATCACAAGAGCTTTGTCTTACAAAGTTGCTTTCCTTTGAGGGTTTTAAAGCCGTATTACAAACACCCTGTTAACTGTTCCGGTGAGTAAGTGCCTGCTATGATGATACTCAGCTTGAGGATGAGGAAATGGAGAGCCGAGAAGTCTTTCTCTAGCCCAGGTCTTGGACATGTACCTGGGGGACTCTTGAGTTTTCTCATTAACACAACCGGCACTCAAGCTAGAGGGAGTCCCACTGGATGCTGTTCTCCAGGGTGGTCAGGCTTCTCAATTTTCACTTCCAATGTCTTTGTATTTGTCTTCTGCTTCAGATTTACACAAATCCCATATTCCAGATTATCTCTTCCTTTCTCTCTCTGCTTGATAGTTTTCACCTATTGAAAAATATGATGAGTCAAAGCTGGCTAGGTTAGTGAGAGGACTTTTTCTCCAACCTTATGAGAGAACAGAGTTTATCAGCTACCATCTTTCAGCATCTGGCTACTATCTTTCTACACAGGGTCTGGTTTTTACTTCTTATTTCCCAAGTCAAGAATAGGCATTTCCATGCACCTAGAAAAATATTTCCCCTAAATGGAGGGAAAGTATCACAGGAGCCCGACCCCCATGAAACATGGACAGATATGAAACTTACAATCAGCAAAGTCAGAATCAGATTTGATTCTGGCTTTCTTACCTTCTATGCATGTTCTTTATATCTGTAAGATCCTTTCTTCTACCGTCGAATCGCTGCTTCCATAGCAATGCGTTCATTTACCGAAACAAACAAACAAATTTGGAACTTGAACCTTGGTGTAGATGTGGGGTCTCTAAATACAGACGGAGCGTTCCCTTACCTTAAAGCACGTCTAGTTTAATAGGAGGGACTTCTGCAAATGAATAAATCAACACAAAATAGTGTGTAATGAACATATGCCTAAAGTACCGTGGAGACACCGAGGAGGATAAGATCATTGTTAACCAGTGGGAGGCAATACTAGACGCATAATTTTGCCAGGGGAGGGATAACCGCGTGTTGCCTCCTTTTCAGCCTTCTTGTGATACTTTAATGCCGCGGTGATTTTTTTTAGCGGACAAATAGGCAATTCTTTAGATGCAAGTAAACAGGTACTGAGTAATTACATGGTCCCTGAGGTCTCCATTTGCTGTCAGCTGGGCATACCACTTTCTAAAAAGCCTCTGCTGGTGGACCAGTGAAGATAAAGTTAAAGCTAATTAGCAGAGAGAAACTGGGAGCTATGTGGGCAGGGTCACTGAGGGTGGGAGCGCGGACCGTTTCATCCCTTATGGTCGGCCCCTACGTGAAAGATGGTTGTTGAACTTGCATACACGTACACATCCATAGTCACTCTTCTAATGAATACTTCATAAAACACGAGGTCATTTGTAATAGTATCTTTCAAGCAGACCTTTCAGGAGGAATTTCATTGCTCTTTGTCGCAAATCAAATAGATCTCCGCCAGAGACCTCAGAGCCTCGCCTACAGACTCGAGTCAAAGTTCAGAACAGAGGGTCAGGTGAACGCAGGGCATTAAGGAAGGAGATTAAAGCACTGCAAAAAGGAAAGCCTTGCTCAGAGACCTCTCGTGGGCACCAAAGGTGGGAGATTATTTATTATAATGATTTACTCAACCACAAGGGAAAACATGAGTTAGAATGACAGTATTTTCATCACACCTTTTCCCGGAGGAATTCAAGAGACTCCCGAGTCTTATGTAACGGACAGCAATTCTCTTTATTTTGCTTTGTTCCTAACCCTACAGATATTGGTAATAAGGAATTCCTAAAGATGACCAACTTATTCTCTTCTCAGAAATGACCCTCCCACAGATCGCATGAGCTCATGAATACTTAAAGACCAGTTTATTTAGTTTGTTCTTCACCATGATAGTTATCTACTCATTTCTCACCAGGCTAATCTCCTTATTTAGCCTCCTGATGCTCAGTCTGTCCAATTCTGAACCCCTTTTTGTCCTATCACTTTTGTGGAAGAAACTGTTCTTTCCTTCCTCATTACTTTCTCAACTTGAGGGAAACATTTATTTTATTTTTTTATTTTTTTATTTTTTTTTCAACGTTTATTTATTTTTGGGACAGAGAGAGACAGGGCATGAACGGGGGAGGGGCAGAGAGAGAGGGAGACACAGAATCGGAAACAGGCTCCAGGCTCTGAGCCGTCAGCCCAGAGCCCGACGCGGGGCTCGAACTCACGGACCGCGAGATCGTGACCTGGCTGAAGTCGGACGCTTAACCGACTGCGCCACCCAGGCGCCCCTGAGGGAAACATTTAAACACAATTCAAAGAATCTGGCACAACGGGAAGCGGCTGAATTCTTGCTTTGCTTTGGGTACCAGCTGAGACGTATTTATTGTGCACATGTATATAAATGTGCTTATTTTTCTAGCAGTCTTTTTTTTTTAAGTTTGTTTGCTTGTTTATTTATTTATTTATTTATTTATTTATTTAGAGAGTGAGCACGTGCCTGGGGGAGGGGTGGAGAGAGAGAGGGAGAAAGAGAATCCAAAGAAGGCTCTGAGCTGTCAGGACTGAGCCCAATACCGTCTGTCAACCGTGAGATCATGACCTGAGCTAAAATCAAGAGTCAGTTGCTTAACCAACTGAGCCACCCAGGCACCCCAAATGTGCCAATTTTTTTTTTAATATCAGTAATAGCATGCTTTCAATGTGTGTTATTATTGTTCTAACATCCTAGCTTATACTGTTTCTTATAAACAAGAGAGAAGCGGAATAAATGTCAGGAGACCTACATTATATGTTCCTCTGTACCATGCAAATTTGTGATTTTGGACATGTCATACAGACTCCGTGGGCCTTCGTTTCATCTCCAAAAAGAAGAAATTGGGGGAAATAATCCCAGTCAGGTCTGTAATTACACAATGTCCACATTAATGAAGATAGGAAAGATGTTGCTGTGGCATAACAAGTTAAACCCCAAATCACGTGGCTTGAACTAACAAAAGTTTGTCCCATGAAAAGCCTGACTGCAAGCTGGGAGACATTTAATGATAACTGTCCTCCGTACGGTGTCCCAGCAAACCAAACTGTTTGGATCTTGTCTCTCTACTGCCTTGACATGAGGACCCCACTTTCACCAGGGCAGGGGGGCCTATCTTAGACCCCATTGCCTCTGCCACTCATAGCTCCTTGTCCAGAACAAGAATCGTGGCCTTAACTTACTGAAAGGTAGCTAGCTGGATAGGTAGCAATTATCACACCCTTGAAAGGTAAGCAGAAAATGGAATTTGGTGGACATGTAACGTTACCTGTGCCACAGTGCTAAATCAGAATAGAACGGCGATGCCTCTAGTAGAACCGTTTCTTCTGTCTCATCTTTAACATCATGGCCTTCAAAATATGTTTGTCACTCAGTGCCTTCTGAAAGAGCAGGAGACTTTTCTTCTTTAACAAATGACATTTGACATTGAGGGGTGGTTCTTAGAGTTCTCTTGGTCTTTTAACAATTTCCCAACTTCATGTGTCTCAAGTTTAATGGTGAGAAATTTGCATTCCCTCTATTGAGAGCTTTGCTAGTGGGAAGGACCAACTCAGACTTACATGATACGTGTGCTGAAACCTGGAGGGCTCTTGGGATATCTTTTGGAATGAGAAATACAGATGGAAAAGTAGAGGAAGAGCTAAAAGAGACTCGTCTTTTTTTAACAAGAACTTTCAGGTTGGTTTAGAAGGTTTTGGTGTCATATGACTTTTTCTGTTTTGGGGACCTTTTTGGAGGGGGAGGTCAAATAATGAATCTTAGTGAGGAGAGAGAGAAGAAAATTATGAAAAACCAGACATGAGAGCATAGAAGTCAATTCGGACAGAGCTTGGGGGTGGTCCTAAATAGGCAATATCAGCTTTTTCCTTTGCTGTTTCTCTTCATCAAAGTAAGGAGACTTTTGCCTTGATTGAGTGGTTTCCACAGAGGCGCTTGGGTGGTTTATGCTGTAGAGTAGATGATGACAGATAACACTCTCAGGTCAAGGCCTTTGGGATGGCAATGTGCATAGAAGAATTTTTCCAGGGAGATTTGCTTCTGCCCACTAATTGTGGTCATATATTTTATGGCTTTGGGAATACCATGGCTACTAGTATGGGTCCCAGGGCTGCAAGAGGCAGTGTTTGTGTCTGATTCAGCAAAAGTTGTAGCTGCGTGGACTTCCCAGGGAGCTTCTGAAGCTACTATTGAAAAAAATCACTAATGACATTAATTTGCATATTCAATCATGTGTTTCCTGGCCTTAGCCTGCGTAATCTGTTTACAGTTGTCACTGTTGACGATCTCTACTTTCTAAAAGTCTCTTTAATTTTTAGGCCCTACTTTTTATGTTTATCCTTTTATCTGGCTACTACTTTTCCTCAGCATCATCAGTAAACACTTTTTCTGCCAACTCTTTATTTTTTAAAAAATCTTTGGGGCGCCTGGGTGGCACAGTCGGTTAAGCGTCCGACTTCAGCCAGGTCACGATCTCGCACTCCGTGAGTTCGAGCCCCGCGTCGGGCTCTGGGCTGATGGCTCAGAGCCTGGAGCCTGTTTCCGATTCTGTGTCTCCCTCTCTCTCTGCCCCTCCCCCGTTCATGCTCTGTCTCTCTCTGTCCCAAAAATAAATAAACGTTGAAAAAAAAAATCTTTAAAATGTTTTATTTATTTTTGAGAGAGAGAGAGAGAGAGAGAGAGAGAGAGAGAGAGAGAGAATGTGTGCAGGGGAGGGGCAGAGAGAGAGGGAGACTCAGAATCTGAAGCAGGCTCTGGGCTCTGAGCTGTCAGCACAGAGCCCGATGTGGGGCTCACACTCAAGAACCGTGGGATCATGACCTGAGCTGAAGTTGGACGCTTAACCCACTGAGCCACCCAGGTGCCCCCTGCCAACTCTTTGAATATTAAACATTATCTGGAATTTTATCCTTGGTCCTTCTTGCTTCTCATTCAACATGTGCTTCTTAGGGGATCTTATCTACACTAGTCATCTTCAGTCACCATCTTTAAGATAACCTCTGGGTTAATTCAACCACCCAGGGCTGAGTTCACTAGAGAAAATAAGACAAAGAAGCAGTTGGTGCTACTCTACATTGGCGGTGTCCAAAATGACACAGGCTCTCAACACTGCTTGGCTGTCTTTCTATTTTCTATAGACACTGTCCTCTCTTAATCTCCACCAGAGCAATTTTAGATCTTCTATACCTGTTGACAGATGACCTCACACCTTACTTCACAGATTTGGAATAGAAACCATTGGCCAGGATGAGTATCAAGAAGAAGAGGCCGGTCAATGGTGTTAAATGTTGCAGAGAGAAGGGTAAGATAAGGAAGATATCAACTATGGATTTAGAAATAAAGCCATGGTTGGCTATTAAGATTTTCAACAGGGAAGTTAAGAAAAATCACACTGCAGAGGCACCTGGGTGGCTCAGTCGGTTGAGCGTCTGACTTTGGCTCAGGTCATGATCTTGCCATTTGTGAGTTCGAGCCCCACATCACACTTGCTGTTGTCAGCCTTTCAGTATAGAGCTACTTGGGATCCTCTGTCCCCCTGTCTCTGCCCCTCCTCTGCGTACACTCTCCCCAAAATAAATACATTAAAAAAAAGAAAAAGAAAAAGAAAAATCACATTTCAGTCGGTTATCAAACCTGACCGGGATCATGGAAGGGGTCATGATGTTCCCCCAATCTTTTTAACTAACATCTTACCATGAAGGGGGAGAAAGACAGGGGAATAATTGAGGGGGGTGAGAGGTCATGTGGGATTGAGAGAAGGTATTTAAGAGATTAGAGAAAACCAGCATGTTTTAGTCCTAATGGGAAAGGGGGCAGGGAAGACAAGAGTTTGAAAACAATCCCTTTGGTCTAGAAAGCTTCTCTTGGTTTTCCTCTGCTTGTCTGTCCATGTTTTCTTGGTCAGAGAGATATGCCCTCATTACCAGCTTACGTGACTGGTCATATAATAGTACTGTTCGCTAAATTGCAGCAGTCAGTGTTTTT
Source organism: Prionailurus bengalensis (assembly GCF_016509475.1). NCBI lineage: Eukaryota > Metazoa > Chordata > Mammalia > Carnivora > Felidae > Prionailurus > Prionailurus bengalensis. The sequence continues at coordinate 103,021,045 of NC_057349.1, forward strand.
CAGATTCTCCGTGGTAAAGAATTCATTTTTAAAAAATTTCTTATTCATCGTCTACTTTTTGTAAAATACAATAAAAATGAATTACTAGAAGCATGCTCATGCAGTTAGATATTGCAGCATTGTCGGATTGCTGTGAAAGTTTTCAAATGCTTTACTTGCAGCTTCTGTACTTACTTCATGGACCAGTTCAAATAATCCCCAGACCATCACTGGTCCATAGCTCATGCTTTCAGTAGCGCTGACCCAGAGAACATGCATCCCTACCGGGATTAGCAATGTGGAGGATGGTGATAAATTTCATTTTGGACATGGTAATTGGGCAGAGCACAAGATAGATGCTTTAGAGAAAAGTTAAAGAACCCATAAAATAACATGCTGTCCATCAAGTGTGGAATGGAAAACTAAAATGTGGTATATCTGTATCATGGTAAACTCTTCGGGAGTAAAGAATGACAGCAATGAAGCTAAGTGTCCTAATATTGAAAGAGCGCCAAGACATGTTATTAAGACCAGAAAAAATAGAAGCATAATATGACTTAAGATTACATATATTTATAAGAGACAACGAAAAACTCTAGAAGGATATACATCTGTGAACAGTAGTTATTTTTAGGGAAGAAGGTAGGGTTGATGGGCAGTACAACAGGTTACATCCACATGTTACTTTTTAAAGTTAACTTCCGTATTGGTTTTTTATAGATTTTTTAAAAATAGTATTCATGTATTATTTAGGTAATTTAAAAATGATAATTATGAAGTTTTTATATATAAAATGTAATATATTGTTTTTAAAACATATGGAAATAGGGGTGCCTGAATGGCTCAGTTGGTTAAGCGTCCACCTCTTGATTTCAGCTCAGGGCATATTTCATGGGTTTGTGAGATCGAGCCCCGTGTCTAGCTCCATGCTGACAGTGTGGAGCTTGCTTGGGATTCTCTCTCTCCCTTTCTTTCTGTACCTTCCCTGCTTGCTCTCTCTCTCTCAAAATAAATAAACTTAAAAAAAATATATGGAAATATAAAAGTAGCTTGTTAGAGTCTAAGTTTGTAATAATTATGTAATTAAAGGAGGCAATTTCAGATACCCGGGTGGTCTTGAGCACATAATCTGTCTGAAACTCAATGTGCTTATCTGTAAAATGGAGCTGACACCCCTCTGTCCTGGGACTGCTGGGAGATTGACAGGTACAATGTATGGAAAGGCTCTTGCAGAAATGATGCTCCATAAACATGAGTTCTCTTTCCCTTCACTGAAAAAAAAAAAAAAGTGGGTGTTTAGAAAAAACTCAGTGTTTAAAAATTTTACTTTCTGCAAATCTTCAGGATTGAATGAACAAGACATCCAGATATACTTATAATTTTTTTTTCTCAAAATCCTGGGAAGTCCTTCGAGAGTATTCATACCATGTAATCAATTAGGCAAATATTTTTGTCCCTTCCCCTCAACTTGTTCGATTCAAAATACACTGAAATATTTTCTCCTTGACCTGTTGTATTGAGAAGAGAAAGAACTTGACAGAAAGAGGGAGTTTTTAAAGTTCTTTTTGAATGATAATGGGAGAAATATATGGTGTGTGGAGAGGCAGGGAGCATCCCACATAATGTATCATATGCAGAACGTACAACAGAGAATTCAATACTGTGCTTCTAAAACCTCGATAGTGCTTCCTGTAAGTGATATTTTTGTGGCCTTTTCTTTGCCCAGATATTTGTCATTCTGGAGTTGATTTAGAAAGAGATTCATGGAAAGTCATAATTATTTAAAGAAGGGAACAGGCAAAGTGTTCCTTTGCCATGTCTATAAATCTTTCCTTATGCCCTGCTGAGAACTCTGCTCTAGCTGTCTGATTTAACCGTGTAACTGGAGTATATCATAATGTCGGGAGTTGTCAGACCCCCAGAACTCTCCATAATGTGAGATCACAAGCAGAGACAATTTCATTGTAACATTTCTGACTACAAAGCATAAATACCATTCTGTTGGCACATCGACATCACATCAGGGATTTTTTTTTTCTTCCTTATACTTTAAGTTTGTTGAGGTATTTACATCTGAAAAGTTACGCAGAGCTAGGATAAGAAAATTAAAATTCATACTCGAATGGCAATGTCAGAATAAAAATATACATTTTGAAGGGAAACCTAAAAAAGAGAATTTAAAATAAAGACTACAAAGATACTGGAAAACAATGGTGCCCTATGTTGTCAGTTACACTTTCGTTAGTTTTCTCCAGAGTACAAGAACATTTCTCAGAACAATTTAAAAATAGTGGATATTAAAAAGTCACTCAAACACAAGATTTAAAACTCTCATTGTGAGCCTTGAGAGAATATTTCTTTCACCTGATGAAGTTACCAACGGAGTATCTCGCAAATTCTTCCATTGTGTTCATCTGCCTTGTTGGGTACTGCCATGGCTCTCTTAACAGCCATTGCCATTGCTTTTAAATTGGAAAAAAATGTTAATGCTTGCATCAACTCTAATATGAAAAGTGAGTTTACAGATATCTTTTTTTTAGTGTGATTATGCATTTCTAGTACATGTGCTTCTTTTTTTTTTTTTCCATGTAAAAGCTATGGAATCAAGCATTTAAAAAATGAAATATATGGGAATGCAAGCTGGTGCAGCCACTCTGGAAAACAGTATGGAGGTTCCTCAAAAAATTAAAAATAGGTCTACCCTACGACCCAGCAATTGCACTACGAGGCATTTATCCAAGATACAGGTGTGCTGTTTCGAAGGGACACATGCACTCCACTGTTTATAACAGCACTATCAACAGCAGCCAAAGTATGGAAAGAGCCCAAATGTCCATTGATGGATGAATGGATAAAGAAGATGTGGTGTATATATATATATATATATATATACACACACAATGGAGTATTACTCGGCAATCAAAAAGAATGAAATCTTGCCATTTGCAACTACGTGGATGGAACTGGAGGGTATTATGCTAAGTGAAATTAGTCAGAGAAAGACAAAAATCATATGACTTCACTCATATGAGGACTTTAAGAGACAAAACAGGTGAACATAAGGGAAGGGAAACAAAAATAATATTAAAAAAAAAACAGGGAGGGGGACAAAACAGAAGAGACTCATAAATATGGAGAACAAACTGAGGGTTGCTGGAGGGGTTGTGGGAGGGGGGATGGGCTAAATGGGTAAGGGGCATTAAGGAATCCTGAAATCATTGTTTCGCTACATGCTAATTTGGATATAGATGTCAAAAAATAAAAAATAAAATTAAAAAAAATATTCATGAATTAAAAAAAAGAAATATAGAAAGAAAGCTAGAGGGGTGCCTTGGTGGCTCAGTCAGTTGAGGGTCCCACCTAAGCTCAGGTCATGATCTCCTGGTTTGTGGGTTTGTGGGTTCGAGCCCTGTGTCCAGCTCTGTGCTGACAGCTCAGAGCTGGAACCTGCTTCGGATTCGGTGTCTCCTTCTCTCTCTGCCCCTCCCCCACTTGTGCTCTCTCTCTCTCTCTCTCTCTCAAAAATAAATAAATGTAAAAAAAATTAAAAAAAAAAGAAATAAAGCTAGAGATTTAGATTGTTTTATAGATAAATAAAATAAAGCTAAAGATTGTTTTCTTTCTAGTAATACGTTATAGATTCACCATTGTACTTCCAGGTTAACCTTAACTTCTTTTTTAGTCATTCACAAACAACATCCTAATTTTCCCCTACAGAATTAATATTACCTGATTGTCCCTAAGGAGGAAGATTGTCGAGAGATATGTACATGATTATATATGTTGTGCTCAGAGAGGAGATACTATTCTCTTGTTCTATTACACTGGGAACTCTCTCTCCTCTCTGGAAACCAAACATGCTTCCTAAACTTTATAGTGCAGTCTCCCTCGCCCACGGAGTGTTGGAAGCCTGAACTTCATGTCTGACGTACATACATGGACAATTCATTTGGACCCCCAAATGTCAAAGCAAATCTCATTTTAATTATTTGTTTATTTATAAATTTTATTCATTTATTTATAAATATTTTATTATTTGTTTTTGAGAGGGAGAGAGAGAATCCAAAGCAGGCTCTTCAGTGTCAACGTGGAGCCAGACACAGAGCTCGAACCTTCAAACTGTGAGGTCACGATATAAGCCAAAACCAAGAGTCGGTCGCTTAACGGACTGAGCCACACAGGCACCCTTAGATGTTTTATTTTTAAGTAATCTCTACATCCAATGTGGGGCTTAAACATACAACCTTGAGATCAATAGTCACATGCTTTACCAACTGAGCAAGCCAGGTTCCTCTACTTTTTTATTTAATATTTTTAATTCCAGTATAGTTAATATACGATGTTACATTAGTTTCCTGTGGTCAGTGATTCAACAATTCTATACGTTACTCGGTGATCATCATGCTAAGTGTACTCAGTCCCCTTCACCTATTTTACCCACTCCCCCAACCCCCTCTCCTCTGGTAACCATTGGTTTGTTCTCTATAGTTAAGAGTCTGGTTTTTTTGTTTGTCTCTTTTTTCTTTGTTCATTTGTTTTTTTCCTTAAATTCTACGTATGAGTGAAATCATATGCTATTTGTCTTTCTCTGATTGGTTATTTTACTTAGCATTATATACTCCATATCCACCCATGTTGTTGTAAATGGCGAGATTTCATTCTTTTTAATGGCTTGGTAATATTCCATTTTATAAGATACCACATATTCTTTATCCATTTATTTATGGATGGACACTTGAGCTGCTTCCATAATTTCGATAATGTAAATAATGCTGCAATAAACATAGGAGGGCATGTGTCTTTTGGAATTAGTGTTTTCATATTCTTTGGGCAAATTCCTAGCAGTGCTATTGCTGGGTCATAGGGTAGATCTATTTTTAATTTTTTGAGGAAACACCATACTGTTTTCCACAGTGGCTTCACCAGTTTGCATTCCCACCAACAGTGCACAAGGGGTCCTTTTTCTCCACATCGTCACCAATATCTTCTTGTTTCTTGTGTTTTTGGTTTTATCCATTCTGACAGGGTGAGGTAATATCTCATTGTGGAGTTGTTTTGTATTTCCCTGGTGCTGAGTGACGTTGAGCATCTCTTCTTGTGTCTGTTGGACATCTGGATGTCTTCTTTGGAGAAATGTTTGTTCATGTCTTCTGCCCATTTTTAAATCAGGTTATTTGGGGGGGTTGGTATTGAGTTGTATAAGTTCTTTATGTATTCTGGATACTAACACTTTACCTTACATGTCATTTGCAAAAATCTTCTGCCATTCAGAAGGCTGCCTTTTAGTTTTGTTGATTGTTTTCTTTGCTGTGCAGAAGCGTTTTATTTTGATGTAATCCTAATAGTTTATTTTTGGTTTTATTTTCCTTGCCTTACGAGACCTATCTAGAAAAATGTTGCTATGGCTGAGGTCAGAGAAATTACTGCCTATTCACTCTTCTAGGACTTTTATGATCTCAGGTCTTACATTTAGGTCTTTAATCTATTTTGAGTTTACTTTTGCAGATGATGTAAGATAGGGTTCAGTTTCATTCTTTTGCATGTAGCTGTTCAGTTTTCCCAAGACCACGTATTGAAGAAACTTCCTTTTTCCCATTGCATGTTCTTGCCTCCTTTGTTGAAGATTAATTGCCCATGTAATTGTGGATTTATTTCTGGCTTCTCTAATCGGTTCCATTTAAGTATGTGTCTATTTTTGTGCCAGTTACATACTATTTTGATTACTACAGCTTTGAGTATATCTTGATATGTAGGATTGTGATACCTCCTGTTTTATTCTCCTTTTTTAAGGTTGTTTTGGCTATTCAGGGGCTTTTGTGGTTCCATACACATTTTAAGATTATTTGTTTTGGTTCTGTGAAAAATGCTGTTGGTATTTTGATACAGATTACATTAAATCTGTAGGTTGCTTTGGGTAGTACGGACATTTTAACAACATTTGTTCCTCCAATCCATGAGCATGGGATATCTTTCAATTTATTTGTGTTGTCTTCCATTTCTGTCATCAGTGTTTTTCAGTTTTCAGAGTTTGGATTTTTCAACTCCTTGGGTAAGTTTATTCCTAGGTCTTTTATTATTTTTGGTGCAATTGTAAATGAGCTTGTTTTTGTTCTTTTTTTTTTTTTTAAGTTTATTTATTTATTTTGAGATAGAGTGTGAGTGGAGGACGGGCAGAGAGAGGGAGAGAGAGAGAATCCGTGCCATCAGCACAGAGCCTGATGTGGGACTCGATCTCACGAACTGTGAGATCATGACCTGGGTCAAAACCAGACACATAACTAAATGAGCCGGTCAGGCACCCCAATGGGATTGTTTCCTCAATTTTTCTATCTGCTAAGCAAATCTTACTTTAAATGCTCAGAGAGAAATAAGTTTTCAATAGTTATAGGACAAGTACTTTGGTGAATGAAAACATCCTCCAGTAAGGTGAAAATCAGACCTTAGGGGCGCCTGGGTGGAGCAGTCGGTTAAGCGTCCGACTTCAGCCAGGTCACAATCTCGCGGTCCGTGAGTTCGAGCCCCGCGTCGGGCTCTGGGCTGATGGCTCAGAGCCTGGAGCCTGTTTCCGATTCTGTGTTTCCCTCTCTCTCTGCCCCTCCCCCGTTCATGCTCTGTCTCTTTCTGTCCCAAAAATAAATAAATGTTGAAAAAAAAATTAAAAAAAAAAAAAGAAAATCAGACCTTAATATATATTTTTGATTACTTGACTTTTTACGAAGTTTACTTAAGTCAGAGACCCCTACAAGCTGTCTTGCTCTTGATGTGTTTCCCTGACTTTTGAAGTGATGATATTGGGGTATCCTGCTCTGTTTATTTGTTGTTTTCTGATTGCATCTTTTCAGATTAGGGCCAAGTCTGGTGAGAGCGAGGAGGGCGTGGCACCCCCTTCTTCGTTAGACTTACTCGAATCTCATCCTAAGGTCTCTTCTTTCCTCCCTTTGCCCACTTTTTCCAGGAAGTGCCACCCTGGCCCATGGCTTCGATGACCATCTCCATGCCTCCCACGTCTTGTCTATTTTCAACTTCAGCCCCGAACTCTCCTGGAAGGTCCAGACCAGCAGGTTCATCGCCTACTTGGTATCTCCACATGGATATCTTCAAGTCCTTTTCAATCCTGCTCGTCCTTAACTGAACTTATTATTATTATCACCTTCCCGTCATAAACCAAACAGAAGAAGATCTTTTTTCGGCATTGCTGTTTCAAAGGTGAGCAAGCCGGAAGCGCGGGTCATTCTGGAAGGTGCGCTTCCTTCATCCGCTGTGCCCCGTCGGTCCATCTCTAGATCCTGCCGATTTCACTTTCTAAACAACCCTGGAGCCAGAAACTTCTCTCTGTTTTCATTGCAGCCCCCCTGGCTTGAGTGCCGTCATCTTCACCTGGAGCACTGTAAAAGCCTCTTAAAATATTCCGCTTTATTACCTTCAAATCTGGCTGCATTACAGTGTATGCTATATGCCAACGCTGGAATGATCTTTTTTTTTCCTTTTTTTGTAAAATGTAACTTCCCATGCCAGTCCCCTGTTCAGACAACTGCATGGTTTCTGACTAATTTTACAACGAAGACCAAAGTATTTAACGTGGCCTTTTCAGCTCTGCTGGGCTTCCCCTCCCTTCCTCCCTAGTGTCATCTATCACTACCCATCCTTCCTCGGGGCTTTTCAATCCCATCCCTTCTTGACCAACACCCTCTCCCCACCAGCAACATATGCCTCGTCCTGTTAACTCCTCCTCTTTGTTCAGGTCTCAGCAAACTCCTTACTTCCTCAAGGATGTCCTGCATCATCTTTTGAGGTCAAGCCCCCCATTATAAACTCTCAGAGTCCCGTTGCACTTCCCTTTCCTAGGAAGGGTTTGCATTTACCTGAATATTTTGTGAACATCTTCCTCACTGGGCGATGAGCCATACGAGCAGGCACTGTGTCTGCTGTTTACTAAATAACCGTATCCCCAATATTCAGTCCAGTGACGGCACTTAGACTAGCTTTGCGGGTGATTCAGGCTTTTGCTTCTTGATGCAAAAGTCCAAAGTCTCCTGTCTTACCTGGTGATACTGGCTTTCTGCTTCTGTTACTTTAGCATCTTTCACCCCTCTCTGTCTCTTTTGCATTTGTATACATCTGTGGATTGTCCTGCTGAATAAGAGGTGTGTTCTCTACATGGATAGGAAGTGCATTCTTCTTCTTATTCTTATCATTATTATTACCTTATCATTTGGATACGTCTTTTGCACCCAGATCAATTTTTTAGAGCAACCCTAATGCACAGGTTCTAGTCATCTTTGTTCTCTTCATTTGTTCGTTTCGTCTCTGGTTCTCAAGGCTGTACTTTGTCATCAGCCATCTGCTTCTTAAGACAGGTCTCCATGTTCTCTAAGGATCTCAACTCCATCTGTTAAAACTTCCAGAGTATTTTGTTCATTGTCAACCCAACCAAATGAGTCTCACTCACATCGCTGGCCTAATTCTGATGATTACACCTTCCTGATAATTGTTGACTCTCAAGTTTCACTATTTACACAAATCCTCTAATCTCCCTCCAGGTCTCGAGGGTGCCCTTTGTCTCTGGTTTCCAACCCACAAGGGAGGTATTCACCTTGCCTCTGTGATTTCAGGAAGAAAGGACAGAGAGAGTTTGGAGCACAGGTCACTAAAAATACTGAACCCAATTGGGGCATTTGGGCGGTGCAGTTGGTTAAGCGTCTGACTCTTGATTTCAACTCGAGTCATGATCTCAGGATTCATGAGTTTGAGCCCCGTGTCAGACTCTGTGCTGAAGGTGCAGAGCCTGCTTGGGATTCTCTCTCTCTTTTTCTCTCTCTCTCTCTGCTACTCCCCCACTTGCTCTTTCTCAAACAAACAAACAAACAAACAAACCAAACACTGAACCCAATGAAATAATACATGTTATTTTGTATTTTGTTGGGTCATTCACCGTCGCCCTTTTAAAAATTTTGACTACTTTCCTTTTGAACCACAACAACTGGGAAAGGGGCAAAATGACAATCTTAAATATCTATAAGTTGTAGCTTAAAATTAAACGCTGTTATTCTAACAAAAAAGTCCTGTTCTGTACTTTTAACTCCTTTGGCATGTTGGGTCCGCTCTGTGTGGATTGTATACGCATAAAGTGGTTGCTCCAGGGGCACCTGGGTGGTTCAGTCAGTTAAACCTCCAGCTCTTGCTTTTAAGGTCATGATCTCATCGTCATGAGATTGAGCCCTACATTGGGTTCTGCACTGAGTATGGATCCTGCTTGGGATGTCTCTCTCTCTCTCTCTCTCTCTCCTTCCCTCTGCCCCTCCCCCAGGTTGTATGTGCTGTCTCTCTCTCTCTCTCTCTCTCTCAAATAAATAAATAAATAAATGAAAGAGGTTGCTCCATTTGTGATGCAATAGGTCAGATGCTTCATGCAAGACTTTTCTGGTGTCGCTTCAAACAAGATTTTTAAGGGGATCTATCTTTCTCATTAGTGCAAAGAAATATCTCTATGGAGAAAAATGAAAATAGCTTATAATTTGCTTCCCGTGCTTTCATCAGGTAGTTGGAAGAATGTACCATGTGCTGCGCACCATCCCTATGCTGTACAAGCTTAAGGATTTGTAAGTGACAGTCCCTGCATTCAATAGCACATTCCAAGCAGAGTATGGAAATGTGGTGAATGCTCAGTAAAGTAATACAAAGTTAATTACACACACAAAAAGTTTTGAACTCAAAAATACCAAGATAGTCTAGTCTAAATTCTTCATTAAAAATTTTTTTTAATGTTTATTTATTTTTGAGAGAGAGAGAGACAGAGCATGAGTTGGGGAGGGGTAGAGAGAGAGGGAGACACAGAATCCAAAGCAGGCTCCAGGCTCGGAGGTGTCAGCACAGAGGCCGATGCGGGGCTCGGACCCACGAACCGAACTGTGGGATCGTGACCTGAGCTGAAGTCAGACGCTTAACTGACTGAGCCACCCAGGCACCCCTAAATTCTTTGTTTTAAAAAGCAAGAAAAGTGGACACAAAGAAGTCATGGGGCCTTGCTGAAACTTCTTCAGAACTAGCTTTGGAACATTCGTGCTGCTTTTTTCCATTTGCTGCACCTTATATACTATATTTGGGAGTTTATGCTCTCATATCTATTACTACTAGAGAGATCTAAGAGTCCTTTTTTAAACACCAGAATATTGCCTTGAATGAAAATTGGTACAAGTGGTTGATGCAAATAAAAAAAAAAATAGGGGCACCTGGGTGGCTCAGTCGATTAAGCGCCTGACTCCTGATTTCGAATCAGGTCATGATCTCACCGGCTCATGAGTTGGAGTCCCACATCAGGATCTGTGTTGACAGTGCAGAGCCTGTCTCCCTCTCTCTCTGCCCCTCCCCTGCTCACTCTCGATTTCCCTCTCTCAACATAAATAAATACACATCAAAAAAAAAAAAATAGACTGGAAGCCAGCTCTTCTCAGAGCATCCTCTGTGGACAGCATCAGCATCACCTGGAAGAAGCTTGTTAGGAATGCAGATTCTCAGGCACCACCTAGACCCCTTGAATTACAATCTTCATTTTAACATTGATGCACTTTGATGTTTGAAAAGCATATCTCTGGAATCCTTGATCTAGAGCAGCGCCTCTCATACCTTGACATCCATCACAATCACCTGGAGGACTTGTTAAAGCAAGATTGCTTTGTTAAAGCACAGACTTACACAAGTGGTCTGGGAGTCCAGAGACCTTCCGAGTTCCCAGGTGATGCGGATGCTGCTGACCAGGGGGATGCCCACTGGTCACAACAGTGATTCTCTGCTCTGGGCACCCATCGGATTCTCCCGGGGTAGCTTTTGACAAATACCAAGGTCAAGTCCTCATTCTCTGTTCATTGGCTTTGCATGAAGTCCTGCGATTCCTCAATGCGATTGGAACAGGAACCCCTCTCCAGAAGATGGGAAAACCCTCTGTGATCTCTATGATTAGCATGATACTGCCTTCCCAGCCACTCCAGCACTGTCTCTGTTCACACAGACCTCTGGTTGCATCTGGGCCAGAGTTGTGCAGTGGTCAAGAATCCATCGGAACTGGGCTCCAAGGCCAGATCTGCTACTTCCTGGCTACGTGGCCTTGGGCAGGTTAGCTCATCTCTGAGCTTTAGGACAGTCTCTGTAGATGGAAATAGCAATTTTAACCATGTGGCGTGTTGTTGGAAATGTTATAAAATATCAGATCACCTGATCATATTGGGAACTGAGTAGTTGATCGTTCATAATAAGTGATTTTATGTTCTATATGAGAGATGAGTATACCATATTAATTAATTTTCCTAAACCTGAGGGATTTTGAAAGAATTCCTATATTAAAGCCATGTGGAATGAGTGAAATCCAGTGTCAGGAATAAGTCCCGAAGAGGTTCAAACAGGAAGTCTTGCTTTTACTATATAGTTTACTGCTTTCACCATCCTTACGTGAATTCCGCTTAACATGCGCGATGTCTATTCAGCACCCCAAGGCAGTCATGTCTTTAGTAAATGATTTATTTTATGGTGCTATAGATGGTTTACTACTGATAACTCCTAAGGATTGTCAGTCTCTCCCAACACTCATGTGGTCAAGGTCAATGGCAGATTGTCAAGCAACCAACCATTTCCCTGCTTAGTTAAGGCACACATTAAATGTCTCGTATGGAAAACTCTATAATTTCTCTAGTACTGAATATTCAGGTGTGTAGCAAATTTTTAATAAAACGCTTTGGCAGTCCATTAAAGGTTAAGCAGTAAGGGTTTGTCACTCATTCCTACGCGAATCTAAGTGTACGTTCCTACAGTATGAGAGCGGGGGGACGCTAGTCCGGCACCCACATTTCACACATGAGGAATCAGGGTGACTTGACTGAGGTGAGTCTCTTAGATTTTCTCCGAAACAGATGAGGAGCCATGTTCTCCTACACGTGTAATTTTTTTATTGATTCCTTTTATGACATTGTTATGTTGGCACATACTTGCGTTGACTAAGCATCTGTCATTTTTGTAAGACGGTATTTTTCAATATGGTGACAAGACGATTTTGTAATAAAGAGGTCATTTCATTAGATTTCAGAGGACCAATGATGAATACAAGGAACACACTTCAAATTACGGTTCTCATGTCTTTTTTTTTTTTTTAAGTATATTTACTTTTTGTGTAAGAGAGATGGGGGGGGGGTGGTAAAGAGAGGCAGAGAGAGAGAATCCCAAGCAGGCTCTGTGTCGTCAGCACAGAGCTCCACACGGGGCTCAAACTCATGAACTGTGAGATCATGACCTGAGCCGAGATCAAGACTCAGACGCTCAACAGATTGAGGCACCCAGGCGTCCCTCCTGTTCTCATTTCTGTAGTTACTTTGGGTATCTAATAATTCTTGTGTGCGTGTACATGTACACGTGTCCGTGTGACTCCTTAAGTGTTTCTCTGGGTCTGTTTATTTATATATTGGTGTATGTCTGGCTATGTGTACCTCTGAGTGTCTGTGTGACTATGTGTGTTTCTGAGTATGTGTACAGATGTGACACATATGTGTCTGAGAACGAGCATGTGTGTGCATGTGAGTGGGCAGGTGTGTATATACAAAAGGGAGAAGGAAGCATCCTTATTCCATCTTCCCTGTGGTGTGGTTTGTGCTCCTCAGCAAAGAGCTGAAGCCTCACCAACTGTTCGTCCCACTGTCTGGGCTAATAGTCTGTCACATTTATGACTGCACGCTGTTCAAACTGAAAAATTTCCCTCTTTACCTAGAGTATTTTTGGTATCAAAGACTCTTTAGTCACTTGTAGACTTAACATTCTTTAAAAATAAAACCTTTATTTCTTTTCTGAGGGATGGAGTGTAGTCTCTTTTGGTGCTAAATGAAAAACTGAGTTTGGAAGAAAGATGTACCAAAAAGAGAAATGTTATGATACTCACAGGATGACTTACTAAAGCTATTTTAAATTGCATTAGATACTATTTTATCTATCTGCTCCAAGTGTGAAAATTTAGAAGCTCATGTTTACTCATTTAGAAATAAAAATCACAGAGCTAAATGTTGAAAGGACCCACATAGCTCCCCTTTATCCCCCCACATCTCAGTTCCTTTCTTTTCTAAAATAAAAGGGTTGAGGTTATTTTTCAGGTGTCATCCCTCTTATTTGGTTTTGTGGGTGTTGTTTTTTTTTTTTTTTTTCGTTTTAACCATCCCAGACAGTCAAACCTGCCTGACATGGGATGTGTTTCCTGTTCTGGATCTTGAAGTAAAATATCTAGTATGCTATTCAACTTTCTTGAAACATAATTATAAACTCATTGCTATGAAATAATTTAGAAAGGTGAATTCCAGCATGCATATAGTCCAGAAAGGTATTTACTTACCTAGGTGCTAAAATATTGCTCATTTAAAGTTGAGTCATACAACTGGACCATGGAAAAGGTCATTTTTATAGACAGAAGTGTTCTTTCATAAAATATGACAACTTGCAATTTAAGGAAGCTTTCCCAAAACTCCATGTCTGGGGCATCAGTAACAAACTTAATGGACACGATCAAGTAAAATATGCATATCAGAAAACTCTGAGTGAACCAAACAAACACATGTCTAAGTTGATAATTGGAACCAGGTATTCGCATGTTTTCACTTTATACAAATTTTATGCCCAGGTCCCCATCCAATGCTTAGCCAAGGGGAAAATCCACCATCTTTCTTTTCTTTAAGACGTATTTTATGTTTATATTACTCATCAATTACGTCACCATCAGTTGCAACATTGTTTGAGTTTATAAGGTGGACTGCTGATAACATCAGTCTCCGCTTGTCTACAAATAGGCAGAATCTGTATTGTATTTATGTTCTTAAGAAACATGATGTTTCTGTCTGGAAGAAAAAGCATATTGAAGAAATGGAGAGAAACAGAGTGCTGGAGTGATGATAAGAAGTTAACAAAATAAATGCGAATAGAAAGCAGGTGGGGAAGTAAACCAAAGCATTTCCCAGAAACATCTATCCTCACACTCATTCACGTGCTTCTGTTTTCTGAGGGTCGTAGTTTCTGACTCCAGCGATCATGGTTGTCATAGAAAATGACAAGCCATTAAAATCACAAAAAAGCATTTTTAGCTTGTGGTCCATACAAAACAGGTGGTAGGCTGGCTTCATCTTTCATTAAGGAATTAGAATTTCAAAATTCTGTCTTATAGCAGTTATACAGTTGGTGTTTTATAAAAATTAAATAGGTTAAAGCAGACTCCTTAAAAATTTAAACACTTTGGGGCGCCTGGGTGGCTCAGGTTAGGATCTCGCGGTCCGTGGGTTCGAGCCCCGCGTCGGGCTGGCTCTGTGCTGACAGCTCAGAGCCTGGAGCCTGTTTCCGATTCTGTGTCTCCCTCTCTCTCTGACCCTCCCCCGTTCATGCTCTGTCTCTCTGTCTCAAAAATAAATAAATGTTAAAAAAAAATGTAAACATTTTTCCCCGCTCTGAACACCATTGCTACTTTCCATTAAAGGTACTGTCTTTAAATAAGAAAACGACGCTCAGCATTAAACTTCCGGGAATTCTTCCTGCAGGAAATTTCCTTTGTTTTAACTTGGAGTCAGTGAGATACAAATAAAAAAAAAAAGTAAACCCTGAGTGAATAACAGCAACAGGGATGGTAGAACCTGATAAAAGAATTAGATTCGATGTCAATACTTTTATTTTTTTAAATGTGCATTTATTTTTGAGCGAGGGTGGGGGAGGGGCAGAGAGCGAGGGAGACAGAGGATCTGAAGTGGGCTCCGTAGAGAGCCAGATGCTGGGCTCTAACTCACGAACCCATGAGATCATGACCAGAGTCAAAGTTGGACGCCTAACAACGGAGCCACCCAGGAGCCCCTCAGTGTCAATACTTTAAAATTTGATCCTCTGATAGGCGATTTCTTCAACGCTGTATTAAAAACTGGTGCAATTTTAAACGTTTCAGAAGAGATAATAATCATTTAACACTCAATGTCCTAAAACTGCATGAAAACCTCTAGAGGTTGTGATTTGTGCTTTTGGAGCCAAGATGATGTATTTGCACCCCCAAATTCCTTGTGCACCACATCAACTGGGGCAAAGAAGTACATTCTCTTCAAGATTGGAACATATGGGAAGCAAAGACAATCTTGGCCCATCTTTTCCTGTGTTTTTATCTTAGGAGGAACAAAACTTAACAATATTTTTCTCCATTGGCATTTATGGAATTATGCAGTTTGTCTTAATTAAGGAAATGAAAAGGAACTCGATATTTTTGTGTGAATCCATGTAGGTGGTAAAATATATAAACAAGACAGGAGAAGATGATATACAAGGAAAACACAGCCTTTTCAAGCAAATTGGAAGCAATAAAACATCATATGTCATAATTTTTTGGTGGAATGTGATATGCCAAGTTACTTAGATTTTTTTTTAAAGTCAGCCATCAACTCATTAACCAGTGTCTGCAAGCAGATGTTGGCTTAAGCTTTGGTGCTGTTTGGCGTGTTTAGGGAAGTGGAGACTGATACCAGCTTTTCAAGAAGAAAGTCGCTCTCCAATATAAAAAATGATTTCTTTCCTCAAATCTTACTTGTCATATCATGTTACATTAGATGATGAAACAGAACGTTAACTGTGTAATGAGAGGCATTCTAAAACGTAAAGGAGAATACACTGTTTCAGCTTAGATACGTGCCATCATTTTAGCTGGGGGTAGCCTTTCTGAAATGATGCCAAGATTTTTTTTAATGCAAATCAGCTGCTCCAGAGTGAGAAGAATGTGGAAGTTAAACAAGTTTGGAAACTTTTCAACGCCTCCCACTCCCCAAATCTCCCGAATGGTATTTTGCTATTTATTATTTATTTATTTTTTATTTTTTTAATGTTTATTTATATTTAGAGAGACAGAGCATGAGCAGGGGAGGGGCAGAGAGAGAGGGAGACACAGAATACAAAGCAGGCTCCGGTCTCTGAGCTGTCAGCACAGAGCCCTACGCGGGGCTCGAACTCACTAATTACTAGACGGTGACCTGAGCCTAAGTCGGAAGCCCTGGATACTTTGCTATTTTAAACAGAGATGAGAGGATGTTTGTAGTACACAGCAACTCTCTGCTTGCTTTTTTGTCAACTCTAATGTCCAGGGCCCCCTTATTGATGTGAGC
Organism: Prionailurus bengalensis; assembly: GCF_016509475.1. Taxonomy (NCBI): domain Eukaryota; kingdom Metazoa; phylum Chordata; class Mammalia; order Carnivora; family Felidae; genus Prionailurus; species Prionailurus bengalensis. The sequence continues at coordinate 103,037,166 of NC_057349.1, forward strand.
ACCCAAATTTTTAGATTGCTGCTGCTTTTAAATACTGTATGTGGTTCTTTTGACACTGGTGCATATAGATGAGTTTCTAGACCATCTTTAAAAATTTCTTTTTTCAACGTTTATTTATTTTTGGGACAGAGAGAGACAGAGCATGAACAGGGGAGGGGCAGAGAGAGAGGGAGACACAGAATCGGAAGCAGGCTCCAGGCTCTGAGCCATCAGCCCAGAGCCTGACGCGGGGCTCGAGCTCACAGACCGCGAGATCGTGACCTGGCTGAAGTCGGACGCTTAACCGACTGCGTCACCCAGGCGCCCCTAGACCATCTTTAAAGTCATTGCAGTTTATTTCTCAAGAGGGAATATAATACAGATATTCTACAGAGCAAATAGATGGTATATTTTATTTATTTTGGCGAGAATGACTATATGAATTATTTCAAGGTGAGAAAAATTTACAAGAAAAAACAATGGAAAAATAAAAGGATGTTGGAAATATACAGAGATGGATTACTGGTGAAATCGCTTTATGTTTTTAATAGGATTTGTACTTACTCTGTGCTGTTGAATCATTCTTATGTGCACACTCCTTGATTTAAAAATTTTTTTTTAATTTTTTTTTTTTTTTTGAGAGAGAGACAGACAGAGTTGTGCAGGGGAGGGACAGGGAGGCGGAGACACAGAATCTGAAGCAGGCTCCAGGCTCTGAGCTGTCAGCACAGAGCCTGATGCGGGGCTTGAACCCCTTGACTGTGAGATCATGACCTGAGTAGAAGTTGGACGCTTAACCAACTGAGCCATCCAGGGTGCCCCACACTCCTTGATTTTTTAAAACTATTTCTACACACTCCGCGATTAAATTATCAACATCAGTTAATCTAAAAAATTTCAGGCTGACCTCAAACCTAAATGATTCCAAAAAGATAATCCCTTGTTTTATTTTTTAAAAAATTTTGTCCAGAAAAGGAAATCTCATAGACTCACTTGGGATACGTTCTTGTCTTTCTGAAACATTGGTCACAATTATGCTCCCTTATGCACAATTATGCTCAGCTGTCTCTAAGACTGACCTTACATGCAGGACTTTGTTAGGGATTGTTTCAGGACTGACAATCATGGAAGGAAAGAGAAGGGAGGAAAAGGAGAGGAGAAGAGGGAGGAGAGGGAAAGGAAAGCAGATTGAGAGTAGGAGTGAAGAGAGGGAAGAGAGGGAGGGGGAGAGGAGAGAAGAAACAGGGAAACAGCAGGATTGGGCAGAGACAAGTTGGAGCCATGATACTGTCTCAATAACAGAGTTATCGCATGCTTTGGCAAGGCTGTTGGATCTTTATACCATTCTAAATATTTTATACTTCAATAATAGTTTATATTGTAAACTATATACTATGCTATATATTCCATGCTATATTTTAATTCTATATACTATAATAATATACTATTACATATGCTATACACTGTATATTAATTTTTTATTCTATATACTATATTGTTAATACTATATTACATATAGTGTATACACTATATGTAATATAGTACATATATTCTCTAATATATATACTATATATTATATGATTATATAATTATATGATATATATATGATATATATTATATGATATATATAATTATATAATCATATAATTATATAATATATATAATATATATTGTAGTATATATTATATAGTATATATTATATATAATATAGTATATAGTATATAGAATATAGTATACAGTAAATATACTATAGTATAGAGTACATATACTATAGTATAGAGTATATATTATATATATTATATATACTATATATTATATATAGTATATATATTACATATATAGTATATATATATTGCACTATATGTAATATAGTATATATATTCTATAATATAATAATAGTTTATACTGTACAATTATATGTACTTTATGTTATATATTATACTTTATAACTTACACCAGTCATTGGAGACTGCTGTCCCAGGAAAAAGGCTTGCAGTCAGGTGAGACAGCTCTCTTTAGTCCAGGGCATTTTCCAAAGGCATTTTCTAGAGAAGACTGGCAGCTAAGGTCCCCTCGTCTAGCAGAGGGGTCATAAATCCTGAGGTTCTGAAGGGGACATGGCCACTCATCACAGTATCTATTACAGCTTTAAATTTTTTTTTTTTCAACGTTTATTTATTTTTGGGACAGAGAGAGACAGAGCATGAACGGGGGAGGGGCAGAGAGAGAGGGAGACACAGAATCGGAAACAGGCTCCAGGCTCTGAGCCATCAGCCCAGAGCCCGACGCGGGGCTCGAACTCCCGGACCGCGAGATCATGACCTGGCTGAAGTCGGTCTATTACAGCTTTAAAATGAGGAAGTTTAAGTCCTTATCCAACTTCCTCCTACCAAAATAGTTTATATTTTTAAAAGTTTTATTATTTGTTAATTTTGAGAGAGAGAGAGAGAGAGAGAGAGAGAGACAGAATCTCAAGCAGGCTCCACACTGTCAAAGCAGAACCTGATGCAGAGCTCTAACCCACAAACTTGAGATGGTGACCTGAAGTCAAGAGTCGGCACTTCAGTGACTGAGTCACTTAGGCGCCCCAGAATAGTTCATATTTTTAAATGTGGGAGTACTGACCAACTACTTTTCAGTGCACAGACTACACATTTCAGTCATGATGCAGAATGAGTTTACTAATATTACTGAAAGCCAGATAAACAATCCCAGTGTACTCTTTTCTGAGGTTTGAAAGCATTTCTCTTGTGTTTCCTTGAATACATTGATTAAATCTGGAACAAAATGTATTGATTTTGTGTAACGTTGTTGCAGATATTATACCAAGAGGGCACTCTACATAACAATGCTTAGAAGACACTGTTAAAATTTTAACTATCTGGAGAAGGCTAGCTATTCAGAAGTACAATATTTTTCATTTCATAGTGGACTGTGGACCAAAAAAAAAAAAAATGTGTAAGCACATTTTGGGAACATGAAATAGGATCTCAGGTTATATGCCTAATTAGAAAAGACAGGTACTAGGCATTTAGGGAAGAAATAGAAAAATTAATTTATTTTAGTCGAATGAAGGAAACCATTTGGCAATGTAAGAAGCGATGAGATACACGGGTCCATCGGTTCTCTATGGGATGATGCAAGCTCAGTGACCTCCATCAAATGGCCAACGGACACTTCATAAAGTCAAATGAAGCAAGGGTGTTTTGTTGACACATCCATTCACAAGACTGTTGAGAAATCACTGCTTGAACCCTGGACTGTTTTTCCCCAAACTGCAATGTGAATCGCATAGTAAGGATTGCCAGTCAGTTCTGTGATGGAGACAGTTTCCTTTTTTTTTTGGGGGGGGGGAGGGGGTGTAACTAATTTGATAGGCCCTTCTGGATTTTATATGAGTTCGAATTAAATAAAGTCTTAAAAAATAGTTAACTCTGATAATCTGGGGAAAATATTTCAGATCTTGGGATACCTTAGATATACCGGGATACCTATGACCTTCAAAGTCTGCTTACATGAGAAATAGTAAACTTTTCCCTTTGGAGGAACCCAGGAAAATTTTTCTTGATCCGTATTTTCAATCAATGTATAAAGAACTGCCCTGGGTGTTGCAAGGTCATGACACCAGCCATTCCTTAGAAGGCCAGTGATTTCAGGGGACCTTCCAGTAGCAGAGGTGGGTAAACCAGAATTAGAAAAGATGATTCATCAAGTTATGGGGAGTTTTATTGCAAAGAAATAAAAGAGGCTCTAAATCTGGTTGGATGGATAAATGCCATTTAAAAGGGATACCTTCAAAAAGACTAGACAGCAAGTAATGACTTAAAGGTACAACAGTAGTATAGTTTGCTGCTCATTGAACTTGCTCTGTGATTTATGATTTTTTTCCAGTGTGAGATAAGAAAATGAGGCTTTGGTAAGGACTTGTAGAGGTTATGCTCACACTCCTCCGCCTCTAGAACAGTCTGATAGTATTTGAGGACGACTTTCTTTCATTCTCTAGGCAGATATAAAATTGCCGAACTTTTATAGAAAGGCTGCCCTCTAAATAATACTTCCAGCTAAGATTACAAGTTCCATAAATCTTGTGCAAAAGTGTAAGCTGCTGCTTTTCCAGCTGCTGGAGTCACCTAGGCCCAGTGGTGGCAAGTAGTTTTAACCCGACATTCTTTGCATCTGTGTCTTTAATTATCTAATTTATTTTAAAGACCTAAACTAATGTCCAAGTGGAGGAAATACACTTACTCTTTAAAGGTATTTTGTGCCAAAATGGCTAATAAACCATACGACCCCTGTGATTATAAATGAATACTAAAACTATTAATTGGTCTATTAATATGCCCCTGGACCCACATACTACAGAACATACAGAATCTTCCTTCCTATTTTATATTTCTGTGTAAATAAGCAGCACACTTAAAAATGCTGGGATAGGGGCACCTGGGTGGCTCAGTCGGTGAAGCGTCCGACTTCAGCTCAGGTCATGATCTCACGGTCCGTGAGTTTGAGCCCCGCGTCGGGTTCTGGGCTGATGGCTCAGAGCCTGGAGCCTGTTTCCGATTCTGTGTCTCCCTCTCTCTCTGCCCCTCCCCTGTTCATGCTCTGTCTCTCTCTGTCTCAAAAATAAATAAAAAATGTTAAAAAAATTTTTTAAAAAAATAAAAAATAAAAAAAATAAAAATGCTGGGATAAAAATTGCAATTTCTCTTTGTCCTTTATTGTCTAGCCTTTGACTAATTTCAGGTCTTAGAATCTGAGAAGTTGGCATGAATCATTAGGTTTTCAGTTGACCTGGATGGGAGAAAGAACCTAATTGTCCATTTTTTGCAAGATTTAAAATAAATAGCATCGGCCGTCTTCGGCATAGATGATTTAATTTTTTAACACGTGCTTCCAACCTTTAATTTTCTGCAAAGCAGCCGCATCCATTATTAATTCATCTATATTTCCTCAAAGCGAGTCAGACTTAAGATCCTCCATAAATATTTAAGAATAGTGCTGCAAAATAAACAAAAACTTTTACTTAACTTTTAATTGCAAGTTTGAGGACCAATGATGGCAAAAAACAACAAAAAGCAAGACAAACATGATAAAGAATCCGGCGAAGTAAAAAAAAAAAAAAAAAAAAAAAAGACACTAAAAGAACAAGGAGGCCAGACTTCTGCCGTAACCCTCATTGCTCAGTTTCACAATCTGAATCTCATTTAACTAATGGGATAAATGGATGTGGCCAAATTTAACCCAAGCCTGACTCACGATAGCACTTAATTTCTGAGAGCTCGCTTCTTCTCCTACTTTCTCTTTCTCTCTCTCACATTCACGTTGCCATAACTGCTATGCATTCTTTACCATTCATACTGACCAAGTTCCTGAAGGAATAAATACATGAATATATGAAAATAGGCTTCACGTAATTAAAATAATAGTAGCTCTCACTCTCCTTTCTCCCTGTCATTAACAACACTTTTGAGGTAGATGTTGTTATGGGTTGGATTCTGTCTTCCTAGCCCCGAAAGATATGTTGAAGTCCCGGCCCCTGGAGGTGGCTGTGAAGGAGACATGCTTTGAAAATAGGGTTTTTGCAGATGTAACATGTTACAATGAAATCATACTGAGCTAGGGAGGCCTCAGGTGCACTGTGACCAGTTTTCTTCCAGGAAGAGGCGAAGGAAAAACCACACAAAGAGACACAGAGGGAGAATGCCATGTGAGCACGGAGGCAGACATCGGGGTGAGGCACATATAAGCCAAGGACTGTCATAGACGGTAGGCAGCAACAGAAGCTAAGGAAGGGCATGGAACAGATTTTTCCCTAGAGCCTTCAGAGAAAGTATGTCCTGCCTGACGCCTTGATTTTAGACTCCCAGCCCCCAGGATGGTGAGGAAATGTATTTCTATCATTTCAAGCCACTCAGTTTGTAGCACTTTGTTACTGAAGCCCTAGGAAGTAATTCTTCCAGAGACTATAAGCACATTGACTTTCTTTCTTTTTAAAAAACGTTATGAAATAAAACATATGTACCAAGTGTAGAATATATGTACGGTTTAACAAGTAATTATAAAGCAAACATCCATCTGACCACTATCCAGGTCAGCAAACAAGATATTGCTGCTTTCCAAAAAAGCTCTAATAGACCCCTTTTCTTACCCCGTCTACTCCCTTCTCCCGGGATAACTGCCGCCCCACAGTCCTTTATTCCATCACCCATATAATCATATTGTGAAAAACATGGCTTAATGTTTATTTCTTTGATAAGTCTTTAGATAAGGGTATGTTTGGATGAACCAGCCTGATTAAAATGAATTTTAGAGCTCTGCTTAGGTAAATTCAGAAGGCACTAACCAATACATATAAATTGAAACCAACACTCTCTAAAATCATTTATTTTAAATAGCCATACTCATTATTGAGTCGTTCCTTGGACACGTAACTATTACTGGGGACATATTGAGTGAACTTCGTTTTTTAAGAATTTTCTAGAATAGAGATGAAAAATAATGTCAATAACTGTACTTTAACAAAGTGCATAATTCAAAGTAAAATTAAATTCTTTTGCAGCCCTAGTTAATTGTTATACACATACGCACACTGAGAGTTTGTGAGATTTAGTATATTCTTTGTAATATGGAACACTTGGTCAGTACAATGGATTTTGCCAATTTATAGGTAAACATGAGTGCATAGTTTTGGAGAGGCTACATTTTAATTTTTATCAAGTCACTAGGCTTATTTGGATGTATCTGGTTACTGAACTTGCCCAGGATGTGCATACAAATTCCTTTTGTTATCTCCAGGTATACTTATTGCTAAGAGAGCATAAACAAATCTTTGTTTTGATTTAATAGACCGCTTGCCGTACTATGTATTTAAGCATTACAACGTTCCACAAATGAGGGAGTAAAAAAAAAATCAAAGCAAGTTTACTAAGTTCGGTACTAAAATGTTTGTCAATAGGATCTGTCAGATGTTTTGGAAATACAGCATAAGTGTCCCCTGCTTTCTGAGAAGCTCATTGTTCCCAGGAGAAAATAATGGGTTAGCTAATGATTATATAATAAAATGATGCATTCTTTAGTCCAGGAATTTCAAAGTGCACTTCCCGGTCCGGATAAGACAGTGGTGAACTCTGCCTAGAGAGAAAGAGATTGGTTCACATACGGAATCATATGAAAAGCCAGTCTTGTGTCTTGAAGAATAGGAATTTGGAGATGGGGAATTGGAAGGTCAAAGAAGGGCAAAAGTATATGGCATGTACTAAATATTTTAATGCCGGCAAATACACTGAAATATTTATCTATAAATATAAATTATTAGTATTAGTATTAGTATTATCATTACCTTGGCACCAATTTTTAACTGGTCTTGGAAATTTTGAAAAGTTATTGGAAAGTCAACGACTTCTTCGATTATGTGTCGACAGAAAACATAACTGATGAATGTCATTTGGTTGACTTGCTCCCTATCGCAGGTATAACAGTGACTCCTCCCTTCATTTATAGTGACTTCCATTATTTATTTCAAGCAGGACAGTATTTTAAAATTTTTTTGTATGATATTTAATTTCTACAGTTTCGTTGCCAAGGGCTGGGAGAGGGGAGGAAAGTGAAGGTGTGTTTAAGTTGTAAATTGTTGGAACTAAGATTGGGTGTTTTGGGTGGGAGTGCATCACAGTTTGGGGGTGACCATGTCAGAGAAGGCTTTACAGAGTAAACAACCAAGATAAATGTCAAAGGGTGATGGCAGAAGAATGAGGGTAGATGTGATTTTCCTGGAAAGAGAGGAGAATTTGGGAACAAGGCAAAAGAAAGAGCCTTGCAGGTACGTGGCTATGTAAGAACCAGTAGAGAAACAGATGTCGGTGAGTAAGATAGAGGGGGCAGCCAGAGAGAGGAGTAAGAAGCTCAGGAAACTGGCATCACCAAAATTGCAGGAGGAAGAGATTTCAAGAAAAACTGGTGTATTTAACAGTGGCAAGTATCATAACTGAGAAAAGCTCATTGGATTGGGTACCTATCCTGTCAGTTGCTCAGCCAAAACCTTGGGGGCAGCCTTGACTTACGCTCTCTCTGACAAGATAGACATCCAATTCATCAGGAAATTCTATTGGCTTGGCCTTCAAAATAGATCTGTACTTGGACCAGGTCTTGCCACTACTCTATTTTATTTTTTATTATTATTTTTTTCAACGTTTTTTATTTTATTTTTGGGACAGAGAGAGACAGAGCATGAACGGGGGAGGGGCAGAGAGAGAGGGAGACACAGAATCAGAAACAGGCTCCAGGCTCCGAGCCATCAGCCCAGAGCCCGATGCGGGGCTCGAACTCCCAGACCACGAGATCGTGACCTGGCTGAAGTTGGACGCTTAACCGACTGCGCCACCCAGGCGCCCCACCACTACTCTATTTTAAATGCACACCATGTATCTCCCACCCCACCCATTCCCAAGAATTCCAATGTTACCTACCCTGCTCTATGATTTTTCCATAATACTCCTTGCCTCCAGCAAGCTAGATATTTTCCTCACTTATCAGTGGTTGCTTATGTCCATCTCCTCTCAGAATGAATACAAGTTCCACGAGGGCTGGGGTTCTCCGCTCTCAAGCCCTTGGAACACATCAGCACCTGGCACATGGCCACTCAATAAGTGTTGAAGGAACATATTATGGTTTTGTTGTGTATTTAACTAAAATTCGGTTTGATTTTATGGTTGGAGCTGTATGTTTTAGACATATGAACCAAATTCAATTCTAGTATGAATTCAAGTAATATTTTAGTAAAAATAATCTTCTGTCGTGTTCAGTTCTGTGCTCGAGGATTCTGGCGCGTATCATATCCCAGATGTTAGAGTCCACACGCTACTGCCGGGGACGGTTTTTATCTTGTACTCTAACTGAAGACTTAACCAAATTTTTAAGTTATGACATTAAAAATATTTCTGAAACTCATACTTTATTTAGCCCTACTTGTGTACAAAGTGCTTACTCAGGAGACAAAGAATTTTCAGTCTACAAAAAAAGAGTGCATGTATTTCTTTTTTTCCAGTTTTCATTTTTATTTATTTGTTTATGTTTATTTTTTTACTTATTTATTTTTTTAGTATAATTTATTGTCAAGTTAGCGAACGTACAGTGCATACAAGAGAGCTCTTGATTTTGGGGGTAGATTCTGGTGATTCATCGCTTACCTACAACACCCAGTGCTCATCCCAACAAGTGTCCTCATCAATGCCCATCACCCATTTTCCCCTCTCCCCTGGCCCGCCCCCCATTAACCCTCAGTTTGTACTCTGTTTTGCCTCCCTCTCTGTTTGAAACTATTGTTTCGTCTTTCCTTCCCCCGTTTCTCAAGTTCCACATACGGGTGACCTTTCTATGACTGACTTATTTCACTTAGCATAATACCCTCCAATTCCTCCACATTGTTGCAAATGGCAGGATTTCATTCTTTCTCATTGCCAAGTAGTATTCCATTGTATAGATAAACCACATCTTCTTTATCCATTCATCAGTTGATGGACATTTGGGCTCTTTCCATGATTTGGCTATTGTTGAAAGTGCTGCTATAAATACACATCGGGGTACACGTGCCCCTATGCATCAGCACTCCTGTATCCTTTGGATAGATTCCTAATAGTGTTATTGCTGAGTGGAGAGTGCATATATTTCAAGGGCTCACAATATGTTCTTTGGGCAAGCTCATTCAACACACATTCTCATAAGTATGTAGATATTTAAATTATAAGGTTTTGACATGAATACAGAATTTTTCACTGACATAAAATGCAAATTTATTCCATTATATCAGCAATTCATATAGAATCTCTTGTCACAAGATATTTAAAATATTATTTTTTTGTCTGAAAAATCCTAATAAGAGCTTTTAGACTCTTTGTGAGCTAAGGAATTGACCCCACACTTTATTCCCTTTTTTTCCTCCCTCTCTCCCTCCCTCCATCGCTTCTTTTTCTTTATTTTTGATCGTATTCCTCCACCCCTAGCCTTCATTCCACTGAGGAGTCAATGCCTACTTTAGAAATGAGCGAATGAAATGCCAATGAACACACATGCTTAACTTGTCCTGCAGAGTTCACTGCATGTTTTCGTTCATCGTTATTTTTTGCATAGAGATTGTGTTTCTTCACTGACTATAATTGCGATGACCTCCTATTGAGCGGCATAATTCTCAACTCTCACACCTCTGTTTGTTACACATCTGGAAATTGTGCCCATATTCATTCTCTAATCATCAGAGCGGACATCCCTTTGTTGTTCCCTCATCATTTAAATCATGTGTCTCTTAGGCTCTGGGGTCCATTTATTTTCTCTTGCTTGGTCACTTGAAACTCCAGGAACAGAGACCTGAGAAGGCTGTGAGCTGCTGCTTTTCCTATGGTTTGCACACGCTGAGTTTGCTGGGTGTATTAACATCACACCTGGGAGGCACAAACAAATGAAAACAAGATTCCGAGCTCCAAGGACATTACTGTTGATGCAAGCTAATAGAGAGTGGAAAATCAGCCCAGCTGAGCAGCGCTTGGTCTTTGCTCATTTAGGTATTGAATCGAAAAAGATTGAAGCTTAGTTTTCTTTTTCCTTTCCTTTCCTTTCCTTTCCTTTCCTTTCCTTTCCTTTCCTTTCCATTTTCCTTCCTTTTCTTTCTTTCTTTCTTTCTTTCTTTCTTTCTTTCTTTCTCTTTCTTTCTTTCTTTCTTTCTTTCTTTCCTTCCTTCTACAAGTTTTGCCACCTTTTTAAAGCTCCACAACCCAATCTCGATAAATGTTGAATATTAAAATTGATCTTCAAATTAAAAAAAAACAACAGGAGGAAGATATTTTCTGTTTTTTTTTTAAAGTTTATTTATTTTGAGAGAAAGGAAGAGAGAGTGCATGAGAGAGAGGGAGAGAGAGAGAGAATCCCAAGCAGGCTTTGCACCATCAGCGCAGAGTCTGATGTGGGGCTCGAACCCACAAACTGTGAGATCATGGCCTGAGCTGAAACCAAGAGTCAGACACTTAAGTAACTGAACCACCCAGCTGCCTCACCTTCACATTAAAAAAAAAAAAAAAGTTTATTTATTTATTTTGACAGAGAGAGAGAAAGAGAGAGCAAGAGAGAGAGAGAGAGAGGAGAGAGAGAGGGAGGGAGAGAATCCCAGGCAGGATCTCCACTGCCAGTGTAGAGCCTGACAGGGGCTCAAACTTACAAACCCTGAGATAACAACCTGACCTGAAATCAAGAGCTAGACGCTTAACCAACGGAGCTATCCAGGCACGCCTGATCTTTGAATTTTTAAAGAAAAATATAGGATCCTTTTCTAGCTAGAAGCAAACAAAGTGACTGAGTTTGAAAATGACATTTTCTCCCCTTTCCCTTCTACTTTATTCCCCTCCTCGCTCCTTTTTTCCTCTCTCCCCAATTCCTTTTTCCTTGCCTTTTCCTTCTTTTATTTTTTCCCCTCAAAAGAAAATACTTCTGTGAATGAAGCAAACTGTATTCCGTTGAGACAATTTGGCATTTTGAATGTTTTAATTTCATCTTTTCTCCATGAAAACTTTAGAGTGAGTTTAGCTTGCAAATAAAGATGAAGCTGTCCCACTTTCTTGTCATATGGTGAAGGTTAACGGAATAAGCACATCTATGAAATTTTCAGCTGCTTTTAATATAATATGGTTACAGTGATAAACAAAGGTGCTAAAATCTGTACTCAACATAGTGCCAAACACAATTCAAAGTAAATAGGACAACATATCTTTGTACGTACATAGTCAATAAAAGTACAGAAAAATACCTTTTAAACAGCATTTTCAAAATATAAATATAGAAAACACTTGTGAAATGTCATAGAATTATATTATAGCTTCTGGAATTTTGCTGTTTCTTCATGTATGGTGATTATGTTGTGGGAAATTGGTAATTTGATTAATGATTGCCGAATTATCTTATTTAATGAAACCAGAATAATACCAAAAATTATTTTTTGTTGTTGTCGTGCAATTTTTTCAAAACTTAAAATTGTTATCTTTCTACCAAACAACTAAAAAACCCAGTCTAAGGGGCACCTGGGTGGGTAAGTTGGTTGAGCATCCGACTCTTGATTTCAGCTCAGGTCATGATACCAGGGTCTTGGGATCGAGCCCCACAATGGGTTCCATGCTGAGCATGGAACCTGCTTGGGATTCTTTCTCTCCTTCTGTCTCTCCCTCTGCCCCTCTCCCCTACTCATGTGTGCTCTCTCTCTAAAGTAAAAAAAATAAAAATAAATAAAAAGCCCAGTCTAAGAAAATATGTTATGAGAATGAGAAGATAAACATTTTTTATTCTCCTCCATACCCTTTCTTTAGATCTTCTGAAACAGAGAAATAGAAATGAAGCTGAAAAGAACTAACTTTTGGAAATCTGTATTATTTTGAAAATCAAATTAATGAACATAAGTTATTTCGGATCATACCAGAATTTCACTAGTCCCCCAATAAATTACTTCTTAACCTAGAAAATCTCCTTTGTTTGAGATAATAGTCATACACCTACATACTCTAGATACTCGTTTGGACTTGCCTTCCTTTCATTGTATAAGAATTGTATGTGAAAGAGGGGAAAAAGGAACATGGTAAGGTCATGAGTCCTAACTTCAGTATCTATGTAAATCTATTAAATACGATGCTTTTGTCCACCAGCAGTTTCTAATTTAGTCATCCGCATTATTTATCTTTTTATTGTTATAATATCTACATCTCTTATAATATTTAGTTATTGAAAATAACAAATCTTGAGTTAGGCTTAGAAGCTATACATGGGAAATAAAAGCACACGTCTCAGAAATAGAAAATATCTCTTGGGGAAGATATGGGATAAAAAAGGTATACAAAGTATTGTATTTTTTAATACTTTTAAAAAATATCTTATTGCTTTAGTGTAGTTCTGTGTTTACGTTTTTTTCTTGTGACTTTATAAAAAATAAACAGCTAGTGTGTTTTCTATTTTCCCATTTAATTGCCCCTTTAGGCTTTGCTACAAAAAGAATAATCTTAGAGAAGCAAAACCTCAGGCTTATCTAATTTCCTTTTATTCTCCCTCTGTGTAAATCCAAGTTACAACCCAGCAAATAGTACAAAATGATTTTATTTTCTGAACTTCATTATGGCGCATTCACTAAATGGCAAGTGTAATACCTCCTTATCATCTGCACTCTATATTTTGTTAATCAAAGATTTCACCGGTTCTATTTCCCAGTCGAAACGTTATTTGTTTAGCTTGCAAAACTCGAATCCAGACTTTGCATTTGAAAATGGTAATCGCGACTAGGGATACAGTGCATTTGCTAGGCTGCTTGGAGAGGAGTCGAGTGTAGCAGGTTTGACTGCCCTTACATCTCCGGTTTCGAAAGTTTCCACACTTCTTTAAAATGAACTTTCTTCTTGGAATAAGAAAGCAATGGGAGAAAATGAATCCACTCTTCAGGCTCTGTTCTTTAATCAGCGGCAACAATCAGGTAAAAAAAAAAAAAATGGAGACATTAATATAACCGTAATAGTATTTTGTCATCTTGAGCACGGGCGATTGGTGTAACAAAAAGCATAATCTATCCAAGCATGCAATTGACCTTTTACTGAGACCGCTGTAATGTGGACATGAAGGCTAGTAAGGCAGGAGCTCTCCCCTCCAAGGGCCCCCCGGTCTAGCCGAGGTCTGGAAGAGGCACATGAACGACTACCTAACAGCTAAGTAAGTGGTGTCAGTGAGAGAAAAGTGCACCAGCTCTGCGGTGACCATGCTGCCTGTTGGGGTGGTAAGTGTCAGAGGAAATTGCATAAAGATCGGAACATTTCAGAATCCACGTGAAGACAGGGGAGGGGGTGGCTGCTGGAGAAGGGTTGAGGAGAGGTATCCAGTCTCCAAAAGGGGGGCACACTCGGGGTTTACCACGAAGCTACGGAAGGTTCAGCTTGTGTGACCCCTGTGCTGGCATGGGCCCCTTCCAAGGCTTTGGACCTCGGGTTGTATTGGTAACTTTGTGTTTGTCAAACTCATTCCCTTCCCAGTTGTCTAAGATTCATTTTCTACACAATTGGGATCAACCCCGAGGATGTGGGTTGGGTTGAAGCAAGAAAGGGCTTGGCACAGGGTCTCCACCTCAGGGCTTGCGCGGGGAGAAGAGGCTGGCAGCTCACGTCCCTAACTGAGTAAAAAACACCCAAGTTCGCTCTTTGTTGTCCCCAGAGCAAATGCTAGAACTGCTTTCGTTGATTCTCATGGCTCGCTGTGGCCTGCTGAGAAATTGGGATGGCGGGGCTCACAAAGTCCACTAAGAAGAAGGGGCACGTTCAGGCCATTTCCAATCTTTCTTTGGTAAAAGAACAGTTGAATGCTTAGCTGTAGGTATTATTTATTTACTGTTCTCATTTAGATATTCTTTCCATTTCAACCTCTCACAAACTCTGCTTATATTCGTCCATTCATTCATTCTTCTAATACTTATTGAATGCCTATTAAACTCACTCTATCTTATTTTTTTTTTTATTAAAAAAAATTTTTTTTAACATTTATTTATTCTTGGGACAGAGAGAGACAGAGCATGAACGGGGGAGGGGCAGAGAGAGAGGGAGACACAGAATCGGAAACAGGCTCCAGGCTCTGAGCCATCAGCCCAGAGCCCGACGCGGGGCTTGAACTCACCGACCTCGAGATCCTGACCTGAGCTGAAGTCGGACGCTTAACCGACTGAGCCCCCAGGCGCCCCTATCTTATTGTACCTATAGTCCTTCAAGCTTCTCTGTTCTATGCGTGTTTATCAGTATTTGCAGAGGGTCTAGGTTCGGGGGGAAAACCCCCCAAAATGTATTTCACTTCTTAAAATTTTATTTTATTTTATTTACTTAATTTTATTCTTTAGAGAGAGAGAGAGAGCATGAGAGGGGGTGAGGGGCAGATGGAGAGAGAGAGAATCTTAAGCTGGCTGCACGCTCAGCGTAGAGCCGGGCGTGGGTCTGGATCCCTCTGTCTCGGGATCATGACCTGAGCTGAAATCAAGACAGACTGAGCCACTCAGGACTCCTAGTTCACTTTTTCAGAGAACGCATGCCCTGCCTGCTTTGGCCTGTTGCTTGCATGACAATAATCCTTTCTCCCCACACAGTACTTTATCAAGCGTTTGAGAAGCTTGGGCTACACCTTGGGATCTCGGCATCTAGGCGAGCACAAAGGTTGAGGTTATCGGAGTGAAAACTTCAGATAACATTTCATTTGTTTTGCCGAAACAAGAACATCAGAGGAGGTGTCGCAGGGGAGCAAGTGACCAGTGAGCGACGTAAGAGAGCTGTGGGAATTTGAATCAAATCTTAGGTAAATCCTTTCATTTTTTTTTTTTTAATTAACATTTGTTTATTTTTGAGAGACAGAGAGCAAGCGCGGGGGAGGGGCAGAGAGAGAGGGAGACACAGAATCCCAAGCAGGCTCCAGGCTCTGAGCTGTCAGCACAGAGCCCGACAGGGGCTTGAACTCACAAACCGCGAGATCATGACCTGAGCTGAAGTCAGACGCTCAACCGACTGAGCCACCCAGGGGCCCCTCATTTAATCTTTTTATGCCCTGATTTTACCATCTTTATTATGGTCTCTATCATGTTAACTCCCAAGGATCTGGCTGGAAAATTTCAACAATATTTAGCTGCGAAGTTGAATTTTTAGGGCTGCCTGACTACTGTGATTCTTTCTATTGTGGCATTCACCTGCTCCACCCTGCTCTTAACCACCAGGTTACCCCGCAGCTCACAGCCCTGTTCCTTCTCTGAAAGAGCAAAATCATCTGTGATTGCAGTAGCTTTTATCCCTGAGTTATTTATTTTTTTTTTTAAATTTTTTTTCAACGTTTATTTATTTTTGGGACAGAGAGAGACAGAGCATGAACGGGGAGGGGCAGAGAGAGAGGGAGACACAGAATCGGAAACAGGCTCCAGGCTCCGAGCCATCAGCCCAGAGCCTGACGCGGGGCTCGAACTCACGGACCGTGAGATCGTGACCTGGCTGAAGTCGGACGCTTAACCGACTGCGCCACCCAGGCGCCCCTCCCTGAGTTATTTATAGAACTGTTTCACCTTAACCACGATGTACAAGATGCTTACATATTAAAAAATAAACTTTTTGTTCTTGCTTATTTTGAATTGGCAGAGGCGTTAGTAAGAGCCTTGTCCCTCAAAGTCCTTTTTCTCACAACAATTCTGGAGCTTTCCACTCCTTTGTCTCCTTTTGGAAAAAAACCGTTTTTATTTCAGAAACAACAGAGAAATTGTCCTTAAATGGCTCACAGGAAATCGTAGAAAAAGTTGCCGCTTGAAAGGAAATCGGAAGAAATAATATTAATAAAACCGTATTTCATCCACTGAAGCATTATTATTAATATTATCATTATTTTACAAAAGAGGCCATTTCATTGAAATCTCCTTTAGTTCTTGCTTTCGTATGAAGGGTACCTTTTCTCATCCCTCTGAATATACTGTTCATTTACAGTCAGCTCAGAGAAGACAGAAGAGAGAGGTCTTAAAAGATGAATACTTACGGGTAGCTTCGTTGTGAGAAGGGAGGGTGTGTATGAAGGCAAAATTGATAATCTGATAATCTGTTAATGTACTGCTTTGGTACAACTTGGCAATCCTATTATATTCTGCCACGTGTGAATCCATGACAAAGAGTTTTACCCCAGTCTCAAGGTTGGCTGTGGGACACATGCTTTGAGCTAATGTCACACAGGAGATCGGCGATGTCTCGCCGTGGTTCCCCAGCGGGCATCCTGCAGGAAGCTTGCTTACTACCCCACTGCAGAGTGAATTGGTTTATCGTCAAAAACTTCGCCTAACATAGAGCCTGTATTCTGCTATATGTCATCAAATACTAGAAAATTCTACACTTACAGGTGGGATATCTGAAGAATGGAATCAATATCTAGATACAGGAGTAGAAATTAAAATGGATTTCGGCTTAGGTCATAACATAATGAGAAAACTCTCCTTCCAACATTTTGCAACTGAATGCAGTTATTTTAAGTATGCCGAAGAGAAGGAAAACATGTAACCGGGCTTTTGTGCTGATTTTTGTTCTGGAAAAGTCAAAAATAGCTGATTTACCATGTTCTCTCTCTCTCTCTTTCTCTCTCTTTTTTTTTTTTTTTTTTTTTTTTTTTTTTTGGTAAAAGAAAAAAGGCCTTCATAGTTGAGGTACTGGTGACCTTTCCCAGGAATTATTCAGGCAGCTACGTGGGGCTGTTTTAATGGCCATGATGTGGTACAGTCAGTTTTACTTGAAGAAGAGCCTTCTGTGCTGCAGGGTAACTAGCTTAATAGCTTTTCCAGAGGACAAATCTGATACAAGTCCTTCAAATGCACGGGAGGTATTTAAGTACGACATAGGCAGGTTGGGGAGCTCCTGTGGATGCTGAAGAACACATTGCGAATACAGGTGACACAACCAGCCCCTGTCCTACCTGCTCGGAGGTGCTCGCCAGCCCGTGTGGGTTTGTGACAACCAGCAGTGTTTTCCTCCACACCCCCAAGTCCCAGACACTCTGTGTGAAGCTATTGGCCTTTGTTTTACCTTTTGATCTTCCTCGCCTTTTGCCCACTTAACTTGTGGAAATACCCTTAAACACCACCATTAGGTTACGAGGGACACACTCCATCTGAAGCTTGGAGAGTTTGTTCCCATCCGCCATTATTTCCGTTGGAAGGAGCCAGGAGGAAATGGTCTGAAACGTGCTCTGCCTGGGGCACGAGTTCAAAGTTATTCCCCGTCTCAGTGTAAGATGTTGATGTGTGCGTGTGAATTTGAGGGGGTTATTATAATTGCTTAAGGGCCCTGTCCTTAGTTACCATGCCATCTCTACCTCTCCATTTAACTTCTCCAAGCTCCATTTAACTTCTTCAAGCTTCAGCGTCCTTACCTGGAACTTAGGAATCCGGATGATATGTACCTCGGAGTGTTGTGATGTTTAAATTAAATATTCTAAGTCAAGGTTAGCACAGAGCCTGGCACGTAATAAGTTCTCAACATATGATGGTTACTTTTTTTTTTTTGCAAGATGTTTTCCATTTCTTAATTATTTTATTAGGCAATTGCATTATTGAACTTAATTCTCTCTTTTTTTTTTTTTAATGCCAAGAGGAACATTGCTTCTATTACTTGGTATGAACTTAGATTTATCAAAAAATAGAACAAAAAAGGTTTGATTTCTGGCATAGTGGAAGTGGAGACAGTGAAGTTGCATGAACCAGTAAAGGGTCCTGGAAAATTCAGAAGTTGCCTAGTCTTGGACCGGAACACTTTAAAGGAAAACGCCTACATCAAAAGCCACACACAGAGCTCGGTATTGGAGGAGAGCTCTTGGTAAGGCGTGACAGGCAGGAAAGGAAGAAAATTTCCAAACCCAAAGATAAATGCCGGATAGCCATTATGCTTATCACACGTACTATTTTTTTTTTTTTTCCTCCAGAACATAGGGCAAGTATAATAGTTGTTCATCCATTCAGCAAACACGTAGCAAGTGTTAATAAACACGTACCAAGTTCTGTTGTAGATTCTATGCCGGGCTCTGTGCTACATGTGACAGATACAAGGGCAACTTATGGTCCCTGCCCACAAGAACAGCAGGATGTATAACTTCATTACGTATCATTCATATAGTTCTAAATAAATTCATAATTTTGTTGGTGGCAGGAAAGGAGGTATTGAGATCATGATTATATTACAATAGTAAGAATAACCAGTGAAGATCGCTAAAACTACTTTTTAAATGTTAATTACATGGGTTTTGATTGCTAGTTATCAAAGCACATTGTAGGGTTCTAGTGATCCAGTTTGGTAGGGTTGTGAGAATCAAGAGCAATGGAACAGAAAAGACAGCAGACAGAATTGTCAGGAAGTTCTGGCTTTGATGTCTGAAGAGGACAGTATTGTGCTATTATGTGTGTGAGTAGGAGATTCTAAAGCAACTACCTGGATGTAATTTTTAAAAAAAAATTTTTTTTAATGGTTATTTATTTTTGAGGGAAAGAGAGAGACACACACAGAGTGCAAGCAGGGGAGGGGCAGAGAGAGAGGGAGACACAGAATCCCAAGCAGGTTCCAGGCTCTGAGCTGTCAGCACAGGGCCGGAGGTGGGGCTCGAACTCACCAACTGTGAGATCATGACCTGAGCTGAAGTCAGACACTTAACTGACCAAGCCACCCAGGCGCCCCTGGCTATAACTTTTTTTTTACTGTCTTATTCCCTTCATCTGAAAACAGAGACATACAAAAATGGAGCTATGTATTCAGAAATCTCACTCTGATGTCAACCAGTGAGTATTTTTAAGAAAAATTTAAGAGAAGGCTTTTGAGTACTTGGAGATGGTTGCAACTTTTTCTTTAAATGTACTTTTTATTGCAGCAAAATAACGCATGGACCACTCTTATCTAAACCGTCCCTCATTAACCTAAATAAGTTTCCCACCCCAGAAATTTAGTTAGGAAGTTGGTTTCGCTTTTGAAAGAAGACATCATGATGTCCATTAATTTTTTTTTCTCTTTGTCAGACATTTACCTTGTTTAGGAGAGGTTATTCACACGAATACCAACACTTCATGCTTAGAAAGTAAACCGGAGTGGAATAAACACCTATTTCGGAACAAAGATCGTGTTGTCATACATATATACAGGGCTTGGGGAGGAGAAAACAGCCTTCTCTTAGGATCTCTCTCTTTAGAGATGCAGGGATGGCCTAGAAGTAGACCACAGCTCCTCACTGAGTGCCCTTGTCTGAAATGCTAAACGAGTGGTTCCCAGAGTATTAAAAACAAGCCAAAGTCTGGGTTAGTCTATTATTGTCTCCTGTCTTGAATTGATTGAGTAAATAATTAATTATCGGTTGAGTTATGCAGCAATTTATGTGTCCCATGTCTGGGGGAGGGGCTGGGGGGAACAGGGAGGAGAATACACAGAAGCTTTCTCCAAGGAGCTGAGGGGCGTTTGATACACAAACAAAATCTGCAACCCTTCTACTTCCTGAAAAACAGGGGGAAAAAAAGGCTATAAAGTCTTTAAGAGGTGATGCTTTGCTAGTGATTGGTTTTTCACAAGTTGGACATATAGCTAAAAAAGGCCCAGATAAGTTAAAAAAAATCCCAGTATGAATCTTCCTGAGGCCTAGACTTAACTCATATCTGCTCTCCGGTTCCTTGATTCTATTAAACAACCTTTTCTTGGCCTGTTGGATTTCACACAGGAGACCCTTTTAAATTGAAAGTTTAGGCTCCTAGGAGTTTGCTCTTTCTGGAGGACAATTGTTTTTTTTTTTTCTTCCTCTGCAGACCAATACCACTGGAAACAAATGTATTTGCCCCCACTTGTTGGCAGGGACAGCAGTGAACATGCACAGTTTTAATCTAGATGCGTACTGTGTCTATTTTAAAACAGATATCCTAAGTAGTAGGTTATTTTGTGGCAAAGCTATAGACACTAACACATTGTAAAATGAACAATATATAAAGGACAAGCTTATGGATGACCTAGAGAGGATTATGTAGCATGATATATGGCCTATGGCCTATGGCCACACTTTGAGGGCCAGAGTCAAGGAGATGCACTAAGAGGCTTAGCCCACGGGTGTGCCTGCTTCAGGATACAGATAGATTCTCCACTCAAGGAAGTTCAGTCCTTAACTGAACATCCTACCCAGGTCTTTGAATAGCTTTGTTTAAAATTGCTCATCTCAAAAAAAAAAAAAAAAAAAATCGTCATCTCTTCTTCTCCGTTTGACCTCAGAATCCCTTATGCAGAAATCATGATGGGTAATTTATAAGGGGTGTATCTATTGGCCAGCATCTTATCTTTTCTCTTGAGAATGTTAAAAAAAGAAAAAAAAACTCTTTTAAATTTTTTCAAATCCTTAGATATGTGGAAATTCCAAAAGTAGAGAATACTAAGGGCTCATTATGCACTGAGCACCAATTCTCCTGGGAAAAATCAGTCCAGAAGACTCCTGCATTGCCAACAGGGAGCTGTTCACCTCTACTCTCATTAGTGGTCGAACCTAAAGACAGCTGCTGGGACTTAACAAGGTAAGTCTCCCCTCCCAGTTTTATGTTCGTCCCCACGGAATAAGCTGGGACCATTTGTTCTGGCTAACCATGCTTTTTTACCCTGACCCTACACCTGAGATCTGGGGACTGAGCTAGAGGGGCCAGAGTTCTATAAATGCGGCTTCTGGTCTAATCTGATGTCCAGTTTTGGACTCACACATGTCCTTGAGAGTCATCAGAAAAGCGGGACTTTAACTTGAGAAGAAACAGATCAAGTGGAGGGGATAGCCACTGTGGAATTTACTCACTGTAGCCTTGGTACAGGACAGAGGAAAACAAAGCAAAGGACAGCCTAGTCTCTTCACTTATTACCATGTAAATGCGGGAGGAGGCTTCCCTTTGAGTGATAGGATGGATTTTGCCTGCTGATAACACCGTGGTCGCCTTGGAGGGAGCTTGAACTTCATAGCAGCAAGATAACTACTCAGGGCCGCTTGGTGACAGGAGGCCCTGATTTCACGACTTTTCCATTACTAATGTCTAGGTTGCTCTGGACTTATCACGGAAGAACTTGGGAAGCAGAAACCCCATGTTCTCAAATTTCACCTATTAACTCGGGCATGGCAAACCCCAGGTTTTCCAGCCATTTTCATTCCCCAGAACCAGTAAAGTCTCAGTACCTGCTTCCTGGTTTTCCTCAGATGAGGGTCCGATCACATCCTGAGGTCAGACTATAAGATAGAAAGTACATTATATCAAATGCTTACATTCGAAGAACAAGGATTAATTGTTCTTGATTAATTATGAGCAATTCCTCAATATCTTCCCCACACTCTCCTTAGAATGCGTCGTTGTGACAAATTTGAAAATGTCAGTGAATAATTTGGAGTGAAAACAAAAAAAAAGGGAGAGAACAGGCAAAACTTGGAAAGGGCAGGTGATTATATCACAATTTGAGTGTTTTTCAAAGCCAGCATTTCAATGTTTATTTATAAATTTTTTTTTAACGTTTATTTATTTTTGAGACAGAGAGAGACACAGCATGAACGGGGGAGGGGCAGAGAGAGAGGGAAACACAGAATCGGAAGCAGGCTCCAGGCTCCGAGCCATCAGCCCAGAGCCCGACGCGGGGCTCGAACTCGCGGACCGCGAGATCGTGACCTGAGCCGAAGTCAGACGATTAACCGACTGAGCCACCCAGGCGCCCCTCAATGTTTATTTTGAATTTAGTGTGCACTAAATATACACTTTTGGCGTATAGCTGTGTCCATTCTGACACACGGGTTCATACAGCCACCTCCATAATCACCATGAACTGTCAAACCCTGCCCCCACTCCTTGCCCTGGTAACCACAGATCTGTTTCCGGTCTCACGGTTTTTCCTTTTTCCAGTATGTCACGTAAATGAGCTCATTCAGTACGTTTCCTTTGGAAACTGGCTTTTTAAGCTCAACATACAGCTTTTGAGTTTCATCCATGTTATTGTGTCTCTCACATCCTCATTCCTTTAGATTGCTGACTAATATTCCTTTCTACGAATGAACTACAACTTGTTTATTCACTCATCCACTGAAACAGATGGTTGCTTCCATTTTAAGTGATAATGAGCAGAGCTGCTATAAAAACATTCATTTATGGGCTTTGCATGAACATAAGCTTTTAGTTTCCTAGGTAAATACCTAGCAGTGGGTTTGCTGAATCCTATGGCTACATGTCTACTTAAATATGAAACACTGCCAGTTTCCAAGAGTGGTGCACCTTTCTGCACGCCTGCTAGAATGCATGGGGTTGACAACAGCTTTAAATTTTTGCTGGTACATTATCAGGCATTTTAAAATTCAGCCATTCTCAAGGGTGTCTAGTAATAAATATCTCATTATGTTTTATTTTTTTAATTCTATTTAAAACAAATTTTTTTAATCTTTATCTTTGAGAGGGAGAGACAGAATGTGAGTGGGGGAGAGGCAGAGAGAGACAGAGAGGGAGAGACAGAATCCGAAGCAGGCTCCAGGCTCTGAGCTGTCAGCACAGAGCCTGATGCAGGGCTCGAACTCATGAACCGTGAGATCACGACCTGAACTGAAGTCGGATGCCCAACCGACTGTGCCACCCAGGCACCCCTCTCTTTCTGTTTTTATTTTTTTATTAAAAAAATTTTTTTAATGTTTATTTATTTTTGAAGGAGAAAGAGACAGAGTGCGAGTGGGGGAGGGGCAGAGAGAGAGAGGGAGACACAGAATCCGAAGCAGGCTCCAGGCTCTGAGCTGTCAGCACGGAGCCTGATGCAGGGCTCGAACTCACAAGCCATGAGATCATGACCTGAGCCAAAGTCGGCCGCTCAACTGACTGAGCCACCCAGGTGCCCCATCGTTATGTTTTTAATTTGCAACCCTCGATGGCCCGGGATCCCGAGCGTCATTTCATGCCCTTATCGGTCACTCATGAACTTCTCGGGCAAACCACCTGTTCACTTTCTCTGCCCATTTTTCACATGGGTTATTTATGTTGCTGAATTTGGGGGCTTCTTTATGTGCTGGGTACAGCTCTTTGGCACATAGGTAATTTGCAAGCGTCTTGCCAGTCTGTAGCTTGTCTTTTTACTCCCTTAACAGTGACTTTCACAGAGCCAAAGTTGGGGTATGATCTAAGTTCCCTGTCTTTATTGCTTTTATCCTCTACCCTATAACTGAACGTACACCTTAAAGACACACCCCGGAGACTTCTTGTAAGTGTCAGGCAGAGCGACCCACACAATGTAAACCACGCCTCTAGGAACAGGCACTCTTTATTTCTAATGGCAGGAGGACAAAATCTGTGGCCAGAAGAGCAGAGTCTCCAGCAGTCTCTTTGATTGGAAAATACTGTTGCAGCCCAGTGCCCGACATGATGTAAGAGCTAAAGAAAAAGTTTTAAGAGCACCTTTTCCATTCCTGAAATCTGTTCTCAGGAGGCCCACGCATTAATCTTGAAATTGCTGTCACTTACGGAGACTGTTTTATAAATGCAAAATTCATGTTTGTCAGCATCCCTTTAGGTGGCTCTGGAGACTAAATGTAGGAGAAAAGGGCATTTTGTCAGGTCTTCACAGGCAAGGCTAAGTGGGAGAATTGAAGCAATTATCTGAATAATTCAATAAAACTTCCTCTTTTATTTAATTATTCAAATAAATCCTTATTTTTTGTTTCTTGGCTCTGGCCATGGAGAATTCTTTGTCATCTAATTTCCTTATGAAAAGTGACATGCTTTTTTTATAACCAGTAGAGGCTTAAAGCTTTTTAATGTTTAAGGTTATCGGACCTTTACAATAATTAGCAGAGATTCTAAAACTCCGCTCTGCAGAGTAGTGTCGAAGACGCCTGGAAAGCGGGATGTGATCTCATGTTTTCACACATTGAATTCTATCCCCTAAAGAAACTACTACTTGCTCCTAATTTCCAGCTGCCAACATCTGCAATTAGAAACTGGCAAAACAATCACCCTCACAGCTGCGAGGAACGTATAGTTTGTAACAAAACGTCAAATGCGCTTTGGAATGCTGAATTAAAAAGCATCCCTTTCATTTCAGTTACCGTCTAAACTTCCTCTCAATTAATTAATCATTCTGTTGAATCGTTTCCCAAAGAGATCACATTCTATTTAGCATTCGCCACGTTTATTTTCAGTGAAGAGATAACAGGAATACAAGGGCCATCCAACTGTAAACACAAGATTGAATTACAAAGCCTGGTATCTAGATGACCTCCATGGTTCTCTCTAACACTCAGGTCCTGGGAGTAAAGTCAAAGGAAGGTTTTTATCAGGTCAATACAAAAAAATTATCATCCTCAGCCCTTGGGGCTTTCAATTCTATTCAGCAAAGTTACAAATGCTTCCACATTCTCTCCTACTGAAGAACTTATTCAAAATGCATTATGCACATTCAGTTTAGAAATGTATTTGTCAAGCGTCTCTCCTAAAGTATTTCTAAAAGCAGAGTCATCTGATCATATTGGTTAAGACAGATGTATCGTTTCCCCACAAAATTGCAGATGAGGCAACGTTGCAATGTTTTCTGTTAGTTGATTTGAGGTATGCAAATTAATGGAAAAAAAATCTGACTTTTTTTTGACATTTATTTATTTTTGAAAGACAGAGATAGAGCACTAGTCAGGGAGGGGCAGAGAGAGAGAGTGAGAGGAGACACAGATCCGAAGCAGGCTCCAGGCTCTGACCCAGCAGCACAGAGCCTGAAGCGGGGCTCGAACTCACAAACTGTGAGATCATGATCTGAGCGAAGTCTGACGCTTAACTGAGCCACCCAGGCACCTCTCTGACATTCTTATAGTAAGTAATTTGCTAATCCAGGAATTCTCTGTCTTAAAAAAATGATACAGTGAAATGGGACTATAAATTTTATTTCTTAATTCATTAGTTTTCTAAATTCATCTAACTGCCATTTTCCACAGCAGAAAATTGTTATAATGGGAAGAATGATCTAATTCTGTTTTTCTCTTTTAAGATAATTACACTTTGTTTAAGGATACTCTGAATACATTTTTCTCTAACAGTATTTGAAATTTAAGCAGACTGAATTATATGGAGTCAAATAGGGAGGCTAGCAGGGAATATAAAATTATGAGTTGCTCAAAGATGAATCTCATCCCACTCCCCTAATAAACACACATATACACATGCCCACTTGGCCTGAGACAGCAAGTGGTCTCCTGAGCTTTCTTAACTTTATGAGAAATAAAATTTAACAAGCAAGGCTTACTGGTTTGATATTTGTAAACTATAAAATAAACATGACAATGAAATTATATGTATATGTATGCACACACACACATATTTTAAAGTTACAAAGTTGGCCCATTTTAAATTGCTACATTGAGTATAGAATTATTTTATTTATTTTTTTAAATTTTTTTTTCAACGTTTTTATTTTATTTTTGGGACAGAGAGAGACAGAACGTGAACGGGGGAGGGGCAGAGAGAGAGGGAGACACAGAATCAGAAACAGGCTCCAGGCTCCGAGCCATCAGCCCAGAGCCTGACGCGGGGCTCGAACTCACGGACCGCGAGATCGTGACCTGGCTGAAGTCGGACGCTTAACCGACTGCGCCACCCAGGCGCCCCTAGAATTATTTTAAAACAGGGGTGCCTGGGTGGCTCAGTCAGTTGAGAATTTGACTTCAGCCCAGGTCATGATCTCATGTCATGAGTTCGAGCCCCGTGTCGGGCTCAGTGCTGATAGTTCAGAGCCTGGAACCTGCTTTGGATTCTGTGTCTCCCTCCCTCTCTCTCTCTCTCTCTTTCTCTCTCTTTGCCACTCCTCAGTTTGCACTCATTCTCACTCTGTCTCTCAAAAAACAATAAATAAAGATTAAAAAAAAAAGAATTATTTTAAAACATTGAGTTAGATATGTCACTACCATGACTAAGAGCACGTACAGGTCATAAAGGCCATTTTATTTTCTTCCTTAATATATCTTCATTGGCATAACATTATACATTATTTTGTGACTCTGATTGGTTTTTTAAAGTAAAGCTTATGCTGATTTTCCAACTAAATCTTAACGTGTCAATTAAAAAGAAATAAAATAATTGAAAATTTAAATATACTATCTGAAATTAGCACCTTTAATAAGGAAGCATTACTCTTCTGTATATACTCTACACCCATCAAAATGCATGGTGATATGAAGAGTTTGTTATTTTATTTTTTTTTAAATTTTTTTAATGTTTATTTATTTTTGAGACAGAGACAGAGCATGAACGGGGGAGGGTCAGAGAGAGAGGGAGACACAGAATCCGAAGCAGGCTCCAGGCTCTGAGCTGTCAGCCCAGAGCCTGACGCGGGGCTCGAACTCATGGACTGTGAGATCGTGACCTGAGCCGAAGTCGGACGCTTAACCGACTCAGCCACCCAGGCGCCCCGAAGAGTTTGTTAAATACTTATTACAAAGAGAATGACTGGAAAAACACCTGATGTTTAGCATACCCTGGTTTAGCTCCCCCTGGAATTATCCAATAAAATAACCATAAACATATAAAGAAAAAGACTAAGGGTAAAGTAATATATAAAATTTAGGCATCTTAAGGGAGTGGGAGTGGTTGACTACCAAGAGGATGCACAGGGGAAATTTTAGAGTGAAGAAAAGAAAATGATCTGTATGGTCCTGGGGTGATGGTTACATCACTCAATTTGTCAAAATCCATAGAACTGAGCATAACAAAGAATGAAGTTTAATGGCTAAAAATTTTTAAAAGAAACTAAAAAAAGTGTGCAAACTGAAAAAGAAACTATTCATAAACACTGTGTTCTAGCCGGCAAATTTCTTTCTTATGAAGGCACAGACTAACGATCCTGAAACTGCTTTATAAGTATACTGGGGTTGAACAAAGAAAATGGATGTTGGGTGGTGGGGGGGGGGGGACACGTCTTTCATTGTGAGTGAAATTACAGATAAACAAGAAAGTCTAGAATGAACCCTGCACTTCTTGATTAGAGTTGGAGACATCAGTGTATGCTCATGTTTAGATTAATATAGATACTGCTGGATAAATATAGAAACAAAGATACACAGGTGGCTATGCTGTAAGTATATATATTACATAGCACTGTCCTCTGAGAGGGCCTAGAAGCGATGACACCCCAATAGCAACGGGCACACCACACACCCAGATCCTGGTTTCTAAATATTGTTCTCCGATAAAAGCAATGAGCTCCTTGGAGACATAGCTGTTTCTAGGACAGTTCAGGGAGAATGCAAGATGAGTCTGGAGTATCTTTAAGTACCAGAAAGTAAGGAAGTGCTCAAAAAGCAAGAGGTTGGTGGCATGTCAAAGAGACATGGGAACCAACCTGAAAGAGCTCTCGATGTCTGGAGCTGGAACAATTTGAACCACAAAATAGTGTAGTATAAATTGTAATCCAAGGTATGTACATGAAACCATACTTACAAAAATAAATAACTGAATAAAGGAATAATTGGGGACAAGAGACAAATGTTTATTACAGAAGAATTCAAATAGCATATGCAGATACTCCTCACTACAGGAGGAGAAGCTTAATTCTTCAACCCCACAGAATGTGCTAGATTTTGTGAACAACTTCCAAAGACTAGAGTAGGAAATGGGAAGAATGGTAGATTCTTGCCAGGTGAAGAAACCTGGCAAATGTTACCTTAACCAAGTGATGAAGGTCAAGATCACTGGCGATGTTATACGGATATTTTGAAACTCCTCATATGCTGAGATGTATGTACGTCCACTGCATATTTTCAAAACATTTATAGTCCAGTGTGATGGTCAGTTTTATGTGTCCACTTGGTAAGCAGGGGCACAGTTATTCAATCAAACACTAATCTAGGTGTTTCTGTGAAGGTATTTTATAAATGTGATTGGCCTCTACAATCAGTTGACTTTAAGCAAGGAAGACTATTCTCAGTAATCCGAGGTGGGCCAGATCTGATTCAATCAATTAAATGGCTTTAAGACAAGAAGTGAGGTTTCCCTGCGGAAGAAGACTTTTTGGAATGCAGCAGCAATTCCAGCCTGAGACTTTCCAGCCTTTCCTTTCTGTTGGTTTGCATAACAGATTTTTGACTTATCTAGCCAGCCCCCATAAACACTAAGCCAATTCCTCTATCTATATCTATCTATCTACCTATCTATCTATCATCTATCTATCATCTATCTATCTATATCTATCCACCCATAGATCCATCCATTCTAGTTCTGTTTCTCTGGTGGATACAAATCCAGATTGGGGGACATTCTACAGGTTACATGGCCAGTCCTCCTCAAGACGTTCAAAGTCATAAAAAACAAACAAACAAACAAACAACAACAAAAACAAGGGAGGTCAGAAACTGTCAAAGCTGTTTCCGTGCCTGTTTTTATATATGTTATAATATGTATAAACACATATATACAAACAGGCACAGAAATAAGTGCCAATTATTTGGAAGAAGTTGACAATAATTACTAGGCAAATTCAATTGGGTTGATACAAAATCTTCCCAGGTTTCGGGTCATTTCAAGCTTTGGTTTTATATCATAAAAGATATCACCTAACAAAAATGAACGATGACTTTATGCTTCCCCCTTGTCCCATAGCTATTCTTTAACTGTAAACCCAAGGTATGAACCAAACATTAGCCTGGGCCTCTCAGGTGATGCTCTGTGGGTCAGTTTCCCCAACCCAACCCTAGGCAGATAATGAAAAATCCCAGAAAACAAGTGGGCAGAAAATGGAAGAGAGGACTGCATGACACGGAGCTTTCTAGAAGGTATGGTCTCTAGCATTCATTAGTGAAAGACAGGAAGTGAGAGTGATATAGGATGGTTCTTTTTTCAAAAAAAAAATTAATGTTATTTATTTTTGAGACAGAGAGAGAGAGAGAGAGACAGACAGACAGACAGAGCACATGCAGTGGAGGGGCAGAGAGACATCGGGAGACACAGAATCCAAAGCAGGCTCCAGGCTCTGAGCTGTTAGCACAGAGCCTAGCACAGGGCTCAAACTCATGAGCCATGAGATCATGACCTGAGCTGAAGTTGGACACTTAACCAACTGAGCCACCCAGGCACCCTGATACTGGATGCTTCTTGATAGCAATGCAATCACGAAAATACTGCCCTGTATTATATTGCTTCTGAGAACTTGTGTATAGTCCAAGTCTAACAAAACCTGTGATTTGGCCAGGGAATTGAATACATTAGTATCTACCCTTAGGCCATAGACTTGTTAAGTCGTGAAATATTTACTGAACAACTATTTATGTGAGACAATATTGAAGGAACCAAGGATACAGAAATATAAAAGACAGATAGGTCCTTTCTGTCACAGAACTAATATTCCATGTAGGAAGAGTAGAAAATAAGCAAATAGAAAAATAAATAAGAACAAAAATCATCTATTGATGAGATCTATGCAAAAGATGAAAATAAGATGATGTGAAGATCATTTGTATCGGGAAACTATTTTAGAAAGACCTCTCTAAGACAAAATTTGAGATTGAATATGAAAAGAAAGAAAAAATTTGTCATGCAACGTTCCGTGAGTAGGGGACGGATAACAGAGAAAAGAGTTTACAAACACAAGAATTACCTTAAGGTGTGCCCTTCATGAGAGTACATGAGTGGAGAGGTTTGAGCATGTAGGGTTTGGGGTATCTTTTAGAGGTAGGATCAATAGAAGTTGCTAATAGACTAAAGTGAAGCTGAAGGAAAGAGAGAAATTAGGACTGCTCTGAATTAAGGGTCTCAATGAAGGATTGGGTAGTGTGACTCAATAGTAAGATAGAAAAAACCAGATGAGGATCAGCAAGGAAGAAATATTAATAGTTTTACTTTGTTTATGTTAGATTTGCTTTGCCTATTAGATAACCAGAGAGAGAGAGATACTGGATAGACACTGAGACAAGTGAGTCTAGTATCCCAAGGAGAATGTATATGAATGAGTATTCAAATATAGACTTTAGGACCATCAGCATATGAATATCGAAAGAAATAGAATGAAGTCAAGACAGGGCCTTGAAAAATTTCAATATTTAAAAATTGGAAGTTAAAAAAAAAAGGCAGCAAAGCATACTGTGAAAGAGTAGCCAGTGAGGTAGGTAAGAATCAGTGGGGGAAAGAGTTTCAAGGAGTGGACAGTCAACTGAATTGAGCTGAGATCTGAAAGAAGGATTTCAACAACCATACCAGTGGTTGGAAAAGAACATCAGGAAATGTCATCATTTTTATCTTTTGGTAACCACTAAATATAGACAATCCTGACTTACTCAAGGATAAGAAGGGTCACAAAGAGAAAAAGAAAGAGAGAAACAATCATAAGGCAAGGAATGAGTTTTCTCATTCCTTGGGTTGGGCAACAGCAATCCAGAACCTGTGACAAATGCTACCAGATAAAGGAAAATATTGATGAGAATCACATGAATGAAATACTGTGAAAATTATGTACTAAAGAATTCAAAATAAACTTTAGAAAACTATTCAGAGCACTCAGAAAAGTGTCAAAGCAATGTCCACTATAAAGTAGGGACACGGGACACATTCCATAAGAACAGACCATCCTGAAATAAATAAACATGACAATATTTAAAAATGGAAGTTTTAAAAATGGGAAAAATTAAAAGATTTTACACTTAGATTTACGTTGAAAGCACTAAAGAACAGAACTGATACTGCAGAAAGTTGATGTTGATGTGAAACAAAAACTTAGTCTGATCTTTCAGAAGGCTGCAAAAAATGACAAGGAGTCAAAATACTCAAAATAATCAGGAAGGGAGTAGATGTGGAAGACAGAGATGGGTAGACAACATACCCGTAAGCATTAATCCTGAAGAAGAGCTGTGAACAAATGGAGGAAAACCCCATCCAATTCAGAAATATTTTCCTGAACTGAAGAAAAACATGTGTGTGAGTTAAAAACTGAAACCTTCCACACCCGCACTGCTGTTGTCTACATTAACATGGCTTTATCCCCAGAAACCTGTTCAGGAACATAAAAGGGACAAATAACTTTATTGATTAGTCCAGAAATGTGCAGGAAGACCAATCAACTCTTCAATAGGAAGTTTTGAAGGAAAGTTTACATCCCAAGACACATTTTTGCTCCCAGAATTTATTAGCCGATTTGGGGAATCTTGAGGGCTCGTGTTTTAATAAGATGTGCTACTAATATTTAGGCATATTGTGGTCCTATATCCACCTCCCCCTACCAAGACAGTGTGAACCTTTTCTCTCAAAAGTCTCTCCTTGCTGTGTCTACCAATCCTATACTATTATATCATGATGCTTATCCTGTCCTAATCAAGTGTTCTCTCCTCCCCCCTATTGAAAAAACTACCTTAAGCCAGACTTCAGAGTCTCATAAAGTATCCTAACTTTGCCCTCTCCCCTCCAGAGATGCTATGAACAGAATAGAGGTAGTGTGTACCTTATCAAGGTAAGCAATAGACTCGGCTTTGCCTTATTAACAGGTTGATCTGGTGATATTTTAGGGAGGCAGCATTCAATCGCGAATTGCAAAACTTCATTCTATGCCGGGAAAAAGTCAATGAAAATACATCCCCACCTGGTCATAGAATAACAAATATTGAACTGCATTGGTTAAAATATTTTATAAGTATCTGAGCAGACAAATATAATTTATCATCAGAGAAAGAAAATTCAGTTTGGTCTTAGGTTGTCTAATGCAAAACGAATGTTAACAATTAATACTGAAGGGATAAAAAAAATCTGTGACCCAAGAATATTTAAATAATCAACCTGTCAGTCAGATAACAGAAAGATAATTTCAGGTTTTGTTAAGGCTATGAAAATATGTTATCTGTCCACATTCTTGAAAAGTTACTTAGTGATCTATCTCAATAAAATGAGAGATGAAGCACAAAAGTGCTAAAAAGATTTTCACTAAAATCAGTTAGAGAAAAGTTGATAATATTTTGTTATAGAAACAATTCAAGTTTCAAAAATTGTTCTTGAAAGAAGATATACTGAATGCAGATTTAACAATGCAATAATAGTTTAATGTAACAACAGTAATCTAAGTCAAAAACACTAAATTAAATTAACAAAGGCTGAGAATTGGGAACTGCATAAGGAAAGAGTAAAAATGTGAAAAATGAAATAGCTTATATGGATGAGACCTAAAATAAACTTTCCCTCTTGGCACTGGCGTGTAAACAAATACATGTTTTAAAGCTTCTGTAAAAACAAACATAATTAGAACCAAAAACAAAAAAATTACTTCCCCAAATTATTATGACTAGAGCACAAAGTGGGGTGATAGAGGCGAACAACGTTAGAAAAGGGTTTGTTAAATGACAAGCAGAAGCCATCTCACGTAGGGTCACGCAAGCCATATTAATGTGCCTGGACCCTAGGGATGCGATCTTTGTTTAAGGGAGCTTGGGGCAAGAATAAAGGCAGTGTGACTAGTTAGAAAAGCATCGAAGTAATCCAGCTGAAAAGTTACAGTGGCCTGGACTAGGACATTGACAATGGTGACAGAAAGGAATTGAGAGTTTTGTTAAGATATCAGAAGATTGAAGTAGGTATGCTTACTAATTAATTGGACCAAGGCTGAGTGAGATAGACGGGGAATCATATGTTATCAGCAGATGATGCAGCCATTCACTGAGATTGGGGCTTGGTAGGGACTACAGAATGAAATCTGGGCTGGAGATACAGACATGGGAGTCACCCACATACACATTCATTGGTTCTATGAATATTAGACACACATTTCTGTTAGATATCCTGCTAGGCTCTGAAAATATCATGATGAGTAAGACAGACCCAATTTGTGACCTCGTAGAAATCACAGTTTAGCTCCGTGCTTAAAGGAAATCTGAATATGATGACTGCTTTTCTCAGAATTGTCTGGAGGGCTAGATACTAAATTTGGCCCCAATTTACATTGACTGGATCAGATTTTACAGTTGATTCTTAAGCATGCTAACATTTGAACTCTACTGGTTCAAATTACTGAAACCATTTCACTCTGGAGATCACCCAAGGGAGGTGAACAGAGTGAAAAGTGTTGAGGGTCTCGCACAGCATCAGCATTTACCAGAAGTCCAGAGGAGGAAGAGTTCGTAAAGGAGACTGAGCATCGTGGCCAGAAATTTAAGAGGAAAACCAGCGTTTGTGTTGTGTTGGAAGCCTAAAAAGGGAATCTTTAGTATAGGAAAGGTTGCTTTAACATTTAAAATGCTACCAAGGGGTCAGTAAGATAAGACCTGAAAATTATTCATTGAATTTATTGACTCGAGTGTGAGCAGGTTTAAGCAATTTCAGACTGGTAGGTGAGGAAGTGAATACTCCAAGACCAGCAGTATGTCCCTGAAACCTGTGAGGAAGATGGTTAAAGAAAGGGATCAGTAGACAGAATTTGAGGGAGGCCTTTTTAAAGAGAGCAGCGAGAGGAAAAAGAAACAGAAGATAAAGGAGAGGAGAGAATGTTAAAAACCTCGCTGAGAAAGTCTTGTGGGATAAGAAGCGGAACACAGGCTCTAACATAGATCTAATGAGACAGAGTAAGATCTGATGAAACAGGTACGAGGAAGGCAAGAGTGAATGTGGATACAGGTGGTTCTGTGTAGGCTAGTGAGCTGGGCGAGCGCAGGTACGCCACTTTTTGTTCATTTCTTTGCAAATAGCACCAGCGACTGTATCTGGCACACAGCTAATCCTTAATCGATGCTTATGAAGTGAATGGATGATTAAGGTAGAGGAAGGCATCAGCAGCTCACATTCAATTTCTCTGGGAAATATTAGGTAACATTTACTCCAAGTAAAAGGGAGGTGTGTGTGTGGGGGGGGGGGGTCACACACTGACCACAGTGAAGAAGCGTCGACCAAGAAGGGTAACAAAGAGAGAAACAAGGATAGCAGCGAGTCGTTGAAGGCCAGTTGACAGCAGAGACCCCGGAGTCATAGTAGCGTCTATTTGACCTAGGTTGATTTTCTCCATCAGTACCCATGGGGAGATAAACGAGACAGATAATTAGGTTTGTCCATTCCTTCCAAGGATGACTTTACTGTTACGACAGGTTTCGTTATCCTCTGTTGCCTCAGGAATGTCTCTATTAAACTCGGGATGTGACTTCAAATTTAGGATGAATAGTCTACCCGGTGATACACCTCACCAAGATGTGTTCCACTTCGTGGTCATTTTGGTCATAACTCGCTTGTTCCATCTGACCTTTCTTCCTGGCAATGACTTAGCACTGGGCGACATAAGCACAGTTCTGGTAGACCCTTCCCCTGAGGCACCACCATTTGTCCCCAAACACCTTCTCCAGTGGGACACACCCCATCTGAACACCTTCGGCCAGAATCCCAGGAGTCTTCCCAATTTCACCTCTTGCCATCAACTGACTTCTTACGCGAGTAAATGACGTTCAAGGCAAGTGAATGCTAGATTAGCAGCACTGTGTGGTTTCTTTTTGTTAGTCAAAACTGCCTAATCCTCATTGCATTCTATTTCCACTATTTATCTAGAAACAGGCATCAGATCTGCAAGGCCAACCTGCAGCTTACGTGGTGTCTTTGTGCAAATTAGAGAGGATGTCCCTTCTGTGCAGGTCAATTAGGGAAAACATAACCCCTCTTGGGCAATGCAGCACCAGGAGAAGTTTAATAGAGCAGATGGCACCTTTGTGTTGAATAAGAGGTGTCCTGTCTCTTAGGAAGGAGTAGCTGCACGTTCGGGCACCTACATTCAGTTATTGGAGTGGAAGGGGATGTCGGTCCCACTGATTGCTTTGGCTGGGGCCTTTGTGCAGAGTGGAGGCCCTAAGGATTCATGAACTGATTTGCATAAAGTTTTATTTTATGTTATTTTTTAAAGTTTATTTATTTATTTTGAGAGAGAGAGAGAGATTACAGGAGGGCCGGCGGGGGGGGGGGGGGGAGAGAGAGAGAGAGAGAGAGAGAGAGAGAGAGAGAATGCCAAGCAGACTCCACACTCGAAGTGCAGAGTGCCCCCCCCCCCCCCGCCCTTGGGGCTCAAACTCATGAACCATGAGATCATGACCGGAGCTGAAATCAAGAGTCAGCCGCTCAACTGACTGAGCCACCCGAGTGCCCTTGTATAGAATTCTATACACACCCAAGTGTAAAGAGGTAAAAATGACAATGCAGCCACTGAAGAGGTCACTTTAATGTACTGAATTCAGGTCCCTATTTGAATACCAAGGTGAAGGCTATTTTGCTTTCCCGGCTATACTCTTTATTTGAAGAAAGACAATGACAACATGGCGGTTTTGTAGTCTTAGTGCCATGCATCACTTCTGTTTTATTGTTGTTTAAGTTGCCACACTGAATGTTTTTGTTTATCAATGTGAAAGGAAAGGGAAAAGCCAAAATATTGCGCAACTACAACAGCCCATTGTTCTGAGTAATAAAACTGCCAGAGAAGGTAAATTGTGCGTCAGTGCATGAATTTATTTAAAGAAGATAAAAGACTTTGTTTCCTTAAACTCTCTGATAGAGACACTAAATCAAACCCCAAATCTGAAGCAGCAGATATTAGATGTCAGGTGCATGGGTCACTCATTCATCTCCCCCTTTCCTTGAGAGAACTGGGCTCAGGACAAGGGAGAAGGCGGCAGCGGTATTTAAGATGCAAAGAGCAAGTGACAGTCTTCCTGGCGTTTCTGGCAGTGCCTGAAGCAGGGGCCCCTGAAGGGTTGGTGTAGAGCTGGCTGGAGAAACTTGATGGTGGGAGGGGGGCAATGGAG
This sequence comes from Prionailurus bengalensis, assembly GCF_016509475.1. Classification (NCBI taxonomy): domain Eukaryota; kingdom Metazoa; phylum Chordata; class Mammalia; order Carnivora; family Felidae; genus Prionailurus; species Prionailurus bengalensis. The sequence goes on from NC_057349.1 coordinate 103,073,427, forward strand.
AAGGTAAAATTTAATATGACTTTCTTCTCATCAGTCTCTTGTTGCTCCCTCCAGATGCAGACCCAAAGCGCCTTTGGAGCATTTGGAAAACATCATGGAAAGTGAGTCTACTTCTCTTCAACTTTGCTACTTTTGAAATTGGCGCCATAAAGATTCAATGAATATTGCGATGAGCCTTTCAGTTCCGATGTTTTTCACTGATTCCAGGTTAATGAAGCGAAACCCTTAGAGGCCCAAAATGATGGGCTTCTTTCGGGATTGTCCTGAAATCCAAATGTTCGTAGGTCCCCAACTGTATGGATTTCTTGCTTACGTCGTGGCCCCCCGCTAGATGGGGAGAAACAATTTAGGCCAAAATCAAGCATTCTTTCTGCAGGGTGGTATCAATTCAATTTCAATCGTCTGAAAAATTACTCAATTAAAGTCTATTTTCTGAACACAAGTGATTGCCCATCCTGGAATAGCTCTTCTACTCTGCGGCCTTTTCTGCAGGGGAGCTGATAAGGAGCTGGCTGGGCTGGCAAACGTGTGTGCAAACATACACACTAAAGTAAAGCTCCTGGTGTGAATGCGTCTGTACTCACAAACTTTGTGTTGATATTTGATAATCCTTGGGTGCTTGAGGGTTTTTGTTGTTGTTGCTAATTCCAGTGTTCGTGCATTCACTAGGCGTTTAAGTCACACACAAAATGGCAAACATCCGAAATGACTTGTTTACAAAATAACATTTTTAAAGCCAGAATTGGGAGAGGAGTTAGTGCATTTCAGTCTTCACTAAAAACTTAACAAATGCCTGCTATCTTAAGCAGCGACCCCATAATGAGTCAGATACGGTCTTGCATGCAATCTAGTGGGAGGGCTGAGAAAAGATGCACATAATTACAATATAAAGCAGGTGAGATGAGTCATTCTGGAGTACAAAGACAAGAGGGTTCAAGGAAGGATGGCTTATATCCTTTTGCAACCATAAAAAGTTTTTTCTGAAACTTTGAAATGTAAGATTAGCTTGAAAGAAGGGTAAGATTTTGACAGGCAAAAATATTCCACACATGAGAAATAACTTAAGCAAAGGCATAGAGAGGAAGGATTGCAGGGCAAGTGGTTTATTATGACTGGAGAATGGGGTGCATATAGAAGAACATTAGGGATGCAGATCAGAATGCACGTGAACCTGGGAGCAGTGTGGAGTAAATTGAAATGAAAAAAAAAGCAGTGAGCGGGAGGAAGGGTTGATAGAGAGGGAATAACTGGTTCATGAAGTCAACGAGGACAGCAGTCCAAGAGAGAGGTAAGGAGGAACTGTGTTTCAGTGGTCACAGCTGGAAAAGCAAGGAAACGGTGAATGTGAAGAACTTTCTAAAGAACTGCTCACTGAATGCTGGTAACACATTAGATGTGGTGAAAAGAACCAAGGAGGACTTGAGATGGAACCTGGGGCCAAGGAGTGTTGCCAAACAAGAAAGACAGGAAAGTCAAGAGAAGGAACTGGCTGTGGAGAAAAATAATCTTTTCATCTGGAGACTTGGTTCATTGGAATTCTTGGTGGGATGGCCAGGTGCAGAGGAGCTCTTTCTGTCAAACAAATCCTTGTATCGAAGCTGCCATATTGCCGCTATGGCTTTAAAATTGCGTATTTATGCTTAACGATGGAAGTTTAGATGGGAAAATGTAGGGCATTACTAAAGGAGAGAGAAAGGCAAGGGAAAAGTGAAGTCAAAGGGAATAGCAGGTAATGAAACTGTTAAATAAGTCAGAGAACTTGGGGAGCAAGAGGACATTTTTTGGTACTTAAGGGACCACCCCGAGGAGAATTTGTAGTGCAGTTGGGAGTGGGGTTCAGAAGGAAAAGTCCTGAGTGAAAAAATAATGAAAGAGAGAGACAGAGGTCTCCATCTGGCATACAGCTTCTTTTATGACTCAATCCATGATGTGTCGTTAAGGTGACCAGAATTGTGTTCCCATGACCAACCATCCCGGTTTGGCCAGGACTGTCTTATTTTAGCACTGAATGTCTGCATCCCAGGAAACTACTCAGTTCTGGGATGGTTGGTCACCCTGTTACTTTTGTGCGACATTTGGCACTTGGTAGGTTTTAGTATTTATTGAATGAATGAAAAAAAAAATGCATATGGCAGCTCAACGCCTCTGATGCTTGGTTCCTTAATTTTGTAAAATGAAGTTAGTAATATCTGTAGTAGCCAGCACGTGAGATTGTTAGGACAACTAAAGGAAGTAACACACATGAAAACATTAGGGAAAAAACCCAACGAAACATTATATAAATGTATACAGATGTAGGGTTATTTCCATGAATTTTGGCATATTCTTGGATTTATGCAAAAAGTGTAGTATTATTTGTTGAAATGTTCATTAATGTCAGACCTTTTTTGCCTCTTGTCAACTAACCACTCATTGCCAGTGATCTGATATTGGCACTGAAATAAGTAATTAATTTTGTTTATATGGCACCCAATACCCAAGAGCCTCTAGGCATCTAGCCAAATCCTTTTTTAAATATAGTCATTAAATGGAGGAAAAGAGCCAAGAAAATCTGAAAACAGCAAGTGAAAAAAAAAGAGCAATTGGCAAATGGGGGGGGGGAAACTAAAAACAAGCATCAATTTGGAGAATTTCATTTACTCTCTAGGGACAAACACTTCACCCCACACTTAACAGGAAATTGATTGTATCAAGTTAGCCACCATTCTCTTGACCTCTGGATACCAGTCCCGGGAGCATGGAGTTTTAACAAAAATGTCCAACTTCTTAACTATTAAAAATACAATTAGGGCTTTTTCACTTATCATCAAATTCTTGTGCTAAAGCTGGAAGAGACCTTGGAGATCGTCTCATCCCACCTTCTTATTTAATATGGGCTTTTTGGAGGAAGAGGTCTGGGTAAGGTTTTATTAACATACAGAAAGCGTAATGAAATTTTATGAACATAGCTTGGCTAAGTGAAGGGAACAATTCTCCCATGAATGAGGAACTCTCTGCAGTTTTCTGCTGGGCTTATTTCAGAGTAGAGATCCATCCGGGGATGGATCAGGGTCTGCGACCTGACTGTTTTCCATCCCCAATTCCAATTCTCCCCTCTTTACTAGACAGAACTACAGTTTCATGGCTCTGGGCGTTTCAACTCAGGTTTATCTCCCAAAGGCTGCCCTGCAAAGAAGACTTTTGTTTTATTATCTGCTTTACTCTTCTTGTCTTTTCTCAACTCCCGTTGCTTCTTTTCCCCTTTTTCTATTAATAGCTGTATATATTTCTAGAAATGGTAGATGTGATCTGATTCTGAAGAATATTCAAGGGCTTAACTTTTTTTTCTCTAAGAAATTCAGCACACTTGCAACTTTCCCTGCATTATCCTACTGATACCGCCTTTGACGATTTTCCTGGGAGACACCCTATGTTTGGAGCGTCCCCTCCCTGCATCTCCAGTTCTATTTCCACCACAACAAAAGAGTTTCTGAGATGAGGACTTGTCCACAAATAAGTTTGGATAATTTGAGGCGTGATTATTCATTTTAATACTCAAAATTCTCTAGTGCCAGTGTGTTATCCTAACAAATTTCAATAAATTATACACCCGAATTTGACCTAGAAAAGCAAACTGTGAGATGTTTCTTCTTTGTAAACCCTATTATATAACGTCTGATTCTTTAATAGTACTGATCAAATGATCGCTCTAATATATCAATGTATGATATTATGCGCAGGGACATCTTGTGTACTACAGTATTTATTTCATGCAGATATAAGTTGTCGCATAACTAGTGTGTGTGAAACCGTGACCTAAAGACCCCTGTCCTCACTTTCTCTGGTAAATTCTATTTATTTTATTTTTTTAATTTTTAACATTTATTCACTTTTGAAAGAGAGAGATACAGCACTACTGCAGGCAGGGCAGAGAGAGAGAGGGAGACACAGAATTCGAAGCAGGCTCCAGGCTCCAAGCTGTCAGCACAGAGCCTGATGCGGGGCTCGAACCCATGAACCGCGAGCTCTTGCCCCTGAGATGAAGTCCGATGCTTAGCCGACTGAGCCAGTCAGGCGCCCCACTCTGGTAAATTGTTAAATCCTTAATTTGTACAGTCTGTGGCTAAAAACAGTTTAAAATGTTACCAGTTTTAAAACATTTCGGCACAAAGATGGAAAACATGAGGGTAACTATATGGGATCGTATATCCAACTCTGAAAATTGAAGCACTTGGTATCTTTGTCTAAGAACGAAGCCGCAAGGAGTTTCCACTCGGCCCGTCCTCCCCCCGCCCCCATGAAGGTACAAGGGGCCCCAATGTAGCATCAACGTAAGACCTATATTCCCTTCTGACTCTGTTATTAGCAATTCGACTGCAAGCAGGTGATTAACCCTGCTAAGCCTCGGCTTTCTTATCTGTAAAATAGAAAGATACGTTTTAGAGATAAAGCAGGTAAAAACATATTGTGAATAAATTATAAAGCAATAGACAAATGCTGTGTGTTATTCTTTAGCTTTTTTTTTTTAAACTTCCCATAATGCTTTTCTAGGTGCCCACTAAACATTTTTAAATAAATGGTGACATGAAATTTCTACAGCAGGTCAAATACAATTATTTTTTATAATTAGTTGTTTTTGGAGAACTAATATGTTTCCATTAAAATTTATTTCTTAGAAGAGTACTAGAAATTCAATTATATGGACATGGTTTTTACCCCTGGATATCTGGGATAAAACATTCCAGATAAATCTCACAAGCTAGGGACAAGACTGCATTGTAATATTGGCTATAGATTTCTGAAACAGGATGGTATTTCATTCTCAAAACCACTTGTACAGTTTAGTCACCTATTTTTTTTTTCCTTTTACAAAGAAAAATTTGGTCACAGTCCAGCTGCGTTGTTCCTGTGCTATCCTCTCAGCCAAATTTCGGCCCATAGGGTTTGAATATTTTCCTCTTTCCGATAAACAAAACTAAATAAACGCACCGTTATTTGTAATTTTTTTCCTGCAGACCTTACAATTTATTATGCTCTTTTTTGTTTCTTTGGCAAAATATTGACCGTGCAGGCACTGTCTGGATGCATTTGAAGAGAGTTCTATTTTTAAGCTTCTTAGAGAAATTACTTCCGTTATTTGGGAATCATCTTAAGGGATTTATCACAACAATTTTATTATGCAGAGTTAAAATATACACTGGGACGAATTCACGCTTGATAAAATATAGTACCAAAATAGATTTAGATATTTCCCTCAATATATATGTGTGTGTGTGTGTGTGTGTGTGTACATATATACATTCCCCCAAAGTCTGACTTCTTGCCACTTTCTTTCTCCAACCTTCCGCCACCACCCTTGAAGGTATTAATTTTTTACAAATAAATTAACTATATATAGGCAAGTTCTCCCTGTTTTAATCCTCGTCCCTGGGCCAAAACTCTTTTAAAATAGAAACTGCCTTAGGATCTTTGGCTTTTAGTTCATATCAAAGGCTTTTTTCTAAACCAATATCAATAATCATGCTGAGTGAACTGCACGGCACGCAGAGGGCAGAGCCTACAGAAAAAGAGAGGAATTAGTTGATATCGTCTGACTTTGACTCCTGACTAGACGTAAGGAACCAGTACCAGGCCAGATGCAAATGGCACACGACGGACAACATTCTTACATTTGGTCACAATCTTCTGCCAGTCTTCTCTCTTTCTTCTCTTTCTCCTTTTTCTCCTTCTTCTTCTTCTACATTTTTTTTCTTTCTTTTTTTTAATTTTTTTTTGGTAATCACTATTGAATGTTGTGGCAGATGGCATATCTCTCAGTGAAATCAAAGGCATATGGCAAGCCGTTTTCAATAGTGCCGTGCCACCTAGGTTGCAGTATTTATATTTCAAAAAATAATAATTTAGCCTGTGACACCAAGCTTTGAATGTACTCACCAGGAGCACCTAATTCCCAGACACCATGCATTTTGAAGTTTCTAGATTATACAGAAATCCTCTCTTGAGGGTAGCGAGCACAGAGTGAAGTTTAGAAATGCAGCAACTGACTCGCGGGTGGATCAGACCATTCTAAGAAAAAAGACCCAAAAGGAACTTAAAAAAAAAAAAAATCATCCTAGTAAAGGTCAAAAGCCTGAGAGAGAATATGAACTTTTCAAAACAGTGTTACCTATTTGAAGTTAACAAAGCACTCATTTGAAAAGCAAAGTCTGTTGCCATTTTCTTTTTGTTTGTCTGTTTGTCCATTAAATTTTATATTAGGATCAGAAGCTAGGGGTTGAAAAATTCCGTAAGTTATTTGTATGTTCACTTCATGAATTCCACATAAATAATTCATTGCAGAGTATTAGCGGTTAAATAAAACTAGAACAACAGCAATCAAAGTTCTAAGAACAGAGTGTCTGCTCAGTACTTTTTTTTTCCTCATAAACTAATAAACTTCTGTCTTCCCAGAAGACTGGAATCAGACTTAATGTTAACGCACACCACCAAGTCTCTCTGCAGTCCACGTTTTTGCATGCGGAAAATAGCACCGTGCGACAGGGCCAGCTGCTGTGATGGCAACCCTGTAGTTGTCAGGGCTGAACTCCCAGGGGAGTAGAAGAGGTGGGTTATTGAGGAGAAACAGCACCAGAGCTCAGAGACACTCCATTTTTATGAGTATCTTAATACTTCAGATCTGGGCAGTGCATGTGTCCGTATTCAGTGTTGATATTTGCTCTTTAATTAAGGAAAAGAATGTTGCAACTTTCTTCACTCTGCAGATACATGTTTTTTTTCTTTCTTTTCGTGCAGTCATGTGCTAACATTCTTCCTGCTCTTGTGGAGCAGATCTCTGAACTCAAGCTGTTACATCATGACCAGTTCCCAGGAGACAGACTGATAATAATCTCTTTTCCTCCGCCTCAACTGTGACAAGCCCACCAGAAACGACTAAATGTTATAAACGTTATCCCTTCTTTTCCTTCTGAGATCTCGCCTCTTTTATGAAGTGCTATGCATTTATTTCCTATCAGATTTATTATGTTTATCATTATGCATCACAACTGTGATTCTAAAGCTCAGAAAAGGCAGCTTGATGGAAGTTATATGTAAAGCATCACCTCCCCTAGTACTGTGGTATTGTAACCCCTAATTCTTCCCATGTGCTGTTTGCTGTACCATTGAGATAGTCTAAGGGATTTGCAAAAACAAAAACAAACAAAAAAACCAAGGCAAACCAAAACAACAACAACAACAACAATAAAAATCCCACCTTTATTTAGGATGAAATGTTTTTTAGACTGAAATTTCTTGACTTCTGGATAAGGCCCAGGAGTCATCTTATACAACACAATGTCTATGATGTCTTGTCGGTCTTCTCTGCCTATCGTGTGGCAGGTAGAGAATTCAAGTCTTCCTTTTTATCGAGTAGATTCCTCACATTGACGTTCTGTCTCGTTATGATAAATCCTGATGTCCATGGTTGGAGCATGTAGTTGTACATTTTAATAACGAAATTTAAAAAATGGCTATTTGGAAACTATTAATATTCTTGCAGCATCATGGTTAAGGGCACATGATCTGATGCTGATTGCCTGGGTTAAATCATGGGTCCTCCAAGCAACAGCTTTGAGACTTTAGGCAAGTTACTTGACTTCTTGGTGCCTCAGTTTCAATCACTTGTAGAATGGGAATAATAGCAGTACTTTCCTCACGGAGTTAGTAGAAATGTTAAACTAATGCATGAAAGTAATTAGAACAGTGCCTGACACACAGTAAACAGCAAATAAATGGTAGCTCTTAACTTTTTAAATGCAGCACAGAATACAGAAACATGCGATTCAATGCTTATGGATCATTATTGTATCACATGTGTTTGGATGCCTTTGGTTTTAATCTGTCCTTGGACAGATCACTTAGCCTTTCTCAACCTTACTTTTCTCATCTGTCCAATGGGGGGTAATAAGTGTCACTTTAGAGGCATTGTGAATATAAGAAACAAAGTAGGTAAAACTGATAGTCTAGTCTCTGGCACAGAGCAAACACACAATAAATGCGTTAGCTGTTGTTGTTACTTCTATTTGCTAAGCTCAGTTCTCCCTAACGCACAGGGGACTGCTTTTGGAAATAAAATGCGCCTGAAAACATCCTTTCTGTAATTCTACTGAAAGCAAACTTAAGAGGGACATAGTTAGAAAAATTCAGAAATACAGAGCAACTGCTTATGCTAATGGTGTACCTCTTTCCCTATCTGTCCTGGCTAAGAGAGAGGAAGTGTGGGCCAAATTCCTCAGCTCAAAAAGCAGACGGGTGCCAAGGGAGCCATCATCCCTGATGTGGGCTAAGAGTGGTTAATGTTGATTCACATATGGTTTTCTTTTTACTAAATGAGATTATTCCACCGAAACTGCTGCGTTCTCAAGGTCAATGAGAACTTTGATCTTCTGCAGGTGTGCCTGTTCTAGGGCGGTAGGATTCAGACGGTTTAAAGCCGTTGAATTTCAAGGCTCCACGTGGAAGAAGAGAATCAATGAATGAATGAAAAGCTTGCTGGTAATCTTAAAATTAAAGACATTTAAAAGTACCGAGATGCATGTTTTGTTAACATCATTCGGGAACCTTTGGTCTAAAAATGAAACGAAGATAAATATAGCATATCCGTTATATATCAGCTAACATCGCTATGCATCGTATAGCATGGGGCCGTTTTTTCCTGTTTTGTGTTACATTTTACAAGTACATTGACATTTAATTTCCAAGTACTTACTGATGGGAAAAGTATATGTTTTGTGCATTTTCCCTGAGGGAGCTCTGTTTCTATTCTATTTTTGCTTATGTAAAGGTTCTATCTTCAGGAACAGACATGGTTTTCATAGGCTTCTTAGCAGTTATAAGTAAGACAATTTGACTACATTGAGCTAAAATGAACAAGTCATAGAACTTTATGTTATGTGAACATCATTAGCTGAAAGCTTTAGTAATTTTAAAATAAAACTGTAAGTTAGCTTTTGCTACTCCTTACTCATCCTACCCCCCAAAAACAAGAAAAGGAAAACACACACACAGCGAAACCTGCATGTACAATAACTAAAGAAAGCCCTTTTCTCGCTTTCCATTTTTCGTTCATATTTTCTCTATTTTTTTTTTTTTTCAAAACAGTGAATCTCAACTGTTTAATTTTCTAAAGAAGTCATGATGGTGCCAAGGAAAAGATAATTCCAAAGTACTATAAACATCTCTCTAGCGATTGTAAAACAAAACTGATTTTGGTAACTTATTTTACCTAGGAAGAATGTTATTGAGATAGGGGCGCCTGGCTGGCTCTGTTGGTAGAGTGTGTGACCCTTGATCTTGGGGTTGTGAATTCGAGCCCCACATTGGGCATAGAGATTGTTTCAAAGATAAATAAATAAATAAAAATAAAATAAAAAAGAGTATTAGTGAAATAGTGCAATACAAGGATATGAAAATATACTTATAAAATAAGTTTTTCAAGATACTCGTATTGATTTGTCGACTCTGAGCTACCGTATTATGATGTTAAGTGTCACCACTCCAGATCTGGATACTGACTGGATTTTGAGTGGGTTTCCTCAAAGTGTGGTCTAATGGCCACTGCATCAACATCATCAAGGCCTCTTGTTGAAAAATGTGGGTTTGGGGCCCTACCTAGGGTGGCAGAAACCGAGTCTCTCGACGCTAAGCCCCAGAGCCATGTTTGTTTAACAGAGCCCCAGATAATTCTCGTGGAGACTAAGGTTTGAGAAATGATGGGTGAGTATCTGGATCTTCAACCCTCTTGATCTCCTAAACAGCTGAAAGCTGGTTGTGAGTCAGGATGGAGACTTTCCAGCACAATCGATCTCATCCCTGGTTGAATATTAGAATAACCTAGAAAGCTTTCTATGAATGCTGGTGCCTGGACCCGGACATGTGGAAGTTAAGAACAGCTCCAGTTCTTGATATTTGAAACACAACATTTAGGAATTAAATATGCAGTGGCTTATACTGTCCTCTTTTTAAGCCATAACTAAGTTTTTACCTTCTGTTTACTTATTTTTTTTTTTATGTTTATTTATTTATTTTGAGGGAGAGAGCACAGCGGGATAAGGGTAGAGTGAACAAGAGACAAAATCCCAAGCAGGCTCTGCACCATCAGCACAGAGCCCGAGGCAGGGCTAGAACTCACAGACTGTGAGATCACGACCTGGGCCAAGATCAAGAGTCAGACGCTTAACCAGCTGCACCACCCAGGCACCCCTAAACCAGCTGGTTTTAGCCACAGTAAGAGCCGAGATGCCTGAGTATGAATAAATTTAAAATAAGAATGATTGGTGTTGACTAGAATGTGAGATAGCTACCTAATGGTAAACTAAAAAAATAAAAATAAAAATAAATAAAACCAAAAAAACCTCCCCAAAACTTTGAAAAATATGAGCAAAGGATTAAATATCTGTTCTTGGATTCAGTTTTAGGATGAATTACTTATTAGTTTTTTTGGCTACAGGATTTTTTTATGATGGTGGCATCTCTCCTCCTTAGTCTTATGACTAAGACTGCCCTGGTACAAGTTGTGAATTGTGGGGGATATGACTCAAGTGTTAAGCAGTGAAAGAAGATAGGTCTTCTTTTTCCAGAGTTATTCAAATAGAGTGAAAGAAGAGGTATGATCTAGGGAACACATACACAGTCAAACATCAATATATACATGTAATATAGTTATACCGGGAGAAGAGCTATAAAATGCCTTCAGGAATTCTTTTTTGTTTGTTTGTTTATTTATTTATTTTGAGAGAGAGTGAGGAACATGTGCGTGCATGCACCTAAGAGCAGGGGAGGGGCAGACAGGGAGAGACAGAATGCCAAGCAGCCTCTGTGCTGTCAGTGCAAGCCCAACACCGGGCATTATCTCACCAACCGTGAGATCATGACCTGAGCCAAAGTCAGGAGTCAGTCGCTCAACCGAGCCACCCAGGCACCCTGCCTCCAGGAATTCTTCTTTTTTTTTTTTTTTTTCAACGTTTTATTTTATTTTTGGGACAGAGAGAGACAGAGCATGAACGGGGGAGGGGCAGAGAGAGAGGGAGACACAGAATCGGAAACAGGCTCCAGGCTCTGAGCCATCAGCCCAGAGCCCGACGCGGGGCTCGAACTCACGGACCGAGAGATCGTGACCTGGCTGAAGTCGGATGCCTAACCGACTGCGCCACCCAGGCGCCCCTTTTTTTTTTTTTCAACGTTTTATCAGGAATTCTTAACGAGAACTAACAGAGAAGTGAGGAAAAATTCTTCAGTTTTAATGTCTGTACATCAACACAGATCTAACGAGTGTGAGAATGTAAGAAGCAAATAGTGAACTTGAATTTTTGCTACAAGTGGGTAAATTCATTCTGCTAGAAATTACTGAGCCCAGATGAGTTATAATCTATGATTTGAACAAGCAAAGAAAGGGGATTCTTTCTCAAAAAAAAAAAAAAAATGAAAACTACAAGGAAGAAAGCTATTTTCCAGAACACAACTGTATTTATATTGGCTTCTTTTTCTTCGTTTGCTCTCAGTTCAAAAATAAATATCCCTTGGAAATTTCTCTCTGTGGAAAGTGGGGATAAGCAATCAGAAATAGATGTACCTCTTTATGTAATTCCCTGCTAGGCATTAGCAAATTCAGCAGTTTATTGTGATCTTTATAAAACAAATAAATCGAAGTCTCCTCTGGTTATTTGTTATGTTCAACTATGTCATCACACGGTATGCATAATTTTACATAAACTCTAAATGAAGAACATGTGGTCAATCTAGAGTCTGAAACTTTTAGCATACACTTAATGTTTTATTAAAGCTTCAAAACAAAGGAGGTTGCATTTTAATTTAATTCACATAAAACCTTCCTGCCCTTTCTCTCCAGGTGTTCCAGTTTGTGATACTTCTCATGGCTCCGTCCTTTTGGTATAAATGTCACATAGCTATTTTTTCTGTATTAGGTAGGGATGAAAGTCCTGGCCAACCTCCATTTTAAGAAGAAAGAAGGAAACTGCAGCCAAGTCACCCATTTGCGCTGAAGAGTGGGATCTGAGACTTAACTTACTTTCCAAGTAGAAAGGAGTAGACCCGTGGTCAGGGAACTGGCATTTTAATGACATATCATCTGTATTTGTTACAGATGAAAATCGAATGGAAGTCTGGCTCCTTTCCTTCCCTGATTTCTCTCCTTTAATCTCTACTCCAAACACTAGTTGCCTCTGAAGTAAATATTATCTTAAGAAGGAGTGCTTTTTACTTCTTCCCCACCCCCCTCTTTTTTTCTTTTTAAAGCAGGAGTTGGCATCTGGATGCTTCAAGCTGCCAGGTGTATCCCATGTAGAACCACAGCTGTTCTCTCTGATAACTGGAGAAATAAAGAGCAAGAAGAGGCTAGACATTTGGAGTCAGCAAGAGACAATGCACTGTCGTTATTTTAATTACACGGAGCTACTGATTTGTATTATAATTGCAATTTAATATTTTTTTTAAAAGTTCATAGTATTCATGGAAAAATACCAAATATGTCAGTTTCAATAGCCCTAAAGGTTACCAATAAAGCAATCCTTAGGCACATACATCAGGGTAGAGAGAACAATGATGGTTGCCACAGTTTTTGAAGCTCTCTCCTAAAGTCAATTTAACTGAAAGATTAATGAAACAAGAAGTAAACATTGAATACTTTCCCTAATTAATCTGCCATGATATTGTTTCTTTTACGATCACTTTCTATCATAAGAGATTTTTATCTGAATTTTTTTCCTACATAAGTATATTATTTTGAAATTGATGAGTTTTTTCAAAATATGTTCTTACTAGTAAGTTACCATTGCTTTGGGTTCATATCTGTATTTACTTAAAAACTGATGATTGCAGACAATTGTATTAAGTTATACTTAAAAATCAAAGTCAAAGCATTTAAAAAAAATAACAAGTCCAGTTTATACAGATCAGTGATGATATACACCTAGATTTCACTAAGCCTCTACATATTATTACAGTTAACCTAGGCTAAGATATCATTAGCATAACAACATGAGCAAACAGATGGCTGATTTAGCAGATTGTCTTCAGGCAATACTTTGTTAATCAATATGATTACCAGTACGGATTTAGCAGAAGATTTTTAGATTCAGAGCTCACACACTGGCAAAATATTTTACTTAGGAACACACATACCATCATTTTAGAACAAAAACTCATTACATTAGAATATGTAAACATTAAATTTAATGCTTATGTTTTGAATTATGAAATATTAAACCAATATCTAAAACGTGTTGGAAGGTACTAGAAATGTGGAATTGAATGCATCCCCAGTTATACTGTTTACAATGTAAATATTTAATGATTGAATCATTTTTGAGAGCCTTTTATGTGCAGGCACCACTCTCAAGAAGCTTACATTCTAGTGAAAGTGACAGGGAATAGACCATCAGCGTTGCAGTAGGTGATAGCTATTATCAAGAAGAATATACTAAAATGGAGGAAGAGCAACGAGGAAGCACAGTGTGTTAGGAACCCTCTGTTGGGAAAACTCTCAGGTAAAGTAGGGTCTTTTAAGCAAAGATCTGCATAAAGTAAGAGACCAGGACAGGCAACTATCTTGGACAAGAGTATTCCAAATTAACTTGAAATAAGAGGTAGAATTCTCTTATTGGTAAATTACTATAAATATTTGTTTATTCAAAAGATGTTTATTGAGCATGTTCTATGTCCTAGAGACTGGGATCGGCAGAAGGGTTACAAGGGTAAGTAAGATATGGTACCGGTCATTAAGATATTTGTGGAAAAACATAAAAAGGTGGTTATTACAAAAATTAATATTATATATATGTATATTATTGTATATGTATATACGTGTGTGTATATATATACACATATATATAAAATATATATGTGTATAAATATAAATATATATAATATTATATATTTATATTATTTATATATTTATTATATATAATATATATAATATTATATATATTATTTATATATATGTAATATTGTTATATAATCGGAGGGGTTGGATCTAATTCTGGCTCTAGTATTGTCTTAGCCAGGACTTTCCGTGTTGCATTAACAGAAATCCAGCTCTAGCCTATTTATTTATTTATTTTAATGTCTCTTTATTTTTGAGGGAGAGAGAGCTTGCTCCAGTGGGACAGGAGCAGAGAGAGGGAGACAGAGAATCCAAAGCAGGCTCTGACCTGACCCCCCAACGGGGGGGGGGGGCTCCAACTCACGAACCATGAGATCATGACCTGAACCATAGCCAGAAGCTCAACCAACTAAGTCACCCAGGCACCCCAATCCAACTCGAGTTTAAAGAAGGTATTTATTGGCTTTTGCCGCTGGCAAGCCTGAGGATTGGCGTTAGCATGAGCTACACCCAGTTCAGCAGGTGTCCTATGATTCACTTTCTTTTCAACTCTCAGGTCTGCTTTTCTCAATATTGGCTTCACTTGCCAGGAGGCTGTGTTTGTACCATGATAAAGAAGGCCACTGGGTGCCCTAAATATATATGACTCCTAACACTCACTGTCATAAAAGTGGAGAGATCGTTTTTCTCTCAGCATCCATATCTACTGTCCTGGTTTCTGGCCCTGCAAGGATCTCATGGTCGGTCACTCTTAGACCAATCACTGTATTCACCCTGACCATCCATTCTGGTGACTCACCCACACTTGCTAGGTCAGGTCAAGAACAAGCAGGCCCAGGGGGCGCCTGGGTGGCTAAGTCGGTTAAGCCCCGGACATCAGCTCAGGTCATGATTACACGGTTCATGGGTTCGAGCCCCGTGTTGGGCTCTGTGCTGACAGCTCAGAGCCTGGAGCCTGCTTCGGATTCTGTGTTTCTGTCTCTCTCTGGCCCTCCCCCACTCTCACTCTTTCTCTTTCTCTCTCTCAAAAATGAATAAACGTTAAAAAAAATAATAAGAACAAGCAGGCCCATATGATCTGAAAGCAGAGCTACTAGAATCCTATCCTGTATGGAATGGCCTATCCCGTATGTAATGGGACACTGGCAAAATTAATTCTTCTACTGCCAGAAGAAAGGCAAAGAGGACTCTGCTGGCAAAAACAAAAAAATTCCACTGTAGATAGAATAATTCTGTGACCTTGGTCAAATCACATACCCCTGCTGGCTCCCAGTTTCATCATCCATAAATGCACCAACTTCATAGTGTCAAAGTAGATAAGGTAATGTGTGTTACAAGGTTAAGCACAAAGAAAAAAGTGCTTAAGAAGTAACTATATCATCATCACTGCTGATAATAAACAAATGACATGATTTGTGGTAAATTTTGGCTAATGGAGACCAAAGTTTCAGAGAAGATTATTCTGAAAATAAAGCATTTGATTTATGGCCCCGTGATAGGGCTAGCCAGAGGACAGATACACTCTGTGCTCCACTAAGAACCCTTTGCCTTTGGCTACAAGGAGCTCCGTGTTGCAAGATGTATCTCTAAATGGAATTTATGCCTGGAAGATCAGAAAGCTGCCTTCTCCTTGCTACTCTTCAAATGTACCAAGATACTTCACATTTTCCTCACTGAAAAAGAATGCAAATTCTCTCAGTAACATTGCTACTCAATTAAGTTGACAATTTAAATTGTAACAGTATACACATCCGACTGGCAGCGTATCACGCAGCAGAGCTTTGAGGGATCACAGAGCAGGTGAGGAAGAGTAAAGGGGCAGAGCCCCTGAGTGAATTTGGATCCTCCAGGAAGCAGACACACAAAAACATGAGGAGTCTGGAGGGGCTTTCAAATCATGATGCAGTTCTAGCCCCTGGCAAAGAAGGAGGGAAGGAAGGAAAGTTAGGCAGGAAAGGTCGTGGAGTGCAGGATCACACTAAGACAGATTTGGCAAACCCATGCGTAGTTCCTGAGCCAAAGACCCCCGTCAGAGGAGTTTGTATGCCTCAAAAATGAGCCTGCCTTAGTATCTCTGCTGCGCTCAGTCATTGCCTGGAAGCAGCCGGAGGGGAGCATGGGCTCAGCCAACACAGTGGCGGATTCAGAGAACAGCAGCTGGGTCCCTTGGCCAATTTTCCTCCTGTGGCTGGAGAACTCCAAAGCATATTCTCATGTCTGCCACGGCCACCCTGGGTGATAAGGAAAAATAGGGCATCCAGCTGAGAAAGCAGGTCTGGTTCATAGAAAGGCAAGTGACGAAGACAGAAAGGAATTGGAAGGCAATATTTCTGTCACCAAATGCTACCTAGGTTGGATTCTGCCTCAAGAACTGGCTGCCAGAAAGGAAGAAAGGAGATATGTTGCCCCTCGCCACTCCCAAGGTTGGGGTAGCCAGCCGTGCAAGGGAGCTGGCCAGAGTCTGGACCGGACCAGGGGTGTGGAAGAAGAAGTCTGGCTAGCACATGCACAGGAAAACTCTGCCTGTCTCTGTCCCACAGCTAGAGAATAGGGCTGTGCTTTGATGTCTGCCTTGACTTTTGCAATTTTCTTCTCAGAGGTTTTTCCATCTCTAACTTGTCTCTTAGCCATCTGTTCGAGATGCTGCTGTTCAAATAATTTTTCTTGATGGCTGCCACAACAATGGAGAGAATGGGGAGTACGGCTGAGACGCAGTATGGTCTGGGGAGGTGGTGGTGGGGGGGGGGCTCTGCTTCTATCACTGCCAGGAGTGACGTGGCAACAGTCAGTTTACAGATCTGGTCAAGACAGTTGAAGGATGATGTCTAGTCTTATTAAAATAATGTCCTTCAGTGCATTAGTCCTTCAATTTGTTCCGTTTCCTTTAACGTGTTAATTAAAGGAAGAAAACCGAGAGTAGTACATTCTTCAAAGAGGTGATATATGTGAGAGTTTGAACTTCTGCATTGCTCATTTTAAGGATCTCTCAGGAAGCCTGACACTGACCTGAACTTTTCCATATAAAATGGAAATATTTGGTATTCTATGAGCTTTGGCTTTCTGTGTGTGTGTGTGTGTGTGTGTGTGTGTGTGCATGCTCACGTGTGTGTAATACGACTTTTCTCAAGGGATAAGCAATTTAGCTCTTGTGCCCACTGTTTACTTGAAACCAACTTAATAGGTAATAAAGGTGAAGAGTATTTCTCAGTGTTTTGTTTTTCACTCATTTTGTAAAGATTTAGGAATGGTGAAACCTATACAAGCCATGCTATTTATTGTTTACAGCTCTTAAAAACTGGGAAGATAAAGTTAACTTTCTTCCCTTTTCATTTCCTGACTTCTTTCTACTTCTCTAGACTCATCTAGGAGATACATATTTTCTCAGTTTCCTGATAATTAATTGTTGGACTTTCCTTTTTTGTATGCATAGTGGAGTAGTAATTTGGATTTATTAAGGTGTGAATGAGAAAAGGGAAGATAAGGGGCGCCTGGGTGGCTCAGTCGGTTAAACGACTGTCTTTCGCTCAGGTCATGATCTCCCGTTCGTGGGTTCGAGCCCCACGTCAGGCTGTGTGCTGACAGCTCAGAGCCTGGAGCCTGCTTCAGAGTCTGTGTCTCCCTCTCTCTCTGCCCCTCCCCGACTTGTGCGCGCTCTCTCTCTCTCTCTCTCAAAAATAAATAAATGTTAAAAAATTTTGAAAAAAGAAAAGAAAAAGTTAGTTTAAGGATTTAAACATTATGAGCTAATTTAAAGATTATGGACAATTTCCCAATGAATTTCCTTCCTGTTGGAGGACAGGAACTCTCTCTCGGTAGGATGCGTGATATACAGATGATTTCACTTCCATCTCTGTTTTGCCCTCCACTTGGGCCTTTTGATATGCGGAACTGTAGAGTAATTTTCAACTAATTTCTAGAAGAATGTGTCTTCTGTTAACTGACATTCCTACCCATTCGAATCATAGAACAAATTTCTAGCTTTGTGCCTCTTTCAAGTGACAGACATTGAAAAACCATACACCTAAAAGGGGTGACTTTTATACCACCATAAATATGAATTTACAAAGAAAGACTGAGTCACACTGAGTATTTTAAAAGAACCAACAAGTATTTTCTTAGGGAAAAACACCGACTTTTAAGGTGGCTACTGTTCCATTTTAATTCAGGGCGGTAGGATTGCAAGCATCTACATTTCCGTTTGCTTTTTATCATCAGTGATTCTGAAAAACATTTATATTGCCTAATATTAAAATTATTTTGATACCCAATAAATATGATGCTTGAAGTTATTTGTGCCATATTGGTTGGAATTAAAAATTCCAATTTCTGGTTATTGAGATTTTTTTTTTTTTGAGAGAGAGACAGTGTCAGAGGGGAAAAAGAGGGAGTCTTAAGCAGGCTCCACACTTAGTGTGGAGTCCGTAGGGCTCAATCCCAGGGGTCATGATCTGAGCCAAAATCAAGAGTTGGAGGCTCAACTGACTGAGCCACACAGGCGCTCCTAACTAGTGAGAACTTTGATGAAAAGAGAAAATTTTATTAAAAAAAAATTTTTTTTAACGTTTATTTATTTTTGGGACAGAGAGAGACAGAGCATGAACGGGGGAGGGGCAGAGAGAGAGGGAGACACAGAATCCGAAACAGGCTCCAGGCTCTGAGCCATCAGCCCAGAGCCCGACGCGGGGCTCGAACTCCCGGACCGCGAGATCGTGACCTGGCTGAAGTCGGAGGCTTAACCGACTGTGCCACCCAGGCGCCCCAAAAAAAGAGAAAATTTTAAAGTTCATACAAGGAATAATTTCATATAAATTTCTCCTATATTATATAACACCTTGGTAATCTCAACAAGTTACAAATTAATAATAAAATAATAGTAATAGAGATGATATTAATTTTTACTGTTTTAAAAAATTTCTCCTACTTTTGTTTACATATTAACAATATAATTACTTTTTTATCACGAACATTAGCAATTATTATATTATTTATATAATATAGATAATATATATAATATATAATAATAATTATTATTATTAATACTCTATTAATTATTTATAATACTCACTGATATGTAACGTCCATGTAATACACAGATCTTTCCATTTAAATAAGACTCTGGATTATTGCTTCTGGGTATTAAAAATAATTAAAGTATCCATGTTAATTTCACTCTTTGGTCTTAGTTTTAGTTTTGGTGTGGTGTTCAATACCCGTAGTATTGGTGAAGAAAATAAAAAACCTTATGGAAACCCAAGAACCTGGACATGAAAGAGGTTGAACTTCTCTACAGGGCTCCTTTAGTCTCTGTTGGCATATGCTATTTTGTTAACAAAATCAGAAATGCAATAATGTTTGTTACTTAAGACATCTTTTCTTTCTGGTCTCTGCAGCAGAGTGAAAAGACCAGTTTGAAAATATTATGATCCCATTTCAAAACCAAAACAAAAAGAAGGAGTCTGTTTTTTGTATCTGTAGACAAAGAACTGTTAACAATGGTTGCCTTTGTGAAGCAAGTTTATAGAGAATTTTCACTTAGTCATTAAAATCTTTCTAACCAAAATCATATATGGCCTCTGTAGTCTGAAAGTGTTATATACATCAGTAATAAAAACAGCATTAATTTTTATGGTTTATATTCATTTCTTCTAGTACTTGTTTGCATTTGGGCAATTATTCTAATTATCTTTATCAGCAACATTAATAAAATTAAATATCTATAATAATGACTTATGGGTGACTTATGGATCACTTCTGGGCCTGGGATTTTAAGGAGTTTTATGGGTGGCAAAGAAATTGAAATTTATTTTGAAAGCATAAACACTTTACTCTTTTAACATAAGCTTAACTATTTTGACAAAAAATGACTGGAAGTTCTATAACAAATGACATAAAAGTGATATATTTCGGAAATTACTTATAGAGTGGCCATATCATTTATCTTCTAAAACAGAACACTTTTGAGAATGAGATTCTATTAATGATTACTCCAGGCAACAGGCTTTGATTGGGACTATGCCAGGTAAACCAGGACCAATGGCATTAGTCACTCTCCTAACCAACTAAAAATAAAATATGAATAAAATAGGTACAGGGAAGCTTATTAAGAAATCTATGTGATAAGTATTCTTAGTGAAGAATTGTTCTGGTGGTAAGTCCAAGGCACATTTTAAGTTTCCCATAAATATTTGAGGCTGATACACAAAAAAGGTGTTATTAGGCTAGGCAGAATAATAGGCAGAACTCAGAATAATGTGTGGGCCCATTTCAGTTCTTTCCAGTGGGTTCCTAACCGGGGTCCCCCAAGAGCCTCAATAGGAGTCTATTTCCATTACATCAGCAAGGGCTCCAGGGGGCTCCTGAAGTGACAATTTCCTTCCATGAAGGTAGTTTTAGGGCATATGCTATACATCTATGCTGCCATTTCTCGCCCCCAAAATTGCTAATATTGTTCGTTGGTGTAGCAATTACTCATAATCCACTGAAACAGAGGGAGAGAGATGAAGCGGGTGATTGAGGTGAGAGTAAAGTTTAACTAAATTCGAGATAACTTTTAAAGCAAAAGATAATATATTGCATTTGAAAAGGCATTTCTTACTCATTATTCCTTGCTGTTAAGTAGTCCTACTTATCATGTATTAAAAGAGACAAGGCAATTTCCCACTGAATGTGGTGAAAATCAAAAGGCCATAAAGAGAAAATAATTTAGTGTCAAGGCCCCCCTATTGGTTTTGCTTATGTGTTTGTATATCTGTCTACAATATCATTTCTCAAACAATAGCCCACTGCATCAGATACATGGAAGCCTTTCTAAGCGCAAAAGACATATTTTTAAGATGACAAATGCCATTTTCTATCTGGCCAACTGCTGGGATCTGATTGGTCATTACCCTATTTCAAGAGAGCCTTCAAGAGCTAATCAGGGGTGTCATCAGCTATGACTTTTATTGCTGCTGCGCAGAAAACTTAGCAATAAAGAAAACTGTAAATTCAGGATTTATTCTTTGTAGGGGTGTGCCTCATGGTTGGAAGATTAATGAAGAATTCCTGGTCCATTGTTTATTAAAGATATTGCCATTCTATAGCATTTTAATTGTAAATCCACTCTTTGACATCCTAAGTAATGGTACCCGCTAAATTAATAAAAGCAACATATTAAGTTTAAATCCCAGATAAGGTAAAGATTGCTGTTTTAATATCCCATCCATATCCTTTATCTTTCTACAGGGGCTTTCAGGCCAGTAGTTTTAATAACATGCATGAATGAAGATGCTCTTTTTTAACTCAAATGGTGGCGAAGAGTTTTTCCTTTATATTAGCAGGCAATCAATTCCAATAGCTTTTTAATGCTTTCTTAAAGAATCAATTTTAAAGTAGACGCTCTTCAGGGGACCCTCTTAAACTTCTTCACAGCCGGTCTCCTAATTTTCTATTACAATGCAATCTAAAGCAGCTACAAAAATAATGCAGATAATGTTTGCTGGGTAATGATTTCCAATTTCCCCATTCCGTGTACCCTGTTATTAGGAGGATCATCGTGGTTGTGTAAATTAATTTTCAATTCACTTCAGGGGAACATTACAATGATTTATTCAGCACCAGTGTTGAAGAAAGTGTTGGGAGGATTTTAGCAATCTGAGAAACAAAATCAATTTGTTCTGATTATCACCATGTTAAAGGGGAAAAAAGAGGGGGGGGGAACAAAAGGGTTGCTAGAATGTGCGTCTTGACTGCTGCAAATACACTAGAACCATCATGTGATGTTGGGCTGAGACTGTGTAATTCACGAACTCCGCGAAAGAACGGTGTTTCCGGATCCATCCCTACTTGGGGATTAAGTAGTGGAGTAGCCAAGAACATTCTTTCATGTGATATTTCAGTTAGATTCCTTCAAGACAGGAGAGCCCTTTATCCATACTTGCCGGGAAGAGAGAAGTAACATACAAGCTTATGATCAGGGAGCATTAGTTTTCCCAAACACAGGGTAACTGGCCAGTTTGTTTGATACAAAACTTAAAACAGGAACTGTCAAATCAAGGTCTCACAACCATAAGAAACACAAAGTTTTCTCTACTGTAATTTATCGAACATAAAATGTCCCGGGATTTTGTATCAACTGTGGCCCTTGTAAAATTATAAAAGACATAGTTTGTAAAGGTTTTACAAACCTTTCACGTCAATGAACGTCTGGGCGTGTTGGTCAAGTTTAAGTGTGCCCAGGTGCGCGTGCAAATCGACAGCCCCACTCACTTCACCAGATCACTTACCTTCCTTTGACACCTACTTGGGAGTCTCCATTCTGTACCATGCAGCAGAGGGGCAACTAGAGATAGGCTGAAAAATAAAAGTGAACTTCTGTGAATGTACCTCGAACTACAAAGAAGAGCTTCATGGTGTTATAAGGACACATCGTATTTTGAATAATTTCTAAGTTTAATAATTTATTTATTAAAAATTTTTTTCAATGTTTTTATTTATTTTTGAGACAGAGAGAGAGACAGAGCATGAGCAGGGGAGGGGCAGAGAGAGAGGGAGGCACAGAATCTGAAGCAGGCTCCAGGCTCTGAGCTGTGAGCTCAGAGCCCGATGTGGGGCTCAAACTCACAGACTGTGAAATCGTGACCTGAGCTGAAGTCGGACGCTTAACCGACCAAGCCTCCCAGGCGCCCCTCTAAGTTTAATAATTTAAAGAACCAGTTTTAAATTTAACCAGGGCAGGAGGCTGGTGGAGGTTTCTTTAAGAAGTGATGGTCGAGGTTGTTGACATCTGACCTGAGGATAATATGAACTAAATAGGATGAGGGGAGGGAACACTATTCTAGGATAAGAAACATTATCAGATTTGTGTCTTGAGAAAACACTGTGGTTGCACTGTGGGAATACACTGGAGGAGAGGCAGAAAAGACTCAAGGATTCAGATGGGAGACTATTGCCACAGTCCAGAGAGAGATGAGGTATGCCCAGGTAGCTGTACTACGTTCTCAAACCTCTGCCCACCCATCTGAGGACAGCCAGGGCGGACATACTTTTTTTTTTTTTTTTTTTTTTTTTAAGTTTTAAAATTCATTTTGAGAGAGAGAGAAAGAGAGAAAGAGAGAATCCCAAGCAGGCTCCACACTGTCAACACAGTGCCCAATGCGAGGCTCGAACTCACAAACCATGAGATCACGACCTGAGCTAAAATCAAGAGTCAGACACTCAATCGACCAGGTGCCCCTGAACAATCCTTTTTTTGATTATCACGTAGCTGCTGATGAAAGCACAGACCCATGTGAAGTGACATGAAGTGGGCTTAATTTGATTCCTGAAACCAGGCACCTTCAGAATAAAGATGGTGCAGACAAGGGAAGTGGGTTTAGAATCCTTGACAGAGCAGTGAAAGTCACAGAAAGATCCAGAAACATGAGATTGACTTATGAAGATATATTTTTTTTTTTGGTCATTACGTTCATATATATCATTTTGGGGGCACTATTGAAAAATGTTCTTGTTTCAATAGAATATGGTTGTTGGGGTGCTTGGGTGCCTCAGTCAGTTGAGCGTCCGACTTCGTTCGGCTCAGGTCATGATCTCCGGGTCTGTGAGTTCGAGCCCCGCATCAGGCTCTGTGCTGACAGCTCGGAGCCTGCAGCCTGCTTCGGATTCTGTGTCTCCCTCTGCCTCTGTCCCTCCCCTGCTCGTACTCTGTCTCTCTCTCAAAGATAAATAAACACTAAAAAAATTAAAAAAAAAAGAATATTGTTGTTAATAGCACGCAACTTTACTGCCTTGGCCTGCTTCTGTTTCTAGGTCAGAGCCCAGCTTGTGTGCCCAGTAAGAAGTGGCCTGGTGAAGTGATCGAATGCTCACCGTCCACACGCAGCCTGACGTGGGTGCAGAGCCTGGCTCTGTCACTACCAGCTCTGTCACCAGAAGCTATGTGGTTCCTGTGTCTCAAGTTTCCTTATCTGTAAGGTGAGGGCACTCAGCATCCACTTATAAGAGCTTGCGAGGAGAGGGGGTGAGACAGTGTTCGTGACGCTCTAAGCGGAACTCCTGCCGTGTATGTAGCAAGCAGGCTGCCCCTTTTCGCTCTTGTTCCTCCACAGTTTTTGCCTAAGCAGTCAGAACAGTAACTCAGGGTTACTGTTCACGAGAGTGTCCTCTTACCTTGGCACAGGCTGGGCAGTCACATGCTACTCAGAATGGATGAGTCTCAGGAATCCAGGAGCCGGGACAGCGGCACAGCAAGTGTGATGAAGCTTGGTAGTAAAGGACGCAGGAAGACTGTTGGAGAGCAGCATGGCACCAGAATCCTCCAATTAAGATGGGGCCCCTGGCAGTGTCACTGGGTCTGGAGCCTGTGGATTCTGCTCCCCCCCCCTTTTTTTTTAATTTAATTATTTTTTAACCTTAACATCCGAATTAGTTAGCATATAGTGCAACAATGATTTCAGGAGTAGGTTCCTTACCCATTTAGCCCATCCCCCCTCCCATAATCCCTCCAGTAACCCTCTGTTTGTTCTCCATAGTTATGAGTCTCTTCTGTTTTGTCCCCCTCCCTGTTTTTATATTATTTTTGCTTCCCTTCCCTTATGTTCATCTGTTTTGTCTCTTAAATTCCTCATATGAGTGAAGTCATATGATACTCGTCTTTCTCTGACTGACTGATTTCACTTAGCAGAATACCCTCCAGTTCCATCCACGTAGTTGCAAAGGGCAAGATTTCATTCTTTTTGATTGCTGAGTAATACTCCGTTGTATATATATACCACATCTTCTTTATTCATCCATCGATGGACATTTGGGCTCTTTCCATACTTTGGCTGTTGTTGATAGTGTTTCTATAAACATGGGGGTGCATGTGTCCCTTCGAAATAGCACACCTGTATCTCTTGGATAAATGCCTAATAGTGCAATTGCTGGGTTGTAGGGTAGTTCTATTTTTAATTTTTTGAGGAACCTCCATACTGTTTTCCAGTGTGGTTGGCCATCTGGATGTCTTCTTTGGAGAAGTGTCTATTCATGTCTTTTGCCCGTTTCTTCACTGGATTATTTGTTTTTTGGGTGTTGAGTTTGATAAGTTCCTTACTGATTTTGGAGACTAACCCTTTATCTCATATGTCATTTGCAAATATCTTCTCCCATTCTGTCGGTTGCCTTTTAGTTTTGCTGACTGTTTCCTGCACTGTGCAGAAGCTTTTCATTTTGATGAGGTCCCAATAGTTCATTTTTGCTTTTGTTTCCCTTGCCTCTGGAGACGTGTTGAGTAAGAAGTTGCTGCGGCCAAGATCAAAAAGGTTTTTGCCTGCTTTCTCCTCGAGGATTTTGATGGCTTCCTGTCTTACATTGAGGTCTCTCATCCATTTTGAGTTTATTTTTGTGTCTGGTGTAAGAAAGTGGTCCAGGTTCATTCTTCTACATGTCGCTGTCCAATTTTCCCAGCACCACTTGCTGAAGAGACTGTCTTTATTCCATCGGATATTCTTCCCTGCTTTGTCAAAGATTAGTTGGCCATATGTTTGTGGGTCCATTTCTGGGTTCTCTATTCTGTTCCCATTGATCTGAGTGTCTGTTCTTGTACCAGTACCATACTGTCTTGATGATATCAGCTTTGTAGTATAGCTTGAAGTCTGGGATTGTAATGCCTCCTGCTTTGGTGGCTATTCAGGGTCTTTTCTCATTCCATACAAATTTTAGGATTGTTTGTTCTAGCTCTGTGAAGAACGCTGGTGCTATTTTGGTAGGGATTGCACTGACTATGTAGATTGCTTTGGGTGGTATTGGCATTTTAACAATATTTGTTCTTCCTCTTCAGAAGCATGGGATCTTTTTCCATTTTTTTGTGTCTTCTTCAATTTCTTTCAAAGCTTTCTATAGTTTTCAGTGTATAGATGTTTCACCTCTTTGGTTAGATTTATTCCTAGGTGTTATGGTTTTTGGTGCAGCTGTAAATGGGATCAATTCCTTGATTTCTCTTTCTGTCGCTTCATTGTTGGTGTATGGAATGCAACTGATTTCTGTGTGTTTTTTATATCCTGCAACTTTGCTGAATTCGTGAATCAGTTCTAGCAGGTTTTTGGTGGAATCTTTTGGGTTTTCCATATAGAGTATCATGTCATCTGCGAAGAGTGAAAGTTTGACATCTTCTTGGCCGATTTGGATGCCTTTTATTTCTTTGTGTTGTCTGATTGCAGAAGCTAAGACTTCCAATACCATGTTGAATAACAGTGGTGAGAGTGGACATCCCTGTCTTGTCCCTGACCTTAGGGGGAAAGCTCTCAGTTTTTCCCCATTGAGGATGATGTTAGCATTGGGTTGTTCATACATGGCTTTTATGATCTCGAGGTATGCTCCTTCTATCCTTACTTTCTTGAGGGTATTTATCAAGAAAGGATGCTGTATTTTGTCAAATGCTTTCTCTGCATCTAGTGAGATGATCATATGGTTCTTGTCCTTTGATTTATGTGTGATGAATCACGTTAATTGTTTTGTGGATATTGAACCAGCCCTGCATCCCAGGTTTAAATTCCATTTGGTCGTTGTGAATAATTTTTTAATGTATTGTTGGATCCGGTTGGCTAATATCTTGTTGAGGATTTTTGCATCCATGTTCATCAGGGAAATTGGTCTATAGTTCTCCTCTATTTCCTTTATGTGAGCTCAATGCAGACAAGTTTTAGGAGTCTTGTGCTCAGGATACACAGGGGCTCTCAGTCTTGCTTGATCACACCTCTCCAACAGTGCTGCCTAAGGACCCCCAAGAGAGTGTGAACACCTGAGGACGTGCCACTACAATATGAACCTCTGTGCACTGTTTTCACTTCTAAGAACTGGGCAGGGGCCTGGCCATAGAAATCTGGAATGAGGCCTCTCTCCTTCACTGTTGAATGCACTCAGAACTATTGGTGTTGCTTTGGGCATTGGGTTAACGCTGGCGTCATGACCTCAAAAGAATTTAAGCATAGGGACATTACTTCTTACTCAGGGAAATGTAGGATCTTGCATCATCCCCTTTAGTCTTTTTCCAAGTCATAAGGCAAGGGTAGCGATGGAGTAGGCTGTCTACGATATTGAAACATGAACTCCTTGAAATTAAGGTGGAAACTCAAGATTCCACCCTCAGTGTGATTACCAGAATTTATTTATTTATTTATTGTTTATACTCTTTTGGCAATGCAAACATAAATGAAGAATTAAGGGGTATGTATGCATGCATGTACGCATGTGTCTGTCTCCTAAGTTGGGCTGTTCAAAAAAAAAAAAAAAGAGGAAGCTATTTTAATCTTTAAATTTTTATAAATGTTAAATGCTGTTGTGGCTGGTAGAACTATCGTATATTTGAAAACCACATTATGAGAGTTAGTGGTATAGATTTTTTAGATGCCGGCAATTTTTCCCCACGCTTTCCAAATCCATTATCAATCCTTTCAAGAGAGAAATCTTTTCATGATTTCAAAGGACATGCAAACGACATTTATTAATTTCCTGATCCATTTTGAGTTTTAAGAATAAGCTGACAGCTTGAGTTAGAAGTGATCATATCTAAACATTCTGTGTGTGGGGGGAGACATTACCTCCATGTACTTAATCTTTCAAAACTATATAAAAGTCAAATCTGTCTGCAGGTTCATTAATGCATCACGAGAAAATGGATATGTGAATTGTCACCAAATTAATAGGGTGAGTTTCGCGCGGCCTGATGTAAAAACATAAGTCATACAGCTTTCACAAAATTCGCTTATGGGAGCTGTGGAGACCGTGTCAAGGAGAGAGATCATGAAGGCAGACACTTTTCAGTAAATATGAAGGGTATGTGGGAGATTGTCTTACTTTAAAAGTAAGCTATGACATAATTGAAATTCTTTTTTGAGGGGATCTGGGGACACATAAGGTAAAGAGAAATTCAACTTCTAGCGTTTGAAAACAGAACTAAATCAGGTCTATTTGCTGCTCACTACATTTGAAGACGATTTATTAGTGAAAACAGTGGTTTTCACAAATAGGACAGAGGCTCAGAATTCCAGTAACAGGTTTGCATTGGAACAGTTTCTCACATGGGCAACTATTTCTTAATCGAGGGTGAATTGTAGGATTGCAGCAAGGATTTAAAATGTGTGTGTTTTTTTTAACTGAATCATGGTTGGGTCACCTAGGTGGCTCCATCGGTTGAACATCTGGCTCTTGATTTCAGCTCAGGTCAAGATCTCACAGTTTGTGAGTTCAAATCCTGCATCGTGCTCTGCACTGACGGTGCGGAACCTGCTTGGGATTCTGTCTCTCTCTCTCTCTGCACCTCCCCTGCTTGCTCTCTATCTCTCTAAGTAAATCAAAATGAACCTAAAAACATCGAATCATGGTTGATGAGTCTTCTAAGGAAACTAATAGGAAATATTAAAAAAACCTTTGTAAGTGAATTATCCAATAATCAGAAATAATGATGGAAATAAATTTAAAAAAATCACATGAAGAACTTAAGAGGAGGAGGGAGGGAGAGGCAGAAGTCAAGCAGTGTAAAGTGTAAAAGCAAGTCCTCTCCCTCCTTTTCTTCCTTTTCCTCCTAAGTTTCCCTTTATATTCTACTACCTTCCAAAGTGAATATGTAAGTGGGGCAGTGGAGGACCAAATTCAGCATAAAAATCTACCGAGAGTAGTGGACGAATAGGCGTTGTGAGTTACATTACGGCATGAGTTAGTTATTTTGAACCCGTGCTACATTTGCTTCTATAGGTATATACTTTTTAAATGCACATGTATGGTTATGTACATTGAAGCAAACAAGAGATCAAATTATATTTGCTTTTCCACACTAAAACATTTTTTAAGTTTATTTACTTTGAAAGAAAGAGAGTGTGAGCAAGTGGCGGGGGGGGGTGGTGCAGAGAGAGAGGGAGAGAGAATTCCAAGCAGGCTCCACGATGCCAGCGTGTCACGAACCATGAACAGAAATTGGATGCTCAACCCACTGAACCACCAAGGTGCCCCTCATTTAACTCTTACGAGCCTTTTGACCTATTTAGATAAGCAGTGAGATTTTACTCTTACTCAAAATCTCACCTTTGAATTGAGGTGTTTGAAGTGTTTACTTTGGTTTCCATAAGCGAGGTAGACTATTAGGCCAAAGTCACCTCTTCACTTCTGCATCTGGCCCAGAACCCGAACATCTCAACTAAATAGTGCTCAAGTTCTTATCAGGCAATAAAAAAATTTTTTTTGATGGGTTCCTTTCTCAGCATCCCCATAGCACACCTCCATTTGATGGGAAAATTTCTGCGGCCGAGCTCAAATCAGGCTGTCACGTGTTCACGCTGGCATGTCAGATTTGTGCTCTGTGCAACTGCTATCTGAAGCTTGTGGTTTCTCTGGATTCCACAAGAATCCTGGCCCTACGGGCACTCATCAGAGAACTTCCCTACGAACTGACTTCCTTCCAGCATTTGCCAAAGACTCACTTAAGACAACGAATGCTTGATACAAATGGGATAAGGGACATTTTAATTATCCGCGAATCCTGTTTACTGTAAACACAGTACCTTTATCACCAGCTACCCAGAAGCTTATCAAGAATTTACAGAAACAAGCACTTTTATGTTCTCTTGTTGGAAGTAAACACTTATTCAAACTTTCTCTGGGGCATATAACAATATGAACTAAAATTGAAAATACACATTTGATTTGACCGAAAAACTGCATGTTCAAGTATTCAGTCTGAGAAAATTATTAGACTTCACACAAAGTTGCACGGATGCTGACTGAAACACTTTTATAGTGTAGATAGTGTAGTATAGTGTAGATAAATGGAAACTTAATACTCATAGATGCAAGTTTTTTTTAAATTTTTTGTTAACGTTTCTTTATTTTTGAGACAGAGAAAGACAGAGCATGAACAGGGGAGGGGCAGAGAGAGAGGGAGACACAGAATCTGAAACAGGCTGCAGGTTCTGAGCGGTCAGCACAGAGCCTGATGCGGGGCTCGAACTCACGGACAGTGAGATCATGACCTGAGCCAAAGTCGGACGCTTAACGACCAAGCCACCCAGGTGCCCCTCATAGATGCAAGTTTAATTAATTGAAGTGTGACATAGCAATACAATGAAATACCAGGAAGTCATTGGAAAGATTAAGGTAGATCTCTCTCCATATAGATCTGTAAAGATTTATTGACGAGTTTAAAAAAATGTGGAAAAGTAGCAGTGCTGGGTGGCTCAGCCAACCGCGTCTGATTCTTGATTGCAGTTCAGGTCATGATCTCACAGTTTGTGAGTTCGAGCCCTGCATGGGGCTTTGCACTGAGCGCACAGAACCTGCTTGGATCCTCTGTCTTCCTCCCTCTCTGCCCCTCCCCCACCCTCAAAAATAAACGTTAATTTTTTTTTTTTTTTTACTGGTCAAATGAGTAGAGCTCTTGGATGGAGTCATTTCATTTTAGTTGAATCGGTTGCAAAACCATGTTCTTATTGATTGACGGCAACAAAAGGAAAGCAGGCAGTAGCTTTTTAAGACTATTTCATGGGAGCAAAATGGGAACTCGGACCCAGAAAAAAGCAATAGTTTCCTTGTTGCTTGACTTAGGTGAAAGGCACCCATTTCATCAAGACATGCAATCTAATAATTTAATGTAAATTAAAAGTGTAACAAGGGCTCAGGGCTGCTTTAGGCCATTTGAAATTGACAATTAATTTGCAAAAAAAAAAATAAATAAATACATAAAAAACAATCCCTTCTCCTGCAATTTTGACAATAATATTATATGCAGCCTAGCTTGTGATCTCTGCTTCGTAAATTGTCTATCTAGAAAATCAGAGGCAGATGGAACGAAGGTTTTCTTATTAGTTTAACATAGTCAGACTTTTTATTTTATTTTATTTCATTTTGTCTATATATTTCTTTAACTGATTCTCCGTACTTTCAATTAGGACAAAAACGGAGCCAAAATCTAATAAAAGAACTCTGGAATTGGAAGGATTTTGGACAAGGTATTCTTAGTAGACTGATATTAATTTGACTTTCTCACCTTTCCACTAACATTAGTTTGAAGACTGTGGGTGTCAGGAATGGGCTATCAGAATAGGTTTTGCAAGAAGAATCTTGTCAGTTTTAATTTAGGACGTTTTGCAAAACTATAACGTACATGCTAGCAATGCATATTTAAAGAGACTACACTTGTGTAGAAAAGAGAGAACAATGAAAACTGATTTGCATAGACTCATAAATAAAAGTCATTTTTAAAAAGTTGTTTTTTTCACTTTTTATAACCTGAACGTTAACGTTTATTTTCAAGTGGAAGCTTGATAATAAATACAAATACGCACTCACTTTGATTGAATGTTTTTCTATGAGATATTTGACAACAAGGAAAATTCATTATTATTAAAAATACCTTAAAAATGCCTTAACTTTCTTTTTTTTTTAATTTATTTAATGTTTATTTTTGAAAGAGAGAGAGAGAGAGAGAGAGAGAGAGAGAGGGAGAGAGCATGAGTGGGGGAGGGGCAGAGAGAAAGGGAGACACAAAATCCAAAGCAGGCTCCAGGCTCTGAGCTGTCAGCACAGAGCACAACGCAGGGCTCGAACTCACAGACTGCAAGATCATGACCTGAACCGAGGTCGGGAGCTCCACCAACTGAGCCACCCAGGTACCCCAGTACCTTAACTTTCTTTAGTCCTTTATCATTGTGTAGAATTTTGCACATATCAATTATGTACTGTTGGCAAAACTTTAGCATAGGATTTAGGCAGATAGAATTGTTTCCATTTTACAAGGGATACCTCTGAAAGTCTGAGAGGGTCACTGACTTCACTTCCCTGAGCTTCCTGAGGGTGGTGGCAGCCTTCTCCTTAGTATGTCCCCAGTGCAAGGTTCTTGGCAGGATGTAAATTCAGACTATTGTTCTCTAAGTGACTTGCCTGAGATCACATGGCTAATTTCTTTGGATTCATACTTAGTATTTCTAATATTTAGAAAGCCTGGAAGAAGCAAAATGATGTTTATTTTATTTTATCTTATTTTATTTTATTTATTTTATTTTTTAATAATTAATTAAAATTTTTTTTTAATTTTAATTTTATTTTTTAAATTTACATCCAAATTAGTTAGCATATAGTGCAACAATGATTTCAGGAGTAGATTGCTTAATGCCCCTTACCCATTTAGCCCATCCCCCCTCCCAAAACCCCTCCTGTAACCCTCTTTTTGTTCTCCATATTTAAGAGTCTCTTCTGTTTTGCCCCCTCCCTGTTTTTATATTATTTTTTGCTTCCTTTCCCTTAGGTTCATCTGTTCTGTGTCTTAAAGTCCTCATATGAGTAAAGTCATATGCTGTTTGTCTTTCTCTGACTGACTAATTTCACTTAGCATAATACCCTCTAGTTCTATCCACATAGTTGCAAATGGCAAGATTTCATTCTTTTTGATTGCCGAGTAATACTCCATTGTGTATATCTAGATAGATAGATAGATAGATATACCACATCTTCTTTATCCATTCATCCATCAGTGGACATTTGGGTTCTTTCCATATATGGCTATTGTTGATAGTGCTGCTATAAACATGGGGGTGCATGTGTCCCTTCGAAACAGCACACCTGTATCCCTTGGATAAATGCCTAGTAGTGCAACTGCTGGGTCGTAGGGTAGTTCTATTTTTAGTTTTTTGAGGAACCTCCATACTGTTTTCCAGAGTGGCTGCACCAGTTTGCATTCCCACCAACAATGCAAAACAGATCCACTTTCTCCACATCCTCACTAACATCTGTTGTTGCCTGAGTTGTTAGTGTTAGCCGTTCTGACAGGTGTGAGGTGGTATCTCCTTGTGGTTTTGATTTGCATTTCCCTGATGATGAGTGATGTTGAGCATTTTTTCATGTGTCGGTTGGCCATCTGGATGTCTTCTTTGGAGAAGTGTCTATTCATGTCTTTTGCCCATTTCTTCAATGGATTGTTTGTTTTTGGGTGTTGAGTTTGATAAGTTCCTTACTGATTTTGGATACTAACCCTTTATCTCATATATCATTTGCAAATATCTTCTCCCATTCTGTCGGTTGCCTTTTAGTTTTGCTGACTGTTTCCCGCACTGTGCAGAAGCTTTTCATTTTGATGAGGTCCCAATAGTTCATTTTTGCTTTTGTTTCCCTTGCCTCTGGAGACGTGTTGAGTAAGAAGTTGCTGCGGCCAAGATCAAAAAGGTTTTTGCCTGCTTTCTCCTTGAAGATTTTGATGGCTTCCTGTCTTACATTGAGGTCTCTCATCCATTTTGAGTTTATTTTTGTGTCTGGTGTAAGAAAGTGGTCCAGGTTCATTCTTCTACATGTCGCTGTCCAATTTTCCCAGCACCACTTGCTGAAGAGACTGTCTTTATTCCATTGGATATTTTTTCCTGCTTTGTCAAAGATTAGTTGGCCATATGTTTGTGGGTCCATTTCTGGGTTCTCTATTCTGTTCCCATTGATCTGAGTGTCTGTTCTTGTGCCAGTACCATACTGTCTTGATAATATCAGCTTTGTAGTATAGCTTGAAGTCTGGAATTGTAATGCCTCCTGCTTTGGTTTTCTTTTTCACTATTGCTTTGACTATTCGGGGTCTTTTCTCGTTCCATACAAATTTTAGGATTGTTTGTTCTAGCTCCGTGAAGAACGCTGGTGTTATTTTGATAGGGATTGCACTGACTATGTAGATTGCTTTGGGTAGTATTGGCATTTTAACAATATTTGTTCTTCCTATCCAGGAGCATGGAGTCTTTTTCCATTTGTGTGTGTGTGTGCGTGTGTGTGTGTGTGTGTGTGTCTTCTTCAATTTCTTTCATAAGCTTTCTGTAGTTTTCAGTGTATAGATGTTTCACCTCTTTGGTTAGATTTATTCCTAGGTGTTATGGTTTTTGGTGCAGCTGTAAATGGGATAGATTCCTTGATTTCTCTTTCTGTCACTTCATTGTTGGTGTATGGAATGCAACTGATTTCTGTGCATTGATTTTATATCCTGCAACTTTGCTGAATTCGTGTATCAGTTCTAGCAGGTTTTTTGGTGGAATCTTTTGGGTTTTCCATATAGAGTATCATGTCATCTGCGAAGAGTGAAAGTTTGACATCCTCCTGGCCGATTTGGATACCTTTTATTTCTTTGTGTTGTCTGATTGCAGAAGCTAAGACTTCCAATACCATGTTGAATAACAGTGGCGAGAGTGGACATCCCTGTCTTGTCCCTGACCTTAGGGGGAAAGCTCTCAGTTTTTCCCCATTGAGGATGATATTAGCATTGGGTTGTTCATACATGGCTTTTATGATCTCGAGGTATGCTTCTTCTATCCCTACTTTCTTGAGGGTTTTTATCAAGAAAGGATGCTGTATTTTGTCAAATGCTTTCTCTGCATCTAGTGAGATGATCATATGGTTTTTGTCCTTTCATTTATTGATGTGATGAATCACATTAATTGTTTTGTGGATATTGAACCAGCCCTGCATCCCAGGTATAAAACCCACTTGGTCATGGTGAATAATTTTTTAATGTATTGTTGGATCCAGTTGGCTAATATCTTGCTGAGGATTTTTGCATCCATGTTCATCAGCGAAATTGGTCTATAGTTCTCCTTTTTAGTGTGGTCTCTGTTTGGTTTTGGAATCAAGGTAATGGGGGCTTCATGGAAAGAGTTTGGAAAAAAACCAATGTTTATTTTAACTTTTTTTTTTTTTTTTTTTGCAAAATTAAGCTCCTTTTTGTCTGATTTCTAGCTGAGTTAAAGGCTTATGCCTTTTCTGCCAGAGCAGTTTTCTTGAGATTCC
This sequence comes from Prionailurus bengalensis, assembly GCF_016509475.1. NCBI lineage: Eukaryota > Metazoa > Chordata > Mammalia > Carnivora > Felidae > Prionailurus > Prionailurus bengalensis. The sequence continues at coordinate 103,108,033 of NC_057349.1, forward strand.
CATGAATTATAGTCAATCAATTGAAGAATGCTTTTCACTGGGACTCCATTTAGTGGATGCGGTGGTACATTGCCCAGAACTCTTCAGGACTGAGTGTTCTTGTCTAAAGGCACACCCCCTACTGCATGCATGGACATAGCCTGAATCTAAACACTCCTCCATGCTGAAGCATAAAAGTTCCACCTCTCTGGCTCAAGATACGACAACGTCAGTGGCCATCCTATTTCCAGAGCTCAACTGTTGCAATTGTATCACCATTTAACTTCTCCCTCTGCCCAGCCTGCTTCGCTTATGCCTTATAGATGTTGCTCTTGGGAGAACTTCCCAATAGTCTCCTGGACATAAATCTCAGATCTCAGAATCTATTTCCTGGGAACATGATTTAAGAGACTCCCTGCCTGAAAACAGGTGGGAATAGGTGGAACACTGGGTTCGGCTGAGTCCGTGTCTCTTTTTCACCTCAAGGCCTTTCCATGAAGTTTCTCTGGCAGGGTAGACTTCTCCCATTGTGTCTCAGGGCTTTAAGACAACAAGACAGATAAGCACCCAGTTCTCTTAAAGGCTGAGCCTAGAAATAGCATAACATGACTTTCTTCATGCTCTATTGATCAAAACAGTAGGCCAGCCCAGATTCAAAAGAAGAGAAAGAAAATGGGACAAGTATGGAAGAATTTGAGTTTTTTTTTTTTTTTTATCTGTTACATGCACCAACTGAAATATGCTTTAGCTTGACAGGGAGAAATGTTTTTCCCTTATCCCTCTCCGGGGGAGTGCAAAGTTAATGTCCTATGAATGTTAGCCTGATGAATTTTTTAGTGTAAATATAAAGAAATAAAGACATTCACAGGGGCAATGGCTGGAACCATGGGTAAGATGGGGAGGGTAATGTGTACAAGAAAGTTAGACCAATTATTCCTCTTCTGTACAAACCATTAGAGGGAATATCCACCATGAGTGTATAATTTGAATCCCTATTTATCTGTGTTGTCTTTATGTATATGATAACAAAGCAGAACCTCATTGGTTACAAGTTATAATCAGACAGATCTGGATTTCAGATCCCACTCTGCCACAGAATGAATGTGTGACCTCTGATGAATGGCATCTTAGAGTCTTAACTTTCCTACTTGCCCAGTGGGAATAATGATGCCTACTTAATGGTAAGTTCAAGTAAGATGACATAAGACAATATCTATAGGTATTCATATTGGGTGTGGAGTATAATAAATACTGAAGAAATTGTGACCTGTGGAAAGAAAACATTGATACGAAGCAAAACAAAATGATTAAAAAAAAAAGGTAGGGGAGAAAGAGTAATGCTAAAATCTAGGACTAATATTGAAGGACTCTACGTATGCTTGTTCATTTGTAAAATGAAGAAAGATAGACTTGAACAGCTCAACAATAATGAACTATGTGGAGTGCTTTTCCCAATGCCTGGCAGATCACAGACACTCAACAAACGCCGCAGAATTTGAATTATCATAAAGATGTGAAGTGGGAAATGAGCTGCATTTGAAGGCTGTTGGTAAAGGACAAAGGAAAGGGTGGAGAATCAGACAGTGTCTTTCTTCCCCACTGTAGCCCAAATCAGCTGGCTTGTTTTTTAGTATTTGTGATTCTCGCACTATTCAGATGCAGGTTTCAGAGAGAAAACTTATCTAACCACATTTTAAAAAAAAATTTTTTTTTCAACGTTTATTTATTTTTGGGACAGAGAGAGACAGAGCACGAACGGGGGAGGGGCAGAGAGAGAGGGAGACACAGAATCGGAAACAGGCTCCAGGCTCCGAGCCATTAGCCCAGAGCCCGACGCGGGGCTCGAACTCACGGACCGCGAGATCGTGACCTGGCTGAAGTCGGACGCTTAGCCGACTGCGCCACCCAGGCGCCCCTATCCACATTTTTTAAAGTTACTGGAAATTCTCTCTCAGTTGTTCGTCATTCTTAGTGCTGATTAGCTACAGACCCCACTGGTGGTAAACATCTAGACTTGATGCTCTTATGTTTCAAAATTTATGCTTAATTCCCGGTTCTGGTCAGGGCAGGGCTAAAGAAGAAGAGAAGAGGAAAACCTAGGTCAAAGAAAATGTGTGTGCCAGTCCACCTCAGCTATTAAATATTGATAATTTTAAATTACAGTTCTAAAACGGCAAGGAATTACTGCACCATATCACCCAGGCTGAAACAGAAGCAAGTCTGGTTTCCTTCCCCTGTGGTTAGCACAGTGTGTCTGGACAAACAGGCAATTAAGTTCTTAAAACATGAATTCAAATGAGGCTGAGGCTGGGGGCGGGGGTCTCATATTGTTCTACAGTCAAAGACATTTAATTCACTGGGGTGGCTTCACTTATTCTGACTTTTCTTGAGAAACATGCACATTATAATCAATGTTTATACACATTTTCAGCGAGTTTCAGGGGAAGGATCGCTCGTTTGTAAAACAAAAAGAAAAACCTTGTTTTTTACATCTCAGTGTTGATACGGTAGAAAGCAGAATTGTTTGTGGAAAAGGTCAGAACAGCTTGATGATATGTCAATTGCACCCGTTAGCTATTAGTGTGATCTCAGGAAAGTCACCTTATCCATTTGACCTACAGGTGCTTCATCTCTAAAATATGATTGATGCTAATTCTTGATCAGCAGGGCTGTGAGGCTCAAATGAAATCATGAATGAAAAAAGGTGTTAAAGGGCTGTATAAAGCTCCTTTGCCTTAGGACTTTAACACTAATCCGTAAAACTTTTTATGGTATTATATTATCTGCTTGCATACTCATGGCCATAAGTATTTTTCATATAAGCCTAAAAAAGTATCAACCAGGGGCGCCTGGGTGGCGCAGTCGGTTAAGCGTCCGACTTCAGCCAGGTCACGATCTCGCGGTCTGTGAGTTCGAGCCCCGCGTCAGGCTCTGGGCTGATGGCTCGGATCCTGGAGTCTGCTTCCGATTCTGTGTCTCCCTCTCTCTCTGCCCCTCCCCCGTTCATGCTCTGTCTCTCTCTGTCCCCCCAAAAATAAATAAACGTTGAAAAAAAAAATTAAAAAAAAAAAAAGTATCAACCAAAGCATCTGTATACTGTCTGCAAAATAATCTATTTGTTTGAAATCGTATAGACATTTATAAAATAAAACACATGTAAACATATACATATATATATATATAATTTTAGTGTCATTTAATTTTGTATATGTTAGACACACATATAATATTTATTTATACTAAACTGAATGAATTAGTAAATTTTAACTTTTATTTTATTTTTTTTAATGTTTATTTGTTTTGAAAGAGAGAGAAAGAGAGAGAATGAGAGTAGGAGGGCAGCGAAAGAGAGAGGAAGAGGGGAAGGGACAGAGAGAGAGAACTCCAAGCAGGCTCTGTGCTGACGTAGGGGTCATCTCAAGAACCATGAGATCATGATCTGAGCAGAAATCAAGAGTCATAAGCTTAACTGACTGAGCCACCCAGGCGCCCCGGAAAATTTAACTTTTAAATTATGTTTGAAGTTGTGTTCTCAAGCCCTTATCTACTTTTTTTATGTTCTTTCTTAAAAGTTGGTTTTAATATTCATCTTCTTCTGTAGTTTTCTCTCCCCTTTGCTTTCTTGTACCATTCTTTTTATGTAGTCTATTGATATGGGCAATATTGTGTATGAAAAATGATTGGTTAAACAACCTTGCTATCTGTGTCTACTTCAGAAAACACACTGTTTCATACTTTTATTTTATTGAATGTAGTGATGTTGATGGAGGGTTGAGGGAGAGCATATTTCAAACAAGTTCCATATAAGAGGTTGTTGGAGGTAGTTAACAAGGGTCAAGAATTCTAAGCATAAAAGTGTCAGGATTTTCCAAGGGAAAAAAAAATGGAATAAAATTTAGTCCTCATTCAGCCAAATAGTCCCTTTGATCAGAGCAATTTTGATTACATTCTTTTAATTTCCTTGCTCCAATTTGCTTACTGATTCTGTCTATATCTCCACACAGTTAACAAATTGGCTGATATTTCGGGATATCTTCATGATCAATTAGGCATTGATCAACTGATTGACCATGTAGCATTTTGGTTTGGTTGTTAAGACAGCTGCAAATACTGGATTGACTTGGTTGCAATGGTTAATTCAGCTGAACAGACTTGATGTGGGAAAGAGAGCTTTTGGAACATATATAAAATGCCCCACATTCTCAAATGGTCATTGAAATGGTAAGCCTGCATCCAAAATAAAGTTTAATTTAAATAAATCTTGCTTTCACAGATTGTGCATTAAAAATAGAATCCCATACGGTACATCATTTAAGGTGCTGATATAACACAAAAACGTTTGCTTGGCTTTCTTCTGTCCAAAACCGGTGGTCCTAACTGCTAGGTTAACAATGAGGCGAGGCGAATTTGTAAATATTGCTGTTTTACAACGTTGAAGAGAATGGTGACTCTTGCAATCCTGTCATTCTTATCTTTGTGTTGATTTTGGTGGGATGATCAAAATACTGAGGTTCAACTCAATATCATTATTAATATTTTTTTCTTTTCTGACATAGCACTACTTAAAATGGAGAGAATGTAATTGTTATGAAACAGGAACTATGCAGCTTTAGTCTCTGCAGAGATGACTGTCTGTATGTCTAAAATATTTATTACCTGGCCCTTTAAGCAAAAGTTTGCTGAACCCTGCCAGAGCGACTACCAGCCTCTAGTAAGAGTTCAAGGCTATTTTCTACCCACACCAGTCATCCCTCCATCCCACCTAGAGGCTTGATTGCTTCAGATCAGGGACAACAGGAATTCCTCAGAGACGGCATGGTGCCAGGGGTACAAAGGACAGAACTTTGGGTGTGATGAGCAAAGGAGTTAGAATCTCAGATATTTGCAAATGCTTTCAAGTTTGTTGGGATTTGGGCTTCTCTCCTTCTATGTCAGTATCATACAGGGATCCAACGTCTTCTCTCCTTTGAAAACGTGTTTCCTTTTCTAATCTCCTCAGAAACCCACTAGTAATCAGAATGAAGTCTGCAGTCCAGGAATACTTGACAGGATGCATTGGTTTGCTGTTCTAGGCCTTGAAATGATCCTTCTGGGCTTTATCGTACTATTAAGATGGACAGATATTAAACTTAGCTTGTGTGTTTAGGGAAAGGAGCAAAGGTAAATATTTGACACATATTTATCTAGGCCTGGGATTCACAAAGAGTTTTGTGACTCATTTGGGTTCCATTCTAGCTTACCGGACTTTGGGATTCCATTCCAAGGTTTGAGGTCAAACGCCAGCAATAAAATGTGTGTATTTGCTGGTCTTTTCCAAGGACCTTTTCCATCTTAGTATGGAAAATCCAGGAGACTTTCTGTTAAAGACTCCAGATTCTCGGCCAAATCCCACCTCCCTGGCTATAATGAAATGTGGCGAATGAGGAGCTACTTCATCAGAGAAGGTAACAGGCCTCTGTGGTACGATCCAGGTGGATCTTCCCAGCTCCATGATTAAATATTCAGGAATCTTGACAGCTGGTTGTTAAACCTTTGGCAGCTTGAAATTGGCCATGGTGGGAATATCAACACCATGGAAATTGGCAAATCAGGACTTTCTTTTTTCCTCAGAGGACTGATTTACCAAAACAACACTGCAACTGAGCTGGAAAAAGGAGAGAAGGGGTGAAGTCATTACAAACAGAGGGGACAGACATGGTGATTAAAATATAATGTATACAAATATCAGTAATACTTAATATTGGAAAAGAATTATTCTTTTCAATGTATAACTGTTAATTCAATTTTGTTTATGAAGATATGAAAATCATGTATTTTCTAATTCTTTTATATACTTACTTTGCACAGATAGGCAAGCAAAATTTTCTCACCTTAATTCTGTTTTGGTATATTTTCTCTTATTACTTTTCACAGATATGCACCTATGTAGGCATCCCGCTCTGTTTTCCTGTGGTCTTTAGTATGATTCAGGAAGTCTAATGTCAGCCTGATCTTTCGTCCTTTGTAGGCAAATGATTCCCTTTTCATTGATGCTTTCAACATTCATATATCATTATATAATCTCAGATTTCCCCTATTTCCAGAATGAGTCTTGTTTTATTATTTTTAACCTGATATTTAGTGAAGCTTTTAGAGCTATAGATTTGGTTTTCTTTCTCACCTTAGGCAGATTTTTCTGTGTTAGTTTCTTTTAGTTATGTCAGAGTTGTCTTGCATTAGATCTTTATTTCCTTTCCTCCCATGTCTATACATTTTCCTGTCACTTTGGTTTATGTGTTTTACCTTTGGATTTAAGGGCTCTCAAATCTGCTATCGTTATTACCAATTGGATTTGGTCATATCCATTTTTACTGTTTGTAATGGGAACTTTAGTTCCACTCTTGCTCTGGGGTTTTTCTTGCATTTTTTTTTTTCATTATTTTAGTCAGATTGCTTTGTGTCTGCCCTTACCTAATACCGTTTATCTTTGCTGTCTTACTCCAGAGGCCATTTCCTTCTTCATGTTTTTGAGGACATCAAGCCTAGTTTATTAAACATTACCTTTACTTTTTCCTACTGGCTTTCTCTCTTTATCATTCTTATGCAGATGTAGATTCATCCAGACCTGGTATTTTCCAAAACATGTTTTCTTGTCTCCATTAACCTGGATTGCTCTTCCCCTAAGTCCAGACCCTGCTCTAGAACCAAAGGCAGATTGATTTGCACGGATCATAGGATGTTTGTGTCTAACGGTGATTAGTCTGGAAAGGATGGGCTTAGTATTTTTTTTTTTTTTTGAGGGGAAAGGCATCTCAGTCAGTGCTCCCCGACATATACCTCTGAGAGCTTTGTGGGTAGAAGCCCTAGAACAGATAAATGGCGAGGCTCTGGCTGTCTTAAAAAATGATCTTTGGCAGCCGGAAAAAAAAAGTCAGATGTTTTTTCTGATCTGTGTAATTTTTGTGGCCAGAGTTTGGATCAGACAAAGAAGAGTAAATCAAAGGCTTTTGCTACCCCGGATTTGGACTCATCCTTGTTGCTCTGCATGTGTGGCTGTATTGTACACTGTGGAGCAGGATTTCTCCACTGCTGTGCCACAGACATTTTGTACTGGAATATTCATGGCTGTGGGGCTGTCCTGGCAGCATGTTTAGCAGTCTCCTGGTCTCTATCCAGTAGATGCGAGTAGAGTGTGGCAACCAAAAATGTCTTTAGAAGTTGCTAAGTGTTCTTTGGGGAGCAAAAACGCCCTCCCTTCTTTCTACTGAGAATCACGGCTATAGAGTCTAAGAACATGCTTCTATACTACGTGTATTTTATGAAACTTTCTTCAGATGGAATGATGTTCTTTTATCTGAATTGTTTGTATAATTGCCATTTTTTCTCTATCTTTATAAGCATTTAGTAGAATGTTAAGCGGGATCGCATGAGGAATTACATGTTTTTATTCGCTGATTAATCTGCCAAATATTCATAAAATATGCCATGGTCTCTGCTGGGTCCTGGAACAACAAACTGAGCAAGACAGTCTCTCTGCCAGTTCTTAACTTTTGGGACTTCCAGGATTGATACAAATGATCTTCGTATCTATCTTCTTGCCATTTTTTGTTCTTTTGGCTTCCTTAACGAACATCTTCTGGTTCTCTTCCTCTATCCTGCCCAAATGTAGGAATTATCAGCACTTTTAACATGTTAATGTCATTTACAAATTTCCCAAGGAGGAAGTAATGCATATGGTATTCCTTTATTTTATCTAATCCTAGTTCCATTTTCTCCAAAGCATCTCATGAGACTATTAGTCCAAGTGACGGGCTTTGCAAAATACTCATCTACACATTTCTCCATTACCTAAGGGTGGATAACAATGATGTTTTTCAAAATAATGTCTTCAGCCCTCATGTTTTTATAGATCCCCAGACCCAGTGTTCAGTTCCTTCTGAATATCTCTGGATAAAATCTTACAAATACTTCAACTCAACACTTTTTCCAAGGCATCCATGACCCCAAAATAGAGAGTAAAATATCTCTGTTTTCTCTGTACCTTTCATACTGTTCTGTCATAAGCTTAGCTCAGTGTAGGTTGGCCATTTGTTATAATTCTGTTTCCCCTGGTAGACTGTGAGAACCCAGGTACAGGGCAGCTTAAGTGTGCCCTGAACTTTTTCCAGAACTTGGAAAAGAATGGATGCTCAGGAGATGTTTTTTTTTTAAATTGAATTTAAAATATGGGGCACCTGGGTGGGTCAGTCTGTTGAGCATCCAACTTCAGCTTAGGTCATGATCTCACAGAACAGGATTTTGAGCCCTGCGTCAGGCTCTGTGTTGACAGCGTGGAGCCCGGGGTCTGCTTCAGGTTCTGTCTTTCTCTCTCTTTCTCTGCCCCTCCCCCGCTCATGCTCTCTCTCTCTCTCTCTCTCTCTCTCTTTCTCTCTCAAAAATAAACATTAAAATAAACAAACAAATAAATAAATAAAATTGAATTTAAAATACAAAAACCGTGGAAAAAAGTAACACCATTAGTATTTCTTTGAAAAAGTTTTTTGCTTGTTTCTCTGCATATTTACATTGAGGTTCAAAGATAGATTTGATAGCTGTGGGCACTTAAGGGGAGATGAGTAATAGCAAGTGAAAAAGGGACAGAGAAGTAGAGTACTTGAATTTGCCAAAGACAAACTTGAATGATTTAATAATACTGGATAGCTAGCAGTATCTTTGAAAAAGTTTTTAAGTGTCTTTTGTTTTTATTTTTGCTTTTTTGCCAGTCCTAAGGATTTTGCAGGTTGGCTTGGGTCCAGTGTGATGATTAAACATTTGTTTCTTAAAAAGGGAATTGATTCTTTTGTTCTGTGTTGCTCAATTCAAGATTAAATCATGAGGGGATTTGGAAGGATAGACCGAAGTTTCATCTGGTTTGGTGAAAACAATATGTTACTACATAATTATTCCTTTGTAATAGCTCAAGAAAGTAAGAGTTCTTTTTTCCTTTTCTTTTCTTCGTCTTTTTTTTTTTTTAATTAAAACTCCATACAGTGCTTCTGATTAAATCCAAATCAGAGTGAACATTATGACTGGGTTTGAGGGAGCCCATCAAATCTTTCTGGCACAATTCTTTGTGGGGCCGAGAAATGACTTTTCTCCCTCTTTCCTTTTGAGATGGCAGTGTTATGGGTGCATTTATCTCTGCGTTCAGGTGCAGCAAGACAGAGATGAGGAAGAAAATCTGCCAAGCAGTAGGAAACAATATTAAACAAGCACCTAGAGGAAATTGCAAAGTACTTTCTATTTTATCAGGATTTCTAATTCCAGGTATCTTACTTTGGAACTTTTGTATTACTTTGATATCACTCATAAAATGTTCCATTTCTGAAACCGCTAGATCCGCAGAAATCAGTAGTCTTTTTTGGCCAATGCACAGAAAGAAGACCATAGAATACAATTTGTTGATTGTAAAAATAAATGGGTTGATTTTCTTTTCTCAGCTACCAATACAGATTTGTTCTTTGTCAAGAAAAAGTGAATGACACTTTTCTGTTCTTCTAAGTCTTTGTGGGGGAAAAAAAAAAAAGCCACCTCTGAGGATCAAATCTCCTAGTGTTGATATAATTACTTTACATTACTTTATCTGTTTTTTTACTTGTTATTATTATTATTTTTTCATCTGTTCTGTGTCTACAGTGACCATCACTCCAAGTTTGGATACTACAGTCAATAAAACTGGGTAACTTATTTCTGTTTTATTGTTTTAGACATCCGAGATCACTTTGCATGTTTAAGAGATACAGTTTGACCAAACAAGACCTATATGCACAATGTAATAAAGGGCTTTATAATGGAGTTATTTAACAATGCTAAATGTACATTGAAACAGAACTCAGTGGTTATGTTTAATTTAAGTGGATGGGATAAGGATGATGATTTGTTTTTTATTTTTATTTTTAATTTTCTCCCATTGCCTTCCCTCCCTCTTCTTGCCAAGCATGATGATTTATGAAAGTAAATGGAGGCTACAAAGAAAGGAGTGATAACATGATATGTACACTTTAATATCCACCGTCTGTACCCTGATGGTGAAGTCAAGAGCACAGGACAGTTCTTGGCCGAAGTTATATACGTGGTATATATATAATAACACGCTTTTGTCACATGTGTTATTTAAACTACATAAGTTAGCTTATTCAATCGTTCTTTGTCCCCCAAATAAATCGGAGACATTTGGCAAAGTTTTAGGAAAATCAAGGGAGAAAATTTGTGAGTTAATATACATAAAGCTCTTCGAAGGTGTAAATAAAGTAAGTAAGCTCTCTGCATTTGCTATTATTGCATACAGAATATTTACTGTCAACTTAAGGATATTAGTTCATATTAAATTAATATTAAGCATGTATTATGTATAATACACACACACACACACACACACACACACACTATAAGATTCACAAATACCGTAGGCATAGTATATTTCTTTACCATTGCATTCAATGGCAAAGAAGAGTACTACAAAGAAAATGAAGAATATAAAGCAGAATGGTAAGTGCCCTGTGACATCAAGAGTTCAGAGGAATGGAGAGGTCCTTGTGGCCCCAGGCAAGATATAGGTTTATTGATTATATGGAGGAAGATTGGAAAAGGAGGTAAACATTTCAGGAAGATAAAGGAAAAAAAGAAATGGAGATAAGCCTACATGAAATATTTATAGTCTGGTTGTACTGGATGCCAGGCTAAAAAAGATGAGATTAGAAAGAAATGCCAGAATCACAGGTCTGGACTTGGCTCCATTTAGTCATTGGAATTTTCTGAGCTGTGATAAGCCAGGTTAATATTTGTGTTTCAGGAGGCTAAAATGGCAGTTATGTGTAGAGAAGAATGCCATGGGAGAGAAATGGAAGGCTAATAAATGACTAACTGGTAAATAGGAAAATAGGTAGCAGTGGAAGTGGGGGGAAAAAAAAAAAGGAATGCAATGGACATTGCTGAAAAAGAATTATTATGCTTTATTGTTTTTATATGATGTTATTATTTGCACACTCTGCATGTTGGGGTAAATTTCTTTGCTTATAAAGAAATTATTTCAGAATTCTTAGGGATTAGGGCCAATTTTTCATAAACACTGATTTTGTTTCTATGGCTGAAATAATTAACTAAATATGGTAAATGAAACAGCCATTTTAAAGTGTTTATAATTTAGTGAATATCTTGAAGGCTAGGGCTAGAACTTGGGGTTTCGATTAGGCTGACTGTAATTCAATTATAGGCTTTGTACTTATGTGAATTTGGGCGAGTTATTGAATTCTCTGAACCATTTGATTCTTATGTCTAAAATGTTGAATAATAAAACTGTCTCTTTGGTTGGATGAAATAACATATTTAGAATGCTCAAACATATCTGCAGCATGTAACAATTATGCAGTACATGTTAAGTATGCTTAATGCCAGGAAACTAAGTGTAAAAAAGTAGAAAGTCTACTTCTTATTATAAAGTCTATCACAGGGCCTGGTATATTGTATACTTTATTTTTCAAGCTTCAAGGATTTTATAATCTTTGTTTTCCTATTACCTCATTGATCTCTCCCTTAACCTTATTTACTTTTTTTTTTTTTTTTTTTTCTTCTCTTCGACCTCTTTCTGTTGGTATGATCTAGAGATCAGGTCTTGGATATCTGTATGTCATCCTCTCTCTTGGTGATCTCATCCAGTCCTGTGACTTTAAATATTTTTTTATGTTTATTTATTCTGAGAGAGAGAGAGAGAGAGAGAGAGAGAAAGCATGTGAGTGGAGAGGGGCAGGGAGAGCGGGAGAGAGGGAGAGAGAAAGAATCCCAAGCAGGCTCTACACTGTCAACACAAAGCCCTAAATGGGGCTTGATCCCATGAACCGTGTGACATTGTGACTTGAGCCGAGATCAAGAGGCAGATGCTTACTGGAGTGAGCCACCCAGGTGCCCCAGTCCTATGACTTTAAATATCATCTATATACTGATAACTTACATGGCAGTTTTAAAGATGTGTTCTCAAATTCTTTGATCTTCCTCCCTCCAAAAGACTGAGCCTGCTTCTACTTCCCTGAGTATGGAGTATGGACCAGACATAGTGACTGTCATCTAATAGGTGGAATATAACCAAGTGCTGGAATGTCACTTTTGAGATCGGGGTCTCCATCTTGGGTTTTCTCTCTCATCAAGTGCTCTGTGTGGAGACATGTCCTGAGAAGCACTATGGAGATGTCCATATAATGAGGAAAGAGCCTCCTGCCAACAGCCACACCAGAAAACAGATCCTCTAGGCCCAATCAAGTCTTGAGACACTATAGCCTTAGCTATAACTTGATTACAACTTTATGAGAAACCCTGAGCCAGAACCACTCAGCTCAGTCATGTCTGGCTTTCTAACATTGAAACTGGGTGAGACCATTATTATTATATATATTTTTTTGCTTTTTTTATTTTTTTATTTTTTTAATTTTTGGGACAGAGAGAGACAGAGCATGAACGGGGGAGGGGCAGAGAGAGAGGGAGACACAGAATCAGAAACAGGCTCCAGGCTCCGAGCCATCAGCCCAGAGCCTGATGCGGGGCTCGAACTCACGGACCGCGAGATTGTGACCTGTCTGAAGTCGGACGCTTAACCGACTGCGCCACCCAGGCGCCCCTATATTTTTTTGTTTTAAGACACTAAGTTTGGGGATAATTTATTGCAGAGCAATAGGTAACTGATGTAAGCCCTGAATTTTTACCTCCAGTCAGATCTCTCTCATGAACTCCAGACTGGTATATCCAACTGCCTACTTGCTATCTCTACCCTGATGGCTCATGGACATCTTGACATCGACATATTTAAAACTAAACTTATATTCTTTGCTCCCCTCTCCCCAAGGCCCCGACATAACTTCCCCATGCCAGTTAATAGAAATTGTCAAGTTACTAAGTCTTCAAGATACCTTTGACGTCTATGTTCTATGCTTTCCCCCAATCTAGTAGAAAATTCTTTGGGCTCTATGTAAAAACTATCCTGATTCGACCCCTCACCACCTCATTGCCACCACTCTGCAACAAACCAACCTCATCTCTTTCCTGGATTGTTGCAAGAAACTTCTTATTGTCTTTCAGCTTCTAACCTTGTATTTCTGCCCTACTATATCTTCTCAACACAGGAGACAGTTATCCTTCAACAATATATCTTTATTCTTTAAAAATTTGAGTCAGTTTCCAGTTCTGTTAATGGTAGAGTTACTTGTATCAGACTAACTTTCTTGTAGATAGCAATTTTAAACTCTGGCATAATATTTTTTAAACATTTTTTTAAACTTTATTTATTTATTTATTTATTTATTTATTTTGAGAGAGAGAGAGAGAGAATGAGCAGGGGAGGGGCAGAGAGAGAGGGGGACAGAGGATCTGAAGCAGGCTGTGTGTTGACAGCAGCAAGCCCCATGTGAGGTTCAAGCTCATGAACTGTGAGATCATGACCTGAGCCAAAGTCAGATGCTTAGCCCAGTGAGCCACCCAGGTGCCCTCAAGATATTTCTTTTAATGTTTATTTATTTTTGAAAGAGAGGGGCGGGGAGGGGCAGAGAGCAAGGGAAACAGAATCCAAAGCAGGCTCCAGGCTCTGAGCCTTCAGCACAGAGCCTGATGTGGGGCTTGAACTTGTGGGCCAGGGGATCATGACCTGAGTCGAAGTTAGGCTTAACAGACTCAGCCACCCAGAGCCCCCCCCCCCCCTTCAAAATATTTTTTAAACAGCTATTTGAAGGTACTAGAGAATAATGCAAAGTAGGCAGACACAGAGAAGAATTTGACGTTGGAAAGAAGGGTGCCATACCAGGTAACAGGCATTCTTACAAAGCTTTTCTGCCTGAGGGCAATATCTAATTAAAATGTGGTGTCCTTGAATAAAACTGAGCGGAAACCAGTCTTACTGACCTGTAATTTCAAAGAAAGGAGTTAGGAGGTATTAGAGTGTCTAGAAGCTAGGAGAAGAAGGCCTGGAGATGGAGCCACTCATGCAAGACCCCCTCAAACCTGTGATTTCCTAAAATTCATATATAGAGAGCATATAACAAAAAGTCCAGAGGAAATCAACAACTTGATGGCTGAAAACATTGAGCGTAGTTTACAGCTATTGACCTATACTGGGAAGACAGAGTTTGGCGGTTCTTGCCAAGTAAAAAGTAAACACCTTAGGCTTTCCTTTGGAACCTATGACATTCCTCATATTATATGCAAATACTGTGTTCCCTGATTTGCCCAAATGCAGGCAAGAGCGCGCTCCTTGCTCTCCGTCTCTCCATATATTGCCTCCGCAAGGTATAAAATCAAGGCTTTAAAAATTCAGTATGATCAGCCAGTAATTTAACTGTTAGGAAAAAAAAAAATCACCCCTTCTCATAGGAAGATAACAGAATCAAGAATCTCCAAGCACAATAACAAATATAAAATAAAAATTTATTACATAAAGCAGAATATGAGCTACTATCAAAAATGAAAGCAATCAATATCAATAGATCATGAAAATAGTAGACAATTAATAGTCAAGGACATTCAAGTATCTATCACAAGGACTTAATTTAAAAGATGGTCATAAAGAGAGTGAACAGATGGGAAATATCAGTAGAGAAATGGAAACTATAAAAAACCAAATAGAAATTCTTGAAACGGGAAATTCAGCACCTAAAAAAAGTTCTGTGGATGGATTTAGCAGCAGATTAGAGTTAGCAGATAAAAAGTTGTGGTAGGCAGAATACTGCTCCCCTAAAATGTCCACATCCTAATCCCTGGGACCTGTGAGTATGTTCTTGTGATGTGATTTATATTTTTATTTATTTTTTTATTTTTTTAACGTTTATTTATTTTTGGGACAGAAACAGAGCGTGAACGGGGGAGGGGCAGAGAGAGAGGGAGACACAGAATCGGAAGCAGGTTCCAGGCTCTGAGCCATCAGCCCAGAGCCTGACGCGGGGCTCGAACTCACGGACCGTGAGATCGTGACCTGAGCTGAAGTCGGACGCTTAACCGACTGAGCCACCCAGACGCCCCTGATGTTGTGATTTATAAAATAAATATATATGTGATCTTCATTCCAGTTTCTGGCTTGGGGTTCCTGTAGTCCTGCAATTTCCTAAGTGGTAAGAGTGATAAAGGTGAAATGGCTGTCTTTTGTTATTCATAACAAGTCCGTTTCTACCACACCAGAGTTTATGTTAATGAAGTCACTTTTGAAAAGCCCCTAGGTTACGTAAGGAGGCGGCTGTTGCCAGGGAAACCAACTTGGAGGAGAGGGTTGGAATTTTCAGTTCCACCATTTGACCTCTGGGAAGGGGAAAAGGGATAGAGGTTGAGTCAACCACCTGTGGCCACTGATTTAATCCACCATGCCTAAGTAATGAAGCCTCCATAAAAACCCTAAAGGACAGAATTCGGAGAGTTTCCAGATTGGTGGTTACATGGAAGGTGCTGGAAAACTTGTGGCCCAGAGACAGCATGGAAGCTCCCTGCCCCTTCCCACATACCTTACCCTATACATTTCTTTCATCTGGTTGTTCCCGAGTTGTATCTTTTTGTAATAAACCTGCAATCCAGTAAGAAAATGTTTTGCTGAGTTCTGCGAGGCACTCTAACAAATCAATCAAACACAAGGAGAGGGTCGGGGTGATGTGGTTTTGGACTGGTGGGGGGCGAGGGGGTCCAGAGCCTATGGCCAAGAAAGAGTTCTTGACACGTCTTTGGTTCAAAAAGGTGATTTTATTAAAGTACAGGGACAGGACCCATGGGCAGAATGAAGTGCACTGGGGTTGTGAGGAGTGACTCATTATATACTATGGAGTTGGGACAGGTAAAGACAAAAGGGAAGTTTCTAAAAGGACTTTCATATACTAAAGGGGACTCATAAGATACTGGAGTCCTAGCTATTGTCAAACTAAGGTTGTCTTTCCCTCTAGCAACTCATTAACATTAAGATTGGGGTTTCCTGGAAGAATGTCATACTCTGCCTGCCTCAAGTATTTGCCAATGGGCCGCAGGTTATAAGGAAATTTAATTTTAACTACATTTCATTCTGTCTTTGTCTCCCACAGGAAGAAGTATTAAGTGTAAATCATAAAGGAGTCACACAGGAGGAAGCAAACTTTTCCTTTCTAGTTACATGGCAAAATAATTTTTCACATGGAATTAAGCCAACAAACTTTAAAACAGGGAGATTACTCTGGATTATCCAGGTGGTCCTTGTGTAATCACATCGGCCTCTAAAAGTGAAAGTAGACCAGAAATTTGAGACAATGGAAGAATACAGAAAAGATACGAAGTAGGAGACACATATGACTCAATTTGTTGGCTTTGAAAACAGAGGAAGGAAATCACATACTGAGGCAAACAGGTAGCGTCTACAGTGTGGGAGTGACCCTTGACCAATGGTCAGCAAAGAAATAGCGACCTCAGTTTCACAACCGAACAACTGATCTCTGCATCTGCAGAGTAGACGCATCTGCAGACGCATCTACAAAGTAACTTGTACAGGAATTTCACAGAAGCTCTATTCCTAATTGCCAAAAAACCAGATATAGCTCAAATGCCCATCAAAAGGATTGCCAATAGCAAATTACGGTATCTGTACAATGAAATACCACTCGAGAACAACAACAACAACAAAAGAATCACCTACTGATACAAACACCATAGACAGATCGCAAAAACATTACGTTAAGTGAAAGAAGCTAGACACAAAAACCCACAGACAGTTCGAATCTATTTATATGAAGTTCAAGAACAGGTCAAATAATCTACGTTGAAAGAAGTCAGAAAAACAGTTGCTCATGGAGGAGGAGATTGAAAGTTCCCAAAAGAAGTTTCTGGAGTTAGAGAAATGTTCTGTATCATATTTGGGAACGGAGTTGAGTATTTACATTTATGTACAACTTATTGAATTATACACTTAAATATGCATTTGCGTACCTTTAACCGTAATCAACAACACAACAAAACAAAAAAAAGAAAAGCTAACATCCATCCTCTGTTAAAAATGCTGTGATGGCTCCCCATTCCACTCAGACAAAAGTAGAATAAAATACAATGGACCAGAGAGACCTTGTCTGGCGTCATTACCTCCTGATCTCTTTCATGTACTTTCTTCCAGCCATGCTCCCCTCCCTGCTGTTTTCTGAAGATGATGCCTTAAGGACTTTGCTTTAACTGTTCCTCCTGCCTGGAATGTTCCTGTTATCAATATCTGCTTCACTAATTCCCATTATTTGAACTATTTTAAGTATTTGTTCATACCTCCTCTGAGGACTATCTTGATCATACTATTTAATGCTTCAACTTGTTCTCCATCCTCTTATTCCCTACTTTTTACTTTAATTCATAGCACTTATCACCTTCTACTCTAATGTGTCATTTACTTATTAATTACAATTATTGTTATTCTCTATTTGCCTGCTTATAATGTAAACTCCACAATGATTGAAATCTTTGGGGTTTTTTTATTCATTAATAGATTCCAGTTTCTTCTTCTTCCTTTTTTTTTATTTTATATTTTATTTGAGAGAGAGAGAGAGAGAGAGAAAGAGAGAGCAGGAGAGGGGCAGAAGGAAACAAAGGGAGAAAGAGAATCTTAAGCAGGTTCCACGCTCGGCGTGGAGCCGGAAGCAGGGCTCGATCTCAAGATCTTGAGATCATGACCTGAGCCGAAATCGAGTCAGACTCTTAACTGACAGAGCCACCCAAGCACCCCTCCCCAGCTTCCTAAAAGTGTTTGACACATAACCAGTGCTCCATGACCACTTTCATATCCGGTGAATGTATGAATAGGAGGAAATAAAAACAGTATGAAGCCTTCACCATCACTCATTCAATTACTTTTTTTTTTTTTTTTAGCTCCTACTATGTTACTATGTGCATATTATTGAGAGCAGAGGAAAAGTCTTCTATTTTCAGAATTTCAGGTTACTTTATGGGCATTCTGGGAGCCTGGAGCCTGAGAGGTTTTAGTTTGTTTGTTTTCGTTATTTTACATACTTATTCCGTCTTCATGCATTGGTTCTATTCCTTATAGCATTCTATATAAAAATCTCTGGTTAAATTAGTCCATTTACCTTTCATAATCTTATTCTTCTTGTCAAAACACCAATATTCAATGCAGTAAGATAAAAGTAAAGCTGTGTTCTAAACAGGTTTTGTTTTTCTTATTTCTTGTTAAAACACAGGTACTAAACAACTAAATACCAAAGGGAATGAACTGAAAGTTTCTTGCTATGAAAGGAATAAAACAAATTATTATATCAATTTTTCTAAGTTTTCCTTGGAATTTTATGTATGAAAATAGGACTTGATTGTATATTATCCACACGAACCTAATAACATACTTTTATAAGATTGCTAGATAGAGATTTAAAAAAATTATTTTGGGGAGCCAGGGTGGCTCAGTCGGTTAAGCAGCTGACTGTGGCTCAGGTCATGATCTCATGGTTTGTGAGTTTGAGCCCCATGTGGGGCTCTGCACTGACAGCTCGGAACCAGGAGCCTGCTTTGGATTCTGTCTTCCTCCCTGCCCCACCCCCCAGCTCATGCTCTGTCTTTCTCTGTCTCTCAAAAGTGAATCGAACGTTAAAATTTTTTTTTTAAATTATCTTGATATTCTCTCTGGTATATTTATTGAAAACAGTAACAAGAAAACAACAACATCAACTCTTTTCTCCCAAAAGAATGTAATAGAAACTTTGTCATTCAATTATGTGTGCACATGAGTCTGATAGTACTTGGAAGAAGAAAAGGAAGAATCAATAATACCATAATATTAACTTTATCATTTTGGGATCAGGAGTGTCATAGGCAGATATATAAAGTTTCCTTGCATGTATCTTTCTTGATGGAAAACTGAAATTAGGAGATTTGAACATATGGTATTTAGTGCTTCATGGGTTTTGGTTTTGTGCTTTTCACTCAAAATGGTGGTCAATATCAAGCGACTTTTCAAGATAGATTCTCATGAGGCACTCTTGGATTCAGGTCATTTTCTTTCAGTTCTGTAAATTACTCCACTTGCTCTTATGTACCAGGTTATATCCTCGGGGTTCTTTCCTTTTTCTCTCCCTTCCTTCACCAACATTTATCAGAAAATATAGTACTGGGGGAGAGTTGGAAATACATGTTTACTACTCAGGAGGAACTCACAGACCAGTGGACAAAATAGACATATAATATACTGTAATCGGATATTTGGAAAGTAGACATAAATGTGCATATATTCCCATTGCAGTGGAATGACTAACTTTGAGGCCAGTAGGAATTTGTTGGGTAACTTAAAAAGGAATTCTGCTAGACATCATACAATGCACAGAACAGCCCCCGGCCCTCACGACAATAAATTCTTATGGCTAAAATATCAACCCTTAGACTCATGTGAGAAACCCTTAGATTCATGTGATCAAATTTGCTAGAATTATCTAATTTTTTTTTCTTTTGGCTATGCTCCCAACCTCTCTATTTCATTGTACTTTGTTATGCTGGTGAGTGTATTTTATCTTTGAATGTTTTACAGTGTCTACTTTATGATCAGGAGAGAGTTAGCTAGTTAGAGGTGAAAAAAATCACCTGGACAGTTGTTATTTATAAACCCTTTTACAATATACCCTCACCATGTGAGAGTGATCAACATTTTACCAGTAAGAAGTCTGTAGCTAAGAAAATTACTCTAGTTTAACTATCTAGGTACCTTAATTCTTTTGACTTAACATCCCATTCTGTTTTGCACTATTGTCTATGAAATTCCAGGTGTTAAACAAATTTAGCACTAAGGAAAACAGAGTTGAGAGGATAAAATATACTTGGCTTTCATTCAGAAATTATTAATTTGTTAAGTAACTGTACTATTTATCTCATTGACTGGAAAGGTTGCTATCAACCAACACCGAGATTATTGGCCAATTATAAACATGGACTACAGCAATGGTATATAACAGGACTTTAATATTTGTAATATGATTATATAACTTCCTTGCTTTTAGAAATGTACACTGAAGTATTCAAGGGTAATTGGCCACGATAATTGTGACCTACTTCAAAAAGGCTTAGATGGGCAGAGTAAATGTGGTAACATGTCAACAACACACGAAACTAGTTCATAAAGGAGTACTATTTTTGCAAATCTTCCATTCAGATTTTCAAGTTATTTCATAATAATAAAGTTGAAGGAAAAAAAAAAAAGACACTGAGGGTTTACCAAATGCCAAGAAGGCATTCTGATAGATATTTGGGATATAAAGATGAACGGGATGCAAAAACAGGTAATTTCAAGACTCTTCCATCTCCCCTGTGAAAACAGGAAATTAAACAGGAATTCTAAAATGTTGTCACAAGTGCTACAACCCAAGGAGCTCTAGTCTGCCTTTTCCTAAGTAAGGTTCAGCCTATTCCCTGCCTCACCTGCCCTCCCAAAGGACAGTAGAGGAGTCTCCACCTTCGCATGTTGCCTTAGGGCTAAGCCTTGTGATTATTCTTAGTCACGGTTTTTCCTATGGGATGGACCATCAAAATAATTATGCTTTCAGGCCATTGCTGATGGCCTGCGACCTACATTGGCTGCCGAAGAAGAATCTCAGAACACTCAACATATATGTGGGCAGATTAAGATTTTAACTATGGGGTGTAGTTTTCTGGACAGTCAACACCAACTAGCCTATAAGTCCCGGTGCCTGACTCTCAAAGAACTATTCTGGTCACCCAAGAAATTCTAGCATCTCACTCCAGGGTTTCCAACGGGGCAGGGAAAAGGAATGGCTCTATAAAGGAGCATTCAGAATCACTGTCTGCAGGAGACAACCAATGTGGTCCCTCTGCCACTGTACCCATTAGGAGTCACTGCGCATAGGAAGGCTGCTGTTCAGAGCGGTGTGTAGTGACGTGGAAGAGGACAGGGCAAAATACAGTTTGGCCCTCACTGATCTAGTCTAAAGTTCTCATTTTACAGCTAGGAAAAACTTTTCCCAAGAAAGGTAAAATGGCTTTACCAAGATTTTGCAATTAATACGCTGAGCTATATGAAATTGACATTTTTTTAGGTTAGAAAGTGGCAAAGGAAGGGTCTTTCCAGCACACCATGCTTTTGGCTTGATACACAAAACAAAGTAGTTTCTGGAAGGTTCTCCAATGGCCGGTTCTCTATTTTATTTATTTTTTAATTTTTAAAAATGTTTTTATTTATTTTGGAGACAGAGAAAGAGACAGAGTGAGAGTGGGGGAGGGGCAGAGAGCGAGGAAGACACAGAATCCGAAGAGGCTCCGGGCGCTGAGCTGTCGGCACAGAGCCCGAAGCAGGGCTCAACTCACAAATCATAACTTCATGACCTGAGCGGAAGCTGGGTGCTCAACCAACAGCGCCACCCAGGTGCTCCCGTCCTCTGTTTAAATTAAAACATTTTCTTGGCAGTCAGGGCCATCACATATGGTCATACTCATTGCGCAGGGCACAGTTTCAGGAGGCACGGTTTACATATTCTATAATGCAAAAGGCAGAATTTTCACATCTTACATTAAAAAACAAGTTAACGGCCATACTCTTTTAAAGCTTGTTTCTTTTCCTCGGGGCGCCTGGGTGGCGCAGGCGGTTAAGCTTCCGACTTCAGCCAGGTCACGATCTCGCGGTCCGTGAGTTCGAGCCCCGCGTCAGGCTCTGGGCTGATGGCTCAGAGCCTGGAGCCTGTTTCCAATTCTGTGTCCCCCTCTCTCTCTGCCCCTCCCCCGTTCACGCTCTGTCTCTCTCTGTCCCCCCAAAAATAAATAAACGTTGAAAAAAAATTATACAAAAAAAACTCGTTTCTTTTCCTAGATATCTGATATCAATATCCATTAATTATTTCTATCCCCATTTCTTGATACTGACTTACCTTCCACATCTCCTCAACTTCCTTCCTTTATGGCTTCTCTTTTCTACAGTTTCTCGTGGACTACTCATTGTCTTTGACCGCCAACTTATTCTCCTCACATAGCTCTATATTCCTTCTCTCCTTCTCTTTAATAAGGATCATCTTACTTTCCTTCATTCTCTTTTCTCTGTGAGCTATGTCATCCAAATGATTCTTTGTTCAACCTAAATTTAAATTTACCCACCAATTTGTGATTGTAAGATAGCTCATATCCAAAGCAGAGAGACCAAAACACAAAACGAGTAACATTAAGAGTGGGCTCTCTTTTCTCCTCAAATATTTCGGAATATGTAGATGACTGGCTCTGGTTTGAATTATATTTTAAAAGCCTATTTCATTGTTTAAAAAATAAGTGCAGTGGCAGGACTAAGATGTGCCAAGACAGTTTTCTAGAAGAAATGAGGGGGGAGGAAAACTGGGGAAAAATACTGTAGGGGCCAGAAGAAGAGTTAGAGACAGGATCTGGAACACATACTTAGTACTGAACAAGGTAATTATGTGAACGACAGGTCAGCAAGCATGTAGGGACTTCAGTTAATCTTACCAACAGTTTCCATCCATAGCTATGATAAGCCAACATTAGCTTCAGCTTAGAGGTATCCATGCCTCTGTTATTCAAGAAAAAAACCCCTACTGACTAATTCCAATATGCATTCTCATATGTAACTTATTTCGGTGCTCAAATGTTATTTGAAAAAAAAGTAATATTGAGTAAAACTTTGATCTTTTATCTTTTTTATTTCTGTATTTCACTCTACTTTTAAGTTAAACCACTAGAATTTTTTTTTTCAGCAAAAGTAGGACCAACCAATTTGATGTTTTATTGATTTAGAAATACCATGCTTTCTCAGATTTTACATGCTATGCTTTGATGGCATGGCTATGGGGTTCTATATTTCAGCATAAAGCCTTAGTAATACTCTTGGGGATGGAAGGTCTGCTGCTCTTTTGTTGTTGCTGTTTGTTTATCATTTTTTTTTCCTGACTAGGAGGAAGTCAATATAAATAGATATATGTATTTTATTACAAGTTACCTACTACAGGAGGGAAATCGTATTGTCAGACACAGTTTATTTATTTTCCCTTTTTTTCCCCTTCCTTTCATCAAGATCCAGCATAGATACCAACATTTGGAAAGAATAAACATTGGGGAAATAAAATAACCATGATATCCATATATATATCCATGTGTGTATATATATATATATATATCCATGTGTTTGTGTGTGTGTGTGTATATATATATATACATATATATACATATATATATACATATATATATATATATATATATATATATATAGCTGCAAAATTTCCCTTGTGCATTGCTGCAGAACTTTATGGCAGTTTTTGTTTAAGCTCATGGATTTATTAGAAGTTACTAATTGGACGTTCAGTTCCAATGCCCTATTTTGGTAAGAATTTTATCTACATTCCATTGACTTATGAAAACCACATTTTCTTAGCGTATCTACTTTAGCAGCAGGACTCAAAATGTCATAGGAAAGAAAAAAGAGTGCTAGCAAGGACTTTGCCTACAAGGAGATTTCCTTTGGCATGCTGTTCAATAAGATACAGATTAAGATGGCCAGACATCCTGGATTGTCCATTCCAATTTTAATTGAATTCACTTTACAAATAGCGTTTTTTTTTTTAATTGAAGTGTAGTTGACACACAACGTTACATTAGCTACAAATGGTTTTTTAATGGTCTAAAAATTATGAGACAGTGAACTGGACTCAGCAGGAGATAAACAGATGGGATATACTTCTTCTCATAAGTAGTCTAGTTTGATTGGGTTTGGAGGTGGCAATAAAACTTGTACATATGTGACTATTATAGGAGACAAAGTGAATGGGTTTTGTAAAAGGGCTATCCGTTCAGTGCTATAATGTAAAGAGCCCAAGTGGGAGGGGATGGCATTCTTTAAGAACCACGGGGGTATTATTCAGTCTTCATGGAAGGAGCTATCTTTGAAATGAACATTGGAAGAAACGAAGTTTACACAAAGTGAGAAAGACAGGCGTATCAGGAGGAGGGAAAAGTGTGAACCAAATGCAGGTCTAATTTTGCCAGCAATTGGGGGTTTATGAAGGCTTTTGAGAGAAATTGCAGTAGTGTTTTAGACAGAAATGTAACAAAGGCTTAATACACATCCCTGTATAATCTAGACCCAACCTACTTATTTACTCTGCCATTTTTCTTTCTCCGCTAAGACAATAAGTAGAACCTTGGAAAATTCCAAAACTTAAGGCATGGACATAGGATTATAAGTAGAAAAAAAATGGCTGCGTAAAAACGAAACTATAAGAAAAATACTTAGGGAGTAAGCTAAGAGAAAACGATATAAGGAGCACCTCTCAGCTTCTGAGCTTAGCATAATCTTGAAACCAAAACTTGAAAAGTACAGTAAGAAAGAACATTACAGGCCAATGTTCCTTATGAACATGAAGTAAAAAATTCTGAATGAGTTAGATGTAACTGGAACCTAGGTACTTATAGAAAGAAAATGACCAAGTAAGGTTTATTCCAACAACGCAAGGATAGTTTAAAGTTTAAAAATTGAGTACTGTAATTCATCACAGTAATAAAGGTAAAAACCATAACGATATGATAGTATTAATAGATGCAAAAGAAATATTTGATAAAATTCAACCCCCACTTATAACAAAAACTCTCAGGAAACTGGAAATTGGAGGGAACTTTCTTAACACAACAAAGGATATATATAGTTTAGAGGCTTTTGCTACAGGCTTTCATGGAATGATGTGGTGGCTAAAACGAAGGAATGAAGAAGTGGGGGACTCCGTGTAAACTGGTTTTTTTTACAAGGCTTAGCTATGGTGGGAAAAGGAGAACAAGCGAGATAGTTCCAAGATATTAGGAAGGTTATTTTTTTTTTAAATTTTATTTATTTTTGTTACTTTGAAAATGGGGAAAAAATTGACCTACTTATGATTTCCTAAATAGACCATGCCATTTTACTTCTTGTGTTTTACCTGTTGTATATATTTGGGTGCTGAAAAGAAAGAGGTGCACACAAAATATTTAACTGGAGAGAGCTCAGTAGGGACTATTTACAAAAGGATGGGAAAGGTCAGGGAAACCAACCAAAGATATTGAGCTACATAAGGTACATACTGGAAAGTTGTTACCAGAAACCAGTGAGCATTATAGCCATGAGAATGAGGTGGCCTGACAAAATTACTACTCTGAGCTCTCTTTCTTCCCACCCCCCATTATCCTCCAGGAGTCACCATTGGCTGACCCCAGCAGAAGCCAGGAGGACGAGAAAGCCTGGGTAATGCAGGTCATAAAGAGATGGGCAGAAGGGAGATCTAGAAACGCAAATTAAAAATAACTAGCAAACACATGTTATTCTCTAATTGTAATGCCCTTCCCTATTTTTTATCTGTCAAAATCCTGATCACTCAATCCACGAGGAACATTCTCTGTGGAATTACAGTGCTTCCCAACAAAGAGGACTGGTCTTTTCTCTTATTTGAATGCAAGCATCTGTGGAAAGAATATTTATTCATGCAAATATGTGACAGACACAGTAATAATATGTATTATTTGCCTACTTTATTTCTAAAATCTTTTAAGGTAGATAGTATATCTAGGCTTAGCAGGTTGAGCAAGCTGTCCACATGTACAGAGCTGGTGGTTGGCAATTTTGCTGATTCCATACTGCCTCCATCACTCCATACTCCCATGGTGCTTTGTGTATGGATCAGATGGAGCACTTTAACATTGCATTTGTTAAAATTAAAGCAAGAAAAACATATATGTAGCAAATGATGATCTCAAAATGTCAACAGAAAGGCACCTCATCATGGTGCCTTTCATCACTGGGAAAGTGTGAGCTTCTCTGAGACAAGGAGCTCGGGCTAGGTTCAGACTTGGTATCTGTCCAGTGACAAATGGAATGACAGCAAAGTATGGAGCTCCTAGTTCCGTATATTAGGCAGGTCTGTTTTTGTTGCAAATGATAGAAATCCTCCTGAAAGTACTTCAAGCAATAAAAGACAAGGTATTAGTCCATATGGTTAGGAAGTCCAAAGTGAATCCCGCTTCGAGTACAGATAAATAAGAGTTCAATGATGTTTTCAGGGCTTCTCTTTCCCTATCTCTTTAGCTTTTCCTTGTCGATTGGCTCAATTTTCCCCTTCTTACAAGTTCTCTGTACTGTCATTGACAGCCTTAGGTTTATATGGCCCTGTCTTATTCACATCCAGTTGAATGAGAACTGCTTTCCAATATCCCCTTATCAATTTAAGAAGGCATCTGTTTTGCCTTGCTTATTTATTAAATGCTCACCCCAGGGCCAATTACTGTGATAGGAAAATTTGTCACAATAATTGGTCATGCATGGGTTACACGTTCACCACAAAGAATGAGGGAGTATCTGTAGGATGTTAGAAAAATAATGAGATTTAATGGGAAGTGTGCTGGGTAGTCCCGAAAAATAGCTATCACAGTCCTTACTGGCTCTCCTTATCAAATCTATTTTCAAATTAAATACGTTCTTCTTTCAAAGCATCGTTTGTTTGGTTGGTTTGGTTTGCATTCCAGATCCTCCATCAATCCTCTCAGGAAATAATTAGCGTGATTCCAATTATTACGATGATTAGAACTATGGTATTTTCACTCTTGTGAAAAATCCTTCTTACCATGGTTAATTTGGCACAACGAATCTATATTACAGCTTCCCCATGTGGTCACTCTAACAAGCATAGGAATGGCTTCATACAGAGTGATGTGTTAGATTAATCTTCACTTTTTTTCAGAGGACTCTCAGTCATTGATGTGCACCGACAACTTACACTACTTTTCTCCTCTGTCTACTGTATCGATATTGTTTACACTTTTTGAGTCAACAAGAATCTGATGAAAGCTGAGGACCTACTCCCTAGAAAAATGCGCATATAAACATAACATGGATTTTTAAAATGGAATCCTGGGGTATTCACGAATTTCTGATGTGGAGAGCAACTTAGGACATGGGGGAGAGCAAAGTAGAGGTCCACCCAGAGAGTTGGTGCCTTAGCCAAGTAGTATGCAAATCTGTTGGCTTCATTCTGCAAGCTTTCAGAATGTTTTGTAGAGGTGACGCATACCGGATTTGCATTTTAATTGCATTACTTTGCTTATAGAGAAGAAATGAATTTGAGGTTATGGAAAAGGCAGGTACAAGAGAGATCAGTACAGAGACTGGCTGAACTTGATAATTTACAGCAAGTGGGTCTAGGGTAGAAGAACTCCACGATGCATCTCCATTTCCCAGATGGGTTGTGGTGGCATTAACCGAGAACAGAAGTATCGGGGGGGAGCTGCATTGGCAGGTTATGATGAGCTCTATCATAAATCCCTGCAATTGAAGGTGTACAAAGTAAGGTGGGACAGTTGGCTATGCAGGATAGACGGTCACAATGATACTCTGGAATCATCGTGTAGAACAATGCCTCTTAAACATTAGCATGCTTGAGAATCACTTGGAGGGCATGTGGAAATGGGTGGCCAGACCCCATTTCTAGAGTTTTTGATTCAGTAGATCTGGAGGGAGGCTAGAGAATATGCATTTCTAATAGTTTCCCAGGTAATGCACATGCTGTTGGTCTGGAGACCACAGTGGGAAACCCCAATGAAGATGATTTCTATTGTTGGGAATTTCTGCCTGACTTTCTCTCTTCTTGTAAGAGCATCCTTTCAATCCCTCTCCCCTGCAAACTTCCTTTGGAAGATTGCTCCTCACTTATGCCAACCATTCTATTTTTGGTTTTCCGCTACTATTCATTCATGTGTGATTACACATGAAACTATCTATGTAGAAAACCAATTTCATTGAAACATTGACTAGAATGGTGGTTGCCAAGGGCTGGGGGCAGGGGGAAATAGGGAGATGTTGGTCGAAGGGAAAAACTTCTAGTTATATTATGTGTAAGATCTGAGGATCTAATGTACAGCATGGTGACTTTAGTTAATGGTACGGTATTACTAATTGTATACTTGAACGTTGCTGAGAATAGATCTTAAGTGTTCCTACCACGTGTGCACGTGCACACACACAGACACACACGTTAACTATGTGAGATGATGGTGTGCTAATTATCCTTGCTTTGGTAATCCCACTCGATCTGTCTATCTCAAATCATTATTTTGTACACTTTAAATATACACATTTATACTAGTCAATTATTCCTTAATAAAGCTGGAAAAAATTGTAAAGAAAATGAGACCACCACACAGAGAGAAGAAAGAAAAAAGGAATAAAGGGAAGGAAAATGGAAGGAGAAAAAAAAAGAGAAGAGAAAACAAAAGCAAAAAAACACTAACAAGAGTAACAATCTTTGAATCCCGTCTTTTCCTAAAGTTGGGTCCAACACTTGCTTTCTCAATTACTTGAGCAATAAATTCCCTTCCTCTCTTTAGCCAGATACAATGTGATCTTGTCACTTTCTATGAAAAAAATCTTTATACACTTTATTTATTTATTATTTATTTTGAGAGAGAGAGAGAGAAAAGGAGAGAGAGAGAGAATGCACATGAGCAGGGGAGGGGCAGAGAAAGAGGCGAAGAGAGAGAATCCCAAGTAGGCTCCACTGTCAGTGCAAAGCCTGACACGGGGCTCGATCACACAAACTGTGAGACTATGGCCTGAGCCTAAATCAAAAGTCAGATGCTTTAACCAACGGAGCCATCCAGGCACCCCTAGCCTTCTTCTATTTTTTTGAAGACTTTCTGAGATTCCAATTCCCACATTATATATATTCAGGTTGGTAAAGCAAATTGGTCAGTGTTCCTTCTCTAAAAAATCCAATATTATGTATATTAAAATAAAATCGACATAATACAAATTTTCTTTTCATACTTAAATTTGTGCTCTTGTTGCCACAACTTTCATGGAGACCACGGCTGTGTTGTAAGGCATTTTGTTGATTTGGTTATCTTGGCATAAACACGAATCTAGTTAGAAACGTAGATGTTGGTAGAATTAGCCTGTGGCATATGTGCTGGAACGGGCAGCGTTTAATAGCATCTTCTCTGATGGTGGTGTTGTTATTGCTATTGATTTAGAGGGAGACATTCAGACCTCTATCCTGTATTAACTTTGCAAGCAGCACTGATTAACATGTACAGTTGTTCTGACTATATTTTCCGGTAGTACAATGACATTAATAGGAACGAGATCACCTGAGGCGCATTAATTAATAGTTAAGAGAAAAAATTTAACCTATTTGCCCTCTTCATTCCCTCAACTGGATAGATGATAGGTTTCCATTAATAAAATTTGGCGTGCTGCTGTGCTGTACGCAATGTGAATTACCTTCTTCTCGGCGCCAAAGAAATTTAGTGAAACATGCAAAACCTTCAGATAGTATCAGATCTTATTTTTGTTTTCCTTGAATTCTTCCTCTGGTGTGCTTGTGGCGTTTAAAGGGATTTTAAAGCACTCGGCTTTTTGTGGAAAAGAAAACCTTAGATTGACAACGACCTGAAAAAGTTTCCCCTACTCCTTATACTACTGACTATGTAAAACTGTTAATACAGATACAATTACTGTTAATTCCTCCTGGCTGTTACGGCCTCCCCAAGATCTTACTGACAGTTGAAGAAGAAGGATGAATGCTTAATATTTATCTTGTTCAGATAGAATATTTCCGATCCTAAGAAAAATACTGGAATATTACCTTTGGATGAAACCTACTATCCCAGTGACAAACAGGAACTTAATAATCTACCATTGTTGAATGAAGATAACAAATGACATTTCACTTATTTTCAAGACACCATTTCACAGAAGCTCTGGAGGGAGGGGATATTTTATGTCCACAGTAACAACAAAAAAAAAACACAAAAAAATCAAGAATTGGGTACAAACCCTGAAGCTGTTTTTCTCTGTAATACTTTATTAAGTTACAGATGGGTAAAGAACTACCAGGCTTGCTTAATTTGTGCCCCTGGCTTCTCGTTAGGAGTGAGGACAGACACCTCACCTTTCCATGGTGTAGCACGAACAGGGACCTTACTTCATTTGTTAGCTGAGTAGAACTTGAACAGAGTTTTTTTTTTTGAAAATACAAAACAGAGTCTCCCACTGAGCGAACCTCATTTTCTAAGATTCTACCATTGCCCTCACCATATGTCTCACTGCATTATGACAAAGACATCCAACTGCTGAGGTTCTTTCCGTTTCCAGTAAATAGATGCTAGCTGTATTCCTAAAATTATCTCTCTGCAAGTTAACTTTCCCTATGAAAGAATGATCAGGGCTAATGTAGAACAGTTTTCATTACCTAAGTTCAATGACAAGAGATGACGTGTATAAAAGAGAAGGGTGGGGGTGTGTGGGGGGACTGGAAGGGTAGATTGGACTCAGAATATAAACGCTAGGCTCGGGAGCTTGGAATTAGTTTTGGTTCTGTGGAGAGCCCCTCAAGGAGTTGGCCTGGCTCTCTGGGCATCATGAAAATTCGAGCTAAGCCATATGTGAAGGTTTCCTTGAGAACTTCCACCACCAGCACCGTTGCCAGGCCTCACCCTTGATGTGAGAGTGGGGGCTGCCTCCTCTTTAGCCAAAAGATATTGCATTTCACATCACATATTCTCATTCCAATAGTCCCCCATTCATGCCGCTGTCAGCCTCCCTCTGACACATGCAGAAACTGTGACCGTAAGCCAGCGTTCTCTTCCAGTAGACTCCCACAACTTTCCTTGTGACTATGCCACCTGGTTTGCAAGCTTCGAGCACGTGCAAAGGATCCATGAAGAATTGTGTTGAAGACCAGTGACGGAGAGCAGGAGTTCCAGAGCCAGATGCATTGTTTCAATCCCATGCTCTGATCATTACTTGCCGTGTGACCCTGAGAAAGTTATTTAACATCTTTCGGTCTTTGTAAAATGATGATAGCATGTGAGCCTCATACAGTTATTTCAAGGAGTCACTGAGTTAATACCTGTAAAGCGCTTGTAACTTCAGAATACACAATAATGTCTCAATGAATGTCTGAAATATTTCTACAGGTTTTAAGCTGATGAGAATTTTAATCAGATAATACGGATTAGTGGGAAAAGCAAGGGCTTTGTAGTCAAGCAAACGCAGTTTCAAATCTACGCTCTGCTGCAACCAGCCATGTGAACTTGGGGTTCTCTGAACCTGACTCCGTATCATAAGACTACTCATCAGGCAGATTCAGGCTATACGTAACAGAATATTCCAAACGAATTTACAAATATGGAAACAGGTTGTCTTGGGGAATCAGTATAGTCCAGGGGCTTGGAGATACAATGTGTCACTCTCGGACTCTTTCTTTACTACTCTTTGGGTTCAGCCCTTGTCTGTCAATTTTATTCTCGGTCTGGCCCCTCCTATGGTCCTAAATTGGTGGCTGTGGCAAACTGGGTAAGATGCTCTCTTTTCCTGTCTCATGAGAGACAGAGACATTCTTAGCCAACCATGAAATACAAGTTCTTTCCTTATGCATCATTTTGGGACGTGTAATTACCCTTAGACCAGTAATAGCAGTCAGAAAACAAGGACAGACTAATTAGAATCTTCCTGTGAGAGAGATGGAGATGGAAACCTCAATAAAATCAGGGTTCCCTTTCAAAGGTGGAAGGGGGAAATGGATGTTGCATGGGCAACCACGTATGTCTGTCACAATTTGTTTTGAATATTAAATATGGTAACATAGTAAAACATACGATATGCTACCAGCTGCTGCCCCCAAATATAAATTCCTATTTTTTTTTCTTTTGCAAGTTTCTTATTCATAAACACTTATTAAATTAAACTGAAGCTTTATCTGGCATTGATGATGGATTAGTTCAGAAATGAAGGTTAGGGGAAAGCTGAAAGGAGAGACTTAAGATGAGTTAGAACAAATTAGAAGGTTATTATAATAGTTCAGATAAGAAGTAATAAATCCCAAACCATGGAGGTGACAATTAAACTGGAAGACAGTGATGAATGTGAAAATATTATAGAGCTAGAATTTATGGGATTGGTGACTGATCCACGGTAGGAGATGGTAGGAGAGGAAGTAACTTGAAGATGTTGGCTCTGGTTGCCAAGGAGAATGCCAATATCTTTAATACTGTGTTAATAAGACCTGGTTTGGGTGCAATGGAATGACTTTGGTTCGTGGGGTGTTTTGAGTTCAAAGGTTCACAGAACGTCCAAACAGATAATTAATGAGATCCTTTTTTTTTAATCTTAGAGAGAGAGAAGGAGAAAGAGAGAGACAGAGAGAGGGAACATGTGAGTGGGGGAGAGGGTCACAGGGATAGAGAGAGAGAGAGAGAGAGAGAGAGAGAGAGAGAATCTTAAGCAGGCTCCTTGCTCAGCATGGAGTCCAATGTGGGGTTCCATCCCCTGATGCTGGGATCATCACTTGAGCCAAAATCAAGCAGTAGATGCTCAACCTACTGAGCCATCGAGGCACTCCTAATGAGATTTTTAATTCAGTATGGAGACGTTGGGTCATTCAGGCAGGGCTGCTAGATTTGGTGATATTTCAGAAGTATGGTGCACATCTCATCAGAGAGGGTGGAGGAAAGAAATGAAGAAACAGCTACGTTTGGAGGTAGGAAGAGAAAGAATGATCAAAAATACACAGATACGGAACGATACTAGATGCTGAGAGAGAAATTATTTCAAACAAAGGGGTATCCAACAGTGTTGATGAGTGCAGCTATTTCAAGGAATTAAAAATAGAGAAGAGATACACGGCTCAGTGATTAGATTTGAGGACGCGAATTCAGTAGTGAAACTTAAGAAATTTGGAGTCAACAGGAAAAGACTACAGGAACACTACTCTTTCAAAAATTCAGTGGTAAAGGGAGAGACATGGTAGGGAGAGGATGCTACAGGGTGGAGGCGTGTTTTGTCTAAATTCGGGAAGAACTGAGATTTGTTGGAGAAGAAACAGAATCAAGATAAGAGAAAAGAGTAGGGATGCAAGAAAGTGAGAGAGGCAATGATAGAGCATCTCTCACTCTTCCAGAATTTACCATGTGACAGGCGCTGTTACAATTCCATTAAAAAAATTTTTTTTAACGTTTATTTATTTTTGAGACAGAGAGAGACAGAGCATGAGTAGGGGAGGGTCAGAGAGAGAGAGGGAGACACAGAATCGGAAACAGGCTCCAGGCTCTGCACTGTCAGCACAGAGCCCGATGCGGGGGTTCGAACTCACGGACCGTGAGATCATGACCTGAGCCGAAGTCGGATGCTTAACCGACTGAGCCACCCAGGCGCCCCTACAATTCCATTTTTTAAATGCAGAACCTGAGGTTGTGGGATGTTAAATAATATGCAGAATTGTGCAACGAAAAACGGCAGAGCCACACTACGAGTCCATGTGTGGCTGCAGACTCCATGCTCTGTGCCGTGCTGTGAGGTGAGCTCTGGAGGAGAGGGGGCTGACTGAGGTCATTACAGGTACCAGCGTGGAGAGACGGTCCCTGTGACAGAGGAGGGGCACTTCGTTTTCAAATCCGTACTGAAGGGAGAAGGAGAACAGGAGGGTGGGGAAGAATTGGAGAAGTTGGAGGAGATGGGTAAGTGCAGGTGGAAGGGACTTAACTTGCTCGTCAGAGCCCCGCTTTCAGAGCACAGGCGCCTGGGTGACCTCTCAGCCTTAAGAAAACAGAAAAGGTGGGGCGCCTGGGTGGCGCAGTCGGTTGAGCATCCGACTTCAGCCAGGTCACGATCTCGCGGTCTGTGAGTTCGAGCCCCGCGTCGGGCTCTGGGCTGATGGCTCAGAGCCTGGAGCCTGTTTCCGATTCTGTGTCTCCCTCTCTCTCTGCCCCTCCCCCGTTCATGCTCTGTCTCTCTCTGTCCCAAAAATAAATAAACGTTGAAAAAAAAAAAAAAAAGAAAACAGAAAAGGTTTCTAACGGGTAATGCATAGCTTGCACTTTCACCATCTGTTAGGCCAAATTTAACAGTTGTTATATAGAAAGTCTTTCCTTTGGTAAAGAGTAGTTTCTTCTACATCTTCAAAAACAATTTGAGCGGTGCCTGGGTGGCTCAGTCGGTTAAGCATCTGACTTCAGCTCGGGTCATGATCTCACAGTAGGTGGGGTCCAGCCCTGCGTCGGGCTCTGTGCTGACAGCGCAGAGCCTGGAGCCTGCTTCAGATTCTGTCTCTCTCTCTTTCTCTCTTTCTCTTCCCTTCCCCCACTCGTGCTCTGTCTCTCGAAAATAAATAAATGTTAAAAAAAAAAATCAAGGGGCACCTGGGTGGCTCAGTCGGTTAAGCGTCCGACTTCAGCTCAGGATCTGGCGGTCCATGAGTTCGAGCCCCGCGTCGGGCTCTGTGCTGACAGCCCAGAGCCTGGAGCCTGTTTCAGGTTCTGTGTCTCCCTCTCTCTCTGCCCCTCCCCCACTCTCGCTCAGTCTCTCAAAAATAAGTAAATGTTAAAAAAATATCAAAAGCAGTTTGAAACCTGTAAGAATGGCATATAAATGTAAAAGTTAAACACCTTATAAATATTCATAAAGTGACTGTTGGTCCCGTTAAAATCTAAAATTGGTGAATAGCTGTATACATTATTCCCCTCCTACCTCCGGGGGATACATTCCAAGACCCCAACTGGGTACCTGAAACCACATAGAGTGCCAAATCCTATATGTCTATGTTTTTTCCTATACCTACGTACTTATGATAACGTTTAATTTCTAAATATTTTTTAATGTTTATTACTTAGTTTTGGGAGAGACAGAGTACAAGCGGGGGAGGGGCAGAGACAGAGGGAGACACAGACTCTGAAGCAGGCTCCAGGCTCTGAGCTGTCAACACAGAGCCCGAAGCGGGGCTCGAACCCACAGACCGTGAGAGCATGACCTGAGCCAAAGTCAGACGCTTAACTGACTGAGCCACCCAGGTGCCCCAATAAAGTTTAATTTCTAAATTAGACACAGTAAGAAGTCAATAACAATAATAAAATAGAACAATTATAATCTACTATAAAGTTATATGAGTGTAGTCTCTCTCTCGAAATCTTGTACTGTACCCACCTTCTTTTTTTTTTTAATTTTTCTTCATTTATTTTGAGAGAGAGAGAGAGAGAGACAGAGCACAAGCAGGGAAGGAACAGAGGGAGGAGACACAGAATCAGAAGCAGGCTCCAGGTTCTGAGCTGTCAGCACAGAGCCCGACTTGGGGCTCGAGCCCACAAACTGTGAGAGGACGGCCTGAGCCTAACTTGGAGGCTTAACCGACTGAGCCACCCCAGTGCCCCTTGTATCCACCCTTCTTGTTGTGATGCTGTGAGATGGTAAAATGCCTATGTGATAACATGAAGTGAGGTGAATGACACAGGCACTGTGACATAACATTAGGCTACTGTTGACCTCCTGACAGTATGGCAGGGAAATCATCTTGGAAGACCTGGGGCCACTTACACTGGGGTTATGTTCCAATGAACACATCATAAATTGAAAATATCTTAAGTCAAAATGCATTTTCTACTCCTAATCTAGAGAACCTCATAGCTTAGCCTAGCCTACCTTAAATGTGCTCAGGATACCTACTTCCATTCCCCTACAGTTGGGCAGAGCCATCTAACAAAGCTTATAACAAGTACTGAATACCTCATGCAATTTATTAAATACTGTACTGAAAGTGAAAAACAGAATGGTTGTCGCGTATCTCTGTTTACCTCAATGGTCACATGGCTGGCTGGGAGCTGCTACTCACTGCCACTGCCCGGGATCATAAGAGAGGATCGTATCTCATACTGCTAGCCTGGGGAAAGATACAGATTCAAAATTTGGAGGACCGTTTCTACTAAATGCATATCACTTTTGCATCATCATGAAGTCAAAAAGTCACACATTGGAGACCGTCTGTATACGATGTTGCCAGTGATGCAAACGAATGTTACGAGATTTGCTGCTTTTTTTCATACTTTCTTTCACCTAATACTAGCCCTGTGTAGTCAGCAGGGCATTTTTTCATTTCAGGAAAGAAGAACACAGTAGAAAGCAGAGGAAACAAGGGGTTATTTCTTAATTTTTGAGGCCTCAAACGTCCAGGCCCTAGAAAGTGGATATAAAATTTTGAAAATGCAACATGATGAAAGGGTTAGGAAAAGCAACGAAGTTCTGCCTCAACTCGTCTGCCACCAGTGTCTGCCTCCAGACTGGATGACTGTTTTCTTTGACACTGGTAGAGACGTGGAAGAGAGGCAAAAGGGAAACCAAGAGTGAGTGGATGCTGTGGTCCCTAGGAAACCAGGCCTCGTGTACCTGAAAGGAACAGGGTCCCCACGGAGATCTGAAAATCGAAGCGCAGAAGATGCTTCTCATGGGTTCACCCGGAGAGAAAGTTCTGGTTTGGCATACCTATATGGCATATCTAGACAGATGGATCTACAATTGATTTAGCATTTTTTTTTTTTTTTTTTTTTTTTTGCACTCCACTGATGTGAGAACACAGAGCTATTCCTCTGTGTAGGAAAGGAAGGTGGCTCTGGGAAATGCAGGTGAAACATTGCTCAGAATGAAACAAGAGACACAGATTGACTTCACGGAGGAGTTGCAGGAGTTAGCCAAAAGGGAGAGAGCCAGTTCCGAAGCATTCCAAGAACAAGAGATGATCCAGAATTCTGGCATGGATAGATGATGACCCAGGGCAGAAGTGCCTACCTCCTACCCACCCCTGGAGGACTTAGGACTGAGTAAATGGTTCCCACGCTGCTCCCCATCCAAATTCACTGTGTGGGTATTAGTGAATATCCATGGTGACGTACTCACTGTGGGGATACTCACATGGTAACAGCAGATTCATAATTTTCATAAGAATCAGATTTGATAAGAATTTACATTTTATAATTTCAAAGGGCTAGAAAGAAGTACATGGCATCTTAATTCAAACGTCTAGTGCTACCTTGAAATTCAACAATATTATAAAGAACGGAGCAGTAAAAATGTTTCTAATGTATTGTTATTATTTGCCACACAGAGCCATAGAGGAAGTAGAAAATCTTCAGGTACCTGGACGGACAGCCCATTTTTGACCTCCAATGAGAATTTTATAAGATTCTCCAAAGTGCTTTTCTTAAAAATTAGCTATAATCGAGATTTAATGGGACCCTTCATTTCCTGCCATTTTGAATTATGTTTTAATTGTTTTGTGTGGATAATTATTTTATTTCTTAAGAGAATGCACATTCTTGAGGGCAGACTTTGGGTCCCACCCAGCAGTCCAGGCAAAGAAAAGGAGACCTGCCATTCAAGGGGGGTGCTCAGCTCCACAGCAGATCCTGGAGACCAGGCAGGAAAAGAACCCAACACTGACCAAGTCGGCACTGACAGGTGAATTGCTTGACAGGACGGGGGGCCAAGTTTGGCGCTAGAAAAGCAGTACAGGAAGTAAGCGCAAAGCGTTTGGGGATCGTCAGCGGTGTGAGCGGGCTGGGGAATCTCTTTGGGGTGGTGCCAACCAGAGTGAGAGACGATACATCGACAGGTACTTCCTGTACGTGGTGTGCACACAGCTGTGATTCAAACCCAGAGGAGCCCAGTGTTGTATTTTTCAAATCTTTCCTTTAGAAAGGAATTTTTATTGGAATGAAACAACTAGATTTTACATAGAAGTTGACCTGGGATGGCAGACACATCCCAGGGGTTGGAGGGAGGAGGGCACTGTTTGAAATCCGATCTGGCAGAAACAACCTCTTGACCTATTTTCCTCCCGTGTAAAATGAAGTTAATCGTACTTTTTCTACTTTGCAGCAACACTTAGAAGATCGAATAAGAGGAAAATATGAGACAGTATTTTTGAAAGCTGTAAAGCGTTACAAATATTACTTATTATTTTTGGAGTTATATAATCTTAAAACTATTAAACTCCCAATGGCCTTAAAAATGTAATGAAAGGAAGGGCGCCTGGGTGGCGCAGTCGGTTAAGCGTCCGACTTCAGCCAGGTCACGATCTCGCGGTCGGTGAGTTCGAGCCCCGCGTCGGGCTCTGGGCTGACGGCTCAGAGCCTGGAGCCTGTTTCCGATTCTGTGTCTCCCTCTCTCTCTGCCCCTCCCCTGTTCATGCTCTGTCTCTCTGTGTCTCAAAAATAAATAAACGTTAAAAAAAATTTTAAAAAAATGTAATGAAAGGAAAAGTATACATATTACAGAGAACTTTTCAGGAATCAATTATCCAATCGAATGATTGTATAATGCTTTCATTCCTTTCTTTCTCTTTTTTAGTTATTCTGTTAATTAGCATACTTTTATGAGTAGAGATCCTGGGGGAGAAAGATCCCCAGTTTTTGGACCATGACCCACAGGCCCACTGGGGTTCTGTCCATATTTTCAGCCTTAGCTCCTGCCCTCCCTCCACTTGCTAATCAAATAGCGACTTAATATCTGTGGAATGAAGGGGATGGGGGTGGTTCATGCTTCCCTGCCTTTAGCAACTCCTTATTTTTCTGCTGGCAGTACATTTCTTTTGGATTCATATTCATTCTGCAAAACCTACTCAGGTGTCTCCTTCTCAGCATAGCCTTTCCTGACCACCTTTATATTTTCTTGTTACCTGTGATACCCTCCTTCCTCATGCCCATTCTTTCTGTCTCAGAAAAATAAGGTCTCAGGGACTCTTTCCCCACTCTATTGAGGGTCGGAGCCAGAACTCCTCCAGGGCAGAAACTGTATCTAGTAAGCTTGTCACCAGAATCCCAGGCCCCAAAGAGATGGGGCTTGGTGTTTACTCATTGCTATATCCTGTATCCTGTATCATTGCTGTAACCTGGAAGAATGCCTGGCGTATAGTAAGTGCTCAATAAGTACTTGTTGCTCAATAGATGGTCTTTTTAGCAGGCTATGGGGAAAATATAGACAGATGAAACTCTTAACTCAAAATTTGCTGTTTTCTATTTTAAGAATTCAGTGCACTTCTATATGGGGTAAAAAATAAATATGTTGCATTTCAGTGGAATTGCAGACTCTTGTATTTTTGTGCCAAGGAAATAACATCCATGTTCATCAGGAATAAAAAAGGATGAAGAAAATGTGATTTTGCTGAAAGAGGAAGGATTGTCATAAGCTCTCCCTGCCGTGATGCTTTAAAAGCTGTAACAGTTGAGAACACAGATTATACCAAGAGTTTTCTATTGGCAAACTGAAGTAAAACAATAAATAGAAAATCATCTTGATAGGGGCACCTGGGTGGCTCAGTCGGTTAAGCCTCCAACTTCGGCTCAGGTCATGATCTCATGGTTCGTGAGTTCAAGCCTCGCGTCGGGCTCTGTGCTGACGGCTCAGAGCCTGGAGCCTGTTTCCGATTCTGTGTCTCCCTCTCTCTCTGCCCCTCCCATGCTCATGCTCTGTCTCTGTCTCTCAAAAATAAATAAATGTTAAAAAAAAAAAAAGAAAATCACCTTGATAATTGACATAAAATTTACATTGTAAGCTTACATAGAGAAATAGTCCTAGAAAAAAAAAATGCTTTCATTCTATACTACCACAGATCATTTCCTTAAACTTTTTACTTTCTTTTGAATTTATACAGAAGTTTTAGGCTTGAGGTCATTAAAAAAAAAAAAAGTGCTGATTTTTTTCAGAGAAGTGACTACGTGTCTTATGTGGGGTTTGAAAAGTTTGTTTTCCAGATGCACTACCACGTGCCATATCACTGGTGGCAGAACTGTTCGGGGCAGCGTTGATTTGATTTGAGTGTGAGGCCTGATAAACCCTTTTATCAAGTGCTGGCAATTCAGTCAAATAGCACCTGCTACAGCTCGAAGAGAAACTGCTAAACCGAAATTAATGCTTACGTTTCTTTTCCAAGCAACTAATTGCATTAACAAAATTAGATTTCTTAGAGGGGTAATTGACACAATCTGGTAATTCAGAGAGACCTGTCATTAAAAATTAAGCATATAGGGAAACGACATGAACTCAACTTCTGCTACCAATCCCCAGGCCGCAAAGCATCCGAAGCAGAAATGGCACAGAGAAATGTCAATAGCAGAACGGACATCAAAGGTGAATCTGCAGTGAGTATGCATGGAATCTTTTTGGTTTTAGCAGAGTAAAAAATACTGATTACTTTTCTCTCATTAAGAAAAAAAATCTCCTTCTATTTGGAGAATGTGTAATTTTATTTAGAAAACTTATGAAGAGTTCTTTAGTTTCTCTGGAGAGGCAGAAATAAATTTAATTCTACCTTGCCTAATAATACATGAAGACCTTTTCCAAGCTCCTCAGAAACCCAGTTAACTCCCAAATTCCAGGAGGTGGTATGACTTTTTCTTTGACCTCTAGAATTTTTCTCATAATAAGAATTGTCTTTTCTCGGGGCGCCTGGGTGGTGCAGTTGGTTAAGCGTCCGACTTCAGCCAGGTCACAATCTTGCGGTCCACGAGTTCGAGCCCCGCGTCGGGCTCTGGGCTGATGGCTCGGAGCCTGGAGCCTGTTTCCGATTCTGTGTCTCCCTCTCTCTCTGCCCCTCCCCCGTTCATGCTCTGTCTCTCTCTGTCCCAAAAATAAATAAACGTTGAAAAAAAAAAAAAGAACTGTCTTTTCTCATGTGAAGTTCTTAAGTATGATAGAAAGACATGTGCCAGAGGAGTGAAGGAAAATATTAATGGGTTCACAGGGAGGAAAATTAGTGCCTTGCTATTCTGTGCCTTAACTCTTTACAAAAAAAATTTTTTTAACATTTTATTTGTTTTTGAGAGACAGAGCCTGAATGGGGGAGGGGCAGAGAGAGAGACAGAGAGAGAGAGAGTTTGAGACAGAATCTGAAGCAGGCTCCAGGCTCTGAGCTGTCAGCACAGAGCCCAACACGGGGCTTGAAGTCACAGACCGTGAGATCATGACCTGAGCCGAAGTCGGCCGCTCAACCGACTGAGCCCTGCCCCCCCCCCCCCCACCCCCGGTGCCCTTTGGTGCCTTAACTCTTGTTCTTCCTCTCCTCTGTGCACTAGCAACAAGATTGCTGTTTCTCAGAAGAGCTGTTCCACCACCCCAGCCTGACTGATTTCTCCCTTCGTGATGTCATTTTGCATTTCTTTTTGAAACCACTTATTGGGCACCTAATGTCATGCTGCATTTAATTTTTTTACTCGTATTACTGTTCCTTATCTATTTTCAGATTATTCTCCAGAAATAGTGGCTCAATTTGTGGCACTGAACGTGCATGCATGTGTTTGCTTGCCTAGCTCTCCGCCAACATACAGTCTGTCCGAGGAACACTCAGAGTTACCAACTTTCAGGAGAAGAAACAAAGAGTTGACTCACAAAGAAGGGCTAGTTCTCTAACCAACACAAGGCCAAGAATTTTAAAAAATGCCTTGCAAAAGTAGGAGGGTTTCTGAGTTCGTATCAACCTGCCCGGAGTCACAAGCAGCAACTTTGCGACACGATTATTACATTCACAAAGGTCAAGTCACGGCTTCAACTGCAGAGAACAGTGAAGCCAAAAGTGTTCCGTCAGGGCATCCAGGTTTATTGGAAATGTTCAAAGTTTTATTATTCGAGGGATCACACCAGTTAAAATTCCTATCCCCCCCCCCCGCCCCCCAGAGTACGAAGAGTTCTTTTTGACTTGACTAGATGAAGCGTTGACTCTATTGGAAGCAGCTTGCCTTCTCCCATGACTCTCATTACCATCAAGTGCTTGCTACTGTGGTGCCAACTTGCCAACTTCATTTGGTCAATGATTTTCTTCTAACGTCATTGATGCAATGTTTTGTCTCATTCGACCAGTTTATTACAAAGATTGGACGTCTTTTTTGGTATGACTAAAACAATCGGGAGTCCCAAAGGTGATGTTTATCTGGAGGTGTTTCAAGGACTTGAGGCTATAGTTTACTTCTATGTCACTGAAGAATTTCATTGTTCTTAGGAATCGTACTGACATTAAATATAAGGAACCATCCTATTATTCTCTTCCAGGTTTCTCCTGCGGAATCTGTAACTGTCAGGATGTGTCACCGCTTTCTGAGATCCCATTTCTTAAATCGGTGATCCCGGCCTCTGCCAGGAGCAATGTTCTTTATTACTTGTAGGGCTGGGACCTCATATGGAACAGGTATCGGGCAATTTCTCCGGGAGGACTCTGAAGACATCATTTATCTGCACATGTGAAGTATGGTCCTTCCTTCTAAATACTGGGCTTATCTGACCCAGCTAAGCAAGATTTTGGGCTTGGTCAAAGTTACAAATGTGATTTATTCAATTATATTCTGGTAGGAACGAGGATGCATTTTAATGAACCTATGGAAATAATTACATGGTCATGAAACAAAGTAATCTAATAAAATTGCTGCTCATACAGTTCAACCATTATTATTGTTTTAATGAAGAAAGGTCAATCACTGTAGGTCACTATTTTCTTCAGAATTATTTTTTTTTAATTTCCTGATCATTTGTTAGCTTATAGTCAGTATTGCTACTTTTGGATTTTTTTTTTCTTTTGAATTCTGAAGATTTCATTGGGAGAAGATCCCACTGACAGAGTTTTTCCTTCAAATTTGTATAAATAAAATGTTACATTGAGGGTTAGACAAAGATTAAGAAGAAAAAAATAGACTTTAAAAATGGGCACTGAAAATACAATATTACTTCAGTTAAATCAGTTAATCTGGTTCATTGAGTCATGGGTAATTGATTCTTGTTTGGTTGAATTTGGTTAAGCAGTTCACTCCCATCGAGTCATGTGCTTCTAGACCAGAACAATCTTGGAGGTTCTGACTCAGTTTTCTGAATCAGTTTAAAAGGTCCCTTTTAT
The DNA here is from genome assembly GCF_016509475.1 of Prionailurus bengalensis. Taxonomy (NCBI): domain Eukaryota; kingdom Metazoa; phylum Chordata; class Mammalia; order Carnivora; family Felidae; genus Prionailurus; species Prionailurus bengalensis. Next base: position 103,150,647 of record NC_057349.1, read on the forward strand.
GGTGATGGTCTGGGAAGTTTGATCAGAGTTTATTCCTTGTGACAACAAAGGTCAGGTCTAACTGCTATAGTCTTTTGCTGAGGTTTTTCTGATGTTTCTTCCGGGACACTTGATTTTTTTCTTTCTATAGCAGAACTTTAGACTAATGTAAGCAAAGACAAGAAAGCTTTTTGTGGATAAGGCTAAATGGTTGTGGTCATTTTATTATAATAGCTAAAAATATTAGAGTGGAACAGAATGATCTATTATGTTGAAGTATAATATATAATCAATTTATAAAGTTTTAATAAATTATCTTGATAGGGTGAGGCCATTATTAAATCTTTAGTCTTTATATCATTAAGTACCTTATGAATGTCACCAATATTAATAGGCTATAATATAATAATATAATATAATAAGTGGTAATATAATAGGCTATAATACATCTATAATAGTATAAATAGGTATGTAAAGAAAACAGGACTTTCAGTTTCTGGTTCCTCATGTAAGGAGCTTGGAAGTTGCCACACCACCTTAACAAGTAAAAAGCTGAATAAACTGAAAAATCAATAACTCTTCCTAGATCTGTAAGAGAAGTGAGGACACAGGGAAAACCACTACCCCCCAAAACTGGACAGGCAAATACACAAAATCACAACTTACTGGAGCAGAAGGCTCTGTGGGAACCAGTGCCAGGATACAAAACTGAATGGTAATTGATGAATTAATTGCTGGAGGCTCAGAGAAGACAAGTCTGAAACTTACAAACTCCGAGGGGACTCAGGCACAGGGGGTCCCCTACATTTCTGTGAGTTTTACCTCAGGCGCTAGATGGGGTTCTCCCAGTAAATTCCCTTGTGCTTCTTTCTGCACTGGGAAGGGAAAAGGAATGGTTTTGAAATTCATGAGAGCATTCTGTTCTTCTTAACAATGTCTGCCCTCAGGAGAAACTATTCAACTACAGTCTAGCTTGCTGGGTTTATTTTTTTATTTTATTTTGACAGGGAGAGAGAGAAAGAGAGAGAGATAAGCAGAGAGAGAGGGGGAGAGAAAATCCCAAGCAGGCTCCACACTGTCAGTGCAGGGCCCAACCTGGGGCTCGAACTCACAAACTATGAGATCATGCCCTGAGCCGAAATCAAGAGCCTGAAGCTTAACTGATCAAGCCACCCAGAAGACCCTTGCTAGGGTTTTTAATCAGACCCTAATTGATCTAAGGGAAGGGAAATACCCACCTGGCTCTAGTCATCCCGTCCCAGGTAAGAAGGGGAGGGATGGGATTGAGAAGCACAAAAGGAATTCATGGGCCAGAGGCACAGGCTCACTAAAAGACGAATCACAGGACTAGAGAATACTTCCCGTCCCTCACACCTTATTGCCACATTACTAAAGCAATTCCTTTTACCCAGCACATCATGTCTATCAAGAAAAATTAAAAGGCCTGCTATAAAGCAAGAAAATTCACAGTTTGAAGGGGGAGCAAGAGTCAGAACCAGACATGGCAGACATGTTGGAATTATCAGATCGGGAATTTGAAACAACTTTAGCTAATGTGCTAAGGTCTGTAATGGGTAATATAGACAGTATGCAGGGACAGACAATGTAAGCAGAGAGATGGAAATCCTCAGGAAAAAAACAAAAACAAAAACAAACAAAAAGAACTGCTAGAGATCAAAACACTGTAATGGAAATGAAGCATGCTTTTGATGGGCTTATTAGGAAACTGGTCGTGGCTGAGGAAAGAGTCTGTGCTTCAGGAAACATCAATAGAAATCACCAAAACTGAAAAGTGAACACAGACTGAAATATAACAGAACACTCAAGAAACGTGGGGCAACTACAAAAGGTATAACATATGTGTAATGGGAACACCGGAATGGGAGAAAAAGAGAAAGAAACAGAAGAAATATTGGAAAGAATAATGACTGAGAATTTCCCCAAATTAATGTCAGATACCAAATCACAGATCTAGGAAGCTCAGAGAACACCAAACGGGAAAAATGCCAAAAAATTACACATATGCATTTCATATTTAAACTACAGAAAACCAAAGTTAAAGGACAAACCCTAAAAGAAGCCAGAGGGAAAATACACCCAACCTATTGAGGAACAAAGATAAGAATTACATCTAACTTCCCCTCAGAAACCATGCAAGCAAGAAGAAAGCGGAGTGAAAAACTTAATGTGATAAAAGGAAAAAACCACTGACCTAGAATTCTGTATCTTGAGAAATTAACCTTCAAAAGTAAAGAAGAAATGAAGACTTCCTCAGACAAACAAAAATTGAGGGAATTTGTTTCCAATAGTTTTGAATTGCAAGAAATGTTAAAAGAACTTCTGCGGAGAGAAGGAAGATAACATAGGTCAGAAACTGGGATCTAAGTAAAGTGGAGAAAAGCATCAAAGAAGGAATTAATGAAGGTAAAATAAAAACCTTTAATTTTCTTGTTTTTAGTTGATCTGACAATAGTTTGTTCAAAATAATACTAACTGTATTTGATTATGTTTGCTTATGTGTAAATACATATATATAATATATACATATGATATACATATACAATTATACATACACATAATATACATGTATAATGTAAATATATATAATATATACATATGATATACATATATAATTATATATATAATATAATATAATATACATACATAATTATATGTAATATGTACATATTATATATATATATACACATACTATATATAGTATATATGCTTCTGTATGCTGTATATAAGTGAAATGAATGACAGCAATGATATAAGAAACAGAAATAATTAAGGTTATTTGTTACAAGGTACTCATACTTCCTTAGAAGCAGTATAATGTTATTTGAAGGTTGACAGGATTACTTGTAAATGTTAAAAAAAAAAAAAAAGAAAGCCAAAAAAAGTATAACGGATATGCTAAAAAAGAAAAAAAAGAATCACATAAAATGCTCATTTAAAGTCACAAAAGGCTGAGGAATAAAAGGAAGATAAAAATGAATAAAAAATAAGGACAACAACAAAAAAACAGTAATAAAATGGGAGACATGAATCTAACTATATCAGTAATCCCTTTGAATCTCAATGGTCTAAATGTACCAATTGAAAACCAGAGATTGTCAGAGTGGATCAAAAAACAAGACCCAACCATATGTTGTCTGTAAGAAACTCATCTTAAATATAAAGACAAACATAGAGAAAAGTGGATGGATGGAGAAAGATAAACCATGCTAATATTAATCAGAAGAAAATAGGAGTAGGTATATTAATTTCAGACACAGCAAACCCCAAACCAAGGAAAGTTATCAGGGATGAAGGGAAGCATTATGTAATGAAAATAATTCTCCAAGAAGATAACAATCCTTAATGCGTATGTGTTTAACAGGAGAGCATCAAAATAAGTGAGGTCAGTCTAAAAATGTATATGTATATTAAAAATAAATTTGTTGACAGTTACTTTGTCAGTTTTTGAACATGAACATAGTTATGGTTTTTTTTGAGGTGGGAAAAAACACAAAAACTGAAATATATGTATATTAATGCCCTTTACCTGTATATGATTCACCTAAGAAAACAGACTTTTTTCCTTTTGAAAACAAGAATATACAGGACAGTTCTCTTAACAGTATTGAGCTGCTCGAACATCTGGAGAAGGTGAAACATAGCTAATTATTTTTAACATGCTTCCTTTTAAAAATGAAGGGGATAAATCTCTGTGTTACTTAGTGGTCATTTAAGAAATGTAAGCATTATTTACATGTAAAAAAAGTCTAAATAGTTTTATTGTTTTGAAATTGGAAACTGAATTTGCAAAAGACAAAGTTAAGTTGTCAGAAGAGATAATATATGAACATATATCACAGTATCTAATGACAGTAATTAACAGGCAATTTTTTTAAAGCTGTAGTGACTAGCAGTTATTAGCATGAACTAAACATTTTCAAAGAATAAGACACTTTAGCTGGAATAATTTAAGAGTATGCCAAAAACCACAATTATTGTGAGAGAAAAAGGACATTTGTTATTTCAGAAGAGTATAACTTGGCCCCCTTTCCAAAAAAAGGCACAGATTTTACTTATACTTTTAGGATATTATCCATATAACAGCATTCAATAAAGAGCTCATGAGTCTTTTTTTCTTTATAAATAAACTCATCACGTTTCTACAAACTCATCAAAAATTTCAACACATTTCATTTTTTCCTTCAAGCTCATTATTTCTAAGTATTATAAACCCAGGCAGATGAGGTTGTACTCAGACCTTGTACATTTATGGTACAAGCCATCAGATTTGTATTTTATTACCTTTTACATTTTAGCATATTTTTACTTTAAGACTAAATTATTCCGTAACAAACCAATGTATATTCAGTATCTTGTGTACATATCTCCTTATTCCATATTTGTGTATTTATTTTTCTTAAGTGTTTTTTTAATGTTTATTAATTAATTATTATTAATTTTTTTTTTTTTGAGAGAGAGAGAGAGAGAGAGAGAGAGAGAGCCAGCGGGGGAGGGGCAGAGAGAGAGGGAGACACAGAATCTGAAGCAGGCTCCAGGCTCTGAGCTGTCAGCACAGAGCCCAACGTAGGGCTCGAACTCATGAGCCAGGAGTTCATGACCTGAACCCAAGTCGGGTTCTCAACTGACTGAGCCACCTAGGCGCCTCTAGGCGCCATATTTTTACATTTCTTAAAAATGGACATGAACTCTAACATAACAGATTCATGTGCCCCTTTCACCTGTTAACTGGTGGCTAATCCATAATGTAGTAAATAAGAACACAGGTGTTTTAGAATTGAGCAATTTTGTAAGTGATGTTAGTTTATCTGATCCACCAAACCAGTAGAGGAAATTTAAAGTTTAAAGTTTAAAATAGACTATTCATAAGAAAATACATCCATGATTTGCATAAAATAGAATATTGTGCTAACAGTATTTTTATACGGTGGCAAAATCAGGAGGAACGTATGGAACTGTTTTTAAACCAAAGTTATTAAATCAGTTTAATTAGTCTAGAGTATCTTGAGGAAAACTACACGACTTTTTTTTCTTATACATCAGGAATGAAAACTTTGAAGTTGTTTAAAAGTCATTTGTTTTTTCTTATAACCTACTAACTGAGGGCATTGCTCAGGTCAACGTTTTGTTGTTTTTATTTGTTTTATTTTTTTAAGTTTATTTATTTTTAGGTAATCTCTACACTTAATGTGAGGCTTGAACTCACGGCCATGAGATCAATGGTGGCATGCTCTCCCCGCTGAGCCAGCCAGGTGCCCCAGGTCAAAGGTTTTTTTTAAAAAAACAATTAAAATTATTATTTTGAAATCATTTTATATTCATATACACTTATAAGAAATAATTCAGAGAAATCCTGTGTGCTCTCTTCCCGGTTTCCCCCAATGGTAATATCTTGCAAAACTATAATCCATCAATGTTATTTGGATTTCCCCAATTATCTGGGGGTAGGTATATTTAGTTTCACACAATTGTATCACATATGAATTTGTAGATCCACCACCGTCGAGATACAAAATAATTTCATCACCAAGAAATTCCTAGTGGATGTAATTGATAACTACATCCCTTTCCCTCCTCCAATGCCTCAACTTCACTCCTAATCCCTGGTCACCTCTTCTTGCACCCCTACCATTTCTGACCCCTTACAACCACTAACCTGCTCTCCCTTTAGGTAATTTTGTCATTTCAAGAATGTCATATAAATGGAATCATGTAATATGTAACCTCTGGGATTTTCTTTTTTCGCTGAGCAGAATTTCCTGGAGATTCACCCCACGGTGTTATGTGTATCAATAGTCCATTTCTTTTTATTACTGAGTCGTATTTCATGGTATGGATGTACCACAGTTTGTTTAACTGTTCATCTATTTAAAGTATCTGAGTTGGCTCCAGTTTTTTAACTGTTATGAGAAAAGCTGCCATGAACATTCACGTACAGTGAAGGTGAACATAGTTTTCTTTTCTCTGGAATGAATGCCCAATAATTTATTGCTTGCTAGTGTGGTCATTGCATGTCCGTTTTTATAAAAAGCTGGCAAACTGTTTTTCTCTCTATGTTCCCACGTACACGGTAGGAGTGACAGTTTCTCAGCATCTGCACCAGCACTTGGTGTTATTACTATTTTAGCTGATCTGCTGCATGTAAAGTGATTGCATTGAGATTTTAATGTGCATTTGCCTAATAATGATGCTGAACACTTTTCATGTGCTTAATTACCATCTTACACCCTCCTGGGTGAAATGTTTACCTCTTTTGTCCATTTTATAAGTGGATTTTATTTTCCTGTAAGGTTGAAAGTCCTGGATGCTGAGACAAGATACTAGTCTCTGGATATGTGCTTTGCAAGTATTTTCTCTCAGTCTATAACTTGTCTTTCCATCCCTTTAAAAGTGCCTTTTTCAGAGGAAAAATTTTAAATTTTGATGAAGTCCAACTGACCCACTTTTTTTCTTTCACAGATCATGTTTTGATGTCAACTGTAAGAACTCCTTGCCTAGCCTTACATCCTGAGAATTTTCTCCAATTTTTCCCTGAAAGTTTAATGATTAAAAATGACACGTTTGGAATTATTTTTGTATGAGTTTGTGAGGCTTATGTCAAAGGTTAGTTTTTGCCCATGGAGGTCAAAGGCTTTTGTTTTTGTTTTTCTTCTTTTCAGGCGAAGCTATAATAAGAACATTTTTTAAAATTTATTTTAATGTTAATTTATTTTTGAGAGAATGAGAGAGAGAGAACCAGCAGGAGAGGGGGCAGAGAGAGAGGGAGACACAGAATCTGAAGCAGGCTCCAGGCTCTGAGCTGGCAGAACAAAGCCTGACGTGGGGCTCGAACTCACGGACTGTGAGATCGTGACCTAAGCTGAAGTTGGACGCTTAACTGACTGAGCCACCAGGGCACCCAGAAAAAGAACCAACACATTTACAGCATAAATCTCTTCCTGGAAATATTGTAACTGTATAGTCTTGCCTTTCAAATGAGTCCTAAGGAAGTCATCACCTTCTCGTATCTACTTGCTGTCCTGGAATTGGATTCTGTCCATGCTCAAAGCTGTCCCCCTTTCAATGTCACCTACCTCAACTTTGTTGAAGAGCTACTAATGCCACCTGTCTCTCACTAATTTTCTCGAGACTGACTTCTCTCTGACAAGATAGCAGAGACAATATGTATACACACAGAGGGATGTGTATGAGAGATTCCTTTTGACTATTTCCTCCTTATTCTACTAGCAAAAAACATTGATCATTGAATGTTTTTTCCTATAACTCTCCATAATTGCTATTGTTTTTCTGTCTTTTGTAGTTTTAAATTCTTCTTAGGTGCACATCAAACTCCATGACGGTATTAGCAACAGTAATGATTACATATCAAATGACGACTTGGCACCAAACCCATTATGTAATTTTCCCCTGATCGTCATAATTATGTATGGAAGGTACATTTTATTTTACTCACTTTTCAGGTGAGAACATCAAAGCTCAGGAGGTTTTCTTATTCCAGTGCTTTCATTATTTCCACTAAGACCCTCTCCTTGTCTACAGACTTCCTTTATAAATTAGCTATTGCTATTATATTGAAGTGTGATAATCTACCACAATTTAGAAATATTTATGAAATTCTTAGATTCCTTTCATTACTACCTCGCGTTCCAACTTCTTGAATTTATTACTTGTATCTCATTCCACTGCTACTCGCTGCTGTTTGAGTGTGGCCAACAATCACATTTTCATTTTCTTCCTTATGGCTCTGGAAGATTTAGGATTTGCCGTTCTTATTCTAGTCACTTTAAAATCTCCCCTGTTGCCTAAGTTCAAAGTTGTACCACACCGTGTAAAGGAGATAACGCAATTCAGCCTTCAGAACTGAATAGATTCATTCCCTAAGTGAAGGATGAAAGGGAAAGGTTGTACTATAGTTCTAGTTATTTTGTGATTTTTCTGGGTATGTTCGCAAGCAACCCTTTGTACCTTTTTTTATTTAAAACTTTGTCATCTTACATTATGTTTCAAAATAATGGCTCTAGCTTAATGGATTATGAACAACATCCTGACAAAAGATTTTCATAAAACACGTCCATATTTCTCTCTAAATATGTAACATGTTTGTATGTTCAGTGGATACAAAATTGGACCTGATGTTTTTTTTTTTTATAACAAAATCAAATACTTAACCTAAGGTTTTGCATAGGTATTTAAAAATGGAAGGAATACTTCTTGATGCCTTCAGCAGGGTTAACCGCAAATCAACCCATACAATCTTGGAAACAAATAACACCCTCTTCACGTCTCTTCATACTTAGCTGCATTCTCTGTATGCAAGTGTAATAGCTTGTTCTCCGGTGACCTCTGTCACCTCTCCCCGAATTACTTACAGCATGACAGCAGTGTTTTTCTCCCCTCGTTCCTTCAACAATTTTAATAACTAGCTCTCTTTACTCTTCTCCTGCCTAAGGACTTTACCCCAGATGAACTCGCTGTTGACACAAAACTTTCTCTCATTTCCTTCCTTCACCCTTCACCTGATTATTCTACCCATCTGGGATGTATTCTTCACTACAGTCTTTTCCAATCCTTGCCAGGATTTAACACTGGGACTAAAACATAGCTCTTTGGAAAGTTATTTGTTTTATTTATTTATTTACTTACTTATTTATTTATTTATTTATTTTTGTGATCATCCTCCCTCCAATGTCCATTCATCTGTCCTTCTGTCCGTCCATCCATGTATTCATGTATCCATTCATCCATTCGTCAACAAGCATTCACAGGGTACATAACATGTGCTAGGCGTTGTGGTAGGCTCTTGAATTATAAGGGCAGCTATCAGATGGAGTGGGAATACAGGCATAACTTACCTTAAGGAAGCCGAGAGAAGCTCCGCTTGTGTGGCCACCGGGAGGCTCAGGAAAGTTTGAGAACTGAAGTGTAAAGAGAACATTTAAGACAGAGGCGTCATGTGCAAGGCTGTCAATGGAGGAGAGAGAAAGCGAGTTCCATCTGGGATTTACAAGGGATTCGGTGTTAACTGGAACCATAAGTGTAGTATGGGTCTTGTGGGAAATAAGGCTGAAGGGATCATAAAGAACATTATATACCAAGCCAAAGAATTTGAGACCTGATGACAAAGTTATGTTCCTTTATTACTTGACTAAGAAAATAGAATTGTGTATATTTAAGCTGTGCAACATGATGATTTGCTACCCCTTTGCATAGTGTAACGGTTTCTATAGTTAAGCAAATTATTGTATCTTCTCCTCATGTAGTTGCCACTTGTGTGTGTGAGAAGTCTGTGCTCTTAGCAAATTTTAAGTATCCAATACAGTATTATTAACTATAGTAACATTTCTGTGCATTAGATCTTTAGACATTTTCATCCTACATAACTGCGACTTTGTGCCCTTTGAACTTCTCATTTCCCCTACCTCTCCAACCCTGATGACGGTTATTCTACTCTCTGCTTTTATGTATTCAACTTTTTAGATTCCACGTATCAGTGAGATCACGCAGGTTTTCTTTTTTCTTTTTGCGTCTGGTTCCTTTCACTTCCCATAAAGTCTTCTAGGTTCATCCATGATGTTGCAGAAGGCAGGAGATCCTTTTAAAATATGGAATGATATTTCATTGTGTATATGTACCCCAATTTCTGGATCCATTCATTTGCAAATGGATACTTAGGTTGTTTCTGTATCTTGACTATAGTGAATAATGCTGCAGTGAGCACATGTAGATATCTCTTCAAACCATTGATTTTATTTTCTTCCAGTATATACCAGGAAGAAGCATTGCTGAATCATATGGTATTTCTATTTTTTTTTTAAGAACTGTGATAATGTTTTCCATAATGGCCGTAGATTTACATTTACATTCCCACCATAGTGTCCAAAGTTCTCTTTTGTCCACACCCTAGCCACATTTGTTATTTTTTATTTTTTTTCTATAATAGCTATCTCAACAGGTGTGAATTTCCTGGATGATTAGTGATATGGAGTACTTTTTCATGTATCTGTGTCATTTATAGGTCTTTTTTTTTGAAAAAAGGCCTGTTCAGGTTCTTTGCCCATTTCTCACGTAGGTTGTTTTGTTTTTCCTTTGTTTTGTTTTTTTGCTTTTCATTTGGATGAGCTCCTTACATATTTTGGATATAAACTACTTATTAGATATGTCGAGTCCAAATATTTTTTCCCACTCCATAAAATGCTTCTTTAATTTTGTTTGCTGTGTAAAAGGTTTTTTTAGTTTGATATAGTCTCACTATAATTTTGTTTTTGTTGTCTGAGCATTTGGTATACTCTAAATTTATTGCCAAGGCCAATGTCAAGGAACTTTTCCTCTACGCTTGTAAGAGTTTTATGTTTTCGGGTCTTATGTTTCTTTAGTTCATTTTGAGTTGATTTTTGTATGTGGTAAAAGATTCGGGCCCAATTCTGCTGATTATGGGCTTAGCTGGCGCTGTTCCTCAGAGCACGGCAGACTTACCTTGGCTTGGACCTCTCTATTCGTGGCAGCTTGGTTCCAACATGAAGGTCCCAAGAGGGTATCCATAGGGCATGCATTCCAAGAGCCCAAAGCAGAAGCTGCATGGCTTTTCATGACCTAGCTTGGAAGCCACATAGGATCACTTCCTCTGTAGTTTACATAGTACATTGGGTGAAGCAGTCACAGCCCCACCAAGTTCCAGGGGAGGGGAATCAACTCCAAAGCTCAATGAGGAGGATAAAGTCGCACTGTAGAAGAACAGAGAAGATGGGAGATTTGGGGAAGTACAAACTGCCCTAGGTACTGTAGCTGCTGGCACGTTGGGGAGGGATTTTAGTAAATACATTGTCTTGAAATGAAGTCTTCTAAGGTTATTTCTTCGGAAAAAAAATCCAAGGAAATGTTAATAGTTAGAAACATCGAGAGGTAACATAATATACTCATACATCTTGGTGGAGGTTATAGTATTGCAACTTTGTACTTACACATTTTTAATGAATACCATGTGTTGCTACTTTTTCAAATGACAAATTGGGTTGCTACAAATTTTCATTAAGGTGATTATTAATACCTACTATTACTGCAAGCTTCTAAGTACTTCATTTATAACATTACTGGTGGTTCCTTACTTACATTTTATCAGAGTGGCTGGCTAGAAAGATAGAACATTCGATACACAATAGAGATAAATGACGGCAGAAAAATGGATTCTGAATGTTGCTTGAAAACCCACAATTCCCTTCACGGAGTTGAGACTCTAGAACTGGCCATACTTAATCATCAACTGTTCATTTTTTATGGGTTTTTTTTTTTTTTTTTTTTCCTATCTGGCCCACTGAATAGAAAACAAGATTGCTACTCCTTTGGAAATCTCGGTTAAAACCACTTCCTTTTTTAAGGTGAATGGGATACACGTACACACACATACTCACCTATAATTTTTTGGTATGTCTGTGTCTTTTTGTTCCTGTACTTGCTACCAAGATAACCTCATATTTTCTTAAGTCTCTCTCTTTATTTTTTTTTTTTCTTGAGAAGCTTTGTTGACAAGTTATTTTTATATCATTACTAATCATGGAAAAATTTACTTAGCTTAATCAACAATCCATTTCTTAACATAATTATGTGTGTGCAAAGAAACGGTTCCTGTATTCAAGGTAGTTTCCAATTTAGTTATGAAGGCAAATCACACACAAATAGTCCGTCATTGGAGACACAGAAAGGTGACTTGTTTGATAATTAACGTTTGTCAATAACCCTCTTTTTTTTTTTTTTTTCATACTTTTCTGGGTCTTTTATGTGAGTGGAAGAAATAAAGAATGGAATTGTAGTGAATTTAAAAAATAAAAAGGGATGAATTATTATCAATTGCTACATTATACTTTAAAGGAATGTTCCTCTGCTTAAAAAAAAATTTTTTTTAAATGTGTATTTATTTTTTAGAGACAGAGAGACAGAGCACGAGCCGTGGAGGGGAAGGGAGGGAGGGAGACACAGAATCAGAAGCAGGCTCCAGGCTCTGAACTGTCAGCACAGAGCCCAACCCGCGGTTTGAGGGTTTGAACCCACAACCGTGAGATCATGACCTGAGCCCAAGTCGGGCGCTTAATGGACTGAGCCACCCAGGCACCCCATGTTCGTATGTTTTTATGATAAAAATAATACATGTTCATCATAGAAAATTTGGAAAACATAGAAAAGAAAGTCGGGGCACCTGGCTGGCTCAGTGCGTTAAGCTCCAACTCTTCGTTTTGCTCGCATCGTGATCTAATGATTCCTGAGTTTGAGCCTTGCATCGGGGCTCTGCCCTGACAGCACGGAGCCTGCTTGGGATTCTCTGTCTTCTTCTTTCTCTGCCCCTTTTCTGCTCTCTCTCTCTCTCCCTCGATAAATAAACTTAAAAAAAAAAAAAAAAGAAAGTAAAATATGCCCATATTCTCCCATTTCAGGAAAAACTATATTTAAATTGCACCACATCTTTTTGTCTGCATGTGTGTGCTTTATGTGCCAGAACACTGAAGGCATAAGGAATTGGTGCTTATGGTGAATTATCACCCGGCCCCTTATCTCTCCTCCTGCCAGAGTCCTTTACAGTACTGCAGAGGCTAGAAAACTTAAGAGGTGTGTTTTCTACATGCTTTTGTAGAGAACAAGATGTCAGTGAGTTTTTTGGCAGTTAGGTGCTTCTTGTGAATTGGCGCAGGGTTGAGGTCGGCAGCCGCTTTCTGCCCTGGCTCCCGCTCCTGCCCAGCAAGCACAGCCAGAGAGACGGCTCTCGGCGGCCTTTGTGTCACCGGTTTCACAGCTGTCTTGAGGCAGGCTGGTGATGGCAGCGGCTTCCAGATCCTTGGATGTCAATGGTTCCAAAGAGTCTCTTGATCCTTTAACTTGCCGATTGCAATGCTGATCGCAAGGCCATAGACGGGCAAGGTTGACGATTTTATTAATTAGAGTAATTCACTTGTCTGTAATAAATAAACCTTAAAATTGCACCGCCTTAGCCCATTCCATTTCTCCCTTTTATAAATAGTTCAGTGCCAGTGTTCTTGTTGGCTGACACTTTCCTTCCATCTTGTGGCTCTGGCTTACCCCACCCCCCCCCCCCCCCCCATCATCTTCTGTTTCCACCTAGCAGAAAAAGGAAGAGCTTATGGGGAAAGTACACGTCCATCTTAAAATCTCTGGCCCACAAATGACACACATCACTTCTGATCAATCCCACCGGCCAGGGTGGCTTTTCCCACATTCAGGGTGCTTGGGAAATGTGTTCATTGGACAGTTGTTTCCCATAACAACTCTAGAGTAAACAGAGTCACAGTGGCTTTTTCCGGGTGTCATTCCTAGAATACCAGACAGTGGAGCCCATCCCTGCATGTCTTGCGATGATTTTTAAGCCTCTATTTCCTTATATTCAAGTACTTTTTGTTTAATAGCTCAAATGCTTTCTGCTTTCTACAATGTATATGTCATATCACTGGTTTTGTGTCTTTTGTAATCTTTATATTTCATCAAAATCAATTTCTAATATCATTAAAATTCACCCTTTAAGAGCTTCTCAAATGCTGCTTCCATGACTTCTACTCTTTTATATTGCAGAGCAGTACAAGTCTAAGTTGACTTTTCCCTTTTATTATGAACATATTTTCTACCTAGATTTAAATGTGTTATGCTAATTCAAAATTTTGACAGGATGTGTCTAGATATAATTTTCCCCGGGAATGCATCAACCCTTTTTCTTCTGGGCTTTCTTCACTTTAGGATAGTTTATGCCAGCTTTAAGCATAATGTTTTGTTTGTTTGTTTGTTTTGTTTTGTTTTGTTTTATATACATAAGACATAAATTCCTTTTGTGAGAACACCTATAGTCTGATGCTGAATTTCTGTCATATTTTAATTTTTAATTAAAAAAACCTTGTAGAATAATGTTGCCTTTTCATTATATGCATGTATAATTTCAATGAAAATAGAATCTAAATATTATATAATAGTATTAATAAAATGCCCTCCAAAATCTGCTCCCCAAGTAGTAAGTCTTACTAGAAAGAACAGGCAGCTTTGTTGGAAACACCTTAAATACTTGGCAGGTGATGCGTAAATACAATGGAACATCCTTACGATGGGATGTGGTATAACCCTTAAAAACAAACGAATTTTTTAAAAAAAACAAATGAACAAAAAGCATAAAAGCTGAGAAAACTCATGATATGTCCATGTGAATGAACTTTAAGGGTTTCTTTTTATGGATAAACTCAAGTTTCACCACAGTGGGAGTCATGTTCTACATTTTTTGTAGAGAGGGTATGGAGGAAGAAAACAAATATATATTAGTGTGTGCATAAAATCCTTTATGAGGCTTATATTAATAATTGATACTTTTGGCTGTCCTTGTGGGGGTAGGGATGAGTGGGTGGCTCTCTCTTTGGAGAGAGATTTTTGCATTGCAAGCTCTTGTGTACCTCTTGAACTTTGAAATGTGCATGAGTATAACTGCCTCCAAAATGAAAACAAATAAACAAACCTTATGATAACCCAGGGATTGCATCATTCATGTTGAGCAGTCTTGATCTGCGGTCCCTTCGGTAAAACTCCCTGTTGAAACAGAAACATCCCAGATGCATACTAAGAATCAGCACTGTGTCTGATATCCAGGAGACTAGCAAGAACTAAAACAACTGTAATTTCAAATACCTAAAAGTCTAGGAGGGGAGATTCCATGTAAACAAATCTTTGTAATATATGTGGTAAACATTATAATACAGACGGAAACATTGTTTTGCTGTCTATGCCCAGTACAGGGAAATCTACACATAGCCTTAACACCCGGACAAACCTAGCACCGGAGGTTACTGCCAGATACAGACAGCCTATATAGCACCCTCATGAGACCCTAACTAATCTGTTCTAATTATTTGTTTATGTGTCAGGAAATTAGTGGGCAGAGACTTCTCCAGATTTCTAGGGCTGCAATTTTTTTTCTTGTTCTGGAAGAATACCTTAGACTTTTTCCACTGCAGTGCTAAATGTTCCTCCAGCAACTTTCCGAATAATTGTTATTCCAACATTTGCCTCCACTGATGGGAAGTGAGGCAACCCATTCTAACAGCTTCTGTCTCTTCCTCTGCTTTGCCCCTCCATTCCTACAGAAAACTTACTGAGTCAACAGAAGCAAACCTCCTGAGAATCAACCTAGCTTAGTGGTTGGGGGCCAAGTCAGGCTGCTTAATTTTGATGATTGGTTTCAGAAATTACCAATATGTGAATTTGAATAAGTTATGTAACCTCTCTTTGTCTCATTTTTTTTTTCATTTGTATCAACGGTATAATAAAGTGCTTACTTTATAAACTTGGCATGAAGATAAAGTGGGGACAATTATACAAAATTCAGAGCAAAGTGACTAGAACACATAGTAAATGCCTAATAGATGTTGTTTATTGTAATTATCCTCATTGTCTTCAGGGTTGGTGCCATCCTGATCTCAGGATTTTTCTGGTGACAATCCTAACTGGGGAATTAAAACTACAATAACTTCAGTCTCCATCCATCCCCATCACCACTCTTTGTATCCAGGGTCAATAGAAAATATTTTACGTGGTGGCATTATGAGTCAAGAGAGGGGAAACACAAGGGGAAAATAAAGATATAGTAATGAAAAAAAAGTTTATTTCTAGACTAGCTGTGCCTAGGATGTCAGACAGGATTGGGGTCTATCTCCACGGGTAGAGTCTGGTGAAGCTGTGGTCAGATGATGGAGAAGCAGAGCTGAGCAGTGATTAAGAACTCAGTCTCTGGAGTCAGTCAGAACCTGGTTCAAATCTCAGCTCTGCCTCTTTCTGCCTGCTTCACTTTGGGGTAAGTTGATTAACTGACCCAAGTCCTGGTCCTCTCAGTGATAAAATAAAGGAAAACAATAAAATGCATATCATGTGGTTGCTTGAAATTTAGATAAGATAACGACCTTAGGTGGTTTAGCGGAGTATAGAGCATGGGTAGAGCACAGATCCACATTGACCAAAGGGGCAGAGTCCATCGGGAGAGACCTCCAGAAAAGAGGGAGCCATGGGGAGGGGGAGGGGGAGGGGTGGGGTTCCTTGCCAGAATCGACCCATTGGAACTGTGGTCCACTGTGGTTCCTGGGTTCAGGAAAACCTGTTGAATGGAGAGCAAAAGGCTGCATGAGCAGGAGAAATAGCAGGTAATCTAAATCTGAGTTGGCTCCTGCCCCAGAGGCTTCCTTCTCTTACAGATTCAAAGTGTAAGTAGAAATGTCCCATCTACGATTCAAGCCTTTCAAAAAGTTGCAGGCAGACCGACATCCTTGACCTGCTTCCCTTATAAGCTCTTACAAAGATGATGAGATTACCTTATTATGGTGATCTTATTGTATGGCACTTAAGATTTCTAGTGGCCTTTCTCATTTGTTATTTCATAGCACAAATACATTTCTCCCACAAGCATTATTTGCGACAGCTAAATCCCTGTGGTACCAATGAAGAAAGAGGCGGGGGGCACGATTTTCTCAGAATAGCTTAGAGTCCCCTGGGGGGAAACGGCCCCCAAAAAACCACTACCTCTAACAAAACATGGAGGGGAGTTACGTGGGAGAAACACAGGGGAATTTAGGAACACGGTCAAAGCCAGGTTTGGGGTGGGGAAAGGAAAAGGGAATACAGCTTCCCAGACTGATGAGTCTCCAGATGAGTCAAAAAAAAGGGATGGTATTCCATGGCAGTGGGGTGGGGCGGAGACCTGGCTGCGTGTGAGAACATGGCGTTTGAGGAAACTGCCAGGATTTGACCAGGCTGAGCAGAAAGCACGTAGGAAAACTGTGAGGAACAACCCAAGGAATCAGCAAGGGCAGATATCATAGATCCCGAAACTCTACGGAAGGAGCTACGCTGTCCATCTGGGGAGGGTCAGGATTCACTGACCATTTTAATCTAACTAGGACAAGGAAGTGTTATCTGCTTTTGGATTCAGAAAGCCCACACGGACACATCTGACCTGAGCAAAAGTAACTTAATTTTCTAGCAATTGCTTCGCTTACTTGCTGCATATGGAAAGGATGACAGTTCAAATCAGTGAGAGCATAAAGTGAAGTCAAAATTATATGCACAGACTTTCTCTGTCCTTGCTTCCTAGCTGAGAAAGAAGTGCATAATGGAACTAAGAGGAAAAAGACTCATGGTAAATGGAAGCCATTTGAAAAAAAAAGAAACAGATCATTCTTGGGTGCTTAATGAGAGAAAACACAGGATCGTAAGAAAAATAGGTTTGGGGGTGATAATAGAGAGCGTTGGAGAAAATGACAAGTTTGAACAAGAAAAGTATAGAAAACAGAATAAAAGCCTAAAGCAAGAAGAAAAAGGTGGTTTTCTGAGAAATGGACGAGGAGCAAGAAGAAACTGGACAATGCTAACACATGGAATCTGCCCTTACTTGGAGCAAAGAAGAAGGGATACAAAAGCACGTTGCCGATTCATAGGGACTCTCAGTTTTGTTTTTTTTTTTTTTTCAACGTTTATTTATTTTTTGGGACAGAGAGAGACAGAGCATGAACGGGGGAGGGGCAGAGAGAGAGGGAGACACAGAATCAGAAACAGGCTCCAGGCTCTGAGCCATCAGCCCAGAGCCCGACGCGGGGCTCGAACTCACGGACCGCGAGATCGTGACCTGGCTGAAGTCGGACGCTTAACCGACTGTGCCACCCAGGCGCCCCGAGACTCTCAGTTTTTAATTTGTCTTTTCCTACATACTGCAATGCGTGACGCGATCTCGTTAGAATAAACATATTTGTTGCAGTCAGTATAATTTTCCTACAAACAAAAATGTTTCCTTCAATGTGTTAAATGTGCTACATAATATTGAGCTTTCTTAAGAATTCATATGTACTTTGCTGTGCAGCATTTAGTAATGGGTAGAATTCTAAAAGGATTTACTCCTGATGAGCGGCCATACGTTTAAAGCTCATCTTTAATGCTTAGACATTTCATTGGAAACCTAAAAGAGAACAATTTTCCACGAACCTGTCAGTGTTTTCTGATTTGACCCACTTAGGAGTTCTCTGGGCTTTCCAAAAGCATTCTGGATAGTACAACATCTAAGCATAGCAGATGTGAGTAGGTGGGGGCATTGAGGGGCATATTCTTTGTGCAGACTGAAGAATTCTAGAAAGGCTCCAAGTTCTCTCTCCTGCCCAGGCTGTCAGGGCTTGAAATTTTATCCTGAGGACACTTTTTTTTTTTCTTTTTTGAACTAAGATTTTCTGGTCTTTGCTGACCTGAAATTCAAATATCCTCTGTTGTGGTCAAGGCCTTTATTAACTCCTGAGGGTTTGATTATTGTGGAAGCATGGAATTATGGAACTAAAAATAAGTTAATGTTCCAAATTCACCTGTCTCATCCCAGTTTAGGCAACTTGTCCAAAATCACAGCTACAGTCATCGACCTACCTCAGTTTGTATACATCCTGGCTGATTATTTTTACTTAGTGATGGTGGATTGTTTTTCTCTGAGAAGTAAGAGCCAAGAGTCAGAAAGTCCTGGCCTGCATGTGGGGACAGAAAGGAAAGAATGGGTGAAGGTGGAAGACAGAAATAAATGAGATTTCACCTCCTTCTTGCCTGGGTTGGTTGCCATTGGCTTGTGAACACGCAGAGGAAGAAGGTAGTTTGGCCTTAAGTCTATGCAGGTTTTGAACCATTTCTTCCCAAACAGGAAGTCTTTACAGTTTTTAACTTGGGATGTTATCCATTTTAAAAGGGAGAAGCTAACTCGTTTGGGGCGTCTCAGGCAACAAACTTTCTCTGCGGTAGAGTTGCGACGCTAAGTACAAGACTCGGGTGATGAGATTCAAGTGTTTTCCCGGTATTTCCTTCTCCAGCTGTGTTCTCTGATTAGAGAGTTAGCATTTGGAACTCTTACTCTCTGAATGACTCATATATATTCCAGTGACCAGGAAGCCTGCGGCTGTCTCCCCTTACCCTTTTAAAGTGCCATTTCAGTGCTTAGAAAACATTTCATCCATCAGTGGTATCAATACTTGTCATGCTGTGAAAGTTGACTGTCCTGGCCACTTGCACATATAGTGAGCATGCAGAGCTGACCCAAATTCTACTCAAGAATGGAATAAGATAAGCTAATCATTATATAAAAAGTGCACTATAATAAAAAGTGGCTCTATAATCAATTCTGAGAGATCTACAAAAGAAAATGCACACCATGTCAGCTCTTTAATATGCCTCGTCAGTATTAGGAAAAACATATTTTCTCTTAATCCTTGCCTATTCTCCCTCAATTCTCTCCTAAAGTAGACTTTCAGTGCTCACTGTAAAAAATGTAAACAGTAGGTATAAAAGTACAAAAAAGAGTCTCTTTTTTGGGAGCAGCGCTCCCCAAAGAGTTCCCATCCAAAGAAATAATTGCTCAAGCTCTGGTATATTTCTTTACCTGTAGATATTCATACAGGATATGTACACACACATGCATACCCATTTGTACAGTGGGACCATGGCAAACGTTGTATTCTATGACCTGCATTTCCTTACAAGAAGACGCCATGGAAATCTTTCCGTTCCATAAAAAAGAAAACCACGTCATCATTTAAAATGGAAGTTTGCCCCATGATATGTTTAACTAGACACATATTGGTGAACACGTCAATCAGTGTCTCAAATTTTTAAGTGTCTTTTTTTTAAGTTTATTTATTGATTTTGAGAGAGGCAGAGACAGTGCGAGTGGGGGAGGGATAGAGAGAGAGGGAGAGAGCAGGTTCTGTGTCGCCAGCGTAGAGCCTGACATGGGGCTGGAGCTCACGAAAGTGCAAAGCTGTGACCTGAGCCAAAACCAAGAGTTGGATGCTTAACCGAGGGGCCATCCAGGCAGGCGCCCCTCTGATTTTTTGTTATTACAAACTATGAGGCACCCATGTGTCCAAGATCCACCATTGTATCACCCCCAATACATTGCCACCACCTCTCTTGTTTGCCTCCCTTGCCCTTCCTGTCTGTGCCACACAGTAGCTGGCTCTTTCATATGCTCCTTGTTGTATGTGGTGCTTTAGTATCTAGTTTAATCCATGTTTAACTTTTTCTATGTGGTGTATGAGCCCCCTGGAGAATGGAATTAGGTCTTCCAGTTCTTTACTGCCCCTCCCTTAATGTATAACAAAGACCATTGATATAATAGGAGCTCCTCAAATATTAATACTTCCAAATTGATTTTTATTTCAGTTTGATTTGTGGTCTCTGGGCAATTTTCCCTGTTGGAGGCTTTGGCTGATTTATTTTATTCTATCCAAATGTATCTAATCTTTGATTTCTCCCCCTTTAAATATATGTACCTAGACACAAGCTGGTTAATACAGCTAGATTTTTTTATGAACTAACAATGAAAATACAAAACAGATACAGTACTTACGGTCCTGTTCTCACATACGTTAATTTGTATTCACATGTGGGAACTCATTTGTTCCTCACAACAACCAAATAACGGGCGTAGTTAGTAGCTGCGTTTTGCAAGTGGAGACACTGAAACATGGAAAAATTAAATTGCTCAAACCAACAGTGGCAGAATGAGAATTCTAGCCCCGATCCTCTGGCTCCAAGTCTATGCACTTATCTGTACGTAAATTGCTTCTCAACTCTCTGATGACCTTTCTTGGGCTCAGTGAACTCTTCTGGCTCAATGTGTTTGCACAGTTACTATTACAGAGACCTGAGGAGACAGGGCTTAAGAGTAGGAGCTTCAAGCATTGTGGCCAGAGGAGGGAAGTGGCTTTCCCTTAGAGCCCATGGGAGGGGTGCCTGCTCCTTCCGCCTGCATTAGAGATTCCCTCAGCACATTGTACGACCATTTGTCTGAAAGGCAAATGCCACTAATAGTTTAAAAGCAAAAAGAGACTTCAAAACTGTTGTCGTCAGTGAGACTATAGATATAATATCCCATCGCGGTGGCTCCAAATATATATAGCTCTGATTTTATACCACCTTCTGCCCTAAAATCCACAGAAAGCAGTCTATTTACAGGTTTGAGAGCAGGATGCTGAGTCAAACGTTTGGAAAGGGTCTTCCTTTTTTTTTTTTGTTTACCACCAGTGAACAAGCTTTGGGTGTGCCCCTGGACATGTCTCATCACTTACAACTCAGTTTCTCCTGGAAAGTGAGCTGTTTTATGAGTGATCTCCAGGCCATGCTAAAGAAGACATTTGGGGATGATCAGATATTAAATCCTGTGGAATGAAGGTGTCAGGTAGAAAGTTCTGGAACAGGTAGAGAGAGAAATAAATCAGTTGACTGTGGCAGGGTTCTTTGTTCCCCATCTTGCTCTGCAGTGTCATGCGGCACAAGAAAATAGTTCTGCTCTGCACAAAGGCAATAACCTCACCAAACCCATGCTTCTCCTGAATGCCAAGGATTTGCCTGAGCTGTAGATTTTAGGTGCAAAGAATATCAAGGTGATTTTGACAAGGATGGGAAATTAACTCTTCTATGTATTTGTGGGAGTAGGTAAGGTAATTTCTGGGATGGCTTTTGAGGTCCTTTTCAGCAGCTGGTTCTTATAGAAATCATGTATCTGAAGACGATATTACTGCCTCTTTGATGACAGCTTGCTCCGTGTTTGCAAATAGTGGTTTGCAAGGGACAGTTGGCAAAATCGTGAGGCATTTTCAATTGTCACACCTGGGAATGGGCTGGGGGAACAGTGTGCCACTGGCATCTAGTGTGTGGAAGCCAGAGACGGTGCTAAATGTTGCACGCTAAAATGCACAGGGCAACCTCCTCAGTGAAGAATTGTCCAGCCCCAAATGTCAGTCGTGCTGCCCTGAGAAAGCCCTGACCAGCTAATGCATGGCGAAGGCCTAGGCTGAGAAGAAGGTAATGATATGTGAGTCCTTACTTTGGTTGCCATGCAATCTCATTTCGTGAAGTCAGAAACCTGTGTAATGACAACCGAATGAGCTTAGAGAATATATTGCTACGAAGCTTTTTAAACTAGCAAGATAATTTAGGATTAATGAGCCCTACTACCTTCATAAATATCTCCCCCAAAACTTTCTTTTAAAATATAAATTGAATTATGAACCTCATCTGTTTAGAACACTTTAATCGATTGCTCTCAGGAAAAATTCGTACTCCTTAAGTGGCCCATAAGGCCCTGCACGATCTGGTCCCGGCTCATTCTCCGGCCTCTCTTCAGCCTCTTTGGCTGCTGTTCTCTCGCCACACCAGCCCTTTACTTCCTCAAATGTGAGGCTCATTTCTGCTCCAGGCCTCCTCCTCTAATCTTCCCTTCTTCCCTCTGCTTAGAACATCCCGTCCCAACCAAAGAACATCTCTCTCTACCTACTTGTCCCCAGCTCAAGCGTTGGCATTTCTGTGAATGTTCACTGAAGCTCTCCCTAATCTAAGGTAGGTTCTGTGTATTACTGTAACACTTGACACATTTCTAATCATGTATTTTTGTGTGCTTATGTGTTCATGTTTGGCTCCCTGATGGCTCTCGATCTCTCATGTGGGGCAAAGTTGACGCTGTCCTTTTTTTTTTTTTTTTAACTCACCAGAGAGTATTGATTGCTTAATTTGTTCATACATAGTTACTGGGGTGACAAACATAAGCTATATCCTTTTTTTTAAAATTTTTTTTTGAACATTTATTTATTTTTGAGACAGAGAGAGACAGAGCATGAACAGGGGAGGGGCAGAGAGAGAGGGAGACACAGAATCAGAAGCAGGCTCCAGGCTCTGAGCCATTAGCCCAGAGCCCGACGTGGGGCTCGAACTCATGGACCGCGAGATCGTGACCTGAGCTGAAGTCGGACGCTTAACCGACTGAGCCACCCAGGCACCCCAATTTTTTTTTTAATGTGGCAAGGACAGATAACATGAGTTACACCCTCTTAACAAATTGTAATTGTACAGTACAATATCGCTAACTCTAAGCACTCTGTTGTACAGAT
The DNA here is from genome assembly GCF_016509475.1 of Prionailurus bengalensis. Classification (NCBI taxonomy): domain Eukaryota; kingdom Metazoa; phylum Chordata; class Mammalia; order Carnivora; family Felidae; genus Prionailurus; species Prionailurus bengalensis. Next base: position 103,173,572 of record NC_057349.1, read on the forward strand.
GATCTCTAGAAATTATTCTGACAATGCTTTGTCACCACATATCTCCAGTGTCTCTACCTTAATGTCTCTACAGACTAGGTTTTCTTTCTTTTTTTTTTTTTAATCTTTTTTAAAAGTTTATTAGGTTTTTTGAGAGACAGAGCGTGACTAGGGGAAAGGCAGAGAGAGAGAGGGAGACACGGAATCTGAAGCGGGCTCCGAGCTCTGAACTGACAGCACGGGGCCCAACGCGGGGCTCAGACTCACAGACCGTGAGACCATGACCTGAGTCGGGTGCTTAACCGACTGAGCCACCCAGGCGCCCCAACTAGGTTCTCAATAAATATTTTTTGGAGGAAAGAAACTAGCTTTGAGTCATGGAGGAACATGATGCCTCTGCCCTCCCCTGCTTTTCTCATTCTCTCAGCTACAACCACAATATACCGTCACTCTAAGGCAAGAACTTTCTCTGTTGGGTACAGGGCTCCATGCTTTCGCTGAAGCAGAGACAGGCAGCTGTCCAAAAGCAGAGAACATTTGTTCAACGCAGCGTGTTGTGACATAGAGTTGATGCCTCTCTGCTGCACGATTCCATCTAGCGAGAGGCGCTGCCTCTCTCTGGAATAACAAGAATGAGAAGGGCAGGACAATTTTTTTCCCCAAAGTTTTAGGTTAGAACAACAGAGCATCTCTGCTTGAAGGATGCATTGCGCTGAAGAAAAGAGTCCTAAATGTTATCCACGCTTCAGCTGGTCTTTTACAGACAGAATCTTGTAAGTTTCACACCCAGGTAAGTTCAGGGTTTGGACCAACAAGGATAAGGAGAGCTCAGGACCTCAGGAAATTGTCTGGTCTATGCACATCACTTTTAAGGCAAGTCGAGCTTTATTGGCCTAATCTGGTTAGCATCATGATATTCTGATTGCTAGCAGCCTGGTCGGCGTTAATGTTTATCACCAGCACACCATCATTCTGTTCCAAAGAACTGGGACTGACCTGGTACACTTAGTTCTTTTGAATAAAGAGATAAAGATGTGTTTTCCTTTTTTATTTCTCTGAATGTCTGACCTACATTTTACCTTTCTGTTATCATGTAAAAGAACATTGTATTTTACTTATGGTTTATTATAAGGGGAGATTATGTTTCTGTGTGTAGGAATATATGATCCTCAGTTTGTGTTGGGTCAAGGTAGCCTACATATAATGAAGTATATTCACACACTGAAAATCTTTTTATATATTTTGGTTCAGATACAGCATTTGCTTGTCTAAAATGAATAAACTAAACACAGAGGTCAAAAACTTTTTGAAGCCTTATGATTCCTTCCATTTGAGGTTAGAGATAAGGTTATCCTAATGCTTTGAGCTCCCCAAGCCAAGTAGTTAGAAATCGGCTTTTTAAAGGAAAAAAGATAAATGTTAATTTGCAGTTATTTTCAAATATGAATTCCTGTGAAAATGCTTCCACTTTGTTTTGGTTCAAAACTTCACTATCTGATGGTTTGAATTCAGATCATGTGTTTTACATGTTGATTATTACCTAGTGAATAACACAACAATGTCTGACTCGAAAATGATATTTCCTTTACTGATGACAAGAACATTTTCTTGGCTCTCTGCTACCCATGGAAATAAATACAGGCTATAATCTCGATGGTCATACTAATTATTTGTCATCAGCGTCACTGCCATCAACGCTTTAAACACTATTTTACTGTCATCACCTGTTGCCATCATTGTCATGGGGTTTTCCTTTCTTCCATCGAATCCTCCTCTTCCAATTCACAAAGGTCTGGCCAACAAAATTTGGCAAAGAACTACTTTAAAATCCACTTTAAGAAACAGTTAATAATAGAAAACTTTATCTTCTTAACTGATGTATTCTGCTGAATGTTCAAAAAGCATCTTCCCTTAACCAGGCTAAGTAAGCATAAATGCTCTGCATTAATTTTGTGTTGCTGCACACAGGTACCACAGACGTTGTGCCTTAAACCCACACAAATGTCTTTCTCGCCATTTCTGTGAGTTAGGAGCCCAGGCCTGGTTTAACTTCATCCTCTGTCTGGAGTCTCCCAAAGCAGCGGCCTCTGTGCTGATGGGGCTGCGATATCCTACGAGGCTCAGGGTCGCCCTCCAAGCTTATTCAGGCTGGTGGCAGAATTCTGTTTCTTGCAACTGTAGACGGAGGCCTTTTTTCCTTGTGGCTGCTGGCTGGGGGTTACTTTCAGCTCTTAGAGGTTACCAGCTCTTCTTTGCCCCATGGCCCTCCCTGTAACATGAAAGTATGCCTCTTCCACCTCTCTCATGCTCAAATTTGTTTCTACAAGGGACATGTGGGTGGCTCAGTCGATTAAGCATCCGACTTCGCCTCAGGTCATGATCTCACGGTTCACAAGTTCGAGCCCCGCGTCGGGCTCTGTGCTGACAGCTCAGAACCTGGAGCCTGTTTCAGATTCTGTGTCTCCTTCTCTCTCTGCCCCTTTCCTGCTCTCTCTCTCTCAAAAATAGATAAACATTGAAAAAAAATCTGTTTCTACAAGAAGAACATGGTCCCTTGTAAGGACTCACTTGAGGAGATCAGGCCCATCTAGGATAATCTATCTTTCGACAAACTCAAAGTTAACTGAATACTAACTTAGCCCCGAGAGTGAAATCCCATTACAATCTCACATCTTGCCTTCTCTCAGGGTGAAGGATTATACAGGGTTTGTGTGTATCAGAGGTCATGTTTTTTTTTTTTTAAGTTTATCCATTTATTTTGAGAAAGAGAGAGCTAGCAGGGGAGGGGCAGAGAGAGAGGGAGAGAGAATTCCAAACAAGCTCTGCACTGTCAGTGCAGAGCCCGATGCAGGATTCCATCTCACAAACCTGACTTCATGACCTGAGCAAAAGTCAAGCGTTGGATGCTCAACGCTTAAGCCACCCAGGCGCCCGAGGAAAACCATCTTTAATTTCATCTACCACATTCTCTAACCCACTTAGTAGTTTCTTTAGCTCTTTCCTATAGACCTGTGCTATCTAATACAATAGCGAGGAGCAACCTTGATCCTTTGATTGGAATGAACTAACTTGAAATGAATTAAAATCACACAAAATTGAGAATTCAGTTTCTTAGTCCCACTCGTCACCTTTTACACCCTCAGTAGTCACACGCCATTATCGCAGAAAGTTCTGTTTGGTGTTAAGGTGTTACGGTTTGTCTAGGTTATCGCTTCTATACGACATAGCTGATAAGACTTTCATTGTCTTCATGCAGAACATTGACTAAGACTGGAAATTGTTAGACTTTGTGTAGGCAGGCAAGAGGAGACATATTTTAAAAGAGTATATGAATATGTGTTAAGTCATATCACAGAGGTGGTATGTTTTGCTCTAGTCCTAGTCTGAACCTCGGGGACAATTTCTTGCTATTGTCTTTTTGTTGTGGCTAATTGCAACAATGGAACAGTTCCATCCCCACAGACCATCCTGTTGGAGAGTGCTTCGCAGCAGCCCATAAAAAAGATACACTTCAGCCTTATGCACAGCTCCTACAGTGTTGTCCAGTGGTACGTTCTCTGATGATGGACATGTTTTATATCTATGCCATCCAATAGAGTAGTCAGTAGCCATAGCAGTCAGTGGTTATTGAACACTTGAAGAGAGACTAGAGAGGAACTCAAATCTAAATGTTATTTGATTTTAATTATAAATTCATAAACTAATTTAACATTTTGAATAGATACATGTGGCTACTGGTTACCAGAGGGGGCAGCCTAGGTCTGGAATAGGACGCATTTACAATGACCCGCATCCCTCAGAGGATTGGGATACTATTTTGCCATTTTCTGGAACACAAAATCTGGGAGCTCTTACGAGTGCAGTGGGAAGATGGCTGGGCAGGTGAGGAAGAAACAATGCAATGCTCTTAGCGTTTCATTATATTGTAGACAATTTTGAAAGTCTAAGAAAAGAGGTTGAAAAGTAAAATCTCCTGGTTTTAAATCTCACTTTAGATTCAAGTTAGCTTTTCATCTGTAGCAATTTGTCTGCCTCGAGAACTTTACAGCTTTATTCAGCTGGAAGAAATTTTCTCACAATGTTTCTCCTTGCATTCACTTGCCTCTTGCTTTGTTACATTTAATTATATCTCCCCTTAAGGCAGATGGGAGGGAAAACATCAAGTAAACATGTTCCACTTCAGAACTTGTTCTTCCCCCAAAAGGTATAATTTGTAACTTAATAAACATAACCACACTGTGATTTAATTAACAAGTCACAGCAACAAACAAAATAGTAAATCTGTGATGTATTTTGGCATGATGAGAATGGCAGATCTCTTTTAGATGAGAATTTAAAGTGAGGTAAAGTCAAATTTAGCTCAGTGTATCATCCCTTGATGTGCTGATGGCCCGTCACAAAGACACACACTGCCTGTCTCCGTGAAATGTACACCTATTTTTAGGGATGACAATTTCCAGCATGCCAATGTATTTAGGTATCATTTCCACATGCTCAACTTCTCAGGAACTGGACCAAATGTTGAAACCGCATGATACTCCTAAGGATACCTATCTCTGCATTAACGACCACATGTAAAGCCCAAGTCAAAAATACAGTTAGGCAGGCAGATTTTATGGTTAAATTATACCATAGCTAAAGTTGGGCATTTCTACCACGTATAGTTTGAGAAGAGAAAATCCCTAAACTCCTTCTGTTTGTATAGGAATAAGAGGAGATTGGCTACTCCACTTTTTTTTTTTTTTAATGGATCAGGATGTCACAGTTTCAAATGAAGTGTCACGGCTGTGAATTTCTTTTTTTTTTAATTTTTTTTCAATGTTTATTTATTTTTGGGACAGAGAGAGACAGAGCATGAACGGGGGAGGGGCAGAGAGAGAGGGAGACACAGAATCGGAAACAGGCTCCGGGCTCCGAGCCGTCAGCCCAGAGCCCGATGCGGGGCTCGAACTCACCGACCGTGAGATCGTGACCTGGCTGAAGTCGGACGCTTAACCGACTGCGCCACCCAGGCGCCCCACGGCTGTGAATTTCTAAGACAAGGAGCCATCACAGACCTTGGCCTCCGTATGCACCAGAGAAGTTAGAGAAGGCCACTCCGGGCACTGGCTTTGGTACAGTTACAAGTTCCAGCTCCAGTTACCAAGTAGAGCTACAAGGAATAAACTTAGGGAACAGAACTCTGACAATGTCTTTTTTTTTTTTTTCCTATTATTTTGGAAAATTTCTGTACCTCCCCTTGTACCCAAGAGCCCAGGAATATTTCCACTCACTCTATTCTCTATGTCTTGGTGTCTCATTATTATTGTTATTTCCTTGAGCTACAGAATGATAAATAAGATTGGCTGTCAAGAGTTGGATGCTCAACTGATTAAGATTACATAACTAAGTAATGCGCAGCAGGATAATGACACTTTGAAATATCACCTAAATCGTCTTCTTTCTTAGGTAATTCATTTCATATTCACTTCCTTGCAACCTTCCACCACTCACTTTAGGCTGTGAAGTTGAGACTTACTGCCACGGAAAAGAAGAAGCAGAGGATAGATACAGCTGAAAACAAACTCTTTGACGAAGTCAACGGAGGGATTTTATTTAAACGCCCAGCAGACCCAACGATCTGAAAACAAGATGCATTCGATTTGTAGTAAAGCAGAAACTTGAGAGAAAAGCAGTTTTGTAGTTGACTCACCTTGGTAGATTCAGAGCTGTGTTGGAACCACGCAGGGGGAGGCGACAGGATATGACATCATAATGTCATGAAAGGTTGTTTTTTGTTTTTGTTTGTTCTTTTTTTTTTTTTTCATTTTAGCTACGAAGGAAGGAAGATATTAAAATATATCCTATTCAGAGGTGAGGAACTTATGGAGAATTGGGACAGGAAAACAACAAACTGGGCGTTAGCATAGCCTATGCTCCACCCACCTCTGCTTTGTGGGTCAGAGCTCCTATAGGTGAAGAGAACAGAGACTGATAGTTTGAGGAATGTGAAAGAGGGTCCTGCACAAACGTAGGGCTGTAGTTGATTTGTTCATTCATTCAACTGTGGTTTGCATGTGTTAGACACTACACGCTTGTAACTGGAGTGGGCCCAAGAGAGCATGAGGGCAAAGAATTAAACACAGTGAATCTAAAGAACTTTTGAGGAATGTTCTTACAGGGGATGGACAATATGGGCCAGTATTGGAGGGAAGTAGAGTCAGGAGACAGTGTTCTTTTAAATACTTGAAAAATTTGTTTTTAAGATGAAATGGAAAATAGCATGTTGTAATCAGATAAGAATGACTGGGGGAGGGGGAACTTGTCAGTGCAGGAGAAAGGGACCAAGTCACTGCAACAATGTGCTTGAATAAGTCACAGAGGATAAGAATGAGAGTTTGGTTTTGCTGGAAATAATAACAGGGACACCAGAAGTGCGGGTAAATTTAATAGTAGGATCAGAAATGCGAGCAAGCAGAATGTAACATGATGTGAAGGTTGTAATGATATAGATACAATGCATTAAAAATTTAGGAAGTTCAGTTCAGGATGGAAGAGATTCCAGCTATGAAAGATACAGATGACTTATTATAACCCTCCTGACTTTAAAGGCAGTAGAAAAGTCCAGTGGCTTGCATCTGGGTATGATCGCCTCCCTCATCACCCAGGGAGATGTGGTGACATATGGAGATGGTTTTTGTCACAGCTGGAAGAGGGGTTGCTACGGGCATCTCGTGGGTAGAGGTGAGGGAGGCTGCTAAAAAGTAAGCGGGGAATTCTTCCATCTGAAAGCATGTGACCTTTGGCTTAACTAGGTGGCCCAGTCAACCACCCACAAAGTAGCTGGCGTTGAAGTGACTCATTCCGGTTCTAACTAGCCACCTTAATCTAACTAAACAAGTTCGATGGGAAACAAATGTCCACGGGTATCCCAGGTCAACTGAGAACATGAAAATGGGGTTTACTGGCCAATTAGTCATGGGGGAAAATACACTTCTTATAACTTTATCTTTTGAAGTCACGTTTTGATGCTTAGCATGGATCTTCTCAACTCAAATGAGAACACTGAAGATGCAGTTTCATAAACTTTATAATCTTATGGCCATGTAAAAATATTATTATTTAATAATGAACAAACTAAGCCTCAGAAAAAAATAAGGATTTGAAAATTTGCCTATTCCTGACACAAAGGTCACATGATCTGGTACATGTTTCGATAGGATTGGAAGTGGATTTTGTATAACCATCAGCAGAGTGGAGGGAGTGGGAACGACAAAGAGGTTTGAAAGACCAGAACATTTTAATTAAAACATTTTTAATGTTGATTTATTTTTGAGAGACAGGGATATGGCACGAGTGAGGGAGGGGCAGAGAAAGAGAGAGACACAGAATCCGAAGCAGGCTCCAGGCTCTGAGCTGTCAGCTCAGAGCCCGACTGTGGGGCTTGAACTTATAAGCTGTGAGACCATGATCTGGGCTGAAGTCGGTGGCTCAGCCGACTGAGCCACCCAGGTGCCCCTGAAAGACTGGAACATTTTAATATTCACTAACTTGAAGACAGATGTGAAACATCATCTAGTGCTTAGGCAAGATCTGATGGAATGTTTTCTAAAAGTAATCTAAGTACTAGGCCCTATGTGAATGCTCCTATCTTGTTTGACAACCTGTCTTATTTTCCAAATTCACCGAATTATAGCACCTGCAAGAAAGAATACACAAGACCAATCGACTCTTACAACCTAATATTAACATTACCGAGTTACACATAGGAACATAGATAAACAGCATGAAAAAAAAATCAACTGGCTTGAAAAAAATATCATAAGTATGTAGATTGTAATCTACCTCAAAATCTTTCAAAAGAAGGCAAGGCATAAACTCTACATAAACATAAAAAAAGCTAGTGGTATATATATATATATATATGCCTTAATATTGAACAATGAATTGGGCTTCTCTTACGTTCGTTCCTTTGCTTTCGAATGCTTTTAAAAGAGTTTTCTTTGTTATGTCACCTTGGGCTATAAACTGATCTATAATGCATCTGTCTGTATTTGACTGCCCACCATACACAGAACACTGACTTGACTCTGGGGATTCAGTGATAAGTGAGATGTTCTGGTTGCTCTCAGGCGCTTGCAGTCCAGCAGGCTAGAGAGAGAGAGAAATATGCAGGCAACAGCAACACAGTGTGATAAGTTCTATGGCAAAGGTAACCATGACTATGCAACGTAAGGTCAAAGCGGGAGTACTTGACAGGACTTGGGAGATTTCTGGGGACGAGGTAGTGGCATTCTAAGCTGCCCTCTGAAGGATGAGCAGTAGTGTGTGAGAGAGGGCAGAACATTTCAGGGAGAGGGAACAACCTATTCAGATGTGCAAAGATGAGATACAGCGTAGGGCAGAAACCACCGGCAGAAATGTCAGTGGTTCAATATGACATTGGTCTAGAAAATAGGAGGGGCCAATGGGATTGTGCTGGGGTCTGAATGTTTGCTTCCCCCCGAAGTCCGAATATTGAAATCCTAACCCCCAAAGGTGATGACATCAGGAGGCAGAGCCTTAGGAGGTGATTAGGTGATGAAGGTGGAACCCTCATAAATGAGATTCGTGATTTTATCAAAGAGATTTTATAAAATTGTAAGTCCCCTCCACTATGGAGGACACAGTGAGAAGGTGCCAGCTATGAACCAGGATGAGGACTCTCGCCCTGCCATGCTGGCTCCCTGATCCTGGACCGTTAACCCCCAGAACTGTGAGAAATAAATTTCTGTCATTTATAAGCTACCCAGACTGTCATATTTTTGTTATAGCAGCCCAAACAGACGAACAGACTGCTGAAAATAGGTAATCAGGGACCAGATCACCAAGGGCACTTTATCCTGAGAACACTGGATAATCACTATGACTCATTAGTCAGTGAAACAACATGCTCGAGTTTCTAAAATGCAGAATCTATGGTTACAATGTGGAGAACGTATCAGAGAAGGATGAACTGGGAGACGATGAGCCCAGTTAAGTGGCAGTTTTGCAAACCATGTGGCCTGGACAAAGGTAATTAGATCTTGATAAGAAGAGTGGGGGGTAAAGTGGACACAATTTTGTGATTGTTTAGATATAAGAGGCAAGGGAAATAAAGGCAGTTGGAAGCGATCCCCATCTCTTTGGTTTAGGAAATTGAGCTAATGGTGATACCATTGACATGGGGAGGCCATCCAGGGGTTTGTAGGGAAGATAAGGTTTTTTTTTTAATATAATTTATTGTCAAATTGGCTAACATACAGTGTGTACAGTGTGCTCTTGGTTTTGGGGGTAGATTGCCATGGTTTATCGCTTACATACAACACCCAACAAGTGCCCTCCTCAATGCCCATCACCCATTTCCCCCTCTCCCCCATCTCCTTCCCATCAACCCTCAGTTTGTTCTCTGTATTTAAGAGTCTCTTATGGTTTGCCTCCCTCCCTCTCTGCAACTATTTTTCCCCCTTCCCTTCCCCCATGGTCTTCTGTTCAGTTTGTCAAGTTCCACGTATGAGTGAGAGCATATATCTGTCTTTCTCTGACTGACTTATTCCACTTAGCGTAATACCTTCCAGTTCCATCCACAGTGCTGCAAATGGCAGGAGTTCATTCTTTCTCGTTGCCAAGTAGTATTCCATTATATATATAAACCACATCTTTATCCCTTCTTCAGTTGACGGACATTTAGGCTCTTTCCATAATTTGGCTATTGTTGAAAGCACTGCTATAAACATTGAGGTACATGTGCCCCTGTGAGCCAGAACCCCTGCATCCTTTGGATGAATTCCCAGTAGTGCTATTGCTGGGTCATAGGGTTTTTAATTTTAATTTTGAATTTTTTTGAGGAAGCTCCACACTGTTTTCCACAGAGGCTGCACCAGTTTGCATTCCCACCAACAAGTGCAAGAGGCTTCCCATTTTTCCACATCCTCGCCAGCATCTGTTGGTTCCCGAGTTGCTAATTTTAGCCACTTTGACCAGTGGGAAGTGGTCTCTCAGTGCTGTTTTGATTTCTATTTTGCAGAGAAGATAAGGTCTATCTGCTATTGCACTCAAAGGCACCCACTGACTACAGTGAGCATAGAGGTGCACGTTGATGTTTTCTCCCCTGCAGCTGCCTTACTTCCCATTCACAGGGTTCTAAATGCTACTGTTGGTAGTGTATATTTCCGAAGACGTAGGGTTTGCAAACAAATCCCTCTGGCAACATTTCAGAGGTATCAATTCAACAATTCCATTCTGACTGGTTTCTCGAGTCAACTGGCTCACTAATAAATGCATCCTAATTATTTGCAGAAATGGCCACTAAAGAATGGGCATGTAACAATATCTAGCACTCAAGTTTGGAAAAAAATAGAATATTCTGAAACTAGTCTAAGGTGCTATCAAGAAATGATATAACTGAGAAATGTATAGAATTGTTGAATTGAATCATTCATTGTATTGTACACCTGAAACTAATAAAATGCTTTATGTTAATTATATTTTAAGAAAAATAAAAAGGAAATGATGTAACAAGAAGAAACAGTATGCATTTAAATTATATCTTACGCAATTCAGTAATAGTACTATTAGACAGAGTCGTGGGTGAGAATATTCACTGGTAAATATATACTGAACTCAAAACATTGTATTTGATTGCAGAGAATGAAGAACAAATTATGGGGATTAAGCAAATTTTATTCTCAGACAGATTTCGAAATTCTTTTTCTTGGTATGGTTAAAAATAAAGTATTAATAAATTGTTCCTTAGTAAATTGTTTGTTGCTAGTTTAGGGTATTTGGTAGAAATGAGTTATGTGTGACATGCCTTATCCTTAACAGTTTATTGTTTATGTTAAAGATGACAAAAATTATATTTCGTTTCTTTATGGAATCCAAGATCTTAACAGAATTTGTGACAAGGAACATCTTATCCTAAAATGTTAATACTTTTTCTTTTTTCTTTTTGAAAGAGGAAGAAGGAATGCACAGAAGCTGTTTTCTGGTCTTAGGTGTAAATTTAGATTTTTCTTAGGTTCTATCTTGTTGTCCTGGCAAACCAAATTACAATTGTTGTATCTAATAGAGTGAATCACAAAATCATATTGAAGGTGATTTTAATGTTTCATCGTGGCCCTGTTATAATGAAAATTTCAGAAATATTGTTCTTTAAGCATGCTGACATTTTTCAAACATTCTCTTTTTTAAATGTTATAGCTCAGAGAGGGGAATGGGCCACTTTTAGAATAACATGCTATATGCGTACGTCTGCCTTTTTAATTTCAATTGGAAGAAAGTGCAAAGATCTTCAAACACAGCAGAAATTGTGAATTAATGGGACCTGCAATTAAATCTTTTTGTGGCATAAACTGTGCCTACGCCTTAACAAAACAAGATGTCAGCATTGTGAAGGTCAAAGTTGCATAGCGTCAAATAGATCAAATGCTGAATTGTTTATAAACATGTTAGAAAAGCGCACCGCTGTAAAAATATTCTTATAATCTGCAGAACTTGACACTGACAATAACATTTGCTATTTAATTAAATGTTGAGAAGGCATTTATAGATAGACACCAATATACAGCGGTTTTCTTAGATTGTGTCTAGAACAACCTTTATTCTCCTTTGCAATAATTCTGTACCACCCGAAATACTTGACAAAGGAAGATATTTGTCAGTATCTACATTTCTTAGAATTTCATCTTGGCTTTGAGCTTTGTGATCCAAGTGAGGTGTTTTTTTTTGTTTTTTTTGTTTTTTTTTTTTTATAAGTGAGACTTATTTTTCACAGATTTTATGATTATTCTTTCTGGTGAATGTTTTCTACCCTTTTCTCACCCCAAATATGATTCAGGTTATAGGTAAAAGCTTTTCCTCTGGAAAGAATAGGATATCAGACATGGACACACACACACACACACACACACACACAAATGAACAAGGTAGCACATGAGGCTCCTCTGCCAAAAATATCCCAGTATCTTCCCATGCTTTGTGGATAAATATTTAAATTCATTGGCTTTCCTTCCCATCAGCCAGCTTTTCCGGTTCTGTTAAAGTGTTAACATTAGCTGAAATGGCTTACTATGTATCTCTTAGGGACATATTGTATTGCCTCTGCTTTATGTTTGTTTTGTCTATTTATGTTGTTTTATCCGAAAGAAATGCCTTCCCTTCTCTGTGTGTGTTTGTGAGTGCCAGTGAAAAGATATTTACGTCAAGATAGTTGTCTCTACTGCTTTCCATTTGGGACTCGTTGCCTTTTTTCTGCCACAGAATTAAAAGACATATGTAGAACAGATACTCGAGAGAAACCACTGCTCGTTTTTATAAAACTGTGTCTCCAAGCTTCTGCGAAGAAACCAGAGTCCTGGTCAACTGAATCAGAACACAGGATGCTTCTTGCTTTTCTGGTCTTGGTCTTTGCCCTTGATTCCCTTAACTCACAATAACTTGGTGCTCTAGATCTTAGAATTCCAAGGAAAATACACACATTCATCTATCCTCTATCTGAAATGTCACCCTACGCATCTTGGTTCAACAATAACTAATAATGAAATTTAGTATCCTTTTAGTGTCAGTCATGAGGCAAAAAAGCAGACAATGGAGCTTGTCTTTGAGCAGTTGTCAAATTCTGAAGAGCATTTAGAGTTTGGGGATGCTAAGGACTGAAAGGGGTTGCTGAAGGGAAGAGAAGCTTCCACTCTTTTCTTCTTTAAATTTTTTAACATTTATTTATTATCGAGAGACAGAGAGAGACAGAGCATGAGCAGGGGAGGGGCAGAGAGAGGAGGAGACACAGAATCTGAAGCAGGCTCCAGGGTCTGAGCGGTCAGCACAGAGCCTGATGCAGGGCTCGAACTCACAAACCGGGAGATCATGACCTGAGCCAAAGTCGGATGCTTAACGGACTGAGCCACCCAGGCACCCGGAGAAGCTTCCACTCTTGTGTTCAGAACTGCTCTTCTTTCATGGGTGTTGTGATTTTTTCCCATAGAATATTTCATCTAAACAGATTACAATGGGCTAAAGAAAAAATAATTTGTTCTAGAGGTTGAAGTGAGTCACTCACTCGCTCTGTTTCTTCAAACTCAACTTTCTCTATGTAAAGCAGGAAGCACAGCTTTCCATGAAATTTGTCCTGACCTCTCCACCATGATATCACTTCTTGGAACTCCTACAGCAGTTACTGCCTGGGCTCTGGAGTCTGACAGTCTAAACTCTGTGCCTTGTTTTTTCCCATGATTATCCTGTAGTATGAGGCTAATAATAGCATCTACCTTAAGGATCCGTGGTGAGGATTGAATGAATTAAGTTACCAGTACTTAGTATGCAAATTACACTGATACCCATTACTATCATTATTGGCTATTTAATTCTATTCTGCCTTATGATATATATATATATATATATATATGTTGTGTATCATAAAAGATATCAAAAGCGATCTAAAATTGCTTTTTCATTTTACTATGAAATATTATATACATTCAAATAATTGACATATATGATATATGTATTATAGAATATATATAAGTAAGTATACACTTAGGCAATAGAACTTCCCCACCGTCACTATGTCCTTTTTCCGGGTGCATACCTCCTACAGTCTGCCGGAAGTTTTATAACATATGTATCTCTAAAAATTATAGTTTTTTTAGCTTAGTATTTTTTTCTAACATTTGTACATGGTGTCATTTATTTTTCAAAAGCAAGCGGTTTTTATTCCTCGACATTTTCTTTGTAAAAGTCATATAACATGTAGCATGTACAGCCGTTAATTCATTTTTGCTACTGAAGAATGCTGCATTTGATAAATATTCTACAGTTTGTTTTTCTGATTTTCAACCAGGCACACTTTGGTTTTCTTCAGTTCTTCGTTAAATTAGCACTACTGCTATGAACATTCTCATACATGGCTCCTGGTATTAAATGGTACTTTAAATATTTTACTATTTAATTTTCCTCTGCCCTCCTTCCCATCCCACCTAGGTTGAAAATGTCTCTTAAAGTCTTATCTTCGTAGCATTTACCACAGCTTCTTGACCACAATAGGGGTACCCCACATATGATAGTTCATTTTATGTGTCAGCTTGACTGGGCTGAGGGATGCCCAGAGAGCTGGTACAATATTATTTCTGGATGTGTCTGTGAGGGTGTCTTGAGAAGAACTTAGCTCTTGAATCAGTAGACTGACTAAAGAAGATCTGCCCTCACTAGTGTGGGAGGGCACTATCCAATCTGTTGAGGGCCTGAATAGAGCACAAAGGCAGAGAAAGGGTAATGTCTCTCTCCTTTTAGGCTGAGATGTCTATTTTCCCCTGTACTTGGACATTGAAGCTCCTGGTTCTCTGGCTACTGGATGACAGGCCTCTACCAGCAGCCCCTCCCTCCAGGTTCTCAGCGCTGTGAGCTCAATTGAATGACACCTCTAGCTTTCCTTGTTCCCTAACTTGCAGGTAACAGATCATGGGACTGTTTGGCCTCCATAACCGTTTGAGCCTGTTCCCATAATAAATCTCTCACATATAACCTATGCATTCTGTTTCTCTGGAGAATCCTCAGACACCACAAAAATGTGTATGTTTGATGTAATCAAGACAGATGTATGCATTGACCAATATATCAATGAATTCAATTGGCCTTTTTCCTTTTTCGGTCTCTTAGCCTTCTTCTCTTTCATATGTTGTCTCCTCATTTGGCTCTTTATTCTGTGCATGGGAGCCCTTTAGAATATCAATGGTATGTGCACTCATCTATAAAGTCATGTTCACAGTTAATGTACTCTTCAATATTACACACCCTCATACAGCATAAAAGCTACCTAACCTGTCCAAATTCATTTCTTCCACTCTAAAATGAGTGTAAAAAATATCTACTTCATAAGTGTGTTCTGGGGATTGCACATAGCACATTTAGAACGGCTAGTAGAGCAAAAGCTCAAAATATGCATTATTATTGTTATTATTATTATTCCCTAACTGATTTATGTGGTTAACTCTAATCTCTGTAGCCAGATGGTGTGTCCCTAGAGCACGAAGAACATTCTTATAATTACGCCCATCCACAGTGCTTGACATAATTCATGCGTGTTGAATTGAACAGAATAGTCAGAGGTTATTAAGTAACCATTGATTGGCTGAATCCCTGTTGAGCAACTCTTCTTCCTCCTTTCTCTCACTTAACTCTTGAGGGTAATTTATGGTCCTGTAAGATTGCCAGCTAGGACTGGAATAGAGAGGGGAGCCACAGGCTGTAACAAAATGAAGGAGAAATAATAAGAAGAAATTGTTCCTGGCAAACTTGGGTTCGCTGGAGGGTTGTGGGAAAAATGGGTAATAGGCTTTAAGGAGGGCACTTGTTGGGATGAGCACTGGGTGTTATGTGTAAATGATGAATCACTAAATTCTACCCCTGAAATTATCATTCCACTATATGTTAACTAGCTTGGGTTTAAATTAAAAAAAAAAAAAGAAAAGAAATTGTTCCTGAGGCTGAGACCATGAGGAGACAAATTAGGTGGTCACCTCTGTAGTACGGCTTGACATATGTTAAATATTAATTTCAAAAATATCCCCTCTTTCCTCCTGTCGCATTGTCACAAATCTCCACTTTCAGTCACTATTTTGGATGAAGACTTTTAGTAAAAGTCATGTTAACTATCCTACATGTAAATATGGAAGGGAGGAAGCAGAATGGTCCATGGAACGCCTGAGGGTGCCAAACAGATTATGCTAATGTCAGAATGTTTCTTCACAACACCTTATTATAATACAAATCATTTACCTTGTGTTTCTCATGTGCCAGGCATCTTACTTACAGCATTTACAATGTTCACAAACCTCTTCAGTTTTTATTTATGTCTTTATCACAGATGAGGAAATTGAGACCTACCGAAGTTATTTACTCAGTTTACCCAATCACAGCTCTCCATGCCTAGGAATTAGAATTTAGAGTTCTATGATCCTAAACTCTCCTGTACTGTGAGGCTTTCATCTCCTACCGTGGTCTGTGTTCTGCACGAGCCACAGTGAATGCTAGCATGATGGGATCACTAGAGAAGAAGTTCTTGACTTTAGCCAACAACACTAACAACACTGTAGCCCCATTGCCTGCATCTAGCTGGCTTCTGGTCACACAATAGCAAAGCCTAGTGTTAGGCTTCATTTCAGGGATAAGTGGGCTTTCTCAGGTTTTGGGGAAGGGGAGCTGCGTGCTTCTCCTGGATGATTTCACGTTGCAGCTTGCTCCTACCCAGTAACATGGCTGCTGATCATTGCCTGAATGGCTCTCTCCCACCTTCCCTTCCACACCTGTGGCCGCCAGCTTCCCTGCACACCGTTTTGTCCGACAGGTGATTGTTGTCTTTACCCTTTCATTCTTCCAAAGCACTAATATTATCAGATAATTGCCAAATGTGCAGATAACAATTTTAACTGCATCTTGGCCAGGCTTGAGTTGTACACCCTAAGCCTTCGCCAATGGTTTCTTTACCTGCGGCTCAAGAATTCCCTGGATGTTCACCTGGTTTGCTCTCTCACTTCTTTCAGATCTTTTGTTTCTTGCTCGGTGTCATTTTTCCCAACCATCCTATTTAAAATTGCAAGCTTGCATCCCATCCCTTTTCCCTCAAGTTCTAAACTTTCTATCTCACTTTGTCTCTCAGTTTTTATTCATAGGACTTCTCATCATTTTACTGATACAAATTTTACTCATTTTTTGTCTCTCTGCCCTCAATATAATTAAGCTTCAAGAGTAGGGGACTTTTGCTATCTTTGTTAACTGCTGTATCTTCGGTCTTAAACAATGTTGATTATAGAGTGGATACCAAGCAAATGGTTACTTAAGAAATTCATAATTTTGCTGGATTACTTGGACACCAGGGGTGGTATAGACTGTGGTGGCTGAAGCTAATGAGGAAGGGGGCCTGGGTTCTCGTAGGTCATTTCTTTAGGAATAGGGACTTTACCAACATGCAAATGTTCTTATAAAATTTATTTATTAAAAAACTTTGATAGAGGCACACGAACTTATTTAGGATATTTTATTCCTTTTTCTGTCTCAATTCAAATCCATAAAGCTTGTTACAGGCAGTCTCTATTCTGTACAGCAGCGTCCTAATCTGGACATTCTGGATGTTGCAGATAGTGACCATTTTCCCCTTCAGTTTAATCTGGACTACTTGGCGGAGATATTCCAGGGTCAGTCTGCTCTCGCGGTAGGAATGGCGACAAGAGATATAAGGGATGAGAAAATAGAAGGAGTTGAAGGACTTGTAGTCTGGTACCAACCTTTGGCCATCTGAGATTATTACCTATAACATTGTCAAAAATTGCTGACAAATGAGTAGCAGTTTTATTAGCCCAATACTTAGGTTCATTCTCTTAGTGCCTGATTTGACATGGATTGCCAGGGAAGAGGGAAAACAAAACAAAACAAAACGAAACACCTTGGCAAGGGTAGTAAAGACATCGTTTGTGAATTTTAGAGTTCAAATCTAATTCTACATTTCTCATTATTGAGCTGCTCAAGCAAATTAGTAATAGGAAAGATTCTGAGATGTTCATAAATACCTCAAAGCTGGATTTCATAGGTGAAGTTGTAGAAACCAAGATCTTAAAGCTGACTTTTTTTCTAGTTTCATAAATCATGGTCTGGTATTTAAAGACTCATGAAATCTTCTTTTTTTTTTTGCCTAGTGCTGGTGATATTTTCTTATAGTATGAAATAGTATTTATAGAAAATTCCCTAAGGTTAAGCTATAAATCTATTCTTTCAGTTCTTCCAAATTTTGTATTTGGATTTAACCAAGCCATCAGAGAACTGCACACTTGATCTGCATTATTTCAGGCCCTTGTAGAGTTGCTTGTGCAGAATTGCATTTTGGATTTATGCCATCAGCTTGCATTGAGGGGCATCTTAAGAAATAGCTGCAGGAAAGACACTATTGTGCATATTGTAAAAAATTTGTCAACCACTCCTTCAATAAGGCCTTATGAGAACTCCCAGAAAAATTTCTTTCTGGGTCCTGCAACAGGACAAACTGGGTTTCTTCTGAGGAAATGGTTTCTGTTTGTTTTACAAATACAGTGAATTAAATCCAGTGATTAGTACTTTTGGTCTCTGCTTTGGCCTCTAAGGAACTGTCTGAGCCAGGACTTGAACAAGAACACAGAAGCCACTCTATACGTTCCGAGTATGAAGGATTATAGTTTGGAAGATTGCAAGCTGAAGCAGCAAAGTAAGTGATTCTCGAAAACTCAATAGAAAGTTACTAGACTCTCATAGCTGCCTGTGTTCCCACACACAATGGCCTCTTTTTTCCTTTGCCTTCTGAACCCACATGGGTGCTCCCCTTGGCAGCCTCGAACTTGGACAATAGGGAGAAGAAATTCTGAGATATATTTTCAACTTCTAGAAGAGCTGGTGATAAGGCTGAACTGGTAATAAATAATTAAACAAACAAAAAAAGCATAGCACATTTTGGCTGCTTTTTGCTACAGGACAGGATCTAATAGAGCTTGTGTTCTAATTTTACACTTGGATTCAATAGACTTTACCCACCCTACTTTTTAAATCCCAATGTCCTTATCGATT
This sequence comes from Prionailurus bengalensis, assembly GCF_016509475.1. Lineage (NCBI taxonomy): Eukaryota > Metazoa > Chordata > Mammalia > Carnivora > Felidae > Prionailurus > Prionailurus bengalensis. The sequence goes on from NC_057349.1 coordinate 103,192,130, forward strand.
TATTTATTTTCATTTTGCTGTATTGCAATTATTTCTATAAGCCACATGAACTCTTTTGGAAAAGTGGTATATAAATAAAAAAATTTGTTGGGAAGGTAAAGAAGAATGAGTTTATGAGACAGGTGCATCTAAAACCAACCTACAACACATGAAATATGATTAGAGATATAAAGTGGATGGTCAGGGTAACCCAGGGAACTGCCATACCGCTCTCCAGAATAGGACCCATTATCCTGGAGATGTCTTTCCGTTGTTACAGTGGAAACATTTTTTTCCCATTACTAACGGATTCTCAAACTACATTGTGAAAAATAATAAGACAATAAAACATACACACTTACCCAGCATAACTGAAAAAGGACATCTTTTATACAGGCAAATTTTCTATGCATCTAGGCTTATTCCTTTAAAGGTCTCAATTTCAAAATTCCAATAATTTTGGTAAATTTTTATAAATAGATATAACAATTTTGTAAATAAAGATATGTACCAATATCATATGACTTCACTCATATGAGGACTTTAAGACACGGATGAACATAAGGGAAGGGAAGCAAAAATTATGTAAAAACAGGGAGGGGGACAAAACAGAAGAGACTCATAACTATGGAGAACAAACAGAGGGTTACTGGAGGGATTATGGGAGGGGGAATGGGCTAAATGGGTAAGGGGCACTAAGGAATCTACTCCTGAAATCATTGTTGCACTATATGCTAACTAATTTGGATGTAAATTAAAAAAAAAAAAAGGTATGTACTTCTGCCTTCTTAAGCAGTCAATAGTTAAAATAGTTCAAGCTTTTCATGCAGGTTTATGGTAATTAGGGAAAAATAATGGAGTAGTAATCTATTACAATGATGTGTAAAGGACTGTGGGATATAGAAGACTCAGATTCTTTAAAATGAGCTTAATTCTTATTTTCTCCTTTGGCAGTTGTTTCTTTTTTGCACTGTTATCCTCTGTTATCCTTGTCCAATGTCATATTTTACACACAGCTGTCCAGAAGAGATCTGAGAGTGGCTTTACCTTTCCAGTAGAATAAGTGTAATGATCTGAGTGTAAGAGTTAATATCTTTTCATGCTTGAGAGCTTCCTTTTTCTCATTTTTTCCTTTTAAGTTTAAGGCTATATATCAACTCCTGAGGTTTCCAGAAGCTTGACCTCTGAATGAGTGGGCATTATTGCATGTATTTGATCTCTTTAATAAGATTACAGAGTAATGAAATTTAGAGACTGAAAGAGACTGTGAAAGGTCACCTGGCCCACCACTTTCCCAAAGAGGCTACTTCCATTTAGAACCATATCGAAACCACTGCAGGCAAAGGGCAGCCTCTACTATTTTATAGTCTTTCAAAGACAGAAATGCTATGATCTCTGGTGGCAAGTCGTTTTTATGTTTTATAATTCCCGATTTCAGAAAATTCTTCCTTACTTAAATTGCTCATGCAGAAGTTTAAGCCTGTGAACTCAGTCCCTGAGGAGATTTGAAAATAAAACTGGGCTTTTGAAAGGACTTAAGAAAATTGGGTTCCGTTGTTCCTCTGTTTTACATTCTTTACGGCCAAAGTTGGCATAATGGTGTGTGTGTGTGTGTGTGTAAAAGAGAGAGAGAGAGACAGAGAGAGAGAGAGAGAGAGACTATCGATTTCTTTTAAATGCCCATCATTCATATTACATTCATTCATGGATCAAACTACTTGGCAAGGAGTTGGGCTGAACTACATTCTCACTAGGTCTCTCTTGATGCTAATTCACATTTACAAGCTAGCCAGCTATTTAAGATAAAGAGTGTAGTTTGTAGTTATGAGGTAGGAAAAATGTGAGATGGTATAGCAGAGGAACAGGATGGGGACTGGAAAGAAGACCCGCCATTATTCTTGGCATTTAAGAACTGTATGACTTTGAGCAAGTCAATTTCCACTGTGAAATGGAGATTAATAATAATATATCCTTTCTATCATCCCATAAAGAGGGAATTTTTGAGGACCCAAAAAGAAAATGGGCACATAAATTCTTTGAAAATTATAAGCCATATATAAATATATGGTAATTTTGAATTCCCCAAATACTTAGCTCTTTTATAAGTAGTGGATTGTAGAATTAGGAAAATCTGGTTTGGATTATAGCTTTGGCACTAACTCTGTGGTCTTAAGCAGTCTTTTGATGTATTTGAGCCTCAATTTTTCCTTGCAAAATTGAACAAGCAAATTGACCTTGTGGGGCAGTGGTGGTGATCAAAGATAATAAATGCAAAGTGTCTAACATGCTGTTGCATAAACAGTAGGCATTCAGTAAATGCTAACTACTGTTGTCATAGGGATATTGATGCAAAAAAAATATTTCTACTTCTCTCACTCTTATCTCACATCTCCCATGTATTTGAGTATGCAGCCATGCCAATTCTACCTTTTTAATATTTCTGGAATGCACTCCTCCCTTATAGTCTCCATGGCTACAGTATGATGAGTGCCATTATCTGAACTCTCATGGCATATATCAGGAGTATTTAACTACCCCCTTTGTTTCCAGTAATTTCCCCTTGAATCCAGCTTCTCTAATTGGATTATAACCAAAGTCATTTTTTATTTTTATTTATTTTTTTCAAAGTCATTCACAATTTTTTTAATGTTTGTTTATTTTTGAGAGAGAGAGAGAGAGAGAGAGAGAGAGAGAGACTGCGAGTGGGGGAGGAAGAAAGAGACAGGGAGACAGAATCTGAAGCAGTCTCCAGGCTCTGAGCTTTCAGCACAGAACCCAACACTGGGCTCAAACTCACGAACCCCAAGATCATGACCTGAGCCAAAGTTGGATGCTTAACCGACTAAGCCACCTGGACACCCCTGCAAAGTCATTTTTTAAAGAGCTATCTGACCATTGTAGTAGTCTTTCTCAAACACTACCGTAATTCTGCCATTGAATGAAGCTAACCAGTTTAAAAAAAAAAAAGGTGTTTTTTTTTTTTTAATTTTAAAGCCAGTTTGTTGACAGTTAAGATCCTTCATAGTTTAGCTTATTATCTTGATATTATCTTCAACCATCCTTTCTCAGTAATGCATTCTAGTTTACACAGACCTAGTGGCAATTAATCAACTATGCCATGTCTGGATCTTTGTGCGTGTTGCTTTCCTGCATGAAATACTACTGTGTTCCCATCTACATTGCAAGTCTACAAATTGCTCTTCGGAGAATGTGGAGATTCTAACCTCCATGGCCACAGGCATGTAGAAGAATCCATATATAAGTTTGAAGGGTATCTTCAAATCATAGGTATCTGGATTTTTCCAAGGGTTCCGTGACTCTTAAAATCTTCGGAACCACTGTTTTGCACTCAGCTTAAATCTCTCCTTTACAAAGCCTTCTCCTTTCAATGATACTTCGGCCATTGAATATCAAATGACGTGCAATGTTGTCTTTGCTATTTTGAAGCGGGCACTTACCACTATTGCTTTCAACAAGCAACCAATAAGTCAACATGGGATTCTGAGCAGATAAACTCCTGTGTGGAGTGCCTTCAGAGAAGATCCGTTGCTCAAGCTCTGTCTCATTTGACGAATACCTGGAAATCCACGATCAAAGTCCGTTTACCTAATATTGAGCTGTTGATTCCTTTTAATACACAAATCCATACAATTTAGGGTAAAATGTACTGCTTGGGCTATCGTCAACCATCATACTTTAAATGAGTTTTAGGTGTTTTCCTAACAAAAAGAATGGTCCCAGAAAATACAAGGAAAGTGAAAGTGCCACCACAAGAGAAAAACAGGTTAAGAAAACCAAAGTCTAATTTTATCTCTACTTTGTTAAGTGACATTATAAGGCAATAGTCACCTCACTGGATGTAAGTACACTTGGGCCAACACAAATGTTTTCCAAAGGGTACAAAGACACCATGAGTTTCAAAGGAATTGATTTCTCGGTATTTCAAATTCCATTTACTCTTTTCCTAAACTGACTACCTGTTGAATAAGCCTGAGGTCACGCTCAGAGCCCTCTCCCATCATTCCCCACCTCATTTCCCCCATTCTGTGAGAGAAGGGAAAATCCCTTACCTGAGCAGAATCACATGATGGTGCATCGCTCTGACAAGTAAAAGCCTGTGGGCACGTAGAAGGGTACCATGGGAAAAACTGACATAGATGTTAAGAAAGTGAATAATTATAATTGCTTAGTAACAGACTCATTTGCAAGTGAATTTGATCCCAATGTTTGCTTTCAACACCGTCAAAGAAGGTCCAAATTGAATCGTTGGCTGTGATGATTTTTGTCAGGTACTTCAGAAGTAGTGTAATAAATTGAGAGACATTATTATAGCAAAATTCTTTTCATTCCCGTCTAATGGTTTGTGTAACCAAATGCTTACATGTTATGTATAAAAATGAAAAATAAGAATTGAGTTGATGCTAAATCCTCCCATTTTTATCAGTAAGTAATATTTACCCATGGTTACATGCACTGAGTGAAGAATGAAAGCTCCATACATCTCATTAAGAAATGCCTTTCTAATAAAATTTGACTTTGGTATTCAATTATTATCCATCAAGTATACATTTACATTGTGTTGACCAGTAATGTATTAACAATAATTACAATATTGAACACATTTTCCTTTTATCATTTAGAGCTTTTTAGTCTCTGAAACTAAAATCACACACACAAAATATTTATTGTATTTATAAATACATTTGTATGTTTACATATGTAATAGTAATATATATAAGAACAAAATTTTATATGATATATATGAAATATATACTTGCAGGAAAGCTTGATAATGATAACCATTTGAGAAAAATAATATATTACAAAATAATAAATTTTCCTGTAGAAAAAAATTCTATGAGAGAAGTGAAATGATAATGCAATTTTAAGGAAAGAAGTGTTGTTAATTTTCTAACCATTAAGAAGTGCTTTTTAGTAAAATTTTCAGTTGACAATGATATCAAATTGCTATTATAAACATCCAAAAGGATGATATCATATTTTCAACTTCAATATTTGCCCTATGCTAGAAATTATATTCTTTGCAAGTATTTAGACTTGAGCAAATGTTTTACTCTCAGCTTAAAAAGTCACATACTTTCAAAATTCCTTTCTTTTAAAGTTTATTTTATTCATTTTGAGAGAGAGAGAGAAGAGAGAGTGGGGGAGGGGCAGAGAGAGAGGGAGAGAGAGAAACCCAAGCAGGCTCCGCACTGTTGGCGCAGAGCCCAGCGTGGGGCTCGAGCCCAACATCTGCGAGATCGTGACCTGAGCGGAAATCAAGAGTTGGGTGCTTAACCAACCGAACCACCCAGTCACCCCAACTTTCAGATTCTTTTAGGGGATACAGGAGCATAAAGGTTTGAATGTCACTCCTCCCAGGTACACAGAGGTCAAAATGTTCTCTCTCATTCCAGAATCATCTATTACGAAAGACTGTTTTTTAGGGTTTCTTTTCTTAAATCCTCATTCTCCCCAAACAGTAAATTCACATTACAGTGCACTGATCCCTCAAAGAGATCCCAGAGGACCTGGGGACGGCTTTGGGTGCTGAGAGTAAGGGTGCTGGATCAAGGAAGGAGAGAGAAGGATGGCGAAAGGGAGCAGTGACAGAGACAAACATGCCTGGCCTTGCTTCTCCGGGTCTGGCTTGGCTCTTCAGTGGGTCCTTCCCGGGTGCGGTTACAAGAGCTCCTGCGGTGGCTTCAACCCCTGAGGGGAGCTTACCTCAGAGGAGGAAGGAGCAGGTCCCGGGGTACTCCAGGCCTTACCTCAGGGCCACCTCAGGAGAATCTTCTCCAAGGAAGACAAGGAGGTAATGACCAGGCAAACATAATTCAAGGAGAGAAAAACAGTCCATTTTTATCTCATTGACTTTCAGGGATGAATTGTTTTCTCCTAGTTTGTCTTTCCTGTTTATTAAATCATGTTCAGCTCTTCATCATCGCAATCTTCATTTCCTTTAGGCTTGTTTCCTCATGTTCAATACTCCTTTGCTTCACAACAGTTTCCATTTCTAGCTCCCAATTCAGTGCCACGGTTTTGAATGAGTGAGGGGGCAATGCTCTTGACAAATTCCTGACTGATTTGTCTCTGGGTCTGAATTTCTAACATACTTATGAAAGTTAACACAACTCATAAATACTTTTTTGTGGTGCTGGGGAGAGAATCCTAAACTTCACAGAAGTGCTAACAACACAAAGTAATGACATGCATATTCATCCGAAATTAAGCTAGCATGCTCTATCATGTAGGTATCATTTTAACTCCGCTTTTAGTGGCAAAATGACGCATGGGGCTCTGAGACTTGGGTTCCTGGGTCAGACGGTACTGTGACCAGCACTGTGTGTCTTTAAAGAAATTTTGGTTTGGGGGCGCCTAGGTGGCGCAGTCGGTTAAGCGTCCGACTTCAGCCAGGTCACGATCTCGCGGTCCGTGAGTTCGAGCCCCGCGTCAGGCTCTGGGCTGATGGCTCGGAGCCTGGAGCCTGTTTCCGATTCTGTGTCTCCCTCTCTCGCTGCCCCTCCCCCGTTCATGCTCTGTCTCTCTCTGTCCCAAAATAAATAAACGTTGAAAAAAAAAATTAAAAAAAAAAAAGAAATTTTGGTTTGTAGCATCTCTAGTCCTCAGTTTTCACATTTACACAATAAAGGAGTTGGGCTTAATTGATTCTCATTTTCCTTTTTCTGCTAAAACTTCGTGATATGATTTTCTAATATTATAATGGATGTTAATAGGGAGCTATTCTCTCCGCATCACATTTATTCATTCTATTCCTAGGAACACTGAGCATACTTCTCTTTGAATTTTAAGTATTTATGTATGTCCGGTATTTTTTGGTTAGAAATCTCCTTAATGGGAGGGACATATCTGGATTTAACTTTGGGTCCTCATATCTTTCCTACATTAGATGCTGTGTAAGTTTTGATTAGACTCCCCTGAAATTGTCTCCTTTTCACTTATTGTAATACTAATGCCAAGATTCATTTTGTAGATTAGTGTTGAGTGATCTTGTCTCTATATAAAGTTTTCTTCCATTTCTATTTCCCGTATTCATATTGATCTAACTTAATGTTCTGCCTTGTTAGTGCAAAATCAAATTTTTCTGTTTCTTGTATTTCTACTTGACCTCTCTAAACTTTATCAAAAGATCTGCATCCTGCTTTATTCTCTACTTACCCCATCACCTTTATGTCTTTGGCTGTCTTTCTGGTGCTAATCAACTCCACTATGGGGCTTTATTTAAAAATGTTGGTGTTCAGAGAGAATAGAGGAGTGAATTACTAAAATCCGTGTTCAACTAATTTGCGCTTCTATTTACATGGCACTTTGCGTGATACTGGGAAAACTAGAGTTTTTGAAAGGTGGAACAACACATACATTTTATGTTTGCCTACTTCCTGTGTTTGCGATTTCCATGAAATAGATGCATAAGTCTGCTAAAGAATATACCTTCCTCCCTTATATTCAACCAAGAGTGAAATATAATGCTGTGATATTTAAACATGGTGAAAAGCATTACTATACGTTGAAAATAATAAAAAATCTGTTTTCAAGCAGAGTATGGATTTTTCAATAGAATTAAGAGGAAATATAATAATAAAAAGCTGCAAAGTAATAGCAGTGTAATAAATCCCCATCTTTTATTCTCTGCAAGCTTTTGTCCCCGCTTAAAGCACTCTAGAAAACACTGTCAATTTTATAAGTACAATTGAAAGCTGAATTTTGTCTCAGAAAGACGAGGCCTCCTCACCGACCTTAATGTTATTTCTGGAAAAAATATAATTAAAAATATATTTCTTGGACAAGGGTTGCTGACCCTTGGCTGTTGCAGGGGGCATCTGAACCCATCTTCTCAGTCATAACTGTGAACATATAATTTCTCCTGCTATTTTCTGGGAGCATGTTAACGATGGACTGGTGAGCTCTGGGGAATATTAGATGATCACTTTTAGAGGATGTCTCAACTGGGCGTGTGGGAGGTGCCCAGGAAGATACATAGCAGACACGAAAGAGATGGGATTCAGTTCAAACCACACTTCTCTCTCTCATTAGAAGTGTGGTCTCATCAATAACCTGGGGATATCATACATGGTACCTGCCCTGTGGAGGTAGGCCTGGCATACCTAATTGCTCATCAGTGTTTAATTTTACATAGGATCTTTCTCCTCTAGGGACATGCCTGACTCTCTGTTAAGAAAAATTGGTGAATTACAAAGGTTGGATCTGCAGGATATTGCCACAGATCTGCGTTGGTGGGGGGGGGGGGGGGTGGGAATTAAAAACCAGGCAAAGGTGCTTGGATTTAATGTGACAGGAAATAAGGGAAGAGTGCACAGTTTTGCGCATAGAAATGCTGTGCTTTGGGAGGCAGTTTTCTCTGTGAAAGGTAGTTCATAAATCTACTCCCCTTTGGAACGCTGTGTAAGAGGACTGCTTTCTCTATCTGTAAAATGAGGTAACAGCCGTCCACCTCAGAGTTATGAGAATCAAGGTCTAGAGTGGTGCTTTGTAACCATAAAGTATCACACAAGTGATACACAAGAAATAAGGGCAAACGACGTGGAGGAAGGCAGAAAGCAGCTTGGCCCAACCTCTTTGCCCATCCGTGGACGTAGAGGATGGTATGCACAGCTGTGCCACAAACTCCCATTTATGTTCTCAGATTTGTGTTTCAGAAAATAACAAATACACAGCTGTAGCCTTTTGGATGTGTGGGGAGGCAAGGAGCTTGATACTTTTAAAAACACGTTTTAGGGGAGCCTGGGGAGCTCAGTCAGTTGAGCATCTGACTCTTCGTTTTGGCTCAGGTCATGGTCTCAAGGTTTGTGGGTTCGATCCCCAGTCGGGGTCTGTGCTGATAGTATGGAACCTGCTTGGGATTCTCTCTCTATCCCTTTCTCTCCCTCCCTTTCTCTGTCTGTCTGTCTCCTGCTTGCATGCTCTCTCTCTCTGAAAATAAAATAATTAAAATAAAATAAAATAAAATAAAATAAAATAAAATAAAATAAAAGCATGTTTAAAACACAATAGGTCATGAAGTGAGTCATTCTAGTTTTTTTTAAACTTTTATTTATTTTGGAGAGGCAGAAAGAGACAGAGCATGAATGGGGGAGGAGCAGAGAGAGAGGGAGAATCCAAAGCAGGCTCCAGGCTCTGAGCTGTCAGCACAGAGCCTGATGAGGAGTCCGAACCCACAAACTGGGAGATCAAGACCTGAGCCGAAGTCAAATGCTTTAACTGACTGAGCCACCTAGGTGCCCCTGAAGTGAGTCATTAGAAAAAAAAATTTTTTTGACCTTTATTCATTTTTTGATATAGACAGAGCGTGAGTGGGGGAGGGGCAGAGAGAGAGGGAGACACAGAATCTGAAGCAGGTTCCAGGCTCTGAACTGTCAGCACAGAGCCCGACGCGGGGCTCGAACTCACAAACTGTGAGATCATGACCTGAGCCGAAGCCGGACATTCAACCGACTGAGCCACCCAGGCGCCCCTCAAGTGAGTCATTTTAAATGTTCACATGTCTCGAGTACACATGGGGATATCATATTTAGCAGTCTGAACACAGTTCCTTGCCCACTACTTCCCTGTCTTTTGCTTGAACACATTAGAACACACTAGAAAGCAAGTGAAAGGGATGTGACTGCACAGCTTACTTGAACCAACTTTAATCTGTAAAGAATATAATTCATGAACCTCAGTACTACTAACTATTTTTATTGGCAAGTGATGTGTAATACTTCTATTTGCCAAGGCACCGAAGTGGAAAACTGTAAGTTGGCCTGGAGAAAAGATGGTTTGCCTTCCCTTCTTTGTGAAAGTCATATGCCAGCTGGGAGGAAGAAGGTACCTTAGGGACCACGACCTAGGATCCTCCGTCAGTCCTTCCTGGCATCTTGCCAGCATGGGTACAACATATATTTCTCATTATCCTTCTTCCCCTGTTCCTCCACCTATCATTGAATGCTTTCCCTTCACTTCCTGCCTTTTACCACTGCCCTTTGCCCATAGTTCTTGTGTATTACCAACAAACTTTGGGAATGGGAATGGTGCCAAGAGGTATTATTATTTTTTTTTTTAGTGTTTATTTATTTATTTTGAGAGGAAAAGGAGAACATGCGAAAGCGAGTGGGGGAGGGGCAGAGAGAGAGAGACTCCCAAGCAGTGCATCAGTGTGGAGTCTGACAGTGGCTCGATCATGACCTGAACAGAAATCAAGAGTCTGACCCTTAACAGACTGAGCCACCCAGGTGCCCCTCCAAGAGGTATTCTAATAATGTTTAAGATATGAAAGAGTATCTGGTAGTTAAAAAAAATAATAACAAGCAGACCAGTTCTTTCTTCACTGCCAGATGAAGATCAATGAACATGATTTATTATAAATTCTTTGTTATTGAAGTCGTTAGCCCCTCCAAAACACTTTCAGCTCCTGTATCAGTTACTATGACTCGTGCGAGGCCAGACCCCTACCTCCTTGCTGTGTTCGAGGGGCAAAATGTGTTTGGCCTCCGCACAGCCTAACGTGGGTCCCCAAAACGGAGAAGTCACGGAGGAATGTTGGAGGCAAGTTTAAGGGTCAAAAAAATCATTGGAGGTAGCCAAAGGAAATGTTGGGGAAAAAAGGAAGATAATCAGAAATCCAGGAAAATGGGTCTCTGAGGTAGCAGTCTTAGCCAAGGAGGGTAAGAGAGAGCAGTGAAAAGTCCCGTCTGTTTTAACAACTTGATTATTGAGTGGTCCTTGGGGTGAACACAAATCTCCTGCCTCTCTACCTCAGGGGAAATGATTATTAGACTTACATCCAAAAAGACAAAAAGGGTGTGAGGGACAGGCTCTCCGATGAGATAAATACATACAGCACAAACACCAGAAACTATCTCCCCAGCAGAGAAGCCGAAAATAGCATTTTGTTCCCCACTGGCACCACCCAAATTGCTCACTGCACCTAGCAACTCACTGAAGAGAGAATAAAAAAAAGCACTCTTTTATTTTATTACTCTGCATAGGTGTGTTGCCTTTGAAATAGTTCTGCTAAGCTTTCTACTTAATAGGAAACTGCTTACATTATCATTTGCAGCTAAACTTGCGTGCATATGTGTCTCATTTGTAGGAAAGTACTCAGAATAGTGCTTCTTTAACCCAAGGATGATTTTCACCCTAGACATCACATGTTAATATGAACTCACTTTTACACTCTCCCCTAAACTTCACACATCACCGGGCAGCTCTGGGTGCTGGGACCAGAAATTAATCCAGAAAGTCAGGGAACTTAGAAAATACACTTGGCATGTCTTTGATTAATAGTCTTAATTTGACCTAGCATGCAATTTCCAATTTGAATAAGAAAGAAATACTAGCTCATTGACCTCAAAGTTAAGCAGCAAAAACAAGCAAGCATGCCGGGAGGAGAAAGAATGTAGGAATTGTGTGATTTCGTTGAACGCCTCTTAGTTTACTCTGTTTTACCATCTTTTTTTTATTGTGATAGAACATGCAAAACGTAAAACTTACCATTTTGACTATTTAAATGAACCCGTCAGTGGCATTGACCACATTCACAATGTCGCGCAACCATCACCACTATCTGTCTCCGGGACGTTTTTCATCTTCCCAAACTAAAACTCCAAACCCGCTCTCCCCTCCCCTGGGCCCCTTGACAGCCACCATTCTACTTTCTTTATCAATTTGACTATTCTAGTGGAATCTTACAGTATTTGTCCTATTGTGACTGGCTTATTTCATGTAGCCTAATATTGTCAGGGTTCACCCATGTTGCAGCGTGTGTCCGAATTTTCTCCTTTTTAAGGTCGAATAATATTCCATTGTATGTGTAAACCATGTTTTGCTTATCTGTTCATTTGTTGATGGGTACTCTGGCCACTTCCACCTTTTGGCTGTTATGAACAAGGCTGCTATGCGCACAGGTATACAAATATCTGTTTGAGCCCTCGCTTTCAAGTTCTTTTGGGGATATGCCCACAGTGGGATTGCTGGATCATATGGTAATCCGTTTTCTACATTTTTTACACGTGATCTTAGCCAAAAGGCCGAGAAGCAATTCTTTTTCTACATTTTTGGAGGAAACACCGTATCGTTGTTGTCATCTTTAAAAAAGTAGATGTATTATTGACTAATTTCTGATACAGACTGAATGGATTTACAAATCCTGATTTTACTAACAGAATGTTTCATCCTTTCAGGGAGGGTTTCTTTTCAGTATTATTTCCCAGCAGACCTGTCACCCTCACTTATGGTCACGTAGGCACTAAAGGACAGAGCCAGAACGCAAAGCTAAGTAAGCCTGACTCTTCACACAGGCCACTTGAAACAGAATCTTATAGTATAAGAGACGTACACGAAAGGAGTCGTTCGTATCACTGAAGGCTTACTGGGTACCAGACACGCAGCCCTGTTTTTACACGGAAGCAGACTGAGGTTCGGAGAGTTTGGTTCAACACTCAATATTATCCAGTTGTGAGTGGCTGGATCAGGATTTGACCTGAGGTCTTCATATACTCAGGTCAGACTTACCACTATGGCATCCTCTTAAACTTGACTTCCACAAGGTGCATGTATGAAAAACTGCTGGGAAGCCATCCTACGTGTAGGACTGGTAAAAATGTGCTAAGAGTGTTTGTTGGAAGAACTGGCGTTTGAGCAGATCCCCGGAGGATGGGAAGGAGCTCAGGTAGATGGTGCTGGTGGGAAGGGGATTCTAGACAGAGGGAAAACATGAGTCTCTAATCTAGAACCAGGTCTCACATGGCATTTCATAGCTCTCGCACCTTCATGATCATGTATCTGTCTCCAAACTAGTAACTCAACCAGCAGGCGGCTTGAGTCACTCCATGTTCTTTCTGGCTTTGTGTGCGTCTTCCTGCCCATCCAGACTGCAATTTGGTATTTGCCATAGTCTCTGCATTAGCAGGCAGCTATGCCTTCAGCTTCCTTTCATGTGCAGGGAATTCTGCTCCAGCTCCTGGTTTCACGAAACTAGATCTGACTTGTAGGGATCAACTTCAGTTTCTGCTTCCCTAAAGAAGCCAAACACCACGCCTATTCTGTTCATAACTCAAAAACACAGCAGGCAGTGGCCTCAGTCCCTCTCACCGCCTCCTGTGGATGTTTTTGTTTTGCCTCATTTTGTTTTTGTTTGGTTCCTGATGATGTCCGGTTTTTTCCTCCTCTTTTTATTTGTGTCTCACTGTTCTGTGGTTGGGACATCAGGAATGCTTCAAAGTGTGACCGCACGGATCGTTCTTGACTACAAGTCCTTGAATAATGTTGTGAGGTGTCATAAATCAGCGAGGCTGAGGGCAAGATGGAATGGAGCGAAGGGAAATGACCTAATATCTATTCCTGCCTCCAGCAGAAGCACACAGTGCACCGTCCGAAGGGACTATGCAAACTTGAGGTTATTCAAGGAGACACTTGTAATAAAAGGAATGCAGTACCCACAGCTGGGTCACAGCAGTAGGGGTCTTAGCTTTGAACTGTACTGAAGGCCTTAGCGTAGTTTGAACGGTCCATTCAAACCCTAAATGACAATGAGTTAGGGATAAAAGAAGAAGTTCTAGGATCCACCTCAGTGGCCTGTAAACCCACTTAAGAGAGCGCTTCTGACGCAGCAGGAAAGAGAGAGCCAGGTAAGGTAAGTAAAGAGACATTGCACCTTGGGTCAGGTGTGTGCGTGTGAGATTTCATCTCCTAAGAATAGATATGAAATATTCACCTTTTCTTCTCCTGCCACAGTCAAGAGACCAAATGTAGGTGGACACATGATGGGAGGTTCCAGCGCTTCTAGCTGAGAAGCACTGGGAAACACCAGGGCTGACATCAGGTCCTTTTAACTCTGGCATTTTACAATCTAACTATATATATATATATATATAGTCTATTTAATTGTATTTGCCTCTTCTGCTCATAGCCAATATCACAGCGTGGCTGGCTATCATGTACTTGAAGTGCTTATTACAACCAAATGGAAATCAGTACAGTTTAGGTACCACATAATAAGGTATGCTGCTTAGTACCAGTACTCTGGAGTAATGTCTGTAAACATTAAAGGTGAGTTTTCGTGTCTATGCATTTAAATGGCTTTTTGTTGTTCAGGACCTTCTGAAGACAATACAGAAGGATTAACTGAGAAGAGCTAACCTGTTAATATCAAACTATAGAAAAGTTAATAGGTGAACTATCAACTCCTATTTAAAAAAATAAAAGTAACGTTCAGCTAAGACTTCAATGTGATTGTCATGGTAAATGAAAATTAGTAGGGACTTGGAGATAAATGTAAGCCATGAGAAGCAGTGCTAACAAATATTCACAATTTTGGGGTCATTTTTAATTAGTTAATCTTTCTATCCAAGTATTCAAAAAATATTTATCGAAGGTCTACTGCGTGGAAGGCATTGTTCTTGGCCCATGTTCCACACCCTAATAAAGCTGATGCAAGCCATCTTGGAGCGTCTTTTGCTGGTTATGTGTTATCCCTTGCTAGTTGCACGTTAAACCACACCAAACCACCTTAACCTATTCATTTGTATCTGAGAAGACAACAGATCCCCAGAGAATTCGTTCCGAGAAAGAATGAATCTTACTATTGCTCAGAGACCATCTAGTAAAGTCCAGTGACTTTATGGCATGCTTTTTTTTTTTATAGCTTTCCCGCTTTGGCAATAAATGCTTTCTTTCCAAAAATGTGTACTGTAAAACGTTGCCTTCATTCAAATATGCTGGGAAATGTGGGAACCATTCTTTGGATTTGGGTAGGATTAGAATAATTTTCAGACTGGATGCTACTTGAGAGAGCGTCCTATTTCTTACCTCAATTAATTACTTAGAATTCCAATACTCAGCGGCTTCTTCTTTTATCACCCTGGCTAATGTGGGTCACGGTCCACAACTCAAATGCTTATGGGATTAGTCAAAGAAGAAACATGAATGAAACAAGCTGGGTGCATGGCAATAAGGAGTGGTGAGGATGTGGACGTGTGGAAAGTGCACACTCTACCCGATGGAAGAGGATGACCATCACTCAGGTGCCACCGGATATCCCCATACTGGAAATCTGCTTTTATTGCAACCAGCGCCTCTAAGTTGTAAGCAAAGACAGATTCTGGAATGTTACATAGATTTGCCAATGAAGAATATAATAAAAGATTGAAGAATCACCTGACCAGAGGGAAATTTGCACGTTCCTCAGTTTCCATTTTGTGATCTCTCCTATACTCTGAAAGCTGACTAAAATGATTCACATTCTACCTTACGGGGTTGAGCTCTTTTAAAGTGTAATGTCCAGATATGGTCATATTGTACAGTGTGAAATATCATTTCATTTTATAGTTATAGGCACAACCAGTTTTATAATCAATTCTAAAAATATAAAGACTGACTACACTTTAGTAATTTCTAGCTGTGTCTTCCACATGCAAAAGGAAGAACTGATTAATGCCATTTTCTTTCCATCAATCATGACACAATTTCTAGGAGAATCACCTTTGAAGATTTTAACAAGTTTATCAGAATTCTTTAACCAAATTAGGAAAGGTTCTGGGTGAAACATTCCTGAAAACTCCTTATAAGATAAGTAATCAGGGGCGCCTGGGTGGTGCAGTCGGTTAAACGTCCGACTTCAGCCAGGTCACGATCTCGCGGTCCGTGAGTTCGAGCCCCGCGTCGGGCTCTGGGCTGATGGCTCAGAGCCTGGAGCCTGTTTCCGATTCTGTGTCTCCTTCTCTCTCTGCCCCTCCCCCGTTCATGCTCTGTCTCTCTCTGTCCCAAAAATAAATTAAAAAAAAAAAGGTGAAAAAAAAATTTAAAAAAAAAGATAAGTAATCAAATCATCAGTGCAGGAACTTAATGCATGAAAAGTAAGAGAACTCAGAAGGGTTGGATACAGTTCTTCAAAACTATAATTAATCTCTGCTTTCTCTGCTCTCTCCAGTCTTTAAAGTCACTGCTTATTTCCCGTGATCTTGAGCAATGCTGCCAGGTAATAAGGTGCTCAATTATATTTCTTGAGTGAATAAATGAATGAAAGAGATGAAAGGAAATTTAGAGTCAGCAAATAATGATGATGGTCATAAAGTAAACCCCACTGAAGAAGACAGAAACACAGTCACAGGCATGTATAGAAAGAGGGCTCCTTGTGCCCCTGGGACAAATGTATAAAGATGTGCTGGCAACAGGCAGGTTCATCCTGGCTGGGAGGCTGTCATAGAAGTGAGCTCCAAAGTGAGTAATCTGGAACAATGGGACAACATTGAGAAAGGAATAAATGTTTTGGAAATTTAAACGAAGGATTGGGTTACAGATGTATTTTGCACCTGGGACAAAGTTGCCATGATTAGAAGTGTGGTAAATACAAAATCAACTGATAGGATGTTAGGGCTGGGTGTGTAACAGCTGTTGGACGATAAGACTTTCCAAGTCATTGCTCCATCCTCCACCCCCACATCCCCTGCCAGTTGCTGTATTCACCATTTACAGTGATGGTTGATGTGGATTTCATAACACAGTAGAACTCAGCATCTTAGTTAATTAATCACATTAAGCTCCTATACTGGTAAAGTAAAATATCTCTTAGCTAAAAATATTTGCTTTGTGAAAAAGAGGCAATTGAAGGCCATTGAATCCAATCATAGTTTCGAATCAATCAACTGAATTACTCCATGACTTGATACATCAACATGGGGACTTTGTAATGAGCTATGGGGGAGAAACAATTACAGTTGCCAACTTATCATCTCAATATCAATGGTGCAATAAAAAATGAACCCTGTGTTATCAGCTGGTTTCCTTGTGAGCAGAATAACAAGTTAAACATGAGTATGATTGTAAGGTAGAATGGGAGACAGTATTAGATAAGAGTAAATAAAGGGACTGCTCGGCTTTATTAATTATTGGATACTGTTCATTCCCCTTCACAAACAGGGCATAATCATCCTCTCTCGCTCTGGATCTTCACCATCTAGATTCTATTTTTATATCTAGATAGCTATCTAAAGTTTAAGGCGGTCTTAATTCTTCACTGTATTATGTATCATCTTTAATTCTCACAGCAACTCTATAAGACCTGTATTTTAATCAATGTTTATGAATTGAATTCTTGAGTAAATAAAATGATTACTTTATTATTTTATGGAATACTAGTTAGGTTATTGAAATGGTGGTTATGACATTTCAAGACGTAGAAATATTGATATTTTTTCAATTAATCATATGTTGAATTTTTATATATTTTTGTTAAAAACGCATATAAGTTTCAAAATATGTTAAAAGTACAACATGGCACATGACATAACAGTAACGTATAATTAAGACATAGATTAAAATAGACAAGTAGTTAACCTCCCAAGAACTTTTCAGGAAAAGTTTTGCAAGTTTGATATCTAAACATAGGGGTTGTTCCTCAGAGGTATCTACTTTTAGTAATTTTTCTTTTCAAAGATTAAAAAGAAGAAGATTAAATTGTGGCTACTTCATTTATTTTAAATTTGGAGCTTTATGTAAAATGCATTGGAGTATTTTCCATTAGACTATTATGGTTTTACAAATGTGCACACACGAGCTATTGTATGGTCCAGCCATGGTAATTAGGTGATTGTATGACCAGGACATTTGGTTCCTACACTTTGTGGTAATTAAATGATTAAATGGCATGAAGGAGAATCATTTTGTTTGTGAGAATGCTGTACGTCCATCAGCTATTTCTTCAAATTTCAAAGCTGAGAAACTTGATCCCTCAATCTTTGGTTATTTTAATCACCTGAAACCTTTTCACCATGAATTGTTTAACGTAATAGATGATGGGGTATGATGATAATACCTTGAAAGTGCCAGTAATCTTCAGGCTCCCCTCAGCCAGCATTCAAGACAGAGAGGAGAAAAAAAAAAGTAAAATCGTGGGCACATTCACCGCTTGGCTTGCATACTACAAGCCAAATCTAATTGTGTACTCTTTACCCTATTACTGGGCAATATGAATGGCATATGTGTAAAATATGCCTACAATTAAATGATTTTCCACAGTCCTGTGGGTGCTTTGGTGTCTGTCAATGTATATAATCAAGTTTACACTGAAGTAGACGGGATCTGGGTAGTTTTATACGAGTCCTGGAGTATCACAGGAAAAATAATTCAACTAGGAAAGCAAACGTGTTAGTATCTTACCTTTTAAAATTGACGAACTATGTGTTAGTTTTTCTTTATGTCCTCAAATATCAGATTGTGAGTAAGAGTTCTGAAAACAGGCATCAATCCCATTTGTATTTAAAAATTAAATAAACAAATTAGTTGAAAAGTGCAACACAAAAAATGTTTTCAGCAATTTAGGCTCTTGTCGGTGAAGGCAAGCATGAAGGGAACAGCAAAATCTTATTTATAAAAAATGTCTTTGATTTTCATTTTTGCAGCATAATAATGTGGTGTTTTGATTGTATAAAGGGTATTTTATACCTTTTATATCTAAAACAGGAATGACTAGCTCTAACACGAAAATAGCTGTAACAGTGCTTTAATAATTGAAAAAGAGGTTAAGAAGACCCTTGTAAATTTATCCTTAATCATAAACCGTGTGAAAATTATAGAATTTGAAAGTCAATTTATTTTTGGCAGGTTCTTTTTTTATGTGTATGTTACAGATTAAAAACATCTAATTTGCATATAAAAATCTAGGTAGCGTGTCTTGTGGTAATAGAAGTACTTAGAATGCTGAATTAGCCCCTTTGCTATATATGGAGAACTGCTATAATAGATTCTGAGTTAAACTGTATGTCTAGGCTAAGGTCCTGAATGGGCTAATGTCCATTAACAATCAACAAATTAGTGAATTGCCTTTATTGAAATTTCTTTTCTCAAACTAATGGTTTGTTTAACTGATGGCTGATGTGACCATTAGGAGCTATTAGCATGTTAAGAGGGTATTAAATAAAGCCAACAGTTGGCCTTTGAAACAAAAGGATAAACACAGCACAATTTATTATTTTGCTAGGCTAAGCAAACATGGTTTCGATGCATTACTGCCTTCTAACAATGCCAGTAGTCATCTGTTGAATAAATATTCTATTGGACTAAGAACAAAAGAATCAGCAAATCTATGATCTACTGAACTTCTAATTGTTGATGTGTTTTAGCTGATTTGTGGACTTCAGCTGAGTTATATATATATATGTGTGTGTGTGTGTGTGTGTGTGTGTGTGTAGACTCATCTAAAATTTCATATTGTGTTGGATTTTTTTCTATCAAATGTCATTATTTGGGATAAGGACAATGCAGATTATAACCAGATGTGGGTGAAATTGTCTTAAATTGAAACTAGTTTCAGGGGCGCCTGGGTGGCGCAGTCGGTTAAGTGTCCGACTTCAGCCAGGTCACGATCTCTCGGTCCGGGAGTTCGAGCCCCGCGTCAGGCTCTGGGCTGATGGCTCAGAGCCTGGAGCCTGTTTCCGATTCTGTGTCTCCCTCTCTCTCTGCCCCTCCCCCATTCATGCTCTGTCTCTCTCTGTCCCAAAAATAAATAAACGTTGAAAAAAAAAATTAAAAAAAAAAAAGAAACTAGTTTCAAATATATAAAAATTCTAGAGGGGTAATAAAAAATTATTTTTCTGTAATTGACCTTTAAAATCATTTGTTTTCTTGGCATGGAAAGCAGATGTTTACTTTTGTGGTCGTGTATTTACTTTCATATTAGGTGACTGATTTAATACTTAGAAGGGCAAAATGTCATAGGCAGATCCTGTACAAGAAGTGATCAATCCCCTGTAGTATTTCAAAAGGTCCTTCTGAGTAATTTTTTTTTCCTGGATGTTCAAATGACTATATGGACTTCTAAAAAAAGAAGGTCCACAAACTATTTTTGTAGTAGATACCTCTAATCACAGAATTAGCTTATATCAAAGTTTAAGTCACATAGAAATCAATAAATAGATTTTATTAAAACTGGGATGAGAATGGAAAATAAACATGAAAGAAATCTTATCCTTAGGATGACCAATTTTTCGTGATTTTCCTTAATCATAAACCATGTGTGTATAAAGTAACAAAAACCCTGGGAAGAAAAGTGACATTCTGAAGTTGAGACATTTTACTATGTTCTACAAATCTCTATTAAAAAGTAGATAACTTAAAAATTAATTATTGGAAAATGATTCCTCTGATATACAAATAAAAATTCAGGTTGTGTTATATCTTACCAATTAAAAAAATCATCTCGTAGCAAGGCGATTCCTGCAATAAACACTTTTCACTCATCTGCAGTCTGTCATTGCCTTTGTAGAATATCAAACAGAAACCAGAAGCCTAATATTGGAGGAAAAGAAAGTTGTCAGAGCTCTGAAATCAAGGGTATTCTGTGGTGGTGGCAGATAAGTTTGGAGCAAAATATCAGATCGATTATGAAGGAGCTATGTGCTTGGACAAGAAGTTTGGGGTGATGAATGGTTTCGGGCAGCAAAGTAGCAGTCAAATTTATGTTTATGAAATATCTCTGAAAGCAAGTTCAGATGAATATAAAATGATGCCTTAGGAATATGAAGCTTTTAGCGCAATTCAAACAGGAAATAATGAAAGGCCAGATCTATAAGGAGTAGTAGACAAGATGGAGAAGGAATAGAGTCAACTTTTTGAATTTTGGTAATTCGCTTTGATAATTTCCTTTCCTTTCCTTCCATTATCTTCAGAGATTTTTTTTTTCTCTTTGCCCCATTTCAATTGAGTGTTGTTAAAATAAACTTCATTGAAAGTTTGACCAGGTACGTGGTGGTTGGGGGTATACGGGTATGAGGAGGGGAGCAGATATACCTTCTAATGGCAGAAGTGACAGACTTGATGGGAAAACTCTCCGGTGAACACCCAAGAGTCTGACAGTCGACCTTCATCTAAGTAATTAATAAAGGTGTGAAAAAGGAACAGGCGTGACATCCTTGAGGAATTTGGTATATCAGTGCTTACCACACCTTTTCCACTGTAGGATGACACAGGCATTGCTCAGAAGAAGCCTCTCTTACACCCCAAATGAGCTAAATCCTTTCCTCTGTCTTCTCCATTTTGGAGACGTTTGCCAAGCAGCCCAGGACTAGAAATTTAACAAAGATGAAACCCTTTGCATCTATATTACGTCCAGTCCCCTTTGGGCAATCAGGCTAATTATAACTATTGATTCCTCAATTCTATTACTCTGTTAGAGAAAAAAAAATAGATTAGGCAGACATGCTTTTCTCTGTACTTTTTTTCAATCCTTCATTTTCTTTTGGGTGCTTATACATTGATTTTTGCAAGGTGTTTAATACATACTATGCACAATTATAAAGTTCCCAAAAGTTGTTCCTCTCTTCTTTTACTTTGAAATAATGCATGGTTGCCTATAGAACATCTTGCCGTGACATAAAGATAAGTGAAATTTCTCATTTTCCCTCTTTGCTTTCTCTCTGTTTCTCTATTCACCCCACCCCAAATCATCTGTTTTCCATGCTGGGCAGATTTCTTCCAGGTCTCTCTGGGTTACCCAGGAGACTCCTCGGAGCATGCTGCAGTTTCTTTTAAAAGGCCTGTCTCTTCCCTTGTGGGGGCAGCTGAAACAGGATGGTATCAGCTGGCTGACAGAGTACAAAGGGAAGCCTCCCAGTGCTTTCTTCCGATGATCTGGGTGAATACCTGCCTGCAGAAGTGACTAGTGACATACCTCTCTGAATCTGGGTCCCTTCCTTAGGTCATTTCTCCATACTCAAGCCTCTGGGAGTTTAATTCCCAGGATATAAGAAATGGCAAATTGCAAACACATCTAATTAGCAGTGAACTGGTCATGTATAGAATTGACATTGAATTTGACACTGAACAATCAACATAGGCTGCTACAAGACCTCAGTTTAGAACTTCATAGCTTTCTACGCATTGTAGGGAGGACAAAAATGGACTACAGCTAATCAAATGAATGTAATAAATCCGTGGGTTTAAACCAGGTCCACGTTTATTTGGGGATCAAATTGTTCTTTCTCTTCTTTTTATTGGAGTTTGAACATTCTTAGATATAACCTGACGGTAATACAGCAAAGAAATAGCATTTTATGAGAAAGTACTCTCAAGAATGGGAAAAATATCTAGAAGCAATGGGTAAAACTAGTTGTGGCCAACAAACACCTTAGTCGCCAGACACATGTACCAGTTAAATTCTAACTGGATCAGAACCGTCTTAGATCAGGGCAAGGGCAGTCCCCGATCTGGGCCCTATGTTTCAGAGAGCCCTGTAGGTCACAAACGCAGAAATTCATTGAAGGTGAAGCACATAAGCCATCTGTTGGTTGGGATCTGCACTTGTGACCTGTAACCCTAAACATCTGCTCTTGTGACTAATATAATTTAGGCCCCAAGGAAATGGATATTTCTCCTACATCTCCTGCCCCATGACCTTGAAATGAAAGGTGACTGCATGTCAATGCCATGGAGGTTTGTGGCATGTACAACTGCTGACATCAGATGCAAACGATGTCTTATTCGAGGGGACAAATCTCAAATGTGAGGCCCAGTGAGCTCTAACACACTGAACAATACCTATGTAATCAGTTCCCTCCAATCATTAGCACTGCCGAGAGGAACTGCTATCCTAACTTCTAAAACTGTAACTGTTGCTATCTACTACTTTATGTAAATGGAATCACGTACAGGACTGTTTTGTTCAATATTTTGAAATCATTTATGTTGCTGCTGCTAGTTTGCAACCTCAAGGGCTTTCCTCATGTAATCTGAAACTGGTCCCCCGGAACACACAGTGCAGGGAGTGACTGAAGAAAGAGGCAGACCATCCCAGATTGAAAGGTGGCAAGCAAGGAAGCTTACATATATCTTGGGTGGCTGCAAGACGAGTAGTTTCTGCATTTATCAGCCATCTCTTCAAAGCTGACCTACTGGTTTTAACTGGGTTGAGTCATGTGTACCATCCAGAT
This sequence comes from Prionailurus bengalensis, assembly GCF_016509475.1. Taxonomy (NCBI): domain Eukaryota; kingdom Metazoa; phylum Chordata; class Mammalia; order Carnivora; family Felidae; genus Prionailurus; species Prionailurus bengalensis. Next base: position 103,215,049 of record NC_057349.1, read on the forward strand.
GGTCTCAACAACACATCACTCTTTCAAGGCTGTATCCACAGGGCAGCTTCTGGGAGTAGGGAAGGCAAGGGCACATTCCAAGAACAGGGCAGGGGATGAGAAGCTGCCACTTACCTGGGTTTATCTCACCAGTCAATCAGCAATCAATGACCTCCCCCAACAGATGCATAGAGTTAGAATTTGTTCATTGCTGTACAGTATTTTATTGCATGAAAACACCAAAATGTATTTATCCTGTTTATTGTAGATGGACATTTGTGTTGTTTCCAGTTTGGAAACAGCGTATAGTGCTGCTATGCATACTCATGTTCACGTCTATTAGTAAATCTATATGCTTATTTCTTTTGGGTACATATCAATGAGTGGAATTGCTGAGCAATAGGTATGCATAGGTTTTGTTTCAGTTTTCCAAAGTGGTTGTATTAATTTTTTACCCCCTTCCCCCAAGCACTGTATAGGAGCTGCTGTTATCCTTCATCGTTGCTAACTCCTGCTATTTTCTGCTATTTTCATTATAATCATTCTTGTAGGGGTATACTAGTATCACCTTATGGTTTTAATTTAATCTTAAATAAAAGCCTAAATAATCCTAAATCCTAAATAATCCACAACCCCCCCACCCCAGAACTAAGAAATGAACTTAGTAAGGTTGCAGGATACAAGATTAATAAACAAAAATTCATTTTTCTATATAGACTAGAAGAAGTGAATGATCCAAAATCAAAGTTAAAAACTACCATTTATAATAGCATCCACAAATACAAAATACTTCTAAATAAATCTGACACAAGATGTAAAGGACATATATATTTTAAAATCAACTTCTTATTTCTCTCTCTCTCTCTCTCTCTCTCTCACACACACACATGCGCGCGCACACACACACACACACACACACACCTTAATAAAATTTTAACCTACATTGACTTAAATCTATCGATTTGAGGGGAATTGCCATTGCAATATTGATTTTTATTTCTGTGAAAATGGTGTAGCTCTTCACCTATTTCAGTATTCTTTAATTTCTCTGTTATATTTCCTCTCTCTCATTGAAGGGTTTCTATAGATATGTAATTAGATTTATTCCTAGTATTTGATTTTTAGAACAGCTTTATTGAGAAATAATGGCATATAATAAATAGCACATACTCAAAGTGAATGACTGAATGACTTTGGCACTTGTGTAAATCCACTCAACCATCACCACAAGCAAGGTAATGAACATATCCATCACAATTAAAAGTTTCCTTGAATCTCTTGGAATCCTTTTATCCTGATGTTCCCTGCTCTTCTCTATCACTTAACCTGCAAAACTGATCTGCTTTTTGTCACTATAAATTAACATATATTTTAGAAATTTAGATAAATAAGATGATACAGATTATGTTATTTTGCCTTACTTTTTTCACTTAGGATAACCATTTGAGATTCCTCCATGTAAGTGTATTCACATATCAATAGCGTATTCCTTTCGATTCCCCAGTAGTGGATATGGCACAATTTAACCGTTCACCTGCTGATGGACATTTGGATTGTTTCCAGTGTTTAGCTATGACAAATAAAGTTGCTGTGAACATTCATGTACAAGTCTTTGTAAGTACAAAGGCTTTCTTTTTCCTTGGTAGGGCTAGATTATACCATAGGTATGTGCTAAATATTTGAAGAAACTGCCAATCTGCTTTCCAAAGTGGTTATATTTTTTAAATTTAAATTTAGTTAGTTAACATACAGTGCAATATTGATTTCAGGAGTAGAATCTAGTGATCCATCACTTACATGCAACACCCGGTGCTCATCCCAACAAGTGCCCTCTTTAATACCCATCACCCATCTCACCCATCTCCTACCCTCCTCCCTCCATCAACCTTAAGTTTATTCTCTATAGTTAAGAGTCTCTTATGGTTTGTTTCCCTCTCTTCTTTTTTTTATATTATCACTTCCAGAGTATCAGAGTCCCAGTTCCTCTACAGTGTAGTTAACATTTCATATGATCAGTCTTTTTATATCAATATAATTAGTGTATAGTGTGTCATGAAATCTCATTTTTATTTTTATTTTCATTTTTATGACTAATGATGTTATTGACTTACTTGTCATTGAACATCTTCTTGGAAAATATCTGGTCAAATGTTTTGCAAATTTTCACAATCAGTTTGCTTTTTTATGATTGACTTTTGAGAGTTCTGCATATACTTTGATATTTTTTTTATCAGCCTTATGATCTGTAAATATTTCTCTTACTCTCTGGTTTGTCTTCTCATTCTTTTAACAGTGTCTTTCAAAGAGCAGAAGTTTTTAACTTTGATAAAGTTTGCTTTGTCATTTTTTCCCTATATGGATTATACTTTTAAGGTCATTTCTAATAACGCTTTGCCTAACATAAAGATCACAAAAATTTTTCGCTATGTTTTCCTTTATAAGTTTTATAGTTTTAGACTTTATATTTAGAGCTATGATCCATCCATTTTGAGTTAATTTTGATATGTGATGTGAGATGTAAGTAAAATTTACTTTTTTGGAGATGAATATACAATTATTTCATCATTTCCCAATGAACTAAGTTTGTATCTTTGCCAAAATTAGCTGTCCATATATGAGCAGGTCTGTTGCTGGACATTCTATGGTGTTTAAAAAGTCTATTTGTCTATCCTGGTGTCAATATCACGTTCTTGATTATCGTAGTTTTGTAATAAGTAAAACAAGTTTTCAAATCAGGTAGCATTAGTTTCCCAACTTTGTTCTTCTTAAAAGTTGTTTTGGCTATTTTAGGTCCTTTGCATTTCTGTATACTTTAGAAGGAACATGTCAATTTCTACCAAAGTGTCTCTTTTGGGTTTTGCCTGGGATACATTTGAATCTATAGATCTATTTAAGTCTATAGATCAAGTCTTCACTATATTCTTTCAACCCAAGAGTATGATATATATTTCTATCTCATTTAATTTCCCTCAACAATATGTTGTTAAAGTCTTCTATATCCTTCCTGATTTTCTGTTAGTTTTCTTTTTTTTTTTTAATTTTTTTTTTCAACGTTTATTTATTTTTGGGACAGAGAGAGACAGAGCATGAACGGGGGAGGGGCAGAGAGAGAGGGAGACACAGAATGGGAAACAGGCTCCAGGCTCTGAGCCATCAGCCCAGAGCCCGACGCGGGGCTCGAACTCACGGACCGCGAGATCGTGACCTGGCTGAAGTCGGACGCTTAACCGACTGCGCCACCCAGGCGCCCCTAGTTTTCTATCAATTATTGACTGGAGAATATTGAAATCTTTGACTACAACAGTGGATTTATCTATTTTTCCTTGCAGTTCTGTCTGTTTTTGTTTCATGTATGTTAAACTCTGTTAATAGACATCAGCATTTAAGAATTGTTATGTAATCCTAATGCATTTATTCTTATCATTAAGAAATGACTGTTCATATTCTTTGCTCTAACCTACTTTGGCTGATACTAATATACCACTCTAGTTTTATTTTGGTTGGTGTTATTAAAATATATGTTGTATCATCCTTTGACTTTTGAACTATTTATATCTTTAAGTTGAATATGTGTTTCTCTTAAGAAGCATATAGTTGGATTTTACCTTTTGAGATCTTCTAACAATCTGTGACTTGAAGAAAGTATGTCTGTATTATTTATATTTAATGCAATTGTTGAGATGACCAAGTCTAAATTTATCAGCTTTCTGTTTGTTGTGTTGTTGTATCATATGTTTTTTGTTCCTTTTTTTCCCCTGTTTTGCTTCCTTCTTTTACGTTGAGTATTTTTCATATTTCTATTTTATCTCCTTGCTTTATTAGTGTAACCATTTATTTTCCTATTTAGTGGCTGTTTCTGAGTTTATTTACATTTCTTCCTTATGACAGACTACCTTCAAATGATATTATAACACTTCACATATATTCACATAACTCAACATATTCGCATATTGTGATGTTCTTGTGAATATCATGCTTCTATTTCTTCCTTCCTGGCTTTTGTATTATTGCTATATATTTTACTTCTGAATTTTTATAAAACTTACACTACATTATTATTATTATTTGGTTACACAATCAGTTATATTTTAAAGATATTTAAATGGTAAGAAAAGATTTGTACATTCACTCATGTGATTACCATTTCTATTCTTCTTTTCTTTTATGTGGATCCAACTTTAATTTGGTATCAGTTTCCACCTTCTAGGAAGACTTCTTTTATCACTTCTTATGATACAGATCTACAAATGATGAATTCTTTCATCTTTATATATCTGAAAAAAACCTTCATTTTTGCCGTTACTTTTGAAAGCAATTTTCAATAGGCATGTGATTTTAGGTCATTTCCTTTCCTTTGGTTATTCAAAAATGATGCTTTGCTGTGTTCAAACGGATACTTTTTCAAATAAGAAACCTGTTTCCAGTCTTATTTTTATTTCCTATGTAGTATCTCTTTTTCTCTGGCTGCTTTTAAGATTTTATCACTACATCCTAGCAATTTGATTGTGACATGAGGTCCTGTAGTTTTCTTTATATTTTGTGTGCTTGGAGTTTGTTGTGGTTTTTTAGATATATAGGTTTATCGTTTTCATCCGATTGGATAATATATCAACCATTTCTGTTCAAATATTTTTCTGCCCTTCCTCTAAAACATCTACCTTACCATGTATTTTTGGAAATTCTAATCATATGTATATTTGACACCTTGAAGTTGTCAGTTTTGCCTGCCTCAAACCAGAAAATGTTTCAGAGAAAAAATGGCTGTAGATCTGTTAACTACTTCTCCAGGATTCCTACTTTTCCAGAATTTTAGCCTCTCTAGTCTTTTTTCACTTCCACAGCTCTCTGATGACTTTAAACAGGAGCTTTTTTTTATTTTATCTGACTTTTCTATTGGACTTGGTCACACATAAACTATACCATCTGTATTAGCGTTCTCCAGAGAACTTATTTTCTATCTATCTATCTATCTATCTATCTATCTATCTATCATCTATCTATCATCTATCTATCATCATCTATCTATCTATTATCTATCTATCTATCTATCTATCTATCGATCGATCGATTATGGAGAATTGGCTCATGATTCTGGAGGCTGAGAAATCCTACAACCTGCAATTTGCAAGCTGGAGACCCAGGAAAGCCGATGGTATAATCCAGTCCAAATCCAAAGGCAGAAGAGTCAATGATGTAAATTCTAGTCCAAGATCAGGAGAACTATGTCCTAGTTCAAGCCGGGAAGCAGTGAGAGAATGAATCCTCCCTTCTCTTGTTTTTTGTTCTATTTGTACCTCAATGAATTGGATGATGTCTACTACATTGGGAAGGTCAATCCAGTTTAGTGAGTCTATCAATTCAAATGGTAATCTCATTTGAAAATACTCACAGACACACCCAAAATAATGTTTAATCTAGGCATCCATGGTTTGGGCAAGTTGACACATAAAGTTAACCATTAAAGCATCCTACTCGGAAACATAATTGAAGTAGCTTGATATTTAAAATAGTTAAATGTGGAAGCTAAAGAACATCTTGGATTATAAAAATTCACATTGAAATTAAATTTGTATATATGCAATTCTCTTAAAGCATTAACTAGATCTGTACAATTTACATTAGTGTTTACAGTAGAAAGCGAGTTAATAATTTTACAGATGGCAAATATCATGATCTTAGTAATAGTGACTTTTGTGAAAAGTTGAAATATTTTCTAATGTTCTATGCACAAGGACAATTTATTGTGTGTCTCCAATGTGATGTTTGAATCTGATACGAAAAATTCATTATTTCTGAATATAACTATTGTTTTAAGAATTTTATTGACAACTTTGGTTGTTACTGTCTCAGCATAGTTTATTCAAGTTGAAATTAATAAAAACTCATCTAATAATTAAAATGGCTAAAAATCGTCTAATTTGGTATTTAAGGTACATCATAATTTTATGTATATTTTGAATTTTTATAATTTTAAGTTATAATATTTCAAGGTAGAAAAATAGAGCATATTTTACTTGGAGGCTTTAGTTCAATTAATAATTTATGTATATTTAATGATAGGGTATGTGAACATCCATTTGTACTCTCGCTCTAGGTCATGCAAATAGGGTCAGTCTTAGCCATTATGTTTGTGTTAAAGACAATTTAAAATTCCGTCTTTTTTTTCTGCATAGACTTGAAGGATTTTTTTTTTTTACAATTAAAACAGAACAGAATAAAATAAAATTGCTTTTTGCTTTTACCAACTCTTATTTCATACTATCCTCTTAGATCAGTTGGGGTTCAATCCTAGAAGCAAAATCACCATGAATATTATGAAATAAGAAATTTATTGTGTAAAATAAACCTCCTACCATTGTCGGAGGAGTTGGAGAGTAAAGGTCTGAGAGAATCAAAGAAAAGTCCCTAATTAATATGGTGTTGATGAGTGACTGGGAACTTGAAGAAAAAAAAGCACTTCTGGGTGCTGGAGTAGAATTGGTATAAGAGTCCGTGTAGGTTGTTGGTTCTTTATGACTAAGTTCTCAATGAAGACACTCTTGGCCTGGGTTGCTGATACCCAGTAGGGTCAACTGTCAGGAAAGAGAGATATACATGGAGAATTAAGAACAAACTGACATCTGCCAATCATATTTAACAATGTAACAATGTCATCCCTTAGAGCACAATGTCTACTTCACTTCTGCCTCCCACGTAACACACCAGTTTTTCTTATGGCTGACCTTAACCCAGATTATTTAGGCAAGGGAATTCTGGGCTATTTAGTTTTGTGTTACCTAAGATGATACAATAAAAATCTACCACATGTCTGTGATCTTATGTGATAGGTTCAAAAATTAGAGAGGGGAATATTGAGGTGAAAACAGAATATGTGGTTTTCCTAAGAATACCATGCAAAGTGTGTTTTTTAGGACTCTTGCCTTCTGGCTTTTAGATGAGTGTGCTCAGCATCGAGCCTGCTGATGTGCTTGTTTCTTACTGTACTCTGTGTTTTCCTGTTGCATTTATTAGGCCCACATTTGGATAAAGAAGGATGCTTGTCTAGCAGAAATGTCTGAGTTCTCCCAGAAATTACACAAGAAAACAATGCTGAAGAATTGGGGCAGCCAACTTAAATTAAGGATAACCATTTCCCGAAGAAGTGATGGTCGCCACCACTGGCATCATTAACCACATAAAGATCTTCCAGAGCTTGGTAAGCCAAGTACACAGAGGAGAAATGATGTCTCCATCAGGGAGAATTGTTCCTCGTTTTTGAATTTATAACTTAATGCTGTGATCTGTTCTTCTTAAGTGTCCCTGCATTTGCTAAAAATTTTAAGAAGATGCCATCTATGATTTAATATTTTATGTAGTAGAAATGTTAGTATTTTATGCCTTGGGTTCTGTGTCTGCCGAGAAACTTCCCTGCTGCAGGGCTTCTGTGGCTCCTGTCATCTGCCAAAGTATGGTTGGGATATTTCCAGTTATGTTCTGTGACAAGGTGGTACTAAATAGAAATCTATTTTTATAAACAGTTTTGCTCAATTACCTTCCTACATAAACACAAAAACTCTCTCATCAAAACTCATGGGGTTTCCAGAGTAGAATGTCTCCAATTGCCAAGGAATAGGCAATAATCACAATAATGGGAGATGCATATGCATGGTAAAGCACCCTCTGGGGTCCTGAGCACTCCAAAGAATGAAAATGGTGGGGTATGCTAGATTCTTGGAAATATTTCAGTACAAAGTAATATTTATATTTTATAGACAAAGCACCATACAGAAAGAAAATACAGACATTGTCCCAGGTATGTATGCAAAAATTAGTTTTCTTAAATTCTAAAGGGAATAGAATTTCTAATACATTTATCACTGTTTCACCATGTCTCTTTTCAGTTTTGTAAGCTGCATTTTACCTTGTAATGTATTGTGTTTATAGAATGCTTCATTTACAAAGCATTTTCTTTAAAAATTATATTCATTTCTCACAATAAAAATAAGGTCAGTATCAATATTCTCATTTTACAAAAGGAGAAATAGATACAGGATGACTGAGTTGTGCAAGGTCGGAGTGCAAATGGAAGAAGGCAGAACTGTCATCAGTGTTCTGCTGTCACATAAACCTTCTCATACAGTCTGCGTAGCACAGATGAGCAGTGTACCATATGGTGGCAATATTTTTTCCAAAAGGTCTCAAAGCCTTTTACACTGTAAGTTTAACTTACACCCAAGTGTCTCTCATCTGATAAGATCTGCACTTTTTGGTAGCTCATGACCTATCACTTTCTTTTCCTTCTCATCCAAGCATTGAAATTGTAGCCTATATTGCCAGTCCCTATTCACTTTCATTCATGTCTAAATTCTCAGCAGCATGGTTTCTGCAGCTACCACACCTCATATGATCATGTTGATCTGATGCCCAAGTATTTATTTCCTGAGTATAAAATGAAATGTAATCATGGAAGGTGTTATATTTTTATTGAATTGGCTGTTTTATTATAAAATGCCACTCTTTATCTTTAGTCATACTTCTTGCCTTGCCTTCAAAAGCTAATGTGTTTTCCTTTACATTTCATAGAATAGTTTTCCTTTTCTATTCTTTTATTCTCAAACTTCTGTGTTCCTAATATTTAGATGTCATCTCATGTAAATAGTACTTAACCTGGGATTTAAAAAAATCCATTCTGAAGTTTTTTGGTTTTTAACTGGAGTGTTTAGTCCATTTATATTTAATGTACTTGGGCTTATGCCTGCCATTTTATTGTTTGTTTATGTTTCTTTTAAGTTTATTTATTTATTTTTGAGACAGAGAAAGAGAACATCTGTGTGTGAGTAAGGGAGGGGCAGGGAGAGAGGAAGAGAGAGAATCCTAAGCAGGCTCTGTGCTGTGAGCATGGAACTGGATGCAGGTCTCGATCTTACAAACCATGAGATCATGACCTGAATGGAAATCAAAAGTTGGACACTTAACTGACCCAGCCACCCAGGTGCCTTGATTTCATTTTTTTTTTAAATCTTTTATTTCCATGTGTTATTTGTTCTTTTATTCCTCTGTTGTTTTTCTTTTTAATTAACCACAATATTTAATATGCTATTTTTTAATTTTAAAATTCATTTTGAGCATATTTATACATTTTGATGTTCACAGTATTTCCCTACTTATATTCTCTTTTTATTACTAGTCACTCTTTTCTGAAATTTTGTGCTCCCAGGATAGTTTTCTGTTCTTAAAATATCCTTTTAATATCCCTCTAATATTTCTTTTTGTTAAATGTTTATTTTTGAGAGAGAGAGAGAGCGCGTGCGCGCGCATGCAAGTGGGGGAGGGGCAGACACACACACACACACACACACACACACACAGAATCCGAAGCAGGCTCCAGGCTCCGAGCCTTCAGCACAGAGCCCAATGCGGGGCTCCAACTCATGAACTCCGAGATCATGACCTGAGCTGAAGTTGGAGGTTTACCCAACTGAGGCACCCAGGCGCTCCTCCCTTTAATACTTCTTAGAGGGCAGCTTTTGTTTGTCTGAAGACCTCTTATTTTGTCTTTTTTTTTTTTTTAAGGGTATTTCCTATGGTCATAGAATTCTGTTAGCAGGGTTTCCCTCCTTACACTTTAAAGATGTCATTCCACTGCCTTCTGATTTGGCCAATTCTGTTGAGAAGTCAGTTATATCTTTGTGCTCTTACTTCTTTAGAAGTAATATGTCTTGTTTTCCCACTGTCATTAAAAGTTTTGGGTTTTTTTTTTTTTGGTTTTTTGTCCAGCATTTTAATTATGTTCTACCAATGTGTATTTTCCATAGAGGTTTCTTTCTTGGGAGTTGCAGGGCTCTTTGAAACTGTGGATTAAAGTTTTTTTCCAGTTTTGGAAAAATCTCACCAATTATCTCATTAAATATTAAATATTCCTTGCTCTACTTGTTGAACTTTAATTATATGTATATTTGTTCTTTTTTTTTTCAACGTTTATTTTTATTTTTGGGACAGAGAGAGACAGAGCATGAACGGGGGAGGGGCAGAGAGAGAGGGAGACACAGAATCGGAAACAGGCTCCAGGCTCTGAGCCATCAGCCCAGAGCCCGACGCGGGGCTCGAACTCACGGACCGCGAGATCGTGACCTGGCTGAAGTCGGACGCTTAACTGACTGCGCCACCCAGGCGCCCCTGTATATTTGTTCTTTTAATTATGTAACACTTGTGTCATTTATTCCATTCTACTTTATTTTTCCCCTTTGTTTCAGTTTCTTTCTATTGGTCTGTCTCTGAGTTCATTAATCCTGTCTTCTATTATGTCCAACTTGCTCTCAGTTTCTAATAATGAGTTCTGATTTCTGATTTTTATTCTTTAATTCTAGAATACATAGTTGATCTATTATGTAAATTCTAATTCTTGATTGAAATTTTTATCTTTTTATTCATTTTGTTCAGCTTTTATTATTTCCTAAATATATGTAAAGTGTTGCCTTTTTTAAATCATTTTTAGATCTGCTTCTGCTGTATCATCTTACTTTTTTAGATATATTTTTCACTGCTTCATGTTTCTATTAATTTTTTATTCTGTTCCAGCATAGTTTAAAAGATGATATAGTCTAGCAGTAAAAGCAGTAAAGTGCTTTTCTCCCTGCTCCATTCTTTTAGGCAGACAGAGAGGGTGATGGCTTCAATGAAATAAGGCACTGAGTTGAGTCAGAGCTAGGTGGCAGTTTGAGACAGATGCAATCTATCTCTTGGTTTGACCTTTTCGTTGTGCATGGTCCTCCTAAGGCCATTGAGGATATGTCAGATCTCTGTCTTCTGTACTCTGATAGACTGCAGAAGATCTGATTCTGCCCTTCAAAGGCAAGATCATTGGGTTTGATGACCTAGTAATCTTATCCAGAAGCAGACATACTTTTCCTCCCTTGCAATTTCACATTAGCATCAAATCATTCACTAGAGCTTGTATGATTGTTTTGTATTGAGTGAGGTTATCACCTTTTTTTTGTTTCTTTTACCATATCTTATGCATTAAAAAATATTTTGCACTCATCATACTAAATTATAATTTTGGTTTCTTCCCCTCCCCTCCCAAAATACTCTCAGGGGTCAGGACCTTTTCATAGTGTATGCATTTTTAAGTGGCTTAGCATTTATATCTTATGCATAGGGGAAATAACTTCTCATACACCCAATCTGAAAATAATATGCTAATGGCTGTTATGTGTAACTTTGGTTATCTCTCTTTCTATTTTTAGAAATATTCTCCCCCTTTGAGAGGTTTGTTATCCATTGTACTGATTCGTTCAAGCATTATTTCGATAATATTGAAGATCTTCTATAAGGCAGACACAGGGTTAACAGTGGGCCAATTAACTGACCAGGTCCCTCTGCTGTTTTAATCTGAGTGCCAGACATGAAACATACTGAGTCTGATGTAAGGTTGTACTGAATTTATAACATTATGAATAATGGAGGTGGTAGCTTTGGAGGTGAAAGTATTTAATCAAGTCTGAGTAGAAATTGCTAACAGAACTCAGTGATTCCAGGAATCCAAACCATACCTATCAAGCAGAGCTGAATTTGACATGGACAGTTGGGAGCTCCTCTGAAATCTGACAAATAATTTATAAATTCACTCGACTAGCTGCTAAGTTAGGGAATACAAGTGTGACTACCAAAGGCAAGACCATTTGAAGGGGGTAGGGATTCCACGTCCTGGATGACTATGGCTTTAGTGAGGTCAGAGAGAAGAAAAGAGAAGGTTAAACTCACATGTGTGTGTGCACACACGTAGCCCTTTATTGGGGGGGCGTGACACTTTCATCTTATTATTTTCCTTTATTACCCCTACTTCCTTCCTTAGACATCTTGTTTAATTTACACAATTAAATTGCTTTCCAGATACTAAGATTCTCGTTCTGTGACCTTATGTGACCACACTTCAGGGATTACCTTACTTTCTCACACCACTGCAAATTCCTCTCTCAGAGGCAGAAACTCCACCACAATTACCGCTTTTCTCTAAGCGGAAGAGTTTTTGCCTATGAAGCATACTTCGAGAGGCACCCCAGAACCCTAGAGCTTGAAGAATAGTTCCTCTACCTCCTCTCTAGATCAACCCATTCCTTCTGGCTAAGTCGTGGTCTGCATGAAGGAGGATCAGGTAGGATAAAGATGCCAGTCCATATTTCCCCAGGGTTTCCTGTGTGTCAGGCCCCGTACTAAATGCTTTGCATATGTTAACTTACTAAATCCCTTAAATGATGCTGAGAGGTAGATCTTACTATTACTTTATCTATCTAAATGCTTTGCATATGTTAACTTACTAAATCCCTTAAATGATGCTGAGAGGTAGATCTTACTATTACTTTATCTATCTATCTATCTATCTACCTATCTATCTATCTGTTTATCTATCTATCATCTATCCATCTATTATCTATCTATCTATCTATCTATCTATCTATCTATCTATCATCTATCTATCTATCATCTATCCATCTATTATCTATCTATCTATCTATCTATCTATCTTACATCTATCCATCTATTATCTATCATCTATCTATCTATCTCTCTATCTCTCTATCATCTATCCATTACCTATCATCTATCTATCTATACACAAGGAGATAGTTACATTTGTCCAAAGTTACACAGTCAGTCAGTGGCAAGCAGGATTTTGAAGCCAAGAAGTCAAACGCTACAGGCTTAACTCTTACCCATCTCTTCATGCCAGCCTTTGAGTAAGTTAAAGTCACTTTGCACAGAAGGGAGAAGCCAAACTAGCCAGTGTTTATCCTTTAAGAGTGGCCTCAAGTAGAAGGCAAATCGGCGGTAAGACAGAGGGAGTGGTGGAGTGGCTCTGTTCAGAAAGATCAGAACATTGACAAACACTTCAGAGTGAGTCTGGGATGCAATGGGATGTAGAGATAGCAAAGCAGTCTTGCGAGCTATTCCTGGGTAGCCCTGTGACAGAGAATGCAATCTGGACATCAGGTTGGCCGAAGTGGTAGTTAAATTTACTATGCATCTCTCAAAAATAGCCAAATTATGGAAAGAGCCTAAATGTCCATCAACTGACGAATGGATAAAGAAATTGTGGTTTATATACACAATGGAGTACTATGTGGCAATGAGAAAGAATGAAATATGGCCCTTTGCAGCAACGTGGATGGAACTGGAGAGTGTGATGCTAAGTGAAATAAGCCATACAGAGAAAGACAGATACCATATGTTTTCACTCTTATGTGGATCCTGAGAAACTTAACAGAAACCCATGGGGGGAGGGGTAGAAAAAAAAAAAGAGGTTAGAGTGGGAGAGAGCCAAAGCATAAGAGACTCTTAAAAACTGAGAACAGGGGCACCTGGGTGGCGCAGTCGGTTAAGCGTCCAACTTCAGGCAGGTCACGATCTCGCGGTCCGTGGGTTCGTGCCCCGTGTCAGGCTCTGGGCTGATGGCTCGGAGCCTGGAGCCTGTTTCCGATTCTGTGTCTCCCTCTCTCTCTGCCCCTCCCCCGTGCATGCTCTGTCTCTCTCTGTCCCAAAAATAAATAAAAACGTTGAAAAAAAAATTTAAAGAAACTGAGAACAAACTGAGGGTTGATGGGTGGTGGGAGGGAGGGGAGTGTGGGTGATGGGTATTGAGGAGGGCACCTTTTGGGATGAGCACTGGGTATTGTATGGAAACCAATTTGACAATAAACTTTATATATTGAAAAAAAAATTTGCTGTGCATAATATTCCCCTGTGGTGCTTGCTAAAATGTAGGTTCCTGGGCCGTACTCTCAGAGACTGAGCATCTGGAGGAGGCCCAGACCATTTTTACTAAGCACGCGAGAGGATGGCAGTTAGCTTTCTGACCACACTGCAGGGAGAATGCCACATTCGTGTAAGATAATCATGCATTTTTTTTGAGTGTATTTAAAAAACACAGCGTGCGTGGGGGAGGGGCAGAGAGAGAGGGAAAGAGAAAGAATTCCAAGCAGGCTCTGCACTGTCATGCGGGACTCAAACCCATGAAGCCAGAAGATCATGACCAGAGTCAGAACCAAGAGCCAGATGCTCAACCAACTGAGCCACGAGGTGCCTGACAATCATGCATTTTTTTGGTTTCAAAATTTTCATAACTTTTAACTCTTGCACTTTCTTTCTTGCTTTCTTGCCTTCTTTATGTTTATTTATTTATTTATTTTTTTAAATTTTTTTTTCAACGTTTATTTATTTTTGGGACAGAGAGAGACAGAGCATGAACGGGCGAGGGGCAGAGAGAGAGAGACACACAGAATCGGAAACAGGCTCCAGGCTCTGAGCCATCAGCCCAGAGCCCGACGCGGGGCTCGAACTCATGGACCGCGAGGTCGTGACCTGGCTGAAGTCGGACGCTTAACCGACTGCGCCACCCAGGCGCCCCATATGTTTATTTATTTTTAAATATTTCTTTTTGAGAGAGAGACTGAGCCAGCAAGCAGGGGGAGGGGCAGAGAGAGAGAGGGGAACCGAGGATCTGAAGCAGGCTGTGGGCTGACAGCAGAGAGCCCGATGCGGGACTCTAACCATGAGATCATGACTTCAGCCGAAGTCAGATGCTTAACAGGCATCCCTGTTACACTCATTTAAATGGCGAGTAGGAAATCTACAAGACTGGTTATATTTTGTATCTGCTTTGTCATAAGTAGTTTTTCTGCCTTGGTTACACGCATTTCAAAGCCTATTCTTCAAAAAATAGTGAAAAAAACTTGCCCAGCCTAATTAGACACATACCCCCCATTTTTTTTTTTGACATATTTAGGTCAAGGCAATAATACAAAACAAGAGTAACACAACTTTTGATACGAATGAGTTTCAAAGTATACTTTTATACCTGTATTTTTTAAAGTTTCTCTTTTCTTGAAAAGTAATATATATGTGATGTTTAGAATCAAAGAGTCAGCCCTTTCTGAAGCCCTCTTAGGCTTATCCTGTGTAATGCATTCAGGATTGTGAATCAAGAAGGTCTAGAGATGGAGAGGAAATAAGATACATCGTTGTTTCCAGGCCTGCATCCCTATTTGGGGTGGAGTGTGTGTTTGGCGTGGTGATCACGGATGGCTCACGTGAGCTTTGCCACAGGCAGATAAAATAAAGTGGAAACTGGCAGAGAACTCAGACCCCCGGTCATGGATAAGACAAAGGATTCTGCAGACTTTCAGTACGTGTGACACAGACAAGCCCTACCTGGGTGTATGGAGGCCTCATGTGACGAAAAAGCGGTTCAACTGAGTTTGGATGTCTGAAGAGAAAATAGGCACGTAAAGATTAAAAATTTACAATGTGCCTTGAATAGTCATTTGGGGGCTAACCTTCAGAAAGCATCAATGTCAGATAACACATTTCTGCCCTGTGAACTGAGTGGATAACTGTCAGAGAAATAAACTAAGCTCTTTTTATCATTAGGTCTTATACGTTACATGGTTTTATAGATACTCTTCCACATGCGTAAAGTAAAACATAATAAAAACGAAAAACCAATTAGCACTAAAGTTCCTCTATGATCTAATAAACTGGGTTTTGTTTCGTTTTATTTTGTTTTTTTTTACCAGTTTTTGAGGCTAACCCCCTCCTTTGTTATGGTAAGTCACGATAGATGAACATTTTTATTAAGTTTTGATGTTTCAAGCTGTGAAAGCACGCTCTTGGCAATTGATGAGAATAGTTTTCCTTTAAAGAAGTTCTATGGCTTGCATTTGCGAACGCCACAGTCCAGGATGGTGATATAGGGGGTGGATCTCATAAGACTAGAGATCAGAGGTGGAAAATGGAGGGCAGAGCTGGGAGAGTGAGATGGCAGTCTGTTCATATTCAAGTGGTAGCCCTGGCCCGTTGACAGTCCCTGCCTTACACAGGGGATGTATTCCTCCATTTTTCTTGGGAAGTCACTTGACTGACAGAACACATTTTCTCACAGAAATAACGCTGCAGAGAGGCGGGGAGGGGGGAGTATCCTGGACGAAACACAGAAGCTCTTTAAGCAAGATGTGACCAATGTTGCAAGTGGCTGGCTTCTTTACATTTTGAGGGGCAGGGATCCTGTGGACAGAGGTGACATGCTTTGAACTGCAGCTCTGTCACTTCTTGGCTGTGTGAGCTTTGAAAAGGAACTTAAGTCCCTAAGCCCCGATTGTCTCCTAGGCAAAATGGAGAATAATAATAGTACTACCTCATTATGTTCATGTGAAGAGTGAGTAAAATACTAACTACCTATAAATGAGTATAGCCAGCGATGACAAATATAAAGAGGCTGATAATGATATTTATTATTATTATTTGAATGCATTCCTGCTGAATGCTCCTTACTCTTCCCAGTGGTATCAGTGTTTAAAATAGAGACACTTACTCACTTTAATTTCTTCTGTGGGAATTTTCTGGTACTAAAACCTGGTTAGAATATATGAAAGTCCAGGCAGCTTCTGTGAAAATGGTTTGAGCAGAGAATCACCGTGAAAAACAACCAGCAATGTTGCAGAGTCAACAGCTCGAAGCTGTGTCTTCTTTTTTTGTTTTATACAATGAGGTCTCTTGCTAGCTGGTTGCTGATTCTATTATAATACCAACTAAGCCAAATCTATGCGATCAACATGGTTGGCTTATCTTTTATTATTTCTGCTACTTGAGAATCTAAATGTGACCTACTATGAATTTAATAACTTATTTTAAATTCTGTTTACCCAGTGAATTTATAAATTGCTGTGGATTTTCCCATCTCGATACTGTAAGAACAAGGGTCTGAGAGCAGAATAAAAGCTCTTCAGTCTTTTGGATTTGTGAGTGCCTCTCAGAACATGTTAATTCCATAACATTTTCAGTTATAAGCAATTAATTAATTTATTTTTGCATCCAACATCTCTGAGGGTATAAACTCAGTGTTTTGGAGAAAGATAAGTTATACTTGTTACCAAACAAATGTTCATTCATTCATCCATTTGCTTAGTACCTATCGTGAAAAAAAATGAACTGGGGATACAAATCTAAAAAACACCCACTGCTTGCCACAGGATTGGTAGTTTGGTACATGTAGAAGATGCTACCAGTATTCTGATGTATTCTTCATTCACTGAACAAAATGGCCAATTCAAATGAGTGACTACGGATTTTACCTTTAGTTTTTTTTTTAATAATTTATTTTTAAAATTCTAACATAATTAGTATGCAGTGCTACATTAGTTTCAACCATTACATTATGATTCAACCATTCTATACATTACTCAGTGCTCTTCATGATAAGCTTCACCTATTTTACCCATCCCTCCACCTCCCCTTTGGTAGTCACCAGTTCGTTCTCTAGATTTAAGAGTCTGTTTTTTGTTGTTGTTGTTGTTTGTCTTTTCTTTTTTATGGTGAAGTTATATTCCATTGTATGTACATCCCACATCTTCTTTATCCATTCATCTATGTATGGACACTTGGGTTGCTTCCATATTTTGGGTATTATAAATAATGCTGCAATAAACAGAGGGATGCGTATGTCTTTCTGAATTAGGATTCTCAAATTCTTTGGCTAAATACCCATTATTGAAAGACTGGATCATATGGTAATTCTATTTTTGATTTTGGGAAGAATGTCCATACTGCTTTCCATAATGGTTGTCCCAGTGTGCATTCCCACCAACAGTGCATGAGAGTTCCTTTTTCTCCACATCCTTGCCAACACTTGTTTCTTGTGTTTTTGATTTTAACTATTCTGACAGATGTGAGGTGATATCTCATTGTGGTTTTGATCTGCGTTTCTCTGATGATTAGTAATGTTGAGGATCTTTTCATGTGTCTGTTGAACATCTGTATGTCTTCTTTGGAGAAATGTCTGTTCATGTTTTTTCCCCATTTCTTGATTGCTTTTTTTGTTGTTTAGCTTTTAGCTTTTTTTTTTTTTTTAATTTTTTTTTCAACGTTTATTTATTTTTGGGACAGAGAGAGACAGAGCATGAACGGGGGAGGGGCAGAGAGAGAGGGAGACACAGAATCGGAAACAGGCTCCAGGCTCTGAGCCATCAGCCCAGAGCCTGACACGGGGCTCGAACTCACGGACTGCGAGATCGTGACCTGGCTGAAGTCGGACGCTTAACCGACTGCGCCACCCAGGCGCCCCAGCTTTTAGCTTTTGATATTGTGAGTGCAGGTACACGCCCTTCCCATTCCCAGGCTGTTGGAACCCAGCCATCAGCCAATAATAGATGAAGATTCAGTGGATAAATCTCCTCATTTCCCTCACTCATTGGTTGGAACCACTTTAGGAGCTTTTTGTAGGAACAACTTTTACACTGTCTCACATAGTATGCAACAGAACTGAGCATGAGGACCCCAAGCAGCAGCAGACCTGATAACACACTTTATTGACATTATTCCCTTTTCTCCCTTCTGCATGCAGCAATGTGTTTCCTGGGATCACTTCCCCAACAGTGTTTAAATTCTTATCCTCTTCCTATAGGAACTCAAACTAAGGCAATATATATCACACATAATGCTAGTAACTTAATATTATTTTATTTGATCTTTGAAACAGCACAATGAAATGACTATTTCTGCATTTTGAAGATTAGGAAGAAACAACAAGAAACCAAGTCTCAAAATTTTCAAGTAGATAACCCAAGGACAATCCAATAGATTGTAACAGATCTGGGATTTTATCCTAGGTGTATTTGGCTCTCAAGCTTACTATCTTCTTGGTATTATTATAAACATGATAAGTAGCAGTGATAACAATAGAAAATCTAGAGAATAATAACTATAAGTTAAAATCCATAGCCATTAATTTGAATTGGCCATTTTCCATCTGCTTTCAGAGATAATTTAGGCTTGCCTATGTTTTTATCTTAAAGAAATTCTCTTAATTTGACACTAACTCAAAGTTGACTTGGTTTCTTTCCCAAGTCACTTGTTTATAATGATCCACTCTCCCATAAACAGGCAGACAGTAACATTCTTGGCATTATAGAACTTTTCTGATAAAAATAGCCACATTTTTTCCTCCCTTGGTACTTGAAATTTTTATATATACTAACATAATCTCTAGATATTATTTTATATATCATTACATATATCATAAAAAGAACTTTTTAAGAGGTTTTCTTGACCTGGTTGCTTTTTAATTGAGTTATATATGGCATATAGAGTGTATTTCCTTGCCAAGGTGAACCACTTTGTTTCTTCTTTTATTTCTTCCCCCATTGTCTGCTGTAGTCCTTCTCAAACTCTGTTCCATGGAGAGAAAAGAAAATTCACGACGGCAAGAGTTTTTCTTCAATAACCTATTTTGAATTACATATGTTGAAAGCTTAAATAGTTGCTTTTAAATGATATGCCACAGCTATGAATTCCAGGAAGTCACAAATGTGATCACATTATGCATTGCTATTAACAAATAGACATTACTTATCAACTTTCCTTTAAGTTGTACAATGTCTATTGGATTAAACTAGCATAAATTGCTTATGCATTATGTATTGTCCCATAAATTCATGTATTTGTGATATTATTTTGTTTTTTATCGATAATTTCTTACTGCAGTTACTCCCTGATGAAGATTTTTTGTTCCTTATGTCATGGATCATTGTTGATGTTTTGTCCATACTTAAAAGAATCTCTCATTAAATAAATATGGGAAATTATGAATCTAGAGGACTAACGTCAGGTTCTCAGCATAGCTCCTAGGCATTTCTCATTCCCCACCTATTCTCAGTCCCATCACCCTTCTGATACTACTTTCTTGCATATACTGTGTGCTGAATATGGTTCCCTGTACACTTGCTAATACTTCCTCTGTCTGGGATGCTCTCCCTCTCTTCTCCACTTGATGAATTCCTTTATAACCCAATCCAGACATTAATCACCTTGAAAGCTTCCTTCCCTGCACAGTGGTTACTGTCTTCTCCTTATTCTCTTTATATTTCTACACACCTCTATCATAGACCTACCACATTGTTAACGTATTCTTCATTAAAATATCCACCTCGTATACTAGGCTTGGTATTCCTAAGTCCAGGCCATCTTTACATCCATGCTAGTGGTTAGCATAAGACCTGGAAACTGAAGACATCCAATAATTACTTAGGAAATAGACTCACTGTAGGTAGTGTGACTTTTAATTTTCCTCCCTCCTTCTTCTCTTCCTTCCTTCTATCACTATGAGACTCAACCATGTATTTTTATATATCGTTTATTCACTGCCTACTTACTCTATGTAAGCCACTGTGTAATTGCTATATAGAAAATAAAAATGAAAAAGAAAAACATTATTTTTGAGCTCAGTGAATGTACAGCCTAGCATTGACTATTATTGGCCAGTGTAACTTGGGCCCTGGCAGGCACAGGTGTTATATAATACATAATATTATCTATCTATCTATCTATCTATCATTTATCATCATCTATTTATCTGTAGCAAAAGATTCAATTGTTTTCTTAGCTATGGCCTAGTTACATTGATAAGAGGTTGTGTGACATAATTACTTTAGGGTATTATAATTCTGAACAGTAATATTCAGTGTGGTGACTACTTCTTATTTAACCAAGAATATGGAGACATGGATTCATTATTATGAAAAACTTTAAGTAGAAATAGTTGGATTAGATCAATCTTAGGCATTTGAAAATTTTTATTTTTATTTATTTATGTGGGTATTTATGTATTTATTTTTTAGAGTGGGAGAGAGAAAGAGAAAGAGAGAGCATGTGAGGAGGGGGGAGGAGTGGAGGGGGAGGGAGGAGAGAGAGAATCTTAAGCAGTTCCGTGCTCAGTGCAGAGCCGGATGTGGGGCTCAATCTCATGACCCTGAGATCATGATCTGAGCTGAAATCAAGAGTTGGATGCTTAAGGGGCACCTGGGTGGCTCAGTCGGTTAAGCATCCAACTTTGGCTCAGGTCATGATCTCATGGTTCCTGAGTTCAAGCCCCAAATTGGGCTCTGTACTGATGGCTCAGAGCCTGGAACCTATTTCATATTCTGTGTCTCCCTCTCTCTCTGCCCCTCCCCTGCTCCCGATCTGTCTTTCTCTGTCTTTCAAAAATAAAAATAAATGTTAAAAAAAAGAAAAATTTAAGAGTTGGATGCTTAACCAACCAAGCCACCCAGGCGCCCCTGAAAATTTTAATTTTTAAAAGCTATTTATATAAAAGTTAGATCTTGACAACTTGTTTTTCCAAATATCTTGAGATTTTAGATTTGAACACCTTTTAGATGGATTATTATATTTTTCTCAGCAATAGGATGTCTCCAAAATGAGTCTCCATAAGGCCTTAAATATGTTCTACAAGTAAAAAGTGGGAGGACCTTGATCAAATGGTTAGACATGGCAACTATGTTCCAACACACCTCCTCTTTGAAATGTATGTGCAGATTAAGGTATTAAAGAGCTCTGAGATATTCATCAATAAACTTAAGTTTACTTAACTTAGTTTTTCCGCAAATTCCTTAGTCTTGTTTTAAGACTTTGTCTATGTAACATCTAGAAACACTGTAATTAATATTTTGAAGTGCACAGTGAGACTGGCTAGTGAACTGGTTAACATTAGTTGATACCTTTTGACAAAATGTGACATCACAGCCCATCCCATTAATCATTGTAAATACCCTGACAGGTGGAGAAAGCAGAAAGAGAAAGTGTCTTTCAGGCTGAACACCTTTTGACCTGGTGAAAAGGATCAAGGCAGAAAGGTGAGAAAGGAACCCTGTTTCAAGATTCAATATAAGCTCAGCTGGAATCATGAAACATGCAGGACACAACTCACCCCAGAGAATCAGTGGCCATGAATTAGAGCTGAGTAGAACTGGAAAATGTCATTAAACAAGATTCAGAGAAAAAGTCTTCTTTTCCAGATGATGGGCCCTGCTTCCAAGGATAAAGTCAGCCTGGAGCTTGGGTTGTAAACAACTGTGGGAAGAATTAGAGCCCAAGAAGGATGAGGGAGAGAGACAGAGACAGAGTACAAGCAGGGGAGGGGTAGAGAGAGAGGGAGGCACAGAATCTGAAGCAGGCTCCAGTCTGAGCTATCAGCACAGAACCCAGCACCGGGCTCGAACCTGCAAGCTGTGAGATCATGACCTGAGCTGAAGTCGGCCACTTAACCGACTAAGCCACCCAGGCGCCCCTCCTCTCAATAGTTACTTAAAATGTCAGAGAGAATTAGGCTACAGATAATGTTTCAATAATATTGCTATCATCTAATTTATGTTACATTCCAAGTACAAATTTTTAAAATTCAAAGCTTTTGGTTTTTATAAAGATAATTAATACGTTATTAGTTCAATAGATTCAATATGTTCTAAAGTGTTTTCTCTTTCCATTGTATAAAATAGTATGCTATTGGCTGTGGAAGAGAAATTGGGCCTCTTTCTTCAGTTCAAACTTTATTTTTTGTATCTCTGTGATTGCACATATGAGGTGCCCCTAAAATAGTTATCAGATTGAAGTAGATAACTTGCGTAATGGAAGATGGCTCATGTCCATAGGCAATAAAAATGAAGAATATGAATTTATCTGTAGTGTTTTGATAAAACCACTTTAGTTTTCTCTGTCTCAATTTTATTGGATTTAAAAATTATTGCTATATCGATTTGTCTCCCTTTGGCATGTGTGTATGTAGCTGCAGGGAGAGCCAAGGTAACGATCCTGTTTACCACCCACCTGGTAGATGATGTAAGCATTTTTTAAGTAATGGTGACTCTTCTGCGGTTCCCTCCTGTACTCAAGGCAATCCGTCCTGCTTCCTGTAGAGAAACCACTGTGTGAATAGCAAAAATGCTTTTTGATGGTAATGATGAAGCCAAAGATGGACCGTTTCTTTAGAGGATAGATTCTCTAATGTTCTTTTATTGACGGAGGGTTGGGAGCCTAGAAAATTATGATCTTCTGTCTCAGCTAGCCTGGAGTTCTTCCCCAAATCAATTTCTTATTCAAACACAAAATGTACTTCTTATGACCCCCTCCTCTCTCCTCGACGTCTTGCTCAGGGCAAGGCCAATAAGCTTTTGAAGTGTTTGGGCTTAGCTAGTTTTTAATCTTCCTTTACAAAACATCAGTTGTATCTGGAAATCTGATTCAGTTTAAACTGCTGAGTTATAGTATGCCAGAACCTCAGATTTATAAATGGGTAGTAAAGACATAATGCAGTAATTGAAGTAACAAAATAGCATTATGAAGGGTGCATGCTCGGAACCTATTTTTCAAGTATTAAACACTGACTGTTACGTTATTTCTAAATCAAACATGCTTTAAAATAAAAAAAGAGGTAAGGGTCACATTATGAAATGTCTATATACAGTTTCACTAATCAGAAGTTTATAAAAAACACGCAACAGTGGTTCCAAAAAATGAGCTAAAACTATGAATACAGACTGTTGTGCTTATATTATGTTACAGTTCCCCTTTACATTATTTGGCACTTGAGCTAATTTTTTTTTTAGCGTTACTTATTTCAATTTTGGCAAGAATTTCCTAAAAGATATTTGAAATGATTTTTTTCTGAAGGTCTAGTTCCACATAGTGTAGAAAGACCTTGAGATAAATGAGCTAGATGTGCCTGTTGAGATACCTAGAAATGACTACTCTTTAATGCAGCTTCAGAAAAGCGATAGCTCAGATGATAAAAATAAGAGTATCTAAAAAATGGCTGCCCCTTCATGATATCTATTGTATTCAAAATTATCTTAATCATAGAGCCTGAAGGTATAAACAACTATTAAAAGTTATCACAAATTGATGTTTTCTGGTTGAAAATGGCCCATCTTATGCTCCCCAAATATGGAGTTTTTCAACTAAAGAAGGACACTTCCCTTGCCGAGACCCATTCTTATTGTTTACAGTGAATGCTGGGTCTACACGTTGGGCTTGTCATCAGGCACAGACTCAAGTAAAATAATGCTTCAAGACCATTTGTTCTTAATGAAAACAATTTGTTATGAGCTGAGGGGAAAGTGTCCTTTGTCCTTCTGCCAAAACAGCCTCACTCTGCTTTTGTTGAGTTTGTTCAGATTGATGGGGCTACTACAAGATGCTTTAAGACATTAAAGCATTAGGCGTTCGTGGAAAGATACAAAGCATTTTTCTCAAACAATGCCAAATACCAGTGAACATGTGTACCATGTTTTCAGACATCTATTATGAAAACTGCTGAAAATTAATTATTCTTACTTGTGTTTTTCTATATGGTGTCCCTATGGCCCCATTATTCATTTGATAAACTGTTTTTTGAAGAACATTACTTGTTAGGATGATAGTAAGAATTGTGTGATGTAAATAGCATTCATAAGACCACACAATTTATAATCTATGATCAATCCACCTTAATGGGATTATGACCAGAGCGTATCATTGCTTTTTATACTTAGTAAGTCCTTCGTGTTAAGATCATTTAGGGAAAAAGAAACTAAAAACGTCCTTGAGGAGTAGCAGGTCACAAAAATGAAGATTACAATATGAAGAAAGACAATGAACCATCCTGGAGAGGAAAATCATGGCCAAGCCATAGGAGATACATTGTTTTAGTGAAGACTTTCAAGTGTTCTAATTACTACATAGACAGAGAAATGTAGGTATTTGAAAAGAATTGTCACCCGGATGTCTTTTTCAGTTAGGATTCTGTATTTTTCAGTGACTTCAGCCTGACAGCTCAGTCCAGAAAGATTGAGTTTTGTCTTTTTCATACTTTCTTTGCGGGGGCTGTGTCTGTTAGATGTTTGTGTCTAATACTCTGTCTTCATTTCCTGTGAATTCTGTGACTTTGCCCATATGTGCCTTCCCAAGGACCTTATTATGGGGGATTTATTTGATTTGGAATTTGAGAAAAACAGCAAACAAACACTCTATTGAATTTTTATCCAGGCTGATTCTGGATGACAGTGACTCTATAAGAAATAACAAGTATTTCTCCATTGAAGAGACTGGTTGGCCACACATGCACCCTGAAGGAACTGTGCTCAACGGTGATAGTTCCTTGCTGTCTTTATCATTCTATTCAGAAAATTTTAGTTTTTCTCCTTGACAGGGCTTAAGGCATCAATGGTTCAGTTATTTGTGAGAAGTTCTGACCAGTGCTCATAATATTGATATAATATTATTCAGGGAATTTTACAAGTGCAGGTTTTATTTTTACAGTCCCTTTTTACACGAGACTATAACTTTTTTTATAGAGTTATTGCTGGGAACGAAGTTGAGACATAGGAAAAGTCAACATATGATATTTAAATGGAACGTTTCATCCATACATTCAGTACTTGCTGTGTTCTCTTTGCACTTTCAAATATTTTCAGTAATTATTACTTTGTCACTCTAAGTGTATGTAATCCCGGTTAAAGGTCTTGGTTGGTTGGAACAGAGATAGATGGCTTCTTTGCTGCTGTCACAGGCATTCAGGCTTGCGGCCACAGTCTGTGTTTCCATCCTGTTCTAGAAGAAGCAGCATGGAAGGGAAGGAAGGGATTCATCATTTTCCGTCATGTAGCTCTTTAATTATGGACCTCTGTGTTAAGGCTGTTCACCTGGGTAACAGGATCAACTGTGATATTGCACTGGCTGCTAAATACATATCTGCTAAGAAAAACATCGAGATGACCATCTCAAAACTGTCATAAACAGAAGGGACATATGGTCCCCCCCCAAACTGTTATCAGTCAGAAGTCAGCTGTTACTAGAGTGGATGAGGTTTGGTGTGATACGGATGATTAAATCGCAGGAAAACAATTGGCTTATCACTTTCTTCATCTACAATAGAGATGGCAAAATTTTGACACCAGAGTTTCGTTAGGAATAAATGAAAACTCAAATGTAATTTTATAGTGCTTATTAAAGTCTTCATGGTAACAATAAGAAGAAGAACATATGCCAGCTAATAAGATAATTGGACAGATAATTGAAAGATGTACTTCCTTGGCTGCAATGTTTATTCTAGGAGGTACAATAATGTTGTTAAGATTCCAGCAACATCCATAAAAAGCAAATTAATAAATGGGTTCATGCTGCATGTAAGAATTAGTACACATCTGTATTAGTATTAAATTGTAAGGTAGATTTGTAGAAATAAGATAACAGGCTAGTGTTTTTGTTTAAATTTAAGATGGTACATTATTGCTGTTATTATTAAAACCCTAAATGGAAGAAATAAGTATAAAAGTCTAACTAAAGAAATGGCAGCTAAAGGATCTTGCGAGACATACAAACAGACATTTTGGTCCTATATGCCTGGTACGGACAGATATGGAAAAATACAAAATTTCAATACCTTATTTCTTAGTATATGTAGACATAGTCTCTGAATTCCACATATTGATTAGCTGAACTAATTACTTTCCTTGCTACCATTTAGATGTGTTTTTAAAGATAAAACAAAACACAGAGAGGCAAGTAATCCAATATGTGAAATTTTAATTTACAATTTCTTCTATCTTCCTTCTGTCTTCCCCTCCCCCACCTTCTATTTTACTTTCCTTCTGTTTTCTCAGCTTCATTATACAAATAATTTGAAGGGGCGCCTGGGTGGCGCAGTCGGTTAAGCGTCCGACTTCAGCCAGGTCACGATCTCGCGGTCCGTGAGTTCCAGCCCCGTGTCGAGCTCTGGGCTGATGGCTCGGAGCCTGGAGCCTGTTTCCGATTCTGTGTCTCCCTCTCTCTCTGCCCCTCCCCTGCTCCCGATCTGTCTTTCTCTGTCCCAAAAATAAATAAACGTTGAAAAAAAAATTAAAAAAAACCAAATAATTTGAACTGATTGTAATGTTAATTTACTGTAGCCAAAGAATCACTATTAAACCTGACACTTTGAGAATATAAATATGTTTTACTTACACAGATTATTATTATTATTTTTTTTTAATGTTTATTTATTTTTGAGAGAGACAGAGACAGAATGTGAGTGGGTTAGGGGCAGAGAGAGAGGGAGACACAGAATCCGAAACAGGCTCCAGGCTCTGAGCTGTCAGCACAGAGCCCGACGCGGACTCGAACTCACCAGCTGTGAGATCATGACCTGAGCCCAAGTCGTACGCTCAACCGACTGAGCCACCCAGGCGCCCCTTATACAGATTATTTTTATATTACACTGAAAAATACTGCTCATATTTCATGTGTATCTGCAGATAATCTGAGGTACTGAGCTTTGGATGGGGGTGTGCTGAAAGTGGGACAGGGCAAAATTCTGTGAAGTCTTCAGTTTGGCGAACCATTGATTTGCTCTGTTTGTGACTTACTCTATAGTTTCTCAAGAGGTGGGCCATGGTTGGCTGGCCATGGGTACTTGGCTCCACTTTATGGTAATTAGTTTTGCATTGGTGGTTCCAACTGGATTCCAGTCACTTGAGTATATTCTTTCTGTCTCCCTTTTATTTACCTCTGCATAAGGGAGAGGCTTTCCTTAGTGCATTGCCTAGAACAGCATAATGGAAACCAGATTTTCTTCCTTTTTTTTTTTAAGTTTTATGTATTTATTTTGAGAGAGAGAGAGAGAGAGAGAGAGAGAGGACAAAGCAGGCTCCATGCTGTTAGGACAGAGTCTGACATGGGACTTGAACTCAGGAACCATGCGATCATGACCTGAGTGGAAACCAAGAGTAGATGCTTAACCAACTGAACTACCCAGGAGCCCTGAGTCCAGGTTTTCAGAAAATGAATATCTTATTTTCTCTCTGTTCTTTTGGAAAATCAGGAACTGGGAAGCCACCAATATTAGATGTTTACAAATTTTGAGGTGGATTTGAACTTTTTGTCTCTCAAAGGCTGATTCAGGAAGGAGGGCAAGGCAACATCTGAAAGAAAAAAATCAAATCATAGAAATATGGTTATTCCTAGATCTTAAAAACTGTTTATGTGTTCTGGATTTGACTCAAGTTTGATTTTATCCTCCACAAACTTCTGCCATGTGAATTTACTTGAAGCATACTTGTATTTCATGTTTTTATTTTTACTGGATTTCTAACTGGCTCATACATTTATAGTAAAATTTTGCTTACTTGGAAAAGGACATGAGAACATATTATTCAAAATCTATTTGAGTCTCTTTTTTAATAACCAGGTTTATTCCTTTCTTTTAAGTCATTCTTATTCCCAAATGGAATTTTGCTAGAAATAGAATCTAATCATCTTTAATTCCCGCAAGAGGTGAAAAGCTGAAGCAATATGGGAAGGTGTTAGATACAACTCTATTATTTCTGTAATAGGCATAATTTCACCAGCTTGTTATACAGGATTGTTATTGAAGAGCTATTGAGCATTGGATTTTGAACTCCAGAAAATTTCCTAACAATTGGCATTTTAACAGATAAGTGAAATCCTGAATTTGTAAGGCCCTTTCCTTTCATCAAGTTAAATTAAATATAAAATTGTTAGTTATAAAACAACTTGCAACTTTTATGCTATTATATAATTATTCGTAATATTTTGTTTTAATAAAGAATTTTTATATAGGTTATTTATTCAAGCATAGGCTTCTTTTATTGGAAACAGTTACCTTGGTCATTAGAAAAAAGTTACCTATTGGGAACAAAAAATATTATAGAATAAGTTAAAACTTACTTTTTCTAAATATATACTGTATATTGTCTTTGCAATTTGCTTTATCTATGCAAATAATATTTTAATGAAATATTTGGTAAATATTTGAATCAAAACTAAATTAATTTTCCTTTATAAAAGTTTGGACCAATTGTTATCCAACTTTACTGAAGTGTAATTAACAAAATTATAATAGATTTAAAGTATGCAAGTGATGTTCTGATATACGTACACATCATGAAAGGATTCCCACAAACAGGTTAATTAACCTATGAACACATTATTAATTAGAAAACAAAAAATGTAAAACACCTTGGTCTAAATTTTTGATTCTACCATTACAATGCTTTTGGTCAAGTTTGCCAAATTACAAAACCGTATTAACTATGTTAATAGTACAATTTTTTAAAGAGTTGAAACTCAGAAAACTAAAATGTGAGCATTTTGTATTATGAAAATAAAAAAAGAGGTGTCTAACCAAAAGGGGATTCTAAAATATGTCATGTATGGACAATGTTAAGTCTGATTTCCAAATTTTATAGCTTTCTATTTTTTGTGATTTATTAATTTGAAAGAAACTGCTTATAAATTTGCTCTCTAATTTTCAAATTATTCACTCTAAAACATTCTGCAAATTACCAGTGTATTAAATTATCAAAATTAAGTGTCCTGAATGTGAGAGATTTATTTATTTATTTATTTATTTATTTATTTATTTATTTTTAATTTTATTTAAGTCCAAGTTAGTTGACATATAGTGTAATAATGGTTTCAGGAGTAGAATTTAGTGATTCATCATTTACATATCACACCCAATGCCCATTCCAACAAGTGCCCTCCTTAATATCCATCACCCATTTAGCCCATCCCCCATCCAATACCCCTCCAGCAACCCTTAGTTTGTTCTCTGTATTTAAGAGTCTGTTATAGTTTTTATCTTATTTTTTTCTGTTTTTTATCTTATTTTCCATCCTTTTCCCTATGTTCATCTGTTTTGTTTCTTTTTAAAAAAATTTTTTTTAACATTTATTGATTTTTGAGAGAGAGAGAAACAGAGCATGAGCAGGGGAGGGGCAGAGAGAGAGACAGGAGACACAGAATCTGAAGCACGCTCCAGGCTCTGAGCTGTCAGCACAGAGCCCGATGCAGGACTTGAACCCACAAACCGTGAAATCATGACCTGAGTCGAAGGTGGACGCCCAACCGACTGAGTCACCCAGGCACCCCTCATCTGTTTTCTTTCTTAAACTCCACATATGAGTAAAACCATATGATGTTTGTCTTTCTCTGACTTATTTCATTTAGCGTAATACATTCTAGTTCCATCCACATTGTTGCAAATGGCAAGATTTCATTCTTTTTGTTGCCAAGCAACCTTCCATTGTATATCAATACCACAACTTCTTTATCCATTCTTCAGTAGGTGGACATTTGGACTCTTCCTGTAATTTGGCTATTGGTGATAGTGCTGCTATAAACATTGGTGTTCATGTGCCCTTTCAAATCAGCGTTTTTGTATCCTTTAGATAAATACCTGGTAGTGCAATTGCTCGGTCATAAGGTGGTTCTACTTTTAATTTTTTAAGGAACCTCCATACTGTTTTTCAGGGTGGATACATGAGTTTGCATTCCCACCAGCAGTGCAAAAGTGTTCCCCTTCCTCTGCATCCTCACCAACTGAATAAAAAGATGTAAAATATGACAGCATATACATGAAATGGAGAAGAAGGAGTTTTAAAAAAAAGTTTTATTTTTGTTTTTGTTTTTGTTGTTTTAGAATGATTGAACTTAAATGACTGTCAATTTAATATAGACTGGTATATACTGAGGGTGTTATGTATAAGCCTCATAGTAACCACAAACCCCAAACTTACAATAGAAACAAAAAAAAAGAGGAAAAAATTCAGACATAACACTACAGAAATTCATCAGCCACAAAGAAAGAGAGCAAGAGAAGAAAAAAGGAACAGAGAAGAACTACCAAAAAAAAAAAAAGCGAGGAAACATTTAAAATGGCAACAAGTTGATACCTATCAATAATTTTTTTCTTTTTCTTTTTTTTTTAATGTTTATTTAGGTTTGAGAAAGAGCAGGGAAGGAGCATCATGAGAGAGAGACACAGAATCTGAGGCAGGCTCCAGGTTCTGAACTGTCAGCACAGAGCCCAACACTGGGCTCGAACCCACGGACCATGAGGTCATGACCTGAGCTGGAAGTCTGATGCTTAATCGACTGACCGACCCAGGCGTCCCTCAAGAACTACTTTAAATGTAAGTGATCGAAATGCTCCACTCAAAAGGTGACAGAATGGATACAAAAAGCAAGACCTATCTATTAACTGCCTACAAGAGACTCACCCCAGACCTAAAGATGCAGACTAAAAGTGAAGGAGCGGAAAAACATTTACCATGCAAATGTAAGTGAAAACACCTCTGGGTTAGCAATACTTAGACAAAATAGGCTTTAAAATAAAGACTGTATTCAAACAGACTGTGAGACCAACTAGAAAAAAGGGATGAAGAATAAATAAATGGGATGATAGTTTCTCAGCTAACACATAAAGAGCTTAATAATTATAATGGCAGATACGTACATAGAATTTACTATAGGCTGTACGTATATTACTTCATTTAATCCTCAAGACAATCCCAGGAGGTAGATTTTATTAATGCTTCATTTTATAGCGACAGAAAGAAAGACAATACATATATTAACTTATTTGTCTCAAAAGCCAACCTAGTTAATGGCAGAGCTGATCTTTAAGCCTAGAAAATGTGGCTCTGGGGTTCATGGTCTTTAACATTATTGCCTTTCCATATAATTTTTCCCCAATAATATGCCTGTGAACCTGGACAATTAGAGAATTTTGCTTCAACTATTTAATTTTCTTCCTACTTTGTTTCTAAGCAGGAGGACCAGGAGAGTTAACAAGGTAAATTTGGATGCATCCCTATGTATTCACACTGAGAGAAATCTAGCACATTCCAGCCTGGGAGTCTCAGCTCTTCATAGTGTTAAGTTGCTTCAGAAAACTCACATAGGTCCCCCAGGGTTGTGCAAATGCCTGTTGCTTCGCTGGGAGTTTCCCTCACAATGAATAATACTGCAGGAAATGCTGCTAAGACCTTGCTGGACCTATTACCCCTTCTGATCTTTGGGTTCCTATACATAAAATAAAAACAGTCTATTTGGACTCTATCACAGTTAATGACCCTTTGACAAGTCAGACAAGTTAAAAAGCTAAAAAGTTAGACTCTGAAATCTAGTTCTTAAAGTGATTAAGAATATACATTCTGGAACCAGATTGCCTGGGTTCAAAGTCCAGCCTTATCACGAGTTAGTGATGACCTATTCGATTTACTTTGTATAATTCCTTTTCCTCATCTGTGCAGGTAAAATACTGGCCCTACTTCATAGACTTGCCATGAGGATTAAATGATAGTATCTGCATAAAATTTCAAATAGTGTCTGGTTTTATTAAGCTCTCAATAAATATCTATCTCAGTACTATGGGAACTTGAGCAAGCAACTTAACTTTTCAACCATCGGCTTCTTCACCTATGACATGATGACAAAATAGCCCAGGCTCATAAAGTTGTTGTGAGGCTTATAAGAGGAGATTAAAATGGAAAATGCTTTGTGCAGGACCCAGCCTGAAACCAGTGCCTAGTGACTGTGTTTTGTTATCAATAGTCATTCTCATGGATTTCTGCTTTGCCCTCCCGGAGACAATTGCCCTGGCGTCTGTCTATACATGCTCACTATGTGATTGTGCCACTTTGATAAGGGCTGGGAATTAGGTGGGATACAGAGTGATCATGAGGGCTAGGTTAGGGCAGCTGGGTGAGGGAAAGGCTAGAACCAGAATGAAAAGTCCCACATACGGGGCAGGTCTGTGAATGAGCTTGCAAGGTTGCCACAGGGACATGCATGCTGAACAGAAGGAACCGTGGTATTTGGAAGCCCAGAGCCCGGTGCAAGGAGTGTGGGGTGCAAGTGACCAGCCTGGCGGACACTAGTGGTCCCTCTGCCTCTGTTTCTCTAAGAATGTTTAGAAATCAGCTCTGTCAGGGCCATGGCTGCTGGTTCTGTTTTAGATGTATCTTAAAAATTGAACATTTGTCCCAGCGTGAAGGGGGAGGGGGATGTGAATAGAAAGAGAGTGAAGAAACCTGTGTTATTTGACACTTTATATTCATTATGAGTAACATAATCAAATGGATAGAGCTGAGTAAATGCCTCTTGATAACATGAGCACACGCAGGTAAGTATAAATTTTAGTAGAGACTCGTATTTTCAAGTGAGCATATTAAAGATGTTAATTCATTTAATTCTTTTAATTTTTTTTTTTCAACGTTTATTCATTTTTGGGACAGAGAGAGACAGAGCATGAATGGGGGAGGAGCAGAGAGAGAGGGAGACACAGAATCGGAAACAGGCTCCAGGCTCTGAGCCATCAGCCCAGAGCCCGACGCGGGGCTCGAACTCACAGACCGCGAGATCGTGACCTGGCTGAAGTCGGACGCTTAACCAACTGCACCACCCAGGCGCCCCTCATTTAATTCTTTTAATAACTATAAAATCAAGAGTTAGATCATCATTGTACACATGGGGATGGAGAACTCAGGTTCAGGGACATGGAAAAAACCAACCCAAATATTCATAAATAGAGGGACTTAGATTTGAAGTCTGATATGTCCTATGTTAAAATATGTGTGTGTGTGTGTGTGTGTGTGTGACAGAGACAGAGAGAGAGAGAGAGAGAGAGAGAGAGAGAGATGTATGGATAGACACAAAAATCTTACTACAACTCAGGTATGTAAAACAGAACTTTTTTCTAATTAAATTTAATTTCTCTTTTAAGCTTACATTCTACTCAGTAGTAGAAATATAACACTAGTTAGTTTTGCACATTTTTTACTGAGGTTGGATCTACATTTTAGAGGGCTTGCCTTGCAATATGGTCAGAAAGGGACTCTTCATCCTTAACATTACATATCCACAAACTTATCTTTACAGACATCCCTATTTCTAAAGAGACCATATTATTTATTATCTAAACCAGACACTTTCTAGAATAAGAGGGCTTGTTGGAAATAACTATGCTAAGACAATGAACATAAGGCATAACTACTTACGGCAAACCAAATGTATGGTCACTATGTACAGTTTGTTCTGCTGGGTTTCTTCTAGTCTTGCAACTCTCTCCAATACTTTCATACCAGGCTTGGGCAACGAGGAAGGGTGTCTAGAGGGAGCAGATGTCAGTCTGTGGAGTGCTACAAAAAAGACC
This sequence comes from Prionailurus bengalensis, assembly GCF_016509475.1. Taxonomy (NCBI): domain Eukaryota; kingdom Metazoa; phylum Chordata; class Mammalia; order Carnivora; family Felidae; genus Prionailurus; species Prionailurus bengalensis. Next base: position 103,248,803 of record NC_057349.1, read on the forward strand.
ATACCTGCCACAGTGAGGGTGAAAACACATTGGATTGACCTTGTATGTCATTTACCCTAGCTCTGCTCCTGTGCCCTGTAATTGACTGCTTTGAGACTACACTAGGCTCTGGTCTGCTTAGACCCATGTGAATCACTTCCTTCCAAGGCTCTTGATGTCTTCCCAAGCTGTATATGGGAAGGACAGTGCAGGTCTCCTCCACTCTGAAAGTCCACAAACCTGCTCCATGTTCATTTTTTTAAAATTTTTTTTTTTTTTTAAATTTTTTTTTTCAACATTTATTTATTTTTGGGACAGAGAGAGACAGAGCATGAACGGGGGAGGGGCAGAGAGAGAGGGAAACACAGAATCGGAAACAGGCTCCAGGCTCTGAGCCATCAGCCCAGAGCCCGACGCGGGGCTCGAACTCACGGACCGCGAGATCGTGACCTGGCTGAAGTCGGACGCTTAACCGACTGCGCCACCCAGGCGCCCCATTTTTTAAAAATTTTTATTAAAACATTTTTTTAATGTTTATTTTTTGAGAGAGAGAGAGACAGAGCATGAGCAGGGGAGGGACAGAGAAAGAGGGAGACACAGAATCTGAAGATGGCTCCAGGTCTGAGCTGTCAGCACAGAGCCAGAAGTGGGGCTTGAACTCACGGAGTGTGAGATCATGACCTGAGCCAAAGTCAGATGCTCAACCGACTGAGCCACCCAGGCACCCCTGCTTCCACGTTCATTAAAACAGTAGTAAGGGAGGTGAAGAACAACAACAAAAGAACTCAGTCTCCACTGGCTTTTATCTTGCTTACTCCTGCCATACTTGAGTGTTCGGTGGGCATTCTTTCCTTCACGCCAAGATTCACGGTTCAGTCCCTTTCCATCTTGTGGAACCATCATTTGCTAGGGTCTCTTCTAGCAAAGACAGAGAACACAGAGGGCTGGCTGAGAGCTTGTAAAAACTAATCCTAGAAGTAGTGTACATGACTTCTTTCCACTTAAACTGAAAGAAAGCTGAGAAATGTGATCTAGCAGGGATCAAGGCCTAAGAGGGAGAATCTATAAGGGCAAGTGTTCTAGGTCAATAATTTTGAGAAATTTACTTGCAGTGTATCAGAAAATTTTAATTGATGCCATGGTAAAAAATGTAATAAGTTATTTACACCTGTAAAGTTGGGTAGCTGAAACTTGTTGGATGAAACATTTTGACTAGAATTAGTGCTTTAGGTTCTTGCTTATTTTTAATGTTCACACAAAAATGAAGAAGGCAGAAACTTAATACCAATATTCAAGTCTATGCTCTGCTTTTGTGTTCATAGTCTTGTACTTGTGACCCTTTGATTTCACTAGGGTCACTCGACTCCAATGGAGGGTTGTAATGTTCAGAAGTAGGAGTCACAGAAAGAAGAGTTTAGATTTGTTTCATTTTGTTTTGTTTGGGTGTGTTATTTGAAAATGGACTATTTTCCATACTGGTAGAGCTTAAGCACATTGGCTTTCATGTGCCTCAGGCTCACTGGCCTTGTTCTTATAAGTTGGGTGAGGTTAGCCAATCAGACAGGTTCAGTTGCCTCTTGAGGAAGTACCACTAGGAATATTCTGGAAGCACTTCCCAATTTTGAAGTTCTGAACAATTTCTCATACTAAAATGTGGCTGTGCTTTTGACCTGATTTACTGGAAAGGAAGTTTATGCATCAGAAGTGCAGAAGATCATTAGTAAGTGAGATCTCAGCTGAGTGTCATATTGAAACTATTCCAGTGAGGTTTCCTTACCTCTCCTGACAAAAAGCACACTCTTTAGAGCAGCTTCTACCACACCAGTGGATGTGCATGCAATCCTTTAGCATCAGTCATGGTACAGAAAATTCTTTGAGCCTTCCATTTCCCACCTTACCTACCTGTACCTCCTACCCTGCTATTTTGAAGAGAGTTTAGGAATGAGGCTTCCAACATCAGCCCATTGATTTTGGAAATCTTGATAAATGGAAACTGGAAAAAAATAAAACCAATTCTCTCTAGATGTATCTTATTAGGAGACAGATGTTTGAATTTATCTTCAGAGCAGACTGTTTTTCATGGTTGTTTTAGATAAACCATCTAGATTGTTTCTTTAATTTCACAAATATAGAAAATACCCATTCACTGGTCTTCAGGAAAACTGTGGAAATACAATTGGTTGTTTTTATTTAAAAAAATTTTTAATGTTTATTTATTTTGAGAGACTGAGAGAGACAGCATGAGCAGGGGAGAGGCAGACACAGAATCTGAAGCAAGCTGCAGGCTCCAAGCTGTCAGCACAGAGCCCAATATGGGACTCGGACCCACAAACTGTGAGATCATGACCTGAGCTGATGTTGAAGAGGACATGACTTGAGCTGAGGTCGGATACTTAACAGACTGAGCCACCCAGGCGCCCCTGATTGGTTGCTTTTAGATAGAGCAGCCAAGCATTATGTTTCCTAATTTAAGCTGTTGTGTACCTTGAGTATAAGTTATGTTGCCTCTTAGGTAGAAGGGATATTATTTTTCCCCAGTTGGTGAGTTTGGATTGTTCTTGGCTTGTAAAATGAAACATAGTTTGTATTTGTGGAGATGTATCCTGGTTGAGCAGTAGTTTATAACAGATGAGAAGCTAAAATGAAGAGAACTGCAGAAAGGATTTTGACTCTGTCATTAAGAAGGGCATTGAAGAGGGCATCTTTTGGGATGAGCACTGGGTGTTGTATGGAAACTAATTTGACAATACATTTCATATATTAAAAAAAAAGAAAGGCATTAAAAAAGAAAATGATTGCACCAGTTTGCATTCCCACCAACAGTGCAAGAGGGTTTTTTTTCCTTCACATTGTCACCAACACTTGGATTTTGTGTTTTTGATTTTAGCCATTCTAACTTATGCAGCCACTGTGGAAAACACTATGGAGTTTCCTCAAAAAATTAAAAATGGAACTACCTTACAATCCAGTAATTGCACTACTGAGTGTATTACCCCCAAATATAAAGACACTAATTCAAAGGGATACATGCACCCCTATGTTTATTGCAACAATATTTACAATAGCCAAACTATGAAAGCAGCCCAAGTGTCCATCAATAGATGAATGGATAAAGAAGATGTGATATATTTACATATATCAATATATCTATATCAATATCTATCTCTCTATATATAGGTATAGATTAATATATATAACAGGATATTTTTCAGCCATAACAGAGAATGAAATCTTGCCATTTACAACATGGATAGAGCTAAAGAGTATAAGGCTAAGTGAATAAAGTCAGAGAAAGACAAATACCATGTGATCTCACTCATAGGTGGAATTGGAGAAACAAAACAAATGAGCAAAGGAAAAAAAGAGAGGGAGAGGCAAACCAAGAAAGAGATTCTTAACTATAGAGAACAAACTGATGGTTACCAGAGGGGAGGGAGGATAGGGGGATGGATGAAATAGATGATAGGGATTAAGAGTTCACTTATCATGATGAAAAAAAAATTTTAAGGAAAAGAGTTGTCCTTTGTATATCTGAGCTTAGATGATTTTGTTGATGTCATAATCGTGATGTTGATAAAAACTCAGAAAATCTTCATTTTGGATTAATCGTATTCAGCATTATACTGGCTTTTAAATTGCCCAACTCTTGTGAGTTCAGCTCTTTTTTGTAATACTTTGTCAAATGTGACCAAATATGCTAATAATTTTATTCTTAATGTCTTTTTCTAAAGCAGAATCTTTCAACCTTGACAATATTTGCATTTCAGGGTCAGTATTTCTTTGTTGTGGGAGGCCGTCCTGTGCCTTGCAGGATGCTTACCAGCATCCATAGCCTCTACTGACAAGATGCCAGGCGCACCTCTGTCATCCAGCTGGGCAACCAAATACGTCCCCAGACATTGTAAATGTTCCCCGGGCCATGTTTAGGACCATGGGCCTAAAGCTCCATTCTATTCCTTTAAAACCTTTCAAGTCACCATGGGTGATAGTAGTCTTACTAACTCTGGCACTGAAGCTAATGTTACATGTTTTAGGCTTTAAATGATGTCAGCCCTTTGTTTCTGATACCAACTTCTGTATTAACCATGGTTATGGACTGAATGCTTGTGCCTCCCCTCCCCACAAAATGCATATGTTGAAGCTTTAATCCCCAATATGATGGTATTTGGAGATGGCACCTTTGAGGAGTAATGAGGTTTAAGTTAAGTCATGGGGGGAAGGGGCGCCTGGGTGGCTCAGCTGGTTAAACATCGGACTTCAGCTCGGGTCATGATCTCACAGTTCGTGGGTTTGAGACCCATGTCGGGTTCTGCGCTGACAGCTCAGAGCCTGGAACCTGCCTTTGATTCTGTGTCTCCCTCTCCTTCTGCCCCTCCCATGCCCATGCTCTGTCTCTCAAAAATAAATAAACTTTAAAAACATTTTTTAATAAAAAAATAGGTAATGGGTGTGGGGCCCTCGTGATGGAACTAGCAGCCCTTCTAAAAAGAGAAACATGGATGACAGGCAGGGTGAAGACCTAGGGAGAAGTAAGGGTTTACAAGCCAAGTAGAGAGCTCTCACTAGGAAAGGAATTGGCTGGAAACTTGATCTGGACTTTCTAGTCTCCAGAATTGTGAGAAATAAATCTCCGTTGTTTAAACTACTTATGATGGCAGCCTGAGCTAAGACAGACATCTTTCTCTATTATGCTAAGTAACAGCTCAGAAAGTAAATAAAAAATCAAGTTGCTTATACCAATATATTTCTCACTCCAGTGACCTGATAGCTGATGCAGCTGTGAGTTGTCTGTGCACCACGAGTATTTTCCATGCCAAGACAGGGACCGTATTAGCAGTCATTGGGACACAACCTTCTTGAAACAGAAGGAAAAGTAGGAATGTGGAACGATGCGATAACTCTTAGGTTTCTGCTAGAACATGGAATACTTGAGATTTGCTATGCCAAGGCAAGTCGTATGGTCAAGGCTGAAGCCAGCTGTATGGGAACGTTTACTGGCAAAAGAAGTCTGCAAGTCAAGACAGTAAATAATTAGGAACAATAAAACGATGTACAATAAACGGAATCATTCATTGGTGTTATAGAATAATACTTTATCTCTTTGGGCAGGAGGTACAATTTCCCCTGTTGGGGTGGATATTCCCATTAGCAATTTATCATTGTGTAAAAGGGTAGTTCTTGAGCAGAAACGAGAGACTGGGGATGCAGACTTACACTAGAGACAGGGAGGAACTCTTTTTTCATATGGGCAACACAACATTTGGGTCTGGATTCCAAGGCATACACCACTTTAATGTGCACAAGCTGCTCTAAAGGGATGACTGGGGAACTAAGCAGACCCTCCTGGAAGGGGAAACTGAGCAGATTTGACCCAGGTACCCCTGAGAGTGGTCTCATCACATAGCAGCTGTAAGGAACTTTCTACCTCATGTCGTATGCCTTACACTTTCAGATAGTACTCTAAAATGTTGCAAGATATGCTGTGGCTGTGCTGATTGAGGGCAGACATTAACAAACTCATTCTAGAAAAAGCAGAATAAGTATTTTAAGCTTTGTGGGTCATATGGTCTCTGGTTAAACTGTTCAACTCTGCCCTGGTAGCATGAAAACAACCACAGACAATATAGAAAAAAAATGTGTGTGTTCCAATAAAACTTTATTTATAAAAACAGATGACAGGGCTGAAGGGCTATAGTTTGCTATCCCTTGATTTAGAGTAAAAGCTTATTGTGTGCTTAATATAGAGTGATAAAGGGACACTTAACCCCACCCCAGAGTGCCATCTCCTCTCCAAGACAAGAAGAACTTCAAGGGGTGGTTGGTGGAGAGACAATGCAGTGGTCAGTAGAGGGAGGCCACAGGAAAGCAAATGAAGCATCTAACCTCCAAGAACCACCTGAGAGACACCTGAGAGGGGATGGAGACCAAACCCTGCCACAGTGGTATCACTTGGAAGTTGGGAAACACAATCTCTTTCTAGTGTGTTTGATAGTTCCACTAAAATGAAAATGTTTTGTGTTTCAAATGTTTCAAAGTTTTTAAAAAGTGTTTACAAATGTTTAAAGTGTTTCAAATGTTTAAAAAGTGTTTAAAATGTTTCAAAGTCCTCACATAATGCATGTATGATCATCTGATTCGTATATCTACTCTGGAATTATTCATAATTGTCACCCCTGATCCATGTAATTAGCTACACAGTTTAGTTAATAAATAGATCCATAGGTATTTACATTGTTACCCCCATGTGCCTAGCAGAAAACAAAATCTGGTAGAACATGTAGAAGCATAAAGCATAATCTGGGTTGAGAAATCGAAGGCTGAAGGCAACTGAAGATAGAAGCCCCAAATTTAATTGAACCAGTTGGGAGTGAGAGGAGATACCTTATTGGAAGATCTTTTATTTTAGAATTTCCCATGGGTTGGCTAGGTCCCAGCTATTACTAAAAAAGGGCTACCCATGCATTCATGTAATGCTTACAGGTGGCCACGCAGGTGGAAGGGATTGAGTTTAGAAGGGCCAGATTTTGGTGATTCCTTCAGAAACATGGAAGGGGTGGGGCGCAGTGTAGTTAACATTGGACTTAACCTTTTCTTCACACAGTGCTAAGGCCTTGCCTGTTAGCATTCAAATTTCTCTTGACCTGGAAACTTGACTTTTTTCCTCTGAAGACTAAAATTTCCCGCCTTTTAACAAGAGTCACTGGCTGGGTCTTGATATTTTGCTGCTGGACTTCCTTGGGTCTGATGCATTCGACTGACCTTTTGGAACACAGCCAATTCTTAAGTTGGGGACAACTTGTGTCTTGATAATTGCCTCTCTTTTCTATTTTGTTGTGTAGAAAAAGGATCAGCATGATGGAGTCTATTGTGAGATTCTATTCCTACTTTCCTATAAAATAAAATAACTTAAAACAGTTGAACAGTTGAATTACACTTTTGAGATAGAAAGGCTCTTAAAAGACTTTCTAGTCCATCTTTTGTACTTGAACTAATAACAATAATAATTTAAGATTTAAAATAATCAAACCAAAAGGATATAGTAATTTCATTGTTATGTGCCCTCTCACAGCCCTTGAAATTTTTCATTGCAGGACCAAAAAGTCCATTAAAATGTTGTCGGGATTTTAAAGGTCATAAAGCACACTAAGAAAATTCAATATATGCTCAATGAAGAGTTTATAATTGGTAGTGGTAGAGATTATGATTTTAGGCTTTTAATATTATTTTATAAACCATGAAACTAAAAACAGGACAAGATCATGCAACATCCATTTTAGTTCACATCCCTGCAATGACACTAGGCTCCATAATTTTATGTATGCTGATAACAGGAAATAAAATTTCCAAGTATTGACAAATTTCGAATGCTATTATTGAATATTCTGCACATCTTAAATCACCATTTGTGAAATTGGAATGTGTACTGTGCTATTTATTTTTTTTACCAACTACATGTTCAATGAAAAAAAAATTTAAAGTTATATATTTTAAAGCATTTTCATGTAAAGTTAGAGTATTTTAAAAAGTTCTCTGAACTGAAATTCTTTTAATCAATTTTTTTCTAAAGATGAAAGCTATATTGCTGTTCATTATGTTGAAAGTTGATAAACTCTTCCAGAACTGGAGCGGATGATGATACAACAGACCATTATAGCATCTGCAGTTCAAGGCTAATGCCCCCTCTTACAGCATTTATCTCTGTGGCTTCCTCCTCTCAAGCTAAACTATGTCATATCTACCCTAATGGGCACTTAGCCACATATTACTAGAATTTCTATTAAAAACTACTCCCTTTTCTTTTTGGCTTATAATAACTCCAAGTCACACACACAAAAAAAATCAAATGGATAACTAAAAACAAACATCTCACTCTAACAGTCATTGTTTTAAGCACACCCTCTCATTAATTCAGCTCAAAGAGAAGGAATTTATCTGCTGATCTTTTGGGGATATTTGCTTCTTGTCAATGATTTTGCTAACAGATAACAATAGACTGAAAGTATAATGTATTGATAGTATATTTAGTGAGAGTAAGATGTTTTTGCTTACATCTATGAAAATAATTTAGAGGTTACAAGATATGGCCTTTTTTTTTCCTAGCACTGTATAAAAGGGGGAATGACTGATGTAAATATTTTGTGTTAAGCAATAGAGGAATGTTTGTAAAGTATACACATATCGAAGAATAATATTGAAACAGAATGACAAATCTGTCTTCTGGCTTGTTCTTTTCTTTAATATTTTCCCCACTGCCATGATATAAAGAATAATGGTTTCTCAAAGATGCCCACATCCTAATCTTGGGAACCTGTGAATACCTTACACGACAAAATGGACTTTGCCAATGTAATTAAGACCTTAAGATGATTGATTTTACCGGTGGGACTAATCTAAACACACGGGTACTTAAAAACTTTAGAACCCATAAATCTCCCTCTGGGATAGGTCCGAGAGAGCTTTAACTATGGAAAAATTGTCAGAGAACTGCAGAGTCGTTGGCTTTAAACACAGAGGAAGTGCCACGAGTCAATGAATGTGGGTAGCCCTTAGAAACTAGAGAAAGCAAGGAAGCAGATTTTCCCCTAGAGCCTCCAAAAAAGGAATGCAGTCTACTGACAACTTGATTTTAGTCCAAGGAGACCTGTGTAGGATATCTGACCTACATAAGTGTAAGATAGATAATACATTTATGAGATTTTATGCCACCTAATTTTTAAAAATTTGTTACAGAACCAAAACTAAACTGATACAACGGACCTTACAATATTGTGCACTATCCATTTGACCTCAGGGTATATTCAGTCTAACACTTTACAGACTTCACCTTTTATTATGTCCTCCAATATCATATGTGGTAGTTCTTAGTTGTCCTCAGTTTATAGATTTCAACAGGAATATAGTTGATGCCAAAAAGACATAACTATACCATATGGACTCTGTATTTCTCAAATTTCAAAAAGCCCCAATATAGGGGCACTTGGGTGGCTCAGTGAGTTAAGCATCTGACTCTTGATTTCGACTCAGATCATGATCTCACTGTTCGTGAGTTTGAGCCCTGCATTAGGCTCTGTGCTCACAGTGTGAAACCTGCTTCGAATTCTCTCTCTCCCTCTCCCTCTCCTCAGCTCATGCTCTCTTTTTGTCTCACTCTCAAAATAAATACAATTTTTTAGAAAGTTTAAAAAAGTCCCAATATATATATGCTTTAAAAAAATTTTTTTTACATTTATTTATTTTTGAGGGAGAGAAAGAGGCAGACTGCAAGTGTGGGAGGGGCAGAGAGAGAAGGAGACACAGAATATGAAGCAGGCTCCAGGCTCCAAGCTGTCAGCACAGAGCCCAAAGCGGGGCTCGAACTCACAAACTGTGAGATCATGATGGGAGCCGAAGTCGGACACTTAACCGACTGAGCAACCCAGGCGCCCCTATGCTTTTTAATTTTAAAAGCATTTAGCCAGGTTTGACACATCACCAAAAAATGCATATATGGGTTCCAATCCAAGATGGCAACATAGAAGGATCTTGAACTGACCTTTTCCTAAGAACACCTTGAATCTACAGTTATACATGGAGCAGTTCCTACTGAGAGAAATCTACAAACTAGCTGAGTCACTCCACCACATTGGGCATGAGGAAATACGCACATCAAAATGGGTTTTGACACACCCTAAACTACTGGGAACCACTAAGAACAAAGAGGGTAGTTTGGACAATCATACAAGTTTGAGAGACAACTTAATGCTAGGATGGGTTTAGACAATATGACTCATTTCCTACACTAGAACACTTCATCAAGACTGGAAGGGGTTGCTGTTTCATCTAATGGAAAGAAATCATCACAGAGTCAGAATAATGAAGAAACGAAGGAAAGTGCTCCAAGCAAAAGAGTAAGATAAAACTCCAGGAACAGACCTTAGTGAAACAAAGTTAAGTGACTTACTTGATAAAGAGTTCAAAATAATACTAGATTTTTTTTAAGCAGAAGAAAGAATCAGCAAACTCAAAGATAGGGCACTGGGGTTCATCTGATCAGGCGAGGAAAATGAAAAAACGTTGAAAAAGAGCAAAGATAACAAGGGATTTATAGGATATCATCAAGTGGATTAATGTTCACATTATAAAGGTACCAGAAGGGAAAGAGAAAAAAGGGGGCAGAAAGCTCCTTCCAGGCAATAATGGCTAAAAATTTCCCTAACTTGGGGACAAACATAGATATCCAGATCCAGGAAGACTGTAGTGTTCCAGTAAGAAGAATCCAAAGAGACCCACGCAGAGACACATTATAATTAAATTGTCAAATGTTAAAGACACAGAATGAATCATAAAAACAAGAGAAAAACAATTTGTTACATACAAGGAAATCTCCATAAGACTATGAGCAGATTTTTAAGCAGAGACTATGAAGGCCAGGAAGAATGGTGTAATATATTCAAAGTGCTGAAAGCAAAAAGCTGCCAACCAAAAATACTCTACTTGGCAAAACTGTCCTTCAGAATTGAAGGAGCGATAGAGATTTCCAGACAAGCAAAAGCTTAAGTAGCTCAGAACCACCAGATAAGCCTTACAAAAAAAAAATGTTAAAAGGAGATCTTCAAGTTGAAATGAAAAAAAAAAAAAAGCTAATTACTGACAGGAATACCTGAAAGTATAAAACTCACTGTAAAGATAAATATACACTTAAATTCCGAATACTTTTTTTTTTTAATTTTTTTTTCAACATTTATTTATTTTGGGGACAGAGAGAGACAGAGCATGAATGGGGGAGGGGCAGAGAGAGAGGGAGACACAGAATCGGAAACAGGCTCCAGGCTCCGAGCCGTCAGCCCAGAGCCTGACGCGGGGCTCGAACTCACTGAGCGCGAGATCGTGACCTGGCTGAAGTCGGACGCTCAACCGACTGCGCCACCCAGGCGCCCCATAAATTCCGAATACTTTAATGTTATAATGGTGGTGAGTAAATCACTTATAAATCCAATATGAAAGAGGAAAAATGTATTAAAAATAAGTATAACTACAATAATTTATTAATGTATTTGTAAGGTAAAAAGGTGTAAATTGTGACATCAGAAACAAAACACTGGGGGAGAGTACAAATGCAGAGCTTTAGTATGTTTTAGAAGTTAAGTTGTTGCTAGCTTAAAATAGGTTGCCATAGCCCTAAGTTGTTTTATGTAAGCCTCATGGTAATCACAAAGCTAAAACCTATAGCGGATACACAAAAGATAAAGAGAAAGAAATCTCAGTGATACTTGTACTACTCCTACAGTGATATCAAATCACAAAGAAAAGAGTAAAAGAAACAAGGAAGCGAGAAGCAATTGCCAGAAAACAATTAACAAAAGGGCAACAGTAAGTCCATACTTATCAATAATTATTGTAATGTAATATACTAAGTTCTTTAATCAAAATATAGAGAGTGGCTGAATGGACTAAAAAACCAAACCAAAAAATAAGACTCAACGATATGCTGCCCACAAGCGACTCACTTCAGCTATAAGAGCACACAGACTAAAATGAAAAGATGGAAAAAGATAGTCCATGTGAATGGAAACCAAAAGAAATCAGGATCAGCTATGCTAGTAACAGACAAGCTAGACTTTAAACCAAAGACTGTAATAAGGGACAAATAAGGCCATTATAAAATTATAAGTGGGACACTCCAAAAATGGTATAAAATCTTAAAAGAAACATTTATGCATTGAATATAGGAACTCCTAAATATATAAGACATATAATAACAGAACTGAAGGGAAAAATGGACAGCAAAACAATAATAGTAGGGGACTTTAATACCTGTCTTTCAACAAGCAATATATCATCCAGAAAGAAAATCAATAGAAAAACTTTGGAATTAAACTACATATTAGACGTGATGGACTTAACAGATAATTTACAGGATATTCCATCCCACCGCAGCAGTACTCATGGACCAGTCTCCGGGAGAGATCATATGTTAGGCAACAAAACAACTCATATTAAATTTAAGAAGATTAAAATTTTATGAAGTATCTTTTTTGATCATAATGATATGAAACTAGAAATCATTTACAAGAAAACAAACTAGAAAATCCACAAATATGTGGAGATTAAACAACCAATGGATCAAAGAAGAAATACAAAAATATATTGAGACAAATGAAAATGGAAATACAACACATTAAAATGTATGGGATGCAACAAAAGCAGTTGTAAGAGGGACGTTCATAGCAATAAATGCCTATATTAAGAAACAAGAAAATCCTCAAGTAAACAACCTAACTTTATCCCTCAAGGAACTACTAAATAAATGAAAGAAGACCAAAGTTAGTAGAAGGAAGACAGAAGCAAATATCAAAGAAAAAAATAAATAGGAGACTAAAAAGACAGTAGAAAAGACCAATGAAAATAAGAGCTGGGTTTTTAAAAAGACAAAGAAAACAGACAAACTTTTACCTATGCTAACATATCCTGAGAAAGAAGAACGAAGTTGGAGGGATATATTGCCTCATTTGAAACTATATTACAAAGCTATGGTAATGAAAACAATATAGTATTGGCAGAAAAATAGACACGTAAATCAATAGAATAAAATAGAAAGCCAGGAAATAAATCCATGCATATATGGCCAATTAATTTGCAACAAAAGAGGCAAGTATATACAAGGGGCAAAGGAAAGTCTCTTCAATAAATGGTGTTGGGGAAAAATGGATAGCCACTGTACACAAAAATTAACTCAAAGTGAATTAAAGACTTGAATTTAAGACCTGAAACTGTAAAACTCCTAGAAGAAAATATAGGATGTAAGGTCTTTGACATTACTCTTAGCAATAATTTTTTTGGATTTGACACCAAAAGCAAAGACAACAAAAGTAAAAATTAACAAGTGAAATTAAAAAACTAAAAAACTAACAAACTAAAAATCTCTGAACAACAAAGGAAACCATTAGCAAAATGAAAAGGCAGTCTGCTGAATGGGAGAAAGTATTTGCAAATCATATATCTGATAAAGGACTAATAACTAAAATATATAAAGAACTTATACAACTCAGTAGTAAAAAAAACACACACACAATCTTTTTAAAAATGAGGAGGGGAATTGAATAGACATTTATCCAAACAGGATGTACAAAAGGACAATGGGTGTATATAAGGTACTCATCATAACTAATCATCTGGGAAATACAAATCAAAGCCATAATAAGATATAATTTCAGACCTGTTAGAATGGCTATCATAAAAAAAACCAAAAAACAAAACAAGAGCTAGTAAGTGTTGGCAAGGATTTGGAGAAAAGGGAACCTGTGTGCACTGTTGGTGGGAATGTAAATTGTGCAGCCACTGTGAAAAATAATGTGGAGTTTTTTCAGAAGATTAAAAATAGAACTACCATATAACTCAGTAATCCCACTACAGGGTATATATCCAAAAGAAATTAAAGCACTATATCAAAGAGATATTTGTCTTTCCGTGCTCAATGAAGCATTATTCACGGTAGCTAAGATAGGGAAATAACCTAAATGTCCATGAATGAATAAATGAATGAAGAAGATGTATACACATGCAATGGAATGTTATTCAGTCAGGAAAAAGAAGGAAATTCTGTCATTTGTGACTATATGGGTGGACCTTGAAGGCATTATGGTGAGTGAAGTAAGCCAGAGAAAGATATATACTGTATGGTATCACTTATACGTGTAGTCTAGAACAGTTGACTTGGGGAATCATGACCTTAGCCGAAACCCAGTCGGATGCTTAACTGATTGAGCCACCCAGACGCCCCCACCCTAATGTTTTAAAATTTTGTTGATTTATACATAGAGAACAGTGTACAAGTTAATAGTGTGCCACGTGATTAATTGTCACACCTAACACTGCTGTGTCAGTGTGCCCAGATCAAGAAACAAAACGTGAACAATACCTGGAGGCCCCCTGGTGCCCCTTTGTAGTTGAGATTTCCAGTGACCCCCATCAGTAGGTTAATGGTTTGACTCTTGATTTTGGCTCAGGTTGTGATCTCACGGTTCATGAGATCAAGCCCCACGCCAGGCTCTATGCTGTCAGGGCAGAGCCTGTTTAGGATTCTCTTCCTCTCTCTCTGTTCCTCCCTTACTCCTCTCTCTCTCTCTCTCTCTCTCTCTCTCTCTCTCTCTCTCAAAAATAAATAAATAAACTTAAAAAAAAACAGTCAACCTCATAGAAACAGAGAGTGGTTGTCAGATGCTCAGGGGGTGGGTCAAATAGGGAGATGTTGGTAAAGGGGTACATACTTTCAGCTATAAATGAGTAAGGTCTGAGGATCTGATATAGAACATGGTGACTATAGTTGATAGTACTGTATTGTATAATTGAAATTTAAGAAAGTAGAACTTAAATGTTCTCACAAAAAATATGGGAGGTGATGGATGTGCTAATTTTCATTAACTAGATGGGAAAAATAAGTTCATAATGTATATGTTTATCAATTTACCATGACATACACCTTAAATATCCTGAAAGGTCATTTGTGAATTATACCTCTGTATTGGAAATAAAAGAAAAAAGAAAAATATATATATTTATTTCATTTAGAACTCAGTAACTTCTGTCCGTTTTAGTTTATACCCACGTCTTCCCTTTTAGCTTATCCTGCATTAGCAATCAAGAGAACACATAATGGGGCAAATTCCATGGTTAGTGAATATTACACAATTATTTCCTCTCCCTTTTTAATTTATGTAAGCATATGCTTTTTTGGCAATAATCCTAACGGTGAAATAAAAACTAGCATCTTTCAAAGGAACCATTATATTCCTATACAGACAACTTTCTAAAATTGTCCTAGTCTTGTCCACTGAAACAGCATTATGTCAAATAAAAATCATTGGTAAAATGGACTATGTGAGTGTTTACGAGAGGGTTAAAATCTCTTAGTAATCCTCCTAAGGAAAAGGTCTTTAAAAAAAAAAAAAGAATTACAGTTTTTCCTTTAAGTAATGTGTCAAAATATACATAGAAGTCTTCAAAGGTAATCTACCATAAACTTAGTTGTTTCTTGATTTAAAGTCAGTATCATTTTTTTAAATGCTTATTTATTTATTTATTTATTTTTGAGAGGCAGAGAGTGTAAGCGGAAGAGGGGCAGAGAGAGAGAGAGAGAGAAAGAGACATTGCGAGAAAGAGAAAGAGAATCCAAGGCCGGCTTCAGGCTCTGAGCTGCCAGCAGAGAGAGCTGGATGCGAGGCCAAACTCACCAACTGTGAGATCATGACCTGAGCCGAAGTGGGATTCTTAACCAACTGAGCCACGCAGGCGCCCCTAAAGTCATTACCTTTTTTAAAAAGCCAAGGGCTTTTTGTTTTCTTCTTTTCATTCAAATGAAATAGATTTCACACATAATAGATGTACATACTTAAGAGTTTATTTACATATGATAAATGTACATATTTTATGAATTTTACAAACTGTATCCCTCATATGTCTACCAACCAAGGCATCAAACTTTCCCTCACTCAGAAATTTCCTTGTCTCCTTTCCATCAATCCCCATTTCTCAGAGACAATGGCTTTCTGATTTCTATCACCATAGAGTTCTTCCATCTGTGTTTGGACTACATGCAAATAAGATCATACAATATTCTGTCTTTTGTGTCTCTTTCACTTAACACAATGTTTTAAGGCTTATACCTGATGCTGTATTTATCCTTTTTATTGTTGAGTAGTACTACTTATATGACTATGCTACACTTCAATTGCCTATTTTATTGGTGAAGATTTTGTTGCCTTTAGTTTTTGGCCACAATGAATAAGGCTACTATGAACCTTCTTATACAGATTTGTCGTTAACATATGCCCTCAGATGTACAGCAGAATGACTGGGCCATCTGGTGAAAGTATGTATATCTTTATCAGAAACTGGCAGACACTTCTTCAAAGTGGTTATGCACTTTGGTCCAAGGGGAAGATACTACAGGATTCTAGTCATTTCATATTCTTAAGCACTATTTACATTGCCGGTCTTTTCGAAGGTGATTATTTTACTTACCATTAAATAACTTATTTTTGTGGTTTTAATTTGCATTTACGTATCATCAAATGACATTTTTAACCGTGTTCTCATTGGACATTTGCATATCTTCTTTTGTGAAGTAACTTTTGGCAGGTAGTTTGGTCAGTTTTTATATGGATTGGTTTCTTTTTGTTGTGATTTGCGGGAGACTTTTTATATGTATGCTGGATATGATGTCTTTCTTAGATATGTGTGTCACAAATTTTTTTTTCCATTTTGTAGACTGTTTATCTAACCAAGGACAGATCTTGATGAGTGGGATATTTATTTTGACAAAGTTTAATTTATAATTTTGTTTCTTTCGTCATTCGTGCCTTTTAGTTCATGGCTAAGGAACTATTGCCTGTGTGACAGCAGGTTAATTTTTTTGTCAACTTGACAGGGCCACAAGGTGCCCAGATATTTGTCTCTGTGAGCATGTTTTTGGATGAGATCAACATTTAAATCAGTAGACCAAACGAAGAGGATTGCCCTCCTTACTGTTGGTAGGCCTTACCCAATCAGTTGAAGACCTGAATAGAACCAAAAGGCTGACCTTCCCCTCAGTAGGAGAGGGTTTTCTTGCCTGCTGCCACCAAACCAGAACAATACTTTCTGCCTTCAGAATCAAACTGAATCTTGAACTCTCCCTAGACCCTAAGCCTGTCGGCCTTACGACTGGAACTACGTGACTGGCCCTCCTGGTTCTCAGGTCTTTGGACCTGGGCTGGAAGTAACCCATTGACTCTCCTGGGTCTACAAAATGCTGACTCACATTGCAGACCTTGGGACTTGCCAGTCTCTGTAATTGTGTGAGCCAATTCCTTATTAAAAATCTTTTTACACATGTGTACACACACACACACACACACACACACACACACTATTTGTTTTATTTCCCTAAAGAATCCTGACCAATACATCTACTCTAAAGTCATGAAGGTGTTTTCCCATGTTTTCTCGTAGCATCTTTAGGAGTCTAGCTTTTATGTTTGGGTCTATGATTTGTCTGTAATGAATTCATGGGTGTAGAGTGAAGTAGGAGTTTACCTTTATTATTTTTTTTTTTATGAATGTATTCAATTGCTACAGCCCCATTTCTTTCTCCATGGAAATGACTTGGTAAGTTAGTCAAAAATCAATTGTCCATATAGATGTGCAACTATTTTGTACTCTATTATATTCCACTGATCTTTGTTTTTCCTAATAAAATCATACTGTCTTAAATACCATAGCTTTTCAGTAAGCCTTGCAGTCAGATACAAAGGTCCTCCTAATTTGTTCTTTTCCTTGAAGACTGTGACAATTCTAGATACTTTGGATTTCCATATGAATTTGAGAATATATTTATCATTTTCAAACAAAAAAATGTCTGGAATTATGGTGGTTTTGCACTGAATCTGAAGATGAATTTTAAGAAAATAGACATGGTAACATTATTAAGTCTTAATAATCTATTAGCATACGTTATCTAAGCTTTTATTAATTCTTATTTTCAATATTTAAACTTTTTAAAGTAGAGGTTTTGCATATCTTTTATTAGGTTTGCTTCTAGGTATTTGATATTTTCTGATGCTATTGGTTTTTGTTACTTTTGTTTTTTACTTAATTTATATAAGATAATTAATAGATAATTCATACTGAGGGTAAAACAAAAATAAATAACAAAAATGTTAAAAAGATCTCTGACCATTGAAAGTGGGACCATCTTCTGCTTCAGTTGAGGATTTCCTCTCTTTACTAAGAATCACCTTTTTGTACTTATTGGTGTATCATGTACTTTTTCAGTAGATGTGTCAATAGTTACACCTAGGAATAACATTATTAATTATTATTGTATAATAAATATTTACACCTAGAAAAGCTGTGTTCCTTCTTTGATCAGGCTGTTAGTATGAGGAACTGAATTAATCTAATAGGTATTTGATTTGAGTTTGGGCTTGGTGCAGCTTTAGTTTTAGTTTTCAAGCGTTCTCAAATTTTTAATTTTTTTTAATGTTTATTTATTTTTGAGAGAGAAACAGAGCACAAGCAGGAGAGGGGTAGAGAGAGAGGGAGACACAGAATCTGAAGTAGACTCCACGCTGTCAGCACAGAGCTCAACTCAGGGCTCAAACTCACGAACTGCGAGATCCTGACCTGAGCCAAAGTCAGAAGCTTAAGCGGTCTCAAATTTTTGTCAGTACTTTTCCTTTGGTCAGTACAATTCCTTCAGGAATTGAGATCTTAGCATGCCAAGACTTTAGCAATCTCTTTAGGCTTTACAACTTAGGTACCTGTCTCTCTCTCTCTCCTTTAAGTTCTACAGTCAGCTTTTAGTCACTAAGGTGCTATTGTTTTCCAATCCCACCTCTGGCTTTGTAAACAATAAGAGATCTTTTTCCAGCCTACTGACATTTCTCCAGCTTTCTGAAAGCTTCTATAGCGCATTCCATAACAGCCTGGAGTGCCTCAGATGAATTTCTCTCAGCATCTTGCCCTTCCCCAGTGTTTGATAGGACTGAGTCCTTCTAGTGGGGGAAGACCTGTTTCTCAGGGAATGGGGCACTCCATCAGCTCTCCCAGACTTTGTTGCACTATAATTACTCATATGCTCGCCGAAGATTCATGAAGAACAGTTAATGGCTGACTGCAAATTTCAGGTGGCTGGGGTCCTTAGGATTTCAATCAATCAGCACAGTGTACATGTGGCCATTAAACGTTCATTAAAATTTAGCTGGTTTCTCCTTACCACAGCTCAGCGGGCTTTGATGAAAGCAACTGCAAGCGTCTTTACTCCTAGCAGAGTTCATTACTTTCTTGAATTTAATTCATTCAGGTTCTCTGTCGCCTCAGCTTTCTGATGGGTTTAAAGAGAGAAAAGTGTTAAGACTCAAGCTTATCTGGCTTGCTATTATTAGTATGGGAGCAACAGCCTTTCTAACTGAAAGCAGAAGTCCAAAATCAGCAAGTTGCTTTTAAGTCACTGGTGTTGCAATAGTACATGCAGAACATCATTGAGTTCCTTAGCGGCATGGAGTTAAACAGCTGAACACAACTTCTATCATCTCATACCGTTCGGATTTTGATTTAACTGTCACTGATTAATGGTGACGACAAGATCATTTGAACGTGAAAAGAGCAATTCTTTGGGAACCTATCACGAATTGTCAATTTTAGTTGGGGGAAAACACAGCTTGGCATTTCACAGGACTGAGTAAGAGAAACGCTAGGTACTCTTTCCTTATGTGGCTTTGTCTTGGGTAGCTGGCGAGCTGCGTCATTCAGAGATGTGCACGAAGCCATCTTTCAGTGTCCATACCTGAAAGTGATTTCCCTGAGGGCACATTTTTAGGTGAGCAGAAATTTTTCCTTTAAGAAGGAAGTCCGGTATGATTATGAGTATGGCTCACCCTTCAAGGTCACTGAACATCCAATCTGCTTATAATTCCATTACACATTTTTCTACCTCCTACTTCTCGAAGTATCTTAAGAGTATCTTTAAGAGTACCTTTCTCACCATCTCACCTTTCTGTGCATTACCACTGGGACGCTTTAATGCCGTGTAATGGTTAAAAGTTTGGGTTCGAAAGCCCGGTGGCTTTGATTTGAATCTTAATCAAGCACCCTCTGTTGCGTAACCTGCGCATGCTACTTACTCTCTCTGTGCCTTGGTTTTCATATTTATCACACACAAAAGGGAGCAATATCTATCTCACATAGTTATTTTGAATATTAACTTGGCCAATACATGAAAATCCTTGGAATAGTGCATGTCACATAAATAGTTAATAATTTTTAGCTATTATATATATATATATATAGTATATATTGAGCACTTTCAAATGATTATTAGTGTGCTAAGCAATTTGCAAATATCTTAAGAGTCCCATCACATCAGTATGATCACCCCTGCTTTGCCTCTGAGGAAGTTCAGGTCCAGAGAGATTAGGCTTCACAATCTGTAAGGGGAAACCAGAAGACAAACCCAGGTCTTTCTGGTTCAGACTCATACAGTTAACCATGACTTTGTCAACTTGTTTCCATTGGCACTTCCCATGAAGTATGTTCCAGAATTCACCTGCACGAAATGTTTCAGGGATTTAATTTCTCAGCGAATACATTTCTTAGAAATCCAGAAACAATTGATTCTGGGACCATATATCCACTATTCTCGAGAGTAAACTGAAAATGTCCCCATTGTACCAACACCTCCAAAAATTATAGGAACAAACCTAAGAGATACTCGGTGTCAAATGTGTCAACCTATCCTAAGCACTCACAACAGCTGATTTTTATTAATAATTCATAATATGCCTGAACAATACTATATAATTTGAATTCATTATTTCATTTTTCTCTGGAGTGACTCTGTTTAGAAAGGTATTTCTGCTCTTAATTACAGCTGAGGAAATTGAGGTCTCATTCAAGTTAAATTACTTGTCCAACATGACGCAACTAGTATGACATAGATCTAGGAATTGCTCCCAGGTTTTCATGTCTCCTAGGCACATATTTCTAATGGCTCTGCATGGAGTCACCAACTGCTCTAGTTTGCCTGGGACTGAAGGAAATATCACAGGGTGTTGGACGTTTATTGCTAAAAGTGACATGGCCACGCAGACCGCATGGTGGATTACCCTGCAATATGACTGTTGTTTCCCATGAAGCCTGCTCCAAAATCACCTGTAGAAAGATCCTGAAGTTGTAAGGTTAAGATTATAGGACATGGTTGTTGTCCTGCGTAGTTTCATGGTATGATGATATAAAAGAAGTACTTAAGACCTTCATGATCTTCTGGACCTTTAATACCTTCATTGACTACACTGTTCTTGATGCTGCTAAAAGAAACTAGACTGGTTTGAAAGATACAAAAAGCCCTGTAAATGCTGGCAAGCCTAGAAGAAAAAAAAGCTACAGGATGCATTACATTCCATTAGCTCTGCATTTTTTATGGCATAAAGACTTCCCTTCCCATCTTACAGACATGTTTACTTCAGTATCAGTGAAAGAACCCAGTTACATTAAGGGGAATTTTCCCATTCTCGGGCAGAAGAATCAAGTGAGGAGTCAGCTGTGTCTCAGCAGCAGGTCAATAAGACAAGACAGAGTAATCTATGGGGGTAAGTAAATAGACCATAACAGCTAAGAGAGAGGCTTTCATTTGCTATTGTGAAAAATGGAAAAGAAAACTTACCTGATCAGTGAATTATTGAGGCCATTAGGAGATCAGCAATTGTCATTTCTGCTGAAGGGGAGCTATTTAAGCAGGCAGACAGGTGGGAGCCTTTATAGGGTCTTAGTGCAAAAGGTGTGAGGAAGGAAAACAAAGGGAGGCTCACATTGCTCGGAAATAGTGTTCTAAATAGAGTTCTTTTCTCAAAGCTGAGGAACTGTGAGTTTTTGTAGCTGGTTTGCAGTCAGAACCTGATCAATTAATGCATCCAAAGAAATTCCAAGTGGATGACAAAATTTTTAATCTCCCCAAATGGCTTTACCTAGTTCCTTCCTACAATTTAAAAAAGTTCACTATTTACCAAAAAGCGTATTAAAGGTTTTTTCAGTTTTTGTTATACTTTTGTGTTCCATTCATGTTGGTTGTTGGGTAGAGAGGTTTTTCTGGTTGTTATTTTTGTTTGTTCTTGATGACAAAAAAAATTCTCCTAAATTTCTGAAGGATTTTGGGAGAACTAACACAATTTAGTAATCATAATCAAAATATTTTGTCGGTGCTCACTATATGGACAAAACAATCAAATTTCAATCAGAGAAGCAGAACAGCTTTGTTATAGGTAGATGAATTTACCCCTTTGTGGGAACTAGTTAAGCAATGTCTGTAAAGCTATTGGTTTCATATCTGATGTGGGGATTTGAAATCTATAGGACATGTAATTGGGAAGGGAAAATGTATGTAAAACAGAGGAGACAAAGTACCAAGTTGGAACCCATGAACGCAAGCTGAAACTTACAAATGTGAATTGAAACCCATGTTGGTTTTCACTGCCTCCAGCTTTAACATCCCTCATGTCCTTTAGAAGCTGGCTGGCATCCTTCATCTTTGAATGGTCAACCCACCTAGTTTTTCTAAGGCTAAGAGGTTAGTAATAGAATAAATGGGTCTCCAAAACAGAGGAAGGAAGTTGGAG
This sequence comes from Prionailurus bengalensis, assembly GCF_016509475.1. Lineage (NCBI taxonomy): Eukaryota > Metazoa > Chordata > Mammalia > Carnivora > Felidae > Prionailurus > Prionailurus bengalensis. Next base: position 103,270,909 of record NC_057349.1, read on the forward strand.
TGATCAGCACTTATCAGCGCTTTTTGTGAGCCACTTGGGTAATTTGTCCTTCTCATTGTCACAGTTCTCATCTCTCTGGGTCTGTAGGATATTTTCCAGGCAGAAGATGCTTCTAAATTGGGATACAACGAGATTCCCATTAAACTTTAAGTTACATCCATTGCTTGCTTCCTTAGATTTTTTGAACCAGAGATAAACAGACAAAGGATTATCCTGCCAGGGGTAATTGACTCTGATCACGAGGATATGGTAGGGATGCTATAACATAATTTTAACAGGGAGGATTATGCTTGACACTCAGGTGATCTGTTGGAGCTTTTCTGGTACTTCCTTGTCCAATGTCAAGAATCAATGGACAAGTGCAGCAGACATAGTATGAGAAGGGCAAAGTAATCGGGGACAAGTGTCTACAACACTTTGCTTGAATCATCATGGTACCTAGACCAGTGGCAGTGCTAGCTGACAGTGAGTGTAATCTAGAATGGGTAGTAAAGGAAAGAGATAATGATTAGTAAGTACAGCCTTGAGACTGGCTACAACAATGATTCTTCTTATGAATGATACACTGGTAAGATTACCCATGAAGAGAGATCAACCAGAATCCTGAAGCAACTGTGTTTCAGATGAGATAAATTTAACACATGGAGCAAGTGGGTGCAAGCAGCTCAAGTGAGTGTTTTGGGGTGTTATCCAGATGCCCTCTTTAGAAGCAAACACATATTCCCCAACCATTAACTCCCAGGAGTTTGAGGATGATGTCTCAGAGTTCCACTATAGGAATTGCATTTCATCCTCTGTAGGAATTACATTTGGCCAGAGGAAACTGCCTTGTCCACTCCTCTTCCCTGAGGGTAATGCACATCTAATGATTGGTCAAATGGAGGTACAAGGACCCAGACTCCTTTTTCAATTGAGATAACTCTGAAGACCCATCCCATATCTGGAGCTCCTGTAAGTGTTGGCCAAATTCCTGTCCCAGCTGCTTTGCAGTTTAACCCCTTAACCTCTCCCTCATTCAATCCTGCTTCTGTTATCCTTCACAAATGTTTCTGAGAGCATCTCAGCAAACCTCATGCATGCAAATCTCAGAGACTCAGAATTTGTTTTCTGAGGCATCCAACTTTAGACAGTAAGATAGAAAACATATATCTAACATAGCTAATATAAAAAAGACCACCGGGTGATAGTTGACTCTATGAGGAAGCCCTAATCTCTAGAGGAACTATCAAATAAATTTGTAGCACTCCAATAAGCACAGGCAGTGACCCTACCCACAGCCCTCTGCCCTGGACAGGTCACATCTGGTGCCTTGGGTCACACTGTATGGTGATGGTAACAAAGCCAAATGGGAGAACTGGAAGCCATGCCACATGGCAAATCATTGAGGAAACAGAGACATATCACCCCAGAGAAGGGATGGTAAGGAGATGTAGGTCATCTAGCATGATCTTCAAATGTTTGAAAGATAGGAATGGGTGAGCATTTTTCACGTTGTTGCTTCACAGTAATGTTAGGGTGGTCTGTGGGAAGACAGCAGGACTCATTTCAAAGTCATTTTATAATGATTAGAATTGAACAACCGTGGGTGCCTGGGTGGCTCAGTTGGTTAAGTGTCCAACTTCAGCTCAGGTCATGATCTCCTGGTTTGTGAGTTTGGGCCCCGCATTGGGCTCCCTGCTGTCAGCACAGAGCCTGAATTGGATCTTCTGTTCCCCTTTCTACCCCTCCCCTGCTCATGCTCTCTCTCTCAAAAATAAATAAATTAAAAAAAAAAAGAACTGAACAACCATGGAAGCAATGGAATGTTCTGCATGTGGAGGCAACTATCTGAGAGTTTAAATGTTGTGCTTCTGCCACAGCATAAGTTATGTGAATTAGAGCAAGAGTCTGGCTCTTAGGCTCTGCATTTTCATCTGTAAAATGTCCACACTGGGGGCCGTAGTGAGAAGTAAACAAAGTCATACATGGAATGTATCTTAGCTCCGTGCCTGTAACCTCATAAGAATGCAGCAAATGTTCCTGTTTTTATTATGAATTTACTGAGGAAGAGTAACCAGTTGTTTGAGTTGTTGTAGAGGATATCCCTATATAGTAAAACGTTGGACTGTGAGTAACTTAATTATGTGAGTGTTCCACAAGACGAACAAACATTTCTAACAAATTTTGACTTGATAAATGAATGATGTCTTGCAACAGGAGTAGTACATGACACTGAATGTCACATGATCACAACTGAGCCAGTGGTTCTTCTCTCTCTCTCTCCCTCTCTCTCTCTATGAAGGATTGTGGGTAATTGTCTCCCAGGCTTGGATGGTTGGTCTCAGGTCAGGGTGTTTGGCAGAAATCAGTGATTTTTTTAGAATGTTGGAAAGGGCCCACAACTGGCAGTAGTGTATTTTTTGTCACTTCCAAGCACCTAGGGACAGTCCTTTGCTTTTCCATACAAGAGTAAGACTAGGGATGTTGTGCTTCATTCTAGGTCAGGCTACCTGCAGATATAGACCCTTTCCTCTGCTGCCTTATTGCCAGGTACATTAAACCCAGTATATGACAAGAGTTTATTAACGCTGTACTGCAGTCAACATCCGTGCAAGTGTATACAACGGCCCCCCAGGCAGAAAGGGTTGAAAAGAAAGGTGGTTAGAAGAAGGAGATGATTACGGTGGAAGTTAAGAAGGAAATCACTGAGAAGTTTGAAGAGCTTTATGAGTGGCTGAAGTTGCAAGATTTTATGAAAAGTCTACTTCTGCATCTCATCTGCAGAGGAGGAAGAGAAAAAGGTGAAGGAATCCCTCACTTCAAATGAAATTAGGGAGATGCGTAAAATGTGGGAAAGAGTGTAAAATTTTGTAGAAAAGCACCATCCAAATAAGGCTATAGCAGTGAGAGTGGTGAATCTGTTTAAAGACGGTGCAGTGTCACGTTTCCCTGAAATCCTCAAAAGGAGGCAAAAACGAGTGTCATTGGATAGGTTCCTTGTTAAAGTTGCACGAAAAGAAAAAGATTCCATTCAGCCGATAGACGGCCGTGATTCTGTTAGTGAAAGTCGTCCTACATAAAACCCTCCTCTCTCATCTCCCTCACGCCAACCACATGAGGTTTTCAAAGGTAAGTGCAGGTTAATTTGTTTATTTTTCTTTACAGCTTGTATTTTCTTTACTACTGTGTATTGTATTACAGTACTGTAATCATTTTTATATGAATATTTTGGGGTTGTGGAACGAATCATCGGAGCTTCCATTATTTCTTATGGGGAAATTCGCTTTGATATACAAGTGCTTTGGAATACAAGCATTTTTCCGGAAGGAATTGTGCTTGCAAACCAAGGTTTTACTGTATTTGATGAGAGGTTAAAATTCATCATTTTTGCTTTCAAGTGTCAATAACATTAAAAAATAGGGTAACCAATATAAGGTGAGCAAGGGTTTATTTTTCCTAATAAATATATTATTATTATATTAATTAATTAATTAATTAATTAATTAAAAATATTTATTTAATTTTATTTTTTTTGAGAGAGAGAGAGTGTGTGTGAGTGGAGAAGGGGAAGAGAGAGAGAGAATCCCAAGGAGGCTCCATGCTCTCGGTGCAGAGCCCCATGCAGGCTGAAGTTCATGAACTGTGAGATCATGACCTGAACCAAAATCAAGAGTTGGATGCTTAGGGCCCCTGGGTGTCTCAGTGGGTTGAATGTGACTTTGGCTCAGGTCATGATCTCGTGGTTTGTGAGCTCAAGCCCCACATCGGGCTGGCTGCTGTCAGTGCAGAGATGCTTCAGATCCTCTGTCCCCATCTCTGTCCCTCCCCCACACTCTCTCAAAAATAAGTAAAACATTAAAAAAAAGAGTTGGACGCTTAACTGACTGAGCCACCCAGGTACCCCCCAAATAAATATATTAAAATAAAATCGGGAGTGCCTGGGTGGATCGGTTGGTTAAGCATCCAGCTTTGTCTCAGGTCATGAGCTCATGGTTCATGAGTTTGAGCCCCACACTGGGCTCTCTGCTCTAAGTGCAGAGCCTGCTTCAGATCCTCCGTCCCCCTCTCTCTGCCTCTCCCCTGCTTGTGCTTGTGCGCATGCACTCTCTCTCTCAAAAATAAACATTTAAAAACAAAATAAAATCATCTACTCGTACTATAATTTTATAAAAGAATCTGCTAGTGGCATAATGTAGGAAGGGTATAATTTCCTATTTAAGGAGAGACTTTTATAAGAAATATTACTCGTTATATATGCATACATGTGCATATATGAATGCCTGTGTATATATTTGTCTCTACATTTATTCATTTAAATTTGTCCTGATTTCTTTAATTTTTTATAACTTCTTTCTTTTTTTAAGGCTTTATTAAAATTCCAGTTAGTTAACATATAGTGTAATATCCGTTTCAGGTGTACAGTATGGTGATTCCATACTTCTGTACAACATCCAATGCTCGTCGCAAGTGCACTCCTTAATCTCCATCACCTATTTAACCCATTCCCCCTACTGGTAACCATCAGTTTGTTCTGTAGTTAAGAGTCTGTTTCTTGGTTTTTCTCTCTCTTTTTGTTCCCTATGAGCATTTGTTTTGTTTCTTAAATTCCACATGAGTGAAATCATATGGTTACTTGTCTTTCTCTGACTGCCTTATTTCACTTCTCATAATACACTCTAGCTTCATCCACATTGTTGCAAATGGCAAGATTTCATTCTTTTTTGTGAGTGATGTTCCACATCTTCTTTATCCGTTCATAGATTTATCCTGATTTCTTTCATTTTCCAGCAGGCCTGTAAAATTGTCATGAACTGGCCAGTATATGTGAACCACAGAGTAGGGTAATCTTCTTCATCACTTTGAAGTGTAAGAATCTAAGAATTATACAATAGAACGATTCGGTAATCAGCAGTATTTTAAGCATCCAGCTTCTGAAGCTTAGGCCACTTCGACTTGTTATCTCTGTGTTTCTTCTCAGTTCTGAGATATAACATAGCTTCATATTAAGAGGTTAGCTACTCCCTGACCCTCTCCTCCAAAGAATGAGAAGAGGAGGCTTGTAATAAACAAGGGGTAAAAAGGCACAAAAAGGCTGCTATCAGCACTGTGCCACTCCACTCTCAAATTTGGCAGAACTCTGCCAACCACCACCGCCTGATAAATTACACTGCTTGCCTGGTGTGCAGATGGTCTGAACTTATGTGAGTTACATACATCGTTTGCAATCGTTGTTTCTATAAGCATCATTGCTTTCTCTCTGTGAAAAGAAACAATGACAACAACATGTTAGGGATTCATGTGTCATAAAACAGAATATACTAGAAGTTATAACTGAAAGCTGGGTGAAGCAAGGCAAGCAAGGCATTTGCCTCCAGTGCACAGTTTAATTGGGTGCCCAAAAGTGAGTAACCCAGGCAAATATTTTTTTTTTTACGTTTATTTATTTTTGAGACAGAGAGAGAGCATGAACGGGGGAGGGTCAGAGAGAGAGAGAGGGAGACACAGAATCTGAAACAGGCTCCAGGCTCTGAGCCATCAGCACAGAGCTGACGCGGGGCTCGAACCCACGGACCGCGAGATCATGACCGGAGCCGAAGTCGGCTGCTTAACCGACTGAGCCACCCAGGCGCCCCAACCCAGGCAAATATTTTAATGAAATGTTTTTTGAAACACAAAAATCAGTGATGAGCGACATATTGAAATTTTAAATAAACGCAAAATCCGGACTAATTTGTGAAATGCACTCTGTGACCTGAGAGCCATTACATACCGCCTATATGTCCATACCTTCCTATTGCCTCACTGAGGATGGGGTAACATTATTGAGACCATTTCAGCCTAAGTTCCTGTTTTAGCACAACATTGGGCTCTGTGAACTCTTCCTACTTTTGAATGTTATGACTTTAGCGAGCGTATCTCAGTCCTTTTTCAGATTCTAAATTTTTCATTATTTTTTAAAATACTTATTTATTTCCAAGAAAATAAATAATTTTGTTTTTACCTTCCATTCTGTTCCTTCCTTCTCCGTCTAGTGAATCATTATACTGTATATTCTCCCAGCTTTATTGAGACGTCATTGACCTATAACATGTATAAGCTTAAGTATACGAGGTATTGTTTTAATACACTTCAAAACAGGTAAGGTTAGCTATCACTTCCATCACATCACACAATGAGCTCTTTTAATGGTGAGAGCACCAAAGAACTATTCTCCTTGCAGTTTTCAAGTATATAACTCAGTACTGTTGACTATAATCACAATGCTGTGCATTAGATCCACAGAATTTATTTACCTTCCAACTGCGACTTTGTACCCTTTGATCAATCTGTCTCCGATTCTGGTCAGCACCAGTCTATTCTCTATTTCTACAGGTTTGGTGTTTTTAGATTGCATGAGTGATATCACACAGCATTTGTCTTTCTCTGACTTGTCTCAAGTAGCGTGATGCCCTCAAAGTTCACCCATATTGTCACAAATGGAGGATTTCCTTTTTTCTCACGGTTGAATAATATTCTATACTGTGTGTACATTGTGTAATTTGTGTGTGTATACGCAACGTCAATCTACAGACATCAAAAATGTTTTAAAAATAAAATTGTGTAGTCCTGTTGTTATTTTCATATGTAGCTATTTCTCCTTGGAGAAAAGGCATTATTTGATTATTATTATTATTATTCAGAACATTACAGGCAATGATACATATTTTTTATTAGAAGTATCTCATCCAGAGAGCTCAAAAACAGTAGGAAAAACATAATATATACCTTTTGGAGTTAAGTTTTAAGTTTTATTTTATAGCATCTACCTTATAAATAAATTAAAACTGATTCTTACAGAAATCAAATAAATTTAAATGATGCAAGTAGTTCACTGAGTAAAATTCTGCTTTAGGTTAAACTTCCAGGCTTTGTAAAATCCTGAAAATGTGATTTCAATGTCCATTACCTCAAAATAAAGAAAACCAATTAAAATAAGGTTGCAGAGAAAATAAAGTTTGTGTGTTTTAATTTTCCCTGATACTAATAACATTGTAGATTATTAAGACTAAAGACTTTCAGAAATCCAATTTATTTTCATTCTTTGGAGTCATCATTTCCTTTTTGTATTCTTCTCAGGTTGCGTACTGGATGAAGGCAGATTTTTCTTTTCTTGTATGCATTTATTTTCTGGTCTTCATGCAGTGTAATCTTTTTATACGCAAAGCTGGAAAAAAATTTTGAATATAGAACATCTCCATAGTAATGCTGAAAAATATTGTAGGAACTTTTTTCAAACTGTTTTGAAAATATTTAATTGAGTTTTTCTATTAATTTGCCTAAAAAAGTCAAATAAGAAACAGGAATATTTATAATAATGAACCACCTGGAGTTTGAAATCTAATAAATTGTTTGTACCTAAGGTAAAATATTATACACCTCATTTTTTTGTGATTGTCAAAAAAAATGGCAACTTTAAAACATTTCGTTAAATACTTTTAAAGAGAAAACACGCATGTATTTTATTTAAAGCCCGTAGAAAGGAAACTCATCTTTATAATTGTTTTATTAATAAAAACATTCATGTCATATAGAATAAGGATTTTGTTAGCATTAAAAGTAATTAAACAAACTGGGGAATACAGAAAGTATAGAGAATAAATAATACATAACAAGTTTATAGAAGATAGATAGTCCTCTCTATAAAAACTGCTAACATTTTGGTGTATTTTCTTTAGGATATATTCCTTTTTTTCTTGATATTCTGAATGTAGTTATTTATCCTGCTGTTTTTCACTTTGTATTATATACCACTGACATCGTTAAATATCATTAAGAATTCTTCTAAAATGTTTTTATTAGCCACATATTATTGTGTAGCATGAACATAACCATTTACCCCTGATTTTTATGCTGTATGACACTTCTATTGTCTTGTTTTCAATTTTTGTTGTGAAGATAATACTGAAATGAATATCAACAGACTCACAGCTTTTATACATTCATTACTAGTTTATTCAGATACCTTCCTAGAAGTAGAAATGCTCAGAAAAAAGGTAAAAATATTTTCCAGATTTGATACGTATTGTTAAACCGTTTTCCAGGAAACATGGACCAATTTCCATTTCAAGCAACAGTGGAAAAGAACGCTCAATTTAACACACTCTTGAGACCATTAAGCTTCGCCCTTTGTTTGCTTATTCACTGCAAATTCTGTAAGTAAAAAATGGTGACTTCTTGTTTTAAATTACGCTAATTTGATTACTATTTAGCTTAAATTTAAAACAAATGTATAAGCCATTTCATATTTCTTCTTCTGTGAATTTTCTATTTATGTTCCTTCCCATTTTTTTTCGTATTGTGTTGTTTCTCTTTACACATCAAGAATGTTAACTATTTATCTGTTGCATTAGTTGCAAATATTTTCTCGCTCTTTTTGTAAGCTTTTAAATGTGTTTTGTTTATTGAGCTTTTTATATATTCATGTGCTTTTATCTATCGGTATTATTCTTGGGATGCTTATTTATTTTTAGTATTTAGGAAATGTTTCCTAATTCGGCAGTCAGATAAATACTCTCCTAGCCTATTCTTGTCTAAGTTTTTTCCACTTCTTTCTTTTCCTTTACCTTTTTGCTGTATTTCTTTCTAAACTTACTTTAAACTTCTAGAATTTATTTTAGTGTGCGGAGTGAGCAAGGAACTTTTAGTTAAAGGAAACTACATTTAAAAAAAAAAATTTTTTTTTTTTCAACGTTTATTTATTTTTGGGACAGAGAGAGACAGAGCATGGACGGGGGAGGGGCAGAGAGAGAGGGAGACACAGAATTGGAAACAGGCTCCAGGCTCTGAGCCATCAGCCCAGAGCCTGACGCGGGGCTCGAACTCACTCGAACTCACGGACCGCGAGATCGTGACCTGGCTGAAGTCGGACGCTTAACCGACTGCGCCACCCAGGCGCCCCGGAAACTACATTTTTTTAAAAAAATTATTAGGAGAGAGTAAAGCATTCCTATCATCTTGTTAAAATCTTAAATGGTAGCAAAAACTTTAATTAAGAAGTAGAATCCAATCTTCCTTCTCGTTCCTGCCTCCAGTTTCCATACTAAAAGGTCACATTATTAATAGGTATTTATTCACTTATTCTTTTAAGTATTCATCCATTTGGCAAAGATTGGTGAGCACCTACTATGTATCACGCACTCCTAGGAGAACTGAAGGTGTCACGGCGAATGAGTGGAGTGGGGAGAGGAACGGTGTCCCATGATTCAGGGTCATTTCAGAGAGTAATTGGTGTTATGAACAGAGGGAAAACACCCTCAATGGAATAAAAAGCAACTAGGAGGAGGCAGTGAGAAAAGAGATTGTATGTTTCATCTTTGACTTTTTAGTTCTCATTTTAGATGGGTGGTTAAAAAGTTCTTTCTGAAGAGAGGACATTTAAGTTAAGACCTACATGAACAAGCATCAGCTTTGGAAAGTTTGGGTAAGCAAGTTTCGGGCAGAGAAAAAAATGAGTGCAAAGGCCCAGGGGTGGAACCAGATTGGCCTATTTGCAGAACAGAAAAAGAACACCCTGCGACAGCAGTGAGGTTAAAAATAAGAAGAAGAAGGGAAGAAAAATAAGTGAATAAAATCAGATGTAACTACCCCGACGGAAGGTTGCCCCTAACCTACTTCTATATCCTTTCCTAGCTTTCTTGTCAGTCGTGTGTTTATTCTGGTGTAAGAAGAACAATGTTTCCACTTCTGCAGTGACCACATGGGGAGAACAGACAGGAAGTGCTAACGAAGCTGGGATTTGAGGACAAAGAGACTTGTGTCCAAACTTCTATTCTGTCATTTAGCAAATAGGTGATCTTGGGCAATTTATGCAACCCCTTTAAGATGAAGTATTCTCTACCGTGAAATGAGGGAAAAAAAAAACCCTCCCACCTCACAGAATTGTGAGGGTTAAACACAAATTGGGCATATGAAAAAGCTTGGCTTGGCAACAGTAAGCCAAAAACATTACTATTTGGTAAAGAAAAAAAAAAGTTTTATGAATATCTTACATTAGTTCTTTCAGATATACTTTAGAATAACTAAGGAATTTTATTTACTTTTTAAAGTTTATTTATTGATTTTGAGAGGGTGGAGAAAGGGCAGAAAGAGAGAATGAGAGAGAATCCCAAGCAGGCTGTGTGCTGTCAGTGCAAAGCCTGATTTGGGGCTCGAATTCCCAAACTGTGAGGTCGTAAGCTGAACCAAAACCAAGATCTGGATGCTTAACCGACTGAGCCACTCAGGGACCCCTAGAATAACTAAGGAATTTTAAAAAATGATATTTAAAAGTGATTAGATTTCTTTACACCTATAGATTAATTAAGGGAGTGTTGGCATCTTGCTCCCATCCAGGAATATTCAATTATTTAGATATTCTCCTGTGTCCTTCCAAAAACAATCATAGGTAGTTTTTCCAACATAAATCTTACATATGTTTGTGAAGACTGAGTTTTACATGTGCATTCATAAATGAGCTTAATCAATAAACAGACAACTAGGTTAGATTTCATATCAATGTTATACAATGAACCTAATAAACACATTGGGCCAGTTATTTTTTTAAAAATGGAATTACCTGTTTCTTGGGAGTTTATATATAAGTTTAGCTTATATATAACACAATATGGCTCATGATTTTCTTATGGTTGTTTTTGTGTTTTGTTTTGGCTTTTTAGATTTATTGTAATAGTCTTTTAATTTTCGACTGCTAAAGAAATTTAGGTATCTTAAGTTTTTTATGGAATATGGCTCATATTTAATCATCAAATTTAGTAGAAGAATTATAGTGTTCTCCTATGATTGCTTTTTCTCTTTTTCTTAACCTAATTTTGCTTATTTGTGTTTTTTCTTTTTTTTGGATTCAATTCAGATTGGTTTTCTAGGGTTGCCATAGCAAAGTAGCACAAACTAGATGGCCTAAATAACAGAAATTTATTGTCTCGAAATTCTGGAGGCTGAAAGTCTCAAGTCAAGGTTTTGACAGGATTGGTTTCCAAGGATTGTGAGGGCAGGATGTGTTATAGGCCTCTTCTTGGCTTATAAATGTTCATCTTTTGTTCACTGTACGTATGTCTCTAAGTGATACTTTTTTATCAGGATACCACCTATGTTGGATTAGAAGCCTATTCTATTCCAGCATGACTTCATCTTAGCTTAATTGAGGGTCATCTGCAATGACCATATTTCCAAATAAGGCCACATTCTGAGGGGGGGGGGGGCAGACACAATTTGACCCATAAGACAATCCATGTCATTTAAAAATAAAATTTCAGGGGCACCTGGGTGGCTTAGTTGGTTAAGCATCCAACTTCAGCCCCGGGCATGATCTCACAGCTCGTGAGTTCGAGCCCCATGTTGGACTCTGTGCTGACAGCTCAGAGCCTGGAGCCTGCTTCAGATTCTGTGTCTCCCCCTCTCTCTGCCCCTCCCCTGCTCACACTCTGTCTCTCTGTGTGTGTCTCTCTCTCAAAAATAAATGAACATTAAAAAAAAATTTTAAGTAAAAAAAATGTTCAAAAAGTATGTCTTGGCTTTCTCATTCATACTGATTTTCTATTTTATGGTTGTTTTCTTCCTTCCTTATTTTGTTTTCAAGCTTCATTTAAATATTCTGTTTATTTTCTCTGATTTTAATAATGTTTTTCTCTGTGTACAGCCCTTGCTATAGCCTCTATGTTTTGATTTGCTTTTATTAAATACTTTGTTATTGTGTATTTACTCTCCACCTTGAACACATCATTGTTAAAGGAAAGGATTTTTCAATTTCCAAGTTTGGAATGAAAAAAAAAAAAGATAGACAAGAAGACAGAATATCACTATCTAGGGAGCTTTGCAAGCTGACTTCCAGTTCTCTTAGTGAGTGATGGTCAGATAGTCATTACCTTGAACATTTACCATGGTCCGTTTTTTGGTCATCAACCTTGGCAGACTAAGAACATAAATACAGTTTATCCCTGAACAGCAGAGGTTTGAACAGCATGGTACTCTCACACACGGATTTTACAGTACACTACTTAAAAAATGTATTTTCTCTTCCTCATGATTTTCTTGATAATTTTTTCTTTTCTCTGCTTAATTTTATTATAAGAATGTAGACTATAATACACATAACATACAAAATATGTGTTAATCGACTTTATTTATCAGTAAGCTTCCAATCAACAGTAGGCTATTAGGAGTTAAGTTTTGGGGAAGTCAAAAGTCAAGTGCAGATTTCTGACTGCACAGGGGGTAGGGCCCCAACCCCCACATAGTTCAGGGGTCAACTGTATTAGTTTTAAACTCAAAAGAGTCTATTCTCTCAGAGATTAATCCACATTAGCCCAATCGGGAAATTTTTACTTAAAAAAATTGTTCAGTACTAATGAGAAAATACCTGCTGTGGGAAGAATTAGGATTCTTGCTGACCAGTCCATTCTCCTCAGAGTTAGACCTAGAAGGGGGATTAAGTCACTTCCGGAAGCTTGCTCTATCAGCAAATGGAGCAGATTAGATGAATGAAGCATCTTGTGGTGCTAGGATCAATGCAGAGACACAAAGATACTGCACAGGAGGTCACTTCTAGTGATTGAGGTTCCCTTTCCTCTTAGAGGACACTTTAGATGCTTTAACTTTGTGTCTCAGCCCTCAGAACAGAGGTGTGCCCTGTTCCTGACTTGTGATTTCTTTAGCTTCAGTAACGCCTTTATTTAGGTTATAATCAATTTTTGCCAACCTAAAATGACTCTTCGTGTTTAAGGTGAGTTTTTCTATGTCTGAGAATCCTCTTAAAATGAGGATAATAACTTTGGTGCATTTATTCAACAGGTAGTTACTGAGTGCAAATACAAGCTTGCCTCTGTGATCTGTATTAGAAATGGAGTTGGAAACCTGTCAGGGTGCTCACACTCCTGGGGCTTAGTCACTGGAAGAGGAGACAATACTACATGATCATAAACAAATACATACATCAACATTTAATTTTAATAAAAAATTACCATTGCAATCAGTGCTAGAATCGGGAAATGTAGTTGACAACTTGCCCACTCAGAAGGCTCAGTCTTGGGATACTTTCTAATAAATTATATATATATATATATATTATATATTATATATATTATTATATATTATATATACATTATATATATTATATATTATATATATTATTATATATATGATATGATATATAAGATGACTCTTTGAGGATGAAAAGAATGTCACTAATATAGGATAAAGTTGTCGAAAATTCCAGAGAAAGAGAATTGCAATGGTGAAGACCTTAAGTCTGGATCTCCATGCTAAAGCATGGAGAAAATGAAAAAAAGTAAAACAAAAAGCAAAATAAAAGCAGATGGACTGTAACACAGAAAGGAAAAAAAAAGTCGTGGAAAAGGAAACATTATGCAGTGTCTTACAGGACATGTTAAGGACTTTGGTTCTTTTCCTTTTTTTTTTCATTCTTTTTTCAATTTAAGTTTTAGCTACTTAACATACAGTGCAATATTAATTTCAGGAGTAGAAGTCAGTGATTCATCACTTACGTTCAACATCCAGTGCTCATCATAACAAGGCTCTCTCTATATTTTGGCTATTGTTGATAATGCTGCTATCAACATTGGGGTGCATGTACCCCCTCGGACTCTGTATTTTTGTATCCTTTGGGTAAATACCTAACAGTGCAATTACTGCACTGTTGTACAGTGGTTCTTTTTTAGGTTCTGAAGGGATCTTTTCTTAAGGCAGAGTAGCTATGGAAGCATTTAAGTAGAGAGACATTTAAGGATTAATTTGGCTGCCTTGCTAAGAGTGATCGGAAAGGATTTTATAAAAACAACGTGGGAAGCTAGTACCGCAGTGGAGGCCAAAAGATGGAGGCTGATCTGAAATAGTGGCAATGATAGCATTGAAAAGGGAGGGGCGCCTGGGTGGCTCAGTCGGTTAGGCGGCCCACTTAGGCCCAGGTCATGATCTTGCGGTCCATGAGTTCGAGCCCCGCGTCGGGCTCTGTGCTGACGGCTCAGAGCCTGGAGCCTGTTTCCGATTCTGTGTCTCCCTCTCTCTCTGACCCTACCCCGTTCATGCTCTGTCTCTCTCTGTCTCAAAAATAAATAAAATGTTAAAAAAAAAAAGAAAAGGGATTGTACTGGAAATATATTTAGGAGGTAAAATTGACGGGACCTGGGACTTGATTAAATCTTCTGTGTAATTAAGAGAGCTGTCAAAATAACTCACATGTATTTGGCATGGGAACCTAATGGATGGCATCACTATTTTTTGACACGTGGTGAAGGCTCACCACATTTTGGTGATACTTAGCTGCTTGGGTAAGAGAGTTAAAAGAAAAATGTGAATATATGGCAAACCTCCCCCCACCCTTAATATATCACACTACACATACATGTGTATACAAAAGTCATTTGAGAAAATAAAACCTGAAACACACATACAAACAAACGAAAGCTAGACATAAACCAAATGAGCCGACCTAGAAATTTCCTATTATCCTAAAAAACATTTCTTAAGTCATAATCTTGGGAGGTATTTACTTTATTATCTCTTTGTCCACCGACTTCAGGGTGAACTTGAACAAGAGGAAGTGGGTTTTACAGCTCTGAGCTTCAGTTTCCTCAGCCAGAGAAAAAAAATTCAGGAGCTTGTTGTTATTTGTTATTACATAACATATGATCCCCTGCAGATACCAGTGGAGAGTCAGACTGATATATTATAGAAATCTCTGCAGTGGTGATGACTATGGTCATACAATAGTCAATATATCTGCTGCATTAAATGTGTTGACACATTTTTATTTTTTTTTATTTTTAATTATTTTTTTAACATTTATTTATTTTGGGGACAGAGAGAGACAGAGCATGAACGGGGGAGGGGCAGAGAGCGAGGGAGACACAGAATCGGAAACAGGCTCCAGGCTCTGAGCCATCAGCCCAGAGCCTGACTCGGGGCTCGAACTCACGGACCGCGAGATCGTGACCTGGCTGAAGTCGGACGCTTAACCGACTGCGCCACCCAGGCGCCCCATGAAACAAGTATTTCTTAAGTGAATAAACAATTATATACTGAAGATCCATTAGCCACAGTGTTTCTTCTTGAACTTCTTTAGTGGTTTCTACTCCATTTAGAATACAATACTGACTCATTAGTATGACTTATCGGGAAATACTGTATGTATTGGCCTTGAATGACATCTCTGTCCCCTCGAACCCTTCTTTCCTCTGCTCACCCTTTGTGGAACTTGACCTCTGCTTCCATATTCTTGGCTCTTTTTCCAATCATTAAAAACACTGCAAACTCTCTCCTGTCTCAGGACAGGGACAAGCTGTTTTTCTGCTTTGAGAAAGATTTATTCCCAGTCCTCCCTTAGCTGCCTCATCCTTTGTATGTCAGCGTGAGTACCACCTGCTCGTGAAATGGCCTCCACTTTGACATCTAAATCTGGTTCTCTCTTGTTAATTTATTTTCTGTAACTTTATTTGTTTCTTTCATTGCACTCAGCTTTTCTAATCACTTGTTTGTTTGTTTTTCTCCCCCCCCCCCCCCGGGATTATAGATGTCAGATTCATTGTTACATTTCTAGTGCTTACCATAGTGACCAGCATAGTAGCTGGTGTATTTTAGACATTCAAAAGTATTTGTTTAATAAATGAACAAATAAACAATATTACCACATCTGGTACCTGGTGTATATACTGAAAAATCTGAGTTTTGAACTTTGCTTGCCTACAACGAGTACGGTATGTGAATTCCGTCAGCTTACGCTCAAATGATCTCACAATGAGATCATTCAAAAACTCCTTTAAAAACTGAGAGACAGACAGTCTAATGAATGGGATGCCCCTGAAACCAAGTTAAGAAGTATGAATCTCTTCTCCACAAGTAACTCATCAACTTTTAAACATCTTTCCCTTCTGGGGCACCTGGGTGGCTTAGTCGGTTGAGCATCCAACTTCGGCTCAGGTCATGATCTCGTGGTCTGTGACTTGGAGCCCCGCGTCAGGCTCTGTGCTGACAGCTCAGAACCTGGAGCCTGCTTCAGCTCCTGTGTGTGTGTCTCTCTCTATCAAAAATAAATAAACATTAAAAATTTAAACATCTTTCCCTTCTTTGCATGCTGAAAAAAATGTCACCATGCTTTGCACACATACGCTCAAAGCATGTTTATATTATAAATTTTCAAATTGTGTATTTAATTTAAAAGTCAGTAATATCCAACAAGGAGTCATTTTGTTGGTTTTGTTTGTCATTGATTTAGTTTGAAGAAAGAATTTTTAAAGTTTGAGGTATTTCATATATTCAGTTCAAAGTATAGGTAATTTTAATTCTAGAGCCTACCATATCTCACAAAATAGTGTTCAATTATCTTGCTATCATTACTTGGAGTCTACTTAGATTCAAAGAAATAAATAGAGTGAAGCAGGTACCTAGACTGAAGATTAGAAGTCATTTTAAGTGATGTGCCTACATTCTAAAGATATAATAAACCTTATGCAATAATGTATCATAGACTAGAAGGATTATCGGTTGCAGTATTTCTCATTTTGGGGAGTTCAGAAGTCTTTCAAATAAATTCCTTGCCAGACTTTGGTTAGGATGAAGCAAACTTCATTTTGAGCCTAAGGGAAATTTTTACAGCTTTTCATATAACTTCTTTCATGACAACCACTATTCTACACGCAATTTTGCTCTCTCTAGCCATCCTGGTAAGACTGCCACGGGAATTTTTTTGCTAGGTTGTCCATTCTGCATCCATTTCATCGACTGTCTCTTGAAAGCACCTGGTTACATCTAACCCCATTTCTTCTTCCCTTGGTTTCCTTTAATAATGACCTCCCCTGGAGGCAATTTTGTATACTTCATTAGTATTAACCATTACAGATGGCAAATAGTAAGTCCTAGGATTTTATAGAAATTGATCTTAAATGCACATTATTTTCTCAATCCAATTTTGGAAACTGAGCCTCTGCATTTCTTGTTAGGAGGGGGAAGGTGCAAAACTTTGCATTCACCACAGCCAATGGCAAAGCACATACAGTTAGGCTTCACTGTTATTCTCAGGTCATACATCATGCTGTCCATAGTTTTTCACCTTTTTGTAATGTATTCCAAAGTACATATGCAAACAGTACTATAACCTTTGGAGTAGGAAATCTGTCTGTAGCTAATATTCCCATCCTGTCAGAGTCATTCGGCTAAGTGATATTGATGGGACTTTAATGATAAAAATTAATTACAGGGTTGAGTTGTTTCTCACCATCGTGTGCCACTGTGTTGTCACATTGCTTTCAGCTTCAGTGCACCCTGCCACTCGTCTCTCGAGAAAGTTTTGCTTGTAATTGAAGTATGTGCATGTTTATCTCGGTTTGAACATATGTGTGTGTGGAGGAGAGAAGATCCCATTCTGCTGATCACAGCTTGTGACGGTTATTTAGCTCTTCAGATCACTTTTATTTTCCAGGGTCTATTTCTCCTTCTAGGAAGCATTTCACTGAAAGAGACATTTTAAAGCATCAACAGAAGGTACCTGGCCATTTTTAACACACAATAAGGATCATACACATTTTGTTAACTTTTAAAATATTATATATTTGACTAGATCAACCTCCAAGTACAAAATATTACTACAATTAATTGTGGTCAGAGAACCTTTATCATAAGACAACGATCTTTAAAACATACGATTTGGAAGTATTGAGCAGGGACAGGGGCAGAGGTAGAGATTGGGAAGAGTAAGGAAAGCAGCTGTATGCAGCATGATCTTAGGAAATATTTTAAACTAATAAACCATGCATGAAAATAATTGAAGTCTAGGTGATGCCTTTTTATTTTAAAATGACAGAAAACATAATAGAGTCAGTGGAGGACAAGTGTTGGAAAGAAGCTTAGAAGACATCTTTTTTTTTTTTTTTTAAGTGCCTTTGACCACAAACCACATTAAGAAACACATTTTAGGGGCACCTGGGTGGCTCAGTCGGTTAAGCGGCTGACTTTGGCTCAGGTCATGATCTCGCGGTTTGTGACCCATAAGACAATCCATGTCATTTAAAAATAAAATTTCAGGGGCACCTGGGTGGCTTAGTTGGTTAAGCATCCAACTTCAGCCCCGGGCATGATCTCACAGCTCGTGAGTTCGAGCCCCACGTCGGGCTCTGTGCTGACAGCTCAGAGCCTGGAGCCTGTTTCCGATTCTATGTCTCCCTCTCTCTGACCCTCCCCCGTTCATGCTCTGTCTCTCTCTGTCTCAAAAATAAATAAATGTTAAAAAAATTAAAAAAGAAACACATTTTACATTGTGACCCATGTGTATGTGTAAACACATTCGGCTAAAACACATTTCAAGAAACAATAATTATCCTTACTATATGCTAAGTACTTTAAATTGGTTTTTTTTCCTCATTTGTTCAATTTCACCTAATAGGTGGAAAAACATAAACCAACACCAATCTCCTCATTTTACCAATGAGGAAAGTGTTGCAGACCGATTGCATGATTTTCCCAAGGAGAAGCAGACTGCTACCTGCAGACCTCTGACCCCTTATTCTAAGGATGGCATATTTCTATCATGGTTCAAGGAAAAGAACGCAGGGCTGAGTTTTTTTTTAAGTTTATTTATTTTTTTGAAAGAGAGAGAGAGAGAGAGAGAGAGAGGGTGCGTGCAAGCAGGGAAAGGGCAGAGAGAGAGAGGGAGACAGAGAGTTCCAGGCAGGCTCCACATTGTTAGTGCAGAGCCCTGCTTAGGATCCATGTCAAGAATCCTGGGATCATGATTTGAGCCCAAATCCAGAATTGGAGGCTTAACCCATTGAGCCACCCAGGCAGCCCAGGATTGACTTTTTTTAAAACCCAGGTTCAGTGCTGGTTGTTCCACTTTTTAAGGTGAGATACCTTAAATTTTACTAAGAGGAGGTAAGAACAAAATCAAACAAAAAATACACTGCTGTGTGACCTTGAACAGACCATTTAACTGGTTCTTGCTTTACAGGTTTCCACAGGCACCTTGCAGTACCTCAACCACCGATGGCTACCCTACCTGGTTGTTCTAAATTTTAAATTACATAGTTTACATTTTGCTAACTACTTACACTGTTACCAGTTAAAGGTGCCTGTCTCTCAAACATCTTCTTAGTTGCTGTAATTCAATTTTTCTGTCAATAGATTAATGCTCCATCATTAAATTTGATATGAAGAACTGATATAGCTAAATAGTCAATAGTATTTTATATGTGTGTGAGAAAACCTTCCAAGGTCGTTATCCTATTGATCCAACAATAGCCATGTGAAGTGGGCAGGTTAGTTCTTGTTACTTCCTGTTTATTGATCACTTAGAAATGTTCCATGATTGCCCAACTTCTCATGTCCAGTGCATGGTAAATCTAAGACTGACCAGGTCTTCTAAGTTCTAAAGTGGTGTTCTTTCCAGAATATAGATAAAGCATAAATGTAGGCTTACAGAGTCAGAGGCAGCTGGAGCTAAGTACTATATTGAAATGGATCTCCCCTGGCTGGTTTGATAGTATAGCTGACGTGGCCCTCTTAATAACGTATGGCGGGGCACCTGGGTGGCTCAGACCGTTAAGCGTCCAACTTCGGCTCAGGTCATGATCTCGCGGTCTGTGAGTTTGAGCCCCGCTTCGGGCTCTGTGCTGAAAGCTCAGAGCCTGGAGCCTGTTTCAGATTCTGTGTCTCCCTCTCTCTCTGACCCTCCCCCGTTTATTCTCTGTCTCTCCCTGTCTCAAAAATAAATAAACGTTAAAAAAAAATAAAAAAAAAGTATGGCAACTTCTCGATGAACTAAGGATATTCACCATCTCTGATACAAACTGAAAAATGAGCAAACAATTTTGCTCTGGCCTTCAGATACCTAGTTTCAAATCGCTCTTTGCATGGAAGGCATATACGATAGATTAGAATGCATATTTAATAAAATTCATTTGTTGATGATAAGACATTTAATTCTGCACTGACTTTCAGAGGCACATTGTCTTATAAGTTTGGGTTGTGTTGGCAATTTTTTTTTCAAGTTTATTTATTCATTTATTTTGAGAGAGAGGGAGAAAGCACAAGAGAAGGAGGGGCAGAGAGAGAGGGAGAGACAGAGAGAGAATCCCAAGCAAGCTCTGCACAGTCAGTGGAGAGCCCGACATGGGGCTCGAACTCACGAGCTATGAGATCATGACCTGAGCCAAAGTTGGATGCTTCACCAGCTGAGCCACCCAGGGGCCCCTGCATTGGCAATTTGAATGAATTGTCCTGAGAGAGCATCCAAGACGGCTAGTCAAAACAGAACTCACCACTTCCAAGAGAGCTGTAGCTGGACTGGCACTCGGTTCCATTTCTCACTCCCTATTCCCCACCCTCAGTGCCAGCATTCCTACTGCGGTGATGGCTGCTATGCGAAGCTCTGTCGCATTAGAAGAGCAGAAAAATAAGGAGGAGACAAGCTGGGATGATTCAAGAAACCTAAGCCCAGGGACGTGTTCTAAGGCAGGGTTGCCTGTGTATTGCGGTCCTATTATGGTGACCAACTGTCTCAATCTGCCTGAGATTACAGGACATGAGACTGCCAGTACTAAAACTGGGAGAGCCCCAGGCAAACTGGGAAGAGTTGTCATCCTGTGTCTTACCCCCAAAGATGAATCTCTGAAACTGTCTAGAATAATTTCTTCAGCTTTGTCACCCTTCTGAGATTTCAAAAATTTAAGATTAATTTGATTTGACAAGAAAAATAAACAGGCAAACAGAACCTGGGGAATCTAAAGGGTTAAGAATTAATTTGTTTACATTTATGTCTCTCTCCCTAAAAGTTATCTACTCTAGGCTCAAAAAGAATGAAGTTTGGGGTAAGACGTGGGGAGAGGAGGGAACAAAACAGCAACTGGGTTTTTGGGGCACTGTGTTTTACAGGAAGGCAGACTTTACTCACCTTTCTGACATAGAAATTCGGAGGCTACATGGAGGAATGGGGCAGGTAAGAGCATTGGGTGCCTGGGGAGAGAACAAACTGGGCTTAGGAAAGAGGTAGAAGCAATGATAAGAAAAGATAAAGATTGCCTATTTGGAAAAAACGCTCTTGGGTCAATCACCCACCAGAATCAGTAAAGATGCATTATATGGAGATCACACAGATGCCCCACTCCATTGTATTTCCAGCCCCGTTTTTACCTCTCTTGTTTTCCTATGACTCCCAGCTCTTACAACTTGGACCAAAGCTAGCAGTAGACGTGCTAGTCACTATTTAAACCTCTGGAGATTTATCAGTGACCACAACAGACACAAAGTCCTTCTGTCATAGAGCTTATGGTCTAAGGTGAAGGGGCCGCAAGCAATTCATAAAGCAAATTGGTGAAATTTCTGGTACCTTAGATTGTTATAAATGCTTTAGAGAAAGATAAAGCAAGGCAAGGGAGTAGAAACTAGGAGTGTTACATGTTAACGAAGATCTCACTGAGGAGGTGAAATTTAGAAGCAACCACACTTAAAAATGTTTTGGAAACCCGGGCATACTAGCTGGATGTTATTTTGGAGATTTAATTTTTGTCGAGCCGGTAGGTAAGTGGCAAGGAAAGCTTTATTTCTAAGTCAATAAATAATAAAAATAATAACGCTAAGTGCAGTTGGAACTAGTTAAAAGAGCCTGCAGAAGGAAGGATCAAGCGTCTCTGTGCTCGTAAGACTGAATTCCTGCCATTTTATTTCATTTTCATTTGTTTGTTTGGAATTGACCAGAGAAATACTAGAATGCGCTCCTTGCCTGCACCCTCAGGCACTGTATTTCACAAAGAAACCTCTATGAGTAAGCCAGAGCACAGCCCAGAAACGAGAATTCCTCTTGACACAATTCATCTCACACTTTTGTTTCAGCAGAAACTAGACATCCTTCAACCCAAAGTTATAGAAACTCACAGCCTGAGGCACTGAATTGCATTGGGCATAACAGCCCTCATTCAAAAATAACTTATTTAAACATTCTGTTAGAGTTGCATGGAATTTATCAAAGAGGTGAGTGGGTCCTCCATCTGTAACTCTTGGTTTTCCTGCACACCCCATAAACCACCAACAAATACGACGCTTTCCATGTGAAAGTCAGCCCCTCTTGTTTTTCAGAAATGTGATATGACGATATTTTCTTTTCAAACTATGAAAGTGTTCTTTTTGAGTAGGAGAGGCATTCCAAATACTTCCTGGCACTTGTGGTAGCTTTTTATTTTGCTAAATTTAATAGACATTGATATTTACCACAGTTACAGCGGTTCTGTTACCTGAAGTGAAAGCACCACTTTAAGAATACACAGAGCAATCGTTTTTCCTGAATTATTCTGGCTACAGGACGACAAAGGTAAAGAGGCAGATCGAGGATTATATCACGAGTATTCGTGTGATGTGAATTACAAGAAAATACTAAATTAGCCTGTTCTATTTCATATCATCAGGAATGAATTACTTTGCAATCACCAAATAAAGCATCCTGGCTGCAGAATCTTTAGTTTCTGAAAATCAACAGTGGCTTCTCAAGGAACAGGTAATTGTGGCTCCTTCCTCACAAGTAAAAATACAGACATTTCTGTCTCTTTAGAATCCCTACATCAAAGTTTGGAATAAATTTGAAAACTATCGAATACTTTGGGACAAAAGTCTGTAGGTTGATGTTTGCCATGACTTTACTGGGTGGCTGTTTTGTCATTCAGGGCTGGTTTAGTGGTTGTCACCTGGAGGGACTGGCCTCGGATTGCCTGAGCTTGGGTTCTCATTGCTGAAATACAGCACTTAGTAAAATTATTATATCGGCATGACCATTAATTCTTTTTACAAAGTGTTGACTTGGTGAGTTGCTCTATCCAGCTATCAGTCTCAACTCTTAGTCAATAAAAAATAAAAAACAGAAAGAAAAGGTCTAAGCTTGAGGAAGCTAAATGACTGAAATCAATTTAATTTATCATAAATAATGTCTTTTACAGTGAACACACTTTTGATTTCTTAATGACTTTTTTCTTTACAAAATGGGGGCGGGTTACTGGTCTTAAAATCCATGAGTTCTGATTATTTTCATCTACTGGTAGTCTCTTACCATGATTACTTCACATGATGCCCTGTACCAAGATGGCCAACGTATATTAAACATTACATGTCTACCTTTATGTGTTTGTATCCTTTTTTTATTCTAGAGTAATACTTAGATTATCTGTGAACCACCCTTAGGCTTTTGATTTCCCAGAATAATTTAAAAACTAAGAAGTAATACAACAAAAGAGACAGAAAGAGCTTTTTTGACTGGAAAGGGAAAACTCTGTAGCAGGAAGAAGTAATGAAACACATATGCCAATACAAAATTTTGAATATGATACCTGCCTCACTGTGAGTGCTTGGTTTGAGATGAAAAAGAGAAGAAACAGCTCCACGCCCATTATCTATTCATCCTTCAAATTATTGACTGCATAGCACGTGTGTAAAAGATGGGTACAATTCCGTCTTTCCTTAAGGAGCTCACAAACAACTGAGGGACTGTCATATAAACATGTATATGTGTGTGTGTGTGTGTGTGTGTATGTGTTTGTCTATATACAAACATACATACACACATTATATATGCACATATACACAATATATAATGTATTATAATGGGGCACCTAGGTGGCTCAGTTGGTTGGACATCTGACTCTTGGTTTCGGCTCAGGTCATGATCTCACGGTTTATAGCTTTGAGCCCCACATTGGGCTCTGTGCTGCTGGTGCAGAGCCTGCTTGGGATTCTCTCTCTCTCTCTCTCTCTCTCTCTTTCTCTGCCCCTCCCCTGCTCATGTTCTCTCTCTCTCTCTCAAAATAAAGAAATAAAACTTAAAAAATAATAGTACGTTATTATAATAAAATTATGTAATTTACTATATTATATATATAATTATATATATTATGTAATTATGTAATTTACTATATTATATATATTTATAATAAAATTATGTAATTTACTATATTATATATATAATTAGTATGAATCCAATTTATTATATTACAATTATAATTTGAAATACGAATACAAAATACAAATACAAACAATTAGAATGGGGTATATGCTTTAGTAGATATATCTATATACTAAGATATTTGTACTTTCTCTGTACATAGATTGTGGGAAGTTTCAAAAGAGAAGGGTTTCTCTAAAGGGGTTTTTAAACTCTATTCAAGAGAAATTTTAAAATGATCAGGGGAACAATCAGAGATACAAAAGATTAAAAATCTTAAAAAGGTGGGGAGAAGAGATGAAAAGAGTCACAGAGATTAGAAGTGACAGCAGCAGAAGCGGCAGCATCTGGCAGATTAGAACTTTGTGAATCAGCAATGCAGGTTCAAGACTGGCGTGCGATGAATGAGAAGACACATGGACAGTGGGGAGAAGAGAAAGCAGGTAGGACCGCCCCATTGGACTCCATGGCATATGGTCATTTGCACTTAGTCTCCTCAGAAAGCACAGGTATCTGATGATGAGTGTGTGAGCGTATGTGTGTGTGTTTATTACGCATGTGTTATTGTGTGTATGATCTTGTTTAAGAACAGGGTCGAAGTGGAGGTCATTAAAGAACATGCCGCCATTTATGAATTAGGCTTTGAAGTTCTAGTGTTTAAAGTAATTTTCAGTTCTGTAGAAGACCCTCCCGCCAGAATCCATAATATCCCTCCCATCAGTAATGTCAGCTCATGTTAGATGGGTTTGTCAACATTTTGTCTTTCCGTGCTGTTTGGTGTGATTCAACATCTTTCACATCACAACTTTATATGCATTCAGCCCTTCCCTCTTTCCCCCTGCTATTCAGAACTTTTCTAGCAAAATAAATTGTAGACATACGTCTTGTGAATTGAGGTTATCCCAAATGGTTGATCTGCATTTTTGTTTACATTTTTATCCTATCAAAACAGATATTAAAATCAAAGTCATTCTATAGGTAAATTGCTAAACTCTAGTAATGGGTTTTAGATTTAAAGGAACGATTGTTGAGCTAGAAAACTTAATTGTCAGCTGGCTTACATCCCTTTCATCCTTATTGTTTATGTATCTACAAAAATCGCTGCTTAGTTTTTACTAGTCTTTTCAGTTTTTAGGAATTTTGGCAATACAGATACTTCCATAAAGTCTTATTTATTCCACATTAAAAGACTTGTTACTTCTACCTTTTGACCCGAGCCACCGTCTTGCATTCATTCACCAAAATGACCAATACAAAGGGAAAGAGGAGAAGCACCTGCTATAGGTTCTTTAGGCCTTTTAGAAAACATGGAATTGTTCTGGACACATACATGCGAATCTACAAGAAAGGTGATATTGTAGACATCAAGGGAATGGGCACTGTTCAAAAAGGAATGCCCTGCAAATGTTACCATGGCAAAACCGAAGAGACTACCATGTTACCCAGCATGCAGTTCGGATTGTTGTAAACAAACAAGTTAAAGGCAAGGTTCTTGCCGAGGGAATTAATTTACATATTGAGCATATTAAGCACTCAAAGAGCCTAGATAGCTTCCTGTGGCTTGTGAAGGAAAATAATCAGAGAAAGAAGGAGGCCAAAGAGAAAGGTATTTGAGTTTAACTGAAGTGCCAGCCTGCTTCACCCAGAGAAGCACACTTTGTGAGAACTAATGAAGAGGTTCCTGAGCCTGGAACCCATTCCCTATGAATTCATGGTATGATAAGTATAAAAATATAAATAAAAGACTTCAAGACTATGAAAAAAAGCCTTCTAACTTCATTAGTCCTAATAACATTTCTGCAAGATAGTCAGGAATTTGTCCTACCGATTCTAAAAGGGAGAATGTATATATTAAGCATTTACTGAGAGTTCATGATAAATCATGGTAGAACTGAATTTTTGATCAAATGTCCTTCTAGATTAATTCCCTCTCCCTCTCTCTGTCTCTACATCTGTCTCTGTTTTGTTGCTCTTTTTTCTGTCTCCTTTTTTCTTCTTTTTATTACGTTCAAGTTTTCTATATTGTATAGGATTGCTGTTCATAATTTTTATTTACTCATGACAATTTCCATTTCCTCAAGTCTTCCACATTGTTAACCATTGGATGTACATGGTATTTTTGTTAATAGCGATTGAGGGGCCAGCCACTACAGTGTGAGAAGTCCTGAAGGAACAGATGTTAGTTATGGACCATCCACAAGCAATGTTTCTAATTCCTGAGCAGAAACTGCATGGTTCTCATTGTTGCAAAAAAAAAAAAATTCATCTGGCCTCAGGGTTCAACATTTTCAGGTAGATTTTGAGAGAGGCCTCTTTCAACAGTTTCATTCAAATTGTCCATTTACCTGCTCTGGGCTTTTAGTGTATAAATTACCTTCATTTTAAAACATTCTGTAAAATGGCACTAATAATCCTAATCTGGTTTTGGAATTTTCTAGAAAGCCAACCTGGACAAGCAGCAATAAAATATATAAATTGGGCAGTACTCTTTTCATAAAAGTATTAATTAGATGTGAGTTCTTGGCCAGGTTGACCTGTTTGTGCTTCTGGTTATTATTGCTGTCTCATTTTTTTCTTGTGGGGGTAGACTTATAACCATAA
This sequence comes from Prionailurus bengalensis, assembly GCF_016509475.1. Classification (NCBI taxonomy): domain Eukaryota; kingdom Metazoa; phylum Chordata; class Mammalia; order Carnivora; family Felidae; genus Prionailurus; species Prionailurus bengalensis. The sequence continues at coordinate 103,297,451 of NC_057349.1, forward strand.
TTTTCACAAATCCCGATGCATATTTATGCAAGAAATGTTTATAATCCATAGCTGGGAAGTTCTACTTAAAGCAAATTTCATCATGTTATTCTATATTATTTAAGTTCCTGTGGCAAAATTGAAAGGAAGCTTCAGGTCCCCATGTGCTCACAATCTAGCAGTGACTAACAGAGTAAATTTAAGTGAGTCAGTTAATCAGTTTTTGTTTCTCCAACTTTTATTTTTTATTATTAAAAAAATTTTTTTAATGTTTTTATTTATTTTTGAGACAAAGAGAGACAGGGCATGAGCAGGGGAGGGACAGAGAGAGAGGGAGACACAGAATCCAAAGCAGGCTCCAGGCTCTGAGCTGTCAGCACAGAGCCCCACGCAGGGCTTGAACCCACAGACCATGAGATCATGACCTCAGCTGAAGTCGGACGCTTAACCAACTGAGCCACCCAGGCACCCCATCTCAACTTTTAAATGAAGGTTAAAAAAAAAAAAGGTTGATGTCATTGCTAACATTCTAAAACCCCACTGCCCACCCCTCCCCCCCCCCCAGGAAGAAATTACTCTAAGCACAAAGTATTGTCCAATATCAGGTAGGAACGTCAGCTTGGGCCCTGACTTCTGCCACATCTAAGCTATGTTTAGCAAACACTAAACAATGACGAATGGGAGAATTTTAGTTAGAGGATGTTTAGGAGGAGTTGAAGTTCATAATTCCATGAGCTATGACCAATGACATTGATAGAGAATACAACAAATGGGGACAGAGAATATACCAGAGATGGATGAAAGGCATTAAAAGTGGTTGAGAAAGAACAAAGGAGCATCAGAAATGTGATATAGCATAATAAGGGACACAGAGGGGTCTAATAGATGGAGATGGCAATTGACAATGAAGAAAAAAAGATTGAAGTGTGGCATATTGTGACATTGGTTTCCAATAAACAATATAATGACACCTGACAGCTGTAATCTCTAGAACATTCATTCATTTCACTAATTAAAAATAAATGAAAAATTGGCTTCTTGACTGCTTTCTTTTTGACTACTCTTTTTACATACAGTTTTTGAATGTAAGGCAAAGAATCTTTGCAGGCAAAATATACAGTAAAAAGTGTTTGATGAATTACTTTTTAATTTATAATCTTATCAATAGCTAAATGTTTTTAAGTTCAGGTATTAATATTCAAGTAGTTTAAGTGTGCTAATAATATTATGTTGACTGATAGAATATAAATGCTACTGACTACAAAACTTTGATTACAAAGAAAAATAAAATTTATTGTGTATTGAGCTAAATAGTAGCCAAATAGGATATCTAGAAGTTACTTAATGATATGGCGCTTATATATGAGAGTAGCTGATAAAGGATAGAATGGCCTTTGGACAGTAAATTGGATAAAGTGTTTTGTTAGCGGACCTATTCACACTAACCACTTATAATCTAGGACTTAAGCATTTTAAAATGTAGTTTTGAAAAGCAGGTGAAGAAGAAGAAATAGTTTAGAATTTTTAAATAGACCTTTGCACTTGGTGTATTTTTTGAATTAAGCATTTGGTACAGGAGGGAAAGAAAATAATATAAACACACTAACGACAGGAGTGCATTGCCTATATGAGTATTAAGATTAACTTCAGCTATGATGAATGACAGCCATAGAGAAAGGTGCCTTATTCAATCTCTTATCGAAAGGTCACAATTTCATGCAACTGTTTATTAAGAATCTGCTACATGCTTAGCATTGTGCTAGACTGTTTAGAGAACTCAGGGAATGTTATATGAATTGATCTAACAGAGTGTTGACCTGGAGAGTCAATTTCAACACAAAGATGGCAATTAAAGAACAATATGGACCTTTAAAAGTAAGGACCTGATGAAGGGGCAGGAGCATTTGACCTGGAAGATCTGATATTTTTGGTCTATGCTTTTGTCCATGTTCCATTATTTAACATTTGTCAACCACTAAGGAAAGAAGTTGAGCAGAAACTTTCTTTTTTTAAATATTAAATCAACTAACATTAAATTATTATTATTTTTATTATTGTTGTTGAAGTATGGTTGACAAATAATGCTATATTATTTTCAGGTGTATAACATAGTGATTCAATAATTTTATACGTTAGTCAGTGATCACCAAGATAAGTGTAGTTACCATCTGTCACCATACAATGACATTACAATTTTATTGTCTGTATTTCCTATGCTATACTTTTCATCTCCATGACTTATTTATCTTACAATTGGACGCTTATGCCTCTTAACTCCTTTCACCTATTGGGTCTATCCCACCACCCACCTCCCCTCTGCAGGCCACCAGTTTATTCTCTGTATTTAAGAGTGTTTTTGTTTGTTTGTTCATTTATTTTGTCTTTTAGGTTTCCACATATAAGTAAAATCATATGGCATTCTTCTTTCTCTGTCTGACTTTTTTCACTTTGCATAATACCCTCTAGGTCCATCCATGTTGTCACAAATGGCAAGATTTCATTCTTTTTTATGGCTATTTCATATCTATATGATTCACCTGTATCCACTCATCTATCTATGGACACTTGGGTTGCTTCCGTATCTTGGCTATTATAAATAATGCTGCAACAAGAATGGGGGCACATATACCTTTTTAAATTAGTGTTTTCATTTTCTTTGGGTAAGTAGCCCATTAGTGGAATTATTGGATCTTATGATATTTCTATTTTCAATTTTTTGAGGAACCTCCATACTGTTTCTACAATGACTTCACTTCACAATGTCAACAGTGTATAAGGGTTCATTCCCTTTTCTTCACATCCTCACCAACACTTGTTGTTTATTTCCTATCTTTTTCATACTAACCATTCTAACTGATGTGAGGTGATATCTCATTGTGGTTTTGATTTGCATTTTCTTGATGATTAGTGACGTTGAGCATCTTGTGTCTGTTGGCCATCTATATACATTTTTTTTCGGAAAAATGTCTATTCAGGTTCTCTGACCTTTTAAAATCAGACTTCTTGTGTGTGTGTGTGTGTGTGTGTGTGTGTGTGTGTGTGTTGAGTTGTATACATTCTTTATAGATTTTGCATACTAACTCCTTATTGGATATGTTATTTGCATATAGCTTCTCCCTTTTAGTAGGTTACCTTTTTGTTTTGTTGATGATTTCCTTTGCTATGCAGAAGCTTTTCATTTTGGTGTGGTTCCAATAGTTTATTTTTGTTATTTGTTTCTCTTGCCTAAGGAGACATTTCCATAACTATTTTGCTAAGGCTGAGGTCCAAGAGATTACTATCTATGTTTTCTTTTAGAAGTTTTATGGTTTCAGGTCTCACATTTAGGTCATTAATCCTTTTTGAGTTTATTTTTAGTGTATGGCATAATTAGTGGTCCATTTGCATTCTTTTGCATGTAGCTGTCCAATTTCCCAACACCATTTATTGAAAAGACTGTCTTCTCTCCAGTGTGTATTTTTGCCTCATTTGTTATAGATTAATTGATCATGTAAATGTGGGTTTATTTCAGAGCAAAAGCTTTCTTGATGTCCCGTTCTGCTAATGAGATTTATAATTAAAAAAAAAAAGCTAACTTTTTCATAGTGTTTATTTACTTCATGCCTGACATTATTTGAAGTGCTTTATATATAATATTCAGTTACTCTTCACTAAAAGAGTCAGGTACTATGGAATTCAAAAGATGAAAAAACCTGAGAAATCAATAATTTTCTCTGGTTTACACAGGTGGCAAATGTACACAGGTGGTGCCTTTGAGATCACACCATGTAGTTGATTCTAGAGTCTGTGATATTAGCCGTGACCCTTTTCATCCCAATGGTCATCTGATTTTATAAAGCTTTAAAATATATTCTACAAATGTAACTGCGATGTAACGGGACATGAAAGGATTAAACAGCAACTAAGGGAGTGCTGAATGTTATATCACAGGGTACATGATGGTATTGCTCAAATGAAGACCAGTTGGAAATTCTCACCTAACTGAGAAATTCTACCAAATGCACTTAGCCCATCAAAGCCCTCTTCCACATCCATTAATCCCCACCACCTGTAATGCCATCATAGCACTCACATACCACACAGATGCCTAGCAGAATGACTGAGCCTAACACTGTGTCAGCCATCCCTAGAGTACATAAAGAGGGACCAACAGCAGTGTGTGGTCAGTTAAAAGGGTTTTGAAGCAAAATTGGCTAAATGGAAGTATACATCAGGACATGCAGATAATATGGTGGCTCTACTAGGATATCGTCTCAGTCACCCTGGTTAATACTTACCTCTTGTTCCTCACTGAAGAGAAATTAGAGACAGCTATCCTCTATTATACCACATTTATAAATCTTTGTATGTTCAGCACATTGCATGTGGTTTTTTCGTACAGGATGTGGGCTTATTCATTCTGGCTACTATTTTTGGTTATCTTTGAAAGTATTCATTTAAATACCCCTTTAAGGTATTATTGTGAAGATAGATGCATGGTATTTATAGATATAAATATTATAAATATACCAGAAGGAGAGAGAGACAGAGGGAGCACACACTCAATTAGGATACCCTGTTTGATTATCACTGCTATTACAGTAAAGATTTGGGGGGACCAGAGTAGTGGTAGGACCCAGAACCGTCTGTCTCTGGCTATGCTGCATTTAACACAGACAACAGAAGTTATGAGGAGAAAGTGGAGACCATGAAGGAGACTTATTAGAAGAGATGGTCTTTCAGGCAAGTCTTGATATGACCTTTGAATTCTAAGATGATCATTATTTTGCTACAACATGCTTTCATTGGCCTGAAATGGTGCCGCTGCTAAATGCATTTGGTTTATATGGCTATTTTCCTCTGAATCTTGAAAAACCCAAAGACACATAGAGTTAGAATCAGTGAAGAGCAATATTAAGTTATAACACGCAGTCAGAAAGAGGCAGATTCAGAAGGCCATCTGTGACTCAGTAAAATTTAATGATTATCATTCTTTAATTCACATTCTTTCACCTCCATAATTGCATATATATACAGGGGCACCTTACTTCACACGTAATTTTATACATCATTAGATACTGCAGAAACTCAGAGATTGTCCTCTTATATTAGAGAGCTTATATTGTATATATAACTTACTTATATTGTAAGTTCATGATAGATTTTTGATCATTTTTTATGCTTCATCCCAAAACTAAAAATAATTCATAAGAAGCCAACACCGTAAGATGTTATTTGTGACTAACACAATCTTTATAGATTTCTTTTGGGATGTTCTGTAGAATAGCGGCCATTTTACCTCATTCTGAAATCTTAGCATTAGTTCCCAGATTCATACAAATAAAATGGTAAGGAGGGAGGTCAGACTTGTATTTGCTCCTACCTATACGTCCTAGGGTGCATTAGTTACACATATTTGAAAGCAGACCTCTCACACCAAGTGATTGTGAATGGAATCTCATGGAACTTTACAGCTTTACTGTAAATACAATGCAATGTGTAATATGATTAAAATCTTCGCAAAGTACAAATGGACAGAATCCACACGTCCAGAGCAAGAAGAGGGTTGTGGCTCAACGTGGCATGCAGCCTGTGAAGGAAGTAGAAAGCTGATTGTTCACACTTTGTGCTTATAAGCCAAATAGAAATATAATTTTAAGACTCCTAGGAATGATTGAAATCCAACAACAAAGTGATATAGTCTCACTTTTCATGTAAGTCACACTTGACATAAAATATATTTATTAAAAAATAAACGATTATTCACAACATTTTTACTGGCCAGTGTCTCAACATGTAGCAGTCAGTTACGTATGTAATAAATGTACAATGAAAATGTTCTTACTATCAAAAATATTTAGGTTCACAGGCCAACTTAATTGTAGAAACATATTTCGTTAAGACCCTCAGGGAACTGCGTCTTTGATTTATTTCCCCATCGCATTGTTTTGTTTCCCAATCTCAAAAAGTCGTATTACCTGAACTTTTTAAAGACTGTAGGATGGCAGTTCCTTTAAAGGTTATTCATGATCAGTATTTGAAAATGGTACCTGGGGCGCCTGGGTGGTGCAGTCGGTTAAGCGTCCGACTTCAGCCAGGTCACCATCTGGCGGTCCGTGAGTTCGAGCCCCGCGTCAGGCTCTGTGCTTGCTGCTCAGAACCTGGAGCCTGTTTCCGCTTCTGTGTCTCCCTCTCTCTCTGCCCCTCCCCCGTTCATGCTCTGTCTCTCTCTGTCCCAAAAATAAATAAACGTTGAAGAAAATGGTACCTCAGTGCTGATATTGGCTTGCCTTGCCAGTTTTATTGTTTCTTATCCTTTTATTAAAGCTGATTAAAACAAAATAATGAGAGTAATATACTACAAAATTTTTTTTATCTGTGCTTTCGCAGTTTTGTGTATTTGTCTAATATAACATTATCTTGTTATTCGTTTATTTAACTATCTCTTTAACTGGCCTAAAAGAATCCAAAGGGCAAAAAAAGTAAGTGGTTTATACAGATATTGTCTTTAGTATCCAAAACCTGGGGCTGGGGAAGACAGCATCTGCCATTATGTGGCTGGAACAAAAGATTTGTTGAAACTAAGCATCCATGTGTTTTTAAAAAATCCAAGTGGCAAGTCTAAAACTAGCCCTTTTATTCTTATGATACTTTAAATGAGAAAGGTAGACGCTTAAATTAAAAATATCTTATTTTTTGTTTAAATGTATTAATGGTGCATTCCTGTAAGGTATTCATTAATTGAAGCCAACTTTCCTCTTGTCATTTGAGTTTGTGAGGTTTTACCATATAATTCTCCTTTAGGATTAATTTAGACAGGAATTACCTTCACATCGTGTTTTTATTCTTCATGTAAGTTATAGACTACAAATAATTTATGTCATCTAGATTTTTAAAGAGCTCACCAGTATCCGTTTACAGTGAATGATTTTCCAACTGTTGTCCAATTATGTCATCATCAGATGACTTTTTTAATGTGGGAGAAGTGATAAATGATTAGTTAACTATCACAAAGAATCATTTCAAAACCATCAATGGCCATAAGTATGTTTACCCTAGATATGATGATACCAGTCTGAATTTATAGAAAATAAGCTCTTCTTATGTTCTGGGGAAGAATCAAGGGTAAAAACCATGGGGACAAGTTGGAAGTGGATATACAATAATTAAAGCAATCCAAATCACAGCCTTAGAAAGACTGTAATTCTATATGGCATTCATGAGTAAAGTATTTAAAGTGTCATAAGGAATACTTAATAAATGTACCACCTTGCAACACTCCACAGAGTATATTCTATGCTCTCTCTAGTATTGCTTTTCTCTCTACAGATATTTCAAAATGCTGAGGGTTAAGAAAGCAGAACTGCTTCTGTTCATGAATGTTTATTAAAAACAGTTGGTTATGGAAAACACCACCGGCTTGGATGATTCAAACTTGTCTGGATTTTTCAGGTAATTAAACACAGATGAGAACTGATGACTGCTGGGATTTTCTGAACTTTTCCTAATACTCTTGATAGTGATATATAGATGTGAGAAGACGTGATACTTACAGCCTGTATACGTGAACGGATAAAGTTCTTTTTGTTCTCAAACACTTCTGCAACTCATTATCGTATGGCAAATTTATGTTGATAAGTCTTCTCCCACTCTGAGATTCATCAACAATGTAATGGCTGTTTCAGTTTAGACTGGTCCTGTGATATGGTTGCAGAGCTTTTGTTTCAGGTTTGTCCTATTTAATATTCATTGGACAAGCATAATCAACTTTGTTTTAGTCTCTGAAACCATTAGTATAATGAAGATTGGACTTTTCATGAGGTAATTTCAAAGGTGTAGAGGACACTATAATCCATGATACCTATGGAATCATGACCTCCAGGGTGAGAGATGAGACATGTCAAACATGAGTATGATTTCTGCAGAAGAGGCTTTTTGCGAACTTTTCTTAAAGGGCTGCTTAATTTGCAGTCATTGAGACATGACAATCAGGATTCTTCATCTTAACCTATGCTGATAACATTTTATGCCATGGTCAATGAGTTTCAGCAAGTGACAATTTTTTTTTTCTTTTTCAATGTTTATATTTATTTTTTAGACAGAGCATGAGTGGGGGAGGGGCAGAGAATGAGAGAGGGAGACACAGAATCCGAAGCAGGCTCCAGGCTCTGAGCTGTCAGCACAGATCCCGACGCAGGGCTTGAATCCACCAACCATGAGATCATGACCCGAGCCGAAGTCGGATGCTCAACCGACTGAGCCACCCAGGCGCCCCTACGATTGTTTTACTCGAAACATCACTTTATTGTTTGGGGAGTTTTTTCTTTCTTTATTAAGGTTTATTATTTTTTAAGAGTAGTTTTAGGTTTACAGCAAAATTTAGGGGAAGGTGCAGAGATTTCTCACATACCTTCTGAAACACACATGTATAGCCTTCTGGATTACCAGCACCTCCCACATTTATTTCAATTGATGATCTTATATTGACACATCAAAATCACTCAACGTTCATACTTTACATTATAATTCACTTTTGGTGCTATACATTCTGTTGGTTTGGACAAATGTACAATGATATAAATGCATCATTATGGTAACATACAGAGTATTTTCACTGTCCTAAATAAATGCATCATTATGGTAACATATAGAGTATATTTCACCGTCCTTTGTGCCTCACTCATCCATCCCTCCCTCTTCCAAGCCCCTGACAACCACTGATCTTTTTTACCATGTCCATAATTTTGCTTTACTCAGAATGGCATATAGTTGAAATTATATAGTATTTAATTTTTTTAAGTTAATTTATTCATTTTTGAGAGAGAGACAGAGAATGGGGAAGGGACAGAGAGAGAGAGGGAAAGAGAATCCCAAGCAGCTTTACACTGCCAACGCAGAGCCCAATGCAGGACTGGAACTCACAAACCACAAGATCATGACCTGAGCCAAAATCAAGAGTAAGACGCTTAACTGACTGAGTCACCTAGGTGCCCTGAAATTATACAGTATTTAGACTTTTCAGATTGTTTTTTTTTTCTCTTGGTGAGAGAGTGCATTTAGGGTTGCTCCATGTCTTTTCATGACTTGATAGTTCATTTCTTTTTAGTGATTAATAATATTCATAATATCTTATTTTCTGCATGCACCACAGTTTATTTACCCATTCACCTACTAAAGGACATCTTGGATACCTCTAAGTCTAGGCAATTATGAATAAAGGTGCCATACCCTTCTGTGAGCAGGGTTTTCTATGGACCTAAGTTTTCAACTCCTTTGGAGAAATACCAAGAACGTAATTATTATATCATGTGGTAACAGTAAGTATAGTTTTATAAGAAACCACCAAACTGTCTTCTGAGGTGCTTGTACCATTTTTATTCCCATCAGCAATGAAGGAGAGCTCTTGTTGTTCTACAACCTCGTCAGCATTTGCTATCAATGTTCTGGATTTTGGCCATTTTAATACATGCATAGTGGTATTTCATTGTTATTTTAATTTGTATTTTCCCGATGACACATGATGTGCAGAATCTTTTCACACGCTTATTTGCCATCTGTATATCTTCTTTGGAGAGGCATTTGCCTATTTTTAAATGGAGTTGTTTGTTTTCTCATTGTTGAGTTTTAAGAGTCCTTTGTATATTTTGGATAATAGTCCTGTATTCAGACATAACTTTTGCAAATATTTTCTCCCAGTCTGTGGCTTTTCTTTTCATTCTCTTGGCACTGTCTTTCACAAAGCAGAGATGTTTAATTTTAATGCAATCTAAAGTTTCAATTATTTCTTTCATGGATTATGCCTTTGGTGTTGTAGCTCAAAAGTCATCACCATAGCCAAGGTCATCTAGTTTTTTTTTCCTGCATTATCTTCTAGGAGTTTATTACATTTTGGTCTGCCGTCCATTTAGAGTTAGTTTATGCGAATGTCTGTGTCCAGATTAATTTTTTATTGTTTGCATGTAGGTGTCCAGTTCTTGCAACAACATTTGTTGAAAAAGACCATCTTTGCCATTTATTGCATTTACTGCCATTGTTCCTTTGCTAAAGATCAGTTGAATATGTTTATGTGAATCTATTTTTGGTCTCTATTCTGTTCCATTGATTTGTCTTTTCTTTCTCCAATAGCACACTATCTTGAGTACTATAGCTTTATAGTAAGTCTTGAAGTCAAGGAGTATAGGTCCTCCAACTTTGTTCTTCTGCTTCATTGTTGTATTGGCTATTCTGTTTTTTTTTTTTTTTTGTCTCTCCACGTATACTTTAGAATCAGTTTGTTGACATCCAAAATAACTTGTTGATGATATGAAAATGCCAAATGACTTGCTGATTGTTTTTATTGGCGTTCTGTCAAATCTATAGATCAAATTGGGAAAAGCTGACATCTTGACAATATTGAGGCTTCCTATCCATGAACATAAAAAATCTCTCCATTTATTGGTTTATTTCTTCTTTGACTTTATTCATCAGAGCTCTGCAATGTTTCTCATACGGGTCATGTACATATTTTGTTAGATATATACCTAAGTATTTCAATTTTGAGAGGGCTAATGTAAATTGTATTAATTGTTGGGGCACCTGGGTTGCTCAGTCGGTTAAGCGTCCGACTTCGGCTCACGTCATGATCTCTTGGTTTGTGAGTTGGAGCCCCATGTTGGGCTCTGTGCTGACAGCTCAGAGCCTGGAGCTTGCTTCAGATTCTGTGTCTCCCCATCTCTCGGCCCCTCCCATGCTCACGCTCTGTCTCTGTCTCTCAGTAATAAATAAACCTTAAAAAATTAAAAAAAATTGTATTAGTTGTTTAATTAATTTATTGTTTTTAATTTCACATTTGGCTTATTCATTGTTATTGTATAAGGAAACAATTGGCTTTTGTGCGTTAATCTGGCATTCTGCAATCTTGCCATTATCAGATTTAAAAATGTAGGTTCATTAATTGTAGCAAAAGTACCACTCTGATGCAGGATCTTGATAGTGGGGGAAGCTGGGTTATGTGTGGGGTCAGGGGATATATGAGATATCTCTGTGCCTTCTGCTCAGTTTTGTTGTCACCTAAAACTGTCCTAACATCTAAGAAAGAAAGAAAGAAAGAAAGAAAGAAAGAAAGAAAGAAAGAAAGAAAATTGCCTCTGTGAAACCTATCCTTGTTTATCAGGAGACCAATTTACTGAAGAAGGATATATTGAACATACGTATTGCCGATTAGAGAACAATCGAGAAGAGAAATTCATGGCGTTGTATGTTAACGGAATAAATTTGCAATAACAAATGTGCCTATTGATAAAAAAGGAATTAGCTTCCCGAACATTTACAAATTTCCCAAGATATTGATATTTGAGTCTTGCTCTTATTTTGCATTAACCTACATTGTCATCGTGGAGCACAAAGATAGCTGGTTGGCATTTGTACGGAAATAAAACTGTACAGAAACAAAGCTGCTGTCAAAGCTGGTCTGGACCTGAACACTTGGGGGTGAATGTTGCTGTTGAGTTCTTGAAGCAGTGAACTGCTAGAGTAGGTGGTGGTGCATCCATAGGCCTTGACAGGGGTAGGTTCAAGCGTACACACCAGGAACATACCTACCCTAGCCACCTAGGCCATGGTCAGCCAAGTGGGAACGTCCAGAGGAAGGCCAGAATAGCCAACGCATTTCTAGGCGGGAAGAGAAGAGGATTCCACCAAAATGGTACCTCTCTCCTGTACCTTTACATATATTGTCATGATAAAGGCCTTTATAGCAATTGAACACGTTCGTCTTTTTCATATGATCATTTTGACTGGATTGTTTCATTTTGTATTGAAGCCGAGTAATGTAGACACAAACTAGGATCTGCATAAGGTCATACTGTTTTCCTAGGTTGTAATACTACGTCTGTATTTATTCATCCACAGACCACAAGATGAGAGACCGATTGTTGACTACTCTTTAGTCAAACATGAGAAAGCATTTAGTTCAAAAGATATTGTTTCTCTTGTGACCTTTATCTTTAGGAATAATCATAGGTACATCTTTTAGTATTTCCAAAACATGTAGACACAAAAAGCCACTAAAACAAAAGGCCGATATTTTTTAGCAAGACGTTAATTAATTGTTAAAAACTAGAAATCATCACATTTCTTACTCGTTGACACACCTCTGCTAAAATGCAATTACTTCAAAATGATACTCATTGAATTAAAAAAATACTGTCGTATAGAGTTTAGTTGTTTTTACACTCTACTAGAAAACTTGATTACCTTTTTTTCTCTAAGGTAGAAGTCAAAGACTTTATTTTCCTGCATTCTGAGGGCAGCAGAAATAGTAATATTGGTCAGATGCCCGATCACTATGTTAGGCTCGCTAGCAGCTGGCACAGGGTTCTCTCTGGCCGGTTGGGAGCAGATCACATAAAAATTTCAAAAGGAAACAAGAAAAAAAAAAGCCAAGAAGTACCCAGTGAAATCTATTAGGAACCACAATAAATAAGACTTCAAACAGACATTTTACTGTATTCTAAAACATAATTATGTAGACTTTTTGTTAAATATGGAGAAGTGGCCTGAGCCATCATACAACAGTTTTAGGAGAGAACGTTGGATCTTCCTGAAGCTCTTTCCCCCAAAATATTACTCTTCTTCTGAGCTATCTCAAACAATTTTATTCTTTTTTTTTCCCTGCTAGAATTCTAGCTGAGCTTACCTCCTGCCATAGCCTGTTGACCTAACTTCTTTATGTATAGAAATATAGAAATAGCTTCGGGTTTTAGTAGCCTACATCTGTTCAGAAATAATGAAGCACTGTTCATATCCACTTTTACCAACAGTCCTAGAGATTTTCTGTTTAATGCCTTTTTATGCTATTAATTTTTTGACATGATCAACTTTCACTTTCTACTTTAGGTCACTTCATTTATGTAGCCTTTAGTTTCAGCTATTTCTCTCTTTTCATATTTTTGTTTGTTTACAGCCTACCTTCCTCCAGAAATTACCTTGGAAACTTACAATTGCCTACCAATGAACCAAAGTAGGAAAAAATAAGAAAAACAAGAAAATGAACCCTAAAGCATAATATCAAGCTTATGTAAGCTCGATAATTGGGTTTTAAAAGGTCAGATACTGTAGCCTGAGAGTGGGAATTTTATGGTTTATCTTTATTCCCTTACAAAAACAACAGCAGATAAAGCATAAGTTTCACTGTTCAATTCTGTTTGTTTTGGAATTAATTTAAATTTTGAGTCAGAAGATAAATGTATAATCATCAAGAAAACGTAACCATAAAAATATCTGAGGTATTTAGGTTGTCTCCTCAGGTATGATAAAGGGGGACAGCCTCTCAACATACGTAAGAAAAAAGAAATCAGTCTCTGGTGCTCAACTTGAATAACTTTGGAGTTGGGTATGATCAGGGGGAATGTTAATTTCTCCTCTGGTTGTTAAGTCTAAGGATAAAGATTAGGTGTTTAAGGAAGAGAAGTGGAAACTACAAACCATCTGAGGTTTTGTCTGGAACTGATAGAATCAATATGATATCCAGCACATTACATTTGTCTGTACAGTTGAGACCCCAAGCACTCACTTTTTCCAGGATTGGCTAGGTGGGGACTCATATAGCTCAGCCATGGGCCAGCAGGAGCCATCCAATTGGAATTTGTTGCAAGCTGCTTTCATTCTATGGTATGAATGTGAGTATGAACACACTCACAAGAGTTTTCCAACCTGATGTCAGGCTTGGAGGATGGGACTAGATGCTAGAATGGTTTCCCCTTTTGTTCATGAACCAATCAAGTATTAAAGAATGATGCTTCAGATAAAATTAGGAACTGGGATGGGGAAATTGGCCTACACAATTATTCTGCATCAGAAACAAAGTGGAGTCATAACTAAATGCATGTACCACAATGATGCACAGTGTTTACAAAATGGGTAAAAAAATGAACCGGAAACTTTCTAGCAAACAGCTTGACAAAATCCATTTCATAACCATCTCTCTTTGTTTTCTTTTCAAATGTTTTCTTGGACCAAGTCTCCAGGTAAACCCTAGCAGCTTCCGTGGGAGTTATATATCTCCTTTTGTCTTCTTTTTATAAAATCCACCCTCGCGGACCCCCTGCAAGAAGGATCTTTCTCCTCAGTATGTCCCTGTCATTTTGTCCATAATTCTTGTAATTGTGGTGATTCTTTTCCCATTTTGAGATGAGGTTCTTGAAGTTTCCCATGATAGAAGAGTTTGTGATTCAGGAAGCTGAGACCAAATAGTAAAATGATCAAAGTTCATGAGAGGAGGTCATCTGAAGTTCACCAAAATAATGCAATAAAGAGAAAAATCCAACATAAGAGCAATGACAATGAATTGTTAGTAATGTCCATTCCAATGCAAAGTGGAAACTTTTAAGAGTTTCCTTTTCCTAAGCTCTCCTAAATTTGAACTTGTAATTTTGTCTTATTTTAGAAAAGGTATATGAATATTAACAGTCATTTATTTTCTGTTTCAAGTTATTTCTTCCCAATGCCTCATGCCCAATCACATATTTCCTAAAGCATATTTCTCAGAGCACTAACACAACTAATGCTTCAATACGCTCCATGGAAAATGGTTTCCATTGTCCAAAAATAGTGTGTGGATGGCTATATATTATATTCTCCATTTGGAATTTCTACCCTATTGTGTTAAAGACCACAAGACCACCTGCAGTATAAAACACACACACACAAAAACTCCTTTGAGGGGCGCCTGGGTGGCTCAGTCGGTTAAGCGGCCGACTTTGGCTCAGGTCATGATCTCACGGTCAGTGAGTTCAGGCCCCGTGTCGGTCTCTGTGCTGACTGCTCAGAGCCTGGAGCCTGTTTCAGATTCTGTGTCTCCCTCTCTCTGACCCTCCCCCGTTCATGCTCTGTCTCTCTGTCTCAAAAATAAATAAACATTAAAAAAAAATTAAAAAAAAAACTCCTTTGAAGTTTTAGCTTAGCATTTCATTAAATTAGCCTGAAAACTAATTAATTTGGTGTGTATGTGTGGGAGAGATGCAAGATATCTATGAAAATCCTTTGATAACCACTTTGGGAGTGTCTGTCTAATGTACTATATGTTTTAGGAGCACTGTGCTAATTTATAGTGATGTATCTAGCACAATATGCAGAATATATAAGGTGATGAATAAATGCTGCTATTTAAAACATTGTTATTATTTTCTGGTCACTTGTTCTATATGCTCCAAAGATTTCTTTAAAATCCATTTGTGATCATCAAATTAGCGATAAACTGCATGGCCTACCCAGCAACTCTTCTTTACATAGGTGCTTAAGAAATGTAGCCATATGGCCTAATTTGACTTTTCCTCAACTGCCTTAATGTTAGGAGGAAAAAGAAAAAATATATATGTATATATATGGTTTTTTTCCATACACACACATACACACACAGCCTCTTCTCTGCTTTTGTTTTATGGTTTTTGACTTGTAATCCTCAGTTTCTCTTTTTGTAACTTGTCTTCAAGTGAAGGATTCATATTTTTAAATTCCAGAATAAAAAATTCTCTGGGTTTCTGGTAAAATAGATAAGGCATATATTTGCAAATACTTTTATAGCGAGAGGAGATAATATTCAAGTTGTTTCTATGTGTCCTTTACAAATCATGGAATTTCTAAAGCAAGGAAACTATCTTTTTTAACTTTGCTTTTTCTAACAACTGGCACATCCTAAGGAGTTTCAAAAAATGTTCCACAGATACATGTGTGAGTAATACATTTGATATGGTTTAAGAGAAATAAAATTTCAAGCCAGAACTAGAATGGGAAATCTCAGGTCAATATGGTAGAAATCAGAGGGACGAAATGGAGGCATTCCCTGAATCCTTCACCTCCCACAATGCATCCCGAAATCACAGTTGTGTTCTATAGTGGACCATTGTCTCACAGTAGGTGCTCAATAAATATTTCACAAATTAATGAAGAAACGATGTCAAATTTCCTAGAAGATCCTGCTAGAAGCAATGTGGGCAGGAAAGCCAAATTTGCTGTGAACTGTGGGAAGGTCTCCAGCATTTCTCCTGTAGTTTGACTGGCTCTCTGCCCTTTTCTCTGCTTTGACTTCCAAACCACAGTGGGTCTCTGGCAAAAGAAGACAATATGGAAAAATCCCTTCAAACAGATCATGATATTAAAGGTTAGTACTAAGGTCCTTGTAAATATTAATGCATGGCTTCAATTAATAAGTAAGCTAATACAACTGAGGTTGAATTGTTTCTGTAACATTCAAATCCAACATGAAACAAATTTGGCTTTTCCAGACTGGGAACAGCAGATCGTACAGAAATCATCTGCAATCCGTGGGAATGCCCTGTTTCCACACTCTTCTCCCCAGTTGGCTTTGTTCAGTGGCCATTTCTGCACCCCCCTGGGCTGGTCTCATTCAGGATGCAAGAGGAATGGAGTTAGTTTTGGGGCAACCAGAATAGTTGAGTCAACAGTTGATGCAGCAAAAGTTTCTGCATGAGCTAATTCTTTTTGCTCTTGTCCTATTTTCCCCAAAGTTGAAAATCTCTTGGTTAATGTTTTTTTTTTTTTCTTTAAGCTTAATTTCTAGTCCCGGTTTCCTACCTGACCTCTTGGTTCTATATCTATCGACATCTTATCTGTCCACCTTGCTTTCTTTCCTGCCTTGCCCTGACCTCAATGTTTATATGTGTCCTTCATCAGACTGGCCAGCTTACTGTTGCCCTATGGTATGACACTGATTTCTATTATTGGCTCACCTCTACACTCCCTTCCTTGGGTTTGGCTCTTTAATGTGTCTTTACTGCTTATACAAAGGAGAAAGAAAATCATGCTCATAATGTTGGTTTGAAAGCTAAAACAGTAGTATTCTTGGATGTCAAGATGCAAGGAAAATAAACATTTCTGGGCTAGGTATTTTTTTTTCACTAATTAGGAACAAGCTAATTTAGAAAGATAATTGTCTCTGTATCTTGGGATTCTATTATAATGGATGACTGCCTAAGTGCTAATACAGGCAAAATAGACCCCAAGGGGTGGGGGTTGTGAGAATGGTTATCAGGCTGATCCTGAGTCAGCAGTAAAGCACTATTTTCTTTAAGGAAACGTAGAATTAAAGACTCCAAAAAATTTTATTACAGTTTGAAATTATGAAGTAATCTTGAAGTAATCTTTCCATTAAATACAGATGTTTGTGCTTAGAGCCTAGTGTATAACTCATCCTTCTTTACTAGAAAAGCTGGGAGAAAAATTAAAAGAGTAAATCATCCCCCCATATATAAAAAATAGGTGGAAAAAGTTAAAGTCAAGTTTCAGCCTGAAGAAAATAGTCCTCAAGATTAACGACTGAGTCACTAGTTTTATGTTCTAAAATGTATTTGGCACATATCAGGGCACATAATGGGAAGTGGCACTAAATAGGAGATCACCTCGCTCTCAAGAACGCCGTGATTTAGCAAACTGTTGAAAGGACTTGTGAGAAGAGAACACGTTTGGCTGAAAATGGTTTATCGGGGCTTCGTTTTCCCACTGAGAGCAAAATAATACTAAGAAGACCCTTGGATGTCAGGATGAGAAATGAGAGACTTGAGATTGTAGTTGAATTTTTAGGTGTCAGAATGGTAGGATAGGGTATTGGGGCCTTTCTTCGATGAAGGGCAAGTTAAGCATCATGAATGATTCCTTTTCCTGGTGAGGTTTCCATAGGACTTTGAAACATGAGCCACGTGAGGAATTTGGTGTATTGCTGCAGACCTGTGGCCCTTTGCTTCTATTTCTCGGGCATACAGTCAAACCACGTTCGCGATGCCCTAAAGTATGGGCGATCTTGGGCGAAAGACACTAATGGTTTGTCTTAAAAACAGGTTAGCAGGAACCAGTGATCCACAATCATTTTATTTTTGAAGTGAGACACAGAAAGCACATGGAACTTGGCATTTGAAGACAGAGGTTCTCGTTCCAGGAATGGTACAAATCTATGTGTTGTTTTTGGCATGACGATTAATCCCTGCCGCATCCTATTTCTCTCAGCTGTAAAATTTGGGGGCCATCTATATGATCCTTTCCAACTCTGTACTTTTAGATGTTGTAATCACTTTTATGTTGGTGTTCAAAAACAAAAGATAGTATTTATTGTTGTGTTTATTGTTTTTTTTCAATATGAGGTGTTAGCAAAGTCCTATGTTAACCCAAATTAAGCTCTCTATTTTAAAATTTCCTTTAAACTGATAAAAGGATTTGGGTGTTGGAATACAGCTGAGTAGAAAATGAGATGAAATGACAAACTGCTACCTCAATACCCTCCCCCCAGCTGCTTCTCTGTACAGAATTTCCCTAACTGATAAGGATAGAGTGGCAATTGCATGCTCAGACATCATGGAGTTTTTAGGCACAATTTTTCGGGAGAAGAGAAAGGAAGTTGTATTGATTTTTTTTATTACATGAATACATTTCTATGCCATTTATATGTTTTTATCTCTTTGAGGGGGGGGGAGAGAGAGAGAGAGAGAAGCTGCTGATCTGCTAGATGGTAATAATTCTGTCAGTTAGCTTGCCACATGGAACCAGTTTGTGATAAGTCATTTTCAGTTGCTTGCTAATTTACCTCTAAATTATTTAGTTGTTTTGATTTTGATTCTGCAACACCTAGAGGCAAAATGATCTGCGCTAGAAACTAACAGCCTATAAAAATTTGGTTTTAATAATAGTCACGTGTTCTCAGAACTAAGTAATGAAAATGTTACATAAATCGAAGGAAGGGGGGACAGTATTCAAGAAGTACTTAGCACATCTGAGTATAGAATTTGTTAAATGTAAGTTGATTCTAGAAAAAATTTGTTTGGGTTTTCTAATTCAAGTTGCCCTTTCAATTGATGAAAACAATATTTGAATAAAGGAAGTCAAGAACCTACAAGAGTTGTATAATTGGAAGAAAAGTCATGTCCGTACAATTTAGATAAAAATAAGTGCTTTTAGCAGTTGCCTTTCAGTAATCTTAGTATAAACTTTTGAGAGAGACCTTTATATAGATAGATAATAGTTTCCAGATACAATGATGGGGTTCAAATTAGTAACTTATCCTGTATGTGTAATAATTCTAAGAACCAATAATTCATGTGTATACTCTATGCCAGGTTTTGATTCTTACTACTCTGTAAGTAAACTTATTTAAGCCGGATACAAACTTATGAAGTAGGTATTATTACTATCTTCATTTAGTGGCTGGGGCCACTGAGGCATAGAGAAGTCATTTGTCTGAGCTCACGATTCTACCTAGTCTACTTTCTCTATGCATATATACATACATACCTATACGCACCCTTTAGGAAAATAAATACTAAATATTAATAATCTATAAATACTCTGTGTGTATAAATCCTCAAAACAATAAGAAGTGAGAATAGGAAACTACTGGAAGAAAAATAGCATTCAAAACTTAATGCCGTGTCTAAAAAGCGGGTATTGCAAAGTTTGAGCTCTATAGTGAGTCCTTTAAAATGTTTACTTTTATGGTCTTTTGTTTCCCTTGATTATTTTAAGCCACAGCTTGATTTTGAGGGTCAAATAAGATAATGGACATGGAATCATTTCGCCTCCCTAATCACCACTGTGCATAACACTCTCTTTTTTTTTCAACTTTTTAAATTTATTTTTGGGACAGAGAGAGAGAGAGAGAGAGAGCATGAACGAGGGAGGGGCAGAGAGAGAGGGAGACACAGAATCCGAAGCAGGCTCCAGGCTCTGAGCCATCAGCCCAAAGCCCAAGGCGGGGCTCGAACTCAAAGACCGCGAGATCGCGACCTGAGCCAAAGTCGGCCGCTTAACCGACTGCGCCACCCAGGCGCCCCTGTGCATAACACTCTCTTACACACACGAAGCAATTTTAAAAATATTGTCTTGTCTTTGCATGTTCCTAACATGTTTCTAATTTTATAAATATATTATGTTCTGTGTTTGCAGCTCTTCTTCTCATACAAAACTTATATCCATTATTTGATTTACCGGGTAAGTATCTATTGAGCTACTATCATTTGTCAGGTGCTTATAGGCATTAAGAGTTAAATGATGGACCAAGTAGTGGCTGTGTAGGAAGATGTTGGTCAGGTAAGTAGGTAATTACTGTATGATGCAGTACATCTAACATTAGGTAGTATTTATCAGGGAAAAAAGGACGTCACTGAGGGTTGAAAGCAGGGAAATGAGATGCATTTTAGAAAGACCACTCCTTCCACAATATGAAGAATGAGCAGCATTGGGGGGCAATGCTGGAGAAACAGAAGGCAGTTAGGAGGCTGCTTTAGTAATACAGGAATAAAGGGTAAGATTATATGTATTGCTGGAAAATTTATTTACTGAATATTGAGGCAAACAACACTGACAAGTAACACTAATAGCACAAACTTTCATTTTATTTGAATTTAGAATAGTAGGTACTTTTTTTCCAATTAAAATCATAGAAAAGATTTTTTGAGGGGCGCCCGGGTGGCTCAGTTGGTGGAGGGTCCGACTTCAGCTCAGGTCATGATTTCGTGGGTTCAGGTGTTCTAACCCTGTATCAGGCTCTGTGCTGACAGCTCCGAGCCTAGAGCCTGCTTCCGATTCTGTGTCTCTGTCACTCTCTGCCCTCCCCAGCTGGAGCTCTCTCTCTCTCTCACTCAAAAATGAATAAACATAAAAAATTTAAAAGAAAAGAAAAGATTTTTCAACTAAAAACAGGCTTTCAGTTAGATGGTCTATGCTGATTATTTTAAGACACATGTTGTATCTCTCTGGGAACTGGTAGCTGGATCTTTCTCTCTATCTGCCTATCTGCCTACTTTGTATTCATTTTTCTTTCTTCCCTTCTGTTTCCTTCTTCTTTCCTTCCTTCGTTCCTTCCTTCCTGTTTTTCCTCCATCTCCTCCTCTTCCTCCTCTCTCTCTCTCTCTCTCTCTTTCTCACACACACACACACACACACACGCACACACACTTACACACACGCTTTCCTTCACCATGGCCACTAACATCTAATGCTGACAATTCAGCTGAAGTGTTTGAGTCGCTTGTTATAAGAAGGATTTGGCAAGGAATAAGGGATAGAATTAGGAACAAGGACAAACTTGTCTCTCTGACTAGCAAAATACTTTCTACATCCCAAGCCCTATACAGGCGGGGTAGGTGAAATGATTTATGAAAGAAGGGCAGCACGTGCCTTATAGTAGCAACAGCCTTCACTACAGAGTGAAATTCCTGGTAAACATTCTCCTTGTCATCTCTCCAGTTGAATTTTATAATTGGAATATGCAGAAAGTCGTAGTATAAGGCAACATTGCAACATGACCCTCAAAATTAAATTCAGGCTCCAAACACATTCCATTTTAAACATTGTTCTAATTCCCCTCACGGCAAACTCAAATATTATAGAAGTTAAGTTGACTGAGTTTACCAGGGTTCCTAGATCTCAAAAAATTATCTTGGAGTTATTTTTTAGTGAGAGAGCACATGCATTATGTTGGCATTCAAATCAACTGATTCTGCTAGAGTTTTATTTTGTTTTGATTTTAAATCATTTGTCTTTCCTCTCTCACAGTTATTCTCGCAGGCATTTCTAAAGCCTAGCCTTCCTTTATCATTGCTTGGATCTCTAGTGTTCAGAGGATACCTTGCTGGAGAACTTAATCAAACATCTGAGCAAAGTTCCTTTCTTTACACAAAGAAGTGAAAGCGTTCCCTCATCTCTGCTCCTGATATATTAAAATTTTAGTCCATTGAAACATGAGAATTTACGTGGATAGACTCTGTCATACGGGAAGATTATATTTTGAATTCCAATTCCTGTGGTCACATGAAAATATTTAAATGTTATATTTCTTGATTTCTTGTTTGGTCACTTTAAATATATTTTGAGAATGGATGGAGGCAATTACCTGAGATGGATAATGTAAGAGGAAGTTTAAATGACCCTGACTTTTAATTTTTTTTTTAATGGAAGTGCTAGTATAACTTTAATGGAAAAAGACCTGTGAGTCTAAAACAATATTAAATGTGTTTACATTACATGTATGCAACCACAAAATCCCATATAAAATACCTAATTAAAGAGATAATTAGAAAAAGGCTTCCTGTAATAAACATTAGTACCCTGTAAGAGCATCAAATTTTTTCCTTAATTTTATTATGCAGGCATTGTGATATTCACAAATTAACTAATAATAGAAATTCCTTGATTTATTTTGGATAAATCTGTTTCTCAAAGGCACTCTTAGCAAAGCACCATTATTACTTTATTAAATACAACTTTTGCCTACTTGAGCTTAACAAACAAATCTAATGGTACCAAAGAATTTAATTTCAGAGCTGAATGATAATTTGTTAGGCGCTGTTAATTCACATAATTCAAAGTTAATTATGTTTGCAATATTAGGAGTGTAGTAATTTTGTTCTGTTGAGCTATAGCTTTTATGAAATTTTATATTCTGATTAAGCAAACCCAACTGACAAGAATATATTACAAATTGTAATATTTGTCGGAGATATTTTGTGTGTACATGTGTATATCTAATCAGATCACAGTTTAGTCTAATTCAGTTACACTTGGTGGACTGTCTACCTCATCAAGAGTCTCTCAGGTTTTGTTTTTCGAGGCACAGTCATTCTTCTTTGGTTATTTTTGAAGCTCAAATTCTCTTGTTCTCTTTCATAATGTGAAAGTTTGGTGTTTCATCTTTTTGGCTAAAGCTCTATTGACCCTGTCACAAAAAGTGTGATGTCACAAGTCTAAAAGACATTCAAATTAGCTTCTCCCAACGTGAAATTATAGTTCCTCTCTTTCATGATCCTTTCTCTTCCAGTCATGCTTCCAACAACAATGGAAATGATTATTTTTAGTTTGCCACGCAGAGACATCAGAGAACCCATTTCAGTTTTCAGAAAACAGGGAGGGCACCATAGCCCTCCCATGACAAGAAATCTAGAAATTTGTTGACATATCACTGTCTTTTAAATGATTGAAGCCACCTTGGATGTTATTATGAGAAGCAAACAGAACAAAAAGACACATCCTAGAGAGTAGGTTTATCATGGATCTAAAACTGTGCATATTATTAGTTTGAACCTTTAGTGGAATTCAAAGAATAGGTGATAAATTCCAAGTTAATTCTTTAAATCTCTTTGTTCACCCTGAGCATCATGTATCCCTATGAACTGATCTAACAATTCTTGAAGCAGCTTCATGAATTTCTTCCCAAACATTACACCTTCTCTCGATGCCTACCTATTTCATATCAAAGCTCCCACAGTTAACAAAAACTTTTTAAATCAGTGCTTTTAGCTGAAAAATGAAAGCAGCCATTTTTACTTAATGAACAGAATTAACAGATATAGCAGAATAAAATGTATAGTGGTGTACACTTTCTTTACAAACTGTGAACTGAGTATAAATTATTTAGAGATTTAACGTATTTTATCAAAATTTATTGAATTTCTTTGCTGTCTTTATGGTCACTCTTTCTTGTAACAAGAGTGAAATCAGAACTCTTTGATAGAACAAATGTTAAAACTTTTCTTGATGAAATGTTTGTATTTATCTTGGTTTATTATTAAGACTTCTCCATTTTCCATTAAATCTTCTGCTTAATTACATTCCAGGTTTTAATTTGCATTATTTTCAAATTGGCTAAATAGTCTTGAAAGTTAGAGAAAGATGATTAAGTAAATCTTACTTGTTGGAAAATCTCTATATAGGAACAAGTTTATTTGTATTTCCTAAATTCTGTAAGGTCACTGGTTATGACCTTGGCTAGAGAACTCCTGACTTTGACAATGCCCTTCTCTTTTCCCCTGGTTTTATCAGTCATGAACTACCATGCTTCAGGGCTTTACAGAGCATTCAGCAGACACGAGAGATTGAGAAACAAAACTGTGCTCTTGGAGCTCTCATTTTCACTAACAAGCCTTATGTTTTCCTGTAGTAAGCATGCTAGGAGGACCTAATTTTCTTCTCTGAAAACTAAACTTCTCGAGTTCAAGTTCAAATATTATTGTTCATAAAATACCAGAACTCTCCTAGTTGGGACACTCTGGATTTGAAGTTGTCCCTTCGAATTGAAATGAAGCTTCTATTAAGTATTTAAAAAGTATCCGAGAATGGCTGCTAATGAGAGTGGAGGTTGAACCAATAAATTTAAATATAAATCACTAGAAGAAAATTATTTAATATAAAAGGACTATTATCTGAATTGTAGGATAAGAGATGTGGAAAGGACTTACTATTTAATTCCATAATAATTTCTATAGATGAGGAAACTGAGGCCCCAAGAGATAAAAGCACTTGGTTAAGACTTTTGTATTATTTCTAGAATCTACACAGCAATTAATATCTTAAAGATGAGAGTGTCACTCTTACTCTCTGTTCCCAGAACTCTCTAATCTAAGAGTCATCAAAATGCTTTTATTCCTTTTGTTTTTGGAATTTATCTGATTTCCTCATTTTCATTTTGTAAAGCATTCTCACTAAGTCTGTAGAATAACTGTATTCAATGTAAAACAATAAAGACAAAGCAAGACTGAGTTGCATGTCTAATTTCACCTGCCTAGAATGTTGGAATACAGATAGTGTCAGGCCCTCTTGCCCTTTTGATGACAATGGTCTGTTACTGATGTTCTAAAATGCTTGGAAGTTGGACTTTAAAGTTATTTGACTAGCTAGAACAATGCCTTGTATTTTCAGCGTTCTCAATTGTAGGCATGCCTTCCCCTGCTATTTGGATCCTTCCTCTCCATGAAGGTCAGTTCCTCAGAGGAGCTGTACTACCTTTGATATATGAACATCATTGACTCCCAGGTCTCCTAGGCCAACACCTGTAACCTGGCATCGCTTGCTAAAAATCAAAAGGTGGTTTTCAAGGAACTAAACCGCTCTCAGTCATCAGTCTAATTATTCAACCAGACATTGTGTGTATACATCAGAAGAATAATTGCCAAATTTTTCTGGAGCCTTCCTTGTGAAAAATCATTTGCATACATCCAAATGATTTGCCTAGGTTTAGAATTTTTGTACAGAGGGGTGACAATTACTTAATCAAAACAACCGTTTTTGTTTTTTTAAATCAAATCATCATCTGACCACTAAGGGAAAAAAAAAGATTCTTGAGTCCCTAAAATGTGGCTTCCATAATGTGATAGATCCCTGTTATTGTATATTCTCGACATTGCTATAATTATGTAAGTAAGAATTTTTAAAGTGTATTATGGTATCGCATGTATAATGTAGAGTATATAGATGCACATTTTTTCCCTTTAAATAGATTGTATGCCTTACTCAATGAAGGTAAGATTCAGGGAATTCTACCAAAATTAATAGATCCCTTGACAATGGTTACTGGAAGGTAAATTAACAAATCTTATTTACTTTGTTTGCCTTATTTAGGTCTTGTCGCGGGTTATCCGTAAGCCAGTTTAACTTCTTTAGCCAACTGGTTATAATTAGGTTCTACTCCTCCATTGGCATTGCGGACGGCCGCTGTTCCCCTAGTAACCCATCATGGAGACGAAAAAGAATGGAAAAAAAAAAAAAAGACTTCCCGGATCAATTATAAAGGAAATTTATTTTCCTCTTTTTCTTCAGGGGAAGAGAAATTTCGGCACCAAAGACCAACAACTTTGATTTTCCGAATTTAAATAGAGCAAATCTGTACCCAGAAAGAGAGTAAGAGAAAGATCATTGGTATGTCCCTGATGTTAGAATGTATCTTTTTTTTTAAAATCAAGCAAACAGGTTTAAACGTAATTTTCCAGTTTATTTCTAGATGTATATAACAACTATTTATTTCTCTGAAGCTTTTGCGTACCACGTATTGGACTTTTCTGCAAGTGCTTATTACTACTACTGCTCTTATTATTACGTTGTCTAAGTGTAGAGTCGGGAAGCCCACCAGAGGCCTGTTAAGATTCTACTTGTCAGCAAATTCAATCACGGAGATTGTTCGAAAGGCCACAGGCATCCAGAAATCAGGGGATAGAAAGAACGCTCAGATAGAAGCATTTTCTTTCAGGCAGCATTAGCACTGGTGTATGCAGAGGGAAGATTGCTTGTTGACTTTGGTGATACAAATGCAACACGTTTAGGGGTGTTTCTCAGTCACGGGCCAATTAGGCAGCATCTGGAATCAATAGAGGTTGTTCAGATGGAAACGCAGTGGGTCCATTGAAGCCAGGCTGTTCCAAGAACTCCAGCAAGACAGCTTCCTCAGAGAAAATCCTTCTCCCCCAGTCCGCCCTGTTCTTTAAAACTGAAGTGGAGTTTCCGTGGAATTTCCCCCTGCAGTACAATTACGGAGTCGCATACTGAAAGCATCTGACTTTATAACAACAGCAACAGCAGTCTCAGCAAGTAGATAATGGTCTGAAATTTGATAGCGGGAAATGTTTTTCTAGCAATGGGTGATAATGGATAATAAACAGTGGCTTTAGATTATACGAGACTGCTAGGGATCAATATTCCAAAATGCTTCTTAGCATCCGTGCCGTTTGTATTGACAGAAGGAGTATCACTGTTTGTGTCAATCGCAGCAGGAACAGCAGATTGCAGATGTGCAAAACTGATTAAGGAAATTTGAGGGTCTCAAATCCCCCCAGTTTTCATACTTCAACATGCATCACAAATGTGTAGGAGACTCCAAGATCATCAATTGTACGAAAATACTTCAAATGGGTAATTCCATAGTAAATGATGAGTTAGGAACAGTGACTTACCTTATGCTAGGCTGCAGTTGGATATTTTACTGAACTTCCACATCTCTGCCTTTAAAAAAGTTTTTTTTTAATGTTTTATTTATTTTTGAGGCAGAGAGAGACAGAGCATGAGCAGGGGAGGGGCAGAGAGAGAGGGAGACACAGAATCCGAAGCAGGCTCCAGGTTCTGAGCTGTCAGCACAGATCCCAACGGGGGGCTCGAACTCATGAACCGCGAGATAGCGACCTGAGCCGCAGTCGGATGCTTAACTGACTGAGTCACCCAGGCTCCCCAAATCTCTGCCTTTTATCTTGCTAACATACCAGTTGCATATATATGCTTCAGTTGTGTCTAAAACTTAGTAACCTAGGACTTGTGTATATTTTCTTTCGATATTTACCAAATTGTGTTATAAGTCTGAGACTGATGAAAGATACACACATTTTTTAAGTTTGAATAAGTGCTGGTGGATTCTTAATTTATCTGGTTCTATATTATTTTACATAATAAGTAATTATCAAAGTAATTCCTGACTCGGTGAGAGAATCTTTTTCTTCCTGGTATTAAATCATTTATTATTAGATTGCTAGACTGATCGATGTACATCCTGTATTAGGTTGACTTCCTTTTAAATACTGTGGCAATGTTTATTTTAAAATGTTTATTTAGATGGGGAGTAGGAAATGGGAGCATACAATCTTCTGCAAAATAATGATCTCAGTAAGCAAAATAACTCTGGAATAATATCAGAAGATATTGGTACTCAAGTCTTCAGACTGCTGAGTATATACGGTTTCTTTCTATTTTCTCAAAATTTTGGCTGTTTCCTGCCTTCCATCTTCCATTATTTAATTCACCTTGCCCTCTCTTTCTGATTCTTCCTTTTTTTTTTTCCTCAAAGTCTCTGAAATAGAGTGTTTAACGAAGACAGTTTAAAGAGGCAGAGATTCTGATCCCATAAATCCTCACCAAGAAAATGACCATGTATCGGAATCTGGAAGGACCCTCTATAGATGCTAACCAAGAAGTTCCGTGGGCACCGTTGTCAGTGGGGAGCCCCGCCATGGTTAGGGCCCTGTGACAGCTGTGGTGTCACCCCATGCTCTGCAGAACGTTGAGACAGCTTTTCCAGCACTGGACCAGCTTATTGTTTGTCTTCTTTGTGTATAACTGTAACGTGTGAAGAAGACTTAGCCAAACAGCCAAGTGCTCCTCCAATTGCCAGTAGGTTCTAAGAACTTCAGTCCAGCTCACATGTTCAGAGCGTGTGTTCTGTGTGTAGCATTTAATAATATGTGTTAGAGAAGCAACAGTTTAGAGGGATCTAGAAGATTCTATCATTATCCCTGCTGATGATTAAAAGATTAAACCCTCTGTTTAAAAAATAACTTCTGTGGCACCTGGGTGGCTCATTCAGTTAAGTGGCCAACTCTTGATTTCAGCTCGTCATGATCTCACGGTTTGTGAGTTCAAGTCTTGCACTGGGCTCCGTGCTGACAGTGAAGAGCCTGTGTGGGATTCTCTCCCTCTCTCTCTCTCTCTCTCTGCCCCTTTCCCACTTGTGCTCTATCTCAAAATAAATAAATGAACTTAAGAAAATAACTTCTTGCTGAATATGAAAATGATGTTTCAAGGAAACTGTGTCTGATGGTGCATTAGGAACTTTAGAAACCAAAGCATTAATAGGTGGGCAGTTTGTAATCTACACTTTATTTCAAGGTTTCAGAAAATACAAGCCAGATTAATCTGTGAAACATGGTGTTTGGCCAATATTACTCATTTAGCCTAAGTTGATGAGTTTACAGTTAACACATCTGCAATCTGCTGTTCCTGCTGCTATTGACACAAACAGTTGATGAGTTTACAGTTAACATAATAACATTCACCTTGTACAGCTCTTGGGGATTCAATAAATTAACAAATTATAGTGCTCAGAACAATGTCTGGCATTATTATTATTATGACCTATGTGCTCACCATTTTACCCACAGAGGAACTTACATGATTTATTTATTTATGAAAACCTCTTGGCATGAATACCATTGCATAAAGAATAAAATAAAATCAGCTAAAAAGAGTAGGGTTGTGAAGGATAGATAGAAGCTTGTCAAGGAGGCAAAAACAGGACTGGACTGATTTTCAGAGCAAGCCATACAACATTACTCTATGTTTAGAGGTGGTCTGGGTCCTTCTCTCATATTTGCTAAATGTCTGTTGATCAATTTTTATATGTATACACCTCACTCCATTAAAAAACGCAGATTCTGATTTAGTGGGTCTAGGTCAAACCTGAGATTTGGCATTCCTGTCAGGCTCTCAGGTGACTCAGACCATAGTTTGGGTAGAAAGACACTAGATTACTGTAGTCTCAATATTGTCTTTAGGTAATTGTTAACACATTTAAGGACACATCCTTAAAGTTAAGGCATGAAAGAGAAAAGATCATTTCTGTAGAAGCCGTCATGCTCCTGGAAGCCTTGGTACACACGGAGGAACCGTCTCTGCTGGACTTTACCTGAGCAGTGGTTCACCTGGGATCCTTGCTTGAGTTTCAAGTATCTATGAGCCCCTCAAATGGCGGATACATTTTTTGGGGGTTTGAATTTAAACATTTTCAGGGGAGAGGGTTCATGGTATTCATTTGTTTGCCGTGACGCTCTTGCCCTACCTGATTCGTGAGTGGATTTGGCCCCTCTTCCCAGTTGTTTGGGCACACATCTCTTCTTCTTTCAATGCTGAGCTGTGGTCAGCTGACCTCTCTGCCTTACCTCAGAGTGTTCTAAATTGAGATCTAGAGGGGACTTTATAACAGTTGCTTTGTATGAGTTAGTGGGACAAACATCAAATGTAGGAATTTAGGTCGGTAATGTCCTCTGGATTTCCTGCACGTGACTGGTCTCCCTCCTGGCCAAGTAAGTAGTTCTTAGTAATAGGTACAAGGTGACTATGGGTTGCTAGGAAGTGACAACACTTGGGGAAGGGCTGGATGTAGCCCCACGGGGATATGAAGCCTGGCTAAGACTTAGCCCCGTCACACTGATGAGACAGTAGAGATATGTTCAGGGCTCTGAGAGCTATACTACAGAGCAGTGGGTTTCTTTTAGACCTTCCAAGTGAGAGCAATAGTCACATAACTTGGTTAGGCAAGAATTTAGTGAAGGCTTGGAATGAAGAGTGTCTTAAAAGTAATTCCCTTCCACTGAGACCCTAATGGAATTGGCCAGAAAATGCTCATAATGCCAGTAGTACCTTTTTCCTTTGAGGACCACATTCATCATTCAAGAGCCTCAGAGTACACAAAACTGCTGGTGGCCTCTTTGGGAGACATCAGGATCAAAGGATGGGTGGAGCAAGACTGGGAATCCCTTCCTGGTTCTCGGTCTCTGAAGACTGAAAGCTCACAATACGAACTGTAAAGCCAAACGCCCCTGACATCCTTGACCTGATCTGGGTTGATGCAGGCACATGGGCTCTGTGTAGGTGAGGGCAGCAGCAGACAGTGCCAGGATTAGCAGGTGGTAGTGGCAGGGTGGTTTTTGTTTGGAGTTAGCAACTGCAGCGAGAAGTGTGTCTTACTCTTGGAGAGGAATGCTGGCAAGAACTGGATGGTTTGTCAAGCCAAATGACCTAAGATTGGGTGAGTATTTTACTTCCAGCTGAGAACACGGGAATATAAATCAGGAATCCAAGTGAAGATGTGGTCAGACATACCTTACACACAGGCTGGATGTCAGGGAGAAACTTTGTGGTTTAGTGAGCATGCAAATGAACATTGGTTTGTCCCAGATCTACTGGATACCAGAACAAGGCCAATAGATAAATCTAAACCTTGAGTACTGAGGGGCTAGAACTGCTGAGAAATGACCAGACTTAGGACTGAATTGAAGCAGTGGCAGGGTGTGCTGTTCAAAGAGCTCCAGTGCATTAGGAGATGAGGGTGAGAACGGGGCATTTTGTTGAGAAGAATTACCTATTTCTAGAAATGGCCCCTCATGGTATTCAGGACAGGAACATGAGTGATCCCCACGCACATTCTCTATTGAGTTATGTTCTAGTGGCAATTGCAGGATCTCTAATGCCTAAAGTTGTTTTTTGGTGCTCAGTCACATGTTCACTTGACAAGAAGCAGTGAGATTTTAGAGCAGGCATCTTGGGCTAGTGTTGGAATCAGAAGAGTGAGTCATATTTGGGTTCATTTTGGACTGGGTTCATATTGAGACTCTCAGTAAAGTTAGAAATGAATTGCTAGTTTTGATAAGGGCAGTACAAAACATGGCATGAAAACATTCAGGAAGCCACTCATAGCTGTTTTTCCCCCCATTTATCGAGCATTTATTCAGTGCTCACTATGTTTATAACACTATCCTAGATTTTGATAATAAAATAGCTAACAAGACAGGCACTGTCATGGCTTCCTTGGAGACAGACAAAACCCATATTTCCAGACAGTAAATATGACTTGAACTTGTAACAAGTATCATAAAAGAAACACAGATGCGCGCGCGCGCACACACACACACACACACACACATTGGGCTAGTGAATCAATTTGGATGAGATCTTCAATAAATAGGGTGTCAGAGAAAACCTGCTGAGAAAGTGCCCAAAAAGCAAAAGTTAGTTCCTCTCTTTGATTTGATTTTCTCTGTTTCTCTATGACAGGACATTTATCGGCAGACGGTGATTGTGGAATAGAGGACCCAGATCTGGGCCAGAAGACCAGCAGGTAAGCAGAGCTCCGGTCCTATAAAGAAGTGCTGAGAGGGCAGTGAGATAGAAACTAAGGGTGGACACCTGGGCAATAAGCCCGCCTTTTGGGTGGAGCCTAGATATGATTGGGGATGGGCAAAGTCTTCTTTGTTGGAGGTGAGGAGCCCAGAGTTTAGTTTCTCAGTCAATGGAGACTGTGTGGGGAAGGACAGCGGCAGGTGGCAGTGAGCTGGCAGCTGTGGAGGAAACAAAAGATTCAGGTGTGGTGGATGTCCCCAGCACACATCCAGCTTTCTTCTCTGGACCATATGCCTGAAATATCTGAGGGGCAGTGAGATAATCAAACGTACTCTTCCCCAAATTGTTGACACCAGTGAAAATGGCACACATGCATTAGTCTAACAACTTATATATGTGTGTGTCTCTGAGTTTGTCCTAAGGATACTGGACATAGTTATTTAAAACCACGCTGTGACAAATAAAATTCAATCTTATTAACAAACTTTAAAAAAAAAACAGAAAAGAGATAATACAATGCAAATTTGTCCTTGATGACTACAGTTCAGAGAATTCATGAGGGTAAGTCAAAATTTTCTCTCAAATTACAGTTTTAGTTTATTTTACAAATAAAAAAAAGAACCTTCTCAAACACTTCTCTCAGAGCACTGAAAACTTCCAAAGTTTATGAGAAATGACAGGTATTTTAAGACTGAAGTTTGAATAGAAATGTGATAAGATAGAGGTGGTTCTGAAGAA
Organism: Prionailurus bengalensis; assembly: GCF_016509475.1. Taxonomy (NCBI): domain Eukaryota; kingdom Metazoa; phylum Chordata; class Mammalia; order Carnivora; family Felidae; genus Prionailurus; species Prionailurus bengalensis. The sequence continues at coordinate 103,329,554 of NC_057349.1, forward strand.
CAATGGGGGGAATTTGAAAGTACTCCCTCGACTCCAGAAATAGAAATGCAAATCTGAAACTGTCGCTGAATGATTTAAAGGAGTTGAACAAACTTAAAGTAATCATATTTCAGTTCAGGCGATTCTGAGGTGAAATAAAGGATGAAAATCACATATGAAAGAGGGAAAGGTCAGAGGAGAGGACCATGAGCAAGGAAATAGAAGGCAAAATAAAATGACAGTGAGAAAGAGGCAGAATACCCTCCTGACCTTGTGCTTGACTAAGATATTTCTGCCTGACCTATCCACTAGGGTAAGAGCAAGGAGCTGATCTAGGGGCCAGATTTATCCTCATTTCTCTTTATCCATCCCATGCAATAGACTGATTCTCTAATGCTCCATCCAATTTTCCTCTGCCTTCTAGTTTCTTTTTCTTTTTTTCCCCCTCTTTCTTGAATGTTCATAGTAGAACACATGGTTCAAACTGCTAGACAGCTGGGTCATGAGAGTAAAACCCGGACAATTCTATACCTCCACGATATTCTATTTTTAAGTAAACCCTGAGGTTGATTCAAATTCTCACTTCAAATCAAGTGACACCACTGCTCTAGAGAAACATTGTCAAGAAGCAACAGAACTTCAAGCATAGATGTCCTCAGCTTCAGTAAGTTGAAGTCTCCAACATACCACCCCAAAAACCTCCTTCATTAAAACACCTTAACCATTCTGACTGGGCTGAATGCTATATAGGATAACAATGGAGACAGCTACGCCGAGGGTCCCCTGTATCTTGGGAGAGCCCTATGTGCCCATCTCACATGTCACCCTTTCTGACACTGTATTAGCCAAGTTCTCTTGTCTACACTTCTGTCTTGGTTTCTGTTGAATATATAAGACACTATTCCCTGACACATCTCTTGAGGTTCTGTAAGAAATGGAGACTCCAACCAAAAATCCCATCATTGCCTGCTGCTTGAAACTTAGAATTACCACTGTGGAGAAATTCCAGCTCCATGGTTCTCCATTCTGACTTCACATTAAAAACATGCGGGGAGCTTCTAAAATCGTATAGATGTTTCAACCCCCGTCTCAGGCAAGTTGACCAGAATCACTTGGGTATTAGTAGTTGCTATAACTCCCCCAGGCGATCCTAATGCATTCGCTGCAGCTGAGAATCATTGCTGCTGTTAGCTGTTGTGCCCATCTAACAGAATTAGATTCCCTTAGGTATCCCCAAATAAAGACCAACTTCACTCAAGTTCACCATTTCTGTACAAATTCATATTCTAGCATCCATTCTTAGAGGCTCTACAGTTAGGTCCATTCACTCAATCCTGGCCTCCGCATTCAAGCTTCCCCTTGCATATGTGTCACAGTGGAAGCCAAATCAAGGAAGGCATTGGGGAAGGGCAATACAGAAGGTGAAATACATCCTTTTTGTGTTGTTTTCCGGACAGCCTCTGGAAGGAAAGAAATATAGAGAAAGAAAGTATAAGTAGTACTTTTGCAACTTTGCAAAGAGTGTTGGAATGCATACTTTCCATTTCTCTGTTGAATGCAAATGAGGGCAAATAGCACCATCAGAGATGGATTTTTCTCATGTTGCCAAAAATGCAAAATCCAGATGGAAGGTACAAAGTTTTTAATTTAGGATCAGACAACTTACATTCTGATTTCCTGTCCATGCTGGCTCACTTACCTTGCCTCCTGCTTTCTGCTGCCTATGAAGAAGTTGGATATTGGCATTTGAAGCTTTGATGGGGTAAAATTTTAGAACACTCTGGAAGAGATACCATCACAAAGTAAATAAAATGGTAGGGATCCTCATATCATTCAACTGAAATAAACCCAAGAGAAATATTTGAAGGTAATTCAATTTCCAGAAATAAGAGTTCCAGTGTGATCATTAGTTCAGTACAGAAATTAAACTTACTCTGTATAATTTATTAAATAGAACGCTAAACCCAAGAGCTGATGATGGAAGGGCTACAGTACTTTCAATAAAGATGTCATTTCCAACAGCACTCTGTTGTCTCCTGGAGTGGAGAAGTAGGTATAAAGCATTCAGACTTGGATTGAAATGGTGCTGGGAAAATGGCAGAATGGTTGGTGTTGTATATCACGGGATAGAAATCTGAAAGAGAGTAAGCGCCATTCAGTTGCCTTTATTCAGGTTTAATCGAGTTGGACCTGGTAAAAAAAAAAACAACTAAGGGCTTGCGAGGCGGCTCAGGAAATCACTTGAGGGCAAGAAAACCACCTCATTAAAAAGAATTAAAACCCAATGGCACGTAGCCTGATGGACAAAACGCTACCCTCATCCTGGAGAGATTATCCCTCATGGTAACAACATGACTGGACTGAAGTCAGCTTTGTGCTCTCCTCAGCAAGCAGCAGACACCTTTCCTCAACAAGTGTTTGTAGAATAAATGCATTTGTTAAGAGAATGGATAATGAGTTCAAAAGAAATCAAAGGGCACTTTAATCCAGCCAAGTTAGCAGTACCAATCAAATGTCTTAAATTAATTCCCACTCTTTGATCAAGCAATTCTACTCAGGAATTTGACCTAAGGAAATCATCGGAAACACACAAATTTATGTGAAGTATATTCATAATAGCACCATTACAAATATTTTTAAAAATAGAGTTTTGGACTAAGTCTAAATTCCCAACAATGTGAGAATAATTAGATGATTATATAAGGATACGATCATGCTTCTGAAGGCTATATAATATCATTATAAAAATCTTTATTTTCGGGGCGCCTGGGTGGCTTGGTCGGTTAAGCGTCCAACTTCGGCTCAGGTCATGATCTCACGGTCTGTGAGTTCGAGCCCCGCGTCGGGCTCTGTGCTGACCGCTCAGAGCCTGGAGCCTGTTTCCGATTCTGTGTCTCCCTCTCTCTCTGCCCCTCCCCTGTTCATTCTCTGTCTCTCTCTGTCTCAAAAATAAATAAACGTTAAAAAAAATTAAAAAAAATCTTTATTTTCTCTAAATGGAAAAAATAAAATGGAAATACACATCTTCTCATAATCAAAGAAATGAGTGACTTTTCTATCTCTCTTCCCATCTATAATAGACTGGAAAGAAATATATCAACATGTTAACGGTAGATATTCTCCGAGTAGTTGGTTAGTAGAGGTTGTTATTGTTTATCCACGTACAATGAGTTTTGTGGTAACTTTTTATTTGGGGACGAAAGAGGGAGATATTAATTCTAAGAAGATGTTGTATATCTTGAGACCGTAGAGGATCAAGTTGTAATACAAAGTGTCGCATTGATATAGTTCAGTCAAAAAGTGTTTACTATGTGGTGCATCCCACACGTGGGGCTGCGGACGGCACTTCACAGAGTGTGGGGCAGAGGGCTTGCTATCCAGCGGAAACAGCACAAGAGTGTGTTTGTACTCAATTGTAAGTCCTGTTGAAGTGTGAGGAGGTAAATGGGACAGTGAAGTATGTGGGCTGCTGTGGGCAGAATGGCTTCAGGGATGCTGAGCCTAACAGGTTGTCCATGGAGAGAGCAGAACATTCTAGGCAGGTCAAGCAGAAGCAGAAATGAGCATTGAGAGTGTTAACTGAAAAAAGAGAAGACAAATGCAAGTGAAGTGAGGTGGCATGTTGAGGAAGAGTGGAAGATAAGCTTAGATAATTTGCAGAAAATCAGATTTTTAAGGAGGGTTCCGAATTGATCAGAGAACTAACAGGGCCATGAGCACTAGCCGTGAAAATGAAATAAGCACGACAACTAAATCAGTTGTTGCAATTACTTGTTTAATTATCCTTCATTAATTAAGGATTGGGGAAAATAAAATAACTAGATTATTAAAAATAAGATCTACTCAATTGAAGATGTAAAAACTATAAATAATCACCATCAAATGGACTCTTTGATGGCCATCGAGTAGTCCGTTGGGGCATCAGAAGCAAACACAAGCAGCCAGATAAAAAATTAGACGGGAAAAGAGAAGCAGATAGGCCTTTCACATTGTGAGTTAGAGGAATAAAGGGAAGAAAAACAGAACCGAGCAAGGCAAACGCATGGGGAAGTGTGTGCTCTTGGCTACGGAGCACAAATATTCAAAAGCAGCAGAGATTCCGTCCATTCATCTGAGTGCTTATCGGGAACAATGCTGCTCTTTTCAGCGTGGAAACTGTCACGGGCCGAACACAGCAACGTCAGACGTTGCGTTGCCATCTGCTGTGAAGGCAAGGCCCCGAAGGTTGTACCTACAAAGGAGAACGTGGCCAGTCTGGAGAGTTTTTCTCAACAAAGAATAAACTACAAAATCTCAAGGGCTCCAAAGAATAGAAGTGACAAAGTAAACAAGGCAGCATTAGAAAAGAAAGACCGAAAGAAAATCTTGGAAATAATTACAGGGACATGTTACTGAAATTATTGAGCAAGGAGAGGGTAGATTTGTAACAACCGGAGTGAATTAAAGAGAAATATGATCTGTTTTGATCCATGCTGTCCTAGAGGAAATGGGACTTGTTAATCAAATGTATACTTTTTTTTTTTTTTTACAGAAAATGCAAGAAACTCCATGTGCCCTGAATTGAGAGAGAAGTGATGCCACAGGGATCAGAGGGCTGTTGTAGGAAAGGCTTCCACTCCTTTGTGACTGTCCCACTCTTGCACCAGAAATTTCCAGGGGTCTTGGGAAATTGAAATCTGGATCAATGCTGCCATCTGCCCCGGCTTAGTTTTGGCAAGCTGTTAACTTGTTGCCTCAGGTCATACATTGATTCCTAGATTAAAGGATTAAAATGTGAATGTAAATACTCTGATCAGCTACCAGCACCACAAGGTGAAGGAAATAGGCCTCCAACTTTTAATTGAATTATGCTATCTATTCAGGACATTTATCTATGGGGTTATTGTGTCACATGTAGGAAGCATTTCTAAAGAATCTGATCAAGTCAAGTCCTATAAAGAGATCTGCATTATAAAGAAAGGTAAACTCCCCTGTGTGTGTGTGTGTGTGTGTGTGTGTGTGTGTATTTTAAATCCTATTAGGACCAAGTAAGACAAAGTTATTAAAGCCTAGAAATATGATTCTGGAAGGGAAATGAAAAAAACATTTTTGAATGAAAACTGTTCATACAAATTACATAATAAAAGATTAATTAAATGTAACCAGCAAAAAAAAAATGTGGAAGCATGAAATACCCAATATCCTAATACTCGTAACAAAGAAAAATGAGAGAAAAAGAGCAATTATGTAAAGAGCTACTTTATTTCTTCTTATAGACAAAGCTGTATAATTTCTGGATATCCTAAAAAAAGCACGTGAGTCTATTGTGATCACTAATAATAGTAATTGGTGAGGATAATGATGGCCATTGATGTCAGGATTAACTGATGTTGTATCTGCAAAGATAGGAGTGAGCCTAAAGAAATATTGTTATTGAACTCCTGGGAATAACTTGCTAATGAGTGTTTGGGTTAAACTACAAGTTTATTGCCTTGTACATTTTTAGGGAGAGCCTTTCCACTAATAGCACGCATTCAAACTGATTTGAAGAGTGTCAATAAAGGATTGTAACACCTTCGCAAAATGATGTTTGATAGACTTTCAACATACGTGACCTTATTAGCTAAGACCGCAAGATGTTGCCTAGAGTGACAGGCACTAATCACAGTCCTTGTAGAACTGGAAGGAGCTTTAGAAGGAAATCTTTGCCAATCCTCTCATTTTACAAATGAGGGAGCTAAGCCTAGGCAGGTTGTCACTTGCCCAAGGTCATATCATTAGCTGGTAGTACAGTCAAGACTGGAACCCAGGTCTCCAGAGAAAAGGCATCAGACATTATGGACTGACAGTTCTTTTCACATTGGCCAGCCTTCCTGATAGGTCCCTGTCCCTATGCTACCCCAAATCTGGGATAATGTGGGCTCTGAACACAGTATGGCAAAAACAAATGGCTATTGGTAGGAAACAAACATGGGTGAGAGGAAGAGAATTTAAAGAGTGAATGAAGGGTAGTATGGATATAAGTTTTTTTTCTGCTAAATTTAACAACTTAAAATTAAATACTTTGAGGTGTATTTATGGCATATATGGTTTATAACAAAACTTTTCTAGATTACTCATAAGAAGATGACTAAATTAATCTTCATCATCACCAACATCACCATCATCCTCTTTTATTGAGCACGAATAATGCACCTGACACTGCATTAGACATTTTACAAACATTACATCCTTGATTCTTAAAAGATGTTGTGTTATTTTATATATCTTGAAAACCAGTCTCAAAAAGGTGAAGAAACTTGCTTCAGACTATCTGATGACTAAGTTATGGGACTAAGATACTAATGTATTTTTGGTCCCCAACCCTGTGTTCTAACCACTAATGACATCAGCCTGCAACTATTCTCACCACTCTCCAAATAGAAACATTGACAGTGACATAATTTGCCATTCTGGCTTTTATAACTCAGGTAAATTTTGTAACATTGGGCAGCATTCTAGAACACCTCTCACCTTATCTGTTCCCATTGGTAAGACTTCTCTTGAAATGCATACCTTGCGTCAGGCAAATGCAAAATGGTAGAGGAAAGGGGAGCACCTGGATACAGTCACAGGGGAAGTCGGCAGAGGAGAGGGTCCCAGGTGGACGCCTCCGTTGGCCCTACCTGCTCCCCGTGAGACTGAGACAAATCGTGATGAAATAAATGGTTGATAATTTTCAGAAGTTAGATTTTCCGGATGTTTACAAAAAAAAAGTACTTCAGAAAAATTGTAAACGCTGCTGCTAAAGTGTTTGCTCTATAGAGCAATCAAAATAGCGTAGATGCCCCATAAATCCCACAGCCCTAGGTGGCAACCACTGCAAGTGTACATTTTTCAAATACTTTCAAGAACTGATGGCCGCTTGTGCGTGAGGTGCTGCTGTCAGGCTCTAGATACAGTAAAACCTTGGATTGCAAGTAGCGTGTTCTGTGAATGTTCCACAAGATGAGCAAACACGTCTACTAAATTTTAACTTGACAAGCGAGTGACGTCTTGCAATACGAGTAGTACGTATGTGAGGCTGAACGTCACGTGGTTGCAACTGAGCCAGTGGTTCTCGAAATTCGCTTTGAGGTACAAGCGCCTTGGATTACAATCATGCTTCTGGAACGCATTATGCTTGCAGACCAAGGTTTTACTGTACTTCTTTTCCTGGTAGGGGTTGATGGGAAGACCTTGTGAGAGTTCTAGGCCTGGGCTCTGTTCTGGACTACTGGCCTTTCGTGAACTCTCCACCCAAGGCATGTGGGCGTCCTCTCTCTTTTGTGTCCTGACCCATTTGAGATGATCATTTTGCAACCAGGAGATATTTATCAAAGGTCTACCATCTGTCAGAATATAAATGTAAATAAAAAAGACCTGTAATCACTGAGTTTTCAGGGGTGCCTGGGTGGCTCAGTCAGTTGATCGACTGGCTTCAGCTCAGGTCATGATCTCACAGTCCATGGGTTCGAGCTCCACACCCAGCTCTGTGCTAACAGCTCAGAGCCTGGAGCCTGCTTCAGATTCTGTGTCTCACTCTCCCTCTGCCCCTCCTCCGCTCATGCTCTGTGTCTCTCTGTCTCTCAAAAATAAAAAAATAAACGTTATAAAGCTGTTTTCAAATCACAGTTTTCAGTATAATGACAGAGACATACAATGAGCAAATAAACACAGGAATAAACACATGATTGCAAATTGTGCTAAGTGTTAAGAAGGAGACAGAAATATAGGAAGTGGTAAGGAAGAACCTGAAGGCAAAGTTACAGGGTGATTCCCAGGTCCTTGAGAAGGACCTCCCTGGGCTGTAAAACTGGTAAGAGGCTAAGGGAAAACCCATATCTCAAAGAGACAAAGAAAACATTTACAATTGTTATCCAAAGTAACTGCTATAACAAAAGAGAAGTCGGGGCCTCTCAGCAAGAAAAAGCCTGCTTTACATGTAGTCAAACTGAGGGGAACATTAAGACCATCTTGGTCAATACAGTGTGATAAATGACATGAAGGAGTTTATGTCAAGGATCACATAGAAAGATCAGTGCTAAATTACATTGGAGGGGTAAGTTAAGGTGACCCATGAGCTATTTAGTACTTAGAGCAAGAGGCAAGATAGGATGGTCAAAAGTAATTTGGACTCCGAATTATTCTCTATTTTAACCTTGCTGGTGCCTGTTACACTAGTGTGACATTGGACAAGTTAAATGTGTTTGTGCTATTATTTTTATCTTTGATGAGGAAACGACTATCTACCACATAATTCACAGTGTTGTTTGTGAATATCAAATGCAGTAAGATTTACCCAGAGCCCCCATTAAACAACACAGCAGCAAATAAACGCAATATAGAATTGCTGGACATCATTGACAAAGCCCATGGAAAACTGAAAACAAAAAGTCAAATAATTACGTTGAAACGGGACCCAGGTTTGCACAGAGAGTCATGGAACTGAGGCATTTCTTCCCAGGAAGCAACTTTATTTGTGCCGGCATGGGCTCAGTGGGTTCGTACATGAAAAACTGAGTCCCGAGAGAGGTGGGGTGTAGCCTTTTGTATAATTTCTACTTCTTTGTCTCCCATACATGATAACTTACAGACATAGGGTCTGATTGGGCAGTCTATGTTACAGAGTCATGAGGAATGTCACGTACACACACATAGCCAGGTTGCTTCCCCTTTTCTTGTTTTTTTGTTTTGTTTTGTTTTGTTTTGTTTTTTACCACATTCCTTAGGGAGGGGACTCTACCACTTCATTAGGTTTCTAAACCCTGCCATATTGTATATTTAACAAATAATACTCTTTTCAGTTTTCAAATAGCTGGCAATTCTCTTTCCATCTAACCCATTACCCCTCCCCCACCAAAAACATCCTATCTGAAAATGTATCACTTTATTTTATTAAATGATCGTAATCTACATACCCAAATCTGGAGAAGAAAGCACAAAAGAGAAAACTATAGACTATTTCTATTTCAGATCTTTCCATCTAGAGATCAATATCACCTACCAAGGTGTGGTTTAAGAAAACAAAAATGGTTTTATGTTAGAAACTCCACTAATACATATAATCAGTAAGTCAGTGGGAAATAAAACACTATTTTTGAAAGATGCAGGAAGGGAATTTTACAGTACATAACAACCAATTCTTATTTTAAAATTATAGAAAGATAGTAATAGAAAGATAGTTATCTTTTAGAATAAAGGCTATCTATTGAAGTCAACAGACAATGTGGTGCTTAACCTTGAAACACCAGAGGCATTCCCATTAAAATCAAACAAGACCAGGAGGCACTGACACCCCTATTAGTATTGTTCTGGGAGCAGGAACCAATCAATTGCAAGAATCAGCAGTTATAAGTGTTAGTACTATTAAAAAAGAAATACATTTCACAGAAGTCTCAGATAAAGTCAGTGTAATTTAAGAGTTCCCACTGAAAATAAATTACAAATATTAAAGTTTCTTTATTAAAGAAACTTGTTATAAGTAAATATATGAAATAATGGAGTTCTATATAATAGCCAAAAATAGTTGTCAAACTAGTTTTAAAATATCACATTCTCAAGAGTCTAACAATTGAATTATTAAAAACAAAAAACAAAACATGCAAGGTCTCTGTGAAAATAATTGCAAGTGGTAATGAGGGTATAATTAAATGGCTAAATAAAGAGACATAATATATTCTTAAATGGGAAATTGAATATTATAAAAAAAGATACACTACTTTCATATTAATTCATATTACTTTCATGTTAATATGATGTGATTCTAACCAGAATAATGAAACATTGAACTTTACAAAGTAGTTAAAAGATAATAAAGCATTTATAAAAAGTGCTCTATGTTATTAAAATTAAAACCTTATATAATTTGGGGCACCTGGGTGGCTCAGTTGGTTCAGCGTCTGAGGTTGGCTTAGGTCACAATGTCACGGTTTGTGGGTTCCAGCCCCCGCATCAGGTTCTGTGCTGCCAGCTCAGAGCCTGGAGCCTGTTTCAGATTATGTATCTCCGTCTCTCTCTGCCCCTCCCTCGCTCACGCTCTGTCTCTGTCTCAAAAGTAAATAAACATTAAAAAAAAAATTAAACAATATATAATTAAGTGAAGAAAAAAGTAAAAGATTATTTATTGCTCACCTTTGTCCCCTCCAGTTCTATACATTCTCCCTAAGTATCCAAACAAGCAGAATAGCGCCCTCACTATATGAAGAAGAGAAGTTCCATTACGTATTACAATAGTGGTTGCCAGAGGCAGGGCTTGGGAATTGGGCAAAATGGGTGAGGAGGATCAAAAAGTAAAAACTTCCAGCTATAGGATAAGTCCTGGGGATGTAATATACAGCATGGTAACTATAGTTAATATTGTACTGTATATTTCAAAGTTGGTAAGAGAGTAGATCTTAAAAGTTCTCATCATGAGAAAAATTTGGTAACTATGTGTGAAGATGTATGTAAACTAAACTCGTTGAGGGGGTGCCTGGGTGGCTCAGTCGGTTAAGCTTCCGACTTCAGCTCAGGTCATGATCTCGGGGTGAATTTGAGCCCTGCAGTGGGCTCTGTGCTGACAGCCAGGAGCCTGCTTCAGATTCTGTGTCTCCCTCTCTCTCTGTGCCTCCCATGCTCATGCTCTCTCTCTCTCTCTGTCTCTCAATAATAAATAAATGTTAAAAAAAATTTTTAAAGCTAAAGTCATTGGGTGATCATTTCTCAATATATATCAAATCATTATGCTGTGCATCTAAAACTAATACTATGTCAATTATATCTCAGTAAAAAACAAAAACAAAAACCAAACAAAAGAATGTATTATAAATAGACAATACTTAATATATTACTGGCACAAGAAATGATTACAGTAGGGGCGCCTGGGTGGCGCAGTCCGTTAAGTGTCCGACTTCAGCCAGGTCACGATCTCGCGGTCCGTGAGTTCGAGCCCCGCGTCGGGCTCTGGGCTGATGGCTCAGAGCCTGGAGCCTGTTTCCCATTCTGTGTCTCCCTCTCTCTCTGCCCCTCCCCCGTTCATGCTCTGTCTCTCTCTGTCCCAAAAATAAATAAACGTTGAAAAAAAATTAAAAAAAAAAAAAGAAATGATTACAGTATACTTTTCAAAGACTGACAATGACCGCTGTGGTATGAGGAGAATGATTCAGTACTAGGGCAGTGGCTGGTTCATTTCAAGCATGGACTGCTTATTGAATGAAAGTGTGGATTCACTATATAGTGCTGAGACATTTGTTTCAGAACAAAAAATAAAGTTAATCTCTTATACACCCTGTACCACATTATTTCAGATAGATTAAATAATGAAATATAAGAACAAAAATCTAACAACTGGATGGAAATTTAGGTATACATTTAGATGGTTTCAGAATGGAGAACTTGCTAGGCATGAAAACAGCAGAATAAATGGCAAAAGAAAAACGAAGACTGAATTAAAACGATTTGAACGTTGAAGTTCAAAAATTAGAAGTAATGGGGCCCCTGGGTGCTCCATCAGTTAAGTGGCTAACTCCAGATTTCGGCTCAGGTCATGATCTCAAGATTGTGAGATCGAGCTCTGTGTTGGGCTCCTCACTAAGCATGGAGCCTCCTTAAGATTCTCTCTCTCTCCCTTTGCCCCTCTCCCCTGCACATGTGCAAGTGCACGCTCTCTCTCTCTAAAAAAAAAAAAAAATCCTCTATAAAAAAATGTTTGTTGGTAGTTTGTAAGAACAAAATAAAAACTGAGAGACTGAAAACATAATACTATTTCATCTTCCACGCTAGTGAGAGTTAAGTAACATAATATCTAGTGCTTATAAGACTGTAGTAAAATAGGAGTTTCTCTTGTTTGCTACTAACTTGGGTATGAGAACCATAGCCTTTCTGGATGGTCAGTTGGCAAATTGCATCAGCAGTTTTAAATAATCTTTGGGTCAAAAATTCCATGTATAGGAATTTTTTATAATATGTGGGTTTGGATCAGATATAACCTAAATATCCACAAAGAGGAGAAAAGCTATATAAATGACATAACTATATAGAGAGTAGAATATTATAAAAATGTGTAAAGTCATGTTTTTAGAGAGTATTTAATGAATGTTCACAGTAGGATGCTCAATGGAAAAACAAGCCCAGTGCCACTGCATATTGTGGGAATATAATTTCATGTTACCTTGTGTTCGCTTAAGAGGAGACATGCTTGAAATACAGTGAAATATTACTCTTGATTGTAGGTATATTTTATTTTATTCTTTTTACCCTTCAGAATGTTCTGATTTTCAAAAAATACTATGAAGTTACTTCTATAGTCAGAGAAAAGTGCTAGCAAAACATCAAGGAGTAAAGGCCTATTTGTGGGCTGTTTACAAAGCATTTTCTGTCACACTCATCCGACAACAAGAAACATCCCCAGAACATGGAGTATGTATTATATGGATTACAAGCATTATTTCTCGTGACGCAACTCAACCCTAACGCTAAACCTAATGCTGACCATACAGCACCATAAGTAACAGAGTCAACTGTATGTTCAGAACTTAACTTTTTTTTTTAATGTTCATGTATTTTTGGGAGAGACACACACACAGAGTGCAAGTGGGGGAGAGGCAGAGAGAGAGAGAGAGAGAGAGAGAGAGAGAATCTGAAGCAGGCTCCAGACTCCGAGCTGTCAGCACAGAGTCTGACGTAGGGCTTGAACTCATAAGATGTGAGATCATGACCTGAGCTGAGGTCTGATGCTGAACTGACTGAGCTACCCATGGTGTCCCAGTATGTTCGGAATTTTAAAAAGCATTTTTATAGTGCCAGACTATGTAAAATTATATATGGCATAGTCTTAATATTTTGGACCATAACGAAGGAGATAATATAAGTTATACTAAGTACTACAAACAACTAAAATTGTGCATTTTATATCCAATACCCATTTTTTCTAATGTGTTCTTATCCCTTTTTTTTTTAACAAATATTTACTGAGAACCAAGTAAAAGTTATATTCTAAGAAGGATTACATTAAGCCAGGAGGCATAAACTAAAACGTTAGAAAGATAATCGAGATGATAGTCTTTCTGAGATAAGCTGAGTTCTGAACCCTAGAACTCTCATTTACTGAGAAAAGGAACACACCTTGTTTAGTCCCTCTTAGTTTCTCAGACTCCTTATCCCCTTTACTTTCATTTACAACACATTTATTTCCCCTCATCTTTGTATTTAGTGCTTGTCTTCATCACCTGTTTCTTTTTTTAATTAGTCCCTCAGTCAACTTGATTCACAACAGGATCCACTAGCCTGTTCTAAACACAGTGACCGCTCATTAAATAAATGGAATTAATTCCATGTTTTACTCATATGCAAAATTATTGCTGAATTCGCATGTTCAGTTTTAGATTATTTTGCTCTACTCATAGATAATGCCTTTATAGGGATTGTCTATTCAATACCCTGCATGTCTAAGATTCAGTGACTTTTTCTAACTATCTAGCTATGAAATTAAACTATTGAATATTTAATAATGTTTAAATATTAATATTCTTAGAGGGCAGGAATATATAAAAATGGGATTCATATTTTATTCCTTTAGATAATGGTAGTGAAACAACAATCATTGCATCTCTTGAGCATGTAGAGTTTGCTACCAAGGCAAAACTAAGTGAGCGTCCATCAAATAGAGCCAGCTGGATGCATGGACTGTTGCCTGTAAGGTGTCAATACCACTTGTATATTAATGTTTGTTTGCAGGATTTCCCGAGTCAAATAACTTTATTTACTGATACTGAATGAGGTAACTACACATTCTTATAGGATCAGGTTAAAATTAAAATGTACCTTTTTTTTAATAAAAAAGAATTTTGGAATTTCAGGTCTTAATACGGTGTCATTAAATATATAGACTAAGAAAAAGTAGAGCCATAATGTTTTACTTAATTGTTTTAAATAAGTACACATTACCAGGCTGGAAGAGAGCCTAACTTGCCCGGCTGAAATACACAGAGAAGATACAACCAGCAAGAATTATGATTTACCACCTATGTATAAATCAGCAGCCTCTGAATTGGGATGAGATACAAACAATAACCCACTGAAGTGTGAGAAGAAAATATTAGCACTTATATTTATTTTTTTCCTGAGGAGGAAATAAAAATCGAGCTTGTCGATATTTGACACTCCAGCTACTGGAGTGTTCCCTGGATCGTTACATCATATTTTCTACTTCATGAAGAGTCTGTGAGTTATCTGAGGGAAAAGAGGAGGTTGTACCACACCAAGATGATGTTTGCTTTCACCAGTTTGTAAGGTGCTGTGGTCTACATGTGTCTCATTAAGTGGTTACATGGATTATATTATCTAGTTTTAATTACATTAAACTTCTGAAAATGAACAAGTGGATCAAAATGAATGCAGCAAAATAACTTCGGGTTGCAGATAATATTTTTTTTTAATTTTTTTTCAACGTTTATTTATTTGTGGGACAGAGAGAGACAGAGCATGAACGGGGGAGGGGCAGAGAGAGAGGGAGACACAGAATCAGAAACAGGCTCCAGGCTCTGAGCCATCAGCCCAGAGCCTGACGCGGGGCACGAACCCACGGACCGCGAGATGGTGACCTGGCTGAAGTCGGACGCTTAACCGACTGCGCCACCCAGGCGCCCTGATAATATTTTTAAGTAAAAGGAAACAACAACCTTTCCGACTACCCCTAAAAAAAATTACAGCTGAAATTTTTGCTGCAAGTATGGTTTTTTTTCCAACCATATTTCAAGGTGAGATCCATGAAGACCTAATGAGTTCTGATTAAAAAAGAAAGAAAAAAGGAAATCAGCTAAATTCTTTGAAATTATGAAATTACTAAGAAAACTATCTGAACTGTAAATTTGTATATACTATTTTTAACAATGAACTTCAGTCTAAGTGTATATCGTGCCTTGAAACATTAGCTGATAATAATAGTACACACACACACATAGTTTTTAAAGAAAAGGGATGTATATATAGATCCTGATCATGCAGAACTATTATTTTTTAATTAATTAATTAATTTACTCATTTTGGGGGGGGGAGAGAGAGTAGAGAATAGAGAGAAAGAGAGTAGAGAAAGAGAGCAGAAAGAGAGAGAGGGAGACAGAAAGAGAGAGAGAGAGAGAGAGAGAGAGAGAATCCCAAGCAGGCTCCACACTGTCAGTGCAGAGCCTGATGCAGGGTTCGAACTATGGACAGCAAGATCATGACCTGAGCCAAAGTTAGACACTTAACCAACTGAGTCACCCGAGTGCCCCTATTTATATTTATTTTTAAGTTAATTGTTAATGATATGAGTACTTGATCAAAGAAGTTTAGGGACTACTTTTAGTGATAGTAAATTGGGATTATCCTTGGTAAATTAGCTTAGGAACTGGTTTAAGTAAAATAGTAGATACTAATGTTTAGTGAATACTAATATACATATGCAAAAAGTAAATATAAGCATCAGATGAAAAACAAGGAATGTCTGAAAGTGACCTTGAATTATTGACTAATCAACACTCTACTAATGACTTTCCTTGATCACCCAAAAAGTTTTCATAATACCACTGAAACCATTTTGGAAAGATTAGGGCACTACATCTGATCTCCAGGGAAAGATTCCCAGGGGCAGTTCCTACAGGAACCCATCTGGCAGCTCAGTCTGATGTCTCATTTCTAAATGTAAGTTTTACTGATGAAGTAGTTCACCATCGATAATGATCAGAAGTATATGCATACACTACCCTTTGCAGTGTGGACTGATAATGTCTCTTTCCCTTTTGTCTTGATTTTTTAGGTCAGGGCTGAACAAAAAAAGATGCATTTGCTCTGTCATGCCAGTGGGGTTCTGAGAGCACTAATACTCTACCTAGCAAGGGTGTGCATGTAGAATCTTTGGGGAAGCAAACATTTGATTGTAATGGATCCTAAGAAAATTGGCAAAGTTAATATCTGGGGCTATGTTTGTAATCCACACCACAGCAATGACGAAACCCTAGGCCTGAAGGTTGCTGCCTAACAAAGTGATTTGGAGTTTCAGAGTGATAACTGGGAGGGGAAAAATGGGGCCCTCCTGGTGGGAGAGGCAGGAAGGCTACTCTAGGAACGATATCATTTTATCATGGAGTAAAATGATTTCCAGAATACTCTATACCCTGAAAATAAGTTGTGGTAAATGGAGGCTTAGAGAGAAAACAGAGAGCTAACTCATATTGGTTCTTTTGACATTAGATGGGAGAGAGTGTTCAGACGAAATGTGAGACCTACACCTAAGGAATTCATGACAGAAAAAAAAAGATCCATTAAAGAAGCTTCATATCAGACTCATATCTGAGAAGTCATAAATAGATTCATACTTGAAAGTCGCCGAAGTCAGTTTTATTGAATTTTGCTTCTAGGAACAGATTGTCCACATCCAGGTGATAAATAGCTAGTGATAGATGATTTAACTTACATGGTCAAGTATGTCCTACCAGAGATCAGAAGATTTCTACCATAGCAAGAGTGATATGGGAACAATTTCTTCTCTTTTGCTGGGTTTTCTACCAAAATTCATTTAAACAAAGAGGCAATTTTTAAGGCAACTTCGTTTACAAAAATTGCATATATTTGAAGTGTATAGTTCATAAGTTTCGTTTTGCATGTACATTCATGAAAACATTGCCACAGTCAAAATAGAAAGTATATTTATTACCCTTTTGAAGTGAGTATAAAAGTCATGAGGAAGCTTTTAGAGGAATGCCTTTTAAAGCATTATTATTTTTTTTATTTTAGAGACAGTGAGTGTAAGTGGGACAGAGGGAGAGAGAGAGAATCTTAAGCAGGCTCCATGCTTAGCATGGAGTCTTACGGTGGGCTTGACCTCATGACCCTTGGACCATGACCTGAGCAAAATCAAGAGTTGTATATTCAACCTACTGAGCCATCTAGGTGCCCCTGGAGGAATGCCTTTTAAAATGAGAAGAGGGGCACCTGGGTAGCTCACAGTTAAGCGTCTGACTCTTGATGTCAGCTCAGGTCATAATCTCACAATTTTGTGTGTTTGAGCCTGCATCAGGCTCTATGCTGATAGTGCAGAGCCTACATGGGATTCTCTCTCTTTCTCTCTCTCTCTCTCTCTCTCAAAATAAATAAGCAAAGCCTAAATATGTATATGTATATATATGATGAGGAGAAAATTTGGCTCAATAGATTCCTGAGGAATATTAATTTTAAGGAAGGGTAGAAAAAATGTTAGAGACAAAAAAAAATATCAGAAGAGTGGTACAGGGACTAAGAGGGGGTGAAAACAAATGATGAGAACAATTCCCAAAGGGAGGGAGCACCAAAGTAATAAAATGCGTGGAAAGTACGATAAACAAAGAATCACAAGTATCCATTCATGTGGCATAAGGTTATTGTTGGGAAATATTTTAATCAAAGTGATGAGGATGGAAATCATAGTGCCAGGGATTTTGCGGAAATCAAAGGCAGGGAATTGGTGAACTTGAATGCTGATTATACTTTTTAGAATCTTGGCTCTAAAGTTTCAGGGAATTGTGGAAGTAAGAAAAGGGTATAGAGTCCATGGGGAGTTGAGGGTTTGCTTGTTGTTTTTTATTCATTTATTTTTAAGATGGTTAACATTTGTTCATATCTATAGACTTTCAGAGAGAGCAGATAAGAAGATGGTGAAGCCAGAACTGAATCAGGGATAATAAGAGTGTGAGGCAAATGAAGAAGATAGGGGAGAAGATTTAGAAAACAAGTACAAGGCTATCCTTAAGATTGAGGGAGGTCTTTCTTCTACTAAAATAAAGAAAGAAAAGAGGTAAGTATCTATTTTGGCAATTTTATCTATTGTGTTTTCTTTCATCTCTCCTGTTTTGGTTCTCAGTCAGTTGGGTAGACCTCTCTTTCTCTACCCAAGACTGCTTTTACCTCAGACATCCCTATCTTTGTAAATGGTACCACCATCCATTTAGGATGACAAATCTAAAAATCGTACTCAATCTGTGCCTTTCCTTACCTCTCATATGCAGCCATAAATTTGTCCTTCAGTGCTACTTTCAAAATATGACTTGAATTTAATAATATTTTTTCTCTTTCTACTAACACCAACCTTACCTATCTTCTATACTCTGGCTAAAGTCCCTTAATAGATAGGGTGACCATGTACTTGACTTCCTAACTTAAAAAACAAACAAACAAAAAAAACTTTTGAGACTGATCAAAGATGTTATTTATATTTAAATGGAACAGTAGACACACGATTCAAGTGTCTTAAGATGAATGGTCACCCTACTAATGGATGCTCTTGTTTCCACTCTTGTTTCCAAGATTTCTATTGGACATACAGTTAAAAGAGGACTCCAGCCAATAGCCTCTAAGGCCTTGCATGAACGGATTCTTGCTCCTCTTTCCAACTCAACTCATAACTCATGCCCTTCTCTTTCTTTTTAATAATTTATCAGCCAACTGTGTCTCTTGTCTCCTTTGTGTGCCCTGAATATATCAAAGTCTTTCCTGCCTCAAAGTTTTTTGAATTTGCTCTTCTTTCTCCCTAGGATTGTTTTTCCTGGCTCTTCCTATGAGTTTCTCTTCCTAGTAAGTCCCATCTCAGATGTCGTCTCCTCAGCATGTTTCTCCTTCACTACACACGTGGCATGCTTTTACTCTTCCAAGCACTGTCTATCCCATTACTTGTTTACATCCTTCATAACTCTTGGTACAACCTGTAATTATTTAGTTTATTTGTTTACTTCTTATTTGTTTTCTCTCGCTGAAAAGTAATTCTATGAGATAAAAGCTTGTATAAGATTCTACAATGGTGCACCCAATTTGGAAAGTGGTTTGGCACTATCTACTAGAGTTGAGCAGAGGAGGCCATGTAATCTAATAATTCCATTCCTAACTATACATCCATTAGAAGTGCACAACTATGGAGCTCCTGGGTGGCTCAGTCATTTGAGCATCCAGCTCTTGATTTTGGCTCAGGTCATGGTCCCAGAGTCATGGGATTGAGCCCTGTGTTGGGCTTCATGCAGAGTGTGGAGATGTTTCAGATTCTCTCCCTCTCTCTCTGCCCCTCTCCCTGACTCATGCCCCCCCCCTCTCTCAAAAAAAAAAAAAAAAAAAGAAGTGCACAACTGTGTTCATCCAGACATATGTTAGATTTTGATAACGGCACTATTCTAATACTCCAAAAACTAGAAGCATATTAAATGTCTGTCTATATTGTAATGGATTAATGCATTATAACATATTCATAGAATGGAATACAACACAGCATTGAGAATGACAAAGCTACACACTACAACACTGATGAATCTCAAGAGCATAATCTTGAACTAAAGAAGTCATAGACATAAGAATACAAAGTGTATTATAAAAAACATAAAAAGTAAAAAAAAAAAGAGAGAGAGAGAGAAGGAAAGAAGGAAAAAGAAAAGAAAAAAACCTATAAAAAAATACAGTGTACCTGTAGTCTTCAAAGTCAGTTGAATGGAGGGCTTCTGGGTTGCTGATGGGCCCTGGTTTCCTGGTTAAGGTGCTGGCTTACACAGGCATATTAAGTTTTTGAAAACTCATCAAGCTGTAAACTTAAGTGCATTTTTTATTGTGTCATTTTCCTTTTTTAAAGTTTATTTTGAGGGAGATAAAGAGAAAGAGTCGGGCAGGGACAGAGAGAGTTAGAGAGAGAATCCCAAGCAGCCTCTGTGCCATCAGCGCAGAGCCTTACCCGGGGCTCAAACTCACAAACTGTGAGATCATGACCTGAGCTGAAACCAAGAGTCAGACGCTTAACCAACTGTGCCACCCAGGTGCCCCCTGTGTCATGTTTATTTTAAAGTGTATGTGGATATGACAGGATGTAAGAATTGAGAATACTTAAGGTAGCCAGTATTTTTTTTTTTTTAATTTTTTTTTCAACGTTTATTTATTTTTAGGACAGAGAGAGACAGAGCATGAACGGGGGAGGGTCAGAGAGAGAGGGAGACACAGAATCGGAAACAGGCTCCAGGCTCCGAGCCATCAGCCCAGAGCCCGACGCGGGGCTCGAACTCACGGACCGCGAGATCGCGACCTGGCTGAAGTCGGACGCTTAACCGACTGTGCCACCCAGGCGCCCCTGTAGCCAGTATTTGTAACCGTACAAGGTAGCTAACTGGAATGATTGCCAAGCATGGTATGGCGCCAAGCTGAGATTGGACACTTGGGATTTATTGTGGTCCAATCTGCACAGTTGTGTGATCGTCTCCAATTTCATTTCAGCAGCTCTGGTGTAAGCAAAGAGGAGGTGGAATGTTCCAGATCCCAGGTTGGAGCTCTTTTCAGAGCAGGGCCAGCAGAAGAGGAAAGGAAGTCGAGATTGTTAATAAAAGACACGTTCATGTTGGTGGGTCTAGACTGGATAAGAAGGAAAGTGGAGTTTATAGATTGAGGAGTGATGGGGACAGAAGAAATGAAGTTTTGCAGGCTTCAATTACAGTTGTAGTAAGAGTAAATAAATGAGAGAATGAAAGGATAGATGTCAATACAAATGGGAATTTATACCTGAACACTTTAGAGATGGGACGATTCTAGGTGTTTACATGATCCAAGGGGGAATTTTGGGTTTGAGGGCTTATGGCAAAGTAGATACAAAAGTCACCAGAATTGAAAAACCAAAAAAAATTAAACAAACGAACAAACAAACACACAAACAAACACACGTAAAGTAAGCAACTGGACTGGTCTGCTGCATGGGCATGGAACTAACTCAGAATATTGACAGGAATTTAAGTGGAAGGGAAGGCCACAGCATGGTGCTAAATAAATGTGGAGGAATGACTCTCAGCGGCTTGTGCATGACTTAGGATTGTGGAGCCAAATGGCATGATATAAGCAAGGCAGGTCATGTCTATGGGGATGGAGGAGTAAGAATTCTCAAGTGCTAGGTCTGGAGATGGAATGGAGTGGGAGGCGGCAGAATGCTGAGTGTTAGCAGAATGGTAGTTTCAAGGACAGGAATTCCCTGCCCCTGTGAACTTCACCATCTCCATTATAGAAAGCTGGAATTCATGGAAGAAGAGAAAATTTTCAGCAAATGCAAGGACCTGGAGGGAATAGTAGGTGAAAAGATGAGAAAGAGGGTTTTGTTTTATTTTGCTTTGCTTTCTTTGCTTACCATGGAACATGGATTCAGAAGGAATCGATAAAGTTTTGAGAGGAGAAGGTCCGTGTATGCTAGGTAGGGATGTCCAGCAGAGAGCTATATAAAAATGGGAGTGCAGGGCTGCACTCTGCGTTCTGATTAAGGGTAACAAGGATGTCAAGTGTGATAGTATTGCTGTATCTCAAAGTTTCATGTATCTCTGTCGTTTAGTTGTTTTAGCATTTCTTTTTTCTTTTTTCTTTTTTTTAACGTTTATTTATTTTTGAGACAGAGACAGAGCATGAACGGGGGAGGGTCAGAGAGAGAGGGAGACACAGAATCTGAAACAGGCTCCAGGCTCTGAGCCATCAGCCCAGAGCCCGACGCGGGGCTCGAACTCACGGACTGTGAGATAGTGACCTGAGCCAAAGTCGGCCACTTAACCGACTGAGCCACCCAGGCGCCCCTGTTTTAGCATTTCTACAGGGCCGGCTTTCAGGTGTCGTCAGATAGGCTGTGATGTAGGCAGATAGACTGTTCTTCAAAGTTCCAACAAACCGTTTGTGAGAATTTGTTACAGTGTCCCTGGAAACTTCTAGATTAAGGTTAGAGAGGAAAGATAATTCAGTTCCTGGGATAGATGCCTTCTTTGTAAATTGTAGTCATTTCCCATGGTTGGAAAAACTTGTCCTGCAGAAGGAGCCAGAGATGTCTAAACTAGCTCTGGAAGTAATGGTCCATGGTCCTGACTCCTAATTCCCTATTGAGGTGGTAGCTAGTAGCTAAGGAAAGTAGTCTTCCCTAAGGCTGGAACAAAATGTAAACAGGGACTCTCCCCTGGGGGATACAGAAAGAAACTCTTAGAAAGGGAAACAAGGTGTTTCTGAGAGCAGGATGTACAGTCACTGAGGAGAGAAGGTAAATGAGGAAGAAGCCAGGCTGGCTCTGTGGCAACAGGGTCTATTCATCCCAAAGGGGTGGTTTGCTTGTTTCCAGGGCTGGTGGAATTTCCCTTGGCAACACTCACATGTTTCTGCCCATCATCTTCTTTAAAGGACTTGACTAGCAACTGGGGAGGGAGAGGGAGTGAGCTAGTCCCAGGGGTACAATCGCTGCCTTTGTGCAATTTAAACCAGATTGGATTGGGCTTGTGAGCTCCTGTTGTGTCCTCAAAGTAGATGAAAGGGCTGCATTTCCTAAATAACCAGGGTGTACTAGTTTGCCACACAGAGGACCCACACTTGGCCACATCAGGATATCCCCTAGCAAAAGTCTGCTGGAATCACATGATTGAAATTATAAGGGATAAAGCGTGAACTCAAGATTCAAAGCAAAGGTTTAAGAAGTCTGGCAAAGAGACCCAGTATAACATATCTGAGAGTAAAGATCCTTGGAGTGATTATAAATGTTTATAAGGCTCAGAAGATACCTTTTCTAGAAAGTAAAGCATTAAAACGGGAGCACGCACGCGCGCGCGCGTGTGTATAAAACATAACAAAATCCTGAAAAAAATGACTGACATACTGAGTATATAATGAAAATGGTGAGCAATATTTTTGGAAAATTCTTCTGTTATTAAAAGCAAAGCACATACAGATTTGATTAGGTTGGGATTTCAAATACCTGGTATCCAAATTGTAGAATAAAGGTAAAAGAAATTAGGGATTTGGTTCTTTAAAAAAAAAAAAAGCACGAGAGAACGAAGAGCTAAATGAGAGAAAAAACTGCAGTCTTCATTTTCTCTTAGAAGGGCCGTGCCCTGGAAGCCTACTGAAGCGATTTACGTGGGAAACAAATATATTCTGAAGAATCCAGCAAAAATGTCTCCTTCCTCTTAGCTCTCTTTTAGGCTCTAGAATGTACTCTGTCTTGTTTTCTGCTTTGTAGGACTGAATTTAAATCAGTAAATAAACACATAAGGATGTTAAAGCACTTCATCAATCTGAAGTATTTAATGAGATGTTCCAGGGTGCTATATCATGCTGTGAATGCTGGTTCAACTCCCACACTCAATTTCTAAAGGCCTAATTTATACTGTAGCAATAGTTTTAGTTTCAAGGTAGCTATGATGACCTTTTCTAACCCTATGTTAATTATCCCCTTCCCCAAATTTTCAATTCGGTGTTATGTCTTTCAGTTTTAAAAATAATTATTGCATTTGATCTGTGATATCTGGGAATATTTTCTTTCTTATGCCATAAATATCATATAATTGTTTCTTTATCTTTGCTGCTTTAAACATCTATACAGTATCCATCTTTCTAATGGCTAAAAATTAAATATGACATTGTGTTTTTTATGTGCCAGGAGTTCAGCTATGATTAAGTGGCAAAGACTAGAAAATGCTCCCTTAGAAAAACCACTAACAAAGCATTATTTGGCTTTTCAGTGTGGAAAATGAATGTTGCATTTTATTCCTTTCCATCATCATCCTTAGAATTGCATCTTCTTGCAGTAGTACCAAGAATAATGCAAGGTCATTTCTAAAGTGTTTGCTTTTCTTAGCTTTGTTCACCTTTCCTCTTAGAGAGGGAGGTTATATATTTGAATTGTGGCCCAAATGTCTCTAGTGAGTCCAGAAGCTTTCCTTTAATGACTCAGGTGGACAGATTAAAAATAGAGTGCACAAAAGTTTATGGTTTTCATAAATGCATCCATTGTGGCAATTCTCATTATCTATACCATCTAAGGGCTCTGTACTTTTTAAAGCTAGTATTTTCTAAGTCTTAAGCAAAATGGAACCATAGAAAAGTTAATTTCAAACAGAGTGTGGATGAATGGCTTTCTCCTCAGCATTACTTTAAAGAGTATACCTAATAATTATATATTGTAGTCTCTGGGCCTTCCCACCCTTGCTTTGACATGTAGATAATGGATTATTCCATGATGTAGAACACAGGCTCAGAAATCATATTCTACCATGTTCGTAGGCTCTTTGAAAACACTACTTACTTATCTGCAAACCTTGGTCTAGGTAAGTTTTCATGTTAATTAACCTGCGTAATCTGTTTTTGAAAACAAAATTTTCCCCTTCGTTTGCATTTTAATTACAAGGGGGTACAAAATGTCAAGTTTTAATTGACTCAAGAGAACTATATACAATAAAGCCTCATGCTAAATGTAACAGAGGGCTTTGCAGGGACCAGCTGGCTCTCTGTTAAGATTAGGGCTACCATAAATGGAAAAGGTTTAACCCCCTTCCAGACTCTTTGGTATCTCAAAATCAATACAGAAGGGCTTCATAGATGCCCTGATCTTACAAAAGAATGTCACAGATGATTTCTCCAGAGGATTCTTAATACGCCACAGTTACTAGTTACTATTTCTGCACTGTTACAGCACCTACTAGCCAATAAGCAGCTAATGTTGATGGGATAAGTCTAGTAGCATTGATATAAATCTGTGCTGAAGAGTGATTGAATGAAAAGTCGCTAAAATCACTTAAATCCTTATGATTCCAAGGAGTTCCAAATCTGCTTGACTATTTGTTATGTAAACAATATTGTTAAGCCAAAAACATTCTGGAGTCCTTTATACTTTGGATGTAAATGCTCAACTCACTTCCACCTTTTGTTCTCAGCCTTCTTTCTGTTTTCCTTTTTTTTTTCATTATTCTTAATGGCCAGTAGTTTTTTCAAAACTTACTGGAGTGCATCCATCTTTTCACTGGGCTCTGACAGATAGGGAGGCTTAAAAAATGCAAAGTCTTCACGGTAAGACATCTGAGGAAAATATATTGTAGATTTCCTTCTGAATGCCTCCTCCAGCATGAGGAGCCCAGAGTAAAACATTTTCAAGTACAGCTCGGGAGCATACATATATTCAGCTGAAGACAGCTCCCCTCCCCTTGCTCTGTGAGCATTGCACTGAAGGGCTTCTTAAGTTCGAAGCCAATATGACATTTTGACACAAATATACTGTTTTAGCATTTGACTCAGAATTTAGCTTGTACTCTGCCACCATTAAACAGTTGAAGTATTTACATGAGGTCAAATTAGGAAAGTCCATTTATTTTTAATGATCTTGAGAATGTGGCCATTTAGTTTTCATGCTTTACCTTATTTCGAAAGATTGGATTCGAGTAAGTGCTACTTCCCTTAACCCAAATCTTTTTCCACTTGTATCTCTTTTATTTCAGAAATGTTCAGTGATTTCAAAGGGAGCTCCTTAAGTTGTAATAATAGTCAATGAAGTGGGAAACAGTGTTACAGTGTCAAGATGGAAGATTTTTCCCAAACAGGACATCTTTGCCCCACCCCACCCCCGCCCTTTTCTAGCCATTGGTCCATCTTGACAGATTCTTATGATAAGCATTCAATTATTATCCTGTCACCATGCTTCTTAATGTTAACTCATATAATAACACATAAAATGGTGGTTTGATTTAGGGACTATAATGAATGATTTTTGAAACAGAGATATCACGGGAATGATCTCTCCAAATCAATGGACACTATTCCTTAACATTAAGTTCAGTGACAGCCCATACTATCCTAGAAATACGGTGTTGAGATGTCAGTCCTCGAAAACAGTAAGAAAAAAAGGCCGATTATAAATTAAATCTGTTTGGTCAACAGTTTGAACTTAACAAGACCACCAGGGGGAGCAAGTTACTGGTCAAAGGAAGTGATGTACAGTTCCAGGCTTTTCATAGAAAACCTAGTTTGAGGGAGCAAATTACAGCACAATTGGTAAGAATAAAAGTAAAACAACCTGGCTAAAAAATTAAACAATACGTTAGCTCTCCGAAATAATATCTTATTAAAATTGCTTCATTCTGGTTTCTGAAGTAGCTATGCCAATGACACATAACCCCCCCCCCCCCAACCCCCTTAGGAAACATTTTTCTAGGGAGATATCCTATCTTATGCAGCCCTTATGATCTGCATGCTGAAAACACTTGGGAAAATACAAATGACTACAAGTTTAATGGCATAACACTTGCCAGGTCCATATAATTATGAACAGGAAAAAAATCTGGCAGAGACAAGGTCTGCCTGCATAAAAATATGGCATATTATTTAAATATGGGCTGGGGATTCTCAAATATTTTACACTAAAGTTAAGGGGAAAAAACTTTTCTAAGGGCAACAAAGTGACTTGTGAGCAACTCGTGAACAAGTATTCTTAAATCCTATGACTGGGATTATTTAAGAAGTCCTTCATGGAACAAGATAGATTCTTCATAAAGAATTTGAACAACTGTTTCCAAATTCTTAAGTCATGTTAAGGTGTACAATTAAACAGAAAGCATTTTGAGGGAAACAACTTGTCTCAGTGTCATCATGAATATTTCATGTTGATATTGAACAAAATAAAACCTTTATTTTATTTAACATGAGCCATTTACTGACCGCTTACAGAATACATAACACTAAACAACACTAATGTAACTCCATTCTCCCAGGTCTAAGGTGAAAGAGAAACATTAAACACATTAATTACGCCAATATATGATTATATTACATAAGTGTTTCAAGTAAGCACTGTGTGCAGTGTGAGAGTATAGTAGGGATTCTGACTTTGGTTAACTGCTTAGGGAAGTCTTCTTAGAGGAAATTGTGATGAGGTAGATACTAAAAGCGTATGCATGCCCATCATGGGAAGGGAGACTTGGAGGAAGGAATAATAATCCAGTTGGAGGGAATTGCACATTTGGGAGTTGTGCAGGAAAGACCTTGATATACTTGAGGAACTGAGAGATGCCTGATGGGTCTGGAGTTAGGTGATGAAGGGATGCAGGTTATTGGAGGTGGAGGTGAACAGTGGTAGTAGATGATTCTGAAAAAAGCTTCCAGGGTATTTAGAAAGTTTATTTATTTATTTTGTGAGAGAGAGAGAGTAGGAGAGAGTAGGAGAGGAAAGAGAATCCCAAGCAGGCTCCTCACCAACAGTGCAGAGCCAAACACAGGGGTTGAACTCAACAAACCGTGAGATCATGTCCTGAGCTGGAAATCAACAGTGGGATGCTGAACTGACTGAGTCACCCAGGTGCCCTCCTGTGGAGAATTTTTAGATACAAATTGAATACAATGGGGCCTGGAAGGATTTTGTGCTGGAGAGTGATATGATCCAGATTATATTTGGGGAGGTCTCAGTACCATATGTGTGGGAAGAATTAGAGTAAGGGCAAAGAAGAAGCCGGGACACCAGCTAAGAGTCTTTAGTGATGATCCATGTAAAGGATAGTGATGGGTGGGATTAGAGTGTGTATTGTAAAAACGAAGAGAACTACATACATCTGATAAATATATATATAATGGAAGTAGAGTCAAGAGGACTTAATGATGAACTCACCACAGAAAAATGACAAGCCTGGAAATGTCCGTTACTGATACAACAAAGACTGGGAAGAAACAAGTTTTGCAGATGGCGATTAATAATTCATGGTTTCAAATTTTTGAATATTCAAAAGTTTGAAATTGCTATGAGCCACCCAAACTGATATGCAACATGCCAAGTTACTCATATAGTCTAGCCTCTAGTCATATGATTTTATACGTATGTGTGTATAAAGTATTTATGAAGCTAGCAACGTGATTGAACTAGAGATATGGGAATCATTGGCCAGCAGATGGCAATTGAACTGAAGGCATAAGAGTTGACAAGAGAATCAAAGGATAGAGTGCAGAGTGAGAAGAGAAGAGAGCCTAATACTCAACGCTCAGAAGCCTGGTTATTTAAATAATCTGAGTAGATGAGAAGCTTGCCACAGAGGTTGAGAAGGAGGTGGCGTCAAGTTGAGGGGAATTCTAGAAGAGCCAAGAGAAAATATTTAGGTATTAAACTTTTGATGCATGTTTCGGAGCGTTTTGTTTTTAATGCGATAATTACATTCAACAGGAGCTGGCAATTATGCTGGCCAAGATGGCAATATTTAGAATTACTTTTTCCAGTCAAAGTCATTGTTTGCCTGCGTTTTCTCAAGGAAATAAGAATTTTACCAGCCGTCTTTGTTGGTCAGGTATGAGAATGTGGACTATAAAAATATTTGGATCTGAGGCTCTCAGATCATGCATCATTTTGCTATTTAGAAAACAAGATGAATTAAATACATAGAGTACCTTATGCCAGTGCCCCTTGGTTCTAGACTCCTTTGAGAAACAATCCAGATTTGAGTAGCTATAATGGCTTTGTGTCCTGTGCAGTTTCCCTATGAACCAGTGGAAGTACAAGCTGCCAGTACATGGTTTCGTTTCGTTTCGTTTTGTTTTGTTTTCCACTGCTGCTAGGTGGTTCATCCTCTCATGTGGCTGGTTGTAGAAATTTCTTCCTGTTGATTCAGCCATGTTGCTGTTCTCATTTTCTTTGCTGCTTTAGTTATCAGCAAATTCCTCACTTCTACTCATCTTACTGTTGCTGTAAAAGCTGTAAAATTAGTTTGGGTAGTTTCTCCAACTTTCCATAGGTTACTTCTGTGAAGTATCTTGGAGTTAAATTTGAAGACAGTCGAATGACTTTTCCTTGTTCTACGCCAGAACACTGTTCACTTCAGCTGCTGTGCCCCTGCCCATGTGTGCCACACTCTCATATGAGTCTATCTATCTGCGTCCATCTAGCTCTTGCACAGATTTGTCCTGATTTCCCCTTATTTGGCTGTCTTAACCCCGGGAGCTCAGGGCACAAATATCTATCCCCAAGTTTTCTATATATATTTTTTTCAGCAGCTTAGAGAGGCCTGGTGAAGAACCTTAAGATACAAAGTTCATAAGAGAGTTGTGCAGACAATTCCATTGCCACATACCTCTGAACAAATTCTACAGTATAGTCAGTATATCACAAATCCATTGTATTGTGGTGTAGTCACTGTTTGTGCCCTTAAATCTTTATCCCAGTGAAATGTGGCTGCACGTAAAATCAAAGGAACCGGGAAAACATTGCTGATCTAATATTTCTTTCCAAATCAGTCAGGGATATGTCCAATATCTGAGCCCATCAATGAAACCCTTAAATATGGAGTTAAATTTTGATCTCATTTTAGTATGTTAGATGGACACGTTAATTTTGATTAGTTTTCTTCAATTTGAAGCATTATCTTTTGTGCTTCAGGTAAGAGCTATAAATGAAGACTTGGGGTGGAAAAATATTTTCTGCATAGATTGGAGAAATTTTGATCTTGCATTTTTTTTTTCTTTTCTTTAAAGGAAAAGTTACTTAAGATGCCATCTTTGCTCTCAGACAAAACACTGTGAAAACAACATGGAGCTTTTCAGATAGCTCAGAAGCCTTTTTCCTGACAGACAGGAAGTCCTACAAATGAGCTCACAGCATATGCAAAGCTTGTAGAAGATCTGCATGGCAACGAATCTGAGGTAAAGTTCTGTAAAACCCATGTGGACTTAACTATTTACCATACAAGGACACCGAAAGATATTCCCTTCAACCTTGCAAAAACCGTCAATAAAATAACATCAACATTCATTTCTATGACATATCTAGAGACTACAACTGAACTTCCAAGTGGAATGATTTTTTTTGCTGAAAAATTTCCCGGTAAAACCTCTGTCATTTGTGGTTTTATTAATATGGCAATCAGTCCTAGTGTTAGCATTCAAAGTGACCTCTTATTGGTCAAGGTATCTGGAAGGGGTGAATGGGGAAGACACCTGGCCCCTAGACTAAGACCGGGTTCACTAGCTGCATCACGAGAGAATTCTCCATGAATTTATGACGAGGTTAATTATTTTATACTCCACAAACAACTCTGTTAATTATGATGCTTAGAGAAGGAGGCCAGTACTTTCAATGTTAAGAAGAGTCAATGTGGCGAAGAGGCAACAGAAGATAATACATTAGTCCGGGTTCTCCAAAGAAACAGTACCAATAGTGCACGTGTGTGTGTGTGTGTGTGTGTGTGTGTGTGCGTGCGCGCGCTTGTAGAGTGGGGTGGTTATTTCAGAGAAAGAGAGAGAGAAACTTATTTTAAGGAATTGCTTCTCATGGTTGTGGAGAGTAGTAAGTGTATAATCTGCAGGGTGGGCCAGCAGGCTGGAGGAGTAGGGGAGTTGCATTTTGTGTCCAGAGGCAGAAAGAAAGAAAAAAGAGAGAGACGGGGGTGGGGGGGGGTGGGGGGTGTTGTTTCTCAGATCCTTCAACTAATTGCATGAGGCCCACTTACATTATGGAGGGCAACCTGATTTACTCAAAATTTACTGATTTAAATGTTATTCCCATCCCCAAAATACCTTCCCAGAAATATACAGAATGGTATTGGACCAGATATTGATTACCATACTCAAGCCAAATAAATACATAAAATTAGCTGTCACAGATGGTCTTCACAGCTCTAAGATAGAAGGAAATTATTTATCAGAACACATACCAATTTAATTAAATCAGTTGCTACTGGGTGTCCTTTTTTCTCGTATCATTGTCTTGTGGCCAGAAAGTTCAGATATATTCTGCAAAAGATTTAGAAATCTTGCTGAGAAAAACTTATGTAACTATCTAGGAACTTCACTTGGTTGGGAATTAATGCAGCCAGCCTGTGAGTCAGTGCCTGAAATTTTTTTACTTTGGACATAAAAATTAATATCAGTTGAAAAGGTTTTTTTTCTGTAGGCTAAGCTGTCTTTCTACTTGTGCTGCTACCGAAGTTACAAGCAAGAATCTGAAAAACAGCATTGAGAGGCATGTGAGAAATGCCTTGGGTTTAGATCCAATTTACTGATACCCTATAACTAATCTGTTATATACTACATTTTCAAAGACTGGGAGCCCTCTGGCCTGGTTATCATTGATATTGAAACAGAAAATAACTAGAGTAGACAAGCTCTGTTATGCATAAAGAGAATAGAGAACTGAAAAAGACAGTACATTTTAAAAAATATATACATATTTATATATATCTTTATACATATATATGTTATTTTATATACTTATATACGTGTGTCTTAGAAAATGTATTTTAATTCTTTTGTCACTAATTTTTATAAGCCATGGTTTTCAAGCTCTACCTATTTCTTAAATTTTTTAAATTGTCCTTGTAAGAATCAGTATATAAATGATAAAATGCTGAAGATTGGAAGATAAACATCCATTTTTCATAGTTACTACCTTTTCTTCTGATCCTTTTGTATTTATAATTTCTGTTGTTGTGTTACTAAAACAGTTTCAGTAACATATAATTAATAATTTTCCATGCTGCTTCTCAGAACTTATTATCAAATAAATGCTTATTTTATTATATAGTGCCTGGCATATACTAAAAAAATTTGCGAAATATATGAATAAGTTAATGGATACAGTTATAGCCAATACATGTTAAAATTTACCACCGAAACTATTTTTAAGTTTAGCTCATTTAATCAAGCAGATATACCATAATTACTTAGCCATTTCCATATTATCCAGCATTTAGATTATTTTTAGTAATTTCTCTTATATATAACAAAGTGATGAGCATCTTCAAATATAAATTTTTTTCTGCTTTCAATGTTTTTTTTCTTTTTTTTTTAAATCTTTTTAATGTATATTTATTTTTGAGAGAGAGACACAAGTGCGAGCGGGGGAGGGCAGAGTGGGGAGACACAGAATCTGAAGCAGGCTCCAGGCTCTGAGCTGTCAACACAGAGCCTGATGTGGGGTTTGAACCCACAAAGCCTGAGATCATGACCTGAGCTGAAGTTGGACCCTTAACTGACTGAGCCACCCAGGAGTTCCTCAAGTTTTGTTACTTATGGACATTTTTAGAAGTGATAATATGTGTTCAAATATATTTGGAAGTGATAATATGTGCTCAAATATATAAACATTTCCTAAGACAAAACTTCAATTTACCTGCTAAGGTCATTAGAGAGATGATAAATTCTTTGTATTATAAAATCACAGGTCAAAAGATATTTTATTGTCATACAAAACAAATAATGATTGAAATGAAAAAAGGTATACTTGGAAGGATGCAAAAAGCAGTGGAAAATTAATAATATATATTATATTCCTTTCTTTCTGATATTCCTCAGATAACTTTTATAGTCCCAACATTCCTTGTACCTAACTTCTAGACTTTGGAGACTCAAGCTAACGGCAATAGAATTTGATAAAACATTTCCAAACGAGATATTTTGATTTAACTATTGCTTTGGATTACCCAAACCACAGCTTTTCATCATATAGAAATTCAATAGTCGTACTGAAAAGAAGAGGGAGATGAACAATGGTAAATACACTATAAATGAAATTGACTGGCGTGGATTAAAAGAATACAATTTAGATTTACTCAACCAAGAGTTCACAATAAGGATAACAGTGTTCTAGACATCTACTACTGTTCTTTCTTTGTGTTCGTAGCAGGATATTGCTCAGGGAGAAACCAAATGCTAATATAACTGGTGATGCCTTCTTCAGGCCCCAAATAGATATACATTATATTAGAAAATGCTGCCTTCAGAGTTCATGTTATACAACAGATAGAAAATGCCAATCTGAAAACATAAATGAATTGGTCCAACCACTAACAATTTAAGGTCAGGCACTAAAAGTAAACTTGCCAAGTAGGGTGCAAATATGTAAACTATCTCTTCTCACTTATTTGTAGTATCAAGGGTAAGGGACAGCCTGAGTTCCTACCTCAGTCTTTCCTTGGTCAACCACCTGACCACAGGCTTAGAAATTTATTTGATGTTCTTTTCTTTTTCAATATTTTTCTTCCTTATTTCCTGAGACTCTTCTCTCTATGAGGTGGGATCTCCATGTTCCTGTGGACCTAATTAATCTTCATATTTCATGACTAACCTCTTGTTAGAATATAAAAGACTATACAGGGGCACCTGGGTGGCTCAGTTGCTCAACCATCTGACTCTTGATTTCAGCTCGGGTCATGATCTCGCGGTTCATGGGATCAACTCCCACGTGGGGTTCACACTGATGGCATGGAACCTGCTTGGGATTCTCTCTCTTCTCTCTTTTGCCCCTCCCCCCACTTGTGTACACACTCACACACTCTCTCTCTCTCTCTGTGTCTCTCAAAATAAATAAATAAATAAAAATAAAAGACAATACAAATATGACAAAATTAGGGAAATCATAAAGGTTTTAGGAACCTAATACAATTTCAATTATTGTTATTGGACTAAAATTCTTGGTATTACCAAATCGTTATATGTTTACCTATTACTTTATTTTCTTCTTAAAAAAATGATAGATGTAAAATAGGAACAAATGTTCGTTGTTGAAACCTGAGAGTACAGATATGCATCAATGGCCCTCAAAAGTTGCTACGTGCATGAATCAGAAGCATCCTCAGGGACTTGCTCCAGGAAATATGGCCCATGGCCCAGGACATCAACATCATCTGACAACTTTTTATACCTGCAGATTTCAAGGCTTGGTCCAGACCTGCTTACTCTGCATTTTAACAAGGTTCTCAGGTGATTCCTATGCATGTTAAAGTGTGAGACATGCTGTGTGCTTCCATTTACACGAAATGTCCAAAAAAAATACAAGTCGATGGAGACAGTAAATTAATGGTTGTCGGGGATAGAGGGTGGGAATGAGAATGAACAGTAAAAGGACATGAGGGATCTTACTGAGGTGATGAAAATGCTGTGACACTGATTTATAGTGACAGTGGGACAAATTGGTAAAATTTCTAAAAACGATTAAATTGGACACATAAAACGAGTGAATTATGTAGTATGTAAAACATGCCTCAGTAAAGAGAAAAAAAGAAAAACTTGGTCCCCTTGGAGATTCCTGGTCTGACCCTAGAGCCCATGTGATGATTCTGTCTAGCTATGGACATCCAGAACCCGTGATAGAAACAGTAGCAACCCAACCCCCACAACCACCCCAAGACTCAGTTCAACCTCACTTCTTCTTCTTCTCCACGCAGCCTGGAGAATTTCAGTGTTGGTGCAAGTAGCTCTACTCTTTTTAATTTCTGGGTAATATATTCATCCTCGTATACTGGTACCCTTTAGCTATATCCATAGTGATGGAGTTGTTGGGTTTTTTTTTTTCCATTATAGAAACATTGTTGCAGTTGCATTGTTTAAAATAGATGCCGCTATATACACGTGCAAGTATTTCTTTAGGATAGGCGCATAGGCGTGGAAATTGAATCTAAGTGTGTGAAAATTTAAAATCGTAATAAGTACTGTTGCCGTGATGTCCGAAAAGCTGAACCAATTTACCCTCCATCAATAGAATATAAGAATGGCTATTTCTTCATAAAAAAATGATTAATAAATGCAATCAATCTTTCCCATTGTGTTCAGGTGTTGGGCAAAAAGACATATTTCATTATTTGAATTTGGATTTTTCAAATGTGAGATTGAGCATACTTTCAATATTCTTCCTCATTCCATGCCCTCATGTCCTATTTATTTTCCTT
Source organism: Prionailurus bengalensis (assembly GCF_016509475.1). Taxonomy (NCBI): domain Eukaryota; kingdom Metazoa; phylum Chordata; class Mammalia; order Carnivora; family Felidae; genus Prionailurus; species Prionailurus bengalensis. The sequence continues at coordinate 103,363,957 of NC_057349.1, forward strand.
GTCTATTTTTTTTTGGCGGGGGGGTTATATGTCCTTTTCTTACTCATATAAACTGTTTATTGTGGCAAACTAATTCCATGATTCTTCTAAAAACTAATAATGAAAATTATCCCCCAGTATTTTATTTCCATTTTTACCAAGTAAACGGTGTTTTATTATTATTATTATTATTATTAATTATTATTATTTCAACTTCAACATGTTTATGTAATTACATTTGGCAGTCTTCGTTTGTATGTTAGTTAGGGATATGACTTTTCCAACTGGATATGTGTCAGTCCCCAAGGCATTGTTCGTTAAGTGTTCTTCTTCTTCGCTCCCTTGACTCTCACTTCTTCACTCTCAACAAATTAAGTGATTAATTTGTTGAAAACTAAGCCCCCACATCTATCTGGACCCATTTCTGGAGTCTCTATTTTGTTCTGCTAATTTACATCTACTCCTTGTCTAGTCTAATTTCTATTACTGCTAGTTAATAATGTGTTTTATTATCAGATTGGACTCGTTTTCCCTCACTACTAATCTTCCACACATTTTTTCCTGCCCAGTAAAAAAAAAAAAAAAAAAAAAAAAAAGTTCAATCTGAACTGTCTTTTAAGAATAAATAGACAAATGAATACCTCCCCATTCCAGTCCTTCTCCTTTTCATTTTCCTTCCTTTTTTTTTTTTTTAACGTTTATTTATTTTTGAGACAGAGAGAGACAGAGCATGAACGGGGGAGGGGCAGAGAGAGAGGGAGACACAGAACCGGAAGCAGGCTCCGGGCTCTGAGCCATCAGCCCAGAGCCCGACGCGGGGCTCGAACTCACGGTCGGTGAGATCGTGACCTGAGCTGAAGTCGGACGCTCAACCGACTGCGCCACCCAGGCGCCCCCTCATTTTCCTTCCTTTTTACAAAAATTTGCTGTTAATGAGGTAAAGGATGCCATTATACACATCCATGTTCCCAATTTGTGCAAAAAGAAATTATGCTATATAAAGCAAATAATAAACGTGTTTATTTTTTTTCCCCCATTGTAAAATTTATTAAAATACATCCAACTGAAATATAAAGATCATATACTTGATAAGATATAGTCATATAGCTAAGCTATTTTTGAAGCTCTGTTATCAAACAGTTTTGCAGAAGTACAAACCATAAAGAAGTGTTGATAGCATTTTTCAATACTATTAACAGTGTTATTACCTTTTACTTTCAAAATTATATACAAAATTATTTTTAATTTAGGACCACTTGTTTTCAGAGATTTCACTTTTTTTTTCTTCAGTTTAATGTATATATATATTTTTTTTTTCTGAAATTTATTGACAAATTGGTTTCCATACAACACCCAGTGCTCATCCCAAAAGGTGCCCTCCTCAATACCCATCACCCACCCTCTCCTCCCCCCCACCCCCCATCAACCCTCAGTCTGTTCTCAGTTTTCAACAGGCTCTTATGCTTTGGCTCTCTCCCATTCTAACCTCTTTTTTTTTTTTTTTTCCTTCCCCTCCCCCATGGGTTCCTGTTAAGTTTCTCAGGATCCACATAAGAGTGAAACCATATGGTATCTGTCTTTCTCTGTATGGCTTATTTCACTTAGCATCACACTCTCCAGTTCCATCCACGTTGCTACAAACGGCCATATTTCATTTTTTCTCATTGCCATGTAATATTCCATTGTGTATATAAACCACAATTTCTTTATCCATTCATCAGTTGACGTGATACATCACATTAACAAAAAAAGAGAGAAGAACCATATGATCCTGTCAATCGATGCAGAAAAGCCATTTGACAAAATCCAGCACCCTTTCTTAATAAAAACCCTTGAGAAAGTCGGGATAGAAGGAGCATACTTAAAGATCATAAAAGCCATTTATGAAAAGCCCACAGCTAACATCATCCTCAACGGGGAAAAACTGAAAGCTTTTTCCCTGAGATCAGGAACACGACAAGGATGCCCACTCTCACCGCTGCTGTTTAACATAGTGCTGGAAGTTCTAGCATCAGCAATCAGACAACAAAAGGAAATCAAAGGCATCAAAATTGGCAAAGATGAAGTCAAGCTTTCGCTTTTTGCAGATGACATGATATTATACATGGAAAATCCGATAGACTCCACCAAAAGTCTGCTAGAACTGATACAGGAATTCAGCAAAGTTGCAGGATACAAAATCAATGTACAGAAATCAGTTGCATTCTTATACACTAACAATGAAGCAACAGAAAGACAAATAAAGAAACTGATCCCATTCACAATTGCACCAAGAAGCATAAAATACCTAGGAATAAATCTAACCAAAGATGTAAAGGATCTGTATACTGAAAACTATAGAAAGCTTCTGAAGGAAATTGAAGAAGATTTAAAGAAATGGAAAGACATTCCCTGCTCATGGATTGGAAAAATAAATATTGTCAAAATGTCAATACTACCCAAAGCTATCTACACATTCAATGCAATCCCAATCAAAATTGCACCAGCATTCTTCTCGAAACTAGAACAAGCAATCCTAAAATTCATATGGAACCACAAAAGGCCCCGAATAGCCAAAGGAATTTTGAAGAAGAAGACCAAAGCAGGAGGCATCACAATCCCAGACTTTAGCCTCTACTACAAAGCTGTCATCATCAAGACAGCATGGTATTGGCACCAAAACAGACACATAGACCAATGGAATAGAATAGAAACCCCAGAACTAGACCCACAAACATATGGCCAACTCATCTTTGACAAAGCAGGAAAGAACATCCAATGGAAAAAAGACAGCCTCTTTAACAAATGGTGCTGGGAGAACTGGACAGCAACATGCAGAAGGTTGAAACTAGACCACTTTCTCACACCATTCACAAAAATAAACTCAAAATGGATAAAGGACCTAAATGTGAGACAGGAAACCATCAAAACCTTAGAGGAGAAAGCAGGAAAAGACCTCTCTGACCTCAGCCGTAGCAATCTCTTACTCGACACATCCCCAAAGGCAAGGGAATTAAAAGCAAAAGTGAATTACTGGGACCTTATGAAGATAAAAAGCTTCTGCACAGCAAAGGAAACAACCAACAAAACTAAAAGGCAACCAACGGAATGGGAAAAGATATTCGCAAATGACATATCGGACAAAGGGCTAGTATCCAAAATCTATAAAGAACTCACCAAACTCCACACCCGAAAAACAAATAACCCAGTGAAGAAATGGGCAGAAAACATGAATAGACACTTCTCTAAAGAAGACATCCGGATGGCCAACAGGCACATGAAAGGATGTTCAGCGTCGCTCCTTATCAGGGAAATACAAATCAAAACCACACTCAGGTATCACCTCACGCCAGTCAGAGTGGCCAAAATGAACAAATCAGGAGACTATAGATGCTGGAGAGGATGTGGAGAAACGGGAACCCTCTCGCACTGTTGGTGGGAATGCAAATTGGTGCAGCCGCTCTGGAAAGCAGTGTGGAGGTTCCTCAGAAAATTAAAAATAGACCTACCCTATGACCCAGCAATAGCACTGCTAGGAATTTATCCAAGGGATACAGGAGCACTGATGCATAGGGCCACTTGTACCCCAATGTTCATAGCAGCACTCTCAACAATAGCCAAATTATGGAAAGAGCCTAAATGTCCATCAACTGATGAATGAATAAACGTGTTTAGAAGCTTCTGTATTTCAGGAATCTTAGCAATAGTTATTCTCTAAATAAAAAAAAAAAGGAGGAAAGAAATGGACAAAAATGAAGAAGAACCACCCTAAATTCTTGGTATCCCCAATATTTTTATATTATGGTTTCTCTAAATGGCTTTGGAACTTTAGTGAAAAATGTGATAGGATATCTACATTATTAAGAAGAATAATAGTTATTTTCTTTGTTTAGTTAATAAAATATAAATGAGAATGAGAAACAGCAATTGGGGTGCAGATCAGTCGAAGAATCCCAGGTTTATTCTGAATCTCCTTTTTCACCAGGGAAAAAAATTTATTTTTTAAATAGAAAAAATGTTTACTTTTGAGAGAGAGCGACTGAGTGCAAGTGGGGTATGGGCACAGACAGAAAGAGAGGGAGACACAGAATCCAAAGCAGGCTCCAGGGTCTGAGCTGTCAGCACAGAGCCCAATGCAGGGCTCGAACCCACGAACTGAACCAAACTGGTGACATCGGATGCTTAACCAACTGAGCCACCCAGGCACCCCTCGATATCCCTTTTTCAGTATCATCCACTCGATTATCTTCCTTTGTCCACTACTTAAATGTTGATGTTTTTCAGAGATCAATCTTTTCTCTTCTTATCTCCTTCTGGGTTTTGTAATCAATTGCCTTTAGGGTGCAGGCTGGTACCAGAAGGCAGTGGAGCAGGCTGTTTAATGGGATAGTGCCTAGTGAGGGCTGAAACAAACTGGAGAAGTCCTACCCCATTAGAAAAATGAATAAATAAATAAATAAAAGTTCAACTACAAATGCAAGCATTTAATAAACACCCTAATGATTCAAAAAAAAAAAAAAAAAAACCACAGCAACCTGACCACTTTGGAATCTTTAATTTCATAGTCCTCTCTCCCCAAGTCTGGAATTATCATTTATGTGCTAACTGCTCCCAAATTTCTATCACTAATCCAGTTTTCTCTTAGCTTCAAATCAGCATTTCCAGCTCTATAAAGAACTTCTCTAAGGCAGGCAACTAAAAACTGAACAGATAAACTGCGGTAATTTTCTTCCTTTCTAAACTTGCTTCTTTTTAATTTATGTTTCATCTGCTCTGCCAAAATTTGCTCAGTAAGACATTGCAAGTGTCACAGAGAATTTTGGTGTTGTCACTCTTAGAGTTTTAGATTGATTCCTCTTTGAGATTACTAGTGTCATACCAGATTTTTTTGTTTGTTTGTTTATTTGTTTATTTTCGAGAGAGGGAGAGAGCACACGAGCCGGAAAGAAGGGCAGGTGGTGAGAGAGAATTTTAGGCAAGCTCCAGGCTGAGTTTGGAGCCAGGCAAAGGGCTCCATCCCATGACCCTGGGATCATGACCTCAGCCAAAATCAAGAGTCAGAGACTGAACCAACTGAGCCACCATGGCAGCCCTGTTGAATTATTTCTTTTAATGGAATGAGTTGACCAGATTCGTTATAAAATAATGTATTATGATGGAATTCATTTGTTCAGCAGTTTACTTGAATGTGATTTCCATATATTCCCTAAATCCATTATGCAAATAGAAGTCTTAATATAGAATTAGAGAATTTGAGTGGTTTTGAACTGAGATCTCTGCCTTCAACCTAAGATGATGGGCTTAGCTTTGTTTTAATCCTTGAGTTAGTTGTTTATAAACAATAATCGTAAGTAAAATAAAATGCTTTGCCATAGACTGATATTGTGAAATTCTGAAGTTCTGGATTTATATCAAAGTTATAAAATTATGGACAAAAACATCTTTACGTTTTTTAAGCAAAAATATTTGAATATTACCAAAGTAGAGTATAGGGATAATATAAGGACTAAAATTTTGAAATGAAATCCTAAATTTAGTAGATGAGATTTGAATTAAGGAAAATTTAAAAGGCTGGCAAGGTAAAAATCTTGTTTTTTCAGATGGAAATTTCCTTTGGAAATCCAATTTACTTTCAGGACATGTGAAGAACTCTTAGGGCTTTTATGGAAGGGCTATGAATTCATTGCTAGGCTATTTGATAGTATAATTTAACCTATTCTAATGTGAGGGAGTAAAGTCCAAGTCCAGCTATAATCATGGGCTGCAGAAGGGAACAAAACACCCAAAGAATGCCTGCACCTGTAATTTTGCCCACAAGCCTAATACTTGGGTTGAGAATTTCCCAATAATAATTAAAGAATAGGATTTGGATAATTCTCTTTGCTTGAAGTTTAGTCAGAAAAGAAGGACTGAATGCCAGTCCCATCTGGCAGTCCCTAAAGCTGGTACCATGCAATTACTTCCTTAACTCCAAGTTTTAAGGAACCAAGGGGGGAAAACATACTTCTTGATTTAGGAACCATGAAGATGTAGACATGAAGTTTTAAAGACATTTTTTTCTGTCTGCTTGGATAATATGAAAGTGCTGTAATCTCTGAAGTTTGCTTTTTAACTATAAACAAGTTAATGTAAAAAACATTGGAAGATATCTGTGGCTCTCCTCTTTCAAATTATAAATAAGTGATGTACACATATGCATGTATATAATTCAAATTACATATATTTATGTTTAAATATGTTTTTGTATATTATATTATATATAAATTATATAAATAAATATACACTTATGTATATATTATATCTTTATTTCTTGCAAGTAATATATAAATGCATTTACATATAAATATATAAAGTATAGAAAATATAACACCTGCTTTAAATCTCATTTAAAAGTATCAAATATTTAAGCACTTGGGCTTGAATTGAAGCCTAGTGCAACTTGAATTGAAGCACTTAGGCAACTTGAAAATATTTTAGTCAAAGGACAATAGGAATAGTTGAAAGTAAGAAATATCTCATACTTCTATTCCAGTACCAATAACAAAAAAGTTGACAAATACTAAAATAAGATATGACTTACCTAATAAAATGTAAAGCTGTATGTTAACCTAGGGCAGAAACAAAGAAACATATGAATGATACCATGCCACAGACGTAAAAAATATTTCTGAAAAAGGAAAAAATAATTTAAAAACTTGTAACCTCCTCATATCAATCTTGTACTGCCTCTTGCACATTTACGACTGTACATAAAATCTCCAAGAATATGGAATTCTGCAAATGAAGACTTTGTGGCCATTCTGATGTTAGATACTGTTAAAATTTTGATTCTATTTTTATATAATTTATATAGAGAAGAACATATTAACTAGTGTAACGGGCTGGTGGCATGAAATGAAACCAGCTTTCCTTAAATTACTCTCCCAGAAAGCTTAAAAATAGATGTAGACGTTTACCTGAGCACCAGGAAAAAACCCTGTTTATCAGTATTTAGGAGAATTGTATTGTATCTGTGACCCAGGGTTCAGCGGAGTGCAAGAATGGCTCTAGTGTTAAGGCCTACTGGGCAGGTGTGTTTTTCTCTGAGGCTTACAAATGCTGTGGCTGGCCTCTCATGCGGTACATTTTCAGATCCAGCACATCTTTGCCACCTCAACAGGGTCAGCTCAAATGACTACCCAACAGTCCCTGGATTACCAACAACAAAAGAAGGGTTTATTTGCTCAACTTCTTACTCAGGCCTATATCTGCGGTGAGTATGCAATCAGACTTTTTTTTTTTTTTTTTTTTTTTTTTTTTAGTGTAGAAAATTTTCAGATATAAGCTCTGTTATGATTGCTTTGAAAACTCAAATTTGTTCCAATGCAGTTGATAGAATAAGAAACATTTGGAACATAACGCAAATCCTGCATTGCCTATGTACGATTTCCCCCTCAAGAAACACCAGGTGAATGGGAACCATATACTTAGCTAAATACACCAAAGTGAAGGGATACAGCAGGCACACATATGCACATTCCTGGTGAAGGAGTACATGGAACACACATATGCACATCTCAAGAACCTACCACTTTCCTCACGCCTATGAGACAAACTTTCATTCAACTTTCCCTCCTCATTCTGATAAATAGCATTCACAATAATTTGCAAGCTGAAAACCTTTTTATGCTCACTGCTACCAGTAAACTTCCAGTAGTTTTTAAGGTATACTCCCATATTTATTGCAATATTTGTATATTTCTTCATGATTTGGCCTGTTTAAAAATGTACTACCTTGGGGTGCCTGGATAACTTAGTTGGATAAGCATCCAAGTCTTGATTTCAGCTCAGACCATGCTCTCACAGTTCCTGGGTTCCAGCCCCACGTCGGGGTTTGTGCTGACAGCTGATAGCATGGAGCCTGCTTGGTATTCTTACTGTCCCCCTCTCTCTTCTGCCCCTTCCCCACTTGTTCTCTCTCTCTCTCTCTCTCTCTCTCTCTCTCAAAACTAAAAAAAACCTAAAAAACAAAAAAAAGCATTAAAAAAATCACTATCTCATGTTATAGCAGAATTGAACATATTACCAAAAGTAAAATCAACTCCAAAATTATTGCATGCTGTGGTATGTAATTGATTTTCAGAATAAAAAATGTTGGAAACTGTTTATGGGAAACTTGGAAAAATGAATGCTTCACTTATAGGAATTATTTTTAGTTTTGTATTTTTTAAAATTATTCTCAGTACTTCCTATTTATAATGTGCTGTCACATCTATTCAGCCCGTTGTCATCATGAAGGGGCAAGAAGAATCTGAAACAGTAAACTAGGTTTCCCTCCAACAGTATTTTTGTAGTGTGTTCAATCTTATTGAGACAGATTCCATTTCCAATGAGATTTTATAAGTGCAAAATCTTGAGAAAACCTCTAAAGATTCCAAAATAAAAAATAAATATCTGAACTTTTAGATATTTATGGCTAATTTATCAACCTGCTACTCAAGATGCTGGAATATGTCATATAAATCATTAAGTTTTTGTCCTTGTTTATCTATAATTTAAATGAGACCCAAAATACTAGTCAGTTCCAACTATCACACAAGGATTTTATTTTTTTAATGGCTTATTACTTAATATTTAAAAAGTAAATAAGGATCTAAAATCAATAATATAAGCTCCCTCCTTGGGAAACTAGGAAAAGAATGACAAATACAATTTAAAGTATACAGAAGAAAATATATATGAAGAATAGAGCAAACTTCCAGTTATAAAATAAATAAATCCTGAGATGTAATGTACAACAGTGTGACTATAGTTAATAATATTGTATTGTATATTGGAAAGTTGATGTGGATGTAGATCTTAAAAATTCTCATCCTGAGGGGGGGGAAAAAGTATAATGGCTTGTAGTGATGAATGTGGAAGAGGCTTATTGTGGTGATTCTTTTGCAAATATATTAAATATTTATGTTGTATACCTGCAACTGATATAATTTTATATGTCAATTAAATTTCATTTTTTAAAAAAAGCAGAAACCAATAAAATTAAAAAGAAGAAATTAATAGAAAATATCAAAGGAAACCAAAAGCTGGCTTTCTGAAAAGATCAATAACACTGATAAACTTCTAGTCAGGTTAACTAAGAAAAAGAGAGAGGGTACACTAATTAATAATACCAGAAATGAAAGAAAAGACATTGTTAGGGATCTTGTAAACATTGAAAGCATAAAAAAGAAATTGTATGGCCAACTCTATACCCACAAATTTGGTACTAGATAAAATAGATCAATACACTGAAAGACACAATGTACTAAAACTCACATAAAAAGATATAGACAATCTGAATCAGCCTATATCTATAAAGTAAATCAAATCAATAATTAATAACCTTTCAAAACAAACTATAGGCCCAAACCAAACAAATGTTTGAACTCTATCAAACATTTAAAAAAGTAATTTCTCTACAATCACTTTAGGAGGATAGAAGAATACTTCCTAACTCATTCTCTGAGGTCAACATTATCCTAATACCAAAACCAGACAAAGATCACAAAAATAAAACTACAGATCAATATCTCTGTTTATCATAAAGTCAAAAATCTCAACAAATTATTAGTAATTAAATCCAACAATACATGAAGAGAATTGTATACCACCATCAAGTGGGATTTATCTTAGGTATGGATGGTAGTTTAACCTTAAAAAGTCAATTAATGTAACTCACCACATCAACAGGCTAAAAAAAAAACAAACACACATGATTATATTAAGCAGAAAAGGCATTTGACAAGATCCAAAACTTATTCGTTATAAAAAATCTCAGTCAGCAAGGTGAAGAGGGAAATTTCCTCAACCTGATGAAGAATATCTACAAAAAGCAGTTAACATCACAGTTGATAGTGAGAAACTCAAAGCTTTCTCAGAAAGATCAGTTACAAGACAAAGATGTCTCTTCTCAACTCTGCTTTTCAAACTCAAACTGAATATTCTAGCTATGCAATAAACAAGAAAAGCAATAATAATAATAATAATAATATAATATATAGATTGTGAAGGCAGAAACAAAAATTTATTTATTTGCAGATGACATAATCACCTATACAGAAAATCTAAAACAATTAACAAGATAACCTTTGGAAGTAATTGGTGATGCTAGCACAGTTGTTGGATACAAGGTTAATATACAAAAGTCAGTCACATTCCTATACACTAGGAACAAACAAGAGGAATTTTAAATTAAAAACACAATACCATTTATATTAGCACACACACAAAAACCCCCACCTAGGTATAGATCAAATAGAGTATGTACAAAATCTATAAAAGGAAGACTACAAAACTTTGATGAATGAAATCAAAGAAATAAATAAATGGAAAGATATTCCATGTTCATGGATAAATGAACTCAATATTGTTAACATTAATGGTTTCTATTGATCTATAGATTCACTGCAATACCAATCAAAATCCTAGCAGGTTAATTTTTGGATATTGACAAACTGATTTTAAAGTTTGTGTGGAGAGGCAAAAGACCCAGAATAGCTAACACGGCATCAGAGGAGAACAAAGTTCAAGGACTGACACTACCTGACTTCATGACTAAAGCTACAGAGAGGAAGACAGTGTGGTATTGGGCCAAAGAATAGGGGAATAGACAAATGGAACAGAACAGAGATTTCAGAGATAGGCCTAAATATATATAGTCAACTGATATTTGATAAAGGAGCACTAAATGCAATGGAGCAAGGACAGTCTTTTCAAAAATAGTGCAAGAACAACTGAACATCCACATGCAAAAAAAAAAAATCTAGACAAGACCTTACACAATTATCTTATTGTTACTGTTTTCATAGTACATATTTTTCTTTTTTCCTTCCTTTTACTTTTAACCTATTTTATCTTTGAATCTAAATTGTGTCTAATAGACAGCACATAGTTAGATTTTTTAAAAAAGAAATGTGCCGATCTCTGTCTTTTGACTGGAATGTTTAGTCCATTTAATTGTAACGTAATTACTGATAAAGTATGATTTTTGTTTAACATTTTGCTTTTTGTTTTCTCTACGTTTTATGTCTTTTCCCCCCCTCCATTCCTCCACTACCTTTGTTTTTAAATAGATATTTCTAGTATACCACTGTAATATCTTAGTTGCTTCTTTTACTGTACTTTTGATAGCTGGTATGGCTATATATGAAAAACCTACAGCTAACTTCATAATCCATTGGAAAAAAATAAAAGCTTTTCCTCTACTATCGAGTACAAGGCAAGGAGGCCCACTCCTGATACTTCTTCTCAACATAGTACTAGAAGTCTTAGCCAGAGCGAGTAGACAAGAAAAAGAAATAAAAAGCATTCAAATTTTAAAAATAAATTAAATTTCAGATGACATGATCCTATATGTGGAAAACTCTAAAGACATGACAACAACAAAAACTGTTAGAATTAACACATAAATTCATTAAGGTTGCGGGAGGCAGTGACATCACTAAGGTGGAATAGTAGGAGACCTCAGCCTACTTCTAAAAAGATCTAAACTGGGTTGGAAGATTTGTGTTCTTTCTGGAGGCTGTAAGGGAGGATCCAGTTCCTTATACAGTTCAATAAAAAAAGGATGAACAGCACAATTAGTAAATGGGAAAATATTTGAATAGACATTTCTCCAACAAAGACATACAAATGACTAATAAACACATGAAAAGATGGCCAACATCATTATCATCAGGGAAAAAAAATATTCCATGAAATATCACTTCATCTGTACTAGGATGGCTATAAACAAAAAGACAGATAATAAAAAATATTGGAGAGGATGTGGAGTAACTGGAACCCTCGTACATTGCTGTTGGGAACATAAATGGTACATTCACTTAGAAAACCAATTTGGCGTGTCCTCAAAAGAACTGTCAGAGTTACCGTATGACCTAACAATTCCACTCCTAGGTATTTACTGAAGAGAAATGAAAACATTGTCTACACAAACACATGTATGTAATTTTGATAGCAGCATTATTAATAGTTTGAAAGTAGAAATAATCAAATATCCATTAACTGATGAATGAATAAATAAATGAAAGAATATTATTCAAGAATAGAAATAAATAAAATATGGCACATTTTGCAACATGGATGGACTCTGAAAATATGATATTGATGAAAGAATCCAGTCACCAAGGTTCACATGTTATGTGATTCCATTTATATGAAATGTCTAGAGCAGCCAAATCTATAAAGACAGAAGATTGTTGGCTCACCTGGGGTTTGGGGTTAGGTATGGGGGGGTGGGAAGGAACAGCCAATGGGTGTACTTTTCTTCTTGTGATGATAAATATCTTCTAAAATTTATTGTGGCAATGGCTGTACAATTCGGTGGATATACTACAAACCACTAAATTGGACACCTTAATATGGTGAATTTTATATCATGTGAATTATACTCAATAGAGGTGTAGAAAATACAGAAAATGATGTTATATTTATATAAAGGGAAACAGTACAACAAATCTTAAGATTTACCTCTCTATCACATGAATTCCCTTTTTTAAAGGAAAGCAGTTTTATTGTCTATTAGAATTAAATGAAAATATTTTTCTGATAGTCTATTACTCATCTCTTTGTTTAATCTAATATCATTACCCTCATTTATACTACCTAAGTTTTAATAGGTTTTAGTTGATTTATAAAGTTTTAGTTGATTTATAAAGACAATTGCCGGTTCTCAGTGGTACCATATTTATGAAATGAAAATACCTGACACTCTATTATATTCCAGTTTAAGATGAACAACAAATTTTTGTGCATGTAAGTATGTTCTATACAATATTTGGGGGCTACTTACACCAAAAACATATTTATTGTTGATATGAAATACAAATTTATTTGGGTGTCATATATTTGATCTGAAAATCCTACTTATTATTGAAATAAATATAGCAAATAAACTTGACAATCAGTTGTAAAAAACTTGTGTGCTGACATGAGGCATACCAAGTCATTGTTCTACAAATAGTTCTAAGAGGTTTCTGTACCACAAGTTTGAAAAACGTAGAAAGTTTAGATGTTTATATGAGAACTTTCAACTTCACAAGGGAAGGAAAATACCACACTGTGAATTTTCAAATGCCTATTTCTACCATGACTGAAACTTATAAGAATACCATGGAAACAAAGTTTTAAATGAAATCCATTCTTCACTTTTACATGGTCTACACCAATGACAGAAAGTATACCTTTAACCTCACCTTCAGATCTCCTAGAGCATTTTTGAATACTATTTTGAACCTGCTTTGAATAGAGTACAGATGGTTGGACAGTGAAAAATTTTATAGACACATTATTCTATTATATACATCACCAGGGCACATTGGATCATACTTTTTATCCTGAGGCCTTTTTCTAATCATTTCCTGTAATTGCAAATGTCTCATCTTTCTTTTAGTTCATTGCATGCCATGATGGGTATTGCTTTGCTAATTAGTAGGATTATTTACCATGAAAAATATAAAAATTGCCTCTCTTGTATCTTAGGAATATTGGGAAATGACTATTACAGCAAGATTCACATTTGCCTAGTGACTCTATTAACCCTCTAATTTTTTCCTACTTATTGAATCATTAAAAAATCACAATCCAGACAACTTATATTTGTCTAGGCACAAGGAAGCTGTTTGCACGTTATTGAATTAATAGTAAGATAATGCCTTTCAGCTATTTTAATTTTGGAATACAATTTTATTGAAGGGATAGAGGGAGAGACATATGGATCCATTTCACAAAGTGTCTTGTATTTTGCTCATTTTAAACCAGTGCAGTAAAGATAATTACAATTTTTTGGAGCATTGTGATATTGTTTAAACTGTGTTTAGAGATTCATGATTCAATTTGTGCTCTTCTTGTGTTATTTCCATCTATATGACTTAAACTGAGTTTATCACAGGCTTCAAACATTGAAAATTAACATATAGATTATTAAGTAAATCATATACCAAAATGCGTGTGCCAGGGTTCTGCTACTCAAATATTTTGACTACAGAACCTATTTATGAACAAGTTCTATTAATTTGCTGAACTCCTATCCTGAGAAACACTCTTTGGGGAACACAACTTTAGGCAAACTTTTTATTCTTTCAAAATTGACTGTAATATCAACAATTTTATTTCTGTCAGTAATATCACCATTCTTCCAAACCTTCAGGGTAAAATCTTTACCTTACTGTAGAACTAAAGCAGAAAGACTAAATTTTATATTTAAAACTCTGTCCATTGACTATATTTTCCAATCCCATAGAGGCATTTTTGCAGAGTTCAAATATGTAAAAGTCTTAAAATAACATCATTTTTTTTTTGATAAGAGCAGAATAAGAGATATACTCAGTGCATCATGCTAATTCTAAGGGTAAAATTACCCATAATAGATTTTTTAGACAATCTATAATAGGATTAATGTATACAGTATATCATTAAGAAGCAACCAAAATAAAAGATAATCAACATAAACAGGCTATATACTGTGAGGTATGTCAACTAGGAAATTTGCACACATTATTGTAAGTATTTATTCAACACTGCTTAAGGCACAGAGACCTTAGCTAATAAATACAGATAATGGGGGTCACACAAAACAGGTTCTCTCTTTTGAAATTTTAGTTTCTATCACCACTTAGATCAGGTATGTATGCTTTAATCCTATACTTGCCAAATTCACATGATTATAAATTGACTCCCCATGGTATGGGAACTTTGGGATTCTGAACTGGGGCCTAGAGCATGGGTAAGTTTACATACTCTCTTCATAGTTTTTCTCCCATCGTAACTAGGTTTTGTTTTTCTTTTTCTGAATCCTACATTGATCTCCTGAGTTTGTTTTTTAGGGCCTACTCTCTTTGTATCTTGAGTTATCAAAACTATGACCAGATTCCATGAAGTGCTGATCTTACCAACATGGCTTTGGGTCAGAACGAGGCTACCTTCCAACCTTCCCAAAGCTACTACATTACATCAATCATCTGAAACATTTTTTACTTGAAATTGTCAACCTGTTGCATTATACCACATTTCTATCCACACTCTCTAAATACATATGTGTATATATATATATATATACATAAATGTTTAATAAAATACATAAATATAAATAATATATACATATATATAAACTAGCAAAACAACAGCAATAAAAACAAAAGCAATAAAAACAACAACAGAAAACCAACCAATTTCTTATTATCTCTTTTAGACCTTCATTTCGTTATTTGTTTCTGTTGTGGTATACCAAATTACAACAAAAATAAGTTGCTTAAAAGAACAAATATTTACTATCTCCCATAATTTTCAAGTGTCAGGTATCTGGGACTGGCTTAGCTAGTTCTGGTTCATAGTCTCTCATGAAGTTGTAGTCAGAATATTGGCAATAGCTGTAGTCATCTGAAGGCTTGACCGTGGTTGGAGAATATACTTCAAGAAGGTTCATTCATATGGCTGTGATATGGAAATTTCAGTTTCTAGTGGTGTGTTGGTTGGAAACCTCAACTCCTCCTCACATGAGTCCCTCCAGAGAAATACTCATGACATGCCAGCTAATTACCCCAAGAAAGAAAACAAGGAGGAATCCACAATATATTTTTATGACATAGTCTCATAAGTGACATACTGTCACTTCTACCTTATTCTATTGTTGGAATACACTAAATTTAAGAGCCATTAAATCTAGTTGACTCAAGGAAAGAGGAATTAGGCTACACTTATTATTTTTTTAAAAAAATTTTTATTTCAACGTTTATTTATTTTTGGGACAGAGAGAGACAGAGCATGAACGGGGGAGGTGCAGAGAGAGAGAGGGAGACACAGAATCGGAAACAGGCTCCAGGCTCCGAGCCATCAGCCCAGAGCCTGACGCAGGGCTCCAACTCACGGACCGCGAGATCGTGACCTGGCTGAAGTCGGACGCTTAACCGACTGCGCCACCCAGGCACCCCTAGGCTACACTTATTAAAGGGAGGAGTCTTAAAGAATTTGTATGCACATTTAAAAACTACTATACCTTCTAATACCTGGCGTGTTACAACAGATCCCTGGCATATCTCCCTGACCCTAAGACTTTCTTTCTTTGAATCCAAATTATCTTCTCAGACTTGTCTTTCCTTACATTACTTTACTGCTCAAGAACTTTACATTTCCTGTAGCTCCTGCCTCAAGTTGACTACACTAACTTCTAATGCTGCCTATAACTTTCTTTTATATTATAGAGACTGACTTATAATATGAACTGAATCTTATCATAAAATATCACTTCCTGATTAAACATTCTAGACTCCAGATAGGACAATTTCCACAGTACAACACAAAAATAAGATTCTGCCTTTCATCTTAATATCATGGCCCTCCCTGCTATCCCTGATACCCGCTCAGATCCCCTGAACCTTCTAGGCTCAGCTCAAGTCTTACCTCCTCCCTAGGACCTCATATACCACTTTTCTTCTCTGACACTACAGTGCCATTATACCTTAGGTACAACATGTTCTCAAACTGTTTCAACTATGGCTGTGTTGTTCCCTCCAACTGGATCATAAGCTTCTGAAATAGAGAACGCTTTTTTTTTTCTCAGTTCCAGTATATCCTTACTTAATTTGGGAAATATATGAAGTTCTCAACAACTGCTTACTATTTTATTTCTCTTGAATATGAGATTGAGGAGTGTTTTTTTAAAAATACGTCATGTAAAGATAAACTAAAAATATAGAACTAAGAAAAAAACAATACTCCCTTTTCTCTGTATATGTCCTTTTTGTTTGTTTATTTGTTTGTTTAATATAGAAATTCAAGATGTCCAGGGGCCCCTGGGTGGCTCAGTCGGTTGAGTGTCCGACTTCGACTCAGCTCATGATCTTTCATTTCAGTTTGTGAGTTTGAGCCCCGTATCAAGCTTTGTGCTGACAGCGCAGAGCCTGGAGCCTGCTTGAGATTCTGTCTCTCTTTCTCTCTGCACCTCCCCTGCTCAAATTCTGCATTCTATCTCTGTCTCTTTCTCTCTCAAATAAATAAACATTAAAAACCTAAAAAAAAAAAAAAAAAGAAAGAAATTCAAGATGTCCAGCCAAAGATTATTTCATGATTCTAGACTTAGTTTAAAATTGGAAAATAATTCATGGTAAGCAAAAAGTTCTATTTGCAAGCATGAAATTCACAATATTAGAATTTATATTGATGATGATTGAACCAAAATAACTTTTGTGGTCTCACTATTCTTAAAAATATGGTTATTAACATAAAGGGAACATAAGGAATATGTTATTACTTCTATTTGCTTTGGGCACTTTAAATGTAGCACAGTTTGATTTTTAAAAAGCATTAATTCTATACAGATTAGGTTTTTTTTCTCAGTTCAAAGGGAATTCTTCTGTGGAAAATGTCTATTTCTCCAGAGTCTTTTTGAAAATGTCTTTAAAAGCATTTGTTGCCTGTAGCGTTAGTTTTTAGAAAAAAATTCAATTAAATACTGTATTTATGTTTTCACTTGTTTCTTTTCAAATTGTTTGAATCTCCTATGTCTACATAAGTAATAATTATTGAGAAAAATGTTTTTGACATAATTTTGTTTTTTAGAAACTTTTATCAGGAAATATTCTCAAACAACTTACATAATTTCATATTTAAATTTAGTAAATTGTAATCCTAGACTATTATCATTGAATTTTGGTGTATAATCTGTTTTTCATTGTATATTATCCATTTATTGCACTGATGAAATGATTTTGCTAATGCTGGTAAATGTACATTAAGATTTGTAAATAAAATTTCAGTGGTTTTAAAAAATCATTGTATTTATTAGATATTTGATTTTATTTAACAAAACTTACCTAGTACTATGCACCAAGTACTGTCCTAAATGCTTCACAAATGTTAAATCATTTAGTGATCATCATACACCCATGAAGGAAATACTATTAGCACCTTCATTTTGCACATTACAGAATAGAGGTGCCAAGAGGTTGAGAAATTCCAGTAAAGCTGGTTGAAGATAAATTTTGAACCAAGGAAGTTCACAATTGAAACAGTAAAAACAGATTTTCTTCTTTCTTTTCACATATATTTGGAAGACTTTATCTGTACAATTGCTCAGTGGATGTTTGGAGATAATAGTTCACTGAGAATTTTATTAAGGCAATGAGCATATTTATATTTTTATCAAAAACACTCTGTTAGATTTTCAAAACATTTTTGTATCCATATAAACAAAGTAAGCTCATAATTATTTTAATTCCCTATGCTGGTGGTTATTTCCACATTCTCATTTTTATATATTGTTGAGCTTCAATTTTTATTTTTTGAGTAGGTAGCAAATGATTTAACTAGGATGTAGTTTTTCTGCAGAGAATATAGGCTCTTGGTTTATTCATTAGTCTGCTCTTTTCTGTTGGTAAATTCATTAATGTCCAGCAGCAAAATCTTAGTTTATCCTCAGAGAAAGTCCAGAAGTCCTGATCCTCCTACCTGCTTTTTTTGTTGTTGTTGTTGTTACATCTATTTAGTTTAGGTCAGCTGGATGCAAACTTCTTCACCGTTTTATCTTTTCTGTGGTGCAAATAACTATATGGTGCTCATAGTCAATTGCTGAAAAATTCTTGGCCACATTTCCTTAAGAAATGTATCCTATCTCTTGAGAAATCCAAAGAGCACTTGAAGGTACATGTAATGAACTACATGTATATACCACTCATTAATAAGAAATGGTAGCGGCTACCATTTCTTATTAATGAGTGGTATATACATGTAAGAGACTCTTAAAAACTGAGAACAAACTTAGGGTTGATGGGGGTGGGAGGGAGGGGAGGGTGGGTGATGGGTATTGAGGAGGGCACCTTTTGGGATGAGCACTGGGTGTTGTATGGAAACCAATTTGACAATAAACTTCATATATTGAAAAAAAAGAAATGGTAGCAGCTACTTGGACCATTATCATTGTCCCAATGCATTTAGAGTACAGCTTTATCAACACAGATTTAAGTGAATTGTCAGTTACACTTATAAAAAGACACAATACACCATCTAAAAATTATTGGAATTTATAAATTTAGAGTAACCCTCAGTAAAGCAGTAATAATCATGTGGTCCTAAGACTTTCTTATTCTTGCTTTTGGTGTCCTTATATTAACACAGTTACCTTGAATCATTTATCATAATGGCTTCTAAAATAAATATTTAATATTGCGATTATTTTGATTCCCAATGATTGTTTATAATTACAATTGGTGCTCGCTGATATTATGAGTCGATGCTTACTCTATATGCTTGACTTTCTTTAAGGAAGTTTGGCAAATTCTATTGTCAAAAATTGTTTCAAACCCAACCTTCTCAAGATTTCTTGAACCATAAGGAGTTAGTGTTCAAGTTTGTCCACAGTCCTAGAGAAAAGAGTTATACAATCTAAATATTATACCATCTAAATATATACTCTAACATATAGAATGGAAAGTGAATGTCTTCAATGGATTCGGCTCTATATGATATTGAATGAACATGGCCAACAATATAAAAATATTGGAGTTTGTTCAAGTTAGAGCCTCCACTTTCTGCATACATCACAAGTCTGATCTCACAATAGTGGTAGTATCTCATAACAGTGGCAGATTCTCTCTGCATCCTGAGGTCATACCAGATTATCAATCATATAATCAAAGTGTTGATAGGTGTCTTTATTCAGGCCCTAAAAGGATAAAACCACTTAATCTTTGTTGTAAGGGGTGGTCCAGAGGTTTTCATCAAGTGAGTAAAATGATTGTGTGCAACCTACTGTCAGGGCCTATCAACTCAAAATCTCCTGCATAATTACCACTCATGTAGATTAAATAAATTGATTCCTAAATAAATGAATAATAGGTTAACCATTTATAATTGGGGATTCTGGGTATCTAGGTGGTCCTACATAAATGTAGCAGGCCAATGGCCATAGTACTAATCTGAGAAAGTAACTCAGATATTCACTTCTGGGAGATTGACTATATGTATACACAGCCCTCTACCACCACAGTAAACATAATCATTACATAAAACTCATAAATAATCAGAGAAGTTAAAGAATAAAAGGTGATGGGAGCCCTTAGTTTCAAAATTAACATTCCATCTAGCGTCTCTCAAACTCCTTTAGTTTATCTAAGAGAATTTGAACTCATTGGGGCTCTAGAGCTTAAAACCAGAATACAAAATATGCTCTTAATGAGTTAATGAATGTTTTAGTTTAGGTAGGACATCTGACTGCTCCAAATTGGACTTTGCTTTGTAACTGAGTTAAAAAATAAATATCACTTGATGTTTGAAATAAAGGCTGCTTGCATTTTGAGGACTCAGCCTGATCCCGATTCTCTACCTCCATAGGTTCGTATGGTCTCATTTATCTTGTATGAGGCATGGTCCAAGAATGGCAGGCAGGCCTGAGCCTACCGTTAACCCTAGCTCTGAGGATTTGGTATGAGGTTTAAGTCGGATAAACGTCTCCACCTTGCTCTTTGCCCCTGTGATAGTTGTTAAAATTGTACTTCTTTTTAGTAGCCTGCTTAGAATTCAGGGCAATTCCTCTTTATGGACCCTAACTTGCTCTCGTCATTCTCACTCCTGAATCAAGAGCTCTGATCTTCTACCTTGACCTTTGAATTGAATTCTACCATTCCTAATGGATGCCTTTGATACTGACTGCCCCCTCTGGAACATCTGTGATGCAGCAGCCTCCGGGTTCTATGTTTTATATTGGGGCCTCTTTTGCTAAAGATTTGCAGAGACTAAACTCTGCTTCCTTGTCCTGCTTAATCCTCCGGCAGCACTCATGGCTGAGTTGATACCTGGTACTTTTTTTTCTGCTCTGATGAGTAGGTCTAAGACAAGGTCGAGACTCTCCATGTTCAGGTCTCCTGTTGGAAATGACCAAACTTAAACTATGAATATGTTTACTCTCTAGCTGTTGATTGCCAGCTGTTCACACTGTCAGAGTAAAGGGTTGTAGAAGGTATGGAAACAAAACAAGACAAAACAACCCTATAAATCTTCTTTCCTTTCAAAGGATACTCAAAAAAGTTGGCAAACAAATGAAATATTCACAAAAAATCAAATATGAAAAATGCTTTTCATTCAGTCAGCTGCAGATTCTGTGGATGCCTAGTATTTGAAAAACACGTCTTACCTTCTAGGGTATGCTGTTAGGTGACATCTCAGCAGAGATCATTTCCCACCAGGAGAATAAGACTGTAAGAATAAGATATAAGTTTATCATGAAATATAAAGGAGATGTTGGAAATAATTTGAATATTTTGTGTGTGAGTGTATTAAGGATAGGAGTGCACTGAATAAAACACCCGCATTAGCTTAGGATTAGCCAAACCCCCCTGCCTCTGGGATCAGGCAGACCAATATTTGAATCCCAGCTCTGTCATTTAGTAGCTGTATGATATTGGACACATTACATAAATTTTCTAAGTCTTTGTTTCCTCATTTGTGAAGAGGGAATAGTAACTGTGTTTCATGAAGTTGAAAAACGGTTCAATATGATAAAGCAACCATTATACTGATAACTATACACTATACCAACTAGAAACTATATTTAGAATTTTACAATTAGAAAATTATATTCGAATGATCGGTATTATTATTTTGCCCTCTAGATTCATTCCCACTTTTCTCCATCTTGCTCTGTGCCTCAAAAGCCAACATTTGTAGGTTACATAAATGAATTCTCCTATTCTTTGACTTCCAATTAGCTTAAGGCAAAGAGAGGATCACAGGGGAAAATTTTAGGATAGAGAAGAGCTATGTCTAGAGTAATTATTTCACTAGATCTATCTATCTATCTATCTATCATCTATCATCTATTATCTATCATCTATAATAAATATAATATTCTATATACATCTCTCTATATATTGATCTAGATAGAGAGATGACTATCATTTCTACATCTAAATGAACAAGAAGGAACAGGAAACTAGAGACAGTAATTTGCCTACCTTTCTGTCTTTAGATCTCTCTATCTAGATTTTTATTTAAGGAACTAGCTCACAAGTTTTTGGGGGCTGGCAAGTCTGAAATCAGTAGGGCAGATCAGCAGGAGGCTGGAGACCTAGAGAAGAGTTGTTACCGCAGTCCTGAGTCTAAAAAGGTCTGGAGCAGAATTCCTTCAGGTGCTCAACATTTCCTGTTGAGCAGGACCCTTAAGCATGAGGACAAGGGTAACAGTAAAGATGGCAGGCCCATGAAGCCAGCCCTGCCTGTTTCCCTGAAGCCTACCCACACATACGAACATCTCCTTATTAAACTTTTCTCATTTACCCCATATAAGTGTTTTCTATATTTCCTGCCAAGCCCCTAATGCTTATAATCAGAATAAAAGCAATACTAGGATTTGAGTATCAAAGGTCAATGACCTTTGAATTTGTCTATTCACCCAATCTTTTTGGTGAGTTTTATTTTCAGAAGAATGTGTTGACTGTGAAATATTTTGGAAAGCTTTAATGACCCAAATTCATGTAACCTGGAAGCATTTGCATAAAGAAAGGAGGATTTATATCTACTGATGGCCAGGGCCACACTTCTAGAAAATGAGCATGAATTTATTTATTTTTTTTAATTTTTTTTTCAACATTTATTCCTTTTTTTGGGACAGAGAGAGACAGAGCATGAACGGGGGAGGGGCAGAGAGAGAGGGAGACACAGAATCAGAAACAGGCTCCAGGCTCCGAGCCATCAGCCCAGAGCCCGACACGGGGCTCGAACTCACGGACCGCGAGATCGTGACCTGGCTGAAGTCGGACGCCCAACCGACTGCGCCACCCAGGCGCCCCATGAATTTATTTTATACTTACCATAGGTATCCCCACTTTCTGAAAGTTGTGTTATGTCCCTTTGGTTTTACACAAGGCTTACATCAGTACCCGTTTTCACCAACCAAAAAAATCTCAGGAGGATTATCACTTTCACAACCAAAGTGGAAAAGCAAAAGTGGTGTTTAGCATTTGTTTTGGAGCAAGCCCTTAGAGAAGTGGTGCACATCCCAGACAGTGAGGGTGACATAGCCCAAGCTCTCTGCCCTGGAACTACACTCGGCATCTCAACAGCAAGCCACCATGGCTTTGAACTGGGTCTGTGGGCATCTGTGCCTTTTCTCAATTTATTTCATGCCTCTGTTAGTAAGATGTTTTCCGAGGTATCAGAAAACCCCAAAACAGGCTATTTTGGGAAATAGTTCAGAAAATTTTCCTTATAAGTTGATAGTAATTGCTTCTTTGACTTATGCCATTTGAACTTAAAAAATGTTTTCATAGGAATGCTCTGCTTTCTGATAGCAGGGGAAGCCTGTATTTGTTTGTAATCTAAAAATAATATTTCTTTGTCAAATATTCACACATGAAATTAGAGTACTTACTGATACTTTAAATTCTTTAAAAATATTTCCTTTGAAGGGCTCCTGGGTGGCTCAGCTAGTTAAGCATTTGACTGGTGGTTTCAGCTCAGGTCATGATCTCATGGTTTGTGAGTTGGAGCCCCTTGTGGGGCTCTGAGCTGGCAGGGGGTGGCCTGCTTGGGATTCTCTCTCTCCCTCTCTCTCTCTCTGTCCCTCCCCACTTGGGCTTTATCTCTCTCTCTCTCTCAAAATAAATAAAATAAACATTAAAAAAATTCCATCTGTACTCTAATCATTCATGAGCTTTCTGTGAATATGATGGTTGTGTATATTTTTCACCATTCAGGAACTGGGATTCCAGCAATTCCTGAGTTTTCTGGGTTGTGTTAGGTGACAAAATGTTAAGGATATGTGGCAACAGGTTTCATTTGCCCTAGTTTAGTCTATATAATCTGGCATTAATGGTACTTACAAAACACAACTTTCTTTCAGAGTCATCATATCAAACCAAGAAGTGTTATTGAGGGATTACTAGTAGGACACTGGAAACCTGGCACAATTGGGGATCGTCCCCATCCTCAAAGTCAGTCAGGCAACCAGAAATTTACTTCTTTTAGCACGTGAGTTGATATTCATAAGACACACTTTTTTAGAAGTTCTAAAATGGCAGCTTTCTTTTTTCTTTTCTTTTCTTTCTTTCCTTTCCTTTTTTTTCTTTTCTTTTTTTTTTCTTTATTTATTTTTGAGCGAGTGAGCAAGAGAGAGAGAAAGAGCGGATAATCAGGGGAGGAGCAGAGAGAGAAAGAGAGGGAGACACAGAATCCAAAGCAGGCTCCAGGCTCTGAGCTGTCAACTCAGAGTCCAACGCGGGGCTGAAACCCGTGAGTGAGATCATGAACCTGAGCTGAAGTCAGATGCTTAACCGACTGAGCCACCCAGGCATCCCTTATTTTCCTACATGATATGTAGAAAAGCATTTCTTTTTTCTTTTTTTTTTTTTTAATTTTTTTTTCAAAGTTTTTATTTATTTTTGAGACAGAGAGAGACAGAGCATGAACGGGGGAGGGGCAGAGAGAGAGGGAGACACAGAATCGGAAACAGGCTCCAGGCTCCGAGCCATCAGCCCAGAGCCCGACGCGGGGCTCGAACTCACGGACCGCAAGATCGCGACCTGGCTGAAGCCGGACACCCAACCGACTGCGCCACCCAGGCGCCCCTAGAAAAGCATTTCTATGTAGAAATGTTTTTTGTAGCTACATGTTTGTCTCTGTCTCTGTCTCTCTTTCTCTCTCTGGTATTTATTTGCTCTAGGGAACATTGTGTCTTAACTTACTTTAATGAAAAATAATAAATTGTTTTTCTATATTAATCCCAAGTAAACTGTTCATTAAAAAAACGTAATAATAGAGCAATTTGAGCATTATGTTCATCATTATGATAATAGTCATATACCAATGTTGAAGAATACAGTACTATTTTAATTAACTACAGGGAAGAAAATTACATAAATAACATATTTTTTCTGAATGTACAATTTTAACTAATAGGTAAAATGTATTCACTTTAAGAATATCTGATTCGGATGTTTATATAATGTGGAAATTGCTGGTTACTGAAAAGCAGGGAGAGGGAGAGGATGAATTTTCTGTCAATTATATTAACACTATTTCACATTTTTCCAGTGTTGGAATAAAATTGAGTCTGTCATTTGTCAAGGAGCCATGCTAGGGTGAGTGAATGCATGCTACTTACCTGAGTCATTCTGAGTGCAGTCTGAGGGTTTCTGTGGCAGGCTGATGGAGGAAAGAATAAACATAAATTGTGTAACATGCCAAGCACCTCACAAGAGGTCACATCTTTGCATTTGTAATTTGTCCCCAAGAAACGATCGGAAAATTTGCAGTCCAAAAAGTAAATGTTTTGAGTCATTTGGATGTTTCCTCATGCACTCGTTATGCATAATGGTAATTTTTGTGCTGATAGTGTCTACTATGATATTTTCACAGGAAAAAAGGAAGGCAAGGTGTTGAAAAGGTCATGCAGATGGGTGGGTTCTTGTCAGAGGAGAAAATAAGCCAAAGTTTCTGATTGCCACTCCTATCATTGGAACAAACACTCTAGGATTCCAGGAATACATCCAGCAAGTCGTTTTCAAGCCTGGGTGCTCTGCATTCATTAAAGTATAAACGTTCACAAGCACCTTGAAATGCATCCTTTCTTGGACATGGGAGGCAGCGCCAGAAAGAGAAAATCTATTTTGGGATTGAAAATATGTTCTCTTCTCTGGTATGTCCAAATGATATTTAACTTTTTCCAACCTAAACTACTTGTTCAATGAGTTTCCAACAATTCCTTGGTCCTCACACGATGTATTAGCCCCATATAATCTTGAAACTGCTCATTTACAGATTTTGGACCTCCACATGGGCCAGTCTCAGCCATGCCAAAATGTGACACTCATTGGGATGAATCCATGGCAATTCTCTCCTGCTGAGTGCCTATAAGATTAGGAACATAAAACATACTGTCTTCAAAATCCAGTAGGCATCCATTTCCTCTGAAGCTACTGGTGCAGGTGGGCTCACCCTGGTCCATCTGTTCTGGGTAGAATATATCGTGACTGCACTTCTTCTAGCCCATCTTCCTGTTTTTCACTGACACATAAAAATTTCTGCTAGTTGGTCACTTTTGTTACTTGTTTCATTTCTCCTTTTCTCTAATTTTCCTTAACTGAGGTATCTCTTTTATTTACAAGTATTTAATTATATGTTTAAATTTTTAAAAATCTCAGAATCTATTCTAAATGATTCTGAATGAGCACTTTTTATTAAGAGAAAAATAAACCGGCATAGCAAAACCTTCCCTCCCAGTTTGCAGAATCTCATTTAGTAGACCTCAATTACATAAAATAATTTTACTTGGAAGATTTTTGAACATTGAGTCCTCATTTTAAAGGACTGGGAGATATTTTGGTATTAATCCCTGGAACAGTTAAACAAAACTATAAAAGGCAGAATCACAACGTATACTTCACATATCTTATAACTGCATATCTTACATATCTTATAATTCTTCTGTGGTGATCAATAGTAGGTCAACAAGTATCCCAAGAATCAAAACATATTCACTGTTAAAACTGACTTATATTAACTGTTATAACCTCCTCCTTCTGGCTAAGTTTGGCTATAACTGTTTAACATTTCCTTTGAGATCTAAATGATCGTTTGATTTGCATAGATTACAAACCCACCAGTAAAATATGAGTTTCAATTAGGTTGACTGCTTTCTCTTTTGCCAGTCCTGAACCATAGCTGTTCATTTCTGTTTACTCTTTTAACTGATTTTTTTTAATCAGCAGAGCTGATTGATCTCGTAATGTTCTATCCTCAGTGTAAGGCGATCATTGCTTCCATCAGGCCACAAATGATGTCCAATTCATTCATACTTTGGTAAAGTATCATTTATACAATTCATTTCATCATATACAATTCATAAATAAATCATTTATACAATTCATTTATATAATTCAGGTATTTTACCTGAATACCCTTAACAAAAAATTATTCTCAGTTTGCTCCTACCTAGACACAAACAATTCTCTTATGGTTCTTAATCTTTTTCTATCAGTATAAAGGACTGTGTTTCTCTTGTTATAATAATAATTATAACATTTAGTGCATGTCATGTGTATTTAAACTATACCACATGGAAAAATAGCCAGTAGTAGTATAATTATTTAGCCAATACAACACAATCCAAGAGTTGATGGATTATAATAATTTGGCAGAAAGTAGTGAGATGATGTCAATGTTTTTAACATTTCTTTGACTGGGGAAATATCTAGAGAGCTTGGGAAGAGCAGAATTTGGTGACTGATGCTTTTATAAGAGTAGAGAGTAAAGGGTCTTTTGTAATGACTGCTTCAGTTTGAGAAAGGGACAGACTAAGAGAAATAAAATTAAAGTAGTGACCAATTATGCATTAATTTATTCATCCTATGGAAGGATAGTTTCTGCTCTAAAAGGTTATAGTGTAGTTGGGAAGAATGATAAAAAAGTAACATGATAACATGTAACACCCACTTAAAATATGAGGGGATTTTGTTTTTCCATAGATGGTAATTGACGGACCACTATGTGCCAGGCAGTATGCCCCACATGCTGTACAGACCATGCATGCTCATGATATTGAGAAAGCCTGTAACTATTATGGAATGGAATGATCAGAGAAGGTTCATAGCAGAAGCTACATTTGATCTGTATCTGGACAAATGAGAGAAGTTCAACAGGTGTAGAGGCAAGCAGTTGGCATGGGCACATCATGAAGAAAGGCAAGGGAGGGTGAGCTATGTGAGGCTGAACACATCTTCTTCATCAGTCTCTGAGCTCCTGTTAGGAAACGGGGTGGCGGGGGGGGGAACAAAAGACTGGGATGGTATCTTAGTGGACTTTAGTGTGCTTGCCTCCCCAGTACTCATTCCCCATTTATCAGGTAACAGGACCTGAACTGGCCCTGAAGGAAAAAGAGTCACTTGAACTGATAATTAAAGGCAGTCTCTGGGAGAAGTAGAAGGCAGGGATAAAGGTGGGGAGGAGGAGAGAAACTGGGGAAGTACTGGCAGAAGATGGTGAAAGATGGTAAAAGAAGGTGCTGATCAATCACATTAAGCTAACTAATGTACTTGGATTTTGGTACTTAGGAAGATGCAATGATTTAAACATGTTGGGGCATCTGGTTGGTTCAGTCGCTTAAGCGTCCGACTTCAGCTCAGGTCATGATCTCGCAGTTCTGAGTTCTGAGTTCGAGCTCCCCATTGGGCTCTGTGCTGTTTTGGATTCTGTGTCTCCCTCTCTCCCTGCCTTTTACCTCCTCATGTTCTGTCTCTCTCTCCTTCAAAAATAAATAAACATTAAAAAAATAATATAAACACTTAAAGATATAATATACTAAAAATCAACCATAGAAGTTGATAGGGGTAAACATTTTCTACCTGATCCTGTGTGTTGCAGGCAATGCCTATTAGATGGCACTCCTAAAGGTGTCTGATCTACCCTTATTGCTTCCAATTCTACAAAGTCCAAGCAATAATTCTCAAGAGACTTACAACATGGGGAATATTTGCTTGATTTATTTGCCTTAGAAAAAATAGAAGATGAATAGAGTAGTAACTGAACTCTATGCCTCCTGTTTGAAGAATAAGAAATGTGTTCTTTGAATTTTTTCCGAAGCCCTCTTACAAGGCTGAATCTCTTGTTTCTTGCCACAGGCAGGAGATGTCCTAGTAGGCAGCCGGTGCTGAGCCCCAAAAGTCTATCATAACCTCATCTTCTGATGCCTTCTATTTGTTTAATTGGTAACTGCTAAATGATTATCATAAGTTAACTGTACATCTTTGAATCTCTCCATCTCTGCTTATCAGTAGAGGAATGTTAAAAGTGCATAGATGTCATCCTGGCTTTGTGCAGGTAAATATTAATCTAAGGCTTTGGTTCTCAACTAAGGACAATTTTGTTTCCCAGGGGACATGTGGCAATGTCTGGAGACATTACTGGTTTTTACACTGAGAAGTACTTAGTGGGTTGACACCAGGGATGCTGCGAAACATCCTACAATGCCCAGGACAGGCACACAAAAAAGGAATTATCTGGCCCCAAATGTCAATTGCACCAAGACTTTGGTCTAGAGCCGAGGACAGGGCTGGCTTGTTGGGACCATGAACAGTGCAGTCTCACAAGGCCATGTACTCAGAAGGGACTTTAGGCTTAATATGTGTAGTCACTATCTCACAATTGTTAATAATTTTATTTTTGGATTTGTGCTTTGTACATGGAGTCCCATGGGACAATGGAGTTTGACCCTGGGACTTAGACCCTTAGCTCATATAGAGTCCCATTTCCCATTACCCACCTCTACCACCCCATCCCCCAGAATGGGCTCTCAGCCACCTGCTTATTGCGCTTGCCCACGGAGGATGCTGGGTGCAGGCACTGAGAGGGCAGTGACTGGACACATGCACCCAGTGTATTAAGTCACCCCAGTATGTTCGGTGCACCTATGAAGATCTGCAGTTGCCCAGGACTGTTCTCATTGTGGGTGGAGGGCAACATTAAGTAGCAAATAAAAAGGCAAGACAGGTTGAAAGAGAGAGAAACCATAGAAAAAAAAGGAAGAAACTTCCCCATCCCTGCAGTTTAAATAAGGGCCTTCCCACTTTTCGTTTGCACTGAGCCTAGTGAATTCTGTAGCTGCCTCTGGCTAGGCACACATTATTTTTAGATTCTTGATTGCTAAGCAAGCTCTCCTCACTGAAAGTGTTCTTCTCAGAGCTGATGTTCTTTTTGGAGATCCCAGAAAGTCCAAACTATATTCTTTAAAACCGTCCTTGGGAATCTAATGTTTGTCTGCTTTTAGAGACGTCTTGTTTTACCGTATAATATTGTATTAATTCTTAGAAGTTTGGTGCAAATACGTTCTCCTGAAGTAAAAGTCGGTAGCTAACTTTTACACTGCTGTGTTTTGTTTAATACAGGGTATGTGTTTACAAGCACATCTCGTTCTTTTTTTATTTTTCATGTGGAAGTCAAAGAGTATGGGAAATAAAAACCCACACGTCACAGTAACTAGAAGTATCTCAATATTTGTGTTCAGTGCATTGATCAGAGTGATAGTTAAGACCTACAAATTGATCCTGAGAATGTACAGCTGTAATGATTTAATGTTGGTGGTCTCTCTTGCCACTGTTTTTAGGTTTATTTATTTATTTTGAGAAAGTGTGAGAGAGCACAAGTGGGGGAGGAACAGAGAGAGCGAGAGAGAGACAGAATATCAAGCAGGCCCCAAGCTGTCAGCGCGGAGCCCGATGTTGGCCTTGACCCCACGAACCATGAGATCTTGACCTGAGCTGAAATCAAGAGTCGGGCACTTAAGTGACTGAGCCACCCAGGCACGCCTCTCTTGCCCCTTTAAAAAAAATTATGTTTATTTATTTTTGAGAGAGAGGGAGAGACAGAGCATGAGCAGGGGCAGGGCAGAGAGAGAGGGAGACACAGAATCTGAAGCACTCTTCAGATCAGCACAGAGCCTGATGTGGGGCTCAAACTCACGAACTATAAGATTATGACCTGTGCCAAAGTCAGACGCTCAGCCGACTGAGCCACCTAGGCCCCCCTCTTGCCACTTTTTAATGTGGATGTTGGATTGGTTTTGCTTTCTTTTGCTTATTTGCCACAAACTTGTTTTGGAAGCTGATGTAATCAAAATATTTTAGATCCGTGCAGAAAAATGAGTGAAAAAAAAAAAAACAATCATTTGAGATCACTAAAGATTACTTAATTTTTTTTTCACAGTGTGCTATAGAAAATTATTGCTTTGCTTTTCACGAGAAACTTTCATTTCTGGGAGTTTTTAGTTGCTCCTGCTATACAAAGAATTGGGTTAATATGTCTTCCAAAGGTAGATATATTAGTGGTGAAATTGATAATTGGAGCCGTTTCTGTGGGGGCTGTGTATTCCATGACAGCCCATCTCTGGTACCCAGGGAGACTTGTCAAAATCTGTGTGATATGTGTCTGTATCATAAGGACTTTAGTGCCTCAAAACCATATATCTTTGTCTTTAGGCAATTTTCTGCACATCCAGTGGAATGTTCAGATATGGGTTAGAGACAGTAAGATCTGATTTAAGCTCATGAGGTTTTGGCGAAAGCTCTAGAAGCTCATTATCTTCTCTGATGTGTTGCGGTTTATATCATTATCTGGCAAAGTAGAATTGAAGCCACTGTATAAGTGCCTTTTCCTCCAAGCTTGTATAAGTGCCTTTTTCCTAATTGAAGACTCAAACTCATTTGAAGAACTGCTTGAATCTTCTGGAAAATAAAATATATCTTCAAAAAGCTCTAGCTTGTCATAGGAAAAAAAAAACACAGCAGATATCCAACTTCAATTCCAAATGGGTGACTGCTGCTATAATTAAACATTCTTTATTATGAACGTTGAATTCATTGTGAGAAAATAGGAGTGATTGCTTCCCAGAATAAGATAAGCTTTAAAAGATTTTGCAGTTTTGAGGTAATGTTCTATCATTGTACCGTGGGAATCCAAAGTGGGGAAAAAGCCCTTTGTAGATGTTCGATGTTAGATGCAGATATTAGAGATCTAGAGTTAGATATTTAGTGCCAAGCTCTGCCTACAGAAAAGATACATCATCCGTGTGTATTTTTAAAATGTTACTTTTCATAGTGTAGTGGCTTGCCTGGTTAGAAAGACGGATGGGCGACCTGGAGTCATACACATTGATTAGGTGACAGCCTATATTCTGTACAGTAGCTAGGGCCATGGCCTGCAGAATTTTCCATTGTTGGCAGTGGCTTTTGCCTTTGCAATATGGACAGTATAATGGCCTTCCACAAATTAAACCACTCTGTCTTTACTGTTGCAGGCCAGTAGGTTCTGTTGACCTTGGGCACTTCTGGACAATCAGCATCTATATAATGTAACTTTTCAAGCTCTGTTTCCGTTCCCACTCTTCTTTCATTTGGGTAAAAACTGTCTTGTGTGTTCATATTTGGGGCAGTGGAATCTGAGCCAAAAGGGATATTATTCTTTTTTAATAAAATGAATGAATATCTCTATCATTATTAGTGATCTCCCCAAGATAATAATTTAGAAAATGCTCTCCTCCAGTGTTCATACAGGAGAGAAATTGCAGAGAGAGTCTCCTAACATACTTTCCATTTGAGTGTAGATGTTTAGTACATGAGGATAGGAAGAGGTCTGTAAGAAACTGGATGAACATGGTTTTTAGAACCTGACAACTTTATACGACAATGTTTAAACAGTGAGTGTAGGGAAAATAAAACTCTTGGAGAACAAGGTAAAATTTGAAAGCCCAGCATTCTAATGATTCTTTAATCAGCTGATCAGTGTATTCATATTTAGTTCTAAATTAATCCCATTTTAATGGTGTCTTTTATCTGCTTCCACATTCTTCCAAATTCTCCAGTTAGTTTTCATTTTTCAAACTATTCCTCCCATCTGTAATGTCTGAACTATATTTCTTTGGCTATTTAAGACATTACATAAATGGCATTTTAAACAATATCTCAACAACTTACATAAGAATTAATTATTTGTAACATTCTGAATATTAATATAAACCTGCTATATTTGTTGTAAATAAGGTGGCCTGCAAAATTGATTTTTTCCAAATGACTGCTTAATGATGTTTGTATATTATCTAAAAAGGTGATTTTTTTTTAAACTTGAGCAGCCAAAGGGCACTTACAAAGAAAGTATATTTATTTTTTATAGAAAATAAAACATACAACATGGAACTTGCAATTTAACTTGTTAAACATTCAAAGACGCTTTGTATGTCTTCACTTTTTGAAGGTATCTCTCTGATAATGATTTTGTGTTGCTGTTCATATCTCTATCTTGATCATTTAACACTGGGTGTGTTCTTAATGAACACTTAATGAGTAAAAATATCTTTCCAACCTGAGACTCTAAGCAAAGTGAGGGCAAAGCTCTGTGGTTCTCTCTTCAGACTTTCTGCTTAGGAACTTGATTTGCCATATTTTTCAAATGATATGCACATGAAGGGAAAACACAACAGGGTTCTCAATGTACATTTTGAGGGAGAGGGGCTTGTGCAAAGGCTGATAATCCATACCCTGTGGATTACTACCTGAATATTTCTCATTCTCCATTTTCCTCCCAACCAAGAAGAAACTTACATTTTATTTTCTTTCTTGATGGGAACTTCCAAACTGTCATTTCTTCCTCTTTAGGTGAAATTTGCTCTCCCCTCTCTCCTATAGTGAAGGGGCTTTGGAATGGGGGGAGGGTAAGCAGGAAGCATCAGATCACTGAGAGGACAAAACAGATGGTGAGTTATTTAAAACATATATTCCATTGCATTGATTTTCGGTGTTTAAGGTCAAGCTATTGACAAGCTAAGGGAATCTTTATTATGGTTACTGGATAGAATGTTATTACCTTTGACTGTGTCAAGAAAAAATTACAGTGGCTAGAGATTGATCTGCAAAAGGGACCAGGGATGATGCAGGTTAATGCCTTCTTTTATAAAGTTGGGGTCAAAAGATTCTTCCTGTGTTTGATGGGATAAGTAATAAATATTTAGATTCACCATTTTTGGCTGCACAGATTAGTAGAGAAATTAGAAGAATGATATAATCATATTTAAAGAGGGATGGATGAGTAGCCAGAACCCAAAAGATGAATTTTAAAGTTAGCAGATGAAGAAATAGGGCTCAAATCATATTAGCATACTGAATGACCACCAGAAGGCCTGCAAAAGTTTTTTGTTCATTTTTTTTCAAGTGGTTGTTTCTGGGGGAGTTAAAGGATAGAGCAGCAAATTGTCAATTTAAACTCAGCTCTTCTGTATATTGTTTAAATATTTTACTTATTTATTTATTTATTTATTTATTTTTTATACTTTATTTTGAGGGAGAGAGAGACAGAGCACACATACAGCAGAGGGGCAGAGAGAGAGGTAGAGAAAAAAAATCCCAAACAGTCTCTGCACTGTGAACCCATGAACCCTGAGTTCACGACCTGAGCCAAAGCCAAGAGCCGGGCGCTTAACTGATTGAATCACCCAAGCACGCCTGTTTAAATATTTAAAAAAAAAATGAAGTAGAAAGATATGCTGCCCTTTTTATATTGTTTCTTCTTGTGACTAGCGAGAATCCTAAATGGAAATTAAACGAAAAATACAATAACAATAACGACAAAATAACAAGGCAGCTCGCCCACTACAAGGCCAACACTACTATGGCTGGTACTAAGAGTGTCTGACCCCTTTTTAGCTCCTCTGGTCACTCTTTCTCTATAAGGGGGATTAAACACCTTCCCCCTTAACTTCCTAAATCTTATTCATCCTTCAGATTTCAGCTTTCTCTGAAAAGCTTTCAGGATGCCATTAATTTGGCCCTTAACAAAACTCAAAAATCTCATTAAGGGTCTCTAGCAAAAGTAATTGAATTTGATTTTTAATTCACAGAGAAATGTGGTATCTCAGCTATTCACACAATTCTGCCTCACTTGATATCACTGCATAGATATAGGTACTGTTAGTCATTCATGAAACAAATATTTCTTAAGCCTCTGTGTGTACTATGATCTTTATCATCACAGAGTTTATAACTTGATTGAGGACACAAATAAACAGATAAATTTGTCATAAATATTAGGAAGGATGCTTTGAGAGGAGGGAGGTCTTTTTCTAATGATTTGCCGCCAACGTCGTCTCCGTTGGAATGATTTTTGTATTGAGACCAGAAAAATGAGAAGGAGCCAGCTGTGTGTGGAGGACCTAGAAGAGTATTTCAGATACAGGAAAGAGCAACCACAAATACCTTATCTATGACAAGAAGTAATGTGTTCAAGAAACTGAAGGAAAAGCAAGTTGACTGAATCAGGGAGATAAAGGGAGCAAAGATGATGAGTATGATGGAAATACAGGGAGTCATTTTCACAAGAAACTTTGAGGGTACTGGTAGATGTCTGGTAGAATTGTCATTGTAATGGGAGACTGCCCTGGGGTTGAACTGGAGACAACATTATCTGTGTGTGTGTGTGTGTGTGTGTGTGTATTATTGTTGTTGTTGTTTATTTATTTTGAGAGAGAGATGTGGGAGGGACAGACAGAGAAGGAGAGATAGAGAGTTCCAAGTAGAATCTGTCATGTCAGAATTGAGCCCAATGTGGGGCTTGAACTCATGAACTGTTAGATTGTGACCTGAGCTGAAATCGAGAGTTGGATGCTCAGCCGACTGAGCCACCCAGGTGCCCCTAATCTAATTTGTGTGTTAACAAACCATTCTGGCTTCCCAGTGGGAATGGAATGATGGTGGAATAAGGACAGAATCTTTAGATTTTTGCATTGCTACAGTCTAGATGAGAGTTTGTCCCAGCTCCATTTAGAGAGGTGGACAGAAAGTAGATGGACTATTGGGTGCCTGGGTGGCTCAGTCAGTTGAGCATCCGACTTTGGCTCAGGTCATGATCTCATGGTCTGTGGGTCCAGCCTTGCATCGGGCTCTGTGCTGACAGCTCAGAGCCTGGAGTCTGCTTTGGATTCTATGTCTCCCTCTGTCTCTGCCCCTCTCCCACTCACGCTTGGTCTCTCTCTCTCTCTCTCTCAAAAATAAATAAGCATTAAAAAAATTGTGTATAAAGAAAGAAAGTGGATGGACTCAGCACACATTCTAGAAGCACCGTCTCTCAGATTTATTCTCAGGTACTTTGTTCACTCAAGATCAAAGGTAGTCATTTCCTCTGTTCTATCAGGGGCTAAACTCTTCTTATCTTCTAAATTGTATCCTCTCTTATTTATTACTACCCTTTACCAGTTGTCTCTTCTTTATGAAGTATCTTCTTGATACTTCATTGCTACCTATTTTACCTCAACATATACACATGATCAGGTCTCTCCCATCTTTATAATCTTTCTGAAAACTTCTTTTCCACATGCCTGCCTCCTTCCCTTCAGAATCTTACTCTTCTCTACTATTTACCAAACAGGCTTCTGCATAAAATTATGTTCCCTAGGGTCTTAATCCTCAAATGCAAATTCAATGTATTATTTTTATTTCATATCTTACTTGATCCCCCAATGACAGCATGAACCATTTGTCTCTTGTGTTTTGCTTTATTTCCTTGATGCTTCTGCCAAAGCTCTCTATTTCTTCCCCTGTATTTTTTTAAAGATCAATATAAAATTTATGATGTCCCTTCACCTCCCTGAACTTAAATAATATGAAAATACTAATATTCCACTGTGTTTGATCATTCCTTCTTTTTCTTTCTTATTCTGTGTAGTCTCTCTGGATTGTGTCCGTAATACTTAAGTAGCCTTTAAGGTCACTTATTGCTGATGAATTCCAAACCTTTCTTTTCCAGCATATGATCCTGATCTTAATCCATATTCTTTAAATTTCTTAATGTTTGTTTATTTTTGAGATAGAGAAAGCAGCATGAGTGGAGAAGGAGCAGAGAGAAAGGGAGACACAGAATCTGAAGCAGGCTCCAGGATCTGAGCTGTCAGCACAGACCCTGACGCGGGGCTCAAACTCACGAACTGTGAGATCATGACTTGTGCTGAAGTTGGACGCTTAACTGACTGTGCCACCCAGACACCCCTTAATCCATATTCTTTATGGCTTCTCACTGATTATCCTCTCTCTCTTGTTCCCCCCCCCCAAACTTAATAATATGTACTTCTTTCTTTTCTCTAAGCTATGATCCAACTAAATATCTATGGTTCATAAGGAGATTATCTTGGGTGGAAACTTCCTGTTACCATAGAGCACCTTGATGTAAGAACTTGAAACATCCAGAACAGGAGTGCAGGGAAGGAAACAAATAGATTGAGGTTAATTTGTTACTGGTTACCTCCTGTAGAAACTATAAGTTGGTTACAAATCTTGACAATTGACTGGGCACTGTAAATGCAAGTTTCCCCTGAATAAAATTTTAACCACTTGAATTTTAATAAGATTCTTTTTTAAGGATTTCTTGAAATTTTTGTCTTGAGCTTTAGAAATAGATGGCATAGTTATCTAGTGGCTAAAATAATTTTGTCTTCCATCAGGAAATCTCCTCAGATCTCCTGACAATTACAGTGTCTCCTGCCTTTTGGTGTAAAGGCAAAACCCTAAAGGCAATGATAGATTTCAGAGCAAACGTTCTATAGGTATATAAAAACATTACTTAAAAAACAAAAACAAAGACAAAAACAACCCAAGGTACAGAAAGAATCAGTACAGCAGAAAGAAAAATACTACAGAACCTCCTGTCAGATGGCCTGAGTTTGGAGCTCAGATTACTTATCTTTTTCACACTTTTGGGTAAGAGACGTAACTTCTCAAAGCCTAGTGCTCTTCTATTTTTTTCAAGTAAGGTGAACTTCATATAACATGAATTAAACATTTTAAGATGAATAATAAAGTGGTATTTAGTACATTCACAATGTTGTGCAATCATCAGCTCTACCTAGTTCCAAAACATTTTTATCATCCCAGAAGAAAGCCCAGCATTCATTAAACAGTTAATTTCCATTGCTGTCTGCACATAACCTCTGGTAAACACCAATCTGCTTTCCATCTCTGCCTATTCTGGGTAGTTCATATAAATGGAATCATCTGGTATATGACCTCTGTGTCTACTTTTACTTGGCGTAATGATTTCCAGGTTCATCTATATTGTAGCATGTGTCACTCATTACTTTTTATGATTAAATAATATTTCATGGTAAGTATATACCATAATTTGTTTTGACTGAGTAACATTTCATTGGCTGTGTATACCACAACTTGCTTTCCCATTCATCCATTGATGGACATTTGTGTTTTTTTCCGCTTTTTGTCTACTGTGAATACTACTGCTATGAACATGCATGTACATGTCTTTGTTGTGCACTTTTTTTCCTTATTCTTTTGGTATATACTGTGAAAGAATTGTCATCTAAAATAGAACCAGAGATTATAAAATGGAGACTCGCATACATGTACCTTCAGGAAGACAAACCTTAAGGCCAAGAGACTGGTTTCTCATAAATGCCTGATTTATAGAAAACCGAGTGTTGGAATTTTCTTGGATGGTGGGGGGTTGGTCAGAAATTGTCTCCCATCAATCTTGAGAAGTTTTGCCAGAGGTATGTATGGAAGATAACCCAGGGTGGGTTGGTCTCACAAAGTGGGATGAATTGAGCTTTGTTTGTATAACAGGACTGGTTTGGCCAGCTTGGGCAATTTATGAGGCTCGTCTCCATCTGTGTTTGATTTTAACTGACCCTCCCTGAACTCACCCCTTTTTACATTCCCTCATTTTTGGTTGAACTCTGACTTTATTTGGGATCTGTTTAAAGGCTTTATCCATTCCGGTGAGCACTCAGTGTTTTTTTGTTGACAACACACTAGAATTTCAATATCATTCCTTTGGAATTCTTGAGAGCAAAATGAAACAAAAATAGTAATACTATTCGTGAGCACGACTTGAGCAAATCAACACTACCAGAGCACTTGCCATCTCCTTATGAGAGATTTCAGTCTCCGAAGAACAAACAAACAAACAAAAATTCTTATAAGAGAATACGTTAGTTATAGATAGGCCAGATTTACAGATTTTTGGAAGGTCATCTGCCAACTGGAAGACAATTTCCATGCAATAGGGGACACCTAATCATGGGTTAGATAAAGCTCCTCCACCGGGAGAAAAAGTACCATATGAAAAACACAACTGTGCAACAAAATCCAACTCGCAACCCTGAAAGCAAATTAATCAGGCTATCTAGAGATTTTTTTCTTTGTTTTTCTTTTGCTCTCAGCAAAACCTGTGAGAAATGGGGTTCCAGTCAGCTATAAATGCTCTAAGGGTAGCCTTCCCCCAGGGACCCTGACCAGTTTTATGATCCAAAATTATGATCCCTCCTCATGTACATATTTGACTAAATGGACCAACCTTAGTAAGATAATTTAGAACTTCGACTGCCTTTACGGGGAACTTGCAAACTCCTCAAACTTGTTTTCCCATAGCTATTTTAATTGGTCCTAGAAACTTCTACATGTATTCTGAATTCTAAAGTTGCCTTTTTACAAAATACTATTTCTAAGCTAACTGAAGCGAATAAACAACCAAAAAGAGATTTCAAAAGCATCTGGGGCTGAGGCCTCTTCCTTGGCAACACCAACTAGTTCCCCCAATCCCCTTCCTTGACGTGACCTCCATTTCTTTTCTAGTACTAAACTGTTATCAATGTTGACTGTTAGAGAGAGAGAGAGAGAGAGAGAGAGAATTAAAAAAAAATCAGGACATTGGAAAGACAATTGTCCTGCACTTAAAAAAAGGAAGGAAAAAATTTAAATAGCAATTATCCTAGACTTCAAAACGTTACCCATAGAGACTAAAAGAAAAACAAAGGGAGGAAAAGCCTTTGTAAGTACAGACTGCTTTAAAAGTTCTCTTGATGAAATTAACTTGTAAAGAACTCTATTTAATTGGCTTAGAGAAAATCAAGCATTTATATAAATTAAGTATATTCTCAGAAACATAGAAATTTACCCAAATGGTTTTCAAGTGTCCTTGATCTGGGATCATCTTTGATAAATAAAAGCTAGCTTAAGTTTGTTGGTTTAATTAAAGCAGACATGTCCTTAGAGTTATCAACGTTAAGTATAAGACTTTTATTCTAGGTAGATTTACTGAAAATCAAACAAGCTCATATTACCTCTGTTTCAAAAATTTGTCAGCCAGAAAAATAACTTCAAATATTGGCTAAATGCTTTAAAGTACCATGAAATCTTTAAGAGTAGTCTAAATATTGTCTTTAAAAACAAATGATTTAGGGGCGCCTGGGTGGCGCAGTCGGTTAAGCGTCCGACTTCAGCCAGGTCACGATCTCGCGGTCCGTGAGTTCGAGCCCCGAGTCAGGCTCTGGGCTGATGGCTCGGAGCCTGGAGCCTGTTTCTGATTCTTGTCTCCCTCTCTCTCTGCCCCTCCCCTGTTCATGCTCTATCTCTCTCTGTCCCAAAAATAAATAAAAAACGTTGAAAAAAAAAATTAAAAAAAAAATAAAAAAAAAACAAATGATTTAAATAGATACTAAAGGAACAAGAGCCTTTAGGTGAACTTTTTAGCAAACGGTTTCCGAAGTCTTTTGGTTACTGAAAACTTTGAGGTTTTGCTAAGTTAAGTTAAATAGTGAGTTAAGTCAAATTTATTGGATATCTAGATCATTCCAAATAAATAAAATAATTTAAAATAAAACAAAATAAAATAATTTAAATTAAAATACTGAAACATTATTAAAAATAGGTTTAGCTACTTGTAACTTCCTTTACAGAGAAACTAAAGATATTTGGGTCAATGAATAAACCATGTTGTTAGCCACTCTGAAAATTTACTGTGAAGAAAATATACTCCTAGAAATTGTAAAATGTATTTATAACTTTGCTAATTTACCACAGGGTGCTAATATATGATAAGCAATTCATACATTGCTGGCTTCCTATTTTTCACTGGAAAGCAAAGACTACAAGTAGAAGTTGGAAGATGAGCTGAGATTAGGGAAGGACATGCACGTGTCTGCTACTCTGCGGGCTTTGGGGCTGGTGGACAAGGCAGGAGAGCAGGATATTAAGTTGAAAGCCTTGGCATGTTATTTTGCAAAGCCAGGAGGGCACGGATGCCACACAGTAAGATCCAGGCACTTGTGACAAAGCCTGATTAGGACTCTAGGAGGTGGAATCTCTGGGAAAGTGATAGGAGGAAGAGGAGGGTGTGATGATGATTGATGGGAAAGCAGATTACTACTTCTAAGACTTAAGGAACGTAAAGTATGTGTTTTTGACAAAAGAAGGTATGAAGAATGAGGATGCATTTTTGTTGAGAAAAAATAAAATAGGTTTGTCCTAAAGTAAATGGTTGTTTCATAGCGAGAAAGGAAAAAAGATAGGATGACCTGGATAGATAAAATTGCAAGTTTGTGGAAGGGAAATCTTGAGAAAGGAACCCTGTGTGTAATCAAGCTAAGATTGGAATGGATTTATTTAAATTAAAAAATATATAAGAATTTTTACTATCAAAAAGCACAGTACTGCAAAATTAGAATTTGGTTTTCTCTGTTAAAAAGAAAATTTTCTTAGATTATTGGTCTGCTGTTAATAAAAAAACATCATGAACAAAGGTTTTTCTTCACCTTTTAAGTAAGTGCCTAGAAAACAAAGATTTTATGTTTTTATCAGAATAATCTCCTGTGCTTTAGGTTATCTTTATCATCAGGTGTTTTAAATTTTGCTCAGAGCTAGCTAAGCTTCTATATTTGCCTTTAAAATCTTTTATTGCCACTTCATTTAAATAGATAATTTTCTCTCCATCTAAAAGAGGAATATTATAATAATTAGGCTTATTTGGTATATTAAATACCCATTCCTGGGAAGCATTATCGAATAAAAGGTAACACTGGGCCTTCTTTAGGTGTATTTATATAAATGTATTTTATAAATATTCTAGAAATTATATAAAATTCCTAAAATTCTGATATGTTCTGGGATAATGTTATGTCATAATTTAAAAATGTATGTCACAAAAATACCCAAATTCCGTTGTCAAGTACATTACAAAGTTCATCTAACCTTTAACCATTGTCATTTTTAGGTCTTTTGTCATTTGTAGGCAATTACTGTTTTATTCTGATGCCTTTACAGATATATTTCATCTTCAAAGGGAAAAGACCCTGACACCCTAGAATACAGATTTCTGATAACTTTAAGATCACAACTCTGAGCTAGGAAAGAATTTCTAAAACTCTGATATGTAAACAGATGAATTTATAAAATTGCTAACAAAAGATGAAAGAAAATAATTACATAAGACTGGATAAATTGATAGCACAAATTATAATTTTTATGACTTCATTTAAAACATTGCTGGTTCTTTAATGTTTTGTTTTCCCAATTTAAAGGACCCCTTTTTATTCTCTTTTAAGAAAATGTATCTTTGTACAAAGGTTCAAACATTCATCTTTTACTTCCCACCCAATCCCTTTGAATTTGGAAATTCTTATTAAATATTCTTATTTTTCATGACAATGTATATAGTTATGTAAGTTCAATAAAAATCTGTTCTCTTTGTAACAGGATACAATTGGACAAGTCTTTGACAACTTTATTGCCTAAATAGACTTCGAAAGTCCAATCTGAGATTTCTTATGAAAAGTTCCCACAAAGCAGATTTTAAAAAGCTTATTCATTTGCTGCACTTATATAAATAATCAGGGCAAGTTTATTAAAACTGAACTTAATCTACAAACAAATTAATCTTATTATAGTTATCTTGGATAGAAATGGGGATGATTAGAACAAAATATATATTTCAATAATGCACCTTCATGCATATCAGATTTCAATGTTGTTAATTACCTCTGAGGTTTGTTTTCTACCTGTGAACTGGACTCAGTCTTGAATTTTTCTAATTTCCTTCAGAATGTAGCTAGAATTCTCCAAATTAACACTTCTAATTTTCTCCCACTCTTCTGATTTGGAATCATCATGAAACTAAAGCTGCCTTTTCCTAGAGTCATGCTAGCTAAAGCTGAGACGACTGTATTAACTTCAGATAAATCATCGCAGCAGCTCTTAAGTGGACAATCTTGGTGCCTGTTGCTCTGTGGTCATTCAGAAGGATCACCATCGACATTGAAACCACAAACCAGAAAAGTCTGTCAGATTGTCAGTGTCTGCCCTCACTCCATCTGAAGATGCTTTCAACCTGACATCTATAAATTTTCTCAACTGGCTGCTCTTCAAAATTTAGGAACTGAATT
The DNA here is from genome assembly GCF_016509475.1 of Prionailurus bengalensis. NCBI lineage: Eukaryota > Metazoa > Chordata > Mammalia > Carnivora > Felidae > Prionailurus > Prionailurus bengalensis. Next base: position 103,406,621 of record NC_057349.1, read on the forward strand.
TATAATTTGCTCAAACTATTAACCTTTATTTTTCTTTTGTTTCCCTAAATTCCCTTCTTCCCAAATGCATGTAAACTAAATCATCCACTTTAGAAGGACATAGTGACTGACATTTTTAAAATTCTCTTGTCAAATGAAGCCAATGAAGTTCCATATCATTTTCCTTCTTTGTGGGACAAGACACCTGAGGAGGGTCCTACTTAGCTCCATGGGACATATACAAAAAAATGAACAAATCGCACCTGAATGACTTGATTAGTCAGTGATGCTTTGTGTAAAGGAACTTGGTCAAAAGGGAGAAATGTGAAAGAATTTTAATGTAAAATAGGACTGGAGGATATAAAATGGAGAATCTCATTCATGTACTCTCAGGAAGATAAAACTTAAGACCAAGAGACTGATTTCCTGGAAATGCCTGATTTACAGAAAACTGATAGTGTTGGGATTCTTTTGGAGGTGGGGGGTTGATCAGAGATTGTTGTGTATCAACCTTGGGAAGTTTGCCAGAGGCAGAAACAGGAGACACCCCAGGTTGTGCTGGTCCCACAAAGTGGGCTGAATTGTGCTTTGTTTGTATAAGTGGACTGATTTTGTATGCTTGGTCAGTTTTCAAGGCAGGTCTCCATTTGTTTTTTATTTTGACACCCACTGAACTCCTCCTTCTTTATATTTTCTGTTCATAAATACAACCTACACACCCCCTCCCCGCCATCCACAATGGACTCACCTGTGTCTTGCTACAGTTTGCTCATCCTGAATTGCAATCCTTCTGCTATTCCCAAATAAACTCATCTTTTTGAGCTTATTTAAATTTTCCTTTTTACTTAGGTCAATCATACCTAGTAGTAGAATTAATGGATTAAATGGTAATTCTATATTTAAGTCTTCAAGGAACTGTCAAACTGTTTTCCAAAGTGGCCAATTTTACATTCCCACTAGCAGTGTTGGAAGGCTCCATTTCTCCATTTCCTCACCAATACTATTTTTTACCATTTTAAAAATAATTTTATTATAGTTATCTCGGTAGTATGAAATGGTATCACATTGTGGCTTTGATTTGTACTTCCCTAATAAATAATGCTGCTAAACATCGTTAAATATGCTTATTGGCCATTTGTATATCTTCTCTGGAGAAATATCCATGCAAATTCCCTATCCATTTATACACTGAATTATTTGTGCTTTTGTTGTTGAGTTGAATTAGTTCTTTATAACTTCTGAATACTAGACACTTATCACATATATGACTTGCAGATATCTGCCCCATTCTTGGTTTGTCTTTTCACCTTCTTGATAATGGCCTTTGATGAACAAAAGTTTTTAATTTTGATGAAGTATAATGTACATATTTTTAATTTTGTTACTCATACTTTGGGTGTCATGTCTAAGAATTTACTGGCCAACCCAAGATCACAAAAATTTACCTTCATATTTTTTTTCTAAGTTTTATGTTATGATCTTTTGCATTTAAGTCACTTTTCCATTTTGAGGGAATTTTCGCATATGGTGTGAGTATGGATCCAACTTCATTCTTTGTTCGTCTTGTGCACCACTCTTTGTTGAAAAGGCCGTCTTTTCCCTATTGAACGGTATTGGCATTATTGCCAAAAAATCAATTGGCTGTGGATGTATGGGTTTACTTCTGAATTCAATTCTATTCCATTGGTCTGTATGTGTCTCTTTATGCCAGCACCACACTGTTTTGATTCCTAGTAAGTTTTGAAATTGAAAAGTGTGTGTCCTCCTATGCTATGGGCTGAGTCACGTCCTTCCAAAAATTTGTACATTGAATCTTCAATCCCTAATGTATGGGACTTGGAGGTAGTTTCTTTGGGAGGTAATAGGTTTAGATGAGCTCTTGAGGGTGGGGACCCCATGCTGGGATTAGCGCTCTTATAAGAATAGATACCAGAAAGTTTGTTCTTTCTCTCTCTCCCTTCTTCCTCTTCCTCTCTATGTCTGCCATGTGAGGACACAAAGAAAAGGCAGCCATTTGCAAGCCAGGCAGAGAGCTTTCAACAGAATCTAACCATACTGGCACCCTGTTCTCAGACTTCTAATCTCCAGAGCTAGGAGAAAATAAATTTCTCTTGTTCAAGTCACTCGGTTTATGGTATTTTGTTATTGCAGCCTGAGCTGACTAAAACATCCAACATTTTTCTACTTTTTCAAGATTGTTTTGGATAGTTAGGGCCCCTTGAGAATTCCATATGAATTTGAGGATCAATGTTTCCATTTCTGTAAAATGGTTGTTGGAATTTTGATAAGGATTATATTGAATCTGTAGATTGCTTTGTTATAGTAACAATGTTAAATCCTCTAGTCCATGGAAATGGGGTGTCTTTTCCACTTACTTAGGTGTTCTTTACTTTCTTCCAGCAATACTTTGTAGTTTTTAGCGTAGAAGACTTTCACCTTCTTGCTTAAATTTACTCCTGTGTATTTTATTCTTTTGGATGCCATTGTAAATAAGATTTATTTTTAAATTTATTTTTTGGATTGTTCATTGCTGGTGTATAGAAATGCAACTGATGTTTCTGTGACTATCTTTTACCCTGCAACATTGAACATTGTTAAATTTGTTTCTAAGATTTTTTTTTGGAGAGTTTCTATAAAAAAGATCATGTCATCTATGAATAGAGAGTTTTACTTCTTTTCTATTTTGAAAGTCTCTTATTAGCATTCTCCTTCTTAATGAGTGGAAGATAATTTACTCTCTCTCTTAAGATATTTGCCAGAAATATAAGGCTTAGTTACGTATTATGAGATTTTTACCTGTCAAATTGCAAAGACTTTTAACATTAAATATTGGTGAAGAGTATTGAAAATGTGGAACTCAGTTATCAAGAGTGGAAATTAATCAAATCTTTCAAAAGATTAATGTATAAGCATACTACTGACAACAATTTTACTTGTAATTTATATCCTGAAGAAATAATCGAACAATTTCCAATGGCTTATATATGAGGTTATTCACTGCAGCATTATTTACAATGGGATATTTTTTAAAACAACCTAGTAAAAGATTGTTAAACATGTTATAAATCAGTCATAAGGTATTATGCTGTGCAATCATTAAAATGTTTGTTGTGAGAGTAGTTTCATAGTATGTTTAAAAAAAGTTTGAAAGGGCTATTTCTTCTCATTCTTCCCCTTCTTCTCCTTCTCTGTATTCTCACAAATGAATCAACAATTAGTTACATATGCTGAAATATTAGTAACGGTTATCTCTGTGTAGTTGAATTAATTAGCAATTTCTTTTCAGTCTTTTTTAGTGTTTCATATATTCTATGCTTATTATTTATGATTTTTAACAAGACAAACACATTTAAAGAAATCTTAATAAACATAAGAAAACTTTTTCTCTCAGAATCTACATGTTATTATTTTATAACAATCAGCTTTTAAAATTTGCTCACTATTTTACCTTATTTTTATGTCAATTCTCCCATGATGTGTATCAAAGTGAGTCAATGGTGAAAAAGAAGAGGAGAGGAGCACCTGGGTGGCTCAGTCAGTTAAACATCTGACTCTTGATTTTGGCTCAAGTCATGACCTCACAGTTTGTGAGTTCAAGCCCCACATTGGGCTCTGCGCTGACAGAGCAGAGACTGCTTGGGATTCTCTCTCTCTCTCTCTCTCTCTCTCTCTTTCTCCATAAATAACTAAACATTAAAAAAATAAAAAGAAGAGGAGAAAAAAGTCTCTCTCTCTATATGTACATATATTTACATATTTATTTATTTATATATATATGCCCATGCATATTTTTCTGGGGCTCAAACTGGTCTGCAGTATGCTCTTTATAAGTTTTTTTTTTTTTTTAATTAATGGAAAAAACATAGCACGCAACTGCAGAATCTCAAAGGAAACAAAACCAGCAGAGACACCAGAGGGGGGAGAAAGTTCTGATTTTAACAATAGAAAAACTAATAAATTTTAGCTTAAATTAATATATGTAGGCCAAATAAACTATAATTGGAATTTAAAAGTCTCTTGTCTAAGAAACAGGCACCACTGAAGAAAGTAAACATGTCTTATAACATCATGTTTTGATCTGGAGATCAATGACTATGGAGGAAAGTAAATCTTCCTAGCATCTGTTTGTAAGCTTTGGCTTAAACTTTGGTTAGGAACATTACATGCTCTGGTGACTTATTCTATCAGGAATGAGAATCCTGAGACACCTCGGTGGCTCAGTGGATTGAGCATCTGACTCTTGATTTTCGCTTAGGGCATGATCTCCTGGTTCGAGAGATTGAGCCCAGCATCAGGCTCTGTGCTGGGATTCTCTTTCCCTCTCTCTCTGCCCCTCCCCCACATGTGCTCATTCTCTCTCTCTCAAAATAAATAAATAAACTTAAAAGAAAAATGAGATCATGAGGACTGTCAGAGACAAAACAGATGACCACCAGTGAAGGGAAGCAAAAATAATGTAAAAACAGGGAGGGGACAAAACATAAGAGACTCTTAAATATGGAGAACAAACAGAGGGTTATTGGAGGCGCTGTGGGAGGGGAGATAGGCTAAATGGATAAGGGGCATTAAGGAATCTACCTCTGAAATCATTGTTGCACTATATGCTAACTTGTATGTAAGTTTAAAAAAAAAAGAATGAGAATCATTTTTAATGTTACCATTCTTAGCTCTCTTTAATTTTTCAAAATATTTCCATTGTTCCTTAAAATCAGGAAGCTTATTAATTTACCTATGCAATCTATGCTTTAAAGTTTAAATGTCTTCATTTTCCAAATTTCTATGGCCACTTCTATAGTAACTTGTTAATATGGACATTAAGTGGTACTTAAATGAGAGATATAAAATCTACAATATGTTTAACATGGCTGATTAACATTACTGGAAATCTTGCATTTTGATAATCTTCAGTATTCTATGTTTAGCAATTTTTTGGCTATTTGAAATACAGTAAGTTTCTTCTGCCAGAAGTACATTAGAATGTAAATTAGTTAATATTTTATCTCATGTTAATGTGGTATGTCAAAAATGAACAGGGTTTAAACCTATAAGCTTAAGAAAATTAGAATGTGATATTGTAAAAATCTTTTGGTAAGGTTTTCACCTTTTAACTCTGAATGTGGCTCTTTAAAACCTAGGCTAACATTTTTGCCAATAGGGCTCTGATCCCATAAGTAGTAATTTATAGGGCTGAATCCTATCAACCTAAGGAAGGTTAAGAGAGGTCTACACATTTATTGTCAATCTTTATGTCATGGCACCAGTGACCCTGAACTACTTGTATTTTATGAAACTGTTTATGCTGTATCAGACGTTATGCCTTTGTTATGTGTGTGTGTGTGTGTGTGTGTGTGTGTATACACATATGTATTATGCATATAATTTCCCTCTTTATGCTGGGTAGTATTAAACTCTACATTTTATATCCTCCTTTTCTATTATTAGTGTTGTTTGTCCTTTTTGTTTGATTAAATTTTTATTCAACTACTTTTTTGAATGCCCTTTTATTACTTTGTTTTAAATGTGTTACTTATAAATAGCACAGAGCTATGTCACATTTTTCATACCAACATGAATGTACTTGGGGTTTAATGGGAAATTTTTGTTCGTATTTTATGCAGTGTAATAAGTCATAAATAAAACTGATTGTTCACAAATTTTAAAAATATTATTTATATTTCTTCTCATTTTTTTCCCCAACCATTGGTGAATTGATCAAATTGTTATTACTTTTATTCATCCCTCCTGTCGTTTTCTAAGTTTTATTATACTTTTGAATCTTATTTCTGATTATGTTCTTTTCCCCAGTGCTCATAATGAAACACACAGTTTGGCAGTGTATTTAAACAAAGCCCTTCCGGGGCGCCTGGGTGGCGCAGTCGGTTAAGCGTCCGACTTCAGCCAGGTCACGATCTTGCGGTCCGTGAGTTCTAGCCCCGCGTCGGGCTCTGGGCTGATGGCTCAGAGCCTGGAGCCTGCTTCCGATTCTGTGTCTCTCTCTCTCTCTCTGCCCCTCCCCCGTTCATGCTCTGTCTCTCTCTGTCCCAAAAATAAATAAAAAACGTTGAAAAAAAAATTAAAAAAAAAAATAAACAAAGCCCTTTCCCCCTACTGATAGATCTCATTATTACTATTATTATTTTTACCGTTCTTTCCATCAATACCCAGAATGCATTCACTTCTTCATGTTCTGCTTGCTCTTATCAATAGATTTCACTGAATACTTTATAATCTTTGTTCTGGATTATTAGATTTTTCCTGTAATTTATCCTCCTTATTTTAAGAAGCCTTATTTAGTATTTTTTAATCATGTACACAGATTATGAATCATGTCCATATTAATTTATTATCTATCTAATCTGGCTTTATTGATCAATACTATTTCTTTTCCTTCCAATTTTTCCTATCTTGAGAATTCCATTATGAATGATTATTATTTGAAAAGTGGTATTTTTTTGAATATTTTCCTCAACAGGGGCATGTAAGTGATATAATCTTTGCATCTTTGTATATACACAATTATGTGGCAGATAAATGCTTGGATGGGTATAATATTTTTGGTTTAAGTTCCTTTTATCTTTTTCTCACTGGTCTACTAATAGTATTCCATTTTGTAAGTTCCTATGTTGCAGGCAACAGCCCAATGACATTGATTTTAGTTCAGTAAGTAGGGAGATTTGGATCAGGAATCAAAGTATTTTTTTTTCCCCTTTTCTTTCTCTTTCCTCTTTTTTGGAGGGGAGTTGTATTTCATCCCAGAATCCCACTGGGACTTCAGTCTTATCAACTTAAATTGACTGTCTTCACCTGTTCTTTGCATTAGCAAGTGAGAAGACTAGGTAAGACAAAAGACGCTTGCTGATAGTCAGGGTTAGGATAGTAACAATAACAAGGGAGACCAGTGGATAAATGTACATTGTATTTTAAAGGTCAAATTGACAGGATTTTCTAATATATTAGACATAAGTTTGATCTAATGAAAGATTCCAAAGATGATACATAATTTCCAGACCTAGCAGCAAGATAGATGACCATGCTATTTCTCAAATAGGAGAAAATTGGGGGTGATTCATATGTTATATTTGTTAATTTTAAAAGTCAGTGACATTTAAGGGATAAATCAAGTAAGGATAGGCATTTGTAAACCTGCAGCACAGGGAGAGATCGGGCCTTGAAATATATATCTATGAGCCATTAGAATAAAAATGATTTTCAACCCAGGGGGATGGATTGATCTAATCATGCCACATATCTATTGAGCATCCTTTTAGGAGTAGGTGTTATTGTAGGCATGGGATACATAATAGTGAATAAGATAGAGTTGTGGAGGTTTAATTATAATGAGAGGTGGATGTCACTAGGGCAAAGCCATAAATTGAATTCTGAGGAACACATAGATGTAAAAGTCTGGTTGAGGAAGAGTATCCAGATAGGAGACTAAAAGGAATTGGCCAGCCGATAATAAAAAATCCAAGAGTGTTCCAAGAGAGGAGGCCTTTAAGAAGAGAGTTGTTCACTCTGCTGAGTATTGCTAAGTAGTCAGGTAGTCTCAATACAAGAGAGACTCCACAGTTTATCAATATGGAGGTAATGGAGTTGGTGCCCTGAGGAAACGATGATGGTGGTAATAGCAGGGAAGCCAGAATGGAGCAGAACATGGAGTGAATAAGTGGAGAGAGCAGAGACATTGAGTGTTGATATCTAGATTGTGGTCGTTGTTGTTGTTGTTATTGTTTTTAACTTAAAGGATTGCTGGAGGCAGCATCTTCAATTTTGGAGAAAATTACTATGATCGTCCTGTCTAAAACATCATTTAGGAAATTTTCAAATTTATTTTTATACTGGGAACGGACAAATGAGACGCATAGAGACCCTTCTTTCGAAAGAGAGTCATTTAATGTCTTCCAGAATATTTACAGAATTTTGGAGGCCTTCCAGATAAAGGATAGGATTTGTTCACATTCTATTAGTGCTCATGGCATTGCAAAAATTATGATCAATTATATCTCTCTAAACCGTAGTGATTGAGACATGTTTATTGTAACAATCCCTGATTAAGACCGACCTAACAGATTCACATTTAAAAATGCTCACCATCTAATAGTGTTGCCTCTATGTTTAGCATAATTGCAGTGTTTTAGAGCATTTTCTCTGTGAGCCACTTTAGATTGAATGTTGTTAATGTATTAAAGACTTTCTTTGCTTAATGGTAAGATGTAGTATTAGACTGCCAAGTAGAAGTGGGAATGCACTTAGCCAATCCATAATCTTCCCTGCTGCTTTGTGTGGATAATTACAGTAAACCTGCCTCGTCACAGCATCACTGTGCAAGCCACTGCAGTACTTAATTTTGACAATTTTTGTTTTTGTTGAATGATATGTATATTTGGAGTGGCTCAAACCATGTTTAAATCAGGGTGACAATAGGTAGCTAGTTCAACATTGTGTATGGCTTAAAATAGCAAAATTGGAATGCCATTAATATGCTAGAGAGAGAAAAAATTTTTTTTCTAGTGGAAAGTGGTTAAGGAGAAAATAAATGTTGCCAAAAGTCATAATTAAAACTCTAGTATTTGATATTAGACCTGCACTTAATTTGGATATTTAAAAGTTATTATGATAATTCTGTAGTGTTCATTTTCCCTTTGAATGAAAAGCTAGGAAATGTATGTTGATATATCCCATAATTTTTTCTATATGAGTCAAGTTCACACATATCATGTGTTTTGGAATAACCTGGAGTCGTTTTGTCCAAGGAATTGGTACGAATACATTTTCAGAATTCTTGATCAGAATGCTAACTCTATATTTGTAGAGTAAGTAGAGTAGAATGAATAAAAAAAAAAGCTCAGCTTCCTATTTGTTTTTAACTTTTAAAATAAGATAGTATGTGATTTTTAAGTGTTAAGCATATTTTCTTTGAGAAAACTACATACTACCCCTAACCTATCGATTCCCAGTGTTCACTAAATTCCTTTATATGATATTATTTGGAGCTGAGAATACATTTGTCTGAAAGAATGGCTCCAATAGAGTAGATACTAGGTCAACTCACACAGTTTCACTGAACTCATACTACAAGAGAGGTTTTCTTCCCTTATAAAATATAACCACACTGGGGTGAAAAAAGCAATGTGGAACATGGCTGTTGATGTGACAGGGTTCATACCTGGTTGCAAATGGAATGCCCCATACATACATTAATCAATAACAATACAAATGCCAAATGAGCGACTCGGTGGAATTATATTTTATGGCTTGAGTGAGAAGAACAATATGGGTGAGTGTTTAGAGTGAGTTTTGAGAAAAGATATACTTTAACATGAAACTTTGAATGATGGGTAGAATTGAGGTAGACCAGAGGAATGGTGAATGATGTGGGTGAGTAAAAAGAAACAAATGTGAGTGAAAGAACATCGTAAGAAGTCTGGCCTTGGAAGCTTATGAGTTAGATCTGTGGGCAAAGCTATGAGAAAGTGAAATTGCGAAGAGTTAGAAAAGGCCAGTGACCTTCCCCACCTCCAGTCGTCCCCTCCTGGTAAACTGCAATGTGGGGCCCTCACTTCTCCAGGCCTAATGTGGTTGTGTCAGGCAGAACCTCCACCTGAAATGCAGCGTTGATGTGACTATTAGAAGACCTGCAGTGCACCTGTGAACATATACTTGGCTTTGAGAAGAGGTCTGACCTTCCTCTCAGCTGCCAATAAACTTAACACTAAGAAGACCAGAATGTCTCCACTTCAGGAGCAAGTCTACCTTACTTTTACAGAATCTGCAAAAATCTGCAAAAAATGTTTCTCTTATTTGCTTGTTTTCAATGTTGCTCTCTGTTTCAAACACAATGGCCGCATAATCTTCTCCGAAACATTGCAGATTAGTAGGTCAAGTTGAGTATATTTGGAATGTTGTTCGAGGCACTAGGGGAAGGCTGTGGACTTTTATTTGTCCTTGCTTTAGCTCAAAACCTCACGTAAGCTAAGATGTGGATGCGGCCACAGTGGCACCACTCTGTCATGTATTTCGGGAATCAGCTGCTCTGCCTCAGTGACCATTGGCTTATTACATGAGTTTATTTTACAACACTGAGATATCTTTCTGCTAAATGTCAGTGCAGCACTTCTGTGAATGCGTGTGACAATGTGTCTTCCCAGGAACATTTCTTCATTTCTTTCATACTTGAATTTTTAATAATCCCTACCAGATGGACATCTTCCTCCTTCCTCCTTCAATGCTCTAGAGTTTGCTTATCTTGAGATTTTGTGACATTTGTGATGAACCCTTTAATGAGCACTAGCAAAGGGATTCTGGAGTTCAGCGTGTTAATTAGCAGTACAGCTTTTGGCTACTGTTAGGTCGAAAATAATTGATTTATATTTCAACACTATACCATACATGTGTATTTGTTAGCCTTCCTGAAAAGGTATTTGTTAGCCTTCCTGAAAAGAGGCTTTTCAAAAAACATTCTCTAAATTGTATCCGCTTATGAAGCAAGTCAGGAAGGTAGGTGTTTACATTCTATTCATGTGAAAGATGAAAAGGATTGTTCTTATCCTAATCATAGCTTCCTGTAACAGAATTTGAAAATGTAACAACATATGAGATTTTCTACTATGATTCTGGGCATCTCTAAGATAGGGATTTAAATGAAGTTGGAATATAAATGAACACATAAACAGTGTATTTTAGGACACTGTCAAACATTAGCAAGTAAATACTTCGTTATAGATTTAAATTTATCACTGATTTGCTTACTGTCATAGATCCATTAAAATTTGTTTGATCACTTGGTATAGTGAAAAAAATATTGACTAAGAGTCAAAAGACCGGATCCTGGTATTAATGCTGCCACTATTTAGGTATGAGATCTGTCGTGAGTCATTTCTTCACTTCCCTCATCTGTATAATGATGCAATTGGTCTCTTAACCCGTAAGGCAATTTACAGCTCTAAAACTCCATGAATTTAAGTTTTTTCTTTCCATTTCCTTCCCTCGTAGTGACATTTTCAGTGACTTTGAAGAGCAAGGGGCACGTTTTAGTCTTCTAATTTCAATTGATCATATGAGAATGTATTATCACTTGCATTTTTAAATGTTTTCGAGCCAAGATATAGTTCTCTGGACATTTCCTTATCAATGCCTGTTAACACTGCACAGAATGACTGTCTTTGTCAACTTTTATAAGAATTTATGACCATAATTGAACAAATGCACATTTGGACTTTCCCATTTGCCTCTGTAAATAAATTATGTTTAAATTCTGAAGAAGAATATTTCAGGTGTGTTCCAGCCAGGGAGGTGTTGGAGGGAGAAATCAGATATTGTGTTTTTTCTATGTACTCTACTCTCTATTCTGACCAAAACATGGTCATTAGAAATTTTGATGAAGAAATAAATGATGTGCTTATCAAATTGTCCATATATATGCTGAATGAAAAAGCCAAACAATACTTTTGGGAATCATGGTTTATCTCTGGACCACTTCTAAGAATTAACAACTAGAGATGTGATAGGTAAAAAAAAAAACCGGGGTCTAAATTTTGGTAAAACAAAATCAACAGGAAAAAAATGAAAACAAAAACATGATCAACAGGATAACCCAGAATTATAGGGACTTAATTTAAAACAAGCAAACAAACAAACAAACAAACAATCATAAGGAAAACATTTAAGATCCTCTTAGTTATCTACAAAATCAGCTACATTAACATCCATAGAATATTTTGACATCAGAAGGAGATAATTGTACTTGTGTTGCATCTGGAGAACTACATACAATTCTGTGTTTAATTCTTTTTTTCTCAATATATGAAGTTTATTGCCAAATTGGTTTCCATACAACACCCAGTGCTCATCCCAAAAGGTGCCTTCCTCAATACCCATCACCCACCCTCCCCTCCCTCCCACCCCCATCAACCCTGTGTTTAATTCTTTAGCTCAGTCAAGTCATAGCTAAACTTCAGTATAACATCATATCTAAAAACAGAAGTTCCCAAAATTACCTTTGAAGCTTTCTGAAATAAAATACTGTAGAACTCTCCCCTAGGAAATTTTGATGCAGTAGTAGGTCTGCGATGTCTTAATTAACTTGGCCTTATATAATAATACTAATTATAAGAACTATCAAATATTGAATAATTTCAATAAGGTAAGTGGTTTGTATTATTGCATTAATTCTTTTAACAATCCTCTTTTATAATGATAACCGAGCTTCAATAATGTGAAATAATATTCCTTAAATAGAATATTTAACAAGTCTCTTCCTTGATTTCTAAGATTCCTCTCTCTCAGTCATTGTCTTGTATCACTGGAAAAACACCCAGATGAACTGGGGTGATGGAAGGAATCCAAGTTCTAAGTCATATTGGCAGCAGGCTTGCAGCAAGAGCTCTTTGGGCAGTGGGCCAGAAGGGACACTGGAGCCCTAAAGGGCATCATCAGGAGTCAGCAGGGTCACAGTTATGTCCATGGGGCCACGGTAGGACCAGCATGGTGCAGAGATGGAGAGGACCTCCCAGCAGCAGAATGGCATCAATTTGTCCTTGCAGTAGGAGTTTCAGAGGAAAAAGGAAAATTCTTTTCTCATTTTGCATATTCTGGACACCAGAAAGCAAACTGCAACCATTAGCTGGTTGGAATATCTAGTTCTTCCCAAAGGCTGGGTGTTGTACGTAAGTGATGAACCACGGGAATCTACCCTCAAAACCAAGAGCATGCTGTACACACTGTATGTTAGCCATTTTGACAATAAGTCATATTTTAAAACTTAAGGGAAAAAAAGGCTGGTGTTGAACACTACAGCCAAGCAAATGCTCAGTTCCAGCCTGGTTTTTCGCTTGTGCCTCAGGTTGATCCTCTATCACCTGTGCTGGGATTATTTCTGTATCTGGCTTATGTTCCGTTCCATTAATGAAAGGCATTTTCTCTGTTTTGTAGCTGTGGGGTGGTTGTGTGTGTGTGTGTGTGTGTGTGTGTGCGCGCCCTCACACATGCAAGTCAGCATGCCCTCCTCTAACCTGAGGGCTTGCTCGACAATTTCTTTGGAAACTGGGGTAGCCATTTTTAAAAAACTGTTTTGGGTGAAAAGTCTAGTCCTGAGATGAAAACAGTTTCCCATGTGAACAGTACAGCATTCTTCAAATTAGTGGACACAGTTACTCAAATGACCTTGGTGGCAACCAGGCTGGTGCAGGGGTGAACTGTTGACGTCAGAGAGTCAGAATGGCACTTAGAAGGATGGTGAGTTGGCAGAGCATTCTAGGTCACATTAACTTAGGACACAACAGGCTCAGAAACACATTGTTGCTGCAGGAGGGTGGCTGGTTAGCTCAGTTTCATTTGTTTTCACAGGTCTAATAAAGAAGGGGAAGCCAATGGAGTTTCTTAGACACCTATTCAACGTTCAAATGGATATTAGCTTCATAAAACCACAGGAGAACTTGCTGGAACCAAGGAATTGTAACCTTCAGTTTGAGCCAAGAGATCATGGACTTGTAACTAGAATCTCAATTTCTCCAGTTTTACAGATGACCCATGAAATAAAAGTTACACAAAAGATATGAAAAACACATTGAATATATATCCTTTGGCTTCAAGAAACTTTTATTCTGGGTATATTTAATTTTTGAAAAACTGTTCATTTCAGGGGCTGTGTCCTCACACTATACTACTTTCTCTTATTTATTTATTAATATGTTAATTTCAATACGAAGAAAAATACTTAAAATGTGCTTTTAAGAAAGTGAGACATTTCCGATTAGCAAGTGTTACCAAAGAGGCAGGAAATTATTTCAAAGAAGGGATAACTGCAAAACAAAAACGGAGAACGGACATAAATGCCTGCACATACATTTCTTTGTAAGTAGCAAAAATAACTTTAAGGCCCCAGTATACTTGAGCTATTTTGCAGGGAACCCTCACTAAAATGAAAAGTAATGTGTGAACACACACCAGAAGGAAATGCCTATTATTGTGGCATTTGAAGTATAAGATTTATGATTCTTAAAATGCTGCTGAAGCCCAGATGAAGATAGTTATTCACTATTCATTGTGTGCAGGTTGCTACATTAATGTTGGGGGTCACTAAAAGATTCTGATAGCAAGGGCCTTGATTATGCCTTTGATGAGCTTAGTGACTTTTGAGGCAAACTCAATTCATATTTGAATGCAATGTTTTCCTCAATAAATTCATGTCATAATGAATATAGAGGCCATAGAAATGATGATTGATTCTTCTTTTGTGCACAATGTACTATTGATTTTTCTTTGTCAGCATAAATTAACTTACCCTTTTAACTCCCCATGACAAAACAAGCTAACCCATCTTCTTTTTCAGTGGTACCATTTTAGAATGATGTATATCCACTGACAGCTTTGTTTCCTTTATCAATTGCCACGATAATTTTGTTAAATACCCACGATTTACTAATAAAATGCTGAAATCATTCAGGCTGGTGGTCAGTGAAATTTTTCTATATGGAAAATTCTGGGGAAGAGAAATAACAAGAATGGTAATCTGTGTCTAAGTTGTGTGTGTGTATGTATGTGTACATCTGTGTGTGTTGAAACATAAGAAGAAAAAATATCTGAGACCTAGTGAAGCTCTGAATACCTTGTAATATGAAAGTTGTGCTTTAGTGGGTTTGGAAATTGGATTTAGAGAATATTAAGGCAAAAGATCAATAGAGATAGATTGTTTTATATAGAAAACAAGCATGTTATCACTGCTTAAAGGATAACTCATATTGTGTTTCTAACTTTAAACAATGTATTCTGGTCTCATTGAAAAAGAAAGTACATTCTTAAAATTCCAAATCATATAATTGGAAGGTCTTGTTATTCTTTGACTCTTTAACAAATAAAATTATATGACTTGTTAAGTATATTAAATTTTGCTCCTACAAATGTATACCTGTCGAATATTTTTAATGTCAGGTGATAATTTCCATCTATTCCCAAGTGATCATTCATCATTCTCACATTAAAAAAACAAGTTTGGGGGGATAGGCAGTGTTTTTCAAGGGCCACCTCATTATTGGCAATGTTTGGGGACAATGAAGTGGTCATTCATGGTCTTGTCTAATGTATAACTCCCCATTAGGAGTATTTTGCAGCCCTGAATGTTTTCAAATTGGAGGTGATGATTTTCAATTTATTCTAAGATTATTTTTCAAATCTGATTTCACTTTAGAGTATGTAAATTATAGTATCGTAACCTTTATTTATTTATTCTGCTCAACTGTTATTTCACTGAGGCAGTTGCTTGCCAAATATCAGACATGAAAATACCTGAAATAAATTTCGTTTGACCTCTCACATCTGTAGATTCATCATCCACTGCAGCTCTCCCATCTCCTTTGCATTTGCCCAAACAGACTGTTCTTTAGGACACCCATGCTACTATAAGATTTATTACTATCATCGATTTCCTCATCTTTGCCTCCATCTAGTATTCTCAACTGCCTTCTGGTAAATTCTTTTCCTATATGCATTGTATTTGCCCACAGAAAAACCATGCAGAGCAGATGGATGGCGTCCATTTACTATTCAAAACTATTTTTCTGGTAAATATAATTCCTGATACCCATACAACGTTTCAATCTTTCTGTAGGGATACAAAGAGAATAAGTCTAAAAGAACAGCACATCGAATTTTCCTTGGCTGTTGGCATTTCTCTTGATTGCACGTATACTGGGCTCACATGGAGGATTTGGGGGTGCTCATGCTCCAAGTATTAAGTACTTTTCCCATGAGAAATTATGAAAAAAAAGGCTGCAGCTTCTACATCTGACATCTAGAAAAGATTATCTACTTACTATAAGACTCTGAGGAGAATTCTACTAATTATTATTTTTTTATGAAGTAGGTTTATGTTTTCTCCTTAGGATGTTTAATAAATTTAACATCAATCCTTGACTTTTTTAATGATTTCATTTGATATGTTTTGTATTAAGCTCAGTGAAATGTTTCTAAACATCAAAAGCAAGATGATAATATCGCTAACAGAAAAAGATAATTTTAGAAATAGAGAAAAATAAATAACCACTAAAAAAAGATAATTAAATGATAAGCTTCCTGTTGTAGGCTTTCAATATTTTTGTCAAAGAAAATATTTTGTTGGCTCTTTTAATAATTCTCAAATATTTTTAATATTTAATCACAGCTACATCAAATATGTCTATATACATATTTGCATTTGTATATATGTCAGTTGTTATAAAATCCTTAGTTTGTTTAACTTGACTTCTGTCAGCGGAAATCATCTTTACAATTTCTTTCAGTCCTCCAAGTTTTCCTGTGCTTTCTGAAGGCTGATCTACGGTGGCTCACCTATCTTTTTGGTATGTTTATTTAACTTACCATGCTTGAAAGCTTTGCATAATAAACAGAAACTGTTTCCATTACTTCTCTTTAAAAAAATTTTTTTTAATGTGTGTTCATTTTTGAGAGAGAGAGGCAGAGCATGAGTTAGGAGAAGGGCAGAGAACAAAGGAGACACAGAATTCGAAGCAGGCTGAGCTGTCAGCGCAGAGCCTGACACAGGGCTAGAGTGAGATCATGACATTAGCCAAAATTGGGCGCTCAGTGGACTGAGACACCCAGGCGCCCCTGTTTCCATTATTTCTTAATGAGGCAGTTTTCTCATGTTATATTTCAGCACTTGTACCACACTAGGTTTTTTTGCTTTTGTTTTTGTCTTCTGTTTTTTGAGAAGCCCAGACATCATCTAGATTTTTCCTCAACTCCATTCTCCTCCCTTATGGGTAAAGAGAGCTTAGAAGTGGTGCTCAGTTCCTTCATCTCTATCTTCCTCCCTAACGCCTCTTATGTCCCAAATCTGCATAGGACATGCTCTATGACCACATGCCTTTATCCTTATAATTTCCACTTTTAATAACTGACCTTGATGCCAAGTTTGGCTACGAGTACTTGTATTTTTTTTTATTAATTTCTCGAATTCCTACAGAGTCATAAGTCGAACATTTAAAATATGCCTGCCAGAAATATGCCACAGAAATAAGTGTTTCACATCAGATAAGCTCTCTGGACCAGCCAGCTGTAACTAAAGAAAGGGCAAGAAATATGACAGCAGTGCCCCCCATGGTTAGGAAGTGAGAGGAAATCTCCAAAGAAATGAGTAAGTTAAGCAGACAGTCCTGTATACGTCTAATATGGTAATTTTTTCTTTACGTTATTAACAGATGTGTTAAACTATATGTTTATTTATTAATTTTAATTTACTATTTATCCTAATTCAGTTTGCTCTCTTGACCTGGGATTATTGGACCAATAGGTAATGATGGAGACAGGGACAAGCTATTTCCTCTTAGCATTGTTGTCTGGCCTTCTTGTCTCACTCTACGTATTCTTTCTGGTAGATCTCAGCAGCTCCATAATCTGATCCAGATTTGTTTCCCCAAATCTGAACCTCCAGGGCAAAGTTCTCCCAGGTTGTGGATACATTTATCCCTAGGTTCTTTTGCCTCCTTCATGTCCTACATCCACATAGCCCTGTAAAATCTTTCCTCTTCTCGCACCTCCAACTCCATTCCTTCGGCCTCTGGAAACAATTTAATGATCTTGTCTGTAGAATTATCTGTATTATTGCAATGGTTTAAGAATTGCTGTTCCTGTCTACAGTCTTGTGCTGCTCTTCTTTTGTTTATGCTTATTTATTTATTTTGAGGGAGAAAGAGTGCACATATGTGCACAAACAGGGGAGGGGCAGAGAGAGAGAGAGAGAGAGAGAGACAGAATCTCAAGCAGGTTCCACACTGTCAGTGCAGTGCACTTCTAAGAAATCTTTGTCAACACAAAAATGATCACAGGGGCGCCTGGGTGGCGCAGTCGGTTAAGTGGCCGACTTCAGCCAGGTCACGATCTCGCGGTCCGTGAGTTCGAGCCCCGCGTCGGGCTCTGGGCTGATGGCTCGGAGCCTGGAGCCTGTTTCCGATTCTGTGTCTCCCTCTCTCTCTGCCCCTCCCCCGTTCATGCTCTGTCTCTCTCTGTCCCAAAAATAAATAAACGTTAAAAAAAATTTTTAATAAAAAAAAAATGATCACATTAGTCTTTACTTAAATCCATTGGTCAGGGGCACCTGGATGACTCAGTCAGTTGAGTGTCTGACTTTGGCTCAGGTCATGATCTTATGGTTTGTGAGTTTGAGCCCCACACTGGGCTCGCTGCTGTCAGCACAGTGCCCTCTTTGGATCCTCTGTTTTCCCCACTCCGTCCCCCACTCACACTTTCCCAGATATAAATAAACATAAAAAGATCTGTTGGTCACCGTTCTTTGTATGCAGGCTCAGATCCAAATTTCCTAAAGTCTACCATAATTTCATCCTTGAGCATCTCTCCAGTCTTGACTGTTGTTCTCGTCCAGTTAACAACTCTCTATCCTGGATGCAAATGGTTCTGATATGAGAAGCCACATAAAATTTGTCTGCCTTTGATATAACCGCCCTCTCTTCTTGAGAAGGATTCCTCTCTTTTCCCTTCTGATGATAGGAATAAACACTTTAAAGACTATGCTCTTCCTATAAGACCTATGACATAATGTTTCAAATATGATAATACTTATTGGTTTTAGTGAGCAATTCATGAATCAGGCAGCATCCAATCTAGCAGATAGATAGGAGGGCCAAAGAGCTCTACAAGGCAAGAGATTTGGTAGTCAGAAGGAAGCAGGAACAAGGAAGTTGTGCTAAGGGGAAGTGAATTGGTTATTTCAAGGTTACTTTCCATAGAGAGGATGCCAGGGGTTTCTCAGGCAAACACCTACCTAATGCTGATCAAGCGATTTCTGGTTGTCTGGCTTAAGATTCTATTTCCGTGAGACCCCAAACTATAATTAAGTTAAATCTTGGTTTGGCGACATGGGGCTTAGCATAAGCTACTCAATTTAGGGCCTGTTGTCTTATTTTTAAAATAAAATATAAAGCTGATGTTATTATTATCTCCATTTTTACTCTTGAAGAGACTTTTACTCTTGAAGACATAGAGAGATTAAGTAATTTGCCCAAGGTCAGAAGCTGGGAGCATGTCAGAACTGATATCTGTAATAAAGGTAATGCATTGTGTATCTGCTGAAGGACTTGTCCACATTAATTTGGTGCAAAGATGTGAAGAATTAAAAATGAAGAGTTAACTCTCCAATAAAATGTATAAACGGAAGATAAACCAAATGCAGAGAATTATTAAAAGCATTTATTATTATTTATGTGATCTAAAGTCAAGGTCTTAATCCTTGACTGAGAGACCTACAAATTTTGTGGCTTAATTTAAAATAGATAGAATAATAAATAGACTCAGTTGAGTAGCAGTACATGATGACCCAGAAATATGACAGAGTGCAGAGGCACAACTCTGATAAAGAAACAAGACTTGTCTCAATCAGCTTCTGTATCAGAACAGGCGCTCCAAATGGAGGATATTGTGGGTCATATGTCACTTTCCTAGAGGAGAACCTTCCACCTAAAATGGCTGTATAATAGTTCTGGACCAGGTTCAGAAATGAGAACAGGTTGGGTTTGCTTGTTTGTTTGCTTGTTTTTGTGTGTTTTGTTTCTTTTTGCCAGGTGGAAGAGGTCGGCGTGCGTCTCTCATAGGGAGAATGATGTGGTGAAGGTACTTCTATTTTACCAAGTGAACAGGCCAATTGTGATCGTTTACATTTAGCTATGCTATCATCATCATTTCTCTCACCTGTTTTTCTGAGAAAGAAAAGTGGCAAAATGGTGTTTTGTGTTCCCAATAAGTAGTTTCTTAGAACGCAGTGAAAGAAACCTTGAGTAAGACGTATTTGAAAAAGAACTTTAAATATTACATATACATATTATCTCCCTCGAAAATGCAGGGTGTTTTCTTGGCATGTTTCCTAGCAGAAAAAGGTTTCCTTTCTAGTTTTGACAAACACTAAATTGCAACTTTTGAGGGTTTTTTTTCTCTGTGTGTGTGTGTGTGTGTGAAGTCAGATAGCACCATTATCTTGTAGAAAATTTATTCTTGTTATATTTATGCCACTTTTAGAATGTAAAGGATCACCATAATACATCTGACAGAAATAAATAGATAGAACTATGAATACGATTTTTTTTTTATTGATTACTTCTAAGCACAGGCTGCCTTCTAAGCAGCCTTCTGGCTATCCTTGCAATCCCTTTTCAATGCATGGCTCTCCAGATCTACTTACTTCTATAAAATGGTCAATGTATTGTTGAGCAGACTGTTTTGAAGACAGAAAGGCGGTACAGCATTTCAATAGGAATTCTTTTGACTGGAGGGTTGGGTGATTAAGCTGGTCGCTTGTGGAAATATATTGATTTCATGATATATTTTCAGGAACCGATTTTTCTCTTCTGAAACACCATGTCATGATGTGCTATTTAGAATTTCTTCTCTTCCCAGAGGGACACGGCACAGCCTTCAACAACTGAAATGAAGCTATAACAATGGAAAAAGGGAATATTTTGTCTTTGTTATATTCATCTCCCTAAATGTTAACAGAGAATCCACAAATATGAATTTGTGGGTTTTTTATGATAAAGTCTTATGAAGTAAGTGCATTTTAGTTTACTATGCATTAGTCATACTATCCAGAAAAGCATATACTTAAATTACAGAAAATACATGATATGCACAAAATACTTAGTTTGACACAGGGCATGGAGTATTGCTTGTGTTTTAGGCTATATTCCACCCCACCCCCCACCCCCAGATTTTTTTGCTTTAGAAATTGTTCCTTAAAATTAATTAGTTTAAGTGAATAATCTCGGTTTCTGTTTGAATACTTTTCACTGGAAAGAAATTAACATTTATTGAGGTTGCATTACATGCCAAGCAACTTTAAATATTATATTTTATTTAAGAGTCACAAGAATTATTCTAAGTAGACATTATTACCCTTTGCAGATAAGAAAAAAGATAAGACTTAAAAATGTGACATGTCAAGAATCACCCAAAAATAAGTATCTTAAAATAATATAATAATAAAATATAAGATTTACTTTTTTTTTGGATATTC
Source organism: Prionailurus bengalensis (assembly GCF_016509475.1). Classification (NCBI taxonomy): domain Eukaryota; kingdom Metazoa; phylum Chordata; class Mammalia; order Carnivora; family Felidae; genus Prionailurus; species Prionailurus bengalensis. Next base: position 103,427,616 of record NC_057349.1, read on the forward strand.
AATACCCAGTCTAATTCTCTTCTCCTTTATCCTCATTTAGTGAACATTACATATTTAAAATAGTTTATTTTCCATCTTCCTTTGCATCCAGGGGTGGTCTAATGGCTCAGTTTGGGTCAATGATATGTAGAAAGAAGTCCCTACAGAAGGTATCTTTTTTATTTTATTTTATTTTATTTTATTTTACTTTATTTTATTTTATTATTTTTCTTCTGTCTGAAAAATAGATTTCATACCTGGAATCAAGTACTCATTTTGAGACACATAAAAATTGCCAATCAGGGGGCACCTGGGTGGCTCAGTCTGTTAAGTGACCGACTCTCGATTTCAACTGAGGTCATGATCTCACGATTCATGAGACTGAGCCTCATGTCGGGCCCAGCACTGACAGCACAGAGCCTGATTGGGATTCTCTTTTTCCCTGTCTCTTTGTCCCAGCCCCCTCAAAAATAATAAATAAACATTAAAAAAAATTCCCTATCAGGAAGACAAATGATTCTGCCACATTAAGTTTTCCTGAAGTAGTTATATCAGGTAACCCTAGACTTGCCATTGCATAAGAAAAATAAATTGGTTATTTTTTGAAAGTCCATGTTTATATAACTTTTTGTTACTTTCAACCCTACATATATTTTTTTTTAAGTTTATTTATTTATTTTGAGAGAGACAGAGACAGCACAAGTAGGGGAGGGGCAGAGAGGGCGGGGGGAGAGAGAATCCCAAGCAGACTCCACACTGTTACCATGGAGCCTGACATGGGGTTCAAACTCACAAAACCATGAGATCATAACCTGAGCCAAAACCAAGATTCAGACACTTAACCGAATGAGCCACCCAGGTGCCCTGAGTCCTACATATTTCTAACTGATGTAGAAGCATATTTTAATGCCTAAAATCAGTTTAAAATGGGTCAGAATAAAGGTAAGTTTTAAAAACTGAGTACATGATTAAGCCAGAATCACTCAGCCAAAATACCTCGTTGTCACCTTCACTTTCTGCTTTCTCTAATCAATGTCTTTATTTCCTCCAAATTTTTTCAACGACGCTGTTTAATAGACTTGGCAACCACAAGAATTAGCTCAAGTTTTAATTATTGAAGCCAGTACTGAGATTATTACCCAACACATGTCCCTGTTATGTCTTGTGCATTTGCTATTTGTAAGATACCAATTTGGTTTAGTGTTTGTAGTATCCAAATTAAATTGAAAAATATGAAGAGTTAGCTGATTCTCAGAATCCAAAGGATGAACATTTTTACCTAGGAAAAGTACAACTATTTCTGGTACTGACACTGTTGTTCTCTGTGGGGGTTGGGGGGATGATTTAGGAGAATATATCTCAAAAGAAAGTTTAGTCCACCCTTAAAGAACTATTAAGGAATTTAGATAATAGTTTAAATGAATCAAGTTAACAAATTACCAAGCCTCTATTGTGGACTTGTCACCTAGATGGTGAACCACAGGACACGGTTGAGTTAATGTGCCTTATTCTTTTTTTTTTTTAATTTTTTTTTCAACGTTTTTATTTTATTTTTGGGACAGAGAGAGACAGAGCATGAACGGGGGAGGGGCAGAGAGAGAGGGAGACACAGAATCGGAAACAGGCTCCAGGCTCTGAGCCATCAGCCCAGAGCCTGACGCGGGGCTCGAACTCACGGACCCCGATATCGTGACCTGGCTGAAGTCGGACGCTTAACGGACTGCGCCACCCAGGCGCCCCAATGTGCCTTATTCTTGCGAACTTCCTATTTTAGCTCTGGTGAGATTAAAGATGTCAACTTGCTGACTTCTGACTGACTCCAGACTTCTGTCAGGCTTAGAGAAGAAAGCACACCATACTTTGACTTGTCTCTGAGTACATATATTCATTTCTCTGATTTCTCTAACTTTCTTCTCTTCCTTCCTCCTCCCCCTGTCTCTTTCCCTTTCTTCTCCCTTCCCATCCTAATTTTCTCCCTTTCTACATAATCAGAATTTATTGATTCCAGCTTATTTTTGTTGTCCTTTCCTCCTTCTCAAAAATGCACGGAATTCATCTTTTGGACTTACAGTTTTTCTGGTAATTAATCTATGTATTTTTTGTAATTTACTATTATTGAAAAAAAAAGACCAAAAAGCTAAAGTCAACCCCTTTTAGATAGAATATGTGACTGCAAAGAGATCCAGAGTTATGAATCTGGTTATTTTCACCTGTACATTTGTGAATTATATATTTTTTTCAGAAATCAATTCTATCCAATAATATGTGTACACTAGAGTAAGGAGAAAACTGGGAAGGAATGATTAGATAATTAACTTTTTCCGAAAGATGCAAGATGACGGTTTTTAGTATACAAACGCAGTCACTTATCTGGACAAAGACTAGGTTAAGTGTTTGCCACTTTCTAAGATGGAAGTAATTTTTTACACCATTTTCATCTTTCCCTCATAAATTGCAAAAAGATGGAAGGGTCATGGTTCATCTAACAGTTTTCCTTTCGATTACAGCAATTTTAAGGCAAATCAGAAATAAGACTAGACGAGCTGACAGGACCCTTTTAAATACCTTCTTACCGTTTAAATACAATCTGATAGTCCAAAGCATCAAGGCTGAGCTTTTGAAACACAATCGGGGCAGTGCGTGAAGACATTTTGAAGACTGAGTTAGATATGAATGCTTATTACTTTTGGGCTTATGGCTTGGAGGTTAGGTTATGGTTTCATCAGATGAATATAAGATCAGTTATGGAGCAAAAATGAAAGTTAAAATGCAATGTTCTGCTTGTAAGTGTGTTTGATAGATGAACAATTGGCAGCGAGATAATATCTGAACAGAGGAAGTCAGTTGGCAGTTTTCTAGTCATCTACATGAACAGTAAATTCCATGTAGGTTTTATTTTGTTCCTTACCTTCTAAGAGTTATTTGGAGCGGTGTGGTGGAATGGGGAGCAATCTGGGAGAGAGTGGGACGTGAAAGTTGAAAGTATTCTCTATTTTTGCTTTTGTAAAGCTCTAAGAGGATTTGGTATTTGATTAGGAACAATCAGAAGAATTACAGTGAATTGCCTTAAGTATCAGTGTTAAGTGAAATCGGTATTTCTTTTGGAAGCGCTAGAATATTCTTTAAAAAAGAAAAAAAATTAACAAATACAATGTATAATGTGAAGATTCTTCCTCAAAATGTCATGGATAATTATATTACAATGTAGAATTGAGGTTAACTTCTTTACTGTAACTGTGTCAATTAATGATACTCGTCTTTATTTCTCCCATGTGCCTACTGATTTTTATGCCATGTAATTCATAGCAGTCATGACACTGCGATTACCTTTTATTCTTAACTATTCCTATTCCAATTTAGCAACTCATATATTGCTTTAAAAAATATTTGTTATAGTAGCAAATTTTCAGAAGACCAGTTTTTAGAGTTTTAAAATGGAATGCAAGCTAGTAGGGTGTCCCAAAATAAGGTCTTTTAAGGAAAAATACAAATTGGAAAACAATTTTTCAAACTGATGCTTGATTACTAACCCAATAGATACCTAGGCAAGAATTATGATAATGGCTATACTTTTATTAATCCAATAGCCTGTTTACACAAGTTTCCTAAGAAATTTAATGATATAAGTATGTCCATAAAGAACAATTGGCCATAAAGGATGATATCAACTGAAAAGGTAAGAAAAATATATTATTGCATAAAGTGTGTGAGAAGCCAGCCATGGCATGAGCAGGTAGTATCAACACCCCTACTGAGAAGCCTATGAATGGCATTGGTCAAAAACAATAAGTAGCTATAAACTCTTTTTGCTGGTTCACATAAGATGAAAAAAAACACAACTTGGAAAAACCGTGAAGCTCTTTTTGTGGATGAGTGTATGACAGCTTGTGGAGAACTCAATCATCTGAGAAATCATGATTATTTTATAATATTTCCGCTCATGCTTTCAGCAACACTAATTTATGTGCTTATTTCTTCTAAATCTCAAATTGTCCAGTTCTAAAGTAGAGAAAACACTTCCCTTTTGACTTGAAATCATGAAAAAAGCAGTGTCTGGGTAGGAAGTGGCCTTAGAATTGAATTGGTCTACTTTTTTTCTTTGTTTTTTCCATTGTGAGTGTTTTTATATCGTTGTAAATTTATTAGCTTGTGTTGAGTTAGTCAAGTTTAGCCTATTTCTTGATCTGATGCTCAAACTCCCTTTGTCATTTTCCTACTGAGGTGGCATACAACTGAGCTTCCCCAGTGATGGACAGGTCTGCCCTGTCTTTGAACTCACAGATTGACATAGAAATAATATCTTTATTTTAGCCTAATATAATTATATCTATATCTATGTATATTCTATCTATATCTATATCTATATCTAATCTATATCTATATCTATCTATATCATCTATCTATCTATCTACCTATATTTTTTCTATAAAGTCTCATTCCATATCATGTGGATGTTGAGAACACATTTGGTCCCTCTTCCAGACAATAACACTTTAGATACTTAAATATTATATTATTCTGTCAAACTCTCCCATTCTAATTCTCTCCAGTTTTTAAACAGTTTGTAGTTTAGAATAATCATGTCTAGATCTAGAAAATAACTTTACTGGGACTTAAATAGGAATTACAAATACCTGTTATCAATCTGGGAAGAATTGACATCTTTGCTATGTTGAGTCTTGCAGTTTAAAGGAACACATATGTTTCACTATTTATTTAGATCTTAAAATCTTTATCAACATTTTGCAGTTTCCAGCAAAGGAGTCCTGTATTTGTATTGTTATATGTACTCATAGGTATTTCATTTTCTGGGTGATTGTATGGAATTGTGTATTGTGTGGTATTATCAACTTCAGTGTCCATGTTTTCATTGGTAGTTTATGAAAGTATAGTTGATTTGTATATATTTTTTCATTGATAATCAAGTTACCTGCAAATAGTGACATTTTTATTTGTTTCTTTCTGATCTGTATCCCTTTTATTTGTTCTTCTTGTCTTATCAGCCTAACACTTCCAGCCCTACATTGAATGAGAGTGATAAGAAAGGACAAATTGTCTTATTCCCAAACTTCATGGGAAAACATTCACACTTCACCATTTAAAATAATATTAACAGTATATTTTTTGGTGGATGATTTCATTAATTGAGGATGTTCTCTATTCTTATTTTTCTGAGAGTTTTTATTGTGAATGAATGTTGAATCTTGTCATTTGCTTTATCTGTATCAGTATAATCATGTGATTTTTCTCCTTTATCCTGTTAATAAAGTAGATTATACTGATTGGTTTTCTAATGTTGAACCAACCTTGCATGCCTGAAATTAACCCCTTGGTGTGCATATGTATATATATATATATTTTTTTCACATTTTGAATTCTGTTTACTAATACTTTTTAAAGGATTTTTGCACTATATTAATGCTCATCATGTAATCAGCATTCTTTTTTCTAAACTATGTATTCAATTTTAGCAACATATTTTGGAGTAAAAAATATTTTAGGTATTTATTATTATATCAGTGTCAAAACAAAGTCATGGAAAAATAAGCAAATAGATTTACAGGAAAGGTCTCTATTAGTAGGTTTATATCAAATAGATGAGTATGTAAATGAAAATTTTACCTAGTTACTTGAAAAGTGGAAAAAGCTACACTTTATATGTATGGCATGCTTTTGTGGGTATGCTGTGTGTAAGTATTTGGTTGATTTTATTGTTTATTATTACTTTTGTGCACAGTATATATAATGTGCTAAGTACTATTTACAAATATTAATTCATTTAATCATACTTATAGTCTTGTAGGAATTATTATTACTGTTGTTACTATTCCTGCTTTTTATACCATTAACCAAATAAGTAACAGGGAGGGAAACAAATAAAAATTGAACACTGTATATTCACTCATATTTTTTTCTTTGCTGCCATAAAGTTGTTTTTGCTAATAGGGAAAAAATGTTGAGGGTTTTTGTTGGTTTGTTTGTTTCAAGAAAATGTTATTATTTTCCCAAAGCATCATCTTGTTGTTATTATTATAAACAAGACAAAATTTCAATTAGTTTGCATTTCCTGAAAATAAAACAGCTATATTTAAGGCTCATGGAATCAAGGTGGCTCTCTCAGTTCATTCAATAAATATTTCTTGGTCCACTTTTATTAAATTGTTTGGTGTCACCCGAAAATAAAGTCTGAATAATAAAAATAAGGGGTATGGTAGGGATACTAGTTAAAGTAGATGTTGGAATCATACGTCAGAGGTAATTGAAAATCTTATTTTGAAAGAGAAAAATGAATAAGAGAAAAATATAGGATAATTTGATATCTGCATTGCAAAACAAGTAGTTAACTGTTTTATGTGGCTTCAGAAAGAAGAATGTTATGTTCCGTCTTTCAATAAAACTGTCAAACATTTATTGTGTGTCAGGTACTTTGTATGGCTTGGGAACAAAACTGGAGCTGTGACACAGTTCGTACCTTAAAAATGTTCTTAGTCTAGTAAGGAAGAAAGACATGTAAGAAAAATATGCATAATGCAGTATGGTAACTCCCGTAATAGAAATATGCAGTGGTACGTTTTGGCTGAAGAAAAGTAGTTATAGGAATCAGATTTTTTTGCCAAATATATTAACAATTTTCCAAAAACAGGGCCATCTCTTTTAAAAAGGAACAGACTGAGAAGTAGTAGTCCATGATTATGAAAACTTGCAACCAGAACTTTGCTAATTGTTGAGTCAGAAGTATTGCAGGTTGATTTTCTGAACTGATTGAGATTGAAGAGTAGGAGACTTCACTCATATGGTCTCTTGTAACTCTGAGATTTTGTGGGGAGATTATGAAGTGGAGTACCCATTGATCAGATCATAGATAAAAATCTTGGGTAAAAGCTTTTAAATAAGTGCCTGTCAAAACCCTCCATGGGGCCTTCTCAGTGGCCTCTGCTGTGGGAAATATAAAGTACAATGCATAAATCATATATATATTTTTTGCTGGCTTAAAATTATACCCTGTTTGGGTTTAAAGATACCCCCACTCATTTAACAAATAAGTATATGACATTTCCACTAGAGATTAGATGTTTTGCCATTGTTAATTATTATTATTACTATTTATTAATAGCTATCACTTATTTTTTTTTTAATTTTTTTACTTTTTTTCAACGTTTATTTATTTTTGGGACAGAGAGAGACAGAGCATGAATGGGGGAGGGGCAGAGAGAGAGGGAGACACAGAATCGGAAACAGGCTCCAGGCTCCGAGCCATCAGCCCAGAGCCTGACGTGGGGCTCGAACTCCCGGACCGCGAGATCGTGACCTGGCTGAAGTCGGACGCTTAACCGACTACGCCACCCAGGCGCCCCAATAGCTATCACTTATTGAACTCTAGGGTACTCCACTGACATCCTACCATTGTTTGTTACTTAATCCCCTCAGTGTTGCTGTATAATAGAGATAGCCCTCATCATAGATATGACAATCACATTGATAATCAGAAAAGTTTAAAACATCACCCAAGATTACCCAGCTGGGAAAAGGTGCAGCTAGGTTTTAAACTTGATTCAACTAATTTAAAAACTCACTGTGCTTGAGGACAAACCAGATAACCTATCAGGGAACAATCTAAATCACACTAAGCATTGTCTGAAATTATACCGGATGATTCATATGCTGGTTACTAACATCAGATAATTTTTTTTCTTACAAAAACATTAAATCACAATTTTATGTATTTAATATTTCTAAAAATTTTTAAGCCCTTAGCATGCTCCAGGCTTTATTTTTGAACACTTTCACTTAATCATCACCATAAACTTATGAGAAATTTCCTCGCTAACCCTTTGAATTTTAGAGACAATGTTCTCCCTAACCTCACAGCATTGTTCCAGCCATCAAAACTGGTACTTGTTTTTGTGAACACCCCTCTCACTGCACAAACACTGGCAATGTTTATATTCTTCCAAAGCATCTATTAAGATCTGGTATTCATGTGCTCTATTCTTGAAGGCGTGAAGCATGTAAAATGCACCACATTATTATCCACATTTAAATGATTTTTGGTTCCTTGGAAATTATATTAAGTAAATTAAAAAAAAAACACCTTTAGACTATTGCCTGAACTTAGCTGAAATAACTTAATTTATTAAGCTGAAATAGCCCGACATATTATTCTGAGGACTTGTGATTAACTGAATTTAATTTCTAGCCAATATTTGCTTATTACCACAATAGTTGTTTAATAATTATCCTGAAATTATCCAATCATCATTCATCACCGAAAAGCTATTTCCTTACAAAATCAACACAAGTAACTTTGGCTATTCTGGAACTTAATATTGGACTCACAACTTTGATGACTGAATCTATGAAAATCTTAAGAGCATATCTGGATTTTTAATGAAAGCAGAGCTATGATATCTCTGGAATTTTAACAATGATAACTATCTTATGAAAAAACCTTTCTAAGTTTTATGTTTGTTTACATTATATTTCTTTTCTACCTGCAGTCTATGTCATTTTATATTGGTAAGAACTTAGATATCAATAAGTTCAGAAACAAATGTAGTGAAGTTAAACCAACATAAATATTTTATTATTTTATTTAAAATAAGAGTGATGGGGCGCCTGGGTGGCGCAGTCGGTTGAGGGTCCGACTTCAGCCAGGTCACGATCTCACGGTCCGTGAGTTCGAGCCCCGCTTCGGGCACTGGGCTGATGGCTCAGAGCCTGGAGCCTGCTTCCGATTCTGTGTCTCCCTCTCTCTCTGCCCCTCCCCCGTTCATGCTCTGTCTCTCTCTGTTCCAAAAATAAATAAACGTTGAAAAAATAAATAAATAAAAATAAAATAAGAGTGATAGTATCTAGGATGAGAGTTTGGAGTAGAATATAAACCTAACACGTCTATAAGCTGTTGACAAAGTAGGCAACCAATAAATGCCCTTGGTTATAATATTATGGACAAGCCAGGTCAGGTATTTCAGCCCTGCACTATAGCATGAGCAGCGGCCTGGTGGAAAAACCCAGAGCTTTGAGCCCTCCTACTTACTCTTAAATGGTGCAGGTCATGTGTTGCATGAATAAGGCACAGGCTTCTGCCCTGGCTTCATTACCTGATTCGCACTGGACTGTGCGAAGGGGGTGGGTTTTGTGTGGTACAATATTGTAGCCCTGGGCAGAGCATAGCACCCAGGGCACAGCAGGTGTTGAATAAGTCTTAGAAAATTAAAGAGAATTATTGGTTATGAGTGGTTAAGTGGTTACTGTGTTAATTTCCTATGACTGTGGTTACAAATTACCACAAACCAGGTGGCTTACCACAACAGATATTTATTCTTTCACAGTTCTTGAGGCCAGAAGTCCGAAATCAGTTTGGTTGGGGTGAAATCAAGGTGTCAGCAGGGTGTTCCTCCTCCAGAGGTTCTGTCCAGGGAAGAAGCTGTTCTTTGCCTCTGTCAGCTTCTTGTGGCTGCTGGCATTCCTCGGCTTGTAATTCCAATCGCTGCTTCATGGTGCATTGCTTCTTCTCCACTTATTGTCCATTTCAAATCCTCCCTTGCCTTCCTAATAAGTACACACATAATTGCATTTAGGTCCTACCCATACAATCCAGGAAAGTCTCTCAATCTCAAATCCTTAATTTAACAATTACAAAGTTCCTTAATAACAATTGCATCGGTTTCCGGGAATTAGAAACTAGATACGTGTTTGGGGATCGTATTTATCCTACTTCAGTTGTAAATCTCATCCCGTTGTTCTTCTTCTCTAGTAGTTTATGGTTATAGATGTATTCACTCATGTAATACATTAAATACAATGATATAAATATTTATTATGTTATTTAGTAGTGAATCCTAATTATTTAGGGTCTCTTGATATGTTGACAAAAGTCAGTCTTTTCCTTTTTAAATACGTTGGTGAATAAAGGCTACTTTTTTTTAGTCTGTTGAATAAAGTCTACTTTTCTTTAATTTGTTGAATAAAGTCTACTTTTTTTTTTTAATTTGGAGAGGAAGGACTGTGATAACTTTCTTTGTGCCACTTTCCTCCAATTATCTGTGAATACTCTTATTTTAAAATTTTTGAAAATTCAGAAAATACTTTTAAAAAGAAAAAGATATACATAGGATTTTATTTCCTCAAACCAGGATTTCTTAGAAACATATTGAGCACAATTCAGTTGAGATGGTAGTATTATATGATATTCTTTACCAGGTCTCTTTCCAACAATGCTAGTAACCTAAAATTGGAATACTAATTGTGATGGTTAATTTCATGTGTCAACTTGACTGGGCTAAGGATGCCCAGATAGATAGTAAAATTCTTTTTTTTTTTTTAAGTTTTTATTTATTTATTTATTTATTTATTTACTTATTTGAGAGAGAGAACACAAAAGTAGGGGAGGGGCAGAGAAGGAGTCACGATCCAAAGCAGGCTCTGCTCACCATCCATGCAAAGCCAGACACGGGGCTCGAACTCGCGAACTGTGAGATCACGACCTGAGCTGAGAATAGGAGTCAGACACTTAACCAACTGAGTACCCAGGCACCCCAAGACATAATTTTTGCCCATGTCTATGAAAGTGTTTCTGGAAGAGATTAGCATATGAATTGGTATGGACAGTAAAGATCACCTGTCACCCATGTGGGAGGTCATTATTCAATGTGTTGAGGGCTTGAATAAAACGAACAAACAAAAAACGTGGAGGAAGGGGAAATGCTTCCTTTTCCTAAACTGAGACATGCATTTTCTCCCCCTCTCAGTGGTGCTCCTGGTTCTTAGGCATTTGGACTCAGACTGGGATTTACACCATCAGCATCCCCAAATCTCGGGACTTTGGACTCGAACTGAATCGCGTCATGGGCTTTCCTTGTTCTCCACTGGCAGATGTAGATAGCAGATCATTTGAATTCTCAGCCTCCACAACTGCATAAACCAATGAGCCAGCTCCTAATAAACCTCTTCTCTCTCATTCTGTATATATTTATATATACATATACATATATATATATATATACATATATATTTATATTCTGTGTATATTTATATACACTTCGTATTGCTTCTGTTTCTTTGGAAAACTCTTTTTAATATACTAATAGAAGCAAAAACCTACCATAACACACTCTGATACTGGTGTGGTCATATAAGCAAGAGTAGAAGTTAATAAAAGCATAAAAATTATATTTGCTAAAGTGATTTTGACTCAGGGTACTAATGTTACAAGATAGGAAAATATATTTTCTCCATTCCAAGAGAGCAGTCGGGCCACTTGAAGGGTTCCTGATGAATGGATGCTGATACCGGGAAACAATCAAGAACCTGGGCACTTACCTAAAACGCATCCTATTTGGTTCCTCTGCTTCACCATTTTCTCTCTGCAATCCAGCTTGCTCTGTCCCCCAAGCACACAGAAGTAAATGGACTTGATCTCACTGTTTACATGCTCCCTCAATCCAAATGGCCCATCCTGGGTTAGGCTCCAATTTATGTCCAGTGGGTTGCAAGATATTGTGGCATGTTCCCTGCTGTTATTGTTGTGGTAGTAGGTAGTAAAAGGGGTGACTGTGATGTGAGTAGATCCTGTAATCAGTGTCATTCTTGGAAGGTCAACCTTTTCCGTCCATTACCTAAATGTATACATATTTAAAACGTAGGTTTGGACCCTTTTGATCTTTCCATGGCATTTGCCTAGGTAGGTAAAGCATCAAGGCTTATTTGACTTATCTGTGCGAATACTACTATTCACACTATGGCAAGTACTTAATTGATTTTTTTTATCCTTTCTTTTTCTCTAACTTTAGTCTCATGTTACACTCTATGAGATATTTGGTTGTTTTCTCTTTTGAACAATTTTCTTCACTGCTGCAAATCTGCATAGGGGATCATTACTTGACTTTGGAGAGCTGTTCTGTTTATTATCACATTGTTTCTTTATGTCTCCATCTTTGTACAAGCAAACCGGGATTAATGAGGACCAATGTGTGTCAGAGCTTTGCCCAGTGAACTCATTTCCTTTTACTATGTCAGATACTGTTATGGATAATCCACTTCTCAGCATTTTCAGAGTATCCTAGTTTTATTTTAGCTCGAAAGTCTTGGATGGAAGAATAAATTCACTGCACTGAACTTGAATCAAAGGGAAACTGAAATAAAATGGTTGGGAAAAAACTAAACCTATAGGCTTTTCCATACGTGAAATCTAGTAGCAAGCTTTTCTATGGTTATGAGACAGGAATAGGCCAAGTTCATGAGTCAAAACCACAGTTCCCTGGGGAGTGCTGTGTTTTCCTGATGATAGTCTATATCTGGGTCAACCAAATATAGAATATAAATGTGTTTACCATAAAGATAGTAACAAATGCTCTGACTGTGGTATGCAGTGTTGCGCTGGTTTGGAATATTGGCCCCTCCGGTAACTGTTAGAGCTGATTCCAAAAAAAAAGCTAAGATTGTGTAGAGCAGGCAGGGGAGGACATTGATATTCCATATCTCTAATCTCAGCTGCTTTTAGATTTTAGATCAGTTTCTTTACCACCCGGAGCAACCCACCAGAGTTCAAGTGTGGCTTGTCTCCCCACACTACACTAATGGCAAAGGCACAGAGTCAACAGACTGGCCGTGTGTATTTATATGTCCAGGGATCAGGGATTATCAAACGATGAATCTTTCCCTTAATTAATAAATTACCAATGTAACATTTTTACACTTCCAGGTTTATTTTTTTGATGTTTTATTTATTTATTTTGAGAGAATGAGAGAGCAAGAGAGCACGAGTGAGGGAAGGGCAGAGAGAGAGGGAGAGAAAAATCCCAAGAAGGCTCCACTCAGCGCAGAGCCTAATGCCCGGCTTGATTTCCTGACCCTGGGATCATGGCCTGAGCCAAAATCAATAGTCAGAGGCTTGAGATGCCTGGGTGGCTCAGTCGGTTAAGCGTCCGACTTCGGCTCAGGTCATGATCTCACAGTCTGTGAGTTCGAGCCCCGCGTTGGGCTCTGTGCTGACAGCTCAGAGCCCAGAGCCTGCTTCGGATTCTGTCTCCCTCTCTCTCTGGCTCTCCCCCACTCATGCTCTGTCTCTCTCTCTCAAAAATAAACAAACATTAAAAAAAGACAAAAACAAAAAAAAGAGTCAGAGGCTTAACTGATGGAGCCACCCAGGTGACCCTCCAAGTTAATTTCTAATACTGGCCGTAATTGTATTTTAAACTCATGGCGGTAACTTTGACTAGAACGAGAGATAAGATATTAGCATGAGAGGATTCCCCTGTGCTTCCTGCATTTGCCTATTTCAAGAGCAGGATTCAGTGACTCCCAGGAATGTGCCTCTGCAGATGTGCCTAAAACACGGATCACAGCTTAAACATGCAGGCTCAAAGAGGCGGTGGGGCTTTTTGTGTGTCAGAGTCTGAAGCATTGCTAGTCTAGTTTGTGGCTTCCTACACAGTACCCGCCCCCATTTTTGATCTGTAAGATCTATACTGATTCTTAGTATGTCAACCTTGAAAAGGTTTCAGTTTTTGGGCAAATTTAGGATTGAAAATCGGATGTGATTTAAGAAATGTCTTCGGAGCTGAAATATTCAGTTTTTGTCATGAACCTTGCAAGTGGAGTAAGCTTCTTTGAACTATACATTGTTTTCCAGTACTTGCTCATTTAACATCATCCTTCAACAGTTTTTATATATGTGATTAAGTTAAGAAGAGATCCCTTAGTTTTCATTTTCATGAGACTATTCATAATTGATATAATCTTGGGTTTTAATTTTAGCAACTACTAAATGTCCAGTATGATATAAATATTGAGACTGTTAATAAAAAGATCATTATTATCAACTCTAACCATTTAGTTTTAAGTCCACACTGCTTTATTCAGATTTTACAAGTTAGCACCAATTTAGAAATTATGTACAAATCAATTTAATAAGGAAATCAAATTTATATTTTTATGTACTTACTATAATTATAGAGTAAAAGACTTCAGCAAACCCATATGTCATCTTAACTACATACTAGATATAGTTACATAAAATATCGTTTCACAGACATAATTTACTATGAAAGATCAATGATAAGAGCATGAACGCTTGGCAAATATATGGCTTTAATTAATAATCAATAACATTGATAACAAAATAATAAATTTTCTTTCAGAGTAGTCATTCCTAAAGGTATGTAGAAGCCTAGGTAAAATAGGTAAGACTAGATGTGCCTTAGAGCAGTCAATACTTTTTGCCCATATACACTTTCAAAGAAATGAGACAAGCACAGCCATTTTCTGTACAGGAAGAACACCGTATTTACCAATCAGAAAACTTAAAGCGTCTCTAATACATTAATAATGATCTATTCACACAAATAATCATGTCAGGATGGTTAAAATGGTGTAAGTCAATGTTCAATATGACAGCGGATTTACCTTTTTTTGGTGCTATACAAGAGAGAACAAAAGATACACCGTGGCATACTATTTTATCATTTTAACCTTTGTAAGAACCAAGTTGATTAAAAAAAATGCCGACAATATTGTTTGTTCTTTCCACCTAACTATTCATTATTTCAATACTTATGTTGTAATTCATAGAATTATATGAACTTGTGGGGACATAGAACCAAATGATTTTTTTTTATTTGAAATAGTTTAAGCTTTCACTGAATACACAGTTGATACTTATTTGGGAAAATTAGGATTTACAAATAAGTATATATTTGATATCTTGTCACATAAAGATACATCCGTTAAATTTTTTTTAAACTTTCTAGAATATTTTCAAGGAACTTTTCCATTACTTAACCAGAAATGTAGGTATAGTATACATAATGTTTTATAATTTAAACTGGCATTTTTTTGAGATATTTTATTAAAGTATAATCCTAAAAGATTTTGAAACATGTGTGGATGTCACATTTTGAGGAGCATCTAATAATGCATGACAATAGAGTAGTTTTTTCACTGTGACTCCTTTTCCTTTTTGCTGAAAATATGATTATTATTATTTTAGTCACTATTCTGAATTTTTTGTAAAGAATCTAAATTAAATTAATTTTATTTGGTGTTATCTGCAGATTTAAACTGGGTACAAAACAGCAGTGAAGTGGTTTATACTAGTTAGTATAATAAGAAAAAGCCAACACATATATTTTAAAGATAATAGATAAGAGAATATTTCTTTTCTTTAGATTCTTTAGATCATGATCTGAAAGGTTAAGAGAAGAAAATAACCCAGTTTTCCCCCCAACATAGTATTTGAGGATATAATTACTAAAAACTTTGAAGTGAGTGCTGACCTTCCAAAGTTTAACATTTGAATGTTTTGAGATAAAATGGAGAATTCCTAAATAAGAAAAATAATAAAAATAGCCTTAAGAAATGTGATAATGAGGGGCGCCTGGGTGGCGCAGTCGGTTAAGCGTCCGACTTCAGCCAGGTCACGATCTCGCGGTCCGTGGGTTCGAGCCCCGCGTCAGGCTCTGGGCTGATGGCTCAGAGCCTGGAGCCTGTTTCCCATTCTGTGTCTCCCCCTCTCTCTGCCCCTCCCCCGTTCATGCTCTGTCTCTCTCTGTCCCCAAAATAAAAATAAAACGTTGAAAAAAAAAATTTAAAGAAATGTGATAATGAATGCAAGCTTTCATTTATATGTTTATGAATTTATTATACCAATATTCCTAATATTTCTACAATACCAAATACTGGACATAAAGCTGTAAACAAGATAGACATGTAGACAGAATTTGAAAAGCATACAGGCACATGAGCTGAAAACTGTAACATTGTGAGAAGAGAGAATGTGTGATTTACTCTAGATACAAGTATGATTGAGAGAAGGAGTCCTAGAGGAAGAGGCCCTAAGGAGGGATTGGAGGAATATGCCAAGCAAAAATCTGGGAAAGGAGAGCATGTGTTGGCTAGAAGACAAGGGTAGAGGCCCAAAGGATTTAGTTACAGAGGAATGCCAAGGTGGGTAGAGTGGTTCAACCATGATGTATATGGTGCTGGTGCTTATTGTTGAAGTAGAGTTCCCAAAGAAGGGCCAGGCCACAAGACGTCTTATAGACTGTGCAAAGGGTGTTGATTTTATCAAAGGGGCTACAAATGTCCTTTAGAGGACTCGCAAGGAAATGATCAGGTTTGCATGCTCTAACAATAACGCAGGATTTAGCATGGAGGGTAGATCGAAGCGGGACAAATTAGATCAAGAAACAGTAGGCTGATTCAATAATCCAGTGTCCAGAACACGGTAACTTGCACTATTATTGCAGCATTAAGGATGGAACTACATGGGTCAATTGCGTGCTGGGGCAGGATAGAGAGGGAGAAGGAGTCAAACCCAGGTGTTTCATCTGATGTCCTGCACAGATGGTGATGTCTTTTACATAAAATTCTAAAAAAAAAAAAAGAAAGGACCAGAAAAGTGCATGGAGTTTCATTTGTGTATTCATGGCATAATATTTGACTGAAATAGCTCTGTAATTGCAGCAAAACATTTGTCATATCAAAGTATTATTAATTTAATTCCTTAATTGGTTGGTAGTTTTAATTGTGTTTAATTTATAAATAATTTATTTATAACTTATAAATAATTTTGTTTGTTTTTTAAAACTACTTATGCCTTATTTAATATTTGCATTTTTTTTAATTAAAAAATTTTTGAGAGAGAGAGAGAGAGACAGGGCATGAGCGGGGGAGGGACAGACAGCGAGGGAGACACAGAATGCGAAGCAGGATCCAGGCTCTGAGCTGTCAGCACAGGGTCCAACACGGGGCTGGAACCCACGAATTGTGACATCATGACCTGAGCTGAAGGAGGATGCTTAACCGACTGCGCCACCCAGGCGCCCCAATATTTGCATATGTTAAATGACAGTGGGGATGCACGAGAATTTTTTTTCTTTAAAAATATTTTATTAAACTAGTTAGAGTGACGCTCCCATATATCACATTCAAATAAATGATAACAATAATAATAATAATATGGTAATAAGCTATAGCAGACAGGGTTCCAAGAAAAAAATAGTAGTCTCGTTCTAAAGGGATTAACCTAGAAGAGTTTCATGAATGGGTGATTTACTAAGCAGTGAACATGGAGGAGGAACACTGGGAGCCCCACAGCCCAATCTAAGCCAGCAGGCACAAGAGGAGAGACGGCTCAATAGGATTTGTGGCCCCAAAGGAACACAGACTGTACGGCTGAGCCAGGCAGGTGCCACAGGGGAATCTGAGGGTGGGATAAGGTGAAATAAATACCCTGACCTCTCTTTTTAGCTGACCTCTGCTCTTCTTGACCCTTCTCATTGGCTGAGCCCTGTGGGAAGTCACAGGGCAAGAGGACCCAGGTGATTTGTTCCTTCACAAAAATCAGTTTCTCGAGGCTCAGAGATCACAAGGAATAGAAACGAGAAAAGGGTCCTAGAATGATAACCAGCATACGAACAAAGAAGTATCTACTGAACGCAGTCAGAACGGAAAAGTTTTCCTTCTACCCTTCTAGGTTCATTGGTTGGTCTAATAATTAAATTGACGTAAGACAGATTAACAGGAGAAACACACATTGAGTTGTGTCCATATGGTAGTGCCATAAATCATGACACCCAAAGGCAAGCAGGCAGTTGAGGATTATAAGCCATCCTGAGCTAAAGAGTGGGATTGGGCCTAGAGCCTCAAAAAGGAGGAAGGCGATTCACAGGAAGATAAGGAGAGCATGAGTTTGATAATCAGATGTGTGCCCTGCCATGCAGGTAAGTCTTAAGATAAAACATGATCCCTGGTAATAGCTCTCTTCTGGGACAGACTCTCTCTCTAAATTCTTTAAGAAAGAAGTGAAAGTTTTTCTTAAGTCTGCCAGGTCTTAATTGCCTTCAGCTCAAAATAATCCATATGCGAAAGTGACGTATTTGGGGATAGCATTTTCTGCTCCTCTTCAACACCAACCACATACTCATGCTTTTTTCTAGTGTACTGAAGATGATCCCAGTTACTTTCCAGAGAAGAAAGCAATCTCATGACTTAAGCAGTTTATAGTGAAGTTGTAAAATGACCACACAAATATTTAAAATACATTAATAGTTGAAGAATGCTTTTGCAAACACATGCGGAGGTGTTAATGGGATGTACAACGTAAGTCAGAAGAGGGATCAGCTTGCAATGCGGTTTGCCTTGGGGTTGGCAAAAATCGTAAGAAAAACACTATACACTCCGACAGATAGAAATTATACAATCAATAGTACAAAATATAGTATGTTCCCTGTGCCAACTGTCCCAGAAGAGCAGGAGTGTGTTTAATATATTTTTATTGCTACGAGCCATTATCTTTTCTCCTTATACTTAAAGTTGTCATTGTTAGGATGTGGCCTATTTGCAATGCAATGTGTGAAAAGAATATCATCTCTGCCATTCTGAGCTCTGACCTCTATTCAAAGAGCTTACTTAATTTTGGGGCGCCTGGGTGGCTCAGTCAGTTGAGCGTCCAACTTCAGCTCAGGTCATGATCCCGCAGTTCTTGAGTTCCATCCCTGCATCAGGCTCTGTGCTGACAGTTCAGAGCGTGGAGCCTGCTTTAGATTCTGTGTCTCCATCTCTCTCTGCCGCTCCCCCACTCGCACTCTGTGTGTGTGTGTGTCTCTCTCTCTCAAAAATGAATACACATTAAAAAATTAAGAAATAAAAAAAATTCAAAGTACTTAATTTTTCTGGCTCACCCATCTAGATGTTTTGTCAAGTGCAAATTCTGAGGCTCTACATAAGATAAAAGTGTGTGGGGGTATAAATGGTTTATTCTCTGCCAAGTTTTAAATCCATGATCACAAATGGATGTTGTTCGGTTAATAATGTCTCATTTCTCACAGAATCGTTGAGTAATAACTACCTAGTCCCACACGTGTTCACAATTGATAAAGGCTGTTAAGTTATAACCTGATGCATATGATCTTTCATGAGCTCCTTAGGCTGTCAGGACTGACTTATTAAATAACCATACAATGAGCATATAAAAATACTTTGACAAAAATTGGCTCTGATGGTTTGTTTTGGATTTCTGATACCTTCACCCCCTTAAGAATTTACAATTTCAGGTATGGAGTTGGAGTTATGAGATTTGATATGTACAGCATAACAATATATAACATGCTGATTTATAAACACTCACTTCATTGCTACTTTGTAAAAGCAATATTTCCTATATGAAAATTTGCAGTAAATATTCAGCCATCAGACAACATGAATTTCTTACATGTGAACAAGTGTCTTATGGTTAACAGAGTGGCATGCCAGGTCCTTTATCACTTAATTTCACAACTCTGAGAAATAGGTATCTTAATTCTATTTTAAATATGAGAATAATTGGTAGTGGCATTAAGTGGCTTGTCCCAAATCACATGGGCTTCAACTTCCAAGATGATTTTTTTGTAACAACTTCAAATACTATAACATGTGTCCTCACATAATCATTACTCATTATCCATGAGTAAATTGATAACAAAATTGATACTGATAAAAATAAGGAACTGGAATAAAAGTAATTTTGAAATATACCTAACTTCTGGTTATAATTCATAGTCCTCTGTTTTACTGGAAAACCTACTTGGGAGCTTCTGGGTGGCTCACTTGGTTGAATGGCGGACTCTTGATTTCGGTTCAGGTCTTGATCTCAGTTCAGGTCTTGATCTCATGCTTCATGAGATCGAGCCCTGCCTCAGGCTCTGCACACACAGTGCAGAGATTCTCTGACTACTTGGAATTCTCTCTTTCACTCTCTCTCTGTCCCTACCCCACTCTCTCACATGCTCTCTCTCTCTCTTTCTCTCTTGCTCAAAAAAATAAATAAATAATCTTAAAAAAATAAATAAAAGGAAAGGCAGACCTACTTGGAGTTACAAATGACCCGTGTTCAAATCACAGATCTGCCACTGGGTGGACTGGTGGGCCCTAAACAAATCTATTTAACCTCCACCAGTAGGGTTTTCTCATCAAAAATAATAGTATCTGCCGATCAGAGTTATTTTGAGAATAAAATAATACACAAAGAGCGCTTAATACAAAATCTGCTCAGTACTTATTAAATATCTTTGTTGTCCTTTTTCGTTGCAAATATTTATACAATTATTCACTGGCAGGCTTTATAAATTATCAACTTAGCCTAATTAGGAACAAAGATAGTTAACAAAATTGATCCAAGAGCTTGATGGTTTTTCTATACCTTAGAGCCATTTTCCCATTTTCTGTAATATGGAACAAGCACTTTCAAAGGCAAAAACTCCAAATTATGTTTCTGATATTTGGAAACAGCAGGAAATGTTACCATGCAGCTTGTAAAATTTTCTGAAGTCTGTGGGAAAGAAACCTGTCCCTAACACGACTGAAATTACAGTCGCCACTCACTCAAACTCCATGAAGGAAAAATGTAAAGTGGAGTTGTGATATTAATGCCTCAGTGCCAATAACTGCATAAATTGATTTTATTACTATGGACTGATACTTCAATTACTCTTGGTATAATAGAACAAGGAAGACAGAGATGCTGATTACTGTAAGTATCAAAAAGCATTACATTGCATGCAAGGAAAGCTTAGGAGGAGAATTTGCATTACCTTTTCCTTTTAATTGTATTCACTTCTTTTTCCCCTCAATATTTGCTTTGAGATCAATATTCACAGAGCTTGTAATGTAATTAGAAGAATCATTAGCTATTAGGAGAATTAGCTTGGTTTGCAAGAAAAGAATAACAAAACTAATGAATTATCTGATTTGCTCTGACATCTTTAATGCCTCTGAATCCTTCATATAATATAAAATCTGAAATGTCAAGTAAGAAAGAATTAAGACACATGTACGTATATCTTATCCTTTCAGCAAATCTTTTTAAAGGGCCTTAATATGTGGATAGCAATGAGCACTTCTTATCACTGCTTCACATCTTGCAGATCTGTGTTTGGTAACAAAATACATAAAACAGGACTTTGAGCTTGGCTCGAATGGATGTTTTTGTGTTATTTTCTGGTTAGTCTGTACTCTATATGCGATTGACTCTTAAGTAATCAAATTGGAACACTTTGGGGCACCACTGATTAGAAATGCACTATTCTAGCCAGTGTAAAGGATACAAAATGGGCAAAGACAGACTATAGATATAAAGATATAGATATCGATATAGATAGATGTAGATATATATATTAGATAGGTAGATAGAGATAGATATCTCATATATAGATAGATATATAGATATAATAGATATAGATGATGATATAGATATATAGATATAGATGATATAGATGATATAGATAGATATAGATATAGATATAGATATAGATATAGATAGGTGAAGGAGAGAAAATAATCCAGAGATTTAGCATAGACAGAAATGCCCCCAGGGCTATGGTGGTCCAGGAGAGAAAGAGCTTGTCTGTGAGGATGAATGAGGAACTCTTATTGGAGAAGGTAAGATTTATAGGGAGTCTACTAACATAGTCATGGGAAGAATGACTACACATCCACATACATTTTGCTGGACAGACTCAGCAAAATTACTAATAACCCCCTTTATCACTCTGAAAACTATCCTTGCTTGGATCAAAAAATTTCTTGTAACTTGAGGTAGAGAGAAGTTTTGAAATTTGTACCTTCTCAGTGTTTAAAAAACTGCTGTGTTTTTGGGACAACAACAACAAAATCATTCTCTTTCTATTTGGGGGGGTCAATATTTATAGAATTTTTATAATAGCTAAACATTTTAAAGTGAAATCATGGGAAGTATTAGTAATTGAATTTTTCTGCATATATGACTTTTGAAATATTTTTTTCCTTCTTCACAACCAAGATAAACAGAAAATTAGCTTTCATTTTTTGGAGTTTTGAATGTTAAATAAGAACTCTGTGTAAAGCAATGATCATATTTCTGTGAATAGAAATAGAGATAAAATGAACACTCCAGAAATATAATGCATTTCTGCTTAATCATTATCTGTAAAATTAGAAAGGCACCCTTGTGTAAAGATTAAATGTCTGACTAAAATTCAGAAAACTTGGGATGACTCTGTGTGACCTTGGGCCATAACTTTTATTCTCTAAATTTAAGTTTCCTCATCTTTGAAATGACAAGGTTAGAATAGATGGTCATTAAGGTCTCTCGCAGCTCTAATAGACTATTATTTGAAATTCAAATAGGTTAATATAAATTTTACTCTTGGTAGTGAAACTTCCTGAGGTGATTGCTTAAAATAATTGAGAAAGTAATGGATAAAAGTCTTCAAAAGAGAGTATAGAAATATGTTTGAAGAACGCAGTGGTTGAAATTAGAACCAGTAGAAAGCTGTGAAAGACCTTCTTTATTGGGACATGTTTAATATGTATTAATATGCACTTCCTGCTATTTGACTCTTAAACAGAAGATTGCATCAAATTACCTGAGTTTCTTGTTAAAACCCAAATTCTAAAACCCATTCCCATATTTTTCGAATGCAGTCATAATGCAATAAAGCAGCATTTCTAATTTTTGTTTCTCGAGTCCCAGGTCCAAAATATTTGACTGCCTTAGATTGTGTCCTTCTAGGAAGAGACCCCTAGCCAAGGGTTTGAGTGCAAGTGATTCACGAAGGTTATGATCCCAGAAGAAACCACTGGAGGTGGCAGGGTAGGGAACAGGGCAGGGAAAGGGACCTCCAGGTAAAGATGTAACTTTGAGCGAAGTGACAGACTCAACCTGATCTGAAGGGGAGTTCTGGAGGACACCTGACAGTTTTCCCAGCAAAGGGCCTGCGCTTTGGTATTTCCACATCAGTAGGTCATTGGCTACGAGTTAGGGCTGGGGGTGAGAGAGGAATGGGAATGGAAGAGAGTATAGAATTTTCTAAATTTCTTGTGTTTTCAACCAGGAAGGCAATTCCCGTGCCCAAGGGCAATTGTCGGAAGACATTTTCAAGTGAAGCATTTTAGCAGTAAAAGAAGCAGAAGGTGGGGGGTGAGGTGCAGGGTCAGTAAAGGAGTGTGAGAATTTCTAGGTGCCATGTCAAGAATGTCCACTGCAGTTATTCACCTCCTTAACTCTTTTCATGGTCAAACCAATGTGAGAAATGTTATATGTTATATCTCCTTCTGAGATTCATGATGCACCGTAGCATACCAAACATCCCAAGTGGTAATGCAGTAAACTATTATGTTTTCAATCTACTGTTTCCAAAATAAATTGGACCAATTTATGACATAACCACCATCAGGAAGAAACACATTAGAAATTTTGCCACTAAGACCTCAAGAATTTTGAGCTAAAGAGGGAAATTTTACCGAATCATAGCATTTTGTTCTTTTAAACTTTTTTTTTTAATGTTTATTTATTTTTGAGACAGAGAGAGACAGAGCATGAATGGGGGAGGGTCAGAGAGAGGGAGACACAGAATCCGAAACAGGCTCCAGGCTCCGAGCTGTCAGCACAGAGCCCGACGCGGGGCTCGAACTCACGGACCGCGAGATCATGACCTGAGCCGAAGTCGGCTGCTTAACCGACTGAGCCACCCAGGCGCCCCACATTTTGTTCTTAATGGTATCTAGCAGCACCCTCTGAAGTAGACTAAAATGCTTATTAAGCATGTATCACACACACATCCACCTTCACAGTAAGCGATGGCTGTTAACATTTGGTAAAAGAAACTGTGTGACAGTCCCTCTAACTAGAGAGCCTGAGGGAATGGGATTGAAAAATGAAATTGATAGTTTATATGGCCCCTGCCTGCAATTAGTTAGTTGACACAGTGTGCCTTTTGGCTCCTACATTCAAGATCTATATCAATAGAAAAAGCAATTGACTGTCTCTCTCCCCATGGTGTACCAGTTATTGAGGCAAAGTACTGACCTTAACCCCTCTCCATCTCATCCCTCAGCATAAATTTGCTTTTTATATTTAGTCAAAATCTGCAACACTGAAGGAAAAACCTAAACAGGAGGAAAGAATAATTGAAGGTGACTCATTACTTCCTGGAAGTGTGGTAATACTTAAACCTACCAGTCAGTTTCAACTATGTGGTATGCCTTGTGTTAGGGACTTCACGCATCTTTTCATTATAAGTCACACAACCAGTGTGAGAGGAGAGTGGTTAGGAAAACCGATTCAACAAGGTTAGGAAACTTTCCAAAAGCCATAAAGCTAGAAAGTGATGGAGTGGAGATTCAAAACCAGGTCTTTCTGAATTCATTAGACCATGGTAATTGCAGTAAAAGTAGTTAAGATGAGCTTTGTGGCCAATGCTTAATAAAAATTTTGGCAATACAAGTGTTCTACCGACTCAGAGAAACATAAAGCAGAGGCAGTCTGCAAGAGCTGCCCTTCAATAAGATATTTTAACAAAGTAAATTTGCTTTAAAATCTAGAGTCACTGTTTTTTTCAATTAACCATCTAAAAGAGACAGTTGACTGCCCCTGAAATTAGCAGATAACAAGATCAAGACTATTCATACGCATTGTCTGTTGGCAAGCATAACTTTAAGATATAGCTCTCCCCGTTCTAGGATAAAGTCATACAAACTGACATGGGACGATGGATTCATGTTGTAGGACAGCAATAAGAGAATATCTTGAATACACAGACATCCTTGAAAATGATTTCCTCTAAAAGCTACAAGAAAATTATAAAATTTGATACCTGTTTGATATCTTTAATAGGAAATAAGAAAGAATGACTTCTATTGAAAAGGAAACAGAAATCATATGGAAGGAATAGGTAAAGATATAAAATCCATAGAATTTTACAAAAAGAGAGATAGTAACAGAAATATTTGCAGGGAAACTAAAAATGCAATGGCAGAATTGACATTGTTGAATTGGACTAATGCTATAGAAGAAAATACCTGAGTCACTCCTCCAAAGTCACTTTTCCAGAATATTCAGGGGAAAACAATATTAAAACAATGACAGACGATGATATAAAGAATCATATAGTAAAGATTTAATCTAAGAGTTGTTAGCATTCCTGGAGACAAAAACAAAATAATCATAGAAGCAGTAATGTAAAACTGATTTATTCCCGATTCATTACAGAATTCAGGATACAGGTAAAAATAAGGTACCTACCAGGAAACACACACACACACACACACACACACACACACCGAAAAAGACCTATATCCAGAAAACACTTGAGATATTTTCAATTTTAAGAAGAAAGAAAATAAATAAAGAAAAGCAAACTCTAGCGTATAATCAGGTAGAAAATTCTGCTTATCTGCCTCATACAAATCATCCTCCATTCAGTCTTCTCTTCTACAACTGTCAAATTGAATAGAGAGAGTGTAGAGTTTTGACAGAGAATATTTTGTTAATTCAATAGCTTTTATATCCAGCTGAGATATATTGTGAGTGGGAAGGTAATAATGGAACATTTTCACCTCTTCTAAGGTTCAGCTAAAATGCCTTTACTTCTTCAAAAAGTTATTTAGAAGTATTTTCCAATTGACTGTGGAAACTCCAGAGGACAATTTAAAACTTTGGAAGCTTAGGGATAAAAGGTGAACGGAGTTATCATATATAAATGCATTACCAAATAACGTTACAAGATCTGCAGAAATCATCATTTTACCAAGCTACATCTATTTGAACTGTCCGTTTGATTAAATCTATAGGAAGATTGAGTAGTTGTCTCTTCCATTCATGGATGGAACCAAAAAATCCAATGAATTATTATTACCACTTATGATAAGCATGAATGATCCCATTATTGATTCTTCCCCATAAACTGTCCAACAGAGAGCTTTCTCCTATTTAGAAATCCAAATAAATGTGATGACAATTATGCTTAAGCATAGTTAAGCACTATGCATAGTTAAGCACACATGCATAACTGTTTTTAGACATATGAAAATAAGCATAGTAATTTTTAATGTTGTCTTTGAATGACAGAATTATGCATGGCATTTTAACACTTCATTCTATTTATTTTTCAAATTTTCTGTAATAATCAGATTTATTTTAAATTACAAAATAAATCTCACATTAAAAACAAAAAGCAAAAACCACACAAACCGTTCCAAAAAATCCAAAATTAAAATAAGTTTTAGGTTTATGGTTATTCCATACAATAACTTTTTCCAGTTTTTCTTTTCTTTTTCCAGTGTTCACCTGAGCAATAAATGTGCTTCTAACGTCCTATGGCAGGCAAGATTCTAAAGATGTGTTCCAAGGATTTCCAACTTCTAGTTATTCAAACATTAGGCTAGGTACTTCCTTGAAGGGACTTTAAGATAGGGAGATTTCCTGGATTATCTGGGTGGGTTCAAGAACAGAAGAGGATGAGGGATGCCTCGGTGGCTCAGTCGGTTGGGTGTCCGACTTTGGCTCAGGTCATGATTTCATACTCGGGGAGTTCAAGCCCTGCATCAGGATCTGTGCTGATAGCTCAGACCCTGGACCCTGCTTTGGATTCTGTGTCTCCCTCTCTCTGCCTCTCCATTGCTCACTCTCTCTGTCTCTCTCTCTCTCAAAAATAAACATTAAAAAAAATTTTTAAAAAAAGAACAGAAAAGGATGAGCACTGGGTGTTGTATGTAAGGGATGAATCACAGAGATCTATTCCTGTATACACTGTATGTTAGCTAACTTGACAATAAATTATTAAAAAAAAAAGAATAGAACAGGATGGCAGAGGGGAAGGCAAAGATTGATTCAAAGTAAGAAGGAACAGAAAAAATAGAATTAGGGTTCTATATATCTTTGCTGGCTTTCAAGATGGAGAAAACCATTGGCCAAGGAATGCAGGCAGGTAGCTTCTAGAACACGAGGACAACCTCTGGTTTGCATCCAGGAAGGAAACAGGGACTTTTGCAGTAAGCTGCCTGAAAACGATTTCTGCAAAACAACCTGT
Source organism: Prionailurus bengalensis (assembly GCF_016509475.1). Lineage (NCBI taxonomy): Eukaryota > Metazoa > Chordata > Mammalia > Carnivora > Felidae > Prionailurus > Prionailurus bengalensis. The sequence goes on from NC_057349.1 coordinate 103,454,420, forward strand.
TTGAACCTTGAAGCCGATTATCCTCCAGCGCATCCAGATAAAACCCAGCCTGCTTATTACCTTGACTTTGGCATTGTCTGCCCTTGAGGCAGGGAACTCAGTCATACTCTACTCAGATTTCTGGCCTACAGAACTGTGCGTAACAAATGAATCTTTTAACAAAATATACATGCTTTATGCTTTTTAGGGAAACTTTAGCTTTATGCAAAATTGAGTGACAAGTATAGAGATTTCTCACTTACCTCCTGCCCTACATATGCCCAGCTTCCCCTTTATCAACACCCCCACCGCAGTGGTACATTTATCACAACTGATGAACATACAATGACACGTTGTAATCACCCAAGGTTTACAGGAGAGTTGCCTGGATTTCCATGTATTTGTAATGACATGTGTCCAACATTCTAGTACTTTATAGGATATATTCACTGCCCTAAAACTCCTTCATACTCTGCCTAATTCATCCGTCCCAACTTCCTAACTCCAGGCAATGTGTTTTGTTTGTTTTTGTTTTGCTTTGCTTTGTTTGTTCTCGTTTTAACTGCTAAATCTGTAGTAGTTTGTTATAGCAGCAATAGAAAATTAATACAGGTCCCAATCCTTACTTGAAGGCTCTGGAGGAGCTTCTAGTCTTTTACTGTATTCAGACCTTCTCCTATCTTTTATTTATGGCTGTTTTTTCATGTTACCTGCTAAAGAATTTAAGGTTAATCTGATATACTAACTTAAATTAAGGTAAAAGACATTTAAATAAGAGTGTTTGTACTTTGATCTGAAACAGGAAATCTTGCTGGAAAGTTCAGGCATATTTTTGGCTTGGGAACATTTTGTGGAAGCAGCTCTCTTACCATCTCTTATGTGATGATATATATTAACCACCATGTGTTTACCTGAAGAGCCAACATTGATTGTTCCAGTTGTTCAAATTGGAACCAGAAGCCCGGATTACGTGGCCGTTTGTATCTGAAAATCTCTAATTCTCTGGAAAGTGAAATTTTAACTGTTGTCAGATGATCAATGTATAATACAGAGACACAGGTTTATTGAAAAGTAACCATTATTAATTACTCCTATTGCCAAATATCTTTGTTTTCTAAAACTCACTTCTGGGTTGTTTTAAAAATATCAACTTACCAGTATGTTTAGACTGTGGTTTTATATATACAGAAATTTATGGTGAAAATAGAAGTGGACTAGAGAAAGTTAAAGATGCAATAAATAGGCCCCCTGGGAAAATGCGCACATTCTTGGATTTATGGACACTGTGTTTTCTAGTCTTTCAAACTCATTCACTGATTAGTGTTGCCCGTTAGATTTCTTTCGTCTGTTAAAATGCAACTGTCCATAAAACCAGAGTGACTAGACTCAGACTAACGAAATTATCCAATTCATGATGTCAGTTCAGAAGGTTAGCTTTCAATTGTAGATTTAGAGAAAATTATCACTAATTTCCCCAAGATTGTCACACATTCTCCTTTGCATATGTAAATTGTCAGTATGTGGTCAACTAGACCAAACTTGTTCCAGGCTTCTGCCCTAAAGTCCGTATTTTCAGTTAATAATTTGATCCTGAATGCAACTATTGAGTTTAGAATCTAAAGTCTGATAACTTTTTTTTTTTTTAATTTTTTTTTTCAACGTTTATTTATTTTTGGGACAGAGAGAGACAGAGCATGAACGGGGGAGGTGCAGAGAGAGAGAGGGAGACACAGAATCGGAAACAGGCTCCAGGCTCCGAGCCATCGGCCCAGAGCCTGACGCAGGGCTCGAACTCAGGGACCGCGAGATCGTGACCTGGCTGAAGTCGGACGCTTAACCGACTGCGCCACCCAGGCGCCCCTAAAGTCTGATAACTTTTAATTAGCTCCCCAATCACTTGAAAAGTTTAAGCCAGCTGATTGGTCAGAGAAACTCTCCAACTGTTGCCTCTGTTATGTAATGTTAGGTAAGGATATCATTTGGCTGAGGGAGGAGACAGAGCCTCTGAGAAAGACCCCAGACACTACGAGGCTGAACTGACTTTGTCCCTCTTCCTCATTAGATTTGGCTCTGGTCCTTGAGTCCGCTTTGAAAAACCGGGTGGCAGGAGCTCATTTTAAAGGATCAAGATTACCACCCATTAAAAACAAAGCGCTGCGATGCTGCCTGGAGTACAGCAATGATGAGGGTGAAGCATATTTAATTCAAATTTCAACTAGGTTTGAAGAAGCAACGAGTGAATATTGGTCAAGAGAGGGCAATGCAGCATCTCTCCTGTGGAAGAAAGAACCAGAGATGGATATCTTCCAGCTCCAAACAGAGACAGTGAGCAGATTTGCGGTCGTAAAGTGTGGAGGTGGGTGAAGATAATTGAAACCTTGAGATTTGTGCTCACCAGACCCTTATTGCTTCTGCCTCATTTCCTGCTTGACCATGAAGGACTAAGGATCCAGAGAGCCCCCAAACTGTGCCATGGTTGTCATAAGCCACCCGTTAAAAAAAATGGGTTTTTAAAAAAGGATTCTTTTTAGTTAAATTATCAAGGAAAACACTGTGCAGAGGATGAGCAACCTCTCAATATTAAAAATTTACATGGATCCTGCGTAAGGCAATATTTAGTGGGGGGAAAAAAAAACAAGTGGGGAGTGAACACGAGGGTAATTTCTGAAACGGCGTTATTTCCGAGGTACTCCGACAATGAGGTACTTAATGAAACTTCTCCAACTTCTGATTTAGATTCTTCCTAAGAAAGTTAACACCTTCAGAAGCTGTCTGTTAAAAATAGACAAAAATAATTCTGCAGCTACAGCATCACTTCCTGGATCGGATTTGTAAATCTCATGACAGCTATTTCTTTGTTGTTGTTTCCTGACAATAGTGCTTGTCAGAGCCTTGAGGTGCCTAAGTCCTAAATCACGAACTCTGAGACAGTCCCTCCTATTAACACTGTGCTGAGTTAGCATTAAATGAGTACCTAACCTAAGTGTTTGTTGCACTCTCCTCGGTCACCAGATACAATTAGAGGGCACTCTCACTGTTACCAGTGTTACATGCGGAGATCTATCATTCTTTTTCTGAGTTGTGTACAGCGGAGCTCTCTTCAATTATGCGAAGAGTTGCTTCCCTTAAGGTAACACTTGACTTCGCCAAATATTAATCTTCTCTTTCACAGAATGTTCGAATGCTCCTAAGTAGCTTCTTCCCAATCAGGTCTTCCTCAAGCTCTGCAGACTGTGTGTGGAGCTCCTTAATGAGCTGCTATTGGGTTGTGCAGGTTTCCTTTTTACTTGTAAGGAGCTGGCCTTATTATCACGTTTTTCACCGAAAGGTGGCTGAGTTAACGTTAGGCTTGCTGCTGCATCCTACCTAGCAGGACGCAAGACACAGTAGAAAGGAACATAGAAGAATCGCCCTCTCTCTTAAATTAGTATGAAGTTGCATCCAACCTATGTTTGTGTAAGGGCAGAAAAAAACTGGTTACCTGGTTGCATGAAATAGTCCTTTGAATAATGATGACCGAATCTGATTTATTTTGACTTTTTAAAAAGTCATATGGACAGAGGCCTCGAATTATAGCTTACATTTTTTTGACTAAATTTTTTGTTTCGAGATGATTTTTAGATTCACATGCAATTGTAAGAAATATTACAGAGATCCATGTATCCTCTACTCAGTCCCCCTCCCCCCCCTACCAGAGAAACAGCTCACAAAACTATCGTACAGCATCGGAACCAGGAAACGGACACTGATAGAGATTATAAGATAAGGAGGATTTCCATCTCAAGGATGCCTCATGTTGCCTTTTTATAGCCACACCCACTTCCCTCCCACCTCCTTTCCTTCTTCACCTCAAGCAACCATTAATCTGTTCTCCAGTTCTATAATTTGGTCATTTTAAGAATGTTATAGATAAGGAATCATATATAGGTGTAACCTCTGGGATTGGCATTTTTTATTCAGCATAATTTTCTGGAAATTCACCAAGATGTGTGTATTGGGAGTACATTCCTTCTTTTTACTGAGTAGTAATCTATAGTACGGGAGTCCCACAATTTGGTTAACCATTCAGTCATTAAAGGACAGCAGGGTTGTTTCTACTTTTGGGTTAATACAAATAAAGTTGTTCTAAACATATGTGCACAGGTTTTGGGAACTTAGATCAATTCTTAGGAGTGCAATAGTTTTTCACGGTGACTGCACCATTTTACAATCCTGCCAACATTGGATAAGTGATCCAGTTTATCCGCATCCTTGCCAGCATTTGGCATTTCCACTATTTTTCATTTTAGCCATGTTGATAGGTTGGTAGTGGTATGTCCTTGTAATTGTAGGTTGCATTTCCCTAATGGCTAATGATGTTGAACGTTTTTTCATATGCTAATTTTCCATCTGTATGTCTCTTTTGGTTAAATGTCTCTCTGTGCCTTTAGCCCATGATCTAACTGCATTATTTGTTGTTCTTACTGGTGGGTTTCAAGAGCACAGCCAGAGTTTTAAAATTTAAATTCTACAGATTTTTGAGCTCCTCTCAGTTTGTGTTCAGAAAAATCCAACGCATGACGTAAAGACAAATAAAAAATGTCAAGACCGATAAAAAACTGTGAAAAGAGTAACTCTCGTCAGGGGGTCACATCATTTTGGCAAGCAGTGTGTCATGGCCAAATTCTACAAATGACTTTAAGTCATTAAGTCATTATGACATTAAGTCCATGTTCATAAAGTGGAAAATACGACGTGAATTATGAGGTGATTAGAGCAAATTTACAAACTTTTGTTCCAGACATAAAAGGAACTACATACACACTAGAAAATTTAGAAACACAAAGAGGAATAAAGGGAATAGTACCAATTTCTACCACACAAAGACAACCACTTTCACTTTGTTTTACTTGTTCCAGATTTTACACCCCTATTATATGTATAAGCTAGAATAATGTTCTATATACAATGTTGTATACTATTAACTTCCATGTTTTAAATTATGTCTTCTATGCCTTAAAATATTTTTCAAAAATAAATATAATGGTGATAATTTATTTAAACATTCACCTGTTTTTGGACCTATTTTGGACATTTGGAATTTTGATGAATAAATAGCATTTGGCCTTTATATCATCTTTAGATTCCCAATCCATCCACAATTGTTTTATTTTTGTATGGTGTGAAACAGGAATCAACATTTGCTTTTTTTTTTTTAATTTTTTTTTCAACGTTTATTTATTTTGGGGACAGAGAGAGACAGAGCATGAACGGGGGAGGGGCAGAGAGAGAGGGAGACACAGAATCGGAAACAGGCTCCAGGCTCCGAGCCATCAGCCCAGAGCCCGTCGCGGGGCTCGAACTCATGGACCGCGAGATCGTGACCTGGCTGAAGTCAGCCGCTTAACCGACTGCGCCACCCAGGCGCCCCAACATTTGCTTTTTTCATACGATTTTCAGTCAACCATCCTTTCCTTATATGCTATATTTCCACTATACTGCCTTAATTCAGGTAAGAATAAAGATGCAGGTCTATCTCTAGACTCCATAATAGTTCATTGATCTGTTTACTTTTATGTCAATATTACAATGCCCTTATTACTATATATTATGATCACTCTACATATTTGGCAGTTTAAAGCCTCCAACTTTGTTTGCCTTCTTCAGGGTTGGCTCATTGATAAATTTTAGAATCAGCTTGTCAATTTCTACAAAAAATGCTGAGATTTTGACTTGGATTTCATTATATCTGTAGATCAAATTGGGGAGATTGACTTATTTACAACTTAGAGTTTTCAAAAATAATATGGCATGATATATCTATTTATTTAGATCTTTGTTAATTGTTTTCAATAATACTTATACAATTTTGTCAAGTGCTTTCTCTACATCAGATTTTTCTCCTTTTTGTAGGCATTATGACTATATATATATATTTTTTTTCAAATGTTAAGATCACCTGAGATTCCTATAATCAACACTATTTGTTATATAAAATTATTTTTATATATCACTAGAATTTGCTAATATTTTTATTATAATTTATTATATACATGTTCATGAAAGAAGCTGAGTGGTAGCTTTGTCAGATTTTGGTGTCAACACTATTCTGGCCTCATGAAACAAATTCTGAAATACCCCTTTTTTCTTGGTTCCTGTGTAGGGTGTACAGGATTATTATTATGTCTTTCTTAAAATTTATGTTAGAAAGACTGCTTCTTTGTGGGAAGAATTTTAATAACAAATTCAATTTATCATAGATACAGAAGTGTGCAGATATTTTTTTCTTATATCAATTTTCATGTATTGTATTTCTAAGGAATTTATCTATTCACCTTGGTTGCTGAATGCTTTTGATGTTTGTTCAATATTGGTGGCACCTTACTCTCTCTTTTTTTTTTTCAAATATATATATATTTTTTTAATTTTTTTTTCAACTTTTTAAAATTTATTTTTGGGACAGAGAGAGACAGAGCATGAACGGGGGAGGGGCAGAGAGAGAGGGAGACACAGAATCGGAAACAGGCTCCAGGCTCCGAGCCATCAGCCCAGAGCCTGACGCGGGGCTCGAACTCCCGGACCGCGAGATCGTGACCTGGCTGAAGTCGGACGCTTAACCGACTGCGCCACCCAGGCGCCCCTCAAATATCTTTTAAGTTTACTTATTTACCTTGAGAGAGAGCATGCAGGCTGGGGGAGGGCAGAGAGAGAAGGTGACAGAAGATCTGAAGGATGCTCTGTGCTGACAGCAGAAGGCCTCACATGGAACTTGAACTCATGAACCCTGAGAAGCTGTGCCAAAGTCAAACACCTAACCGACTGAGTCACCCAGTCTCTTTTGCTTTCATTCTTAGTCTTTTTTTTTTTTGCTTGTAGATTCCCTTTATTTGTACATTTATTTTCTATTTTATTTTTTTCTGATCTTATCTTTGTTATTTATAGTCTTCCTGCTTCTTTTGGGTTACTTTTGTTGTAGTTTCTTGAGGAGTAAGATTGAATGTTGATTTTTAATTTTTCTGATTAAATAAATATGTCTTCAAAACCATGCATGTCTCTCTAAACCCTGATTTTGTTACATTCCACACATTTTGATATGTTGCTTATCTTTAAATTTAAATTATTTTCTAATTCTCATTCCAATTTCTTTTTCTTCAATAAATTTTCAAAAAATACATTAGTGTTCTAACAGTTTGGGCTTCTTAATACATTTTTCATATATGTTTAGATTGATTCCATTGTGGTTAGAGAGTATACTCCGATGTATTTCAATTTTTAAAATTTATTGAATCTTGTATCCTAATCTAACATGTAGCTATTTAAGAGTTTTGTGAGTCCTTAAAAATAATGTGAAGCTGTTACTGTTTGATGCATTGTTCTAATTATATTTTTATAAATTCCTTTATAGATAGTATGTTTATTTTCAAATAGATTTTCAAAGGGCAATAATTCATGACAAAAATCTATATCCTTTCCCTTTAGCTATGTGAAATTGAATGGCAAAAAGATAGTATTCATCCCAAAATTGCTTTCTTTTAATGCGTGAATATCATTGACTACATTTCTTAGAAGAAAATTTTCCCTTTATATACTAAAGTCTTTTTTCCAGCAATTTAATGTAAATCGTTACATCATTTTCTCTGCTAGTGTTAGATTTGAGAAAATAAGGTTATAGTATGGACTCCTTTTAGAGAATGCTATTATGAGAATCAATCCAAAAGTGTCATTCTTTGCAAAGAGAAAGAGAGAGGGAAAGCTAAAAAAAAAAAATTAAAAGAGAAATCTATCTTCTATTTCATTGTCATTATTGGTAGTGCAATCTAGATGTTGTGGTACAGAGTTGAAAGAAGAATATTCCATATTTACCTTTTGTTTGTGTAATTGCACAGCAAAGTGGAAATAAAAATGTGAGCACCTCTTCCCAGGAACCTTGACCTTGCTTTCTCTGCTTGATTGCTAGCTAAATTCTAAAAGCCCATTGGTAGTAATTTAAGAGCTTGCCGTTATCTCCTGTTAAATGTTTTGCATGTCGTACTGTGACACAGAAGCTTCATGTGATCACTTTCACCTGACAATTCTGAATGTGTCTAGACTGTTTATGCCACCATTTCCTGGACTTCTCTTCCCTAACTTATTTTTCTTCTTGCTACACTTCCCCCTTATATAGCGGACACTTTCCCTCTTCATTGTTACTCTGTGAAATGGAGCATGATTATGCTTCCCTATGGAAGATTCCACCCCGTCCCCCTTCCTGGAACAGTCAACTATAATCTATTGCTACATTATATGAATTCCATTATTTTTCCACTGTGTTAACTTCAAGTGCCTTAAGCTGAGTTTTTGTATCAGGGGACCAAAAGAACGAGAGTTTGTGAAAGTGAACTTATCATCAAAGCTATCTATCTATAATTTAATAGATTGCTTATTTATTCAGGTGTCTGTAAGATTTCCCAGGGAATTTCACAAGTTATGCCATTTTAATGAAACCCATCACATCTAATGTTCAAGGGAGAATAAACTAGATTCTATTTGGAACAATCAGTAATGACAAACACTGTAAGGATGAGACATTCTAAAATGAGTAAGAATTCAATGAAGTTTTTTTTTTAAGATATCACTTTCAAACTTGCCTCATTCTCATATCTTTGGAATCTTTTCTTTTTTTGTTATATTTACCTGAATTTTAACAATACTTCATGTTCATGTAATTGATGACATTTAACATTTATTTTAGTAGAAATCCAATAACAGGCCTTATAATTTAATTTGGGGTAATGGTTAACTAAAAATCTCTTGTAAGCCATAAAATCAAACAATCCTACTGTATTTTTCTTCCAGAAAAACCAAGGTGAGATGACAGACGTCAGTGAATATCGCAGGAAAGGCTCATAGGTTTGTTTCTGGTGGCATCTTCTTTCCAGGCTCTCAAACATATATCCCAAATATGATGTGTTGAGGGATGTTATAGATCATCATGATTCAGTCTAAAAGGTGTACTTTTGGGGGTTCTCTATTAAGTGCATTGGCTTTTAAATTTTTTTTCTTTTTTAATGTTTAGTTATTCTTGAGAGAACGATAGAGTGTGAGCAGGGGAAGGGCAGAGAGAGAGAGGGAGGCACACAGAATCTGAAGCAGTCTCCAGGCTTCGAACTGTCAGTACAGAGCCCGATGCAGGGCTCGAACTCATGAAACATGAGATCATGCCCTGAGCCAAAGTCGGTTGCTTAACCGACTGAGCCATCCAGGTGCCCCTCAGTGCATTGGCTTTTAAAAATGTCAGTGACTAAACAGGAAACAGCCAGACACGTGCTGTTTTTTTCTAGTGTTAAAGCATGAATGCTCCTTTACTTGAGTAAATATTTAATTTTCCCTTTCAAAATGCCTTTATCATGAAAAAAGGCATAGAAAAAATTCAAACTGTGGTGACACTAGAACATGGAAAGAGTTTGGTTCCATTTATGAAACAGTACTAACTTAATTCCAAGGTCAAGTGCTAGCTTTAAAATCTGTTATAATAGTGCTCATCCCTGCTCTTCTGCCTACTATAACCACTGTAGCCCAAGTATTTGCAATCCTTTAAAAGAAAGGCTTCTATTTCCCTTCTCTTTTCCCAGTCTCCTTTTTCTTTTCCATTTCCCGTTCTCTTTTTCTTCTCTCTCCCACTCTAATTACATTAATTAGGTTGCTTATCAGAGTTGTCACTGAGTTATCCCAGGGATCAAATGGCAGAGAAAAAAATCTTAGGCATAATAAATCACTTCCTTTGTGAGTGAGTTTTGCGGTGAATTTATTTATGCTGGCTTTGACCTGGTGCTGATATTATTTAGCTGATTAACAATATTTAAGTCTATAAAACTCCTTGTTTTCCAAAACAGGGACAATTACCAATTCATTGGGTTGGTATAAATATAAAGGGAATATTGCGTGCAAAATTTTAAAAAAAGCTATTCTTATCATCATCTCTTATAAGTGGTTTAAGCTAAGGGTCAGGCATCAGTAGAAAGGAGGAAAACTAATTGAATGTCTATTCAATAATTTGTGGGCATTCAAATAATGCAATAAGAAATTTTACAGATTAATGATTGCAAGTTTAATACTATTGGCAAATTACGTGTGTGCGCGCGCGTGTGCATGTGCATAAATATACTAATTATACATGGTTTCTGATAGGAAAAAGATATCTCTGAAATTAAAATTCCTGGAATGTGGCATTTTTCTCTGAGCCTTGTTTTCGCCAGCACTGCAGTCCATGTTGGTAGAGATACGAGGAGGGCTAAAAGGAATGTACAGAAAGGCAGGCGATTCTCACCTGGACGTCAGGCAGGCTGCCTTGCCCAGCAGGCAAGAACACGTGACCAGCATCAGCTTGTCACAGCTCCATCACTTACTGGTTGCCTGACCGACAGGCTGTATAAACATTATGAGCCCTGCTTTCTGCATCTGTAGGATGAGGATCTAAATAATATCTATTTCTTAGAGTTGGTATGAAGCTTAAATGAGTTAATAAGCGTGCAGCACTTAGAACAATCCTTTTCAAAGAGCAAATGCTCAGTCTGTGTGAATTACTTCCAATCTCAGATTTTTCCGCTCCAGTCTTCAATGATGCTTTAGAATGTATGATTCTTGCACTCTGTATTCTACCCTCCTACCTTTTCCTTCTCCAAGCTCTTATTTTCCCCTCATCTTCCTCTTTCCATCTTTTTCTCTCCTGGAGACAGATGAAATCTTGATTATACTGGCTGACATGCAGGATCCTTCCCTCACCAGGCCACCAGTGGGAGGTAAACTACGTATGCATGAACGATGGCACTGAATGGATATGAATAGATTTCATGTACCTCAGTGTTATCTGTGGTGTTGCCTGTAGAGTCCTTCCATTTGAAATGTCCTCCCAGGTTGAATCAGAGGTTGCAAGTGATGCTCACAGCCGCCTGCCTCAAGCATCTCACAAACACTGCATACCTCTGGGTATTTATGACTGCCTAGATATTCTGAACCATCACTGCGAGGCATAGAGTAACCATTTTAGCGACAGCACCCATCCGCACCTTGCTGACACTTCCAATATTCCCTAACCTTCCATATTTTTTTTTCCTCAAAGTATACATTACCTTCTAACTTATATATCTTGCCAATTTATTTCTTAAAATTTCTGTCTGTCTCCACAAGAATGAGATCTTCATGAAAACAAAGATATATGTCTTTTTCCTTCACTAATAGAGTCCCAGAACCCAGAAGTATGTAACAGGCATATCAAGTGAACAATGTCCCTAAGAAATTGACCAAAACATAGTTTATTTTTCACAAGAACTTTACACTGCCTCTGCCCTGTCTCATAGAAGAGTGTTATTCATTTATTCACTTATGGGTACTCAACATTTCCTATTAGGTGTGTAACTGATAATAACCTCAAAGTCACCGTGCCCCAAACTGAGCTCTTAATCTTTCCTGTAAAATTTATTCCACTCATACTTTCTCCGTCTGAGTTAAAGTCAAGCTATTCTTTCAGCTGCTTAGATCAAAAACTTAAGTCATTTTTGACTCTTGTCTTTTCTCTTACCATATGTCCCTTCTGAAAGTAAATGCTGGTGACTCTACCTTCAAAATATTCCTAGATTTTAAACATCCATCGTAACCTGTACTTCTATCAGACTGTGGTCAGGACCTTCTCTTGTCTGGATTACTGTAAATAATAATTGCATCCCTGCTTCTACCCTTTTCCCTAGACAAACTCAACTGTGAGATTGGTCCATCTTATTCAGAGCAAAAGTTAAAGCCCTTACAAAGATTTACAAGATCCATTTCAGTGTTTCAATCATCTCCACTAAATTCATCACTCATCTAACTCCCAGCTACATCGGACTCTGCTATTCTGCTATCTTACCAAACACGGTCCATCTCAGGCTTGGTTTGTTGTCTTCTCTACTGTCATAAAATGCTCGCTTCAGATATTTCTGGGAATTTCCTTTTTTTATTTAAAACAATTTTTTAATGTTTATTCATTTTTGAGAGACAGAGAAAGACAGAGTACGAGTGGGACGGGAGCAGAGAGAGAGGGAGACACAGAATCCAAAGCAGGTTCTAGGCTCCTACCTGTCAGCACAGAGCCTGATGTGGGGCTCGAACTCAAGAACCGTGAGATCATGAACTGAGCCGACGTCAGAAGCTTAACTGACTGACCTGCCCAGGCACCCAATATATGAACAACTCTTAAAAATCAACAATAAAGAAACAGAACACCTAACTAAAGATAAATAGGGAGAAATTTTGAACAGCAAGTCCACTAAAATGATATATAGATGGACAATAAATATATGAAAATATTCTCAGTATTAACTGACTTTAGGAAACTAGAAATTAAAACCACAATGAGCTCCCACTGCACATCTATAAGAATGGCAAAACAAACAAACAAACAAACAAACAAACAAACAAACAAACATAACTCTGACATTATCAAATGCTGGCCAAGAGGCCACTCTGGAACTCTCATTCATTGATGATAGGAATGCAAAATGATATAGCTATTTTGGAAAACAGTTTGGGACGTTTATTACAAAGTTAAACAGAACTAACCATACAACCCAGTACTCCAACTCTTGGATATTGATGAAAATAAAATAAGTACATATGTTGTCAAAAATATTTATGTGTGAAGTTTATAGCTGCATTATGCAAAATCACCAAAAATTGTAAACAACCAAGATATCCTTCTCTAGGTGAACGGATGATGAACTATGAAACATCTACACAATGGATACCTCAGCAATAAAAAGGAATGTGCCACCACTTCACAACAACATAGATGCCCGTTAAATAAATTTTACGAAGTGAAAGACCCCAGCGGCTGCATTTTATGATTCCCTTGCATGGTATTTGGAAAAGGCAAAATTGTAAGGGTGGGAGATCACACTGGTTGCCAATGGTTGGTGATTGAAGGATGTTCTAGAAAGAATAGCCCAAAGGAAATTCAGGGGTGTCAAAAATTAGTTATGAAATGGTTCTGTGTGATTTTGTGGTGGTGAATACAGAAAGAACTCTATGTATTTGTCAATTCCCATAGACGTTTACACCAAAAATAGTGAATTTTTAAAAATCAATGAGGATATTGGGAAAACCCATATAGTATGTACATTGTGACAATGGCTCCAATTATGTACAGTTAAATGATATAAACACACAGAAGGGGGTGGGGAAGAAAGGAGAAGACCTAGTAGATTTGGAAAACTATATTTTTGCTGGATATTGTCCGGTTATGTGATGACAAAAAAAATAGTTCACGAATTCTGAGCTCTAGATGGTAAAACTTGTTTCACACAGGGGTAGGTGTTAACAATTCTTTTTTTGAAATTAAAAAAAAAATTAATTTATTCATTTTTGAGAGACAGAGAGAGAGAGAGAGGGTGGGGGAGGGGCAGAGAGAGAGGAGACACAGAATCCAAAGCAGGCTCCAGGCTCCGAGCTGTCAGCACAGAGCCGGACGACACAGGGCTCAAACCCATGAACTGTGAGATCATGAACTGAGCCAAAGTCAGACGCTTAACCAACTGAGCTACTCAGGGACCCCAGTGTTAACAATTCTGAAACTACTTCACTTGTATAACAAACCAGTAAATATTTGTAGATAATGGAAGCCAAGTATCATACTGTTAGATAAATATTAGAAATAAGAAAAGGAGGAATTCCAATGTTAACATTAGGGAGAGGTAAGTGAAGGCTATCTGTGGACTCTTCACACTGTCTTTGCAAATATTTAAAAATGAAAAGAGCAAGCTATTCCTGACTTGGCTGTACTTTCCTTTCCTTTCCTTTCTAATACATATATCTATATCTATATCTATATCTATCTATCTATATATATATTTCTTATCAATTTTATAATCCCATTGGAGGTGAGTCAAAAAAACTGAATTCACCATATGTTTATTTTACTTTTTAAATTTTTGTATTATTATTATTACTTTTTTTAGTGTTACACTAGCATCTTAGGGCATTTGATACGTTGGTAGTCATTTTCATAACCAACATTACATGAATACTAAAAAGGAAGAAATAGATGGCTTCATTTGCTCATTTCCTAATTTGCAGTGAAAAGTTCTATACCCAACTTCAGTGTGATTGGAGAGGGAGTTTTCTCTATACAAACAAGCAATTCTCACACATCAGCTGTGTGTCCTACAATTCTGACACTATCCATCTGGGGATAGTGTCAGGTCCCACGGGTTAAGGGCTCAGTCCTACAAAACTGCCCTCCACACACATGTCTCAGAGACCATTCCAATCCAGATTGTGAGCTGTGCTTCTAACAGTCTCTAGATTGAAGGTCCCATCACCCCTTCTTGGGTTTGATTAATTTGCTAGAGCAGCTCACAGAATTCAGAGGAACATTTTACTTGCTAGAGCACTGGCTTATTATGAAAGGATATAACTCAGGAACAGCCATATGGAAAAAATGCATAGCATAATGTATGGGGAAGTGGTATGGAACTTTCATGCCCTCTCTTAGCATGCCACTCTCCCTGAATCGCCACATGTTCACTGGAACCCATCCTTTTGGGTTTTTCTGGAGGCTACATTATATAAGCACAATTGATCAAATCATTGATCACTGGTGATTGATTCTATCTCCAGACCCTCTTTCCTCCCTGGAGGTATGTGGGGAGGATGGGACTGAAAGGTTCAAACTTCTAATGAAATCTTTGGATCCTCTAGCAACCAGCCCCCATCGTTAAGTTAACGACTTGATTTTCCAAAGTCACCTCAGTGACGTAACAAAACGGTACCTTCATCACTTTCTTCACTTAGGAAATTCCAATGGTATTAGGATCTGTGCCAGAAATGGGGACAAAGACTATATATAAGTATATGTGTGTATATATATATATACACATATATATATATATACACACACACATACATATATATATGTATGTATGTGTGTATGTGTGTGTGTATATGTGTGTGTGTGTGTATATATATATACATATATATATATATATATATATATATATACTAATGTAAATCCCAATATCACAGCAATGTAATTAATCCATTGGGTTGATAATGCTGAATTTAAGTGATGCTTTCAATCAGTTTGCTCATCTGTAACGAGAGTGAGTGGAATACACTCTGTGATCCTTTCAGTCTTAACCTTCTGTGAAACATCAATATGACTGCTGATTTATTTTGTTTAATTTATTTGGATTTAGATTTTTTCAAACTTAACATGTAATTTTGTAAATTTTCAAATTATCAAGTCAAGAGCTTTGGACATATCCTCATCAGATGGTTGAACCTATTATTCTTAGTTCTCCTATTTATGCTGTTGGCCCCATGGGTCCAGACATATTTTGTTTATCACCAATGATGCCACTACCATTTTCAACCAATTCTGTTCTCGTGCAGCTACTTCAAGGATATGTTCTGGAGCCAGCCTGTCTTTGGATTCTTGTTTTATACACCATCTGGCAACTTCAGCTGGTACAGAATTTCAAACCTTAAGATTTAAAAATAATTGTCCATGTACTATTCAACTACCACTGATATCAAGGAAATATCCTCATCACACATTCTCCTTCAAGGAGAGGGTTACAATGGATCTTTTAAACAGCCCTATGTGCTCCATCATCGAAAGCCTTCTTCTTGGGGCAGTGGCTTTACATTTCTGATAGTAATGGTGATTGGTTTTCGAAAGATTCCTGTGATGTCACAGCTGAAAAGTTCATTTTGAATGTGAAAAATAATCCCTCAGCAACAACAAAAATTGTAAATGGTTTTCCTAACTTGGCTACAAGAGCCAAGTTACAGAGTTATAAAAAAGAAAAAAAAAAACAGAAGACAGAGATGCTATGTATTAATCCTATGATTAAAAATATCAAAATCACATGTGTTGGGCCAATTGATTAGAGGTTCCCTAATCATTGCCTAAATCTGCATTCAGATACTGCACCTTACTAGCCGTGTCATGTTGGACGATGGACTTAACATCTTTAAGCACTGGTGACTAAAGGGGCTCTTATAAGAATTAAGTGAGTTCTTTGACTTCAAAGCCTTTAGTACAATCTTAGCATGTGGAAAACAAAGTATTAACTATTACTCCTGGAGCTGGGATGCTTATGCTGATGATAATTAATGAGGTTGCTCCCAAACCACTGTTTAACATATTGCCTTTGAAGTGGTTACTGTCCTACATTTGAAGAGGTGGTATCCTGTCACTTTGTCACCTGATTCACAATTTGAATAGCAAGTATTTTAAGTAATTTAAGCTGTTTAAGGAAATGTACCAAAACAATTCAAATTATACCTCTGCAAGGCAACAATAAAAAGACACAAAAGGGATGCAGACTCTTCCTCTCAATGTGTGTGTGTGTGTGTGTGTGTGTGTGTGTGTGGTTCTGAGTGTTTGTAGTGGAGTAAGAAAAAATATTAATCTTGGCAGTTAGTAAGGTGAGGAGGTGTCTATTTTATTATTTTTTTCTTAGAACACATCTCTTCTCCAACCCCAAGTATCTACTTACATAGTTGATATGTTGTTTGTCAAAGCTAATGATACAACAAATACAAGGAGAGCGCACGCTGTAGTTTCTTGGTGGATCTGGGCACCCATTCCCACCTCACTGTCACAGGACAGCCCTCCTTCACATAGACTGGACATACGGTACTTGTGGTACATATATGGCCATTTCAGTGCTTAGAAACTTCAGGAATCAACCTCAAGTGTTTGAAATGTTTGCTTAAGCATCACTTGCTTAATCAGGCTTTTAGCTGATTGCAACACAGTTCAATGTCCGCTTTATGCACTTCTAGAGGATACTGTTATAAAGCACTCTAAGGATTGCTGCTGAAATGTCCATTATTATCCAGGGGTCTCGTTTCCTTTGGTCATATTCTCCTAACTGCTTTGGAGCAGAATAAGTACTTGAGGGATTGTTCTTCAAATTACTCAGAAAATATGTGAGCTTCCAAGAGAACTTTCTGAAGGAATACAACATAGGTGTTTGAAATTGGAGTTCTGTTTCAGAGCCTCACTTAAGTCATAACTTTAAAAGCCATTAACGGTCATTTGAAGTGCTTCCTGATGTGACTACGAATAAAAATCAAAGCATGGCAAAATAAGCAAGCAACAAACCACAGGTATCTCTTAATATTTGTGATTATTACATCGGAGTGAAGAACTCGAAAACTTAATTGAAAAGTCTGACTGGCACTCTCAGTCCTCATGTGTAACAATGAGCAAGATAATAGGTACAGGAGGATATTCTATAAGTGCTTCACATCATCAACTCAGACATATAGCTCAAAGTACGTTAATAATCTCTACACTAATTGAAGATTAAAGAAACTTAAATCCAAGCAATTCATATAATTCACATGTGTCCAATGTATAAGCAAGAATATTGTTATTTTTTAAAATATTTATTTATTTATTTATTTATTTATTTATTTATTTTGCGAGAAAGAGAGAGCACATGTGCATGTTCGTGTGTGAGCACGAGTGGGGGAGGGGCAGAGAGTGAGAAAGAGACTCTTAAGCAAGTTTGAAAGCCAGCGCAGAGCCTGACTTGGGGCTCGGCCTCACTACCCTGACATCGAGACTTGAGCTGACATCAAGAATCAGACACTTAATCAACTTAGTCACCCAGGTGCCCCTTTTGTTTAATTTTAGTGCATAGTTTTCCCTCACTAATTGTAAGTTCCATGGAGGCAGGAGTTTTTGTCGAATGTATTCAATGCTGTCTCTACGTATCTAGAACAGTTCTTAACTTATAGTAGGTGCTCAATAAATACCCATTTTATGAATGAATGATCTCATACATAAGTTTGTTTCTTGCTACACACCTGGGATTACCATGGCCTCAACTCTTCGCAGTTCCTCAATAAATGGCAACCACCTTGGAGTCTGCCCACGCATACATTCGGGAACATTACCGTGACAGTTGACTGGACACATCTCCAAATGACAGTTGATGGGACACACCTGGTTAATTCTCAGAAACTTTGCCAGACTTTATAGAGTTCATATTTTTAAAAAATACATTTTTCTTTTCAAGGTGATGCCACATCTAGATGATAAAGTAAGGTACTGTGACAAGAATAAACTCAAACTTCCTGAAGAATCAAATAAAATATTATTTGCCAATTCCAAGCACTGCTTCACCAAAAGTTATAGGTTGTTTAAGAAAAATTGTTCATTAGAATTTTTCTAGCAGACACCTACTAGTTTGTTTGCTAACAAAACTTCATGCTGAGAGATATACTGAAAACCTTTTATTTAAATCATTGACAAGAGTGTATAGATTTTACTTCAGAATGATACAAAGTATGGACAGCAATTAATATTTGTGTTTAAGTCAATATGTTGTTTCCTATACACAATTAACTTAAAATGATCACTCCTGTCTTTAAGTATCTAGAGAGAGGAAATATGCCCAATAATATATACTGAATCCCAAAAAAAGCTCTTTTCTCTCTGAAAAACATCATATAAATATTTGACTTCATATCCTATATGTATTCTTCTTACATCAGATCATGATTTTTTTTTTGTATACACTCAAGGTCCTTGCCATGTGAATGCCGCCCACTGTATCTCTCAATCTAGAAATGTATTTTTATTTTTATGTTTCTATCTCAGCAGGATCTCTCAACTCCATCTTTTTTTGCTTGATTGTGGCCTAGTCATGCTCTGCTTCCCGAGAGTATGTCAGTAACCCCTAACTCCTTTTCATCTTCAGTTTCCCCAGATGTGCTGGTGTTATTCTCACCTGGACCTCATGCCTCAACACACCACATTCCCATCCTTCCTCTATGCTAATGTTGTCCACCCTGCAACCAGAGTGATCTAGAAAAGCAAACCACATCTTGTTGGTTCCTGGTTTATATCCTTCCAGTGTATTCCCTTTACACTGAGAATGAAATCCAACTCCTCAGCAAGGCCAGGATGATGAGGGAGATGCGGCCCCCACCTTCTTGTCTCTCATTCTCTGTGTTCCAGCCTAGACTTTAGCATAACAACACTTACTTTACAGATGAGCAAATGGAAGCTTAGAGAGGTTAAATGTATTCAAGATTACACAGCTGATCAATAACACAACTCAGGTCTATTTGACTCCAGAGAATACACACTTACCCAATGCTACAAAACTCACATTTCTTCCTCTATGGAACGTTCCTAGATATTTTAATTTGCAGAAAGGTATTGTACCTTTATTAGTTCTTAACGTTAGATTATTAATTATAATTGCATCTTTCCCTGCAAACTTTGGGCTTCACAAGGCACATCCTAGTACAATTTTGGTATAATGCCTAGCATATCATAGACAATAGGTAACAATTTTTGGGTAATTGATTAATTATTCTGTGCTATAATTAATTAATAGAAGGCAGAAACATTGTAGATATGTTATAAATATTTAAATAAAATATGTTTTCCTGAATTCTGACATTCAATCATAACAGAAAGCTGAGAAGCCCAACACGCTATTTTTTTTCATTTTCCAACAGTCATTTTTATTATTTTAGTGTGTTGACTCGAAAGAAAAACAAAACAAAACAAAATTCTAGAAAATACTTGTTAGTTCTGGAAGCACAAATAAAATCAAACCATCAAAAACATTCATTTAATAGATGGCAAATTCAATACTATGAGAGTTTAAGACTTCAAAAAATCATAAACTGCCTCTGAAGGTGTTTTGATTTTCCTGTCACTCAAATTGCTAAAATAAAAATAGCAACACATGACAAGTACATAGAAAGCCATAATTTTACTGACATGTCCACAAAATCTTGAGGATTCAAGAAAGTAGAAAGAAACTTCATAGACTTTATTAGAGTCCCCGATGGTTGGACGAAGGTCTTCCTGTAAGGGTTTTATTTGTCAGCAGAGACTTGATAGAGGAACAACATCTTTGGAGGGGGTTAGTATTCTAGATAAGAGAATTGGCATATTAATTTCTGACTCAAAGAGAAATTAAAAAAATATTTTTAAGTAAGGATTAATTAGTCATTTCAAAAGCAATCGTTGTTAGCTAGATGGTGTGAGCAGAAATGGATGGATGGGGAAGGGCATTTGGGTTGACAATAGCCAGGTAAAAATCTTTACAGTCTCACTATTGAGGAGTTGTGATTTAAAGACATTTTTTTAATGTTTATTTATTTTTGAGAGAGAAAGCACGAGTGGGGGAGGAACAAAGAGAGGGAGACAAAGATCCCAAGCAGGCTCTGAGCTGACGGGAGTGAGCCACATGTGTGGCTCAAACCAGGAGATCATGACCTAAGCGGAAGTTAGACGCTCAACAGACTGAGCCACTCAGGCATCCTGTGAGGAGTTGTGATTTGATGAGAGGTACGTTTCTATCCAGAAATTAGGTAATGGTGGTTTTCTGCTCATTGCACTGTTAGCCAGGAGTTTCTTTCAGTGTTCAACTCCCTCACCAATTCCTTTGTCTGTGCATGGAATTTAATTTACCACAGACACTTTTTTAAAGCCAATTCTAAGAGTTTAGTGAAATTTCTCCTCCCATTCTCCCCACAACATATAGGAGGCAAACATCCAAGAAACTCTCAATCTCTCTTATTCACAAGGAGGCTTAACAAGTGCTCTAGGTACATCAGAGAAACTTCACTGTGACACACTAATGGGCCTCTGCCCCAGGAGAGATTAGAATTCCAAAACCCTTTTCCTTGCCTCTTGAAGGATACTTTTATGTTTGACAGGGAGTCAAGATCCTGTCTATACCAGAAGTAAAGGCATTCCGGCATATTTACACTGTGAGTGTTCCCCCCAAATACTGATATATAATAATGCAATTTCAATAATTCAAACATTTTCACTTCTCCTAATTGAGTTTTATATATACTCCATTGGTACACTCAGTTGATATAAGGTGACCAATAGAGGTTATTTATGGTGACCACAACAGTTGTCTATTAACTATAAATGGGTCAGAAATTCTGCAGGTTGGTCTGAGTCCTCTAATATTTTACCATTTACCAGGAGGGTGTCCTCTGAGCAGCATCAGCTTCACCTGGAGTTTGTTAGAAATGCAGGTCCTTGGAAGCCCCTGGGTGGCTCAATTGGTTAAGCATCAGACTTTAGCTCAGGTCATGATCTTGTGTTCGCGTATGAGCCCCGCGTCACGCTCTGTGCTGACAGCTCAGAGCCTGAAGCCTGCTTTGGATTCTCTTCCTCTCTCTCTGCCCCTCCCCCACTCGCACTCTGTCTCTCTCTCAAAAATAAATAAACATTAAAACATTTTTTTAAATAAAAAAGAAAATGTAGGCCCTCAGCCTCACTGCAGCCCAGATATTTGCATTGACATTAAAGTAAAAGATGCCCTGTTCTAGGCAGAGACTCTGTGGCTATTTGTGGTGACAGGCCAGTGTGTCTCCCCCAAGCCACGCTGCCCCATCCATTGTGGACTGATATGTTGGCAAAAGACCAAATAATACATTTCTAGAAAAGTTAAATTACAAAACAATGAAAATAATATTTTTAGATGCCAAGTTTTTCATGTGTATGTGCTCTACAGTTAATTTTGCAATCTTTTCTTTGTACATATGTATGAATGAACATGACAAGGAAATATGCAAGAAAAACTTAAAAATAATGAATATAATGAATAGCATGACATAATGCATAAAATAACCATATTAAACATAATACCATTTATAGAGTGTTTCTATGTGCCAAGAATTCATTGTGCTCTATAGCTTCACATAGTATATCACGAGACCCTCATGATTCTCTGAGAGTTTGTCCAGTTCATATGCCCATTTTGTAGATAAATAGGCTAAAGTTTAAGTTAAACAACTGCCTGGGGTCACACAGCTATAAAGTATGGATCCCACATTTGAATCCAAGTTCTGTGTAGCTTGAAAGCCTAAAACTTTTGCCTTCTCAATACCTCAATCTGATCTTTCCAAAGAAGAGGGAAATCCAGAGAAAACACGTATGCTGTATTATTTCTAGAAAGCAGAAGACGTTCTGCTATTACATGTTATTGATGCTATTACAACAATGCTTTCACTCTACCCTCTAGGCTCATTTCTGTTATTGTCACTGTAATACAATTGATTGTAAGGGACTTGCTAGGCAGAAATAAAACTGCTGATTTTGGGGAAAGTGGGGATGGAGGGAGAGTGGTTGAAAGTGAGGATGGTTCATTAATAGGATAAACACTATAATTTATTACTCAAAGGAATAAAAATCTTATCTTGAGCTTTACAGTGATATCATTATCAAAGAACTCCCTAGAGTGGGGAGATATGTAACAAAGGACATTTTGGGAAATAATATACAATTTGGGAAAGGAGTTATTTGAGTCAATATGTATGCTTTCAGCAAAATAAATAAATAAAGTCCAAAAGTTAACAGATCCCATATTTAATCCTTATTTCTTTTTTTTTAATGTTATTTTTAAAGTTTATTTTTGAGAGAGAGAGAGATAGAGAGAATGGGAACAGAGAGAGAGGGAGACACAGAATCCAAAGCAGGCTCTAGGCCCTGAGCTGTCAGCACAGAGTCCGATACAGGACTCGAACCTGCTAAGCACGAGATCATGACCTGAGCTGAAGTCTGATGCTTAGCCAACTGAGCCACCCAGGCGCTCCTCAGTGGAGATGAACTTCTGACATCTTTAGAGCAAGAATTAGGTTTCATTATTTTTATTTATTCCCACATCTTTTGAGGAGAGCTGCTTTCTAGTGAAGATTATACAGGCAGGCTCCTCCACGGCCTCCCTTGTCCTCTGAGTGGCACCTGTGCTCAGACCTGAGTACCGACCTAATGTTCAAGGTAAATCTATTCTTGGCAATATCTGATGCAGTCTTCAATGTGATTATTGATTCTGGTCATTCAAGACACTCGCCACCTACCATGCCAGGGATGGCTGTCACTGAGCTTATTTTTTACATAGAGCTCATTTTATTTTCCTCCCATCATTCTTTTCTCCTATGGGAGAGGAAATATTACACAATTTTCAGTAGATTAGAATTAGCGATCTATCTGCTTTGCAAATGATATATTAAAGATAAGTGTGTAGAGAACGTGTAGAGACCAACATTTCATCTGAGCAATAATCTAACAGTAATACTACTGTAATAGTGCTCCTACCGTTTGTTAATTGAAAATCAATTGGTTTCCGCGTCCAAAATGCTGCAATTACCTGGACAACTACATCACACCGACAACATTTTCTTATGTGTTATTCAGACCCTGACAATTAAACCAGAAATGCAACGTATTAATTCTCAAAGCCCTCATCCTTCAGTTGTTTCCCACTTCATCTTTATGATTAATTCAAAGATGGTCTGGCTCAGGAAATGTCACACAACTCTGACCAACAGATATTTACAAAATAGAAATGAGGTGCTGAAATTTTTTAGAATTTGGTGCTAAAATTTTTGTCAGTGGGTATTTACAAAATGTGAATGAAGTGCTGAAAGTGTTGAACTTTCTGGGTAAGGGAAATTTGTACATTTTGTTGGTATCGATTAGTCAAAAGACACAAGTACAAAAGGGGGAAGTAATGTGTTAAATATCTTCGAAATTACCAAAGTTATAACTGGACATGAACTTAGAGATAATTTGGATTCAAACTCCTCAGTTTGCAGGTTGAAAACAAATGCAGATGGATGAAATGGCCAGTGAACTAGTTAGTCAATATTCTTTCTTCTCTTGTTGGATTTACAATATTCAACCTGCAACAACAGAAGTTTAGTTAGAACCATATTGTACTCGATTAGGAAATTTGGTTGTAGTTTCAGAGAATATAGGATTTATTCTGAAAAAGTGTAGAGTGCCCAGTGGTTTCTCTGTTTCTTCTCTTTCTCTTTTGTTTTTAAAAAGTTCTTTGAACAGCATAGTAGATTGGGCTGTTTCTTTATCCAGTTGCATCACTATTTAGGGGTCTTCTTTAAGAAATGTTTATTATAGAGGCACCTGGGTGGCTCAGTTAAGAGTCAGACTTCGGCTCAGGCCATGATCTCACGATTGTGCTCTGTGCTAACATCTCAGAACCTGGAGCCTCCTTGGGATTTTGTGTCTCCCTCTTTCACTGCCCCTCCCCTGCTCGCATTCTGTCTCTCTCAAAAATAAATAAACATTACCAAAATTTTTTTAAATTTATTTTATTATTATTAACCCCATTTAGTAGATGAAGAAGTAGGAAATCTTATCAATATTTTCGGTGTCCAATAGAATATAAACAATGGAACAAAGCCTTAAATCTTCATCTTATAACTCCAGATCTCTGGTTTAAGCTCCCTACAATTTCTTAAGTGTTAATATTCACTTACATCTGAATAACAAGACCAAAACAACTGCCTGGGCTTAATAGGGTGAAAATGCTTTTGTCCTTGGAACGCCAGAGTTGTCTGATTTTATTCCTAATACATGGACTAGAAAGGTAAGATGTACCTAATGACAGTGAGATAAAATGACTCATGGCACTGTGCTTTTGGAGCAAAATGGAGTTCGAGAGCTGGAATCACAGCCATCCAGTATTTTATTACATGGTCACAAGTGTCACTGTGTGTAAGAAACAGTGAAACAAGTCTGCTTTAACCCTCTTTGGCACAGGGATATGTGCCAAAATACCTTTTGAAAGTGTAAAGAATATTTTTACCGATCTCCTGCATATTCTTTCATACTCAATATTGTGTTTATATAAATCTATTTCTGAAGGAAGAGTCTTAATGATATTTTAAGTGAATGAATTAATTAAAATTTAGTATGGTGTATATATATATATATATATATATATATATATATATATATTTACTTGACAAAAAGCTATTTAGAAGCTATTCCAAAATCATCCAATCTATAAATTCACATTTATAGAATCTATCAAGAAGCATTCTGGCTAGATAATAATTTTGTATTTTGGAATGAGAAACATGAACTAGAATTGATATAGCACAATGACTTAAAACTTTATAAATCTCTTTTTTTTTCCTTTGGTCCTAGTTGCCAGAGAAGCACATTCATTTAATCTTTATCAGAAACTGGAGTTGGCTTTCAACATCAACCTTCTGGTAGCTTATCTCATTTCCTAAAGTGAATTTTTTCAGAGGTATCACAGGGCTAAACGTGTATAAAATATCAATTACTGTGTTTCTCATTGTTGGGTGGGTCTTTATAGATTTCAAAATGTCACAAACTTTACGCTGATCTTACAACCAGCCACTGGGTATTTATTTATTTTTAAATTAAATTCAAAAAATATTTCTTTATTTAAATTATTTCTTTTCTTGTTTATTTATTTATTTTGAGAGTAAGAGAGAGAGAGAGAGTGAGTGGAGGAGGGGCAGAGAGAGAGGGAGAGAATCCCAACCAAGCTCGGGCCCCATCTCACGAAGCTGAAGCGAGATGATGAAATGAGCTGAAATCAAGAGTTGGCCGCTTAACCAACGGAGCCATTGAGGTCCCTATGTATTTATTTTTTTAAGTAATCTGTACACCCAATGTGGGACTCAAACTCATAACCCCAAGATCATGAGTAGCATGCCTTACTGATTCAGCCAGCTAGAAGCCCCAGGGTGTTTCTTTTTTGTTCAAATTTGGAGTTTCAAACAAAACAAACAAAAAGAAAACACAAATAAATAACAAACCTCCTCCACCACCACAAAAGGCCCAGACTTTAAATTTGAGAGAATTTCCCCCCATTGTGGAGTTGGAAAACCCGCGGAAGAATACCTGAAACTCCACCCCTGAAACTCTCTTCCCCTTTTCAGCCAGCCTCCTGGACACCTTGGTATCTGATAGCATATTTATGGTACACCTGGGGCCAGAAAGATTGAGTTCTGTCTATGTTTTTTTAATTCTCTATAAGCTTTCCTTTTCTTATCTGTCCGATGAAGTTAAGCTTTTTAGTGCATTACATGAAGCAACATACCTCCGGCACATAGTATAAATGTGAATATAATAAGTGGGAAGTTACCAATATTGTTTATGACTACATGGTTGATTTGAGGGACAGAGACTTGCTCCAGAAGTTAGGATTTCTGAAATGCTGTCCAGGAGGCACTTTATAAGCTGAGTTACATGAATAAAGTTTGCAGCCTCCTTAGAGAACATATTTCAGGGTAAATAAACAAGGTTAACCATACCTATTTTATCTTATCTCTAGTGAAGGCAAAATCAATTAAGGCAAATGAAAATAATTTATTGCTATTCATATAAACGCCTATGTTAATTTACATATGGTTCTTCAGTTTCTTGGGGCTAATTTAAAAACCTCCAGGAGGCGCCTGGGTGGCTCAGTTTGTTGAGTGTCCGACTTCGGCTCAGGTCATGATCTCGGGGTCAGTGGGTTCGAGCCCCGCGTCGGGCTCTGTGCTGACAGCTCAGAGCCTGGGGCCTGCTTCAGATTCTGTGTCTCCCTTTCTCTCTGCCCCTCCCCCACTGTTTCTCTCTCCTTCAAAAATAAATAAACATTAAAGAAAAAACAGAAAACAAAAAACAAAAACAAACCTCCAGAACACTTTTGAGGGACCATCAATATTATAAGTATGAATATTTAGAAGTATGACATTAGAAAAAGTTTTGCAAAGAAAAAAGTGTAAGAAATCAAGCCTTAGGAAAACCGCTTGCCCATGAGTCATCCCTCCAGAAATAATTGTTTAAATCATAGAGGAGAATATTTCATCACATTTACTTATTAGCACAACTTTACTGTGGAAGTTTTTCCAGAAAGTTTAGGAACAATAAAACTTAGATACAAAGCATAAATTACAAGAAAAAAAGATACATTATAAAAAAAAACATTAATTACACAGAAAAAATAGAACCTATAATATTGGTCAAAAATTGATTATTTATTACATTAGACTAAGTATACTTACCTTAGTCTATTTTAATATTATTATTTTCCACTTGATCTTGTTTTACCCTTCATTATTTTTAATCCATGAGTCTTAAGACACATGTTGGAAGATTGTAGAAATAACAAAGTTAATACAAAGCACGGATAATTTTTCTTTAGTAGCCTCTACAGAATCTGGTAGTTGGGGCGCCGGGGTGACTCAGTCAGCTGAGCATCCGACTTCAGCTCAGGTCATGATCTCGCGATTTGTGAGTTCGAGCTCTGCATCGGGCTCTGTGCTGACAGCTCAAGAGCCTGGAGCCTACTTCGGATTCTGTGTCTCCCTCTCTCTCTGCCCCTTCCCTGCTTATGCTCTGTCTCTCCCTCTCTCTCAAAAATAAATAAACATTACAAAAAATTAAAAAAAAAGAATCTGGTAGCACTCAGTTCTGATATTATCATTTGGAAAAGACTTTCCCTTTAAATATACATAAGCAGGGTCAGTAATTAACAAGTTTATATTCCTATAAATAAATATTTAAAGTTTCTGTCTATACTATTTATCAGAAAGTTACATTTCCTTAATTTAAAAAAATGCCATCTATTGATACAGAGTGAAAAGCTATTGCATTAAAAACATGGTCTTCCTAGATTACAGGTTCTTTAGAGAAAGAGAGTATTCTTATTTATCAGTATAATTCAAATGTCCAACATAAAACCTGTTTGTATACATAGTGGTGGATTAAAAGTTCTTAAATTTAAGGGCACCTATATGTGGCTCAGTCAGTTAAGTGTCCAACTCTTGATTTCGGCTCAGGTCATGGTCTCACAGTGTGTGAGTTTGAGCCCTGCATTGGGGTCTGCACTGACAACATGGGGTCCGCTTGGGATTCTCTCTTTCCTTCTCTCTCTGCCTTCCCCTGCTTGCTTTCTCTCTCTCAGTCTCTCTCTCTCTCTCTCAAAAATAATAAATAAGTAAACTTAAAAAAATTTGTTAAATTTAACTATCCTATTGAAGTAATTACCACCATGTGAAATGATGTCCTCTTATGAGTAATTCTAGGGTTTTTTCAGGTGCTAAATTTAATAATTTAATGGGCGCCTGGGTGGCTCAGTCAGTTAAGCAGCCAACTTCGGCTCAGGTCATGATCTCGTGGTCTGTGAGTTTGAGCCCCGCGTCAGGCTCTGTGCTGACAGCTCAGAGCCTGGCGCCTGTTTCAGATTCTGTGTCTCCCTCTCTCTGACCCTCCCCAGTTCATGCTCTGTCGCTCCCTGTCTCAAAAATAAATAAAAAGGGGCGCCTGGGTGGCGCAGTCGGTTAAGCGTCCGACTTCAGCCAGGTCACCATCTCGCGGTCCGTGAGTTCGAGCCCCGTGTCAGGCTCTGGGCTGATGGCTCGGAGCCTGGAGCCTGTTTCCGATTCTGAGTCTCCCTCTCTCTCTGCCCCTCCCCCGTTCATGCTCTGTCTCTCTCTGTCCCAAAAATAAATAAACGTTGAAAAAAAAATTAAAAAAAAATAAATAAAAAAGTTAAAAAAAAGTTAAAAAAATAATTTAAAATATGCAAGTTTGCTTTTTCCTAACAAAATTAAATTTCTGAATTTATTATTGTGACGTTTATTCAAGATATGCTCAAAATAGAGTTTATCACTTAAAGACTTAGGAGGCTTCCATAGCCTTGTCCTTTGTCAGTCAGTGATCTACACCCAAAGGGTAGAAAAATTATTATTTTTTTAATGTTTATTTATTTTTGAGAGAGAGACGGAATGTGAGTGGGGAGGGGCAGAGAGAGAGAGAGAGAGGGAGACACATAATCCCAAGCAGGTTCCCGGCTCTGAGCGGTCAACACAGAGCTCCACACGGGGCTCAAACTCACGAACGGTGAGATTGTGACCTGAGCCTAAGTCAGACGCTTAACCGACTGAGCCACCCGGGTGCCCCACAAATGGTAGAAAACTTCTTAAAGTAGTTTTAAAAAAATATTCAAGAACATTAAAGAGTTTAGCAATTAGGAAAGCCAGATGTCAGGCCTAAAGGTCACATAGCCAGAGATAAATCTCACACCACACTTGCTGGGTCTACTGGCCACTGTAGCTACAGATACCATTGCCATCGTTGTTGCTGACCTAGATGGCAGAATCGTCGTCCCACTGCCCTGAAACCTGGATACCTCTACACCCATCACATCGCCCAAATTAACTTGACTCAGTTCTGCTTCTTCACATTGCCCATGTCTGAATCAAAGTCTCACGTAGCTGAGTCTGACTGGCAGATCCCCTTCCCATACCAGCACCCTGCATGCAAATGGAAGTTCCGACTTTGGTTCGAATTGGAGGTCCGTGGGATGCATAAAATGAAATTTTCCCAGATGGGAGGATATTGAGAAAGTGCCGTATTATAGGAAACATCCCATAATTCTGCCATAAGTTCTTACTCACCTCTCTGCCTTCACTCTTTCCACATATCCTTGCTCTCTCTGTTTTGGTCATAATTGTCTTTTTAAAACAAAGTTATCTTTAACAAATGGATTTTCATACATGCTGTACTTAATTCTCCATCAAAAGATATAATCATACTTGCCTTACTTTTCTCAAAGACCTTGAGAGAAAATAAGATACCTTGTAGACACTTTGAAAAGCAAAATATGTTTAAATATATGATATTATTATTAATGTAATTATTCATTAATATCTTTATGGAAAGACTAGAGAATATTAGATTTACATCATCATGGTCTCAGGAAGATCATTCCTTAGTATATTTATCATACAATCTGCTAAAGGAGGTGAAGAAAGCCTAAAAACATCCTTTTTATAGATAAGCATGAATAAACTACTTATTAATTAAAAGTTCTTTAAAAAAATCTAAAGAAATTTTAGCTATGAGACTAATGTTTATAGATATTAAAGATTTTTTATTAATTAGTTTTAGAGAAAGTTACTATGGTTATTAGGAATATGAGCTCAGTCAGTCAAGCATCCAACTCTTGATTTTGTCTTAGGTCATGATCTCATGGTTTGTGGTCACATCAGGCTCTGTGCTGACAGCACAGAGACTGCTTGGGATTTTCTGTCTCCTTCTTTTTCTGTCCCTCTTCTGCTGGCACTCTTCCCACCCTGCCCCCCAAATAAATACATAAACATTAAAAGAGAGAGAGAGAGAGAGAATGAGCATGAGCTCAGAATTGGCCAGACCTAATTCTTGGATCTTTAGTTATTGGCTTTGTGGCTAAGAACATTCTTTAACCTCCTTAAGTCCCAGTGTCCCCTTTTTGAAAATTTATCCTATATGGAATTATTATAGTTAAGTGACATACTATGTATAAATTACATGCCACAGGATTTGGCATATATTATGTGATAAAAATGCAACTTTATACAAGTATTACATTATTTTATATGTCAGAGTAAAGGGATTGAAATCACGGCATTTAACTTCTTCCTTTTGTGAAGGGTGTGTGTGTGTGTGTGTGTGTGTGTGTGCATTTCTTTTGAAAGATGCCTGATATACTGAATCAGGAAGGAAATCAATTGTTGCCACTCTTGATTCTTCTTACTGGAATGAAATCTTTTTTTTTTTCTATCACATAATCTGGAAAACAAATTTAAAGGTGATATTTTTTCATAATTTCACTTTTAAAATGGCCTTAACATTTTTATTAAAAAAAACCCTACTAAGCTGAAAGCTATGCATAGCATTTGCCTTTTCTCTTATATAAATCCCATTATACATGTTAACTATAAGGTATACCTGGTGAATTAAAGTATCTGCCGTTTTTAGCCAGCGTTAATCACCCTACTCTTGATGTATTAATCCACCAATATTTATAAATATTTGTTTTGCCATTATATAATGGAATCTACTTTTCAAATACTGGTCTCTGCTTTTATAACCTCTAAAAACTGGTTAATTGCTGTTGAGGCTGCAACTGATCACAGAAATATTACTGATGTTAAGATTATACCCATACTTAGATGATTTGCTAATTGTAATTTAAATGATAAATATTTTTAATAGAAATTTCATTTGCTCTAAGTACACATCAATATGACTCCTTTTTATAACATTAACCTATTTTAAGTTGTTAAAATTAAATTTGTTGTTAACCATTGATTCACATTTATTTTCAGTGAACTTTTGTGTGATGAAAATATGATGTAATAGCTTAGACTTTTTAAGAAAACTTAGGGGAGAAATTAGAAAATAGTGCAGACTTCTACATAAAATACATTTTGAGAAGGAAGAGGCAAGATGTCTCTTATCAAAAATGGAAGTATTCTTTTTTTTTTTTTTTTAATTTTTTTTCAACGTTTATTTATTTTTGGGACAGAGAGAGACAGAGCATGAACGGGGGAGGGGCAGAGAGAGAGGGAGACACAGAGTCGGAAACAGGCTCCAGGCTCCGAGCCATCAGCCCAGAGCCCGACGCGGGGCTCGAACTCACAGACCGCGAGATCGTGACCTGGCTGAAGTCGGACGCTTAACCGACTGCGCCACCCAGGCGCCCCAAAAATGGAAGTATTCTTTCTGAAAATTATTCTCATCATCTGTTGGGAAATATTTGAAATAGGAAGGATATGCCAAAAATAATATGCTTTTTACGAATTCGCCTGTCTTAATATAAGACCTTCAACCTAATCTACCAAAGACAATGTCTGGTTTGAGATATTGATTTAGAAAGTTATAACAAGAATACAAAGGGAAAGATCAGGATAATTTTCAGCTTTTGGCATTCAAAATAGGATTACACAACAGTAAACAGTCTTGCAAGCCAGGCTGTTGAAGTGAGGAAGGATTTGGACACTGCACATCAAAATCCTTTTCCCTATGATAAAGATGCCAGACCAGATAGCCAGAGATGCTTGACTTAGAGTTGGAAGTATTAACCAACCTTTGACCCACTGTGGGCAGATATTTGTTAATGAGAAACTTTGTGTTCAACAAACCGATTTCATTTTCTTCCTGGTGCACAGCCAAACTACATTTCCAGCTCTTTTGTAGATAGATTTTTGACCATGTGTCTGAGCTCCCGTTCAGGCCATCAGAACCTGAATGGAATGATTGCATTATTTTTAGGCCTTGCCTACAGAAATCTCTCACACGTAATTTGCTCCCATCTACCTTTGCTGACGACAATGAATTGTGCTAGGAGGAGACAGCACTTTTAGTGTGTCAAGTCACTGACATTTGGGAGCTACTTATTTTGGTACAGAGTTCTAATAGTTATTAAATAAGATAATCTAAAAATTGCCTGGCCCAAGCCCTAACCCTTCATAATTCCTCAAAACTGTTACGTATTTAATGTCAAGTACTTTAAAAATTCTAAGATTAAAGTAGTAAGAATGTGCATTTCAGATGAAAGCCCGTTAAGAGGGTGGAAGTTAGCTATTGGGGGTACCAAAAACAGCATAGGTTTCTAAGCATTTAAAGAATGGTACAGAGTAAAGGGAGAACGTGTTTACTTTCCCAGAAGTTACAACCTAAAGCAATGGGTAAAAATCACAAGGAACTATGATTTGATCTAACTAAAAAGAGACTTTACAAAGACTGTAAGAAATTCTCTTCCTTGCAGCCACTAGCTCGATCTAAGTGACTGCATTCTGGTATAGACATCTCTCCATGATTTATACAGTTTTTTGGAAACTACATAAATACCACACATATGTTACACACTCTTCTACAGAAGAAATATGTTACATAAAAAACATACTAAATATTCAAAAGTTAGTGTGAGGAAATATGTCTAAAATATTAAGAGGGGAAAAAAAAACCTACCAGACACACGAAATAATATCTTTAGTGTGTTTCAAAAGATAGAGCTTCAAAAACCTTTCAATGTAATTATAACGGATAAAAGAATAAATTATAAATAGAAGGTTTTTTTTTTTTTTAGAAAGGAACTTCGTTGCTCTTTAAAAATGTCAAAATACAAAATCAATCCCCCCCAGATGAAGGCTCGGAGTTAGCAATGTTTCACTATTAATGGAATTAGAATACTCTGGCTTCAGGTGTTCTAATTACTACAGGAAGTTGCATAATCTACCAGCATCCTTGCAAATTTTTATTATGGAAAGTTCTTATTCAAATTTTATCCTCTTCAATTGAATTGAATTTATCCTCTTGGAATAACTGAAGAACTTTGCCATTCAAACTTAAAAAGCATGAATTTAAGTTTCTTTTTTTTTTTTTTCAACGTTTATTTATTTTTGGGACAGAGAGAGACAGAGCATGAACGGGGGAGGGGCAGAGAGAGAGGGAGACACAGAATCGGAAACAGGCTCCAGGCTCTGAGCCATCAGCCCAGAGCCTGACGCGGGGCTCGAACCCACGGACCGCGAGATCGTGACCTGGCTGAAGTCGGACGCTTAACCGACTGCGCCACCCAGGCACCCCTGAATTTAAGTTTCTTAAATGTAAAAAATCCTCAGGACCGTGAGTTGCTGACAATTGTTGGGCAACAGTCTCTAAATACCTGTGTTCTACATCATGAGCACCACTAACACTTATATATTGAAACACGTACTTCTGTAATTATAAATCAGCTTTGGTGACACACCACTGAAGAGAACTAATTCTTCTTTTTTGATCGTTCATTTATTTATCATGAGAGAGAGAGAGAGTACGAGCCAGGGAGGGGCAGAGAGGGAGGGAAGGAGAGAATCCAAAGCAGGCTCCACACTGTCAACATAAAGCCTGACACAGGGCTCCATCCCACCAACTGTAAGATCATGAGCTCAGCTGATACCGAGAGTCAGACGCTCAACGGATGGAGCCATCCGGGTGTCCCAAGAACGAATTCTTTATTAACAATGGAATTTACTTATTTCTGAGTTACTTTTAAAATTTCCCCAAATCACTTCACTTACATTTATGGTAATGCATTGCCCTTTGAAGTAAATATACCCGCAAACAAAGGAAGGGACTGTCAGAAAGTTCCCAACTATTTATTTGGACACATGAAAATATACTTTCAACTCCTAAGGTTAGAAGAGGTCCATACAAAAAATAGGCCAACACATGGACATGCCCAAGACACAGGTTGTACATTTCCTCTAAAGTAAAGGATTCCCTGGGTGCCGTTGGCTCAGTTGGTTAAGTGTCCAACTTCCGCTCTGGTCATGATCTCACTGCTGTGAGTTCGAGCCCCGCATCAGTGTCTGTGCTGACAGCTTGGAGCCTGTAGCCTGCTTCAGATTCTGTCTCCATCTCTCTTCTCCTCCACTGCTCATGCCCTCTCTCTCTCTCTCTCTTTCTCTCTCTCTCTCTCTCTCTCTCATATAAAATAAAACATAAAAAAAAGAAACTTGGGGCGCCTGGGTGGCTTAGTCGGTTAAGCGTCCGACTTCGGCTCAGGTCACGATCTCACTGTGAGTTCGAGCCCTGCGTGGGGCTCTGTGCTTGCTGCTCAGAACCTGGAGCCTGTTTCCGATTCTGTGTCTCCCTCTCTCTCTGCCCCTCCCCCGTTCATGCTGTCTCTCCCTGTCTCAAAAATAAATAAAAAACGTTAAAAAAATTAAAAAAAAAAGACACTTAAAAAATAAAGAGATAAAAAAAGCAGTCCTAAGACTGGTATTAGAAATATCATAATGAAATAGTTTTTGTTGTAATGGATTTGTCATGATATCACATAATCTTTAAAATGTGGGGCATGTATTTATAAGTATTTATATATAAAGGATTGAACATAGTATATGATACCATTTTTCAGCTTTAGGAAATTGTAAAGGTGCTAAAAAGATTTTAACATATTCTAAACAGAAACATTAAAACAGAACACAGTAATAATTACCCAAATTATAAAGCAACTGAACTCCAACAACTATTAATTTAACTAAGAACAGGAACAACTGAAGAAAATAAATTAAATTGCAGCCAACTAATGTGGCAAAAGGGATAATTTGTCCTATAGACTTTTGCAGAACATTTGTGAAAACCTTCTGCAGCATTAGCTAACATTATTACATTGTATTGAATATTGATTATGCTAGAGCAAAAATACTAGCTAAGAAATATGGATGTAATATTCTGAGATGAAAATAAGGCTATACATTACTAAGCAATCTGTTTATATTGCTGATTTAATGACCTCCATCATTATTTATATTCTTCTTCTAGAGGCAATGCATTCTCTTCTGAACCTTGAGCCTCCTTCACTATAAAGTTGGATATTATCTTTGTGGCTGATTGTGAAAAATAATTCCAAATCCTCTTTATATGAAATAGGCTTCGAAGAACCAGAAAAAAATAGTCTGCGGTTTTTACGCTCTTGTTTCTTGTCCATTTTCACCAGTATTTGTTGCTGGGGAATAAAACAAATTATTACAACAAAGCATCCAGAGACAATACAGGCAACTTTAATATGTCTCTATGGTGTTCAGATTACCAAGGAGTGATTTCATTTAGACAGGTTCACGCTAATTAAAGCACACATTATGACTCTACGTTTATATAGTGAATTAACTTATTTTTTTGACTGATATGATTTTATATTTGTACAACCCAAGAAATTAACTATAAACCTATGAGGAATATAAAAGTATTCAGTAAATGACTGATTAAATGATTATCAAACAAAAATTTATAGATTTTCTGAAAACAATAATCTTAGGGAAAATATAATGAGAAAAATTTATTTATACAGCAGGACACAGTTCAGTGATCAGAAATATATTTATAAAGAAAGATACGAGTGTAGTTTATAAAAAGAATTGAGTGTGCGCTACTAACATTATTTAATCAGGGAAGAAAGGTGCATCACTCAATAAATCTTACAGTTACTGGCTAGAACATTTAAAGGCGGGGCAAATATCAGCCCATATTTGTTTTAAACAACAAAATACATAGATAGATCAAAGGCTAATTTTAAATATAAAGAAACCATACAACTAGATGAAAATAAAAGGTAAATTTTGTTTTAATAATGGTGAGACAGTAAAGATCATTTTAAGTAGGCTACAAAGGGGGCACCTGAGTGATTCTGACTCTTGATTTCAGCTCAGGTTATGATCCCAGGGCTGTGAGATTGGATCAGGCTCCATGCTGCACGTGGAGCCTACTTCAGACTCTCTCTCCCTCTGTGCTGTCTTCCACTTGAACTCTATCTCTCTATCTAAAAAAAAAAAAAAAAAAAAGTAGGCTAAAAAAAGCCATAAGGTAAAGATTGTTAAATTTGATTTCTGTTTTTTAAAATTTTTTTAACATTTATTTGTTTTTTGAGAGAGAGACAGAAGGTGAGCGGGGGAGGGGCACAGAGAGAGGGAGTCACAGATTCCGAAGAAGGGTCCGGACTCTGAGCTGTCACTATAGAGCCCAACATGGGGCCCGAACTCATGAACCTGGAG
The DNA here is from genome assembly GCF_016509475.1 of Prionailurus bengalensis. Taxonomy (NCBI): domain Eukaryota; kingdom Metazoa; phylum Chordata; class Mammalia; order Carnivora; family Felidae; genus Prionailurus; species Prionailurus bengalensis. The sequence goes on from NC_057349.1 coordinate 103,490,522, forward strand.
ATCATGACCTGAGCTGAAGTCAGATGCTTAACTGACTGAGCCACCCAGGGGCCCTTAAATTTGATTTCTAACTAAGCATTTTTCCAAGATGAAGAATTAGCAAACAAGCCCAAAGACAAATATCAAACATGAAAAAAAATATATTTACAAAATATATTACAAAGGCTCAATGTCTTTATTCCATAAAGAATTCTTACATTCACTAAGAAGGGAATCTATAGCTCAAAATAAAAATCGATAAGAGCATGCAGAAGCAGTTTACACCTTTTAATTTATTATTTGCTTATTTTTTTCAATAAGTAATATATTCAGAATAACCAAAATCCAAATGATATACACTGATGAACATTGAAAATTCATTCCTTTCCTTGTGCCCATGTCCACACCATACCTCCACCTTCTGGACAAAACAAATTTTAGTAGTCTTTAAAATGTATCTGTGCAGTGTTCATTCATGCAGACATAAGACATGGAAATATACAGGTTTATTTCCCCTCGTTTTACACAAAACATACCATATAATATCCATTCTTCTGTACCACACCTTTTTTTGGGGGAAGGGGGATGTACACACTAATGTGGAGGTTTACCTTTTTTTTCACATGGAATTCATTCTCACTGTTCACGGGTCTCTACATATTTCACTGTGGATATGCTATAGTTTACTTAACAGCTCCCATAAAGATGGGCCTTTGGCGTGTTCTCAGTATTTTGCTATAATGAACAGGAATGCTATGAAGAGTGGTGTACATAGGTCATTTTCTACGTTTATCGGTATATCTGTAAGATCTGTTTCCCAAAGTGGAATTCCTGAGTCAAAGAGTAAACGTAATTGCAAGACACTGTCAAGTTTCCCTTTATTAGAGGTTGAACTATTTCCCCTTCCTGCCAACAGTGTGTGAGTGTTCCTCTTTTCTCAAAGCTCTGCAAATAGAGTTGTCAAATTTTTAACTTGTTAACTATGTGGATATTACATAGATGTATACATATATATGTATATGTACATATATATATATATACACACATACGTGTTAGTGTAACTTTTAATATGAATAAGAATATCTTTTCCTGTGTTTCACCATTATTTTTCTTGTTTGTGTGTGTATGAATACATTATGCTATTTGTTTTCTTTGTTTTGCTTTTATTTTTTCTTGAACTTGCAAATAATTCAATTTCTATACAGTTGAATGATTAAACTTTTCTTCTGTGGCTCCTGGAAAATGTTTTAGTAGTTCCTGAGGCATAGATAGAAAAGGCCTTCCAACTCCAAAACCATAATATAATTCCAACCTGTTCTCTTCAATTACTTGAAGGATTCATTTTTGTAAACATTTAAGTTATTGGCAATTTTGTGGTTTAGACCTGTGGTTGGGTATGAAATATTAATCCAATTTTAATCCTCTTCTAAGTGGCTACTCTTTTGTGTAACACAATTGAGTAATAAGTTCATAATTACCACTGCTGACTTGTGGTACAAAGGGTTTTTAAATATACATTGATGCATAACCTTGATTATACATTTAGAAATATGTTAAAACAAAAACAATATATTTTCATAGAAAAATTTACTAATAGATAATAATGCTGATTGTGAGGGACAATAGGGACTTTCATACATAGCTGATGGGGGGTAAATTGTGAAACCTTATTGGACAGCAATTTGGTATCATCTATAACAATTCATGTGCACATAATTTTGATACAGCAATTCTAATTGTAACATCAATATAATCACACAAATACGTGCAAAACAACGTACTTTCCCATTAAGAGATTCATTAATTCTCTTCAGATACATTGACTCAATGCTATGCCAGAAGCTGTTGGATCATGAAGTAGCTCTATATGTAACAGTATAAACTTATTTCTGAGAATTATTAAATGATAAATAAATATTCAGAATAGTATATAATGTAGAACACTGAAATTGATGTAAACAAAAATATATGTGTGTATAAAAATATATGCTTTTAAATATATAAAGCATATAGTATTATGAACATAAATATGATTAACTACATTATTTTAAAATAGTTTTAAATTCAATGAAAAATTGTGAAGATAGTACATAGAATTTCCATATGTCTCACAATCTTTTTCTTCTGCAACATCTAATAGTAGTATGGTACGATTTTCGAGATTAATGAACCAACATTGATATACTGTTAGTAACTAAAGTCCCTAATTTCAAACTCTTCTCGTTTTTCTCCAATGTCCTTTTTTGTTGTTGTTGTTCCCAGATCCCAATCAGGACAACACAATGCATTTAGTGGTCATTCCTCTTTAGGTGCCTGTTGACTGTTGACTTAACTTTACTCAACCTTAACAGTTTTGAGGAATACTGGTCTGTTGCATCATAGGATACCCATCTATTTGAACCGGTCTGATGGTTTTCTTATGATTTGATAAGAATTTGAGGTTTTTTGGAGGGAAACCACAGATGTATATTTCCACTGCCATCACATCACATCACAACAGGGGTGCACACCATCAAACGTGACTATCATTGTTGATATTAACCTTGATCACTTGGCAGAGGTAGGGTTTGTCATGCTTCTTCACTGTAAATTTATTCCTCACAGCCCCATGCTAAGGCCTTTTGAAAAAAGTCACTCTATGTCAGTCTACATTTAAAGAATGCAGAGTTATGCTCCACTTCCTTGGGAGCGAAGTGAATGCATAAATCAGTTGGAATGCTTGTGCACAGGATTCATTTATTTATACCTGTATAGACTCTTAGATATTTATTTTAAAATTTTGATTATAACTTAATACTATTTAATTTTTTTTGCTTGAATTGTTCCAGCTTTGACCTTTGAGAACTCTTTTAGTCAACTCTTGTACCATAGTAACATACCTCCTACGAAAAATAAAATTTGTTTTTTTTTTTTAGCTCTTTCTTACTTTCTCGTTATCTGAGGTTCTGTAGGCTAACCTTGTGTGCTTTCTACTCCAGTCCTATAATCAGTTATTTCTCCAAAGATTCATTTTATTGGATAATTGTATTAGAAACCACTATCCGATCAAGTGTTCCTTATTAGTGGGATGGGTCTGCATCTAGACCCTCTTTGTAGACAGGACAAAGAAATATATGTGTAGATACTAAGCTTTGTGCATACCTGTACCTGTAAATATTTCCATGTCTAAGCATCTGAATCTATATTAAGGCAAACATGAATTCTTATGGATGTACACAGCTTTAATTCATTATAACATGGATCATTTTAGTTCCCTCCCCTTGCTTATTTGCAACTTCTCACTCCAATAACGAGAAATCTTTTTACTATAATCCACCATCTATTTTCTCAATTTGAATATGCATTATAGCTGTATCAGTACAATTAACCTGGATCATCATGGAACAGAACTTTATCGACTAGATTTTAATTTCATGCAGGTTTTTTTGCCTTTAATATTATAGACTTCTTTCATTTCCAAAGTAACCAATTGATCACCTTCGCTCCATCTCACCCCTTCAGTACTATGTTGGCTACTCTGTGACTTTTGCAGTTCTCTATAAAATCTAGAGTTACCTTGTCAATTTCCACAAAATAGCTTATTGGTACTTTAATAAGAAACGTACTTTTTGTTTGTTTGTTTTTAAAGATTTTATTTTTGGGGCACCTGGGTGGCTCAGTTGATTAAGTGCCCAACTTTGGCTCAGGTCATGATCTTGCAGTTCTTGAGTTCAAGCCCCACATGGGGCTCTTTGCTGTCAGCCCAGACTCTGCTTTGGATCCTCTGTTTCCCTCTCTTTCTGATCCTCCCCTGCTTGCACTCTCTTTCTCTCTCTCTCTCTCTCTCTCTCTCTCTCTCTCTCTCTTTCTCTCAAAAATAAATATTTAAAAAATAAAGGTTTTATTTTTAATCAATCTCTGAACCCAGCATGAGACTCTAACTTACAACCCCAAGATCAAGAGTCATGTGCTCTATAGACTGAGCCAGCCAGACGCCCCAACATATTTCTAATTGTATATAGGTTTTCAATTTTCAATTTTATTTTTTCACCCTGAGCATATATTCTTCTAAATCAATCAAGAGCAACAAAAACAGTCTAGTTCATGGAGATCAGGCCTTAGTACCATTCTCCATTTTATAAAGTTTGTGCGATATTTAATTAGATAAAAGGTCCCGTCTCAATTTAAAGAGACTGCTTAGATAGAAAACCAAAAGGAAAAAAAAAAACCTTCATCAAATAATAATGATAAAAGAGTAAAAATTTAATTGAAATTCTAAGATCATATTTACTCATTTGTGTATCGTGTTCTTGTCACAGGTTTAGCAATAGAGAAAGTGTAGAATTCATGATCCCTAACCTATATAACCTGGTAATCTAGTGAAGGAATTATAAAGATATCATATATGGCAACACAAACTTCATGAGCACAGGGATCTCAGCTAACTTTTCTATCCCTTAATTCTCAGGATCTACTTAATCGTGGAATATCAGTTTCCTGAATGGAATATAGTATCAAAAGTTACATGTTTTCTCTTAAAGATACTTTTCTTCTACCAAAGCACAGCTATGTATATTCTATTTTGCATTACTTTAAAAGGATAGAATTTCAACATGATTTTCTAAATATATGTAGTCACTTCATAACTTTTAATCATTATTTTTCATACCAAATAGGTCAAAACATGACTAATTTTAATCTCATAGAATGGCATAAATAATGCAGAAGACTGATAACGGTTCCTGACTGCAAAAAGGAAGGTGATTTCTGATATGTGGGGTGCTAGAAAATTTGTAATTTGAATATCGGAGAAGAGGTCATAGGTGCATAAAATCTGGGAAATTATAGAAGGCTCAGTGACGCATGTAAAGAGAAAAGTGACTTTAACAGTGATATGTGGGCAATTGTTACTTTTCGGTTTCACATCCAAATACCATTCTGAAATTAAGGGCATCCTTCATTGTTACAGATGCAGTCAGAGGCAGAGATTCTCATTATTGGAAGCACAAGACATTGAGTATTTTCTCTTAGGTAACTCCTGGGAGATAGGACACAGGCATATGATGCAAGTTTCTGAGCTTCTGTGTAGGGCTCTGAATCTTGAGACAATGAGCCAAAGAGGGAAGGCCATTGGAGACATTATCCAGGGACGCCTCCACGGTGTGGTGATGGCCCACTTCCATCCTGAGGAGGTTGGTGGAGTGTCTCATATTGGTGTTACCAAAACTGTGTGAAACACAATACTCTTGGCCACAACTTTGGGCAAGTTCTTTGCTAGCCAGCTTCTTTGGTTCTCACCCATTGTGCAAGCATTGTGCAAGCTGGAAGTTTGTGAATGTTGAAATACAATTTCACCCCCTTATTTTCTGCTTCAGTTAATCCGTTGATTACTGTTGCTTGCAACTGACAGAAACAAACCACTACATTCAAGTGCTAAAAAGAGAGGATAAGGAAATAACTTAAAAAAAGAAATTCCGAGGCTATACAATAATGCTTACCAGAAAATCTCCCTATTGATAAATAGATAACTACCAAAAAATATCAAAACCCTCAGTTCATCATTGCTCCATCATCTGAAATACATTCTGCAAAATGATATCTGTATTTGGACTAGGAGATTAGACAAAAAGTAAAGTATGACAATAAAATTGGCTTTAGGGAAATAAGGGAACATGGGCTGCAATAAAGGAAGTTAGGTAATTGACAGAGGGTGCTTTACAGAAATATCAATATAGAATTTCAGTAGCAAGAATGGAGAATTATACATCGCTTATACTGCTTTTGAAAAAGTTTCAAAACGCAGTTACAGGGGAAGCAGAAAAAAATAGTCTGTTTTTCTTGAAATTAAAATTCTAAGGAAATGGGAATCCTCGTGTAGTTGAAAACAGATACAGCTTAATGAGCTATAATAAAAAGAAGGCGATTTTTTCTTTAAATTCGTCTTTCTTAATTGTGTGATCATGTGAAGTCTCTGCCTCCATCTATTTTGTTTCTGTCTCCTTCTCAGTGCTTATTTGTGCCTTTCTTTCACATGATTGTCTTCTTCCTGCACACCTCTTTTCTAATAATTAAATCTCTTCATTTTTAGTCCTTGTCTGACCTACAGTTTCCCGTACTCACTGTCTCTCAGTTCTTGCTACTCTTACCTAGCTTCATTGGGCATGTCTTGTTCCAGTGGCGGGGGGGGGGGGGGGGGGGGGGGGGGGGGGGGGGCGGGAAACCAGCATGTAGTTCTAAAACAGCTCTACTGGACTCATTACTCCTGCAGGGAAAAATCGGTGCATTTGGACACTGCTTCGTTCTCTATAGATCAGACTTTAATACGATTGGGACACAGCTTGCTTCCCAAAGAAAAAGTCTTTACATTGCTGTTTGTTCCCAGTGAACAAATATTCAAGAAAATAAAAGTGAGTGCACATATAAACTCACATGTGTACATTCTATTTCAAATGCCCTCCTTTTCTCCTTTCCACATCTCATTGTTAATGTGGCCAGTAGTCTTCAACATATGGTGCTCCGGGAAAGTCTTTAATTCTCTGTGAAGGTCTGTGAGACTTTTTTATAGCATAGCTGGGAATGGCATTTACAAACAAAGCATATAATATAAATCCATTACTTACGGTATTGACAAGGTATGAAGAATTGGTTAGGGAATTGTTCTATGTGGAAAAACAAGTAACTGATGACAGTCATTTTACACCCACCAGAATGTAAAAATTAATATGTACAGAGAAATTAAGTGTAGATGTAGAAGGAAGGCAAGATATAAAATGGCATAAATTTTTAAAAAAATGTTGGGGCGCCTGGGTGGTGCAGTCGGTTAAGCGTCCGACTTCAGCCAGGTCACGATCTCGCGGTCCGCGAGTTCGAGCCCCGCGTCGGGCTCTGGGATGACGGCTCAGAGCCTGGAGCCTGTTTCCGATTCTGTGTCTCCCTCTCTCTCTGCCCCTCCCCTGTTCATACTCTGTCTCTCTCTGTCCCCAAAATAAATAAATGTTGAAAAAAAAATTTTAAAAAAAATGCTAAAAAAAGGGGCGACTGGGTGGCTCAGTCAGTTGAGCGTCTGACTTTGCCTCAGGTCATGAACTTGCAGTCCATGAGTTCGAGCCCCACATTGGGCTCTGTGCTAACAGTTCAGAGTCTGGAGGCTGCTTTGAATTCTGTGTCCGCCTCTCTGTCCCCTGTTACTCATATTCTGTCTGGCCGTCTCTCTTTCTCTCAAAAATAAATAAACATTAAATTTAAAATAAAATAAAATGACATACAATTTGATTTTATGTAATTTCTTACGTTTATTGAATTTTTTAAAAACCATCATATGGAATGTCTTTTAAATTCTTTTGCTCTCTTTTTGCTTGGATTGGCTTTCTTCTATTTTATGGGTGGGGCATGTTCACCAAAAGCTTTACTTTAATAGCAATACAAATAATTTCTTCCTGTGTGTGATTTGCCTTTTTTATTTTCTAGGTGATATATTTGATGAACTGAAACTTTTAATTTTAACGCAGTCATACTTTGTGGTTTGAAAATTTTGTTTCTTGCCTAAGAAATGCTTCCATATCCTGGGTTGCCAGGCATTTAAGGATTGACTGTTGATTCTGGCTCAGGTCATGATCTCATGTTTGTGAGATGGAGCCCCGTGGAGCCTGCTTGGACTTCTCTCTCCTCCCCTCCCCCTCTTGTGTGCACACGCATGTGCATGTGAGCACTCTCTCTCAAAATAAATAAACTTAAAAGAAATGCTTCCTTATCCAAAGATATTTTCATGTATTTTCTTCTTAATGTATTATAATTTTTTTTTAACATTTATGAATTCAACCCACATGGAATAGATCTGTTATTTATGTAGGTGTCCATGTTCATTTTTCCACATAAAACTTTTATCTTACCATCTTTAAAAACTCTTCTTTTCCTACTGATCTGCAGTATTAGATAAGTTATAAATAAATTTGGCTTATCAGTATAGTCTATTTCTAGGTTCCACGCTTTCTTCCTTTGATTTGTTTTTCTACACTTGTATCCGTTTACCTTGTGTGATTCAATTGAGTTATATAATAACTTTTGATGTCTGATAAAGCAAATTGCACCATGTTTTCTTGCTCAAGATGGGCTTGGCAATTATTGGACTGTATTCTTTCATGTTAATTATAGAAAAAAACATTTATCAGGTTCCATAAAATATAAAAACTACCTCGGGCTGGATAGTAAATAGTTTAGTCATTACAGGCCATATGGTCTCTGTTATAACCACTCAACTCAGCTATTGTAGTGTGAAAGCAGTCACAGATAATACATAAGTAAATGGATGTGTATCTGGGAGGGGGGAAAAAGCTTTATTTAGGTGGAAGGCTGGATTTGGCCTGAGGTTTGTAGTTTGCTGACCCTGTTCTATCTATTGCATTACCATAGAGACTTGGATCCTTAAACAATATATTACTTAGTGTTGACTTTTTTCTTTTTCATTTTATATAAATGTAATCTTAATATACGTCTTCTGAGATTTATATCTCTCAATTTTTTTTTCAGATTCATCATATTAATGCATATGCCTACAGTCAATTCAATCTCTTTGATGTCATATTTATTTAAATGTTGTTCCATTAAAAAAAAACCAAAAACCAAAAAAAATACATAAATGCTGTTACATTTTTCTAATGGGTACGCACCATTTTATCTGTATGAATTCTCCAAATATTGACTACTCATTAAGTTTTCTTTTCCATTTCTATCTACCCAGTTGGCCTTCAAAATGCTAAAAATTGCTCCAAAATTGGTCCACTGCCAATATTCCAAAGACATGAAACATAGTCTCAGATAATTATTTTCTATCACATTAACAGTGCTTCATGACATGTAAAAAATGATATAATTGGGCATATTTAGAGATCAAGGTAAATTTTAAGTTGCCTTTTTTGGTCCTCATTTCCTTAAGTGAAAATGTAGAAATCTTTGGGTGTAACCAGTGCATCTCTCCTACTCTTAAAGGTATCTGAAGATTTCATTCTCAGTGTGGTCCTCGATATATTAAATGGAATGTAAAATTTACTTTCATTAAGTGTTGACTAAACTCAGAAGTTTTAGGGGATCCTGGTATTCTGGCTGGGATTCTTTTGGATAAAACTGAGACATATGATTGACATTTTCAACAACCAGATGCTTTCTATAAAGAAACATATGGGAGGAATTATGTGCTGGAAATCTGGGTTGCAGAAAGTGGCCCTTTCACCTTGTTGAAAGTACCAGGTGCTGCTTTGGAAGACACCCTCAGAAGAAAGCATGTTTACCCTCTGCTTCAGTGAAAACAGGCCACCAAATCCTTTGTATACCCTTTCAGACAGTTTCCCAACAAAACGAATCCCTGGGAGGATTGCCAGATTACAGGCTGAGTCACCACAGTAAAAGGTAGTCATTAGTATCAAGTTTTAATATATTCCCTTGAAACAGGATTCAGATAATGGTTGCCCACCTCCTCTCACCTTCAATGAAGAGCTTAAGACCATCGACCATCCCTCTAAGTTCTACTGTATGCACTTGTCCATTCCTCCAGTTCAGAACTTTCTTTCCATTAGTCTCATTTGTTTTCAGATTGATCTTGGTAAAAACTCTCAAAATGTTTTCCATTTCTTTACCCATCGTCAGCATCCAAGTATAAATTTGTCCTATTTTTTTTTTTTTAAGGCCGAATGTGTACCACAGTGAACAAAAGTAACAGTAAAGAGAAAAATGTATAAGGTTTTATCTGGAGCCATACAGTTAATTGTGTGTTGGCAGTATTCGGTGTACCTTCATATTGAATCCTTCTGTATTTGTCTACAGGAGGTACAAAGTAATCTAACTTCTGCTTACTAAATTTCAGCTTATTCACCAAAGACTTGAGCAGTAATATTGTGCTAGTTACAAACTGTCTTTATACAAAAATGACATATACATCATATAATCGGTTCATTGATCCACTCCTAAGTTTTCTTTTTATATTTTTAAATTTTTATTTATTTTTGAGAGAGAGAGGGAGAGCACAAGTGGGGGAGGGGCAGAGAAAGAGAGAGGGAGACACAGACTCCAAAGCAGGCTCTAGGCTCTGAGTTATCAGCACAGAGTCCAACATGGGCCTCGAACCCATACTGTGAGATCATGACCTGAGCCAAGTCAGACATTCAACCAACCGAGCCACCAGGAGTCCCAGATCCACTCCCAAGTTTCAGTGAATATATTTGTTTAACTATCATGAAACATTGTCTTGTGACAGACGAGCCTCAGTTACAAATAGATTAGAGGACACCCTTTTTTGAAATTTCTTCTTGAATTTTGTTTACTTGTCTTCACCACCTTCCCCTGAACCTGTTTTTTTTTTTGTTTTTTTTTTTGTTTTTTGTCAGAGCCCTACTTTCTATCTCGTTTATTATATTCATGCATTCCAGTTATGGTGTACAGAATTTTGATTGGGAGTGGCTTATTTGTATATTTTTACTTCTCAATAAACTCTGCTTTCCTCCTTTTCTGACAATACACGTTTATTTAACAATGCTATCAAATAGAAATTACTTAAATTCTCATCTTGATGAAATTGAAAAGCATTGTCAATTGCTGATAAAAAACAGAACTCCTACCAACACTAAATTGAAGCTTGTGATTTTTTTTTTTAGTTACTTGACCCTCTATCGTTGTATGTGAGATCAAGCCTTTTCAATTTACTCAGAATGGCTGACTAGGCTAAATAGTGAGTATCCTTGGGCATCCCCAGGGGATTTGTGCTGTCTGAAGCATGATTCTTCTGCTAAAAGGTGACTAAATGAATTGAGTCTGGAAATGATCTGCTGGACATGCTTCTCTTTTGCATAACAACAAAATATACTTTGGGGGACCCTGTATCATGTTACATTAAAAAAAAGACTTCTAGGAAAAATTGTCCATTATACGCTGAGAAGAATTTAAAATATTATTAAGTTAACTTCTCTAGTTTCTTAAATAAACTGTAGTCTGTGTTTTTGAGTTTTCAAGTTCTTATTAAATATTTGGGATCAATGTTTTCCTTGATTTAAAAGGGTTGCTTAGATAAGCGAAGACAAGATGAGCACAAATGAAGTGTGAGTCTCAAATTAATGCTGTTAAAATTCTAGGTTCCAGAAAAAAGATTGTGTGAAAGTCATTCTTTCACACCTGAAGCTAACTGAACTTGGGAGAGATGGCTGAGGTATTTAGACTGCCAAGGCTGAATGCAAAGGGATTTTGTTAGTCCCTCTCCCACCCTGATCCATTTTCCACACTTCTCCACCCTATGCTTTCGACCAGAAGGCTCATGCCTAAGGGTCAGTTCACCAAGGTTCCTTTGCTTTCTGCCTTCCCACTGGTGTCAGCTGATAGGAGGCACTGGCAGGGGATCCCGGGGAAGGAGAAAAAGAGTATAGTTTTTCCTGTTCCTTTCCTGCTTTAGGCTGCATTTCGTGGTGATAAATGGATCTCTCTATAATTACTAGAGCTAGAAGACTGAGGGAACAAGATTAATGGAGAAGACATGAATAAAGGGAGGAAGATGACCAGTGGTGGCATGGCCAAAGAGGGGTTTGGGGGTCAAACAAAATATTTATTTAGGCGTGATGACACCATTGTATGAATTACTAAAAAATCCCCTTTCAATAAGATGATTTTCTTTTTTGTTCTTTTTAAAAAAAAAATTTAAATGTTTTTATTTATTTTTGAGAGAGAGAGAAGGAGGGTGAGAGAGAGAGAGAGAGAGAGAGAGAGAGAGAACACTAGCAAGGGAGGGACAGAGAGAGGGAGAGAAAGAATCTCAGGCAGGCTCCATACTGTCGGCACAGAGCCAGATGCGGGGCTCGAACCCATGAACCATGAGTTCATGGCCTGAGCTGAAATCGAGTTGGACACTTAACTGACTGAGCTGCCCAGGCACCCCTCAAGAAGATGATTTTCAAGAAAGCAGGTCTCTCAGAAGATATGGTATACAAAGGCTCTTTTCCTGATCTTGATTGATACAGTCTCTCACCAGGACTTGTCTTCATGAGTGGAACCTAGCCTAGATATTGATCTCTATTCAGCATCTCCGTGGGGAGCCTTTGTCTAGTGCACTTTTACACAAAGACAGCCTGCTGCTCTGTGTCTCCTGGGGTTTTACTAAATTTGCTGTGTGGCATGAAATATGTACACTCTCCTCCATTTCCTCTATGACGTATTTCATAAACACTATATTGTTCAAAAATATGCAAGTATCTGTGACTTTGTTTTTCATCTTTAGGTGCTCAAAGAGGAGAACGAGGTGACAGCTAACATCTGGATTAAATGATATATGGTTACACAAAGAAGTGTATGAATAGCTAGATATCAGAATATGAAATAGAAATTCTGTTATTGATGAACATAAACTGAAGCCTCAAAGTTGTGGATAATTTCTAACATTGTAGACTGAGTTGCTAGACACATTCCCATAAGACTCATGCAGGTTGGATCTGATACCATCTCTGTTCTTCAAAGCTGTGACCTAGGAGATGGTGTCACCTGGTATAAACAAGGCCATCTAGACTCACTTATTTAGAAGGAGATGGAGGTGAGATGTGACTCCTGCTTTAGAAGGGACCACCAGGAGAGAGACAATCTTGACCGTCTCTACTCCATGTTCAAAGTAAAATCCCTAATCTCCTCACAACCTCCCTTCCTTTCTTTCGCCCTATCTTGATTCATGTATTTATGAATTCTTCGAGTTCCATAACCTCAAAGTATCACAGCCTCAATGCCTTAGAAATGTCTTGAATTTCTTGCAAACATATATGGGATCTTTTATAGTGTGCATTTGCCACACTCCCCCCCCCCTTTTTTTTTGAAACTATCCAAGTTCAAATTTTCTTTCCTTCTCACATTCAATACTTCAATATTCTAACTAAACCTAATCGAACTTCCATGCTTCTACTCTATTTTTCTATCTTCTAATTTAAACTCAAATATAGCCTTTCATATAAATGATATAGGTTCCAAGGACCATGTCAAACCTACCTAGTCTGATGTTCAGAAGCTCATGGTCTCATACAAGCTCTCTAGGTGGGTCTGATCCAACAGCACACATACTAGTAATCATATACCACTGTTGTACTGCATCGCATACATCATTCTCAGATGGGTCATCCTAAATTCCAGATTCCGGGCTAAGCAGCATTTGGTGCTTATCTTCCTGTGGCTAATGAAGTCCAAGTTTTAAGGCATTCCATAATCTGTTTCCAGCTCATAGATAAGGAAATCATCTTGTGCTTACCCTGTGCTTCCTTCAAACAAAAGACTTGCCATCACTCAAATAATCTCCAGGAAATTTCCATCTATTTCTTTTTATACTCCCTTCCTTTATTTCGTATCTAAGAAATATAAATACATTCATTCAAAATGTGGTGCCAAGGGTCATTTTCTGTACTAATTCCATTCAGCAAGGCTCCACTGAAGGTAAATCCATGCTTGATAGAGTTTAACACTTACTTTGTAGAATGTGGTATAAATTAAAAAAATAGTAAGAACCTAAAAGCCACATTTTAACTCTGGGTTGCCACTAAATGCTGAACAAGTCATTTAATTTCTAAAATTTTTCCCCCCTCTAGTCTATAAATAGATAAGTAACATGCACTCTGTCTACCTCACAGAACAATGGAGAGGATTGGATTAGATTTACTTTTTTTTATGCCAAGAATCCAAATGCCTGGGTTCTAGTTCCAGCTATGTCACTTCCAAGGTCTGACCTTGGGGAAACTACTTAACTTTCCCCAAGATTCGATTTCCTCATCTGTAAAATGTGGATCGAAATAATTCCCGTGTTAAAGGATTATATGTTGAAAAGAGGATAGAACATTGCCTACCACCTAAATTGTGCTTCATAAATGATATTATTGTCATAAGGCCTTGATGAGTTTTTTCAATGCCCTTTGATATTCGGCATAGGAAATACAGACTGAATACATATGTTTTAAAAGAAAAAATGTTGACCATTAGAGTGCATGATAGGATAATTCATTTAGCCGTGAGGCGCTGCTGAGCGAATAATGGATTTGGCCTAAACTGGAGGCAAAGGTGATTAGGTACTGAGGAAGAATAAGACTGAAAAGACAGAGCAAGTCCAGGTATGAAGAATTATGGAAACTACACACTGTTCAAATTTGATACAACAGACAAGTGGAAATCATCATGGCTAGTTGAACAGGGAAGCAATACAGATAAAGAAATGACTCTTTTTTTTTTTTTGCAGCAAGATATTGCATGGATTGGAAACAAGAAGGCATGCATATAGGCAACAAACTTTCATAGGTAATATCGCCTATTTTCATATATACTTCACAAAATAACTAATGGGTTAGGAGAAGAGTTACATATCATTATAATTAGGCTAATTCTTTCTATCTTACACTGTTTTGGTGAGTTGTGTATAAAAAAGAAGATTTTGCTAAACTGATATATTCTTATAAAAGAAGTATAAATTCTATGTTAAGGATTTATATATTGTATATGCTTTAATATAGTTCTTTCTTGCTGGAGCATCATAAAATTTATAGCATGATATATTAAAAATCCTTCATAGTACATTTCAATAATTAGAAAACATGAATGAGTAGGTTATTAGTTTTGAGTACAACAATAAAAAGAATTGCTTCATAACAAAATGATCAGAATGCTATTTGATCGTGTTATAGGAAAATGTGAGGAGCATAAGGATTTATTCACCTATGGTGAAACATAGTTAGCCAAAAATTATTTATGCTGAAAATGAAAATCATGATTTTCAAGAAGCTTACAATATACATTTGATTATGTCATTTGAGCTCATTAATTATCCTTTATTCTAATAGCACATGTGTAATGGGTTGAGTGGTCCCATCATTTCCAGAAAAAAGTTAATGCATTTTTTAATAACTTAGAATTTTGGAATCATAGATCAACAAAAGGACTGGTACCTTTAACACGGACACAGTAGTAAGTTGCTTTCCACAAATCAGTTCTTCCAGGTTCCAACACATCTCCTAAAGGAAATCTTTTCTCGGAATTGAATATTGATATAGCCAAACATTTAACCTATAGGTATTATTTCACTGGTGCTTTTAAGTCAAAATTACATTTCCAGAAATAATTGGTAATTGCAACAAAATTAAATCTTTCAAATTTTAATATTCTTAGCAATCTTCATAACACCTAAGATTCCAAGCAAGAAGTCTTTTATGGACATAGTTAATATAATTTTCACAATTATTTAGTTCTCTATTGAGACTTGTGCCTGTAAATTTGTGTTTTTGTTTCTCCCCAGTTGTCTCTGTCTCTCTCTCACACACACCCTACGCACACCACCTACACACAAATACTCATACATTGTTTGAATAATTACGCTGCAGTTTTTAGATATTATTTTTAAACTTTAAATTTGAAAATGGCTTATGTCAAAATTTCTTTCTTGGATAGGGGATGCACTACTGGTATCCACTTAGATTATGAATAAAATTTTGGCAAAAATTGTTAACTGTAGCATGTCCCCTGTCCTTGACTATATTCTTAAGCTCCCTTTGAGTTAACATTTAGCTCATCAGATAATTGTATTTAAGATCTGTGTACCTAGGGGCGACTGACAGCTCAGTTAGGCAGTTAGGCGACCGACTCTTGATTTCAACTCAGGTCATGATCTCGCGGTTGTGAGATGCTGCCCTGCATTGGGCTTTGTGCTGACAGCATGGAGCCTGCTTACGATTCTTTCTCTCCCTCTTTCTCTGCCCCTCCCCAGATTGTGCTCCCCCCTCTCTCTCTCTGTCTCTCAAAATAAATAAATAAATACACTTTAAAAAAAAGATTTGTGTATCTAGTCAAATTTCCTACTCTGTATACGTGCCTGAGTCAGGTATTGAATGGAAAAGAGTTGGGAAAACTACAATAAAATAGTAATTATTTACAGTGGCTTAGCCTAGTCTCCCCTCTCACCCTTGGCTCACGTTTTTGTACAGGACTCCCCGGAATTTTTGATTGGTGTACTCTAATCCAATAGGTCCTTTTATGTTGGCGTGCAATGACCAATAGAAATTACATGGGTGGGGGGTGCCTGGGTGGCTCAGTCGTTAAGCTTCCGACTTCATCTCAGGTTATGATCTCGTGGTTTGTGAGTTTGAGCCCCGCGTCCGGCTCTGTGCTGACAGCTCAGAGCCTGGATCCTGCTTCAGATTCTGTGTCTTCCTCTCCCTCTGCCCCTCCCCTGCTCATGCTCTGACTCTGTGTTTCAATAATAAACAAACATTAAAAAAAAAAAAAGAAACTACATGGATGATTCTGGACCCCCTAAAATTGCTTGTTAAATTTTGTCTTTATGCTTGTATTATTGTTTTCAGGAACAACCTTCATCAAACCCAAGAAATTACTTGTGATCCAAAATAAGGTGAAAAACCACACTTTGGCAGGGAGGGGTAAACTAGAGATCTGGGAAAATGGAGGGACATGGTTCTCTGTAGACCCAAATTTCTTTTAAAAATGCCTTTTTTTTCCCTCAGAGCTCATGCCTTTCTTCCTACTGTTCCATAATATCTCTGTTTATTTAACATAATAAATGTTTTCAATTACAGCATAAAAGCTCTTGGGTGAACCTCTGTTATTTATCTAAATTAAGCCAAACAATTTCTAATTTCTTCTGAGGCCTTTTAAAGAATGGTTAGATGTTGGACCCGCTCTGGCCCCTTAGTGCCCTGCTGGCCTGTGGGAGATCACTGAATTTTTCATTGTGCTCTTGGGCTCCTCTATGTAGGGGATGAGGTTTACACTGTATCAATTCAGAGTTCCTGCTTTGTTAATATCTGTTTTTTGTGAACACATTACTTACTATTATTTCTTTATTCCTGCTCCCAATTAAAGTGACTCACTTCTACAGCTAATTTACTTATGGAGATAATAAAAAATGTAATTATTTAGAAATCTGGAGTCATCAGGGTGGCTCATTCGGTTAAGCGTGGGACTTCAGCTCAGGTCATGATATCACAGTCTGTGAGTTTGAGCCCTGTGTCGGGCTCTGTGCTGCCAGCTCAGACCCTGGAGCCTGCTTCGGATTCTGTGTCTCCCTCTCTCTCTCTCTTCCCCTCCTCCACTCTCACTCTGTCTCTCTCTCAAAAATAAATAAGCATTAAAAAAAATTTGAAATCTGGAGTTATTTTCTCTCTCAAATTTACTCCTTGGAAGAATACTTAATAAATTATACACATGTAATGGGAAGAATAATAATTAGTATGTTACTCAGATCACTTCCAAAATATTTTAAGACAACTTCTTGTATTGGACAATGCCCGCAAATGTGGAAATTCAAAGCTCAACAAGACAGAGTTTACGATATGAAGAAACAGGCCGTCTAGAAAGAGAAACCGACTTAAAACCAAATAATGATCATGCTATACCATAGCTCATAGTCCATTTTTAGTTTTTCCTGATTCTTACTTTTTCGTCAATAGTAGTTTTTCTTTGTCTATTCAGAGCAACTCTTTTGGGGGAGGAGTTTTTTTTTCTCCTCATTATTTACATTATAGAAGGACCACAGGAAAAAAAAAAAATGTTAACAGGTGATTTCTTCTTCCCGCTTATAACTTACTGGACCCGGGTGGGACAATGACTCAAGATGAGCCAAGTAGTTTCTCTTTCACGTTGTTAGAACTACAATGGCTGTGAATGTCATGTATGACCAACCTGTGACATGTAAACTTGGAAATAGTAGTTCATATTCTTTTGGCCCAAGAACCAGAGAAATCCAGACACAGAGATAGGCTAGAATATGTACACAACAGGGGGGAGCTGAGAAGAAAGTACTGACGGAGTTTTTAGTTTCACTGTTTAACTCCACTCTTCAAAAGGCAGTAAAACCTGCACCAGACTATCAGTCTTCCCACCAGGTACCTACCTTTGTCCTTGTGACCACAAGCGAGAAACTTAAATTTTGTACCTCACTTTCCTCATTTGTAAAAGGGAAATGATCGTAATAGTATGCTACTCCATGATAACACTATATATGACTGTGATAATTATAGTATGTTACCCCAGTAGAAATCCTATGGGTTTTGTTGCAAAGATTAAATGAGTTAATACATATAATGTGTTTAGAGCAGATCTTGGCACCTAATAAGCACTTTGATAAACGTGAGCAGATATTACTATTCTTGCCATTGGATTTCATGGGATAACTCTCAATAATTAAGATAAACTCCATCTTTTACTTTCTTGAGTTAGTTTCTGTCGCAAAAAGCTTGAAAAATTGCCCATTCTATAAAGTTGTATATTGACATTGATGTTTTTACTTTAATTGGCAGCACGGGAGACGGCCTAGGCTGATGGAAAAAATGAACCTTGGCAAAATATTTCTCTAAGCTTCATTTTTCTCTTTGTTAAATGCAAGTCTTAGTAACTATTGCATAAGGTTGTTTTAGGATTAAATGATTTACAGTGTCTATCACCTGGCTTATTGTGAATAAGCAACAGTTCATATGATATTATGCTTATTATTTTTGGTAGCTTTATTCTAATTCATTCTGTATTTATGATTATCTGGGTAACTCTATTGTTGCTTGATTTGTTTGAATTTTGAGCTATTTCACTTCAAAATTGTTTGGGGCTTTTTAGCTAGTTATTTTAGGCCTTAAAATAAGCACTGTAATAAAAGAATTAAGTAATTTTACCCATTATGACTATTAAATGCCTAATTTTTTTGTCAATTTTCCAAGAATGACAGTTCAAGTAGGATTTAATGTTAACAGTTTAATCATTTCCTTATAGTTCCTACTCTTAATACACTTCCACGTCAATACATATTAGATAAGTTAGTAATTGTTCTTACAACTCTAAAATTTCAAAGTTCTTCTAGAAGAGAATTAAGATATTATGGTAATCAAACAGGCATTTATAATATAGTTTCCATTTTCTCTACATTCTTTAAATTCTTTTTTTCATTCCACTTCTATTTATAATACTAGTTGCATCTTTCCTGTTGATGTTTACATTCAGGATTTCATTATTTTATCAGATCCTAAATCTTCTGAATCAACATATATTCGTATAGGTTTTATGTACCATAAATCTTCTGAATCAACATATATTCGTACAGTTTTTATGTACCATAAATCTAAGAGGCATACTGTTTTTAATGTTTTTATTTATTTTTGAGGGAGATTGAGAGCATGAGTGGGGGAGGTGCAGAGAGAGAGAGACAGACAGACAGACAGAGACAGAAGATCTGAAGCAGGCTCTGTGCTGACAGCAGACAGCCCAATGTGGGGCTTGAACTCACAAATGGTAAGATCATGACCTGAGCCAAATTCGACACTTAACCAACTGAGCCAACCATGCTCCTCCAAGAGGCCCAATTCAATAAATACGCTTGTACCCACAAGCAGAAATCAGTGAGGTCAAGAACTTTCGCATATAGTTCAAAACAAAGATGTTTTATAATTTTCAAGCATCAGATACTTGTAAGCATAAAGTGGCAACAAACAAAAGCTCTCTGATATTAAGAAAGATACTGGTAAAATGTCTCTTTGTCAATGAGGTATACAAAAACAAAATGACAAATTATTATGAATTTATTGAAATAAACAATACTCCATAAGAAAACCTATGGATTACAATTAAAACTGTACTCAAAGCAAAATAGATAACTTAAATTTATTTATTATTTAAAAAGAAATATACAAGTAAATAAATTTTCATGTTAATAAATTAGAAAAATAACTTATAATAAATTAAGAAGACATTAAAAAGTAAGTCCAAAATAAAGTAGTTTAAAAACAAAACACAAAGGGATTTAAAAATACAATGCCTGCACTTTCAACAATTCAACATATCAGTAAGAGAATTATTTCTAGTATTACAGGTCACAGTCAGCAAAATTGGTGAATTTCTTTTTTGAAGACTTAGGTAGTACAATGAAGCAACAATAGAATAAAAATAAGATATATAAGGAAAAAAATACAAAATTTTCCTTCAATTGAAGACGATATAACTCATTTCTAGAAAATGAAAGAAAATTTATTAAAACCTTATGAAACTGAATAAGACCATTTGGAATACTGGCTGTATATCAGATGAATATACAAAAGTCAATAACTTTCTCTATATTCGCAATAATCAGAAATTCAAGTGGAAAATTAGTACGTCATTGACAATGGTAATCAAGATTATAAAACACTAATAAAGTTCTAAAAAGCTATTGGACTATAAAACATTATTGAAGAACATAAGAAATGTGAATAAATAGAGATATACTCCCACTGAACAGGAAGATCTGATTTTATAAAATCAAGTACAGATACTTTAATGAACTTTATTGAAGTATGATTATATACAGTAAAATGTATACATTTTAATTGTGTAGCCGATAGGTTTTAATGAATGTATACATCACTATAATTTCCACCTATTTTGAGATATGGAACATCTGCATCACATCAGTAGATTCTCTTGTGCCCCCTATAGGGAATGCTCCCCTTACAGGAAATCTCAGGAAACCACTGATCTGATTTCTATCAGTATAGATTAGATTTGGCATTTTAGAACTGCACATAAATATAGTAATATAATAGCTACTCTTGTATTTGGCTTCCTTCACTCTATATAAGGTTTTCAAAATTTATGCTCGTTATTGAATCCATGGTTGTATAAGTGGTTCATTCCTTAATTTGCATATCTCATCATAAGATTATATAATGTTTCCACCTCCCTTCACCTGTTCATGGACAGTTTGGTAATTTCTAGTTTGGGGGCCTTATTAAAGTTGTTATTCTGATATTATACTTTAATGTATCATTCTTTTATGAGCATATTTGAACTGTTCTCTTGTGTGAATTCCTAAGAGTGGGATTACTAATTCATATAGTAAGTGCATTTTAAAATAATTTTACCTGGGGCACCTGGGTGGCTCAGTTGGTTAAGCATCTGACTTTGGCTCAGGTCATGAGATCACCGTTCATGAGTTTGAGTGCCCCGTCAGGCTATGTGCTGATAGCTCAGAGCCTGGAGTCTGCTTCAGATTCTGTGTTTCCCTATGACCCAGCAATTGCACTACTAGATATTTATCCAAAGGATACAGGTATGCTGTTTGGAAGGGGCATATTCACCCCAATGTTTATAGCAGCGTTATTGACAATAGCCATAGTATGGAAAGAGCCCAAATGTCCATCAACTGATGAATGGGTAAAGAAGATGTGGTGTGTGTGCGTGTGTGTGTGTGTGTGTGTGTGTGTATGTACCATGGAATATTAGTCGGCAATCAAAAAGAATGAAATCTTGCCATTTGCAACAATGTGGATGGAACTAGAATGTATTATGTTAAGTGAAATTAGTCAGAGAAAGACAAATATTATATGACTTTACTCATATGTGAAATTTAAGATACAAAATAGATGAACATAAGGGAAGGGAAGCAAATATAATATAAAAACAGTATGGAGGATAAAACATAAGAGACTTAAATACATAGAAAAATTGAGAGTTGCTGGAGGGGTTTGGGATAGGTTAAATGAGCAGGAGGCATTAAAGAGGATGCTTGCTGGAATGAACACTAGGTGTTATATGTAGGGAATGAATCACTGGGTTCTACTTCTGAAATCATCATTGCACTATATGCTAACTTGGATATAAAATTAAAAGATAAAATAATTTTACCTACTTTATTGAAATACAATTAACATACCATGCAATTCACTCTCCGAAAGTTTACAGTTCAGTGATTGTTAGGGTATTCACAGATATTTGCAACATCATCACAGTAAATTATAGAACATTTCCATCGCTTTAAAAAGAAACCTTATGTGTCTTAACTGGCCCTCCTCTGTCCCCTCCTACTTCTCTCCTCATCCCCAAGAAATCACTATTCTACTTTCTGTCTCTGTAGCTTTTCCTATTCTGGATTTTCATATGGATAGAATCGGGGCATATAGCTTTATGTGATTGGCTACTTTCACTTAGTTCAATGTTTAAGAAGTTTATCCACGTTGCAGTATGTATCAGACCTCCATTCCTTTTTATGGACAAATAATATCCCATTGTATGTGTATAATGCATGTTGTTTATTCATTTATCCATTGATAAACATGTGGATTGTTTCTACCTTTTGACTATTATAAATTATGCTAGTATATGTGTTGTTATGTAAGTTTATTTGTGTAAACATGTTCTCATTTTGCAGGGGAATTGCTGAGTCATATGATAATTCTATTTTTAACCATTTGAGAGACTACCTTCTTGTTTTCCAAAGTGGTTGCACTATTTTAAATTCCCACAAGTAATGTATGAGAATTCCCATTTCTCTACATCTTCACCAATACTTGTTACTTGATTTTTTGATCCTACCCATCCTAACTGGTATGAAGTGATATCTCATTGTGGTTTTGCTTAGCATGTGCCTAATGACCAATGATGCTGAGCATCTTTGCTTGTGCTTATTGGCCATTTGAATATCTGCCTTCCCTGGAAAATGCCTATTCTAATTTTTTCCCAATTGATTGCTTGGGTTATTTGTCTTCATATTACATTGTGAAGGTTCTTTATATATTTCATGCAAAATCTGTCTTCAGATATATGATTGGCAAATGTTTTCTTCCATTCTGTGATTGTAACTGAACCCGAATTTGTCTGCCCGATGCACAGCAAAGAAAATCACTAAGACCTCAGGCATGCATCGAGGAAAGGGTTGATTCAAGAGGTAGCCAAACAAGAAGATAGGAGGACAAGACTAAAATTCCCCTTCCTGAAATGGGAGAGAACAAGTATTTTATAACCATAGGGGTTGAGATTACATACATATTGATAAAAGGGAGGGGAAACTTACAACTATTCACAAGAAAAGATGGAGGATGCACACTGAGCAAACATATAGGTAATATGTATCTCATGTTCACTTTGAGATGGAGACAACATCAGAATGAGGCAAAATTCAGCCTCTGACATTAGGAGGACCTTAGGACAGGAGAAGGAGCTAAGGGCATGCTCTGAGAGCTGGTATAAACTGCATGAAGTCTTGGGCTAGTTATGTCAGGCAAGGTATACAGGGCCTCGCTTGTTCATAGGCTTGAACCATGTCATTTGACCCTGAGTCCAAGCTTCTGCCTAGATAGCTGGTGAATTAGTTAGTAGAGTCTGAAAAGACACAATAGCTGATTAGGGAGAAACAGTTCTTGGAAAACCGAGCTTTAAATTTTTGCTAGTTTCAACCTCATTAACCTGGGGCACAGTTTCATGATTGTCTTTTCACATTCTTGGTAGTGTCCTTTGAAGCACAAAGTTTTGAATTTTGATTAAGTTAATCTAATTTTTCTTTTGTTTGTGCTTTTGGTATCATATTTAAAAATGTCTTGATGACGATTACGTCTGTTTTGTTAAAAGATTTTTTTTTTTAGTTTTAGCTCTTACGTTTAGGTCCTTGATCCATCTTAAGTTGATTTTTGCATGAAGTGCAAGGTAAGTGTCCAATTTCATTCTTTTGCATGGGGACTTCCAGTTTTCCAATTCATTGAAAAGACTGTCCTTTGTCCATTAAATGGTTTGGGCACACTTACCAAAAGTCAGTTAGCCATAGATGTATGAGTTTATCTCTGAACTCTTAGTGCTGTTCTATTCATCCATGTGACCTTGCTTGTGTCAGTACACTTTTTCTTTTTTTTTCAGCTTTATTGAGGAATAATTGACAAATAAAATTGTAACATATTTTTTTTTAATTTTTTTTCAACGTTTTTTATTTATTTTTGTGACAGAGAGAGACAGAGCATGAATGGGGGAGGGGCAGAGAGAGAGGGAGACACAGAATCGGAAACAGGCTCCAGGCTCCGAGCCATCAGCCCAGAGCCTGACGCGGGGCTCAAACTCACGGACCGCGAGATCGTGACCTGGCTGAAAGTCGGACGCTTAACCGACTGCGCCACCCAGGCGCCCCAAAATTGTAACATATTTAAAGTGTACATTGTGAATATTAATATATGTATATATTGTGAAAGAATTCCTCCCATATAACTAATTGACACATCCATTACTTCCTATATATGTATGTTGGTGGCAACATTTAAGTTCCAAATGCTTAGCAATTTCAATTCTACAATACAGTGTTATCAGCTATAGAACTATAGCCACCATTTAATACATTAGATCTTCAGGCGTATTCATCTTGCAGTTCAAAGTTTGTACCCTTTACCAGCTTCTCCCTATTCTCACCTCCCCCAACAGTGCTCCCATCCAGCCCCTGGCAACCACTTTTTACTCTCTGTTTCTAGTCTAGGAGCTTGAATTTTTTTTTAAGATTCCACATATAAATGATACCATTCAGTATTCAACTTAATGGAAGGATTTCCTTCTTTCTCATGGCTGAATAGCATTCTACCATGTGTGTGCGCATGCGTGTGTGTGTGTGAATGTACAGACAGATGTCTGATATTATGTTTTCATTTCCTTTGAGTATATACCTAGAAGTGGGATTGTCGGATAATATGGTAGTTCTATTTTTTTCTTAAGTTTTTATTTAAATTCCAGTATTGTTAACATAGTTTCAGATATACAATATGGTGATTCAACACTTCCATACAACACCCAGTGCTCATCACAAGTGCACTCCTTAACCCCCATTACTTATTATACCCATTACCCCACCCAACTCCCCTCTGGTCACCATCAGTTTGTTCTCTATCTTTGAGTCTGTTTCTTGTTTTGCTCCCCCCTCCCTTTTTTCCCCGTTCCTCATTTGTTTCTTAAATTCCACATATGATTGAAATCATGTATTTGTCTTTCTCTGTCTGACTTATTTTACTTAGCATAATACAATCTAGCTCCATCCATGTTGTTGTTGCAAATGGCAAGATTTTATTCTTTTTTATGGCTTAGAATATTTCAGTGTGTGTACACACACACACACACACACACACAGAAACATATATATATATATATGCATATGGTAGTTCTATTTTAATTTTTTGAGGAACCTCCATACTCTTTTCCACAGTGGCTGCAACAATTTACATTCCCACCAACAGTAGACAAGAGTTCCCCTTTATCCATATCCTCACCAACACTTGTTATCCACTGTCTTTTTGGCAATAGACATTCAAGCGGTGGTAAAGCAATATCTCATTTTGATTTTTATTTGCGTTTTCTTGATGATTAGTGATGTTGACCACCTTTGCCTATACCTGTTGGCCATCTGTATGTCTTCTTTGGAGAAAGGTCTATTTAGTTCCTCTGCTTATTTTTAAATCAGATGATGGTGATGACGATGATGATGATGATGATGATTGCTCTACAGTTGCATGAGTTTCCTATATATTTAAGATATTAACTCCTTACCAGATATAATTTGCAAATATGTTCCCCCATTCCATAGGTTGTCTTTCCATTTTGTTGCTGTTCCTTTTCATTTTGTTGTTGTTCCTTTGCTGTGCAGAAACGCTATAGTTTGATGTAGTTCCATTTGATTAATTTTTTGCTTTTGCTGCTATTGTTTTTAGTGTCATATCCTAAAATGTTAGTTTTCCATCCTACTTATTGTTTAATTTTACTCTATATTTTCTTGCCTTTTAAAATAGAAACTTAGATAATTTTTTTCTAAATATTTATTTTCCTTTTCTTTTTATTCCCTCCCTTCCTCTTCCCTCCCCTCCTTTTTTCTTTCCTCCCCTTTCTTTCTTCCCTAATGTAAGTCTTTAAACTTCAGGTAATGCTTTAACTGCATACCCAGAAATGTTGATTTTTAATTGTCACTCATCTCCAAACGTTTTTTACTTTTCTATATCTTTTTTTTTTTTTTAATTTGTTTTTAACGTTTATTTATTTTTGAGACAGAGAGAGACAGAGCATGAATGGGGGAGGGTCAGAGAGAGGGAGACACAGAATCTGAAACAGGCTCCAGGCTCTGAGCTGTCAGCACAGAGCCCGACGCGGGGCTGGAACTCACAGACCGCGAGATCATGACCTGAGCCGAAGTCGGACGCTTAACCGACCGAGCCACCCAGGCGCCCCACTACATCTTTTTTTAAATTATAGATCACTTGGGTTTTATATACTTTCCAAACATTTCAGGGTATGTAATTTTATTATTTAATTTATTTCTGTTGGGATTAGAGAATACATTGTGTAATATTTCAGTTTTTTATTGATTAAAATTATTTTATGGCCCAGAATTTGGTCTACCTTCATTAATATTTTATGTTTACTTGAAAAGAATATGGATTCTGCAGAAGTTGAACTGTCTTTTTAAAATTTTAATTAAAGGGTAATGGGTGATAGAGCTTTTCAGATCTTTTGTATTCTGATTTTTTTTTCCTAAAATTTTTTATTGACTACTGAGATAAGGGTGATGTCTTAGTCCATTTGATGTGCTATAACAGAATACCATAGACTGGGTGGCTTATAATCAACAGAAATTTATTTCTCACATTCTAGAGTTTGAGAAGTTCAAGACATCAGTAGGTTTAGTGTCTGATGAGAGCCTACTTCATAGTTTATAGATGGCCATTTTGATGTGTCTTCACATAGTGGAAAGAGTGAGAGTTCTCCTGGGTCTCTTCTAAGGGTACTCATACAATTCATGGAGCTCTGCTCTTGTGACCTAATCACCTCCCAAAGGCCATACCTCCAAACCATCACACTGGGAACTGGGTTTCAACATATGAAATTTAAGGGGGTACACACATTCAGACTATAGCAAGTGATAGTTTCTACAACTATGGCTGTGGAAATTTGTATTATTTCCTTTTGCTTTAACTTGTTTTTCCATAAAATTTGAAACTTTGTTACTAAGTGCATATATATTTTTGGTTGATATGTGCTTCTTAGAAATTGGCCCTTTTACCTCTAAGAAATTACTCTCTTTATATTTTGTCTTGAAATATACTTTCTTTAATATTAAGGTAGGCATGCAAGCTTTCTTTTGCTTCCAGTTGCATAGGTAAATATTTTTCATTTGAGAACAAACTGATGGTTACCAGCAGGGAGGCAGGAGCGGTCAGGGTGAAATAGGTAATGGGGATAAAAGAGTGTAATTATCATGATGAGCACTGAGTAATGTATAGAGGTGTTGAATCACTGTATTGTATACCTGAAATTAATATAACACTGTATGTTAACAATACTGGAATTAAAATAAAAAATGATTTAAAAACTAATGTATTTGTGATGTTATTTATGAAGTATTTCTCTGGTAGACAGCATAGAGTTGATTCCAAATGATTATCTTTGCCTTTATGCCTTTATGCTATTAGTTTCTCTGAAAAAGTTTTCATTTCACTCTCATTATGCAGAGTATTTTCATTGCATTAGAATTTTATAGACTTGTTTTCATTTCAAGTATTCCATTCCTTTGACATCTGGCTTCTATTATTTCTAATGAGAAATCACAGTATTTTTTTTTATCATTGTTCACCATAAGCAATATGCCTCTTTTTCTCTGGCTATTTTGAATATTGTTTCAGTATTATTTCTTTATTTTTTCAGGTGTTTATTCTGTGATGGCCCTAGGTATTGTTTAGTTTGAATTTATCTTGTTTTCAGTTTGCCAAGCTTTGTGGATCTACAAATTAATATTTATCATCAAAATTTTAAATAACTTTGGTCTTTGTTATTTCACATATTTTTTCTGTCTTCACTCTATTTCTGGGATAACTGTTAACATATGTATTAAACCTGAGTAGAACTTCTCAACTGATAGAGCAAAGAAATACACGCATGTAAGCCAGAGTTCCTTCTAAATGTAATAACCTTTATCTATTTAAAACTAAATATGACTTCTTACTGATGTCTCCAACTCTAATACATTAACATCTGGATCATTTAGCCTCTTCCTCTTGCTTGCTGGCAAATTCCTATGTCATAAGTGAGAAATCTGGCTCTCCCCATCTGTCATCCTTTTATTTAATCATTCACTTCCGGTATACATATACAGCAGTGTCAAAAGTTTTAACCCATACTCCTGTAGAGAAAAACATTATCGACTATAGTACAGCACTTACACACAATTATTTTGTTTTGGTCTTCCGGACTTCACTCCTTTTCAGTTACTTAGGTCAGTGCCTTTCTTTCCCCACTTCCTTCAGTGAGACTAGTGCGTCCCTTCGTAATAAAGTTAGATTCTCGTGTCAAGTCTACATTCCTTCCTGGAATCATCTAACCTCCTTAATACATTTATAATTTTGTATACATTAAGAGTCATTTTTTTGTGCTGTAAATTTCTACAGGTTTTGAAAATGCACAAGTTCATGCATCACTATTACAGTATCATACGAGGAGAGTTTCCCCATTGTAAAAACTCCCTGTGCTTCGTATATTCAATCCTGTATACCTCCTTCACTCCACACTGAATCTCTGACAACCACTGATCTATTTGCCATATTAATAGTTTTGCCTTTTCCAGAATGTGTACAGATAGATCATATAGTATGTATCCTTTTCAGATTAGTTTCTTCCACTTAGGAATATACACTTAAAGTTCTCACATGTCTTTTCATTTTCAAATGACCTACCTCATTTCTTTTTGTTACTAAATAATTTTTCATTTTATATATGTACCACAGTTTTACTTTTCCATTCACCTATTGAAAGGCATCAGTTTTTCTGCTTCCAGGTCTTGGAAATTATGAAGAAACCTGCTATAGGTATTCATGTGCAGGTTTTTGTATGAATATACTTTTCAAATCTATTGGGTAGATATCTAGCAGTGTGATTGTTGGGTCAAGTGGCAAGATGATAGCTTTTTAAGAAGCTGCCTAAGTATCTTCCAATGACTGTACCATTTTGAAGTTCCACTAGCCAAGAATGAGCTTTCCTGTTGTTATATATCATCCAGCATTTGATATGGTCAACTTTTTAAAACTGGATTTTAGCCATTTTATACTTGAGTGGTTACATCTCATTTTTGTTTTAATTTTCAATTTCTATATAACTAATGATTTTAAGTATATTTTTATATGCCTTTTTTGCTATATGTGTCTCTTCGTTGGTGAGGTGTCTCTTCAGGTATTTTTTGCCCATATTGTAATTGCGGGGTTTTTTTTGTTTTTTTTGTTTTTTAATTTTTTTTTCAACGTTTATTTATTTTTGGGACAGAGAGAGACAGAGCATGAACGGGGGAGGGGCAGAGAGAGAGGGAGACACAGAATCGGAAACAGGCTCCAGGCTCTGAGCCATCAGCCCAGAGCCTGACGCGGGGCTCGAACTCACGGACCGCGAGATCGTGACCTGGCTGAAGTCGGACGCTTAACCGACTGCGCCACCCAGGCGCCCCTGTAATTGCGTTTTTGTTTTTATATGGTTGAACTTTAAGAGTTCTTTGCATATTTTAGATATAAATCCTTTATCAAATACGTGTTTTGCAAATATTGCTTCCACTTCTATGGATTGTCTTTTCATTCCATTAAGGGTATCTTTCGTAGAGCTGAAGTTTTTAATTTTAACAAAATCCACCTTATCAATTTTGGTTTTTTGTGTATTATGTTCGATGATGTATCTAAAACACTACTGCCAAAAGGTCAGCTAGATTTTTACCTCTTTTTTATAGAAGTTTTATACTTTTTGATTTTACATTTAGGTTTATGATATATGTTGAGGTAATATTTAGGAAAGATGTAAGGTCTGTATAGATTAATCTTTTTAATATATACATCCCGCTGTTCTGACATCATTTGTTGAAAACACTTTTTTTTTCCATTGCCTTTCTTTTGCTACTTTGTCAAAGGTCAGTTGAATATAACTGTGTTGTTGTATTTTGGAGCTCTCTATTGTGTTCCATTGGTTTATGTGTCTACTTTTTTGGTAATTCCCTGCTGTCTTGATTACTGAAGATTTAGAGTGAGTTCTGTATTCAAGTAGTGTCAGTCTTTCAACCATGTTCTTCCATATTGTGTTGGTTATATGGATATTTTATCTTTTAGCATACAATTTAGAATACAACAAAGAACTTGCTAGATTTTGACTGATATTGCATTGACTCTACAGATCAAGTTGGGAAGTATTTAAATACAGAATATTGGGGCGCCTGGGTGGCGCAGTTGGTTGAGTGTCCGACTTCAGCCAGGTCATGATCTCACGGTCCGTGAGTTCGAGCCCCGCATCAGGCTCTGGGCTGATGGCTCAGAGCCTGGAGCCTGTTTCCGATTCTGTGTCTCCCTCTCTCTCTGCCCCTCCCCCGTTCATGCTCTGGCTCTCTCTGTCCCAAAAATAAATAAACGTTGAAAAAATAAATAAATAAATAAATACAGAATATTGTGCTTCCAATTTACAAAAATGGAATTTCTCTACATATGTTTAGATCTTATTTGATTACTTTGATCAGAGTTCTGTTGTTTTCCACATAGAGATTCAGTGTATATGTTGTTAGACATATACTTAAATATATTTCCTTTTTGTAGTGCAATTGAAAATGATGTGTTTCTGTTTCCTTTTGTTGTTGTTGTTGTTTTCTTTGTCTTCCAAACTCCAGTCAACTAACTTTTGTACTTTTGTATATTTACAAAATCACAATCGTGTGACCTTGCTGAAATTGCTTTCTAGTTCTGGAAGGGTTTGTTTGTTTGGTCAATTATTTGAGATTTTTCTACACGCACAATCATGTCATCTGCAAATAAAGTCGGTTTTATTTTTTCTTCTCTATCCACATAATCTTTATTTCTTCTTCTTATCTATCTTGTCTTGGATATTGCCAACTGCTTCTACTGCTTTTATTGATATGATGGTATGGTTTTTACTCTTTAGCTTGTTGATATGATGGATTGATTTGCTGGTTTTTAAATTAAATTTAATAGATTTGTTGACCTAAAATAAATCCCACTTTATACATTATTGGATCAGTTTCCATTTTTTTTTTTCATTGCAAACACTTGCACCTATATTTTTGAGAACTATTGTCCTGTTTTTTTTTTCTTTTCTTGTAATGTCTATGGAGTTTTTGCATTAGTATAAAATTGCCCTTGTGGAATGAATTACAAATTGTTCCCTCTACTTTTTTTTACTAACTTAGACTGTACAGAATTAGTCTAATATCCTCTTTAAATTCTAGGTAAAATTCATCATTGAAACCATCTGGGACTGAAGCTTTTTTTTTTTTTAGAAGATTATAGATTTTCAGTTATGTTTTAAATAAACATAGACCTAATCAGATTAGGTGAACTTTGATAGTTTGTGTATGTCAAGGAATTTGTACTTTTCACCCAGGTTATCAGATAGTTGGCATAGGTTGTTTATAACATTCTTTTATCATCCTTTTAATATCTATGAGATCATACTGATGCCTCCTCTTTCATTTTTAATATGAATAATTTATTTATTTTCTCTTTCTCTTTCTCTTTTTTAGCCTGGCTGGAGGTTTATGGAGAACACACTAGAAGTATTTCAAAATGATTAACTTTTCCCTCCTTGCCAGAAACATGAGGGTTTTTTCTTGGCTTTTCACCATGGCACCTAGTATTGTTCCTGAAATTAAGACCCATGAAGGTGTGGGCTACCCCAAAGACTACAATCCCCAGGCATTTCCCAGTCTTATGTTAGTCAACACTTAGTCTCTAGCAATTCATTAAAGTTACCATTTAAGAGTTACTACTAGTTTGGGGTGGCTGAGTGGCTCAGTCAGTTGAGCCTTGGACTTCAGCTTAAGTCTTGATCTCAGAGTTCATGGGTTCAAGCCCTGCATTTGGGCTTTGTAATGACAGCACAGAGCTTGATTCAGATTCTCTGTCTCCCTCCCTGCCCCTTCTCCACTCACTTTCTCCTTCTCTCTCTCTCTCTCAAGAATAAACAAACAAACAAACAAAAAATACTTACTAATTGTTTAAGGGCCCAGCGGTTTCTCCTCCAGGTAAGCTCATATCAGCTGTGATTTTTCATATTTGCTTCTTTCTCCAGGTTTCTGTGGTTTGTCCTGTGACCTCAAATCTCTGATACAGGTTCAAGAAAATATACTGATTTTCAGTTTGTTGAGCTTTCTTTCTTCTATGGTTAAAAGTGAAGATTTCCAAGTCTTCAACATGTCAGAGCTGACACTGAGAATGTAATTTTATTTTGCCAAGTATTTACATATACTTTAAAATATTTGTTCACCGAATCCAACAGCTGGGTATATCTGAATCATCTTAGGACTGGATCCTGCTTATGACTTTTTAAATTTAAATTAATTATTTTTTAATCATAGATTAAAAACTACCTGGGCCTTTCCTTGTCCAGTAATATTTGACTGTGTACTTTACATCATTGACAAGATGTAAAGACTTTGGATCTTTTATTTTCCTTTAAATAGTGTTTGTTTTATTTAAGTAACTAGTTCAATAAATGACATGTCATCTTGATCTCATGTAAGTTTGTTTATAAGTTGTGTTAGTGCATATATGTACCATCATCAAGATGTTCTTGCAACCCTTCCTGATACCATTGAATGCCCATATTTCCTGTCCCCCGTGGTTATTATCAAGGTTTATTTTAAGGCTTTGTTCAAGCAGATCTACCTACTGAGTACCTTGTTCTAGGGAATATTTCTTAAACTTAAAGCACATTACTCCTCATATTTCAGCTGGGTGCTCAGTGTGGTTGAGAAGTTTTAACAAGGTCTCTATAGTCTGGCAGCGCCAGATCTTCAGTGTTCCCTGGCACTGACCAGCCATTTCAATCTCTCTCTCTCTCTCTCTCTCTCTCTCTCTGT
Organism: Prionailurus bengalensis; assembly: GCF_016509475.1. Classification (NCBI taxonomy): domain Eukaryota; kingdom Metazoa; phylum Chordata; class Mammalia; order Carnivora; family Felidae; genus Prionailurus; species Prionailurus bengalensis. The sequence continues at coordinate 103,523,121 of NC_057349.1, forward strand.
CTCTCTCTCTCTCTTTTTTCCCCCAAACTCATAGCAACTACTCTACTCAACCTGAAAATGCACAAGATAGCCCCTGGTAAAGGATATATGGGCAAATCTGGTCTCTAATTTAGCTTCTTCTCCAGTGTTCTGCTTTACAGGTCCAAATGCTTCAACTACCCTGAATTTTGTCTTCGATCTTCTCAGATAAAGATGATTTCCATGTTCAGCTTTGATTCCTGGCCAAAGAGACAAGGATATTTATTGCATAAAATATTGACACTCCATCCCAAATGGAAATATGTATGGCTATCAAATGATCATGATTAAAGAGATTATGATATACACTTTACCCTTTAATAACTTGGGCATTATGAGTTCTGACCGCCTTTTTGGTAAAAAAATTGTGTATCACTTATAACTCCCCCAAAACATAACTACTAATAGAGTACTATTCACTAAAAGCCTTACTGGTAACATGAACAGTCAAATAACACATATTTCATATGTCATATAAATATATATATATATATATTATATGATGTAATTTTACAATACAGTAAGCTAGAGAAAAGAAAAAGTTATTTAGAAAAACCTAAGGATCAAAAAATATATTTACTGTACTGTGTTGTATTTATTGAGAAAAAAATCATGTATAAGGATACCTACACAGTTCAAACCCATTTTGTTGAGGGTCAACTGCATATACATTATTAAGATGAATGAATTTGATCTTTTATATATTTAAATGAGGAAGAATTATAATATAATTATAAGTTAAAATGCCAGATATAGAATAATAATCCAAGTATGATAACATTAGAAATTTGAAAATGCACACACACACACACACACACACATACACATATACACACATTCCAACAGAAACAGAGAAATCTGTTGAATGGTATAACCCAAATGAACAGATACCTTTGTACTAGTGTGTGGGGACTCCGACACCACAGGGCAATATTTTGTAATGAACTAGAGACCTCCATGCTTTAGTAATGTGTACAGAATTTATCTTGAATCGATGCTATTTTAACAGTGAAAGTGAGTGTTACTTATCAATAATTAAGCGTGAAAAATAAGCATGAACTAGAGCTGTCCTGGGAAAACTAAGATGTATAATAACCACATATAGGAATGAAGTTTGATACAAGGATTAGTCTGTATCCAATTCTATCCTTCCATTGGTGCCATAGTGGCCTCTCACCAATTTCCAAAAAGGAAATATCCTATCAGTATGATTTTAAGTCACTTTTTGTAATTTTAATATAAACATAAGATATAATTCTCCAGTCAATTTTTATCTTTGATTTCCTTTACAATTACTCTTTATGCTCTTTAAATTTTATGCTCATTGGGAACGTCACCATTTTAAATCATACAGTGTGGTCAAAATGTTAAGATCAATAGGTCCTTGGGTAAATGTAGAGGGTAAAAGAAGCTACAGGTTCATTTTAGACATATGTGCTTAACATGTTCCTTTCCAAATGCAATTCTCTGTATATAAAAGAAATAAGCATACTTTTATCAATGTAAGAAAGGTTTTCTGATTCCAGATGCTTCTCGACAAGTGAAATCCTTGTGTCTCCAGAATCTAGAAAACAGTGTTCATAATATTAGAACTTAAAACACTTGGCCAACTTAATTCTTCGTCACGTTGTAGTTAGCAAGTGATTATAAGACAAGGAGTACCTATGAATAAAAAAATTATATATTCACACCAATAGAAAGACTATATTAGAATTTCATATATGGATGTAGGTATGATTAATAAGTATGAGGACCTATAGTAAGTGTTATAGGTGAGGATCAGAATAAGTAGGTCTCAAGAAAGATATTGTCATTGGGTTGAATATAATTTGTGCAGAATTGACCTAGGGAACAAGAGTTGAGTAAGCATTAGTAGATGTGAAAATTTGCTTTGTTTGTGAGAAAGGGAACAGTAGTCGATGACGACATCTGTCGATTGTTACTTTCTCTATACGACCCATGGAACCTATTGAACACTTTAGAAATAGATCTGATTTAATTTTTTTTTTTAACAACGCTGCAAATTGTGAATTGTTCCCATTCTACGGAAGCTTTCATTAAATGATTTGCTTGAGTTCACACAGTTAGCATTTGGGGAGCATCATTGACATTGAAACCTGGGACCATTAGGCTCAATAATCTGTGTCTGCTAGCACACGGGCAAAAGAGGCTGTGTAGCAGAGCAAAACAATTATACAATTTACTTGTTTTGTTTTCTGATACTCAGATGATTTCCCATTCATTACATTTTTTATTTAAAGTTCAATTTCTGTGGCAGGCTTTTCCGCAAAAATTTTTCCTTCCTTTTCTTTCATTCAAGGAAAAAAAAAAAGCCAAGCATACCTTTGGATCAGGATCTCATATACTTCTAGTATCTACTATATCAAGTCACACAAATGACTCTTCATTAAGTTTGTTCTGTGTTTATAGAATAGTACACGGATTAACCTGAGAGTTACACTTCCATTGCCTAAGCAATTTCTATTTGTACTACAATATTTAGAAGTAGTGGAAATATTTGAAGAGGGTGTTTAAGAAAATCAATCAGTCAAGCTACCCAATAATGAACGCCTGAGTAATGTGAGCATTAATCACAAGTACAGTGGTTTCTCCATGGAGGGTGGAGAGTGGGGATTTGAACTAAATTACAAAAGAGGAATAACACTATTTTAAACGCTTGTCTAGTAACATAATCCAAGAACAAGTTAGAGCAATGTAAAAATAAAGCTCCAAGATATTAAATAATTATTTTCATATTCAGCACTTTCCTTTATCTTTTCCATGTGAGAAACCATCAACTGAGAAAATCACATAAGGAAAATTATGAAGTGTTTTAAGAAAATATGCAGTGTCCATGGTAAGTTCCTCACTGACCTTAAAACTTGAGCCTGCAAAAGCAAAATAAATACGCTGAGCAGGATTAAATCTGAGTAGAGATTGAATGTTTTAGTCCCCTCATTTTGATACATAAAACAAAATAAAGAAATATGGATTTCAAATATCCAAACTGGAGGCATCTGAGAGAAAATGTGACTATTGTCATTTTGCAAATCTGCGTTTTTTTAAATGTCAGAGTCATTTTCTAATCTTACTCCTCTTACTTGAAAATGATGCAACTAGAGGCATCCAGTTATCCTAGAAGTGGCATAGAAACATTTTTTAAACTATCTGTGCATATAAATGTAGTAATGTAATAACAATGACAGCCATAATGATTGATAGAAACTTATATGGCAGAAGACAAGATATATAATGATGCATAGTTATGAAATGCTATAATGTTTTTTCTGAGTTCCATGGTTTGCTCAAAAGCAGTGTGCAAGCATGTAGAGGGTTTGTTACAGACAGAGAGAGAGAGAGAGAGATAGAGAGAGAGAGGCAGACAAACATAGTGACGATAATAATACAGTAAATCAGAAGTTTAGCTTTTGAAAAGATAAAGTAAAAATGAGATTCTTCAATTGATTTTTAAAAATTTGATGTTGTTTTCATGAATTTTCAGAATACATATTTTTTTAGATGTGAAGTAGATGAATTTGAAAGGAACCAGAGTTAACTGGTTCTTAGATTTCCTTCTTAGAGAAAGTATAATAAATGCTACAAAAAATAATGGGAGAAGTAAAAAAAATATGAGCAGATTATAATAAATCTAGAGTTTCATGTGCACATATGTGTGTATACCTGTATGTGTATGTGTGCATATATATATATATTTGTGATTGTATATATATTTATATATGTATAAATTTCAATATTGCTAATTTTTTGTTCTTAGTCCTCCTAAAAAGTTACAATTTTGGAAAAGGTATTGTAGCTTTATTTCGCTAATTTTTTGTTCTTAGTCCTCCTAAAAAGTTACAATTTTGGAAAAGGTATTGTAGCTTTATTTCTGCCTTATATTTTATAACTTCTCCACAAAAAAATATTCCACCATATTCCACTTAAATCTTTTTATGTGCCCAGTGCCACCCATCTTAACCCTCAAGGTCTCCTTTCTACACCAACCAATTCTTCACGTTCAAGGAGACGCACTAGAATCTATACTTATTTTCTCATGCTCATGATTCTAAAGAAAAAAATAATTAATTGCTTAGTCATTTCCATGTAATTATTGTATTATATTAGCTATTCCCTCAACTTATTCTTTTAAATAACAAATAGGCTCATTTCTCTTCTCTTAGCTTTTCACATATTTTCAATATTTTTACATTTTCAAGACTGAAATAAAAATTGGAATTTCAAATATTTCTCCCAGGTATGTTTATGCATTTGTTTTTATTCCCTTTCTGTTCTCTCTTCCTTCCCCAAATATATTTCCTTGGCTTCTCTGGCTTGTACTAACTTTTCCTCTTAGGAAGTAAGGATCACATAGTCCTCATTATAGATCATAATGTACTAGAGTCCAATTGAAAAAGTGTATAACAATTAAAGAATTCATAATAAAGGCAGGGAAATATAATGGAAAGAGCACAAATTTTGAAGTCAGGAAAAGAAAGTTTACATTTGCCATTCACTAAGTGTTATTTTCAGCAAATAACTCAAACTTTGTGACTTTTGCTTTATCAATATGAGAAAGCAGAATGACAATACATACTTCAAAAGATCACTGGATGAATTCAGTGAGAGACACAGATGCTTGATAAGTGAGAGTTAAGATTATTATATAAAAATATGGACCTTAAACTCACCATCGTTTATTAAAGTTAATGAAATCTCATTTATAATATGGTACATTAACATTTTTTAATTAATATGATGAGTTGAAATTCACTTAGTCTCTTTGGCCTGCTATAAAAAACACCTGCATAGCTTAAAAACAACAAAAATTTATTTCTCACAATTCTGGAAGTTAAGTCCAATATCGAGGTACTGGAAAGTTTTGTGTTTGGTGAGTCCCTGATTTCTGGTTCACAGATGACAGTCTTCTCATTGAGTCTTCACATGGTGGAAGGGGTGAATTAGCTCTCTGATGGCTCTTTTATATTTAAAGGCACTAATCCCAACCATAAGCGTTCTATGGACTTATGTCTATGAATTTATCTATTCTGCATATTTCATATAAATGTAGTCATGTAATACTCTGTGTCTGACTTCTTTTACTTAGCATAATATTTCTAAGGTTTGTCTACTTTGCAGCACTTATCAGTACTTTATTCCTTTTTATAGGTGAATGTGTACATATACCACAATTTATTTATCGATTCATCTGGTGATGGCAATTTGGGCTGTTGCTACATTTTAAAATATGGAAGTACAATGTTGATCCTCTAACAGTTAAAGCCTTGTGAAAGAGACTGATATCTCGATCTGTTTCTGTCTCTTTCTTTCCTATATTCATTAACGGAAACATGTGTCAGTAAAGGAGCCAGATTTCTACCCCCGAGTCAAGAATAGTAAGCTACTGATTTTCAGCAGTGGTTTCAGAGTTATTCCGTTGAGAATTTATTCTGATAAGTACATGAGCATTTTTAAAAATTGCTGTCTCATCTCCACCGACTACCTATAGCTTTTCTATTCTTATATGTCACCAAACTATATTTCTTTTCACCAGCATATCTTCCTTTTCAAGAAATACTGCCATAGCAGTGATTGTTGATTAAATTGAGCCAAACGTTACAAAGAAGCTTGAGAATCACTATTAAACCTGTAACTTTACGATACATCTTTTAAAATGTAGGAATCTGTCACTTTTGCAGAAATAAATGCATTAATTTATCTATTTGGAATTTAGTGGTGTTTCAAAAAGCATTTCAGCTTGAGCAAGATGAGAATGTGGTGTGTGTTGGTTTTTTTTAACAGTATATCATTTTTTCTTTTAAATTTTTAATGTTTATTTTTGAGAGAGAGAGACAGACAGAGTGTGAGCAGGGGAGGGACAGAGAGAGAGAGGGAGCTACAGAAACCGAAGCAGGCTCCAGGCCTTGAGCTGTCAAGCACAGAGCCTGACACGGGACTTGAACTCAAGAGCAGTGAGATCATGACCTGAGCTGAAGTCAGATGCTTTACTGACTGAGCCACGAGGGCGCCCCAACAGTATATCATTTTGAAGCCAGTATGAAACCACTGTTATCACTGTTTGATAATTTACTTGTTCTACAGGAAGTTGAATGGTAATAAAATTAAAAAGAGAGAAAGAAATGTTGTAAAAGCGGTAATTCATACTTGGGGGGAAAGAAGTGGGAGTTTTCATTAGATTATGGGTATAATAGTTAGACACACTGTCTAGTCCTCTGGTTAATTACTCCTGATACACTTTGAACTTGTATGATAACACTAACCTGAACAATGAGGCCTAACGAGATTTTATTCTTACCCTCCAAATTATTTAAGGTTTTGAATCATTTACAATAGAAAAGTATGCTTTTATTTTAAAATGTTTTTGTTAAAGATTGTTTTTTTTTAATTTTTCTTTTTTTCAATGCAAAAATTGCCTCAAAATATTTTGAAGATATATCATCCAAGAAATGATTTAGAACACTGATGCCACATGGGTAGTTTTACCATTTATAGACTACAGTATCTTTCTAAAAGTCAAGCTTTTAGCAATTAAGTTAAAAGTCTTGGGGAAGTATTTTATTATACTAAACATACCTGAGACAGTTGAAATAGTAGGTTAGTCAAATGGAAAAAAAATATTTAACAAAAGGCAAAGTTTCTCATTTTAAATGTCAAATTGTTTTCAATCTCATATTTTATTAGGAACTTAAAAGAGTCCTTGGCCTCCTACTTTTTTTTCTATAGATTTTAGTATCATTCATATACAAATGAATACTGGAAAGAGACACATTTATTTTTCTTTCTATTAATGTAATAGCCCCAGTAAAATTAGAATTTATCACGGGAGATGTCTCCTAAGAGATATATGAACAATTGCTTCCCCTTAAACTTGCACTCTCTTTCTTTTTACAAGAACTTTTTTACATTTTCCAGTCCCCTCAAATTTCTGACAGAGAAGCTAGAAGCCGTGAGAAGCTAGGATTCTTAATATCACCTCTATTAAACATGCAAGTCTACCTTACTAAATTTATCCACCATTTTCTTCTGTGCTGATAAAATTACAGCACCTCTTTCCCACCTGTGTTTTGCGAACTAAGCCCTCACACCTTCACTCTCTACTAATACTTATCCCTTCTTTCTTTCATGTATGTAACTTGTTTCTTTTTAACAATTTTTAAATGTAATCAAGTATTTCTTATGCAAGCATTTGAAAAGATATCAACAAAAAGATTAGTAGAATCAATGACTACTCCAGTCCTTCCCACTGTTGTTTAATCTCATCCTACTTTTTCGAGGTCAACTTTTCATAAGAGATCTATGTTTACTATCTCCATTTTGTCACCAATCACTGAATCCTCAACCCTTCGGTTTGATTCACATTTCTCATTTCATCCTGTGGTGAACTGTGACTACAATGTCATTTGGTCTAATGAACATTTTTCATTATCAAGTTTATGGGAGCTTTCAAAAGCATTTGACATTGTTGGCCTTACCCTTTGTCTCTAGACACTCTATTACCTTGGCTTACTTGATATAAAACAATATCTTAACATTTCTTCTATTTCTTTATATGTATTGCCTTCCTCTTGTCTGTAGGCTCATCTTTACCAAGCTTTATAAGTTGAAGTTCTTCAAGATTTTTTTTCTACCTCCTATCTTTTCACTCCATATGTTATGCCTAGGTAATGGCATTCATAACAATGGCTTAAATTTTCATTTTCATGAAGGAAGACTTAAGACTTTTTATATACAAACTATACCTCTCCTCTGAGAACCAGACCCATGTATCCAGTTACTCACATGACATTTCTACTAGATATCTACTAGACCTCTAGAATAATTTAAATCAAAACTTTTCAAATTGAACTTTATGATACCTCCCCTTTGGTTCCGGGAGCTAACCCTCATCAAGGGGCCTTTCTCAATACCGGTCTCTCCCTTTTCATCCACATGTATTATATACAATCCTATTGTTTCTGCCTACTAAGGAACTCTTGAGTCAACCCACATCTCTGCCTCTCCATTTCCATAACTATGGTCCAAATGACAATAATTTCTCATATAAAGGACAGCAATAGCCCCTTTACTTCACTTATTGGATCATCTCATGCCAGCCTCACTGGCATCTCCATAGCCAGCCAAAGTGATTTTTCCAAAACATAAGGCTGATCATATCACTCATATGGTTAAAAGAATTCTAAGAATCAAATAAAGATTTCTGTAACTTAGCTTTGTAAGCCACTTCCTATATTCCTGGTCTTACTTTACAATATGCTTCTCACAAGACTGGTTTATACCTAAAATCTACTATTTTATAGATGTGCCTATATTCCATTATAACACAAATTGTTACCCTTGATACTTCTCTTAACCTAATCTCTGTTCTTACCTAGTTATTTCCAGCATTTCCCTGGATTATAGTTCAGCCAGATCCTTTTCAAAGAGGGCTTCTCTATCCTTACTGACTAGATAAGTTTTCTTCATTGCAAGTTTGTAGAATACTTAGTAACCCACTCAAAATGTTTGTTGCATCTAAATTCTTAAAAATAAATATTTGAATTTTACATTACTATCTGTCTATTCTACTAGACAAACCATGAGAGCAGGTTCTGTGTGTCTCTGTACTCATCACGGAAACTTCAGTATTTAGTAAAGTACCTAGCACTTAATAGGCCCTCAAGAAAATTTTCTGGGTGATAAAATAAATGAATGAATGTTGGATGTTATACTTAGGAGAATGGAAATTCTGATACTGAGAAGGAATTATTATTATAACTGTTAACCTGACAGAAATTCAAGTTAAATTAAGAACAATGACCAAGTCTGGAAGTGTGATAAGTATATCACTATTTGGTTTTGTTAAATCTACATCTCAAACAATAGTATCATTTAGGTGTAGCATGTTAGAAAAGTTGTATATGATGAAGACAAAGTGGGGGCACTTCTAAGAAAGACAGTGAAAGGGATTAATGAGTTAGAGTGATTGATTCACGTGGGTAGAATAGTAACAATCAGCTCAGCACTGAATGTGAAATTGGGTTCTTTGTAGACTACACAGGACAGAGCTTGTTTTCTGTGCTATAAGTATCCACTCTATTGTAATTGTGATACATTTCATCAAATTAGACTGATTGCAACTAAAGTAATTACATTTTAAAAGCAAGGCTCAAAGATGGTTTAAAGAAAATATAATAACCATCTGTAATTATTGGAGGCACACCAACACCAATTGAAAATAGAAGGTGTTGGGGGCGCCTGGGTGGTGCAGTCGGTTAAGCGTCCGACTTCAGCCAGGTCACGATCTCGCGGTCCGTGAGTTCGAGCCCCGCGTCGGGCTCTGGGCTGATGGCTCGGAGCCTGGAGCCTGTTTCCGATTCTGTGTCTCCCTCTCTCTCTCTGCCCCTTCCCCGTTCATGCTCTGTCTCTCTCTGTCCCCAAAAAAATAAATAAACGTTGAAAAAAAAAATTAAAAAAAAAAAGAAAATAGAAGGTGTTGGATAGAAGAATTAGTTCTAAAATTAATAAAATGAAATTAGACTTGAGAAATTTTCAACAAAACATAAAATTCCTTTCCAAATATTGGTTTTCCTAATATGAGTGAATGCTCATAGTATCTATTATATTTAAATCATTGAAAGGAATAGCCAGACTGAGGTGGTATTGAGTATGGGGCCTAAAACTCAAAAAATAAGTATATAAATAAACATATAAATATATAAAAATTAAATATAAATAAAGCAAATATTAGAAAGATAGTGCTGCTCATAATGTTTTACTTTCAAGTATGACTTTCCCTATAATTTTCAAACATTGGGTCCTTATAAATATTTACTATAGGGGCATCTGAGTGGCTCAGTCAGTTAAGCGTCCAACTTTGGCTCAGATCATGATATCACAGTTTGTGAGTTCGAGCCCCACATTGGGCTCTGGAGCTGACAGCCCAGAACCTGAAACCTGCTTCAGATTCTCTTCTCTCTCTCTCTCTCTCTCTCTCTCTCTCTCTCTTTCTCTCTGCCCCTCCCTTGCTCTCACTGTCTCTCTCTCTCTCTCTCTCTCTCTCTCTCAAAAATAAACATGTACAAATGTACATCTTAAAAATATTTACTATATTTTAAATTAACTTTAATTCTACTTTGTAAACATTTTTACATTGGAAAATTAGAAGTATCTGATGACAAAAATAAAATTTAATTGCTTTATTAGAGCAACCCCCCACCCGTGTTCATCAGAAGAGATTTTTGATCTTAGCTGCTAAGACAAATGTCTAAAACGTATTTTAACATTTTATATGAGAATTTTATATTTATCAATATTTGAATGTTCTTGACTTTTGTGTTCACATATTTCTTGTCTCTCTGTTTGTCAGGTTCGATTCCAACTGCCATTCTTTTCCTGGTACGATGACAAAAATAGAATCACTCTGAAACACATAGATGAACAAATATTCCATGGAGAAAATTAATCTTCTTGGACACTAGATCATATTTCCCAGACGTGTAGCTGTGTTTGGTCATACAAGTAAGCTCACACCAGTAGAATGTTAGAGAAAAGTGTATGTGCAACTTTCGTCTCACATATTAAGAGATAATCTAGAGCTCTTTCCCTTTTATCACAGGCAAGAATGATTAATCACTCCAATGGCCTTGGAAGTCCTCTGTGAACATGGCAGAGACACATTCTTGGACCCTAAATAACCCTGTGAATCAAGCTATCCAGTGACGTTAAACACTTACTCCCTAACATTCCCTGATTAGGAAATGATCTGATAGTTTCTCAAAGCATTTAAAACCTTCTACTCGAATTAATACCTATGTACGCAGGAAAACAAAATTGTTAAAGATCTTATGCATTGCGTATAAATAGTTATAATCTAAACAAAACAAAAATACCCCCAAAACATGTTGTATTTGGGCTTGAGTTTAGTATTAGCAGGTTATAGAAAGATCATGAGATTTCTGGGAGGTCTTTGGTTTTGCTGACATTTCCGAATTTCACACCAGTATGGTGTCCTTCTTTGTTGCCTTTTGGAGTTGAAAACTTGCAATGAAATAAAGATGTCTTTTGAAATTTGAAGTCTCCCCTTGGAGTGGAGCTCTTGGGGCAAAATTGCCCAAGGATGACATCAGATAGATTTTGCGGTAACTCCCTAATCTTATGTCAGTATAAATTAATTCTTCTGCAACAGCACTGGTTTTAAGATCAGTAATAGAATGCTTTTTGGTGAGAGAACATACTAAAACGGTGAGTTATAAACTCATGTCCCACTTAGGGTTATTAAATTTGCTGACCTTAGTAACTTCACCAGAGGTTTACTGTTTCCATTTAACTCTCATTTTACCTTGAATGAGAGAGATGTTAAATGTTCTTTTGTCTGTGTTGAATGCTTTCTTGGTGCCATTTTGTGGTATTTGCAGGCCTCCCTGACATTATCAAATGGATTGACATTTTAAATATTTGCAGTGCTCAGTGGGTACTAATTCACCAAAGGTGAACCACAAGCTTCTTTCGCTATGGCACAGCAAGTGATGTGTGTCTGTTTAATCACAGCAGCTGAAATGAGATCAAAAGCCACTGTGTTGTTAAAGTCCTAAATCTGCTGTCACAGCAGACACACCTGGAGGGGTCCTTGAAGGAAAAAGCTAAGTAGTGAAGAACCCACTTAGGCCACTGGCTTATCTGACTGAACCCATTAACCCAGCTCAGCAAGAACTCTCTCCTAGCATGTAACATTTCCATATTTTTAGTAAATTCTTTATAGGTGCAGCTCAATCATTTGTGGGCCTCAGCAATTCTTGATTTTCTTTATACTCTAAACTGAAGTGTTATTTTTATGTTTTATCAGAGTTGAGAATCCAAATATTTCAAAAGATGAAAGATATAAATCATTCTATGAAGTCACTGTCACAAATTTAGGGGACTTGATCCAAAAAGGATCTTAGAGAGTAGAAAATTGTACTACAGTACTAACTTTTTCACTGTTGAGATTTCATACCACATGTTTTATTTATAGATTCTAAAAAAGACCAATGTTAAAACATCAGTGAATGGAATGACTCTTTAAAATTTATCCTAAATCTTTTTTTTTCTACAAGACATAAACTTTATATATTATCCCCAGTATTTTTAAAGAGTCCATTAAATAGCCATTTGTATTTTAGGTTGACTTAAATATCTTTAGCCTTCACCTTTCTGCAAGAAAACATTTGCATTAAGATTTTTAGACAAATTCTCATGACTTCCATCAGTCACATGTATACCACCAGAAACTCAGCATTTCTAGTTTCCATCCTAGTCTTCCTGAAGAAGCTTAGGGTATTGTACCAAATCTGTATCCATGTGTATCAAATGTATTAATATACAAAATATTAAAGGCTAATTTCCTGTACTTTAACTTGCTGTGTATTTATACTATATTTAAGAAATTAGTAGAACATAAAGCATAAAAAATGGCTAAATATTAATCGAGAAAATCAATACATAGTAAAGTTTGGGTGTACAAGGCTTATTATTAGTATGATAGTGGAGTCACTGAAAAATTTCAATGACTTGTTCTGTAATTTGTTCTACTTCTGTCTCATCCTGATACGTAAAATTCTTGGATGTCAGGCAAAACAGTTAAATTTCTTCTAATGCTTTTTCTTTGTAATTAAGGAAACTAATTAATAGAATAGCAGAAAATAAATAAAACAAAACAGAAAAACATGGAGATTATGAAAAAGAAAAATAAGTAATTGGAGGTGTTTACAAACATGCATATTCTTTCAATACCCTGAAAAGAAACTGCTTTTACATCAGACCCTCATCATCATTTACCCACTAGGTTTCTATAAGACAACATTAATGCTTTCATGAACAGATTCAAAGAGTGTGTGTTAGACAACAGGGCTTGTTTTGCAGGAGGAGAAGGAAAAATATTAAACATAAGAGATTACCTCTATATTCAAGAAGCTGAAAGAAAATACTTAGCTGCACAAGTTGTAATGAAAGAAGTATTTATTGAATGTGACCATGGGCATGACGCCATTCTGGGTGTGAAGTTGAATGAAATAAAGATCTATACTTTCATGGAGCTTTCAGTCTAGCAGGGGAAACAGGAGGGAGACTGATAATAGACATACCAAATAAGTAAACTATGCAGTTTGTTAGAAGGTGAAAGTTTTCATGACAAAAGAATAAGATGGATGAGAGCATGATCATAGTAAGAATTGGTCTTTTCTTTTTAAGTTTATGTATTTATTTTGAAAGAGACGGAGAGAGAGCAGAAGCAGGGGAGGGGCAGAGAGAGAGGGGGACAGAGGATCTGAAGTGGGCCTTGTGCTGACAGCAGAGAGCCTGATGCAGGGCTGGAACTCACCAACAGTGAGATGGTGACCTGAGCTGAAGTCAGATGGTTAACTGACTCAACCACCCAGGTACCCCAGAATTGGTCTTATTGAGCAGGTGAGTTTTATACAGAGATTTGATGACTAATATTGTTTGGAGGAATTTTTTAAAGAGGAGATAAAAAGTCTTAGGGAAAAATGGAAAGACATCCATGGAAGTACCATTTATTAACTGTCCACTCTCATACGGGGGCACTCTTCCTCATCTCACTTTCCCTGTATCCTCAACTTCTCTGAAGGCTTAGGATCATCCTCATGCTCTTCCCCCAGAATCTTCCTAGGATATTGCTTCCCTGGAAACCCTCTCAAGTAGGGGCTTCGTTTCTCCCATATCTTTGAAATCTTCTGGTGATCAGGAAGTATGTTTCTGGCTTCATATTTCTTCTTCCAGAACTTTCTAACTCTGTCTTTCCTGACATTCTTAGTTTCAAATATCCTGTCATCAGAGCTTACAACTGTAGAACACTTACATCTATAAAATCTGGATCGATTTCTAAATATTTTATTCTTAAGCTTATTTGTAATTACGTTGACACTCTATTTGTATCGTATTACTAATATCTATATGACTGATCCAGATTGCTCAAATCCTTGACCTTTTCTACTCCTGAGATTTTATGTGTCACTTTAACTCAGCCATTCACTTACTAAATATTGAGATTATCAATAACTCCAGCTCCTTTATAATCTTAATTTTAAGTATTTTACTCTCTGATCTTTATGTACTCTCCAGTTTCCCCCTTTACTATTCTGACACTAACAATCTTTCCCCCAGAATAAACTTACAGTTTATTGTTCCTGACACTTTCTACAATCTCTTACTTTGCACATGACTTGTCCTCATTTTCTTTCATACTCAACTTAAATTCCATGTACTATCATCTTAATCATTCTGTAACTCTCAACTTCTTTTAATTTCTTTCATTTTGTTGGACTTAGTGGCCCCCCTCCCCCCCAAAAAAGGAGAAAAAAAAAGAAAAGGATCTCAAATTAGTTGAACTCTCTAGCTACCATACACTTACATCAATAGAGTTGAGTACAGCAGAAGAAATCATATAATCTTGCCAACAGTCCCACTTTAATTGTCACTACTCTTAACTGGGGTAGTTAGAGCTATCTAGCGACATCACACATTTCCCTAGTATATATATATACTTTTGTGTTAGATTACCATTCCATACCTTCTCTTCTTTCCTTAGCTTCCAATACCTCCTCTCCATTCTCCATTTTAGCTTACAATTTTGCCTTTAATTTAGCTGAGGAAAGAGAAACAAAGAGAAAAGCAGTAATACTATAAAAACCATCCCGGGGCGCCTGGGTGGGCAGTCGGTTAAGCGTCCGACTTCAGCCAGGTCACGATCTCGCAGTCCGTGAGTTCGAGCCCCACGTCAGGCTCTGGGCTGATGGCTTGGAGCCTGGAGCCTGTTTAGGATTCTGTGTCTCCCTCTCTCTCTGCCCCTCCCCCGTTCATGCTCTGTCTCTCTCTGTCCCAAAAATAAATAAAAAACGTTGAAAAAAAACCATCTCCAACGTGCCACCTAATTATCTGCTTCTCATTTCAGTAAACTTTGCTGAAAGTGTGATCCATTCTCATGGTTTCCAAATCCTTTTCTCACACTTTTTTCTTAAATCAACATCATATAGGTGTTCACTAATATTAATTCACTGACTCTCCTGGCAGAGTCAACAATGATCTCCGTTTTGCTAAGTCAAGTGATCAATTCTTAGTTCTCTTATCTGATCCAACATTTTTCTACCCCTGAATAATACTTTTATATGTCTTCCATCATGCCATACTCTTGTTCTTACCACAAATTCTTACTTATGGGTTCTTTCAAGTTTTCACAGGATAAGTAATCCAAATGTATATATGTTGTCTTAAAGGTAAACAAGTAGAGATAATTCTTCCTAATATAGTTTAGGAAACTAAATTTCTTTGGTATTAAAACTGGAAAAAAGCTATACCCGTAAAATTATGGGCCAATTTCATTTAAAACAAACTGAGGGTTGATGGGGGGTGGGGGAGGGAGGAAAATGGGTGATGGGCATTGAGGAAGGCACTTGTTGGGATGAGCACTGGCTGTTGTATGTAAGAGATGAATCACGGGAATCTACCCCCAAAACAAGAGCACATTATATACACTGTATGTTAGCCAACTTGCCAATAAATTATATTAAAAAATAGATTTAAACATATTAAAGAAAAGAAGATAATAGCAAACTGAATCTGAATGGATATATATATATATATATATGGTAAAATCTATCACAGAAATTTGAGAATGTACCTTTTTTAAGTTTATTCATTTATCTTTAAGAGAGAGAGAGCACAAGTACAAACTGCGAGGGGCAGAGAGAATATCACACAGGTTCCACTCTGTCAGCACAGACCATGAGATCATGACCTGAGCTGAAACCAAGAGTTGGATACTTAACTGACTGAGCCACCCAGGCACCCTGAGAATGTTTTTATATTAGAAAATGTGTTCACAAAATACACTAAAAGAGTGATGGAGGAAAAAATATATCTTCTTCTCTGTAGATGAAGAAAAAGGGCTTGATAAAATTCAGCACTCACTCAAGTTTCTAACTCAACAAAACTTTTACTTAACACAAGGCATATTTACCAGAAAATTAGAATGAAAAGTTGACTTCATGATAAAATTTTAAAGCACCATACAAAAGGCAAGAATAACCACTATCACTATATTTATTTTAATTTTATATTTTATTTGAGGCTCTACCAAATGCATTGACAAAAGAGACCAAAAAGAAGTGATGAGGAACCAAAAAGAAGAAATAGTTAAAATTCACAAACACTATGATTATCTACCCAAATCAAGGGGCAAATACAAACCAAAACTATAATTTTCTGGAAACACAAGATCATGGTCAAAATCAGGATTTTCTTACATAAAGGATTGCACAATAAATTTATGAACATGTAATTAAGAAAAAAAATGTCTTATTTATAATAGAAACCAAAACCATAAAGGGTATATATACATTGACCAATAAATGGAAACACTCTTGAAGGGAAAATAATTAAAACATTTTAAATTGTGTGAAAGATATTAACATTTCTATAGGAATGGTGCCTGGGTGGCTCCAACTCTTGGTTTCAGCTCAAGTAATGATCTTGCAGTTTCCTGAGTTCAAGCCCGTATGGGGCTCTGGGCTGGCAATGCTTGGAATTCTCTCTCTCCCCTTCTCTGCCTCTCTCCCACTCATGCTGTCTCTTTCTCAAGATAAATAAACTTAAAAAAAAACAACTTCTACAGAAAAATATAGCAAAAATAAATAAAATATAAAAATTAATCTAAATAATTATAGAGATAAAACACATGCAGAATCCGTATTTTAAGGGTGACAATTTGTTCGCAACTAATCTTTTAAATTCAATATGATTCCATTCAAAATTTATACAGTATTTTGTACAAAGATTTACAATATGTTCTTAACATACATATAATTATTAAATGGTCAATAGTAACCAAGTCAATTTATAAAAGGAGAATTTAGACTTACTCTGTCAGCTCTAAGATTTTCTATAAAGCCGTACTATTAAGATAGTGTTATTGACACAGAGACAGTCAACAAACCGATATAACAGGATAGTAACCCTAGAAGGAGATTTCATAAAACAAAAAATAAATTATATAATAGATGAAACATCACACATCGAAAAGGAAAGGATGACGTATCTAATAAATTAGGAACTTAAAAAATGCTCAGATAAACAAATGGTGCCAGAACCACTGGATATTCAGACAAAAAAAAAAAAGATGAAATTGGATTTCTGTAGGACACTTTTTTTTCCCACCTTTTAAAAATTTCAGATGAATTAGAGGCTTAAGCATAATGATTTAAAAATGTAAGATTTATGGGGCGCCTGGGTGGCGCAGTCGGTTAAGCGTCCGACTTCAGCCAGGTCACGATCTCGCGGTCCGTGAGTTTGGGCCCCGCCTCCGGCTCTGGGCTGGTGGCTCAGAGCCTGGAGCCTGTTTCCGTTTCTGTGTCTCCCTCTCTCTCTGCCCCTCCCCCGTTCATGCTCTGTCTCTCTCTGTCCCAAAAATAAATAAACGTTGAAAAAAAAATAAAAATAAATAAAAATAAATAAAAACGTAAGATTTAAAAAATAAAACGTAGAATATCTCTATGTAGTGAGGGGTAGGAAAGGATTTTGTAAACAAGAGACAAAACGCACAAGCCACGGAGGAAAAATTGATAAACTCGATTTCGTTTCACATATATTCAGCAGACACCGCACTAAAAGTTAAGATCCAAACTGTACACTCAGAGAAGATGTTTGAAAATTATATCAGCAGTTAAAGACTAATTTCCAGAATATACGAATAATTCTACAAATCATGAATTAAAGGGAAAATGAAATGAGAAATGAGCATAGAGATCGTTTATAGAAATCAATAAAATCAGCATAAAAATATTCAACTTTAAAAGTACTAAGGGGATTATAAATTTAAACAAAAATTAAATGCCAGGTCATACTCATTAGTTTGAAATATTAATGTCCAATGTCACCAAATACTGTAAACAAAGAGGAGGAAAGGGAAACTACATTGCTGGTGGCAATGCAAGGTCATTGGAGAGCCATTTAAAAATAGGAGAGCTGGAGAATACATATTCTCTGACCCATTTTCTAGGCATCAACACCAAAAAATCTTATAAATTCTAGGATACTTCTAAGAGTCTTATTAGTCTGTGCAGAGTTTGGTAACAATGAAAATGTGTACATAAACCAAGTTTTCTTGGAGATTTGTGGTACTTAAATAAATCATATTATATATATGTAAATTTGCACTAAAATTCCCTTTTTATCTGTCTGGAATGAATCAGAAGAGAAGTTTCAAAATGATAAATCTTAAACCCCAATGTTCTATTTCTTAAAATAGTGGATGAATACATCATTGTCCATTTCATTGCTTTTATAAGTTTGTATATCTGTTAATACTCTATTAAACAATATTAAAGAGAACACATTGTTGAGTAAAGAAGGCAAATTTGAAAAACAGACAGAATGTGGTAAGTGAATTCAGCAAATAGTAGCCACTGCTGGGGTTGAAGATGTTGAGTTACCTGGAAGAAGATCATCAGAGCTTTCTGAGATGTTGAGACTATTTTTAATCTTAATCTGGATGCTGGCACACACACACACACACACACACACACACGTGTGCGTGTGTGTGTGTGTGTGTGTGTGTATGCGTGTGTCGTGGGGGAAGAAACAGAGAGAGAGAATACTGGAATGCTTTGTGTATCTGGATGAGAGGAAGGGATACGGACTATCTTCAACCTTGTGGGAGGGGATGTAAGGAAAGAAGTTAGCCCAGGCATATCACATCTTACCCTGCTCATTCTTCTCTGTCTTTGCTGGTGGTCACGGGCCTTCAAAGAACCTTCGCTTCTATGGATTTCTTAGAAAATCTCTCCATATTGGCTACTTTAATATCTGTTTTTCTTTTATGACCTCTCTCCTAAATCCATACCTTTGCTGTGTTGCAGATTGGATGTTTCCAATCATTAGGCATGTTTTCCGGTTCCTCTACAGGTTTCATCACACTGAGAATCTAATTAATACAACATTTTTGGAATGGATAGATGGAATATCTTACCTGTAAACTTGCACTTTCTAGAATTGTAGGAAGGATATGCAGGTTGACCAATGTCAAGAGGTATTGAATGCCTCTTCTATATTCCTGTCTAGTGATTATCCATGTTCCTTTGAGCTCTTCAGAGAAGGATAATTCTGCATTTCCTGAACCAGGACATCGTAGATCTAAGGGTCAGAATATTCTTTACGTTAATATCAAAAATTGTAATTGCAGGTTCCACACCATACCACTTATATTTTAAAAATACCTAGCATATATCAAGTTCAACACCTTCAGTTGAACAAATATTTACTATATGACTACTGTTTTATAAGAAAAAGTTCATTGAATGCTAGATATATTTTGTCTCCCCATAATAGATATATTTTGTCTCCACATAATAAATAATATAATAAAACATATAAACAAAATAACTGGATGAAAAATAATCCAAAAGAGATCTAAAAATATCTAAATGCTAACACAAGTACAAAGACAACATTGAGTTAAATAATAATTGCACGTGTTGAAATGAGTCATTCTCTACTTGAGCAAAGGCAAGGCCACTTGCAGCATCGTGCAAAGCAAGTCTGTTATCCCTCAGGGAGGACACAGCACTTGATCTCCTCTTTCCATGATATATTACCTTTCAGAGTTTTTCTTTCACATAAGTAATCACTTGCAGGACAGAAAGAATGTCTTACGCAAGAAGAGAAAGAGGAAAATAGGTAAAAGTACATGCTGGAGAAAAATAGAAACCCCCAAAATCAACCACTTAAGTTTATCAGACTTGAGGAACTCATTAACAGTGAAAAAGAATCAATAAAATGAAAGACCTATTCGAGGAACAGAAAAGAGACTACAAGAAACAAAAGACATCCTTGCTCGTTCTGAAATATTTTCTTAAGACCATTACAAAGTATATTGACACACAGTGCATTTTTCCTTCTGCTATACTATTTTTAAATGACAAGATATAACAAATCTTCAGTGGGAAAAATAAAAGGGATTTATAAACAAACTTTTTAGACACTGTAAACATGTTCTGAATACTGAAAACCCAGTCATTTATACATTTGGAAATTAATAGTACAAAAGATCTTTGCATTAGAACACATGGTTTAACCTCATTTAAATTAAGTATAAAAGACCTCGTAACGTCCAACTGTGGGGAAACTAGAATATATTCTTGACTTGTCACACAGGAACCAGATAAGTCATTCTATCTCCAGGAAGATATATAAGATGTGGAGCAAAAGCCATGGAATAAGCAGGAACACAATTCTTTTTGTAAAACCAGAGGATGGAGGGAATGCATTTTCAGGTTCTACCTCCTGCCCTCGGGTCTCTCAATAAGAAATAAAGATCCAGGGGAACACTGAAAAGGTAGCAATTGACCTCATGTGAAGGAAGGAGTCTGTGAATGCTACACTGAAAATAGCATACTTTCCCTAAGTCTTGATGGATAAATGGAAAATTTCCAGAGTAAAAGGAAAGGACATAAGAGAAAAATACTTTTAAAAATTTTTTCAATCTTTATTTATTTTTGAACGAGAGAGAGACAGAGTGCAAGTGGGGGAGGAACAGAGAGAGAGGGAGACACAGGATCCGAAGCAGGCTCCAGGCTCCGAGCTGTCAGCACAGAGCCCGAAATGGGACTCGAACTCACGAACGGCGAGATCATGACCTGAGCCGAAGTCAGACGCTCAACCAACTGAGCCACCCAGCTGTCCCAGAAAAATAATTTTTAATACCCAGAAACTTGAAAGTTTCAGTGACTTATTGTTCAATGAACAAGAAAATGAATGAATGAAACTGAAATCATAAGATACCAAAATAAATATTATGCAGTGCTTCATACTTTATTTACACATGTTATACGTTACTTAAAAACTCTTTTTTGAAAGATTTTTCTAATGTTTTGTATTTATTTTGAGAGGGAGAGGGAGAGAGAGAGAGAAAGAAGAATGGTAGTTGGGGAGGGGCAGAGAGAGGGAGAGAGAGAGAATCCCAAGCAGTTTCTGCTGTGTCAGTACAGAGCCCAAGGTGGGGCTTGAACTCACAAACTGCGAGATCATGACCCGAACTGAAATCAAGAATCAGATGCTTAACTGACTGAGCCACCTAGGCACGCTTTACTTAAAAACTCTTTGAGGAAAAAATACAGATGAGATAAAAGATTTGAGGAGCGTTATCAAAATTTAACATCAATAGTAGTGACTAAGAAGAAACAAATGAAAATCAAGGCTTTCATTTAGAAAGATATTACCATAAAACATATCAGCAAATGCCCGTGGCTTCTACCTATTCATTGATGACTGCATTGATAAAGCCATACATGAAAGGTTTTAAAGTTAGGTTCATTATAGTCACCTCGTGGAATTGGCTATTTAGCTGATCAATTCTAATCACTACTATAATTCATTTTGGTAAAAGTGTATATACATACATGTGCATGGGAACCTTAAATATTATTGTTACATACAAATATGTTTTAAACAATATATCTAAAACATTATGTTTTTAAACATGGCTCCAGAGTCATTATTTAAGCCTGTCAAAGTATCTAATTGCAAGTGTTTCATAGAAACATTTACAAGAAAAAGAAGGAAATTTCATTAAAAAATGCAAGATGTTTAACATCAACTAAGTATCAGTAATATGAAAGAACTTTCAAAAGACAGAATTATTCAAAATTCCTGCCCAGAATTTCTATCATATATTATATCCTGTGCTAGGATTGCACAGGACAAAAAGACAGGCATCAAAAAATTAAAAATACCTTATTTAAGCTTAACCTATTCAAATTGCTCCTGGAGATTTAAATAAGTTTTTTAAAAATTCAATTTTTTTTTTTTTTTGAGAGAGAGGGAGACACAATGTGAGCAAGCAAGGGGCAGAGAGAGAGGGAGACACAGAGTCAGAAGCAGGCTCCAGGCTCTGAGCTGTCAGCACAGAGCCGGAGGTTGGGCCTAACTCACAAACGGTGAGATCGTGACCTGAGTCGAAATCGGACGCCCGACCAAATGAACCAGTCATGCTCCCCAAATAAGTTTTTAATGTTAGGTACAACACAACATATTTTTCACTGACTCTTGCATCTACTTTTACTGAAATACATATAGGTTCTTCAGATAATTTTTGGTTGTCTCAAGAATTTTGTCTGGTAATCATACCCCAAACCTGTCATTTTCTCCATCAAATTTACTTTTTTTTTTTCCTCTTTGACTTTTATAGTCTCTATTTAGTTTTGCAATTTCTTTATAAGTGCCAAATTAACATTACTGTTTATTTTTGATATATAGCTCAATTTTTGTTAAAAGATTGCTTCTTTTTGTTTATTCTTTAGGTCCTACCCCAGAGCTCATGTCCTCTGGAGATTCAGACAGAAGTACGTGGTGAGGTGGGCCTGGAGATCATTTTGATGTCATTTTGTGCCTACGATCACTCTGTCATTCACTAAATGAATTCTTACCTGACTCTGGTTTCCTCTGGAGAGGACAGCTTCCAAGGGGGTCCCTGTCACTCATGTCTCTGCCTGCGGGGAAGAGGACTCCACTGTTCACAGATGTACCCCAGCACCACGAATTACAGCGAAGGACGGGAGCCACAGTTAAAACTCAAAAATATCAGCTCGATGACTCCTAGGTACAATATAAATATTGTGCTTTACCTTTGCGTTTTCAACTATTCTCATCTTTCACCACATAACAATATTCCTTACCCTTAAATAAACTAAGGCTTAGAAAAGTCTTATTCAAAGTCTCATGTAAATAAATTGTGGAAGAGTGACTAGAGCCCAGATTTATTTGTTTCTGAAGCCCATGTTCCTTCAGTTATAACAAATTGCTTCCTGATGCTCACGTCTTGGCATCGTAGGCCCCTGTTGAAAAG
Organism: Prionailurus bengalensis; assembly: GCF_016509475.1. Taxonomy (NCBI): domain Eukaryota; kingdom Metazoa; phylum Chordata; class Mammalia; order Carnivora; family Felidae; genus Prionailurus; species Prionailurus bengalensis. The sequence continues at coordinate 103,546,024 of NC_057349.1, forward strand.
ATTTATATTCAAATCGATCGCATCCTACAAAGTGGGCTTCTTTACCCAAAAACTGAAATATAATTACTATGTTTTTTGTGTGTTTGTTTTGTTGTATTTGTTTTAATTTTTTTTTAACATTTATTCATTTTTTGAGAGACAGAGCATGAGCAGGGGAGGGGGAGAAAGAGACACACACACACAGAATCCGAAGCAGGCTCCAGGCTCTGAGCTGTTTGTTAGCACAGAGCCCGAAGCCGGGCTCAAACCCCAAAACTGCAAGACCATGACCTAAGCTGAAGTCAGACGCTCAACCGACTGAGCCACCCAGGCGCCCCTGTTTTGTTTTATGTTTTAACAGAAGTAGGGAACCGGCTCTCTGAGCTGAAATCCTGAGTTAAAGATGAATTTGGTACTCTTGGGGGACCAGGTGAGGTGTAGCAGGTACTAGCTGCTTTCTGTGAGGATAAAATGAGTGTTAAATTCATCTACTGACTGAAATAAATAGATTAGGATATGAACAGTCAAAAATAGAAAATGCCTTTTTTTTGGATTGTTTATCATATTTAATTTGAAATTCTTTAAGATTTATTGTTCTGAATCAGAGCAACATGGCTGTGTGGAGGGGGAAACAAATATAAAATAGTTTTATTTTCTCTAAGATTGCCCTTAATCATGCTCTAAAATCTCTCTTTCTAAACTCTTTTTTTTTTCAACGCTTTATTTATTTTTGGGGGACAGAGAGAGACAGAGCATGAACGGGGGAGGGGCAGAGAGAGAGGGAGACACAGAATCGGAAACAGGCTCCAGGCTCTGAGCCATCAGCCCAGAGCCCGACGCGGGGCTCGAACTCACAGACCGCGAGATCGTGACCTGAGCTGAAGTCGGACGCTTAACCGACTGCACCATCCAGGCGCCCCTAAACTCTTTTTTTTTAACGTTTATTTATTTTTGAGACAGAGCATGAACGGGGGAGGGGCAGAGAGAGGGAGACACAGAATCTGAAACAGGCTCCAGGCTCTGAGCTGTCAGCACAGAGCCCGAGGTGGGGCTCAAACTCACAGACCGCGAGATCATGACCTGAGCCGAAGTTGGCCGCTTAACCGACTGAGCCACCCAGGCGCCCCGTCTCTTTCTAAACTCTTAATGACATCTCAGGGAGATCCTTAACTTCCTGCTCGCTTTAAGATTAAGACATGAAATCATTCACTTCTGGCCAGTTATGTGTTCTCATCTCACATTTTTCTCTGAGAGCTCCCTCTCCCTCCACATCACGCTTCACCCTGGCTCTGGGGACTGACAGTAGAAAGCAATGCATACCAGATCCTACCCTTCTTTATGTTGAGATGGAGAGAAGGAAATGGAGTGACAGCCACGGTTGTGTTGTCAGCCGCTGCCCATCGGTGGCAGAGTCATTGCTGATCTCACTCCAGCCGGAGCTGGTTCTGGCATGTCTTTTTCTTGTAAATAGTGTTTATTACAGCCTCCAACATCATCGAGGGCTTCCTCGTTTCTTTCAGTCCTTGGCAGTAGACCAGGCTCTCAGCCCTGATTTTAGGTGGGAAATCTCCTTCCTTGGCAGCCACCTAGGCAATCTTCTATATTCGTTTACTTTTACATTTCTTTGGATAGAGCCACAGAAACCATTACTCTGCTTTCCAGCCTTCCAACGGCCATTGGAAACTGGAGAAGCTATGGGATTCTTGTTCTAGGCATGGAACCCTATAATCCCTCCTCATCTTCATAATGTGGACTTCTTTAACAAGCTTCCCACTGCCAGAATTTTGCAGGAAGTAGCAAGCTCTAGGGACCATGTGTATGTACCAGAACGAAATCTCAGGGAATTAGTCATGCTTTCTCGAAGGTGACCACATCACAAGAAAGCATGACTAATTATTATGCCAACACTTATTCCGATGTTGGCACCAGAGTAAGGTCACTTAATTCCTCAACATCAAACATTCAGGTGGGGCAAGAAGCTCCTGTCTCCCTTCCTGCTCACCACTCTCCTAGGACCTCTTCTTATTACATGGACAGGGTTCAAAGTATATAGAGCATCCATGGTGCATGTAGAAGAGAAAAGACCACTGAATGTCTAGCAACTCTAAGGATCATTGAAATGGTCTTTCCCTTCCTGAATTGTCTGCCTCTAGAGATAAAAAGTGTGTTTCTGGGTATGGAGGGTATGGAGGGAGGTAATTGCTGGGTTAGCAAAGACAATTATGCAGACATCTTCAAAAGACTTCAAAAGTTATCTAGCCCAATTGCTTTTTATTTCTTCAAAATGTCAATATCATTAAGCTTCTTTGTCTTCATTGTTAGATTCTAGTTAAAAAGATCTGTGCAACAGAGAATATGTGTTCACATTTTGATCACATATTATTACCGTATACTAGCATCATTTGGATATCTAAAAAGCTATCTTGTGAAAAACAATTGACAGTGCATCTTTAAGACATACGGAAGAGCATGTCTGATGAAAAAATCTAAGCCTCTGGTCTTCCTGATGGGTAGTTTTCTTCAAGAAGATGAATCCATCACACTCGCCCGGCTCCGGGACAGAAGTCTCTGTGGTCATTTAACTCACTCCCTTTGCTCTCTATCTTCAAATTCTACAAGCAACATTTAAGCATTTTTTTTTCAAAGATGATTTTCTGTAGATCTTCCTGACCACTAATAATAAAATTTCAGTTTTATGATGTTCTCTGAATAATTTTCCCAATCTTTTCGGTTGCCTTACTGTCTCTTTATTACTTTATTTTCAGTTTGCTGAAAGGAATGCTCTCCCCTTAAGTAACTAATATGTGGTAGGTTCGTTGTCGCCCAATTAAACAAGAAGTTTGGCTTCTCAAAGATATATGCAGAAAAGTCAATCAATAGGTGTTACCACAGGCACAGAGAGAAAAGCAGAATAAATGGGTCTTTCAAAGAAGTTTTGTTCATATTATTAGAACTGTCTATGCATCAACTAAAAGTTAGGCATGTTTCTTTATATAATAAAATACTTATAAATAAGCAATTACTTTCTAAAAAAATAATTTTATTTATAAAATATAAAATATTCAAAGAAATCTATGAATATCAGGGAAAGTTGAAGTGCCTTCCCTCTGTCCAATTCCAACTACCTTTTTTGCAGGCCCTTGCCCTATCAAATTCTAAAAAAATTTCCACTAGCGCTTTGGTTTTTCAGAGTATAACGCTAATTTTTATAATATTCTCTTAACAATAGAAACAGATGAAGTTCCAAATATATCTGTTATAGACATACATTTTGTAAATGGTGCTAAGATACAAAGAAAAAGTGGTTTTTTATCCAGTTTAAATGCAAGTGAATGTATGCATTTGGCCAGTTTCTTTATCTACAGAGAAAGACATAGTGATTTCATTACTGTGGTCTTAGAGATTCACCTTCTGTTCAAAATCTCAAAGCATTTAGCAAGCTAGAGCAGGTCAACAAATATAACCCAGGAAATGTGGTAGCACCCACCAGCTAGTTAGACAAGCCATAAGGCACCTAGGTTATAAACTACTTAATCTAGACTTCAATAAAGGGGGTAAGAGATATGAAATCTGTTTGTGTTAATCCCTCCTTCCCTTTATCGAACACTCCTCCTCTGCTTCACTCCCACCTTCCCCCAGATCCTAACGTAGTTATTAGAGTTACAATACTAGACAACACTGACTCCATTCATCTAGCATTTAATCTCTATCATGCAGAGGTTAGAAGTCAAAAAACGATCATCCATATCAGTGATTCTGGCAGAAGATAGCTGCTGAACCATGTAGGATTGTTTACAGGAGGAGAATGAGTTTTCAGCTCGTTCACAAGTCACACAGGATAGTGGAATCACATTACAATCTATCAGGGCTAAAGGAACACTTGATCACACAGAGTTTATGTTTGCAAAAGTATTATATCTAAAAAAAACCATGAGTTATCTCATATCAATTATTTTCACTTAAGGAAAAGATTTAAAAGTAGATGGAGAAAATGGTCTGTGATCAGTGTTGTCTATCAATCAATAGGAACTAATAAACATTCTTACAATTATTTGTGGGCATTTAACCATTTTTATGAGATTTGTCCCTATGTTTTGAAAAACATTTTTTTTTTAAATTCTAACTTTGTAAATAGATGAATGTTTTTAGAGGTTCCAGAAAGCTAAGTTTTGGAAATGGAAATGTAGTTAGACTTTGAGATTAAAGACACCTATTTTTAAGCTCTCCCGTGAAATTCTTTTGTGATGTAAAAAATCTGTTTTATTATGCAAATAATCTTCTTAACACCTTTCAGCTTCTCTTAAAGCAACATGTTTATAATTTAGTAACTGAATTTTTAAAAACACATCAACGCAAACATTTCTTCAGTCTCTCTTTAACTCATTTCTATAAAAAAAATACAGACAGTGCAATAGTACAATAATGCAGACTACTTTCTCCCCGCTCAGTGTATCATTGCTTTTCTTTACTAAAGGCTCCAGTGCTGTTTACCAGACTGTGGGCATTCTATTTTGGTAGCCATGTGAACCTCTGTTAGTCATCTGCAGGGCATATGGCTTTAGCACAGCCAGCCATATTGTAATGGAACGTTTCAACCCGACAAACAAAGAAGTTTGAAGAAAATGAGAGAAAGTCTCCCTGACAACCACGACGTTTATCCATGTGCAAAAATGATAGACAGAGTCACTCTGGCACCTTGACAACTGACACAGCACTCCACAGTCTTGCCTTCCTGTCTGCTTTTCCCCAAGTCCATATATAAAACAAGAATGAAAATCGTTCAAGTGGTAAATTACTCTTCCTGGAAAGAAGACTTCAGTTTGACCGGTATACAAATGAGGTTTGAGAACGGAGATGTAGAATATTTTTTGTAAGGATTTTTTTTTTCATGTTTAATCGACAGAGACGGATTCCTGTGGTTGTAGGGCATATTTATTTTCTATATGTTGAGGCTCAGGAATTCCCTCTATTCCCTCAATATTAGCTTAGTAGAAACTTTTAAGGGAAGTTTTGAATTTTCCATAGAAAATTTCCATATTGGCTTTAGAAAACTGAGACAACTTAACTATCATTATAATTTTTCCTGCAGAGAGCACTAAGGTTTCTCCCTATGGTTTTACGGAGAAGAGAGCTATCAGGCATAACTGATGAATACACCCGAAGCCTTTGCCAACAATAGAATCTATCTTGGTTAGTTAAATAATTAAATATTAGCATTTAATAATTTTAAACATTGGCACTTAAGCTTAAATTTTTTTAAAAAAATCAGAAAACCAGAAAAAATAAATTTTAAATTATATAATAATTTTGCTTTGTAATGGGGGCTACTATATATTTTTCTGTATTGATGTACACATGCACATACAAATACATACATTATTGATATCCATTTCTCATAAAACTGGATCCATATAAAAGTCATTAAAATTATGTTTTTGACTTAATGACTTTTTCTGTCATTAAATGTATAAAATCATTTTAATATACACACAAAGTTCTTAACTTTATTTTTTCCTATCATGTTTTGGTGTCATATTCAACTATACTTTGGAAAAATCCTTGACCTTATCAATAAAATATTTGAAAATAAAACATAAAATTTGAGACCGTCAAAGAAAACTGCACCAGACAAGTAAGACAAGCAAGGAAGACTTTATCCAATACTGTTGCAATAAGGTTAAAGACTATTGTGATGGAGGAAAGATATTCAACTCAACTCCAATGAAAAAAAGGCAGGGGAAATTTTTTAAATTTATTATTGAAGAATAGCTGACATACACTGTTACAATAGTTTCAGATGTAGAACACAGAGATCTGACTCTTCTATGCATTACTCAACTCTCACTACGGTAAGTGTAATTATGATCTGTCACCATACCACATTATTATAATATTATTGAATATATTCTCTATGCTGTACTTTGAAACTCAGTTTTAACTCATTTATTTTGTAGCTGCAAGTTTGCACATCTTAATCCCTTCACCTATTTCACCCATCTCCCTTCCCACCTCCCTTCTGGCAACCACTCATTTGTTCTCTGTATTTAAAACTCTGTGTTGTTTTGTTTGTGTATTTTTTGTTTTGTTTTGTTTTGTTTTTTCAATTCTACATGTAAATGAAGTCATATGATATTTGTCTTTCTTTGTGTGACTTATTTCACTTAGCATAATACCCTCTATGTCCATCCCTGTTGTTGCAAATTGCAAGATTTTTTTTTTTATGGCTCAGTAGTATTCTAGTGTGTGTGTGTGTGTGTGTGTGTGTGTGTGTGTGTGTGAATGCATGTGTGTGTGTGTGTGTGTGTGTGAATGCATGTGTGTGTGTGTGTATGTGTGTGTGTGTGTGTGTGTGTGACAGCTTTTTCTATTCATCTATTAATGGATACTTTGGTTGCTTCCATATTTTGGCTATTGTAAATAATTTTTAAATCTGGGGTTAGCTTGTGGTAACATACTAAAAGATGTTGGAAGGGGTTTAGCCAATGTGATTAATCCCTCTGTGCTTTATCTTGGTGTTTACCTTATCAAAATTAGACTTCTATCTTCACACAGAGACTAGGAGATAGGCGCTCTATTTTTCTTGATTGCAATGTAAAGGTTTGGCTTTCAGGTCCTTGAGAAAAACATTTTTAGGCAGTAAAGATTTATATCACAAAGAGGCAGAGAAAAAGTTACAATTCCAAGGTTTCTAGAGTGAATGCTCTAAGGAAAGGGAGGTCAGGACCTATGGTCAGGAAGAAACTTTAGTCAAGCTGAGGAGAACATTAAAGCCATCTTTGTCATTAACAATATATGTTGTAAAATTTAGTTCATTTATTATTTTTGGTAATCATTCATCTATTAAATTGGGAGTATATGAGTATTTGGGGTGAATGTAGACCGAATAACATCAGGAAAAAAAAAAGGTGACACGGTCAAAACTAGTACAGCTCCAGTCCAATCAATTATCAGAAAGTACTTAAATTTCTACAGAGTAAATATGTACTACATGATATATAAAACAAATTAGACGTGCTTTCAAACTCATAATTTCACAAAGATAGCCTAACACTAAAGCTCTAAAGTGGACGCTGAATTGTTGAGCCTCTTCAAAGACTATTTGTAAAGAATTCACGAGCTCATATGTTGTGATAGGAAAGAAGTGTACCACTAAGTAAGCAAACCTTAATAGGAAAAACAATAGTTTGCGTGAATGAGGTCATAAATAAGCCCTTACAAGTACTTTTGAAATTAATTTAAAAGATAGCATTCCAAATAAACAGAATCTCATTTTTTCAATATGGTTAAGTTAGTAAAAATGTGCAATTGTTTTCAATTCATTTTCTCTCCTTGTGAGCGACTTGGTAATGTAACATCCATCATACATACTTCCACTCCTTGTTAGTTCCAGAAGGATTTAATCAAAACAAATCAAATTATAGATAAAATGAATCCCAAATGACATTTCCTCTGTGTCTACTCTTTTATCCAAATGTTCTTGATGTTATAATTGAGTGTCATGGAGTCTTGTTTCTCTAGACTAGCTAGACAGATCCTAAGATGTAGAAAATTTAAGTATTTTAAGTTTAGATGACTTTTACTTAATCATTTTTGTAGATAGATATAAAGATCTGTATATAGACAAAAATATACATAAGGAGACAAAGATATAAATGCAAGATAGTTATATATACATATACATTTAAATATAACATTGATATATCTATATCTTTATCAGTCTTTCTATATATATTTGCATTTCTTGCATATATTTGCATTTATAGCTTGATTTCGACCATGATCACTTCCTTCCACCGCATAAGCTTCCAGTTATTTCCTTCATAGTTATTTTTCACTCTCTGCTTCCAGGCTTAGGAAACTTTTTGCCCCCACCAAAAGCATTTCATAAAAATAACCTCTAGTCCTATTTCTTTATTGCATGTTTTATTCTCAAATTTTAGTGCTCATTTTCTTGCTGATGACAACAAGAATCACTTCCATATGCTAGAATTTCAAAAAGGGACTGTAACCTGTAAGTGAGATTTCTTTATTCCTGAACAAGTTAAAGAAGAGCAATAAAGGACAAAAGGACTCTAGGGATATAGAGAATTTTGTGTTTTATATTATTTTGGCCTTGTCTTGATTGCTGTCGTTCCTTTAAACTGTCTTCATGGTTTAAATCTGAGATTTGTGATGCAAGAAACATAATGATAGAGCCATAATCATCTCAAAATCATTTTCACATTCCCTTCAATAGGGGGCTGCAATTTCATGTAGTAGTGGAAATTAGTGTTGGCCACAGGCCTAGAAGGGGAAAGTGGCACAACTAGAAAAACTTCAACCGAGAGCTATTAAGTGAGCTAAAAAAAAAATTCAAATCCAATCCCCTACAGCAGATAATTTTTTCCTGGTATTCTGTACTCGCTTACTTGAGTGTCTACATAACACACTAAGTATGAAAAGTGTGAGAAAGATTTAAGGAAATTTTTCCATTTAGTTCTATGAAAGAAAGAGGTAAGGAAATTAAAACGTAGTTAAGGCCTACTATGATTCATACATATGTTGATGGTGACTATTTCTGGTGACTCCACCTATCTACACATTGTTGGAGTCCAAATAAGACACTGCCTTAGCATGCTCAGGGCAAAAAATTGAGCTACATCTTTGACTGGACCATGGCAGTAGCCTAATTAATGCAATCCCTAATTTTACTCATAAATTGTCAATCAGTATTGGCTTGAAAAGCAAAAACTCATCAACTTCCATGATTAAAACTCTGCACAGGCTCCTATTCCTGTGAGATGAGGTCCACGCTCCTTAATACAAATGTGACCATTGGCATGTCAGACCCCGATTTGTTCCTCATTTCAAACCACTCTCAACTAACTCCCTCATAATCTGTGCTTCCCCCATTCCAGATTTGTTGACCTCCTTTCATATCTTCAAAGGTGTCCTGTTTTCTCTTCTCTTTTGGCCTTTGCCCCTAAATCAGATGATTGGAAAATAAATAGACAAGCTCTATGAAGACAGTAGGTGTGATGGCTAAGAAGATGGATACAAGAGCCAGAATGTTAGGGTCTGAGTCCTAGACCTGCCTTTAAATGTTACAGAAGCAAGTTACTTCTCCCCATTCAACTACATCTTTGTATGTGCAAAAATGGAGATAACAAGAGTCTCCTACCTCACAGTTCAACTGTGTTAAAAGAGTGCGAACAAAGCATGGAGGGCAGTGAATGGCACATAGCAAGCCTTCAGTAAATGCTACCTGTTGTTATCATAGAGAACATGTTTTGTAAAGAGGAAGAAATTGGAAAGTTCCTGTTTGTCTTTAGACAAGGCAGAGAGGGAGGTGTTACTGACGAATACAGCTCTGATGAGAATGAGCACAAATTTACAGCATTATGTGAAAAAGGCCCTCTATCTGAAATGTTGGAGTTTCTCTTGTGGTTAATTTACTCATACAAATTTAAAGAAGAAACTGAAGGGATTCTAACTCTTCAAGTCTCATCACCATGATTATCTAGAATAAATTGTTAATATTAGTGTTCTAATGTTGACAGGGGAAGAAAATTCTCAGATAAGCCTAAGGGTAATCAGATCTTTTTGAAATAGAGAAAATTAAAAGGTCAATTGTACTTTGAAGCTTCCTAGTGCTCTTTTTTTTGTCAAACATGCAAATCCACAGTGTTGCCTATAGAATAATCTTCACAAGTACTATCAGTTTAATAAAATACCTACCGTTATCTTTCTTATACACACATTATTCCAAGCTCACATCTAAGTCATTCTTCATGGTAAGAACTAATCTCATTTCCTCATACCTGTCACTGAATCATGTTAAATATCTCACCAAGAATAATTACCTCACACAGCTAAACTTTCCTGGCCTTCCTGGGTACAAAAAAAAAAAAAAGGAAATGGCTTTATCCATTCAGAAATAGGGTCTTCCAGGATAGCCATTTTTATATTCTGCAGAATATTATATGTATTATTTTAACATAGTTTAACTATCGAATGGGTTCCAATGTAACATTTGAGATATTTCAGTTATTTGTGTCCAAGTTACCATAATGTGGACTCTGGAAATAGGGCATCATCTCAGAAACTATTTCAAAATTTGTATTACGTCTAATTTTATATAAAAATATTTAAAATATTACTTTTTATATTTTAGTTTCCTGTCTGTCCCTGTCTCTGTCTCTCTCTTCCTATCTCTCTCAAAGAAAGGCAACAGAAAAACTAACTTCAATATCCTGAGTTGCATTTGAGCAGTGTGATTAATGTGCTTGTGAATTCTTAATAAGGGATATGTGCATATTCATAGTGATGTTTATTAATTCATAAAGCAGCTGCTCAAAGGCAGCTAGTGGAGAGAGACATCATCTCCTCTCACAGAAGCCTCTTGGCAGCCATCAGGCCTTTTCCCTGCCCGGTCGTAGATTGCAGGTCCTACATCCTAAACCAATGGCCCTTTATCTGCCCTGGGAAAGGAATCCCTTCTGCCAGCAGGAGGCCTGAGGGAGTGGAGGTTCAGATCTAAATCCCCAATGTGTGGTGGATGAAATATAAAGCTTAATGAGACTAGTAGAGTCCACAGCTCATTTCAATTATTTTTAATTGTTTTCAGATGCTGCCTGGCATGCTTCATTTAGTTCTGCAATAAACAGAGCATGCAGTATGGTGGTGGATCTCACTTGAGACCCTGGGCAAGCATCCCACAGGAAATGATGAAAAATAATAAGAGTGTTACATGTACTGGGGCATGTACCAGGCAGATGAGATGGAAAGCACAGGGGTGGGAAGAAGCAGTGACTGTGCCTCATCTACCTGGAGATTCACAGGAAATCTCACTTTTACATTCTTATAACCCCTCCTGAAATTAAAAATAAATAAAAAACCATTGAGACTGCAGTAAACTGCAGTTACCCATATCTGGGTTCCTCTCTCCTGAATTATTTTCTTCCTACCCACTTGAGGTAAAGGCAGTTTAGAAGATTTTGACAACTTGAGATACACAAAGTTGCGGAATACTAGTTAATAATCTGAGAAAGCTCGTTATACCAAAAGTATCTCCTAACTCCTTGATCTGAAACCTGAGTGGATATTTATAAGTTGCTTATTTCCAAAAATATTTTATTTGGACATCATTAGAGAAGATGCCATTCAAGGAAATGAACATAGTTGCTTTTAATGACTTTATAATATTCTATCATTTTTGACTTGAAGATCGTATGGTTGATTTTAATATGTCAACTTGGCTTGGAAGGGGCATACAGATTTTGGTCAAACACTGCTTTCAGTAAAGCAGATCACCCTCCATCATGAGGGTGAGCCTCATCCAGTCTTTTGAAGGCCTTGAGAGAAAAGACAGGTCCCTGAGGAAGAAAGAATTCTGTCTCCAGATGCCTTCAGACTCAGGAGAGCAACAGCTCTTTGCTGGGTCTTCAGTCCATAGGCCTGCCCTGCAGATTTCAGGCTTGCCAGCCCTCATAATGGTATGAGCCAATTCCTCAGAATAAGTCTCTCTTTGCTTCTCTATACACATTCTATTGCTTCTGTTTCTTTGGAGAATCTTGACTCATACAAGGACCGAGACAGAATCTTTAGAGCTCAATTGAATAGCGCATATCTAATAAAAACCCAAGGCCTATTGAACAAGATATGGAAGTATATGTACATGAAAATCTTTCTTTGAGTCTATGCTCAGTGATTCCCAGCTTTAAACAGGGTAAATAGCAATACATGAAGCTGTCTAATTACCACTCCCAGACTGATTAGAATATCGATGTATGAGACAAGGGTATATTACTCTTAAAAAATATCCTAGATAATTCTGATGATTAGTATATATAACATCCTCTGGCTTGTGGATTCAGTAATTTAAAATATGTACATATTTTCCCCAACAGCACACATCTACACATATCAAAGCACTATATATATATATGCTTTGTACATACACACACACACACACACACACTCATATATAGAGAATACATAATAGAGCTAGAAATACTATGTTAAGGTTGGGAAATATAACAAAATGATTATGAGCTCTGCTCCACACAGCACTGTTGTTCTGAGATCCATACCAACGCTATGGCAGCCGCAAACGATAGCCTGTGTAGATGCTCTGAGGGGCGGCTGAGGCCCATCCTAGTACATGTCTCTTTAAGGCTATGTCTTTAGAGGGTGGCTCTCCTTTCCATCCCATACTACTTCTATATCCTGATATTTGTATTTCGTGTTACTTTTTTTTGGTAACAGAAGTATTATATGGTAATAATGAATAATTACTGAAAGTAAATATGAAAACATAAATTACTTGCCATCTCATGTTTTGTTATTCATATTTTGAAATAGTCCCTTCCAATTTGCTCTCCAGATACATATTTACATAAATGATTTTGGATGAAATACTCTTATTTTTTTCACTAAATATTACATAATTACCATTTTATCATTAGATGGAATACTCTTCCAACCTAATTTTAATGATATTTAGGTTTTTTTTTAAATTTTTTTTTCAATGTTTTATTTTTTATTTTTGGGACAGGGAGAGACAGAGCATGAACGGGGGAGGGGCAGAGAGAGAGGGAGACACAGAATCAGAAACAGGCTCCAGGCTCTGAGCCATCAGCCCAGAGCCCGACGCGGGGCTCGAACTCACGGACCACGAGATCGTGACCTGGCTGAAGTCGGACGCTTAACCGACTACGCCACCCAGGCGCCCCAATATTTAGTTTTTTTATAACTATGTCGTATAATTTATCTACCAAGAATCTGTTGAGATTGTTCCTAATATTTGCTTTCATAAATAATAACCTGATAAATGTTCTTATATGTTAGGGTCACATATATACATCTATGCCTGGTTTTTTTCATTAAGAAAAAGTACAGGAAATGGGGTGCTTGGGTGGCTCAGTCAGTTAAGTGTCTGACTTCGACTCCGGTTATGGTCTCTCGGTTCCTGGGTTAGAGCCCGTCAGGTTTACTGCTGTCAACACATAGTCTGCTTTGGATCTTCTGTCCCCCTCTTTCTCTGCTCCTCCCTGTTCATGCCCTCTCTCTCTCTCAAAAATAAATAAACATTTTTACAAAATTAAAAAAAAACTACAGGAAAAAATAGCCAGGTCAATTGAGGACATTATTAAAGCTCTTAACATATGTTTTCCAACCACTCAAAGTTCCTATAACAAATACTCTCACTACGAGGGCATAAGAGTGACAATTTCATCTCTTCAGCCATATTGACAATTATAAGTCTTTAACATTTTCACCAATTCATATTGAAACAATGTCACTGCTGTTTTAATTTTAATTTCTTTCATTACTAATGAGGATGAACATTCTGGGAATTGTCAGTTCATGGCCTTTCTATTGGTTTATTAGTGCTTTCCCATCTATTTTAAGATGACTTTATATATGGCACTAACCCAGTGTTTATCATATTTGTGGCCCATATGTTCCTAGTTTTTAAATTGCCTTATAACTTATTTATGCTATTCTTCTGCATTGAAATGATGTTATTTTTATAGTGCCAAGTTTAGTGATGTGCACATGTATATAATTCTTATCATTCTTTGTAAGCTTAGAAAAACTTTTTGCACAGTTAAGACCAATGAAAATCCACCTCTATTTTTTTCTAGCTTGTATGACTACATTTTTTACTTTTAAAAATATTTAAATGACCCAGATTTTCTTTTGGGTGTTGTATGAGTTGCAAGCCAGGTAACTTGGTTCCCCCTCCCCCAAATACTCAGGTTATTGAATAATCAATTCCTCAATTTTTAGATGTATTTAATTGTATACATTTATACAGGAATATTTATGTAGAAAGGTTGATATAATTTTTGAATTTTATTCCAGTATCAAATTAAAAAAAAAAAAGAAGAAGAAGAAAATGGTCTACGCTTAAACATTTAAGAAACAGCTTATGTGAAAATTATCCTCTCATTTTCCCTTTTTAAGTAAAAATTTCTCAGTTTTTCTTTAAAATTAAAGTGTACTTTTAATTTTTCTGTAACATTTGATGTTAATTTGGCCTCTTTTCACCACTGTGTACTTGAATCACTTTATTTTTATTTATTTTTTTTTTCTTTTTTTTTTTTTAATTTTTTTTTTCAACGTTTATTTATTTTTGGGACAGAGAGAGACAGAGCATGAACAGGGGAGGGGCAGAGAGAGAGGGAGACACAGAATTGGAAACAGGCTCCAGGCTCCGAGCCATCAGCCCAGAGCCTGACGCTGGGCTCGAACTCCCGGACCGCGAGATCGTGACCTGGCTGAAGTCGGACGCTTAACCGACTGCGCCACCCAGGCGCCCCGAATCACTTTATTTTTAAAGCCCATTTCTAGGGGCGCCTGGGTGGCTCAGTCGTTAAGCATCCGACTTCAGCTCAGGTCACGATCTCACGGTCCGGTCTGTGAGTTTGAGCCCTGGGTCGGGCTCTGGGCTGATGGCTCAGAGCCTGGAGCCTACTTCTGATTCTGTGCCTCCCTCTCTCTCTGCCCCTCCCCTGTTCATGCTCTGTCTCTCTCTGTCTCAAAAATAAATAAACGTTAAAAAAAATTTTTTTTAAACCCATTTCTAAAAAACTTAGCCATTAGGTAAGAGATTAATTTATTTAAATTCATTGTCATCTCTGATATGTTTGGATTTCTGTCCTCATGTTTCAGGCAAATTCTTTAGTTCTCCTTCATTTAACTTCCTCTCTCTTTTTGCTTTCTTTTGTTTTCTGACTTGTTAGACTATATTTTGCTTCTTATTACAGTCATGATAATATGATATTTATGATTTTCTGTAATGAAGGAAAACAAGTTTATTTTAATACTTTTCAGGCTTTGTTAATTTAATCCACTGTTAGATAATCTATTAAAATATAATTATTACTTTAAGGATATGTTTTTTTTTTTTTGAAAAATAACTTCGGCTTATTTATCAGCAAGGAAAACACCAAGACAGATCCTGAAAAAACAGGCAATTCACAAAAGAAAGTAAGTTGCTGCTAATCATGCCAAAATGTCAGCTTCACAATTAAAAATGTAAATAACAGCATAATATTGTTGCCTATTAGTTACAAATTTGTACTTAAATTAGAGGAACAATCTTCAAATGGAAGAAGGAAAAATTTATTCTTACATAATATTTTCATATACTCTGCTGCAAAGAGTTAGTATTAAAAGTCTTTGAAATGTTCACATACTCTGACCCGGAAATTCTATTTGTAGGAAATTGTCCAATAGAAGTAATGGCATGCATAAAAGGAAACATATCAAATGAATCAAACATCATTTATTATAATGAAAAAAAATTAGATTATCTGAAGAGCTGACAAAATAATGTCTACCATTGACCAAGGACTTACTATGTGCCAGACATATAATTTTACATGCGTAACTTTCACAGCAACTTGTGGAGGCATATACTATTAATATTTCTGTATGTCAGATTTGGAAACTGAGTCATAAATCTAGTAATGGTTTATACCCAATTCGAACCCAGTCAGCCTTTGTCAGAATCCAGGCCTTAACAGATACTTCTCAGAAAGGGCAAATTTAATTTAACTTTGTTAGTCTCAGCAAAACATGAGATTAATTACCTATTCTATACCTATACAATGGAACAATGTACTTTCATTCTTGAGTGCCTGTCTTTGATTAGTTTATAATTATGTTTGATCTTTGGGTTCAATTTCAAAAAACATACACAGAAGTTTTAAATGTTCTGAGTCAGGTCTTTCTGTCCTTTTATATTCATCTGGCAATTTGGTTCAATATAAAATTCCTGGGTCACAACATATTTGCCTCAATAGATACTGTTCCATTGTCTCCTATCACCTAATGTCATGTGAGATATTTACTGTTAAAAAGCTGAGAACCTTTATGGACAAAAACATTTTTTAAAGTATTCTCCTTATATTCTTAAAATTATTTTCAGGAACATGTTCTTATTTTCATCAAACTCTTTCCTTCCTTCCTTTCTCCCTCCTCTTCCTCCCTTCCTTCTTTCCTTCCTCCCTTCCATCCTCCCTCCTTTCCTCCCTCCCTCCCTCCTTTCCTGCCTCCCTCTCTTCTTTCTTTCTTTCTCTCTTTCTTTCTTTCTTTCTTCTCTTTCTTCCTCTTTCCTTTGTTTTAATGATTTAATATCTTTCAAGGCTCCTTGTTATTATGTGCCTGCTTTTGTTTTTAGCCTTAAATTGGAAAGAGTTTCTCCAGATCTCATGTTTGCTACAGATTGGAGAGATGGAATGAATGACCTTATCCCTTCTCAGTATCTGTTTCTCAGTATTTTCACATGTTGCAATATAAAATAGTTCAGGTTAATAAGTACAGTCCAGTTGCAATATTTCAGCAACAATGATCTACTTTAAGGCTGCTGGATAAAGGAAAAATCTTTTTTGAATCGTATGGTCAAATAGGCTAAGATAAAGGTACCGATGTTTCTGGGGTTAACTTTAGTGCATGAAAGACTACATCCTCAACTGCATTGCTACCAGAACTTTTCATGCCTCCTTCCTTGTTTTCAATATCCCCCCAAACTAAATATGTCAATTTCAGTATGTCTTTTCTCATTTCTCTTCTCTTTCATCTGGGTTATATCCTGGAAGGTCAAGTCCTAGAAGAAGACATAGCAGATTTTTTTTCTGGTTCATAGTAAAAGGCAAGTGTATAATTTTCCATTCAGTGTGTTAATGTGTCACAAAGTAATGCCAAAGAGTGGGGAAGAGTTAATGTCTTTGCCCATTTCCATTAAAGATAACTGTCTTATTCTGCTTCAAAGAATGGAACCCAAGAGCATAGTCTAGGGGATTGTTTCACAATCTACACTATCCACAAAGGAAGTAGCATAAGCATCCCAAATACTAGCCAATGTTCTTCTCTTCAGTTCTCAGTGCAAACATCAGTTTTCACCAATTTTATGGGGAAAATGGAAGGAGATGTATCAGAATCATTTGGTCTACAGCCACAGTAGCTCAAAAAGACTTCTACACCCATTTTACAAACTGTGAAAATCATCCAACAAAACAATTGATGACAGATACTTTATTTCTTTTCTTGTGCAATTTAGATACTTACTCTTTCCTCACCATCTTCTTTAAAATTCCCCTGCATTACTGACTTCCACAAAAATATTAGTGAACAATACTGATGATATATTAAGGGGCATCTGGGAGGCAGATTACAGTTAATTTCAAATAACAAAAAACTGAGCTTCCTTCATTCAATTGCCCCTCACTGTATGGTCCCCAAACCAGGGATTCCTCTTTCTGCCCTTGGACAACACTGTCCCCAGATTTACTGGTTTTACTTATCTCGCTCTCTGATTCCACTTTCCTCTTTTATGGAGAGAAGATTTAGATCTACCCAGCTTCTATCTCCAAATGTCATAATGTTACTTCAGACGATCTTTAATCTTTAAAACAAAGACTTTCAGTTAAGGGCTGGAGAAGTGGGGGTGTGGGGAGTTGTCTGTGTTCAGTGAGTATAAAGTTTCAGTCATATAGGATGTGAGCATTCTGGGCATCAGTTACACAACTCACACAACAATGTGACTGTGCCTGACACTGTTGTCCTGTGCATTTGGAAATTGTTGGGAAGATGAATTTTATATGTGTGGGCTTTTTTTTTTGCCACTATTAAAATAAAAGACTATCTGTAAATACCTTATGTAAGTGCACTGATTTGTTACTCAAAATGTCTTTGAAATGTAAACCGCACCCAATGATCCTAATGAAAAGAAATCTTTCAAACTCAAACAATACCCTCTCCAAGAGAAAACCTGGTGAATAAAACTAACTCCTTTTTACAGGTTGTTCGTCATAAACAGGAAACGTGACTATGTTTACTGCTTCCAGTACTGGCCCCTTCTGCCTGTCCTTTGAAATCCAGGTCAGTTCCTACTTCAAAACTCTTTCCAGTCCTCACAAATCCAGAAGTGCCTTTTGTTCTTATGCAGTTGGCGCATTTATTGTTTATGTTAGTTATTTGGCAATCAGGTGCCAATGCTTCACAGTATCTACATTGAGTGACATTAGTAATTTAAAACTTTGATAATTTTTATCACAAATATTTACATTAATTTGATTTTTAAAAAACATTGCATTAAACCATTATTTAATTAATATTTTGACATCTTCTTAAATGTTCCCCGCCCCTTAAGAAAAGTACCTTGTTTGCCTCATCCTAGAGCCCATGTCTTTAACAAATCAGGCCTGTTAATTGCGTTCTTTGGTTGCATTGCCAATTGAAAAACTGAGATCTGAAGCCAAGTCCTTATCTTGATGATAATCGAAGATCCCAATATTATTATGTCACTTTCCCTAATGAAGTATGTACCTGGAGATGAGACTCCCTGAGGTTTTACTCTTGATACTGAGTGTGGGCTTCATATCTGAGTCTCAGCCATTTGCCTGTTTCTTGAGTATCATTTGCTGTGCCAAGTGTATACACTGGAACAGTCTTCTGTTGATGGACCACTTCTGTGATGTCCACGTGACAACTCTCACCCACTGCTTAACCTTGTCTTAAATTTTTTTTTTCAACGTTTATTTTTGGGACAGAGAGAGACAGAGCATGAACGGGGGAGGGTCAGAGAGAGAGGGAGACACAGAATCGGAAACAGGCTCCAGGCTCTGAGCCATCAGCCCAGAGCCTGACGCGGGGCTCGAACTCACGGACCGCGAGATCGTGACCTGGTTGAAGTCGGACGCCTAACCGACTGCGCCACCCAGGCGCCCCATCCTTGTCTTTATTGTACACAAGCTCTCCTCATTTCCATATCCATCCTCAAAGCCTGAACGTGCCTCACTGGTCATCTGTAAGCTCCATTTCAAAACTCTCAGTTTGCTTTCTCAATTCTTCAGTAAGTGCATTCTGCCAAATCCTGTTTTGACCAATAAATGTGAGTAATTTCATGAAAGTCATCAGTAGAATAAAAATTCCAAGGAGAAGGTTATGGTTCTCACAGTACCAAATGCTGCACTAAAGTTGAACTGACAGAAAATTCAGCTAGGACCATTGATTTGATTTTGTTTTTTGAGGTTTTCTTGGATTTCATTGATTAAAGAATTTTATTTCATTCAATTCAGCACATATTTATTAAAGGCTAACGTGCTAAACTCTGTTCATTTTTATTACAAGATTACATAGGTTAAAAGCAGATACAAAATAAATATCATCACGGCTTTTGGTTTCACCTATGATCTTTAACACAATTCCAGTAGAAGTATTAGTAAAACCTTCAAGAGAAGATTTTCAGTATAATGGTTAAGGAAAAAACTGAGGTGAAAAGTGAATGGTGATAAAGTGGAGTTGACAGGTAGATTATTTTTCAAGGAATGTGGTTATAAGAGGAAAAAAGTCATTGTTTTAGAAGGAAAAGTATTAGTTGTTTATTTATGACTTTGGGGTTACCGCTGTTTGTGCATATTTAGTGTAACTATAACCTGATCGTGTTTTCTGATAATAAGGGAGGATACAACTGATAAGAAGGGTCTGGAGGATGTTACAGGAAAATAAAAAAGACAAATCAAAGTCTTAGAAGAGGAGGAATAGTCTATATCAGTTGTATGTGAAAATATTCACCTAAACAAAAACTCGGCCCATCCTTCCACTAGGAAAAGAGCAAATAATCATGAAGAAAAGGAGTATTGTATTTGGGCTTTAATGAGTAAATTGGGACATTTGTTGACTGGTCTTGATTTTTATTTCAGTCATGCACCACAGGTGATTTGATCTCCAAATCGTGAAGCGTTTAGGGATAAGACTCACAGCCATTAACAACCAGGGACTATTGGGAATAATCTTACAAGGAATGTGATAGGAAAGTGATGCACAAAATATTTGGTAAAGGTAATTGAGAGCTTATTAATTCTAGGTAACATGAATTTGTGGTAGACTCCATCAATGATTGTCCATCAACCCATGGTAGTGACAGATTAGAAATGGAGCGATTAGTTGAATACATCATTACCATCTCATTATGCCATGCCTAATAACTATTACCTCAAACAAAATTTAAGTTTCTTGATTGCAGAAGCCATATCCTATTGTTTATTACTTTCAAATTTCCATGACACTTAACATTTTGTAGATGCACATCATATATATACAGATACCTCATTGATAACATCTTTCCATAAATTTCCAACATGATGTTCTTTACTCTGAATCATGTTTGTCCTGATACAGAAGTATATATTTAAATCTCTTGTACCAATTCATAATTTCCAAAGGCTCAAGACAATCTCTCTAAAAAATTCTGAGGTAGTATTTGGTAGTGATAGCAAGTTAGCAAAAAGACTTAGGTATTTTAAAATAGCTATCAGATACTTGGGACAGAAAATGTAGCATTGCATAAGGATCTTTCTAACCATTTGTTGTTTGGACAGCCAAAAAACAATTATAACACCAGAAACCACTCAAGTTACTGTAAGGATTATGCATTATACCATGAAGTGTTTGTTAAATAATTACAGAACATTGATATCTGTGTGCAGCTTTTTATTATATGGATGGCTTGTGAAATAGTTACAGCTGCTCTCAAATCACCCTAAACACGTTTACATTATTTTAGGTTGTATATTGTGCTTGCAATATGTTCACTGAAAATAAATGCATATTTGTAATACAATAGAAAATGCCTATAATCAATAAACACCTTTAAATTGAAGGAGGTTTTAAGGGACTTCTAAAATACTTGAGGATAAGTAAGCTTACTTGAGAGTAGTGGATTAAAAACATACAATAACCTTAGAATCCACTTCTATTTTTAAAAATAAGTGTATAAAAGTTACAAATGCACAAATTGTAAGGACCTGAAGTCTGAGATGTTTGAAATACCTCAGCCCTTATTCCACCGTCAATACTCCATTTTTTAAAACCTATGGGGACATCCCTTATATAATCAGGTAAGAGAAGAGCCTCCCTGGTTGGAAGCATTAGCTCAGTCTGGAGTCCCATTTGCTCAGCTTCACCCCGGCACTTCTCTGACCTGACCAGCCTGGGAGCTGCTATAGCAAAATCCCTCAGGCTCCAAGGAAATAGTCTAGAATCCTCTGTTTTGGATGATGTGCAATTTGTGAATTCTTATAACAACTATTTCATGGCCTGCTGGAAAGACCCTGTCAAGGAAAACATTATTTTTGAAATATGAAGATGTTGTTATCAAATATTGGCCAATTTTTTAGGATTGTATGGCGGTTCCTTGGTAATATGGACAATAGTATTAAGATAACAGAACTTTTGCTGCCATACCTTCAAGATCTCATCTATCTTCATGATGAATTGGAAACTGAATTCTTCTTTCAAGGTCTATGTAATTAACCTTGGGAGGACTCTTCACCAGGAATAAACGTTTCTAGTCTACATCTCAGACTTTCCTCGTCTTTAGCAACCCAGCAGCATTTGCCACTTTACAGGCTGTGCATCACACTGTGGTCCTTAGCAGGTCTCATTATGGTTTATTGATGAGCAGTCGCTAAGAGCACTGCATTCTTTTATCACCAGGGAGTTCTTATTCCACTGGTCTTGTGATGCCTGTGGCTTGGAGGTTGATGTGCCTAAACTGTTAAAAATAGAAGTTGAAATTGAGCCTTGTCTTGCTAGGTTTAGGTTTTATCCTGAAGGCAAGACAAAGTTATTGAGAGATTATAAGCAGGGAAGTCATATATCAGTTTTTTATTTTACGAAGATCAGTGTGATAAGGGGAATAGAGGAGAAGGCAGAGATGGAGCAAAAGGGCGTAGCTGAGCAGTTCTTGCAGTTGTCAAGATATGTAGCAGATGTAAATGGCAATTAGAGTTTATTAGAGAAAGAGACTGGGGAGATGTCAGATGGCCAAATTTGCAGATTCTGTGTTCCAAACATATAGGCAAGGTAAGAGAGCTGGAGAAAACTAAGATTATTTCCATAATCTCAATGATATAAAGAGTGCTTACTCTCTGCCACTCTCAAGGGATTACATGAATTAATTAATTCATATAAGCCTCCCAGCCTCCCAACAAATTTATAAACCATGTATTTTCATTATAATCATTCTATAGAGGAAGAATATTGAGCCACAAAGAGGTTAAGTAACTTTCCCGTAGGTAATAAGTAGCAGAAATGGGTTTGGGATCCATTCAATTCAATTTCAAAGCTGTTTTGCAAATTATTATAGAATGAATTTGCCCTATATATCATAACAAAGAATAAAGGAGGAATACTTTGAGGTAAATAGATGAATTCATATTGATATTTAGCTGCTGGTGAGCATTCCAAAAGGAATTTGGAAGTATAGGTCAGAAACTCATGGGCAGGTTAATAATAGAAGAGATAGATAACAAACTTGATACTTTATTTTATCTCAGTTTTTATAATGACTTTTCCTAAATCTATCTCTACATTTCATTTATTCATTCATTCACTCATTCATTTACTGAGTGAGCATTAAATGTCTACCATATGCCGGGCACAGAACTTGGTTCTGGGGATACAGTGATAAAAATATAAGACAAGATCCTTATTCTTGATAAACTTAAATTCTAGTTCAGATAAACAGAAGAAATAAGTAAATGTAAAAATAATTTCACATAGCTTTCAGTTCCATGAAGGGAATAAAATAAACAGGTCTGATAGAGACTGAGCAGGGCAAGGTAAGGGCTTGATATAACTTGGTAAAAGAGTACCTCACAGAGAGTACGATATCTAAGATACTAAGTGAAAGAGAAGTAATAGCCAGCCATGGGAAGGTTCTCAACAAAGGGAATCTTTGGAAGAAGGACAGACAGAATTGCAAGCGTTGGAAAGAATAAATGAAGGAGAGAATGGATTTGTAGCATCTCATCGGTAAGACTGATATTCCATTAGAGACTGCTTCAGTATTGCACACTGTGACCAATATATCTTCTGACTGGTGAATGTTCATTCCACAGCAGTTGTTAAATATTTATTTCATATGCCCTGCACACAGACATGACAATAAGCAGGAATTTCTCTCTAAGTTCAAAATAAGCCACTGAAGGTTTCCTAAGAAGCATATACATGATTTGAAACACATTGGCAAAGATCTCTCCATGGATAATATTAGATTAATTCAATTGCATAGATGCTTGAATTACAGAAGTCAGGTGGTGATTGTGGTGGTACAAGTACAAGATTATTAGGGGCTTAGCAAGAGTGATAGCAATGCAGATGATATTACCTTGACAGAGTTTTGACAAATTCTAGAACTGTCAAAGGTAACTCTACTTGCCGATGGTTTGGATGTGGGTTAAGGAGAAAGGAAAAATTAAAGATGATTATTTGTCTTGAGTGGGGGATATTCTCAGTTACGAAAAAGAAGAACACTGAAAGAGAACAGCATTAGGGAAAAAAAAATCAAGAGCTTTGCTTTGAACATATTAAGCTTGAGATATTTGTTATACAAAACAAGTAGAGATATAAAATAGGCAATAGGATAGATGTGTTTGGAATTCTATGAATAATTTAAAATTAGGGATAGACAAATACATTTATAATTGTCCCATGTTGGGTTCTCCAGAAGCAGACTCAGAATAAAAAATTATATGCCAGTAATTCATTAGACAGTTGCTTCTGGGAGAAGCCAGTGAGGAGGTGGGCAAGGAAATAAGGACAAGAATTCCACTGGGAGCTCCAGGGGAACGTTTTCACTGTTATCCTGAAGAGTTTCCTTTTGTTCACTCTTTTTTTTTTTTAATGTTTATTTGTTTTAGAGAGAGAGAGAGATAGAGAGAGAGAGACAAAGTGTGAGCAGGGAAGGGGCAGAGAGAGAGAGAGGGAGGCACAGAATCCAAAGCAGGCACCAGGCTCTGAAGTGTCAGCACAGAGCCTGATGCGGGACTTGAACTCACGAACCATGAGATAACAACCTGAGCTGAAGTCAAAAGCTTAACCGATTGAGCCATCCAGGCACCCCTCCTTTTGTTAATTCCTAACTGATGCCTTCGCCTGTGTTTAGAATCCCTTTTCCTACCGCCACTTCAAGGATTTTATTTCTTTCTCTGCTTTTAACCTTTTATTTTTAATTTACTGGTTCTTTCCTGTTAACATGTTCAAGTACTAAGGCCACTTCTAGTGTAAGAACAAAAACATCTACCGAAATGAAACTTAAAGAAGAAATCTCTCAGTCCATCAGAAATTTCATCCTGTAGCTGCTGGGCTACCGGCTTCTTTTGACAACAACATTTATTTTAGCATTGCCCAAGCTTGAAGTATCTACTTCACATCCCCCTCACCAGTCAAATCACTATCATTTGGCCTTAATGACTCCATGTTCTTGCCAAGGTCGCCAATGATATCTCTGTCCCTAAGTCAAGTGGATGCTTTTCAGATGTTACTTTTCTTCATCTCTGGGTAGAATTTCAAATTTTTAACATTTTTTTTTCTTTTCAAAACTTTATTTTTCTTAGCTGCAGTGGCATTCAACACTAGAGGTACTGAGGCTCCATACTCTGTAATTTCCTTATAACACACATACCTCTCTCATCCCCTACAGTCTGTATTCCATTCTTCCCTTTCTTCAAATGTCACTTAAATGTTGCTAGTGCCAAGATTCTGCTCTCTTCTTTCTTCACTCTACTCACCAATTGGGTACCTTCAGTCACTTCTATGGATTAAATTATCATCTATTTTTATTTGAATCACAAATTGAACCCAATGAGAGTGCTTGGGATCCAGATTTGTATGCCTAACTGGTCCTTCTAAATAATTTTGTTCACTACCAGTGGCAGCCAAAATGGGGTAAGCCCACAACAGCCTATCTTCTCCCTTAATTATAACTGCAAACTCTGGACAGAATATGAAAAGGAACTAACTGAGGACATGCAAAATAAGCAGCAATAATAGGAAGGTTGGGGAGGAAAGTCAAAACTTGAAAGCAACAAATCTGTGGTGAGTTTCTTGGTTATTTTTTCTCCTTTAATTTTCAGCTTTGAAATAAGATTGGTTAATTTGCTAAACTACACTATCTTGAGAAAAACAAAAGGGTGGGCATCAAAATTTAGAGAGAAAATCAACTCTTCTGGCCAGAAGAATCAAGAAAAGGATTCCCTGAGGACCAAATAGTGTGTTTCAGGAAACTCAGTTTTCACTTTTTTTTTCTTACTCTGTTAAGGGCAGCCTTAGTAGCACATGGCTATACAAGAGTACAGAGCCTAAAACCTTGAAATAAACCAGTGTTTGGCTAGATGATCTGGGAAAATGAGCCTGTGGGAGACAAAGAGTATAGACGAAATAAAAAAGAGAGAGCCAAAGAAGTTCGCCACTAACTTTGTGTGCATAATGACCCAAGTCTTGGGCTCAGAAGTGCACCAAATCTTGAACTGCACATAGATGACATTGGAATCCCAACACATAGACAATGACACTGAGCTTGTATTTTAAATCTAACTGGGTTTTTGACAGCAAATACACACACACACACACACACACACACAAATAAACATTCTTCAGATGACTTTTTTAAACTTTATTTATTTATTTTGAGAGAGTGAGAGTAGGGGAGGGACAGAGAAAGAGAGAGAGGGACAGAGAATCCCAAGCAGGCTCTGCACTGTCAGTACAGAGTCCAATGTGAGACCCGAACTCATGAACCATGAGATCATGGCATGAGCAGAAATCAAGAATGGGACACTTAACTGACTGAGCCACCCAGGCACCCCATCTCCAGACAATTTTAAAAGGATTCAGGTCCCACAACATGATACAAAAATATCTAGGATGGGGTGCCTGGGTGGCTCAGTCAGTTGGGCGTCTGACTTCAGCTCCGGTCATGATCTCTCTCGCACTCCGTGAGTTCGAGCCCTGTGTCGAGCTCTGTGCTGACAGCTCAGAGCCTGGAGCCTGCTTCCAATTCTGTGTCTCCCTCTCTCTCTGACCCTCCCCTGCTCATGCTCTGTCTCTCTCTATCTCAAAAATGAATAAAAACATTAAAAAATTTAAAAAAAAATCTAGGATATAATTCCAAAGAAGGAAATGTCATCAATTTGAAGAAAACTGAAAATAAACAGATGTCAAAAGTAGAAAATATCAAAGACTATAAATGCAGTTATAACCATGCTTTATGAGGTAAAAGTGAAGTTTCCGGAAAGGTATGGAAATAAATGTTTTCGACAAGAGACACAGAAAGAAGCTGTCTAAAATGGAAACCCAATAAGAATGAAGTAACTGAAAAATATAACATCTAAAATAAAAATTCACTGAATGGGTTCAATAGTGGAGCAGAGGAAGCAGAGTAAGTAACCAACAAATATCAAGTTGGACTGATAGAAATTCACTATTCTGAGAGCACCTGGGTGGCTCAGTTGATTAAGCATCTGACTCTTGATTTTGGCTCAGGTCATGACCTCACAGTTCAGTTCCTGAGATTGGGCCCCACTTCAGGTTCTGCACTGACAGCACGGAGCCTGCTTGGGATGTTCTCTTTCCTCTCTTTCTGCCCCCCCTTCTTAGGCACACACATTCTCTCAAAATAAATAAGTAAACTTTAAAAAAAGAAATTGACTACTCTTCAGAGCAGAAACACATAATAAAAGATTGAAAAAAAGAGAAAAGAGACTCAGAGAACTATGGAACAACATCAAAAGTTTTACTATTTGAGTTATTGAGGAGGTGGAAAGGAACAGGTGCAGAAAATAATATTTGGAGAAATAATGACTGAAAATTTAATTTGGCAAAAGACATATATGTACAGATTCAGATTCAAAAGCTTAGCTAGTACTCAAAAGGATAAACTTTAGGGAAATCATGCTCAGAATCATCAAAATACAACTGCCCCAAAATATAAAGAATAAATATTGAAATGAGGCAGAAAAAATGATCCATTTACATATAAGGGTAGTGTAATTTGAATGTATTCATATTTTTACTAGAACAAATGGATGGCAGAAGACAGAAGAACGCTATTCTTGATAGACTGAAACAAAAGAAATGTTAATGCAGAGTTCTGTATTCATGGAAAATATCTTCTAGGCAAAAGCAAAATAGACACTTTCAGCAGGAGGAAAACTAAGAGAATTTGTTACCAACAAACCCGTCTAAAAGAAATCTAAAAGAAATGCTCAAGTAAGTTTTTAAAAATAAAGGGAACCTTATTTTTTATTAAAAAATTTTTTTTAATGTTTATTTTTGAGAGAGAGAGAGACAGAGACAGAGCGTGAGCAGGGGAGGGGCAGAGACAGAGGGAGACACAGAATCCGAAGCAGGCTCCAGGCTCTGAGCTCTGAGCTGTCAGCACAGAGCCCAACGCGGGGCTTGAATTCACAGACTGTGAGATCATGACCTGAGCTGAAGTCGGAGCTCAACCGACTGAGCCACCCAGGCACCCCAAACTAAAGGGAACCTTAACAGAGGGAAACTTGGAATGGAAGGAAAGAAGAGCTAGGGAGGTGGTATTATAGCTTAGTTAGAATAAACTATTTTTCTCCTCTTAAGTTTTTAAAAATATAAATGACCTTTCAAAGCAGAAAAAAATCTAATGCTTTGTGGTGATATTTTCATGTATCTAGATCTAATACATATAATGTCAAAGGACTGTCTAGTTGAAAGATTTCTACATTTTAGCTGAAGTGGTAAAATATTAACTCTGAAGTGTCTATAAAATGTTAGTATGTATGCTGTATTTCTCAGAGAAAATATTAAACACAACAGAAAGAGAAAAAGACAAAACAGAAATAGATAAAATTAAAGGCTAAAAAACATTCAAATAATCCAACAAAAGATCGGAGATTGGGAAAAGGAGAACAAAAAAACCAGAAAGAGTACAGCATAAAACAAAAAGTAAAATGGTGAACCAAAATCCAACTGTATCAATAACGGCAGTAAAAGCAAATAGTCCAAACACATTATTTAAAACATGAAGATTGTCAGGACATGCAAAATAACAAGATGCAATGATATAGAGCCTTTAAAAATTAAATTATAGTACTGCAGGTAAATTAAAGGTAACAGCATTGGGAAAACATGTAAACATTAATCAAAAGATTGGTAGCTATGTTCGTTGCAGAAAAAGTAGATTTCAAAACAAGAAAACTCATCAGGGATAAACCGTGAGATTTTCCAGTGACAACGTGGTAATAGCACAGGAAAACAAAATAATTCTAAATGCCTTACATAGAAGTTCAAAAGGCATGAAACAGGAACTGAAAAAGCTGAAATAAAACGTAAATACATCCACAGTTACACATGGAGACTTCTACATTCCTCTCTTCGTGATCAATAATTCAATACAAAAAATAAGCATGATTTTAGAAGAGCCAAATAACATCATCAACCTAACCTATCCAATTGACCCATAGCATTTATACCCAACAATAGAGAAGACACATTGATTTTGAGTGTGTGCGGGATATTCACCAACGTGGGTATCATAAATTATAAGGCAAGCCTTAACAAATTTAAAAGGAATAAAATTATACAAACTGTGATTTCAGACCATAATGAATCAAACTAGAAATTAATAAGAGAAATGTATCTGGAAAATATTCAAATATTGGATACTAAACTACATGCATTTAAAGCTTTCACTGATCTAAAACTCTCATTCCTGCACCTTCATACTTCCTCTGAAACATCCATGCCTGACTACCTTACTTTGCTTGGCTAATTCTTATTTACATAAGAGGTATCGGTTTAAACTTCATTTTCTCAATACAGCTTCTCTGGTCACCATGTAATGAAACATGTGCCATCGCATTGGATTTTTATTACACTTTTTCCCTTTCCCTACTTCCTCACAATGTTTCATGTAATCAAATGTTAGTGGATTTGGTTGGACCCTCATGATCCAGGCTAGAAGTTCATCTCAGTGTAGGGTAACATCACAGACAATAACAGAAAAATATAACAGCCAAAATCTGATACCAGTTACCACTTTCTCAATCATTAGACCCAGCAAGCAAAAAATTCTTCTTTCTTTAGAAACTGGGATAGAGGATCTCTGTCTGGTTTGGGAATCAAAGTAATGCTGGCTTCATAGAATGAGTTTGGAAGTTTTCCTTCCCTTTCTATTTTTTTTGGAACAGCTTGAGAAGGATAGGTAGTATCTCTGCTTTAAATGTCTGGTAGAATTCCCCAGGGAAGCCATCTGGTCCTGGACTCATTTGTTGGGAGATTTTTGATAGCTGATTCAATTTCCTCACTGGTTATGGGTCGGTTCAAATTTTCTATTTCTTCCTGTTTGAGTTTTGGAAGTGGGTGGGTGTTTAGGAATTTGTCCATTTCTTCCAGGTTCTCCATTTTGTTGGTATATAATTTTTCATAGTATTCCCTGATAATTGCTTGTGTTTCTGAGGGATTGGTTGTAATAATTCCATTGTTGGTGGGAATGCAAACTGGCGCAGCCACTCTGGAAAACAGTGTGGAGGTTCCTCAAAAAATTAAAAATAGATCTACCCTATGACCCAGCAATAGCACTGCTAAGAATTTACCCAAGGGATACAGAAGTGCTGATGCATAGGGGCACTTGTACCCCAATGTTTATAGCAGCACTCTCAACAATAGTCAAATTATGGAAAGAGCCTAAATGTCCATCAACTGACAAATGGATAAAGAAGATGTGGTTTATACATACAATGTAATACTACTTGGCAATGAGAAAGAATGAAATCTGGCCCTTTGTAACAATGTGGATGGAACTAGAGGGTATTATGCTAAGTGAAATAAGTCAGGCAGAGAAAGACAGATACCATATGTTTTCACTCTTATGTGGATCTTGAAAAACTTAACAGAAGACCATGGAGGAGAGGGGAAGGGGGAAAAAAAGTTACAGAGAGGGAAGGAGGCAAACCATAAGAGACTCTTAAATACTGAGAACAAACTGAGAGTGAGGGGGGTTAGGGGAGCGGGGAAAGTGGGTGATGGGCATTAACGACAGCACCTGTTGGGATGAACACTAAGCATTGTATGGAAACCAATTTGACAATAAATTGTATTTAATATAAAAAAAAAGAAAGTGGGATAGAGGAAACCTTAATTACTTAAATTTATTCTTATTTTGTTTTCATATTAGTTTACTTGCCTGTTTTTCCTATAACACACTAAAATGCATGAGGAAGAAGACATCTATCTTACCATTTCACCTGGCCTAGTGTCTTACGCCCATCTGATCAGCTATTACTATCCGATGCTTCTTTGCTGGTGATCTGGGCCACTAGAATTCTGGTCTAACTTAGAAGAACCAAGAAAAATCCAGCTCCCCGAACCTTTGGAGGTTTTTTTTTCATCCTTGAACATCAAAGAAATTTTTTAAACGTGACTTTTTAAACATTCTAAAATAGTCTTATTATAACCTTGTGTGCAAAGCCATTTTCTCCGTGAAAATCCCTAGTGTCTTGTGACATTCCACAATGCATTTTAATTTTGTATCTTATCTACTTGTTCAGTATTAATAAAGTGTTTCCAGAAGGCAAAGCTTTCCTTATTTGTTCTTTCTATATCTATACCCATATTCAGCAGGAATATAACTGCCCCTGGCAAAGAAGGGTCTAGCCGAGAACAAAATGCACTCAGGAAAGCCATTATGTGAGCAGAGACCTTTCACTTCAAGGAAATTCAGACTTTGCACTTGAAGGTATATGGAAGGGAGTGGCTTCAAATTACTTCACCTCATCAAGCAGGTTGCCAAGATGGTTCAGTTCATAATAGTTTCATAACCAGTGACGTTTCCACCAGTGTATTTTGGAAAAAGAGTTAATTATAAATTTAAATTAAAAAAAGACAAAAGGATATTTTCTTGTAAATATTTTAAAGGCATTTGGTGACTGAGATACAGGAAACGTATACTGATAGTAGCAGAGCTAGAATCAGCAAGGGAAAAAATTGATTTATCCAGTATGACACAACCGTACTGTGTCATTTTCATGAAGGTAATACAAATCCCTTTTTCCCTCAGCATTAGTGTACTCACCCAATTGATGCATTATGAAACTTAATATAAACTTTAAATATTACTTAGAAAATATGTAAATATTGTCTCCTACCCTTGTCCCTCCCCTCCATATAATTACCATAATTTGGTGATGGGGGAAGCTTCCAAAATATCCCTGAAATAACAAAGGTATGCAATACAATTTGTGAATATATTGCATTAATATCAGTTAAAACAAGGATCTGATTAATGTGGCTTAGGAATCTCAGACAATTTATTGAGCTGCTTGCTGATTACAATCTATGATGCTTTCTCTCTTCTGTGTAGATATTGATTTGATAGATAAAGTGGGAGTAATTTTTCTTTTGGAATGGTGACATTAATGGCCACTGAACTCTCATTGACAACAGTAGTGAACCATGTTTATTGGAACTCCAGGAGTTGTTTCAGTTATTTTTCTCTTCTTTTGTTCCCCTCCCCCCTTTTCACTTCTTACTTATGATTTCAGTCTTTTAAGGATGATTGAAAAACCTATAGGACAGTAAGCTGGTTTTTAGCCTTTCTTTGAAAGGCAAGATCAGTTTTAAAAAAGGAAAGGAAGATAAGACACTGTTTGGGGTTTATCATATTAAAATCTTGGTTAAATCTGACTTTGTGATTGTTTCTCTATTGTTTCCCCATTGAACTTATTTCTCTCTTTTCACCAGATCACACACCAGGGTTCATGATGACATCGACATCACACAATATAAGTTCAGCTATAGGTGTTATTTTGGAAAGGGGATTCTCTCAAAGCCAGGGTAAGCAAGGTAGACACATGCATGTGCCCGGCTTCCTATCATATTAGGGCATCTGTTAAATGAGACATTTCAGTGAAAAGACAATGCTTTTCATAAGTTCACCATCTTACATGAAAAAGTATAAAAAATTAGCTTTGTCACTGAAAGAATAAACAAGCTGGCAGGAAGCCTAGATGTTTGCTGTCAGTTATTTACAGAAGACTATTGGGAATATCAGTTGCCCAGCTCTTATAGACATTTAATCTGAAGGATATTTTGTCAATATCTCCAGAAGGAGAAAATTTCAGTTTTTTGAGAAGCTGAGCCTGAGTATATCATCTCTCATTGAAAGGAGGGTGTCCCATGTAGCTGAACATCTTGGCCACCTGGAGTAAGCCCCTAGGGTCATTTTCAGAAAATTGTATTTATCGCTTCAATATTCTTTTTAATAAAACAGAAGATGTATATAATTTATATATTATATGTTTAAGTAAAGCATATCATAATTATATAGACATGATATAGCTATACTTGCTTATATGTATATCGTGAGCATAATATATGCATAGTACAATAGTGTGTTTATATGTGCATATGCACATAACATGTCAATGCAATGGACAGTTTACTGAAAACAAATGCTATCTGGGCACTTCACTGAAGGCCTTTATGTTATAGTAGACGTGGTATAAACTGTGGAATCAAATGTGCTCAAGTGTGAATACTTACTCGACCTATAAAAATGGGTCCTTGAAAGATTTATTTTTTTCTGAGCCACAATTTAATGATAAATTAATAATAATCATAACTTTTCTGCAGAGTATCTTGAGGGCTTAAATTAGTAACTGTATAGCACTTAGTATACTATCTTGTAAAGTAGACACTGGTGTCTCTAGGTCGTTACTGTTAACGTATCTTAAGAGATTATTAATTTGAGAGAATCAACTTCACTTAGTGATTTACTCAAGAAGAATTTATTATAAGCCACAATATTGCAACTTATTTGGAGATATGAAGATGAAACAGCCACAGGCTCTAGCTTCACTGGCTTATACTCTAGGGAGGGTACCATGACAATGAAGGGCAGGATTGTATAGGTGAACAGTGGTATGAGATACTGATTGAGATATACTGCCACAGAAGTTTTCGTTTTTGCTTTGCTTTTATTTTGTTTTGTTTAGTAGTGCAGAGAATTTGAGTAGAGATAGTTTGCCCTTGAATTATATAGGACTAAATTCAAAGGGGGCTTCATTCTAGGCATGGGAAGTCTTAGGTGCACAGGATGAAGAGTGATGTCCTAGTTTGAAGGTCTGCACCCGGAGAAGCATGTGAATGGGAAAGGAGTCAGGCCTCTCTTTTGTGTAAATATATCATTCTAGAAGAAAGG
The DNA here is from genome assembly GCF_016509475.1 of Prionailurus bengalensis. Taxonomy (NCBI): domain Eukaryota; kingdom Metazoa; phylum Chordata; class Mammalia; order Carnivora; family Felidae; genus Prionailurus; species Prionailurus bengalensis. The sequence goes on from NC_057349.1 coordinate 103,579,016, forward strand.
TTATTCTCTTGCTTTTCTTCACCTCTCTATCCATAAGTTTCCGAGGCTCAACTGGCTTGCCTCACTAAAGAAAGGGAAGAGGTCCCTAAGGAATCACCTATAAAGTGTAGGTGGGGGGTGGGCAGGAGTTTTAAGAAAAGAAGGACAATTTCTAATTTTCTTGTTAGAAATATGTTCCATCACTGTGTGTGTGGGAGCAGGGGACTTGAATCTTTGCGTTATTTTATGAAATCAGAATGGAGACATGGTTTCATAAATAGTATACAACTCAGAAAAAGAAAGAACAGTTCAATAGAGTACAGTTGTAGCAAGTATTGGAAATACTAAAATAATTTTATGCTGGCCATCCCAATAAATTCAACCTGATTAGTTAGACAGTCATATTTATAACACACTAAAGTAAGTACAAGGATAAAGATATACAGGGAGCAATATTGTAGAACCATGGTGTCAAAGAAAGCCACCTATATTAGCTAAAGATAATCCTAAATTTTAAAACATAGATAGGCATTATACAATTAAATCTGCCTTGGAAGAATATTAGAGATCATTTCAAGGAAAGAATGAACTAAAGAACTGAAGCAAGAAACAGACCGTGACAAATTGCATTAGGTATTTTACTACTTATTGTTTGTGACACATTTTCTATTCATCCTAGTAAGTCACAGATAAGGAAAATTAAGCTATTTCGCACACACTCATAAACAAGAAGGAATTATTTTCTCCCACATGGAAGGAAGCACTTTACGGTAATCCTTTCTTTGCTGCAGAAGAAAAGTAAAATAGCATGTTGCTCCAATCCTTTTATAATGGGAGGGTCCTTGTGCAGATATCCAATTGGAATGGAGAGTTAAGGCACTTGTCAAAATGTTTTATTTCCACAGCTTTTATTTAACTTGTATATGATTTTGGTGAGGGTGGGAAGGGTGTGGTCTTTCATAGAATACCAGTGGAAAGAAAGCAGTAAATTATCTTGCAAGCCATCTGTTTGCTGTTGACATCAAAAACAAGTTCTGGATAGTTCTTCAAATAATTCTTTAATACAATGTATATAATCTCACCGAACATAGATGACAACCCTCTGCTTCAAAGATGTATTAACCAGTTCCAAATTTCTCAGTATGTTAGTTCTTTCAGAAGTAAATATTAACTAGATTGTCTCAAAATCATAGTAATAAACCTAGGGGATACAAGGTCAAGCAAAGTAGGTACTACCCTTTTCTACAAGGAGTAAAAAACTGAAGCATATTTAATTTCTTTCAGGAGAGGAGTGGGCGATACTTTCATCTTCTTTTAGAATCCTTCTCCAGATCACAAATCACTCCCCCAAAGCCGTGATGTGCTGACTGATGCAGTAATAACATATGCCCTGCTGCTACTGAAGGAGGGTGTGGGGAATTGAGGAGGTCCCTTTCTAATTTGCTAATTTATTGTTGATAGGGAGATTATAAAATGTGTTAGGTGTTTACGTAGTAGTGAATGTTCATTCCGATTTTGAATTCCTCCATTATCTTCTCTTCGTAAAGAGAATTATAATATGCTGTCTGCTACCATGGTGACTTTGATGTCTGTGAGTTAGCTGTGTGGAATACAGGCGTAAAGTTCCTTTAGATATCTATATGTGTACACCACTGTTTCAAATCTGTGAATCTATGATTAGTTAATGGTAAGAAGCAATGATAGTGCCCATGACCACTACAGAAAAGAACCTGCTTTGACAAATCATTCCAGTTTTCCAGGAACACTGTTTTGATGGAATATTGAGAGGTGAGGGGGTGCAGGGGAGGAGAAAGAAAAGAAAAGAAAAGAAAAGAAAAGAAAAGAAAAGAAAAGAAAAGAAGGAAGGAAGGAAGGAAGGAAGGAAGGAAGGAAGAAAAAAGTGGGGGAGGGAAGGAGGAAGGAAATTTCAATGAAATTTCTCCATTCCAAGTCAAATTAAATTGAATTGGAAATAATGCATAGTGACTTCTATCTTTGTTAGAATAAAATAGCACCACCACTAAATTTAACACTAGCATATAAGTAAACACTGGCAACAGGAGAGAAATTTTACTGTTTATGAATGAGGCATGAAAAGACTATAATTTTGGCTAAGTGTTCAGAGGAGGAACCCACGTGATCCATACAGCTCCCATACTAAAACGAGAGATGTTTCTCTAAAGTAATCTCATTCCATCAAGAGATTTCTAACTTTAAGTGGACGATTTTCCAATCACCAAGTTGCCCCCACCAAAAGCTATTTAAAAGAATAATTGTGTAGAATTTTGAAAAAAATTCAGTTGCTTCTATCCCAATTATGTTAGTCAGTGGCATGAAAATATGTCTACACTTTTGAGAATGAACGTAGTTATTTGTCCAAAAGAGACTGCAAAAGAAATATAAAGTAGTATTTCCTTTGCATCTTTATGAAATACAAGGAATTTTTCAACATATATGAGAATATTCTTATTCTTGTTAAGAACAGAATAAGCTCGGAATGTTGAAAGTATACTGGAATTCTGCATGTGACCTTCATTAGTAGAACAATTGGGGAAAAAAGTTCATTACCTTAAGAAGAATTTTCTCATATCCAATATTATCCGCATAATATGTTATCCAGAAAATGTAGACAATAGTAAAAAACAAAATTTGTCCTGCAGGCATAGACTGGTTTCCCTGATTAAAGTACAATTTGGTGAATTACAGTTTGGAAATTTAAAGTTACTTATATAATTTGGGTACACTTAACTTCTTGTTTTCCTTTGACATCAAGTGTGTTTAAATTCTATTAATAGATGCTGGAGATATTGTTTTCCTAACGACCAAATCTACAGATGGTTTCAGTAAATATTTGAGTTCATGAATCATTTTTGAGGATTTAAGTTGAAAATTAAAGAAATAGAATGTATTCATACATTTCTATTAAATTTTCCCTTTAATATTTAACATAATATAAAAAGAATCTTTTAACAGATAATTCATGATTTAGTGAAAATCTCAATTCTGCGCTAAGGTGCTCAGGCTTGATATGTTTAAGGGAAAAAGAAGGATAGTGTTGGAGAAGTCCGTCCTATTAGCAGCAGCAAGGGACAGGGAGTGTGTTCAAATTAAAGATGAGAGGCTATCGCCAAGTCATTGCAATAGTGGGAAGAAACGGTTCTGGAGATTCGCCCTGGGGTAGAAGCTGTGGGAACGGAAAGAAAAGGACACATGTAGAAAGATGCCGAGATAGGGGCGCCTGGTTGGCTCAGTCGGTTAAGCGTCCGCTCAGGTCATGATCTCAGAGTTCGTGAGTTTGAGCCCCACGTCAGGCTCTGTGCTGACCGCTCAGAGCCTGGAGCCTGCTTCACATTCTGTGTCTCCCTCTCTCTCTGCCCCTCCCCTGCTCATGCTGTGTCTCTCTCTGTCTCAATTCTCTCTCTGTCTCAAACATTAAAAAAAGAAAGAAAGAAAGATGCCGAGATAAAAGAACCAGTATCAATAGGAGTTGAAATTTGATTACATGGTTGTAAGAGACGGGGAGGAATGAGAGACACTGCTGGGGTTCCCAGCTTGAGTTACTTGAAGCAGGATATTCAGGGAGAATTCTTGAGCTTGTGTGTACATTGGCACAGCTCTTGGGAATGTTCATGCTCATATTCATGGAATTTTTGTAGCAGTGACAACTGTCCCTTTGAAGATACAGAAACAAGCTTAAAGTGATAAATGGACATGGTATTTTTTTTAAGTATGCCATTATTAAAGCATAATTATCTTTCAGGGAAAGCAGAGGAAATGTGGAATTTAGGTTGGTAAGTGGTAGAAACAAGCACAGGGATAAACCAATACAATCAAAGACTTCTTTTGATTTAAAAAAAAATCAAGTAAAATCTGAGAATGTGTTATACATTTGTCCTGGGAAATTAGTCTCAAACAGAGGCTTACTTTAGAAAGCTTCTACCAGCATATACATTAACATCTATCTTGCAAATCAAGTTCAAAGCTTAGAGACACCATTGAGGTCTTCTTCGAGGGGTTTCTGAATACTGCTGTTAGTTATCTACTCAGTCACGGATGCCATACTATTAAAATTTCTGCATTTGAGCAGTCAAGCAAGGCGCTGAAAAGAATCCAACAGCCCTTACAGTACTAATTATTAAATGGGAAAAAATGGTTGGAAGCATCAGTCATTTGAGAAATATAAAACTTACACACACTAAACTTCAATCTATTTTTCCCTGTTGTAAATGAGTTAACCTCATGCAGTTATAAATGATTTTCTGAACTACATGGCCCTGTGGGTGTGCATGATTTCTAGTAAGGCATATGGCCTTGATCCCTACATGGATGTGCATCATGAGGCCTAACACAGGAGTAGTTGCTGTTAATTTAGAATCTATGCCCTGCTTATTTGCAGAAGAGATTTGATTTGTTGGGGGAAAAAATAGAACATAACATTGAACAGAAACACACTTACACATTCAAGTAAATATCAAAGCTATAGGGACACCACTATTTCCATTGCTGTGGGATGCCTAAACCACTGGAAGAATCACCATGAAGACCCAACACAGGCACAGAGGGATTTACAATGTGTTCTGAGAGGCAGGGACTCAGAAATACCAATCCTTCTCTATCAACTTGGCTTTTCGGGTTTATTAATAGCCTCAATCTTGTTAGCACCGCCATTACTACAATTAATAGCACAAAAATTACTAGTGCATATTATTTCATCATTTGGAGAAGGAACACAAACTACATTTTATATACTTTGTAAACACATAGAATATTGTAATATCAGAGTATGTAACTGATGCCTAGAATTAAACATTTTTTTAATGTTTATTTTTGAGAGAGAGACAGATCATGAGTGGGCAGGGGCAGAGAGAAAGGGAGACACAAAATTCGAAGCAGGCTTCAGGCTCTGAGCTGTCAGCACAGAGCCCAATGTGGGGCTTGAACCCACAAACCATGAGATGTTTACCTGAGATGAAGTTGGACACTTAACCAACTGAGCCACCCAGACACCCCATAGTATTAAAGATTTGAGTAAGCAGTACATGCTCAGCAAGAGGTGGCCTCCAAAAAGATGTTCCATTCCATTGAAAAGCTTATAATTTCTAAAAAGAATGAAGAGACTCGTGGACATTGTTGTCTTTTCTACCCACTTAAAATCTTTGAAAATATTTCAATAATGCAAAAACAAGAGAGAAAGAGAAGAAATATAATTGATATAATTACCTATAACCCAGTTACATCAAATCTTGACATTTTACCTGATGATCATTTCTTTTCAGATTAATCTTTAGAGATGCAGCTGAGAAATCTCTCATCACTTTTTATTTTATTTCTAATGATAATCATTCACTTAAAACTATTTATTTAAGAGGCATTTGATATTGTTCTCACATTTCATGTACTCGTCAATAATCTGTACGCATACTTAAAAAATCTGTATAAATTATATTATGCCTACAACATCTTTTACAATCTACATTGTCTTTGAGATTAATAGTTACGGGTACAGTAGTTTCCCCTTACCAACAGGAGATGCATTTTAAGATCTACATTGGAGGGGCGCCTGGGTGGCGCAGTCGGTTAAGCGGCTGACTTCAGCCAGGTCACGATCTCGCAGTCCATGGGTTCGAGCCCCGCGTCAGGCTCTGGGCTGATGGCTCAGAGCCTGGAGCCTGTTTCCGATTCTGTGTCTCCCTCTCTCTCTGCCCCTCCCCCGTTCATGCTCTGTCTCTCTCTGTCCCAAAAATAAATAAACGTTGAAAAAAAAATTTTTAAAAAGATCTACATTGGATGTCTGAAACCACAGATAGTAGTGGACTCTGTATGTACTACTTTTTTCTATTTTCTTGTATGCATACATACCTACAATAAAGCCTTATGATTTAGGGATAGTAACAGATTTATAATAAATAGAATAGTTGTAACAAGTAGTGTAATAAATGTGAATGTGGTCTTACTTGTAAAATACTGTACTTGCTGATCCTTTTTCTAGTGAGGATGTGAGATGATAGAATGCCTACGTGATGGGATGAAGCGAGGTGAGTGACAATAGGCATTGTGCCATAGCATTAAGCTACTATTGACCTTCTGACAATTTTTCAGAAGGAGTATCAGTATCATCTACTTCCGGACTATGGTTGACTGTGGATAATTGAAATCGAGGAAATAAAATTACAGGTAAGGGGGATTATTGTGTATATATTTCTTTTTTTTTAATTTTTTAATGTTTATTTTTGACAGAAAGAGAGAGACTTAGCGCAAGCAGGGGAAGGGCAGAGATAGAGGGAGAGACAGAATCTGAGGCAGGCTCCAGACTCTGAGCTGTCAGCACAGAGCCTGACACAGGGTTTGAACTCACAAACCGTGAGATCATGACCTGAGGCAAAGTTGGACCCTTAACCAACTGAGCCATTCAAGCGCCCCAAACTCTGTATATATTTCTTAATGCAGTTACCTTAACAACAGTATAGTATCTTATCCAATGAAGACACCAAACATTATTTATTCAATATTAGTAGTAGTAGTAATATTTAATTAAATAGGCTACATGCCAAATGTGGGGCCTGAACCCTAAGATCAAGAGTTGCATGCTCTACTGGTTGAGCCAGCCAGGCACCGCCTACCCATTTTATTTTTGGTGGATATTTGGATTCTCATTTTTGTTTAATAAAAAATAGCATTTCAATAAATACTTTGTACATGTCTTTTTTGCACATATGTTAGAGTTTCTCTGACACCAAACTTGAATAGAGATAAGAAAGATGATCCTGTATAATTTATAATCACAAATTCTCACATAAGTTTAATGATTGAATTCAAGTACTTTAGTGGTGCAAAAAGCTAAAGTTGAGAATCCAGTTTATTTCCCATAAGGCAAAAGCACATGCAAATATTCTACATAAGAAATTCAAATTGCAAGTCTCAAATAATTTCCAGAGCTAATGTGTCAAAAAAAAAATTGGTGGCTTGGGACCCCTGGATAGCTCAGTGGTTAAGTGTCCAACTCTTGATTTCAGCTCAGGTCATGATCTCACAGTTTGTGACTTTGAGCCCCACATCATGCTCGGTACTGACAGTGTGGAGCCTGCTTGGGATTCTTTCTCCCTCTCTTTCTTCCCTTCCTGCTCACTCTCTCTCTCTCAAAATAAATAAATAAACTTAAAAAAAAGTTAGTGGGTTACAACTAAAATACACACACACACACACACACACCCCACAAAAATGAAGATGTGTGTGAATTAGCTAAAACAAAAATTAGCTGTGCTAGACTCATAAAGACTTGAAAAATTTGAATTATCAAACTTGGAATATGTTGAAAAATAAAATTTGGGGGGTATTGAATGCATTTACCTTTTTGGGGTGACTGAGTGGCTCAGTCTATTAAATGGTCGACTCTTGACTTCAGCTAGCCCATGATCTCATGGTTTGTGAGTTCGAGCCCTGCATTGGGCTCTGTACTGACAGTACAGAGCCTGCTTGGGCTTCTCTCTCCCTCTTTCTATGCCCTTCCCCTGCTTGTGCTCGTGCTCTCTCTCTCTCTCTCTCTCCCCCCCCAAAATAAATAAACCTAAACATTTTTTAAAATAAATTTTAGCCATGAAATAACTGTAAAAATTCAAATGAAAAATTAAATGGACACATTCAGCAGAAGTTTAGACACAAGTAAAAACAGAGTTAGTGAATAGATGCTATGACTGAAGAAATTTTCCAGCATAGATTTCATAGAATAAAAGATGTGGTAAATTAAAAAAAAAGAGAGATTAGAAAGCTGTAGGAAAAAGTTACAAGGTTTAGCATCCAGCTAATCAGGGTTTAAGAAATATGTAGCAGAGATGGTCAGAATGAAGTGTTATTTATTCAAAAGAATAATGGGTGGGAATTATCCTTTATGAAAAATGCAGTGGATAGAAAGCAGACGTCATATTCAGGAAATTGTTTATAGACTATTTTGCTTATGGAATTTATAGACTTTCCTTTTAACTAGCTACAGAAATGTTTGCTACATTTTTATTTATCATAAAACACTTATTTTTTAAATATGCAAACGCTTTGTTGAAACATATTTCAGTAAGAAAATAGATTTTCAGTAAGATTACAAAAGTCCTGACAATATGCACTCTGGTGACCACAGAAATATATAAAGAATGCAAATAGAAAACTAGGCAAGTGGGCAAAATTTCTATTTAAGTTAAAATGTTTATATATTCTATTTCCTATCATAATCAGGACTTGAGTCACAGTACTGAATTACAGTGAAAGAATCAAGAAGCTATCTAATTTATTCATTTGGGATCTAAAAATGTCAATTTTTCTTCCTGGAATCTAACTTTTAACCTCAAGCCTTGTAATGACCAAAAAACTTAAAAGACACATTTACTGTAGGAATTATGGAACCTAATTTTTCTATGGAACATATTTATTTCGAAACAATATGTATAGGTTGAGTACTGCTTCTGAGTGGGCTAGAGTACATCATGGAAAAGAGTGTATATGGAGAGGAAAGTCCAGATTTAAGCTGCAAATGACTCCAATAGGTAGAAATTGGTGAAGAAGAAGAAAACAGCAAAGGAGACCGAAGGATCAGTTGAGGTAAGGAAAAAAAAAAAAGACATGTTAGAGTCCTGGAAGCTATGAGAGAGAAGTTTCAATAATGGGGATTTGGTAAGAGATTGAGTAAGCTGAAGCAGAAATATGATTAACAATATTGGTGACCTTGACAGATACATTTTTAATGGAGTAGTAGGGAAGTGAAGAAGGTGGGTTGGATCAAAGTGTGGACTAAAGGCATACAATTGGAGGTAGCCTGTGCAGACCAATCTGGGCAGGTTGACTCTGGTATAGGTCAAGAATATGGCCAAATATTTGGAGATAGTGTAAAATGGGATTTTTTGTGCATAGCTGTTGAAGATACTAGAAGATGCTGTTATAATGATGTAATTGCCATAGAAAGGAAGGAGAGACGAAATTAAAAAGCAGAGTTTAGTGAAAACTTAAAAGGATAAGCTTTAGAGCACACATAAGACTGGCCTTTGGTAGAAGAAAAGACACTTCCTTTATTATTTTTTTTAAAGTTTATTTATTTATTTTGAGGGAGAGAAAGAGAGGATGAGCAGAGAGAAGGGGGCAGAGGGAGAGAGAGAGAAAGAGACAGAGAGACAAAGAGACAGAGATTCCTAAGCAGGCTCCGCACTGTCAGGGCAGATCCTGATGCAGGGCTTGAACTCACGAACCGTGAGAACCTGAGCCAAAACCAAGAATCAGACACTCAACTGACTGAGCCATCCAGGCACCTTGACACTACTTTAGTTATAAAAACAGTAAAGAAAGAGATGTGGTGAATGTAGGTAGGATTATAGATTTGTTGAGGAAAATAGTAAAGCAGTGAGAATATTAGGTGAGGTCATCTGCTGGTCATCTGCTGCATTGAGAAAAGGCTGTGGGAAATTGGGAGAACTGAGTAACAGAGGTAATCTAAGAAAGAATCATCCTTTTTTTTCTTTTTGTTTGGTTGTTGTTCATTGTGAATACAAGTGAAACAAACCCATTTATATAATTCTTCCCTCACAGTAGTCAATATTTCTGCTTTAGTCACAGCATCTGTAGATTGTAGAGTTTATCTACATTTGGTGTTTCTGTCAAGAGGTGGTTAACAGAAATCAATTACAATGGATTAATATAGTATTTGATTTGGCCAAGAAAAAAAAAGCAGGAGACAATATATTGCTAGAAAGGAAGTTGTGAGGCTATATAGATGAAGTAGATCATTTTTGACTAAGGGGATATTTGAATGGACAGCTTCCAATTGATATTGCAAAAGTATTACAGTGACTAAGAGAAGAATCAATGGCGAAATATAAATAACAGGACTGTTAGGCAAAAGTAAGATTTCAACTGACTTTGAAAGCCTGATGGTATACCTACTCATTCATCACCGTTTCGTGACTTTCTCCAGAACATCCAGAAGAGCACGATCAAATAAATCCAGATAATTGGAGCTATGAGAAACCACAGATAGTTTCAAGGTAGATCAAATTGGCAAACGCACAGTTGGAAAAATGTAATTTGAACAGCTGGTTATAAGGTTTTGACTTGGAAGAGAGGCAAGTGATGCCAGAATTAGGGCGTGAGGAAGAATATGGTACAACTGGGATGGTTAGAGGTCTCCATCTTGGTAGAGATAAAAATCCCGTTCAGTGGAAATTTAGAAGCGTAAAATCTAAATCATCAGGAGGCCCCATCAGACAGTGGGAGTTTGAGGTCGGTCATCCTAAGAAAAAATTCAAATGATAGTGAAATGTATATATACTGTGACTGCTTGTGTGAGTGACTACAACCTACTGGTATGGAGGTCAGTGTTCCTGAGAAGCCGGAGATATTTAAGCCAGAGTGAAAGGAATATCGAATAGTCAAAGACAAAAAAATCATAAACTGCATATTTCTTATGAGCAGCACCAAGAAATTTCACGTTATTTTTAGTGCCGAGTGACAAAAGTTAAATAACCAATTTATTTTCCGAAACTTTTGATTAATTTCTTTACTGGAGGCTATCATAAAGAAAATTGACAATTTTAGAATTTGAGATAAAGGTCAGTCATATATTAAATGTCACTTCTGAGACAAGAAATGGAGTGTTGACAGTAGAATAGATTCAAGGAGAACCACCAACTTTGCCCTCTGCCAACGCAGTCTAACTGTAGATTCCCTGCCCCCACACCCCGGAAAATAATTCTCAGCGACAGTAATTCTTTGAAATAAGCAAGTAGAAATAAATTCTTCTCATGCAACTTGTTAAAACTGTCCTGAAATTGAGTAGGAAAATTGTGTGCGTGTGTTGTCTGTACACGTGCTCACACACACTCACAACACGACTTCAGATTTTTGGATTAGTTTTGGTTATTAGGATATACATTGTACACAGAAGAATATAAGACAACTTCTATGTGTTTTTCAAATTATTATCTAAAGAGAGATATCAGGAAAATGCACATTTACTACGAACAAATCTAACATTTACAAAATGCTTTATACAAAGAATAAATTAAACAGGTTGATTATTTGCTTTCCAAAATATTTATTACAGTATTCCTTTAAATGCCAAGTTTCTTCATTGAGGTTTAATAACTGGAAAACTTTTGTAGAGCTCAATTATTTTTTAAATCAAGATATCAATACATGTTAAAACGAACTTAAAAATAAATTCATGGAATAGAATAGTCTTTCGAAGACATGAATAAGAACTTAGTAACTAAAGAAGCAGAAATACTAAAGAAGGAGAAATTCCATGCACAGAATAAAAGAATATAGAAGCTTGGAGATCTAGAACCAACATATGGATTCTCAATATGGAAATCAGTAAGAGAAACATAGTTGATGAGAAATTATGACGAATTCTGACTGAAAAATATGCCATGATAAAAATATATATTCACTGAAACCATAGTAGTTTCATCACACTTACTTTATGTATGGAACTATGAAATACTGTTTTAAAATCAGTATTTCTAAAGTTTATTATGAATAATAAAGAGAAATAATAAAAGTTGGTGAATACAGTATTCCCAGAGTCTTCTTCATGTGAAAAAAAAAGAAAAAACTTATGAGAAGAAAAAGAAGGATGTGATAGCTAGAGAGACAGAAAAGCTTTCCCTTATGGAACTTAAATATAGGTATTATTACACAATACCTGTAATAATTTCAGTTAATGATTAAGTTAAAGTGCATTGCAAGTGGAAGGTGTGGAGGCATGTAAACTACCTCTCAAGGGTCCACAAATACAAGCAACAGAACTTTGACAATCTCTACTCTGTTTGTAGTCTACTGTGAAAAAAATGTACAGTAGATCAGTAATTAGAGCCTGCAGGAATTAGAACCTCATTTGGCATACAGATTGCTTTTGTTTGGCCTACAGTGATTTTAAATTGTGGAAACATTAAAAAATTGAGAAATTTTATATGGACGCAAGTTTTCTGGGGCTTCATTTGAAAAATCATAATGTCTGGTGATTCTGTGAGGTGAGGGGCAACCAGACCCTTTTCCCTGAGACTTGCACTCTATCCTCCACAGTCCCTTCCTCTTACCTGTGTGTGTACTTAAACTTGCTGCTTTATTTACTTGGTTGGCACATGTAAGCATTCCATTATGTGATGCTCTGCTCAGAAGGTAGGTTCTAAATACCAAGACATTCCCGTAAATCTCATATTTTACCAATAGGTAAAATTTATGGCTTTATCCATATGGGAAACCACATTTTACCAATATGTAAATTAGAAGAATGAAAAGTCCTAAAGCCCAGGGAATAAGGGATTAAATGTAGCATTGCCTGTGCCTGAGAATGCCAAGGAAGTAGAGAAGAGAAAAATAACAACCTTGTGTGCTTGTATTAAACAAGAAACGATGGTGGACACATGGCAGAAGTAAATAAAATAGTTAATATGAAGAATGAGATCATGTAAAACCATGTAAGGAGAAGAGTTGTATAAAATGATCAATTGATTGTGGAAATACATTTCACTTTCCTTTCATTATTTCACATCTCAACTTCCCTGTTCAATTAATTCAGTAATGAGACTCTTTCTCATTTTCTTATTCCCTTGTCTTCAAATTAATTAATGCAATAAATGAATGAGAAGTCAAATTTAAGAGAAATTTCTCATAGAGAACAATTAGGTCCAAAGGAAAGATCGCGGCTAGAATTTAAATAAGTAAATCGAATTCATAAAAAAAAGATAACCAAAATTATCGTATTGTATTTTGTAATTTCTTTCACAGTTTTGGATGAATATTGTTTACCTACTACCTCTGTTGGATGGGCACAGAGTTTTGGCTTTGCAAGATTTAGAGAGTTCTGGGGATTGATGGGAGTGATGGTTGCACAGCTATGTGAATCAACTCAGTACTGTTGAACTGTACATTTAAAAATGGGTAAAATTTATATGTATTTACCACAAGAAAAATGAAATAAAAAAGAATAAAAAATTTTATGTTGAACCCAGATGAAGGATTTTATAGGATCATAAATAAGGAGAATATGGTCTTTTATTTTTTGATTAAAATAATAGAAACAAAGGCAAAGAATTGTGAGTGATAGAAATTCAGGGGTTTCCTCACAAAGTTAATTGAGGACATGGAAGGAAAACAATTTTACAGTGCAAGGTTTACAAATGTAAAGTCTTTTTTTTCTCACAGACACTGGTTGATAGCCTTGTTTACAGGCTCTGAGGCTAACTTTCATGAAGTTTTTGAAATATTCCATTGTAGAATCCTTCAATTCATCTTTAGGACAATTTGAAGTATCTTTAAAAGTAGTATTACTGAAACAGATTTTTTTTTTTACCTTGCTGATGTCACCTCTACTATACTCTTTCGTAATTTAGGCCTTTATTTCCAAGAGCTTCAGGTCCCTGCTTCTAGTTATGAGAAAATGCCTTTTTCCATTAAAATATTAATGAATCTTCTTTGAAGAGGTTTATTAGAGAAAGAAAAAGAAAAATGAAAGAGAAGGAGAGAGAGAAAGAGACAGAGAGAGGGAGAATATTGAAACCCTGAGAATCTAGTGAGAGCCAAAAATAGCCAGCTGTGAAAAAAAGAAAATGATAAGATGCACCCATTTTATTTTGATAAAGATTTCTTAACAGCTGTACTGCTACCATTTTGGGCCAGATAATTCTTTGTTTAGTCTCCACCCACTAGATGCCACTAATGCCCCCTTCTGGAGTAGTGACAGCCCAAAGTGTTTCCTGGGGATAAAACTTCCCCCAGAAAAACTACTGCTCTGTATTTTTCGGTCTCTCTGAGGTAAATTTTCCAAGATACAACCATTTTCAATGTGAAGTTGACTGACTTACATGAAAACTATCCAATCTTTTACATCTCAAGGAATCTCTGTTTTAATGTATTTAATTTCTGGTTAAAATAATTTAAACCAGATCATTTAAAAAATTAATTCTTCTCTGTCTTGAAATAAATTATTAAATTCAAATGGATATTACTATAGCAACTGCAAATTTTTTCAGATGAGGCATACATTCTTGGCTAGAACTAATCCCAAGAAAGAACCTTCAGTATAAATAATATTTCCTTCAACTATTTTATATTCACATTTCACAGACTATAGTTAAATATGTTGAGTTGAAATACAAAACCTAAAGCAAAGAAATACATCCATAAAGGCAGGAAGTTCTTTCTTTCTTTATTTTTTTAATGTTTATTTATTTTTGACAGAGTGAGAGAGAGACAGAGGGTGAGCAGGGAAGGGGCACAGAGACCAAGGGAGTCATAGAATCTGAAATGGCTCCAGGCTCTGAGCTGTCAGCACAGAGCCCGACGCAGGGCTCGAACCCATGGACAGTGAGATCATGACCTGAGCTGAAGTTGGACTCAACCGACTGAGCCACCCAAGCACTCCAAGGACAGGAGTTCTGATCAACCAATCTCTAATATCACATGACATTATGATGTGTCTATATACCCACAACACTTTTTTGCCTGATATTTTAAAAATTTTATTTAATAGGAAGAATATTTTCCATTCAAATATAACACTTCAGTAAATACTTATTTATAATTATGAACAACTCAAAATACTCATCACTGATGAACAAAAATATTCATATTTTTATTCTCAGTTTTGAGAAAATCATTTTATGATAGAAATTTACTATAATCTTCAAATATTTGTTGAAAATAATCCTATGTAACAAGCATAGTATTTGTCACTGTGAAGGATTCCAAGAATTTCACAGGTTGATATGATCATTTTCTAATGCTTCTTAGAATTATTATTTTTAATCATTAAATAGACTGAAAAAAGAGAAACATTATTTCCTGTTCATCATTACAGTGAGCAATCATCTTAACATATATTTTACATTCAGATTAACTTCCTTTTAATTCATTATTAAAAGATTTGATTAAACACTTAATTGTACAGAATATTGTACCAAATTATGTACAAGTTAAGTTAAATGACCGTCCTTTATAAATTAGTAATCTGAAAGTACCGTGTTATACATCACATTATGAAATTCACAGAGTACTACATTCTCTGTGAATCTCTCTCTGACCCTAATCCTACCCCCATTCTAAAAAATAACAAACTATTCCTTCTTTTGTGCTGTATACATTTCTATTACTACTCAAATTAGATTATAGTGTAATTTTTTAAAATGTTTTTGGCCACTGTCTTAGATGTCAATAGCAGAGAATTATTATTGCAACACTATGATATTTAAAAGAATCTCTGATGGCTGGAGTTACCAAACCCCTTGAAAGGTCTTGAAATCTAGTAACTCCTCATTTAAAAACTGAAAAACTGAGGCCCAGAGGGGAAATAATTTCCACAACCTACATAATGGTGGAGTCTAGATTCTAATCAGAATCTTTAGGTCCAGACTCTTCAACTACACTAAGAGGATACTTCTCTGAAATCTAGAAATATTTTAGTTATTTCTCCATCATTTCCGAGAGAGGGTACCGGAGTTAGATTTCCCTGCCAAGTTTCAATTAATGTAAAGAATTTCTACCTCCCTGGCACCTAAAGATTCTGTAGTCATTCACCTGTTGCTAGAAATTAAGAATTTTCTCAGTAACTAGAAAAGACTAAATCTGACTGGGACACAACAGGGGAGCAAATGCATAACTTGAACTGTAAAGAAGAAAAAAATCCCCCCAAAGAGTGAACATCTTACTTCATTGGGTAAAAAATCAGTGGTGGCAATGGCCACAGTTTTGGTTTCAAATGATCACAGAACTCGATAAAATTTTCAATGGACACCAGGGTCAAGTTATACATTGACTTATACTGTACATGGTTGGTTTTAAAAATGACTTTGGAAATCTCTCCTTAACACAAGTATAGGGCCCAAGCTTTTTGAAAACAAATGTGTTGACTGCACATTGTAGCCATCTCTACAGCCTCTTCTGATTTTTGACATCGGTTCATCAGAAGAAAGTAGTATTTTATTCTGAGTCAGTCTCACTGGAAAATTTTTATTTGTCTCCTTTTCTCTGGTGTGACTTCAAAGTATATTCCTGAAGTTCAAATCTCATTTGGAGAGAATCCTTTGAAGCCAAAGTAAAACCAGACCTTTTGAGTTTCTGGACCCAATTCTAATGTGTGTATAAAGGCTCCCTGACACCAACAAGCAATTCTTAGACACCAGATGGGTGTCCTTCAGTTCAACTCCATTCTGACATTAACAACCTGGAGATAGCATCCAGATTCCACAGGTTATGGGTTTAGTTCTGCAAGGCTGCACTCCACTTCAGATGCCAATCTCAAGCCTTGGTTGTTATCTGTGCTTCTGACCGACTGGCTATAAATCAGAAGTTCCAATGACCACCCCCCCCCCCGCCCCCGCCACCCCGCCATGCCACCCCACCCCACTGGTTCAATTAATTTGCCAGAACAGCTCACAGAACTCAGGAAACCTGTTTCTTCCCTACCAGTTTATTACATGGGATGTTAAAGAATGCAAATCAACAGCCAGGTGAAGAGATACAAAGGACAGGTATGGGGAAAGGGTATGAAGCTTCCAAGTCCCCCGGGTACACCAATCTCTCAGCACCCCATGTGTTCAATGGCCGGAAACTCTCCAAACCCTGGCTGGCCTTTGGGGTTTTTATGGAGTTCTCATTACATAGGCATGATTCCCCAGAAGTGGATGGGAGACTGACCATCTAACCCTCTAATCACATGATTGGCTTCACTGAGGATCAACCCCATCTGGTTCCCAAAGTCACCTCATAAACATAACAAAAGACTCCTTTATGGCTGCCATCACTAAGCAAATTCCAATGGTTTTAGGAGCTCTGGGCCAGAAAAAGGGACAAAGACCAAAAATATTTTTTCTTATCATAAATCACCATATCACACCAGGCAAGCTAAGTTTTCTGATCTCTATTATATACCGTTTGACACACAGTTTAGAGTCTCTGGATAGTTGATGTTGCTCTACTCATTGGTCTGGTGGCTTTAACTCTCACTCCCTGATGACCTGGTCATGCACAATCTGTTCTGCTTTGTATGCTGAATAATGTTTGGACATGGGAGTGCAACAGCAAGACTTGCTCCCTAGACCTCAAATCTACATTGAGTCTAATAATTATTTCTTTGTAGATTTATTGTTTCTCTTACACAGTAACCTCTTCGAAAGTAGAAAACAGAAGTATTTAAACATTTTTATATCTACACATAGCACCAAAATTAGCCCATAGAAGTGTTGTAAATTTTGCTTTTGCGCTGGAAAAAGGTAAGAAATGAGTCATCGGTTACTCACTGATCAGTACCTCACTTTGTTATTTACTAGCTTCCTACCATCTCTCAAGTTAGAAACCTGAAAGTCAACTTATAGTCCTTGCTTCTTCTCCACATGATTTGTCACCAAATAATTTTTACTCAATCTTTTAAAAACAGGTGTTAATGTCGCTGCTCCAGCCACAGCCCCTGTTGTCGTCCTCTCTTGGATTAATTTATTTGCCTTTGAACTCTACTGCTGTCTCTACTCCATACAGGCAACACTTCAGAAATGTAAATTTGTCGGGGCGCCTGGGTGGCGCAGTCGGTTAAGCGTCCGACTTCAGCCAGGTCACGATCTCGCAGTCTGTGAGTTCGAGCCCCGCGTCGGGCTCTGGGCTGATGGCTCAGAGCCTGGAGCCTGTTTCCGATTCTGTGTCTCCCTCTCTCTCTGCCACTCCCCCGTTCATGTTCTGCCTCTCTCTCTGTCCCAAAAATGAATAAACTTTGAAAAAAAAAAATTTTAAAAAAAAGAAATGTAAATTTGTCCATGACACTCTCTTAATTAAAAACTTTCGGGGCGCCTGGGTGGCTTGGTCGGTTAAGCGTCGGACTTCAGCTCAGGTCATGATCTCACGGTCCGTGAGTTTGAGCCCCGCGTCGGGCTCTGTGCTGACCGCTCAGAGCCTGGAGTCTGTTTCAGATTCTGTGTCTCCCTCTCTCTCTCTGCCCCTCCCTGTTCATGCTCTGTCTCTCTCTGTCTCAAAA
This sequence comes from Prionailurus bengalensis, assembly GCF_016509475.1. NCBI lineage: Eukaryota > Metazoa > Chordata > Mammalia > Carnivora > Felidae > Prionailurus > Prionailurus bengalensis. The sequence continues at coordinate 103,596,993 of NC_057349.1, forward strand.
ATAAATAAACGTTAAAAAAATTAAAAAAAACTTTCAATGACTCCCCATAACCCGTAGTACAGAGTCCAAACTCTTTTGTGAAAGAGCCTTCAAAATATGACTCTGGCAACTATGTCACTACATTTATCAATACTTCTTTCCATCATCTGTATCTTAAGCATGAGCAGTATTACATTAGCTTGCTATTTTATTAATTACTATAAGATATGCTATCAAAGTTTGCTATATGTCTTCATATGCTGTTAATAGTGTTTAAACTGCTTCTTATCTTGTATCATCTGGTGAAATTCTAAAGTTAACCCTCAATCAAGGCTAATCACATCTTTATTGGTCCTACTATTTTATTCTGGCTGTATTTCTATTATTCATTCAACATGTTACTATGATCGTTTATATACATTTGTCTCTCTTATTCAGACTTGAATCCTAAACAATGCCAACATTGTTTAGGTAAGTAAAAAAAAATACATGAATGAATCAAAAAATGTAAGGTCTCAGTCACATATATGTATAGATATAGGTATAAGTATAGGTATGGGTATAGGTATAGGTATAGGTATGTATAGATGTTTCTGAAGTTAGAGCCATATTTCTCCTGAGACTTTTTAGTGTTTCTAAAAATCACCTGGATCCATTGACAAAAGCTAAATATATTTGGAAATAATGTTGGCTTGCTAGAACTGACCAGTGAAAGTTGAAGGAAAAAAAGTACCACACTGTCTTAGGATATTGTTATAAAAAAATGTTTCATTTTATGAGTATTGCAAATTATAATATTCTCTAAAAGTTGATGTAAGCTTGATTTTCTAGATTTATGATTTAATAATTTCTTGACAAATCAAAGTAATATTAACTGGCTGTGCAATGCTGCCCGGTATTAATCCCTTTTGCCTTAAGACTTATGATTCTTCCAGGAAGACCTACTTGGTTCTTCCCATTTATATTGAGTGCCCTCTTTCAAAGTCATTGTTTTCACTCACAGAAACAGCAAATATTTGATTATGTCCTTGTTGTTAGGAAATCTGTATCATGCTTTTCTTTTCTTCCTCTCAAGATGGCAAGCCTAGCACTGGGCATGTTTTCATAAAACTGAGAATTTTTTTTAAAAAAAGAAAATTCTTAAAATAGAATTCAAGATTTCATTCCTGAGAATGAATGGAATAGAAATAGAATTTCATTCCTGAGAATGAATGGAATAGAAATAGAATTTCATTCCTGAAATACTATGTGTCAAGCCATAAAAGGAAACTCACCGTATCTATATTGATGGCAAAAATTATAATATTTTTGAAACTTAAATGACTTTTTAACATTGAGAGATAAAGGAGCTGTTTTGTGCCAGTAAAAAAGGAAAAGATCAAAACGTTATTCTGCAGGCTTTGTTAGTGTTCTGAATCAATACAAATAAAAAATCCATATATCATATAATACAGTCGATTTTGCTGTTAATTGTTGCACATGGTATTCCCACCTCAATACACACACACACACACACACACACACACACACACAATTTTTAAGGCTTCTTAAGCTTATTTGAGTACTACAAGAAATACATGTATTCAGGTGAATGAAAAACTGTCGTCTTCCAGAAAAATTGATAAAATATAGTATTTCTGATGCAAATCATTGAGATGGTTGTTACTCTTAAGCTTGGGGAATTCCTCTTCACTGGAGAGGGCATTTTTTGAATAACCATCAGCCCTGCATTACTTTGGATAGGGCGTGTAATCTTCTTGCCTGGTAATTATGATAGATCACTCTAATGTATACATTTTAAGGGTTTTTTTTTGATAGAACAGAATAATGGATTCTTACCTTTATCTTACCTCCAACTTTAGTGGCCCCAGCTCATTTAATTTTTCTTTTTTTTTTTAATTTTTTTTCAACGTTTTTATTTATTTATTTTTTTTGGGACAGAGAGAGACAGAGCATGAACGGGAGAGGGGCAGAGAGAGAGGGAGACACAGAAGCGGAAACAGGCTCCAGGCTCTGAGCCATCAGCCCAGAGCCTGATGCGGGGCTCAAACTCCTGGACCGCGAGATCGTGACCTGGCTGAAGTCGGACGCTTAACCAACTGCGCCACCCAGGCGCCCCAACTCATTTAATTTTTCTAAGTTATTCTTTATGCTGAAATTTCCCATACAAGAAGGCCCACATCGACTTCATTTTCTGCCTGGAAGTGATTGAGGAAAACTTTATTGCTATGAACTGATCACAGTTGTTTGGGTGTGCTTAATTTTCTCTAGTCTTGCTTTTCACATTGTTATTGTTTCTTCTTCACTGATTTTTGAGTGTTTTTTTTATTTACAGAAAGTAGGTAGAATGTGGCTTTGTGAGTTTCTTCTTGTGAATCAACATTATTACTAAATAATGTCACATTTATTCTAAGCAAGTTTGGTCTAAACAGCCAGAGACTCAGGTGGGCAGGTTGAATAAACTTCAGTTTACCGGTAAGGACTCCTGTCTCTGTGAGTCTGGATCCCGACTTGTCTCACCTCCATTCTCAGAGGTTATCTGGACTGACCTGTCTCCTATCTGTAAGAAACATTTTTTTTTTCTGGAATTGTCCAACTTTAGGCCTAAGACTGGTAGCTCTGTGGGCCCCTGGCTTATTGATGACCATATAGGTGCGTTTTGTGTGAAATACTTGCTGTGTTGTGAAACTCCACAAGGGCCTAAAGCTCTGTTAAACTTCTATGGTTGATGGAGCCCTTATGGATCAGGGTTGTGGACTATATCTAGATCCTTCTGTTAGGCCAACTCAGTGCTTGAAATTTAAACATATGTTAAAATTCAGATGTTCATTTATGGATGAGTGAAGAAGAGTGAAAACATAGGTGGTCTTGTCGTCAAGAATTTTATAAAGGCTTGGATTTACATTTTTATGAATTTTTGGCCCCCCTTCTGGCTTTGTTCAAATATGTAGATAAGGTATTACTTCCATTCTTTATCAAAGCCTTGATCATTTGAATTTTCTAAGAGTTCTGTAAAGATTTTCAAAGTCCTCTGTGCAAAACTTTCAGTGAATGACCTTACATTCTAGTTTTCACATGGCGGTGAAAGAATAACAAGATAACAAGCATGGCGGTGTTGGATATGGAAAATGCAAACACGCAACTATGCCGGATGACATAATTACTAGAAGCAGTGAAAGGGCAGTATTCATTTTTCCTCCGGTTGTTTCCTCATGTTAATACACCCTTAATCCAGATTTAATATTCTTCGGCTGCCGTAAAGTTTTTCCCACCGTCTTCCTTTCATTAACAGGTAGTTCCTGTTGCAAGATTGTCACCATCACCATGATTTTCAAATTCCTGTCTTTCCTGCAGTTTAAGGATGAGCTCCTGAGTTTATTACAGACATTTCTCCATTTTATATACAAAATTATAGGTTTACACAATTTTTTTAAACACGGCTTTTCCTGCAGTCTGCGTTTCGTGCCTGATAATCTTTTTCTCCAAAATGCTCTACATTATTTCTTAATTGTGATATTGGAATTTGCTGAGCCGACCATCCTTGCTTCGGAGCTACATTCTGAAGAAATGCAGGTGCTGCAAAACGGCTAGAAACTGTCACTTTTTATCCAGCTAATCACGGTCACAGTTTGATTAACTGTTTGCCTTTGTCTGCTGCCTACAGCGATGTGACTTGAGCTCTCGCATCTTGATGGCATCTGGAAATATCTCATAGGAATGGAAGTGCAACATAATTACTTTATACTGAACGGAGAAATGAAACCATCCATTGAAAAGCTGTGTAGGTGTAAACAGGGTCCTGTAACTCTGTGAGAAAATGAAGAGTCTCTATTCACTAAATAGTTCTCATTTTCTTTCATACCATGATAGTATATGAACATAGTTTGAATGTATAAAGTGCTTTTTATCTAAGTTTCTTACTGTACTAAGAAATTATACAGTGTGGTATTAAGTAAACACATTTCTGGGATGAATTTTGCCTAATTACGCACATTTTAAACAAACAAATAAATAAAAGTAATCATGAGTATATTACATTTCAGAATGAAGATCTCTAACAGCTAAGTGCTAAAGGCAACCAGGTCAATTAGGATCATGTGGTAGGTCCAAGAATGACAGTGTCTTATTTAAAAAAAAAACACACACACAATTTGTCCTAAAAGCCCCATCTCTGAAGTCAGCTTACACAGAATGTATCCTCTGGAGAAGTCCCTGGCTTGTTCCCAAATAATCTATTAATGGATTGTTGATCAGCTGTGAATATTTTAGCCAAAAACTCTATTTAGTTTGGGATATTTGTATCTTTGACGTACTCTGCTAAGTTTGCTTAATTACAGTGACCATTCTAAAAAAAAAAAATGAATGTGAAGCCATGGAATCCCAATAGCCATTGGCAAACACTGAATGATTGTTCCGTGCCAGGCATTGGATTTTTCACTATAAAATGTGCAAAAGATGTGTGACATGTATATTCTACAATTAATGTACAGTAATGCATGATAATGTAGGGAAAGAATCAGGAATCTCATTGGAAGAAATATTATTTTGTTTTCAAAGTTTTTTCTCTTGCAGAAAGTCATCTCGGGAAACAAGGACTTCAAAAATATCCGTCTATCAGTCATAACACAAAATGGCCTGGTTAAAATGAATGATCGCCTTTGAAACTAGTTTTTTTTTTTTTGTATTCCAATTCAGAGTATCCACTTCATGACAAGAAAAAGGTATTACCAACATGTCTGTGAGCCTCAAAAAGTATTTGATGTAACTAATGTAAAAATTTGATAAGCTTATTTTTATCATATAAAACATGCGACAAATTCACTGCTCATTCATTTGAAATCATCTCAGCCCCCCAGCGCCACCCAAGACTACTGAAAAGAAGAGTAAGATGATTTCTAGTGCACAGTTGTATAATTCTGGAAATATTCTCAGTAATAGGTTATTTAAAAATTTGAATTCGAATACAGATTATAAAAAAAAGACAAAACACACAAAGATAAGGCATCTGTGGGCACATGAATGCTTAGGTATTGATTTATACCTACCCCAAGTTTTTTGTCTTTCAATTTCTGCCTCATCTCTATTTCACAATATCTACACTTCTCTCACTTACTCGGAAGTGTCAGGATACCAAACGACTCCACAAAGCCTCATGATTTAGTCTGAGTTATTTTCATCCTGGATTTTAAGTTCTAAATCCTGTGATCATATTTCTTCTTCCTCTAAGGCTTTGAATAATCTCAAAGGAAAACACCCCGCAAACAATCGGGTTACCTCTGTAAATCTTGAAAATCCTGCATCCGGGATTGTTTCATCTGGCACAAACCTGCAGGTTTGCATAGGTGAGTAGCCAACCGTGTTCTAATATAGCCAGTCTTGTAATTTGAAATGGAATTTGATTCCTCCAGTTTTGGAAGGAACGATCTTTCTTGAAAATGAAAATCACGGCCCATTTGTGTTAACTGTTTCACCATAACATAAAATTGTCACTTTTTTTTTTCAGGAAGACTGGGAAACATGAGGAAGGGTTGTTGTTCCATGGAAGAATGTCACTTGCTTACTGCATATGACAAAGCTAACTAAAATCCCCTTTTTAGGTAGATAGGTGCAGTTTTATTAGGCAATATTAGCAGGCAGATGGAACTTGTGCAATTGCTCCCTGGATAAAAGTGAAACTCAAATGTTATATATTTTAAAGTGATAATCCTATTAACTAAGGGGTGAATATGCATTTAACATTTATTCATTAAAGCTAGAAATACACTCTGTATATACTATTATTCCTACTTTGATTATTTAATCCTTCAAAAGTCACAAAAAGCATTTACTCTGACTTAATTATCCATTATATAAAGTCTCTAGCTATATTTTGAATGAAAATAAAGTATTTGCTTTGCAAGCTAATTCTGTGTATGTATCAAAGTGATAATAATTGATCAATAATTGAGCCTGTGCAGAAAGTTCTCATTTCCAGAGTAAGGATAGATTGACAAAAGTTTGTCCGCTGACTCTCATCTGGTCACTCACATTGTGTAGCCAGCATTTCTAAGGAGTCTTAGAGCTCCAGTCTGTGACATGAAAAAGACTAAAAGCTACTAGACCACAGACACTTCACTCTGGTCAGCCACAGGCTAGGACTGAAATAATAGACCACAGACATTCAAGCAGCAGGACAAGCATCTGGGGGCAGGTTTGACCAAACGTGCTATAAGAACTCTACACGAAAGTGCAGAAATAGACTTTTTAACTATATTTGTAGATAGGAGAAGAAATGCATTGGTCAAAAGTGACTTTATGGGGCACCTGGGTGGCTCAGTCGGTTAAGCTGCTGACTGTTGCTCAGGTCATGATCTCACGGTTCATGAGGTCTAGCCCCGAGCCCTGGATCAGGCTCTGTGCTGTCAGCACCAACCCTATATCAGATCCTGTGTCCTCCTCTCTCTCAGCCTCTCCCCTGCTCATGCCCTCTCTTTCTCACTCTATCTCAAAAATAAAATAACATAAAAACAAGTGATGTTATAACTATCTGCGAGATAGCTGACTATTCAACTTCTCTTTTGCTTTTACCATCTTCATTCAGGAAAATGGTGACATGTAGACAAAGAGTAGAGCAGGCATGGCTCAGAGCGACCTAAGTCACTCAACCAGTCAGTGTGAATAGACCATGGTGCTGTTCGAGCTCTGGGACTCCACAGCAGTCATGCTTAATGGACTATGCCATGACTATGTCATGCTTAGTGGACTATGCCATGAATTAATTTGGTCATTCATTCATTCACCCATTAATTCAACAAATACTTAAGAAGCTTACCTTCGGAAGATGGTGGTGACTGTATTAATGAACATGTAAGACTGTTTTGGAAAATGACAGATGCTTCTGAAAGATCCACAGGGAAGGAATAATGAGTGCAAAGACCTACAGAGGTCACTTTCTTCTGTTTGATCACTTCCCTTGGCCTCCCAAATATCCATCTGTTTTCCACCCTCATGCCTTCTTCACATGATATTTTCTCAGGCTCAGATGTCTTTTCTGTCCTCTGCTTAGAAAACCCATAATTATATTTCAAGATCCAACAGAAACGACGCATGCCATGTGAAGTTCTCTCCTCACACATATGTATGTTTGTTCCTACAGATCAAGGGTTGGCAAAACTTGTGATATTCACAAATATTGCCAGATTGTGAATAATTTAGACTTTGTAGGGTAGGCCTTATAATTTTTTTCCCCAACTGCTCAACTCTGCCACTGAAGCATGAATGCAGCCATAGGTAATGTGTAAATGAATGGAGTGAGTGTATTCCAGTAATTCCAGTGAGTGTATTCCAGTTTATTTACAAATAGCAGGCTGTGGGCCAGATTTGGCCATAGGAAGTTGTTTGCTAGCTCATTTTATGTTTTTTTCTTTTCCTGTCTCTCATTTAGAATAAGTTCCTTTGACTCTATATTTTGCTACGTGAAAACAGGTAACATGAAAACATTTTTTCCCTGCTGATTTGGAAGATATATGTCATGCTTTAAATCCTACCGTTGCTTACATTTGAGAGGTTTTTCTCTTTGTATACTGGAAGATATACTCTATAAATAAGGACAGCAAAACTTTAGAGTGTATCTATTGAATGCCCTCAGGTAAAATGAGAAAAATAACACAAACCTCTTCCCCTGTCTCCTTCCCTTTTCATTTTCTGATTTATATTGTTGAATCATAGTTTTTAAACAAGTTTATTATTTTCAATCAGTTTTGATATTAGGCGTATTTTCTTTCATGGTTTATCATGACATTTGAATTGTTTTATAATCATACATGCAAAATTACATAAAGTCAATCCTATTTAAAAGTATTCAGTGGACATTATACTAATATTTATGCCACCTTACTCCAATTATTAATTTTCTTCTTTTTATTTATTTCCCAGTTGGTTAAATTACATTCTCAAATAATTTAGGGAGAGGGGGCTGAGGGAGCACAAAGTTTATGTAGATGGTATATATTCTGAGCCTTGGAATGCTTGTGAATCTTTACCTAATGGCTTAAGCGTGTGGAAAATAATTATCTTAATAATAAAATTTCTCTTCCTATGGTGTGTTATTCCCCATTCTGCGCTCTCTTCACTTCTGTTTGAAGATCGTCATTGAAAAAGGAAAATGAGCATTAAGTTTTATTAAGTTCTTTGAAATACTTGTCTCTTATTTTTGAAGATTTAAAATATCTCCATCTGCTTCTCCTAGCAATCAATCACCTGTAACAAGTACTCATCACTGCCTTCTGAAATATATTAACTTGTAGGATACTAAAGAGCAGTTAGTGTGATTTTGTGATGAGCAAACTGTACTGGACTCCCAGGGAGAAAAGCAAGGCAGAAGGGAGGGGAAAAAAAACTTAGATTTGACACAGCTGTATTACAATAAGGCTTTTGATTTGATTTGACCTGAAAATTTCACCAACTTTGTACGAAAGATTGATTTTGAACGCATTTATTTTAACCGGACCTACAAATTACTTAAAGATCTAATTGAAGGGAGAGGCAGTCATGATGATACAAAAGGAACATTGATTTAAGTCAAGAGAGATGACTGATTTTTTTTTAACCATATTATATTGTTGGTATAGACCTTGGGAAAATGTTTCCATCAGTTTATTAATATATAAAAGATATATATCTATTCTTAATTACCTATACAACTACTCTGAGAATCATAAGGAAATGTAAATCTAGGGGCACCTGGGTGGCTCAGGTGGTTAAGGGTCCAACTCTTGGTTTCAGCCTACGTCATGATTTCAATGTTCGTGAGTTTGAGCCCCACGACAGGCTCTGTAGTGACAGCATGAAGCCTGCTTAGGATTCTTTCTCCCTTTCTTTCTGCCCTTCCCATGCTCCCTCTCTCTCTCTCAAAATAAATAAATAAACTTAAAGAAAAAAGAAAATGTATGGGGCGCCTGGGTGGTTCGGTTGGTTAAGTGGCCGACTTGTGCTCAGGTCATGATCTCGCAGTTCCTGAGTTTGAGCCCCACGTTGGGCTCTGTGCTGACAGCTCAGAGCCTGGAGCCTGTTTCTGATTCTGTGTCCCTCTCTCTCTCTCTGCCCCTCCCTACTCAGGCTCTGTATCTCTCTCTCTCAAGAATTAATAAACATTAAGAAAAAAATTTTAAAAAGAAAGAAAATGTAAATCTAAGTTTTTATGGCTCAGAATCTGTATTTTTGCATTATTATTTTCTCTTTTATTAAAATAATTTATGAAAGCTGATACCACTATTATGTTTTTAAAATATCTATATAATTAATTTTTTCCCACATGACATAAGGTATGATATGTACAAAAGTTATTCTTCCTTTATATTGACTAATACTTTATTTATTAATTTTACTTATTTGAATGAGACACTTTTCTCATCTGCTAGGCAACATGATAGACATTAAGACTGCATGGATAAAATAATATAGAATCCTGTGTAGTCCCCACAAGTTGCTTGCAAAAACTAATGTGCAAAGTTTTGTGGGGGAAAAAAAGTAAGCTTAGTAGGAAAGTTAATCATTAGCTTGAGTAGCAACATATAAAAGAATGAAGTTGGATTGTTACAGCACTTATAAAAATTAACTCAAAATGAATCAAAGACTTAAATGTAAGAGCTAAAACTAAAAAAATATATAAAAATCAAAACTTTTATCTCTCAAAGGATACTATTGAGAAAGTGAAGACAGCCCAGAGAATGAGAGAAAATATTTGTAAATCATATATATCTGTAAGAGTCTACTATCCAGGATGTGTAAAATATTCTTACAACTCAGAAGCAAAGGAGACATGAAACACCTGGGTGGTTCAGTGGGTTCGTTGAGCATTAGACTTTGGTTCAGGCCATGATCTCACAGCTCGTGAGTTTGAGCCCTGCTTCTGGCTCTGTGCTAACAGCTCAGAGCCTGGAGCCTGCTTCAGATTCTGCATCTCTCTCTCTCTCTCTCTCTCTCTCTCTCTCTCTCTCTCCCCCCTCCCCCTCCCCCACTCGCACTCTGTCTCTTTCTCTCTCAAAATAAACATTAAATTTTTTTTTTAAAAAAGAGACACAACTGACTGAAAATGGGTAAGATATCTTAATAAACATTTTTCCAAAAAAGATATATAAGTAGCCAACAACCACATGACAAGATGCTCAACATCATTAGTCATTAGAGAATTGTAACTCAAAGCCACAACGAGATACCTCTATACATCTACTAAAATGGCTAAGATTATGTATACGTATATATCTATTTTTTATTTTTTTACTTCTTTAATTTTCAAGTTGTGAAGAAATTACAGGTTGCTGGTGAGAATGTGAAGTGATGTAGCAGCCATAGAAAACAGTTCGGGGGTTCCTTGAAAAGTTAAACATGGAATTAGCAATGACCCAGAATTCCCTTCTTAGATATATAACCAAAATGATGGGAAACAGGTGTTTGAACAAAAATTTGTACAAGAATCTTCATAGCAATGATAATAATAGTGGTCAAAGGTCCATCAACAGATGAATGGATAATCAGGGTATATACATATCATGGAATATTATTTAGCCATTCAAAGGAATGAAGTGCTGATACATGTTATAACATAGACGAACCTTAAAAACATTATGTTATTGAAATAATCCAGACACAAAAGACCATGTGCTGTATAATTCCATTTATATGAAATGTCCAGAGTAGTTACATCCATAGAAATAGAGAGCAGATGAGTGTTGTTTTAGGAGTAGGGAGAATAAGGGGTTGGGGGTATGGTAGCCTAAGGGTATGAGGTTTCTTTTTTGGTCATGAAAATGATCTAAAATTGACTATCATGATGGGTGCACACATCTTTGAATATACTGAAAAACATTGAATTATATAATTTAACTATGTGAATTATACAGTATGTGAATTGTATCTCAAGAAAGCTGTGCTTAAAAAAGGTAATGATTATTTCTTACAGCCATTTTATCCACATATACCCAAGGCTTCCCCATGCTACCTTTCTTTCTTTCTTTTTTCTTTTTTTGAGAGAAAGGGCAAGCACATGAGCAGGGAAGGGGCAGAGGGAGAGGGAGAGTGATCTTAAGAGCTTGACCTCATGACTCTGAGGTCATGACCTGAGCCAAAATCAAGAGTTGGATGCCTAACAGACTGAATCATGCAGATGCCCCTTTTTTCATCCTTCTTTATTCTGTGACACGAATATGAGAAGTTTTTACCTGTAACTGTGGTAACTTAGTAGGATTGTAACTGAGATGAGGTTTCAACACTATCACTTACCAACTTAGGTAAGCAATGTAATCTCCTCCAATACAATGGGGTCATTGTGATGATCAATTAAATAATATATGTAAAGGGCATAATTAACAGAGAGCTTCGAATGCTGTAACTGTTACCTATTGCAAAGTAACAAAATAACAGAAAACTCAGTGACTTAAAAAACCAACCATTCATTGAGCTCACAGTTCTGATGGGTGTTTCTGGAAGAAACAGCAAGGCACCTCAGCCATCTCAGAAGACCCCACTGGTGAAAACGAATAAGCTTTAGAATAGGGTTGGAAGGAAAATGATGATTCCTGACATTTACAACCATGATTTTCTGAGGACTGTAATTCTTACCATGAAAAATCTACCATTTTATCTTCCTGGAAAAGAAAAAAAAGAAAAAAAAAGTGTATTCTGTTCTAGAAGAGTGTGGAAGTTGTAAGGACTCCCAAGGAAATGTTTGTACAAAGCGCTCGAGATTCATAAATTTGTGCCAAGAATGAAAGTAAAATTGCACCTGACTTTATGAGGGTGAGAGGTCATGGTGTGCTGAAATCCTCATACTTGCCTGTCACACTGTATCCCGGTTTAAGGAGCACCACACAACTGAGATCGTTCGTACGCATTGGAAGAACGTTCACCCACTGTAGCTGATACGAATCTTATATCATCCTTAGGATATTTGCATTATTTCCTGAAGTATTAGACAACTAATTCTTCGGCTTTGTTTGCTACCAATAATTGCAAGTTGGTTTTATATGGGTACCGTTGTTATATCTGGATCTCTATTACCACATTTTTTGGTCCTTCCCTTGTTCAACTGATACTCTTTAAAAGTGTTACTGTAGACTAGGAGTGATTTTTTTTGTTTGTTTTCTGTTTGGGTTTGAACCAGGAACAAGGAATGCCAGCTTCTTTTTTGTTGTTGTTGCTGTTGTTTAATTCAAAGCAGAAGCAGACTAGAGAGTATTTAATTGCCTAGTTGACAAAATTGTTACATGCTGATAGTTTGAGAGTTTTGACACATCCCACTTTCTTTCTTTTTTTTTAATTGATTGATTTATTTCGAGAAAGAGAGAGAGTGCACAAACAGGGGAGGGGCAGAGAGAGAGGGAGAGAAAGAGAATTCCCAGCAGGTTTTGCACGGTCAGTGCACAGCCCGGCGTGGAGCTCGAACTCACAAACCGGAAGATCATGGCCTGAGTCGAAATCAAGAGTCAGACACTTAATCGACTGAGTCACCCAGGTGCCCCAACACATCATGCTTTCATAATGTGAGTCAATGCTATTTGACAAGGTACCCTAAGTCCTAGTGCCAAAGTTTAACTAAATGTATATACAACTGGAAGCTCATATATTTGTGGTCACTTAAAAAATGATTCTTTAAGGAAATTGCCTATTATCTATGCTATGCCTCTACTATTTTAGCCTACTAAGTAGTAGTTGCAAGGCCACTTTTTCTATAGTTTTATACTAGAGACTAATGTGCATTCTAACACAATAGAAGCAATATATTCAAGTTTCTTTTTTTTTGTTTTTTGTTTTTTAACGTTTATTTTATTTTTGAGACAGAGAGAGACAGAGCATGAACAGGGGAGGGGCAGAGAGACAGGGAGACACAGAATCGGAAGTAGGCTCCAGGCTCTGAGCCATCAGCCCAGAGCCCGATGCGGGCCCGAACTCACGGACCGTGAGATCGTGACCTGAGCTGAAGTCAGACGCTTAACCGACTGAGCCACCCAGGCGCCCCTCAAGTTTCTATATATATTTAACTTATGATATAATACATGTGATATTTACTATATTAAAATCACTTCACATGATACTTCACAATGTTTTACTTACAAATAAAAATTTCTCAACTGTTTTTCTTAATGCAGAAAGCTAGAGCTCCAGAGTTTCCAAGAGTTAATGGAATTTAAATTTATTTTCTGTGTTCTGATTCACTGTTTTAGCAATCTGACTTTGTCACTTGAAATTTTATAGGAAATTGCTGTGATATTACAGAATATTCAGTTAACAGTAAAAAATGGCCTTAGGCACTTTTTCAGATAAGCAAGGTAATAACAAAAAGCAGTAAACATATTGTGAGATTCTAATTACATAAAAAACTGCCTGGCTTTTCTTGAGTGTAGATACGGAAGAATTATTAATATTCATTACATTTGCACAAGTGTATTCAGGGAGTGTTTAGACAATCGAAATGCATTATACACACTAGATCTCAAAAGAATTGGAATAAACTTGTGCCTCTAAAGGAAGCACTTACAAGGAATGATGTTATTTGCACTTGTAACAGTAATACGATTTTTATATTTATACACTAGAACAAAAAAGCTGTTTGCTTCTTTCATCAACGGCTTAAAATTTATAATAAGAAAGAAAATTAATAATAAAAAATATGATCCTTCTTATCCATTAGCCCTTATGCATATAGTCTATACATATATTTATCTTGGAAAGAAACTTTTTTTTATTCTATTCTGGAGTTCGTGCTAAAATGTACCCTTCTGGGAGGATACATAAAAATAAAAATAGAAATAGCAATGCCAAAGGAATTCCAATAGTTCTCAAGATAATATCATAGAAAAATCCCAACACTCTGAGAGCTTATTTATATTCAAGTTTGCAGGCCCTTGAAGTTGCTCAGGTAACAAATCTGCTCCTGTGTTGAGATCTAGTACCTTAGAATTTCATAAAGGTCTGCACTGAATCAGTTCTAGAGATGAAAGTCTGCCACCAAAAGTGCTTGCTGCTCATGTCCAATCTGATACAAATACGTTAAAGTAATCTCAAAATTTGCCTAAAATATTTCACAGTCCAATTCAGAACCAAAATTCTACTGATAGGTGTTCAGAAAATTCATTAATATAATGAAGAAATTAAAGGAATGGTATTCATTATGTTTTTGTTGTTTTCCCTAGCAGTATTATTTAACTAGTAAATTAAAATTATTTCTGAGATCAGAAAATGACATTTTTATCCTGCTGGTCTATTCTCCTTCCTCTAACTTCTCAAAATGGCAACAACAACAAAAAATAAGGACATAACTCCAATCAGAATCTCTGAATGATATGTTGGCAGATCCTGAGAATGTTGCTGAAAGGAATGTGCAAGGTGGCCAACAGCCCTCTTTCACCCCAGATGAAAGCAGTTTTCTCTAACATTAAGATTGGGAGTTAGGAGGGGCGCCTGGGTGGCGCAGTCGGTTAAGCGTCCGACTTCAGCCAGGTCACGATCTCGCGGTCCGTGAGTTCGAGCCCCGCGTCAGGCTCTGGGCTGATGGCTCAGAGCCTGGAGCCCATTTCTGTTTCTGTGTCTCCCTCTCTCTCTGCCCCTCGCCCGTTCATGCTCTGTCTCTCTCTGTCCCAAAAATAAATAAACATTGAAAAAAAAAAGATTGGGAGTTAGGAAAGAATATATATTCTTTGATTAAAATGAAGAACACTAAGGTTGGGTTGGGGCAAAAGTAGGCATTTTCCCTCTAGTGATCCTGTGTGACAATTCAGAACAGCAATAGAATGAAGTTGAAAAATTACATTGTTCTGTCAAAACACTTATTTTTCTATAATTTAATCCCTCAGCCAAAGGAAGTTGCAGGAGTAAATGTCATAGAAGAAGGCAGGTAGTGAACATGACAAAGAGAAACTCAACTTTGCCATGAGCCATGTTGACATCCTGAATGCCATAAGCTTTGAAAGAGACTTTCTCCCTGGGGAAAGACGTGGTAGGTTAGGTAAGATGCATCAAGCTGAAGTCAACAGTGTGATTGCTAAACCTCCCTCTCCCCCGCTTCCCCACTCCTGTTTTTCTTAACTATATACCCTGTATCATTCAACAATGAAAGATAATCTGGAAGAAATCAAGAGAGAAGTTATGCTTAGAGATTGACACTTTTTCCCCCAAAAGAAGATGAGATGGATGAACGAAGACACATGAAGTGTATACATTACACGAGGAATTTTACCTAAGAGTAACATGGAAGAATATAGACAATTATTTTGTCCTAGAATCAAAGAAGTTGGCAACAATATAATAATTCCAGGAATAGGTCCAAAGAAGAAATTGTAAGTTATAGAGGGAGATTAATAGCACAATGGCAGAAATTAGGAAAGAAATAGAGAAAAAAATAGTTAAGACCACTGTCAGAATGAAAGGCACATCAGAAGAAATAAAAAATATTAAGTCATTTGACAAAGTGAGATGAAACATAAATGTATGAATTTCCTAATTTTCTCAAATAGTCAATAATATGATATGGAGAGGGTCTATGTGGTATAAAGGAATCGCTTTTACATTAAAATGTATTTCACAATATTTTTCTTACCTTAACAAAGTTAATGGATTTATTTTATCTTTTTTTTTTTTTCTTTTTGAGAAAAACAGAGACACTGTTAGCAGGGGAGAGACAGAGAGAGGGAAAATCTCAACCAGGCTCTGCGCTGTCAGCACAGAGCCCAATGCAGGACTCAATCCCATGAACCATGAGATCACGACCTGAGCTGAAATCAAGAGTTGGATGCTTAACCATCTGAGCCACCCAGGCACCCCTAAAATTAATGGATTTCTTAATTCACCTTCTATTTTTATATTATTAAATCCAAGCAAATTCATATTAACGATTCTGGGTAAAATTAGTATGTAGGGGCTGCAAGTTTCTTGCATGTAAAGATCTTGAAAATCATCACTCCCATCCTTACAATAAGAAGCAGCTGGACAAATTAAAAAAACAGTGACTTTTCTTGGACCCTCCGTGAACTGGTCCCACAGTTTTCTCCTTAACAAAGGACGTCTTTGCCAAAGCACCATTCAGAAACCTGATCCAGGAGGATGAATATAATTCCTTCTCTTCAGCTCCCCCAGTCTTCCTTTCTCACCTAAGAGGAGAGAAACAGTCAGCAGGGGACAGGACTTACAGGGAATTGATTGGGAAGGCCGCAACCAGGGTAGCAAGCAGGAAGAAAAATGTTACAGCAAAGACGGAGAGTCTGAAAGACTTGTGAAGACCTGAGCTCCAAAACACAGGCCATCCTCCAGACTTCATCGCAAGATCACAGAATGCCTCCTCCACCACCCCCTGCACTTCAGGAAGCCAAGGGAAAACAGCTGTGGACCACAGCTCCAAGACAGTGAGAGCTGTGAGGTGAAGGCCCTCTCGGGGCAGCAGTGCCAGGGGAAAGAAGCCCTAAAGGCAAGATGTGGAAAAAAAACAAGAACGCTAGAAAAAATTTAAGTCTCTTAACCACAGTAAACATTAGAACACAGCCTGGTTCGGCAACAGAAATTGTTCTACTAAAGGCCTATTTTCCTCAGTCTTGTTCCTTTTCACTGTCAACAAATATTACAAAGGTTGTTGAAAGGCAAGGAGAACCACAGTATGAAGGAAAGGCTTAACATGTAGCAGAAAGGAAATTTTCATAAATTTCTTTAAAACGAAAGAACATTTTAGTAGATGTCAGACTGGCACCCACTCTCAACTTATAGAAAAGTCATTCCTCTCCAGACAAGGGAAAAGAAGAAAGACTGTGTGCTGAAAAGGTGGACATATGTTCCTTTTCCAGCATCACAATGGGAAATTTTGCAGACATGGTGTAGGGAGATTCTGTGTGGGGGTCCAAAGAAGAAATAAGAAGAGATAAAGAGAGAATGTGGAATCAATCTTCTTCCCTGTGGTTATCTTCAACTTAGAAATTCTGTTTGAATGATGCTCTGTTTTAAAACTCAGGTTTATGGATTGCCAGACCCTAGAATAATAAGATTGTCCTCTTTCATTGCCTTTTAAAAGGCATATACTCTATTCAAATACCATTCACTAATTTCAAAACTTCTATGCTTTTTTGTCCATCAGGTATTTATAATTTTTAAAAAGCAAATTTATGTCACACAAAAAAGTATTATTATTTTAGTTGTGCATTTAAGTGTTTCTAAAAATTGAAACAATAATTATAAACAATATTAGTGTATATATTTTAAAACTCACACAAAATCCCATATTCCACTACAAAAACAATTGTAACTTCACAGATGTCTCCTAGACTTTGTTTGTAAGTGTAAATAGTTTACTGAATTGAAATGACAGGTTCCATTCACTTGATTAACTTCTATTTTAACGACTACATTATTTTCAAAACGTATAGTCTTCTTTGTTATTTTTAATTTTTGAGTAGATTTTATTAATTAGAGGAAGAATTTAAAGAAACGACTCCATTTCTCAGGAGGAGGAATATGGATTAAGTTTAGATAGTACATATAAATGGAATGAACACAGTGAATTCAGAACAAACTATTCCAGATTAGACAAAGCTAAGAAGCAGAGAAAGAGAACAAGACCAGAATATACACAGAAGTGTGAAACGGTTGTCACGTTTTCAACTCCAAAAGTGAAGGAAGCCAAGAACATCTCAGACCCAACAAATTAGAAAGTCAGAATCCAGGCAAAACCGGGCCCACTCATTCCTGAATTGTCTTGGTAAAAAGAATGCCATCTTGTCTCTATGGTATTATTTTTATGATGATGAGGAACAACCACATCCAAATGAAGTGAGTAATAATTAGAGGGGGAGTCTAATAGAAAAGGACCGGGAAGTAATCTGGGGAGGGGGACCGTTGCTTCACACATGATATAATGCCTAAAAGGGCAACATTTTAGGGTTGTATGAACGCATTCACTTGAGCTGGCCATCTCCAGGAGTATCTGCATCCTTCTGACTTGTGGTTTTTTTTTTCTCATTCTGGAAAAATCAGTGTAGGCAGTAATGCATATCATTATATTTCTTAGTTTTCCCCCTCTGTCTGCCCATCAGTATCACTCCTAAAAGGACGAGGAAAAGTCTGGAATGCTCATATCAAGCATGGCACTATTCTTAGAAGGCTCATTGCTAGGGTCAGTGATGGGGAGGCCAGGGGGTGGGGGGAGGTTGCAGAAAACCAGACAGTCATCATTATCTGTGTATATTATATCATGTTTGTGTGTAATAATTAATAAACTGTCTTGAATGACACTTAGGCTTTTTTTCCATTCGTGTTGCCGTTATCATCATAGGCACAGAACTAAGAAATATTACCATGAATTTCAATTTTTAATTCTGTTGAATTTTTTTCAATATTAATTCCCCAAACGGGGATAAAATGGAACGATTAGTTAATCCCCTGACATAGGGCTCAAATCCACGAATCTTGAGATCATGACCTGAGTGGAAACCAAGAGTTAGACACTTAACTGACTGAGCCACTCAGACATCCCCCCAAAATAGAAAGATTTTTATATAAATCAAATAAATTCATAATATATGTGAAAGTATTTGGAATATTATAAAGCACTTTACACTTATTGGCTTATTTTTAGTATAGAGAAATACTTTTAAAGTCACATATTCTTTTAAAGTTGTGTATCTAAATTAACAAATATATTTCTCTTTTCTCCCTCTTTATCTCTGCACTTTCCTCTTCTCTCCCTCTTAGTTATCTTTCTCATGTGAGGAACAATAGTCACCTACCAAAATGAAAATATAGAATCCATGAGATAACTGAGTCCTTGAGTTTTTTCTGAAAAGATAAATCATCTGTTACCTGAAACAATAACAAATGAATTAGCAAGTATCCAAGATCAACAATAGAAAAAAGTTTTGATAGATGTATGGGAATAAATGCTCATACAATCTTCATTTATAGCACAAATTTCATCAGTTATAAGCATATCACACAGATATGGATGTATAGTAGGTTCCCTATAAGCTACTTGATTTAACAGACACTCTTGCCATTTTAAGTAAAGAGATAGTGAAATGAAGGAAACAAGTAATAAAAATGATCAGAAAAACATAAAAAGACCACCTATTCATTGTAGCAGCACTGTTAGAATAACTAGAGACAGAAATCACCCACCTTCTTGCCCACAGAAGACCAAGGATAAACAACAGAATACTATACAGCGGAATAGCTACAAAAAGAAATGAAGATTCTGTCCATAAATTAAAATAGAATGTTTTCCAAGATAAATTATTAAGTGAAAAAGCAAGGTGGTGGTGGGGTTCCTGGGTGGCCTCAGTCAGTGGGGCACCTTGGTCTTGGTTTTGGCTCAGGTCATGATCTCTCAGTTCTTGGGATTGAGCTCAGCATCAGGCTCTGCACTGGCAGCACAGAGCCTGCTTGGGATTGTCTCTCCCTCTCTCTCTGCCTTTCCTCTGCTTGCATGCTTCTCTCACAAAATAAATAAATAAATTCTTAAAACAAAAAAAAAGCAAAGTGAGACAAAAGTGTATAGTATTGCTTATAAAGAACAGATACAAGTCTATTTATCTATATGCCTCTACAAGGATACACACACACACACACACACACACACACACACACATACACACACAGCCTCCACACATATTTGCTTATATTATAACAATTGAAATCATAAATTATAACATTTTTTGAAGGTTGTTGCTAGGAATGGAGGAAACTAGTTGGAAGGACCAGGGATAGAAGACAGATTTCTCAGAGTATACTTTGTTTCAAAGATTTAACATTGGAATTATTGAAACTTTTATATAAAATTTTAAAAGAATTATATCAAGTTTAAAATAAAGTTTTTAAAATCAAAAGCAAACCAAACCTAGTATAGAGTGGGCAGCAAAATATCACATAAGAAAATTATTTCCAACTTAATCTAATTGGAATAGGGATGTCATATACATTACATTCAAAAATTGTCCCCACCCCCCAATTCTATTGATTCCTGAGTCTCCAATTACACATATGTAAGTCCACTTGATATACCTTCAAAATTCAGTGATGTTCTGTTCTTTCTTCTTTCTTTTTTCAGTCTTTTTCCTCTTATTTTATTTTTGACTGTTTCTTTTGTGTATATTTATTTTACTAATCTTTTTTTAAAAATTTTTTTAATGTTTATTTTTCAGAGAAAGAGAGAGAGACAGACAGAGCATGAGCAGGGGAGGGGCAGAGAGAAAGGGAGACACAGAATCCGAAGCAGGCTCCAGGCTCCGAGCTGTCAGCATAGAGCCTGACATGGGGCTCAAGCTCACAAACCGTGAGATCATGACCTGAGCCAAAGTTGGGCGCTTAACTGACTGAGCCACCCAGGCGCCCCACTAATCTTTTTCATGCATTGTTTATGCTGTTAATCCTAGCTAGAGTACTTTTACCCTCAGACATTTTAGGATTTTGTTGTTGTTGTTGTTGTTGTTGTTGTTGTCATTTTCAGAATTTTTTATTTTTTTTAGAAAAAGAGAGAGACAGTGTGTGAGCAGGGAAGAGGGGCAGAGGGGAGAGAGAAAGAATGTTAAGCAGGCTCCACACTCAGTATGGAGCCTGAGGTGGGGCTTGATCTCATGACCTTGGGATGATATCCTGAGCTGAAATCAAGATTTGGATGTCCAACTGGCTGAGCCAATCAGGTGGCCCAGGGTTTAATCTCTAGAAGTTCCACTTGAGTGTTTTTTTTATGTATTAAAACTCTGTTTGTCGTGATCCTACTTTTCTCTACTTTATGAAGCATGAGTATATTGATAATAATAACTGTATTAATATCCTTTTCTATTATTTTGATTATTTCTTCCCTTTTCTTTTTTCTTTTCCTTTCTTTTCTCCTTCCCTTTCCTTTCCTTTCCTTTCCTTTCCTTTCCTTTCCTTTCTTTTCTTGTCTGGCTTATTCCTGAGAGGTAATAAAGTTATTTGGGAAAAAAAGAAGTACAATCTTCTTAAGTCTTCTTTTTAAGCTATTTTATCAGATCAAAATCAGCCATTATTGTAGCATAAATTCCTCCTCTACTAGGACAGTATCCTCTGAAGCCTCTACTGATGTATCAGGAGTTCTTTGCACTCTGGCTAATGAGACTCTTCTGAAACCTCAGGAAATTGTTCTATCTTCCCCTCACCAGTGTTTTTTTTCCTCTGGCCTTGATAATTTTTTTTCCTTAAAATTTTTTAAACTTTATTTATTTTTGAGAGAGAGACAGCGTGTGAGCAGGGAGGAGCATAGAGCGAGGGACACAGAATCCAAAGCAGGCTCCAGGCTCTGAGACGTCAGCACAGAGCCTGATGTGGGGCTTGAACTCACGAACTGTGAGATCATGACCTGAGCTGAAGTCGGATGCTTAACCAACTGAGCCACCCAGGTGCCCCTGGCCTTGATGGTTTCTTAAACACAAATACTGGTCAATACTTAGACCTGAGAAGAACCCTCTTCAGATCTTTGGCATCACTCTTCCCTCTGGCATCATGCCCTATGAATTCTAGCCATCTTTGCTTATCAAATCCTGCATGTTGCCTCCTCTCCTCAGCAACACCGCCAGCCTCTTTGGGTTCACTGTCTCTGTTCTGCTGTCCACATGGTAAACTGGGGAAATCATTAGACTCAGTTTTTGTGTTTTCCTTCTCCCAAAGATCACTGTCCTGCACCACCTGATAGTAACATATTGTATCTGATTTAACAAAAAAATGTTTCATTTATTACCTTATGATTAAAATTGTTCTATGAAGTAGGATAAAACAAGTCCCAGTTATCTCATCATGGTAATCATATTTTATCGATTATATGTTTTACATACACTTACATAGACCCACATATATGGTAGTGTATGTTTATAGCAAACTGTAATGGAATTAAGATCCAAGATTTTCAGGGTCAGAGAAAAAAGATACAAATAGAAAATTTTAAAAATTAAGCAAAATTCTATACTTCCTTTTTTAAGTTTATTTATTTATTTTTGAGAGAGAAAGAGAGAGAGAGCATGAACCAGGGATGAGGTAGAGAGAGAGAGGGAGACACAAAATCTGAAGCAGGCTCCAGGCTCTGAGCTGTCAGCACAGAACCTGATGCAGGGCTTGAATTCACTAACTGTGAGGTCATGACCTGAGCCAAAGTCAGACACTCAACTGACTGAACTACCTCAGCACCCTTCTATACTTCTAATATATTGGCCTTACCTGTTAAAAATAGGTGTGTTCCCCAGATTTTTAAATGTAAATACCTGAAAACAATGACTGACTCAGTAGCAACATATAATCATGCAGCCCAGAGCATAGCTTCTAAACATTATCTTCCATATAAAGAATTAAGAACCATTGGAAATGTGACTATTCTTGATAGGCATAAGGTAATAGAGACGAACCTAGACTATGCTGTCATCCAGAAAGCAAAAACAAACAAACAAACAAAACAATTAAAGGTATGAGGTAACGTCAGAAGGAATTGGGAACCAACTTGAAAAGGCTGACACTAACAAAATGGGACATTTTGTGGATTAATGTGAAGAATAATTATAATGAATCAAAACACATTAAAGATATTAACACCCATGTATCCCCAATAAACTGCAAGGGGAAAAAGAAGCACTTTCAAAAAATGCTAGGCAATAAATATATAATTTTCAAAATGTTAAGTAAAGAGAAATAATAATGTATCTATGTTGCTTTTCCCATACTAACAATGCCTTAGGATAAACAAATTTTTGTGTTTCTTTTCATAGAATTATTTTAGCTAATAAATGGAGAAAGAATGGCAGATTTAAAATATTGACATTCTGTACTTCCCTAATGCAATGGATCTAGGTAGTAGATAATATCATAGAATAGTAGGTAATATCACACACACACAGGTTAAAAGAAGATACATTTTATTTTGCTTGATAATCGTACACATCACAAACTATGACTTATTTTTTAGCCAGAAAGTCAAGCCTGAACCAAATCAAGCCTCTAGAACTAACTGCCATTTTAAACAAAATACAAGATGAGAGAAAAGCATATTTAAACAAGACCCTACAGATGCAAGCAGGAAAATCCAGAGTAGGGGACAACCAGGATTTTTAAGTCAATTGTAGGACAAGAAGAAAAAAAATACATATATGGCAGAATAGATACAAAAAAACCATATCAATAAAACTCTAAATAGAACGGACCTAGTTTGGATATTTTCCAAGCTATATTGTTCAACCAAACCAATTTTGAAAAATCAATTATGAGGTAACTGAGGAAATTTGGATCTCATCTTGATAACTGATTGCACTACAACTTTATTACAAGTTATTTTATGTCTTAATGTTTAAAGACAACTTTTGTGTTTATATCTGAAAAAAAATAATCCTGCTATTGATAGTACATACTGAGATATTTAAGGATAAAATAATATAGAATCAAGGATTAACTTCAAAATAATAGAGTGGAGGGAGAGGAAATGCACTGAGTTGCAGATGTAACAAGTCTGACAATTGCTAAAGCTGGGTGGTAGGTACATGGGAGTTTTTTATACTTTTTCCCTCTAATGTTGTAATTATTTAACATTTCTTGCCTCTATTGTTTTTTAAAGTGTGTCAAATAAATTAAAAGCTTTTCACAGCTAAGATTGCTTTTCATAGCCTTTGATTTTCAAAGGTGGTACCCAAGCCTAGAACCAACATAAATGGTAGTTATCTAACATGTATTTCTTTGTGGAGTAAATATGACAAGCATGAATATGACATTTAGGAAGACATATATAGGAATTTTAAAAAGACTTTTCCCCATTAGATGGTCAGGATTCTAGGTACCTGGGTCTACTTTGAGACTGCTCCAAGACTCTAGAGTCACTGGAAGAAGCCCCTTGGCACACCAGTTCTTGGTCAACCTCCTTTATTTGAATGAGCACTTCCTTTTTCTATGCTACAGGAGGTTGGCTAGATTTTAAGGACATTCCATGAGTACCAGAAGGATCTAGCAAAGTTAAGATTAGAGGATACACCAACTTCACATGGCTTCCTAACTAAAGAAACCAGATGCTAACTTGATTTGGGCTAGTGATTAACTGTCAAGGTCTCCATTCCCAGAGCCAAAGTGTACATGGTTGCTTCTCTTCTGGGTAGGACTTGAACAAATGGGTTCACAAACTTCAGCTAGGCTTCTATGATGACTTTTTACCACCTCTACTTTTCTAAGAGATCATCTCTCTGCTCAATCACAGTCTTGATAACTCTGAAGTCCACAAGGAAGCAATGAGGCCCAGTCTACAGAACTGTTTTCAGGCATAGTTTTCAGTTCAGAACACTGTTTTCCCTTTTTCCCTATCTTCTATTTGCTCAGACCAAAATCCTGTAGCATTCCTTGACTCCAATTTCTTTTATACTCCATGCAGCAACTCTTCAGGGCCATATAATTCAAAAGAGTCACACACACACACACACACACACACACAGGCAAATATCAGAAAGATCTAAGACTTCTAGGCATGGTTCCCAAGGAACATTATTAATCATTCAGGACATGCTTTATCTTAGGATTTTAAAACATTAAGATACCTCTTAGGTATCTTAGGGGTTTATTGTCTATGTCTCATTGCTGCACTATAAGGCTCATGAAGGCAGGCATCTTAGTTATAATTGCTGATATATTTCAAGCACTGAGATATGCCTAGCATTTAATAGATGATCAATAAATATTCATTGAATAAAAGAAGGAGAAAAATATAAAAAGATGTATGCCATTGTGTGTGTAGTTAGTAGTCAAAGGAACTAAATATTGTGTAAACAAATATTGTGGGAACAGAAATGGAGGTGAAGAAAAACAGGAAAAAGCTATGTCACGGTGTACATAAGATGCCATGCTATAGAGTGTGGTTTTTACCTTACAGCTGGTGGAAGGTCTGTTAAAATATTTTTTGAAAGGGAAGTTCATGATCTGATTTTCACTTTATATAAATCATTCTGGTGTCTTCTGGGAGAAAGATGCGAGGAGTCAAGAATGGTCTCAAGGTTACTGCAATACTTATTTTAAAAATGATGAGAGCCTGACATAGGGAAGTGGGAATGAGAAGTTGAGGCAGATTTAAAACACTATACACCAGTAACCATTACAGTAAGACACATTGTTTGGTTGAATATAAGAAATGAGGAAGAGAAAGCAGTCTAAAATGACTAGCAGGGGGAGGTACCTGAATGGCTCAGTCAGCTAAGCATCTGACTCTTGATCTCGGCTCAGATCATGATCTCATGGGTTCGTGGGGTGGAGTCTGCTTGGGATACTCTCTCCTGTTCTTTCTGCCCCTCCCCCACTAGGGCGCCCACTCTCTCTCAAAATCAATAAATAAACTTAAAAATAAATAAATAAATAAATAAATAAATAAATAAATAATTAAAATGACTATCAGTTTGTTTTTTTTTTTAATTTGGTATATGGGAGGATAGCAACTCCATTAATGAAATAATGTGTACAAAATCGGACACAGACCTTGAGTAGGCAATGATGTGTTCTTTTTGGACGTTTTCTGGAAACTGACATAATAATATGGTGCAGTCTGCATTGTTTATGAAGTTATACAGACCAGATATGCCACTCACTAGCTTCATGACTGAGACAATTTAGTTCCCTTTTTTGCTTCTGTTTTCTCTTCTAAAAAAAAAGGACAATAACATATCTCACAGAATTACTGTAAATACATAATTAAATAAAATATGCGTCTATCACAGAGCAAATAAATGATCAGTACATACTTCTTTGTGTTTTCTATGAAAAATCCCAAGTGCCTGGAAGAAATCAGGGTATTCCTATGAAAAATGTAGGAGAAATGAATATATATATGTCTGAGTCATTAGAATATAGGTAGTAGATACAACCTTGAGGGTGGATGAGATTACAGAGGGACGAAAGGCACAAGTGGAAGAACAGCCAGAGGTGGACAGTCACGGGGGTGAGAAATTTAAATAGCTTTAGAGTAGCAGCAACTTCACAAAGAAGACCAATAGAATACAGAGAGAGAATGAGAAAAACCTTAAGAGCAGTGGAGTTGTTGTTATTGTTATTGTTTTACTAGTTTGAGGATTTAGCTTTTTTTTTTTTTTTTTTTTTTTTTTTGAGAGAGAGAGAGAGAGGGGAGAGAGAGAGAGAATCTCAAGCAAGTTCCATGCTGGGCACGGATCTCATGATAGTGAGATCATGACCTGAGCTGAAATCAAGAGTCTGACACTTAACCAACTGAGCCAGCCAGGCACTCCTGATTTAACTTCTGACAGTGAATAGAGCTCATTAAGACTACCTGTTGTAGTTAAAAGTACCACCCTCTTCCTGGCTCAGATTTCATACAACTCCAGAAAACCTTAGCATATTAGTAATGGAACAAGAGCAGTCATTCTCCTTTATCGCATTCCCAAGGCACTTTCATTCACAATGACATTTGTCTTGTGAAAGCCCACTTTCCTATAACCTTAGACAAGGATATGTTAATGGAAATCAATATATTTGGCATTACTCTTTCAGTTACTTATAACATCATAAGAACTATAATTAGTATAAGAACAAGGCTCTACATACACCCCAATAACATTCCCTGGGTGGAAAAAAAATCACCATGGGAAATCGCTGTCAGAATCTGAAGTTAGCATTTCAAAAAGGACAGATTCTTTATGAAAGCCTAAAGGGATTAAACTGAAGCAGTTTCAAGTTTACAGGGGAAAGCCAACCAAAGTAAAGGACCAGAAAATGATATGATGGTGATAAAAATGTGTGTGTCTATTCCCCAGGACAAGATTAAACTAAAGATCTGAAAATTGAATGGGGTAGTTCAGTGTGAAATATCTCAATTTGTCTACAGTCCTGAGAAGCCTATATGCTATCAATCATACCTGCTGTAAACCAGAAGATGTCCAGAGAACTAAGTTGAAGTTAAGAAAGAAGATATTTTATCTTTCTGTCACACTATATTTGAAGCCAGTATTCAAAAATGAATCTTTCACATGATTAAGATTGTATTAGATAGAGCTAATGGTTAAACTAGGGAGGTCCAACAAAAGTGCTCTCGGTGCCCAATGCAGCAGTAATGTGGCCTAGGGGAAACATTTCAGTCCTCTTGCTCGGGCCTGCCACAACTCAACATCACCAGTTAACGACATCCTTTTTCCTTTCCACACCCACACAAGGGTAATTTAGGTTTGGCTTCTGCCCCCAGAAAAATGAAAGAAACTTAGGCCCCCTCTAATTTTCTGTACAAAAATCAAAATGCAAACTGAAAAACATGACAAAGGATCCTGACATCCCAGGGAAAAGACATGTCAGGACAAAGTGGCTGCCTAGGAAGCAGCTGGCTAAATAATGATTTCTATGATGATGGAGTTTCACAAACAGAGCGCCATTTTCATCATTAAATACCTGTGGATTTCAAGACTTGACAATTATGTTGACAATTATGAAGTAGGCTTTTGTTACTTCTTTGTGAGTATTTCAATAAGTGCTTTGCTTTCAATAAGTACTTTTTCTCTTCTTTAGATATTTTTCCTTCCTACTGAGTCTATTAAAATAGCCAATATATTGCTAGTATCAAAATTTCTTCGGAAGGTATAACACACAAATCTTAGGTATACAAATTGATGGTTACTTGTATGTGCATGTATATATAAATATAAATGTATGCATAATATACATATATTCATGTAAGACAATTCAGATCAAGATATGGTGTGTTCATTGAGATTTCCTCATGCCTCTTTCAAGTCATTATTGCTCTTCCCAGAGGTAACCAGTGTTCTTAATTCTGCCACCACAGATTAGCTTTCACTGTTACTGAACTTCATGGAAATGAACTCAGGTACTATGTACTTTTCTGTGTCTAGCTTCTTTTGGATGTCACTATGTATGTGAAATTTGTACATGTTATGTCAGTGTGTAATTTATTACCATTCTTTATCCACAATGTTTCATTGTACTGCTGACAGGCATTGGGAATTTTCAGGTTTTTCTACTATAGATAAAGTTTAAACATTGTTCGACAATATCTTTGTTAATTATAAGCTCTCTTTTCTCTTGGGTATGTATCTATGAATAGTACTTCTGGATCTTATAACAAGCATATATTTAGCTTTATTAAATATTCTCAAATGTTTTTGCCCAGTTGATACCCCAATCAACAATATATGAAAGTTATATTTTCTACATATTTTTGCCCACTGGATTTTGTCAGGCTTCTAAAATCTAACCATTCCAGTAGGTATAAAATGGTATTATACTGTGCTTTTAATTTACATTTCCCTTATGTGTAATGATTTAAGCATCATTTCATATGCTTATGGGCCATTTGGTCATTCTGTTTTGTGAAATGACCTTACAATTATTTGACTTTTCCCCTTTCAATTTGTATAAATCATTTTGTATTCATAAGAGTCTTTCAATGGGCATTTTTATTTGACTCTCATGCCCTATGTTGTGGGTTTGCATTTTAATCTTTTAGTATTTTTTGTTGTTTTTTGTTTTTCTAATAAATAGAAGGCTTTGATTTTGATATAGTCAACTTTCTCATGATTAAATATTTTGTATGTTTAACAAACCTTTGCCTATTCCAAGGATACTAAAATGCCCTTCTGAAACCTTTATCAATTTTTTTCTTAATATTTTGATCTGCAATCTATCTGGAGTGTGTGTGTGTGTGTGTGTGTGTATGAGAGATGTGAGTTAAGGATCAAAAAACATTTTTTTAAGTTTATTTAGAGAGAGAAAGAGAGAGAGTATACACAAATGGAAGAGGGACAAGAGAGAGAGGGAGCAAAAGAATCCCAAGCAAGCTCCATGCTATCAACGAGAGCCCAATGTGGGACTCGATCCCATGAACCATGAGATCATAGCCTGAGCTGAAATCAGTAGGACACTTAACCTACTTAACAACCCAGGCACCCCAGAATCAGGGAACATTTTCCATTTGAAAATACAATCAACATAGCATCATATTTTGAAAAGACCATTCTTTCCCCGCTATACTATGGTGTCTCCTTTACTATCGTGATGCTAATTTTATCTGTCAAATTGGAAGATACTTTTGGATGATATTAACATTTAAATCAGTAAACTCTGGGTTGGCAGATTATCCTCCATAATGTGGGTGGGTCTGATCCAATCAGCAGAAAGCCTGAATAAAACAGAAAGACCAGCCTCCAGACAAAAAGAAGTTCTCCAGTACACGGCCTTTAGATTTCATCTGCATCACTGGCATTCTAGGATCTTGAGTCTGCTGGCTCACACTGCAGATTTAGACTTGTCAGTCTTCATAGTTGCATGAGCCAATTCCTTGTAATAAAAAAGTCTTTCACTGGAGATCCCTGATTAATACAGGCATACATAAGTTAGACATGGGTATGTGATTTCTTTGAGGTCTCCATTCATTTGTCTACTTCTTCATGCCACTATCTGTTTTTATAATTATTTTCCACAAGATGGTTAATTTAAATCACTTGACTTTATAAAAATCAGAATCAGAAGCCTCTGACCAAATATTTTGATGTAACAACATTGAGAGAATTAAAGAGGGTAAGTAGGGGGAAAAACAATATTTGTTTTGTTTTACCAAATCCTTGTCATTCATACTAGTAATTAAATAAATAATATTTGAGACAAGGACATAAAGAGACATCCTAATAAGCTAATTAT
Organism: Prionailurus bengalensis; assembly: GCF_016509475.1. NCBI lineage: Eukaryota > Metazoa > Chordata > Mammalia > Carnivora > Felidae > Prionailurus > Prionailurus bengalensis. The sequence continues at coordinate 103,626,603 of NC_057349.1, forward strand.
TTAGAAATTTGGAGTTATATGTCATAAACATTAAAAAAAACAATGGGAGGGGCGCCTGGGTGGCGCAGTCGGTTAAGCGTCTGACTTCAGCCAGGTCACGATCTCGCGGTCCGTGAGTTCGAGCCCCGCGTCAGGCTCTGGGCTGATGGCTCGGAGCCTGGAGCCTGTTTCCGATTCTGTGTCTCCCTCTCTTTCTGCCCCTCCCCCATTCATGCTCTGTCTCTCTCTGTCCCAAAAATAAATAAACATTGAAAAAAAATTAAAAAAAAACAATGGGAGTGGAAAATTGTACTTTTGGCATGACAGCTGGAGGAACTCCATGGACCCACTCCTCTGAAACTGCTACAAAGTATAAAAGGACAACTACTTAAGTTCCTAGGAAATGGTCTGGGGTCATACAAACTCACACATTACTCAACAAAGAGAGCTCAGTAAGAGCAGAGAGAGTCTGTGTTGTATCAGGCCCCAGTCCTTCCTTCTCTCCCAACTTGATGGAAACTCTACTCCAGACTGCTGCAACAAAGAACCCACGGTTTCCTTTCCCCCAGCCACAGTTGGAAGGCTATCTTCTTAGGAAGGACAAGATATCAGCATTTCTTATCCTGCCTCAAGTTATTTGCTGCTGAAGCTAAGTTTTGGGTGAGTGTGGTCAAGAGGTGAGGCTTCCTTCCTTTACCTTCAGTAGAGTGGACATTCTAACTTCGGCATAACACTGCTGAGAAAACCAGGATCATATCACCATTGCCCCGGCTTGTCAGGTAATGGTTTTAGACTTGAAAGGCAAACTTAGAACCCATAAAAGTACTGTACCCCGTTCGCTTCTCCACCTGCACTGAGGGCTCATTTCCTAGGGTGGAAATATTATTCAGAGAGAAATATACTCATTTTTCCCATTCCTAACTTCAGAGCACTGGCTTGGAGCTTTTCCTTGAGGGAGAAGCAGGCCATAAAACATAAAACTCCTAATTTCTTTCCAGGGTAACTGACTTATTATAACAGTGTGTGGAAAAGTTTAAGCCTATAGGTGCTCTCAAAAACAATGGAGATTTTGGTGAAGGCAATAGGGAGAAAACTGGTGGAATCATTGGGCACATAAACTAAACTGTAGGCCAGTTGGTTTACCTGTGACAGCTGGGGAGGGAGGCAGCTGGGAGATGTCCTCCTGGAGGCAGAACAAATCTCAAAACACTGACCTAGGCACAACTGCTTTAGAACTTGAATTTGAATGATTATTCTGCAATGCATTGTGTGCCCCAATACATTGGTGAAATCAATAGATCCATCAGGCAGTAATTAGTGGAGCTTAACAGCTCTTGGTCAAGGAAACAGTCAAATGGAGCCCTGGAAAAAAATCACTGTTTCCCCACGGTGACTGTGACCTCCCTCAAGTCTCAGTCCCACTGAGGGGCAACATCAGAAACTGAATGGTGCAGGTGTCAGGGGATATAGAGGGTAATATAGTCTGCAATGTGTAATCAAATAAAAATAATAGGACCTAAGAAAGATAGTACCTAAATTTGCTTCAATATATTATCTCAAGTGTCCAGTTGCCAACAAAAAAATTATGAAATATGTACATAAACCAAACTAAATCAAACCAAAAACAAAAACAAACCCGGGAGAGTATGATCGATACACCAGACACAGAGCAGGCAACAGAAATTGCCTCTGAGAGTGGTCAGAAGTCAGCTATAACAGGAAAACTTCAAAGTATCTATTGTAAATATATTCAAAGAACTAAATTCAACCATGATTAACAAAGCAAAAGAAGGTGTAATGACAATGCTGAAGTAAATAGAAAATATAATAAAGAGATAGAAATAATATTCTAAAGTGCCAAATGGAAACGCTGAAGTTGAATAGAACAATAATTGAATGTAAAATTCACTAAAGGAACTCAAAAGTAGATTTGAGACTGGCAGAACAAAGAATTAATAAACTTGAAGACAGATGAACAGATATGCAATCCGCGGAATAGAGGGAAAAATGAATGAAGAAAAATGAACAGAAATCCTTATTAAGTGTGGGGCCGGCCCCATTAAATGCACCAACATACCTGCAATAGAACCGGAAGGAAAGGAAAAACAAGAAAAAAGCAAAAGAAATTTAGAAGAAATAAAGATGAACATTTTTAAATTTATTAAAAATTATTAACTTACACATCCAGGAAACTCAACAAACTTGAAGTAGAATAAGTGAAAAGACACTAATAGCCAGAATTATAGCAAAAAAGCTGAAAGTTAAAGCAAGGAGAAAATCTTGAGAGTAAAGAGCGAAAAATATCTAGTCACTTACAAGGGGAGCCCTATAGGATCAGAAACTGACTTACCAGAAACAATGGAAGCCAGGGGCAGTAGAATGATGTATTCAAAGTATTCAAATAAAAAACTGTCAGCCATTAACCCTAAATCCAGCAAAACTACTTTCAAAACTGAGAATGAAATAGAGACTTTGCCAGTTAAGTAAAAACTGAAGGAAATTGTTGCTAGCAAAGCCATAATAATAATAAAGTTCTTTAGGCTGAAAGTAAATGACCACATATGGTAATCAGAATACACATGAAAAAAAAAACAGCACAGGAAAGGTAATTATGTAATTATGTAATAGGAGCCAAGGATCTGAATAGACAATTTTCTAAGGAAGATATACAAATGGCCAATAAGTACATGAAAAGATGCTTAAATTACCAGTCATTGGGGAAATGAAAATCACAACTACATTAAGCTATCACTTCATACCCATTAACATAGCTTCTATCAATAAAACCAACCAACAACAACAACAAAAACCAAGTGTTGGTGGAATGTGAGGAAATTGAACCCCTTGAGCACTATTTGGTGGGAATGCAAAATAGTACAGCTGCTGTGGAAAACAGTAGATTAGCTTTGGTTATGACTGGAGGATGATGGGCTCCTTGTTTGATGTCATTAAAATGTTCTAGAATTGATTGTGATGATGGTTGCACATAGCTGTGAATATAATAAAATCTATTGAATTGTGTGTTTTAAATGGGATGATTGTATGGTATGTGAATTATATCTCAAAAATATTTTTAAAAAAGAGAAAAATATAATAAAAATGGTTGCTTCTAAAGAACAGATGTCACAACTGCGGAATGCAGGGAAATGATACTTGTTTGTAAGTCCTATAGTACCGTTTGATCTTACTAATTACAAACATGTGTTTTACTAAAAATAAAAATACATTAAAATAACATGTAATAAAACTTCTTGGCTTAGTAATGATTGAGTTAAAATAAGTAAAGACAAAAATATATATGCAGGAAGAAATGTCACAGTTAATGCTATATTGTCAAACACATTAATATTTCTGCATCCAAATGCAATAGAGTCTAAAAGGTAGCTTTATGCTAATTTAGGTTCAACTTTTCCACCAAATGAATGAAGGTCAGACTTTCTGCCTATCATTTAGAAAAAAAGAAAAAAAACAGTATTTTTCACTTATTTAGTTTTCTGGTTTTTTGGATTCAAAATCACAGATAAGGGTTGTAGTTCTGTAAGTCAACATGATTAAACTATATTCCATTTCACCTCATTTCAACATGTGACACACGTAGGTTTTTACATCAACTAGTGACTTTAAGATGTTTTAACTATTTTTATTTTTAGAATTTGCTACAAATGAAGAAGAAACCCTTGTAATTTTCACACAAATGGGTCAAGGAATTCATTTAGTTTTGAGTTATACCAATTAAGGTTACTGTTTTATGTGGGGTTTTTTAGATTACTGCACCAGCTGGCAGAAATAGATGTCATATTCAGATTGTAGTTTGTCAATATTCAAACACATTCACTCTTTTCTACGGTTCTAAAGTAGCTTTTAAAGTAAATTTTTCTCTTATTAAAACTCTATCTTCTCCCTCCCTTGAATTAAGATATCCCCGCACTTATCCCCTTTGGATTTGCTTTTAACCTGTTCTTTTCCCCTATTTTCCTTCCATGCTCAGTTATCTCCACTTACCTGCCAAAATACTTGCAGATTCTTCTTAAGTTATCTCTTTAAACTCTCCCAAACTGAGTAGGATTTCCTTTCTCACATCTCTACACTGAGTTTATCCAAGCTTTCTTACTGAGGAGCTAAATTTGTCTGGGCCTATGGAAGATTTTGAACATCATCTGAGGAGCTGAAGTAAGACCAAAAAATGTTTCAATAGCAAGATTGGCATCGAATGTAAAGTCAAGGATTATGCAATTTAGAGATGCTAGTCATGCGAATAAAGCTATATGAACAAGGAATCTCAAATTCTTATCCAAGTTTCCCATGCTGGTTGGCTGCTTTTTGCCTTTAGATTCTTGAACCATCCAGAAAGGACACTTCCTAAAGTGACTTCCAAGGCAAAGTGACTCACCTAAGGATGTGCACACTGCCATGAAATGCTAACAAAAGTAATATTAGTTTTTCCAATGAGATTGTAAAACCTCGGATATATTTGGGGAAAAAAAGCATTATGTGTGAATGATATTAGTCCCTGACTTCGTTCAGGGGTCTTATAAACTTTAGTGACTGGCTATGTCCCAAATGTAGAAAAGGGATGAAATTGAATCCGAATTTTTTTATTTATTTTTGAGACAGAGAGAGACAGAGCATGAGCAGGGGAGGGACAGGGACAGAGGGAGACACAGAATCCGAAGCAGACTCCAGGCTCTGAGCTGTCAGCACAGAGCCCAATGTTGGGCTCAAACTCATGGACTGTGAGATCATGACCTAAGCTGAAGTAGGATGTTCAACCGACTGAGCCACCCAGGTGCCCCTGAATCTGAATTTGAATCTGAATTCCCAAACATATTTGGAGATCCAAATAGAAAATGAAGCAATACTGTAAGATTTCCTTAATACTATTTTATCTGTAGAAGGGAGTATTTATTTATTAAAAAAAAAGACAATTTTGGGCATGGCAAAACCTAAGGAGCTACAAGACTCTGAAAGATGTGCTTTCCATTTTGTTCACAACATTGTGATTCAAGGAACAGGGCCTTAGAAGGGTTTTTCCTAGGACTGGCTTATTTTCGTTCAAATTGTAGCTTGAATTTGCCTCTGTAGTTTCTTTGTGTTAAGGAAACACAAAAGATGTTCATTCAAGGAAACAGCATAAATGCCAGTGATTATGAGTTATGACATAGCAATCTCATCAGGTAATTAAATAGAATTGTTTTCCATGTCTCAAAAACTGTGTTTGCACCTTATAATCTACCTTCTCCCTCAGGGTCAGAAAGTTTACTGTATTTTTTTTTTATCCTTTTCATTTTTTTCTTACTATCACCCCTCTTCAGAATTCTTTCCAAATTTTTAGACACTCTTGTTAATTATATGTTAGAGAATCACCCTTTAAATGTTGCTTTTCACGAATTTGAAGTAAAAGAAAATGACCTGTAGGACTTGTCCTACCAGGTATCATGACTTAAAGTAATTATGAAGTGTGATATAGTCACATGTATAGTAATAGAGCAGAGAGCAGAGCTCAGAGCTCAGAGCTCTGAGCTGATCCATATGCATGGACTTATAAAATAATGGATATAGCATGGCAGAACTCAAGTAAAAGGAGAGATTTTTGACTATTTAATATATATATTATATTATATATAATATATATATAATATATTATATATATTATATTATATTATATAATATATTATATATTAGTATATATTATATATATATATATAATGTAAACAAATATTTGTTTCTTACGAAATACCATATACAATAATCAGTTCAGATTGATAAAAGAGGTTTTCAAAAGTTAGACTAAAATATAAAAATATATCTTTATATCATGATATCTCTATGATTAAAAGAAATTACACATATATTTGTCTGCATGAAAGTTAAAAACTTCTGTTAAAAGGAGAACCAAAAGATAAGTTCAGACTGGATAAGTCATTAACAAGACATGTTATTGACGAAAAAATTAACATCTGGTATGTATAAATAATTCCTAAAAATCAGTACGAAAAGTACATAGAAAGAATCAGATAAAAATATGAGCAGATTTCTCTCAGAAAGAGAAATGAGAATGACTAATAAATATAAGAATAGGTGATCAACCTTATTGGTAATTAGAGAAATGCAACATAAGACCAGAATAAGATACCATTTTACACTGCCAGATGCACAAATATTGATGTCAGAATAAATAAGTTCCTTGAACAGTTCCTAGAACATAGTGAAATTCGATTAGTAATTGTTGGGAGACTGAGTAAATAAATAGAACTCAAACAATTTGCTTGGGAGTGAAAATAACTAAACATTTAGGGAAACAATTTGGTATTATCTAGTAAAGTTGACTATCACATTCCCTTTGTCCTAAGACCCGGGGATCCCCTGCGTGTGTGAATGTGTGTTTGTGTGTGTGTGTGTGTGTGTGTGTGTGTATCCTGAATAAGTGCACCAGGTACATGTGTAAAAATACTACTGACATTGTAATAGCATTACAAACAAACTGGAAAAAAATTCAAATGTTCATTAATGTTCAAATGTTCATTAAATGTTCATTAATTTATTAAAAAAATATAATTGTGAATTGAATAAAATATAAATAAAAAATAAATGCTATGCAGCAATCAAATAAATGATGTTTGTGTACTGTACCTATACAAACATGAAAGTATCTTTGAAAATAACAGAGTGAAAAAAGCAAGTTGCAGAAGTTCGCATTTTGACTGATTTTATTATGCTACTACTCAAAATCATACAAAACAGACAAGAATTTTACAGCATATAGTACTATACAGTAATATACACATATATGGGAAGAAAAACTATTTGGGGAAAGCAATGAATGGCGCACACAATTCATGATGCTGGTTTCTGAGTAGGGAAGGGATGTGATGAGATGGGAGGGAACATATAGATACTTTATCAATAATGGTAGATATCCAAACATGCATACTCAGTTTATTATGTCTCATAGTTGCATTTGATGCAGATATTCTTTAATGTGAATTAATTATAACAAAAGTATATAATGTATAAAAAGCTTTTAGAACTGATATATTATTGTTATATGTTAAAAGAATGTTGAAATTTAATTATTTCCATTTTTTCTTAAAATAATGAATCCACAAATAAAGCGTATTGATATTTATATGGAATTATGTATATATATTCAGAATGTATAAATTTGTTTAATTTATACACTTTCATGAGTTTCTGTTGGTCTTTGCCAAATCACTAATGTTTCTTATCAATGATTAATATTCATATGATTGAAAATGTTTCACAATACATCTACATTGTTCTGTGATAGTCAGGGATATGAAAATATAATAGCAATTGATATTTTTAAAAATAAGTCCTAAATTTGGTTTATATTAATCAGGTATGTAAGTTAGTAAACCCATATATATATATTTTTTTTTTCTTTTTTAAGAAGGGTCAAATCACATGAATTGAAAACTTTATTTTGAAATTTTAGTAGTTTTTGCAAAATACACTCCAATATCATTTATTAATTCAACCAATGTGAAAAAACAGAAAGTGAAAAATAACACTAGAAAAATATTAGGTTGCACAAACCATTGAATGTAGGTTCATCTCATTAAACCATAACTTAACCTCCATGTACAATAATTTTATTGCTTTTTATATTTTACCCAATAACATCAATAATATTTGAAGATATAGATCATCAAGAGATTTACTAAAGTGATGTAAAGACCAGTCATTTTCATATGGACACCTTTTATGTCTCCTGAATGACCAGAAATGTATTCTTTCAGTTTGAGCCTGAATACTTTTTAATTGCAGAAGACACACAAAATATCACCTAATGTTCCAGCATTTACATCAGTGACGTTTTCTGTTAATGCTGCATTTAGATATTGCTGTCAGAGACAGATTTCTCTAATATTAATTTACAATAATATCTAATTACTATTTTCAATACTGCCACCTTGAGACAAAAATACATACAAAAAGTAGGATAACCACAGATAATTTTTAATGTTGATGCTATTTCTATTTTTAAGTTTCCAGAATTTCAACATTCATGATAATGAATGTTCTAGTTGGTAAACCTAGAAAATTTTAAATTGAATAGCATGATTATGACAACTAGAATGATAAGTATAAATCTTATCCATGTAGAACATTATTTATTATTATTTTTATTTATTTATTTTTGAGAGAGAGACACACAGTGTGAGCACCAGAGGGGCAGAGGAGAGGGAGACACAGAATCTGAAGCAGGCTTCAGGCTCTGAGCTGTCAGTACAGAACCTGACCCGTGGCCTGAACTCATGAGCTGAACCATGAGATCATGACCTGAGCTTAAGCTGGATGCCTAACCGACTGAGCCACCCAAGCGACCCTAGAACATTATTTTTTAAAAGGGATAATACTTCCCTGCTGGGGTGTTTTAGAAATTTGTGAAGGAGAATATTGGGAGAGCCTATTTAGTTAGGTAGAGAGCCAAAAATACTCTCCATGGAAGAACATTTATATATTGTTCCTTATTTTGTATGACTTCTTAGTGTCCCATTGGACAAGTCTCGTATGTATAAAAAACATGTTTGTAACTTTTTTGGTCTACAACTAAACTCTGGTTTGTATTCAAACACAACGTATTTACAAACACATTTTTAAGGGAGAACTATTGTGTGAATCAAAGATTGTACTTGGTATAATTCAGCACATCATCAAGAATTCTCCACTTCTTCTCATGCTCTAATAGCAATATTGTTGAGGGTATTTAAGCTGCCCAAACAACTTGTAGCAGTGTGTAAATTGTAGTCATTGTATTCATACATATACATGCAAATACCCAACTACTTAATTATATTTTCTACTGCAGTAAATACCTGAGCATTTACGTATTGATATGCATCTACTTTATACTACAGTCTGCATTACATTGATTATTGGGGGGGGGGAGGTGATATTTATGTGGTTGATTGTAATATCTATACATTTTATTTCATGGTATTAAAGAGAATATTCTTTTGAGTGATAAGGTTGACAACAATTGTATCGGAGGATATACTAGATGATGACGATCAATAGAAATATTACTTTATTTCTTCAATGCTTACTGTGTTCTAGGCTCCTAATAGATTTTGAGAAACTGACGAGCCAGCAATGTAAGCTTCAACAGACCAAATCCTATGTTGAGTCAACTGTTTAAAGTCCGTATCATAAGAAAGGCTTGTAGAGTACAGTTTATATAACATTGCTATTTTAAATCTATCCTATCGTTTATACTAAACATTTATGGAGATTCCAATTACATAATTGCAACAGTCAAAAACTTAAGTGTAAGGCATTGCTTGTTATTAAAAATAAAATATCAAATTCTGATGAAAGGCATATAGAGAAGCATAGATAACATGCCAAGGGGCATGGGAATGACTGCATTTCATTTATAAGGGAGGTGGCCTTAGTTCTGGTCCTTGCTACATGTTAGAATGACAGAAGGGGGATATGGGGATGCACTTTTGAGGTGGCAGGAATTATTGAACCTTCATGAAAGGTGTGTACATTAAAGAGGAAGCAGCCTGGTGTTGACCAAACTTATAGTGGTTAAGCTCTATGAAGTGGGGAGGACTGTAGTAGTGGAATGAAAAATATAAGCTACGAAGGAGTTAGAGCTGGGAAGAAAGGCATACATTCTTTAGAGGTGATTCTTAAGCTTGTGGTGAAGAGCAAGCCACAAGAAGGATACATTAGTTTTGATCTGTCTGGAATGTTGCAACATCAATATCGCTGCTATATTTAACAAACTAAGGTAATTCTTGGCTTTCTTCCCTTCCAGGCTCCCAAACTCTATGGCCATACTTTCATGATTGCTATTATAAAATTTGCTTCAATTGATTCATATAAGTTCTTTTAAATGTGTACTTCTTAAGGATAAGTATGGTATGAATTATTTCACCAAATCTAACATATATCGAGTTGGTACTTACTAAATGCTTGAATAGTGAAACAAAGGCATTATTATAGGTAGTAATATTAAACATTAAATAGAACGCTGAGAATTTGTGATTATTTATTTTTCGTAGCCAGTGTGTTAAATTAGGACCATCTTATAATTTTTCTCAATTATTTACGGAGTATATATTGTCATTGTCCATTTTAACAGACTCAAAACTGCTCAAAACTGTTTGGTAGATGCTTTTAAATTACAATTCGTTTCTATATACTAGCTGAGTAAATTAAGTTTTGGAACTTTGAGCATTTAGATATTAGATATAGATAGATCCAGACAGAGATAACAGAGAGAACCACTTGAGTATATGTATGAAAAACTTAATAGTGCCAATATGCATTTATTCTGGTGAGTTGAATTGATACAAAGAACAATTAATTTACTCAAACATTAATTTTTGCATTCATTTACTACATAGTAGTACATACGCCTTCCAGGAAACACTTATTTTCATCATCATGTTTTGTTAAAACAACTATAGCAAATGTTTTGTAACATTTAAAAAATAAACTATTTAAAGAACAGTTTGAAAATACCTATGCAAATTTTAAATATTCATAACCTTTGACTCAGTATTTTCACTTCTAGGAATTTATCCAACAGATATAATCACACATTGTTGATGGATGGATGGGTGGATGGATAGATAGATAGATAGATAGATAGAGAAAGGTAGACAGAGACATTAATGTAGCATGGCTAATAAGCATGAAAAAAAAATGTGACCTAAGTGTTCTTTTATTTTAGACTGGTTGAATGATTTTTTGTATATGTAAATAATATAATAATATCTATTTAATAGATCTATATAACTCACTGTGGAAAGATATCTATTCTTATTATTTAATTAAAATATTACTCAAGTTGAAAACAGAATACAGAATACCACCTATTTAAAAAAAGAAAAGGCTGGGGCGCCTGGGTGGCGCAGTCAGTGAAGTGTCCGACTTCAGCCAGGTCACGATCTCGCGGTCCCTGAGTTCGAGCCCTGCGTCAGGCTCTGGGCTGATGGCTCAGAGCCTGCAGCCTGTTTCCGATTCTGTGTCTCCCTCTCTCTCTGCCCCTCCCCCATTCATGCCCTGTCTCTCTCTGTCCCCAAAATAAATAAACGTTGAAAAAAAAATTTTTAAAAAAATAAGAAAAGGAAAGAAAAAGGGAAGAAAAGCATCTGGAAGGATATGTCAATGTACATTCACTATAATTTCTTCTAGGAAATAAAATGTGGTGATTTGGGAGAACAGGAATAGGGAAAAAATAATATCCCTTATTATGGTTTAGTTCCTTATAATAAACATCTATTAATTTTATAATTAAAATATTAGACAGAGATTAAGACAGGGCAGATAGGCAAGAATTTGCCAAGCCTTTCCTAAATTATAGCATACTCAGAGCAAAACAAAAAAATGTATCTTTAGGAATCTGCTTTCTGTACTCAAGTTGTCAAAAGTGAATAATATTTGTAATTTCAAGTGACACAATATGGATAAGAAGCAGATGAAGTTAATGTAACATTTGAGTTTAGACAATGATTTCAAACTATCCTCCACTGGTCTGTTAAAAAAAAAATAAAAGTACTAGGAATGAACAATGAAACTGTCTGATTTGAATGTCTCCTCATTCCTTTTTTCTCTGGCTAGTCTGTGATGGAGATGCCTAATGACTGGTGAAATACCCAGAAGGCAGGTTGCAGAGAATGGACGAAAAAGTAAAAGCTATAAGCCATTAGCACACTGGACAGTTGAGAGTTGATGATTCTTTGAATAAGGGAAATGAAAGACAAATGCCAAAAATCACTATTTAATATATCACTGTTTTGTCCCAGCTGATCAGTTTTACGGGAGCTGATTCACTGTGGCCTATTATATTTGTAGCATTCTAAACTATGATATTCAGGACCTCTAGCAAATTTTACATATATATCCTACATCATTAAAATTAATTTCTGTTCTAGAAGCTTGTAATGGAAGTTTTCTTCTCTCTTTCTCACTGCAAACATAAGAAATGCTTTACGGTTTTTCAGAGCTCTTAAAGTAAATTGTATCTGGGAAAAAATGCTGTTTGTAAATAGCTTAATAATTTATTCCTCTTAAAACAAATCTGCTCATTTTGTGAAAGAGATGCCCATGGCTTCACAGAAACCTACCTAAGCAACATTCGTAGCATAAAAGACACTCTGAAAACTTCCCCCAAATTATTTACCTGAAGGAACCCAGCCTGTGCCCAAAGATCATAACACCCAAACCTCCTCAGAGCTGCCTGCCCATCGCTCAATTATTCCTTAGAGGGATGGTAACTGCATCATAGATTACAGCTTAACTCTATTTTCCACAACATGATAGTTTGTAAAATTACAGTCTATGCTATAGCATTTCTGTTTGATTTATACCCAGCCTGAGGCATGAAATCTGCTTCCTTCCAGGAGGAAATTATGCTTTCTTGAAAGGAGAGAGTAGACGACAACCATAAAATAACTCAGATTCCCTCCCCCTCCTCTAGTTACCTATGTTCCTTATTTCTCAAAAATAAAAATAAAAAATAAATAATTAGGAGATTACTAATGTTTCTGATTTGGATAAATGGGAAAGGTTTAGTCTTTCTCTTTGATTCGTTCTATGCAAATGCTTCTGCACTTTATACTGTAGCCACTGTTTGTCCAGAAATTTGGTTAAATTTAAGGCTAGAGGGGATAATTAATAAATTCCAACTTTGTTATTTAGCCCATTTTATGACATTGCTTTTTTGATGAAACACTTAATCATATATTTTTTTGATGTGTGCAACTTAGTGAATAACGATGTTTAAAACTGACCTTGGCGGATCACAGGTTAATTCAATTTCCATTTACTCATGTGTAAGAAATATTCCCATTGAAACAAAATGAGAAGGATGAGGAAGAGCTATTTTAAAAACTACATTTATACATGTTATGGGAACACAAGTGAAACATTTCCTTCAACCATTCAAAGAAAAATTATATATTTGGATACTAGAGCATTAGGAAAGTGGCAATGAAAAATGGTATAAATTAGATACGACCTGAGAGTACAGGTTATCTTATTTTTAACAGTCGATTCAGCTTTGCTGTGATGATATAATGAATAGTGAGATCTTCTAAATACTCTTATTTGTTGTTAAAAGTCTAAATGTAGTGCAGTAAAATGCAGTGCATGGAAGAGAATACGATATTTTACTATTTCAAGCCAGCCAAAAGCACATATTTCTTTTCCTCCAGATTCCTGTTCTATATAAGCACTGTTTTAAATAGGAATATAAGATTTTTATGTGAATTACATCAATACAGTGGTAGTTACCCCTCAAGTTGTTGAGAAGCTATAATTTTAATTTTTGCATCTTCTAGTTTGGACTATGAAGCCTAGAGGGGTGGCAACAGATACAAGCAATAAGGTAACAGGCTCCCATTCGAGTAGATGGTTTGAGACCCTGATGGTGGTCATGATGGTTCTTTCAATGGAAAGACTATCCTCTCTTAGAACCCAAGCTATGTAGCCACACCTGTCACACAGGAACTCCTGGTTACATATTATCACCATAAGGGCAAAACAAATCTAACTGGTACAGTCCAAAGAAGTCAGTTAGCCTCCTGAAAGTTTTTCCTACCCATTGCTACAACCAAAATTTCATCAAATTTTCGGATGAATTGGATAGACATTTTTGTATCTTGTAAGCTAGGCCTCTAGTGAATGCTGCACAAACATCCTGATTGGAAAGGAATTTGCTAAATTGAATAGAAATTGCATTGACCCATACCACTGAGAATTGGATAATGTGTGGATAATGTGTGGTCTGGGCTTATATTGTAAGAAGCAAGAAATATGTTGCAGATTTGGAATTATTGTAAGATGCAGAAGACCTGCAGTGAATATTATGACGATACTGTTTTAATGAAGCCTTTACTTTTTGAAGTCAATCAGATTGTAATCTTTCTCCTTCTCCTTCTCCTTCTTCTTCTTCTTCTTCTTCTTCCTCTTCTTCTTCTTCTTCTTCTTCTTCCTCTTTTTCTTCTCCTCCCCCTTCCCTTTCTCCATCTCCTTCACCTTCTCCTTTTCCTTCTTCAAAAAAGAGATTGTGTTGAGCAGGAGAACCTTGGAAGACCCGTTTTGTTTCCTCAAGAAAATATATCTCAGGTTTGTTATTTTATAGTTTTAAGGTAGAAATTGTACTATCCTTTACATCCGAGAAAGCAAGATGGGTAAGTCTAAGGTGGCATGAGAATCTTATCTTCAGTACCAAGACTTGTTTTATGCTTGAATTTAACATTTCTTATTTCCTTCCAAAGAAAATGACTCACATCTATGAGAAAAGGAGAAAGTGGAGAAATTTTTAAAAAATGGTGTGATTTAAAAAATTGCATTTAGAACAATATTGATAAAATACTTACAAATAATTGATAGATTTTCACTGTTGGGGAAAATAAAATATAAACATTCTATTTCTCATATTTGCATACTTTTAAAATCAACATCGAACAAAAGACACATAAAGGATGAGTATCTACTATGTTAATACATATTGGTAGATGACTTTGTTAGCCGATATTACGATTGTATTTCGGCACAGGCAGTGATGTATTTCAGTCAGTTATATTTCAAGCATTCTAGGGCAAATAGAATAAAAATATGAACAATCAAAGGAGTTTTATGACAATAACCAATAACCTAAGTAACCTGATCTGAAATTCCAACTTAAAAATCTGTTAGCATATTTACAAAATACGCAAACAGCCAAAAGAATTATTGAAATAATATTTTACTTGGAGACATGCCATATTCCAAGCACCTGGGTGATATGACTAGTAGTGGAGATATTGAATTAAGTTGTTGAAGAGGCTAAATATTTTCATCAATATGACACTTTATTAGGCATTCAGTCTTTACAAAACAAATATTGAATCATCACTGGGGCCCAGATTTACCTGTGGAATGCTGCGGCAATCTTTTCCTTTCAATTATTCTTTTTAAATTATACATTTCAATGAAGTTGGTAGAAACAGTGGGACGCCTACACCTGGTTTCACAAATCTGTTCACCCTTGATGGGGCTTGTGAATTGTGTGGAAATGTTTTGCTATTGTAAAACCAGGTGGTGCAATTAAATGAATAAATTGATGCAAACCAGAGGGTTTTTTTCTGATGCTATGATTTTTAAAGCAAAGTTGGAATTATAATCTTATAAACTATAAAATCTGGGCACAGAGCTGCTAATGTATTTCAATGTGATTTCAGGAAGAACAGATTTTTTTTTCTGAAGATACACCATGGGTGGTAGCATTTTTCTCCAAGAAAAGAAGAGGAAAACACTAAAGAAAACTATCTTAGAAACTTAAAAACAATTACATATTTAGGTTAGCAAATTTTTCATAAAATAGTCGTAGTTACTGAAGTCGAAGAAAGTAGATTTTGTTTTGTGTCTGCTATAGTTGTTGAAAAGATCAATGCTTCATGGGCTAATGGGCACTGCTTGTACTGGCAAAAGCCCTTAACTCACCATGAGGAAGAACCTATTAAATTCTTCACAATGTAGATGATTAATATTTTATCAATTGATATTTTCTAAAAATAAATCTCAACATTGATTTTTTTTTAATTTTGCATACTATAATTTTAAATATGGCTCTTTAGTGAAAAAACTAACACAAAATAAATTTTATTTAAGGATGGCAAAATATTGTTAGATATTTTTAAGGTGGAGGAAGTGTTCTAATAAAATATTTACAAACCAAGTTAATCCCTGCACTAAACATAGAATATTGCACATGCTTAGAAACTAGTAATTGACAGAGATGTGGGAAGAGAGACAACTCCCTCTTCTATTAAAACGTACAAGAATGCATTTTCAAAAAGTGTTTAAAAACAGACATTTTGATGGCCTCAAATGGCTGTTACCCAATAGACCTCATGAAGAGAATGAAGCCCACAGAAATGCAATCATTGTACTTGCAATTAACAAGAGTTCTGCAAGAAGGGCAAGTCAGAAAGGGACTTTTTCCATAACAGGACTGGAATAGACCCCTTACAGTAGCTTCTTGCATAATGAATAAGATATATGCCTAAATATGAATATGAATGTAGATTTAAACTGCAGCACCTGTCTTTTCTACCGCTACCAATCCTCCCCCAAGATATTTTAAACTGGAGCTAGATGCCAGCAATTATGTGCCCTATCTCTGTGAGATTGTGATAAATGAAAAAGAGGATGACTGAGGGAAGTAAAAAGGGACCTCAAGCAAAACTATATATATATATATACATATAAGAAGTTATGAGAAAAATTATAAAAACCAAATTATCTAAGGAAGTCAGGTTACTATAGCAATGTATTCAACACTAGGCTGCTTATAAGCTTATCTAATGAGCAAGTATCTACTGTGATAAAAATGTGACACTGATAAGCTATGGAAGAAGGCACGGCTTAAATGCTCTGTACATTGGATAAGCAAACTCTGGTAAACAACTTGTAGGTAGGCAATATTTCATTGTATCATCTACCAAATATAGACAACACTAAAACTGCTTCTTCAATTTAAAACAAAATTCTAAACACGTAATATTACATTTGTTTTAGGGATTATTTCTTATCTGAAAAACAAGACCACTCTATCTGAAAGCTCTTCGGGCATCAATTTCATAGTTAACATTCTCTCTGATGATGTCACTAAGGATGTTACTCACAATGAATATTCTTGCCTAGCTAATCCCAGCCATCAGTGAACCATCATGTCTCTATGTCCATCGTACTATCTTGGTTATGGTGGATGGCTTCCACAACGTCCAACACACCACTGGTTCACTGGGCACTCTTTTCCAGCTAGGTTCAAAAGTGACATTGCCAGAACGTTATTTCTCCAGAGTAGAGCTTGTTTAAACTTGAAGTTAAAGTTCTCTTGATACATAATCATGAGCAGCACTGTCTTTGACATTCCTAATGTGTGATAACATATTTTTTTTTTTGAGCATACCTGTCAGGACAGTACCTGGCACGTCTACTCTTTCCCCTGTTCACTTTCATTGTCATGACAATCACCTACTTCCTCTCTTGCAATGCCATCTCCAGAAGTGCTTTGCCACATTTTTCAGGCAGCCTTGTATGGTAATATAATGCTTTCCTGGTTTTGAATTATTGCACTTGGTTTAAAATTCAGACATGATAATATTTGTTTTTAGGTGATTTGAAACAGGCTGGTTGGGATTATCATCATGCAGGACAATCCTGGCATGAGCAAAGGACAAGATGTCTTTACTTCTATTTTTTATTTTATTTTCTTGCCTCTGGTTTTCTTTTCAGCAAAAGAGAAATTTACACTCTCTGTATTTTAGCATCATTGATTCCTCCTCAATTTCTTGTTTAACTCTCTCTGCTATTCAGCTAATTCTCTTAGTTTCCTTACCTGGCATTGTATTCAGACGCATTGATACAAGTTGTGTTGATTTTCCCTGACTTGTAACTCTGAATCCAACATTTCTCCCATAGGATCCTCTAGATAACGTTCCTCAAAATCTGTCAAATAATTAAACCATTCCTCTCCTTCAACAGCATAGTTCGGTTGCAACAGTGAGTCATGACATGGGGTACTTGAATTTGTCATTGTTGCTCTGTTCTTTGTTAACACCAGGAAGATGGAAAGAACAGATTCTAGGCTTGCTCTTCTGCTGTCACTCTTTTGCACATGGCAGATGCCATGTTTTGCTTTGTCTGCCCCCTTTTCAGAGCATTGCCCATGTAACTACCTCTCAGAGGTAGGATCTGCAAAATTCAGCTGAGATTACAGTTTAATAGCACTTCCATTATTTTCTGTTAATTGCTCATAATGTCCATGCAATACTGTCATACAGCCAATGTTGCAGATTCTTTCCTCCATATAGGTCATTTCAGTGAATCTTAATATGTATAACAGGTAAATTCCTTCTGATGGAAAGAGTTAACTTTTATTGGGCATTATCTATGAATGGCCATTAACTCCTCTTGCCAACAGTAGATTTTCTGTTACTACAGCCCTGATATTTGGATGAACCTATCTCTGCAATGTCTTGTTCCTCCTACTCTCCTGCTCTGTGACAGTTCTGCTCTTTTCCCATGGTCTGTTTGGCCTATTCACACCAGGTGACCTAAGGGAGACCCTCTCAGGGCCAGGCAAAAATGAGGCACAGCCAGTAGCCACATACCTCCCACCCCAGGCCTGAGAGTTCTGGAGCTGCTGTGGCCACATCTGTAAGCCAGGTGTATTCTCAATTAGGTATTATTTTTAATTATATTAGCCATGATAATTGACCTATCATAGCAGTAATCTCACCTTTTTTATTTCTTTATGTCTGAAATAGGATTTTCTCAAAATAAAATATCACAATTACTTTTTTAAAAAAACATTCATCAATTCTGATAGAAATCCCCATTTTATGTATGAATTAATTGCACAAAATAGTTCACTACCAATAGTGCAGAGTATTTCAGACAGAGTCCATATTTCAGACATCTCCTCCTATTATACAACTTTAAAAATCTATTCCGACTTAGTTAATTCATTAAGAATCTGTCATGCTGGGGTGCCTGGGTGGCTCAGTTGGTTAAGCACCCAACTTCGGCTCAGGTCATGATCTCACACTCCCTGAGTTCGAGCCACATGTCAGGCTCTGTGCTGACAGCTCAGAGCCTGGAGCCTGCTTCAGATTCTGTGTCTCCCTCTCTCTGACCCTCCCCTGTAAATGGTCTGTCTCTCTCTGTCTCAAAACTAAATACACATTTAAAAAAAAAAAGAATTTGGGCGCCTGGGTGGCGCAGTCGGTTAAGCGTCCGACATCAGCCAGGTCACGATCTCGCGGTGCGTGAGTTCGAGCCCCGCGTCAGGCTCTGGGCTGATGGCTCAGAGCCTGGAGCCTGTTTCCAATTCTGTGTCTCCCTCTCTCTCTGCCCCTCCCCCGTTCATGCTCTGTCTCTCTCTGTCCCAAAAATAAATAAAAAACGTTGAAAAAAAAAAACTTAAAAAAAAAGAATTTATCATGCCTACTATGTACCAGGCATGTGTTAGCAGCATGAGATAAAGCACAAAACAAAATATCCAAAGTTATTGTCCTCTAGGAAAGTTCCCTCTAGGAACTTTCCTTCCTAGAGGGAGACAGAAAATAAGAAATCAGTAAGTAAAATGTGAACTCTATCACTACCAAGAATTGTGAAGTGTATGAGGTTTTATTCAACTTGTAAGCTAATAAATTACTCTGCCACAGTTTTACGGATGTTGCTGGAAAACAGGAGACTCCTGGGTCAGAGGCCAAAGGAGTTTATTACCCAGGCACTAATAACATCAGGGTCTCATCATTTTCTTTTGCTGGTTCTCTGAGCCCCATTTACATGGAAAGAAATGAAGGCAGGTGGCAACAACACACACAAAGTGTTGCATTACCAGAAAGGAACCCTTAGCTTTGGGAATCGGAATCTTTTATAATGAGCAGTAAGCACGCCTGACTTTGCTCCAGAGGGAAACACTACCTCTATCTTCCAAGATTGAAACGTAAGCATCTTTGAAAAGGTGGTGCAGAGCAAAAACAGGAAGTTTTTCTGCTTTCAAGATGTGCAGAAACACAATGGACAGATTCATGGATAATTGTCATATAACTACCAGATGCTGGTAAATGTTATAAAGAAAAAATTTAAGCAATAAGTGTAGTGGTAAGGAGGATATTTGCAATTTTAGAAAGTGTAGTGAGGGACGGCCTCACTGAAAAAATATTTCAGTTGAAGCTTAAAGAGGTTGAGGGGTGAAGGAAACAAACTATAGTTTTAATAAATTATGGTATAAACGTAAATCCATATGGAGCTAATGAATTCTATTATTTTAGAAATACTAATATGGAAAACTGGTGCCAGATGTGAATAGATACAATATAGAACTGTTAAAAGATAGGAATGCCTGGGTGGCTCTGTCACTTGAGCGTCTGACTTTGGCTCAGGTCATGTCTCACGGTTTGTTGAGTTCAAGCCCTTCATTGGGCTCTCTGCTGTCAGTGCAGAACCTGCTTCAGATCCTCTGTCCCTGTCTCCCTGCCCCTCAATTGTTAAAAGAAAACAGGTCTTTTTTTTCAAGTTGAAAGTTTATACCTTTTTACTAACTTCTCCCTATTTCTTCTACCATGTATCTCCTCACAACCACTTTTCTACTCTGTTTCTATGAGTTTGACTTTCTAAATGTTTATTTATTTATTTATTTTTAGCTTACACATATAGTGATACTACACAGCATTTGTCTTTTTTTTTTGGGTCTGGCTTATTTTACTTAGCATTATGCCCTTAGGTTCATCCATGTCAGACTAAATGTCAAACTTTCTTCTTTTTTCATGGAAGAATAATATTCCATTGTGTATTTTTACTACACCTTTATCCATTCATCTTCTGAGAAACACTTAGATTGCCTCCATATCTTGGCTATTGTGAATAATGTTGCAATGAACATGGGAGTGCACATATCTGACATCCTATTTTCATTTCCTTTAGATAAATACAAAGAAGTGTAATTGCTAGACCATATGGTTGTCTTATTTTTTAAGAGACCTCCATACTGTTTTCCATGTTGGCTACACCAGTTTTCATTCCCATCAACAGTGCACCAGGGTTCTCTTTTCTCAACATTCTCACCAACACTTAGTCTCTAGTCTTGATGAAATGATTCTGAAAGGTGTGAATTGCTACATCATTGTGGTTTTGCTTTGCATGTCTCTGATGGTCAGTGATGTCGATGATCTTTTTGGGTACCTATTGACCATCTGCATATAATCTTTGGAAAAATGTCTATTTAGTTCTTCCGTCCATTTTTTAAATCAAATTGTTTGTACTTTGTTGTCAATTGCATGGGTTATCTATTTTTTGGATGTTAATCTTTTATTGCATATATGGCTTATAACTATTTTCTCCCATTCTGCAGGTTGCCTTTTTATTTTGTTGCTGATTTCCTTTGTTGTGCAGAAAATTTTTAGTTTCATGTAGTCCCACTTGTGTATTTTTGCTTCTGTTCCTTTTTTTTGGGGGGGGGTGTCAAATCCAAAAGAAAAAACATTGTCAAGATTGATGCTAAGAAGTCTATGTTTACTTCTAGAAGTTTTATGGTTTAAGGTCTTAGAGTCAAGAATTTTTCATTTTTAACTGAAGTGTAGTTGATGATTACATGAAAGTCTCTAATCCATTTTGAGTTGATTTTTATAAAGTTGTATTTTGTAATTAGAAATTTTACTTTTTTCTGGGCACCTGGGCTGCTTAGTTGGTTAAGCATGGGACTCTTGATATTGGGTCAGGTCATGGTCTCACGGTAGTGAGCTTGAGACCTGTGTGGGGCTCCACACTGAGCATGGAGGCTGCTTGGAATTATTCCTTTCCCCCCTCAGTCTGCCTCTCCCCACTTCTCTCTCTCTCTCCCTCCCTCTCTTTCTCTCTTTCTTTCTCAATAAATAAACTTTAAAAGAAAGAAAAAAGAAAAAAATGTACATTTTAAGGTTGTATTTTGTAAATAGAAAAGAAGGTCACTTTACTCCTCAAGCTAATTTTTGGAGTAATAAACCCTTGTTACAATTTTTGGAAAGCAAACTTTGGTATTAAAATTGAAGTTTAATATGCTAACAGTAGCATTGTACTTCCCCAATTTGGGTTTAAATTTTGGAATATCTTCAATGAGAAAGATGTAATATAGAAATGGAGAATCAATGGTAGAAACTAATAAAGGCAATTTTAATCAATATTTTTTCCAAGAACTTTAACTAAAACAATTTAAAACAAAAAATTCACTGAAAATAAATAAATCTGCTTAATAAGCACAGGTAAATAAATTTTGGGGATAAGAACAAATGTATAGTCAGTGAAAGATTCATAACTTAAAAGACTTTTTAAACTTGTAATAATAATAGAAGAATTTAAAGATAACAGAGGTTTTAACTCAGGAAGTATAATTAGAAAAATAATATTAAATTAAAACATAAATTAATTATATCATAAAAAACATAACTGATTCTTTTAGGTAGTATTAAGTTATAATACAAGTTATGCACACACACACATACACATACACACAAACCCCAAATATCAATTTGAGAAATTAGAGTAAAAGCTCCCAAATAAAAAATTAGCAATTAAAGTTCATAAATATTTTCAAGGACCAATGACCACATCTGAGTAGTGTCCATTCTAGGGATACAAAAGTACCTTAACATAAAAAATCTCAGGCCATATTTAGCTATATTAAAAAAGGGAAACATCTCTAAGATTATTTCAATATTTGCTTAAACATAATTTGATCAAATTTAATAGTGCATGATAAAACTAGTAATAGACCTGAAATTACTTATTTGATGGAAAATGTTGGCCTAATTTCTATGAATCTATTCACAGTCTTTATGCATCTTTCTTGGTTTGGATATTCATACTTTTGGTGCAGAGATATTAATGTGTTGATTAGTGGATGCTACCTTGAACCCCACTAACATAATATTATATATGTACTATATTAATTTTCTAAAATATGAACATTCTTGGGGTGCCTTGGTGGCTCTATAGGCTGAGCATCTGACTTTGGCTCAGGTCATGATCTCCTGGCTGATGAGTTCAAGGTCTGCATCAGGCTTGCTGCTGTCAGTGCAGAGCCCATTTCAGATCCTCTGTCTCCCTCTCTCTCTGCCCTTTCCCTGCTCATGCTCGCTCTCTCTCTCTCCCTCTCTCAAAAATAAATGTAAATAATAATAATAATAATAATAATATTAAAATATGAACATCTTAAATCCTAATATACATCTTGACCAAGGGAGGTTCATCTTATATTGATGGTGAATTTGTGTGTGTGTGTGTGTGTGTGTGTGTGTGTGTGTTGCATCATAATATTCATTAAAAAGAACAAAGAAAAGCAATGAATATTCAGTCAATTAATATAGCTAAGGAAACTGAAGGAATAAAAGAGAAGTTAAATTAATCTAACTATTCCATAATTGCTGATAAAAATAATAAATAATATTAGTATTTTACTTTCTGTATTCAAGGGCAGTACTGCATATATCATATTTTATCTTCTTTTATTTTATGTCTTCCCCCTTTCTATCATTATAGATAAAATCCCCACCTCAGAAAGTATGCAGGACCTATTGCCCTCATCCATGGCCCTTAGTTTT
This sequence comes from Prionailurus bengalensis, assembly GCF_016509475.1. Lineage (NCBI taxonomy): Eukaryota > Metazoa > Chordata > Mammalia > Carnivora > Felidae > Prionailurus > Prionailurus bengalensis. The sequence continues at coordinate 103,649,696 of NC_057349.1, forward strand.
CTATAATATGACACTGATCTTTGCTTCTATTACCCCTAGAGGAAACTGGGCATCTAAAATCCAGCTACAGTGGAGAAGGTGGTGAGGTGAAGACACAAGGTAGACACTGGAGAAAGGAAAGAAAGATTTTTCCCTTATTCTGGATTCTGCAGATGTACATGATCTTCTATTAATAATTAGATAGATGATAGATAGATGATAGATAGATAGATGATAGATAGATGATAGATAGATAGATGATAGATAGATGATAGATAGATAGATAGATAGGTAGATAGAATGGGCTGAATATTTTGTTCCTTCAAAAGCTTATACATGTAAATTAGAATATTTGGAGTGAGGGGCTATTATCTGTGTATTTGTATTTGCAACTGAACTAAAGACAAAGCTTCATCTCTCTTGGAAAATGTCTGATAGATAATTAAGGACTATCAAAATGATAGCTTCAGTGACAAGGGGAGGTCAAAGAACTAAATATTCAATGAAATAGGAAGTCTTAATTCTTTTTTTCCTGAAATTATCAAACAATATTCCACTTTTCCAGCTTCATAAGGTAGGTTTTCCTTTAGAAGATATATTTCCAGTCATTTTATGCAACTGTTCAATTAATCAAGTAATTTGACTATATATGTATAAATGTGCTGTACATGTGCTAGTTTTGTGCCAAAACTGATACAGCATATAATTAATTAATTCATTAATCTTGACTTCAGGGAGGCTACCATTTCAAGTAGTATAATGTTCTTCTAAACTTTAGAAGCATATATTGCCAAGGACTGCGAAATCCTGAAAAATAATTAAAACATAATTATTAAACTAAACAATAATGGTGCCATTTATTAAGGCCATAATTTAATAACAACTAAGATATCTCAGAAAAACCAGGAAAAGGAAACCTCATCCCCTACCAATTTATATTTAATTAACTATTTATGTAAGATTTAGCTTGAGACAAAGAATAGTTAACTAGCACGATCAAAGCAAATTATCAATAAAAAGAGCTACTGTGGCAGTTTTTACCAATTTCATCATATGCCCAGGAGATCCATGCTTTTAAAGCCCATGGAAAAGACACTTTTCTCATAGGAAAAATTCAGTGTTCCTTTGTCTTCTTGTAAGTTAAACACATTTATCAACTTGAAACTTTCTTATTTTGTTTCCTTTGATAGGTATTGATTAGTATTTATGAAGCATAGATAAAAAAATATTAGTGGAGCATTTAAGTTCCCTGAGAGGATAATGTTTCGTATCTAAAATATGGAGGGGCGCCTGGGTGGCTCAGTGGTTAAGCGTCTGACTTCAGCTCAGGTCACGATCTCGTGGGTCCGCGAGTTCGAGCCCTGCGTCGGGCTCTGGGCTGATGGCTCAGAGCCTGGAGCCTGCTTCCGATTCTGTGTTTCCCTCTCTCTCTGCCCCTCCCCCGTTCATGCTGTGTCTCTCTTTCAAAAGTAAATAAACGTTAAAAAAAATTAAATAAAAATAAAATATGGAGACACTGGAGTAAGATTTCACAGAAAAAAACAAGAATTTTACTAAGACAGATATTCTTGCTGAGTTTTGTTTTGTTTTTCATTAAAAAATAGTCAACATCAGTTTAACAGGCTTGGCTTCTGGTATAAAAATAATATGATCCAACAGATGATTTTGGTGGGTCAGAAGTCATGAGACTCTTGCAATATTTGTCCTTTAAGACCCTAATATACATACTTATCTCAATTTTGTAAATTATCAATTAAAATCTTTGTACAACAGAAATCTTCAAATAAGGTAACTTTAAAGATATTTGTTTATACAGTTATCCACTGGAGGCATTCTAGTTATAGATGGGACAGTTTTTTTTCTTAAATAAACTCATTTCATAATCCATTTGTTTGAAAAGAAACGTATAAGAAATATCCACAAATACTATCTGTGTGTCTACATAGTTTGCGCAGTGGAGACAATAACAAAACAAATGTCAAGTTGGTTTTTCCATGGTAGATTTTGTGATTTAAAAAGAAACACAAAAGCAATAACCTTGCAGTGGTCAGCAAGTGCTGACCAGTCACAGAAATATTGTAATACTTATAATCATTAACATTTGTCTCATCAAGCAAAATAAATCAGTTGAACCAATAATTCGTTAGAGGCAATGTATAATGATCTGGCCTCAGGAATTTGGGAGCCAACAGAAAGTAAGCCTACTGTTTTTGTTATTCTTTTGGTGGTGAAAAATTCAAAAACGGAAAGCTTTACATCTGATATGCAGTAGGGAATGAGTCGTGATTCTTCTAGGCCACAGGGAGTTTTCTGTGGCTGTGCACATCCTTGAGATTTGGATAAACTAAGATTTTAATCATCTTTCTGCTAACATTTCTAAAAAGAAAAAGAAGTAGACTAAAGTAAAAGCAGCTGGCTCTAGGAAGAATCATTAATAGTCAAGGTAGTCCATATACTTAAAGAGAACACCCTTATCCTGAGGGTGTTTTGCCCTGGAACCAAGGTTTAGAGATTGAGTTGTGCCAGTGAACTCAGTGAACAATATATAGAACTGTGTGTGTGTGTGTGTGTGTGTGTGTGTGTGAGAAGAACTGTGTTAATAAAGAAATAAGAAATGATTGGGATGCCTGGGTGGCTCATTCAGATAAGTGTCTGACTTCGGCTCAGGCCACGATCTCATGGTTCGTGAGTTCGAGCCCCGCATCAGGCTCTGTGCTGACAGTTCAGAGCCTGGAGCCTGCTTCAGATTCTGTGTCTCCCTCTCTCTCTGTCCCTCCCCCCACCTCTCTCTCTCTCTCTCTCTCTCTCTCTCTCAAAAATAAGTAAACATTAAAAAAGAAAAAAGAAAGAAGGAATGATGATTAGAACTTAATCTCTGGAGCCACAATCTGTGCTCTGAAGCATACTCCACCACCAGTACCTGTGTGACACCACTTTTAGTTGGAATGGCAGAAATGGGGCTGTTGTAAAAATGAAAAAAAATTATATATTTAAGATGGAACAGTCCTTGGCATACAGTAAGCACAGTGTTAACTACGTGTAGAATAAGAAATATTCTTTCCCCCTGCTTTTATTCTTTTGGTTAAATCAGTAGCAACTCAGATAAGAATAATCCCAAATAAGAACCCAGCAACTTTTGGATTCTATAGATTGACTATCTCTATCTCATTCTCTTTGCAGTTAGATAAGTTTTATTTAGACATCTTATTCACAAATGAGTCTCTACTCTGCTACAAAAGCAGTCTTTCTTGAGTTTTGTGGGGAATATCATGCATCCTTTACTCAAACATGTCTTTTACAAACACATCACCACAGACTTTGAGGCTGGCCTCCAAGAGTGAGCCTTCAAATATTTTTGGGAAATAAAGTTTGAATAATAATATACAAATGCAAATACATATACATATTTTGGAAAAGCAAACTATCACATGTAAAATAAATCCTTTAAAAAAAACTGGATGATGTTACTACATGCTGCTAAATTGAGGGACCTGACAGCATTTGTGATAAAGACTTGGGTAATCACAAATCTTGCAGAGGGGTGCCTGGGGGGCTCAGCCGGTTAAGCATGTGACTTCAGCTCAGGTCGTGATCTCACAGTTCATGAGTTTGACTTCCATTTCCTGCTCTGCACTGATAGCTCGAGGCTTGGAGCCTGCTTCAGATTCTCTGTCTCCCTCTCTCTCTCTCAGTCCCTTCCCCACTTGTTCTCTCTCTCTCTCTCTCTGTCAAAAATAAATAAATAAACATTTTAAAAAAGAAATTAGGTAGAGAAAACCTCAAAACAGCTTCCTCCACTGCAACTCTGCCACCGACTGCACCCACCTACGAGATGGTTTCTGCCTTCACCTCGGGGGCTTCTGAAGACTTATCTGAAGGTCAACTGTAGAAGAATGGTTACACTGTTTTTAATCATATATACTGAACATATTTAAAACATTTAATTATTGGGGCGCCTGGGTGGCACAGTCAGTTAAGCGTCCGACTTCAGCCAGGTCACGATCTCGCGGTCCGTGAGTTCGAGCCCCGCGTCAGGCTCTGGGCTGATGGCTCACAGCCTGGAGCCTGTTTCCGATGCTGTGTCTCCCTCTCTCTCTGCCCCTCCCCCGTTCATGCTCTGTCTCTCTCTGTCCCAAAAATAAATAAACGTTGAAAAAAAAATTAAAAAAAATAAAACATTTAATTATTATAAATGGCCATTTGTCTAACAACTTCATGCACAATGTATGCATGTTCCTTAAAATGCTGTTTCTTAAACTATCTGTGGATTAGGACCTGTTTTTAAAATTCCCAATCAAGCACACCTTGGTATCTTTGTAAAAGGGAATAAATATTAATGACTAGAAAAAATGAATTAAAAAAATAAGAGATTCACCAAAGAGGACATATGATATTATTCCATTTATATAAAATGTCCAGAATAAATATAGAGAGACAAAAAGTAGATTAATGGTTTACTTATGACTGGAGGGAACATGGGCAGGAGCTGCTAACAAATACCAGGTTTCCTTACAGAGTGAAGAAAATATTCCAAAATTAGATTATAGTGAATGTTGCAGAACTCTGTAACTACATTTCAAATAAATTTGTCTGTAATAGTTATATCTAAATAAACCTTTTTTTTAAAAAAAAAAGCACAGATACATAAATACAAGGCAACATTTTTATTATTAAACTCAAAAGACAGAAGATTACATTGCAAGATATGTAATTAGAACTAACATGACACGTGAAAAAGAAGAATGATGGTAACTGTGTAGGGCACTGAGCTAGGCATCTTGGAGGTTATTGAGTGAGAAATTAGGCATAGATTGTAATACTGACTTTCATTTTTTAATTCACTCAACAAATTATTGAGAGCTATCTACGTGAAAGATTCTGAGAATACAACAGGGAATAAATTTAAACATTCTCCGAAGTGGAAAAAGAGATTACACTGTATTTTCACACATAAACACTGCATACACTTGCGGGGTGGCATTTACTATGAAAGAAAATCACAGGTAGTTAGGAAAGCATAAGTAAGAAGAAATAATTTAGGTTGGAAGGATCACACTGGTGGGGGAGAAGGGCAATTGGAAGCTTTTATCTATCAGTAAAAGTTAATCTGATGAAGATAGAGAGTCTAACAGAAGCATTGGCCTTGGGTAAATACTTTGAGATGGAAAAAAGCATCACCTATGCAAAGAACTAAGCCAGTCCCACCATGCTAATATGTAGCGAATGAGGAGGAGAGATTGTGGGGAAAGCCAGAATGGTTAGAAAGAAACAACTTATTTTTGAATTTTATCCTGAGTGCAATTGTAGTATTTGAAGAGTTCATTTTGTTCCATTTTATAGTCTAAAAGATCACGGGTTGATATCTTGAGAATGGACTGGTAAAGAAAGTAAGATATATCTAAAATGTTCTTACAAAATTTGCCCCTCCCACTCTGCAAAAATAAACAAACAAACAAACAAACAAACAAATAAATAAATAATTCAGGAGTATTCATCTCCTTAAAATGAATCTATAGCCAATCTATATCTTACCCTATCACATCTTCTATTAAACACAATATTTTATGTCATACATATACACACACATACATGTATGTATACATACACATATACATATACTAATGTATATACATATATACACACATATATATGTATATGTGTATACATGCATACATGGGTGTATGTGTGTTTAGATTATGTGTATATGTGGGTGCATATATGTGTATACATGTGTGTAAGTATATTTACCATAGCAGGTTGAACACATTCTTTTTACTTTCTTTCTTCATGCTTGCACTAAGCTTAAATCTACTGAATGCCTTATTGAGGTTATCCACAGACTGATTTATTTTTATTGATTTATTTTTTTAATGAATGTTATAAAAGCAAACCAAGTTTATTTGAACAATATAACTGGAGAGAAATTGTAAGTGAATGTATACTGTAACCAGAGGAGAAATATCCTATGTCAAATTTTAAAACAGAACGGCAGAATAAGCTGAAAAAAGTTTATTTGTAAAGGAGCTGTCTGAAAGGAAAATGTTTACTATGACTTGACTCCTTACAGTGGTAGATGTACTATTTGAATGTTTGTCTAATTCAGTCTTTTTAATATTGAGACTAAATGTAAACTATGTCTGCAGATGTAAATAAGGCTTAAATGCAACAAAATTTGTTCTCTGATTCTACTTAATAAAATACTGAAAAAGCAGTAAGTTAAATTTACATAGGTTTCATAGATATGCCAAATGCAAGTTTTTAGAAAAAAAATCAGGAGAAAGAATGTCAAATAGTTATAGGTAATTTAAACATTAGATCAACTCTGGCTTGTATACCAAGTGGTGACAAATGTTAACTTAAGGCTATCCATTGATTTTTAGCCTGAAAAGTGATTTGTACCTCTGTCCCAACTATATTTCTGCTAACAGACTTTTAAGGTTTCCATTAATTTTAATAAAATAATAAGAGCAAAATGCACATTGATTTAAAATAATTGCATAACCTGGGGCACCTGAGTGGCTCGGTTGGTTAAGCATTCCTTTGGCTCAGGTCGTGATTTCAGGTTTGTGGGTTCAAGCCCCACGACGGGCTCTCTTCTAACAGCTCAGAGCCTGGAGCTTCCTTCAGATTCTGTATCTCCCTTTCTCTCTGCCCCTCCCCTGCTCACGCTCAAAAATAAATAAACATTAAAAAATTTTTTTAAATAATAAAATAAAATAATTGCATAACCTAAATTGCATTATGAACAGATATGACAACCTACCAAAAATGTCAATACCACCATGAGAACTCTTGAAGTATTTGTTAAGTGAACTATAAAATACTGATATAGAATATTTATAAATAATAATACAGTATATACATAATATATATAAATAATACACATGTAAATAACACACACATGTATATAAATATAAATAATACATACACATGTATCTATAAGTAGTTTATTTAGTCATTAATATTTTTATGTTGTATAACAATAGAGCTAAGGCAGATAAAGAATGTCTTGTTTACCTTATTTACCTTATACTCTCATCATCACCCTGCACAACATCTATAGCTTACAGTGAGCTCTTTTATACATGTTTTATACTATATGTATACTTATCTATTATCCTCAATTGCAAATTGTATCACACCAGTTAATTAAAAAAAATTGTATCACACCAGTTAATTTTAAAAAAGTTTAAATACTTTATACAAGAATATTGGCCACGAATATAGTCACTGTAAATGTTCTAATTTATTTATTTTCTTGCAGTCTACATACTGAAGATTAACGTTTTAAAGCATGATATGCAAATATATGCAAACATGCAAATTGGCTATTTCATTTTCATCTAACAGTCAAGAAAAAACAACAAAAGCTTCGAAATGTAACACAGTAAATAATACCACCAAAGAATGTTAAACCATTCAGGATATCTGGAAAGGTAGTTATTTTTAATGAACTTGAATTAAATTAGAGTTATTTTGTCTATTTAACTTTTTAAAGAAATCTATTTAATTTAAGCAAAGTGACATTTAGAAATGTTTTGCTCATTATCAGCCACTGTTCAGTGATTGAATTATTATTAGGATAATGTCAATTTGGTAGGCAGTCTCAAATAAATGGTTTGATTAATTGTCACTGTATTCAACTGAACAGTAGTTATCAATTGTTTTTTGTTTCTAAGAATTCTTTAGATGTTTAAGATACATGAGAACTTCAAAAACTTTTGGTTACATAGGCTACATATATTGATAAACAAACAGTAGACATTATAACTAAAAATAAATTAAAATATTTTATTAATTCATTTACAACTGAAAGCAAGCCTATTATTATTAATATAAATATACTATATTATTAAAAATTTATGTTTCCCAAAAACAATAGAGAGAAGAGTCATTATTTACATTTTTCAAATACTCTTTAATGTCTGAATTAATAGAAAATAACTTGACTCCCATTTTTTGCTTTCGTAGTCATTCCATCATGAAATATTGCGTTACTTGTATACAAAGGCAATCCAGTCTCATGCAGATATGTAGGTAGAAAAGGGAGAAGATTTCAATAAGGTTTTCAGATAATTATGGATATTTTTTCTTTGACAATACACCAAAATTTGACAAGTGATGTGGAAACCAAAACCATGTCAATAAGCTTTTTATACCCTTTCCAGTGAAATCCACTGATCCCTCTTGCACCCTGAAGGATCTTTTACCCATTCATGATTGTGTAACATCATCCACTGGCCATCTGGAAAATATTGGTTCACTTATTTACACAAATCTTCTGAGTTTTGACACATCTCATTATACAATATCATCTATTAGTTAATATCATCACCCACACTTATCTCATCAGAAAAGGCTTTAAAGATTGACAGGTTGTCAAGATGATACCAGTGGGTACAATTTCCAAAATTCTAATTTTTGCTTTAAATCTCAAATTTCATCACTGGCAACAAATATTGCGAGTTATTTTCTTTGAAATTTCAGTTCACGTCGTTCACTTTTAAGAAAACATCTGCCAAAAACCTACATTTGAATAACCATAGCTTTTCAATTATTCTTTCAAATAAAAACAGTGGTCCAAGAGAAAAGGAACCTGTTCACCACCTGAAACAATCATGCTAGTGGTATTCCTGGAGACAACCATTAGACTCTGGCAACAGCAGTGTATTGTGTATTGGCAACAGCTTGTGTACTCCTATTTTGTCAGACCCTAGGCTGGAGACTTAGTAAAATTAAAGGTAGACATTTAATAAAATTAATCATTTTTGCCACTTCACTAAGGACTTTCTTTAGCGTAACTGGATTTTGTTTTTCTTGTGAGGGCACAGTAGGAAAGAATACACTGATCATTTGTGCAAGTGCATGTGCCATGGCACTATGGAGTTGGCATTTTTACCTACCATTGCTTTCGCTCCATCATTCCAAATGCCAACACAGTGAAAAAGGTAAATGATGCTCTAGGATTATTATTAAATTAGTTCTGAGCTCTTGGATTTCTTGAACGGGCCTCAAGGGCTCTCAAGCTCTTGCAGGCTACACTTTGAGAACAGCAAATACACAGGAGAAAGTAATGTCGGTATTTATCAAGAAAAAGAAAATATCTCAAAAGCACTCCGCCTACCGAGAACTAAGATGAGGAGCATAGCCAAAAGAGGAAAATATATTGTTTCAGGGTAGAAAAAGGAGATACGCTACCCTTGTCAATAAAGGAAAAGGGCCACGGCCACTTTCTCCAACAAGCGCGGACCCCTCCCCTGCCCCCGCGGCAGTCCTCCCAGGAGCTTTCTTCATTGTAACTCATAATCACGCTGCATCACTCTGATAAAATCATCCAGAAACATCCACAAATTATCCAGAAAGCAGTGGGTAGGCTTTCCATGGTAAATTCCTCCTGCAATTAACTTTATTTATTTCTTATTCTTTTCCGTAGAGAGAAGGCTCTTATGCCTACCCCACGGACATGTTGCAAAGACTAACTAAATAACAAAGTATGTAAAACATTTTGTGTTCCTTAGAAAAAGGATTATTTTAGGATCGTTCCATGATTCTCTGATGTATGAAATCCGAATTCGGACAACTAGTCAGTTCAGCTTTGTCCTGGCATCAAGGTCACCACTTAAGGGAAGGGTCTTCTGGCATATGCAGATGATATTGTGCTCTGAATTCAAATAGTGGACGACCCAAAACATACAAGCAGGAAAGTAGTCATTTGACCTTAAAGGTAGATTATTCCTTCCAAAAGTATTGCCTGGGTCTAAGCCTTTGTGATTTGTATTAGCATTTGTCCTCCTCAGGGAGAAGGAAAATATTGACCTCTTATCCAACTGACATGGCATTAAACATTATCTAGTTCTCTATGCCCACATATAAACATAGAAATGTGCCCAGAATGTTCCAGGTAACATTCAATTATATCCCTATTCATTTGAAATGGATAGGATAGTAGCTTCTTCACAAAATAAAGAAGCAAGTATGAAAACAAGTAACAAGTGGACTAAAGAGTGATGATGCTCTCATTTTCCTAAAAGTTGAATTTGACTTTTTGAGTCAATACTATCTCCACATAATTTAAATTTCAAAAGATATATAAGCATAGTCAGTCAAAATCCTCTATCCAATCCTATCCCCAACCACCTACTTCATCCAAGAAACAAACAGTATTGGAATGGATTAGAAAAAATGGCATTTTCAACATTTCCCCCTGTTGGGGTTTTTCATATGCCATGTATGTAAGATGAGAGATTTTGCTCATTTTCAAAAGTGCAGGTATATAGCTTTTCCAAATTGAGCAAAATATCATACTCCAACCTAGTAGAAGTTTAAAAATAGTGCGTCTTGATGATATTTCTATAAAGAAACATATTTGACAATTGCAAGTTGAAATTAATGGAGTAACTTAAATGTAAATTTGTGTCAGTAAGATTAGAAAAATCTTGTTCTGAGTTATGATTTATTAAAATAACTAAAGCATTCTTATAAAATTTTTAAATTTCATTTTAGAAAATTATAGAAGCAGCTAAATCAATGTTGATAGCTTTGTAACATAGTTCTTTAAAGGTTAACTTTTTAAAACATTTCCATACCAGATGCTATTGCAAATTCTAAAGAACCAAGAACAAGTCCTTCAGACTTCATATCCTGAGGAAACACATTATTACTAGTGAATAGATATTTAATACTGCTCAACCCATTTACTATAGAAGGTAATGCACTGAAGAACATTTACAACATTTTTCTTTTAATTTCATGGACAAATCATTTTGTACCACACAACAAAAGAAATTAGCATACTTAGAATCTTCATAACTTTGATTTACTTCTATGAGAGATAAAAGGCACACATGTATAGATATTGAGCATTTTTTTCGGGTTGAATGACCATTTAACAACCAATCAGTAAAATACTACTTGTACATCATTTGTTTATTTTAGAAAACAGAACATTTCCACTGTACTTCTCTTCTAAAGGCAGCAAGTACATTGAACGTGAAAACAAGGGAAACATTTGAGCTACAACTCTGACCAAAGACGACTAGATCTGATAGCTGTGAATGTAATTGCAACTGTTCTAAAAGGGCTTGGAATCAGATTTCATTAAGAAATTTTCCTTCATATTTGCAACTATGTGGATGGAACTAGAGGGCATTATGCTAATCAAAATTAGTCACAGAAAGATAAATATCATATGACTTCACTATATGAGGAATTTAAGACACAAAACAGAGGGGCGCCTGGGTGGCGCAGTCGGTTAAGCGTCCGACTTCAGCCAGGTCACGATCTCCCGGTCCGTGAGTTCGAGCCCCGCGTCAGGCTCTGGGCTGATGGCTCAGAGCCTGGAGCCTGTTTCCGATGCTGTGTCTCCCTCTCTCTCTGCCCCTCCCCCGTTCATGCTCTGTCTCTCTCTGTCCCAAAAATAAATAAACGTTGAAAAAAAAAAAGACACAAAACAGATGAACATAAGGGAAGGGAAGCAAAAACAATATAAGAACTGTGAGGGAGACAAAAACATAAGAACCTCTTAAAGCTAGAGAACAAGCAAAGAGTTGCTGGAGGGGTTGTGGAAGGGGGGATGGGCTAAATGGGTAAGGGCATTAAGGAAGCTACTTCTGAAATCATTGTTTGCACTATATGCTAACTTGGATGTAAATTTTAAAAAATAAATAATTAAAAAATAAAAAAGAAAAGAAGAAAAAAAAGAAATTGGGTTATAGAAAAAAGTATATTTGAAAATAAAAGTATGACTCAGGTTAACTTTACTGTAGAATACCAAAGCAGCAAAAGTAACACTATATACTGGGCACCCAACATGATTTCATCTTTTTCTGTGTAATTTGCTCTTCGATTTAATTTTTTAAAGTGGAGATACTTAAAATTATTTCTGGGGTGCTTGGGTGGCTCAGTTGATTAAGTGTCTGACTCTTGATTTTGGCTCAAGCCATGATCTCATGGTTGTGAGATTGAGCCCTGAGTTGGGGTGCCACTGTGTGTGGAGATTTCTTGGGATTTTCTCGCTCCCTCTCACTCTGCCCCTCCCCCATTTGCACGTGCCTGCGTGCTCTCTCTCTCTCAAAATAAATAAATAAATGAAATAAAATTATTTCTGATGAAACAGAAGAAAGAATATTCACTTAAATTACATCCAACTGTTTATTTGGCTGAAATTTGCATTTTAGATGGATATTAAAAACTCAATTTAAGATATATACATAAAATTATGTAAATTTTATTTTAAATTTTTTTTACTTCTTGCCTTTATGGAAAAAGAAGAGCATGTCACTCCCCAAGTTATGGATGCCTTTACATGACAATCAATTATTTAATCTTGTTTCTCTCATCTTGTCATTATCCACCTAATGTGTCTTTCTGGAAGAGGGAAGAAACAACAACAACAACAAAACAAAACAAAACTATGCTCTGTGTATATTTCTTTTAGAAACACAAAACCAAGCAAACAAAAGAAAAATCAGTCATATGATGAGAGAATGTAAATTTACTCAATGAATATTGCTGCCAAAGATATGTGCCTCTGATCTTGAGTGAATATGCCAAGTGTTTCCCTCTTTTCACGGCAAGTGCTTTGAAAAATTAGTGTATTAGTGTGGCAAAATTCTCATCTCATTTTACCGGAAATGCTGGTTCACATAGAAAAGCTAATTTTCCTAAAATATACTCTGCCTTTCCTCCATCAGTGGAAAGAAAAATTTAAAACTAATTTTAGTTTACTTTTTCCAAGTACTTTTTTCTGTAAAACTAAACCATTATCTTTGTGCATTAAGACACCAGATTGAGGGGCGCCTGGGTGGCGCAGTCGGTTAAGCGTCCGACTTCAGCCAGGTCACGATCTCGCGGTCCGGGAGTTCGAGCCCCGCGCCGGGCTCTTGGCTGATGGCTCAGAGCCTGGAGCCTGTTTCCGATTCTGTGTCTCCCTCTCTCTCTGCCCCTCCCCCGTTCATGCTCTGTCTCTCTCTGTCCCAAAAATAAATAAACGTTGAAAAAAAAAATTAAAAAAAAAAAAAGACACCAGATTGAAATGGTAATCAACACCGTTTCAAAATGCTAATATACTTTTCTAAACATCATATTTCATTTGTTTTCCTTTTAATCCATTTACCTATTGCATTAATATTGTATATGTAATTGCACATTTTTTAATACATCAATTGTCATAGGTACATCATTCCAGTTTAAGTCATTCTAATTCAGGCACATGAAAAATTTGATGTTAGAAAAAAAATTTTTTCTATTCATAAAATATTTTCAAATTTTAGTTTATTGGTTTGGTAACATACACCAATTTGAAGATAAAACTGTTACATTAATAATGTCTTCCTCGGGGCGCCTGGGTGGCGCAGTCGGTTAAGCGTCTCTCTTCAGCCAGGTCACGATCTCGCGGTCCGTGAGTTTGAGCCCCGCGTCGGGTTCTGGGCTGATGGCTCAGAGCCTGGAGCCTGTTTCCGATTCTGTGTCTCCCTCTCTCTCTGCCCCTCCCCTGTTCATGCTCTGTCTCTCTCTGTCCCAAAAAAATAAATAAACGTTGAAAAAAAAATTTAAATAATGTCTTCCTCAACAATTTCTCTCACTTTTGCTTGAGTCCATAGACCCAAGAGTTTTCTAACTGCTGTGGATTATAAAGCATCATTTTAATAGTGACTCTGATGGAAATATGTCAATGTTCCTATTCAAATTACGAAAACTGAAGAGTTTGGGTAGCACAGAAGGAAATATCTCTGTGACACAGCTTCTCATTGTGTAGCCTACCCTACTTCAGTGTAGGAATCTTGAGTTGAAGAGTAGTCATCTCAGTGTCCTCTGGGCTGAAGTCCTGTGTTATAATGACGGCCAAAGTGACGGTCAAAGCCCAAGCATCAATTTCAGTTTCTGTAAATAGTCAAAGGCTTACACGACACTCTAGTTTTAGGATACAAGTTACATTGGCATAGAGTTTCAGAAGAAAAAAAAATTGGGGTTGTGGTTAGCCACAAGAAACCTCAATACAATCATTAATCTATAAATGTACTTTGAAAACACCATGGATGTACAACTGTGGAATTATCTTTCTTTGGAGTAAAGATGTGTTTGTTGTTTCTGTCACAGAAACTATTATAAAAAGTTATAAAAGAGGCCGGGTTTCTTTCGTTTTGAAATCTTGTCTTGCTCATCTGTGTTCTGCACTTGGAAATGCATGCAATAACCACAAGGCTGAGGAAATCATTGCTGATCTGGCTAGATAATAACTAACAACCATCACTAGTTACTGGTCCTGCCAACCCTGTCACCACCAAGATAATCTAGTATATGCCAGGCATTGTGTTCGATAATTTAAATATGTAATATCATGTTATCATCCCAGCAAATCAAAAGGTAGACAGTGCCTCAGGTTTACAGATAAAGAAACTGATGTTTCAGTGGGTATCTGTCAGTCCTTATGGAAGGGACTATTTACAGAGTAGTGGGGAACTAATTAGGGAGGATTCAACACCTAGCAGGTGCAATAGCAGGAAGTCGTCATACCCTATACCTACAAGGGCAAGGGGAGGGAATGTTGTCGAATCCTGCAAGTGCTGGAGCCTAAGAAGACATAGCCATAACAGTAGGAGTTGCAGTTGAGGAGTAGCCACTGTCAGAATTGCTATGAGGGAAAACAAAGACCCAACATTTTGCTTCTTTCATTCTCCAGGCTCTCTTTCATGCCTTCCATTGGCTAAACCTACGTGGCAGCCTGAGAGCAAGGCAGCCTGGTGTGGCAAACCTTGGATCTCAGGCACTGGGAGCAGAGAGAAGGGTGGGAAGAGGGCAAACAGAATGATCACCAGGGATGGCTCCCCAGTGTGGAAATAAGTGGCATAGCTGGAATCAAATGAAGTCTTTTCTTCCTCTGAAAGCCATGCTCTTAACCTTCATATACATTTAAAGACTCACTAGATTAGACTTTAGATGGGACAGTGGTTTAATAAAAAAAAAAAAAAACAAACAAACAAACTCAGAGACAAGAAGAGAAGAGAAAACCAAAACTAAATGTCCCTTCTGCTTTCTCATTCTAAGAAATGGGAGCATTTACCATATTTAAAACTTTTTTTTTCCTTTGAAAAGGCTGCAATGACAACAATGATAATGATAATTAGAATGATAGATGGCTCCTGGCATTTAGAATTTTGTAAACAGAACAGCTATATTTTACCTCATGCAGATCAAATTTAGATTTCTTAAATTAAAAAAGAAAACATCTCAGCTGCACGTGCCTTACAGGAAAGAGCTGTTGATTCACACTTGCTGAGAAAAACAGCTGATATTAGAGCCCCCTGTGGTTCATGAGGGAACAGTGTGATGCATGGGGAAAACTGTGTGAACTGCCCATGATGCTTGACAGCTAAATGCTTAGTTTTTACATACAAATTGCTCTCAAAGTGCTTCTATATCAATGAAGTTTTTGTTTTTATGTATACATCTCTACAGATTCATAGTCCATATTTTACTAGATCTCCAACCATACAAGCAATACTCCTTTATTCTAACTTCTTCATATATACTATTAAAGACATATTTCTGATTTTATTATTCCTGACAGAATATGATGTCTATAAATTAAGCAAATTTATTCATTCAATTAGTATTTATTGGCCACCTACCTTGGGCTGGGATTTGTTGTAGGCACTAGGAATCTAATAGTAAGAAAATCAATCATAGATCCCCATTCTCATTCTAATGGGGAGACAAACAATAATAAGACCCATACATAAAGTATGTACTACATCTTACTGTGGTTAAATGATAAGGGACAAAATCAAACAGATCAAAATAGGGAAGAGGGGTTACAAGTGCCAATAGTAAGGTATTTTCATTACTCAATAGTATTTGGGGAGAAAAAAAACTGTAATTGTGTAATGATCATGATCAATATATTTTTTTTAATTTTCTTTTCACATTTATTTCTTTATTTCTTTTATTTATTTTAGAGAATGCATGAGCAGGGGAGAGGGACAGAGGGAAAGAGAGAGAGAATCTTAGGCAGGCTCTGTGCTCAGTGCGGAGCCTGATGTGGGGCTCATTCCCAAGACCCTGGGATCATGACCTGAGCAGAAATCAAAAGTCGGATGGTTAACTGACTGAGCCACCCAGGAGCCCCTGACTGTGATCAAAATCTTAATAGCCTCTACTTTCTAGGCATCATCTACTGAAAAGTTACCTTTTCTAATCCATCCTTTATCAGAAATTTGAGTCTGAAGACGTTATGAATATAATGCCATATGCTCATTTTTCTCCTGAGCAACTTTGCTCCTCCTCCTCCTTCTGCTTTTTCTTCTTTTTTAGATTAATCTCTTTTGTAATATTTTTTCATGCCACTATGGTATTTAAAATGTGCATATTGTAGAAACAAATCTATAGTAGTTATACAGTTTAGCACAGTTAGGCTAACGTTTTTTTTCTTAACTAAAATAAAGTTATAAATAACAACGAGCGTTTCATTTTATATCTCTTGGTTTTCTAGGATTACAGTTTGAACATTATATTTTAGAAATCAATGTTTTCATTTTCTTTCTTTTTTTGGCACAGTTATTATTCTCAACTATAGCAGAGAGGAATGAATGTCTCATTAATTAAATGAAATACTAAAACAATAACTCCAATCAAGATTTATATGAACGATTTTAGATAATTGAGAAAAAAAGATTAAAAACATTATGCTTCTCAAATTTATTGGCAAACCCATGTCACGTGTGTAAAATGTTCAATTTACTGCTTTTTAATAAATTTTCTTTAGACATATTGTAAAACCAATATCTGTATCGGATCTTGAACTGGCGTGATTTTAAACAGTGATCCCTCTAATAAATTACATGCTTACAGAAACCATTAGAATAGAAAGCATGAAAGCAATATTAGACAACTCTAGTGTAATGTCTAAGAGGAAGTAATTCATTTGTGGAAAGATCTGCATATCAGTCTAACTTTTGATACTTATCAGCTGAGTTTCCCTAGATAAGCAAAGTAATTTTTCAAGTCTATTTTATCATCATAAAATGGGAGTAAGGCTACCTGACCAAAGTTTGTTAATATTAAATAAGATAATGCATATAAATTATTAAACACAATTTTTGGCTTATGTTAAGTGTCTAATGAGTGTTAACTCTCCTCATGATTATCTGAATTGGTGAGGGGCATAGCATTTTGCTAGTATTCATCTCAATATTCCCAGGAAAGAAAGTGAAGTTTGAAATCAGCTTTTTCTGCACAAATATAAATTCTGTGTCAACCATATTTGGAATCATAGGCAGAAAGCAGATCTGTGAGAAATGTAATTCTTAAAGGGTTTATGCAAAATTGCAGAAAATCTATATTATAAATAATTTCAGCACCTCTTCTCTTGGAAAAGAAATGTAAATCTCATCGGAATGCAAACTCTCCCTTTTTAGCTAATGCTCAAAAAGAATCATATCCAAATAAAAAATGCCAACTACAGTAGTTATATGCAATTAAGTTTCAAGAATACTAGAATTAAATGATTCATGTGGGTATAATAGAATCTCTATGCCTCATATGGTACACTTAAATAAATTCAATGACAGCTGGCTAAATAGTGCATATATAGCAAAGGAGAATCAACATCTAAGAGAGACCTGGGAGAGAAGACACTGAGTCAGTAGCATTGGGCACAGGGACAAGACCCAAGAATGTAGCAAGTAGAGAGCATATTAGGACTATGACACCTGACCGTGAGTATGTCCAGAGGAGAACTGAATAGACAACAGATGCATCAGGTATTGAAGAAGGGGAGGTGTTGGCTCTGTATGGTCATTAGGTGAGCCTCTCCAGAATGCCTGCAGATTGAAAGTTCATTTGCTGGTGGACACTAGGCCTGGAGGCATAATGATAATCGGTAGATTCATAGAACACACTGGATAACACTGCTTTAATGGCAATAATGTTTAGAAGGCAGTGGATTTCATAGAAATTATTTTTTTCCTAAGTTTCTGTATAGGATGATTCCTTCAGAAAAATTTTACTTTTCCATTTGTCTTTTATCAGGACCTTATCTAAACAATTCCATACACATGGAAATCGATTCCTGTAGGAGAACAACTTAATATAAACAATTCTGTGTCCTCATGTATAAAGACATTTTCTACGTTCAAGTATTTACCTGGTGGGAAATTTGATCATGTTAACTTTTTGGGGATTAAAAGATTTATTAGTAAATAACACCAGATGTCCTCAGCTTGATAAGATCGTGTAGTAAAAGGCATGATCACTATTTTTAAGGAAATTTCAATCCTGGAACAAAATGATTGTGAAAGGAGTTCTGGCTAAGCATCATTGGGTAGACTTGATTTTGAACACAGTCTCACAGGTGTTTTTGTTGGTTGGTTGGTTGGTTTTACCTCTTTGAATAGGGAGATTTCTTTCATTAAATGTGATATTGTACTTAAAATCTTCACCACTGTCTAATGTAATGAGTAAACAGTAGTACTTTCACTTACGGTTAATATGTGAAATAACACAAAAGTACAAGTGAGAATAAAATTGTGTAAAGTTTTGTGATGTACACTGATATTCAAGAAAAAGTAATAAACAAGTAACGTGTCTGTGGGGCATGCCTGTAATGTTCAGTCACTTGTTCTACCATGTTGAAAAGACAGCCTAAGGGATATGGACAATTTCACCCCATCTACCACCTGCATAATTTCCTCTCCTGATTCTTGGGTTTCTACGATGGGTTGAGCAACATGAGAATCAAGCTTAGATTCTCCTCTTAATTTCCAAAGGGAGGAAAGAAATATTCAGCCACACCCATTCCCCTCCATCTCTTCCAAGTCTTTACTCCTGGTAAAGACAGTGTCAGCTGTGTAAGGACCCTTTTCTATCAATCGAACGCATCCTCAAGAGTATGTGCTACCCACGGAGAAGGCTCCCATAGTTACCCAGGCATCTGCTGGGCTGCTCTTGAATGCTCATTCTCTTTCCATTTCTGGTATTTCCATTCCCTTTAGGCTCCCCCTCTCTCACTCATCTTTTGGCATATTTGTCTTAGGTTTATGCCTAAACTTTATTTAATCTTGGCATCCCTTTCAGGATTGCATTTGTAGGTGCCTTGGATCCTTACCTAGAGATTGCCTGACTGTGGCTGCCTTGAACCCCACCTCTCTGAAGAAGAATCAGATAGTGAGGACATAAGAAATGCATTCCAAAGTCCTATCATGCAAGGAATTTGATCTGTTTTTGGCTACCACTGAAATCTTGAGAAAGCCTCTCTCACCATGATTCTATTCTATTCTATTCTATTGTTGCTATAATAATAAAAACTAAAACACTACAAATCTTTTAATTAAGATGTTTCAATAATTTTGGTATCCTATATAAAGGACTTTCATGGCACCAAGTTGCTTTTAATATGAAAAGAAGGTTCTATAATGATTAATTTGAGGTAGTTCAATAATATTTAACAGTAAGAATTCTGCTGTAGTGTTAGAGAGAATGACCTTGGGGAAACCAGGTGACAAGCCTAATGTATATGTTTTTTCACAAGTTACTGTATTTTCCAAGGGACAAGGTCTCTTCTTTGAAGAACAATCTATAAATGGATGGATGATAAATTCTCTTGGACTGTTTGCACACCAAAAAAATAAATTTGGTATAGAAGAGCAAATCAGAGATGGATTTAATGTGTGGAAAAATTAGCCACAATTTCTACTTTAGGCTAAAGGTGAAATACATTAAATACATCGTAAAGAATACATTTTGACATTTAAAATTTGGTTCTTGGTAATAAGTGAAGTATATTTATTACAACCTCTTTTTACTTTAGATATTAAGGGACAGAGGTGAAGACCTTCATAGTAAGTGTGAACCTTCCAAAGTGTGAAACACAGTTGAAGAATGATTTGTTGAGTGATATAATTGAAGTGTTGGTGTACCGAAGCAATTTATACCATTTTACTAGGCTGTTAGATATTCTACCGAGCTTCTCCACTAGACAAATAACATTATAATAACAAATTCAGAGCTGAATCTTCAAAGGTTTCATAACCTCTGTAGGTTTTTTTGGGTTTTTGTTGTTGTTGTTGTTGTTTTATTTTTGTTTTTGCTTTTGTTTTTCCCTGGCTTTATCTATCTTCTGCCCATTAACATACCTCATCAAAACAAACAGACAAATAAATAACCAGAGAGAAGGACTAAAGCAACAAGGGAATTGATGGATCATCAAATGCTTACTGTTGGGTATAAGTTTGAGAAGAAACATACACACTTATTTTCCTATTCTCATTGTTCAAGAGGCAATGTAATATGATGATTATGAATTCAGGCTTTGGAGCCAAATTCCTAGGAATGGAATTTCAGTTCTGCCACTTACTAGCTCTGTGACCTAAAGCAAGTTGTTTACTACTCTGTCTCAGTTTCCTCATCTGTAAAATAGGTTAAACTGTTGAACGTATCTCAGGGACTTGATATGGGGATTAAGTTTAAATTTTTAGAATAATTTTGGTACTTTAAATTGAGAATTTATGTTTAAATGGTATTTAATAATCTGGAAAAATATTGTACAATTATAAACTGAGACAGTATATATATATATATATATATACACACACACACAAGTATATATATATATACACACACACAAATGACTTCTCTTTTATTTGTTTGTTTTTGATATTTCACTAGGAGTAAAACTCATATATATTTTAGCTAGATTTGGTTTAGACCAGTTTATGAGACTGTTAAATTTTCAGAAATGTGAGTCAATTGATGTTACATAGGTAGGTTGGTATTGACCATGGTGAATTTCATTCCACAAAAATTAGGAATTAGCCAGTAAAAACTACAAATCAGCCACTTCCCCACAGAACTGGTTGTTAAACATTTTCAGTACATCACTAGCTATTTTAGTATTTTTGTAATTATTTTTTCCAAAAAATATTTGCCAAATAATTGCTATGTTCCACATACTTTGTATGCATCCATGAACAAGACAGACATGTATAGTGGCTAAAGATAGCAGAAAATCCTTTGTTGTTATAAATAGATTTATTCTGATGGCAATTAAAAGTATGCAATTTTAAAAATCTCAGTTTTGTATAATATTTCTCTCTTTCTTTTGTGACAACAGGTCATTTAAAAAATGTTTATTTATTTATTTTGAGAGGGGGGGTGGGGAGAGCACATGCACAAGTGGGGGAGGGACAGACAGAGAGGGAGAGAAAGAATTCTGATCAGGCTCCACACTTCCACAGCACAACCCACTGTGTGGCTTGGTCCAATGACCATGAGATCATGACCTGAGCTGAAATCAAGAGTCAGAGGCCTAACCTAACCTACTGTGCCACCACGTGCCCCTGTAACAATAGGTCTGTAAGGTGTGGTCAGAAAGAATAAAGAATCTATGGCTTATTCACCACATATCCCTAGTCTAAGCACAATGTCTGGCACAGATCAGGTATGTAACAAAGGTTCATTGAATAAAAGCATAAACACACGAAGAAGGTGTCCTACAAAAGCTGCAGGGTCCAAGTTGGTTTTGGAGTACCTGTCATCAATCTGTTGTGACCGAGTGATTATGCTTTGTTAAATGTGCTTTTATATTTCTCTGCATATAGCCTACATCCCAATCATAAAAATTATCCACACAACAACGAAAGGAAATTTAGAAATTAGAAGTGCTTCTATCGGTATAGTTTTAACTAACAATAAAATAATGGTCAACATACGTTAGCTATTGTTGTTAGCACTTTGCACAGATCACCTGAAATAATCCTTAATATGAAATAAGTAGGTTCCCATCCCTGTTACCAATGAAGGGACAAATGCAGAGACTAACTTGCTCTAAGAATTACACTTCTAGGAGTGTCATTACAATTTGGAATTACACAGAGTTTAGGTGTGAAACTAATATAATTCTCATTATATTACTGAAACTTGATTTATTTTACATTAGCCTACATGTGTTTCTTTGATATTAAGGATATTTCTCTACAAAAAGCAAATTAATTCCCATAAGTAAGCCACTACCATGAGTTGGTCTTTTCAATTCACAGCAGATAATAAAACAGAATATGTCCATTATACAAGGCAATTCATTAAGTAACTTAGTTTTGTTTGAGCTCACTTAGAGGAAAACTGATGCAGATTATTGGAAAATCAAACAGAAGATGGCCAAAACTATTTCTTTGGGCTTAAAAACTGCTGAAATCTAGTTGGGCTAGTAAGTAACATTGCCAGTCAATCATATGCTATAAATTATAAGTCTTAGAGATAGGTGTTCTTTTGTTTCAAAGACAAAAGAGGGAAGGGAATATTATTCTTCTACTCAAAATCTTTAATGACTTTGCTATTTTCTAGAGTAGTAGGAATATATTTTTGTCTTAAACCTATTGTCTGTTATTTTCTATTTTAAATTTTGCTTTATAAACTTAATGGTAATTAATTCAAGTAATACTACTACTAGCTAAAGCTTAAATAGTATCTACCATTGCTAGTTACAGTTCACAGTTTGTGTGTGTGTATGTGTGTGTGTGTGTGCGCGCGTGTGTGTGATCTCCCAAATAACCCCACTGGGTTAGTGTTTTTATCATAACCCATTTTAATAGGAGAATATTAGTACTCCAAGAGGTTAAATAGCTAGTTCAAGGTAGTAAGTGGTGAATCCTTGTTACATAACACATGTATAAAATGTCAAAATAGAAGTGTATGTTGTGGTATAATTTTTTAGTTGGTTAAGATGATTAAGTTGATTACAGGACACAGTTACAAAGCTTGGAGGTCCCTGTCTTTGAGAGCATACCAGCTTGGAATTTGGGGATCTTAGGTTGCGACAGGAAGGAGAGAGGGAAAGAGGAAAGATAAAAACGAGGAATTATTAATGAGCATTTATGATTATCTCTGACCGGGCTTAAATCTGCCTTTCTAAAGTTATTTTCCTTCACATGTGTTCTGCTGCTTCCACCCACACAAGGCCATCCACTCATTATTTTAAAAAAACACTCTATTTGCCCTTTTAACCCTTATTTCCTTCATTCCTTATAACTGGAATATTTTTTCCTTAAATGCAACTTTTCTAAATTCTGCCTCTTCTCTTCAAGGTCTTGCTGTGTGACACCCTACCCAGGTGACCTCCCTGCCCTCAGGTAGAAGGCTTGTGGGGCCATTCCTCTGTCCTCAGGGACATTCTGTCTGAGATAGCTCTTCTCACTGCCTGCTACTGTTGATAAGTGTTTGCAAAAATATGCCCCCCCCCCCTTAACTCTCACATTTCAAGGAAGGGGAATATGATTCATTGTCTTTTTCTCTCCCAAAGCAGACTTCATTAAAGCCAAAGAAACTTTTTGTAGCAATTAGAGCTGACCAGCAGTGAAAAGGCTGAATTCTTTTTCACCAAAATTATTCCAGAAAGAATGAGATTGCTGCCTGCCAGTGATATTTTAGAAGAGAGTAACTCCAGATGATCTCTGAAATCCCCTACAACTTCAATATCATGTGGCTATTGACCTCTAAAGAGTCAAGTTGAGGAAAGCAACTTTAATAAACTATTTTAAATAATCCTTTTTAAATATGTGCATTATGGGGGCGCCTGGGTGGCTCAGTCGGTTAAGCGTCCGACTTCGACTCAGGTCATGATCTCAGGGTTTGTGGGTTCCGCCCCGCATCGGGCTCTGTGCTGACAGCTCAGAGCCTGGAGCTGCGCTGGATTCTGTGTCTCCTTCTCTCTCTGCCCCTCCCCCACTTGTGTTCTGTCTCTCTCTGTCTCTCAAAAATAAATAAATGTAAAGAAAAAATTAAATATGTGCCTTATTTCTTTACATGAAACTGGAGCAAGGGTTCAGTAAGGCATCTTGGGAAACTAATTCATAGTTAACAGGACAATAAAAGTAGATATAAAACTAAAAGAGTATGAAAATGAAAAACAAGAGACCAATTTCATACTTTAAAACTATTGTTGACAGCATACCATAATGTTTTCTACCACCAATTTCTACCAGCAAATGCAGTCCAAAATATCATTATAGGAATTCTGTAACTAGGTACAAATATATGTAAGTAGAAACGTCTCATTTTGATTACCCCATTTGGGGTCTTGTGTGGTTTTCTTCAATTTTAATTTTCATAATTTGAAAATGAAAATATGTTAATTTGTGATATCAAATAAACTCATAGATACAGAGAAGAGATTGGTGGTTGCCAGAGGTGGGGGGTCAGGGGAAAGGAAAATGGGTGAAGGTGGTCAAAAGGTACAAACTTTCAGTTATAAAATAAATAAGTCCTGGGGATGTAATGTACATCATGGTAGTCATGGTTAATAATACAGTATTAGATATTTGAAAGTTGCTAAGAGAGAACTTAGAAGATCTCATTAAAATAAAAATATATAACTTGTTAATATTTAATATTTAAATATTAACTAGACTTATTATGGTTATTATTTCACAATATATACAAACATTGAATCATTATGTTGTACACTTTACTTTCAGGTGTTAGTTTCCTTTAATCTTAGATGTTACTTATATTTCAATAATAAAAAAAGAAACCCTCAAATCCATAAGGCCTGATCATTGAAGACATTATTAGGAGAGAGCTATGAATATATTTTATAACATTCAAAATGGATTATATATATATTAAATTTATAGAAATACTATGATATTTAATTCTTATTGATTTTTTGAACTTTGAAAAACAACCAAAGTGGAAAAATTAAGGAATGTAACTTTGAAACATGTTTTAGAAACATCCAGTTTCACCCCTTACTCCACATCTAATGAAACAAGGCTCAAAGCAAATGGTGCCCCAATTTTCACATGGCGAATCCATTTCTCACGCTATATTTTGACATCATCCAGCGAATGGAATGATGTCAAATTTATGATTACATCTTCTTAACTAGCAAGAGTGTGAAATAAATTATTAGCTGAATAAGTGTCAACTCAGTCAATGTCGAATAAATAAATGCATGAAAGAATGAGAAATTACATATCTTGTCTGACCTTCTACATTTTCTGTCCAGTGTTCCTTCTGACATACTATTTTGTATTTCTAAGTTGTTTCTGTTGTTTGTTTTCAGAATGAATAAAATGAAAGGAAAGTCCAAAAAGCTTCTGCACAGCAAAGGAAACCAATAACAAGACAAAAAGCAACCTACTAAGTGGGAGAAGATATTTGCAAATGATATATTCTACAAGAGGTAATATCCGAAAAAATATAAAGAACTTATACAACTCAACACCAAAAAAACAAATAAGCTACTTAAAATTAGGAAAAGGACTGAATAGACATTTTCTAAAGAAGACATTCAGATGGCCAACAGACACATGAAAAGATGCTCGATATCACTCATCATCACAGAAATGCCAATCAAAACTACAGTGAGGTATCATCTTGCACCTGTCAGAATGGCTGAAATAAAAAAGACAGAAATGACAAATATTGGTGAGGATGTGGAGAAAAAGAAACCCTCATGCATTGATGACTGCCAACTGGTGCAACCACTGTGGAAAACAGTTTGGAGTTTCCTCAAAAAAATTAAAAATAGAATTAACATATGATAAAAATGAAAAATAGAATTAACATAGAATTCTACTACTTGGTATTTATCCAAAGAAAGCAAAAACAATCAAAAAGATATATGCACTCCTGTTCATTACAATGTCATTTACAATAGTCAAGATATAGAAGCAACCCAAGTATCCTTCCATAGATGAATAGATAAAGATGTGATACATATAAGTGAAATAAGTCAATCAGAGAAAGACAATACCATAGGATTTATTCATATATGGAATTTAAGAAACAAAACAAGTGAACAAATAAAAAAGAGACAAACAAAAGACTTCGAAATTCAGAGAACAGGGGCATCTTGGTGGCTCAGTGTAAGCTTTCGACTCTTGATTTTGGCTCAGGTCACGATCTCACAGTTCTTGAGTTGGATCCCAGAGTCAGGTTCTATGCTGGTGCAGAGCCTACTTCGGACTTGGACTTTCTGTATCCCTCTCTCTCTGCCCCTCCCCCAATTGTACTTGCTCTCTCTCTCTCTCTCTCTCTCTCAAAAATAAATAAACATTTAAACATAAATAAATAAATACAGAGAGCAAGCTGGTAGTTGCCAGAGGGGAGGTGGGGGGAGTATAGATAAAGGACACTAAGAGTACACTTATTATGAGGAGTAATGAGTACTATATAGAATTGTTGAATCATTATACTATACACCTGAAACTAATCAAGCACTCTGTTAATTATACTTCAGTAACAAATGAAAATTAGGTCTGTTTTAATCTTAAAATATGTTAATGAATAAAATTTTATAAGTTCTTCAAATAAAAAGGCATAATATAAATCTTTTTCTTTTTAACTTGTTTTTCTTTAATGTTTGTTTATTTTTGAGAGAGAGAGAGACAGAGCATGAGCAGGGGAGGGGCAGAGAGAAGGGGAGACACAGAATCCGAAGGAGGTTCCAGGCTCTCAGCTGTCAGTACAGAGCCTGACGCAGGTCTCGAATTCACAAACCATGACATCATGACCGGAGCTGAAGTCAGACGCTTAACTGACTGAGCCACCCAGGTGCCCTACATCTTTTGCTTATGACATGGATGTAAGACGATAGACTAAAAATATTATTTTATTTTAAAAAGCAACAACTGCTTCACATAAAACACTTCAATATTTGGCAAAACACAAAAGTAGTGATATTCATGTATCAGTGTGCTGAAGTTTTTTATATATACTTATTCTTTTATATTCGTCTTATTTTACTTATATACATTAACTGTAGTAAAACAAGGAAGTGAATTCCACCTAGATGATTTTAATGGTTTGAAATAACTATAGATCTAACCATTGGAAATATAAGTAAGTTGGAAATTATTGTGTTCAATGCATTAGAAGATCACATTTTCCATACTTTGTAAGACGTTTAGTGTTTATTAGTCTAAATTGACAGCTTTTGAAGTGCCATTAATAATTTTGACTTACAGTTATTCGGAAAACCTTTAAAGATGCGGAATTTTGCTTTTTATGTTTTTATGGAAGTCAAGTTTTTGTCTCATAGAATAGAAACATAACATTTGCCATTGCAGAACAATGATGAAATAAAATATAAAGGTCCAACGTAGTTAGAGGCAAACTAGGAAATCTATTCAGAAAGCTAAAGACAAGACACAGTTGTGGTGAATTATTAGTATAGGAACTGTAAATGTGAACTGCTTGGTTTGCATTTTGTGAAGAATCTCATTCTAGTGCTCACAGAGGCCATTGTGTTCTTTGTAACAGACTGATATGCAACATTACCAGATAATCTTATCAGCCTTCAATTCAAAAGGATGTATTCCTGTTAAGAGTAAAGCAAAGCCCCTCGTTATTCGTATCTTGTAAGAACTTTGTAGTCTGAGAACCAGGAGCAAACCCTTTTCTGCATCTCCGGGATTCCAAGAGAATACTGGCTAGCAATATACTTGTGTGCAACTATTTATCAATGGCCTTTTCTATGTGCTTCTGTGACTTAGCTTCTTCCTGAAGAGGATTTCATTCCTTCCTTTGAATGGCATTGCCTTTCCTGAACAGTACATCTAGAGCTGTGAGCAATCTGTTGCTGCATGCTTTCTTGTGAAAGACTTGTGTTTCTTTTGTGCCCTACAAACTCATCCCATTACCCACTTATATGGTTGTTATTAGTAGATCTAAAAAACAAAATTAAAAAGAAATATCTTATAAATCAACTTTTAGTTTATGGTCCTCCACCCAACTGATGGAAATGGAATAATCTAACTGAAACAAGACAAGTCAAGAATATGCGTGTGGATTAAAAATCACCTTGCAAATAGACAGTATAGGAACATGAAACCCAAAATGAGATTTATTTTTGAATACAAAATAACTAATTCTTTTCAAAATTTCAGTAAGAATCCAAGAGGTGACTATACACTAAATAATATTATGACATGGTTGATATTCAATTTCAAAACATACAAAGATCATGTGTGGAATATTATATATTGAATATATATAATTATATTTTAAGTGTAAATATATACTTAGTATATATATCTATAATATATTATATATACATATGTAATATATAATATACATGTATATTATAAATATAAATACATATATATACACACGCATATATATAAATATATATACAGATATAAACACACACACACACACACATATATATATACACATATACACATATATACTATATATATTGAAACTTTTTTTAATTTTTTTTCAACGTTTATTTATTTTTGGGACAGAGAGAGACAGAGCATGAACGGGGGAGGGGCAGAGAGAGAGGGAGACACAGAATCAGAAACAGGCTCCAGGCTCCGAGCCATCAGCCCAGAGCCCGACGCGGGGCTCGAACTCACGGACCGCGAGATCGTGACCTGGCTGAAGTCGGACGCTTAAGCGACTGCGCCACCCAGGCGCCCCTGAAACTTTTTTTAAATGTTACACTCCTTGGGGTGCCTGGGTGGCTCAGTTGGTTGAGCATCTGACTTCGGCTCAGGTCATGATCTTGCAGTTGACGAGTTCAGGCCCCGCGTCGCATCAGGCTCTGTGCTGACAGCTCAGAGCCTGGAGCCTGCTTCAGATTCTATGTCTCCCTCACTCTCTGCCCCTCCCCCACTCATGCTCTGTCTCTATCTCAAAAATAAATAAACATTAAAAAAAACTTTTTTCGTTAACACTCTTGGGAGATTTCTACTATAATTGTAACTAATAACAAAGAAGCAGATGAAGAAGCAGATGATATTTTGGTTGTTGTCAAAAAAAAAGTACATTACTGAGAACAACAACAAAAAGAACACCAAAAAAATATATACTAAGGTTCAGTTCAAAGCATCTTTAAAATAAAAGCATGTTTTCCACCAAGTTCTGTTTCAACATTTGGTATAACTTACATTGAAAATATTTCTATTAAAGCTATTCCCTCTAGAGCTATTTCAACACATAGAGCTCCTAATTTTCTTTTCAGTGTGAATGCTGATTAATGACAAGAAACCTGCCATTACAATGAATTGGGGAAAATGCATTGTGGGAATCCGATTAGGTTATTGAGGACGTTTCACTGCTTTTAGAACAGAGCTTGTCAAAGTACAATCCATTCAAAAGCAGCCAGGCTGGAAATACCTCTTCCTTGTTTATGGATGATGCCATGTAGTTTTACTGATTCATAATGGAGCCACAGCCTTTTTATTTTGACAGTTTAAGCACCGAAAAGAAAAATAAAACTGCTGTGTGAGAACCTCCTTCATAAATGGCTTCATGTTAAGTCTTCCTCTCTACAGGTTCACATTAAGAGCCACAACAGGTTTTGTGTTTGGGAAAAGCAAAACTTTCCCTTGGTATAACGCAAGATGTTTCAAAAAAGAGGAAGCAAATTAAACTTAGAAATAAAAGCATGGTGAGTTATCTTTAAGTAAAATTAAAATTTTATAAATCTGCATGGTAGTTTTCTAGAATATAAAAAGATGTCTTTATCTACATAGTAAAAATCAAAATATGACCACCTGTACATTTTCACACGCTTTCCACAAAAATTCCATCAGCACATTGATTAGACTGTGCAAGATCTCTAGAGAGAATGAGTGTTTTTTCCACTGCAGCCCGTAAACCCAACTTGTAATAAGAGACAACACACATTAATAGGTTTATCAAAAGGGGGAACTAGCATTTAGAGATGCAAAACATCATTTTGAGGTTTTCCAGGTACCATAATGATAGTTTTTCTTACCACTGAATATTCATGACACCTCATAAAACTAATGATAAACATAAAAATTGATGTGAACGTTTGACTAATCTGCTCTTATTTGTTTGGAAGAGCTGTCGTAATTGCCTGGTTTGTAAATTAAACATCTGCTATGGGAATAAACAAAAACATAACTGAGCATATTCAAATAAATTGAATTCACTCTGGTTCCATAAATTTTATTATATGGGCTCATCAATTTTATTACACCTGAGCGCAGCATTGCCGCCAAAGTCAATGCATTTTGAGGTGTCCTGTTTGTAAAAATAAATGCTTTCTTTTTCCACTAAAATGCAGATCTTACTTAGATCGTTTTTCGAGGAATGTTTCAATATTAGAGCTCAACTGATTGAAGCCACCCGCTTTGTTGGTTGACTGCGAGCTGGGCTCCGCTACCATGCCGCTTGAGTTTCGGCAGATCATTGAAATCAACCATACGACACAGCAGCACATGTCAAACAAGATAATAATCATTTCACTGCAGTGAAATTAGTCTGTCTGATGGTTGGCACAACCGTATTTTTCTACTTTCGAAGCCATCAAGATGAAATATATTGCAGAACAACTAACCAGATCAAGGCCCACATGGAAGACACCAACAAGTGGGCCTGCTAAAATGAGGGAGCCATACCTTTGATGCAATTATATATATTTGTCTTCTGTATCTATTCCTTGATCCTTCATATCTACTAACATATTTCCCACCAATATTTCAAAGTTTTCGTAGAGATTATCAAGTCAAATTAAGTGTTCCAACCAATAGACAAGTAAAAAAAGATGGAGATAATACTTCACTAGTATATTAGAATGATCGCCCGTGAGAGGAAAGTGATGCAAAAAGTAGAATAAGACAAAATATAAAAAGGTTCAGAAATCCCCTGATTTCTGATATTTGTAAGGCATGTTTCACATTATTCTGAGAAGTATGAGATATAAATGACAACAAGAGGCATGTTGTGTGATGATCCCATTCAAACTTCTGCATAAAGATGATGTAAACATGCTGACGTAGTAGATTCCACTTTGAAAAGAAAAGCAAAATTTCCAGCTAGTAGGAGAGACCAGAACTTTGTATATACCTCCATTGAAATCACAGGTGCTTACCTAGAAAGCCAATACCTATATCCCTGATAAGCTGGCCCTCTCGTGGCCTCTCATCTTTTTTCTGGGGAAAAATTAAAAGCAATTCCATCATTGCTCAATCAGGAACTCCATGAGCTGAGGGAAGCTTCTGGAAGCTTGAGAGGAAGCAATGGTCTTGACTGTAATTTGTCAGGAACTCCAACTATTAAACATGTTTTACTAAGAACTTTTCATATCCAGGCTTCTTTTATAAATTCAGAAAGATTTTTTATTCAAACAGGTAATGACGGGTTTCTAATCAAGTTCCTGGCCAGTGATTCAGGGACTGAACCACCCAGTCATCTGAAACGTTGAGTATGAGGTGAGAGATATAATCACCAGGATTTGCTCAGAAAAACAAAATCAAAGACAAACTATGGGCTCCTGCAAGGACAGTATCTTATTACATCAAAGTTGATTGGATAGTTAAGTGTCACTGACTCAGAACATTTTAAAATATATAACACACCCAGCTGGAGATAACATGCAAGAAATACCAACCCCAACTTTCATACTGTTCAAGAGACTTTGATTTAATAGCTCCAATAACCTCAGGGAGGAAATTCATCTTGTTTTAGTCCACTAGATAGGCTTGTAACAGTATCCGATATAGTTATTGCTTAATTTTATGCTTCATGGTGGTGGTAGCAATTAGAAGCAAGTAGTTTCCATTATAATTGGTGGATAAATAAACTTTTATCCCTTTATAGTATTTTTAGTAAAACTTCAGCCTCCCAAATACAGATTACAGTCTCAATCTTATTGAAGGGCATCAGAATATACCAACCTAAAATATACCAGTTTGGCATATTAACTATTTGGAATTAAAGTTATCTACAAAACAGCCACTAACAGACAGGCACTCTGACCCTTCTCATCTCCCTGAAAGCAGGAAACGAATATCCCATGTGAAAGATACCGTCCCTGTGCCAGGTGGAAGAGACACATTCATATCACCAGAAGTAAGAAATTTAGGGCTGAAAAGACTATACAAACAAGTTATTTCCTCACTAATTTACTACCCCAAACCAAACCTTTTCTATCCCTACGCTATACATGTATTTTCAGAGGTACAAAGAAGAAAATAGTATAGCCTTTCATTGCCAAGAAAAAAAAGAACTTTGGCTTCAGATTATCATCATAGCTAACAACAACAACAACCACAAAAAGCATGTTGAAAGAGCAATTGGGGCACCTGGATGGCTCAGTTGGTTAAGCGTCCGACTTCGGCTCAGGTCATGATCTCACGGTTCGTGAGTTAGAGCCCCACGTTGGGCTGTTTGCTAGCAGCTCAGAGCCTGGAGCCTACTTCAGATTCTGTGTCTGCCCCTCTCTCTGCTCCTCCCCTACTCATGCTCTCTCTCAAAATAAATAAACATTAAAAATTTTTTTTTCAGAAAAAGAAAGATCTAGTATTTTTTGTGTGTCAGCTGGTACCAGTCTATTTTTTAAATACAGTCATTTGATGGTACATCTTTTGGATATTTTTGTGAATTCTTAAAACCAGTATATGTCAATGGTTAGGTTTATATTTTACATGACTTGAATATAGCATAAAATATTATGTTGTATGTCAGGTGCTATAATAATTACACTATTTTATTCTTTGGAGAAAATACAAATGTGAGCAGTTTTATAGCTATAGGGCATCTTTGCTAGATTGTTCTGATCATTTAGATTTATGTGTGTTGCTCTGTGCAAAACAAACAACACCTGTTGCTCATTCAATAATTATTTTGAGTGTTTGTTGCAGATAAGGTGCTGTACCAGGAATTGCAAATAAAGCACTGAGAATGACAGATCAGGCCTTGGCCCTCACGGAGCTCACCTTTATAGAAGGAGGGGGGGATCTCTATTAAAGTATGGATTCCAGTTATGCCATTCAATTTTGAGAGGTGCTCTGAAAGGATAGGGCTTCTTATCCTGAATGTGCATCTGAATGACCTGGGGATTGTATTAAAATGCAGATTCTGGTTCAGTAAACCTGGGGCAGAAGCCTGAGGTTCTGTATTCCTAAAAAACCTCCAAGTGTTGCCAAAGATGCAGGCTGGCCTGAGACCTCACGTGAATCAGCAAGGCATTCAGGTGCTGCAGGATGCACAGGTGGGAGAGCGACCCAACTCAGGAGATTAGGAATAACTTCTCTGAAAAATGATGAATAAATCATTGAGACCTGAAGGAGAAGCAGGAGTTAAGTGATAAATGGGAAGGGACCAAGAATATTTCATGAGAGGGCAGAGCAAGGGCAAAGGCCCTGATGGGACACAATTATATTGTGCTCTAAGACCCACAAGGCCAAGGTGACTCTAACACAAAGTTGAAAACAGAGTGAGGATTGATGCCAATGACATTGGCAGGGGTCACATCACTGAGGGGATAAGGGTGGGATGTGGAAGCATAGTGGTGAGAATCTGAAAGTAAGAAATTAGAAACAGTTGGGGAAAATGGAGTTTTGAGGTCACAGATCTTAAACGATAAAATTGAAGTATATTAAAAATTTTAAGAGTTTATTTGAGCAGAATTGATTCAAATCGGGCAGCACCCAATCTAGCAGATAGAAAGGAGCTCCAAGGAGCTATATAAAATGAAAGACTTTGATAGCCAGAAGGGAATGGGAACAAGAAAGTGTGCTGGTCAACGGAAAGTAGTTTTTGCTTTGGTGTTTGCAAGCTTACTTCTTTAGAGGAAGGCAGAAGTCTCTCAGGCAGAGTCCCCAACTAGTGCAGATCATGCTACTTCTGACTGACTGGCTTAAGATTCCATTTCTGGGAGAGATGACACTATAATTAAGTTAAGTCCTGGTATGGTGATATGGGACTTAATATAAGTAACCCCAGTGGGGCCTCTTTTTTTAAAGCTTTCTTATTTATTTTGAAAGAAAGAGGATGGGAGGGGCAGAGAGAGAAGAGAGAGAGAATTTGATACAGGCTCCATACTATCACTGCAGAGCCCGATATGGGGTTTGAACTCACGAAATGTGAAATCATGACCTAAGCTGAAACCAAGAGTTGCACTGATGCTTAACCGCTTAACCGACTGAGACACCGAGGCGCCCCGCGGGGGCCTGATGTTTTTAACACAATCAATGAAGTTTGCAGAAGAAGGGAATGTACATGAGAGCCATGGTTCAGAAAAGTTGTTTACAGGTACTCTTTCAGGGTCAAGAGTGAGAGAGCAGCCTGAAAAATTGAATAGCTCTAGGAATTACCAGAGGGTGATGTTGAAAGTAGGAGAAAAGGCTGGAGGGACAAGCAGGTAGAACTCTAAATGTCCTGATGAAGTCACACTAGACAGCAGAAAAGGGAACATGATTTAAAATGGCCGTCTCTGGGGCGCCTGGATGGCACAGTCTGTTAAGCATCCAGCTTTGGCTCAAGTCATGATCTCATCGTTAGTGAGTTTGAGCTCCACATTGGGCTCACTGCTGTCAATACAGAGCCCGCTAGGGATCCTGCGTCTCCCTTTCTCTCTGCCCCTACCCTGCTCATGCTCTCTCTCTCAAAAATAAATAAAATATTTGAAAAATAATAAATAAATAAATAAATAAATAAATAAATAAAATGTCCATCTCTGAGCTCTAATCCAGGACTGCCATTATGTACCAAGGAATGTGTAGTGGTTGGAAATGAGGGCTCCGAATCCTATTGCAGGATTCAAGACCTATCTCAGCATCCTCATGGCCCTGTGAACGTGGGCAAAGTAATTAACCTCTCTGCGCATCAGTTCAAAAAGACATCCTCATCTCTAAAAAGACACAATTATCAATATCCCAGGGTTGTTAGGATCAAATGTAATGACATATGTAAAGGGTTTCCTGGTATGTGCTAATAGTCAATAAATGTTGGCCATTATTATTTTTTCTCCTACACAAGCCATGTATTTATTTTTGACCTTAATTTTCTGAAGATACTAAAATCAGTTATATCTAACGCATTCTCTAATTTAAAACTCTATGATTTTATCAGAAGAAGAAGAATATTTAAATATGTAAATTACAGAGGTAGAATGACTCAACTCCCTGTTATGGAGTCCTTGCCCAGGTGTTTGTTTGTTTGTTTGTTTGTTTTCATTTTTTTCATTTTGGGAATCCCTTTAAAATAGCTTTGTATTTCTGTTCTCCCAAGCCTCTAACTATATATTTTCTGAACATGGCCAGCAGAAACCACTCATCTAGGATGGGATATCTATAATTTTTTTTTAATTTTTCAGGAGCTATGTAAGTAAAGTATAGCAGAGACTACAAGCTGCACAAATATTAGCTATCCTTTGTTCAGAACTTGAGTGTTTTTAGCTGCTGAAAATTAAGACTATCTTTCATAGTGTTCCCTATTGTGGGATATAGTGCAGTGACAGAAGTTCTGGCCAATGAGAGAAACAATACGCTGTATGGTGACCTACGGGATCTCCCTTATGTGCTTTTTTTCTCTTCTTCTTCTTGCTTACTGGGATGTGGATGTGATGCCTGAGCTAAAGCAGCCATCTAAAAGAATCAAGTGGAAGTCACTTGCTGATCATGGAGAAGCAGCAAGATAATAGATGCCTGCATGTCTGGCCACATGCCACTACACTAGCTCAGGATAACCTTCATCTTACTTCTTTTAAGTCAGTAATAAATGAACTTCTATCTTTTTAACCCAGTTATTTGGGGATTTTTACCGATAAATGATAAATAGAGAGATACCTATCTAGATAGACATATCAAAGGAAGATATTATTCTCATACAAACAAAAATGTATTATATTGTGAAAATAAGTTTGAAAGTTTGAGCAAATTTGAACAAGTTTCTAAAAATATATAAAAGCTAAAAAAGTCAAGAATAAAGAAAAAAATGAGCCAACAGAAGTCACGAAGTGTGTGAATAAAGTTGTCGACAGCAGTAGCTCCTAAGAATTCCCTAATGAAATAACTCAAGACATGACATCTCATGATTCAAACTGAAAGAACGAATCAAATATAATTAGTTTATTCCAGCCTATAATTTCGTTCACGTCTGGTCAAATGTCCGGAGTGTCTAAGTCATATGATGCTATAAATGTTGCCAGGTTTCTGATGTGAAAGACATTCTTTAGAAAGGAGTCTGAGGAGGTAAGCAATTATCAACTTCTTTAATATGCTAATATTTAGCAAGTAGTAATCGAGGTATAGACATACATATCATTTTGTAACTTCTGCTGGTAATTATGTAGCAACCAACACTCATCTCATTCTCAGCCTCTTTTGTGTCAATGATTTTGTAAGAACTTATATATTGGTATTAAATTCATTTTTCCATAAATAGTTAGAGAAGTTTTTTTTCTTACCATGACTGGCACACTAATAATAAAGATAGATAGCAGAACTCCAAATATGAAATGAAGGAAATTATTGTCACTGAACAACTGATAAAATATTTTGACATTTGATCTAATATGGTCATGTAAGTTTCATGAAGGTAAGGAATTCTATTTTTGGAAACTGCTATCCTTATTGAGTAGATATCATATAGTACCCATTTATATGTTTTGAATGAATGGGCTATCAAAAACACACTGACGAAAATTTACATGCAGTACAGAGTTAAATGGCAACCATCCAAAAGATGGCTATTGAAAGCTTACTATTGTCAGTACTGAGAAAGCATTAAAGATGTTAATCTCTCAAGGAAAGTAGTTGCATATGAGAGATTTCTGAGACTTTTATGAACACTAGAGGAACTCCAGTGAATTAAAGATATTTAAAAGGTTATAATCTATGCTAAGTGAAACAAGTCAGTCAAAGAAAGACAGATGCCGTATGTTTTCATTCATATGTGGATCCTGAGAAACTTAACAGAAGACCATGGGGGAGGGAAAGGGGGGAAAAAAGTTACAGAGAGGGAGGGAGGCAAACCATAAGAGACTCTTAAATACTGAGAACAAACTGAGGGTTGATGGGGAGTGGGGGAGAGGGGAAAGTGGGTGATGGGCATTGAGGAGGGCACCTGTTGCGATGAACACTGAGTGTTGTGTGGAAACCAATTTGACAATAAATTATATTTAAAAAATAATAAATTAAATTAAAAAATAAAAGGTTATAATCTAGAGTTCTTATGCCTCTTCAAGAAAGAATTCAGACTAATTAGGACCTTTTGTTTATGAAAATGATTTTATCTACATAACTGTTAACATTGATTATTTTCAACGTACTTTGTTAATTACTTTTATGAAGTTCTCACTTATACAAAACATGCAGTAGTGTAATATGTCCCATCTTGTGACAACTGACAATGGGCCATTAGTAATAAGTAATAACTAATAATATAAAGGCCATGTTTTAAACAACAAATAGATACAGCAAAACCATACTAACATAAACTTTCCAGAAAAAAGAAACATGCACTTTTTTAAAGGTGAGGTTGAATTTCCTTTAGTCTTTTTATATTTTCTCAACAAACTATATCCCAAACATGTGTACATTAAACAACAATGTGCTGGGGTGCCTGGGTGGCGCAGTCGGTTGGGTGTCCGACTTCAGCCAGGTCACGATCTCATGGTCCGGGAGTTCGAGCCCCGCGTCAGGCTCTGGGCTGATGGCTGAGCCTGGAGCCTGTTTCCGATTCTGTGTCTCCCTCTCTCTCTGCCCCTCCCCCATTCATGCTCTGTCTCTCTCTGTCCCAAAAATAAATAAAAAACGTTGAAAAAAAATTAAAAAAAAAACAATGTGCTTAAACACACACACACACACACACACACGTCCAACTCTGACAGAATCCAATTGTTTCATTAAAAGAGAAAAAAACATGAAATGCATTTTAGTTGTTATTTTAACATCATAGTTCATGATTTATAGGTGCTCATTCTTCAAAATATGACTTATGTCTAATACCATGCTTAAAGTCAAAATGTGACATCCCAAATTTAATTTTATAAATTAGAGGTTGGAGAGAATTTACTCACTGTAACCCAACTTTCCCTTCCGAGACAGGAATAACTTCTTTCAAAATGCCTTTTTCAGTAACAACTTAATTTGTGTATAGACAGTAGCTTCCAATACAACTTGATTATGAGATTTAAATTATCTTCTAGGAATTTCCATTTATTGATCCTAGTTTAGCACTTGAGCATGATTTGAAGTCAACCTCTTCTTTCCTCCATGTGAGAGCCTGCTGAGTTCTTGGAAATACTTTGTCGTTCTCCTTTGGTCACATGCCCTTCAATCTTAATACATTCCAACAAATCTTCTATGACACCATCTACGGTATGATGTTGAGATCTTTTCTTCCATCTCTTCTGTCTTAAAGGACAAAGTATTCTTGACCAAGGCTACCATACCATACATGTTTTATTCTGTGCCCTCTTGAATCTTAGAAGTTTTAAAGCATAACATATTTATATAAGTTTGATTAATCATAAGGTTGTTTCTTGAGGGAAGAAATCACTTGTTTTTGTCAACTCAGGCTGGCATAGCAAAACATCATAAAGAAATTTGTTTAAAGAAAAGAAATTTGTTTATCTGGCTCCACACTGAGCATGGGGCCTGCTTAAGATTCTCTCTCTTGCTCTGCCTCTCTTCCCACTCGTGCTCTCTCTCTTTCTCTTTCTCTCTCTCTTTCTCTCTCTCAAATAAAGCAAGAAAAAGCAAACAGCACACTGTTTAAAGATATTTATTTATCACATCATTCTTGATGAGGGCCCCCTTCCCGGCTGGCAGAGGGCTGCCATCTTACTGTGCACTTTTATCGCTTTTCCTTGATACATGAACATAAAGAGAGACAGCTCTCTTTCTCCTTCTTTTATTTTCTTATAAAGGCGCTGATTCTATTATATAAGTATCATCCTTATGACCTAATCTAAACCTAATTATCTCCCAAGGACTCCACACCCCAATACCATCATTTTGGGAGTTAGTTTCTACATGTGAATTTTGGAAAGACATAAATATTCAGCCCACAACAGCATTCCTATGTTGACCTTCATTTGGCTAGAGCGGAGTCTGGCGCAAATAGATATATGGTAATGGAATAAAGTTTCATAACTTATATTGTCAATAAGTTTTCTTACACTATGAACTACTTAAAGAAAAAAAAACATATCTTAAAGGGGTCATTTCTCAGAATATTGCAAAAACTCCTTAAGCAAACTGTCAAGCTGATTATCTAGCATGACAGACACAAAAAGAAAAGAAAAGAAACAAAAACAATTTTTTTTAAGAATGAGATCTCCATAATTACAGATCAATGATCAGAATTTAATCATATCTCTTAGTTCTTTTATCATTGGAATCCAGGATAAGTCCTTAGGTCATACAAAAACCCTCTCTTTTAAATATATATAAACTAACTTCTCGTGAACAACAGCAACAACAACAACAACAACAACAAAATAATAGGAAAAGAGCAGCTCTCCAGTCATTGCTGGTTTGTCATCATATCAACATGGATTATTTCTCAATCCCATCATTAATTAAACGAGGCAGTCTGTGGGAAGTCAATGAATACTCTTATACAGGGAGGACAGGTTCAAGTTCAAAGCAAAGATTCATTTTTAACCATATTGATTAAAACAAAATATTCAAAACTTGGTTTGACTTCGGAAAATTGGAGGAAGTCACCTTTCTGTTTCCATACTGATTACTGGCAAACATTTATTTCCAATTCCATACTCCTAAAGATGTATTAATAGTGGTCTTCTACAAAGAAAATTATCTAAAGGACCATAGGGAAGGAGTGAACTAGTGTATGTGGTTTGCAAAGCCTCTCTAAGTGATTTTTTAAAAAAAAATTTGTTTCATGTTTATTTATTTTTGAGAGAGAGAGAGACACAGTAGGAGAGGGGGAGGGGCAGAGAAGAAGGAGACACAGAATCTGAAGCAGGCTCCAGGCTCTGAGCTGTCAGCACAGACCCAGACACAAGGCTCGAACTAACAAGCCATGAGATCATGATTGGAGCCACCCAGGAGCCCCTCTAAGTGATCCTAACAAACAACTTTCAATAAATCCACCTGAGCTGAATCACTGGATTTCAAATTGAAGAGCATTGTGTTACATTAAACTCTACAACCCTAAAAACAACCAGAGCATTATTCTCATTGTTATTGTTATTTTGGCCAGGAAAGACAGGTATAGTTCTAATTATTAGGCCAATGAAAATAAAATTCAGTAATACATTTTGATAGAAAGAAAGCATGCTAGTAACCAACATATATTAGATGAGAAACAGAGTAATCAGTCAAAACAAGCCATAACAACTTGGTATGCTGAAAAATCTCTGCCCCTAAAATTGAACTTTAAAATACAGTGTGCATATACTGAACAATGATCAATGCATTCATGGCAAATACTATCATTTGAATGCATAATTAT
Source organism: Prionailurus bengalensis (assembly GCF_016509475.1). NCBI lineage: Eukaryota > Metazoa > Chordata > Mammalia > Carnivora > Felidae > Prionailurus > Prionailurus bengalensis. Next base: position 103,689,857 of record NC_057349.1, read on the forward strand.
AAGCATCAGTATCCATCTTGTCTGAGCAAGTGTTGCTTTTGGTGCTTTCTAAAAGTGCAAGGGAAACACTCTTTGTTTAAAATGAAGTGATTTGTAACAATCCTTGAAAACTCACCTTTTGTGACAGTATTGGCATTTTTCTGTCAAGCCACGCAAAAATGATTTAGGATTTTTGTTTCTGGGAAGTATGCAGACTTGAGGGAGGATTTTTTTTCTTCTTTTAGCAAGCCTCATAATGAATGCCTTAATCATTAGGAAACCCATTTAAAATCTTTTACTTGCAATTTCCTGAAAATAGCCGCGGTTCTATATTGAAAACCTTCTAGCACAGCCTTTATTTTATGGCAGGCAAATAATAAATAATGTCCTCATGGTACTTTGTGGAGGGAAGCTGAAGGCTGAGATAGAATGAAGTTCAAAAGAATTTTTCTCAGATAGGAGTGGAGAAATGACACAGACCTTATTTCCTATATAACTTGGTACCCTATACATGCAGTCACGTGAACAGTGATCTTAGCAAAACTGAAGGTCATTTAGGTTTCAGTAAAAGTAAACAAAATCTAAACTGAAATTGAATGCTACTTTTTTTTTTAAATAATGAGAATGTTTTTAAGGACATACTTCATATCAACAATTTTGTTACTCCAGGATAAAATGACTTAGCAAAACAATTTTTGTCCTGTCCACAAATTTTCAAGGCCCCTCCATTAGTGCCACTGTGTCACCATCACAGTCATCTCTGTCTTGGCCCCCGTGGGCACACCCTTCCCTAGCAGAGCCATTGTTACTACCTGCTGCCCTTTTTATCCCTGGCCCTCCACACCCAGAGCCACTGTTTGGGAAGCCACTGCCATTAATTCTTCAGTCACCATGATAACCTTAATATGGGATAAAAACAGTATCATTTCTCTTTTCCATATATTCTCTATGTCAATACCCTTTAATCTTCACAAATTATAAAATATTTGTTTTTTGTAAAGTTATGGCTACATCTATAAAGTGGATTCCTGCTAGAAGAGGATTTATTTATCATCTAATATAGCCCTTTCCAGGCTGCCTTACTTTACAAGACTGTGGGTCAATGAGAGCCAGACTTCTTGACCTTTATAAGATCTCATCCTTATAGCTAGGTGATTAGTCTCCATGTCTAAATGCTCTGCTATCATTACTGTGTTTAATCCCACCCCTTTATAGATGGGCCATTTTGATCTAGATTCTATGGAGATTATACACAGCCTGGAGGCAAGCTACTTAAGTTGGTATTCTACATCTGTCACTTATTAATGGTATAAACAATTCATCTCCTCTATCGACAAAATACTACCAAAAATAGCTCTCAACTTTCAGAGTTGTTCTGAAGGTTAAATGAGTTAATACTCTTACAGTAATTAAAATAATGCCAGACATATATTAAATATAAATTATACTAATAAAAGCAAACATGTACTGCCATGGTAGTCAGAAGGGAATTAATTCCATTATGGAATGAAGAGCCAAAAACTGTCCTAGATAGGAAAGAAGTCACAGTACTGGCCCTGGAAAAGTGGTAGAGATGTAGAAAGAAAGTCTAATATGAGCTAGCAATGCCAAAAAAAAAAAAAAAAGATGTAGCTAAGAAAATGGTCATGAGTAAAATTACAGGAACACAATTTATTAAAACCTATGAGTGCATTGAATAATATGGAGTTCAGAACTGTATCAGGTCAGAGATATTTTGGAAATTCCATATGAGAGTAGCAAAATTAATTACATTTAGAAAACTAGCCTTTTCATCATATTGAGAAAGCAATGAATATAGGTGGCTCAGAAAGCCAAAGTTTAGTAGTGGATTTTATTTTAAAAATTGAACTATTTGAAGAAATTCTAAATAATGAATGAGAGGAGAGCAATTTTCAGCAGAAATGTTGCAATATGCAAAAGTAAAATCAGACAGGAAGTTAACCTGCCTTTTCTAAATGCATTTTGGGGTCCATAAATGTCTTTATTTAGTTGGATCATGAATCATGTGGTAAGTCTGGTGTGACTTATGAAAAAGTATTAAAAGTAAGTAAATGTAACTCAAAATTCCATGAAAAGTATTCCAGCAGAATCTTGTCCAAAGCTGAGAGGAAGGAAATACTAAGCTGTTATGTAGGCAAGGAAACTTGCTACCCTGTAAGATGATGGAACTTTCAGGGACAGCTGAGGGAAAAGTTGCCTGGAAGACAGAGACCATCTAGGGAAAAGGTAATTGAAGCATATTTAGGATATGTGAAAGGGTGATTGTGCAACAAAGAAAGATTAGGCAAAATAATCGTTTATCTTTGGGCTAGAATTTTAGAAAGACATCAAGTTCTCACGAAGAAACCTGTTCACATGGCTGCCCACAGCATACATCTTCCTGACTTCTGTCACTGTAGGTCATTCCCTAGCATGGCTCGACATCACACCCCGCACATAAATAAGCTGCACAATCAGTTATGTGATGTCTTAGGCTACTTTTACCTGATCTTATTGTTTTGATTTTACAATCGCGGTAAATGAGACACAGCCTTTATTTTAGTCTCTCACGCAGTAGGGGATGGCAAGTTTAAGTGTAATCATACTCAAAAACTATTGCAGACATGCTAACGTGTAAGTAAGAGAAGGCTTATACGTACTTTAGTATGCATGTCAGAAACTTACTGTGTACCACTTCATGTCCTTCTTGGCCTTGTCTCTCTTGTTTCAGCCACTGTAGGGTCTACCAGCTATGTGTAGTCTCTGACTTCGTGCAGACACAAGCTGAGAGTGCCTTGTTTGTTGTCCACACTCTGCACTCCTCTGGAACTTCCCTGCTGCTGTTGAGGCATCAGATGCCCTATATCTCTACTCAGTGCCCACCCAGGTGCAAACCAGAAGCTCAGTGGTGTTAAGACCTCATAAAGCAAACTTTTAAACAATAAGACATAGGACCCAATGAATGATTTGTTTTGTTTTGTTCTGTTTTTTTTTTCTTTCCCTTTCTTAGGTGTATGGTCCTCAGAAGCAATCATTTATAAGCCTTTTACAAGCCATTAGAAGATTATCTTAAGATTCAGCTGTAAAGTATCTGACCCCCAATGTTAGGGAGGATGGAATTTTCCCACCAACAAGCAATTCTTGTACACTAGCTGGGTGTCCTACAATTCAACTCCGTTCTAACACTATTTACCTGGAGATAGCAATGGACTTCACGGAGTAAGTGGTTAGTCCTAGAAGAAGGCCTTCCCGTCCCCTCTCCCCACCTACCATTTCAGACACCTGTTGCAAGTGTAGGTTATCAACTGTGTTTCTGATTGACTGGCTATAGATGGGAAGTTCCAATGACCCTCCCATTCCTTGGGTTCATTTAATTTGTAGAGTGCCTCACAAGAACACAAAGAAACATTTTACTTACTGGATTACCAGTTTATTATAAAAAGATATAACTCAGATCAGATATAAGTCAGATGGAAGAGATGCATAGGGCAAGGTAGGAGGGAGGGACATGGAACTTCCATCTTCTAAGTGCACAACTCTCCCCAGATGTCTACTTATTCACCAACTGGGAATCTCTCTAAACACTCTCATTTTGGATTTTTAGTGGAACTTAATTACATAGGCAAGATTGATTTAAATCATTGGCTATTGGTGATCAGTTCACCTGCCTATGCCTCCCCAATTCTGGAAATCAGAAGGATGGGACTGAGAGGTACAACCCTCTGTTCGCAGTTGGTCCCCCTCACAAGGAACCCTCATCTTTAGGTGTTTTCCAAGTCACTCCATTAACATATCCTCTGTTGTAGAAGAAAAGGAGCTTGCTATGAATAACAAGACACCCATTTCACTTTTGTGGTTCTGAAGCAATTTTAGAAACTGAGGACAAGAGGCCAAGCATCATAACAAAAGATGTTCCCATTGCTCATATCTTCTGGAAATTCCAGGGGTCTTGGGACCTGTAAGCCAGGAAGTATGAACAAAGACCAAACTTGTATGAGAAGTACATCTGAATGACAAAATATATATTTCCTATAAATTACAATATCACGAACAGTCATACTTGGCACTAGGTGGTATCCAAATGATCAGTGTACCCACACAATGGTATTTTCCGTTCCCCTAATCACTTGCATTTTCCCTTACTCTTATATCCTAGTATTTCTAAATAAAATCATAACACTTAAGTCTTTACCTCAGGATCTCTTTTCTGGGGATATTTGGTACCAAACTGATCCTAAAAAGAGAACTTGAAAAATAAGATCTGGGAGCTCTATCACTCACTTCTCTGATATTTCAGTTGACTTAATTGCTTACGTGATGGTGATAAATCCTAGTAAGACACACATCTGACAGAAGATTGGAGATAATTGTCAGTCTTGTTTTTAGAAGTACAATCATATGCAGCATTCCAAAAATCCTCTCTACTGAAAATGACAAATATATATATGTCTTATGCCTCTACTGCTAAGAAAAATCTGTTCGATTACCTTCTTTAGGTGGGAGAGGCAATATACATGAAAAGATATTCTAACTCATTTGTTGGTTAACTCAGAAGAATCCCTGTTCCAAGTAGGGTTTAGAAAAAGAAACTAAGCCATGGGTTTAGGCTACAAAATAAGATGCCCTAAGTTCATTCAGAATATTTGACTTAACAAATCCAATGATGTTAAAAATATTTGTGGTAAATAAATTTATGGGCTGTCTCTGTCAGGCACAGTGAACACCATAAGGTTCAGAAACAGTCACACTTGCTTCTGGGATAATCACTTTGTATTCGAAAAAGTGCTTTTGCATCTTTTGGGGCCCTAGTACCTTTGCAGGAAATAGTTGAAAAAGGAGGAGAAAGGGACTCAAGTACAGATATACATGAATTCCTGGGCAAATGGTTTGGGAAAATGGGTAAATGGTTTAGTTATGCTTATAATATAGAAAGATCCTAGACTATCCAAAACAAGCCAATCTGAAGAAAGGATATGTGGAAGTGACCAGCCAATTTTTGTTGGACCCCTTTAATGCTTGTACAGTGGACATATGAATGGAGTGCCCCTGATGGCAAGAATGGAGGCTATGCTTATATCCAATAGCATGGGTTCCCTCTCACCAAGGCTAACACAGCTACTCCCACTGCAAAATGTTTAACCCTCCAGGAGCAAAGACTTGTAGACCACTTGATATGTCCCCATTGGCTAAAAAGTACAGTAAGTACTCCATCCACCACATTTTTTTGAATCATTTTGTTTGAAATTTTGTTGAAAGATATAAATTTAGTTTCAAGAAATTTAGTGAATGCTGAGTTGCATAAATGCAAAGAAAACCCCCAAAAACGACATTTTGAAACAGATAAAAGCCAGGAAAAACAGAAAATGTCATAAAGTAAAATCACACCTAGCATTTAAGAAAATACAATATAATATGAATGCCACTGACTTCTCATCAGAAACAATGGAGGCCATAAAAAAAGTAGAATATGGGGCGCCTGGGTGGCTCAGTCTGTTGAGCATCCAACCTCAGCTCAGGTCATGATCTTGCGGTTCCATTCTTGATTTTGAGGCCCACGCAGGGCTCTGTGCTGACAGCTTGGAGTCTGGAGACTGCTTTGGATTCAGTGTCTCCCTCTAGCTCTCTGCCCCTCCCCCACTCGTCCTCTGTCTCTCACTCAAAAATAAAATAAACATTAAAAAAATTCAAAAAGAAAGTAGAATAATATTTAAAGTGCTAAAAAGTCAAGGCAGAATTCTTATGGTGAAAATTTCCTTCAATGTAGGTGAAAATAGACATTTTCAGACAAAACAAAACCAAGAAAATTCATCATTTAGTAGACCCGTACTATAATAAATGCTACACGGAAAGTTATTCAGACTGAAAGGAGAGAAATTAAAAGTGAAACTCAGATATTTAAGAAATACCTAAACATAAGAGACCATTCTTTGGTTTTGTTTTATGAAATCCATAAAACTAAAGCAAAAGCTATAATATCTTATTGCTGATTTATAACATATATGGATGCAATGCTACAGCCTTATAGCATAAAACATGGAGCTAGGTGTGGTAAATGGAACTTTACAGACTGCAAGAGTTTTACATTTTTCGAGAAGAGGTCCAGTGGGATAACTAAGAATGTGTAGTGTGATCTGTTTAACAGCAATTAAAAAACAACGTAAAAAAAAAAAAACAAAAAAACAAACCACTTAATTTAGAATGTCCACATGATGACCTTATCAATGCTGTTGGATGAAGCTGAAACAATGGAAACGAAAAAAAAAATTGTCAGTTAATTCACTAGTCTTAATTCAAAAGCTACTGCACGTGAAATCCTTTAAGTTTTTTATGTTTCCCAGTGAGGAAAGAGTATGAACAAAACTTAGAATGAGAATCTGTCAGCTATAAGGTTTTGTGCTGAGTATTTTGAGGTATTTCTTATTGCCTTAATACTTGAAAATACCCAATGTCTAGGATACGCTCCAAAATTATTGGGCATATAAAGATAAGGAAAATGTGACTCATTTCCAAGAGAAAAAATAAATAATGAAAATTGACTGTAAGATAATGCAATAATGTCCATTATATATTTTCACACTGGTACATGATTACAAAATCACAAAATGGTGTTTGTAACACCTTTTGAAACAAATGGATAAAAGGACAAATGGTCAATAGGAAGTCATTATACTTTAGCAGTTTAAAAAGGAGTCACTAAAATCAGATCTACATCGCTATTCAATTTCTTAAAATGTTTGTCACCAAAAGCAGAGCACTGGCTGTGTGGTTTGGGTAGAGGTGGTGTAACTACAAAGTGTATGATGGATCTTTTAAAGGATAATAGAAATGTTCTATATCTTAACCCTGATGGTGGTTAGATGAGCATATAATTTGGCCAATATTCATTCATCTGGGTAGTTAAGGTAAATTTTGATATGCAACTATATCAGAGAAGTTTTAATTTCTTTAAAAAACGTGGGGATGCCTGGGTGGCTCAGTCGGTTGAGTGTCTGACTCTTGGTTTCGTTCGGGTCATGATCTCATGGTTTTTGAGATTAGCTCCACATCGGGTTCTGCACTGACCACGCAGATCCTACCTGTGACTCTCTCTGTCTCTCTGCCCCTCCCCAGCTTGTTCTCTCTGTCTCTCAAAATAAATAAGTAAACTTAAAAACTGTGGGGGCGCCTGGGTGGCGCAGTCGGTTAAGCCTCCGACTTCAGCCAGGTCACGATCTCGCGGTCCATGAGTTCGAGCCCCGCGTCGGGCTCTGGGCTGATGGCTCAGAGCCTGGAGCCTGTTTCCGATTCTGTGTCTCCCTCTCTCTCTGCCCCTCCCCCGTTCATGCTCTGTCTCTCTCTGTCCCAAAAATAAATAAACGTTAAAAAAAAAAAAAAAAACTGTGGATCAAGTCCATTAACTTATTGTATTCCTAAGAAATCAAATAATCATAATCAATAATTAGTAGTTAAAATGCCATTGTTTTAAATTCATATTTGAAGAAAAGTACTTTATGAAGAAAAATGATTATTTCTTCAAATTAGTTACTTAATTTGGAAACAGAGATTGTTATGTAACGACTTTGACCAGAACACATTTTATTTATTTTTCCCTTAAGAGAAGAGCACCTTATCAAGTGATACCCAGAGAAGAGATTAAAAGGACAAGAGATAAAATTAAAGTAATATATTTCCTGTTAATGAACCACTACAAATTGGGTATAAAATGTAGACTTCGGAAAGATAATACAGGTAGTTGAGAAAATGAAACAGAGTAATGATCCAGAAACATCATAAAGAGTTGCAGGTTCAGCTTTGCATCTTTACTATCAGCAAATATAGTTCCAAGTAGATGGTAATGGCTTTGTCATTACTTTTCTGTGTTTCTCTCAGGTTTTACGTGATAGCATGCTTTTAAATTCTGAGCTAATTGGATGCTTCAATATATTAACCTTTTCCTTCCTTTTCTTCCCCTTTTTTTTGCCAGTTAATATCTATGTTATTAAATTCCTTTGGAATCTTTAATTTTATAAACATCTTACTTGGACTTTTAATAAGTAACAATAAATAACATAACAACATAACATAACATAATATAACATAAACTAAAATAAAAAAGCGTCACCAATTGGTTTGATAGAATTGGGCCCTGTAACTTGATTATATTCACTCATCTGCTTGTTGAACTCCACTATATATCTGACACAGCTAGATACTGAAGAGCTTGGATGAAGAGCTTGGAAAAGACATACTGCTTATTCCAAGAATTTTACATATGGAAAAGTAGAGATAGAGACGGCAAAAAATATGTAAGTACCAGAGCAAGGCCATATAGAATTAATTACCAAATGTCTAAATGTCTCATCTAAATGTCTAATCAAGACAATAATGGCTAAAGAGATCATTGAAAGTTAAGAACTGCCTAGTTTAGAGTCACCACAACAAAATGAAGCTTGAGCTTGTCCTTGGGAGATAGGGTGACAAACAAAGGAAGAATACAATTCTTTTGTAATTTCTGTTTTCACTTTCTCAAGGACAAATAGAAAAATGGTGTCTTATATTTTAGCATAACTACTAATTTAGGACCTAAACACAAGCTTGCATTTTATAAAAATGTTTATTTTTATTTTTAAAATAGAAAAAGGACATTTTCAAAAGAGTATATTACCCTCACAGACAAAAGAATCCAAACTATTACATTTCTTTTCTGAAGCCACTTCCATAAAATATCAGATGCAATATGCTACTGGGAAAAGAAACAGATTTGTATGCATGAGTTCACACTTCATTGGCTCCTTTTCCATAGAAAATACAACCCAAATGTATTCTATAGCTATCACTTATAAGTTAAAAGCAAAATTATTTCTTGGCTATAATTTTAAATACAGTATATGATCTATGTAAAGGGAGGATAAAAATTAATCCAAAGGGAATCCAAATATTGTTAAAATAAAATATATTAGGTAATATAGGGACACTGGATTTAATAGATTAATCCAGTTGGAAAGAAGTAGCACTATAGCACTATGGATACATTTAGAACACAGTAGGTGTGTAGGGGCTTAGAACTCTATTCTAAGCTTTCTTAGCATATTGGCTGTCTACCAGCAAAATAATTATCCACTGGTGTTTCAATAATTACATATATTTCCATTCAGAATTAAAGGCCTTCATGATAATAAGCACTAGTCTATCCCATTGTCTTTAGATAACATTCCGGAAAAATATCCAGTTATAGGCATTTCTCCTTTACCATAAGAAGTATTTATAAAGACTAATCTGCAAATTCATGCACTAAAAATAATAGAGCTAATAGGAAAACAAGATTTGAAGGCAAATCACTTAATAAAAGACCCAGGAAACTTTATAATCAAATCATATATATACACAGATATATAATACATATGCTTATAGATATATTTACAGTTACATATTCACAGGCAGTTGCACCTATTATTACTGTCAGTCAATGCTTTTCAGCCTTAAACCTTGAGATTGTGTTTATACCTGACATATTGTCCCCTGGAAACATTTGCTCCTTTGTAGAATTCAGTTCCATCCAAATTAAGAATCTAATCAAGAGTGCAGATTTCTTCATCATTCTTTTTTTATGGAATAAATTCTTTTGCTGATCCCTGTTTTAAATGATGCCTGAGTTTCTTGTCTCTCTCTTTCAACATACTGTGCCTTGAGCTGCTGAAATAGTCATCAACAAATAGCATTTCGAATATTTAAACCTCCACTTTAAACAGTTCCTTTGAGACTATAATTTCACATCCAATCCCTTTCTCCTAGTGCATTAACTTTCCCCATCAACTCCGTGTCTCTGGCATCCATTTGAATTGGGTTATATAATTTTAAACATGTGAGGCTGTAGATGATTGTGATTAATTATTTATCTGCTCCAAAAAGAAACCACAGAAAAATAAACCTGAAAGCTGATAGAGTAATTTTTGTCAGATATTAACCCAAAAGAAAGACAAAAATACAAAGTGGTGAATTCTACATGTAATTAGGCTCTTTTCCCCCTAGCTCCAAAGAGTATAAATATTCCTAGAAATAATGAGATCTACTTTTATCATAGATAGAGATTGGAGAGGGAGACACTTCTTCCTATGAAATTAATATGTCTTTACAAATTATAATTACAAAATTTAAATGCCTAGATATATCATTATCTACAACAGAGTTGGAGGCATGGAGAGAGATACATTGCTTATTATTAGAAAATGGCAGGTGTGATAGTAATTTTATATGTCAACTTTGAGAGCTATAATACCAAGTTATTTCATCAAAAACACTAATCTAGGTGCTGCTGTTAAGGCGTGTTATAGATATAATTAACATCTACAAGTAGTTGATCTATTGACTTCTTATCTGTTGGTCTCCTTGTCTCTGTCTCTGTCTCTGTCTCTCTCTCTCTCTCTCTCTCTCTCTCTATATATATATATATATAATCTATATAGTGTATATAGAAGATGATAGATGATAGATGGATATAGATAATAGATAGATAGATAGATAGATAGATAGATAGATAGATAGATATCCTATTGGTTCTGTTTTCTGACTGATACAGTGGGATTTTATTTTTTATCCTAAACAGGAGTGCAAAAAGGGAGGTTTGGAGTCAAGAAGGAAGGAGAAAGGGAAGAAGGATGAATACATATCAACAAGCTAGTGTCCCATATTGCAGAAATTGTCAAAATTTTTAAGAATGTGACGTTGAAGATTCAACTTTATTTACACTTCTGCAGTGGAAATATCTATATCCCTGAAGCATTTAATAAAGTCTGCTGTGAACATAATACATTAGGTCAGTGAAGATCAAGGAAAGATCAAGGCTGGCAAGACAAAAAAAAAAAAAAAAAAAACCAAACAGATGGAAAACCTAAATAGAACTGAGTTTGCAAGAAAACCAATAAACTAAATTAGGCTCTGAGCTTCAGGTCACCATAATCATTTACATTGCCACTTCAAATGGATCCTTTTTGCTAATCATTTTAAATCCATTCTTGGATTTAAATGCCCTCCCCCATCTCAAGTTTTTTGAAAACTTGAGAGCTTTGAAATTTCCGTAATGATCAGAGCCCATACTATCTACACCTTAAAAAGCAATGTGACCTCAATTGAAAATTGAGGTTAAAAAGCTGACAGAGATGCAGTCTCTAACAACAGTGACTTCTAAGACTACATGCATAAAGGACACATGCATACTAGACACTTTAGACACATGCATAAAGTACATTTCAGTGGACTTTGTATAGTTTCTGAGTCTGAGTCATACACCAAATGGTATGGGAGCAGAGATGAGGTTTGGCATTCCACCTGCTTGGAGATCTAAACATAAGCATCATGATGAGAACTTGCCAAGGCCTTCTAATTTCTTTCATAAACTGCAAGGTTAATGAAATAAAGCCCTCTCGTCACTGGGTTCTTAGGGCAAGATGTCTCCGTGAGGCTTTTGTAGTTAATGCAGGAAACAATCACACTCTCTTGTCTTTCCCAAGTCTAGATACGGGATATCACACAACTTATAGAACCCCGCCCCACACACATTTTTTTAATCAAGAAATAACAGATTCACTAAAAAGTAACTCTCCTTGGAACAACTTAGCTATGCTTTTATAATTAAAAAAATATTAAGGATTAGGGACAGGTTTTAGTAGACATTATAGTAATCCTGTTCCTTGATCCTCAGCTCAACATGCATTTTATGGATGGATGGATGGATGGATGGATGTCAGAAATCAGGGAATCCCTGATGGTTCAATTCACAATGCCATCCATATCAGAAATCTCATTGTTCTTCTTGTTTTGTAATTTCAGTTTCACTACCAACTCATAGTACACATTATCCCTACATGAGATACCTTGTCTGTCCAGCATAGGACCTATGGAAATACAATTTTTTGATAGAATACTTTAAAAGGTGAGTTTAAAATGACTAGTTGACACTTTATTTCCTAGTTCCTGCTTATGGCTAAGACACTGTTTCATGTTTATTATTTAAAAACCTCAATAAAAATTCTCAAAGGTATGCAATGTTGTCCATCCTGGAAAACAAAAATTTTTATCCCATGATAACATCAAAGAGGAGGTGATATAAAAGCTGGATTTTAAACTGCTTTAACTAAGAACGTCACATATAAATAAGGAAGAAGTTTATCTAGATGGAAGGAAAAGTCTGTTCTAAAAAAAGAGGCCAGTCGTCTGTGTTAGAGATTAACATGTTATAAAGGAGAAAAGCTAAAAATTATACTCATAGGTAAAACATTTGACTCGGTTATGTAAGAAGTCGTGGAACCACCTTTCCCAGAAAAAAATGCTTAATTTCTTTCCAAAATGTGCCAGTCAAGTTTTAGGGCCTATAAGCTCAATGCCAGTGTGAAAAAAATACATACCCAGGCTGCAATGTGGAAAAAGGGGACAGGACAGGTACTGGAGAGAGATATTGATAGGAGAATGAGAGATCTGGCTTATGGAAAACTATTTTTTCTTATTAAAAATTTTATAATTTTGAAATGTAGTATTTTAAATTAAAATAATTACATGTTGCCTGTGAGGCGTGCTGAATACTTAAGCATTAGTCATCTATTGCTTATGTAGTATCAGCTATTCGTTTTTAGTTTTTTTTTAATTATTTTTAATTTTTTAAATATTTATTTATTTTTGAGAGAGAGACAGAGGATGAGCGGGGAAGGGGCAGAGAGGGAGATACAGAATCCAAAGCCTGCTGAGCTGTCAGCACAGAGCCCGATCTGAGGTTTGAACACATGAACTACAAGATCATGAGCTGAGCCAAAGTTGGATGCTTAACAGACTGAGCCACCCAGGTGTCCCAGCTATTTATTTTTAAATGGTAGCTTCCAGCAAGCTTCGAGAGAATGTAGAATAATTTTATTCCATCTCTTCTAAAAATTCCCCTGAATGTATTTTTCCCCAAACTAATTTCCATTAATGAAAGTTTCCTAAAGCAAAGGTAAGCTTCAAATGATTTAATGCTTACTAAATTAATCCAATTGAAAACAACATTTAGTTTTAAAATACTTTTTTTCTGTTCCAATCATGTACATTGACCTCTTCTCAGTTATGATATGTAGCATAATTATAATATATAGATTTATTTGTTTATTTATTTGTTTAACCTTTCTTTTTCCAGGGAAGAATTTAGGTTGCCTACCTTAAATACCCATAATACAATATGTTAAAATAAAATTTAAACCAAATGAATCAAGTGGTTAAAAAAATAAAAAGACACAGTTTATGGTAAAGTCAAAAGTGAGATTAATATAAAATTTAGTCAATAAACTTGCCAAATGTGGGAGAAAAAATATCCTTCTTTACAATTCAGAAAACAAACAAAAGAGATGAAAAGGTCAAATCAAAACTCATATCACCTATAATCAAAAAGAAACTAGGTGCACAGAAGTAGCCTAATTATACCACATGCTGAGGCTAGTGAAAACGTCCCATGAGTTTTCAAAAAGAGAGCCAAAGCATAAGAGACTCTTAAAAACTGAGAACAAACTGAGGGTTGATGGGGGGTAGGAGGGAGGGGTGGGTGATGGGTATTGAGGAGGGCACCTTTTGGGATGAGCACTGGGTGTTGTATGGAAACAAATTTGAAAATAAATTTCATATATTGGAAAAAAAAAGAGAACAACACTCTACAGTACTATAAACACGTTCCTCAACACTATCTTTACAGTGAATGGGGACTATAAGATTCTTTTTTTTTTTTTAATTTTTTTTTCAACGTTTATTTACTTTTGGGACAGAGAGAGACAGAGCATGAACGGGGGAGGGGCAGAGAGAGAGGGAGACACAGAATCGGAAACAGGCTCCAGGCCCTGAGCCATCAGCCCAGAGCCCGACGCGGGGCACGAACCCACGGACCGCGAGATCGTGACCTGGCTGAAGTCGGACGCTTAACCGACTGCGCCACCCAGGCGCCCCGGGGACTATAAGATTTTTAAAGGCACTTTTGGATAACATCCTTGCAGGTGGGCTAAAAGCGCAATAACAACCCTTTTAACAATCAAAATAATAAAGCCCAACTTCCAGATAAGGATAAGGAAAGTAGAGCGTCTCTCCCACGAATTAAAACTAAAACACATGAATAAAAATTTTCAGTGTCTCTAGACAGATTGACCTCTAAGAAAAACGCTCTTTTTTAGGTCAGAGAATTTGGAAGGTCCGCCTGTGTATGAGAGTGAAAGGAAATCTTTTTGTTTTCTTTCTCATTGCACGCTCCCAACACTGCCTCAGCTTGAGCTTTCCAGCCAGAGCACCAAAATCGGTCCTGTGGGAATGAAAGTACATGAAATACAGACAGAGTATGCCAGAGAAGCACAGAGATATTTTGGGGAAGTAAAATTAAAGGTGTTTAATAATGGATGAGATACAGGGTGACGGAGAGAGGCTATGAAGAAAGGCTGTTAGAAATCTGGTTAGGGAGGGCGACAAAACAGAAGAGACTCATAAATATGGAGAACAAACAGGGTTGCTGGAGGGGTTGTGGCAGGGGGGATGGGCTAAATGGGTAAGGGGCATTAAGGAATCTACTCTTGAAATCATTGCTTCACTATATGCTCACTAACTGGGATGTAAATTTTAAAAAATAAAAAATAAAATTAAAAAAAAAAAGAAATCTGGTTGAACCACATGCTGGATAGGTTCCACTCACTCTATTTACTAACCTCAGAAGAGAACCAGATTTGATGGGTTAGATCTTGACTTTAATTGTGAACATAAGAGAGTTCAGAGTACTTGAGGAGCATCAAATTTCATAGGTCATGTATTTTTGGGTCCAAAGCTTAAGGAACACATTAAAAAAAAGATATATTTGGGAAATATTGGAGATACAGAGTTTTTTTAAGAGAACACAATTTTTTTTGCATTCTATTTTTTATTTTATTTTATTTTGCAATTTTACATGAAGGCTTTATTGCACTTGCACAATTTCTTCTATTTTTATAAAGTAAAATACATTTACTTTTTATCTTTTTTTTAATTTTATTTTTTATTTTTTAAAACTTACATCCCAATTAGTTAGCATATAGTGCAACAATGATTTCAGGAGTAGATTCCTTAATGCCCATTACCCATTTAGCCCATCCCCCCTCCCAAAACCCCTCCTGTAACCCTCAGTTTGTTCTCCATATTTATGTCTCTTCTGTTTTGTCCCCCTCCCTGTGTTTATATTATTTTTGTTTCCCTTCCCTTATGTTCACCTGTTTTGTCTCTTAAAGTCCTCATATGAGTGAATTCATATGATTTTTGTCTTTCTCTGACTGACTAATTTCACTTAGCATAATATCCTCCAGTTCCATCCACGTAGTTGCAAATGGCAAGATTTCATTCTTTTTGATTGCTGAGTAATACTCCATCGTGTGTGTGTGTGTGTGTGTGTGTGTGTGTGTGTGTGTGTGTATCACATTTTCTTTATCCATTCATCCATTGATGGACATTTGGACTCTTTCCATACTTTGGCTATTGTTGATAGTGCTGCTATAAACATGGGGGTGCATGTGTCCCTTCGAAACAGCACACCTGTATCCCATGGATAAATGCCTAGTAGTGCAATTGCTGGGTCGTAGAGTAGTTCTATTTTTAGTTTTTTGAGGAACGCCCATACTGTTTTCCAGAGTGGCTGCACCAGCTTGCATTCCCATAAAGAGAACACAATTAATGGTATACAATTTCATCAAGAATTCAAGTCAAAAAAGACTCAAAAGCAAAGTTTTATTAATAGGTGGTCATTGGTGACATTTGTGATAGCTATAAGTATAGTGTTTTTATTTTTCTTCAAAGTAGGGAGCAAGACTGAATAAGAAGAAAGAGATTGATAATTATGAGGAACATAGTAATGCATCTAGATAGCATGATGGGCAGGCCCAGTATGTTGGTGTGATTATAATTAATTCATGTTACCAATCTACCATATTTTTTCAGTAGTGATTACCTTACTGGACATTGTTAAGTTCATATACCTCTCCAGAGAAGAAATTTGAAGAGGAAACAAAATATGTTTTGTTCTATTCCTATACACTGAAATAACATATCAAGGATCCGATATATTTATTTAAAGAAGAAAAAGTTGGAGTGCCTGGGTGGTTCAGTCAGTTGAGCGTCAGACTCTTGATCTTGGCTCAGGTCATGATCTCAAAGTTTGTGAGTTAAAGACCCATGTCAGGCTCTGCATTGACAGTGTGGAGCCTGCTTGGGATTCTGTCTCTCCCTCTCTCTGTTCTTCCCCAGCTTGTGTTAACTCTCTCTCTGTCTCTGTCTCTGTCTCTCAGAATAAATAAACTTACAATAAATAAATAAATAAATAAATAAATAAATAAAATAAAGAGGAGAAGGTCATCTCATAGGAGACACAAGAAGCAGATGGGCTTTGTTGCTGATGGAGTAGCGATTAAAATTACTTTTAAGTAAAATTACTTTTAATTCCTGGGGGAGGGGGGATGCATTGACACATAGTCATAACTCCTTGGCCCAATTCTCAATTTTATGTTACTCACCTTCTCCCTGTAGACATTTGAGTATATAATTCTTCCCATGCAATATGGTTACCATGATAGTATTTCTTATATAAACAATTAAGTCATATATAATTCATTAAGAAAATCAATAAATAGGTTAATTTTGAACTTCCCATCATAAATTAACATAGTTAAGAAAACGGATGAGATTATTAAACACAAACTGTTAAACATTAGAGATATCAATAAAAGTAATAATTTTGATTTTATAATAAATGTATGCTCTCCCTATCACTCTGCCTATACTCTTGTATATTTAATCCCCTTCCTTTGAGTGTGGGTGAAGCCTATTTATATGATGGGACCATGATTACATCATATTATATGGCACAAAAAGATTTTGAAGATGTAATTTGGGTCTCTGATCAGTTGATTTTAGCTAATCAAAAAGGAGTTTATGCATGGTTAGTCTGACCTAATCAGGAGATGATTTTAAAGAGACTCAAGATGAAAGAGAATCTCCCACTGGGCTTTAAAGTAAGAAGCTACCATGTCATGAAAATGCCACATGCCTAGGACTTGAAGGCAGCCTCTATTACAAGTTGAGAGTGACCCCCAGTCAACCAACAGCCAGTAAGAAAATGGAGACTTCAGTTCTATAACCCCCAGGAACTAAATTCTGCCAACACCCTGAATGCACTTAGAAGACGAACCCAAGTTTCAGATGAAACTATGACCCAGCTGATACTTTGACCCAGCCTGTGAGACTGAGCAAAGAACCCAGTTACATGAACTCCTACACTACAGATGGATGGGTGGATGGATGTTGTTTTAAGACATTAAGTTTGTGATAATTTTTCATGCTGCAATAGAAAACCAATACAGGGGCACCTGGGTGGCTCTGTCAATTGAGCATACAACTTCAGCTCCCGTCATGATCTCACAGTTCATGAGTTCAAGCCATGCGTCAGACTCGGTGGACAGCTCAGAGCCTGGAGTCTGCTTCAGATTCTGTGTCTCCCTGTCTCTGCCTTCCCCTGCTGGTACTCTGTCTCTCTCTTTCTCTTTCTCTCTCTCTCTCTCAAAAGTAAATAAACATTAAAAACAATTTAAAAAGAAAAAGAAAACCAATACATATATTAAAGCCACACCTACTTTGTAATAATTAATTCATAATATTCATCTACATGAGAATTGCCATATCTGTTTTACATTAAGTAAAGTTTTAAAATTATCTGTCAAACATTAGAAACCTACTTTATAACTCCATAAAATTCAAAAGCAGTAAAAAATATGTATAGGCCATTTGTTTTTTCTGAAAAAAATGAATCCTTATAGGGTCCTACACAGGGAGCTCAGGGGAGGAAACGTATAATCTTACAGTGTAAGATTAGCTTCTTCATCATATAAAAAATACCAGTGAAAAAATTGGCAATTCTTTTAGCACTAAAATGGTAACATCTGGGTATATATGAGAAGTCGCAACATGAAGGCAGCATTCAAATTTTTATATCCTGAAATTAGATATCAGACTGTACTGAGAAGCCAGTCATGGCCAGGGTTTTTCATTGCCAATATGGACTATCATGAAGCAGTAGTTTTAAAGAACGCATTTGGGCTTTCTAACTGCCACTTTCCTATGCATCGTGGGATTTTATAGTTTCTAAATGCAAAGGGAGTTCAGAAAACCCCTTTCAACACTTCAATATGAAAAAATGGCAGGAAGTCTTCATAAACATCATACAATGTAGTAAAAGAAATATTATCAGTATTGTTTTATTAGACTTCTTACCTAGCTTCCAATTGATTATATTATTAGTTATTCCTGAATGTGTTTGATTTTGAAGCAATTTGCTCAGCCTTTTAAAGAATCTTTGGCTTATCCAATCTTATAAGAAAACAAAAACATATATTATGGTTGCACTTTTGATTTTAGTCTTTGAAATTGCAAATAATTTTGAATTGTCAACTTGTTAGTTAAAAGATAAGTTATGTATTTGTGTTAATGCTGTACTTCAGTCAGATGTTCAGGGAAGAGAATGGCGTGCTATTGAGCAAACCTCATGAACCATCTTTCATTTCTATGTAAAGAATACATATACTAGTTACTTTGTAGGTAAAGATCTGATTTTCTTCCTCAAAATTTGTATTAGTCAAATTTACTTATCAAGATTTGTATTAGCATTAGTCAGCTGTGTTGTGTCATAACCCCTTCATGTCTTATCTCACTGGTTGATAACATCTAGCCTGAAGGACCAGCCAAGTATTTTCACAGTAGAGAAGAGCAGGGACTGAACCAAATCATGCAATAGTACTTAAAGCTTCTGCTCAGACATGGTGTACATCACGTAGCTCACTTGCCATTAGCCAAAGTAAGTCACACAATCAAGCTGGAGTGCAATGACGCGGGGATCAAGGAGAAAGGTAAAATCACAAGGTGATGGTCAGGGATATATAATCTTACTGAGAAAGAGGAGTGAGTAACTATAAAAAATAATGCAATCAAGATCAGAATTGATGTTAAATGTTGTGGTAAAATGTATTTGAATACAATCTTTCATTTAATTAGTTCACTATCAAATTCAGAGATTTGTACATTTACAGATAAGAGTCAACATTTTCAAACTTTAGATCGTAAGTATTAATGGAAATTTAGGCATGAACAGTTGCTGATTTCTACTCAAGCACAATAGAAACAGAGACAAATATACTCAGAAAATTAAATATTATATTCAGGAAAAAATAGTGATCAAATACATTTCAAAGGCAGAATGTGAATATTCTGTATATATTATAATATATATGTGTGTATATATATATGTATATACATATACACATATGTATATATGTATGTGTGTGTGTATATATATATATATAATGTAAATATAAATATACATTATTTAGATTTCATCAAAATCATGATATACTGTGATGTATTTTCAGGCTGACTAACCTTATGAAGAATACAATCTTTAGAAGCATCCAGGGAATTTCTCTAGGCATACCCTGAAGAAATATACTATTAAATGTTTAATTTTGTTTTGAATCTTCACATCTGATGATTTTATGTTTAATAAATAAAGGAGGACTTGTTCTACTATCAACTATTTCAAAAAAAGTCTGCTTAAGTAGTATACTCAACAGCATTTTATAAAAGCTAGATCTCACTTGTAAATTTGCAATGAATTTATTTTCATTTAAAATAAATGTCTTTGTCTTTAGCCTGACAAATAATTTAAGTTCGTCCTCCTTAAAATACTTTCATCTTGTAATCTGGTATCTATTTCTAAAATATTTTCAGAATAATAGCCTTTAATATTAATAACCTATGCATGCATGTCTCTGAGTATACGTGTACCTACAATAATGTATACCAAATTGTTTATTTAGGTTATTCTGAAAGTGCAATGGATGGAAAATAGAATCAAGTGTTTTAAAAATGTTTATGTGTTGACTTGAACAAGAATATATTCATTTTTAAATAAATATGTTAAATGGTTAGACCAGAAAGGAAATTCTGTGCATTCTTTTTTCTCCTTCAGAATTTTATTCTGAATTTTAGTTCAACATAGATCCCTGGGAACATATTAAAGTTCCAAATTATAAAACAGCTGGCTGTTATTCAATGATAATTCTAGATTCAGAATTCAAGGATGTTAAAAGATAAGTGTAGGAACATTTTTATTTTATTGGAAAATTTAACCTCAAAAGGTCTCACTTGGTCTCAGTATTGTGAAGCCATCAATGTTATTTCAAGGACATATGCACATTTCTGAATAAGAGATATTACAGAAGAAAAAGTTTAGCCAATTCTCTATGAAAAATTCATGTGTTTCTCAATTATTTTCCCATAGTTACCTGGATATTACCTAAATTATTTGGAATATTAAAATTAATTCTATTATAATTTAAAATACACTACAATATTTTGTCTAAATCTGTATCATCTATGGCACACAATTGTGGTTTTATTTTTTGGTAAAGAAAATTTATTCTATTATCTTTACATATTTTTTATAGCTTTTGTTTTTGTCATTGATAATATAATCAAATTTGTATAAGGAACTAGGAACCTTCTGGGAAAGAAAGGGAGGCTAAATTGGTTCCCCCTTACCCACAAATTCAAAGCTACTGAATTCTGTCCTGTGGGTAGAGCTGATCTCTCTCAAAGCCACTGTCTGGTGAGAGGAGAGGGTCTCAAAGTGGTAAAGCTCAAAACTGATGAGCCACAGCGTAAAGTCTCTCAGTGCAGACACCACTAAGTCTTCCCCAAATGCATCATCCTGAAAGCAAGCAATTGTTCCAGGCTAAGAAGAATGGTGAGTGTTTAAGGGACCACAGTTTGGGACACTCAGTTCCATTCTGACACCGGCTCAACTTTGGCAAAATTTGACACAGGCAGAAGATGGTCCCACCTTGTATCTTGTGGGCCTGATGCAGGCCAGGATGAGCTCTATCAGTTCCCAAGGCAGGAACCAGACTGAAATGTTTACAACCCACCTCCCTTCTTTGGGTATGACATGGAGTGGACTCCAGCCGGTACAGCAGCCTCTGATGCAGAGACCTCTTTTGGCCATTTGTGTGACAAGCCTATGCCAGGCTCTTGTGGCAACAGAGCAGCACTGAACCAAATCATTTTGAAGCAACCAGCTTGAAATATGATTGGAAAGTTCTCTATTATCAAGGAGGCAGGTGAGTTCAAGGTCAAGCATAAGGTTCACAGAAGATACAAACAAGAAAAAGGACAGTATGAATCTGGGGGTTCTAAGACATCAACATTGGGAGAATGAGTGAAAAGGACATAAGGGCAGGAGACTAGACTTCCTGTTGTATTGCTCAATATTTCACGTGCTACAGTTTGAGGTCTCTGTTGCTTATAATCTGAAGAGCCTGTGGTTTGTATCTCAAGATTTTAAGAGCAACACTTTAATTAAAGAAACGTTATTTTGTTTAATTTTCAAAACAACTCGTTATGAAGAAACTATTATCCCTATTACATACCACAAGGAAATGAAA
Organism: Prionailurus bengalensis; assembly: GCF_016509475.1. Taxonomy (NCBI): domain Eukaryota; kingdom Metazoa; phylum Chordata; class Mammalia; order Carnivora; family Felidae; genus Prionailurus; species Prionailurus bengalensis. Next base: position 103,711,318 of record NC_057349.1, read on the forward strand.
TTTTGAAAGGTTATCTTGCCTCAGTCCACACTGGTAGTAACAAGTGCACAGCTAGGATTGAAAACTAGGTTTATCTGACTCAAAGCCTCTTTCTTTTTAGAACCTCAGGGTGAGGAAAGTAAATGTTATAACTATATTTTGGATGTTGAAATGCCAATTGTGATAAGTGGAGTGGTTTGCTTCAGAGTCCAGACTTTAATGAGTAGCAAAGCCAAAACGGGAACATGGGTTTTCTCATTCCTGGCATTGCATTTTATTGGCCCTTGAAGTAATTTATTAAATTATTTTCCTGTTTACTTCATGACAAGAAACCTCAGGAATATACTACTCACTTCATTTAAGGTCATTTCCCTCATAGTCTTAGATCTTTTGAAACCCAAAATTTCCTAAGTGTGAACACTGAGACATTATTTACTGCCAGAAATTTATCTCCAAGTGTATTTTTTAGGCCAAAGGAATAAAGCTGTTGGCCAAAAATAGACCTCGTGTTTGCACTGAAGTTCAGTCCTACAGGATGTTGAAAGAATAACTTAATCACATATTCATCAGTGTTTTCTTATGTTCTTGAAGCAGAGAAAGAGCATCGTTAATCTTGTTGGGCTTGTGACAATTTATCTTCAAAGACTTCAAGTGGTGTAGAGTCTATCAAAAGATTAATAAACCTTGAGTGCAATTTGGGTTGAATTAGCAAACTGTCCAAAGTAAATGATTTGGTTTAATATTAATCTTTATTTATGAAAATATAAATTTAAAAAATCGGGAACCTGGCAAAATGCTTTAGACTTTGAAATATTTGCAGGTTTATATTTTTGAGAATGTAGAATTAATACCTATGGTTAAAATACTTTTAATCCTGACCATTTGAAGATTTTTTAAAACATGCTAATTAGTTTCAAGCTATGAGCTGTATTACTACTTAGTATGGTATTAGTGCATATATTTTCTTTGTTTAATTTTGTTTAAATGACTACTTTTCTCAGCTTATACAAAGTCTTTTCAATCAATTTTTATGAAAGTGAAAGAAATCAAATATGAAGGAAATTGTTAGGATATTTTTTGTGTTGCCAATGTGTAGGTCCAAATCAGAAATTGTTCCTCTATGTATCAACATCTATTTTTTATCACTTTACCAATCGCAATTTGTGATAAATTTGTGAAAAATTAATTTCTAGAAAAAAGACTTTAGTTCATATCTTGCTGGCAGCCAGATTTTTAGATAGGGTCAAATCACATTGTTCTAACAAAAGTCTTGCAGCATTTGTACAATGACATCTAGTTTGCTTTAACAAAATAAAACTTCAGAATCATAGCAAAGCATAACCAGTTTAGGAGTATCAGTTAACGTAGTCTGTTTACCTTTTCAGCAAACATTTATTAGGACTTACTGTGAACCAGGCAGTGTACGTGGCACTGGTGATACTAAAAACAAATAAGACTGAGTCCTGTCTGCACAAAGCACACAGTCTAATAAGAAGGCAAGTATATGAAAACTATAATTACAAGATAAAGTGGAAGTAGATGTAGTGGGAGAATTGGCAGACCCAAAGCAAGGTGTGCCTTGTATGTTAAGGAACTGGAATGTTATCTATGGAAGGCATTAACTTTTTTATTCTGTTTTTAATCTCCTAATTTGATTTAAATCCAAGTTAGTTAACATATAGTGCAATAATGGTTTTAGGAGTAGAATTGAGTGATTCATCATTTACATATAACACCCAGTGCTCATCCCATCAAGTGCCCTCCTTAATGCTCATCACCCATTTAGTCCATCCCCCTACCCAACACCCACCAGCAACACACACTTTGTTCTCTGTATTTAAGAGTCTCTTATGGTTTGCATCCCTCTCTCTTTTTATCTTATTTTTCCTTCTGTTCATCTGTTCTGTTTCTTAAATTCCACATGTGAGTGAAATCTTGTATTTGTCTTTCTCTGACTGACTTATTTCACTTAATACACTCTAGTTCCATCTATGTTGTTGCAAATGGCAAGATTTCATTCTTTTTGATCACCAAGTAATATTCCATTGAATATATATTCCACATCTTCTTTATCTATTCATCAATTGATGGACATTTGGGCTCTTTCCATACTTTGGCTATTGTTGATAGTGCTGATATAAACATTGGGGTGCATGTGCCCCTTTGAATCAGCATTTTTGTATCTGTTGGATAAATACCTAGTTGTGCAATTGTTGGGTCATAGGGTAGTTCTATTTTTAATTTTTTGAGGACCCTCCATACTGTTTTCAGGAGTGGCTGATTTTTTATTCAGTTGGGAACTTTGGGGAGAATAGTTGAAGAAGACTGAAGCAGAGGTGTAATTATGGGGATCATCAGAGTCCAAGAGAAGATCTAATCCAGGACAGTGATAGCAACTCTAGAGAGGATATATTCAATTTTAAGAGATTCTTTAGAGGACAGATCAGCAGCATTTGGAAACATATAAGAAATATATAAGAAAAAGAAAAAGTGAATACAGTTAGAATTATTGTTTTACTTGCTTTATTTAATTCTTTTGTATCTTTAATGAGGTGGGATTACACTACAATAATGTTGAGATCTTAAGTATATAGTTTGATAAGCTTTGAAAAATGTATACATCTATGCAGACCACACCTTAAGATATAGTACATTTCCATCTCCCCAGAAAGAGCCCTTTTTACCTTTTTTCTGTCTCTCTGTACCTCACCTGCCATATGGAACCACCATTCTAACTTCTATATCCTTGGGTTAGTTGGTTTGTTATTTAACTTTCATATGTACACCTAGCTTCTTTTTCTCACCATGATTTTGAGATTAATTCCTGTTGCTGAGTGTTCATTCTTTATTATTGCTGAGTAGTATTCTAGTGTATGAATATACTAGAATTTGTATATGCATTATTCTGCTTATGGGTATTTAAGTCCCTGATAATTTATTTGCTCTTTCCTCTGAGACTTCTTCCTTGATTTATGGATTAATTAGAATTTGTTTTCTAGTCTGAAAATCTTTGGAGATTTTCTTTTTATGTTAATAATATTGAATTCTAGTATAATTGCATTATGATCAGAGGACAAACTCTGTATGATTTCATTTCTTTTATATTTTTCAAGATCTGCTTTATGGCCCAGGATATGGTCTGTATTGGAATTTGTCCCATGAGCTCTCAAAAAAATGTATGTTCTGGGTCACCTGGGTGGCTCAGTTGGTTGAGAGTCTGACTCTTGATTTTGACTCAGGTCATCATGCCAAGGTCATGGGATCAAGCCCCACATCAGGCTCTGCACCGAGTGTGGAGCCTGCTTGAGATTCTCTTTCTGTCTCTCTCTGTTACTTGCCTCTCTACCCACCTCTTTTTCTCTCTCTAAAATTAAAAAGAAAACAAAAGTGTATTCTGCTGATGTTGAATGGAGTAATCTGAGAATGTTGACTACATCCTTTTGCTGATGTTGTTGAATCCTTCTAAGTCCATGTTAATTTCTTGTCCAGTTTTTTGACTAATTGTTGAGAGAAGGGTATTGATATCTCCAATATAATTGTGGATTTGTCTACTTCTCTTTTTACTTTTTAAATATTTTTTAAAAATTTTAATTGTGGTAAAGTTCTATCACTCTTTGCTTCACATATTTTGTACCTCTGTTGTTTGTTTCAAACACATTTAGGATTGCCATATCTTCTTGGTAAGATTACTTTTTTTTCATTTTTTTCAAGTTTATTTATTTATATTTAGAGTCAGAGAGGGTCAGAGAGAGGGAGAGAGAGAATCCCAGGCAGGCTCTGTGTGGTTAGCACAGAGCCCGACATGGGCCTTGATCTCAGGAACTGTGAGATCATGATGTGAACCAAGATCAAGATTCAGATGCTTAACTGAATGAGCCACCCAGGTGGCCCTATTCTTTTTTCATTACACAATATCCTTCTCTGTCTCTTGTTACTTTGTTTGATCTAAAGTCTACTTTATCCAGTTTAGCTACTCTTGCTTCTATAGAATAATTATTGATGGATGCCTGGACGGCTCAGCCAGGTGAGTATCCGACTTTGGCTCAGGTCATGATCTGACCGTTTGTAGGTTCAAGCCTGGCATCAGGCTCTGTGCTGACAGCTCAAAACCTGGATCCTGTTTTGGATTCTGTGTCTCCTTCTCTCTCTGCCCCTCTCTTGTCTGTGTTCTGTCTCGCTCTGTCTCAAAAATAAACATTTAAATTTTTTTTATAATGTAATTATTGAGAAAATTTATTTTGCATATATTTACAACCATATCAGACAGTGCTATAATTTTTGCTTCAATCATCGAACATATTTTAGAAAATTCAAGAGAAGAAAAGTCAGTTTTATTTATCCACATTTTTACCTACTGTCTTCTTCATTCCTTCCTGATATTCCAAGGTTTATTCATTTACTGTTTTCTTTGTGTTTAGAGAACTTAATTTCAATTTGGGTAATATCTACTACTCCATCTTCTAGTTCATTGATTCTTTCTTCTGTCTTCTTTATTTCTATCGTTGCATCCTTCTGTTGAGATTTATTTCAGTTATGTATTTTAGTTCTAAAATTGTCATTTCTTTCCTTTCTTATATACTCTATTTTTTGGAGTAGATTATTTCTTTATTGAAATTTTCTAATGTTTCATTTCTTGAAAGTGTGTTTGTAATTCTTCCTTGAGGCATTTTTATCATGATCACTTTAAAATATTTGCCAGATACTTCTAATATATCTGTCTTCTCGATCTATTGCTTATCTTTTTTCACTCATTTTGAGATTTTCCTGGTTCTTGGTATGACAAATGATTTTTGATTGAAACCTTGGCACTTTTGTATTATGTTAGGGGACTGTATCTTATGTAAACTTTCAATTTTAGCTGGTTACCTCCCATACTGCTCTGGCAGGGGAAGGCCTGGTGCCTCTTTGTTAATGCTAAGGTGGCAATGAATGTCCAGATTCCCTACTTGGCTCCCATTGACACCTAAAAGTTGCCTTCATTACTGTTGGGCAAGGTAGAAGTTCAGGCATCCCATGTGATTTCTAGTGACACTGCAGTGGAGATGGCTTTATAACCACTGGGCAATTGTGAAAGTGCTGACTTTCTACTTATTTCTAGCACCATCCTAGTGGAGAGGGGAAGAGGTGTTGGTTGGGGATGGAAGTCCAGGCTTCTCATGTTGTCTCCACTGACCGGTGAGGTTCATAGGCAGGAAATTGGTGATGGTCTTATTTCTGGCTAATGGGGATGAAATTCTCAAATCTCTACTTGGCCTTCTCTGAAACAACCACACAACAGTGGCTTTAGGGTGCCTCAATACAGCCTCAAGAAGGTGCAAGTCTAGCTCCCTACTTGGCTTTTGCTGGCATGGGTGAGTGTGGGGAAAAGGTTTATATCTTGCTCTATCGCCCATTTCTTGGTCTGTTAGCTAGAAAGTAGTGTTTGTCAGAGCTTTTGTTGTCTATGCCTGTTGACATTTCTGGGTTGTCAGTTTCTTCAACTCCATGCCTGGGATCTATGGGATGAAAAAGAAAACCCAGGAGAAATCACCATCATGTCCCAAGACAGTCTCTTTTCTTCTCTCTACCTTTCAGAATTTTCTTGTGTTTTTGCTATATGTAGCTCAGAGATTTTAGCTGTTTTTGGAGGAGAAATTCTAGTTTGTTCTTTTGTATATCTTTCATGTTTCTTCTGAGATTTCTGTATCTATTCGTCAATCATTTGAATCTTTTCCTGTATATTTGTGAATTTATTGATAATAGCTGCTTTAAAGTATTTGACTGCTAATTCAAGTCTCTAGGTCATCTGAATGTTAAACTCTGTTGATTTAATTCTTGATTGTGTGTCACATTACTTGCATCTTTAACTTTCCTATGCTTTAAAAAAATTTTGTACTGGATATTTTCCATAAAAAAGAACAATGATGAGGCAGGTATAGTAATATTTTGTTTTTTATTCACCAGAAAGTGTGAGCTTATTTCAATGCCTTGTATTTAAGCTGAGAAGCCAAGTATTCTGTTTGTCTGGTATTGAGCCACAGCATTAGGAAGATTGACCTCACTTCTGATTAACCCAGCTCTTATTCTGCATTACCACTGCTGCTGGGAGCTCATAGTCTCATTGGTCTTAATAGTGTTTTAGCTTGAAGCCAAGAGTCTTGTTGAGCCAAGGTATTACCTTTCAGTGAAAGTTCTAGACATGGGGAAATTGAGTGAAGCTGTCAACATTCTTTCTTCTGTTCAGTTTCAACTTTATTGCACTTTTCTCAGCAAAACTGGGATAAGTAGAGATAGGTATAATACCAACCCAAATAATTGTTGCATTTTGGGAATACTGCAGATTTCAATCTTTCCCATCTTTCCCATCTGTCCCCATCATCACCAATAGCTTGGCTGGCCTCTTTTAAGCCCAGTGAAGTGACTGTTTCTGGCACATCTTTTCATCCATCTGTCTGAAAGACGTGGAATTTGTTCCTGTTTGTACTGTGATGGAATTATAGGTCCAGAAACCAGTTCATAAGGTTTTCCATAAAAAGAAATTAAAGATCTTTTGGGATCTTTTGTATCCTATTGATGGTTGTTTTATTTCATTTTGTTTTATTTTTTTTCATATATTAGTTAGCTTATTGAGAGCCAATTTGTGAACACAGACATTGAATTTGAGATTTTTAAGGTACAAAAAACACCTCACACAGGTAGAATGCCATTCCATTCTGAAACCAAGCACAGGTGTGGAAAGCTATGGGAAGGCTCAATTAGAGAGCTGGAATAAGGATATGGGTGGTGAAATATTTATAGACATTTTCTTTTTCTTTTTAAAGAGAATGTTCTATAATTTTACCAAAATGACTATACATTACAGATAGAATTTTTTTATACCTTAGATAATAGAATGTGGTAGAATCGCTCTAAATGGATTTGAACATGCTTACAAACTTTATCTTCATAAATCACACCTTTTCTTTCTCTGTCACTACTTTCATCCTCCTAAGGCTTATACATCTGTTTGCTCAATGTTTCTGTCTTTCTCCTTTAGTGCCGATGCTCCAACAGTTTTCTCTGTATCTCCATTATCTTTAAAATTTCCTCCTTTTCTGGCTGTTTCTCATCATCCTTTAAATGTTTTCAAATCTTTCTACCTTAAACACAAACAATTTTCCCTTCCTCGTCATGAATGAGAAAATTCCTTTCAGAATGATCATTAAGCATATTAAAAAAATCTGAACAAAATATGTAAAACAAGTCCCTGAAGACCCTGGAGAGTGGATAAAATAAGGTTGGTATTACAGGGGACTTAACATTTAGACAAGAAAAGAGCCTGGGGTTAGTTTTCCACTTTTTAGGAATTTTGATTTGTTTTACAGTTTCTTCCCTGACATCTGCTCAAGTCAGCTTGGCTACAAGAGGGTATCTGGAACTCAGATAGAAACCTATGTTTCACAGTCATGAAGAAATGGAAGTCAGACTTCAATGCAAACATAGGTACCAGAAATTGAGATATGAATCTCAGAAAGAAGACATCCAGTGAGAGGAAGCCCAGGTGCTATGTTAGCTTTACTCCACTCTTTTAACCATGTAGTATAACTGGCTGGCAAGGGGGGAAAAGTGAACTTACACTTGATCTGTTGTTCTGCAGGTGACAGGGGCAGTTTCAAATGTTAGTTCATCAAAGTTAATTGCCTACTTAAAAAATTACTGGCACACTTTGTTTCATTGAGCTCTACTTGATTGCACTTTGCAATTACTGAGTTTTTTTAAAAAATTGAAGGTCTGTGACAATTCTTGGGTTGAGAAACTCTATTGGCACCATTTCTCCAGAAGCATTTGCTCACCTTGTTTATCTGTGTCATATTTTGGTAATCCTCACAATATTCTAAGTGTTTTCCTTATTATTATATAGTGATCTGTGATTAGTGATCTTTGGTTACTGTTGCAATTATTTCAAGGTGCAACAAACCATGCCTATATAAGACAATGAACTTAATTGATAAATGTATGTATTCAGATGGCTCTACCAACCAGCTGGTCCCTCATCTCTGCCCCTTGCCTCAGGCCTCCCTATTCCCTGAGACACAACAATATTAAAATTAGGGCAATTAAGAACCCTTACAATGGCTTCTCAGTGTTAAAGTGGAAGGAAGAGTCATATATCTCTCACTTTAAATTAAGGCTAGAAATGATTAAACTTAGTGGTGAAGGCATGTCAAAAGCCTAGATAGACTGAAAGCTGGGCCACTGCACAAGTTAGACAAGTTGGGAATTCAGAGGAAAAATTATTTTCCTTTTTAAAAAGTTTATTTATTTATTGAGGGGGGAGAGAGAGAGTAGGGGTGGGGAGCAGAGAGAAGGAGACAGAGAATCCCGGGCAGGTTCTGTGCTGTCAGCACACAGCCAGATGCAGGGTTTTAACCCACACACCATGAGAGCATGACCTGAGTTGAAATCAAGTCAGTCACTTAACTGAGTGAGCCACCTAGGCACCCCAGGAAAAGTTTTTGAAGGAAATCAAAAGTGCTACTCCAGTGAACACATGAATGATAAGAAAGTCAAATAGCCTATTGTTGATATGAAGAAAGTTTTGATGATCTGGAGAGATCAAACCAGCCACAACATTCCCTTCAGCCACAGCCTAATCTACAGCAAGACTCTAACTCTCTTCAATTCTATGAAGCCTAAAAGAAGTGAGGAAGATACAGAAGAAAAGTTTGAAGCTAGAAGAGGTTGGTTCATGAGGTTTGAGGGAAGAAGCCATCTTTATAACATTAGAGGGCAAGATGAAGTATTAAGTGCTGACGTAGAAACTGCAGAAAGTTATCCAAAGATCTAACCAAGATCATTAACGAAGGTGACTACATAAACAGTAGATTTTCAGTGTAGATAGAATAGCCTTATATTGTAAGAAAATGGCGTATAAGAGTTGCCATTACATTAGAGAGAATTCAACGCCTGGCTTCAGAGCTTCAGAGGACAGGCTGACTTTCTTTTTAAAGGTTAACGTAGCTGGTGACTTTAAATTAAAGCCAGTGCTCACTTGCCAGTCTGAAAATCCTAAAGTCCTTAAGAATTATACTAAATCTACTCTGCCTGAGTTCTCCAAATGGAACAACAAAGCCTGGATGACACCTGATTACAGCATGGTTCAGTGAATATTTTAAGCCCACTGTTATGAACTACTGGTAAGACAAAAAGTTTCCTTCCAAAATATTACTGTTCATTGACAAGGTACCTGGTAGCCCAAGAGGTAAGCTGGAGATGTAAAATAGTAATGTTTTCATTGCTGCTAACCCATGGATCAAGGAATGATTTCAATGCTGAAGTCCTATTACTTAAGAAATACATTTTGAAAGGCTCTAGCTGCCATAGATAGTGGTTCCTTTAATGGATTTGGGCAAAGTAAATGGAAAACCTTCTGGAAAGGGTTCACCATTCTAGATGCCATCAAGAATATTCATGATTCATGGGGAGAGGTCAAAATATCAACATGTACAGGAGCTTGGAAGATGTTGATTCCAACCCTCATGGATGACTATGAGGGGTTCCGGACTTTGTTGGAGGAAGTAACTGCAGACATGGATGAAATAACAAGAGATCTAGATAGAATCAGAAGTAGAGTCTGAATATGGGACTGAATTGCTGCACTCTCATGAGAAAACTTGAGCAGATGAGGAGTTGCTTCTTATGGATGAGCAAAGACAGTAGTTTCTTGAGATGTATTCTACTTTGGTGAAGTTGCTGTGAAGATTGTTGAAATGACAGTGAAGGATTTAAACTATCCCATAAATTTAAGTGACAAAGCAGTGGCAGGGTTTAAAGAAACTGACTCAAATTTTGAAAAAAAATTTACTGTAGGTAAAATACTATCGAACAGCATCATATGCTACAGAGAAATCATCCGAGGAAAAGTCAATCAATGTGGCAAACTTCATTGTCATCTTTTTTGACATTAGTCATCAGAGATATGCAAATTAAAACCACAAGATATGACTACATCCCCACTTGAATGGATTCAGCTAGAGAATGTGAACACAGATATTAAGCAGTATGTGGAGAAACTGGAACTCTCCCGTATTGTTGGAGAACTACTTAGCAAAACATTTTGACAGTTTCTTGTATCACTAAATACATACATACTCTATGAGTATATGATCCATTCCTAGGTAATTACCCAAGAGAAATAAAAGCATATATGCCCAAAGAAAGTTTCATAACAATATTGACAGCATATTTATTCATAAGTGCTGACACTGGAAACATCCTATGGGTCTATCAAACACACTGCTGTATATTCATTTAATAGCAAGAAAAAGAAATGAACTACTAATACATGAAATGACATGGATAAATCTAAAAAATATACTCTTTGAAAGTAGCCTCTAAAAGAGAGTTCATAATGTAAGTTACACTTCATATGATTCTAAAAGAGGCAAAACTAATATGAAGTGGAGAACATCAGAATATTGACTGTCTTTAGGGAGTGATTGGGAAGTGGTAAGAAGGAACTTCCTGTGTTTGACAGCAATGCTCTGTATCTTAATAAGGATTCTGGTTGCAGATCCTTAAGCCTTTGTCACAACTCAATGTACGGTATACTTAAAATACTTTTGCGTTTCATTTATGTAAATTTTATCCCCCAAATAAAAAGAACCATAAATAGACATTGGATCCTTTAATTATATGGGTATTTGGTGGAATGTATTGATACCTACAATTACTAAGCAAAGCATCAAAAATAGGTTAGATCAATGGATGGGTAGAAGGCTGGATAGATGAATAGATGTGGTAATGCAAATGTAGTAAAAATTAGTTGAATAATAATAATAATAATAATAATAATAATTAACAATGTGTGGGGCGCCTGGGTGGCTCAGTTGGTTAGGCAACTGACTTCAGCTCAGGTCATGATCTCGCAGTTTGTGAGTTCCAGCCCCGTGTCGGGCTCTGTGCTGACAGCTCAGAGCCTGGAGCCTGCTTTGGATTCTGTGTCTCCCCCTCTCCCTGCCCCCTCCCCTGCTCACACTCTGTGTCTCTCTATCTCTCAATAATAAATAAATGTTAAAAAAAAAACAATGTGTTAGTAGTGATTGTATGGATTTTCACTGTACATTCTTTCAGTTTTAGGACACCTGGGTGGTTCAGTCAGTTAACCTTCTGACTCTTAATTTCAGCTCAGGTCATGAATTCACAGTCGGCGAATCTGAGCCCCACATCAGGATCCATGCTGACAGTGCAGAGCCTGCTTGGGATTTTCTCTCTCTCCCTCTCTGCCCCTCCATCATGCACTCATTCTCTCTCAAAAAGAAATAAACATTTTTAAAAATCTTTCAATTTTTTGTATATTTAAAGCTAATCTTTTTTTTTTTTTTCAACGTTTTTTATTTATTTTTGGGACAGAGAGAGACAGAGCATGAATGCGGGAGGGGCAGAGAGAGAGGGAGACACAGAATCGGAAGCAGGCTCCAGGCTCTGAGCCATCAGCCCAGAGCCCGACGCGGGGCTAGAACTCACGGACCGCAAGATCGTGACCTGGCTGAAGTCGGACGCTTAACCGACTGCGCCACCCAGGCGCCCCTATTTAAAGCTAATCTTAATAAGATGTAGGGAGAAATACACATCTGGCATGTCTAATATGAATGAACTTGACAAAAATAAACAAATAAAAACTCATTCTCTCATAGTCCCTCTTTTTACCAGGATTTTGAAGGACTGGTTTACTATGATCTTCACATCTCACCTCTCATTTGCTCATCAATTCATTACACTTTGTCTCTTTCCCACATAATTTCAAGGAAACTGCTTGCTCTAAAACCCTCCTTGTTTAATGCAAGAGTCACGGATTATACTTAAACTATTTGATATATTTACTAAATAAATCTACTTCCTCTAGGCTCTCATGACATTACACTCATTGGGATTCCCCTAACTTGTTTTATCTCTACTCCTCAGGAACTTCCTACACATCTTTTGTCTCCAGAGTTTTCATAGGCTCTTTTCTCTGTCTGGCACACCCTCCTTTATTCTTATGTCCATCGTTTCCATAGATATTTTTATCAATATTTAAAGTCTTATTATTGTAATAGTCTATTCGCAGCGTAGTTAATCTATCTGCCCTCTGATACCCGGATTTTCCCCCCATCAAAGTGCTTGTCACATAATATTAAATTTTTCCATATTCCTGCCTGTCTTTCTCACTAGCCTGAGGCTACTTCAGGCAGAGATTGTATTTCATTTATTATTTTATCTCCTTCATCAATCATAATTCCTGGAATCTGGAAGGCCCTCGGTAAATATTTTTGAGTGAATGAATAAAAGTTATTACAAAGCAAATAAATTAACTCTTTTAGAATTTGGTATTTGATAAATATTATACATGTCCTGAGGTTACTAAAGTCAATCATTTTAATAAAATGGAAAATAAGAGGAGACTATGATGTCTTTTGATTTCTCTAATTATCTAGTAATCTTTAGTCCTGTTATATCCATCTCAAGATTGTTGTTGCTCATAGTTAACATGTTCTTAGTTATTGGGTTTTCATGGATTTTAAGTTTAGCTATTTCACCATCCCTAATATTATCATTTCAAGTTTGTGTCAGCTGAGCGATTCTTTTGCCTTTCCCAGACCTAGCTATTTGTATTTTTGTCTATAAAAGAATCTTCTGGAATTTTATAATTTAACCTCCTCAGTCTCCCAACCAAAATTGCCTACATACCAGTCAAAGGCAAAATCCCATTAAGAGAAGTGACATACTGAAAGACAGTAGCTTGGAATGAGTCTGGATAGAAAGGTATATATTTGGGGGCACTAATATTTTCTACGTTAGCTGCAATGGACTCTAACATCATGAAGCCCTCAAATAAATCAGACACAGGGCGAAGTGGGTAAAGTAACTGGAGATATTATTATGTTTGGCATTTGTGTTTGTGTGAGTTTAAAGTGACCTTTGAGGTTAGTCTCCATTACTTCTAAAAGAAAGAGCTAGAGTGTGGGACAGTAAATGCAACAGTTCACAGTGCCTCATAGCTCCGAGCTGCATTCATATGAGTCCAACAATTGTTGTAAGATAATATTGAGTCTACCAGAAATGATGGGCAGAAATCAGGGCACCTGGGTGGCTCAGTTGGTTAAGCATCTGACTTGGACTCGGGAGCCTGCTTCTGATTCTGTGTCTACCCTTCTCTCTTTGCCCCTCCCACATTTGTGCTCTGCCTCTCTGTCTCTGTCTCTGTCTCTCTCTCACAAATAAATAAACATTAAAAAATTTAAAAGAAAATGATTGTCAGAAATATTGGGCAGGGACTTCAGTGATTGGTTTATGCCCAGATGTGTCATATATGCCCAAGTCAGGGCTGCAGATGGTTCTAGGAGTCACATCTCTAATATAGATAAAATTTAATACGCATATGTAAGTTTTAGGGGAAGGGAATTCACAGCTTTCATTAAGATCTCATAGGAGGCAATGGCTGAAAAAGTTAAGACCTACTGCGTTTAAACCACTTTGTAAAATATATACCCCTAAACTTATCGATGGATTCACAATACACCAATGTAGTTAAAGTACTATCAAATATAAATGTTTATAATAATCTCTAACATAATTAATAACTCATAGTCATTCTCTATGAATGCTAAGCAAAACAAATACTATATAGAATTTCCTAGGTTTCCTTTTTCTTTTTGTTGTCTTTCTTCCACATTATGATAATTAATAACCTAATTGTATCCTGAAATCTAAAACAATGTCCTTGCTCCACCGTTTGCCAAGTAATGTATCTTTGCAATGATTTTCAAAGCTAAAGAAGGGTTTAAGAAAATGAATTTGTTGTTACTTTGGTAAAAATTTCACTGAGGCTTTGACCTCTAATTTAGGGACTCTGTGCCTTCAGGCATCATAAATCTTCCCCACAATGGCCTTCAGAGAGCAGACTTCATTTGCTGCTTTCACAAGCCACATGAAACAAAAGTTTCCTTATCAGTGACAACCATATAGAAACAGAAAACTTTTAACCCTTTGGATGTTCTCTATTCCAATGTATAGCAAAATAAAATGGAATATATATGAAAGAAAATGGATTAAAAGTAGGGTTTTAGATTTTACCAATTACAAAAACAAAGTCTCGACAGAATCTGAGAGTCCTAATTATTGAACACAGGCTATTTCTTAGCAACAATCAATGAACCAACTTAAAGGTAAAAGGCTGATGTATAAAAACTATACTGTGAAGTCAAAAAAAATATGGGTTGAGAAGCAGTCTAAGTGAATCTGACTGGATCATATTGCTAATTTGTTGTGAAACCAAGCTAATGAAATGTGTAAACTTATAATCAGAAAGCCTTGATTAGAGATCCATCTCTGGAACTTTTCATGTACATGAATTTTGGCAAATAAAATAACATCTCTAATGCTCATTTAGTTAGTGTGATATAGTATGTCTACTCCACAGCTTCTATTCATGAGATTTAAATTAGAGAATTTATATTATAACACCTTATAAATATAAATATATAAGATCCTTCCAATGTTGCCTCCATTTACTTTAGAAAGAACTCTCTTCCTTCATGCTTATATATATATATATATATATGTAAAATATATATTATACATATAATATATAATATAATATAATATATATTATATATAATGCATGAATAATGAATATGTATATATGTATATTATATATGTATATTATATATACGTATATTATATATGTATATTATATATGTATATTATATATATATATATATATAATATATATATATTTTTAGAGAGAGAGAGACAGAGCACGCACATGAGAGAGCATGACCAGGGGAGGGGCAGAGGGAGAGGGAGAGAGTATCCCAAGCAGTCTCCATGCTCAGTGCAGAGCCCCACACAGGGCTCAATCCCACAACCCTGGGATCATGACCCAAGCTGAAACCAAGAGTCAGACGTTCAAACAACTGAGCTACACAGGCATTCCTCATGCTTATATTTTTAAGCTTTTGAATTGTACTTTAACTGTCTCCTCACTATTTTATAAACTCTTTAGTGTTGTTCATATATTTATGGTACCCAACATAATGCTTAACACACAGAAAAAGCTTAAATAATTTATATGCCTTAATAACGATATAAACACACCTACTAAACTATTACTCATTAATTTGCCATTAGCAATGGTGGTATTTCTCTAATTAGACATGGTAACAGTGATTTTCAGTTAACTTGATTTTGGGGAAAGATGCCTTTTGTGGGGAGAGGGAGATACTTTAAAACTTGAATGTACATAAACAGAATTTAAGAAAGTGTGACCTTGCTCCTCTCTGACAACATGTCGCCTAACAAATACTTCAATTCCAAGCTAAACATAAAGAAATTTCCTCATTGAAAGGGTGAAGATAACCTAAAATTCTACAAATATCTCCTTTCATCTCTTCATTGTGGATAGCATTATGATCATACTCGTAGTTGCTACTATTTATTGATTGCATAACAGGTTCTGACACCTGTACTGATCTTTTATGCATCATATCACTGAATCTTCATAAAAACCCAGGGATAATTATAATCATTCTTATTGCCAAAAATGAGGAAACAGGACCTAGAGAAGTCAATTTGTTTATTTTAACAAAAAATAATGATAAAGCAAGAATTTGTGTCTAAACATGATGAGCAGACATGTTCACAGTTTAATGAGTAATTCAGAATTATTTTTGTAAAGGATTTTTCAGTCTGTTAAATCATAAATTCTAGAAATATCTAGAGAAGTCACCAGATTGGTCTCCCAGCCATACTCAGATTTCTATTTTTTTAAGGTTTGCTTATTAATTTTTGAGACAGAGAGAGAGAGAGAAAGAGAGAGACAGTGCAAGCACAAGTGAGGGAGGGGCAGAGAAAGAGGGAGACAGAGAATCCCAAGCAAGCTTTGCACTGTCAGTGCAGAGCCTGACACAGGGCTTGAACTCACAAACTGGGAGATCATGTAGAAGTAAATACTATACTATAAATTGTACTATGAATTGTAAAAGTACATGCCTGCAGAACCAAGAAGTCTTGCCCAAAGATGTGGATGAAGATAATGTTGCTGTAGTTGGAAGTCTGTCATCACTGTTATCCACACTAACCTGGCCAGTAAGGACCAGATTGAAGACAATTATATACTGTTTATGAAATATCAGTCAACGAAACTATTATGCAGAAAAGTTTGCCCAGACAGAAACTATAAAGCTATAGAACGTCCTGGAGTTGGGGTGGAGTAGAGGACATAAGTAAGGATTGGCTTTAAAGAAGAAATACAATGAGTTATTTAAGTAAACATGAACATTGAAAGTGCGTCTATTTCTGTTTGCTTTTCAAGTAGTTTTCTTGGTTCCTAAGATGAATTCCAAGAAAATGGTGGCATCTTGAGGATACATCTGATTCACACTTCCTCACTGCTCAAAGAAACCACCTAGAAAATGTACAGTTTGGAGAGTAACATCTTTTGGATTGGAAGGCTGAGACAAGAGCAAGCCAGAAACTCTGAGGGATTTGGCAGTTTAAATGCAGATGAAATCAGACTAAACAGGAGAACAGAATTCTGGCACACAGGATTCTCTTACAAGTAAGACCAGGACTTGGAGAAAGAAAGGGCAAACATTAGTCCAAGAAAACCCAAGATGAAGTGAATGAACAAAGTCTTATGAGGACTTAACACCTACAAAAAAATCTCCACTGAGTCCTTCTATTTCCTATGAAGTCAGCAGAGTTTAAGAATACCTGTGGATGGATGCCTGGGTGACTCAGTCAGTTAAGTGTCTGACTTCAGCTCAAGTCGTGATCTCACAGTTTGTGGTTTCAAGCCCCACATCAGGCTCTGTGCTGACAGCTCAGAGCCTGGAGCCTATTTCAGATTCTGTGTCTCTTTCTTTCTCTCTCTGCCCCTCCCCACCCCCACACTCAAAAATAAATACGTGTAAAAAAAAAAAATTAAAAACAAAGAATACCTGTGGCATCACAAAGCAGGGCTCAGGTGACTACAATGATTATGGTTATGATACAAAAGATTATGGCAGAGATAGCTGTCAAAGCAAAAACTGTGCCTGGTGACCTTAAACAGGCAGGGAAGACATTTTACTCAAGACTATTGCAATAGGGTAGGGAGGCCAGTCTGAGCTCCTGTTGAAACAAAAAGCAGGAGAGTTTGTAAGAGCTGGGTTGGTGGAAATACAAGGCCATCTGTGTTCATTAATTGGTCTTACCCAAAGGAAAAAATAAACTTCCTCCTGTCTTCATGACAGGAGGTATCTGTACAACTTAGAACAAGGCATCCACTGAAGTTAGGGTTCTTATCCTCCCACAGAGACCAGGAAATAAGTGTTGTCTTGCTTAATGACTACATTCCAAAGCACTGGGTTCCTGGTCTTGGTGAAAGAAATTCCTGGCTTATAAAACTGGAGGGAGACTTTTTAAAAAATTTACATCTCAAAGGAGTAAATAATTTACAATTTTACATTTTCTAAAATAAATGCTCTACAAAAAGGGCTTACGGTCTGGAAGTAGCTTGGCTAAAGGTTAGTCAAACTGAGGGAATTAAGTCACAGGTTAAGTCACAGTTTAAAGAATCATTAAAAAAAATAAGATTTATAATATAAAAACAAGAATCCTTCTTTAGTCTAATATGTCAGGTTTTCCTCTTCCGCATTTTCCCCAATGTCGTTTTTCAGTACTCAGCCTTAAGATCGTTTTTCATTTTTTTCTCTGTACAATTTCTTAAGTTGTTATCATCACCCTCCATGACTTTAATTACTGTTTAATGCTGACATTTCCAAACTATGATTTTTATACTCTCAAAAGAAATGCATTTTACTGATTCAAATGGATACATGCACCCTGATGTTTATAGCAGTGCTATGGACAATAGCCAAATTAAGGAAAGAGCCCAAATGTCCATCAACTGGTGAATGGATTATATATATGGGTATATAATGAGCTATTACTCAACCATCAAAAAGAATGAAGTCTTGCCATTTGCAAGGATGTGGATGGAGCTGGAGTGTATTATGCTAAGTGAAATAAGTCAATCAGAGAGAGACAAATACCATATGATTTCACTTATATGTGGAATTTAAAAGACAAAACAGATAAATGTAAGAGAAAGAAAAGAAAAACAGAGTGGGAAGCAAACCATAAGAGAGACTCTTTTTTATTTTTTTTAATTTTACTTTATTTATTTTGAGAGAGAGAGAGAGCGAGTACAAGCAAGGGAAAAGCAGAGAGAGAGGGAGAGAGAGAATCCCAAGCAGGCTCTGCATGTCAGCACAGAGCCCCAACTCAGGGCTCCATCTCATGAACCATGAGATCATGACCTGAGATGAAATCAAGAGTCAGATGCTTAACTGACTGAGCCACCCAGGTACCCTGAGAAACAAGTAACCATAGAGAACACACTAGCGGGGAGGCAGGCAGGGGGATGAGATAATGGGTGATGATAGGTATTAAGGAGGGCATTTATTGTGATGACCAGTGGGCCCTGTATGTAAATGATGAATTCTTAAACTCTAATCCTGAAACTATTATGACACTATATGTTAGCTAACTGTAATTTAAATAAAAAACTTTAAACATAAAAAAATGCATTTGATTCAAACTTCTATATTTAGTGTCCTTTTTGTCTATTAAAAAAATAAAGAGATATAAAGGGTACTCAAGAATGTAAACAAATGAACAAATAAAAACAAGAATTAAAATAACAAAGGAACCAAGGGTTGCATTAGAAAACTACTCTAAATACAATTGTAGGAGAATATTAAGATGCCATTGTTTCTTAAAAGAGATTTATTATAGAAATTAATTTAAAAAAGTAAACTAGATATAAATTTCCATATTATTCTAATAAAACTGGGTAGAAAGAAAGTAATTAGGGAAGATAAAGGAAATAGTATGTGCCTAAATTATACTCATTAGAATTGGTTTTATAATTAGAGAAGATTTTTAGAGAAAAGAATATATGTATTTTCTTCATTCATAAACAAAGACTAGCATGCTGTATATATTTTTATTTATATTTCTTTTTCTTAACAATATATTCTGAATATCTTTCTATATGACTCTGTAGAGAGACATAAAACGATAAAATAAAAAGACATTAAATGATAAAATGGAAGTACTGATAACTGCATTCACATCTAATTCATTAAAGAGGTAATCAAGAGTTCAATAAAACATGACATGAATTATAAAAATGGGTAATAGCTAGAGCTATATTAGAATGTTTTTAAATAATAGAACATATATAATTCTTTGCAGTTGAATTTAAATGTCTCCATTAAATATATGCTGTTTTAGGAAAACATAAATGATCAAATTGACTGAAAGAGATGTAGAAACCTGAACAGTACAATAAAGTCCGAAGAATTTCCTTCAAGTATAAATTGATAAAACTCTTTCAAAGACAACATTGCAATAGCCTTTAAAATTTTTAATTTGTATTTGCATTGGTCTACTACTAGAAACCTTTCTTATATATTTGCAGAAGCATTCAAATATATATTTCAATGATATATCATTGCAGCATTTTAAACTAAAAAATACTTCAAAAGTGTGTGAATACTTGCCTTAAAAATCATTACAAATGTTAGAATATAAGCTCCATGTGGATGTGAATCTTTGGTTTTCTGTCATTTTTCATTATGGCTTTATCAATAGGAGCTGTGTTTGCACATAGCTGGCCCACAACAATATTAAATGCACAAATAAGAGGAATACTATTCCAGTCATTAGGAATAATAAAATAGATGTTTCAGCATGTTTTGTGAGAAGCATGTATTTATTTTTTCCCATAATTATTGTTTTTTTTAATTTATGTTTATTTATTCCTAGAGAGAGAGAGAGAGCATGAGCAGGGGAGGGGCAGAGAAAGGGAGACACAGAATCTGAAGAAGATTCCAGGCTCTGAGCTGTTAGCACAAAGCCCAAGATCATGACCTGAGCCAAAGTCGGACACTTAACCAACTGAGCCATCCAGTTGCCCTGCCACAATTATTGTTTTTTTTTAAATGTTTATTAACTTTTGAGACAGAGAGAGAGAGAGAGAGAGAGAAGAAGTTGGGGAGGGGCAGAGAGCGAGGGAGACACAGAATCCTAAGCAGGCTCCAGGCTCCAAGCTATTAGCCCAGTGCCCAACACAGGTCTTGAACTCACCGAGGGCAAGATCATGACCTGAACCAAAGTCAGATGCTTAACTGACTGAGCCACATAGACACCCTCACAATTATTGTTTTAAAGGTCATTCTAATACACCAGAGGCAAAAGCTATAAACAAAAACAGTCATTGGGGCACCTGGGTGGCTCAGTCAGTTAAGTTCCAACTCTTGATTTCAGCTCAGGTCATGATCTCATGGATCAAGCCCCCCATCGGGTTCTATGTTGACAGCACAGAGCCTGCTTGGGATTCTGTCTCTCCTCTCTCTCTCTCTGTCCCTTCCTCACTTGTGCATGCACACACGTGCTCTCCTTCCCACTCTCTCTGTCAAAATAAATAAACACGAAAAAAAAGAGATATAAATGGCAAACAAAATAAATAAATAAATAAATAAATAGGAAACAAGCTTGTGTAAAAACTTTCCTATTTATTAATAATCAAATAAATGCTATTCAATAAATTGACATTATAGATTTGTGAATTAAGGGATCAGAGGGAATATGTGAATTCTGGCTCTATCACTTACTACTTAGACATGTTTATTAACTTATTTATTCCTTCTCTGCATTTTGTTGTAAAGTAAGGCAATGTTACTTATCTCAGAGTGATGTTAGTTAAAGATCAAATGTCAAAAGCAATAATATACCAAAGTTCTACTTTTACCTCAGTAAGTAGTGTAGGCCTTTGAATATCTAAATAATGTAGCAACTAGTGGAATGAAATTTCTTGGCTTTGAAGACCTCAAGCAATATCAGTGATCTTTGGTTTTTATCTTATTTAATTAGTATAACAACATAGGTAATGAAGCAAGACCTCCCTTGCATTATTTGCTAATAGTATATGTAAGCATTTTATAGATTTCATTATGTGACTTTGTTAGAATTCTAAAGTTGGCTAAAGTTACATCCTACACTTACTATTATAAATAAAATACTATAGTAAATGATGATTTTTGTAATATGTATAAACTTCATCAAAAAAATAAAGTTAAGAATCTTAGAAAAATGCTTTTAGCCCAATGTCAAAAAAAGAACATTAAAAATTCTTTACAAATGTATATAATATTGCAAGATAGCACAATAGAAAATTAGATTTTATTATAATATTAAACATTTATAATAGGCGCATTAACATTCTTACTCCTAAAAAGTTAACCTTTATGAATTCTATTTCATTTTTATTTCTCAAATTTCATTTACATTATGAGTCTCCCAACAAGTCTTGTATAAGGATTCTTTACATCTTTTGCAGGTGAATTAAAAACAGGTTACCAACTCTGCCATGTTAAAATTTCATTAAAACTCTAATGTCATATGCAACAATAACTAATTGTCTATATCCAGACACAAGAGAAAAGAGAAGAAAATCCTGTAAAAGAAAATACTCCTATTTTGTGCTAATGAAATGTTAAAACAGGAGACTTTACAAATGGCTCCAAGATATCTCCTTATAGTTTGGCATTATAGTAACTAAAAATTTATTTTTTATTGTTTTAATGTGTGGATTCCAAGAGATGGCGTTGGTCATTCCACAGTGGGTAAACTGTCTATAACTTTTCTGGGTCACATCAGATTTAGGCTTTTTGGCTTACTGCTCACTACTCAGTGCACTTTTATTCACAAGCTTAAAGTGTCATGTCTGCAAAAAGTGATAATGTATATTCCTTTTTCATATGTCTGGTTGAAGGCTTTGTAGCAGTAAAGTTTGATACAATTATGGAAAATGTGCATGCCTAGAGCATATGAAAGGAAAAGTAAGTAAATGAGTGAGAACAACCTGATTATTTATAAAATAATCAGAGCACATGCATGTATATATACAAATGGATACATCATTTGTTCAAGATAAGTTTTCATGATAAATTGTATTTATTTGTAAGAGTTCAATATTTTAAGAAATTTGGGGTGTTTCCTTTTTCTTAAAACTAGTTTTCTTACTGTTTAAGATGAACAAAATGTAATTATCAATTGTTACACAGTAAATTAAGCAAATAATTATTTTAAGATTTAAAAATAATCTGATCCTTGCTCTATCTCCTTCAGGGAATTTTTTTTAATAATGTTTATTTATCTTTTGACAGACAGGGCACCAGTGGGGGAGGAGCAGAGAGAAAGGGAGACACAGAATATGAAGCAGGCTCCAGGCTCTGAGCTGTCAGCACAGAGCCCGATGTGGAGCTTGAACCCATGAACTAAGAGAGCATGACTTGAGCTAAAGTTGTTGGATGCTTAACCGACTGAGCCACCCAGGCACCCCCGGGGAATCATTAAAATTCAAACTGAAATTGTGGTACTTTTTTAGATAGAAGCATATTAAGATATGACTCTGAGATTTAGGAAACAAATCAAAGGGTCCCTGCATTAAAAGTTTCTGTATTATACCATTTTGTTTAATTATTTTAAATAAAAAGAATTCAGTGTAGCAGTCAAGTTCATGGGGTGAATAGTCAGATTACTCCAATATGAAATATATGACCTTGAGCACGTTATTCTTTGTGCTTCAGTTTTCTGACATATTAATTGAAAATAATAATATCTCTCATTTTAGGTGTTTACACATGTTAAATGAGTAAATATATCCATGGAGCATCTGGGTGGCTCAGTCAGTTGAGCATCCAACTCATGATTTTGGCTCAGGTTATGATCTCATGGTTCCTGGGATCAAGCCTATATCAATTCTCTCTCACTGTCTCTCTCTCAATAAATAAATAAAACATTTTTAAAAATGAGTACATATCTCTAAAGCACTAAGAACAGTGGCACAATGAAATGCTCTAGGCCACTATCTACCTCTAAGTGTCATGTTGCATTAATTTTTACTTTTTACATGAAACCAAGAGGAAAATAGGTGGGTTTTTTTAGCATACCTAATTGGAATATGAATTTAATGAGGTTTGATTATCATTTACATCAACAATCCCTTCAAAAAGTAATCAAAATTTAATACTAAGTGACTCAATTCATGATAGAAAAAAGTTAAATTATAATGTAATTAAGAAAAAGTACTTCTTATTAATGGAATGGAATACAGCTGTTTGCTTTCATGGAAAATAATTATTTTCCCCTTATTGCTTTTAGTGAGTGAGTGTATTTCTTAACACACCAAAGATTTGTTTGGTTTTTATTAGGAAAATAAACCATTTTCACAATTTTACCTCACTTATAAATTTATCATTCATAATTTTGCCATTTTTTTTGGTGGATTTGTGATAAGAGTTATATAAGCAGGGAAGTTTTGCTGCTATTATCACTAATACAAAAGTTAGACTCCACGTCGGGCTCTGTGCTGACAGCTCCGAGCCTGGAGCCTGCTTTGGATTCTGTGTCTCCCTCTCTCTCTGACCCTCCCCCATTCATGCTCTGTCTCTCTCTGACTCAAAAACATATAAACATTAAAAAAATTTTTTTAAACATAAGGGGTGCTTGGGTGGCTCAGTCGGTTGAGCCTCCGACTTTGGCTCAGGTCATGACCTCACGGTCTGTGAGTTCAAGCCCCATGTTGGGCTCTGTGCTGGCAGCTTAGAGCCTGGAGCCTGCTTAGGATTCTGTGTCTCCCTCTCTCTCTGACCCTCCCCCGTTTGTGCTCTGTCTCTCTCTGTCTCAAAAATAAATAAACATTACAAAAAATTTTAAAAAGAAAACAAAAACAAAAGTTAAGTTACATAAACATTAAGAACCATACACTAAGTAATAGTTAACTTCAAGTAAAAATAAGACTAGAATTTTGATTCTCTGACTGGCATTTCTAGAAATGATTTTATAATATGACTTTCTCATTGCTTTCAGGCCTATAGAGTAGTATTAATAAACACATTTTTTATTATATGATAAAAATTACTAGGGATCTCCATACCACCAGCTCTATAGGTAATTACTAGAGCTTTCAAGAAGTCAAACCCACCACTCATTTTAAATATTGTATAACTACATAAAATAGATATAAACCTCATCTGTTAATCAGGATGAGGACAGTGCTTCTAAGAGAAAAATAACCATTCTTTTAGAAAGTAGCTTAATATTTAACCTGTGATACTTAGGTTTTTTCTATCTTTTGAAAGCACTGTGAAGATTATAAAAGACTTTACAACTCTTATTTTTAGTCTATATTGCACACAATCTTTTCTTTAAAGAACTATTAAGGTAGTTTTCATAATATTTAAGGATTATGAAAATGCTTCCATATATTGATAGGTAAGATAGCAGATTTATACCAATCAAACATTATTAGGCATATACAATTGTAAGCTTTATAAAAGATACAAATATTGGTTAAACATATGGAAATCATACAAAAATAACTACTATTTGAACATACACAAATTATACCTATAATCATATTTTAACAGTAGCGATTTTTTTCCTGGTGATCCATGGTTAAATTATATAGTTCAGCTATAGACATTAAATTTCTGTGCGTAAGTCCATCCTTACATGTTGAGAAATTATTCAAATTCAATTATCTGGACAATAAGTGTTGGATTGTTTAAGCCAGTATAAAAAATTAACAAGTAAAGCTTTTGTAAGTTTCAAGACAGTTGAAAATATTATGGTTTTAATAATATAAGCATATAATTTATGCTAAATGGGTGCTAAGATTATGATTGGGATTCTAAAATAATGGTATGCATATCCCTATATTGTCTTTAGCTATGGCAACAGAGATAGAGGGTCAAAGGTAAAATGCAGCATGTTGCTTCCTAGAATTGTAATTTTATTCCAAGAGTTAGAGGAACAAATACATTATTTTACATAAAAATAAACATGAATATATTACTCAGTAAAATTCAAAAATTAGCATTAAATTTTAGAATAAAACATTTTTGCAACTTTATAGTATAACTGGCCAGTTCTGGCCATATTTCTGATTTTCAGGAGACTATTTTTGCTCTTTTTTTTTTTTAATTTTAGAGTGAGAGAGAGAGAGTAAGCATGGGAGAGGGGCAGAGGGAAAGACAGACTCTTAAGCAGGCTCCAGGCTCAGTATGAAGCCCAATGTAAGGCTCCATCTAATGACCGTGGGATCATGACCTCAGCCAAAATCAAGAGTCTAACATTCAACCAGCTGAGCCACCCAGGCGCCTCTGTTGCTTATTATTAAACTATCTGGTGAGACCATTTAAGAAGTATTAGATTAATTACTTCTGTCTCAGTTCTTGACAGAATACTTGCATGTTTTTATCAGGCCATCATTCTTTCTGGATGATTTTATGACTAAACTTTTACTAGTGTACTTCTTTAATAAATACACATATGCTGTCATTAACCAGATTAGGAAGTCAGTAATGAAAAAGACCCACTTCTTGTCCCCAAGGTGGATCATAATCAAGAAATCAAATCTACAAAAATTATCAGCTACAATGCTACAACATGGATGAAGCTTGAGGACGTTATACTAAGTAAAATAAGCTAGTCACGTGTGCGCGCGCACACACACACACACACACACACACACACACAAATACTGTATGATTCTACTTACATGACACATAAACCCAAAATCACAAAGACAGAAAGTAGAATGGTGGCTGCCAGGGGCGCCTGGGTGGCACAGTCGGTTAAGCGTCCAACTTCAGCCAGGTCACAATCTCGCGGTCCGTGAGTTCGAGCCCCGCGTCAGGCTCTGGACTGATGGCTCAGAGCCTGGAGCCTGTTTCCGATTCTGTGTCTCCCTCTCTCTCTGACCCTCCCCCGTTCATGCTCTGTCTCTCTCTGTCCCAAAAATAAATAAACGTTGAAAAAAAAAATTAAAAAAAAAAAAAAGAATGGTGGCTGCCAAAGGCTGGGGGAGGGGAAAATAAGGAGTTAGGGTTTATGGAATAGAGAATTTCAGTTTTATAAGATGAAAAGAATGATGGAGATGGATGGTGGTGATGGTTCCACAACAATATGAATGTATTTAATACCACTAACCTGTGCACTTAAGCATGGCTCATATGGTAAATGTTGTGTTTTGTATTTAACAACACACACACACAAATTAAGCTATTATCTACTTTAAAAATGTATCTTCTTTTAATGGCTTAGCTTATAAATTCGAGTGAAAACACATCTAAAGAAGATAAATTATTTAACAGATTGTATTAAATGATTCACTTATAAATATTCATAATACAATTTGCACAATATTTGGGATTTTCTGTCACCTGGTATAGTAGATAGAGATTTTGCACTGCGAAAAATGTAAGCGCTCTGAGATTCTACTATTAACTTCTATGTTTTTAATTATTAGAAAACTTTTTAAAGGATTTCTTGAATACCTGAAAAATAAATGAATATTGTGGCATTAGTTAGAATGAGATACATGAAAGTTTGCTGCCCTCTGTTATAGGTTTTCTCTTAGTAGATAAGTGTTCTTAGAGTCTGTAATTTTATTTCACCATATACATCCTCTTGAGCCTAGAATTTGATATTCTCTGAAAGTGTATTTTTCTTATTCAAGAATTTCTGGCATTTTCTAAAAAAAAAAAAAAGAATTTCTAGCATTTTCTGATCAGGATTTTAGTGACTTTCTACCAGAAATTTAATTAACTCAATGTATTTTCTCCAGTGTGTCATCAATACTACAACTAAATAAGTAGAGATTTACCAGGCAATTATCTTTTCTGTTCTTAAAAAAATAGCTTCCATGTAAATAAGTGTTCTGGGTTTCTGCTAATTCCACATAAATATAAAAATTCTCTACCTTGAGAATAATTAGTTGAATTAAATTATATAACCATGGCCAAATATGTTATTGTTTAAATTGCAAAACAATTCTCTTTGATTCACAATCAGACTTAATAGTTTTTTTAAAGTAAATCTTAAGTGTAGTCACATATTTTAAAAATAGCAACTTTTACAGATGAAAGAGTGGAGACTTTCACTTCTGGAGAGATGGATTAGTCATACTGCTGCTTATTCCTCCAGCTAAATACAACAAAAATTCCTGCACATGACTACAGAACACACACAAGACTCTGAATGGGAGATAAAATAAGTCCCACAAGCTAGGAAACTCAGAATTCAAATAACAACATGGTGGTGATTCCCCTGGGATTCTTTTTTTTCTTTTTTTGCCTCATGGCCTGGAGCTAAAGAAGCTGAAAATCAAAAAAACATCAATGGGCACAGACAAAAACAAACAAAGAAACAAACACTCCAACAAAAGTCTGCTTTTTCTAACCATAGAACCAAGAATGGGCAGTATAAGAGAGAAAAATTTTAATCACCACTCTACTCCAGCCAAACACGAGAAAAACTGCTCCACCCACCCATCCATGCCAAATGAGCTGGGAGCCTAGACTTCCATGCTACCAAGTTATAAGGAGGCAAGCCTATCCTCACACTATGATGGTGTCAGAGATGGAACCACAACTTTTAATCCCAGAAGGCAATAAAGAAACTTCACTCAAAGCATAGTGACAGTGGAGACCACATGGGCAGTCAGGACTTCTACCTTTACCTGGAAGTAACAAGATGCTCTTCTTCATTAAAAAGATGTTAAAACAGGCCTGGTGGAGAGTCATGGTTTTTACCACCAGTAACAAAAATGAGGCTACTTCTTGCCTTTTGGCCCCCATGGTGTCAGCGAAGACCACCTGGGGAGAAATTATTAGCTATTTCTTTTTCTATTAGCCAAGGAAGAATTAGTGGAGTTCTAAGGGAAAGCCAAAAATTGCACCTCCACCCAATGGTAACAAGAAGCCCCCCACTCCCTTCAGGTGTCAACAGAAATTGATGGGGGAATCTGGATCTTCCACTCCTGCCTGGCAGGGACTAGAAAGTCCTTTTCCTTTCTGTGCTGGAGTGGTGTTGGAGGAAGTGAGCTCAAATGCAAGGTACAAATAACATCCAGAGTCTTAGAGCATAATACTTAAGATGTCTAGCTTTCAATAGAAAATTGTGTTATGTCAAAAACCAGGAAAATCTCAAACTGAATGAAAAAAGAAGCAATGAATAGATGCCAATGAGGAGAAGACAGAGATGCTCAAACAAATATAGAATGATATTTCTATCATCAAACAAATCATCAAACAAATCAAACAAATATAGAACATCAAACAAATATAGAATGATAAAGGGATAGATAAATAAATAAGTGCCAAGATAATTTAACCTTCTGACAGTGTAAAAGCCAATCATACAGGCACTATGTAGTCTTCTAGCTAAAGAGAATATGAAGAATTTCCTGCAGTATCTACTTGCCCTAAAATTTTAAGCTTGTGTGCCACTGAACCCCTGGTATCCAAGGGAAATGACTGTTAGCAAAGTAAACTTGGTTTCTCTTTTTATCAGAAGCTATTTCAGGATGGAAAACAAGGCAGCGTTTTATAGACTCAGAGTTAATAACATCTTCTTTTGGTTCTCAAGTGCAAAATTGTCCTTCAGATAAATTGATTAGGTTTTTGGATGGAACAGAAAATATAACTAGCTCTGAAATATGGGATGCTAAACATAGGAAACAATGGCATCACTTCAGGATTCAATAGGAAATTTTCCAGATATTAGAAAGTTCTAAAATACAGACCTATAGAGTTTTCTCAAATGCCAACTGCTGGCTGCTGGCAGTGTCTGAATCCATGCTGCTGATTGCTTCATTACTGAGATCTCACATTGCTGAGGTTCCTCTTTACTAGATCCCGAGACCACCCTCTTTTTAGAGTGGTGGTTCTCAAACCCAGCCAAAGAATCACTTGGAGATTTGTTAAAAGACAGATCCTGTGCCTTACCTCCAGAATTTCTGATTCAGTAAGCTTGGGGTGGGGCCCAAGTTCTGCATTTCTAACTTTCCCCATGATGTTGATGTTGCTAGTCCAGGAACCACACTTTTATTAGCTCTGCTTTAGAGTAGCATTTCCTAAGTATGAAACCATATTTATTCAAGATTGAGCAAATATTCTACACCATATCTCATAAAACCTATTAAAAGAAGGATTTATGAAAATTCTGTTAGACATAACTTTGTCTATTATTAGGAGAAGCTCTATCTTTTTAAAATGTGCCACAGCTATAAAAACCAGGGAATTGAAAATCACCAGACTCAAATACCCTTGGTTTCAAATTGCCCACATAAGCAGCATTTCTTGACGTTTTTGGTGTGATTGTTGCTGGTCTATAGACTATGTTGTATTGTTCTTAGTAATATGTATTTATTACTAAGTATATATATATATTGTGTGTGTGTGTGTATATACACACACACACATATATTTATTTGTATTTATACAAATATATGTATAAATACATATATATGTATTTATTACTAAGTATATATATATGTGTGTATACATATAAGTATATATATTTGTGTATATTACTAAGTATATATATGTGTGTATACATATAAGTATATATATATGTGTATATATATAATTTGATTGTATTATTTTTCATTTTTGTTTCTTACAAAACAAAAAGTTCTATGAAATCAAATTTTGATCATTTTATGGCAATAAGTCTGCCAGTTAATTCCCCCACCTCCACCAGTTATTTCAAGTTACTATTAGAACCTAAAAGTTCTGGTGGATGTGTCATCCATACATTATGAATTACAATACACTTCATTATCATACAATCATATGATTAAAATACTCAAAAGCATTTTACCCAATACTACTCAGTAATATACTCTTTGATAAAGAGGGTTAATCCAATACACTTATTAGAATATATTTTCAAGATGAGCAACTTGAAAATTCATCAGATTGGTTCTCACAGAAATTCTACTCCTGAAACGAATACTAAGTGGTATGTTAATGAACTTGGCTTTAAATAAAATTTTTAAAAAAGAAATTTTATTTTTATTCACTAAGAACACTTTCTTTAAAAAGTATAATCCATAAATGTGTAATGCAATTAGGTAGCCTTCATTTGGACACAGGCATTTGTTTTTGCCTGCAAGGTATATTTTATTTTGTTTTGTCCAACAAGAATTCCTGTGTAGTTGCTCACTTGTAAACCCAGATATGGCAACGTTCCAAAAGCTTTTAAAGTGCCTTTCTAAAATATTGGCAGGAGCCAACTGGCAGGATTTTGGTGGTTTTATTTTGATTTCTTGTTGCATTTTTCCATCACTCTTTTGTTTCCTTTTTTCTCTTTGGAGAATACAAGACTTTGCAAACAATTCTGGGGCTTGCCTGGAGTGCTGCGACAGGGAATTACATCCTGTTTTAAAGGGAATTGTTTATGATGAGGTATTTACACTGGATGCAGATCAGGAGGGGAGAGCCAGACCCACAATTAGTAGGAGAGACATTTATCTCCCAGTGCACGGTCCTCCCCGCGGGCAGAGCCAGGAAGCCAGGCAAAAGTGGATGTAAATAGCCTTGTGCAAATCAGCAAAAGTGGAGTCTGGGTTGGTTTGAGGCCCACTGATTGTTGCCAGAACAGTTGGCCCAGGATAAGCTAGAAAAAGCACATCTGTGCATAGCTGTCTTCTCTCTTTCATTTAAGTAGTTTGCCTCAAAACCTCTACACATATTTTCTTTCTATATGTGAACAAGCCCTATCATTTTACATAGTTTGAAATCATTTAAGAGTATAGGCAATCCCATGGGGCACCTGGATGGCTCAGTCCATTAAGTACTAGACTCTTGATCTGTTTAAGATTCTCTCTCTCCCTCTTCCTTTCCCCTTCTGAGCTCATGCTCTTTCTCTCTCTCTCTTTCTCTCTCTCTCTCTCTCTCTTTCTCTCTCTCTCTCTCTCTCTCTCTCACACACACACACACACACACACACACACAAATATGGACCATTCCTGATTTATGATAGTGCAACTTTTAACTTTTTGACTCTACAATGGCGGGAAGCAATATGTATTTAGTAGAGACTATACTTCAGATTTTGAATTTTGCTCTTTTCCTGGGCTAACAATTTGGGGAACAGTCCTCTCTGGTGATGCTGAACAACAGTAGTGAGCCACAGCTCCCCATCAGCCAGGAGATCATGAGGGCCAACAACGGATATACTTACAAGCATTCTGTAGCCATACAACCATCCTGTTTTTCACTTTTAGTACAGTGTTCAATAAATTACATCAGATAGTCAACACTTGATAATAAAACAGACTGTGTTAAATGATTTTGTCCAACTGTGGGTGAGTGTCCAGAGTGTGTTTAAGATCAGTTAGGCTAAGCTATGATATTTGGTAGCTTAGATGTATTGAATACATTTTTGATTTATGGTATTTTCAATTTACAGTGGGTTTTCCAGAATGTAACCCAATAGTAAGATCTGTATAACAATTTTCCATATACACAGTATATTTTTCAAGTTAGCAGAACAAGATCATCTGGCAAAAGGTGTTTAGCCTATGGTTTCTCATTGTCATCCCAGATTATGTATAAAAGACAATTTACCTCTTTGATAGAAATTGCCTGTCATTACAATTATATGTTGATGATATTTTTGTAGCATGAAATTGCAACGGTTGGCTCTGGAAAACAATTACAGAGCCTGGAGTGGGGGAGAGTAGAGAAGACGTAAGGAACCAAGAATGAAGGAGGAAGATAAATGAGAAGCTGATTTCTCTGGTGAATCAAAAAGCACCCAGGCAATGCAGATAGAGAAGGCTGCATACAGAAAAATGTAAAGTGTCAGAGCAACAGTTGCACTGCACAAAGTTAAACAGGCAAGGGAGATTTTATTCAAGTTATTACCATAAGGGAGGAAGACCAAAACTAAATTAGAACTCAACTCCAGTGGAACAAAGAATGAGAGTATTTTGAAAGTCTGGGATAAACTAGTGGAAAAGTGTGGGATGACACCAGGGGGAGATTAATCAAGGGGTATGGTGAGCACATGGACATATTCCTGAGTTTCCAGGATTAGGCCATTTTGCGATTAGGCCATCCGTGTTTGCTAACTGGTGTCCATTGAAGTTAGGCTCCTACCCTCCTGGGACATAGGGATGCTATCTTCCTTGATGATTATATGTTGAAGGGGTGGTTTTCAGGTCCTTGAGAAAGGCATTTCTGGACTACAAAACTGGCAATAGGTTTTTTAAAAGATTCACATCTATTCCAAAGGGGGGGGGGGGAGAAAGGATTTGCAAGCATGAGTTTTCTAAAGAAAATGTCATAAGAAAAGGGAAGTCAAGGAAGGGCCTAGAGTCAGGAAGAGATTTGTCCAAAGTTTCAAGTGCTTATGGGCCCTCTAGCCTGCGGCAGATGCCACCATTCTCTGTCTCAGTCTCACTTTAGCCAGATTCACACATATAAATCAGATCCCTGGGCCCTTTAATCATTTAAATTAAGGTTTCCTGCTCTGGCAGTTAGAGTGGGAAACTATCCCTAATTCTCTCATGAGGAATACATTCAATATAATAACTCTTGCAAAAATGCCTCAAGCTGTGCCTGGCACAATTTGTGGTCTTCAGTGAATACTAATAATTGTTCTTTGTTACCTTCCTTTTTTTTTCTAGTAAGGATGGGACACAGGTTGGAAAGTGCTGTGGATATAGGACGGTGAGTGACGTGGATATTGTAAGGGAATGTGCTAATGGCTCTGGTTATTCTCCTAAAAGGAGAATACTTGTCCAAGGTATATGTGGACAAGTATTTTTCTTGAAATGGTAAATGTAGAGTCCTCAATATACACAAATATGTTTCCAACCATGATCATCCACAACATATTGAAACAAGTACCATGGCAAGAATAGACACCTGCCAAAGATTTCTAACTAGAGAAAGTCAGTAAACGTAGTTGCCATCAGAGTTTCTGGCTTGGCAGAAAAAAAACCACCTGAGTTATGTGTCTTCATCCTTCAACTGACATTAGAATAAACTAATTGTTATAGAGTGAGATATCATCTCACATGCACACTCACACACATCATCACACATCCATAAGGAGATACATATATCCATTAATATCCATTTTAATTTTATTCCTTTGATTTATTTTCAAATAGAATATGGCAATCTTATTTTCCTAAAAGAGTCACAGCAATATTTCTAGTCCCACATGTTTTTTCAAGAATTTGTCATTCCCTATCATGTGTTGGAATCTATCTCTCCTTCCCTTGAAACTGTGCAGGTCTTTGTGACTTTGTGATAAAGAGAATGGGGCCAATAACACTGTATGTTAACTGTATTGGAGTTAAAATAAAAAAGCTTAATTTAAAAAAAGAGGGAGGGGGGCGCCTGGGTGGCACAGTCGGTTGAGCATCCGACTTCAGTCAGGTCACGATCTCGCGGTCTGGGAGTTCGAGCCCCGCGTCGGGCTCTGGGCTGATGGCTCAGAGCCTGGAGCCTGTTTCCGATTCTGTGTCTCCCTCTCTCTCTGCCCCTCCCCCGTTCATGCTCTGTCTCTCTCTGTCCCAAAAATAAATAAACGTTGAAAAAAAATTTTTTTAAAAAGAGGGAGAGAGAGAGAGAGAACGGAGCCAAAGAGATGCTGTATAACTCTGAGTACAGGCTACATGGCAAATGCCTGAAGTTCTCTATCTGTCCCTGTCTCTTTTTTCTCTCTTTTGCGTGTGCTCATACCTTTGGATAATTTCACCCCCTAACTTTGGAGTCTTGCAGTTAAGACCTCAGTCCTCTGGAGCAGAAAAAGAAGCCATCCTTGTACCCAGTCCAAGTTCTCGACATGCAAACTCCATGATTATAATAAATGGTAGTTTTATACCACTAAGTTTGGGAGTTATCTGTTTTACAGTTAAGTAATCATAGCAGAGACAATGGGAGTTGTGACTTGTATATGTTTCAATTATTTGTAGGCTTTAACCTCTGTAAAAAAAAGTTGTTTTTTTTTTTTCATGTTGGCAAATGTAATACTCTGAAAAGAAAGGCAACAGTCTAAATGGCCACAGATGGTGATTCTACGGTTGAACTCATGGCAGCCTAAGGACCTAAGAGACCATAGAAATCACTTAGCCTAAAACCTTCTCGTTCACATGTTCTGGTAAAATTGCCTTGATGTGTATTGACCTAGGCTCCAAGTAATGTCAGACACAAGAAATGTTCTCTGGTTGATTTTCAAAAATAGCTTGCTGTTGCAGTTGACGCAAAGTTCAAACAAAACTGTATTCCATAGTGAGAGGTTTATTTGGGGCTTTTATATTTATTTTTAATTTAATTTTTAAATGTTTCTTTATATTTGAGAGAGAGAGAGGGAGGGAGAGAGAGAGAGAGAGAGAGAGAGAGAGAGAGAGAGAGAATCTGAGACAGGCTCCAGGCTCTGAGCAGTCAGCACAGAGCCTGATGCGGAGCTCGAACTCACAAGCTGTGAGATCATGACCAGAGCTGAAGTCGGACGCTTAACTGACTGAGCCACCCAGGTGCCCCTGATTTTATTTTAAATTCCAGTATAGTCAACACACACTTTTATGTTAGTTTCAGGTGCACGATATAGTGATTCAACACTTACATTCGACAGCCAGCGCTCATCATGACAAGTGCCCTCCTTAGTCTCCATTTCACCTATTTCTCTATTTCACCCACCTCCAACCCACCTCCCCTCTGATACCAATCAGTTTGTTCTCTATAGTTAAGAGTCTGTTTCTTGGTCTCTCTCTCTCTGTCTCTCTCTCTCTGTCTCTCTCTCTCTGTCTCTCTCTCTGCCTCTCTCTCTCACTCTCTCTCCATCTGAAAGGGTTTATTTGAGCCTGAGAAAATTTTCAGCCAAATTCCATATCCTGAAGCACTGTCTCTCAGTACTTTGCAGAGTTGATAGGTGGATTACGAGAACATAGGTTCTTTTTCTAAAAAATGTGTGTCCTTGTTATGGCTTTCACTCAGCTTGCCTAGCCCCCTTGCACATCCTAATCTTTTTCATTATTTAAAGTCCAAACTCTCAGAAGGTCAATAAGTGGGCATAAATGACAGATATCATTCTACGTGTGTCAGTGTCTATATCCTGGGCTCATATTGTCTGAGGACACCTTCTATTACTCAGTTCTTCAGTGACTGGAAAGAGAGCATGAATACATAGCAATGTCTTTGTCCTTTAATTTAATAAGGAAATTTTACTGCATAACCATTGCTGGTCTAATGAGGTCACTTTATAAATTCCTCTTTCTAGATCTCACTCTTAAGTAGACCCAAATATCTTATTAAATTGTTATTTCCTTCCCCAATAAAAAAACTTTCTTCAGAATCCTTTTAATCATTTTATTTTGATGAAAAATTTATCCTTGATAAAGCATTCTTCATTAACTTACTAGCATAAAAAGTATCTTATTACTTCCTTCTATTTAAATCAGAGTAAAAAGTAAAGTGTTTCAGGGTTGCGAAACTAGAAAAGGAATGATGCCATTGTAATAAATAGGAAATTTGGAAGCTTGGTATCTGTATGGAGTCATGCAGGAAAACTTCCATCTAAACAAAAATGTCCAGGATAGAGCCATAGAGTTTTGAGATTTGTCTGTACAGACATAATAGCTGAAATCATTAAAATGAGATAGCTCTCTGAGTGAGTGTAAAGAAATAAGAATACCACTTATGTATTAATTCATGATATATTTCCAATTGTCTTCAATTCATTTAAAATATTACTTTTGTCTGTTTATACACATCAACCTGCTACTAATATTTAAAACAGCCCAGGGGCACCCGGATGGCTTAGTCGGTTAAGCATCCAACTTCAGCTCAAGTCATGATCTCACAGTTGGTGGATTCAAGCCCCATGTCGGGCTCTGTGCTGACAGCTCAGAGCCTGGAGCCTGCTTTCTATTCTATGTGTGTGTGTGTGTCTCTCTGCCCCTGCCTTGCTCACGCTCTGTCTGTCTCTCTCTCAAAAATAAATACAAACATTAAAGCAGCCTGAAGTTTCAGACATGGTAGAAATTTAATATTCTTTACAAAATATTTGTTACAAGACAAAATCCACTGAGAAGCTAAGAAAACTTTCAAAGCACCCTCAGTCTTTCTCACTATTTTGAACTTCTGCTAAAAATGCCCAAAGGAAAAAAGAACACATATTCTGTGCAAGGCACTATCCCAGGCAATGGTGATACAATGAAGAATGAAACAGATTAAAAACCCTGCTCTCATGAAACTTATATTTTATTAGCGATGGAGATGAACAGAGACAATAGAGTCAACAAACAAGCTACTTATACAGCATCGGATACTGCTGTGTGCTTTGAAGCAATGTGAACAAAGTGAATTGTGAAGGAGGATAAGGGAATGCTGGGCTGGAAGTTAAGAGTTATAATTTAAATAAGGGGCACAATGCAAGTTGCACTGAGACATGGCAACTGCAAGCCATGAAGGATATGTGACGTTCCTAGGGGAGAGCATGCCAGCAGAAAAAAAGTGCAAGGCTCTGGCACGGTGGATGAGTGCCATGTCGGAAGAACAACAAGGATGGTAACATAGGTAGAGGGAAGTGAGCCAGGGATAGGTAGCAAGAGAAGTCAGAGGGAGATGGGAAAGGGGTAATTCCATAGACCTTCAAGGACTTTGTAAGGACATTGATTTTTTTCATTTTTATAAGATGGAAGCCTTTAGAAGAATATTAGCAGAGGAGGGACATGAACTACCTTACATTCTAAAATGGTATTTCTGGCTGCTGTGTTAAGACTAAATTCATGGGGGTAAAAGTGGAGACAGAGAGGCTATTGTAATAATCCAGGCATGATTAACAGTAATTAGGGCAGGGTTATTTGTCAAGAGGAGGTGAAAGGATAACTAAAGGGATTTCATGATAGGTGTTAAGAGGAGGATTGATAGAGAACTCAATGAATGGAAAGGAATATTAAAGTTTTCAAGGATGTATTTCATATAAAACTAGAACCACGGGCACCTGGGTGGCTCAGTCCATTAAGTGTTGGACTTCAGCTCAGGTCATGATCTTGCAGTCCATGAGTTCAAGCCCTGCATCAGGCTCTGTGCTGACAGCTCAGAGCACGGATCCTGCTTTGGATTCTGTGTCTCCCTCTCTCTCTCCCCTTTCCCACTTGTGCTCTGTCTCTCTCTCTCAAAAACCAATAAATGTTAAAAAAATTAAAAAACAAAAAAACCTAGAACCAGTGGCCCATAGTATAAATTGTGGTCCTTTCATAAACGTGGGTTAGAATACTGCCTATGTCTGAACTAGATCATGAGTATATTGAGTTTATAATGAATGCTCTATAAATATTTATGTATTTGAATTTGATTTTGAAGTTACAGCATTAACATGTGGATCCACCAGTCTTGTTGGCCAATTGTTCATTTCCATACTGCCCTATAATTATTAAAGCTTTATTTAATATTTTTAAAACACATGTAAGTAGAACTTCTCATGAAAATGCTATTTGACATAAACTCTCAGTAACAATTAGAATTTATAGAGCTATAAATACACTGAATCCACCATAAACTGGATATGGTTAGTATGAAATACTATGGATGAAGATTTCTTTTTTGTTCCACTCTATCATGAAATACTTTGGGGTAAAACTGTTAGAAAAAAAGTATTTGGAGTTGGGTCAGTAATACGGATCATTAGTATTTATCAAACACTTTAGTAAAATATGTTTAGAAAATATGTTGGGCATGTCTACCTTGAAGAGCTATAATTTTAAATATAGAGAGAGGGAGAGGGTAAAGGAGAGAAAGAGATTGAGAGGAAGGGAGGGAGGGGAGAAGAGAGAGAAAAAGAGAGTGATTTTTCCAGACTGACCATGTCCTTATGTCCCTGGGCCCAGATGATTTTTGGATTACCCACTGCTTTGGATACTTTCTGTCATTCAAAATCTCCATTGATGTCAGTAATGATATGATTTTAGGAATATACCCGTCTAAAACTTGAACAATACCTTGAGGTACATGCACCTCAGGAATTAGCAAACTTTCCATGTCTATTTACCTGCATACAATAAGACTGTGGCAAACGAAGGGAGCGTAGTGCACATAAAGAAAGGGATCTGGACCGTATGGAAGATTCTCCAGTCAAGAAGATCTCCCTCATGTTGCTCACTATAGAAATACACTGTGAACCACCAGGTATCTCTTTTTAAATGCAAATAACCCCTGAGAAGACTAAGTACTGGCTTTGGGATCAAATGTATCTGTTGTTGAATCCTGGCTCTCCCATTTACTACTCATGTGACCTTGGGAAAGTAGCTATTATTTATCTATTGATTTTTTACAAAGACTCGCTTCCTTTGGTATAGTAGAAAATACCTGCTGTTGTTGATTAACTGCAGATAACCTCTCCCTCTATGTATTCTTCTTGAAACACTGGCACTCATTCCTCCTCTCTCCCCCTCCCACCCTCTCCTCTCGCCACCACCTACCCCCTTCACACACAGTGGTAGGCTTTCCTGGGAGATTTATATCACTTTATTCACTTATTTCCAGATAGAAATGTTTCTTTCATTCCTTTATCTATTCATTCAATTAACTAAAATTTATTGAGCATGCCAGTAAGTATTATGTACCCTTAGGCATACAAAACAGTGGTGCCTGTCTTCACAGAGCTTACCTTTTAGTAGGGGATGTAGATGATAAACACATATATAATAAAGCATCACTGTCTATAGAATTTTGAAAGATGATAAATGCTTTGAAAAAATGAAGTGGAATACAGTATTTGAAGGGTATTAATCATAAGTTAATTGGTTATAAGAAGTCTCCTTGAGAAAGTGACATTTGAATAGGCATGTATAAAGAAAAGGAACTTAAGGAACAGTCAAGAGGCCAGTGTAGCTAGAAAAGGAGAAAGATGGAGATAGGAACAGGGCTGAGTTAGACCTGGCAGGGCCAGGTTGATGAAGGCATGACCAGTCACACACAGGGCCTTGAGCTTGGGGCTGAATGTTACATGGCCATCTTCTTGGAATTATTAATAATTTGTCTTTAAATTTGTTTTTTGTAGATGTGTGCTTATGGGACAATGCCATACTTTCCAGACCTTGGAGGCTCAGTACATGAGCGATCCCACCTTCCAGTGCTTTGTTGACTCACCCTCCTGTTGCCCACACCCCCACCCTGAAGGCCTGATGGGACCTGGGTGAGGACTGGAAGGGGCCTAGGTTAGTGCCTTAAAGCACAGCACGGTGGTGGCCCTCTGGTTCAGGACTAGCAGTACTATGTGCATTCTGTGGGTGAGTCAGTGGGGGAAGCCTCACCCATCCCAGATCCAGCTGTCTGTGGCATCTTGTTATAGAGTTTGCAATGCCCTTGGCAGTTGTTCATCAACTGTATGTTGGGGCAATGGGCCTGTGGGAAGTGGATATACCTAGCTGGACTTCCTTCTCCCAGCAAGGGCACAGCCTCTGAGTCTTGCAGTTCGTGGGGAGGAAGGAAAGGAAGTCCAGGGGCCAGTGCGTGCCCCACCTTATTCAGTAGTGAAGCAATGCCCCTGGGCATCAGGGAGGGCCCTTCCTTTCCGGAGGGAGAGCCTGACAGGTTAAGAGAGACCATGAAAGGAAGAAAAACAGCCCTATATTTTAGTACTTTTAATGGGACTTAGAAAAGCAGAAAAAGGGAATCTGCATTTTTATTTTGATCTGAGCCCTGCAAAACAAGTAGCCAGTCCTACAGATAGATAACAGAAAGAAGGCAGATTCTTTAGGAATGTATAAGCTCTTCATTTCAAGGACAGCCCCTGAAGATTTTTGAAAAGAGTATGGACATGGCATAATCTGCTTTATGTTTGTAAAAATCTCTGCTGTTGTTTTGAGAGAGCCTAAAAATGGGTTAGGACATCATTTCCAACCCAAGGGAGAGATGATGGAAGCACAGACCAGGTGAGACTGGAGGTGACGAGAAGTTGCGACCATCAGGGTAAGATTTGAAGGTGGGGTTGAGATAATTTACTGATGGATTGTGCAGGTCTCTGGGCTACACAGGTATATACAATTTCCCAGACTCAGTGAGCTGTACACTTATGATCTGTGTATTTTACTATATGCAAATTATACCCCAATAGAAGTAAAAATAAAAACAAAAGTATTGTGCAGAGCAATTTTCATGGGATGCCCTCTTGCCCCACCGCCATGTGAAGAAAACAAGGAAGGGCTTTCTTCTTTAGACAAATATCCTTCTATATATGAAATAATAATTTCTGGGAGGTTACACAAGATACATTAGCAATATTAACCTGTTCAGGATCTAGGTCAGGAAACAAGCAGAGGAAGATAATCATTCTCTAAAGACTTTTTATAATTTCTGGATTTTTTTAACCATATAAAATATTACCTAATAAACTGCTAAATAAATATATTTTACATTATGCATTTGGGACACATTTTAAAAGTTTCCACCATCCCGTGTCAAGGAAATAAAATATTCCCCAGCACTTTCAATACCAGTAAAAGAATCTGTGGTTTGGGCTAGCATGAGGTATTAGCAATAGTTTTCTTGGTGTGCTGAATCCATGAAATTCATAATTTCTAGTCATGACAAGAACAAAGCATATTTCTACACATCACTGTTGAAAAAGGACACAAAGGGGCTTTAATCAAGTATCATAAGGCAGGGGAATCAGAAAGTTGCATTCTGTCTTTGGCAAAATCCAAACAGGGCAGATAAAGGAGTAATTTTCTAAAACTAATAGAAAATGGGCACAAAGAAGTATGATAGAGAACAATCACCACCCATGGAAGAAAATATCTGACCTGAGTTAACAACAAGCGGCGTGTTCTAGGGCAGAGAACAATAGCACCATCTGCTTTGCCTGGATTCACCATTTCTCTCTTAACTCAGCCAACTGTGCTCATCTCCCTGTTGTCCTGCCCCACTCCTGCTTGCTGTGCCTAACTTCACCACCACACCAGAGAAACATTTTTAAACTATAAAGCCAATCATTTCATTCGCTTACTTAAATCCCTTCCAGTGTGTTAACAGGATCAACAATGGTCTACACCATGCCTGTATCCATCTCCAACTGTAGTTACCTTCTTTTTCATCTCCTTAGCACATTGGCCCTATTCGTCTCTTTCTTGCCTCGGGATCTTTGCATGTGCTCTTCCCTCGATATCTAGTGCTCTCTTTCCTACAATGCTTTGCCTGGCCAACTCACAATCACTCTTCAGGCCTCAGTAAGTGGCATTTCCTCAGAGAGGTCTTCCATAACTTTTTGATCTAAGGTAGTACTCTTTGTTACAAGCTTTCCATTACTTTTACTTAATGATATTTATCAGAATTTATAATTTCATAATTATTTAGCTCCTGTCCCCTGAGTATACTGTTGACACTATCAGTGCAGGAACTATGTGTGTTTTGTTCATCATTGTTCACCCAACCCCCAACAGTTCATAGTTGTTGAAGGAATTACAACCTAGCATTCACCTGTCCTCCTTGAAAATTCTCCTGTCCTCCTTGAAACAGTTACTCAGCACTGTTCTGGTTTATAACAAAATTTTAAATGAAGTTTATATGCAGGATTGATAGACTGTCCATTTTTTTTCAATTCTTTTTTAAGTTTAGATTTCGGTCTCAGAAAAGGAAAAAAGACTCAAGACCAAGAATTACTCAATCATATAGGTGGCTGGGGTGGGGTAGAGGGTAGAAAAGAGCCAAGCTGGTTAAGTTTTTCATACACACACACTCACACACACACAGGATTTATGAATTAAAATTACTCTCTAGGTTTTCACCTAATTATTCTCTGGCACTAGGTGAACATACATGAAATCTCTCTGTTGTCCTTATGTGATTCAAAGCAACTATAAATAAATATAAAATGTATTTGACACATTCCAGCAGTCCTCCTGTTGATATTAATACAAATGTTTTTAGTTTGCAAAATCTTAAGTGTTTTGTGGGAGCAAAGCGCCCTTTCATAGAGCCATTCTCACAACAGAATTATCCTTCTCATCTTAATTGATTTATTTAAAAGGAACACCAAATTCACTTGCTAGTTCGGTGACAGTCCACGGGCTGGAGTATGAAAGGCAGCAAGAGAGGAAAAAAAAAGAAGAGACCTGTGGAAACTTACTAAGTTATTTCTCTGATTTTACCCACCAGGCAGAGCCAAGAAAGAAATAATAGAAAGCCTACTATTCTGAATTTCATTATAGTCCATTCTGCTCCACATCGCCGTGACCTGTTTAAACCAGAAAGTACGCATCTCGTGACTAACACAGCCGACTGGCTCCTTCACTGGCTTTCTGCAAGCAGGTGATCAGAGCATGGAGACACTGGCAATGTCACCTGTGTGTTTCAAGCTTCTGCTGCACATTGCGCTGCTGAGAGGGCAGGGGCTGGAAATTGAAAAGAAGGACACAAAGCAGCAGGACTCCAATGTTCCCACTCCACAGAGCCTGCTAGCCATATGGCTCTCCCAATGCCCCAGAATGCACACATGCATGCATGCACAGCACATGTATTTCACAGGACCTCATTATTTCACAGTTACATTTCTGTTTATGTGCATTAACAGAATCTTCAGTTGTCCTTTTAAATTTATTAAATTTATTATGGAAAATGCTGAGAAATCTTAATTATGAAATCAGTGGGGTTTTTTTGTTTGTTTTAAAAATTGTGTCTAAATTAGCAACGGAAAGATGGATAACTCAAGTGATCCAGAAAAACAGACCATGAGGAGAGTCTTGAGATTATCGAAGCTTTGATGGCCAAAGCTAAAAAGAGGTTAAATATAAATGTCAGGGAGCTAGAATTTCCTGTCTCCCCTTAGGTCCTTCTGGCTGGACTAAGCATTAAATATACATGAGACAGATTAACAGGAGAAAATCAAATTTAATGGCATATATAGGGAGAATCCACATAGACATGGAGATCCCAAAGGCAGTCAGGCAAAATGAGTATATATATGTCATCATAAACTAAGGAGAAGGGAGTAGGGGTCTGGGACTTCAAAGGGAAGGAATGTAATTTGCAGGGTAATAGAAGAACAAATGTTTGGTAAGTAAATAGATATTTTTTTCCTGCCATAGAGATAGGTCACTCAGACAAACTTTATCTCTGGTATTAACCCTTATTCTGGAAAGGACCATCAGTTTAGATTCTTCTGTGTAGTTAATAGAACAGCAGTTCTATTAGATAGAACAGCAGTTAATAGAACAGCAGAACAGCAGTTTCTCTTGAACCGGCAGGGTCCCCGTTGCCTTCAGCTGAAAATAATCATACCAAAGTGATCCATCTTGAGGTGGCCTGTCGCTGTTCCCTACAATATCATCTACCCAATGCTCTCTCTTTATAGCCAAAAAATATGAAGATGTCTATGAAGGCAAAAGACTTTCCCAAGATACTCAGGACCATGAAGAAGGGTACTGATGGGCCTAGAACCCAGACCACATTAATCCCACTCCAAGCCCCTGTCCAACCTACCAGAAAATACAAGGATATTGAAGGGAACAACTGAAATTTTGGAATAAGAAATAGAAGACAATAAAAATGAAGAGATTGGGATTATATAGTGTATATTCCTTGTTTATGTGGGTGATTTTTCACCATGACAGATGAAGTGGACATATTTAAGACCCATTAATATTAATGGGCCCCTAATATTAATGTTTCAATGGCCCATATTTATTTTATATTATTTTATTTTATTTTATTTTATTTTATTTTATTTTATTTTATCTTATCTTATTTTTATTTTATCTTTTTTTTTATAGTTCATTTATTTTGAGAAACAGAGCATGGCAGTGTGAGAGGGGAAAAGGCAGAGAGAGAGGGAGAGAGAGAATCCCAAGCAGGCTCTACACTGTCAGTCCAGAGCCCATCATAGGGCTTGATCTCACAAACGGTGAGATCATGACCTGAGCTGAAATTAAGAGTGAACACTTAACTGACTGAGCGACCTAGGAGACCCAACCCGTATTTATTTTAAATAATGTGAAGTGATAGTAAAGTATTTTAAGAATTTTGGGGAAATTTTCAAATGTTGACAATTATACAATAATACCTCATATTTGCATGATGCTTAGCTCACTTAGATCACAATATTTGCAATCCTATTAATAAATCATGTTTCAATGTTCTGAATGTAACATATTTTTTATTGGGTTTTTTTGGGTAGAATTCTTCCAATTTGCTGCATCGACCTTACTGCTCTTTCTGAAAGGATTGTGAGAGTACACTAAGTATACATAAGAATATGCCAAGATACTATATAAACATTATATGAAATAAACTAATCTCTAATTTCCTTGAACATCTGGATTAATAACAACATATCATGCCCTATTTGCAAAAGAGGATCCTGCCTCCATAAGTTGGTAAAATTCATATTGATCTAAAAATTCCTTTATAATAACAATATTATATATATGTCATATATATATACATATGTATATATATACGTATATATATACGTGTATATATATATATGTATATATATATACATATGTATATATATACGTATATATATGTGTGTGTGTGTGTGTGTATATACCCAAATAGAATAAAAACAATTTTTCAATGTATAATTTCTCTACCTTTAAGACTTCCAAATTCCAGAACTTAGTATATAACATTTTAAAAAAATTCTTGTTGTGCTTTGGTATCCAAAGTTTCTAAATGACTGCATTTTCATAACCTAAAATAATAATTCAATCTGGAAGTGTCCAAGCAATACATTCTTTGATATTATTTCTTTAAGAGCTACTAAACAACCTTCAGAGTTTC
The DNA here is from genome assembly GCF_016509475.1 of Prionailurus bengalensis. Lineage (NCBI taxonomy): Eukaryota > Metazoa > Chordata > Mammalia > Carnivora > Felidae > Prionailurus > Prionailurus bengalensis. Next base: position 103,755,939 of record NC_057349.1, read on the forward strand.
ATGGATTAGTAATATTTTTTCCTTATTTCTATTCATATAAAAACTTGACGAAAAAAATCCTCATTTACATTTACTATAAATCATACTCCTTGTTCATCTGGGAGGCATGCAATATAACAGAACATATGTTCAGAATTTCACAGGAGTAAGGAAATTGTAAAAATGGCAATCAAACTGTAAAAATGTAGCTAAAAAAACCCTTTTCTGAATTATAGTTTCACAGAGAGACTGGTTATTTGGGTGATGGTAAGGAAGTCATTTTATTTTGTATTTAAAAAAAATACTTTTTTGTTCTAAGTACTTGTTCTAAGTAATTGTTTTCCTCTTCCTCTACATAGCTAAAAAAATCAAGAAATGAGTTTCTTTTTGTAGTGAATATATTTCCAAATTTTTGTGATAAAAAGTATGTTGGATGTATATACATATTTATTGTCTCAGGTAAACAAGCAGTAGGTTGACTTAGATAAAGAAATGTTGGACAAGGAAAGCTACAGTCTAATTAACATCCTGAACTCAAGAGACAACTTTGCCTGGCCCACACCCACCAGGCAGAGACTTTCTGGGCCCTATCGGACCACTGTAGAGTATGGTTCCTCTCATTTATTTGAAACACATAATCAAAGGCACATGGCTTTCCAACCACCACAACATGATGTCCTTCTTGGCTTGAGCTTTTTTCCCATATACTTTCACAATAAGTTGAAATGTTTATTAAGTGAAGTCAGACTTCGCATATTTATTGTCCTCCATCTGGCCCCATAAACTAACAAAGCTGTCACATTAAATCACTGATTTTTTTTTTGTCCTTAAAACTTCCCATTCTTTCCCATTCCCTTATATCCTTTCCATGCAAGATCATTGAAGATACTCATTGTTTTCCAGTTAGAGCATGGACAAGGCAACCTCTTAAATGGCTTACCAGTCTTCAGACTCACCAGCATCCATCCATTCTCTCTGAGAGTTACATTCCCATAATGTGAATTAAGGCCAAATCTCTCCTGCTTGAAATTCTTCACTTTCTCCCTTCTTTGTAAATAAAAATTTGACTCTTTTGTGTGGCATTCAAGTTTTTTCAGAAATCCCACCTCCCAGATTATTTCTCCTGCATTCTTGTCACTTCTCAACTTTCTCCAGTTCTAAAGCCCAGCAAATCTAATTAGAAGTCCTCAAAAGTGTCGCTCTTTCATTTTTTCCCTTTTGGCTTCCCCTGCTTGCCTTCTTTTTAGCTTGGCTACCTCAATCTAAATGAAATCTTCTTGCTTCTCTGAACCTCATTTTGAGCTGACATCCTCAAAGTCCCAAAGGACTCTGTGATTTACTCATATCTGGTTACTCTTTAGGTATTAAATTGTCTATTTTAGGGACAAAGCACAAGCTGCTCCAAAATGCACCCCTTTGGAAGGCAGATTATTTTAAACTGAAAATAATCAAGGCCCCAAAACTGAAGAAGACACTTTGATCCCTTCCCCTCAAAACTGCATTAAAAATTTTAGAGAGAGGACCTGCTTCAGAAAGAGCCATCACCATAGTTAACTACATTATAATATGAACCAGGCATAGTAGACAGGGAGGAACCTAGCAAAGGCTGTTTGATCAAAGTGTTCTCTATGTCTCATTGTTTCTGAATGGCCTAATTAACATTTCTTTACCAAACATTTACAAGTATTCATCTTCTTGTGAATTGTATTCCTTCCCTTTGAAGTCCCTTCTAATCTCATGCTTGGGTTACAACACTGAAGCCCACTAAGTTTTTGTTTCACTGAATTTAAGAATAAAACTCTTGACTTTCAAGTCCTGCAAAAAGCTCTTATGCCCAAACTAAATGACCTTATTTATTATAGGTTATATCTTAGTGTCATCTCCAATTTCTTTGTCTTCCATGGTCTTAATTTAAAAAAAAAAATTAAAAAAGACATGCTGAAGTTCTCTTGAGATTTTGAAATAAACGTACAGCTGTAAAAATTATAGTTCAAAATAGATAAAGATTAGAAACAATAGAAGAGTCATCATTGCTTGTCATCTCCTTAGTATAACTCAGGGTGTGTGTGTGTGTGTGTGTGTGTGTGTGTGTGTTAAATGAGGCCCAGGTAGCCCTGCCACAGGCTGTCTGGAAAGTGGCTGTTTCTTGTCTGGCTCCAGTGAGAAGCAAGGCCATAGATGCCCTGTGCACCTTCTCATTTAGGTTCTTCCAGGATTCTGGTGAGGTCCCAGATTCTTAGGGGTGAGAAGTGCCATTGGTGTCACAGAAGAGCTGAGTAATGGGCTGACAGCAAGGAACCAGACTTGTTCTTCAGCCTGGCTGGTGTGTTAGCACTGTCCCAGTTGGCCTGAGGCCAAAGGCTACACTTATCTGCTAGTCCAAACCGCCCTCCTTAAACTCCATTTAACTCAGTGGGTTCTTAAAGCGTGGTCCCCAAACCAGCAGAATCAATTGCGAACTTTTAGAAATGCAAATTTTGGGTGCTATCCCAGATTACTGAATCAGAACTTTGGTTCCAGCAATTTGTGTCTTACAAATCCCTTTGGATGAATCCACTTGCTAAAATTTAAGAACTGTTGATATAACTTTAATACTCCTAAAATTAGGTTCTGAGACTAAATAAAGCAAGAACTAGCATAGAAGTATTTTACTGAAGAGTCATCATTGCTTGTAGAAATTTTCCTCTTACTCCAGTTCCTTGCAGTTTTCCAATCCCCATGCTTTTGATGTGCAAAACAGACATTTTGAAGCTTTAATGTAGGTTTTTGTTCTTCTAAAGCTTGTGATGCATTTCTGTCCATTTTTCTTAGAAAGAATGGAGATTCTGACTAAACTAACCTGTGATATGAGACAGTAATTTGGGTACTTAAACTCTTTAATTTTGACATTAAAGTGGGTGAGTGAAGACTTTGTAAACCTGGACAATGCAAATTTCTCAAAAGGCTAATCCAGGCTCCTTAGAGGGTTGTTCTTAGTCAACAAGCCCTAAGGATTGGAATCACTTGAGACAATTGGTAAGAATATTGATTTCTTTACTTCACAAGAAATCTACTGAATCAAAATGTGAAGGTGAAGCTACCAAATCTTTATTGTGAACACACTCTTGTTCTAATTCTCATTCCCACTGAAGTTGGAGATTGTTTGACCAGAGGGGGATAATTGGGAATTTAGAGAGTTGTGGCCAACCTACAAAGCAATATTCTCAGAATAGTTTGGTGCAAAAACTGACAAATTAATTTGTATAAGTGTCTCACACAGAAAATATTTGCACTTTCATGTGACTTAAATATCTTTTTCTTTTCTTATCCCAAGATTTCACCTTCAAAGAAATGGTATGCAGTGTCTCATTAGAGTCAGTCAAGTGTTAAAAAAAAGTGAAAAGCATGACTCAAAATTACAAAGATGTAGGAGTTAAAACAACTGCTACCCAGATTCTTCTATTCACAGGTACATCATGTGCATACACGGATACATTAAAAGACCTCAAACTATAACTGTTTCTGACATGCTCAGGGACAAGTTCTTTATAGATTTGTACCTGTGAAAGTTGAGGTTAGGTGCTCAGAGCCTTACTTAATGATATGCAAAAATTTAATTAAGGAATAGGAAGGAAAAAACAAAAAATGTGTGTTGTTTGGAGATTTTGAAAACTATAATTTCTTGATATTTAACCTAATTATATTCAGTGCTAGAGCAAAAAATAAATAATTATTTGTGAAGAGCTATATAAATATAGGTGATTTCTTTTATATTGCTAACAAATTCTTGGCCAGCCAGTCCATTCAAAGCACATTAGTCTAAATACCTTGGTTTTATAAATGTCTCAACATAAAAATTTTAAAAATAAGATATTTTTGATATAATATTTCCAAAATCCATTAACAAATATTCTATCTCATTTAACAGATAATTCTGAATGTAGATATGTACACACATATTTTCTTTTGCTTATTGACTTAACAATCACCATGAATACAATGGTGTTATGCAGAGAGGAACAGTGTGGTCCATTCAGGATCTTCTGAAGAAGAAAGGACTATCTGTCTCTAAAACCACATGGTTCTACCTTGCTGAGATTCCTGTTCTACTGCTCAACTGTGGTATAACTCAATATGTAGAAACTCAGTAATTGTAGTCTTGAGTGTTTTACTAATAAAATTGCTGATAATCTTGGTATTAAATCTACAATTTTTCTTCTTTCTTTCTATGGGTGTGTACGCATAATTGTATTTGTGTGACTCTGTGTGTGTGTGTGTGTGTGTGTGTGTGTGAGGAGGAAGAGTAGGAGTAGGACTAGTGGTAGTTGTAGTTATTTCTCCTGCATTCTGAATTGCTATTTCTCCTGGCAGGAACCTTGTCTTGCAGAAATTCTCCACTCTAAAAAGCTTTATTAGAATTACATGTAAGGTAGAACAATGGTTGTCTCATAGTCCTGACTTTGACTTGTTTGAAGACATAAAGAATATCAGTAACTGACATTTATGCAGAGCTTTCTATGTGCCTGGCATAGCTTTATAGTCTTTGTGGATGTATTTAAACTATACACAAGTATCCTACAATCTTATAAACCCTTTTATACAGATGAAAAAATTGAAGTTTTAAGAGCTAATTAACATAGATTTGGATTGTGAGCCTGGGCTGTCTGATGGCAGGCATTGGGTTTCTCCCCTCTAAGCTTTACTACTTCTCTTTCAGCAGAAGCCTGGAGTTTGGCCTCTGATAATTTCACATGTAAGGGATTCTGATAATCATCAAGTTTTGACAACAAGTAAAAGGATTTTAAGTAAGGTCTTGAAAGGGTTTCCTTGACTCAAAAACATGCACTTTAGTGCATTTTAAAAAGTAGACGTTTGTTTTGTTTTCCTGCTTGTGCCCAAAGAGATTTAGTTATGAAACAGCAACCTGTAGTCTAGAAACCTGTTCAAAAGTCTGAGAAACTGGCGAATTAGAGAAAGTGAGGAGGCCATAAGGAATATCTGGTTATGCTTTCTGCAAGAACAGTCTCCCAAATAGCATTCACACAATTGTATTCTGTCAGAAAACACATGATAGAATTAAATAGAACCTCCAAACTGATGAGCTGATTGGAAGAAATTAACATATATTACGTACTTACAATGTATCAGGAAATGTATGTTATATTGCTCTGATGAACATTATTTAAATCTCTCATTACTAAAGTTTACTCATTTATAAACTGATAACATTTTCCACCTTTAAAAACTGTTGTCAAGAGTAAATCTACCATAAGGTATCACTATACTCTACATGAGTTATTTATCAGTAGTACACTTGAGTGTAGATTTTAAAAACATCTTCTCTATTCATAATCTTTTCATGGGCTATTGATACTCATACCACATTGTTCAAAAGAAAGAAAAGGTATAAAATGATTTGAAACTGGGCTGACTTCAAAATAAATTTACTTTGGCATGTTTTATGCATTCTATATCAAATCAAGATAAAGCAAGATCTAGGCATAACAGACTCTTCATTCTGATTCTCTCCATTTCAGCATTTGGTCAGGTAACTGCTAACATCATAAAAAGCAATTGTAATTCAAAAGCAGCCAGTGACAATCCATTGTACATCTTCCATCAACTTACAGTGGGCCATTTATCATGATGATTAGCAGTTTCAGGTACTTTCAGGAACTATAATACTTGTCTGAGCCTTCATTCAGAATTTGAGCTCATTTCTACCATCTAATACCACTAAATGTCACTGAATAAAAGGAAACATTATGTACAGCTATTGCATGAAAAGCAAGAAAAATGATAAATGTTTCTATAGCTACAGGTTTGAAAGAAACATGACATGCTGAGATATAAAACAGAGTAAAAGTGGTGCACAAGTACATTGGGCACCCTAGATTCTTTTCTCTAAAAGCAAATAGATTAAAACACAAATACCTAATAGGTACGATGAAGTTTTGGGGTGATGGTGGGGTGGTCTGGAGCCAACGGCTAAGAAAGAATTCTTAAAGACACCTTTGGTGCAAAAAGGTGATTTTATTAAAGCACGGGGACAGGACCAGTGGGCAAGAAGAGCTGCAGTGATGTCATCATGGGTAATTGATTACATACCCTCAGGTTGGGAGGGGGTTAGAGATAGAGTAAGTCTCTAAGGAATTTTGGAAGCAAGGTTTCCAAGACCTTGAAGGGTTAGCTGTTGCTAGGGAAATGCCATTTATTACAGTTTAGTAAAACCTCAGTCATGAGACCCTTCAGATGCATATCGGGGGCCATAAGCTTGAAGTATGATTGCCAGTATGTATCTTGGGGGAGTTGAGATAAAGGAAGTTCCCAAAGGAATTTTTATATGTTAAAGTAGACTTACAAGATCCTTGACATCGGGATAATGTCAAGCTAAGATTCTCTTTTGCCCCCAGCAAAGTGTCATCATCCAGGCAGCTGAGCTCCTAGAGGGAAGTCATTCTGCTGGTTTCAAGAACTTGTCAATGGGTTAAACAGTAAAGGAATTTAATTTTTCATTTGCCTTAGTTTCCCACATTACCATGGCAAGAACTTAAACCCCTTTCCTTTGTTCTTGGGTAGCCAGGAGTATCAAGGAATATCACACATATTCCACCTGGATCGGCATGGGGTGGGGAGGGTGCTGTTAGCCTGTATTTTGCCCTCAGCTTGACTCACGCTCCCTCATTATGTAGTCAGGACACCATTTTCTTAACAAATGGATTCAAGAAAGTGTACAGGAGATAGGCATCAAGGGGTAAAAGATTGTGTGTGTGTGTGTGCATACACGCACACACACAATCAAAATCATGTTTGCACAAATAAAATTATCAGAAAATAACTACCAAAGGAATAACTACAAGAAAATAGACCACCCCAAAGGGGAGAATTTAGAGTTTTGCCCACTTTATCTTGATTGTTGCTGTTTTGAGGTGACTGACTGGCAGTATGGGGCCACAATTAACATGAGTATCCTCTCCTGAGCACCAGCTACCAGATCACCTTTGCTCTCTACTTGGCGGAGTCTGTTTTTTAGATTCCAGCACTCACCTGCCAAGAGCTCATCAAAGAGGACAGTGTGCCACTATGGGATGGTTTTGCTAACAGGATGCCATGTAGTACCTCATATAGCCCCATAATGCATAAGGATAGTGGCCATGTCAGCTGTTTGGACTATTTGGATGCACTGAAGGCAGGCTTAGAGAGAGTTTAACTTAATTTGCCTCTCTCTGGTAGTGTAACTATTGCAAGAAATGTTGGTTTTTTTCTTAGAAATCTTTTAGTGTTCTTTTCCATTTAGATATAATTAAGGATACTTCATGATTAATTTATGCATCTTTTTTATCTTTTTAACTATTCAACATGGTTTGCCTATTTCAAGGTCAGTGAGCACTGGTGGAATTTGCAAAACAAGGCATGTTTCTACTATCCTACCATTTGGGTTTTTATTTTTTCTCACCAATCCCAATTTCTGAAGAAAATCTACATAAGAAAATAATAAAGCAATAAACAAGTGCCTTGAAAAATGCAATTGCTGCTTTGAAGTGATAGAGGATATAATACAGCTATAAAACAAGTACAGGGAGTTAAGAAACAAGAAGTAGTATTTAGGAAAAAGAAACAATAGGAGTGCATTTGTTGTGATGAGCACCAGATGATGTATGGAAATATCGAATTAGCATATTAGCTTGAAACTACTATAACACTCTATGTTCACTAACTGGAATTGAGAAAAAACTTAAAAGAAAGGCAAAAAATTTTTAAAAAATAAAATGAAAAATGTAGATATAAAAATATAACTGCTAACATAAATTTTCAATAGAGGACTTTTGTCTGTAAATATTTTAAGCTTCATGTTTAGATAAGTTATTGCTGATTCAGAACACCAGAAATACTGGATAATACTTGTAAAATATTTTTAAAAACATGGCTGATCAATTAGATAGTAAAAAACACAATTCAGAACCAAAATTCAGACAACCCAGATACATGGGCATCAGCAAACCCCAGAGTTAGAATTTGATTTGGTAATCAGTGTTTACCTAGAGCTTGGGTTTTAGCTAAACACTCAAATCTGGGTAACAGGAGGTTTTAACAAGATTAAAGAAAATCAGCAACATATGGAATAAAAACAGAAGCTTCAAACTACTTCGATTTCTTGGCAACTTGGGGGAGAAATGTCTTGAAGGGAAGGATTTTTTATGCTAACTTGTTTCAGCCATGTCACTAGGTAGAAAGGGAAAAAAAACCTGTTAAAAATTTAATTACAAAATTCAATTCCAAATTTAATTACAAAGTGAGAATTGAAAACAAACAAACAAAGAAACAAAAATAAAACATTGTTTGGAGTTTCTCATGCTCATATATATGGGAAAGAAAATGGAACTTTTCTCTGGGGTTATGCACTTAAACACATGGCTCAAATATATGCTATGGAAATGAGTACACACACAAATATTCACACACAGACATGAACACACACACACAAGAGGAAAAAAGCCACATTAAGAAAAAAAAGCCTTAAGAAGCAATAAAATCCTAAATTTTATGTGGACTAAAACAGACTAAAAACAGTAAAATCGTCTGGTAAACAACAAGTCTTATAAGCAGCAATATACGATATACATGTTATGTTTAAGGTTGGAAAAAATATTAAATGTATGTTGAAAGATAAAGACTGACTTTTAGAATTTAAATAGAACTTCTTGGGGCACCTGAGTGGCTCAGTTGGGTGGGCGTCCAACTTTGGCCCTGATCGTGATCTCACTGTTTGTGGGTTTGAGACCCGTGTTGGGGTCTGTGCTGACAGTTCAGAGCCTGGAACCTGATTCAGATTCTGTGTCTCCCCTCTCCCTCTGTCCCTCCCCTGCTAATACTCTGCCTTATCCCTCTCAAAAATAAATAAACATTAAAAAATTTAAAATAATTCAAATAGATCTTCTAGATATATAAAATGTGATCATGAACAATTCAATAAGCATACTTAAAGAGCAGAACTGTAAGAAAGATGTATTTGAGGAAATACTCAGAATGCAGAGCAGATAGATAGTGTAATGGAAGTGATATTACAAGCCATGAAGCACACGGGAGAAAAGCTATTATATCCAAGATCAGAATGTCAGAAGAAGACACTAGGACATGGAGAAGAGACAATATTTGAAAAAGACACTTTATAAGATTGATAAAAGACAACAAGCCGAATGGATATCAATACAACAAATAAAAAGAGATTCATGCCTAGATACATATCAGAATGATTTTGAAATCTGCCAGAAGGTACAAGCAGAACTGCAAATAGACTATAATGAAACTAACAGCTGACTTCTCAGCAGCAGCAAAGGAAACCAGAGAGAGAGGACTAAAATTCTGAAAGTAACAACAACAAATAAGTGTTGACAAGAACCGTGTGCCCCCCAAAATCTCTTTGAAGAGAAACTGCTGGTAGAAACTTTACAGATAAGTAAAATTAATACTTTACCCAAACCAACTTCTATTAAAGGGACTTATAAGGTATATGCATCCATATATCAAAATGAGGGGAAATCTCCACACATGGAAAATCTGAGATCCAATAATGTAATGGTGAGCAAAATAAAGATGAAAATATTTGTTAGATCTAAAAAGTCCTTATAAAAGAATAACAATTTTTTATGATATTTAAAATAAGCCATAATATCAAACAGTAATAATGTTGCTAAGGGTTGATCTAAGACAAAATATTCTAAAGTCCTTGCATTGTATGTGGATGTGAGTAGATTGGTTAGGATGTTGTTGATTCACTGATTGTAGTCTTAAGTATTCATTTTACAGTTTCAAGGGTAAACACTAACTAACTGAACACACATGAATGCGTAATTTCTAAACCAATAAATGGAGGACAAATGAGAATATAAGACGAATGTGTGAATTCAAAATATAAAAGTAAAGTCAGGGAAAAAAGTGAAAAAAGGATGGAAAAAGTGAGCTATGTTCTAAAGTACAACATAAGATAGTCATGGGGCACCTGGGTGGCTCAGTTAGTTAAGATTCCAACTCTTGATTTCAGCTCAGGTCATGACCGCACAGTTCATGAGCTTGAGCCCCACATTGGGCTCCGTGCTGTTAGCACCAAGCCTGCTTGGGATTCTCTCTCTCTTTCTCTCTGCCCCTCCCCTGCTCACGCTTTCCCTCTCTTGCAAAATAAATAAATAAACATTTAAGAAAATGTTTTTAAAATAATCATAACAAGGGTAAATAAACTACGCTTACTAGTTAAAGACAGATATTGTCCGAAAGGACTTTTAATCCAGCTGTAGTTTTTTTCAAGGGTCATTCATGAACAATAAAGGCATAAAGGGCTGAAAGGAGAAAGAGGGGAAAAATATACAGTCAAAACTAACTGAAATAAAGCCAGTTATAAAAATTAATAACAAATAAATATGGCTTTAAGATAAAAGCAACACCAAAAAAAAAAAATAGTATTAGTACCTAAAGAGAAAAAGTTTAACTTAATTTACTAAGAAGGTAAACACATTTAAACTTCTAATCATCTAATCTCACCAACTGTATTTTATAAAACTGATAGATATATGGAGAGAAGTTTATAAATCCTACATCATATGGAAGCTCTCAAAATATCCTTTCAATTTTATAGGTGAGGTAACCCCAAACCAGTTTAACTATAGAGGAATTGACAACACAACTAATAACTCAATATTATTTATTTATTTATATGTGTATTTATTAAACTTCTTCTATGTGTCAGGTACTATTTTAGTTGGTGCTTCTTAATCATATTTACAATATATTCTAGAACTAGAGTAATGTTAACATATTGAAAAGAGGTGACATCATAAGCAGAGATGAGTACAATAAGTACAATTGATAATAATACACAATTGGAAATTATAGTAGTTCCAAATAATGTAAATATTGAAAAAACAAAAAAAGTGGCATACAATGCAAAATTTCAAATACTTAGAATCTAGAGCTGTATGATAATAAAATGACATAGCAAAGGTAAAAGTTGGTTCTTTGAGATGACTAGTAAAATAGGCAAACTTCTACTGGGAGATGAATAGAGGAGAAAACAAAAGAACATTAAAATACACCAAGAATGAAATAGGTAGGTATCTATACATGAAGAGTAAATAAGATAAGATATATTACATATAACTTTCAGAGAGACTGAAGCATCTTCAAACAATAAAGAAGTTGAATCAGTATTTTAAAATTTTCTGAGAAAAAAAGCAACATAAATAGTTATGAGCTAGTAGTTATCAAATTTAAAGGCAGAACTACTTTTCAGTCCTGTACAAACCTTTCCTGACAGAAAAAGGAGGGGAAATACGCCCAACTTATTCTAGGAAACCAGCATAAACTTAAAGTGAACAAACAAAAACATACAAAGGCAGCATAATAAGGGGAAATTATAGGCTAACTTCATTAATGAAAAATAAAAGCAAAAGTACTAAATACAATATTCATGAAGTAAATGTACAAGTGCATTTGAAACAATCAATCATTACCAGACTACTTATCACTTTATCATATTAAAGGAATAATGTGATTATAATACTTGCAGAAACATTTTAAAAAATTAAAAATTTATTTATTATAAAAAATTGGCACATTTGGACAAGAAGGCTATTTTCTGATGACGGTAAAGTTTAGATACTGAAGAAATACAGCAAAAGTCATTCTTAATGCTAAAATATGAAATGTATTTGCTTTAAGTTAGTAACAAAATGAAAATACCCACTTTTTTTAAAATAGGGTTTTTTTTTAAATTTTTTAAAATGTTTATTTATTTTGAGAGAGAGACAGAGTACAAGCAGAGGAGGAGCAGAGAGAAAGGGAGACACAGAATCCGAAGCAGGCTCCAGGCTCTGAGCTGTCAGCGCAGATCCCGATGCAAGGCTCAAACCCAGGAACTGTGAGATCATGACCTGAGCCGAAGTCAGATGCTTAACCTACTGAACCACCCAGGCACCCCGAAGGTGCCCACTTTTATTGTTTCTGTTAAATATTTACAAGTCCTTATACTAAACTGCAAGACAAAAAAATATCAATTGATTGATTGATTCAGGAATAAGGAACATAAAAGAAAGGCAAAATTTTTCTTTGCACGTGATATGGTATTCAAAAAAATTCTAAAAATATCTATAGATTTTTAAATATAATTAGAAAAATTTTGTATGACTATTTATAGGAGTAAGTCTGCTTAGAAAACTCTGTAAAGAACAATTAGAGTTTAAATTTCTAAAACATACCATCTATTCCATTTCTTTAAGACACACAGGAGAATTTAATCTGTGCTGTTAGAAGTCAGAAAGGTGATTTTATTTGGGGAAGTTTATTACTAGAAAGAATATGAGAAGGAGTTTTCGGGTGATGGTAGAGTTCTGTTTCTTAATCTGGGGCTAATATAGACATGTACAGTTTGTAAAAATTCATTCATCTCTACAGTCAAGATACTTACATTTTAATGGAAGATTATACTTTAACAAAAGTAAACAAGTAACTCAGGAATTATTTTAAAATAAATTAAATTATTTAAAATGTAAACGAATTAAAAAATTTATTGAAATAATTTGAGAAATAAACAGAGATATACCACATTTTTGGATGAGATTTTTAATATAGTAAAATATCACCATGGTGACCTATGAATTAAGCACATATCGAACAAACTTGGAATTCTTCAAGTTGAAAGTAAAAGTTACTTGGAAAAGCAGATAGCCACATATATAGCAAGGTGCTCCTAAAGAATCAGCATACTTTTATAAAATGTAAAATAAATGGGGCTCACATATGCCAAGTCAATTTCATATAGATTAAGAAAATACTTGACTGAGACAAGCTCACTTCAAACTTAGAAAAAATGCAAGGGCATCCAGATGGTCCCAGATTTATGATGATTCAACCTACAATTTTCTAACCTCGTAAAGATGTGAAAGCTATATGCATTCATTAGAAGTCATACTTTGAATTTTGAATTTTGATCTTTTCCTGGGCTAGTAATACGCGGAACCACCCTCTCTTATGATGCAGGGCACTAGCAGTGAGTCAAAGATCGCAGTCAGCCACACCACCACCAGGGTAAACAAGCAATGCACTCACAAGCATTCTATACCCATACAACCATTCTGATTTTCGCTTTCAGTACAGTATTCCAATAAATCACAGGTCATAGTCAACACTTTACTTTTTTTATTTTTATTTTTTTTATATTTATTTATTTTTGAGAGAGAGAGAGAGAAAGGGGAGGGGCAGAGAAAGAGGGAGTCACAGAATCTGAAGCAGGCATGACCTGAGCTGAAGTCGAACACTTAACCGACTGAGCCACCCAGACACCCCCATAGTCAACACTTTATAATAAAATAGGCTTTGTGACATTGTGTATCCAGACAATAAAACAATTCCCATTAAAAAATAGGAAGGACAACAAGCAACCCCACAGAATGTTGGGCAAAGACTAGAAAGATGTGTTCCAGAAGATTAAAAGACAAAAGTGCTATATACTTCTGAAAAGTGCAATTGCTTTGATAATGAGGTAACTCAAAATAAAATACAAAATACTGTATCTCACAGGTACACACACACACACACGCACACACACACAAGCACAACTTAAGTAATTGATATAGCTAAATGTCCTTTAATATATTAGAATAAACAATAAATACTAGTGTTATTTAATCAAAATAAAGAGTGAATAAAGAAGCAATCCCAGGAGAATGCATATATTATTTTTATGTTTATCTGAAGTACAAAAATAAATACAACTATATATGTGTGGAAGGTATAATTATTTGTGAATAATCAAGAGGACTCCAAAGATACTATCAGTGTATTATGTGGAATTTTAAATGTATCAAGAATTCAGTTTATAAGTTTTAAAATTGTAAATACTTGTAGATATTCTGTAGTGCAATATACTACAAAATAAAAACACACAACTAATGTGAGTAGATAGCATATTGATATAGCTGGAGAACAGATTAGTGAGCTGAAAAATTGAATTAAGAAAATCTTCCAGAAGATAGCGCAAAAACATAATAAAACCAAAGGTATGAAAGGAATTTTAAGGGTCATATAACATTGATACAGAAACCCCAATACCCATTTACTTAGAGTTTCAGAAAGAAAAAATAAACAGACTAGAAATATGTAGTGTTTTAAATAAATATTTAGTAAATTATCCTAGAAATACATAAAGAATAGGTCATATAGATAGAATGTCTGATGTCAGACAGAGTATACTAGAATAAAAACCGAGATGTAGGCACATAACATATCTTTTGTGAACATGAGGGTTAAAGATAAAATTCTCAAGGCTATCAAGGAGAAAGGACATATTACTTTCAATAAATGAGACTGCCAAATTACAATTAATTGCAATTGCATTATTTGCAAGAAAACAGCACTACAGTTTCTCACAAGTAGTAGGGTAGCATAAATTTGAATCTAAAGCTTTATGAAAAATACGTATTATCCAAATGTTAGTGTTGAAATCAAGACATCTTTGGATATATGGAAACTGAAAATTTCTCACAGACAATGTTTTAAAGCATGAATAGAAGTTGTTCTCCAGAGAAAAAAAGGAAATTAATCCATAAAGAAGTACTGGGAAGCAATAAGCTATAAAAACATACTGTGTATTAAATATATAAGTAAAGGGGCGCCTGGGTGGCGCAGTCAGTTAAGCGTCCGACTTCAGCCAGGTCACAATCTCACGGTCCGGGAGTTCGAGCCCCGCATCGGGCTCTGGGCTGATGGCTCAGAGCCTGGAGCCTGTTTCCGATTCTGTGTCTCCCTCTCTCTCTGCCCCTCCCCCGTTCATGCTCTGTCTCTCTCTGTCCCAAAAATAAATAAACGTTGAAAAAAAAATAAAAATAAAATAAAAAATAAAATAAATATATAAGTAAAAACTAATATTGCAAAAGGACATTTAAGTTATATGCCATTTTGTAGTGCAGACTGGCCCTACAAATCTAATAATGGACATTATTATTATCAAGGGAATATTTATTATTTTAATAGAGACTTTCTTAGACAATGACTTAACTAATAGTGGCCAATCATAAATGCAATTCAAGTGCTCGCTTCGGCAGCACATATACCATAAATGCAATTCAAGAAAAATCTCAGATGTGTATAGGAGGAGGGTTCTGTGGCATCTTTCTTTCTTTCTTTCTTTCTTTCTTTCTTTCTTTCTTTCTTTCTTTTCCTTTCTTTCTTTCTTTCTTTCTTCATTCATTTATTATTTACTTATTTGGTTGGCTTTGGTGTGTTTGTATTTTCAACCAAAGTGTATTTCAATAGCTTCATTTTTGTCTTTTTTATATTTGGTAATGTTTGAAGAGACTATTTTCTTTAATTAGTTAACACAGGCTATGATACATACGCAGATTTCTTGTTAATCTAAACAATAGTGTCATGGAAGGACCCATTCTAAAGAATTATATTTCATCAAACCTTGCAAATTTGGCAAGCAAATCAACCAACAAGAATATGGAGAATATAGCAGATATGATATTTTATTGGATCTAGAAATACTAGGCCAGATGAATACCAAAAAAGGCAAAATGTCTATCATGATATTGCAGAATATTTATAATTGGAGCTCACAAATTGCTATTGCCACATACTTTACTACAGTAGACTACAACCTCTTGGAGGGGAGGAATACTATCATAATTTTTTTATTCCTAATTCCAGGACCATCACAGCACCCAATCTTTGAAATTAAAATGTTAATAAAATGGTAGAAGTTTTCTTGTTTGTTTGTTTTGGTCTTTCTGTTTTTTTTTAACACCAGTGATAGCATTATGAGGAAAAATCCTAGTAATTAGTGAAGGTGGTTCGTCTGTATCACTTCAGCCTTGCCCTGCTAGTGCACACCAGCCTTACTTCCAATTCCCATATCTCTTTTCCTGAGAGATTCCATTAGTGGCCAGAGCCAGTTGTGCCTGAATATGGGAACCAGAAGTAATGGTGGAATAAATGCTGCCAGGAGCAGTGTCCAACCAAGAAGACTCAGGAATAACTCTGATGTGTGCTCACCACTGCATCTCTGAGTTTCCCAGTGGAAAAACTTGCTTGAGAATTCTTTGTTGGTTGACTTATCATTTTCGTTGGACTTTCCCACTCCCCTACTTGTGCTTCTGGAGATGGCCTCACAAATAAACAATCTGCGTCTAATCCTTGTCTCAGGTTCTGTGCTCTTAACTTCAATTCACACAACTAAAGAACATTCCCTTTATGTGATTTTGTTTATTTCTTGTCAATTCCCTCCCCAACCTATTGTGGAAATTTTCTTGCAGTGAAAATGCTTAATGCTGCTTGATGAAGACCAGACCTTAATTCAACCCGTGAAGTATTCTCTTCTTCCTGTTATATTAAGTGTTGTTTTCAGGATTGCTACATGACTCCCCTCACAGATGCTTCAGAAGGAACTACATATGGGTTTTCTTTTCTTTATGGTTGTCATCAACTCCATCTCTGCTGACTCTCCATCAATCTTTCTTACCTATCAACTTGGTCACAGTCCCTATGTACCTCCTCTCCATCTTAAAAATAGTTGAGATGAACTATTTTTAAGAAAGAAAACTGGGCTCGATGAATAGTACTGTCAGATATCTTTATTTCTATATATTTGCATTCGAGAAAACACAGAATGACTGACTCACAGTGTTTTATTTACTAATTTGTCCTCTCAGAAGGTTAGTGGACAATTACAGAAATAGACTTCAAAAATTAGGGAGGAGTAAGGGGAGATGGAGTAGTTTTTGCTCCTCATATTTGATAATAGTGTAAAGTCTTGGTAGATTTTTCAATTACCATCACCAACAGGGGGTGCAGGGAGAAGAACGGGGATAGTATAATCAAACATAATTTGTAAATATGGCAGACACTGCTAGTCCCCAGATCCATTATTTCTTTTAATAACAAACCCCCTGAATTTTAGAGGAGAACATGCCATTCAGAGTCAAGACTGGATTTCTCACTCAACATGCCTTCAGCCAGGTACGACCATGTAGCTCAGTTCTGACTGACAGAATGGGAACAGAAGAGATCTGTTGCCTCAATCTTTCTCTTCTCACCTTTCCGGAGATGGGTATGTGGACATAAGGGTGGGAATAGGAGCATCCGGAACTGTAAACTAAAAGATGCTTTTTAGTATTTCAGCAAGATAGAGGGTATTTTTGCATCCAACATGAACAAGTCACTATAGTAGCCCTGAGTCACATACACATACCCCGGGGAAAATGTACTTTTACCTTGATTAAGCCACTGTTGTTTAGGTTCACTTTGCTATAGCAACTTAACTTGCAACCTAATTATTATAGCATCCTTACAAGACTAATGTGGATTTGTCAACATTTGACACTAATTCTAGAAAGCAAATTCAAAATAAATTAAATTATGGATAAATTAAAATATATGGTATTTAAACATTTTGTTTGCTGAAACTGTATTTTATTTTATCTAAATAATATATGTATTATTTATAAAATAATATGCTTGAATTGACTTCTACAACTAAGTGAAAATTATATACATCTTATAATGATATCAAAGGTAGAGTCTACTGCTATCTTTAAGTAATGACATAAAATAAAAGCAGAAAACAAATAAACAAATGACTACTTTCAATCTAGAAATGTAAATATATTCTAGCTATCATTTTCCAAGTATTCTTCTTTGCTACAAGCGTGCTTTAGATCAATTCTGCTCTATTAAATATATATATTCATAAATAACTCTATGACAAATACTTAGCCTTTTACATAATCTTATTATAGAAAACTTGTTATGAATATATATATTTTCATATAAAATATATATTTTCATATAAAATATATATATTCATAAATAACTCTATGACGAATACTTAGTCTTTTACTCATAATCATATAGAAAATTTGTTATGTATGTTAGTGAAAATGGAAGGGGAACCTATCTCAAATCATTTAATACATAAGGCATAAATATCCAATTGCTTGTCTAAATTTAATGCTTTGCAAAAAATGTATTAAATCTCTCAGTTAATATCCAATCATTATATCAAAAGTACATACCAGTTTTTTCTAAACTTTATCAAAATTATTAAATTGTTTTGCTCTAATTTTTGTTTTATATATTCCTACAGAATACATAGAAAAAGTTTTGACCAATTCATATCAGCATTTGTTATGATTAATTAATCTAATTAATTATGATTAATTAATCTAAATTCCTGGTTACATAAATCTGCTGATCACACCCAGGCTTTAGGAATAATCATGTAATTGATAAGAATAATAAGAAATCTCACTGCTTGTTTGTAATATACCATAATATATACATAATAAATACATAATATACTAGTTTCAGAGCAATTAACCAAAAGAGAGAGAGAGAAATGACACTTCAAACTCCCTTCCAAATAATTTTTGTCAATTCAATTTATTTTAGAACAGGTAGTGCATCTGGCACAAAATGCAAAAGGTACAAAGTATCTTATAAACATCTTCATTCTCCCCTTCACCAGCCATCTACTTCTGTCTAGAGGCTACTGTTGTTACTACTTTTATCTGTTCTTAAGTCTGTTTATATTCTTGTTTTCATAGTAATAGTACAGATCTTATCATACCTAGCCTTTGTACCTTGTTTTAGTTTTTATTTTTTGAGTCAGAATATCTTGGGGGATATGTCTCTATTAGTGCTCACGGAACAACTGCATAGTATCCCATTATATGTACGTACCAAGAATTATTTTTAATCAATTTCCAATATTTATGGGTACTTAAGATGTTTTTAAACTGTTATAAAAATATTGCAATTAATAGTACCTATTATATATGTCTGTTTTCATAACCTATCTATAATATTAATATCTAGAATTAGAATGGTTGAGTCAAAAGATATATACATGTTTAACCTGAATAAATAATGTTAACACTTTTATTCATAGATATTTCAGTAATTTACTTTCCCACTAGCATTAGATAAAAATTCCTTACCCACTACCTTTCTCTTACAATCAGTACATTGTCAAACATTCTCACCTTTGCCAACCTGATAGTCAAAAATTGGGTTCTCCATGTAGTTAGTTATACCTCTCTTATTATGAATATTATTCTTAACATGCTAAGAGCCATTTTTACTTATTTTTCTTTTTTTATACACCTTATCCAAGTTTTGGGTCTAGTACTATCTGATTTCTAAGAAGTCTTTCTACATTAAGGGAATTCTCTCTCTTTCTGTAATATGAGTTACAAGTAATTTACCTATCAGTCATTTGTGCTTTGATTTTTGTTAACAGTATTTTCTCTTACATTTTACCAATTTTAAAAATTTCATGCAGTAATATTTATGAGTGTATTTTTATAACTCTTTGGTTTTATGTCCTATCTGAAAGTCCTTTTGAACTTTGAGATTATATAAGATACTGTATTTATTTTCATAGAATATTTTTAGCTTTAAATTATAGAAATATTAGAAATGTATTATCTTACTAACAATGAAATAGGAAATTATTAGGGGCAGTTATTAATATTTTTAATTCCCTTTAAAGACATAAGCTAGAATTATATTTCCCTGCTTCTTTAAATTCAGATGTAGTCATATGACTTGCTTTGTCAAAAAAAAAAAGTGCAAAGTGTCATGTGTCCCTTCCAGGTTGAAATTTAAGCTAATGTACAATTCATTTTTTTTCCACCAAAATTGTTTTTATGTATCCACAGATAGCAGTTGTTTGCATAGCTTGGATCCTAAAAGTGAGAGTGAGTATACCACAAGGCAGAGAGCTCCATTCAAACCACAGTGAAACTTGTGGCATGAATAGGTGCTTTTTACTGAAACTTTATAGTTTTCCTCTTCCAAGCACATGTAAAGTTATATTTTCTTATTATCCACCTTGCAAGCAAGTGCATATGCACCTTACTTGGGCTAAAGACATGAAAATCAGTCATGTGTTTGTCACTTTGTTTAGAATCTTAAAGAACTAATGCATAATGTACCATCTTCTTTTTTTCTGCAATTTTCCAGCAGAAGCATCAAGAAGGAACCCCATTCAGCTGAGTGCCTGAATACGATTCAGAGCAGCGTCCCCATCTAACCTAAAATGCACATGTAGCATAAAAAAGAAATCTTCCTTTTGATTTTTTTTTAAGTCATTGACATATGGGGATTGCTGAAAACTGCAGCATATCTTAAGTATTCCTGACTTGTTTTCTTATTGATGGCAGAAGGGTTCAATACTACTTACTGAATAATCTACTTTTTCCTCTTTTGTTTATTACATACTACATCCCTGAAAATATCTCGTCTTGTTTCTGCGTTTTCTGTTCTATTCCATTAATCTGTATGTTCTTCACTGAGAACAACATTATTTTAAATTATTGTAGCTCTGTGAATTTTAGTATCTAAAATAAAAGCCTACCATCATTACTCTTTGTTTTCAAAATTTGCCTGGTTTTTCTTGCTTTTTTTTCCACATGAAGTTTACAGTTTGTTTTAATTAAAAACAAAAACCTTATGTGTATTTTTGTTGGACTGTACATTAATTGATGAGTTTATTATCATTCTGACATTATCATTTCTGTTTTGTGATTTCTAATAGTTAAGTGCAAAGTTAAAACTATTATATAGATTGTTCCAGGTATTTTTTTTTATTATTTCAGAGAGAAAAGGAGAGAGTGGGGGGGAGAGGCAGAGGGAGAGAGAGAGAATCTTAAGCAAACTCCACACTCAGCATGGAGCCCAACTCAGCATGGAGCTCAGTCCCACGACCTGAGCTGAAATCAAGGGTTGGGTGCTCAACCAACTGAGCCACCTCTATTTCAGTTATATTAAAGATGACTCATATATACACAGGGTATTTATAACAACTCATTCCAAAAGAATAAATGATTATGATGGTCACTATGATTTAAGCATTACAGTTTTTTTATTAAAAATCATGCCATTTTCCATACAGCATGCATAAAATTCTCATTCTATGGGAGTCCCAACATACAACAGAATATAATAAATCAAGAGGGAAAAACTTATCCTTAGACACATTTACAAAAAGACACTCATTTCTTAGTTTAATGGTCAAGAGAGAAGACTTCAGGGCTAGACTACCTAGATTCTAATCTAGATATTGTTACTTACTACCTTGTAACTTTGGACAAGTTATTGAATTTACCTGTGTCTCAATCTCTTCATATATAGATAGTACTACTTCTGGGGGACAAAAAAAGATCTACATAACTCACAACAATGTATAGCCTTATAAAATCTTAGTCCATCAGAATTAAAGAAAAATAAAAATAAAATCTTTTAGAAAGGAAAAAAGAAACACAGATCACATAGAAATGATTAGGCATCAGGGGTGTCAGAGTGGCCAGCCAGTTAAGCATCCAGCCTTTGGTTTTCGCTCAGATCATGATCTCACAGTTCGTGGGATCGAGCCCCATGTTGGAGCCTTCTTAGGATTCTCTCTCACCCTCTGTCTGCCCCTTCCCCCCTCACATGCACTTGTTCTTTCTCTCAAAATAAATAAATCAACATTAAAAAAATGATTAGGCATCAAACAGCTTTGAGCTTTTCAATAACAACACTGGAAACTGGATGCAAATGAAATAATGCCTTAAAAATTCTGAGGAAAATAATTTTCCAACTGGAATTCTACATTGGACTAAGCGTTAACTACATAAGAGAGAAAAACAAAGACATTATCAGGTGCAAGGACTCAAGAATTTTACACCTATGTACTTTCTTCCAGGAAGATATGGGAAGACTTAGTTCATCAAAATGAGGCTATAAAATAAGACAGAGGAAGGAATGAAATTTAGTGAAGAAGGGGTTTACTTTGGAAAAGAACCAAAGAAAATCTCTAGAAAGGTGAAAAAAAAAACCCAAAGGAAGTCATTCTTCTGCTTGCCTATCAGACAATTCAGATTGGTGCAAAATATCAGGGGCGATAGGAAGGATATACTTTGGGGAGAAAGTGGACCAGATAGGTCATCTGGTGTGTTTGGTTCCATTGAGAACGCCTTCCAGTTCTGTCAGACCGTTTGTGGATTAGCAATAGTTACAACAAAACACCAACAACTGAAAAATCAAGGCCATTAGGACTCCCAGAGAGAATAAGTTGTACAAGAAAAGAAACAATATAGGAATATAAGATGTGACTGAGTTAAAAGTTGATTTGCAGTCGAAATGAATATAGATTTAAAAATTATGAAATCAATACGTTGAAAAGATAGAAAAGAGCTATTTGTGTGTGCATATGTGTGTGTAAATACTTATATTCTTTAAGTAGGAAGTCAATAAAGCATGTCAAAATAGAAAAAGCAACAAATGCCCAAATATACATTTATTTTGAAAAATAACAGTAACATCAGGGTAAAAACAGCTGAAATTGAGTTGAAATCTCTTGCTTCATAGAAGATATTAGGGAAAGGAAGACGAGATAAGAGACTACTCTTTTGTTCTTAAAAACCTTTGTATTTGACCTTCAATAATGTATATGTGTTATTTTAATAAAAATTCCAATTGAAATTACCAAACTAAAACCAAAATGGTTTTCAAAAGAGAGAAAAATATGTAAATTTGACACTAATTGTGCAGTTTCAAAGGTATTTTATCAGTTAGAGAAGTGACTATATTTACAGGTAAAATAAAAAGTCCTATTGGAAAAAGTAAATTATAGAAAGAAAACTTATGTCATAAAATAAGTACATGAATAAGCCATCTTAAAGAGTCACAGAATATACACAGTGATACTGTAAGGGCCAAATAGGAAACAAAGCACAGAAAAACAACTGAAATTTATTAATTTAAAATTTGTATATTGGTCCCATATAAGTGTGTATATATTACCTTTTGTTTTACTTCACACCAGGAACAAGGATATAATTTTGCTTTAAAATAGCTGAAAGAGATTGTGTTTGTGAAATACAAGTAAAATTTGAAATCCTAAGACTTTTGAAATGTAAATTCAGCTTCAGCAATGAAACAACTGCCATTCTGTTTGACATTTAAGAAGAGAACAATTTATTTCTAATTGTTTTCTATTACTATGACATTATTCACTGCCCTAAATGAATTCTATGTGAAAGTAAATACAGTGCTGCTTATCCCTTAAAAATCAGGACATTTTTAGATATTACTTTGTCCACAGTTCTCTTTTCAAGCCCATAATTTATTAAACTGATGCATGCAGCCTTCATAAGCGGTCATTATCCTATTAGCACTGTGTTTTCTGAACAGGAAAAAATAATCCTTTATGCTTCTGTTTGCATTTTTCTTCCTTAAACTAATAACTGATTTGGGATGCTGCAGTCCTAAGGATAAAAAGTTAAATGCGCAAATTATTGTATCAAATCCTATCTATTCTTATAAACACAATTGTTGAGACTAACCATTTATGAATAATGATGATTTAAGAACATATATAAGCATACATTTAAACTAACTTTTATTTTTATAGCTACAAATATGTGTATATACAGATCTAATGTTTATTTTAATATTGTACTAAGTACATCACTCCTGAGCATATTTATTTACACGTTGGATTTTTGTTTCTTATTTAAGTAAGATAATTCTTGCTCCTTTTGCATTATGGCAAATAAAATGGAATGAACTCTGATATGCAAGAAAAATAAAGACAAGAACATGGATAATAGCTGTGGTAAAACTGCTTCACCCCCGTGCCTTGGAAGATTTGGAGAACAACAAATGAGGCAACTGAATTATCTAGATAGAATCTTAAAAAGTAAACTTGAGTTCATGACCAGAAAAAAAAAGATAAACCTAACAACTCTTACTTATTTCACCATGTAGGACATGGAAAATTGCCTCAGAGTGTCTGTATGAAATGAGCATAATATAGGCACAAAGATTGACTTTTGGAATATACTAGTCAACTCAAGCAATAAAATCCAAACAATCAACTGTGAGATTACCTGTTATTACCTGAAAGATTTTATGGGATGCGTTTGAACAGAATATGTCTATTTCCCTGAGTAAGCAAAACAACCAGGAAAGAGTAAATTGCTTAATTACATCACTATTCCAAACATAATAGTTCTCTGCATGTCTCCTTTCTCTCACATAACTACATTGCTGAATTCCAACTAAGTTTGTTTTTAAGTATTCTCTTAACTGAGGAATACTTTCAGTTTCTTTTTAAAATGAAGGGGGAGAAAAAAATGTGAAATCAAATTTTAGAAAAACGATTCCATTTCTTTATTGCTCATCTCACATCAGCACTTGACCGCCAACCATTAATGACATGGACCATGGCTATAAAAATCCCAAAGAATATTAGGTGTCCTGTGAGAAGAAAGCTTTAATTTGGAAATCTACTCCATTCATTAAAACCTGTAGTTGTTCAGATGTTCCCACTGATATCTGGGGTCTGATCCTTTATGGATACAGAGTGAATGAAGGACTCCTCACATGTGCAAAATATGAGGAGCCACACAAGCCACAGGGGATGGGAGTTGCTGTCTCACCATTATAGAGAAGCAAGCCTAGAAAGAATAAGTGAATTTACACAGTTACACTATAGCTGTCTTCACCTGACTCAGGAAATGCTTAAAACCACCTGTTGAGTCCAGGGATAATAATTCCTATTAGGCCTTAAGTGCATTTAGAGCAGTTGTTCTTGACCTTGGATGCACATTGGAATCATATGCACCATGGTGAGGCCAATCAGAATCTCTGGGGGTTAAGCCCAAGGACCTGTTTTGTTTTTTAATTCCTTAGATTAAAATCCTATATATCCAGATTGAGTATGCTGATTAAGAAAATATGTTATGTTAGAAATATTTTACCAACAATAAAATAACTTACCTTTGCAAGATTTGGCTTCAAAAAGCAGAGAGAAGATTGAATTTTTAGAAGCTCTGCCTTAATTGCACTATGAGGTATTTACTCAAAAGACAGAAAAATACTGATTCAAAGCGGCACATGCACCCCATTCTTTATAGAAGCATTATTAACAATAGCAAAGTTATGGAAAGAACCCAAACGTCTATGCACTGATGAATGGATAAAGAAGATGTGGTACACACACACACACACACACACACACACACACACACAGGAATATTACTCAGGCATTAAAAAGAATGAAATCTTGCCATTTGCAGTGATGTGGATGGACCTAAAGTGTATTATGCTAAACAAAATAAGTCATTCAAAGAAAGACAGATACCATATGATTTCACTCATATGTGGACTTTAAGAAAACAGATGATCATAGGGGAAGGGGGGAGGGACAAACCATAAGAGGCTCTTAAGTATACAGAATGAAACGAGGGTTGATGGAGGGGTGGTGGGCAGGGGATGGGCTAAATGGGTGATGGGTATTAAAGAGGGCACCTGTTGTGTTGAGCACTGGATTTTGTATGTAAATGACTCAATCACTAAATTCAACTTCCAAAACCAATTTTACACTACATGTTAACTAACTAGAATGTAAATAAAAATTTAAAGTAACAACAAAACAAAAACAAACAAACAAAAACAAGCTCTGCCTAATCTACCTATCACTCTGGAAGGCTAGCTTTTTCTACGGTAACAAATAATTCAATTCAAAACAACAACGTTTATTTCTTGCCCAGGCTACAATGTCTCTTGTTGGTTGGCAAGGCACTGTGTTCACTGAGTCACACAGGGACCCAGGTGGACAGAAGATTCATTGAGAAAAGCTTCCCAAATCACAGAAGTCAAGAGAAGATGCGGCTACATAGTGGCTCTTAAATTACATCCAGAAAGTGGATGTAACTACATATCACTTCTCCTTACATTTCCTCTTTGTAAGCAAGTTACATGGCTGAAGCTAGTTTCAAGTTAGGACTGAAGTCCTACCATGTTTTTATTTTTATTTTTTTAATTTTTTTTTCAACGTTTATTTATTTTTGGGACAGAGAGAGACAGAGCATGAACGGGGGAGGGGCAGAGAGAGAAGGAGACACAGAATCGGAAACAGGCTCCAGGCCCTGAGCCATCAGCCCAGAGCCCGATGCGGGGCTCGAACTCACGGACCGTGAGATCCTGACCTGGCTGAAGTCGGACGCTTAACCGACTGCGCCACCCAGGCGCCCCTGTACCATGTTTTTAGAACAAGAGAGCTGGCATTTGCAAACAGTCCTGACCACTACCATGCTTGTCTAACTAGTTCTACACCCTCCAGGGGGAAGTTACCAGATATTTGGAGCACAGTTGCCAGAGAAAATAGCATTCCACACATACTTGCTAACCACTAATACGAACTGGGCATGAAGATAAAAATGTCTGGGAGCTCAGGGGATATCAAACAGTAGGTGTGGTATATGTAAAAGCCCCTGAGAGATGTATATTGAAGAGCAGCCTGAGCTCCAGGAAAAAAAAAAAATCAAGATGGAGAAGAAGTCAAGGGCCCAAGGCTTTGTAAGTACCTTTAGAGACTTCTATTCACCATGATTACCATAGCTATCATAACCTCAGGAGACACCAGGTGCCAGACATTTTTCTTAGGTATTTTAGGTGTTAAGTTATTTGATTCTCACAAAGACCCTATGAGGTACGTGCTAGTGTTATTTCCTCTTTTAAGATAATGAGACTGAGGCATTGAGAGATAGCTTCTCAAGGTAGTGACCTCATAAGAGGCAGAGGTAGACCCAGAGCCCAAGTCCTCTGGGTCATGAGTCCTTACATTTAACCATTCACAGTGTGCTTAAGAATGGTAGGATTTGGGGGCGCCTGGGTGGCGCAGTCGGTTAAGCGTCCGACTTCAGCCAGGTCACGATCTCGCGGTCCGTGAGTTCGAGCCCCGCGTCGGGCTCTGGGCTGATGGCTCAGAGCCTGGAGCCTGTTTCCGATTCTGTGTCTCCCTCTCTCTCTGACCCTCCCCCGTTCATGCTCTGTCTCAAAAATAAATAAACGTTAAAAAAAAAGAGTTTAGGGGCGCCTGGGTGGTGCAGTCGGTTAAGCGTCCGACTTCAGCTCAGGTCACGATCTCGCGGTCCGTGAGTTTGAGCCCCGCGTCGGGCTCTGGGCTGATGGCTCAGAGCCTGGAGCCTGTTTCCCATTCTGTGTCTCCCTCCCTCTCTGCCCCTCCCCTGCTCACGCTCTGTCTCTCTCTGTCCCAAAAATAAATAAACGTTGAAAAAAAAAATTAAAAAAAAAAAAAAAAAGAATGGTAGGATTTGGAGGGGGGGCGCCTGGGTGGCTCAGTCGGTTAAGTGTCTGACTTCGGCTCAGGTCATGTTCTCACAGTTCGTGGGTTCAAGCCCCACATCAGGCCCTGTGCTGACAGCTCAGATCCTGGAGCTTCTGATTCTGTGTCTCCCTCTCTCTCTGCCCCTCCCGCACTCGCACTCTGTCTCTATCTCTCAAAAATGAATAGACGTTAAAAAAGAAAATTTAAGAATGGCAGGATTTTAATTCTGTAACTGGTCAAAGAGTTACCCAATTCAAGATTTCCATGTCATAGGTATTAAGCAATAGCTAAGCTGGAACTTAAAGAATCCAAAGTCCACTGATTACTGTAGGATTTTTCCGTCTCTGCTTCAATCCCTTTATTGATGAAATATTGTTACTTTTGTGAAGCTGTTGGAAAACAATGTTTTCCCACAATTAATCTAGTGTTCATGAGGTGATGAGAGTCACAGGGCAGTTCCTTCAAGGCTTCCAGGTAAACCCCACACAAGGGCACCTGGTTGAACATGTGAGTTGAGGCAAAGGCTAATCAATGTTCTGTTTGCCAAGACCTGTGACCTGGGTTATTAAAGACAGAGAAAGGGATGTACTTTTCTAATTTTGACAAAACAGGGTTTCTTAACCTCAGTATGTGACATTTTGGACCAGATTGTTTTTTTGTTATGGAGGGCTAGCCTACATATTAGAAACATCCCTAGTCTCATTCCAGTATTTGTTGGTAACACTTCTCCACCCCTAGTTATAACAAGCAAAATGTCTCCAGATATTTCCAAACAGCCCTTAAGTGTACATGTGTGTTAGGGTGTGGGGAGGCAAAACTGTCTCAGGTGGGAAGCCACTGCTAATAGAGCAGGATCCACTCACCACGCCTATGCCCCTTTCCCTGAGCTGGTATTTTTTTTTCTTAATCCTACTAGATTTCTGTAAGAGCTGGCAGAAAAATTATCTTCCTTTAAATTTCTGTTAGCTGCTTCTCAATCAGACCAGTGGCAGCATTAGTAATATTTATTACCTAAAACAAAAAATAGGCAACCAGGCGTGCCTGGGTGGCTCAGTCTGTTGACTGTAGGACTCTTGATTTCAGCTTAGGTCGTGATCTCAGGGTTGTGGGATTAAGCCCTGTGTCAGGCTCCTCACTGATTGTGCAGCCTGCTTGAGATTCTCTCTCTCTCTCTCTCTCTCTCTCTCTCTCTCTCTCTCCCCCCATACCCACTCATGCTCTCTCTCTCTCTCTCTCTAATATATATATGTGTATATATATATATGTATATATATATATATGTATATATATACACACACACACATATATATATACTCATATATATATTATATATTCGTGACATATGTATTTGATAGTATATGAATTGAAAAAGGCAAGGGTTGGACAATATATATAATCTGATCTCACTGATGTTTAAAATATACATTATTTATGTGCTTATGGAAGTATACAGGAAAATATCTGAAAGAGAATGAGATTAGGAAAGAATGAAGTGAGATGTTTGTGTGTATGTGTGTGTGTGTGTGTGTGTGTGTGTGTGTGTGAAATACTTTGTATTTCAAAGTAATACAATCACAATTTCATTAAGCATAGTAAACAACATCTATGTGAACTAGAAGGCAAACAGTTATACAGGTGATTTAGAAAAGCCCTACTTAGTTTCATGAAATAATTACTATTTTAAAGTTTGACAAAAATATAAGAGCCTTACATTTTCTGTCCTATGAAGGAAATAGGTGTTCAATCATTGCAACTAACCAAGGGATAGTTTCTAGAGTTATAGTTTTCTAAAATATCTCTTTTTTAAATGTTTGTTTATTTTTGAGAGAGATAGAGACAGAGTGTGAGCAGGGGAGGGGCAGAGAGAAAGGGAGACATAGAATCCAAAGCAGGCTCCAGGTTTGAGCTGTCAACACGGAGCCTGATGTGGGGCTCGAACCCGTGAACTGTGAGATCATGACATGAGCCAAAGTCAGACACCTAACTGACTGAGCCACCCAGGCGCCGCATTTTTTAAAAATATCTTTTTTTAATGTTTATTTATTTTTCAGAGAGAGAGAGACAGAGACAGAGTGTGAGCGGGAGAAGAGCAGAGAGAGAGAGGGAGACAAAAGAGTTATAGTTTTCAAAGATGGCTTATTGCAGTGGTACTTTAGTTTTCTTGTTAATAAACATGAATTTTGCTCACTAAAATTATAGAACATATGGGTATTTTTATTTTACTTTATTTCAGTTCCAGATAATTTTTTTAAATGTCATTCTGACAAATGTAAGAGGTCAGTTTCTAAGTGAAAGTATGATAGAAGTGACCAGCATGGTAAATACAGTCTTTAGTACTAGACAAAACTAAATTGAGCTTTAAAAATATGATTAAAAATATATGCTAAACAAAGTGTATACATTTTATCTCTTAATGCATTATTATTGCCCAGGAGGAGAGCATTAGTAAACAATACAATTGTATTCTATTATCAAGTATTATTTTGCAGGATTTTAACAATATGATAATTAGTATCATGGTTCTTGGACAAATGAGTGTTTTTTAAATAATAGAGTAAGTAGTTTCAATAATAAGGCTCAATCAAGGTTAAATTTTGGAAAGTAGGGGAGAGCTTCTTTTCTTCTGCAAGTTTTATTTTATCCTTGGAAAAAAAAAAAAACCAGCCAATCATTTTCTATTCCAACATGTTTACAATGGATGGACACAAAATGATCGTAATCATCTGGTATTTCCCTTTACTTGGTAGTTAGTTGCGTCCTCTGGCTTCTCCCTATTTATGAAGAGCTGTGGAAATGTTGCTGTCTGAGACTGCATTCTCTATTCTGTTTTCTCTCTTCTTGGTTCTATCTTGTTAGCTTTGTTAGCCTTGAAAAGGTAATGCAACTACGGCTATGCATATGTTTGTCTTTCTGTATAACTCAAACATACAGTTGGGAAAACAGAGTTCGCACATTCTGTTTCTACTTCAATTAACAGCTATATTATAAACTGACAGAAAACTAATGAAAAATAAAGGGGTTATGAAAATAATAGCTCAAGTGAATGGGTTGCAATTAAAAGCTTATCAATGCCCACTTTTGTTATCATTTTGTGGTGCTCTGAAACCTCTAGAATGTAATTAATATTTCATACAATTTGCAACCACCGGATGAAATTTTGCATTTACATCAATGGGCAAAAATTAATTAACAGTCATCAACAGACTGCGTAGGAATGTCTTGTTTACACAAAGATTATTGTCCAACTCAAGTTTAGAAAAGTAATTACCTGCTACACACTAGGGAGAACTTTACATTGTTATAGAGACCTCCACATGGATGACTTTTTGAGTGAATTATTGTTAAACAAACTGTTCGAGAGTTGAAAACCCTTGTCCTACATGTAATAGCAATTAGGAGAGTTAATGGAAATTCAGCTCAGAATACTGGAGAGGAATACAATGTGATGATACTACCACTGCAGTGAAGAATGGGTAGAAATTTCCCCGCAATAGCCCAGCATGGTGTTATCACTCTTTTCTCATTAAATTGTATCTCTTCTTTGAATATGATCAAAGAACAATTATTATGCATTGCCTCTAAGCCTTTTAGTTACTCAATATTATGTAATCTAATTTTTTTCAAACAAATATTGCCTCCTTAGGGTGAAACTATTTTTATGATTAGGAAATATAACCCAAAGCAAATTTGCAGACTGCTAAATTTTGTACACTATTTTCCTAAGAACATTTCAAAGAACCAAGCGAAATCTTTTCTAGAACATGACAGTGAGAAAATAGATGGGAAGATGGATAGACAGACATTGACAGACAGACAGCAGATAGATGATTTTTAACTAGAATGCTGGTTAGGTAAATGACAGACATTTTCCACTTTCTTCAAGACAGCATCTTAGACCTAAGAAGCAGAATTGAAGATGCAATCATAGGAAAAAAAAATCATAGGTTCTAATTGCACTGTTTCATAATTTCTTCTCCTGCCATACCTAGAGAAATAAAAGTCACTAAGCCCTATATCGTTGACATATGCATGAAAAAGAACACACTGCACTGTACTAAATCCTTCAGCTCTGTTAATCTTTTTAATCTGGTTCTTAAACATTTGGCAATTGAATCTCTCTGTTTGAATTTATGAACTTAATCTCCTATGGCTAATGTCTCCAGTAGGAACTTTAAAACTGAAAACAATATCTATATTTTCTTAAACATTGATCTTTTAGTAGCTGGGTGTAAATCTGATTCCCTTGTGAATTTGCAGTATTCCATTCTAAGGACTTAGAATATCTCAAAAGTGTACTTATGCTTTTTTGAACATCGTTATAGGATTCTCTAAGACTTTACCTTTGAACTTGCAAGATATTGTGTTCCACGGGTATCATACAAATGACTCTCAGAGTTGTAGTCAGAGTTAGTAAAGTCTGTCCCCTGAGACTTGGCATATGTGGACGTAGTTGCATAGCGTTCATAACATCATGCAGGCTCTGTCTAGACTTTCTGTGGCAGACACAGTAGAAAATAATTCTGACCTTGAGTCCAACCAATCAGCCACAGCTAATTTACATGACAGTGTAATTATAAGCATCCATGAGGATTAGTTGTTTCAATTACAACACTACGTAGATATGCCAAGTCTGACTAGTTTGATTAAAAGATACAGAGAAAAACACTGGAAAAGTTCTGCCTCCAAACAGAAGATGCTGCTTCAGTCACTTAACCATCGCTTAGCTTTTTGCTTTGTACTGGATCTTCACACCTATTTTTTAATTTTGTCATAAATTATAGAATCAAAACTATTAAAACCAAGTGACACTGGAGTTGGCATTTGTCTTGATCTACAAAACCTGTCACTGTGTCACTGGAGATCTTAAATGCATCTAATTCATTGCATTCTCTAAAAACTCATGCAGATTTTAACCAGCAACTCTCTTGCCTTCAAGATATTGGTAAGTGGATTTTTACAATCCATTGCTATTATTTTTGTTTTATTTTAATAGTAAGTAAATCAAGTCCATAAGTGTCCCTCTCCCTCTCCTTCTTTCACTCTCCCTTTCTCTCTGTCTCTCTCTCTTCCTCCCTCCCCCCCTTCTCTCCTTCTATCTATCTCAGTATAGGACATTTACTGACTATGAATAATTAATGTGGTTAAATCCTACTCTCTGTATAGATCTAAATATAACACACATTAAAGCTTTGTTTTCATTTCTTAATCACCCTAGAAAATTTCTCATTTAGCCGACAGTTTAGAGGTTTCACTGTCCCAGCATCACCTCAAATTGAGTATTTATTGAGCATTTAGTATGTGCTGAATATTTTTAAGCTCTCTTGATAGTATACAAGAAGGATTTTAATGAAGTTTTCCTTGAGGAACTTAAGATTTAGATAAGAAGCTTGCATAATTATGTTTGTGACAATCGGCGTATAATGTGGCCATGTTTGAAAGTAATGAATAAATCACTTTAAAGTTTTTTGTAATTTCCAGTAGGCCACTATAGAAACATTCTGTCTTCTAGAAAATTTGTCCTAGCTTTAATCTGATTTCTTTTTATATTATGTTGTGAGGTACCAACAGAATCATCTGTGCAGAGGCATCCATACTGGCTAGAATGCGGGAGAGCACAGTCCCTTTTACCTTATTTATAACGGTAAGGAGACTGAGAGGTGCCCCAACTCACTCTAGGTACTACAGCCATGGGTCTGTGAGGGCCATATCTTCTTTTCTTTGGTTCTTGTAAACAGAAGTTCTATATTTTTGATGTTTCTGAGAAGTTTCTCTTTTAACTACTCCTATTTTTTATTGGCCCTTATTCTTCGATATGGAGGCTTAAAAACTTTACTGTGGATACACGTCCCTGAGAAGTTTGCTCAAAATAGTGACTGACAGCCTCTCTCCACAAACATTCAACTGTGATTCAAAGGAGCAGGAACCTGTTTTAAACAAGTATTTTTTTGTGTGATTCTTTCAGATCATTTTAAACAAGTATTTTTTTGTGATTCTTTCAGATCATTTTAAACAAGGATTTTTTTGTGATTCTTTCAGATCATGCTGTGAGACACACGGCTTTCATAACTCTGATACTGGATTTTTAATACGATGCTTCCAAGTAGAGGAGCCATCTGTGACTGACTGCATTTGTGTCCATGGCTTTAATATGCCCGACCTGTAATTCCATTATCCGTTTGTGTAAGCACAGTGTTCATACCATCAGAACAGAAACCGAAATGGCACTTAGACTGAAAAGATGTCAGATGCCCTATACCCAATGATCTGAGAGATCAGCAGGGATAACCCTGCGAGGATGCCTTCAATGGCAGGAGGTGAGACACACAGGGGACACTAGGGCAGAGCCGACTAGACAACACGGTGAATGAAGTGGTCCTCACAAGCAGGGGTAAGACCCTGTCAGAACAGAAACATTCCTTTAGCAGTGTGGAGATTTTGTATCTTATCCTTTCTTTTCCTTCCAATGATGTATTTCTTTATTGTTAATCTGTATCCACTAACTCTTCCTACATAGGGTATGCTTCAACCGAGCTAGCGGAGCTTCTGTTTCTTATTTACTGCTGTATTCTCCAACGCTTAGAAATGCACTTAGCATATAGTATTTGATTGAAAAAAGATGTTGAATAAATTAATAATAATAAGTAGGAAGGGCTTTGAATACTGACCCAAATGACAGATATTTAGTGTTCTAATGGACCTTCTCATTACTTACTACAACTATATATTCAAAAGTTGAATCACCTCTCACCTATGTCTTTTCTTATTGACATTTCTCTATAGACACAAACGTATTGCTTTTGGATGATGACTATCCCATTTAGGAATTTATGACTACCAAATAGTTCTTTGTTCTAGTGAGTAGAACTTTATCTTCTTGCACATTGTATACTCTGACCCCTGTTCTGCCTCTTAGATCAACACTTACACAACTGGCATATCTTCTTTATGGCATCTGTTCACAGATCTTGGAAGCTGGCTATTAAGTTCTATCATCCCTTGTCCTCAGAATTAAATCTCCCCGACTATTTTAATCATTTTTATAAAATATAGTTAGGTTTTTTAAATCATCTTTGTAAGTTGCCTTTTGAATTATTCATTCATCAATATTTGTCTAAAATTTAGGCAGAAAATTTGAATCAGAGATGCAGGTATACTCTGAGCAAGATGGGACTCTCACCACACCAGACATCCTACTCACATTAATGCAGTTTACAATTGCACTTGGCTTATTTGCTTACTTTGTCCATCAAACTTACAGTATAGAATCACACTGAGCTAATTGGTAATTAAAAGCATTTTGTTCCCTTTTGTATGCTATAATTGTTTCTTACCACTTGTGAGTGAATATAATTATACATATATTTAAAATATGTAAATCTTTGCCTGTAAGAGCTACAAATTTTTTTTAAGAAAAAAAATGCTTTAGGGACACCTGGGTGGCTCAGTTGGTTATGCTTCCAACTCTTGGTTTTGACTCAGGTTATGATCTTGTGGTTCCTGAGTTCGAGCCCCACGTCAGACTCTGTGCTGGTGGTGTGGAGCCTCCTTGGGATTCTCTGTCTCCCTCTCTCTCTACTCCTCCTCTGCTCTCTCTCTCTCTCTCTCTCCCTCCCTCTCTCTCTCTCTCCCTCCCTCTCTCTCTCTCTCCCTCTCTCTCTCCCTCTCTCTCTCTCTCTCTCTCTCTCTCTCTCTCTCACACACACACACACACACACAAAATAAATAAACTTAAAAAAAAGAAAAACAATGTTTTAAAATGTTACCTAAAGGCTAGGCAGCCCATCTATTTCTTCAGATACTCTAAAGAATACCCCTAGATTAATTCTGACCATAAGAAACTGTATTTTTGGGCTTGTTATCCTGAGTTCAATTTTAGTGCAATGCCATTGTCCAGTATAGGAAACACTGTGTATAACCTATGAACAGATTTATTTCAAGGCATTATTGAGGATATCATTTATTACTTTGCATAGACCTTTTTGTAGGTGCTTCTTGAGTTACTTGGGAGAGAAGTGCTTGATATTTAGAATAGTTATTCTTAATAATTATCTTCATTTTTCCTTATAAGTGGTTTCTGCAGTGGCGGAACTGATTATATTTCTATTTCCCCATTAGTTGTTAGAAAACTTATAATCAAATTGATAGCCCAGTTTTAACATATCAAAGGAGTTTCATTACATTCACTTGTAATGCTGACTTGATTCCTGGTTCCATTTCTTGTCCTTATCTTCCTCCTCCCCCCCCCCCCCCGCCACCCCCACCAATTCTTTCCTATTATTAGAACAAACTGCCTCTGCAACCCTGTGTCCCACAATTTCCACCCATCTCTGATTTCACCTGAAGCTTCAGTGGACATGTCCTAGGAAATACAGAATCATCCAGTGCCACACATCTTTCTTCTTGCTGCCCTAAGATCTCCTCCAAGTCTAGGAAAGCAGAGATTGATTTGAAGGTAGATATGGTTGAGCTAAGTCAGTTGAGTCAAAGTGAATTTCAGGATTTTGATATGAAGACTAGGATGAAGATATTCCTTCTTCTCTTCTGTATATAGATTAGAGCTCCTGGCCATTCATTTTGATCTCAAGGTGAGTCAGGATCAGGATGAAGCCAATAATACAAAAGCATAATAGAATAATGAAAAAAAAATTGTTCTTGGAGACATGACTGAGATAGCATATCTCTCTTCATATAAAGCTATATTTATCTCCAGCTTTACATTTTCTATGTAGTTTAATCCAGATGGAGCTGGATTTTCCAATAATTTCACCAAGAGTTATCTTGATATGTCCCTTTTTACCTAAGTTTTTTTTTTCATTGTACAATGGGTATAGAAATAGAGCAAATATAAAATTATATAAAATTATGAGAATTCTCTAAGGTAATTAATATAATTAATGTAACACAGTATTTAGCATAGAGTAAGTCATTACTAAATATTAAATATATCAATTAAAATAGTCCCATTACTTGAAACACCATAAAGATTTATAATTTTCAAATAAACTCTGTCCAGGACTCTTTCCTGAATTGTTGTTATACATAATCAACTACTTGATATTCTTACCAACTGTACCTTTAATTATCCCACCCTCTAACTTTATTTCATCCTTATATTTAGCCATCTCAGTAAATTGCAATATAACTAATGTGATAATTAATGACAAAATTTAGGATTATCATTGTTTTCTCCATTTACTTTCTTACTCATGTCCAAATTTTCAGCAAGTTCTCATGTTTCTACAGCCAAAGTTTGCTTTAATATTCACTTTTATTCATCTTTCTAGACACTCCCTAGTCCAAGTTGCCATAAGTTTTTGCCAAGACTATGGCGATACCTACCCACCTACCCTTTCCAAGCAGCCAAAGGAATCTCTTAAGAGTTTGACCTCATGCTATTCACTGGCTTAAAAAGCCATCAGTAGTTTCCTGTAACTGATTTGGAATGCAAATTCCTTACCAGGACAAAAGGCCTTCGTTATTGGATCCAACTTCATTTATCACCACTGTCTGTCTAGCTCACTAAGGCCTAGCTATACTACCCTCTGAGAGTTCTAGAATAATTAATTTCATTTTCTAATAAATCTACATGAAATGTGCTTTTCCAGATCTATGAATGCATGACTTTTTATTGTATAGATCTTATCAATGTTACCTGGTCTGTTTCCTCTTCCTGTTTTATCTTTATAGGACAGCACAAACATTTCTTTATAGAACTTGTCCTAATTAACATAATTTTATTTATTTTTAAATTATCAGTAGAAAAGTAAGGTTCATGAAGGCAGGGACCATCAAATCCCTAGAGATTAGTCCAGTGGCTGGTACATAAAAAGGCCTCAATAAATTTTACTTGAATAAATAAATGAATAAATCTGCTCACTAAATGTGTTAAACCAATATATTTTCTTATTAACTAGATATATTTAATTTTACATAAATTGTATCTTCAACTAAACTTGGTGAAGATTGATAATCATTGTATAGACTTAGTAATTATTTTAATTTTATTCTATTGCTTTTACTTTGTATATGAGGGAAAGGGTTCATTTGTCCTGGAAGTTCTAAAAATAAGTCCTTACTTGAAATTTCACTTAGCAGAGACAATTTCAAAGCATACACTTAGCATTGTATTAAGTGATAAATTCTATCAAGTGGATAACATTAATAAAATTCAAGAAAGGAAGAGATCAATGTTACTGAACATCTCAGGAAAAGTTTATCATTGTAAAAATAAATTGAGCAAGTTTTGAAAGAAAACTAGCATTCAGGTAATTGTAAGGGCAAATGCAACTTTTTACAGGCTAGTGAAGCACTATATAATAATTCTGGTAATGCATTTTCTGTGGGAAATTGACTTCCTTTAAATATTAAATACTTCCATTACCTAAAAATTTGATCTATTTTACTTTGATTCATGTTGTATATTACATAAACTATATCATTGGTTTATAATCCAATATGATTTATAGTTTTCCTTCATCTTAAGAACTATGTGTAGAACACGATATTCTTCAGAGTTTTTCACTTGGTGAAAATTAAATTTAGTTTGAAGTGTTTATTCTTTTTTTTAAAGTTTATTTATTTATTTTGAGAGAGAGAGCACGACCATGGGAGGGGCAGAGAGGGGGAGAGAGAGAAAATCCCAAGCAGCAAAGAGATTGACATGGAGCTCCAACCCACAAACTGTGAGATCACGGCCTGAGCTGAAACCGAGTTAGATGCTTAACAGACTGAGCCACCCAGGCGCCTCCGAAATGTTTACTCTTATAAGAAATATTTTTACATATAATAACTGAACTAGGCTAAGCCTACCAAATCTGATAGTTTTCTTTAGTAAGACCTTTAATTATAAGACAAAAATGGAGTGATGTGTATAGCAAAGACATTTGTAAAAGATGACAAGAACAGACAAAAAAGAAGAAATTATAAAATCACATGAAAAATTAGAGTAAGTGGGGTGGCACCTGAGCACCTGGGTGGCTCAGTCAGTTAAGCATCTGACTTCAGCTCAGGTCGTGATCTCGTGGTCCGTGGGTTCGAGCCCAGGTCAGGCTCTGTGCTGACAGCTCGGAGCCTGGAGCCTGCTTCTGATTCTGTGTCTCCCTCTCTCTCTGCCCCTCCCCTGCTTACCCTCTCTCTCTCTCTCTCTCTTTCTCAAAAATAAATAAACGTAAAAAAAATTTAAAAAAAGAAAAATTAGAGTAAGTAATATAAATGGAAAGAGAAGAAAACTCTTGTTCATTTTTTCTTCTTATTCAATTTCTTACTTTTCTTATGCAAAATTATATCTTCCTATTAGAAAGAAGATGGGTAACATTTTTAGTGATATATGTGAATAATGCAAGGAAATAAAGAAAATTGTTTCAATATCCACAATAAATTACAGAAAGAATATTTCTTCTTGCACAAGTAATCCTAAATATCAATGATTTTTGGATGTATGTGTATTACTAAGGAAACAATTTGCTAACTGATGTTAATATTAGGAGCAAAGCAACAATTAAGAATCATGTAAAGTTTCTTCTATTCATCAACTAAGTCTTTCTGAAGTCCATATATAGTATATATGAACTGAGTTGAGTAGAATCCACTCAAAATTTACATCTATTCCAAAATTTCATTAATATGACCTTATTTGGATATGCAGATGTATTTTATTAAAATGAGGTCATACTGGATTAAAGTGGTTCTAATACAATAACTAGTGTCTTTAGTAAGAAGAGAAAATAAGACAAATGAATACTTATGGTAAAAGGCCATGTGAGGACAGAAACAGAGATTTCAGTGATTTGTCTATAAGTCCAGAATCACCAAAGATTTCCAACAACCATTCACCAAAAGAATCTTAACATTTTCCTCAACTTAACTTTAAACAAGTTTCTTCCTGACTAGAGGCCCCTGACCTCCCTTTTTTTAGAGTACTTATTTAGAAAACTTGCCATTATAAATTATTTCTCTGTCCCTTTGAGATAAAAATCTTGTCCCAGCTTCTTGCCAGTTTTACAACCCAGGAATGCCTTTCTCAAGGCACCGGGAAGCCATCTCTTGGAAATATGATTATCTAAGGAGATAATGCCCCTATCTCTCAGTCTCTGTGGGAGAATAAGAGCCCAACTTTGATGTGCCAATTATCAAACACACATGGTCTAATCAAATTGACTGCCCCACTTTAAGTCCTCCAGTATTTTCTATGATGGTCCAACTTAGAGCTTAAAAACTTCCCTGCCTTTTGGTCCAGCAGAGTTGAGTTTTATCTATCTCTTTTATTGCCATAGTTTTCACTCCTGTTCCAGTAGTCTTGAAAAAGAAGTCTTCTTGGCAGGTTAGCTGTTTGTTATTTATTATTATTATTATTATTATTTTGACACCACCAGAAGGTGGGAAGAAACAAGGAAGGATCCTTACGTAGACACTTTAGAAACAGCATGGCCCTGATAACACCTTGATTCTGGACTTCAAGTCTCCAAAATTGTGAGACAATGAATTTCTGCCGTTTTAAACCATTCAGTTTGTCATATGTTCTTATGGCAGTCAAAAGAAATGTATACAACATGTAAATGTGGACTTTTTATAATAATAGTGTTTTCCAAGTAGATTATGAAAATCCTTCACACTATATATTATATATATATATTTATATTTATTTAAATGTTTATTTATTTATTTTGGGAGAGAGGAAGGTAGGGGCTCCTCAGATACATACAATCTGAAGCAGGCTCCATGCTGTCAGTGCAGAGACTGACATGGGGCTCAATCTCAAGAACTGTGAGATCATGACCTGAACTAAAATCAAGAGTGGACGTTTAATGGACTGAGCCTCACACTATCTTATATAAATGAAAGAATTACTTTCTGTTTTCATCATTGTCAAATACATTTATATATGTTAATATATATACATATAACTGTAAACCAACAATTCAAAGGAAACATTTGAAGACTTGACCATTTTTAACTAAAGTTTCAAAATGAGACTAAAATACTGATATATTAAGCTGTATTTACAAATGATTTACTATATGACTTATCCACAGGACAACTATATAGCTATACTTCCTAAATTTTCTTCAATCATTTGACAAACTCACCAAACATTTCTTAATATTGTATGACCCACATCAGCTCCCTACCAATTTTATCTAAAAAAAGAAAAAAAAATGTTTCTTAAAGTTCAATGATGATCAGTTATAGAAGATGAATTTGGATTGTGTATTCATTGGACCCCAAACTGAGGTCTGCAAGAAATATTCTACTTTTTAAATAGTTTCCTTGAAATAAATTATAATTCATTTTATAGTCATTGTTGGATTCTATTTATGTCCTGTCCACAGCCTAACAGACTATGGAAAATTAGAAAATGGGTCTATAGTCTTCATTGGAGAAGTGGTATACCAGCTTTCAGTACATTGTTTTTTACACTGACATCTTCAGGGTTCAAGCTTACAGTGGTCCCTTGAACTGTACTATCTTTTCATATCTCTTCTAAGGATATGGTAATTTTGTTTTCTGCCATCTTCCTAATTTTTTCCATGGGGCATGATATAGTTCCTAATAAGTTTAAGACTCATTGACAACATAGTCGATGTCTTCCTAGGATCTCAGAATCATTCCTCTTTTTCTTTTAAAAAAATGTTCTCTCATCTCGTTTTATGGAAAATTCTATCATTGTTTTTGTTAGTGCAAGATTTATAAAGCAAAAAGCCAAAAAAGAAGATTGTTATATACAAATCTCATTTGTCCTTGCCTTAAGGAGAATTTTCTTAAAAAATCTCAGAACCCTTCTTAAAATGGAAAAAGGAAAAAAAAAGTAAAGAGAAAAAGTTATAAACTTATATGCTAATAGTAATCCTACCTACCTCAAAGTTTTAATGAGAAACAATAATACCCGAAGACAAAATGAAGTAAAGAAAACATTTAAGAGGCTAGAAAAGAGAAAGTAATCTTACAGAACAAAAAGATGATCTTGTACCCAAACCTCAAGATGTTCTCTGTATTCTTGACATGTAATGGATGTGTTTAAATGTTTAGGATGGATGGATGGTTTTAAGAGACTAAAATAAGAACCCGGACAATTGAGAAACCTATGTATACGATGCCTGAGCACACACACTCACACCGCACACAATATATATGCATCCCATTAAATATTATTTTAAATATTTGGATAAGACAGGGAGTAATTATATTCTCAACAGTTAATGAACAGTGGTATGTTTTGTTGGAGGTTATAGGTCTGGCTGTTGTAACAGAAACTAGAGGAAACTCATCTTAAGCTAATTTTCACTTAAACAATATTTTCACTTCAACAATATTCCATTCTAATTTGATGATCTTAAAAATACTGTAAGAGGAGTCCAGAAATCTTCTCTAATCAAGAACTTGTAGAGAATAGTATATTATTCTGTTTGTTCTTATTAAGATTGCAATATTATATTGCCCAATTTTCTTTGATTTGATAAAGCCCATCATCTAATTTTGTCAGTTTTGCTATTATAATTACTATGATTAGAAGACTTATGGAGGTTAGTAATTATTGAGCACAGAATTTAGAATGTAGGAAATGAGCTTGACCAGGTCAAGGGATTTACAGCCAAGATCCTATATTACTTTATAATGAGCTATGAGGCAGTTTGGTTT
This sequence comes from Prionailurus bengalensis, assembly GCF_016509475.1. Classification (NCBI taxonomy): domain Eukaryota; kingdom Metazoa; phylum Chordata; class Mammalia; order Carnivora; family Felidae; genus Prionailurus; species Prionailurus bengalensis. The sequence goes on from NC_057349.1 coordinate 103,797,700, forward strand.
TATAGGTAGAATATTAAATATGAAGGGAGTCAAGAGTTATATTTCTGAGTGTTATTTTAAATATCATAATCATTTAATCAGTTGATAATAGTTATTGCCTTTATTTGAATGATAATTTTCTAAGGACTGGAATTTTGAGGCAAACACAGATAAATAATCATTGTTGCCTGAGTTTTTCATAATATGAACATATCAGTGAGTGTCAGAAGTTTACTCCCAATATCTCTCTCTTCAAACTCTTTCCCTTGGATGTGGGTTTATTAAAGTATCTCGAAAGCAATGCACTAGAAAATAGAGGTCCCTTTGTTAAGTTAGGAACCTTTGATTTTTCCTAAATAGCTTGCTTTTTCTGAGAGATAAATGAGAAACAGATTATGTTCCAACTGGTCAATGACTGGTACCACAGTGTGGGTGCCTCCCCTGAGGTCTCTGAGTCTTGTAGATAATCTGTCAGGACCTCAATTCAGTAGATACTTCAGCAGTATGGGAAGTGGCATGAACTTGTAGATTAAGAGGAAAAAGAAGCCAAAACACATAAATATTTCAGGCATCATATCTGGCAGCTCCATGGTTTTATTTAGGTGAGTTTCAGGTCTCAGGCATGTAGAGGGATAAGGTTAAGGGAGATCTCTGGTTGACAACATTTCTTCTCCCTTTATTTCCTGGAGTGTGTGAAGTCACCTTTCCCTCAGCAGAGGCTTCATTAATAGCTAAATCCAACTCTAAGTGTATTTGTGATTTCTACTTTCTTGATTTTGCTTTTGTTGAGGAATCACTGCCACTATTTTAATAAAACTCTGGGTGTGAGGTCCCACTCTATAAGATTTTCTGACAGAATCCTCCAAATCCCCTAACATTCTAGGTTGAGGAACAATAGTTTTTAAGTTGGCTCTGGCAGCCACTATCCCGCCTTCTGGACAATCATGTCAAAAAAATTAGGGCATCTGTTAATTTGCTTTTCTTTATCCCTAAAAGGGATCACCAGTTATACACATTCTCACTCATAATGTGTAAAACTGTCCACTCTTGGGTGCCTGGGTGGCTCAGTCAGTTAAGTGTCCAACTCTTGATTTCGGCTTAGGACATGATCTCACAGTTGATGAGTTCAAGCCTTACGTTGGGCTCTGTGCTGATAGTGGGGTGCATGCTTGGGATTCTTTCTCTCCCTCTCTCCTGCCCCTCCCCTACTCACACTCTCTGTCTCTCAAAATAAATAAATAAACTTAAAAACAAAAAAGAGTTGAGTCAACATTGTGAAGTAGGTCGGCCCAAAGTTCCCTTGTCCCTCAAACACAGTGTTATTGAGGCCAGAAGAGTTGGAATTCCAGGAATCCAAGCTACAGAGTGACAGAAACGTCTCTAGGAGTCCACGGGACAGGAGGGCAGGCCATAGATGCATGATTGCAAATTGGGAGGAATAAAAATGGGTGGTGTAAGGGAGGGATCCTTTTTTTGTAGAGAGACAAAACGAAGAGAAAGGCTGTGAAAGTGTAGGATTGTATTTGGACAAGAGAGAAACCTCTCCAGACCATGGACCATGGAATGCAACAAATGGAGAAAGAGCCAGTTTCTAACTTGCAAACAGCCTTACGAATGACAATTTAGGGTTGCAAGACTTCCTCTGGACAGGGGCCTGCTGCCCTGTGCTCACACCTTGGGGATTAGTGGGAGCCAGCCTCTTCAGTAGCAAGCTCTCAGAGGTGCACTGGAAGACCAGTCCACTCCCTTGAGTGCTGTGGGAAGAAGGTATATTGACACTCCAAGGGCAAAAGACTCTGAAGGCGCTGGACAACCAGAGGCCCCTTGCCAGCTGGGCAGAGTAGCACTACCCCAGGACTCAGGCAAGCGGAGCAGGATCCTTTAAGATATTGGGGTTTGAATCCAAGCAGAGGTCCTGGGAGGCATAGAAGATTGTGGAGTGGACAAACCAGCCCATTCATGCCTGCACAGTGCTATGAGGACTGCCTGTACGGTGTGGTTTGTGACACTAGGTGCAGGGAGGAGAGACTGGGGTGTTGCCATTTTTCTCCCCATCACTGACAAAGTGGGTCTTCAAGAAACAGGACAGCAGGCCCACAGTGGAGGTGGGACCTGCTACACCAAACCATGCCCTTCTGTGCCTGGCAACTGTGTACCTACTGGAGTGAGACTGACACTGAAGGAACCAGATGGCCTCTCATCCAGACCAGCACAGTCAATGGTTCCAGGACACCATCAGACATCAATCCAGCAGTTTTGAATTTTCTGATTTGATTCTTGGTCAATTCTTATTATATATATATATATATATATATATATATATATATATATTTTCTTTTCTTTTCTTTTCTTCCTCTTATTTCTTCCCTCCTCAATTCTGGTTGTTGGTTTAAGCAGACATTTTACATCTGTTTTCTTTATACCTCTTCTATATCTCTTTATTCTTTATGCACCCCCACACTCTGGATTAAGCCATATAGTTTCTCTGATTCTCTGCCTGGTCAATTTTATTTTTCTTTTATTTTCCCCAACCCTGTCATTTCTCTCTTTGTATTGGATAAAGGTTCTTCCACTACCACCCCTTTTAAATTTTTTCCAGGGTTACTTCAACAAACAAATCAAAGCAACCTGATAGAAGGTCCAAACTACCACTATGAGTAGAGAGATAAAGCAACTAGACTCACAACAGAGAGCATGCAACACTCCTCCAGAAGGGCTAGGCCCTGGACAATGTATGGTCCATTCTTAATATAGTAGTGTTCGCAGGTGCAGGATACATAAGCTATTAAAACACATAAAGGACAGAAAACTAGCCAAAATGATGAAACATAATTGTCCTCAAAAGAAACTCCAGGAAGAAATGATAGCCAAAGAATTGCTCAAAACAGATATCAACAATATATCTGATCAAGAATTTAGAATAATAGTCATAAGATTAATAGCTGGGCTTTAAAAAAGCATAGAAGACAGCAGAGAATCTATTGTTGTGGAGATCAAAGAACTGGGAAATAGTCATGATGAATTAAAAAATGCTGGAAATGAGATGCAAAATAAACTAGATGAAGTGACAGCAAGGATGGAGGAAGCAGAGGGGAGAATAAGTGAAATAGAAGGTAAAATTATGGAAAATAATGAAGCTGAGAAAAACAGAGGTAAGAAAATACTAGACCATGAGGGCAGGATTAGAGACCTAAATGATTCAATGAAATGTAATAATATTCATATCATAGGAATTCCCGAAGAAGAAGAGAGAAAGGAGCAGAGGGTTTACTTGAACAAATTATAACTGAGAACTTACCTCATCTAGGGAAGGAAACAGATATCCAAATCCAGGAGGCACAGAGAACTTTCTTTACATTTAACGAGAATAGGTCTTCACCATGGCATATCAGAGTGAAACTGGCAAAATAGAAAGATAAAGAGAATTCTGAAAGCAGCTAGGGACAAATGGGTCTTAAACTACAAGGGTAGATGTTTACAGGAAGTAGCAGACCTATCCACTAGAACTTGGCAGGCCAGAAGGGAGTGGCAGGATATATTCAATGTGCTGAATAGGAAAAATATGCACCCAAGAACCTTTTATCCAGCAAGGCTGTCATTAAGAATAGAAGGAGAGATAAAGTCTTTCCCAGACAAACAAAAACTGAAGGAGTTCATGACCACTAAACCAGCTCTGCAGGAGATCCTAAGGGGGAATCTATGAGTGGAAAGCTCCAAAGACTACAAAGGAACAGAGACATCACAGCAAGCATGAAACCTACAGATAACACAATGGCACTAAATCCATATCTTTCAATAATCACTCTGAATGTAAATAGACTGTCCCAATCAAAAGAAATAAGTTATCAGAATGGATAAAAAACCAAGATCCATCTATTTGCTATATACAAGAGACTCATTTTAGACTTGAGGATGTCCTCAAATTGAAAGTGAGGGGATGAAGAACCATCTATCATGCTACTAGAAGTCAAAATAAAACTAGAGTAATCATATTTGTATCAGACAAACTATATTTTATTTTTTCATTTTTTTATTTTTATTTTTTTAATTTACATCCAAATTAGCATATAGTGCAACAATGATTTCAGTAGATTCCTTAATACCCCTTACCCATTTAGCCCATCCCCCCTCCCGTAACCCTTAGTTTGTTCTCCATGTTTATGAGTTTCTTCTGTTTTGTCCCCCTCCCTGTGTTTATATTATTTTTATTTCCTTTCCCTTATGTTCATCCGTTTTGTCTCTTAAAGTTCTCATATGAGTGAAGTCATATGATTTTTTTCTTTCTCTAATTTCACTTAGCATACTACCCTCCAGTTCCATCCACGTAGTTGCAAATAGCAAGATTTCATTCTTTCTGATTGCCAAGTAATACTCCATCGTATATATACATATACCACATCTTCTTTATCCATTCATCCACCAATGGACATGTGGGCTCTTTCCATACTTTGGCTTTTGTTGATAGTGCTGCCATAAACATGGGGGTGCATATGTCCCTTCAAAACAGCACACCTGTATCCCTTGGATAAATGCTTAGTAGTGCAATTGCTGGGTCGTAGGGTAGTTCTGTTTTTAATTTTTTGAGGAACCTCCATACTGTTTTCCAGAGTGTCTGCACCAGCTTGGATTCCCACCAACAATGTAAAAGAGAGCCTCTTTCTCCACATCCTCACCAACATCTGTTGTTGCCTGAGTTGGTAATGTTAGCCATTCTGACAGGTGTGAGGTGGTATCTCATTGTGGTTTTGATTTGTATTTCCTTGATGATGAGTGATGTTGAGCATTTTTCATGTGTCAGTTGGCCATCTGGATGTCTTTGGAGAAGTGTCTACTCATGTCTTTTGCCCATTTCTTCATTGGATTATTTGTTTTTTGGGTGTTGAGTTTGATAAGTTCCTTACAGATTTTGGATACTAGCCCTTTATCTGATATGTCATTTGCAAATATCTTCTCCCATTCTGTCAGTTGCCTTTTAGACTTGCTGATTGTTTCCCTCACTGTGCAGAAGCTTTTTATTTTGATGAGATCCCAGTAGTTAATTTTTGCTTTGGTTTTACTTGCCTCAGGAGACATGTTGAGTAAGTAGTTGCTGTGACCAAGATCAAAGAGGTCTTTCATCCACTTTGAGTGCATTTTTGTGTATGGTGTAAGAAAATGGTCCAGGTTCATTCTTCTGCATGTCACGGTCCAGTTTTGCCAGCACCACTTGCTGAACAGACTGTATTTATTCCATTGGCTATTCTTTCCTGCTTTATAAAAGATTAGTTGGCCATATGTTTGTGGGTCCATTTCTGGGTTCTCTATTTGGTTCCATTGATCTGAGTGTCTGTTCTTGTGCCAGTACCATACTGTCTTGATGATTATAGCTTTGTAGTATAGCTTGAAGTCCGGGATTGTGATGCCTTCTGCTTTGGTCTTCTCTTTCAAGATTGCTTTGGCTATTTGGGGTCTTTTCTGGTTCCATACAAATTTTAGAATTATTTGTTCTAGCTCTGTGAGGAATGCTGGTGTTATTTAGATAGGGATTGCATTGAATACGTAGATTGCTTTGGGTAGTATTGATACTTTAACAATATTTGTTCTTCCTTTCCAGGAGCATGGAATATTTTTACATTTTTTTGTGTCTTCTTCAATTTCTTTCATAAGCTTTGTATAGTTTTCAGTGTATAGATTTTTTACCTCTTTGTTTAGATTTTTCCTAGGTATTTTATGGTTTTTGGTGCAATTGTAAATGGGATCGATTCCTTGATTTCTCTTTCTGCTGCTTCATTGTTGGTGAATAGGAATGCAACTTATTTCTGTGCGTTGATTTTATATCCTGCAACTTTGCTGAATTCATGAATCAGTTCTAGCAGTTTTTTTGGTGGAATCTTTTGGGCTTTCCATATAGACTATCATGTCATCTGCAAAGAGTAAAAGTTTGACATCCTCCTGGCCGATTTGGATGACTTTATTTCTTTGTGTTGTCTGATTGCAGAGGCTAAGACTTCCAATACTTTGTTGAATAACAGTGGTGAGAGTGGACATCCTTGTCTTGTTCCTGACCTTAGAGGGAAAGCTCTCAGTTTTTCTCCATTGAGGATGATATTAGCATTCAGTCATTCATATATGGCTTTAATGATCTCAAGGTATGATCCTTCTATCCCTACTTTCTTGAGGGTTTTTATCAAGAAAGGATGCTGTATTTTGTCTACTGCTTTCTCTGCATCTATTGAGAGGATCATATCGTTCTTGTCCTTTCTTTTATTGATGTGAAGAATCATGTTAATTGTTTTGTGGATACTGAACCAGCCCTGCACCCCGGTATAAATCCCACTTGGTTGTGGTGAGTAATTTTTTAATGTATTGTTGTATCCGGTTGGCTAATATCTTTTTAAGGATTTTTGCATACTTGTTCATCAGGGAAATTGGTCTATAGTTTTCCTTTTTAGTGTGGTCTCTGTCTGGTTTTGGAATCGAGGTAATACTGGCCTCATAGAAGGATTTCAGACAAACTATATTTTAAACTAAAGAGTGTAACAAGAGATGAATAGGGCATTATATCATAATTAATTGGTCTATCCATCCAGAAGAGCTCACAATTGTAAATGTTATGCTCCCAACTTGGAACACCCAAATATATAAATCCATTAATCACAAACATAGGCAATCTTATTGATAAGAATATGGTAATTGTAGGTGACTTTAATACTCCATTTACAACAATGGACAGATCATCTAGGTAGAAAATCATTAAAGAAACAATGGCCTTGAATGATACACTGGACCAGATGGATTTGGCATATATATTCAGAACTTTTCATGAAAAGCAAACAGAATACACATTTGTCTCAAGTGCATATGGAACATTCTCCAAAATAGATCACATACTGGATCACAAAACATTCCTCAATAAATATAAAAGAATTGAGATCATACCATGCATATTTTTAGGTCACGACGTTATGAAACTTGAAATCAACCACAAGAAAAAAATGGAAAGCCTCAAAATACATGGAGGTTAAAGAATACCCTACTAAAGAATGAATGGGTTAACCAGGCAATTAAAGAAGAAATTAAAAAATATATAGAAGCAAATTAAAATGAAAACACGACAGTCCAAAACCTATGGGATACAACAAAGGCAGTCCTAAGAAGAAAATACATTGCAATCCAGGCCTATCTCAGCAACAAGAAAAATCCCAAATACAAAACATAACCTCACACCTAAAGGAACTAGAAGCAGAACAGCAAAGGAACCCCAAACCCAGAAGTAGAGAAATAATAAAGGTTAGAGCAGAAATAAATAATACAGAATCAAAAAAAAAACAACTCAGAAAAACAGATAAACTAAGAGCTGTTTTTATGAAAGAATAAACAAAATTGATAAACCCCTAGCCAGACTTCTCAAAAGAGAGAGAGAGAGAGAGATTGAGAGAGAGAGAGAACCCAAATAGATAAAATCATGAATGAAAAAGGAGAGATCACAACCAACACCAAATACAATTATAAGAGAATACTATAAAGAATTATATGCTAACAAACTGGACAACCTGGAAGAAATGGACAAATTCCTAGACACCCACACACTACCAAACTCAAACGGAAAGAAATAGAAAATTTGAACAGACCCATAACCAACAAATTAATTGAATCAGTTATCAAAAATCTCCCAACAAATAAGAGTCCTGTGTAAGATGGCTTCCCAGGGGAATTCTACAAGACATTTAAAGCCTCTCAAGCTGTTCCAAAAAATTGAAATGGGAGGAAAGCTTCTGGACTCATTTTATGAAGCCGGTATGATCTAGACTCCCAAACTAGACAGAGACCCCACTAAAAAGGAGAATTACAGGCCAATATCCCTGACGAACATCGATGCAAAAATTCTCAACAAGATACTAGCAAATCGAATTCAACAGTATTAAAAGAAGTATTCACCATGATCAAGTAGGATTCATTTCTGGGCTGCAGAGCTGGTTCAATATTAGCAAATCAATCAGTGTGATACATCACATTAATAGAAGAAAAGATAAGAGCCATATGATCCTGCCAATAGATGCAGAAAAAGCATTTGGCAAAATACAGCATCCTTTCTTAATAACAACCCTCAAGAAAGTCGGGATAGAAGGAACATACCTTAACATCATAAAAGACATATATGAAAGGCCCACAGTTAATATCATCCTCATTGGAGAAAAACTGAGAGCTTTCCCCAAGATCAGGAGCATGACAGTAATGTCCACTGTCACCATTGTTGTTTAATATAGTGTTTAAGGTCCTAGCTTCTGTAATCAGACAACAAAATGAAATAAAAGGAATGCAAATTGGCAAAGAAGAAATCAAACTTTCACTTTTTATAGATGACATGATACTCTACATGAAAAACCTGAAAGACTCCACAAAAAAGCTGCTAGAACTGATACATGACTTCAGCAAAGTCACAGGGTATAAAATCAATGTACAGAAATTGGTTGTATTTCTATACCCCAATAATGAAACAATAAAAAGAGAAATCAAGGAATCGATCCCATTTAAAATCACACCAAGAACCATAAAATACTTAGGAATAAATCTAACCAAAGATGTAAAAAATTACAATTAAAAATATAGAAAAATTATGAAAGAAACTGAAGAAGACACAAAGAAATGGAAAAACATTCCATGCTCATGGATTGGAAGAATAAATATTGTTAAAATGTCAACAATACCCAAATCTATCTACACATTCAATACAATCCCAATCAAAATTGCACCAACTTTCTTCTCAAAGCTAGAACAAGCAGTCCTAAAATTTGTATGGAACCACAAAAGACCTGAATAGCCAAAGTAATGATGAAAAAGAAAACCAAAGCAAGAGGCATCACAATCCCGGACTTTAGCCTCTACTACAAAGCTGTAATTATCAAGACAGCATGGTATTGGTACAAAAAACAGACACATAGACGAATGGAATAGAATAGAGAACCCAGAATTGGACCCAAAAATGTATGTCCAAGTAATCTTTGACAAAGAGTATCCAATGGAAAAAAGACAGTCTCTTTAGCAAATGGTGGTGGGAGAACTAGAGAGCAACAGGCATAAGAATGAAACTGGACCACTTTCTTCCACCATACACAAAAATAAACTCAAAATGGATAAAAGACTTAACGTGAGACAGGAAACCATCAAAACCCTAGAGGAGAAAACAGGCAACACCCTTTTTGACCTCAGTTATAGCAACTTGTTACTCAACACATCTCCAAAGGCAAGGGAAATAAAAGTAAAAATGAACTATTGAGACCTCATCAAGATAAAAAGCTTCTGCACAGTAAAGGAAGCAATCAACAAAACTAAAAGGCAGCTGATGGAATGGGAGAAGATATTTGCAAATGGCATATTGGATAAAGGGTTATTCAAAATCTATAAAGAACTTCCCAAACTCAACACCCGAAAAACAAATAATCCAGTGAAGAAATGGGCAGAAGACATGAATAGACACTTTTCCAAAGAAGATATCCAGATGGCCAACAGAAAAATAAGAAGATGCTCAACCTCACTCATCATCAGGGAAATACAAATCAAAACCACAATGAGATACCACCTCACACCAGTCAGAGTGGCAAAAATTAATAACTCAAGAAACAACAGATGTTGGTGAGGATGTTGCACTGTTGTTGGGAATGCAAGCTGGTCCAGCCACTCTGGAAAACGGTGTGGAGGTTTCTCAAACAATTAAAAATAGAATTGCCATACTAGAAATTTATCCAAAGGATACCAGAGTGCTGATTCATAGGGCTACACGTGCCCCAATGTTTATAGCAGTGCTATCAACAATAGCCAAATTATGGAAGAACCCAAATGTTCATCAACTGATGACTGGATAAAGAAGATGTAGTTTATATACATAACAGAACACTACTTGGCAATGAGAAAGAATGAAATCTTGTCATTAGCAGCAATGTGGATGGAACTGGAGGGTATCACGCTAAGTGAAATAAGTCAGTCAAAGACAAATATCATATGTTTTCACTCATATGTGGAATTTGAGAAACTTAACAGAAGACCATGGGGGAAAGGGAGGGGGAAAAACAGTTTCAAACAGAGAGGAGGCAAACTACAAGGGACTCTTAAATACAGAGAATAAACTGATGGTTGAAGCGGAGGAAGGTGGGGAGGGGCAAATGGGTGATGGGCATTGAGGAGGGTACCTGTTGGGCTGAGCACTGGGTGTTGTATGTAAGCGATGAACCCTGAATTTTATTCGGAAATTAGGTCATTGCAGATGAATGAATGGTATCCTCATAAAAAGGGGAAATGTGGGCACAGACATGCACACATAAGGAAAACACCACGTGAAGATGAAGGTATATACCTGTAAGACAAGGAATGCCAAAGTCTTCCAGCAAATCACAAGAACTAGGAGAGAGACATAGAACCAATTCTTCCTCATGGCCTTCAAATGCAACTAACACTGTTAACATTTTGATCTCAGACTTATAGTCTCTGGAACTGTGAGACAATAAACTTCTGTTGGTTAAGTCCCCTGCTTTGTGGTATTTTATTACAGCAGATCTAGCAAGCTAATAAATCATTATTTGATTTTCCCACTCACCCTAGCTACTGAGATCAGAGATGTGCACTGATACAAAGGTAGACAAGTTATATGGTATCCAGTAGTAGTTAGCAGACAATATCCGTGACACTTGCTCACATGGATTAATAAAGAAAGCAGGGAACGGAAATTATAAGCAGGAAGAAGTAATATATTAGAAGGGAAAGTACAGAATCATTAATAGCAAGGACAAGCATAGGTCAAAGACACACAGAGTTTAGGGGCACCTGGGTGTCTCAATGGATTAAGTGACTGACTCCTGATTTCAGCTCAGATTATGATCTCATGGTTTGTGGGTTTGAGCCCTGCATCCAGGTCCATGCTGACAGTGAGGAGGCTGCTTGGGATTCCGTCTCTCCCTTTCTCTCTTTCTGCATTTGCTCTCTCTGTCTCTTAAAAATAAATAAATAGGGGCGCCTGGGTGGCTCAACGGTTAAGAGTCAGACTTCAACTCAGGTCACAATCTTGCAGTCCATGAATTCGAGCCCCGCGTCAGGCTCTGGGCTGATGGCTCAGAGCCTGGAGCCTGCTTCTGATTCTGTGTCTCCCTCTCTCTCTCTGCCCCTCCCCTGTTCATGCTCTGTCTCTCTCTGTCTCAAAAATAAATAAATGTTAAAAAAAATTAAAAAATAAATAAATAAAAATAAAAGACACACAGAGTTTACATTAGTAATCAAAATGACAAAGCAATGAGTTTGTAGGATAAAGCTAAAGCAGACTTTAGGGGAAAATTCTTATTCTCAATGCATATATTGGAAAAGAAAATATAAAAGTAAATTATCTGAGATTCAATAGCAAGAATCTAGAAAACAGAACAGCTAAGTAAACTCAAACAACTAGGATAAAAAATCAAAATAAAATAAAAATAAATGACATATCTATAGGAAAGAAAAATCTATAAAGCCAGAAGTTAGTTCTGAAGAAAAATAAAAAATATTAAACTCCAGTAATAAATAGAAAAAAAACAGTGAAAATAATCAATAATCAAAATTATAAATAAAAGAGGAAATATCACAACTGGTCTTTTAGTCATTAACAATATTACAAGCAACCGTATGTCAGTAAATTTGAAAATGTTGATGAAATGGAAATATGCCTTGCAAAACACAGCTTCACATAACTGGTACAGAAAAAAAAAGTATGAATGTTTCTAAATCTGTTAAAGAAATTTAATCAATATAAAAGAATATTCTTCTAAAGAAAATTTGAAGTCCAGATAGCTTTGCTGGTGAATTTCTCTACACGTTTAAGAAAGAAATATGATACATTTTACACAGCTATTTCAGAGACTAGCAAGAGAGAATGTTTCTCAATTTGTTTCATAATACCAAACTACCTTGTTGACAAAAACTTGTCAAGGACATTACGAAAAACAAAATAACAGATGTTGGTGAGGATGCAAAAAAGGGGAACACTTTTGCATGCTGGTGGGAATGCAAACTGGCACAGCCACTCTGGGAAAACAGTATGGAGGTTCCTTAAAAAATTAAAAGTAGAACTACCCTATAACCCAGCAATTGCACTACTAGGTATTCATCCAAAGAATACAAAAATGCTAATTCAAAGGGGCATATGTACCCCAGTGTTTATAGCAGTGCTATCAACAATAGCCAATGTATGGAAAGAGCCCAAATGCCCATCGACTGATGAATGGATAAAGAAGAGGTGGTTTATATATACAATAGAATATTACTTGATGATCAAAAAGAAAGAAATCTTGCCATTTGCAACAACATGGATGGAAGTAGAGTGTATTATTTGTATTAAAAGATTAATATATGTTTCTCTCATATGTGGAATCTAAGAAACAAAGCAGATGAACATAGAGGAAGGGAATGAAAAACAGGATAAAAACACAGAGGGAGGCAAATCATAAGAGACTCTTAAACACAGAGAACAAATTGAGGGTTGATGGAGGGAAGGCCGGTGGGGGGATGGGCTAAACGAGTCATGGGCATTAAGGAGCATACTTGTTGGGATGAGCACTGGGTGTTCTATGTAAGTGCTGAATCCCTGGGTTCTACTCCTGAAATCAATACTACATATATGTTAACAAACTTGAATTTAAATAAATAAAGTAAGTAAAAAATATTACAGAACAATATTCCTCATTAACTCAAACACCTTAAACACGATTGTAACAAATAAAAACCAAAAATACATGAAAAGAAAAATATTTCATAATCAAATGAGGTTAATTTCTATAATTCAAATGTTGTGTAATATACAAAATTAATCAATGCAATTCAATACATTCATAGTAAACAGGAAAATATTATTTCAACAACTAAAAGAAAAAATAATTTAGTTAGACGTAACACCCATTCATGAGTGAAAATAAAAACAACAGGATGGATCTTACAAGCGTTGTATTGCAGAAGAGAACCAAACTCAGAAAAGTATATATTATATGATTCCATTTATGTGAACTTCAAGAGCAGGTGAACTGACTTATAGTTTGGGATATAATAAGTAGTCCCTTCTGTGGATGGGTGTTTAGAAGAGGCATGATAGAGTCTTTGAGGTGTTGGGAATTTTCTGTATCTTAATTTCATTAATAATGGCATGGATGCATACATATGTAAAAATTTATTGATCTGCACACTTATTTCTTAAAATATCTCAAAACAATTAAATGACAGAGCAATAGAGATAAAAAAAATATTCTCAGCACTGAGAGGAGGACAAAACCTTTCTCATGATTGCAACACCTGAATTTTCCTTCTGCCTTTATGTTGCTTTATTTTTATTTCAATTACTTTCACATACATACACACCAAAACAAAGAAAGAAAAACACTCATAAACATTAAAAATAATGACTAGAACATAATGGGTACCCAGTAAATCTTTCTTTAATGAATGAATGAATATGAGATCACTCCTAATTTTGTGCACAGCACAATGTTGTGATATATTGCTTTGTATTTTTGTTGTTAATATTTGTTATCTGTGTATGTGTTGTCGTCAGATAGACTTTAAATATATTATTAACTCATTTACTGAGGTACTATTTTCTGAGTTCTTTGAATATTTTCCACCAATCGCTGATATCCAATAATATATTTCTTTAATTTATAGTTAATAATAAATTTATGGCTTAAAATCTATTCATCAGTTGCAATGGAGGCATTATAAGCACTAGAGTGAAAAATAATGCCTGCCTACCCTAGAATATACGTGATTTGAAGAAAACCAAGGTAGTATGTAAATAAATAATATGCTTAAATCATAAGGGGGAAGGATTCCAGAGGAAGCTAATATTAAAATAACATATGGTCGTGTAATCAGAAGAGAGATCTTAACGAACTTAAGGATGATCTAAAACTTCAGATATATGTGCAGCAATATTCCAAGTAGTGGAAACACAACCAGATAATTATTTTCTCCCATAAGGTATTTATTACCTCATGTTATTTGGTTTTTCTCCCCCAGTTTTGGCTGAAACATATATTTCCTTTGTTTCACTAAGTACCTTCTTGATTATATATTTACTGCTCAAAGCCATTTAAATAATGCTATTTATAAGACATAATTAAAATTCTTATTTTTTCAATGAAAAGGACAATTCATCACTAACAATCCCAAATAATCAGTATAGCTTAAACAAGTCAGGATTATTTTAGTCATACAGAAGCTGGAACAAATTAGTTGAGAATCAAGAAGAACTATCTAGTTTCTTAAAGATCTCCAAATCCTAATAAATGGGCAGTTTGGTGTGAAAAAAAGAAAACGGCTAAAAATTCTCAGCAGGACCTTCAGTATTTCTATAGGCTTCTTGAAAAAAAGGGGCATGAACTGATATATGCTATTGTAGCAAATATTCTTAGTAGTACTGGTATCTTTAAATTGTACTGATAGTTTTAATTTAAATTAAACTCATTGTTATCAGTCCCTGCAGATGTGTGAAAAGTTTACTGTCTAAATGGCACCATAAAGTGAAACTGAATAATACAACAATAAAAATGAAGGCAGGTTAATTAAAATGAAACCCATGAAGACTTCTCTGGGAGAGACATCCTATTTCATATTGTAAGTCAAATCCTTCCCTTTCTCCCATTCCCCACATCTCCAAGTTCTTAGACTTCCAATTGGAAATAAAATTTTATAATAAATTTGAGTAAAGAATGCATGTCAAAACATACAAATGTATGTGGGCTTTTTAAAAATTCCATTTTTTCTTTTTCTGCTTAAAAAAAAAAAAAGAATTTAAATCATTCCAAACAGCATATTATGAAGGCGAGCAATCAGCCCAGACAAGCTGAAAGGAAGAAAGAATTTGCCCCAGAAATAAAAGGAGAAGAACAGCTAAAAAACGAAATATTTTGTGTTATTTAAATTGCAAATGTGGTTATTTTTTATCAATGTCTCCAATACCGTTTTGGCAGCTCTGAATAAATGATGAAAGTAGCATCTTTTTCTCACCACTGTTATCAACAATCTAGACAGGACAATTAATTTCTCCTAGGTGCATGAGGATTTTTTTCTCCTCAAAAATTTTGCCAGTTGATTTAAGGTCAGGGTTTCCATCTCCTTGGTGGTAGATTTGATAATTTCATTAAGAAATCGTGTCCATGGTGGAGGGTGGGGTGATGGAAAGTAAAATCAGGACTAGAAGGGTGATTATTTTTTGTAGAGAATTTGTAAACATGTCGTTTTCTACCATTTCCTTCATTTTACACTGACAAATTTGAGGCTGTAGTTAGCATTTCAACTTCTTGAAAAGATTATTTACAAGTATTGTAATATTTTTAATGTTTATTTGTTTTTGAGAGACAGAGAGCAAGCAGGGGAGGGCAGAGAGAGAGGGAGATAGAATCCGAAGCAGGCCCCAGGCTCTGAGCTGTCAGCCCAGAGCCCGACGCCGGTGGGGCTCAAACTCACGAAGGGTGAGATCATGACCTGAGCCGAAGTCAGACGCTTAACCGACTGAGCCACTCAGGTGCCCCTATTTAGTCCTTTTGATAATGATAAGGATCCTCTGTTTTTCCTAAACACAGTATGAAGTAAATATGCCCGTCAATGTCATTTCAACTAAATCGTATAAACTTGGAGAGGAGTGTGGTCATAGCAATTCCTAGATTTCCATCAGAAAAAGAAAGTTCAGTTCCTGCATCCTGGCCTCATAAAACAGCAACTATTTTAGTCGTTGTTTACTGCCTACCCTCTCTCGAGGTCAAGCTAATTCTCAGGGGAAGACTCTCTGCTTAGTACCACCTACAGTCCCTCAGACAAAGCCCTCCCGGAAACTGCCTAGACCCTTAAGTCTAATTAGCAAGGTTCAATCTCCAGTGTCTGGGGAGATATTTCCAAAGAGAGAAAAGACCTCTCTCTTCTTCCCTATAGAAGATTCTCCTAGCATAAGAACCTAGGCTGGCCCATGACATTTATTTCTCCTTATGTTTCTTCCATGAGGACGCAGCTAGAGCTAGACTGTTCAGATCTGAGAAAGCCCACAGTGGGCATTATGGGAGTGGCGGAATATGCACATGTGGTGCAGCAAATGCTTTATGTCTGGGTCTGGCCCTGGTCTCTGTCCTCTGGCCCTAGCCAGTGTCACTTCTGAAATTTAGGATGGCACATCTAAGCAAAAGAAAGCACAATTTAACAGTTTCACTAATAAAATGTTAGGTTGAGGTTTTGTTTTGTTTTTATTTATTTATTTTTTTTGTCTCTGTGCCTGTCTTTCATCTGGGTGGTTGAATGGCTGCCCCACACCAGGAATCCAGTATTTGTAGGGAATCCAGAGGAATAGACTGTCTATTTTTCTTAGACACCCCCCAGGACTTTTTTTTGTAATAGCTTATTCTAGGAGAATAGAATACTCTTCTAGATCGTGTTTTTTACAATCTAGAAGATTGTATGGTATATGCTCTTAAATCTATTGTATGGTATATGCTCTTATCTATTGATGTAATTGTCCCAATAGTCTTTTAAAAGGAAAGATGCAATTGGGGCGCCTGGGTGGCGCAGTCGGTTAAGCGTCCGACTTCAGCCAGGTCACGATCTCGCGGTCCGGGAGTTCGAGCCCTGCGTCAGGCTCTGGGCTGATGGCTGGGAGCCTGGAGCCTGTTTCTGATTCTGTGTCTCCCTCTCTCTCTGCCCCTCCCCCGTTCATGCTCTGTCTCTCTCTGTCCCAAAAATAAATAAACGTTGAAAAAAAAATTAAAAAAAAAATTAAAAAAAAAAAAAGGAAAGATGCAAGCTAAAATACAGTTACAAGCAAATATTTGCCATAAATCTTTAACTGAAGAGGAGACCAGTATTTACTAATTTTATCAACCCTAGCCAAAGCTAATCTTCTTTGTAAATATATTCTTTGACTAACCCACCCAGGCTGGTCTCTTCTTCCTCTGATATCCTATACCACTCTTTAAAAAGTCAGTTATTTTGGGGTGGCTCAGTTGGTTGGGCGGCCGACTTCAGCTCAGGTAATGATCTCGCAGTCTGTGGGTTCGAGCCCCGCGTGGGGCTCTGTGCTGGCAGCTCAGAGCCTGGAGCCTGCTTGCAATTCTGTGTCTCCCTCTCTCTCTGCCCCTCCCCTGCTTGCTCTCTGTCTCTCTCTGTTTCTCAAATAATAAACATTAAAAAAAATTTTTAAGTCAATTATTTTGGCAATTAATTGTATGTGCCTTGTCACATTTCTTCAATGTATTAACTGTTATTTTGAAATTGCTATTTTCCTTATGTTCTCCCCACACACAGGAATGCTTTCTCTTTTTTTGTTTAAGTGTTTATTTTTCTGAGGGGGGGGGCAGAGAGGAGGACAGAGGATCCAAAGCAGACTCCCCACTGACAGCAGAGAGCCCCAATGTAGAGCTCAAACTCACAAAACTGCAAGATCATGACCTGAGCCAAACTTGGATACTTAACCGACTGAGCCACCCAGGCACCCCGTCCTTATGTTTTTTTTAAATTTAATCCAAATACATTGTGAGATTTTAAAGGGCACAGATTTACATTTTTAAAACTCTATGACAGTGATGATAATTGTCAAACTGCATTGAGCTCTTACTGCGTGCCAGATATTGTTCCATATTCTTCCATATATTGTTTTATTTATATATTTATTTATATCAGCACACGGGGTCCTCACCACAAACTTATGTTATCAAATAACCTTTTCATGGATGTGAAAGGCACGTAATAGCTAGTAAGAGGTTGAGTAGCATTTGTTCCATCCCCCAATATTTGTTCTAAAAAACAGCAGATATTTTATACACAGAAAATATTGAATTTGAACCCACTATGGGTACAATGAGGCCCTCAGACTCCCACATGTGATGATATTTATGAGTTTATAGTCCAAGGGGTTCATATCTCTACCTTTACATGGAAGAGAAAACCAAGCCTCTATCAAAAACAGGCAATACTATAGAACACTAGAGTTAGATAAAATACCCCTTTGCCAGGCTTTAACCTCTTCTCATGTTGCAGTCACAGAGCCACTGGTGGAGAAGGCAGGACTCTCGTCCAGAGCCTCTTCAATTTAGTCTAAGTTGAATTCCCAGGAAATAGTTTTATTGGGTTACTACCAGGATAGGCTGTTAGTAAATTAATTTATAAAAGAAAGTTTCCCTCAAAAAAGGCCTTGGTAGCAAGGCTTTAGCAAGATTTGCTGAGTACTCCATGAGTAATAGATTTAAGGAGGTCAACAAAACAGACATTTTTATTTTTTTTTTTAATTTTTTTTTCAACGTTTATTTATTTTTGGGACAGAGAGAGACAGAGCATGAACGGGGGAGGGGCAGAGAGAGAGGGAGACACAGAATCGGAAACAGGCTCCAGGCTCTGAGCCATCAGCCCAGAGCCTGACGCGGGGCTCGAACTCACGGACCGCGAGATCGTGATCTGAGCTGAAGTCGGATGCTTAACCGACTGCGCCACCCAGGCGCCCCCAGACATTTTTATTTTACACTATATGGTATTTTGTTACATCAATCTTTTGGCCTCCATGTGGTAACCTTTCAAAAACTTTTTAGAGCAATTTCTTAAAACCACTTATTGAATTTAGCTATAATAGAATCTCACAGAATCCACATCATTTTTTTCTTCATGATGAAATCTAAGACATTCTCTAATTAGCCTGATTTTTTAAAACATAACTCAAATAAAGACAAGGTAAAAAGTTCTTGACATTTCAGTATAGCTTATTCTTTGTTTTCCAGTCATTTATCAAAAAATACTTTCAACATTAATTATATTCCATATATATTATACTTTGTGATCACATGTACAGATGAGTTTAAAAGTAAGCTGATTATTTTCAGGAGTTTTTTGGCACTTTCTAAATTTTATTTTTAGTATTTATTTATTTTGCGATAGAAAGCATGAGTAGGGGAGAGGCAGAGAGAGGAGAGAAAGAGAATTCCAAGCAGGTTCTGCACTATCAGCATGGAGCCCAATGTGGGGCTCGAACTCACGAATCATGAGATCATGACCTGAGTTGAAATCAAGAGTTGGACGCTTAACTGACTGAGCCACCCAGGCGCCTCAAATTTTTGCATATTTTAAAATATGCTTCTAATTGATCACTAATTTATCCAATCTTTAAATTGGTAAATATTCATTTAAAAAGTGTATTACATATTAAGTGTACCAGGATCTAAAGATATTTTGCTAGGCAAAACAAACACATACCTTGCCCCCATTCTCATGAGGAAGTCAAAATTAATGGAGAAATTACATCAATATATAAATTCTAACTGTATCACCTCTATGAATCAAAATATGTTAGTAACTTTGAAAACTTATAGAAGATATGTATCATCTCTGTCATGGAATTCTCTAATACAGGTAGTGTTACTGCAGGTTTTGTTTTTTGTTTGTTTCTTTGTTTGTTTTGTTTTGTTTTCCAGCATCTCTGTTGGATATTGAACTCTCATCCACTAGGTAAATGGGAGCCAACAAAGCATCAAAGCTGTGAAACTACACCATATGAAGAGACATTCCTTTACTTCCAATGCTAAATAAGAAAGCTTTAAAAATGGCAACTGTTGATGAAGGCATATTAGTGTGTTGTTACTCTATAGGGGAAATAAGACCTCAAAAGTCATTTCCTTATCAAAAAATCATTCAAAAAATGTATTAATGTGTTGTACATGAAATGTTTCCAGGTGAAAAAATTGACTGCAAATACAGATACAGTTTACTTGAAAAAGTTGGCTCTTCTAAATTGATCAAAGTTAAGTCAAACATAGATAAAAGTCACTGTTAGGATCCTGTTCCCTAGCAACTTAGAATTCCAGATTTCTCTTCCAGAATGCACTCCCAGCTGTCTCGAATTGGCTTATGATCATTGTTTCTGCTGATATCATTGACATTCTGTTTTATATTCTATCTTTACTTTGTGTTAAGAAATGTTACCTGAATTTGTTTAAGCTGTTTACTTCCTACTTATCACTTTAACTTTGTCTGAGGGAAACTGGCACTTTGAATGAAAAACAGTACAATATAACTCATTTCTTCCTATTTATCCAACTGAAATGAAATCCCCAGTTTACCAAAATATACATTTTAAAAATGTACACCACCATTTGTATAAAATTAAGAAAGTAGTTTATTACCTGAGAATACGATGGTAAAAACAAACAAAACTCCACAAAAACTGACAATTATCTTTTTAAATTATTTATTTATTTATTTACTTATTTATTTATTTTCTTTAATGTTTATTTATTTTGAGAAAGAGAGACACAGAGCATGATCAGGGGAGGGGCAGAGAGAGAGGGAGACACAGAATCCGAAGCAGGCTCCAGGCTCTGAGCTGTGAGCACAAAGCCCGATGTGGGGCTCGAACTCACAGACCGTGAGATCATGACCCGAGCTGAAGTTGGATGCTTAACCAACTGAGCCACCCAGGTGCCCCTATTTTTGTTTTTTGGGTTTTTTTTTGTTTGTTTGTTTTTGGTGTTTGTTTGTTAGTTTGTTTTTTGTTTTTTGGGGTTTTGTGTTTGTTTTTTTTGTTTTTTGTTTTTTGTTTTGAGAGAGAGAGAGATGTGTGTGCAGGAGCAGGGAAGGAGCTAAAGGAGAGAGAAACTTAAGTTAAGCTTCACACCCAGTGAGGGCTCCAAGGCTGGGCTCAATCTCAGGGCTTTGAGATCACAACCTGAGCCAAAGTCAAGAGTCAGATGCTTAACCGACTGAGCCATCCAGGTGCCTCTACAATTACATTTTAAATAACTGTCCTATCTCGTCTCCTTCAACCATACCAAATTCTTCATTTCTAACAAGATATCTTTCTTATCTAATTATTTGAGAAAGTAGAAGCTTTTCATTCATAAGTTATATTGTTTCAACCTACTCTTTAACTTCATATCCTATTAATTATCAAGACTGGGTGACTTCACCCCTGCCCCCAACACTTTAAATTTTGAAGTTAAGATACATCTTTGTTTATTTTACTTTATAATCCTCGCATAGTACATCTTAACCAACTGCACTCACAAAATTATGGAAGTGTCTCCGCTCCCTATTAAAATCATGGTTGGAAACCACTGCATCAGTAGACAATTATTACTGTCATTAGAAAATGTATATTAGGTACATGAGGTATCTTAGGTGCTCATCTAATAAGAATTTAGACATATCCCATTAATAAAGCATTATAAAGATAGACATAAAATGAATTAATTTACTGCCATTATAGATGTTTATGCAAACTAATTTTAGGGAGGTAATAACATTTATGGTTTATCCTAGAGTTTTGCATCAACACCAATTCATTATTTTTTTACATCTGCAAAATGTATATTTCTTTGAAATACTTTAACTGAAATTATTTATACAGATGAAGCATAAAAATGCATTTGAATCTGTTAATTTCCTGACATAAACTTGACTAATTATTTTAAAATTCAGATGGCAAAAATATCTCAGCACAAAATATCACGATACCTTTGCAATACATTTAAATTTATACAATGCTAAATTATGTTTATGGAAAGAATATGATAATCAAATGCAATTTGGAACATTTTTTTTTCTGATGCTTCCCAATAAAATTTCTTGAATGGGTGTTACACAAATGTATAGATATCATCCAGAATTTGAGAAATACCGTAGTTAGCTACCCAAATCAAAACTAATCAGAAACAGAATTTACATCCTTGAGTTTACAAACCTAAATAAAATATTACTTCTAATATTTAGGTTTTTATTCTGAGAAGATTTATATATGAACTAGAGTGATCACCAGCCAACAGCCAGGTTAATTACACCACATTGTGTTAGTACCATGTTGTTCTCAAGCAGAAGTAATGTTAAAAAGCCAGATAACGTGAAGTCAGATATTCAAAGACAAACAATTGTGGAGCTATTCAAATTATAGAAAATGTGCGATGACGGTTTGAATTAACAAATTGAAGTGAGTATCTTTTTTCAAATGTCTGTTAATGTTAATAAGCAAAGAGGCAGAGTACTGGAGCTCACTAATCAGGAGTTGTCAATGGTGGGTCAAAAGAACTAAGTGATGGAGGCAAATTTTATACACTTAGTAATAAGTAGGAGATTATTATGTATGATTTTATCTTAATTGGTTTTGAAAATTAATTGGATGGTAACAAAAGCTGGCATAAAGCTTTTCATTTGAATAGAACAATTAAAAACCCCAAAAGGCTTAGAGTTTATGATAACCACTCTACTGGATTAACTCCTAGCTATAAAATCAGAAGAGATTTATTATTTATCTGAAAATTGAGTTAATGTTAATGACTAATGTATGTTACTTAGCTGGGAACATTTCTACTTTTCAAAGCATGTTTCTTCGGTCAAGGTCAAGTCTGTACAAAATTGATATAATAGTAAATGACTTCCATGACTACCTTTTTTTTTTTCTCATTCAAAATTGGAAAAGTATATAATGAAAGTAATAGAACATAGTACTTATTACCCTTTACTCCAATAACTGAACTCTTTTTTTTAGTCTTCTGTAATATCTGCCATACTAAAAGTAATATGTGGCTTAAATTAGAAATAAGAACAATCATTTCTATATTTACTCATCTTCATAAGGTTACAATTATATATATCATCCTTTTATAAGTTAATTTCTGAAAATTTCATGTTATCTTTTAATATAGTCATTAAAACAGACTAGCATTGATATTTGTTAAAGATAAGATATTTTGGAATGAACCCTAGTGTGTCAGCAACTGATGGATAGAGTCACTCTTAATCATGTTAAAATTAACACTGATCATTTATTTACAGAATCTGAAGTGTTAGAAAAATATTTATTACTATAGAATAATATTTAGTCATAAATGACATACATATATTTACAGTACTGATGCAATGATATGTATTTCTAGAGTTATGCTTAACTGGTTAATATTCAACAGGGCCCATTATCTCTTCTGGCTTTTATCAACTAATTTCATTTATTTATTTATTTATTTATTTATTTATTTATTTACCTATTTATTTATTTATTTTTAATATTTATTTATTTATTTATTGAGAGAGATTGAGAGAGACAGAGCGCGAGCAGGGAGGAGCAGAGAGAGAGAGAGACGGAGACACAAAATCAGAAGCAGACTCCAGGCTCTGAGCTGTCAACACAGGGCCTGATGCGGGTTCCAACACACAATCCGTGAGATAATGACCGGAGCCAAAGATGGACTTTTAACTGACAGAGCCGCCAGGAGCCCCTCTTTTTCTTTTTTTTATTTAAAAAAAATGTTTATTTATTTTTGAGAGAGAAAGAAACAGAGTGTGAGATGTAGAGGGGAGAGAGGAAGACACAGAATCCGAAGCAGGCTCCAGGCTCTGAGCTGTCAGCACAGAGCCTGACTTGAGGCTCAAAGCCACAAATCTTGAGATCATGATGTGAGCTGAAGTCAGACTCTTAACTGACTGAGCCACCCAAGTGCTTTGAACCAATTTCTTATCAGATATTACAAACCTACTCTGCCCATATTTTACCTTCTTACTGTTTAAAAAGGAGTGGCTATGTTTTAGTGTGTCACCAGATTTTTAAGCAGATTATTTAGAACCAATGCCAACTGCTTTGGGTATTTACATAAATGAAATGAAATGAAAGGATTAGTCTAGATTTTGTTCAGTTTTAATATGCAATGTAGATTTTGTTTCCTATAAAGATATGGAATTAAAAACAGGATATTTTAAAGGGAAAAATGTTTTCTTTAAATTGAGTGTATATATCTCCCCTTTAAAATATATTTGTAAAAAATTTATGTAAGGTTAACATTCCTCAATTACCTTGGTAGTTAATGAATTACTCTGGTAAGTGAATTTTATTTTATGCTCACACTAACAAAACATTGGAATGCAATGGAAATTTAGAGCATGTCTGGACAGATGGAAATAATAAATAAAGCAAGAGAATGAATGAACAGAGTGAAACAGCAGAAAGTATATTATCTCAACAAGAAATGCTGGATTTTGTCTTTTGAAACCTGTTCCAAATCAGTAAGCTTTTTATATTCGCCAGGAGTGTTTGTTTTCACATTTTCATAGTCGTTCAGCAGTCCTTGACAAGCTCTTTGTGGCCAAGAAAATTTAAAACTACTTTGAAATTCTCTGAGCAACTCACAGATACCATCAAAATATACTGCCATAGTATGAAGAAAAGTTGAAGAATTATGCCTTTAAAATTGTGCCAAGAAACCTAGCCAGCGTCTTTCTGTCTTTCATTATCAAGCAGAATTCTACACTGCCTGCCTTTGGGCTAGGCAATTCCGTAGACATTTCTCATACAACTGCTTACTGCAAAAGTTTTAGACCAGAAAAGACTTACTTTTCTCACTCTGGGGAAGTAGCATAGTATAAGAAGAAAAAATAGTATGCAAAAGCAGGAGAACTGTGTCTGCCATTAACCAACAAATGATCGAAACTCTCCAGCATTTGGATTTTATATCCAGAAAAGAATGGAAGTGCATTGTGGGAGCTCTAGTGCCCCGTTTAGCTCTTAAAGTATGAATCTGCTACCTTTCTGGTCAGTTAAATATCCAGGTCTTATTATAAAGAGTGTGACCAAAATTTGACCATATGACACATCGCAAGGCCTTCCTCTAAGCTGCATAGTCCATTGAAAGGAACAAATTATGAGGTGGCAGGTAAGTAACAAAAGGAGGAAAGGAGAGTTTATATCCAGCTGCTTCTTGACATCTTGTATTGTCCAGGTACCTCAAATAAAGCACTCCCCTTTACGGATCTGATCCTTTCCCAGTGTTTGTCCTGTTAATGAATGACACCACCATCCAGAAACTTTGAAAGCTAAAAATCTCTCCTTTAAGTCCCAAACTAAATCCATCACTGAATCCCATTTGTTATAGCTGCTAAAACCATGCAACTGTATTCATATCTCTCATCTCCATGTATTACAATATTTTCATTAGAGGCTATAACCTTTTAAGTTGCCTACTTCAATGCAATTTTTCTCTTCCCCAGCCAAACTAGTCTCCATTCTATAACCACCAAGTTTTTCTCACAATATACCTTCTGGTCATATCATTCCAAACCTCAATGTTGAAGACAATGCCTCTGTGACTTCCCGTTGCTCTTATGATGAAGCTAAATCGAACATAATTTTATCCAGTAGAACTTTATGCCATAATGGAAGTGTTTTCTGAACTTTCCAGTCTGGTAACCACTAGCCACAAGTGGCAACTGAGAACATGAAATGAGACTAGTTCAGCTGAGGAACTAAATTCTCAGTTCTATGTCATTTTAATTCCTGTAACTCCAAATTTAAGTAATCACGTTATTTGGTGGCATCCACATCGGGCACTGTAGCTTACAAATACATCCGCTGCATCATCTGGTCTTTACCCCTTCTCAAGCCCTTTCCTATACCAAATCCTTCATCCTCTTGCTCTCTCTGACTCACTCCTTCTTTAAGTTATGCAAATTCCACTTCCGTTCCCGGATGCCTCAGGGAAACTTTACACACATTATGACATCTGATGGGAGACCTCTTCTAGTTAGCACCAATCATCCTTCAGATTATCCAAGAATGAAACAAATTTCCTTAAGGAATAAAGAAGCACTCTTCTTCATTGTCCTTGCCACAGTTTCAGACTTACATTTATGTATGTGTTTTCTTTGATACAACTAGATTACAAGATAAGGGCATGGACCACCCTTGCCTAGCAAATTACTCTAGTGCTTAGCACATAGTAAGCATTCCATAAATATTAATTACATGAAGGAGTGACTAAATATTCTGTAGCCCCATAGCTTCAATTTGACTTGAATTTTTCTGGTAATACATTTGGCAAATCTTTCTAAGCATACAAAGCAGCAACTAAAGAAAATTTGCCAAATTGCCAACCTTTCCTCAGACCAACAAAGGTACGGAAATTGAGTTTCTTTGGTATTTACAGATTCGGAAATCATCCAACAACATCTGAGATAAAAGCTCAAACAAACAGGGATTGTTAATAACCAATTTGCCTGAAACAGCCTAAACTACATTCAGGCTGACAAGTTAGTGAAGAAAACTTTCATAACCTTCACCAACAACCTGAGCTGCACAAATCCCTCTGCTCTTGATATCTTAATTTAATCCCTTTTGAAGTCATTTGTTCCTGTAACTGGCATTTTAATCTCCTTGTGTGCTTCTGGTTGTCCCCGTTTCACACTTGTTATCAGTATACTCTTCTGCAGCTTAATGCCTTCAAAGAGCCAAGCCTAGTTTTACTGTAACTCAGATTTTTAAGCTCCTTTTCAAGGATCTTCAACTTTTAATCTTTTTCTTCATCCTAATTCCATGAATACATCTTGCGTTTTTGAGGGGACAGGTTTATAGGGCAGTCTGTGCATTCATCCAGCTTGCCCCCTACCTTGAAGACAAAGAAGTTGTCTCTTGAAATTCTCTAACGGGCATGTAATACGGACTAGTATACTCTACATCTAGATGACTGATCATACAAAATCATTCAGTAATCTATTCATTATAATTCCATAAAGCACTAGAGACTTTCCAATAAACTCTATATCAAATCTCTTTAGTCAAATGACATGTATGTGAAGGTATGCTAAGAACATTTACATTTGGACCCTTTCAATATAACACAGGCTGTAAAAGCATCATGGTATGGGGCCAAAATTTGTATTTCAACAAATACTTATAATATTTATGATACATATGTTTATGCCACTATCTAACATTCTGAATCCTACCACATCAATTATAATAATAAAATAACACTTATCCATCATTCAGTAATATTAGATGAACTAATGTAGTTCAAGCACCTAGTTATAGTACATTTGTAAATATTAAATACTTTTGCTTCCTATTCTCTGTTTCCATTCTTTTATTATTAACATTTTTCAAAGCCTTCCCTCCAAGAATTCTATTTTATAGGCTCAGGACTGTCATCCTCAGCTGAAAGCAATGATGACACAGTCCTTCAGTATCTTTGTCCTACCTATTAACTAGCATTATTTTTGTACACTGAGACCAAGTTTTCAGTGTCGTTGGACCCCAGATAAAAGCAAGTCTATGAGGTGACAATGTGGTCATCAGCATCTTTCTGCCAAGTTAACTCTAACTATCCTACATGATTTTGCCTCTTATTCCAATTCCCTTTTGCCATTGGAGCACCATCACTTACATGGCCAGGACCATGGCTAACTCTTTCTATTCCTTTGTTCTTGGGAGGTAGATCCAACTGTCTCCATCCCTAAACACTCGTCATAATTTTGAACGGATGAGTGACTTGGAAACTCATTCCTGCCCTTCATTGAATGTCAACTCTTGAATGTCATTTTCACTTTTTCCATCATATTACAACTTTGGGGATAACAACACCATCTGAACCACACCTAAGTTTGCCATTGTGTGTTAGATTGTCTGGCTGCCATTGCAAAAGCCAGCCATCATAGCTGGTTAATTAATCTGCTCTTTTGGCCTTATCTTTTTCTCCCCAGTTGCATGCCTCTGATGTCAGTGTCTGTCTCTCCAGCCTAACAGAGGTATCTTGTTAAAATGAAATCTTTTAGGCAACCACCAAGAAATTAGGAGACATAGGTTTTCATTTAGCAAACCTAAGCAAAAATGTGTTTTCCAGTAAAATATAATCATTGGCTATTATGTAGATGAAGTAATAATACATACAGAACAAAAACGATCTAGCAATAATTGTTGATATCTCATTTTTAAAGCTAAGGAAAACAACCTAACTTGTAAGTAGATCTTACAAAATAAACTAAAAGTTGGGGCGCCTGGGTGGCTCAGTTGGTTGAGTGGCCAACTTCAGCTCAGGTCATGATCTCACAGTCCATGAGTTCAAGCCCCATGTTGGGCTCTGTGCTAACAGCTCAGAGCCTGGAGCCTGCTTCAAATTCTGTGTCTCCCTCTCTCTCTCTGCCCCTTCCCCACTCATGCTCTATCTATCTCTGTCTCTCAAAAATGAATAAATGTTAAAAAAAAATAAAACAAAAACTAAAAAACAAAAACAACTAAAAGTGCATAATTCTACTTACCCCTGACACTCACTCCCAAATCCCAGGTCACAAATTCTCTAAGGTCAATGGTAAAGTTTCTATTTTTTGAGTTAATGTAATGACATTTGAACAACCACTGACCTGGAAAATCTGGAGAACACAGCCTTCTAAGTCTGATAGCTTTTCCAGGTAAAATGCCTGTCCTCTGTAGTGGTAGCATAGCACACACTCAATAGCAGGCATCTCTCAGCTTGGCTTCCTCCAAAATGCTGGAGGTGCTAAGGGAATAGCTTAAAATATAAGATGGAAGCTCCAAGCCAGGTGTGTGTTCAGCTGACGTCTGCTCTAATTTTAAATTTTTTAACCTTAAAGCAACACATTGTAAAATCTGTTCACATTTGTTATCTTTAAAGCTATTACTGCCATGAAAACAGAGACTTTTACTCCCTTGGTAGACTTCAAGAATTTCCCTAAGATGCTTGACCTAAAACCTATGGAAGTTTTATAGACCAATTTTCGGTCAACTCAGAACCAGAAGGAAAATGTTTATTATTTAATAATAATTTGTCTCTAGTTTGTTTGACCATTTCTAATTAGAATATCAAAGGAAGCATAATATACAAATGTATAGGTCAAATTTCATTACAACCATTATAATAATAAGCAACTCAAAGATAAACATACTATCCAATGCAACCAAATGTTTAAACAACCATCTTAGAAACAATCATAACTAAAAATTCACAGTAAAAGAGATTTCACTCACTCATTAAAGTTTAAATTCAAAAGATATTAAGAAAAAAACCTTTTGACACAAGATCTATTCTGATTGTTCCAATAAATATATAAGTTAATGTTAGTCTTATTATTGAAATGTCTGTTAAATTTCCTGTTGCTTCTCATAAATTGGATAAGCAACTGTGATTAAGAAAGGCAAAGAGTTTCAAGAAAATAAAAACCCAGGAATAAAATTTTTTAATATTTTTAATCCAGTTGATTTTCTTTCTCTATATATGTATGTTTCCCCCAAGTTCAGGTTACAGAGAATTATTATTAATCTTTTTCTCATTATATATTTCATGGCAAACCATTTCATAAGCTCTTAAGAATTATTTAAAACCCTGGTTTTAATGAATGACTTATATTATCTGAAATGGTGATGGTACCATATGCACACTTCACTATTATATATTTTAGTTATTTCTTAGTCTTTACTGTAAAGAAGATGCGATGAAAATCCTGTATATACATTTCGTCTAACTTATGAGTATTTTCTTGAGATAGGTTTCTACAAGTGGGAATTAATGATGCAAATAATATTTACAAAATTATGATTTTTAATACATAATGAATAAATGCTCTTTAAGAAAGTTTTTACCAATTCATACTTCTACCATGACTATATGGGGATGCTTGGTTCAACAAACTATCTTCAGCCCTGAGTATTATTTTTAAAATAAAATCTTGCCCCGTTTGAGATATTGAAAAGAGATACTTACTTATAATTCTTGTTATTAATAAGATATGATAAATTCTACACAATTTTTACAAAGAGTTTGCTTACATCATTATATTTTTATTTAAAATGTGTTCTTTTACTGACATAAGTGAAATCAATTATCACTTATCTATCTACCTATTTATCTAATTTATCCATCTATCTGTTTAGACATCTAGGAAATCAAGTCTAGCCTGTTATTTGCAAGAAATATTGTCCTAAAATGTCATGTTTCTCTTAATTTTAGCTATTTCATTTTTATGTAGGTAAGGTATTTTTAGGTAGCTTTACTTGAAAATTTTTCTTTTGTGTTCCTTACACTGCTTTTATTTCTCTTATGGTTTCATTATTGATAATTTTTAGTTTGTAGTTTGTAATCCATAATTTAACTATGTTTGAATTGATGTCCAAATTGATATATTTTCCCAAATTCCTAATATTAAATACAATTTACCCGATAAAGGATTCCTTTTCTATTCATCCTGTGGTCTGCTTAAGGTCTACATTCTTCTCCTATACCCAGTCTTTTGCATCTTATACCAATAGCAGATTGGTATAAAATTTTTAGTTTTAGAATACATTTTAATATGAACTAAAATGAATGAAACACAAAGTAAATAATGATAGATATGTCTTTATCTCAGTCCCTTACCAGCCAAGGTGTTCTTGCTCATGTTTCATGTTTGTCTAGGTTGGCTGCAGCTCTTCTGGATGCTTTCACTCTGGAACATTGCAGATTCACGGGCTGAAGGAAAAGATACATAGCTGGCTATTAGAATACCCTCTGTACCCATACTTCATGGCCAAATCCAGTCATAAGGCAAGGCCTGAATTCAAAAGGTTGGAATCCCATACTCTTCCCACGAGAAAGGCACAATGAAACACAAGGTACAAGTTTACACTAAATCAACTTTACATAATTTAATTAAGTCCAAGAAAGATCTCATTTCACTTTTGACTGAAATTATCCTAAACCCATAAATTAATGTAAGAGGAACTGGCATTTTTACAATACCCAGTTTTCTTATTCAGATACACATTTCTCTTCATTTATTCAAATCTCATCCTCAAAACTGTCAGCTAGGTTTGTAAATTTTTAATAGTTCTAAGGAAATTATTCAGTTTATAATAGGTTTTGAATATTTTAATTCAATAAGGAATTCAAAAAATTTTCCAATTATAATTTCAATTGCTTAATAATAATGTATGGAAAAAATCATTTAAATAATACTGATGTTGTATCTGCCATTTGGTTGGATGTTCTTTTTAATTTGGAATTGTAAGCGATTCCTTCAGGCTGTGCTGATCAATATAGTAGCCACTTGCCACATTTGGTTATTTAAATTTAAATTAATTGACATTAAATTAAATATTAAGTTCCTTGGTCACATTTGCCACATTTCGAATGCTTAAAGACAACATGTAATTAATAGCTACTGCTTTGGACAGGAGCTTTCTGGATCTTTCCATCATTGTAGAAAGTTCTATTAGTGTTGCTGTAGGGCTTCTCATTGTATAACCCTATTATCTGTCTATAATGTTAATTTTTTTCCTTCTAATAGTCATGATTTTTCTCATTTCTCTTTGTGTCCTATTATGTTGACAACATTAAGCAAAATGTGAATTACTGGTGGTGATAGTTTTGTATAACATCTACTAATTTTCTGCTTTTGTTGAAACCATAACCCTGGAGTGCATACATGGCTCTGTGGCCCATATAGTCTGCCCAAATTGTAACTACGGATATTCATTGCCCCTTTATTTTCTAGGCATTTTGTTATGAGAAGTGGTATGGAAAGATGCATAATGAAAAAGCAGGAAGCACCCAGGAAAACAGTATTTTGGCTGTCTTCAATATTAGCACCAGGACAGTAGAAGAAACACTGTCCAGTTTTTTTGATAGGTAGACAATGAGTCTCCAAGATAAATAGGAAGTTGAAAAGGGATGAAACACCCCACTTGCTGCTCTCAATCAAAGCATGTAGCAAAGCATGCACAACATAGGTTGCAATTCTTAATGAAACTCCATAGATTTTATCATCAGTGGATTATCCTCTTCCAATTCCACCATCTTATATTATAGTATTGTATTTCCTTGTTTTTAGTGCCCTGCATTTTCCCTTTCTTTTTTTGTGTGTTCACAGATCATTTTTCAGTTGAAGATAATGATAAGCTTCATCAGAGTTCACTAGCCAAACACCACATTGAAACAGAAGCTCATCTTGACTTAATATTATATACTCAGACTTTTCATTTACTCACAGTTTTGTAGGTAAGTGGACCCTACCCACAGTTTTTGTAGATAAATGGACTTGTAGACCTATAAATACGTTATTGACAATAAACTTACGAGCTAATGAGTGCCATTTACTTAACCTTGTTTTGTGTGTAAGGCACTTTACTAAGCTTTTAAACCATACTTCTGATGGTTTAAACACCACAATAATATTAAACACCGCCTCATTTTAAATTGAGGAAAATAAGGCTCAGACAGATTTAGTAATTTTCCCAAGGTCACAGCTGTAGTACCCAAAGAAGCAGGAATTTGAAACTTAATATATTTAACTCCAAAGAGATAATTTTTGTTGATAAAGTACTTGTGTATATGTGTGTGTAAGCATTTAAGAGAGAATTGACAAATAACATTGTATAGTGTAATTTAATTAGAATATATTTAAAGGAAATATTCTTAATTCTTACTAGGAAATAGCAATAGAAAGGTTTTCAGAAATAAAACACAAAAATAGTCTTTGGTTCCCTTGTGAAACACAGGTGTATTGAAAATCTGAGATTAAATTTTGCTGTATTAAACATTTTTTAAGATGACTTGTGATTTTGTCACTATCTTGGGAATATAAAGGGAGGGGAATATTTGAAACAAAAGGAAGTATATATGCATAAAACGCTTTTTATTCTCTGAATTTTATACTTACTGGCTTTGTAATTGGGCATCTGTGACCATTAAAACCTCTAGCCCCAATAAAACTTCCCAAAAACAACGGTATTTGTGGCACATATTGATCATTATATTGCTTTATTTAAAGTGAAAATTTTGCCCCCCAATGTTTACATTAAAGACTTCCATAAGTATCAACTGCCTCAAACTACAATTGTATAAATGTCCTATGGGACAGTAACGTAAATTTATGCTAATATCTCATTTTGTTAATAAAAGTGCTTTTTCTTAAATAAATTCACATGCATGAAAATCTTTGTTACCTTCATAATAAAACATATTAAAACTAATTTGTAAAATCTTCACACAGAATTTTCTCAGAGACAATGTGAAAGCATTTTGATCGACGCTGCCAAAGAAAACTTTGCATTTAGGCGTTCAACTAGAATATGAGTAAGTTTATTTCATTTTGATTGTTTCTATTTCTCTAATTTTAAATTTATACGAAACTGCTTTCAATAGCATAAAATTAATGATTGATATTAGACACTGAATTTAGGAAAATTCAACTTCATAAAAATTACTACTAGACATATATAGGAAATTTCTCTTTTCCTTTCTCTCGTTTTGGAAAAGTATGTGAGAAATACAGAGTAGACCAAAGGGCCTGAGGAGGGAAATGGATGATTTAGGGATAAGAGCTAAGAAATACCACTCTCATGAGACTGTAAGCTTCATAAAAGCGGGGATCATATGTGCCTTTTATATGACATCATCCTCATAATCCTGCCCTCGATAAATATCCATTCAATGATAGAATAGCCAAATGAATGAATGATAAGTAGCATAGGCTTACCTGTACACAGCTTAAATTAATTAAAAAAAAAAACTATATAAATCTCATATTTTCAAAACACAGTTTTTTTGTTTCCTTTTATTTATTCTTGTCAAACATTACCATTCCACCCCTATTCCTCAGTCTCGAATAGAATTCTCTTCTCCATACCTCTCTTCTACCTCTTATGTCTATTTCTGATCTTGTGGGACTGCCTACTAAGGTGTGCTTTCTTTGGGATGTTTTGAGGTTACCTCTATACTGTGGAGTAAATTGCAAAGGATGCCTATCCTTAGCACTCAGATAACTGAGATAATCTACTTACACATATCACACACTCACACACACCCTCTCATGCACACATAGTCACACCTTCATCTCCATGTACATAATATTATTAACAGTAAGCATTTATTAAGTATTGCTTAGCAAATATACTTTCATGTACTTGTATACTTGTAATATAGTAAAATATGTATACTAAGTGTACAAGTATCTATAATAAGCATTTGTGCTTATTACATGCATGTTGCATATAAAAATGATTATGACATCACAACCTTATGGGCACTGTTTATGGCCTTGCTATCAACACACCTAAGGCTCAGAGCAGCTGAATAATTACCTGAGATTACATAGCTGGTGAGTCGCTGAGCCGTGCTTCGCAGGCATTCAGGAATGCTTTTAACTCTGATCTTATACTGTATGTTACCAGGTGGAAAATTTCTGTGCCACATATGGAGTCTGTTTTACTGAGAGGTAATTATTTTTACAGAACAATTTTTCTTTTCCATCTCAGATTACAATCTTTATGAGAATTAAAGGTTGTTGAGGGTTGCCCGGGTGGCTCAGTCGGTTAAGCCACCGACTATTGATTTTGGCTCAGGTCATGATCTCACAATTCATGAAATTGAGCCCTGCATCGGGCTCTGTGCTGATAGCTTGGGATTGTCTCTCTCTTCCTCTCTCTCTGCCCCTCCCTTGTGTGCTCGGGCACTCTCTCTCTCTCTCTCTCTCAATAAATAAACTTTAAACTTAAAAAAAAAAATCGTTGAATGATTGAGTAAATAAATAAATATTAAACTTACCTCTGAAAGAGATGTTAACTTGGGATGTGGATTGTGTTTATTTATGAAGTGTATTTGCCTCAGGAGTAGGAAAAGAAGTAAGGTGAAGGTAATAAACTAAAGCTACGAACTACTGAGTCATTCTCCTTAACTTTTTGAAACATCACCCTAGGATGGGTATTATTATTTCCATATCTGTAAAATATATATATGTGAGAAAATTAGGGCTCAGAGTTTAAGAAACTTATCAGATAATATAGTTAGTAAGCAGCAAAGACGATATTCAGAAGCAAGTCGGCCTAACTCCAAAGTCCATGTTCTTAAACTAATTTGCCACATAAATGCCACCAGAGTGTCTGACATCTCTTGGAGTTTCAACTCTATACATAAATAATTAAGAGAGTTTTTTTTACGTTCTGGATTCCAAAACTCTGACCCAACATTTCAAAACTTTGTGGTGATGTACTTACTGAGAAAAGTAAGGAGTTAAAGGTAATGATAATTTAAAATGCATGCTTTATCTAATGGATGATTACTCCAAAATTTACCAGTTTATTTTTGAAATTACAATTTATTCGGACTACAATATCTTTGGATTCGAAATGTGTATATGCTTAAATGTATGAACACAAACTATTGTTGTTACTACAAATTCTACAAAATAGATCAACAAACAAAAAAAGATGCCAATTCACAGTTATCAGCTATCACAGTTCACCTGGATATGCAATCCAACAAGCACACTGCCATGAGTTTCACGACACAATCTTGAAAGAAAACTGACCGCCCTAGCTGAATGATCTCTTTATAACAATAGTTTTCCTGATTCAGAAGTTACTTTATATTTTTTAAAATTATTTCATATCTTCTATTCTTTAGAATCTAATCTCTCATTGACAATGGCTAAGAATTGATGAATGGTCCAGCAGAGAATTACATGGTATTTAGCTTTTCTGGAGAGATATGACATTTCAGGTTTAGGATGATTTATCACATGGTTGATATGTCAAGTTTTCCTTTGGGATGTTAGTTATTGCAAGAAATATAATGGATATAGCACTGGTGTATCTGGAGCTGGGCTAGAGTCTGCCTGTCACTCGGGGTGGCTAAGAAAAGCATTGACCACTTACTTACTGGACAAAATCTTCTGAGTTTTGGGCAAATGACTGCTTTCAAACATCTTGATATATTCTGTATGCCCAGTCAGTGTTCCCCTGCTGGTATAGAGAGCCTTCCCACTCTAGTAATTAGTGAAACCATTAGAGGATTCTTCTTGATCAACAAACTTTTATGTGTTGCCAAAACTTGTGCATACCCACAGTCAATATTTGTCAGTGTTAATCCCTCCTATTTAGGATTCACACTTCACACAGGATACTTTGTTCCTTTTGGGTGCCGCCTATTCACTTAGCTTTTTAAGAGAGGTTAATAAAGAGAAGAAATGTGCACACTTTAGGGCTTACCCATCTATTTAGAGAAGTTGCACCCACACACAAGACCCCTGACACTAAAACCAACGTAGCAAGTGATGAGCACTTCTGAGAAGGAAGATTAGACTCAGAAACTATTATTATTAGGGGCTCACCACAGCCAGCTATAAGAAATCAAGGTAAGAAACTATAAAATGGTAAAAAATGAGCACAGACTAGATTCTAAATCACAGCTATGATTCAAGAATGATACTAATTTCTCAAAGGTGATTCTCTGTGATTTAATTTGACATGGAAAATGCCATTCTTTTATGTAGCTAAACCCATAGTTTCCCCAGGTTTTTGAGAAATCTGAGAGGTGACTGTCCAGGAAGAAATGAGTCAGTGCCCAATGGCTTCAACTCTCCCTTGAGTTTCAGTTTCCCTATTACTTGTTCACTTCTATTTCCATTAGCCTATCTTAGGCCAGACCCTGAAAGGGTACTCATTCAACTAGGCACAGTATTAGGCCCAATTTCCTTTAGTAGAGCTAAAACAGGATTTTTGAAAAATAATTTTAATAAGAAATAGGAGAAGAAAATAAATTAAAAAGATAGCATGGAAACAGTCCTGCTAATGAAAAACATGTTTGTTTTTATACAATAGCTATCTCATATTATTTATTAGCTTTGAAACCAAGTATAGGACTCCTTCTAAATAATTCACATTGCCTCTCAAGATGCGAATTCAATAATAAATTCTTTTGAATATAAGGCATTTATTTTTATATACTATAACCTGATGAAGCCTTAATTATAACATATTTAAAAAAAATTTTTTTTCAACGTTTTTTTTTTTTTTATTTATTTTTGGGACAGAGAGAGACAGAGCATGAACGGGGGAGGGGCAGAGAGAGAGGGAGACACAGAATCAGAAACAGGCTCCAGGCTCTGAGCCATCAGCCCAGAGCCTGACGCGGGGCTCGAACTCACAGACCGTGAGATCGTGACCTGGCTGAAGTCGGAGGCTTAACCGACTGCGCCACCCAGGCGCCCCAATTATAACATATTTTTTTACAGCTATTTTATTTATTTAATTTATCCGTAGGGCCATTCTGTGTATAAGCAGAATAGATAGAAGACTGAGAAGTATTGTTGAGAAATGCTGCTAACCAGTGATATACTGGCTACAAAAAGTAACTAAAATATCCATTTTTTTTCCACCAGAAAAGTATTGAAAGCTTTTGATAAAATAAAATACATCACCTGTTTTGCTCACTGAGTCCTGGTTAAGAATGAGCACTAAATATGAGAAGGGGAAATAAATTTGTAAGCCATTGGAAAATGCTCTGTTAGATACCAAATAAAACTGGTGTTTACAACTGATGTTATTTCAGTTGTATCATAAACTCAAAACCAAACCCAATTAAAAAAAATCTAGAAATATTGGGAGAATAAGTTAAAATTATTTGGTGGTAGATTATATTTCAAAATTAATTGTACAGTTTCAGCAAAAATGAGTCATGAATTATTAGTAATCTCATGACAAGAAGCTCCAAGTTAATTACAGGCTCAGCACGAGTCAACAATGTGAAGGGAGTCTAAAGAAGGCAACGTGACCTTGGAATGGCTAAACAATGCCATTCTCAATCCAGGCAAGGTAGTAATCACCTTACTAAATTCTACGCTAGACACCACTCACCTAAGTGATTTTGTAAGCCACATAATTAGAAAGGGAGAGCGGCAGATATCACCCAGAACAAAACTAGCAAAGAGTCCAGAAATTCTTCATTGTTACAGACTAAATAGAGCTCCAGAAGTGGAGACAGAAAAATTAGGTTCAAATGGAACCCTTTTTGTTTGATGAGAGTTGAACGGTTTTGGGCTAGTCATTTTCTCACCTATAAAACTTCTGTAATAATACCATCCCCTTCCTAAAGTTGTTGTGCAGGTCAAATGAAATCATTTACATTAAGGCATTATTTAAGTTGTAACATGCTATGCAAATATTATATGAAAAATAGTTGATCTGGTTCTGAGAATATGATAATATGTGTGAGATGGAGAAGTTTGTTACTTATAATTTCATAGGGTTTCAGACAGGAGTAAAAGTGAAAGTGAAGCAGATTTTGCTTAATGAATAAAAGAGCTTAATAATGACTGAGAATGTATCAATAATATCACAGGTTGCCTTAAAAAAAAGTAGTAAGCTTCCTCTCTTAGGAAGAATTCATTGAGAAACTAGATAAAAACATGGAGTAGATGGTTGTGAAAGAATTTATAGTATGGGCTGTAAATACCTTTCCTTGTGAAAGAGTTTGCCAATATGGTGAAGTTTTGTTAGAATCCCAGTATGTATTTCCAAATCACTTGGTTAAGGACAATTTTACATTTAATACCAATTATAACAATACCAATTGGAGGCACTAGCACTTATAAAACACCAGTCATATTAAATACAATAAGTCCAGACTATTTGTATGGTCTTTTACAATTTTTAAAGCCATTTGTATACATACTTGACCTGGGAAAGAAGGAAGAGACTATATTTAAGCCCTATTTCTCCTATCCCTAATATAATATGGCTGATAATAGGACAAGAATTAGAAGGTTTGTTGTCCAAAATGTTGTTCCACATTTCTTGTACACGCACATTTTCTAATCTTGCCCCCAAGATAATGCTTAGAAAAACCAGCTTATGTGGATCAATACTGTAAGAGCAAAGTAAGTCAACATAGGCAACAGCAAGCAGACTAGGCAGAAAAAAAAAATTCTAAACCACCCAGCAAAGAATTGCCTTGTGAAATTTACAGCTTTACAAATCTTGTGTGGCTCTTTAAATAGAAAAAAAAGCTCAACTCTTTTTCTGACAAACTCTATCCGTGATTCTACTTGGAGAAATAAGAGTAATCAAATCTCATGCTTCAGAAATAAGCTGAACACTGTAGGGGTCAGGAAGATGTTTTTTCCTTTGTAACGCTGTTCCACTTGACAATTGGCTCAAAGCAAAGAAGGCGGCACTTCGGGCTTCTTTGCTTCCTTTTGATGCATCAGCACCAGTTTGTCTAATAGCCACGAAGGGCAAAAGCCCTTAAGAGGAAGGACAAATGCCAGCTTCCTAATCTGAAGGTGTTATGCAAAATGCAGACAGTTTATTCTCCTTGTTGATCAGGATTCTCATTTGTAGAATTGTGAGAATAAGTAAATACCTTCTTTGCATTCTCTAGATAACAGAGATTATCATTTGGAGCAAAGAAGGTGATTTCCTTATATTCACACACACACACACACACACACACACACAGACACGCACACACCCACATTGCCTGTTTATTTCACTAATCCAGTTTTTTTTCTTTCTATGAATTCATTTCTAGTTTGGCTAAGATAAATGAGAAAAATGCTATTATAGAGGGTAAATCTTTAATCATCTCTGGGTCTATACAGAAGCCAACTTGTGAGCCCTCTAACAGCAGGTTGAAAATTGTTGAGGAGAGCACCTGTCCATACCCTCACTCGGTGATGACTTGTGGATGAATGTGCCAAAGGGGAAATCCATGCATCCTTGTGAGTTACGGCCTCATTTTTAATGGTACAGGACAAAGAAATAGCAACAGACGGCCATTGTAAATCCTTCTATTTTTCAGACTCAGCTTTCAAAGGGTGAAAATAATCAGATAATTTAAAGCTGTTTGAGTTCAAATGAGAGAGGTGGCAAGGTGAGTGTTTTTACGGTTTTGAGAGCCTCATATTGTAGAAGGAAAAGGTGGCCTGCCTGAATCCCCTGGGAAGTAGGCACAGCTAAATAGGACTGTTAGAGGTGAGAGAGGATTTTTCAAATTTGCTGGTATATATCTGAAATGTTGTGCATGCTAGTGTGTTTGTTGATGAAAGCAAGACTTACAACATAGACATATCTTCATTAATACTTTAAGATGGGGTGGGGAGACAGGGGCAGAAAGGCTGAAAAGCTTAAAACCTTAGCACCCACATGGCCATATATCCCCTATGGATAGTCATGGCCAGCAAGACTCATGTGGACATGAGAAGATAGAAGATGTACTATATTTATCTTCCTGCTACAGCTATCTCCTATTCCAAATACTAGAGATGGAGACTGGCCTGACTAGGTAAAAAGAGGAAAACATTTAGGAGACATCTCTATATAGTGATTTATTGAAGGAGATGAAGAATTCTTACACTAGATAAGAGAAGTATTTCAAGAAGGTGGATAAGGCAGTGTACAGTAAGTTTCTGGAGAAGCAAGGGGGAATTTAAAAAACAAACAAAAAGCATTAAGAGTTTGACAAGTAAAATAAGATAATGAAAGAGTGGATAAATGAAAAGAACAGAAACAATTTCCAAAATACATAAAATGTATGAGGATCTTCTAGAGGGTTAACTATGGCATTCTACAAAATAGCAATAAACAATAATTTAATACATGAGAAATAACAGATGCACGAGCACTGTTGTAATTCCAGGAAGAAATGATGGTGCATTTGTGTCTGGTGACTTTCTGCTGAGGCATATGGTGACAACCATATGCATAGATGGCATGGCTAATTGGCTCTTATGCTGTATCTCTGGAGTGTGAATCCAAGACATGACAGAAAGTCTGCCCAGAGTCATCAACTTTGCTCCTCTCCACTTCCACTGGTCCATGTGGGGTGAAGGATAAGGTCACAAAAAAACACATATGTCCTTTCAATATATATTTATTGAGTCACACCTTGCTAGTGGAGACAACCATAAACAGCATGGTTTTGTCCTCATGAGGTCTACAAGCTTGTATTCAGGCAAGCATTTAGACAATAACCACTGAGAGTGATCCTTGCTATGACAGAAAAGTAAAGGGCACAGAAGATGAGTTTTTCCCTGAAGAAAGAACAGCATGTACCAAATGTGGGGATAAGAAAGAGAAAAATAAAAATAGTCAACTGAAAGTGGTGCATTTCTAATACTTTTGACAATCTTGATTTTAAAGTCACTCTAAAATTTCAAAGAAATTGAGAAATAAGAATACTAATCCCATCATCAATAAAATGAGGAAACATTTGTAAATCCAAAACACAATACATAATTAAGGAAACTTGATTAAATAATTATAAATGACTCATCAGAAAAATGGGAAGGCAAACTTCAATATCCCTAAAGGAAGAACTGAATGAGCTACCAGATGATTTGTGGTGGAGAAACCTCCCAAATATCCAGAAATCTAGGAATATGAGGTGAAACAGAGTGACTAAAAATGGGACTCATGTGTGACCTCTGGCTTGAGATGGTAGAACACAGTAAATTTTTTATTATTCAATTAATTGTGAGAAAACAAAGAAAATTAAATTAGAGAAATTAGTGTGAACACACAATAAATTTTAAGGATCTGTGTAAGGATCAATTAAACACCTGGTTACCTCCCCAACACTAACTAGACAAATGACTTCTCCCCTATTTGAAAGGAAACATAAGCCAGAGAGTTTCCCAAATCCAAGGAAGTACAACAAAGACAAGAGAAAAGAAAAGAAAGATAGAAATAAAAGTATTTATTTAAGATAGCAAGCATTTGACCAATAGGAATTTCAGAAAAAGAGAGCAAAGGAGATTGGGGGGGTGATATTATTACTAAGAAAAGAGAAATCTTCCCAGCCTGAAGGATTGAAGCTTTCTGATTGAATGGACTTACTGAAAGCCCAGTACAATAAACAAAAAATAACCCACAGTTAATCATATCTTATTGAAATATTGATATACCAGGCACAGAGAGAAGATCCTGAGAGCTTCCAGAAAGAAAAGCAGTATATAATTGTAGGCACTGTCAATCATTTATCTCAAATGATTGCAGCAAGAGCCTTTTAAAAAAACTATGGCTCGAGCCGGTAAAACACACTAAATTTTTTATTATTCAATTCATTGTGAGAAAACAAAGAAAATCAAATTAGAGAAATTAGTGTGAACACATAATAAGTCTACAGATGAATTTGAGTTATAAAAGGAAATAAGCTATACAAACAAGAAATGCCATAAACAGAAGAAACAAATGAAAGGAATATTACAAAATGTTAAGAATATCAGAAAATGTTTGCACAAAATGGAAGAGGCTTGATAAAAAAGTGATCAGAAAAATTAAAAGTGTAGAATAATTTATTATTGGGGGAGCAGAAAAGATATACTATGCTGATTTTGAAACACTCTTTGCTGTCTTAAAAAGGATGACAAATGACAAATTGAAAAGGGAAGCCCAGTTTTCAAGAGGAGAAAACTATTCCATATGTCAGTTAATTCCTCATTTGTAAAATTAGGATAGTTCATATGTTGTTGTGAGAATAAAATGAATTAGTTAATGTAAAACATTTAGAAAAATCAGGACATGTAATAAGCATTCAGTAAGATTAAAAATCATTTGATTTTAATTATGATTATTATCTCATATGTTTATTGTGTAAATTCCCAAATCTATCCCTACCTGATATGGATTCACCATAAGATGTTTACTGGTTCAGTGGTGGCATAGTGGAAATGAAAAAATGAGTAAGATGGTGATTAAGAGAAAGTTAGTCTCCAGAGAGTGGAAGAGATTGGATGACAGTATTTCAAATTACTATATGCAGTGGAATTTGGCAAATACAGGTTCAACTTATACCATGACTATATCTATTGGGATATTAGTAGTGATGGTACATAGGGTCAAGCAAGGATCATGTAGCTTTTCATTTTTTATTTAGAGCGTGGTGTAGGGAATAGAGTTGTTGTTGAGAAGCACTGTCAAGTCTCATTGAGAGTTCTCACTGAGAACCACCTACTGCATGGTTAGATTGTAGTAGCTAGGTAAGATCTTCAGGACCACATCATATCCAGTAGAAACAGGGAAAAAGGACAGCAAGGCAGAAGTGCAGGTACATAAACTGAATTCATAGTGAAGGCATGAAGTTAATTTTAAAACCACCTACTTGTGAGTATGGGGTTATAGGATGCTTCCAAGGTTTAAAATACAGTCAGGGACTGGAAAAGGTGAGCTTACAGGAGACTTGGCACAGGGCCTGAGGTAGAGCAAGATGGGAGAAAGAAAGTGGTACTCAGCAGCAACCCTGCCCAATTATCTCCTGAGTCAACTTTCCCAAAATATTTTTTCATTTCTCATTCAGTCAGAACAATGCATTGAACATTATGTGGGCTTCAGTAATAAATTTCAACAATTAATGAAAATAAAAGAGAAGCATATTTTAATTTTTATTGAAAATAAGAGAAAATTTAAGAAACTCTATTAAAATTATTAGAACTTGCCCCTAAGGACTCCTAATATATTGAATATAAATATATAAAACATGCTATAATTAAATTGTCAAATGTCAAAGACAAAAAAAAGGAAATTTAAGAGCAGCAAGAGAAAAAAGAGAAGTTACATATAAGTAATGTTGATAAGATTGTCTGCAGGTTTTTCAACAGAAACTTTTCAGGGAAGGAAAGAATAGA
The DNA here is from genome assembly GCF_016509475.1 of Prionailurus bengalensis. Lineage (NCBI taxonomy): Eukaryota > Metazoa > Chordata > Mammalia > Carnivora > Felidae > Prionailurus > Prionailurus bengalensis. The sequence goes on from NC_057349.1 coordinate 103,840,837, forward strand.
ATAGCATAATCAAACTACTGAAAGAAAATAACTATCAGCCAAGAGTTCTATACCCAGTGAAGCTGTTCTTCAGAAATGAAAGAGCAATAAACTTCCCCAAAGAAAAGCTGAGGAAATTCACTACCATCACACCTGCCTCATAAAAACGCCAAGGGAGCTCTTTGAGTGGAAGTAAACAATGTTCATTAACATCATAATAACATAAGAAGCTATTGTACATCTCACCAGCAATGCTAAGTATGTAGTCATAGAGTCTGCAATATCATAAGAGTGGTGTACCATTCACTTATAACTCTAGTTTAAAAGTTTAAAAAATAAAAGTAATAAAAATAACCATAGCTATAATAATCTCTTATTAGTTCCATAGTATAAAAACATCTAGATTGTAACAACAATAACCTAAATTATGAGGCAGAGGAGAAATAAAAGTGTAAAGTGAGTGAATTCTATTGAAGTTAAGTTCTTATCAGTTTTAAAAAGAGTGTTATAAGTTTAAGATATTTTATGTAAGCCATACGGTAACCACAAGGGAAAATTATGTATTAAATACACAAAATATCATGATAAGAAGACAAAATGGGGCACCTGGCTGGCTCAGTCAGTTAAGGATCTGACTCTTGATTTCAGCCCAGGTCATGATCTCAAGGTTCGTGGATCTGAGCCTCACATCAGGCTCTGGGCTGGCAGTGTGGAGCTGCTTGGGATTTTTTATTTCCTTCTCTGCCCCTACCCTGCTCGTGTTTTCCCTCTCTCTCAAAAAAGAAATAGATAAACATAAAAAAAAATTTAAAAAGAAGTCAAAATATACTGATACCAAAAGACATCAAAACACAAAATAGACAGCAGGAAAAAAAAAAGAACAACAAAATACAAAACAACCAGAAAACAATTAAAATGGCAATAAGTCTTTACCTACCAATAATTACTTTAAATGTAAGTGGACTGAATTATTTAATTCAAATACATAGAATGGCTGAATAGGTAAAAAAACAAGATCCAACAATCCAAAAAGAGACCCACTTTAGCCTTAAAGACATCCATGAACTAAGAATGAAGGGATGGAAAAAGACATTGCAAGTAAATGGTAATGACAACAACAAAAAAGGTATGGTAGCTATACTTATCAGATAAATAGACTCTCAACAAAAATGGCAAAAAGAGACAAAGAAGGTCATTATAAAATGATAAAGAAGTCAATACATCAAGAAGATACAATTGTAAATATTTATGCACTCAACAGAGGACCTAAGTATATAAAGCAAAAGCAAACAGAGGTAAAAGGAAAAATAAACAATAATACAATAATAGTTTGAGATTTTTATGCCCACTTTCAACAATGGGTAGATCATTCAGACAAAGAATCAATAAGGAAACAGTGGATTTAAACAACATTATGGACTAAATGAACCTAACAGACATATACAGAATATATACAACAGACAAAAAATATATAAAATTAACATACAAAAATCAGTAGTGTTTCTATACATGAACAATAAATTTTCTGAAGAAAAAAGAAATCAATACTATTTGCAATGGCATCCAAAAAATATATTTAGGAATATATTTAACTGAGGTGGTGAAATACCTGTACACTGAAAACCACAACACATTAATGAAAGAAATTGAAAAATATATAAAGAAACTTAAAGATATCCTGTGTTAATGGATTAGAAGGATTAATATTATTAAAATGTCAATACTACCAAAAGTGTTCTATAGATTCAGTGCAGTTCCCTCTAATATTCCAGTAGCATTTTTTATAGAAGTATAAAGAAATCTCCTAAAATTTATGTGGAACCACAAAGACTCCAAATAGCCAAAGAAATCCTGAGAAAGAAGAGGCATCACAGTTTCTGATTTCAAGCTATATTATAAAGCTATAGTCATAAAAACAGTACAGTACTGATATCAAAACAAATAGACCAATGGAAAAGAATCAAGAGTCCAGAAATAAATCCAAGCATATATATTGTCAACTAATATTTGACAAGGAAGTCAAGAATTCCCAGTGAAGACAAGATAGTTCTTTCAATAAATGGTGTTGGAATAATCAGATATTCACGTGTAAAAGAAGAAAACTGGACCCATATCTTATACCACTCCAAAAATTCATTCAAAATAAATTAAAGACTATGCAGGACTTGAAATCATGAAACTCCTAGAAGAAAACATAGGAATAAAGCGCCTTGACAAAGATCTTGGTAATTAGTTTTTAAATATGGCATCTGGTGCACAAGCCAAAAAAGCAAAAATAAATAAGTGGGACTACATCAGACTAAAACCTTTCTGCATGGAAAAAGAAACCATCAACCTAGTGAAAAGACGACCTATGGAATGTGAAAAAAAATGTATGCATGTATCTGATCAAGGGTTAATATCCAAAATATACAAAAACTCATTCAAAAGCAAAACAATCCAAATTTTAGAATGTGCAAAAGATCTAAATAACGTTTCTCAAAAAAAGATATATGAAAATCAAACAGATACATGAAAAGATGCTCAATGTCACTAGTCATTAGGGAAATGCAAATTTATTAAAACCACAATGAAATATCACCTAAGGCCTGTTAGAATAGTCATCATAAAAAAAGATACTAGGGGTACCTGGGTGGCTCAGTCGCTTAAGTCTCCGACTTTGGTTCAGGTCATGATCTCACGGTTTGTGAGTTTGAGGCCCACGTCAGGCTCTATGATGACAGCTCAGAGCCTGGAGCCTGCTTCAGTTTCTGTATCTCCTTCTCTCTCTGCCCTCCCTGACTTGCATTCTGCCTCTCTCTGTCTCTCAAAAATAAATAAATGTAAAAAAATAAGAATAAAAATAAAAAGATAATAGATAGCAAATGTGGACATGGATGTGGAGAAACAGGAACCCTCATGCATTCTTGGTGGGATTACAAATTGGTAAAGTCACAATGGAAAATAGTATGAAGTATCCTCAAAAAATTAAAAATAGAAGCACCATGTCATCCAGAAATTCCACCTCTGGGCATATTTCCGAAGAAAACATGAATACTAATTGAAAAAGATATCTGCACACCCATGTTCATAGTAGCATCATTTACAATAACCAAGACATGTAAAAAAAAATAAGTGCCTATCTGTAGATGAATGGATACAGAAGTTGTCACACACACACACACACACACACACACACACACACACACACAGGAATATTATTCAGCCATTAAAAAGGAAAAATATCTTACCAGTTGTGACAATGTAGATGGACCTAAAAAACATTATGTTAAGTGAAACAAGTCACACAAACAGAGAAAGACAAACATTGTATGCACTGTATGATCACTTATATGGAGAATCTTTAAAAAAAAGTACAGAAAAAGAGATCATATTTGTGGTTATCAGAGGCAGATGGTGGGAGAAGAAGCAATTAGAAAAAGATGGTCACAAGGTACAAACTTCTAGTTATGAGATAAATAAGTACTAGGGATATAAAGTACAACATGGTGATTATAATAAACACTGCTGTATTATAAATAAGAAAGTTATTAAGAAAATAAATCCCAAGAGTTCTCATAACAAAGATTTTTTTTCCTTTTCTTTTTCTTGTATCTATATGAAAAGATGGATGTTAGCTGAACCTATTGTGTAATTATTTCAGAATATATGTAAATCAAACCATCATGCCACATGCCTTAAAGTTATACAGTGATGTATTTCAATTATTTCTTAATAAAACTAAAAAAGTTTTAAAATTAATTTACTTTCATGAAGTTGTAGGACTGAGATCCCTGAGGTTTCCTTGCTGGCTATCAGCTGGTGGTTGTTCTTAGCTTCTGGAAACTCCTCACATTCCTTGGTTCCTGGCCTCCTCCATCTTCAAAGCCAGCAAGGGCCCATTGATTATTCTCATGTTTTGAATTTCTATGACTCCCATTCCACTTTTCTACTTTTAGGGGCTCATGAGGTTATATGGAACCATGCCAAGTACAGGATAAGCACCCTGTCATAAGGTCAGCTGATTAGTAACTTTGGTAACATCTGCGAAGTCACTTTCTCTGTATAACATGACATATTCACAAGCATGAAGTCAGGGGACAGAGACCATGGGGACAAGAAGCATGCTCATCACAGAAGATAACACCCCTCAAGGAAATAGCTGTGGGATCCAGAGTCCTTCCACAGATCCAGCACTCAAAGCTCATGCCACTACCATCATCCAGTACTAGAACTTAGCATCCCCAGTGGTCCCACCACCTACTGGATCCCACCATGCTCTGTGTCTATGTACCCCCCAAGATTACAGAAACAATAAACTTCTGAAAACACCACATCCACTTTTTGGAGTTGCAGGTAATTCCTGTAATTGCAAATTTCTAGGTTGCAACACCTTTTTGGCTCCTTCAACTTCCCCAACGCTTTCTAACACATGCCTCTGTGGTCAATACTTTCTAAATTAGCTATCAATACCTTTCTGACTTTTCATTTTGCTGATTAAAATCTGACTAGTGGAGGTACCATATGACCAAAGGGCCCTGTGGCCTTAGGAAACACCAGGTCATTCAAAATTAAGCACTTTTTCTTTCTGCAGGACTTTTTAGAACATTGCATATATTAATGAGTATTATGAACACCCCAAAATGGATCTAGCATGCAGCATCACTGTTTACCAAATATTTTTTGTCAAGGGACCTTTGTCTTATGGAGCATATAGGCTTAGAGCTTGTGAAACTTAAACACTATTATAGTTGAAATCTTCTCAAGTTATTGTGTTAATTCTAATCAACACTAAATATTTGATTAACAAAAATTTTGTCTACATTTGTTGAACTTAGAGTAGTATTTGGGAGTTAATTTTGATAACCAGAGAAGTTAAAACTGATAGGTTAAGTTTTGTTTTGTTGTTTTGTTGTGTTGTGTTGTGTTGTGTTGTGTTTTCTCAATCAGTTCCCTGTAGCCATCTTTCCTCTAGGCATTGAAAGCCATTCCAAAATCTAAGTGAGAAAGTCATTCTCAAAGATATCCATATAGTGAAGGAACTTATCAGGTAAAGGCCAGGTTTCCTTTTAGCTCTCTCTCACCTTCAAGAATCTTAACTATGTTCAAAATAAGGTTTCTTTCAACTACCTCTGCTTACTTCTCCTGGTGTTGTTTTTCTCTTATTCCTGTTCCCCATTGCTTTGCTGTTTGCCTCCCATCCCTCACCCTGAGAACAGATGAGAGACCTAAAGCATCAAGGGCAACCATGAAGGAAAAACAAAACTCTGAAAGTGTCACAAATGGCCCCACAACAGAGCAAGGGTTAAGTAATCTACCTCCCTCTTGATGAATTCCTATAGTCATTAAAAATGACAATTATGATGATTTTGCAGCAACATGGAAAAATGTTTATGATATAATTAATAGTAGATAGAAAAATGCAAAACACAAAATGAGAGCTACACTATGATTATGACTATTTGGATTATATGTTCATGGGGACAAAAACTGGAAGGGAACATGAAACACATAAAAATAGATTGTCAGGGATGGCAGGGAAATCCTGGGTGAATATTTTCTCTCTTTACATTCAGCCAATGGTTCTGTAACACTCAAGCACATTTTGAAAACTAAAATTAAAAAAAAAAAACAGACTTAAGAATGTGTGCAAGTGGTAGAGAATTGACAATCATTCTTGTTTGTGTAAGGGTGAGAAAGTAGGATCTATATAGAAGGATAAAAAATAGTCAATCTGTCTTTTATATCAAAATGCAACTTGTTTACTTGCTGTTTAAAAAAACAAAGCATCATGCTTCTAAGCAACCAACCAGGCCTTGCTTGGTAAAACCAACTTTATGTTACTAAACGTTTGAGGCTCTAATGTAAAAGGTAATTCCACCCTCTCAAGTTGGGCCTTGAAGGTCATTGTAGCAGGAAAAACAACAAGATGAGAACATGCTTTCTGCTGGGTAGGGGTGGGAAGTGGAAAAACTGAAAAAAAAGGACTAGCAAAGGCTTTGAATGGGCCCCATTCACCAAAGGTTACATTCCAGAAGGTTGTCTAAGAATATCTGTAGCAGGGAGATACCAAGGAAAGGGCTATACCACCCACAGGCCCAGAGTATCTCACCAGTCAACTATCTCAACTTCATGTTGGGGACTCTTGTACACTTACTCTTAGAGTAACCACCTCTGGTGGTCCAACTGTGGTGAGAATGCCACAACGCCCTGCCTGAGCCTCAGATGTTAGGGCCTGTGGGCTCACAAAGCAGTGGAAGGTCTCCTGGGGCTTAATGAAAATGTAGAACATTCAGAGCTGGGCAGAGATGAGCACGGGCTGGAAAAAGCAAAAGAAGAATGACTGTTGGGCATATCTGTGTTCAGGGAGACAGAACAAACTTGTGACAATGAGCATGGCTCCCCTATATACACTTTGGAGAACAAAGTAGCCTAAAGGAACAAAGCCAGGAATTTATCCTGTAAATTAGGAGTGTGGGGGTACTCTGAAACCAGGCAGTGTCAAGGAAGGGAAAAAGAAGGAGTGCTTGTTCCAAGCCAGTGGGACCCTAGCTGAGGGGACAGGAGTGTTGGCACGCCTTAGGAGAAAGAATTGTGTGACAGACAGATAAGCACGAGCTGGAGAGACTCTGGAGTAATCAGGCACCATGAGAGTTAAGGAAAGAACTTGATGGATGGACTAAGATCTAGGCATCTGACCTCTCTCTAAGCAGTGTTCTCTTGTGCCCATCCATGCCTGCAACAGAGGCACTGGTTAGAGGCTAAACTTGGTGTGGAGTGAGGATCCCAGCACTCAGATACCTGTCAGGTATACTCAGAGCCCGAGCTAGCAGTAATGACTGAGTTCAAATGAATGAGTCCTGAAAGTAATGTCCACAGGCATGTGGTAGGCTGAAAAATGGCCTCCCAAAGATGTCCTCCTCCTAATCCCTGGAATCAATGAATATGCCATCTTACCTGTCAGGAGGGACTTTCCAGATGTGATTAAGGTAATGGACATTGAAATGAAATTATCCTGGGTTAGCTGGTGAGCCCAATGTAGTCACAGATGTCCTCATAAGAATGACGCAGAAAGGTCAGAGTCAAACAAGATGTGACAAGAGAAGGAGAAATCAGAGTAATGGGAAACCACAGGTCAAGGAGTATGGGTAGCTTCTAGACACTGGAAAAAGCCAAAGAAATGGGTTTCATCCTAAAGCTTCCAGCAGGAACAAAGTCCTGCCAATATATTGATTTTAGCCAAGCAAAACAGATTTCAGACTTCTACCTCCAGAACTGTAAGATAATAAATGTGTCTTGTGTTAAGCCATTTAATATATACACAATTATATTAATGTATATATTTATAATTAACTAGAAAACTTTGAAATGTAGGTTTGTAAAAAATATATACCAGTAAAACAAATTAAAAAAACAGAAGAAGAAATATTTGATTCATGATAACAATAAAAGTTATAAAATGCTCAAAAATAAACAACAAAGTCATGGAATACATAGGAAGAAAAGCATGGAATTTCACTGAGGGGCATAAAATGAGATATCTGTAAATGGAAGAGTATTTCTTTTCCTTCAATAAAAAGACAGAATATCATAAAACTGTCAATATTACAAATATTAATTTATAAATTTATTATAATCTCAAATAAAATTATAACTTGATTTTAAATTTTAGAATTATATGAAGTATAGGAAAACTTAATTATCTGATAATAACTAAGATAACAATTTTGAGAAGGGAACATTGCTCAACTTAACATACACTATAAGTTAATGTAACAAAAATATTCTGGAAATAACATAGGAAAAGAAAAATATATAAGCAAAGAGTCCAGAAATAAAGCCCAGCACATAAACAAATTTAACATATGAAAAGTTATTATCTCAATTCAAAAGAAAAAAAATTAAAAATGCTGGTTCAAGTTGCTTTTCATGAAGGAGGGTATACCTTTGGAACTTTTTTACACACCACAAACAAAATCAATTTTAGGCTTATAAAAAATTTTCATATGAATGTAAAATAATAAAATCTTAAAGAATATTTAGGAGAATAAATACATAACCTGGAGGTTGGCAGCTTATCTTAATCAGTATTGAAAATTGTGAAGCTATAAAATGAAAGAGCACCATGATCTCTTACTTATAAATAACTAACATAAGGTAAAATATCATAACAAAGTCAGAGATTGAATCATAATTTGGGGAACATATTTACCAAGTATTTGACAATCTTAACATATTCAATAAAAAAACAATCCAATAGAAAAATAATAACCAAAGTTTAGTAGCCTTGTAGTTCTGGTTTAATAGAACCACATGATCTCATTTCCCGTGTAGGCCAAGATCTTAAATTTCTGTGACAAGATACCAACACTAGAAAACTCTGTGTAGGATGCTTGAAACCACAAATGAAAGCAAAATATTTACTCATTGGAGTCTGTGAAAGTAATAGCCTCAAAAGAATCACTGATCAGATTACAGATTATTTTGTTCTATTCTGAGACATATTATGGAGCAAATCCCTCAGAAAAAGGGATATCTGGAAACCTCATTATTAAAGAATGATAGAAAAAATTGAAGAGTATAAATACATGAGGAACATAGAGCTGCCTTTAAATATTTTATTCCTTCTTGTTCTATGGGCAAAAAACCTTAAAAAGTAGTGCATATTCCATAATAAAAATAATTCAAGTAACATTTGGATGGCAGTTTTCCAAAATAGAGTATAAAATATTACTATTCAGTGTCAAAGGTTAGATTTTGTTTCAGTCTAAAACTTTTTTCTTTTTTCTCTTTGATACAGCTACCAAGCATATGAATCTCCTTTCACTGATTTTAAGAGTGTATTGAATGGAGTAATGGCAATTTGTCAAAAATGTCCTTCTGAGTCTATGCCAGGTTTCATATAGATGACTGGGCTCTCCTATTACACAAACTTGTGTTGTAAAATAAATACTGCCAGACACCCACTGTGATCCCTAAAAGAGTATTTGTATATCACTGATCATACTGCTTAGCACATAGTAAGAGAAACCCCATTCAAATTTGCTTGAGAAGAGAGAGAGAATTATATTAATTATATCATTAGTTTATTAAAACCAGTATAATAGTAGCATTTAATTATGTTATTCCTTTTTATTAGTTGCAATTTTTATAGCCAGAGAAGAATTCTTATCAACTTCTGGTTATCCTAAAGTACATTTATAATAAAAAGGAAGAATAAATGCTTGATTTTTTTCCCTTTATTTACCAGTTTTGTAGTTTTCCTCATAGATCTTGTGCATATTTTGTTAGATTTATATCTAAGTATGTTATTTTGGGTGCAATGCTAATGTAAATGATACTGTATTTTTAATTTCAAATTCCACTTATTCATTGATGGAGTATAAGGAAGTGATTGACTTTTGTATATTAATCTTGTATATTGCAGCCTTGCTATAATTGGTCCAGCTGGGTTTTTTTTAATTTGATTCTTTCAGATATTCTTACAGATGATCATGTCCTCTGTTAACAGTTTTATTTCTTTTCACAGTCTGTGTGTATTTTATTTTTCCTTTTTCTTGTCTTATTGCATTAGCTAGAGTCTCCAGTACAATGTTGAAAATTAGGATGAGGAGAACACATCTTTGCCTTGTTCTAATTTTAACAGGAGAACTTCCAGTTTCAAACTATTATGTATCATGTTAGGTGTAAGTTTTTGTTGACATTCATTATCAAATTGAGGAAGTTGCCCTGTATTCCAAATTTACTGAAAGTTTTTATCATGGGTGGGTATTCTATTATGTCCAGTGTCTGTTCTGCATTTATTTGCATGGTCATGTGATTTTTCTTCTGTGGATGTAATAGATTAGATAATTGATTTCCAAATGGTGAAACAACCTTATGTATCTGGAAAAAAATCCCATTTCTTTGTAGCATATAATTCTTTTATACATTATTGGATTCTATTTGCTAATATTTTTTGAGGATGTTTGCATATATGTTCATGAGACATATGGATTTGTAGATTTCATTTCTTTTAATGTTTTGGTGTGGCTTTGGTATTAGGGTAATGATAGCCTCATAGAATGAGTTATGAAGTAATCCTTCTAATTCTGTCTTCTGGGAAGAGATTGCATAGGAATGATATAATTTCTTAAATGTTTGGTAGAATTCACAGTGAGCCAATCTAGGCCTGTTACTTTCTGTTTGGGAAAGTTATTAGCATTGATTCAATTTCTTTAATAGACATAGATCTATTCAGATTGTCTATTTTCTTTCATTTGAATTTTAACAGATTGTGTCTTTTGAGGAATTGATCCATTACATCTAGGGGCTATCAAATTTATGGGCATAGAGTTTTTAGTAGTATCCTCTTTTTATTCTTTTAATGTCCATGGGATCTAAAATAAGATTAAACTCACAAGAGTGTAAGAACCTCCCCAGATTGAAATCCCCCCTGGAGATTTTATCTCTCAGGCTTGACCACACTGAGACTCCAGCAAATTATTGTTTATAGTTCAGGTTTCCCATCCCAGTAATGGTTCCCGCAAAGGTGGGATTCTTATCTAATAAATTGTTATTACCTGTATACGCCTGTTTCTCCAACTTTAGAAACAGAGGTTTAGATCTCTGATAGATCTAAAAATCTTGTTGATTTTTCAGTTTGTTCAACTTGTTATGATGAACTGACAACTATTAAGTTCCTTGACTAACCAGAAATCAGCACTTCCACTCTATTTTTATATCAATCTATCTTTTAAAGACATTTATAAAATAAGGAAAAATTGTTTTAATTTACTTACTTATATACCATTTCTTTGCATAGATTCAAATTTCCATGTGTTGTCATTTTTCTTTTTTTCTAAAAAATTGTCTTTTACATCTCTTGTAGATCTGATCTGGTGATTAATTTGTTTTACTTTTATACACCTTTAAATGTTTTTATTTTCTCTCCAGTTTTGAAAGATATTTTCACAGTGTTCAGAATTCTAAGTTGGCAGTTTCTTTCAGTATTTTCAAGATATTGCTTCACTGTCTTTTGGCTTGCATTTAAAAATTAAAAAAAAATAATCAAGACTCCTCAAACAGTGGTGCAAATTTCAACTGATCACATCCTAAGAAGATAATAATTTATCTGTTTTCATAGGCTGAAGAGCACATGGAGGCAGGGTGCTGATCATTAAAGCAGAAACTACATATGCAAAATGGATTATATTATGACTAATAAAAGAGATATATTTAAGAAACACAATCTTGATGTATATCAACAGAATATCTAAACTCAAATGGATGTAGTATTTGTTCCATGAGTCTTACTTTTAAGACTAAGACCACAGATAAATTGACCTAACAGTAACTTCACATAATATGAATGTGCCAGCAACCTGCTTAGTTCACAACAATTCCTTGAGGCTCCCAAACACTGTATATATATCCTTCCATAACTTTTCTCATTTTAAGATATTTCACAGATTCTCTGAAGAGTATTTTCTTTCAGGTAGCAAGCTCAATAAGTCTAACTTTACATATATATATATATATATATATATATATATATATATATATCTCACTACATATATATATATATCACTATATACTAAAACTCTTAGTCCCCTGTATATATATATATATATACATATATGTATGTACATATACATATACATATATATATATATCACTATATACTAAAACTCTTAGTCCCCTGTTGTGATAGACTGAATAATACCCCCTAAATAATGTTTGTTTTAATCCCTGGAATCTGTGAATAAATTACTATATATGGCAAAAGAGACTTTGCAGATGTGATTAAGGATCTTAAGATGGGGAGATTATTCTAGGTTATCCAGGTGGGCCCATTATAGTCACAAGGATCCTTAGAAGAAAGAGTCTTACACACACAGAAAACAATGTGATGCTGGAAGCAGAAGGACAGAAAGAGAAAGAGTCATTAGAAGTTGTCATGCTCTTGGCTTTGAAATATGGAAGTGATATTCATGAACCAAGGAATGTATATGACCTCTAGGACTGGAAAAGGCAAGAAAACAGATTCTCTTCTAGGCTTCCAGAAGGAAGAAGCCTTATGTAACTCTTTTAGACTTCTGACCTCCAGAACTGCAAGATAACAAATTTGTGTCATTTGAAACCTCTAAATTTCATTTGTTGCAACATTAATAAGAAACTAATGCGGTAATAATATAAAATGATTTCTTACCCATATGCATACATGTATATGTGCTGCACATACTTTCAGAATCAACATGTCAATGTTATAATATTAATAACAACATGATTACAAAAATCAGTTAAAAGGTTATTGTGGTTAGTTTTGGGGTTTTTTTTGTAGTTTGTTTGACCTTAGGATATAAATCTCATGAGGGATGTACGAGTCGATTTCTTATTTTAAATTTCTATTTAAAGCTTCTCTATTTTAGCCACTAATGTAATACAGTTAGGTTTATTTGCTTCATTTGCTTACAATTTCTAGAGGTTGTTTTCTTTGTCTCATTTTGCTTTGATGTTGTTTCCTAATTATGTAAAATATTTCCATGTTTTCAAAGTCAAAACTAAACCACAGAATACTTTTAAAAAGTCTATATTTAATCTCTATGCCTTCCATTCTGGAATATTCCTTTTCCATCTAAGATCCCTACTTATATTTCTGGCCTTTACAAAATAACAATTCTTTTCTGCTTTCCTGTATGACAGCATGGTGGTCTTCATTTTTTTTTAAATGGTAATTTCCTGTTTTTCAAGGGAATTGTGCCAGGAGTGGTATTCCTAATTCTCCCTTTTATCCTCTCTCATAAACCAAATTTTCTATTAGTATGTCCACTGATTACTTCTTTTATCTCTCACCTTTTTATTAGTCATCTATATAGCATTTTAATATCTGTTGGTACAATCTATGTTAATGCATGAAAACTGGTTACGCGGTTTGACATGTCATTCAAAACTTAACAAGTAATCTCCAGGGTAAGAGTTATGCTGCCCTCAACAGAATTCACTCATCCCTAAGAGTAAATAGGAAATGGATGTTGTCTATTTCACAAAGAACTCTATTTCTTGTTTTTACTTTATAGGAAATATTCCTTATACCTCTCCCAATGTCAACAAACTCTATCTTTCAAAACCTTTCATCCTTCCCAGGCACCAGCTTTTTAAGGTTAAAAGAGAAACTGGAGTGTGCTTTAAAATGATTGTTTGAATTCTACTTTGATTAATTTCTCTCTTTTTGTTTTATGTGTTTTCTTTATTTTTCTCTTTCTTGCAAAACAGAGGGATTTGTTCACAATTAAAACAAATGAAATAATATATTATATCTATGAAAGTCTCAACAATTTTTTCTCCAATACATTTTCTTTCTTAACCTTGTATATTCTATAATAATATCACAATTTACTACCGCTCAGGCTTAGAATCTTGCATTAGCAGGAGCATCACATGTCATCAACATTTGTAGTATGAGATAATATTTTACACACACACACACACACACACACACACACACACTCTGAATCTCTAAAAAGTAGGTACTATTATTTCAGTTTTATAGATGATATGACTGAGAATTAATGAAATTTAAAAATTAAATAGTTGGGGGAAGGCTACTGGGATATGAAACAGTGGATATCATATTTCAAACAAATGTCTCTTACACCCTTGAGACAATAATTGTGCCAAAGTCACTAGACTTTTTTTGTTCAAATTTCTAATCATAAGACTCTGTTTATTTTTATTTTTTTAATAGCACCTCTTCAAAACAAAAGCCTTTTCAAGTCATTCTATGTTTAGAAATGGTTCAGTTCAATGGTTAGCAATGCATGCTTTGAAATCAGACTACAGGGGTTCAAATTTCAGCTTGCTAATAAATGTGTTCAACCTTGACCAAATTGTTTATAATACACTTAGACTACCTTTGCGTATAATAAGATTTTAATAAATGTTAAATGTTTTTATTGAAACAACCATCTCTTTATCTAAAGTTCTTATTATTTTCCCCATGAATTATGTCAAAATTTTACTGCCTCTAGTCTTGACATGGCCCTCTTTGACAGAGTAGCCTTCCACAAAAGACAAATAAAACTTCAGTGTTTCCTTGAATCTTTATTTGAATGGTTTCTGAATCTTGATTCAACAGAGACTATGAGGATTCCATTTGATCTTTGATTCTTTACCCAGGGTCAGGACAGAGGGATGAGTAACAGTCAAATTTTACTGAAAAAATTTGATATCAACTCAACTTCAACACTGTACAATTTTCTGTAGAAGTTCTTTGTTAAGAAACTTAACAAAGCCCCCTCTCTCTTTTCCGAATGGAAAACTTTTCTTATCATCTTGACAACATTCTATCTTTTTTTCTTATAAAGAGTAAAGAGAAAATACAAAACCTCTCTTCCCAGCATGTGGCTTTCAATTACCACTTTTATTTATTCTTAAAACAAATATACTCATATTCCTAACGTTACAAGTATTTTAAGTGAACTCCTCCCAGAAATAAGAACTTATTTTTAAGTAGCTAATTCTTCTGGTTATATAACTTTTTAAAAATGTTTATTTATTTTTGAGAGAGAGAGAGAGACAGAGTGTGAGTGGGAGAGGGGCAGAGAGAGAGAGAGAGAGAGGGACAGAATCTGATGCAGGCTTTAGGCTCTAAGCTGTCAGCTCAGAAGCCGATGCAGGGCTTGAACCTACAAACCATGAGATCATGCCCTAATCCAAAGTTGGACGCTTAACCAACTGAGCCACCTGGGAACCTGTCTGGTTATATAACTTTTGAAAATATTTTTATTTTAATGAAATAAATTGCATCTTTTTACACAACTATTAAGGAAGGTTTTTGTCTTCAAGAAAAAAAAATCCCTGTAACCACTCTGCCAAGGTCCTGTGTTCTCTTGCCCTATCTAAATGGTTAATAGAATCTTCCACTACTCTTTCTTTACCTCTCTGCTTTAAACCAAGCAAGTGTCCATTTACTTTACCCCAGAGGATCTTTGCTTTATTGTTACATCTGTTCTTAAATTTGTGATCTAGTTATTCTCATATATTGCCTCATATACTTATATGTCTACATATTTTAAAGAGAACTAAGCCTTTATTTCCTTGTTTCATAAATAAAATTGACTGAGTTGGTTGCTTTTCAGTGATTAGTCAAAGAGACCAAATCCCATATCGTCATGGGACTCTTCTGATTCTTGTTTTGTTTCAACCTTGCCTGGGGCAGCAGCAGAAGCTGCAAGAGCAGCTGTGGTAGCAGCAGTCACAAGTGCAGGTGGAGCAGCCAAGAAGACCTTGATCTTTTCAGCAAGGGAGCATACGTAATCAGTATCAGCAAAGACAGAACTCATTTGTATCCACTGATAATAGAATGGTGTACTGATGCAACAGTGGGGTAACCAATCTGCAAACATACACTAGCAACACGGCAAACACCCTCCAGGAAAGGAATGCAGTTTCCTCTGTGATATCAAGCACTTCAGGGTTGTAGATGTTGCCATTGTTAAACACCTGCTGGATGATCAGCCCAAAGGAGAAGGGTGGGGGAGGGGGATGTTCAGCAGTATGGCTTTGCTGGCTCCCACTTTGTCTCCAATCTTAATCATTTGCACAGCACTCAGTATTTCAAGTTCTCAGTATTTTAATGGTTCAATGGTTCATCGGTTCTCCTGGAGATTTAGTAATGGTGATTTCTAAATCCAGGAAGAAGGAGATCTTCTTTAGCCCCATACCAGTGTTGTGGACTGGTACAGTGATATCCTGTGGGGTTACGCCACCAGTATAGGTGGCTGCTGGCCCTTTATTGTCTAACAGCATGTCTCTGATCTGAGTGATTAGAGCTTTGATCTCAGTTCACCTTCTTGGTGAACACAAAGCCCACATCACCCTAGATATGAGGCAACAGTTTCTCCAGAGCAGAGATATTCTCCGGATGCCCCTGGATGGCCTTGTGATTGAATCATGATGTTTTTGCCCATAGGACCACAGCTTTCCCCAAAACAGGGGCATGCCAGTTTGCTACTTCTGCTTGGAGTCCATGTTGTCTGCTCCCACAGTGAAGACTTTTAGATAATCATTGAAAAGCTGGATTATTTTAAGGAAGTAGATGGGTTTCCAGGTTGCCATGTCTTCCCTAGGCATTACAATAGTGCATTGAGGATTGCCACACAGGGTCTAATGACACTGTTACTCTCATGAGGATGCCTGGTGAGAGGCTTATGTATCTATATTTTATTATCTTAATAGATTTATAAACTCCTTGATAAGACTCCTTGAGACACATGTATGGACACTCCTTCACATGCATGGTGCTTTGAACATAATAGGCACTCATTAATAGTTATTCAATGATTGATCGAATGATTTCATAAATACCTCAAGGAATATGTTGAACATACTGTGTGTGCCCATTATTTACTGATCATTTGTATGTAAGAATATAAGTCTTTTGAATTATTTCAAATTTTATGTGTTCTCAAACTCAGCTGTCATGGAAGGAGAGTTGCATGTCAGAAATACAAACAGGTCTCCATTTAATAGCACTGATACAAATGTCCAGTGTGCAGCAAATGACTAGCTTTTTGAAACATTTATGGTCTATTATTTTCCATTTGCCTTAAATCAACAGAAAAATCCCTTCATAATACATTCCTGAAACTGTCTTTTCAGCTTATTCCTTGTGAATGCATGATGCCTGCATTTCCTCTCCTTCTTCCTCCTTTCTTCTACACCCCTAAACACAAACTCACTATTTACAGGACTCAACAGTACTTCAACAGAAAACAGGTCTGTACCCTACATAAAATAAGTTTAAAAAAAATCCACTTTGCATTCTGACTAGAAGCTCACTCCTAGTTTAAAATCCCATTTATCATATCTGCAAAATATCCATCATTATTTCAATGCAAAAGAAACATGAGAGCATCAGCATCATAACAAATTGCCATTACATAAAGTGTTTTGTACATTTTACAAAAATGGTTGCCCATATTATCACATTGCTAGGCCACCAGTCAGAGCTCTGAAAGGGATTCATGTAAGTGAGGAGTCAGCTTAACCTTAGCTTTAAAATAATGTGCCTTTGGGCTTGGAGGTCAAGTGAGAGGTTCTGAGTGAAGATACAAATGTGGTATTGGTGACATACAGGTGATATACATAACCATGAGCTGAAATGAAGTGATAAAGGTAAGGTATGACTTTGCACACAGAACTGAATAGGAATAGGAACTAAGCCCAAGAAGAGGGAAGAGGGCTCCAAAATTAAGAGTTAAAAGAGATGAGGAGGAACGACCAAAAGGCATGAGAAGGAGAAAATAATGAGAATGTGTGAAAAATAAGCTCCGGTCAAGTGAAGAAGGTTATTTTAAGAAGGAAGGATATATTGTGGGGCACCTGGGTGGCTTAGTGGGTTAAGCATCGATTTTGACTCTGGTGATGTTCTCACAGTTCATGGGTTCAAGCCCTGAGTGGGGCTCTATGCTGACAGCTCAGAACCTGAAGCCTGCTTTGGATTCTGTGTCTCCCTCTCTCTCTGCCCCTCCCCAGCTCATGCTCTGTCTCTGTCTTTCAAAAATAATAAATGAATGTTAAAAAATTTTTTTAAAAAGAATGAAGGACATATTGTGTCAAATGCTGTTTATAAGTTAGGCAAGAGGAGAACAGATACTTGTCCATTGGATTTAGCAAAGCCTAAGTCACTAGTAAGGAATGCAGTTTCAGTGGAGTGATTGGAGACTAGAATGTTGAAGCTTGTTGAAAAGATAATGTGAGAAAAGGGATTAGAGAGAATGAAGGTAGGTAACTCTTTTGATAAGTGTTGTTACAAAGGGGACAAATAAAGCAGTAGCTATCTGGTAGAGTGACTTCAAGAAAAAGTTTTATTTCTGGGAGGGTAATTGAGACATGACAGTATGTTTTATGCTACTGGAATCATGTCCTCTTTGATTCAAGAAGGAAGCATAGAGAAATGGCTTTAGGTATGACCATGGATTTCTCCTCTAGGAAAACAGATACATTGGCAAAGCACCCATACAGACGCTGATAGATGATTTCATTTGATAATGGTGGTCTTGGCATTGTCTTCGTTTTAGTCGATAAAAAGCAAGCTTATCAACTTACAGAGAAGGCAGGTTAGCAGATATTGGGAATTTGAAGTGGTGACATTTGTTTAAGAGAGTGGGAAAATCAGTAGACTAAGGATGTATTGAGTCAGGGATTTTTTTTAAATATTTTTTTTCAACGGTTTTTTTTTTTTTTTAATTTATTTTTGGGACAGAGAGAGACAGAGCATGAACGGGGGAGGGGCAGAGAGAGAGGGAGACACAGAATTGGAAACAGGCTCCAGGCTCCGAGCCATCAGCCCAGAGCCCGACGCGGGGCTCGAACTCACGGACCGCGAGATCGTGACCTGGCTGAAGTCGGACGCTTAACCGACCGCGCCACCCAGGCGCCCCGAGTCAGGGATTTTTGTCTCTGTGTTCAACAAATGTTTGCTCTTACCCCTATTTTAGCAATTTTCACGTTGCTTTGCAGTTGTGTTCCGTTTGTTTGTTTTGCTTTCTTTTGTTTTTCTTCATCAGAGTGTGAATTTTTCCTGAGCAAGAATAATCCTTGTTAGTATCCTCTCTGTTAAATTACTTCTCAGCCTTTTTGGTCTAGAGAAAAATAGTATGCACTTACTCATATGCTTTGTTGAATATTTCATAATCCATCAATGTGTGTTCAACCTCTTCAAAACCATAAAACAACCCTTGAGGAGAGCAATATTATTACCCCCAAGTATACTCCATAGGTGCACAGAAAAGTTGGTTAACCATAGAGTACAAATCAAACAAGTGGTTTGGCTCATAAGTTGGCAGAGATAGTTGGTGTCAGATCCAAACTCCTACTTAGGCTTCTTTAATAGACAAAAAGTGCTCTCTCAACTAATTTAACTGCAGATGTAGACATTTATTATACCAGAACTCCATTGAAACACTGACTTATGTGACTCCAATATAAAACAATTCTACCTTGAATCCCAACAGCAAAATATAGAATGTCTTTGTTCTAACCACTTTCATCTATAATAAAGACTGTTAAATGCGTAAAATTGAAATGTTGTTAGGAAGCAATAAAACATTCTGCTGTTTTGTAAAATCACCCCTGGAGGTTGGCTACACTTAACTAATTTTCCACTCTTTAACATTGAAGGCAAAACATATATAACATTTCTTGCTAAAACCCAATAATAGGACTCAATTTTTACATTTTTATGAAGCACCAAAAGTCAAAATCTTAACTCTCAGATTCATTAAGCAGTTCAAAATTAGAAAGAAAATAAAACCTGTTGACTACATTCCTACAATAGGAAACACTTCGGTACAAGCTGTGACTGGATAAGAAGCAGACAGGTGGTGGTTTCTCACAACCATTTCTCACAAGCCATTTCTCACAACACAGAATCTGGAGATGGACTTCCTAAGTTCAAATCCTACGTCTTCTACTAAGTTCTCAGGGCAAAAAAATAACATATGTATTAGAGGATTAACGTGAGTTTAATGAATTGATACATGTTAAAAAAAAAAAAAGCTTAAACCAACGGCAAACATTTAAGAAGCACTATGTAGATGTAAACTATCCTGTAATTTTCAAGGATTTAAGGGTGATACCAATAATTCAAAATAAAAATTCCCATTGCTTCAAATCATCAGAATGCACACGCTTTGGAAAAAACGTCATTTTGAAAACATCTGCCAATGGCTGTCATCTTCGACAGCCACACACCGGCTGTGCTTGCAAGCTTCCTTCACGATCAGACTCAGAATTATTTTACCTCCCTCACGTTGCGTTGTCGTTTGTGTTGAATTCCCTGTTTTGTGGATACTGTGTCATCTTATACTTGGCTTATACTTTCATAATGACAGAATACATTCTTCACCAGTTTTCCAAGAAAGGGAACATAGGAAGTAGTAATTTTTTAAAAGCATTCCTTGTTTTCAAATATCTTTATTCTTGCTTTACTCTTGAGTGGATTTGACTAGGTGTAGAATTTGGTTGGAAATTATTTTCCATCAGAATTTTGTTAGCATTGCTCTATAGTCTTCCGGCTTCCAGATTCCTGTAGTTATTGTAATTCCTGTAATTATTGCCTCATTACTGTGGCATTTGAACTCCTGATCTTTCATGGATAACTTGTTATTTATATGTCTGGAAGATCTGAGAACCTTCAAGTTTCCAACACCTCCAATGTTTTGAAATTTCAAAATGAGTTGTTTTCATTGGCACTGAGTTAGCTGTTTTAATCTAAGAATTCGTGTGATTGATTTCTTGGCATTTTCTTCTACTATTTTTTGATATTACCCTTTTTTCTAATTCTGCTATTTATTCTTGAACTCCTATTTAGCATGCTAGATACTCTAATTATCTTATATTTTTTAACTTATTGTCCAATTCTTTATATTTTATTTCACTTCTTCAACTTTACCTTCAAAAATGTACTGAATTTTTAATTTCGTTTTTTCCCTTTTTATCTGTTTTTCCTTTTCTTTTTCTTCTAGAGAGAGAGAGAGAGGAGAATCTTAAGCAGGATCCATACTCAGCATGGATCCTGACACAGGACTTGATTCCACCATCCTGGGATCATGATCTGAGCAGATATCAAGAGTGGAATGCTGAACTGATTGAGCCATCCAGATGCCCTTCTTCTTTTTTTTTTTTAATTCTAAGAGCTTTAACATTTTTCTAAGTATTCATTTATGACATATAATTATTTTTTCATAAAGATCCAATCTTTTGTCATATGTCTCTGAAAATATTAATTATAGGTTTATTGATATTTTCTTCTGTCTCCAACATTATCTGTTTGCCCTGAGTTATGTGTGTATTTATATTTTTCCCCTGAGGAGGTGTGTGTGTGTGTGTGTGTGTGTGTGTGTGTGTGTGTATATGTATATATATATATATGATATATATACGTACATATATTTTTTTAAGGCAGGTAGCTGTTAAATTCCTATATTTAAAATTACTCAAATGTCTGCTTGTCTTTTTCCATTTATATTTAATATTAACACACAGTTAAAAATTAATACAAATTGGAAGTGCCTGGGTGGCTCAGTCGGTTAAGTATCTGACTTTGGCTCAGGTCATGATTTCACGGTTTGTGAGTTCAAGCCCCACGTTTGGACTCTCTCCTGTCAACATGGAACCCTTTTTGGATCCTCTGGCCCCATCTCTCTCTGCTCTGGCCCTGTTTTTGCACTCTCTCTCTCTCTCTCTCTCTCTTTCTCTTTCAAAAATAATCATTAAAAAAATTGATACAAATTGGAGACCAGACTTGAAAATACCCTCAAGCAGAGAAATCCACTTAAGCCATATAAGCAAAACTAAATCTAGCTTATGTCATGAACATAGGCAAAACCTCACTTAGGTTATTTCTTATAAATTCCTCTGATAAGTTAAAGCAAACTTAAGTCATCTTCCTAAAAGTGGTATATCACTTTTAATCAATCCCCTGCCGTCTGGAGACTGCCATCATAATAATGAACTATTGTAAAGGTTAAACAACTTCCTCATTTTCACTTAATAAGCTATCTTGTAACATCATGCCCCTGAGCTTCATATCAGTTTGAAATTTGAAAACTCCAAGTTCATGAATTGTTTTTACATACACAATAAACTCCTACTAAATACTATTTTACTTATGTTTTAATTTTGCTATTTCTGGATTTTTGAGAGTGCTACAAATGACTGGACATTCTATAAGTAGTGGTGGAAGTCATCAAATGCTGGGCTTCACCATAGGAGATTAGGTGAGCACCAAATTATTTTACTCAGGTACTCGTAAATATCAGTATCTGGAAGCTAAAATGTTTCCCCAGGGGCGCCCGGGTGGCTCAGTCAGTTGAACATCTGACTTTGGCTCAGGTCATGATTTTCGGGTCTGTGAATCTGAGCCCCAAATCGGGCTCTGTGGTGACAGTTCAGCCCGGAGTCTGCTTGGGATTCTGTGTCTCCCTCTCTCTCTCCCTGCACTGCTCACGTCTATCTGTCTCTCAAAAATAAATAAAAACATTAAAAAATAAAATAAAATATAAAATAAAATAAATTAAGTTAAATAATGAAATGAAATGAAATGAAATGAAATGAAATGAGATATTTCTCCAGAGAATAATCTTCCACTTTCCCTACTGAGCTATAGAAATCTAACTGTAGCATTCTGGGACACCCAGAGAAGGGATCAGGAAGTCTTGAAATTGTTGTGTAGCTTTACTATGCCCATACTTGGTATAATATCTCCCTCTCTCTAGCTTGGTATTAGGACTAATCCTGTTTCTTGGTAAAGTGGAGGAGGAAAGGTGCCCAGATAAGCGGGGAGAATGAGGCGCAGACCAGCCCACAGTTACCCAGTTAATTTCTATCAGTTAATCAGTATCAGCCCATAGCTACCCCTGAGCAGAATCTGCTTTGATTTGCTTCCTCTGTCCCACAGAGCACGTTAAGAAGTCCCTCTTTTGTATGCTCTCAGAGTATGTTTACAGTACAGCACATTTCACTGTTAATTATGCATTTATTTGTGTGATATATATATATATATATGTGTGTGTGTGTGTGTGTATATTTGTGTGATACATATATATTTTTTAAATCTAGAATTTCATTAGTTAAAACTTTCCCCATACCCCTAATGCCTGGAAAGTCACAGCCTCTCTTACTATCAACATCCCACATCAGTGTATTGCATTTGTTGCAATCAAAGAAACTACATTGATACATCATAATCACCCAAAGCCCATAGTTTACATAAAGTTTACTCTTAATGTAGTCTATTCTATGGATTTTGATAATGTATGATAGCACACATATACCATATGGTATCACATAGAATAGGTTCACTGTCCTTACAATGATTTGTGCTCACCTATGCATCCCTCATAACCTCCTATCCCTTGGCAACCACTAATCTTTTTCCTATAACCTTAGTTTTGCCTTTTCCAGAATGTCCTATACTTGGAACCATGTAGTATGTAGATTTTTAATACTGGTTGCCTTCACTTAGCAATATGCATTTAGATTTTATCCAGGTTTTTGTGGCTTGATAGCCCATTTCTTCTTAGTACTGAATACTATTCCACTGTCTGGACGTACCACAGTTTATCCATCCATCTACTGAAGGACATCTTGGTTGCTTCTAATTTTTGGTAATTATGAATAAGGGAGCCATAAATATCCATATGTAGGTTTTTGTGTGAACACAACTTTTCACGCCTTTGGGTAAATACCAAGGAGTACAATTAAGAATCAGAGGGCAAATGTATGTTTAGCTTTGTAACAGACTGCTAAACTGTGTTCCACTGTAGTTGTACCCTTTTGCATTCCCATCAGCAATTAATGAGAGTTCCTCTTGCTCTGCATCCTTACCAGGTGTTTGGTGTTTTCACTGTTTGGGATTTTGGCCACTCTAACAGCTGTGTAGCGGTATCCATCCCCTAACAATATATCATGTTGAATATCTTTTCATTTGTTTAAATGTCATTTGTATATCTTCTTAGGTGGCATGTTCAGGTATTTTGCCCAGTTTCTAATCAATTTGCTTACTTTTTGTTGATTCAAGGGTTTTGTTTATATATTTTGGATAGCAATTCTTTATCGGCTATGTCTTTTCCAAATACTTTCTCCCAGTCTATGGCTTGTCTTCTCATTCTCTGAACAGTATCTTTTACAGAGTAGAGGCTTTAGCTTTAATATGGGCCAGCTTATCAATTATATCATTCATGGGCCGTGCCTTTGGTATCATATCTAAAAAAAAAAAAATCACTGTGTCAAGGTCATCTAGATTTTCTCCTAAATTATCTTCTAGAAGTTTTATAATTTTGTGTTTTACAGTTAGGTCTATGATCTATTTGAAGTAACATTTGTGAAGAGTATAAGGATCTATTTCTATTCTGTCCTATTGATCTGTTTGTTTGTCCTGCACCAACATGACACTGTCCTAATGGCATTTGCTAGAACATCAGACTAATGTTGAAAAACTATGATGAGAGGGACATCCTTGCCCTGATCCTAATCTTAGTGGGAAAGCTTCTAGTTTCTCACCATTAAGTATGATGTTAGGTGTGAGGTTTTTGTAGGTTTGTTATCAAGTTAAGGAAGTTCCTTTCTATTCCTAGTTTGATGAGAATTTTTATCATGGATGGATGTTGTATTCTGTCAAATGCCTTTTTGCTATCTATTGATATGATCGTGTGGTTTCTCTTCAACCTGTTGATGCCATGGATTACATTGATTGATCTTTGAATGTTGAACCAGCCCTGTGTCTCTGGGGTAAATTCCACTTGATCATGGTTCATAATTATTTCTATACATTGTAGGATTCTATTTGCTATACTTCTTATGCATCTATATATTCATGAGAAATATGGTTTTGTGGTTTTCATTTCTCGTAATGTCTTTGTCTGATTTGGATATTATGATAATACTGACTTCATAAATGCATTAAGAAGTGTTTCCTTTGCTTCTACATTCTGAAAGAAATTTTAGAGAATTGGTATAATTTCTTCCTTAAGTATTTCATAGAATTCACCAGTAATTTTTTACATCATTCCATGCTTTCAAATATCTTTATTCTTTCTTTACTCGTGAGTGGAAATTTGGCTAGGTATAGGATTTAGTTGGAAATAATTTTCCATCAGAATTTTGTTAGCATTGTTCTATAGTCTTTTAGGTATGATTTGTATTTTCCTGATGATGAGTGATGTTGAGCATCTATGTATCTGTATGTCTTTTTTTGTAGAAATGTCTATTCATGTGTTCTGCCCATTTTTAATTGGATTATTTGGTTTTTGGTGTTGGGTTGTATAGGCTTTTTATATATTTTGGATAATAAGCCTTTATTGGATATTTCATTTACAAATATCTTCTCCTAATCAGTAGCTTGTACTTTTGTTTTACTGATTGCTTCCTTTGTGCAGAAACTTTTTATTTTGATGTAGTCCCAATAGTTTATTTTTGCTTCTGCTTCTTTTGCCTCAGAAGACGTATCTTAAAAATTGTTGACTATAGCCGATGTCATAGAAATTACTGTCTGTGTTGTTTTCTAGGATTTTAACAATTTCAGGTCTCACATTTAGGTCTTTAATCTATTTTGAATTTATTTTCAGGTAAGGTGTAAGAAAGTGGTTCATTTTCATTCATTTGCATGTACCTGTCCAATTTTCCCAAACCATTTCAATATGTGTCTTCTTATTTAAAGTGAATTTCAAGGTGCCTAGTTGGCTCAGTCAGTTGACTGTCTAACTCTTGATTTTGGTTCAGGTCACAATTCCAGAGTTATGAGATCGAGCCCCGCATGGGCCCAACACTGAATGTGGAGCCCACTTAAGATTTTCTGTCTCTCTCCCACTGCCCCTGTCCTCCACTCTTGCTGTCTCTCTCTCTCTCTCTCTCTCTCTCTCTCTCTCATTCTCAAATAAAACTAAATAAATAAAAAGAAATAAAGTAAGTTTCTTATACACAACATAGGGCTGAGTCTTTTTTATCTACTGTGAAATCTCAGTCTTTTATTTATTTAGACTATTAGAGTTTGATTATTGATATAGTCAAATCAATAGTCAACATATTTGTTACTGTTTTCTATTTGTTGTCTCTGTTCTTTGTTCTTATTTTTGTCTTCCAATCTTTCTCTGCTTGTTGTAGTTTTAAATGAGCATTTTAGGATTCCAATTTTTTTCAACATATCAATTATATTTTTTTTCTTAAACATTTTTAGGGGTTCCCTTAGAATTTGCAATATACATTTACAACTAATCCAAGTTAACACTATACCACTTCACAAATAGTACAGTTAATTTATAACCAAATATTCCTAATCCCTCCCTCCTATCCCTTGTATCATTGCTATCATTCAATTAAGCATACATAATCAAATATATTATTTGATTTAACATATTATTTTCAGCTCAAGTAAAAATAAGAAAAATGAAAGTTTTTTTTTAATTTTATTTTAACTTTATTCCTTTTGTGGTAATCTTCCTTTCTTTATATAGATCTGAAAAATGCTTGTCACTTACATTCTCTCTGAGGAATTTGATTAATATTTGTCTCCCTTCAACAGATAGTTCACTCTAAGAAATTAAGATCCATATACTTATTTTCAATTTATTAATTAGTTACTTTTATTCTTTTTTTCATTTTCTAGTAGTAAGCACAAGGCCTGCAATAAGTTAAAATTCAGTACATATTTCCTAAGAATGAATCACAGGTAAACAAAATAATCTGCACAGAGAGCAATGGGAAAAGTAGTAACTTTAGAGTTAAAGAATCTGTACTCAATGCCCAGTGCTATCCTTCACAGATTGTAACTTCAACAAGTTAATTCACCTCACTGAGATCAGTTTCCTCTTCAGTAACTTGGGTATAAAACTGCCTTCCACAACTTATTAGAATGTTGTGATATCCTCCTAGAGATGCTTAATCTAGTGCCCAATATATAAGAAGACCTCAGCAAAACACTGGCTAAATCTGCTAAATCATTGGGAACCAACTTGTGAAATTTGTTGCTGGGGTCACTTGGCTTAGAGAATGTTGATAAAATAATTAATTATCCTGTACACGTTGGTTTATATAACTCAGTTAATATACATTTGCAGCATTCACAGCTTAAGATTTAGCAAGTGACAAGGCTGTTCATATGAATATGTTTGCCAAAAGTATTATTTGCTATGAAGCGTATGGAACTAGTGATTCCTGCTGTGCAGTCTTGATTTTTCCCCGAAAAAGAAGTGTGAAACAAGAAAATTTAATTTTGATTACAAAGCAAGAAATGAGTATTACAGCAAGAAGTTTATTTTGCAAGTTCAGGTCTCATTTTAGGTTTTCACAGAAAATATCTGAATAGATAGTAGCTTGCTTGGAATGGTGTTAGCTATCCTATTTAACAGAAAATTTCCAGTAGATAAATGGAGTCAGAAAAGAGTGATGGAAGAACTGCATTTTCATCAAGTCACGAGATGACCTGGAAAAGTGTGGTGGCTATCTCCGGAGAGAATCACTCCATAAATAATGGAGTTAAAAGTGTATGTGAAAAATAAGAATAAAAAATGTCTTAGCAAAGGTGAAATTCAAGGAGCTAACCCAAACATGAATACAAACACTGGAAGCTGTTCATGTATATAAAACGTTTGTAAAGAAATTTAGTATTACTTATTCTCTACTGGAAAAAAACCTTCTACGTTTAAAGGTGGTTGCAAAGAAGCCTGAATGTGTTTTGACCCACAAAATTACTTCCAATAAAGAAGTATTTAAACATGAAAATTTGTACATAAGGCTGTTGATCACAATTTTGTTTAAATAAGTAAACTAGGGAAAAAACTAAGTATCCAACAATATGAGGTTGAATTATATATCCAAACAATGTAATTCTATAATACTATATAACCATTAGGCTGGAGAATAATACTAACGGCAATGGAAAATGTTCATGATGTCAAACAGAAAAAAAAACTTAATATCTACAGTCTGATCACATTAAAAAACTTTGTTGAACACTTATTTATTTTTGAGAGCCAGAGAGAGAGACAGAGCACGAGTGGAGCAGCGGCAGAGAGAGAAGGAGACGCAGAATCTGAAGCAGGCTCCAGGCTCTGAGCTGTCAGCACAGAGCCCGACGTGGGACTCGAACCCCCAAACGGTGAGGTCATGACCTGAGCCAAAGTCAGAATTCTGCTCAACCTACCAAGCAACCCAGGTTGCCCCCAGTCTGATCACATTTAATGCAATCGCACAGACACACAAATATTGTAGTGATTTTAATTTAAGTAATATGCCATTTTGTAATGAGAAGATACCACTTTTGTAACCAGAAAAAAAAAAAAAAAAAACGTAGTGTGACATATATCCTAATAGCTGTTCAGCATTTGGAAACCTAACATGCCACACAAGGAATCAGTTGCACAAACTGGAAATAACACTGACAGAAATACTAAACCTGAGTAGAGGCCTCAAAGGCAGATAGGTGGGATGCATTATCTACCTAATTTAATTGTGTTAGATCAATTTTTATCACAAAACATTCAATTTCAGGTCAAGGCTCTATGGTTCATACCCTAGAGATTTCTGCTTATCAATTGCAAAATAATTAGTGACTTGAATCCAAAACTCCAGGTCCGCAGAGCAGTGGAAAGAGAATATGGAAGAAAACACAAGAGAATAAATAGATGTTGCCATCACTCTATGTAACCACAGAACGTCATGATCTTAAGAATAACATTACAAAAACAAAGCCAAAGTTGATTATTTTGCCATATCACTTTTTCTTAAGTTACTAAAATAGAGAATATAATCTGTCACAACTCAGTTGTGCATTTACACTTAGAAACATAATATTAAAAAACTGCAACATGCTTTACTGCATTATTATCCTAGGAGTACAATGCTTCTAATGAATCCAATTGATAAAAGAAAAGTTGTCTAGAAAAGATAGTATACTTTCCAAAAACTTTCTAATCATAATATTCCCCTATATATCAATATATTCATCTATTTATTCATAAATTTAACCAATACTGATGCTCTAGATGCTATATAAAGTGCAAAGGCTAATAATAATAATACCAAGTTCATAGGGATTTTGTGAGTATTACATGGCAGTCTAGTGAAACATCTTACTACAGGGTGGGACCCATAGTAAGATCTCAATAAGTGTTAGCTACTAGTTCTACTACTACTAAAACTCAACTCCTAAACTTTAGTCTTGTAAAGGATGAAAAGTGTGATAAAGCATAAAGTCCAACCACCCCTCTCCCACCCCCAAGCTACTTGCTGCATTGTGCAAGCGAGCTTCTCTTGAAATGATCTTGGATCTCTCCATATGATTCAAAATTGAAATAGCCTGATAGTGTACTAATTACCTGAACAAAGTCCCCCTCTAGATACTTTCTCTAAATTATGTCAAAATGTTAAATTGTTAAGTTACACATAAAAATACCCCGAAGCAATACCCAAATTAACATCATTTTGTCATCTTTAAACATTAAATTATGAAATTTCACCTATTTAATGTGTCTGCCCACAAGATACAGATCGCATAAGGAAGATGGAAGGAAGGGAGTGTTTTTCCTCACAAAGCTGGAACGTGATTAATGAATCTCTCTGGACATTTGGTGCCTCAGCAAGGTATGCATTTTCAGGAGACATTACCAAGAGCTACATTGTGTTTCCAAGAGCCTGCATGCAGGGAGGCAAACCTTCTGGCATTTCAATGTAGCAATGTGAGAACACAGTACAAATTTTCTAAGCATAATAAAATCATGGAGGTTTAGTGCTAGATAATACCCTTTCCAAACACACTACTTTGCCCATAGTGATTTGTTCTCCACATTTTATTTCAAATGTTTCAGATGGTCTCATTTTAAATGATTCATGAAAAAATGATTGAGAAGCCTTTCTTGATTTCCTCAGCCCAGTAAATACATCAGATAGAAAAATGTTTCTGGAACAGCCTTGCTTAATCTGTTCTAACATATTTAAAAGATGATCTGGAAAGAAATACTTCAAAATGACCTTAAAATTACCTAGATCATTCATTAAATGCCTATAAAGCAATTAAAATTATTATTTAATTTTTTTGATGTTTATTTTTGAGAGAGAGAGAAACAGAGCACGAGCAGGGGAAGAGCAGAGAAAGAGGGAGACACAGAATCTGAAACAGACTCCAGGCTCTGAGCTGTCAGCACAGAGCCCAACAGGAGGCTCAAACTCATGAGCCCCAGACATGACCTGAGCCAAGGTTGGACGCTTAACCCACTCGGATACCCAGGGGTCCCAGCAATTAAAATTATTAAGAAAATATATAAATATATACAAAAGCATGATTAAAATATTAGTTGAAACTTCTTCTATGTTTTAAATTTTTCCTGGTGTTACTTAAAAAAAGACAGTAATAGCAAAAATAAGTATAACAAATTGTTGATAGCTGTTTTTCTATTTTATTTTAATGCCAGTGTAGTTAACATACAGTGTTATATTTGTCTCAGGTGTACAATATAATGATTCAACAAGTCCAATCTTACTCAGTGTTCATTAACATAAGTGTACTCTTAATCTCCCTCATCTATTTCACCCATCCCCCCACACACCTCCCCTCTGGTAACACTGTCTTTGTCGTCTATCGTTAAAAGTCTGCCTTGTTTGGTTTGTCTATTTTTTTCCCCTTTGCTCATTTGTTTGTTTTTTTAAGTCCACAAATGAGGGAAATCTTACAGTATTTTTCTTTCTCTGACTGGCTTATTTCACTTAGCATTATACTTTCTAGCTCCATCCATGTTGTTGCAAATGGCAGAATTTCATTCTTCTCTATGGCTGAATAATATCCCATTTGTGTGTGTGTGTGTATTTGTGTGTGTGTGTATGTGTGTATCACATCTTCTTTATCCATTCATTTGTTGATGGACACTTGGGCTACTTCATAATTTGGCTATTGCAAATAATGCTACAATAAACATGGAGGTACATATATCCCTTCAAATAAGTGGTTCGGTATTTTTTGGGTAAATATCCAGCAATGGGATTACTGGATTGTAGAGTAGTGAAATTTTTTATGTTTTGAGAAAACTTCCATACTGTCTTCCACAGTGATTGCACCAGTTTGCAATCCCACCAACAGTGCACGAGGGTTCCTTTTTCTCCATATCTTCATCAACACTTGTTTCTTGTTTTTTATTTTAGCTGTTCTGACAGATGTGAGGTGATATCTCATTGTGCTTTTGATATGCATTTCCCTGATGAGAAGTGATGTTGACTATCTTTTTATGTACCCAGTGTGGTCATCTGTATGTCTCCAGAGAAATGCCCATTCAGGTATTCTGCACATTTTTTTAATTGGATTATTTGGTTTTTGTATGTTAAGTTCTACAATTCTTTTTGTATTTTGGACCCTAACTCTTTATCGGATATGTCATTTTCAAATATCTTCTCCTAGTCAGTAGATTGTCTTTTAGATTTATTGGTGGTTTCTTTTGCCGTGCAGCCTTTTTATTTTGCTGTACTCCCAATAGTTCAGTTTTGCTTATGTTTCCTCTTGCCTCAGGAGCCATATCTAGAAAGATGCTGGGGCTAATGTCAGAGAAATTACTGCTTGTGCTCTCTTCCAGGATTCTTCTGGATTCAGGTCTTATATTTAGATCCTTAATCCATTTTAAGTTTATTTTATTGTATGGTGTTAGAAAGTAGCCCAGTTTCACTCATTTGCATGAAATATCCAGTTTTCCCAGCAACATGTGTTGAAGACACTGTCTTTTCCATGCATATTCTTGCCTCCTTTGTCAAAGATAAATTGACCATATAATCATGGGTTTATTTATGAGATTTTTTTATCATCTTCTATTGATCTATGTGTCTGTTTTTATGCTAGTAACATACTGCTTTGATTACTATAGCTTTGTATCTGCTTATAGCCTTATGGGGTCCCCTTGTATGTAACTGTTTTCACTGCTGCTTTAAAAATTCTCCTTTTGGAGCATGTAGGTGACCCAGTCAGTTAATTGTCTGACTGACTCAGGTCATGATCTTGCAGTTTGTGGGTTTGAGATCCACGACAGGTTCTGTGCTAACAGTCAGAGCCTGGGGCCTATTATTTCAGATTCTGTGTCTCCCTCTCTCTCTGCCCCTTCCCACTTATATTCTGTCTCTTTCTCTCCCAAAAATAAATAAATAAAAAATAATGATTTTAAAAAACTCATTAAAAATTCTCCCTTTATCACTCCTTTTTTGTTTTGTTTTTCCATTTTAATTATTATGTGTCTTAGTGTGGACCTCGTTGGGTTGATTTTGTTGACATTTCCTTCCCTGGATTCAGGAAATTTTCAGCTATTTTTTCTTCAAACAAATTTTCTGCTTTCCTTTCTCTCCCTTCTTCTTCTGGAATCCTTATAATGCAAATGTTATTACCATTAATGGAGTCTCTGAGTTCCCTAAGTCTTATCCTCATTTTGAATATATCTGTATCTATCTATCTATCTATCTACCTATCTATCTAGAGGTCCAATTCTCTGACCTCTAGGTTGCTGATTCATCCTTTGGCTTCCTCATTTGAATATATCTGTATCTATCTATCTATCTATCTATCTATCTACCTACCTATCTATCTATCTAGAGGTCCAATTCTCTGACCTCTAGGTTGCTGATTCATCCTTCGGCTTCCTCCATTCTGCTATTTATTCCATCTAGTGTATTTTTAATTTTATTGTATTCTTCATCTCTGATTCTTCTTTATCTCTTCACTAAGAGTCTTACTGATGGGCACCTGGGTGGCTCAGTCAGTTGAGCATTTGACTTCGGCTCAGGTCATGATCTCGCGGTTTGTGGGTTCGAACCCCGTGTTTGGCTCTGTGCTGACAGCTTGGAGCCTGGAGCTCCACTTAGGTCTCTTGTGGTTTTATCTTATTCTTTCATTTGGGACATATTCTCATTTTGTCTAATTTTCTGTGTCTGTGTGCTAAGAAAGTCACCCAAATCTCTGCTTTGAAAGTAGTGGCCTTATGAAAAGATCCTGTAGTGCCCTGCAGTGTAGTGCCCCCTGTTTACTAGAACCTGGCATTTCAAAGGTGTCTCCTATGTGTGTTGCGTGTACCCTGTTGTTGTGGCCAGGCCACTTTTTTCTTCAGTCTGGTCACCAGGAGTGGCTCTCTTTGCCAGTTACAGGCAGTGTTTGGTCCCTCTGGTGTTAGTGGATCAGTTTGGAGCTGTCTTGGGCTTCAGTTGAATTACGCCAAGCATTTTCCAGAGATTGGTATCACCGAACTACAGGTTCTGCTTTTCCTGTGTTGTCCCTGAGAAACTTTCATTACTGGGCAGGAACTGCAATCAGACCAGACCGCTGTCTCCTGCTCACTGCTGGGGCCACAGTCATACTCTTGTATGTGGTTTTCTTTCCCCTCTCCCCAGGGTAGGGGTACTTTGGAGTGGTGCTGGCCCCTGTTGGAGCTGCTTGCAAACTACCAGGCTTATGGCTCTGGTTTGAATGAGCTCCAGCCACAAGGCTATTGGAGGGGGCAGTTCCATATGGGGGCGAGGTGCAAAGTCTGTATTCTAGCAGAAGGGGACAAGCTGCAGCCAGACCAGGGTGGCCTGGGCAAATCCACAAAGCATGTGTAGGTTGGGTGTGTAGTACACACAAGTTTTGCACACTAGTCTTCTGCCAGAGGGGATGTGCCACTGTCTCTGGGACCAGGCCAGACGGGCCTGTTCACAAAGTGTTTGGGGTGGGGCATGCAGTTTTACCAAGGTGTATGCAGGTCTTCCCTAAGAAGGGATCCATAGTCACCACAAGGGGACTACTAAGGCCCCACAAAGTGCACCTTTGGGAGACAAAGTGTTGGCAAGACTTTCACTGGCCTTCCAGGGGAAGAGAACCTGCAGTTCTGAGACTGAGGCAACCCTGGTTGGAGGAGGTGGATCCCCAAAGCTGGGGACTGGGGGGAAATGCAGTGTAAGAAATTTAGGTAGTTGAATATCGGCACTGTGCTGACTCTTGCAGGTGACCAGTGTATTTTTGCCAGGGGTAGGGGAGGGAAACAGTACCTGTCGGCTCCTTTGCTCCTGGAAGAGTCTTCCAGAGATTCAGTCCCTCTGGAATGTGCTCCGAGATTAGTAAATAACTCTCCTTCCTGTATGCCCCAGGCGTTTTCAAACTGCAGTTTCTGTGCTGTATCTCCTCAGGTTGTTTGCTGTGTTGTCTCTTTAAGTGTGGGGATTGTTTCCTCTCACCCTCCGGGATCTGCCAGAACCATGCCCAAGGAATCCTAAAACACCAGGCTTTAAGTTCCTCTGGTTGGAAGAACTCAATGAAACTCTGCCTCTTTGGTTTTCAAAGTCAAATCTTATGGGGATTCGTCTGCCCCTTCACTGGCTCTTTTATGTGATGGTCTGTTTTTCTCTCTTTTAGGCATAGGCAGGTCCCTCCCACCAGGGGACAGTCTCCACAGTTTATCTACTTATCGATAAATGATCTATAAGTGCTTATTTATAGATCTATTTATGATCTATATATCTCCCCCACTGAATCTCTGCCCTTCCTGCCCTCTTTGATGTGGCATCTTACCTACATTTAGTTGTGGAGTTCGTTCTGCCAGCCTTTGGGTCATTTTGTGGGTTATTTACACTGATGTGTAAGTTGTCTAGTTGTGTCTGTGGGACGTGGTAAGCTTAGAGTACTTCTACTCTGCCATCTTCCTTTACTCTCACAAAATGTTGATAGTTTTTGAAGTTAGATAAAAGGTGTATTTTCCACTTTTGCCTTATCTATCCTCCACTCATAGTTTTAGAAATACTTCAAAATTGTTTTACTGATGTTTTTCAAGACAAAATGCATGCACCATAACAACTCACCTATAAATATTTCAGTATGCATCTCAAAAACAGAGAACTTTTCTTAAATAATCCAATATCATCATCGTACTTAACAAAATTTATAATGTGTCTTAATATTACCTAATACCTAGCCTACTTTCAAATTACCCCAAGTGACAAAAATTCTCCTTGTATAGTCAATTTTTTCAAAATAGAATTTACTCACCATATTTGACTTTTTTGCTTATTTAGTATTTTAAGTGACTATCAATCCAAAACGTTTTTTTCCTTTTTCTGTTTTGCTTAGCTGTTGTAATTTTTGTATGTAATATTCTTTTGGAAAACACATTAGATGTCCAGTGAGTGCCCAACATTTTGTATTTGACTGATTGTTCCTTTAATATGTCATTTAAATTGTCCCTTTTTTTTTTTAATTTTTTTTTCAACGTTTATTTATTTTTGGGACAGAGAGAGACAGAGCATGAACAGGGGAGGGGCAGAGAGAGAGGGAGACACAGTATCGGAAACAGGCTCCAGGCTCTGAGCCATCAGCCCAGAGCCTGACGCGGGGCTCGAACTCACGGACCGCGAGATCGTGACCTGGCTGAAGTCGGACGCTTAACCGACTGCGCCACCCAGGCGCCCCTTAAATTGTCCCTTTAGTTCATGAATTTCCTATCAGTTGGATTTGATTCATGTTCTTTTTATTTTGTTTTGTTGGTACAATAATACTGCATAAGATCTGTGGCATATTTGATATTACATTTTATCCGCAGACACATACATTTTGGTTTTTCTCACTGTGATGAGGGAGCATGAGGAAAGCTGAGGGCAAAGTATAGGCTAAGAGCAACCCCCCACCCCTGCCCCCACCAGGTGGGATACATGTGACATTTCTCAGGTATTCCTGGCTACCCAAGGACAAAGGAAAGGACAGAAAACAAATGGTTAAACTGATAGTCTCCATCAGTTCACAAATATCTTAGTAAATTACAAGAAAAAGGAAATTCCATCAATAGCTTACAGTCCAGGAACTCCCTTCTGTCTTAATGTTAACGCTTTGTTAGAGGGAAAAACAACCTTAGCTTGGCAATAGCTAGGTCTCCAATAAGTTTTTAGCATATGAAAGTTTCTTTGGAAACTTCCCTTTTGACTTCACTTACCCCAAGTTCATAGTATACAACCAGTCATTCTACACAGCCCCAGTGCAGCTCTTTCTGACCATGGATTCTGTCTCCATGCTTTAATAAAATCACCTTTTGCACCAAAGATATTTTCAAGAATTCTTTCTGGGTCGTCAACTCCGAACCCCATGAACCCCACCATCACCCCAAAAGCTCATCAGCTGCATGTTAGTGATGCACAGTGATGTTAACATTAGTTAATGAATTCAAGAGATGACAGCATGACTATGTCAATTTAAAGTTCCCAATCAACCTTTCAACTGATGCTTTTACTTTCCATTAATGACTTGCCTGAATCCATTTTCCAATGGGGTGAAAATGTGAGTTTTCAATTTTTTCATTTCTTCTGCGAATTTTAAATGGAATTATTGGTTTTTTAAAAATATTTGATTATTTATTTTTGAGAGAGAGAGAGAGAGAGAGAGAGAGACAGAGTGAGAGTGGCAGAAGGGACAGAGAGAGAATGAGGGAGACACAGAATCTGAAGCAGGCTCCAGGCTCAGAGCTGTCAGCACAGAGACCAATGTGGGGCCTGAACTCACAGACCATGAGATCGTCACCTGAGCCGAAATCAGACACTCAACAGACTGAGCCACCCAGGCACCCCTTAAATGGAATTATTGTTTATAGAACTTTCCTTAATCCATTCAAGCTATTAGATTACCCTCAATACAGTTCATAGTAGATATCAAAATGAATGTTGAGTTATTTTCTTATAATTCTTGATGTTTATTGTATTGAGTTGGTGCTGTAGTAATTTCCAATGGTGTCCAAGAAGTTTTATTTTTCCTTTGTCTTTATCATTATTAATCATTTTTAAATGTTTATTGTTTTAGTCAAATACAGTTGTTTGTTTGTTTGTTTGTTTGTTTGGTTTTCAAGTTGCACCATGTTGGCTAAAGCACTTCAAGTTTTTCCATGTGTTCTTCTGACATACTGAATTAGCCTTTATGGGATCTTTCTTTTTATTTTACATTTTAGGCTAATCATATATCGCTTGATCTGTAATTGTAAACGATCATTTATTCAAGGCACACTTTTATCTATGTACTTTTTTTAAGGTTCAGAATGGTATTTAGAAGTCACAGTCTGAGTGTTAGGAGTTCATTGTCCTTAGCATTTTTTTTCCCATTGGATAAAGATGAAAAATAGTTTTATTAAGAGAGTAATCATGTTCATACTCATATTTCAAATTTAACCTTAAGATTAGAGAGCTTTTGGGGCTCCTGGGTGATGCAGCTGGTTAAGTATCTGACTCTTGGTTTCAGCTCAGGTCATGATCTCACAATTTTCAGAGTTCAAACTCCTCATTGGGCTCTGTGTTGGCAGAATGGAACCTGCTTGGGATTCTCTCCCTCCCTCTCTCTCTTCCCCTCCTCAACTCTGTTTCTGTCTCTCTCAAAATAAACAAACCAACAAAAGATTGGAGAGCGTTTACTTAACACTTTTTCTCTTATGCTGAAAATGTTTGCTCCTGAAAATGACTTTTAAGATTTTTCTTCCAATACATATGTAATTATGTCTTAATAACTATATCAATATTATCACTAATAATAAGATTATTGCATGCAGCTAAGTTTTCTGTAGCTAATTTTATCTTTAAAGTAAAAATCTGCTATTAATCATAGTCAAAATACTATGTTCTAAATTTAGCAGGAATAACTCTCTGCTGTGTGTAGTTATGTCACTAAACTGATAAACATTTAGATTTGTTTTTTCTGGTTTTTCATTTTTAGATATTTAAGTATTTTTTATTTGGTTTTGTTGTTTTATTGTGTAAAACATTCACATGATTTCAGAGAAGAACTAAAATTAGACATACTTTTTTTTCAAGTTTTTATTAAATTCCAATTAGTTAACATACAGTGTAATATTAGTTTCAGATGTAGAATTTAGTGCTTCATCACCTACACACAATACCCAATGCTCTTCTAATCTATCTTACCCTTCTCACTTCTACCTTATTCCCTTTTCTTCTTCTCTGGGTGATTTTTTCATTAGTTTTTTGTTTTAGATTTTCATTATTTTCTTTTCCAAATTTAAGCAAATGAAGTGTACATATTTTGATTCCCCTCTATTTATTACACAAAACATACCATACTAAGTACACTGCTGTGCATGTATACACTGAATATCATTTCATATCAGTGGGCAGACATCTTCATTTTTTATAGCTTTATAGTTCATTGTGGTATGTGACATTATTCAACCCATTCCTTAATAATGGATATATGGTTTATTCCTAATCTTTTACTATTATAAATAATTTTAACAAATAATATTTGTTATATATTAATTATTTACTATTTAATTAATTAATATATTATTAAAATATATAAGTTATTTTGTGGTTTGCCAGCATACCTTGAGTATGGATATCTGGAAGTGAAATTATGTGGTTTTAACTTTGCAAAATATTGCTAAAATCTCCTCTGTAGGAGTTGTAACTTTTTGTATTCTTGTTAGCAATTTTTGAGAGTGACTATTTCACTACATATACACTACATTTTGTTTTTTCCAATCTGTGTGGTAAGAAATGGTATATCAATGGTGGTCCATTTGTTTCTCTTTTTATGAGTGAACTTAAACATTCTTCCATGTGTTTAATGAATATTTGTGTATTAGTTTCTCAAAATTATTTTTATTATTTGCAAATTTCATATTAAGTTGCTGAGTTATATTTTCTTTTCATTTTAGAAGTTGTTTTGCATTTTAGAGATATTTGCTCTTTGTGATATAAATGGAAATTTTCTAGTTCCCCATTTGTCCTTTGGCATTTGTTAATTCAAATTTATATGTTTATTTAATCAAACATATTATGGCTTTTACCAAGCATACAATAATTCATCCATGCTTCCTTCTAGTACTTGTACAACTAATAAAGATTAACTTATCCTTACTGATTTTCTATTCAACTTTTCATAAATTATCATATTCATTCCTTATCTTTCACTTGTCCTTCTGTTAATTCCCTATTTTAGCCTGAAAGACCTTATCATATTTTTATTTATTAATGTCTTTGCTCCTTTATGAAATAAATTTCCTTTTGTTTAAATATTCATGTACTTAGAGAGAGAGAGAGAAAAAGAACACGTGTGCACATAGAGGGGGGTAGGTATGGAGGGGCAGAGAGAGAGGGAGAGAAATCCCAAGCAGGCTCTGTGCTGACAGAGCTCAAACTGATGAATCATGAGATCACGACCTAAGCCGAAAATCAAGAGTCAGATGCTTAACTGACTGAACCATCCTGGCACCCTTATAAAATAAATTTCTTAATTATAAATACTTGTTTAATTTTCCAGCTTTATTAAGGTATAAATGACAAATTAAATCGTATTATTTAAAGTGTATGAGGTGATAATTTCATATACATATGCACTGTGAAATATTTACCACAATCAAATTAAATTACCCATCTATGACCTTACATAGCTGTCTTGTGTGTGTATGTGTGTGTGTGTGCATGAAAAGAATACTTAAGATCTACTGGCTTAGCAAATTTCAAGTATATGTTATAGTGTTATTAAGTATGGTCATCATGTTCTACGTTACATTCTCAGACTTTAATCATCTAATAACTGAAAGTTTGTAATCTTTAATCAATACTTCTCACTTCCCTCACCTCTAGCTCCTGAAAACCACCATTCTACTCTCTTCTATGAATTCCACTTTTCTTTTCTTTTTA
The DNA here is from genome assembly GCF_016509475.1 of Prionailurus bengalensis. Lineage (NCBI taxonomy): Eukaryota > Metazoa > Chordata > Mammalia > Carnivora > Felidae > Prionailurus > Prionailurus bengalensis. Next base: position 103,879,960 of record NC_057349.1, read on the forward strand.
TATTCTACATATAAGTGATATCATGGATAACATATAGTATTTATCTTTGCTGGTCTGGCTTATTTCACTTAGCATAATGTCCTCCAGTTTCATTCATGTTGTTGCAAATGCCAAATTTCCTTCTTTTTTATAACTGAATAATGTGTGTGTGTTTGTGTGTGTGCATTTTCACTATCCATTTATGCATCAATGGACACCAGTTTTTTCTGAAACTTAGCTATTGTGAACAATGCTGCAGGGGACATGGAGATGTGGATATCTCTCCAGAGTAGTGATTTTATTTTCTTCAGATATATACTAAAAAGTGGGATTGCTAGATCATAGAGTAGTTTTATTTTTAATTTGGGGAGATTTATCCATACCGTTTTCCATAACAGTTGTTATGGAAATTTTTACATTTTTTTTACATTCAGCAACATTGTACAGACATTCTCTTTTTTCCATCTCCTTGCCAATACTTGTTATCTCTTGTCTTTTTGCTAATGGACATCATAACGGGTGTGAGAGGTGATATCTCCTTGTGGTTTTGGTTTCCACTTCACTGATGATTAATGACGTTGAGCTCTTTTTCATGTACCTGTTGGCCATTTGTATGTCCTTTTTGAAAAAAAAAATGCCTTCAGGTTCTTTGAGTAGTTTTTTAATTGGGTTATGTGTGTATTTGCTATTATTGAAGTATATGAGTTTCTTATATTTTCAGATATTAACCCGTTTTCAGATGTGTGGTTTGAAAATATTTTCTCCCTATCTGTAGGTTACTTTTTCATTTTGTTGATTGTTTCCTTTGCTGTGCAAGGTTTTATTCTGGATCATGAAGAAATAGTAAATCTGGATAGACATGTAACTAGTAAGGAGTCTGAATTTATACTAAAAAATCTCCCAACAAAGAAAACCCAAGGACCAGATGGCTTCACTAGTGAATTCTGCCAAACATTTAAAGAAGAATTAATGCCAATTCTTTTCAAATCTTCCAAATAACTGAAGAGAGAGAAAAACTTCCAAAATCATTTTAGGGGCCAGCATTATCCTGATACCAGCACCAGACAAGGACACTACAAGAAAAGAAAATCACAGGCCAATATCCCTGATGAGCATTGATGCAAAATTCCTCAGCAAAATATTAACAAACTGAATTTAACATGAATTTAAGATATACCATGAACAAATAGAATTTATCTCTGTGGTGCAAGATGGTTCCACAGATTGAAATCAATAAAGGCGATACACTACATTAACAGAATAAAGGATAAAATTATGTGATCATCTCAATAGATGCAGAAAAAGCAGTTGACAAAATTTAACATAATTTCATGATAAAAACATTCAATAAAATTAGGTATATAAAGAATATAATTCAACATAATACAAGCCATATGAGACCAGCTCATAACTAGCTTCATACTCTATGATGAAATGCTAAATGCTTGTCCCTTAAAGATCAAAATGTCTCTAAGAGAAGGATGCCTACACTCACCACTTTTATTGAACATAGTATGGAAATTTCTTTTTCTTTTTCTTAATGTTTATTTATTTTTAAGAGAGAAAGAGAGACAGAGCATGATCAGGGGAGGGACAGAAAGAGAGGGAGACACAGAATCCAAAGCAGGACCCAGGCTCTGAGCTGTCAACATAGAGTTCAATGTGGGGCTGGAACCCACAAACTGCAAGATCATGAACTGAGCAGAAGTCACCCAGGAGTCCCAGTGTTGGAAGTTCTAACCAGAGATGTTAGGCAAGAAAAAAAAAAAAAAAAAAAACGAAAGACACTCAAACTGAAAAAGGAGTAAAATTTTCTTTGCAGACAATAAGTTCTTATATGCAGAAAATCCTAAAGACCACCCACACACTGTTAGAACTAATAAATGAATTCAGCAAGATCAATATACAAAAATCAGTGTATTTCTAAACACTGACAACAAACTATCTGAAAGAGAAATTAAGAAGTTAATCTCATTTATAATAGAATAAAAAACAATAAAATACTTAGGAATACAGAGCTGTCTCTTAAATAAATTGTGCCACAAAACTAGATATTCATATGTGAAAGAATGAAACTGGATGCTTATCTTACACCACTCACAATAATTAACTTGAAATGGACTAAAGACTTAACTGTAAGACCTGAAACAATAAAACTACTAGAAGAAAACATAGGTAAAATGCTCCTAGTCACTGGCCTTTGCAATTATTTTTTTTATATGATACCAAAGGCACAAACTGTATCTTTGCTTATTTTCTATATGAACTTTAAAATCAATGTAAATATATTCACTGTAAAAAGGAACTGTGTATTTCTAGTTGGATCATATTGACTTGGTATTCAATTTGGGACATTTAAGATCTTAATGATATATAAGATTTCAAAGAATATAAAATTCCTCTCTGTTCATCTACTTTTATGATTTTAAAGGATGTTTTAATGTTTTCCTCAGGTAGGTCTGGCATATTTCTTGCTACTTTTATTCCAGGCATTTCAAAATATTTACTAATGTAAATGTTATACCATTTTAATTTTTAATGGCTATTGTCTATATATCAGCTTAATATTCCACTTCCTTAAACTGTTTTATTGTACTAGTTTTTTATTCTCTTGGTTTACCAATTCTTATGCCTTTAATAGTTTATTTCTGTTCATTTTCTTTTCTTTTCCTTTTGTTCATTTTGCATGGATATTTATTTTGTTCATTGTCCATAGTGAGCATCTTATTTTTTTCCAAAATTTGTATTAATGGCCTGATGTGTGGCAACTTACATATAGATAAATTCATTTTTAGCTGCTGGTTCTTTTATGAGGAGTCTATGTTATCAAATTATTTTATTGGTATCAATGGAAATAGCTGTATAATATTTCTCTTTAAATATCTTAATGTAATACATATCTTATCAAAGAACAACTAAATCAGTGGAGTTAAACTGGCAATGAAGACTTTAATTCAATAACACTGTAACAGGGGAGAGAGATTGAATCCAACTCAATTGAAACAAGATGTGGAGTAATTTTAAGCCCTGGGGAATTAGTGAAAAAGTCTGGGAGGACATTGGGCAAGCTTGGTCCATGTCATTAGACCATCGATGTTTGTTTTTTGTTACTTACAGAAGTTGGTCCCCTCTAAGAGGGAGGTAGGAGACCTATCTTTCTTGATGATTGCATTTCAAGGGGATGGCCACCAGGTCCTTGACAAAGACATTTTTGGGCTGTAAACCAGCCAGAGGTTGGGAGAAACTCATCTATACTTCAAAACATCAGAGAAAGGATTTTCAATTAAAACTTTTCTGAAGGAAATGCTCTAAGAAAAGTAAATAGCTCAGAGACATATAGTAGAAAGGCATCTAATATTTAGTCATGCTAAGGATAACATGAAGGCCATCTTGGTCAATGTTGAACAATTTTCTTGCCATTATGAATAAACCTCTTTGGACAATATATATATTATGTTTAATATACCAGGGGTTTTATTATCTAATATTTCATTTGAATTTTGGCATTGATATCATACTACTTGATTCAATCATTATCAGATTGGCTTTGAAAGTTTTTCTTTTTTTTTTGAATATATGAAATTTATTGTCAAATTGGTTTCCATACAACACCCAGTGCTCATCCCAAAAGGTGTCCTCATCAATACCCATCACCCACCCTTCTCTCCCTCCCATCTCCCACCAACCCTCAGTTTGTTCTCAGTTTTTAAGAGTCTCTTATGCTTTGGCTCTCTTCCACTCTAACCTCTTTTTTTTTCCTTCCCCTCCCCCATGGGTTTCTGTTAAGTTTCTCAGGATCCACATAAGAGTGAAAACATATGGTATCTGTTTTTCTCTATATGGCTTATTTCACTTAGCATAACACTCTCCAGTTCCATCCATGTTGCTACAAAGGGCCATATTTCATTCTTTCTCATTGCCCTGTAGTACTCCATTGTGTACATAAACCACAATTTCTTCATCCATTCATCAGTTGATGGACATTTAGGCTCTTTCCATTATTTGGCTATTGTTGAGAGTGCTGCTATAAGCATTGGGGTACAAGTGCTCCTATGCATCAGTACTCCTGTATCCCTTGGGTAAATTCCTAGCAGTGCTACTTCTGGGTTATAGGGTAGGTCTATTTTTAATTTTTTCAGGAACCTCCACACTGTTTTCCAGAGTGGCTGCACCAATTTGCATTCCCACCAACAATACAAGAGGGTTCCCATTTCTCCACATCCTCTCCAGCATTTATAGTCTCCTGATTTGTTCATTTTGGCCACTCTGACTGGCGTGAGGTGATACCTGAGTGGTTTTGATTTGTATTTCCCTGATGAGGAGCGACGTTGAGCATCTTTTCATGTGCCGGTTGGCCATCCAGATGTCTTCTTTAGAGAAGTGTCTATTCATGTTTTCTGCCCATTTCTTCACTGGGTTATTTGTTTTTCAAGTGTGGAGTTTGGTGAGCTCTTTATAGATTTTGGATACTGGCCCTTTGTCCAATATGTCATTTGCAAATATCTTTTCCCATTCCGTTGGTTGCTTTTTAGTTTTGTTGGTTGTTTCCTTTGCAGTGCAGAAGCTTTTTATCTTCATAAGGTCCCAGTAGTTCATTTTTGCTTTTAATTCGCTTGCCTTTGGAGATGTGTCAAGTAAGGAACTGCTACGGCTGAGGTCAGAGAGGTCTCTTCCTGCTTTCTCCTCTAGGGTTTTGATGGTTTCCTGTCTCACATTCAGGTCCTTCATCCATTTTGAGTTTATTTTCGTGAGTGGTGTGAGAAAGTGGTCTAGTTTCAATCTTCTGCATGTTGCTGTCCAGCTCTCCCAGCACCATTTGTTAAAGAGACTGTCTTTTTTCCATTGGATGTTCTTTCCTGCTTTGTCAAAGATTAGTTGGCCATACGTTTGTGGGTCTACTTCTGGGGTTTCTATTCTATTCCATTGGTCTATATGTCTGTTTCTGTGCCAATACCTGCTGTCTTGATGAGTACAGCTTTGTAGTAGAGGCTAAAGTCTGGGATTGTGATGCCTCCTGCTTTGGTCTTCTTCAAAATTACTTTGGCTATTCAGGGCCTTTTGTGGTTCCATATGAATTTTAGGATCGCTTGTTCTAGCTTCAAGAAGAATGCTGGTGCAATTTTGATTGGGATTGCTGAATGTGTAGATAGCTTTGGGTAGTATTGACATTTTGACAATATTTATTCTTCCAGTCTATGAGCATGGAATGTTTTTCCATTTCTTTATATCTTCTTCAATTTCCTTCATAAGCTTTCTATAGTTTTCAGCATACAGATCTTTTACATCTGTGGTTAGATTTATCCCTAGTTATTTTATGCTTCTTGGTGCAATTGCGAATGGGATCAGTTTCTTTATTTGTTTTTCTGTTGCTTCATTATTATTGTATAAGAATGCAACTGATTTCTGTACATTGATTTTGTATCCTGCAACTTTGCTAAATTCATGTATCAGTTGTAGCAGACTTTTGGTGGAGTCTATCGGATTTTCCATGTATCATATCATGTCATCTGCAAAAAGTGAAAGCTTAACTTCATCTTTGCCAATTTGGATGCGTTTGATTTCCTTTTGTAGTCTGATTGCTGATGCTAGAACTTCCAACACTATGTTAAACAACAGCGGTGAGAGTGGACATCCCTGTCATGTTTCTGATCTCAGGGAAAAAGCTCTCAGTTTTTCCCCATTGAGGATGATGTTAGCTGTGGGCTTTTCATAAATGGCTTGTATGATTTTTAAGTATGTTCCTTCTTTCCCGACTTTCTTGAGGGTTTTTATTAAGAAATGTTGCTGAATTTTGTCAAATGGCTTTTCTGCATCGATTTACAGGATCATATGGTTCTTACATTTTCTTTTATTAATGTGATGTATCAGGTTGATTGATTTGCCAATGTTTAACCAGCCCTGCATCCCAGGAATGAATCCCACTTGATCATGGTGAAGAATTCTTTTTATATGCTGTTGAATTTGATTTGCTAGTATCTTATTGAGAATTTTTGCATCCATATTCATCTGGGATATTGGCCTGTAGTTCTCTTTTTTTACTGGGTCTCTGTCTGGTTTAGGAATCAAAGTAATACTGGCTTCATAGAATGAGTCTGGAAGTGTTCCTTCCCTTTCTATTTCTTGGAATAGCTTGAGAAGAATAGGTATTATCTCTGCTTTAAACGTCTGGTAGAACTCCCCTGGGAAGCCATCTGGTCCTGGACTCTTATTTGTTGGGAGATTTTTGATAACTGATTCAATTTCTTCGCTGGTTATGGGTCTGTTCAAGCTTTCTATTTCCTCCTGATTGAGTTTTGGAAGGGTGTGGGTGTTTAGGAATTTGTCCATTTCTTCCAGGTTGTCCAGTTTGTTGGCATATAATTTTTCATAGTATTCCCTGATAATTGCTTGTATCTCTGAGGGATTGGTTGTAATAATTCCATTTTCATTCATGACTTTATCTATTTGGGTCATCTCCCTTTTCTTTTTGAGAAGCCTGGCTAGAGGTTTGTCAATTTTGTTTATTTTTTCAAAAAAACAACTCTTGGATTCGTTGATCTGCTCTACAGTTTTTTTAGATTCTATATTGTTTATTTCTGCTCTGATCTTTATTATTTCTCTTCTTCTGCTGGGTTTAGGCTGCCTTTGCTGTTCTGCTTCTATTTCCTTTAGGTGTGCTGTTAGATTTTATATTTGGGATTTTTCTTGTTTCTTGAGATAGGCCTGGATTGCAATGTATTTTCCTCTCAGGACTGCCTTCACTGCATCCCAAAGTGTTTGGATTGTTGTATTTTCATCTTCGTCTGTTTCCATATATTTTTTAATTTCTTCTCTAATTGCCTGGTTGACCCATTCATTCTTTAGTAGGGTGTTCCATGGTTTTGGAGGTTTTCCAGACTTTTTCCTGTGGTTGATTTCAAGCTTCATAGCATTGTGGTCTGAAAGAATGCATGGTATGATCTCAATTCTTGTATATTTATGAAGGGCTGTTTTGTGACCCAGTATGTGATCTATCTTGGAGAATGTTCTATGTGCACTCGAGAAGAAAGTATATTCTGTTACTTTGGGATGCAGAGTTCTAAATATATCTGTCAAGTCCATCTGATCCAATATATCATTCAGGGCCCTTGTTTCTTTATTGACCGTGTGTCTAGATCTATCCATTTCTGTAAGTGGAGTGTTAAGGTCCCCTGCAATTACCACATTCTTATCAATAAGGTTGCTTATGTTTATGAGTAATTGTTTTATATATTTGGGGAATCCGGTATTTGGCGCATAGACATTTATAATTGTTAGCTCTTCCTGAAGGATAGACCCTGTAATTATTATTTAATGCCCTTCTTCATCTCTTGTTACAGCCTTTAATTTAAAGTCTAGTTTGTCTGATATAAGTATGGCTACTCCAGCTTTCTTTTGACTTCCAGTAGCATGATAAATAGTTCTCCATCCCCTCACTCTCAATCTAAAGGTGTCCTCAGATCTAAAATGAGTCTCTTGTAGACAGCAAATAGATGGGTCTTGGTTTTTTTATCCATTCTGATACCCTATGTCTTTTGGTTGGCGCATTTAGTCCATTTACATTCAGTGTTATTATAGAAAGATATGGGTTTAGAGTCATTGTTATGTCTGTAGGTTTCATGCTTGTAGCGATGTCTCTGGTACTTTGTTTCACAGGATCCCCCTTAGGATCTCTTGTAGGGCTCGTTTAGTGGTGACGAATTCCTTCAGTTTTTGTTTGTTTGGGAAGACCTTTATCTCTCCTTCTATTCTAAATGAGACTTGCTGGATAAAGGATCCTCGGATGCATATTTTTTTCTGTTCATCACATTGAAGATCTCCTGCCATTCCTTTCTGGCCTGCCAAGTTTTGGTAGAGAGATCGGTCACGAGTCTTATAGGTCTCCCTTTATATGTTAGAGCACATTTATCCTTAGCTGCTTTCAGAATTTTCTCTTTATCCTTGTATTTTGCCAGTTTCACTATGATATGTTGTGCAGAAGATCAATTCAAGTTACATCTGAAGGGAGTTCTCTGTGCCTCTTGGATTTCAATGCCTTTTTCCTTCCCCAGATCAGGGAAGTTCTCAGCTATTATTTCTTCAAGTACACCTTCAGCACCTTTCCCTCTCTCTTCCTCCTCTGGAATACCAATTATGCGTAGATTATTTCTTTTTAGTGTATCACTTAGTTCTCTAATTTTCCCTTCATATTCCTGGATTTTTTTTATCTCTCTTTTTCTCAGCTTCCTCTTTTTCCATAATTTTATCTTCTAGTTCACCTATTCTCTCCTCTGCCTCTTCAATCTGAGCCGTGGTCGTCTCCATTTTATTTTGCAGTTCATTTATAGCATTTTTTAGCTCCTCCTGACTGTTCCTTAGTCCCTTGATCTCTGTAGCAATAGATTCTCTGCTGTCCTCTATACTGTTTTCAAGCCTAGAGGTTAATTTTATGACTATTATTCTAAATTCACTTTCTGTTATATTGTTTAAATCCTTTTTGATCAGTTCGTTAGCTGTTGTTTTTTCCTGGAGATTCTTTTGGGGGGAATTCTTCCATTTCATCATTTTAGATAGTCCCTGGGGTGGTGAGGAACTGCAGGACACTTCCCCTGTGCTGTCTTGAATAACTGGAGTTAGTGGGCGGGGCCACAGTCAGACCTGATGTCTGCCCCCAGCCCACCGCTGGGGCCACAGTCAGACTGGAGTGTGCCTTCTCTTCCCCTCTCCTAGGGGCGGGATTCACTGTGGGGTGGCGTGGCCGTCTGGGCTACTTGCACACTGCCAGGCTTGTGGTGCTGGGGATCTAGCGTATCAGCTGGGGTGGATCGGCAGGGTGCACAGGGGCGGGAGGGGTAGGCTCAGCTTGCTTTTCCTTCGGAGATCAGCTTCGGGAGGGGAGGGGCCCTGTGGCACCTGGAGGGAGTCAGACCCTCCGGAGGGATGGATCCGCAGAAGCACAGCGTTGGGTTTTTGTGCCGGTGCAAGCAAGTTCCCTGGCAGGAACTAGTTCCCTTTGGGATTTTGGCTGGGGGATGGGCGAGGGAGATGGCGCTGGCAAGCGCCTTTGTTCCCCCCCAAGCTGAGCTCTGTCCGGGGACTCAGCAACTCTCTCTCCCATTGTCCTCCAGCCCTCCCACTCTCTGAGCAGAGCTGTTAGCTTATAACCTTCCAGATGTTAAGTCCTGCTTGCTGTCAGAACACACTCCGTCTGGCCTCTCCGCTTTTGCCCACAGACTCAGGGTCTCTGCTTGGCGGGGGGGCAGCCCCTTCATCCCAGCTCCCTCCCGCCAGTCCATGGAGCTCGCAATGCCTCTCTGCCCTTCCTACTTTCTTCCGTGGGCCTCTCATCTGCGCTTGGCTCCAGAGAATCCATTCTACTCGTCTTCTGGCGGTTTTCTGGGTTATTTAGGCAGGTGTAGGTGGAATCTAAATGATCAGCAGGACGCGGTGAGCCCAGCATCCTCCTATGCTGCCATCTTCCCCGAAAGTTTTTCTTCTTTTAGCGTTCTCCAGAATAATTTCAGTAAATTTGGAACTACTAGATCTTTAAAGGCTTGTTATAACCATCTGGGCATGATTCTCTTTTGTGAGGGATCTCTGAAATTTTTCTCTATTTTTTTATATAGAAATTTATATATTTAGACATTTCATCTTTATTAAGGTTACTTTGGATCAATTAGAAGTATTTATTTGCCAGAAATGCATAAAACCTATTGTTTTATTTATGTTATTGTTTTCCAAATAATAGGTTTCATTAGTTCTATTTTCCCATTTTCTTGCTCATTAAATTTTCTTCAACCTTAATAATTTTCTTTTTCCTTTTTGCTTTCTTTCATGTAAATTTTTATTTCTTTTTCCAGCTTTTGGAGATGGATACTTATTAGCTCTTTTTCTCATTGTAACTGATGTAAATATTTTTTCTTGTTTTACCTACATTTTAAGAATTCTATACATCTTAATCACTTTTTAGAAACTCTGCAATTTAATTTTCTATTTCCCCCTTTGATCCCAGATATGCTTAATACTGTACTTTTAAGTTTACAAATGTAAAGTTTTTTTTTTACGATTTTATTTTTAAGTAATCTACACCCAACATGGGGCTTGAACCTACAACCCCAAGATTGAGAGTTGCATGCTCCACCCAATGAGTCAGCCAGGCTCCCTTCCCAATGTAAAGCTATTTAGTATTAGTTTTATTGCATTGTGATCAGAAAAATGTTGTTTGCCTATTCACAAGGATTTTTTTTTAATTTTACTGAGTTTTTTTGCTTGTAGCCTAGCAATCAATTTTCATTAAAAATTTTCATATGCATATGAAAAAAAAATAATCTCCATTACTGGGGAACAGAAATTGATAGACTATTGATTATATAGTTTAGATATCAAAATCCTGACTGAATTATTTTACACTACATGTGTCCAGGTACTGTAGGGGTGTGTAAAATTCTCGTACCCAAAGTGTGTCTGTCTATTTCTTGTTGCTTTCATTGTAGTTTCCACTTCATGAAAGTTTCTGATGTATTATTTGGTGTATATGTATTATTTAATATCAAAATTTTGTTGTGAATTTTATACCTTAATATTACAGAGTGTTATTCATTGTCTTGTTTATTGTTTTTGCTCTTCTGTCTATCTTGTCTGATATTAAATTCTTGGCCTATTGCTTGCCTTTTATTTGCACTTGCCTGGTGCTTCTTTGGCCATCCCCTTCTGGAAGTAATTCTAAGTGTAATATTTTAGACATTTCTAAAACCTTCCTGACGTGACCTAGAAATGATCTTTGTACCTGAAACTGTATGAACTTTATTGATTAATGTTGTAGAAATCACCACTTTCAGATAAATTCACCCATAACTATTTGTACCCAGCTTCTGACTCTTGGCTTCTACAGTCATATCAACATACTTCTAGTTGATATGTACAATCGAAGGATTAGGCTTTTCTTTAGCAGCAGGGCCTAGTAGTCAGATCTTTTCATAGGAAGTCATTTAAGACTGTTTCTAATTCAGAAAGAGTGTCACAAGAGACTCTGTCTCAGGAAGGAGATGTGGTAACCAAGTATATATTTCTCACAACAAACAGTGATCATAGTAGAAAGTGCGCAAATAACTTATGGATATTGTGTAAGTAATTATTTTTAGTAAGCATATGATATAGCTGAATGTGGGAATAAATTTCCCTTTTATATTCATGTCACTTAGGCTTTTAATCTTAGCCAAATGCTTTATATGTGTATTAAAAACAGAGGAAACCTTTCTGAGGTTCTTCAGAAGTTGTCCTACAATCAACAACTCTTTTTCTACTTGCTTCTGAATTAAAATACTCCATAAATAGTGGGTGAGTGTGCTGCAGACTTATATCTGCTTGGCCATCCCAGGCATTGCCAATGTGCCCATTATATCCTATGACTGCAGTATAAAATGGGACCTGTGACCCCTCCCACTTCCCCATACATTCATTTTTAAAGTTTTCTGAATCATTTCATTTTGATGTGTCTCTTGGAAAAAGCATATTTTTTGTATTTTACTTGTTTTCAAATATGTTTTTTTTCCTTTTAATAGGTTATGCTCATTTACATTTTTGATAAAAACAATATGTTTGGTCTTTAATTTTGTTATATTGTTTCACAATGTATTTAGCCTTTATATAAAATTTTGTATTACTTGATTTTTTCCTGTGCTTTTTTTTATTCTCTAGAAGAGGACTACTGTCTATGATGGGTAGTTTGCATTTTTCTGAGTCATATTTTGATACTAATATCCTTATGTAAAGTTCTTATCCAAATCTTCAAATGCTATATATTACCATCTTACTATAAATAACATTCTTTCTTCCCCTCCACTTTCTCCTTCATTTTCCAATTAGTCACTATTATTATCTTGGTCTATCTTTTTTTTTTAAATACACCACATTCTACCCTCTCTTCCTTGTTCTTATATTTTCGTTGTAAATTTACTCATAAATATATGCACTATTCATCCCAAACATATGTCAAAATTTGTTGGTCATTTTAAGGTTACCATAAATTTGTTCTCTAAAGATTTCAGGAGGATCGTTCAAACAACATTTCCGAAGTTTTATTTTTTAATGTTTATTATTTATTTTAAAGAGAAAGAGGCAGAGAGAAGGAGACCAAGAATCCCAAGCAGGCTCTGCACTGTCAGCGCAGAGCCCAGTGAAGGACTTGAACCCATGAACTGCAAGATCATGACCCAAGCCAAAATCAAAAGTCTGATGCTTAACTGATCAACCCACCCAGATGCCCCTATTTCCCAAGTTTAAAAAAAAATTCATCAAGCCAAAATCAAAAGTCTGATGCTTAACTGATCAACCCACCCAGATGCCCCTATTTCCCAAGTTTAAAAAAAAATTCATTAATATCTGCATGCCGCTTTCATTCTTGATTAGTTTGTCAGTATATAAAATATAAAATACTTCATTCATATTTTCTTTTCTTGACTACCTTAAAAACATTGTCCAGTGGTTTCAGTTCATATCAGTGAAACGAGATATCCATTACATCTGAGGCCATTCTGACTTTTTTGCTTTTTAACTGACTCTTTTCTCAAATCTCAAAAATTATTTTCTTTATATTTAAAGTTTAATTGTTGTTCTAAGAATTGTCTCAGTTTTGATTACTTTGAATAGAATTTCCAAGGTAGACAGTATACTTTTATAACATGTAAATTCAAACTTTCTTTATTGCAAGAAAGCTTTCAGAATTACAGTTATAATTATTTCTTATGCATTATTTCCTTGCAGTTTTTCTTTGGGGACTCCAGTAGGTATACATTGGATCTTTTTGTATTTCTTTTATCTCTATTTGATTTTCTCCAAACCACTCTTGACTATTTTTTCATTGTTATTTATTTCCTTTTCATCCCCACCTTGTGATTTCTCTTTAGTCTGTCTGCTTTAGATTGCTATTTAGTATTGGTTTTTAAAATTTTGTTCTATCTATTTTTTCATTCTTCCCTTATGTCTAATTTCTTGACTCATATCCTTCTGTTATTTAGTCAAATCATTTCAAAGCTTTTGTACTTATGACTTCTAAAATTATATAGCTAATTTTTAAATATTAGGTTGAAATTGTCACCCTCCTTTATGAGCAACTTTGCTTGCGGTGTTTTATGTAACTATTAGAATGTTGCTCATTTTATTTTCATCTTGTCACTTTTAATGTCTCAGTTTAGAATTTAATGCTTATTGCTTTTCCTTTTGTTTAAATATTATTTCTTTCCCTTTCCTTAGGCACTCCTGGGCTATTAAGAAGGTGTTTCTATAGAGGCAAGGATGGGTCAGTGCAGTTGTCCTATTTGACAGTTAAAGTCTCCCTTCTCTGTTAGAACCATGAATTGTTTAAAAATATGGTCTTTTTATGAAGTCACTTTTCAGGCATGCAAAGATAAGCCTGTCTCAGAAACACTCTCACTTTCATCTCATTTTTATTCGAAGTTTTATGGGCTGCATCCTGTATTACAGGTCTCTGTGAGGTTTGAGCTCTATTTTAAACACAACAACATGACTTGGATCTTCACTCTGCTCTTCTAGTTAATTCTTGTTTCACCTCCTGACCCTTATAACTGTTGTTACTTCTATAGCTAGGATTCAAATTTAGGTAAGACTCCTCCCAATCCTTGCCCTTTAGAGTTTATTAACACGCCTGATTAAGATTTCAGAATTACTTCCTATCTCACTCATGGGCAGCCACTAAATAATTTTCCTGGTTTGCAGCATCTAAGGTAAATTAAATACAAACCACTCTAAAAAAAAAAAAAGAAAGAAGAAAACAGCAGTGGAACTGATTAATGGAAGGGCCATTAACTGTGGAGCTGTATCTGCCCCAATTTTTGACCAAGACCTTGCATATGGCAACAGTTAATAAATGTTCGTATTTTGGGCCCAAAGTCAGCATATCTTACCGACCTTGCTAATTTTTTTTTCTTACTAATACTGACAATGTAGGACCTGGTTTTTATATTTTTCAAGTATCAACAATTTTCTGTGACTTCAGGAACAAGATGTTGAAGAATCTGCTTGATGTTTTTAAAACTCTTATTTCTTGACAAATCTAAAGTTGTATGACTAATAAGGATAAGATGCTCATTCATTCATTTCTCCAGTTGCTTCACATCTGGTGTCCTTGTTATTCCACTTCAGTGAGATTCTTCCTCATCTAATTTTATTACAGCTCATATGGGGATGCTATGATTTATAAGTAGGTCTAATGAGATGCAGAAGCTGCCACTTTGTTGAGAAATAAAAAGTGGAAATTCCTATATTCTAATTTGTTAAGCTCTGATGAACTTGGTCTGTTCATATATGTATATCTGAATATATATATATATATATATATATATATATATATAATGAAAGCACTAAGGAAAAAAACAATAGAAAAATAGAAAACATTGTGATTTTGTGTGGTTATTTAGTGAAGCCAAAAGAGCAATAGTTTTGGAGGGGTGGATCAAATTTGAATCCTAGCCCTAGAAGTAATAAGCTGTGTATTCTTGGAGGTTGCTTAATTTCTCTGGGTCTCTGCTTTTCTGGGAAAGTCAGTATAATAGTATCTATCTTACCAAGTACTTCTAGAAAATGAGGTAAACAGTACAGTTTCTGGTCCATAGTATTACTAAACAAAAAATGGTTGTTCCATTTCAATTTTTCTAGTCTTCACCTTCTTAATATCAATAATAATATTGTGTAATAATATTAGTAATAATATTGTGCAATAATATTAGTAATAATATTGTGTGGCTTGAGGCGATTCTCCTCTAATTCTTCAAAAACCTGGGGTTGTAAATTCCAAGGACTCCTTGATTTCATGATACATGATGAAAGACATGGAAGTGGAGAGTGAGATTGGGAAAGGAGAGTTGGTTTACTGATTGAAGTAGTTTATTGATCAATTACTTGTTCTGTGTATCCTTTAGGGATTACGTTTAGCTGCTAATAATAGAGACTTGAATACCATGCCTTAACTTTGGGTATTATTCTACAAAAAGTCCAGATTTAGAGACATCAAAGCTAATACAAGGGTTTTGAAAAGTCATCAGAGACCTAAACTCCTTCTATTTTCTCTTCTGCTATGCTAAGCACATTGCTTCTGAAGTTGCTTTGTGCCTTGCTTCCTTCCTCAAAGTTACATGAACTCTTCCTTCTAGAACTCTATCATATTTAGTGTTACAGGCAGAAAAAAATGGAAAAGGAAAAGAGGCTAATGCACTCTTCTAAAACCCCGAACAATGACTTTCTCTCACATCCCTAACTACAAGGCAGGCTGGGCAAAATGGTTTTTGAGCTCAGTGTATTACCATGACTCCATCAATGTTCTGTTACTAAGAAGGAAGAGGAAAGTATATAATAAATGGAAAACTAGTAGTCTCCATAACACTGTTCCAGCTCAAGTAATCATACCTTCATTCCCAGAAAGCAGAATAAGAACAGAATGCTATGGGAAAGAAGTGATAAACAGCATGCCCTTCATTGGGAGCAAATCAAGGTTGGGGAGATGCACTCAAAAGAGGCAATGGCTGAGACAGTGTTGTTTTGGATAGGAGTAACATAGCATCCAAGGAGACGTGTGGGAAACAGGTGGGATCGGGGAGAACCAAATATGGGATAAAACTGTAACCTTAAGTAACAATGATAAAACTCAATGATAAAACAATGAGAAAAAAAACTCTCATGCTTAAGACTTTGTGTTAAGTTGAGCAAAAACCTCTAAATTACTATCAAAGGAATAATTTTTTTCTTAAAAGTATTTTACATCATTCTTTTATATTAGTATCCCACGCCTCTTCCTTTATAATATCCTAAGTACCAGCATGCCTCTAACCAAGTTGTAGATTCAAACACAAAGCCAAATAAAAGTCAAGATGCTTTTAGAAAAAAACTATGAGTATATAAAAAGCACTGAGAAAAGTAGATTAGAGTGGCAGAGATTTGAGTCAGTCTTATTAAACAGAAAGTGCAAGCCTCTTTTAGGAACATTTAAGACATTGAAAGTACACGAAAATCCAATGTTATGTGGATAAAAAATATCTACCTTAAAAAATCAATTGGTGGCTTAATAAGCAATTGTAACAAAAATTTTATTATGGCAGATAAGTTATGAAAATTTTCAAGTGCTCAGAAACTTTGTTTTTAATCTTTCAGGGGCTCATAGTCAGGTATTCAGATTCAAATACTGTAAGCCAAATGTTAGGCAGTAAAACTCCATCTGACTCAATACACACTCAGATCTTAATGCCGTGCTTAACGACCAAGCTTAGAGAGGGGGAAAGAGACTATTTTCCATTTCTCATAGTTATCAAATGGTACATGGAGCATTTGTGTTCTAAAGAAATAACAGAGAACCATCTTATTTTCAGAAAATGAAAGATCATATATTTGCCAAGTACAGTCCAAATGTCTCTTTTATCACTGCATATTTTGTCAATTGTGACCCTGGCAGGCTTAACTCTATTGTTAAAGGACATACAAAAATGTGCTTCAATCATTTTCAGTTAATTATAACACTAACATGTCAAATAACGGCTTCAAATTTGATACCAAATTATAGATGGGAAGGGGAAATGTGGTAGCACATATTGAAATACTGAGTGTTAACAAGGACAGCTGTCCTGAGGATAACATCTGGAAATGGAAAGACTACTGTAAGGGTGTGAACTTGTACAGAGACAATAAATTTTCCATCATTTTTTGAAATATAAAGTTTTACTAGAGACATATTGTTTAAGCCATTGGAAAAGAAAATCAAGGCCCATCACACAGAAGCTAAAAGTATTGATACACCCTGTATTTTAGACTCTTTCTGAACTTAGGGGCTTTACTTGGATGTTCTCTCTCCTGGACCACTTATTTCTTACCTCTGCTTGCTACCTCCTGTTCATCTTAAAGGTGATAAGTGGGATATCCATTCTATGCACAACTACAGCATCTACTATGGCTTTAATTCCATAATAATAATGTTATCTGTTCATTCATACTTACTTATATGTCTTGTCTAATATTGTATAGTCCCTTAAGAGTACTAGTACATTAGTTGTTAGTCTACCTCCATACCAGCTCTAATGCCTAGCAGCACTGCTTAATGAATGAATGAAAATAATGCATGTCAGAGACAGTTAAATATTTATTAAAATTTATATAGCTAAATTCAAGGTCTCTCCCTTTCCTACATCTTCATAATTATTTTCTGAGAAAGAAAGTTCCAAATTAGGATGTTATTTGGAAATAACTACCCCTTGTCACAAAAAAAATGCATTTAAGAGAAATTTGGTTCCAAAATCAGAAATTTTCTACATTTTTCTTGTCTCAACAGGGATTAAAAATGTTTCCTTCCAGTCACCAATTTTCTTTTTCCTCAGGGGAAAATCTTTCCAAATATTCCACAAAAACCACCACTTGATTTTGATGTGCCCATGGCCTAGAAGATTTGCAAATGGAAGTTCTAGTGTGTTGGGTTTCTATCTACTTTGCAGCAAACTCATGGGCGATACAAGGCAGTTACTGTTCAGGCCTGGAGAATGTGACCTTCTGCTTCAGAACTTTCAAAGGACATGATAAGAAAAGGTAATAAATAAAAGCACCTTTATAAGAACCAGTAACATAGATTCCTATAGGCGGAAGAAAGTAAGAGAACAAACACTTGCATTGATTATGACCTGTGTCCTAAGCACTGTGTTGAATAATTTATAAAATGTAGTGCTTAAGAATATAGGCTCTGTAAATGTGCATCAACTGATGAATGGATAAAAAAATTTTGATTTATATACACAATGGAGTACTATGTGGCAATGAGAAAGAATGAAATATGGCCCTTTGTAGCAACATGGATGGAACTGGAGAGTGTGATGCTAAGTGAAATAAGCCATACAGAGAAAGATACCATATGGTTTCACTCTTATGTGGATCCTGAGAAACTTAACAGAAACTCATGGGGGAGGGGAAGGAAAAAAAAGAGGTTAGAGTGGAAGAAAGCCAAAGCATAAGAGACTCTTAAAAACTGAGAACAAACTGAGGGTTGATGGGGGGTAGGAGGGAGGGGAGGGTGAGTGATGGGTATTGAGGAAGGCACCTTTTGGGATGAGCACTGGGTGTTTTATGGAAATCAATTTGACAATACACTTCATATATTGAAAATAAATAAAATAAAATAAAATAAAATAAAATAAAATAAAATAAAATAATAAAATAAAATAAAATAAAATAAAATAAAATAAAATATACCCTAAAAAAAAAGAATATAGGCTCTGGACTACCAAGGCTCAAATTTATCTTTGACATTCAGTAGATGTGTGGCTTTAAAAAAGCTTCTGAATCACTATTCTATTTACATACATGAGCCTCAATGTTCTCATCTATGAAATGGATACAGAGATAGGTCACACTTCAGAAGATTTGGGGGGAATATAAATAATGCATGTGTTATGCAGGTAGAGTCTTAGAATAACATCTGACACATAAAAAGTGCTTATATATGTGTTTGTTTCAGTTATTATCTTTATCATTTGAACCCAGATCTGTTTATTTATTTTTTCCTAAAATTTCTATATGGGAAGTTTGGATTTCTTGTCCAACAAACTAAGTAAAATGGAAAAAATATATTTTCCTCTTAAGAAGTCAGGAAATCAAAAGCTTCATGATTTATTTGAAAAAAAACCCCAAAACCTTTATCACTTTTTGTAAAATCAGGCTATTTGTGTGAGCACTCATTACTAACAAAAAGCATGTGGGCATTTTTGTCTTTTAGGTGCTCATCATGTATATATTCCAAATAGCACCAATAATTTTTTGAGTCAGATTTCTTATCCAAATTGAGTTTTGAAAAATATTTGTTACAAAATGAAGGTGAAGACGATTAAGGAGTTGGAATATAATCAATCAATAGTCAAATAGGAGAATACACAATCAGAGATGACTTTTGTAAAAACCGTATCAAGGAGACATTCTTTGTCATCTCAATTTATCTATCTAAGTGTGGTATACATTTGACAGTGACGAAAATAAGGATTACTAACTTGAATAAATCTACTTAAGTAGTCACAAGGACTATTAAGACAAGGGAGGCAGGTTCTAAAGCAATCAAAACAAAGTCACTATTGGTTGTTGACAAAAGTAATTGAAAAGGTTGCTGCTTTCCTGGTATTTTGAGCTAAATAAGTTTTATATCTATATATCCTGATCCTCTTCTTACTAGTGATATATCAGAACAGTCCACTTTGTCACTATCTTTGCCCAATTTGCTATACAGTGAGGAAGAATGCTCAAACACTTCTGTGGTGTTTCCTGGTCCAGTGTTATCATTTTTTAAATTAGATAAATAATTTATTATTCTGGTAGTTTTTTTTAATGTTTATTTATTTTTGAGAGAAAGCAAGTGAGAAAGGGACAGAGAGAGATGGAGGCAGAGAATCCCAAGCAGGCTCCACGCTGTCAGTGCAGAACCTGATGTGAGGTTTGAACTCATGAACCATGAAATCATTGACCTGAGCAGAAATCAAGAGTTGGACACCTAACTGACTGAGCTAACTGGCTGCCCTTTTTTCTGGTAGTTTTAAGGTGATCTGCTTGCTACTGAGATTAAAGTCTATGATGCCAAATAAGAAAACAAACAAAATATTTATAGACTTTATGTTAAATAGATGACAATAGAACGTTTTTAAAGGAAGATCTTTACTGATGTGAATGATCAGATTCTGGCCAAATGGCAGAAAGCTTCTCGTTGAGGAGTACATGTTAATCTTTGCCATCTTTTAAAAATTCAAGCAGAGTCTCTTAAATAAATGGAATTGGGAATATTGGATGGGCACATGCAAAAGAATGAAACTGAATCTGCATCTTATACCATATAAAAACATTAACTCAAAATGGACTAACTACTTGAACATAAAACCTGAAACCATAGAACTCTTAGAAGAAAATATAGGGGGTAACATCCTTGTCATGAGACTTGACAATAGTTTTTGGATTTGACATGAAGAGCAAAAGAAATAAGACTATAAATCAACAAGTGGGACCACATCAAACTAAAAAGCTTATGCATAACAAAGAAAATCAACAAAATTAAAAGCCAACCTACTGAATGGGAAAAGATATTTGCAAACTCTCTATCTGATAAAAGGTTACTATCCAAGATATATGGAGAATTCATACAATTCAATTGTAAAAAAACAAAGAAACAAAACAATCTGATTTAAAAATAGGTAGAGGAGGAGGAAGAGTTAAGATTGTGGAGTAGGACAAGGACCTTATGCTTGCCTCATCCCTTGAACAGAGCTATATAAACATCAAATCATTCTGAACACTCAGGAAATCAATCTGAGGACTGAGAGAACAAACTGCACAACTAGAGAGAGAAAAGAGGCCACATTGTGGAATATAGGAGGTGTGGTGATGTGATTTGGGGGAGAAAAGAATCATGGTGCTGCCAAGACTAAGGATCCCTGATCACGGAGAGAGGAGAGAGAAAGATAAAACAGCACACAGGGGATTGTATGAGAAAAACACTTCCCCGAAACCACTGACTGGGAAGAATGAGAGGGGCTGATTATCACAAGTTTTCACAAGCAGCAGAGCTGAAACTCTGAAGTTTTAGAAGTCCCCACCATCACCAGTGACAAGCTTGGTGGGCGTAGCAGTGCTTCAATGGAGAAGGAGGGCAGGGGCCTGGGAGTGGAGAGTGTGATCTGAGGATCCCATGGGTTGTTCTGGGAGAGACAGTTCCCTTTCAACGAGTGGATTTGGGAGAGGCAGCATTGCTTCTCAGAAGACATAAGGGCTATGGGGCAACATTGCACTGCACTGTTCGTTAGCATATGAGCAGAGGCAGCTGGTGAGGGCAGCTAAACTCATCACTGGCTTTTTGTTATGCTTTACCATAAACCCCAAACCCCTGGGCATTCATGGGACTGCCCTTGTGGGACAGACCTGCACTGGCTACCATGTGGCAAGGCCCTCCCCTGCACCCAGCCACTAAAATTTGGAGTGTAGGAACTTAGTCATGCACTTGACATAAAAAAACGGGACAACTGTGCTGCCAGGTGGGCAGACAACTCAGACACAGACAGGGTGAAGGCAGGGACCAGATAGAAGCCTGAGACACAAGAAGGGAGATTGTTCACTCTTCTGTAAGGGCTTCCTGAATAGCATTAGTCACAAACTCCCCTCTTTGGCTAAGAGAGTAGACTGATACAATTTTTCATACCTCCCATCAAAACAGATGGACTTCAGCAAGAGGCACAGCGGAGGTTTGAACTGCTTACACCAAGCCACACCCCATGAGTGCGGCAGGTGCCTTTTTTAATAGAGCAAGTATGATTAAGAGCCAAGGCAGTAGCAGGCCCCTCCCTCAGAAGAGCAGCATAACTCCCTCACCCCTGCACGCACCAGATATACTGATCATAGATTGCTGCAGAGCTTCAGCTCTAATGGAAATAGACCAGGCACAGTCTTTCCTAACACACAAAAGACAAAGACCCAGATAAAATGCCAAGACTGAGGAATTCATCCCAAAAGAAAAAAATAACAAGAGGCCAATGTCAGGGGGCTAATCAAAATTGATATAAGTAATATATCTGAACAAGAATTTAATAAAACAATCATAAAAATACTAGCTGGGCTTAAGAAAAGCATAGAAGAAACCATAGAGACCCTTACCAGAGATAAAAGACTTAAATAGTCATGCTGAAATAAAAATGGAAAAAAAAATAAAAAAGAGATGTAATGACCACAAGGATGATAGAAGTTAAGGAACGAATAGGTGATATAGAATATAAAAATATGGATTAGAGTTAAGATGGCAGAGCAGCATGCAGATCCTGAGCTTGTCTTGTCGCTGAAACACAGCTAGATCAACACCAAAGCATTTTGAACACCTAGGAAATTGATCCGAGTATTAACAATCTGCATAACTTGAGCCACAGAACTTGACAGAAAGAAAATTTAATTTTTATATTCTTTTTACTTTATTTTTTATTAAATTTTTTATTCTATGTCATTTTTTAAATTTCATTTTATTCTATTTTATTATAGAATCCCTTTCTGCAGAGATAAAGAAATAAAATCTAGTCAGGACAAAATTAAAAATGCTATAACCAAGATGGAATCTCAAATGGGGCCATGAGGACAAGGATAGACAAAGCAGAGCAGAGCATCAGTAATTTAGCAGATAAAATTATGAAGATAAAAGAAGCAGAAAAAAAGAGGGAAACAAAGGCAAAAGATCACGATACAAGACTTAGAGAACTCCGTGACTTATTAAGAAGAAGTAACATCTGAATCAAAGGAATCCCAGAAGATGAAGAGAGAGAAAGAGTCAGAAGGTTTACGTGAGTAAATTATAGCAGAAAATTTTCCTAATCTGGGGAAGGACACGGACATCAAAATCTAAGAAGTACAGAAAACTCCCATTAGATTCAATAAAAACCGACCATCACCAAGACATATCAGGTCAAATTCACAAGATACACAGACAAGGAAAGAATTATGAAAGCAGCAAGGAAAAAAAATTTCCTTAACCTATAAAGGAAGACAGATCAAGTCTGCAACATACCTATCCACAGAAACTTGGCAGGCCAGAAAGGAGTGGCAGGATATATTCAATTTGCTGAATCAGAAAAATATGCATCCAAGAATTCTTTATCCAGTAAGTCTGTCATTCAAAATAAAAGAAGAGAAAAAGAGTTTCCCAGACAAACAAAAACTAAAGGAATTCATGACCACTAAACCATCCCTACAAGAAATTTAAGGGGAACACTTTGAGTGGAGAAAAGACAAACCAAAACGCAAAAGACCAAAAGCAACAGACTAGAAAGGGCTGGAGAACACCACCAGAAGCACCAACTCAACAGGCAACACAATGGTGCTAAATTCATATCTTTCAGTACTCATTCTAAATGTCAATGGACTAAACCCTCCAATCAAAAGACATAGGGTATCAGAATGGACAAGAAAACAAGACCCATCTGTATGCTTCTTACAAGAGATTCATTTTAGACCTAAAGACACCTGCAGATTGAAAGTAAGGGGATAGAGAACCATCTATCATGCTAATGGTCATCAAAAGAAAGCTGGAGTAGTCATACTTATATCAGACAAACTAGATTTTAAAATAAAAATAAGAAGTGAAGAAGGGCATTATATTATAATTAAGGAAATTATCCACCAAGAATATCTAACAATTGTAAATATTTATGTCCCCAATGTAGAAGAACCCAAATATATAAATCACTTAATCACAAACATAAAGAAACCCATTGTTAATAGTACCTTAATACTAGGGGACTTCCAGACCACACTTACACTAATGGACAGATCATGTAAGCAGAAAATCAAAAAGGAAATAATGACTTTGAATGGTACACTGGACCAGATGGACTTAACAGATATATTCAGAACATTTCATCCTAAAGCCACAGAAAACATGTTCTCAAGTGCACATGGAACATTCTCCAGAATAGACCACATACTAGATCACAAATCAAGTCTCAACAAGTATAAAAAGATTGAGATCATACCTTGCATATTTTCAGACCATAGTACTATGAAACTTGAAGTCAACCACAAGAAAACATTTGGAAAGACCATAAATATTTGGAGATTAAAGAACATCCTACTAAAGAATGAATGGGTCAACCAAGAAATTAAAGAGGAAATTAAAAAGTACAAGGAAGCCAATGAAAATGAAAACACAACAGTCCAAATCCCCTTGGATGCAGCAAAGGCAGTCAAAAGAGAGAAGTATATAGGAATCCAGGCCTTCTTAAAGAAGGAACAAAAGTCTCAAATATACAACCTAGCCTTACACCTAAAAGAGCTGGAAAAAGAACAGCAAATAAACCCAAAACCAGCAGAAGAAGGGAAATAATAAAGATTGGAGCAAAAATCAATTAGAAAAGAAAAGATCAAAAAGAAAGAGAAAGGACCCAAATAAATAAAATCACAAATGAAAGAGGAGAGATCACAACCAACACTACAGAAATACAAACAATAATAAGAGAATATTATGAGCAATTATACACCAACAAATTGGGCAATCTGGAAGAAATGGACAAATTCCTAGAAACATATAAACTACCAAAACTGAAACAGAAAGAAAAAGAAAATTTGAACACAGGCATAACCCATAAACAAATTGAATAAGTAATCAAAAATCTCCCAAACAAGAGTCCAGGGCCAGATGGCTTTCCAGGGGAATTCTACCAAACATTTAAAGAAGAGTTAACACCTATTCTTTTGAAGCTGTTCCAAAAATATAGAAATGGAAGGAAAACTTCCAAACTCATTCTACAAGGTGAGCATTACCTTGATTCCAAAATCAAAGACTCCACTAAAAAGGATAATTACAGATCAATTTCCCTGAAGAACATGGATGCAAAAATTCTCAATAAGATACTGGCAAACCAGATCCAACAACACATTAAAAGAATTACTCACTGGGGCGCCTGGGTGGCGCAGTCGGTTAAGCGTCCGACTTCAGCCAGGTCACAATCTCACGGTCCGTGAGTTCGAGCCCTGCGTCAGGCTCTGGGCTGATGGCTCAGAGCCTGGAGCCTGTTTCCGATTCTGTGTCTCCCTCTCTCTCTGCCCCTCCCCCGTTCATGCTCTGTCTCTCTCTGTCTCAAAAAAAAAAAAAAACGTTGAAAAAAAAAGAATTACTCACCAAGATCAAGTGGGATTTATTCCTGGGATGCAGGGCTGGTTCAATATATGCAAATCAATCAATGTGATACATCACATTACTAAAAGAAAGGATAAGAATCACATAATCCTTTCAATGTTTGCTGAAAAAGCATTTTAAAAAATATAGCATCCTTTATTGATAAAAACCCTCAAGAAAGTGGGGATAGAAGGATCATATCTCAAAATCATAAGGGCTATATATGAAAGGCCCATCACTAATATCATCCTCAATGGGGGAAAACTGAGAGCTAGAACAGATAATACAAAAATTTGTATGGAACCAGAAAAGACCCCAAATAGCCAAAGCAATCCTGAAAAAGAAAACTGATGCCGGAGACATCACAATTCCGGACTTCAATCTGCATTACAAAGCTGTAATCATCAAGACAGTATGGTGCTGGCACAAGAACAGACACATAGATCAATGGGACAGAATAGAGAAGCCAGAAATGGACCCACAAACGAATGGCCAACTAATTTTTAACAAAGCAGGAAAGAATATCCAATGGAAAAAGGCAGTCTCTTTAACAAATGGTGTTGGGAAAACTGGCCAGTGACATGCAGAAGAATGAGCCTGAACCACTTTCTTACACCATACACAACAATATTTCTCAAAATGCATGAAAGAACTAAATGTAAAACAGGAAACCATCAAAATCCTAGAGGAGAAAACAGGCAAAAAACTCTTTGACCTTGGCCATACCAACTTCTTACTCAACACATCTCCAGAGGTAAGGGAAACAAAAGCAAAAATGAACTGTTGGGACCTCGTCAGGATAAAAATCTTCTGCACAGCAAAGGAAACAATCAGCAAAACTAAAAGGCAACCGACAGAATTGGAGAAGATATTTGTAAATGACATATCAGATAAAGGGTTAGTATCCAAAATCTATAAAGAACTTATCAAACTCAATACCCAAAAAACAAATAATGCACTGAAGAATTGGGCAAAAGACATGAATAGAGACTTTTCCAAAGAAGACATCCAGATGGCTAACAGACACATGAAAAGATGTTCAACATCACTCATCACCAGGGAAATACAAATCAAAACGACAATGAGATACCACCTCACACATGTCTGAATTAAAACTGGGGCAACAACAGATGTTGGCAAGGATGCAGAAAAAGAGGAACACTTTTGAACTACTGGTGGGAATACAAACTGGTGCAACCACTCTTGAAAACAGTATGGAGTTTCCTCAAAAAATTAAAAATAGAGCCACCCTAAGACCCAGAAATTGCACTACTAGGTATTTATCCAAAGGATACAGGACTGGTGATTCGAAGGGGCACATGCACCTTTGTAAAAATTGCGACCTAATTTTTTTACTTTCCATCTTCTTTTCAGCTTCATTATTTTCCATAATTTTATCTTCCTTTATTTTTCTTTTGAGTCACAATGTATTATGCCAAAATAATTTTTAAAATGGAAAGAAAACTCAAGAAACAATATCAGAAATGAAATCAGAAACATAATTATAGCTATAGTTTATAATATAATATTTTTGTTGTAGAATTATACTATTTTCTCCTCCAAAATAACCATATATTGGAGAATGTACCCAATGTTTACAGCAGCACTATTGACAATAGCTGAAGTATGGAAAGAGTCCAAATGTCCATCAACTGATGAATGGATAAAGATGTGGTATATATATGTGCATATGATTATATACACCCATATATATAATGGTATATTACTCAGTGATCAAAAATATTGAAATCTTGCCATTTGCAACAATGTAGATTGAACTAGAGGGTATTATGCTAAGCGAACTAAGTCAGTAAGAGAAAGAGAAATGTGTGATTTCACTCATATGTGTAATCTAAGATACAAAACGGATGAACAGAAGGGAAGGGAAGCAAAAATAATATAAAAACAGAGAGGGAGAGAAACCATAAGAGACTCTTAAATACAGAAAATAAACTGAGGGCTGCCTGTGTGGTGTTGGGTGGAGGGAAGAACTAAAGGGGTGAGGGGCATTGAAGAGGACACTTGGTGAGATGGGCACCGTGTGCTATATGTAAGTGATGAATTACTAAATTCCATTCCAGAAAAAAAATAATAAAGTTTATTACTTCAAAAATAAATTTTGAAAAATAAAATAAAATCACAAATATAAAATCAATCAATCAATCACAGATGTACATCCTCCAATGTATGGTTATTTTGGAGGAGAAAACAGTACAATTCCATAACAAAAATATTATATTATAAACTATAGCTATAGTTATGCTTCTGATTTCACTTCTGATACTGTTTTTGAGTTTTCTTTCAATTTTAAAAATTATTTTGGCATAATACATCTTGATTCAAAAGAAAAAAAAGGAAGATAAAATTTATGGAAAATAATGAAGCTGAAAAGAAGATGGAAAGTAAAACAATTGGATCACAAATGTAGATTTAGGGAACTCAGTGAGTCCAAAGTATAATAAAATTAGTATCATAGATGTCCCAGAAGAAGAGAGGGAAAGGGGGCAGAAAGTTTATTTGAGCAAATTATAGGTGAAAATTTCCCTATTCAGCGGAAAGAAATAGACATACAAATCCAGAGGCCACAGAGAAGTTCCATCAAAATCAATAAAAGCAGGCTAACACCAAGACATATCAAAGTTAAATTTGCAAAATATAGATATAAGGAAAAAAAACCCTGAAAGCAGCAAGGGAAAAGAAATCTCTAGGAAAGGAAGACAAATAAGGTTAGCAGCAGATCTCTCCACAGAAACCTGGCAGGCACAAGGGAGTGGCATGATATATTCAACATGGTGAATGGGAAAAATATACATCCAGGAATATTTTATTCAGAAAGGCTGTCAATAAGAATAAAAGGAGAAATAAATAGTTTCCCAGACAAACAAAAACTAAACGTGTTGTGCCCACTAAACCAATCCTGCAAGAAATATTAAAGGGGACTCTGAGTGGGAAAGACCAAAAGCAACAATGACTAGAAAGAAACAAAGAAAATTACCAGAAACAATGACTTTACAGGTAATACAATGGCACTAAATGGATTAAATGCTCCCATCAAAAGATACAGAGTATCAGAGTGGATAAAAAAACAAAACAAACAAACAAAAAAAACATCTATATGCTGCCTACAAGACTTATATCAGGCAAACTAGATTTTAGAACAAAGATTGTAACAAGAGATGAAGAAGGGCACCATATCATAATTAAGGGGTCTATCCACCAAGAAGATCTAACAATTGTAATTATTTATGCCCCCAACTTGAAGGAACCCAAATAGGTAAATCAATTAATAACAAACATGAAGAAACTCTTTGACAATAATCCAATAATAATAGGGGACTTTAACTCTCCATTGACAACAATGGGCAAATCAATTAAGCAGAAAATCAACAAAGAAAACAATGACTTTGAATGACACATTGGGCCAGATGGACTTAATAAATATATTCAGAACATTTCATCCTAGAACAGTGAAATACGCATTTTTTTCGACTGCACATGGAATAGATCAAATACGTGGTCACAAATCAGGCCTCAACAAGTACAAAAGATTGAGATCATACCATGCATATTTTTCCACCACAGTGCCATGAAACTTGAAGTCAATCACAAGAAAAAACTTGGAAAGTCCAAAAATACACAGAGGTAAAAAATATCCTACTGAATAATGAATGGGCTAACCAGGAAATTAAATAAGAAATAAAAAATAATACATGAAAGCAAATGAAAATGAAAATGTGACAGTCCGGAACCTTGGGGATGTAGCAAATTCAGTCATTAGAAGGAAGTATACAGCAATACAGGTCTATATCAAGAAGCAAGTAAAGTCTCAAATATACAACCTAACCTTACACTTAACAGGAGCTATAAAAGGAACAGCAAATAAAGCCTAAATCTAGCAGAAGAAGGGAAATAATAAAGAGAAGAGAAGAAATAGATGATATAGAAACAAACAAAAACCAGTAGAACAGTTCAACAAAACTAAGAGCTGGTTCTTTGAGAAAATTAATAAAATTGATAAACCCCTATAGCAAGACTTCTCAAAAAGAAAAGAGAAAGGACTCAAATAAATAAAATCATAAATGAAAGAGGAGAAATCACAAACAACACCACAAAAATACAATTATAACACAATATTATGAAAAATTATATGCCAACAAATTGGGCAATCTGGAAGAAATGGATAAAATTTCTAAAACATACAAACTAAACTGAAACAGGAAGAAATAGAAAATTTGCAAAGACCCATAACCAGCACATAAATTGTAACAGTAGTCAAAAATTTCCCAAAAAACAAGAGTCCTGGGCCAGATGGCTTCCCAGGGGAATTCTACCAGACATTTTTAAAAAGTTAATACCTATTTTTCTCGTATTCTTTCAACACATAGAAATTAAAAGAAAACTACCAAACTCCTCCTATGAGGCCAAAATTATCTTGATTCCAAAACCAGACAAAGACTCCACTAAAACAGCCAATTGCAGAGAGATAATTACAGCCCAATATTGTTGATGAACATGAATGCAGAAATTGTCAAGAAGATACTAGCAAATTGAATTCAACAGTACATTAAAAGAATTATTTACTACTATCAAATGGGATTTATTCCTTGGCTGCAGGGGTAGTTCAATATTTACAAATCAATCAACATGATACACTATATTAATAAAAGAAAAGATTAAGAACCATTTGATCCTCTCAATAGATACAGTAAAATATTTTGATAAAATAGGGTCCATTCTTCATAAAAACCCTCAATAAAGTAGGGAGAGAGGGACCATATCTCAACATCATAAAGGCCACATATGAAAGACCCACAGCTAACATCATCCTCAATGAGGAAAAACTGAGACATTTAGTCAGGACCAAGACAGAGATGTCCACTCTTACTATTGTTATTTGACATAATACTGAAAGTCCTAACCTCAGCAATCAGAAAACAAAAAGAGGGATGTCTGGGTGGCTCAGTTGGTTGAGCATCCAACTTCGGCTCAGGTCATGATCTCGCAGTCTGTGGGTTCGAGCCCCACTTCGGGCTCTGTGCTGACAGCTCAGAGCCTGGAGCCTGCTTCAGATTCTGTGTCTCCCTCTCTCTCTGCCCCTCCCCTACTCATGCTCTGTCTCTCTCTCTGTCAAAAATGGATACACGTTAAAAAAAAGAAGAAGAAGAAAACAAAAATAAAAGATATCCAAATTGGCATGGAACATGTCAAACTTTCACTATTTTCAGATAACATGATACTCTCCATAGAAAATCCAAACGACGCCACCAAAAACTTGCCAGAACAGATACATTTATTCAGCAATGTCACAGTATTTAAAACCAACATAGAGAAATCTGTTGCATTTTTATACACCAAAATGAAGAAGAAAGAGAAATGAAGTAATTGATCTCTTTTACAATTGTACCAAATACCGAAAGCTACCTAGGAATAAGCCTAACAAAAGAGGTAAAAGATCTATACTCTAAAAACTTTATAAGACATGAATGAAATGGGCAGATGACACACACACACATACACAAAAATGGAAAAACATTCCACATTCAGGGATGGGAAGAACAAATACTGTTAAAATGCCTATACTACCCAAAGCTATCTACACTTTGAATGCAATCCCTATTAAATACCACCAGCACTTTTCAAAGAGCTAGAACAAACTATCCTAAAATTTGTATGGAACTCTATGGACCCCAAAGCACCAAATCAATCTTGAAAAAAAAATATCTGGAGGCAGCACTATTCCAGATTTCAAGATATTACAAAACTGTAGAGATCAAGACAGTTTGGTTCAGGCACAAAAACAAACACATAGATCAATAGAACAAAATAGAAAAGCCAGAAATGGAGCCACTACTATGTGTCAACTCATCTTTGACAAAGCAAGAAGGAATACCCAATTGAAAAAAAAAAAGATAGCAAATGGGAAAACTGGACAGCAACATGCAGAGGAATGAAATTGGAACACTTTCTTACACCACACACAAAAATAAATTCAAAATGGATGAAAGACATAAATGTGAGAGAGAAAACCATCAAAATCCTATAGGAGAACACAGGCAGCAACCTTCTTGACCTCAGCCAGAGTAACTTTTTACTAGACATGCCCCTGGAAGCAAGGGAAACCAAAACAAAAATGAACTCTTAGGACTTCATGAAGATAAAAATCTTCTGCACAGTGAAGGAAACAACAACAAAAAAAAACCTAAAAGGGAGCCTACAAAATGGGAGAACATATTTGCAAATGACATAACTGATAAAGGGCTAGTATTTAAAATTTATAAAGAACTTATCAAACTCAACACCCAAAACACAGATAATCCAGTTAAGAAATGCTCAGAAGAAATGGATAGACCTTTTCCAAAGAAGACACTCAGATGGCTAACAGACATGAAAAGATGCTCAACATCACTCATCACCAGGGAAATACAAATCAAAACCACAATGAGATATTACCTTATACCTGTCAGAATGGCTAAAATTAACAACACAGGAAGCAACAGGTGTTGGTGACAATGTGGAGAAAGGGGAACCCTCTTATAATGTTGGTGGGAAAGCAGCCACTCTGGAAAACACTATGGACAGTCTCAAAAAGTTAAAAATAGAACCACCCAGCAATTTCACTACAAGGTATTTACCCAAAGGATACAAAAATACAGAGTCAAAGGGACACACGAATCCTACTTTTTATAGCAGCATTGTCAACAATGGCCAAATTATGGAAAGAGCCCAAATGTCCAGACTGATGAATGGATACAGAAGATGTGGTATAGATATATACAATGAAATGTTATTCAACCATTAAAAATAATGAAATCTTGCCGTTTGCAATGATGTGGATGGAGCTAGAGTATATTGTGCTAAGTGAAATAAGTCAGAGAAAGACATATATAATGCTAAATGCCATCATAAGTGGAATTTAAGAAACAAAACAGATGAAAAAAGGGGAAGGATAAAAGAGAGGAAAGCAAACCATAAGAGACTCTTAACTATCGAGAGCTAACTCAGGTTTGCTGAAAGGGATGTGGGCAGGGAATGGGCTAAATGGGTGAAGAGTGTTAAGAAGGGCACTTGTGTTGACCACTGGGTTGTATGTAAGTACTGAATCACTAAAATCTCCTCCAGAAGCCCATATTACACTATATGTTAACTAGCTAGAATTTAAATAAAAACTTGAAACATAAAACAACCAAAGTCAGTAATAACAACAAATTAAAAAAAAAAAGAGGATCTCAATAGAAATGTTTCCAAAGAGGAATAAAAAGGGCCAACCGGTACATGAAAAAAGTGCTCAACAATACTAATCATCAGGGAAATGCACATCAAAGCTACAATAAGATATCACCTAAAACCTATTAGAATGACTGTTACTAAAAAGATGAGAGATATCAAATGTTGGTAACGATGTGGAGTAAAGGAAACCTTTGTGTGCTGTTGGTGTAAAGGTAAATTGGTACAACCACTTGGAAAACAGTTTCTTAAGAACTTGAAAATAGAACTGCTATATGATCCAGTAATTCCACTTGTGTATATGGATCCAATGGAAACAACATTGCTATCTCAAAAAGATATCTACACCCTTATGTTCATTTCAATATCATTCACAATAGCCAGGACATGGAAAAACCTATGTTTACATTTATGGAAGAATAAATAAAGAAAATGTGGTATATGTACACACACACACACACACACACACACACACACACACAAATACTATTCAGTGATACAAAGAAGGAAATCCTTCTATAGAAGGTCATAGAGGACCTTGAGGACATATGTGAAATATCTGACAGAAAGACATTATTTGTCTTTCTGTAATGTATGATCTCACTTATATGTAAAATCTAAAAAACACTGAACTCAAAGAACAGAAAACAGATTGGTTAGTTGCCAGAGGTGGGAGGTATGGAGTTGGGGAAATGGATGAAAATGGTCAAAAGGTACAACCTTCCACTCATAAGATGAATAAGTTCTGGGGATGAAATGTACAGTATGGTGACTATAGTTCACAAAGTAGTGAATATCTGAAAGTTGCCCAGACAGTAGGTAGATCTTAAAAGTTTTCATTATAAGAAAAAAATATAAAGAAATAATATGAATGGTGCATTCTGGCATGTACTGATGAATGTGATTTTAGTGTTTTTAAGATAAATCAAGCAATGCCCTTGATATGTGTTAGTATTATCACACTCACTGAACCTGAGATTTAATTCACAGGACATGTTGTAGATTCTCAAATTTGTGTGGATTATGGGGAGGAAGGCATGCCTAGAACAAAGATGAAGGAACATCACATTTTATCACTAAATTGTATTTTTGGATTAATGAAATACAGAGATTATTAGATTTCTTAAAGCATCAAAAAATGTGTCTCCTGCAAAAAACCATACACTTCCTTCCAATTCAGCAATAACTCCACAATTTTCATGGAAATAGCTATAATTCACTACAAAATCTGAGTTAATAATTTATTATTACATTCTGTTTTTTTGTTGAAACAGTCTTCCTAACATGATATCATTGGCACAGACAGAAATTTTTATTTTTATTTTTGAAGTTATATTGAAAAATGAAATCATGATACTAAAAGCTCTCTAGAAAACTTTATTTTTCTCTTCAATTGTAAAATTATTTATACTGTTAATCTTACCACTTCTCTTAACTACAAGCAAAATCAGATATTATCATTAAAATAAAAATGAGTACCTCACACTCACTGATCAGAGGGAGAAAAAAACACTCTTTCAACTAAGCATTATTGATTTCCTTGATAAGGATACATATGATCATCTGAAGAACTGCCTTAACCTATGTTCCCATAAAATGGAATAAGGCAACAGGAAATAATTTTGCATTCCTTGGTGCCAAAAGACCACAAAGGTACTTCATAGTTATATTTCCCAAGCGATTTCCAGGAGTACTTGTCTGTATTCAAGTGTAGCAATTGCAAAATATTTTATTTCAAAAGTTCAATCAATAGTTTCAGATTAATTTTCATATGCATGATTCCTAAAATTCTGCATATTTAACCCACACATGTCTTGACCTGTGTCTAAACTAATCACTTTTTTTTAGAAAAACCTGTTTCTATATTCATGTTTCCTACAAATTTATATTTTTTATTTGTATTTAGTCATTTTGAGACAGAGAGAGCTTGAGCAGGGGAAGGGCAGAGAGAGAATCCCAAACAGGATCAGCACTGTCAGCACAGAGCCCAACACAGGGCTCGATCCCATGAACCATGAGAACATGACCTGAGCCAAAATCAAGAGTCTGACACTTAACCAACTACCCAGATGCCCCAATTTTTCCTATTTTAATTTCTTTACTTTCATATGTATAGTCCTTCCATAAAAGGCAATCTCATGTTATGAGTCACTTCATGTAATTATTATTTGAGATAAAAATTACATGCAGTGCAATGTACAGCATATAAAGCAATTAGCTTTGATAAATATATGCAATATATAACTACAATAGAAACAAAGACCATTTCCATCAACTTAAGTCCATTTGTGCTTACTTCCAATCAATCTCCACCTCTACCACCTCCAACCCCACAACAAATCACTGTTCTCAACTCTACCTATAAAGATCAATTTTATATGTTCTTGAAATTCATACAAGAGTGGCTGGGTGGTTCAGTCAGATAAACATAGGACTCTAGATCTTGGCTCAGGTCATGGTCTCACTGATCCAGAATTTGAGCCCCATGTTGGCTGTGTGTCAACAGTGCAGAGCCTGCTTGGGATTCTGTCTCTCCCTCTTTCTGCCTCTCCCTAGCTTGTGTTCTGTCTCTCTCAAAATAAATAACTAAATTAATTAATTAATTCACATAAATGGGATCAAAGATTATATATTCTTTTGTATCTTGTTCCTTTGCATCAACATAGCTTTTTTAAGTTGTTTTTAATCAGTTTATTTTGAGAGAGAGAGAGAAAGAGAGAGAGAGGCATTCAGAGAGAGAGAGAGAGAGAGAGAGAGAGAGAGTAGCCCAAGCAGACTCCACACTATTAGCGCAGAGCCCTATGTGAGGCTTGAATTCACAAACCGTCAGACTATGACCTGATCCAAAACCAAGAGTCTGGCACTTAACTGACTGAGCCACCCAGGCACCCCTCATTTTTGAGCCTCATCCACAATGGTTGTATATTCGTTCATTATTTTTACTGTTCAGCAATGTTCAATTACATAAATATATCCAAATCTATTAATCTATTTCTTGTTGATGGTCTCTCAGGTTAACTTCCAGTGTTTAAAAAGAAATTTCAGGGGTGCCTGGGTGGCGCAGTCGGTTAAGCGTCCGACTTCAGCCAGGTCACGATCTCGCGGTCCGTGAGTTCGAGCCCCGTGTCAGGCTCTGGGCTGATGGCTCAGAGCCTGGAGCCTGTTTCCGATTCTGTGTCTCCCTCTCTCTCTGCCCCTCCCCCGTTCATGCTCTGTCTCTCTCTGTCCCAAAAATAAAAAAATAAATAAACGTTAAAAAAATAAATAAATAAAAAGAAAAAAATAAAAAGAAATTTCATGAGTGAAATATTCTATACCTAGGATATTTCTGTAAATACATTTTATAATAAATTTAAGCACTTAACATACATTGAGCTACTTAGATTTTCCATTCCTGCTATATTTTTAGCAATTTATTTATTTCAATAAATCTGTAAATTTCATCATTTATTTAATTTATTACCATAAAGTATTATCTTCATTATACTTCTAGGATTTACAGTGACATCCCATCTAACCATTCCTGCTATTATTAATTTGTGTTTTCTTTCCCTTTTTTTCTTTTATTAGTCTAGCCATTAGTTTACCAATTAAACTTTGAAAACACAAAAATTGAGATATTTAAAAAACTTTTTCTATTGTTTACCTGTTTATTGTTTTTGCTTTCTGCATTTCATTATATTCTTCTCTCTGCTTCATTAGGTCAATAATTTTCTTTCTTTCTCTCTCTCCCCACTTTATTTTCTTGTGGAAAAAGCTTAGATCATGGTTTTTAAACCTTCCATTTTTCCTAGTGTTAACAGTTAAGGCTTAAGTTTGCCTTTCGAGGAAAGTGTTAGATATTTTGTTCCCACAAAGTTAGATAGTATGTATTTTTATTATAGTTCATAAATAAATCAAAATATATTTTTATTTCCCATGTGATTTGTTCCTTGATCATGTGCTATTTAGAGATTTTTAATTTAAAAAGAGTTATATGTTACTTGTACTCTTTAATTTTGTTTAATTTTAGTCCCATCTGTTTTTTATTTCTCTGTTCTTCCTTTCTTGCCTTCCTTTTGGCTAAAGGAAATAAGCATTCATTTTATTTATTTATTCATTTCTTGGAATGTTGTCTATAACTCTTTTTATTTTTGTTTGTATAATTCTATGTATATTTGTATAGTGGTTACAATGGGGATTATAATATGCATTCAGAACTTGTTCCACTTCATAAAACATATAAAATGTATAAACATATTCGTTTCATTTAATGTCCCATTTTAATATCATTATTTTCATGTATTTTACTTTTGTGTATTTAGTATATATACTTCAATGTTTTTGCGTATTTTGCATATATCTTAAATCTTATATGCAATTTTTTAATATAACAAACATTTTAAAAATTTAAATGTATTAAGGGAAATAACATACGATAATCTTTTTTCTTTTAACTTCATATGTAACATCTCTAACATACATGCTTTTTCCAACTCTAAATCTGATGTAATTTCCCTTCTACCTAAAAAACTTCCTTTCAAATTTCTTTAATGTAGGTCTGCTAGGGATAAATTCTTTCATCCTTTATTTTTCATATCTCATTTTTATCTGAAAGTGTTGGCCTTTTTCACCTTTAAAAGACACCTTGAATCTGTCTGCATCTCTCCATCATCCCTGGCACTGTCTCTGCATGGCCCTCTCCACATGGTTCTTTGTCTTTCCATCTTCTAATGTAGTCAACTATAGGGTTTAGAGATCACCCTAATCCAGTATGACCTCATTTTTATTAATTACATGTGCAAGGATTTTATTTCCAAATAAGGTCACATTCTCAGGTTCCATGTGGTCATGAATTTGGAGAAGACACTATTCAACCCACTACACACATGTTCTGCACTTTTGGAATCCAACATTTAACGACAGTAGCTCCCCCTTATCCGTGGGAGATACTTCCAAGATCCCCAGGGGCGCCCAAAACCGCAAATAGCACTAAACTCTATACGTGCTAAATTGTCTCCTATATATACACACCTAGGATAAAATTTAATTTATAAACTAGGTACAGAGAGATTAACAACAATAAGTAATAATAAAATAGAAAAAATATACTGTAATAAAAGTTATATGAATGTGATCTCTC
This sequence comes from Prionailurus bengalensis, assembly GCF_016509475.1. Classification (NCBI taxonomy): domain Eukaryota; kingdom Metazoa; phylum Chordata; class Mammalia; order Carnivora; family Felidae; genus Prionailurus; species Prionailurus bengalensis. The sequence continues at coordinate 103,916,928 of NC_057349.1, forward strand.
TCTCTCTCAAAATATCTTATTGTACTGCACTCAAAATGCAAGATGATAAAAAAGCCTATGTGATGAGATTAAGTAAGGTAACTGGAGTAGAAATTGTGACTTAACATTATGCCATTATGGACATTCTGACTATGTCAGAAGAGAATCATCTGCTTCCAGACTGCAGTTGATTGTGAATAACTGAAACAGCAGAAAATGCAGATAATGAATGGCTGATATCCTGTATGTGATTAATTTTTTTAACAGATTGTGCAAGATCAGTTAATAGGTTGCAGTTTGCCCACCCAGCAATTTTATATCACTTATGTGTTATTTATTGTTAGCGGTGGTGTTTCTGTTGTACTGCTATACATAAAAATTTCACCAAATGACTCAACGGCCTTAAAGTTATTTCAGTGAAGTAAAACATATGATGAAGTTATTAATGCACATGTTTGAACTCAAAGTAATATTATGGACACAAAAAGACTCCAAGCTTATTACAAAACATGATTCAACTGGTGTTAGGTCAAATAAATCTTTAAAAGTGATTATTTTTCAACAGTCAAAAATAAAATTGCATAATGGAAATAAGAGGGTTAATTTTTGAAAATTGGATTTCATTGTCCTAGTAATAGATTTTCCCTGCTCTTTCATCAATGAAGATAGAATTTTAAAACTTTCACTTTCTATAACAAATAAGATGAAAATAAAGCAAATAAAGCAGATAAGATGTTTATAAAATTAGATATAATACTAATGGCATATATTCAAAGAATAGAAAAAAATTAGCAAAAATCTATGAAATAGCACTATAGAATTTTGTGTACAATCAACATCATACAATGAAAAAACAATCACTATTCTATGTATGATCTAGTACGTTGTCTCCTTTTCAGGATTGCTGACTGGTAAAGGTAGAATCATTTCTTGGCATTGATTCAGTGTGTGTGTGTGTGTGTGTGTGTATGTGTGTGTGTGTGTATACATATATATATGTACATATATACATATATGTACATATATACATATATGCATATATACATATATATACATATATACACACATATGTGTATATATGCCAATATTACTCAATATGTATATCAACATTGATTCAGTATATACATGACAATATTTTTTCTGTTTATTACTGAAAAGCTACTCTATAGGAGAAAAGTATTTTTAATAATTTTTGTCACTTATAATGTAAACTGAAAAAAAGAACACTGGGTTAACATAGTGGAGTGCAATAAGGAATGGAACAAACAAATGTATTTAAAAAGTTGCAAGCCTTACCTGGCTTTTTCAGACAAAATAGTAACAGGTCAACAATATGACTTCTGACTTTAAGGAAGTGTGGAATAAAACAGTGAACATTATGAGTATAATAAAAATTATGGTCACAAGGAATACATTTTTGCCATGCATTTTGTAAATAAAAGAAAATAGGTTTTACTTCCTGTAAGTATAGAACACAAGCCATTAAAGGAAAGATACTTCCATGAGCTTTCAAAATAAGGAATAGATTTTAAAACATTTTACTTATGAACTCGATAATGTCAAGAAAGATAATTTATAAAATTTCAAGTTAGCTTTCTAAGTGATTTGTCAGTATCTCAAATAGTGTGAAAGAAAATTGTTATTTTTAAAGCTGAGTTTAGGAAAACAGTATTTTTTTAAGACCCAATTAGAGTGCAAATTGCTGAGACATTGATTTTTCTTTCCTAAACTTGATGAAATTTTCAACTGTCAAAGAAATTAACTAATGATATATTACTCTTGAGAATATTCAACACCACATATAAGTGATAGACTAGAACAATAAAAGCTTTCCACAGCCACATGAATCAGGGTCTCACTTTTCTCACCCAAGTCAAACATGAAAATATGTTTTTTGTATTGCAGATGATATTCTTATCCACTTAGTGTCCAGGGGCTTTCAGGTGAAATTTGTTCTTGGTGTCTCAGTTCATGACCAATCTGAATATTTAGAAATATCTGTCAGATCTCTGAAACACTTGTTGTCATTCCCATCAACTAGTAATTAATTGTGTGCTATCATTTTCTAATTTGTATAATGAACAGTAAAAAATAAGTATGACCTGATAGGAAATCTGAGCTATAACTCAAGGTAGATGCCATTAAGCTTGGTATAGATAACTTCATTACAATGTTCTAAACAATATTTCATCCCTCTACTTGATATTAAATAATCATTAATTGTTCTTATATCATTTAACTTTAAATATATATTTATATTATTTAAAATTATGAGAGGGCACCTGGGTGGCTCAGTCAGTTAAGCGTCCGACTTCAGCTCAGGTCATGATCTCACAGTTTGTGAGTTCCAGCTCCACATAGGGCCCTGTGTTGACAGCTCGGAGCCTGGAACCTGCTTCAGATTCTGTCTCCCTCTCTCTTTGCCCCTCTGCCACTCTCACTGTGTGTGTGTCTTTCTCTCAAAAATAATTAAAAATTTAAAAAATATATTTAAATAACAAAATAAATAAAACAAAATAAAATTATGAGAACTTTTATTTATAAAAAAGTTTGAAAATTTTAAAAATATTTTTCAATGTTTATTTATTTTTGAGAGAGAGAGAGACAGAGCGCAAGTGGGGGAGTGGCAGAGAGAGAGGGAGACACAGCATCCGAAGCAGGCTCCAGGCTCTGAGCTGTCAGCACAGAGCCCTATGTGGGGCTTGAACTCACAAACCATGAGATCATGACCTAAGCCAAAGTCAGACACTTAACCAACTGAGCCATCCAGGTGCCTGACAAGTTTGAAAATTTTTTATTTAAAGGGAAAATATATGCAGAAAATAATAGAGTGTATTAAAATGTGTTAAAATGTTTTAAATTAGAATGTGCAAAAAATTGTATATCCAATTATCAGAGTCCTTACAAGTTAATGAGATAATATGAACTACAAAAAAACAGAATAAACATGTAATTACAAAACATTTTGTATCAATCATTAAGTGAGTAGATAAATTAGAAGCATCAATGATTTATCAAATGGGAAATTCATTTTATTTCATTAACACATACTTTTCCAGAGGGCTCTTGAGAAGTCTTCATTTACTCAGAGCTTACTCTTCCATGTTGTCTGTTGCAAATGACAAGATCTCATGTCTTTTTACATGAACAAACAAGAAAAGAGAATACACTCATAAATACAGAGAACAAACTGCTGGTTGCCGGAGGGGAGAGGGGTGGGGACATGGGGTAAATAGGTGAAGGGGATTAAGAGGTACAAACTTCCAGTTATAAAATAAATGAGTCACAAAGATGAAAAGTTCAGCATAAGGGGAATATAGTCTATAATATTGTAATGATGCTGGTATGGTGACAATTGTGACTATACTTATCATGGTGAGCATAGAGGAATGTATAAAATTGTTGAACACTATGTTATACACCTGAAACTATTATAATATTGTAGGTCAACTGTAACTCAATATACTTTTTAAAAGCCTATAGTAAGTGTAACGTTAAAAGTTAAAATAACTTCATCAACTCTGTTTCAGTCAAGCCATATTCCTTTTCTCTGATACTGGTTTTGTTCCTCAGATTTCTTAGGGTGGTCAAGTCATTGCTGCTCTAGCTGAAACTCCTTCAGAGTTTCAGATCCATCTTCAATCAGAGAGAGGAGCCTTTAATGTACATCTTGTTCCTTTTTATTTTTCTTGCATTTTATGTATGTTTCAGAGACATGTTTTCTGGTTCCACTATATTTTCCATTGACTTTGCTCCTGTACATGGAAATCTGATCTTCCCCTTTAATCCACAGGAGAATAGTTATCACAAAATTATATTGAACATAATTGAGATGTTCTTTGATTATATTCCGGTGCCTTAGTACATGGATTCAGAACACATATTCTCAAATATATTTTAAGGGTTTTTTTTTAGGTCCTTCTTTTCTTTTTTTAAATGTAAATGTTATATAAGTATTTATTTAGTTAGTTAGTTATTTAGTTAGTTAGTTAGTTATTTTCGAAATTTAATTTCAATTCCAGTTAGCTAACATGCAGTGCAATATTGGTTTCAAGAATAGAATTCAGTAATTCATCACTTACAAACAACACCCAGTGCTCATCCTAACAAGGGCCCTCCTTAATACCGATCACCCATCTAGCCATCCCCTACTTACCTCCCTCCATTGTTTATTCTCTATCCTTAAGAGTCTCTTATGGTTTGTTTCACTCTTTTTTCTTTTAACCAGCCTCCCATATGTTCATCTGTTTTGTTTCTTACACTCCACATATGAGTAAAATCATATGGTATTTGTCTTTCTCTGACTTATTTTGCTTAGCATAATACACTCTAGCTCCATCTATGTCATTGCAAATAGCAAGATTTCATTCTTCTTTTTTTTTTATTTTTTTTTTAATTTTTTTTTCAACGTTTTTTATTTATTTTTGGGACAGAGAGAGACAGAGCATGAACAGGGGAGGGGGCAGAGAGAGAGGGAGACACAGAATTGGAAACAGGCTCCAGGCTCCGAGCCATCAGCCCAGAGCCCGACGCGGGGCTCGAACTCACGGACCGCGAGATCGTGACCTGGCTGAAGTCGGACGCTTAACCGACTGCGCCACCCAGGTGCCCCAAGATTTCATTCTTCTTGATGGCTGTGTAATATCCCAAATATATTTGGAATTATATGTATATATATATATAATTTTATATATCATATATATATATATGGAATATTTATCCACTCGTCAGTCGATGGACTTTTGGGCTCTTTCTATATGTTGGCTATTGTTGATAATGCTGCTATAAACATTGGGGTGTCTATGCTCCTTTGATTCTGTCTTTTTATATCGTTTGGGTAAAAACTTGTAGTGCAATTACTAGATCAGAGGGTAGTTCTATTGTTAACTTTTTGAGAAATTTCCATATTGTTCTCCAGAGTGGCTGCAACAGTTTGCATTCCCACCAACAGTTCAAGAGGGATCCCCTTTCTCCACATCCTGACCAGCACCTGTTGTTCATTTTAGCCATTCCGACAGGTGTGAGGTGATATTTCATTGTGCTTTTGATTTGTATTTCCCTGATGATGAGTGATGTTGAGCATCTTTTCATATGTCTGTTAGCTCTCTGGATGTTTTCTTTGGAAAAACATCTACCCATTTCTTCTGCCCATTTCTCAATTGGATTATTTGTTTTTTGTGTGTTGAGTTTGGTAAGGTCTTTATAGAATTTGAATACTAGACCTTTATCAGGTATGTCGTTTACAAATATCTTCTCTCATTCCATAGGCTCCCTTTTAGTTTTGTTAATTGTTTCCTTAACTGTGCAGAAGCTTTTTGTCTTGATGAAGTGTCAATCGTTCATTTTTGCTTTTGTTTCCCTTGCCTCAAGCAATGTGTCTAGTAAGAAGTTGCTATGGCTGAGGTCAAAGAGGTTGCTGTCTGTGCTCTTCTCTAGGATTTTGATGGTTTCCTATCACAAATTTAGGTCTTTCATCCATTTTGAATGTATTTTTTGTATATGGTGTAATAAAGTGATCCAGTTTCATTCTTCTGCATGTTGCTGTCCATTTGTTGTAGTTCCTTATTTTCTTGATCTATTTTTTCCAATTTAAAGTGAAGAGCAAGAAGACAAAATTTAGTAAAGCTAAAGTTCTAATTGTTATAATAAATTGAGAAGTCTGTTAGGACAGATTATGTTAAATTTAGGTTTTGATAAATTATAAAATCTGTTAGGAAGGTCTTGGAGGGTATAAATTCAAAGAAACAGAGTAAAGAGTGCAGGAAGTAAATACTTCAGGTTGGTGAAGAAGCATGCAAGAGAGTACTGAATAATATGGAAAAACAATAATGCACGAATGGGGATTGGTTGGTTGTGATGAGAGGAATATGCTATTCAATTGCAAAAGAGATATGACATATATTTAAGCCTTTGATTTAATCTCATCAGATTGATTTCTCTAATCAAAGTTTATCTTGATATTGCAAATTAAATTAGATATCAGAGACTGTAGGTTATGGCTCTAGGATAGGAAATTAAATTATCCAAGTTATCTCTTGTGAAATGATCCAAAATAAGCACTACATAATTCTGAAGATTTCACATTTTTGTTTATATTCATGAGAGATATTCATCTGTAGTTATTTTTTCTTGTGATGTTTTTATTTGGTTTTGATATTAGAATAATGCTGGCCTCTTGGAATAATTTAGGAAATGTTTCCTTTCTTAGTTTCTGGAAAAGTTTGCATGGAATTAGTATCATTTCTTCATTAAAAAACGGAAGGAAGACAATAGTTAAACCATCTGGTCCTGATGCTTTCTTTTTGGAAGGGTATTAATTATTGATGAAATTTATTTAATAGATATAGTCTTATTAAGATTATTTAGTTTTGGTACATTGCACCTTTCAAGGAATAGTCCATGTCACCTATTAATTTTACTACACTATTTCTTGTTATTTATATGTATGTGTATGCATTTATGTTTTTGTTTTGCTCAGTGTTATAGCCCAGTGTCTAATACTGTATCTGGAATTTATTTATTTATTTACTTATTTATTTAATATTTATCTATTCACTATTTAGCTTAATCACTTAATTAATTCACACACAGGTATAAAAGAACACCTAACTCAAATGGGTCTATCATGTAGTGATTTTGATTGTTGTGCTGTTGTTTTTTACTGTTTATTTTTTTTTTAACCTATTAGGGAAACCTCTGTGACTGACCACTAAGTCATTAAATGATAAAGTTCTGTAACATGGATAATGTCTTTGTCTCATCAGTCTTATGACATCAATTTTCACCATCCAATCATTATTATTTAAACACACAATGATTGCTGACCTTAACTTTCAAATCAGTTAGAAGGAAAAACCATGAATAGTTGCAAAGTGTTATTTACTTTGTGCAATTTGATGTTGGTGATGTAGAATAGTGAAGGAAATAACATTATTTTAAGTGCTTCATGTACATAATTTCCTTCAGAAAAGCACATTTCTCTGTACTTGCTGATATGATTATCTCATATGCTGTAAATAAATTTAGTATTTACAAAGTCTAACATTTGACCAAAACATGTTTCCCTTCTTTACAGATCAGTGTGAACTCACTCGTAAAGAAGAATGAACAGTAACAGAATGACAGTGTGGAAAACACATATGAATGACCATATATTACAACACGGTCATGGAATCTAGGCTAATATATTTACCACCACTAATCTGTTTTTATAGTGAAGATATAGAGATAACTATCCCCCTAATGTCATCAGATGCAGAGCTACATATTCATTTGCTCTCAAGTTTTAAAAATTGTGCATATATAGGCATTAGTCTGAATTAACAGACATATCACCACCCTCAACTCTATGAGACATATTCAGCTGACTAATGTTGGTGTCATCACCTACTAACCAGAAATTGTACACTGCTACATTCCTAAAACGTTTCTTTAAAAATTCACTTTATTTCATATTTTAAAAATTAAAAAATAAATAAAAATAAAGGGATTTTCTCATTCAAAAAAAATTCACCTTCTTTTTCTATTCAAAGTCTAAAAGGAGACAAACTTTCTAAATAACACTTACTCTTTCTGAATTTATGTTTTTTATTGCTGATTTCCCTATACTCTGGGTTACCTGCATTTAATATCTGAAGTCAGAACTGAACTTTTTTTTTAAATCTTAACTACTCACTTTTATTGTTAAAACCATATTCTTTCCTTTTCTGCTTCAGGGTGTGAATGTAGTTTTTGCTTTTTAGTTTTGGTGGGTTTTTCTTTTTCATTCCAAGTCCACTGTGCCACTACCCTCACCCTCACTAAGATCCTTCTTTATTTATACTCATACTATAATTGCTGCTACAAACTGGTCTTGTACCCTGTAGTCCCCAAATTCAAATAATCGTTCACACCATTTCCAGCCAGACTCGTTAAAACAACTTTTGGTGTCATTTCATTACTTTGATTAACAATGAGTCCAGGAAATGTTAGTTGTCATAAATTGAGTGCAATCTACCTTTAGTAGGTTTTCCACTAAACTGCTTCAAACCTCCTGTCTATCGATTCCTGTCATCCTTACTCTCTGTTTTCCGAATTATGAAGTCAGAGATGTTGAATGGTTAAACACAATGCTTGAGTGTTGATGATCTTAAGGTTGCCAAAGATCTATTCCTGGACAGCCTTTTACTAAAATAAGTGGGTTTTTTTTTTGAAAAATGTTATTTTAGTTGAATTTTTAAAGGTTGTTTTTCATATGGTAGTGAATATATACATTTTAATATATGTGAAATACAGAAATAAAAGCAATAAAATTTCACATGTATCCACCATCCAGTATTAGAATGGCATTTTATCAGTGTTATGCATGACCCCTTTCCTCAGTCGAACTCATTAATCTTTCCACCCTTGAAAGAAACTGATAATATTGTGTTAATTATGTTCTTTTTATTATTGGTTCAATACTTGAAACTTCAAGTTTTAAAATATTTTTAACTATTCTTTTAAGTTTATTTATTTACTTTGAGAGAGAGAGGGAGAGAGAAAATGCTAAGTAGGCTCCATGCCATCAGTGCAGAGACCATCATAAGACTCAATGTCACTAACCACAAGATCATGACCTGAGCTAAAATCAAGAGTTGGAGGCTTAACAGACTGAGTCACCTAGGCGCCCCAAGTTTATTGTTTTAAATGTAGGTCTGGAACATATAAAAATGAAATTGTACTCTATGCTTTTTTCTATCATTTGTTTTTTTTTTCAATACTGTCTCTTCACATTCATCCTAATTGATGTCCATACTTGTAGTTTGTTGGTTTTTACTGCTGTGTAGCACTACATCATTTGAATGTACCACAGTCCTTATACATTCTGTTGTTTCCAGTTTTTCACTGATCTGAATGTTTGTAAATACTCATAGAGGTGAATTATTAAGTTTCATGTTATACACATTTTCCAGATCTACACATTTGCCAGAGTTTCTAAATTAGCAGTATTTTTTATTATGGTCGAAAGAGTATATGTTTATGCACATATTCTTTTTAGTAGTTCCAGTAAACAAACCATAATAAAGAAACAAATGAGATGTTCCTCTTCCTAAGGGATGTAGACAGAATATTTACTGTCATTCTTTTTTTTAATTTATATCCAAATTAGGTAGCATATAGTGCAACAATGATTTCAGGAGTAGATTTATTAATGCCCCTTACCCATTTAGCCCAGCCCCCCTTCCACACCCCCTCCAGGAACACTCTGTTCTCCATATTTCTGAGTCTCTTCTCTTTTGTCCCCCTCCCTGTTTTTATATTATTTTTGTTTCCCTTCCTTTATGTTCATCTGTTTTGTCTCTTAAAGTCCTCATATGACTGAAGTCATATGATATTTGTCTTTCTCTGACTAATTTCACTTAACGTAATACCCTCCAGTTCCATCCACGTAGTTGCAAATGGCAAGATTTCATTCTTTTTGATTGCCGAGTAATACTCCATTGTATATATATACCACATCTTCTTTATCCATTCATTCACTGATGGATATTTGGGCTCTTTCCATACTTCGGCTGTTGTTGATAGTGCTGTTATAAACATTGGGGTGCATGTGTTCCTTTGAAACAGCACACCTGTATCCCTTGGATAAAAACCTAGTAGTGCAATTGCTGGGTCATAAGGTAGTTCTATTTGTAGTTTTTTGAGGAACCTCCATACTGTTTTCCACAGTGGCTGCACCAGCTTGCATTCCCACTTACTGTGTTATTCTAAACAATGCAGAACATATGCTTTTCAAAAAGTGTAATACATCTTTGGTCCTCACACCAAAACTTTTCTGTTATTAGGATAGAGAATAACGGTTCTAAAAGGTGGGCTAAATGGGGTCCACTGGCACTTTTCTGTTTTCAGTTGACATTCCACCTTAAAATGATATATAGTGAAAGATACCTAGTATGAAACATTTTCAGTGGAAGAAAACTGACCAAGAGACATTAGGAGCCATTTGTTTTTCAATAGGTAGATTGAATAATTACCATCCTTCCTTTATACTTTTTAAATCAATGACCATGCCAAATATATTACTTAATTAAACTATGTCTTAATTATGTGAATTTCAAGCATCATATATTGTCTTATAGTTATATGGACTCCGGATCTAAAACAAGTAAAAAAGAAAAATATATATATATTTAATCCTATAGAAATGTAAAGCCAACTTTAATGTGGTTTTCCACCAGTGGTTCCACTAACCATCGGGCTCAGTTGATTTGTTTAAACAGTACATAACTGACATCTGAGTAAATAGAGAAGACAGTCTTTTCAAAGCATGCTTAATGATTCTGGAATTTCAAAGCTTTTTTCAGTAGCTTCAAATCAAATCTAAGTAGTTTTAGTTTTCATTTTAACCAAATGCTCTTGCTTATTGAAATAACTACTTTTATAGTTCAGAAGTCTGTCACCACCTTTTCTTCCAAATCCTTCCCCAAATCAGACTTATTTCATCAATTCTTTCAAACTTCATCAAGTCTTTCGCCAGAGGATGTGAAGAATGCACACACTGATTAAGTGGAAAGAGATTACAAAGAAGCCTTGACCTTGACATTTAAACACTTGAGCTGAAATCTCTAAAATGTTCTGTGAGTCCTAACTAGTAATGGACAGCAACATTTGGATTAGAAGGGAGATTTCTAAAGATATTCCCAAATTAGCACCTCTAACAGGTCACTGAGTATCATTTTAAAATTTGTTTCGAACAAGGAATAGTTTAGTCTCTTTTCAACTGAATTTCTCAATACTGAAAATTAATGTTCTGATCATTTTGTAATTTTCTATTTTGTTTGTGAATTATATTTGTTCTCTTGAAAATTGCCCTGTTTATACCAAGAAGACTCATTTCATGTAAACTTTACTCTTTATAAAAGTTTTTTTTAATATGAACTTGAAGAAATAATTTAAATTCATTTATCTCAAAGCTAACATGGTAACCATAATCTCCATTCTATATAGTTCATGGGATTCATTTTGCACATCATACCAGCTAAAATACAAGAAAGTCCTTTATAAAGTATACAAGATGCTATACAAAATAAAAGCGATGTTGATTTATTTTTAGATTTATTCCACTGTGTTACAAACCTAAGAAGGGAAACAGATAATACTTAAAATTATTTTATAATTTATATCTTGTATTTAACTAATGATGCAATATCAATGCTTAAATGACAGAATATATCTGGGAATCCATGTAAATGAAATATGCTTCTTTTTTGTAAGGTTTTCAGCTAATATCTCAAATTGACTTCAATAGTTTTGTAAAAAATGGATGGCACCACTCAATAAAAACAGAATTTTCTACTTTACAGCATCTTCAAAGGCCACCTAATCAAGCTCTTTCATTTACAGATGGGCTTCTGGAAGTTCAGAAGCACAAACTAACTGGTTCCACATGCAGGGTCATTGACAGAACCCACTTGCCCTAGCTTTCATATTAGTGCTTTTTCCATTATATCAACTGGTCATTTGATTGAAAGCCTGAGAAAGCTACTTTGAAAATCAGAGGGCAATAAATCTAGCTCATCTACACATTTGAAGGTCAACTTTTAATTTATTGCCAAATGTATGAGTTAAAACTTTCTCTATGTAGTGTATGGATTAGTATGGATCAGCTAACCTAGAATACATGAACAATTAGAATGGATTAAAACCTTTGAGCAAGTTGGAAATTATGCTAAAAATAGTAACATTAGTTTCATACATTGTCATGTTAAATAATTCCTGTCATGTAATGCATTTCATGCTAACACTGGTTAATATAGAAAGAGATACTACAAAAATTGTGGGCTAGTAAGGGTTGTATGGAAAGTGGAATTTTAAAAAATTTATCCATAACATTGATCTGAAACTACAAAGTTCTTCTGAGGAGTTTATGTGGCATTTTAAAAAATCTTCTTGATTATGCTTAAATTTTTAGCACAAAAGATTGTGCTTTTCTCCCCTGTTTCAGGAAACCTCCACCCTCCAAGAACACTCCTAGAGATTTATTAATCTGATGCCTGGTTTTCAGACATAATGAAAATAAGGAAACCTCTACAAAGCTCATGCTACCATTATTGATCTCAAGCTTTTGGGGATAACAACCAAAGCTCAAAGGTAGATAATATTGCAGACACTTCTCCCCATGACAGCAAACCAAGATCCAGACCAGAATTTTCATCAGTAAAGAATGCTGACCTGGGAAGCATATGGAGGGGGACATGGAACATTTAAAATATCAAGGGCCCACTTACCCTTTATTCTAGCAGTGGCTGAACTAATAAAAGTCAAGGGTTATTGAAAATATATCTTTCCATCACTAGTATTTTTCTGTAGCAGTTATCACCACTGGGCCTAAGGGTTTTGACAAAGGAGCTTTTTAACATGAAAACAGCAAGAGCAAAGCCCAGAGCTGAGCTGGTTGGAAGCCCAAATGGTGCTTTTTACAAATAAGCTTGGAGAGCATTAAGAATCTCTGAGCAGGCACTTCCTTCCCCTTAGGATCACAGATGCTACTTTTAGGCTTTTTCCTCTTTCTTAAGGATCTGTAAGAAATGGGGCCAAATGAGATAGCTCTGCAAATAGCCATTCTTTACCCCCTCAAGATTCTTATTTCTTATCCCTAGTGAGGATGGCTCTCAGAGGAAATTGAAAGGAAGTAAATAGACTCAGAAGAGAAAATGAAAGTGTAATAATCAATAGAGTTAACATTGGAGTCGTAATGACAGATGAAGGTTAAATTTCCTATTTAAAACCTTGTAGTTTGCAATGTATTTCCCAAACATTCTATTTGCAAATATGAAATAAGGGAAGTCAAGTTATCAAGATTTCCATTTGTTTTTACATTTCCTCATGACTTTTTAGAGTGGTAGGCTAGCAGTGGAGGATGATTGGACTCAGCAGATCAGTGGGGTCACGGTTAGTACAAAGAACTGTGGGACAAGCCCATAATTAGCAAGGTCGGAAGAAAGCATGTATTCTGCATGAGGTGCTTGCGTCTTCATGCAGCAATGCCTCTTGCTTTTTTTATTTTTAATTCATATCAGGGTTTCTTGAAAAACTTTGGCACGCTTTGCATTTATCTTGTGAAAAGACGACTAATTCATGGACCACCTCAGCAAGCTCATAGGATGACGAAAGCCACAATCACCTCTCTTCTTACTATTCTTACCATGTTTATCTAATTATGTCCTTCTGAAATATATTTATTAAATGCCTACCACATGCCATGTCTGTGTTCACATGCCCTGAAATCTGGAACTTACAGAAAAGGAACAATGGTTGTATGCAACATTTAAGAGGGCAGGTTTACTTATCACATAAATCTTTGGCTATAAATAGAATCACATTTCTTTTTTATGCAATTATCCTTTCTAAAAACAAAATAGAATCGCATTTCTTTTTTATGCAATTATCCTTTCTAAAAACAAATAATGTTTATTCCATAATCTACACAAGCACCCCAACACATTAATTAGTACAGGAAGTCTGCAGTGCTGAATTAAAGCATCTCAACAGGAGGGACATATGGAGTTCTCTTTCTGAGAGAACCTGTTTGTTAGCTGCTAGACAGTAATTGCTAGTATTGCCTCCTTACGTATCATAGCTATTCTGTACCCCACTGATATTAATGCAGTTCTTAGAATTAGGGATAAAGATGCTTCTAATTTCAGAGACAAATCTTTCATTGTTTAAATAACACCACAGGCTACCGTTAAGCATTTTAACAAAACAGAATAACCACATAAAATTAAAGAGTAAAAGCCATCACTCTAGAGTACAATTTCATCCACACTTTTCTGTGAAGAGCAGCATATGGGTACGCCTTGAGCTTTCATTTCCATGTATTATGGATCATATGTATTTATATTTATATGAAGGTAAACAAACATATAGTAATCGTATATTATTTGCTGGGTTCTGTGGTAAACACATATATTATCTTCCTTAATACCTACAATTACCCAATGAAGTCTGGTATCATCTTTATTTGTGTGTGAAGGTAAGGAGACCTAAAAATTTATGTAACTTTCCCAAGCTTTATGATCTTTTCTCCATGTCACACTGACTACAATATTTCTTAAAGTAACTTTAAAAAATTTTAAGTTTATTTATTCTGAGAGAGAGAGAGAATGTGAACAGGAGAAGGGTAGAGAGAGAAAGCTCCATGCTGTCAGCACTGAGTCCAATGTGAGGCTCAAACTCACCAATGGTGAGATCATGACCTGAGCCACGACCAAGAGTCAGATGTTTACTGACTGAGCCACCCAGGTTTCCCATGACTACAGTATTTCTTAATCTCAGATTAACATAACATGTGGTATAATTATTACGTCTACTTATTTCCGGCATTTATAAACTGTTGTGTTTGTATAAATTAAATAGATCACATATTTTATATGCAAGAAGCATTGACAGATTATCTCTGAATATTTTCAGTTACTTCTGTTTTTATAAATATTTTCTACAGGCAATTACTGGGTTTTAAGTGACATTTATTTTTTATAATAATTGTATCTTTAGGTGTTAATTATTTGCTTTAGTAATTTTCACAGAAAATTTAGAATATGTAAGAGACAAAACTGTAACATGGGACTATTTATTAGCATATGAGTAGATTTAATAAATACTTTTCATATGCTAATACATTTTTCTTATACCTATGAATTACTTAGCTACACCTTCATTTGTGTAAGTGAAGAAGTAAAAATTCATATTTTAACAGTAGATGAATTACAAAATGATTAATTTTATAAATGATTATTAATTTAATATATCAAATATTCATTTAAAATGTATGGTTCAAGTATTTTCCTGGATTTCCTTTGCTAACAATCCTATTACATTTAAATCTCAGTTTATTTTAAAATTTTCTTTCCAAAATTCCCCACTACACACACATTGCAATTTGCCCTCCAAGAATGTAAAGTCATTAAAGTTATTTCAGTATAAAAAAGGATGACAAAGAAATATAACGTGACAATATGGAGGTAATCTACTGAATAGAGGTAATGGGTTAATATTTATTAAAAGTTTTAAAAGTGTGTAGGCCTTATCCATCAATTTTACTTCTATACGGCATAATTCAGAAAAGCATGCCTAGATGCAAGGACATCAATGCTTATTGAAAGATTGTTATAATACTGAAAAAAATGGGCACTGTCTAAACATCCTTCAGTAGGTACTGGGGAAAAACTTGTGCATCAAAGGACACTATCAAGATACTAAACAGGCAATCCACAGATGGGGAGAAAATATTTGTAAATCATATATCCAATAAAGGTTTAATATCTGGAATATACAAGGAGGTCTTAGGATGCAATAACAAAAGGACAAACAGCACAATTCAAAAATAAGCAAAAAACTTGGGACTCCTGGTTGGCTCAGTTGGTCAAGCATGCAACTCAATTTCAGCTCAGGTCATGTTCTCACTGGTTCGTGAGTTCAAGCCCCTCATCAGGCTCTGAGCTGACAGTGTGGAGCCTGCTTGGGATTCTCTCTCTCCCTCTCTCTGCCCCTCCCCTGTTATCTCTCTCTCTCTCTCTCTCTCTCTCCTTTCTCTCTCTCTCTCTCAAAAGAAATAAAAACACTAAATTTTTTTTAAATGAGCAAAGAACTTGAATAAACATTTCTCCAAAGAAATACAAATGGCCAATAAGTATATGAAAAGATGTTCAGCATCTTTAATTGTTAAAGAAATGCAAATAAAAACCATAATAAAGTACTATTTCATACCTTCTCAGAAAGCTATAATTGAAAAAAAGGAAAATAACAAGTGTTGAAGAGGCTATGGATAAATTGGAGTCCTTATGCATTGCTAGTGGGAAAATAAAATGCTACGGCCATTGTGAAAACAGCTGATTTATCTAAAAGTCAAACATAGACTTATGATGTGATCCAACAATCCCACTCTTAGGTATCTATCCAAAAGAATTGAAAACAAGGATTCAAACAAATACTTGTATGCTAATGTTCATAGCAGCATTATCCACACTAGCCAAAAGGTGGAAACATTCCCAAGGACCATCAACAGATGACTAGATAAACAAAATGTGGTGTATATATACACAGTGGAATGTTATTCAGCCATAAAAAGAAATGAAGCTTTGATATATACTACAACATGGATGAACCTTGAAAATATCATGCTAAATGAAATAAGACATATACAAAAGAATAAATATGGTATGATTTCACTAAGATGCATTATCTAGACTAGGCAAATTCACAGCATCAGAATGATTAGAGATTATCAGAGGCTGGGGTTAAGGAAGAATAAGGTTATTGTTTAAGGGATATAGGGATTCTGTTTGGAGTGATGAAAGTTCTAGAAATAGTGATGATGACTGTACAACATTATGAATGTAATTAATGGCACTGAATAGTACATTTTAAAATAGTCAGAATGTCAACTCTGCTCACATATATTATACCACAACAAAAAAGAAGACTGTGGGTTAAATATGAATTCTTTAAGATTATCATTATGCAAACATTTAAACATTGCTGTATATCTAAATGTATTGGTAAAGAAAGATATCCACCATCCATTTATGAGGAAAAATCCTCAAAAATCAGTTTATTTAGTGTGAGGACATATGAATAAATAAATGTGTATGTTGTGTTTCCATGTGTGTGAAGGAATGTGTGTGTAGCTCTGCTGTGTGTATGTGTGTGTGTGTGAGAGAGAGAGAGTGAGAAGGAAACAGAGACAGAGACAGAGAGACAGAGAGAGACAGAGAGAAATGATAGAACTACATACATAGTGGTTAAAACTAAGCTGAGATTTCAGGTAATTTTTTTTTTCTGAACTCTGATGTTGTTCTCTTGTATTTTTTAAATAGACAGAACATTTTAAAAATTATGCTTTTCTTACCTTCCAAAAAAAGACAAAAAATGAGTAACATATGAAAAAATGGAAGAGGTTAAAAAAAAGAAGGGAAGAAGGATAGAAGTAGAGGGAAAAGACGGACGAAATAACACTGAGATCAGCCTATTGCTATGGGCTTACCTTAGAGAACAGTCCTTTACGGAAGGAAAAAGCCTTAGCACTCTGAGCCACAGAAGAAGAACCAGGCAAGATCAACTCTTGTAGTTGTATCTGTTTCCCTTCTATTGTGTGCTTGCCATCCAATCTTTCCTCTAGGACACTTGTAGTAAGGATTTCTGTCCAATGACGTGGCAGGGCTATTCATGTCATTAATAAAATTGTGAAATTTTTTCATGAAGATAATTCCATTTTAGCAGAACTAAACTTACATTCTTCCATTTCATTTTCCAGTTTCAATCCGGGCATGTGGGAGGATGGGACTTCCTTGGCTGTGTGAAATTAATGTGATCATGCATTTTGCCTTGGCCAATGACATATGAATAGAAAAGCCAGATGTCAAATCCAAGTGGAACCTTTAGAGTTAGCACATCATTTTTCATGTTGGCTTTTCATGCCTTGATAACGTTGGAAACACTGAGATGGAGTCTCCCTCAGCCTGGGTACCTGACAGATGAAAACATAAATCAAAGCCCCCCCCTTGATCCGTGACCAACAGGTAGCATGAGTGAAAAATAGATCTTTGTTGTTTTAGTCACTGAGATGTGGGAGTTTCTTGTTACTACACCATAGCCTCACTTGTCTAGAAGGATAGATTAGCAAAAAGCATTTCTGAGATCTTGTATTCAGAGATACAAGAAGAAATTGATTCATCAAATATTTCTTGAGCACCGACTTTGTGCCAGTTTCAACTAGATGATAAAACTCACTGAACAAAACCAGCCTCGTCCACTTTTCATTTTAATGTGGGAAAGAGATACAAACAGTAAACACATAGATATAAATCATATGCTATTCTAAAATATGATAGTGCTACAGAAAAAGCATTAGAGTAAGATAAAAGGGATCAAAAGTGATAGGAAGACAACGGGATTGAAATTTTAGATAGGGTGTTTGGAATAGATCTCACTGAGAAATGACATTTGCTCAATGACTTGGAAGCAAACACCAACTTCAAGTGACTCAAGGTGAACTAAAGCTGGGGAGCCAGAGGCAGTGAATTGGTTAACATGCCTATTTGGAATAAAAAAAGTTACTGAGAATATTATTGGAAAATAATCTCAATAGATGCTTGGTTCCTGTGTGAATCCTTGGCACATA
Source organism: Prionailurus bengalensis (assembly GCF_016509475.1). Classification (NCBI taxonomy): domain Eukaryota; kingdom Metazoa; phylum Chordata; class Mammalia; order Carnivora; family Felidae; genus Prionailurus; species Prionailurus bengalensis. The sequence goes on from NC_057349.1 coordinate 103,935,049, forward strand.
CACAATCACATTTTCTCTCATAAGATAAAGGTATTAATTTTAAATTCTTAACTGAACTAAAAATAAAATCCATATGCTTATGTGTATGAACTATGATCTAATACATTTCCATTTCACTTATCATTGCTTCCTCTGGATCATGAATTGGATAGGGTTGTAGAAATCATAGAGGGTTCAAAGGATTTACTTTAAAGATTTGAAAACAGCATTCATAGTGAAATGCTGAGGGGATTAAAATTCATTTGCAACACTATAAGTGTGTGTTTATTTGCATATAATGCATATGTATAGACCATTCACATATAGACACACTCATCCATGCATATAGATATATATCCTTAGACTATTTTAATGCCATTTGCCATACAATTTCTTGCCATATACAAACTGAGAGCCCAAGTTACAGCTGGCTATGTCCATAGTTATCTGAAGTTTCCATCCAGTATTTCTAGATTCAAATCTCAACTTGGTCAATTCTGTGAGGAAAAACTAAATGCTTTAGCCTGGTTCACTCTATGGATGTTTTAGAGGAATGGCCTAAGAGATATGTGAACTATTTTTTTCCTCTAGATTCACTAACTGTAGGAAGTTAAAACCATGCATTGATCTATGAAAACCTTGAAGAAGTGCCTTTGTAGAAATATGGCCTAAGAATCTTCTGTTGGCATAAGTAGTTCTATATACTGAGAAAATAGTGAAATAATTATGCAGTTTAGCACTCAGACATTTCTAACTCTGCAGTAGAGCAAATCCTAGTTCATGAATTTGAGTCTCTAAACACCTTCATTCATCAATGAAAGATCAAAAAATACTAAATGAAAGGGTAAAAATGGGAAGGCAACACTTGAACTGGCTATCCTTTCCTCATTCATATAAATTCAGATAGTTGCTATTCAATGCAGGTTTCAAGGCCTGCCCCAAATCAGATTTATATCCATCTAAAGCAGCAAGGAGATCAAGGAGGGGTATTCAGTAAAATTCTATTAACTTTATATTACACTCTGCTGATGAATGTTTGCTCTCAGGGGCTAAACAGTAGAAGACTAGTAGTCAGACTAACAGTGGTTACACTAAGTTTAACACTTGGGATAATAGTAACACAAGTATCAGAATTTTAAGCAAAAGAATATTGTAACTGTAAACTATGGACAGCAGTATACCATTTTGAGTAACTTGGTTAAACTTGTTTTTCCTTTCAAATATATTCCTGTGGATAAATCAAAAGGATAGTTTGAAGGGGAAAAGAACCCTCGAACTGAAGCTTTGTCCTTGGCTTTTCATTGCTCAGCTGGGAGAAAACAGCTACCAAAGGGGTCTGCAACCTTACTCTGCCATATCGTTCAGAATGTCAGCCATAGATCACCTGTGACAAGTATTTAATTCTTTGTCTCACCAGGGACAATGTGCAACCTTCTCCTGGAAGTGAGGTGTTTCGTTTCATTTTAAAGCTGCCAAAAATAGTTGTCTTTTTGGCCTTGCAGCAAGCTCTTTTTCAAGTTAGTATTCCCAACTTCTTCCTCTAAAAGCTGTGAAAATCATTCCCTTTCCACTGATTTCCATGCTAAATCCTTTCAAAAGTCTATGACATACATGATTCTTCCCTTCATAAGAGTGTCTGTTCTTGTTTTCCCACAGAAGGCCACACAGAGCATTTTTGGCTTTGTTTTTCCCAGCTGAACAGAATAAAGTATTAGGATGCAATGATACAAGAGGCAGACAAAATGTGCTTTAGTTATTGAGTTTCTGCTGAGGCCGAGATACAGATATGAGCAAAGTTAAGTAAGTGGTTTGGTGATGTGCCGAAAAACACAAATGATATCTAACAACAGCTGATATGCACAGTCATTGGAAGACGTATCCTACCTCTAAGAAGAGAATATCTGCAGTGTCAAATGTTGCCTCATACTGAGTTGACAACTCAGTATGCCTCTGTATCCGGACCATAATGTAGCCACATAGCAGTCCAGATTAAGCCTCCACTCCTCCAATTATGTCCCTCTTGACTGAATTTGAATCACCACCATAATGCTATTAAAAAATCAGACATATCTAAAGTATTCTGTTGTATTTCAATTTCTAACAAATTAACCAATAAAAGTGAAGTGTGTGCTATGTGCTCTATTCAAAATGTACTAAAAGCATTATTTTCTAAATGTGTGAACATACAATGGATATCTACATGCTTTAGCATGATATGAATTTGGCCCGTTGAAACCTAGAAGAAACTGCAGTCCTGTTGTTCTAAATGGGTTCTCACTGCTACAGATTCTCACTGTGAATAATGAAAAACCTAAAAATTGTGGTTTTTTTTTATTTTTTAGAAGAAAATGTGATCAGGGGAGAGGGGAAGAGGGAGAAAGAGAGAGAATCCCAAGCAGGCTTCATGCTCAGCGTGGAGCCCGACACAGGGCTCAATTCTGCGACCCTGGGATTATGACCTGAGCCCAAATCAAATCATCCCACCTGAGCGGGATGTTCAACTGATTGAGCTCCCAGGCGCCCTAAACATTGTTATTTTTAAATGGAAAAGAAGGTATACATGTAGGAATTAAATAAATTTACAAATAGTTTGGTCTTAAAAGTCGTAAAATATGTGTGGAAAATACAAAAATAGACTAAAAATCTATTTGTTTTTATGCCAGAGGTATAAGTTATCTAAACAAGGGCAAGTAACAGTACGTATCGAATAATAAATAGGTTTAGGTCATTGTAGCAAATTTAAATTTAGATATTCACTAAACTGAAGGAGGCCAAGTTTGTTCAAATTGTTTAAACATTCTAAGTAACTGCTATTGGTTTATTAAGAAGCCTTTCCTCAGATGTAAACTCTCATCTGTGTATGAGAGTACCCCCACTTTGTGTGTATGAATTGGTTATATGTGTATATGGACTATTTTGGTTTCCTTTCACATAATATTTTTAAAGATAAGATGGATTTTAGAAAATAAAAGTAGAAAATAAATATGGGAAAATGTAGTGTTTATAACTTTAATTTTTGTATTTACAGGTTTAGAAATATTGTTTTCTTTAATTTCATGTGTACTTTATTTCTCCATATATTACATTTATTCATCACGTACTAAGTTGCTCGTGGGCATACGGAAAGCTTCAGTAAACTGCATATAGGCTAGCTGAAAATTTGCTGTTATTCCAGTGACAGTCTTTCCCAAAGTTGTTTTCTCTGTTAAAAAATTTTTGCAAGAAATGTGGAAACATTATTTTCTATCTGTTAGGCTCTGACTGCATTCCTGACCCAACCATGCCAGTAAGATATATGTTAGAAAATATTACGGCATTTGTAATAATGCTTTCAAGTGGAACATATCCCTGTGGGACATATTTTATGTGTGCTGTACATATTGGGAAGAAAAGCATTCAGGGGCATGTTACTCACAGTGAAGCTGTCGCCAGGTAATAGAGTACTATGGTACTTGGGTGAAATGATACAGATAGACTTATTTCATTTTCCAGTGAAACATTTTAACTGGCTTCCTCTTAAGAGTCTGCAACTTGTCTAAGCAGGGGGAAAAAAAGCAGCAAGGCTGATAAAATCATAAATAGCTTTTCCATCATTGCTGAAACTCTAATTTTCTTGCTTATTGCTTGAGTTGATAAAACAAATAAAAGAAGGAATCTCAGAGAGAGATTTCTTTAATATGCAAAATGAATTTCAATGTACTCTCCTGCTGGTATTTTTATGGAAAACCTGACTACATGGTACACATGGAATGTAGAAATCTGCATTTAGATAGAAATATTATAAAATGCATGGTAGGGTACAAAGTCAGTCTTTTAATGGAGATGGTAAAGGCTGCATTATACGGTTGAGTGGAAAGACAGCACGCATATAGCTTTTCACTTCTTCGGTAACCAAGTGCCTGGTTTGCCCAAGAGAGTATTACATTATTTTGAATCTTTGACAAATATCGATGAGAGAAAAATATGCCAGATGGGTAGGTCCCTATCCAAAGGAAATTTTTGTGTTATCTATAAGATATGCCTGTAATGCATAAGTTTTCTTCATTTCCTTCAAATCCTTCTGGGAAATAGTGAAGATTGATTGCATTGGAAGGTATTTCATTGTACTTAGGTGAATTTCACTGTAAAGAACTGAGTGATGTCTCATGATTATATGAAAACAAAAGAGGTCAGAAATGCTTGATTCTATTACCATAACTGATTTTGGGGGTGACCTTGGGAATTTCACAGTCCCCCAGTGGCTCAAGCATCCTGACAGTAAACGTAGAGAGAAGATTGCCTCCCGTCCACTGTTCCACAGGGCGGGAAGGACTAATGAGTTGACATTTGTGCAGACATTTGGAAACACGAAATGAGCATTTCTTGATGCTGTGGGTGGAATTGTTATTACCAAATACTTGTAAAAATAGCTATTATATGAATGAGAAGAGAGTGAAGTAGTAGTAATAGAGATATATAAATTGTCGAAATAAAGATACTTGATTAAAAGTAATTATAGGCAGAAGCAATCATAAGGATTTGAGCTATTTTATATAACACTATCTTTTGTAATATGAGCACATTTGAATTATGAGTTCTTAACAGACAGAGAAAAAAAATCAGTGACACAAACATGGCAGATGGAAACGTGTGTACCTGTGCTCTCTTCAAAATCTTCACCCACATGAAGAAAAGGATAAATAAAAGACCATGTCATTCCACAAGAACCAAGAGCACAGGGTTCTCTTTCATCATTCATCATCATTTCATCATCATTCTGATGATGACAGAATTCTGGCACCTGGATAGCACTTGTACAAGGGATGCCTGATTAAGCGGACTGGAGAAAGTGGTGACGGGTCTGGAGGGGCTGAAGGAGGAGGCCAAGGAGTCGAGCTGATCGCCACCAGAAAAGCCCAGACAGGCTGAGGCGTTACTCCACCAAAGTGGGGGTACAGATGGGGCTACAAATAGGACTGGCTGCAGGTCTGTGTGCTCAGCAATTAGCTGATCAGGGCCCCTTCCTCGGCATGACAGAGGGGTGACGGGTCACCACTGTAGAGGAAGAACCAGAGAAAATGAAACCCAAATTTGCTGAAGGTGGGAAGGTTGTATGGAAGCTTTGACAAGGAAACTAAAGTCTGCAAGTGGCAAATCTTCATAGAACTACATTTTTCCATAGGAAAAATCCATTACCTCTGAAATGATTACGAGCTTGTTACTTGCAAATATGAAGACAACTTCCGGAGAAAAAGAATGAAAAACTAAAACAGCTAAAAGAAGTGAGAGCCAATGGTATACGCAGACTGCAGACAGGGGGGGGGGCTTGCTCTCATTCTCCCGAGCTGGTAGAATTACTTGACTTTTGAAACTACGTGGTGCACAAATTTAAAAAGCAAAAATTAAATTCAATTGCAGAACCGATGACACTGTTTGTGAAAAGAATCGTACGGACATTAAACCAAGTACAGAGAAAAGAATAGCACACTGATATATTCAGCAATGAGTATTGTTGTTTCAAACCCAGAATCTAAATGATCTGGCAAAATATTTTAGTAATCAAAGTGTAAATGAATCTCTTCATGGTTAGGAAGTGTATTTTTCTTGGTAACCATTCTTTTCTCACACTTTTCTCTTGAGAATTTCTTCACTCATCTTTAAAATTCCTCTTTCTAGCGCATTTTTATAATGGGACACGACATACTCCGGGGGATTTGACTTAACACAGAGTGTGCCATTTTACTCAGCGCCAAAACAATTAAAAGAGATCATGAAAAGAAAAGCAACCTTAGGGCAAGTAAAACACATGGTTAAGTTCACATTCCTCATGTAAATAAAAAAACCTATTGCTTTAACACAGTACACTGAAGTTAAACACGAAAAAGAAAAAGGTAACCAATGATTACATAATTCAATTTAAGGGTTAGAGTGTGATCACCCTGATTTTTCAATAAAGTTTAAATAAATAGAATAAAGGAATAAAGCACCTTAAAAAAAACATGTTTTTCCCCAAATTTTAGCCTCTTTGCATTGTTTTGACCAGAAAAAGGAAGTAAAACAGAATTATTGCAAAGTTTTTAGGGACCAAATATCATAGGCATGTTTTTTATAAGCAGCCAAATGCAGTTTTTCATCATCTCTTTTTTACTTAATCTAATTCATGTTTAATTAACTCTTAATCTTAAGAGTCTCTGAATATTCAAAATAGGTCTTTCTGCAAAAATCAGCAGAAAGTAATTCAGGACATACTCATATTCACTGTGTTCCCATGTCTGCCCACTGAAAGTAATGGAGACACTGTGTGAGGCACGTCTTGGGCCTGCCCTGATTCTCCAGAGGTTAATGGATGACTATACTTTAGTTGAATTATCAAATATAATATTCTACCGTACGTGCTATTGACTGAGAAGGCACAACTAGGCACTAGAAGCTAATGGCCATTACTTTACTCGGCTTTCAACTTTAAATATTGCTCCCAAGCATTACTTGCTTTACTGATGTTGACTGTTATTGACTTGAAGAACATCATTTTTTTTCCTGCTGCTTTCATTCTCTCATCAGGAAAACCAAATGCGTTTTCCTTCCTTTTATCAAAATGCTATCATTATGAAAACAACAGCAATGAAATTGTGTATGTTGCAAACATTCAGATTTTGTAAAAGGAAATTTAGAAGATTCACCAATACTAAAGATATGTAATTAAAAAAATAAATCTTCCTTTGCTGGTTCTATCCTTTAGATATTAATCGAACGTGTTAAAAGTAAAAATGCACTGCAAAGATTTCATAGTTATTTAAGCCTAAAATAAGATAAAGATTGTTAAAGATTTATGAAGCATATCATGAAATTAAATGATGAGGCATTACAAATCTTTGACTCTGCACACATTCCACAGGCATGTTTCAAGGAGTAAAGCATAGCATCATCCCTGCATCTACCCAAGAAGAGGAAAGGAAAAAAATGACAGATGGACCAGGTTTAATATTATAGGCATTTGCAACTGAACAGTCTGGCTTCCTGTTTAAACTACTGAAGCTTCACTCTCAGAGTTCATTATATCATCCTGATGTTTCAACTAAACTGCTGATCGTGTTAATGCCAAACGCTATCTTACTCTATTATGAGACTTCTGTTCCCCTAATTGTTGTTGGGTCTTACTTGATTAAGGAAGGCAGAATGAGCATGCATTCCTCCCCTGTTCATATTTAATGGGATAAAAATGCTCTGGAACTTCCTGTATCATCTTAAACATGAACAAATATTAGAATAACAAGACTTCTGTTTTTAAGAATAAGTAGATCTTAGAATGTTTAATTTCTCCTGTGACACAACTTCATCCATAACCTGCCACAGGATTCCTTTTGAATGTCCAGGTTCATTAGTATCAGGATAGATCTTCAGATATAATCTAATAAGATGGTTTTTTAAACCAAAGCTCTTTAACCTATTTTATTAAATTTCCTTTCTTGTTAATGCAGAAATTCAGTAATAATTAGGACTGTGATGGATTAATGATTGATAATTTTTCAAGTTAATATTGGCAAGCTGTAGTCAGAGACATGCATTATTGCTTTTCATCCCTGCTCCCTGGCATATTGAACGTAAGCAAACTTGCTTTCCTTCCCTCTGTTTAATGGGCTGGAAGGTATTGACCTGGACTTGCAGCCTGCTCATTTTTGTGATTGATGTATTTCCACTTAAATAGTGTGGATCCTTTTTGCAGTTTGTGTTGCCGTTGAGAATAGATTTAAAGGAGACCTGACATGTCATTAATCCTTCAGCTCATATTTTAGATTACATGAACATAGCAAAAATCACTATGATGGAGAGAAATAGTATTTGTTTATCCAGTACAACGGCACACCCAAGACGAATTCTAAGTAGGTTAGTATTTTTTTTTAAAAAAATAGATGCCTATTGTTTTATCCTAAAAATGGAAACCAGCTAACATATTTTGGCACCTATGAGTAATCCATGGAAATGAAGAACTTTAAACATAAATATTAACCAGATTTTTTAAATCTCCATTTTATCACAGATTAGGTTTTGTCTTGTAAGCCACAAGGGATCATAAATATTTTGCTTTTATTTTGTTTTAAGCGTGGCAGTTATACTACTAAATCTATTTTTTTTAATTATGATGCCGCTTGCTCTGTAGATGATGGATTGGAATATAAGAGGCTCTGAGGGCAGAAAGACCAGCTAGGAGGCTATTACAGGGTTCCAGGTGAGAGGTGGAGGGTGGTGCTGAAAAATGGTGAGGTGTGGAGTTATAGAAGCAGCTGTGGAAAAGCAGAATAGGAATGGGAAGAGAGGGAGTTTGGAATGATACAAATAGTACTTACGAACCAAATGACAATTTGCCCATGAGTTTATGTGGATGAAGCAGGGGCAGGGGTTGGAAGGAAAAGCTTGAGGTGGGAAAGGAAGTACTAAAGATGAATTTGAACAGACTATTTGGGGCAGCTAAAGGAATGTTGACATCCAACGCAGTCACACCACATGTTACCAATGTCTCTGCTCTTGTACGAAAAGAGATGTGTGTGGGGTTTTGTTTGTTTTCTGCATGGAAACCCAAGTGCATGAAATAAATCAACATTTATCGTTTATGGAATAAACTTTGTGCCACAAACTGAGAATGCAAAGTTGTTTACATCAAGAAACAAATGGGCAAAAAACATACTGCAGTCAAAGACATAGATATCTTGAAAAGGTCCACTCAAAATAACTAAAAACTAGCTTTTAGTTAGAAATAAAAGAAAACCACTTACCGTAAATGCATACTGGAAAAGATAGAAGGTATAAAGTAAAAGTGTCTCTTCTGTCTTTATTTTTTTAACTCTCTATCTCCTCACCACTACCATTTACATTCGGCTTACATATTTCCAGAACTTTCCCTGCCTAAGTTGATTCTTGAAAAGGGAGGATTATTTTTAAGGCTAAACAGAGTAATCATATACTCAGAAACTTTCCTATCTCAGTTTTAACTCCAACCAAACTTCAAAGTAGTTGGGGTTTTTTTGTTTGTTTGTTTGTTTGTTTTTTGGTTTTGGGTTTTTGTTTTTTAAGATTTGTTGGCCTAGGACTGTTACTAACCTCTTCTGGTGACTAGAAACCTAACCTTTTTATTTCATAAAATTATTGAGCCAGAATATTTTATGCTCCCTAACCATGTCTTACACATCAGCAATATATCTGATTTTATTACTAGTACATTCTGCCCAACCAAAACCCAGTTATGAGCACTGGGTTATCTAGGATCTCTATTTGTGGACCTTCACCATTTAGGTTAATGCAACAATGCATTATAATAGAAGACAGTTCTGGATCCTCCACCTTGGGCAATATAAACTATATGAATTCTTCGTGTGCAGTTTAATCTTTGTGATTATTTACCCTCCCTATAGCACTTTTCAGCAGAAAACACCATTTATTTATAGCTTAGCACACTTCAATAATTTATAGTAACTGAAACAGTACAAATGAGTTTTTTTAAGGTTAATAACATTTTTTTAAATATGAAGAGAAGACAGTGACTTGAATTCTAATATTCTATATATTTTACAGAGAACATTTTTTTCTTATATAAGTGCAAACATCATCAAAACTGATTCATAAAACAGATTCCAGTTTTGTGTGAGCCTCTTAGTATTTATACAGCTACTAAAAACATAAGGATAACTTTGTAAAGAGTTGATCTCCAAACACTGCTAGGTGTTTGTAATCTTCAATTGCAATCCTTAGCTTCAAGAAATCTATGAGCTCTGCAACAGAAATATCAAGTATATTGATCCACATTCTTTCCTTCTGTATTGCCGATGTCATCTCTTGTTAACAATTTGGAAAACAACTGTTTCCAATAAAGATTACAAAAGACAAGCAGAGTCTCTGAGTAAAGTTTATAAGAGACAAAAATCATAAATAACCATAGACAGAAATATCCTAAATTATTATAGACCATTCAATGACTTACATACCAAAATATCAAAAATCTTCGTATATAGCCTTTTCTATTCTGTTATACAATGTTTTGCCTTCATTAAGATTATTTCTTGACATCCTAAAAATATTAATATATTGTGGAAGAAAACAAATTGTATCTTGCTAGAATGCTTAAATCTAAGCATACACCTGAAATAAATGCCATTAGAAGCTGTCTGATTAATGATATAAAATCTCTAAGTTTTAATCAGAATAGACTTTACAGGCTGCACATTACATTCTTAACAATATAACATTCTGGTGGGTTGGGCTGTTCTTTTAAATTTTTTAAAGGTTTCATTTATTAGGTTTGGCTTTTAAATAGTTTTACAACCCAGTAGAATTAGAGTATGGAAATTATATTTTTTTAACTGAGAGAAAGAAAAATAGATTACAGATATCTCTAATGTAATACCTTTTTAAAAAATTCATTAAATGCTTTCAACATTATCTCATGATTATAGCTAATTGTACTAACTCTTTTTTCTTCTTCATTAAAAGTCTGCCACCTTAATAATGTGCTATTGATGTTTTCATTAAAAGAAATCGTTGTTCTCTTGTTCCAAACACATTTTCTTCCACTTTTCTTTCAGATGTGTCTATGACTGTAATAACTTTTCTATCAGGAATATTCTGGTTCAGTAATTTTATTAAATAAAAAGGATGATTTTTTTACTCATGAGAAGAGGCTTATTAACACAGGTCTATGCAAACAGGTATTAAAGAAAATGACTACATTGAGAAAACTGTGTTATAGAAAAGCAGACATGTATGTAAAATTTCAAATATAAGCCTGAATCATGTTTTCCTCTAAGCTAAAATAGTCACTGCTTCATAGACAGCAAAAGGAAGAGAATGGCAGAAAATTGGGGAAATGTCATTTGGGTTCAGCAGTCAAATGTGACCATGTGTCTCCTAAAGTGTCAAACACTGAGGGACTTTTGACTAATCAAAAACCATATCACTTATAGTGAATTTTTCAAATGCAATAATCTACATTAAAAAATGCACATACATTTAACATATAGTTCCAAGAATTTTGTAAACAGAATATGCCTATACAACCTACACTTCTATCAAGATATAGAACATGTCCATCATACCAGAAAGATCCCTCAGAATAACTTCAAATGGCTTCAACTAATGTACTTTTTAATGTCAAATATGACGTGTAAAAGAGACAACTGTATGCTACACACAAAAGATTGATCTGTGTGATCTAAAAGTATCAAATAAGCAAATTGGAAAATATATATCAAGTTTATAGAACAAAACAAAACAGACTGTCCAATTTAATATTAATCACATTCAAATATCAGGTATTGGCATCTAGCGGGTAGAGACCAGGGATGCTTCTAAACATTTATAACGCACAGGACAGTTCTTACCTCCCCCAGTAAAACATTATCTGGCCCCAAATGTCAATAGTACCAAAGCTGAGAAGACTTGATGTTGGGGCACCAGGGTGGCTCAGTCGGTCAAGTGTCTGACTCTTGATTTTGGCTCAGGTCAGGATCTCATAGTGTGTGAGTCTGAGCCTCACAACAGGGAGCCTGACTGGATTCTCTCTCTCCCTCTCTGGAGCCTGTTTGGGATTCTCTCTCACCCTTTCTTCTACCCCTCCCCCACTCATGTGCAGACATGAGTGCACACCCCCCCAAAATAAATAAAATTTTTAAAAGTCTTGATCTGAATCAAAGTGCATATTCTGATGACAGAAAAAGTAAATAAATATTGCATCTTGGAACATTTCTTAAGTACAATTGATATTTAAGGAATATGTAAAAGTGTAGCTGACAGTATTATAAAAAACAAAACAAATTTCAATAGCGTTCTAAGATTTAGGATATATACCATACTCTGAACAAAGTGCAGTTTCAAACTCTCTAAAAATTTAATATCTCTCCTTGAACCAATTCTTCTGCTAAAAAGAAACAAGGTAGAAACTGTAAAACAATTAGAAAAAGTATTTTTAAGAAAGCACTGTATATCAGCAGAAGAAACCAACACTTAAATGCTCAGATGATAAAGAATGCAGAAAAGTTAATTAAGTACCAAATTAAAAAAAAAACTTGAAAAGGAACAGAAAATTAATATACCTAAGAACTGGAAAACTGGAATTCACAAAGATAAAAGTAGAAATTAATGATCTGGAAAACAGAAAAAAAAAAAGCAAACCTTAACTACCAATCCAAGAGCAGACTCTGAAAAAAATAAACCTAATAAAACTTAAAACTGCTAGCTACTATAATTTCTTTAAAGTAGGAAATGCAGAAACACACAAATTAGAATGATGTGTTGGCAAATTTTCTTAGCTTAGGCTACTGTAACAAAATGCCCTAAACAGGGAGGATTGTAAATAATAGAAATGTCTTTCTTACAGTTCTAGGGGCTGGAAGCACAGTAGGATTCTGGTGAGAGACAACCTTCTTCCAGGTGCAGATAGCTGACTTCTTGTATTCTTACCTGCCTGACAGCAAAGAAGAAGCAAGTTCCCTGATGAGCCTTACAAAGGCACTAATCATGACCTCATCTAATCCTAATCACTTCCCAAAAGTCCCACCTCCTAATACCAATACATGCAGAGGTAAGATTTCAACATGTGACTCTGCTGGGAGGGGTGGGACACAAACATTCAGTGCATAACACAAATGTTCACAGATTCCAAGAAAACATAAGAGCAATATGAGAATCATTTCCTTGTCTATATTAAACAGATGGGAAAACTATATGAAATGATTGATTTTCCAGGTATATGTAGATTATTCAACATTTATTCTTGATTAAAAGTATATTAATAAAATAGTATTATAATTAATAAAAAGCAAGTAGCATTTCCATTTAAATCAGGGAAAACACAAGAATGACAATATGACAACATTGTCAGGAAAGTTCTGCAAAAAATAGAAAAAATTTATGATTTGCCAAATTTCCAGGTATAACAGGTACATGGAAATTCTAAGAAACAATAGACATGCTATTAAAATAATAAGATAATTTGGTAACATGGTTGATTGTAATAGTGATAGAATATAAACAACATTTCTATATTTAAATATAATTAATAAGAAACTACACTGAAAGAAAAGACAGCTTTTGAAAACTGACTTACAAAAAATGTATAGAAATTTATCTTTAAATAAAAAAAACTGTTTTGAGGTACATGGAAGACCTTAATAAATGAAAAATTAGTCACAGTGTTAGGGTGAATATTATACAAATGTCATTTACCCCCAAATTAATCTATAAATAGTAAAAATAAACGTGACCAGTTTTCAATGTGAAAAACTGATTTAGATACCTGTGGAATAATGAAAGTGCAAACATAGCCTGTAAAACTTTCAAGAAGAGGAATTATCTGAGTGTAATGACCTAGCAGATACTAAAACATACTAGAAGGATAGAGTAATTAAAATAGTTTGGTAACGTTTTAGGAAGAGAAAGACAACCCAGTGAAATTGAAAGTCACAAGTGCCTTGACAACTGGATAAATGATAAAGAAGGCATTTTAAAACAGTGTGGAAATGAGGAATTATTTAATAAATTATATTAGGGACAGAAGATGGTGGCATAGGAAGACGCTGGGCTCACACTGTCCTGCTAATCGCTTAGATTCCACCCACACCTGCCTAAATAACCCAGAAAACCGCTGAAGACTAGCAGAACAGACTCTCCAGAGCCAAACGTAGACAAGAGGCCTGTGGAAGAGGGTAGGAAGGCCGGAGAGGTCGTGCACTACACAGACTGGTGGGAGGGAGCCAGGGCAGTGGAGGGGCAGCCTGCCCAACAAGGCAGAACCCCCCAGTCTGACTTGCAAAAGTGGAGGGGCCGGATTCCAGGAGTTGTTACAGCCAGCAGGACTTAACATCTGGAAGGTCAAAAGTCAACAGCTCTGCTCTCAGAGAGCAGGGAGGGCGAGAGGACACCAGGAGGGAGAGTTGGTGAGCCCCGGAGGACAGAGCTCAGCTCGGCGGGGGAACAAAGGGGCTGGTAAACACCATCTCCCTCTCCCATCACCCAGCTGAAATTCCAAAGGGAACCAGTTCCCTTCAGCAAACTTGCTTGAACCACGCAAACACCCAACGCTGTGCTTCTGTATATCCACCCCTCCGACGGGTCTGCCTGCCTCCCTGTGACACAGGGCCTCTCCCACAGAGGACCACCCACGGCAAAGCGAGCTGAGCCTGCCCCTCCCGCCCCTGTGCACCTTGCAGATCCACCGCGGCAAATACGCCAGATCCCATCAGAGCAGCACCACAAGGCTGGCAGTGTGCAATGGCCAAGACAGGGGCCACACCCTGCCCCTGCAGAGGGGAAGATAAGGTACACACCAGTCTAACTGTGGCCCCAGCAGTGGGTTGGGAACAGACATTGGGTCTGACTGTGGCCCCACCCACCAACACAAGTTACTCCAAACAGCACAGGGGAAGAGCCCTGCACTTCCACACCACTCCAGGGACTATCCAAAATGATGAAACGGAAGAATTCTCCTCAAAAGAAACTCCAGGAAGTAGTGACAGCTAACAAATTGATCAAAAATGATTTAAGCAATATAACGGAATAAGAATTTAGAATAATAGTCATAAAATTAATCGCTGGGCTTGAAAAAAGCATAGAGGACAGCAGAGAATCTATTGCTACAGAGATCAAGGGACTAAGAAATAGTCATGAGGAGCTACAAAATGCTATAAATGAGGTATGAAATAAAATGGAGGCGGCCATAGCACATATTGAAGAGGCAGAGAAGAGAATAGGTGAATTAGAAGATAAAATTATGGAAAAAAGGAAGCTGAGAAAAAGAGAGATAAGACCCAGGAGTATGAGGGGAGAATTAGAGAACTAAGTGATGCAATCAAATGGAACAATATCTGTATCATAGGAATTCCAGAAGAAGAAGAGAGAAAGGGGCTGAAGGTGTACTTGAACAAATCATAGCTGAGAACTTCCCTGTTCTCGGGAAGGAAAAAGGCATTAAAATTCAAGAGGCACAGAGAACACCCTTCAGACGTAACTTGCATCAATCTTCGGCATGACATATCATAGTGAAACAAATCCTGGAAAAATACAAGGATAAAGAGAAAATTCTGAAAGCATCTAGGGACAAACAGGCTCTAACTTCCAAAGGGAGACCCATAAGAGTAATGGCAGACCTATCTACTGAAACTTGGCAGGCCAGAAAGGAATGTTATGAAATCTTCAATGTTATGAACAGGAAAAATATGCAGCAGAGAATCCTTTATCCAGCAAGTCTGTCATTCAGAATAGAAGGAGAGATAAAGGTTTTCCCAAACAAACAAAAACTGAAGGAATTCATCACCATTAAACCAGCCCTACAAGAGATCCTAAGGGGGATTCTGTGAGTGAAATGTTGCAAGGACCACAAATTACCAGAGGCATCACTACAAGCATGAAACCTACAAACATCACAATGACTCTAAACCCATATCTTTCTATAATAACACTGAACATAAGTGGACTAAATGCTCCAACTAAAAGACATAGGATATCAGAATGCATAAAAAAAACAAGACCCATCTATTTCCTGTCTACAAGAGACTCATTTTAGACCTGAGGACACCTTCAGATTGAAAGTGAGGGGATGGAGAACTATCTATCATGCTACTGGAAGTCAAAAGAAAGCTGGAGTAGCCATACTTATATCAGACAAACTAGACTTTAAATTAAAGGCTGTAATAAGCGATGAAGAAGGGCATTATATAATAATTCCAGGGTCTATCCATCAGGAAGAGCTAACAATTATAAATGTCTATGTGCCGAATACAAGAGCCCCCAAATATATAAAACCATCACAAACATAAGCAACCTTATTGATAAGAATGTGGTAATTACAGGGGACTTTAATACCCCACTTACAACAATGGATACATCATCTAGACACAGGATCAATAAAGAAACAAGGGCCCTGAATGATACATTGGATCAGATGGACTTGACATATATTTAGAACTCTGCATCCCAAAGCAACAGAATATACTTTCTTCTCGAGTGCACATAGAACCTTCTCCAAGATAGATCACATACTGGGTCACAAAACAGCCCTTAATAAGAATAAAAGAATTGAGATCATACCATTCACACTTTCAGACCACAATGCTATGTAACTTGAAATCAACCACAGGAAAAAGTCTGGAAAACCTCCAAAAGCATGGAGGTTAAAGAACACCCTACTAAAGAATGAATGGGTCGACCAGGCAATTAGAGAAGAAATTAAGAAATATATGGAAACAAATGAAAATGAAAATACAACAATCCAAACGCTTTGGGATGCAGCGAAGGCGGTCCTGAGAGCAAAATACATTGCAATCCAGCGCTATCTCAAGAAACAAAAAAAAAAATACCAAATACAAAATCTAACAGCACACCTAAAGGAAAAAGAAGCAGACCACCAAAGACTCCCAAAACCAGCAGAAGCAGAGAAATAATAAAGATCAGAGCAGAAATAAACAATATAGAATCTAAAAAAACTGTAGAACAAATCAATGAAACCAAGAGTTAGATTTTTGAAAAAATAAACAAAATTAATAAGCCTCTAGCCAGGCTTCCGAAATAGAAAAGGGAGATGACACAAATAGATAAAATCATGAATGAAAATGGAATTATTACAACCAATCCCTCAGAAATACAAGCAATTATCAGGGAATACTATGAAAAATTATATGCCAACACACTGGACAACCTGGAAGAAATGGACAAATTCCTAAACACCCACATACTTCCAAAACTCAAACAGGAAGAAACAGAAAACTTGAACAGACCCATAACCAGCGAAGAAACTGAATCAGTTATCAAAAATCTCCCAACAAATAAGAGTCCAGGACCAGATGGCTTTCCTGGGGAATTCTACCAGATATTTAAAGCAGAGAAAATACCTATTCTTCTCAAGTTATTCCAACAAATAGAAAGGGAAGGAAAACTTCCAGACTCATTCTATGAAGCCAGCATTACTTTGATTCCTAAACCAGACAGAGACCCAGCAAAAAAAGAGAAATACAGGCCAATATCCCTGATGAATATGGATGCAAAAACTCTTAACAAGATACTAGCAAATCAAATTCAACAGCATATAAAAAGAATTATTCACCATGATCAAGTGGGATTCATTCCTGGGCTGCAGGGCTGGTTCAACATTCTCAAATCAATCAATGTGATACATCACAAAAGAAAAGAACCATATTATTCTGTCAATTGAGGCAGAAAAAGCATTTGACAAAATTCAGCATTCTTTCTTAATAAAAACCCTCAAGAAAGTCGGGATAGAAGGAACATACTAAAACATCATAAAAGTCATTTATGAAAAGCCCACAGCTAATATCATCCTCAATGGGGGAAAACCAAGAGCTCAGGAACACAACAGGGATGTCCACTCTCACCGCTGTTGTTTAACATATTGTTAGAAGTTCTAGCATCAGCAATCAAACAACAAAAGGAAATCAAACACATCCAAATTGGCAAAGATGAAGTCAAGCTTTCACTTTTTGCAGATGACATGATGTTATATATGGAAAACCTGATAGACCCCACCAAAAGTCTGCTAGAACTGATACATGAATATAGCAAAGTTGCAGGATACAAAATCAATGTACAGAAATCAGTTGCATTCTCATACACTAATAATGAAGCAACAGAAAGGCAAATAAAGAAACTGATCCTATTCACAACTGCACCAAGAATCATAAAATACCTAGGAATAAACCTAACCAAAGATGTAGAACATCTGTATGCTGAAAACTATACAAAACTTATGAAGGAAATTGAAGAAGATGTAAATAAATGGAAAAACATTCCATGCTCATGGATTGGAAGAATAAATATTGTTAAAATGTCAATATTACCCAAAGCAATCTGTGCATTCAGTGCAATCCCAAACAAAATTGCACCAGCATTCTTCTCGAAGCTAGAACAAGCAATCCTAAAATTTGTATGGAACCACAAAAGACCCCAAAAGCCAAAGTAATATTGAAGAAGAAGACCAAAACAAGAGGCATCACAATCCCAGACTTTAACCTCTACCAGAAAGCTGTAATCATCAAGACCGCATGGTATTCACACAAAAACAGACACATAGACCAATGGAATAGAATAGAGTCTCCAGAATTGGACCCTCAAAAGTATGGCCAACTAATCTTTGACAAAGCTGGAAAGGATATCCTATGGAAAAAAGACAGTCTCTTTAACAAATAGTGCTGGGAGAACTGGACAGCAACATGCAGAAGAATGATACTAGACCACTTTCTTACATCATTCACAAAAATAAACTCAAAATGGATGAAGGACCTGAGTGTGAGACAGGAAACCATCAAAACCCTAGAGAAGAAAGCAGGAAAAACCTTTCTGACCTCAGCCGCAGCAATTTCTTACTTGACACATCTCCAAAGGCAAGGGAATTAAAAGCAAAAATGAACTACTGGGACCTCATGAAGATAAAAAGCTTCTGCGCTGCAAAGGAAACAATCAACAAAACTAAAAGGCAACTGACCGAATGGGAATGCAAATGACATATCAGACAAAGGGCTAGTATCCAAAATCTACAAAGAACTCACCAAACTCCACACCTGAAAAACAAATAACCCAGTGAAGAAATGGGCAGAAAACATGAATAGACACTTCTCTAAAGAAGACATCCAGATGGCCAACAGGCACATGAAAAGATGTTCAGCGTCGCTCCTTATCAGGGAAATACAAATCAAAACCACACTCAGGTATCACCTCACGCCAGTCAGAGTGGCCAAAATAAATAAATCAGGAGACTATAGATGCTGGAGAGGATGTGGAGAAATGGGAACCCTCTTGCACTGCTGGTAGGAATGCAAACTGTTTCAGCCACTCTGGAAAACAGTGTGGAGGTTCCTCAAAAAATTAAAAATAGATCTACCCTATGACCCAGCAATAGCACTGCTAGGAATTTACCCAAGGGATACAGGAGTGCTGATGCATAGGGGCACTCGTAACCCAATGTTTATAGCAGCCCTTTCAACAACAGCCAAATTATGGAAAGAGCCTAAATGTCCATCAGCTGATGAATGGATAAAGAAATTGTGGTTTATGTACACAATGGAATACTACTTGGCAATGTTAAAGAATGAAATCTGGCCTTTTGTAGGAACGTGGATGGAACTGGAGAGTGTTATGCTAAGTGAAATAAGTCATACAGAGATAGACAGATACCATATGTTTTCACTCTTATGTGGATCCTGAGAAACTCAACTGAAGACCATGTGGGAGGGGAAGTAAAAAAAAAGTTAGAGGGAGAGAGCCAAACCGTAAGAGACTCTTAAAACTAAGAATGAACTGAGGGTTGATGGGGGGTGGGAGTGAGGAGAGGGTGGGTGATGGGCTTTGAGGAGGTCACCTGTTGGGATTAGCACTGGGTGTTGTATGGAGACAATTTGACAATAAATTTAATAATAAATAAATAAATAAATAAATAAATACAAGCAAAAAACAAAAAATTTAAAAAATAATAAATTATATTAAGATAATGCACTAGCCAGTTGTAAATAAGAATAAAATTTAAGTGCTGGGCCACCTTTTCCACCAAAGTAATTCTTAAATGGACAAATATTTAAATATACAAAATAGATGGTTACTGTGGACAAGATATGATACCCAGAATCTATAAGGGAAATATTTTTAAACATTTGTACAAGGAAAAATTCATCTAGATCCATCCAAATTATAAAAGCCAAATACTAAAAATTTTAAGACAAAAGACTGACTTTTTAACACACAAAGGACAGCCAGTAAATAATCCACAAATTCAAAAGCAAATGGAAAATATATGAAGGCATTTTGTGGAGGGGAATACAGACTACAACATAAGAAAATAATTCATAAATTTGAGTGAAGGAGTAAAATTGTCCCCTGAACAGACCTAGAACTGCCTAGGAGGCTGACATCTGCCTTCACATAGTGACTTCACTTTTGAAATATCTGAGTTAAGATAATTGTGGGATGTGAAGTACCAGGAGTCAAATTTTACTACAAATTTTTTTTGTTAGGGAAACAAAAGTAAAATATGGGAAATACAAGCAGAAGGGTGGAAATAATAAAACTAAAATCATAGGTTAATGATCTGGAAAGCACAGGTGACTTAGAGGAGTGCCCAAATAAACAAAATCTAGTGATTGGTTATGAGTAATAAACAGCCCTCTGGTAATATTGATACAGAAAATAAGGACAACGAATTCCACTTAAATTTGGCACGTTTTAATCTCTAATCGCTTGCAACTCCATAAATGTCACAATAAAGAAATAAACACACAAAAACAAAGAGAATGAACAAGTGAAGAAACAGCAGACAAGTGATGTCATAATTTTGAATACAGGTAACGTTTGAACAAACAGTAATGGCAAGAGCAGGGAAAAGGAAAGATGAACGTCGGCTAAGGATGAACCAACTTGATTGGGCCAATTTACATTCCAGTTTTCTGGAAAGGCTCTAGAACTGAGCACATCAGACTCCTCTCTTTCCAGGATGAGGCAGAAACCAGATCAGCCCTTCCCCAGAGCCATACACAGCTGCCTTCACTCTGACCAAAGCGTGGGTTGCATTAGAGCTCTGGACTAGGAGTTGTCTCTTTACGTGGACTTTGTCTTTCACTGACTTGATCATAGCTCAGACTATGATCCTGACTTGATCATAGCTCAGAAAGCTATGATTCCATATGGAGGTCTTGGGTCTGTGTGATGATAACATAAAAACAGGTGGAAACCAAGGTTACAGTTTCTCTGGGGTAAGGCAAACTACCTTGATCTCACTCTCAGGAGATGAATGTTCCATGGATGGGTGAGAAGTGGGGGTGAAAAGACAAAGAAGCTGCATGTGGGTGCTGTGTTATGGGGGCTCCACTCTGGAGGCTGTATGTGGCAGCTGTGGTAAAATGAAGACACTGTGTATGTTGTGTTTCCCTTCCAGATTCCATCTATAACAGCTAAACCAGCACAGCATTAGATTAAAGTTATTGTGCTTCGTCAGTTTGATTGCCCACTTGAGCTTCTGGTCACTACTCATGGTGGGACATATGTCAAATTAAAATGCAAATTAGAAGAACAGCAAAAATTAGTTTTACCTATCCGATTTGCAAGGATTAGCAGTGATGGTGAAGATATGGAGAAATAAATACCTCATATATATATATTTTAGAAGGTCCCCTTGGTAATATCTCTAAAAACCAGAAATACACATACCATTTTCTCTAAACCTTTCACTTGTTGGAGCTAATCCCACAGAATAACTATTATATGCTCACATGAAATATATGAATAGGTATGTCTATTTTAGGATTGTTTGTAATAGAAAACTCCCCATCTAAAAAGTTTGCAGTTAACTTTGTTTTTTATTTTTTTTAACGTTTATTTTATTTTTGAGACAGGGAGAGACAGCATGAACAGGGGAGGGTCAGCGAGAGAGGGAGACACAGAATCTGAAGCAGGCTCCAGGCTCTGAGCTGTCAGCACAGAGCCTGACGCGGGGCTCGAACTCACAGACCGCAAGATTATGACCTGAACCGAAGTCGGATACTTAACCAACTGAGCCACCCAGGCGCCCCTGCAGTTAACTTTGATATTCAGTACTAGAGTACTCTTAAAAATTTTGGTATATATATTTAACAAAATATTAAACAAATATTTAAAAATAATGAGAAAAATCTTGAAACACATACATATAAAAATACTAAGAGACAGGTGTATTTTTTTTCATTAATAAAAGAATACACATATACCTTTATGCCATGGAGAATTTCTTGAAGAACATTCTAAGACTATTGGCTATTTGGGGAATAGCTAAGCTATTCAAATACTAAATATATATGTACAAATAGATCTTTAAAAATCTTCTCAGAGTTGAGGCTATTCTCAGAATTGGGAAGAAAATATTATATTAAGAAATACAAGTTCATTGAAACTTAGTCTGTAATGTACCCACCAACCTCTCTTTATATATGTGATAAATTGATTGCAGTAATGACCTCTAATGTGTAAGACAGAAATTCATCAATGATTTTTTTTTCTTTTTCTCTCCAAACAGTAACAATTTAAGAAAAGAATATTCTGGGGTACCTGGGTGGCTCAGTCAGTTGTGGTCCAACTCTTGATCTCAGATCAGGTCTTGATCTCAGGGTCATGAGTTCTAACTCCATGTTGGGCTCCATGCTGGGCGTGAAGCCTATTAAAGAAAAAAAAAAGGAAAAAAGATCTTATGAGACAATTTGAATACACGTTGGAAGATCAATTTGCCTCAAACTTAAAAATAGTTGCTACTACTCTATATTAATATTGAGTGCTGACATAACTACAAAAATTGGAAGGAAATAGGAAATCTGTGCATGCGAAAAATTCAAATACAATTATTAACTGTAGTTGGTACAAAAGGAAATTTTGTTTGCATGTTGATTTAAGATACTTTGTCCCAATGGAGTATAACCAAGCACAGCAAGTCATTGATTTATCATCTTTTCTACAAAAAAGTAACACTATGTGTCATCCCAATTTCCCAACAGGATCACCAGAAGAATTCTCATTCCAAGTCCTTAACAAAGAAAACACGTGTAGCAACTACACTGTCTACAAACTCATCCTGTCCTTTACAATAGCATTCGGCATGCTTCTAAGTGATTGATGTAATGGGCATAAAGTTTCTGAACTACTTCTCTTTTTAGGATATTTCACAATAAGGTGACATTCTGATTTTACAAATGTTTTCTACAAGTTAACTGGGAACTAATATTAATCTTCACCTCCATTAATATAACAAGAAATAAAACATAAAACCCAAACCATCAACTTCTAGTAGAGCTTTTGAATTTTGTGTCTATAATATATATTATACACAATATGCCTTTGCCTATGGTATACATACTATTTATTTTTATTTAATTTATTCAGACTAAAAAAAACACAAAACACAGAAACCATTCACCCATGTCTCCTATCTTCCACCCTCACCTCTGGAAAACACCAACCTGTTCTCTGTTATCTGTAAGTTTTGGGTTTTTTAAATTAACTATTATTATTATTTTTAGATTTCACATGTAAGAGAGGTCATACAGTACTTATCTTTCTGTGTTTGACTTACTTAACTTAATATAATGCCCTTGAAGTCCATCCATGTTGTAGCAAAATGGCAAAATTTTGTTCTTTTTATGGCTGAATAAGATTCCAGTGTGTGTGTGTGTGTGTGTGTGTGTGTGTGTGTGTGTGTGTGCATATCACAATTTCTTTATCCATTCATCCATCAGTGGACACTTAGTTTGTTTCCATACCTTGGCTACTGTAAATTATGCTGGAATGAGCATAGATATTCAGAAATATCAAATATTATTTAGAATCTGTTTTACCATAAAGAAAAACTCTCTGGGGCTATAACAATTGAAGATGCTAGGTCTGTAAGGTGAGTCTTATTAGTTGGAAATATTTGGTTCCCTTTTGAGGAAGAAAGAAATCCCTGTGGTTTGGGCTTTATTTTATTGTTCTGTTTTTCTGCTCCAGGGACCAATAGTATGTCTAGCTTATAGAAGGCCCTCATTTCATGCTAGTGTAATAAGTCAATGATGTTTGTCTAATTAGGGAATTGAAAAAGGTCCTTTTTTTTTCTTATTATGTTACAAAATGGACACAACCGATGGGAGATACTTTCTGAGATGAGATGCCAATAGCAATATTGATAATAAGTCCATTAAAAGTATCAGGAAAGGGATTGATGGAAATCTTTAATTAGTGAAAACCTAGTTTATCATCTCAACTCTCTAGCTTTCTCTCCATGCACTATGCTATTTTAATTTCATTAGCTTTCCTGTAATTGTGTTTTCACATATATAAAAACAAAGACCTCTTTGTTAATGTTTATTTATTTATTTTGAGAGAGAGAGAGAGAGAGAGAGAGAGCACATGCTTGTGAGTGGGGGAGGGGAAGAGAAAGAGGGATAGAGAGAATCCCAAGCAGGCCCCATGCTGCCAGCCCAGAGCCCGATGTGGGGCTTGCATTCACAAACCATGAGAATATGGCCTGAGCCGAAATGAAGAGTTGGATGTTTAACCAACTGAGTCAACCACATGCCCCACAAATGCCCTTTTAAATCACGGTGGTAGCTGGGGGGGGGGGGAGGGGAGGAGTCCAAAGTAGACCTTGCCAGGAGGACTGATCTGAGGGTAGAGTGAGTGGTTAACATTTGAGTGTTTTAAACTTTGAGAGTCATAAAGATAGAATCCTTAGTAACCAAGAGATAAGAAAGACCTTCAACATTTAGGAGAAGGTGCTAAATTGTAGAGTCTCACTGTATGTTTGCTAGGCACTGATACATACATTAAAAGTTTGACAACATTCCATATTCAAGATGAACAGGCAACTTTTTTACTGTCTAGCCAACAAGTCTCAGTACACCTACACTTTGTCTAAACAATGAAAAGATATTATATTACAGTCTTTATGTTTTAGTTAACCAATACTTAAGTAAATGCTTTCAGAGAAATAAATTATATTTAAGGCTAAGTCATAATATTTCAATAATTTTCAAAAAAAACCCCTCCTAATAAAAATGTCAATAGATTATAGAAGAAAGTATCTTCCAAAGCTAAAGATGAATTTAAATTACATTGAATTTAGTAAGTCTTATTTTTAGTCCATTATTACTTTTAAAATCATGTTGGGTAGTTTTTTTGGAGAAAAAGTATTTTTTTATTCTCTTTATATGTAAAATTACACTAAACCAATATACAAAGATACAAAACAGCAGCAAAAACACGGCCTCCAAATTTCTTGGAAGAGCTAGTTAGCTCTAAGAAATAAGGTATGTCAGGGCAGCTTGATGGCTCAGTCAGTTAAGCATTAGACTCTTGGTCTCACCACTCAGATCATGATCTTACTGTTTATTGAGTTCAAGCCTCATGTGTTCAGCTCCGTACTGATAGCACGGAGCCTGCTTGGAATTCTTTCTCCCTCTTTCTGCCCCTACCTCACTTGAGTGCGCTCTCTCTCTCTCTCTTTCTCTCTCTCTCAACATAAATAAATAAACTTAAAAAAAATAAAAAAAATAAGAAATAAGGTGTCTTAAACTATTGAGAAAGCATAAGATTCCAAGAGAATAGCTCTATTCTGCAAATGGGACCACTTATTTATAACCCATACTATGCTTTTAAGTAGACATTATAAATATCAGGATCTTTAGCATAGAGCACTTGCTATCTACAAATAGTGAAATCCTATAGAGAATAGAATGTTAAAGTGTTTTGTGGAAAAGTCAAAAATTATTTTTTTCACCCTTTTTTTTACATTTATCAGGTTCTTTAAATCTATTCATATTGTGCGATACAAATTTTATGGCTAGGATGGTGGCAACTTCCTTGCCTTAGTCAACTTTTTAAACTTTTTTTAATGTTTATTTATTGTTGAGTGAGAGGGAGAGCATGAGCAGAGGAGGGGCAGACAGAGGGGGCACAGAGGATCTAAAGCGGGCTCTGTGCTGACAGCAGCAAGCCCAGTGCGGGGCTGAGATCATGACCTGAGCCAAAGTCAGATGCTCAACTGACTGAGACACCCAAGTGCCCCACCTTGGTCATTTTTAAGTCACTTTTAATCCATCTCAAACCCCAGATTAATTAATTCCATGTATATTCTGATTTTTTAAAATTGATTTGGAATATAGTTTCATTGTTTCCTTCTAGTAGAAGCATGTTCAATAGAATTTCATACAACCTTAACTATTAAAAAAAGATTAACTGCTAATAAAGCAAATATTTCAAACAGTATTAACTTTGGAATATACATTTTGAAATTAAATAGTAAAGACTGAGATTTTTCAGTAATGAATCTTTTTTCCACTTCAGTTTCTTTCCTCTTTTCCATGCATACTCTTAAGGAGTTTTACTACTTAATAATATAGAATTCTAGCTCTATATCATAACTAAGTTCACCTCAGTAAAATCTGCTGAGAATGGCCTGTGTTTTATCAGTGATTTAAGAGAAGAAAAATTCAGTACTTTATTTGGAACAGTAAGAGTCAGCTAAATTACATTTGAACCTCCCCCCCCCCCCCAAATTTCAATTTGGTGGTGGTGTTGAATCTAATTTGCCTTAATTACATGGCAGTCAGGGTTTCAGGAGCAGGTCATTCTTGTGAGGAAAACAATTTCAGGACTGTTTTGGAATTATCAATCTGCCAGGAGGTATGCAGGCCTGACAGTGACTCTATCTACGATCTCCTACCATGACATCTGGCAGTGTGGTGCCTTGCAGAGATGTTCTTAAATATGATTACTTATTGGGGGGAAGGAAAGACTATGCAGATAAAAGTTTGGAAAATAAGGACTTTTTCCTGTCTCTTATCTGCAAGTTTTCTAAGCCAAAATCTCTTTTCAATAGAGGAAATGCTGTTTAGCCCATGATGAATGGGCATTTGAATATTTATGCTGATAACAAGAGTCACCTCTGGGCTCCAACTTGGAACTGTTATGACTATATAGCAATAGTATGTGAGTTGTTGCAAAGTTAGCACCCAATTGTTCGTTGGTCAGGTCATCACTACAAGTTACCTTATTAATTGATGATCAATCAGTCCTTAGGACAACTTAGCACTGATGGGAACGGATTGAAAGAAGTATTTTAATATTATTTATACTTCTGGGTCTTGGGGAGCCTGGGTGGCTCAGTCTGTTAAGTGCCCAACTTCAGCTCAGATCATGATCTTGTGGTTGGTGAGTTTGAGCCCAGGATCAGGCTCTGTGCTGACAGCTTAGAAGCTGGAGCCTGCTTTGGATTCTGTGTCTCCTTCTCTGTCTGCCCCACCCCCACTTGTGTTCTCTCTCTCTCTCTCTCTCTCTCTCTCTCTCAAAAATAAACTTATAAAATAAAATAAAATAAAATAAAATAAAATAAAATAAAATAAAATAAAATAAAACAAAACAAAAATAAAAAGCACTTAGCAGACTGACCAGGAAATACTGAACACTGAACAAATATTGTCCATAATCACCAACTATCCTCATGACCATTACCATATTACACATGGGAAAACTAAGCTTTCACAATTTCTGTGAATATTCACCACATGCATTTCAAAATTCTCATGACTTTTATTGTTTATACCACATAATTTAGCATTATACATATCCTAGATTCTAATCATTTTTACACATTTCTATATTTGACAGCACAAAACTTAAATTTATATTAAATTTAGATAAATATATATAGTTATACATTTCAATTTATATTAGACTCCATCTGGAGAGTTTAATATAGACCTAGGGAAACTTAACATATATAATACAATTAAATATATTTTCTCAACAATTTAATGATTATTATCTGATAGAACATAAAATGCACTGATGTTATCATGGATGAAGGAACAAAAGGAATATCAGCAGATAAAAATGTAATGAAAGTATAGGGCTGGAACAAAATTATTCTGGATGCTTACATATCCAATATGTTGCTCAGATAGAGTGATAAATATAAAAGATATTCATAAATATCAATATAAAAGATATTCATAGTCATTTTTAAACTTATATAGTTTAGCTTATTCTAGTTCTTGAGAATCAGACGCCAATCATTGAGATAGACATTACAAATATAACTTTAGCCCAAGATCTGATACAAACTTATCTGGGGATACAAACAAGTAAAGATATAATTGGAATTCAATGTGATCGAGGTATAAACAGTACATGGGACAGTATGTAAACAGTTGGAACTGACTCACTCTTGGGGATTCAAAAAAGCTCCCTAGTGGAGGAACAAATAACCAGAGTTCTTAAAGAAATAGATCTGAGGTATGTTTTTATCAGAGTCCTACAGAATAAAAAATTTATAGAAAATTCGCAGATTTATCAATAGTTCAACACAACATAGACACAAAATGGCTTGAGGATGGAAATGAGAAACATAAAACAGATGAAATGAGAAGAAACAGTATCCATTCTTACCGGACCTAACACTAAAATATAAGCATACTTAGGGTAATTTGGTAAATATCTCCTCTTGACTAAGTATCTGAGAACACATTAAATTAATTAACCACTTGATCAATTCTCGAGCATGTCTAAGAGACAAATATATCATATACTGCATGTCAACAGAGCATATTAGCTTTTATACTTGAAACTTTTTCTATGTGGTGTTTCCCAAATTTAAAAGTGATTCTGAATATTATATTTGAAAATTACTGGGCAAACACAACATACATAAAACAGTAATATTATACCATGTTAAATGTGTATATATATAATACCATTTTGGATATAATACGCAAATAAATATTAAAAATAACATGAATAACAGTGTCTACTCTCAAATATCCATATTATATTAATATAAAATGTGTATATATTTACCTTGATGTCATTTTGGTTTAGTATATTGATTTCTTGAGGACAGTATACTGCAGTAGTTTTTTAATATTTACTTCATAGCTCTTATTCCCCTGCTTAGTGCATTCTGAAGACTTAATCAATGCTGAAAGCAGATATAATACACTTGCAATGTATTCATATCAACACTTCCTTCCCCCTCTGACTTTTGGGCTAATTTCACCACTATCCTTCTCTCCATGGACACACTGGACTCAATAGTTCCAGTCAGTTGGATTCGTTTCCTTTTCCCTTTTCAATTTTCTGGATACCTTTTCTTTTACATTCTTATTTCTGACATATATATACATATATATATATATATATATATATATATATATAAAGTACTCATATCATCTCACTTTTAAAACACATATTTTTAATGAGGGTACTATATAGGAAACTTAAAAATCATGGGGTTTTAATAAAGTTTAAACGTACTTCTATAGCATTCCTATAGAAACTGACTCATTTTCATTCAGTTCAGAGTTGCATTCATTGGCACTGTTATTTTTAACTAAGACTTTTTTTTTTCAGTTAGCCACTTCAGCAAATAATTATACTTCTAGTCTTTAAAGTTTTTTTTAACATTTATTTTCAAGGGACAGAGCAAGACAGAGCACGAGTAGGGGAGGGGCAGAGAGAAAAGGACATGCAGACTCTGGAGCAGGCTCCAGCCTCTGAACTGTCAACACAGAGCCAATGCCAGGCTCTAACTCAAGGACCACGAGATCATGACCTCAGCCCAAGTCAGCCACCCAACCAACTGAGCCACCCAGGCACCCAAATACTTCTAGTCTTTAAATTTAGGAAGTTGCATTAAAAGCCTCAGTGATGAAGAATAATTGCCACTTCAAAGAAAACATTATCATTGTAAATCTTGTAAAATATTAATACCTGTAATAAAATAACAACACCAACAAATATTTGCTATTTTGGTCACTGTACAAAGTGCCAATATATGATGACAATAACAATCTTTGCCATGAGAAATCAAGGTCATTTTGCAGATAGTAAAACTAGGAGTCATGGTCATTAAAAATCTCCAAAATAACTAAATAACAAGAGACAAAATTCTAGAACATAGTACCAAAATCACCAGACTTTTCCAGATAATTCCAAAATTCTCCAAACCCTTTATCTATAATAGTTTTCTTTGATAGGAAGTAGCCAAGAACATATGGGGAAAACTTACATCCTCCTTAATGTGAATATATATATATATATATATATATATATATATAGAGAGAGAGAGAGAGAGAGAGAGAGAGAGACAGAGAGACAGAGAGAGACAGAGAGGGAGAGCACACTTATCATGGGACAGGCACTTTTCTAGCTGCTAGAGAATTTTTAAAATAAAGTTCTTATACTCAAGGAAGTGACAATCTACTGGAGGTGGATGTATAAAAAATAGCTTTATATATGCCATAAAAATATAATAAAATGTGGTAAGGAGTCTGACAGAGGTACTTACGGTTTTGGACAACAAGAAGATCAGTTAGTCTGACATCAAGAGAATAAGGTAGTTTCGAGTATGGGAGATAAGAGCAAAAAATGGCTTAATTTAGAATCCACCTTCTATGGACTTTTAGAAGATAAGCAAGAGAATTCAAAAGAACGATTTTTCCAAGGAATAAAAGATAGAAAAATCATTCTTTTTAGCTTAACAATATATCACAGCGAATATGACCATACACCTTATCAGTTATTAATCAGTATCTAAAACAACAGGCGTACACTGAGACTGTACTGTACAAACCCAGACTTGTGGTTGCACTCCCTTCCCCCAGAGAGAAAGGCAATACAGTATAAACAAGAGCTACAGAATTAACAATATTATACTTCTTCTCAGAACTCACTCTGTTATTCCCATACTCTACATCAAATAATATTATCATACTGCTTTTTTACTCAATACAAAAAGCTGGAGATCATTCTAGACCTTCCTTATGTGCCACATACATTATGATATATCATGTAAAACATATCTACTACTTCTGTTCCCTCTCTCCATCACCATTGTCACAACCTTAAATCAGACCTTATCTCATGCTGAGACTTTTCACTGCCTGCTGATTAGTCTTCTTTCCTTCAGCTCTGACCTTTTTTCTCCACCATGCCCCAGGTTAAATTGCCTAAAATTCATCTCTTATCAAAGAACTCACTGGGACTTTAGGTTCAGTACATATATATTGACTGGCACATAAGGCTTTTCCTGATTTGTCTCACCCATCAGTTTGTCTTCTGTCTTGCTACTTCTTTCTCACTCCTTATACTCCAGTGATTTAATAACATAGCTTAAACACAACACACTGTTTCCCCACCTTTGAATTTTTCTATGTGCTGCTCTCTCTACCTGGAATTACTCTCTCTTCTTTGTCTTCTTCGAGACCTTTAAAACCCTCCAAAGGTCATTTAATCCCCTTTAGTTCCCCTTTGATTAATCATAAATAAGAACAAATTGCTTTCTGTCCCTTGCTTTTGCTTTCATACGAATTGAATAAACATCTATTTCTGCACTCATTGTACTATGCATTTGTTTATTTGTATGTCTCTACTTGACTGCCAGGGAAAAGTACAGGGAGAGCAAAGGTATTCCCTGCTATTCACTGTGCTCCCAAACTACCAACTGATAATTGGCATAATATGTGATCAATTTTATTCCTTGTCAAAACAGTGGTATGAGTGAAATGATGTGGCTCACTTGCCAAACAACAATAAACAAGCTCAATTCAAAAGTCTTACAAATGTTTTTTACACGCAGCTGGAGATATCCTTGTATCATTCTTTCTGTGAAAATACTCTTAAGATGATTAACAACACTACTAAATATACTTGGGTCTGATGGTAATTTTGAAGATTCATTTTTTTATAGAACTCTTTGTAGGACAGTAACATATAGATAATCTCTTCCTAACTATAAACAGTACCATAGGTCATTTATAATTCTTATTTTTTAGCTTAATCATCTGTGTTATGTATATTTGCTGTCTGACCCTCAAGCAGATGCATTGGGCATAAAAGTCATCACTCTAGTCATCTAAGTGGCACAGGAGTGGGGGGAAGGGGGCAGTGCAGAGAGGAAGCAAAAGGTGTTTTAATAAAATTTATGGTAGTTACCATAAATAATTACATCATAATTATTTCAAAATTGGAGTTAGATAAATAATTAATCCATTACATATTTGTTATTTGTTTAGAATAGAAGAAAATTCCACATGCTTCTTTCTAGTTCCCTTGAGTAGATTATTTATAAAATGTCTAGAATGTATTTGGAAATATTTAGAAAGTGCCCGGTATATGTACAAGTTATTGTGATTTAACCGTAAAAAAAAAAATTTTAACTATTCTACAAGCCATAAATTTAATCACCCAACAAGCTAAAATCTAGTACACAGATTATGGATAATTCTACAATTTTTTACTTGAAAATAGAAAGACCACTGGTTTCACAACTAAGACTAAGACTCTAATGAGTTGATTTTTCTACTTTTTGCCAAATCTACAAATTGACACCACAGACTGCATGACTGCAAATCAATTTATGATATGAGCTCCCTCAGGATGATTGTGGAAACCAACAGCATCATTCACAGTTGAGACTAGAAGCCACAGAGTTCATCAATAGCACTTCTGATCTTGGAGAAAATTTTCACTGTAGAAATGAAAGGCAGGAAGTAATCTTAACCTCTGGACCTTGAAAAGTCTAAGAGAAATACTGAAAATCCTGTGTTCTATTTTTCTCTAATAAAAATATATCAAAATGACCAAACCAACTCTTTACCTATAGCAAACTTTTGGTGAATTAATGAAAATTCAAAGTTTATCTTGTTACATCTTTTAACATATTGTTTGGAAGTTGAACAAAGAATTAGAAAATGTGCTTTTGACTGTGAATCTGTCTAATACACCAAAATAAAATCTATTCAAAACCATATATGCAAGAAGGCAGCCTAATTTTCATGTTAAAATATTTTCATATTGGGTCATATGGAATTTTGGGGGTCACTTACTTTATAAGCCAATAATTTTCTTTTTTTTTCCTTTCTTTTTAATTAAAAGACACATGACAGTTGTCTCCCATAGTCCTGGTTTATTTAAAATAGCTAAATAAAAGCTGAAAAACAACAATAAAAAAGTGCATCACCTGATAAGTGGATATACAAATTGTGGTATACCCAGACAGTGGACAACTACTCAGCAATAAAATGAATGAACTATTGATATATGCAACAATATTTGTGTGGCTCAGGAAAGAATATGGGACAGAAAAATATATTGTAAGTAATAGTGAATGAATATTTCTCAAATGTGGTGAGTAATTTCACCGACACATTCAAGCTCAGTTTATCTTAAGCAGGATAATATGGAGAACTCCATACGTTTACTCATCATAGACAAATTACTTAATATAGAAGTAAAGAGAAAACTTCAAAAACATCCAGATTAAAAAGACACATTTGCATACATGGTGGCCTATGCGGAACCCTAAAAGTGCAAGGTAAACAAACTTCTCATCATAAACAATGCAGATATGAAGAAGATGATTTAACAACTTTAAGATGTTAAAAGAAAAAAAAAAGATTTTTATCCCAAATTTTCTATTCAGTAAAATTATCCTTTGAAAACTGAAAATACCATAGATTAAAAAAAATAATCATTTATTACCAACAGACCTGTGGTAAAAGGAAGTTTTTCAGGTTAAAGGAAAAGTATACCAAATAGAAACTCAGATCTACAGAAAGGAATACTAAAAACTAACTATAGCTACAAAATATTTAGCAAGGCAATTGTAATTTGGTTTGGACCACAGATACATGGAGATTAAACAATTTCTGCTAAACAATGAATGGATCAATCAAGAAATAAAAGAAGCAAATAAACACATGGAAACAAATGAAAATAAAAACACAATGGTCCAAAACCTTTAGTTGCAACAAAAGCTGTCATAAGGAAGTATATGGCAATATAAGCATACCGTAAGAAGCAAGAAAAATCTCAAATAAACAACTGAGTTTTTCACCTAACAGAGTCAGGAAAAGAACAAAAAATGAAACCTAAAGCCAGCAGAAGGAAGGAAATAATAAAGATTACAGCTGAAATAAATGATATAGAAACTAAAACAAACAAACAAACAAGCAAACACAATAGAACATATTGATGAAACCAAGAACTGGTTCTTTGAAAAATTAATAAAATTGATAAACCTCTAGTCAGACTTGTTAATAAGAAAAGAGAAAAAACCCAAATAAATACAGTTACTAATGAAAGAGAAGAAATAACCAATATCAAAGGAATACAATTATATGAGAATATTATGAAAAACTATATGCCAACAAATTGGACAATCTGGAAGAAATGCATAAATTTTTAAAAATATAAACTACCAAAACTGAAACAGGAAGAAACAGAAGAATACTTGAACAGACCAATAACCAGCAAAGAAACTGAATCACTTATAAAAAAATTTCTCAACAAACAAAAGCTCAGGGTCAGATGGCTTCTCAGGTGTATTCTATCAAACATTTAAAAAAGAGGTAATGCCTACTCTAATAAAATTATTCCAAAAATATAAAAGGAAGCAAAACTTCCAAATTCATTCTATGAGGCCAACATTACCCTGAAACCATAACCATAAAAGAGAACTACAGGCCAATATTCCTGATGAACATAGATGCCAAAATCCTCAACTAAATACTACCAAACTGAATCCAACAATACATTTAAAAAAATCATTCACCATGATCAAGTGGGATGTATTTTTGGTTTGCAAGGGTGGTTCAATATTTGCAAATCAATCAACGTGATACACCATATTAATAAAAGAAAGGATAAGAACCCTATGATCATCTCAATAGATGTAGAAAAAGCATTTGACAAAGTACAACATCCATTCATGATAAAAACCCTCAAAAAAGTAAAGTTAGAGGGAGCAAACAGCAACATAATTAAAGCCATATATGAAAACTAATATCATCCTCAATGTGGAAAACCTAGGAGCCTTTCCTTTATGGTCTGAAATAAGACAGGGATGTCTGCTCTCACCATTGTTATTTATCATAGTACTGCAAGTCCTAGCCATAGCTATTAGACAACAAAAGAAATGAAAGGCATCCAAATCAGCAAGCAACAAGTTAAACTTTCACTTTTTGGAGATGA
Source organism: Prionailurus bengalensis (assembly GCF_016509475.1). NCBI lineage: Eukaryota > Metazoa > Chordata > Mammalia > Carnivora > Felidae > Prionailurus > Prionailurus bengalensis. Next base: position 103,969,516 of record NC_057349.1, read on the forward strand.
CATGATAATCTATATAGAAAACCTGGAAGACTCCATCAAAAGAACTGCTAGAATGGATAAACAAATTCAGGAAAGACACTGAATACAAAATCAAGATACAGAAATCTGTTTCATTTCTCTACAGCAATACTGAGGTAGCAGATAGAGAAATTAAGGAATCAATCCCATGTACAATTTCACCCAAAACCATGAGATATCTAGGAATAAACCTAACCAAGGAAGATGAAAGACTTGTACTCTGAAAACTATAAAACACCAATGAAAGAAGTTGAAAATGACACAAAGAAATTGAAAGACATTCCATGCTCATAGATTAGAAGAATAAATATTGTTAAAATATCTATATTACCCACTCTACACATTGAATGCAATCAAAATACCAACAGCATTTTTGCAGAGTTAGAAAGGGCCATCCTAAAACGTATATGGAACCACAAAAGACCCCAAATACCAAAGCAAACTTTAAAAAGACAAACAAGGCTGGGGCTCCTGGATGGCTCAGTTGGTTAAGCACCCAACTCTTGGTTTTGGCTCAAGTCATGATCTCACAGTTTGTGAGTTCAAGCCCCGCATCAGGTTTTTCACTGACAGTGCCGAGCCTGGTTGTAATTCTCTCTCTCCCTCACTCTCTGCCCCTCCCCCACTTGTGCACACACTCTCTCACTCTCTTTCTCTCTCAAAAATATATAAATAAACTTTTAAAAAAAGAAAAGAAAAACAAAGCTGGGAACATCACAATTCCAGACTCTAAGATATATTATAAAGCTGCAGTGATCAAAATAATATGGTACTGGCACAAAAATAGACACATACATTAATAGAACAGAATAGAACACCTAGAAATGAACCCACAGCTATATGGTCATTAATATTTGACAAAATAGGAAAGAATATGCATAGGGAAAAGACAGTTTCTTCAACAAATGGTGTTGGGAAAACTGGACAGCTACATGCAAAAGCATGAAATTGGACAACTTTCTGACACCAAACACAAAAATAAATTCAAAATGGATAAAAGACCTAAATACAAGTCCTGAAACCATAAAAATCTTAAATAACATATGTAGAAACCTCTTTGACTTTGGCTAAAGCATCTTCTTTCTAGATATGTCTCCTGAGACAAGGGAAACAAAAGCAAAAATAAACTATTGGGACTTCATCAAAATAAAAAGTTACTGCACAGCAAAGAAAACAATCAAGAAACCAAAAGGCAGCCTACAGAACAGGAGAAGGTGTTTGCAAATGACATCTGATAAAGGGAGAATTAATACAACTCAACACCAAAAAAAAAAAACCAAAAACAAAACAACAACAACAAAAAGCAACAACTGAATACTCCAATTAAAAACTGGGCAGATGACATGAATAGACATTTTCCAAAAAAAGACATACAGATGGCCAGCACACACATGAAAAGGTGGTCAGTATTGCTCATCATCAGAGAAATACAAATCAAAATTACAATGATATGTCACCTCACACATGACAGAATGGCTAAAATCAACAACACAAGAAACGACAAATATTGGCAAGGATGTGGAGAAAGGGTAACCCTTTTGCACTGCTGGTGGGAATGCAAACTGGTTCATCCACTACGGAAAACAGTATGGAGCTTCCTCAAAAAATTAAAAGTAGAACTACCCTATGATCCTTCAATTGCATTACTAGCTATTTACTCAAAGAATACAAAAGTACTAATTCAAGGGGATGCATGCACCCTGATGTTTATAACAGCATTATCCACAATAGCCAAATTGTGGAAATAGTCCAGGTGTCCATCAATGGGTGAATGGATAAAGAAGAAGTGGTATATATATATATATATATATATATATATATATACACAATGGAATATTACTCAGCCATAAAAAGAATGAGATCTTGCAATGATCCACATTTGCAACGATGTGGATAGAGCTAGAGAATATAATCCTAAGAAAAATAAGTTAAGTCAGAGAAAGACAAATACCATATGACTTCATTCATATGTGGAACTTAAGAAACAAAACAAATGGGCAAAGGGAAAGGAAGAGAGGGAGAGAGGCAAAGCAAGAAACAGACCCTTAACTGTCAGGAATAAAACTGGTGGTTATCAAAGGGAAGATGGGTGGGGAATGGGTTAATAGGTGATGGGAATTAAGGAGGGCTCTTGTTATGATGAGCCCAGGCTGCTGTATGGAAGTATTGAATCATTATTTTGTACACCTGAAACTAATATTATACTGTGTGTTAACTAATGGAAATTTGTGTAAAATATTTATAAAAAAGGAACATACTCTTCATAGCATATTATTATATTTTATTATAGTTTATTTTATTATATTTTAATTATATATCCACAATATATAAGATATTGTTGTGTAATTATAATAATCATTTTGATTTTGCCAAAAAATTTCTACAAGTATTACATACTCACTTCTGAAGAAGACTCTAACTTAAAGAGACTACCTAGCACCTAAGCTCCCTTTAAAGAGTCACTCTTGAAAGTACATCCTATTGTGAATCTGATTGTGAAGGATTGGCTTAATCTTACGACTGAGCATCAAATTATATTATATTTAGGCTAAAAATAATCATTTTTCTCCTCTACTACTATTCATCTTTCTTCTCCTCTCAATGTCTCCTTTTAAAATGTTCAAATAAGTTTCTTAATGTTTTACATAGACATAAAGATATTAACAGTAATTTTTATAATCTAATTCTTCTCTAAGTGCATTAAAGTTTAATGTAGTCTAGCAATGGCAGTTCTAGCAAAAACATAATCTGCATAAAACATGAGGCAGCATGAAGCAGTTATTCAGAAGGGATTCTGGCTTCTGGTGTTAACACTCACAATTTAATTCTATGCCATGAAAACACACATACAAGTATACTATTCAGAATTAATGAAAGTTTCATTGTTTTAAAGGTGTTTCCGTCATATGTCTTTCTCTATCTAGATACTTCCAACTATTCATTGTCAAATATGGATGTACTTATGACTATAGTTTGCCAAATCTGACACCACTTAGGCATGTGCCAGCCAGCATCTTCATGAATCTCAAAATATAATAGACTTTCATATATTTTATATTAGAGGTATCCTAACATTAAAATAACTCTCCTATTATTAAAAGGTACTCCATATATAAATGGAATTTTCAATATGTCATATTAATATTATTATGATCAGCCACCATCTGCCTCCTGTTTTATCCACAGAAAATTAGATGTAGAAGAGAAGATGCTGACTTTGAGCAGTGCAAACTTTTATTTTAAAACCTAGGCTCTGGAAAACAAAGAAAAAGTGAAAGGCAGAATGAGACAAGCCATTTCTTGGGAATAAGAGATCTTTCATTTCCTGCTAGGGTCTAATGAGTCATGCAAGAGATAAACTGAACACAGAGTATAAACACATGAATTTACCCACATACCTATAGCACAAGAACAGCTAGGAATGAGTTGCTTTGACCCTCACGGATCAAGAATAAACAAAAACTGAAACTTTTGGGAACAGCATGGAAGTTTTTGTGCATCTCACGTCTGAGAAATACAGCCAGACCAACACTAAACCATCCTACACACCTAGAAAACTGATTGGAGGATTAACACAACAATCTGCACAACATGAACCACAGAATTCAGTAGGTATGTGGTGTGGAGAGGTGAACTTGGGGAGAGAGAAGCTGGCAGCGAGCAGGAAGCCGCCTTTGCAGGCGGAGAGAGGATGGACTGGGGTGGGAGAGAATATGTGAAAAGCACCCCTCCCCAAAAGCAGCTGGAGAGAAAGTGGAAAATTAGAAACAGCCACAGGGACTAAACTAAAAAGGGAGAAAGGAGAAAGAAGAGGGTTTTAAATTCCGTTAAGACTGTAAACAAGGGGAGCGCAAAGTCTGAAACTCTGCGGCTGGATACCTGGTGGTGCTCTGGTGGGAAGGGCGATTCCCCAGGAACAGAGTGGGGTCCGGGAACAGAGAGGGATCTGGGAGGCTCTTGGGCCACATGGGAAAAGCGGTTCCACTGCTGGAAGGACATTTGGTAGAGACTGTTGAAGCCACCTGGTCCCAGCGGACCCCAGAAAATGGCCACATTAGCTGGTGCTGGTACAAGGTCATTAAGTGTGAAGCCAGGTGCCAGATATGTGTTGTGATCTTCCATAATCTCTGAAAAGCTGCTGCTACACTATCTCGTGAACTTTTTCTGGGGCAGGCTGGTACCTGGCCCCAGTCTCCGGGCACCAGCAGCAGCAGGGTCCAGAAGGCATTCCTGGGTGCAGCCAGCATTTGGCCATTGCTCAGTGAGACGCTCCCACAGAGGGGCAGAATGGGTCCAAGCCGCAGTCCTTCAGAAGTAAGGGGTTGGGAAAACAGCTGCATCTGAGACAAAACTCGGGAGAGACGTACTGCCTGGGGCTTGGTCACAAACAGTGAAAAAGCAGGGAGTGGATGAAAGCTGAAGACAGAGGATAGGTGCGCAATTGCTGATAGGAGAGAACAGAGTTCCCATACCAGAGACTGGGTAGCTGAGTGAGGCCATTTTCACTGCTCTGGCGCATGCACATATGCACCTACGAGCGCCACAACGCTTCACCCCAGTAGGCTAGCAGCACCATCTAGTGGAGAACAGAGCCGTTACACTAAGCCCCACCCAAATGGGCCAACCTCGCTCTTCAAGAACACAAGTCTCACCACCTGCTTAGTTTATGGACTATAAAGTGATACATAGTCTGACTTCTAGGGGAAAACAAAGTAATTTCAGTACTATTTCAATCTGTTAGCAAGTCCACCTATTCAATTTTCTTTCTTTTTTTCTTCTCTCTTTTTCACTTTTCTTTTTCTTGAATACAGAAAGAGAAAAAATTCATTTTTATTTTCAATTTTTATTAAAAATATTTTTCTTTAATTTTTTCCTATATTTTTTACTTTTGTATAAATTTTTTCATATTCTATCTTACTTCCATAATTCTATTTTAGTCCACTAAATACCAGTGTATTTAACTTTTCAAGTTTTCAAACGATTTCCTTGTTTTCTTTTTTCTATTTTCATTTCTTTTCTTTTTCTTGGAGGCAGAAAATGAAAAACTTCATTCTTACTTTCAATTTCTATTAAAAATATTTTTTCATTAATTTTTTACTATATTTTTTTGCTTTTATGTAAATTTTTCAAATTCTATTTTACGTCCATCATTTTATTTTAGTCTACTACAGTGTATTCACTTTTTCAAATTTTCAAATGATTTTTTTCTCTTTTTGCTCTATTTTGTTTCTTTTCTTTTTCTTGAATACAGAAAGAGAAAACCTTCATTTTTTATTTTTTATTTTTTATTTTTATTAAAAATATTTTTCTTTATTTTTTCCGACTATATTCTTTACTTTTCTGTAAATTTCTTCAAATTCTATTTTACTCACATCATCTCATTTTAGTCTACTTCAGTGTACTCATTTTTTCAAATTGTCAAACAATTTCCTTTTTTCCCCCTTTTTTCCCTCTAATCTGTCAAACCACTTTCAATATCCAGACCAAAACACACCTAGGATCTAGCATCATTTATTTGATTTTGTGTATGTGTGTGTGTTTAATTTTTTAATTTTGTAATTTTAATATTTTTTATTTTAATTTCTTTTTAATTTTAAGTTTTCTGCCTCATTAATTCCTTTTCTCCCTTCAAAATGACAAAATGAAAGAATTCACCCCAAAAGAAAGAGCACGAAGAAACGACAGCCAGGGATTTAACCAACACAGATACAAGCAAGATGTCTGAACCAGAATTTAGAATCATGAAAATAAGAATACTGGCTGGAGTCGAAAATAGATTAGAATCCTTTTATGCAAGGATAAAAGAGGTAAAAAATAGTCAGAATGAAATAAAAATGCTCTAACTGAGCTGCAATCATGGGTGGACGCAGCAGCAGCAAGGATGGATGAGGCAGAACAGAATCAGCAATAGAGGACAAACTTACAGAGAATAATGAAGCAGAAAAAAAGAGGGAGATTAAGGCAAAAGAGCACGATTTAAGAATCAGAGAAATCAGTGACTCATTAAAAAGAAACAACATCAGAATCATAGGGGTCCCAGAAGAGGAAGAGAGAGAAATAGGGGTAGAAGGGTTATGTGAGCAAATCATAGCAGAAAACTTTCCTAACCCGGGGAAAGACACAGACATCAAAATCCAGGAAGCACAGACAACCCCCATTAGATTCAACAAAAACTGACCATCAACAAGGCATATCATTGTCAAATTCACAAAATACTCAGGCAAGGACAGACCCTGAAAGCAGCAAGGGAAAAAAAGCCCCTAACCTACAAGGGAAGACAGATCAGGTTTGCAGCAGACCTATCCACAGAAACTTGGCAGGCCAGAAAGGAGTGGCTGGATATATTCAATGTGCTGAATTAGAAAAATATGGAGCCAAGAATTCTTTATCCAGCAAGGCTGTCATTCAAAATAGAAGGAGAGATAAAAAGTTTCCCAGACAAACAAAAATTAAAGGAGTTTGTGACCATTAAACCAGCCCTTCAAGAAATATATATATATATCAAAAGCAACAAAGATTATAAAGGACCAGAGAACACCACCAGAAACTCCAACTCTACAAGCATCATAATGGCAATAAATTCTTATCTTTCAGTACTCACTCTAAATGTCAATGGACTCAATGTTCCAATCAAAAGACATAGGGTAACATAATGGATAAGAAAACAAGATCCATCTATATTCTGTTTACAAGAGACCCAATAAAGACACCTTCAGATTGAAAATAAGGGGATGGAGAACCATCTATCATGCTAATGGTCAGCAAAAGAAAGCCAGAGTAACCATACTTATATCAGACAGTCTAGACTTTAAAATAAAGCCTGTATCAAGAGATGCAGAAGGGCATTATATCATAATCAAGGGGTCTATCCACCAAGAAGACCTAACAATTGTAAACATTTATGCGCCAAATGTGGGAGAACCCAAATATATAAATCAATTAATCACAAACATAAAGAAACTCATCGATAGTAATACCATAATAGTAGGAGACCAACATCCCACTCAACAGCAATGGACAGATCATCTAATAGAAAAATCAACAAGGAAACAATGGCATTGAATGCACACTGGACCAGATGGACTTAACATATATATTCAGAACTTTTCATCCTAAAGCAGCAGAATATACATTCTTCTCCGGTGCACATGGAATGCTCTCCAGAATAAACCATATACTAGGACAAAAATCAGCCCTCAGCAAGTACAAAAAGATCAAGATCATACCGTGCATATTTTCAGACCCACAATGCTATGAAACTTGAAATCAACCATAAGAAAAAATTTGGAAAGGTAACAAATACTAGGAGACTGAAGAACATCCTACTAAATAATTAATGGGCTAACCAAGAAGTTAAAGAGGAAATTAAAAAGTATATGGAAGTCAATGAAAATGATAACACCACAGCCCAAAACCTCTGGGCTGCAGCAAAGGTGGTCATAAGAGAAATTATGTAGCAATCCAGGCCTTCCTAAAGAAGGAAGAAAGATCTCAGAGACACAACCTAACCTTACACCTTAAGGAGCTGGGAAAAGAACAGCAAATAAAACTGAAAACCAGCAGAAGACAGGAAATAATAAAGATTGGAGCAGAAATTAATGCTATCAAAACCAAAAAAAAAAACAAACAGTAGAACAGATCAATGAAACCAGAAGCTGGTTCTCTGAAAGAATTAACAAAATTGATAAACTACTAGCCAGTCTGATCAAAAAGAAAAAGGAAAGGACCCAAATAAATAAAATCAAGATGAAAGAGGAGAGATCACAACCAACACAACAGAAATAAAATTAATAGTAAGAGAATATTATGAGCAATTATATGCCAATAAAATGGGAATCTGGAAGAAATGGACAAATTCCTAGAAACATATACACTACCAAAACTGAAACGGGAAGAAATAGAAAATTTGAACAGACCCATAACCAGTAAGGAAATCAAATTAGTAATCAACAATCTGCCAAAAAACAAGAGTCCAGGGCCAGATGGCTTTCCAGGGGAATTCTTCCAAACATTGAAGGAAGAGTTAACACCTATTCTCTTGAAGCTATTCCAAAATATAGAAATGGAAGGAAAACTTCCAAAGTCTTTCTATGAAGCCAGTATTACCTTGATTCCAAAACCAGACAGAGACCTACTAAAAAGGAGAACTATAGACCAATTTCCCTGATGAACAAGGATGCAAAAATCCTCAACAAGAAATTAGCCACCTGGATACAATAATATATTAAAAAAAATTATTCATCATGACCAAGCGAGATTTATACCTGGGATGCAGGGCTCGTTCAATATCCGCAAAACAATTAACATGATTCTTCACATCAATAAAAGAAACGACAAGAATCATATGATCCTCTCAATAGATGCAGAGAAAGCATTTGACAAAATACAGTATCCTTTCTTGATAAAAACCCTCAAGTAGGGATAAAAGGATCATACCTCGAGATCATAAAAGCCATATATGAATTACCCAACGCTAATATCATCCTCAATGGGGAAAAACTGAGAGCTTTCTCCCTAAGGTCAGGAGCAAGACAGGGATGTCCACTCTCACCACTGTTATTCAATATAGTATTGGAAGTCTTAGCCTCTGCAATCAGACAACACAAAGAAATAAAAGGCATCCAAATCGGCCAGGAGGATGTCAAACTTTCACTCTTTGAAGATGACATAATACTCCATATGAAAAGCCCAAAAGATTCCACCAAAAAAACCTGCTAGAATTGATTCATGAATTCAGAAAAGTTGCAGGATATAAAATCAACGCACAGAAATTGGTTGCATTCCTATACACCAACAATGAAGCAACAGAAAGAGAAATCAAGGAATCCATCCCATTTACAGTTGCACCAAAAACCATCAAATACCTAGGAATAAATCTAACCAAAGAGGTGAAAAATCTATACACTGAGAGCTATAGAAAGCTTATGAGAGAAATTGAAGACACAAAAAATGGAAAAAGATTCCATGCTCCTGGATAGGAAGAACAAATATTGTTAACATGTCAATACTACCCAAAGCAATCTACATATTCAATGCAATCCCTATCAAAATAACACCAGCATTCTTTACAGAGCTAGAACAAACAATCCTAAAATTTGTATGGAAGCAGAAAAGACCCCGAATAGCCAAAACGATCTTGAAAAAGAAAACCAAAGCAGGAGGCATCACAATCCCAGACTTCAAGCTATACTACAAAGCTGTAATCATCAAGATAGTATGGTACTGTCACAAGAACAGACACTCAGATCAATGGAGCCGAATCGAGAACCCAGAAATGGACTCACAAACGTGTGGCCAACTAATCTTTGACAAAGCAGGAAAGAATAGCCAATGGAATAAAGACAGTCTCTTCAGCACGTGGTGCTGGGAAAACTGGACAGAGACATGCAAAAGAATAAACCTGGACCACTTTCTTACACCATACACAAAAATAAACTCAAAATGGATGAAAGACCTCAATATAAGACAGAAAGCCATCAAAATCCTCGAGGAGAAAGCAGACATAAACCTTTTTGATCTTGGCTGCAGCAACTTCTTACTCAATACATCTCCAGAGGCAAGGGAAACAAAAGCAAACATGAACTACTGGGACCTCATCAAAATAAAAAGCTTCTGCACAGTGAGGGAAACAATCAGCAAAACTAAGAGGCAACCGACAGAATGGGAGAAGATATTCGCAAATAACATATGAGATAGAGGGTTGGTATCCAAAATCTATAAAGAACTTATCAAACTCAACACCCAAAAAATTAATAATCCAATGAAGAAATGGGCAAAAGACATGAATAGACGCTTCTCCAAAGAAGGCATCCAGATGGCCAACTGACACATGAAAAAGTGTTCAACATCACTCATCATCAGGGAAATACAAATCAAAACCACAATGAGATACACCTTATACCTGTTTCAATGGCTAACATTAACAACTCAGGCAACAAAAGATGTCGGTGAGGATGCGTTGAAAGTGATCTTTTTTGCATTGTTGGTGGGAATGCAAGCTGGTGCAGCCACTCTGGAAAATAGCATGGAGGTTCCTCAAAAAATTAAAAATAGAACTACCCTACGACCCAGCAATTGCACTACTAGGTATTTATCCAAGGGATATAGGTGTGCTGTTTTGAAAGGACACATGCACCCCCATATTTATAGCAGCACTATCAACAATAGCCAAAGTATGGAAAGAGCCCAAATGTCCATCGATGGATGAATGGATAAAGAAGAAGTGGTATATATATACAATGGAGTATTACTCGGCAATCAAAAAGAATGAAATCTTGCCATCTGCAACTATGTGTATGGAACTGGAGGGTATTATGCTAAGTGAAATTAGTCAGAGAAAGACAAAAATCATATGACTTCACTCATATGAAGACTTTAAGAGACAAAACAGATGAACATAAGGGAAGGGAAACAAAAATAACATCAAAACAGGGAGGGGTACAAAACAGAAGAGACTCATAACTGTGGAGAATAAACAGAGGGTTGCTGGAGGGGTTGTGGGGCGGGGAATGGGCTAAATGGGTAAGGAGCACTAAGGAATCTACTCCTGAAATCATGGTTGCACTGTATGGTAACTAATTTGGATGTAAATTTAAATAAATAAAAAATAAAACAAGTTAATAAAAAAAACTCCAACTTTACTAAGCTAGCTCAGCTCTTATTTTATTTACTTGTTATTGTTAGTTGGAAAAGTTATTAGGTTGGTATTTATTGGTTTGTTTTTAAATAAAACTATAATCCACCTGGGAAATCAGTCAGTTTTATGAATACAAATTTGCTTTCCTCTGACACAAGTCACTTATGTCTATCATAAACATAATTTAAAGCTAATATGGAATGGAATGAGTCAGTAGCAAAGGTTTGTTTTCATCTTTCATCTTACTCTCAAGGGTTAATTTCCCAAATTCAGAAATAGGTAGGGAGAAAAAAAAAGTCAATGCTGTATAACCTCTTTGGTTTTCCAACTCACTAAGCTATACTCCATTAAAACCAAGGTCTGCTATATTCAAGAGTTAACTGGCACGTGAATCTGACACTGGTCATATTGATGCACCAGAAAACTCAGTGGAACTTTTTACAGAGTTTGGACCCTTTTAAAGTTGAGAGGGTGACTAATTCAAATGCCTCTTTTTTTTTTCCAGATTGAACTGCATGTTATTTGTCTCTTCCTGCTTCATCTTGGGTATCCTTGAACAAGACTGGAGGGAGAGATTTATACTTGCCTAAACAGAAAGAGAGCACTGAGGAAGTTTTACCCAAGCCTGTATTTCTATAAAATTTACTGCTATTATCTGTAGAGGAATAGATCAGTACAATACAAAGCCAATACTTAAAATTTGCATAAGAAAACATTGCAATGTCAAAGTAGAGCTTCAGCACAAAATGAAAAAAGACACCACTGGGGCTGGACAGAAATGATCATTTATTTTACAAGTCTCAGGAGAACCTCCCTGGTGAGAACCCATGCTGATATCCTGTATCAGTTCACCTTGTACAAGTGGATGTAAACTGCACACAAAGCGGAAGCCAATTTTATTGTAAATTTTTTTCATTGCTGAGATTGACTCACAAGAGGCTCGTTTTCTTGTGGGTCCCAAAGGATGGCAGTCACGCAGTGTTGTTTAAGCAAACTCATTACAGTGCAAGCAATGCCATGTAAACCTTCCGTCTGAAACAATAGATTCCACAGTATAAACCTGCTTCTTCAAACGAGCACTTTAAACCAGAGAGGCTGTAATTACAGCAAGAATCAAGACATTTCTTACACAGACTATGAACATAGGCACCAGAGCAGACTCCTTTTTAGCTATATGTTTTTGAGCGCTTACTATGTGCCAAGTAATATAAATGTGTAATCTCTTAGTTGATACCAGAACAGAACTGATGCACAAATCAAGTCTCAGTCCCTAAATTCTGGGCTCTTGATGAAAGGTACTACAATCTTTTTAGCCCTGAGAGTTTTCGGCCCAATTCCTGGATTCCTATTTTTATTATCTTATTTTTAACCCCCATTCCAAACTCCAGGGCTCTTCTTACTTCTAGTTACTGGAAGTTTAGGAAATTTTAGTAACAATTTATGTTGTCAATTTTAGAGAAACAGTAGTCCCTGGTGGGCATCAAGATGTGGGCACTGATGATATCCGGTGTCTGGGAACAATCAAAAGACCGAGGGCTGTCATCTCCATCAAGCAAACATACTCTCTGGCTCTCCTAAAATGGGAACCTATACCAACCTCTAGTTCAGCCACTAGAGCTGGAAACCCTGGAGGCTCAGGACTCAATACCTGGGCAAGAATCTACCATCATTTACCAGCCTTAGGAGTCCCAGTAAACTTTCAATCATCCTGAACTTCACCTCCAGTTCCATGAAATGGAAAGTGTAAAAGGAAAATTACATCAATATGGTTAAGTAAACAGGCAAGGACTTTATTCAAGACTTTTTCAATGGGGGTCAAAAATATTACAGTAGAGGAGATTGAACACAACTTCTCTGGCACAAGAGGCAGGAGGGTTTTTAAGCAATGGAGTGAGCTAGTAGAAAAGTATTGGAGGACATTGGAGAGTTGCATTAATGTGATAAGGCCATTTTTATTTGTAGTTTTTTCCAGATTTACTGAGATATAACTGTCATATAACATTGTATAAATTGAAGATGAACAGTGTGGTAATTTGATACACTCAAATATTGCAAAATGATTACCCCAGCAGGGTTAGTGAACACCTCCATCACCTCACACATATGATTACCATTTCTTTTTTTTTGTAAACATTTAAGATCTATTCTCTTAACTTTTTTTTTAATATTTATTTATTCTTGAGAGGGTGCAAGTAGGGGAAGGGCAGAGAAAGAGGGACAGAGGATCCGAAGCGGGCTCTGCACTGACAGGCTGACATAGTGAGTCCAATGTGGGGCTTGAACCCACAAACAACGAGATCATGACTTGAGCTGAAGTCAGACACCCAACCAACTGGGCCACCCAGGTGCCCCAACAACTTTCAAATGTATAATACAGTATTGTTAACTATAGTTACCATACTGTACATTAGACCTCCAGAATATTCATCTTATAACTTGAAGTTTGTATCCTCTGACTGACATTTCCTGATTTTCCCTACCCCTAATCCCTGGTAGCTACCATTCTTTCTGTTTCTATGAGCAGCTTTTTAAAATTCTCTACAGAAGTGATATGTTATCTTTTTATGCCTGATTTATTTCACTTAGCATAATGCCCTCAAGTTTCATCTATGTTGTCACAAATAATAATACATATATATCATGTAATAATATATATGTATATCACATTTTTATCCATTCATATATAGACAGGCACTTAGGTTGTTTCCATATCTTTGCTACTATGAATAATGCTTCCGTGAACATAGGAGGGCAGATATCTCTTCAGGTTCCTGTTTTCATTTCTTTTGGATATATACTCAAAAGTGGAATTGCTGGATCATATGATAGTTTTATTTTAAATATTATGAAGAACTCAGATACTGTTTTCCAGAGAGGCTATGCTAGTTTACATTTCTACTAACATTGTTCAAGGGTTCCCTTTTTCCCACTCCCTTACCAACATTTGTTAGCTCTTGTCTTTTGGATGACAGCCATTTTAACAGATGTGATAAGATATCTCGCTGGTTTTGATTTGTATATCCCTAATGCTGAAAAATATTTCGCATCTTTTCATGTGCCTGTTGGTCACCTTGGTCAAGAGATAATAATAGTAGCTTCCATGGTGGCTTTTAAGATTGAGACTCATAATGCTTATTAGCCTATTGCCAATGTGATTGACACAGAGCAAGAATTCAAAATATAATAGTGGTTGTCACTAATTATCATATTAATGATATTAATTCCTATTCCTCCCCCTTGTTAGTCATCACTGATTTTGGATCCACCCTACATCCTCAACATCTACACAAGTAATTTTTCCTCCATTCTCTCTGACTCTCTAATAAGATCAGCAAAGTCAGAGATTTCCAAACTATTTAGGTCCATGGTAAACTAGTGTCTTGGTATTTTTTTATAGCACATCTAAGCCAAATGAAATCCCTAATAGCTCTATTTGGTCAGGAATTAGATACAAACAATAAGCATTTAGAATCCAAAAATCTAGTAACCATTTGAAAAAATAATAAAAATAAATTTAGAAGATAATATTTTTATTTCATTTTTAAGTAACCAAAATTACTTGCTAGTGGGATATGTGTACCTGGGCTCAACATAACTCTCAAACCTGGAGTTGCATTGTACAATTCCACCTTTATTTCTTCTTCTATACCTTTTTTTTAAGCATTATTTTATTTTTATTAAAACAGCCACTGAATAGTATTCAATAGTGTTTCAGAGTGTTCAATAGGTTTCAGGTTTGTAGACAACTATTAGTATCAGTGGCTTTAATATCCCTCCAATGGATATCCAGAAAAATAAATGGATTTTTTTATTCAATTTCCAGCTATTGAAGAGGCTTCCATGACACTGGAATGACACTATCCTTTTGGGTGCATTCCCACACAGTCAGAGAACTTGGACAGAAAAGCCTGGTTAGAAATCCTGCATCTTACAAAAATGGTTAAAATACCCAATCTTAAATTTTTCAGGTCATGAATTTAATTATTCAATTATCTATTCATTTATTCAGTCAACATTTGAGAACATTTTCTGTTCAAGGTACTAAGTTAGGTATTGGGCATACAAGAATAATAAAGCCTCAGCTCTCGAGAAACTTACGTTAGAATGGGACTTTGATACTGTCCTTACATCCAAGCTCCACGCTATGGATGAACCCATATACTGCAATAACAAAAACAATTCATGCATTAAAACATACATGGGTGCCTTTTACTCACTGATTCTGGTTTCAGCATTGACTCAGAGCAACTTATAACCCTAAACACTATTCAGGCCCTAGGGAAATACTTTATATCTGATGCCTTGCATTCAGTACCAAAGTCCACCATGTCTAAATGCTGTGAAGGCTTGTGCTTTATGTTAATGTTAAAGGAGGCAGAGGGGCGCCTGGGTGGTTCAGTCGGTTGAGCGTCCGACTTCGGCTCAGGTCATGATCTCACAGTTTGTGAGTTTGAGCCCCGCATCAGGCTCTGTGTTGACCGCTTGCTCAGAGCCTGGAGCCTGCTTCAGATTCTGTGTCTCCTCTCTCTGCCCTTCCCCCGCTCATGCTTTGTCTCACTCTGTTTCTCAAAAATAAATCAATGTAAAAAAAAATTAAAAAAAAAAATAAAGGAGGCAGAATCTGCTTCGGAGTAAGGGGACCATTTAAACAATGATGAGCGTAGATAAGAGAAAAGCAAACCAAATTGAATTGTAAAATCCTTCCTTCATGACAGCGTGTTGTAAAATAATGTCTTACATAAAAAAGAATCATTTCCAGAAGCAGTGAGCATTGTCTTCCTTATTGAAGACTTGTTTCAATTCATGCTACCAAAGGTACTCAGAATTAACACTGTATTCACAAGACTTTCCCATAGCAGCTGAGGAATGTTTAGCCATATTAAACAAATCATATTGGGGTACCTGTGTGGCTCAGTCAGATAAACGTTGGACTCTAGATCTCAGCTCAGGTCACGGTCTCATGGTTGGTTCATGGGATGGAGCCCCATGTGGATTTCGGGCTCCGGCCTAAGCATGGAGCTTGCTTGAGATTCTCTCTCTCACCCTCTGCCTCTGCCCCTCCCCCCAAAAAATAAATAGAGTTTAAAAAGAAAAAAAGCAAAAAAGTCTTACTACTCTTAAACTTGTGTCAATGTAGGCCTAGATGTAACATACTTGAAGTGCAATGCACAGTCTTTACATTGCAGATAGATGGACATTGAACATGAGAATTTCTAACAGTTTCTTCTTATAAAAATGTTTAATAAGATTTCATAATTTAAAAAAAGTAACTAAAAACTTTAGCTACATTTAAATCATTTTGACCACAGCACCTGGGTGGCTCAGTTGGTTAAGCATCCGACTTCGGCTCAGGCCATAATCTTGCCTCAGGTCATGACCTCACTGCTTGGGGGTTCAAGCCCCGCGTCAGCTCTGTACTGACAGCTTACAGCCTGGAGCCTGCTTCAGATTCTGTCTCGGTGTTTCTCTGCCCTTTCCCCCTCATACTCTCTCTCTCTCTCAAATATAAATGAACATTAAACAAATGAATATATAAATAAAAATAAATAAATCATTTTGACCTTAACATTTATTTAGTAACTATAATTATACTCTGTATTCATTAAACAATTTTAAATGTTTTAGAGGAAAAATACATTTTGACTATACATTAAGATAATTTTAAGCTATCCTTACTTTCATTTTAA
The DNA here is from genome assembly GCF_016509475.1 of Prionailurus bengalensis. NCBI lineage: Eukaryota > Metazoa > Chordata > Mammalia > Carnivora > Felidae > Prionailurus > Prionailurus bengalensis. The sequence continues at coordinate 103,985,857 of NC_057349.1, forward strand.
TAAAAAAATATTCAGAGCTTATTCACTTTGAGCTTGACTAATCACATTTTAGTATATTAGATCATAACCACCAATTAAACAAAAATTATTTAAAATCTGTGTTTAAAAACATAATAAGTTTGCTGAAATAAAAAGATTTTATAAGTAAATAATACTTTATGAATTCTGTTTCTATTTAATTATTTTGGTAAAATTTTCTGACTTATCAATAGAAAAATAAGACATGTATAAGAAATGTACAATACAAATTAAATTTAAGGATTTTGTTTTGTTTTTCCAACAGCTCATAAAAAAAGATAGAAAAACAAAGTTTCTTTTTGTTTGTTTCATAATTTTGAAGGCATATTTACCAAAGGAGGAAGTGAAACATTTTACTTGACATAGTGTTGGCTCCTTTTTGGTTTTTAAATATTTGACATGCAGCATGTAGGCTTTCATTTTTACTCTTGTCCTGGGCCTCACAATAGTTAGGGACAGGCCTGGAAGGACTATACTACAAAAGAAACCACTTCTAAATAAAGGTATGATTTCTGGTAAAAATCAGTGGTTTGAAGAAAATTGATGTCAGTCTTGTGAAATGATATGATATGATGTGATGTGATATTATATCATGCGATGTGATAAAAAAATGACTAGTGGGGGAAGACCTTATTTTAAATAGAAAACTAGCCCCTCAAGAAAAATAAAGCTTGGGAAAGACTGAATGACAAAAAGGAGACACAAGAAAGAAGATTCAGTCAATGCCAGCCATGCAGGCATGGTAATTAGTCTTCATTGGATTTCTATGTTAGGACATTTAGGGGGGTTTTTTTTTGTTTTTTTTTTTTTTTGGTTTGTTTGTTTTTGTTTGAAAAAAGCGCCAGATTTCAAATCCTGTGACACAGGGAGAAGTCTTCCTTTTTCCATTTGTTTCTAAGCTTATGCACTCTCATGTGTTGTAACAACATGAAAGTGTGTTATTTGTGCCTAACGTGTCAGTGAAGGTGCAGATGATAACTTGTAAGGGCATAAATGCATCTCATCACAAATAAAAGCACAAAGAGTAGTTTAAAATAATGGGAAAATCTGGGAATATGCAAAGTTTGGGCCCATTTGTAATGTCTTTTGCTAATCAAATATATGATATAGGCGAGAATTTATCTAAAATTTATCTATCTACACAATGGGCTTAGAGAAAATAAAAAGCAACCATTATTTTGGGGCGCCTGGGTGGCGCAGTCGGTTAAGTGTCCGACTTCAGCCAGGTCACGATCTCTCGGTCCGTGAGTTCGAGCCCCGCGTCAGGCTCTGGGCTGATGGCTCAGAGCCTGGAGCCTGTTTCCGATTCTGCGTCTCCCTCTCTCTCTGCCCCTCCCCCGTTCATGCTCTGTCTCTCTCTGTCCCAAAAATAAATAAACGTTGAAAAAAAAATTTTTTTTTAAAAAAGCAACCATTATTTTATAAGGAGTTGAGCAGAAGTTGTCAATAGACTGCACAGCCTTGGAAAGTCTGTAGTGGTTAAAGCATAGATTCTAGAATCACCAGACATGGATTCAACCCTGGCTGTACAAATTACATTACGTATTTCCTTAATCAAAATCCATAACCTCTCTGCACTCTCTTCTCACCATCTGTAAAACAGGGCTAATATGATCCACCTTCAAGGCTGACCTAAAAAGATAGTGTTCAGGGAGCCTGGATGGTTCAGGCAGTTAAGCATCCAAATCTTGATGTCAGCTCAAGTCATGATCCCATGGTTCGTGAGATCAAGCCACACAATCAGGCTCTGTACAGTCAGTGTGGAGCCTGCTTGGGATTCTCTCCCTCTCTTTCTCTGCCCCTGCTCTGTACTCGCTATCCTTCTGTCTCTCAAAATAAATAAATAAACGTAAATAAAAATAAAAGAAATGGCCTTCAGAAAAGTGCTTGGCATTTAGCAGGAATAGTAAGCAATATATGGTAATTTGCATACATTATTTTAAAAGTTAACCTCTAGAAATTAATTCAGGGAAATAAAAATCAATTTTGATAAGAATGAGTTAGATTTCCTATTTTGAAAAAAGTTAAATGAGTTCTAAATTTTGTTTCATAAAAAGCCTCAGTCATTACTGTTTTAATTTATAGTCATTATTGGAAACTTGATAGCAGTGGCAAAACTATCTCTTTGGTTAAATTAATTAAGTTAAAAAACACAAAGATGTACCTTAGAACACACTAGAAAATCTCCAATTTCCTGTTTATTTTATCAGTTAAACAAAATGTCTTTTCCTGATTCATTTCAGCAAACTAAACAGACTATATCTCTCGATGAATTGTTTTTTGTTTATTAATCCATGTTTCAATGTGATTGATATCCCATTTCATTAACAGATTTATTATTTTATCATTTATAAACTTTATGCTTGAAGATTCTTTTGAAATAACCATGTGTCAAAAGAGAAACTAGCACAGCATGGATGTCACTAAAACTAAAGTTGCGTATATGTTTTTGAAGTGAGTTTTGTTTTTGTTTTGTTTGAGTCAGTATGATTATCACAGCTTTTGCCTGAATCTTCAGGTAGCATGTTTCTGATTTCGTTCTTCACTTTATCTTTAAAAATGAGTTTAATAACTTTTAGGAATGCATTTTGGAACTTCTTTTGGTGAGGTAAAACCAGAGAGTCTATACATAAATGAGATATATAAATTGTCCATCTGTTTGGAACATTCTTGCATATTTCATGAAAATGTTTCCATGTGAGAAGACAACAACATCCCCCTAGAAAGATAAGATAATGAAGTAGATTTCAAAAACAGCCATAAGCCTTTCAAGTTCTATTAAACTACTCCCATCAAGAGGTAGAGTATTTCTCTTCGCCTTGAATTAGGGATAGACTTGTGACTTGCCTTTAACCAGTAAAATATGGTAGAAAGGATACTGTGTGGGTTCAAAACCTAGGTCTCCAGAGGCTTTGCATGCTTCTGCTCTCCCTGCCTCTTGGAACTCCTCCACCATTTAAAAAAAAATACAGTAAGTATAGGGGCGCTTGGGTGGCTCAGTAAGTTAAGCCTCTGAGTCTTGATTTTGGGTCAGGTCATCATATCACAGTTTGTGGGGTCGAGCCCCACGTCGGGCTCACCTGTTCTGCAAGGAGCCTGCTTGAGATTCCATATCCCTCTCCCTCTGCCCCTCCCAACTCTCTCTCAAAAATAAACATTTAAAAAGTAATAAAAATTTAAAAATAAAAATACAGTGCAAAGAATAATCTAAAGATTACGTATGTTCCTACCACTTGATTAGTAATGCTAACATTTTGTCAGATTTGCCAGTCATTTTTCAAAAAAATAAAGCTTACAAATGAAGACAAGTCTTCTTTAATCTTCCCAGTATCACATTCCCATTCTCTGTTGTTAGCCCTCCTTCCCCATAGCAAATGCCAATAATTGCAGACCCAGTTTTCCAGTAATCTGTCTATCTATCTATCCATCTATCTGTGTAACTATCCATTCATTTATCCATATATGTAAATACCATCTTTGAGTGTATGTAAGATGGCACACATCTTACACACACAGATACACACACATAAACACACAGATACATACCTACACGTATACACATATATGCATGGCCCAAATGTATGTGTGGGTGTGATCATTAACCAATATATACTATTTGAGGATGGTGACTTCTTCATTATGTCCATAATTTTTTTTCTCTAAATATCATTCTGTACCTCTTCTTTCTCAACATTATGCTTTTGAAATAAATTCTTGGTAATATCAAGAGACCTAGTTTTTCTTTTCCAAACACATCACCATATTATATTGTTTGACTTTGTGAGCATTTTATTAATCCATTCCTCCTATTTAGGGACATTAAGAATGTTTCATTTTTGGCATTTTAATATTCAGTGACAGACATCATTCTTAGTTTATTTTGTACATTAAAAAAAAGTCTTTAGTGCATATTCAGAAATGAATTTATTTATTCAAAGAGAATGGTGGATATCTATCCTTCATTATTATCTAAATGTTTAGAACACTTAATTCACATTTCAATATTCATCCAACTTGTGAACTCTGACTTCAACATGGAATAAGGAAAAATATTCCCAGTTTCACTTTCTAATAAGGTACAGATTTTGGAATTAGATTCTGCCCATAAGATGCTTCCTGGAATTCAGAAGACAGCTATTTAAGAAATAATGACAAGCACAGGGCATGCCCTTTGCTATCAAGGAGGCAGTGGAAAAGGCAGTGTATTTCTGAGGTCAATGGAGTCCAAGGCAGAACCCCAACTTAGCAAAAATATTACATTCTGGCACAGTCCAGTTGTGATAGCCAATTCTGCAGTGTATTTTTAGGCATTGTCACTATAACACCAGCCTAAAGTTTATTTCTTTAGCACATCCAGCATTTATATAACTGTTTCTTAAGAGATTTACTTCTTATTTATTTTTTTTTAATTTTTTTTTCAACGTTTATTTATTTTTGGGACAGAGAGAGACAGAGCATGAACGGGGGAGGGGCAGAGAGAGAGGGAGACACAGAATCGGAAACAGGCTCCAGGCTCTGAGCCATCAGCCCAGAGCCTGACACGGGGCTGGAACTCACAGACCGCGAGATCGTGACCTGGCTGAAGTCGGACGCTTAACCGACTGAGCCACCCAGGCGCCCCAATTACTTCTTATTTAAACATGATAAGACTGTGTGGTCAGAAAAAGAAACTGACATACAAATGCTGTGAACATTTTAATTACACCATATTTCTGGCAAATTGCTCCCCAAAGTTGGAACACAACAGTAATTTATGAGAATACTCTTTCCCACCACCACGTTAGCATTGTAATATATATTTTTTCAAAAACATTATCTTATTTTTATGTCAATTTTAATTTTTCTGTCAATGAGATTAAATATAGTTTCATGTGTTTAGTAGGCATTCATTTTTTTAAGTTTATTTATTTTGAGAGAGAGAGAGAGAGAGAGCAGGTGTGCCAGTGGGGGAGGGGCAGAAAGAGAGGGAGAGAGAGAGAGTCCCAAGCAGGCTCTACACTGTCAGTGCAGAGCCAGACGTGGGCCTCAAACTCACTAACTATGAATCATGACCTGAGCCAAAATCAAGAGTTGGATTCTTAACCAACTGAGCCACGCAGGTGCCCCTAGGCATTCATATTTTCTTTTCTGTAAAGTGATTGTACACTTTACCACTTTTTCTATTGAGCTGTATATAAATTTATTAATTATAATTATTATATATTTTGGATCAGTTCATATATATTAAATATATTTTCTCCCTTTGTTGTTTGCATGTTAATTTTATTAGCATTACCTTTGGCAAAACAGGATTTGTTGCATGTTGTCAAATTTGTTGAGACTGCACTCATGCAGTACATTGTATTACAAGAAAGGAATCCTATCCATGACTATGGAATATCTCTCTCTCCATCTATTTTGTTCTTTTTTTTTTTTTATTTTTTTTCAACGTTTATTTATTTTTGGGACAGAGAGAGACAGCATGAACGGGGGAGGGGCAGAAAGAGAGGGAGACACAGAATCGGAAACAGGCTCCAGGCTCTGAGCCATCAGCCCAGAGCCTGACGCGGGGCTCGAACTCGCAGACCGCGAGATCGTGACCTGACTGAAGTCAGACGCTTAACCGACTGCGCCACCCAGGCGCCCCTATTTTGTTCTTTTTTTTATTCAGCTCCTGTTTGATTTCAGCAGAGTTTTGTAGTTTTCCTCAGACAGATTTTGTGCATATTTTGTCAGATTTTTACCTAAGGTGTTTTGTTTTATTTTGTTCTGTTTTGTGTTGTTTTGGTGCTAATGTAAATGGCACTTTTTAATTTCAAGTTCCTCTTGTTCATTGTTGGTGTATGGGAAAGAGATGGACTCTTTTATATTATCCTTATATCCTGAAACCTTGTTATAATTACTTACGAGTTTCGGTAGTTTTTTGGTCAAATCTTTCAGATTTTCTACATAGATGATTATGTCATCTGCAAACAGAGACAGCTTTTTATCTTCCTTCCCAATCTGTACATCTTTATTTCCTCTACTTGCCTTATTGCATTAGCAAGGACTTCAAGTATGATGTTGACAAGGAGTCATGGGAGGAGACATCCTTCTCTTATACCTAATGTTAGAGGGAAAACTTGAAGTTTTTCACCATTAAATATAATAACTGTAGATTTTCTGTAGATAATCTTTATCAAGTTGAGAAAGTTTCCCTCTACTCTTTGTTCTACTGGGAGTTCTTAACATGAATGGATATTGGATTTTGTCAAATTCTCTTTCTGCATCTGTTGAAATGATCATGCAATTTTTCTTTCTTAATCTATTGATATGATGGATCACACTAATTGATTTTTGAATGTTAAACTTTTTTTCAAAGAAATCCTTAGAGTGGTAAACTTTTTGAGTCTTAGTTATATAATATGCTTTTACACTTTCAAATAAATAATAGTTTTTCTAGATAAAGAATTCTAAAAGTAAAGTTATTTTCCTTTGGTGTTTGAAAAACATCCCATCATCCTCTTGCATCCAGTGTTCCTGAAGAGAATTTGAAAGACTTATTTTGTGTTTTCTTAAACTTAGTACATGTCTATAATGTGAATGGCGCTGTCTCGAATGTGGTGATCTTTTTCAGTTCACCACTTAAAAAGCTACATGCCACACTGTAATGTATAAGCAAAAGTCAAAATGGCCACCAAAGATCCATAAAAAGAGAGTAGACTCAGATGAAAAGAACCTTTATGCTCCTCCATTTCCCCATTTTTACTAACTAGAACATGTCTACAAGATAAAGAAACATCTGTGGATGACAAAAAGAGAAGAAACAAACAGGATCTGGGAATTTGTGGTACTGTTGTATGAGCGCTAGACTAATTTTTTCAGGTTACTCTCTTTCATTTATTTGCATGCAACCAAATTCAATGTTTAGCCCTGTCTGCTGTACTCCCTGTTGCTCTAAGCCCCCAGTTGTGTACCACACTTCAGTATTCTGGATGGGGCAAGAAAGAGGTAAGTCTCTCTGGCAACATCCTGCACAGCTGGGAAAGCTGGGTGTTCATGAGCCTCACTCCAGGGAGAAATCACTGGCCAAGATATATGTCTCTTGACACTGAGCTGTGCCACCTAAAGGGAAGGGTGATGCGTGTAGAGTAAAACTGTTCCCCTTGCTGTCTTCAGTGCATCCAATCTCATATGTTTCTGTGCCTGGGGTATGCTGGAACTTCTCTACTGGATTCCTAGACTACAGGAAAGGGTCTCTCATCAATGGGTGAATGTCTAAACTGATGTTCTGTGGGGAAAAGACAGTGGAAAAACTCTTATTCTGCCATATTGATGACATCATTGCTGGTAATTCCCATTTTTTCAAATAGTGCTTCAACACCATTCCTTCTATTTTCTCTTCTGAAGCTCTTAATAAACATATTTATGTACCTCTTGATCATTTTTCCCTTATTTTTTCATTTTGTATATACTTTCACTTTATCCCCTTGTCCCACATTTTAGGTTGATCCAGCAGACCAATCTTCAAGATACTGATTGATTCTTTTGCTCCCTCCATTCTATTTAGACTCTATATTGAATTTTAAATCAACTTAAATTTATATTTCCACAATATCTACAAATTGTTTCTACAATAAAATAATTTAATTATATCTCTGAAGATATAAAATTAAATTGAAAGACCTTTTCTTGTTAATAGATAAGTTTACCTCCTCAAGTGTAAGTTCTTTGTCATCTCTCATAATGTTGACATTACACGAATTTCTGGAAATTTCATCTTCTGATCTCATCTGTGCAATATATTACTGACTACAGTAGAAGTACCCTCTACTGGCATAACCTGCTTGTTGTATGAGACAAATCATCTGCTGAGCTTTATTCACTTGTTACTGTGACTAATGTGTGTCTAGTACATTGGCAGCTGATCTCCAGGCTTATATACTGCCTACTTTTTCCATTCAACGGCAAGCCACCTGGAGCCCCTCTCCGCCTTTTTATTTCAAGAAACCTACTACTTACACTAGAAAAATCCTTTCACAATTTCTGGAATTGGGATGATGTCTAGAAAGCCAATCTATCTGGTTGATAATGCTTAATTGCCTCAATCAATTGCATTCTTGCCAGATGCTTCTATCACACTGAGCTTCCTCAGTGCTGCTTCTGTGAAAACTAAATTTAAAGGTAGTTTTCTCTTTAAGCAACCTCATGTATCTCGGGATGTTATTTCTCTCTTCAACCTAATCTTGACCACTTTCATCAAGTATTTTCTACATTTTCTCATCTTTGAAACTCCCTTGTTATTTTTAGTGCTGAAGAAGAGGAACGAAGAGTATGTTTGATCTTCATTTTTGACACTTGAACAATCATATTATTCAATGTCTCAGTTTTCTTTAAAATGAGAACAATATTTTTTAATTTTTATAATTTTTTTTCAATATATGAAGTTTATTGTCAAATTGGTTTCCATACAACACCCAGTGCTCATCCCAAAAGGTGCCCTCCTCAACACCCATCACCCACCCTCCCCTCCCTCCCACCCCCCATCAACCCTCAGTTTGTTATCAGTTTTTAAGAGTCTCTTGGTTTTCAGCAAGATGGCGGCTTAGGAGGACGCTGGGCTCACCGCACGTCCTGCTGATCACTTAGATTCCATCTACACCTGCCTAAATAACCCAGAAAACCGCCAGAGGATTAGCAGAACGGAGTCGCCGGAGCCAAACGCAGACGAGAGGCCCGCGGAAGAGGGTAGGAAGGGCGGCGAGGCAGTGCGCGCTCCACGGACTGGCGGGAGGGAGCCGGGGCGGAGGGGCGGCTCGCCGGCCAAGCAGAGCCCCCGAGTCTGGCTTGCAAAAGCGGAGGGGCCTGACGGACTGTGTTCCCACAACAAGCGCGACTTAGCGTCTGGGAGGTCATAAGTTAACAGCTCTGCTCGGAAAGCGGGAAGGCTGGAGGACAAAGGGAGGGAGAGCTGCTGAGCCCCCTGACAACAGAGCTCAGTTTGGTGGGGAACAAAGGCGCTCGCCAGCGCCATCTCCCCCGCCCATCCCCCAGCCGAAATCCCAAAGGGAACTGGTTCCTGCCAGGGAACTTGCTCGCTCCGCGCAAACACCCAACTCTGCGCTTCTGCGGAGCCAAACCTCCGGCAGCGGATCTGACTCCCTCCCGCTGCCACAGGGCCCCTCCTGAAGTGGATCACCTAAGGAGAAGCGATCTAAGCCTGCCCCTCCTGCCCCCGTGCACGTTGCCTACCCACCCCAGCTAATACGCCAGATCCCCAGCATCACAAGCCTGGCAGGGTGCAAGTAGCCCAGACGAGCCACACCACCCCACAGTGAATCCCGCCCCTAGGAGAGGGGAAGAGAAGGCACACACCAGTCTGACTGTGGCCCCAGCGGTGGGCTGGGGGCAGACATCAGGTCTGACTGCGGCCGCGCCCACCAACTCCAGTTATACACCACAGCACAGGGGAAGTGCCCTGCAGGTCCTCACCATGCCAGGGACTATCCAAAATGACCAAGCGGAAGAATTCCCCTCAGAAGAATCTCCAGGAAATAACAACAGCTAATGAGCTGATCAAAAAGGATTTAGATAATATAACAGAAAGTGAATTTAGAATAATAGTCATAAAATTAATTGCTGGGCTTGAAAACAGTATAGAGGACAGCAGAGAATCTCTTGCTACAGAGATCAAGGGACTAAGGAACAGTCACGAGGAGCTGAAAAACGCTTTAAACGAAATGCATAACAAAATGGAAACCACCACAGCTCGGCTTGAAGAGGCAGAGGAGAGAATAGGTGAACTAGAAGATAAAGTTATGGAAAAAGAGGAAGCTGAGAAAAAGAGAGATAAAAAAATCCAGGAGTATGAGGGGAAAATTAGAGAACTAAGTGATGCACTAAAGAGAAATAATATACGCATAATTGGTATCCCAGAGGAGGACGAGAGAGGGAAAGGTGCTGAAGGGGTACTTGAAGAAATAATAGCTGAGAACTTCCCTGAACTGGGGAAGGAAAAAGGCATTGAAATCCAAGAGGCACAGAGAACTCCCTTCAGACGTAACTTGAATCGATCTTCTGCACGACATATCATAGTGAAACTGGCAAAATACAAGGATAAAGAGAAAATTCTGAAAGCAGCAAGGGGTAAACGTGCCCTCACATATAAAGGGAGACCTATAAGACTCGTGACTGCTCTCTCTTTTGAAACTTGGCAGGCCAGAAAGAATTGGCACGAGATTTTCAGGGTGCTAGACAGAAAAAATATGCAGCCGAGAATCCTTTATCCAGCAAGTCTTTCATTTAGAATAGAAGGAGAGATAAAGGTCTTCCCGAACAAACAAAAACTGAAGGAATTTGTCACCACTAAACCAGCCCTACAAGAGATCCTAAGGGGGACCCTGTGAGACAAAGTCCCAGAGACATCACTACAAGCATAAAACATACAGACATCACAATGACTCTAAACCCGTATTTTTCTATAATAACACTGAATGTAAATGGATTAAATGCGCCAACCAAAAGACATAGGGTATCAGAATGGATAAAAAAACAAGACCCATCTATTTGCTGTCTACAAGAGACTCATTTTAGACCTGAGGACACCTTTAGATTGAGAGTGAGGGGATGGAGAACTATTTATCATGCTACTGGAAGCCAAAAAAAAGCTGGAGTAGCCATACCTATATCAGACAAACTAGACTTTAAATTAAAGGCTGTAACAAGAGATGAAGAAGGACATTATATAATAGTTACAGGGTCTATCCATCAGGAAGAGCTAACAATTACAAATGTCTATGCACCGAATACCGGAGCCCCCAAATATATAAAACAATTACTCATAAACATAAGCAACCTTATTGATAAGAATGTGGTAATTGCAGGGGACTTTAATACACCACTTACAGAAATGGATAGATCATCTAGACACACGGTCAATAAAGAAACAAGGGCCCTGAATGAGACATTGGATCAGATGGACTTGACAGATATATTTAGAACTCTGCATCCCAAAGCAACAGAATATACTTTCTTCTCGAGTGCACATGGAACATTCTCCAAGATAGATCATATACTGGGTCACAAAACAGCCCTTCATAAGTTTACAAGAATTGAAATTATACCATGCTTACTTTCAGACCACAATGCTATGAAGCTTGAAATCAACCACAGAAAAAAGTCTGGAAAACCTCCAAAAGCATGGAGGTTATAGAACACCCTACTAACGAATGAGTGGGTCAACCAGGCAATTAGAGAAGAAATTAAAAAATATATGGAAACAAACGAAAATGAAAATACAACAATCCAAACGCTTTGGGACGCAGCAAAGGCAGTCCTGAGAGGAAAATACATTGCCATCCAGTCCTATCTCAAGAAACAAGAAAAATCCCAAATACAAACTCTAACAGCACACCTAAAGGAACTAGAAGCAGAACAGCAAAGGCAGCCTAAACCCAGCAGAAGAAGAGAAATAATAAAGATCAGAGCAGAAATAAACAATATAGAATCTAAAAAAACTGTAGAGCAGATCAACGAAACCAAGAGTTGGTTTTTTGAAAAAATAAACAAAATTGACAAACCTCTAGCCAGGCTTCTCAAAAAGAAAAGGGAGATGACCCAAATAGATAAAATCATGAATGAAAATGGAATTATTACAACCAATCCCTCAGAGATACAAGCAATTATCAGGGAATACTATGAAAAATTATATGCCAACAAACTGGACAACCTGGAAGAAATGGACAAATTCCTGAACACCCACACGCTTCCAAAACTCAATCAGGAGGAAATAGAAAGCTTGAACAGACCCATAACCAGCGAAGAAATTGAATCGGTTATCAAAAATCTCCCAACAAATAAGAGTCCAGGACCAGATGGCTTCCCAGGGGAGTTCTACCAGACGTTTCAAGCAGAGATAATACCTATCCTTCTCAAGCTATTCCAAGAAATAGAAAGGGAAGGAAAACTCCCAGACTCATTCTATGAAGCCAGTATTACTTTGATTCCTAAACCAGACAGAGACCCAGTAAAAAAAGAGAACTACAGGCCAATATCCCTGATGAATATGGATGCAAAAATTCTCAATAAGATACTAGCAAATCGAATTCAACGGCATATAAAAAGAATTATTCACCATGATCAAGTGGGATTCATTCCTGGGATGCAGGGCTGGTTCAACATTCGCAAATCAATCAACGTGATACATCATATTAACAAAAAAAAAAGAGAAGAACCATATGATCCTGTCAATCGATGCAGAAAAGGCCTTCGACAAAATCCAGCACCCTTTCTTAATAAAAACCCTTGAGAAAGTCGGGATAGAAGGAACATACTTAAAGATCATAAAAGCCATTTATGAAAAGCCCACAGCTAACATCATCCTCAACGGGGAAAAACTGAGAGCTTTTTCCCTGAGATCAGGAACACGACAAGGATGCCCACTCTCACCGCTGCTGTTTAACATAGTGCTGGAAGTTCTAGCATCAGCAATCAGAAAACAAAAGGAAATCAAAGGCATCAAAATTGGCAAAGATGAAGTCAAGCTTTCGCTTTTTGCAGATGACATGATATTATACATGGAAAATCCGATAGACTCCACCAAAAGTCTGCTAGAACTGATAAATGAATTCAGCAAAGTTGCAGGATACAAAATCAATGTACAGAAATCAATTGCATTCTTATACACTAACAATGAAGCAACAGAAAGACAAATAAAGAAACTGATCCCATTCACAATTGCACCAAGAAGCATAAAATACCTAGGAATAAATCTAACCAAAGATGTAAAGGATCTGTATGGTGAAAATTATAGAAAGCTTATGAAGGAAATTGAAGAAGATTTAAAGAAATGGAAAGACATTCCCTGCTCATGGATTGGAAAAATAAATATTGTCAAAATGTCAATACTACCCAAAGCTATCTACACATTCAATGCAATCCCAATCAAAATTGCACCAGCATTCTTCCTGAAACTAGAACAAGCAATCCTAAAATTCATATGGAACCACAAAAGGCCCCGAATAGCCCAAGGAATTTTGAAGAAGAAGACCAAAGCAGGAGGCATCACAATCCCAGACTTTAGCCTCTACTACAAAGCTGTCATCATCAAGACAGCATGGTATTGGCACCAAAACAGACACATAGACCAATGGAATAGAATAGAAACCCCAGAACTAGACCCACAAACGTATGGCCAACTCATCTTTGACAAAGCAGGAAAGAACATCCAATGGAAAAAAGACAGCCTCTTTAACAAATGGTGCTGGGAGAACTGGACAGCAACATGCAGAAGGTTGAAACTAGACCACTTTCTCACACCATTCACAAAAATAAACTCAAAATGGATAAAGGACCTAAATGTGAGACAGGAAACCATCAAAACCTTAGAGGAGAAAGCAGGAAAAGACCTCTCTGACCTCAGCCGTAGCAATCTCTTACTCGACACATCCCCAAAGGCAAGGGAATTAAAAGCAAAAGTGAATTACTGGGACCTTATGAAGATAAAAAGCTTCTGCACAGCAAAGGAAACAACCAACAAAACTAAAAGGCAACCAACGGAATGGGAAAAGATATTCGCAAATGACATATCGGACAAAGGGCTAGTATCCAAAATCTATAAAGAGCTCACCAAACTCCACACCCAAAAAACAAATAACCCAGTGAAGAAATGGGCAGAAAACATGAATAGACACTTCTCTAAAGAAGACATCCGGATGGCCAACAGGCACATGAAAAGATGTTCAGCGTCGCTCCTTATCAGGGAAATACAAATCAAAACCACACTCAGGTATCACCTCACGCCAGTCAGAGTGGCCAAAACGAACAAATCAGGAGACTATAGATGCTGGAGAGGATGTGGAGAAACGGGAACCCTCTTGCACTGTTGGTGGGAATGCAAATTGGTGCAGCCGCTCTGGAAAGCAGTGTGGAGGTTCCTCAGAAAATTAAAAATAGACCTACCCTATGACCCAGCAATAGCACTGCTAGGAATTTATCCAAGGGATACAGGAGTACTGATGCATAGGGCCACTTGTACCCCAATGTTCATAGCAGCACTCTCAACAATAGCCAAATTATGGAAAGAGCCTAAATGTCCATCAACTGATGAATGGATAAAGAAATTGTGGTTTATATACACAATGGAATATTACGTGGCAATGAGAAAAAATGAAATATGGCCTTTTGTAGCAACGTGGATGGAACTGGAGAGTGTGATGCTAAGTGAAATAAGCCATACAGAGAAAGACAGATACCATATGGTTTCACTCTTATGTGGATCCTGAGAAACTTACCAGGAACCCATGGGGGAGGGGAAGGAAAAAAAAAAAAAAAGAGGTTAGAGTGGGAGACAGCCAAAGCATAAGAGACTGTTAAAAACCGAGAACTGAGGGTTGATGGAGGGTGGGAGGGAGGGGAGGGTGGGTGATGGGTATTGAGGAGGGCACCTTTTGGGATGAGCACTGGGTGTTGTATGGAAACCAATTTGTCAATAAATTTCATAAAAAATAAAAAAAAAAATAAAAAAAGAGTCTCTTGTGCTTTGGCTGTAAAATGAGAACAATATTAGTAGTTAGTATTTATAAAGTAGTTGTAAAAATTAAATGAATAAATACCTGTAGAAGCTGTAACATACCCTGATACATAATAAATGTTTGTAATAGTGATGGTGATCATATATCAGTAAACAAGGAATTGTGAATGTGAAATTACAAAGTAAGATATTGGTTTCCAAAACTGTAGGTGAAATGTTGAATTTTGAGGCTACTTCAATTTGTTTACATCTTTCAAGTTTTATGCAATGTATAAGAATTATTTTTATAATTAGAGAAAAGTAGAAAAACTATAGAAAAGACAACGTAATTAAGTTATATTTGTTCGCATTCAGACTTTCACATTCCATTTGCTACTTTAGTTTGTTCTAGAGACCTTTTTATTAGCAAGACAGTTTGTAATTTTTCCTTCTTATAATGTGTTATGTTTTGCACACAATTTCATAAGTGTAATAATTTTTTAAATAAAGAAATTTGTGTGAATACCATGACCAGGATAAAATTACAATTCATAGTCCTTACCTCATAATCATGTTTTTTATATATTCCTCACAACTCAGCTTAGCTATGACCTACTCTAGATCTTCATAGCCCCTGGATTCCTTTTAACATTTTCTTTTACAGATTATGGCTTTAAAAGGTATTCCTGTGACTTTCACCGCCACAAGATTCTCAATTACTAGAAGACAGGAAGCACCCAATGACATCCCTGTTTCTTGCACAAGAATTCCAAAACTGTACTCAAAAACTAACAAAAATGTATGATACAATGAACTGAACCTCACAAGATAAAAGATAATCCTTAAATTTGAGTAAAAAAAATGTATGATGATCAACATATATGGGTTACCTTTACTTGGGTCTAAAAATTGATCAGAGTAACAACTGTATGAACTTCTTTCATAAGAAAATAAGCTCTCATACATCTCCATCCACTGTTGTAGAATTTGTAGTCATTGTATGTGTTGACCATTATGAATATATTGTATAGAATTTGTTCTCATGTTTATCTTTGTCAGAAGCAAAACGAATTGTTGAAAAGGAAAAAAATGATAAAAAAAAAAAAACAACGTAAAAAATCACGATTCCTTGTAAATGCATAAACTAATAGGGATAATGTAAAGGTATTTGAGGAATGAAGTAAGTTCATCAATTTTATAAGCTAACATTAATTCTCCTGTGGCATCAGCTTCACCTCACAGATATTTATTAATACTTGGGTGATTAGTAAGCCTTAAGTTTTTTAATATAATCTGGACTAGTTCTTCAAGTGAACAGCATAAAAATACTACTAACAACTCATCTGAGAGAAACATTTTTCCAACCAGTCAACAGAGAGAGAGAGAGAGAGACAGGAAAATAGGCACAAGAACTGTGGTATAATTGCCCTGTTTTGATAGCCTGAATGAATCTCAGGTATCCGGATTCAGGCCCAGAAAGTATACTTCTATAGATTAATTGGCATAGGAACATTTTAATGACATTCTCTAAATTCTGCTGTTACCCATTCTAATGCAATCACATTTCTATTTGTTTTATTTGGTGAATTTAATGTGTTTAACCCTGATTAAGGAGTAAAATTTCACAATAAGAGAAAAAAACTTAAGACCACATCTATACAGATAGCTTAATATTATTAAATTAAAGGGAAAGTTAGAATCTATTTTGTCCCAGCCATCAATAAATGTATCTTCTCTCTAATGCCCTGGGCAGATGGTCAATCAGCCTTCAAGGGATCAAAGCTTTTGCTTCCACCAAAGGCAACCTAATCAACTGTTGAGACTTTTAAATTGTTAAAATCTTCTTCCCTTTATTGCTGTCTTATAAATTCTATCCATTGCCCTCTTCTCTAGAAGAGAAGAAAAAGCTCTTATTTTTAAAAATGGCTATTATAGCCTTTTCTGTTCTCTCTTCTCAGAGCCATACTTTTTTAACTATGGGTTTTAGACACTTAATCAATCTGGGTTCCCTCACATATTTTGAACACATACACAAACTCTCACACAATTTATCAATGGCTTAGATAAAATGTAAACCTGTTCAGAGCTATAATTTTTAAAGCATATAAGGAACAAAAAGTACCTTATTATTGGATATTTTTACTATAATTGAAAATAGTTCATATAAAGTAGTTTGCAATTTCATATCTGCATCTTTAGAAGGTTGATTTCTTAATATATGGAAAATTAAAATAGCTAACCTCAGCTACAACTCAGGGCTTACAATGTATCA
This sequence comes from Prionailurus bengalensis, assembly GCF_016509475.1. Taxonomy (NCBI): domain Eukaryota; kingdom Metazoa; phylum Chordata; class Mammalia; order Carnivora; family Felidae; genus Prionailurus; species Prionailurus bengalensis. The sequence goes on from NC_057349.1 coordinate 104,002,614, forward strand.
CTTTTGTAGAATCTTAGAGTATAAGTGGTAAATTAAATTATTTCATTATTTTTTTCTTTCTCTCTTGTTCTTTTGGTAAAACTGAAAAACGTTGAAATAGAATTTTGATTATTCTCAAGCTACGTTCTTATGCGTGAAATATACTGAAAGTAAACCTAAGGTTCTTTAAATTACACATACCTTTCTCCCACCTTTGCTAAAACAAAGTCTTTCAAGCCATTGCAAACAAAGTTAGTTATCAAGATCTTTGTCTTTGCAGATGTTTTCTCCTCAGTCCTTTGCTTAACAGGCCCCCAGTTTTCACAGGCTGTCTACCCTCTTTCCCCTCAGCAAAACCTAGTCTCAACACAAAATATTACACCCTTTATAGTGAGATACATATTGCTGATAAGATTGACCATGACCCTTCTGGTCCTTAGGTGCTTTATATGCACATTAAATGTTGAAAAGCCCTACTTTAGATTCCTTTTCCAAGAATTGCTTTCCTTTTTGTAGTCTCTAGTCTTTTCCTTGACAGTACTTTTGAATAAAAATGCCCATGTTTCTTCTACTTAGTGGAAAAATTCTTCTACTACCCAAGCAGTCCTCTACCTATGTATATCATTGCTCTCTTACCTTTTCCCATAAGATGTTTTGATAAGGTTATTCCATATAGGACACTTCTATTTATAGAATAAAAGTTTATAGAGGTTTAAATGGTTATTATATAACCATTTAAAGCTTTAACTTTTTAACCTTTGACCTCTTTAATTCTTGTCCCCCAAATACAAAAATTAGTTACAAAATTTCATGTAATTTTGGAGGCCTTGACCCTTCTCTTACTGTATTCATTCTATTGTAGCAGACACGGCTGGTTGTCAAATTAGTAGCCTTTTCCTGATCCCTCTTGGATAACAGAAATCTGATTCATAAAGAAGTCCAGCCTCTTTGCAAAGAAAGGTGACCACATGCCCAAATTTGGAAGTAGATCTTAGTTAATCTAAGCTCACATGATAGTTCCATTCTGCTTCTTCTAGAAGCATTGGACATATGACCCAATTCTGGCCAAAGAGAAGTTTGTGGATTCAAGAAGCATTTCCCTCACTCATTACAAAATGTCCCTTTGCCCATAGATAAAGATGTTTTGTGATTTTAAAGTATATGGAAGTAAAGCATATGGAAGTCTATCATCATCTTGGAACCAAGAGAAGAGCCTATCTCTCAAAAGTTAATAGAGTAAAGGAACAAAAAGAGATGGAAAAATCTGGGCTCTTGATGACAAAACTTTCTTCATCTGAGTCATTTTAGAAAGTTATTTGACATCTTAAAGGGCTTTATCACACCTTGAAATATATTATAGTTTTCTGTATAATTCTCTTCTTCCTATATTAGAGTATAACATATTTGAGGACAATATCTGAATCGTATTGACTTTTGTATACCTTTTGGTATACAGTGTAATATACATAGTGGATTTTCAGCACATGTTTGTTGATTAAATGAAAGCTTTCCTCTGCTTCAGAGTGTATCTTTTTTTTAATTTAAAAAAGTTTTTTTTTTAATGTTTATTTATTTTTGAGAGAAAGAGAAACAGAGCACAAGTAGGGGAGGGGCAGAGAGAGAGGGAGACACAGAAGCAGAAGCAGACTCCAGTCTCAGAGATGTCAGCACAGAGTTCAACGCAGGGCTCGACCCCACGGACCACGAGATCATGACCTGCGCCAAAGTCGGATGCTTAGCTGACTGAGCCACCCAGGCACCCCTGCTTCAGAATGTATCTTCTGAACACACAGTAAGCTTTTCTAGATTTTTCTTAATGTTTAAGATTTGGATATTTAAATACCAAATAACATGATGGACTATACTTTGAATATAGCTCTACTTTGAAAAAACTAGATAAAGCACCCAGTTTTAATATTGAAGACAGAATAAGCTTAGGTATGTTTTAGTTATGAAATATGATAATGAAAATATGAAAGTGTAATATTTCTGGAGCAGAGGAGGGCTGGGAAGGGCTGCTTAAATATACAGGGAATTTCCCATGGTGAAAACTTTTAAATTTTTAAGTAACCAATTCTTGTTACATGGAAAACATGTAACATTTCATAATGTGTCCATTTTTCTTTTCTATAACTAGCCCATGGTTATAGATACAACACCAAATGATGAAATCATACATCTAAGAAAGATCAATGAGAAAATTTTCCCTGTTACCACTGGAAAATTTTATTAATCTACTCAGTCATATGCATATCTGTGATAGCATACTCTGCGAGTCTCAATGCCTCAGAAGCATTTATTTTGGAAATTTAGGTCTAATTAGATAATTATTAAATTTAATGCTAAGTTTAGAAACACTGTAAAGTAACAATACCTACATTTTCCTAAAGCATTACTTTTGTTCCTCAGGAATAAAAAGTTACTGACAAAAATCTCATCATGCACATTTCTCAGGAAACCATACGAGCATTTGGTTTGCTATGAGGAGAGCCGTTTGAGTGTTTTTAAGTCTCTCAGTGTTTGGGGCCACCTGTCAGCCAATCCCAATTAGAAGCAGTGCCTGATTAAACTGCTCTCTCTAGAACCATTCGGACAACTTCATTAGTGCTTCAGTTTATGGTAGTAGAGCAAGCTGTGTTGCAAAAAGTCCTGACAGCCTAGAGAGGGCCCATTTGGGCACATGGGACACAGGGCTCAAAATTGTGCACAGTTGCAAACTTTTGATTGCATGAATTATACATGAGGGGTGACCAACCATTTGTGTTCAACGATGTTAGCCAATCAGCACAGGTGCAGGAAAGAAAGCAAATTGGGGGAGAGGAAAATCATAATACTCAGAAAAGCACTGTTTTTTGTTTTTGTTCTTTTGGCTCTACCAACTCAACGCATGACATTGCAAATCTCGACCAAATGTATTACACCAATTCTGAAAATTCTCAGGTAGACTAAGAATTAGAATAAATACAGACGAAAGTAAGAAAGGGGAAAGAAGTTCAGTGGGCTCAGCTTGCAAATTACTGTATACATCCAGGAGCTTTATATCGTGAACATAGGCAGAGTACCTGAATGCTGACTGTGCCACCTTGCTATAGACAAGTCTCCACTTTGCACCAATTATTTCTCTATTCTGTCAATTATTAACTTTTCTAATGCATGGGGTTCTGCTTTCTTTTTGTTTTTTTACTTGCACTTCGGCTGACTGTAAAGAGTTTCAAATGTTTAGAAGAGAAAGAAGCAACAGTATTTGTACACGATTCAGATGGTTTATAGATGATTTTTGGTGATAACAAAGAAAATTGTTGGTATTATTAATAACTCCACCACTGTTACTTGCGTGTGGATTTTAAATGTGAAATTTAATGGGGCTGAGAAATTAATTTTGATAAAATACATAGTGTAAGTTGTAGAGAAAAAGAATCACAACACAAAGAAGAGTTTCTTCTGATCTCCTAGCCTTTGTTTACTTAAGGGTAAATGAAATGCTGTTTCTCTTTCTACCCTTTTATTATTTAACAGTAGCTTTGATATCAATTCCTATTACTTTCTGGATTAAGGAGCATATTGCATAAGACTGTAAGATAATTGAGATCTACTTTAAAAACCACAATATACTTTCTTACCAAATGGGGCAGCAAAGAGGTCGTTCATCAGGAAGAATGTTTCAGGGTCACCAACAAACAAATACACCACACAGTTGGCTTAAGGAGAAGAGGAAGCAGAGGAGGCCAGCAGGGAAAAATTGTATATTTGTCAGAATTGACAGTTTGCTTTATATTGGACCCACCTCCTCTTTAAAGTAATTCCCATTCAGTTTATGGTAGATTGGTATACAATGAGGTCAGGCACAGCAAATCAATTCTGATATGATTGCATTTTAGCCATAGTCATATTTCTCCTGGAAATCTTGCCAGAATCAGCTATTCATTTCATAGGAACATTGATTTCCCTACCATTCCTCTCTTACTCTATTCCATCTTCCATTCAGCAGGGCTTCTCCTTTAGGGAAAATCATGTAGGTCCCAAACAATCTCCCCAGGGGGTGACTACAACTACAGAGAACACAGTAAATCCTCCTCATCAGGTGAAAGCACAGATAAAATTCCATTTCAACGAACGTTATTTTTAAAAGTTTCTAATAAAGCAATTTTTGTATGCCAGTGCATTGCCCAGGACAACCATATTTTATTCCCATCTTGGTAACTATATCTTTATCATAAAAAAAATACTTTCTAACTCTGTTTAACATTGTTTACCAAGCCCTCTTTGCATATCAACCAGCACAGCACTTTCCAGATAGCATTTGATGGCAGACCACTTCCTAAAAATGAAGAAACATAGAGAAACTTAAACAGAGAGTTTTTGCTTCTGTTTTTGTTTCCAAAGGAAAATACTGGCCTCATTCAGATTGCTGAGGTCTTCCTCCAATTATTCTCACTGGATTTGAAATTTTGCCTGCTCTCACCTTTGTTACTTATCATTCTGCTAATGTGCAGTTTCTGGGATCCTTCATTTAATTACTAATCTTTGTTAAACATGCCAGTCTCAATACTTGCTATGACTCTGTATATTCCTGCATGCTTCTCACATCCATATCTTCAAATGGTCGGGAGATCTCAGAGATGGAGAGTTGAATTTAAAATCCTCCTCAATTCACACCATACTAACATTAATCTGTACTAGGCTCTCCTTTTACTTATTTTCCTATCTAGTTTCTATCTCAATCTTCCCCATTGCCTGCAATACATTTGGGATATATTCTTGATTTTGAAAGGCACACTGACATGTGCACGCACACACACACACACACACACACACATACACACACACACACGCACACGCACCTTTATTTAATTGTTTTGACCACTACATATTATTTAGAGGTTACCTGTCCTAAGGGATACAGTTAATTTTGTCTTTATGCCATCTCGATATTAGCCCATATAACTAGTGCTGTGATTAATGTTGTGTTTTCCCCTTTCAAGTGAAGCAATAGGCAACTAAGGAAGAGAAAAATAAATTTAAAATCTTGCCCTACTGAGTCTTCCTTCCCCAGTACTCAGCTCCCTTTTACTCTGAGCTGTTATTACTTGCTTTCCTTTCACCCAAATTCCAACAGACTTACAGACTATTTTTAGTTTGAAAAATCCAGCAATTTTACATGGACATCTGTGGGGTCTCTAGGTTACACAGAGAGAGCTAGGAGTTCATGCTTATTCACTTTCATGGCAGGACTTGCAATCACTATATTTTTCTTTTGCTTTTCCTTGTGGTTGTATATTTGATTGTTGTTTAGCAAACATTCACTCATTCCCTTGACAAATTGGTCTCCATGGAAAGAAAATCCTCCCTGTCCCACTGATCTCGGGTTTGGTCATGTTATTTCCTTTGTGTAACAGCATGTTAGTGTACATGACAAGACCTAAAATATGCATATCCCTTTAGGCAAACATTCTTAGGCTCTGGTCTTCTTCCACAAGAAGAGCTTTCCCAGATTTCTTCCACCTCTTTCATTCTTAGTTCCAGAATATACTGTAGCAGACTCTGATTCTAAAGGAGCCATCCCCATGGTCTAAAGGAGAAATACTCCAGCTGAATAACAGATATATAAGTAAGAAATAAATAATTATTTCTTGTGTGCCACAGAGATTTTGTGCTTGTTATGCAACAAAACCTTATTAACACAGAATTGGTCCTAAAGTATTGTTCTGTCATAATTAAAACTGAAAATATATGGCAGTGACTTTGGGAACTTGCAGGATGGTAAGGAAATTGCCAAAAGCAGTTGAGAAAAAAATGATGTAAGTAATGTAGTGGCAAAACATTTGTTAAAATTGACTCTGGTAGTGATGAGGAATAAATAAAACGTATATATTAAATTGGCAGTGTTGAGCTAGGCAATATTGAGGTAGTCTCTTAAAAGTATAAACTAGTTGTAATTAAGTACATTGGTATGATGGTGACCTTTATGTGTCAATTTGATGAGACTAAAGGATGCCCAGACACTTGGCAAAACACTATTTCTGGATGTGTCTTTAAAGGTGCTTCTGAAAGAGATTATCATGTAATTCAGTAGACTGAGTAAAGAGAACCACCCTACCAATGCCACCCTACCAATGATGGTGGCATCATCCAGTCAGTTGAGGGCCTGGACAAACAAAAAAGGTGAAGGAAGGGAGAATTATCTCTCTTCTTGAGATGAGATGTCCATTTTTTCCTGCCTGTGGACATCAGAGCTCCTGGTTCTCACACCTTTGGACTCTGAGACCTATACCTTTGACTTCCCTGGTTCCCAGATAGTTGGACCCATACTAAATTATACCACCAGTATTCCCAGTTGTCCTGCTTGGATACAGCAACCTGTGGAACTTTTTGACTTATATAACTACATGAACCAATTCTTATAATACATCTCTTCTTCTAAAATAAATAAATGCATACATACATACATACATACATACATACATCTCTTCTCCTATATATCTACATATTTCCTATTGATTCTGTTACTTGGAGAACCCTGAATAATACAATTAGATAAGACACACGAGAAAAAGATGAGCTCAGAAATGAGCTGACCTGTTGGTAAGCAGAGGGCAGAGGAAATAGAGAGCCCAGAATTCAGAGTTGGAAATGAAACTGTTTCTAAGTCAAAAATGAAACCAGGAGGGTGTCTGTAACACTTCTTTATGGCCCCTGAAAAAATGAAGGTGATGTTCATAGATTCCTTCAATTGGATCAAGTGGCTTTTAGAAACCTTGGTGTTGGGGTTCAGCGAAATCAAGTGTACTCACACTGCAGGTAAGTAAATTTAGAAGGAAAACAAGTCTGGAAAAGAACTATAGGCTTCCAATAGCATGATAGATAGTTCTCTACCCCCTCACTTTCAATCTGAAGATGTCCTCAGGTCTTAAATGAGTCTCTTGTAGACAGAAAATAGATGGGTCTTGCTTTTTTATCCATTCTGATACCCTATGTCTTTTGATTGGAGTATTTGTTCCATTCACATTCAGTGTTATTATTGAAAGATATGGGTTTAGAGTCATTGTGTTATCTGTAGGTTTCATACTTGCTGTGATGTCTCTGGTACTTTGTAGTGCTTGCCACATTTCACTCACAGAGTCCCCTTAGCTCTCTTGTAGAGCTGGTTTAGTGGTGATGAATTCCTTCAGTTTTTGTTTGGGAAAACCTTTATCTCTCCTTCTATTCTCAATGACAGGCTTGTTGGATAAAGGATTCTTGGCTGCATACTTTTCCTGTTCATCACATTGAAGATTTCCTGCCATTCCTTTCTGGCCTGCCAAGTTTCAGTAGATAGGTCTACTACTATCCTTATGTGTCTACATTTGTATGTTAAGGCCCGTTTATCCCTACCTGCTTTCAGAATTCTCTCTTTACCCTTGTATTTTTCTAGTTTCACTATGATATGTTGTGCAGAAGATTGATTCAAGTTACATCTGAAGGGAGTTCTCTGTGCCTCTTGGATTTCAATGCCTGTTTCCTTCCCCAGATCAGAGAAGTTCTTAGCTATGATTTGTTCAAGTACACCTTCAGCCACTTTCTCTCTTTCTTCTTCTGGAATTCCTATGATATGGATATTGTTCATTTGATTGAATCGCTTAGTTCTCTAATTCTCTCCTTATAATGCTGGATTTTGTTATTCTCTTTTCTCAGCTTCTCTTTTTCTATTATTTTATCTTCTAATTCACATATTCTCCCCTCTGCTTCTTCAATCTGCACTGTGGCTGCCTCCATTTTATTTTGCACCCCATTTGTAGCATTTTTTAATTCATCATGACTATTTTTTAGTCCCTTGATCTCTGTAGCAATAGATTCTCTGCTGTCCTTTATGCTTTTTTGAAGCCCAGCAATTAATTTCATGACTATTATTCTAAATTCTTGCTCAGTTATATGGCTTAAATCTGGTTTGATCAATTCTTTAGCTGTCACTTCTTCCTGATATTTCTTTTGAGGAGAATTCTTCTGTTTCATCATTTTGTCTAGTTTTCAGTCCCTTATGAGTTTTAAAAGGTTGTTATGTGTTCTGCACTTGTGAGCACTGCTATATTAAAGCAGGGTCATACACTGTCCAGGACCTGGCCCTTCAGGAGTTGTCAAACTTCCACTTTTTGCAGATGACCTGATACTCTACATGGAAAACCCGACAGACTCCACCAAAAGTCTGCTAGAACTAATACATGAATTCAGCAAAGTCGCAGGGTACAAAATCAATGTACAGAAATCAGTTGCAGTTTTATACACCAATAATGAAGCAACAGAAAGAAAAATAAAGAAATTGATCCCCTTTGCAATTGCACCAAGAACCATAAAATACCTAGGAATAAACCCAACGAAAGATATAAAGGATCTGTATGCTGAAAACTATAGAAAGCTTATGAAGAAAATTGAAGAAGACACAATGAAATGGGAAAACATTCCATGCTCATGGATTGGAAGAATAAATATTGTCAAATGTCAATACTACCGAAAGCAATCTACATATTCAATGCAATCCCAATAAAAACCACACAAGCATTCTTCTCAAAGCTAGAAAAAATAATCCTAAAATTTGTATGGAACCACAAAAGACCCCAAAAAGCCAAAGTAATATTGAAGAAGAAAACCAAAGCAAGAGGCATCAATCCCTGACTTTAGCCTCTACTACAAAGCTGTAATAATCAAGACAGTATGGTATTTGCACAAAAACAGACACATAGACCAATGGAATAGAATAGAGAAGCCAGAAGTGGACCCACAAATGTATGGCCAACTAATCTTTGACAAAGCAGGAAAGAGTATCCATTGGAAAAAAGACAGTCTTCTTAAAAAATGGTGCCGGAAGAACTGGACAGCAACATGCAGAAGAATGAAACTAGACCACTTACTTACACCATTCACAAAAATAAACTCAAAATGGATGAAGGACCTGAATATGAGACAGGAAACCATCAAAACCCTAGAGGAGAAAGCAGGAAAAACACCTCTCTGACCTCAGCTGCAGCAACTTCTTTCTCAACACATCTCCAAAGGCAAGGGAATTAAAAGCAAAAATGAACTATTGGGACCTCAGCCGTAGCAATTTCTTACTTGACACATCCCCAAAGGCAAGGGAATTAAAAGTAAAAATGAACTACTGGGACCTTATGAAGATAAAAAAAACTTTTGCACTGCAAAGGAAACAATCAACAAAACGAAAAGGCAACCGATGGAAGGGGAAAAGATATTTGCAAATGACATATCGAATAAAGGGCTAGTACCCAAAACCTATAAAGAACTTACCAAACTCCACACCCAAAAAACAATCTAGTGAAAAAAATGGACAGAAGACATGAATAGACACTTTTCCAAAGAAGACATCTGGATGGCCAACAGACACATGAAGTGATGCTCAACATTACTCCTCATCAGGGAAATACAAATCAAAACCACACTAAGATACCACCTCACACCAGTCAGAGTGGCTAAAATGAACAAATCAGGGGACTCTTGATGCTAGAGAGGATACGGAGAAACGAGAACCTTCTTGCACTGTTGGTGGGAATGCAAACTGGTGCAGCTGCTCTGGAAAACAGTGTGGAAGTTTCTCAAAAAATGAAAAACAGAACTAGCCTATGACCCAGCAATAGCACTACTAGGAATTTACCTAAGGGATACAGGAGTGCTGATGCATATGGGCACATGTACCCCAATGTTTAAAGCAGCACTTTCAACAATAGCCAAATTGTAAAAAGAGCCTAAATGTCCATCAACTGACGAATGGATAAAGAAAATATGGTTTATATATACAATGGACTACTACTTGTCAATGAGAAAGAATGAAATCTGGCCATTTGTAGCAATGTGGATTGAACTGGAGGGTATTATGCTAAGTGAAATAAGTCACTCAGAGAAAGACAGATACCATATGTTTTCACTCATATGTGGATCTTGAGAAACTTAACAGAAGACCATGGGGAGAGGAAGGGTGAAAAAAAGTTACAGAGAGGGAGGGAGGCAAGCCATAAGAGACTCTTGGATACTGAGAACAAACTGAGGATTGATGGGGGCTGGGGGAGAGGGTTAAGTGGGTGATGGACATTGAGGAGGGCACTTGTTGGGATGAGCACTGGGTGTTGTATGGAAATCAATCTGTCAATAAATTATATTTAAAAAAAGAACTATAAGTCTAGCTTTGGGCAAATAAAGTTGACTAGAAACAAATGCATAGAACATGTACAACATTTTTGAAATATCTATATTGGCAAAAGGATAAGCAGTCCATATTTAAAGAAACTGAGATTAGATGAAGTATAAAAAAAACTAGACTCTTCTAGATGTAGAAGGAAGCTGAAAGTTGTGTATTCACCAGTGAATGACATATTTTCCAATTTCTTTCTTTAGTAATGACCAAAGGGAATGATGAAAAATGAAGCACTCTACAGACGGTGGATTGAATAATTGTGGAAAACTGTAGGTTGGAAAGCTAGTCCCAGGAAGTGAATTGGAATCTGATCGAGGAATCTTCCCTAATACTACAGGAGGAAGATCTTATAATATTAAACCAAATATTTATGGATCAGTAAATGCTATGCACTCTCCTTTTTGGATGGAATTGTTAAATGTACTTGTCTTGCCTCTGTTCCATTATTTTATGTTGGGTATATAAGGAGCAAATAACTTTTCTTTTCAGTTAATTGGTTTCTGGTTAAAAAGCAGAAAAATTTAAGCCCAAGGTAAATTACAAGATCCTAGACTTTGAGCTTGATGCCATGATAGAATGAGACTTTTTAATAAGAATTTTGCCATATTTTCCTGAAGGAAAAGGTGAGCAATTTTAAATGAAGAAAGGAAATAGGTACTTGTGAACAAGAGGGCATATTGAAGATTGGATTACTTTCAGCACATATTAATTCCTACCCCTCTCCTTGTCATGGAAAGAGTGTACTTATTTGCTTAATTGATTTTGGTTTAGATATACACCATTGCTTTGGCCAATGTAATGCTAATGGATGTGATACAAGCAAGGTTTGGCATGTGCATTGATGATTACACTCTAGAGATCATTTGGGAAGTTTCCTCTGGGTATATGTTGCTCTTTTATCTGGGCTCCAGAATGAAGACAGGTGGAAGAAAACTGAACCCCATTTGTAACTAAACTAAGCTGATCCACAGTCTGAAACACTGTCGCCCTGGCTGAACTACATATCTACCACTATAAACAAATCCACACAAATGAGTTGAAGAGAGATGAACAAGAAATAAATGCTTATTGTTACATGTTAGTGAGGTTTTGTGGTCGCTTATGATGCAGAGAAACCTGACTGATATGTCTTGCCTATCCAGATTCCTGACTTGCCTAACATTCCTCTTCAAATATTTCTTTGATGATTTCTGTGCTAATGACACAGAGTACTAGATTGACAATAAAATATATCTGGCCTCTGGAAATTTAGTAGCTCCTATCTACTGAAGTACTTTATTGTTTTCACTATACAAGAGGATATTAAAAAAACCCATTTACTTCTGGAGCACTTTATATACATTTGGCCTAACACAATAACAATTGTCCAACTTTCTAATCTTCTCTGTGTAAAAAAAAAGAAAAAGAAAAAGAAAAGAGAAGAAAAAACAGAAAAATATAATAAAAACAGAAAGAAAAGAAAAACAGAAAGAAGAGAAAAACAAGCCCCCAAGATAATCAATTTTCTTCAAAAAAAATATGTTTTGCTCACATACTATGTACAATATATATGAAGAAATGCCTCTCAACTTCAACCATGGCTTATTACATGAAAAATATTCAGTAATATCTTCTACATAAGTTATATAAATTAAAAGAGTTGTGTTATGTAACTATAAGCAAATATAGAAGGATATAGGTATTTTTCAGTGAATATGCACCTCAGCATATTCACAATATATTTTCTCTATTTTTATTGAAAATTTATCAATGTCATTAGTCACAATCACATACATATACAAAACCCCAAGTCCATTGTTGAGAAATACACTTTTTAAGAAGAACTATAATTTTGTAGATTGTGAATACATTATCTGCATAAAAACAGGCTTTTAGCTCTCATTAAAGAATATGCCCCTTTGGTGCAAAATTTTCTGTCTCCTTACATACCACAAAAAGTAAAAAGTAGAATCAACTGTCTATATGTTCTCAAATTTCTGAATGCCTGATTACAAAATGTTTACTTTCTCAATTGCATGGATTAGATTCATGTATCTAGAGCCATGAGGGTTCACCAGTCACAGACGTTTCCTCTTGACACTGTGATTGATGGATGGTAGGTTGTGTCTGTTTGCACTTTCACACAGCAAAGCCAGAAACTCTGGGGCTGTTACACTTTAAGACATTAATATCTATTTTTTTTTAATTATCTGTATCTATAGACTGAATTGTGCCCCCTCACACAATATTCATATGTTAAAGCTCTAACCCTCAATGTCGTTATATTTAGAAATAGTGCTTTTTGGAGATAATTATGATTAAATAAAGTTATAAGAGTGGGGTCCTAATCTGATAGGATTGGTATCTTTATAAGAAGAGAAAGAGAAAGGGGTGTGTGTGTGTGTGTGTGTGTGCATTGTGTGTTTGTACACAACAAGGAAAAGCCATATGATGACACAGCAAGAAAGCAGCTATCTGCAACCCAAGGAGAGGCCTCATCAGACCCTAGCCCTGCTGGCACCTTGATCTTGAACTTCCTCTCTTTCACAACTGTGAGCAAATCAGTTTTTGTTGTTTAAACCACCTAGTCCATGTCTGTTGTTGTCATTGTTGTTGTTGTTGTTATGACAGCCCAAGCTGACTAAAACATTATACAACTAAATTATCATATGAAATTTTAAAAATAGTTTAAAATAGATTTATTTAATATAAATAGTTGGTAAAAAAGTACAACAATCCCCTCCAAAAGATGTCACTTAAGAACAAGATATGTTAAAAATCTAAGTTACTAAAAGACGACAGTTCCTTGGATTGTAAGACAGAATCATTTACAAACATTTGGAAATGGCAAAGCCTAAGAAAACAAATTTGAAAATATTTGCCTTATAAGAAAGTACCATATCTAAAATTAGAAGCACTGTGACCCAATGCTTTATATTCATATTAGAAGAAGCAACATATTTCCCATATGTCAAGTTTTTTTGAACCAACAAAATATGTATTTGAACTAGGATATTAGATGACACATTTTCTTCCCTTTGAATTTGGTTAAGTCAAACAGTCAAGAAGTACTTTTAACTGTTTACTGTGTGCCAATATCATTCTAAGCACTAGGATTCAGCAGTGAATAAGATAGGTAAGGTCTCTGCTGTCATGGTATCTATATTCTAGTGGGTTGGAGATAAAAATAATCAACGAGTCAGAGTATACCAAGATGTGACATAGGGGACTCTTGACCACCTCTTCTCTCACAGGTACACCAAAAGTATAGCTACACAAGAGCAATTTCCTCAGAAAGAGATCCAGAAACTAGATGAGTGTCTCTCATATATCAGGCAAATTAGAAAATGCCTACATCAAAACAAACAGAAAAGGTGAGAACACTCTTATCATAAACCCTACCCCTGGCACAGTACAAATCAGGAAGGAACCCCTACCTTCCAGCTTCACCCTGAAGAACAAAAGGTTTGGACCATATATATATTATATATATAATATATATATATATATATATATATATATATATATATTATATATATAATATATATATATATATTATATATATATATATCAGCCTAATTTTTACAACTCCTACCAGAAGGATGTACCTCCAAAATAGTTCTAAAAGCCAAAGGGGTTTGTCTCCACAAGACTCACAAGATTATAGCAAACAAAGAAGCAGCTCTTAACAGGCACATGATAATGTGACTATTGCTTCGGGGTTCAGCACAGAGGGAACAGGCAAAACTACCTCTCATCCAGTCCTCACAAAAAGGGATTTATCTGCATACTTTAAAAGTTCTGCCTGAGGGAAAAGCTTCTAATTTAATAGGCACTGAGGGATGCCTACAGTCCTCCCAGAGATCTGGGAAGCTGTTTTTTGTTTTGTTTTGTTTTGTTTTGTTTTACATTGCTTTTGGAGTTGACATGAAAAGCAAAGGAAACTAAGGCACAAACAAACACGTGAGACTACATCAAGCTAAAACCCTTCTGCACAGCAAAGGAAATCATCAATTAAATGAAAAGACAAATGACAGTATGGGAGAAAATATCTCATAAGGAGTTAATATAGAAAATATATAAGTAACTCATACAACTCAATAGCATAAAAACAAATAACTCATGTAAAAATTGGGCAAAGAACCTGGATAAAGATTTTTTTTAAAGAAGACACATAAATGGCAAACACATACATGAAAAGGTGCTCAGCATCACAAGTCATAAAGGAAATGAAAGTCAAAGCCACACCTGTTAAAATGGTCAAAAAGACAGAAGGCAGCATATGTTGGTAAGGATGAGGTCAAAAGAAAACCTTGGTGCCCTGTCAGTGCCAATGTAAACTGGTACAGCCAATATGGAAAAGAGTATGGCAGTTCCTCAAGAAACTAAAATTAGAACTACCACATAATCCACAATCCCTTTTCTGGATACACATCTAAAGGAATTGAAATTACTATCTCAAAGAGATATCTGTACTCCTATTTTTGTTGCAGCAGTATTCACAATAGGCAAAATATGGAAACAACCTAGAGTCCATCAATGAATGAGCAGATAAAGAAAATGTGGTGTGTGTGCATATGTATGTGTATATACATACATACACATATACATATGTATATACATATATACACATACATATGCACACACAGAATAGAATATTATTCATCCTTTAAAAATAAGGAAATATTATCATTCATAACAATGTCAATGAACTTGGAAGCAGTATGCTAAGTGATATAATCCAGACAAAGACATACTGGTAACACTTATATGTGGAATCTAAGAAAAAGTCAAAGTCATAAAAAATAGAGAGTGGAATGGTAATTGCCAAGGACTGGAAGGTGAAGAAAATAGGAAGACACTGGTAAAGGGGAAAATTTTCAGTTATAAGATAAATAAGTTCTGAAGATTTAATATATAACATGGTTATTCTAATTGATAATTAATTAATAATATATTAATTCTAATATAATTAAAATGTGCTAAGATATTAGAATTTGTGTTCTCAAAGAGAGAATAAGAAAGAAAGAAAAAAGGAAAGAAAGAAATAAAGAAAGCAAGAAAGAAAGAAAGGAAGACAGACAGGTGGG
The DNA here is from genome assembly GCF_016509475.1 of Prionailurus bengalensis. Classification (NCBI taxonomy): domain Eukaryota; kingdom Metazoa; phylum Chordata; class Mammalia; order Carnivora; family Felidae; genus Prionailurus; species Prionailurus bengalensis. Next base: position 104,017,839 of record NC_057349.1, read on the forward strand.
GGAAGGTTAAGATGGAAGAAAATTCATCCCAAAAGAAAGAACAAGAAAAGGTCATGGCAAAGAATCTAATTGAAACAGATAAAAATAATATGCCTGATCCAGAATTTGAAACAACTTTCATAAATATACTAGCTGGGCTTGAGAAAAGCATAAAAGACACCAGGGATCCCTTACCACAGAGATAAAAGACCTAAAAACTAGTCAGGCCTAAATGAAAAATACATAAGTGAGATTTAAAACCAACTGGTGGTAATGACAACAAGGATGGAAGAAACAGAGGAGGAAGTAAGTGATATCAAAGATAAAATTATGAAAAATAATGAAGCTGAAAAGAAGATGGAAAGAAAAATTTTAGATCATGAATGTAGACTTAGGGAACTCAGTGGCCCAACAAAGCATAATAACACTAGTATCATAGGAGTCCCAGAAAAAGAAGAGGGAAAAGAGGGCCGAAGGTTTATTTGACCAAATTATAGCTAAAAATTTCCCTAATCTAGGGAAGGAAACAGACACTTATATCCAGGAAGCACAGAGAACCCCCTTTAAGATCAACAAAAGCAGGCCAACACCAAGACATATCATAGTAAAATTTGCAAAATATAGAGACAAGGACAAAATCTAAAAACCTCAAGGGAAAACAAATCCCTAACTTACATGGAAGACAAATATGGCTAGCAGCAAATCTCTCCATGGGAACTTTTCAGGCTAGAAGGGAATGGCGTGATGTTTTCAGTGTGCTGAATGGGAAAAATATGCATCCAAGAATATTTTTTCAGCAAGGCTGTCATTCAGAATAGGAGAGATAAAAAGTTTCCCAGATAAACAAAAACTAAGTAAGTTTGTGCCCACTGAACGAGCCTTGCAAGAAATATTAAAGAAGACTTTGAGCGAGAAAGAAAGACAAAAAGCGACAAAGACTAGAATGGAACAGAGAAAATCATGAGAAGCAATGACTTAACAGGTAATACAATGGCACTAAATTAATATCTATCAATAATCATGCTGAATGTAAATAGACTAAATGCTCCAATCAAAAGACGTATCAGAATGGATAAAAAAAACAAGACCCATCCATAGACTGCATATAAGACACTTATTTTAAACCTAAAGACATCTGCAGGTTGGAAGTGAGAAGTGGAGAACCATCGATCATGCTAATGCACATCAAAAGAAAGCTGGAGTAGCTATACTTTTATCAGACAAACTATATTTTAAACCAAAGACCGTAATAAGAGATGGAGACATGAGCTATAGCACAATAAATGGGTCTATCCAACAAGAAGATCTAATAATTACAAATATTTATGTTCCCAACTTATAAGCACCCAAATAGATAAATCAATTAATAATAATCATGAAGAAATTCATTGGCAATAATCCAATAATAGTAGGAGACTTTAACACACCATTTACAACAATGGAAAGATCAGCTAAGCAGAACATCAACAAGGAAAGAATGATTTTGAATGAGACATGGGGACAGATAGACTTAACAGATACATTCAGAACATTTCATCCTAAAGCAGTAGAATATGCGTTGTTTTTGAGTATTCATGGAACATTCTCCAGAACAGATTATATACTAAGTCACAAATCAGGCCTCAGCAAATGTAAAAGATTGAGATCATACCATGCATACCATGCATATTACCACAATGCCATGAAACTCGAAGTCAACCACGAGAAAAAATTTGAGAAGACCACAAACATATGGAAATTTAAAAATATCCTGCTAAAAAAAATGAATGGGTTAACCAGGAAATTAAAGAAATTAAAAAAATACATGGAATCAAATGAAAATGAAAACATGACAGTCCAAAGCCTTTGGGATCTAGCAAAAGCAGTCACAGGAGGGTAATATATAACAATGAAGGCCTGCTGCAAAAAGCAAGAAAAATCTCAACTACACAACCTAAACTTACACCTAAAGGAACTAGAAAAAGAACAGCAAATGAAGTCTACATCCAGCAGAAGGGAAATAATAAATATTAGAGCAGAAATAAATGATATAGGAACTAAAAAACAAACACGCAAACCCAATAGAACAGATCAATAAAATCAGGAGCTGGTTTTTTGAATTAATTAATAAATGTAATAAACACCTGGCCAGACTTCTCAAAAAGAAAAGAAGGACCCAAACAAATAAAATCACAAATGAAAGAGGAGAGATCACAAACAACACCAGAGAAATACAAACAATTATAAGAAAGTATTATGAAAAATTACATGCCTACAAACTGGGCAAACCTGAAGGAATGGATAAATTTCTAGAAACATATAAATTACTAAAAGTGAAACAGTAGGAAATAGAAAACTTGAACAGACCAATAACCAGCAAAAAATTTTAATCAGTGAACAAAATCTCCAAACACCCCAAAGTCCAGGGCCAAATGGCTTCCCAAGGGAATGCTACCAAACATTTAAAAAAGAGTTAATACTTATTCTTCTCAAACTGTTCCAAAAAAATGGAAATAGATGGAAAACTTTCAAACTCATTCTAGAAAGCCAGCATTGCCTTGATTCCAAAACCAGACAAAGACCACACTAAAAAGAACTCTAGGCCAATATTCCTGATGAACACAAGTGCAAAAATTCTCAACAAGACACTAGCAAATGAAATCCAATAGTACATTAAAAGAATCATTCACCATGATCAAGTGAGATTTATTCCTGGGCTGCATGGGTGATTCAATATTTGCAAATTAATCAACATGATACACCACATTAATAAAAGAAATAACAACCATGTGGTCCCCTCAACAGATGCAAAAAAGCATTTGACAAAACACACCATCCACTCTTTTTTAATATTTCTTTAATGTTTATTTATTTTTGAGAGAGAGAGACAGAGCATGAGTGGGGGACAGGAAGAGAGAGAGGGAAACACAGAAGCCAAAGCAGGCTCCAGGCTCTGAGCTGTCAGCACAGAGCCCAATGCGGGACTCAAACCCACAAACTGCAAAATCATGACCTGAGCCGAAGTTGGATGCTTAACCAACTGAGCCACTCAGGCACCCCAACTATCCATTCTTGATAAAAGCTCTCAACAAAGTAGGGATAGAGGAAACATACCTCAACATCATAAAGGCCATATATGAAAGACCCACAGTTAATATTATCCTCAGTGGGAAAACTGAGTTTCCTCTGAGGTCAGGAATAAGACAGGGATGTCCACCCTCACCATATTTAACATATACTGGAAGTCCTAGTCCCAGCAATAAAAAAAGAAATAATAGGCATCCAACTCAGTAAGGAAGAAGTCAAATTTCCACTATTTGCAGATGATATGATACTGTATGTAGAAAACCCAAGATGCTTCACCAAAAAATTGCTGGAACTGATACACAAATTCAGTAAAGTCACAAGATACAAAATCAATGTATAGGAATCTGTTGCATTTCTATACACCTATAATGGAGCAGCAGAAAGAGAAATCAAGGAATTGATCCCATTTACAATTGCACCAAATACAATAAGATCCCTAGGAATAAACCTAAACAAAGAGGTAAAAGGTCTGTACTCTGAAAACTATAGAACACTTATGAAAAAAAATTAAAATGACACAAAGAAATGGAGAGGCACCTGGGTGACTCGGTTGGGCATCTGACTTCGGTTCAGGTCATGATTTCACGCCTTGTGAGTTCAAGTCCCATATCAGGGTCTGTGTTGACAGCTGGGGGCCTGGAGCCTGCTTCAGATTCTGTGTCTCCCTCTCTCTCTGTTCCTCCCCTGCTCACACTCTGTCTCTCTCTGTCTCTCTCTTTCTTTCTCTCCCACTCTCTTTTTCTCAAAAATAAACATTAAAAAAAATTTTTTTTAAAGTAATGGAAAAACACTCCATGCTCATGGACTGGAAGAACAAATGTTATTAAAATGTCTATACTACCCAAAGCAATCTTCACATTCAATGAAATGTCTATCAAAATTCCACCAGAATTTTTCAGAGCTAGAACAAACAATCCTAAAATTTGTGAAGAATCACAAAAGACCCCAAATAGCCAAATCAATCTTGAAAAAGAAAAGCAAAGCTGGAGGCATCACAATTCCAGACTTCAAGAGGTATTGCAAAGCTGTTGTCATCAAGACAGTATGGTACTGGCACAAAACCAGACACAAAGATCAATGGAACAGAATAGAAATCCCAGAAATGGACCTACAAGTAATGGTGGGTCAAGTAATCTTTGACGTAGCTGGAAAGAATATCCAATGGATAAAATTCCCTTCAACAAATGGTGTTGGAAAAACTGGACAGGAACATGCACAAGAATAAACTGGACCACTTTCTTACACCATACACAAAAATAAACTTAAAATGGATGAAAGGCCTAAATGTGAGACAGGAAACCATCAAGATCCTAAATTCATCAAGATAATTTTTCAAGATAAAAGCTTCTGCACAGTGATGGAAACAATCAACAAAGCTAAAAGACAATCTTTGAATGGGAGAAGATATTCGCAAATGAGATATCTGATAAAGGGTTAGGTCCAAAATCTATGAAGAACTTACCAAACTCAACACCCCCCAAAAAAGTGAAGAAATCAGAAGAAGACATAAATAGACATTTTTCCAAAGAAGACCTAGAGACGGCTAACAGACACATGAAAAGATGCTCAACATAGCTCATCATCAGGGAAATACAAATCAAAACCACACTGAGATACCACCTCAAACCAATCAGAGTGGCTACTCATCAGGGAAATACAAATCAAAGCTACAATGAGATATCACATCAATTCGGTCAGCATGGCTAAAATTAGCAATACAGGAAACAACAGATGTTGGTGAGGATGCAGAAAAAGGGAACCCTCCTACACTGTTGATGGGACTGCATACTGGTGCAGCTACTCTGCAAAACAGTATGGAGGTCCCTCAGAAGGTAAAAATAGAACCACCTTAAGACCTAGCAATTTCACTGCTAGGTATTTATCCAAAGGATACAATTTATCCAAAGGACAGTGATTCAAAGGGACACAGGCACCCTCTTGTTTATAGCCACATTATCAATATAGCCAAATTATGGAAAGAGCCCAAATGTCCGTAAACTGGTGAATGGATAAAGAAGAGACTCAGCCATAAAAAAGAATGTAATCTTACCATTTGCAATGATGTGGATGGAGCTAGAGTGTATAATGCTAAGTGAAATAAGTCAGAGAAAGACAAATGCCATATGATTTCACTTATAAGTCAAATTTAGGAAACAAAATGGATGAACATGGTTGGGGGAGAAGGAGGCCAACCATAAAAGAGAGTCTTTTATGAGAGTCTCAGAGAACAAACTGAGGTGCGGCTGGAGGTGAGGTGGGCAGGGGGGTGGGCTAAATGGGTGATGGGTATTAAGGGGACACTTGTAATGAGCACTGGGTGTTATATGCAAGTGATGAATCACTACAAATTCTACTCCTGAAACTAATATCACACTATATGTTAACTAACTGGAATTTAAATAAAACTTGAAACACTAAAAAAAAAGGTAACTATGTGAGGTGATGGATGTATTAATGGATGTACACTTTAAATACATTATGATTTTGTCAATTATACCTCAATAAAGCTGAAAAGAAGAAAATTAAGTAAAACAATAAGATAGAAAGAGATTTATAGCTACTGTATATTGAGTGGACGTTTAACTTCACATCTGAAAACAATAAGGAAGAAGCAATCATGTAAAGTTTAGAGGAAGGACATTCCCAGCTGGGACCATATCTGGTATATAATGAGTTTGGATGTTTCAAGAAATAGAAGAATAGTTAGAAATGCTGGAATATGCTGAGTTAGGAATTAGAATGGTATAAGACTAAATCATGCATCACTTTATAAGAAGTGAAAGAAGTTTGAATTTTATTCCAAGTAAGCTAGAACAATATTAAATGTTTTAAACATTGAGATGACAAAGTTTCTTAAAAAGCACATTTCTTAAAAAGCACATTCTAGGGGCACCTGGGTAGCTCATTCAGTTAAGCCTCTAACACTCGATCTCAGCTTAGATCTTGATCTCAGGGTCCTGAGCACAAGCCCTGTGTTTGGCTCCATGCTGGCCACGACCCCTACTTAAAAAAACAAACAAACAAACAAACAAACAACAACAACAAACACATTCTATTCAGTTTTACAAAATAAATAATTAAATGAAATGATTAGAAGAAGAAAAAGCAGTTTACAGCCTATTGGCAAGTGATAAAATTAATTGTGTAAAATGTGAGGATGCCTTCAAGTTAACTAACTGCAGTATTCTGCAAGCCAGAGTAGGTGATCTGGCGTACAGAAGATGTTATTCATAGACTGATACTTAAAAATAATTTTTCAGAAGAATGGAAGTTTCTAAAATGACAGGATCGAAGATCTGAACAAGAGTGGGACAACCCATAGGTGAGAAGATTGAAACCTGGGAACATCTTCATTTTATTTTGTGTGTAATGTTATCACTCAAACAATGCCAATATCTCGTCAATACCTATAGAAATAATTACCACATGGAAGAAAAATTGTTTCAATTAACATATTCTAACTTTAGATAACAGCACCATTAAGTACCATCTAAAGTGAAAACAGCAAGATAGAATCTGAGCAGAATTTCAGGATAACAGACACTGAAGCAAATAGGATATAATGGTGTTTTGAGATCTGAATGGATACTTACACAATCCTATAAATAAAAATACAGTGTAATGTAAAAAAGAAAAATATTAAGAAGGAATATGTTATTAGTTAATTCTTGTTCTTGTTTACATAATAAAATATTTTATTTTGCACATATGTTATAATACTTTAAATAAAAATAGTGATGCATAGATGCTTGGGATACAAGTTATCAGAGCTGCGACAGAATTATACTATGAACATCATTTCATCTAAATTTACCATCTTGGGATGACATTAGCAAAAGATGGGAAATGTGAAGTGTTATTTCGTGTCTTACCTTTTGAGACTCTAAATAAGTAATTCAAGGCAATGTGAAGCGATCCAATATCACAACTGATAATTGGAGGCTTGGTTTCAATATAATCCTGGAATTCAATAAATTTATGGATGAAATCTATGACAGTTTATAATGGTTATTTCTTGGTTGTAAGTTATGACTAACCTTTATTTTCTTCTCTATGTTTCTCTCCACTTTATGATGGAGTGAATATTATAGCGAGTATTTTTCATATAAATCAGAAAATAATAAAAGTTTCATACAATTTTGTTTTGTTTCTTAAATTCCACATATGAGTGAAATCATACAGTATTTGTCTTTCTCTGACAGACTTACTTTGCTTAGTATAACACAGATGAACATGGGGGAAAAAGAGACAAAAAATGAAATGACAATTAATTGTATAAAACTTTTATTATTTTCTGACATTTTAAATTCAAAAAAAAGGGGAATCATTTAGACTATAGAGCTTATCTGCAATTATTATATATATTTTTTGGAGAAAGGATAATTATGATAATTTTTAGAAATTCGACCCACCATCTTTAAGTAAAACACAAGCTTTTTAGACCATATGAAGATTTTAAAATCCTGGAAAAATTGATTCCAATATTTTAGAATGTATGTATCTTCTTCATTTATAGTCATATTCAATACTAAATGTACCATTACACTTTGATCTTTGAAAAAGTTAATGGCAGACCTCCACTATCATTAGCTAACATTTAAGTCAAAGAAGCATTTGTTTAAGGCAAAAGATGGTGAGCCAGAGTAAAAAGGATCTAACTGGAAATAACAAAGATGTGGAAAAGATAAATTGAAATCACTTTTTAACTAAACTTTCTATCATAGTTCTGAGTTTAAAACCTATCGCTTAACATTTGAAAAGGAAAACACACATACACACACACATACATTTACATAGACCCCACCCCCCCCTTTTCCACCACACAGAGAGTTTTATCTTCTTTGCATCAAAAAATCTAGGGTATGCTGGGGTGCCTGGGTGGCTCAGTCAATTAGGTGTCTGACTTCAGCTCAGGTCATGATCTCACAGTTTGTGGGTTCGAGCCCTACGTGGGGCTCTGTGCTGACAGCTCAGAGCCTGGAGCCTGCTTTGGATTCTGTGTCTCCCTCTCTCTCTGCCCCTCCCCCACTCATGCTCTGTCACTTTCTCTCTCCAAAATGAATAAGTATTAAAATTTTTTTTTTTAATCTAGGGCATGGATCACCTGGGTGGCTCAGTTGGTCAGTTGGTTAAGCATCTGTTTTCAGACTTAATGTCTTGATTTCAGCTCAGATCAGGATAGCACAGTTTTGTGTTTGATCCCTGCCTCAGGCTATGCACTGACAGTAGTTAGCCTGCTTGAGATTCTTTCTCTCTCTTTCTCTCTTTGCCAATTACCCACTCTCACTCTCTCCCTCCCTCTCTTAAAATAAACAAACATTAAAAAATATCTAGGGCAAAAAAGTTGATTTTGAAATGTTTTTCCTGCAAAATGTTACCTCCTGGACTTACATAACAACCACATAAAGTTCTGTGACTAATTGAAGGAGTGTATCCAAGTAATTCTCTCTTTGGCATTCTTTTCCTATACATATTGAAATATTCAATTAAGCCACCTACGAAAATTACAAGCTAATGCATGTTGGAGTCATAAATGTGTATAAAACTTTTTTGTTGTTTGTTTTTGTTTTTGTTTTTCCTGTGTTTGTCACTTTCATAGAAATACTTTTTTGTCTATAATCGATATTTATTATTCATGTTTTTCTCTGTTTACATTTCCATTTTAAATTTCAGTGTTTTTTTACCTGCTTAAAACCCTTTATTTATTTTTTTTTAATTTCCAAGTGTTTCTTTAAATTCCAGTTAGTTAAAATATAGTATGTTAGTTTTAGGAGTAGAATTTAGTGATTCATCACTTACATATACAAGAAGTGCCCCGGTTAGTACCCATCACCTATTTAGCCCACACCCCTTCTACCTTCCTTCCAGCACCCCTCAAATAGGTGACTAACCAAAGCATGAAAGTATACTCAACATCAGTAATCATCGGGGAATTACAAATAAAAACTACATCAAGGTATCACCTCACACCTGTCAGAATGACCAAAATTAACAACAAAGGAAAAAACAGATGTTGGTGAGGATGCAGAAAAAGGGGAACACTCTTACACTGTTGATGGGAGTGCAAACTGGTGCAGCTACTCTGGAAAACAGTATGGTGGTTCCTCAAAAAGTTAAAAATAGAACCACCCTAAGACCCAGCGATTGCACTATTAGGTACTTCATCTCAAGGATACAAAAATACTGATTCAAAGGGGCACATACAGCCATTAACAGCATTATCAACAAAAGCTAACTTATGGAAAGAGCCTAAATGTCCATTGATGAATGGTCAAAGAAGAGGTGTATGGAATGTTACCCCTCAGTCATCAAAAAGAATGAAATCTTCATTTGCATTGGCTGGGGAGAACGACAGTGTATTATGCTGTTTGCTTTAAAATCCTAGCAGAGGAGAACCGGCATGGCTCAGTTGGTTAGGCGTCTGACTCTTGATATGGGCTCAGGGTATGATCTCACGGTTGTGGGATGGAGCCCCTATCAGGCTTTATGCTGACAGCACAGAGCCTGCTTGGGATTCTGTCTCCTCTCTCTCTGCTCTTCCCCCATTTGCTTGCTCTCTCTCTCTCTCAAAATAAATAAATAAACATTTTTTTAAGAACTCTAGCAGACTTGTGCTCTATGCTTTCAGTTAAGGTTCTATGGTTCTCTACATCCTTGCACAATTGTTATGTCAAAAATTTTCTATGATTTTATCCACGACTATCAAAGACTGTAACATAAACAGCTTAGCTGCTAAGATTATAGAAGACCAATTTTTGTGAAGACATCTAATAAGAAATCCAGAAAGTAACATGTATAGACCACGGGTTGGCCAAGTAGGGTCTGCAAGTCCAATCCAGTTCATTGCCACAAACAGTCATGGGCTAATAATGGTTTCTACCCTTTTAATTGGCTAAAAAAACAAAATAAGAAAAATATTCCATGATATGACTATTATACAGAAATGACATTCCAGTGTTCATAATAAAGTTTCATTGTACCATTGTCATTTATGTATTGTCTATGGCTGTTTTCTTGCCACAGTGACAGAACTGAGCAGTTACAATGAAGACTCCAAGGCCCACAGAGCCTAAAATATTTACTACCAGACTCTTTATAAAAGATTATTCACTTTTGTTCTAAACTCTAGAGAACACTAATGTCTACACTCTGGAGCAGTGATTACCATGTGAATAGCAATAATGATAACAATAAGAATAACAACAATAATAATATTTGCTGTAATGTGGGCTTCCAGGGAGAAAAAAAGAGCATTCTCAAAATACTTTTGCCAGTCAAAAGGAGTCATCATATTCTGAAGTTTGATAATCACTACCCCAGAGTCAGATGATATCTGAAATATTTACATTTAACTTAGAAGAAAGTAAAGCAAAAAAGTAGTGTCTTAAATATTTATTTGAATAGGTCCAATCTCAGCCTATTCTTTATCTTGCCATATACCTTCCTTATCTCTTTAATTTCATTATAAATATCCCTCGGTTGACTTTATTTTGTGATCGAGTAATGTATCTTTTGATAAGGACTCAAGAGAAAGACATCTTTCCTGAGGTTTATGAATCTGAGAATTATGCTTTGGAAGAAACGTAAGCTGAGTATGATCTTCTTAGGTTGTCTAACATTGTCTCCTGGCATCATATGAAGTATGAAAAAAAAGTAGGCTTTCTGCCTATGTGTTTTTTATTATTATCATTCATCTTTAAGTTCTAAATCTCACAACGTGTGCCTTGGTATTGCCTTTTCTGAATCAAATTTTGTGGGATCTGAATCACCTTTATTAAAAGGTAATTTTATCATCCATTGAAATACCGTTTTCTACATGCTATATTTTCTTCTTGGGAACACAAATTCTATGTCTGTTGACTTCTTTTGTATATCTTGCAGAAATACTACATCTTCAAACACTATTTATCCTATTTATTTGTTTTCTTTTTTGTGTGGTTTTTCTCAGTTGTCTAATTTCTGTTATCACTGGACTTTCAGCCAGGTTCATTCTACTTTTTACTACCTCTATATTTTCCTGTAATTTTATGGTTTTTTTTCTCTTTCATTTCTTCCTGAGCTATGTAAGTTCACTTTGGTTCTTTTAAGATATCCTGTTCTCTTCTTCAAATTCTTTTTTTTTTGAGCTCTCATAAAACAAACACAAGCATACACGTTTTCAAAATACTACAATAATGTAGAGAATTGAATTTGGTACACCTTCTGATTCCAGAGCTAAAACTTGTCAGATGTTACTTTTATCTTTCTTTTTTTCCACTTTCTGTCTGTTTTGATTGTGTTTATATGCTTATTTTATATGCTTATTCTATTTATTTTAATGTTGGCATCATCTCTGCACAGGTCTTGCACTTACTCCTTTCTGAATTGCAACTAGTGGTATTCAGCACTAACTGTAGTGAAAGTCAAGGGACTCCCTTGGAGCTACCTCACATCAGTTCCGGCTTATCTTGACTCACTCTCCAAAACTTTGCTGTGTTCTTTTTCGTTGGGTGCAATACTATGCTTAGATTTGGGAGGTGATGCTGTAATCTTGGAATCCCATGCTCCTCTCTGCCCCCTCTGCCAGCCTTTCAAACATCTTTCCTCTAACAGTGTCTCTCACTAGGAGGGGAAGGTTATTCCATGATAAAGGTGAGCTCTTCCTTTTCCATTACTGCCAGTCTCCATTCAGACTTGGAATTGAGCCATGTCAGTGACTCTCCCTACTTTACCTTTGATCCATCCAAACCCTTGGATTTTGTTCTACAAATCAAGGGAACATTGGATTAACCTTTCAGAGGTTTGGCACTTATTTTTAAAGATGTATGTATTCTACCCGAAATTTAGAATAACTGTGTTGTTCTTAACATGCTCTCTTGTTTGGGACCATATCTGATTATTATTTGGCAGTTATTATTAATCACTCATTGTCATATCACCACTTGATAATTACACACACACACACACACACACACACACACACACACACACACCTTTTTTTTTTCCTTTCTGTGTGTTTTAAGAAAAATAAAAATACTTGACTCTATCAACTTTAACCCTAAGTCTACACATTTGGACTTTCTCCTCCAATCTATCGTCTTCACATGCCAAAGCAATGTTTGCAAAATGAAGCTGTAAATCCTTCTTTTTGAAATCCTCCATAGAATTACGTTTCTCTTAGACAAGCACTAACATTGGTAACAAAGTCTACATATCATTGTATGATATGTAGCCTAATTCCCCAGCCTCACCTTACAGGTTAGGCACCATCCCCCTCCTCCAGTTCAGATTCACTGGCCCTCTCTCCTCTTCTCATTTGCCTCAGAAACTCCGTGCATGCTGATGCCCTTAACAGAATGTGCTTTTCCCTGCTCACCCACATCTTTACCAGATTAATAGCTCTTCCGATTCAGAACTCAGCCACCCCTAAATTGCTTTCTCAAGGAGAGTATCTGGCCTGCCCACCCTACCAATAGTCTATTTTCAAAATTTGAATATTTTTTCCAAACACTTATCAGAGTTGGGACATTATACACTTATTCATTAAATGATTGACTGAATGAGAAAATGAATGACAGAGTAGTATCTTGGTAACTACATTTTATCATCTGAAATGGTTAATAAAAGTATGTTAAGTGAACAATATTAAGCAATATTTATTTAACAATTATCCAATAATTTGATTTGATATGATTATTCATTCACTAAGATCTAAGTTACTGATTTTGCTTGATTTCTTATGAAAATAATCCTCATATATTATTTCTTCATGTACTCACACACTCTCTGTAACCTCCTCAACTTCTCTATGCAGATAGATACATGATAGATAGATAGATAGATAGATAGATAGATAGATAGATAGATATACATTGTGTATGAATCAACTGATAATGAATTTGACAAAACTCTATCATATAAACACCAGTAAGGATATTAACAGAATAACAAACATGATAAATTCCAGTCCCTAATTCTTATGACCCAAATAAGGCCACATATGTGAATTCACATGGCTTATGAAGTATGCAAGCATCAGACTAGCTTGTTGAGTTCTCAATATATTTTCTCACACTTGACACTGCATTTTCTTGTAAAGAATGCATTATTCATTTCAAGCTACATGCATTTTCCAACATTACTTCCATCAGCTCAAAACCTAACATCAAAAATATTTTTTAGGGGTGCCTGAGTGGCTCAGTCAGTTATGTGTTCACTTCTTGATTTAGGCTCAAGTCATGATCTCATGGTTTGTCAGTTAGAGCTCCATGTGGGGCTCTGTGCGGAGAGCATGGAGCCTGCTTGGGATCTCTCTCTCTCTCTCTCTCTCTCTCTCTCTCTCTCTGCCTCTCTCAGAAATAAATAAATAAATAAATAAATAAACTAAAAAAACAAACTTTAAAAGATAATTTTTTTAAAGAGCTTAAGTCTATACAGAAAATATTCTGAATGTCAATCTATCTTTAGGCCTAATTCACTTGGATTTGAGTGTTAGGATTAGAATACTATGCCTATGTTTGCCCCACTTTCTCCTTCATGTTGCCAAGTTGTGAGCAATATACATTAAACACCAATGAATAATCAAGTGGAATATTAATGCCAAATCACATTAGCTGCACTTACTTTCCCGCTCACCCATCAACAAAGCCCTTAAGAATGGCACCTTATAAGCAATACAAGCTACCTTAGCTTTCCATATGCCCCCCATTATCTGCCCTTCACCAAACCACTTTGCTTCCTTCGGCTGTTATGATTTTTGACTGTATCATTCCTTTCAATGCAGTTGGGAATTTATAAGCTATGAGACTTAACTTTCAAAAATAAAAAGTTTAGGGGCGCCTGGGTGGCGCAGTCGGTTAAGCGTCCGACTTCAGCCAGGTCACGATCTCGCGGTCCGTGAGTTCGAGCCCTGCGTCAGGCTCTGGGCTGATGGCTCAGAGCCTGGAGCCTGTTTCCGATGCTGTGTCTCCCTCTCTCTCTGCCCCTCCCCCGTTCGTGCTCTGTTTCTCTCTGTACCAAAAATAAATAAAAAATGTTGAAAAAAAATTAAAATAAATAAAATAAATAAATAAATAAATAAATAAATAAATAAATAAAAAGTTTATAAAACATTAGCTTATAATGTAATTTTGAACTAACTTTACTTATTAAAAAAATCTACACTCAGTCATTTACCTAATAATAAACCTCTGTCTTTTCTCCACCCAGACGGTCCATGGCACCCTAGCCACACTCTCTGCAAACTGCTCTCAGCTTTTGCCAGATTTCTAACAAAATTTTACAATAAATAATCACTGCAACTCACTGAGGAATATCTGACTTACCAGTCAACTGTTGGGAGGAGAGGTCTCTCCTATGCCTATTGCAATACAGGTGCTGAATGAGGGACACAGAGTTATGGTAGGATGCAGGTTACATACGATTCCTCCCATCCATGATCAAGCCCATCCTGCAGCTTGTTCGGTATCTCAACCTGTTCTGTCATCCGTTTCTTGTGAGGCTCATCTTTTCTTTTTTCCACTTTTAAATCTGAGCGCAACTCTGTAAATTTACTATCATTCTGGGTCCATTCTGTTGTTTTCCTTCTTAAGACATTTCTCAGACCCTTTTGATTTTCTACTTGTTCTTTCTTTTTTTTTTTTTTAATTTTTTTTTTCAACGTTTATTTATTTTTGGGACAGAGAGAAACAGAGCATGAACGGGGGAGGGGCAGAGAGAGAGGGAGACACAGAATCCTAAACAGGCTCCAGGCTCCGAGCCATCAGCCCGGAGCCCGACGCAGGGCTCGAACTCACGGACCGCGAGATCGTGACCTGGCTGAAGTCGGACGCTTAACCAACTGCGCCACCCAGGCGCCCCTACTTGTTCTTTCTTAGCCTCTGTCCCAGGCCAATATTCCTACACCCCACTTTCCCATCTGCCAGCAACAGTCATCTTTAGAAATATAGCTGACCCTTGAACAACACTGCTTTGAACTGCTTGGGTCCATTTATATGTACATTTTTTGATAAATACAGTACAGTACTTTAAATGTATTTCTCTTCCTTATGATGTTTTAATAACATTTTCTTTATTCTCACTTCCTTTATTGTCAGAATGTGGTGCATAATACATATGATGCAAAAATTGTGTGTTAATCAACTATTTACATTATTGGTAAGGCTCTGGTCTACAATAGGCTGTTAATAGTAAAGTTTTGGGGGAGTCAAAAGTTATACATTGATTTCCAACTTCAAGAGGCTATTACTGCTCCTAACCCTTGTGTTGTTCAAGGGTCAACTGTATAGTAATTAAATCTCATTTCTCATTGAAGCAGCTGGCATCTATGAGCAGTAGCCTAAGTTTATTATGTGTAAAGTCTTGGGACACACAAGAAGCTTGGTGAGAAGAAAGGGAATTGAAGTTCCCCTTTAATATGGGTTGTTGATGTTTCTATAAAGGAAATTACTTTTCTTGAAACTCAAAGAAATGTCAAAAAAAATTGATGATTTAGCCTAATGGATGTAAGGGTTAATTTCATTGCTTTGTTTTATTTTATTGAATAGAAACATTGTTTTCTTTTTTTTTTTAAGTTTTGAATGGACTTTATTTTCTAGAAGAGTTTTGGTTCAGAGCAAAATTGAGTAGAAAGTACAGAGTTCCCATTTCCCCTTGCCCCCAGTTTCATGCCCTAATAATCTTTTATGCTCTGCCTGTTCACACTTCCCTCCCCTTAGCAACCACTGATCTTTTCACTGTCACCATAGTTTTGCCTTTCCCAGAATGTCATATATTTAGAATCATACAGCATATGATCTCTTAATATTGGCTTCTTTCATTTAGTATTATGAATTTAAGGTAACTCCACATCTTCCCGTGGCCTTAGGCAGATTTCTTTTTAGTCATAAATGATATTCTGCATATACAACAGTTTATTCACCTGGAGGGAGGTCTTGGATGCTTCCAACTTTGGGCAATTATGAATAAAGCTGCTATAAATATCCATGTGCAAGTTTTGTGTGGACACGTTTTTCAATTCTTTTGGGTAAATACCAAGGAGTGTGATTGCTAGATCATATAATAAAGCACGTTTAGTTTTGTAAGACGCTGCCAGTCTTCCAAAGTTGCTGTACCATTTTGCATTCCTATCAGCAACAAATGAGTGTTCCTGTTGTTCCACATCCTCACCAGCACTTAATGTTTTCAGTGTTCTGAATTTGGGCCATTCTGATAGGTACGTAATAAGTAGTATCTCAGTGTTGTTTTAATTTGCATTTCTCTGACGACATATGATACAAAACGCAATTTAGTATGATATTTTGGCATCTGTGTATTTTTTTTTGATGAGGTGTCTGTTAAGAGTCTTTGGTTAAAAGTTTTTTAAATCAGGTTGTTATATTATTGTTTTTATCTTACTGTCTACTTTTAAGAGTTCTTTATGTATTTTGGACAACAGTCCTTTATCAGATGTGTCTTCTGCAAATATTTTCTCCCAAACAGTTTGTCTTCTCATTCTCTTGGCATTGCCTCTTACAGAGCAGAAGTTATTAATTTTAATGAAGTCTAGCTTATCAATTAATTCTTTCATGGATTGTGCCTTAGTGTTGTATCCAAAAAGTCATCACCATACCCAGGGCCATCTACGTTTTCTCCTACGTTAATCTCTGAGTTTCATACTTTTGCATTTTACATTTAAATCTGTGAGCCAGGGGAGGCTGGGTGGCTCAGTCAGTTAAGCACCCGACTTCAGCTCAGGTCATGATCTCACAGTTTGTGAGTTCGAGCCCTGCATTGGGCTCTGTGCTGACAGCTCAGAGCCTGGAGCCTGCTTCAGATTCTGTCTCCCTCTCTCTCTGTCCCTCCCCTGCTCATGCACTCTCTCTCTCTCTCTCTCTCTCTCAAAAATGAATAAATAAACATGAAAAAAATAAAAAATAAATCTGTGAGCCATTTTAAATTATTTTTGTGAAGGCTATAAGGTCTGTGTCTAGGTTAATTTTTTGTATGTGGATGTCCAGTGTCCAGCACCATTTGTTAAAACTCTCTGATAGGTTTGATTTATTAATTTGTCTATTCTTTGACCAATCCTAGACCCTCCTGATTACTGTAGCTTTACAGTACATTGTAGAGTTGGGTGATGTCAGTTCTCTTTGTTCTTCTACTTCAGTATTGTGTTGAGTGGTCTAGGTCCTTTGCCTTTCTATATCCCAAAATAACCTGCTAGGATTTTAATTGGGATTGCACTGATCAACTTCATTTTTACACACTAAAAGGGCATTAAATTTTTATCTAAGGAAAATCTAGTGAGGGAAATTCAGACCGTATATAATTAGAGAATGAAAGTGGGATACCATGATTTTGAGGCAAGAGAGACTTCCTGATGGCTTCCAAATTTATCATGTAACTATACACATGATCTAGTTATTCATAAGTTTAGTCTTAGAAAGTAAAATTGAAAAATAACTAGGAAAAGTGACACACACAAAAAAATACCAACACCTTCCTCCTGTTCTTGGATCCCCTCCGTAATTTCAAAAAGAATCTGAATTAAAGGAAGTTTGTTACATTACATGAAGATTGCTAGGCAATGTACTTAAATGACTGGATTTCATCCATAATTGGACTGACACTCAAATGTAGCCACATTAAAATAAGCAGCATATGTATGGAGATACCCTAATGAGGACCAAGAGAAACATTATGGAAATCCAAAGACAAAATTCCAGAATGTATGAATATTAATGTAAAATTTAAAGAATAATGGCCTAATAATGGAACCAACCTATAACATTAGTCATATTTGTATCTATGCTAATTTAAATATTGCAAAGGTGTTATAATTTTTGTTGCAATGCTATATAGTATTTTAGGCTTAGCTTGAAAAAAAAACAATTAATCAGCCATCAACAGTGGCCTTGTTAAACAAAGGGTGGTTAATAGAGTAAATTTTTTTTATTACCCATTTGTTTCCTTTATTAACATATAACTTCCCATTGGCATAAATATCTTCTTGGGTTCTATTTAAGATTTATCTCTAAATATCATATTTTTGTATCACAAATCGCAGACCAAATAAATCAGCAGCTTTTCTTTGTTTAGAAAAGTGCTTATATTTCATAACAGCTGAGCAGTAGGCAATTCAAATGTGAAAAAGATAAACACAGTCATGTTTTAGAATTTAGCTTATACAAAAGTTACCTCTTTCCACATTAACAAAGAATCATTTTGCAGTAACACAGGAAAAACTGACTTTCAATTAAGCCTAAAGCATATACAAATCAAGTCTAATTAGTCCAGTCCTCTAAATATGATCTGCAATTATGAGATAAATCTACCCACAGAGATTTATTAAACCTTATCATTTTTAAACTGAAACTTCAATGAGGCTGCCTTTAGCTGCACCCTGCAGTGACTGGCAAGGTTTTCCTAATCCTTCTGGTTCCTCAGGTGCAATTTCCAAACAAAATTCTATGAAAAACTGATTTTGTGTTATTCTTGCTGCTGGAACTAGATTTTGTGTTAGCCCCTTTTCATTTTCCTGTCCTCTATTTTTGCTCTTCCATCTTCCTAAGCAATGACACCTAGAAATGAACATTGGTGGCTTTATATTTATTTAACAGAGGGAAAAGGAAGGAGTTTACTGTTTCTGACATTCATGTAATGCAATCACAAAGGTTGAGGTTGAGGTTGTGCACCAGCACAAAATGGTCACATGTAGCAAAGGCATGGTTTTGAGCATACCCACTATGCTGCATTCATGATTACATTGGTCCTAGGATGGGCTGAATTGTGAATGAAGCATCAACTTGAAATAATATGAAAGCCTGAAGAATGAACTTAAGAAACAGAGTCACACGGGCAGGATAGAAACAATAGTAGGCTCGCTCATCTTTTCCCAAAGCACCATCTTCTTAAAATATTGCCAAATTCTTGGTTCACATTTGCCTTTGTTAAGGAATAAGTTTTCCTCGATTTTTAACAATTCCGCCAATAAAAATAATCTTTCTTTGTTTAATACAAGGTTTTTCCTACTAATAAAGTCATTGAGTTGTATCCAGCTAAATATCACAAATGGACCTTTTTGCTCTTTAGCAAATAAACATGATCCTACTGGTTCATTTTAAACAAGATATATACTTATAGTTGTTTTGTTAGCTGCTATGATGAGAATGTTTAGATTTGTCAACATGATCACTCTTTGTCTTCTGTGAAATGTCTATCAGCTAACTAAAAGTTAAGGATCAGGGCAATATTAGGTGATCCATACACAGGTAATGTGGTAACCTTGATTTCATTCAAAACATAAACTGAAAAGCTGACCACTCATGAGTAAATACATCATTAGTTAGAGAATATGGTGCCAACAAAAGCACTATTAATTAGCTAATATATCACTTAATAAGAATCAGTTTCTAGATTTTAGCAGTGGCTCAGACGTTTAAGTTTACACATGCAAGTAATTCTGTTAGCACCAATGAGGTGAACTTCTCATCTCTTACGTTATAAGCCTTATCACGGTAAGAATCTGACATTTGATTTTTAGGCAAGTAATGTAACATTAGTACATAATGCACACAGGGAAGCTATTCAACAAATCTAATCGGTGGTAGTAATGATGATGTTAAAAAAAATAATAGAGGGGCGCCTGGGTGGCACAGTCGGTTAAGCGTCCGACTTCAGCCAGGTCACAATCTCGCGGTCCGTGAGTTCGAGCCCCGCGTCGGGCTCTGGGCTGATGGCTCAGAGCCTGGAGCCTGTTTCCGATTCTGTGTCTCCCTCTCTCTCTGCCCCTCCCCCATTCATGCTCTGTCTCTCTCTGTCCCAAAAATAAATAAACGTTGAAAAAAAAATTAAAAAAAAATAATAATAATAGAAAAGCCTTGCAGATTAATATTTTTTTACTTCTTTTTGCTGCTATTTGGCTAAATGATACATCTGAAGTTCCTTCATTTTTTTTTCCAGTACACTTAGATTGTTATAACCTAGGAGACTAGGTATAAATTCTGTTCACAGTTTGGCCTCTTCTGCTACAGTGTATTATTTTAAAAATTGGAACATGTAGTAAACGTTATAAATGCTGAAGAGTTTGGTGTCTGCTATTACTAGTATACGGGTTCCCCCCTGCTACCTGAAAGTAGAACATTCCTACGAAACTCTTGATAAGCCAAAATGGCATAAAGCCAAGAGTATCCCCACTTTCCAAAAGCTTATCTTAGGCTACTTCTCTTTTATGAAAGACCTACATGAGTACCTGTTTCTGTTCGTCTAAAGCAATATATAGATTCAATGTAATTTTCTATCAAAATACCAACAGCATTTATTACAGAACTGGAACAAATAATTCTAAAATTTGTAAGGAACCACAAAAGACTGTGAATAGCCAAAGCAATTTTGAGAAAGAAGAACAAAGCTGGAGGTATCACAATCCCAGATTTCAAAATATACTACAAAGTTTGGGTAATCAAAACCTCATGATATTGGCGCAAAAAAAGACACACAGTTCAATGGAACAGAATAGAGAGGCCAGAAATAAACCCACAATCATATGGTCAATAAATCTGTGACAAAGGAGGCAAGAATATGCAATAGGGAAAAGACAATCTCTTCAATTAATGGGTGATGGGAAAACTGGGCAGCTACACGCAAAATAATGAAATTGGACCACTTTCTCACACCATACACAACAATAAACTCAAAATATATTAAGGGCCTAAATGTGAGACCTGAAATCATAAAAATCCTAGAACACAAGCAGTGATTTCTCTGACACTGGTCATAGCAATATTTTCCTAGACATGTCTCCTCAGGCAAGGGGAACAAAAGCAAAAATAAACTATCAAGACTACATCAAAATAAAAAGCTTCTGCACAGCAAAGGAAAAGGCAACTGACTGAATGAGAGAAGATAGGTCAAATGATATATCCAATAAGGTGTTAGTATCCAAAACATATTAAGAACTTATACAACTCATCACCAAAAAAATAAACAATGCAATAAAAAAATGGGCAAAGGATTTAAAGAGACATTTTTCAAAAAAAAAAAAAAAACACAGATGGCCAACAGACACAAGAAAAGATGCTCAGCATCACTCATCATCAGGGAAATAAATGCAAACCAAAGCTATAATGAGATATCACTTTACATCTGTCAGAGTGGCTAAAATCAAAAAGACAAGAAATAACAAGTGTTGGCAAGGATGCAAAGAGAAAGGAACCCTTGTGCACAGTTGGTGGAAATGTAAATTGGTACAATCACAATGGAAAATGGTATGGAGGTTCCTTAAAAAAGTAAAAATAGAAATACCACATGCTGCAATAATTCTACCACTGGGGTTTTACCCCAAGAAAATGAAAACACTAACTTGAG
Source organism: Prionailurus bengalensis (assembly GCF_016509475.1). NCBI lineage: Eukaryota > Metazoa > Chordata > Mammalia > Carnivora > Felidae > Prionailurus > Prionailurus bengalensis. The sequence continues at coordinate 104,039,208 of NC_057349.1, forward strand.
AAGTTATATACACTCTTATGTTTATTGCAGTATTATTTATAATAGCCAAACATATGGAAGCAACTTAAGTGTCCATACATATGTGGAATATTGTGCAGCAATGAAAAATTATTAGATCTTTGCATTGACAAGGGTAGACCTAGATGGTATTATGCTACGTGAAATAAGTCAGACAAGAAAGACAAATACCATAGGATTTCACTTATATGTGGCATCTAAAAGACAAAACAAATGAATAAATAAACAAAAAACAACATCAGACCTATAAATACAGAGAACAAACTGATAGTCTCCAGAGGGGAGAAGGGTAGAGGGATATGCAAAATGGGAGAAAGGGAGTGAGAGATACAGGCTTCCAGTTATGGAATGACTCAGTCATGGAATAAAAGGCACAGCATAGAGAATATAATCAATGATATTGTAATAGTGTTCTTTGGTGACAGATGGCAGTTACACTTCTGGTATATAGAGAAGTTTAATCACTATGTTGTACACCTGAATCTAATGTAATACTCTACGTTAACAATACTCAAATACAGACAAAGAAATACTAAGGGGATTTTTACTTAAAAAAAAAAAACTGTTGCTATGTAAATGTAGGGCTTTCACAAAAGTGAAGGGCCATACCATGAACTTTCAGCAATCAGGGGATACCTGTATGTTGACTGTTTCCCTTAGACCGCTTCACACAGCATTGTGAATCTGACAGCACACAAAAATTTTAGTAGAGAAAAGTGCTTAAAGAACATTCCCTCTATAAGCTATTGCATTAGAAAAATGACCATCTTGATTGTTTGGCATTGTTTTGTTTTTCAAGCATGTTTCATGATTCCATACAGAAATGAACCCTGGATTTTATATTTTATTCAGTTAAATTAACCAATATATATTGACTAGTTTGTTCAGGCACTGTGCTCAGCAGTGGAGATCATGAAAATAGCAAATTAAAATAATAGATGTTTACACAAAAGCAAACTAAAACCTCCATGAAAGCAATGACCTTGTTTATTTACAATTGCATCTTTGGTACATAGAGACATATTTACTGAGTAAAAGAAAGAGAATTTGCTGAATGTCAGATACTTTCTTTGCTCATGCTTGTTTAGTCTTCACTAATTCTGTATGTCAGCCATATTCATTCTCACCCACCAGGAAATCAAAGTCTCTCCAATTCTTCTCTGATCCCCTCCAAGAACCCACTCGCTCCCTGGGAATATTTACTCTCTCTTTATTCTACTCTGCTACTCAGCACTAGCTGAAAAATGAAGGAAACTGGTTTGACTAACTCATCCCCAAAGCCCATTTTACTTTACTGTTGCACTTACTCTGTTTGCAGAGCAAATACACAATGCAAAATTATAAAATGATTCATAGCCTATGTATTCGTGGTATATAATTTAAGGTCCTATGTGGGCAGAGAAAAGGCAGTCTTTGATTTTGCCTTGGAAATGGGCACAGAAGACATCACAAACACAGTGAAGTGTATCTAGTATGTATAATCCAGCTGTTTTGCCCAGGCTACATGTGGGGTGTGACGGAAAATGAAGTTGAAAAGGGGGGGGGAACAAGATTACTATGGCTCACTCATGCCCTGTTAATATGTATCAAATTTATCCTTTAGTCTATGAAAAGGAATTGAGGGATTTTGATGAGGTGAACAATAGGAACAGAATTTTATTGTATGAAGAGCATTTTCTCAGCACTACTGAGGTGGGGATCACATGAATAGGATGTGGAAATAAGGCAAGTGGTTTTACTACTCTCACTATCATGCAAGTGACGAGTGATAGGACTGAACCAAGAGAGTGACAAGAAGAATGAAAAGCAGGAAATTATCTGTTAGTGGGAGACAGACTTGGCAAGATGCAAAGACTGTGACTATATGCAGAAGGTGAAGGATAAAAGAGGACTCTGAGTGTCACAGAAGTTTCTGGTTAGACCAGTGATTACACAGCAGTTTCTCTTAGGATTTCCCAAGGATTGCTGGCAATTACTAGGAGCTAGGAAGAGGCAAGGAAGGCTCCTCCCCTAGAGGCTTCAGAGGAATATGGCCTTGCTAGCACCTTGATTTCAGACTTCTAGCTTCTAAAGCTGTGAGAAAAGAAATTTCCATTGTTTCAAGCCATCCAGTTTGTAGTAATTTGTTACAGCAGCAGAGGGGCACGTGGGTGGTTCAGTCAGTTAAGCGCCAACTTCAGATCAGGTTGTGAGCTCATGGTTTATGAGTTCAAGTCCCACACTGGGCTTCAAGTCAACAGGGCTGAGCCTGTTTGGGATTCTCTCTCTCTGCCCTTCCCCACTCATGCTTTCTCTATTTCTCAAAATAAATAAACTATATATATATATACATATACATATATATATATACGTATATATATATGTATATGTATATATATATACACACACACACACATAGTTGACCTTTGAATAACATGGGAGCACTAATCTCCCCCACTCACTCAAAAATCCACATATAACTTTTCGCTCCTCCAAAATTTAACTGCTAATAGCCTACTGTTGATCAGAAGCTTACTGATAACATAAACAGTTGATTAACACATATTTTGTATATGTATTATATGCTGCATTCTTACAACAAAGGTAGAGAAAAAAGGTTATTAAAGATGACAAGGAAGAGAAAATACATTTAAAGCACTGTACTATGTCAAAAATACATATACAAGTGTTTTTCAAGAGTCAACGGTCTGTATAATACATATATAATAGAGGCACCTGGGTGATTCAGTTGGTTAAGCACCAACTTCATCTCAGGTTGAGATGTCATGGTTCATGAGTTCAAGTCCCACATTGGGTTCTGAGCTGACAGTTCAGAGACTGCTTGAGATTCTCTCTGCCCTTCCCTGACTTGCGCTTTCTCTCTCTAAAAATAAATAAATAAACTTTAAATTAAAAATACATATATAATATAGATAGCATATATAATATATATACTATATAATATATGCAGTGTATATTATATGTATAATATGCAATATATTATTTATATTACATTTATTATGTATATTATGTGTGTGTATATGTGTGTGTGTGTGTATATATATATATATATATATATATAACTATAATTATATATATATTTGTCCCACCTAATTCCAAAACAGGTTTGTACTGACAGTAAAACTATATATAAAATAAAACTATTTAACACAAAGTCAATTAAGTTTTAGAATTATAATTTTGGGGGCGCCTGGATGGCTCAGTCAGTTAAGCATCTGATTCTTGGTTTCGGCTCAGGTTTTCACAGTTCATGAGATCAAGCCCCACACTGGGCTCTGTGCTGGCAGCATGGAGCCTGCTTGGGATTCTCTCTCTGCCCCTCCCCTGCTCATGCTCTCTCCCAGTCTCTCAAAATAAATAAACTTAATAAAAAAGAATTATATTTTTTTAGTTCGATGGAAAATTGGAGATAATCACATTTAGGAGGAGAAGTTATATTGTGAATATAAATACACTGGCTGTTGATATTAGACCATAAGCTCTTTCCCTACTTTTTCCAGTAACAAGAAACAAAAAATAAGCAACCAAAAAAAGAAAACCACTGAAGTTTAAGTGAAAGAGAGTATGTTTATATAATACATGGGCAATGTACATATGTTTCATCATCAAACAATGGGACATCTCTACCTTTGTCCGGAGAGGCCATATTTTTCTTGACAATAAACTTTAAAAGAAATCCATTTAGCATGAGGACAAGCAAGCCTATATACTTCAATGATTCTTGTAACTGTATAGGACAGAAAAATAATTGGTGCTCATAGACATGACCCTGTGTCATCAATAAAAGGTTCCATCCAGTGTATTCTGTTTCATAAAGCAGAGACTGTCTAATACATTTATGAAGTGGATATAAGTGAGCCTGAAAGAGATGACTGACAGTTTTAGTCATGCCTCATGTCAGTAGGAGAAGAATTGGCAACATGACAGAGGACATTCAATAGGGTAAGGAATGGTAATATGACAGCTGGGTGGAGAGGTGGTAGGGGGCTACAGATTGATGGAGAAGGGACAGTTGCCAAAAGGACAGAGACTGGAAGTGACTCTTTGCCAGAAAAAAAAAAAAACTCAAAAACAAACAAATAAAAAAGAAACACTGTAAAGGAGAGAAAGATGCTAATATCAGGCTGGGGTACAGGAGTAGCAGGAGGTGAGAGAGCAGAAGAGAGAATGAAAAGTTTTATTCATTTCCTACTTGCTTCCACAAAGTGTAAGCACAGCGATTACTACTTACTGAGCTTTCCATATACCAGCCACTTTGTAGATACAGTAGCTAAACTTTGGAGATACATAATCTTCTTTAATCTTCAAAACAAGCCAGTGGAGTGAGCATCATTATGTTCATTTTACGGAGGTCAGTAAACTTGTACAAATCACATTATTAGTCAATGGCAGGGACAGTACTGCAGGTCAGGACTCTCTGAGTGCCCAGGGTATACTCTTAACCATTCCCTTCTAAAATCAGTCAATTTCAGAGACACTCGGGAAGTCAAGCAAACAGCCATGATGCTGGAGAGATGATGTACTTACCTGTGGATCTTGCAAGGTTTTACCTATAACTAAATCTCTAGGGAAGACTACAGAGGTGAAAGAGTTAAGGAAGGACTTCTAGGAAAGCTGACCCAGAAAAACACCCTGCTCACACACCACTGAAAGAGGTGGCAGATAAACTAATGAATGAGATTTTAGTGGCATGGTATAATTATTATTTCCAAATGCCATTCACCAACTTATTTTAATATTATATCAAATTAATGTTACTTCCACTATTTTCCCCAAAATATTGCTTACCTCCTCTTTTTCTTTTTCTTTCTTTCTTTCCTTTTCTTTTTCCTTCAGATTCGTTTTGCCAATGTCAGATTATGACCTGAGGTCAAAGGATTTCACTTCTACTAAATATCAGCCAGGTGAGACGTTGGAGGCTGTATCCTTAGGCACACAAGTTTTAAAATGTTGCTTAGTGTTACAAACCTCAATCACCCTATAAAATTGCCATGTGCCACTAAGGGCTATGTTCCAGGAAATTTGGGGATGGGTGCTCTGACAGACGTATTATACACTTTAGAGAGTTTTCTATTAAAAATGACTTAAATATGGCTTGGTGGGAATAGCTTCAGCTTTCTTTAAGAGCAGTTATTCCCAGATAATGGCAAATAAATACGATATTACTGAATAAGCTAAGTTAAAATTACATTGTCACTGAAATATTTATGAACCTATCTTTATACATTTACATCCAAATCAGTTTAAAGAATAAAGCTGTTTTGTTTAAAAGGAAAAAAATGTTAAAATAATAAAACAGAAATGATTCTACTAAATATATTTAAGAAATAAACAGATTTGTTAATAAATGATTTGTGGTTCAAGTTCTAAGACACCATGACCAAATGTTACCTGTGTCCTTCAAACATGTGAAGTTGTCTGATATACTTCTCATGTGATGTGGCAAGTTTAACATGATAGAACTCATGGGGCAAATTTTGAGTTTCCCTATATTTGTTTAGATAACTAATGCATTCATAAATCCTTATATTTAATAGACAAAGAATTATATGGCCTAAAGTATTTGGTTTTAGTGTTTATTGAATGACTTACCCAGGGAATCACTAAACTCTCATGACACTTTGCCTAAGAAAGCAGAGTCAGAAAGTTCTACATGCAATGATCTGCATACATCGTTTAGTGTATGGGCTCACAAGGCATGAAGGACGGTCATTATTTGGCAGGGGGGAGAGGGGGGTGGTCAGATGAGTGGTCCTCTTTGACAGAATGACCTTGTTTAATGCCCTCTGTGCCATTCACTCCTCCATTCTTGATCAGCCAGTTCCATTTATCATTCTAATTAGGCAGCATCTTGCCAGCTCAATCAGCCTCAATTACTTTAGGCCTCATTAGTGACTGACATTCTGTATCAAGTGCATCTTTGAAGGAGCAAGGTCAGATAAAGAAGTTGAGTACACAGACAGAAAGCACACTCATATCTCTATACATGAGGCTTTTGGACTTGGCAAGACATTCATAAGATATTCAAAGTTTTCATTCCATAGTCAGATTACAGCCCTCCGATCAAAACATTTTGTTTGTATTTAATGTCATCTAATTGCTTTCAAAAGTTGACATCTAAAATCTCTGGTCAGAGAATTTAAAGCCATGTGTAGTTCACAAGTAACTGTTACCTATCAAAGAAATTGATTCACCTATGGTATTTATTTTTGTTTCATGTATAGTGACATAGCAAAACAAACTAACAAAGAAACAAAACCAACCAAATAGAAGAAAAACCCTCTTCAGAACTGCTGGGGGTCAGGGGTGCGGTGGGTGGCTCAGTCAGTTAAGTACCCAACTTCAGCTCAGGTCATGATCTCACAGTCTGTGGGTTTGAGCCCCACGTTAGACTCTGTGCTGACAGCTCAGAGCCTGGAGACTGCTTTGGATTCTGTGTCTCCCTCTCTCTCTGCCCCTCCCCTGCTCATACTCTCTCTCTCAAAAATAAATGTTTAAAAAAATTAAAAAAAAAAAAAGAACTGGTGGGGTCAGTGGGTGAGATTTTCACCATTTCTATTTACTTAAATCTAGAAGAACACAGGTAACAAGGTAACATTATAAAATCAGTGCATTCAATAAGATTTAGATAATACCAATCTGGAGGAATATTTGTGATGTGCTATTAAGTAAAAACTACAGACTTTCAACAGCATATATAGCTGTGCAAAATATGGATATATGTGGTCAAGTTCTAGAAAGTAATGTGAAAAAAAATGTTAAGCTAGTAAGATTATTATCATTTTACTTTGTTTTGGTTGTACAAAGCTGTCATTTTTTAAGATTTTGTAAGGTTTAGGGTTTTTTTTAAGTGCAGATCAGAAACACTGTACTCAAAGTAAGAATTTTTTTTGTTTTTTTTTTCTTTTTATTTTCAAAATCCGGTAAGAATCTACAGTTTTATTCCTAAGAATGGAGGAAAGTTACTGGAACATAACACAATTCCATTTAATAATCTATTAATGAATCCCTACTATGTGCCAGGCACCAGTGATTTGAGTATATATTAAACAAAACCTTTGCTTCTTAGTAGTCCATGGATTAAAAGTGGAGACAAACATATAAATAAGTAATGATCATACTACATCGTACATACAATAATAGTGTGTCCCCAGAACACCAAGGAAGAGACCTTTAACTCTGTCCAAGGTTACCACAGAGGAAATATGATTCAAAGAAACCTTCAAGGGGCGCCTAGGTGGCTCAGTTGGTTGAGCGTCCGACTTTGGCTCAGGTCTTGATCTTGCGGCTTGTGAGTTTGAGCCCTGTGTTAGGCTCTGTGCTGACAGCTCAGAGCCTGGAGCCTGCTTCAGATTCTGTGTCTCCCTCTCTCTGCCCTTTCCCCAGCTCACACTCTGTCTCTCTCTAAAATAAATAAATAAATAAATAAATAAATAAATAAATAAACAAACAAACAAACAAGAAACCTTCAGAAACATGAAGGTGTTTAAAAGATGGATAGAGGGCATGGGAAAGCCCCAGGAAGAGCAGCAACCCCAGTACAGGAAGGACATGTGAGGAGAGAAAGAGGTGGATTATAGCCCAGTTAAGTGGTAAGGGGCAGACTGGCTGTCCAAAGCCTGGAGCAGCAACCAGGCACAAAGGTCCTTGAGCAGGAGAGCACGACACAAATGTCATGGGCTGTGCTCCTGAGAATAGACAACCTCATTAATTAACTTGCAAAAACCAAGGTCTGCTGCTCTAACTTTCACTTGCCTTCTTAGTTTTACCTGCCATCAGCTTCTAACCCCTTCACTACAACCTAAGTTTCAGGTTCAGGCTTTGGGTCCAGATATTTTATTTGTTCTATGCACTTTGGCTCAGGAATAAACACTATAATTTGACCTCCGTCCTGGTCTTGACCCCCTCCCCTGATTCTGCTCCTGAAGGCTGCCATGTCTGATGTAGAATCCCCATTCCTCTCTTTTTCCTCTGTCAGCCAGGAAACTGTTTTCAGTTCACAGATGTTATGATAGCTTTAGAGAAAATCACACTATCCAGTGGGACTGTACATTCTCTAATGTGTGCCTGCTTGGGACTCTCTCTCCCTCTCTCTCTTCCCCTCCCCAACTTGTGCTCTCTCTTTCTGTCAAAATAAATAAAAATAAACTTTAAATAAATAAAATAAAATGTATTCCAATAAAGAGATTAAAAAATATTCAAAAATGTCATTATAAATCCATTGCAATATCTCCATAGAGACAAAAACTGTTCCTTTCAACAATTGCAGTTGCTGATTTTTTGTTTTTGTTAGTTATCAGAAAAATTTTTGTTATGTGTATAGAACAGAATTGAACTGTTCTGATAAGCTGATAAATAAATACAGAGATTTTATCCTGAGAATACATTTCAAACGTGAGATTTGTTTAAATTTTCCACTCCCCTATTGAAGAGTTAAACATGCTTTCAGGTTGCTTTCAACAAATGAGTCACAATATGTAACGTGCACTCATGATTAGTAGAAAACTCTCCTGCAGTAAGACTCACTTCGCTTGCCTAAACAAATTTCCTGTGAGAAGCTAGATACACTATCAAAAACAAGACACTCAGTGTATGAAAAAAAGGACTTTAGGGTATTAAGCTTAGTGACCTGAATACTATTAGTTCAGTTTAATATTTAATCTATTGTACTTAGAAAATTAAGCAAGAAAATGTATTGTTAGGTATTCCATATTTGCCAAGCAGATAAGCAGACTCCTTCGTTACATCACTACACTGCAAAAAATAGGCGTATTCTTCCAGGTAATGTAAACTCTGTTCTTTTTTATTCTTACCAACCCATGAATAAGATTTCGGTGCTAGCAAAAGAGAGCAGTTTTTATCTGCAACTCCCATCTTCTGCTCAATACCCCCCCCCCTCATTTCCCTAAATTCTAAACATGCTCTATGAAAGAGTGGCTCTAATTGCATCCATTGCTTTTCATCTTCAGCAGGACCTACATGTGTCTCCTAAGTTCTTGCTAAACATCCTTCATAATGTGACAGTCATTTCTTTCCTTCTGCCATGAATTGATTAATGCAATACCCACTATTAACCTGTGCTTCTACGAGCACTTGGTGTGCGTAACCTAGTAAACATCAGATAAAAGCCTAACGTACAGCTCATTTGCAACACTGCATTTGGTCCTGGCTGAGAGAATATACTGGAACAGATCCAGTGGTGTGTATAAATCAATTCCGTTCACACCCCTGAAAAGCTGCCTAGTCCTGCCAGCTCGAGCTGTTGGCAGATGGAAGGCTATGTGTGAAAACTTCTGCAGTTGTTTGCACCATTCCTAAAAGAAATAAAGAGAATTATAGCAAAGAATAGTGGAAAACATTTCAGCTTCATGCACTACTGCTCTGGCTAAAACCTTCGTTTTTAACAGGGATGCGTAACAATCTGTAAAACCACAGAGAGAAGTTTGGATCTGCCACAGGACTTTAATTTATCTGTTTAATTTGTTTTTGTGATTAACGGGTTACAATTTGCTTACATCTATAGAAAATTCCATAACTATTTGGCATATATCAGAGACTAAAGCGCATAGTGAGAAGACAGAAAATGTTCTGAAGCAGGCACTGCTATACGTGAGCTAACTCCTTGCCAGTTTGCATGGCACCTCCCATGTATTACCTCTTTCAATAGAGAGGAATAGCTGTTATCAAATTTTCCTTGGATTACTATGTGGAGCATTTGTATTTTTGGAAAATCTTTTTCTGTCCTTATTTCTGCAAACACATACTTCTTGATCAAGAACTGAAAAAAAATAAGGTACTATTATAAATTCTAAGATAGCGTGAGTATTGGAGGGAGATAACCCCAAATTCAGAGTTGGCAAATAGATCTAATCTCCCATGCCAACTCTCATCAACTACTTGTGGCTCCCCAGAGCAGCCCACGTATTAGTATTATTGTATCTTACAAAAATTCAGGCAAAAAAAAAAAAGCCTTAGTTACTGATATCTGACAGTAGTATGGGTGGGACCAATGCTGAAGATCTCCTGTCTACTTATATTTAAAAGGATACATCTTCACAGACAAAAATGCAATAAAATACAATGAGGATCAGAGACTAAGAAGAATAGTAAACACAAATTTGAAAATGACATCATATATATTTGTTAGATTTTCAAAATCTGTTAATGAGACTGGCAACATGGAAATGAAAGAAAAGCTAGATAAGCAGCCAGAAAATGGATTTTCTTAAAAAAACTGCAAAGTAACCTCAGAATTTATATCCTAATTAAGCCCCAGAAATGAAAATCTTTTGCCTTGTTCTAAACGTCTGTGTCATAATTAAACAACTGATACAAAAGTCAGCCCCCAAATACTTAATAGTTACCTGCTGATTAAAAAGTGTGGGCACTGCCCAAGAATATTTGATTGACTTGCTCTTGAGAGGAAGGCAACATTAAAGGTTACTTTTTAATCATGGCCTATTATAAAGTCAACCAGATAAGAAATATTGCCAGCATTATCTAGAGGTACAAGATCATGTTCCTGGATTCTTAAAGCATAAAGTGACAAAGCAAAGTTAATTTTTAATTTGGATCAAATACTACTCTAATTTTGGAAACAATGGTAAGAAGAATAATTAGCTCAGGAAAATTTAGAGTCCTGACTCAAAAACACCAGGGAAATCTTGGCCAGTCTATTCTAGGCTATAATTCTATTCTCTCTATCCCAGAGACCACCTCTGTATTAGTAAAGATTCTCCAAAGAAACAGAACCAATAGGAAGTGTTTATCAATTGGTTGATAAAGAGATATATTTATATATGATACATGTGCATATATATATATATATATATATATAATGTTTATTTTTGAGACAGAGAGACAGAGCATGAACAGGGGAGGGGCAGAGAGAGAGAGGGAGACACAGAATCTGAAGCAGGCTCCAGGCTCTGAGCTGTCAGCACAGAGCCCGATGCATAACTTGAACTCATGAACCGTGAGATCATGACCTGAACCAGTCAGATGCTCAACCAACTGAGCCACCTAGGCACCCATATATGTATGTCTGTATATATATATATATATATATATATATATATATATATAGTCTATAGATAGTCTATAGATATATATATAGACTATCTCTCTCTCTCTCTCTCTCTCTCTCTATATATATATATATATATATATAGACATATATATATGGTTTATTTTAAGGAATTGGCTTATGTGTTTACAAAGGCTGGCAACTCCAAAATCTCCAAGGTGCACCACCACCAGCTGACTAGAAATTTAGGAAGAACTGATATTGCAGTTAAATTTCAAAGTCTTTCTGCTGCAGAATTCCCTCTTGCTTGGAGGGGGTCAGCCTTTTGATCTATTCAGTCCTTCAATTGATTGGATGACGCCCATCACATTAGAAAAGGCAACGAGCTTTACTCAATATCCACCAGTTTAAATGTTGATCTCATCCAAAGCCACACTTACAGAAATATCAAAATAATTTTGACCACATAACTGGGCACTGTGGCCCCGTCAAGCTGACATAAAATTAGCCATCACAACTACCTACCCGAGAGACACAAGAAACAGCAAAACTACAAAGGTTAATGTATCCCTAATACATGAAGGTAGCATGGAAGCTTGAAACTTAATATCTCCTTTGCTTGAGAATTCAATTAAGTTTGAATAAATTAATAAATTAAGTTTCTCAACTATTTATTGCACATTATGACAGATTGCTTTTCATAAAAATGATCACAACAATATCTTTTATTCCTCACGCTCTTCTGCAACGTGACCTTGACATTTCCCCATGAAGGGGAGGGCTATCATTTTCTTCTCTTTGAATGTGAGCTGTCCTTAGTGATTCATTCGTAACCAACAGAATTCAGTGGCAGTGACACTGCATGATTTCTGAAGGTAGGTCAGAAAAAGCTGTGAGCTCCCAGCTTGGTCATTTGAACACTCACCTTCAAGATGAAGGTGCTTTGAGAAGCAAAGGCACATGGAGAGACCAAATAGGAGCTCAAGGTTGCAGTTACAGCTAAGCCCATACTTAGTCATCCCAGTTCAGATGCTGGAGACATGAGTGTAAGTTGCCTCTGATTATTTCAGCCCCGAGGCATCCCAGTCAGCCATTGGCGTGTTCCCGGTTGACGCCCTGGACAACATGTAGCAAGAGAAGTGTCCCCACTATGCTCTGCCCAAATTCCTAGCCACAGAATACATGAGCATAATAAAATGGTTGCTGCTTCATGCTACTGAGTTTGGGGTAGTTTGTAAACACACAGATAACCAGACCAAGGGCAGTCCCTTGGTCCCTATGTATAAGCAAAATACAAAGTGAGAAATAAAAGTAAAATAAAATTAAACGTTATTGACATTCCATCTACAGGAGTTAAAAATATAAAAACATGAGGCAAAAGCCTGCTCTTAGACCACAAAGGCATATTACACTTATTATTAACAAGTGATGTACATAATACCAATATGACAGTAATGTTTTTAAATGTAGTTCTTTCTTTAAAAAGTAAACATAAACGCTGTTTGATTTTTACAACTCAGATCACTGGCTATGTGCCTTCTTTGTCTTTCTGGCATCCTCTCTTGACATTTTTCTAGAAGTAACTTGCATAGAAGTAACTCCAAAACCTGTCAGAAGCAAGGACTACCCACAGTCCCTGTTACAAGAGACGTGGAGGGAGAGAATCAAAGAGGTTTCTTCCTCTTCACTAATGCCAGAGGATGTGGGGGAGCAGGAGGCAATCAGGCAGAATATTTCAATAATTCATTTTTCTATTTCATGTCCTTCATCTTCTAATAGAGTGGATTTTTTTTAAAAATCTGTACAGAGAGCACCTTATATTATAAATCTTGTTTCACTAGGTTGTAAACTCTTAAATGACAGGAAGTCTGTCTTTTTTCTCTCCATGTTTTGAATAGTGTCTTGTATCCTGACCTCTCAAATATTAAATCAGTCAAGCCTTGGAACAAAAAGTATTCAAAAAATTGGTTTTTTTTTTCATAACCTACAGAGTCTTTTTGCTTCCCAGTGAAGGTAATGAAAGGTCTTAATCATATCATAGGTGCCAGCTTTTCATTTTCCTGGTGAGTGCCCTGGTACTAAATCCAAATCAAACCCTCATTGCAGCAAAGTTAAGTTGCTGGGATGACCAGCCTAGCCGGTCATCTCACCATCTTCTCCCATCTCCCACAGAGTGGAAGATTGCTCCATAAACCATGTGCCTTCATGCTCATCCAATCCTATTGGAAGTGATGAAAGTAACGGTCTCACAGTCTTTCCTTTAAGAAGCATTTCATGATCCTCACTCTAGACTTTCAAAGCTTAAAGCGCAGCAATTACACAACTCGACAAAAATTTAAGGGGCCAGTAAATTGCAAACGCAGGGCCAGAACTTATTAAGGTAAATGAAGCAGTCTGGTCACTCTTAGTCATGAAACCAAACACATAGAATGACAGGTCTGCCACGAAGACGGGTAGCTAGTCATTTGACCTTAAGGCACCTTTTCTTATAGCCACATAGGAAGGTGTCTAGTCAGTAGTCTCTTAACGACAAATGAAAAAGAGAGAGAAAACACATACTTCTCTTTATCATTTAAAGGAAACAAAGAAGAAATGGGAGTACATGTAAGTAAACAATACCCAGAACAAAAATAGTGGAAAAATAAGATATACCACTTAAGTAGCATACAGAAAAGGCAAAAATAAAAAACAGATAAGCTAGCTGTATGTATGTATTTTAAAAATCAAATTTTAAGTCTCTGAACTAAGATTACGTGTGATATGCAAGATCACTTCAGAAAATGTCCAAATTTGTAATCTTAACACTTAAATGTTATTAAACGTTGCTTCAACAAAAAAGTCTTCACATTAAAAGAGTAATTGAATAGGCAGTGTTGTCTAAATGATTTGCAGTGTTCACTTTTTTATTTTTTTAATTAAAAAAATTTTTTTAGTGTTTATTTATTTTTGAGAGAGAGACACAGAGAGAGAGACAGAGCGTGAGCGGGGAGGGGCAGAGAGAGAGGGAGACACAGAATCCAAAGCAGGCTCCAGGCTCCGAACTGCCAGCACAGAGCCCAATGCGGGGCTTGAACCCATGAACCATGAGATCATGACCTGACCCGAAGTCGGACGCTTAACCGACTGAGCCACCCAGGCACCCCTTTTATTTTTTTATTTAAAAAAACTTTTAATGTTTATTGATTTTTGAGAGAGAGAGAGAGAGACCACAAATGGAGTAGCAGTAATGAGAGAGATAGAAAGACACAGAATCTGAAGCAGGCTCCAGGCTTCAAGCTGTCAGCACAGAGTCCAACTCTGGGCTAGAACTCACAAACCGTGAGATCATGACCTGAACCAAAGTCGAACACTTAACTGACTGAACCACCCAGGCGCCCCTGCCAGAGTTCACTTTTAAGATGAAATCAGAATCTTTTGTTCAAAAACTAGGAAAAAAACGTTTTCATTTGTCCAGTTTCTCCCTCAATCTGTCATGATGTCATTTACTCTTATTTTCCATATTTAAATAAATAGATTATATTAAAATATATATATATAAATTATAGAACTTTATGTATGTATATATGTATGTATGTATGTCACACACACTTGGGTGTAGGGATTTTTGCATCCTGAGCACAGACCCTTACAGATACCAAATAGCTCACACTGTGATTCCATCCTTCCCCACACCCAGGCCCTGGCCCCCACCTGGGGTGTAAAGTGGCAAAGAATCAATCCCAATAGGATCCAGGCCTTTGGAACACGCTCATTTGTCCCGTTCATTTATAAAACCCAAATGCAAAGATATAATTATTAGTAATTTCAAAATAGTATTCATTGAACAGCAAACTCTAAGCCCAGTGTTCTTCTGAGTATGTGGTTTTGTGTGACTATATTGATTACATATCCAGGAAACCAGCCCTATTTACAGGCAACATTTAGAAAACATATCTTTAAATTTATGATTTTTAAGGCAGTTTACTATTACGCCTTATTCTTACTATTATGCCTTATTCATGCTAAGAGTATGTTTTCTCATAATTTATGCTTTCTATTTTAATATTTTAGTTTTGCTTAATTTGAATTTGGAAGGATTTTCTCTTCTACAATAAGCTTCTTTAGGACAAAAAGATATAGTGGATTTATAATGGGACGACTTCACTAAGGTGAATCCCACTTCTCTTCCATGAATGCCTCTGCTTATAGTGGACTGCTGAAGAATCACCTGGGAGGTCTGGACAGTAGATGTGAAACAGCAGCCATTTTGGAGCTCATACATACATTGTTGTTTATCTGTGGTTCATGTTGTTGGTATGAGGGTATGGCCAGCCATGCAGATTAATCAGCCCCTGCAATTGTGTAAGATCAAATCCCTATAACATCTCAAATATACATAATATATAATCACATATACATATATATTATTTTTGTCCACAGAAAACTGTATTTTTACAGTGGGGTTTCATATATATATGTAAATATGTATATATTTATATATACATTTATATATATATTTACACATACATATATGTATACATGTATATATACACTTCTCTGATAGAATCCTAATGCAAGGAGTTACTAACAAAATAGGAAACATTCTGTGATTTACAAGCAAGATAAATACATTTCCTAGGAAATTTAAATTTTGTTTATAATGCTCAGATGATTTTAGGGGCATCTGGTTGGCTCAGTCACTTAAGCGCCAGACTTCAGCTCAGGTCATGATCTCACAGTTTGTGGATTCGAGCCGTGTATCAGGCTCTGTGCTAATAGCTCAGAGCCTGGAGCCTGCTTCAGATTCTGTCTCCCTCTCTCTGCCTCTCCCCCAGTTGCACTGTTTCTGTTTCTTTCTCTCTCTCTCTCTCTCTCTCTCTCAAAAATAAATAAACATGAAAACAATTTTTTAATATAATGCTCAGATGATTTTAAATAAAATTTGGGAAGTGTTCTGTTTCTTATTATTAGACATTCTTTATTTTTCCAGTCTTTGGGAACATCGTTCTAAGCAACCTATCTTTGTTGGCCCCCGCTAGTTCTGTTCTCCAATTCTACCGCACATGAACTCATTGTGCACTAGCCATACTCAGAATCCTCTCGTGCACATACCCACATCTTTTTGAGCTGGAAACATTATCTCCAGCTATCACAACAAATGCTTTTACAGTACCATTCTCAACTGATACATGTATATAATATCTCCAGTTTCAAACTTTATGGGTATGAAGATTTGTCTCTTCTAATATGCATATTCTCCCAATCCAATATTTTGCAAATATTGGATTTTCCAATATTTGGGGTTTTTTACAAAATTTTTTTTACAAAATTTTCTGATATTTTGGGTTTTTTTTTTTTACAAAAAATCAAGGGAAGGGATTTATGAAACTGTAGGATATTATGAGAAAAATGAGTTAGTCTCAAGAGAGTTGTGTGTTCCAACGATACAAATAGAGTGATCAATAAATAGTAAACGGGCCTTTCTACACCTGCAAAGGTACTTAAACTTTGTGGGACATTTCTTCCTTTTCATATACTTATTTTCAATTCCTTCATAAATATAGATTAGGCAGCCTTTTATAATATCTTCCAGGAAGGAGCTCGTAAATAAGTCTGTACTGTGATTTTTTTTCCCCCAAAAATATAAAATTCCCAGGTTGATAAATAACAGGCAGATAATCAATGTTAATTTTTTTATACTTATTCCCTAAGTCATTTTCAGTCATTTTGTTTCTGGGACTCCTCTAAAACACTTTAATCAGCTTATGTAAGCACACAAAATTATGTTCCACTTGTCCTCTGAAAGTCCCTCCAAAAATGGATGATGAATATAAACAGAATAGATGATACACTGCCATTATTATTTTTTTTATTTGAGTATAGGTGACACTCAGTGTTACATTGGTATCTGGTGTACAACATAGGGATCCAACCTCTCTATAGTTACGCTATGCTCACCACAAGTGTAGCTACCACCTGTCATCATACAAAACTATTATAATATTATAAACTGCATTCTTTGTGCTGTATCTTTTATTCCCATTGAATTTCTGTTTGTCTCTATTTCTTACATTTCAACAAAGTTACAAGTTTACTTTCAAATTGCAAAATTTCTTCTGCAAATGAGAATCTACTTTCTCAATGTCTTCCTCCAAACTGTCTGCTCCCTAAGTTTCTCTTTGGGTGGAGTCCAGAGTTCTCATCCTCTTTAGAATAGTCCCTAAAATATTAGTAAACACTCCTTCCTTTTCTCTTAATTAATATGTAAAATTTGAATGTGCATGTTTTAATGGTGTAAGGTCTCAATAGCGATCTATATATAAAACACATGTTTATCTTTTAGGTCCTTTTGGTCCTGTCTTAACTTTCAGCAGTTTCTGCCTATGAGTTTACTATGACCAATTTGTGTCGGGTTGCCAGCTTATTTATATTCTGACATGCTCCACAAATGCACTGATATAAAAGTAAGAAAAATATATGTGACAAAGATAAGTAAAAATAAACCTCGATGACCAAAAATATGAAATAAACACAGAGGTCCATAACAGGAGGACAGAAAAACACAAACATTCAAACAATAAAAATAATCATATTATTTTACTAAAATACAAACTTTTACCTTGGGTTCCTTCTAAGTCAAAGTGCAAAGTGAAAACAATGCCGTAATTCTAATTTTGCATAGATCTGTATATTACATGCATACCTATACATAGGAGTATATGTATACATATACAGGTTATGAGTGTATACATACACACTCATACATATACACATATATACACTTATATACATATATGTATACATACATGCATATATGCACTCATATGTATACATATACAGGTTATGAGTGAAATCAAAGCATTTAATAAATAATTACTTTAAACTCCATGTAGTATTAATTTACAGAACTGATACTTTGAATGCATTTTCAAACATGCAATATATTCAGAAGCTATGTCTAGTAGCTTCCATCAAAGAAAGTTGAGTGTAGCATCCAAATACACTTTATTGAAAATGGATTCAAAAAAACAAAGGAAGGCTATAATTTCCATGCACTAAATCACGGAGTATATTGGAAAATGTAATGTTTGTCTACCAAATGTCAGGGATGTAAGTATTTTCTTCATGGGATTGATGAAAAAAAAATCTTTTATGGATAGTAAATACAAGATCAAAGAGATTGTGCACACTTAAAGCTCATCATTTTTAAGACATTTCCAACTGCATCCTAAATTCAAACTTGTTGCTAACATTTGCCTTCAAGCAATCTGTCAGAGCAATTAATACAAGGTGGGCTTTGTCACTCACCTATTAGTAAACTGAAGCTGGTTAGTTACGCAAAAAATCATAATGGAAGCAATTTTTAATGATGTATCCAGCATGCTTTGGGTTCTACTTCTGTTTAAAAACTGAAGTTGGGGATGCCTGGGTGGTTCAGTCTGTTGGCATCCGCCTCTTGGTTTCGGCTCAGGTCGTGATCTCACAGTTTTGTGGGTTCGAGCCCTGCATCAGGCTCTGTGCTGGCAGCACTTGGGTTTCTCCCTCTATCCTTCTCTCTCTGCTTCTCCCCTGCTCGTACTGTCTCTGTTTCTCTCAAGATAAATAAATAAACGTTAAAAAAAAATTAAAAACTGAAGTTGAAATATTTGCATATTATAAAAATTTTATTTTAGAATTTTGAAGAAGAGCTATGATCATCCTGGGGTAGAGTCTCATCGCCGTAATCAGATCCACTGCAAATACATTTTTTTCTGAATATGCAACTTTAAATATTTCATAACACTCAATTATTTCTCAAAATTATAATTATAAATGTCTATTTAAAACATAATCTGTTTCTTAAATGTTTTCTCCAATGTTTATGTGTGGGAGTATTTTCCATGCTACACTAAGCCACACTTTTCATTTATGTACTCTCATTGCATTTCTAGATCACTGGGCTTTTCTAATTCAACACATGGACTCTGTGCCCCTGAACCGAACACTAAGAAGACAATGCTTGCAAAATTTGCTTTCACTCCATTAAAGTGAGTTTTATGGAAGGTGCTTTCCTGATTATTTGAATCTTGCTCATTCATTTGTTAACGATAATGTATCTTTCCCACATGGTATCCAGTGCTGCTAGCCCTGACATTGGTAAGTCAGAAAAAGCTGAAAATAAAGTGATCTTTGGGAATTGCCTAAAGGAACACAGACTCATTTTCTAGTGTCCTTTATAAGAAATACGCACATATTCATTAATCTAGCAAAAAGACTTCCTTAAAAATAATTTTAGTCATTTTTAGGCTGTACTGTCCCTTTTATCCCTTGGAAATTATTCATTTCTTAATTCTGTTACTTTTTTAAAAGCTTATAAGTTGATGGCATGTACAGAGGAGAAAATCTAAAAGGTGCTTTTTAAAATATATAGCATATTGGTGAGGATCTAGCCTACCATTTGAATTTATGTTCTCAACTTATATGTAGCATGTGCAGATAAAATATCTGCTTTTAGGTCACCACCACCACAACAAAAAATAGTAAAGCCAATTCAGAAAAGAACAAAACTATTTTACAATTGCAAAGAAATTTTGAAAGAAATTGTCATTTTCTTATTTTCTTCTTTACTCAATGTTTCCTGGGTACCAAATAATCTTTTGAGTGGCACATCTTCAGCATCTAATAATGTAAGTACGTCTGTTACTCACAACTCCAAAAGAATGAAGGTTGTCGTGTAAGGCCACAGTTTTGCACTTGGGGCAAGCTAAAGCAAACCGCAACTGTAGAGGGCAGCTGATAGATGGCAAGTGGGTTAGGGTTAGCTAGTTTTGGTGGACTTCCTGGGAATTGACTAATTTGAATACTTCGCCAGTTCCAGGGCTTAGGGGCTGTCCCTAGTCATATAGTACCTGAGCCAGGGTGACTAAAGTGGGGTATAGCGGCCCCCAAGTACGAGAGGTTGGATGTGAACTTAATCAACTGTTCAATAAGTAGAACTGATTGGCGTCCAGCTAAGGCCTCAAAACTGGGTCAATACAGCATTGTAAGAAAATATAGAGTCACTACCAATTTTCTGAACCATGTCCTGATGATATAATTCAACACCGATGGAATAAATGTTTTACACTTTACTCTGCATTCTTCTGTATTGTACTAGGTATGAAATAACCTTAACTTTGGGACATTGAGAAAGAAACTTCTGGTCCCCGTGTCCCACAGGATGCCTCCTCATAAGCTTGGCCTCTACCTGTTGGCTTCTGTCATTGCTATGCCCACAGTTAGGACAACTCTTGTTTATTTTGGGGACTGTCAAAGCCTGTCATCTAAAGGCTCTGACGGTGCTACCTCTGACCCTTGACTGCACACTTCGCCCATTAAACCCCATTAAGCCTTAAGTGTTAGAGCACCTTCGATATAGCAACTGTTGGACAGTAATTTCTACTATCAGTTTTACATTATCATTACTTGGGGCATTTCTATTTTATTTTTGAGAGAGAGAGAAGAAGAGTGTGAGCAGGGTAGGGGCAAAGAGAGAGGGAGACACAGAATCTGAAACAGGCTCCAGGCTCCAGGCTGTCAGCACAGAGCCTGACGCAGGGCTCGAACTCACAGACCATGAGATCATTACCTGAACCAAAGTCGGATGCTTAACTGACTGAGCCACCCAGGCATACCTCCTGGAACATTTCTAAA
Source organism: Prionailurus bengalensis (assembly GCF_016509475.1). NCBI lineage: Eukaryota > Metazoa > Chordata > Mammalia > Carnivora > Felidae > Prionailurus > Prionailurus bengalensis. Next base: position 104,059,903 of record NC_057349.1, read on the forward strand.
AATTATGCTCTGACCCCATCCCCGGCATTAAAATCAAAATCTCTTCGTGGGGTATGGCCTGGGATTTAAATGTGTACACAGGATTGAGACAATTGCACGTAGGTGGCCCTGACAGAAACAGGGCACTTACTTCTCAGCTGGTACCGTCTTGCCCTTCCCTAGGGTTCAAGGTGCATTTTCAGATTTTTTTCTCTACCTCACTAGAGTAAGTAAAGATGGAGAGAGTCAGGGTGGAAGGAGATGGCGTGTGCACATTCCCATCATTTAAGGCTTCATGCTCCAGCTTCTACTCTTATGTGCGTCAGGAGGAAAGGAGGAGGTCAAGAGGGAATTCTTGGAGCTTTCATGCCTGCTTCAGGGAATGCACATTTCCCATGGCTTGCCTCACTTGGTGTCCTGGGGAGCCTGAATGCTAACATCTTCAACTTGAGTTTCTCTTCATCAAGCCAGAATAGAGTTCTTCATAAACAGTCTATCACTGCCTTACCTACCAAGACTTATACCCTACAAGGTTACAAAGGAAGTTTGAGTGTCCCCATCCACCAAGGGACTTCTGGTATTAATTCTCCTAAAAACCAAAACCACTTCCTTTTGTTATCATTATGGTCCCTCAAGTCTTCTATCTTACATTATCTCTTACATTATCCCATTTTTTTCAGACAACAAACTCAACACAGGAACACTTATTAAACCCTTTTTATGTAATGGGCTCTGAAGATACAATGACGATCAAGATAGATGTGGGCCTTGTTAGCAATGTAAAGGGTATTAATCTCGATCGACCAACTCAGGTACCTAAAATTACAACTTTATTGTTTTGTAATGCAACTGTAGATTTATGCCTAGTTGGTCCCAGCATGTAGCTTGCCTTTTCATCTTCTCAACAGGGTCACTTACAGAGCAAAAATTTTTAATTTCAATGGAGACCAATATATTGATTTCCTTTTTTACTGTTCCATGCTTTTGGTATCAGGTCTAAAACCTCTTTGCTTAACCTTAGAACCTGAAGGTTGTCTTCTATGTTTTTTTTGGAAAGTCTGACTGTTTTACATTTTAATCTCTGTTGCATTTTGAAGTGCTTTTTCTATGATCTGTGAGACTTAGTTTAAGATTTGCTTATTTATGTGTGAACCGCCTATCTGACAAAGGACTAATATCTAAGATGTATAAATAACTCTCAAAGCTTACTAGTAAAAAATCCAAATAGAAAATGAACCAAATACATGAAAAGACACTTCACAGAAAGGGATATAGAGATGGTAAATAAGTGTATAAACATATATTCAAAATCTTAGCCACTAGAGAAATAAAAATTAAGAGTATGATGAGATATCCATACACACCTACATTTTTTAAATTTGACACATACAAATTTAGATAGTTGCATAGAATACAATTTTTATATTGAAAATATCAATATTTTAAAAACTAAATTGTTATCCAATAAAATATATCAAGTATAATATCAGAACCATTTATCACCCACCATTATCCACTTAAAATATGAGAAAGCTCTTTTTATCACACTTAGAAGTTTAACAGATTTCCATTTTTCCATTTGAATTCATATTTCTATTCTGCTTCCCCTTCAAAAATCTATCCTAATGTATTTTATGGCTAAGAGTCTTTTATGGTTAAAACTCTGTGATATTCCCATCCTATCTTCAATAAAGATATGTATATTTTAAAAAGTATTTAGAATTGACTCCTAATGGGTTCAGAATTCCTTAAGAAGGGGATAAAAATGTTCTAAAATTAGATTGTGGTAATGGTTGCCATATAGTCTAAATATATTAAAAACAATACATTAAATTTTTGTTATGGACTGAATGTTTGTATCCTCCAAAATTCATATGTCGAAATCTAATCCCCAGTCTGATAGCATTTGGAGGAGAGGCCTTAGGGAGGTAATTAGTTCAAGAAGCTGAAGTCCTCAGGAATGGGATTAGTGCCCTCATAAGAAGAGGCAAAAAAGCTAGCTTACTCTCTTTATGTCATGTAAAGGCACAATGAAAAGTCAGCAGTCTACAACTCAGAAGAACCCAACCATGCTGGCATCCTGAATGCAGACTTGCAGCCTCTAGAACTGTGAGGAGTAAATTTCTGCTCTTTATAAACCACTCAGTCTATGGCATTTTGTTATAGCAGTCCAAATAGATTAAGACAATTGTACACTTTAAACGGTGAATTTTGTGGGAAATAAATTCAATAAAGCTGTTCAGACAAATGTATAGAGCAAGAAAATAAAGAAAATCTTAATCTAGTAAGTGGGAAGAAGATAGCAAATTCACAAGTGACAGAGGGAAAACCATGCCTCCTTGGTGCTCCACTCAAGAGAATGATGTCCAATGTGAACAGAAGCCAAAAATAAGGGGAAAATAATAATTGAGCTTCTGCGTATTTTAAAGGAGTCCAAGACTCCAAGGCCCAGACAAATAGCTTCTGGAGTTGTAAAAGATCTTAAAGGTTTGGTCATTATCTGCCATTTATTCTGTGAGAAATTAGGGAGAATTAGAGGGAGCCAGTTTTAGAGAAGGATATTTTTACAGAATTGTCAAGAGTGTCCTAAGAAGGGTGAAAAAAAAATCAGGTGGACATAGTTGTCAGTGTCTATTTCTTTATTCTGTTCCATTGATCTTTTTGTCTTTCCTTCCACCCATATCACACAGTTTTGATAAGTGTAAATACAGAATAATTTTTAAAATCAGATAGATTGATTCTTTCTACTTTATTCTTCTTTTCAAGTGGTTTTAGCTATCTTATTTGGGGGGGGGCTTTATACAAATATATATCTACATGCCTCTATCTACAAAAAGTCAATGGATTTTGATTGGAATTGTGTTAACCCTGTATATCATTTTGGGAAGAAATGACATCTTTAGCAAGGCTCCTAATCCACAAACTCAGTATATTTTTCCATTTATTTCAGACCTTCTTAGATATCCCTCATCAGTATTGTGTGGTATTCATAGTACAGGTCCTATACGTGTTTTGTTAAGTTTACACCAAAGTAATTCATTTCACTGAGCAATTATAAATGGCATTGCATTTTTAACTTTAGTATGCCTTTATTGTTAGTATATAGATTTATAACTTTTTAAAAATACATTGACCTTATATCCTGTAATCTTGCTAAATGCATTTACTGTTTTAGGAAACTTTTTTTATAGAATCCTCAGGAGTTTCTACACAGATGATCTATTTTTTATGTTGCCTGCATAGGGGGGTGTTTATTTCTTCCTTTCCCATCTCTATGTCTTCTATAACCTCTTCTTACCTTATTGCCCAGGCTAAGACTTCCAGTACTATGCTGCATGCCAATGGTAAAAGTGAAAATCTTTGCCTTATTCCCTATATTAAGGGGAAATCATTTAGTCTTTCACCATTATGTATGACGTTAGCTGTAGGGTTTTTTGGTAGATGTTTATCAAGTTGAGTCTATTCTCCTTTATTCCTAGTTTCCTGAGAGTTTGTTTTGTTTTGGTTTTGGTTTTATTTTGCTTTGTTTTTTCTTATCCATTAATAAGTTTTATTTGAATATGTACAAATATTGACATATTGATAGATTTTATTTTTTTATATTTTATATATTTATTTTTATTACTTTATTTTATTTTATTCTTTCTGGTAATGGGGAATCCTACAATATTCACAAGTGGGAATATTTATTATTGACACTATTTTTCAGCTTCCTAAAAGTTTATCTTCCAAAAATCTTACTTTTTTATCCTATTGCCTATAGTATCAACCCAGAGTTTCTCATTCCCTTTAAGGTATTTTTTACCCCCAAATAATCCTTATTAATATGCATATATATTGCCTGAAATGACAACCATATGACCCAGTGAATGCCATTAAATACATGACCATGAATTTGTTGATTACCTTATACAGAGCTTGAAGGGACACTAGAAAGGTAAACACTGTGAGGGAAATCTGGGATAACTGTAAAGAAAATAATGAGATATTCTGAGATTTCTAAAGGCCTGGAAAAGAATGATTGATAAGAGAAAATATAGATGATTTTGAGTATGGCAAGGACTGTTTAGAAACAACTTCAAAGCACAATGATAACCTGGACTTTATTAAATTTTAAAATTCCTGCTTTGCAAAAGACAACATTAAGAGAATGAGAAGACAAGCCACAGATTGAGAGAAAATATTTGCAAAAGACACATGTGATAAAAGACTATTATTCAAAATATACAAAGAATTCTTAAAACTCAACAATAAGAAATCAAACAAACCAATTTAAAAATGGGCCAAAGCCTTTAATAAACTCCTCACCAAAGGAGATACAGAGATGGCAAATAAGCATATGAAAATATACTCTACACCATATCAGGGTAACGCAAATTAAAGTAATAATGAGATATTACTACACATTTAACAGAATGGCCCAAGTCCAGACAGTGACAACAACAAATGCTGACAAAGAAGAACAACAGAAATTCTAATTCATTCCTAGTGGGAATGCAAAATGGCACAGCCACTTTGGAAAACAGTTTGGAGGTTTCTTACAGAACTAAACATACTCCACCATGTGATCCAGCAAATCACACTTCTTGGTATTTACTGAAACAAGTAGAAAACTTATGTCCACACACAAATGGGTACGCAGATGTTTACAGCAGTTGTATTCATAATTGACAAAACTTGGGAGCAACCAAGATGCCCTTGAGTACGTGAAAGAAAAAAAACTATGGTACCTTCAAATAGTAGAATAGTACTAAAAGAAAATGAGCTATCAAACCATGAAAAGCCATGAAGGAACTTTAAATGTATGTTATCAAGTAAAAGACAATCCAAAAATCTACATACTGTATGATTCCAACTGTATGACATTCTGGAAAAGGCAGAACTAGGAAGACAGTAAAAAGACCAGTGATTGTCAGAGGTTGGAGATGAGGAGGAATGGAGGAAGACAGAGCACAGAGGATTTGCAGGCAGTGAAAATATTCTGTATGATATCATAATGATGGATACATGTCATTATACATTTATCAAAACCCACTGAGGCTATGCATGTGTGGGTACAGAGAGTGTATGTGAAATCTCTGTACCTTCCCCTTAATTTTGTTGTGAACCTTCAAGTGCTCTAAAAAATAGTATTGTTTTTGAAAAAGAAGAATGAGAAGAGAGAGAAGGTGTGTTGAATGAAAAAGTCAACTGAGGGAAGCAAATGTGCCACTCAATTGCTCTCTGGCTTGCCTGACCCATCTGAGTTCACTTATTCCTTGTGTACTTCTAGATTGTATGCTTACAAGGGCAAGGGATTTTGATATATATTAATATTTATTTATTTGCATTTAAGATTTTTAGGCCCTTATTTTTATTCATATGTATCACTGCAGTTATTATTTATTGATTATATTTTTTGTGTGTCATTCTCCATGCTAAGTATATTTTTCCTTTTTAATATTTCACAATCCAAAATGAAATCTTACACTTGATCTTAGCCAAAAAGCCAAGAAGTAATCAAGATGAATTTTTAAAATTCCTAGACAGCCACACAGCATGTTAAAGAAAAGGTGTTTTCATGACCGAAACCTGGGCATGAGTAGGTATATAAGTAACAGTGAGTAGAGTCTATTAAATGTTTTAATTCTGACTCATTTGGCAGTACTCTTAAAACTCAGCCCAAATATCCTGGAGAGTAATGCATGCCAATGAAACCAAAGAGGCGGAGACTGAATGAAAATAACAGCTATAAATACAGGATACTTGTGATTAAACATGCTGAGGTGTGTTAGGAAGATTTAAGTTCCACTAATTATCAGGAGTTTGGACCAAGTGAAATATCTGTTCAGTTATGGCTTAACTCAGAGAGTCAAGCCTTCATTGCTATTATTATTATTATTATTATTATTATTATTATTACTGTTTAAAGTTCAATAACTTTAAAAAATAGATATGTTTGGCCTCTAATAATTTATTCAGTTTCTTGTTTAATAAACTTCCATTCGTTTCTTGATTTAATTAAAGAAAATAACACCTGGAATTAGTCTGATGCTCAGTAAAAGGCTGGACAGTTGGGGAAAATGGGACACAGCTTTTATCCTCTGCGTGCCATAGGAAGAATTTGGAGTATGGAAGGTAGTTTAGAAGAAAGGAATCAAGGAGAGAAGAGAATAAGGAAGAATACGAAGCACATGAGGTGAGCCCTGCCCAGAGAGAAAGATCCAGGGATGAAAACCACAGTAAAAGTGTGACTGAAAGTCATTCTGAGAGACACAGAGGCCATCAAACAGAGATTTCTTTAAGGAATTAGCTATGTGGCACATAGCAAACATCTCAGACTGATGCCTCCCATAGACTCCCAGTGCTCCAGTAAAATCAACCATAATCACTGATGCTCTGTGCAAGTAGAAATGTGCATATGTGGGTGAAATTATGAAGGCAGATTACCACATCTGAATAAATGCATGAAAGAGAAGAAAACACTTGGGGAGTATAATAGAAGCAGGAGTACGATGGCAGGGGAATCGAAAAGAATAACTATCCTCTGGGAATGCACAGAATTCTTGGAGAAGGCTATGAACTCCGACAAGCTCCAGAAATACGAGTTTAAAAAGCAGTTTTATCTAGATCTCAAGGGGCAGGGATGCTGTAGTTGCCATCTCTGTTATATTACAATGTTTAAAGAAAAAATCTTTTGATTGGAAGGATATAGTTTTGAGTAGCAATAAAAATGTAAGAACAGGAAAGTCGCAGAGGAATATGTCAACAGTGCTCATCCAGACACTCTGCAGAGAAGAGAATGTCTTGCTATGGACCAAACAACTCAGTTCCTGATGCCCTTGGTGGAGGCAGATGCATTAAATTGTTATAAACAGATGCCATTAAGTAAATCTTATCACTAAATATCCTTTTTGTTTTATTTCATGGTTAGCAATTAATACTCTGACTAAAATTTGTCTTCTTCACTTACTACATTGATTGTTATGATACTTGGTAAAAATTGATAAAGTGAATTTATTTTATACAGCATTTCTACAGCTTAGCCAATGGGAGCCTATCAGTGAAAATAGATGTATCTAAAGACTGAAAGATCAGATTTATTGGCATGCTAAATAAAGGCCAGATACCAGACCATAGCAAATGAACCTCTTCGTATATAAACTGTAAAACCTCTTAGAAAACAAACCAAGTTAGTCTCTACTAATGATAACCAATTGTTCTCAACATGGAACTTTTTTACTTCATTACTTTTACAACCCACAGCAGTTCGCTCAATCCACTATATATAGATTATAGCTTAGACAAGCTAATAAAATATAAGGTACATAATACAACTACATACATATATAACATGTAGAGGGGAACATACTTCTCCTATTTCATATAATTTCTGTGTTTTATAAAGACCTGATGAGCCCGTTGAAATGGTAGCCATTATTATTTCACTGTGTTTGTAAATAATAATGTAATAAGAACTATTTAGAATATGTTAATTCATGTTCCTTCCTCCCCTTATTGTCTCTAGTTGTCAAATTAAGAATTACTTTTTGAGCAGAGTATTTGATTCTTGATACACTCTATCATTTTAAGACACCCCCTTTATTTAAATGCTGGCCAAGTTTTTGTGAAAAATTAGCTGTTAGTGGTACCTTGACTCTTTCTTTAAGTCAGGCAGACTTTCTACACTGGTGAATCTCCTAAGGAGCAGTTGGATAAAAACAGAAGAGGAATGGCATATATTTTGCAAAATGAATAACAACAGTAGAGGGTTCATAGATGAGAAGCGCACAATGAATCAATATAATGAAGATCTCAATGAGACTAAAAGGCAGGTATATTAAGAATAAGTGAAGGAAAAAATAAGATATATTGATAGTTACAATTAATATTTATAGTTTAAGATTCCAGAGAAATTATAATTAAAAGTAAGGGAAATATCAAGAGTCAATTTGTTATTTCAACCAAGGTAGAGATTTATAGCTGATATTATAAAGGAAGAATCTCAGAGAAGGATTAATCTCAGAGGAGGAAGACTGAAAGGAGATCCAAACACAATGTCCATTCCACCTGCAGGCCCAGGGTATGAGTAGTGCTGGAGAATATGGAAGGAGCAGTGAAGAAGAATCCAGGCTCTGAATAAGGGTTCGTCTGCATTTGACTGCCATTTTTTCAACAGAAACTTCAGGTAATTGTCCCTATTTACTGAAGTTGGATATATTAATTTTGTATTGAATTGTTAAAGGATTGATAACATAAGATATGCCAAGCAAGTAGCACAATGCTTGTCACAGGATAAATGGCCAATATGTAATATGCAGTATTATACATTAGAAATCTTAACTTTCATTAAAGATCTATGATGGCTGTACTTTGGAATTTTTTCATTAAGGAAGAAAGTAAAAGGCAGCATTTTACAAACAGTATAAGAAATAGGGGGGTTGATTTAACCAAGAGTGGTGGTTCTGGAGTACCTAGTTTAAATAATCTAGTCCATGGGGAAGAATTGGTGATCAGTATTATATTGAATATTCCAGAAAAAGATGCCTCTTGCAGCTTTTATTTTGATTTCTAGACAAATATAAGAGGACTGAGAGACAGAGGGATTAAAAAACTCAGGACCTGGATATACTAATCTATTTCTATCTTAAAAAATGCCCGGACTTGGGGCGCCTGGGTGGCGCAGTCGGTTAAGCGTCCGACTTCAGCCAGGTCATGATCTCACGGTCCGTGAGTTCGAGCCCCGCATCAGGCTCTGGGCTGATGGCTCGGAGCCTGGAGCCTGTTTCCAATTCTGTGTCTCCCTCTCTCTCTGCCCCTCCCCTATTCATGCTCTGTCTCTCTCTGTCCCCCCCAAAAAAAAAAAAAAAAAAAAAAACATTGAAAAAAAAATGCCTGGACTAAAGGCTGTCCAATTAGTCTCAGATCTTCCTCAGCCTCTGTGGGACTCTCCTCTTTTGATTATCTCTCAAGTTGTTCAGGTTGGTCGATGCTCTTTTCACACTCTATACACCATCATAACTTCAACGATCCACTGTGTTCATGAGAACCTCTGAGAAGCAGATGCCAGCAACATGGGATTAAACAAGCAAGGATTTTATTAAGGAAAATGCTGAATGAGGGTGGGGGACTGTAGAGAGGGGAAATGAGGAACCAGAGAAGGCCAGGAAAAGGTGGTGTGGAAGCTTCCTAGACTGACATGCCATGTAAGAAATGTCTGCCAAAGCCCGTAGGGACTCCTTTAGCAAACGCTGGGGGACAAGGCTCTCCCAAGAATGGGTCTGCCATCTTTGTTTCTCTGCTCAATCATTGGCACAGTGGTGGTGGGTATGGCCTCAGCCTGGGCAAGGGATTTCAAAGCTCAGCTGTTGGCACCCTTCTGGTGGTCAACAGGTGTGTTTTCAAGGCCTCTACACTAAATGAACATTCTTAACTCCCCATGTCAATCCCCAATAGAGACCTCATTCCCAAGTTCTGGATTAATTTAACTGCCTACTTTATATTTCTCAATGAATATCCCACAGGATCCTTCAACCCAATGAGTCCCAAGCTGGAATCACCAACTTTCCCTGTCTCCTTTTCTAGTGCTCCTACCTCAATCTACTATCTAGTCCCCTATGTTTAAAAGCAGCAAAATCTATCCAGTTAACCCAAATAGGAGTTAAGCCCCAAATCTAAAGTTCTCAAATATTTCCCCCCTTTTATACCCATCAATATTTTCCAGCAAGATCCTTAGCCTAAGTCTGTCCCTCTCCATCATCATTACCTTAGATTATTGCAAGAGACTAGAATTTTTGACTCTAACTGTTGCAATAGGCTCTTGACTTCTGTACTTGGCTCCAGAGAATGGAAATTTCAGGGTATAGTTTGATATAATATGTGAAATTATTACATTATTTTGTTTTTTAAAAAAATTATTTTTATATTTTAAAGATGTATGCAACAGTATCTGTGAATGAAATCATAAGAAGCCTGGGATTTGCAGCAAAATAATCCAATGGGCGTATGTAATTAGTTAGAGGTAGGGAAGGCAATGAATTGAAAATAGTTTAAATTGAGGGATAGCCAGATGGAAGTACATTATTATACTATTCTCTGTTTTATGTGTTTTACATTTTTCCACAACAAGAAGTATTTAAGAACTGTTAGAAATAGAACTAATAACATGGCAGAGAAATAAGAGAGGAAGTGCTTAATACAAAGAAATTGATAGGTGTCTAGTGCATAGACATGGTGAAATATATATGTATGATTTATAAGGCTAACAAGTTGGTGAAAATATCAAATTTTATAAAAAGTAAACACTAAAGGAAACAAAATAAATACAACTTAGATATCCGTGTATATGCATATGCATATACATGCATGTGCTGTGTGAGAATAAAGGTGGGAAGGTAGTGAAGAAGATCCAAATATGTCAACAAAAGAAAAAAAACTAAATGCAAGATATTAGCTTTGGAGACCTGCAGAACACTTTTTGACTGCAAGAAAATAATGCCCTGATCTGTAGCCAGTCCCATACCTCACCAAATAAGAAGATGTTCCAGAGCACACATCTGTAAAAATGAGGTAAAACCTAGAAATTATTTTCCTTCTGAAAGCAGTGGCATATGGCAATTTTCAAAATTGGCGCCTTAGATGTTCCTTTAGCATTCAAGAATCTTTAAGATTTTGGAGCACTTATTCAGTGCACATAATTGAAGGTGATATTTACTGATAGATTTTCACTGAGACTGTAGAGAGACAGTTAAAGGTACCGTCTCCACCCATCCCCCAGGCCCCTGCCCTAACTTGTGCTGCCTTGGAGAACACAACAATATTAAAGGAGTCATTCTTTACCTCTGATTATTGATTTCATCTAATTTTCATACTGTCACTCATGATAGATACAGTTAATTTTTGCTGTTCTTTATGTATATTGGATATTGTCATTTATACCATTAATCACATGCATAATTGTCATAAGAACAGAAATGCCTTTTCTTAGACATTTCATTCTAAAATATAATTATCTAGACATCCTGCTGTTAATGGCATTGAATCCTAATTACTTTAAAATGAAGTCATTTTTCATAAACTTAGAGCCTGCACCACACGTGTTTACAGTAAGTAGATAGGACAATATTTTAAAATTTATTATCTAAGGTAGGGCTCATTTTCTAGAAGTTGATTTAACTGCTCAGCTTTCTACCACTGCTGTTTTTTTGGCCAATGTCATTAGCATATGATAAAGTTTACCAGGTCATATTTAGTCTAAACAATGATGGTAAAAATTATACCTCACTGAAAGGTGACATTCATAACTGCTTTACAAACAACATGGTTAATGACAAACTCCCTCATGACACAAACTGGGCCACTAGTAAAATGACACCCTCCATTATGATTATTTTTCTGGATTTAATGAAAGATAAATTATGTCAGAGAAATGCACCAACAAATTGTTTCTCCAATAATTTGTGATCTAAAGAGTCACAACCTAATAATTACACATTATATTTCCATGGTGCCATATACTTTTCAGAGAATTTTCACCTCCATTTGTCATATGTGACCTTATATATTTTATTTATATGGCATTTATCTATTTAAAGTTCTGTTCACATGACCAACTCCTGCAAAACCTTCACACATTCCTTATGAATTACTGATGACCTTCGTACTCACAAATGTCTGTTTGCCTAATCATTCAAGAATTAAGAAAAAATATGCATATAAATTGTCCAAAAATAAAATGCATTTAAACTAAAAAAAAATATCTATCCTTCCAGTTTGTTTTTCTATCTCTCTTACCATTTTTTAAATTTATTTACTTATTTTGAGAGAGAGAGAGAGAACACAAGCAGGGGAGGGGCAGAAAGAGGGAGAGAGAGAGAATCCCAAGCAGGTCCATACCATCAGCACAGAGCCTGATGCAGGGCATGAACCCAGGAACCATGAGATCATGACCTGAGCCAAAACCAAGAGTCGGATGCTTAACCAACTGAGCCACCCAGGTGCCCCACTATCTCCCTTACCATTTATCAACAGTTGCGTTTATGCAATCCTTTCACCACAAAGAAGAATTCACTTTTTTCCCTTTCAAGTCTTAGTCACTTATATACTGGAATCTTGTATTAATTTTAAAGAGCACTTCTTTTTTATTTAAAAAAAATTTTTTAATGTTTATTATTTTTGAGAGAGAGAAAGAGACAGAGAGCAAGCAGGGAAGGGGCAGAGAGAGAGGGAGACACAGAATCTGAAGCAGGCTCCAGGCTCTGAGCGGTCAGCACAGAGCCTGACGCGGGGCCTGAACTCACAGACCACAAGATCATGACCTGAGCTGTAGTCGGCCATCCAATTGACTGAGCCACCCAGATGCCCCAATTTAAAGAGCACTTCTTAAGGCAAGATTCCAAATAATTTCTGTACCTTCTTCGTGTTCTATCTCTTGTCAATTCCATCGGTACCATATTCAAGTGTATCAATTTGTATAAAGCTACTCTGATATTTCTTTGTAAAATGTTTTGCTAGTTTACCATCTTAATAATCTCCATTCCATTATCATTCATACATGATTTCACTGCATTACATTTTTCCATTTCCACACATCTGTTTTGGGGACATGGAAAGGTAGACAGTCTCCCAATTTTGTAGAAGGAAATTGCTACAAACACTCTAGAACACTCTTTGTCAACATATGTTAAGATATTTTTGACTTACTAACCTCGAAGAGATAACTCATGATGCAAAGATGTAAGCTTTAAAAGATTTATCACATCATTATATTTTTGGAACATTAAACATTTTATAATCTGGAAGTGGCTATATAACATAAGCTATTACCAATGAACAGTGATACAGTTGGTAGATACAGGTTGTATATCACGCGCGCACGCACACACACACACACACACACACACACAGAGTGGAATATTATCTAGCCATAAAAAATAATGAAATCTTGCCATTTGCAATTATGTGGATAGAGCTAGAGAGTATAATGCTAAGTGAAATAAGTCAGTCAAAGAAAGACAAATATATGATTTCGCTCATTTGTGGAAATTAAGAAATAAATGAGCAAAGGAAAAAGAGAGAGACAGAGAGACAGAGACAAACCAAGAAATGGACTCTTACCTAGAAAGAACAAACTGGTGGTTACCAGAGAAGAGGTGGGAGGGAGAATAGGTGAAATATGTGATGGGGATTAAGAGTACACTTATGATGATGAGCACTGAGTAATGTATAGAACTGTTTAATCACTATGTTATACACCTAGAACTAATATAACACTGTATGTTAATTATACTAGAATTAAAATTAAAACTTAAAAAAAAAGAGCATGTGCCAGTCTGCCATGTGAGTGCCTGGGTTCAAAGTGTCTCTCTGCTATAAGCCAACAGTGTGATAGGTGTGGTAATGAAACTCTAAATCTCCATTTATCATGGGAAGAGCAACTTCTCCACAGAGTTGTTGAGAGAATCCAAATATAAATAAAACTTGTAACACCTTATCTGGTATATAATAAGTGTTCAGTATACGTCAGCTACTAAAATTACTTTTTTGTTATGTTTTGTTTTGTTTTGTTTTCCAGTTTTATTGAGATATAATTGACATACCTCACTGTGTAAGTTTAAGGTGTACAGAATAATGGTTTGACTTACATTCTATTCTGAAATGATTACCATAATAAGTTTAGTTAGCATGTATCATCATATATATATATATATATATATATATATATATATATATGATGAAAAGAGAAAACAAAAAAAGAAAAAATTCCTGTGACACACTCTTAGGATTGTTGCAAATAATAGGATTTCCTCATTTTTTATGGCTAAAAAATATTCTAGTGTGTGTGTGTGTGTGTGTGTTTGTGTGTGTGTCCATTTTTTAACATGAATGCATTCATTCATAGACACTTTGGTCGTTTCCATGTCTTGGCTATTGTAAATAATGCTGATAAGAACACGGGAGTCAGAAATCTCTTCAAGTTAATGTTTTCACTTCCTTTGGATATATTCCAAGTGGAATTGCTGGGTCAGATGGTTTCTACTTTTAATTTTTTGAGGCTCTTCTGTATTGTTTTTCATAATGGGTGAACCAGTTAACAATCCCAGAAACAGTGCACAAGAGTTTCCTTTTCTTCACATCCAAGCCAACATTTACTGTTTCTTGTCTTTTTGATGATGGCCATTCTAACAAGTATAAGATGATATCTCATTGTGTTTTATTTTCATTTCCCTAATGACTAGCAATGTTGGGCATCTTTTCATGCACCTACGTCATTATTTTTAATAGAGAAAAATTGAAAACCCCACACATATCCTACACTGTGTAAAAACTGAAAAAGTAAATTATGCTATGGCCACACAGTGAATATGATGAAACTTTCTAAAGCAATGTGGCTCCATTTTTTTATCATTGCTCTTATCGTGCCTTATTGTTATCCTTGTTTCTTCCACTGCTCCCAACAATACATCAAGGTTTCTATGTGATCTCAGCTTTCATGGCTTTTAAAGTACAGGGCAGCTGAAAAGGTTTGAGTCAAGTAGACTTCAGGTTCCCCACTACCATATTTACTTAGGCAGCTAACAATGTCTCTCCATACTTATGTCCTACCAAGTCAGAGAACTAGATAAAATATCACTGGTTCAGCCTCTGCTTGATAAATATTTCAAGCCAGATGCACTTGTTTGAGAATTTATTTTATACAGATAAAGGTGTCACAAAATTAATCTATATCTATTTTCTAATACCTGTTGGCCCTAAAATGGATATTATTAAATTCATTTTTATTACCCCTCCGCTGATACCTCATCACTGGGAGAATAGCAGGTGTTTGCAGGACTAAGACACACAGACATATGGGATTTTGTGGGGCTGAACACATCAGATTTCACAGTTTATGGGCTTTAGACTCATACAGCCTATATGTTCAGTTTCCCAGCCCAGCATGGTCTTTAATGAAGCTATTTAATGTTATGCACGTAAAGAGTTTTATTTTTATTGAAGGAAATACTTATGAGGAAAAGCTAGAGTAGAAAAGAGGGATACAAAATTAAAATGCAGGTTGAGCCTAACTATATAGATAATATGCCCAGATGGAAAGATGTGTGCTAATATAAATTTCCTCCCACAGAGGAGAATCTTGCCCTGAGGATTGAAATATTTGGAGAGTTTCTTCAAGCTATCCAAGCCACCACTATCTACAAATGAAAGATTAATATCAATTTCTTTTAAGGACTACATTTCTTTCATACCTCTTCTATACATGTGCGCACACACACACACACATATACCCACACACATACACAAATACACAAGCATATGTTTTGAGACTCACTAGTTTACTAGAATCATTTATGGGAAAGTCTTTAAACATGTAAGCTGTTAGATGCAAAAAAAATATGATAGAGAATAATTGTACAGAAATCGTGAATGTTAACACTGGTTAGTAAGATATGAGTAACTTTTAAAATAAGCTTTATTGTGCATGTTTTCTGTAATAAATGTGTAATTTTAGAACCAGAAAAAAATAAGTATTTATGTATTATCTTTTAAACTTACTTTAGGCAGAGCCCTTGTGTTTCAAAACAAATCTGGCAGAATCTGTTATCTGCTCTCAATTTCTCCCATTACAAAATCTTATTAATATTAAAATACAAAAGAACTAATCTTTATGATATTCTGCACTGATGTTACATATACTTCCTCTTCCTCCTGGAATTCATGAAAACTGGCCACTAAGTCAGCCAAGACATTTCATAAGACATGAACACACTTATCACTAGGGGAAAAATCTGCTCTGCCTGTAAAAGATGTCGCAGTAGTAATACTTAATGACTGTTGAATATCTACCGAACACACTCTTCTCATATGTATATAAATGGAAACCTTACAACCTCAGAAGTAGACACTCTTTTTGTTTCTTTATGAAGAAAAAAACGGAGACCCAGGGAGATTAAATAACCTGCCGAAATTCACCTCTAATGGTAGAGCCCAGAATTGTGGCCACAAGGATCACTTCTAGAATTCACTCTATTAACCTCATACTTCAATAAATAATCCATAGTTCAGCTGGCACCAGAAACTCCATGGCCTATTTTCACTTGATTTCTAACTATGTCTAAAACTCCTCTCTAAACGCAGTTGCTGGCACATCACAAGATCTCATTAAAGAAATATGGAATATTTTTAATATAATTATATTATTACATTTTTCATCATTTCACTTCTTATTCTTTTTAATTTCCTTTGTCTGCAAAGAATTCTCAGATGTCCATCTTTCCTTCTATATACCTTTTGCATTTTTCTTTTCAGTTTGGGGGGAATCCATAATAGATTGAATTTATTAATGTTTTCATTAAATAGAATAAGATCTCTTAACCTCCTTTCTTTTATTATTTCTAGGATTATCTTCTGAATAAATGACCATGTACTTAACAGGCACCAATACTGCAGCAGTCTAAAATCTAGAAGGAGAATACTTAGGTGATCTTATCATTCACAAGCTTATAGATGCATAATGTTGGCTAGAATCTGCAACTAAATTACTCAACAGAAGGCTTGTGCATCACTCTGGAAAAATTATGTGAATTTCAATTTCTTAATAAATTGCTTAATATTACTCATTTTTACATAATAACTGCTTTTTAGCATCCCCATATTATTTGTCACTCATCCAGCTATGTTTCCTTAGTACTTCATTCATTCGTTTATTCAATTCATATGCATTTATTATCTAGCATGTGTTAAACATTGGACTAGGCTCTGGAATTTAGGAATTATAAACACAGCTCTAGCCTTCAAATATTATAGCTATTAGAGGATATAAACAAAAAAATCAATTACAACTTAGGAGAGTCTTTTATGGAAATAAAGAAAGAATACCTGATGGCCTTTGAGAGTGGGAGGAGGAGTGGTTAGAAAGATATCAGAGTGTTTCCTCAAAAAACCAGATAAGTAAGAGCCTGCTTGAAAATTCTGGAATTAGCTAAAGACAAATGTGGATGTGGATGTGAGTGCATAGGCTTGTGTGTGTATACATGCATCTATGGGTGTGTGTGTGTGTGTGTGCGTTCATACTGTAGGTAAAAAAGCAGAAAAATTGGAGAGATAAGAAGAATTCCCAAAAGGATACAAAATAGTTTGGTAGAGAAGTTATTATACAGCATCACTGCCTGTACCTGCACTTGAAATAGCTCAATATGAACACTGCAAAGGACAAAGTCAAAATGTTTTTAGAGATCAAATACCTTCATTCTTTTGCTTACACATTAATCCACTCTACAAATATGTGGCTGACACCTGCAATACTAACACCAAACCCCACATTCTAATGAATAATAAGCAAAAACTATATGTAAGGTAGAAGACTCTGTATATTCAAATGCACTTCAATTTTGTACAGAAGACATGGGAAGTCCCTGGAGGGTTTTAAGCAAGGAATTGTGTGAGCCGATGTTCATTTAGCAAGGCCACTCAAGCATTATTCTGGATTGGACTGTAGGTAGGGCCAGTTAGTAGGTAGCTGCATCATTAGAGGCATAAGTATCTGAACCAAGGCATAGAGTAGAAATAGAGAACAATGGGTGAGGAAGCATGCCAGGTTCCTGGCATGAAATTTTAGGTGAGTGATAGCAGGAATAAGGCAGGAAATATGGAAGAACTGGTTGGGGGAAATGGGTGGGGATGAGGAATTTAATTTTGGACATACGGAGTGTGAGGTGCCTGTAAAACCTTCCAGTTGAATGCAATTGTCTGAATAACAGGTCTGGACTGATAATATAAATTTATGCTTCCTTGTTACAGCACAACCGATAAAGACATGGGATTATATGTAATTATCAAAGAAGAATATGCAGAGTACAAAGAAAACAAGGATTCAGGCAAATCTCAAAGTCAATACCATTGGTTTCTAATTAGGTGGGCATATCAGAAATATCTGGGCTACATATATAAAATAAAGATTCCTGAGGTAACTTCAGACCATTTAATGAGCAGCTCTGGAGTTCATAGTTAGAATATGGTTTTATTTTTTTAAGCTATATATGATCTATGTGAGTTGATAATTTATTTTTTAAATAATTAAGAGATAAACACCCAGAGAGGATCCCCAAAAGATGAGAAAAAGGAATAAAAACAAGAGAAAGTCTTATACATCATTTAGATACAAGTAATTGTATATGTATCTTCCTCCCCATATAGAGTAGGTGTTTTTTGAGGGCAATATGCTCATCTTTGGCAAGTACTCAGGGACACATGTTGCACACGTTGAAGCAGTTAGTAAATATGTCTGTGTATATTCCTTTTCCACATTTAACTGCCTATAAACTCTTCCTTATTGGAGACTTACTAAACCTGAGCTATTTGTTTTCTTGACTAAGAGATAACTCCATCCCCCAACCAAGCAGTCTTAAAGAAAGAAACTCTAAGACTTGACAAATGCATTCATTAAACTTAACAGGACTCATAATATTTTAAAAGAATCCTTTATTTGCATTTTCAAATAGGAAATATATCTCAAATTATTTTTCTTAGATCACAAATAAATCTTGGAAATTAAGCTACCTCTATGTGACTAATGCAACAAACACCCTTGGGTATTCCTGGCATCTAAACAATGTAATTTTAATTGGTTCAATTATACCTTGTTTTATAGATTGATATTTAAGCCCTGTAAATGTATCTTACCATGAATGTTTTCCATCAAAACCCACTCATGACCTTGGAGAAAGTAGGCAGTGCATGGTCACCTATGGAACTCTCTGCATAGTTGGAATCCCTTCTTTGTCCCTCAATCCATCTTCAAAGCTGTTGTGTGAGCAGCCACATTACAATAAGCTCCCTTTCAATTGGATGCAATTGTTTGGTCCAGGGGTGGACACTTCCTCCAAATAGAGCCAACGAGTCTCTTCTATAAAACTTTTGAATACAGAACCAAGAGAAAACACAATCTCTTTCTATTGTGTAGAAATGAGACAGAAAATCTCAGGAAATACAGCAGTCATATTTTTCATAAGAAGTAAGCCAGCCTTCAGTAAGAGAGAAATGGAAGGAAATAGAGGAAGTATAGTCTAGATATAAATAGAAAAATCATCCATCTCCAAGCCTTAGGTCTACTAGTTCCAAAGTCCTAGACATATCCCTTCCCTTCCCATACCTTTATTGGTCAACTTTTCTCTTAGATTATCTGATATATCATCATCCTTTCAATTACCTCATTCTTTTGCTTAAACTAGTTCAAGCTGAGTGTCTATGATTTAGTCTGAAACAGCCCCAATTGATCTACTTTTTAAAAAAATTACTGCTGTGTCTAATGTGTATCAATGTGAATGCGTTCCGGTAAATTTCTGTCCTGTGTTTTTTGTATGGTTTCCATTGTGTACTAGAAAAAATGGCATTTGAACATATTTTCCCAGAGTGTGGTGTTATTTCTTTCATAATGACCACTATATACAGTTTGAGTTAGTTCCTTGGATAGCATACAAAAAGCCATTAGAAGGCCCCTGGAAGATGGATTCCTATCACATAAATGTGACATTGAGGCTGTTTTAAAATACTATCATTTAGCATTCCTTTTATGACTGTTGTTTCACTTATTTATTGATTACACCAGCTGTAGCTTCAAATCTGAGTCCCTGGATTCTTGGTCTCCACACATTTCAGTCAATTTCTGTTTATAGCACCATTTAATCTGTGTTATGTAGCATTTTGGGCTAAGGCTTTTAATTAAAAGAGCATCTTTATGACACTGGAATTTGAAATTAGGAAAATTTAACTGTGGTGTTTTATTATATAACTTATTTTCTTTCATAGTGTCTTAATTTGATGGTCTGATCGACTTGAATTTCTACTTAAACAGCCTATAAATAGAAACATGGAAATAATTAGATATTTTTAAAAGAAAATTATTTTGACAAATATCTTAAAACTCAAAAAGGAGGATACGTTTTCCTAATTACAGATATTATCCCATAAAACCAGAAAAATGGGAATGTGTGACAGTATCTTATTAAAAGTTAAATAATTGGCTTGTTTTTAGCATACATTTTATTATTAAAAACCTTAAAATTATCCCTTTTAGACTTTCATGCACTTCACAACTTTTTAATATTTTACAGCCTATTTACTCTCCCACTATAATTTTTGAAACTTGAATTTTTAATAATATCCATGATATTTCTTCTATAACTTGAATCGTTTTGTACATTTTTTTCTAAGTGAAGAGATTCATTAAGCCAGGATTCGGCATAGAGCTGAACAGATGCCACAAAGAGAAGGGAAATTTGAATCAACAGGATTGAAATTTGATATTTAATAGTGTCCCATTTTAAGTATTAGTTTCTTTTTTTTTTTTTTTGGTGTTTATTTATTTATTTGGAGATACAGAGAGTGGAGGAGAGGCAGATAGAGAAGGAAAGAGAGAATCCCAACCAGCGTCCACTCTCAGCACAGAGCCTGAAGGCAGGGTTCGATCTCACGAACTGTGAGATCATGACCTGAGCCAAAATCAAGAATCGGATGCTTAACCAAATGAGCCCCCCAGGTGTCCCTTAAGTGTTAGTTTCTGACTTAAAAGTTCCTCAAGCAAGTCTTTGGCCAATGGAAAACTCAACAGAAGACTTTCTTCCTATTACACCAATGAAACTGAGGTTACACATCATGAATCCTTTGTGTTTCCAGATCTAACTCTATAAACAGAAACAGTGCTGGGTCTTTATTACTGCTTACCTCCCCTCTATCTCAAAATGTAAAATATATTATTTGTTATGTAACACCTGTCTCCCATCTTTTTCCTTGATTTCATTGTCTTCTATCTTCCCAGATACCACACCTCCCTAGTTAATCAGGATCTTCAACTTTTCTTTCTATTGGCGCTTTGACAGTAGCTTTTAAACATTTCCTATTTTTCCTATTTCTCCATTATCTATATATATTTTTATTTTTCTAATAAATTTCATTGAGATACAGTAAAATGCACTCATTTTAGGTGTGTACTTCAATGCATTTTGACAATAAAGCTATAGAACATTTCCATCACTACAAAAAGTTTTCTCATGCGTTTTTGCTGCAACTAACCTCCCAAACCTCCCAACCCAAGGCAGCCACTGATTTGCTTTATGTCACTATAAATTAGTTTTGCTTGTTCTGAAATGCCATATACATATAAAAAATCATATTCTTTCATGTATTCTTTTGCACTGTGTATTATTTTTTTAAGATGTATTTATGTTGTGCATATCAGTAGTTG
Source organism: Prionailurus bengalensis (assembly GCF_016509475.1). NCBI lineage: Eukaryota > Metazoa > Chordata > Mammalia > Carnivora > Felidae > Prionailurus > Prionailurus bengalensis. Next base: position 104,081,099 of record NC_057349.1, read on the forward strand.
ATTCATTTTTAACTAAGGAGTAGTATTTCATTAATTAGACCACAATTTGTTTACCCATTCACCTATCAAATAGACAGGTTATTTCTAGTTTTGAGCAATTATGAATACAGTGCTTGAATATTCAAATAGTGGGTATATGTTTTCATTTTTTACAAAATACCTAAGAATTGAATTGCTGAATCATCTAAGTGAACAAACAGCTTTTTAAGAAACTGCCAAAATATTCCAAAGTGGTTGTATCATTTCACATTTCCACCAACAGTTTTTAAAAAAAATTTTTTTTTTCAATGTTTATTTATTTTTGGGACAGAGAGAGACAGAGCATGAACGGGGGAGGGGCAGAGAGAGAGGGAGACACAGAATCGGAAACAGGCTCCAAGCCATCAGCCCAGAGCCTGACGCGGGGCTTGAACTCACGGACCGCGAGATCGTGACCTGGCTGAAGTCGGACGCTTAACCGACTGCGCTACCCAGGCGCCCCTCCACCAACAGTTTAAAAGAGCTCCACTTGCCCCAAATTCTCTCTACCCCTTAGTTTTCCCAGTCTTTTAAATAGGTGTATATATGGGGCGCCTGGGTGGCGCAGTCGGTTGAGCGTCCGACTTCAGCCAGGTCACGATCTCGCGGTCCGTGAGTTCGAGCCCCGCGTCGGGCTCTGGGCTGATGGCTCAGAGCCTGGAGCCTGTTTCCGATCCTGTGTCTCCCTCTCTCTCTGCCCCTTCCCCGTTCATGCTCTGTCTCTCTCTGTCCCAAAAATAAATAAACGTTGAAAAAAAAAATTTTTAAAAATAAAAAAAAATAAAATAAAATAAATAAAAAATAAATAGGTGTATATAAGGGTTTCATTATGATTTTAATTTGCATTTTTCTGACAATTAAAGGTGTTGGCCATCTTTTCAGAAATTTACTGGCCATTTTTATATCTCCTTTTGTGAAGTATCCCTAAATACTTGGCTTACTTTTCAATTGTTCAGTTTGTTTTGTTCTTCTTACAATTGAGGTATAGGTTTTCTTTATACATTCTTGATAAAAGTTATTTTTCAAATATATAATTTTCTATATAATATATAATGTAATATATAACTTATAATACATAAAATATTTTCTCCTAGTCCTAGATTCATATATGTATTTTAACTGTGCCTTTTGAAGAGCAAAATAATATGTTGACATTAAACTTGTATCTCTCTCTCTTTCCTTCTTTCCCTCTCTTTTTCTTTTTTTTCCTTTTATAGCCAGTCTCAAGAAATCTTTGTCCACTCAAAAGTCATGAAGATTTTTTATGTGTTTTTTTCTAGAAATATTATAATTTTAGCTTTCATGTTTAGACCTAAGATTCATTTTAAGTTAATTTTTATGGCTAGTGTAAGGTAAACTTTGAGTCCATTCTTTTTTTCAAAAGGGTAACAAGTGATCACAAGGCTTCATTGAACAGATTTTTTTCTTCTTCACTATTATCTTTGTCAAAAATAAATTAACCTTATATACATGGATATATTTGTAGATTCTCAATTCTGTTTTATTTTACTCTGTGGGCAGTAGATTACCATCTTGATTACTGCGATCATATAGTAAGTCTTGAAATCAGGCAATATAAAGTAATGTAAGTCCTCCAACATTTTTTTCCCCTTTTCCAAAAGTGTTCATTTATTCTTGGCTTTTTGAATTTCCATATAAACTTTGGAATATGCATGAAATTTTTACCCAAAACTCTACTGTGCATTTTAATAAGACTGCATGAAATCTATAGATTAATTGGGGGGGGGGGGGAAGGGGAGGAAACTGACATCTTAGTAGTTACTGAATTTTCTAATTCAATAACATATCTCTCTATTTCTTTCAATCTTCTTTAAATTCACTTAACAGTGTTTTATATTTTTAATTTACAGGCATTGCACAAATTTTGTCTAAGCTTTTATCTAAATATTTAATTTATTTTAGTGGTCTTTTAAATAGAAATATTTTTATTTCCCTAATTTTTTGTTTTTCTGTAAAAAATATGTAATAGACTTTTATATAATGGTCTTGCATCCTGCCACATTACTAAACTGACTTATTCTATTGAAAGTTTTATATATTTCCTATGAGTCTATGTATTCATATCATCTGTAAATATAGTTCATTCCTTCCTTTCCAATATGTATTATGTTTCCATCTCTTATTGTACTGGTGTGGATTTCCAGTAAAATACTAAATTAAAGTGGTAATATTAAACATCCCTGCTTTGAACTTGATTTTAGAGGAAAAATGTTTCAGTCGTTCAAAACTAGGTTTGATGATAACTATAGGTTTTTCATAAATGTCCTGTATTAGATTGAGGAAGTTCTCCTTCTCTTCCTAGTTTTTGGAGAATTTTTATCATCAATTGCTGTTAAATCTTCTTAACTATTCTTCATTCACTGAGAAGATCATAGGATTGCTTTCTTTTGTGCTGTTATCATAGTGAATCACATTCATTATTTTCAAAACTAAAAAAAGAACTTTGTTTTTCCAGTTGAATACTGCATGCCTATCGTGAATTATCCTTTCTATACACTGCTTGAATCACACTGCTAATACTTTCAATTTGGCTTCCATACATTATCCTTTTCCTATTATTGTCATGGTTTCCTATTCCTCTTTCTCAGGTTTTTTTTTTTTTTTTTTTTTTTTTTTTTTGTCATTGGCATTTCCCACTCTATGCTCTTTCCAGATGATCTTATCTATACTCATGATGTCAATTATCACCTCTGTGACAATGGTTCTTCAAATTATATCTCCAGTCCTTTCTCTTCCACAAAGTGTGAACCCATATCCTACCTCCTGCTATGCTCTTTTAAGCTTTTTGTCCTATATGTATCAGTCTGAACATACCCAGAACCTAATGTGTCTTTTATTTTCTTCTTTTCTACACTGTATTCCCCCATATGATTTTTTTAACTTTACATGATATTGCTGCTACAATTCAATGTCACAAAAGAAGATCAAAATTTAGCCTCAACTGTTTCCTTTCTTTTACCGTCAGCATCTAATCAGTCACATAAGTTGTCTTATTTAATCTCAAAAAGGTCTTAATCATTCCACTCTTTCTGTTCTTGAGCATCTCTTTTCTATTTCATACTACAGTAACTTCTTAATTCTTTTCTCAATTTCATGTTACACCAACCTTATTTATCAGAATATCAGGTGCTACTTGCTTAATTATAACCTTTAATAGCTCCCCATTGGGAGATAAAAATTAGATAAAAATCTAATTTTTTAGTGTGATGTACAAGTCTCTTTGTCACCCTGCTTTTTCTTGCCAAACTCACTTTGATATTCTCCATATCATATATTAAAAAAACTAAAGCAATATAGAATTACTTGAAATTTCCTGAACACGCTCAGTTGTTTAATATCTTCGCTTCCAGCTGCTTGTTTGTTATTCCATAAGACAATCAGAATGCATGACATCCAGAAAACCTTCTTGTCCTCTGACCCTCAACTCCAGTTTGGGTGAGTTGTTTTTATTCTAAGCCCTCAAAACACTTTGGAGACCTGTGTTATTGTACTTACCACCTTGTAGAGAAAGTATCTGTTATATATGCTTATAGTGTCCATGTGAATACTCTCTCAAGAGTAAGAATCTTCTTTCTATATTTAATTCATCATTCTATCTCTGTGCCTGGCACTATATATGTTAAATTGAATTGAAGCTTAGATTCCAATCTCAGAGTTAATTTTTTTTCCTAAAAGAGTGGAAAGCAGTGCAAGAAAAAAATGCTGCTCTGTGATTCACAATACCTTACATTCAGATCTAAACATTTATTCCAGGAGAAATAAGTGGGAAGTGGATTTTTCCACACGTATGGGAAAGAAACAAGACTATTTCCAATACAATGAAAAAGATTTATTACTTACTCTGAACTTCGAAAAATAACACAAGCAAACACTAACACAAAGTTAATAGAAGGAAGCAAAACCTCGGTACTGGCTGCAATGACATAAAAATGCTGTGGTTCACTGAAGGTTAGCTGGATCCCGAGGAAGAGCTATGTAGAGCCAGAGTAGATCAGAAACTCCTGTCTTATTTATATTTAGCTAAAGATTTTCACCAAATTTACAGCTGAGAGCCTTAGTACATGTTACGTATTAGGTTTTCTAAACGCTTTATGTTTAAAAAACAGTTGGTATGTGATTCTCATTCTAGAGTGTGCATACAGTCATCTTGAAATAACTGGCTTTTCCTTTAAAAGTCGGTGGATCCATCATCCCTAACGAAGTTGTTAACAAAGCTTATTTCTTCCTAAGCGGCAACTATGTCTGGCCCGTCAGCTTGTCCCTTATTCCTGCGTGTCTTGAGGTCTGGAGTATGAGGTCTGATATAAGAATACTAAAAGTAATCTCATATTCTTTTTTTCTCTTTTGTAGCTTTTGGCTATTGTAAAAAAAAAAAAAAGATTCTTTCTGTAAAGATTTTTGACACTGGAAGGTCATAATTTCAGAGGTAGAATGAAAGCGAGAAAGAAATAGCCATGCAGTAGTAGTGCATAGTAGTAATAGTGCATAGTAGTAGCTATGCACTGCTAGACCATGGGCTGAATCCAACAATGGACAGCGTGGTTTGATTTGCTTGTTTTTTGGGGGAACCACACATTTTTAATGCTTTTATACTAGATAAACAATTTTCTATTAGTCTTCAGTTCCCAGGACTTGCTACTGTCTTATACCAAGTTATTTCTGTTCTTTCAGTCATGGAAATTACCTGCATTACTTGGGAATCCATTTGCATTTAGGATTTCAGGTGTAAGTTCACTCATGGCTTCTTTTTAAGGAAATCACCCGGCTACAAAAATAACTCATTGCCCAATTTTATACCCCTGGTCAACAGCAGAATCAGCCTGATATTATAGTTCTTTCAGACCCTAGACCTTAGGCAGTTTCTAAATAATTTGCTATCTCTGGGCTCTTAGTTCCATGATGTGGGAGACAGTTGAGAGTGGTAAGGGGAGAGGATATAAACAAAAGAAAGCTGGGAGAAAAGTGCAAACTTTTCAAACAATTTGAACGCATGTGCCTGGATGTGTAGGTGTGGATGGAATAAATTTGTGTATGAGAACAGGAATGTGTAATTTTTAAAAGCCACTCTCAAAGCTGACAATAAGCAATATGAGTTTAAGGAGTCTAATAAGGATTATACTCAATGAAGGTGATGTAGGCTGTGGGTCAAGTAATGAAATTTGGATCATATGAGGAAATCCGCAAACACTGACAATTCATCATCTAAGGCATATAATAAAAGTAACAGTGGAAGTAAAGAGAACAAAAACAGGAAGAAACAAAGGGAGATCATCAATTTAACTGCCGTGTTTGAAGGTGAGAAATATATGGCTTTTTCTGGGCTTCAAAAAATAACGGCCTTTGGCCAAGTCTCAGCTGCAGTGTTATCTTCAGCTGAGTTTTTTTTTATTAGGGATTCGTTTGGAAACTTGCTACAGTGGCACTTTGCTATAATTTGCCCTGCCTTCCACAGAAGAATTACATTCAGCTCTCATCTAGCTACCTTTTCATGCAGATTTGTGATGCATTGTATCTTGCCTCTGGAGGATTCCATGACATTAAAACACTGCCCTGTTCAGAAAGGGCTTCGGAAGAGCAGTCAAAGCCAAACTGAGACTCTGAAGCTCACGTTAGTTACCACATTTGATGTGGAATCCTGTTTTCAGCATACCCTTGAAATACCTTTTCCAGTGAGTAAGTGCCAGGGGTAGAAACACCAGGGATGATGTATGCCAACGTGACTGCAGTTTTCTACAAAGGTCACAAAGCTGGGTGCAGATAATAATGGCAGATTTAGCAAACACAGACTGCCAAGTTTTAATTGTGCTCATGGACTATCTGCAATGCACAGGAAAGAAAGCTGAGTGATTCTTGGGCTGGCAATGAGAGAGTTGAATTCCTTTACCATGTTTTCCATTCTATAGCCCTTTCATCATGATCCAAGTTACTTGGGATATGGCTTTGCACATGAAAGCCAACAATTCTAGAATCATTACGATAAGATTGTTCAGTCAAAACAATTATTGGCAGTTCGGCCTTGCGAATCTATTGTCAAAAGAAAAAAAAAGTTTTGGAACACTACCTAATTTGGCCAAAATTATGTGTAGTGGGCTTTGAAGTTACCCAGACTCTAACTAAAATCCTAGATCTGCCTCCCACCTTCTCTGTATTGTGTATGCAAATGTGTACATGTGTGTGTGTTGGGTGGGGGAGAGATCTATATTTCAATTATTTTTATTTCAGTGCTCTATTAGTTTTATCATCTGCAGAGATGTGGTATTTTTTATCTGTATATCTGATGCTTAAGTAAGATAACACATGAGAAATACAATTTTTTGGTTCATAGAAAACACACAAAAAGAGGTGACTAATATTAAATGTAATCATAATAGGGGCGCCTGGGTGGCTCAGTCGGTTAGGCGGCCGACTTCGGCTCAGGTCATGATCTCGCGGTCCGTGAGTTCGAGCCCTGCGTTGGGCTCTGTGCTGACGGCTCAGAGCCTGGAGCCTGTTTCAGATTCTGTGTCTCCCTCTCTCTCTCTGACCCTCCCCCGTTCATGCTCTGTCTCCCTCTGTCTCAAAAATAAACATTAAAAAAAATTGAAAAAAAAATGTAATCGTAATAAAGCATCTTGCCTCAACACAATGAAGCAGAGCTTTTTGACCCATATTTTAGGCTGATTATCACAGTTACCTGTGGAATAAATTTTCAAATGAAGAAGTTTAGACCTTTATTCTTACAGTTAAAATTAGAAGGCCTGGGGTAGGGACCAGGAATCTAAATTTGGCATATTTCGTTTTCCTAAGGATCATTCAAATAAATTTTGAAACACTAATGTGGCATAAAAGGATTTGTAAGGAAAATGACAGAGAAGATAACTATAAGATTAATCTTGCCTTCAAAATTCTCAGTTCCTAAGATAAATCTTCTATTGATGGAGCCATTAATTTATTTTTCAAGTAACCAGCACATCCCGCTAATTGAGCAATAAGGAGGGAATCTTCAGACCTGGCAGACAGTAAGGGCTGTGTCAAGGGCTTGTGTGTCTCTTGATGGATTCTGCCACTGAATCCTCCATGGCTGGTGAAAGCGGGGTAGGGATAAAAGCCATGGGATTTCTCTTACTAAACACCAAATCACTAGTTCCACAATTACACACCTACTATTTTTGTTTCTAACCCCTTGTGTATGCTTTGAGCTATCATGTTTAGTCTTCGAGTTACAATGTGGCATAGTGTAAAGAATAAAAATGTTTGAAACAGAAACTGTTTCTCCCTCTTTCTCTGCCCCTCCCCCCCTTGTACTCTGTCTCTTTCTCAAAACTAAATAAAACATTTTTCAAAAATTAAATTAAAAAAAGGGGCATGCTGGGTGGCTCAGTCGATTGAGCACCTGACTTCAGCTCAGGTCATGATCTTGAGGTTTGCGTGTTAGAGCCCTGACATGGGGCTAACAGCTCAGAATATGGAGTCTGCTTCAGATTCTGTGTCTCCCTCTCTCTCTGCCTCTCCCCCCCACCCCCCGTACTGCTTGTACTCTGTCTCTCTCTTACCCAAAAATAAATAAAACATTTAAAAAAAAATTTAAAAGTTTGGCTCCGTACCTCCTCTGTGACTTTTGGCAAGTTTCTGGAGCCCTTTTCTAAAGACTTGTCACACTCTTTGATCAACACTTCCACCAGAAACCAGTCAACTAAATGGTTACTGGACAGACAGCTCAGTGCCCACTACTTTGCACGAGGACCCCATGCACGTGAAGGAAATACAACTTAAAGGGGAAAATGTCAACAAATATGTATTTAGTAAGACAAAAAATTTGAATTCTAGGATTGGGCCTGGTCTCCAAATTTTCTTTTTTTTTTTTTTACATTTATTTATTTTTGAGAGACAGAGAGAGACAGTGTGAACAGGGGAGGGGCAGAGAGAGAGGGAGACACAGAATCTGAAGCAGGCTCCAGCCTCTGAGCTGTCAGCACAGAGCCCATGCAGGGCTTGAACCCATGAACCATGAGATCATGACCTGAGCTGAAGTCAGATACTTAACCAATTGAGCCACCCAGGTGCCCCTGGTCTCCAAATTTTCTATCAAAGTAACTCCAGGGTTTTACGGACCACCCACATAATGAAACGTTATATAGCTACTCAAAGTTATGCTAAAAATTGTGAAGATTCCATAATAACATAAAAAAGAAGCAAGCTAAAGTACAGCATGTCTTCAGTTTTACTATGTAGAGATCTTAAAACATATTCATAATTCTTGGGTAGGGGTATGATGATAATTTTATATTCTTAGTAGTCTCATATCTTTTAAATATACAATAATGGTAATATATTACCTTTGTGTTCCAAAACATAAAATAATAATAATAATAATAATAATAATAAATAATACTTTGGGTTTTCTTTCACTGGGGTACTTTAATTCATTCAAGATTTTTCTCTTTTTCTTAAATTTTTTTAATGGCTATTTATTTTTGAGACAGTGAGACAGAGCACGAGCTGGGGAGAGGCAGAGAGAAGGAGACACAGAATCTAAAACAGGCTCCAGGCTCTGAGCTGTCAGAACAGAGACCAAGTGGGACTCAAACCCACAAACCTGAGATCATGACCTGAGACAAAGTCTGCTGCTTAACGGACTGAGCCACCAAGGCACTCCCAGGCAGGATTTTTCTTGCTTTACTGTCAGGCTTCTGTTTGATCCATCACCATGCTTGGAAGCCCAGAAGAAATCCCCTGAACCAGTTTCCTGCTTCCCGTAATTCACAGAGATCAAAGAATTGTAAGTACCTATCTTTCTTTCTGGTGATGTGGGAGAGAATCTACAAATTTTAATTGATCTTGATCAATTCTTAACTGTTCTGTATAGTAACATGGAAGAAGAGGGAACTTAAGTTCCAAACATGACATAGAGCACTAAGTCAGAACTTAAAATTCAAGAGGCAGCATCAACTGAAACAGACCCCTGACAGGAATTAGCCAAGGAGGGCAAGCAGTGAAAAGATCAAGGTTTGTAACACATATTATGGTTCAGAAAACAGGTTTACAGTATAACCAAATGAATATGTCAATTCCCCCATCCTCCCCTTAAAAAAAAAAAAAAGGAAGATCAATAAGAAACAAAACTAAAACCAAGCTGAAATTATTCTGCCATGAGTAAATTTAAATACTGGAAGTGTGGGTTCTTCAAAACCTTTGCATCATTGCAAATGGATATTCACATGGCTTATGCTTAAAGTTAAGTTACTTGCAAAAAGAAAAGGACAAGAGAATATCTGAACAAATTTATATTGAAAATCAATTGGGCTGAACTGGAAATAACCTCTACATCCTTTTTAAATGCTCAGTCCAGTGTGTACTGTATCTGGATAAAAAGCTTTTTACCAGTTGCCCCAGAGAAGTTTCTGTGTGAATGACCTAACAAGAACATACAGGAGAAAATGCAGGATTTGTGTGTGTGTGTGTATGTGTGTGTGTGTGTGTGTGTTAAATGTGTCCTATTTCTTTGCTCAAAAAGCTGGCCAGTAATAACCTGGCTTGTTATTTAAGTGGAATAATGGAATAGATATATTCTTAAGATATGATGGAGCTTTTATGAAAAAAAAACTATAAATAATATACAGAACCAAAACCAGTTATTTTTAAATGAAAAATGGAAGTAATATTTTACTCTGTATTTCCATACTTACATCTTTTTATAAAATTTTAAATATCTAAATTCGTAGTTGTATGGCGTCATTCTATTTACATTTTCACCTGCATTGGGAAAACAACACATATAAATATATACAACACTCTTGAGAAAAGACAAATTTTCCTTTCAATACTCCAGATTGCTAAATTATGCCTATCAGGTATGGAAGTCTTTGTTTTTACCCCTTTTTTGCATACATTCTGTGATGCTAGATGATGAGCAGTCAGTCTGGAGCTGGGTGTGACTCAAGATTGCCAAATTCTCTTAAACATCAGTGTGGGAGGGGCGCCTGGGTGGCACAGTCGGTTAAGCGGCCGACTTCAGCCAGGTCACGATCTCGCGGTCCGGGAGTTCGAGCCCCGTGCCGGGCTCTGGGCTGATGGCTCAAAGCCTGGAGCCTGTTTCCGATTCTGTGTCTCCCTCTCTCTCTGCCCCTCCCCCGTTCATGCTCTGTCTCTCTCTGTCCCAAAAATAAATAAATGTTGGGAAAAAAAAAAAAACATCAGTGTGGGAAATGGGTGGCACAACTAAGTACAGCGAATTTTCCATGAGGGTGCTGTTTGAAGGCTGGTATGAGGCTAGCCATGACTAAAAACATTTTCTCCTCCCTAATTAAACAATATATTCAGACCATTCATGTGTGTGAGGAAACTGTCCCATTGAAATATACATATGTTTATCAAGAGGAAAATACGTAACTATCCACTCACTCGCTTAGTTAAAGTGGAAGACTACAGAGGTTGATTTTGTCAAGTTTCCAAGAAGAAAGAACCATGTTTTCAAAGGCGAAGAGGTGAAGAAGAGCTTGGAAGATCAGAAAACAGTGACTACCCACTGGACCATTAGGAGCTGGGTGTAAAGGGATGCAAGGTAATGGAGAATGGAGAACAGTGGAAGGTCAGAAAAAAGTCAGTGGGGCCTGATTATTAGACTGGTCAGTTAACACAGACTAAGTTACCAGATTTTCCAGCTGCCCTTTCTCAAATTCTGAGCCTTAATAAACGGTTCAATTAAAAACATGGACAAATGCCATCCTGGTGGCATGTATGTGCTATTGAACAGAATGCTACTTTTCTATCAGGGCATCTGTGGAGTTATAATGGAGAGGTGGGACAGCCTTTTGGATATCCATCTCAGAGTTTAAAGGTATCTACAAATATTCCCTTTTCTTTAAGAATCATCAAGGTCAGGTCAACATGAATTAATTAAACCTATTGTGAAGCTATTGATCTAGGCTTCTCAAACCTTCTTATAGAAAATCAAATCCCATGGGTTTATTACCTAAATCACAAAGTAATTCTTCATTTCATTTACTCTAAGTTAATATTCAGGTATCAAAAATTATCTCTTAGGTCTAGTATTCTGAGAGTCAATCTTTAATTAAGCTCATTATTTTATAGCATTGATCATAACTCTATTCTATACTCTTTTTACTAATGAAATACAAAGGGATAGCATCCATAGCATCCACTGTCCATAATTAGGGTTAACTTGCGGCTGGATATTTGGATTTGCAAAGCTCTGTGTTTACCTCTGGGAATGGCCAAGATAAAGACAAAATATGCTGGGTCTTTTATGCTCCTTAAAGTCCAAAACTTCCTTGCAAGTATCCTGTACTGGCTAGTTTGCAGTGTTTAGGGCGTGCAGCTTAATGTTTTGTACCTGGTTTCATTGGTTACTCACCTAATTTTACCTGTGTCACTAACAGAGTACAAAAAAACTATCATTCAGTAAACTAGTACCTGAGCTCTCTTGAAAATCAAGTATCTCCTACATATCTTGGAAGGTTCCTAATCCAAAGCATATACATCCTATATGACTGTGAGACCCCTGGAAGTCTTGGACCATTCAATCACTACCTGTGCTTTTTCTCCTGTTGTACCATACACCTTATCTTTATTAATGCCTTATGTGAGTGTACCTTATTTAGCCATGTGAAACCTTCCAAGTACACAAACTATGTAATCATTGCATTCACCCATACTTCTCCAGCCCAACCAAGGTATCAGACTGTTTCATTCTTTTCCACCCAAATAATTGTTACACAGCACAGAACCTCAGAAATTCTAAGGTATATCTCAAATGTTTCTTGATGTCTTACGTTTATTTATAAAAATATAAGTGATGCTATTTCTCCAAGAATATCATAATTAGGTTGGTATTCTGAGAGATATGCATCCCTATGGGTTTGTAATATCCTCAGAAACCCTCCGCGGTCCTATTATACCTCTTTCAGATCACAGTAGGGTGATCAACCATTGTGGTTTGTCCAGGACTGAAGAAGTCCCTGGGACATGGAACCTTCAGTGATAAACTGGGAGAATCTGGAGCAAACCGTTACCATTTTATCACCCTAGAACTTAGACCTGTATAACTGGACCTTAAATGGTGACTTTTATATTCCCATAAGTTTTCTTCCAAAACTTAGATTTATTGCAATAAGAGCTCATCTTTTTTGAGAAAGCACTGTCAACTTAAAATTGTCAGGGGATAATAATTAAGCAAAAGCATTTATTTGGGCTCAAAAAAATTGCTATTTGGGGTACACAGATTTGGGCTGCAACCCAAGTAATGTTCTACCAGGGAGCTAAAGTCAGGGGTTTTTTAAGCAAAAAAGGAAATGCTTATATAGGCTGTTTACAATGAATTCTTATTGGTGCTGGTGGCAGAAAGCTAAGCTTAGCTAAATATAATTGGTTGCTAAGGCTATCACTAAGCAAAAGTCCCTTACTATAACAAGTTGCAGGTGTCCATGCAGAGTCCTTGGAAAATTTGCAGTTTGGCCCCGTTCACGAGTTCATCATTCTATCCAGTGAGGACAGGCATAAGGCTTTGCTCCTTACTGGCCACCCAGCTCCATTTTAAAACCCCTGGATGTAAGTGACCCCATTTCATTTCACCTTTCACAGCATTTACCTCACGGAAAAGGAAGTTGCTTGTAATGATCACTGCTTGATTTGACTGAGATCAGGTTGCTAAGTTTCCTTATAAACATTTTTAAAAGCACCAGAGTCATGAAAGAGTATCAGATCAGACGTCAGAAGGCCACCAAGAGCTTAGATCTGATACTTGGATCTACCCTATAACTCACTATTTTATCTTAGAAAAGCCATTTTCCTCTCTGGGTTCATTTATTTATTCAACAAATGTTAATCTCCTAATTTATTCCAGCACTATGCTAGCGGCTAGGGGGAGGGGAAAAATAAGTGGGAGACATAGCCCTTTCCCTCACGGGCTTAAATTCAAGCGGACAAAGATCTTTAAAGCCCCACTCAGCTCTAAAGTTCAATGGCTCTACTCACCTTATTCCATTATTTAACATCCCGGCCTTACCCTTTGTTAATTATCCCTCTGTTTTTATAGCTCCAAACTCTCATAAGTATGGAACCGTGGTCTCAAGTAAAAGCCTTTCTCATTTCTGAAATAACTGATTAGAGGAAAGATGCTTCTTTAGCTTTCTCTGTTTTGAAATAAATATTTTACCCATAAGCTTAGAAATATTTTCATTCTCTTTTCTTGACATTTGGGTTGAGATGATCATTTTGAGGTGATCATCTTGGAAGGAGCATTGGATGAAAATGTTGAGAGTTATTGCTGAAAATATTATATTTAATAAAACTAAGGAGGGGGTGCTTGGATGGCTCAGTCAGCTGAGCCTCTGACTCTTGATTTTGGTTCAGGTCATGATCCCAGAATTGTGGGATCAAGCCCCTCATTGGGATTCTTTCTCCCTCTGCCCCCCCACTCCCCGGATCCCCTGCTCACACTCACTTACAAAAAAAAAAAAAAAAAAAAAACTAAGGAAATCAATATACCAATACAATTTCTCTGGAAGAAGTCGGTGTTTAGGTTTAGATACTCTGTAATATGAGGCCAAATATTTGAAAATAATACTCTTGCCTTCTAAATTAGAAGTTATTCTTATTCTGCTGAAACCAAAAATGCAGAAAGCCACAGCAACTCTTCTATTCTCGTCGTTAACCCTATTTAGGCAACATGTTTTAAGGAGCTAATGCTGCGTTGGTGAGCTAACCTTTAAGGCACCAGAATCCGCAGGAAACCGAGCAACTAGCTGAATTCAGTGAAAGCTGATAAAAGCTCTGTCTCAATTTTGTAAGATGGGCTTGAACGTGATATGACAACAATGTAACTTAATACCAAGCAGAGCAATGATACACCGGTGTTCAAGTTTTCTGAATTATTGTATCTAGAACTACAACTTTTCAGCTATTTATGTACTTCTGTGTCTCTAAATAACATCTATTATGTAGCAAGAATAGAAATTTGTTCTGGCTTTGCCTATTCAAGAAACAAATCTTGTCTTCCCTACGGTAATATGCTGCAGAATGGGGAAAAATATGCTGATTGAACTGCTTTTCTCATGCAATTGTGAATTTGTGTATTTTTCTCTATCAGCATAACCTTTCCCTTTTGTGCTATATTTCTCTCTGCACCTCAGATTACAATTTGCATGTTCCTTCTTTGGGTAACTGAACATGCCGGTGACCAAACACCAACTCTGCATGTGTTAATTAGGAAAGCCAGTGTTATTCATGTGAAAACATCATTCCCAAGTGTCAAACTCAGGTCTCATGAACAATAAATAACCAAGTGGCAGCAGTATGGTTTTGTATTCATCTTTTTATATGTGAACATAATCTTCGCAATGCATTAGCAGTTCTTCTGCAAGCATACACATTTAATGCTCTCTCGCAGTGACGTGACAAACTAACTCCCAGGTTGTCCAAACCCAAGACAGAAAGGTATTGGAAGATTCTGTGAAGGGGTCCAAATTTAAATGAATCCGAGAGCCCAGAAGCAAAATCGTAAAATAGAGCATCCATTTGCCTCATTTAATGAAAGCTAAGGCATAGCTTATGAATTTGTCGGAACAACTTTCACAAACTCATACAATTTTTCACTTAACCTGCATTAATTGTTTCAAATACTTTACGGAACACGATGCTCTGTGTTTTGGGCATAAATCCAGCCTTTTACGAAAAAAAAATGAAGGGGGAGAAAAGGTGCAAGGATGCATCAACACTAACATGAATATGGAGTCGGGATATTAAAATTCATGAAGTCCTGTCAACTGAACTGATGCAAACTCTATTTGCCCGAAATACATGATGACATTGCAAGCCAGCAAAGATGAAAACAGCTCGCGAAAGCTTTTTCTGATGCTATTTCATTTCTCTGAATATCAAGTAAGCTGCCTTTCTCCAGGTAGGAGCCACGTGCAGATTTGTAATTCTGTAAAGTTAGGCCCGAGTTGGTTTTCCAAACAAGAGTTTTCCATCCCTCTGTTCTCCTCCTTGCTCCCTTCTCAGCATGCCCTCTGCATATGGAACAGAAGAATTCTCTGAACCACGATCGCATTCTCTCAGACAGGCAATGTCCCCTCTTGTCGCTTGACTTGAACTGAAACCAAACAAGCCCCACGGATACATTTGCATTCGGACTCAGTAAAACACTCCTTTAGAATATTGTCTTGGGGACTATTCCAAAGAGCTCTGCCTGGTGGCCGTAAGAAGGGAGGCGAGCCTGAATGCAATCTGGGAATGAGCTGGGAGATACACTAACCTGCTAGAAGAATTCTGACAAGCCCTTAGGTAAAGATCTAATAAAACATGGCTACAATTGTTAGTAGTTTAAACTGGAGAGTTTCTGAAGTTTTGCAAATTAAATTGGGTAAGTCAGTTTCTTCTAATTTGTAAATGAAACAGGACAAGTAAATGCTTTGAAATCTTGGGCTCTGTCACTCACATTTTCTTAGAGTCATCAATCATCATGAATCTTTTCATTAAAGCTGTTACAAAATGTGATCTATTCTTAAATACACTTTGAAAAGAGTCTTGAAAAAAATTCCTTACAATCAAAGACCGTGTCTTCTGTGGATTCTGTGAAAGGTTCAGCATTTGGCTGGCACAGTTCAAGTTTAATTATAATTGCAAGAATAATTATATGTAGATCCAGGAGGGACCTTGGGAGGTCAAAAGTCCAAAGACCCACCTTCAGGCTATGTGACTGTTAAGCCTTCTCTGGAACTGAGACTTTATCATATTTGAGAGAGCTCTATAACAGAAAATCTCATGGCCTTCCACTTACCCTTGAAATTATATAACATGTCTGGTTAGAGATTTTCTTCCTTTAATATTTACTCTTTTATTATGACTTAAACACTCATTCTTTAGAACAGAGTGCTGTCCAATAGAACTTTCTGCAAAGATCATATATTGTATCTCTGTGCGTCCAACATAATTGTCACTGGCTACGTGTGGCTATTAAACACTTGAAATGTGGCTAATGTAACTGAGGGACTGAATTTAGAATTTTGTTTAAGTTTAATTAATTTAAATGGCATTTAAATAGCCACATAGTGTTGGTGGCTGGTTTAGCGAACAGAGTTATTCTAGAGATTATGTTCATCATAATCTTTAGTTGAAAATACCATCTACATATTTTCATTTGTCCAATAGATATATATAGAGAAAGAGGATGCCCTTGGTCTGTTCTCTGCCAGGCACAGTTCTAGCTAGAAGGAATATAGTCGTGAATAACAGAGAAAGGCACCGTTTCACAGGGAACTTATATTCTAGTGGGAGGAAGCACGAGTAAATTACAAGATAACTAGAAACAGCAATAAATATGATAAAGGAAAACATCAGGGAAATGAGATGAATACTAACTGTCCAGATGTTAGAATTACTATTTCATACAAAGTGATCACATGGGTCCTTTCTGGGAGGTGAGATTTGAGCTGAGACCTGAATGATGAGGAAGAGTCATTGCTGCTCAGAGCCAGGGAGAAGCATCCCCAGAAGAAGGGAAGAATAAAGGTAAAGGTCTGAGGCTGGACCTAGCTAGGGATGTTGCAGAAACAGAAAGGTCAGTGTGACTTGAACTCAGCAAGTGGTGGCAAGAAGGAATAAGATGAGATCAAAGAGGTAAATGAAGTTAGATCAAGCAGGGCTTTAGGGACCATGGTGAGGAGTTTGCTTTTATTCTAAATGAATAGAAAAGATTGTAAGACCCGAGAGTGCTCTGATTTACATGTTGTAATGATAACTTCTAATGGAATAACACAGTAACACAGACACAGAAATAGCTGTGTTAAATTTCACTTTATTCTACAGATTATTTAGAAGAAGAAAAATTAGAAAGTGTTAATTACCAGCACTTTGTGCTTAATTTTATTTGGAAAGAGCTTGGTAAACATATATTCTTTGATCATAACATTGCTGTTCCTATATCTTAATCAGATATATACCTACCATAGTGAAATTATGGAGAAAGAAGAAGGAAAGCTGTTTGTCTATTTTTCATCTCATTCTACAGGTAACTTTCGGAAGTCTATCAAATGAATAGCACTTTTCTTTATCTTCTTTTCAAGATGTTTTTCTTCGAACTATGTACCAACAGATTATTTACAGCATCCTGATACCTAAACAACCAAGGCTTATCGAAAAGCCAAATAAAACTAGAAAAGTCATCTAGTTATCATAAGTGATCATCATATGGGGGCACCAGAGGGGGGCAGAGACACCTGCAACTTCTGTTATTCCATTAGACAACCAGACTAATTCAGCTCTCCAGCGCTTGAATCTCTGCCTGCATTCCTCCAGAAGCCATGTATTTGCACAACACAAACAGACCTCTCCAACTCAGGATGACCAGTCTTTGTTCAAGAGGACACAATTAGATATCTTCCCTGAAACCCTCTAAATGACAACAGCCAACGACATTTTCTTTTTTTTCTTTTTTTTTTTTTTTAATTTTTTTTTTCAACGTTTATTTATTTTTGGGACAGAGAGAGACAGAGCATGAACAGGGGAGGGGCAGAGAGAGAGGGAGACACAGAATCAGAAACAGGCTCCAGGCTCCGAGCCATCAGCCCAGAGCCCGACGTGGGGCTCGAACTCACGGACCGTGAGATCGTGACCTGGCTGAAGTCGGACGCTTAACCGACTGTGCCACCCAGGCGCCCCGCCAACGACATTTTCAAATAAGATCCTTCTTTGAGCAACTCATCCTCTCAAAAGTAAAACTCACATGCTAACAGATATCAATGGGTAACTATGAGTTTTACATAAATGGCAATGACCCATGCTGATCTGAGGTTGTCAACAGTGTAGTTTTTGTGAGATAAATCCGGAGACTCCATCCTTATCAGCAACTGAACCCGCTAATTCACGTAGCTCAAAAGATTATTTCTATGCATTTTTGAGACTGCAGGATCTCCCCATCTGTAGTCCAATAACTACAGCTGCATTAAAACATCTGATCAATAGCCCAAAGCTAAATAGGGACCCAGGAGGGAATCTTTTTGCCAGAAATGTTTGAATCTTTTCCTAAGTGGTGGGCCCCAATCACTGCCAAAGTATTTACTCTAATTACCTCGTCAAGTATAGTTCCCTCAGGATGAATTCAAAGTATAGTCTACCCAATCTTCTAAAAGGGAAATCCTCTAATTTCCCCCAAATTACTGCCCCATTAGTCAGCTGGCCAATCCTTTTAAACTCTGCTAGGATCCTTTCCAACAAATTTTAAAATCGAGGTGTTAAATCTGACATCCTCCCTAATAAGTAAGCAGATGTTTTAGGCACAGCTATTTCTATGCAGATCATTGACTTGCTTTGGTCCATCTAGCTGTAAAAACAATTAAGAAAACATGAGACTTTTCAGTACTTCAAAACATGTTAACTCTAGAGAAATGGCTATAGTATATATGTATAGTCTTTATTCTCCTATAACTAATATCAATGACATTAAGTGTTACAAAATATTGCTATTGATAAACAGGATAAAAGTTTGGGGAATTCTTCGAAGAGTGACATTTTGGCTAGGCCATAAGGATTTTCATAGAAAGAGATATAGGGAGTGAGGGGCCTTCCCACCAAAGCCAAGATACAAAATTAAGAAACGTGGGGGAAAAAAATGTTGTTGAACTAGAAGTAGTTGAGATTTTTTTCTAGCATATTCTATGATTTAGAAGAAAAGAAAGATAAAACTGAAAAGGTGGGTTGAAGCCAGACTATGAAAACCCGTGAGTTAAATAATGACTATGGATTTTACTCTATAAGCAATGGAAAAGCATTGAAGATTTATGAAAATGAGAGCTGCTGATTCCCACATCCAGTCTCGCTCAATTCTGAAGATGCACAATAATTTTATGTTTGAGATAGGAATTATACCATGGTTACCATCAGGGAGGTGCTAAAACTGAAGGAATCTGACAGCTAATTCTATGGAGAATGTGACCAGGAAAAAGGATGCTTTGATCTAGGATGACTAGGACAGTATAAATAATATGAGTTTGGAGGTATGTGGTGCCTTAAAGATGCTGTACAGCTTGAGGGGGCACACACAAAGACAACCTAAAAAACCCAAACCCAAGTGGAAAAGAGAACCCATCACATTTTCTTGAGTCCTGTGGCCCATTAACTTGACTAAATGTTATAAAAATTTCAGTTTTAGACCAAAACTTTTAGCCTCTTCTTTACTAATCTCTCAAAATCTAGAACCTTCAATGTAGTAGCAATGGCTGCCTCCTCACATTTCTGTCTCTGAGAATAAGGATCAAAGTTTCCAACTTTTTAGAATTTGCCAATTCTGCTGGTTATTTCAAGTACAACATGCAAAATGAAAAGAAGATAAATGTAAAAAAGTGGGAAGATAACAAATTTAATTTTGAGTACATCTAATTGAGCTATTAAGGGTACAAACCAAATATGGGTCTAGGATTAATAGGAAAAAATAGAGATATATATTTGGGGGTCCCTAAGTAGGGAGGATTGCTTAGCTACAAAAAATAAGGATACCAGGAAACAAGTATTTGGCAGAGAAGAGAACTGGCCCAAGAGTAGAACATAAGAGACTGTCTAAATTTAGATGAAAACAACCCAGGGAAAATTACCCAGAAATAATATGGGAGTAGCAGTACAATAACCAGGAGGAGGAAAAGATGAGGAAGAACTGGCCTTAAGGTTGACAAAGCTATAAAAATGTGATCCTGGGACTTACAACTAATGGCTTTGTCCCCACAATATGGAGGACCCAGTTCACAGATATTGAGAGAAAAAATACAGAAAGGTGGAGGGAAGGGTCCTGACTGAGTTCAAATCTCACAAGACCCTACTGCCAACCTCATTCTTACTCTTCCAAGACTAACATTTGGCCACTTCATTTCTTCTGCACTCTTCCCTAGAATGACTCTAATAAATGCCCCTTTTCCTTTGTTCAGTCTCTTTGCTGGAAGGTTCCTGCCACCAACAACCAAGAATCCTGACTAAAGGAGAGATCAAGAAGCATAAGAACAGAGGGGAAGTTGTTTGGCTTTGTAACTCGTAGTTCATAGGTAACCCGAAGGGAACAGGAATCAGTAAACTACTGACAACAGGAAATAGATGTCAAAGTGTTCAAGACAAAAGATGGTAAAGAATGGAGTCAGGGAAGATGGACTAGCCTTTTGACAAGTGTAGAAGGAAGGAAATGGGTAGTAACTTTAAAGAGTAACAGGTTTACGAGTAGAAGAGAATGTTCCCCTTCTTACACCAGTAATTCTTACTTTATAAATAAAGGGATATTTTATTATAAAGTGTTGTTACATTGCTCTTCAAAAGGGTATACTGCTTGTCCTCAGGATATTTCTTTGGCATTTTCTATTCTATAGAAACAAGGTCAGCCAACACTGTAGAGTTAAAATTTTTGAAGAAAAAAAAAAGCTTTGATTTTATTCACACGTTTAATGATTTCATTTCGGAGTGTAAAATGTATTTATTAAAGTTGCTTTTGAAAATGTCAATCTTTTTCAGCTATGCTAAGGAAACCATCAAAAGGAGATCAGTGGATTTGGGAACTATCTATTCAAAAGAGGGATAAAGAGGTTCCCATGGGGGAACATGTGATAACCAATAAAAGGTAGAAGTTACTGGTATTGACTTGGTGCTGTATCTTCCCTCTTGGAAATTCTCCTTTCAAAGCTGTTCTTCCTCAAACCTGGAAGCTAGATTGGGAGCAAGTGGGAGGAAGAAGTTGTCTTAACATAGGAAATCAATCCTCTGAGGGTGGACTTGAGTAGAGAAGCAACTTCTCTGTTTCACAGGGAAAGAGGAGGAAAGTTGTGGAAGCATGAAAGTTTCCACGGCACCTTACAAACATGCCATGATGAAATTTATGCAGGCACATACTATTCAATTTCAAATTTACCACATCCCTGTGAGAAGGACCGACAAGATGTCCTCATCTTGTTCGAAGGGATAAAGTAAAGGAGGTTCAGAGAGTTTTATTGGATTTTCCAGAGACTGCCCAGCTATTATGCAGGAAAGCAGAGAACTCAGCCCAGATCTACTGACACAAACTCCAGAGGACATGGCTGTCTCATGCCTCCTCTATATTTAAGTCTTTCAACTGCTTCTCTACCCAATGAAAACCATATTTTCAGTGAAATATTTTAAAAAGTCTTTTACTTTTAATTTCTTGTAAAATTTTATAGAAACCTTGCTGGTGGATCTCTCTCATTTAAGAGTCCTATGTATCTAACTTCAGGTATTTGGGTTATAGTCACTCCTGTGCATACAATGTATGGTTGATGGCTTTTTCTAGCTTAATGAAATCCTAATTGCTACTAGAAACAACAGATAGCATTTATTGTGCACCTACAGCATAGCAGGTATTTTGTAAACATGATCTCACGTAATCACAACAGCCTTGAGACATGGGCATTCACTTCTTGGAAGAAGCTGCTGAGTATGGACATGGATGGATACAAGTCCATGTCTGGATAAAGGGCCATCAAACTACAATGAAAAATGACATATTTGCAAAAATACTGGTCCATAAGTAGGACCTGAACATTTTCTCTTTAAAGGAGATTTCTTTACTTGCTATAAATATTTCTAGATGGAAGTGATGCTGAATTTGTATTCAAAATATTATAGATCTTTAAAAGGTGAATGTAAGCATTGGAAGAGAAGCCTCAGTTGTGTTAGCCAGATCTATTAACAGTGTCAAATCCTCCTTTGGAGCCAGTTTCCAAAACCACATTTGTGAAAAATGAGGTAAATTACAGCATGCACCCTGCTGATGGAGACTGAAGTTTCCGCCTCAAAGGTTCCAATCCTAGCTTTATGCTTTCAAAATATCATAAACTGTGATTGTAGTACTCTGGCAAACAGGAAATAATTGTCAGCAATGTTAGATGGTTTGAAGGAGGCTGTTGCTTAAAAAGTTCAAAGTGCTTTCTTCCCTTTGTGAAGAATGCTTGCCTTTCCTCCAGGAGCCATTTCTCATAAAATCAAGTGAACAGATGTCTTGAAAACATGCTCCTTTGCAGACAGGTGCACCTTTGCCTTGTCAAGAAGCTGAAATGACTACTGTAGTCTTTAATGGGATTTTCAAGCAGTGAGAAGATTATCTGAAAGCCCAAACTAATAAATGCCTGTCTCTTGCCTCTGACCTAGAAAGGACTTCCCTTTGGTAAGCAGGGAGAGTCTGTTGCTGCCATGTCACTGAAATTGCTTTGGAAGGATGTCTTGATTATCATATTGTGTGTGGAGGTGTGAACTGAGCTCTCTCAACAATTGTCCTTTGGTAAAATCAATAAAGAAGTTTGAAATTCTGAAGCAATACGTGCTGCTCTCTATAAAATAAGATTAGCATGTGTTTTACAATGAAAAGGAGGAGGAGAAGCAGAAGGAGAAAAGGAAAGAAAGGAAAGAAAGGAAAAGGAAGAAAGAGAGAGAAAGAAAGAAAGAAAGAAAGAAAGAAAGAAAGAAAGAAAGAAAGAAAGAAAGAAAGAAAGAAAGAAAGAAAAAGAGAAAGAAAGAGGAAGGAAGGAAGGAAGGGTCATTTTCATGGAAGAATGATGTATTCTATACTACTGAAGGAACAAATACTTGACTTCTCTATCTTATTGCTGCTGTTTTTAACTGTCAAATATTGAGTCCCCAGCTCTGACAACACAAAAACCAGAGTTAAAAAACTCTGTAATGAAAGTTCCTTCTAGCACACAGTTCTCAAAAGAAAGATCTATATGTGCTGGTATTAACAAGAATGTCTAATAGTTTTTTTTTTAATGTTTGTTTATTTTTGAGAGAGAGAGAGAGCATGAGTGAGAGAGGGGCAGAGAGAGATGGGGAGACAGAATCTGAAGCAGGCGCCAAGTTCTGAGCTGTCAGCACAGAGCCCAATGCGAGGCTCGTACTCACAAACTGTGAGATAACCTGAACTGAAGTTGGACCTTTAACCGACTGAGCCACCTAGGAATCTCATCTAATAGTTTTTAAAAAATTGTAACCGGAGTGCTACCAGTGTTAACTGCCCAAATTTGCACAACCTAACTTACTTATCAGTGCTCGTGCCTTAGAAACCGGGACACCTTCTGAGAAGCAATTAATGATCTATTTTCTCAGAAATCAACACTGAATTCACAGATATTCGGTTATGTAAATTTTTCTCTAGAATTATCCTAAATAACACAAATTTCTATAAGGGTGGAGAAGTACTTTTCAATAGCAAATGTCCTTCTCCTAAAATTGGTACTTACTGTATTCTTTCTTGAAATTATTACTAATTTGCATCACTATAAGATCTATCAATCTTTCCTATATATGCCTTGAATTGCTACGATATTTTATGTTTAAAAAATATTTAGCAACTTAGAAGAGACATAAAATTACCCCTAATGTCAAGCCTACTTGCTTTAGCCAGTTGTTATTTCTATTGATTTGATTAGATTAATCCAGAAACAGAAGTTAAACTGATTTAAAAAAAAAAAAAGTTTATCAATCAAAGGACTGTATGTGTCAAAATCAAGTGAGAAGAAAACCAGTATACAAGGCAGTTACTTTTTTAAATACAATATTTTACCGAAGAGTGACATTTATAAATGAAAATGCACAAATTATAATGTATAGCTCAATGAATTATCAGAAAATTCACACCTATGTAACCACATCCTCCCCAAATAAATGAAATATTAAAACACCATAGGAGACCCTAACTGTCAATACTATTTTGAATACCATAGATTAATATTGTCTCTTCTTGGACTTTATATAAATGGAATCATACAGAAGTATCTGGTTTCTTTTGTTTGACATTATATTTTTGAGATTATCCCATGTGATAATTTTGTTGCAGCAATTCATTAATTTCCTTGCTGCTAATACTACATTGTATGATTATAGTACAACCTATATATATCCATGTCATTCTTGGTAAGCATCTAAGTTATTCATAGCATTGGATTAATAAAATTGAGTTTACTATGATTATTTTTGTCTCCTTTATTCTATTAATATGGTAACTGATGCTGATTGATTTATAACGTTCAACGAACCTTCATTACCAAAATAGACGCAACTCTGCTGTATTTTCCTTTTTACATACTGCTCTATTTGGTTTGCTTACCTTTTGTTTATAATTTCTGTAAAATGTTCACTAAAGATTTTAACATTTAAGTTTTGTCTTATAAGTGTACTTCTCAGCTTTTTTGTTTTTTGTTTTGTTTTGCTGGTTTTTGTTTTGTTTTGTTTTGTTTTGTTTTTTGGCTACATGTAATGCTCCTTCATAAATTAAGTTTGGAAGTAACCTTTCCATTTATCTTCATGATGTCTGTAGGATCTATAATAATGCCACCTTTTTAATTATCCATATTAGTTGTGTTTTCTCTTATTTTTTAATGATCTGTATCACTAGGGTTTATCAGTTTTTTAAATATCAATTTTATTTATCTTTCTGAAAAACCAACTTTTGTCTTTTTTATCTTTTCTACTGTTTTTCTTTTCTAGTTAAAATTTCCCACTAGTGCAGTGTGTAACTATTTTAGTTCTGTCATTTTGCTTTATATTGTTATACTATCTTTTATTAAGAGTATATAAATGTCAAATGATAATATCATAATATCTCCCTGGTGAATTAAACATTTTATCATTATGGAAGATGCCTCTCTATTTGTATTTTTTAACCTAAAATCTATTTTATTTGATTTTAGTCTAGTTGCAGCAACTCTGTCCTGCATCATTTTACTTGGAAACTCTCTGTATCCTTCCAGTTGCACTGTATCTTCTGTAAGCAAGCACCTTTTAGTTGGAAGTTATTTGGCATTTATACTCAGTGTGACAATGTGTCTTTTTTTTTAATGGAGCATAGTTTATTTACATTTAATCAAACATCCAATAAATTTTGCTTTAAATTTACCATATTATTTTTTTCCTGCAGGCTGGTTTCCAAAGCATATGAATCTTCACTTAATTCACAATATAAAATATCTGTACTCAAGGCCTCGGGTAGTTCAGTTTCATTTCCAATTTGGGATTATGTTTTCCAAGTGAAAAGGAATTAAAAGTGCAATATCTGGTGCCCAGGTTGAGCTAGATGGCTTCAAATTCAAGAGACAAGTCTTTCATGTAGAAAAGGGCCTGCATGAGATGTCTTACAAATGAATATAGATTTTCCTTATGTTGATGAAATAATTCTCCCCCTCCTCCATTTTGTCCCTCCAGTGAGCCATTCCTTAAACTATGTTCACCAAAGCTTTAACTCTGAAGAACTGGAAAACTGAAAGTCAGTGTCAGCCCCAGGTAAGGCAATGATAATTCCTCAGAAAAAGCAGCAAAATTAGGTGATTTTTTTTTTTTGCTTCTTGTTTTGTTTTGTTTTTACCTTTTGACCCCCTTCACTCATTTCTCCCACCACCACCTCCTTCCTCTGACAACCACGAATCTTCTCTGTATCTACGAGCTTGTTTTGTTGTATTTTTATATTCCACATATTAGATACATTTACCACATTATTATTTGATTTATATTTGTACTCAATGTTCTGTGTTCCTTTTTTCCCTTTCTTGCCTTTTTAAATATTACCTATTTTTATTTTATTTTCCCTTCTATTAGTTTGTGAGTCTAAATTGTCATTATTTTTTCAGTGTTTACTCATGAATTACAATATGACTTCTTGATTTATCAACCTCTAAAAAAATTAATAGTCTCGGGGTGCCCAGGTGGCTCAGTTGGTTAAGCGTCTGACTTGATTTCGGCTCAGGTCATGATCTCAGGGTTCGTGAGTCCGAGCCCTGCATCCAGATCCATCTGTCCCTCTCTCTCTGCCCCTACCCCACTCACACTCATGGGCTCTCTCTCTCTCTTTCTCTCTCAAAATAAATAAATAAATTTAAAAAACAGTATTAAAGGACAAACCTTTAGTTTACCACCCAAATCAGTACACTTTGAGAGTGGCTAAAATACATTCTGAGTAACATTATCTCACGCATTTTCATATGCTTCCATATGAATACAGATGGACTTCCTGTTACCACTCACAACACAAGCTACATACAGCCTATTCACATAAATAGAAAGCCCTCATAAATATCGTAGAGGTTTCAAAAACAAATTATGACAACGCAAAGTTAATTTCATTCCTTTTTATCATTTTTTAATTATTTGTATTCAATATATCCTTTGTATTTTTTCTCCCTTTCCATTGCAGAGTTGTACACCTCATGGGAAGGAATTTGATAGTGCATCTGATTGGACTCCTACCACACTAAAATCTTCATTACAATCTTTGTTTTAAACCTGTATTATTTCCTGATTATAAGAGTAGGTTTTAAGGCAAAATGCTGCATCTGCAGAAATTCTAGGCAACATTTACCTTCAACCAAATGGCACTGCAGGAAGTAGAGATACAGGTAAGACACAATGGACACTTAGAAGGAAGATCCCATCCTGACTCCAGGCACCACAGAGGATCTCGTGTGTTGACTTTGAAGACAATTAGATCTGCCTAAATTTCTTCTGAAAGTCCAACAATATTCAAATATTCTATCTTCCATATTTTCAAACATTTTTACTTAGCTGGCAGAAAACAAGTCTCAGTTTCAGCTGTGACCCTGAACTCTGGAGAGACCCCTGAAGTGACACACAGTTTTCCCGAGGCCAATGTTGGTGGCTTGGGAAGGTATATAGCTCAGTGCTGTGATGACTGTTTTTACTTACTCTCCATCTGAATCATGTATTAACTTAACTTTGTTAAGTTAAATGCCAGCTGCACACCTGACCTGCAAAATACTAGCATTGGGAGATCAGTGGAATGAATGATACAGAATTGACCTACTGACAATGTTCAAAGGTTCTGACACAGAATTGATTCATGAGTAAGTCTCAAGATCAATTTTCTGGATCCTTATTGTAGGATAACCTAGCTTCCAGTTAAATTACTCAAACTACAGTCTCTTATTCAAATTTGTGCCTCATCATTTTTTCCTACAGATAAATTAATAACATTTAATAAAAATAAAAAGGCATATTTTTGCCAACCTCTAAAGAATTATTGCATCCTGGAAAATATGATTGCGTTTATTGGTATGTTCCCAAGTGACAAATGGAAGACCGCTGGGACAAGTTAAATGTTAATTCCATGATAGCAGGAGCATGGCTCTCTGCACAGCTGTACCTCATGGTCTATCAGAACCCAGCATACAGCAGGTGCTCAGTAACTGCTGAACACGACATGAACACAGTCATTTCAGTGGTTACAGCACTATCTTTATTTAATACATGTTTAGTCTAGCTGCTAAAACAATGTTGTTTGTTGGTTTCTTTTCCATTATAATTTCTCCCAATATCTACAACTATTCAGACATTCAACTGATAGCAAATAAATATCAGAGACTGTATGACGAGATGACAGGCTATCCACTCAAAACAAACTTTATTATCCTAAATTCTTCTCTGTTAAAAATAAATATGATTTCATCTGTGCCTGTTATCTACTCATAAGCCTAAGCACAGAGAGGAAAAAGAAAATCATCTCTGAAATGTCTCCCATTGTCACTATACCTTTTATGACTGAAGACATCTTCTTATTCTGCAAACTGATGAGCTGAATTTTATTAAGAGAGATTTGTGGCAAGACTCAAGAAGATTTGTGTAATATTCTCTCCTGTACTAAGAAAAGATCTTCCCATTCATCATCAATGGTTGATAAGAAGTGCTGTTTTAACAACATTTCTGATGATGAATGAGCATATCCTTCTTTCATATTAAAATAAATATTAAAAAACAATCTTCCTGAATCATGGAAGAAATCTTTCAATACAGTTTAATCATAGAGTGGAAGTGAGATTAGCAGAGGAAGGATGTATATGGAGAGTGGTGGCCCATCACACTGTCTATACTACACCCTCTACAATTACAGGACAGGAAAAGAGAAGTAACTCCCCATTCTGCAGTCCAACTAAGACACTAATATTGTTCATTTGAAATGTATATTTCTGTCATACATTGGAAAATAAGAGGAAGACATTAAGCCCTAGTTAATTATTCTCACATGAAAGAATGTCCTCGGGAAACCCACAAGCCCATTCCACTTTACAGTTCTTTAGTTCATAGGTATAGAAATCAGTGTTAACTCCTTTTAAGAGTATGTGCAGCAATCTGACTTATTTAAGCTTCAGGGCAGTCTGCTAAAAGGCAATTTTTTTTTGAAACTAGGACTTGATCATGATTAGTTCTTTTGTTACATGATTGAGGAAGGATAAATGGGTGGCCATAGGATGCTATTTAATGACTCTGAACATTTTACATACTCTGCATAAATGTCATTTTGAAATAGCTGTGACAATAGTGCTTCACTTGGGCCCTTAAAGCATTTCCATTAAACATCTCATTTGGAAAGAAAAAGTCAAGTTATTTTAAATCTTACTAAGCTACAATTAAGATGATGATTTCATCTCAGTGCAAAATACTGGCTGGAGTTTGGGGATGAATTAAAACATAGACATAAGCTTCTAAATACTTTATCCTTCTTTTCTAAAATCCGCCTTTCATTTAGAAAAGAATTTTTCAAGGTTTAACAGGTATATAAGCTTAAAATGTGGTTGTTAGTCCAACAAATGTAGACGTTTTACAGTTGAAATTCTATCACTCCAGATCCATTTATGTGACAATAATAGAAAATTCTGCTAATGCTGGCTCAGTGTAGGGGTTGGCATACTTTGTATGTAAAGCCACATATAGTAAATATTTTAAGCTTTGCAGTCCATATGGGCTCTGTCACAACTACTCAGCTCTTCTATTATAGTGAAAAGAGCCACAGGCAATATGTAAATGATCGTGGAAATTGTGTTCCAATAAAACTTTACTTACAAAAACACATAGTGGACTGGATTTGGCTTGCAGATTGCTCTTTGCCAACCCATAACTCAATCCATAAGAATATTTCCTGTTTATTTACAATGAAATTTGAATATTGGAAATTTGGGAGTTTATTCAGCAGCTCTATGAGTCTGACCACTGGGTCCAATGGCCTTTGCTACTTAAAGCCTATTCCACCTAATCCCAAGATGGCTGCTAAGGCTCTAAATACTTGATCCTAAAATGTCCTTCTAAACACAGAATGCATGAGTGCTGTCAAAGCAGAGAGTGAGCCTTCCTCATAGTCTTCCTCTCTTTGATAAGGAAACAAAGAAACTTCCCACAATATTTCCCTTTTATCTCCCTAGTCAGACTGGGTCATAAGCCTATGTGTTGGCCAATCATTTCCAAAAGGGGATAGAGGAGGCATGATTAACTGAAAGGGGCTGGTCTTATTACCACTGAAAAATATGGAGGTTCTGTCACATGGACGAAGACAGAATGGCTATTTTATAGGCAATCCACACTGTATCACACAACAGTAGTGAGGTTTGTGCTGGTTTGCTTTGTTTTACCAGTTAAGACCTAAGATTTTAGATGGTGTTCAGATTTTGTTTTGATTCATGGATGGACGAAGTAAAAATGACTCCTCTAGATCTTTTATTTTCTCCATTAAAGTTCTAAGTCTGGACTTGGATTGCATATATTTTAGGCAGATAATTTTATTTTTCTGGTCATTTGTCTCTGACGAATTTCCCACAGAAAGTGGGAAAGTATTTTTAAAGATCTTGGTAAATGGAAGAAAAAATCTTTTTTTAGAACCACACTCTCAACAAGTTTTCTATTCCTAAACAATTACAATTAGAAAACCTAAGTACAGAGACCCAATTCTGGTACCAGAAAAATCACAAATGAAGATGTGCATCAGTCCAGTTGGACTGCAGATTGTGTCCCTGCTCAGGTGTGATCGTATCCGGAGGTCAGCAGAGTAGCTGCTCTGTATCTGTTCATGATAGACTCCAGAGAAGAGAACATTTCCTAAAGAAAGAGAAGTCAGGTGTAGAGACGTGGTCAAAATAAACCCTTTGCTGTTAGAAGGATTATCTATACTAACCAAGACATGATACCTCACTTGAGGTTATTCCTCAGTTTAACCCTGTATGGACTCAAGGGGAAGAGGATCCATAACTAAAATTTGAGAGGATGATTTTATCTAAAACTGTGAAATTTTGGAGCACAAAGTAGAACAGCAAAGACAGAAGTGATCTACTCGTGTCAGGTGAAAATGCGAGCCCACACCAAGGTCCAAGGACTCCAAACAGCATGGTAACACTTCAGAGCCTCCAAAGCCCATGAGCAAAGACGTAAGCAGCACCTGTCAAAGATACTGTGCCCAGAGGAGCTAGCAGTGGGGCATGGAGGTGACTCCGGTACCCAGTTAAGCTGTTCAGTGCACAACAGAAGAAATGTTCCCAGTGAGATGCAGGCCACTAGGACAAATGGTGGGGCACACCTTCATGGCTATCTTGGGCCTTAGTAGCAGGGGAAAAGCTGGAGCAGAGAAAAAGAAAAAAGTATACACCACAGAGGACAAATTTGTGAGCACGTGCACAGGATCCCCTAAGAACTCCAAAAAGATCTCAGGGGACTCTCTCAATGGCAGAGGTGCTGCAATTGAAAATGATTCCAAAATACCACTTGTTAAAGCTATTGGGGTCTTCCTTATAAAATTAGACTGACATGGTTAGAGAAAGCACAAAATGCCAGCATAAAATGGAGCTTAAAAAAGAGAAATTAACTCACTAATGCCTTTTTTTGTCTTCTAATAATCTGCATATGTAATTGCACCACAACTGGTTAAAAATGTTTTCAAATAATTCAAATTATTAATCTCTTTTGGTATAATGCATACAATCTAGAATAGATAGAGGTCTAACTAATACAACTTCCCTGTATGTAGACTTGAAGGGGATTGAAATGTCTTCCTCCTCAAAAATGTTTTGGTCCTGACCTTGCCCATACCTGAAATTCTCCAGTGTGCCCACAGACACTGACTGCTGTGTCCTCTCAAGTACGAAGCCCTGTGTCTGGCCATTCTAATCTTATTACACACTCCACTGGGTTAAGGTGTTGAAGGCCTGTGTTTAAATACAAAAGTTATGTGGAAGAGATAACACATTAAGCAGTCACATGCCATTAAGGCCTTAACTCATCAGATTAGTCTCAGTCACTCAGGAAGACCCTTCAGGAAACTAAATATGGGCAGATATATGCATTTTGATGGAGTAGTATAAGCGAGCACTTCATTTTTAGGATAGGATGTTTACAGAATTGGCAGAACATATGCTTCTTTGTCATTAGTCTTTCTGCTTTTGCAGTATCTTGATCTATATCCGGACATTCTAGTAACACACACTCTCTCTCTCTCTCTCTCTCTCTCTCTCTCTCTCTCTCTTTTTAATTTTCTAATACACACATGAACACAAATATGTCCATACTCAGATCAGGGCATATAGTAAGACATTTTGCTTTAAGAAATCTTGAGCAATGCAGAAGCTAGAGGTCAATCCAACTTATAATTTTTATTTTTTTAATTCTAGTTTTACTCTGAACAGCTATTGTACTAGTTTTGTTATCCACGGCTGTTATTTATTGAATGCTTAGGGTGTGATGGTCTTTGAGATAAACGCTTTAAGCAGCAGAACCTAGATTTGCATATCAATCCATTTGATTTTAAGGTATGAGAATTAAAAAAAAAATTAAGATCCATTTCTTAGCTGCAAAGAAAAAAGGAACCAGAAGCACAAAGCCTGAAGGTCTTTGTATCCTGCATTTCTGCTGCAGCCAAGTAACAGGGACTTCATTTTATTTATTTATTTATTTTTTTCAATATATGAAGTTTATTGTCAGATTGGTTAGGGACTTCATTTTAAAAAGCAAGTGTTCTGTTTGCCACATCTAGCTGGCTGCCTTCATTTATATTACCTGCCTTAACTAGACCCATAAACATGTCAATTTGTAGAATTTCACCTCTCCTACACTGCCTCATACTCATTTATGATATGAGACAAACAGAATTCCCTGTTATTTTGAAACACCACAGCTTATAAATCAGTAGCACTAAATACCATTCAAAAGTATCGGCAGAGGGTGAATAAAATGACCTAAATCTACTGCTATTATAACTTCTTGGGAAGTAAGACCCATACTATATTAGTGAAATTATTTTCAAATATCCATTATAACCCAAAAAAGTATAAAAACAAGAAAAGTAATATTGAGAAAAATCACTGCATCAAGTTTTATAAGACCATTGGAAACTAAGAGAATTCATTCTTCACATCTCCTTACTGTCTACTTATAAATTCTTCCAGTATCCAGAATCATCAAAGCTCGTCATAAAGCACACATCTGTGTTAGGATTTAGAAGCAAAATATTCTATGTTCAATATGTGTTTAAACTGAAAAAGTTTTAGTGTCTAAACTGAAAAAGTTTTAAACAGGAGCCAAATCATTAAGTCACCTTCTATAAAAAAACAAAGTTAGAAATTCTCATCAGAGGTACATAGAGTAATAGGGCAGTTAAACTCCAATTCTCAGGGGAGATCATTTGCTTACTGTAAATGATAATTTTGTGTGTCAATAAACATAGAGATAGCTACACAGTATGAAAACACGATGTTAATTAAGTCAATTCAGTGAGGGGTAAAAATCAAACCAACTGGCTATCTGGCATCAGTTATGCAAATTAATCTGTTGATTGTATTTTCTTACTGTTTCTATCAGTTGTTTTGTTATACTGTAGTCAGCCTATGATTTCCTCAGTGGGGGCTGAATGAAGCCTCTCTCCACCATGACTATGGGTCCAGAAACCAACACAAAATCTATCAGAGGAGGAACATCTGGAAAAGTTTCTAAAAGGTTTTCCAAAAGCTAGTTAATAATCTGTAAAGAGGTAATGAATTTTATAAAGAACTGCTTAAGCAAAAACGTCATTCACCCATTCATTCATACACTCATTTGTTTATATTAAAAAATATTGAACACTTCCTATGCTCTAAGCTTGTAGTCCCTTCCCTCTTGGAGTTTACAGTCTAATTAAGCGAATAATATTAACAAGAAAATATTAATCAAGCGCTGGTAAGTACCAAGAAACAAAATGACACTGAGAATACATAGAGAAGATCCCATCTAGTCCTGGAATTCTGAAAATGCTTCTCTCCGGAAGTGACAGTTGAGATAAATCTGATGGATAAATAGACCCTAAGACTTTCCCCACTGAGGTAACACTAATCCAAATTTCACTTAAAATAGCCCTCATTCACATAATGGAGATTCTCTAGTCTGTACTACCATAAGGTTTCACTGAGTTATTTCTAGAACCCCCAGGAGTTCTCAACTGAGCTTTTTTTTATTTTCTCCTTTTATGCTCTGAAAAGCTTCATGACATCCTTGCCTGGGTGGAAACCTTGAGAGTGGAAGCATCCTTCTGAGAGAACATTAGGTCCTATGGATCCTGTGTTGCAATGACTCAGGAATACACAGCATCTCTGCATGTACCCAATGACCCTGAGATCCTCTTACATGGTCTATGTCTCTGTCTCTCTGACCTGACACAAGTCCAGAGTGCTGGACCAGGGCCAGTGACCACTATCTGGAAAAGTCCCAGTGCTGTCCTCCACATTCTCCTTTTTCTCTCTCCCTTTTTATCACCATCTCAGTTACCCAAGCAAATCTCCCCTTTCTCCCTCAGCCTAGAGTCCACTGCCTCTCCTAGTTCAACCTGCTTTCAAGTTCAACCAACAAACCACAATGGAGACTCATCAAAATTACATAAGTGTCTCAGATATCCATTCAGAGACAATATAGTCACCTGTAATATATGAGTTAATTACAGGTGAAGATATGTTTAACTATTTCCTTAATTAGCTCCTTTATCTTACCCAAACTGCTTCTTTCTATAGATGATGCCATATTCACTCCTCATGGAATTGAGTTTTTTTTTCATTTTCTGGTCCATGCCACCTGTGATGCTGTTGAAGAACAGCCAAACAGTTCGATGTGCAGCAGTTTCTTGGTTGTTGACTGCTCACTAACCACAAATGGCAGCACGAACTATATTTATAAGGAAATGAGCTATGTTGCCATGTCAGGTAGAGCAAACTGATGATAATTTTCTTTTTTTTTAATATGAAATTTATTGTCAGATCGGTTTCCATACAGCAAACAGTGCTCATCCCAACAGGTGCCCTCCTCAGTGCCCATCACCCACCCTCCCTTCCCTCCCCGCCCCCATCAACCTTCAGTTTGTTCTCAGTTTTTAGGAGTCTCTTATGCTTTGGCTCCCTCCCTCTCTAATTTTTTTTTCTCCTTCCCCTCCCCCATGGTCTTCTGTTAAGTTTCTCAGGATCCACATAACAGTGAAAACATATGGTATGTTTTTCTTTCTCTGTATGACTTATTTCACTTAGCATAACACTCTCCAGTTCCATCCATGTTGCTACAAAAGGCCATATTCCATTCTTTCTCATTGCCACATAGTATTTGTGTATATAAACCACAATTTCCATATCATCCACAATGGGGAAAAACTGAGAGCTTTCCCCCTGAGATCAGGAACACGACAGGGATGTCCACTCTCACCGCTGTTGTTTAACATAGTGTTGGAAGTTCTAGCATCAGCAATCAGACAAAAAAAAGGAAATCAAAGGCACCAAAATTGGCAAAGATGAAGTCAAGCCTTCACTTTTTGCAGATGACATGATATTATACATGGAAAACCCAAAAGACTCCACCAAAAGTCTACTAGAACTGATACATGAATTCAGGAAACTTGCATGATACAAAATCAATGTACAGAAATCAGTTGCATTCTTATACACTAACAATGAAGCAACAGAAGGACCAACAAAGAAACTGATCCCATTCACAACTGCACCAAGAATCATAAAATACCTACGAATAAACCTAACAAATGATGTAAAAGATTTGTATGCTGAAAACTATAGAAAGCTTATGAAGGAAATTGAAGAAGGTATAAAGAAATGGAAAAACATTCCATGCTCATGGATTAGAAGAATAAGTATTGTTAAAATGTCAATACTACCCAAAGCTATCTACACATTCAATGCAATCTCAATCAAAATTGCACCAGCATTCTTCTCGAAGCTAGAACAAACAATCCTAAAATTTGTATGATGATAATTTTCTTAACTCTCAAGTGGGTCTCTTGGGTGACAGTCTAAAATGTAAATGTATTTAGTATGTAAAGTTTCAGAATTATAGTATTTGTATTTGGTGAAATGATCTGCATTAAGCAAGGTAAAAACTTTAAATTCGTATTTTAAAATACTCTTTATGTTTTGTATCAACTATTCATCTGAAGATTTGCTGATTTATTTGATTCCTAGGAGAGTCTAAGGCATTCCAGTTGGATTTTTTTTAAGATATTGCTTAAGAACACCGCCCAACAAAAAATATTTTCCAGAATCTCCCAAAAAAGACACAAAGACAAATAAAGGTGAATATTTAATAGTATTAAGAAATTACTGTATACCTGGTTGCAACTTACTATCATGAAGCAATGAGCAATTAATCACACCAATACTGCATGGGGCCATGAAGTTGGCAGAAATATAAAGTAAAAATATAACTTGTATTTGAATACTTTGAACATTATATTTCAAATGAAATATTTAAAAGACAAAATAATGGTAGCTAGGGTGTATGGCTATAAGCCCAAGAGTATTATGTAATGAATGATGTCATTCGGTAAGAAACAAAACCATCAATGTTCAGCTTCATTTTCCTATCTTATGTTCAAAAAAATAAATCTGAGTCCCATTTTCCCAATAAGTAAATATTTCCATTAATAAATCTACAAATCCCAAAGCCTGTGGTGAAAAAAAAAAGCTATGTACAGTTCTTTGCTAATTAGCTGAGAGTACATAGCATTTCTCAAATTAATATTATGAATCTAAATTTTTTATTTAATCACTATTGATTACTTTCCTTTCCAAACACAAGAGTAGCATTAAAGAATGTTGTATGTGTTACTCAAAATTTGTCAGTAACAAGAAAATATTCGCTATGTGATTCAAGAACAAGAAAAGACAGATTATATATTAAAAGATATCCAAAGCAAAAAAAGAAAATTTCAATTTTGTTTGACATGATTTTTGATTTTCTAAATCTAGATACCAAATGATCAATAAACAGCTGAGGTTTGTTATTGTTTCCAAAATAAGAAGCTCAAGGTCAAGCAAATTGTTTTCCAATTGATTTTTGCATAAGCAGGTCCTATACAAACCTTTCCTCAACCTTCAGATAGCTGAAGACACAGAGAAACTAAGTAGCCTGAAATCTAAGGAGAGGTAGACCCCCGGAGAAACAACAGAAGGCCAGCCCTGGCTCACCTTTAGCAGAGCTCAGGAGTTAAAGATATAAGGAACCACAGAATTCAACAACAACAACTTATCTAAGATTGTTAACAAATTTATAGAAGCCAAATAGTGTGCAAGTATAGAAGCCATGGGGTCTGCAGACACAAGAGTAGTTTGCACTCTGGCTCTAATGCTCTAATGAGCATTCATGAAGAGACTAAGGATAAAGCAAGAAGCTAGAGAAAGCCCCCTCCTCATTGTACTGTCCTGAAGGAGAGGAGCAGCCAAGAGCTACAGGAAAGGA
This sequence comes from Prionailurus bengalensis, assembly GCF_016509475.1. NCBI lineage: Eukaryota > Metazoa > Chordata > Mammalia > Carnivora > Felidae > Prionailurus > Prionailurus bengalensis. The sequence goes on from NC_057349.1 coordinate 104,117,633, forward strand.
ACAAAGTCCCGCCCAGACTGCTCTCCCCTACGGAACAAATATCTTAAGTCACCGAAGAGGCAGGATACAAATGAAGACCCTTTGCAGCTGGAAAAGGGTAAAAAAAATTTTTTTTAATATGAAATTTATTGTCAAATTGGTTTCCATACAACACCAAGTGCTCATCCCAAAAGGTGCCTTCCTCAATACCCATCACCTACCCCCACTCCCTCCCATCCCCCATCAACCCTCAGTTTGTTCTCAGTTTTTAAGAGTCTCTTATGCTTTGGCTCCCTTCCACTCTAACCTCTTTTTTTTTTCCTTCCCCTCCCCCATGGGTTTCTGTTAAGTTTCTCAGGATCCACATAAGAGTGAAAACATATGGTATCTGTCTTTCTCTGTATGACTTTTTTCACTTAGCATAACACTCTTCAGTTCCATCCATGTTGCTACAAAGGGCCAGATTTCATTCTTTCTCATTCCCACGTAGTACTCCATTGTGTATATAAACCACAATTTCTTTATCCATTCGTCAGTTGATGGACATTTAGGCTCTTTCCATAATTTGGCTATTGTTGAGAGTGCTGCTATAAACATTGGGGTACAGGTGCCCCTATGCATCAGCACTCCTGTATCCCTTGGGTAAATTCCTAGCAGTGCTATTGCTGGGTAATAGGGTAGATCTGTTTTTAATTTTTTGAGGAACCTCCACACTGTTTTCCAGAGCAGCTGCACCAGTTTGCATTCCCACCAATAGTGCAAGAGGGTTCCCATTTCTACACATCCTCGCCAGCATCTATAGTCTCCTGATTTGTTCATTTTAGCCACTCTGACTAGCGTGAGGTGATATCTGAGTGTGGTTTTGATTTGTATTTCACTGATGAGGAGTGACATTGAGCATCTTTTCATGTAAAAAATTTTAATATATATCTGGCAGATAAGCATGAAACAATCTTGGGCCAAGGATTCTATATCAATACTTTAATTTTTTTAAGGTTTATTTATTTTTGAGACAGAGAGAGACAGAGCATGAATGGGGGAGGGTCAGAGAGAAGGAGACACAGAATCCGAAACAGGCTCCAGGCTCCAAGCTGTCAGCACAGAGCCCAACGCGGGGCTCGAACTCACAAACCGTGAGATCATGACCTGAGCCGAAGTCAGCCGCTCAACTGACTGAGCCACCCAGGCGCCCCTCTATATCAATATTTACTAGGGCCAGAAAAAGGGCAGGAAATTCCCACATAAGAACCAGCTAAGCTACAAGTGGCTAGAATACTGATATAGTCCTATCCCTGGAACTCAAGGACACAGAGCCTGCCTCAGACTGAGACTATACCAGAAAACAGAAACCCTCCTTCTCTTTCTTCCAGCAGAGACTAGCAATCAAAGAACAAAAACCAATACCCGTGTATCTCCAGGGAGAAGCAAGAGAATGGACAAAGATCCAAGCATACAAGAAAAGCCACAGTCTGAGGATGACAGAGAAATGCTCATTCTATGCACATGGTAACACCGGAAGACTGAAGCTAATGGTTCAGTGAAGGCAACCATAGCCACATCAAAGCCCAAACTCAGAACACCTCCTGAAGAGAGTGGTTTAACTACTACATTAAGAATATATGGGGCGCCTGGGTGGCGCAGTTGGTTAAGCGTCCGACTTCAGCCAGGTCACGATCTCGCGGTCCGGGAGTTCGAGCCCCGCGTCAGGCTCTGGGCTGATGGCTCAGAGCCTGGAGCCTGTTTCCGATTCTGTGTCTCCCTCTCTCTCTGCCCCTCCCCCGTTCATGCTCTGTCTCTCTCTGTCTCAAAATAAATAAACGTTAAAAAAAAAAAAAGAAAATTTTATAAAAAAAAAAAAAAAGAATATAGTAGAAGAGGCAAGCCATTTATAGGCATAAACACTATTTACCTAATTCTATACTGTTCCAGCCAAGACCTCCAAAATTTAGCCACAAATTAAAGATATACAAAATGCCAAGGAACTAGACTCAGAGTTGATAAAACTATTGGAACTATCAAGCAGAAAATTTAAAATAATTATGATTAATACATGTAAAACCATAATGTAGAGAACATGAAAAGATCAGGTAGACATTTCAGCAAAAAAGATGTAAACTACAATAAAGAATCAGTTGAAAATACTGAAAATAAAAAACACAGTAACAGAGATGAAGAATGCCTTCAGTGGGCTCATCAGTAGACTGAATATAGCTTTAAAAATCAGTAATTTGAACATAGGTTAATAGACATTGCACAAACTTAAATATAAACAGAAACTTAAATACAAACAGAAATAACAGATTATTTATGAGCTATGAAACAACATGAAATGGGACAACATTACCACAATTGGAGTTTCAAAAGGAAGAGAGAGAATGAGATAGAAGAAATGTTTTAAAAGATCATGGTAAGAAATTTCTAAAAAAACAAAATAAGGTATCAAAACACAGACCCAATAAACTCCAAGAATCTCAAGAAGAAAAAAAATAATAACCCCCCCCAAAAAAAACATTCTTAAATTCCCAAGATCAATGATAAAGAGAAAATCAGTATACATAAGACAGAAATTTGTTTTTTCAGTCCTGAGGCGTTGAGTGGTGGCAGCCTGACCCACTGAAAGAGAAGGAGACAGCCTTGCCCTCCAAGGCCTGTGTCCTCTGAGCTTGTTTGAGGAGTGGAAGCCCTGGTCATTTCTGAAGTGCTTTGGGATCATTCTTTCCTTCTCTTGAAGAATAACACCCATGTGCATTTGCACCTGAATAGTTCTTTTGAATAAGAGAATAATAACAGCTCTATTAGAATCCAAGAAGTCCAACAGCCTTCCTTCATTCTGTCCCATCTCCATCCCCTTAAGTCCAAACTTGCAATGTTACTACTGGTGTAATCCTATAATTGGTTTATCAAATGATGATCCAGTCATACCCTTGGTGTTCCCTCCGGAACACTTTCTCCATTTTTGCAGTATGGATACGCTGGGAATTTTCCAAATCTTCACATTTTGGTTCCTTTTGCTTAACATCTCCTTCAATTTATCCCTCCTCTTCATTTTGTCATCAGTAGCAAGAAGAAATCAGGCCAGGGGTGCCCGAATGGCTGTTGGTTGAGCATCCGACTTTGGCTCAGGTCATGATCTCGCCGTCCATGAGTTCAAGCCCCACATCGGGCTCTGTGCTGACAGCTGGGAGCCTGGAGACTGCTTCAGATTCTGTGTCTCCCTCTCTCTCTGTACCTCCCCTGCTCGCACTCCATTTCTCTCTCTCTCAAAAATAAACAAATAAAAAAATTTTTTTAATTAAAAAATTTAAAAAAAAGAAATCAGGCCATATCCTCAGCACTTTGCTTAGAAATCTCCTCAGATAAATACCCCGGGCTGTCACTTGCAATTTCAACTTTTCACAAAACCTGGGGCACAGTTTGGTCAAGTTCTTTGTCCCTTTATAACAAGGATCACCATTCCTCCAATTGTCAATGTTCCTCAGTTCCACCATGAGATCTCACCAGAATCACCTTTAACGTTGTCCATATTCCTGCCAGTCCTTTCAAGGCATTGTAGAATTTTTCTAACAAAAACCCCTTCCAGCTTCAAAACTCTTCTAGTCTTTAACCATTACCCAATTCCAAAGCCCATCCTACTGTACTAGGGATTTGTTACAACACCACCCCATATCTTGTTACCAAAATCTGTCTTAGCTCAGGCTGCCATAACAAAGTACCACAGACTAGGTGGCTTCAACAACAGAAATTTATTTTTCACCGTTCTGGAGGCTGGAAGTCTAAGATTCAGTTGCCAAAGGTTTGGTTTTTCTTGATGTTTCTTTCTGGAAAACGCTTCTCTCCTTGGCTTATAGATGGCCACCTTCTTGCTGTGTCCTCACATGGCATCTTCTCTGTGCACCTCCATCCCTGATACCTCTCCATCTTCTTAAATGGATGCCAGTCACATTGGGTTAGACTCCAAATCACCCTTAGGACCTCATTTACTCTTAATGACCTCCTTAAAGCCCCTATCTTCTAATACAGGCACACTGGAGGTTAGGACTTCAACCTATGAATTTGTTGAGGACCCTCAGTAACACTAGCTGATCTCAAAACTGAGCAGAAAGCTATGGTAATTAAGACAGTGTTGTATACGCAAAAGCATAGAGACACAGATCACTGAAATAAAATAAAGAGATCAGAAAAGATGCCTATAGCTCTGGCTAAATGGTTTTCCACAACGGTGCAAAGGCAATTCTGTGGTGAATGGCCATCTTTTTGACAAACGATGCTGGAACAATCAGATATCCATGTATAAGAAAACGAACGTTGCACCACACACCAAAAGTAACTCAAAATGCATAACAGACTTAGAATTCAAAACCTAAAGATATAAAATTCCCAGAAAGAAAAAAGTTTTCCCAGGAGAAAATTTTTGTCACCTGGAGGTAGGCAAAACAATAAATTAATTAAATAGGAAAACACGACACAAAGAGCTTGATCGCAGAAAAGTAAAAATTGATAAACTGAACTTCATTTAAACAAAAATCTGTTTTCAAATGAAACTAATAACAAAATAAAAATACAAGCCTGTTGGCTCGTAAGCTGGTGCCACGCAGGGAGGGCAAGGAGAGATCAAAAAGGCAGAGGACTGCGGGTTGGTAGGTTACAGGTTTAACAAGCAAAGGAACTTACCTACCAGGCACGTCTTCGGCGGCTGCAAAACAAGTGGATCTCCGATCTCCGTTCGCACCCACAAGAATCTTAGAAGTTTATACAGAGGCTTTGGGGAGCCTGGGTGGCTCAGTGCATTAAGCTGCTGACTGCAGCTCAGGTCATAATCTCATGGGTTCGTGAGTTTGAGCCCTTGCATCAGGCCGGGAGCTGACAGTGCGGAGGCTGCTTGGGATTCTCTCTGTCTCCTCCCTCTCTGCCTCTTCCCAACTCACGCTTTCTCGCTCAAAATAAATAAACAAACTTAAAAAATTTACATAGAGGCTTTAACTGGGTTCAGTCATACATGCTGTCCAGAGCGTCTAAACAACACAGCACCACCTCAAGGCTGCGTCCTCGCAGCAGCTTCTGGGAGCCCAGGAAGCAAACAACACATTCCGAAAACAGGGGAGGGGCTGAAAAGCTTCCAGGTGCCCGGATCTAGCTCACCGGTCAGCCAGCAGTCATGTCCCCTGGATGACCTCTTCCAACAAAGCCACAGATTAGAATAAGATATTTGATGAACACATATCTGATGTGTGATATATAAAGACTAAATAAGAAGACGATTTAATTTTTTAGAGGCCACTTGACTGGCTCAGTCAGCAGAGCATGCAACTCTTGACCTCAGGGTTATGAGTTCGAGCCTCCTGTTGGGCAGAGAGATTACTTTAAAAAAAAGAAGACACTTAATTTTGTAAAGGGGCAAAAACTTGAATAGACACTTAAACCAAAGGCGATACCGAAATGGCAAATAAACACATGAAAAGATGGTCAATATCAGTAGTCATTAAGGATATCCAAATTAAAACTAAAATAACATATCATTACATACCTATTATGGATAAAACCACAATAAAAACTTGACAATACTAAAAAGGTGATGAACTAGAACAATGGGAACACTCAGGTATTGCCAAGTGGAATGGAATATAGTATAATCATTTTGGGAAAAAGCTGCACAGTTTCTTTTAAAATTAAATAAATATTCACCATAAAACTCAGTGTTTCCGCTCTTAGATTTCCTTAAAGAATTTATTTTTTTTAGAGCAGTTTTACTTTCACAACAAAAGTGACAGGAAACGATGGAGATTGTCCACATACCTCATAAATGGGGAAAAAATATTGGTACATGTGACAACATCGATCGATCTCAAAAGTATTGTGCTAAATAAAAGAAGCCAGACTCAAAATTACATACCATACGATTCCCAAATATGATATCTGGGGATAAGGCAAAGCTGTAAGAAAAAAAAATCGAGTGGTCACCAGGGGACGTGTGCACTAGAAGTCAGGAGGAACCATGACAATGGAATATTTAGGGGCTGTGGGGGGAGATGGAAGTGTTCCTTATCTTGACTGTTGGGTTCACCTGTCTAAAAAAAAAACGTAACTGGGGATCCTGGGTGGCTCAGTCGGTTAAGTGTCCAACTTGGGCTTAGATCATGATCTCACGGTTCCTGGGTTTAAGCCCACATCGGGCTCTGTGCTAACAGCTCAGAGTCTGGAGCCTGCTTCAGAGTCTGTGTCTCCCTCTCTCTCTCTGCCCCTCCCCTGCTTGTTCTCTCTCTCTCTCTCTCTCTCTCTCTCTCTCTCTCAAAAATAAATAAACATTTTTAAAAATTTTGTAAAAACTCACAGAACTATGCATTAAAAATAGTGAACTTTATGTTAACTTTTTTCAATAAATCTCTCTGGGAGGATTTCAGAATGAATTTTCTCATCTAGGTAATAACCACAGCTAATATTTTGGCTGCTTCCTTTTATTTATGTGTGTGTGTATGATTATCCACAATAATTCTGTGTTCAGGACTTAACACTACACTAAGAACATTTTCTCATCTTTAAATCATCTTCCTAAATGTCATTTTTTTTTTAAATTGGGTAGCAGCGTGCCTGGGTGGCTCAGTTAGTTAAGCCTCCAACTCTTGATTTCAGCTCGGGTCAGGATCTCATGGTTTGTGAGTTCGAGCCCTGCATTGGGCTCCACGCTGACAGTGCAGAGCCTGCTTGGGATTCTCTCTCTCTCCCTCTCTCTTTACTCCTCCCTTACTCCTCTCCCTCAAAATAAATAAGTAAACTTTTAATTAATTAATTAATAATAAATAAATAACAAAAATTGGGTAGCATCAAATTTCATGTTAGAGGAAAAAAAGTGTAAAAATTTTTGTTAATTAAGTTATTACTAAATGATACATGAAATGTTTAAGAATTCAATTGCTATACAAATATTAGTTGTACATATGTTCATTTTTTTTCACTCAATCATTCAACAAACACATACTGAGCATTACGGATAGAAAAGAAAATGAAATTAAATGGAAATTCATGTGTTCAAAGATGTAACTGAGTAGCAAAGACACAGAAAATCCAAAAACTAATTATAATCCTAGAGACATATGTTATAATAGAGGTATAAAGAAGTGTAATTATTTATAATATTATTCATAAATTACTATAAGACTTTCATGGTGAATCATTTTATACACTTAATCACCATTATGTTTAATTGTTTTTCAGATTTGCATTTATATGCCTGTATTAATGAGATTTTCCTTGGTCATGGTGATTCTGGTCACTCTTGCTTTGAAAATATTCTGTACAGGGGCGCCTGGGTGGCGCAGTCGGTTAAGCGTCCGACTTCAGCCAGGTCACGATCTCGCGGTCCGGGAGTTTGAGCCCCGCGTCAGGCTCTGGGCTGATGGCTCAGAGCCTGGAGCCTGTTTCCGATTCTGTGTCTCCCTCTCTCTCTGCCTCTCCCCCGTTCATGCTCTGTCTCTCTCTGTCCCAAAAAAAATAAATGTTGAAAAAAAAAATTAAAAAAAAAAAAGAAAGAAAATATTCTGTACAAACCAATGATATGCAGGTATAACATTAACATGTCATTCATTAATTATTTTTTCTTGTGTCAGTTTTGAGCCACAACTCTTTCTAATGAAAATTTCTTGCTCCTGAGTAGGTTTCCCCCTGGTTTGGAGACAAGGTGACCATGAACTAGAAGGACCCAACCCTTGGTGGGGCCTTTCCATTTTCATCAAAAGTCAAGTCTTCTGTCCAATAGTCTATGTTTAAACCTTAATTGGCAGCATAGAAGCAATATTTTATTTTATGCCTTACCACGAAGTTTAAGTACCCTCTGAAACAATGTATTTTACCCCAAGTCCAAACACACACAGATACACACACACACACACACACACACACACACACACACACACATTGTTCGTTCATCCATTCTTCTGAGTAGTCTAAACCTCCTCTCCAAATGAAGCTGTTCCAGAGATGGCACTGTGTTAGGACTACATTGTTGGGAGTACTTAGACTTTCACTGGGGTAGTCCTCCCCTAACTTCCTCTGTTTCTTCAGCTGCCGTGCAAAATAAGAAGCGCATGGATGCCGAAGTATAGATTATTATCAAATATTGTAAGGAACCTGCTTATATAAGTCATCTAGGACTGCCATAACAAAATACCACAGAATGAGTGGCTTAAACAAAAGAACTTTACTTTCTCATGGTTCTGGAAGCTAGAAGTCCAAGATTAAAGTGTCTTCAGTTTTCATTTCTTATGAGATCTCTCTTCTAGGTTTCCAGGTGACCATCTTCTCACCGTGTCTTCATGTGATCACTCCTCTGTGCATAGGCATGTCTGTGTCCTAATCTATTCTTAAAAAGACATCAGTCATAGCAGATTGAAGCCTACTAATTTGGCCTTTAACCTTAATTACTTCTTTGAAGGCCCTCTCTCCAAATGAATTCACGTTTGGAATTACTGGAAGTTAGGACTTCAACCTATGAATTTTGAGGGGACACAATTAAGACCATCACCGCAGCTATGACATTTATCAGAGCTGCTACTGAAAAAAGTGTTCACTATACGCTCATAAAGAAAACGTATTCCTGATTTCAAACAAAGCAATGTGTTATTCCCTCTGAAGAAGTGGTTGGTTTTCTCAGTAACTGTGAATCCTGTAACTGGTCACGTTTTGCACTTTGCTTTGACCTAGGAATCCTAGGCTCAATTTAAGTAAATGTATTCTATTTACTCTATGGTCTCAATTTAAATTGCAACTTTACCCAGGTTTCAGTCAATTCATTTTGCCTGCAGTGTCAGAATCTTGATTCTTATCACTTTTTTTTCCTTTTATGGAAAGCAGTACACAATACGATATCCTGGGTAGCCAGATTAAATTAATAAATGGTTGGGACATTATTCAGCAGATGTTAAAAATGCCTAACATCTAAGTGACCACAGGTGACTCTGTCTGACTTTCCGAGCTGTGGTGAAGTCCCTGTATGTCTCCGTAGCACGTCTAATGAAAGCACCATTTCTATGGCCCAGTTGTCTTCTCTACTCAGTAGATATTTATTGTCTTTAGGTCGCAACTTCCTCTGAAACTCTGAAAGTTATAAAACCTATTCCCGATCAAAAGATAGCACAGGGTATGTGCTGATTAGGAATACAGATCCAAGGGCCAGACTTCTGAGTTCAAATGCTGGCTTGACCCCTTGGTAGTTGTGACACCCGAGGCAAATTACATAAAATCTTTGTATGTCATTTTTCTCATCTGCAATAGAAAGATAATGGAAATATTGACATCCTAAGGATGTCATGAGGACAAAGTGGATAGAAACTCATAAAATGATCAAACCAGCTCTAAAGAAATAGGTACTGCTCAGGCACTGTTAAGTCTTATCAGCCCAGAAAAATACACTCCAAATTTGCATATCATTTCAGTTTTCACAGACACCTTGAAGCTCCTCCCTCCCACCATGCAGTCCTGGGGTCCATGAACCCCAGTTCATAATTCTTACTCCATATGTTTTGTCATGAGCAATAGATACAATTTAATTTAACTCATAAACACACAGTGTTTCTATTTTTCCTTTAATGTCTGTTGTGCATTCACAAAATATTTAGCAGAGAAGTGCCAAAGTATGACAATGTTGTTTTGGGGTTTATTTTACTTTCTTAAAAAAGAAGTCCGAAGAATAAATCATTGGTCCAAATGCTATTGGACTGTAGAGTACCTTTGGCCATGTGTTTTGTTTTGTTCTGTTTTGATTGTTTTGTTTTTCTTTTCTGGGAAATGATATCAGGTAATACGGTTTTCTTTCATCTTGTTCTTTCACATTTAGTGAGCATCTCCTTTGTAAAGTTAGTCAGGTAAAGAGAGAGGGAGAGATAAATTGTTGGGTTTTCCCAAGCTAAGACTCAGTGTGATTTGTGACCAGATCAATGAAACCACAGAAATCGGTGTTGGTTATGATGGCAATCAAAAGGATAGACTAATTGTTCTTTGGGCTGGCTCCCCTGACATATATGAGCAGTCTCAGGCATCAGATTTCCAAATACAATTTATAGTAGCATAAACTCTCTACCCTTTTATTCACCCAAAGATTGTTAAAGGTACCATTTGCATATATCTTCATGCATGTCATTATACAAAATAAATGGAAATATAAGAAATGTTAAGCTAAATTCTGTCTTTTCTTGTTAAAATAGAATTGCTGTTAATATCATTTTTTCACCATTCTCCCACATGACCTCATCCATGCAGCCTAAAAAGTTTGGGGCTGAATAAAAAGTGAATTGGGTGTACTTGATATGAACAGTCAAGAGGGGAAAATCCTTTACACAGAAGCTTATATTTTGTAATATAAAAGCTCTGCATTCCTCTATTACTGTGTGCTAAAAGGACTCTCTAGTTTTCAAATAATTTTGCATTAGCTTTGGTTCAGCAGTGATGTTCTTTTCTTTGAAGCAGCTTGCCCACAGCTCTTTAAGCCTTCAAGTGTAAATTAAAGAGAATGAAAAATAGCCAGCAAGCAGCATCTTAGAGACTTTGACACTCCATCATCATTGCCACAAATGTCCTCATTAAATTTAATTCATTGATGTTCCTGGTCTAAACTATTTTTTTTTTCTCCTGAGACTAAAGTATATGGAATATTTATTTTCTAAACCAAATTTATTAATAACTGATCAGTAAAAGAAATCTTTAAATTTCGTTAGGTAACAAAGGTTTATAGAAACTTCAACGACCATAGAAGAATTTTCTACATGGGCACAGCCTTAGTCATTCCTGCTTCAATTTAACTCTGGTAAATGCAACATACTTAGAATAATCTCATCAAATGTTAAAAAAATTTATTTGTAATAAAATAAACTCAGCAATGGCATTAAATAATTGTTTAAAGGATTGATATTAGTATTTTAGTAAATTATATAAAAATGTTATATTTTCCTTTATTATTTGAGGGAAAATGGTAAAATATCAATGAGTTAAGAGAAAAAAGTCTACACTCATATTTTCACTGCAATGCATTCTAGAAGAAATTTAACTCAATTGTAAACACACTAGCATATTGAAATTATACCTTCTTTTTTTATGTTTATTTATTTATTCTGAGAGAGAGAAAGAGTGTATGCAAGCAGGGGAGGGGCAGAGAGAGAGAAGGAAAGAATCTCAAGCAGGCTCCATGCTGACAGTGGGCTCAAACTCACCAACCGTGAGATCATCACCTGAGCAGAAATCAAGAGTCAGACGTTCAACCAACTGAAATTATACCTTCTGAAAAAAACAGTTACACATATGCTAGGATAAAGATGGAGGCAAATATGGAGGGAGGATGGCTTCACTGCAGCTCTAGGAAGAAATGGGATATTAGATCCAAGATTACAAAACCTGGAAGCTTGACAAAATCAGAGGTGAGTAAAAACCACCGAAGTATCTATCAAAAGATGAATGGATAAACAAAATGTGGTATACACGCACAATGAAATATTATTCAGACATAAAAAGAATGAGGTTCTGATATATGCTACAATGCGAATTAATCTTAAAGACATTATGCCAAGTAACATAAGCCAGTTACAAAAGGACAAATGTTCCATGGTTTCACTTATATGAAATATCTAGAATAAGAAAACACGCAGAGACAGAAAGTATATAAGTTCCCAGGGGCTTAAGGGAGGGGAGAATGGGGAGTAATTACTTAATCAGTTTCTGTTTGGGTTTGTGGAAAATTTGGGTAGATGGTAGTGATGATTGTACAACATTATGAAGATAATTCCACTGAAGTATACTCGTAAAAATGTTTAAAATGATAAATGTTATATTTATTTTATCAGCTTTAAACAATGGATGTATCCCCTATTCCCTCTCCCACATACACATGCACAAAATGCAAGTGAGAGGCATCAGCAGATAATACATATTAAGAACTTAGCATGGAGATAATGTGTGTACCTGGCACATGGTATATATTCAATAAACACCAATTGTTTTTAAAGAGGAAAAAAGAGAACTTCACCTTTAAAAAGATGGAGCCTACGGGATGGAAATGGAAATTCATTTACATTTGCTTGCTTTCCATACCTTCCACAGGATGGAGCACAGAGCTTTCAACTAGTAGGCGGTTGGTATATGTTTGCTGAGTGACTGAGTGAGCTTGGGCTTAGTTACCTTGAAGGAGTTAGTGTCACCTCTGCGTTCATAAGGAAATAGCCTAGTAACGTTAAGTAATAAAGAATGACTAAGCCGTTCGTAAAATAATAATAATAATAATAATAAATAATTTAAAAAGCAGTAGAGAAATAATTGTAATTCTAGATTTATGGAAGTACAGAATGTTGCAGCTAAAAATAGGAACTTTATTGTAAATTCAATGAGGAAATTGAGGTCAGGAACATAAAATGAAAAGGAATGAAAAGAAAATCAAGTAAAAATGAGTTAGCTGAGGCCAACAAGAACCATGCAAACATCTTCTGTCTTTATTAGTATCATGGATTCAGAGAGCATTGCCTTACGCTTCTCCTGAACCTAGCGCACTGCTTTGTCATATTGCACAAAGTAATTAGTAATACGTGTCGATCAGTAGATTCTGGTATCTGTTCATGAGCTAAAGGGGCATACTGCAAATAGGAGAGGCAGAAGTGTAAAATGTCCAATCCCTTTGCCTAACATGTTCAATTCCTATTAGACAACATTAAAAATAGGAATCTCAGGGCACCTGGGTGTTTCAGTTAAGTGTCAGACTCTCAGTTTCATGAGTTTGAGCCCCAAGTCATGCTCTGTGCTGACAGTGCAGAGCCTGCTTGGGATTCTCTCTCTCTGTCTCTGTCTCTCTGTCTCTGTCTCTCTCTCTCTCTTTCTGCCCCTTAACCGCTCATGCTGTTTCTGTCTCTCTCACAAAATAAATAAATATATTTTTTAAAAAGTAGGAGTTTCTATATAGTCATCTGAACAAGGTTGGTTTATCCTTCTAGTTTATAGATATAAACCTTTGAAAAAGCAAAATCACAAAGGGAAGATCTACAGTTTAAGAAAAAATATATCGTGGTAACCATCCTTTATTAATGGTAACTGTATCCTATGTTGGAATATAGTTGCTATTTTCTTTCCAAAAGCATGCTAAACAAACAAATCAAATACCCCTACAGGCCTCACCAGAACTACTAAATAAACCATGGCGGCAGCATATGAAATAAACAAACCAAATTAGAAGAGAGGACAAAAAAAATTAAATGCTGTGGATAAAAGTTAGAGACACAAGGTAGAATCAAGCAATATATAGACTACATTTCTTTCTCTCAAGGACGTAGAACCAAAACAATACAGCCTTTGTCTATAGTACTCTAATTTTAATAGAATATTTGAATTTTGTGACAATTATATGCATTACACTAGAAAATGAATAATTTATCCTTGAATTTTCTATTTATAACGAATTTTCCTTTTTTATACCTATGAATGTTTTTACATTCAGAGACTCAGTTTTTAACATGAGAATAAATTTTAAATTTTAATTTGTAATTATTCTAAAAATATCATTTGACAAAAAGAAATTTGTTTTTATACTCAGATTTGCGGGGGAGATAATTTCTTTTAAAATTCATTATATTTTATCAAAACTTACAATTATCATTTATAAAAATTACACTATAAGACAGCACACTCCTCTCTTAAAAAGAAACTATAAATACTTTAGCTTTGCCTAAAAGTGATGGAATGAGCAAAATTATTTTCCCAATACCTTTTTAACCCTGTGACTAAGTAAGATGATCGTGTATATTCTTCAGATATTACCTATCATATATTCCATCTTTTCCACAATGATCCCATTAATGTAATTATTTCACGTACTTCTAGATTAAGTTGATGATAAAAAAGCCTATTAGAAATTGCTTATTTATTTATTTCATTAACATTTATCATGCAGTTATTTTGTCTATGCGTCAAAACCAGCAATTGGGAGGTGCTTGAGTAGCTTAGTCGGTTAAGTGTCCGACTTCAGCTCAGGTCATGATCCCACAGTTCATGAGTTCGAGCCCTGCATTAGGTTCTTTGCTGACAGCTCAGAGCCTGGAGCCTGTTTGGATTCTGTATCTCCCTCTCTCTCTGCCCCTTGCCTGCTCACACTCTGTTGCTCTTTCTCTCTCTCTCAAAAACAAATAAAAATTAAAAACTTTTTTAAAAAACCAGCAATTGGGTGGGCCTGGGTGACTCAGTCAGTTAAGCATCTGACTCTTGGTTTCGGCTCAGGTCATGATCTCACAGTTTGTGAATTCAAGCCCCACATCAGGCTCCACACTGATAGTGAGGAGTCTGCTTGGGATTCTCTCTCTCCCTTCTTCTCTCTGTCCCTCCCCCGCTCACTCTCTCTGTTTCTCTCAAAACAAATAAATAAATTTAAAAAAATTTTTTTTAATTAAAAAAAACCATTTAATTACAACAAGCCCACTATGTACTATAAATTCAATATAAAACTTTAAGTAATATAAGTCATCAACACAGCATTGAAAACTTTATTTTTACTGCCTCATAAACAATATTTATATTTATTTTTATACAAAAATATTTTTTTTCTCATTATACTGTCTTGGTAAACCAAACCAAAAAGAAGTTTTTCTCAGGATGCCAAGTATGATTCAAATTCTCACCATTCATCTGAATTGATAATTTGATATTTCTTTGAACAACAAATGTATTGGGGGCATATACTGAATGTCAGGCAGGGTAGGTGCCAGGCGTGCAAGGATGATACAGAAGATCCATGGTCCAAACTGCATCACAAAGAAGTTCACAGAACTGTGAAGAGGATGTTCATCACTCCCTTCCTTGGCTACAACCGGCACAATCTGCCTGGAGTTATAGCCACTTCAAATCTAAAGTTTTGTCTGGTACTTTGCAGTCGCCCTAGTCTAGCATTTGTCATGTTACCATGCTCTCATCCTTGATATCTGCTGGTACTTCCCTGATACCGACCGTGTAACCTGTCTACAGCACAGAACGTGGCCTGATTAAGATTCCAGATGTTGCTTTGTCTGCCTTTTGAAACGCCCTATTCCATCAATAGGCTAAGCTGGACATCCTTGATATCCACTGCTTTCCCCCCCTTCCCCGAGGTACCTGCCACTTACATTTTAAGACATCAAGCTCCATCAAACTAACCACACCAGTATGCATTTCCTGAACTACAGCCCTCTGTTGTTTGTAACATCCCATCAGTCAGTCTTTTTCATGGCAGTGTGGGTGGGAGAAAGAAATATTTTTCATCTAGTCATTTCCTCCACAGAAGGAAATTCTACCTGAATAAAAATTCCATCCTGGGTCTGAATAAAAAGCTTCAAGAAGCCTACGACTTTTTGTTCTCTCCTGAATGTCTTTTTTAATCGTTCTAAACAATAGTTAACACATTTTTTTTCAAAATATTACCTTGAACCTTTCCAAACCCAACTTTTTATAAATGTAAATAAAATTCAAAGTGATCAAATGACTTTTCCAAGGTTGTAAGTAATAGCAGAGGTAGGATTTTTTTTTTTACCTCTAACATTGACATTCCATGATCAAAATCAGACTTAAAAGAAAGGCCAGTTAATGAACTTGCTGAAGTTTTATTACTTGGTGGGCAGAACTTTGATCTTTAAGATAGAAACTTTATAAAATATTATCCTCAATGTATCTAACCAATTATACTATAACTGATTATATATCTCAGAAGTTTCTGATTTTTCCTTGTAGTGTGCAAGATAATATGCTTAACACAGACATTTGCTGTATAATAAAGAAGAAAACAAAAGATGTTTATAGAGAAAATGTAGTCAAAACAAAAATTTGTATGTCTGTATATTTTTTGATCATCATTTCCCATATAAGCATAAAACATATATTTTATATACATACATGTATGCACACACACACACACAACACACACACACACACACACACACACACACACACACACACAATAGCAAGTAAAATGTCTTAGATCCTAAGATGTTAAAATAATCAGCATTTCTTAACCAAGCTACCATTGTGGATTTGCTATAAAATGAAATTAATTATATTAGCCCTCCCCAGAATTCACCAATTATAGGGCCCACTGAAAATGGTTTAATAGCAAATCTTAAAGAATCAATACAACCAAGTGGCAAAAAATTCTTTCTAAAATACAAGATCTGAATTCTGAACATGTAACACTGGCGGTACTATCTGACATCCATATGAAAGAGGTTTCGCCCCAAATATGCAGCTCATGCTGTGACAGTGACAGTGATGTGCACTGTGTAATGTCAATTCAAGAGGAGAGGCCACAGCAGAGTGGAAAAGACTCCTTTCAACATGCATTTCATGGCACTATGAAATCGCTTAAGAACCTTGACTGGAAAGTGACTGAACAATAGGCCAGACGTGACACTTGCTTTTTGGCCATTTAATGAAAAGAATCTAATAGGATGTCTATCTATTTGGTTAAAAGGGCAGATTCACTCATTTTACCTTTCCATATATCCAAATATTGGTCATGCTTTCTGTATACTCTGTGGAAAATAATATATTTGTCGAGAAACGTCTGTCATCATGTGGAAAAATATCACTTTAACCACCTCGGTTCCTCTGTGAGAGAGTGCCATTGTGGAAAACAGGCCGGTCGGGCTCTGAACCAAATATTTAATAAAAGAATACAGCCATGCTAGTCAACACCAAGAACTTAATTATAAAATACTTTTTTTGTACTGTTGCTAACTGGTGATTATCCATTAGTTAATGGCTATTCCAATACTGTGACCTAATTTATTACACCAATAGTGGAGTCCCTTCCTTGTGACCTGCAAGCCCTCATATGGTAGTCATCTGCCACCATGCCTTTAAAAGCCCAGTCCTGGTGTGTCAGGTGAGATTTATGCTTCTGGCACAAGACTGTAACTACCACTACTGGAGTAAAGCCTTCTTGACCAAGTATCTCAGGGGAAACACGCTTCTCATCAAGTTCCTTTCAGCTCCATGAAGTGAGCCAGAAAGATTAGTGACCTTTATAAATTTGAAGGTCACTTGGGGGAAATTCTTTATTTTATTTTATGCGGTATTTATTGTATGACTAAAATGCAACCACTAGTAAAGCCCAACAGCCATGTTCTTACAATACTACTTTGGAATTAAGGAAATAGTTTTTTAAAAATATTTTGTCGGGGCGCCTGGGTGGCACAGTCGGTTAAGCGTCCGACTTCAGCCAGGTCGTGATCTCGCGGTCCGTGAGTTCGAGCCCCGCGTCAGGCTCTGGGCTGATGGCTCGGAGCCTGGAGCCTGTTTCCGATTCTGTGTCTCCCTCTCTCTCTCTGCCCCTCCCCCGTTCATGCTCTGTCTCTCTCTGTCCCAAAAATAAATAAAAAACGTTGAAAAAAATTAAAAAAAAAATATTTTGTCATTTTGAATTACAAAAAAAAAAAAATGCCTTTGTGTGTCTCTAGGTATGGATGAGTATTTCATCTTACCAAAATCACTATCTTCTTCAAGGACACTATCTTGACCTAATTGTACTACCTCATGCATGAAGGGGACTCACCTCATGCAAGTCCACAATTCTCATGGTTTCTTCGATAAGAAGAGTTTATTAATTCATTTATCACTTTGTCATCTTTGACATCTTTAATTTCTCCTATTAATGATACTCTTCATGGACATAAAATGTGACCAGATTTGGAGGAGTGGCCATTTTATGAGCATCGGATCTCTGTTTTTCCATTTCTCAACAGATGCATATTAGAAGAAAATGTCAATACTGTGTCATCTCTAGTTCAGATTTGTAGGCAATAAAGCTCTATGTGTGGGAATTTTACAATCTGGCAGGTAGACTAAGCTTCCATATCAATAAATCCAGAAGGCTTACCTGGTAGAGCTCCCCAGTCCCTGTGGCTTAACGAGAGTCTCGGAGAAGAGAAAATGCCTCCCAGCAGCCCCATCATTAGCTTGCATTCTCATGGTGGTTTTCTCCTTCTACTTCCCTGCAGTGATCACAATATAACTGGAAATGCAGAGACAGCTTCTTGTGAGAAATGGTTCAGGGCCTTCTGTTGTAGAAGCAATCATCTACAAATCTTAACGATTTGCTTCTCCACAAGTGAGAACATTAGCAGGTATACTTTGGAATACAAGAGAAAAAAACAAACTTTTGGCTGAAATTATTGCTTTACTAATTTACTTAAATCATAGATTTTCAGCTAAAACAAACTTACTCGCTTTTTTACTCCTGGCAAGGAAAAACGAAAACAAAAACTAACTCAAATCGCATCTTTTCTTAGCAGTTTGCAATTTAATTAATTTAATTAAAATAAATTAGTTTTAAATTTGGAGTTCGAACTTTGCAGGGATGCCTGGCTGGCTCAGTCGGCTAAGTGTCTAACCTTGGTTCAGGTCATGATCTCACAGTTCATGGGTTCAAACCCCACTTTGGGCTCTGTGCTAACAGTGCAGAGCCTGCTTGGGATTCTCTCTCACTCCCTCTCTCTCTCTGCTCCTTTCCTGCTGTGTGTGTGTGTGTGTGTGTGTGTGTCCCAAATAAATAAACAAAAAAAGAATATTGCAGATGGCCACCCTCTTTGTCATTTGTGTCTCTTGGGTGCTTATTGCCTTCTGCTGTATGCTACACACAGAAGATGGGGCATTTATTGAGGGGAATATTTTATTTTTTTTTTATTTTTTTTTCAACGTTTATTTATTTTTGGGGGGACAGAGAGAGACAGAGCATGAACGGGGGAGGGTCAGAGAGAGAGGGAGACACAGAATCGGAAACAGGCTCCAAGCTCTGAGCCATCAGCCCAGAGCCCGACGCGGGGCTCGAACTCACAGACCGCGAGATCGTGACCTGGCTGAAGTCGGACGCTTAACCGACTGCGCCACCCAGGCGCCCCGAGGGGAATATTTTAAAATATGAGCTTTAGTCCTGAAAATGATGAAAAGAATATTTTACAATGTAATCACACAAATTATTTTTTATATAAATAGATAAAGTTTGAGGACAATCGCTTGGCTGAAAGCATCTATTGCTCAGGGTGATGTGGTGGGAGAGAATCCCACAGCCCCTCCTGCCTCCTGTCTACCCAGGGTCAAACAAGAAGTCTTTGATTTCTGGTTACAATTGTCATTTGCCTGTTCTGGTGTTTTTCAAATTTTGCCTCACAATTTGGGTTGACCTCTGCTTACTATGACTTCTATTTCTGAGTGCTACAATTATGACTGTGTCCTCAGGAGATTTCCTTGTGTCGAACTGTAACTCAATTTGCCTCTCTAATAGTTCTACGGTGTTGAGACAAGATAAATATGAACAAGAAGGGCAGAAGCATTTCCTCTCTTCTGGTGCTGACTGAACTGGAAGAATTCCTGAAGGAGCTTGCATTTACTCATGTAATCCTGAGAAACTATACCTTTTAAGAGCTAGAAAAATTAAGAACGCTGGATGTCTCCAGCCAAGATTTTCGTAGGATTAGTTTCATCACAATGGAAATTCGAAAATAGCAAGAGCCAGACCAGTCAGAGTTGTAGACTCCCTTTAGGCTGCATCAAACTCAGTGACAAACTGAACCTAGATATCACCCACACTGCATACAGTTAACCCAAAGGTGGAATTGTTTAATCTTTGAAAAGGCCCTGGACTCCAAAGAAAGCGTCACACATTTCATGATGAAAAGGAATACCCATTCACTCACCCACCAACTCATTTATTGTTCAATGTCGTGCTTCTCTGCATGCCAGGCACTCATGTTATACTGAGGATACAATAAAAAAGAAAATAGACAAATAAAGCTGTCGCCTCTTGGAAACTGCATTTTACTGGGAAGAGATAAACTATAAATACCTAAGTATTTATGGGGTAAATGTAATGAAGAAAATGAAGGCAGTTAAGGGGACAGGGTGACAGAGGGGATTACCATTTTAGCTAGCTAGCATGGTCAGGGAAGACCTGGAGGAGAAGGGGACATGTCTTATGAGGATAGAAGAAAGAGAAGTGACAAGTTACAGAGACCAAGTAAGTGTTTGATTCAGATGATATGGCCCTAAGAGTGCTCTGAGGACCACCCAGGCATCACCCAGGAGCTTGTTAGAGAGGCCCCACTCCGGACCTCTTGAGTCAGAATCTGCATTTTCACAGCAACCCTCTGTGTTCAGTTAGGTGTGAAAGTGCCTAATGTAGGAAGTTACTACCCAAACAGTCCTGGAAAACAGATCTCCTAACCTCTGGTTTCTTCTATCCCTAAGCTTCATCTCTACATTACAGATGCATCTTTTTATCCTGCTTGTTATAAAACAGATAAAAAGAAGACTATCTTATGTGGATATTTTTCAATTCCCTAAAAATCATCATATTCTTTCAAGATGGTAAGAAAAAGTTCATCGTTTCCTAAATGTCAGAGCTGTCATTCATACTCCTGAACCCAGTCAAATTCATGGCGTTATACCCTAGAATTGAATGTGGAGTTAGAGAGTAGCACCTGAGCTGCATTCACAGCTGGGCTACCTTTTCATCGTGCATCCTGGAGCTCGGCACAGGGCCAGATGAGAAAGCAGCAGTGACAGAGAAATGGGAAGAAATGCATCCACTCAATTCTTCTCAACTTCTTATCCAGCTAGAGCCAGGCAGCACCTCTGCTCCTGTGCCATGGCTCGGAGCCTGGGAGGCTCTTCCTGCCTCAGCCTCCAGCTATCCTTTCTGCACCCCGGAGCCCTTGCCCTGCCACCCTGCCCAACCTTCCTTCATCCACTTTGAAAGGCAAAATCTTCTGCTCATAGCACACTTAAATAATCCTTTCCCACCCTCTAAGAGCGAGGTCTTTCCACAAGGTGCCAGAGAATCTGAAGTGGACTGACTCACCCTCGGGCATAAGCCATCACCGAAGCAATGCCACTTGCTGGCACTTATTACTGTTCCAATTCTATATTTATAAAATCGACTCAGACCTTCTGCCAGAAAACAAAACACCATTTAACAAAGCTGAAAAAAATAAAAATAATAAAACAACCAAGCTAACATGCTAATTTATGAAAAGCAACAAAGTGCCATCCTTTTCCTTTCTCTTGCTCTGTTCTTTTGAAGTGATTTCCCAGAATGCTTTCCCGTGGAGTGCTGTTCTTCAGAAATGTACCAGAGGGCATCTTACCAGCTCATTCTTGCTCTGTGCAAGTCTATAGACTTCTATCCCCAAAGCACAATGTTCAAAGATACCATGGCGATGTGTTGGGGCAACATTCATATGAGCAGTTTGGCAAAATTCCAGATTATTTAGCATGCCCTCCAAGTGTTCAATAATACGGGAAAAATGAGATATTCAAAGAGTTCCAATATGAGCAAAGGGGAAAGCAAATCATAGTATTTTTTCTCTAGATATACCAATGACTTTTTCTGGAGGTATTTTTAAGGATCTTATATATGCTATATAAGCAGTACATTACAATGCACTAATTTCTTTACCCCCTAGAAATTCTAAATAAAGGATTTTTTTTGCCTACTACAGTATGAAAGAAAGAAAGAAAGAAAGAAAGAAAGAAAGAAAGAAAAAGAAGAAACACATACACAACAGAGGAGGATGATGGAATACCCAAGAAAGATAAATCACAAGTGCTGTCACAGACAATAGGAAGAAATATTCTTCACCAGACTTGGATTCCCTAAAGTTTTCTCCTGCTAGATGTTCTGTGAAGTAGGAATTCATTGTCATCCTCTTCAGTTCCCTATTTTTAAGCCCTTGCTTTACGCCTAGCTGGTCAGCTGCACATAGGCTCCTCCATGAGAGTGTTATGTTCCTCCCTTTAGTAGCCACACCTCTGACAATTTGCTGCAGCCACATTTCCTCGGGTGAAGAGCGCTGGACTCTGAGGAACTCCCCAAATCAATATGAACAAGAACGGATGTTGCTAAATTTCAGGTTCTACAATTCACCACACCACTGTCCCAGGGCGAATCTGAGATCTCTGTCACTTATAGATATAGAAGAAGACTGGAACATATTTAAGATCAAGCTACCTTCCAGACAATATTAGTTTCTTCATTATTTATTATTAGCATCCATTCTATCACATCATTTATATTATACCTAATTCCTAAAGAATATTTAAAACATTTACATTGAAACACATTCATAACTTGACTATTAAAATATGAGGGGAAAGAAAACAAATAACATATGATTTCACTCATATGTGGAATTTAAGAAACAAAGCAGATGAACATAGGAGAAGGGAAGGAAAAATAAGGTAGAAAGAGAGAGGGAGGCACACCATAAGAGACTCTTAAATACAGAGAACAAACTGAGGGTTGCTGGACGGGGCCTGGGTGGGGAAATGGGCTAAATGGGTGATGGGCATTAAGGAGGGCACTTGTGATGAGTACTGGATGTTGTATGTAAGTGATGAATCACTGCATTTTACTCCTTAAACTAATACTACACTACATGTTAACTAACTTGAATTTAAATAAAATCTCGGAAGAAAAAAAATATGGAAGGAAGAGAGACAGAGCCTCCAAAGTAAAGGTTCTTAAGGTTTTATGAAAATTTGATGAAAGCTATAAATCTTCTCCCTAGAAAAATATAGATATGCACATTTGACAAGTGAGTTTTAAAAAAATGCACACTCATCAAAAAAAAATTCTCAAAATTCCCGTTTGAAGGAACTAAATCGTTGTGCGCTAAGACTACAGGTTGCAAACTCACCTGCCTAGGAGACAGGCAGATCGCAGTGAAGTGGGCTGGGAGGAACATGTTAAGAAGCCAGGAAGCCTCAAGAGAACCAGACCAGAGCCTCATCGATGCCAATAGGCTGTTCAGCAGCTACTCAGGTCCTGCCTTCTCTTGCCAGGTGGCTACATGGCCCGTTGCTACTGCCAGAGTTTCAAGCTTCTCCAGAGAACACCCAAGTCTAGACTGCTGTGTAAAATTTCTCAACGCCTAAGGTTTACCCACTAATTCAAATTGGTTTCAAACCCTGTGTAAAATTTCTCAACATCTAAATTTCAGCAAAGAATTCAAACTTGTTTAAAATACTGGGCAGGACAGGGGTGCCTGGGTGGCTCAGTAGGTTAAGCGACCGACTTCAGCTCAGGTCATGATCTCGCGGTCCGTGAGCTCGAGCCCCGCGTCAGGCTCTGTGCTGACGGCTCAGAGCCTGGAGCCTGTTTCAGATTCTGTGTCTCCCTGTCTCTCTGACCCTCCCCCGTTCATGTTCTGTCTCTCTCTGTCTCAAAAATAAATAAACGTTAAAAAAAATTTTTTTTAATACTGGGCAGGACAAAAAAGCAAACAAAATATTAAAAAGCAACCACCACTGTGGCTGAATGGTGAGTGCCTGACACCTATATATTCTGTTTTATTTGAAAAGAGATTGATATTGTTCTGACAATAAGTTCTTATTAGAAAAAGCCTGTATTTTCTCATAGAAAATTAAGAACCTAAAATGTTCTTGCCACTTCACCTTTATAGGATGAAAACTTCAGGAATATTTGGAGAAATACTTGACAAGGCCAAGACTTTCCTAAGGAAGCAGGTCCAGAGCTGTGAAAACTTGTATCATTAAAGTCACGGTTTTCCATAAAACAAAAAATTGTGTCCTAACAATTCCTGAGGGTAGTAGCTACAAATCAGTGGCTTCAACCTTTAAAAGGTCTTAGTGTGGCTACTATAGCACATTTGTTCTTGAACAGGCTTCCTGCTGATTGGTCAACCAAGATCCACTAGCTGCAAAATGTTCCCTCAGATGACTCTGGGAATTGAACCGTGAAATGGAGTTATTCAGAATTGTCCTTGCAGGTGATGAAGAGCATCCGCATAAAATAGGCATTTTGTTTCTATCACTAAAGGCAGCACTAAGGATTTCAGCCTGCTTGACTTGAGGTAAATTACTAAGTAAACCTAATATGACTGCATTTCTCAGAGAGTTTTCTGCCCCCCCTCCCCAACGCCTCCACCAAAGAGGTAGGTGCACTCGATGGCATAGATCAAACCATCTGTGGGTGCCTGGAGAATCAGCAAGAATAGAGCCTCAACCCTGCTCAAAGTTCATTGATATAGATAGATGCAAAGTAAAGACACTGTTAAAATCTCCCTAGTATTAACCGATGTATGTCTGCCCCCAAATGTTATTGTGCCACAAGGAAACAGTAAATCAGAAGATAAACTTCTGTATCTCACAAAGGTCTCCCTGTCCAATTAGAATGGTCCCATGGTAGATGGGCATTGATCTGGCTGCAAAGCATTCAAACTCATTTTCCTGGCCCCTTGGGAAATTCTATAAGCTACTTATTGCCACATAATGAATCTGTTTTGTTTAAACCTCTTAGAGCCAATTCCTTTCCAACAACTTTGAACTCTAACTGATAAAATACCTGAGCTTCAATGGAAAGGACTTTTCTTATGTTTTATAAGATGGGAATGTTGCACTCCAGGCACATGGGCTCCCAGCCTCTCTAGCGTCCCTCCCCGAAGATTGGCATGAAAACAGCAAAGCCACCAAACCAGAAAGGAATCTGTAGTTCCATCAGTAACCAGTTTGTTTGACTAATTGCCATTGACTGGTAAGCCCAGATCGATGCTTTGGCTCTCAGGAAGAGCTGAAAAATTTTGCACAATTCTTGTTGAGGGGAGGGGTGGCACAACAATGACAACATTGAATTTCCTGCTGGCTAAGCAAGAGAGGAGCTCGGAGATAAGCTTGAATTGATACTTTTTCAAAATAAAAAATATTATTTATTGCACTCTTGAGTTTACTGAAGAAAGTTCATATCCATAATAACAATGGTAATAATTATAATTATACTTAACAGCATTGATATATAGCACATTTTGACTTATGTAGCACTTTCATTTATATGATCCAGACTGTAATCAGCCCACGTTAGTATCAGCATTTCTCCAAAACACACAGCACTTCTCATCTGTGTTTACTAGATTATCGACAACCATAAAGTAGGATGATCAAAGAGAAATTTAAATTAAGAAAATGGAAGAAATAGCCATTGAGCATCAAGTGAAAGTGGAAATAATGAGCTAAGAGATCTTACTAAAGAAGAATATAAAAAATCAAATATATTTCCAAAACATATGATTCTTGCCATATTAAGAACTAAGGAATAGTTTCCACTTGTTATCTTAGATGAAAAATTTACAGCGTCCTAGTATGAATATTATTCTCTCAGAGGAACATACTGTTTTGCAAATCTTGTCTGTATTAATGCAGTAAGCCCAATGCTCCTTGGTATTCTGACATAATAGTAAAATTAGCCTCCTCAGATATAGACCCAGGTTCTTACATTAACCTAGAGGCATCTGGATGAGACAGGAAAACTATTTTAGGAAATGAATGATGCAGTTTTCTATTGAATCTCAGTGATTTGGCTCAGTCCAATACAAACAAAAATGAGTTTACCTCATAGAACGCACCACGGAGATTGGCAAATGTGTCGTTTCAAATAACATTTTGAAATTAATTAAAATGTGCATTTTGATAAAGGAATTTTGTTTATTCAGCAAATGTTTACTAAGGTCTTACAATTCTGCAGGCACTATTCTTATACACACACACACACACACACACACACACACACACCATGTGATGATGAATTCTACAAGAAAAGTAAAACAGGTAAAGAACTTGATAGAAACTGTTGTGAAGAGTTCTATATGAGGTAGGGTATAGATGATCAAGGAAGGCCTCTCTGTTCTCATAGATGAGAGATTTGATCAGGGATCCAAATGAAGTGAAGGCATAAATCATAAAGATATGTCAGAGGAAATGAGGTAAGCGGCAAATATGAAATGCAAAAGCCTTGAGGCCAAGAATGTCCATGTGATGGCAGCGCATCCTGAAGGCCAGTGTGCAGGAAGCACGATGGTCAACATAAAGATGGAAGGTACAATATGAAACCATTGATGCAGCAGAAACCAAACCACGAAGGTTGTGGTATGGCCTTGAACTTCACACACACACACACACACACACACACACACACACACACAAATGAGAAGCCTTTGGGAGGATCTTGAACTGAGTAAATGGTATGATTTTTATATTAAAGCGTCAACCAGGCAACGGAGAGGATAAAAGATTGTGGAAGGCAAAAATGAAGCAAGCAGGTCATCAGAAGCTCTTGCAGTAATTAAAGAAATAAATGATAGGGGCGCCTGGGTGGCTCAGTCGGTTAAGCGTCCGACTTTGGCTCAGGTCATGATCTCCCGGTTCGTGAGTTCAAGCCCCGCATCAGGTTCTGTGCTGACAGCTCAGAGCCTGGAGCTTGTTTCAGATTCTGTGTCTCCCTCTCTCTCTGACCCTCCCCCATTCATGCTCTGTCTCTCTCTGTCTCAAAAATAAATAAACGTTAAAAAATTTAAAAAAAAAAGAAAGAAATGATAATTGCATGGAAGAGTGTGGTGGTAGAAGTGGAGCCTAAGGATAGATTGCAAAGACAGAACAAGTTCCTCTTAGACTGGATGTGAGTGTGGAAAAGAGAAAGGAGGCAATGATGGCTCCAAGTTTTTGGCCTGAGCACCTGTGAGCGGACTGGAGTTGCTACTTTCTGAGTCAGAGCACACTATAGTAGGATCAGTGGCAGAAACAAAATTCATGTTGGACATTTTAAGTTTGAAATGAGTGTTAAATGTCCAAGAGTGATGTCATGAGGCTAAGGCCTGAGCTAGCACTCTGAAAACCATGGTATTTACGTGGCACTCGAAACCAGGCCTGGATGAGGACCCCGAAGCTACACATGTTGATAGAATATGAAAGAGGACTCAAGGCCTTGTTGCAGTGTCCAGAGTTTACAAAGATAGGAGGATTCAAAATATGTATCATTGTAACCCTGGAAAAGGAAAACAAGGCAATAGAACAGAATTAATGTTTAAAACTACATTTTAGGTGCGCCTAGTTGGCTCTGTCACTTAAATGTCCAAATTCGGCTCAGGTCATGATCTCAGGGTTTGTGAGTTTGAGCCCTGTGTCAGGCTCTGTGCTGACACCTCACAGCCTGGAACCTGCTTTAAGTTCTCTCTCTCCCTCTCTCTCTGTTCCTCCCCCACTCACTCTCTGTCTCTCTCTCTTTCAAAAATAAATAAGCATAAAAAGATTTTAAAAAATTAAAACTACATTTCTAGAAAAGTTTCTGGACATAAAAAATTACCTGTATATATATTACATACAATATACTATCTACTTGGGAAAATCGACCAAGAATGGTCAATTCTGAGACATATTATATTAAGCCTCTTAGACGTCAAAGATGAAGAAAAAATCCTCTGGTCCTACAGGAAGAAAACAGCAATTGCAAAAGGAAGTTAGGCTGGCATCAGACTTCTTTGTAACAATGAACAAAAGAAGACAAAAGCAAAACAAAATTTTAAGTACCTTGAGAAAAGACGATATGAGGAGAGGGAGAATAAACAAAAAGAAAACAGAGCACATAGAGAAAAAATATAGTATGTAGTAAATATAAAAGGACATGAGTAAATATAATGAAATAATTTTTTTAAATATCACCAAAGTTAATTGTTATGATAAATGTAAATGGGCTCAACCCAGCCACGCAGTGAAAAAAAATTACAGATTAACTAAGAAAGCAAATTTCAACTCTATACAAGAGAAATATCTAAAAGGACTATTCCAGAAAAGTTAAAAAAAACAAACTAGGGAAACAAATAAATAGAAAATGTAATTTAAACAATGCAATTTACAATATCGTCAGAAAAATTTAAGTAACAAAGAATGTGTATACAGAATGTTAAAAAGTTATAAGAGTTCACACAGAAGTGAAAGTTAGGAAGTCAAAGCAAACTTGAAGAAGGACAAAACCACATGGTATGAACATGTAGTAAGTTATACTAGTTACTATTGTACAGTGTGGCACAATGATAAGTAAGCACATGAATGAAACAGAGTAGAATCCGGAAGCATAAGTGCACAGATAATGTCCACTTTATTTAAAAGAGAATAAAAATCTTACTGGACCCAATTGTATATCCATATAATAAGTGTATATTCAAAATACATCTATATCGTGATCTTCTACCGACCATCATACCAAAAAAAAATTATTTCCAGATGAATCACAGAAATAAGTGTGAATGGTAAAACAATCAAGTTTCAAAATGGAAACATCTACATGCTCTTAAATGTAGGCAAATTTTCTTAAACAGAACACAATTACTAGTCATTAAAAAAATGATACAGTGATCTATATTGAAATTAAGAAATTGTTCATCAAAAGACACTATTAAGAGAGTAAAAACAACCAAGAAAGTGAAAGATATTTACACTACACATAATCAACAATGAATTTGTGTTCTGAATATATGAAAAACACCTATGAATCAATGAGACAGATAATTCAATAGAAAAATAAAGGGGGAAAGACATCGAACCTTTCACAAAGGAGGAAAATAAGCACTTCACTGAAGAGGCAAAATAAAAATATATAAAAACTATAATGTGATACTGTTTTAATGTTCACAGTGAGAAATAAATGTTGTTCAAGGATATGGAGCCATAAGAGGAGAAGCTAAGACAACAGAGTCAAAGGAGGACCCTAGGCCTGCCTGGTCCCTTGAGTTGCAGCTAGATAAATATCAAATCATTCTGAATATCTAAGAAAGCAATGTGAAGACTGACAGAACAAACTGCACAGCTAGAGGGAGAGAAGAGACCACATCATGGAAGGTAAGAGGTGCAGAGATGCAATTTGAGGGAGAAGTGGATGGCAGGTGCCATGGAAGGGAGCAAGCCCTTGTCTTGGACAGAGGAGAGAGAAAGAGAAGCACACAGGAGATGGCACAAAGAAGATTTCCTTAAAGCCATTGACCAGGAAAATGACAGGAGCTGATTTTCATGAGTTTTCACAACCACAGGGCTCAAGGACCAGAGTTTTAGAGGTCCACAGCATGGCAGATGTGGAATCCAGCTGGCCCTGCAGTGCTCCTGTGCAGAAGGAGGGCAGATAGCCTGGGGGAGGGACTGAGTGATCTGAAGATCCCTTGGGATGTACCAGGAGAGATGATTCTCCCTTCTTGTAGTGCATCTGAGAGAGGTGGCTTTACCTCTCTGGGGACAAAGGAGCAAATGTTTCCATTTCTCTTCCTTACCCCTCAGCAAAAACTAACTTCAGTAAGCATCATAGAGCCAACAGTGGTGGCAAAAACCTATTACACCAAGCCACTTCCCCCACCCACGCTCTTTAGGTGCTGCTTTTCTTGGGCAAGTGTGCCTGTGAAACACTTCCTCAGAAGACCAGCACAAACACCCTCAACCCGCATGCACCACATCTACAGATCATAGAGGTCTGCAAACCTTCAGCTCTAGTGGAAATAGTATCAGGTCCCTTTTAACAAGCACACTGGAGTACATCTAGTTACAAATCACCCACAATTTGGCCAAGGTCCAAACACTCCCCACTGCAGGCAAGGCAAAACTCAGTCTGCAGGTCAGACTGACCTGAGGGAAAGAGTAGCCAAAACCCAGCAGCAGAGGGTATACAGCATACCCTAGAGACACTTCCTGAAGTGCCAGGCCCTGGACAGTATATAACCTCTCCTTTATAAAGCCAATACTCTCAGGAGCATAAAACATAACAGGCTTTCCTAACACAGAGAAGAAGACAGAGACCTAGACAAAATGCCAAGATGGAGGAATTCATCTCAAAAGAAAAAACAAGAAAAGGTCATGGCCAGGGATCTACTCAAAACAGACATAAGTAATAGGCTTGATCTAGAATTTAAAGCAACCATCGTAAGGATACTAGCTGGGCTTGAGAAAATCATAGAAGGCCCCAAGGAGTCCCTTACTGATGGGATAAAAGACCTAAAAACTAGTCAGGCTGAAATAAAAGATGCTATAACCAAGATGCAAAGCCAACTGGTTATAATGACCCCAAGAAGAAGAGGTACAAATAAGTGATATAGAAAATAAAATTACAGAAAGTAATGAAGCTGAAAAGAAGAGGCAAAGAAAAACTACTGGATCACAAAGGTAGACAGGGAACTCAGTGACTCCATAAAGCATAATAAGATTGGTATCTTAGAAGTCCCAGAAGAAGAGAGGGAAGAGGGGGCAGGAGGTTCTTTTGAGGAAATTATAGCGAAAATTTCCCTAATCTGGAAAAGGAAATGGACATCCAAATCCAAGAGGCAGAGAGAACTATCAAAATCAACAGAAGCATGCCAACACCAAGATACATCCAAGTTACATTGCCAAAAATAAAGCTAAAGAAAATTTCCCTAAAGCAGCAAGAGAAACTAAATCTCTAACTTACAAGAGAAGACAAATAGATTAGCAGCGTGTCTCTCCACACAAACTTGGCAGGCCAGAGCAAAATGGCATGATATATTCAATGTGCTGAATGGGAAAAATATGCAGCCAGTAATATTTAATCCATAAAGCTGTCATTTAGAATAGAAGGAGAAATAAAGAGTTTCTTGGTCAAACAAAAACTAAAGGAGTTTATGACCACTAAATGAGCCCTGCAAAAAATATTAAAGAGAACTCTTTGAGTGAGAGAGAAAGATCAAAAGTGACAAAGACTAGAAAGGAACAGAGGAAATTTCCAGAAATAACAGGTAATAAAAATTGCACTAAATTCATATCTATCAATAATCACTCTGAATGTAAATGGACTAAATGCTCCAATCGAAAGATATAGGGTATCAGAGTAGATTAAAAAAAAAAACAAAAAAAATTATATGCTGTCAACAAGGGACTCATTTTAGACCCAAAGACACCTGCAGAATGAAAGTGAGGTATGGAGAACCACTAATCATGCTAATGTATGTCAAAAGAAAGCCAGAATAGTCATACCTATATCAGACAAACTAGATTTTAAACCAAAGGCTATAACAAGACATGAAGAAGTACACTATATCATAATAAAGGGGTCTATTCAACAAGAAAATCTAACAATTATAAATATTTATGACCCCAACTTGAAAACTCAAATATATAAAACAATTAATAACAAACATAAAGAAACTTATTGACAATAATACAATAATAGTAGGGGACTTTGACATTCCATTTATAGCAATGGACAGATCATCTGAGCAGAAAATCAACAAGGAAATAATGGCTTTGAATTACACAATGGATCAGATGGACTTAACATATATTCATAACATTTAATCTAAAAGTGAGAGAATACACATTCTTTTCAAGTGCAAATGAGTATTCCCCAGAATAGATCACATAGCCAGCCACAAATCAAGCCTCAACAAAAACAAAAAGATTGAGATCATACCATGCATATTTTCCAAGTACACTATGAAACTTGAAGTCAACCACAAGAAAAAAAAATTGGAAAGACCAAAAATATATGGAGGGTAAAGAGCATCCTACTAAAGAATGAATGCATTAACCAGGAAATTAAAGAAGAAATTTAAAAATACATGGACGTGAATGATAATAAGAACACAACAGTCCAAACCTTTGGGATGCAGCAAATGCAGTCATAAGAGGGAAGTATATAGCAATACAGGCCTACCTCAAGAAGCAAAAAATTTCAAATACCCAACCCAAACTTACACCTAAAGGAACTAGAAAAAGAACAGCAAATAAATCCCTAGATTCATCTGAAAGAAAAGAGGAAGAACCCAAATAAATAAAATCAAGAATGAAAGAGGAGAGATAACATCCAACACCACAAAAATAACAAGAGAATATTATGAAAAATTATATGCCAACAAATCATAATTCGTAATGAATTCGTAATAAAAATCTCCCAGCAAACAAAAGTTCAGGGCCAGATCGCTTCACAGTGGGAATGTTACCAAATATTTAAATAGCTAATTGTGCCTCCCCAAGAAAGAGAGAGAGAGAGAGAGAGAGAGAGAGAGAGAAGAGAAAGAAAAGAAAAGAAAAGAAAAGAAAAGAAAAGAAAAGAAAAGCTTTCAAACTCATTCTACAAGGCCATCATTACCTTGACTCCAAAACCAGACAAAGATCCCACTAAAAAGAAGGATTACAAGCCAATATCCCTAATGAACAGAGATGCAAAAATTCTCAGCAAAATACTAGTAAATCAAATCCAACAGTACATATAAAGAATCACTCACCACGATCAAGTGGGATTTATTCCTGGGCTGCATGGGTGGTTCAGTATTTGCAAATCGATCAGTGTGATATACCACATTAATAAAAGACAGGATAAAAACCATATGATCCTCTCAATAGACGCAGAAAAAAAGCATTTGACAAAGTATAGCATCCATTCTTGGTAAAAACCCTCAACAAAGTAGGGATATTGGGAACATCCCTCAACATCATAAAAGCCATACATGAAACACCACAGCTAATACCATCATCATTGGGGAAAAACAGAGAGCTTTTCCTCTATGGTCAGGAACAAGACAGGGATGTCCACTCTCACCGCTATAACATACTACTGGAAGTCACTGCCACAGAAATCAGACAACACAAATAAATAAAAGGCATCCAAATTGGCAAGGAACAAGTCAAACTTTCACTATTCACAGATGACACGTTACTCTACATAGAAAACCCAAAAGACTCCACCCAAAAATTGTTAGAACTGATACACAAATTCACTTACATTGCAGGATACAAAACCAACATACAGCAATCAGCTGCATTTTTAATGCCAATAATGAAGCAGCAGAAAGAGAAGTCAAGGAATTGGTCCTATTTACAATTGTGCCAAAGACAATAAAAAACTTAGAAATAAACCTAACCAAAGTGGTAAAAGATCTGTACCCTGAAAACTATAGAACACTTATGAAAGAAATTGATGAGGACACAAAGAAATGGCAAAACATTCCTTGCTCAGGGATTGGAAGAACAAATATTGTTAAAACGTCTATATTACCCAAAGTGAACTACACTTTCAATGCAATCCCAACCAAAATAACACCATTCTTTACAGAATTGTTTACATTCTTTACAGAGCTAGAACATCCTTAAAATTTGAGAAGAATCACAAAAGACCCCAAATAGCCAAATCAATTTTGAAAAAGAAAAGCAAAGCTGGAGGCATCATAATTCTGGACTTGAAGCTGTATTACAAAACTGTAATTATCAAGACAGTATGGTACTGCAACAAAATCAAACACATAGATCAATGGAACAGAATAGAAAACCCAGAAACGGATTCACAACTATGTGGACCCCTAATCTTCAACAAAGCCAGGAGTAATATCTGATAGAAGAAGACAGTCTCTTCACCAAATAGTGTTGGGAAAACTGGACAGCTACATACAAAATAATGAAATTGGAACATTATATATGTGTATAACATATAAATCTCTATTATGTGATACAGATACTAAATGGAATATTGTTCAACCATGAAAAAGAATGAAATCTTGCCATTTGCAACAAGGTACATGTAGCTAAGGTGTATGATACTAAGTGAAATAAGTCAGAGAAAGACAAATACCATATGATTTCACTCATATGTGGAGTTTAAGAAACAAAACAGATGAAAATGGGGGGAAAAAGAGATAGGCAAACCATAAAATAGACTCAAGTATAGAGAACAAATTGAGGATTGCTGGAGGGGAAGTTGCTGGAGGGATGGGTTAAATGGGTGATGGTTATTAAGGAAGGCACTTGTGATGAGCACTGAGTGTTGCATGTAAGTGATGAATCACATAAGTCTACCACTGAGACTAATATTACACTATATGTTAACTAACTGGAATTTAAATATGAACTTAAAAAAAAAGAATGTGGAGCTCTCTAATATATTTCTAGTAAGTATAAATTGGTACACCTTCCATGGAAAACTTTTAGCTGGTATCCACTAAATCTAAGCATACACTTGTCCTTATGACCAGACATTTTATTCTTACATATATAAAAAATGCACACTTTTTTATTCTTACATTTATAAAAAATACACACTCTTTTAATCTTACATATAAAAAAATACACACACATTGACACATAAACATGTATCAAATTTTACATCTCCAAAGTAGAGAATATTCTTTCTTTTCAAGTGGACATAGAACATGCACAATTGACCATATATATTAAGTAACAAAAGAAAAATGTCAATGATTACCATAAGGTAAGTATAATACAAAAAGTATTCTCCAATTACAGTGGAATATAACTAGAAGTTCAAAATAAAGCTAGAAATTCTTATCATGGGACATTGAAAAACTGATTGTTAAATAACTCTTAGATAAATAAAGTGAAGAAATCATCCTTGAAGAAATAGCAGATTCCATGTCAAGGCCAGAGAAAGCGAAAGGATATCTTATGCCAAGAAAAGATTGAGGATATGTCAAAAAGACATCAAAGGCAGCTTAAAGGAACTCCAGTGGCAAATATGAAATATTTTCAACATTAAAAAAGTAATAATATGGGGCGCCTGGGTGGCTCGGTCGGTTGAGCGTCCGACTTCGGCTCAGGTCATGATCTCGCGGTCTGTGAGTTCTAGCCCCGCGTCGGGCTCTGTGCTGACCACTCAGAGCCTGGAGTCTGTTTCAGATTCTGTGTCTCCCTCTCTCTCTGCCCACCCCCTTTCATGCTCTGTCTCTCTCTGTCTCAAAAATAAATAAATGTTAAAAAAAATTAAAAAAAAAGTAATAATAGTAAAGAGTTACAACTTAATGAATCTGAAAATGCAAAAAATTATAGTGATATTCAAAAAAAGGGGAGGGGAAGAATATCTAATCAGAGCAATGCCAATTAATAAATGTAAAAGAGGAAGTGAAATTGAAAATTACCTTTTTTAATCCATCGATGTAATAATTGAGTGAGTAAAAGTTCACCAATGTATATTAAACTCATCAGATGAAAGATATTGGCGAACAGGATATTTACACATTCTCAGAGTATCACTCCACCCAAATACTTATTAATTATAAAGGGAAAAAAGCTTTTTCTATGATGGACGCCCGGTGGACTCATCTTAATCCAGAGATTTTAACAACGGGCGTTATGGGTCTTTTGATTCAATGCAATAAGAATACACACCACCTCTCTAATATTATTGTTTAACCTGAATCTAATCATTAGGAAACAAGGAAAACCAGATTGAGAAATTTTTTACAGAACAATTTATTTGAAATCGTAATGAAAACCAAATAAGGTGAAAAAACTCTTTTAGAAAAAAACAGAGTAGAGGTGCCTGAGTGGCCAAGTTGGTTAAGTGTCCAACTTCGGCTCAGGTCATGATTTCCTGGTTCGTGCGTTCAAACTCTGCGTCAGGCTCTAATGTCAGTGCAGAGCCTGCCTCAGATCCTCTGTCTCCCTCTCTCCCTGCTCCTTCCCCACTTGTGCTCACTCTTTCGTTCTCTCAAAAATAATTAAACGTTAAATATAAAGAAAAAGCAGACTAAAGAAACTTAAAAGCCAAAACCAAAGAAACTATTTTTAATTGGACTCCAAACTTAAAAACAGTTTTAAAGCACATTATGGGAATAATTGCAGCAATTTAAGTATTTTCTGTATAATAGAAAATGCCGTATCATTGTCTAAGTTTTCCATGCGATAGGGTTATTACGTTTATGTTAAAAAATATTCTTGTTCTTGGGGCACCTGGGTGGCTCAGTTGGTTAAGAGTCCGACTTCAGCCCAGGTCATGATCTCACAGTTCATGGGTTCGAGCCCTGCATTGAGCTCTCTGCTGACGGCCCAGAGCCTGGAGCCTGCTTCGGATTCCTTGTCTCCCTCTCTCTCTGCCCCTTTCCTGCTCATGCTCTGTCTCTCAAAAATAAACAAATGTTAAAAAAAATATACTCCTGTTCTTAAGAGACTTATGATGAAATACTTTATGAAAAGTGAGAGAGAAGCACTTTGGGAAAAAAAGGCTGAAATTGTGTCATTCCAAATGACTATCACATACCAAAAAATTCTGTAGTAAAAATTAAAATGATCTAGTGGCTTAAGAGAATGGGAGGGGAAAAGGAAGAGAAATTCAGTGGATGTGCCAGACAGCACCAAACAACCTGGCTGGTGGCTTTCAGTTGGCCGTGAGCTAGTGTAAATGGTTCTATGTTTTCCTTCAGCCACATTTAAGGCTAAAGTGCAGGCATAGGGTGAGCGGTTCAGTTTTCCTCAACCAGGGCCAGGGTTTCACCCGGTGGATTTTGTCATGGAGAGGTCCACAAATGCATTATGTTTATGAAAAGAAAGTATGATGGTAGGGACCCCTGAACTGACGGGGTAAAGGGCTATGGCTCTAGAGTTGTGTTCCTCAGCATAACTCCCTGCTGGGTCTCTCTTCCAGACCAAGGAGTCTGCCTCTGAACCGCCCTACATCCCGGGAATCCTACGTTCTAAACGTCTCTCCAATCTAGATGTCTTCTCCATAGATGCTATTTATCTCCTTTCTTCTTATCATTCAACTTATTCTTCATTTTGCCCCCAGAATGATTCCTCAAAAGCCCAAATATGATCACATTACCCCTGCAGTGTCGGGGCCAAGGTCATACTTCTTCACATAGACCAAGGAGGCTTGACCCAGGATCCCCAAACATACCTATTCTATCAACCAAAGCTGCTTACAGTCTCTGCCACCACATTTCTGTGCCCTTGTACATGCTGCTCTGGAAGCTACAGCTGACAGTAATGTCTGCCTGCTTATGGCCTATTGCATACCTGTTCATCATTCCAGACTCAGCTTAGATCCTAGCTCCTCCATGATTTTCAAGCATGACTCCTCTGTGACTCACCACTCAGTGATCTACACTGAGTCCTCACTCAACGATCTACACTGGTAACCACCCTGTCCCTTGACCTCCTATAGAATCTGTGAATTTCTCTAAATTTTTGGCTTTGCTTTGTTTTTACTTTGTTATATCTTTTTTCAGGGCTTCAACATCAGACAAAGCTGAATTTAGATTCTGACTCTGACATTTATTATCTCTGCAACTACAAGCATATTCCTTAACCTCTTATTTCCTCAGTTTCTTTATCAGTTAAAAGAAAGATAAGAGCACATATTGCCTCGGTCCCTCCCTCTCAGCACCCCCATTTCTGGAATTTCTTTCCATCCGACAACAGAGCTAAACAGCACGAAAAGAAAAGATACCCCCAAACCATTTTTATGATGAAGCAGAGTCTATCTGAAGAGAACTCTTTAATTAAGGTATGTATTTCAGTAACTATAACTAATACTGAAAATCTCACCACTATAAAACCATTAACTAACCGAAAAAAATTTTTAATGAAGTAATAACAGCAAAAACTATGATTATGCCCCTCTGAGGACACTGAAATTTTTCAAAAAGTATACCATATATAAAATACCAACATGTAAAAGAGGTTGGGTGAGGGGTTCAGCACACAAGAAAATCTTACAATCACTCCTTGAGAGTTTCTGTGTGTTGTATTGGGATGTATGTGGGACGGGCAGATGGTGGTTAAAAAAAAAAGAGAGAGAGAGTCTTGATTCTGTATTGTGTTACCTACTGTCATCAATGACAGCAAATGGATCTCAGCTCCAAATCTGCAGTCATGGGCTCAGAGCGGTTAGCCCCAGTGATTACCTAGGGTAATGTTGTGTGCTGCGTTTCCCTTGCTTTTAGTGGCAAAGCCTTTTATTTCACTCTGGTAGCACTAATTAATTATGCATTACGATTGCCAAGTAAGAGAAAGATTTCACCCTAAATTTACAGAGACATAAAAAAAGGTTAAGTAACCTTATCAAGGTCACACAGCAGGCAATCCACAGAGTAGGCATAAGCCCTTTGAATATTCACCAGTGAAATATTTAATATTAAAAACAAGTTTTCCCAAAGTACCGTCAAATGTAATGAACACTGCATTTTGAGTATAGAATGAAAAATGAGAATGCTCTGAGGGAAAACAGTGAAATGACTCACTGTTGGTTCTAGTTGAAAGAAAAACACTCATTACAAATGCCCCTGTGTTGCAATCCACTTTCTAAAGAAATTTTGAAAACCTTTTACAATTTGTAAGGTTAAGACATCCCACGCTATTGTAAAATGGTCTATAGTCAAAAATGCCCTTAGCTATATTTAAGAGTCAAAAGATCTGGGTTTGAGTTCTGACTTCAATTACCACCTGTGTGACCTTGGACAATCACTTATGCTCTCAGAACATCAACTCCATTATCTACAAAAATGAGAATAAGACAATAACTACCAGGGCTATCACAGGGGTTAAAGGGGATAACGGAAGTGAAATTGTGCAGATTGCAAATGGCTATACAAATAAAAGGTATTATTATAGGAAAAGAACACAAAGGGTTTTTCTCAGTTAGAAAATGATAAATGTGTAACTGCAGCTTGGAATGTCACTTTGGTTTTAAGCAGAAAAAGCCCTGCCAAGTGGAAATGGAGATGTGAAGTCAGGAGTATTTGGCTATTTTCAACTGCACTGGAACAGCATGCCCTTTTGGGTCTGAACAAATCTGTCCCTCACTCGTTGTGAGCCAGCCTAATATAATAAATCCTGAGGGATGTGCTGAACTCATTTGGCCAAGGTTTTCAGCTTGGGGCTAAAAATCTTGTGGAGCAAGCACTCTGGCCTCACAAAACCACCGTGGAGTCATTAGTGTCCGTATTGAGCAGATCAGGCTCTGATTCAGGTTTTATCACAAGCAATACCTTTGATATATTTTTCATGTTCACTACATTAAACATTAATATGTGAATGTCACAATAAAGAGTGCGGTTTTTCATTAAATAAATAAATAGGCACCAAACTTGAGCCAGAAAAGAACCACTTTAAATCAGATTTCATACAGCCGTGAAAATAAACCAGTGTTGTCATCACACATAAGAACTGTAGAAATGACTTATAGGGAGAAGGTAAAAAGGTCAGACAGAGGGGATAAAATCCTTGACATGCCAGGTAAAGAAAATCATTTCTGCTTTTTCCCTTCTGAAGCCCATAATGCTAATCAGCACAGATACAAAAAGAAGGTTCAACTAAAACCTGCAAGTGAAG
The DNA here is from genome assembly GCF_016509475.1 of Prionailurus bengalensis. Lineage (NCBI taxonomy): Eukaryota > Metazoa > Chordata > Mammalia > Carnivora > Felidae > Prionailurus > Prionailurus bengalensis. Next base: position 104,156,483 of record NC_057349.1, read on the forward strand.
TGAGTTACATCTAGAAAGATAGCATAATCCATGTAATACCCTCCGAGATTTCCCAGTGAACACGGTATTATCATTTTTGCCTTCCAACAGTTTCAAAGATTACATTAAAATTAAAAGCAGGGACATCAATGTAGCACATGTTCCAAAATTTCTTCAGACAATTTTCTAAATGTACTGTCCTTAGAAATAACCCACCATTCCCATGTAGTAGGACTAAAATTTATTAAATGATTAAATTTATTAAATAACTCCATTTTAAAAATGCTATTAAGCCACAATAACTTTATTTGTTTGTTTGTTTGTTTGTTTGTTTGTTTGTTTTGAGAGAGAGAGCTCATGCACGCCAGCAGGGGAGGGGCAGGAAGAGTGGGAGACAGAATCCCAAGCATGTTTCAGTGCAGAGCCCCACAACGGCTCAAACTCAGGACTCAACCGTGAAATCATGACCTGAGCTAAAATCAATCATTGGCTGCTTAACTGACCATGCCACCCCAGCACCCGTCAGCCAGAATAATTTTTAATTGTTTCAAAAGAAGGACTTACAAAAGTGTTTGGGTACTTTTTTATTGTTGGTCTTTTTCTTTTGGTCAGAAAATATAATCTGCTTTATTGAACTGCCAAGTTCAGAATTGAACAGAGCTTATTCCTATTGCTACTATTGCTATGATGGCTCAATCGTAACTACAGTTCAGCGGATTCCCTGCACAGTAAGCATATGACTTTTGATTCCCCCAAAAGTTAACCACTAATAGCCTATTGTTGACTGGAAGCCTTACCAATAACAGTTGATTAACATATATTTTGTATATGTATTATATATTGCATTCTTATAATAAAGTAAGCTTGAGAAAAGAAAATGTTATTTAAAAAATCATAAAGAAGAGAAAATATATTTACAGTACATACCATAAAAAAAAATCTACATATAGGTGTGCCCATGCAGTTCAAACCCATGTTGTTCAAGGGTTTAAGGCAAAAGGGACAATTTTGCCATTTCCAGGGTAATTGGGCAACTGCTTTTCCACTATGAGTAGAGCTTAAATTGCTGAAAAGTGTATATATATATATATATATACACACACACACACATATATGTATATATATGTATATACATGTGTATACATATATATGTGTATATATATGTATACACATGTATATACATATATATGTGTGTATATATGTATACACACACATATATATGACATATACACATATGTATATATGTATATGACATATACATATACATATCTATATCTCTCTATATACAGAGAGAGAGAGAAAGAGGGAAGGAGTTGGAGGGAGAAGGTGGTAGAAAGTCTATATGTGTGTGTCCTGCTAAAAAAACAAAAACAAAAAACAGATGTTGCCCACAGTTCCCTCATAATGCCTATATCAGTTATGACCCAAAGTTGGGAAAAATCGGAAATAGTTTTCAAAAGGAAATTGGATGGGTTGGAAGTGGGGGAGGGAGTAGAGGGAGAAATAGTTGAGAAGTTGGAAAAGAAGCCTTTGTTCCTGGGAAAACTTTCTTCCTGAGTTCAAAATATAGGAAGAGCCATTCTGGGAAAATGATCATAAATTCTGTTTGCAAGGGGATAAAAGCTGCCTCTGATTCAGCCAGATGGAGACATAAAGTCAGTATTGGGAACTACAAATCTGGAGGCAGAGAGGAATCTAAGGCAGAGCTTCTGAAACTTTAATGTGCATAGAAATCATTAAGGGATCTTGTTAAAATGCAGATTCTGATTCAGCGGATCTGTGGTGGGAGCAAGATTTCCTCATCTCTTACTAGTTCCCAGGCGATGCAACTATCACTGGTCTAGGGATGAAAATGGGAACAGCAAGCCTCACACTAAACAGGAGTAAACTGTTCAAATAGGGTTCCTCATGTTTGAGGGAGTGAGCCTAGGAAATGGACAAGCCAGAGTGGTCTTTAAACTGACAGAGAGGGGCGCCTGGGTGGCTCAGCCGGTTAAGCGTCTGACTTCAGCCAGGTCACGATCTCGCGGTCCGTGAGTTCGAGCCCCGCGTCAGGCTCTGGGCTGATGGCTCAGAGCCTGGAGCCTGCTTCCGATTCTGTGTCTCCCTCTCTCTCTGCTCCTCCCCCGTTCATGCTCTGTCTCTCTCTGTCCCAAAAATAAATAAACGTAAAAAAAAAAAAAAAACTTAAAAAAAAACTGACAGAGAAATCGAATGGCACCAATTTAATACAGTATCGTTCCATTTTGTTTCATGGCTTTCACCTTCTAGATGGTGAGTCAACAAGTGATACGTAAGTTCAATTGCAAACAAAAAATTTCCATTTAACATGACCACATTCAAGACAAACTTAAGATACAATTTGGTGAATGCTATAATCTCGGAACTTGCAGTGCCGAATCAGAGGACATGGTGATGAACATGTTCACAGATTTCCCTAAAGGAAACTTGGTTTCCAGTCCCACTTGTGGAGCCAGCTTACTGTGGGACTGCGTGAGCCTTCCACTTCTCATCCATTAACTGAAGAATTTAATCTGGCAGATTTTTTTTCCCCTCTATCTCATTTCCCCCCACCCCGAACTTCGCACCCCTCTTAAATCATTTGTGTCAGTTGACTTCTATTGGTCATTTGGGTGGGTGCCTCTGCCCTTCCACAGGGTTCCTGTCCAAGAAAGGCAGAGACCATATTTGGCTCATTTTTATGTTCGATCCCAAACCCTTACACACAGCCCTTTTCTCACAATAGCTGCTCACTAAATGTGTATCTGATTAACATCCATCTCTAACATTCTATGATTCCTTAATTCCAAAGTGAGCACCATTATAATTACTGTCATCTCTCAGTAAAAAAGATGACACAGCAACTTGGAATAGTCTCTTTGTTGTGCAACTGTCCACTCAGTGTGCACCTCTGTGCTGCAGTGTGTTCTGGGGCAAGGAGCTGTCTCAGAACTCGGCCTAAGAGATGCCTGGAAGCCTTGGAGGTATGAGCACTGATTCCAATCCTTCCAAAATTTGCTTGTGGCTTTCTGATTTATAATCACAGTAAGACCCAGATTCTAGCCTCTTGGAACCACTGTCCAAATGTACAGACATTCTACTCTGATCTCTGGGACCTGAGACATCAGCTGGGAAATGAGCATGCACTGGCTCTCTACTGACCACAACAGCAAGCTGTGGATAAGGCCTTCCCAGCTCCTTGTTTACAATAAGCCTATTTAATTCTCACTCTCTTGCATATGATGTTCCTTCCAAGAGGCCACACCTGGCTACCCCTATTCGTTGGAACCCAGACGGCCCCTGCTAGTAGAAGGGACTTCTTATACAGACATACTATATCTATATTCCTTCTGGCCCCAAATAACAGTCATTTTTGAGCAATATATATCATTTCTATGAGTTTCTGACTCTACCATATACCCCAAATACAGAATATGCTTTTTGCTATCTTTACCGTCACTTTGTACCCAACTTCATTTCTTTGTCTTTCCACTACCTATGCCTATTACTGTTGTGCATCACGAATCTCCTGTCACAGTCTTTTGATAATTTAAGTTGTCTTAATGGCCTTCCTAAACACCCTCTGCAGTACAATCTGTTCCTCTTGGCACTCACAAGCACCACCGGCTTCTTTGGGTACATTCTGTTCATAATCCTTCCTGGCACTGTCATCACACCCCATGACACAGCTCATTGCCCCAGTGTTCAGTGACTGCCACCATGAGAGAGAAGCTGTGTGAGGTACAGGAGGCTGCTCATCCAGACTCCAGGCTGATGATCACCACACCCTCATTACAGCCCAAACGACTTGTGAAAGTGCCATTGGAACACATTGGCATGATTATACACTTCTAATTTGAGAACCCAGTGCAGAGCAGCAAAGAGGGCTAGAGTGAGGCACTGCCGAATGGCTTTGCTCCTTATAATATGATGACAAATCTCTACAGCAGGTGCCAGGCCACTGCTAATGCTGCTTTTGGATGGAGCAGGTTTGAAAACAATATGAACAATAACTTCTATTCTTCAATCAGTCAAGAGTAGCATGTACTGAGCACTCAGCCAACACAGGTGCCCAACTAACACTATAAGGCTTACAAACTAGAAGGACATGGTGCCTTTCCCAGAGGAGTCTGCCACAACAAATGTCTTCCAATAGCTCCAAGGAACAAAAGCAGATTTTATAAGCCATCCTTAATTACCATGATGAAGTTAAATGATCTTCATTTCTCCCTCTGACTTCCCCTATTGATCTTTGCACCCTATTAAATCATTCGAGTTGGCTTTCTATCAGCCTTTTGTGTGGCTTCCTCTGTCTTTTCATAGCATACAAGTCTGGGAAAGGCAGAGACCATAAATGGCTTCTTTGGACACTCAACCATTAGCCCTCACATAGTCCTTTGCTCACAGTAGGTGCTCAGTAAATTTGTGACTAAATTCATGTTCTAATATTCTATGACCATTTTAAAATAGGTGAAGACAATCTATTTCCTTTTATATCTCCCCTTATATGGATCAATAAATAAACATCCACCAATAGATCTTGGAGAATTATATAATACTAGAGCTACAAAACGTTTTACTTTTTTAATTAATTTATTTATTTTGAGATAGAGTGAGCATGAGCTGGGGAGGGGCAGAGAGAGAGGGGAGAGAAATCCCAAGCAAACTCCATGCTGCCAGCAGAGAACCTGATGAAGGGTTCAAATTCACGAACGCTGAGATCATGACCTTAGCTGAAATCAAGAGTCAGATGCTTGAGAGGGGTCAAGATGGAAGAACAGCATGGAAGTTTTTTTGCATCTCTAGTCCCTGAAATGCAGCCAGATCAACACTAAACAAACTTGCACACCCAGAAAACTGATCTGATAATTAACACAACAATCTGCACAATCTGAACTACAGAACTTGGCAGAAAGAGAAAAATTTTATTTTTATATTCCATTTTTATTAAAAAGGGTTTTCCTTAATTTTTTTCTACTATATTTTTTTACTTTTTGTAATTTTTTAAAATTCTATTTTACTTCCATAATTTCATTTTATTCTGTTTAATTGTACCCATTTTTTCAAATTTTCACTTTTTTTTCTTTTTTCCTCTTTTTATTACCTTTCCCTTTGTCTCTAATCTATCAAGGTTTTTTCAACAACCAGACCAAAACACACCTAGGATCTAGCATCCTTTATTTGATTTTTTTGCGTTGTTTTTATTTTTTTTTTTACTTCATTAGTTCCTTTTCTTCCTTCAAAATGCTGAAATGAAGGAATTCACCCCAAAAGAAAGAACAGGAAGGAATGATAGCCAGGGACTTAATCAACACAGATACAAGCAAGATGTCTGAATCAGAATTTAGAATCACGATAATAAGAATACTAGCTGGGGTTGAAAATAGATTAGAATCCTTTTCTACGGAGATAAAAGAAGTAAAAAGCAGTCAGGTTGAAATAAAAAATGTTACAACTGAGCTGCAATCTCGAATGGATGCCACAGAGGCAAGGATTGATGAAGCAGAGCAGCACATCAGCGATATAGAGGACAGACTTATGCAGAATAATGAAGCAGAAACAAAGAGGGAGACTAAAGCAAAAAACCACAATATAAGAATTAGAGAACTCAGTGACTCATTAAAAGGAATAATATCAGAATCATAGGAGGTCCCAGAAGATGAAGAGAGAGAAAAAGGGGTAGAAGGTTTTTGTGATCAAATCATAGCAGAAAACTTTCCTAACCTGGGGAGAGACACATACAACAAAATCCAGGAAGCACAGAGGACTCCCATTCGATTCAGCAAAAACCAAGCATCAACAAGGCATAGCATAGTCAAATTCACGAAATACACAGACAAGGAAAGAATCACAAAAACAGCAAGGCAAAAAAAGTCCTTAACCTACAAGGGAAGACAGATCAGGCTCTCAACAGACCTATCCACAGAAACTTGGAAGGCCAGAAATGAGTGGCAGGATATATTCAATGTGCTGAATTAGAAAAATATGCAGCCAAGAATTCCTTATCCAGAAGGCTGTCATTCAAAATAGAAGGAGAGATCAAAAGTTTCCCAGAGAAACAAAAATTAAAGAAGTTTATGGCCACCAAACCATCCCTGAAAGAAATTTTAAGGGGGACTATCTTAGGGGAGAAAAGTTGAGACAAACAAAAAAGATCAAAAGCAACAAAGACTAGAAATGACCGGAGAACACCACCAGAAACTCCAAGTCTACAGGCAACTTAAAGGCAATAAATTCATATCTTTCTGTACTCACTCTAAACGTCAGTGGACTAAAAGCTCCAATCAAAAGACATCTATATGCTGTTTACAAGAGACCCATTTTAGACTTAAAAAACACCTTCAGATTGAAAATAAGGGGATGGAGAACCATCTATCATGCTAATGGTCACCAAAAGAAAGCTGGAATAACCATACTGAAATTAGACAATCAAGATATTAAAATAAAGACGGTAACAAGAGATGAAGAAGGGAATTATATCATAATTAAGGGGTCTATTCACCAAGAAGACCTAATATTGTAAACATTTATGCTCCAAGCGTGAGAGCACCCAAATATGTAAATCAATTCATCACAAATATAAAAAAAACTCATTGATAATAATACCATAATAGTAGGGGACTTCAACACCCCACCTACAACAATGGACAGATCATCTAAACAGAAAATCAACAAGGAAACAATGGTTTTGAATGACACACTGAACCAGATGGACTTAACAGATATATTCAGAACCTTTTATCCTAAAGCAGCAGAATACACATTCTCCTCTAGTGCACATGAAACATTCTCCAGAATAGATCACATACTGGAACACAAATGAGTCCTCAACCAGTACAAAAAGATTGAGATCATACCGTGCATATTTTCAGACCACAACGCTATGAAACACGAAATCAACCACAAGAAAAAATGTGGAAAGATAACAAATACTTGGAGACTAAAGAACATCTTACTAAAAAATGAATGGGCTAACCAAAGAAGTTAAAAAGGAAATTAAAAAGTACATGGGAGCCAATGAAAATCACATCACAGCTCAAAACCTATGGGATGCAGCAAAGGCAGTCATAAGAGGAAAGTGTATAGCAATCCAGGCCTTCCTAAAGAAGGAAGAAAGGTCTCAGATACACAACCTAATCTTATACCTTAAAGAACTAGAAAAAGAACAGTAAATAAAACCCCAAAACCAGCAGGAGACGGGAAATAATAAAAATTAGAGCAGAAATTAATGCTATCGAAACCAAAAAAAAAAGCTCTGACAGCTCAAAGTCTGAAGCACTTTGGATTCTGTGTATCCCTTTCTTTCTGTACTTCCCCTGCTCACACTATGTTTCTGTCTGTCTCTCAAAAAGAAATAAATGTTAAAAAAAATTTTAAAGAATGAAAGAGGAGAGATCACAACCAACACAGCAGAAATAAGAACAATAGTAAGAGAATATTATGAGCAATTATATGTCAATAAAATGGCAATCTGGAAGAAATGGACAAACTTCTAGAAACATATAAACTACCAAAATTAAAACAGGAAGAAATAGAAAATTTGAGCAGACCCATAGCCAGTAAAGAAATAGAATTAGTAATCAAAAATTCCCAAAAAACAAGAGTCAAGGGCCTGATGGCTTTCCAAGGGAACTCTACCAAACATTTAAAGAAGAGTTTACACCTAGTCTTTCGAAGCTGTTCCAAAAAATAGAAATGGAAGGAAAACTTCCAAACTCTTTCTATGAAACCAGCATTACCTTGATTCCAAAACCAGACAAAGACCCCACTAAAAATGAGAACTATAGACCAATTTCCTTGATGAACATGGATGCAAAAGTCCTCAACAAGATACTACCCAACCAGATCCACAATACATTAAAAGAATTGTTCACCACGACCAGGTGGGATTTATACCTGGGATGCAGGGCTTGTTCAGTATCTTCAAAAGAATCAATTTGATACATCACATCAATAAAAGAAAGGACAAGAACGACATGATCCTCTCAATAGATGCAGGGAAAGCATTTGACAAAATACAGCATCCTTTCTTGATAAAAACCCTCAAGAAAGTAGGGATGGAATGATCATACCTCAAGATCATAAAAGCCATATATATGAAAGACCCACTGCTAATATCATCATCAATGGGGAAAAACTGAGATCTTTCCCCTAAGGTCAGGAACACAACAGGGATGTCCTCTCTTGCCATTGCTACTCAACATATTATTGGAAGTCTTAGCCTCAGCAATCAGACAACACAAAGGAATAAAAGGCATCCACATTGGCAAGGAGGAGGTCAGACTTTTACTCTAAGCAAACAACGTGATACTCTATATGGAAAACCCAACAGATTCCACCAAAAATCTGCTCAAACTGATCCATGAATTCTGCAAAGTCACAGGATACAAAATCAATGCACAGAAATCAGTCACATTCCTATACACCAATAATGAAGGAACAGAAAGAGAAATCAAAGAATCAATCCCATTTACAATTGCACCAAAAACCATAAAATACATTGGAATAAACATAATCAAAGAGGTGAAAAATCTATACACTGAAAACTGAAGAAATGTTATGAAAGAAATTGAAGAAGACACAGAAAAAATGGAAAAATATTCCATGCTCCTGGATTGGAAGAAAAAATATTGTTAAAATGTCAATACTACCCAAACCAGTCTACATATTTAATGTATTCCCTATCAAAACAACACCAGCATTCTTCGCATTGCTAGAACAAGAAATCCTAAAATTTTTGTGGAACTAGAAAAGACCCTAAATAGCCAAAGCATTCTTGAAAAAGAAAACCAAAACTAGAGGCATCACAATCCCAGACTTTAAGATGTATTACAAAGCTGTAATCATCAAGACAGTATGGTACTGGCACAGAAACAGACACTCAGATCAATGAAACAGAACAGAAAAGTCAGAAACGGACCCACAAATGTATAGCCAACTAATCTTTGACAAAGCAGAAAAGAATAGCCAATGGAATAAAGATAGTCTCTTCAGCAAATGGTGCTGGGAAAACTGGACAGCGACATGCCGAAAAATGAACCTGGACCACTTTCCTAGACCATACACAAAAATAAACTCAAAATGGATGAAAGACCTCAATGTAAGACAGGAAGCCATCAAAATCCTGGAGAAGAAAGCAGGCAAAAACCTTTTTGACTTTGGCCACAGCAACTTCTTACTCAAGATGTCTCCGGAGGCAAGGGAAACAAAAGCAAAAATGAACTATTGGGACCTCATCAAGAGAAAAGCTTCTGCACAGCAAATGAAATAATCAACAAAGCTAAAAGGCAATTACAGAATGGGAGAAGATATTTGCAAAAGACGTGTCAGTTAAAGGGTTAGTATCCAAAATCTATACAGAATTTATCAAACTGAACACCCCCCAAAAAATAATAATCCAGTGAAGAAATGGGCAAAAGACATGAATAGACACTTCTCCAAAGAAGACATCCAGATGGCCAACTGACACATGAAAAAATGCTCAACATCACTCACTCATCATCAAAGAAATTCAAATCAAAACCACCTCACTCCAGTCAGAATGGCAAACATTATCAACTCAGGCAACAACAGATGTTGGCAAGGATGTGGAGAAAGAGGATCTCTTTTGCACTGCTGGTGGGAATGCAAACTGGCTCAGCCACTCTGGAAAACAGTATGGAGGTTCCTCAAAAAATTAAAACTAGAACTACCCCACAACCCAGCCACTGCACTACTAGGTATTTATCCAAGGGATAGAAGTGTGCAGTTTTGAAGGTGCACATGCACCCCAATGTTTATAGCAGCACTATCCACAATAGCCAAAGTATGGAAAGAGCCCAAATGTCCATCGATGCATGAATGGATAAATGTCCATCAATGCATGAATGGAGTATTCCTCAGCAATCAAAAAGAATGAATTCTTGCCATTTGCAACTACGTGGATGGAACTAGAGGGCATTATGCTAAGCGAAATCATTCAGTCAGAGAAAGACAAGTATCATATGACTTCACTCATATTAGGAATTTAAGATACAAAATAAATGAACATAAGGGAAGGGAAGCAAAAATAATATAAAAACAGGGAGGGGGACAAAACAGAAGAGACTCATAAGTATGGAGAACAAACTGAGGGTTACTGGAGGGGTTGTGGGAGGGGGCGAATGGGCTAAATGGGTAAGGGGCACTAAGGAATCTACTCCTGAAATCACCATTGCACTATATGCTAACTAACTTGGATGTAAATTTAAAAAATAATTAATTAATAAAAAAATCAAAGAGGTGCTTAACTGACTGAGCCACCCAGGCACCCCAAGAACTATAAAGAGTCTTAGCTATATCATCTAATACCATTCTAGGGCCCTTTTGGTGAAGGAAAAGGAAACTCCAAAAGCCAAAAGAACTTCTCAAAGTAGCAAGGCTCCTTTGTGGCAGAAATGACTAGAACCCAGGCCTTATCTTTTCCAATATAATACTCACCACACTCACTATTGTATGATGCCTCTGAGCTGGTTGCCACTACTGTCTCCATCAAGCTTCGCTAAGGTCAGTTTGCTGGACTTCTAACTCAGACATGTCCATTAAAAATAGTAACATTTCTTTCCCATTAGCATCCAAGGCTGCAGCCTTATAAGCACAAGTCATAGACAGCTGCACCCCCAAGTTCCCAAGTATCTTAAGGCTATGGCAAAAGAAAAGAAACTTTTCTTCAATAAGCAAATGTTTTTGCTTATAAGAACTGGTCATTCAGAGAAAAGCCCTGGGCAACTGGTCATTCAGAGAAAAGCCATGGGCAACTCTGATTGGCATTACTCACAAAGCAGTCCTTTCAATGGTGATGTAGTTACTAGGGGATGTAGAGTCTTGGTTCATCACTTGTTCAGATTCACAGCAATTATCAGGGCAGTTGTTATGCCAGGATCCATAGAGGTGGCAAACAGTTCACTAAATCCTTTCCTTTGGTCTAGTCTGAATTTGATCAATGAGCAGAATTGAGTAGGGGGGATATTTAGAAGAAGAGTGCCTTTCTTCAAAACGTACTGGTCACAAAGACTATGAAAACTTCTGTCTAAAATCTGAATGACAGGATAATAATGAGTATGTAAGATTGATTCTCAACCCTTCCCACATAGCGGGAATTACAACAGGACTCTTAAAATTACCAGTAGCTGGGTTTACTCCAGACCATTTAAATCAGAATTTCTAAGGGGCATTATCATCTTTTAAAAGCTCCTCAAATGTTTAAAAATGGGCAGAGTACCCCTGAATACATATTCTTCCAAAGAAGGCACACAAATGGCCAGAAGACACAAGAAAAGATGTTCAGCATCACTAATCATCATGGGAACGCAAATCAAAACCACAGCGAGGGTAGCACCTGGGTGGCTCAGTCGGTTAAGCATCCTACTTCTGCTCAGGTCATGATCTTGCAGTTTGTGGGTTGGAGCTCAGTGTCAGACTCTGTGCTGACAGCTGGGAGGTGGAGCCTACTTGGGATTCTGTGTCTCCCTCTCTCTGTCACGCCCCTGCTGGTGCTCTGTCTCTGTCTCTCTCTCTAAAAAATAAATAAATATTAAAAACACACACACAATAAGATGTCATCTCATGCAAGTCAGAATGGTTCATTTCAAAAAGAGAAGATATAATGGGTGTTGGCGAAGATGTGGAAAAAAGAGAACACTCGCGCACCTTTGCTGGGAATGCAAACTGGTGCAATTGCTGTGGAAAATGTTTGGGTGTTCCTCAAAAAATTAAAAATAGAAATACCGTAAGATCCAGCAGTTCCACTGTTGTGTATTTACTCAAAGAAAACAGAAACACTAATTCAAAAAAACTATGTTTATTGCAGTATTGTTAACAGTAGTCAAGATATGGAAATAAACTTAAGTGCCCATCAACAGATGAATGGATAAAGAGGATGTAGTGTATATGTACAATAAAATACTGTCCTTCAGTCCTAAAAAGGAATGAGATTTTGCCATTTGCAACAACATGGATGGACCTAGAGGGTATAATACTAAATGAAATAAATCAGACAGAGAAATACAAACACCATACGATTTCACTTACATTTGGAATCTAAAGAAGAGCATAAATGAATAAAGAAACAAAAAGCAAAAACAGGTTCATAAATACAGTGAACAAACTGGTGGTTGTCAGAGGGGATGGGGGAGGAATGGGCAAAATAGGTGATGGGGATTAAGAGGTATAAACTTTCAGTTATGAAGTAAATAGTCCCAGAGATGCAAAGCATAACATAGGAAATAGAGTCAATGATATTGTAATACTGTTGTATAGTGACGGATGGTAACTACACTTATCATGGTGAGCATTGTGTAATACATGGAATTGTCGAATCACTCTGTTGTATACCTGCAACTGATATAATATTATATTTCAACTAGACTTCAATAACAAAAATTTAAAAAAAATAAAGTTACCTCTTTCAGTAATAGGGGCTCACTAAAGCATTGAATGGGGCAAAGGAGTTGTTTGTGAATGAGATAAGATGGATATCTTCTAGGAAAGCATGTTAATCTCATCAGGGAGGGAAAGGCAAAGAAATGCTTCACACTTCCACCCTCCCTGATGGTCATAGACCTTTTGCAAGATTTTCTCTTCGTCCTTGTTAAAATGGAAGTAACATCTAATTCCATCTCACCTTGCTCCAGGCTGTGGTGCAGAAAAGTATTAAAGAAGGCTCTTTGTTTTTCTTGATGCCCTCTCCAGATCAAGTCTGGTCTTATCGCTTTTGGCCAAAGGCTGTTTCAGAGTTTACAGAGCAAGTCTCTGTAATCTGATCTTCCAAGTGAGTTACAGTTTGGGACCGAGCACTTAAGTATGCTAAAGAAAAGAAAATGTAGCATTTTAGAGGCAGTTTTTAAAATAAATCATTATATGTGTTATATTTTCCTATCTAAAATAACTTTACCTCTGATTTTTAAACAGCCATTTTAGAAAAGCCTCTTAAATTTATCTCTGTGTTAGGTAAGAGACAACTTACTTTTTGAGTGGAGTATTGATCGGGAGTAAATATTCGTTGAAATTTATTTGGAAAACATTTGATATGGAACCAGGCACATAAGTGAGAATATGTGTGTGTGGGGGGGGTGTATACACATACATATATATAAGATCTGCTCCATCAAGCCTCCAAATGCAGGCCTACTGGCTGGAGGAAGATATCAGTTGGTCATAAAAGTGTGAGTTTAGGAAGAATAACAGTGTCCAGAGAGACTAAGCTCCTATGATCATTTTGGTTCTCCAGCCCCACCCTTGTTGAGGGGAAAATACATTATAAGAAAAGAAAATATCAGTCTCAAAAACTAATGATAATAATAAAAATCGGTCATGCAACCATGGAAAGTGAGCATGCAATTTATGCACTCTCATTAATCCCCTTGATTATCTATCTTCAACTAGTACAATTTTGTCATGGGTTTGTGGTGATTTTTTTTTTTTTTTAAGGAAAGAGATGTATGTTTCAATTAAGAAAAGGACACACACGCACACAAAAGTCAAAAGGTAAATATAATTTCAATCTGATTAGATCTGTTTTATTTACTAATAGTGCTTTCAGTATTAGAGGTTGCCTTGAAAGAAGGGGAAACAAACTATTAGCAACATATTTAACTCATTTAGCACAAGGAAATATTCCACTAAATTCGGAAACATATTTAGAGCATCTATCTAGAGACAGACAATGTCTGTCCATAATGCCTTTTCTCAAAAAGTTTACAACAAGGGTCACTTCCTCAAGTGAGACCTCCAGCCCTCTAGAGACCAGAGGGCTCTGTGACACTTTCTCACAGCAAACACATTTCTCTTTACAGCACTTCCTGCAACAGTCTCTTAGTCACCTGTTTTGAAATGAATCAGTCTGTCTTCCTAAAGAACATCAGCTTCATCCAGAAAGTCCCTGTGTCTTGTTCACTAATATCCCCCCAGAAACTAGAACAGTGCCTGGCACACAGACCATGCTCAATAAATATTTGTCACATAACTAAACAAGTAAAGAACAATAACTAAAATAGAAGATAGAAAATAGTAAGAGAGAGAAGGTAAGAAAACAATGGTTATGCATCTACTTATTAACATAAAGGAGGAATTCATAGAGTGAAAGACTCTTTTTTTGACACCACATATTGTTGAAATGTTTCTTCAAGGAAGGATATGAGTCTGTTACTTGCCTTTTGCTCTCATAATAGTGTCTTTTGAAGAGCCCAGAGGTTTTTCATTTTGATGAAGTCAGAGTCATGTCTCAAATATTGCAGAAGCTATAGAGAATCCTGTCTGACTAAGTAGCTGCCTGCTTTTTGATTTACCAAAAGGAAGTGGAATCACTGTCGAAATCATATTCAAGAGCCAATAATTTGAATCTACATTATTAGTCATCATGCTGCCTCATCAGATCTAAGTTTTAAACTGGAAAAGTAGGGCAAGGATATCTCTAAGGAGTCATGTTGTGTACCCTTCCTGGGCCTGAACAGCACCCTAGTATTAGGCATTTGCTCAGTAGACAACCTGTCTCACAAGACCACTATCCACCCTAGTGTATTACTGATTTTCAGTTCTATCCCTTGGCAGGTTTAATGGTGATAATCCAATAAGGAATATGGCTTAGAAAGAAGTTTCTACCTTTGTAGTTCTTCAGACTTAATGTAGACTACAGAAAACCTATTCCCTAGGTGTTTGGCTAATTGCACACTGTCATCGGGGTTAGCATGTCCCTTTGTTCTTGCAAAATCGGTTGGAGTAAGCCATTAACTTTCTATTAAACCAGCATTAGTGGATTCACTGTGTTGATCCCCTTCTGATAGAAAATTTATATGCAATAAATAATTTAACACTGAAATTTACATTACACAGAAACTTCCTGGTGTGATATCAGGGATTATTATCTGGAACAAATTATAGGCAAAGAAAAAAATCATTTGTACAATATCCGTACACCAAAGATAAGGTTTAGAAAATCACCATTAAACCAACAGACCATGAAATGACAATAGGCACTATTAATTCCAAGAAAAAAATGATCAACTCTCTTATTTAGACATTGACACTAAATTATAAGTTACATTTGGGACATCAGTGTGTTTTTAGAATTAAAGAAAAGCCAACCAGAAGAAAAACGCTCGCAAAGGCTTTTTAAAAATCCTTTATTTAAAACTATTTGTGCCCTGTTAGCACAGTTTCAGTCCTAACTTGTGAATGGGAAAATCATTCCAGGATAAAACATTCAGCATCAAAAATACACCAAAAAACATGCAATAATGTATGTCAGAGGAAAAGTAAGAACTTTGATGTTACTAGAAGAGTAAAGCACACAAGCCTTTCTAGATTTAGAAATATTGCGCCTACATATTTTCTTTTTATCTCAATATATTTCCTTTCCTAATTGCAATCTTGCGAAAAATAGCATCTATAATCAGAGACAATCTATGATAATGTAAGTAAATTCCCAGAAATGTTTTCTAATGCATGGCTGCCATTTGAATAAGAAAATGAGAGGAGGAAATGCATTATTGCAACATTAAGCAATTAAGGAAATATTATCAAATTAGAGTGTCCAGAAAGTATTAAAATTTGACATAATTTTTCTCCCTGTCTTGGTCAAGCATCACTCATTTAATTCACAATACTTTTTAAATAACATCAGTGTAATTGTCTTCTTAGCCTTCAAAGAGGGTGTAAATAACACTTTCTTCTCCACATACATGGTTGACGGGGGTGGGGGCGGGGAATCTGTCTTCCCACTTCCATCAAAATCCAGGTGACGTTTGCCCAGAGCTGGCACAGAATTTCTTGCCACGTCTCAGTGGTCACCCACAAAACAAATTCCAGAAGATCCGTACATCAGTATGTCAAAGCAGAAGTTGTGGTGTGGCAGCTGTGTGATGAGAGTATGTCACCGGCAAAGGACCCAAGGAAGCCAGGTTCTGGTCATCACCTATCACATTTGTTCACCTCCTGTAGCATAAGAGCCATGGGGAAGACAGTGGTGTGGATTTATTTCCCCTTCTTCCTCCTCCAAAAATGTTAGCACAGAAATGGAGTTGGGGGGTGAGATTCTATGCTGTGTATGGACATTTTCTGACTGGAATAACAGAAACATCACAAAATCCCTTGTGGATGACATTCTTTTGCCTATAACCCATATGAGGGAAATATGGTGAAGGATAGTTGAGGCCCATGTGTGCCTTCTCTCAGAAAGGCCCTTTTGCATCTGAAGTGTCAGTCTGGGCCAGGCCCTGGACCAGGGGAAGACAGCCAATCACTGGTGCTGGTCCTGACGTGTGGAAGAGGGGTAATGGTGGGAAATGCATGGCAGTGTTTCTGCCTCCTTTAAATAATTAGTCCATGTTTCTTTCAGTGGCCAGCAGGACTGGTGTGAATACCTTTGAGGTAGGGACATCAAATATCACCTAAATATTGTGGGATTTCACATAAAGCTAAAGAGATCAGAGTAGGGAGAAAATGTTGAGAGGTGCCTGGGTGGCTCATTCGGTGAAGCGACTGACTTCAGCTCGGGTCATGATCTCACGGTTGGTGGGTTTGAGCCTCGCATGGGGTTCTGTGCTGACAGCTCAGAGCCTGGAGCTTGCTTCACATTCTGTGTCTCCCACTCTGTCGCTCCGCTGCTCATGCTCTGTCTCTGTCTGTCTCTCTCTCTCTCAAAAATAAACAAACATTAAAAAAAATAAAACTTTGAAATATGTGACTGGTAGCAGCAGTCAACATTTTTGTAGGATTTTAGTTTACCATGCACATTAACCTTCTTCTTCTCCTACAAAATCGTGAAAATAATATTACCCACATCATAAGATTGCTATGAAAATTAAATTGGATAAAACTTGCAAAGAATCTGAAACAGTACCTGATACATACAATATTATTATGTTATGCATTTTAACATTATATCTGTTATTATTATTTTTCATACTCCCTTATATTTTATTATCCCAATGTCATGTACAAGAAAACTGAAATTTTCTAATTGTACATTTTGTGGGTTTTTGATACACCATACTATTTTAATAACTCTAATTATTACTATCATTACTGATACAGTTAGCATTTATTCAGTGTTTATTATGTGCTAAACTTGTCGTACATGTTAATCTGATTTGAACCTTGTTGCTCTCACAGGAGGTAGACAGTATTATCTGCATTTTACTAATGAAATGACCCAAGCCCAGAGATCCTAAATAGATTCACCGGAGGCACAAAATTCAGCTGTTGAGCAGCGATATGAAAGCTTAAATCCCCGGGCACCTGGGTGGCTCAGTCGGTTGAGCGTCCGACTTTGGCTCAGGTCACGATCTCGCGGTCCGCGAGATCAGCTCTGGGCTGATGGCTCAGAGCCTGGAGACTGCTTCCGATTCTGTGTCTCCCTCTCTCTCTGCCCCTACCCCGTTCATGCTCTCTCTCTGTCTCAAAAATAAATAAATGTTAAAAAAAAATTAAAAAAAAAAAAAAAGAAAGCTTAAATCCCTAACTATTCTTGCTACTGTCTCCTATTTTAGTATAATCCCTCTAGGATTTGCCAGTTTTCAAGTGAATCACCAATTGACACACAGATCAAATGGGTGGTCTTGGTGCACCTTGTATTCTCTCTTACTCCAATCCTGATCTAACAAGGAGGAAACTACAGATACCCGGTGTCATGCTTTCGGCACTCGCTCACCATCCTCAAAGTGCCAGTCCTGCTCTTTGATATGTGGCTCTTAGCTTTGCTGGAGGCAGGGTGGAGATTGTAAGATATGAAGCAGCGCCCCTAACCTGTACCTTCTAGATCAAGCACACCATCACAATAGTGACAGTCAACAGCATCTCCAGATATTGCCAAAATCCCCTGAGGGACAAAAATCACCCTTGCTGAGAATCGCTCATCTATACTTCCTTGTTAAAATGTTCACACCTATTTCGAAACTACGAGCTTTAACCAATAACAGGGACTGAAACCCAGATTATAAGGCAGGATTGGGTCCGGGTTAATTTGGAGAAGATGAGAAATGTCAGTTGCAACAGGACTGGCCGCAGGGATAAACTTCAGCTTAAATCAGTTGAACAAATATTCACCAAGCGCTGACAAGACTCTGGGCTGTGGACTGGGCCTGTAAGAAGGAACCAGAACAACTCCAATCTCAGGATCCACCATCAGGCATCACCCCTCCACCCTCCCCAGATCTGCCTGAGGCCTGCTCCTCTGCAGTGAGGCTTTCTTGGATGTTTAATTTCTGCGACTTTGATTTGCTGACTCATCACTTGCTCTTCCTGTCGGAAACTGTCTGGAGACGGGAACTGGATTTAAACTTTTAGTTAAAAGGCACAGAGTAGAAAATCCATGTTTCCTGAGGTCATAGTGACAGTTATCTCTAATTTCAGAAGCATAGAACTCTACTCAGGTAGAAGCAAAAATTATCCTCTGTCCAAACCATGGCAGACTAAGAGTGTTTCACCTCCAAAGGTTTCTACAGCTATTTTAGAAGTTCATTAGGTTTGGGGGGTTTTGTTGGTTTGTTTGTAGATTTGCTGCTGGCTTTGTTTCTATTATTTTTTAATATAATTTTAAATGAGCTTGCTTTTTTCATTGCCTTAAAGCAGACAATATGAGTTCAAATTCTGGCTCTGCCACTGTTTGTGTGTCCTTGGGCAGATTACTCAAGTTCATTACAAATTGGAAAGAACAGTGCCTGAATCTCAGGTTTTATATCTACAAATATGGAGACAGTATTTACTCTGCATTAGGGACTGTCCATATGACTCTTGGTTTCAGCTCAGGTCATGATCTCACAGTTTGTTTCGTGGGATCAAGCCTGTGTCAGTGCCAAGCTTGCTTAGGATTCTTCCTCTCTCTTTCCCTCCCTCTCTGCCCCGCCCCTGTTCGCACTCAAGCACTCTGGCTCTCTCTCAAAATAAATAAATAAACATTTAGAAAAGAGGAGGAAGTGGCAATTAGACATTGACACAGGATGAGGACAGCATCAAACATAACAAAGTCTTTAGAGGCAAGCAACTCTGGGTGTGTGGTGCCATTTTGACAGGTTTCTTTCATAAACGGTTATTTTTTTTTAAATATTATAAATATTTTTTTATAAATGGTCAATTTTTTTTTTATATATATATAAATGGTCAAGTTTTTCCTAAGTTCTGTGTCACCTGAAGGGGCATAGTTCCGTCCTTTGGAAATTTCAGTTATAAGGGAGAATATGAGGTAAAGGATACTAGGCAGAGAGTTACAAAGACCCTTTAAAAAATAGCTTCATCTAGTCATCCGTTCAGTGTGTGTATAATCATCAGTATGTATAATAATCATTATGGGTTGAATCGTTTCAACTTCAAATGTTAATGTCCTAATCACCAGCACCTCAGAATGTGACCATATTTGGAAATAGGATTGTTGCAGATATGATTAGTTAAATCAAGATGAGATCATACTGGCACGATGTGGGCCCTAATCCAATATGTCTGGTGTCCTTATAAAATGGGAAAATCTGGACCCAGATAAGCATAGAGGGACACTGATACGCAGAGGCGTGCCCATTGAAAGACAACCAAACACAAGCCAAAAAAGTCTGCAACTGACCCTTCCCTCACAACCCTCAAAAGGAAACAGCCCTGATGACACCTCAGTTTCAGAATTTTAGCCCCCGACCCTGTGAGATGGCAATGCCTGTTGTTTAAATGACCCAGCTGGTGGCACCTCGTTACGACAGCCCTGGTGAACTAACACAATTGCCAACTGTACCAGTCACATGGTCTAGGTTATGCTACAATAACAAATGACACCCATGTCACAGGGTCTTCTTCTAACAAAAGTTTATTTTTCTCTCACACAAAATCTCTGTCACTCTCCATGGAAGCTGTCCTCTATGCCGTTGTTTAGCATTTCAGGCTGCTTCCAGCTTGCGACACCTTCAGCCCAACATGCTACTTGAAGATTTTCCTCAACATGGGAGAGCATTGGAGGGTCTCACACTGGCAAGCAAATGCCATCCCTGCCATTGCCTAGAATGTGGCTCTTTCCCACTGTAAGGGGGCTGGTAAATATAAGCATCCTGGTTCCAAGAACAGGAAAACCAGTAACACCCCCAGACCAATGACATGCTCAGTACTAGGCACACAAAAGTTTGAAAAAAACAGACGTGGCTCTCACCCTTCCAGGAATTCAACATAAAGGAATCACACTGGATACGTAAAAGACAAATGCAGAAAGAATTCAAATGGTGGTAAGTGCCTTGAAGGAAACCAAGTGGGTCCTTGATAATGAATAAGAAAGGAGCAGCGGACTATACAGGGTTATCTGGGGAGGCCCCTCTAAGATGTTATTCAAGGTGAGGCTTGATGAATGAAAAAGACCCATCGATGCAAAGAGGAGGCAGGAGAGTAGACCAAGAACAGACCTTTTTACATAGTATGATATCAAACACGTACATGGTGACTACACGTACATGGTATACCAAGCTCTATGTGCCCTAAATATAACCCCATTTTGCAGATAAAAAAAAAGAGACAGAGGGTCAAAGCGATTGCCAAAGGTCACAGAGCTCGTCAGCAGGGGAGCAAAGATTCAAACGCATGCACCTCGGTTCTAGAGCCTGTGTGCTGAATCACTATGCCTACTGCCTACGTGTGAAGAGGTTGGCTTGTTCAGAGAACTCAGTGGAGGACAGGATGGGCCAAGAGAGTGAATCGAAGAATGGCTAGAGGGGTATCACAGAGTATGTAACCAGGGAATAGATCACGTGAGGCTTTATACATTTTTGGCAAAAGTTTAAATGTTATCCTTTAAGGGCAATTTGAAGCCACTCAGAGTTTTAAGAAGAGCTGGAAAGTGAAACGATTTACATTTTAAAAGACAAGTGAGCATTGCATTGGATCTAGACTAAAATCTCGAAAGGCTCTGGATAGCTGAAATTAGACCTTGTATTTGTTTTCTGGTGCTGCTCCGACAAATTAGCAAAACCTTTGTGTGCTAAACACACACATTTATAATTTTGCAGTTATATAGGTCGGCATCGCACGAGAGATCTCATTGAACCGAGATCAAGTTGTGGGGTCCTTTCTGGAGGCTCTACGGGAAAACCGTTTCTTTGCCTTTCCCATTTTCTAGAGGCTGCCTGATTTCCTTGGTTCATGCACCCCTTCTTTCATCTTCAAAACCAGCAACGTCAGATGATCTGGCTAAGTACATCTTATTCTGCCACTGACTCTGACTCTCTCTTCAGACTTCTCCTTCTACTTTTAATGACCCTGATGGTGACGCTGGACCCCTTCTGATAATCCAAGGCAATCTCTCTCTTTTAATGTCAGCTGATAAACCTTAGTTTCATCTGCAATCTTAATTTCCCTTTGCCTTGGAACTTCACACATCGACGGGTTCCCAGAATGAGGATGTAGACATCTTTGGAGGGCCATTATTCTGCCTCCCACACTCTTTAATGACGATCAAGAATGGCTTGACTTAATAAATTATGGTATAACCTTATAATGAATATCTCGGCAACCTGTAAAAAACAAAAGAGTTTATGACATGGAAAGATTTATGTGATAAAGTGTATGTAGTGTGGAAGTCCATCATCTCCCACTCCTGGATTTCTCCACATAGTTAGGTCAGTGAGGACAGGTAAGGAAATGCTTTATGTACACCAATTGTGAAAAGTACCAGATGGCAACAGCAGGAAAGTCGGTGCTGAGAATGTCACCAACCTGGAACCCTTGACCTAAATCCTTGCCCATAGGACCTCAGTCTTCCTCCTCTGCACAGACTCTTCCCACATAATTCTAATTCACCTGTCTCTGATAATCTCAAGAATTTCAAGTCTGTTCATTCTTTCCTCCTTTACCATATCTGTTCCCAAAAAGCTTGTTAACCAAAATACACTTCTTTTAATGACGACTGTTTT
Organism: Prionailurus bengalensis; assembly: GCF_016509475.1. Taxonomy (NCBI): domain Eukaryota; kingdom Metazoa; phylum Chordata; class Mammalia; order Carnivora; family Felidae; genus Prionailurus; species Prionailurus bengalensis. The sequence goes on from NC_057349.1 coordinate 104,178,349, forward strand.
CTTAATGATCACACTCATGTTTTTCTTTTCATTCTACCAATTCCACCCTTTCTATTTTGTATAGGAACACATAAAAAAGTTAAAATAATATGTTCTTTAACACATATGACTACCTATAGAACCACCTAGAAAGTACAGTTGACAAATTTTAATCAATATATCAATAACTCTTTATGATAATACGATTTTCCCCTCTGATTGAGATTTTCTATACTTCATAGGGTGCCTGGGTGGCTCAGTTGGTTAAGTGTCTGACTCTTGATTTTGGCTTAGGTTGTGATCTCACAGTTCATGAGATCGAGTCCTACATCAGGCTCCGAGCTGTCAGTGTGGAGTCTGCTTAGGACTCTCTTTATCTCTCTCAAAATTAAATAAATAAACATTTAAAAAGATTATCTATACATCTCACCTGTTGCCTATGTTCCTAAGTTTTAGCTTCCAATAGAAAGCTGTATTTCTCTACATTCTCTGTTCCTGACCAACCTCAAAGTAAAAACAGAGTTTATTCACATCACAGCATTTTTAGCATGCCACTAGGTAAGTGTGCTCGGGTGTATGTGGAGAGGTGCATGTGTGCACATAGGTCTGAATGTGTTGAGTCCATAAGATATATACCACATCATGATCAATGTTACCTGTAGGTGGGGAATATAAATGAGAATTGAGTTTTTATAGCTCTCCTCATTTCAAAATAAATATGTATATAAAAAGAGAAAAAGTGAGGGGCGCCTGGGTGGCTCAGTCGGTTAAGCGGCCGACTTCGGCTCAGGTCATGATCTCGTAGTCCGTGAGTTTGAGCCCCGCATTGGGCTCTGTGCTGACTGCTCAGAGCCTGAAGCCTGTTTCAGATTCTGTGTCTCCCTCTCTCTGACCCTTCCCTGTTCATGCTCTGTCTCTCCCTGTCTCAAAAAATAAATAAAATGTTTAAAAAAAAATTTAAAAGAGAAAAAGTCATTTCCATTTGTCAATAAATATGTTTTAAGAAGATTAGAAGTACTGGGTGCTCTACCTTATGTTCTGTGTGTAACTCATATTTCATGGCACTAATGGACCCATCCTCTGCTATCCCTGGGTCACAGGTCACACTGGACTCTGTCCTCAGATATGTGAAAAACGCTGACCCTGGTTAAATAAATAATAAACTGATGCTGAAAGCTAATAGATTTACCATCAACAAATCAACAAGATTCCAGCAGTACCAAAACTCAATAAAGGGAAGAGTCCATTTTTGCCTCATTCACTTTCTGAGGAAGACTGTTTGTACCTCATTGATTTTTCTCTCTTCATTGAATAACGTTTGCCAGCTCATTTAATTTAAAGTTGTAGAGCCAGGGATTGTACGTCTGTTTTTTTTATTTATGTTCCCTACCCGTTTCCCCCCACCTTCAGTTTCTTAACTCTTTATTTTACAATGACCATAAATGCCACCTAACACCTGAAGCTAAGATGGGGTCCACCATTGCTTAACTGCAGAGCCTGCAAAATAATTCTGAAAATAGAATGCACAGGTGTATGTGCTTCTTGATTGGCCTTTTCCCTTTTATGAAAAAAATGAAACATGTTAGTAAACTACTTTTTTCTAAGATCATGTATTTATTTTGTGTGAGAGAGAGAGAGAGTAAAAGAGGAAGAGAGAGAGCATGGGGTAGGGACAGAGAGAGAGTGAGAAAGAGAATCCCAGAATCTGCACTGTCAGGACAGAACCCGACATGATGCTCGAACCCACACACCGTAAGATCATGACATGAGCCAAAACCAAGAGTCAAACGCTTAATCAACTAAGCCCAAAATCAGACATGTTAAAAAAAAAAAGGAAGGTGAATCAATTCTATTTTTTAAGTAGAAAGAACTAGAACAAAATGCTAAAATATTATATGAGTATGAGATTTATTGAGCTAAGCCTGACCTTCAGGTTATAGGAAATGAAGGCCAGTTTGCTAAGAAGATCCTTATAACTATATGTCAGAGACTGTAATTGCCACCTTTTTGTAAGTCTGTATAACTCGGTTAGTTTTGTTGCCCAAGTGTGTTTGTCACTCCAGTGTCTCCATAAACTTCTTAACATGCACAAGTCCATACACCAGATTTTTAACTAACTTGTGCATTTTAACATGTTTCAGCGTTTCAGAATAGTGCATCTTACATGTGTCAGGTTCATTCATTCCACAAAAATAATATCGTATACCTCTTGTAGGTCAGATACTCTTCTAGGTGTTGAGGATAAGCAAAACAAACAAATAAGCAAAAGTCCCTACCCCAAGAGAGCTTACGTTTGAAAGGGGAGAGACATAGAATAAAAATATATTCTTGTAAATATATAGCTTGTATCTAGAGAAGTAACGTGGCAAAAACAAAGCAGGGTAAAGGCAACAAGAAACGCCAAAGTTCGGGGTCAGGTGAATACAGATGTCACTCCTCTGGATGGCCCCTGATGGGTTTAAAAGTGACTGAATGATTTTTCTAGTTGTGTTGCTCCTTAAATACAAATGCGTTTTACTCTTCACCATTAAAAATTCTAAACAAAAATAGATCTCTAAACTCCATTTCCTCAAAATCCCTGCCTATTGTCTCTGTCTCCCTTTTCCTTCAAAGCTAGGTGTTAGAATGACAAGTCCACATGCAATTTGTGTCCATTTTCTCACTTTCCATTCAACCTCAGAACTTCTGCCATGTGACTATCCCCACCTCACAGGGAAGCAGCTCCACCAAGATCATCACTGACTTCCCAGTTGCCCAGCTGCCTAAACTTCCTTTAACATCTCTGAGTCATTTGTCACCGACCATCACTTCTACTTCTACTCCCTGCTTCTCGACCTTTTTGCAGGCTTCTTTTCAGGCTTTTCTGTTATCATCCACGCGTCCCTTCAACCTGGGTTCTCTAGAAAAGGAAGCTAAGGCAAGACTTAAAGTGTGATTACTTTTGTTTAGGTCATGCAAGCCCAGTCAGGGGGAGAGATTGAAAAAGGAAAGCCTTATGAGCAATGAATATAAAGAGCAGTTTGCTCAATAGATGCATTGACTCAGCAAGCTGGACTCTTCAGGAAGGCTAATACAAGAAATTGTCCTCAGAGTAGTACACAGGAGAGAAGAAGGAAGACGATTTATCTGCTTAGTTCCTCACACCTTCTGTTTCCTCTTGGCTGGAGTCCCAGTAGTATTGACTTTCTTGAACTGGCTGGTGACTTCATCCAAACTCTTCAATACCCTCACATGGTTCTTCATCATCTAGTCCATCTTTGATGCTGCAATCAGAGTGTCCTTTCTCAAAGAGAACTATAGCATTGCTACGTCCCTGGATAAAATCCTTCAATGGCTCTCCATTGCAGCATCAGTGTTACCTGACATATGGTCCAGCTCAAGGCATTCCGTGGCATGCACGTTCTGCTCCAGCCAAGTTTTCTGAGGGTAGATACATCGTGCTGACTCAAAGGTCTGGCTCTAAGGTTCAGCAAATCTAGCACACTGCTTACTTATGTCTAGCCTTTGAACTAAGGATGATTTTTAGAATCTTAATTGTTCGGGGGAAAAGTATATGCAATAGAGACCTCAATGGCCTGCAAAGCCTAAAGTAATTAATGTCTGGCTTTTTACAAAGAAGTCTGCCAAGCTCTTGTCTGCACACCTTCTTTTCAGGTTACTGGGACAGTTAACAACCAACCTCCCAAAAGACAGAGTGCAGCAAGCCCTCCTGGGACAGACGCCCCTGGGCTTCTTCAGTCTCATCATGCTCTTATCAACCCCGTGCCCTGTGGTCTCATTGTGAATTTGCATTTCACGTCTTTGAAAATATTTTCCACCTTTCTGTATGGAATTCACACCCCCCAACCCCATTTTGTCTGCCTAAAAAAACTGCTATTCACAACTCAAGATCACGTATCATTTTCCCCATGAACTAGCTCTGGCTTCCCACACCACACCCAAAACAGAGACTCTTTTATTTCTACCTCCAACTGTTTCTCCTTCTTAAATTTGAATTTCTGAGTCCAAAATAATACTAATAATAGCTAACACTTAGCATGTGACAGGTTGATTCAGTGTGATTTACATAAATTAAGTCATTTTATAATCACGACAATCCATGAGATAAGTACTTCTATTATGCCCCGTTTACAGGTGAAACGACCAAAAATAAAAACAAGTTCATAGGTGTTGAGGAACTTGCCCAATGTTACAGGAGTTTAAACCAGCCATTCCGGCTCTAAAGTTGAAACTCAACCACTATGCTATTCTCCCACTCAGTAGTAACTTAAAAATAAAATAACAAGGACATTATGAGTAAAGCTGAATTGAAAAACATCTTGGTACTGGATTCTGAAATGGGATTTGTACTCTCCTATATTCATCTGCATCAGACACAAACAGAGGTGCTTACAGTAAGACATGCTCTGATAGGTTTACAGGGTTCATCTTCAGGCAAGAGAGGAGTAAATAGGGCAGGAAAATTAGGAGAAACTGAGAATGTGTAGCTGGAAGTTGCTATTGTATGGCCAGGATAAACATAAAATGATGAAGACGGGCCTGACAACTAAGGGTCTGACTAATAAATAAAATGTTGAGAATATTCCAATAATCTTATCTCATAATTGGACAGGGTCTGAGTCCATGGTTGAAAGTCCTCTATAATATTCCCAGCATTCCTGTTGAATCATTCCCATCGTTGGCAATTCACTGTTCCCCAAGGCATTCTACTGCAATTTCAAATGGCTCAAATTATCAGACATTCTTTATATTTTGATGGTATCTATCCCACATCTACTTTGACTCATTTGCCTTGGTTCTGTTCTGTGGAGACAAAGATAAGACATGTGATTACTTCTCCCACATGAGAGAGATATGGTAGCCAATTCTAAATTTGTTCTGGTCTACACTACATGTCTCTCGTTTCTGCATGAAAGATCAAGGTTTCCTGCCTCTCACTGTCCAGTGATTTTCCTGTGAACCTGACCTCATCTGCCAATGTCTCTTCTACTCTCCGGTATCCCAAACCAGACATAATATTATAGTTTCAAAGTCTCACCAGTGCTCAGACTAAAACTATTACTTCTGCACTGAAGAAGTTACCATATTGTTCTGTCACCATAGTTCTGTTACCATGACTCACAACTGATTTGTCAGGAGATGGCCATATGATACTGTTACTTCAGATTATGCTTCTGGATAATAAAAAACTGAGGTTCGTTTTATTTTGTTTGTCTCTTTGTCTGCCTTTGTTATTAGTAGCACTACCGTCTAACTGTGACTTACCCAATCTCTACATGCCCAGTAGTTTGGGATCTTTTTCAAAGAACATGCATAAAAAGCTATGGATGTATGCCTAAAGTATCTCATTTCACAGAACTAGCCCAATATTTCAACTTACTGAAGATCACGTACATTTCTGGTTCTGGTATATGGTCATTCCTCCATCTTCACCTCTCCGTTTGTTCATAAGCATGCAGGGAATATGCTAATAAATCGTTCAACTGCTCATCAACGCAGATGACCCTGGATAACTTCTTTCGCCAAGATTGTGCAACTCCATGTGCCTAAAATGTAAGAGATTGCATTTTTTATAAAGATTCCGGAAGGAACTGAGACATCTCGCTCTACAGACTGGCCCACTTCTAATTAGTGGAAATTATCGAGACTCTTCAGAAATTATATCAATGCAGTTTGTCAGCAATCTGTAAAGTGATTTGCCATTGCATCTGGCACTGACAGTTGGGAGCAAGTGTACCTCTCTTTTGAATGGTCTGGTGACAGTTGATAACTGTCATTCAGTCAGAAACTGAGGGCACCTCCTGTCTTAAACTGAGGCAGTTTCAAATATGAGGCCATGGAATCAGTAAACAGACTCTTTGACAAATTCAGAGGATATGCTAACAAATTCTTTATTCTGATTGTTACTCTTGATATCACGGAGCACATATTAATCTGCTCTCTCATTCACTTAAATATGTTAGGTATTTTTAAATCTCAGCTTTCTGTTAATACGTGATTTATGGAGATCTTAGTAGAAAATTAATAGGGCAGCCATTGCTATTTGTTTTTAGAATCAACAGATGTTTTCCAGCATCATTGATGGCATAGGAGAGGATTCCAAGAAGGCACTGAGGACAATAAATAAATAAGACTTATAACCTGCTCTCAAGGAGTTTCCAATCTATTGAAAGAAAAAAGAGATAAACACTAGGCTAATGACACATAAAGGGAAATGCAAAAAATATATAGTAATACATGATGTATGGCACAAAATCAGTAGAGGAGACTCATAGAGGGTTAATGATATGAATTGAGGGGCTTGAGGTTGATTAACATTGACAAGATGCAGATGATAACATTTTTATGGGGCAGGAACTATGTGAGCAAGGTTTGGAGGGGACAGCTTAACCGCAAAATGATAAACTATGTAAGTGAGGAATAATAGAAACTAATAATTTATATTCTCTAACAAACCTTTTTCCATCAATAAAATATTGATTAAAATTGAACATTCACTTAGCTGCAGTGACAACAAAGGGCCTAGAAAAAGAAACACTCTGCCCTCTAAACAGATGAAAACTCAACAGAATAAACTTATATATATATATATATACATACATATATATATACATATATATATACACACACACACATATACGTATACATATATATATGTTTCTTCTTTTCCATATATATATATATATATATATATGGAAATGACATATAAATGGAATTAAAGATGAGATAATAATTACACAAAAACCCATGCATTTGTATGGAACTTGTAACATCAGTGGTGGAACAAATGTCATGGTCAATCCATTTGGGGTTGAGTTATATTATATTATATTATATTATATTATATTTATAATGTTTTATACTTGAAATAGTTACATTTAAATTATTCCCAAGATTAGATTACATGATATCTAATTTTAAATTCTTTGAAATCATGTTCTTGTAACATGATCGTTGCTTCGTTATCTTTTTCTTAGGAATGAAGAATTTATCCTCACTTTTCTTTTGCGTATGGGTTTCTATAAATCCTTTGATTCACAGAAAATATATTACGGGCTGGGACCCTTTATGTTCTGTGTTTCAAGAATACTAATTGTTATTCAAGGGTCTCTTTAACATTCTGTATAATGAAGAATAGTATTACTCTTTAATCATTGCTTGATGGATTACAATCAGCACGTCTAGACAAAGTGAGTTCATGTTTTTCTCGCAAGAAAATTAACAAGCAACAATTATGCAGCTTGTCCACTTTTTTTTTGCAAGGGAAGCTTCGAGAGCTTCAGTAACTCAAGCTCTTGGAAGATGACAAATCGATCGATAATAATCTTCTGGCTTTAAATGGCTTCAGGTATTCTCTGCACGTACACAGTTACTACTACCAACGAGGCTGCTACCTTAGATTGCCTTCAGTCTTTAATATTTTTCTACTGATAGGAATAATATTTGGTGTTTGAGGACCTGGAGAATAACTTACTTATGCTGAATGAGCTGCTCTTTCAATACACTGCTGTTTTGTTCCTAGCACTTGCCTTCAGTAATTTATTTTAGGGCAAACCAATGAGATCATTAAAAATGGGGTAAATGAATTTTATCTATACTACAAAATTGGATGGTATCTAAAAGACAAATCAACTATTCCTTCTCTTTCTTCCATTTGATTTTAAGATGCATGTCTTTATGCTAAACAGTGTAGGTGGTAATTATTTGTTCTCCCTAATATCTGAAGATCTCCACGATTGCATAATCTAAGAGTAGAAACAACCATATCAGCAAAAAAAAAAAAAAAAAAAAAAATCACAATCCAATGCAGTAGAAGCCATAACAAAAGTGTCAATGTTGGGGCACCTGGGTGGCTCAATCAGTTAAGCGTCTGACTTCAGCTCAGGTCATGATCTCGTGGTTCATGAGTTTCAGCCCCACGTCAGGCTCTGTGCTGACAGCTCAGAGCCTGGAGCCTGCTTTGGATTCTGTGTCTCCCTCTCTCTCTGCCCCACCCCCCCTCATGCTGTATCTGTCTCTCTCAAAAATAAACATTACAACAAATTTTTAAAAGAAAAAGGTGTCAGGGCACCTGGGTGGCTCAGTTGGTTAAGCACTGACTTGGGCTCAGGTCATGGGCCCAGGTCAGGATCTCATGGTTTGTGAGTTCAAGCCCTGCATCAAGCTCTGTGCTGACAGCTCAGAGCCTGGTGTCTGCTTCAGATTCTGTATCTCCATCTTTCTCTGCCCCTCCCCTGCTCGCACTCTGTCTGTCTCTCTCTCTCTCAAAAAACAAATAAACATTAAAAAAATTTTTTAAAGAAAAAAGTGTCAATGTAACAATAACTTCAACTTGGAGACAGGAGAGATTTCATACAGGAGATGGCATTTCAAGTGATCTGTGAAGGATGAGTATTATTTACCGGGTGAGGAAAAAGGAGAAGGGTATAGCTAAAGATGTAAAAGCATGTGCAAATAAGGAATGACTACTTGGCATATTCAGAAAGGAACAAGTACCCTGGGGGTATGTATGTCCTGAGGTCTTAGTCCGGGCTACTATAACAAAGTATCATAGACTGGGTGGCTTAAGAAATTTTTTCTTCATAGAGGCTGGAAGTCCAAGATCAGGATGCCAGCATGGTCGGGTTCTGGTTGCAACATCTTTCAAGTTCCGAATGGCTGTTTTCTCATTGTATCTCCACACTGGAGAGCAGAGAAGGAAAGCAAGCTCTCTGTGTCTCTTATATGAGCCCTAATCCCATTCACAAGAGCTCCACTCTCATGACCTCATCTAATCCAAATTACCTCCCAAAGGCCCCACCTCTTGATATCATCACACTGGAGAATAAGGTTTCAACATATGATTTTGAATTTTGGAGGGACACAAATATTCATCTGTGTTGCGATATAGACGATGATATAAATACAGATAGGTATAGATATAAATATAGAGACAGATATAGATATATACTTATACCAAATCATTATGCTGTAGATCTTAAACTTATATAATCTTGTATGTCAATTATACCTCAATAAAACTAGAAGAACCCAAAATTCACTTGCTAAATTGCTTAGAATTTATGCTACAAGCAGAGGGAAAACAATAGTTTTAGAAAATAAGTGACATGGAGAGATATACACAGGGACATGAATCAGATGAAAAGTGGTTGGAATAAACACTAGCACGTGTATGCCTGTAGATATTTTTTATAAAAATATTATGAAATTTTTATATCACACCTACAATCTTGATCTCCCTGGACAGTCTTTTTGCCTTGGTCCACATGTTCCACAAACGATAGATAGGTCTTGAAACAAACTGAAAGATCATCTAGTTCAATACTCTCTCTCATCTTCCAGATAAAGAAATTGAACAATAAGCCACCCCAAACTTGGTAGCTTATAACAAGCACCATTGATTTAATCCATGCATCTGTGGGTGGGTAGCTCGTCCGCTCTGACTGCTGATGTAGGCTGGGCTCACTCATGGCAGTATGGTCAGTTGCCAGGAAGGATGGGAGCCGACTAATCTAAGATCAGTCACCTGGAATGACAGCTCGTCTTGGATGCACGTGGTGTCCCCAGCAGGTCAGCCCGTGGTCTGTGTCTGGCCTCCAAGAAAGCGAGAGGAAGTATGAAAGCCCTCCTGAGGCCCCCACCTGAAACAAGTTCAGCTTTGTTTCTCCCATCCTATTGGTCCAGACAAGGGACAAAACCAGCTCAGGTTCTAGGAGTGCAGAAATAGTCTCCACCTCCCATCTCTGGATGGAAGGACATGCAAAGAAGTACGGCTTTTTTTTTTCTTTTTAAGTCTACTTGACCTACAGAAGTTTTATGGCAACTTCTACATCACTCTAGCCATTAAGAACACCAGAAATTAACTCTTTCCATTTAAATTGAGTGATATCCCGAGCAGAACGGAGTCGCCAGGGGGCCAAACGCAGACGAGAGGCCCACGGAAGAGGGTAGGAAGGGCAGCGAGGCGGTGCACGCTCCACGGACTGGCGGGAGGGAGCCGGGGCGGAGGGGCGGCTCGCCGGCCAAGCAGAGCCCCCGAGTCTGGCTTGCAAAAGCGGAGGGGCCTGACGGACTGTGTTCCCACAACAAGCGCGACTTAGCGTCTGGGAGGTCATAAGTTAACAGCTCTGCTCAGAAAGCGGGAAGGCTGGAGGACAAAGGAGGGAGAGCTGCTGAGCCCCCTGACAACAGAGCTCAGTTTGGTGGGGAACAAAGGCGCTCGCCAGCGCCATCTCCCCCGCCCATCCCCCAGCCGAAATCCCAAAGGGAACCGGTTCCTGCCAGGGAACTTGCTCGCTCCGCGCAAACACCCAACTCTGCGCTTCGGCGGAGCCAAACCTCCGGCAGCGGATCTGACTCCCTCCCGCTGCCACAGGGCCCCTCCTGAAGTGGATCACCTAAGGAGAAACGATCTAAGCCTGCCCCTCCTGCCCCCGTGCACCTTGCCTACCCACCCCAGCTAATACGCCAGATCCCCAGCATCACAAGCCTGGCAGGGTGCAAGTAGCCCAGACGGGCCACACCACCCCACAGTGAATCCCGCCCCTAGGAGAGGGGAAGAGAAGGCACACACCAGTCTGACTGTGGCCCCAGCGGTGGGCTGGGGGCAGACATCAGGTCTGACTGCGGCCCCGCCCACCAACTCCAGTTATACACCACAGCACAGGGGAAGTGCCCTGCAGGTCCTCACCATGCCAGGGACTATCCAAAATGACCAAGCAGAAGAATTCCCCTCAGAAAAATCTCCAGGAAATAACAACAGCTAATGAGCTGATCAAAAAGGATTTAAATAATATAACAGAAAGTGAATTTAGAATAATAGTCATAAAATTAATTGCTGGGCTTGAAAACAGTATAGAGGACAGCAGAGAATCTCTTGCTACAGAGATCAAGGGACTAAGGAACAGTCACGAGGAGCTGAAAAACGCTTTAAACAAAATGCATAACAAAATGGAAACCACCACAGCTCGGCTTGAAGAGGCAGAGGAGAGAATAGGTGAACTAGAAGATAAAGTTATGGAAAAAGAGGAAGCTGAGAAAAAGAGAGATAAAAAAATCCAGGAGTATGAGGGGAAAATTAGAGAACTAAGTGATACACTAAAAAGAAATAATATACGCATAATTGGTATCCCAGAGGAGGAAGAGAGAGGGAAAGGTGCTGAAGGGGTACTTGAAGAAATCATAGCTGAGAACTTCCCTGAACTGGGGAAGGAAAAAGGCATTGAAATCCAAGAGGCACAGAGAACTCCCTTCAGACGTAACTTGAATCGATCTTCTGCACGACATATCATAGTGAAACTGGCAAAATACAAGGATAAAGAGAAAATTCTGAAAGCAGCAAGGGGTAAACGTGCCCTCACATATAAAGAGAGACCTATAAGACTCGTGACTGATCTCTCTTTTGAAACTTGGCAGGCCAGAAAGAATTGGCACGAGATTTTCAGGGTGCTAGACAGAAAAAATATGCAGCCAAGAATCCTTTATCCAGCAAGTCTGTCATTTAGAATAGAAGGAGAGATAAAGGTCTTCCCAAACAAACAAAAACTGAAGGAATTTGTCACCACTAAACCAGCCCTACAAGAGATCCTAAGGGGGACCCTGTGAGACAAAGTCCCAGAGACATCACTACAAGCATGAAACATACAGACATCACAATGACTCTAAACCCGTATCTTTCTATAATAACACTGAATGTAAATGGATTAAATGCGCCAACCAAAAGACATAGGGTATCAGAATGGATAAAAAAACAAGACCCATCTATTTGCTGTCTACAAGAGACTCATTTTAGACCTGAGGACACCTTTAGATTGAGAGTGAGGGGATGGAGAACTATTTATCATGCGACTGGAAGCCAAAAGAAAGCTGGAGTAGCCATACTTATATCAGACAAACTAGACTTTAAATTAAAGGCTGTAACAAGAGATGAAGAAGGACATTATATAATAGTTACAGGGTCTATCCATCAGGAAGAGCTAACAATTATAAATGTCTATGCGCCGAATACCGGAGCCCCCAAATATATAAAACAATTACTCATAAACATAAGCAACCTTATTGAGAAGAATGTGGTAATTGCAGGGGACTTTAACACCCCACTTACAGAAATGGATAGATCATCTAGACACACGGTCAATAAAGAAACAAGGGCCCTGAATGAGACATTGGATCAGATGGACTTGACAGATATATTTAGAACTCTGCATCCCAAAGCAACAGAATATACTTTCTTCTCGAGTGCACATGGAACATTCTCCAAGATAGATCATATACTGGGTCACAAAACAGCCCTTCATAAGTTTACAAGAATTGAAATTATACCATGCTTACTTTCAGACCACAATGCTATGAAGCTTGAAATCAACCACAGAAAAAAGTCTGGAAAACCTCCAAAAGCATGGAGGTTAAAGAACACCCTACTAACGAATGAGTGGGTCAACCAGGCAATTACAGAAGAAATTAAAAAATATATGGAAACAAACGAAAATGAAAATACAACAATCCAAACGCTTTGGGACGCAGCAAAGGCAGTCCTGAGAGGAAAATACATTGCAATCCAGGCCTATCTCAAGAAACAAGAAAAATCCCAAATACAAAATCTAACAGCACACCTAAAGGAACTAGAAGCAGAACAGCAAAGGCAGCCTAAACCCAGCAGAAGAAGAGAAATAATAAAGATCAGAGCAGAAATAAACAATATAGAATCTAAAAAAACTGTAGAGCAGATCAACGAAACCAAGAGTTGGTTTTTTGAAAAAATAAACAAAATTGACAAACCTCTAGCCAGGCTTCTCAAAAAGAAAAGGGAGATGACCCAAATAGATAAAATCATGAATGAAAATGGAATGATTACAACCAATCCCTCAGAGATACAAACAATTATCAGGGAATACTATGAAAAATTATATGCCAACAAATTGGACAACCTGGAAGAAATGGACAAATTCCTGAACACCCACACCCTTCCAAAACTCAATCAGGAGGAAATAGAAAGCTTGAACAGACCCATAACCAGCGAAGAAATTGAATCGGTTATCAAAAATCTCCCAACAAATAAGAGTCCAGGACCAGATGGCTTCCCAGGGGAGTTCTACCAGATGTTTAAAGCAGAGATAATACCTATCCTTCTCAAGCTATTCCAAGAAATAGAAAGGGAAGGAAAACTTCCAGACTCATTCTATGAAGCCAGTATTACTTTGATTCCTAAACCAGACAGAGACCCAGTAAAAAAAGAGAACTACAGGCCAATATCCCTGATGAATATGGATGCAAAAATTCTCAATAAGATACTAGCAAATCGAATTCAACGGCATATAAAAAGAATTATTCACCATGATCAAGTGGGATTCATTCCTGGGATGCAGGGCTGGTTCAACATTTGCAAATCAATCAACGTGATACATCACATTAACAAAAAAAAAGAGAAGAACCATATGATCCTGTCAATCGATGCAGAAAAGGCCTTTGACAAAATCCAGCACCCTTTCTTAATAAAAACCCTTGAGAAAGTCGGGATAGAAGGAACATACTTAAACATCATAAAAGCCATTTATGAAAAGCCCACAGCTAACATCATCCTCAACGGGGAAAAACTGAGAGCTTTTTCCCTGAGATCAGGAACATGACAGGGATGCCCACTCTCACCGCTGTTATTTAACATAGTGCTGGAAGTTCTAGCATCAGCAATCAGACAACAAAAGGAAATCAAAGGCATCCAAATTGGCAAAGATGAAGTCAAGCTTTCGCTTTTTGCAGATGACATGATATTATACATGGAAAATCCGATAGACTCCACCAAAAGTCTGCTAGAACTGATAAATGAATTCAGCAAAGTTGCAGGATACAAAATCAATGTACAGAAATCAGTTGCATTCTTATACACTAACAATGAAGCAACAGAAGGACAAATAAAGAAACTGATCCCATTCACAATTGCACCAAGAAGCATAAAATACCTAGGAATAAATCTAACCAAAGATGTAAAGGATCTGTATGCTGAAAACTATAGAAAGCTTCTGAAGGTAATTGAAGAAGATTTAAAGAAATGGAAAGACATTCCCTGCTCATGGATTGGAAGAATAAATATTGTCAAAATGTCAATACTACCCAAAGCTATCTACACATTCAATGCAATCCCAATCAAAATTGCATCAGCATTCTTCTCGAAACTAGAACAAGCAATCCTAAAATTCATATGGAACCACAAAAGGCCCCGAATAGCCAAAGGAATTTTGAAGAAGAAGACCAAAGCAGGAGGCATCACAATCCCAGACTTTAGCCTCTACTACAAAGCTGTCATCATCAAGACAGCATGGTATTGGCACCAAAACAGACACATAGACCAATGGAATAGAATAGAAACCCCAGAAGTAGACCCACAAACGTATGGCCAACTCATCTTTGACAAAGCAGGAAGGAACATCCAATGGAAAAAAGACAGCCTCTTTAACAAATGGTGCTGGGAGAACTGGACAGCAACATGCAGAAGGTTGAAACTAGACCACTTTCTCACACCATTCACAAAAATAAACTCAAAATGGATAAAGGACCTAAATGTGAGACAGGAAACCATCAAAACCTTAGAGGAGAAAGCAGGAAAAGACCTCTCTGACCTCAGCCGTAGCAATCTCTTACTCGACACATCCCCAAAGGCAAGGGAATTAAAAGCAAAAGTGAATTACTGGGACCGTATGAAGATAAAAAGCTTCTGCACAGCAAAGGAAACAACCAACAAAACTAAAAGGCAACCAACGGAATGGGAAAAGATATTCGCAAATGACATATCGGACAAAGGGCTAGTATCCAAAATCTATAAAGAGCTCACCAAACTCCACACCCGAAAAACAAATAACCCAGTGAAGAAATGGGCCGAAAACATGAATAGACACTTCTCTAAAGAAGACATCCAGATGGCCAACAGGCACATGAAAAGATGTTCAGCGTCGCTCCTTATCAGGGAAATACAAATCAAAACCACACTCAGGTATCACCTCCCGCCAGTCAGAGTGGCCAAAATGAACAAATCAGGAGACTATAGATGCTGGAGAGGATGTGGAGAAACGGGAACCCTCTCGCACTGTTGGTGGGAATGCAAATTGGTGCAGCTGCTCTGGAAAGCAGTGTGGAGAGGTTCCTCAGAAAATTAAAAATAGACCTACCCTATGACCCAGCAATAGCACTGCTAGGAATTTATCCAAGGGATACAGGAGTACTGATGCATAGGGCCACTTGTACCCCAATGTTCATAGCAGCACTCTCAACAATAGCCAAATTATGGAAAGAGCCTAAACGTCCATCAACTGATGAATGGATAAAGAAATTGTGGTTTATATACACAATGGAATATTACGTGGCAATGAGAAAGAATGAAATATGGCCCTTTGTAGCAACATGGATGGAACTGGAGAGTGTGATGCTAAGTGAAATAAGCCATACAGAGAAAGACAGATACCATATGGTTTCACTCTTATGTGGATCCTGAGAAACTTAACAGGAACCCATGGGGGAGGGGAAGAAAAAAAAAAAAAAGAGGTTAGAATGGGAGAGAGCCAAAGCATAAGAGACTGTTAAAAACTGAGAACAAACTGAGGGTTGATGGGGGGTGGGAGGGAGGAGAGGGTGGGTGATGGGTATTGAGGAGGGCACCTTTTGGGATGAGCACTGGGTGTTGTATGGAAACCAATTTGTCAATAAATTTCATTAAAAAAAATTAAATAAATAAATAAATAAATAAATAAATAAATAAATTGAGTGATATCCCTCCATTGTTTCTACACTCACCCAGTTCACCCATATCCCTTTTTATCAGACATGTTTTTTTAAACTACCACATTTATGTTAGTAAGAATTCGTTTTCACGAATCATTTGTCCTTGTACAGCTTTCGTGCAAGTTTTTCAGAAGAAATGCAATATTATTAAACATTTTCTGTGTCTCAACCAAGCCTGGCCAGTTAACTTGCTTCCATCTGAAATCTTATCTCAACACAGGAGAAGAACAATCTTTGGACCTTTCTGCAGCCACCCAAACAGCCCTCCTGTTTACAATGGGGCTCATTTGCAGATACACGGAAGGGCATAAAAATAAGAATGCAAATGTATTCTCTTCTTTAAAAACAGATTTGGATCACTTTAGTATATTTTTGGAAAACTTTGTTCACTTCATCTTTTTGGCATTTCATTATACTTTACGATCACAAAGTCAACTCTCCTGCAACAAAGCGAAACATGGCCCTTTGAAATAAATGTTGTCATTAACAAGCCATGCCAGGCATGGTGACAGATTTGCAGCTGTAATGAATAACATTTCCCGCAAAGTTCTTCTGTCTGACAGAAAAGCTGTGACATTACTGCAGGCAACAGTGTTGAAAACCAAAAGATTGATTGATACAAGTGGATAATTGAAACCTCAGTACTGTCACATGCATGTCAGCCTAACAACCAAACTACTACTCTAAGATAATATTTATTATGATACAGCCTCTCTATGAATAAAAAAAACCCACTTGTTGAAAAACGTAGACTATATCCCATTAAATATGATTTAGAGGATGCCATTGTAGATGAGTCCATCAGCATCAATAAATTACACAGGGCTCAAACTTACTCAAAAACTCACATTATAGTTGAAAATTAGTTCCTGCAATAAAATTCAGTCAAAGTAGGCATTTAATTCTCTTTTAATAGCAAAGTAGAGGGTACATTTTTTTTTTTAGTTCATCTGTGCTTAACCTTGCAGTGATCCAGTATTTAGGAGGCCGAATTTGAAAAAAATAAACAGGATAGAGCCTCAATAAAATTTTCTTTTCAAACCATATCTCTTCACATCTATTCACTTATACCAGATTTATTTCTAAATACTTATAGTCCTATATGTATACAGAAAACATGTGTTCTTGCAGAGAGAAATTACATATAGAAAAGGAGAACATATATTTTTGCCTGTGGTAACTGTTTCATATTCAACAAATTAGAGGAAGAGATGACATTACTATAGAGAGCAAAGATTATAACCCGTGAACTGCTTATTCACATGAAAAAGGCAGGAACCTGGAGGCCTCAGCTTTTCCAGCAAATTTGGAGTCTTTGGAGATTGGTGCCAGTTCTCTCTGGGTATGCTTGCATATATATAAAAGGATTACAATGTCATTAGGGGGACCAACCGGTGGCAGTTACCTGGGATGTTTCCTAGATATATAACTCAGGTGCTGCATCTGGGGAAACCCTCAGTCCCAAGCAGAGATGACTAAGCACATACTAGTAACATACACATAACTAATCATGAATGTCTTGTGTATCATAGATTCTTTTAAAAGCGATGAAAAGTGTGGGCCCATTCTCAGAAAAATGTACACCCCAATTCACAAAAGGTTCCATTAAATTTCAAAAGGTCATTGACCCATTTACAAATTGCAGCTTAATCACCAATTCCACTAGATCATTATTCCATCTCTTTCCAGCTGACGTCATATCTATAATTAGTGAGAAGATCTTCTGTGCTTATTGTTAAGGTATCATTTGCATTGTACTGAACAAATAAGAAAAGGTGAAATGAGCTTTGTCACCCCAGGGCTTTATAATTCCAAGAACACACCGAACAAGAAAAGTGACATTTTTTTTCCAGTGAGTATAATGGGGGAAAAAATGGACAAAACAGAATAAAAATGGCCTTCAAAATATTTTTAATCAAATTTGCCTTGTAGGTTTTGTAGTACTGTTAATGTCAGACATCTTCTAACCTTTTCGCTGGATTTCTCATTTCCTGCTACACTGTCCATCAAAGCCTGCATGCCTTAAAACCTTATCTTTTTTTATTTTGTTCAATGATGCACGGTGGGTTTTTTCTTTTGAGCTTTTGTTTTACTTCAATTTTTCTCTAAAATGATATTATATGTCCACATGTCTTTTTCTTCTTTCCTAAACACTTTATTTTGGTTTGGTTACGTCACCTGGGTCACATTTTCATCTTCTTGTTTACATCTCTTTCCTTTTGATCTAACATCGCAAGAAGATTATTGTGTATTCAGGATTCTGGAAGGAGCTCACCTTAGCACTGATATATGAGAGTTCATATTAAGCACATAGTTCTGCAATTTCTTACCAGAATCCTGACTTTAAATCTTTATTTAGTGTCCTTCTTAGTCATCACAACATGGATTTTGGTGCAGTACAACTTTCTCAGGCAACCATGGTACTCAGCTTGCCTTTCAATTTCCTACTGCTCTCTTACCCTACCAGGGTCAATCACAGCCTCAAATTTGATGTGGTCACCTATCTCCATGGCCCTGCCTCTCATATTCTCATGTATCCATTATTTAAATACTGCATGGCCTTTAAGTTTAAACTCCTCCATGGTTTGCTCACTCAATAAATTTTTACTGAGCGCCTGCTATGTGCCAGGTACTGCTTAGAGCAAATCACAAAAAAAAAAAAAAAAAAAAAAAGAAGAAGGAAGAAAAAGAAGAAGAAGAAGAAGGAGAAAGAGGAGAGAAAAGAAGTCCTTGTCTCCATGGAGCTTTTCGTTCTAGCATGAGAAATAAAAAAAAGTTAACATGATCAAGAAGTAAATTATGCATCATTTTTAGAATATAAGTCCTTTGTAAAAAGGAAAAGAGCAGAATAAGAGATTGGTGAATTCAGGAGGGCAGAATGGCGGTTTAAAATTTTTTTAAGTTATTTATTTATTTATTTATGTATCTATTTATTTAGAAAGGGCAAGTAGGGGAGGGGCAGATAGTGAGGGAAAGGGACAAAATCCCAACTGGGCTCCACACCATCTGTGCACTGATGGTGCAGAGCGTGACTTAGGGCTCAAACCCATGAAACCATGAAATCATGACCTGAGCTGAAGTCGGATACTTAACCAACTGAGCCACCCACTTGCCCTGGCAGTTTTAATTTTAAGTTGAAGAAATGATTAAGTGACTAAGTGATGGTGGCTTCCACCAGGAGTCAACCTTTGAACAAGACCAGAAGGAGGTGAGGACATGGACATACCCATTTATAGATTTGTGGGTTCTGGAGGCTTCCAGAGGTTAGAACTTGACAATGCTTGTACTGGGTGTTTTTGAAAAGGAGGGATGGTTAGCTGAATAGCTTTTCGAGGTTAGTTTTCAAGATCTCACCCAGGAGCAACACCAGTATCTCACCATTACACTGCAACTAACAGGTGCATTACTCTTCCTAGATAGTGTCATGCCCGCAGTGACCCCCAGGCTTTCCAACATGAGACCAGTTTTGCCCAACTCCCTCCTGAATTGTTGAACTAAGATAAGATAACACACATACTGAAGACCTTCAAGGACAGCCTCTCTTTCCCTGTCCTTCCCATTCCTCAACTCTGCACCCCCAGTACCTTCTTAGTTCCCTTTGAATGCCTGTATGTAGAAACTAATCACACTTTTTAAAATTAAATTCCTATTTATCTGGACCATGAAGATGAGGATATATTTTTAGCTTTGCATCCTTAGCCATGATGCTTGATAAATATTTATTGAGTGAATGAACTGCGGAGTCCATCTAATAGCCTTTTATATTTATAAATGTGAAAAACAAAATTTAGAAAAGTAAAGGGATCTATCCCAGGTTGAGCAGAGAGTTAATATCAGAGCCAGGAGATACTGGCAAGCAAAATAATGTGGAATCCCCAACTTAGAAAAAGGAATATCGCAAATCTTTTCAATGAATACAGAATGAATTGTTCTGCCATCTAAAATTATATGTCTATGTAGTAAAACATGGCGCTAAATAAACCAAGTACTTATGGCCATCATTCTCATTAACTGCTTTGATAAAAAGCACCGACTCGTGCTAGGGCATGTGAGGTCTTCAAAAAACCTCTGCTCTCTAACTTACCTCATTTTTCTTTAGTTTATTCCTATCAGATCGGTTATTTGCAAGCCATCCACCCAACCCTTTTCTGGGACACATAAGAAAATATAAGGTCAATATAATAAGAAATTTCACCCAAGATACCAGCATATTTTGAAACAATATCTAAATTTTCAGTTGAAATGTGAAGTCGTATGTTTCAGAGACTATATCAGCACCTCTGTGTATATGTGTATGTGTAGAATAACTAGACATTCGACCTGCTGCCACTGTGCAAACCTTTCCCACTGTAGTCCAAGCCAAGAACATTGCCAAGCCTAAGTATGTGTCTGAAATGTGCCTCTTCTTTGTTTTCCATTAGCTTTTATTCTCCTAGAGGTCTCGCCCTGCCCTCTTGGCTTCCATTTCTGGAACAACCTTATTTTGCATCAAACAAACCTATGACTTCCATTTTTACATGAAACCACCATAGGATTCACTACTCTGGGAGACATACCTTGACTATCACTTTCCCACATGGACCAAATTGAATATGTCATACCCCTGCTTTGTTTCAGTTTCTGATTATTGTCCCTGCCCCCACCCCAGCTCACTAAGTGAAAGGGCATTAACTCCTATCTGTGCTTAATTTGGTCATCCTCTGTTTTTTACATGTCACCCATCCACAGTGAATCACAGCCCCTTCTCTGCTCTAGTCTGCATTATGCACTTGGCAAATTTGTCCTTATGGAGAGCTGCCATCTTTGTCTTCACGCTCAGTATCCCTTCCCAACTTGTGAGATAAATTTCTTGCATAGGCAAATAAAACTAAGTCTGGTTAATTTAAGGAGAAAAAAAAATGGAATTTATTGGATGGTGGATGGTGATTCATAAAACTGAAGGAATGACCGAGCAATCACTTTCAGGATAAACAGGAACCAGGCAGCTTCTTGTATCTGGCCTCTGGATCTATTAAGTTATCTCTTCAAGAGTCCACTATGAGGATTAATTGGTATGGTAGGCAAAATAATGTCCCCTCCCCCAGAGATATCTACACTCCATTCCGAGGAACCTGTAAATATGTTATTTTACAATGGCAAGAGGGGCTTTGCAGATGTGATTAAGGATATAAACCTTCAGATGGAGAGATTATGCAGGATATTCTAGCAGCTCAATATAATCACAAGAGACCTTAAAGTGGAGAACTTTTTCAGGCTCAGTTAAAGAGAGAGAGCTGTAATGATGGAAGAAAAGTCAGAGGGAAGTGATGTTAACCAGTTTTGAACATGGCGAAAAGGGCTCAGGAGCCACAGAATGAAGGTAGCCTTCAGAAGCCAGAGAGGGCAAGGAAACACATTCTCCCATGGAGCCTTCAGAAAAGAATACATCCTTACCAACACTTGGGTTTTAGCCCAGTGAGGCCTGTGTTGGACTCCTGATCTACAGAACCACGAGCTAACATATTTGTGTTGTTTTAAGCTACTAAATTTGTGGTAACATAGCAGCAATAGAAAACTAACACAATCAGCTTCAGGAGAACTTCTACAAAATAAAAGACAAATCATCACAATTTTTACCTCCAACCCGTTAAAAAGAGAGAGAGAGAGACTGAGATCATTCAGAATTTTGGAGGCAACATGAATCACATTTGGGTGGTCTTC
The DNA here is from genome assembly GCF_016509475.1 of Prionailurus bengalensis. Taxonomy (NCBI): domain Eukaryota; kingdom Metazoa; phylum Chordata; class Mammalia; order Carnivora; family Felidae; genus Prionailurus; species Prionailurus bengalensis. The sequence continues at coordinate 104,199,796 of NC_057349.1, forward strand.
TCTGATCCATTTCCAACCTGAGGGGAAAACCCTGCCTGCTCTTCAAAGTTTAGACCTTTTTGATACAGCACGTATTACAGTGCTCAAAATGTCGGTGTGGATTAGAAGTATTTAGGGGATTTATATTAAGCTCTGAGAAAAGAATCACAGCATAGACGTCTGGAATTTTAGAATGAAACAAAATCCCCCTTGACAAGTACTCCTTTCCCCTGGGAAATGGTTCCTGACTTCCTCCTAGGGTCTGATGGATGCTGAACACAGGCCTGGGTCACTGGGTAATGTGTAATCGGAGCTGTTCTTCCAGTAAGTGCTACCTCTTCTACTTTACCATTAGGGTGGGCAGTCCAAGTGTACATGGGGCAGGACTGCACAGGTTTTGAAGGCCCAGTGAAGTGCCTAAGCAGGTGGTCCTCACTAGGCGATGGTACTCCAGACACCATCATCTCATGCTCAACAACACCTGTGGCCTCATGGCTAGGAATCCGTGTGAGTCGACAGGGGATGAAAACATACCGTCTTAGTTTAGAGGTGGTTCTGAGAAAAATGCTGGCACCAAGCAGAAGTTTACTGCTATGGGGTTAATTCTTCACTCGGAAGCTCCTTGAAGATGAGTGGGCAGAGCATCATGACTGGAGATTGGCAACAAGATGTGAAAAAGGAATGTGGAGTTCTGGGCTGCAGGACATATCTGTTGCTTTTCCCTTTGAGCATTGCCTCTCATATTGCCAACATCACATCACTTTTACCTTTGAGGAGATAGTCTCCTCCTATTATAAGATGTCTCCAGACTGTTGCAGGGAGTACGGCCAGAGTCTCCAAAGATGAATTCGCTAACAAAGTGCAGTGAAGTGAAGGTCCTCATACTCAAGGCCCTGACTCCAGAATGAAGCTTCTTTTTATTAGGATAATTGCTAAAGACTATGCGCATAAAGTCAGCTAAGAAAGTGTGTGAATCAATCTAATGGTTTAGCTTTTCAAGGTTGAATTTCAAGTTAATTGGTTTCTATAACACTAGGAAGGGTCCGGTGTGAAGGAGGATCTGGCCCTGGACAATATTAATGGCTCTAGGCGTTCCTTACAAGCCGCAGCCACGTTCATCTGTGTAAACATGTCCTAAAGCCTTGCGCCTTCTCCAGCCCTTCCCTCTTGAAGCCTTTTCCTTTGATGCTTCTGTCCTGCATCTCCCACACCAGACCTCTCAGTATAGTGCTCTGCCCTTTACTGAGGACAAGCAGCACCCCTATTGCCAGCTGGGGCAATCACACATGGAAGACCTTGAATGTTTGTAGCTTCAGCAGCTGGAGAACAGATTAACTTGATTCATGTTAATGGCAAAACCCCGAGAAGATTGTTCATCAGTTTCTCCTTCAAAGATTCCTGGAGCTGCCTGGTTCTTGATCTTTCCCTAGCCTGGATTTTGTTCTTTTCCTTCAGTAATGTAAGCTATTACTTACCTTACTAGTTAATTCTCCTTTTAAATGACAAGAGTTAATTGCTGTTGTTGTTGTTGTTGTTGTTGTTGTTACTTGCTGCTAATCAACTCTGACACACTTCCTCACTTATCTTATAAACTGTGCATGAAAGAAAGTGTATTTTATACAATTACTGCAGATCCATTCTTTCCGAAGAGTGCCCGCGCTGGGATGTACTATGGCAATTCACACACTGGGAAATACCTGCCCACACAGGAAGCATCTTCTCAGGCATTTTGTCAGTCTTCCATTGGGTGGAATTCTTTGTGCCCTTCGGAAAGAGTTGTCCATATTTAGGGGGTATTCATTCCTCTTTGGAAACTCTGCCAAAATGGAGAATTATTGGGTCTCCACCTCCATATGTTGTCAGACCCCTTCCTTTAGTTACAATCCAGGGATAACCCACTCCGTTGAAGGAGTGGCAACTCATCCAATCATGAACTTTACTGTCAAGAGGGAGGGATGGGTGTACCGTCACCAAACGCCTCCACCATCACCACCTCACCATAAGTTTCTTAATTTATAAATGGTTGTTAGGATCCATTACCTTAACAGCTTCAGTTCTGAAGAACCATCCCACATTACTAACTCGCAAGAATCTTGACTACTTCACCACTATATAGAAGCCTCTTCCATGGTCCACTAGCTTGTATCTACCATGAGTATCCAAAATTTTCAGTAAGACCCCATCTCTGGGTTGCATTTCCTTGCATGTCAGTGGAGTTAAGGTGCCTTTGCTGGTACACAGCATTAAGCTGAGCTGCCCGTGCTAAGCATTTGATGGTATTCAGTAACTTGAATGTTTCTCCTTGTTTTAAGTGCATAACTGTTCAAACTATTCATTTGGCTTCCCCTGTTGGCCAATGAGTGTCTTTGGATCCATCTTAAATATCAATAAACAAGGAGGGAAGTTGATGACATTATACTAGTAGCACTGTGTGCATGACACGGGAAGCCCACATATTTGTTTCTGCCTAATAGCGTCTTTATTTCTGCAGTCCAGAATATACTACAATCCGATTTTTAGAAGACTTAAGCACCAAAAATATTATGGAAGCACCACTTATAAGTCAAAATAAAAGTGATAAGTACATACAAAATAAAGTTCAACTTAATCTTGCTTTTTCATTAGTATTATGTTGACTCTTTTCTAAACTGTTTTGGTGTTTCCACTTTGCTGGTGGCATACACATGTACCTAGTTCATCTATTAGATAATCACTAACCGCCCCCCCCCCAAAATTAACAGATCTTCCAAATCTCTCAGCTCCTTTGATGATTTTTATCAAATGAAATAATTTCCTGTAGCAACTTACTCTCCATTTTTCTTCTCTGTTTAGAAGAGATCTGATCAGGAAACTTATAATCTGAGCAAGCTGTGTGTAACTGAGAAGTTTTCCCAGAATGCTTGCAGTGATGTTTTCTGTCCAGATGGAAAATTCTCTGATGTAACATGTAAAGTGGCCTATTACCGGCAAGGTTCATATTCTGAATGGCTACTTTTAGAGAAAGAAGTGGAATGTGGGTAAGTCACTTTTAAGGAGACTGACTTGAGGAACAATAAATGTGGCTGAATGCATTAGGTACAGGTAACATACTTTTCTTGAACTTCTTTTATTTACCTTCTTGGGTTAGAGGGGAAAGCTATCTCTAATTTTCTCTTGCCTCTTCCCTTCTAAGATAAGAAAACCTATATCCACAGCAACACCACACACAGTTCACTATTCACTTGTGCTATTTCCATCCGTTTACAGAGAAGACTCTCCTGAGGTTGGAAAAACACCTATATCCCTACACTATCAGGGTGTCTTTTTTCCTTCCACAAACAGCTGCAGCTGTGAATCACCCCCATAGTACACTGTATTCACTCTCTCCATGCTCTCTCCTCTCATCCGGAGACAGCAACAAAGAAAATGAGGAAATATGAGTCACTAATGCTGTGGCGATGGCTCAGGGGTTGTAGCCCAGAGCTTCTAGCCACATAGTCTCTCTTTTCCCATAAGCAGCCCTTTTGCTGACCCAGATGGCATAAAATGGCATATACCTCTCTGCTAGATATGGTGTGAGTCCACATGGAGGGGTCTCTGACACAGAGCATGTACAGCTCTGATACTTAACCCATCTCTGATCAATATGCAAAATATAACCCTCTAAGAAAGCTACTCACTCTACCCATAAAATCCAACTTAGTGAAGGAATATTTGTGAGGGGGTTTTCAGACCTTACTTAGAAAGAAGTCCCCAGGGGCACCTGGGTGGCTCAGTCGGTTAAGCGTCCGACTTCAGCTCAGGTCATGATCTCACGGTCTGTGAGTTCGAGCCCCGCGTCGGGCTCTGGGCTGATGGCTCAGAGCCTGGAGCCTGCTTCTGATTCTGTGTCTCCCTCTCTCTCTGCCCCTCCTCCATTCGTGCTCTGTCTCTCTCTGTCTCAAAAATAAATAAAACGTTAAAAAAATTAAAAAAGAAAAAGAAAGAAGTCCCCAAATAAAGTCCTTTAAGTTATGCATGATATACCACTTTAGTCATAAACATTAAGTTTATAAATAAGACATCCCACTGCATATCAGACAGACTATAACTAGTGGCTAGACTCTTTACCCAAGACTCTTATATAGCCCCACATTAGCCTAGCCATGTGGATGTCAAACTGTGTAAAACACAGGGACCTACGTTTCCCAGAATGATAGACTTCCCCGGGTCTATAGGCCAGTGCCACATCTCTCTTCCCGAGCCTTAAGCTGATCCTGGCCATTCCTTGTCTGGCAAAAGATCTGAGTGCCAGGACACAAACTTTGAGTCAAAAGAGAGAGAGGTTTGGGTAGATAAGTCTGATATTTACCTCTCCACTCATAGTAACTGGTGAATCTTCCAAGATGTTTGCAATTATCTAACGTTTTTAGACAGAACCAGTTGGAGGGAATATAATGGGTTGAGTAGTGCCGCCTCCAAGAGATATATCCATTTCCTAATCTATGGAACCTTTGAATATTAACTTTTATAGCTACAGAGTGGATATTACCTCCCAAGAAATGAAACGTAATCATTCCTCTTGGGAGGAAGAGTTTATCCTGGATTACACAGGTGGGCCCTAAATGCCCTCACATGTACCCTATGAGAGAGAGGCAGAGGGAGTTTTGACACAGTCAGAGAAGAGCAGGAGGCAATGTGACCACAGAAGCAGAGATTGCAGTGATGCGGCCATAAGCCCAAGAATGCTAAGTCAGCCACCAGAAGCTAGAAGAAAAAAGAAACCCATATTCTCCTACAGCTTCACGGGGAACACGGTCCTGCTGAGATCTTGACTTCAGATGTCTAGCCTTTCTACACCTGTGAAAGAATAAATTCCTGTTGTCTTATGCCACCAGGTTTTTGATGATTTGTTACAGCAGCCACAGGAATTGGACACGGATAAAAAGTCTCTTCTGGACTTGTGTTCATACTTTGTTCAGAGATACTTTGTTTCATATCCTCCAAGAGCAATAGAAAAGACATTTGACCGGTGACGGTTTCAACATTATCCCTCAAGGTAATTAAAATCTCTCATGCTTTGAAAAGGCTTGCCAACACACAATTGCCATCACTTGCAAATAGTTTATGCTCCCTGATGGAGGCTGGTAGGGATGTCAGTGATATGCTGGAGAACCGCCTGAACTGGAAAATTTATCTTAATGGAGTTTTGTTTTCCCTTTTATTTCTAGGCTAATGGGAATACCTTAATAAAACACTCAGTATCACTGGGTTTCTAGTCAGCAAGCAAAGATACCCTCAACTTGGAGCATCATATACTCTTCAGAATTAAATTTTTTTTCAGTCTTTAGAAATATATACCCATCCCAGGCACCTGGGTGGCTCGGTTGGTTAAGCATCTGACTTCAGCTCGGGTCATGATCTCGCAGTTCGGGAGTAAGTTGGGGCTCTGTGCTGACAGCTCAGAGCCTGGAGCCTGCTTCAGATTCTGTGTCTCCCTCTCTCTCTGCCCCTCCCCTACTCTCGCTCTGTCTCTCTCTCAAACACAAATAAACATTTGAAAAAGAAGAAATATACAGCCATCCCGATTATGCCACATTTCTTCAAACCACCACAATCAGCAAGTAGTGACCGAGGTATAATACATCAAGTAAAGGCCACTCAGCCTGATGCATTAAGTCGCTGAATTCCCCTAGATTGCTTCCCATTAGCAAGACTCCATCTCTGTACAGTGTTGCCCCCCTTTCAAGCAGCCCACATCTCAATCAAGAAGAAAGCATATCATCTCCACCACCACCCTCCACAGCTCCTCCTCTAGTTCTCGTTCATTCCTCAAGTGTCAAACAATCTCCAAAGTCAAAACTGCTGAGATTACATAGGCTGGTTCTCCTCCACTCTATCACAAACTGTGTGCTGAAATACATTAGGAAATTCTTCCTGATCTCCTGGCTTATATTTGACCGTCCTCATTAGAACATAGGCAGATAACATGTAGTCTGGTCAGATACCACTTCACTGTAATTGCCAATGTAAACAATAGAACATGTGACATAAGTTGGAATTTTTCCTGATTAGTACACACCTCCCTCAAACGTGCAATACCTAAGCAAAGACCTCTACCAGTTCCCCTCATTTGTCCAAATTGCAGAGGTCAAGTTAAAGTGGATTTGTAGGACATGAAGATGTTGGGTGCTAGTTGCTTTGTCTTTTCTAAAAGTCAAGAACTCTGCTGAAGAGCTGGTCCAGAGCCTGGCCTAAAGTGACTAGAATGTTATGAAAACCTTGATACAAGATTTAACATCAAATGAAAGAAGATATCGAAGTATTAGAAGTCTGTAGATCCATCATTATTGAAAATAAAACTCAAGCGAAGAAGGAAAACGGAAAAAATACTAAAATGACATAACTAAGGAAGTCTAGAAATCGAACTTTTGTGTTACCACCACAAATGTAGAGTGGTGATTTTCAAACTTCAGTGTTCATATAAAGCACCAGAGGACCTTGTTAAAATGCAGTTTTTATTTTTTTTTTCAACTTTTTTTAATTTATTTTTGGGACAGAGAGAGACAGAGCATGAACGGGGGAGGGGCAGAGAGAGAGGGAGACACAGAATCGGAAACAGGCTCCAGGATCCGAGCCATCAGCCCAGAGCCTGACGCGGGGCTCGAACTCACGGACCGCGAGATCGTGACCTGGCTGAAGTCGGACGCTTAACCGACTGCGCCACCCAGGCGCCCCTAAAATGCAGTTTTTAATTCCATATATCTGAGGTTGGGCCTGAAAGTCTGCATTTACAACAAGCTTTCAGAGGATAATGATCTAAGGACCACACTATGAGAAGCAAAGCTTTATACCGTGAAGGCTTGAAATAGTGTACTACCTTTTTCCAGTTAATTATGACAGCACATATGCTGCTCTTGGGTCTTGATTAGTTCAGCACACTCAACTACATGCTTCTTTACAAGCTTAGAAGAGCAATATTAGAAAGCTGATGCCCTGGGCCATCTGCCATGGCAGATTCACAATTATGTTGTATATTCTTTCCATTAGAAACTGTAATGTTACAAGATATCCCTGACCAAGCTCTCTGGTTGATCAAATCACAGTGACTGGTGCCTGAAGGTGGATGGCCAAGAAGGTAAGAAAGGGCCTGAGGAATCACACTGGTCACAAGCCATCAACATGAGTTAATAGCATATAAAAGAAAGGGAATCTCATTTCTCTTCTAGAAAGCAGCTGTCTTTACAGTGTCTTGATCAATGAACTTGTTGTTCTTTGCAGAACTGTCCCCATCAAAGTATTGGCTAGAAGCTTTACCTTGCAGGGACATATGAGGAAGGAAGTAGAATTAATGTTGACTCAGAAACTAGAAAATACTTATAAGTGTTTATAAAATGCTAAGCTATTCAGCATCATTTGTCCAAATTTTCTACATTTCTATGGAAAGGGCTCAAGAAACTTTAATGAAGAACCATATTGAACAGAAATGTCTTTATTGTGTTTCAAAATTCAAAGAGTTTCTGATTTTAAGTCAAGCCATTACTGCAACAATTGCAGGTTTATGCCATTGGTAGTGGTTTGGAGTTACCTCAGGTGAGCTCGTTCTGTCAGTGATGCCTAATCTGAGCACTAGCAAAGGAGAAAGACACTGAAGGAAGTAGAAAGCCCAGACCTAACACTAGTCCTTCCTACAGGTGTCATGGGACAGCGTATGATAGAGCCTGTTCAAAAGCCCCTGAAGCCCCTAAAGGCTTATTCTCAGAATTAACAGTGTGACAACTCTCCAAGTTTCCCATATATGAAAGTAATATTATTATTTTTTATTACATTACCTCTGAATCACTTTATATTATAAATTATGACTTTTTAAATACCTGCAATTTTTGAAGTGGGACATCTAAGAGGATAAAAGTGAGGCTCAAATGTTAAGTAATTTGGTGAAAAAAAGAGGCTAGTGACATACAAGCCAGATGGTGACACCAGATTTCTGAAGTCCAGTTCTCATCACATTCAGCCAGACTAACCTTGGATGTATATGTTCATGTTCAACAAATGGAAACAATCCCACGCAGGCTATAATGAGGCAATATGCCCTACTGTCTCCATCCAGACTTGACTAAGACAGCCCAAACATATTGTAGATATCATCGTGTCCACGCTGCCCTTCGCATATTTAGACCCTCAAATTCCTCTTTGCAAGGACCCGTGGTCCTAGGCCAACATGCAGCTGCTGCATTGGCACAACTGAGATCGAGGTCACGCAAGTTTCCAGGTACACACAAACAAGTATGATGTTGCTGTGAGAGCACACACAAAAACATTCTTCCTAATTGCCAAAGCTTTAGAAGCATTTTCTGTCCAATTAGTATTGTTCACTATATGTGAAGACCATACCTTCTAAAAACTCTCAAGAGCCATGAAATGAAAGAAACCCTGACTGTTCTGGGGACAGCATAATCAGGACAGAAGTCAGATGTTTTTCACCAACTAATAGAGCACAGTCATCGTCTCATAAAATGATGCTTCCTTATTATTTATTTATTTATCATTTATTTTGAGAGAAAGAGAGAGAGAGCGTGCAAGGGGGTGGGGGGGGGGGGGGGTGAGGGGCAAAGGCAGAGGGAGAGGGAGAGAAAATCTTAAGCAGGCTATGCACCTAGCACAGAGCCCGATGCGGGAGATGATCCCACAACCGTAAGATCGTAACCTGAGCCGACATCAAGAGTCCAACTCTCAGCTGACTGAGTTGCTTCCTTAATATTTAAGTGATCATGTCCCTCCACGGTACATGACAAGGTGTAACAGTGCGGCATTCTAGTGTGTATTACATGCACTGGCGTTCTGCAGTGGTTTGTGGAGGTCGTCATGTGAGTGTGCAATGGGGAAAAAAAGAGAAAGTTAAATGTAAATAATGCTACAGTATTAAAAAATATCTTTTTAAAGTGTCCTCTAACTTTTTTATCTATTTTCCAGCATAGCATTTTACTTCTTTTCTAAGTTTATTTTCTTTGCTTCAGAGTTAATAGCAATGTCCATTTAACATCAAATCTCCAAGAGTTCATTATATGGGTCATCACAGTGTGCTTTGGGGAATTCACCCTTCCTGAACTGTGAGTCAATTTTGATGCTTCAATATCTATGCAAAACAGTTGCTAAATGCTGGTAATATAGAAAATGAAATATACTCAATCATCATTTGGAATTCTTTTATAAGGGAGACCATGAGTGAAAATTTAAATCCGCACAATTGTCATAAGCTCATATATCTGCTCAGCTTATAATTATCACAATCTTTTATAGCTAATAGAGTAATCATTAGCAACAGATAATTTAATAATGTGCATCCATTAATTGTTTCTAGATATACTTTCTTGACCTTTAAGTGGAAATAATCCCTTCTAGGCAGCAGGCTGGAGTCTTTAGTTGGTTGTTTGAGATGCAGAAAGACGGATTTTCAGAGTTTGTCTAGAAGAACCAGGAGAAAGATAAAAGGAAGTCAGGAGTTTGCTCTTCTGCAGCAAGATGTGTCAGATAATGGAAAAGATTATGACATATTGAGTTACTGTCACTGTTTATTAAGAGGAGAATGCATAACTTAGCATTTCCTACTAAAATTTCATTATATGAGGAAACCAAGAGTTACCGAAGAAGGGCCATCAGGCTCGTCTCCTGGAATTATTTCCTTTTTGGCACAATCCAGACTGATTACCATCACTCATATATGACTCATCAGGGAAAAGTCTTTTTCTATTATTGTCATTGCATAACTTTAATTAAATGTATTCAATTATTGTGTAATAGGAGATATTTTATTAATAACTGTGCAAATTATCATGGAAAATGTCCTTTTCAATAATTCCCTCACATCAAATTCAAATGAAAAAAAAAAAAAAAAAAGACTTGACTCCAAGTTCAGGTTTAGCATAAGGAAAAAAGCTGGAGTCCTCAGTGTTCCATGTCTCATTGTCAAATAATGCCCCCACTGTAATTACTGCCAGCATCAGTGATCACCAGAAACTGACATTAGGAAAAATATGACTTAACAAAGCTCCAATCTATTATAGGGACACTGCCCTCTCATAATCCACGTCCTTTGAAAACGACAAGTTCAGCTTTACTAGTGAAAACCTGTTTGCTTCTCTGGTCATTGTTGAAGTGCAATGAAGTCAAGAAGTGTTGCTATTTTTGTTTTTAATGACATCAGCATACCAGGTAATGAATGTCTGGTGTAATTTCAATATTCTAACAAATAAAATTACAATTTTGTTATTTAAATAACTATAATGGGGCGGCTGGGTGGCTCAGTCAGTTGAGCGTCCGACTTCGGCTCAGGTCGTGATCTCATGGTCTGTGAGGTCGAGCTCCGCCTCGGGCTCTGTGTGTTCGGCCCGCCTGAGCTGCTGACAGCTCAGAGCCTGGAGCCTGTTTCAGATTCTGTGTCTCCCTCTCTCTCTCTGACCCTCCCCCATTCATGCTCTGTCTCTCTCTGTCTCAAAAATAAATAAACGTTAAAAAAAAATTTAAATAACTATAATAAAGCAAACATATTTGATGTGATTAGTTTTTTCACCTACGGAGTCCTCTGCTCAAAGAAAAAATGTGAGGAATATTCAAAGCTTAAAGAAACCACCAATTAGCATTTCAATTACTGTAATTTAAAAAGAAAAGATATAAGTCAAAAATAGTGTTATTCTACGTAAACAAATTTGTATTTACTTTCAACATCTTAATATTATAAGTCCTATTTATAATATCTTAATCTTACAGTTTTAAACAGAAACTCCTGGGGGGGAAAAAAAGCACATAACTTTCTCCCCTTTCTTCTATCTCAAAATGGAGTCACATTTTTAAATCATATTTAATGGGAATGAACTGTTTATATTATTACAGTAATGAGAAATGGGCTTAAAGAATGGAATGTGGAGTTTTAAATTAGTATTTTTCCCTTTAATGATGAAACCACTGTTGAATACGCTAATCCCCCCATGCTGTCAGATCCATTATCTGTATTTATATTTTATAAAAGTGTAAACCCAGCGCTAAACACAAAGCTACTGAAATAAGAAGGTAAATACAATTTTAAAATTCTAAATAAACAGCACATTGACCTGATCCTTTGGGCGGTCGGTTCTCTACTGTTTTTAAATAAAGTCGAAGTATGGGGAAAAAAATTTATTTTGAAATCAGTCAGGCTTCTCCGCATACAGCTCTATAAACTTTGGTGTGTTATTTAATCTCTCTGAGGTTATACAATGGATAGAGCTACTAGAAACAACATACAAGATATATTTGATTCAAGATGACTAACTAGGCAAACATTTATGTCTCCTCAACACCAAATTCCATTAAAATGATGCAAAACATAATAAATTTCTAGCAATGCTGAAAGCCTGAGATGGTGTTACCAATTGATCAGAATAGTCTACTTTCTGGAAACTATGACAGATAACAGCAGGATAATAAAACCTAAGAGAGGGACACCTGGGTGGCTCAGTCAGTTAAGCCTCCAGCTTTGGCTCAGATCATAATCTCATGGTTTCTGAGTTCAAGCCCCACATCAGGCTCTGTGCTGACAGCTCACAGCATGGACCCTGCTTCGGACTCTGCGTCTGCCTCTCTCTCTCTCTCCTTCCCCTGCTCTCTCTCTCTCCCTCTCTCTCTAAAATAAATAAACAGCTTTAAAGGAGCAAAAAAGAAAACCTAAGAGAGTGAAAGGAACAGCAAAACTACTTCCCAACAGAAAAATAAGAGCACCACCTCAAAGCTAATACTGACAGCAGAACTCAAAAATATCCTCATGCATGAATAAAGTCGAACTGTGTAAAGGAAGGGTCAGTGGGAAATTCACCAGGTAGTTGGCTGAAGAACAGAGCAGTTGAATCTTGGTTCCACCCTCAGAATATCTGACACTGGGTATATAGAATAGACAGTAGAGCAGGAAAAAAAGAAAGTGCTGCCAGGTAGCTTATAACCATCACCCAAGAGTCCCTACTCAGAAGTCAAAACAGTTCATACTCAAATTGTACACCAAGACGCATAAGCACACACGCACATATTCCACGGCGTGAGCTGGGGACACTACAGCCCATTCCTACACTCACATTTGTTGCCTAGAGAAAAGTTTCTCACTTGGGCAGAGGAAATACACTCTGGGCAACAATTTTGATCAGTTAAAATCCTTAACCATGAATCAATAGACATTTGAAGAGAAATAACAATATGAAGCAAGCAAATAAATATGAAATAGGAAAACTAAACGACCAACAAATATTAATATAAGAAAATAAATAGTAAGATGAGAAAAACCAACAGATATTCAAGAGGATAGTGCAATCATTAAAAAATAATAATAAAAGAACAACCTGCAATGAAAAAGGAAAAGTGGAGTACTTCAAAATTCAGAACATAATTACTGAAATAAGAATTAAATAGACACATGCTAAATAGATTTTACACAATTTAAGATCTTTTATTTTTTTAATATTTTTTAAGTTTATTTTGAGAAAGAAACAGAACGAGCATGAGAGGGGCAGAGAGAAAGAGAGAGAGAGAATCCCAGGCAGGATCCATGCTGTCAGTGCAGAGCCCCACGAGGGGCTCAAACCCACCAACTGTGAGATCATGATCTGAGCCAGAACCAAGAGCTAGGTACTTATTCAACTGGGCCACCCAGGTGCCCCTATTTTTTAAAAAATTTTTCATGTGTATTTATTTTTGAGACAGAGAGAGAGAGAGAAAACGTGCACACATGGACGCAGAGGAAGAGCAGAGAGAGGGAGACAGAGGATCCAAAGCAGGCCCAACACTGATAGCAGAGAGCCCGATGTGGGGGCTCAAATTCACAGAACCACAAGATCATGACATGAGCTGAAGTCCAAGGCTTAACCAACTGAGCTACCCAGGTACCCCACACAGTTGAAGATTTAATTAGAAATCTGAAAAACCAAGTCAAGGAATTCTCTCAGAAGGCAATACAAATGGACAAAGAAATGAAAAGCATAAGTTTGAAAGAAAAGGGTGTAGAAACAAAAGCAGAATTCCAACATGATTGTAGAAGAAGAAAACAAGTAGAATGAGAAGTAGACCAAGGTAACAATATTAAATAGAATTTGAGATGAAATTGTCAAAAAATATATTTAGATTAAAAAGTGTAATTCTTTATGGGGACATAAATGTATACATCCATTAAAAGGTGAGTACCATGATGTTGATATAAGCCTTATGTTTATATAACCCAAACCTGGAAATAACTTAGGTGTCCATCAACAGGAGAGAAGATAAATCCTCATAAATTTGAACAAGGGAATGCTATGTAGCATTTTAGAAAACATCAACTCATGATAAATGCAACAACGTGGATAAATCTCACTGACATAATGATGAGTCATAAAAAGCCAGACATAAGAGTACATATGTGACTCCATTTATTTGTGAACCAGGGACAGACAAATCTGATCAGTGGTGAGAGGGGGTCAGTATACTGATTATTGTTGATAGATGAGAATAGCAACTAATAAAGAACATAAGGTGGACTTCTGAAAAGTGGTCTCTGGGTGTTTACATGGATATGTGCATATATGTAAAACTTCTAGTTATACACTGAGGATCTGTGCCCTTTACAATATTTATATTTACTTCAATAAGAACCATTGCAAAGTTCAAGTCACCAGGAAAATAGAACAGTTGTGAACATTTTTGTAAGAAAGAGCCTTCACTAATCACAGTAAATATTTTTGTGTCTTTTGATTGGTTTACAAGTATAAGACATAGTCAGAATTTTTAAAGACAAATAACACAGGTCATGTGCCTAGTATAGTGGTTTCTACACTCAAGAAATGATAGCTGTTTTTCATACTTTAAAATTTAATGATTCAGGGCGCCTGGGTGGCTCAGTCGGTTAAGCGTCCGACTTCGGCTCAGGTCATGATCTCATGGCTTGTGAGTTCGAGCCCCATGTCGGGCTCTGTGCTGACAGCTCAGAGCCTGGAGCCTCTTCAGATTCTGTGTCTTTCTCTCTCTTTCTCTGCCCCTCCCCCGCTCACACTCTGTCTCTCTCCACCTCTCAAAAATGAATAAACATTAAAAAAAAATTTTTTAACTTAATGACTCATTCAAGTCAAGAGATATAGTTAATAGAAATATTTATACAGTAAATAAATATCACAACACTCAAGAGATTTTAAAATATTTATATGGTCATTATTTTCTTAAAATCTCACTAAAACTCTGCATGGGTTTGCATGTCTTATTTCTGATCTGAAAATCAGTTAAGCAAGCTTTGTATGTTCAGTGATCTGACAGAAAATTATGCAGTCAGGAATGTAACTCCTATCTGCTGATTTCAAGTCAATTAAAATTTCCACTAACCGTGCTATGAAAACCTACTGAAACATGTAAGTGAAATACTATTTTTCTTGTCTTGGATCATGGAGTAAAAGGATCCTATCAAGGTTAAGTATGCAAAGTAATGAGCATTTGTTTTCTATATCACCTCCGAGCCATCATTTGGCCTCCACTTGACTCCTGGTGTGTTAGCAATTCACACCCTCAGCGACCGTTTGGAAAACATATCGAGTTCCAGAAATTAGAAAGGCTGCTCGTCCTTTTGTGAATAGACACTTAAGTAAGTACATCTCTTCTGGCAGAAAATGTGGAAACTGAAGAAGTACTGAAGAAGTATATTTCCATAGATTCTAGCTGATAACTTGTGAATTCCAAGCACTGAAACTTATAACTGATTTCAAGGTCATGTGTAGTAAGAAAATGTTGGGCATGTTGCATAATCAAGATTTTCGGAGAAAAATAGGACAAAAAAGGAATAAAATAGGAAAAATGGCAATCATAACCCCAGCATGTGTTGATTTCTTTCACTTAACTACTTAATGCTAACATTTAAAAAAAGGTCAGATAACATTTCTCTAATAATTTTGGATTCTAAGAGGTCAATAGGTGAACCTTCTTAAACACAAATCTAATAAAGATAATATGAAATTAGTAACCTGACTCACGTTACTTACTTACTTCACTTATTAGTATTTCCTTCCTTGCCCATTTCTTAAACAGATTAAGATATTCTTTTTTTTCCTTATAAATTAATGCCATGTTCTTACAGATACTAAATGCATGCAAATTCTATATTCTTATAGAGAGCTTCATCTCCAAATTGATGTTAGCATTAAGATGTCTGTATAATACAAAAGTGTATATGTCACAGAAAAGTCCCTGTTGTTAAATTTCCATATTCCTGAGTGTTCAAATGATTATGGCAATTTATTGTCCTTGAAATTTATGTTCATTACATGAGCAAATTCAAATTGCCATTTTATTTCACACAATATGTTATAATTTCAGAGCTATTTAAGTAATGTACAAAAAGCACAGAGTAGATAAATGGAAATTGTAAAGAGTAATTCAATAAATAATAATCAAAGCAGGACAATCAAAAAGGAAAGTCATGCAAAAACTGCCAAATTTGAAATGTTTTAAAGCAAGTGAGCTAAGTGTTCTCCTTCTTTTCTTGAAATATTATTTAACACCCACCTCTCTCTATTTGTTCTGGGAGGTTAGGTCGTAAGTGGAAAGGAAATAAAGTCCATCCTCCTAATTGGGCACACTTCTTCTCTCTGCTCCAGCATTTCCAATTTCCTGACGTTCTGGAGTGAATTCAAACCTGATCACTCTGAATGAGGTGCAGAAATTCTGACTCCATTCCTTAGGAACTTTGCATTCAGCTCAAAGGTTCATATGAAAAATTTTTAAATGTGAAGCATTCGTAAAGGATTGCATGGAGTTTGGATAGAGTAATAAACAGGAACTCTTTCACCAGGATCAGATTCTCAATTGCCCTGGATGTTCAACATGCATAACTTCTACTCAGGTAAGCATTACCGTCTCACGGCTTACCTGTCTGGCAAAAGTTTCAATCTCCAGATTTCTTCCTAGTGCATTTCTATATATGGACTTTTCCTCAAGAGCCATCTTCGCATCTTGCTTGACTGAAATCCTTTGCAAAGGGAAGTGCTTTATGGGAAAGAGGCTTTTCTGCATTCCAGGTGGGATAAGGCATACCTCTTCTGGGACAGAAGGAAGAGGCTATCCAGAATGAAGAAATCAAAGAGAAGAAGAACTGAACTCCGTGAGGTGCAGGGACATTGAGGGAGTGGCTAGTGACTGAGAGGGGAAGAGGATTCCCAGGAATGGCACAGTCTCAGAGAGTCTTGGAAAACGAAAATGTTTCAGAAAGTTTTTCAAGTTGCCTCTGTCAGTAAACTTGTTCCCTCGTTTGTCCTTCACTTAAAATTATTCTACATTGTTTACTAATGTTTTGACAAAAGAATAGAATTATTTAGGAAAACTCAAAGAAAAGGGCTGGGGGTCATTTGTCATATCAATTATAGACATGCCTAACTAATTTTTGACAAAGCAGGAAAGGGTATCCAATGGAAGAAAAGACAGTCTCTTTAACAAATGGTGCTGGGAGAACTAGAAAGCAACATGCAGAAAAGAATGAAACTAGACCACTTTATTACACCATTCACAAAAATAAACTCAAAATAGATGAAGGACCTGAATGTAAGATAGGAAACCATCAAAACCCCAGAGGAGAAAGCAGGAAAAAAACCTCTTTGACCTCAGCCGCAGCAATTTCTTACTTGACACATCTCCAAAGGGAAGGGAATTAAGAGCAAAAATGAACTATTGGGACCTCATCAATATTAAAAGCTTTTGCACTGCAAAGGAAACAATCAACAAAACTATAAGGCAACCAGCAAGCAGAATGGGAAAAGATATTTGCAAATCACATATAAAATAAAGGGCTTGTATCCAAAATCTATAAAGAACTCACCAAACTCTACACCCGAAAAACTAATAATCCAGTGAAGAAATGGGCAGAAGACATGAACAGACACTTTTGTAAAGAGGACATCCAGATTTCCAACAGACACATGAAAAGATGCTCGACATCACGCCTCATCAGGGAAATACAAATCAAAACCACTACTGAGATACCACCTCACGCCGGTCAGAGTGGCTAAAATGAATAAATCAGGAGACTATAGATTCTGGAGAGGATGTGGAGAAACAGGAACCCTCTTGCACTGTTGGTGGGAATGCAAACTGTTGCAGCCACTCTGGAAAACAGTGTGGAGTTTCCTCAAATAATTAAAAATAGATTTACCCTTTGACCCAGCAATAGCACTGCTAGGAATTTACCCAAGGGACACAGGAGTGCTGATGCATAGGAGCACTTGTAGCCCAAAGTTGATAGCAGCACTTTCAACAATAGCCAAATTATGGAAAGAGCCTAAATGTCCGTCAACTGAAAAATGGATAAGAAGATCCGGTTTATATATACAATGGAATACTACTTGGCAATGGGAAAGAATGAAATCTGGCCATTTGTAGCAATGTGGATGGAACTGGAGGTATCATGCTGAGTGAAATAAGTCAGGCAGAGAAAGACAGTTACCATATGTTTTCACTTATATGTGGATCCTGATAAACTTAACAGAGAACCATGGGGGAGGGGAAGGGGGGGAGTTACAGAGAGGGAGGGAGGCAAACCATAAGAGACTTAAATAGTGAGAACAAACAGGGTTGATGGGTGTGGGGGGAGAGGGGAAAGTGGGTGATGGGCATTGAAGAGGGCAAATGTTGGGATGAGCACTGAGTGTTGTATGGAAACCTATCTGACAATACATTATATTTAATATAAAAAAATTATAGACATGCCTTTGTTCCAAATCACTACTCTACACCTACAATTTTGGCCCTAGCTTTTTCCTAAGCTCATGTGAGCAAGGTCAGGAATTTAGTAATTGTCACTCTGTTGTGAAAATTGTATTGCTATAAAGTAGTATGGTCAGCAAGACTTGTTTGACAAGATAAAGATCTTACACAAAACATGAGGTTAAGGGAAAAATAGTAAAATGGCAATAAATACAACTTCAAAGCAGGAAGCAAACCTTCTAGAATCATCCATTTCCGGACGAAACCAGATTTATCCATTAAAACCTGCTTTGGTAGGTAAGTATTTTTTTGAATCCTCCCATCAGAAAAAAACTGCAGATTTTTCTGCTAAGACAAATTCTTTCATAAGTTTTATGCTTGGCAGATTCCATGGCAGCTCCATATACGAAAAGAGTTTATGGGCAGCTGTCTGGTCAGAAGATGGGGACTTGACTTGAAGCAGGATTATTTGCTATAGTAAACACCTTGGGTCAAATGCTTAGTTGCAAATTGAAAGCTAGGACTGTCAAAGTCCCCAAAACAATCCCCTTGACATCACTATGGTACAGGCCAGGTTTCTTTTCATAGTTTCCAAACAGATATAGCAATTAAACATCATTTACATAGCATTTTCTTTTGTTGTAGTTGTTTTTCAGAAGTCTCATCAAATGCTTGTTCGTCAAGTATATTAACTAAAATATAACTCATGAAATGTTCATGAAGTATAGTAACTACACTTAATATTACCCTTGTCTCGACCTGATCTTTTACTCGTATATTAAAATTATGGGGCATGTAACAGATTAATTGTTCTGCACTATTTAACACACCTAGAAAACCCCGTGCTTGCCTTAAGAAATTTTGAAGGATATAATCTTAAATATATGTTGGATAATATTGGTTTCCTTTTTTGAAGAATGCTATACCACATTGCCATGGCTGTATTGGCCAGAATGGATGTTATCATTAGGAAGAGAAGCAAGGGAAGATAAATATCAGGTTCCTCTTGTCCAAACTTCCATTGTTCTCAGCAGTGTGCCCTTGGTGTTCTCTCTAGTTCTTAGGCATTTGGGGTCTACACTAGACTGTATGCTTTCTGAGGCAGAGATTTGCTTTTATATGTATTTAACGCTAAAATTTCTAGCATTGCTGTATGTAAAAAAAAACTCGTCATGAAGTATTTATCCTTGGAGAGATACTGAATTTCACAGGCAGGTAAGAAGGAAGTATTCAGGAGAGAACAGTTTGCCAGAGCACTGAGGCATGGGGCAGGTGCATTCAGTGGAGTCCCAGCAGAGCAGAGGGTGCGTGGTGTGGTCTGTGAAGGTGATCTGCATAGCCATTTCATCTAGCTTCTTGGTCAAAGGGACCCATGGTAAACTTACAGACAACACTCCAAAAACTAAATTTCTCTGCCCTGCGTCTTCCTCCCAGCAGGAGTGAGGACTAGCTACTCAGGCGCCTTTGCAATGGCCATTCTTTCTTCTGCCTGCAGTGATCTTCCTCTGGGTCATTTCATGGCCACTCTCTTCTCATTATTCACAATTCAGCAAGGGTGTAACCTTGTCACAGACCAATTCAACTAAGCATAGATCTGTCCAACCATTCTATCTTTAAGTATGTATGTAGCTTTCTTTACATATGTAAGTTTTCCATCAGCCCCATGCCTCTACCTGGCAATATAATTTGAACTTTTTAAGAGGGAGCTCTGAGTACCTTTTCTTCAATGTATCCCAGCAAGAGAAATGGTGCCCGACTCACAATGGCACTGTTATGGACTGAATGTCTGTGTCCCCCACCACCAGCAAATTCATGTGTTGAAATCCTACCCCTCAGTGTGATGGTATCAGGTGGTAGAACCTTTGAGAAATAATTAGATTTAGATGAGGTCATGATGGGGAAGACTCCATAATCGGGTTAGTGCCCGGACACGAGGAAGAGACACCAGAGCTTCCTCTCTCCATGTCAGGTCTCGACAAGAAGGCAAGCCAGGAAAATGGCCTTCGTCAGACACCAAATCTGCCAGGACCTTGATCTTAGACTTCCCAACCTCAAAAACTGAATAAACATTTATTATTAAAGCTACCTAGTCTATGGTACAGTATTTGGTTATAGCAAGCCAAGTTAACTAAGAGACACTCAGCGTATTTTCTTGAGTACTACTGACTCACTAACCCTCCACTGGCTGTTCTGAGACAGTCTTTAAGAAAACAAGAAGATTGAAGGCAATGTCCACCTGCAAGCTAAGGGTATCTAATATCAGTTTTACTTCATTGGCTTTGGCACACGGGATACTAGGAACAAGCTCTGGGCGTCGCCATAATTTCTGAGATACAGCCTCTTCTCATCCTACATGTTTTGGACCCAACCGATGTTACTAGCAATAATAATTACTTATAACTAAAATGTATTGAGTGCTTACCAAGTGCCAACACTGTTGTAAGTGGTTTACGTATATCATTTCTTTGCTCCACACAATAAAGCCCATGATGTACGTTCCATCAGAGGTCTCATCTGACAAATGAGAAAACTGAAGCCCAGGAAGGAAGAGTGACTTGTCCAAGGCCACACAAAATGCCATCAGTTTTCCTTCTTTCACTTCTCTTTCCGTCAGGATTGGAACTGTACACTGAATGCCTGTGTTTTCCTTCTGGAACTCATATACCCTTATGACTTGGGTGGCTTTTCGGTCCTGGGTGGATAGGAACTTCCTTCACTACCTTCCACCCTTACCTCGGGAACTTCTCATTCTTCAGGTCTCAGCACAAGCGCCATTTCCTCCAAACACCAGATTTCCCCAGGTAGAGTTTAAATGTCACTCTTGAGTGTTCATGCACAGTCTATACTCCCCCATTGGAGCACTTCTCATCCTGTGTTAAAATTGTTTATTTAGGGGCGCCTGGGTGGCTCAGTCGGTTGAGCGTCCGACTTCGGCTCAGGTCACGATCTCACAGTTCGTGGGTTCGAGCCCCGCGTCAGGCTCTGTGCTGATGGCTCAGAGCCTGGAGCCTGCTTCGGATTCTGTGTCTCCCTCTCTCTCTGGCCCTCCCCCACTTGTGCTCTGTCTCTCTCTGGCTCTCAAAAATAAATAAATGTAAAAAAAAATTTTTAAAAAGTTGTTTATTTATGTGTTTGCTTCTGTTCTGAGACTTCAAGCTTATGGGAGCAGGAACTGTATTATCCCATGTATATGTAACTCAACAGTCTATCTCTAATATGCTAACCCCTAGCACGGTGCCTGCTACACTATAAGATGTTCAGTAGGGAAAGGTTGTAAAGGAATGAAGGAGAGTAAATGAACACTGCCCTCTGGACTGAGTTATGATATGAATAGAATGCCCTCCTAGTCCATGACCCTGCCATTAGCCTGTGTCACTCAGGGTATCACTTCCTCCCTGGGCTCCCTTTGTTATTCTCCTACCTGTTGGGTTCAATCCCCATTATGCTCTTCACTTGATCCATATCTGAGCCTTTAGAAAAATTATAATTCTTTACAGGCAAAAGAGTGTATTCTGTTCACTACTATTTCCCCAGCAAGGAAGACAGTGCCTGGCAAATATAAATGATCAGATATGTATTTGTTGAAAGAATTAATGAGTAAAAAAAAATTAATGAATGGTACATTGAATAGTCCATTAGCCTCTCAGAAACCAGACTTCAGAACCCTGACAGATTCCTCCCACCCTTCTTCTACAAGCCTCAGATTTCTTTTCTATCTCCACTAGCTGTGATGCTGAAAACCAAAAACATCTTACATTCAGGAGTGCCCTAAAGTGACATCATGAACCTGTTCTCATTCAGATTCATCCTGACAACATCTCAGATGTAATAATCCGCTTTTATCTGGCTTGTCAGCAGACAAACCCTCCTTTCACAACTTGTCAATGGCTAATACCAAGCAAATTCCAGAGCCTGCAAATTCGTCCACGCCATCTCCACTGAACTTTAGACCTACCTGGATCCTGCCACTCAGTTATGTTCCTTATTTTTTATCTGGGGTTTCTGAACGGCCCATAAAAATTTCGTTCCATATTTTAAATTTCATTACCCTTGACCTTATTAAAAGAAGGTTTTTAGATATTTAAAGAGAAAGAAGCTTTGAAAGATATTGAAATCTCTATTTAAAATTTAAGCTTCATTTAAAGCTTTGCAGATATAATCCTAGACAGATTTTTTTACCCATGAGCTTATAGTTTGCTTTTGGCTTTCCTGACTTTGACCCCCAACATGTAACAAGAGCTTTATTTTTTTTTTTTTAAATTTTTTAACGTTTTTATTTATTTTTGAGACAGAGAGAGACAGAGCATGAACGGGGCAGGGGCAGAGAGAGAGGGAGACACAGAGTCAGAAGCAGGCTCCAGGCTCTGAGCCATCAGGCCAGAGCCTGACGCGGGGCTCGAACTCACGGACCGCGAGATCGTGACCTGAGCCGAAGTCGGACGCTTAACCGACTGAGCCACCCAGGCGCCCCTGTAACAAGAGCTTTAGCTCACATATTCATTCTTTCTTTTTTCTTTTGACTTCAGCTACCTAAAGTAAAATATGTCGCCTTAATTTTTTATTTTAAGACTTAGTGTCAAACATTAACTCTTTTGACACAGATTCCAGCCAGGATGATCTTGGTCCTTACATGGATGGAGATTGAGACTGGGATACTCTATTTTACTACAAAAGAATTAATATATCAGCAGCAAAAATATAAGTATGGTGTCATAGGAGAAGTACAAATTCATTTGTATTCTCTTATCCTTGTTTATAGAGCAGCAAAACCAAAGAGGAACTCATTTATTTTCTTTGGTGCAACTAATATAAATTTGGATTATAAATTTTATGTGAAAGGTGGCTTAGTTATAGTTATATAACTAACTTGTAACAAGAGGTAATAACACATTTGAAAACTTCTGGATAAATATGTGTATTTAGCACAAGTATTTAGCCCTAAAATGACTGTAAGTAAAATTTTTAAAAGACATAAACCCGCAAGGACAAAGAGAAAGGGAGAGATCCAGAAACTTAACAGCAGATTTATGAGTGGTAACTGGCATTACAAATCTGAGATTTTAGAAAATATTCCAAATTTGGAAAGCTGAGGAACAAAACTATTTACATTGTAGAACCTTCAAAGTCTCAGTCATTGATAGCTTCAGATATCTTGGAAAGTTGAGACCAAACTGGAGCTTGGAAAGTTGAGACCAAACTGGAGCTAAAAACAAAGCTTGGTTAAAGGTCTAAGAAACACGTTTCCACACAAACCAGTGCCCCTCTCTCACCCTGACAAAAGACTGGAGATTTGTTTTCTGGAATGGTAACAGAAAGTCTCAAGGTTGTGATACACTGACCATAGCCATAGATCAATGTGACAGGGGGAGGCCTCAATTTAAAATAGTTTACAACATAGTGGACACACTGAAGTTCAGATCTTCAGCTTTTTTCCACCTGTAGCCTCCCAGAATGCTGACAATCAGACATAAATGCTCCAATCAAGAAACTGGAGAAGACTGCTCTTAGAAATCTGACCAGCTCAGGGAAAAAAAAAAAAAAAAAAAAAAAACAGCTAAAGAAATTGACATTCAGGTTTACCAAGTTACTCAAGGCAAGGGTTAGTTTCAACACTACAGGAGTAAATATCACATTTAAAGACACTCACATGCACAGAGCTCTTAACAGCTTGTTACTTTCCCATCTTTTTTTTTTTTTAATTTTTTAACGTCTATTTATTTTTGAGAGAGATAAAGAGACAGAGTGAGAGCAGAGGAGGGACAGAGAGAGATAGAAACACAAATCTGAAGCAGGCTCCAGGCTCTGAGCTGTCAGCACAGAGCCCGACCAGGGACTCGAACTTACGAACTGCGAGATAATGACCTGAGCCAAAGTCAGACGCTTAACCGACTGAGCCACCCAGAGACCCCATGTCCCATCTTTAAATATAAGGCAGAGATCACCACATATCTGAGGAAACATCTAATATGAAATATGGTAACCAAGAGAAAAACAGAAGAATATAATCTAGAGAGAAAAGAAACTATACAAAGAAAAAAAATCTTCAAATACTATCATTTCTAACCAGAAAGAAATAAGAAAGGACATTATATATTTGTGAAGGAAGAAGAGGATGCTATTTTTAAAAAGGGAAGAGGGGGGCGCCTGGGTGGCTCAGTCGGTTGGGCGTCCGACTTCAGCTCAGGTCATGATCTCACGGTCAGTGAGTTCAAGCCCCACGCAGGGCTCTGGGCTGATGGCTCAGATCCTAGAGCCTGCTTCCGATTCTGTGTCTTCCTCTCTCTCTGCCCCTCCCCCATTCATGCTCTGTCTCTCTCTGTCTCAAAAATAAATAAACGTTAAAAAAAAAATTTTTTTTAATAAAAAGGAAAGAGGGTATTTGGGAAAAAAAAGGAACTCTTGGAATTCAAAATATGATAGCAGAAAGGAAAAATAATCTCAATCAAATGTTTAGAAGATAAAGAATATGTTGTAAAAAGACGGAAACATGGAAATAGAAAAAGGTGATGAAAAGAGCCCAAAATGAAAAACCAAGGGCGCCTGGACAGTTCAATCAGTTAAGCATCCAACTTTGGTTCAGGTCATGATCTTGCAGTACGTGGGTTCGAGCCCTGTGTCAGGCTCTGCGTTGAGAGCTCAGAGCCTGGATCCTGCTTTGGGTTCTGTGTCTCCCTCTCTCTCTGCCCCTTCCCTGCTCATGCTCCATCTCTCTCTGTCTCTCTCTCAAAAATGAATAAACATTTAAAAAATTTAAAAAAAACAGAAAATAAAGGGAATGAATTTTTCAAGTAACTATTTTAAGCATTTTCCCAGAAATGAGCCTCTGGGTTGGCTTATTGAGTTGACTTGAGAAGAATTCAGCCTCATGGAATAAAATGGACTCACAACAGTGCACGTCATCATGACATTTCATAACTTCAGAAAAAATGCAAGATAATATACTCTCCCAGAGAAAATAAAACAGGCGTTATTATAAATAGTCAAGAATCGGAGGGGATCTAATGTAAAGCATGGTGATAATAGTTACTAACACTGTATTTTATACTGGCTAAGAGAGTCGATCTTAAATATTCTCACCACAAAAAAGAAATGGTAATTATATGACATAATGAAGGTGTTAGTGAAGGCTATGATAGCAATCATTTTGCAAAATACATAGGTATCAAATCAACACTGTGGTACACCTTAAACTTATACAATATTATATGTCAATTATATCTCAATAAAGCTAAGAGAAAAGGAGAATCAGAACATCATCAGACTACTCAACAGCAATCTGAAAGAAAATTATTTCCAATACACAAATCCAGCCAAATCACTAATCAAAGGTAATGGTAAAATAGAGACATTTCAAACATTCGAGATCTCAAAAAATACACCTCCCATGTAGCCATTCTCAGAAGGTTATGAAGAATGTGAACTACCAAAATGAGGGAGTTAATCTAGAAAGAGAAAGACATGGGATCGAGGAAATGGAGATTAAACCGAAGAGAAAGACAAAACCAGAGAAAGTTTATGAGATGACCATGGACAGAAGATTGAGAAATCAACCAGCTAATCTACAGCAAGTTACTAGTTTCAAGTGAAAAGTCTTCAAGGAAATGAAATTGACAGGGTACTTAATGTGTTTGAAAATGTTAAGGGTAGATTTTAATGGTTGCAAAGAAATTGGCAGATAAAAGAAGTCTATGACAAATATTAGCCCTGGGTCAGAGGCTGAGGGATAGATTATACACAGAAAAGGAAATTTATCACAGTGGACTGCATGGCTGCATTACGAATCTTGCTACATAATCAAAACAATATCAAGATTGTGTATTGATCTAAGCAAAATCAGTGTTCGTACACATCTATCCATGTTTGTAATGGGGCAGAGCAATGAAAGAGGGCTAAATCCTCATCTTCTATAGCCGGAAGTCAGTAAATACAAACTATAAGTTTTGGGGGAGGCAGCAATAAGGCATGTTATTTAGAGATATGTAGGTAAGTACCAAGACAATTGCATCAGTGTCATATGATGTATAAAGACATAAGAATCCCCAAAGATATATTACGTTGCCTGGAAAATAGAAGGAAGGACCTTCTTACCAGAGAGAACATCTCCATATGCTGTGGTCATAAGTCTACATCCTCATCTAAAGAGCCACTGTCCTCCCTGCCACGGCTTTACCCACACCCTAACTTCAGGAGTTCCTACACCATTCACATTTGGTTATTCACTTCAAACTTAGTTTATATTTGCTGTCAGTCCTGTCCAGCGGAGTTTGGTCTTTCCTTTTCCATGTTCCCATCTGCCGTTTTTACTTTGCTCTCCACTTTCCCTCACAGCCACACAGAGCTTCTTCTCCATGTTCTGCTGCAACAAGATTGCCTGCCAGTTAAAGGTCAAACACAGGCGCTCTCTGTTCTTCAGGCTGATATGGTTGCTCTGACGGATTGCTATTCTTACCAATATTGATGGCCTTATTAGATTCCAATTACAGCTCCCTTCAGCCTGGTACCTAATTGGGTTAGAATCTGGAGGCTTCAACTACACAAGCTCCCTCTGCTCTTAAAAAATGCAGATAGTCTTTAAAGAAAGACAGTCTACTCCCAATTAAATTAGATACACAGTACACATGCCTGATAAGTTTTGATATTAAGCTACAACATAGGTGTCTGTTTTGTAGAAGGCTAAGGGCTAGCTAATGAAATAATTTTAATTTCTCAGGGAAAAAAGTACTGACCAGCAATACCATAACAACAACATAGAGTAACCATTTACACCCCCAATCATTCAGCAAACATTGATGAGAATCTGCTCTCTTCTTGGAATGCTGGTCAGTCAGGGTAGAGAATAACAGAGGCATAGTTTCTGCCCCATGGAGCTCATAATTGAACAAGGATGTCAGTCTACAGAACCGTTGATTATGATGTGTCTTCCAATAGCTCTGTGAGAAAGATTTAGACCTCTTTCACTCCAAATGCTAGAGCACATTTCCAAAACGTGACTGTCACTCAAATCTCCAAAGTTTTCAGTGATGTAAGATGGGAGCAGACAGGGGTATATTTATTATTTGTACTTTCCCGAGTGCCCATTTCTACTGCTAACGGGGATGGGATATAGTACCTTCATCTAAATCACCAAACCTTGCTTATTTGTAATAGGAAATTGCTGTGGAGACACAGGAGTCACCTGAGAAGGCATAAAATAAAGAAAATTGCCAAAATTGGGACCATTGCCCTTTCTTCTGTCACCGTTCCAACTGCACAAGCAGTATTTCCTAATGATCTTTGAGTCCATGGACTTCAGACACACTCCGTGTTCATTTATACCCTTATCTTGCTAATTGCCCATTCCAAGCTTAAAGTAGCCTCTCTGACTCTACAACTGTGTCAGCAGGGGTGAGCTGTTCCATAGTTTTCCTTGAAAGCTAGAAATAAAGTCTGATTTCTCTGGGGAGTCCCATGATAAAGCTCTATGGAGATTTCCTGCAAATGGTAGTCAATGACATGCTTGAACACATCCCTGGCAGAAAAAAATCACACCATATGATCATATGTGGTGGATGCACTGATCCACTGCCTAGATCCCTCTTAAGGAGTGAAGGACTGTTCTCCCAGCTGTTGAGAATACTGACAGAAGATGGTCTTTAATCACTACCCCTCCTTGAGAACTGACTTGGCCGAAGAAAACTGCCCTGTTCAAGTTTATACTTCTTTCTAGGGGCAGCTTGCATTCACGCATCAGTGTTAGAATATGAAAACTCTGCTCCTTCATCCCAACTCAAGAAAGTTCTTCTAAAGGGCCATCCAGTGCCAGAGCTCCCACAGGATCAGCTAACACAACTGTGCAGACTGGTTGCAGCTCAACGTCTTCCTAACCAATCCTGCTTTCTTCCACTCCCTATCACAACCCAATAACAATCCCTAATATATGTCCTGTTCATTAATCTCCATTTCAAAATTTGTTCCCCAGGGAATGCAATTTGTGACCATAGATCAACTAGTTTGGAAACACTATGCATTCCTGCTTTAGAACTTGGGCTAAATTGAGACTCTGGAAGTTACTTTGCAGTTGTCTTTCATTAGATTTGGTACTATTGGTAAACAAAAGTGGTGGATTTTTTTAAAAAAGAATAAATGAGATCTTCCAGCCTAAGTTAAACTTCTGTCACTAAAGAGGACTTTGACTTGGATGTCTTCAAATCTCCTCTCTTTCCAACCTTCCATTAAGGTGATCCCTTGCTTAAAAGGAGCATCAAAAAGGAAGATGGTGGTGGGGTGCCTGCGTGGCTCAGTCTGTTGAGCGTTCGACTTCGGCTCAAGTCATGATCTTACGATCCATGAGTTTGAGCCCCACATTGGGCTCTGTGCTGACAGCTCAGAGCCTGGAGCCTGTTTCGGATTCTGTGTCTCCCTCTTTCTCTGCCCCCCCCCCCATGCTCTGTCTCTCTCTTTCTGTCAAAAATAAATAAACATTTAAAAAAAAAGATGGTGGAGAGAACATCCTAGCTTGATAAAAGCTAGGGAATTCTTAGGAGAGAGGTTGGGAGTGAGAAGCTGAGAGCTGAAATATAATAAACAGGGGTGATGGAGAGGAAAAAATAAAAGGGAGGTAGTAAGAATTATTCATAGACATTGAGTGTCCCCTTCATGGTGATCAAGAAGTACAAATGGAAGACTTGAGTTATGTTGAAATTTCATTTGTTTGTATATCCTCTTTAGACCAGAGCATCATTCAGGATGCACTTGTGGGTCATGCCTTAAGAATCTTACCCATCTCGGGGCGCCTGAGTGGCTCAGTTGGTTAGGTGACTGACTTTGGCTCAGGTCATGATCTCACAGTTTGTAAGTTCGAGCCCCGCATAGGGCTCTGTGCTGACAGTTCAGAGCCTGGAGCTGCTTCGGATTCTGTGTCTTCCCTCTCTCTACCCCTCCCCTGCTCACGCTCTGTGTCTCTCTATCTCTCAGTAATAAATGAGCATTAAAAAAAATTTTAAAAAAAATAATCTTACGCATCTCAGTGAAGATGGAATGGATTAGCCCACCGGCTACATGTAAGCTCCTCCCCAGCTGGACATCATCAGCTCCAAGTAATAGATATGTACATTGGAGTGAACACAAAGCATTCTGAGTATTGACCCCAAAATGCTGTAGGAAGAAATGACATTAATTATTCTTACTTTAAACATGAGAAGCGGGAAATTAACAGAGAGAATAAGTTAAAAATAAGAGTAAATAAATTTTAAAATGTGAAGATTAAAATGCAATAAAATCCATTTTACCTAAAATAATCATCACTTGATACCCTAAAGTAAAAAAGTACTTTGTTGTAAGACAAATAGAACCTGGAAATTATGCCTACTAAGTAAGCTAAGCTACTGTCTAAACATCAGCAATTATTTATGTATTAGTTCTGAAAATCTGCCTTACACTGCAGGAATAGGCATGGAGATTTTGCTATACAGGTGATAGAGCTAATGTGATCTTTTATGAAATGGCATAAAATACCTTGTGAAAAAAATTCAAATACAAGAGTAGTTCTTTCCCTGTGATAAAATCTGTATAATTTGAACTCTGGCTGCCAAGATAAGAAAGTGGACAGTGACCCAAAAGAACTTTATATGTAGGTTTGATTAAATCATACATTCAAGAGCGAGCAGTATGTGACCAAAAAGGGATGACCATAGTGATCAACTGTGGCAATCTAAGTCCATCAGGAGTTAGAATTCACACAGTAAGTTAAATAGTGGAAGTTTAATACAAAGAATGATTAACTGATAAAAGAATAACTAAGTTATGAGGGCACTCTTACATGGTACCGTAGGGCTAAGGAAGGGACCTAGGGAAGGATAAACTTGGAAGGGGTGAGTAGATGTGGTCAAGTCCACCATATTGCTGAACAGTTTACTGGTTTGGCTAGGTTAGAGCCAGTGGGTAGCTTCTGGCAAGAAATAGGTCACCCTCCAGAGTGCAGGTGGGGAACAAGAGATTAGCCATTGATTCTTTGCAGCTAGATGCTTGTTTCCTAGCTGGCTATAAGCTGAGGACTGCTCTATCTTTGTGGAAGCCATCCACGTTCTACTCATGCACCCCCCTTCTTCAGCAGTGGGGCATCAAGTCTTATTTATATTTTGAATCTTTCTGACTTCCCCTTTTGCCATCACTCCTTTCTGTGAAAGGGCTCATGGGATTAGATGAGGCCCAACTACATACCCCTCAATGTTAAAGTCCACTGATTCTACATCTATATGATTCTTTTGAGTGTGTAAGAACACATAATAACAGGACTACACAGGACCACTAGAAAGTGGCAAAGACCTCCTCAAATTCTACTTACCACAGAGCTTCGCTTTAATCAACTCTTACGAAGAATACTTTTTAGATCATACTATTGATTAAGCAAATACTACATCTAGAAAATGGTGACTATAGACTCTTTAGTATCACTACATTGGTAAGGGAATTTATGTTTGCTAAATTCCCTCAGATATTATATTAGTACATAATAATAGTTAACGAATATCAATTCTGTTGCCATTACTTTCTCATTCTGCACTCCAGATGCCAAGAACTATGGGCGGATCAGGTAAGAACTGTATGTGGCCTTTCAAGCCAACATAAGGCAAACTGCTTATTAACTCCTCCCAAGCTGTGGAGAAGAGTCTGTAGTTGCAAGCTGTGGTGTTACTCAGTAGGATGATTAGTACCTGCCAGAAAACTCACCCAACTCTTCCTTTATAAACCAAAATCCATAGTTTAAAGGGTTGGAGTCAGCTAAGAGCTACAGAAGATGCATTCAAAAACATCTTTAGTTCAATACACAAGGCTTCATTCTATCAGCATTTAACATATACACACCAAGGGCCTAGCCCAGCATGTTCTTGACCTTTGGGTACTGCCATGAACAAGACAGAAAAGGTCTGTGCTTTCAAGAAGTTCACATTCTAGTGGAGATAGCAAAGAATAAGTAAACAAATATACAGGTAAGTAATATAAATAAGAAACTCCCAGAAGGTGTTAAGTGTCATGGAGAGAATTCAAATAGCATGGAATAAGGAGTTAGTAACTGGGTGTATGCTTAAGTCTGGGTGGTCAGAGAAGATTTCTCAGAACGAATGATGTTTAAGATGACATCTGAATGACAAGAAGCTGGGAAAGCAAAGAACAAGTGAAAGAGCATTCAAACTCAAGAAAGAGTTTGTAGTAAGGCCCTGATTCAGGCAGAGACCTGGCACGTTTGAGGAACAGGAAGAAAATCAGTGTGGCCAAAGCATGATTGGCCCGACGTATGTGACAGAAGAGGCGGGTGGGACAAGAAGGTTGCTTATTAATATGACATGAGGTAAACATGGCGGGCAGGGAGCAGACTTATATAGGATGTTATAAGCTAGGAGAGGCAGAGTTTGACTTTTATTCTAAGACTGATGAGAGCCTTTGGGGTATTTTAACAGGAAAGTGACATGAGCTTATTAATCATTTTAAAAGATTACTCCTAATACTTTAGTGAGTGAGAGTAAGGAAAATGGAGGCAGGGAAAGTAATTAAGAGGATAACACAGTAACCTAGACGAGAGATGAAGGTGGCTTCAGACTAGGAAGGTAGTGCTGGAAATACAGTGAAAATTAAAGGTATGTTTTGAGAGAAAGACAACAGAACCTACTGAGGATTTGATGTAGGGCTGGAAGAAAAAGGAAAGAATTGACAGTCATTCCTAGGTCTGTTCCTTAAGCAGCTGAGTACATTGTGTTGATGTTTAATGAGACGCAAAAGACTGAGGGAAGAACACATCTTGGGAGAAAACTAAAAGTTGTAGCTGGCTGTGTTAACATAGAAGCATATAAAGATGTCCAATTCACAGTAAGATATATTTAGCTCTTGAAATGGGGAGCAGGCAATGACTAAAAATATATTTTTGAGGATGTAGATGGCAGTGGAATCTATGGGATTCATAAGTCCACCCAGAGAGAGGATAGACAGCGAAGAAAAGTGAGGGAAGTGGTGAAGGACAGAGTCCTGCAGTAACCTGAGAGAAATCAAGCCCAGGCACCAAAGCCAGCAAACAAAACTTAGATGAAGTAGCCAAGGAGACAGAAAACACAGAAACTTCCATGTTCTAGAATGTAAGAGAAGACTGTGTTCCAAAAAAAGGAGAGTAATTGATTGTGTGATAAATTGGCGAGAAATTATTGGTATCATTGAGCAGAGCAGAACCAGTGGAGTAGATGGGATAAAAGTCCAATTGGTGAGAAAGTGCAGTCAGAGACCCAGACACCTATGTCCTAAAGATTTGTGGTGAAGGGAAGAAGAAAAATAGGTTATTAACCAAAGAGGATGTAAGAAAGGGAGGATTTATTTTTCAATACTTAAGGCAATTATCCAATAGAAATAAAGAAAGTGATGAATCTCTTTCCCCATGTAGTCTGTATTCTGCTCTAAAGCTAGAGGCAAATGTAATCCTAATAGGAGACTTTAAAACCTTGGGATGTGTGGTAATATGGAACAATTATTTTCCATGTCAAAAACAATATTTATTCCTCCAGTGGGTAACCAAATACTGGCAGTCATTTGAGCAGAAATGAAAGGAAATATTCAACTAAAATAGAAGGCAGAGGGAGTAAGCAAGATACTCAAGTGTATTTAATACAGAATAAAATTGTTTCACAGGATATAAAATATATGAATGAGGGGCGCCTCGGTGGCTCAGTTGTTTGGACATCCCACTTCAGCTCAGGTCATGATCTCGCAGTTCATGAGTTTGAACCCTGTGTCAGGCTCTGTTCTGACAGCTCAGAGCCTGAAGCCTGCTTCAGATTCCCTCTCTCTCTGCACCTCCCCTGCTTGTCCTTTGTCTATTGCTCTCTCAGAAATAAACAAACATTAAAAATTTTTTAAATAAATAAAAAATAAGCAAAATAAAATATACGAATGAGGTGTCATGTGAGATCAGTGGAGAGAAAAAATCTGGCATCAATATCAAGCTACTGTGCCAAGCAAGATGAGTGGTTGGTCACTGAATGGCCTTGGCCCAGTATAAATGCAGAACTAAATGGAAGGGAAAATGCTATGATCACTCACTTGACTAATGGAAGAATTATATACCTCCTACTAGACTATACTGGCTCCTGGGTTTGGAGCTCAAAATAAACCTCCTCATACATTGCACCTCTGTTCGTACAGAAAGACCTAGAGAAAAGAATAATTACAAATATACCATGCTGTATCTATTCATATCTCTAAATATTCGACTAAAATGTTAGCAACCAAAGCAGGCTCTACAAATATTCTTACCTCCAGTTTTCCTGTTTTATCATTCTTCTCAATTTAATACTGCTCAAAGGGGAGCCCTTGGTCTATATCTTTTTTAAGGGAGGGTATTCATACAAATACACATACACTTCTATACATATTCCTCTCCCCATACCCCCACATATATAATATATGCACACAGACGTGTGTTTGTGGGTGTATATCTACATATACACAGAGACAAAAGCAGTGTCAACATGCATAATACAAACTTCAGCTCATATTAACATAAAAGTCAACATAAGAAACTGGAATGTATATTGTTCTACAATAGAGTGTTTTAAAACTTGACTTTCAGTAACAACAGAAAGCATAACCCTGTTTCATTGAAAACAAAATTGACAACTTTTTTATTTTTTTTACATTTTTAATCATTTTTTGAGAGACAGAGAGAGACTGTGAGTGGGGGAGGGGGAGAGAGAGAGAGAGGGAGACACAGAATCCGAAGCAGGCTCCAGGCTCTGAGCTGTCAGCACAGAGCCCGATGGGGGGTTCGAACCCACGAACCATGAGATCATGACCTGAGGACCTGAGCTGAAGTCTGCCGCTTGACTGAGTGAGCCACCCAGATGCCCCTAAAAGAAATGACAATTTTTTCAAATGTCTTTTTGTTTGGACTCTTACCTGGTTTCTCTCCAGAGAAGTTGTAGCTATAGGAATAAAACTACTTCTAACATCAGTAGATTCACTAATGGATCCCTTTCTCTGTTCATGGAGACAGAGTTTGCCTGGTTAAATCCAGGGCCCTCTAGTAGACCTGGCTGAGTTCCCATCTTCCTCTGGCGGGTCCTAGTTATGTTTTGACAGACAAGCTAATTAGCCACTTTGCACCTCAATTACTTAACCATTTAAGTTTGATCAGAAAGACTACCTACCTCATAGAGATTTTCTCAGGATAATGGAATCACATGCTCATGTCATGTTACACAGAAGCCACCCATAGTAAGCATTCAGTGAATTTTTTTTTATTTTTTTAATGTTTTATTTATTTTTGAGAGAGAGAGACAGAGCATGAGCAGGGGAGGGGCAGAGAGAGAGGGAGGCACAGAATCAGAAGCAGGCTCCAGGCTCCGAGCTGTCAGCACAGAGCCCGATGCGGGGCTCGAACTCACAAACTGCGAGATCATGACCTGAGCTGAAGTCGGATGCTCAACCAACTGAGCCACCCAGGCGCCCCATTAGCATTCAGTGAATGTTAATTATTATTTTATTATTCATTTGTTGGTGACTTACTCCATTAAAATGTATTTCCATTATTGTTGCTGCATTGTTGAGTACTCGCCATGTGTCAAGCCTGTGTTAGGCACTGGGATACAATGTTGAAGAAGATACAGATCTTGCCTGAAAGAACTCAAGCACAGAACCCTCACAGGCTCAGATGCAGACGAAGCAAAACTCCAGGGGATCTTCCTTATTATTCCTGCCATCCTCACATCCGTGTATCTGTCTAACAAATTATTCATAATATGTACATTCTATATGTGTGTGTATGTGTGTGTCATGATGATAATAGAAAGGGATCATTACAACCCTAGAGATATAGGAAAGGCAAACAACAAGCATAGTCAACATATTCTTTATAATTTAAAGCTCCATGCCTGGTAGCCAAACAAAACAAAAAGATACATCATGAAATTTTCTTTGTTTGATAAAAAAGAATCCTATCAGTAAAGTGTGACAGACAGCAAGGCCCACAGCACTACCGCCTGCCAGCATCTCCCTGCTGGGACCACAGCTCCACCAGCCCCGCCAGAGAATTCCTATTATCCGCGCACTGCCGACTGCAGTCACAGCAGCAAGACTCCCTTTCCAAACACTATTCTTTTCGGAGCAGATTTCCAAGATAGGCCTTAAAAAATATTTTTCAAATGCATGATTTGACATTTCTTTTTCAAGAGAGGACTGGTAGCGTTTTAGTTAATTTCCAGTACATTTCTTTAGCTTTGCAAGATCAGTTACGTCATTGTTTTGTACCATGAATGCCCTCCTTCGTTCACTGTTGCAGGTAAGTGGCTCTCTGAGAGAGCCTGATTTCCACACGCTTACCCACATTTCCCAGCAGATGGAAGTTCAGGGCTGTCATTGAGGGCCCCGGGCTCCTCTAGCCCAGGGCTCTGCCTGTAGCCATGCAGCTCTCTCCCTCCTGGTCACTCCTGTGGCCATCAGTAATGCACTGTCCTCTTCTGTCAGTTTTAACTTTTCATGAGTCCATGCCTTCTGCCTCACTAAACAGATTTTAAGGCTCTTGAAGTCAGAATACTTGGAGGTGGTCAATAACTTTCATTTTATTTACAATCAAAATCAGGGGTTTTAAGTTTTAAAAGTGTTTCCTATAGTTAACCTAAAAACAGGGCCGTAATTACCGTCTGTACTTATTACTCGATCCCTGTTGTGAAACACAATTCCCTGCTTGTAGAACTTAACAAGGAGGTACAGGACCACATTAGATGTAGTCAGAGAAGATAGGGAGTAGCTAATAAAAGAATGCATTAGAGAGGGGCCCTTGGGTGGCTCAGTTGGTTAAGCTTCTGACTCTTGATTTTGGCTCAGGTCGTGATCTTATGGTTGATGGGATCGAGCCCTGCATTGGGCTCTGCGCTGACAGCACAAAACCTGCTTGGGATTCTCCTTCTCCCTCTCTCTCTCTCTGCCCCTCACCCACTCCTCCTTGCTCTCTCTCTCTCTCTCTCTCACACACACAATAATAAATAAGCATTTAAAAAAGAGAAAAAAGAATGCATAGATTTATACAGGGCTAAAAACTCAGCTACGTATTTTTCAGTAAGATAATAAAAATGAAAAAAGGTGCCATTATTTGAGCTTCCACTATATATCAGGGATATATGTTTATGTATTAATTTTAAACCTCATAAAAATCATTCAAATTGGCTTGAATGGCCTCATTTTATAGATGAGGAAACCGAGTCTGAAGTTTAGTAGCACTCTTATTCTCACAGCTAGCAAATAAGACAACCAGGGTTTACATCCAGATCAGGCAAGGTATAAAACCCAAGTCTCAACCATTACACTCTCCCTTTTCCACGGTGGCAAATGCTATACACAATAGGCTGTCACCCAAATTCCAAGCCCTTCTGTAGCAACTGGTTACTACTGTGCTTATCGGCCTTTCTCAGCAGCCACAACGCCCAAAGCCCAGGACTCCCTCCCCTGCTGTTAGTTCTAGAAATCTGTATTGTTGTTTCCAAACTCCTAAGAGGCCCAGCAATGAAACAATGAAAGAATGAGAAGGCGCTCCCTTTAAGTCTAATGAGGATAAGAGGTTCCTGTAAAAGGAGCAAACTTTTGCTCTGGGGCTTTATCTTTCAAAGATTCTTTCATCTAAAGAGAGCTATACTAACATTCTCAAAGAAAGCAATGAATTTTTGTTTGAGGAGTAATTTGGGGTTATGTCAATTATTTTCCATCTTTTTAGACTGGATCTACAAGAACTATCCTTTAACCAAACTTTCTTCAGAAGGATTGCAAATTTTTCCATCAGAGATTAAACCTGTCAAAGGTTCCAGAATGGCGACTGAAATCATAATAAAGAATTCTTAGTATACAAATTCTTATTTTATATTTGCAGTGCATGTGGCTGATATTTGGAAAAGGGCCTAGAAACCCTACAATTATAATCAAGTTTATAAATTCTGTTCTCACTTAATTATAAATCCTGATTACATTTTCTCTGCCAGATTCCTGCCTAATGTTCCCATTTGATAATGAGCTCTATAAAAGCTATCCAGTGCACATGATTTCATGTGATGTTTCCCCAGGTACCAATGTACTCTGACTTGAAAAGATTACTCCAGTCCACGCATTTGGAAGTGAGTTTCCTGAATTCTGTCATTCTCTGGTGTGCTGCAATGAAGCCCACTAACTGGGTCAGAGAAGTAGGAAAGAGGTTCTCCTAAGTAGTAATGAGGATGAATTCTTGCACTTCATTCTCAATGTTAAGAATCCTTTCAGAACAGAAGAGATTTATGTAACCCTGCGCTGAGTATGGCAAAATCCAGATCTGGATGAGAAGGATATTTGGATCAACACATAACCATGAAATGTAACCTCCTTGCCGAACAATTTGCCTGGAATTAGTGAAGAGAATCGCCTAAGACACTCCTGCCCACTGAATTGTATCTGGTAGGGGGTTCTCCCTTTTTGTAGAGTCCCAAAAGCCGTTCTTCGGACGTTTTTCTCTGAATGAAGTAGGCCAAACGTCAGTAGACTTCCTCCTAGAAAACTTACTGTTATAAGGAAATACAATGTGCAGCTAAAGTGTAACCTTGTGATAGGCAATAAAACAAAACTATGTTTAGATGTATTTTATTCTGTAGGTTTTAAGAAATGAAAGCTTATTTTCAGATATTTTTCTTAGGGAAGTAGCTTTCCTGGGTTCTGGTTTCAGGCCAATCCATCTCAAAGTCCACCAAGGAAACAGGGAGGAAGGTCACCTGATTTTATGTATACAGAGTTTTGAGACTGGAGTTAAGAAGAAAGTCCACTGGGGCGCCTGGGTGGCGCAGTCGGTTAAGCGTCCGACTTCAGCCAGGTCACGATCTCGCGGTCCGTGAGTTCAAGCCCCGCATCGGGCTCTGGGCTGATGGCTCAGAGCCTGGAGCCTGTTTCCGATTCTGTGTCTCCCTCTCTCTCTGCCCCTCCCCCATAAATGCTCTGTCTCTCTCTGTCCCAAAAATAAATAAACGTTGAAAGAAATATATAATAAAAAAAAAAAAAAGAAGAAAGCCCACTAAAAGCCTTCCCTAGCCCCAAGAGCACCCAAACAGGGAGCAGATGATGGAAGAAAGGAGGCAAAACTCACTGGGATTAAAAGATTGCCGCCCTCTTTCCCTTTCTTCCTTCCACAGTGACGGTGGAAAAAATGAGAGTTCTCTTCTTTTTTCCTTACGTACCTTCATTATTATACAATTCACATTTACACAACGTAATGTGTGCCTTTTCACAAACTTTGCGTCAGCCCAAGCAATGAGTGCAATTATTCTGCTGAAAATGAAAAAAAGCATTGCAAGTGATTTTCACACATAAACAAGGAACGTGAGAGAAGATGAGTCAGAACGAATGAAAACTGGAAAGGAGTCACTTGTCACAGGGTCAGTCAGCTGACTTTTATAATTGCCAGAGAGGAGTGAGACGCTCCTCGACACTGTTTCTCAAAACAACCACGAGTCTCCAGTCTCATTTCCGGTTCCTTTAACAGGCATTTTGGTCTTCCGACACAGCCATTTGTGCTCTCTACAGCCCAACCCAAGAAAGGAAGGAATCATAAGTAAAGAAGAGACAGGTTTGGTTTTGATTTTTTAATTTTTTTTAATGTTTATTCATCTTTGAGAGACAAACCATCAGCGGGGGAGGGGCAGAGAGAGAGGGAGACACAAAATCCCAAGCAGGCTCCAGCCTCCCAGCTGTCAGCACAGAGCCTGACACGGGGTTCGAACTCGCCAGCAGTGAGCTCACGACCTGAGCCAAAGTCCTGCACTTAACCAACTAATCCACCCAGGTGTCCCAGGAAGAAACAGGTTTTGAAATACAGAAAAACACCACGGGGCGCCTGGGTGGCTCAGTCGGTTAAGCGTCCGAGTTCGGCTCAGGTCACGATCTCATGGTTCATGGGTTGGAGCCCCACGTCGGGCTCTGTGCTGACAGCTCAGAGCCTGGAGCCTGCTTCCGATTCTGTGTCTCCTTCTCTCTCTGCCCCTCCCTTGCTCCCGCTCTGTCTCTCTCTGTCTCAAAAATAAATAAAAACATTAAAAAAAATTTTTTACAGATCTCCAAGTAAATTTATACTCACACTATGAGACAATCTCAGAAGCTGATTTGTAAACAGAATTCTGAGTGATGCTTTCAAAAACAACACCAAGATGATCAAAAATCTAAACTAATAATATCTATTGCTATATGTCTATTGCCATATGCAATGTGTCTGTTTTAAGGACTTTTGTGCTATCTTTCAAGTACATGTGTATGAAATACTAATAAAGATGTGGTTTTCAGCTCTATGAGCTTCTGTCTCCACATTTTATAAGTAGAAGGAGGAAGAATTAATACATCATGACTAAAGAATGATACAGAAAGTAATTTATATAAATGTCCATACTTATATATCCTGTACACTAGAAAATGTTTTAAAAACTGTCTCAGGGGTGCCTGGGTGGCTCAGTAGGTTAAGTTTCCGACTTTGGCTCGGGTCATGAGCTCAGGGTTCCTGAGTTCCAGCCTCATGTTGGGCTCTGTGCTGACAGCTCAGAGCCTGAAGCCTGCTTCACATTCTGTCTCTCTCTCTGCCTCCCCATGAACTAAAAGTACAAGTGAAGAAACTTCTAGAGAATAGAAGTTCTCTATTCTTATCTTATTCTAAGATAAAATGGAAGGGGCCTAGTTAAATTTGAATTTCAGATAAATAGTAAATCATTTTTCAGTGTTAGGTATGTCCCAAATATTGCACAAGACATTGTTATACTAAAAAAAAAGTAAGTTGTGTTTATCTGAAATTCAAATTTAACTGAGAGTCCAATTTTGTTTTCTTTTTTTCTGAAATCTGAGAGCCCTAACTAAAAATCTGAATGGGGCTACATTGTTGTATCTTAGAGAGCCACCAAGATATTGCCAAATTTATCCTACACACTGGACCTTGCACTGTATTATGTGTCTATATTTTAACAGATTTTTTTTCATCTTTTATTTTTGAGACAGAGAGAGAGAGAGCATGAGCAGGGGAGGGGCAGAAAGAGAGGGAGACACAGAATTGGAAGCAGCATCCAGGCTCTGAGCTGTCAGCACAGAGCCCAACGACACAGGGCTCGAACTCACCAGCCATGAAATCGT
Organism: Prionailurus bengalensis; assembly: GCF_016509475.1. Lineage (NCBI taxonomy): Eukaryota > Metazoa > Chordata > Mammalia > Carnivora > Felidae > Prionailurus > Prionailurus bengalensis. The sequence continues at coordinate 104,239,594 of NC_057349.1, forward strand.
GACCTGAGCTGAAGTCGGACGCTTAACCGACGGAGCCACCCAGGTGTCCCTGAATAGATAGGTTTTGTCTGCACCATCATTCGAAAATCAAATTCCTCTTTAAGTGTGATTTTGAATCAACTAGAGCACCATACTTGCTGTTGTATATTTAGGGTCCCATTACTTCACATTTCTTTTCCTCAGTCTTCTTACTTGTAAAAGTTAGGATAATACATACCTCATAAGTACCACAAAGTAATTGAAATATTATCTATGTCATGCATAGTATAATACCTGACAAGCAGAAATAAATTTAGTAAGGTGTAGGGATTCAGAGAGAGGGCTCTAGAACTGGGTATTCTGGATTCAAGACCTAACTGCATCCCTCCCTTAGCCATATGACCTAAGGCAAGTTACCACACTTCCCCCTGCTTCAAGTTCTTCATTTGAACTTAGAGATAAGGATAGTAAATTTTTCATAGGGCCGTTATGAAATTTAAAGAATCATTGCACATATAGCCCTGATTTTGAACTTTATAATAATTTGATGATGGTGAATTTAAATAATTAACACTCTTGAGGATTTCAATAAATACTTGTTTATTAATGAATTAAATACACAATTTGCAGCCCAACATTACTAAATGCATTGGATATACGTTGCATTCCCAGTTTATTGTGTCAAAGTTTTGCCTTTTACTTTGGATTTTGTGCTACAAATCACTTCCTAAATTCTAAGCTCTACAACATTAGAATAGAAATTCACATGTAAATAGTAGCTATGTTTACCTGAACATTTGAAATATAAATTTAGCAAGACTGTATATTCTCTCACTTGGCTTGAAATTAACAATGCAGTACCTGTTTATAAACTGTCAGATCTTTTTAAAAAAAAAAAATGTTCCTATCCCTTTCATAAATGTAATATCAACCCTGGAGCCTATACACTGATTTGATTGAAAGATGTTTTTATCTAAAGAAATAAAATGCTCAGGGCAGTTGGGTGGTTCAGTCAGCTGAGCGTCTGACTTCCACTTGGATCATGATCTCACTGCTCGTGAGTTCGAGCCCCATGTCGGGCTTTGTGCTTACGGCTCGGAGCCTGGAGCCTGCTTCAGATTCTGTCTCCATCTCTCTCTGCACCTCCCCTGCTCGCTCTCTGTCTCTCTGTCACTCTCAAATGTAAAAGAAAAAACATTAAAAAAAAAAGAAAGAAAGAAAGAAAGAAAGAAAGAAAGAAAGAAAGAAAATGCTCAACTAATGAAATTACTAGGAAATTGTAGTGCCCTGGCAGAAGTGTTCACATTTTTACCTGTATCTAGTGGTGTTGACTATGATCCCATGAAACAATCCCTGAAACAAAAACAAAGGCTTTAAAGTTGAATAAGGGCGCTTGGAGTGTTCAGTCGGTAAAGTGTCCAACTCCTGATTTCAGTTCAGGTCACCATCCCAGGGTCGTGGGATCAAGCCCCACATTGGGCTCTGTGCTGAGCATGGAGCCTGTTTGGATTCTCTCTCTCTCTCTCTCTCTCTCTCTCTCTCTCCCTTTGCCCTCTCCCTTGCTCTCTGTCTCACTCAAAACATAAATATAAATAAATAAATAAATAAATAAAGTGAAGTTGAGTAAAGAGTTAGAAACTATGGTAGTTTGTCTTCTACTCTCTTTACCTCTGTAAAATATATGCATTTTTAAAAAGTAAAATGGAATACTTCAAAAGACAATAACAGAGCAACAAAATCCATATGCAGTCCGAATTAGCTACATCTATGCAATTATATTAATTAGTACACACTGAATTATGCCACACTAACAAATTAAGCCCCAAGCTTAAGTGGCTTAATACAACCCCAGGTTACTTCTGGTTCATCTAAAGGCCAGTGCAAGTCAGTGACGGTTTCTGTCCCCATATACTCCTTTGGGGGTCCCAGCAGGTGAAGATTCCACTTTGGAACTCACAGTGGCAGAAGAGTGGACAGCTTCCACCTGTCCAAAAATGCCTTGGCCCAGAGTGACAGGGTCACTTCCTCTCCAACCTGTTGGCTAGAAAGTGATATGGTTGCACGTACCTGGAAGAGAGCCCAGAATGTGAGAGAGCAAAGGAGGCTTGGTGAACAGTAAGTGTCCCTGCCAAGAGGCGACCGTCATCAAATAGTGGAGTGTAACTCTGACCATCGCAGCTCTTCTGAAAGACATGAAGTTCCCAGTAACAAAAGCCTGCCCTTGCTTCACAATATACAATCACTGTTCCACCCCCGCCCCCAGTCAGTCAAGATAAAAAGTGAACGAGCTTATGGTTCAAGGAATTTAATTATTTTCTTCTAACCAGCTATAGTTGAACTTGTCAGCCATGTTGATATTGAGTAATTGCCTATATATCTTGTCTTTCCTCACAATTTGATTTCTTTTCGTAATGAAAGCTCAAGGAATTTGTTGTTTCCTTTAGTACAGATGTTCCTCATTTGATGTTATAAATGTGCTACTGAAAAGTTGTGCGTAAATCAGATTTTTATAAATTGAATCACATTCCCATTAACTTTATCTTTGCTTCTGCTTCACAGTAGCTCTGGACAATTTATCTTTAAATTAGTCTCAGTTTTATAAAGAAGAGTGACAGGTCAGAGGGTATTTCCCAACAGGCTGGGATAAGAATAGACCTTCCATCACCACGATATGGACTAGTTCCTCACGCTGACATGTTATCGGAGTCCATTTAGGAAAAAGGTACCCAGTTTTTGAGAATAAAAACAAAAAAAGAAAAGGAAAGACTGTCAGAGAAACAGGTACGGGAGGAAGGATTTCCTTCCATTTTAAGAGTATGTCACCCAGTAAACATTATTTAATCCAAGTGAAAGGGACTTTTCTGGAGGGCGGCATGCTCATACAAAGCACTGAAAGCTTTTTCCTCAGATATAATGGGTCCTAGTCAAACAAATTAACAACCAGATTTCATGAACTCACTTGATAAAAAAGAAATGTTCACATTGAGATAAAGAAAAGGAAGGAGGTGTCAAAAAGATGTGGGCAAGATGTTTGATAATTTGTCCAGATATATGTTCCTGCACTAATTTTGTTAACTAAACCCTGAAAAGAAAAAGCTGAACAAGACTTTTTTTTTGAAAACTGAACTGTACAATTCTCTTATCTTTTCTCTCTTTGCCTTTTTCCTTCCAATGATTTGCTACAGTCTCTAGGGACTCAGAGAATAGTCAGTACAGCATGAAAGAGCTTTCTTTATCTGTTACGTTATTCTGAGTTGTTTTCTCCTTATAGCCCAACTTTATTCCGATGGCCATTCACTGATCCACAGCAATCACAGACTCATGAAATCTTAGGGTACAGAAGGACCTTTAAAAAATCACTAATCCTCTTGTGTGCATTCTGGGCCATATCCCATGAAACTAAGAGGAAATGTCAGTGAAAACTAAAAAGTGCAGAGGATGCATAACACAGAGCACAAATGCCTTTGTGGGCAGAGAGAAGAGCTAGGAACATACTAAATAACTATTGAAATTAGAAACCTAGTAAGTCTCTGTTTTGCTTTTCTGGTCCCATTGCTGTTCCACAGATATCCCACATCTACACTGATCCCAGAATTTTATGACCTAGCCCTCCTTCCAGTAATATGCATATTAACTACGCTACTGTTCTGTAGGATAAATTGCTATTCGATACATATTAAATGTAATGAAGATGCTTGAGAATGGTAGTGTCTTGTCAGGACCAACACCCAGTGTTAGAAATTGGTAAAAACATTAAAAGAGAGATTGGGGCACCTGGGTGGCTCAGTCGGTTAAGCATCTGACTCTTGGTTTCAGCTCAGGTCATGATGAAATTGTAAAGCCTGCTTAAGATTCTCTCTCTCCCTCTCTCTGCCCTCCCCCCCCCACCTCTCTCTCTCTCTCTTTCAAAATACATAGACAATAAAAAAGAGAGAGAGGTTAAAAAACAGAGTTATCCTTACAAATTAGGGAAAGTCTGGGGTTAAATTACAAGGATTTAATTGTTTGGTTAAGACCAGAGATCAGAGAACAATTTTAGAAGCAGAGTAGAGGGGATAACCTATCAAGGAATGAGAAACTCAGGATGTCCCTTAGAGCCTAAGAAGTTCCCTGACACTCAGGACAATACCTTGAGAGCCCCTGGATTTGTAATTTGCTGCTTAATTTCAGGTATATAAAACAATGCACATTTTGAAGGAATATAAACACGGACAATAAATGCTTATGAAACATATGAGAAAGGGGGCAGAAGGGATGATAAAAGACAAGCAAGCAATCCTCTCCGTCAGTGAAACCAAAAGAGACCTCTCTCCCTGAGTCCTGCAATTGTGGGAGGACTGAGAAATCCTAGTGGCTTCTGACGGCTGAACTGAGCAGACGTACAGAGTTGTTTACTGCAGTAGTGACTACAGATCCCACGCAGAGTGGATTGTCAGGAATTTTGTCAAGTGGTAGAGTGATCAGGGGCTCTATGGACTTAAGGGGACAAGGGGACCTGAGACAGAACATAGGAGGTGTCGGTTTCATCCTTTTAGGAATCAGTGACTCAATTAGGAGCATATTAAAAATACAGACCCTAACTTACTCCTGGACATTCTTACTCAGAGGTGGGGTAGAGCCTAGGACCTCGCATACTTAACAAGCTTTGTAAGTGACTGTGAGGAGATGGGCCATAGAATACACTTTGAGAAGCACAGCTTTGAGGAAAGTAGCATGAAAACAGCTTCTCATCACATTCTAACAGAAGAGACGTAGGGCCAGGAGATAACAAGGGAGGGCAACAAAGCCAAGTCCACACACAGACCTGACCCAGATATTTATAACAAACCAGACTTCCAAATAAATTTGCCAAATTTTATAGATATCTTCAGACTCCTTCAATATTACAATCATATGATTATCTAAATGAATTAGATAAAGGTACAAAGGGATTTGAATTTTCCTAACAGTTACATCAAATCTGTTATGACGTATCTGTAGAAATCACCTAAATTAGGTGAGAATATCACTTTGTATATAGAAATCATTCACACAAAAGGGTTTTAAAAATGCTCACATTCTTACAGCTTCAAAGGCATGCTGCCCTAATTTAAATTTGTTGAAAAACGTGTCTTTGTGCAAGTGCTGTATATAGGAAACATGATGCTCTATGTATTAGAAATATTTTTCTTTTTTTTTTAAGATATATTTTTAAAGTTTACTTATTTCTACTGAGAGAGAGAGAAGGAACGTAATTGGGGGAGGAGGAGACAGACAGACAGAATCCCAAGCAGTCTCCACACTGCCAGCACAGAGCCTGACCCAGGGGCTCGAACCCAAGAACTGTGAGATCATGACCTGAGCCAAAATCAAGAGTCAGACATTTAACCAACTGAGCCACCCATACGCCCCACAAAATATATTTCTAACTCTATCTCATCCAGTTGTAGGACCTCCTTTCCCCATCAAGGAAATTTCATAATATTTCTGAAAGTCAATAAATACTTTCCATCTTCAACATGACGTCAATTCCTTTCCCTTCTACTCCGACAATCATCAGAACAGGAGAACATGCCTCAGCGGGACAATTTCTCAATGTCCCTCCTGCTGCTGGTGCATCAGTCACATTGTGCCAGTTCCATGAGGCACGGAAGCTGGCCCACTGACGTGGAAAGAATCACTTCCTCCTCAACCCTCAAGTGACTTTGTGCCATACTCTGCCACAATGATGCCAAATGTTAAGCCACAGGGGAAAATTTCCTCTAAATACTGAGTGTTAAAGCCACTGTTTCTGTCCCTTTTTTCATTCCCACTTTCCCTCAGACTCAGACCAGAAAACACAGGAGCTGGTCAGAAAACTAACCTTGAAAAACACTCCCCTCTCTTCCAAACATCCCATCCCAGAGCAAAGATTATCTTTCTCTGTCTTCCTGTGCTATCCATACTCCGACAGAGTTTTTAAATGGGATTCTGGAAACTCCTGGATCAGATCTCCAAAGCTACTTGTGAAATAGGCAGACTCCCAGGTACCATTCCAAGCTGCTGGCTCAGAATCTCTGGGCTGGATCAAGGAATTTGGCTTATGACAAAGCATCCCAAGTAATAATTATGCATACTAAATTTTATGATCCTTTAGAATTGTGCAATTAGCTCATTCTACCCAAGGGTTTTATTTCACTTGGAAACTTTACATTAAATGAGCAATTAATGTCTCCTTAAAAATTGAGACTTAGATATAATTGCAGCAGGCTCCCTGAACCAGTTAGTCTCAGTTGGGATTGATCAGAAAGGATCTAGAAAGTTTAAAAGGCTTTATTTATACTTGTAGAAAAACATTATTTTATAATTATTATTTGCTCTGATGCTATTTCTGTCACATTTGCTTAGAAAAAATGGTAAGAAAGAAAAATGAGTCCCTCTCTTAGAAAATTACAATAGACATCTATAAACCAATAACAAAGCAGCAGAAACAAAAATCAAGGAATTGATCCCATTTACAATTGCACCAAAAATCATAAAATAGGAATAAACAGAAACAAAGAGATTAAAAAAATCTATACACTGAAAACCATAGAAAGCTTATGAAAGAAATTGAAGAAGATGCAAAAAAATGGAAAAATATTCCATGCTCGTGGATTGGAAGAACAAATATTGTTAAAATGTCAATATTACCCAAAGCAATCTACATATTCAATGCAATCCCTATCAAAACAACACCAGCATTTTTCACAGAGCTAGAACAAACAATCTTACAATTTGTATGGAATCAGAAAAGACCCCAAATAGCCAAAGCAATCCTGAAAAAGAAAACCAAAGCTGGAGGCATCACATTCTGGACTTCAAGATGTATTACAAAGCTATAATCATGAAGACAGTATGGTACTGGCACAAAAACAGACACTGAGATCAATGGAACAGAATAGAGAACCCAGAAATGGACCGACAAACGTACGCCCAACTAATCTTTGACAAAGCAGGAAAGAATATCCAATGGAATAATGGTGTTGGGAAAACTGGACAGTGACATGCAGAAGATTGAACCTGGACCACTTTCTTAGACCATACACAAAAATAAACTCAAAATGGACAAAAGATCTAAATGTAAAACAGGAAGCTATCAAAGTCCTCGAGGAGAAAGCAGGCGAAAACCTCTTTGATCTTAGCCGCAGCAACTTCTTACTCAACACGTCTCCGGATGCAAGGGAAACAAAAACAAAAATGAACTATTGGGACCTCATCAAAATAAAAAGCTTCTGCACAGCAAGGGAAACAATCGGCAAAACTAAGACAACCAATGGAATGGGAGAAGATATTTGCAAATGACGTATCAGATAAAGGGTTAGTATCCAACGTCTATACAGAATTTATCAAACTCAACACCCAAAAAACAATCCAGTGAAGAAATGAGAAAAAGACATGAAAAGACACTTCTCCAAAGAAGACATCCAGATGGCCAACCGACGCATGAAAAAATGCTCAGCATCCTTCATCATCAGGGAAATACAAATCAAAACCACAATGAGATACCACCTCACTCCAGTCAGAATGGCTAACATTAACAACTCAGACAAGAGCAGATTTTGGTGAGGATGCGGAGAAAGAGGAACCTGTTTGTACTGCTGGTGGGAATGCAAACTGGTGCAGCCACTCTGGAAAACCGTATGGAAGTTTCTCAAAAAGTTAAAAATAGAACTACCCTACAACCCAACAATTGCACTACTAGGTATTTATCCAAGGGATATAGGTCTGCTGTTTTGAAGGGGCACATGCATCCCAATGTTTATACCAGCACTATCGACAATAGCCAAATTATGGAAAGAGCCCAAATGTCCACTGACAAATGTATATGTATATATGCATACACACACACACACACACACACACACACACACAAAATGAAGTAATACTCAGCAAATCAAAAAGAATGAAATCTTGCCATTTACAACAATATGGATGAAGCTATAGTGCATTATGCTAAGCAAAATTAACCAGTCAGTGAAAGACAAATATCATATAACTTCACTCATATGTGGAATTTAAGATACAAAACAGATGAACATAAAGGAAGGGAAACAAAATAACATAAAAGCAAGAAGGGAGACAAAACATAAGAGACTCTTAAATATAGAGAACAAACTAAGGGTTGCTGGCAGGGTTGAGAGTGAGGGGATGGGCTAAATGGGCAAGGGGCATTAAGGAAGATGGTGGTTGGGGCTCCTGGATGGCTCAGTTGGTTAAGCATCTGACTTTGGCTCAGGTCATGATCTCACAGTTTGTGGATTCGTGCCCCGCATCAAGCCCAGTGCTGACAGCTGGGAACCTGGAGCCTGCTTGGGATTCTGTGTCTCCCTCTCTCTCTCTCTGCCCCTCCCCCGTTCATGCTCTGTCTCTGCCTCTCTCTGTTTCTCTCAAAAATAAATAAAAACATTAAAAAAAAAAAGGAAGACACTTGTTGGGATGAGGATTGGGTGTTATATGTAGGGGATGAATCACTGGATTCTACTCCTGAAATCATTAATGCACTATATGCTAACCAACTTGGATGTAAATGAAAGAAAGAAAGAAAAAGAAGAAAGAAAGAAAGAAAGAAAGAAAGAAAGAAAGAAAAGAAGAAAGAAAGAAAACTATAATAGACATGGCATTAGATTGGTCTGAAAGTTTATCTACTTATTTCTTAGGGTAAAACCACACACCAGAGTTAGCAGTATATCACCAAGGATTTAGCTAATAAAAGAAAGAAAGCTGATATTGGGGAAAAAATGGTGTCTTCCAACTGGTACATAGCATAGATACTGTCTGAGAGTGAGCTAGATAGTTTATGCCTAAAACTTCTTAGAAAACATGAGTGCTATTGTTCTAACTCAAAAGAGATGTGGTAGCATTGGCTGATATATAATAGAGCTTCTCCAGGCCTCCAGCAACATAAAATCTAAAGTTCCCATGGGACCACATCAGCTACAATATAGGAAAATTGAATAGGGTGGACCCTCTTAAGAAAGAAGCAGCATTTCATATTAACACGTTTAGAGGATGCTTAGCCTTATGTGGATGGCATCCCTGGTTGAAGGACCCGGTGTGAAACGACACTGCAGTGAAGGTTCTCGGGCAGGGGAAGGTAGAAATTCTCAGTCAGGTAGGTATCCGAGGTATGGGTCAAGAAAGTTCCAGGTTCAGTTCCTTGATATGGAAATAAAATTCATAGCAAGAACTAAATAAAAGGGAACCAGGCTGAGGTCCCAATTCCAAATGGAAGGAGAAGCAGATAGTCTGCCATATGGTAAGGGGTGACTAAACAGGGAGATCTCACCTACTTCCAGAGCAGAGCCAGAAGCAGTGGCATCAAAGCAGCTGACTTCTAGGCTCACCCGATGAATGAAGATAGAGCTCCTGCTTAAAGCCAAGCACTGTTGTTTCTCTCTGCCTCAGGGATTGGACACAGCTAAGCCTGTAGGGCGTGAGTGTTTCATTTTAGGTGATTTGGTGTCGTTGGGAGGCAGGTAGGTGGCAAATCAATGTTTTCTGGAAGATCACTAAAATAGTTCTAAACCAAGAGCAAACTTTTGGTCTCAATCTAAAGAGAAGGCCGGGAGAAAAAAAGGGGGTTCAAGTGATAAACTGACTCTCCTATATGACTGAGGCAAACAAGAATGTGTGACTCCTGGGTATGCTTAGCCATCGGTAGGAAAGCTCCCAAAAGTAATACATTATTGGAAGTTGGAAATAACTTACTGATGAGAACAAATTCTGCAACACCAGGAAGATTTCAAAGAAAATGTTTGAAAAACAGAAAAGACAACAGAAACTGGAAAACTATTGCCTCGTATGTTGCAATATTGAGAATTGGGTGAAACATGTCAATGTTTACATAACACTGTCCAAAAGAGATTGAGTAGCTAATTAACATAATATTTTAATCATCAGAACAGTGTTAAGATGCATGAAAATATTTTGTAATCTGAAAGTCAACAGGTTTTTTTTTAACTGCATATTTTTCCTTCATATTGTGCACACTTGTGCCATGTAACAGAGCAAGTCCCTTCATGGATTCCTCAGAAAGGGTACTCACCTCAAATACATACAACCTCTGGTTATTCAAGTCTTTTCTCCACATGTCTTGTTACCTCAGATGTAGCTAGAGTTTCCTATGTATTCTTTAAATGCCAAGGATTTGGCTAAGGATTTTTACATACATTACTTCATGTAATATTCTAGTGTGCTTTATTATATATTCTTTTATACTGTGCTCAGTTATAAGTCATACTCTGTATTACAAATTAATAAATTGTCACAATGCTTTATAAGATCAATCGGTTGAATTTGAAAAGTGAATCTGTTCTGTGGGAAGTAATTATTCTTTAAAAATTTGTGGATTCTGTCCTGTAGGAAAATCAAGTCTTGACTAAAACAGTCTCTCAAACCCCCCCCCAAACCAGCCCACCAATGATATCCATACTTTTACTATATTTACCTATTACAAACTAGGTCATTCAAAATAAAAACCCAATTTTATTAGAATAACTAAAAGCCTTCCTTTGAGACATTTAAAACAAAACACTTATTCTTTAAAAGGGTTCAAAGTTTATTTCTTTTCTAAATAATTCTCTGTGAATTGTATGATTCCTTTAATTTTCCTTTAAATGAGGAAGCAGCATTGAGTAGTTCCCTGAGACCAATAGAGAAAAATCTTCATCTTGCCTTTACTCGCCTTTCCTACCAAGACCCTCTCTTGGGAGAAACATAACAACCAGAGGTAACGCACAGCAGAAGGACATGATAGGATAATGGAAAGAGAAATGTTGTCTATACATCTCCAGCTGAGAAAGACAGCACATATTAATAAAGCAACCATAAAACTCTTTCAACTTCTTCAAATGAAAGAACTGCGTAGAAAAAAAGGTGATTTAACGAAAAATCTTTTAATAAATACCAGCACTGGATTATTAAGATGGCAGATAAGAGCACTTAATAAAACACGTGTCAAGCAAAATCCAGGCCAGGATCATTTGAGATAAAATAGGCTTATTATCATACAATCTATAAAAGATTAATGAAACCTTTAATGCAAAGCATTAATGGAGCTGGCTGCATTCTGACCTTACCTAGACTTTTTTAGGACTTTTGCAGTCTTAAGTAGAAAGAATAGCTTTATTCAAGAAGGTTTCTTTTCCTTCTAAAATTTGTTCACATTTAAGAAAATTCAGATATATGGGCTTTTCCCTTAACATATAGTGCTGTTATCATTCATCTATAATTGTCCATAAAACTCCTTGAAAAGTCTATTAATCTCTTCAGTATCCATGAACTTAATACCATAATTGTTCTTAACTGTAGCTGTAGTAGAACTGCTTGCCTGTTTTCTTGCTAATAACCCACTGGTTTTATGACTGAATTGAAATAAAGCCAGTTCTTCTAGCAATAAAGGTGAGGGTGACCCAGATGAATTAGATAATTGGCTTCACAGCCTATTGATCTTCTATTTGAGGTCTTTTAGGTCTGAATATTTTCTCTTTACTAATAGAGCTTCACATTTTTTTTTCAGTTGCTAAGAGATGTAGCTGGAGTCTAAAGAATATTAGGGGGAAAAATTGAGGGCAAGATAATATTAAAACCTGCCTGGGTTCAAAAGTTCTTTCAGTTTCTGACATCAAGACGGCATTTTCCATGACAAAACATGGAACCCAGAGCATAAAAAGTAACTCATTTGCTCACGCAGGTGTATTGTTACCGTGTGTTGTTCACTATGTTAGACCTGCAGTTTGAAAAAAGAAATCTGTCCTGAAGAACCTCAGAGTTGGGTGAGAAGAAAGGCACATATATAGATATTTAAATATCAATCATACAATAGAAGAATGCTTAGGTTATTATAAGAGCGGAGATGAGACACATCCAGCCCAGAGTGAGGGAAAGGAGTAGAAAAATGCAGATGCGCAGAATATGCTTTGCAGCCTGAAGTGCCGTCTCAGGTTAAGATTTCCTGCTACAAAAAGTGAGAATCCGTTAAGCCTCCTTGCCTTTGCGCAAGAAAAAGGACACCTCAGTCATTGAAACTGGAACAACAATAATCAAGATATTAGTGATTGAAACAAATGTGCAGTTAAAGTGGGCATTTTAAGGGAATTGGAGAGCTGGCATGGTAGGAACAATAGGAAAAGAGGATAGAAGTTTACAATTTCAGGGCAAAATTGCAGAAGAGTAATTGAAATTGGAATCACAAAGATCATTCTAGAAAATGCAGCAGACAGTGTTATTACAACCAATCTGACCTTCTGCCAGTCAGACCACTTTCCTTGAGTTCTGCAATTTGCATTTTGTTCCAACCTTCATGTCCTTCTTATTGGAATTTCATCCCCTTCTCTTTCACCAATAATCTTCGTCCTATATGAGACATCGTGTTATATAATAAGAAATATAGATTTGATCTTTGTCCCCATTTCTGACACAGCGCTCCTAAATCCCTTGAAATTTCATAAGTGATGAGGACTGTAAAGGTGTCTTTTGTTATGTTCTTGATGTGAGTTTTGGACCACGTCTAAGGAGGGGGCTGGCTGTCAGGAGCCAGCCATGTGATTAGAGAGTTGGAATTTTCAATCTCACCTTCCACCCCATCACGTAACTACTCCGCACCTCCACCCGTGGGAGTGTGGGGTTGAGATTAAGTCCAATCACCAAAGTCCAGTGACTTAATCAATTGTGCTTATGTAATACAGCCTCCATAAAAACACAAAAGGATGGGATTCAGAAAGCTTCTGGGTTGGTAAACACGTGGAGACTTGGGGAAGGTGACATGCTCTGAGGGCATGGAAGTTTCACGCCCTTTCCCACAAATCTTGTTCTATGCATCTCTTCTAGCTCCCTATTCCTGAATTATATCCTTTAATAAAAAACCAGTGAACTAGTAAGATGTTTCTCTAAGTTCTGTGAGCCACTCTAGCAAATTAATTAAACCCAAGAAAGGAGTCATGAGAAGCTCTGATTTAAAGCCAGCTGTCAGAAGCCCAGGTAATAATCTAGACTTGCCATGGACATCTTGTGTTGGAGGAGGGTCATTGGAACCTCTAATCTATCACTGCTCAGCCAGAAGCCCTGGGCTTGCAACAGGTGTCTGAAGTGTGTGTGTTTGGGAAATGGGAAGAGGGGAGTCTTTTAGGACTGAGCCCTTAACCTGTGGAGTCTGATGCCATCTCCAGGTGGATAGTGTCAGAATTGACCTGAATCATAGGACATCAAACTGGTGTCCACGAATTTCTTGGTGCTGTGGGGATACTCCACACACATTGGAAATTTGGTATAGAACCCTTTTACTGTACTTATTGATGATCCAGCCCTAGACTTTGTCTCTTATTCTGTTTGGGCTGCTACAACCAAATACCATAGACTTGATGGCTTATAATCAACAGACATTTATTTCTCACAGTTCTGATGGTGCTGGAGGCTGGAAAGTCCCAGACACACTTGCTGACAGATTTGGTGTTTGGTGAGAACTCTTTTCCTGATTCACAGACAGCCTTCTTCTTGCTGTGTCCTCACATGGCACAGGGGATAAGGGAGCAACTGAGATCTCTTTTGTAAGGCGCTGCCCTCATGACCTAATCACCTCCCAAAAGCACCACCCTCAAATACTATAACATTGGGAATTAGGTTTCAGCATAATACTTGCGGCAGATGGGACATAAACATTCAGTCTACGATACTTATCTTCCCACAAACCTGCAGACTGTTTCAGCCACCACTGATCTTTCCATACAACCTAACCACTTGAATCACAAGGTTTTAGAATTGGATCAGGAGGTTTTCACATGCACCCTACTCATTTAACATATCAGAACAAGAAAACTGAGTGAGTTTCAATGATTTGCCCAAGATGTGACCAATCCCATGAAAACCCCCTTTAAGGAAATATTTAACGTGTTAATTCCTTTGTGGCAAGCTTACATGGAACTAACTGAAATTGAAAAATATATTTCTATATTATTATATCAAATATAAGCACACAGAACAAGGAAGTATTGTGGGGGTCACAGGATCTGCTTAAAAACTCAAGAATCACTGGGGTTCCTGGGTGGCTCAGTTAGTTAAGCATCCGACTCTTGATTTGAGATCAGGTCTTGATCTCAGAGTCATGAGTTCAAGCCCCATGTGGTCTCCAGGGCATGGAACGCACTTAAAAATTTTTCTTAAAAAATGGCACAAAAACAGACACTCAGATCAATGGAACAGAATAGAGAACCCAGAAATGGACTCAGAAACGTATGGCCAACTAATCTTTGACAAAGCAGGAAAGAATACCCAATGGAATAAAGACAGTCTCTTCAGCAAATGGTGCTGGGAAAACTGGACAGTGACATGCCGAAAAATGAACCTGGACCACTTTCCTAGACCATACACAAAAATAAACTCAAAATGGGTGAAAGACCTAAACATAAGACAGGAAGCCATCAAAATCCTCAAGGAGAAAACAGGCAAAAACCTTTTGACCTTGGCCACAGCAACTTCTTACTCAAGATGTCTCCGGAGGCAAGGGAAACAAAAGCAAAAATGAACTATTGGGACCTCATCAAGAGAAAAGCTTCTGCACAGCAAACGAAACAATCAGCAAAACTAAAAGGCAATGACAGAATGGGAGAAGATATTTGCAAACGACATGTCAGATAAAGAATTAGTATCCAAAAGCTACACAGAATTTATCAAACTGAACACCCCCCAAAAAATAATAATCCAGTGAAGAAATAAGTAAAAGACATGAAAAGACACTTCTCCAAAGAAGACATCCAGATGGCCAACCGACACATGAAAAAATGCTCAACATCACTCATCATCAAAGCAATTCAAATCAAAACCACCATGAGATACCATTTCACTCCAGTCAGAATGGCAAACATTATCAACTGAGGCAACAATGGATGTTGGCGAGGATGTGTAGAAAGAGGATCCCTTTTGCACTGCTGGTGGGAATGCAAACTGGCTCAGCCACTCTGGAAAACAGTATGGAGGTTCCTCAAAAAATTAAAACTAGAACTACCCCACAACCCAACCACTGCACTACTAGGTATTTATCCAAGGGATACAGGTGTGCTGTTTCAAAGGGGCACATGCACCCCAATGTTTATAGCAGCACTATCCACAATAGCCAAAGTATGGAAAGAGCCCAACTGTCCATCGATGGATGAATGGATAAAGAAGATGTGGTATATATACATACAATGGGGTATTCCTCAGCAATCAAAAAGAATGAAATCTTGCCATTTGCAACTATGTGGATGGAACTAGAGGGTATTATGCTAAGCGAAATCATTCAGTCAGAGAAAGACAAGTATCATATGATTTCACTCATATGAGGAATTTAAGATACAAAACAGATGAACATAAGGGAAGGGAAGCAAAAATAATATAAAAACAGGGAGGGAGAAGAACATAAGAGATTCATAAATATGGAAAACAAACTGAGGGTTACTGGAGGGGTTTGGGGAGGGGGGATGGGCTAAATGGGTAGGGGGCACTAGGGAATCTACTCCTGAAATCATTGTTGTACTATATGCTAACTAATTTGAATGTAAATTAAAAAATAAAATTTTTAAAAATTTTTAAATTTTTTTTAAAAAAACTCAAAACTCTCTGCATATATACTTGTGTCCTCTCCCTACTTAGCAGCTTATGTCAGCGCTCTTCGAAAAGAGCACCGCTCACAGAATCCGAAGATATTCTGGTCAAAGGGAGAATAAAGGATCCAGAGCACGGGAGCACTGCTTTGGGGTTTCTCTGATGAAATGTGATACAAAGTGGTGGAAATAGGCATGCACTTCAGAAACATGAGGAGACCCTACACTTGGTACACAGCGCATGACCACCCTGGTGGAGGCTGAGTACCTAGCAGTAAGTCAACGACAAGCACCCTCCAGCAGCTTCATTGGCAGAGGTTGCCAGTGAGTAGATCTGAGCCACAAAGGGAAGAATATGTCAGATGTGTGTGATGACACATTCTGAGGAATTTCCAAAACCATAGGTGAAATTTTGAGGGGGGGGGGGGGGTGGGGTGAAGAGTATGGCAGGTAAGAGTAGGAGTCAGGAAAATATGACTTTCTAATGTTAATGTGACAAAATTATACCAGCCAGTTGGTATAAGTCTGTGAACAAAAACAAAGATCTCTATTTTTATGGAACATCTATGTTAGGCTAAAGGAGGGAGATTCATGATTTTTTCAACCTGATTTTTTCAATCTTTCTCATGCCCCCTCAGATAACATCTACTTTTATTACCATGAAGGACTCAGAATAATAAGATAACCAACCACTCTTTTTTTTTTTTAATCAGCTAATTCCCATTCTATATCCAATTTTTAGGAAAAATAGTTTTTTTTTATATTGGCGTTCCTCTCTGCATTCCTACAATTATATAAAGGGGTTAACAAAAAATTTTCACATACCACAAGGTGGGTGGGTCACAGATATATTCATTCCATAAGACATTTTATGTCGCACATAGTTCCACTGAGTCGCACCCTACACAAATCAGTTAGGTTAAATACAGGTTAAGAGACCTCAGTCAGCGGTGGAAGAAAAGGGTTCCTCTACCAGATAAACCATTTGTATCACAAGTAGCTAGCTCATTAGCAAGGAAAATTGTAGCATGTTTCATTTTCTTCTAAGTTTTCTAGCTAAAAGAAAGGATAACAAAGAATTCGAAGCACATCAAAAGAGCTGGCTGTCCTGAGGTAATTCACTCTGGGTGCCGAGCAAGTTAACATTCCTTGGGAATAGACAACAAAGTATCCACTAGTTACACCAAGGACTGTTAAACCCTTCAAGGAAAAAAAAAAAAAAAGAAAGAATCCAACCACTTCTTTTGATGAGAATAACCCTGAAGGAACTAATAATAGAAATTGAGTAAAATATACTACTGATGTCAAGAAATCGATGTAATTTAGATCTTCTTTAAAGAGGAATATTAATAAAATATACCCTGAGATCACAGGGTGTATTTTTTATTACTTTGCAAAGATAAAACTTCATTAACGGGGACATAAAAAACTATAACAACATGCCAAGGAATATGGATGTAATCAAATTAATTGAGATTATTTCACAATAGTGATAAATCAGACATAGAACCTTACTAACCTTCATTTTATTATTTACCCTACATTCTTTATGTACAAAGTCAAAAGTTGCTATTCTCACAATATTTCAGAGAAAGGTCATTAATATTAATAATTGTTTTATAGAATTCAATTGAAAAAAAAAATGTGTTGAGCTTCCCACTCTCTGCAAAGAGCAGGGCAATGAACTACAGAAGCTTCAGGAAATAGGAAGCAGTCCTTTCTCTCCAGGTGTTTGTACCAAGAAGTGGGGAATGACCTGCATGAAAACAAATAAAGCCTCATTTTAAATGGAGATAGAAGCCCTGAAGGGGGAGCTCTAACTCAGGTACCACTCACCACAGCCTGCATAACCAGCAGGAAGAATGAAGATAATTATTTTGACAAAGGAAAATTTTTAATGCTTATTTGTCTATTTTGAGACAGAGAGAGCTTGAGCACAAGATGGGGAAGAGCAAAGAGGGAGAGAATCCCAAGCAGGCTCTGTGCACTCAGTACAGAGCCTGATAAGGGGCTGAAACCCACGAACTATGAGAGCATAACCCAAGCTGAGGTCGAAGAGTCCTATGGTTAAACAACTGAGCCACTAAGTTGCCCCTGGAAAAGGAATTTTCACGTGGGAATTTATCTCCTGCCTGTAAGAAAAAAAGAAAGATCTCTCCCTGCCCAGCAACAACATGCTAACCACTGACTGTAGCCAATAAGAAATCACTGCTATCTTGAATTCTTGTTCTTCTCCAATAACATTTCATTCAGAAACCCTCCCCTATTTCCTCTTAAACCCTAATAAAAACTGACCATCCCTTTGTCTCTTTGGACTTGCCCATAGTTCACCACAGCTTGCTTGTCCTGAATTGCAATCCCTGCTATTCTCAAGTGAATTCATTTTTTTACTTAAAGAAAACTGTCTTGGGGCGCCTGGGTGGCTCAGTCGGTTAAGCCACTGACTGCAGCTCAGGTCATGATCTCGCGGTCCATGAGTTCGAGCCCCGCATCGGGCTCTGTGCTGACAGCTCAGAGCCTGGAGCCTGTTTCCGGATTCTGTGTCTCCCTCTTTCTCTCCCCTCCCCCGCTCATGCTCTGTCTCTCTCTTCTCAAAAAATAAACGTTAAAAAAATGTTTTTAATTTTTAAAAAATAAATAAATAATAAAACTGTCTTTGTTCTATTTAAAGTTAGCACTTGTAAACCACAAAAATAATTGCAAAGTAATATCATAAAAAAGAACGTAGATTACTACAGAAATCCTTTAAAGATGGTGGGAGTAATACAACTAATAAGTTTAGGGGAAAGTTTGGGTTAAGTGGTGGCATTGAGGAAGATCCTGAAGTCAGGATAAGATTTTTGTATTCATAGTTGAGAAACGTTCTAGGTAGGACCATTTCAGCAAACATAGTAAGTTAAGACCAAGTGAAGGAAAATATATGAACATGTTCTGATTCTACATGTATTGCCCTTGTAAAACTTAGATTTTATGTGCATTGCTTTTGTAGAGCACTCCAGTCTCCAAGACCTACTTAGCACATCATCTAATTTTAACCTTAAAATATTCAGGAATTATATGCAATCAGAAATTAGCATATCCATCTTACAACTAAATAGAGGAGACACAGCGAAACTGAAACTCAGACAGGACAGGAAATTTGCCAAAGGCCATCATGCTAATGGTGTACGATCCACATTAGAAATCCATGGGGCGCCTGGGTGGCGCAGTCGGTTAAGCGTCCGACTTCAGCCAGGTCACGATCTCGCGGTCCGTGAGCTCGAGCCCCGCGTCAGGCTCTGGGCTGATGGCTCAGAGCCTGGAGCCTGTTTCAGATTCTGTGTCTCCCTCTCTCTCTGCCCCTCCCCCGTTCATGCTCTGTCTCTCTCTGTCCCAAAAATAAATAAAAACATTTAAAAAAAAATTTTTTTAAAAAAAGAAATCCTTACCACTGCCCCTTTACTTAACTAAGCTTGTGTAGACCACAATTCTTTGCCTCTTCCTAAAATTTTAGTTGTCGCCAAGTAAAAACTGTGGACAGGCAAGATAAAGTCATCTCTTATCTTTGCCATGAAAACATTAAGGAAATGTTTCTCCATTTCCATAGTATTGATTTTGTCTTGTCTATTACATGAAGGATTAGTTTCATTTTTAAAGAGAACAAAAACTTCAAAAAAGCAATTCAATTATCATGAGGAAGACCATTTTATCATCTATAAAAATGTAATTAAAAATACATTTTTCTCAGAGTTGTTTTGTGGGTTAAATGAGGTAATGAATGTGAAAGGCCTGGCACAAATCAATGCTCAATTAGTATATTTCTTCTCTATCTGAAGAGGGAGTCTTAAAAACCAAGTTTCTGTAACATATTTCTTATACAACTTATATCATGTTATATCTACTAGTAGGTAACACTTTGGATGGACGTAAGTAAAATTTCCTACTATGTACTCAGCTACAGTGAAAATTGTAGAATATATCAAGGAAATACTCCATCCACTCAAATAAAGACCAAAAGTTATAAAAGTTATTCAAATCATTATTTATTAAATAGCTGAGTCAAAACATTTCTGATAATTTTTTAGTGAAATAACTCTGCTACAGTGCTTAATTTTTGAGTCCTCACTGGCAAAACTTTTGCTTCCTTGAGTAAAACTGGTTTGAGAAAGTTGGGAAAATAAATTGAAAACCAAAGGCAAGGGGCGCCTGGGTGGCGCAGTCAGTTGGGCGTCCGACTTCAGCCAGGTCACGATCTCCTGGTCCGTGAGTTCGAGCCCCGCGTCAGGCTCTGGGCTGATGGCTCGGAGTCTGGAGCCTGTTTCCGATTCTGTGTCTCCCTCTCTCTCTGCCCCTCCCCTGTTCATGCTCTGTCTCTCTCTGTCCCAAAAATAAATAAATGTTGAAAAAAAAATTAAAAAAAAAAAAGAAAACCAAAGGCGATTAATTAACCAAATGGTTAGCAGATTAAATTAATCATTTCATTATGCTGTCAAAGGAAAAGAAATGCAAATCCTTACATTCGTAGGGAGAGACTACATTAAGGAAACTCTTGCAATAATGCAAGGAAGGGAGTTACTGCAATAGGGAGAAGTCTCGAAATGTAAGACCTGCAAATGTCTTCTGTGAAAGTTGAACGAGAAGGGATTTCTTTCATAGAGAGAAGTAAAACAACCCAGTGGAAAGAGCTGAATGTGGGCAAATGGAGTGAGCAGGTGGCATGATGGGACAGTTTAGAAGGAAATATTTTTCACCACAGTCATCAGATTCTCAGGAGGGGGCAGTAAGGGAGGTTCGCTCCATGTTTCAATGTCTGCTTAAGCTCAAAGGTAAGCAAAAGTTCTGGGGCCTGGGGAAGTTTGGTCAAGTCAAGTCAACAGGAATTTTATCCATATTGGTCAGTGAAAATAAAGAATTTGGCTAATCATTTACAAAACAAAGAATGGGAATTGGAGAGTCTGTCTCTGGCCTTGTCATAGGTAATAATCTATTCATAACAGAAGGCAAGCAAATAAAACTAAACAAAGAAAACAAACAAACAAAAAAACCACCATATATCCACCAAAAAAAAAAAAAAAAAAAAGCATTTCCTAGAACAGAAAAGGGTGAGATTTGTTAACTGTTACTATTTTCCAGAAGCATGGGGCTTAGGTAAAGCTCAACATCATATGTGTTCATTAGGTCAGGAATCCAGGTAAGATATAGTAGAGAATGGATGGTCTATGCTCAGTAATCTCTGAGTCCTAGGGGAAGATCCAAAGCCTAGAAGTAGCTTGATGGCTGGGGACTGGAGTCATCTGGTGCCTGGGCTCAGTGACTTGAAGATGAGGACTGCCAACTGGAGCACTCTATGTGGCCTTTCCATGTGGTTGGTTTCCTCACAGAATGGCAACCTCATAATAGGCAGAGCTCAGGGCTCCAAGCACCAGCATTCAGATGAATAAGACAGAAGCTACTGTATCTTTTATGACTCAGCCTCAGAAATCACAGAGTATTACTTCCAGAGTACTCTACTGGCCAAGGGGAAGCAAATTAGCCACTTCTTAATAAAAGAATGACAAGGCCACATCATACAATAGCACGTGAGAGATTTTATTGCTACTGTCTCGGAAAATACAATCAGTCACAATCTTCAGATCTATATCTATAAATATCACAGGACTATTTCTGGGTAAAATATACAATCAATTGGCATTTTAGGTGAATATTGAGAAATAGAGACCATAATAAAATGCCAGACTCAATCTAAAGATAATTTTAACACCCCACATACATATTAAATACTGTACAATTATTTTTATTATTTGAGTACTTTTATTATTATATTATAATCTCTCTTACAGAGACACGTTTTTATAAAATTATGTAAATGTACATTTTCTCCTAAGAATGAAGTTTTACTGGGAGTTAGCATGTCATAGCAGAAAGAAACTTAGCTTTTGCATTAAGGCAGATATACCTAAAAATTCCAGCTTGGTCACAAGCTGGTATTGATGCATTTCCTACAAAATCAGGAATAAAGTAGGATGTCCACTATCACCAAAATAATGTAACATTTTACTAGCAAGAAATGGATAAGACCTATTATTCAAAAATGTAAGCTTTTCTAAAGGACAAAAACTAATACTTAAGTAATAAAAAGCTACATTAGGAAGACATAATAAAGACATAAATTACCCTAAATTAATCCGTGAATTTAGCGCAAAAACAACAAAAATACGATTTCAAGGGAAAAATAAACAAACTGATTTGAAAGTTTATGTTTAATAAAAAAAATTAGCCAAGAAATAAAGGAAAAAATCTGAAATACAAGAGCAAAAGAGCCAGAGGAGAATTTGTCCTATATAATATTAAAACATATGATAAATCTCCTAATATTAACAGTGTAGCATTAGCTAAGCAAATAGGTGGTTCATAAAATTAGACTTTCACCTCATAATAAATTCAGTCAACATGGTTTATTTGGGACTACCCTGGGACAGGATGCAAAATATTTCATATATATGCCTCATTTTGAAATTATATTGATATAGTGTTTCTTTATGTAAATACTAATGTTGACTAATTTAAGCCACTTTCATTCACAGCTGATCACACTTTCAGCATCCAACTCCTTAAAATATCACAAATTTCTGTTAAACATCCCATACTAAATATAATACTCTCTTACCCAAAATAATAAGGAAAATCTCTCAAATTAAATATATTTGTACTATTTCTAGGTTACCAAATAGTCCTGACAGCTGTTCTAGCTTTTCTTTAGAATACTTTTACATAAAAATTTAATATTGGTGAGGCATCTGGGTAGTTCAGTCGGTTAAGCATCTGATTCTTGATTTCAGCTCAGGTCATGATTTCACAGTTCATAGATTGAGCCCCACATAGGACTCTATGCTGACAGTGGGGAGCCTGCTGGGGATACTCTCTCTTCCTCTCTCTCTGCCCCTCCCCTGCTCATGCTCTCACACTCTCTCAAAAATAAAAAAAGTAATAATAACATTGGCTTACACTCAAGTACTTAAACTTTTATATTATCGTGCATAGAATATAGTGGAATACATTGGAACATACTACCTTCCTCCCAAACCATTAAAAGAATAAGACTTTCTCTCCTGACTGCCACATTTCTTTTCATCATATTACACTTTTCTAATCCAGAAATTTGAAATTTCTGTTTCATGCCTTCATATCCCTCATACCATATCCCCAGTCACAGAAGCACAATGGACTAGATATTTCAGTAAACTCTTGCACTACAGACCAAGTATCTCCTCCATAAAACCCATTCTTCAGTGCATTAGTGAACTGCTCCAAAGTGAGGAAAGGTCCACCCCCAAAAGAGCAAACAAAGCAAAACACACAGTAAACCGAGAGCAGAGAAAGGATTGGAGGGCAGAGAGCAATGACCATTGGACAAATCAGAAAGGTAGTGTAGCCACGAGTGTGAAGCTATAAGTTTGGCTGACCCTAAGACACCTGCGCCGAACTAGGGACGCTGGAAAGGACTTCAGTTTGGGAGAGTACCTGGCTGCCATGGGACCTCTCTACAGAGATGTATCTCGATTATGACCCCAGGATTCCCACTGATTATGATCAAGTAAACGCGGTCTCATCATCGAATATCATGAAACACCCAACAAACCAGCCATTACTAGTGAGCGTCTGGGGAAACATCACACAATGGACTTACATATTAAATGTTTTCAATATTTGAAATATTGGGTGAAGGACATGTTTAAAAGTATACATTTTAAAGGAAACTTTGAGAAATAAAAACAATTAAAAATGAAGAAGCAATAAGAGCGTATAAAGGTTACTTCAAACAAAATAGAACTTGTTAAAGTGAAAAAGAATTTTGCAATAGCAAATCTCCCCTTGACATGCATCTCACAGTTAGTTTCCCTTCCAATAACATTTCCACCTCAGATTATCTCTCGTTGATTTAAACAAAGCTATGTGGTGCAGTGATCTGTCATCCAGACCCTCCCCCCCCCACCCCCAAACTCCAGGTCTGCAACATTGATGCTTTCAGTTGCCTGGAGAACTGGCTGCCAACACATTCCAGCAAGTGCCTCTCTGGGATGTGTCCTGGGTGGAAGAAAGATGCCTCCAAAGGTCACAGCCTCTTCTGGGAGCAGTTCACGTCTAATAACCTGTTGCTGTCATAATAAGAAGACCCACCTCCTTCCCCCAAAACAGGACACCCCCGAAGGTCCGCCCACTGGAGTTCCCCCAGATTAACTGACGTCTTTGTTGTGCCGGAGGAGATGCAGGTTAACTTGCTCTCCCAGCCAGACTCTGTTTCCTTCATTCTGTCATTCTGAGAGCTGTCCCAAGGAATGGCTGCATGCAAATCTCCATCTCAGAGTGCCTTCCTAGGGAACCTGAATCATGATTGGATACAAACTATCCCCATGCTTCAGGTATCTCACTTCTTCCGTGCACTCACTTCTTCTGTCATCTTGATTTGGACCTGACAAGAATCTTCAATAGTTACCCATTACATATAGCAAATATACTACCTTTGTGTCGTTTAAGACACTATATGGAATTTGTTGTCATCTTATCTTTTCAAATCTATAAACTTACATCAGGCCCCTTTTTTCCAGACCTCTCATTCTGTTCTACTCACTCACGGGCATTTCCAATCCTTGTCTGGGTTCGTGACCAATTTCCGAGACAGATTAACGATCCTTCACCCCCACCCCAAAAGCTAGTTTCACACTTTCTATCCTTTAACACTCGGCCTAACCCCCAATTTTTCCAAAATGCATTTCTTAGCCACAGAGGCACAAAAGCAATGCCTGAGCCAGTGGTTTGTTGCAGCAAACTCTGTGTAGATTTGCAATAGCCGATTATAAATTGTCATGAACTTTGATAGGTGATCCATTTCGCACTCGCGGTTTGAAATCAGCTATGCTGGAAGTATTTAACACCACAGAAATCAGCAGCCCCTACAGATGAGGACTCCTCCCCTCTCCTCCTCAGAGAGCCAGTCATGTACCAGTACACCGCTGAATGCTTCCGTCCTGTTACACAGTATGGCTCAACGTTCCTTCGGCAGTAGATTTGAATCCCCAACTGCTTCCCGATTTACAGATTTTGGTAGCCATGACATCCCAACTGGCCAGGGTAATTTTTATGACGGAAAGGACATTTTATCCAAGTTCAAAAAACTTTTCTCAGCCTTTTCCACGTAGTAGTAATCCAATCATGGTTTTTATAAGAACAATGTACCCTTCGGATTCATCTTGCACAGAAGATTTGGGGAAAGAAAAACAAACAAATGACGGTCATGAGGTTTTTGTTTTCCGAATATCTATCTCCTTTACCCTTTAAGTTATTCAGCCCCAGCATTCTCCCATATTTTTATTTCCGTCAGCATATTATGGACTTTTCTCAAATCCAATATAAAAGCACTCTACAATTTTCAGTTTATATTACTTTTTCCCCAGGAAGTTATTTTCTTCACATAGATATTTGCTTCTTACTTAATAATTGGACCCTCTTTGAAAGGAACTTTCTAAAAAAACTTCATCTGTAAAATGTATGTGTCACGGTGTCTTTCTCCCTGGACGATCATTCTGTCTTCAAAGATGTCTCTTGTCACACTTTTATTTCACCTCTTTTGCCACTTGGGAATAGGTTTTTAAGACTACTAACCACATTCTTTATTTACTGTTAAAGATAATTAATACAAAATAACGTTGACTTCAGTCAGTACAGTGTTCTGAGAGAACAACAGAATATAAAGAAATTTCTTTGCCTTTCCTTCTGCTGACACTCTGTACTGTTGGCTGGGCGCCGTGGAAACAGGAGACGTCCTGCCCATCACTTCGGATTCGTGAGCCTTGTCAAGTGAGCTGCTCTTGTGCCACAGGCTCTCAGGCTGGACGCTGTCAGCACTGCATGCACTGCTGAGTCAGCATGGTGACAGAAACATGCTTCCTTAAATCACTCCCAGCACCAGTGAGCTGAGCCTCCCTAACTGGGAGCCCCGTGTGACTTCGAAACCAGATGTGACTTGGGGCTGTACGCCCTCTGGTATGTCTCTTTTCACCGGTGCTGCGCTTCCCTATTTGTGACTCGGTGGCAGATGATGTTACTGATATTCACTGTCCTGCCCCTTAGACAAGCTCCCTGGCTCGTGTCCCACCCTCTCCCCTTTCCACACTTAGTTCCCTATATTGATGCTTAAGCACTCACACCAGGTATTAGAGCATTTATTTGCAGGATGCACTGAGCCTATCGCTGCACATGTGTCTGAAAGCTGCAAGCTCTGTTCTCACACAGCCATGTTGATCAAATCCTCGGTACAGAAAGGCCTGACTTGAGATCTCACTGCTGTGCCTTTCTGGAACAGTAGAGCAGCACTGGGTCACTTGGGATTAGAGTACGAGCAAAGACAACATGTTAAAATAAGTGGTGCTGGAGGGTCTCTTAGACCAGGGCCCCCACGTCTCACTTCTGTAGTGAAATATAGGACCATATTTTGCTTGTATTAAGTGTCAGTAAAGAGAGAGAGAGAGAGAGAGAGAGAGAGAGAGAAAGCGCACTCACAAAACTGGGTCAAGAAACTATAACACTTGACTGTATGTTGAGTCCTGTACCTGCTTTTGCCATGATGTTTTTATATCACCGTTGGCAAGTGGTGTAAGGTTTCTCTTTTCCAAGATATTCCCTGCTCACAGTTAGAATGATTTTCTTTAATTCTGTTCCTCAGGGAGATTGCAGGAGGAACAAAATAGCATTTAATGAACATTTAGAGCTACTGATATGAGATCTCTGAGAGAAGAAGTCACCTGTCTCATTGTGAATTTTATTGGTCAAGCCATTTATGTAAAAATAATGTGGGTCTTCTGGTTTTATCTCCAACATGGAAAGAGCTTAGAACTTGTCACTCCCTGGGCACCTGGGTGGCTCAATCGGTTAAGCGTCCATCATGATCTCACAGTTCTTGAGCTCCAGCCCTACGTCAGGCTCTGTGCTGACAGCTCAGAGCCTGGAGCTTGCTTCGGATTCTGTGTCCCGTCTCTCTCTGCCCCTCCCCCACTCAGGCGCTGTCTCTCTCAAAAATAAATAAACATTAAAAAAAAGAAGATTTAAAACATAATTAAAAAGGGGGTGGTACCTGGGTGGCTCGGTCAGTTAAGCATCTGACTTCAGCTCAAGTCATGATCTTGCGGTTTGTGGGTTTGAGCCCTGCATCAAGCTCTGTGCTGACAGCTCAGAGGCTGGAAGCTGCTTCAGATTCTGTGTCTCCCTCTCTGTCTGTCCCTCCCCTGCTCACTCCCTGTCTCTCTCTCTCTCTCTCTCTCTCTCTCTCTCTCTCTCTCTCAAAATAAAATAAAATAAATAAAAATATTTTTTAAAAAAAATTTTAAAGAAGTTGTCAATCCCATCATTACAATAAAAAAAGTCTGAGATAGGGGTGCCTGGGTGGCTCAGTAGGCTGAGCATCTGACTTCAGCTCAGGTCATGATCTCATGGCTCACTGTGATAATACAGTCGGGCTCTGTGCTGACAGCTTGGAGCCTGGAGCCTGCTTCTGATTCTGTGTCCCTCTCTCTCTGCCCCTACCCCACTCATGCTCGTTGTCTCTCTCTCTCAAGAATAAATAAAACATTTTTAAAAAAATAAGAAAAGAAGAAAAAGCTGGGTAACTGAAAATCAATGAGTCTTCTTAGACCCATTGGAGAACTGAGGCTACAGAGTATACGCCACATGAAAATCTGGAGAAACCATGCATCTGGAGCCCCATCTGAGACCTACTTACAAAGTGCCAAAGCTGTAGGAGCCAGAAGCTGGTGGGAACACTCCGCTGGTAATTTTAAAGGATTGCTGGAGGCTGAACTCCTAGGTACCACAGTCTTAATGGAGCTCCCTATACCATCATGGGTTTTACCTCCAAGAGCCCCTCTGGGTTCATATTGAAGGTCCACAAAAGAAACCTCATAACTCTAGCAGGAGGAAGGGAAAAGTGATCATTATGAAACATACCCAGGGTGTTCTCCATAACAAAAGCCTATTCTCCAAGGGAAAAGAATTTACTAGAGATTTATTCCATCTGGGAGAAGGCATTCTTCCTACTCCATCCTGCTGTAGCTTTCCTGCCTCACCTGAAGGAAGAAACACATATTCACCAGGGGTCAGTTGCTCAAGGAAATAAATGGAAAATGCTGCAGCCAGTGAAGAGAATGGGGGACAAGGACAGGGATGGGGGAAAGAGACCACCAGAGACATGCTCGTGAAGGTCATAGTCCTGGGACACAGGATGACTAACTGATTGAGATTTAATCAGAAGACTATAGAATGTCTCCTTTCCACACTGGCCACAACTTACCCGCCCCGACCAACAGGGCACAAGTATCGCAGCCTACAGCTGAGAGGGCTGCAAGATCCAGACTCTCCAAGAGCAGGAGCACTCAGGGCAGACCAAGGTCGAGAAGACAGAGAGAGACAAAAACAAGGGCACCAAAAGAATTCGAAGGCTCTGTCACCTATGGCTACAGCAAACATTACAAAGAGCCCAACTCCTGACAAATTAACATAAATGCTCACACTAAAGAACTATTTACAGAAATTCCCATTTCCAGTACAACATATCTAGCTTTCAACAACAGCAACAACAAAAACAAAATTACAAGGCATTCCACAAAGTCAGAAAATGCAGTCTGAAGAGATAAAGAAATCATCAGACCCCAACTCAAATATGATACACGTGTTGGGATTATTAGACAGGGAATTTGAAATAACTGTGATTACAGTAAGGACTGTAATGGAAAAAAGTAGAAAACACATAAAAACAGGTGGTAATATAAGCAGAGATGTAAACTCTCAAAAAAAATAAATAAAATAAATAAACACTTAAAAAATGTTAAAAAAAAAATGGGGCGCCTGTGTGGCTCAGTTGGTTGAGCGACCGACTTCAGTTCAGGTCCTGATCTCATGGTTTGTGAGTTCGAGCTCCGCATCAGGCTCTGTGCTGACAGCTCAGAGCCTGGAGCCTACTCCGGATTCTGTCTCCCTCTATTTCTACCCCTCCCCTACTCATGCTCTGTCTCTCTCTATCTCAGAAATAAATAAACACACAAAAAAATGTTTTAAATAAATAAATAAATAAATAAATAAATAAAAGCTAAACATCCACAACCCTAACAGAAATGGAAAATGCCTTCAAGAGGATCATTGGTAGACTCAACACAATAGAAACTTCCTTCAGTGAGATGCAAAATAATGATAATAATAATAATAATAGATAGAACAATATATCTAATAATCTGAGAACTCAAGGATAATCTCAAAAAGTGTAATATGCACAGAATTAGAATGTCAGATGAGAAGAGAGAAGAGACCAAGAAAAACATTTGACACAATAATTGCTAAAATCAGTCCAAAATTAATGAAAGAAAACAAGCCACAGATTCAAGAAACTCAAAGTAAAACATTCAGAATAGATACCAAAAAGTAACACACCTAGGAATATCATATTCAGAATCCAAAAAACTAAAGACAAAGAAAAAATCTTTAAAGAGGCCAGAAGAGAAAAATTCTTTACCTATAGAGGAGGAGGATAGGAATTACAAAGGACTTATCTGCAGAAATCATGTACATAATAAGAGAGTGTAGTCAATTATTTAAGTATTAAATTAAGAAGAAAAAAACCCCAGCAACCTAGAACTGTATATCCAAAGATATCATTTAGAAGTTAAGGAGAAACAAAGACACATATTCAGACAAACAAAAACTGAGTAAATTCATTGCCATCAGAATGCCCTGCAAGAAATGCTTAAACAATATCTTCAGGCAGAAGAAAAATGATATGACATAGGTCAGATATAAAATTAAATGTCAGAAATGTGTATCCACATAAAGAAAAGGATTGGAGAAGAAATACATCAAGGTAAAAAAAAACCCTTCATTTGTCTTATTAATTGATTTAAAAGAAAAATGTATTTTCAAAGTAATAATAGTAACAATGTATTGAGTGATCATAGCATATGGATAAGTGAAATGAATGACAGCAATGTCATAAGGGGCAGGAGAGAGGAATTGGGAATACCCACACTACTGTTTAAGTGGTGCAGTGTTATTTAAAGGTAGACTTAGATTACTTAAAAATGCAAATTGTAAACTCTAGGGCAACCACTAAAAAAATAAAGAAGTATAATTAATACATAGGCTAAGAGAGTAGAGGAAGGAAATCATATAAAATGCTTAATTAAAATGAGAGGGGAAAAAGAAGAAAAAGAAAAGAACAAATGCAACAAATAGAAAACAGTTACAAACATGGCAACCCACAATTGAGAAGAGACAAAACAAGAGCACTAAAGGTATTGACTATATCAATAAATCACTTTAAATGTAAATGATCTAAATAAACCAATTAAAAGGCAAAGATTGTCAGAATGAATTAAAAAAAAACCCAACACCCAAATATATGTTGTCTACATGAAAACCACGTTATCCAGAAAGACTAAGGTTAAAAAGTAAAAAGATGGAGAAAGATATGCCATGCCAGTGCAAATCAAAAGAAAGCTGGAGTAGCTATTTTAATTTCAGACAAGGAGCAGGCATCAAAACAGAACAAATGATCAAAGATAAAGAAGGGCATTGCATGATGTTAGGAGTGAAGTCTCCAAGAAAACCTAACAACCCACAGAGTATATGCACTTAACCATAGAGCATATAATGTGAGCCAAAAAATGATAGAACTGAAAGGAGAAATAGACAAATAGTTGGAGAATTCAACACCTCCCTTTTCGGAATTGATATATCCAACAAGAAGCAGTAAGGATATAGCTGACATGAACAGCAGCACTATCAATCAATTTATCTAACTAGAATTTATAAACTACTCTATGGACAAGTACAGAATATACATCTTCTAAAACTCACATGGAACCTTCACCAAGCTAGACTACATTCTGGTCGTCACAAATTTAAAAGAATGGAAATCATAAAAGGCATGTTCTCAGACCAAATGGAATTAAACTGGAAATTATGTATTTTCTCTTCCTTATGATTTTCTTAGTGATATTTTCTTTTCTCTAGCTTATTTATTTCTCTAGCTTATTTATAGTATATATTATGCACAACATACAAAATATGTGTTAATTGACTGTTTATGTTACTGGTAAATCTTCTGATCAACATTAGGCTATAAGTAGTTAAATTTGGGGGGAGTCAAAAGTTACACATGGATTTAAAACTGTGCACAGTGTTGGCACCCCTGACCCCCACATTATTCAAGGGTCAACTGTATCAGCAAAGAAAAAAGATCTAAAATCAAAAATCATGAAGTGGACCTTGATGTATTCAAATTTTAAAAACTCATTTAAGAGTTTACCATTCTCAAATAAGAGGACCCAGGGCTTCTTGGGAAAATGGTTGAATCTGGAATTCAGGTAGAAAATATACAGGATGAGCCTGAAACATCTTGTAATTCCAGAAAGTAAGAAAGTACTTCAGGTAGATGATAGCTGATAGATAGATAGATAGATAGATGATAGATAGATAGATAGTAGATAGATGATAGTAGAGGTATACTAAAGTGACACAGGCTCCACTGAAAAGACTCTCAATAGTTGAACAACAAAATAGATAAAGTAGCATTGAGTTATAAGCCCAAGTATAAAAGAAAACTCCATACATCCTTACTGATATAAATGATTGAACAAATTACTAAATGGTGATGAGACAATATATCACATACAAAATAATTCCACATAACATATATATATATATGTATACTATAGTATATATATAATATATATATACATATATATACATATATATATATACATATATATATATATTCCACCCTCAAGAAGGGGATCATAACTCCTTTTAATTTTATGCTGTACATAGTATATATAGTAGAGAAAGGGAGGAAAGGGGAGCCTGATAAAAGTGACCTCAGCCGAGTAATGAAAGTCAACATCAACAATAATAAGTCATGTTACTATTATGTATCCATGATGTGATGTGATGTGATGTGATGAAAATGGCACTTTATGCTCTGCCTCCCAAAAACCCACAGCCCCAGTCTAAAAATGAGAAAAACATCAGATAAATTCTTATTAAGGAGCACTGTACAAAATACCTGACCAGGATTGCTCAAAAGTATGAAGATCATCTAAAGAAGAAAAAAGAAAAGAAAGGGAAGGAAAAGGAAAAGGAAAAGGAAAAGGAAAAGGAAAAGGAAAAGGAAAAGGAAAAGGAAAAAGAAAAAGAAAAAGAAAAAGAAAAGAAATGAAAAGAAAAAGAAAAAGGAAAGAAAAGAAAAGAAAGGAAAAGTAAAGAAAAGAAAAAAAGAAAAGAAAAGAAAACCTCAGAAACTATTACAAAGCACAAACTTCACCAAAGTCAAATAGGCAAGGAAGGCTTCAACAGGGGAGAACTCAAGTTCATTGAAACAAATGGCAAGAGGGTGTGTAAGTGCTGGAATGAACTAGTGGAAAAATACCAGAAGACACTAGGGGAGAGATTGATCAATGGGATGTGTCAAGCACATTGAGTTATTCCTGAGTTTGCAAATGTTTTTCTCTGGGATTAGGCCATCTGTGTTTGCTAATTGGCCCCAGGAAGTTAGGTTCCTACCCTCCTAGAGAGGCTAGGAGATAGGGATGCCATCTCCCAGCTTATGTTTATATTTCAGCTTGTCTTCAGTTTCTATTTATATTATATTGATACTCAGTTTATATTTATATTTTAACGTATGTTTATATTTCAGAGATGGTTCCCGGGTCCTTGAGAAGGAGTCTATGGACTGTGAAAGTGGTAAGATATTTCCATACATCTCAAAGGAATGGAGACATAATTTACAATTGCATGTCTCCTAAAGAAAACTCTCTTAAAAAAGGGATATCAGAGGCCTCCCATCACAGAGAACCTTGTCTAAAGTTTAGTTAAGGAGAATGTTAAGGCCATCTTTGTCACTGTCAAAGCCAAGAAGAACTTATGGAGATATGGCAACTAAATTTAATGTGGTATTCTGGATACTACATTAAATTTGAGGAACAGAAAAAAGATTTTTGGTGAAAAAATAAGAAAATGTCAGTAAAGATGGACTTTAATAATAATCTATCAACCAATATTGATTGATTCAATACTGTGATTGGTTCGTTAATTGTGACAAATGTACCATAGTAACATAATATGTTAATAATGGGAGACATGAGTGTGGGGTTTATGGAAATATTTCTACAAACTCAAAATTTTTCTGTAATTCTGAGACCATTCTAAAATTAAAAATTTATTATAAAATAGTAGTAAGTCGGGCACCTGAGTGGCTCAGTGGGTTCAGCGTCTGACTCTTGATTTTGGCTCAGGTCATGGGATTGAGCCTCAAGTCATCATGGAGCCTGCTTGGGATTCTCTCTCTCTCTCTCTCTCTCTCTCTCTCTCTCTCTCCCCCCCCCCCTCCTCTGTTTGTGTGCACTCTCTCTCTCTCTAAAATAAGATAAAATAAAAATAGTAATAACTTGGTACTATTCTGGACCTGACTTTCTTATTGTTTAAAGAATGCACTTGTTTCATGGCAGCCACAGAATAATAGGACATGAGTTGTTCTCCCTATGGCAGACATTTGAATGCCTGTGTTACAAAGCAGGAGCTCTGGAGAGAAACTGTTGCTCAGCATAGGAAGGCTTTACGTGTAGAGTCCTTGAGGTCTTGTTTGAAGTAAGCATGAAAAGATAAACATCATCCTAGAAAGATCCTACATAAATTTTTGGTTTGTTAAATATAGGGATGGAGTATTGGCAAAGCAGCATTTTATTATCCATTCACCGCCTCCACCTTTCACCCTGCCTTAAGGACAGGCATCCAAGGGACCCACACCACAACTGCTGCCCACGCTGATACCAAAGGAATACTGGTGACTTTCGCCTTAGGAATCGTAAGCTCTAGGAAGCTCAATGAAGACTGACCCAGAGAAACTGGAAGGATGTCAGATTATGTTGCTAGATGCTAGCTGTAGGTATGCTACGAGGAAGCTTAAGGAAAGCAGAACATGCAACTGATGACTATGCCTAGAGACAAATAAACTAAGAAGTATTTGCATAAAGTGCCTGCTAGTCTGGGCAAGGCTTGATTGGGCTGGTCTGCCCGGGGCTGGGCTGGGCTGGACTGCCTCTCAGCTCCTGACTCAGTAACTCACTGATCACTTGAAAAAGCTAAAAGAGATGGGCTGCATTTAGTTCACAGAAATTTTGTTTCTTGTTTGTTTTTAAGTAACAGCGTATCTTTCCTTTCCAAGTTTCTCCTCTAAGAAATGGTGTATACATGGGGCGCCTGGGTGGTGCAGTCGGTTAAGCGTCCGACTTCAGCCAGGTCACGATCTCGCGGTCCGTGAGTTCGAGCCCCGCGTCGGGCTCTGGGCTGATGGCTCAGAGCCTGGAGCCTGTTTCTGATTCTGTGTCTCCCTCTCTCTCTGCCGCTCCCCCATTCACGCTCTGTCTCTCTCTGTCCCAAAAATAAATAAATAAACGTTGAAAAAAAAATTAAAAAAAAAAAAGAAATGGTGTACACATAAACTGTAATATTTTTAAAGAATCATATCACAGTCATGTCTCACAGCTACAGTTACATTGGTGACAGCATAACATGCAACTTTGACACCTTTAGCTGGAAGAAGTGTGGTTGAAGTTAATTATGACATAGTGATATATTTTCGTACTGTTAATGGAGTCTAAAGATGCACAAGGGCACAAGGCAATTTTATGAAGAGACTGATATTTCAGCAATTCTCCTGTAGACTTCTGATACTATTTGGTCATAATTTGATTATAGCATTTATGGCATTTTATTTCATAGAGGATTTTTTTGGTTTGCTTTCTTTTTGTTTTGTTTGCCTCCTGCTCTGAATGGACTATTAACTTCAAAGAGTAGGGCAGCTCCTTCATTCACAAAATTGATAATCAAAATGTATCTGTTGTTAGGACAAAATCAGAAAAATATGCGTTCTAAGTCAACATTATTTGGTATTTAATATTTCATGGACTCTCTGACCTATTTCTTCTTTTTATTTCTTGTTCCTCAAGCCCTCTTCTTTCTACAAATATGGTACCAAGTGAAAATATAATCTATTAGTTCCAATAATTTTTTAAATTAAATTTGATTTGTATCCTGACCTCATTTCATATTCCTCCAAATGTTGAAAGGTAATTAATTATTTATTGTTTATTACACCCTCCTAGTGTGCATGGAAGTGATCAGAATTAATTAAAACACACAGGCATCTCTATGAAATCCATAAGCACTTCACAGAGATCTTTTATCTACCTCTAATCATGCACCACTTAATTATTTTATAAGGACATATATTTGCTCAAAAGGCAACAGTCAGGGGCGCCTGGGTGGCTCAGTCAGTTGAGCCTCTGACTTCAGCTCGGGGCATGATGTCACAGCTCATGAGTTCGAGCCTCCTGTCGGGCGCTGTGCTGACCGCTCAGAGCCTGGAGCCTGCTTCAGATTCTGTGTCTCCCTCTCTCTCTGCCCCTAACCCACTTGCATTCTGTCTCTGTCTCCCTCAAAAATAAATAAACATTAAAAAAATTAAATAAATAAAATTAAATTAAAAATTTTAAAAATGCAACAGTCATCCAACAGTTTTGTAAGAACACAAGAAAAGTAAAGTTCATTCAAACAGAATGAAATTACTATAGTACATATCATATTTATAATTTATACTTCCAGGAATATTTCTAAAGCCTTTTGGAGATCCAAATGTTCAATGGTCACATTTCAAGTTTTCATCCGTCTCAGAAATCGCCATTTTGATCAATGCTATGAAGTTTCTTGTCAAAAAGAAATTGAGCAAAAAGGAATTTATGTGACAGAATATAATCCACGCGTTTTGCCTCCCTCTTCACCTTGTTCGTTGAGTTTCTTCACTTACACCAAGAGCTTACTCACCCAGCACTGGTAGAGAAATCACAACGGAAAATTATGAATTTTTGATTATTAAGTTCAAAATGCCTCCATCCTGGCTTTAGATAGGCAGGATTTGAATGGAATATTATCTAGCAGAATCAATTGGCACTCCCCTCTCTAATGTCTATATAAATGAGAGAAGAAAAGATGGAATAAGAACAAGGAAAAAGGGACAACCTTGTACTCTGCCAGGTACCCCAGGACAAAGAGAAAGGAAGTTGAAACTTCAGATGTGTTTGAGGAATTCAGAGCACAGAAAACCAAATAAAAAGGGAAACCAAATTCTTCCTTTTCATCTTGATCTCTGACCCGACAGCAGTCTTCTCAGATTCCCCACTGAAAGTAACAGAGGGTTGCTGGGAAGCCATCCGACACCCCCACACACACATCCGACACCCCCCACACACACACGGCCAAGAATGGCAGAGCAGTGACACAGGGCTGGCTAAAGCAAAAGTCTCACAGTTGGGACAGAGGGACACTGCTACAGAACTTGATATAAACTGTCCGCGTAAGCACCAGATTGGGGTGCAAGACACCTGCACAAACCACTAGAAAGAAAAGAACAACATGAGAGGATTGAACATCCCAATGCATGACCATGGTGGGCACAGGGTACCCATGGACCGGAAGCCCCTCCTCATCCACCAACACACCCTTGCCTGGCAGAAAGTCTGGCATTCAGCAGTGCTTTTGCAGAGGAAAAGGAAGGAGAAATTTTAATCATCTAAGTTAAATTTGAAATTATTAAGACAAGTTTTGAAACATTAGAATTTCCTCAGGAGATCATAGGTCAAATGTTTTTCCGTCAAAGGGAATGAAAAGTCCCAGGAATATTAAGTTCAAGCATAGGTTTGAAAACAGAAAACTTAGTAATTTTGCTCATGAGCCTATGCTGTGAAAATTGTAGCCCAGCACTTATATGGCAATAAGAATAAATATTATGTTTTAGAAACACAAAACTTTTTAACTATTGAACTCTCTCTCTCTCTCCATCCATATATATGGCTTTATTTGTTGCTCCTGAAAATATGGCAAGGTAATTAAAGAAAAGGGTATTAAATTGTGCCCTAGAGTATCATGTAGGGCTAACAAGTGATTTCCCAAAGGGCAATCTGTTAATCAGTGGGGTGAGACAGACCTAGAACCTTGATCTTTGACCACAAGTCTGGTTCTCTTAATACTTTACCAAAATGTTACCTGCATTTGAGAGCTGAAAAAATCACTAGACAGAATTGTAAAATAAATTGAGACATATGCCATCCCCAGAGGTAAATTATGCTTCTGACCAACTCCAGAGGGAGATATCCTGGACACAGCTGTGCCAGGGCCAGATCTGATTAATCACTGCCCAACTAGGTGTTTGGATCCACTCATTCATGGACAGGCACAAGAGCAGATGTAATATTTTACTCCTCTGGGTTTCCAAGGACAAAGGAGTGCACAGAAGAATTAATCAAACAAACCCACAATGAATTATTCATTTTAAATAATATATACACATTAATAGAAAAGAATTGGCAAATATTATATGTTTCAACAATACGAAACATCTTGTCTCTAGAAACCCTAAATTAAGTCTATAAGTAAGTGATAGATTTATTAAAATTGTCTAAAATTACTGATATTCGGAGGCTCAACAATTTTTCAATTGTCACAATAGTCTCAAGGTCCATGACTCTATGTGTCCAATTGTCAGAATTGAATGAAGTTCTAACAAGGTACAATCCATTCCATCATCCAAAGATCAACTCTCTCTTTCCAAGCAGAAAGAATAAAAAGTATTTTATTGGTAAGAAATCACACTCCATAAAATCAGTTCAACCACCAAAAAGAAGTAAATCTGCATAATCATAAAACTCATTCAGAAGGCCTCCTAAAGAAGAAACTGGCTTCCTCAAATTTGAAAATCCTACTTTAAGGGTTGGGGAGTCCTTTAAGGAGTGGAAATGACAAGATTCAAACAAGCTTCAAGAGCCAGCCTAGGGGCGCCTGGGTGGCGCAGTCGGTTAAGCGTCCGACTTCAGCCAGGTCACGATCTCGCGGTCCGGGAGTTCGAGCCCCGCGTCAGGCTCTGGGCTGATGGCTCAGAGCCTGGAGCCTGTTTCCAATTCTGTGTCTCCCTCTCTCTCTCTGCCCCTCCCCCGTTCATGCTCTGTCTCTCTCTGTCCCAAAAATAAATAAAAAACGTTGAAAAAAAAAAAAGAGCCAGCCTATTCAAGATCTAGGGTTAAGTTTCTTTTCCTGGGATGGTGTTGAAGAGCACTGCCAGTGTTTGACTTTGTAACTCTCTTTTATTTATTCTTTCTTGGAAGACCAAGCCCCTCCTTTCGTTGATGCCATTTCACTTTATGTGTGTTCAAATATTCATTCAGGTGACAAAATCAAGTTTCGTAGCCTTGAGGATTCTTTATGCTTACACGTTCCGGTTATCCTGCATTGATTTTCCAACTAAAAGTGCAGAAGACAATCATGGTTTTCTTGGGTTTCTAGGGTTTCTTAACCCTAACATCTTAGAAGAATGTCATTGAAACCCACATAGGCTGACCATGGCAATACTCGTGAGAATTCTAGTTCTGGGAGTAAAACCTCATCATGTATGTGAAGATGAAAGAGGACAATAACAGGAGAGGTAATGATGATGATGGTGGTGATAACAACAGTAATTGTACCCACATATATGCTTAGTTCTTAATAATTGACCAAAAAAAAGTGTTTGCATATATTATCTCATTTAGGAGGAATAAACTATAGCCGTAAATCTAAGGACTGCTTAGGGTACCCAGATACCTCCAAACAGTACATGTTGCTTAATGGGAGAGAGAACACAGCTGAAAACCTGAGGTGGTAACCTGCTCAACAACACCTTAATCTGTGACCCAGGGAAAGTGAAAAACACTAAGTGTAGAAAATCTAGTCCAAGTTCATCTAGGGGGAAAGACATAGTAACCAGAGATGCACTTGCCAATCCTGGTTTAGGCAAATTGAGTGCACCAAGATTCCAAGCAAAAGGAATGAGATCTCTCAACACTGAGTGGAGTGTAATAATAGGACGTGCAGGGCAAAATTACACGTAAGTACATCAGCTTGAAATGTTTTTTGCTGCAGAGAGCAAACCCCATCCAACTCAACTACTTGCAGCTTTTATCATTTACTTAACTAGAATTCCAGAAGTAGGCAAAGTATTGGTTCAATCACTTAGCAAAGTCATTGTGGATCCAAGCTGTTTTTGTCGGTCATATTGGTCTGTCATCCCTGTATTTTCCCATTCTGCCACAACATGGCTTCCCCGACTTCAAGTTACCATTTTAGTCTTCCAGGCAAGAAGGAAGACTTAAGGGAAGGCTTTTTTTTCTTGCTGTTAGTTTGGAATAAAATCACCTCAACAGTTTGTGTGACTCATCGGTCAGAATGAGGTCACAAGACCACCGCAGACCAATTACTGGCAAAGGAGAATGAAATTATTAACTGATTTAAATCAAGTATCATTCATCCACTAGACAAAGAGGACAGTAGAAGAGTTGAGATAAAAACTGAATAAAGGAGGGGTGCCTGGTTGGCTCAGCCGGGTGAGGGTCCGACTTCAGCTCAGGTCATGATCTCATGGTTCATGGGTTCAAGCCCTGTGTCAGGCTCTGTGCTGACAGCTCAGAGCCTGGAGCCTGCTTCAGATTCTCTCTCTCTCTCTCTCTCTCTCTGCCCCTCCCCTGCTTGTGCTCTTTCTTGAAAATAAATAAATAAATAAATAAATAAACAAACAAACATTTTTTAAAAATTGAAAAGAGGAGAGGATGTGAAGAAAATTCTCTCCCTTATTCTTAGGACTGAAGTTTTGAAATAGACTGAGCTTTCTGAATCTTCCTTCTGTCTCCTTTCCCCACCCCACTCTTGCTGTGTAATGGTGGCCAGCACTGCCCTCTAGAAATGCAGGACGGAGGCCTGCTCTAGCCCTCAGAGAAGTTCATGTTTGGGAGAAGTGCTCACACTCTGGGTCACTTTTGGCAGCAGAGTATTTACTAAAGGCTTAGATCTAAGGTGTGAAAGACGGAAAAGAATTGAGGATGAACCCAATTTGGGGGCCAACAATGAAGCCAAAAAATGAAGATGGGGAAATAAGAGGAATAGACATTCCTCTCTCTTCCCCTCTCTCTCTCTCTCTTTCTCTCTCTCTCTCTCTCTCTCTCTCTCTCTCTCTCTCTTTCTCTCTTTCCCTTTCTCTCTCATCATCTAGACCCACGGAAACATGAAGCTCTCTGTTTGATTTTTTTCTTTATTAAAGTTCACAAGACACCAGTTACTTGGGGGCAAAACTCAGACGAGGAAAACGGTGATTTTCTGCCAAGACTCCTGAGGTTTTGTAAGCAAAGAACTTACAGAAAAGAGTAAGCCATGTTGACAAGGTCCTGAGATTGAAGAATAAGAAAAAAAGTGAGTGAAAATATTTAAACTTTCCGGCAATTAGTGATAAAAATAGAAAGGCAAAATAATGCATGCACTCCAAGAGTGTGCCGTCAGACCTGCCTCCATTATTTGTATTCTAAAGGGAGCCCCTTATGAGGCATTTTTTGAAGTCAAATCTAAAAACAGGAAAAATAATGTCTTTTAAGGCTTTAATCTGATCACAAACAATCGCGACTTTTCTCCGCTTTTGTTCTTTTGAAATATTATAATAGAATAAAATCAAGGGAAGTCATAGTCTGAAGTCTGTGGGGGGAACAAGAGTGAAAATAATGTCCTTTAATTCTTTCTCTACCTTCCAGAAGTGATGTTGTACCTGTTACTTAAGATTCTCTGAATGCATAGCACCAAACAGTGACTCCATAAAATCAGTAAAACATACGCTGCTTAATTCCTGTCAGAGGCACCATCAATACAGGAATATATTACCATTCAATGAAGTTTCAACTGCCAGCTACCGAGATGACCAAGATAAATAGCCAGCGTCATCTTAATCTTCAAAGGTACTTGTTTCTACCATCATGAAAAATTCCTTCTCTCATGTGATGGAGTTTACCCTGTAAATTAAATCTCTCAAGTAATGGAAGAAATAACCCATGACACTAGTGAGGGAAATTAAATTAGAGTCACTAATAGCAGGTCAGCACAGTCTGAGCAGAGGTAATGGAAGTGACCACATGAATGATAAGCAGGTCTCTGTGAGGCTGTGACAAGTGTCTCCCGGAGAGTGTGATGAGCATTCATCTAGGTGGCAAGCAATTCACAGTCAAGACACTAACATGTTTATAGTGCAGCTCGGCCCCCATCTATGCCAGAGCATGTCAACCTTTCTGCGGAGGATGTTCTAATTCCCTCGTGAAGGCCATTAGGAAGAGTTAAAAACAAGGCTCCTTATTTTCTGGGTAAATCAATTTCTCATCGCCTAGAAACCTTTCTGGCCAGAGCAGATGACCTTTAGAGACAATAAGAATCCCAGAACTATACTTAAATAACTTTATTTTCTAAAGGGTTAGAGAGAAACAAAAGCAAAATTGCTCTACAATTCAACAGTCAGAGGGTGGCTAAAGCAAATGCAGTTATTTTAGCTTAGCTGTGTAAGGCCTGGGGAGCATGGTAATGCCAATGACAAAATAACCTATTATGTGGGAAAGTCAAAATGGTACCTTGCCCTTTATAGGTAGCCCTCCTGGATCTCGGCTGTGATTTACTTTGGAACGCCCAATCAAGATCACTGGACTCTTGATATAAACATAATAACCAAGTAAATAACACAGCTGTTGAAAATGCAAACATGAGCAGGAGGAGGGGTGGTGGGAGGGGCAAAGAGAATAGTAAAGAGTGACTTCTGGAAAACCACTGATGAAATCTATCCAATTAAATTTTTTTTACTAAGATTTGAGATTATAAATGATAAGATCATCATAAACGACCATTTTGAAATAGAGAAATGTCTATATTGCCTGCAATATTGTTTTGAGTATTGACAAACTGAAACATACCCTGAAATCATTACCTATGTGAACTTTAAGACACAGACCAGATGACCATAAGGGAAAGGAAGCAAAAATAATATAAAAGCAGGGAGGGGGACAAAACAGAAGAGACTCTGAAACATGGAGAACAGAGGGTTGCTGGAGGGGTTGCGGGAGGGGGGATGGGCTAAATGGGTAAGGGGCACTAAGGAATCTACTCCTGAAATCATTGTTGCACTATATGCTAACTAATTTGGTGGTAAATTAAAAATATAAAATTTAAGAAATTTTAAAAAGAAGCTCCTGTAACAAAAATAATAAAAATAATAAAAAAAAATTTTTTTAAGAGAAAGAAAAAAAATCATTACCTATGTGAGATGGTGAGGCTGCGATTGTGACAGTACAACGCTTGTTAAGTATAATGTCTCTACAGTCGCTGATTTACAAAAAGAAGTCACCTTTGCATGCTCTCTGCTTTAGTCAGATAGTAATTAGGCATTGTTGGTGATAATATTGAGCAGTTTTTATTATTTGTATTAGAAAGAGAAAATTAAAAAACAGCAAG
Organism: Prionailurus bengalensis; assembly: GCF_016509475.1. NCBI lineage: Eukaryota > Metazoa > Chordata > Mammalia > Carnivora > Felidae > Prionailurus > Prionailurus bengalensis. The sequence continues at coordinate 104,281,557 of NC_057349.1, forward strand.
GACAGAAAGTCATTTGCCCCAAGTTAATTTCCTACTTTTAAAATACGAATATGTTTCTTGATATAAAAAGTAACATAAGGGACGCCTGGGTGGCTCAGTCGGTTAGGTGTCCAACTTTGGCTCAGGTCATGATCTCGTGGTTTGTGGGTTCGAGCCCAGCTTTGGGCTCTGTGCTGACAGCATGGAGCCTGCTTCAGATTCCGTGTCTCACTCTCTATCTGCCCCTCCCCCACTCATTCTCTCTCTCTCTCTCTCTCTCTCTCTCTCTCTTTCAAAAATAAATAAACATTAAAAACAAATTTTTAAAAGCAATATAAAATTATCTTTATTTTCATTTTTAATAACTCAATCTCAGTACAATTAATCAAGAAGAGCACAAACTGGATTTTGATAATATTATGCTTCGCTGGTACATGAAGTCAAGTCAAAAACCACAACACTAGAGTCAGAAAAAAAGGAAATGAATGGCTAGTTGAAACAGTGTTTAGTAGAATAGAAAGCTTAACAGACTGTCATTTTGGAAAACACATGGTCTGCACAGTCTCTGAAATTTAGTAAAGCAGGGAATGTGAGTTTCAGGGAACATGGTGAATTAATGGCCACACAGTATATGGGGCTGTGAGCTCTGCCTCATCCCCCTTCTAAATTCTCACGTCACTTGGTCAAAATATTTGTTTTGTTTCTCTGAGTCTTGTTTCCTTACCTTTAAAGTAAAATTATAAAAATTAAAACCTTACCAACTCTGTTTAGAAATTGACTTTTACGTGGGTTTCCTTGGGTGTACTCAACAGAGCACATTAATTTCATAGCTGACACAATTATCAGCAATAAAGTGGAGCTGTGAATTTAAGGGCTTTGAAATGTGAAGGGGCTTATACTCAGCTCCAAACACATACACAGTTCCCCCAAATCCAACTGCCTGGTTCTTCTGATTAAACAAATGAAGGAAGAAAGGGGTCCCTGTTTAACAAAGGATAACATTATTTGTTTGAATAATTCATTTTCAATTACTGTTCTGTTTTTATCAAAGTAGAATACTGAAAAATTGGGAAAATTTCAGATGTTGGTAGCAGTTTGCTTAAAATAACATCTCTTGCCTTTCTTTCATATGGTAACAATATCTCTAAGTCTTGGGCACCTGGGTGGCTCAGTCGGTTAAGCAGCCAACTTCAGCTCAGGTCATGATCTCACAGTTTGTGAGTTCGAGCCCTGCATCGGGCTCTGTGCTGACAGCTCAGAGCCTGGAGCCGGCTTCAGATTCTGTGTCTCCCTCTCTTTCTGCCCCTCCCCCACTCACACTCTGTCTCTCTCTCCTTCAAAAAATAAACGTTTAAAAAAAATTTTTAAATATCTCTAAGTCTTGATTATGAGGCCAAATCAAATCAGACACTTAGTAAAGAATATACAACAAAGGAAATAAATCTTTCTTTGTAGGCAAATATGTATGTATTTATTTATTTATTATGAATTTTTCCTTCTCTTTATAGATCTTTCCCCTTTCAAATGAACTGAGCAAGACTGATCTTAACTAGATTACTTTTAAAATTAAATGAAATATTCTTACTTGTTATTTGTGATAAATAAAAAGAAAAACCTACACTTTTCAGGTAGATCTACTAAATTTAGTGATGTAGGAAATTATTGACAATGTTAGAAAATGAAGAAATACTAGTCAAAATATTAATATTAAACTTTGCTTTTTTTTAAACTTTTTTTAAACATTTATTTATTTTCTTGAGAGACAGAGAAGGAGTGGGAGAGGGGCAGAGAGAGAGAGGGAGAGAGAGAATCTCAAGCAGGCTCCAGGCCCTGAGCTGTCAGCACAGAGCCCAACGCGGGGTTTGAACTCACGAACTGTGAGATCATGACCTGAGCTGAAGTTGGATGCTTAACTGACTGAGCCACCCACATGTCCCTTGTAGAAAGAAATTTGAGCATGAGAGAGGTGGAAGAGGCATACTTTCATGTTACAGGGAGGGCCATGGGGCAAAGAAGGGCCGGTAACCTCTAAGAGCTGAAAGTAACCCCCAGCCAGCAGCCACAAGGAAAAAAGGCCTCTGTCTACAGTTGCAAGAAACGGAATTCTGCCACCAGCCTGAATAAGCTTGGAGGGCGACCCTGAGCCTCGTAGGATATCGCAGCCCCGTCAGCACCGTGACCACTGCCTTGGGAGACTCCAGACAGAGGATGAAGTTAAACCAGGCCTGGGCTCCTAACTCACAGAAATGGAAAGAAAGACATTTGTGTGGGTTTAAGGCTCAACATCTGTGGTACCTGTTATGCAGCAACACAAAATTAATGCAGAGAATTTATGCTTACTTAGCCTGTTTAAGGGAACATGCTTTTTGAAAACTTTCAGCAGAATACATCAGTTAAGAAGATAAAGTTTTCTATTATTAACTGTTTCTTAAAGTGGATTTTAAAGTAGTTCTTTGTTGGGGCGCCTGGGTGGCGCAGTCGGTTAAGCGTCCGACTTTGGCCAGGTCACGATCTCGCGGTTGGTGAGTTCGAGCCCCGCGTCAGGCTCTGGGCTGATGGCTCAGAGCCTGGAGCCTGTTTCCGATTCTGTGTCTCCCTCTCTCTCTGCCCCTGCCCCGTTCATGCTCTGTCTCTCTCTGTCCCAAAAATAAATAAATGTTGAAAAAAAAAATTTTTTTAAAAAGTAGTTCTTTGCCAAATTTTGTTGGCCAGACCTTTGTGAATTGGAAGAGGAGGATTAGATGGAAGAAAGGAAAACCCCATGACAATGATGGCAATAGGTGATGACAGTAAAACAGTGTTTAAAGCATTGATGGGGTGACGCTGATGACAAATAATTAGTATGACCATCGAGATTATAGCCTGTATTTATTTCCATGGGTAGCAGAGAGCCAAGAAAATGTTCTTGTCATCAGTAAAGGAAATATCATTTTCAAGTCAGACATTGTTGTGTTACTCACTAGGTAATAACTGACTGAGCCGCTGGGCACCCCTAAACTTTGCTTTTAAAACTATGCAATATAAATATATATTTTTTATGCATGCTTGGTTATGTATATTCACACACAACACACACAAACACTTCACACACAAATATACCCATATCATAATATGATTGGATTATGGGTAATTTCCTCTTTCTCTGAATTTTTCTGCATATAAATTTTTTCTACTAAAAATATGTATGGTATTTATAATCATAAAATGTTACAAAATAAATATAACTTTTCATTCACCAATATGGAAGAGGTGGGCTAATGTATTCTGATACTACTCTTGCATTGATCACTTTTGCTAGGCATTCTTAGGTAAAAGAATGTGTCGAGTTAATACCATTTAACATAAAAACACACCAATTTTCTAAAAAAAATACAAAATTAACAATATTATCTTGTATTATTGTATAGTTCAGTATCTCAAATTTTTAGTTAACCTAACTGTGCAGCATTTTATACAAAAATATATATATAATTTTTCTGTGATATTGAGACAGCTGAAACAATTTGATATTTCTCTAGTAGGAATTAGGTATTATTACTTAATTGACTGTCATCCAGAACAGTTGACAGATTTGGCAATATAAGGTGTACAGGGCACAGGCAAGAAAAATAAATGAGTAAAGCTGGCTATGTATTGAGCAATATGCCGTGATGAAGAGATCAGAAACTACTCTGCTCAACTGATTGTTGCCATGCGGAAATGAAGGCTCACTGAAGGATGGATATTCCAGCTCTTTGTGAGAAGACAAAAATCTGGATTTTCAGTTGCAATCTACCAATTTTTAAAACACTGTACAAGTCAAGCAAAACAATAGTGCTAACCTAATATAACATATTGCAAACCTGATCTAATCAGTGCTAGGCTAGAGTATTTCAAATATACTGTATTTCCGCTTGGAGCAGCCAAGATGGCGGAAGAGCATGGAAGCTTTTTGTGTGTCTTGCATCCATGAAATACAGCCAGACCAACACTAAACCATCCTACACACCTAGAAAACTGATTGGAGGATTAACACAACAATCTGCACAACCTGAACCACAGAATTCAGCAGGTACGTGGCATGGAGAGGTGAACTTGGGGAACGAGAAGCCACAAGAAGGGAGGTGCTTTTGCAGGTGGAGAGAGGACAGCGACTGGGGGCAGGGGGAGAATACGGGAAAAGCAGCCCTCCCCAAAAGCAGCTGGAGAGAAAGTGGAAAATTGGAAACAGCCACACGATTAAACTAAAAGGGAGAAAGGAGAAAGGAGAGGGTTTAAATTCCATTAAGACTGTAAACAAGGGGAGCACAAAGGCTGAAACTCTGCAGCTCGATACCTGGCGGTGCTCTGGTGGGAAGGGCGAATCCCCAGGAACAGAGGGGGGTCAGGGAGGTTCTTGGGCCACATGGGGAAAAGCAGTTCCACTGCTGGAAGGACATTTGGAAGAGACTGTTGAAGCCACCTGGCCCCAGCAGACCCCGGAAGGTGGCCACATTCACTGGTACTGGGGCAAGGTCGTTGAGGGTGAAGCCTGGTGCCAGATGTGTGTTGTGATTTTCCATAATCCCTGAAAAGCTGCTGCTACACTATCTGGTGAACATTTTCTAGGGCGGGCTGGCATCTGGCCGCAGTCTTGGGGCACCGGCAGCAGCAGGGTCCAGCAAGCATTCCAGGGTGCAGCTGATATTCGACCATTGGTCATTCAGCCATTACTTGCTGAGACCCTCCCGCAGAGGGGCAGAATGGGTCAAAGCCACAGTCCTTCAGAAGTAAGGGGCCGGGAAAACAGCTGCATCTGAGACAAACCTCCAGAGAGAGGTACTGCCTGGGGCTTGGTCACAGACAGTGAAGAAGCGGGCAGTGGATGAAAGCTGAAGACAGAGGATGGGTGAGTGCTGATCAGAGAGAACAGAGTTCCCATACTAGAGACTGGGTAACTGGGTGATGCTATTTTCACTGCTCCGGTGCATGAGCATATGCACCTATGAGCGCCACAACGCTCCACCCCAGTAGGCTAGCAGCGCCATCTAGTGGAAAACAGAGCCGTTACACTGATGCCCCCCCCCCCAACTGGGCCAGCCTCGCTCTTCAAGAACACAAGTCTCACCGCCTACTTAGTTTATGGACTATAAAGCGCTTCAAAGTCTGACTTCTAGGGGAGACCAAAGTAATTTCAGTCCTATTTCAATCTATTAGCAGGTCCATCTATTCAATTTTCTTCCTTTTTTTCTCCTCTCTTTTTCATTTCTTTTCTTTTTCTTAATACAGAAAGAGAAAAATTCATTTTTATTTTCAATTTTTATTAAAAATATTTTTCTTTAATTTCTTTTACTATATTTTTTGCTTTTATGTAAATTTTTTCAAATTCTATTTTACATCCATCATTTTATTTTAGTCTACTACAGTGTATTCACTTTTTCAAATTTTCAAATGATTTCCTTCTTTTTTCTCTATCTCTTTTTTCTCTTTTTCATTTTTTTCTTTTTCTTGAATACAGAAAGAGAAGAAATTCATTTTTATTTTTAATTTTTATTAAAGATATCTTTCTATAATTTTTTTCTACTTATAGCCTTTACTTTTGTGTAAATTTCTTCAAATTCTATTTTACTCCCATCATCTCATTTTAGTCTACTTCAGTGTATTCATCTTTTCAAATTCTCAAACGATTTCCTTTTTTTTTTCTTTTCCCCCCTTTTTTTCCTCTAATCTGTCAAACCACTTTCAACACCCAGCCCAAAACATACCTTGGATCTAGCATCATTTATTTGATTTGTGTTTGTGTATTTTTAATTTTAATACATTTTTAATTTAATTTTAATTTTTCTACCTCATTAATTCCTTTTCTCCCTTCAAAATGACAAAATGAAGGAATTCACCCCAAAAGAAAGAGCACAAAGAAACAAGAGCCAAGGATTTAACCAACACAGATACAAGCAAGATGTCTGAACCAGAATTTAGAATCACAATAACAAGAATACTAGCTGGAGTCAAAAATAGATTAGAATCCCTTTCTGCAGAGATAAAAGATGTAAAAACTAGCCAGAATGAAATAAAAAATGCTATAACTGAGCTGCAATCACGGATGGATGCTGCGGTGGCAAGGATGGACGAGGCAGAACAGAAAATCAGAGATACAGAGGACAAACTTATAGAGAATAATGAAGCAGAAAAAAAGAGGGAGATTAAGGCAAAAGAGCACGATTTAAGAATTAGAGAAATCAGTGACTCATTAAAAAGGAACAACATCAGAATCATAGGGGTCCCAGAAGAGGAAGAGAGAGAAATAGGGGTAGAAGGGTTATGTGAGCAAATCATAGCAGAAAACTTTCCTAACCCAGGAAGCACAGAACACTCCCATTAGATTCAACAAAAACTGACCATCAAACAAGGCATATCATAGTCAAATTCACAAAATACTCAGGCAAGGACAGAATCATGAAAGCAGCAAGGGAAAAAAAGTCCCTAACCTACAAGGGAAGACAGATCAGGTTTGCAGCAGACCTATCCACAGAAACTTGGCAGGCCAGAAAGGAGTGGCAGGATATATTCAATGTGCTGAATCAGAAAAATATACAGCCAAGAATTCTTTATCCATCAAGGCTGTCATTCAAAATAGAAGGAGAGATAAAAAGTTCCCCAAACAAAAATTAAAGGAGTTTGTGACCACTAAACCAGCCCTGCAAGAAATTTTAAGGGGACTCTCTGAGGGAAGAAAAGATGGGAGAAAAGATGAATATATATATATTATATATATATATATATATATATATATACACACACCAAAAGCAACAAAGATTAGAAAGGACCAGAGAACACCACCAGACTCCAACTCTACAAGCATCATAATGGCAATAAATTCATATCTTTCAATACTCACTCTAAACGTCAACGGACTCAATGCTCCAATCAAATATACTGTATTTCTGACCACTAAAGTTTGTGGCCATGCCAATTACTTGCCAATTAAGATTTCATAAATCTTATCAACTACTCTGTAAAGATTGATTACCATATGGTCAATTTATATTTATAGAATACTTTGATATTTGCCAGTATGTGAACTACTGTTATTTATGGAGAATCAAGATTAATTTCATTAATCAGAAAGGATAAATAGATCTCTGTGAGAATCCTCCTCAATGATCCCCAAAGCAGTAACACATGGGCACTTCCCTTCAGAATTTTTAAAAAGAATTTGTTCAACCTAATTGAATCTTATGAGTATTAGCTTCTTTTATCCTAGTAATTTAAAATAGATGCTTACCATTAAGTGATTTCATTCTTATTTGTGTTGAAGTTTGAAATGCTACAGATAATGAATTAACATGGTATGCATGTAAGCCTCAAGGCCTAACCCTAAAACATGCATATATCTATGTAATGCACACACCATCAAGGGAAAGACTATCATCATAAAACCTTATAAATAGGAACTTTTATGTCACATGAAACAGTCCATCGATCTGGCAATTTCTTTTGTTGGTGATTCATTTCTTCTTAGTCTTTCTCTGATTTAATTAAAATATACTGATATACTGCCAATCCAAAAAAAAAAAAAAGGTATCAGTTTATAGATATTGCTTTAGCTCCAAGATCCAGACACAGTCAGGAAATTGAGTCTGCTTGAATATGTAGCCTCCACTCCTCAATTAGCACTCATTCAACACATTTACGTATAGCAACTATTATGAGCTAACCCATGTCCCAAGTGCAGCAGATAAAGCGAAGGACCTGATCTCATGATTCTGGCAAAGAGACAGACAATAAATACTAAACATGAAAATGTCATAAAATAAGGTTCTGTAAACAATTAGAGTAATGTGATACAGTGACAGGGGTCACCTTAGATTGAGTAGTCAGGTAATAGGATATCTAAGCTCTTAGGATATCTAAGCTGAGACCTGAATTACCAAAAAAAAATACTCACCATAAAAAGATCAGAAGAAAGGCAATTTTAGGAACAGAGAGAAGACCAAAGTCACTGGGCACCAGGTGCAAGCGGGAGGGTGTTGAGATGTGGAATCCAAAACAGCGACAGAGATGGGTTCCTGTAGGACTTTGTAGGACGTGGGAGGGATTTGGAGTTTGCTCCAAGTGAAGGTGGGAGGTTAGATAATCCAATGTCTGCTTATCAAGATCTCCCTGCTGAGTCTGTGGAGAATGAATTATACAGAGGCAGGAGTGCAAATACAGACAAGGATTCCAGGGAGGGATAAGGATGGGTTGGACCAAGCAGTGGTAGAAGTGCAGGAGATATGTCTTCGCAGATGGGATCAATTTTACTTGCTAACAATTTGAAGGTAGAAAGTGAGTGAAAAAGAGGAAGTCGAGACTCTTCATAGATTTTGGCCGGAGCCATGAGGTGGGTGATACTGCTATTTGCCGAGGCAGAAAAATGGGAGAGAAACAAGTTTGGGTTAAGGGAAAGCAATCTGTTTTGGAACAAGTTCAACATGCAGTGCTTTGTAAATATCTTATGGAAAGCAAAATTGGCTGGATATCTGATTCTAGAGAGGGAGAAAAATGTCAAGACTACGGCAGTCACATAAGAGTCATCTGCAAAAGAATGATATTTAACAAAATGGAGCAGGAAGATACTACCTACAGACAATGTATTGTCCAAAAGGAAAGAAAAAAAAAAGTCCAGCTCAGACCTTGAGGTACTCCATCTTTTAGACATCAGAGAGGAGACAGAGAAGAGAATCCAGCAAAGGAATCAGATAAGGAACATCCAACTAAGTGAGGGGCGGGAAGCGGCGCTGAGGAAAGGAAGTTTCAAGAAGAAGGAGTTAATTCTATTGCATGCTGCAGTGAGGCTGATTAAGATACAGAAGGAGAAACTGGCCACTGGATTTAGCAATATGGGGGCGCCTGAGTGGTTCAGTCAGTTGGGCCTCCAACTTCAGCTCATGTCATGATCTCACGGTCTGTGAGCTCGAACCCTGCGTCAGGCTCACCGCTGTCATCCCAGAGCCCGCTTCAGATCTTCTGTCCCCCTGTTTCTCTGCCCCTATCCCACCCACGCTCTCTTTTTCAAAAATAAACATTAAAAAAAAATAATAAAGAATGTACTGGAGAGTGAACTAGAGGTGATTTATCAGAAAAAATGACTATAAAAAGCAACTCTTTCAAGAAGTTGTGCCTTGAAGACAGGTATAGAAATAGGGCAGTAGCATCAGGAAAAAATTTTTTTACTTTGTTTTGTTTTACTGTATGCCATGCTGAGGTTACCTGGTGACCAAGATGCTCAAGTTCTCCTCAACTCGACTAAATTTCAGACAATCTTTTTCCTGATAGGCTCCTGACCTCCCTTTTCTGAGAGCATCTACTTAAAAAAACAAATACAAAAACAAACAAAAACTTGTAATTATAACTTCATTCTCTGATACTTTGAGATGTAAATCTTTTTAAAAGCTTCTTGTCAGTTTCATAGGATAAAATGTCTTTCTCAAGAATCTAGCAACCATCCCTTTAAAATGTAATCAAGAAATATACTCCCCTTAGTTTCTGAGAAGAAGTCATAGCCTAACTTTGATGGGGGCCTTGCTCCAAGTTGCAAAACTACCTCTTGTCATAAAGATATATGAAGTTTATTAGCAAACAGAGGTGACCTACGACCTCTTCCTAACATCCTCCAACACTTTTCCAGTTGTTCACCCTAGCCTTTAAAAATTCCACTATTCCAGGGCACCTTGCTGGCTCAATTGTTAGAGCGTGCTACTCTTGACCTCAGGGTCACCAGTTTGAGCCCCACATTGGGGGTGGAGTTTACTTTTAAAAACATTAAAAAACAAAACGCTACTTTTCTTTGTTTGGGTGAAGTTGAGTTCTAGCCTCACTCTCCTATTGAAATGGCCTTGAATAAATTCTTCTTTATTTGTTGAATTTTATCCAGTGTAATTTTTGCTTTGATACTGATTCACCCTCTAATTCACTATCCACTTCCTCAACTACTGCATGTTCTCTCTTGCCCTCTGTCTGCCAGTGGGGAACATGGGCAGGAGATTCCAGAGGGAAGGAGGAGAGAGAGGAAGAAAAGTTTTTATCACCGCACCCAATCCCTCGCCATGAGGTCATAGGGGTTGGCTGTGCCCCACCCCTTACAGGAAACCATTGCCCTTTTATTTTTTTTTTTTCAACGTTTATTTATTTTTGGGACAGAGAGAGACAGAGCATGAACAGGGGAGGGGCAGAGAGAGAGGGAGACACAGAATCGGAAACAGGCTCCAGGCTCTGAGCCATCAGCCCAGAGCCCGACGCAGGGCTCGAACTCCCGGACCGCGAGATCGTGACCTGGCTGAAGTCGGACGCTTAACCGACTGCGCCACCCAGGCGCCCCAACCCTTTTAGGCAACATTTTCCACATAGCTCTCTCTCTCTGACTCCAAGTAATGGCTCACTCCCCCCACCCTTCAGGCCTAGGGACTAAAAGAAGTAGATGTGGGAGTAGAGAGAGTCTTACTTCACTGGTACCACACTACCTATCATGGTGTCCCTACTACACCTTATCTATACCTGTGTAAATATTCTCTTTATTAATACTTTCTTGAATTACCCAATTGAAATGTACCATCTTCTTCCTATAGAGAGGCTAACTGACACATAAGCTAAGAAGAATGATCTAGTAATTTATGATGCTAAAGAACTACACGATAATTATAGGAACAAAGTCCTTGAGAAGATACCATAGAATGAGATACAGAACATATGTGGAGGGATTGACCTTTAACGGGAGTATTGCAATAGGAGAAAAGACAGAATTTGTGGGGTTAGATAAAGAGTAGATCTAACGGTGGGGAGATGAGGAAGTTCAAGTCTGTAGATGTGTGAGGCAAGGTCACAAACTATGAGTGAGTCATGGCAAGGGTTTAGAAGCTTTTCAAGGAAGTATAATGTAGTCTTCATGAGGTCTAGAAGGATCGAAGCGTGTTAGGCAAGCAATCTACAAATGCAGGAGAATGCAGAGTGCCCTTTTAGGTCTATGTTCATGATTTTGATGGAGAGCAATCAGCAGAACTTGTAGTTCTTTCTCCCGGGCATGGATTAGACAGATAATTGGACTTAACTAGGGTTCTAGTTTGACTAAAAGTAGTCTGATATTAAAAAAAAAACTAGTCTGATATTTGGAAGGAGATATAAGAAAGTAAGAATCTGCCCTGGATACAGTGGAAGGTGAGGATCCCATACCACATAAGGATATCATAGAACAAATATAGATGCTTGTGGTCAGATAGACAAAGAAATGATAAAAGTCTGCCCAACAAAACACGTATTAGTATAGATTTTCTTGTTTCAGAATAAAAAATGAGCAAATTCACCTTACCTTCTAACCTGGGAAAGATGTGAAACCAGATAACCCCATATACACTTATTGATCGTTTGTGTTTGAACAGAAATGTGCTAAGCAGCAAAGCAGGGTACAAACAACTTCAATAAAAGAAAAGGAATGCGGGTCTTTCATTTTTGTGACTCCATCCAACTCCAAAGAAACAAAGACGAGGGGCTGGGCCGGAGGCTGCTGAAGATACAGAGTCCCAGTTACTTCCTTCCGTAAGAACACTCAGACCCTGACACCAGGACGCTCTGAACCTGCTTGCAACGGGAGGGCTGAGTAGAGGAATGAGGAAGTGCAAAGGCATTCTTCTGCCTTTGAAAAAGATGCCCTAAGAAAAAAAATCTCTACTTTTATTGCATATGTGTATATGCGCACATTTTAAATGCATTTGTATATATTTTATGTGCATGTGTATACATGTATTTCCATACACACATGTGCGCACATACATATACATGCATACATACACAAAACAAAACGAAGAACCACCAGAATCGGGACTTTGAGATTTTTTTTTCCATCCCCGACAAACAATGTTCAGTATACAGTTCTTGGATATGATGGAAAAGCAGGGCTTAAGGTGGTGTTCTGATTCCCTTCTGCTGACTCACGGTCCCGTCCCATCAACACGCCTGCATTCTCAAGGCTTCAGCTTCCTCACTGGTAAAATAAAACACTGGATTAGATTTTGTGTGAATTTATTTCCATTCTAAATACGTGGGTTCGCAGTGAATTAATATGCAGAAATGAAGGGACAGTGATGTTGATAATGAATGACAACAGTTGGCACGTGAGGTGTGGTTTAGGTGCAGGCTAGAGATGGGAGTCTTTGAGCAGACTGCGTGGGAGGGGCGCCCAGCGACACCACACCCTTGCTTGCGTGCTTGGAAAAGTTGCATGCCCTCGCTAAGATTCTGTTTCTCCAATTGTGACACTGGAATAACAGTGACATCAGTCATGGTGAGCACTGTGTTAACACATACAAAGTACGAAGAATAGTGGTGCCTGGCACATAGTAAGCACTCGGTAACATTAGCTATTATTATGACCTCTATTAGAGAGTATTAAGTAAAAAGAAGTTATGTATTATGTAGCAGTAAGTCTTTATGTGGTTATAAAATTTTAGTTACTGCTCAGGGTGGAAAAAGGTTTAATATTCTGAGTATGCGATTCAGTTTCTGACTGGGCGGACCCTGTCTACCGCAGACAAATTAACCTAACCCATTCCACGTGGTCTCCGCGTCCTCTCCAGCCATTGCTCAGGTCTATTCAGGTCAGGCCTCAGTCACAGTCCATTCTCGAACTTCTTTTCCAAACTTGTCTTCCCCAGTGCCAACCCCCTCCCCACGCCTCCACTGATTCTAATCACCTTGGAAATTTTACACAACATCAATCACAGACAAAGCTCCTCATTGGAACTGGTTAGAAGATTATCCCCTATTTCAATTCGACTTTAGTGACCCCATTAGCCTTACAATGGGGTAGGATGATGTTATTCTATGATCCTGGATAGCTGGGATGGTTGTTTTTATAGCTAAAACCGCACGGGTGTTTCACTGCCAAATGCGATTTAATCTACTTCTAGCAACTGAATCCTGACGTCATACCTTCATTAGGTAAATGTATTGTACATATGTTTCTCCTTTTTCTTTAAGTAAATAGATAATTCCTAGGAGAAAGTCTGTGGCCTGTTGAGCCAATAATTTTCATTTCTTTTATAGCTTTTAGTCCACTCACTTTGGAGCAATTAAAAGTAGTTTCAAAGAAGAGAAAGACAAAATTAGGTCAGATAGGCGAAGAAATAGCTGTTTATAAGGGACCTCATAAGTCATGTGAAGAATTTCTATATTTCTGGGGTGCCTGGGTGGCTCGGTCGGTTGAGGGTGTGACTTCAGCTCAGGTCATAATCTCACGGTTGGTGGGTTTGAGCCCCGTGTCAGGATCTCTGCTATCAGCACAGAGCCTGCTTTGTATCCTCTGTCTTTGCTCCTCCCCCACTCATGCTCTTTCTCTCTCTCTCAAAAATAAACATTTAAAAAATGTTGTTAAGAATTTGGGTGTTTCTGATATTAACGAACATAGAAAACTGTGGTTTATGCAAAGGAAATAATACTATCAGATTTCCATCTTAAAAAGATCTCACTGACTCTTCAATTTTGCATCCCATCTGCATTGATAGAGGTAACTTTGTACCTATAAGTGTGTGACTGAATCACTCAAACTAGGTTGCAGGTGTCATTTTCATCCTGTCTTCTTCCTACCATCCCTTCCTGTTAGCACCTAGTAGAGTATTCAGGGAGCATTAATTCACTGATTTTCCCTCCTCTCTTAAAACCCACAGTATACTAAATATAGCACCAAGGGCATGAAGAAGTAGAAAATATGACACTTCCTCGAAAATCATTTAAAATGTTCCTGGGCATAAAAGATATTTATTGAACTTCTATCACAGAACCAAACCATCCTATGAGACAAATACGAATAGAGAACCATCACAAAAGATGAATAAAACTAGCATGGGAGGTTCAGCAAGAATCTGGAATCTAGAATCAACAATCTCTTCTGTCCCTTCTTTCTATCCTGATATGTATCATCAGATCCCTTTATAGCTTGAAAATATATTTAGGCATTGGTTTGAACTGTAGGCATAGTAGATCAAAGAGATTCTTCCAAAGAAAAACAAGCAAATGGACAAAGGTTATGACTGACAGAAAATTCATCACCTCTCCATTTGCCCCTAAGCCATGGCACAAAGGTCTTAGAGCATTAGATTAGGACCATTTACTCATTTATAATGGAAAGTTAGCAGCATGGGCTGAAAGGATACACAGAGAAGGAAATAGAACTGAATGATGGCTAAAGCCCTGGGGAATGAATATTCACAAACAGCAAATAGGAAGAAGAAAAAGAGCCATTCAGAAGAACAGAGAAGGATCATTTTTTAACCTAATAATGAAATGGTAATAACCAGTGGTTTGGCATATTATTTGCTTCCTTTGGAGACCAATTTTGATTTCTTATTTTTGACAGACTATATCTGTAACAGTTTTATCCAGTCATCAATTGCTATCTCACAAGTGAATATAATACATGGTACTTGATATAAAATGCTAAGAAAAAGAAAAGAAAAATTACTTTGTATATAACATTATAATATTTCTCAATGTTTGTAAAACACCTCTTCTACATAAAAGCATATTGTGACTTTTCTCATCTACACCCTTCACATGCATTCTTGCAACCCATATGAGACACCATTTATATGGGAATCGTGTTCACAGATCCAGCAACACTACTTGCGTAGCATCACAGCATCTACCCCTCAGGGAAGAAAGTGTACACACACACACACACACACGCACACACACACCCAGGGAGAGAGAGAATAATAAAAGGTGAGTGTATCTCTAATCAGCATATCTAAAATGTTTTGTTCAACCCAAATCATATTGCACTATAAGCCAATAGCTCTGGAAGCACTGTTTGAAATGCCAGCATTGGTGTTGAAGAAATCATTCTAGAACAGCCACAATAAATCTCAAATTGTAGCATACAGCCTCTTAGACACTGGTCATTTAATCCTTCAGCATGGCATTCTGTTCCTATAGGGTGTCTATCTCTGTGCCCATTAAGTCCCTGCCTCCACTATGGATGTCATTTACAGCCATCATTTGGGGGCTTTCCAACCATTACTTACACTAATTTCAAATATCCCGGGACTGAGTCCAATGTTAAAAATGTATTGTTTTCTAAAAGAACCTCTTAATGAGTCATCAGAAGACTAATTCTCTCTAAAAGAATAATTATCTAGCCCAGGGGCACAGAGCAGAGGTTTGATTCCAAATAATAAAGCAAATTTAACTCCCCAAGCATAAAAGCTGTTGCTGCTTTTGAATAAAAGCACAATTTTGGATGAGAATCCAGTTACTAGCCCTCTTTATTTGACCCACTGGCTGATCACATCTGAATTCCACTGGAGAGACATAATATGGAACTCAATAAAGTATGAGCTTAACTTTTCTCCTTCCAATTCAGGAAAAGAAGAGCAACATTTGGTGCCCTTCTGATATCTGCAAGGCTTGCTATGTGGGCATATGAGGATTTCACTTTTTGTGTGAGATCCTGGAAGCATTTATCCAGATAGAAATAGAAATGAGAGATTCTAGATCTGTGACTGCAAACTGGAGAGTCAAAAGCCACTTGACTGTCACATGTTTTATATGAACAGCTCGGTGTTCTGGGGAAAAAAAATCTATTTGAAGGTCTTTAGAGCACACATTTCAATCTCTAAAACTCCTCTGTACTTTATTAATTATACCTGCTCACTTATACAGGAGGTATTGAATTTGCAATGACCTGTGTTTGGTGGTGGAGGGTGGAGTACTTACCTGGGTTCTAGAAGAAAACAATGTATTGCTACCTTCAGGTAGGGCAAATCACCTTCAATCCCTGGAAAAGAATGAAGCCCTTTTCGCATCCCAAGCCTCTGTCTCTGACATTCAGTTTTCAAATGAGCTTCAATTTTCTTTGGTTTTAAATATTATTTAATGTTTGCTCTCACAAGGATCAGCTTATTAAAGAAAATCTGGAAAGATAGAAATGTAGGGAGGGTAATCTGCAACTTTATCAAATATAATCACTTTCAATATTCTGAGTTATTTCTTTCTGCATTTATTTTCTGTGCATAAGTTATATAATTAATTGTATACAATAACTGTACAATCATATTGTATAATTTTCATCTTGCCTTCTACATTTACTATCTCTTAAATATTTTCTTTAATTTTCTACCTTTCATGAGCAATACTATAATAAATATTATTTTTCATAAACATTGCTTTTTATGTACTAGGTAGACCATAGTTTCCAGCAGAAACAAAAATTGGGTTTGTTTCCAATTTTTCACTATATAAACTATATATCCCACCACACTTCTGAATAACACATTTTTCCATAGTTAAAATTATTTCCTTAGTATCAATTTTCAAAAGAGAGTAAAAGATCATTTTAAGGTTCTTAATAACCACAGATGGTCCCTGCCTTAACAATGGCTTCACTTACAATCTTTTGACTTTACAATAGTGAGAAAGCCATATACATATGCTACAAACCACTTTGCATTTTGCATTTTGGTCTTTTCCCAGGCTAGCAATATGGGGTATGATTCTCTCTTGGGATGCTGGGCAACACCAATGAGCCACAGCTCCCAGACAGCTAGCTACTCGGTCTCTAGGGTAAACAACTGATACGCTTACAACCATTCTGGACTCATATAGCCATTCTGTTTTTCACTTTCAATACAGTATCCAATAAATTACATGAGGTTTTCGACACTTTATTATAAAATAGACTTTGTGTTAGAGGATTTTGCCCAACTATAAGCTAATGTAAGTGTTCGAAGCTCAGTGAAGGTAGGCTACGTGAAGCTATAATGTTTGTGGCAGGTTAGGTGTGTTAAATGCAGTTTCAACTTACAATATTTTCAACTTACACTGGATTTATCCAGATGTGACCTGTCATAAGTCAAGGAAGATCTATTTTAACACATTTCCATAGGCACTGAACCATTCTCAGTGGCATATTCAAGAGATGCTACATATGGGTGTTACTGAATTCTAAACATCTTTGAAATATGATGCATAAGCAGAGCAAATGCTTAATGAGCTATTTTTTTTATTTGAACTTCTATTCTACACTGTTCCTTAAGTTCCAAGAAGTGTATAATTGAGTGAAACCTCCCAAATCATCTGTTCTGACCCTTTTATTCAAAGATTTGGAAATTTCATGCTAGAAGTATGAAGTGACTTGTTGGATTTGGCCTGTTTGTCTTTATTTTTAAGACCATTAAGCTTCAAATAGTGAGAGAGGAATGAAAGCATTTCTAGTTCGTAAGTTCTAGCTGATGGGATAAGCCAGTGGATTCTTTTATGAGGCTACCTTTTGTCTAGAAGCTCCTGGTCATGCCAGGGTAGCAACTATCACAATGAAACAAGCTATTTTTCCTGGCTCCACTCAACTCTAATGCTATTGTCCAAGTCACCTTTGCCCAGCTGTTCCCAACAGTTTCATTTTCCCCCACACCTCAGGGAATCCACCATTTCTCTCTTCTGTCAGCGTCCCTGGTTCCTGACCTGCTCAGTGTCTTTGCTTTCTGTTTCGTTCTGAATCTCTTATTCTCTCTTTAGTGTCCCACTACAATCTTGATCCACCTTTCATCTGGTTTCAGTACATGCCTCAGTCTTCTCTTCCATCCAACACCATCATCATCACTGACCTACAATGAAAACATAAAATACACTGGACTTTCAGTGTCTTTACTGTCTTACTTCATGAACCTTCTTCCTCCTTTCCGCTTAAGTATTCTCATGGCCCCACCATAGAATTCATCATCATCAGAAATTATAATACCAATTAACTTTAAATTAAGAAGAAATAAGGTCTTTGACCACTGCTCCATCTCCTTGTCTTTTTTCCCCTGCAATGCCCTCCTTTAACAGTAATTGCTAATCCATTGAGCTCAGAATTTTCATCACTTTCCATCAAACTTCAATTCCTTCATTGGTCAGTTTAGATCATATGACACAGCATCATAATTAAGTCTTTGCAAATATCCTCAAGTTACTTGCCTCTTCCCATCTTTCCATCAGCCTCAAAAACCCTAATCCTGTATGAACCCGATCATCTGCATTCTCCACACTTGCACCCAAAGAGCTGAACACTACTGAACAAAAGTGACACAAGCAAGTAATTGATTTCACCTTAAATGTGTGGACATAAGCCTTCCCTGTCCATGCAACTGTGCACTCTTATTATGTGTCTCTGACCAGCTCATATTCTCCTTCTCTGAAACATTTCATACTTTATAGCTTTTTTTAAATCTCAAAAACCCCTTCCTCTTAGTCCCAGTTTCAGCTGGTAAATTCACTTCAAACTTCACATAGAAAATAAAAGCCATCTAAATCCACAATCACAAATCTACCCACAGCTGAACCCACCCTCTTACTCTTTGGTTCTTTTTAAAAGAAAATACATGTTATCAAATATAATCTCCGCACAACTTCATGAGGATTGCATTCCTGCAATTATCTCCTCTTTCTCCTACACTAGCCGTCTCTTCTAGTCTCCTCAAACATTTCCATGAACATGCAAATATGCGGTTGTGTGTTAAACACAAAACAAAGCAAAAAGTTCCTGTAGCCATGCATCCTCCTCAGTTACTGTCGCAATTTTCTGCTTTGTGGAAACAAAAGCATATTACATATGCTTCAAACAAAACAGAGCACAATAGATTAAATTCAGAAACAGATATGAGAATTCAGCAGTCTTCCATTAAGCCAGACTTTAGAGAGATTTGCAAAAGTGTAAAACAATGTCATTGTTCTCAGTACTTTTTGTGTTGATAAGTATAGTTATTTTTCATGAAAGTAAGTTATTTATGCTAATATGAAATGGATGCATTTTGTTATTTTTTTCATTTTGCTATTTTTAAATGAGTAAATACACACCTTAAATTTTTCTCAGTTTTAATTTCTGACATGGTACACATTGATAGATATAATTCACAAAAACAGAAGCCTCTGGGGGGGTGTCCAAAATTTTTAGGAGTGGAAAGCATTCCAAAACGTTGGTGAAACCAAAATGTTTGAAAATTTGCCTTTGGTTTAACTCACCCTCAGCAATACAGCTGACACATTATCCTCTTTGCTTTTATAACATCACAACTACTAATTGTCTGTATACTTCACTGATTTTCTCTTTTTTTATGAGATCCTCCTTGTTTACCCATTCTCTAAATTGCAGACTTACTTTGAGCTTTGTGATAGACCCTCCATCTTCTCTTTCTCTGTTTTCCTTCCTACAAGGTCTTATTTGTTATCATGGCCTTAAATTCCATCTCTAAAGAGTAACTTACAAATTTACATCTTCACTGTATTATTCTCCAACTTCTCGCAGCTCCAGATTTTACAGACAATCACACATGGTATTTCCAAATGAACGTCTCCCAATTATCATGTTCAAAATTTAATGCTTGATTCCATCTTCCCAAACCAGCCTTCCTCTGATCTTCCCATGTATTAACCTCACAGGCTGAAGACCTAAAGATCATGTTTAAATTTTCTTTCCTTCTATTCTCCACCCCCAGTCTAACAGCAAATGCTGTTGTTTCTTGCTCTAAAATACAGCAAAGAGCTTTCCACTTCTTCCTATCTTCACTCCCACTAATTTAATCCAAGTCGTCATCCTTTCTGACATGGTCCCCCAGCAATAGCCTCCTTCTGTCCACCAAATTTTGACTCTTGCCCTACCAAATGCATTCTCTAGAATAATCACTCTATTATTCTCTATCACAGCACGCTTTAATTCTTTTTGTGCATTTCAAAATGGTAACAATTTTTTGTGCTTTTTGTTTGTGGTTCATTTAAGGGCAAGGCTCTTGTCTGTTTTGTTCTCCACTGTTTCTGAACAGCTTAATATGGGGTCTGGCATGCCCACTCTATTTGTTGATCTCAACCGTCAGTCTACAGTGTCTTGGAAGTCTCCTGTGGTGGCTTTCACTGGGTCGACTCACCTCAGCTGGGATTACATATCCTGGGATCCCATTCCCTGTGTGGTTCAGAGTGCCGGCTGACCACTGGGGAAATGTGAGATTTCAAAGGCGGAAGTGAGAGACAGTGACCATGATGCTCTGAAATCTGTGGGGAGTGCAAGGCACCAGCACAAGCTCACTCACGTTGTCATGATTTCATGGATCCCCTTGATACGGTGGTGGCTCCTTCAGCTCCTGCTGGCTCGTCAGTAACTTTGAGCCCTGAATGTCTGACAAGGAGCATTAGCTTTTCCTGCTGCTTACCTACATCACTGAGGTTCGAGGCGTTGAGAAAAGTAGATATGGGGGGAAGTTTGTCCTGACTCTCTCCATGGCTTCCAGCAAGTCCTTGCCCTCCCACATTTCATATTTCGCTTTTCCACCTGACCACCAGCCCTGCACCCCTGCAGTTATTTCAGGCCATAGCAGATGCAGAGACAACAGCTTGCCAAAGAATTCTTCAGCACCTCAGACAATTGCATAATGTCTAAACCCTACAATAAATTCCTTCTGCCATATCGCTCAGAATTTCTGCTTCTTTGATTAAACCTCAGCTGATACTTCCCCTTAACAAAAACAAATCACAGATAACCCAGTTCGTCTAGCCTGCTATCACCAATAAACTTAAGCAAATTGGAAACTACAGAGAGAAAAAAAAAAGTCTCAAAAAATCTCTCTTTATCAATTACTCATTTTCTGAGGCCCTCAGAGGTTTTTGCCGAATCCTAGAATAGAAGCAGTGAAAGATAAGAGTCCAAAATTCAAGTGTACAGGAAAAACTCCTTTGTAACCGGAATCCAAAGGACTTTTTAACGTTTTTGGACAAGTTGACAAGCCAGGAATATTTGCTTAGCTGCTTGTTTGTTTGTTTTTACTAAGACTGTAAATTGGCACATGTTACGATGTGCGTGAGCATAGCAACAATGTAAGTCATGTAAGAGACTAGTAAGGAGAGAACACACGTTTGTATTACTTTACTAGCTTTCTCAAATACTAAGCTCTGAATAGAAAAAAGAACTATAAAAATCTGTTGTTAGAATCAGATAGCTTTTAAAAGCGACTGGAGTCAGGCTCACCAATGACCAATTTCACATCTATGTAAGAGAGTTTATGCTAGGGTTTCCAATTTGGCAGTCAACCAGCAGATAGGAGCAAGCCTGCAATCCTTCACCAGTCACCCTAAGAAAGAGTTGTTCTCCAAGTTCAAATTTTCTGCCAGCTACTGACAACAGCACCAATTATTTTCCTTCCGTATTCAATCAGGGTGGGTGGATAAGCCTGGGCCTCACTGACAGAACTATAAATTTGTAGGTTGTAAAGATTTAATGGAGGGACCCTGCTAGTGATGGCTCTATTTGTGACACAGACGCTCTCACAAGAGTTGATGGAGGTCTGGGGCTCAGGGTCCAGTTCGGTTCTTTTACATCTTATCATCCTCAGTTTTCCCAAGCTGCTCACTGTGAATTCAGGGAAGATTTAATAACAGTATTCCCAGAAATAATATCGAGTTTAACATTTTCCTGATATTCTATCAGTTTGGGTTTCACGTTAGAAATAACACTATTAGCCTGAAATTCATCTCCTGAGGGGTCTTCTTACTTATTGTCATCTCCTCTGAAACCAATAAAGAGGGAACACCTCATTTTAGAAATGAACACTGAATTCAGAAGGATTAAATGCCCTGCCTCAAATCGCATAGGAAGTGGGACAGACTGATCCGAAACACTCTTCTCTTGAACCCAGTCCTTTTGCACTTCTGCCTCGTTGTTCTTTTAAGGACCTTCCTTCGTCGCAATTAATCGTTATTATCCTCAGCACTAGCGTTTACAGAGTGCCTGACACCCTGCAAGGCCTTTCTGCACCTGCCCTCCCACGACAGTCCGCTGAAGGCTGAATATGTGTTTTCCTCTGTGTGGTTTGGCCATGGAGCCAACGCGTCAAGGGAAGAGTAGGCTGCCATAAACTTGTCTGGGAATATGTCTATCGTGTATCCCGGAACAGGAAGATGCTTATTTATTATAGAGGACTGGGGTTTTAGCAGAAGTCATCGTTTTAATAATTACTGTTTACAGAGCACATTCTGGCACCGTGTCCAGTACATTCTGTGTAGAAGAGCATCAGACAGTTTCCTGACCATCACAAGCCCACAATCTAACACAGAAGGAAAAGTGAACTGCAAGATAATATGCAGAGCCAAGGTCAAAGGCCAAACTGCAGAGCAGCCTGGAAGTAAACGGGAGTTTGGAGGAAGCAACCCTCGGTATAGAGACTGTGGAACTGAAGCCTTGTGCTTTAGTGAAAGAGCACGGGATTTGGAATCACAGCAAACCCACCTCTGCCACTGTGCTGGACCTTTCACAAGCTTATTTTCATCTCTGAGCCTCAGTTTGCTCACCTGTAAAATGAGTCTAATGACAGCACTTTGTAGTGAGGTTATCAGAATTCTCCCACTTGAACAGCCACATAAACTGCCTGGCATGGAGCAGGGGCTCTGCGGACCCCAGCCCTAAACATTCCAGGAGATGGCATGGAAACCCTCTCACCAAAAACTGTCAGTCCGCAAGGAAGCCTCAGACTGGCAAACTCCTCAGCAATATAGATGCAATGATCATTTTGGGATACTAGCAGATTTTAGAGACAGTTTCAGATTGCAAAACAAGAAGAAACCGGTTAATTAATAGAGTCAGTGAGCCACAAAGTGTTGAGAGTTTTAAAAGTAGCAGCAGCTTAGAGCTGGGAAGGCGTTGACATCTGAGTGCCCACAAAGGTAGGAGGTGATTGCCCAGGAGACCACACCCAGAGATTGCTGTGTTCAGATTATAAACAAGCTACTGAGTAGGGGTTCATTTGGACGCAAAAAGAATCACTTTGGCCCATAGTCAAAGGGTACACTCAGAAGAAGCTGGCTTCCTAAGTGGACAGGAGAGCCAGGAGAACATGTTCTGTTTTCTCTGCGAAGTAGAGGGTGAAATAATTCTCAGTCTCAACCACGCTATTACTACGCAATTTCTACTTGGCCTTTACTCCAAGATGTCCTTACCTCGAAGGAAAAATATAAATGCCCATCTAAGCACAGGTTCATAGAATGGGTCCCAAGGAGGGAAGGTGTGGTAGGCGGAACACTGGCCCCTCAGAGACAGCTCCCTGCAAACCCCAGGTTTGCAAACCCCCGGGGTATGCAAACTGTGCATACCTTACATGACCCGGCAGAAGGGACTGAGCACGTATGGTTATATTACGGATCTTGTGATGATCGTGGAGTACCTGGTGGGCCCAGTGTAATTACAAAGGTCATTGCAAGAAGGAGGAGTGTGTGAGTGAGAAAGGAGCAGTGCCAGTAGAAGCAGAGCCAGTGAAGGAGTTATCATGATGCTGTGTTGCTGGCTTTGACGACGGGAAGGCCACACACAGCTGCTCCCCTAGAGCGTCCAGAAGGAAACAGCCCAGTGAGACCGACTCTGGTCTTCTGACCTGCAGAACTGTGAAGATAATAAATTTGGGTTGTTTTAAGGTGCTGTGTATGGGATTCTAGGAGAGCAACGATAGGAAACTAACGGAGAAGAGTTCTACAAAATTGGGGTTTGGGGGATCCAGTTGTTACAGGGGAAACTCCTAACTCTGGCTCAAGGCAACCGTTAAGTGAATCAGGGAAGGGTCTGTGCCTAAGCACAACTTCTGTGTTGGCTGTGTCTCAACGGGCAGGGTCACACATGCAGTCTGTTCCAGCTGGACAACAATGATGAAAACCTGTGCTGGGATGAATCCCCTGCATTTTTAGGATTTGAATGTGCCATAGTCATCCTGTTGTGACACTGTGATGTATTATGCTGTCTATGGTTGCAAGTGGTCCAGGGAGATTCGCTCACACAGCCGGGCAGTCGGGGGCCATCCAACAAACAGCATTCTGTTCAGACGACTTTTCTAAATTTGTTTCTTTTATGCTGTATACTATTCTTGTGTGTGTGTGTGTGTGTGTGTGTGTATGGTTGGTTGAAACATTCACTGAGCACTTACAATGTGCTGATGTTACAGCAGAGCAACCAAATGAAGCGGCTTGCGTTCTCCCCACTTTGCATATGTGGAAACTGAACATCTCAGAGGTTAACTTACTTGACTGCCACACAGCCAGCAGGCAACAGACCTGGGTTTTTGTCCAGGTTTGCTGATTCCAGTGGTCATGTACCCACTCTCCTCCACCTTGTCCGCGAGAACACATACTGCTCTTCTTCAGCCCCCTGTAGGTTCCAGCCTCTGTCTGCCTATTACTAACAGTTTAAACTCGGCTGCAAGGTCTGGGAGACAGAAGGTGACTCCTGCTCCTGACAGGGTTTGCCACTCTGTGACTTGCTTCCTGGCAGAGCCGTTCCTGTGTCTGAACACCCCCAGACCCACTTATTTGCCTAGTACCGCTCCTGCCTTACCTGGTTTACCGCCCCCCCCCAGAATGAACCTCCCCAGACGGGCCTGTGAAGGCCACCACAAGCCAGTTCTGTTGGCTCCCCAAGATATACCCTCTGGCTCTTTGAATGAAAGGCAGACCTTTCCTGATTGACCACCTGCTTGCTTGATCGCCTGATGAAGAGAACTGTCTATCCATTGCTGCCTATATCCTACAATGGGGTAACGTTGTGTAAAAGTGGTTTCAAATTTTTTGCTATTTGAATAATCATGCTACCTACTGGCAGAAACACCTAAATAAGTGCAGACTATGTTATACAGTACGTGACTAAGAAATTAACCTCTGGATTAAAAATACAATGTGGAACCCACGAACTATGATCCAGACAAAAATTTATCATGGATGATACAGCATTGCAGGAATATTATGCAGGAATATCAATGCCACTGATGTTGATGAATGACCCCACACCACACAAATGGTGAACTGCCATTCGAATGTCAAAATTTCAGGTTCCAAGGCAGAAACTATTATCTCTCTAACTAGTCTGAAGGACCCCAGAGCGCACATCAGACTCTCGAGTAAGCCATCATTCTGCTGCTTCAGGCTCACAAAGAGCTTCAAGGTTGCTCTTGCCTCACAGAGCATGAAATATTTCACTGATTATCACTTTGTGACAGATTTAACATTTTTAATGTAACGTCTAATACACAAGATGAATCTTCCACTCTTAAAGTCACTAATAGAATCAGAGATTCCTGGCGCTGCAAGGCTCTTAAGAGGTCATCCGATTCATCCCCTGGCCTCCCGGCAAGCCCACGCCACTCTCCACATCACATGAAAATCACCGTGATTGTAGCCCTTTCGGCGAAGATGATTTAACAAATTCTCTCCATGCCCATGAAATGTTAACAACTCTCACTGTCAGGAATTTTTTTTTTTTTTTTTCCGTTAACCTAAAGGCCTTATGCTGCCTTTTCAGCACGAGGTAATGAAATTACATGTACTTTGATTTTATGGTTTTCAGTATTCCTTTTCCTCTCATCACCTTCCACAATAGTAATTTTCTTATAATTATCAATCTCCTGGTGGATTGCTTACACTGGAGTTCAGGGATTGGATCCCTTTATACATGCACTTCACATTTCTTTTTTTTTTTTTTTTAAACTTTTTTTCAACGTTTATTTATTTTTGGGACAGAGAGAGACAGAGCATGAACGGGGGAGGGGCAGAGAGAGAGGGAGACACAGAATCAGAAACAGGCTCCAGGCTCTGAGCCATCAGCCCAGAGCCCGACGCGGGGCTCAAACTCACAGACCGCGAGATCGTGACCTGGCTGAAGTCGGACGCTTAACCGACTGCGCCACCCAGGCGCCCCAGCACTTCACATTTCTAACAAGATCCTAAAACTACTATATGTATTAGCTATGTACTAGCACCTTACCTGGTACCTTATGGAACTCAGGATAGTGGTTGCAATTCCCTCTTTAGTCTTCAGACACTGTCTTCCCCATTAGGAGCTGTCAGAACAAGGACAGAAATGGGAATGTAGACCCAAATATTAACCAAGCCCATATATATTTGTCAAGCTCTTAGAAAAGACTTTCAACTTCTAGGCTATGCAACAGATAAACACCGAAAATTGTTTCCTTTAGTGAACCCTCAAAAGGAATCCCAAATGCTGTCACAGGGCAGGGCTTGTACAGCTTCAGATCTATCACAACCCACTCATCTATCACATACTCTGACGGCGAATATGACCCGAGCCTCCACTCAGGCAGTTGCTATAGGCGATTGAGTAAAATGGAAGTCAACTGTTTTAAAATCTACTTTTGACCATTCTTTTCTGACTTAAAAGTGGGCATTGTGGCTAAAGCACCCAATCTGATTTATGCAGTTAAGTCTCCAAGCTGGAGAAAAATGACAAAGTTTATATTCAGTGGTGCTTCTTTTAGGATGCCATGCCGTTCCAAAAATGATGGAAATAACTTGCAGACATTTCTTCCAGGATGGCTACTTGAAAACTTAATAGGAAAAAAGAATTCAGAAACATATAAAGACAGGGACATATATAGAAATAAGAATGAGGGGCGCCTGGGTGGCTCAGTCGGTTAAGCATCCGACTCTTGATCTCAGCTCAGGTCTTGATCTCAGGGTCATGAGTTCAAGCCCCGCATTGGGCTCCAAACTGGGTGTGGAGCCTACTAAAAAAAAAAAAAAGAAATAAAAAGAAATAAGAATGAGGTAAACTACCATGAGGAATCAATTAGCTCTTGGGAAAGTCAAAACAAAAAGTCATAGGTTTAGAATTTGTCAGTAATAGATAACCCAAATCACATTAATTAATGAAGGAAAGCTTAAAAGTACATCTTAGAAGTAAATATTTCCCCAGAATGAAATTGGAAAAGGAATCTATAAGGTAATATCTCATTCTTAAAAATTGAGTATTTAGACAATGTTTTCAACAACTGGTGTGCAGAAGTTGTAAAAATATGCTTCCAGTGGCCATTTCATATATAGACTCTCAATAGAAGACAACAAATTCCATTATACTAAAAATGTTGGGTTTGACAATGACCTCTTAGATACAACACCAAAAGCATAATCCATGAAAGAAAAATTGGACTTCATTAAAACTAAAAATGTCTGCTCTGCCAAAGACAGTGTTAAGGAAATTAAAGGGCAAGTCCTGGAAAGTATTTGCAAAACACATATCTGATAAGACTAGTATCTAAAATATACACAGAATTCTTAGGGGCACCTGGGCAGCTCATTTGGTTAAGTGTCCAACTCTTGATTTCAGCTCATGATCTCATGGTTCATGGGTTTGAGCCCCACACCCGGCTCTGCACTGACAGCACAGAGCCTGCTTGGGATTCTGCCTCTTCCTCTCTCTGCCTGTCCCCCTTCCTCAAAATAAATAAATAAACTTATAAATAAATAAATAATCCTTAAAACTCAACAATAAGAAAGTAAACAACTCAATTACAAAGTGAGTTGATACACAGATAACACATAAGTATTTGAAAAGATGCTTTATATCATATGTCATTTGGGAAAATGCATATTAAAACAACAATGAAATACCACTACACATCTATTAGGATAGCTAAAATCCAAAACACTGACAATACCAAATGCTGACGAGGCTATGGAGCAAAAGAATACTCATTCATCGCTGGTGGGAATGCAAAATGGTACAGCCACTTTGGAACAATGTTTGGCAGTTTCTTATAAAACTAAACATACTTTTACCATGCAATTCAACAATAATACTCCTTGGTATTTAGGGGCACTTGGGTGGCTCAGTCGGTTGAGCGTCCAACTTCTGCTCAGGTCATGATCTCATGGTTCATGAGTTCGACCCCTGTGCTGACAGCTCAGAGCCTGGAGTCTGCTTTAAATTCTGTGTCTCCCTCTCTCTCTGCACCTCCCCTGGTCATACTCTGCCTCTGTCTCAAAAATAAAGATTAAAAAAAAATTTTTTTAATACTCCTTGGTATTTATCAGAATGAGTTGAGAACTTCCACACAGGGAAGAAAAAAAAATCTGCACACCAATGTTTATAGTAGCTTTATTCATAATTTCTAAGACTTGGAAGCAACCAAGATGGCTTTCAATAGATAAATGGATGAAAGACTGTGGTACATCCACATAATGGAATATTATTCACTATAAAAAGAAATGAGCTATCAGGCCACAAAAAAGACTAGGAAGAATCTCAGTTGCATAGTGCAAAGTAAAAGATGCCCATTTGGAAAGGCTACAGAGGGGCGCCTGGGTGGCTCAGTCAGTTAAGCGTCCAACTTCAGCTCAGGTCATGATCTCGCTGATTGTGGGTTAGAGCCCCGCATAGGGCTCTGTGCTGACAGCTCAGAGCCTGGAGCCTGATTTGGATTCTTCCTCTCTCTCTGCCCCTCCCCATTCATGCTCACTTGCTCTTTCTCTCTCTCAAAAATAAATAAACATTTAAAAAAAATTTTAAGGCTACATAGTATATGTTTCCAACTATATAACACCATATAAAAGGCAAAATTATGGAGATAGTAAAAAGACCAAAGGTTCAGAAGGATAAAAGAAGAGATGAATAGTTGGAGCACATTCATGAATGTGCATGAATAGGTGGAATTTTTAGGGCAGTGAAACTATTCGGTATGACACTATATAGGTAGATACATATGATTATACATTTTTCAGAACCCATAGGATATACAACACAGACTGAACCTTAATGTGAACTATGGACATCAGGTAACACTAGTGTACTGATATTGGCCCATCAGTTGTAACAAATGCACTACACTAATGCAAGATGTTAATAATAGAGGAAATGGATGGGTGGTGGGAGGGAGTATGAGAAGGTATAATGGAACTCTCTGTGATTTCTGCTCAATTTTTCTGTAAATCTAAAACTATTTCAAAAAAAGAAAGCCTACAAATTTTTAAAAAGTCATTAGCAGCTAACTTAGAATAAGTACTTTTTTAAATCATGATCTAACTTGATACAGAATAAAACTTAGACAACCTAGAAGAGTAGTGGTTATGATATTTCCAAAGAAGACTTTCTCAACCTCAGGATCATTGACAATTTTTAGCTAATAATTCTTTGTTCGGGGCAAAGGAGGGGAGCTGTCTTGAGTATTGAAGGATGTTTAGCAATATCCATGGCCTCTACCAACTTGATGCCAATAACAGGTCCCCAACCCAATTGTGACAACCAGAAATGTCTCTAGACATTGCCAAATTTGGCTTGGATGAGGGGCAAAATCACTACCAGCTGTGAACCCTGTTCCAATGCTATCTCTTCCAAATATCTCTTATATCAAACCCACTTTCAACAAGAGCTGAGTTGCACATAATTGAAGATTCAGGTATCTACTTAGAGGGCAGATATTCTATGTAATTGATTAAAAGATTCATATAGTTTAGATCCCAGATAATCAGATGAAAGAGTTGACATTCTGTTATGAAAAGTAATTTGTTCTTGTCAGTTTCTGCTTGTGTTCTAGTCTTCGCTTCCTTCCTCATCCTGTAGTGAAGTCATTTGTCCTCTTATGTAAGCTAAGTCACCCCTCAGTTTCCTGGCTCCCATCACACTTGCCTTGCAGTCCAGACCAATGAATGGGCTTCTGTTTCTTCCTGAAGAACTTTGCTTAGGATTCCAATGCTGAGCACAGCAGAATATTTTTCCACACTGCTGAAAATATGAAACTTCTTGATAGGTTTATGCATTATTTTCCATTTGAACACTAGAAGAAAGCTTTCCCAAGCAACTTTTCGACGATGTTGAGATTTTCTTTCTGATTATGACAAGCCAAAAGATTGAACTGTTTCCAAATTCCTGATCCTTTTCCTCTGATTTTCTTTATATGAGAGAAAACAAGGAAAACTCTCCCCAGGCCCCAATTTCTCCCTCAATTCACTTTCTTATCCTCTCTTTTTTTTTATTTTCTAAGACCTTTCTTGAAGGAGTAGGTTATTTTACTGTGCTACATTCTCAATCCCTTTCACTCCCCAGCCCATTTTGTGTGTCATTCTCTCCAGTTCATTGAAACTGTCTCACAAGTATCCCCAGTGGCCCCTTGACTAAAAATTCCAGTGGCCAATTTTCAGACTTCATTCTATTCAACCTCTGCTACTATTACTTTCTTGTCATCTGTGAAACTTTCTCCTTTCTTTGAGGGGTGGGGGGAGGGTTTCTAGAACACTAGCTTATCCTCTTTTTCTTCTCCAAATATTCATGTTTGATCTTTTTCATTAATTCCCCCTCCTTTTCACACAATTTATATGCCATCTACCTGGTTTCCACCATTAGTCACTTTGAACTTTTTCATGCACATGAGCCCTTTGGGTCAGCTCACACACTTTACTTGACCAACACCAACCTCATCCACTCCACCACCTCTGATACCAATTAATAATAAAACCACAAAGGAAAAAAAAATCTCTGCTCCTCCTTCTCATATCTGCATTCACAATATGAATTAATGTTATCGTGTTTGCCTGAAATAGAAATGTTTTTATATGTATCTCTTCCACAACCATCATACACAGCCATCAAGTTCTGTTTCAAAATTCCCTGGTCCCTTCTTTTCATTTGCATTGCCTTGACATAGATCTCTGCCATCTCTTGCCTAGACTTTGGCAATAGTATCGTTACTTACCCATTCAACCTTCACATGGTCTTTCTAATATGAATATGATCTTGTCAATTACCTGCAAATTGTCCTTCTTTGACTTCCTGTTACCCACTTCAAAACTTTTATCATGCTACAAAAGGGTCTTTCACAATCAGCTTCCAGTACATGTAGTGCACTTCAATCTCACACTACAGTGTTCCCCACCATGCAAACCAGGCTCTGGTTGAAATGCCCTCCTTTTCTTTCTTTCCCAGGAAAATCTCTACTTTTCATTTAAGAACTCGAATATTAACTACTCTATCAACACTGTCCTTTTCCTTGCAAAGTTTTAGTTGTTCGTCCCTTGTACTGCCACCATACTCTCCCCATACCTCTTTGTATGGTGAATATTGTCATTGTATTTTCCTGGTTGCTTTGTCTCAGTAGAAGGTGAGGTCCTTGAAGGTTATGTCTTTTCTAACTTTGAATCTTTCTGCCTAATGCAATATCTGATAATACTATCCCTTAAATAAATACTTGCCGACTAACCACATAAATAATATCATTGTTATAAAGTAAACTAATTTCTTTCCAGGTTGTTCTGGCAGAAGGGCATAGATCCAATTAATCAAAAATGGAACCAAGTTATTTAGTCATATGTTTAAGATATGACAACCTGGGACAAAGTCAACTCTTACACGGCTTAAAATTGAAGACCACTCCCACCCACACAAATTCTATCAATAATTGAGGATAGGAGTTGAAATAAATGTATAATTTATTCTAGAACAAGATCATAGACTTTGAAACATAGATGATTCCTTTCTGTGGAATCAGCAGTACCTACCAGATCAATAAATGCAGAAAAATTCTTACCTTGTTTTTAATTGACCTCTCAAAAAGATAAAATGATATAAGAGTGTTCAACTGGAGAACTAATATATTTAAAATGTTCTTCTTCCACATAAAAGATAAGAGATTAAAAGACCAAGTCTCATAAACGGGTAAAATTTTAAGATGTCTAAGCAAATAAGGGGTTACTGATTTTGATCAAAAGTTTATTCTTTTTGAAAATGTGATAAAATCTCCTTCAACTCCATCCTTCACAGATAGATGCTTTGACTTACTCATCTTTAGAGATCAGAGCTGATCAAGATACGTGGAACAGAAGAAGGGCTTAGTGAATGTTTATCAAGTCCATAAACAAAAGATAAAGAAGGAGAAGTGATTACATTGTATATGTAAATAAATATGTATCCTTCAAACGAGAGTATCAATATTTTGGGTCCCCAAAGATACTTTCTGGTAGCTTTTTTCACTTTAACTTATTTTTCAATAATTCATTCAACAGATATTGAGTCCACATTATGTTAGGTGAAATAAATCAGTTCCAAAAAATAAGTACGGTATGATTCCACCTACATGAAGTAACTAGAATAGTCAAAACCATAGCAACAAAAAGTGGAATGCTGATTGGTAAGGGCTGGGGAGGGGGGTCTGGGTAATTATTGTTTAATGGTACAGAGCTCTGGTTTTACAAGATGAAGAATTCTGGAGAAGGATGACGGTGATGGTTGCACATTACAAGTGTATTTAGTATCACTGGACCGTACACTTAAAAATGGCTAAGATGGTAAATTTAATGGTTTTGCATTTTTCCACAACAAAAGAAACTGGAAAAAAAATACCGAACCCTTCTACATTTAAGTACTTGTACTCAGCCTTGGCAAAACAAACATGAACAGGACGTAATTTCCATCTTTAAAAAACTCATACAAACTAGTAAGGGAAAGGAAAGAAGATCAATGCCTGAAACGTGGAACAGTTTCCAATGCGTTCTAGAGAACACTAGCCTCTGAGATGCTGCCCCCCCCCAAAAAAAATGCCACGTGCCCTGAGCGTGAGTGGAAAATGGTCAATACTCTGAGAGGTTCACGACAATAGGCAATTATACTCTGAAACATACAGCAGGGAAGGGTGTTTAAGTCCAAAATTCCCAAAGCTAATGTGGTGAAAACTTTTCTTTGCATAATACTTATTAATACAGCAGCTTCACAGAGTACGCTTTGGAAAGTAGGCAAATAGCATTCAAAAGTTCTATAAGCAGGGGAACTTAAAAGCAGAGAGGGAAAAAACAAAGGAGGGGCCTCTAACCCAGCCGGGTGGGGATGGAAGCAGAGTGGGGTGGGGGCTGGACAAGACGCTCCACAGGGGGAAAACGTCCAGACAGAATTCCAGGATGAGAAAAACCCATATCTATTAAATCTGAGGCAATAGCTCATACAGCCATCAAGACAAATTACATTTCCATAATTCCTAGTTTACATTCCTTATTGGCCCCTGGGTATACTGTTAAGCTTTTAAAACTAAGAAATCACTTTGTATGAGAATATGAAAACATCTGGCATTCAGTGTCAATTCTAGAACTAGTTTAGTTGTTCTCTGGTAACTTTCACAAGCCAGTTCTTATAAGTGTACCTTTGCCCTGTCTCTGAGAACTGAATCCTCATAAGCCAAGTGTAGGAACTTAAACCCCATTATATTCTTCATGTCTCTGAACCTGTAATAGTGATTTTCCTTGTACCTTAAAAGGACTTTGACTTGCTTGTAATGACGGTGCCTTGACTCAGCAATTTCTATCCAAATTCTGTCCCTGGCCCTGCTGTCCAGCCCAAAGCAAGCTCATACTTTGCCACTGTAAATGGACATCTCTAGCCACCTGGGTGGATGTTTCGGTCCCATTTGCTTTGTTCCATTTGTGGATGAAGTTCCATTTATGCTCTGATGCTTGTGGGTCGCTCTGAAGCACAAAAATATTTGGTCTTGGCACCATCTGACGTCTTGGCACATCCAGAGAACATCTGGACCCTCTGTTGAGGTGCTGTTGAGACCATCTCAGAGCCTATGTCACTCATGCCCACACTCACTCCCAGGGCTCTCCTCTCTATCCATTCAGCAGGTTCTTTAACGCAACCTGCTTTCTTTTACCTTTGAAAGATACTCACACCAGGGCACCTGGGTGGTTCAGTCGGTTAAAAGTCAGACTCCATTTCGGCCCAGGTCATGATCTTGCAATTCGTGAGTTCAGTCCCTGCATTGGGCTCTGTGCTGGCCTCGCGGAGCCTGCTTCGGAATTTGTCTCCCAATCTCTCTCTGCCCCTACCCCACTTGCTTTCTATCTCTCTCTCAAAATAAGTAAAAATAGACATTAAAAATTAAAAAAATAAAAATAAAGGTACTCGTACCAAATACCATCAGAGTTCTTCCTTGTCCCATTCACAGACTAATTGGGAAACTGTCATCCAAGCCTGCTTTTCCTGGCTGAATTCCAAGAACACGTCTTCTCTGTTTTTCTGTGATTTTATTGCTAACTGCTTTGAGGAACTGAGAGAACAGGGAGAAAAGAACAAGCATGGGATAGTGACCATGTTTTAAAAATTGTTACAAAATTCTCAACGTCATAGTGCTGACTCTGTACATAATAATGCCACTTATTCATACATCGTGTAGATCATCTGCACACATTCTCAAAGAGACGCACAGATCCTACCTACCCCAAAACCAAATCTATGTAAATTCGTGTAAATGACTGGAGAGTTTCAATGCCTGAACCAATAGCAATAGAAGAAACAAGTTATCAAGAAATTGTTGCCAAATAAAAAGTGGCTTAATTTAAATATTTTTACTTCAATGGAAGTTTATAAAGTCTAAGTGTTCAGAAAGTCCACAACACATTTCTTATAAAAATTAAAGGAAAAAAGTTAAACCAAACTGCTTTAAAATGCCCAGGTAGGTACCATGAATATAGATACCTATCTCTGTGTGTATGAGTGTGTGTACCTTACTGTGAAGCCAGATTAAGATCTTGAAAAAGACATCACCACGGTACAGAGTTCAGCATTTATCCCTCTGTTATTATCTAAAACCAGAAGAACATGCTCGTGTTTGTTTCCTGCGAGGTTGGATTTTCATATGGGATGAAATCAACTAGAAGCCTGGGATACAACAGAAATTATTCTCTAAAAGCCAGAACTCTAGTAAACCAATGATTTTAAATCTACTTTTCCAAGGAAATATCTTAGTTATTATGTTCCAGAATGTTCTCAGTGTCCAATTAAATCCCATTATTTGCCTTTGTGCACAGAGAGTCAAATGATTCCATAACTACTAATTTTCTAATGTTACTGGTGCTGAACAGAATTGATTTATCTAGACAAGTTCTACATAAGGACAGAATTTATGAGTTTTATATACCAGGCCATCTGATGAAAGGACGAATTTGGTAAGGAATCAGTCCATGACAATGAATTATAAAAAACCAATGGCTGTAATGAGTATGATTGGATCGGGTGAATAAAGATCATCAAGATCATCTTGAAGATCTGGGACACCAAAGAGGAAAGCTACGTAATGGGAGGGGAGGGGAGGAAGCAATCACACCAACAAGCTAGACAGTATACGTAATCATCAAGCAATTGAAGAGGCACAAATATCTCCATGTTCTCAACTGGGTAAATTCTGGATTGAAAATTAAATTTAGGAACAGATTATTAATAATATTTGTTAGTTAAAATGCTTTCAAATAAAATTCATGTCAAAATTAATTTGCAGATGCAAACCAGTATGTGAAAGCTATAGGAGACCTTACTCCCTGGGGTCCATGTAACTCATAAGATTCCTATGGAGAGCCAAGGTATGGCCCTGATGGGATCCAAGCAGCCATGTGATTTATGTGGTTGGTGTACTTTATGCATACCTCAGTCCAAAATAATATGCTAAGTATAAACCCAAATTTAGATAATTTCTCTATTTTTCTTGAAAATAGAATGAAGATGGGGAGAACATCCTAAAAAGGATGCATTTCAAGCTCTGAACTGAGAATACATAAACGCTGTTGATCAGTTTTAGCTTAGAACCAGGCTCATATGGAAGAATTTTAACAGCTTGGTATGGATTCCCTAGTCTTCTGCCTTTCAAGGAGTTTTACCTGAAGCAATACGTATTCATGTGAACATCCACAAAACTCAACCTATAAGAGACCTTTTGGGTAAAACTTTTCGCCTGTTTTCTTCCAGGTTCATAATGCTATATGTCTGGCCATTTGCAAGAGGATCTATGAAGATCAGGCATTTTGGTCTAACTTCTTGCACACATAATACTAGTGATATAGCAATAGCACCATTACAGTAATTTTGCGAAGATGTCTCTCAAGTCAGTGCGTTTATTTCTAGGATGAGGGTAGAAGAAAACAGTTTTGGGAAACCAAAGTAGCAAAAGGCGTCATTATTCACATGTCAAATGAGAGAGCTTTTTAAGGTTTGTAAATGATTGAGAGATAACCATATAATTCTGCAATGAAAACTATGTACGGTGATGCCTAAAAAGAGAGAAAGGCAATTACTTTATTGTCAACTAGAGTTATAGGTTAGTGGAGTCAGTAGCAGTATAGATTATTATGTGCTAACACAGCTGTTTAGGAAATTTCTCTCATCCACTATGCCATTTTATGAAGGGTATGTAAGAAATTAAAAGGATTGACTCAGCTGAGGAAAGAGTAAATAATAATGGTAATAATAAGAGCAGCAACTTGTTAAAGGATTTGAACAAAACTCCTTTGCCTGGAAACCCAGCTCCGTCTGGATTAAACTCCCTGTCCATCTCTGACTACACCTGACCAGGAGCTGTGCTCCTGTCACCTGACTCCCAATCTGTTTTATGGACTCGGCACCCCCTTGCTCACTTACCCTGGCCATGTGTGCCTTCTTATTGCCCAACACCCTCAGGACCAATTACCTCCCTATTACATCTTCCTTGACACCCAGGCAGAGGGAGTTGCTACTCCCCCAAGCTCCCTTAGCATAATCTATTGTAAACTCTAGTGTAACTACGTGTGATGCTTGCATCATTATTCTCAATAATTCCAGCTGAAGTGCAGCAAGTCAGAGAAAGACAGATATCATATGTTTGCACTCATATGTGGAATTTGAGAAACTTGACCGAAGACCATGGGGGAAGGGAAGGAAAAAAAAGTTACAAACAGAGATAGAGGCAAACCATAAGAGACTCTTAAATACAGAAAACAAACTGAAGTTTGATGGCGGGGCCGGGGGGTGGTGGTTGGAAAGGACGGGAAAATGGGTGATAGGCATTGAGGAGGGCACTTGTTGGGATGAGCACTGGGTGTTGTATGTAAGGGATGAATCACAGGAATCTACTCCCGAAGCCAAACCTACACTGTATACACTGTACGTTAGCCAACTTGACAGTAAATTATAAAAAGTAAGAATAATAATAATTCCAGCTAAAATCTCCTCATTTATTTTCTCCCATTTCTCCCTTTCATTTGTCTCCTATACTCAATTTTTTCATGCAGTCCTGCATTCAGCCAAAACAAACTGGCCCTAAATGCCTAGATGTTGAGACTTGTGTGTCCTCTGCCCAGTCAGTGCACAGCCCTCCCAGGGAGTGTGTGAACAGCTCCCTTTCCATCCGTGCTGCTCTTAACCCACCCCCAGCCCCGCTCACTCCCCAGGAACCCACAAGTCCACTCATCGCTTTTAAAGTAGAGCTGCTGTCATTTCAATTTTCAAAAAGGCTTCTCTAAAGAAAAAAAAAAAAAAATCAAAATTTCCCAGCCTAGCATAGAAGGCTGTTGATGCTCTTGTCCTGAATTTTATACCTTTCAAACCCAGCCTAATTCATCTCCTCACTGCTCCCTAAACACCTGCACAAGTCCTTACTTTCATTCTTGCTTAGAGCCTCTTGCATCTGGGCTGTCCTGCTCTTTCTCTCACCCAGCCAGATCTTGATGCTTTTCAAGACCCGCCCATAAAGCCCTCCTCTTCATCCATAGTCCAAACTAACCATTCCTTCTTCCGTGCTCACAGTTCTTTATCACTTCCCCTCTCAAATACACTTTCCAAACCTTGGAGCGTGTTGCTTGATAATTAAAATGAATAGGTCTATATACCGCACCACCTACCTCTTTCCAAGTAAATGTCGTGTTTAAAAAAAGATTGGGTGTGGGGCGCCTGGGTGGCTCAGTCAAACGACCGGCTTCACCTCAGGTCATGACCTCACACTTTGTGAGTTCGAGCCCCATGTCGGGTTCTGTGCTGACAGCTCAGAGCCTGAAGCCTGCTTCCAATTCTGTGTCTCCCCCTCTCTCTGTACCTCCCCTGCTCATGCTCCATCTCTGTCTCTCAAAAAATAAATAAATGTTAAAAAAAAATTTTTTTTAAAGTTTGGGTGTCAAAATGGTTGTGATAATCACAAGAGATTTAATTATCCTAAAAGTTTAAAAATTAGATTTTTTGATGATTACAATAAACAGAAGAGATTAAAGAAAGTATTTCAACACTAAAGTAACGTTAAGAATCAGCATTTAATTTCCATGGAGTTGCTGTTCCAACAGGGCAGAGAGCCTTCTTCCTAAGAGAAGTTCCTAAATCCAGGCATTCCCTTTGAAGACAGACAAAGATAAAAAAAAAAATAGATATACATACACACTATTACACATCTATGTGTATGCTTTATGTATATATACTACATACATATTCAGATCCCAGGCATATAATTCATACCCTGTGGAAAAATCTCCACCCACCTCATCGCATGTCTATTAATGGAATCAGTCAAGAGCTGGGAAGATAGAAAGACAGATTCTTGACTGCAAGGCAGCCTTCCTAAATATCTCACTCTGGTGACTAAGACAACCTTACCATTCCCCTCGGCTTGACTAAATTTTAGACAGACTTCTTCCTGACTATAGACCCCTGACCTCACTTTCCTTAGATCGTTTACTTTGGAAAGCTTGCAATTGTAAATTCTTTCTCTGCCTCTTTGAGATAAAATCTTCTCAGCCTCTTGCCACTTTTACAACCCAGGAATATCTTTCTCGAGGCCCCGGAGCCATCCCTTTGAAATGTAATCATTAAGAAAGATAGCACCCCTATCTCCCAGTCTCTGTGGGAGGATAGGAGCCTAACTTAGATAAGTGCCAATTAGCAAACACAGATGGCCTAATCACCCTGACAACCTCCCCCTAACATCCTCCAGTACTTTTCCATTAGCTCTCCCCAGTGCTTAAAAACTGTCTGCCTTTTGTTTCAGTGAAGTTGAGTTCACGCTTTCTCCCCTATTTCAGTAGTCTTGACCCCTATTGCAATAGTCTTAAATAAAGTCTTCCTTGCCTGTTTAACTTGTCCGGTGCAATTTTTCTTTGACATGACAAGCTGAGCAAGCTAGTGCATTGCTGCTGACCATTTAAGTGAGGCAAGTTTCAACGTGTCATCCTCGATCATCTTTTGATAAGAGTTAAGCTGGGATGACAGGTTGTTAATGTTCCCCACCTTCATGATCCCATGGTCATATGCAAAGGGTAAATGGGAGAAAAGGCATCCTACTTACTGCTTCAGGGGATTAAATTCAATTGAAAAAATAGTCTTAAACAAATAAATGGAATTGTTTTTCTAAAAGAATTAGTGGTGTTCCTCTCCTCCCCTCTAACTTTTCACAGTAGAGTCCAGCTGTTACTAGAACCATCCACTTCTTATGATGATACTGTAATAATGGTTCACATCCAGATGCTTTGATTAAACTAAGTTTGATTTACTCTTGACTGGTTTTTACGGTTTAGGGAAGAGAATGACACCGTTAATATATCTAGACAGCATAGGTTTGTGACAGCATAGGTCACAAGGCTACAAAAACCATGGGCAGCTGCCCTTGAACCAATAGCATATCCGTGCTTCTCAAATGTATTTTTTCAGACATTACATTTGAATATTCCAACCCACTTTCTTCTGTCTCCTGTATCAAAGAGCGAACAGTAAGTTGTGAGAATAGGCGTGTCAATACTAATTACTAGCGATTTGTAGGAGCACAAGGATAAAACCAACAAAGAAAATGGAAACAAAATATATTCAGAGCGACGTTCAAGAATTCACAAAAGACATGTTCCGTGAATCACTTTATGAAATGTATTTCGTTCAGATATACTCTCCTCTTTTAAATCATTCTTTGAATGGTTCTCCCTTTGGACATTTCAGGATAATTTAGCTACAAAGCACGACATACAAAGGTGACAATTTGTGATTTATTGCCTGTGATGCCTATAAGGTAAAATATAAAGGAAAGTTGGTTATTTCAGTTTGGGGAAGAAATCCACAAACGATTTCCTATACCTCTCATCTGATTTACATGTTTAAATGGGGCTACAAACGGAATTCTGCATTGGATTAGGATTTTAAATTTTCAATGATATTTCTTTGAATATGAAGTGAAGTTCTCATGGCAGGCTTTTTATCTTCTCAGAGTTCAATGCTAAAGACATATTCCCAATTCAAGTGAGAGCAATTTTGAAAATTTGAACCAAAAAATAATTATATGACAAAATATTAACAGTGATTGTCTCTGGGTAGTAAAGTAATAAGCAATTGTATATTTCTTTTTCTTTGTTACTTTTCCTTTCTAATTTTCCTGTATTAAAATGAATCAATTGTGCAATGAAAAGTTAAACATGCTCAAATAAGTTAGCAGACAGTTATCCATCAAAAAATCTATGAACATCTTCTAAAACTAGGACTCTTATAAATTGTCAGCTTCCATTTACTATTTAGTATATTAATCATGGTTATTTAGTATATTAAACTTGGTTAAAGTTGCTTTTTATACTAGATTCACAAGGCAATATTATTTTCTACAGAAAACAAGGTATAGGGCTGGTTGAGACATGGTGCTCAGACATTACCTTGCGTTATGCAAAATGAGGGTGATTTTCAAGATAGGAACTGTGGGCTCAAAAGTGGCTTAAAATCCCACAGTGGTTCTCCACTGTGCCCAGAATGAAATTGAACAGTCCTCCCAAGGGCCCGTAGATTGTGGGTATTATAATAATGATAATAAAAACAGGTGCTAACATTCATTGAGCACTCTGTTTCACAGGTTATGCTAAGTACTTTGCAAGCATGAACTCATTTAGTCTTGAAAACTGCCCTCTGTGGTGGGCATTATTGTTCCCCTTTTCCAGATGCAGACTAAAGCCAGAGTGATCAAGGTGCCTCCAGGTCATTTGCCAGCCAGGATGAGATTAGCATGGCTCAATAACAATTTTTTATTTTCTCCATGATTTTGAACCCTGGACCATGGTTACAAATGGAGGAACATGGGGCACCTCGGGTGGCTCAGTAGGTTAAGCCTCCAACTTTGGCTAAGGTCACGATCTCAGGGCTCCTGGGTTCAAGTCCCTGCATCCGGCTGTCTGTTGTCAGTGCAGAGCCAGCTTTAGATCCTTTGTCTCCCTCTCTCTCTCTCTCTCTCTGCCCCTCCTCCACTAGGGTGTGCACACACATTCTCGCTCTCTTTTAAAAAATAAACGTTGAAAACAACAAATGGAGGAACGTGGGCTCTCAGAAAAAAAGTTTTCTTAAGGAAAAGAACCCTCTGCTAACAGACACCAATATTTATACTACTCATTCTT
This sequence comes from Prionailurus bengalensis, assembly GCF_016509475.1. Lineage (NCBI taxonomy): Eukaryota > Metazoa > Chordata > Mammalia > Carnivora > Felidae > Prionailurus > Prionailurus bengalensis. The sequence continues at coordinate 104,322,435 of NC_057349.1, forward strand.
TATATTATCCTACATTTATACCCAAAGTTATAAACCTATTTGGGGGCTAACAGGCTATTGATCTTGTCAATTAATTAACAGGAATATGTTAAAAATTTATATAGTTTTTCACTGTTCACAATATGCATCAATTCATTTACTCTTCACACCAACTACATGAGACAGGATTAATTTACAGGGAAGAAAACTCAAACTTAACAGATTAAGTGGTGTCTCACTGGCTATACAGCAGAAAAGCAGGAGACGTGATACTCAATTCCACGATCTTCTGACTTGGGTCGGTGTTTTCACTCTATTAAGTTTTAATATTAATATTTCTCTTTCATTCATTGTATTATTGTCAGTAACCAAGGAACAAAAGAATTACACTTTGGCAATGAAGCAGCGGTGGTCATTAGATCGCTCCACTTGTCAAAAGTGAGCTAATGGCATCCATGGAAATCACGTTCAAGATGTCCCTCCCCCACTCTCCCATTGATCCACATCCCCAACAGGGCTTTGGAAACTGGAAAAGTCACACAAATGCCCAGTGGACAACGTGGAGGCCAAGTTGCCCAGGGCAGCTCCTTCTCAAGTAGGAGCCAAGCATGGCATCCGTGATGGGGGAATTCAGTTACCTCTCTGGGTTATATATATTCTAAGAATAAAAGCTGTGACATCTTTAGGCCAGAGCTCCAACGAGGCATTTCAATCACAAATTGCAGGTTTCCGCTTTGTCCGTCGGGTCTGAACACTCAGTGTGAAGCTAACCACCAAAGAAAGCCATTTGGGGAATAGCTGGACAGCAATGAAGTGCAGAGTGAGGCTGGAGGGACATTTTAGCAGCTCCCTTGTCTCAATCTCTCCGTAAGGGATTTTACTGCCTTAGGTGAAGGCCTGTTCCAAATTCAGGTCACCAGAGCCTCCTAAGTGCCAGCTGGACTGAGTCTGAGTTTTCGCGTGTGTCACTCACAAAGCAGCTACGGCAAAGTACAGTCAGAAGATTTTATTAGTACTTGCCAACAATATGCAGTGCACTCAAGGTACCAGAAAATGTAATTTTATAACTGGTAGAAAACGAAAATATAAATGGCATGTGCCCTGAAGAATTTTAAAAGCACTACAAACGGAAAACCTCTCAGCTGTTCACTGGATCATGTAAGACCTCTGTTTACCTGGATCTGGTCTGCTTCTCTGACTTCCTCACCCAATCCTCCTTGACCCCATGCTCTAGCCAAATGCATATTCTTTTAGTTTCGTGCCCTTTCCTGTCCCTTCCTTTACACAGTTTGCACAACTTGCGCAGTGCAAATATTTCTTAGGAGCTAGCACTCTTACGTGACTCTCGTTTATGGAGCTACCATTATCCATTCCACACGGAGAAAATGCCCAGTCTTCCTCCATTCCTCCATATCTCCTGGGATCAACTTCTGTTACCCGTCTCATGAAATCACCATCATTTGTTCACAGGATGCTAAGCAGTTCACTGGACAGTAAGTTCCACTAAATGATCATTTCCTCACTCACGTCCTATTCATTTTCATAACTCCAAGACCTAAAAGAGCACCTAACCATGAATGGAACTGGCTGAAATGAAACGGTGAATAAATAAATCACACAGATCCTGTAGAGATATCACCCTAGTGGTTGAAAGCACAGCACTGAAGCCAAAGTTGCTGAAGTTCAGAACCGAGCTCTACCCCCTAGTAACTTTGTGATGGTCAAATGGTCACCTCACCTCTCTGTGCCTGAGTTTCCTCATCTGTAAAATAAGCTACTGTGTGATTTCAATGAACTAACAGCAATAAATGGAAAAGCACTTAAGACATAGCCAGACGCAGTGTAGCTTCTTGACAAATGTTAACCGGCTTTATCATTGTGTTCCCACGACATGGCACTATGACATACTGGCCAGGATTTTGAGGTACACGATACAGCAGCCCCGAATTCAAATTATGCTCTGCCACCTTCTAGTCATGTGGCCTTGGGCAACTTGCTTGAGTTCCCTCTACTTTGGTTTTCTTATCTTTAGAAAAGGGATAATAATACTGCCTATATCATAAAACTTGTTGGAGAATTATAATGAAATGGAGCACATAATTAACATACAGTCTGGCACATGGTGGATTGCTCCAGAAAAATAAACCACTCACTACTGTGGAGTTTTGTTTTTTACCTTAAATCAGTATCAGTATAAAATCCCTTGGGTAGTGCCCCAGGACAGGCACCCTCACCTACCTGGCACTTTTATTTGTGCCTCATTCACTTTGGGAGGGCAGGATAAAGTCACTGAAGAAGTACAGAGTGTGTCATATTTTGGGCAAAAACAAGACAAGTTAATATCCCTGGCTCTAGTTCTCCAGGAAATAGGATATACCACTTGCTGCTTCTGAACAGGTTAGAACACAGTTATTTGTGCCAGTCCCAGCCCTGTTTGCCCTTAGATCTGTTTCCAATCTTTCCTATTGACTCGATATAACATATGTATGGTGAGGGGAAAACTAGGTCTTGCAATGGAGAGGCACTGGGAAAAGATCGGATAGTGAGAAAAAGAGGAAGAGAGAAGCCAATGTATTTCTCCTCCTCCCTCTGTCCAGTTCCAACCAGAGAGGCCCATCCTGGTCCCAACTTTTTTGCAGTGACCCTGATCCCTGAGCAACAGGTAATAGCACCCCTCTCTTTGTCTCCAACTTGGGGTAATGGTTGTTGTTGTTCATCTCGGCCTCCTTTTATTTTTAATGTTTATTTCTTTTTGAGAGACAGACAGAGTGTGAACAGGGGAGCGCCAGAGGGAGAGGGAGACACAGAAGCTGAAGCAGACTCCAGGCTCTGAGCTGTCAACACAGAGCCCGACACGGGGCTCAAACCCACAAACCATGAGATCATGACCTGACCCAAAGTCTGACACTTAACCCACCGAAAGACCCCAGGTGCCCCTCCTCTTCCCTTGCTGTTTGTATATAACTCTCAGCTCAACACATCACCAGTGAAACCAATGCTTTGCATTAGTTCCCTTGTGGTTTCTATTTTCACAGTTCAGCCCTGATTGATCCAGTGATCTTCTGCATTATTTCCCTCTCCTTTCATTTGATTGCTTTAGAAAGTGGTCCCCTTCACGCATACATACATGGACGCCCACACACTATGAGTGCTGTCACCTGTGTTAAAGAAACAAAGGCAGGTCTTCTGTGCTCTGGAACAAACTGGTCATGTGAGTTGATTCTGAAGTGACTTTATCATCTAATGCAGTGGCTCTCAACTGGTGAATATTTTGCCCCTCCCCCAGCTACAGGGACCGATGTCTGGAGAACTATTTGGTTGTTCCTGTTGGCAGAGAGGGGGGTGCAGTGATACTGGAATTTTGTGGGTAGAGGCCAGGAGTGCTGCTAAATATCCTACAATGCACAAGACGAACCTCCCCCTCCTCCCCGCCCCCCCAGCCAGAAAAGAACTCTCAGGTCCCAAGCGTCAATAGTTAATTGAGAGACTCTGATCTAATGACACAAAACTCCACACTGTCCTACTGCTGGATGCTTGTTGTAGTTTCCACTACAGGTCACAGAGAGACTATTCAGGATCCAAAGCTGTTGATGGTGATCACGTAATAGAGATCGTGCCCAGTTGTCAGTTGCAGTATACAATTCATATTTAATTGATTTGCATAAACTTGAACTTCACTACAGATTGCTTTGTTTATGTGCATACTGAGCAGACAAAGGAGCAACATGCATAAAAAGACAATGAATTTTCAGCTAGGGAGCTTTGTGTTAAATAATTTTTTTTTTTAATTCTACCGCTTGATTTTCCCAGCCAACCTGTGTAGCAAATAACAGATTTTTCACCAAATACTTAGAAACAAAATTAGGATTCTACTGGAATCCATGTGTTCTACTGGAATATTTGTAACATTTTCCTTCACGAGAGGGAAGCTGGCTAGGTGGCTCTCAAGCACATTTCTCTTCCCTGTTGTGTATTAACTCATCTGTTTTCATCTCCAGTGTGGTGTCACACAGAGTGGGGGGTCTGTGGCTGGGTCCCCCTAAACTGAGCACCGCAAGCTGTGTGGCCATAGGTGACCACTTCCTTGGCTAAGATCTCAGGCTCCTCATGGGTCGAATGAGGAAGGTGAGCTAGTTAAAAGCTCCTTTCCTGTTGTAAAACTGTATTTAATTACGCATCTTCAACACTCAAGTCACATGTTTGTATACCGGCTCTTTTGGGAGAAAATTTGTACAAATGTAATAAAAATTTCCATCCGGGCCTTGTTCATTCAATACACAAGCCCTAATAAATAAAAGCAAAGCATAGAATGTTGCTAGACCCATGTTCTGTCCTCCAAATCCTGTTAAAATATGTATGAGTGTCTCTGAGAGGTGACAAAGGACAAATCTGTCATAAACAGAACCCCATGTCTGCTGCTCTCATTCTGACAATCTGGGGTGAGAATGTACCCCATGTTGCAGACACTGAGCTCCAAAAGACTCCGACTTCTGCAATTACCCAGCGATTTCTTCTTCTCTGCCTACTGAGGGGAAATGAAAAAATATATAAATCGAGTTCCCTTCCTAAGACAACAGCAAAAAGAGGCATGGGGCCACTATATTCACTTGCATGTAAAAAAAAAAAAAAAAAAAAAGTTGATTTTTTTTTTTTTTTTTTTTTTTTTTTCCTAAAGAATGAGCTTAGCCTTAGAAGGAAAAGCCTCAGGGAAGCCTTGTCTTTATTGGCGGAAGCTTCGGAAAACAGCTGCTGACAGATGCATCAGATTCTTTCAGCCTGAATCCACAGGCAACCCCATTCCTTGGTGTCCTACCTATCTACCCTCCACTTTCTCCAGGTCTTGCCTGTCTGTCTGCTCTGATAACAATCTCAGTGAGGGGAGATTATGTCTCAATTCTTCTCTCCTTGCAGCCTCCACCACACCCCCTCTTTTCATTAAGTGTTAAATCAGAAGATAGCTGAAGGTGAAACCCTAACTCTTTGAAAAGCTGCAGCAAATCCCTCAGATTTCATTCCCAAAATAGTCGTGTCCCCAAATGATCTCTACCCTCTTGGCACACCTCCACGAAGCTGTGGTAAGGGAGGAGTTAGAATCCAGATCTGAGCAGTCAGAGATTCAAAGACACCTCAAGGAAGAACAAAGTGGGGGAAAAGTGTGAATTTTTTGTGGTATGTTAATGAGATCATCAGTTCCTGTCACCTTAAAAAAGCCTAAGATACATTTCTCTCTCTGACTCCTCTTTCTTTTCCCTCTCCTCCTCCTTCACCATCCTCCTCCATATTTAAAGATGAAGGTTAATATTAAGCATCACATTAACAGTTGTCAAATCAATCATGATTGCCTCTGAGTTATGTTACACAGAGCAACATGCTTTATCAGAAATCAAAGAAAGGACAGTGCCAAAAGTGGATGAGCTAATGTAAAATCACTTACATGAGCACTCTGGGGACGGAAACTCGTTTAATATTTAATGTAGTCATTAACCTAAGAATGAAAGAGAGATGGTAATGGATGGTCCACTCCCTTTGCCTACGGGACAGGGTACTGAAGTGAGCTGTCCCTTCTGGGATCAGATCCACACAAGTTTAAAACCCATAAAGTGGGTCACAGGTGAAGGGAATTAGAAAAGACTCAAGTCTCCCAGATGCATTGTTTTAAGAGCACACTTATACTCAGCAGTCATGTCTGAACTTGGCCACACTGCAGGAACCAGAAGCCATATCAATTGAATTGCTCAATTAGTTCGTTACGGCGACAGACATGCTGTCCCCGACACATGTGGTCAAACCACAGCAAATAATCAATTATTGAAAGAAACTATCTCCAAGAAGCATTAATCCATCAGGATATCGAAGGGTTTGTTTTTGTCTCTACTTAGATTTTGTTATCATTGAAGGTGTTTATCTGCTTGACAGCTAGCTACCCAGAGCTGTCCCTGAGAGTCCAAATGTCAAAACCAATTGAAAATGAAATGGTGGGGCGGGGTGGGGGGGGAGGAAATACAGGAAGACTCTGTAATAGTGAAGGTCATCTGAAAAGGAACTTTGTCTACATGTGAGCATTGTGTTGTAGGGACTGCTCTATTTAGGCACATCCTTTACACATTCTTTTAAATAGGTTCACTCTAAGCAAGGAATGCCATTACAATTGCTTTGCTTTCGCTCCAGCATTAGAGCTTGATAAGATACAATATACATTAACCCACACTTGTTGTTTTATTACACTGTATTGCTTCTGTCACATATTATCTTCTCAGGTGTAAATTTCCAGGGTCTCTGAGAATTCCACTCTACCAAGGAAATCAATTATTGTGTTTTCATGCACACGAGACATCTTCGTCTCTACCACCCAGCCACCACCCTTTTTTCTTTTTTTACAAGTTAAATCTAAATCCTTTTACCCTGTAGAATTCACCCTCACTAAACTAAGTGATTTCTTAATCTGGGCTGAAGCTCCAATGAGGCTGTCTATCTCAGACTTGAGCAGTAGATACAGACCTTTACAGACAGAGTGCCAAGAGCACCTAGCCCAGTAAAGTATTGCCCTCGACATCTACCTCTACACCTACAAGATATTTTTAAATTAGGGACAATTTTTTCGTATAGTTTTCAAGTTAACTTGTCCAAAGAACATTTCACTTAATAGAAGTCTATTTGATTAAGTATACCAGCTGGGGTAATAAACAACTATTATTATCTGCTTTGGTTGAGATTGGCAGATGTCTTTTTAAAGAGAAAATTTCTGTGCTGGTTCATCTGACTTCCCCCAAAGAAGTTAGTTTCAAAGAACCTACAGTGACAAATAAAGACTTTTTAATTAAAAAAAAAATAGGCTACCATTAGTTCTAATGAAACTTCTTGGTAGAATTGGCTTCTATCTGTCCTAAAAAGCTTCTCTGAAAGAACACAAGGAAAGAGGCAGCAAGAACACATTTGCCAAAGACTCCTTTAAAGTATTTATTAATTGAGCTGTTTGTATTTCTCTTCACTTTCTCTCTTCTCTCTGAGGAATGCAAACCACTGTTCAAGACGAGAAGCAGCAGGGCCATCTACCAGGAAGGAAAACTCTAATGCATTCATTGCATTTCACAGGCATCAAAATATGACACAGGATTTGATCTAGATTTTCCACTTCTAGAAATTTATCCTTAAAGAAAAAAAATACACAGTGACCTGTAAAATGATGTTTATTACAGCATTGGTTATAATAATGAAATATCATGGGGCCAATAAAAATATACATATAAGAATATTTGATGACATGCTGTACAAGCTATTATTTGGGCCAAGAATGGTCTTCAAACTCCCCCCTCAACCCTTGTCCCTCACCCAACAAATTCCTGAGCCGGCCAGTTGATTTCACATCACAGAATCTCAGAAGGGACACAGTGAAAAGCAGTCGTTACCTCTGATGGTGGCTACAGAATGGGCTCCAAACTAACTTGGTTAAAAGTCTACAATTAGCAGTATTTAGACCTTTAGAACCCACCATCTTTCATATTTACATGACTATCTCTCTTTCTACCCCAGCTAATGACTTAGGGTTTCTCTATGGAGAGAGATTTTTTGCTAAGGATTACTAGACTTGCCAGATTCAGCTGCTTGAGGACACTGTCCTGAAAAGAAGGGGATAAAGAAAAAGAGATATCAAACAGGAAAGGGCTTCATTCACCCTAGCAGATGATTGGAGGATTTCTGTCTAAGGGAAAGAACAACCAAGAAACCACCCCACAAATACTGACCAGTTAAGGAAGCACAACAAAATGCCCCATTTGGATCACCCACCTTATAATGAAGGCTACCAATTGGTAAACCCTACCTACATAAATGCAAAAATCAGCTTTTTTTGGACTATAATCTTGAAAATGAAAAAGCAGCCAAGATTGTCATCAACTTAGGGAAACTTTTTTTATTTTTTTATTTTTTTTTTAAATTTTTTTTTTCCAACGTTTATTTATTTTTTTTGGAACAGAGAGAGACAGAGCATGAATGGGGGAGGGGCAAAGAGAGAGGGAGACACAGAATCAGAAACAGGTTCCAGGCTCTGAGCCATCAGCCCAGAGCCTGACGCGGGGCTCGAACTCCCGGACCGCGAGATCGTGACCTGGCTGAAGTTGGACGCTTAACCAACTGCGCCACCCAGGCGCCCCAACTTAGGGAAACTTTTAAAAATGGTTCAGTTTAAAAAATAAAAAGTTCTAAAGGAAAAAACCCTGAAGAATAAGAGACATTGTAGGAAAGAGAAGAAAAAAAGACTTTTAAAATTACAAGAAGATCCACAGAGAAATAATAGAAGATATTTCATTCATAAAACAAGAACAGAAGGATATTAAAAAGAGCCAATCAGAAAACACAAAAGAACTTTTGAAAATTAAAATTAAACAGTTTTTTTTTAAATCATTAATAACAGTTTGAATATAGAATTAAGGAAATTTCCTAGAAAGAAGAAGAGAAAGGATAAAATATAAGAAAAGAAAACACAAGGGGCTCCTGGGTGGCTCAGTCGGTCAAGTGTCCGACTTCGGCTCAGATCATGATCTCACGGTTCGTGGGTTCGAACCCCGCATCGGGCTCTGTGCTGACAGCTCAAAGCCTGGAACCCGTTTCAGATTCTGTGTCTCCCTCTCTCCTACCCTCCCCCACTTGCACTCTGTCTCTCTCTGTCTCAAAAATAATTAAACATTTTTTAAAAAATAAAAAAATAAAAATAAATTTAAAAAAAAGAAAAGAAAACAGAAGATTAAGCTAAGAAATCTAACATGCATTTAATAGGAGTTCCAGAAACAAAGATAAGAGGAAACATAATAAAGAAAATTATCAAAGAAAATTTCTAAGAAAACTTTACTGAATAGAGAGAGAATTAGACATTAAATGGATCTATCAAGTTCCCAGCATGAAAGATGGAATGAGACAACAGTAAAGGACATCATCATCATGAAATTTCAGAGCCGTGGGGACAAAGAGAAGCTTCTAAATACTTCAAGAAAAAAAATCTTTTTATATAAAAAGAACAGTTTCTCAACAAGACTCTAGAAGATACAAAGCAAAAGAGCAATGTCTTTAAAGTTCTAATTTCTAAAATCATTTTCAATTTAAAATGTAATATATAACCTAGCTATTTTCCAATAGGAAGGATAAAATAAAAGTTTTTTCAAATAATCAATTTGAAATTTTTACTTCCACACTGTTTCTGATGAATCTCCTGGAGGAACTGCTCCAGGAAAAGGAAAGTGTAAACTGAGAGAGAAAAGTAAGACATAGATCCTGGAAGCAGGGTATTCAACACAAGAGAGAATACCTGAGAATCCCCTGAATGACAGTAGAAGAAGATTCTTTTTTTTTTTTTAATGTTTATTTATATTTGAGAGAAAGAGAGACAGAGAGCACCGGGGAATGGCAGAAAAAGAGGAGACAGAGAATCTGAAGCAGGCTCTGCACTGACAGTGCAGAACCCAAGGCGGGGTTTGAATTCATGAACCATGAGATCATGAGCCAAAGTCAGATGCTTAACCAACTGAGCCACCCAAGTGCCCCAGTAGAGATTCTTAAATGACAACTCACTAGCAAGTCTAGATAGAAACAATCCAAATAGGCGCAAGAAGTTAATACTGCCTGAAAGAATATTTCTTTAAAAAGAAATAGATAATTTCAGATGCCTGACAGTATTTGCAGGGACCTGAAATTCTGTCATAGAGTTTGGGGATGAATTGGTGATACACAGTGTAAGCCAAAACTGAGCATTTTTTAAGTGGAAGAAAACTCTTAACTCCTAGAAAACCAAAAATATTGTGCAAGATAGGAAAGGTAACCCTAGCTTAATAGGTGGCTCAGTTGCAGACACATGACATCATCATGATAAAGTAACCACTGAAAATGAATCAATGAAAGTTGTGCTATATCTACACTGGGAGGACTAGAGAGGGAGTGAATATATGTATGTAGGGGGAGGGAAGTAAGAAAGTTAAGTCCTTACCTTCCACAGTAAGAAGTCAAATCAAACATCAAAATACACAAAATAAGCATATGTTTTAGTAAAATGGGGATATATTCCAGAAGCAGCAGACAAAAATATTGAAAATGGTCCCTGAAATTCATTATTGGTGATAGGGAAGTGTGGGTGAGAGAACAACTACATTCTCACTATATGTCCTATAAAACTATTTGACTTTTAGGCTCACTACATAAATAACTAGAATGTCAACACAAATTTAATTTAAATTAATTTTAAATGCAAGCAAAGATATTTATTCCTCCAACAAACATTTGTTGAGACACTAGTACATGAGACAACAAACATGTATGGAGAGACAAGCACCGGATGATGCTGGAAATGCAAAGATAACAAGTCCTGGGGCCCCCCATCTTTATCCCTTTATAGCTATTTGACCTTGGGCACTTAATCTCACCATGTATGTGCTTCAGTTTCCACATTAAAAAAGAATAAGATAGTTAAGTACGATAATGTCAATAAATCATGGCAAGCTAGAAAAGTATAGTAGTCTAATAAGGAGACACAGCATCCCAAAAACTTCAATGTAATTTGATCCTTTTTACTCTGAAATTACATACCCACTGAAATCAGAATAAAGAGAAAGAATCACATTAAACCCATAGGGATTCAACTACCTTCCATGAAAGCAAGGCTTCCAGCAAATGCCAGGCCCTGCGGGACTAGACTGGATAAATTTCCAAGTTCCTTCTCCAATCCCATGGATGTACTGTGAAGATACATCTCCAAATAGACGTACAAGCAACTAATTGCTTCAGACTACTCATTGATTTGGAAAGTTAACAATTCTGTTTTAGGAATATTCTTTTAATCCTTTCTTTAAAAAAAAAGTATTTATTTTGAATTTACTTATGTGCAAAAGACAATGTATGCCAGACCCTCAAATGACTTTCGAGAAACACAGATGTGGACACTGTCCAGAGACTATACTAAGAATTAGAGTAGATAAGTGTCCTAAAACTATAAACTAAGGGATTCATGAATATGACAGCTACCCTATGAACATTAGAAAATAACCTGGATTTTTACATATTGAAAACTATGAAGTGAGAAGAATGGTTGAAGGAATTATTGATATCTTAACTGAAAAAGAGTCAGGGCGCCTGGGTGGCTCAGTCGGTTGAGCGACCGACTTCAGCTCAGGTCATGATCTCACAGTTTGTGAGTTTGAGCCCCACATCAGGCTCTGTGCTGACAGCTCAGAGCCTGGAGCCTGCTTCAGATTCTGTGTCTCCCTCTCTCTCCGCCTCTCCCCCACTCATGCTGTCTCTCTCCATCTCGGAAATAAATAAACATTTAAAAAAAAATCTCATAAGCTTTTAAAAAAAAGAAAAAGAGTCTAAATAGAGCTAATTTCAAATCTCTGAAATTGCTGTCACATGGAAGATGCAATAAGCATGTTCTGCATGTGTTAGAGTATCAAACTGAGAGCAATGGGGCAGGAGCAGGGGAAAGATAATAGGAGAGGGACTTTGGCTCATAATCAGAAGGAACATACAAATATGAAATTCGCTGCCCCCAGAAGATCTGAGAGCCACCACACTGGAAGTGTTCAATAGAGTCTAGAGAACATTTTCAAAAATGTAGAGGTAATTCTTGCTTAGGAAATGAGGTCTCAGGGGTACCTGGGGTGGGGGGGGGCTCAGTCAGTTACGGATCCACGTGTCGATTGCAGCTCAGGTCATGATCTCACAGTTTTTGAGATCGGACCCTGTGTGGGGCTCTGCACTGATGGCGTGGAGCCCGCTTGGGATTCTCTCTCTCCCTCGGTCTCTGCTGCTCCCTTACTTGCACTCTCTCTCTCTCTCTCTCTCAAAATAAATGAATAAGCATTTTTTAAAAAAAGGAAGTGAAGTTTCAAACTAAGTGAACTCTAAATTTTCATTCCTCTTTAGGATTCTGTGTATGTTACAGATTACAAGCACAGCCAAAGTTCAAAAGAGAAAGAGAATTCCATCAAATGGTCAAATGAACAAAAAGAAAACAATCATACCAGTTAGTCATACCACTGGGGAATAGAAGGAAGGAAAGCGATCAAACAAGCAAACATATCAGCACACACCTAAAGTGTTAGAATATTTCCTTTTACATCTAATTGTTTCAGGATTGAGCCGATGCAGACATATTAAATTATAATGGAAACAGGTTGTCTTCTTACCCTGAGGGGGGAGAAAAAAGCAAAGATGTGTTACGTAAAAATACTGGACTGGAATGCTAGCTAGTTAAAGACATTGAGCTGTAGAAAGATGAGCCACCTACTGAATCAATAACAGCATTGTAGTTAGGACCTTGAGGGTGTTTGCTGCCTTATTGAGTGGCTGGTTCCATTCTCTTTAACCTGTGACAGCTAATGGGACTGGACCCTGGAGCAGATTTACTACCCAATTCATTAATGATGCTTACCGAGCACCCACCAGTGAATGAGGCCCTGGAACATCCTTCTTAATGCTAAGCTATCTGAATGAGGGAATTTAGTATATGTACTTTTTACGTCATCTGAACTTTCCTTCTTTCCTAATCAACTCTTTATAATACCTGGCCACAGAAGCAGTATACAAAGACAGTGGAACATTGAATTAGAAATCACTTTATAGCCTAAAACATCATCATTACATTTAGCCAATAAATTTGAAAGGCTAATAAGTTGAGGGAACTTCTAACACAGATTCTATCCATTTATGAAGTATGGTGCACACCCACAGGTAAAGTGGTCTTAAATCAACTGAAATATTTGTGAAATAATCATTTAAAAATGGATTTTGGATAGTAAAACTGACTGGTGAATCATAATATTAAAAGAAATGTTCAAGTAAGAATAACTTTTCATCTACAGTCAGGGTAAGCGATGGTAACACTGAAATGAAATACTTAATAGGAGAGTACTTGGAGATGAAATCTAGATGAGATAGCAGAGCACCGCTGTTAATGACACTTGCAGATATATTTGAACTCACTTTTTAAATTGATGGTACCTTTGAATGTTACTGATGCAGCCAGAGTCTTCTGCCTGCCTGGCTTTCACAGCATTTTAGCATACTGATCACGCCATCCCCACCCCTGCCAAACGGCCTATGAGAAATTTATTTATAGCATGGCCTCTTGATTCAGTTATGGGAGAAACACAGCGGTACCAATACGGTCACTAAGCAATAATCAGCATATTTAAGTAGAAATGAAGTGAAAAAAGAAACAAAAGATAAAGTAAAAAAAAATAAATATCTGAGATACTGGATTTTTCATAACATCCAGGAATCTGAAGTTATAGACAGCTTCAGCATTTTGCAAGGTAAAGCTATGTTAAATATTGTTCTGTCCTTCTTCTTTTGCTTCAGGCTAATTTTTTTATGTGGAGACGCATAAACCCATAGTTGTAGAAAAACCACAGAAAACAAATCCTTAATAATTAGAGTGTAAATATGCATGCTAGACTTTCAAAGACACCAAGCGGTATTTGTGTTCATCTGCTCAGTGACGGTAAGCGAGAAAGAGCATACACCAACCCTAGGTTTCAAGGTTGAACATCACGGGTTAAGAGCATACATAATCTGCAGAGAGCTACACAGATTCAATAGTCCTCACAAAAGAAAAATGTTTTTATATTGTGAAAGGAATCCTTCTTCTAGAACAGATGCTACGGTTTTCTCCAGGTATTGTCTTGTTTGGTGGTTTACTCTTGCACCAAAAATAAAACCCAAGGAAGAGAAAATACAGTTTATGCTCATCGATGACATTTACCTTATATTAAAGTGTTCTTTTCACTAAGATTACAGATGGCTTTCACAGCACTAGAGTCAATATGGAAATGAATTCAAACATTTTTGATGTTGAATCAAGATTTGGTTTAGTGATACCATTAAAACATTAAGCTCTAATTCTACAGAATTTCTAGAGAAAGCGTGTGCTAATGGGAGCATGTTCTGTTTCATAAAATGTCATATGTGTAATCTTCACCATTGAGTACATGATCAAACCACTTTCGTTTGTTCGTTTATGTATGCCAAGTGTTTACGGTTCAAAGTTAGCTATATGTCATGGAACAAAAAGATGAGATAAACTGGGCATTGCTCTGACTTCCCAGCTGGTAGGAAAGTTTACATCCTAAACCATGGAGGAATGCTCTGGAGAGAAAAGTTTAGAATATGGAAGAACTTGTCCTCAGAGGCAGTGGAGGAAAAAATTTGTTATATTTGTTTTCCATCCATGGCTGCAAAGGGCATAGAAAGAGATGAGAGCTTTTGTAGAACCCAGTAAAGGAAGCATGAGTCATTGAGGAAAGCTAGATTCTTACAGAATCAGAACAATGTGTCTTTGCAGTAAACGAGCTCAACAAATTCTTTAGCGTTGGAAACTATCACAAAATAGTATCTCTAGTTACACAAAGCTGTGGTTCATCCATATCTAAACAGTTGGATTAGATGTGATTGACATTCTCACAAAGGGCGTGGTCAAAGTAGAGGCGGCCTGCCAGTGAGGCAGAGCACGGAAAATGCCAAGTCAACCAGAAGAAAAAGTGGGGATTTTGCGCATTTGTGCCTCAGTAGAACTTCCCCAGAAATGGAAACTTCCTGTCTGATCAGCCGCTTCTGCTGAGACATTCACAAGAATGTCTGTTGTGCACCCTTATTTTTCATCCCCTGCAGAGGGAAATATGATCTAAGTGATCCAGCAGTAGTCAAAAGTCTCTGGTTGCACACAGGCAGACAGCAATCTCTCTCAACGCTACCTCAGTCCTTCCATCAGCTCTTACTCCTCCAGCCCCATTGTCGATTTGCCTACACCCTGTTCATCCTCCTTCCTTCGTAACTGAAAGTTATCTATGCACAATCTCATTAATGTCTATGGCTTCCCTTCTCTATGGAGTACCTGGGTGGCTGAATCAGTTGAGTGTCTGACTCTTGATCTTGACTCAGGTCATGATCTCACAGTACGTGAGTTCAAACCCCACATCCGGCTCTGTGCTGACAGTGCAGATCCTGCTAGGGATTCTCTCTCTCTCCCTCTCTGCCCCTCTCCTGCTTGTGTGCTCTCTCTCTCTCTCTCTCAAAATAAATAAATAAACTTAAAATATATATGTCTATGGCCTCCAACGGCTTCCACCCACATGGAAATGCTGAAAACTCTCAGAGAAAAGTCTCTTCTGAGTCCCAGACCAATGCAATTGCCTACTAAATATCTTTACTTGAGAAGGCAACTCAAACCAAAGAAGCCCCATAAATGCACAACTAAAATCATACATTTTCCTCCCACGCCAGCTGCTTCTTCTGTTTTCGGTCTCAAATAGTGGTACCACATCCCCCAAATCACCAGGGAGTGCCTCTCTATCACTAACATCCAATCAGAAACAATAATACCTTGCAGACACTGTTTTAAATACGTTTCACATGGAAACATTTTTTAAGATATAAGTGACATAAACATTGCATTAGTTTCAGGAGCACAACATAATAATTAAAGATTTGTGTATATGGTGAAATGATCACTACAATAAGTCTAGTTAACATCTATCACCATATACACCTATAAAATTTTTTCTTGTGCTGAAAACCTATAAGATCTACTCTCTTAGCAACTTTTAAATGTAGAATACAGTATTAACTATAGTGCTCATGTTGTACTTTATATCCCCATGACTTATTTATTTTCTAGCTGGGAGTATTTCACCCACCCTCCACTCTTCCCACCCTGGCCTCTGGCAACCATCAATCTGTTCTCTATATCCATGAGCCCGGTTTTTCTGTTTGTTGCTGTTGTGATTGTTTAGATTCTCAGTATAAGTGAGACCACACGGTAGTTGTCTTTCTGGTTTATTTCACCTAGCATAATGCCATCAAGGCTCATCTTTATAGTCTCAAATGGCAAGATTTCCTGCTTTTTCATGGCCAAATATTATTCCATTGTAGACACACACACACACACACACATACACATTTAATCCTCTCAGCAACCCAATGAGGTAGATTCTGCTATTACCCCCCGTGTGACAGATGAGGCAGCTGAATCTCCAAGTTAAGTAGCTACTCAGGTCGGGAACTGATATGTAAAAGAACCAATTTTTGAGCCCAACCCATCTGACATTCCCATATCAAACTACCCCTTTATAAAACTCATCAATTCTACCCCTTAAATATCTTTCAGTTCCTTCCTCCATGCCCTCATCAACACTGTTACTTCTTAGTTAAACATGTACCATCCAGACCGGGGATCTGCTAACTTGTTTCCTTGCCTCAAATTTTACTTCAAACCCATGTTCTTTACTGCAGTTTCTAAAATGGGCATCTAAAAGTATTACTTCCCTGCTTTTAAACCATCACTGACTCCCCTTAACTGATGACTGTGTTTCTAATTTTTTTTTTTTTGGCAGAAATCAAAGCCATTGAAAGTTAGGTTCCTAATTTACTAAATCATTCCTGGTGCTCTACTCCAGACACACCATATGTTTCCATTTCAATACCTTTCATTGGATTCTTTCATCTGCATAGAAGGCCCTTCTCCCACCTTCGCTAAGGCTAATTCCTAATTATTTTAAGACGTAAATTTAGGGCACAACACAGGAAAGCCTTCCCTGATTCCTGACTCCGTACGTGGCATCGATGCCCACTCCCCTGTGCTCCCACACACTCCCCTTTAAGTGTCTTAACACCTGCTCTCCTTGATCCCCACAGTGGCCAGGAGAATGGACCTCAGTGCCAGGCACCCTGGGTTTGACTCCTGGCTCTGTCACTTACCAGCTTTGAGACTGGGCATTCACAAACTTAGTCACTATTATGACTGCCCTCATCCCACTGTGCCAGATTTGTCTCGTATCTGTCGTCCTTGACAGACTGTGAACCAAAGTGCAGAAGTATCTTCTACGTGTGGCCATCTCCAGCTTCTACTATAATACCTAGCCCATACCAAGCCTTAATTTTAGCTCGACTAAGATTAAGCTAAACTAAAAATAAAACACAGAGTCCTACTTCACATTGAGAATAATAAATATACATGACTTTGTACAGGAAGTTTTTGAAGTAATTTCTAAAAGGGTTTGAATTGATCTATGAATGTAAGACATAACAGACTACAGAAAGATGATGGGATTGGCCTCACCTTTACCAGTGCCATTGGGGGAAACATATCAAACCCTCTTGCTCAGCTGACAACAGAATATAATGTATCTGGCTTAGTGTAGCAATTCTGTGTGCAACGTTTGATGGTGCATGAACATCCCAGAAAGAAGCAATCAGACTGAAGAATAAATTTAGAAATGGCATAGCACAATCTGGTACTTCCTTTGCAAGACAACTGGTGATCCTGACTTCTACTTTGTATTTTGTGTCATACCATTATTCTAACAACCTCTGTTTAGGGCTTTTTTTCTCCTGTGTACCATCTTTTTTTTGTAATGACCCTCCAAATGGATTTGGTTGTATGTTTGCGATAGCAAACTGGGTAGACATTTAGCTTTCATCTTTATCACTTTAAAATCAGGGGTCCAGAAATATAAATACATTGTAATGAATTATACTTTATCCCATTACCATCCCATTTTAACAAAATCGGTTTAACTATGCTTTGGAGCAAAAGTTTAAAATTTATTCATTTGAGGCTTTCTCGCACACGTTGTAATAATTATTTAATTCTTAATCAAGTAAATACTGGTTTGCATTTGATATAAGTGTTCTAAATCCAGCCATGAAAAATGATAATAGCCACTCAGTCTTGTGTCCAAAGTCCTAAAAACAATTAGTCCTGAAAAGATTCTGCCGGCACATCTAATGCAATTTAGTGATCTCTTTCTGTCTCTTACTTTAAATGCTGTGGTAAGATTTTTTTTTTCAAAATTTGTATCGTGGTGGAAGGCTACTGCCTGTCTGAGTTTGAAAATGCTCTGTTTTCACTTAACATAACTGTCCTAGGAACACCAGAAGGCTGCCACCAAGCAGCCCTTCACATATTAGAAGAATAGGAATCAAAAGGCAATTATCTCCGGGTGCCATTACCAGGATGAATCATCCCAAATCATTTCCTACCTTTGGTGCTATGTGTCTCCACAAAATTATTTAGATTCCTAGGAAAGAAACTGGTTGACTCAGCTGGAGTCAGGAGCCATCTCTTTGACCAGAGGGCAATCTGGTGATTTGGAGGGTGTGTGTGTGTGTGTGTGTGTGTGTGTTTATCACACACAGGCCTTAGATTTGTGACTGGGGATAGACCAATGAGATGTAAGTCCTGAACTATCACAGGAGATTGTGAGAAAGAGATCTTCTCTTTCTGCTGGAATCACTAAGCTTGTAGGATATAAACCTGGAGCCACTAGTGGCCATTTTGCCACTTTGTCACCTCTTGGGTGTGACACCCCTTTCTTAAAAATGAAGACAGAACGAAGGAGTCGAGAGAAAGAAATCTGTTGTGAACGTCTGGGAGTTGGATCCATGTTTTCTACCAAATAAATCATTAACCTTTTAGGGCTTTGGCACTTGGCTTCCACTGGAAGAGTCAGGGTTTTCTTGGGGGGAAAAAAAAACTTTGAATCTCTGAAGTATTTACACAAGTAGAATGCCACCCTAAGATTCTCTGTACAACCAATTTTGAGAGATTGTTACCACCTAATACCTCAATCAGAAAAGAACATCAGTGAGACCTCTGGACATAAAATAGACCCTAACATAAAAGGTCTACTTTACTAACTTGCTTCTTGATGAATCATTCAAACAGTAATGGCTCTAAAATGTATCCTGGCAGCAAGTAAGTAAAGGTAGATATTTATTTGAGTAAGGTAACATTTATCTCAAGGAAAGAAGATTCAGAAAAGATCCTAAATTACAATGACCAAGGTGCAAGGGGGATATTTTGGAGACTGGACTGAGGTGGAGGAGAGGGAAAGATTGGGCATCTTAAAAAAAAAAAAAATACACCACGAAGGTCACTGCTGTTAACTATATACCTCTAGGAAGTGTGTATGTCTCCAAGGAAATAGCCTGTTAGTTTATGCCTCAGAAAAGCACATTCTAAAATTGAATATGGTCCTAAATGATAAAGGTTTTGAGAGAAGAGAGAAGACAAGGAGGAAGTGATTAAGCCCCTGACAAATGAAAGAACTTGTAATGAGTTCCTTAAAGAATATGAATAACTCAGGCAGAAAAGCAACTGGTGCAAAACCGGTGCAGAAAAAAGGCGTTCATTTGGGGGAGCCGTAAGTCACTCTTTGCTGAGAATGACACCTCCCAATCTCAGCACAAGCCCAGTGTAGTGATATCAACACCGGAACCCTCCAAACACGCAGCTCTTTCAAGAAAGATGATAGTGTTTAACACTGTATCTGTGATTTGTTTATTATTGGTTCCGAGAGCTACAAGCAGAGAAGGTTTTGCAACTGAGCAGAAAGCATCCCCAGTGTTACCTCCGCCCTCCCAGTAGTGGCTTGGTGCTTGTGGCAGCAGAATGCAGGGGAGAAAGGCCCACCCTGCATTGAAAGCGCTGGGTGTGCTGCTGGAATCCAGCTGAGTCCAGTGTCCAGTCAGCCTACCTCTCCCGTCTGCTTTCCCTTCTTCCTTGTTTGTCCGGCCTTCCTTTCTTCTTCACTCTTCTCCTCCACCCCAAAACCACAGAAACGTTGCTCGCATACCCAAGATTGCACAGGTGGTAAATAGAAGAGCCAGAATTCAAAACTAGACTGATTCCAAAGCCTCTGCTCTTTCCACAAAATGCAAACCTATGGTGGAAACTTTGAAAAAATTGTAGTGAAATATTGTACAACCATTACAATTGATGAAGGCAGTCTCATATTAAAATGGCAGGGGTGCCTAGGTGGCTCAGTCGGTTAAGACTCAGACTTCAGCTCAGATCATGATTTCACTGAGACCGGCATCCTCCACTCTTCTGGTAGTGCAGAACCTGCTTCCAGATCTTCTGTCTCCCTCTCTCTCTGCCCCTCCCCTCCTCATGCTCTCTCTCTCTCTCTCTCACTCAAAAGAAATAAATTTTTTAATGGGAAAAATAGGTTACATAACTATATGTATGTATATATAATAATTCATTTTTTATAATTACAATCACTTTTTAATATTACATGCATAGAAAAACCTTGGAAAGAAATACATTAAATGTTTAACAGTGTTTCTCCCTGGGTAATTGAATTGTGAGTGATTTTTTATTGTCTTTACTGTACAATTTATATATGCCAATTATTTTTGCTATAAATATTCCTTATAGTTAACAATTGTAAAGAAAGATACTGTACTCATTCATCCAACAAATATTTATTGAATACCTAGTAAGTACCACTTGAGGCATAAAGGCTACGGAACTAGCACATTAAAAAAAGACGTCCCTCAGCAAAGGCAGTCCTGAGAGGAAAATACATTGCAATCCAGGCCTATCTCAAGAAACAAGAAAAATCCCAAATACAAAATCTAACAGCACACCTAAAGGAACTAGAAGCAGAACAGCAAAGGCAGCCTAAGCCCAGCAGAAGAAGAGAAATAATAAAGATCAGAGCAGAAATAAACAATATAGAAACTAAAAAAACTGTAGAGCAGATCAACGAAACCAAGAGTTGGTTTTTTGAAAAAATAAACAAAACAAACCTCTAGGTTGACAAACCTCTAGCCAGGCTTCTCAAAAAGAAAAGGGAGATGACCCAAATAGATAAAATCATGAATGAAAATGGAATTATTACAACCAATCCCTCAGAGATACAAACAATTATCAGGGAATACTATGAAAACTTATATGCCAACAAATTGGACAACCTGGAAGAAATGGACAAATTCCTGAACACCCACACTCTTCCAAAACTCAATCAGGAGGCAATAGAAAGCTTGAACAGACCCATAACCAGCGAAGAAATTGAATTGGTTATCAAAAATCTCCCAACAAATAAGAGTCCAGGACCAGATGGCTTCCCAGGGGAGTTCTACCAGACGTTTAAAGCAGAGATAATACCTATCCTTCTCAAGCTATTCCAAGAAATAGAAAGGGAAGGAAAACTCCCAGACTCATTCTATGAAGCCAGTATTACTTTGATTCCTAAACCAGACAGAGACCCAGTAAAAAAAGAGAACTACAGGCCAATATCCCTGATGAATATGGATGCAAAAATTCTCAATAAGATACTAGCAAATCGAATTCAACGGCATATAAAAAGAATTATTCACCATGATCAAGTGGGATTCATTCCTGGGATGCAGGGCTGGTTCAACATTCGCAAATCAATCAACGTGATACATCACATTAACAAAAAAAGAGAGAAGAACCATATGATCCTGTCAATCGATGCAGAAAAGGCCTTCGACAAAATCCAGCACCCTTTCTTAATAAAAACCCTTGAGAAAGTCGGGATAGAAGGAACATACTTAAAGATCATAAAAGCCATTTATGAAAAGCCCACAGCTAACATCATCCTCAACGGGGAAAAACTGAGAGCTTTTTCCCTGAGATCAGGAACACGACAAGGATGCCCACTCTCACCGCTGCTGTTTAACATAGTGCTGGAAGTTCTAGCATCAGCAATCAGACAACAAAAGGAAATCAAAGGCATCAAAATTGGCAAAGATGAAGTCAAGCTTTCGCTTTTTGCAGATGACATGATATTATACATGGAAAATCCGATAGACTCCACCAAAAGTCTGCTAGAACTGATACAGGAATTCAGCAAAGTTGCAGGATACAAAATCAATGTACAGAAATCAGTTGCATTCTTATACACTAACAATGAAGCAACAGAAAGACAAATAAAGAAACTGATCCCATTCACAATTGCACCAAGAAGCATAAAATACCTAGGAATAAATCTAACCAAAGATGTAAAGGATCTGTATGCTGAAAACTATAGAAAGCTTCTGAAGGAAATTGAAGAAGATTTAAAGAAATGGAAAGACATTCCCTGCTCATGGATTGGAAAAATAAATATTGTCAAAATGTCAACACTACCCAAAGCTATCTATACATTCAATGCAATCCCAATCAAAATTGCACCAGCATTCTTCTCGAAACTAGAACAAGCAATCCTAAAATTCATATGGAACCACAAAAGGCCCCGAATAGCCAAAGGAATTTTGAAGAAGAAGACCAAAGCAGGAGGCATCACAATCCCAGACTTTAGCCTCTACTACAAAGCTGTCATCATCAAGACAGCATGGTATTGGCACCAAAACAGACACATAGACCAATGGAATAGAATAGAAACCCCAGAACTAGACCCACAAACGTATGGCCAACTCATCTTTGACAAAGCAGGAAAGAACATCCAATGGAAAAAAGACAGCCTCTTTAACAAATGGTGCTGGGAGAACTGGACAGCAACATGCAGAAGGTTGAAACTAGACCACCTTCTCACACCATTCACAAAAATAAACTCAAAATGGATAAAGGACCTAAATGTGAGACAGGAAACCATCAAAACCTTAGAGGAGAAAGCAGGAAAAGACCTCTCTGACCTCAGCCGTAGCAATATCTTACTCGACACATCCCCAAAGGCAAGGGAATTAAAAGCAAAAGTGAATTACTGGGACCTTATGAAGATAAAAAGCTTCTGCACAGCAAAGGAAACAACCAACAAAACTAAAAGGCAACCAACGGAATGGGAAAAGATATTCGCAAATGACATATCGGACAAAGGGCTAGTATCCAAAATCTATAAAGAGCTCACCAAACTCCACACCCAAAAAACAAATAACCCAGTGAAGAAATGGGCAGAAAACATGAATAGACACTTCTCTAAAGAAGACATCCGGATGGCCAACAGGCACATGAAAAGATGTTCAGCGTCGCTCCTTATCAGGGAAATACAAATCAAAACCACACTCAGGTATCACCTCACGCCAGTCAGAGTGGCCAAAATGAACAAATCAGGAGACTATAGATGCTGGAGAGGATGTGGAGAAACGGGAACCCTCTCGCACTGTTGGTGGGAATGCAAATTGGTGCAGCCGCTCTGGAAAGCAGTGTGGAGGTTCCTCAGAAAATTAAAAATAGACCTACCCTATGACCCAGCAATAGCACTGCTAGGAATTTATCCAAGGGATACAGGAGCACTGATGCATAGGGCCACTTGTACCCCAATGTTCATAGCAGCACTCTCAACAATAGCCAAATTATGGAAAGAGCCTAAATGTCCATCAACTGAGGAATGGATAAAGAAATTGTGGTTTATATACACAATGGAATATTACATGGCAATGAGAAAAAATGAAATATGGCCTTTTGTAGCAACGTGGATGGAACTGGAGAGTGTGATGCTAAGTGAAATAAGCCATACAGAGAAAGACAGATACCATATGGTCTCACTCTTATGTGGATCCTGAGAAACTTAACAGGAACCCATGGGGGAGGGGAAGGAAAAAAAAAAAAAAAAGAGGTTAGAATGGGAGAGAGCCAAAGCATAAGAGACTGTTAAAAACTGAGAACAAACTGAGGGTTGATGGGGGGTGGGAGGGAGGAGAGGGTGGGTGATGGGTATTGAGGAGGGCACCTTTTGGGATGAGCACTGGGTGTTGTATGGAAACCAATTTGTCAATAAATTTCAGAAAAAAAAAAAAAAAAAGAAAGAAATAAACAGTTATGCTCCAAGAAAAAAAAAAAAAAAAAAAAAAAAAAAAAGACGTCCCTGCCATCTTGGACGTCACTTTTCACTTTATTTCTACTTGACTTGGGTGGGAAAAGAAAAAGCAAACAACAAATAATGAGATGAATATATAATATCCAGGTGGGGATAAATCTATAGAGATATTTAAAAATGTGTGGATCACATTAGCTCAAGTACACAGATTCTTTTTTGTAAAAGTACAATAGATTGCCAAAATCCTAAAAAGTAATTCAAATGCTTTAAATCATCCACTCAGTTATTTAATAACAATTTTTCTATATATCTTAGACAATGCCTAAGAGTCTTGAAAGTAAAAATAAATAAGATAATTATTGGCCTGAAGGGGATAACAGTGTGGTCAATAGCAAGTTGTATAAGAAGGAAAACAGATAGTCCTTGATAAATATGGTTGCAACATCTTTGGCAAAAAGATGCATTCAGAACATTCACAAAATAGTTTATTGGTGTGTTACCCCTCATCCAACTTACCAAAAGCACTGAGTTATGATAAGGTTGACAAAATATGAGGACAGCAGGTGACAAACACTGTACCATAGATACAGTGCTACAGATATATCTCTTCATCAATTTTGCTCCTTAAATTTCTTAGGATTATAAAAGTATTTCTCTTATAATTATAGAGTAGCATTTTTCAATGCTCATAGAGTGAAAAAATTGGGACTTAAAGAAATATTTCTAAAAGCAACAAGAAAACTATCCATAATTTTACCACTCAGAGGCAATC
The DNA here is from genome assembly GCF_016509475.1 of Prionailurus bengalensis. Lineage (NCBI taxonomy): Eukaryota > Metazoa > Chordata > Mammalia > Carnivora > Felidae > Prionailurus > Prionailurus bengalensis. The sequence goes on from NC_057349.1 coordinate 104,346,732, forward strand.
AATCACTGCTAATACTTAACTTTTCGTCTTTCGACCAAAATATAGGACTTGATTGTGTGAAGTGGAATATAGATACACAGGATGGTAATTTTTGTGAAAAGATAAGTTGGGGTCACATTTCATCTACCCAGTCTGGTTTTAATAATCTTCAAGCTTGAGGCGCGTGGGTGGCTCAGTCGGTTAAGCGTCAGACTTCGGCTCAGGTCACGATCTCGCAGTCCATGAGTTCGAGCCCCGCATCAGCCTCTGGGCTGATGGCTCAGAGCCTGGAGCCTGCTTCCGATTCTGTGTCTCCCTCTCTCTCTGCCCCTCCCCCGTTCATGCGTTGTCTCTCTCTGTCTCAAAAATAAATAAACATTAAAAAAAATTTTTTGTAAATAATCTTCAAGCTTAACATTTTAATAGCAAAATTTTATTCCCAGTGATCTTCATTTTCCCTGTTTCCTAATCTCTTAATTCGTTTTCTTTCCTACCTGGTCCATAAGGTGACACTCTTACATGGTTTAAAGCAAAAGTGAAATGTTAACCAATTTCCAAAAGTGTCTATCAAGGAGGTGACAAGTGTAATGTTGATAGGTACAGAGTAGTGACGTGGCTGACAAGATGTGAATGCCCATGGCACTGCACTTAAAGATGACGAGCAAGTGACAACAGCAACAGACTGTGTGTTGACCAGCACAGAGGGGGCCAGGCAGCCTCCAGCAACACACAAGACAGGAAGATCAAGATGAAATTGTCAAAAGCACATAAGAGGAGTGAGCATCCAATGACAGAAAGCCATGTGTTGAGTCCAAGAGCTCCCAAATTCTTCACCACAGTGTATAAAGGAAATGACACTTTTGGTCTGGGTTTTTTTTTTTCTTTTTCCCATACCTCTGTTCATCCCTATTTCTCTTCCCAATGTTTCATTCTCCCATATTTTCTCTTGGTTTCCTGCTTGCGCTCTCTGAATGCTCCTTACCAAGATTCAGAGAAGTCCACACACCCTCCTCTCAACAGCAAACGTGAAAGCAGAACAGAAATGAAGGCGAGAAAGTCTCCCTCTTCGAGAGCACACAAACTAGCAGTTTCTGGAGTTGTTTGGCAATCCCTTTGATGATCTTTGCCAAGCCCTGATTGTCTCTATCTCCTGGAATGACCCAACTTACCACACGTTGTCTGTCATGAAAACTTGTTTCTCCGTTCAAAAAAAGAAGAAGAAGAAACCAGATGTCTTTGTATTGGCTCACATTTTCAGAACAAGTACTAGAGAAACAGAAGAGATTAATTAGGGGTGTTATGTTAACCACAATAGATTGCAATGCAGTTAGGGCTAGGAAAAAAGTTTCGCTGCCATGGGGCTGTTAAATTTTAGGTGATTTGTATTTTGATCTTCACGACAATGAGTGATATATGTATTAAAAGTGACTAGAACTGTAATAGTGTATAGTGACAGATGGTGGCTGCACTTGTGAGCACAGCATAATGGAGACACTTGTCAAACCCCTATGTTGTACACCTGAAATGATGTAACACTACATGTCAACTATACCTCGATTAAAAATAAATAAATACATTTTAAAAGTGAATTGAAGTTCTCCATTACTCTCGAGCAAAAGTGGATGTGCCGGAATGCTGGATTTACCCCCTGATGCTTACGTTTCAGAGCTTTACCCTTGGAGCTATTTAGAAGCCCCTTGTCGCTGGAATTTTTGGAAGAAAACAATAACTTCATTATTGCAGGTCTAAAGAACTTAGCCTTTTTTCCCCTCTTTTTTTTCATTCAAATTATTATTTTTTAGAATGAAATTTGCAATAATTTGTGTTCTCCTGGGAATACTACAATGGAATTCTAGGAGAAGACAGTGATGCAGGCAGGCAGGGTCAGAGAACCCAGGGTTGAGTCCCCCAGGACCTGCCGAGAGAGTCCTTGGCTTCACACAGGAGCCAGAGGAAGGTGGAAACAGAGTTTACTGAAGAGGGCGAGGGACAGACAATAGCAGAAGGAGTGTCTGGGATACTCAGAAAGGAAAGAAGGAGTCTCATCACTACTCAGGATTAGGGATTTATAATGGAAATGGGTCTAGGGTATGTGTTCTTCTTTGGGACTTTAGATGAGGATCCAATCAAAGGCAAGTGCCAGGTGAACAGGTGTGACTTTGTAAATCACTGAAGGCAAGGAAGGGTGTTGATGCCAACGTCAGCTAAAGTTTGTTTGAAGCTCAAGCTCCTGGAACATGTTCAGGATCTGGTCCTTCTTATGTGTTATCAGGTGTTAGGGGCCTGGGACAAAACTCGGAGAATGAGTAACTTTCTCGCTTGCCCCCTGAAGCGGGACCATAGTTTATCTGGCTTATTCAGGGGCAACATACGGAACATAAATAAATGGGGCCAACCAGTAAGACAGCAGAGAAGGAGAGTTTCTAAAATGGACTCCCTTCAGTTTCCACACTTCAACAGTGTTTGCATATATGGTTTGACAGACATTTGCAAAGAATTAAAATTTGGAAAACAACCTCTGCCCAGTTTACCAAAAAAAGGATTTCACATAATTCCCCAATATTTTATGAACTACAAAGAGGAAAGAAGTATTGTTTTTTCAAATACTACAAAAATGTGCTCCGAATGAAGACGGACGAGGTTGTATACTCACTGAGTCGACAAAAGGTGGCAGAAGGGGCCACTTCCTCCCCACCAAAAAAAAAAAAAAAAAAAGGACCTGAGTGCAGGTGCACGTGTGTGCATGTGTGTGTGCTGATTCACTCTCTTATCTAAATATTGTCTTCTTCTTGCTCCTCTTTAACAATCAAAATAATCTCAGTCTCATACTTTCTATTCCTCCTTGCCAGATAAATGCCCCTGTCAGATTCCTTTTGGCGACACTTAGTGCCAAGATGATACGAAAGCAAAAGACTTTCAATACACAAAAAAAAATCCAAGGGGAATGGGTTTACTGTCTTGGCCAGGACTGTCCTTAAAAGCGAACGACCCAGGACTCTGTGCTGATGTGATTAAATCTTGGCATATGGAAAACACCACGCACATTTTACTTCAAATACCACGTTTTGTGGTGGAATTTGTTTCTAACACCATAATTATTAGTTTATTTGAATAATGTATAAGACATTAATTTAATGTGATAAAATAACCTGCCTGTTAAAACGTGTGTTTTTAAAATAGAGTTGCCAAATTTTAAGCACATGTATGTTACTTCTTTACGATTACAGCACAAACTATTTCCTAGAAGAACTATACCCAATTCTTTACGGGTGGATCTATGGGAAAGTATAACTCAAAACCGGACTCACTATAAAACCAGCCTTTCCAGAGCATATCTGAATTGCATGTTGCTGCATAGGGTATGGTAAAAGGAGGAAAACACCCAAAGATAAAACAATGAAGAGGTGATACATTTTGTTTTTAATGAAGGCAGAGGTCCTTGGGCAAGTAAAACTTTCATTGACAAGCTCACTCTTGTGCGCCTTTGTAGCATGTTGTAAAAGGAGAAGGTAAAAAAGTATCTATTGTTTCCACATCCTGACAAAACGCTCATCTTTGCAATCCTACTGACACTGATCTCCGTGGGCCTCTTATGCCACCAAAAGAGTAGTTCTCTGCTGCCATTAGCACCTAATTGGCCCAGCAGCTAACCCAGAAGAGACCTTTCCTTCAGTGGTCACCGCCCCCCCCCCCGCCCCCCCGCAGTGATTTGCACCCACTGACACCATAGCAGCTAATTCACCTTCACGACCTGTCAGCTTCCACTCAGGTCACTTTAACTCTGCCTCCTTTGTGACATGGATCTGCTTTTAAAATGGTGATAATCTCGGAAGCTTTCCTCTTGGGATTCAGTTGTGATTATATAATCTGTCATAGACCCGAAGGAGTTCTAAATACAAGCGGACACGGAGATTTCACCAGGGATAAGGCACTGGAGAGCTCTTGTGTCAAATAACTTACTTGCTTCCCCTTAGAAGAAATTGTGGGTTTTTTTATTCATGTACAAAAGCATTCAATGAGGGCAGCATTGTTATCAAAGGGGGAGTAGGGGAGAGCTCTTAGCCATTAGCCAAACATCATTTTCCAACTTACCCTCTGATCTAGGAGCTGAAATCAAAAGCACACACTTTGGAGTGAATGGTAATTGGAACACTAAGTGATTTGAACAGTGATAATTGGTGTGTCATTGCCCGATATAAGCAAAAGAGAATACATAAATAGGAATAATTCTGTGCTAGCCTATACAAAGCTCACATACTTTAAGCAATGAAGCTACAATTACCCATGGTACTGGAGCCCCTGGCACCTCAATTACATATGTTCCCTTCAACACAGCTCCAATTTCCACTCTCAGCTCGCAGTTAACTTTCTTGCGATTTTTTAAATGTAAGTCCTTCATGCCAGCAAATCTGTATACGTAATTTGGTAAGGAAATAGTAATCTTGGCCAAACGCCAGCCAGCATCTTATGCTGGCCTGAAACCAGTCATGCTGAAAACTGATTCTCACCTTGTCTTGCACAGGAACTACTGACATAAAGTATATTCATCTACACCCACCTGCACACCCACCCCATGGAGTGACAGACACATCCCCCACACAGGCATCAATCTACACATACAGATAGGGTGCCGATAGAATAGTGCCTCCCACAGCCAGATATTTATTATAGATATGTATATGCATGCATGGACACTCACGGTCACATACTGATACATGTGGAGGTAGTCACACATACGCAACCACAGCTGTTTTCAATCAATAGGACAAACACAGCATTTCCCAAAATCTCTACCATGGGCCATTGCTCTCATGAAATATTCACAGCCAAAGAAATATCTTATGGATAAGACTCCCATAGGCAAATATACCAGGGAATCCTGTGCAGTGTCCTTCCACCTCTTAGAGTTTCTCAGTGTGCGTTGACCAGTCTTTCATTAAAAGATCACATGTAAATAAGTATCATTCAATATTTCCCCCCATTTAACTGTTCTTTTCCCGAAGCTTCTTCTATTCCTGAAACAATGAGGACAATGCTAAGTCACAGGTTTATTATTCATTATGTATTCAATAGAATGAATAAGTGGGGAAAAAGCAAAAGAAAAGAAAGAAATATATTCCTGGCTGTTGATAGGATGTGAAGGATACACAGAATAGGTTAAAAAAAAAAGAGAGAGAGAGAGAGAGAAAGAGAGAAAGAAGAAAGAAAGAAGGCATTTATTATAAAACAGCATTAAATCTGTTCAAAACCCTATTTAAACCAAACAATGTTAGGGGTACCTGTATGGCCCAGTTGGTTAAGCACCTGACTTTGGCTCAGGTCATCATCTTATGGTTCATGGGTCCCAGTGCTGCAATAGGCTCTATACTGACAGCTCAGAACTTACTTGCGATTCCCCCCCCACCTCTCTCTCTCTCTCTCTCTCTCTCTCTCTCTCTCTCTCTCTCTCTGCCCTTCCCTGACTTATGCTTTCCTCTCTCTGAAAATAAATAAACTTTAAATTAAATTAAATAAATCAAACCATTTTAAAAGGTATTTATTTTTAGAACCCCGTCCTATAACCAGACGCTCTGTATCAAAACCTAGTTTGTTTCTGAAAACTCTGTGACTAAGATTTATTGCAAAGAACCTACATTTCAGTGTACATGAACTCCAGTTACAGATGGTAACACACACACACACAGATTCCAGAGATATTTCTTTCTTCAAAGAAGAAGAAGAAAAAAAAGACGGGAGGACCACTTGCAGTGAAAATTCTGAAACTGACATGGAGTTCTACTGATATGAAATATCAAATCTAGTTTCCCTCGGCCGAGGAAATAACATGAAGCAGGGCTTAGAATGAGTTTGCAGCAAGAGTCCAACATGGGCTTGAACTCACAAACCTTGAGATCGTGACCTGAGCTGAGAGCAAGAGTCCGACGCTTAACTGACTGAGCCACCCAGGCGCCCCAGCATTTTGATACATTTTAATAAGAGATTCTACTTTTTATTTGCACAAGCTGCAAGTAAGAAAAAAAAAATGGATAACCAGATTAAAACATGTTCCTCATCAATTACACGTCCCAGAGCACCAGAGGTCACCTGTGGCCTCACATCCTTATCACAGATTCAGGTCATGGGGATTCATCCAGCAAACTTGCACACATGTGGTAATGAAATACATCACAAAAGGCCAACTGTAGTATCCATTGAGGCATTTCTCCCTTTTCTGTGGACAAGATCTTGCTCATAACCACGTTGCACAGACCACTGAGCTGTCCACCAAAAACACACTGAATTATGAGGTTAGGTTATTCTGCTCCACCATGCTTGCTGTCTCCAAAATAATACTGCATCTTAAGGCAACACAATCTATGGCCTTTGCCCTAGGCTATGAGTCTATGCGTCTACAAAAAAAGAGCATGATGCCATCTCGATATCTCACTTTTGGTTTTAATCAGAACCTAATTCTAAAGGCTCAGGATTGATGGTGGTAGAAAGCAGGTCCATATAATTTGCCGTGCAAACTGAGATACTTTTGAGAGTGTAAAAGGAATCAACAAGATTGCAGAGCAATGGGTACCAACTGGAATTGTCTGGGGCAAGTGGAGACATATGATCATCCTGTGGAGAAGGGACTGGATCCCAGAGCCTAACCCAGCCTGGTGCTTTCAAACAATGCATATGAAACTTCAGATCAAAGGCACTAGGTAAAATTTCCACTCTGGGTAGTTTGGGAATTCTCCTCACCGTTTCTAGGCTTTTTACACATTCCTGTCCTATCTGGCTGTGATCTTACTTTCAGACATACATACAGGTGAATATTGCAATATTTTACTACGTTTTAGTTAAACTGTCCGCATAGTCGATTCAAAGTTCAAAAGGAAGATCACAAAAAATTCTAGTAACAAACATGTTTTCAAAAGATGTCATAAGGTCAAAGAATAGCTCTTCTTTTTTCTGCTCAGCCTTTTTAAAAAGGGGAAGCCACAATGTTCTGTTTTTAGATCTATTCTGATTTCTATTCTAAAAATAAAAAATAAAAGGCATCACATTGAGAACATGTCAAGAATGAAAGAAAAAGTCAGGAGACTTACACCAAAGAATTGAAACCCAAGGTCATGAGCATAACAGGCTCTGTTGGCAGTGTGGGCAGCAAACCCAAGGGACGCTCTGAAGAAGCATGAATAAAATCAGGACCGTGACTTAATGATTTTATTTATTGGCTCTTGTTCAGGGGTCAGGTACTTGAGTTCAAGGTTATGGACTTCAGATCGTGTATTTCAAAGTTCAGTCCTAAGTGTAGGACAATTGCCTTCATTGTGTGCCTTGACATGTTCCAAAAATTTTCCCTGCTGAAAGATACATCCCTGTAGTTTTTGATGGAACCTGCTGACCCCTGGTACTCTGTTGCCTGCCATCTTCTGTAACAGTGGTTATTACTCGTCTTGGGTCATAAGATCTCTTTTGAGAATCTGAAAGAAAAAAAAAATGCATCCTCTCCTCCTTTCCTCTGCCTCCAAAGGAAAAAAAAAATGCATGTACTTAATATGGTGAATAATTTCTGGAGTTTTCAGGGATTTTGCCCACCCATAGACAAGTTAAGACTTCTGCTCCTTTAGGACTTTAGAAAAAATATGTTTTTAAAAATGAACTAGGGATTTTGCCAACTTGAGGGCAATATGTTCACAGGTTAATCCTGTTTTACAGTTTAGGTAATATATTTTAAACTATTACAGTATATTTTCATCTGGTAATTAGTGGCATCTTCAAGAATTAAGACACTGAAAATGTGAAAGGTAATAAAAGTAGGAAAGCCTACATTTGTAGATAATTCACATTAAAACTTTCTTCATTAAACCAATAATTATTAATCATTGACTATGCTTCAGACATTGCTCTATGCCCTGGGAATAGAACAAAGAATAAGTTAAAGACTATATCATCTAAGGCTTACAATAAAATGGTGAGGGCTTTGGAAGGAGAGCTGATTTTTTTAAAAAATTTATTAAGAACTTGCTATCTTTCAGGCTATGTGATCCATCTATCTTTACAGCCAAGTATTCTTATTTAAATATTTAGTTATTTTAAAAGAATAATAATAATAAAAATAAAGAATAAAATTTAGTTATTTTTATAGTATCTTTATTTTAAAATTGTGTTACAATATCTTATTCTAACCCAGAGAGCCAAGGTCACGTTTGCATTATCTAGTTTTGCTTTTTTTAAAGCTAACTCTAGAAGGCATGTGGAGGATAGAAAGAAAACCAAGACTAAGGATTAGGGGAATACTAGTTACAGGCAGTTGTCTGAGTTACTGAAGGGTTGCACTAACACAATCTTGATATGGTTGGACAGGAAGTATATTTGAGAGACTGAACTTAGTGATTAATTAGACAAAGAGGTTAAAGGGAAATAAAAAGCAAGGATGGTTCCCAGGTTTCTGATGTAAGTGACTTGGAGAATGAAATCATCTGAGATGGAAAATGGAAGAGAAGAAGCTTAGAGAAAGGGAAGGAAATGTGGCCAGTATCCAATTAAGATTCTTGAGTTCATAGAGCCAGTGGTATATCTAACAGACCACTGAATATATGGGTCTAGGTCTCAGGAAATGGTTTTGAATCAGTGCAGGACCCCTCAAAGTGTCGTCCACTGATCCACAGTGTTCTCTGAGACACTTTGAAGAAACTCATGAAGTCTATTTAAATAATATCACGAAGACATTAACCTATTTGCCTTTTTCACTGGATTGGTATTTGCACTGATGATGCAAAAGCAGTAGTGGGCGAAAGTAACACCTTAGTTAAGAACAACTGCCAACTTCATTTTATTGGAAAATTTAATGGAAGGAAGTGGGCTGAAATGCACAAAAGGGCTCAGGCTAGCACCTACACAACTGTATTGACACTGGAGCATTAGAAAGTTTAGCATCCCTCAAAGATCAAAAGAAAAATAGTAAACTGGCATCTTAAGTATGAACCTTTCAAGAGTCTGTGGTAATATTTACAGGATATATTGGTGTCCAGTGAGTGTTGGTCTGATGTGACACTGTCATTCAGCTAGATCAGAATTTTTACAGTCAAACCTAGTACTTTAGGGTAATGGCAAGCAACACATAGTAAAGTTTAGGGAAATATTTCATTTCATGAATATTCCTGGCCAGAAAAAAAAAAAAATGCATCACTCTGTGTGACAGAAAGCAATACTTCAGGTCTTAAATTCATTAAGCTCCAGAGAAAACATTGCCTCTACTAAAGCCAAGTATATGTAAGTTTCTGTGAAGTTTTGTTTTAGAGTGTGTATATGTGAGTCGGTGTCTGTGTGTGGGTGTGTGCCTGTTTGTGAAGAATGAGTTATCTTCTGAGTTTGTTCATCAAATTTGAAATATATGCAAAATCTTTTCTTTTTTTCCATTTGGATCTTTAGAAGCGTAGAAATACCTACGAAGCCTCACTGCCTCCTCCCTTGCATGCCGGACTATCCACATTATCCATTCCAGAGAGGCAAGACTGCCAGGCAATAAACCCTCTGTGGAAGCAAGGCTATCACACCATAACAGCTCAATGACACCCTCTAGTGGGAACTCTCTAGCTATAATTTTGAGGAGGGGGAAAAATGTCTTCGTCTCTACTTCATCTTTAATTGTAATGCATGGCATTTTAGAAATTAGACATTGTGTAAGAAAAAAAGTCTTTAATGGTGAATATATTCTTATTGGAAGACTGAATAAAAAACAGAAATTGAGTGTCTAAGACAGTCTTGGAATCCTATAAAATATATTAAAAAGCAAACTGACTTCAGAAAGGCAAAAGGAACCTCTTCCTCAGCTGTAATGACCCACTTAAAGCCCCAGCGATAATTTTCTCAGTACAGCCTGACTGCAATGACCAGAAACATCCTTCCTGCAGAGACATATTCAAACTAAAAGCAAGGAAAAGCCTATTATAAGCACAACTAAGCCAAAAAGCCTATGTGAAAAAAAGAAAGAAGAGAAGAAAGGAAGGTATTTTTGTATGTCAATACATCTTTGCTAGGGCAAAAATCCCAGGTGAGCTTTCTTTGGTTTGGATATAAGAGAATACACAGGCAAGCCGAGAAGAAAAGAGAGTCTGTAAGTCATTCTGTCTTGGGTAAAGGGTTGAAGGACATTTGTGAACATACACAATTTAGAGCATGATAAGGGAATAAACACATATTGCCATTGTGTATGTCACCATTGTAGGAGTCCATTGATCAAGACCTGGTAATCAATTCTCTGTAGTTGGGTCCATTGCAAAAGTCAATATTGAAAGTTAGTCAAATGCCCTGGAACAGTACAGGACACACTATCAGGAGTGGAATTCTTTGGAATACACTGTGGAGGGTCCACAAGACCAGCTGCAGGCAACTCTCAGCTACAAGTGACAAATTATCAACCACCCTTTTGTGAGTGAAAACTGAAGATTTATATCAGAACCTACTGCATGTTTTTTCATTTTATATGTCTGAGTATTTCTACTCCTCCTGAGTGAATGTAGGTTTAGGCACTCAAAAAAAGATCCTTTTGTAAAATGCTCAAGTTAACACATAGAAATGTCTCAGTGACATAGACCTGATCCGATTCTTCAGACTCAAGCTTCTGGTCTCAGGTATGAAACCATTTCTACTCTTTTTTTGCTGAATTTTAACTCAGTCTGGATGTGTTCTGTAACACATTTTATATTCTAGATTAGTGGGCAGACGGTCATCTCAATGCCGTGTAGCATAAGAGAGGAAACTGGTCACCACTTGAGTCAGAACATTTGGATTAGAATTTTGGATTCTGACTCTGCAAATAACAAGCTGTGCAGCCTCAACCAAGTCATCAAACATCCTTAATGCTATTTCCTTGGCTGCAAACATTGGGGAAATTGTCCATGACCTTCATATCTAATGAGGCTTACTGAAGGATTAACAAGATCATATATGCAAAAGCACCAAGTATATATAATACTGTATTAACATTTGGTTTTCTAACTGATTCTCATAACTTTTTCTCTTTTTTTTAAGTTTTTAAATTTATTTGGAGAGTGAGAGAGCACAAGCAGGGGAGGAGCAGAGAGAGAGTAAGAGAGACAGAATCCCAAGCAGCTCTGTGCTCCATGTTGAGCCCAATGCTTGGCTCTATCCCACGACCCACCATGAGATCATGACTGAACCAAAATCAAGAGTCGGACACTTAACTGACTGAGCCACCCCGGTGCCCCAATGACTTTTTCCTTTTTAACAGTTATCTTGAGTTTTATTTGTAGTTGTTTTTTATTCACCAAACAGATATTAAAATAAAGGGCCTTTTTCAGTTATAAATGGAAAAAGGTGAGCAAGGCTGGTTAAGTGCAGGAACTCAAAATTTTCAAAATAAGTGTATCTCCTTGCTGGTATGTGCCCACCATCCCTTTTCCCAACAAATTCCTGTGTCCCCAGAGGAAGGACCCCACATCGGTTTGCAACAGCAACACATCTATTCCATCTTACTATGTAGATGTTAATTGATGCCCAAGAATCAATATAAATGGTTTGATTCCTTTTATCCTGAAACAGAAAAATCTTCCTTTGCCAATCCTAATTAAAACTATAGGGGCGCCTGGGTGGCTCAGTCGGTTGAGCGGCCGACGTCAGCTCAGATCATGATCTCGCGGTCTGTGAGTTCGAGCCCCGCGTCGGGCTCTGTGTTGACAGCCCAGAGCCTGGAGCCTGTTTCAGATTCTGTGTCTCCCTCTCTCTGACCCTCCCCCATTCATGCTTTGTCTCTCTCTGTCTCAAAATAAATAAACGTTAAAAAAATAAAAATAAAAAAAATAAAACTATAATGTAACAGTATGGTGACTATAGCTAATGATACTGCATTGCATATTTGAAATTTGCTGAAAGAGTAAATCTTGAAAGTTCTCATCACAAGAAAAATATCTTTGTAACTATATAAAAATGTATTTAAAGGCACTCAGAACTATGAAATTGGACATGCTTCCATACTTGGAAACATTTTGACTTCAAAAAAAGTTTTTTAAGAATATATGTCTACCATGCTTCCTTTCTCACTAAGGCCCAACAGAATGGCTTCCACAAAGAAGGGTGACAGAGAAAGAAGGGCTGTTCTGCCATTGACAAGGTAATGACCAGGGAATACATCATCAATACTCACAAGCATATCCACAGAGTGGTTTTCAAGAAGTGTGCCCCTCAAGCACTCAAAGAGATCCAGAAAATTGCCATGAAAGAACGTGAAAACTCCAGATGTTTTCATTGACATCAGGCTCCACAAAGCTGTCTAGGCCAAAGGAATAGGAATGTCCCATACCTATCCATGAATGGTTGTCCAGGAAATGTAATGAGGCTGAAGATTCACCAAACTCTAAACATTGACCTATGTACCTGTCACCACTTCCAACAATCTATAGACAGTGAATGTACAGAAATCAGTTGCATTCCTACACATCAATAAGGAAGCAGCAGAAATAGAAATCAAGGAATTGATCCCATTTACAACTGAACCAGAAATCATAAGACACCTAGGGATAAACCTAACCAAAAAGGTAGAAGATCTGTATGCTGAAAACTATAGAAAGCTTATAAAAGAAATTTAGGAACACACAAATAAATGGAAAAACATTCCATGATCATTGATTGAAAGAACAAATACTGTTAAAATGTCTTTACTACCCAAAGCAATCTAAACATTCAATGCAATCTCTAGCAAAATAATACCAGCATTCTTTACAGAGCTTTAGAACAAACCATCTTAAAATTTGAGAAGAATCACAAAAGACTCCAAATAGCCAAAGTAATATTGAAAAAGAAAAATCAAAGCTGGAGGCATCACATTCCAAACTTTAAGTTGTATTACAGAGCTGTAATTATCAAGACAGTATAGGACTGGCACAAAAACAGACACAAAGATCAATGGAACAGAATACAGAACCCAGAAATGACCCACACGTGGATAGTGAACTAATCTTCAACAAAGCAGGAAAGAGTATCTAATGGAAAAAAGACAGTCTTTTCAGCAAATGGTGGCGGGAAAACTGGACAGTGACATGCAGAATGAACCTGGACCACTTTCTTACACCACACACAAAAATAAATTCAAAATGGATGACAGACTTAAATGTGAGATGGAAACCATCAAAATCCTAAAGCAGAAAACAGACAACAACCTCTTTAACCTCAGCCACAGCAACTTCTTACTAGACACATCTCTAGAGCAAGGGAGACAAAAGCAAAAATGAACTTTTTGGACCTCATGAAGATAAAAAGCTTCTGCAAAGCAATGGAAACAATCAGCAAAACTAAAAAGCAACTGACAGAATGGAAGTATATGCAAATGACATATCAGATAAAGGGTTAGTATCCAAAATCTATAAAGAACTTATCAAACTCAACACCCAAAAAACAAATAATCCAGTGAAGAAATGGGTAGAAGACATGAATAGACACTTTTCCAAAGAAGACATCCAGATGGCTAACAGACACATGAAAAGATTCTCAACATTGCTCATCATCAGGGAAATACAAATCAAAACCATGATGAGATACTACCTCACACCTGTCAGAATGGTTAAAATGAACAACTCAAGAAACAACAGATGTTGGTGAGGATGCAGAGAAAGGGGAACTCTTTTGCACTGCTGGTAGGAATGCAAACTGGTGCAGTCACTCTGGAAAACAGTATGGAGGTTCCTCAAAAAATTAAAAACAGAACTACCCTATGACCCAGCAATTGCACTACTAGGTATTTATCGAAAGGATACAAAAATACTGATTTGAAGGGGCACATGCACGTTTATAGCTGCACTATCAACAATAGCCAAATTACAGGGAGAGCCCAAATGTCCATTGATGAGTAAAGAAGATGTGTTTTATATATGTAATGGAATATTACTTGGAGATGAAAGAGAATGAAATCTTGCCATTTGCAACAACATGGATGGAACTAGAGTGTACTATGCTAAGCAAAATAAGTCAGTCATATGTCACTCATTTGTGAAATTTAAGAAACACAACAGATGAACATAAGGGAATGGAAGGAAAAATAAGATAAAAACAGAGAGGGAGGCAAACCATAAGAGAACCTTAAATAGAAAGAACTAACTGAGGGTTGCTGGAAGGAGGTGGGTGGGGGGGATGAGCCAAATAGGGGATGAGCATTAAGGAGGGCACCTGTTGGGATGAGCAGTGGGTGTTATATGAAAGTGATGAAACACTGGGTTCTACTGAAACCAACACTATACTGTATGTTAACTAACTTGAATTTAAATAAATATTTTTTTAAAAAATCTACAGACAGTTGATGTGGATGAGAACTAACTGCTGATTGTCAAATAAAGGTATAAAACTGCAATGTGTGTGTGTGTGTGTGTGTGTGTGTGATGAAATATTACTTGGTCATAAAAAAGAATAAAATCTTGCCATTCACAACAACATGGCTATACCTAGAGAATATTATACTAAGTGAAATAAGGCAGACAGAAAAAAAAAAAAAACAAATACCATATTATTTCACTTCCATGTGGAATCTAAAAAACAAAACAAAAAACAGACTCAAAAAGAGAGAGAACAGATTAGTGGTTGCCAGAAGGGAGGGAGGAGCAGGGATGGGTGAAGGAGATTAAGAGATACAAACTTCCAGTTATAAAATAAATAAGTCATGGGAATGAAAAGTACAGCACAGGGAATCTAGTCAATAATATTTAATAAGTTTGTAAAGTGATGAAGAGTAACTACACTTATTGTAGTGAGCATTTCACAATGTATATACTTACAGAATCACTATGTTATACACCTGAAACTAATATAATATGTCAATTACGCTTCAACTAAAAATAAAGAGCAATATGCAAATTTTAATAAATACCAAATTTCAAGTAAAATTATTATAATAAAAAAGTTTAAAAGCATTGTAACTTGGGGGCGCCTGGGTGGCGCAGTCGGTTAAGCGTCCGACTTCAGCCAGGTCACGATCTCGCGGTCCGTGAGTTCGAGCCCCACGTCGGGCTCTGGGCTGATGGCTCAGAGCCTGGAGCCTGTTTCCAATTCTGTGTCTCCCTCTCTCTCTGCCCCTCCCCCGTTCATGCTCTGTCTCTCTCTGTCCCAAAAAATAAATAAACGTTGAAAAAAAAAATTAAAAAAAAAAAGCATTGTAACTTGAGCTAAATGCTTTAGAATAATGTTTAATATATCTAATAATATTTGTAGCTAATAAATAGTGTTGGTCACCCTTCATGAGCACATGAGGAGAAATGGAAAACCTCCATTTCCTTAAAATGTTGACTTCAAGCAGTGACTCTTGTTTTTGAGTCACAATTCTCTAGATCAGAGAGAGAATTTTAAATATTAACATTATAGTTATTAACCACACTTCTAATTTTAGGCATCTGTTTCAATTTCCTCACTAGCAAATCTTTTTACAAGAGTTGTACTATGGAAAAAGATTGATAAATTTTATATTTGCCTTCTTTCATTTTCCCTGAAGCAAATAACTAGCAAGAAGCTGGGAGGATGTCAAAATTATGAGAAACTCAAGCATAGTAAAAATCCAAGCAAAACTGAGTAATGGGAAGAGGGAGGGGCTTCCACTCAGAGCTGAGTGCAAATCCCTGTGCATCCTTTCATTAACTACATAACCTCAGGCGAGCGATTCAATTCATTTTAATCCCTACAACCCTGGAAGATTGTGGACAGATTAAAGAGCAAGCAAATACAAAACAGTGGATACAAATTAAGTGTGTGGTTGGTGCTAAAAAACTGATTTTCAAGTGTTAATATTTCAAGCCTGTTTGTACTTGCCTCAGTTAATGAATTCATGTCTATCAGTGAAGGTCTTTAAAAAAAATTGCCTCTAGGGACACCTGGGTGCCTCAGTCAGTTGAACATCTGGCCCTTGATTTCAGCTCAGGGCCCTGATCTCACAGTTGTGAGTTCGAGCCCTGCATTGGGCTCCTCACTGACAGCACGGAGCCTGTTTGGCATTCTCTCTCTCCCTCTCTCTCTCTGCCCCTCCCCCACACTCATTCTCTGTCTCTCTCTCAAAATAAATAAACTTAAACCTAAATTTTTTAAATTGCCTATAAAGCAAATATTGCCTATGATACAATTTTGCTTCCCAACAGCGCCGAAGTGATAATACATGGCATAATCAGGATAACAAGAATCACAGACTCAGTCGTCGAACTCCATACAGCAAATGAACAAGACTTTCATAAAAGAAGGTGCCGACACACAGGTGTGTCCTCTCAGATTGGTTCCTTCCTTCTTTGCATTAGGGCCAAGTTGTGCAAATATTTTATCTGTGTTCTCACAACTTTGCCTTTCCCTCCTTCACCCCTCTTCCCAGAAACTATCCTAAGCAACTCAGTGCGGCTAACTCCACCTTCCTCACCCATCATTTTGATCCATTGCTGGACTTATTGCCTCAATGAAATTACAAGTAATGCTCAAAAGGTTTATTCTATCAGCTGAACAGCCCCAATTCAAACCCAACTCAAGATCTACCCTAAGGGGTCACTCTTCTTGAAAGTCATACATGTTTCGACTCTGGGGTATTTACATGCCATACTCTGTAAATGTCAGCAGAGTTAAGGAGATGGATTCCATTTTTAAAAAGTGGAAGTGCCAGGGGTACCTGGATGGCTCTGTTGGTTAAGCATCTGACTTCAGCTCAGGTCATGATCTCACGGTTTGTGGGTTCAAGCCTTGCATCGGGCTCTGTGCTGACAGCTTGGAGCCTGGAGCTGCTTCATGGATTCTGTGTCTCCCTCTCTCTCTCTCTGCACCTCCCTCACTTGCTCTCTCTCTCTCTCTCTCTCTCCCAAAATTAAATAAACATTTAAAACAAGTTTAAAGGGTCGCCTGGGTGCCTCAGTCCGTTGAGCGTCCAACTTCTGCTCAGGTCATGATCTCACAGTTCGTGGGTTCAAGCCCCGCGTTGGGCTCTGTGCTGATAGCTCGGAGCCTGCTATGGATTCTGTGTCTCCTCTCTCTCTGCCCCTCTCCCGCTCATGCTCTGCCCCTGCCTCCCAAAAAATAAATTAAAATGTGAAAAAAAAACTTTTTTAAAAAAAGTGTAAGTGCCAGAGTGATAATACATACTCATAAGCAACAGAGTAAGCCCCTCCCCCAAACAACAAAACAAAATAGAAAAGCACATCTCTTCCTCCCTTCGAGCTCTGCTTACACCCCTCTTGTGCAGAGGTTTTCTAGACACCCTCCTGCTGGCTTCATTCCCAGACATGCCCCCCTCTCTACAGCAGCCTCTCACTCCTGCTATGCTTAGCGCTCACTCTGGCTACATCTGTGGTCGGGGGACGGCTCTTGCACGTGTTTCTGTGCCATGTCCTCTATGCTTTTCTTATGGACGTTTCTGTACGATCCCCCATTACATAGGAAAAAATGGTTTGAAATTATACAGATAGAGATATCTCTTCTGCCTGCCATTGCTCTGACACATAAGAATTGCAGATTCCTAGGGGACCCGCAGATGGAGAATGCACCTCTTACACTGGTCGTTAATGTGCCCGGATAAATACTGGATGCCTGACCCAAAAGAAGTTTATAATCGAATGTGGCCAAATATGTTATAAACAATAGGCAGCTGTCAACAAAGTCATTACATTTCAGTCATAAGTAGCATTTTCCTTGATGTGAAATAAATCTCTAGAAAGTAACCCCTCTAAGTGAAAGAACAAAGGAATGTAATATTTCCCCACTTTGTAGTTTGAAAAGCTGTGCACCGTCTTTCTTTCTGAATTGCCACCCCCATCATATTTGAGAAGAGTTGGCTGTTCTGTGCTTAGCTCCATTCATTTCCCTGACATCCTTTGATTCTGGGCTGGTTCCCCAGCCACCATCCTTCCTTGTCACTGAGGTCCTGCCAGTGCAGCTCATTCAGTAGCCATCATCACAGTGAACTATGTCCCAGCAGCTCCAGATGGAAGATGGGGGTAAACAGCTCCCCGAAGAGTGCTCTCCAATGCGGTGCCATCAATCAACTCGCAGCTGGGACCAAACCGCTCAGTGACTGAGCCAGCGACTTCCTGCCAACAGCATAGCACATTTCTTAGTGCCCAGCTTCCTTCAAGAGGGAGATGTCACGACTGCGTATTTTAGCCTTCAAGAAGCCCTCAGTACCTAATATTTATGCCCCACTTTTGGTGCCTGTGACCGTTAACATTCTTCATCTAAGTTTAATTTTTTTTAATTATAACAGATATCCAAATTGGTAACTGTATCCCCTTCTACTTCCCTCTGGGAAGGCAAAGTCTCTTGTTTGCTGCTGTCTTTAATAAATCACAATATAGAAAATTAAACAATAGGTTATTTTACGTTAGTTGAAATATGAAATTACTTCCATGGTTCATGCCCAGTTAGAGACGGTAGTAACATCTGCAGGCTTGTGACATGCAGCAGTGGTAAGTGGTTCGTTTTTTTCTGCAAGTAGCAGACGGGGGGTGGTCCTTCTTAAGCCAAGATCAAAATTGAGAGCGAACAGTTGGAACTCTGCAACACAAGACTCTTGGCGTCCACATCCTGCAAGATAAACATCCTTGTGACGACTGCCAGGGACGTTCCCTCTCCACCATAATGTGAGCAGGAGGGTGGTGTGGTAAGACACCACCACGGACTGTATGAGTGAAAAATAATCATCAGTGAAATAGGATACACTTCATTTATAATCACATATTCCATTAGAAAAATGTTAGACTTAAGTTATGGCACTCGCATCTACCTAGTAGCATTATTTATGTTAAGCTGGTAAAAGTCATTTCCTTGGAATAAAGAATGTTATTTGCATCACTTGTTTTTAAGAAGGATATCCTCCCCCCTCCACAACTGTATGTAGTTTCTCTATTCTCTGTAACTCTTCTCTTCAAGATTCGGTGGGTCTCTCACGTCTCAACTTCCTCATTTACAGAGAGTAGGGGAGTTCTCCAGAGCTCTGAGAATCATCCTTTGCTGGTTCAATAAACTGATTTCCTTTTCTCCAGATAGATAGGAAAAACCAGTCCACTTACACATAATGTCTATTTTTACAAACATCTTTCCAGTTCTGTACACACACAAGTGCGCACACGCGCGCGCACACACACACACACACACACACTCCTACTTCTGGCTAATTTCTACTTCAAAGGTGTAAGGAAATTCTAGGGAAATTAGACACAATAGAAAGGGAATGGAATAAATTCCCTATGATTGTGTGTGTGTGTGTGTGTGTGCGCGCTTGCGCACATGAGAGATTCCAGGTAAGAGCAATGGCGTATAAATCAGTGAGCTGGCATTTAGTTGAGTTATGAGGAAGACAAAGGGGTCTATTTATGGTAACTTGGGAACAGTCCATGTCAGCATCTTCACTTTACAGGTGAGGAAATGGATGCCTGCAGACATGAAATCCCGTGCCTCATGAATTCACACTGAACAGGCTCAAGAGTTTGGATTGCTTTAGGTCATGCCATAGTATCAGCTGAAAGGAAAACATTATGAAAATCATTTAGGAAAAAAATCATTCTGTCAGGACAGTACATGGTACAGGTTTCCTTCCCGTACAAGTATCTACTGAACAACTCATATGTTCAAGTAATCATGTGGCTCATGAAAACATGATTGAGTCTCTTGCATCAAAGGAGAGATAAGCCCAGAAAGAACTATAACATAAGGCAGACTATAAATGCAAGATGTATGCAAGCTAACCTTAGTACTTACTGTCCCCACATCAAGGCAATAACCCATTTGGTAAGGGAGATGATAGTTTGACAAGAAAGAAAGTTGGGAAACCTGAGACCCTTTCTATATGCAAACCGTTGAGGTTCAGGTCAATTAAACACACCACAAGATTCAAGTTTATGTATTCAAGTTTATATACTGTTTCCATTATAGATACTTAACGCCATATATAAAAATAATCTATGTGCAAAGTAAAATTCCAAAAATACCTTCTCAAAATGGAAAATGTGCCCCTCTTAGCGGATGCTAAGGCTTTTGTTTTATAAACTCCAAGGCTTTAGATTCTGCACAGAAGTGAAACTGCCCTGAAAATTGATCCCTACAGAAAACAGCATGCTCTTATTTTTAAAATCTTTACCAAAAGACCTGTAAGTTTAAGATTCTTCAAAAAAAAAAAAAAAATGATGTGCCTTTGAATACCTCAGAATGAGAGTTTAGAAAAAGATGACCAGGTCTTGGTGTAGGGCATCCTTTTATAGGAATGAAACCAGCAGAAATCGTTTTCTCTTACATAATCCCTTTCACACTCTCCCGACAAAAGATTGCAACACACTGTGTTTGCCCTTGTTCGGGAGGTATTTTCACACTTCCAAAAGCCGTGAAGTTGTATGACTTCTAATAGGCCCTGCCACTTGGACTTCTGCTGATTCAGACCACAAAGGCCTGAAAAGGTTGATAGACACCCCAGTGTGTGAGAATGCAAGAGTCATGTATAGACTGAGAGGATCTTCTATTTATGAAACATTTACATACAGCGTCTCATTTTATCCTCACACAGTTCCTGTGAGATGTCAGGCAAGTATCAGAGTTCCTGCCTCACAGATGAGGAAGCAGAGATCTTGACTCCGACTCTGGAAAAGGTCAGGGACAAAACTAGAACACGAGCTGAGGCCTCCTGACTGCCAAGCTTTTCTTTCCACCGCATCATATTTAAACCAAAGGCAGATTTGTTCGTGATAATATTTTTAAATCTTAAAAAATACCGGAGTCGTTAACGGGCCAGATTTTACATGAATGTATCAAACTGGTACAGAAGAAGTATGTATTCTCCTCTCGGCCAAGACATTTTCATTAAGGTAAGAAACCAACATATTTATGAATGGAATCCTCAACGAACAAGTTAATATGAAATACGTTGCTTATTATGAAGTACGGTGAAGAAATCCAATAGGTAAAAACAAGTGTGAAAGTTGAACCACAGAATAAACTTGAGGCATAGCCCCCTGTGTAAGAATAGATTGATGGTTCCCACTAGCACTGGAAAATGGAAATTGCTTGACTTTTTCATTTAAGGGGGGAAAAATAGGATTAGAAGTGGACAAAGCTCTAGAGACAGACATGCTGCCTAGAAGCCCTATTGCTGTCTGGGTTTTCACTGCTGAAACTTTACAGACACCAGGAAAAGTAGAGCAGAAACGCCATGTAAATTATTGAAGTGGTATTTCTGAAGCAGCTGGGATAGTCTGTCCATAAAACATTAACATGACACTTCTGAGCTTTGACAGGTCGTTTGGAAGAGAAAGGGTAAAGAATCCACAATTCCTTTGGTGAGAATGGAGACATTTGTTCAGATAAAAACAAACAAGCACTGCGGCTGGTCTGCAAACCAGCTTCCACTGAAAAACAGGAAGAAAAGATGAAAATGTAAAGCCCAACACTGAAATGGATTAAACCTGATTGGTTCACTGTAATATGAACAGGCAGGATTAGGAGCATTTAAAGCTTTTCTTTCCCCCCTTTACTTTTTTTCCAGAAAGAAAGATGCCCTGCCGCCTGAACTATGCTCAGCATTTAATTTATGCCTCTGGTAAATAATTGAGCTGCATGTCTTTTGTACACAGCACATTAATGTGTTTATCCATCAGGACCACAGGGAGATAAAGGATAAAAAGTATTCGTTTCCTCAGCTCGCAAAAGGATTGTTCCTTTTTCTTATAATGATTTTTCACAGTACTAGCTTACAGGTAAGGCCAACCTCTCTTGTATGAAGGCCACCAGGAAGGATATTGGCAAAGGACCGCCTGCCAGAGAAAGTGTCTGTCCTCCACCGAATAATCACCCCTAGAAACCAGAATCACTTCTTCCAATGCAGGCACCCAGGTTCCCCCAAAATTCCCATCTTTAATGAGAGCATATTTATTGCAGAAAACACACCATGATGCTCTGAGTATGAATTCATTGGTCCCTGGGCCCATTTCTGTATAAGTAATCTATGCACAAACAGACAAGCCAATCATGTTGTGGTTTCTCAAAGGAAAGTTTTATTTAATGCCAAAATATCTTCCTTTAGGATGCAGCCTATAAAAAAGGCAAAATCAGGGCATTTATAGAAACAAACTTGAGGACATGTGGTGAAATCATTTTGCAGATAAATGTTTTGCCACATTGGCATTAAAATGGGCAATAAGGCAACGTGAGGCTTCAAATTCTTCTCATACACATTTAAAAAGTAAGCCAAAGGAGAAGTCAAATTATAAATAAGTGGCTTAGTAGTGGCTATAATACTAACTACTAACATTCTATAGGGAAAATTTTTATTTTCTGGTGTGTAATTTTTTGCAAGCTCAATTAAAAACATAAACTGATACACTCAATTTGATTCATGGTTTCTCCATTTTAGCCTCCTTTCCTGAGAGTGACACTGATGAGGGAGCATGGGGCGAGCTGAGGGCAAAATACAGACTGACACCCCCCCACCCCCCACCCCCACCCCCCCCCACCTGCCCAGGTGGAATATGTGTGGCATTCCTCTGACACTCCTGGCTACTCAAGAACAAAGGAAAGGGGATTAAGTGCTTGCCACGGTGCGGGAAACTAAGGCAAATGAAAAATTAAATTCCCTTACTGCCTACAGCCCACTGACAAGTCCTCAAGACTGGCAGAGTGACCTCCCTCTAGGAGCTTAGCTGCCTCGATGATGACACTTTGCGAGGGGCAAAAGAGAACCTTAACTTAACATTATCCCAACCTTGAGGACCCTGTAAGTCTACTTCCTTTATCCCAACTGCCCCAAAGATATACGCTGGCAATCATATTCCAAGCTTTTGGACCCCTAATATACATCTGAAAGGTCTCATGACTGAGGTTTTATTAAATGGTAATGAGTGGCATTTCCCTAGCAACAGCCAGCCCCTCAACGTCCTGGAAACCTTGCTTCCAAAGTTCCTTAGAGACTTACTCTATCCCTGATCCCCTCCCAATCTGAGGGTATATAATGAGTTCTCCGTCACCACCCAGTACAGCTCTTCCTGCCCATGGGTCCTGTCCCCTGCTTTAATGAAATTACGTTTTTGCACCAAAGACATCTTCAAGAATTCTTTCTTTGTCGTCTGCTCCAGACCCCATGAACCCCGCATCACCCCAAACTTCATCAGCACCAAAATAGATTCACGGGAGCTGCAATTGTTCCGTAGAAAGTAGCTCCAAAAATGTCATTGATACATTCCAGGTAGCCTTAGCTCTCTTAAATTACTTATTAGTAATCCAAAGTTATTCCACTTATTTAGGCTTTATGTGGAGTTCTTTGTATTTCATGTTTTCTCTTCTCTTCGAAGCCAAAAGCAACCAGAAATGCTCACGAATTACAGATGCAGATGTAGGCCATGTTTTTCAGGATTATGTTTTCTATGCCATTTCATGCATTTGGTTTCCTGCCACAATATCACACTCCAGACCCTGGAGTCAGAGCCATATATAGCATACTTATATGTTCAGCTGTGAGAATAGTTAAACCCCAAGGCAGGGATGAACCATCTTCTGGGTGCCAGTATTCAGATCCTAGGTGGACCCATCCTGTGTTTCCTGTGGACCACACATTCCAGTAGTGGTGCACCCCAGCTCCAGGGTTGGGTCTCCCTGTGTGCTTTCCTCGGCCCCTACCTGGCTCTCTGTTCCCTCCCTTCACCCCTTCCCAGTTCTGTCCTGGCACTGGAGCCTTGTTTCACAACCCCAGTTCTTACAACGCTCTCTGCATCTCTCTACCACTAGCCCCATGGAGGTGTGTTAAGCTCACCCAGCTGCAATTTCGCTTTGCACATCTTGTTGGACCTTACCCTCACCTCTGTGCTACCTGACGGGATCCCTTTGGTGCCCGAGTTCCAGCCTTCTCCGATTTGGTGCTAACACACATATGCTGGTTAGGGCAATAAGTTCTGTGTGCACATCACTGACAGCTTTACATTGTGTCCTCACATTTCATGAAATTTCCCTCTATCGGGTTAAAATGGACAACTCCTTATACTTGGGACTGGAATTTGATGAACGCTTCCTCCTCACATCCTTTAAGTTTTTTTTTACACTTTAGTTAATTGTCCTTTCAGGTTGGCTGACCAAACTAGACGATCCCAATTCTTTCTAAGCCCACCTTTACCTCCAGCCCTCTTTTCCTGCCCTTTTGTAGTCCTTATCCCATCCCCTTATGTTTTCTTGAGTTTTAATAGCCAGCATTACACATAAAATCCAGAGACCTATATCCCACATATACCTGGAAGATTATGTTCTCTATTACTTGCAATTTATTAATAGATGTTGCAAAGCTTTTCCTGACATTTTTGTATGTAGCAGCATATCCATTCAGCCAATGAATATTTCCCAAGCAACTACTATGTGCCATACCTTGTTCTAAGCATTTAGGATGCTTCCATGAGCACAATAGACAGGGATCCCTGCCGTAGCAGAGCTGATATTTTAGCAAAAAGAGACAGACAATAAACATAACACAAGGGAAATTATAGAGTAGTGAAAAAGTGATAAGCATACAGAAAAAAAGGAAAGAGAGAGCAGTGTAATATAACTGAGATTGCTGAAGGGTGGGGAAGAAAAATTGAGGGAATCAACTAGACTGATTATGATGCACATATAATGATATATGGAATCCACACATTATATATGCACACAGATGTATATATGGGATCACTTTTCTGATGTCATACAGATGAGGGCATCAGCATAGGGCTGCTGTGGAAGCTGTACAGTCTAATCAATAGCCAAGGCTGGCTTTCTGCTTGCCATTTTCATGGCACCAATTCTCAGAGCCACCTTGTGATCGCAGATAACCACTGTTCTCCATCCATCACACCTCCATTCCAGGGAAAAAAGTAAAAAGAAAGAGGCATAAAAAAGGCACCTGCAGCCGAGTAAGCCCCCGGGGTAAAGGTCTGTGTTTATATCTCACTAACACCTGTATCTAAAGGGAGATTGGGAAATATTTTTTAGCTGGGTTGATAGTGACTCATTGATATTGACATTCTTTTAGTGAAAAAAAAGGGAAGACAAGTGGATATTGGGTAGGCAACTAACAATTTCTGACACGATAGTTTGGTTTTTTTTTTAATTTTTTTTCAACATTTATTTATTTTTGGGACAGAGAGAGACAGAGCATGAACGGGGGAGGAGCAGAGAGGGAGGGAGACACAGAATGGGAAACAGGCTCCAGGCTCCGAGCCATCAGCCCAGAGCCCGACGCGGGGCTCTAACTCAGGGACCGCGAGATCGTGACCTGGCTGAAGTCGGACGCTTAACCGACTGTGCCACCCAGGCGCCCCCTGACACGATAGTTTTAATATAATGTTGTAATAGCCTCCCCTAAGAGAATCTTAAACTAACAGTATAAATTTTAGTATCAAGTACTTAGGTCTTTTTTTCTCTCTAATTATTGCCTTAAACATTCACACAAAGAACCTAAAGAGTCATTTTCTTGCTCACATGGCCGGTTGGCTTCTTGTCGAAGTTTGTTCTACTCGTTTGGCATTTTGTTCCTGGTTTTACCTAATTGCTTAACTATCACAAATTTTTTTATATCTTCCTTTAGCAAAAAACATGGGAGGACCTGTCACGTTACTGCCTATTGAATTTATAACTGATTTGTAACAACAAATATCACCACATATTGTGGACATTTTAATGATTTTAGCATAACAATTATTAACAGGAGGCGAAGTGTCAAGTTTAGTGACTACCAGATAGTGAGACTTTTATAATTAAAGATCTCCTTAGATGAATTTTGTCTACTGGGAATCAGCCTTTTCTCAGCATCCCCAGCCCACCTGTAACACTTCCTAATTTTCTTATTAAATGTTAAATTTTTTATGCCAACCTATTATTTTTAAGTGTCATGACGTGATTCTTGTTTTACAAGTCGTTGGGGGAAAAAAAAATTGCTACCTAGATATGTAAGACCAAAATAAAACCAATAGTTTTCTTTTTCCCATTTTGGAGGAAGGAGAGAGGAAGCCAACAAGTAAGCCAGAGCGAGAAAGAGAGAGAGACATGGATACATAAATACATAAATGGGGATATAGAAATAAAAGTGGGGATGAAGAAGGAGACGCAGGTGCAAACGGAGATGAAGATGGAGTAGATATCCCGACCACATTGGCCACGCTAACTAAACAAGCTGTTGGCAAAAGGAAGAGATACTACTGGTCCCACAGTCAAGCACGACAAGACATTCTGGCCACTAAGCTCACTCTTGACTTCTCAACTATTTGTCAAACAAAGACCAAAATCTTTTGTTCTACCTCAGGGACCTACCTCCCAGTGCCTCAGAGAGACTGATAAGAAAATGGAAAGAGTAAGAGATTCACAGAACTGGTGAAGAGGAGAAAGATCGATGCTGAGGGAAAAGGAAAAGAGAAGGAGTGGGGACGAGAGTGTATGGGTGAGAAGATGGGAGGAGAGATGCAAGGAATTCTGGGGGATTCAGTAAAGTGTTCTTGTCACATCCCCTCTCCATTTAGGAAGTAAGTTGTTTGATCTTTCTCCTGATTTTTATCATGTCTTCTAGAGTAACCAAAAAAGCCAACTCTCAGAGAAACGGTGCTTCCAACAGAACAGCAGCGAACAGAAAATATTCCTGGAAGGCAGAAGAAAACAGTCGAGCCCACCCCCTCCAGATACTCATCTACTCCCATCTTCCACTAGCGTCTTTTATTCCTCTTCTCCCCCTTGTTTTAAATAGCTGTACACAAAGCAGCCGTAAATAGAGAAGACAGTGGCCTGTGCCACTGTTCCTAGTAACTGAGATAAATGTCCCCCTTCCGAAAAGCAAGATAACGCCATGATTGAAGCTCCAAACAAAAAATCTAAGGCCATCTTCCATCTACCGCCTGCCAACCTGCAAGGCCCTCAACTTCCCTGAGCAAAGACGATAGCTGTAAAATGAGACTCATTATTTCAATGAGCAAACGAATTAGGTGTTAAAGCTCTTTTAAAAGTATATAATGTTATGGCAAATTGATAATTTGAAAAACAATGAAATGATGAGCCAAGTAATGGTTTCCAAGTGTGTTAAATTCAATCCCTTCAGCAGTCGTATAAGGTCTTTGAGGTTAGGAACATAAGAAGAGATAAAACTGAATGTTATCATAATTACAATCTCAGAAAAGCTAGAATAAAAGTTCTTGAAAAGTCGTATTTTCAGGCTTTA
The DNA here is from genome assembly GCF_016509475.1 of Prionailurus bengalensis. Lineage (NCBI taxonomy): Eukaryota > Metazoa > Chordata > Mammalia > Carnivora > Felidae > Prionailurus > Prionailurus bengalensis. The sequence continues at coordinate 104,373,853 of NC_057349.1, forward strand.
TGTGTAGAAAGAAGATGGATAGAAAATTATAGCTATGTGAACTGAAACCAACTTGGTGGGTTTTATGTTTGCTTTTTCTTCTTGTTTGCTTCACGAAATGATAGCTACGGGGTTGCGTTGCTGCAGAATTTGCGAGCACAATCACTCAGGTGAGTAGAGAGGAACTATCATACATAAGAGGAAAAACACCCAAAATTGCTTAAAGTATATTCTTGGAAACTCATTGTTATAGTACCGTATGTACAGGGTATTGCAGCTTCTCTTATGAGGTAAAAATTAAAAAAAAAAACAAACAAAAAAAAAAACCAAACATTCACCTCAAGTGTTTGACTATAATGACACACATTAAAAATGCTAGTAATTAGTATAATCACTTTTGCCCAAGAATGAAACACATGCAAGATTGTTTCTAGTGTATTTATAACTACTCACATCAAAGGAAGTGCGGTGCATCAGCTGAGCTGTGTGAGAGACAGCATCCTGCTGTGAGGCGACAGTAGTTTGGATCCTTCCTTTTCAGGGACAGCGTGCCCCAGTTGGTATCAGTAGGGTTCCCCATTGTTATCACTTGTTCCTGCCTCCAGGACAGCTCCTTCCATGGCCCCCCACTGTGGGGCCCTCCATCTTGCAATGAGCCATCTGGAGAGGAAAGACTGGCCCCAACTCCCTCTGGAAGTTGTTAGCTCTGTCCCACAGTTGGCGCCCAGGGCCTCCAGGGAGTTGACCTCTTCACAGGCTTTCTTCCCATGTCAGGAAGCTGATTGTACCCTTTTCACCACACTGTCAGCTTCTACCGGTTCTCCAAATTACCGGACAAATCTCTGAAGCAGACATGGGCTTCCCATGAGGAATGCAGGCTGCTACCCTTAGAGTCCTTCTTAACAAGCGTGAGGGCCTTGCAGTTTAATTTAAGGGGAAAGTGCCCCATCTTGTTTCCTTTGTGTCACTTTTGAAAACAATTAAAATCTAAAAAACATAAGAGAATAAATAACAGAACAAGCCAAATAAATCTCTCATTACTGTAGTCCGTGGCCATGAGCTTGGGAGTTAGAAAGGCTTCTGTGTTCCATCATTGACTAGTTGTGTGAACTCAGCCAAGTTATCTAACCTTGCTGCTCCTCAGCTTTTGCATCTATAAAAAGTGTGAGTGTGCGCACATGTGGGTGTGTGTTCAAAAAGATTCCTAGAGCTGTTAGGCATTAGTGTAAACATAAAAGACATCAGAAGACCACTGGCGTTCCTCTGCCACATTTATTTATTAAAAGAACTTATTTAATGTCCCTGCTAGGTGGCAAGACCCTATGTTAAGTCCTGGGGAGCAAAGGCAAACAAAAAACCTTCCTTCCCCTCAAAGAGATTCTTTCTATAAGAGTGATAAGAGGGTATATGGTCCTAAGGCAGATTTTAACAGCAATCCTTTAATTACTGAACTTCAGGACTGTAAAGTGTCGTAAATGACCCTCTGGTCCAATCCCTTACAGAACGCTTAGATTTCTTCCCTTTACTGCCCTTACTGAAGAACAAAAAGCCAGCTCCTTTGTAATAAGACAGATCTATATGACAGTCCCTGGGGAAAATTCAAGCTTCAACGAAATAATAGCATTTAATGCTTTGTTGGCTACAAGGCCCCTTGCAAATGTGTGTTATCATCACCCTTTGCAAACAGCCCTTTTCAAGTTTACTCACTTCAAGCTCCACCTTCTCCCCACTGCTGAGTATCATGAGCATGAGGTCTCCCCTCTGTTACCTGAGTGTCATGGCACCTCTCCTCCCCTGTTAACCAGCAGGCAAGGGGGGGAGATGATCTGAAGTAGCACTTGTATAAAAGAAAATATGCAATTTTGATGTGTCAGGGAACTGGGGTGTAATGGTCCCACCCTCCTTTTTTTCTGCAGTGCAGTTCTTTTAAAGACAAGCTTCTGTTTTATTTTGAGCCCATGTTCTGTTCTTTTCTGTAGCACTAATAAGTGGTCAGGTCACCTGCCTGGGCTTGAACAGGGAAACCTTCATTAAGGCCCATTCCCTCTTTAGACAAGGCAGCCTATTAGAAACATCTTTCTTCTACTGAGTTCAAGGTTGTTGATGTACCTTTCTTGTCACATATCCTGCCATCCCTGCCTGACATCTGTGTTCCCACCAACATGAACTGCTCGAGGTTCCTCACAACACACTCTACTCTTCTCTGCCCTGAGTCTCTGTTCTTGCCAGTCCTCTCTCTGGATTACCCCTCCCTTCTCCCTTTCCCCTTCCCCCTTCATCTGAAGATTGAGCTCAGGCCTGCCATTCTCCAGGAAGCTAACCATGACCACCCCAAACCCACACATACACCTTTATGTAGCTTTGCTCAGCTCTCTCCAAATTGCTGTCTGTCTCCAGCATTGGGCCCATTTGCCTATATTGTGATTGTCTTTGCACCTGACGCCCTGATTCTAAACTGTGAACCCTGTGAAAGCTGAAGCCATTTCTTATTCCACCTGATAACACCAGTCTCTGCTACAGAATAGTCTCTCCAAAATGCTTGTTGAAAGAACAAACTGGTTTTTCTGCCTTCCTATAACCGTCACTCATTCCTTCTTTCCTTCTGCTTTGATCACGTAGAACTGAAAACAGGGCTAATTCCTCCTTGAAACAAGAGTCATTCATACATTTGAGCAGAGATATCATCTCATGTTGCATCATTCACATGTTCAATCATTTGTTCATTTGAGCAGCAAATATTTAATCGATACCTTGTACATGGCAAGTATTATTGAAGATACTGTGGAAAAGAACAGATAAATGAAATGTAAACCCTATCATTAGGAAGAGGATAATTTTGGATAGTGTTCCTGAACTTCTCCATTGTTAATTTCAACCAACCACCAGTCTCATGTTTTTAAATAATTTTTAATTGGGCAACTTATTCAAATGGTCAAAATAAAATAAAATATAAAAGGTTACATTGAGCAACCTGATTCCTATCCTGTCCCTGCCTACTCCATTCCCACTCTGCCTACTATGGGTAACCATATTTTTAAAATTTCTTTTGTATTTTTTTGGAATTTTGTTTTGCAAATAAAAACAAATATGATTATATATTCTTATTTCCTCTATTTCATAGATAAAAGGTAGCAGGCAGTATATACTATTATACACCTTCTTTTTTTGCTTAACAATGCATCCTAAAAATCTTTCCCAATTAACATATAGATAGCTTCTTTATTCTTTTTCATAACTGCAAAGTATTCCATTATGAGAATGCATCATAGTTTATTTAATCAGTGCCCCCCAGTGATGAGCTGTTTCCTCTGCCTCAATTTTAGACATTTCACATATCAAATTACAGATTCTCCTGAGCTGGACCCAATATTCTCCCAATGCATTAAACTAGTTTTATATTAGCTTTAAGGCAATCATGTTACCCTCGTAGCATCGTTAGTATGTAAGCTTTTCATCAAGTAAAATGCTAATCTTTTCCACATGAAGTAATATTAAGCCATTTCTCCTCCATTCTCACTTTAAATGATTTACTTTAGTATAAGGGGAAATTTTTACATTTATCACCATTAAACTTCATTTTGTTTGTTTCAATTTATCACTCCCACATTCCAGTATGGCTTCTCGAATCTTAACTCTATTATCAATCATATTAGTGACTCCTCACAGATTAGTAGCATGAACTGATTTGATAAGTGTGTTTTCTATTTTTATCCAAATAATTTATCTTCTCACTCTACTACAATAAATCTCTTCCCCAGAGGATGAGGTCTCCTTCCTCATTCCTACGACTTTCCCTTCTCCCTAGACCCTTGGCTTCATTCTTTCCAGGTTTCCCGGTTCCATGTTCTTTGGTTAGTCCTGTTCTCCACAATACTTGACTGTTTCCTCTCCACTCACACTATTCATATCTTACCCTCCAATCCTTCCCTCCCCCTTTATAGCCATCTTAAAGAAAATCCACCAGACCTTGCAAACATCCTATTTTCCTCCTTTCACAGGTAAACCTCTCAAGTGCACAATCTGCACTCAGGGTCTCTAATTCCTCCCTTGCTGTTCAGTCACCACATGACTGAAACATGACCACCAATGGTACCAGTCACCTCCAAGTCACCAGACTTCCTTGCAGTCTCCACAGATTTGGAAATATCAGTGATTTGGCAACACGGGGCCCAGAAGTGTCCCTGACAACATCTGGCTGTGGCTGAGTAGCAGCTACCTGCTCTTAATGGCCTCGTTGTTAAACCCACCACACTTTCTGTTGTCTTATCCCCGACTCAAGTCACTCAGTGAGCTTATGACCCCTGCTTTGAGGTAACAGACTGAGCTCTAAACAAATACACCAAAATCACTCCCTGTGACCCCTTCAGAACAGTCATCTTTGCATAATACACATTTATTCCAATAATATGGCCACTGCTTAAAATATTTTAACAAGCTGTCTATGGTGCATTTTTTTTTTTTTTGTCTATGGTACATTCTTAGCACAATAAGTCTTTTCTTTTCCTTGAGGGGAATATTTAAATTCATCTTTATCCAAAATTTATTTGAAAAGGCAAAAATTTTAATTTGGCTAATCATGCTTTTAGTCAAAAACAAAGAGTAAGTAATTAATATTGTAGAAAGTTTTCTCATGAAATTGTTTTAAAAGGCAATTCTGAAAGAGGAAGGAAAAATGTTCTTTGAAAAATGGCATCATCCTTATTAAAATGAGCATAGTTTTTTAAGGAGACTACTTTGAAGATCAACACTTCTAATGTATATGGTTTGGTTTGTTTCAAATAAAGTCTCCTTACTTACCTAACTGGAATAATGAAATTACCATCCCCAGCTTTCCTAAAAACATCCCTAATGGGGACTCGTGAATTTAGTACAACATATGAAATGATGGCACCAGCCTTCAGGCATGTCACAAAGAACTTCATACCATTGTTTTGTTTTACTTTGTTTTAAAACAGGAGAGAGAGAGAGAGAGAGAGAGAGAGAGAGAGATTGAGAGGGATAAAGAGGAATTGGCTGCTCCCACAATTCTAGAGACATCATTTCAGACAATGAGAGAAACTAAGAAGCATATACACAATTTATATTAATGGAGAGACCTCAAAAGAGAACAAAACTGAGGTGCCAGTGACCATACCAATGACTTCTAAAAGATTTGAAATGCCAAGATCCCTTCTCCTTCCCCTGACTTCCCTAAGGTGCAGACAGTGACAAAAGGCACCCCAGACTGTCTTACTAGAATTCCCGGGGCATTATTCTAGACTGAATTATGCAGACGCAAGAACATGTCATGTTGGGAGAAAGGGACTAGATCTTGAGGCAAGACAATAAGTCCTAGAGCCTCTGCATTGATTGAAATAGAAGTGATACTGAAAGTGAGTAAATGCCCTAGGAGATTGGTTACTAGGCACTTTTTTAAAACATCGATTTCTCAATCCTTAATTTCAGACAAATATTGGCTGCTTCTTAATGCTAAGAGGCATAAGTGAAGATTAAGCACTGAGCCAGAGAGCAGCTTTGGACTACAAAGAAAGAAAATTAAACTCCATTACAAAGTGGTGAATCCAAGCAGTGAATCAACTAATAAATGGTATCTACCTGCCTAGGTTCCTGGGTTCCTCTAACACCTCCTTCCACTGTTCACCAGGAACCCTCCAAGTAGCCTGTTATAAGCTTAATTTTGAACTCTGGTGGGCTGTAAGTTCCTTTAGAGGGAAAAGCATATCATATTTTTATATTCCCCATGACTCTGAAAACAGGATTTTCACATAATAATGGCTCAATAAATATGTATTAAATGAATGGATTTAATTTCCTTAAATAGATTCTTCATAGCTGAATACAACGTTCAACTGAGCAAAAGGGCTGCTGTAAAGAAAATGAAATTGCAATAGATAATCACACATACATACATACACACACACACACGGACACACACACACACACAACCAGTTAAAGACACTCTACCTTGTTTTTTTAATCAGCGTGTTGGATGCGGGAAGAGGGAGTCAGTTCTCACATTTATAAATGTGTTAGGTACATGTGCATAATCCTTTTGTAATATATAGTGATTGAATCTTCCAAATATAGATTCCTAAATTAACACATTTTTCTCCCACAACCAACCTGTTCACCTAATTTATACTTGAGGGCAATGGTACACATGGAATTTCTGATTCTTTCATGTGCTGAAAATAGTAAAGAAATCAGATCAGGTGCAGAACACCCATGTTAAACACAACAGAAGATTAAGGATAAAGAGCACAGAGCTAGATTGCAAACACTCTAATGATTTGCAAGGACTTTAGTGGTTTTTTTTTAAAGGGAAAAAACATGAACTGTTTTTTTAGGAAGAACTAATCTGGGACTTCTTCAGACTCTCCCCTTCTAAGGCAGGGGGGATAGTTGGATGATGCTACAGGAATGTCCTGATCCAGGTGGGAGGAAATGGCTCGCATTAGTGCATTGCTGAGAATGGAAAGACAGTGACACATGTAAGAGATGTGTTGAAGGGAGAGGCGCCTGGGTGACTCAGTCAGTTAAGCGTCCCACTTCAGCTCAGGTCATGATCTTGCAGTTCACGAATTCGAGCCCCACATTGGTCTCTGTGCTGACAGCTTAGAGCCTGGAGCCTGCTTCAGATTCTGTGTCTCCCTCTCTCTCTATGCCCTCCCCATTCATGTGTGCACGCTCTCTCTCTCTCTCTCTCTCTCTCAAAAATAAAAACATTTAGAGATGTGTTGAAGGGATAATTGACAAGGATCCATGCCTGATATAGGCAATGAGAGACAAGGGGGAAAAAATCAGTGCAGTATCTAGGGCATCTGGGTGGCTTAATCGGTTGAGCTTCCAGCTTTGGCTCAGGTCATGATTTCATGGTTGGTGAGTTCTAAGCCCCGCATCGGGCTCTGTGCTGACAGCTCAGAGCCTGGAGCCTGCTTCAGATTCTATGTCCCCCTCTCTCTCCACCCCACCCCTGGTTGTGCTCTGTCTCTCTCTGTCTTTCAAAAATGAATAAACATAAAAAAAAAATAGTGCAATACCAAAGTTATTACCCCATGGGATTGAGATAATGAGAATTCCATTGATATAAATAAGACTGATAGAATTAGAAGTAGTAAAGTAGATCCTCAATCTGCCAAGTCTAAGGTGACCATAAGATGTATCTTTTCTGTGGAGAAAAGAGCACCTGTTTTTAAGATTTAAATGAGATGATATAAAGCACTTATGACAGTGCCTGGCACAGGGCAAGTACAATCCAAGTCTTAGTTCAATGCATTAAAATATATACCTATAAGCAGTTTCAGATGTCAGAGGAGAATTTAAATATGAGGCCTTCTACTTAGATATAGATTTAAGTATCACCAACCTCTTTTCCTGCCTCGGGCCCTTTGTATTTGCTGATATTTTTCTCCTGTCCTTCAAATGGCTATTTTACTTGTCATCATTGATGTCTTACCTCATAGGCTACCTCCACAGGAATATATTTGCATATCTAAATTAGCTCGCTCTCCAAATCCCCACATCTGTCTGTCCTTTATGCCAACCTGGTGCTATCATAAATTTTACCACAAACAGTAATCTTTTTTTTCACTAGTTCGCTAGGATACTGACTGTGCCCAGACACCAGGGTATAAGCTCCACAAAGACAAACACATTACCTCCTTTGTTCACCATGGAATCTCTAACATTTAACATGATTTCTGGCAACCAATGAGAAGCTGTCTCTATTGGGATCCGAAGTGTGGGCAGGATGAAGGGACGAGAGAGAGAGCGAGAGAGCGAGACAGAGAGAGAGAGAGAGAGACGAAGGGGAGGGAGAGAGAGAGAGAGAAAGAAAGAAAGAAAGAAAGAAAGAAAGAGTCACAAAACTAGCAACAGAAGGAAGCTGCTTTAATTCCAGATACCCAGGAGCAAGAGGAGGATGTGATGTTACCTGAGCCCAGTGGGAGCTGCCATGGAAGAGAAGGGGGCCAGCCAGCAAGAGCTGAAACAGAATAACTGTTCAGCAGTGAGAAGGGAAGAAAAATAATTACCCAAATTCACTTTCCTTCCATCCATCTATTGTCTAAATCCAACGAGAGGCCAGGGCAAGGAGGCAGCGATGTAGTCTATGGAGATCAGCCTCCCATGGCACAGATGCAGCTGGAGAAAAACCTGAGGGCAGGCAGAGAATAACCAGCACAGTGCTCAGTGAACACTCACGGTTGTTCACTCTACATATAGATGGTAGTTAAAGCAAAAGAGTAGATCAGGACTCTAGCAGAAGTGCATTTCGAGATAAACAGAAAACCTGGGCGCAAATGGGATACCGATTTCTCATTTAGGGAATGAGGAAAGAAAAAGGAAGTTTAAAAAAAGAAGTATGACTTTTGCTGAGGGCCACCCCATTCTTTCACTGATATTTCTCATGTGCTGATTCTATAATGTTACTTGTGAATACTTTGAATAGCCATCTTTCCTATCCCACATTTCAGCTGAGACTGGTTTCTCATCCATTTTGAGGCTTATGGTGTTCATTTGATTGTATTAGAATGTAGAGTTCTGCTTTTGACACCACTGGTAGGAAAACAAATGACCGATAGAACAAAAAGAGGGGAAAAGTCAACTGACTGCAATCACCACAATGCTAAACAAATTACTCTCACTAACTTTAAAGGCAAACTTGGACAAGGTGAGGTAAGTAGATATGCACATATCCTGCTGTCTGGAAGAAGTCAGACAGGGGAGTGGAAAAATGAAAAACATAACAGACAAAAGATGGATATCAATTTTATTTTTTATATATGTATTTTTTTAATTTTATTTATTTTTTTAATTTTTTTAAACTTTTATTTATTATTAAGAGACAGAGCATGAGCATGGGAGGGGCAGAGAAGGGAGGAGACACAGAATCCAAAGCAGGATCCAGGCTCTGTCAGCACAGAGCCTGACACAGGGCTCAAACTCACAAACCACGAGATCATGACCTGAGCCCAAGTCGACACTTTACCGACTGAGCCACCCAGGCGAACCTTTAATTTTATTTTTTTTAATTTACATCCAAATTAGTTAGCATATAGTGCAACAATGATTTCAGTAGATTCCTTAATGCCCCTTACCCATTTAGCCCATCCCTCTCCCACAACCCCTCCAGTAACCCTCTGTTTGTTCTCCACAACTAAAAGTCTCTTATGATTTGTCCCCCTCCCTGTTTTTATATTATTTTTTCTTGCCTTCCCTCATGTTCATCTGTTCTGTGTCTTAAAGTCCTCATATGAGTGGAGTCATATGATTTGTCTTTCTCTAATTTTGCTTAGCATAATACCCTCTAGTTCCATCCATGTAGTTGCAAATGGCAAGATTTCATCCTTTTTGATTGCCGAGTAATACTCCATTATACACATATATATATGTATAATGTATATACATATACATTATATGTATATGTATATGTATATGTATATACATGTATATGTATAATGTATATACATGTACATTATATGTATACATATATATAATGTATATATATACACACATACACACACACATACACATATATATATATACATATATGTGTGTGTGTGTGTATGTGTATATATATATATATATATATATACCACATCTTCTTTAAGGATGGATATCAATTTTAAACCTGAAAATTTTAACATTAAAAAAAAAACCTGCCAGTTGTTTTACCAGCAAAAAATGGGTTTATTTAGGAATAGCAGAGAATTGTAATCCAGGACAAGCCAGCTACAGGGAAAACCATAGGCAAGTCCAGAGACCCAAAGAGAGAACCACTCTTTTCTAGAGAAAAGCAGGGATTCAGGAAGGGCTGTTACAAACTAAAAGTCCATTAAGAGTAAACTAGGAGCTGGAAGTATAGTGGTTTTTCATTGGCTTAGCTGCCACTGTCTCTCACTGGCTGGGCTATTGCCCAGAAAACTTCCTTCTTCCTGCTGAGGTAATCAAGTAGTATCCAGAGCAATTTCCCTCTCTTCCCATTGGATTTGCAATGGTGGTAGGGGGTAAGACCTCCCCCTGCTGGCCTCCCAACTCGATTCTAAATGAGGTTTCTTTTTATTAATTTTCACAAAGGAAATGCTTCTCTACACAAAGGAGTAAGCTTTAGACTGAGTCATTCGAAGGGAATCATACCTATGGAGTACAGTTGTTACCTAGAGTACAATACCAACACAGAGTTAATTAGGACATTTGTAAAGGTCTGAAAATCCACAGTCCATGGTAGGATTTAAGTTTCTTGGCAACAAGAAGTCTCATAAGGCTCTTCCAAGCTTTGGTCTACTGATCAGATGTTTAAAAGAACATAGGGATTTTGTTGCTGTTGTTGCTGTTACAGCTACAGAAACACTGCAATTGACAAAACTCAGATATATCTTCACAGCAGAACTGAGTGAAATGTTTGTCCAGACATCAATGGGACTTATATTTTCAGTTTCTCTTCAGAAAGATTTACCATTGTCAACAGTACCCTGTTGTAGGTACCCTAATGTAAAGCATGATAATCTAAGCTTGAAACATTACATTTTTTACAAAAATGTAGGCACTTAGATAATTTCATATAAATTCTACCTAAAATATCTCTAGAAAATTTCTAGAATAAAAAAAAAATCTAGGAATTATTATTGAACTAAGAGATAGGATTATTAGTTCTCTGTTTTCCAGGCATACGGCAGTCAAGACTGGTTTCAAATAATCATCAAACCTTTGGAATTTAGTTCAAAAAAAAAAGCTCAACTATATGGCAGTGTAAGTAGACAATTTTAGAACTTTGAAGATTAACTATAATTAGAAGCACTTTAGCTCCATTTCACCCTTATATGCCCATAATATTGTCCTTCTGGTTATGGAAACTGCAGGATTCAGGCAAAAATACTGGGTCAGAATAAGGGCAAGGGTGAAATCATACTTTGAATATGGGACAGAGACTTGTTCCATTTTTGTTTGTTCCATTATCCCCAGGGCCTAGAAAACACCCAGCACATAATAAGCACTCAATAAATAGTTGCTGAATGAAAATGAATAAATGAATAGTCACTTTAAGCTGACCTAAAATATCTATCCCCAGAATGGAGAAAAGCGCTAAAAGTGACTCATCCTGGGACCTGGAAAGAAGACAGCCTGAGGGTAGCTGAATTATATTATAATGATAACATTTGTTTGACCCAAAGTTTCCTTTATGGTTCAGGAAGCTCTTCTTATAGGACCAGCCCATAGTGTGGAAACTCCTCAGTCCAAGATTTGACAAAGCATTTCCTATTGTGACATTCCAGTTTCCTCAAATTATTAAGCCTTTGTCACAAGCCTGACAAACTGATATCAGCCATAGCAGGCTTCATGTATGTGTACTTAATTTTTGTCTCAGCACAGATGAAAATTGAGACAATAAAAATTTTTTTTTACCTGGCTTATGCAGATGAGATGATCCATCTTCATATTGAAAGAGCGGACCTAGGCCGGCCGACTCCATTTTGTTCTGTGTCCTCCATCTTGAGTGACTATGTCCCCAACATGGTCCCCTTTCCGGAAAAATCGCAGAAAGAAATTCCCGCTCAACCCTCAGACCACGCCTCCTTCCCTTGAGTAACTTCCCGCTCACCTGTTCAAACTTCCTGTTCAAACCACGCCTGGCAACCTGCGCAACTGGACTCTGACCCTTCCCCAGCCAATCGGGTAAGGCCACGACCACTACCCCACCAACTGCCCCTAGATCCCTATAAAACCTTTGTGCTTTTGAAACTCGCTCTCTCTCTCCAGCATCTCACTGCTGCGTCAATGCAGGTAGGGGATTGAGCTCGAGCCAGCTCAAATAAAGGCTCTTTGCTTTTGCATCGGACTCAGCTCCCTGGTGGTCTTTGGGGATCATGAATTCTGGGTGTAACAATATTAAATTTCGTCTCTATTGATGCCAATCACAGGTAACTTCGTGATTCTGCCCTGAGATAGAAGTATCTATCTGAAGATATCTGGAAGATACCTTCTGGAAGCAGGTATCCTAATGAATCAATCAGGAACCCTATCCTGTTCTTCTCTGCAGAAAGCTTTCCATGGAAGATTCAGCACCATGTGACATTTTGTAGAAACAGAGTTGTGAGGAGATGACCAGGGGAGAACCTTTGGACTCAGCTTCAGGCTACATTCTTCACATTTACCAAATGGCTCCAGCTCCTCCTGGAGGTTACCCCTCTTGACCACCAGCCACTAGCTGATCTGGGTGTCAGTAAACCATGCGATCTTTGGTGTGCTCTTACAGACATGATTAACTTGCTACCTGCTGAGAAGACAGAAGCTGTGATTGTAGTTGTGGAGGTTTGGGTTATCCCATTCTTTTATTTATTCGTGCACACAATATATACTGATTACCTACTAAGCATCAGCACTATGCTAACATTAGGCATTTGCAATGTAGAAGCCAGCTCCCTTGGGACAAGGAAATCCTTGTCAACTGCAGGATGGGGGATGGGCTCTGTTCATGAGCATGAACTAGATGCAGCTTAGATGGTTCAGAATATTCTGTGTGCTGGCCATTTCCATACTCATTATTCCATGTGATACCCATATTTTAGAAAATGTTTAAAATGAGTTAGAGTCATTAATTAGTCAGTTCAAGGTCACAGAGTTAAGGAACAGGCCTCCTCCTCCGCATACAGAGTTCTCTGTACCAAACCTGATTATGCGCTGCAGTTACTACCCTAGAACCAGCTCTCCTAAACCAGTGCTTTCTCTTCTATAATATATGCCAGACTTGAAGAAAAATCTGGGGCAAATAAACACATTTTGTAAGGGCCAAGAAATTCCAAAATTGTCCAAAGAAAGAGACTAAATTGTAAGATAGGGATGAAATGCAAAGAATTAGTAGTAATTTGAGAAATATGGCTAATGAAGGTAGATAAAAATAGTTTAAACATAAAACTAATTTTTAAATTTTTCATGAGATAAAGGGCCCCATAAGAACTAAGCCAAATCTCTGATGGATGAAAAGGGTCAAACGCTAAAGATGTAAAACTAAGTTCTTTCATGTCTTAAGAGAGGGGTTAGAGGATGAAAACCCTAATTAGAGTTTCTTGGACAAAGATCTCCTGAGCTTGAAGCTCAGACTAGAAGTCTATATGCTGTATACTGTTATGCCCAGAATTCGTGATCTCCTAAAACCGCCAGGGAGCCGAGTCGATGCAAAAGCAAAAGAGCCTTTATTCGAGCTAGCTCGAGCTCAGTCCCCTATCTGCACCTATGCAGAGGTGAGATACCAGGGAGAGAGAGGAGTTTCAAAAGGACAAAGGTTTTATTGGGGCCTAGGGGCAGTTGGTGAGGTAATGGCTGTGGCCTCAGCTGATTGGCTGGGGAAGGGTCTGAGTCCTGTTAGGCAGGTGAGGGTGGGGGGGTTACTCAAGGGGAGGAGGTGTGGTCAAGGTGAAGGACACAGAACAAGATGGAGTCGGCCGGCATAGGCCCGCCCTTTCACATACCAATATTTTTTCCGACTACAGTATAGGTCCTTGGCATGCAATTCCCTTCAAAACCTGGTGTTAACATCCTTTCCCAACTTAGACCAACCATTCAGTCTGATTTTTCTGCATCTCCTGAGGCCTCATAAAGGCCTATGCAAGTCTGGGTTACCACACTGTGTTCTAGTGATTCATTACTTATCCATATTCCCCCTCAGATGACTGTTTTAGAGGACAGAGACTGAATCTTCATAGATTACATGTAGCGAGTACATAACCATGTGCCAGATACTGTTCAAATTGCTCTCTTCACTTAATTTTCAAAACAAGTTTGTGACCTGGGTAATATTGCCATTTTGCAGATAAGAAAGGAGATAAGAGAGGTTAAATAACATGCTCAAGGCTAGCAACTCTTAACCCAAATTTAGAATTTAAACCCAGTAAGTCTAGCTCCAAAGACTTATCACGTAACAACACAAGGTTTCCTCTATCACTCATATTTTTATTCCCAAACCCTAATGTGGTCCCTAGCTGGAGCAGATGCCCATTAAGTGTTGAAATAATGATTGAATGAAAGCCCAAAGCAGTTCCTCCTCCACTACTCCCCCACCTTTCATAGCGCAAACTTTCATAGCACAAGATTTACTGCCAGTACGGAAATTAAATTAGATGGCTCTCCTTAACTACATAGTGACTAACTTGTAAAAAGAGACAAGCTCAGAAATATGTTATGTGGAAAGAAGATATCAGTCCAGAACTAAGTTCTCCACACATAACCCACTAAGTGGTTTCTGAGAGTTGGCTGTATTTGGTAACCATACTCCGATCTAAAAATCTCAAGATCTTCATGAAATATTCATGGTTTTATGTTTATGAAACCCTCTTTGCAATTCATTAATACTAACAATAATACCTTTAAATGAGCAAAAAGGGTGGGGGGGCTTATAAAATTAAGTGATTTGATTTGGCAAAGATCTGTCCGTAAATCTCTGGCTAAGGCTGAAATGGGTACTATAAATCTGCCTATATAGTCTCAAGAGGGAAGAGTTAGTTTTCTCCCACTAGCTCACCATCTCAATGCTTCACTACATTATTTCTTCTTTCTAATGCCCTTTTTTTTCCTTTCCCTCTTATCTCATTCCCACCCTCTGCCAAACACAGAGTATGAAGTAGGGAAAGATAGGACAACCCCTGTGGGATGCATAGAGAAGAAAATTCCTAAATTTCTTTGAGAACATCCACCCTTTTCCTTTCTGCTACCCTTGTCTTTTCCTGAAACTAGTTAGTATTTATAAAGGTGTTACTGAACTTGCTCTGTGGGTAAATCAAGTGTTCTCTTAAATGGTCCCAGAGGCAGATTTTCTCTTAGCACAGCAGTCTGTCAGAACCGTACTGGGATTCTAGCATTCTATATTTTTTTCATACATCTTACCCCAGAAACAATAAGACCAACAAGATATGAAGTCAACCTTCCACTGGAGTTTTTGCAGCATTAATAGAGTAATGCTTTCCTTTCCTAAAACCTTCTCACCACATAAGAGACCGCCAGAGTTTAACTAAGTAATGTCAAAATGAAAAAGAAGGGGCTCCTGAGTGGCTCAGTCAGTGGAGCATCCGACTTCAGCTCAGGTCATGATGTCACCATTCAGTTCATGAGTTCCGAGTCCCGCATCGGGCTCCGTGCTGACAGCTCAGAGCCTGGAGCCTGCTTCAGATTTTGTGTCTCCCTTTTTCTCTGCCCCTGCTCCCCTCTCAAAAATAAACATTAAAAAAAAAAAGAATCTTGTTTAAAAAAATGAAAAAGAAAATATAATTGTATCATTTATGCAGAAAAAGTACATGATTCTTTCTAAGTCTTCCTCACAGTATGAGAAATCTGATTATCATAATAGAATGAAACTGAAAGATATAATTCTTCTTTAGTCAACAAATTAACTTAAAATCATAATATTGAGCAGGTAATAAAGTACACATCAACTGGCTTTCAGATCCACCAAAAAGTGTCAATGTGATTTACGTAGCCTTAAAATGTTAACACAAAATCAATATTTGACATAGTAATATATTTAAATGTTATGCTGAAAGTGCATTAAAGATTTAATGGAAGAAATAAAATTATTCTAAGTTTCCAAATTAAGTGGAGTTAATGCCACAAACAACATATCATTTTCACTGTTTCCTAAACTAAAAGTTCTAAATACAGTGGGGGGAAAATGTGCAATTTTTCACTTGCATAATAATCACTTAACTCTGTTATGATTGAACAAAAAATGAACTATGATTCGTTGTCAGTTTTGCAAGGTAGTGTTGAAAATGTTTTACTTTTCGTATTAGTAACAATATGCCTATAATTTTTTAAAATTAATTTCACAGAAGTCTATTCATACTTCTTTGTCACAAGAGTGAATAAGCAAAGAAAGCAAGCAATGACATGTAAAGAGTATGTCAATGCTTTTGGAATATAATTGGGCATGTTGGAAGATGGTATACCATAAAAATACATATAAAAACAAGAACTGAAATATCAAAATCTGTATATCAAAAAAGGAGCTTTCATGACGGCTCTTTACTTTGCTATTAAGTCTACTTTGGTGAGCAAAGTTATTTTGATAATTAGCAGTTTGGGGAGGAGTGAACTGCATAATTGTGCAGTTCTCGGAAACTGTGGGGAAACTGTGTTATAATCCATAGTCAATGTCTTCATTGCAGGTCTGAGCCTAGGTACCTATGATCAAGTGAGCTACCTCTGCTATTTTTTTCATACAAATTAAATATTAGATGAGAATTTAGATTATTTTTAAGGTTCTTTTCTTTTCTTCCCCTTCCTCCCCAGTCATAGCTCTTCGGCAGCAAGCTGGGCCCCCATCTGCTGGTCAGCTTGGGAACTTGTGTACTTCATTTATCCTGTTGCTTTGATTTCTGCTATTACTTGATGTTGGCACCCATTCCCATTTGTGCAACATTGCACATCTTGCAAGCTTTAAAATATTTTTAATATGCAGCCACAAAATCAGATCTTGAATTTTATCTTTGGTTTTTCTCTAAATTAAGAGCTATAAGTTTCTCTAAAATACAGGGGAAAGGCAATTAACTTGAGGCAATTTTATTTATGCCAAGTCTTTTCTTGAAGATTTGCAAATAATTCTGCAAGGATTTAAAGAGTCTAAGAAGCAGTTTCATTTGAAGAAAACTATCTCTCAAATGATTAAATACCCCTTGCTTTTTGTTATTTTTGCTTCTGAGTTTTCATTTCAAAAGAAGGAAAGAACTCCTGCGAGACCAGCTATATGCTCTCCAAGGTGCCTACCAGCTCTAAAATTCTGCAGTTTTATGAAAATAGGTTGATGAAGATAATGCCTAAAAAAGATTTTATTGCAAAATCACGTCTGTCTGACTCAAGTCCCAAAACTTAAGGTTTGAACTAAGGATATTTTAAAGCCAAATAAGTACATTTCTGCATTATTCATAAGCTGATTAGCAAGATAAATGAAGAAACATTTCTCTTAAGATTTTGATGGCATGTTTTCTTTTTTTTAATTTTTTTTTCAACGTTTATTTATTTATTTTGGGACAGAGAGAGACAGAGCATAAACGGGGGAGGGGCAGAGAGAGAGGGAGACACAGAATCGGAAACAGGCTCCAGGCTCTGAGCCATCAGCCCAGAGCCTGACGCGGGGCTCGAACTCACAGACCGCGAGATCATGACCTGGCTGAAGTCGGATGCTTAACCGACTGCGCCACCCAGGCGCCCCTGGCATGTTTTCTTAAAACAGCCTTGGCTTCCTTTATTTTATTTTTCTTTCACTTTTCCCTTTTATTCTTTCTTATGATTATATTCTTTGGGGTGGTTCAAATGTCCTCCCCCTGAAATATTAAAACTCCAGCTTCTTATCACCTCCTTGACATTATTGTACCGTGCTCTGAAATGGATTTCATAATTCATTTGCCATGTTTCATTTTGAACAATTAGACCAAACATTCATATTCAAGGAAAATGAATAGATATTTTACTTGGGATTACTTGAATTTTTCTTTCTTTATCTTTTTTGTTTGTTTGTTTCTCTAATCCAGTTAAAACTTATGTTTCCAAAGAAAAGCCTTCTATCTACTCACAGAATATTAGGAAACTAAATCAATCTTGGGGAAACAAGTAAGAAAATTTCATCATGAAATCTTCATGAAAACAAAGTTAAGTGGTTCTGGCATAAGAGATGTATCCATTCAAAAATATTTTTACTACATTCCAGAACTTAATTCCCTTAAGGTAAAGATATTTAGCTTAACAACTAAATATCCATATTATATAATGCACACAAATTCAGTGAGCAAGGCCAGAGTTATTCTTTCAGAATTATTTGAGTTGCAACATGTTCCCACACTACGTACTACCCTACTCCTGCTCCTACATGCTCCTACTCCTAAAATAACCTCCAAAAACCATCCTAAAAGCATTCAAATAAGATCTAGTCTCTAGAGCTGACTTTTGAATTGCACACACCCGCCTCTGAATCCCACATTCACTTCTCCTCCTGTATGCACACTCCCCTATGGAGAAAAACCATCCAGGCCCTAAATGTCCTCACCCATCTCATGCTTGTGCCTCAGCCCACTACAGTCTCACTTTTGATACCACTTCTCCGGTGAAACTACACTTTCTAAGGACAACTGTGTTTCTAAAACCTAATGGAAACTTTCACTTTCTCTCTTCTCCGAGCTCTCATAAACATTCAGTAGATTGGCACTCCTTAATTCTTGACTTTCTGTGATAAAACACTCCTGATTTCCCATCCACTTCTCTGGTTCCTTTTTCTTTGCCAAAAAAATTTTTTTATGTTTATTTATTTATTTTTAGAGAGGGGAGGTGCAGAGAGAGAGAGAGGGAGAGAATCCCAAGCAGGCCTCTTGCTGTCAGTGCAGAGCCCCACACAGCACTCGATCCCATGAATCTCGAGATCATGACCTAAGCAGAAATCAAGAGTCGGTCGCCCAACCGCCTGAGCCACCCAGGTGCCCTCCACCCAAATTTAAATGCCCCATCTCCTCAGAACTAGTCCTCTTTTGTTCTCATGCTCTGCTCTCTTCCTAAGTGGTTCCCTACCTTTGCATGGATTCCTTGTAACAAGTCGTCTTCAACTTACGTTTGGCTTCATACGTCACTTCTGAGCTCCAGGTACAAATATTCAACTCTTCAATTAATATCTCAAGTTGGGTGTTTCATGACAACTCATCAGCTCACCAGCTTCTATGATCATTGTTCCCCTAAACTGCTTCTTTTCCACTGTTCCATATATAGTTGCTCCTAGAGGACACATGAGGTCATCCTTGAGACCCAATTATTCTTCACCCGCATAACCAGTTATAAGGAACTGTTGGTTCAACCTCCAAACGTCTCCCATGTGTTCAGTTTTCTAGATCTCCTGCCATCCGCTCATCTGACTCACTATCGTCTCTCTCCTGTACAATCGGACCTCCTAAATTGTCCCCTCGTATCCATTCTCCATACGCTGGTGAAAAGAATATTTTAAAAGTCAAAATTAGGTCATGCTGTCAATTTAAAAGTTTCAACGTCTGCCCATTAGGATTAATAATAATATTATTAACTTGGACTACACAGCCCCCATTATTGGAACTGAACTTTCCAGGCCAGCCGTAAATTGCATCTTTCCCCCTCATTCCACATACTCCAGGCAAACTTGATTTCTTTTAGTTCTTCAGTTGTCCTGTGCTCTTTGTCTTTGCTGTGCCTACCTTTCCCCTGGAGCTAGCAAACACCTTCTCGTCTTTGAGAACGCAGTAAAACATCATGTTCTGCATTCCCCCCCAGACCTAGTGATGGGGATGTGTTTTATTCACTGCCACAGCACCCCACATTTCTCCTTAATGATACTCAGCACAACCACAGTTAAGTAATTACTTGCGTAATTTTTGTTGAATTTCCATGTGTGGCAGGATACTACTTTAAGATATTAATTGATGTTTTTCCCAGGTATTTTCTTTTATTTATATACTTTTTTTAATATTTATTTATTTTTGAGAGAGAGACAGACAGAGTATGAGGGAAGAAGGGGCAGAGAGAGAGAGGAAGACACAAAATCTGAAGCAGTCTCCAGGCTCTGAGCTGTCAGCAGAGCCCGAGGCGGGGCCTGAACCCACGAACCACGAGATCATGACCTGAGCCAAAGTCGGACGCTCAACTTACTGAGTCACCCAGGCACCCCTTTCTATTATATTTTGGTCCTCGCATATCAGGCAACTAGACCATGAGGCGCTTATTATCTAAGAAAAAGATTATTACAGTAGAAAACAAGGTCAAGTTCTTTTCTTTTAAAATCCAAGGCTTTTGAAAGCAATCGGCCTTCTGATCCACCCCATCCAACTCTACTACCTTAAAAGACAAAAGATTCCAAGGACAGGGGAAGAATGGAGCCAAAGGGATGAACGATATACGTGAGGTGTGTAGGACCCTATTCTGATATGTGAGGAGGGGGAATCCAGCAGAAGTATTCCCAAGTAGAGCCCAGAAAGGAGGAAAGCGTTGGAGTACTTCCTGACACATGTCTTGGCACAGGAGAGAACAGCTCCCGGAGGTGGAAGCAAATGGAAAGATGGGCCAAATGCTTCTTTTGGACCCAGGAAGAACATGAAAATAGATGAGAAAGAGCTAAGACCAAGACATCACTTCAGATGAGAGGAAAGACATTACAGGGGATGGCCATGTAGACAAGAGATAACCTGATACCAGCACTAGACAATTCCAACTCCTCCAAAACCTTAACATATCATAAGCACCCAGTACTTAGGAAAACTCCTAGAAATAGCAGGATGGGCACATGGATGGCTCAGTTGGTTAAGCATCTGACTCTTGATTTTGATTAGGTCATGATCTCACAGTTTGGGATCGAGCCCCTCCTCGGGCTCTGCACTGACAGTGCAGAGCCTGCTTGGGATTCTCTCTTTCCCTCTTTCTCTGCCCCTTCCCTACTTGCACTCTCTCTCTCTCCCCCACCCCCCAAAATAAATAAACTTAAGAAAGAAAGAAAGAACGGACTAAGAAGTTATTTTCCTTGGGACGCCAGGGTGGCTCAGTCAGTTGAGCATCCGACTTCAGCTAAGGTCATGATCTCATGGTCTGTGAGTTTGAGTCCCACATCGGGCTCTGTGCTGACAGCTCAGAGCCTGGAGCCTTTTTTAGATTCTGTGTCTCCCTCTCTCTCTGCCCCTCCCCCACTCATGCTCACTCTCTCTCTCTCTCTCTGTCAAAAATAAATAAAACAGTAATTTTTTTTTTAAGTTATTTTCCTGGTAGAATACCTGGTAGAATGGAGGTTTTCAGTAGACAATGTGCCATTCAGAAATTGGCTGTCTCAATATCTAGAAAGAGAAATTGGAAATAAGAATTGCTTAAACAACATAATGTTGGCTTATTTTTCTCTCCTCTAGTAGAATTTCTGAGGTCAGCCATCCAAGGCAGGTATGGCAGCTGCACTCTTATCAAGAACCCAGACCCTACTCAGACCCAACTATAAGGTTTCTTCATGATCTAAGATGGTTACTGAATTTTAGGCCAAAAGTGGTCAAAAGAGGGAAAGACAAGAAAGAGCTCATGCCAGTTGTCTCTCCACTTCTTATGGACTCTTCCTAGAAGTCCTTCTGAGCAATTTTCTCTTACATCTCCTTGGTAACCCTTAGCTACAGAAAAGTCTAAGAAATGTAATCTTTTAGCTGGCCTCCAAGAAAACAGGTTCTTCTATTAAGGAGCAGCGAGAGAATGGATATGGGATAGGAGCTTTCAGACAATAAGTTAATTCTCAGGGAGAAAATAGAAAGGTAAACTGTGCACATAGATTTGTGAGCTGAGAGTCACATACTCCAATCTGTCTCCCCTGATAGATTGTAACCTTAGAGAAAGCAGGGTCTATTTCTCTCTTGTTCACAGTGCTTTTCAGTTATGTAGCCCAATGTCTGTTACTCATTGGCAATCTATATTTGCTTATTGAATGAATAAAATAATTAAGGGAATGGGTAAATAAGAATACATGGCCTTTTACCACTCAGTACCGTGTAAAATTTGCTTGATGTTCTTTTGTGGTATGACAGTGATTAGTGCTACTTACTGAGTATTTCTGGTGTTCTGTCTCTGGATACATGGTAGGATGACACATCCAATATGCCCTGTGTCTCGGTGAAGCCATGCGATTATGGTCAATGAGTTAGTTGGGAACAGAAGTGACAAGTGTATCTTCTGGGTACAAGGATTCGATTGCCAACATGAGACCCACCAGGGCTCTCATTTCCACTGCCAGTACAGCTGACAACGTCAGAGATGGGGGCCTCTCCGTCAGCCTGAGTTTCTGACAAAGGTCACATGAAGCAGCTGACCTGCAGTGAGTATGTGGCATAAGCAAGGTCTATTTCCTAGATTCATAGACTTACTTTCCCCATCATATAAACGTAAGCTCTTTTAATGCAGCCGACTGAGGAAACATTTTAAATACTATAAAACACATTAATGTCATGGGTCCACAACCAGCTTGACCTCTGAAACAGTGAAGTCAATTTTTAAAAGTCAAGTTAAAAATAATCAGTTACAGGGGTGCGTGGGTGGTTCAGTGGGTAAGCTTCCCACTCTCCATTTTGGCTCAGGTCTTGATCTCACAGTTGGTGAGTTCAAGCTCCACGTGAGGCTCTGCACTGACAGCCTACAGCCTGCTTGGGATTCTCTCTCACCCTCTCTCTCTGTCCTTTCCCGCTCACACTCTCTCTCTCTCAAAAGAAATAAACATTTAAAAAAAATAATAGTCATTTCCAGTGTAAATAAAGATAGAACACTTAGATTAAAATATATTTTCAAGAAAAGCCTTTGCCTTAATATTTTAAAGAGCACAGAAATAGAAATTTTAAAAAAATTGGTTGCATTTGAATCAAGATAAGTAACGGCATTGTAACAAGTGGCATACTTAAAAGAAGGTGTTTTTTTTTAATTTTTCTTTTCTTTTTAAATAGGTTCCATGCCCAATGTGGGGCTTGAACTCATGACCCTGAGGTCAAGAGTTGCATGCTCTACTGACTCAACCAGTCAGGCACTGCTAAAAGAAGTCTTTTTTATCCTTCTTTGTTGCATACATAAATGAATCATGTATAAACACACTCACATGTAATTGTGCAATGTAAGTATTATTAAAGGGTATAATATAGAAATATTCATTTCTTTAGAGACAAATACCTCACAGTGGCACCTTCAAAGTATAGAATCGGGCTAATCGGCTTTGTTTCCCACTTTCTCAATCTATTATTAAATGCAGATTTTGAAAAACAATTAAAAGCCATAATATCCTTTGCTCTGGAATTGTGTGGACCATAAAAGTTAAATGAGATTTGGTTAATATCAAACAACTTTACCTTTCACATATAGTACAACATAAGCTCTATTCTAAAATCTCAGAGAATTATTACAAGACAACATTTAGCTTCTTCCAAGCCAAGCAATTTTAGTTGCTTTTAACCATTTTTCCCTAACATATGATTTCAGGGCTATTATGTTATATGACTTGAATCCCCTGCACAGAAATATACATAACTAGATCCTTAACGTATGTTTGAGATTTGTTACCCTTTTCTGGAAGAGCCAATTATTTTCCATGAGGATGAAAAAGATGTTACATTGAAGTCTGTTACTTCAGATGACTAACAGATAAACTACCCAGGCAAGAAGAGAAAATGGAAATAATTGGGTGTTTCTTTCCTTATAACTTAATCTTATAACTCCTATGTAGACAGTACCATCTGAGTGCAGACTGAAGTTAAACTTGTAACAGGCTCTGATATTCAGAATTTGTGTGCTATTTTTATTCTTCAATTTATGTCTAAATATAATAAATAATTTAAGAGATTTACCACCACTTCCTTAATATAAAAAGGAAGAATCTTAAGGAGTTTAATGGGGCAGTGTAGGCAGTAAAAAGATGACACTATGAAAATTAAAATATTGCTGGAGCCATGGATTTAAAAGATTTATAAGTATTCTCTCTTCACCAAGCTTCCCAGCAGCTTTTTTTTTTTAATCCTACAACACTAAAATTTTGGATCATGTTGGAGACTCTAGACCGAAACTTCTCCATAATGATGCCAAGGAAATACAAAAACATCTCCAGATGAGCCCACAGGCAATTCCAATATCCAGGTATAAACCTCATTTATTATTTTTTTTAAGAGTGGACTTTTCCAATGGGAGAACACAATAACACAATTTGAGTAAGTACCTACATTATCACCATTCCAGTTCACATAATGTGTCTTTGCAAAGAGTCCTAAAAAGTCATCAGAAACACACTATTAGACAGGCTTTTGGTCCAGAAACCATATGCTCAACCAGACTATGAGAAGCCTTATTGCAGATAGGGCATATGCTTGACAAAGCCATGGATCACCAGCTGGGCCCTGCTTCCTCAAGGAAGCTCCAGCTGTGTGACATTATGGCATCCTTCCAAGGGCAAGGGTTCCCTCCGGGCCATCAGAGAATCAAAAGAGTGTAGGCCCCTTGTGGTTGAGTTGACCCATGTAGTCCCATGCAGACATGTGCTGTGAGTACATGTTGTGAGTTGGCCTAGCCTGATAACTTCCCCACACTTGTTCTTCAGTGTCCTTTAAGACTCCCCCACAGCCCAGTTTGTAGATTGCTGGTCACTTTGATTTTACTTTTTTTTGATGATACAATATTCAGGTTCCACAACTATTAGGAATACATTCTGTGCCTCTTTTGACCTTACGTAATGTAAACCTATTTCCTTTCTAACCTTCTTAAAAGACGTTTAATGGAATTTTGAATTTTTCCTATTGCAAAAATTCTTAGGCTTTTGTCAAAGGAGATTTGAAATACCACATGAAATGATGTACTCACATCCCTCACCACCACCTCCAAATAACTGAATTACATAAATAAAACATTACATAGAAAGTGCTTTGCTACAATTTATGGGAGGTAAATTTAACAAGAACTGGCTCGTTGTAGGAAAATTCAACTTATCTTTTCCTGATCTTTTTATTCTATACAGGAAAAGAAATTTATGTCAGCTTAAAAAAAATCTATTACTGCTTCTCATAACTGAATCCATTATTTTTCTCTATGATCCATCAGGCAAAAACAAGAATAATAGATTGCTTTGACAGAACCTTGAACATAAATGTCTCTAAGAATCAAATGTAGTAAGTAAAATGGGTTTCAGGTGTTATTAAAACAAGAGAGGATAACCTCCTTTATATGTTTCAAAATCAGATCTTACTTAGAAATTTATGTAAGACAAATTATATAGTAGTTGAATTTTCACAATTAGACTCTGACTTTAAATAAAGTTGTCTTATACATAGTCAATTGATTTAAATAATTAGTGCTGACCTTAGCTTACAACTATTTTCTATTTATAAAAAAGTCAAAAGTCTCTATTATTGTTAGCTCTACATGACACATTTTAGTTACAGAGAAGTTTGAATGTCTGTATATACACACCTACTTAAGTCTCAGGGGATTTTCTCCTTAATGGATACCTACCCAGCATCTAATTTTATTCAGATAAGTCAACCTCCCAACTTGTCTCCAGAAAAAATGGTCACATTCCCAGTTTGAGTGGCACAACTTCTGCCAAGCCAATCAGCACATAACATTTACATTAAGTCTATCATTCATCCAGGGAAGGGCATATGACCCCGATTTGCCTGAACATAAAAAGAATGGTTTTTATGCACGCTAAAAATGCATAGAGAGATATTTCCCATTTTCTGGATGAGGAGAAAAGAACGGGGAGCCCCAGCTGCTACCAAGCCATCTGTGACTATGAGAATGAGGACAACGCTGGTGACACAGGAGAAGATGGGAATAACATGAGTCCTGTCAACATCGCTAAAGTGCTAGCGGTCAGGTACCTAGAGCCCTCTCTACCTCCAGCCTTCCAGTTGGAGCTCACACATAGTGCTTCATCCACTTTGAATGTGGGTTTCTGTGATGGTTTAAATATGCTCCTCTTCTGCTTTAAAGATGAGAAAATATACTCAAAATCTTCTGTTTCCTCATGGCTTGTTTCATTCATATTACTTTATGGCAGAAGATCTTTGTATATCTCCTTGATTTTGAAACTACCTTTGAGAACCCTCCCTCATCATCTAATGAAGCACAAAATTTGATACACCCATTGCTTAAGAAGACAGTAACATTCTTACAAAGGTTAATGCCATTTAAGATGAGTAAAAATCCTTTTGTCTTACCAGACAAAAATACAGTTTCATAACCAAGGTCAGACATTATTTCTAGCCTCTAGATCTAAAACCAAGCTTGGCCTATATTGTAGTCAATTTAAAACTCCAGCCTATATGTCAAAGGCCCATTTTTAAAAAATTATTCAGAAACCCAAGCTATAGCAATCCTACTATTCTCTTCTCATTTTCCTAAACTATTTTATACTTATTTCTCGATTTTGCAGGCTATTAGATGTTTCTCACCTATTTCCAGAGATAATAACTCATCTGCCTTGCAATCTGATTCTTAACATTAGGAGATTAAAACTAACGTAGATGATTCTCAGATGACACATACTGAGGTAAAGAAAAATCCCATGATTTCCTTCTACAAAATGAGAGAAATTTTAATTCTTTTTCTCAACAGCTGCTTCATTATTTTATGCATAGGAAAAAAAAATATGTGCAATTACTCCAAGTACAATCAAGTCATTTAACATGGCTTTACCATCATTGTAGTTACAGGATATTTTAAAAGAGAAAAAAAAATCTCAAAGCACAGGTCCTGCTGTGCAGCAAAGCAATCAGATTCCTTCATAATAACATCCTGATGGGATTCAGCAAACCGAGGAATAATGAATAACCACTTTAATCAGTAAACAGGAAAATGCTACAACAGTCACTGAGTAAAAATTGACTATCATCTGTTGATCCTCTTGATAGGTGATTCAAACAATAAATACAAATGTAAGTATTTTTAAAAAAGAAAAATAACTGGATTTAGTGTGCTTGATTTTGCCAGAGAGTGATAAAATATCATCATAGACTATCCAGCAGTGTGGGCCAGTCGATAAAATGAACATATAATCTTTTTCATAATACATGGCCAAGTTGACCCTATCACTTGAATGTGTCAAGGTAAGCTCTTTTCACAGTTGATTAATAAGCTTTATTTCTGGACTGATTATTGAACTTTTTTGCTACTTCATTATTTAATGTTCCTTTCCATGTTCATCTGATGAAGTTATTTGCCTCTGAATATGAAAATTCTGTTTCATAATAGTCTTCAAGTTTCCAGTGCAGTGTCTCAAAGGTTGGCCGTTCTTTAGGCTCTCCATTCCAGCATTCCAACATGATGTTGTAGAATTCTTGTGGACAGTTAGGTGGTTGAGGGAGTCTGTAGTTTTGACCCAACAACTGGATTACCTGAGCACCTGTCATGCCTAAATAATACAGAATGGGACCAACAAAAAACAAGTTAAAGATCAGGGTCTTAAATTCATAGATAATTATACTCCAGATTACAAAGCAAACTGATTTCCTTGGTGAGACTATGAGGTCTACCATCCCCTTCCCAGACTGCAGAGATTAAACTAAATCTTGCAGCAAATAATGTCTATAAGACTGCAATTTAAGAGCAAAGGATACAGAGGCAATAAACCACCTCATTAATGCAAATCATCGTCATCAAATTTTATCTATTATGCTCCCACAGGCACATGGTGTGGTCAGCCTCATAACTCTGCCCTCTAAGCCTGGGCAAAGCAGTTAAAGTCACACCTAAGTAAGTGACCTGCAGCAGAAAGGCCCATTTCAGGATTAATTACTCACCACTATAAGGTATTTTGCCATAAGTAATGATTTCATAAAGAAGGATTCCAAATGACCACACATCGGACTTAATGCTGAATTTATTAGCACGAATGGCTTCAGGTGCAGTCCACTTCACTGGCAGCTTTACTTCGTGTTTGGATTCATAGATGTCTTCATTATCTACCTGTTAATGCATTAAGGAATCAAGCCACGTTCCAGTGATATATATATATATATTTTTTTTTTTTCTACCCTCATTCATCTGTAACCTGCTTCACATTAAAATTTAGAGGGAAAAGATTCAAAATGAGCTTAGGTCAATTGATGATTACAGTAGCAAATTCCAAATCTGGCCTTTAAGACTGAGGAATCTATGAGAAGTCATTAATGCAATGTCATATAAGGGCCTACTATGTGCTAAAAACAGCATTGGCAGGAGCACTCTACTACATATGAGAGAATTCATGTGCGATGGTATTTAGCAACTGGTCTTTAGCAAATAAAAAAGAACAACAAATAAATAATGAAAGCAAAGCTTGTCTGTTTTCAAACTTACTGCTGGTATTGAAGAGCCACCGAGTTTAATAATTACCACATTACCACTTTTTAATACTGAAAAGTAGGATCCAAATGATTTAAATTAACATATCAACTCACTGGGGTTCTAATTAATTTATCAAGAAAAGAGATGATGAATTCATGAAGATCAAAAAAGAATCACTTATATGTTGTGTTTCATGTTCCACATCCATATTTTTAGGGCACAATGTAGAAATTGAAAATGAGGAGAAAAACACCTAATACTATACCTCTTATATAAGTTTCTTTTGGCCTGATGTCATGAAATGAGGGGAGGGGCAGAATTAAAAAGCCAATGATTACTGAAGAATTCTGGCAGCATGAAATTTTAGTTGGCATAAAGTAAGCAAAGGGGGATGGGGTAACTATAGAAAGTGTGATGCCTTTTGTAAGGAAAACAGAGACAGACAACCAGAGGCTTCCTGGTACTGAAAAATGGATCATTAATTCAACCACAAACTTAATCACATACTTTCCCATCTGGGTGGGCATCATTTTCCCTGTTTTTTTTTTTTTCTCCTTGGTGAAGAAATAGAAACAGGAGGTAGTTTATCTGTAAGGCTTTAGGCTACCACACAACTGTGGACAAAGATTGTGGACCACACAACTTGGACAAAGATTATTTTGAAGAATAACAGCAAATCTATTAGACTACTAGTATGTTAGTCTTTTAACCCATGACAAAACCTAAATAGAACAAAACAAAATTCACCTTAAAAACCCTTGCAAGTCCAAAATCTGCAACTTTGTAGATATTATGTTCACCAACAAGGACATTTCTGGCAGCCAGATCTCTATGGATGTAGTTCTGAGACTCCAAATAAGCCATTCCAGAGGCAACCTGTGCTGCCATGTCTACCTGCTGGGTCAGGTGGATTTTTGTTCCAGCATCATCTGAGCAATGAGAGAAAGTCAAAGGTTTACTTTGGAGAACATTTGAATTATTAAAGTGAATTCTGAGAATTACGATGAATGAGCTACTAGTGGGCTTAAGTGCCATAGCACCGATCTGTTGAGCAAGAAACATAATACAAACTATTCATTTCCTGTGAAGGGCAACAATTTTCAGAGTCCAAACACATTCCAAGGCTGTGGCCCTTCCTCCCCTAAAGGAACATTACACTGAGAAAGAAACAGCAGTATCACATGATTCAAACACAGCTATAAATACCTGAAAGAGTCCAGGTATTGTCATTTTCCGTAGCACGCACCACTGACTCATCTCTTCATGGAAATTATTTACTTGGTTGCCTCTAGATTTCTTTCAAACATTGCACAGTTTGTTTTAGTCCTTGACGCTATAAAATAATACTAATTTGCATGGCTGAGCCAATGAAAATTTCTCATTCTTCCATCATATTGTTCTTAGAAATTAGTTCAGTAACAAAAATGAAGACTATCAGTAGTTATAAAATGTGTGTGTTACATTTGTACTTCATTAAGCTTGATGCACTTTTTTCATTTCCCTTTTTAAGCCTGTTAATCCTAGAGATGGTTTGCTCATCTCTCCAGGCATGGACATGCCTTT
This sequence comes from Prionailurus bengalensis, assembly GCF_016509475.1. Classification (NCBI taxonomy): domain Eukaryota; kingdom Metazoa; phylum Chordata; class Mammalia; order Carnivora; family Felidae; genus Prionailurus; species Prionailurus bengalensis. The sequence continues at coordinate 104,403,202 of NC_057349.1, forward strand.
GATAGACACAGTTTCTCCCACTACTCATAATCAGAAAATTATGCAGGAGAGTCAGTTTGGCCATTAGTAGAGAGGTTAGTTTTACTATGTGGGGACTTTGTGCAATGCGGTCAGCCATCCTGGATCCTGTTTAGCTGCTATACTGGTTAGTGGATGTCTTCAGATTTCTGGAGAATTAAAAGGTCTCATATAAATCCAAACTATCATCATCCCTGACCGAATAAGCCAAATATTACCAAAACTGTGTTGGATTCATGGTCAAGAGTCTTAGGCACAACTTCTGACTTGAGAGACAACTATAGCTCAGGTGTTGGAAAACTGGCTTGAAGTTAGAGTACCAGAATCTGGATCAGGGCTTTCACAGGCTCACATTTCTTCCTAACCTTAGGCAAGCCGCTTAACACTCCCGTGCCTCAGTGTTTCCATCTATATTGTGGTAATTGTAATTACCTTATGGTATTGGTTGTTAAAATGAGTTAATACATGTAAGGCACTTAAAGCAGAGCCTGGCACCTAGAAAGAACCAGGTAAACCCTACCTGTTTTTATTCTCATTGCTGCTGCCTAAATGGAATTAAACAGTTTAAGCTTTGTCATGATAGAGATACATACACATTACTCAAACGGAAATGTCTAAATGAAGACATGCACAAGGGTCTGGAGCTCAGGAGAGAGCACGCAGCTAAAGATGCCAACTTAACAATCACAGTTGATGAGTAGGAGTTAAACATTAAAAGTGGGCGAGACTGCTGGGAAGTGACAGAATCATGAGAAACATCAACATTTAGGGTGGGCAGAGGAAGATAAATCTGCACGAAAACTGAGAGGAATCAGTTAAAAGAATGAAAGAAGAACCAGAAGACAACACCCTAACAGTCAAAGGTTTTGAGAAGGTCACCACCATTGCCAAACTCCACAAGTAAGTCCAGCAAGGTAAGAACTGAATGCCTTAGTGGCACGATGAACAACTTCACTGGAGATGGGGGACAAGGGGTTGAGGGCAGAACAGAAGCTGAGGACATGGAGACAGCAGGAGGAGATGTCAATTTCCAAACCCTAGTCAAGAAAGGAAGCAACAAAAGAGTTGGCAGTTGGCAGAGGAAAGTGTGAACCATGGGAAAGTGATTATCAAGAAATTCATGACTGTGAGGGGCTGTCAATGATATGGGACTTAGGGAGTTTCTGGTGTGCTAGCCATGTTCTCACTCTTGATTTGTGCAGTGGCTATACCATTATTTACTTGCTCACTCTTAAGTAATGATAAATTATGCTCTATGATGTGTGCTCTTTCTATAATGTATGCTATCTTTTCAATAAAAAATTAAATAAACAGAGTTGAGATTTTTTTTTAACGGTGAAGACCTAAGCACAGTGTGTGTATGCGTATGTGTCGGTAAATACATATTTATTTTTTAATGCAAGCAGCATATTTATTTATTTATTTATTTTTATTTTATTTTATTTTTTAGAGAGAGAGAGAGAGAGAGAGCGCACATGCAAATGAGAGAGAGGGGCAGAGGAAGACAGAGAGAGAATCTTAAGCAGGCTCCACACTCAGCATGGAGCCCAACGTGAGGCTCAATTCCACAACCATGAGATCACGACCTGGGCTGAAATCAAGAGTCAGATGCTTAAATAAATGAGTCACCCAGACACCCCTGCAAGCAGTATATTTAAATAGGATATGCGGTGAAACTAACTTCTCACTGATCCATTTGTCCTCTTCTTCCTGGGCAAACACAGAGGACTATATTCCCCATCTTCCCTAGCAGTTAAATTGGATCATGCCACTAGTTCCGTGCACTGCAATGCGTGCAAGAGAGGATGTCCGTCACTTACAGGCCTAATCCTTAAAATCTCCCGCAGTTTTGTAGCTAGAAGAAATAAATTTTGGAATGGCAGAGCCACACGATGAAGGAGTCTAAATCCCTACATCACCATCTAAGGAGTGCCACTCAGAAGAGCAGTGCGATGCATATCAAAAATGCATATTTTTACAGCAATGTGCAGAATGAACCTGGACCACTTTCTTACACCGCACACAAAAATAAACTCAAAATGGATGAAAGACCTAACCATAAGACAGGAAGCCATCAAAATCCTAGAGGAGGCGGGCACCTGGGTGGCTCCATCAGTTTAGTGTCCGGCTTTAGTTCAGGTCATGATCTCATGGTTCATGGGTTCAAGCCCTGCGTCAGGTTCTGTGCTGACAGCTCAGAGCCTGGAGCCTGCTTCAGATTCTGTGTCTCCCTCTCTCTCTGTCCCTCCCCCCATGTATGCTCTGTCACTTTCTGTCTCTCTCAAAAAAAGAAAAAAAAATTTTATTTTTTAAATCCTAGAGGACAAAACAGGCAACAACCTCCTTGATCTCGGCCACAGCAACTTCTTACTTGACGCGTCTCCAGAGGCAAGGGAAACAAAAAAATGAACTATTGGGACCTCATCAAGATAAAAAAATTCTACACAGCAAAGGAAACAATCAGCAAAACTAAAAGGCAACCAACGGAATGGGAGAAGATATTTGCAAATGACGTATCAGATTAAGGGCTAGTATCCGAAATCTATAAAGAACTTACCAAGCTCAACACCCAAAAAACAAATAGTGCAGTGTAAAAATGGACAAAAGAGATGAATAGACACTTTTCCAAAGAAGACATTCAGATGGCCAACTGACATATGAAAAAATGCTCAACATCACTCATCATCAGGGAAATACAAATCTAAACCACAATGAGATACCACCTCACACCTGTCAGGATGGCTAAAATTAACAACTCAAGAAACAACAGATGCTGGTGAGGATGCAGAGAAAGAGGAACCCTTTGCACTGCTGGTGAGAATGTAAACTGGTGCAGCCACTCTGGAAAACAGTATGGACATTCCTCAAAAAATTAAAAATAGAACTACCCTATGACCCAGCAATTGCACTACTAGGCATTTATCCAAGGGATACAGGTGTGCTGTTTCGAAGGGACACATGCAACCCCATGTGTATAGCAGCACTATCAACAATAGCCAAATTACAGGGAGAGCCCAAATGTCCATTGACTGATGAATGGATAAAGAAGATGTGGCATATATATATATATATATATATATATATATATACACACAATGAAATATTAGTTGGTGATCAAAAAGAATGAAATCTTGCCATTTGCAATGACATGGATGGAACTAGAGGGTATTATGCTAAGCAAGTCAGAGAAAGACAAATATAGGATTTCACTCATGTGGAATTTAAGAAACAAAACAGATGAACACAGGGGAAGGGAAGCAAAAACAAGATACAAACAGAGAGGGAGACAAACCATAAGAGAACAAACAGGGTTGCTGGTGGGGTGTTGGGTAGGGGGATGGGCTAAATGGGTAATGGGCATTAAAGAGGCCACTTGTTGATATGAACGCTGGGTGTTATATGTAAATGATGCATCCCTGAATTCTATTCCTGAAACCATTATTATACTATATGTTTACCAACTTGGATTTAAATTTTTTTAAATGCATATCTTTGCCACATCACTAAATTTTTTGAATTGTATGTTATAGCTGCTAACATTGATTCTTCAGTGTAAAATGAGATGTAAGCAAAACGACAAAACATAACTTAGTGTGCAGCATAATGCCAAAGCATTGCTGCCATGGCAGTCAAAATAGCTATGCCTTTTGATATCAAATTAACTCGATACGAAAAGAAATGTGAAAAAGCCAAGATAAACTGGTGACTAGTCCTAAGCCAAGCAGTAGACAGTTTCTAAAATGGCCCCTAATATTCTCTGCCTCCTGGTATTTGGGCTTCTGCGACATTCCCTTCCATTTAATGTGGTCTGGACTACTGACTCACTTTTAACAAATAAAATATGACCAAAATGATGGGGTATCGCTTCCAAGATAAGTTATAAAAGACTATGGCTTCATCTTGCAAGAACTCTCCTCTCTCTTGCTCTCTCACTTGCTCAGTCTGATGAAGCCAACTGTCATGGCGAAAGTTGCCCTATGGAGAGGTCCATGCACCAAGGAACATAGGGCAGCTTCCTGCCAACAACCAGCAAGGAACTGACTTCCTCAATCCAACAGCCCTGGAGAAGCCAACTCCTGCCAATAATCACCTGAGTGAGCTTGGAAATAGATCAACTTCCCCTAGAGCCTTCAGATAACTGAAGCACCTGCCAAGACCTTGACTGCAGCCTTGTGAGAAACCCTGAGGTAGAAGACCCAGCTCAGCTGCACCTGGATTCCTGACCACAGAAAATGTAAGATAATAAATGCTTGCTGACTTAAGCCACTAAGTTTTGGGTAATTTTTTGTGCACGATAGATAACAAATACAGGTTCATGTTAAGAAAATAATGTCAGTGCTATGCACACGGTTAAAAGCATGGACTACGGAGCCAGATTTCCTGGGTTTGAATTCTGGTTCAACTACCTTGGATAAGTTATAAACTTGTCCATCCTTCAGTTTCTTCCACTATCAAATAGAAATGATAATAATAATAATACTCATTTCATCAGGTCGTTAGAGGAAAGAACTAAGTTAATATTTGTACAACATTTACAAAAATGCCTGGCATATAGTAAGTACTATACAGTGTGGGTTTTTTTTAGAAAAATAAATTGTAAATATATGCACCTCTCCTACCACTATCTCATTTGGTTTTTTAGTACATCACCTCATTTTATACTCACAGCTACATGAAGTGTTATTACTATTTGCCCCCTTTCATAGGTGTTTCTGCTACTTAGAAGAACAGGTAATAAGTTGTAGAGTGGCGATTCAAGTTCAGGCATGTTTGAGGTTGAAATCTCATGCTCTTAAAAACTATTCTATACTCCTCCCTAAAACCTACGTTACACATGATTCCTGAGGACCTGAATGTTGGGGCTACAGTTGTAGCCAGCTGAAGGGTATCTTAGTAAAAACGCTCCTGTCTACCTCAGTCCACTTTAGTGAATGGTCCATGAGAATGATGAACAACATGCTGGAGCTTGATTTACTTTAAACAGTATGCATATATGCAAAAAAAATGCATATATTTATTCTCTTTAAATTTCAGCAGGAAATACTGGACATCAATTACCCTCAATGCTAAAGTCTTTTGGTAAGCCTCTTCTATTTTGGAGAAATTTATTACAAAAAAAATATTCAGCCAAGCTTAGGGTCTACAAAGGTGGTTCCATAGAAAACTATGTATGTCATTTCAACTATCAAATTCAACATCTAATTCTATTACAGTGGATATAAAGTTTTCACTGACCGGCACAATAGTGAAGGACATCGAGTACTAACATATTTTCTACCCTGAAAGAGTAGAATGGCCTAGGAACTGCCCAGGGGAACCTCAGAACACACTTCTAATGCAACAGTCAGTTGTCAAAACTGATATAAAGGTTCACAATTCTGTGACAATTTACATCCGCAACAAGAAAATATTTTCAACTATGTTCCATCACTTGAGTCTTTCAGCTTATAATATGTATCATGATGGGCTGTTTAAACGTGGCAGATTCATTTTAAGATCACTTTGTTGAATTTAAGCCCTCTTGATTGGGAAGGGATTGTCTGTAATGAGCATCTCTTCATTATTTCTCATGGCTACTAAGTATCTTAGCAAATGAAGGCCTTGGTAAACTTGACCCTGATAGCCCAATCCACAATATGACAGGGTTTGTGCTCACCCCTGAGTAAAACACATTAACAAACCACAAAAATTCTCAGTGCCAGAGGAGTTCGTAATTAATAAGTGGATCTTGTCAAGCTGACACCAAGAGTCTCAAGACAAGCTCAACCCCAAGTCCTGATCATATTAGGTTTAGAATAGCCCCAGTTAATCTATCCATTAATTTTTTTTCATTTATTCATTCAACACATAATTAGAGCACACTTTCTATGTGCCTGACACTCTTCTATCATTAAAATAAAGAACAATCTCTGTCCTCAGGGAGTTGTATTTGAGAAGATGCTAACAATAAGCCATATTAAAAGTCATGCATTGGGATGCTTGGGTGACTCAGTTCAGCATCTGGCTCTTTTTTTTTTTTTAAGTTTATTTATTTTGAGAGAGAGGAGGAGAAAGAAAATCCCAAGCACACTCTGCAGTGCAGAGCCCGATGTGAGGCTCAAACCCATGAATTGTGAGATCATGACCTGAGCTCAAGTTGGATGCTTAATCAACTGAGCCACCCAGGTGCCCCAATCATCTGGCTCTTGACTTCGGCTTAGGTCATGATCTCACAGTTTGTGAGTTCAAACCCCACATTATGCTCTACGCTGCAGTGAAGAGCCTACTTGGGATTCTCTTTCTCTCTCTCTCTCTCTCTCTGCCCCTCCCCAACTCGTGCACTGTTTCTCTCTCTCTCAAAATAAATAAATAAACATCTTTAAAAAAGTAATGCACTATATGATGATTAACAGCTAAGAAAAAGGAAAACAAAAAAGCAGAAAAGAGGAATACAAAGAGACAGGAGAGGGAGATTAAATTTTAGAATTCAGAGGTTGACCATTGAAAGACTCACTGTAATGGGAATGTCTGAGGAAAGACTTTTCAGAAGTGAGGAAATGAGAACATGGGTAAGTAATGGGATGGGGGTGGAATTCAGATAGAGGATGAAAAAGCACAAAGGGCCTGAAGCAAAGCGCACCTGGAAGATATGAAGAGCAGCAAAGGACAGTGCAGCTGACACAGACTGAACAAGGGAGACACTGGGAGAGATGTGGTCAGTGAGGTAATGGAAAGCTGGGCCATGTAGGACCTTATGGGTTATATAGAGAAAACCAGTGAGTCACAGAAGGCTTTGAGCTGAGGGGGGAACACAATCTGATTTACCTTTTAACAGGCTCTCTCCACCTCCTGTGTTGAGTGGAGACTGAAGGGAGCAAGAACTAAACAAGAGAGACCATTTAAGAGACTGTTGCCTAATCCAGGAAGGAGATGATGTCAGCTTAGACCAGGGTAGGAGTGCTGAGAGGTAACAAAATCCAGGATATATTTGGAAAGAAGCCAATGGGGTTTTCAGATTAGTTAGATAGAAACTGTGAGAAGTAGAGATGATCAAGAGATTAGGCCTGAGTGTTGACATTGTCAAAGACGGGAAGACCACAAGAGTAGCAGATTACTGGGGATACATAAGATCAGTTTTGGACATGGCTGTTTTGAGACTTTTTAATAGACACCTGGAGTAGAAAATTCCAGCTGTTCACAAACATTTTTTTTCCTCCTTGCAACCACTTTAAAGAATTATACTTCCCTATTCCTTTTGTCTTGATTTGACCAAATGAAAAAGGGCACAGAAGTTATCTCTGCATCTCCTGGTTGGAACTCGAAGAGCCAGAATGAGATTAGTCCCATCCCTTTCCCTGCCAAGGTGATCAAAACACCTGAGCGACCAACCAATCTATTTTGCACACATAGCACGAGCAAGAAATAAGTGCCTCTGGGATTTGGGAGAGGGGAGTGTTGCTGCATCATACCTATGTTATCCAGAGAATGGTTCAAGTAGAGTAGTCAAGAAAGCAGTTGGAGATTTATGATTCTGAAGTAATGGAGGGATGTAGTTTCAGGAGTCTTTGATACATACATATTATTTAACATTGAAACTGACTGTGCTTAGCAAGTAACTGGTGATGTTACAAAATTCCAAGAGGTCTGAGAGATAAGAGAAATCACACAGATGGGAGAAGAACCAACAAAAAAGATAGGAGGAAAAGCCATTGAGTGAAGTGTCCTGGAGGCCAAATGAAGAGGTATTTCCAAAGGGAAAGAGTGTCCATTGAAATAAATGCTAACAGGTCTGAAGACTGAGAATTGAGTATTAGACTTGAAACTGTGCCCTTGACAAATCATTTTTGTTAAAGATGGACCCAAGATAATGACTGTACTTTTGTCCCAGGGAATAAGGCAAAGGGGGCAATGGCTGAAGTTAGTTTTTCCACGGTGGCTAACATATTCTGATACTGTTAAATTTGAAATCCTCATGCAAAGGAGCTAGGCGTAATTTTTAACAGCATTTAACAGGCCCAGGTCCTTTGTTCTTCCCCAGTTTTGCAATTTAATACCGCCAGCTTCACAAGTCACCCTGAAATCAGAGAATACTCTTATCTTTCTAATATCTTTGTTCCATTATTCTCACCTCCCTTTACCTCTGCACGTTCTATCAATCCCACTCTGACATTTCAGGAAAGCAATAGAAAAAGTCTCTTTTTTAAGCATGAATTATTCTCTCAGTACTTGATCTCCACTACTTTGAACATCTCATTTTAATACTCATTATATTGTTGCTTATTAAATTATTCATTTGCAATAAACATCAAAATTTCACAATGCCCTTAAGTCTTCTCTGACTACAGGAAGCAGATGTAGAAATAAAGCAATTGTATATTTCTGCTTTTTAGTCTGAAAATTCTAATGCTGCCCAGCAGTGGAAGTATATTAAACACCAACAAGTATGATGTTCACACTGGCAAAGGAAAAAGAATGAGGGTACCTCTCCCTCTCTTTCCCCCAAAGTATCCCATGTTCCCTAATTCTGAGCCATAGAACAAATTGGCCCGTGACTGATAATGTTCCATTAGTTACTGCAGGAAACAAAGCATCACGCAAAACACCTATTCTTCAATTTTCTACATTACATTTACGTACTCTGATATGTCTGTTGCGAACAATTTGTTCTTCACTACATAAATATTTTCCCTCCCTTTGAGCACACGGTATATATCCTATTAAAAACTAGTTGAGCCATTCATTCTCACAGATATACACATAGTAAATATCCTTTGGGTTATAGAAGGCTTGCTAAATTGACATTTATAGGACTAGTTAAACTAAATCCCTCCTTTCTTCCTTTTATTAAGTCTTTAGCTTACTTTGGAGATATTCTTGCAGACTTCCATGTCTCATCAACTCTGTAATAATATAAATTGGATCTTCTAAAGTGCAAACAGCATAAAGCTGGATAAGCTTTGGATGTCTTAGGTTCTTCATTATCTGTGCCTCCCTCAGGAAGTCATTTGGATCCATTGAACCTGAAACAAGAAGAGGAGGAAATCACTTTCTGTTATTGAGGCATTCCTATCCTCACAGCAGTCTGGTGGGAATCACCAAGATTGCTTCCTGCTTCTCAGTAAAATAAGAGCATTGGTGTCACAAATCTTCAGATTTATCAAAGAAGAGAATCAGTCCACCCAGGGCAACCTAATAACTGATGTGTTGGTGCATCAAGGGTGTGTAATTTATGTGTTATGACCTGTAGGTGAGGAGAGGTTGATTCAGGTCCATATGAGAAATGAAGGAAAAAGGAGAGACTGGCAGTCTAACTGATAAAACAAGGCAAGCAAATTAAGAGCACGAAAAGAAGGCATTCTATTAACATGAATGCTGGAGGACACTGAATGTTTAATTACTGCAGCCAGAGCTTTTTGGTCCAGGATCCAGGGAAGACTGAGAGCTGCCCTGTCCTTGGTACCCACTGTGGGGACAGCTGGAGAACAATCCTGAAGCCATGACATTCTGCCATATTTATATCCTTAATTCTGTAGGGACATATGGTATAGGCCAAACAGAAAATATTCAAGGGCTACACCCAAAACTGAGTGTCTTTTTGCACTAGTCTTTTATGTCTAACTTGAAATTGATCTTCAACATTTTCTCCTATGTTAATACTTCCATAAGTCAGACTCTTAACAGATTAACCAAATGTTAAGGGAGAAGTATTGGGACCTATTTTGAAGACTCACCTACAATTAAATTGTATTTTAATGGTTCAACTCTTACCTTGCAAAGTGCCACGTAGTTAATAACAAAATCTAAGAAGAGGAAGGATACCTGGAGTTTACACTTTACCGGTAATTTTCAAAAATCTTTCATTATTTTTAAAGATATGATGTATCAGAGGCATTGCTGTAATTGAAGGAATACTGTCATTTCATATCTCAGTATTCACTATGGATAGTGCAAATATCATTTCCACTGATGCTCAAAGAGACTGTCCCATTCATCAGTATCTCATGATGAAGACTTCACAACTGATATTTGAACCCAGGCATGGATAAGCTTTGACATTCTAAAATAGCAGTCTGACTTATTTATTAATATGAAGTCAAGACGAGTTCCATGTGACTTGCAGATCATTTCACATAAACCATTTAGGCAGTCTAGCCTTTGGTATTCCCTTGAGAGTCTAGAAGTTCAGAACACAGGCTTGATTAAACTCCAGATTCTGGTCAAATCCTAGCTCACTGGGTAATCTTCAGCGAGTTACCAAACATCTCCAAACTTCACTTCTTCATCTGTATAACATAGCTAATAACCCTACTGATACCATAATATCATTATCAGGAAATTGCAATAACAGGAACATATATGTTCAATGACCATAGGCCATTATTTGTATTATTATTAATAAGCATATTCTAGGAAAAACCAAACAGATCAACTGTATTTTTTTCACAGACTGAGGAGAGGAAGGGGCAAGGACTTACTGAGGAAAAATAGAGAAAAATGACCTATTCTCATTTCCATCATGATCTTCTGTACTTCCTCAATTCCATCCCTATCATTGGAATTGGAATTATCTACATAATCAAAGAGGATTAAAATTTCGAGTCATAGTGGCAAAATGGAGCTGAGAATAAAAGAGGCACCCAAACCATAATGAAGGACTTTCTTCTTGTTAAATTTAGTTTGGCCTATGGTCAAATATGGATATAGTGGGATTCTTCCCACCACACCCTCAACATAATCTGATTCATTAAGTTTCCAGTGATAATAGTCACCATTCAGGCAATGTATATACACAATATGTTTCTACTCTAATGCTTTGGTAGCCATCAGATTTGTGAAATGCAGGACACTCGAATCATTGCCAAATCAGACTACCCACAAGACCTGAAAAACCACGGTACATCAGGAGCCTCTGCAGGTGAAGGCTGCTTAGAGCACTCCATGGCTACACTGGTTGCAGCTGACCAGCTACACAGCAGAGACCCAATTTCAAGTCAGCTAGTAATGCAGCATTAAATATTAATTTTTGCCTGTCAAAGCTACTATGGGAGTTGATTTCAGGCTCGTCTTTATTGCGTGGTAGTCTGCTAAGCAATAAATAGCTGCTAAGATTGATTAATGGCCCCAGTGAAGTGAAGACATTTAACCAATCACCAAAGCTGTTTGCTGCTATTACACTGTAAATCAATAATAATTATTCCTGTTGGAGAGAAAACTATCGTGGCGCTTTTTTTTAATATAAGAAAAGTGATTTTTTTTTTGTTCTTTTTTGACCTCCAGAAGGCCTTCCTTGGAGAGCAGTGTTAGGATGAATAGCTAGCCACTTCGTTTTGAGAAAAGAATGATTAGATTGAACAATAAAGTTTAGGCTCAAGTGTCAACGAGATTACGATTCAAAATAATATATATGCAGTGATTGTGAAAATCTCGGGTGCTGGAATAGATCATTCTCACCTGGAGTGCTCACACGGCATCAGCCACTTAAAAGTGCTTCTCCATCACTTCATGAGGCAGGTGTAAATGCCTGACAGACGTCCTGCACTAGCGAATCTGCACTTCCGTGGACATGTGTCAGCATCCCCATTGAAGCTAACATTTATTAAGAACTCACTGCATATATTTTATGTACGTTGACTCAATTTGTCCTCATAAAACTCTATGAAGTAGGAACTATTATAATCCCCACTTCCAGATGAGGAGATTCAAAAGATTAATACATTGTCCAGTGTCCCAGAGGGCAGAGGCAAGGTTGAACTCAGTTCTATTTTATACTAAACTTTATGCTCTTACTATAACACCAGAGGGGCCCAGACTTTCTTGGTTCATGGCATCCTCATTGTCTCAGTAACACTTTTCATGATATGCCCTTAAGCCAAAATGAATACCTAAGAGTTCTATTGATTATTTGGTTAAATCAAAGCAACTTTAAAAGTATTTGTGTTCTAACAACTTAATACCCATTTAAAAAGGTAATACAGAGAAATTTTTGTGTGGCTCTTGAATGTGATCCCAGTCACCACCAAAAACCCAGTTTCACAAAGATATGATGTCACCAAAGGAATGGTGCTATCCAGCAGCACCCAGGTGCTCAAGTTCTGCCATCAGGAGGCTTTCAAAACCCTTAAGAATTCTGGTTAAGTAAAGAATGAAGGTCCCCTAGAGAACTAATTTCTAACCTCTAGTTATTATCCTTACCTATGTTATTAGATGTAGATATGAGGTGACTACAGTAACACTGTACTTTCATAGACTGTCTCCCCTGGGGTGTGATGCAATAGTGATAGATGTGAGTTCAAATCCTAGCTCTTCCATTTACTGACCTTATAATAATAATAACAGTAATAATAATAATTAAAATAAAAAGTTTTTCTTGGTCACTTACTATGAACCAGACATTATTCAAAGCATTTCCACTAATGACCCAGTTTAATCTTCGTAATAATCCTGCTGGGTTGGCCTTATTAGTATCTCTTTTATGCAAATGATAGAACTGAGGCACAGAGTAGTTTAAAATTTACTCAAGATCATATGACTAGTACATTTCAGGAAAGTTACTTAATCTTTTTAAATTTTCTTATCTCACTTTTAAAATGGAAGAGATAATGTCTGCCTGAATAAATATTATTTTAGTACACTCACTTTTAATTTCCATGATAGGAAAAAGGAAGATGGAAGAAAAAATAGTTCCTACATTTCCAAATATGAGGTCTTTTAGATGGACCATTTTACCTTTTAACCATAAACAATTAGTATTTAATAAAATTGTTTCCCCCTGAAGGTCTCCAAGGTTCTATTGATTTAAGTATTGTTTTAAGTACTTCCAGTAAAGTCACCTTTTTAAGAGTTTATTTTATTTATTTTAAGAGAGAGAGAGAAACACGTGTATGCGTGGGGGAGGGGCAGAGAGAGAGGGAGAGAGAATTTTAAGCAGGTTCTGCACTGTCAGCATGAAGCCCGATGCGGGGCTCGAGAACCGTGAGATCATGACCTGAGCTAAAATCAAGAGTTGGACACTTAAGCAACTGAGGCACTCAGGCACCCCTAAAGTTAGCATTTTTAACGAAGGCTAGGAAAAAATGTGGAGAGGGACATTCCTAACTCCAGAGAAGAGATGCCTGGTTGAAATCTTGCATTGGGGATATTTTAAGACTTAGCTGATTCCAGGCACATGCTCTTGCCTTTAGAATCTGAAGCATGTTATGCTTTATGGTCACCTGGGCCAGAAAACATGATTACAGTACTTGCTTGGTGCCTGCATTGGCTGTCCTGTGACCTTGCAGACATTTACAGTGGCAAGTTGAGCTTATAAAAATTAACAAATGCTGGGGCATCTGGGTAGCTTAGTCGGTTAAGCATCTGACTCTTGGTTTCAGCTCAGGTCACGATCTCACAGTTTGTGAGTTCGAACCTCACATCAGGCTCTGTGCTGTTAGCACAGAGCCTGCTTGGGATTCTCTCTCCCCCACTCACACTGTCTCTGTCTCTCTCAAAATGAATAAACTTCAAAATAATTTTTTTAATTAACATATGCCATTTAACCTGTGACATTCTCATTCTCATACCTGGTTTTAATGTTTTTACTGCTACTGGAGTCGTGTTGTTCCATAGGCCTTCCCATACTTCACCAAACTGACCAGATCCTAATCGCTTCAGAAGCTGTATGGAGTTGCGGTCTATCTCCCACTGGTCCACGGTTTTGTAAGACAAATCAAAAGGCGCTGGTACTTGTACCTGTTTCACAGAATAATTAGAAAAACTATAAGAAAAAGATTTAACAATTTTTTGGTTGAAAATAATAGCCTAGGCACTTTTAAAAAGAGAAACCATTTTTAAAACCAAAATATTGTAAATTTTATCCTAATTACTTTAAAATGGAAAGCAATTATGGCAGAATCTGTATCATTACCTCTTTGAGCTGATCTCCTCCCTAAATCTTGCTACATGAGGCACCTTGCTGTCCATCTGCCCCACCCCACACCCAATGCCATCCCTGCCTGGGTCTGGCATGGTCTTCCTCTGCCTCTTTGCCTTCCTCTGCCAAGCTAAATCCTCCCAATGTTAAGACCCATTTGAAGTTCCACCTCATCCACAATTACTTCCCAAATTCTTTGGCCTATAGCGTTTACTATATGTATCATATACTTTTGCATAATTAAATTTTTCATCTTATTTTGAATTCATTTATTTATTTGTTCGTTCATTTATGTACTTGTTCATTTAATAAATAATAATTTTTCAAGCACCATCAAAGTGCCATTCTGTAAACAAAGTAGGCAAGACCCCTGCCCTCCGAGAGTTCATAATCTACTTTACTATCTACCAGAGGAAATTCTTAGCCCCTCCGCCAAGTCATTAGCATTTTGAGTACACAGAAGGTCATTTATGCTTCTTTGTGAACACTTTTCAACAATATTGGTTAAACAGAGTATTTTCTAAGCCATACTTTTGTATCAGGTAAGCTATTCTTAGCATGAGTTTAACCATTCTTGTGGGGTCATTCATACCTATTCCATCCAACATGCAATACTTACACGAAAGTTGCATATTCACTGGGCAGGATTTAAGTCAATGAATTCCCTACATACTGGACAAAAGTCTTCAGCTTCTAATTGTCCCTAATATTTTGGTCAGGCATCACCAGGAAGCTTTCAGTGGTCATCCAGGCATAAACCATAGGGCTGGCTGTCCCATGGACAGTACATGAGACCTGAACTCAGACGAGGAGCTGAGGTTTTGCCCCACTACCATGTAAGTCCACTACATAACTTTAAATCAACCTAGGTAAAACATGCAATAATTGAATACTGATAGATTTAATAAACTCTATAAATGTTGTTTGGCCTGGCCAAACTATTATAACAGTTACTTAAATGATATTTCTATATAGGTATTTCAGCCAGATAATGAGCCTAGCAATTTCATATTGATATCCTTGAATACAGAGCTAAATAAGAATTATATTCCAGCACTTTTTTTTTCCCTCCAGCCATATGAGTAAGTGCTCCAGTGTCAAGATACCAGATTAATTTCTTGGAGCAAAGGATGAATATTTTCTGGCTTCAATGAGTGCCTAAGGTCAGGAGTTGGCAAACTTTTTCTGAAAAGAATGAGATAGTAAATATTTAGGTCTTTGTGGGCCATAAGGTTTCTGTTGCAACTATTAAATGCTGTTCATACAGAGAAAAATCAAAGGCAATTTTTAAATAAATAAGCATGCTTATGTCCCAATAAAACTTAATATTTAAAATGTAAGTGTGGGACAGTATTGGCTCATAGGCCATGGTTTCTCTATCCATGCCGTAGGTAATCAAATGACTTTTTTTTTCCTGAACGGACATATCACATGACTAATACTCCAGTATCTGAAGGGGAAGAGTTAACCTCAAAATCAACACAGCTTGAAAGCATTTTACCTTTAAGCATGGTTTTCCCAGCTGGACACACAGGCCATCCCTTGTCTTGGTGTAATGGCTCACAAATTCATTCAGTGTTGAAAAGATTCTTCTCTGGGTAAGGAAAAACCCCCCTTCATCCAGTCTTCTGATCCTGTAGTGTTTCACAATCCCTTCATCTAAAACTGGAACCCAAAATAAGTCCTATTAATATACTTCTTGCCAAAACCAAGCAAATCTACTTATTTTGTGGTGATAGTTTCAATGCATGGAATCAAATTTTCATAAATTCTGTTCATTTCTCAACTTTGTTTCAGAAAAGACTTCAGAAAGTTTGTAAAGGATATAGAGCAAAATAAAAAGGGAAAAGAAATGGGAAACCACATTAAAGGAAATAGAAGATAAAAATAACGGAGTGAGGTCACCACTAAAAATCTAGGCTTTGAGGCTTATTGAACTTGATTAAAACAAGCCATAAAATTGACTCTATCATTCTAAGTGTTCCTGCCTGACTCGGTCAGTAGAGCATGTGTTTCCTGATCTTGGGGTCGTGAGTTCAAGTCCCACTTATAAAAAAAAATTTGACTCTATCATTCTGGCAATGCAAAGAGGGAAATATTATCAGTTTCAGAAATCACAGCGTTCATAAGATAAAATCACAAAAGTTGTTTAAAAATAGTTCAACTCTTCCTGGCACAGAGACCAGGGAGAATTTTCTCCCATGAGATCCTATGAAGGGGACACTGAAATAGAATAAAACGGTGTCCTCAGGACTATCCGACAATAACATCAGGAATTCTGCAGGGCCGCTTATTGTTCTGTCTCTTAATGCAGGGTGATAACAGAATGTCCAAGCACAGTTCAATAAAAGCTATTCTACAGGGCCCAAAATAATGCAATCCATGTATCCAACATCCCAGCACTATTGCTTGATCCAAGGGCAAGTCTCGTAACAGCCAGTGGAATGAACGGATTGCATACCCTTTTTCAAATCATCTGACTATAGCAGATTTCTTGCTTTTGCCTGCCACCAACAATTCTCCCTTGTTCTTGTAATAGCACCCCAATTTTTTTCAGAGAATCGTTGCTCCTCTGAGAGCATGTGGTCCAGAGATTATCATTGCCAACCTTGAGCCAAGGAATGTACAATCAGAGCCAAGAAGACTCAATTCCAGGACTTGTGCTACAGAGCCGCAGGAAAACAGGAAGCAGTTGTTATGATTGTTTTGGTTTTGTTTCTGTTTAACTGCTAGGAGATTGGACCTACAGGCAAAATCTTGCCCCAGGCAGGGAGAAAGCTTTGCCTGGGAAGTTCTTTCCTTGATTTGGAAAGTGAAGCTTCGACCCTGGAGCCAATCACACTGGCTTTTCAGCTTGAAGAATCAGTCACCTTTTTTACATAAACTAGTAACTTTTTTACTTAAACTTTACTTAAAACTTTTTAACTTAAACTAGTTTTTGCACTTGCATTCAAAAATATTGACTAATACATTTCATAAGCTATTCTTTCACTTAGCCAAGTTATTGGTAAGTATTGAGCAGCATTTACCAGGATACAGATATTCTTAATTCCTTGCTAAATATAAAAATTATACTTTAATAATGGGTCATGCTAGAGCAATGCTCTCTTGAAAGAACTAAGAAAACAGCTCAATCCTAGTTTGGAAGTTTACTGAGGGCATGCCAATGACTAGGGCAAAGTTTTCCTCACAAGAGAATTGGCGCACATCACAATAGCTCAAATAAAAAACAGACAATATCACACGTTGCCAAGGAAGTAGAGTAAATGGAACTCTCACACACAGATGATAGAAGTGTAATTTTTACAATCACTTTAGAAAACCGTCATGCTCTACTAAAACTGAACACAGTCATACCTATAGTTTAGTAATTCCACTCCAACATATAACCAACAAAATGTACAATATATACACCAAAACACATGTATAAGAATGCTTTTAGCAGTATTATTTGTAAGAGTCTAAACCTGGAAACAATCCAAATGTCCATCAACCATAGAATAGACTAATAAATTATTTTATGTTTGTCTAGGGAATCCTATGCAGATTTGTAAATAAACAAACCATAAATACACGCATCTACATGAATGAATCTCACAAACACAAAAATATAGTTCCCTTATTTAAAAACTAGCAAAACTACTGATATTAGGAGTCAGACTGGAATGTTGGTAAGATTCTCTTTCTTGACTGGATGCTGGTTTACATGCATGTGTTCACCTCATAAATGCTCATCAAACCAAACTTTTGTAAATTGTGTATTTTTATTACACATGTCATACATCAATTTAAAAGAATTTTTTAGGGGCACCTGGGTGGCTCAGTCGGTTAAGTGTCTGACCTCGGCTCAGGTCATGATCTCACAGTTCGTGAGTTCAAGCCCCACATCGGGCTCTGTGCCGACAGCCCAGAGCCTGGAGCTTGCTTCAGATTGTCTCCCTCTCTTTCTGCTCCTCCCCCACTCATGCTCTCTCTTGCTCTCTCTCTCTCTCTCTCTCTCTCTCTCTCTCTCTCTCTCTCAAAAATGAATAAACACAAAAAAAAATTTTTTAAGAATTTTTTAATGGTTATTTGCTCTAGTTCATGGACAAATAGAACATCAAGTCCCCAAAGTGCTACATCATGGCACATGCTGAATTATTTCAGTCTAGAAAGTTTTTAAGGTAAATGCTACCTAATTCTCATTTTGGATATCAAATTTTCTCAGTAAAGTATTCAAAGAACACTAATTTTAAGGAAAATAACTTTCTGATAAGCATTGTGAAAAACCTGGTTACAAAATGTCCTCCTAAATAACTGAGTTAATTTTTGATATAAGAATATAGGTTATAAGCCAGAAAAATACAGAGGAATATCAAACATAAATGAAAATTTTTTTGAGTGCGTGATGCTGAATTTGAAGGTAGCCTTTCTATTACATCAACAATACTAATAATGTAACCAACACACCACACAAGCACAACTAATAATGTAATAACATCTTTTGTTCAATGCTTTTTGAATAATATTGAATAAGAAAGACAGTTCCCTGCACCTAGATGAAAGCTCCAACAGAGCTTTTCTAATCACACTTAATTATAGGTTCAGCTTTCACTTAAAATCACAAATGCAGTCTCAACTCCAGCTTAGATTGCCCAGTCCAAGATATTAATCAAAACACTCTGCTATTCAGTTTAATAGCTAATCTGTCTGTTCAGGTGTACATCAGGCTGAAAGGCAGCAGTGGGAAAGGTAGGTGTGGGTGGCTGTCTTTCTTTCTCTGCCTAGAGGTGTTCTTTCCTCATGGCCTTGCCAGCCAGGATTTGAGTATCTAGGGTAAGAGCATAGAGAGGAGGAGATAAAGAATGAGGAAGTTCTTATTGGACTGGCAGAGTCTAAATCAGCTTCAACTCTCAGCCTGGCAGACGTTCAAGCTGATTTTTCTGTCAAGAACACTTATGTAGCCCCCTCCTTCCTAAGATGCAGGTGTCTGCTAAGCCACCTCTGCCCTAATTGCTTTTCAGCTTCTGTTTCTTTAGCAGTTTACCCTCCACTCCAACGCTTACAGGTCCCCCCTCATTTTCTGGCAGAAGTCCTCTTGAGCAGAACCCAAAACTCCTCCAGACCATTTATCTACATCTCCCTGGCACTTTTGCTCATGTACAAGGTCCACTTATGGTCTAAGATAACACTCACACATCCTTTACCCCGACAGTTGCTGGGGACTGACTGATGCCATGTGGCACCTCCAACCTACTGCTACAGGCTGCTTTAGCCTACTCAGCCATTGGAGTCAGGCTCGAGTGTTGTATCTGACCAACTGGAGAGAGCAGAGAATAAACTCTCACAGTGGACTTCTCACTAGGTTTGGGGTTCCACTCATCTCCCTGGGAAGATCAGAGGGACTCATAGCTTTTTCCAAAAGCAAAATGCCTTGATCAAAGCATTCCTCCCTCTTACTATTAGCACCCCTTTAATATCACTAACAAGCTGAAGGATCCAATAGCTGCAATACCTGTCTTTGACCAATTTCTTGGTAAACTCTGGGTACGGTGATTTGGCATTGGATTTTACTTCCATTGTATCTTCACAGCTATAGTCAAAAATTCCATCTAACATTCTGTAATACTCACATTCATTGAACCAAATGCTATGCTCAGCACTATAGTACACTATCTCTTTTTATCCTCATAATAGCCATACAAGGTAGACATTAATAGGCCTGTTTTGTAACTCGTAAAAGCAAGTAGTGATATTGCCAGGATTCAAACATGGGGACTTGTGATTCTAAGATTCCTTATAACTGGAGAGTTTCAGATAGTAGATCTAGTTGTCAAATAAGACACATCCAGTTCATGACCATAAAATCATGTCATCTGTTATGTTAGTATTACGTATAACAAATCTAAAGACTCCACCAAAAAATTGTTAGAACTAATGAACAACTATAGTACAGTTGCAAAATACAAGTCAATATAAAAAAAAACCTGTTGTTTCTCGATACACTGATAATAAACTATCAAAAAGAGAAATTAAAATAAAAATCCCTTGGGGCACCTCAGTAGTTCACTTGGTTAAGTGTCCAACTTCAGCTCAGGTCCATGATCTCACAGTTCATGGGTTCGAGCCCCGCTTCGGACTCTGTGCTGACAGCTCAGAGCCTGGAGCATGCTTTGGATTCTGTGTCCCTCTCTCTCTGCCCCTTCCCCGCTTGCACTCTGTCTCTCTCTGTCTCTCAACAATAAATAAATGTTAATAAGTAAATAAATAACATAAAATAAAAATCCCACTTACAATGGCATCAGCAAGAATAAACTACTTAGAAATAAATTTAACCAAGAAGGTGAAAGATCTGTACTCCAAAAACTATAAAATATTGATGATGAAATGTGAACATACACATAAGTGGAAGGATATTCCATGCTCATGGATTGGAAGAATTAATACTATTAAAATGTCCATACCACCCAAAGTCTTCCACAGATTCAATGCAATCCCTATCAAAATTCCAGCTGCATTTTTCAGAAATAGAACACACAATCCTAAAATTTGTAGGGAACCATAAAAGACCCTGAATAGCCGAAGCAATTGAGAAAGAACAAAGCTGGACTCATCACACTTCCTGATTTCTTTTTTTTTTAATATAACATTCTTTTTTATTTTATTTTTTATTTTTTAAAATTTACATCCAAGTTAGTTAGCATATAGTGCAACAATGATTTCAGGAGTAGATTCCTTAGTGCCCCTTACACATTTAGCCCATTTAGCCCTCCCACGACCCCTCCAGTAAACCTCAGTTTGTTCTCCCTATTTATGAGTCTCTTCAGTTTTGTTCCCCTCCCTGTTTTTATATTATTTTTGTTTCCCTTCCCTTATGTTAATCTGTTTTGTCTCTTAAAGTCCTCATATGAGTGAAGTCAAATGATTTTTGTCTTTCTCTGACTGACTAATTTCACTTAGCATAATACCCTCCAGTTCCATCCACATAGTTGCAAATGGCAAGATTTCATTCTTTTTGATTGCCGACTAATACTCCATTGTATATATACACCACTTCTTCTTTTTTTTTTTTAACGTTTATTTATTTTTGGGACAGAGGGAGACAGAGCATGAACGGGGGAGGGGCAGAGAGAGGGGGAGACAAAGAATTGGAAGCAGGTTCCAGGCTCTGAGCCATCAGCCCAGAGCCTGACGCGGGGCTCGAACTCACGGAACGTGAGATCGTGACCTGAGCTGAAGTCGGACGCTTAACCGACTGAGCCACCCAGGTGCCCCACACCACTTCTTCTTTATCCATTCATCTATCGATGGACATTTGGGCTCTTTGCATACTTTGGCTTTTGTTGACAGTGCTGCTATAAACATGGGGGTGCATGTGTCCCTTCGAAACAGCACACCTGTATTCCTTGGATAAATGCCTAGTAGTACAATTGCTGGGCTGTAGGGTAGCTCTATTTCTAATTTTTTGAAGAACCTCCATACTGTTTTCCAGAGTGGCTGCACCAGTTTGCATTCCCACCAACAATGCAAAAGAGATCCTCTTTATCCACATCCTCGCCAACATCTGTTGTTGCCTGAGTTGTTAATGTTAGCCATTCTGACAGGTGTAAGGTGGTATCTCATTATGGTTTTTTCAACATTTATTTATTTTTGGGACAGAGAGAGACAGAGCATGAACGGGGGAGGGGCAGAGAGAGAGGGAGACACAGAATCGGAAACAAGCTCCAGGCTCTGAGCCATCAGCCCAGAGCCTGATGCGGGGCTCGAACTCACGGACCGCGAGATCGTGACCTGGCTGAAGTCGGACACTTAACCGACTGCGCCACCCAGGCGCCCCTCTCATTATGGTTTTGATTTGTATTTCCCTGATGATGAGTGAAGTTAAGCATTTTTTTCATGTGTCAGTTGGCCACCTGGATGTCTTTTTTTGGAGAAGTGTCTATTCGTGTCTTTTGCCCATTTCTTCACTGGATTATTTGTTTTTTGGGTGTTGAGTTTGATAAATTCTTTATGGATTTTGAATACTAACCCTTAATCTGATATGTCATTTGCATATCTTCTCCCATTCTGTCAGTCGCCTTTTAGTTTTGCTGATTGTTTCCCTAGCTGTGCAAAAGCTTTTTATTTTGATGAGTAAAATAGTAGTTCATTTTTGCTTTTGTTTCCCTTGCCTTTGGAGACGTGTTGAGTAAGAACTTGCTGTGGCCAAGATCAAAGAGGTTTTTGCCTGCTTTCTCCTCAAGGATTTCGATGGCTTCTTTCATCCATTTTGAGTTTATTTTTGTGTCTGGTGTAAGAAAGTGGCCCAGGTTCATTCTTCTGCATGTCACTGTCCAGTTTTGCCAGCACCACTTGCTGAAGAGACTGTCTTTATTCGATTGGATATTCTTTCCTGCTTTGTCAAAGATTACTTGGCCATACGTTTGTGGGTCCACTTCTGGGTTCTCTATTCTGTTCCATTGATCTGAGTGTCTGTTCTTGTGCCAGCACCATACTGTCCTAATGATTACAGCTTTGTAGTATAGCTTGAAGTCTGGGATTATGATGCCTCCTGCTTTGGTTTTCTTTTTCAAGATTGCTTTGGCTTTTCGGGGTCTTTTCTGTTTCCATACAACTTTTAGGATTATTTGTTCTAGCTCTGTGAAGAATGCTGGTGTTATTTTGATAGGGATTGCATTGAATATATATAGATTGCTTTGGGTAGTATCGACATTTTTAAAAAAATCTTTTATTTATTTTTGAGACAGAGAGAAACAGAGCATGAGCAGGGGAGGGACAGAGAGAGAGGGAGACACAGAATCTGAAGCAGGCTCCAGGCTCTGAGCTGCCAGCACTGAGCCCTATATGGGGCTGGAACCCACGAACCATGAGATCATGACCTGAGCCAAAGCTGGACACCCAACCAACTGAGTGAGCCACCCAGGCGCCCTGGGTAGTATCGACATTTTAACAATATTTGTTCTTCCTATCCAGGAGCATGGAACCTTTTTCCATTTTTTTGTGTGTCTTCTTCAATTTCTTTCATAAGCTTTCTATAGTTTTCAGCATATAGATTTTTCACCTCTTTGGTTAGATTTATTCCTAGGTATTTGATGGGTTTTGGTGCAACTGTAAATGGGATCGATTCCTTGATTTCTTTCTGTCGCTTCATTGTTGGTGTATAGGAATGCAACCGATTTCTGTGCATTGATTTTATATCCTGCAACTTTGCTGAATTCATGAATCAGTTCTAGCAGTTTTTTGGTGGAATCTTTTGGGTTTTCCATATAGAGTATCATGTCATCTTTGAAGAGTGAAAGTTTGACCTCCTCCTGGCCGATTTGGATGCCTTTTATTTCTTTGTGTTGTCTGATTGCAGAGGCTAAGACTTCCAATACTCTGTTGAATAACAGTGGCAAGAGTGCACATCCCTGTCTTGCTCCTGACCTTAGGGGGAAAGCTCTCAGTTTTTCCCCATTGAGGATGATATTAGCATTGGGTCGTTCATATATGGCTTTTATGATCTCGAGGTATGATCCTTCTATCCCTACTTTCTTGAGGGTTTTTATCAAGAAAGGATGCTGTATTTTGTCAAATGCTTTCTCTGAATCTATTGAGAGGATCATTTGGTTCTTGTCCTTTCTTTTATTGATGTGATGAATCACGTTAATTGTTTTGCAGATATTGAACCAGCCCTGCATCCCAGGTATAAATCCCACTTGGTCGTGGTGAATAATTTTTTTAATATATTGTTGGAGCTGGTTGGCTAATATCTTGTTGAGGATTTTTGCATCCATGCTCATCAGGGAAATTGGTCTACAGTTCTCCTTTTTTTTTTTTAAATGTTTATTTGTTTTTGAGAGAGAGAGAGAGCCAGAGCATGAACAGGGGAGGAGCAGAGAGAGAGGGAGATACAGAATCCGAAGCAGGCTCCAGGCTCTGAGCTGTCAGCACAGAGCCTGATGCGGGGCTCGAACTCACAAACCGTGAGATCATGACCTGAGCCGAAGTCAGACACTTAACTGACTGAGCCACCCAGGCGCCCCTATAGTTCTCCTTTTTAGTGGGTCTCTGTCTGGTTTTGGAATCAAGGTAATGCTGGCTTCATAAAAAGAGTTTGGAAGTTTTCCTTCCATTTCTGTTTTTTGGAACACCTTCAAGAGAACAGGTGTGAACGCTTCCTTAAATGTTTGGTAGAATTCCCCTGGAAAGCCATCTGGCCCTGGACTCTTGTTTTTTGGCAGATTGTTGATTCCTAATTTGATGTCCTTACTGGTTATGGGTCTGTTCAAATTTTCTATTTATTTCTGTTTCAGTTTTGGTAGTGTATATGTTTCTAGGAATTTGTCCATTTCTTCCAGATTGCCCATTTTATGGGCATATAATTGCTCATAATATTCCCTTATTATTGTTTGTATTTCTGCTGTGTTGGTTGTGATCTCTCCTCTTTCATTCTTGATTTTATTTATTTGGGTCCTTTCCTTTTTCTTTTTGATCAAACGGACTAGGGATTTATCAATTTTGTTAATTCTTTCAAAGAACCAGCTTCTGGTTTCATTGATCTGTTCTATTGTTTTTTTGTTTTGTTTTGTTTTGGTTTTGGTTTCAATAGCATTAATTTCTGTTCTAATCTTTATTATTTTCTGTCTTCTGCAGGTTTTGGATTTTATTTGCTGTTCTTTTTCCAGCTCCTTAAGGCGTAAGGTTAGGTTGTATATCTGAGATCTTTCTTCCTTCTTTAGGAAGGTCTGGATTGCTATATACTTTCCTCTTATGACCACCTTTGCTGTATCCCCGAGGTTTTGGGTTTTGATGTTACCATTTTCATTGACTTCTATATACTTTTTAATTTCCTCTTTAACTGCTTGGTTAGCCCATTCATCCTTTAGTAGGATGTTCTTCAGTCTCCAAGTATTTGTTACCTTTCCAAATTTTTTCTTGTGGCTGATTTTGAGTTTCATAGCGTTGTGGTCTGAAAATATGCACGGTAGGATCTCAATCTTTTTGTACTTACTTAGGGCTGATTTGTGTCCAGTATATGGTCTATTCTGGAGAACATTCCATGGACACTGGAGCACACGTCCTGATTTCTAACTATACTACAAGGCTATGGCAATCAAAACAGTATGGCATTTGCATAAAAATAGACACAAGGATCCATGAAACAGAAAAGAGAGCCCAGAAGTAAACCCATGCAGAAATGGTCAACTAGCTTATGACAGACAAAGAAGCCAAAAATATACAATGAGGAAAGTTCTCTTTAATAAATGATGCTAGGAAAATGAACAGGCACATGCAAAGAATGAAACTGGACCCCTATCTTACACCATAGCAAAAATTAATTCAAAAATGGCTGAAAGACTTGAATGTAAGACCAGACACCATAAAACTAGACGAAAACATACAGGGTAGCCTTGTTGGCATCAGTCTTGGTGATGATTTTTTGGATTTGTCACCAAAAGCAAGGCAACAAAAGCATAAATAAACAAGTGGGACTATATCAAACTAAAAAGCTGTAGAGAAAAGGAAATTAACAACAAAATTAACAGGTAGCCTATAAAACAGGAAAAATATTTGCAAACTACATATTCAGAATGCATAATGAATTCTTATGAAGCCACATCAAAACAAAACAAAGCCAGTTTAAAAATGGGCAAAGGACCTGCACAGACATTTATCAAAAAAAAGACAAACAGGGGTCCCTGGGTGGCTCAGTTGGTTAAGCCTCTGACTTCAGCTCAGGTCATGATCTCGTGGTCCACGAGTTCGAGCCCTGCATCAGGCTCTGCGCTGGCAGCTCAGAGCATGGAGCCTGCTTCAGATTCTGTGCCTCCCTCTCTCTCTGCACCTCCCTTGCTTGCATTCTGTCTCTCTGTCTCTCTCAAAAATAAACAAACATTTAAAAAAAAACTATTTAAAAAAAAGGCAAACAAATGGCCAACAGGTACCAGAAAAGGTGTTCAGCATCATGAATCATCAGGAAAATACAGATCAAAATGACAATGAGACACCTGTTAGAATGCTACTATCAAAAAGATAAGAGATAATAAACACCGGGGCTGTGGAGAAAGAGAACTCTTGTGTTGTGCACTGTTGGTGGGAATGTTAAATGGTGCAGCCACTATGGAGTTTCCTCAAGAAATTAAAAATAGAACTACCCTATGATCCATCAATCCCACTTCTGGGTATATATCCAAAAGAAACACAATCATTATCTCAATGTTCACTGCAGCATTATTCACAATAGACAAGGTATGGAAACAACCTAAATGCATTGACAAATGAATGGATAAAGAAAATGTATACAGCATTAAAAAAGAAGGAAATCCTGTCATTTGCAACAACATGGATGAACCTGGAGGGCATGTGCTAAGTGAAATAAGCCAAACAGAGAAAGACAAATACTGAATGGTCACACTTAACATGTGGAAATTTTTTTTAAAAGTTGAACTCATAGAAACAAAGAGGAGAAAAATGGTTGCCAGGAACTGGGGGACAGGGAGAAATAGGGAAGAGGTTGGTAAAGGGTACAGACTTTTAGTTATAAGATAAATAAAGTGTGAGGATCCAAAGTATAATGTGGTCAGTATAATTGATAATACTGCATTGTGTGATTGAAATTTGCTGAAACAGTAGAACTTCAACGTTCTCTTACAAAAACAGAAAAAGTAAATATGTGAGGTGATGAATGTATTAATTAACTCAGTGGGAGTAATCCTTTCACAAAGTATATGTATATCAAATCATCATATTGTTCACTTTAATAAATATCTTACAGTTTTGTCAATTTTTCTTCAATAAAACTGAAAAAAGAATCCTGTCATCTGCATATACAAAAATCTTGTAGTTTTAGGTTTTTTTTATATAATACAGAGTACATTTAGGTCCTCCCAAAGCCACGTAAGTTTTCTTCCATTTCAATTTTTGAAGTTTCTGCGACACATTCTTGTACCCTCTGCTCTGTCAAGTTACCATTCCCACTGAACATGACTCTTGGGAAAATGTTAGTTGCCCTGTATAATCATCACCAAGTAGAAGGGTTTTATTAGGATATAGAGCAAGGCTCATAACAATTCTTATTAATGGATTAAAAGGTTAACAAAAAAACTCAAAGAGAGCTGTCAACAATATTAGTCCAATTCATTTCTCCACAAAGTAATAAAAATATTAGAAGTAGAAGGGTAGCTAAATATAAAGCATACCTGAAATTTATATAAATGATTGGCCTCAAAAATTCAAGCTTTGCCATTTATCAAAAAGAAAAGTACACAAATTATAGCTGAGATCTCTAGCAAGCCAATAGGTCTATAACAGGAAATGATTGGAAGCAATAAAAAAATTCCCCTCTTCTGAACAAGACAGACAATATCTAGTTTCAAACTGAAGTGGACTATGTGGAAATTAAACATAAACAGGAATTTTTTCTTAATGCACAACAAAAAATCTAAAAGATCTCCAAGCTAGAGGCTAAAGTCAATAAATGACTGAAGAGTTAAAGTACTCCTTGTGATTTTCTTAATAAGGATGCAAATCACAACGATTGATATGTGTTTGGCAATTGTTATTGATTATAAAGAAAGCCTAAATAAATGTTTGCCAACTCTGTAAAGGTTTCAACTCAAAGCTGTAAAAGCCAATACTTGAGAGATCCAACACAACAAAAGTAATTTTGTTTAATAGAAAAAGCAATAGAGGGGCGCATGGGTGGCTTAGTTAGTTAAGCATCCGACTTCAACTCAGGTCATGATCTCATGGTTCAGGAGTTCAAGAACCATGTCGGGCTCTCTGCTATCAGCACAGAGCCTGCTTCAGATCCTCTGTCTCCCTCTCTCTCTGCCCCTCCCCTATTTTCTCTCTCTCTCTCTCTCTCTCAAAAATAAATAAACTTTAAAAAGTATTTTGGGGCACCTGGGTGACTCAGTCGGTTGAGCATCCGACTTCGGCTCAGGTCATGATCTCACAGTTTGTGGGTTTGAGCCCCTCATCAGGCTCTGTGCTGACGGCTTGCTCAGAGCGTGGAGGCTGCTTCTGATTCTGTGTCTCCTTCTCTCTCTGCCCCTCCCCTGCTCACGCTTTGTCTCACTCTGTTTCTCAAAAATAAATAAATGCAAAAAATAAATTAATTAAAAAAATAATAAAATAAAAATATTTTTAAAAAGAAAAAAGAAAAAGCAATAAATTGGGAGATGGGAGACCCAGGTCACAATTGAACTTGAAAATGACCAAAAACACCTCAATCTTACCTGGCCTCGGTTTTTCCATATTAAAATAAAAAAGCTGGCTTTAAGAAATCTCCAAATTTCCAATTGTTTCCACCTTAGTGATCAAACATGTCTGACTGTTGATTTCTCTCCTTGAATTCCCATTACTTTTTGTAGCCCTTTGATAAAACAAGTAATTCTCACCTCAGAGCCCTTAACACCACCTTGGATGCTTTTCCTACTAATCTTCTTGTAGCCAGCCTCTTCCTTCAGATCTCAGTTTAAATCCTCAGAACCACCTTTGTCCCCCGACCCTATTGAATGTACCTCTCCCAGATCCCTCTTATCACCTTGTTTAATCGTGATAGTATTTATTTAGAATAGATCCATGATGGCAGGGACTCTGCCATTTTGATCCAAAACCTAACCAGAGCTTGGCACAGAGTAACAACTAACAAACATCTGCTAAATGAACGAACAATGATTCACTAACTCTTGAATTTGAAGTGAAATATAAGCTTCTGAAATGTCTGCTGCAAAATTAAATAGGTACTTATACAAATATTTCAAAATAAGACTTCCCTGGAATTTTCTTTTTAAAAGGAGGAAAACACACTTGGCCCCAGAATATACATACTGTTAGAGGACAGACATTCATATTTATATCCATTTTTTTTGTACATAACACAGAAATAACTACTCCATCCCCCATATCCAGAATGGATATTTATATAAGGTTCATTCAAGTTTTCAACCTAAATAAGACTAAGAGACCATATATATATATATATATATATATATATATAATAGTTGTGAATATATATATTATAGTTATGAATATATATATATATATATATATATATATAATATACATGATTTACAAATTAGACCACAGAAGCTACATCAGAAAAATTCAATATATTTTCGTCTGGATGAAGGCACTTTTCATATTGTATTTTTGAGTAAAATCAAATCCAAATTATATGATTGTTTTTTAAAACTGGTTTTAATGTGTTAGGTGAGCCCCAAGTCATCATTTCTAATAAAGATTGAATTCACAGGGTCTCAGAACTAGGGAGAAATGAATTTTCTATTCTTTTTCTGGTTTGCTGTGATCTTCATTATTGAGCCAAACCTATTTCAAATTCCAGAGACTATAAGTGAATGATAATGTTTGTGCCATTCTTACTGTGAATGACGGAGTTCAGACTAGTTAAGCATTCTAAGTAGTTCATCTGCAAAAACCATAAGGCTAACTATAAAATATAATGAAGCCATCAATCAACAAACTCAGGAGCATCATGACTGAATGAATTTAGCTAAAAGGCCAGGCATCCTGAGTTTACATCTTGACTCTCATGTACGCTGTTTGACCTAGGGGAAAATGTTTCACCTGTCAACAGATTAATCTACCAGAACATGTCCAAGAATTAGGATATATTGCAGAGATGTAGGTAAGCATGTAGAAGGAGCAGACTAAAGGATTGTTGACTGTTGAAAGAGTTCAACTCTTTCTTCCCACCAACTTCTGTAAGGACTGTGGCATAGGTCACGTGATTATTTGGCTACCTTCACATCCAGAGTAACTAATTGTGGAGGAATATGTGTGATATAGATGGAATCTTATGATTTCAGTCCTATTTGCCAGACTCAAATGCTTTTCTTTTTTTTTTTTTTTTAAGATTATTTACTTTGAGAGAGAGAGAGAAAAGAGAAAACCACCGGGGGAGGGGCAGAGAGAGAGGAGAAAGAATCGCAAGCAGGTTCTGTGCTGTCAGTGCAGAGCTGGATGTGGGGCTCGAACTCACAAACTGTGAGATCATGGCCTGAGCTGAAATCAAGAGCGATGCTTAACCAGCTGAGTCACCCAAGCGCCCTAAAATGCTTTTCTAAGTGGTGGATGGCAGATACAGAAGTCCAGCTTTCTCCTAATGGCGAGATCCTAGTTGATATGGTCTCTGATGGTAGAAAAGTGTTTGCTGCTACACAAAGCAGTGTTGCAAGCTTTCATCTAAAAGCACTTTCAAGGAGTTCTGTCCCCGTTCTACCACACCACTAACACATGATTCAGTACATATTACATCATTATGAAATCCAAGATATTCCAAAATTAGGTTTTTTACAAGATGCAACCTCCAGAAATGAACTTCAGAATGCAATATGAATGTGAAGTTAGAGACTGTCTGCAACACACGAAGACAACCTAGAAGCCCAGTGAAAAATACCAGTAAAATGAGTAGTCTGGCATCTTATAGGCAAACAAATGGTTGATTGAGCAGATTTTCATTTTTCAGCTGATCTTCTGGCATCATCTGGGCACAGCCTTATTCCTCTTGACTGATAATGATCTGTTCCCATACTGAGTAAAACAATATGACTTAGTTGATTGAACAAAGGATTGAAAATCAAGAACTCACTGCCCTAATCTTATTCCACCAGTGATTTGTTCTTTGACCTTAGGCAAGGAATTTCATTTCAGTTTCCTTATCTAGAAAATGAGAATAATGATCTTATCTATAGACCCCCACAGGGACCGTTTGAGTGTCATTATTCACAAGGGATGATAGATCCATCTAAATGTGCAATGTGTGAGCACTATATTAGAATATCAGTACTATCAAATAGCTTTGTCAACAAAAGAGAGCCACTTAGAAAGTAAAATTTTCCACTCCTTGCACAATAATGATTATGTTACACAGTGACCACCAAACATATTAAGTGAAGAAATTGTTATTAAATCTGTGTGAGAGAGCTCCCGTACTTGCAAACTCCTGCTTGTTAGTACTTTTCAAAACTATTATGAAGATAATCACAGTAACTCCTCCTATACCATTGCCTCAGAAATCATGCTGACGTTGGTCTACCAATAAGTAAATAACATTCAATTGACTTATTATATTGTATCCCTATTAAAACAGAATTCAAGACACACACTCGTTGTGCACTCTATTTTGTTCTACAGCAGATACAGTAGGATCCCAGTATGAACAGTTTTGAAAGGAGAAAGTACATCTATCTTAAAAGATTTTAAAAAGTATCATGCAGAAGAGTTGTTATCTTCTTTTCTCGGAAAATAAAACACACACAATACAACCAAAGGGAATAAAAGGAACTACTTTTTACGCATATGACTCAACTAGTGCGTCCCCAAGGACTTTTGCCTTCCAGCCAGGCATATTTCAGAGTGCTGTGGACATTGGTCAGTAAGTCTATTAAACTGGTAGGTTGAGCTAAGTGAAGACCCGTGAAGAAAATGTCTTCATTAGCCGACTCAGAAAAATTTACTACAAGTGCTATTTGAAGATACACCCCAATACTAGGTACCTTTGTAAGTCAAAGACTACATAATCCGTTACCCTAAACCGTATGTCTGTCCAAATACTTATGACATTTTTGAGGAAAATGTTGGTCTTATCCACAAGACCCTTATGATCCTTCTAAAAGTAAGCCAAACTCCCTTTCAAAGCTGGCTCTTAAATTTTCAGAACAGAACACTAATTTTATTGTTTACACATCTTAAGAAGATGAATATCTAGGAGCACCTGGCTGGCTCAGTTGGTAGAGCATATGGCTCTTGAGCTCAGGGTTGTGTGTTCAAGCCCCACATTGTGTGTGGAGCCTACTTTAAAAACCTAACTAACTAACTAAAATAAAAATTAAAAAAAGATGAGTATCTCTTTAAATTAGTAGTACATAGGGGCGCCTGGGTGGCTCAGTCGGTTAAGTGTACGACTTCAGCCCGGGTCACGATCTCGCGGTCCGTGAGTTCGAGCCCTGCGTCGGGCTCTGGGCTGATGGCTCAGAGCCTGGAGCCTGCTTCTGAGTCTGTGTCTCCCTCTCTCTCTGCCCCTCCCCCGTTCATGCTCTGTCTCTCTCTGTCTCAAAAATAAATAAACGTTAAAAAAAAAATTAAAAAAAAATTAGTAGTACATAATTGTAACATTGGATATGTTGCCAGATGACTGGGAAGTATCTCCCACAGTTTCACGTGAAAATGGCTTTTTGCAGCATCTGATATTGCAGAGAAAGTCTCCAGGAAACAACTTGACTCTTTATTCCTCTCGGGACTCTAATGTCTCACTCAATATTATATCTGCAATAAATCACCAGGAATTTACATGCTCGGATTATATTATCTCAGTTTCCTACAGAAAATCTTTCACTGGGTTAAGATTTAATATGACATGTGAGCCAGTGCTTCCACTTTTCAAAACTTACCCTAAGGAAATAATCCAAATATTGACATGCATGTATTTAACTGTATCCCTGCTTTGTTCCAGAAAGACTCAAAGGCTTGCATAAATTATCAAAATAAAATAAATTTAGAATAAGTGGATGAAGGAAATAGGACAAAAGGTGAAGGAAAGGACGATACTCTAGGAACAAGGTTGGTATGCTTTATGTAAGAGGTGCTTTTTACATTCCAATCCATGTTTGCTAGATACGCACCAAAGATTCAACTCAGCATTTCTGGCAGCTCACAGCCATGAGGGAAACAATTCAGTTACCTGATTCCCTGAAGAAAATAGTAACTGTTACTCAAAAACAAAAACAGAAAAGCAAAGCCAAAAAAACCACAACCATTCCTGGAATCTAAATGAGAAATTTCTCATTTGGTCCTCACAAAGAAAACACAGAAAATGAAAAAAAAAAACAAACAAAACAAAACAAAAGAAACAAATAAACAAACAAAACACAGAAACTGTCATGAGTAACAACAGCAGCAGCATTCTTAATATAAATACACCAACACATTGCAAAGGGGTGGCTCTGACAGTGTCCATTAATGTGGGTCCATTTTCAACCTGAAATTCAATGAAAGCATTTATATGGGAAACTAAATGCAGTTAATCATCCAAAATAGGAAAAGCTATATGATGCTCACTGCAGCATGTCTATAGCACTAAATGACTACTAAATTGTAATAGCTCTGAAAATTGAGAGTTAAAAATATAATCACAAAAATTATGAAGGAACAAGAAGAAACATAATGTGCGAAGGAAACAAGTGGGGTACAAAATTAAGAGAATAGTACAATTGCAAACATGAGGATACATCTGGCAGCTTACATATCCTGGGGCCTTTAGCACTAAAGGAACCCTACTGAGGTCCCTGTGAAAACCATAATTGCATATGGGAAAAGATGATTAAATTTGCCAACATGAAAAGATTGCCAGATTTGTGAGTATTTTACACCCTCTGTTTTCCAAACCAACGGAAATAAAGGTACAGTGACTTTAAAATAAAAATGCAGACATGATGTTTCCAGCTTTTTTAGAGAGGCAATATAAGAATTAACCATGTAAGACAATGTTCACACATTTAGCTCAAGACTGTCTATTCTGATACTTGATAGTCTTTATATACAGACCCCCGTGAATTCATTTCTCTTTGGACTTAATGCTTAAAATCATAATGCATCTCTTCCTACATTAAGCCAGTGAGAGACACAATGTGTTCCCCTTTTTGCCTTATCTGCCAGAAAACCCGTGGCTAAACTGACTTCTAAACTGTGATAATTATCTCCCATTAGAGGCTCAGCAAATTCTATTTCTCTGTTCTTTTTCATTGGTTTTGTCTTTTTTATGTTTTGCTGTGTTTGACACTGTGTTTTGGTAGTGTAAGCCAACTTAAAACCTTTTGTAGAAGGAAGCAAACATGCACAAATGAAATGATAATCAAATGAAATGGTGCATCTACTAAACATAAGAAGGAACTTCTAATGGAAAAAAAACTGTCCAACAATGGAATAGGCTAATTCTCTAGCTTTCTGATCACGGGAAATTGGAAGCTCCTTTACAAATTATAAAAAACTCCTCAGGGGCACCTCAGTCGGTTAAGTGGTTAAGCATCCGACTTCAGCTCAGGTCATGATCTCACAGCTCATGGGTTCAAGCCCCACGTGGGGCTCTGCGCTGACAGCTCGGAGCCTGGAGCCTGCTTTGGATTCTGCCTCTCCCCCTCTCTCTGCCCCTCCCCCGCACGCACTCTGTCTCTTTCTCTCTCCCTCAAGACTAAATTTAAATAAATAAATAATAAAAGACTCCTCAGAAAGAACAATATTAGACTAGTCTTTGCAAATTCTAGTAGTCTGTCAACAAAAAGAGAATGTGATATGAGAAAGACAAGACATTTTAAAATTGATCTCGTCTAAATCCCTCTTGTACTGATTGGGCAAAGTCCAAGTTTCCAAAATAAAATCGCTACTTGTTTGCAGGGCTGGAAGCCAAGTCTAGTCATCTGGGGTGTCGGCAAATGACAGTAGAACAGCAAAGCTTTCAACCACTTATTTCCTGTTTCCTGGCTTGTTTGTTTAACAGAGTAGTAATTTACTAATTTCTCAGGAGAATGTTTTAGATCTCAAAGGTTTCTGAATGGTATCTTTCTTTCCCTTCCTTGTAAAAATTCTCTCAAAACCCTCAGGAAGCTTTCCCCATGCTGGAGAACTCCTCTTCTCCCTGCTTTCAGTAAGTAGCAGACATATTAATCTGAGTGAACATCTAAGTCACTGTGGAATGTAGTGAATGATAATTAAAATACCCTGAAATCAATTTGTATCTTCTTGTGAAAATGGGAAGGACTTCTTGTGTATTAGCTGATTTATTTATTCTCATAGCAGAATATGATCTCCTTCCACTTTTTTCATGGTGCTTACATATGCATGACAACTACTGGTAATTTGCTCATTATTCCTTCACATTTCCAAGAGACAATAGCTCTCATTCTTGGAAATTTCTTCATGTTGAATGAGGACCCAGGATATAGGATATGTGCCTGCTGTGCACTTCAGATAAGTATTTGATGATAGTTACACAAGGATCTGTCTGGTTACATTGCATTTGTCATCCTTTGGTGCATACATACTTCAGGTCACGTTCAGGTAAACACTCCACAATACAGACACACCATCCCCTGGTCACAGGCTGCACTTGGAAGGCTGGTCAATCATCTTCCTAATGACTCACCAGCTCAGGGGTGAAGCAGGTGAACAACTGTGAACACTCAGCATGATCCATCGCTACTCCCAGAAAAAGTTCAAAGCGCATGATCCAGGGCCAGGTGCGCCAACCCCTCCATCTTTCCGTGCAAAATGCAGCACTTTTTGTGCATAATAAAAAGAGCAATTGGATTTTTATTGAGCATCTGCCTTAAGCAAGCAGTGTGCTCAGTGCTTTTTTTATGTAATATCTTATTTAATCCTCCTAACAACCCTGTGGGATATAGGTATTATTTTCATCACATTACTGAGGAGAAACTAAAGTGTACGAAGAGATTAAGTAATTTGCCCCTGGATACAAAGCAGGTAAATATTAGTGCCATGAGCAGGTGATAAAACCCTGAACGCCACACTCTTACACCAACTGATCCTTACACCAACTGTCTCCCTTGATGGCCAGGCAGCTCTCGAAAGGCAACGCTCACTTTACTGGCTCTGGAAGCAAGTGAATTTGTTGCTACTTCTTAATCACGAGATGATGATAATGCTGCAGATAAGGCCTATTTCTGCAATTGACATCGTTTAAAGGGAAACATAGCTTGAACATTCCCTCCTTGAAACATTGCACTCCATCTAATACCATGATTATTTCTCATTTTTACTGCTTCTCAGGCTTCTGCCCCTCCATCTGCTCCTTCGGCTTTGCTCTGACCCAGGACATTGCATAATCTGTCACAACTTGTTCTTGATGTTACTGCAGACATTCAGCTTCCAATGACTATAATGAATATGCGGTGACTCCCAGTCTCTCTCTGCAATGCTGCCTTCACTCTTGCCTTCTAGATCCCTCAGGCACCTCAAATGTACCAAGTCAAAATTTTAACTCCCATTATCTTGCTTCCCAAGTTTCCACCCCAGCTTGAATACTCTCAGTGAATGGTACTGCCATCCTGAAACCCAGATGGTTAAACTAGAGATGTGGGGGTTACCCGTGTGCCCCCTCTCTTCCTGACTTCTCATCTCTGACTGAGCATTGCACCCACCACCACCACCTCGTGGACTGCCCCTCCATTTCTCTCTCCTGGACTACTGGAGCAAGCTCCAACACTGCTTTCCCTGTCTCCAGCCTCACTGTCCATCTGCCACAGTCACCCGAGTAGCCTTCTAAAACCTGAATCTGAACTTGCCATTCTCCTTTTTAAAGCTCTTCAAGTGTTTCCTATTGCTAAGTTCAAATGCCTGAGGAGAGCTTTCTGCTGCACTCTACCTTCAAGGTTTAAATACCTATCTATAGTTTCCTGAATGCACCATACTGTTTCCTTTTTTTTCCTCCCCACCCTCCCCAACCATGCTGGTTCCTTTGTTTTTGCTTTTTGTTTCCTCCCTGTCCCCCTCCAACCATGCTGGCTCCTGTCTGTGCATTTGCACAAACTGTTAACTCCAACTAGAATGCTATTCTATTTATATATTAGAGGTAAATTCATGTTTCAAGGCCCTGCCCAGGCATCTCCTACTCTGTTAAGCCTCTGGCCTAAGCAAGCAGAGCAGCTCCCTTGGTCCTTTGTATCTCACTTCTGTTATTGAATTCATTCCACACTATTGTTCCTATATATTGTTGGGGAGCAAGAATTCCTGTCCCTTCAAATGTCCTTCTAGCTGGACTAAGAATCAAGTTGACATGACAGATTAACAGGAGAAAATCAAATTTAAAATAAGCGTGCATATGGGGAGGGGAATCCACACAGACAGGGAAATTCCAAAGACAGTCAAGCAAAATCAAGTACATACGTCATTCTGAACTGAAGAGAAGGGGATTGGGGTCTGGGATTGCAGAGGAAAGAAATGCATTTGACAGGGTGATAAGAAGAGCAGATGTTTGGTAATTAGATGTTTGCCCTGCCATACAGATGGGTCACTCAGATAAAATGTATCTTTGTTAATAACCCTTATTCTGGAAAGGCCCTAATTTAGATTCTTCTGTATGCTTGAAGGAGGGACAAAAGTTTCTCTTGAGCCCACAGGGTCTAAAGTGCCTTCAGCTCAAATAATCCGTATGCCAACGTGGCACACTCAGTGAGGGGGAGGGAAGCTGTCCTGAATGCCTTCAATATTTACACTGTACCTCTTCTACTAGATCTTGAGCCTTTAGGCTGCATTTATTGATACGAGGCATGTCAATGAATCATTCTCTCTTGGCCCTTGCAATGGCTTCCAATAGGTGCAACATACTTCCCCATCACACTGGCTTAGGATGCAGCTATGTGATTCCTTTGGAGTGGGGGCAAACACAACGTATGGCACTTCCTAGCAGAAGCTTTAAACAGTCTGAATAGTTTGCCCTCCTCTTCTTTGCTCCACCCCATCTTCTGCTCTCCACCCTGAGAGTGCCATACCCAGACTGCCCCTGCTCCCTCGGCCTGAGTCCCAGAATGAAAGATACATGGAGTTGAACCCAGGTCTGGTACCTCTGACAGAGCCTCACCAACCAAAAACCCTCCCGCAAATGAGTAAACCACTGAGTTTAGGGACAAAAACTGACTAACAGAAGACATTTTAAAGAAAGCAGCATGATTTCTGAACAATATTTAAAAGATGTCAAAAGATCCAATTTTGCAGCTAGCCACCCTCACACCAACTTGTGTTACCTTGGACAAGTAACTTACCCTATCTGTCCTCTAATCCCTTCAATTGTACAATGCGTATTTTGACTGGATGATCTGAAAATCCTTTCCTGTCCAAATTCTAACTCTACTATTCTAGCAAGGGACTTTACAGAAATACATATAGTCATTACAACATTGGAATGTGGTGGAGAAAAATGATGATTTCTACCTTCTGAAAGAGAAAAACTAAAACCCAAATTCAAACAGATGGAACCTAAGAATTCTGGAGGTTGATCATTGTGACAAAGGCCCATTCAGGGCAACATGGTGGGTTATACGCGGTCATATGTGATGATAAATGTGCTTGACTTTTGAGGCTCTGCCCTGTTCACTGGGCATCCCTCCCACCCTGATAGCAGCTCCATTATCACACCTAATCCTTGCTTTTTACAACCTAAATTACCAAAGCTAACAAAACAAAATGCTGAAACTACACCGCAAATTTCAAAGAGATGAGAACAAAACCAGTGTCTTCTTAGGTCCATCCCACCTAGCAATTAGCATACTTTCATGGTCCTGTTGTTATATCACAACATGCTAAATAGTCTGAAGGCTCATTATTGCTTAGGTTTGAATGCTAACAACAATGGCAGATATATATATTGCTTGCCTGGTACCAGGCAGTGTCCTAAGTACCTTACATGTATTGTAGTAACTCATCTAATCCAAAGGACACCACCAAGAGGTAGATGCTATTTTTAATTTCCATTTTGCTGAACAAGGAACAGAGGCACAGAGAGGCTGAGTGATTTGCCAAAAGCCACCCGGTATAAGAGGAAGAACCCAAACCAAACAACCAGGCTACAGAGCTCATAATCATAAACCATAACACCTTTAGTGGGAGAATCCAAGTGAAACTCTGATGACCTCATCTTCCCAGCCTAGATATTCTTAGTGTAAAATTATGCTTCCATATTTCTTTCAAATTGTCAGTGTTAGAAGGCAATTTTCATTTCTACTCCAATCCATCATTATTCTGTATAGGAAAACAAAGTGTTTTCCTTGATTTCAACTGTTTGCTTCCTCTTATAGAAACCAGAGTAACACAACAAATATATAGATATCTTTCCGCATCTCCCTTCCACTGCCAACTAGAATGTATGCTTCATGAGGGCAGAGACAATTTTGTTTGCCATTGTAGCTCAGCCTTCTGAATACTAAATGCACACAGTGGGCATTAAGTAAGTATTGAATGAATGAGTGAATGAATGAATGAATGAATGAAAAGTTCCTGAAGCCCTGGGTCATCATTTTGTTCAGGATTATACACAGAAGAGATATACAGAAAATGATGCTTACTAAAATTATATAATAATAGGAATATAATTTTTGTTTTTCTCCCTTTACATTTTTGCCTCTTCCATATTTAACTTCCAGAAAAATATTTTTAACAGCATCTGCAGGTGATAAGGAGCTAACTCTGCAGAGAGAAGGAATTTAAGAAAGTCTCTGCCCCACTAACACAAATAGGAAAATAAATTTAGTACCTGCCATGCATAGGCTTTTAAGACAACAGAATACTTTCTCAGATTGTAGCTCCTATGCCAAAATTTCTAACAACTTAATGCAAAGCACGTTTCTAAAATGCATTAGAAATGACTTCATGATTGATGTGATGCTGATAAATAGTTATAAAGTAGCTAAAATACATATATCATTTTAAATATGTAGTTTAAAATTAAAGCTACTAACTTATTAAATTGGATTGTATTTATTTCATTCACTTATTACATCATGAACACATTTTGTGTAACTATCACCACACAGTAACTAGATACCTGAATCATTAAGAAAATTTAAACCTTGGTCAATTTTTTGAAATTAATAAAGTAAAATTATTGCCAGTCGGGGGTGTTTTCATTTATAGCATAGATTCCTAAAGATATTTTAAAATTGTAAACTTGTTTTCAACTAAAATCAGGTATTCTTTCCCATCCTATAAATTAATGAGTCTTGAAAACTAAAAACAAAACAAAAATCTCTTGTATTGTTTCCATAATGACATGTTATTTCCTGATGTGCCACAAGAGGGAGCAAAGCCCCAAAGCAAGGGGCTTTGACCGAAAGCCCTCCAATGGCCCAATGTTGTAAAGAGTATAAGCAGACAAAAGAAGCCGGCATCGTGTTTTGGTTTTAAAATAAAGGCAGAGGTATAGCATTCAGCACTGTAGACAAAAGTCTTTGTTTGTATAAACACCATATGAAATACATTGGTTGGGCTTAATTCTACAGGATTTTTTCAAATACTTTTTTGTCACTTAAGAGTAACTAGAAGAAATTGATTACATGCTTAATTTGATTTAAGAATCAGGCAGCCTTGAGATGCAAACATTTATTTAGTTATTATTTCCCTGAAGTATAAACTGGAAGCAAATGCTCAAGACAAGTGGAAAAGAGAAAGAATTAGA
The DNA here is from genome assembly GCF_016509475.1 of Prionailurus bengalensis. Taxonomy (NCBI): domain Eukaryota; kingdom Metazoa; phylum Chordata; class Mammalia; order Carnivora; family Felidae; genus Prionailurus; species Prionailurus bengalensis. The sequence continues at coordinate 104,443,275 of NC_057349.1, forward strand.
AGGCCTGTGGGTCACAGACTCATTTCCGAAGTCAAGATTCATTTCCTACTCAATCCAGAACACCATCTCTTCTCAAATGTTCTTCTCTTTGCTTCCTGCTGTTTTCCACTGCTCAACTTTTCTTTTAATCTTTCCTCTTTTTCCCACTTTGAGATCATTACGTTTATATGTTATCTGGGCCCAAGATCCAGAGAGACCTAGGTTCAAATCTCAGTTCTGGCACTATCATGTTATTCAAAAATAGAACTCATATTGAATTTATCATGATCAAATTTATAATATATACAGTCTACTACCTTGATAGTTATTCAAGCATATGGGTAGTAATGGATGAATAATTTACAGATCTCTACCTTTTTTGTCAAAGGGTTCAAAATAATTCCTATCTCAATCTAATGAGCATAATCTGATTTTTTTCAGAGTAGGAAGGTTCTTAATGTGCATTATCTGAACAAAAAAATTAATTTTGTGCATAGTATTTTCCATTTACTTCTACTCACTATTGGGTAGTGTTGACTGTTGTCTCATTTCCCTGTAATGCCCTCCTTTATTTATTTATTTATTTATTTATTTATTTATTTATGAGAGAGAGCATGCGTGCATGTACAAACAGGAGTGGAGGAGGGAGAGAGGGAGAGAATCTCAAGCAGGCTCCACATTCTGCATGGAGCCCTGACTCAGGGTTTGATCCCTCAACCACAGGATCATGACCTGAGCCGAAATCAAGAGTTGGACACTCAACCAACTGAGCCACCCAAGCGTCCCTGCCCCTCCTTTATTAATCCAGGAAATAACTGTTCTCTTCTCTCGGTTCTAAAAGTATTTTCATATAACCGCTTTCTATGCATAATAATCAAATGCTTGTGATAGTGTGAGCTAGCTGTCTGTACAATTATGCCACATAGCATACACAAAGTTTTATGATGAATGAATCAATGAATAAATGATTTTTTAAAATTCAAAATATTCCTCCTAATATTTTTTAAATTTGCTTTTCTACATAAGGAAAAGGTGAGGTGAGAAAAAAATTAGTAGCAAACTATTAAAACAATTCAACCTTTAGTAAACATTTATTTAAAAAAAATTTCTACATGCAAGACACTATGCTAAGTCCAAGTACCCTGCTTACAGAAAGTTTAAAAAAAAAAAGGGTTAGGAAGAGAGGAAGTGCAAGGCATGGTCATGTAATAGCTGGTGTTCATCTTGCAGGAAGCACAGTTTGACTAAGAAGAGTATGAAAGATTAGGCTGAAAGACAGCCTTGAGCAGTACTATGAAGGGCTGAAATGTCAAGGTAGATAAGAATTTATGGGGTATGCAAAGGAGAGTTATCAAAGGCTTTGACTCTGCTAGATAAAAGAAACTAATGAGATACAATAACCAAATGCAATGCATAATCCTTTATTGCATCAAAACGCAAATAAATAAAGACGTAGCAAGGACATTTGGAGAGATTTGAGTATATACACTATAATAGATGATATTGTTCTATCACTGTGAAATTTCTCAAGTTTAATGGTATTATAGTAATGTAAAAGAGTGTCCTTATTCCTAAGACATACATATTGATACTAAAGTTTTTTTTTTTTTAATTTTTTTTTTTTTAACATTTATTTATTTTTGAGACAGAGAGAGACAGAGCATGAACGGGGGAGGGGCAGAGAGAGAGGGAGACACAGAATCGGAAACAGGCCCCGGGCTCTGAGCTGTCAGCACAGAGCCCGACGCGGGGCTCGAACTCACAGACTCTGAGATCATGACCCAAGCTGAAGTCGGATGCTCAACCGACTGAGCCACCCAGGCGCCCCGATACGAAAGTTTTTAAAGGGAAGGGATATGATCTCTGTAATTTCTATATATATGTCTATATAAAGAGACATATGAATGGGCGCCTGGGTGGCTCAGTTGGTTAAGTGTCCAACTTCAGCTCAGGTCATGACCTCACGGTTCATGAGTTCGAGCCCCACATTGGGCTCTCTGCTATCCATGCAGAACCCGCTTTAGATCCTCTCTCTCTCTCTCCCTCTCTCTCTCTCTCTCTTTTCTCTCTCAAAAATAAATAAACATTTAAAAAGAAAAAGAGGTGGCACAAAAACAGACACATAGACCAATGGAATAGAATAGAAACCCCAGAACTAGACCCACAAACGTATGGCCAACTCATCTTTGACAAAGCAGGAAAGAACATCCAATGGAAAAAAGACAGCCTCTTTAACAAATGGTGCTGGGAGAACTGGACAGCAACATGCAGAAGGTTGAAACTAGACCACTTTCTCACACCATTCACAAAAATAAACTCAAAATGGATAAAGGACCTAAATGTGAGACAGGAAACCATCAAAACCTTAGAGGAGAAAGCAGGAAAAGACCTCTCTGACCTCAGCCGTAGCAGTCTCTTACTCGACACATCCCCAAAGGCAAGGGAATTAAAAGCAAAAGTGAATTACTGGGACCTTATGAAGATAAAAAGCTTCTGCACAGCAAAGGAAACAAACAACAAAACTAAAAGGCAACCAACGGAATGGGAAAAGATATTCGCAAATGACATATCGGACAAAGGGCTAGTATCCAAAATCTATAAAGAGCTCACCAAACTCCACACCCGAAAAACAAATAACCCAGTGAAGAAATGGGCGGAAAACATGAATAGACACTTCTCTAAAGAAGACATCCGGATGGCCAACAGGCACATGAAAAGATGTTCAGCGTCGCTCCTTATCAGGGAAATACAAATCAAAACCACACTCAGGTATCACCTCCCGCCAGTCAGAGTGGCCAAAATGAACAAATCAGGAGACTATAGATGCTGGAGAGGATGTGGAGAAACGGGAACCCTCTTGCACTGTTGGTGGGAATGCAAATTGGTGCAGCCACTCTGGAAAGCAGTGTGGAGGTTCCTCAGAAAATTAAAAATAGACCTACCCTATGACCCAGCAATAGCACTGCTAGGAATTTATCCAAGGGATACAGGAGTACTGATGCATAGGGCCACTTGTACTCCAATGTTCATAGCAGCACTCTCAACAATAGCCAAATTATGGAAAGAGCCTAAATGTCCATCAACTGATGAATGGATAAAGAAATTGTGGTTTATATACACAATGGAATATTACGTGGCAATGAGAAAAAATGAAATATGGCCTTTTGTAGCAACGTGGATGGAACTGGAGAGTGTGATGCTAAGTGAAATAAGCAATACAGAGAAAGACAGATACCATATGGTTTCACTCTTATGTGGATCCTGAGAAACTTAACAGGAACCCATGGGGGAGGGGAAGGAAAAAAAAAAAAAAGAGGTTAGAATGGGAGAGAGCCAAAGCATAAGAGACTGTTAAAAACTGAGAATAAACTGAGGGTTGATGGGGGGTGGGAGGGAGGAGAGGGTGGGTGATGGGTATTGAGGAGGGCACCTTTTGGGATGAGCACTGGGTGTTGTATGGAAACCAATTTGTCAATAAATTTCATAAAAAAAAAAATTTAAAAAAAAAATTAAAAAAAAAATAATAAAAAAAATAAAAAGAAAAAGAGGGATATGAATGATGGGAGAGAAAATAAATGTCACAAAATATTAAAACTGGTGAATTTAGGTAAATGTACACAGTTATCTTTTCAACTTTATTAGTAAAGTTGGCGGGGGAAAGAAGGAATACTTTATATGGTGGAGGTTTTCTTTTTCTTTCTGTATTTCTTTCTTTTTTTTTTTTGGTCTTTTATCAGTGGTTAAATTTTGTTTCTTTTTTTCTTTTTAATTTTTATGTTGATTTTTAGTGTAGAGAAAATTCTTAACTCAATTTTCATTCTTTTGAAATTATTTTTTTCCTGGATGCTGGCAGAATTCTTTGTTTATCTTTGATACTAAATTATTTTGAAAGGATACACTAGGTAGGCAACAATGTGAGTCTTCTTAATTTACAAGCACAGATTTTTTTTTTCACCTCAGGAAAATTTTCTTCTACCTCATATTAACTGTTGCTTGCATTTCATTATCCTTATAAATTTCAAGAAATGTCTCCAGTTTGTGCATTATCGTCCCTCACAAATTTTCATCTGTTTTTCTTCTCTGTCCAAGAGCGCCTCAACTTTCTCCTTACATTCCTAAAGTGGCAATTCTGTTGTTTGCTATCTCCGATCTATTACCTTTTCATGCTGCTTTTTATGGCTAATTTCATGGAATTTTTATTTGCTTGAATTTTATAACTGCAAATCAAATGCTTTCAAAAAATTTTTCTGTTCCTTTTAGTGAATATCTCATGAGTATGAGTTTTCTCTACATCTTCTGATTATTGTTTATCATCTCTTATACTATCATTTTTTCCTAAACCATGTTTTATAGAAAAAGAAATGGTTCTCTAATCAAGTGATTTTTGGAAACTCCGGGTTGAAAAGTTAAATTTCTTTGCTGTAGGGCTTCTAAGACTTTTATGTGCTTTGTCGAGTCAGGGCTGAGGGAATGTTTTTCAAATGCATTTAACTCCTAAATCTTCTGTTCTATGGACCACTTCTGGCCTATCAAAGACTTCACATTCTGGAACATAAGTTGGGAAAGGTTGTTATTGCATACACAGAATCTCATTACTTCTATTTATTTTTCCCATTATACTCATCATTGAAAGAAAAAAAAAGCTTGGCATTTCAGAAGAAAACATATGCACTGGTCTTCCTCTCCATCCAATTCAATGAGTGTACATTTCTTTCTCTTAGAGCACACACAGGAAGGCTGCTAAAGCACCAAGCCTCTGAACATATTGCCAGTGTTTAGCAATTGTTCAGCCCCCGTGGCTTTGCTGGAAGAAAGGTGGATCTTCTCTTGCCCCCTTGGCATTCCTGCTGACAAAGAACAGAATTCAGTCCTTTGTGATCATTACGGACTGATGCTTGTCTCCTCCTCAAATTCGTACATTGGAGCCCTAATCCCCAATTGTGGTGGTATTAGGAAATGGGCCTTTGAGAGGTGATTAGGTATATATAGGTGAGGCCATGAAGGTAGAATCCTCATGAAGGGATAGCGCCCTTATAAAGGAGAGGAAGAGATGAGAGCTCATGTGCAAAGCCTCTCTCTCTTTCTCTCTCCCCACCATGTGAGAATATAGCAAGAAAGCAGCCGGCTACAAACCAGGAACACTCATCAGACATCGAATCTGCTGGCAGCCTGATCTTGGACGTCCAGCCTCCACAACTGTGAGAAATCAATGCTTGCTGTTTTAAACCACCCAGTCTATGGTAATTTGTGATAGCACACAAAACCGACTAAGACAGTAATGCTGAGTTGTTTGTTTAACCAGAAGAATGGGTGAAAAACACAATCACAAGAGAGCAAAGTTCTCGTTCCTTTCTTTCTATGAGGTTAAATTCACCCAGTTTGCAACACACTATCATTGCTTGTCATCTTCCATCTGTACAACATTTGCTGTGCTGCAAGCAGCTGTCCCATTTGGATGCAGAAAAGGAGGGGACTACACATGGTTGCCAAGGGACAGCCCGAATCCCCTGTCATTCTACTCAGGAGGGCAATGGCTGCCTGGTTTCCTGGTAGCTGCATGTCCTGCCTCTCTAAGACAGAAACACACACTGAGCACAGGTCAAATCATCCCCCCTCCTCCTTCGTCGCTAGCCCTGATCTGATGTGAAAGTCAAAATCTGCTCCTGCCACTTATGTCAGATCATCTACAGTCACACTGAAGTCGGGAGAATATCCACCCAGAGTCTGACAAATTATCGATTGATAGACTCAGTTTCCAGAGCCGCTCTGATTCTGGCTTATGTATGTTCCTTGATAGAAAACAGGAGGATGCTAACTCAAATAATTCTTACCTAGCCACTACCTCCATCTAGAAGTATAAAAATGGGACAAAATATAAATAAGAATACACTTAATGTGGCAACTAATAAAATGAAAAAAAAAATAATGGAATGGAAGACTTCATGAATTACAAAAAGGAAACAATTTCACCGACCTCCACATGACTTATCAACTTCCTACTTATTTATTTAATATCTGAAATGTATTATTATAAGGTTATATTCAAAAAGCAATAATATGCATCATTTCTTTTATTGTGTTTTCCTCCAAATAGCTCAAAATATTCATACAGAGAGGGTTTTTTTTAATAAATAAAACAAGGTAAGCAAAACCAGAAAAGAAAATGTAGATAAGTTAGTATGTAGTATTCACAGACAAGTGAAAGAAGAATGCTAAAGAACTGTGGCTTCTAGAAATGTTGGTCATAGATTTTCAATAGAGAAGACTTTTCCATGAGCCAGTGCTCTAGAGAAAAGATTCTTTGTCTATGCATCTCTTTGTGTCTGTATATGTACAGACATAAACACAGATATATGCACTAGATAATAAAATGTTAATTTAACTTTATAGAGTATTTAAAACATTTGAAATATAATTTATCAGTAGTGTTAAGAAAAGGAAATGTTAAGAAATATCATAACTCACAAAAAAAGCCACTTGCTACTACAGGCAATGATATTTGCAATTAAGCTGGATACAACTAAATTATGACTTTAATTAAAAGGCATTTTCTAAGATGGCACCAACATGTTTAAAATTTAATATATTTTATATGAGATACTGGAGTTATTAACATAAAAATTTCTTTCTGCAGCATGTGCACTTTTTAAAAAGCAAAACATCTTTAACCAATATCAAAATGCTCCCAGAATCCATAGAAGTTTCATTGCATAATAAATTCAAGGAGCAATCTTTTCTAACCATTTAGTATGGGCTCCTACTTGGGAGATACAATTGTATTTACATTCATGGTTAATAGTAATAGAACTGTTGACACACTCTTGTGGCCACTATGTCCACATTAATTTTAAATGAAGAATGAATGGATAGCTCAGGGAACTGGTAACAAAACACACAGCCTTTTGCCATTGGGCCAGCAACACATTAGAACGAGTCAGCAGATCTCAAAAAGTTTGGGTGCAATAATGGCATCTCAGTGGTCAATGGAAGTGAGTTTGGGTCTGACCCCTATGCCAGCAGAGAGACAGAGGCCACAATAGAAGTGATGTCTTTTTCCAATTTTTGTCTGTTCTACAAAAGCCTTATTACCTGGAAACAACTAACCTGTCAAGGTTAGAAATAGTCTGTCTAAAATAAGCCTGAAGCACAGCAAATAAGAGGATTATTTGTGATCTTGCGTGGTCCAGATTTTAGAAGTTTAAGAAAGTGACAATGGTCTTGCTTGTCTTTGTTCCTGGTAGACTATAGGGTAAAGAGGTAAGTATTTGAGCCTCTACTGGCTTTACAAAGTATATGGCAACTATGGAGATAGAGGAGAAGAATGTACCAGAAAAAAGTGTCTGTCTTCTGCCCAACGAGTTTATAATCTAGTGTGAAAAGCACATATTTACCTACAGTGAAAGAGTTACTCATAAATACAGATGAATCTTTGAATACGTAAGTTCAATGTGAAGGATACACACAAGGTCAACATGAAAGGGTACACATCTTCCCTAATGATGCCACTGTTGTTCTCATTGCCTTTTGAATTACCATCAGAATTAATTTATAAGACATGCAGAAATATTGAAAAAGTTACAGCACTTTGTATCCATGGTATCACTCAAGTTACTCATCCATATTATTCAGAAAGTTGCTTGAGATAATTCTGGCCACTTTCAAGTATCAAAGTTGCCCTCAGTGAATGAACACAGAGTTGCCCCAGCTAAGGGCCTTTAACAAAAGTGATATCCTTTCTGTAAGACACTTTTACCATCTGTGCAATACTTTAAGCAATGGCATTCTATTACTTTGAAGAGTGGGGCACCTGGGTGGCTTAGCTGGTTAAGCCTCTGACTGTTGATCTCCACTCAGGTCAGAATCTGACCGTTCATGAGTTCAAGACTCCCATCGGGCTCTGCACTGACAATGCAGAGCCTGCTGAAGATTCTTTCTCTCTCTGCCCCTATCTTGCTCGCTCTCTCTCTCTCTCAAAAAATAAATAAATTCTAAAAAATGTATTACTTTGAAAGGCAAAACATGTATTTGGTCTAAGTATTTCAGCATATTTACTTTAAAATTAAAATATATCCCAGGGTGTCTGGGTGACTCAGTCAGTTGAGAGTCAGACTCTTGATTTCAGCTCAGGTCACGATCTCCCAGTTCGTGAGTTCAAACCCTGCGTCGGGCTCCACACTGACAGTGCAGAGCCTGCTTGGGATATTTTCTCTCTCTCTCTCTCTCAAAACAAATAAATAAAACTTTAAATAAATAAATAAAATTAAAAATATGTCCTTACAGAGGCCTATTTTATATTCTGAAGAAGGGACTTCATAGTAATCACAAAGTATCATAAAAGTCATGCATATTCCGTGGGACCTACATGTTCACTGTAATGGAAATTTATCCTAGAAGCACTCTGCTCAAATTCAAAAACAAGTCAAAAAAGAGATGGTGGCTACTTGTATGTCCACCATATGTCCATTGCTTCAAACATCTCTAAGCTTTCTTCCCTTGGTCTTCTCCCCTCTCTCCCTGTAAGCCATCTCCTCCTATATACCTCATTCTGACTAAAGTCACATTGTTCCCCCATCACTCAAGTCAGAGGTACAAGAGTCATCCTAATTTTTCTGCATCCTGATCGTACCCTACTTCTGATCAACTACCGACTCCCGTCGGTTCCATCTTCTAAATATTTCTCACTTCCGTTTCCTACTCTCCATTCGCCATACCTCTGCCCCGCTTCAGGCTCTCATCATTGGAGATAAGCAGGACTCTCTAGTAAAGAACCCTAGGAGCTGTTTCTTGATTGTGTGGTGAGGGCCCACTGAGCCGGTTTCACTATCACCCCCTATGGCCAGCAAGAGGGACTGCACCCGACCACAACTTGCAACAGGCCCCATGGTTTCCTCAGACAAAAAATGAACTGCAGTTTCCCACAGTGCCCAAAGCCCATACGTGCTGGGATTTCCAAATAGCCCTGCAAGTAGTTGATACCCACACTCAGACTGCTTAGCACCAAAGCAAAGACTGCTGTTGTGAGTCCTCAGTGATTCCCACACTTGCCTCATAAGAAAAGGAGAGCAACAGACGGGCCCTGTGGTTTCTGGGGATACCCTGTGCCAGGGCAGAACCTTGGTGTGACCAGCTGAGTTTGGGTCCCATCGGTCCTCTGTGCAGAATGCTGATGAACTCTGCTGCCTTGCACCTGTGATTGCAAACAGCTGCAAGGGATGCCACCGTATTTGCCCTAACACTCCTCAGACTATCACCTGCAAAACTCATCCCTTCTCCATATACTCTGAAAGGTCAGACCAGGTCACTTTCTGTCTAAAATTTCCCTCTGTAGAACAAGATCCAAATTCTTCACGTGGTCTACAAGACCCTGAACAGTCTAGCTCCAACCTTCCTTTCCAGGTTCATTTTCTGCCATTCCTTCTCTCCTCTTCTCCATCCCTGCTACACACACACACACACACACACACACACACACACACCAGGCATACAACTCCATTCACTTGCCTTGCCAGGAATAATCATTCCCACACTGCTACCTGGTAACAATCGTTGGTCCAGAACACAAATGCTTCCTCCTCTGTGAAACCTTCTTGTTCCCCCTCAGAGACTGGGCCCCTGCCTCCACTCCTCTCACTAGACAGCTGTACCTTCCTGAAGACTGGGTCCAGGGACTGTGCCTTGCTGCCTTTGCTGCCCTTCACCTAGCAGAGGCCTGGCACATGGTAGGCACTTGAATGTTGTTGAAGAAATAAGCAAATGTATACATAAATGATACCAACTTCTAAATGCATCTCCCTTAATATTGCTGATGAGCTTTTTTTACCTCATGTCCTCAACGTAGTCATTTTTCAACTATCTCCAATCTGTTATCGTTTGCTCTTAAAAGGGTTTCATTGACAATGAATCTGGAATTCTCTCTACAACTTTAGAGGTTTTTATATGCAGAGTTGCCTAAGGTAAAATTACAATGTGCAATGCAGAATCTCTTCTGAAAAACCCACCTGCAGCTCAATTTTAGCCTTCAAAGTGTATTTTCCTTAAAGTGTACTTTAAACAGTAATATAAATGCTTACAGAACTCCAAACAGCAAATTAATATTAATGGTAATAACAATAATAATTCCTCTGAAGTACTTGATTGAAGTCAAAAGATAGCCCAACAAGTTGACATGCAATCGAAATTTTATATTTTTCATCAGAAAAACAATTCACTACCAATGACAAATAACAGTAGGGCTACTAAAACTACCTGTCATGCATCTAATGAAGACAGATTCTCTGGCTACCACATATAATATGTAATATCCAAAAGTGCAGCTGTAATTCACAGCTAATTAGTGCCTTGCTGTTAGGAGAAGTGTCATGGCCCTAACTCTCTTTCCAGATCTACTCAGACCTCATCAGAGCCGACAGCCATGCAAGGATCACAACAAACCAATTAGCACCCACCCCAACCTTGGGCCGCTGCTTCGAGCCCGCCCAAGCATCAATAAATCATGCTTCTTCATGAAGCTCTTCTCTGACAGCTGCAAGCCATTGCCGCCCAAGGAATAAAGACAATACTTCTAAGGAAAACCCACGTAGGAAAGACAGAGATAGAAAAGGGGTATTATTGGCCCTCCTTTGGCAGCATAGCAGTCAGCAAAATTGAAGACCATCAATTCAGGCTGATTAAGGGGACAACTGCACTAGAAAATAAATCTATGACGGGTATATCTGAAGGTCCTTAGTGGTAATCAACAGTCAGTAGTTGGGTTGTTTGTTTTTTTTAATGTAGACATATTGAAGACCTTTTCTTTCCATTTTTCTCTTGGATAGCCCTCCTTCCGGCTAATAAGAAAATTTTCCTTTCAGTAGAATATAATGGCCTGCATTTACTTTGTCCCCCAGTGAATACACAGCAATCAGATAATTCATTTGAAAGACTCTAAATTGTTTGACTTCATTCAAAAAGAATCCATAATGATATGCTGGTTTCCGAGCAAGGCCTACAAAGCTTCCTAGATCCATAAGCAAGCGCTAGAGTATTCTCAGCACATAACAGCCAATATCCTTGTAATTTTGTTCTAAGCCCGTAAAGCTGTTTTGTTCCATAATATTCTACTTAGAAAGTGTTCAGAATAGTCACTGTAGTCTGGGCATTATTCAAAGATATGACTCAAGCAATTCTACTTTTAGTTTGTTTTCCTCATAGAAATATTCTTCTCTGTGTTTAATGCTAATCTAAAACATTTAATCTCGCTTTTAGCCAAATAATGATTACCTAATTTTACATATAAGTATTGGGAAAGCCAAATAAACAAACATGGATACATTTAAATGAGAAATCCTCTTATATCTCTTCTTATCACTAAGCATAGAGATTTCCAAAAGACATGTTTTTCTTCCTCTGAGTAAATATTCTCATGGAAATTTTCAAATATTTATATATAAGGATGTCCACTATATCGTATTTCATAACAGCAAAATAACTAAAAATAATGAAAATATACAAAATATGAAATAGATTAATACCCATTCAATAGATACCCATTTGATGGAAGATTGCAGGGTTTCTAAAAATAATGATATAGACAAATATTAAAGGACATGCAAAAAATATTCAAGGATACTGAAAGAATAAGAAAAATGGAGCCTAGAACCATTGTGTGCATTTGTACACATACAAATAGGTGTGTATATACACACACATATTTATATTTATACATATTTTTCTGTACAAGGTGATCTCAATTTATTTTCTGAATATGAGTGTGTGTGTTTGTTTAAATAAATATGTTTAAAGGTTAAGCACAGAAAAAAAGCTTGCCAGAAAAGCTATTCAAATATTAAAAATATATCTTCAGAAGGTGATATTTTAGATTATGATATCTTAGATTATTTTAGATAGTTCATATAAAAGTGTTTATACTGCTTTCATAATCAGAAAAAAGTTATTATACCTAATAAAATATTCACTTATGTCACCTGGGTATATATAGGTGTGCACTGGTATGAAGTCACAGGCTGATAGGGCATCAATTCTGAGTGGCTAATGCCCAACCTATATCAGTCATTAAATTCTTTGATTATTGCCTTAGATATAAGCAAGATTGGAAAGGTCAGAGTCTCATCCTACTTGGGTACATTTCAAAAATAGTAACCAGAAGAGCATCCTCTAACTAAGTAGGGGTGGAGCTGGAACCAAACATTTTGAGAACACCATATTAACTTGATGCTGGAATAGGCAGGGGCTGAAGGATGGAGCCTCTGAAAAAAAACCTGCCTCAACACCACTGTCCTTAATCCTTTCCAGCTCCAATCCATCTGCCCTAATATTTGGGACTTCCTGGTGTGAGGAAGAAAACTGGGGACCAAACACATATAGTCTGGCCTGAGTTCAGGTCCAATCACAGTTCCTAGGACACAAGGGCTCAGGGCCTGCTTCACTACTGCACCATGAAGGCCATGCTGACTTCCAGCTCAGGGAGCCAGGCAGACACAATAAGATATGATAAACATTTACCACAGGGCCAACAGGGATAAAGGAAGGCAAAATCTCTTCCCCCAAAAGGTTTATGTCTAGTTGGAGAAACAGAGTACACACTTTAAAGGGCATAATAACATACAATGGGCCCGGACAATACAGAGGTCAGAGCACAGCAAGGAAAGAAAAAGTCTCATGTGACAGATGAGTCTAAATGGTCTTTAAGAAAGGACATTCAATAGCTTTGCAACCTACACTGAGAGACAGATTCATGAAAGCAGAAACATGCATATTAGCACCTGTAACTATTAAAGATAATTCTCAGGCCTTTCCTCCTTCCTAAGACAATGTAAAGTCAACATGTATTTGACTCTTTAGCTGAAAAACTACATTTGACCAAATTTTACAAGTCATGGGATTAACCAAATGCATTTGTATCCAACATTTCAATTCATTTTCTATCGACCAGGCAAAGACAAATGAAATGCAAAAATTGAAACGGTATTGTGGAAAGATCAAATTTGACAACAATGTAGTTTCTACTTTTTGCTTATCATTTCCCTAGAAGGAGAAACCCCTAGATAATACAAAAGTGAGAAAATGCAGCCAGACCTATTTAATCTTCATTTCATATGGAAACTTCTATCCATAGTTAGAAACTGTTTGTTAATTTCTATATTACTCTTGGGTAGTTCATATTTAATTTTGGTACTTACTACGAAAATAAGAAATAAGGCAAATTTCAAATTAACCTGTCCATGTTCACACAGCAGGTTCATGACTACAGACTCTCAAACCCATATTTAGATCACACAAACAATGCCCATACCTGAAAGGGCGAAATCTCCTTTCTGGCTTTCACTCTCTCTGATTAGAAAGGCACCAGTCTGGTTTTCTGAATATAATAGTTGTTTTTCTGCATCTGTTCTCTTGATTGCTCCAAAGAACCACCTAAAAAGAAACAGATGTAAACTTTAGTTAACCAATCAACCATTTTTTTTTAAAGAACAGGAAGTTCGGCAAGAAGTATTCTAACATCAGAAGTGTTTAGTATTCTTTAGTGAAACTATCACAGGTGTAAATGGTAGCTTTTGATACTTGAGATGATTTTTCTGGATGTCTGTAACCCTCACCAGGACTCTTTTAAAAATTATAAAATAGGAATTTGGCTGATGCCTGCTACCACGTCCCTACTCACATCTGCATTCTGTCTGAGAGGTCATGTGTCCTCCTTCTGTCAAATCCAAAGCCTCCAGGGTGGGCCTGCCATCTGAGCCCACTGGGTTCCACGCTCTACAATTACTCATCATCACCATCAAACTGTTCGCTGCCTCACCCAACACGTTCTAGGTGTTAGGAGGCAAACATTCCAATCAAAGGATTCATACATTTCACATTAAAGTGTAGACAATTAAAAACGTAGTTTTCTGGACGTTAATTCCCTCCCCCCATCCATTACTACCTAAACCTACCATAAGATGCAATGATTTTGCATGTTTAGGAGGAATTTATCAAATATAAAGGAAATTTTCATTGGTGGAGAGATTATGTGAAAAAGATACTTCCATGTGGGAAGTGTCTTCTTAGTGCCACCCCCACTTCTTATCTTTACCCTCCTATCCTGAACATTCCAGAAATATGAGTCAGATACTGAACACACAAATGTGTGAATGTGAGAAACCCTGGCAAAGAATTATGGATTTTAACATGAGAGCCAGTCTAAGATGCATATCAAGTCGGTACACACCAAGGTGATACTAAGAGGAAGCTGAGAAAATACGCTTTTCACTAATGACCTCCCACTCTAGGGTCAAAAAGTTGAACTTTATCATCTAAGATTTTAGATAAAACATTTATCTGTTCAGGTATCATCTTCTTATTTTTGTTAATGTCTATTTTTGAGAGAGAGAGACAGAGTGCAAGTGGGGGAGGAGCAGAAAGAGAGACACAGAATCCGAAGCAGGCTCCAGGCTCTGAGCTGTCAGCACAGACCTCGAGGCAGGGCTCAAACCCACAAACTGTGAGATCATGACCTGAGCCAAAACCGGACACCCAACCGACTAAACCACCCGGGCACCCCTTCAGGTACCATCTTCTAAAATGTAGACACTCAGGGTCGGCTTTAGCTCAAGCGGTTACTTCGTGTGTGGTTGCTAAAATGTAGACACTCAAAGAGAGAAAATATAGGCTTGAAGGAAGAAATACAGGCTGTGTGAGGAACTGTAGGCTGTTAGAGGATATACAGGCCATCAGAAATTGGCTCCAATTGGTTTGACATGTCATGGATATTGGGGAGTATGAGTGCACTGAGGGTGATACAATTGGAAGGAAGAGGGGAAAGGAAGTGAAAAGAGAGACCTTAAACTATAATCATTACCTGACAAAGCCAAGGTATTTGTTTACCATTTTGCCAATCAAGTTTCTAATTACACAGTATTAATTATACCAGTCAGGATATACCGGGTTTCATAGGAGTAATGAACAATGCCAAAAAATCTCCATGGCTTAAGATGACAAAGATCTGTTTTTCATTCAGCTGCATGTCTACCAAAGGTCACTTGGGGCTCTACTCTGTGTCTATCTCTATGTCTACCAGGGCATTTCCATCTCCATGCTTCCACGATTGCTGAGGCAGGAGATAAAACATGTGGCAAATCACAGGCTGGTTCCTGGAGCTTCTATTTAAAGCTTCTACATAAGAATGAAGCCATTGCAAATAAGTCATATGTTTGTGCCTAAATGCAAAGAGAGTAGGAAATGCAATCCCACTGTTTCCCAGAAGGCAAGAGAGCTGGAATCATTTGGTAGACTACACTAATGACTGCCACACTGATTCAACAGCAAGGACCAAATTGATGTCCACAGACTATAGTTTACCTGACTGAAATTATAGAAGGCATGGAAACATTCCAAGGGGCTATGTAACGAATTCATAGAAAAATTAAAAAATGCATGCTTTTCTACAACTGCAGAAATAAGTCAATAGAATAATGGAACAACAACAACAAAATTAATTAATTAATTAATTTAAAAAAATTTGAACAGACCCAAACACACAAATTAGAGGTAAAAGAATGGATAATTCAGGGGCACCTGGGTGGCTCAGTCGGCTAAGCATCTGACTTCGGCTCAGGTCATGATCTCACCACTCATGAGTTCAAGCCCCACGTCAAGCTATGTGCTGACAGCTCAGAGCCTGGAGCCTGTTTTGGATTCTGTGTCTCCCTCTCTCTCTCACCCTTCCTGGCTTGCAGTGTCTGTCTCTCAAAAATTAAAATAAACATTAAAAAAAATTTTTTTAAGAATGGATTATTCAATAACAAATGCCAGTACTACAAATAATCCATATGGAAAAAATTAATTGATACTATCTACAACATACAACATAGTCCTACATAAAGACCTAGTGTAAAAAGCAATCTTTAAAACTTTCTGAGGACACCAGACTAAGGAAGTTTTCTTAGATAAGAGAAAAACAAAAAGACATAAAAACCTTAAGGGAAAAAAATTGATAATACTTCTTACACTACAAAAACTTCAACAACTGCAAGATTACTGTGAAACAAAATTAAAATACAAGCCACAGACCTGGAGAAAATATTTGCAAAGTATATAACCAAGAACAGGGATAGTGGTCAGATTACATAGAGACTTATAATCAATATTTTTAAAAAAAGAGACAAAACAGTAGAAAAATTGGCATAGCATAATTGTACAGTTCACAGAAAAGGAAAACCCAATTACTAATAAAAATAAGAAAAGAAGCACAGTCTCTATCGGTGCCAATAATTAGGAATATTAGGAATATTAAATATTAAAACAATGAAATGTCACACTTCGAGCTGGACAAAATTTAAAACTTTTACATTCAGGTATTGGAAAAAAATGTGAAGCAAGAACCTTCATACAGTTCTAGATGCAATATCATCTGGTACAAATACTCCAGAGAGCAATTTGACAATATCTAATAACGCTACATATTCCTATACTATTCAGTTTCACTTCTAGATTACACACCATATGTGCTCAAGGAAATAAATCGTGACAGCATTCACTGAAGAATTCTAGCATTGAAAAATTGGAAACAATCTAAATGTCCACTGTAAGGGAATAGATAAACAAACTTGGTTATAGATCTAAGACAGAATACCACACAGTAATTAAAACAAGTAAATTGTTCAGGGACAAAAGGGAGTTGAAGAATGATACATACTCTTACAATGCCATTTACATAAAGTTTAAGTCAACACATAAAAAACACTAGATATTTTTATGGACAGTTGAATGCTTAATGAAAGCTAATAGTTAATAAGTAATCGTATTTTTTTTAGTCCATTTCCAGAAATGGTGACGTTTCTTCGCACAAATATCTTAAGCACATTAGCAACATGGGTCAAATATACTGATCAACCCCAATGCATTTTCCTGATTCTGAGTGCATTAATTATGGCATCAACATTAAAATGTTTGCTCTAAATGTAAATATTTAAACCTTTACAAGAATTATAATTTATCTAGCAGATTAAATTCTTAGAAGTATGATTATGTCTCATATATCTCATTATTTTCAAGAATAAATATTCCATTATATGTTTTAGATACATACATTACATTTGTATTTTGGATAATTAATTCTGTAAATGATGTATTTTCGCTGCCCAATATATGTATAAACATAAGGAATCTACTCCTGAAACCATTGTTTCACTATATGCTAACTAATTTGGATGTAAATTTTAAAAAATAAAAAATAAAAATAAAAAATATATGTACAAATAAGCAGTTTTTGTAAATCAAATGGTTAAAGATATAGTAATTTTACACCATTTATAGAAAGGAACTCTGCAGTAATTTTTTTTAAAAAATCCTTTTATATGTCACCAATTTTAGATTCTTGAATAATAGTTTGGTACACTCATTTTACAAGGCAAATCACACCAGCACTGAATCCACAATAACAATGAAATGCATGTAAATATTTGATTGGATCCATCGACTCAGTTAATACCTGGAATTTTATTTGGCCGGCTACCATCGGGAAGTGACTATAAATAAAACAATTGTTTTCTGCATGTAGTTGCATTACAATGCCATCTTTCATACTCAGTGGTGACGCAACCACTATAAACTGAATCGTAAGAGCATGTGCTGCAGCACAGACTAATGGGAAAACGATAGGTCTTTCCACCATCTACACATGGGAGAATTGTTCCTTAATTTGTGGTTTGAGCCCATGGCAGAACTGTCATTCTCCGTTCTGCACATTAGAGTCCCTGTTGGCCCCATCCTGGAAGGTCACGCACACCCCAGCCCTGCGTGTCCGCCACAGCCACTGTCAGCGCTTTCAGCTGTAGTTCTTGTGTGCAGTAAACAGTGAGTGCAGAGAAGGGATCAGGATACCCTAGGGCGGATCAGGGAGAGTCTTACAAATCAGCGATCCTCCAAGTGTGGTCCCTGGATCGGGAGCATCAGCATGCAAACTTGTTAGAAAAGGAAATTTGCAAGCACGTCCCATATCTACTGATTCAGAGACTGTGGGATGTTGCCCTGCAATCTGGGTTTTAATAGATCCCCAGGTGCAGCTGATGCACAGTAAAATTTGAGAACTACTGAGTTATAGGAATAGTAAAAAAAAATTAAAAATTTATATGAGACAGCTGAAAATAATAAGTTAGAGTTTGGTTTACATGGGAAAAATTACCCAATAAAATGACACCACACACAGTCAGGCACACGCATTTCATTGATCTTTAATGCAACTAACCTGTATTGCTATGCCATACTTGCCATGAAAGAGATCTTGATTAAGAATAACCAAAAAGGGGAAGAAAATGCTTCAACGAGATGAAAATGGAGCGAAAAGCATGATGTCTATTTTGGATGAAAGGAGTATGTGATTGAAGTCTAAGGTTTATTTTGTAAACATTTACCCAGTGTCTATGGTGTGTAAATTCTGTAGCACAGACACAGAAAGATCTGCAAAGCATACTACTGGGTGAAAAAGGGTAAGCTGCAGAGTAATCAAAATATTAGTTTTATTTATATCTTAAAAACCAAAAATTACATGTGCTTACTGCTCTGGAGATGAGTGAACAATAACAAAAGTGATGGCAAAAAAAAAAAAAAAGAAAAAAACTTTCACTTTTTACTCTGCATTCTTCTCCATAATTTGGATATTTACAATAATATATTGTTTTATATTATTTTGTAATTCACTTAAAAATTTAAGAAAGTCATTCAGGAACATGCTATAAAAACTACATACTATTAAAGATATGAAGCAGAAACTTTGGCAGTTAGAACTGATAGCAGAAAAATCTCAAATCAGTATGAGACAAGTGCTTACGGATGAACAGTGAGACCAACGGAGGAGCAAACATGACCCCAGGGTTCCAAATATGGATGGCTGAAGAACAATGCGCCCAGCAACACATTAAAGGCACAAGACGATAATGATTAAGAGCTACAGCATCTCACTGGGAACGTTAACTTCCCTGTGCCTAGATTTCGTCATTTGTTAGTGAGAATAATAGTAACTGCCCTGTAGGTTTGTTTTGAAAGTAAGAAAAACGATGTATGTAGAGTGTTTGATGCCTGGACGCATTCTTGCCTGATAAACAGCACCTATTTTAAGAAAACTAATTTAAGGGACAAATTATTTATTTGGCTTTAGACATGTTAGGTTTGAGGTCATGATGAAACATGAGTAAATATGGGAACGTGACCTCACTTCTCTAGATGTGTTTGTATCGGAAGTTTCCTCCCGAGTGATTTTTCTGTCCTGCCTGTCCTCTCTGGACTAGGACACGCTGCCACCAGGTGGCAGTAGGCCATTTTACTAAGTCAAAAAGGCTAAAGCTATAGTGTGATAACTGGAGGTTCTTTATTTTACAAAAAAAAAAAAGACAAAATTAGGCTTAAAAAAACAGAATTTATGCATTGTTACCTAATATCAACATATTATATAATGTAGATGTCAATTAAAATTTAAGAAAATCAACATGTAAACAGATGTGGTGCCTCCGTCAATATTTCTTCATTTCCTCTAATAGTCTTATTCTGTCCACTCTGCTGCCTTAGTGACTAGCACAAAGTAGGTATCTAGCACACTCATAATTGCAATCAAATGGTGATAGTTTCCTCCTACATTTTTTAAGTAAGCTCTATGCCCAGTGTGGGGCTTGAAATCATGACCCCAAGATCCACAGTCACATACTCTACAGACTCAGCCAGTCAGGCACCACTCTTCCTGTATTTTGAAAAAGAGAAAACTTATTCCCAATAACTGTTGGCTAACATTTACAAAATTTAACATATAATTTCTTTTCCCAATGCCTCCCTTACAGCCAAGACAGCTGGCCTTACACCACAGTAAACAGACCCTGAAAAAAACAAGTTTGTAAAACCAGCCCCAGACTACTACTGGCATCCTCCCAGAAACTGCAGAAAGGGAAATGGGTAGATCAGCTTGGCCTATCCACCCATGAGGAAAGTCACCTGGAAGGACTGCCCAGGTGGGAACTCGTGGTTAGGTCTGTCTTTTTGTTGTCCTCACAGTTACACATGTGACAATGGAGAAAACCACCAATCACCTTCACCAGTGTGGCTTGGGGGACATCAGTGACACTAACATTTTTGCAAAACACCTACAGTTTTCAGGGTATAATCATAATCACATTTATTCATTTATTGTGTCTAAACGTAAGGCTTGGATCCATGGTCCCTTGAGTTATGGCAGTTCCATAGGACTCACCTGCATCTCTCTGGGTTTCAGCAACACTGCCAGGAAAGCCTCTGTGCGGTTCCTTCCTCTCCAGGTAGTCACATCCCTCCCCTTCCTTAGGCTCAGCATCCCGCTCGGCTCACAGCAAGTGAGCCCTGACACTCTCTTCCCACTCACAAGCATGAGAAGGGCAAAGAAAAACATAAATAATGCTCATATGTATTTTGTTATTCATTCCTTCCTTTTCATTTCCCTCATCACAACCTTTGTCCAATTTGTCATCACCACTTAGATTACAGCAATATTTTACTATTTGTTCTCTTTAATATTAACAGCTTTTGCTTATTGATCAGGTACAGGGAGCCAGGAACTGCTGCTACAGTGTTGCATGCATTATCTCAGACTCTTCCCCCTTGCTCACGCCCCCACCACTAGATTAATCATTTGATAATATGACCTGGTACACTTCACCAATGCATACACATTAATAAGTTGTTGGGGCGGTGGGGGGGGGCATGCCTGGGTGGCTCAGTTGGTTGAGTGTCTGACTTTGGCTCAGGTCATGATCTCATGGTTTGTGGGTTCGAGCCCTGTATTGGGCTCCACACTCACAGCGCAGAGCCTGCTTGGGATTCCCTCTCCCTCCTCTCTCTCTGTCCCTCCCCAACTTGCACATGCAGGTGTGCTCTCTCTCTCTTTCTCTCAGAATAAATAAATTTTAAAAATTAAAAAAAAATAATAAGTTTTAAGGGTTCCCTTTGTTTCTGGAATAAAATCCTTACTGATTTGGAATTTCAGTCTGTCATCAGGACACCAGCCATTTCCTGCATAGTATCTTCCCCACCATCAATTCTTTAGATCTAGCTAAACTTCTACTCTTACGGTTATTTGTACTGGCATCACTTAAATTTGCCTGCCCAGAATCCCCACAGTATTCACTGACTACCCTTCTGGTGGTTTTGCATGTAGCATACAAACGCTATAGCTCCTTTTTTTTTTTTTTTTTTAAAGATTATTCTGTGTTCACTTGAGGCTGACGACCTCCTGGGCACAAAGCCTAACTGAGAACATCACATACGCCTTTTAGAATAGTCAAATAAATGCCTGTTGATGAAACAATTAATACATTGTACCTCGATGTGTGGACTTTATATGTCTTTCGGTTTATACTGAATGTTGAACTAGATAAAGCCTGTGTGTTCATGTAATCTTTTATTTGTGCTTGCCACATAGTTCTGGTGTGTTAAGTGCTTAGGGGAGAAGCCTTATCTGCTCTGGGCCAGATTCAAATGTTAATTGGCCACACACCACAAATTCCAATCTGATCACAGTCTTCTCCAAAAGAAAACATTTGCCTATGAACCTAAAGATCGAAAATGAAGCTTATTTTTCTGTCCTCCAGAACACAAGCCTATCAGGGCTGCACACATGTAAAGAATGCGTGACAAAGTGATAATGCCGCCTCCAATATCTGAGGTAGGACTTGCGGTCACATGGAAACCAGGAAGCTCCTTGCGTGGATCATATGATAAAGCTTTGTTGTTGTTGTTGCTATTGTTCACCTGTGTAGTCATCATAAAAGGGGAATTTTGAAGGAACTCTTTAGAGAGGAAGTAAGATGAACTAATTGGTACTTTCACCAGTGGGGAAAGTGTAGTGCTATGTGTTTGTAAGGATATGATTATAACCTGAACCCACTTCCCAGTACTAGTAATCAAAAACTTTTAATGACTCACTTGAATTTTTATAAAGAACATAACAAAGTTCAAATAGGGAGTCAATCTCAAGGTACTGCTTTGGTTTCACAACCGTCTTCTATTTGTGTGAAAGGAAATGGAAGCTGACATTGATTTCTCTTTTAAAATAAAAAATAAAGTGTGGGCATATATAATGATATTTCCAATCATCAAGCCTGAAATGTAAGTGTAAATTTTAACCCGTCTGCTTTGTTTTTGTACAACATTTGTGATAGTTTGTCCTAGAAACTAGAGAAATATGGATTAGAGTCAAAAAAAAAAATTAGTCAAGGGGCGCCTGGGTGGCGCAGTCGGTTAAGCGTCCGACTTCAGCCAGGTCACGATCTCGCGGTCCGGGAGTTCGAGCCCCGCGTCAGGCTCTGGGCTGATGGCTCAGAGCCTGGAGCCTGTTTCCGATTCTGTGTCTCCCTCTCTCTCTGCCCCTCCCCCGTTCATGCTCTGTCTCTCTCTGTCCCAAAAATAAATAAACGTTGAAAAAAAAAATTAAAAAAAAAAAAAAAAAAAAACATTAGTCATGGGGCACCTGGGTGCCTCACTTGGTTAAGTGTCTGACTCCTGAATTCAGTTCAGGTCATGATCTCCTGGTTGGTGAGTTCAAGCCCCGTGTCAGGCTCCGTGCTGACAGCACAGAGCCTGCTTGGGATTTTTTCTCTTTTTCTCTCTCTCTTTCTCTGTCTCTCTCAAAATAAATAAATAAACTTCAAAAAAAAAAAAAAGCATTAATCATTAAGAAGTTTCCATCTTTGTCACATCCAAAGAAAGTAAATGCAATTGATTGTATAATGCTTAGGAAAATGCCTTACTTCACAAAACACCACAAATGTTCACTGCAATTCTTTATTTGGATAAGCTTTTGGGTAGTAGTATGACTTTTGAATAGTTACAGGGAGGACTGATTTCAGAGGTGACTGCTCCACTTAGTTTCCTACCAAAAAAACCCCACTAGTTATCTCCTCTCATGAAACACTTCCTTTCTCACTTCCAAGATAAAAAAAAAAATGAAACGAACTTTTTAATTCACTTAATTTTAAAGAATTTATTTCCCAGTGTCATGAAGGATATTCTCTCATCCCACTTCATTTAAACCACTGAGTATTCTTGACAGATCTACAAAATATGGGGCACCTGGCTGGTTCACATGCCAGTACCGTATGTGACTCTTGATCTCGGGGTAGTGTTTTCAAGCCCATGTTGGGCATAGCACTTATTTTAAAAAATAAAAAATAAAGATCTATAAAATAACTTGCTCTTTGGGATTTTTCATAGAATAAACAAGATCAAATGTTGAGTCTAGTAAGCCAATAGTTCATGTGCCTACCTTGTTCATGAGCCTACCTTGTTCATGATTGGTTAATAATGATATTCTCTAGGAACTAGAGGGTATTATGCTAAGTGAAATTAGTCAGAGAAAGACAAATATCTTATGACTTCACTCATAGGACTTTAAGACACAGAACAGATGAACACAAGGGAAGAGAAGCAAAAATAATATAAAAACATGGATGGGGACAAAACATAAGAGACTCTTAAATATGGAGAACAGAGGGTTACTGGAGGGGTTGTGGGAGGGGGGATAGGCTAAATGGGTAAGGGACATTAAGGGGCATTCAGGAATAAATGATCCTGAAATCATTTTTGCACTATATGGTAACTAATTTGGATGTAAATTTAAAAATTAGGGGCGCCTGGGTGGCTCAGTCTGCTGAGCGTCCAGCTTCAGCTCAGGTCATGACCTCGTGGTTCCTGAGTTCGAGCCCCGCATCGGGCTCTGTGCTGACAGCTCAGAGCCTGGAGCCTGCTTCGGATTCTGTGTCCCCCTCTCTGCCCCACCCCTGCTTGTGCTCTGTCTCTCTCTGTCTTTCAAAAAAATGAATAACATTAAAAAAAAATTTTTAATTTAAAAATTAAAATTAAAAAAAATTATATACTCTATATCATCATGTACTCCCATTAAACCCTTTACTCTAAATAAGATAGTAAACATCTTGAAGGTATCTTAACCTTCTTATTACCCTACAAAGTGATATTAATATAGTATTCTAAATGTTTCATATGCTAAAATATGTCATTAACATTCATTTCATACTAACTGTATGGAGAACAGATGAAGAATCATAAGAACAAAAGAAGGGTATATTTCTTTTCCTTTGAAAATTTTAGAGTATCAAGGGAGGGATAAAAGATCATTTCAACTGAGTAATAAATAAAAAAGAAAGTGACAGAAACAAAAGCATTTAAGTGCTAAGGGAACTACAATCCAAGAAATAAACAACCAACAGTGTGTCAACAATGGAAGACATCTTAAAGAAAATAAGGATTCAGAAAAGATGAGAAATCCAAAGAAATGAAGGGCAAGGGTATGTCACAGATGAAGAACCAGCAACATGTTCATGAGTAGATTGGCTTCAAGGGCAATGAGGGGGAGGAGCGTCAATTAAATGAAGAAGAAACAAAACCAGTTCTTTAATGTTTATGGGCAATTCCATGTAGAAACAACCAACTCTATGTGGGAATTAGATCTTCAGCAAGATAAGATATTCCATCGAAGATTTAACAGTAAAGAATTTTGAGTTCTGGGCACACCTGCAAAAATGACAGGAAAATCTGACCTCTTCTTTAAAAAATTGTTTAGTGAACAAATTTAAGAGGTGAAAATGTGGAAGGTGAGGAAGGGAGAGCAAGAAAGAATTATTCTATGGGAGGAACACAAGAGAGGTGATCAGAATTTTAGAGCTAGAAATAAATTTTTATGAGGGTCCCTGGGTAAGCCTCTGAAACTTATTGTAAATGTGTTTTACTGAGCATGTGCATTCTCTGGGAAGAATCGTGTTTCATTAAATTCTCAGTGACGCCTGTGACAGAAACTACCCATCTCCTTCAATAAGGCTAAGTGGTTTTTTTTGCTGGTTCACGAAAGAGCTGGTAACAAAGCTATAACCACAGCCTACCACCGTAAAATCCCTCCACTCATTCATTTTTCATTCAACAATTATTTACTGAGCACTTACTATGTGCCAGGCATGGTTCCAGTTAGTAGAAATATAGCAGTGAATGGAACAAACAAAAAGTCCTGTTTTTATGGAGCTCAGATACTAATGGGGAAACACAGACAACGAATTAAAAACATGCATAATTATACAGTGTGTTTGAAGGTGATAAGTGCAAAAGAGAAAAAAAATGAAGCAAAGTAAGAAGAAAAGAGACTATATTTTAAAGCTCACTCTTAGTCAGCAGCAATATGTGGCAGGGGGAATTCCAGAGGGTTTTTCTGTGTGTTCCTAAAGTCAAAGTAACCAGAATAGATTCAGCTGTGGAGAAAAATTGGATAGAATCTTTGAAAGGAGTAGACAAGTGAGGATGGTAATCCACTCTAGGATTGAGACAATATTCAGATTTCCCAACTGCAGCTTGGCCAATATCTATTAGCATTTTTTTCTAGTTAAGAAATAAATAATATCCATCAATTTCACTAATTATCACTGATGTTCATGGAAATGCAAAACACCAGAAGCTACAAGTATCCTCCAAGGCTCTCCTTGGGCGTGATGGCTCTTTAGCCAAAGAAAAGTGAGCAATCTGTTTAACGGGAAGAGCATTCTTTTCTAAAAAATAACTATACGTAGAATAGAAATAATATTTCTGATTATAAAGGAATAGTTGAGGTAGGATTTCTTTCTAGATATCTCTTAAGTCCATACAAAAATCAACATGCTTAAATGAAATTGTCTTCCACGTTTGGCAAACGTACAGTGAAAAACAAAGTCTCTATTGTCTTAACCCATACATGGCACAGAGACATACACATATATGTGGATGAGGATGTATGGGTGTGTGTGTGTGTGTGTGTGTGTGTGTGTGTGTGTGTGTGTCCACAGCTACAATCACTGATGTGCACTAGTCCCACTGACTTTTTAAGGGTTTAAATGAAGCAGGTGTCCCAAGACAGACAAGAGGTGGGACAGGGTCCACAAAGATCAGAATGGGCACAAACATTTTCTTTTTCTTTCCTTTTCTTTTTAATAATTTAATCCTGTGCACCCAGCTACCAACTAAACTTTGCTATCATTAATAATTACCAATAATAACCCTAGTATTAATAACTGAAGGTTGTTTATAAGCCACATAAATGCCACCCAGTGGGCTTAGAAATGGTAGAAGCTGAACATATCCACAAAGCGGCTTGTTCTTAACAAAAGGAGAGCCAGAAATGGTGCCAGAAAAATACACCTTTTGTTTTCAGTGTCAACAAGCTATTTGTCAGGAAACAAACAGAAGGCTCTGCCAGTACTGGTGGATTTTTCTGAAACCTAAAAATTAGTTTCCGACTTGTTCTTACTTAAAATTAGAGGAAAGCAATTGCCCAAGTACATCCCCCACTCCTCAGAAGTACAATGGGGAAAGGCTGCCCAAGAGAAAGGAAACAGTCCCTCCCCACCCACCCTGTCACACACATCCCATCACTTCTCAACCTCCTCTGGGGCCTGTTTCTCAAACTTTGTTAAGAAAGCACAGGAAGAGTGCGTACAAGCAATGCTCTCAGGTCTGAGGTGGAGCTCTGGGTGCTGTAGCTTTTCAAGTGCCTCACAATTCTCTGGGAACCTGGTACTGCGTTTGAAAAGCACAGCTCTTCTTTGAAAGGAAAGACATTCTCTCATGTCTGCCATGTCTCCCACCCAAAACCTTTGTTCTCTCTGGTCCCTTCTGCCCCACACTGGACCCCACTCTCTAATTTTCAACCTGACCAAAATATTATAAATTCAGTCCACGCTTTGTGTAAAATTTGTGAAGTGTAAAGCTCTCAGTACAGTTTAGAGTGGAAAACAAGTTCAAAAACATCAAAAATCTCTCTTCCTAGAAATTTAGTATCACTTACCCTGAAGAGGGAATTTCCCCAAATCTTCTTTTCCCTCAGGTCCAGAGCTCCCTGTGTTGTTGCCAAGTCTACTTTCCGTTCCTCTCTCCTCTGGACCAGGCTTTTACAACAAAACATCCCTGGTTTTATATGCAAAGCAATTGAGTTCCTTATCCCACTCAGACTCCAAACTAGCATTCTCAGCATCCTTCTGTGTATATACTCTAACAGACATTAAATTGTTCTGCTCCATAAAGGCCCATCCAGTCCAAGTCCTGATTCTCAACAGCACAAACAACCAGAGCTTTGAAAATAAAATTTTCTCTAGCAAATTAAATCCTTAGGCAGAGCACCTCTCAAACCACTCCCCACAGCAGAGGGTAGCAAAAGAAATTACGCATATTCTTGCTGTCAAGAACAAGTACACATCTGAGGATAAGGGTGAAGGGGCAGAGTTTTTTTTCTTTTTTTCAGTTATATTTATGTTTTAAAGAATGCAGTTTTGGGGCACCTGGCTGGCTCAGTCGGTTAAGCGTCCGACTTTGGCTCAGGTCATGATCTCACGGTCCATGAGTTGGAGCCCCGCGTCGGGCTATGTGCTGACAGTGTAGAGCCTGGAGCCTGCTTCGGATTCTGTGTCCCCCTCTCTCTCTTCCCCTCCCCTGCTCATGCTCTGTCTCTCTCTCTCTCTCAAAAATAAATAAGAAACATTTAAAAAAAATTAAAAAAAGAATGAAGTTTTATTAAAATTATGAATTTCTTGAACTAGGTTGAAATATTTGCTCTCTCAAAGTGTCTTCGTAAGAGGATAAACTCTAATGATATACAAGGTAAATATCATTTGTAAATAGCACATAAACTATTTGTATGCAAATTTGTGTTCAAAGAAACTGAAGTAAGTCCTGCCCAGATGGCCACCTTACTAATTAGCAAATTGCAATTAAGTAAGGTTTTGTTCCATAATTTTGGTGATACAAAAAATTATCCAGTTACGAAAGCACAAAAGCCTGGGATTTTCTGAAGAAAGAACTCAATGAAATACATAGAGTATAGTAAATTCTGACTTGTCAAGTTGTGACTCAGAGATTTTTTTAAATCTTATAGATTTGAAAAGACTGCTTTTGGAATGAAAGCCCAGGACAGGAACACCCTAGAGCCTTGGAATTGGGACCCCCAAGCAGGCCTGAGAAGCAGGTTTTCCTAAGATGAGTGATGATAGATTCATTACATAACAGAGCTCCCTTTCCCTTCCCTTAGTGTCACCTGGGTGGCTCAGTCTTTTGAGTGTCCGACTTCAGCTCACATCATGATCTCACGGTTTGTGGGTTCGAGCCCATCGTTGGGTTCTGTGCTGTCAGCGCAGGGCCTGGAGCCTGCTTCCAATTCTGTGTCTCCCTCTCTCGGCCCCTCCCCCACTAGCTTTCTGTCTGTCTCTCTCTCTCTCTCTTTCTCTCAAAAATAAAAATAAACATTAAATAAAAAGTCTTGTGCCAGGAAATCCTGGTCTGCATAACAGGTGAGATGAACACCCCATTCGTTTCCTTCACATCTCTTTCCTTGGTTTCTTATTTTTGGTATTATTTGATTAATTCCTACTTTCCCACTATATTTGCAAGCTCCAAGAGAGCAAAACCCTATCTTTTTGCTCATTACCGTAATTCTCAGAGTCTAGTACGGTACCTGGTATTAATATGCTCTCAACAAATACCCTTGAATGAATGCATGAATAAATGAACAAATGATTGCTTGGGGATGTGAGTCTTAAACATTAAGGCTGACCAAATAACTTCAAAAAATAGGACAAGAATGTAAAGAGAATCATCTGAAGGTTTGAAACAGAGCAAAAGAATAAGTCAGATTTTATCAGTCATGAATATACTCATAGCCAATCAAACGATCACAGTCCTATAAGGAAAGTGACAATAACAATCACAGTGAGAATAACATTTGGATTCCACTTGATAATTCACAGGGTCATCATCTACATTACGGCACTCATTCTCATGGCAAATCTTAAGGCAATCAGAGCAGGTGCTTCAATATCTCCATTCTGTGGAGTTAGAAACTAGAGCTGAGAGAACAGAATAAGCAGTGCCAGTGTGCAAATGTGCAAAGCAGTTACGTGTGACATCTCTAAAATTGTGCAGAATATGCAGTGGGAAGTATGGACTTGTCCTCACATTGTAATTCCACTCCACAGAGTGGGTCAGAAATATAAAGAAACCATTGCAGAAAAAGGAACACCAGGGTGAAAACATTATAAACAGGTATCAAAAATAGTTTCACCTAACTTCATAGAAACCACCCCACAATGTGACCATAATAAAAAAAATAGGATTTGGGGGGCATACCCCTTTCACTGTGAGTAGATAAGCTCTCTTTTATAATATCTCTCAGAGAGAATGCTAAACAGAGTAAACCATTGGTTTGCACTAGTGTAACAAGTCATATATTTTCATTTCTCATTTTTAAATTTCTCTTCAACTTCATTGATTTTCATGAAAAAAAAAAGAAAATCACACAGAAGATTTGCCTTTATTCTTTTTAGCATTTTGTCTGCAAAGATTTTATGTAAAACACAAAGGATGGATCGCTTTCAATACATAGTAAGAGCCTAATTTGTTTCTAAAGCTGTTCCCATAGAAAAACAAAATATACTTTTATGAAGTTAAACACTAGTTACTGTTTGTTATTTAGATATAGGCTTAGTTGCATAAGGATCAAAATTTGAAAATTAAAAGCAAAATAAGATTCAAATAAATATTTAAATAAGTAAAACAATCCTAGAGTTGTAGATGATATTACAAATAATGAATTATGAAGCTTAAAGTAGTTTTTCTAAACTGCAACAAAAAAATGTGATCAGACATTTCAAAAGTAGATCAAGGGGCGCCTGGGTGGCGCAGTCGGTTAAGCGTCCGACTTCAGCCAGGTCACGATCTCGCGGTCCGTGAGTTCGAGCCCCGCGTCGGGCTCTGGGCTGATGGCTCAGAGCCTGGAGCCTGTTTCCGATTCTGTGTCTCCCTCTCTCTCTGCCCCTCCCCCGTTCATGCTCTGTCTCTCTCTGTCCCAAAAATAAATAAACGTTGAAAAAAAAATTTAAAAAAAAAAAAAAAGTAGATCAAATTATCATTTATTCTTTCTACAGACAATGGTGTTACTAAATCAGTGTCACATGGGGAGCCAATCAAAGAAAATGAGTCAGAAATATAGGGGACAAATTATAAAAGGTAGTTCTTCAATATTTCACAATTGTGTCTATTTTTTGTCACCTTGCTTAAATAATTGTTACTGATTTCTTCTTCTTTTCTAAGTATCCCCTTTCTTACCAATTCTGTCCATATAGTTTTGTACTTATTTTCTTAAAGAGAACCTTCTCCTCCAAACCACATTAGCTGTAGACTCATGAAACCTAGATCCATCCATGTTTAGAAATATTTTCTTAGAAAATCTCAATCAGACACAATTTTTCCATCTCCTTGAGTTTCAATATGTGCACTCGCAATAGACATGTTGAAACTTTCCATTCATATTCCAAAGTGGAGAGAATAGCATAATGACCAACTTGTGTGCAACACACACTCAACTTCAGTAATTATCCACATTTTTCTGATCTTATTTCTTAGTATATATTTAACTGGTCAGAATTCAAATGATTTCCAAAATTTAGTTGGAAAGGTGGAGTGAAAAAAAAAATAACGACTAAATAGTTTCATGTTCGCTTTTTAAAATACTTTACGCTCAGTTTTTTTGTTCAATTAATTTTTAACCTCAGATCCTCATTCTTTAGAAATTAAAAGGATGGATTTTAAAATGTTTCAAATGTTGACAAACATCACACCTAAAAGGGAAAACATTAAAATAAACATTTATTGAAGTCTACAATAAGCTTTAGGAATAATAACAAAAAAAGACTATTTGATTAAAGTTTATATTAAAATTGGAAAAACACACATATAGGCTAATACAAAAAGAAAAAAAGCCAAAAGTCAAAAAATATAAGCTACCTATCCCTACCATACATCATTTTGATGTCAGACAACTGAAGAAACATATTTTAAAAGAAACGTGAGGAAATGTTTTATAATTGACATTATGATCAATATGTCAATGGTGCAAACTTTCACATATGTCTGATAAGGCAGAAACTATGAAAAAAAGGCCTATGCAGTGTAATTACCTGAAATATTTAACTATGCTCCACATTAAAGTGCTAAAGGATTTTCTGCCTCATGATTTCTCTATGCTGACTCAATCTTCATGCCCCTTATGTGTAATTAATTGAGATAAATTTACAACAATTGTCATTTAACTTTTTTTTAAAAAAACTCCCTTCATAATAAAACTAAGATTGCAGAATCTGTATACAATAATGCAAATCTTCCTATTGCTTTCCAAAGCAATTCCCTTTAAGAGGATAGAAAAAAAAAAAAAAAAGAACAAATTAAACCTAAAAGACATGAAGAAAACAAACAATAAAAACAACAGTGGAAATCGCTCAAATAAAAAACAAAAAATAGAAAAATTCCACAAGGACAAAAAATTGATTTTTTGAAAAGATTAATAAAAGGTATAAGCCTCTAGCAACATTATTTAAGGAAAAAAAAAGTGATCAATATCTTCAATTAAAGAGGGGACCATCACAGATTCTCATAGACATTAAAGTAACAATAAAGGAATGTTGTTAAAAACTATATGCCAATAATTTTGACAACTTGGATGAAATAGACATGTCCCTTGATAAATACGTCTTACACAAACTAACACAAGGAGAAATAGGAAATCTTAATAACCTTAAAGAAGGTTGTTGAAGAAATTGTATCCACTATTTAAAACCTTCCCAGAAAGAAAACCTCACATCTCTGTGCTTCATAGATGAATTCTACCAACTTTTAAGGAAAAAAAAAATCAATCTTATACCCAAGCTTTCCCAGAAAATTCAAGAAAAAGAATATGTTCTAATTTATATTAGGCCAGAGTTACTCTGGTATCAAAAGCAAAGACATTTCAAGAAAACTACAGATGAATATCTCTCATGAACACTGATACAAATCCTTAAAATGTATTGTAAATCAAATCTAAGGATCCATAAAATAAAAAAATATATCCTAACCAAATGATGTTTATCCTAGGAAGAAAGTTGATTTATATTTTAAAATGAATGTAATTAACCATGTTAATAGATAAAAAATAAAAACTACATAATCAAATCAATAGATGCAAAAAATGCTCTTGAAAAAATCAACATCTATTTGCTATTAAAAACAAAAACACGGGGCGCCTGGGTGGCGCAGTCGGTTAAGCGTCCGACTTCAGCCAGGTCACGATCTCGAGGTCCGTGAGTTCGAGCCCCACGTCGGGCTCTGGGCTGATGGCTCAGAGCCTGGAGCCTGTTTCCGATTCTGTGTCTCCCTCTCTCTCTGCCCCTCCCCCGTTCATGCTCTGTCTCTCTCTGTCCCAAAAATAAATAAATGTTGAAAAAAAAAATTAAAAAAAAAACAAAAACACTTAGCAAGTTTGCAGTAGAAGAAAAACTTCCTCAATCTGAAAAAGCGCAGCAATGAAAAACCTTCACCTAAAGTCACACTCAGAGGCAAAATAAAAATAGAACAAAGATAACTAGCAGTTATATATCCTAAAGGAGACAAAGTTTGCTTTTAGACTGCTATCTACTAAACTATCTACAAAAACAGAAAGCCAGTAATTCTCAGAAGAATGTAATAGAATTGAGGATAGCTACAACAATGCCCTGCACACAACCAAAAATTAGCAGTATTGCAAAGAAACAGGGAGGTATGGCCCAAACCCAAGAAAAAATACAGTCAATAGAAAGTAACTCCAAATAGGCCCAGATGTTGGATTTTTAAAATGGGCAGAAGACTTGAGCAAACAGTTCACAAAAAGAGACCTAGGATTGGCCAATATGCACAGGAAAAGGGGCTGAACATCATCAGTCATTAAGGAAGTACAAATTAAAATTACAGTGAGATATATCATTCCTAAGAGAATAACTAAAATAAAAGACTGAGAACATTAGGCATTGACAAGTTGTAAAGCTTCTCTCGTATGTTGTTGTAAGAGTGCAAGATAGTACAAACCCTTTGGAGAACTATGTGGCAATATTTTACACAGTTAAACACACATCAACCCTATGACAAAATAATTCCACTCTCGGGTATTTACTTAAGAAAAATGAAAACATATGTCCACAAATAGACTCGCACAAAAATGTTGATAGCAGCTTTACTCATAATGGGCAAAAACATCAAACAGCCCAAATGCCTATCAAGAAGATGCAAAAACAAATTTTGGTATGGTCATAAAATAAACTGGTACTCAGCGCTAAAGGGCAAACTAATGATAACACTCAACAACAAAGCTAAATCTCAAAACCATTACATTGAGCAAAAGCAGCAAGACAGAAAAGTAAATGTTGTAAGACTGCATTTATATTAAGTGTCAGGATAGGCAAAGCTACAGGCCAGGGGCAGGAAAAGGGGGAGTGTCTGGAAAGGGACTATGAGGGAACTTTCTGAGGTGATGGAACGTTCTACATCTTAATTGCTGTGTTCAATATATGGGCATAAATATTTATCAAATTTCATCAAAACGTAAGCTTAAGATCTGTGTATTTTACAGTATGTAAACTGTACTTCATAAAATTAATTTTTAAAAAACTATACTATGTGGCTTTTATAGCCCCACTATCTCCTTAGTTAGACTTGAAAATAACTAGGTTGGCATTTGCAAAAAACATTCAATTGGAAGATCTAACCTCAGAAATCTTCCTTTCATAAAGTTTGTGTCTGTGCTGTCAGGGGGCACCTGAAAATGTCCTCCAGTCCATTCCCCCGTTATTAGACTGCTGCATTTGAACATAACTGCTTCCTTTAGGTCCTATTCTCACTTAAGGAGTGGGTGTGGAAATGTGAGTCACCTGAGGATATGAATATTTGCTTCCCAGTAAGATATTTACCTCTTTAGAAACATCTTCTGAAGAGAAGACTTTCACTCGAAGGACAGCAAAAATTTTACAGGAGAAATTGAAGTTAGTGAGGCCCCGGAACATCTGTCAAATGATACCACACAGACTGCCACTGCTTCATTTTTTTTATTTTTTTATTTTTTTATTTTTATTTATTTATTTTTTGCTTCATTTTTTTTTTTAATTTTTTTTCAACGTTTATTTATTTTTGGGACAGAGAGAGACAGAGCATGAACGGGGGAGGGGCAGAGAGAGAGGGAGACACAGAATCGGAAACAGGCTCCAGGCTCCGAGCCATCAGCCCAGAGCCCGACGCGGGGCTCGAACTCACGGACCGCGAGATCGTGACCTGGCTGAAGTCGGACGCTTAACCGACTGCGCCACCCAGGCGCCCCTTGCTTCATTTTTTTTAAAAAGATATAGACTGACATAATTTTCAGATGACTAGCTAAAGCTCAAAGCCTGGAGTAGAGAATGTAAACATCTAATCTGCAATACATTACGTAAATTTAACTTATAATTAACTTTAACTTATAAGTTTGACCTTTAAAAAGACCAGACTTAGAAGACCCCAATTAGAAGACCCCAATATCCAAGGTATGTGGTTACATCTTTCCTTATTATTGTCTATTTCTCAAAAGTGTCCTCACTTATTACTAACCTTTCATGTGTTATAATCCTTTGTTAATATGAGTCATCTACCATTGGTTCCATCCAGGATGGTAAACACTCTTTATGAGATAAGCTACAGTTCTGTTTATACTTGACTCCAAAGTATGCCAATTATTCACTGTACATGAGTATGTTTCACATGGCCTCTGGCCTCCATTTCCTCCTTGACATTTCTGTTGGATGCCCCTCATTCTAGTAATCTACCAATAACTCTCCAAGGCATGGAGAACAGGAGTCCTATCTTTCCATGCTCTTCCTTCCTTCGTGAAAGTACCTACAGAAGAGGCACTTTGTGCTTTTCTATAATGCTAGAGCCATCAAAAATACTTTTTAAAGATCCCAGCTATTGAGACTATGGCTAATTCATCCATGTATTCATTTACATAGTTTTTAACTTTGGAATGAAGACAACTGATTTCAGTTGAGAAGTGTGCAGCAAGCAATTCCTAAGTAAAATGCACTATTGTAAAAAAAAAAAAAAAACAAGGAGAAAATCTTCAGGATCTAGAGCTAGGCAAAGAAATCTAAACTTTTTACCAAAAGTACGATTCATAATAGGAAAACATGATAAACTGAACATCAGCAAAATTCAAAACTTGTGCTCTGTGAAAAATCCTATTAAGAGGACACAATAAGAGGACACAAAAGGAATCTACAGACAGAGAAAAATACATCAACTATCTGGAAACCACATATGTAGGGCTGTTGTCTAAATAAATAAAGAATTTTCAAAAGCCAACAGTAGAAAAACAAATCCATTAAGGAAATGGGCAAGGGTGCCTGGGTGGCTCAGTTGGTTAAGCATCTGATTCTTTTTTTTTTTTTTTAATGTTTTTAATTATTTTTGAGAGAGACAAAGTGTGAGTGGGGGAGGGGTAGAGAGAGAGGGAGAAACAAAATCTAAAGCAGGCTCCAGGCTAGCAGCAAAGAACCCGATTAAGCTTTTGATTCTTGATTTCTGCCCAGGTCATGATCTCATGAATCGCGAGATCGAGCCCTGCATTGGGCTCTGTGCTGACAGTGTGGAAACTGCGTGAGATTCTCTCTCTCCCTCTCTCTCAGCCCTTCTCCTGCTCATGCTCTCTCTCAAAATAAATCAACTTAAAAAAGAAATAAAATGGGCAAAATACATAAAGAAATTTCAGGGCAGAGGATATGCAAAGGATAAAGAAACACATGAAAAGATGTTCAACATCATGAGCCATTTAGGGAAATGCAAATGAAAATCATGAGATATTATTACCACTTATCAGAATGGCTAAAATAAAGAAGAAGGTCAAAACCAAATGTTGGTGAGGATGCAGAGAAGCTGGATTGCTCATACATTGCTGGTAGGAATATAAAATGGTGTAGCCACTCTGGAGAACAGTTTGGCAGATTTATAAAACTAAACGTGCAGCTACCATATGCTCAGCAGTTGCACTCTTGGGCATTCATCTCAGAGAAATGAAAACTTAGATTGACACAAAAACCTGTATAAGAATGTTCACTGAAGCTTTATTTGTAATAGCCAAAAATATGGAAATGACTCAGAGGCTCTTCAAGGGGAAAATGGTCAAAAAATTGTGTAATCCATATCATGGAATACTACTCCATGCAATAAATAAACAGCAATAACAATAAAAAGGAACATATTGATACATGCACAATTTTAATGAATTGCCAGGAAATTAATTATACTGAGTGGGGGGGAAAAAACAATCCCAAAATGTCTGATTCTATTTAGAACGTTTCTGTATAGAACGTTCTATATAAGGTTCTTGTAAAAAAAAAAAAATTAGGGGCGCCTCGGTGGCGCAGTTGGTTAAGCGTCCGACTTCAGCCAGGTCACGATCTCGCGGTCCGTGAGTTCGAGCCCCGCGTCAGGCTCTGGGCTGATGGCTCAGAGCCTGGAGCCTGTTTCCGATTCTGTGTCTCCCTCTCTCTCTGCCCCTCCCCCGTTCATGCTCTGTCTCTCTCTGTCCCAAAAATAAATAAACGTTGAAAAAAAAAATTAAAAAAAAAAATTAAAGTAGCAATTAGTAATTGTCAGGGGTCAGGGCCAGGACTGGAGGGGTTGGGGTAATGGGGTGGTGAGAAGCAGGGTGGTGGTTAACTATGAAAGAGTAAAAGGGAAAAAAAGTAAAAAGAGAGATCCTTGTGGTAATAGACTGCCTACAGTATCTTTACTATTAAGAATAACATACTTGGGGGCACCTGGGTGGCTCGGTCAGTTAAGCATCCGACTTCAACTCAGGTCATGATCTCACAGTCCGTGAGTTCGAGCCCCGCATCGGGCTCTGTGCTGACAGCTCAGAGCCTGGAGCCTGCTTTGGATTCTGTGTCTTCCTCTCTCTCCGACCCTCCCCTGTTCATTCTCTGTCTCTCTCTGTCTCAAAAATAAATAAACGTTAAAAAAAAATTAAAAAAAAAAAGAATAACATACTGGTTCTGATATTGCAGGATAGTTTTAAAATATGTTAGCATAAGGCAAAAGGGTAAAGGGTATACCAAAACTTTCTGTATTATTTCTATCAACTGCATGTGAATCTACCATTATCTCATAATTAAAAGTTTAATTTTTAAAAAGGCACTAATGTTTACAAATTGCTCACTCTCTTAAAACTCAGAGTGGAATCAGTTATCCCACTTGATTATATTTCAATGTGCTTTTTTGTTTGAGAAATAAAAGAGGAAGAAAGAAGAAATTAGGTTTATTTTATCTATGCTGCAAGCATTAATGGTTGTAGCGATTACAAATTAGTATGGCACCAGATGCCAAAATGTCAATTGTGGCTTATTTAAAAGTAATCAGGGACACCTGTGTGACTCAGTGGGTTGAGCTTCTGACTTCAGCTCAGGTCATGATCTCACCGTCCATGAGTTTGAGACCTGTGTCAGGCTCTGTGCTGACAGCTCAGAGCCTGGAGCCTGTTTCCGATTCTGTGTCTCCCTCTCTCTCTGCCCCTCCCCTGCTCACATTCTGCCTCTCTCTCTCTCTCAAAAATAAACATTAAAAAAATTTTTTTAATAAATAAACATTTAAAAACAAGAAATTAAAAGTAATCAAATTATTAGTTGTAACTGAGCTCCTCCTAATCTCAAGGAACATAATCTGAAT
Organism: Prionailurus bengalensis; assembly: GCF_016509475.1. NCBI lineage: Eukaryota > Metazoa > Chordata > Mammalia > Carnivora > Felidae > Prionailurus > Prionailurus bengalensis. The sequence continues at coordinate 104,480,805 of NC_057349.1, forward strand.
AGCAAGCAAAAATAACATATATTGGCAAAGTAAAAAAAGAAAGAGAAGATGAGAGGCAATAAGTCTCATGACAATAAGTCATGTGAAATGCATGGTGTCACCACTTTAAATAGGATAGTCAGAGAAGACCCCACAGAGCTGGTGACATTTGAGCAGAGAATTGAAGGAAGGGAAGGAGCAAGCTCAACAGACATCCAGTCAAAGAATATTCCAGGCAGAGGAAAAAGAAAATGCAAAGTCCCTAAGGAAGGAACATGCCCAGTGTGCCCCAAAACATGCAGGAGACCATGGCAAAGTCGGTGAAACAGAGAGTAGTAGGGTCCACATCTAAACTTTCAGCTCCATGAGGGCAGGAACTATATCTTTCATCTCTACTTGCAATGATTAGCCTAAGGCTTAACATAGCAGGAATCACTACATAAACGCACTTGCCTAAATTATCAATAAATACTATCAATAAATATATTGATAAGTGAATTACTGAATGTTATGAGTTGAATTCTATCCCCCTAACTTTCATATGTTGAAGTCCTAATTGCCTGTACCTCAGAATGTGACTTTATTTGCAAACAGGGTCATTTCTGATATAATTAAAATGTCATATGGAGCAGGATGATGTTGGTTAATATTAGAAATCCTGTTAACCCCAATCTGATAAGACTATTGTTTTTATAAAAAATGAAAATGTGGAGACTCAGACACACACACAGGGAGAATACCATGTGAATATGAAGATAGAGATGGGGGTGATGATTTTACAAGTCAAACCAAAGATCGCCAGCAAGCCCCCAAAAGCTAGGAGAGGGGCATAAAACATACTCTCCCTGATAACTGTCAGAAGGAACCAACCTGCCAAGATATCCATCTCAGTCTTGAGAACTGTGAGACAATACTACATTTCTGCTGGTTAAACCAACCACTTGGAGGTACTTGGTCACAGCAGCCCTAGCAAGCGAATACACTGAATTAACGTTTTTTTCTGACAGAGCCCGTACACTATGTCAAGGAAAACAAAAGAGATCCAATTTTTAAATGGTCAAAGGACTGAAAATGCATGAGGAAAATATAATTCATAAAAATAAAATAAAAATTTGTTACTGTAGAAAACAATTTTTTTAAATTGTGATTTCTGGTTACTAGAAAAGATGATACTAAGTAGTGACTATGGTTTTAAGAGAGTATAAGCATTCTGTGTTGTGTCCGTGGAATCCTTTGAACCCTTTTGAAAGAAATTTGGTAGTAAACATGAACAGTCTTAAAACTGTTCATTACCTTTGGCTCCATGATTTGATTCTGGGAATCTATCCAAAAGAAATGACACAAAATCTGGAAAAACCTTTATATAGAAAAATACTTATTGCTATGCTATTCAAAACACTATAAAAATTTAAAATGGAACAAAACCTAAGTGCTATTAAGAGAAGAGTTAAATTGGGGTGCCTGGGTGGCTCAGTCAGTTGGGCATCTGACTTTGGCTCAGGTCATGAGCCCATGTTTTGTGAGTTTGAGCCCTGCATCCGGCTCCCTGCTGACAGCTCAGAGCTCAGAGCCTGCTTCAGATTCTGTGTCTCACTTCTCTCTCTGCCCCTCCCCTGCTTCACACTCTGCCTCTCTCTAAAAAAATAAATAAACATTAAATAAAATCTTTTTAAAAAGAGAAGAGTTAAATAAATTATGGTACATTCATTGACAAGAATATTACAGAAATTTGAAAAATTAATATGAAGACTAAATAGCACCTTAAAATGCATAGTACTAAAAAAGCAGAATATATACACTGATTACTTTTAAAAACAAAAGACCTGTGCATATGAAAACTTAAAAGATATTTTGATATTTTTTATATATGTATATCACTTGGCAAATGTTTTTAATAATATTCAAGATTACCAGCATAAGACAAAATATGATTAAGTGCCAAAAATCCTTAGGAGAATTTCCAAGAAGAGAAAAATCACATCTAGCTGTACTGGTTAAGAGGAGATGTAATGTAGCAAGTGGATTTGTATAGATATATACAGACATAGAATATAGCTAGAGAGAGAGAGAAAGAAGAGAGAGAATTCCTAAAAGACTGATATGGAACAAAGGAAAAATTTCTAAAAGAAGATCCACATCAAAAATGGGGAGAGTTACTATCTCTGGATGTTTAGATGAGAGGAAATTTTTCTTCACATTTTTCATTATTGTCTGAAATATTTTGCAGTGAGCATTTATTAGTTTCCATAGGAGAAAAAAATCCCACAATCAGAAAAAAAGTAAACCTATGTCCATTTTGAAAAAAAAAAACAATACTAACATAACCAAACAAAAACCAGAAGGCAAAAAACAAAACAAAAACAAAACAAAACAAAATCCCCAAAACCAGAAGGCAGTTTTGCTTCTCCCAGAACTACATCTCCAATCAACCTCTCTCCCTAGGGTGGTACTGTCTCAATCCTGCTGACTCAGACCATGGAGCCAATTCTCAATACCACCACATTTTAAGGAAGAACTAGTATCTACAGAACAAGTACAGTAGAAAGTACAAGCGGCATTCAAAAAGAAATCTTTAATAGGCATGAGGTGTATTGATGAATATGCCGAACCTACTCAGCATTGTTATTACATCCCATGTTTAAGCACTTTACATTGTTAATTAATGTTGGTTAATATTAGAAATCCTGTTAATCACAACTAAAATGTCAAGTAGCCTTACAGCGAACACATATTCATTTATATTTCACGCCTGTGTTTAATTTCTTAGGGGAGGGGGAAACATTTGAGGTGCAGAGGGTAATTTTACACGATGACAATACAGAGTTAACTCATTTGTGCGTGTGTGTGTGTTTAGAGCTATTTTTAGATGTGCATATACTTCATTGAATTCGTTAAGAAAAATATTCTTTAAAAATATAAATAAAAGAAACATAAATGCAATGTCAAGGATTTTGAAATGTCTAGAACTGAAATCTAGATACCTGTCTATTAATAATACAGACTTTTGTTGATGTTATTAGAAGTACCAGAGGCTATTTTGTTCAACTCCCAGATTTTCCCTTCTTGCACTCAACATCCTTGAGCAAGAAAGACTATGTTCTCAAGACCATGCAATGGAACACAGGCTACCACTTACTAATGACAATGCATTTGAAATGCCAAACACAGATGAAACATCAACACAAGCCAATTAAAAGGCTACTTTTCGATTCCAAAGTCTAAGTGAAAAAATATTTTAAAAAAGTTCTGTGGCCGAAGTAGAAGCCAAGGAGAGACAATTGAGGAATGAAGTCATTAAAGTAATAATGGAAATAGGGGATCCCTCTCAATGAGATAGGAAGCTGCTGGAGAATTTTGAGCAGACAAGTAATTTTAATATTTTGGCATTTAAACAAAATGCAGCATTTGCCTGCTGGGTTGAGCACAGACTATATTTAGAGCAATAGTCAAATCAGAAAGGCCAGTTAGAAGACTCTCACACTAACCCAGATTGAAAGATTAAGGTGGGTTGGACTAGGTGGTGGCAAGAGTTGGTGACAGATGGTTGACTCATGGATATATATTAAAAGTAGAGACAAAATGATGTGCTGATTGACTAGAAGTGAAGTATGAAGGGAAAATGGGAGTCAGGGTAAATCCAAGATATTTGGCCTGAGCAAATGGAGGCAATTGACAGAGCAGAGGAAGGCTTTATGGGGCAGGTTCATCAATGGAATGCAGGAGCTCAGTCTTGGAGGTGTTAGAAATGGCTAGAATTTGGAGAGTTACATTTAGATACAGTGATATCAACGAGACCATTGAATGCATGTCTCTCAAATTGAATGAGATGACCAAGAAAGTCAGGACAGACAGGGAAGAGGAGTAAAGGTTAGAGGACTTGGCACTCTTAGTGTTCAGGGAGAAGAGAAGGAACCAGCAGAAATGTTTCAGTCGAGCTCTTTGATAAGAGCAGCTTCCCAGACTGGAAAGAGTAAAAGTCTAATTGCAGTCAGTTCAAGAGATGATCAGCAAAATTCAGATTGTGGGGAACTCTGTAGAGGAAATAAATTTCAAGGAAATAAACACAGAGGAGGGATCCATCTTAAAAGAGATTAAGTAAGACAAATTAACCAACTGTAATGGATGGATGTTGTTTGGATTCATAAACAAACCATAAAATAAATCCACAAAAATTTAGATTCAAACAAAGGATCAAAAAAGGTTTATAAGAGTAAGGGAAATTTCACAGTGACTGAATATTTGATGATATTAGGATTTTTTTTTAGGAGTGATCATTATATTGTAATTAAGTTCATTTGTTAAGAGTTTTTCATGTCATTTACAGGTATCTACAAGAAGAATTTATAGAAAGAACTATATGATGTTTAGGATTTGCTTCAAAACGACCCAGTGGTGGGGTGGGAGTAGGGGTAGGAAAAAGGAATATAAGGATGAGATAAAACTGCCATGTGTTGGTAATTGCTGAAGCTGAGTGATGAGACATGGGTGGGAAGAGGGAAAGGGGATACTGTTTTTTTATACTTCTGTAAATGTTTGAAAATTTTCATAGTAAAAACATTAAAGGGGCACCTGGGTGGTTCAGTTGCTTAGGTGTCTGACTTCGGCTCAGGTCATGATCTCATGGTTCATGAGTTCCAGCCCCGATTTGGGCTCTGTGTTGATAGCTCAGAGCCTGGAGCCTGCTTCTGATTCTGTGTCTCCCTCTCTCTCTGCCCCTCCACCACTCTGTCTCTCTCCATCTCTCAAAAATGAATAAACATTAAAATTATTTTTTAATTTAAAAAAAATTAAAAATGGGAGATAGAGAAAAGAAAAAAAGAGACCTAAGTACAGGCAACTTTTTCAAAGGTCAGGTGTACAGAAGAGATTAAAGTACAACAGCCAGAGTGGAAGAGGAGTTAAGCATTGTTTTGGGGCACCTGGATGGCTCAGTCAGTTAAGCGTCTGACTTTGGCTCAGGTCATGATCTCGCAATTTGTGGGTTCAAGCCCTGTGTAGGCCTCTGTGCTAACAGCTCAGAGCCTGGAGCCTGCTTTGGATTCTGTGTCTCCCTCTCTCTCCGCCTCTCTCTCTCTCTCTCTCTCTCTCAAAAATAACATTAAAAAGTTTTTAAAAAGTTAAAAAAAAAATTTTAAGTTGTTTTCAGGAGTTAAGAATGTTAATTTTGTTTGCTGCTACATAGCTTTCCAAGAAAAAATCATTTAATTCTTTACTAACTAGAATTTAAATTATATTGGTGAATTTAAGAGAGGTCAATAATTTTTATAAGAAATCAATACCCATTATTCAATTTCAGTTGAACCCACAGCATGCTTAAGAATCAGGCACGTTCTTACTGGGACCTTATGAAGATAAAAAGCTTCTGCACAGCAAAGGAAACAACCAACAAAACTAAAAGGCAACCAACGGAATGGGAAAAGATATTCGCAAATGACATATCGGACAAAGGGCTAGTATCCAAAATCTATAAAGACCTCACCAAACTCCACACCCGAAAAACAAATAACCCAGTGAAGAAATGGGCAGAAAACATGAATAGACACTTCTCTAAAGAAGACATCTGGATGGCCAACAGGCACATGAAAAGATGCTCAACATCGCTCCTCATCAGGGAAATGCAAATCAAAACCACACTCAGATATGACCTCACGCCAGTCAGAGTGGCCAAAATGAACAAATCAGGAGACTATAGATGCTGGAGAGGATGTGGAGAAACAGGAACCCTCTTGCACTGTTGGTGGGAATGAAAACTGGTGCAGCCACTCTGGAAACAGTGTGGAGGTTCCTCAAAAAATTAAAAATAGACCTACCCTATGACCCAGCAGTAGCACTGCTAGGAATTTACCCAAGGGATACAGGAGTACTGATGCACAGGGGCACTTGTACCCCAATGTTTATAGCAGCACTCTCAACAATAGCCAAATTATGGAAAGAGTCTAAATGTCCATCAACTGATGAATGGATAAAGAAATTGTGGTTTATATACACAATGGAGTACTACATGGCAATGAGAATGAATGAAATATGGCCCTTTGTAGCAACGCGGATAGAACTGGAGAGTGTGATGCTAAGTGAAATAAGCCATACAGAGAAAGACAGATACCATATGGTTTCACTCTTATGTGGATCCTGAGAAACTTAACAGAAACCCATGTGGGAGGGGAAGGAAAAAAAAAAAAAGAGGTTAGAGTGGGAGAGAGCCAAAGCATAAGAGACTCTTAAAAACTGAGAACAAACTGAGGGTTGATGGGGGGTGGGAGGGAGGGGAGGGTGGATGATGGGTATTGAGGAAGGCACCTTTTGGGATGAGCACTGGGTGTTGTATGGAAACCAATTTGACAATAAATTTCATATATTGAAAAAAAAATAAAAAATAAAAATAAAAAAATAAAAAAAAACCTAGGAAAAAAAAAAGAATCAGGCACGTTCTTGGGAATGCAAGCTGGTGCAGCCACTCTGGAAAACAGTATGGAGGGTCCTCAAAAAAATAAAATAGAACTACCCTATGACCCAGCAATTGCACTACTAGGTATTTATCCAAGAGATACAGGTGTGCTGTTTCAAAGGGACACATGCACCCCCACGTTTATAGCAACACTATCGACAATAGCCAAAGTAAGGAAAGAGCCCAAATGTCCATCGATGGATGAATGGATAAAGAAGATGTGGTATATATATATACAATGGGGTATTCCTCGGCAATCAAAAGGAATGAAATTTTGCCATTTGCAACTACGTGGGTGGAACTGGAGGGTATTCTGCTAAGTGAAATTAGTCAGAGAAAGACAAAAATCGTATGACTTCACTCATATGAGGACTTTAAGAGACAAAACAGATGAACATAAGGGAAGGGAAACAATAAGAATATAAAAAGGGGGAGGGGGACAAAGCATAAGAGACTCATAAATATGGAAAACAAACAGAGGGCTACTGGAGGGGGTGTGGGAGGGGGGATGGGCTAAATGGGTAAGGGGCATTAAGGAATCTATTCCTGAAATCATTGTTGCATTATATGCTAATTCAGATGTAAATTTTAAAAAATTAAATTAACAAAAAAAAGTTACAACTTTAACAAAAATGAGTCTTTTGAAATAAAAATAAATAAAAATAAAAAACAAAAACAAAACAAAAAAGGAGAATCAGGCATGTTCTACACTTGCTAATGTTTTCATTCTTTTCTAATATGACCACAGTCATTACTCAGTCCTACACACCCATCAAAAGAACTTACAAAAAACTTCTACCTAATAATATTGATTGAAAATTCTGCTTCAAAGTTATAATCTGATAACATTTTATTAGCAAACTATTGTGCATAATAGTGAATAAACTTGAATTAAATGTAACAAATGTCTAAATCAAAAAAAAGGAAGAAACAAGGAAAACTGTCATATAATTCATGTAGCTACTCCTTAAAACCAAATTTTCTGACTCACCGACCTTTAAATAGAATTATTGTTAAATGTTTTCCTTAATTCTCCACTCTACTGATTATTTTTTTTCCAATATTGGTGGTTAAGCTAACAGGTACTGAGTTTTTGTGTTGCAACAACTAGTGAATAAATAGTGAGCAGGTGAATATCTGTTTCTATGGTTTCTGTTTACAGTAGAGAACATTCACATTGATCTTTGACACTTGTTACTTTGCTTTGTAATAGAAATTTAAATATTGTCTTCTCCTCCCTTATTCATATCCTTAGTTTTCTCCATCTTGTCCTCAATTGAACTATTCTCTTTCCTTTTTTCTGGCTTTCTTTCTCAAGGATCATTACCTCTAAGTTTCATTACACATGATTCCATTTCAGTTTTCCATTCCAGGAAGTGTCTGGATAGAAAAGGAACATGCAGGAGATCTATCTGCTCTTTTTTAATAAGTTTGTCTGAACAAATACTGAGTTTCTGAAAATAGATCAGCAATTTAAGAAGAAATAACAAAGTTTCCTTTTTTGCTGGGACAAAGCCTCTTTCCATGACAAATCCTCGAGGAAGAGGGATCGTTTTCTTCCCTCTTTCAGCAGTGGCTGAGATCCCATTAGATAAGGTAAGCTCCAGGAATGCAGTGAACCTTGCCAATTCCTTGGGTTGCCCTCTGCAAATATACTTACTTTCTGCTGGATCAAACTAAACCATTCATTACTTACACTCGTACTTCTCTACAATGGCACAAAATTATAGCAACCAAAAGTTGCTAAAATTAATGTCAAATGGATAAAAACATAGGTTTCAAAAACAGGTTGAGATCATTTTTCTCATAATACCCACTGCACTAAACTGAATCGTGAAGTGTGCTGACTGATCTCTGTCAGGTATGACAATGTGTTTAAAATGTTAAACCAAAATGCTTATTGACATATTTTATATTCCCAGAACCATTGAGCAAAGATTCCTGGGAGATACTCCTTCTTTGCATTTGAAGATTAATTTTTGTCAAATTACTTTCAAAAATCAAACAAACTGAAAATATTCCTTTGAAAAAGATTTTTTTAAATGGTACTTTGTCCATTAAATAAATGAAATAGTTTCACTAGATAAATACCAGTCTACTTAACTGTAAATGTAAATGTATAGATAAGGTGAACAAAATAAAGTGAGCTCTGTCCTAGGAAAAGTCATCACGGGAACTCTGCAGGAGTTTATGTAAGCCTTCTCAGTATGTGTTCACCTATTTATTTTTTTTAGCTCCTCAAAAGCAATTTCATATTCTGCCTGTGAACACGTCATCAGAAAAAAAAAAGTTGTTTTTATTATTGTGAACACAGCATTTTTTAAAAACTACTAAATCAGCAAATAACAAAGCAAGCCTTCAGGTTTCCCTAAGGGGGAATGTCAGACACACCCAAATGTGTCAGTACTTTTCTTTGTGAGACTTTCTAAATCACTGGGGGCCAAGGAAGGCTATTAACTTCTTTTAACTCCCTACAAAAGCCTTGTTTTACCACCTTGCCTATACAGTCAATTTTCCATTACTGAATGTTAAAGCCTTCTTGTATCACTGTGAAGTTGCTTTAACCCAATTTGTCCACAGTACAGGAGGTCAATTCATTTTTAGGTCCCAGTAGTCATGCACTTGGTTTTATTTTTTGTACAATAAATGTACGCATTTTTGTCAGTTGTTTTCTTTTTGCCCCGTGAAAGATAATCAACACTGAAGTGTACTATATCACTGGATGGCAAAAAGAGGGTAGAATGAAGAAAAGGGTTTAAGTCACTTTGGTTGACAGTAATTGGCATTTTATTTTTCTCACTGTGGACCCAAAAGTAAAGCCTGAGTTGAAAAACCTCATCTTGTTATATAGCCTCCTCAGTATAAATGTTTATGTAACGCAAATGTAAAAGCACAGGGATAATTTTTTAAACACAGTTAAAATAACATAAGCCGGGGCGCCTGGGTGGCGCAGTCGGTTAAGCGTCCGACTTCAGCCAGGTCACGATCTCGCAGTCCGTGAGTTCGAGCCCCGCGTCGGGCTCTGGGCTGATGGCTCAGAGCCTGGAGCCTGTTTCCGATTCTGTGTCTCCCTCTCTCTCTGCCCCTCCCCTGTTCATGCTCTGTCTCTCTCTGTCCCAAAAATAAAATAAACATTGAAAAAAAAAATAAAATAAAATAACATAAGCCTAGAATCATGAACTTTCCTACGTGCCCACATTTGCCCAACTTATTTCCATTCTCAGCAAGGTATCTGTATCTAGTCTTCCTTCAACTACAAACCAGGCCATGCTATCATCGACCTGCTCACCAATTTCCTTTCTCCTACTTTCTCACAGTCTCACTTCATTTAATTTCCTTAAACACCAGCTTTATACTGGTGTTTATCTTTGCTCATTTTTGCTCATGGGATCTTCTGTTTGTTCCTTACATCTTCTTTTGCGATGTTTATTAAAAATTCATCTGTTCTTTTTACCCACATTTTAAACCACTGAGTCCCCTCCTTCCCTTTGTTTCAATTCTTCTCTTTGTTCTTTGTGTGTTTCTCCTCAAATGCATGTGGGTCTCACACAGGTTTGAAGCCCCTACTGAGGGCAATTTCCTGCCTCACTCTGCAGATCAAGAGATAACCAGATTGAATTACACGTGCACAAACACACACTGACTACAATTCTGGAAACAAGTAGAAAGGGCGGGGAAATTGTGTGAAATTCTCCAGCAAACAAAGATGTATGCCTGGTTGAAACAGAGAAGGAAACAAACAAGGTAAGAGGCAGGAGAGACACCACCAACTAGTGTTAGAATGAGGGGGAAAAAATTGGGAGCAAGATAAAGGAGTGGTTAGGTAGAGTTTCGCCCAATAGTTGTTCATTGTAATCTACCCAACAACCTGTCATGCTGCTTTAGAATTAGTCTCTCAACTAAACTCAGAAAGACCATTTAAAAATGTATTCTTTTTTTTTTTTAATTTTTTTTTTCAACGTTTTTATTTATTTTTGGGACAGAGAGAGACAGAGCATGAATGGGGGAGGGGCAGAGAGAGAGGGAGACACAGAATCGGAAACAGGCTCCAGGCTCCGAGCCATCATCCCAGAGCCTGACGCGGGGCTCGAACTCACGGACTGCGAGATCGTGACCTGGCTGAAGTCGGACGCTTAACCGACTGCGCCACCCAGGCGCCCCTAAAAATGTATTCTTAATTAGTATATAAAGATACAAAATTACTTTTTCTTTATAAGTTAAGGTTTTAAAATATAAAACATGTCTAGAATAATTATTATTTATGTAATAAAGTAGGTTATAATAACAGACCCCTACAAAACTCAGTACTTGTTCTATAGTTTAAGAACCAAAAGGATTCTAAAAAAAAGGAGAGAGAGAAAAAGAAGGAAGAAAATAAACCAGACTTAAGGTCAAATACAGTTATTGTGAACAAGCATTTAACTGGACTCTGAGCTTCATGGTACTTAATTTAAAAAAATGTGATATGTAATAAAATTCTTATCTGCTATAAGGAAGTAAATCAATTTTTCAAGAGAAACAAAAAAACTGTGCCTTTGCTAACTTTATAATACAGATTTGTATGCTTTTTTAACATGGTCCCCATTAGAACATTATAAAACCTATAACCCCTTATCCTAAAAAATGTACAAATATACATCACATAAATTTCTTTTCTTTTTAAGACAGAGAGAGATCGTGAACAGGGGGAGGGCCAAAGGGAGAGGGAGAGAAAGAATCTTAAGGAGTCTCCATGACCAATGTGGAGCCCAATGAAGGATTGATCTCATGACACTGAGATCATGACCTAAGCCAAAATCAAGAGTTGGATGCTTAACCAACTGAGCCATCCAGGTGCTCCTACATCACACAAATATTACACAGCATTTCAGAGGATTCATGATTGTCTTAAGCCTATCTCTAAGAGTCTATGGTCTACAAGTTAAGGATTCTTGTCATTGAAATTTGAGGGAAGAGTATCTTCAAAATCATAGTGTATAATGACAACAGAAATTGCAAAAGCTATATGTTTTTATATCTTTCTTATTTATGTTAGGTGGGTAATATTAAAGGATAATTCAGTGAAAGTAGTTTTATGAGGAAGGTAAATCATGAACTATATATGTTCAATCATAATATTTGTATGTGGCCTTTTGGCCAGCATATTTGCTACCCTTTATGTCTCATGACCTAAGTGACTTCTAAGCATTTAAGTGTTTTGCAGAAGTATGGAATTTATAATACTCAGATGAGAAAATCCGATAGCTACTGTTTATCATTCCCTTACTTTATTTTATACTTTACTAACCTGCATGCCTACCCAAACAATATATTATTTGTTTTTCCTTATTTGTAGACTTTATAAAATAGAATCTTATTATATGCAATCTCTTGAAATTTTCTTTTCACTCAACATTATGCTTCCAAAATTCATCCATGCTGTTAGATGCCACTTAATTCATTATTTTCACTATTGTCTAATACTCTACTGAATAAATAAACCACAAATTATCCCCTCTTATTAATAGGCATTTAGGGGCACATTGGTGGCTCAGTCAGTAGGTAAAGCGTCCAACTTCAGCTCAGGTCATGATCTCAAGGTTGGTGGGTTCAAGCCCTGCATCAGGCTCTGTGCTGACAGCTCAGAGCCTGGAACCTGCTTTGGATTCTGTGTTTCCCTCTCTATTTGCCCCTCTAGTTGTGCTCTGTCTCTCTGTCTCTCTCAAAATAGAGACAGAGCACAAATGGGGGAGGGTCAGAGAGAGAAGAAGACACAGAATCCAAAGCAGCCTCCAGGCTCTGAGCTGCCAGCACAGAACCCAACGCGGGGCTCAAACTCACGGACTATGAGATCATGATCTGAGCCCAAGTCGGCCGCTCAACCAACTGACCACCCAGGCACCCTTTAAGTTAGGATTGTGATGAGAGAGAGCACAGAGTTCAAAGTGATTCAGCAGCAAACCCAGTATCTACCTGTTTTCCTATAAACCATTGCATAATACAGATAAAAGACATTGAGTCACTTTTGTATTGCTTTTATCTGAAACATCACTGTATTCACTGTACTATAATAGCCTGAAGCTAAACAGAGGACTATCCTACAACTGTAATATACAATAGAAGACAGTCAGGGCTTACCTAACACAGTCCCCATCTGTCTTCTAGAAAAATGCAAAGAGGACCACGTATTGCTTTTTGTATATAAAACATTACTGGAATAAATGGATCTGAGTGCATTCTTTTTATTTTGTAAAATAGTACTACTACTATGCCATAGAAAGTATTAAAAATGTAGATGCAAAAATTAAATAAAAATGTAGATGTAAGGTATATAATTAAGTACTGAAGCATTTTTAAGGAGCTGTTAAATCGACTCAGTATTTCCAAGTAGGTTCTTCTCATTAGGCCTCCTTAACACACTATTCTGTATCTCTCCTTTCCTTCACAAACTTCTTTAAAAGTTACATATATTTGCTGCCTCTACTTTATTTTTTTTTAATTTTTTTTTTAAGGTTTTATTTATTTTTGAGACAGAGAGAGACAGAGCATGAACGGGGGAGGGGCAGAGAGAGAGGGAGACACAGAATCGGAAGCAGGCTCCAGGCTCTGAGCCATCAGCCCAGAGCCTGACGCGGGGCTCGAATTCATAAACCGCGAGATCGTGACCTGAGCTGAAGTCGGCTGCTTAACCGACTGAGCCACCCAGGCGCCCTGCTGCCTCTACTTTAAGACCTAGAATTAGTTCAATCTTCCCACATGACCCAAAATTTTAGGTGTGTGGCACCAAAGAGAAAAATTCATTAATTTTTCCAACAATTTTGAGAAGGCCAAACCGACCACACTAAAGATGAACCCTCAGCCTATGCCCACTCTACCCCACCCTCCAAATGCCAAATATCCAAACCCACCAGAGGATGTTGAAAAGCTACCACTAACTTTGATGCCCTATGGAGGGTGAAACTTTTGGTAAGTCCCAGCCAAACAGACACAGTCCTTAGGACCATACATGCTCTGTTCAGAGATGTAGGCAGCTGGGTTCCACTGCCTCTCTTGATTTTGCTTTCCCTTCGCTGAATTTCAGGATGTACCCAAGTCACGTGTGTAGAGCCATATAATATAATACTCTTTCCTATGGCTCAACCCAGCTTAACCCTCCCAGAGCAGAGTCCTAGACAGAACATGAAGTTCCTCATTAAACTCTCTTTATCTCCTGACATCATCCATAATTACTTTATAAAACTTTGTGTTAGTGTTATCTGTAATCTCCAAGCAATTCTAATAGTTTTTACCCCTTTCTTGTTACTCTGATCTTTCTTTAGCATTTGGCCGCAAATCTCTTTCTTGACATTCTATCTCCCTGTTTTGAAAAATATGCCCTTTGTTTTTTTTCTACTTTCAAGAATTCTTGACTGCTTCTTTCAGGGGCTCTTCTTCCTTAGATTAGTTAGGTTTTGCTTCAAAACAACTATATAGTTAACTCACAAATCTAATTTGGGAGTGATTTGGAACAGGCTCGGCTGATCTTAGCTAGGCTTGACCATGAGTCTCCAGTCAGCTAGAAAGTCAGGTGGGACAAATAAGGCCTCTCTTCACCTGGTCTCTCACCCTCCAGGGTTTTTGCCTGGGATTTTCTCAAGGTAGCTGCAGAACTCCAAGGGCAATAAGAAAGCAAGTCCCAACATGCAAGCACTTTTCAAACTCTGTTTTTGTCACATTTCCTATTGTTCTATTGACCAAAACAAGTTAATTGGCCAAATTGAGAGTTTGTGTGGGAGGAGACTTCCCAAGAATGTGGATGCAAGAGGGTGTGAACAAATGGAACCATTACTGTAATCTATACACTCACTGCTCTTACCAAAACCATGACCATTTCTAAAGAATTGATCTTCAGCCCCTTCTCCTGTTAGTTAGATTCTCACTGTATGGTTCTTATAACCCTTGTGAAGTCTATAATACTCTGCGATTCTTATTCCTGTCACATCTATAACACCTCTTATAATGCCTGCAAAATTCCATCTTTACATCCATTATTCTACTAACAAGAAATACAAAATTATAGGAAGAACAAATTATGAATTCTTCCTATGAAGGTAGGAAATATTAGGAAAGGGTCTTATCAGCTAAACCCTAAAAGAATGGTGTGATTTTTTTTCCCAAAGCAGTACTGATCCACATATTTGCTTCTTCATTCCATTAAACAATTATTTTTTGAAGTGCAAGCTACATGACAGTCTGTGCTGCCCTTATGGCATGTATCAGCATCTGTCTTATACTAGCTGAGAAAGAGAAATAAAAGCCCCCTGACATCCAAGAGCCGGCCTGGCACTTATAACTAGGCCTTGGTGTTCTTCTGTTGAACATAAACAGTCTCACAGAACATCAACATCAGACGAGGCCACCCTGTGACCATGATGGATCAAGTCAAAAACAAGATCAGATCACTGTTAATCACATCTGAATACCCACAAAAGCATGGACATTGTCCAACCACAAAAATGACCAAATATCTACCTATCTTGGCTAATACAAATGACTATTGTTTCTTTACCAATTGTAGCCTTAATCTTGAACTAGTCTCCCTCCTTCTCAACAAAATTTATTAAAATACCCAATCATATAGTTATCCTTACCTCCTGACAGCAGTCAATCCACAGCAAAGCCCTGCTTCTTTAAACTCTCTCCAAAATTACCCCCCAAACTCTATAATGTATCCTTCCTAACATGCTCTTACTGAGATGCTCCACTGGTGTCCATGCTGTGTTCTCCTTCCCTGCAATGAGTAATAAACCAGTATAGGTGTATTCCTGGTGGTCTTTGGCCGACGGGCACTATACATTCTTGATTTATTTGTCTTACCTCCAGAGACTGTTAAAATTCTGTGGAGAATGAGCACTGTCTTATCCATTTTGGTATCTCCCACTGTATAAAAAGAATGCCTTTAATAAAATAAATATACACAAAATGTTTATATTTTGTGAATGGATACATGACTCCCATAGACTCCATCTTTCTCAATCACTAGAAATGCTGAGAAGATTTTGGAGAAAATGTTCTGAGTCCTACTTCACAGAAATGACACAGGCATCCCCCAGAGATGACTTCCTGGAAGCGACTTTGCAAGCAGGACAATTCTGGAGCTTGCAAGATGATGTCCCTCTTGCAATGAGAATCATGGTATGTCATAATTGATTAATATTCATAAATAGAAAAAAGATATATGTGAGATTAGAAGAGCATTAAAGTGACTTTAAATCTACCAACAATACTGGCTTTCCATAGGAACCATATGGGATTCTTCTGAATCGCCCAAATCATGCTGCCAATGTGGTATGCAACATTTGTGTTAATGGACATATTTATTTTGATATAAGATTTTAAATGCCTTTCCAAATAGATACCTAACATAAAGTTTAAAAGCTCTTAGTATTAGCATTTCTTGAATTACAAAAGTTTTTAGTTATAGCACTTCTTGAATTGCATTCTCATTTTACCCTTCAAAAAGCAAATAATTCATTAAAAAATCTCCAACTGAGAAATTTAGTTTGAATTTAAAGGTACTACAAAATATTCCATATAAATAAAAAAGGAGACATAAGTAAAAACATTAAAGAATTTGGGGCATCTGGGTGGCTCAGTCAGTTAAGTGTCAAACTCTTGACTTCCGCTCAGGTCATAATCTCACGGTTTGTGAGATCAAGCCCCACAAGGGGCTCTGTGCTGACAACATGGAGCCTGCTTGGGATTTTCTCTCCCCCTTTCTCTCTGCCCCTCCCTCGTTTGACTCTCTCTGTGTCTTAAAATAAATAAATATTTTTTAAAAACACTAAATAATCTAACACTAAAATTAATTCAATTTTTAAATAGCAAATAAATCTAATTGAGAACCTTTGGAGAAAAAAATGAAATCATGACAACAAGATCACACACAAGAGACAGTCCATATGGAATCTGAAATTAGTCAAAAAAGCAAGGAGGGGCATAATACAGATCACATGATCTACATTTATATCTATAAGTTTAGCAAAATTCTTGTTAGGTTGATCTTCAAAAAAAGTCCACATAAACTAATACTAAAGTTATGGGCTTCAGGAAAATAGCTCCATAAGGAGGTCTAAAATAGCATTCAAGCTACTGTCAATCTGCATAACTATCTTCCCCCAGAAAAATTGGTCCAATCTTTCCAGTACTAACAAGTGTTAAGAACTCCCATTAAAAACGGAATCAGAAAATGCTGCAGAGAAATCAGCAGTTAATTAGTAAGAAAACCAGTAAAAAGAACATATAATTATTGCGTTTGATAATGTTTTAGAATGTGACAGAGAAAATCTATTAATATTCAGTAAAAGCATCAAACTTTCAGCATGCACAAACTGAAAAATATTTCATATACATAATAATTTGAAATTATGTATGTTAAGCATAAAAACTGAAATTATAAGTCTGGCCCTACAACATTAATTTTGTAAATTGGGTTTTGGTTTTCTATCCATTTAAGAGCTCAGGCCAATAATTCCTTTACTCTAAATATAACCACAGTATAGTTTAATATGCATGTCTGTGATTTTGAAATACCATTTCAATGAGATTCATAATCTGTTTCTGGTTTGATGGTCATTCTACACTATGGACAATATTCAAATCAATTTGTGACCCCTAAGTATTTTTCCCCCAGAAGTAGATTAGAGTCATTAATTTCTGGGACCTGGAAATTTTACTCTTATGACTATGAGTCTAACCAAAAATTGAGACATGAACAATTCATTGAGAAGAATGCAAAATGCCCAATGCATGAGTGAGGAAACTCATTAGATATTTCTGGTAGGTAAAAAAACAACTCAGAGAGCAACTGTCAAGAAAAAAAGTTGGCTTTGTCAGCTGCTCTTTAAAAGATCTGAGATTTATAGATAAGCAAACATTCATTTAATTATTCATTTACCCAGCCAATGTTCATGAGTGCTTATTGTGCACAGGTACCACACTAAGCTCTGGGACCCAGGGCAATGGCTCCTTCCTCCACCTCCCACACCCAAAGTGCATAGTCTCGCAGAAAATGGATAAGCAATGATGATAAATGTTAAAGGCTCTAAGCAGGAACACCAAACCTAGTTCAACACGTCAAGAAAGGCTTCAAGGAGAGAACAAACAGAGTGAGACTGAAGATGCGTGAAAGTTGCTCAGGACAAGAGGAGGGAGAGGTTTGCAGGCAGGACAAGTCTGACCATGTGGATGAAGCCCAAGACTGCAGGTGACAGAAAGTATGGAAAAAAGACTAAAAGATGTTCAGCGTATGAAACCTGTTCTAGAGAAAGAATATTGTGAGCTGAGGCTAGAGTGGAGATGCACAAAGTATGATCTATTTAGACAGAAGTAAATGGGGAGCCATGCAATTCGATAATAGGTAACATTTATGAAGCCCTTATTATATGTCAGGTTCTCTGTGGTGTATGCTTTTTGCACAAATAATCTCATTTATGTTACATAATGACCTTACAAGATAAATGTCATTTTCATTCCTATTTTACAAATCTGAGGCAGAGGGGTCAAATAATTTGCTCAAGTCATGACAGAGCCAAACTCCAATCTAGATCAACTGGTTGCACAGCCTGTGTTCTTAAGCACATAAAAAGGGCAATTAACATTATATTTCAGTTGAAACTCTGTGCCACTAACATTTGGACCTAGTTAAAATATCCAGCAGAAAAGTCCAAAGATTGCTCTGATTTTTATTTGTGACATAGTGGTATCTCATTGTGGTACTGAGAGTTGGAAAACCCAAAGGGAATTTTCTGAGCTGATAATCAGGCAGTTAGTTGAAGTAAAACGTTGTTTGTTTATTTGTTTGTTTGTTTGTTTTCTCTTGGGAGCTTCAAGACCTAGAGGACAAGACATAATAGCAGCTTAACAAAAGTTAGCCCTACTTTACTATATAGAAGTTTGTATCTACCTTGACAATGTCAATTTGGTGAGAAGCTTGACCTTCACTTATCAAAAAAATAATACCAGGAAGGGCGCCTAAGTGGCTCAGTTGGTTAAACACCCTACTTCAGCTCAGGTCATGATCTCCTGGTTCGTGGGTTTGAGCCCCACATCAGGCTCTGTGATGACAACTCAGAGCCTGCTTTGGATTCTGTGTCTCCTTCTCTCTCTGCCTCTCTCTCTCTCTCCCTCTCTCAAAAGTAAATAAACATTAAAAATAAAATAAAATAGGGCGCCTGGGTGGCGCAGTCGGTTAAGCGTCCAACTTCAGCCAGGTCACGATCTCGCGGTCCGTGAGTTCGAGCCCCGCGTCGGGCTCTGGGCTGATGGCTCAGAGCCTGAAGCCTGTTTCCAATTCTGTGTCTCCCTCTCTCTCTGCCCCTCCCCCGTTCATGCTCTGTCTCTCTCTGTCCCAAAAATAAATAAACGTTGAAAAAAAAATTAAATAAATAAATAAATAAAATAAAAACAACATCAGGATGTATCTACAGAGACAAACTATACATTTGAAGAAATTCTCTTGAACAAAAACCAATTTGAAAAACCAACAGAATATTTTTCTTTCAAAAAATGAATTTGATTAAGTTGAAATCTAGGTTCTAATCTTTAGGATTGAAGCATAGCAGCTTATGCGTTATTTCACTCACATAAAATTTTTTCCATCATTATTAACTTGTTGAAAACCTGAAAAGAAAAATCTATACTGTTACTAGAAAAGAGTTTGAATGGCATATTGCAATTGAAACTTTCAAAGTATTATCAATTTTCTTAGAAAAGATTAAGAAGTGCCTGGGTGGCTCAGTAGGTTAAGGGTCCGACTTCAGTTCTGGTAAAGATCTCATGGTTTGTGGGTTCAAGCCTCACATGGGGCTCTGTGCTAACAGCTCAGAGCCTGGAGCCTGCTTTGGACTCTGTGTCTCCCTCTCTCTCTGCCCCTCCCCTGCTTGCACTCTGTCTCTCTGTCTCTCAAAAATGAATAAACATTTAAAAAAATTTTAATATATATATTATATAAAAGAAAAGATTAAGAATTGGGTGCCTAGGTGGCTCAGTTAGTTAAGCCTCCAACTCAATCTTAGTTCAGGTCTTGATCTCAGGGTCATGAGTCTAAGCCCCACACTGGGCTCCAGGCTGGGCAAAAAGCCTACTTGAAAAAAAAATAATAATAATAATAAATAAAATAAATTAAAAGAAACTAAAAGATTAAGAATTATTCCTATTAACTTTAATGATTCCATACCATGTCACTTGATTACTTCTCAAAGATAACTTGAAATACTGTAATCAAATATTACTATCTATCAATTACTTTAAACTATTAATTACACTTAAATTTTGTGATTTTAATGCAGTTTAGTTGGATCCTCTTTTCCTCACTTCTATAACTTTGCCATTATTCTTATAAAATTTATTTTAATTTAGCAGTTACCTATCATTTGTCCCCAAAACGGTGACAATGTACATAAAAATTCGTTATATAACAAATTATGAGAAACACAGTTATGTTAACATAAACATAATAGTTATACTAACATGAAAAACCATATTATATCTGAGATGTAATGTTTTATAAATTAATTATTTTGGCACCATATTGTTATTTCACAATAAAGGATTAGGAGAGAAAACATCATAATTCTATTGGTAATACAGTCACTTAGTAATACATTTTTCTAATTAACTTAAATTATTTGTCCTAAAATTCTTATTTTGGATTTATCTGAAACATTTACTTTGATAAACAGCTATGTGTATTCTTATAATACATTTTACTTTTATATGGAAACCTCTTTTTCACTTAGCTTCTAAAAGGATGGTATTTAAATATATTTTGTCTTAGTGGGGAGAAACTGAAAATGAATAATTTTCATTTTCCACATATATCCATTTAGTCTTCCCTGAAAACTATCACAAAGGGAAAGAAATAAATGATCTGGAAAAAAGAACAATTATAGGATGAATTGCCTGTCGGTGATTTTCTAGTGATTTAAACTACTCAAAGTAGATATGTCAGATTGGTTTGTGAATATTACGATGCCTTTGGTATAGTCACTGTGGAAAATAGTATGGAAGTTCCTCAAAAAATTAAAATATAAATATTGTATTATCAAAAAATTCCACTAATGGGTATTTACCCAAAGAAAATGAAAACACTAATTTGAAAAGATATGCACGCCTATGTTTATTGCAGTATTATTTATAATAACCAAGATATGGAAGCAATCTAAGTGTCCATCAATAGATGAACAGAGAAGAATGATGGTGTGTGTGTGTGTGTGTGTGTGTGTGTGTGTATAATGAAATATTATGCAGTCATAAAAAGATGAGATCCTGCCATCTGAGACAACATGGATGGACCCAGAAGGTATTATGCTAAGTGAAATAAGTCAGACTAAGCAGACAAATACCACATGATTTCACTCATAAGTGAAATCTAAACAAAACAAAATGAAAAACAAATGAAAAAATAAAAAAACAGAATCAGACCTATAAGTACAGAAAACACACTGATGGCTGCCAGAGGGGAGGAAGATAGGGGTTGGGCAAAATGGGTGCAGGGGAGTGGGAGATACAGGTTTCTGGTTATGAAATGAATAAATAATGAGGATAAAAGACACAGCATAAAAATATAGTAAATGGTATTAAAATGGGGACATATGGGGACAGATGGTAGCTACACTTGTAGTCAACAGAACGTAATATATAAACTTGTCCAATCACTATCTTGTACACCTGCAACTAATGTTACATTGTATGCCAAATTATACTCAAAATCTATATATTCTGATGCCTGTATGTATGTATGTATGTATGTATGTATTTATAATAATTTTAATTTTTAAACCACATTGTTACTCTACCTTTAACTAACAAGATCAAAAGGTGGCTTCATTTCTCAGCTGAGAAAGAAGTCAACGGATACCTAGTTTGAAAATAACTAGGAACACTATGTACAACTTGTATTGGATAGTTATTAAATTTAGCAGTATTCAAATAACCAAATAATGAGGCTCCAATTCTATTTTTAAATGGTGGGGTAAAAGAATTCTCTTCCTAAGAACATACCATTTTATTTCTTAGTATTTTCTTCAAGCCAAACAATGACAATGACCGTAAGTTAGATGAAATTTTGACATAACTCTAGTTGACACATTAAAAAGGAGCACAATTAGGAAAATATGTCCTAAATGGATAGAAAGAAGTTCTCTTACCTTTATACTTCATAAAATTCTAACACTTTTATTTCATAGCATAAACTACCAACAAAATTATAAATTACAAATATTTTTTTTCAAAGCAGTTCATAACATGATGAATAGGAGAGGAACTGGAAATAATCTGCCTTTACATGGCAATAATAGAAGAAGAAACTTTTCACTAAATGCTTTCCCACATTTTTATACACACTTAACAATCAGGCAAACAACTTTTTAAACCCCCTGTAGATAAATGATGCTACGTGTAAATTACACAATTGCTGATTATTTTGCTTTTCATCACTATATTGCATTAGTTAAACTTTTTTACAATAAACTCATAGAACTTAAAGCCATTGTTCTTGGCTTGAAGATTTATGTGTAATTTCCATACCATTATTTTCTGGATGAACTTTATATCTCTAAAAACGCTGCGAATAAAAAATATAAAGGGAGTTCTGAGTAATCAGACACTAAGAGTAAGGGTTTTGAGAAATTCCATGTTGAAATGTTGAAGAAAAACACTCATCTATGAAAGAATCTAGGAATTCAAATTGAAGATGAGGTAATACAATGATTCTTCCTAGAGACAAAATAAGTCATTAAGAAAGGGTTTATTATATCACTTAACGTAAGATATTCAGAAAAGGTAAAGCACTTCAAAGTTGAATAACAACCAAGTATTAAATTGGTTTATCTTTTAACAATACTATAGTTCTTTTTTTTAACATCTCTACTTCTTAGTATTAAAAAAAAAAAAAAGCCAAATGCTAAAACTTTCAACTGGTTTGCCCTGACACTAATAACTCCAAAAGTATTTGCATTGTTTTCTTATTATGACAACTCAAGAATAAAGACACAAACAAATGAATACTAATAGGCATTGTGTTTAACTAATCTAATTAGAAATTAGATGACTTAATTCTCACTGGTTTCCCATTGCCTCTAATCTCACATATGTAAATGTAAATAATAATCTTAATACTATATTCTGAGCTCATCGTAAAAACAAAAAACAAAAAACAAAAAAACCTACATTAACTTCCACAGTATTTGAAAGTAAAAAATGAAGTATAACTTTGAAAAACTCAATGAAAAAAGACATTAAAAGACATCTTTGTGTAACTCCCCAAGTATTAAGGCACTGTGTGGGCCACTCGGACACTTTCACCCATAAGACTGTTAACTGCTTAATTGTTAAGTTAAAATCACCACTACCTGAAATGGACTAGAATTCTAGAGGTGACAGCTCCCTGCGCTAAGTATTGAAGGAATTTAGCCTTTTGGTGGCAAGCACCCTCATTAACAACCTAGGATCATAGATGAAGGCCATGGTGTACACTTGAAAGAAAAGAAATGGCCTGAACTAACCAGGATGCCCAGTGGCAACATCTGGGCAACAAGTTTTTATTCCAGTGGATGAAGATCCCAAGATATAGGTTGGTAGTGACACTGGAACACTGCTGAGAACAAATTCCAAGAGGAATGAGGTCAGGAATTATGTGCATCAAAGAAAAGTATTCTTGGTTACAGATAGCCCATAAGAATAAAAAATAGTCACAAAATTTTAGTTGTCTTATTTTGTGTTTGTTAGACAAATAGAATCCAAATAAGCAAGGACACTGTGCTTGAGCCTGTTACCCAGAAAGTTATCACTTTTGAATTGCTTATTTTATTTCAGTTTACTTGCTTTCCTCAGCATTGTCTGTCAAGTATGTAGCTAAACCACTACATATGGAACATTAAGAGCTCATGTTCCACAAAAAAAAAAAAAAAAAAAAAAAAAGCTCATGTTTCCAGACAATCAGAGAATCCAGAGATCTGTGTGAAATCAGGGACCTTACAGAGGAGCAAACAGAGATCCTAAGCAGTAATATGAATTGAATGTATGTAAAATTAGTACATTATGGTTTTCAGAGAACGGGTCTCTCACCTCTTTGGTTAAGTTTATTCCTAGATATATTATTGTTTTTGGTGCAATTGTAAATGGGATTGTCTTCTTAATTTCACTTTCTGCTGCTTCATTATTAGTGTATAGGAATGCAACAGATTTCTATGCATTGATTTTGTATCCTGCGACTTTACTGAATTCATTTATCAGTTCTAGTGGGGTTTTTTTTGGTGGAGTCTTTAGAGCTTTTTATATATAGTATCATGTCATTTGCAAATATAAAACTATAAAACACTGATAAAAGAAATTCAAGATGACATGAAGAAATGAAAAGGCATTCCAAGCTCATGGGTTGGAAGAACAAATGTTGTTAAAATATCTCTACTACCCAAAGCAGTCTACACATTCAATGCAACCCCTATCAAAATACCAACAGCATTTTTCACAGAACTAGAACAAGCAACCCTCAAATTTGTATGGAACCAAAAAGACCTCGAATAGCCAAAGCAGTCTTGAAAAAGAAAAACAAAAATTAAAACAATATGGTACTGGCAAAAAGCAGATACATAAATCATTGGAATCAAATAGAAAACCCAAAAATAAACCCACATTTATATGGTCAATTAATCTTTGACAAAGGAGAAATGAAGATACAATGGGAAAAAGACAGTCTCTTCAACAAATATTGTTGGAAAAACTAGACAGCCACATGCAAAAGAATGAAACTGGACCACTTTCTTTCACCATACACAAAAATAAATTCAAAATGGATTAAAGACCAAAATGTGAGACCTGAAACCATAAAAATCCTAGAAAAGACCACAGGTAGTTATCTCTCTGACACTGGCCCTAGCAACATTTTTCTAGATATGTGTCCTGAAGCAAGGGAAATAAAAGCAAAAATAACCTATTAGGACTACATCAAATAAAAGTTTCTGCACAGCAAAGGAAAAAATCAACAAAACTAAAAGGCAACTTAGTGAATGGGAGAAGATATTTGCAAATGACATATCTGATAAAAGGTTAGTATCCAAAATATACAAAGAATTGATACAACTCAGTACCCCCCCCCCCAAAAAAAAATCATTCAGTTAAAAATGGGTAGAAAACATGAACGACATTTCTCCAAAAAAGACACACAGATGGCCCACAGACACATGAAAAGATGCTCAACATCACTCATCATCAGGAAAATGCAAATCAAAACTACAATGAGATATTACCTCATACCTGTCAGAATGGATAAAACCAAAAACTCAAGAAACAACAAATGTTGGCCTAGTTGTAGAGAAAAAGGAACCCTCTTGCAGAGCTGGTGGGAATGCAAACTGGTGAAGCCACTGTGGAAAACAGTATGGAGCTTCCTCAAATAACTAAAAATAAAACTATCCTAAAATGTAGTAATCATACTACTGTGTACTTACCCAAAAAATACAAAAACACTAATTCAAAGGGATACATGCACTCCTTTATTTATGCAGCATTATTTATAATAGCCAAACTATGGAAGCAGCCCAAGTATCCATCAATAAATGAATGGATAAAGATACGATATATGTATCTGAGATATATGTATATATACACATATATATACATATACATGAATATGCATATATATACATATACATGTATATACATGTACATATGTATATATATACATATATCTCATACATTTATATAATGGAATATTATTCACCCATGAAAAGAATGAAATCTTGCCATTTGCAACATGGCATGGATAGAGCTAGAGAGTATAATGTAAGTGCAATCAGTCAGAGGAAGACAGGTACCATATGATCTCATTCATATGAAATTTATGAAACAGAAGAGAAAAGCAAAGAAAAAAAGAGAGAGACAAACCAAGAAACAGACTCTTAACTATAGAGAACAAACTGGTTGTTACCAGAGGGGAGGTGGATGGGAAGATGGGGGAAATAGGAGATGGGAATTAAAGAGTCCGCCTATCATGATGAAAAAAATAAATAAATAGAATGATAAAAATATTAGATTATGAATTCAAGGCTCTAGTATTAATATTCTAGTATTTATTTGTCTAGCATGCATATGTTTTGCTGAATTTAAAACATACATAATACCATACATTATCATACCATATCCATAAATCATATAGTAGTGAAAACATAAATGCACATAAGCAAGCATTTGGTGAATGAATAAAGATATTTCCTATAGATTATCACAGAAAATACATGTTCAAACAGATGATTTTCTCATTTGAGAATTGATCAATTCCATTCATCAAAAGTCTAGATTTCAGTTCATTTCTATTTAGGCATAAAATAAGACCCCCCCCCTTTTTTTTTTTTTAACACATATAGGTTCCTACTGTTGGAAAGAATCTCAAAAATTACCAACCTTCCTTTTGTATTTGTATTTGAGTTTGGAATGCAGCAATACTGCCTGATTGGCACTTCCTTGCCATTTTATTCCTTAGGCCAGTAAAGGATGCTGCAATTCTCATAAAAAAGAGAAACATATGAGAAAATAAGTGAATCCTCAGTGGTTCCTCTACCAAGATACATTCCATAAAATAAGTCCTGGAAGACATTCCCAGTCTTGGGTTTCACTGGAACCAGGCAGTAACAAAGTTAGGGCCAGTAATAGTCCCCAGTTGCTTCTCAACCCACCAAACCTCAAGTATCCATTGTCAAGACTGTGCTTTATCTACTTTATGTTCAACCACCACTAGCATAACCTACCCCTCCTCCACGTACCATGCCTCTGCTGTGCCTGGCACTTGCATGGATGGATGGATGGATGGGTGTATATAAAATTTTCCTCTGTGGGTCCACCATAATCATAGAATTTTTTTTCCAAATATCAGATAAGTCATTATCTCCTCCTCTGGGGAAATACAGCCATTATATTTTTGTTGTTGTTGTTAAAACTTACTAAATATCTATAGCTGGTCAGTTTCTAATCATAATAAAACCCCAAACTATCACAATTTGTGTAGCCTAAGTCCATATCTGGAACTCAAAGAAAAATGTCTAGTCATTATTTCACTGGGAAAATGCAGTGAAAAATTAGCATCTTCTAAATGCTACCCTGATGTTAATTGGCTCTGTGTGTGTCTGACAGGATGAAAAGGGATTAAAATTAGAGTTAGGGTTGGGCGTTGATGTTTCAAAAGTTTTAAAAGAGAGAGAGCTGAACTTTAGATTTGAAGGTGTGATTTATATATATGATATACCTGCAAATGAAATGCAGTTCTCTTTTTAAAGTGAGACATATTTTACAGCCAAAGAAAAGGTAGAGTATTAGATGCACCATTTGTTAATGTTGATGAACACCCAGGGCCCACGGGTATACATATGGTAATAGAAGTCATTTCAACAACAATTACCTGCCAGTTTCACTCTTAACAGTAGAGGTGTGTTTCAATTAAAAGGTTCTTGCCAGTACTTCCTCATACTTTCTGGGTAGCTCTTTGGAAATTAGGGGGTTGCAGATAAGAAGGAAAACTCATTACCCGCCCTCAGAGAGTTGAGAAATAAAGTATGGGTTTGTACTACTCACAGCTCTGCCTGCAGGCTCCTGTCCTCAGCCACATAGTTAGAAGGAATATAGCCCTGCAGCAGCTGCCCAGAGCTATCTACCCTTTTCTCCAAGTGCCTGGCGAACCACCAGCCCTCCTGGGAAGTGTCCAGGACTTGGAGCTTGTCGCCCGCGAGGAAGCTCAGGTCCTCTGCAGTCCGAGCCTGGTAATCAAACAGAGCCACAAAGTGGTGACCACGGCTTCTCCTGAGCTCCTGACTCTGTGACCTGCAAGCATCAGGGGAGCAGCGGGCCACTGGGTTCTCAATTACCACCGGCTTGTCGGCCTCCTGGAACAGGCATGGGAGACAGGGCTTCAAGTACGTCAAGAACCTCACACAAATGTTGCCCATGGTGCCCTGGGAGGGAGGAGAGGAGAGGGGCTTCTCCCTCTCCTTTCAGTCTCTGCAGATCCACTCTCTTCTTCCACCGGGCAACTTGGAAGTCAGCACCAATTCCCCTGGCTTCGGAGAGCGTGCAAAGCCCTGTTTCACAACAATGGGGCAGATCTGCCTGCGGCGAGCCCCGGTTGGGGACACTCACCTGCTTGCTTTTTGTGGCCAGAGCGGCTGCCCTACAGCAAAACTGAGCAGGAGCTGGGCAGCCGCTCAGGGAAGATGCCTTTTCTTCTGGTCTGCTTAGGAATCCCACAGCAAAAACAAAATTAAGAGGGCTTTATTTAGACAAATGTCTGGGAACAGAAAAGAGTCATCTTGCTTTACGTCCCAAGGAAAAGTTAATATGAGAAAGAGGTTAACACCAGGTAAGATCACATCTTGCCTCTTCCAGGAGCTCTCTCCCTGCTTCAAGTCCGTCTCTGTGGTTTGGCCAGTCCTGACCTCCGCTGCTCTTTCCTTTTTGCTAATGATTAACCAACCAGCTGAGGTTACTGCCTTTAACATCCTGAGCTATGAGCAGACTGAAATAATCTCTCCTTACTTCCTGGTTTCCTTTCGTCTGTGATTTAAAAGAGCTTCCCGGCCTCTCTACCTCTCCTTTCCCACACCCAAAAGAGACCAGCGCCCTCATCAGGGAGCCCAACTCTTAAAGCAGCTGCCAAAATCCATACTCTTGGACAAACAGACTAGCCCAGGGAGGTTTTTGTCTTGCTATGTTCCCAGCACAGATTTGTTTCCCCCACATAGATGAGGAGGATTATTTTGTCACCATAGGGGAAATAAAAAGGCTAATTAAAGTGTTTAGGTATTTGTTATTGGACAAATAGCAATTGGGAAAGAACCATTGAGTTCCTACCTTTTTTCATCACTATGAATAGATTTTAATAGCTTCAAAATACATTTACAGTCTGGAAAAATATGACAGCAGCTGACTAAAATGCTGAGAACCTGAAGCACTGCTTTTTCCCACAGAGACATTTAATTTCCCATCTCTTATGTACTATTTCTGAAACACACACACACGCACACACACGCACACACACACAGACTAGGGGACAAGAAGAGAGAAGGAGAAGAAGGGCCACATGTGTGCTACTGCAGGGGCTCTTTCTGTTCAACTTTGGCCTCCAGGTCTACATGAGTTCTTACTAAATTCTTTGGCAGGACCTCAGGAGCTAGTGAAGCTGAGATCAGGACAGCCATCCTGACAGGCAGTGGGGTTTGCTCTACTTCCCCTTATCTGGGAGAGCCGTCTCACAGATGTGTGCCGTGGATCCCAAGTACAACTGGGCAAAGAGTTTGAATGGATCAACCCTCCGCCATTTTCACTAGTAGAGAGCACTCTCAACTCATTTATGATGTGTCACTTGTTTTCATATAAGGTACCTTATTAAAAAGGTACACTCTAGGGGTGCCTGGGTGGCTCAGTGGGATAAGCGTCCGACTTGGGCTCAGGTCATGATCTCACAATTTGTGGGTTTGAGTTCTGCATCAGGCTCTGACCTGACAGCTCAGAGCCTGGAGCCTGCTTCAGATTCTGTGTCTCCCTCTCTCTCTCTGCCCCTCCTCTGCTTGTTCTCTCTCTCTCTCTCTCTCTCTCTCAAAAATAAATAAACATTTTTTTTAAAAGTTCCATTCTAAAAAACAATCTCTCTAAATGTTGGCAGAGCCTTGAGCCTGGCTAACCTAGCCCCAGAGCAATCTCAAAATTCCTGTTCTTTGTCAAACAGCAAGGCATTTTTAGTAATCAGAATAATCAAACTCAAGAAAAAAGGAAAACAACAACAGCGAACCATGGTTTCAGCTCCATCTGCTCTAGGCTTGTACTAAAATCAGGCATTCATGGTGGACAGATCACTTGGTTAAGAACAAGATCTCAGGTCACATTCCCAGGTTTCTCTGTCTTCAGAGTTAAAGTAGAAGTACCACTTTAGCAGGAAAAGAAGAGCCAAAAGCTGAGCCAGTTTTGGTTGTCTGTTTGTGATATGAGACCCAAAATATTATTCTGTATATAAAAAGAAGAGAAAGTGGCAATTACATAATATTGAGAAGCCATAAGAATGTTTGGTTTCAAACACAACATTAATGGTAAAAGTGAAGGATTCTATCAATGCCCCTAAACAGAGGCATAGGATGCTATAGTCTTTCCAGAGACATCTACATGACCCACAAATAAAATGAGATTTGGAAACAACCAGAGAGAGGTATTTAGAACCAATTTGTAAGTGGCATTTGAGACTTCAAAAATTTGAAGTTTTTAAATTTGAATATGCCTCCATTATGGTTATGACAAGGCATTCTGGAAAAAGACAAAGTGGCAGATGTGCACACACAGTCACTGAGCTAATGAATGAAATTGGAAGAGCGGCTGATCATCCAAAGATGTCAGGTGAGCAATGGTCTGAGAAAGCAGAGCCAGGGGTGTTTTCCTTGTGTCAACAGAACCAGAACTCTGCAGCCCCCCAAGCATGAAGCCTTGAAGTCATCTTTTACTGTCCCCCTGGTTTCTCTAAGCTAATCAATCACTAAATTCTGCTCAGTCTTCCTTTTCATTTATTCCATAAACGTTTTTTTATTCCTTCTGAATGACAGCTGGGTACTGGACCAAAAACAAATAATAAAAATAGAATATTCTTCCTTAGATTATTCCAAAGGTATCCTAAGCAGTGTCCCTTACTCCAGCTTGTCCCCTACCTCTGACTCACCTGCAAAGAACTCCCAGAGCCATTTTTACAATAGTAATAATGCTGGAGGTGATATGTGTGCTAGTAAAAAGCAGCTATCAGGTTTAGAGGGCTTTCTATGTACCACGCACTGTGCTAAGAATGTGACAAATGGTATTCATTTAATTCTCAGAAAATAAAACAATAATACCTATGAGAAAGGTAGTTTTGTTGTTGCTGTGGGAGTGGTGATGGTTGTTTTTCAATTTCAAAGAAGAAACTGAGGCTTAGGGAGATTAGGTAACTTTCCCAAGCTCACATAGCCACCAAGTGACTGCACCATTAATAACATCCTGGTCTCCATCTGTTTCCAAACCCTGAGATTGTAACTTCTCACTTTTGATGACTCCAAAAAGAAGCTAATGTCATTCTTCTGTGTAAAATCCTTCTGGACCCTCCAATGTGTTTGGAATAAAGCCTAAATTCTTTAGCAGGACACACACAAATGGGACAATTCTTGTTTACTTCTCCAACTTCATGGCCCTTCACTGTTGCACTCAAACCCTGTGATGCAGGTTCCCCAAGCAGCTAGCTCCTGAAACCCTCTTTCCTGCACTTTTATTTCCCCCTTTCCCTACTCCCTCCCCCCATCATGATTTCCTTGTGATTTTCCCAGGCTGGATTCCATTGATACCTCTCTCCCACAATAGAATAGAGTCTCCTACTCTGTGTACCCCCAAAACCTGACACACACTTCTACTTGGTTGAACTGTTGAATTCCACTTGGTTCTCTTACTTGTGTGCTTTTCCCCCATGAGAATCATGTTTCCTTCTCTGAATCTTCAGTGCCTTGTACAGCATCCAGTATGTAAGCAGTAAATACTATGCAAGTATTTGAGAAAGAAAGAAAGAAAGAAAGAAAGAAAGAAAGAAAGAAAGAAAGAAGAAAGAGGAAGGACAAAGGAACACAGAAGGGAGAAAGGGAAGGAAGAAGGGAGGGAAAGAAAGAAGAAAACAAAAGGAAGGAAGAAAAGAAGGGAGGGTGGGAGGAAAGAAGAAAGAGAAAGAAAGAAAAGAAAAACGAGACACCCCATTGGAGTCCCACTGGGGTGAGAGCGACATTATGCAAGTATTCACAACTAAGAGCAAAAATTCCTTAGTGTGAGAAGGGCTGGGAGCCCAGAGGAGAGTGTGACTTTCTGTCCTTTGACTCTATCCCTCTTTCCTCTCTTATAGTTTCCTGAATGTCAATTTCCTTTGCTAGCCTCCTAGACCAGTTTTCTTTCCTTCAGCCAATCTCCCTCCCATCCTTGGAACAAACTGCTACCACGATTATCTTCTTAAATTACTCTCCTGCACAATAACCTTCATCAGATCTCCACTGCCTGGAGGATATGGCTTGGAATTTGAGGCTAAAGAATTTGTATTTTACCTGATTTTTATCAGATGTGCCCTTTCCATACCCTCCTTCCATGACGGCCTTCCTGTAGCCCTCCCACTCAACCACATTGCTTTACTGTGTCTCCTAACATGTCTTGTCCATTCCCACCTCTTCCTACCTCCTGTGTCATTCTTCTGCTTAATATTCCTTTCCCTCCCAATAGACTCCTGCCTGCATTTTGAGATCTTAATAAAAGTCCCACACCTCCTCTAGCCCTTCTGCGTCCACTTCTGCCAACAGAATTTTCCCTTCCCTCAAGTTTTTCTAGCTTATGCAACCCCCATACCCAGCACCCATACAACATGAAATGAATTTCACCATGCTCCTGTATCCTATTTGCTGAACACTGCAACAGAAAATCCCACAGCTATTCAATTTTATGCCAGGAGAAATTAATGATCTCCAACTCCTGCTAAGCCCTTAACGCTGCTCAACATTCTTTTATATGCTAGTCTGGTCAGCTGCTGTTCCCTTCATTTTCCTCTAAAACTACTGTAAATTGTCCACCATTCTTCTCAGGGTCTCTGTGGATACCCTCTTTCTCTGATGATGACCTTGCTTCAGACATTCACAGAAATCCCCAATATATTCAGCATTAACCAATTCAATTTCCTTTTCTTGCATCAAAAAAATGTATCTACATCTGTAAATCCTTGCACTTTCTTTCCTCCTCAGACAAAAGCTTCTACAGCCCTACCCAATTCCAGTTTATTTTTCCTTACTAATAGAACCTTACTTTTACAGAAGCAAAAGCTAGAGACTACATTTCTCAGCCCTCCTCACAGCTAGGAGTGGCCAGTAAAAAAGTAAGCAGAAGTCCTCAAGTGGGGTTTCAGGAAAGTGCCTTAAAGGAGCTGGACTTAGCTGGGAGGTCAATTCTTTTCGCCTTTCCTCTTTTCTCTTTCTGCTTGCCTGGAACTCAGATGAGATGGCTGGGCCTCCAGCAGACATCTTGGACCATAAGGTGACCTTAAAAATGTAAAGAGCAAAAAGATAAAAAGTGTATCTTTGGAGTACTTACCTTCAGACTTGTTTGCAATATGGTAGACAAATTATCTGTTATCTACGTAGGAGATAATTCTTTTGACTCTTTATTATATGTACCTAAGACTGATTCTAATCAATATGCTTTCAGTGACAGAAAAGATAGTTAAATCTCCTGTCCTGTGCTCTTGGTATTATTTCTTTGTAGTATCTGATCCATCAATTAGCTCTCTTCTTGCCTTTCTTAGTTGGTGCCTTCCTCAAAGCCTATAATCAAGCTTAAGCCTCTCAAGCATTAAAAAGAAAAGAATAAAAGAAAAAGAAAACAAAAGAAAGGGGGGAAAAGGAGAAAAAAGAAAACAATTGTTAAATCCTTTCTCCCACTGTAGGTACCACCCTGCCTCTCTCCTTCTTTCTTCAGCCACATTTCTCAGAGAATAGTGAATGTTCCCTCTTTCCCACTTTTCTCTTCCTTTCCCCCTTGGGCTGCAATCTGGCTTCACCTCATGCCACATCAATGAACTTGGTCCACTTGATGTCACCAACATCTTGCGTTTGCCAAATCAAATAACTCCTTTTCCATCCTCATTCCATTTGACCACTCTTCACTAACAAAGATTGTTGTTTTAAGCCTCTTACAACACTGTTTTATTGATTTTCTCCTTTATTTGACAATTCTTTTCAGTACCTTGCTGGTTGGTCTTCCTCCACCTATCCCTCAGAATGAATGTTAAGTGGGAGCCTTGGCTAGAAACCTTCACTGGGTATGCATACCACTGTGTGGCCTTGCCCTCTGCATTATGGTTCTAATTGCTGATAACTCTCAAACCTCCACCTCCACCCCAATTTGATCTGTTGAGATACTAAACTGTATAATTATGGTCGATACAGAGTGCAAAGGCATTTCGATTCCAAATTAAACAGATACAAAATAATATTCATTATGATTCTCTCAAAACCTTCCATTTTTATATTTTCTCTGCCTCAGTCAAAATCATGTCAAATTAGAATCTTAAGAAGCACCCTAAACTCCTCTTTTTTCCTTACCCCCTTAACTGATCAATGAACAAATCCTAAGAATTAAAACTGTTTAGCATCTGCTCTCATTATCTACTTCCTCTCTTCCCTGCTGATACTACCTGAACTTAACACATGTTTGGTTCTTTCTGACTCTCTAATAATCTTCCTCTTTCCAATCCTGTGCTTCTCCAACCATCCTTCACTCTGTAGGCAGAGTGTTGCACCCTTTTAAAAATGCTTTGATGAAGAGAAGAATAAAGTAGGAGTAATCAGTCTACCTGGTATCCAAGATATTACATAGCTACGGCAATCAGGATGGCAATCAGAATCGTCAGACGAACAGCCAAATAGACCAGTGAAATAGAATAGAGAACCCAGAAAGAGACCCACACAAATATGCCCAACTGATTTTGGACCAAGGTGGAAAAGTAATTCAATTGAGAAAAGGTAATTTTTTCAAGATGGCGCTTCACCAATTGGGCATGCACAGACAAAAACAAATGAACTTCAACCTAAGTCTTATATCTTACATAAAAATTAACTCAAAATATATAATGAACTTGAATATAAATTGTACAATGATAAAACTTTTAGAAAAAACATTTAAAAGAAAATCTTCAGGATCTAGGGTTACACAAAACGTTCTTAGACTTAACACCTGAAGTACTATCCATAAAAGGAAAATTCATAAATTGTATTTACCAAAAGTAAAATTTTTGTTCTCAAAGGACCCTGTTAAGGGGAGGAAAATATAAGCTACAGACTGAGAGAAGATATATAAAATATTTGCAAATCATGTATCTGACAGAAGACTAATATCTAGTCTACAAAGAGCTCCTCAAATTCAACAGTAATAAAACAAACACTCCAATTTGAAAATGGATACAAGATATGAACAGACATTTAACCAAAGAAAATATACAGATGGAAAATAAGCATATTAAAAGATGTTCAGCATCATCAGCCCTCAGGAAAGGCAAATTAAAACCATGATGAGATTATCACTACACACCTATCAGAATGGCTGAAATAAAAAAAAAAGACAACGAAATGAGGATGGTAAGGATATGGAGAAACTAGATCACTCACATACTACTGGTGGAAATGTAAAATGGTACAGTCACTCTGGATAACAGTTTGTCAGTTTCTTAGAAAACTAAACATGTAACCACTGTATGAAATAGCTGTTATACAATTAGACATTTATCCCTGAGAAATGAAAATTCATGTTCATACAAAACCTTGTACACAAATGTTTCTAGCAGCTTTACATAACAGCTCCAAACTGAAAACAACCCAACCGTCTTTCAGTGGGTGAAAGGTTAAACAAACAGGGCTATGTACATACTGTGGAATACTGTACAACAATTAAATGGGCCAACTACTGATATACACAGCAACCTGGATCATCTGCAGGAAATTATGTTAAGTGAAAAAAAGCTGATCTCAACAGGTTACTTATTGTATGATTCCATTTATGTAACAACATAAGACACCTTGAAATGGCAAAATTATAAAAATGGAGATTCCATTAGTAGTTGCCAGGGGTGAAGGAGCAGGTGGAGGTGAGAAGGGAGTGGATAGGACTATAAAAGGACAACAGGAGGATTTTCATCATGATGGAAATATTCTGTATCTTGGTAGTATCTATGCAATATCAGAGTTGAGATACAGTACCGTGGTTTTGTAAGATGTCATTATTGAGGGAAGCAAGGCAAAGGATCCACAAGATCTCTATTATTTCTATCAAATACAAATCCACAATTATGTCAAAATTAAAAGCTTAATTTAGGGGCACCTGGGTGGCTTGGTCTGTTAAATATCCAACTCTTGGTTTCGGCTCAGGTCATGATCTCATGGTTTCATGGGTTCCAGCCCTGCATCAGGCTCTGTGTGGAGCCTGCTTGGGATTCTCTCTCTCATCCTCTCTCTCTGTCCCTCCCCCATTCATGCTGTTTCTGTCCCTCTCAAAATAAATAAATAAACTTAAAAAAATAAAAATAAATAAAAGCTTAATTTAAAAAGTACTTAATTTTTAAAAGGCCTCTCATTACCTTGAGGATAAAGGCTATATTTTATAAGGCATGCAAAGCCCAACATCACCTCATTCCTGCCCAACTCATTCTATTCCACTCTATATCACTCAGAGTTCTTAGCAAACCAACTCTAGCTAAGTTTTGCTGAAAAAGAACCTACTGAAATAATTCAAGTGGATCTGAGTCAACAGTAAATTTGAAGGACAAGGCTTCTGGAAGCCAGCAGAAATAAAGCTGTGTGGCCATGCCCAGCCTCTGGCTACAAGGACATCAGGTCAGTGAGGGACTACTGCCATTAAGGATACTGGGCACTGCCACTGGCTCCACACTGTCAGCTCCACTACCACTGGATATTAGATGGCACTGTCCCCTCCAAAGCATCTCACCCCAACTCCAATTGTTAGGGTTCAGAGAGACCTTTCAAAATGGAAGATGGGACTTTGCCTTCTCAACTCATAGAGTGGAAGACTCTCCACACATAGAAAAGAGACATCCTAGAAAGCCATACAAAATTAAAATCAAAATCTTCAACCCATATAGTTTTCTTCCAAACTCTTGCTGTGGGCTCATAGTCCCCAAATGTGCCTTGCTTCATCACACACATTAACCTTTGTCCAATCCTCCCTTTTTGCCTGGTATGGCTTCCCCCCTTCCTCTCTCTTTTTGTACCCTAGTGTCTTCCAACTTATTGGCCAGATAAATATAGGTACTTGTATAAGAGTCAGAGAAAGTGTCTCCCTCCTTCATTCTTTTCTGACCTGTTTATTAAACAGAATTGACCACTTCCTCGTTCATGTTCCCCACCAGATGCGATAACCATTTCTACATTTAGCTCATACTTGTCTCACCCAATAGATTCTAACACACTTATTGTAGCCTTCATTAGTTTCCAATAACCAACACAGTGCCTAACATCTAATAGGTACTCAATAACGCATGCTGAGAGTGAGCATCATTCATCTAAAACACAGACTATAATATCTTAAGTCATTTGATATCTGTTTATGTGTAATTGTGTTGTTTCCCCCAAGCACATTGCTCTGACCTTGAAGATAAGTGTGTGTCTCGCATTTCTTTGCATCTCAATCTAGAAAGCCATGCTATACAGAGGACCTCCCGACTTCCACTCTTGCTCTGCCACAATCTACTCTCCAAATGGCAGCCAAAATAATCTTTAAAGTATAACTCAGGGGTGCCTGGCTAGTTCAGCCAGAAGAGCATGCAACCCTTGATCTCGGGGTTGTGAGTTTGAGCCCCATGTTGGGTGTAGAGATTACTTACATAAATAAATAAACTTAAATATATATATATATATATATATATATATATATATATATATATATATATATGTCAGATCTGTGTTTTTCAATAGCTTCCTATTCACTGGAAATAAATTCTTAACTCCATAACTTTAGGAAAATGCCCTGCCGGCCTATCTCCTGCCTATACCTTCCAATGTCATCTCTCCTTTCTCCTTCCTTGGCTCTTTGTGGTCCATCCACAGTGGCCATATTTTTGTTCTCTGAGGAAACAGCCAAGGCCTTTTTCTGACCAGTGACCTTTTTTATGCGCCATTCTCCCAGCCAAGAACACTCTTGTTCAGACCCTTCATGCAAATCTACCTTTTAGTTCTTAGCCTAGATAATACAGCCTCAAAGAAGGGTAACCCCTCTCACCCTCTTAGGTACCCCTCTTAGGTACCCCTAACCACTGAACCCAGCTTCTCTTTTTGAGTGTGCTATTGGTTGAATTGTGTCTCTCCAGAGAGGTATATTGAAGTCCTACCTCCCAATATGTCAGAGTATGACCTCATTTGGAAATAGGATCTTCTTGGCAAAACTCAGGTTCTTCCTTTGGCTCAAATATAGCCTGGTGCCCTGGGATCCTTGATATGTTTGATCTTAGTCTCCATCAGTCTCTCATTTAGTTATCTTCAGTGGGACCAGACACTGGCCCGACACAGGGCAAAACAACAAGAATCTGTTAGAATGAACTAAAGAATATGAAATAGATTATGGAGAGCTCAGTTTATATATGAAGAAAATGATGATGAGGAGAAGGGACAACATTAATATTTGAAGCACATGGTGACAACTTAATTGTAAATTTATCCCAGTTTTCTCAGCCAAAGAGTAGAAATGTTCAGATTAGAAAAAGAGGATCAGACATATTTGCCTTGAAATCTAAGAGAAAGCTATGATTATCATTAGAAGCTAAAATGGACTAAAAAAAAAAAAAAAGAATGGATGCCAAAACTTCAATTTCTTTCTTCATATAGAACTGCTATTATAAGGGGAAATCTTTCACATGCAGCAGCATTTAGGAGATATCAAAGCAAACGCTGTATCTTATTTTATTGCAAGTGGTGGTAACCCGCTAAAACTATTAAAGGACATGAACTGTGAGCAGCCCAGCATGCCATAACTGAAGCATCTTTCCTGACCAATGACAATGGACTACTTTAGGCATCAGCCAGCACTGAACACTGGACTCATTCTGTTCTTTCTAGAAAGTGTGTTTTCAATTTTAAAGAGCATAACCAGGAAACCCTATTTCTCACAGTTCAGAAACCATGCCTTTTTCCTTCAGTGAACTACTCGCGTGAATTTCTTTACTGATATGAGTTCCCTTGCTTGCAAGAAAATTAACTCAGCTTTGGAAAAGAAAAAAAAAAACTCTTTAAAGCTCTTTGTTTCATTCTTTGGCACTATAAAAGACATGAAATGGGCATAGTACATCCAGATTTCATAAGATATGGAAAAAATATTCTAAAGAGATCTGCAAAGGGGATTAGATAAAGAACTTGCTTTCCAAAAGAACTGAATATTCTTATATACACAATCTCCTAGGAACAGCTGATAAGCCTTTTCTAAAATGGAGATAGGTATCCATGGTTCACCCAGGCGGTTTGTCCTTGCCTGATACTTCATTATCAAAGTTCTCATCTATCCAGCAGCAAAATTATTGTAGCACAGGCACAGCTTCAAGATACTGCACCACAATAAAGCAAATATTACAATAAAGCAAGTCAAATTATTTTTTTTGATTTCTCAATGTATATAAAAGTTGCATTTACACTATACTGAACTCTATTAAGTGTGCAAGAACATTATCTCTAAAACAAAAAACTTAATTTGAAAACTTTATTGCTAAAAAATGCTAACCATTATCTTAGCTTTCAGCAAATCATAATCACTGATCACAGATCACCATAACAAATATAATAATAATGAAAAGTTTGAAATAGTGTGAGAGTTACCAAGATGTGATACAGAGACACAAAATGAGCAAATGCTGTTAGAAAAATAGTGTGAGAGTTACCAAGATGTGATACAGAGACACAAAATGAGCAAATGCTGTTAGACTCGGTTCATGCAAAGGTGTCACAGACCTTCTATTTTTAAAAAAGGTGCTATATCTGCAAAGCACAATAAAGCGAAGCATAATAAAATGCCTGTATCTGCAAAATTCCAATAGCATTAATAAAATCCTAACCCGGGGTGGGGGGGAGAATATTGTCATATGTCCAATCAGCATTTTCCAAATAAAAAAGATATGCAAGAGGTTTATTTCTGTTACTCAAGGTTGTAATTTTTGTTTTTAATTTTACTTTAGAGAGACAGACAGCTTGAGCAGGGTAGAGGAACAGCAGCAGGGGAAGGGAGGGGAGAGAGAAAGAGAGAGAGAGAGAGAGAGAGAGAGAGAGAGAGAGAGAGAGAGAGAGAGAGAATCTGAGAATCCTAAGCAGGCTTCATGCTCAGCACAAAGCCCGACATAGGGCTTGATCCCACGACCCTAGGATCATGACTTGAGCTGAAATCAAAAGTTGGATGCTCAACTGAGAGCCACCCAGGCGCCCCCAAGGCTGTAAAAATTTTAATCATTACCAAAAACAACAAATGTACTGGCTCTGACTTCTGACTTATATGTACATGATTTTATATAGAAACAAAAAGATTCTTATAATAAACTTCCCAGATTTAGAATTTTCCAATGTTCATGCCAAGTAATTGGGCAGAACTTCAAGAATTTCCTGTTCATCTGGGCTTTTTTTTTTCTTTTTTTCTTTTCTTTCTTTTTTTTTTTTTTTTGTCTCTTGATACATAAGTGGTATACTTTGCTTTTTTTATATATATATATGGGACTATCCCTAAATAACCACAATCAGGTTTCTACTATTCACATTAATGGTTATTGTTTAATTGTCCTCATGTTTTTAAGCATTTCTTTTCACTTGTTTCTTAATTTAAAAAAATCTACTATCCCCATAAATTCCTACTGTTTAAAGTCAAGGTTAAAGAAATATTTTGGTTAACTTCAAACAAAACCCTCCAACAAATTTTCAAAAATAATGAAAGACTCTTTAGGAAAGTTAGCTATTTTTTTCCAAATACTTGGCATTTTAACAACTAAGCTCATAATAATTATGTTTTAGCAATGTTTATATTGAAAATCCCCTGTTAAATCATTTATATGTATAGCTGTATATGGCACGGCAATTTACAGACGTGTAATTGGTGTCATTGGTGTCTGGGGCCTTGAAATATAATTTCAGAAATGTAAGCAAGTCTCAGGGGCTTGATGTTCCTTGGAGAACCATCAAAGTAAATATGTTTAGAATATAATAAAAGCCCATTAGAAGGTGGTTTTCACTTCCTCAGTTGAGGTTAAACCAAGTGACACCCTGTCCCTCACATACAGAATGATATATAGGTATTTGGTTTACTGTAACACCAAAAGCCTATAATCTGTGTGCTATACTCATCTTCAGAAAAGAGCATTCATTACAATATGGTTAACTGTACATATTTTTACATCTCCTTGGTTAATGGAAATGTCAGAATATTATATGCTCATATATAAAGAGTGTATATGAATGGACTTACAAATCCATTCTACAAGCCTAGCCCCAAATGTACAGAATGTGAGACAAACTTCCCTCTTTTTATTCTCTGCTTGGGCTCCCGGCATAAGGTCTGTTTCCAGCTACTGTAGGTCATCAGCTAAAACTCTATTGCCCAGTTCGTGTCAGATGCAATCAGAATTTTGTCCAATTATAAAATCACTCATCCGCTAGTCTATCAAAAACAACTGTGTAGAACACTCACGTTTTAGAAGATTAAACCATATGTTATTAATGTACCTGTTGATGGAAGCACACTTTAGTGACTTACAAAACAGTGGTCTTTTAGCAGTTATTTATTTTAGTGGTCCTTGGAGCTTACCTCTTTTGCTTCACTGAGTCAAGTATTTACCGAGCTCCTACCGTGTGTCAGGCACTGGGCTAGTGCTTGGGGATGTAAAATTAAATAAAATAAGCATAGTCTCTCCTGTGTAAGGACATTATTGCAAATCGAAACTGTGACCACATAAATACTGTCAGTGCTGAGGGA
The DNA here is from genome assembly GCF_016509475.1 of Prionailurus bengalensis. NCBI lineage: Eukaryota > Metazoa > Chordata > Mammalia > Carnivora > Felidae > Prionailurus > Prionailurus bengalensis. The sequence goes on from NC_057349.1 coordinate 104,521,765, forward strand.
GTTACAGATCTAAATAAGATATAAATTTGTTTGGAAGGAGTGTCTCCATCTTTGACTTCCACTATAGTTTTCTTCTTCTATAATTTATTCAACACATGATCATCGAACATTGCCTACAGGCGTGGTGGTTGCTGTTGAGAATGTTGACATGAAAATAGATACAGCTTGTATCCTATATAGAATTTATAAACTAGCAGAGGAAACAGTATTAGATAAATACTTACAGAAATAATTAATAACCACTTCCTAAGAGCTATGAAGCAGAAATATCAAGTGCTAAGGGCGCCTGGTAGCTCAGTTGGTTAAGTGTCCCAACTCTTGGTTTTGGCTCAGATCATGATCTCACAGTTCGTGAGTATGAGCCCCTCATCGGGCTCTGCACTGACAGCATGGAGCCTGCCTGGGACTCTCTCTCTCCCTCTCTCTTTCAAAGTAAATAAATAAATAAAAACTTAAAAAAAAATACCAAGTGCTATAAGAGGGCTATTATACTCTATTATAGAAAAGAGTCTTTAGATCTATACTTGTTTCATCTTTGTATCACCCACAGAGCTTAGAAAAGCATATTGAAAAACTTGACACTTAAATGAATATTTGTTGAGTGATTGAGCCCTGAATTTGAGAACTAGGTCAGAAAATATCACTCTTGAGAAGTTAAAATATTAATCAAAATGACTAGATGTGGTATTTATTATTGTTGTTCAAGGATATTTCCAGTTCTCCTCTTTCAAGCACATGGTAGAATTGTGCTTTCCTATTCCTTTGAGGATAAGCATGACCATATGACTTGCTTTAACCAATGAAATGTTATTAGAATTGATGCATATCACTTTCAAATGAAAGCCTTTAAGAGGAAGTGTGCAATTAAATGCATTTCCTTCCCTTACCATGACAATAGTGTTCCAGATGAGGGGTGATCTATTAGCCTACTTCTCTGGCTGAACAAAACTGGGAGCAGAGCCTAATGAACAAGACAGGTACATATAAGCTAATTGAGAAATAACCTTTGTTGTTTTAGACCTCAGAGATTTTAAGGACTGTTAAGGATCACAGCACTTAACCCTAAGTGACTGATAACCTAGATAAAGTTAGACATCTATGGAAAGTGTAATGGGAGGGAGAGGAGGGAGGAGACACATCTAGAAGAATACAAAATAAACCGCTGGTAAGATTAGATTGTTTCCCAAATCTCAGCAAAACACTTACAGGGCTCCTTGAAAAAGGAAGTATTCCTTTCAGATGGATCCTAGAAAATATGTTTATCATGAGAAAGTTTATTATGTAATATAGAAGGATTTGTGTGTATATGACTGATAAGTATTGAAAGAGAAGAGTGGATAAAAAGAATGTATCTCTACCATACTCTGATTTTAATCACTTTTTTTAATGTACTTATTTATTTTTAAATTTACATCCAAGTTTGTTAGCATATAATGCAATAATGATTTCAGGAGTAGATTCCAGTGATTCATCCCCTATGTATTACACCCAGTGCTCATCCCAACAAGTGTCTTCCTTAATGCCCCTTACCCATTCAGCCCATCCACCCACCCACAACCCCACCAGCAACCTTCAGTTTGTTCTCTGTATTTAAGTCTCTTATATTTTGTCCCCCTCCTTGTTTTTATATTACTTTTGGTTCCCTTCTCTTATGCTCATCTGTTTTGTGTTTTAAATTCCACATATGAGTGAAGTCATACGATATTTGTCTTTCTCTGACTAATTTTGCTTAGCATAATACCCTCTAGTCCCATCCATGTAGTTGCAAATGGCAAGATTTTATTCTTTTTGATTGCCAAATAATACTCCACCGTGTATATATACCACATCTTCTTTATCCACTCCTCTGTCAATGGACGTTTGGGCTCTTTCCATTCTTTGGCTATTGTCTATAGCACTGCTATAAACATTGGGGTGTACGTGCCCCTTTGAAACAGCACACCTGTTTCCCTTGGATAAAACCTAGCAATGCAATTGCTGGGTCGTAGGGTAGCTCTGTTTTTAATTTTTTGAGGAACCTCCAAACTGTTTTCCAGAGTGGCTGCACCAGCTTGCATTCCCACCAACAGTGCAAAAGAGATCCTCCTTCTCCACTAATCACCACTTATTGTCACAGAATTTTTGTTAGCATGAAAAAGGCTCCCACTCTAGAACATATTAGATGAAGTTATCATCAGCTTGGGAGCACTCACTTTCCTTGTCCAGATTCTGTATTCACTAAGCAACTTTCTCTGTTTGGGATTCCTGAATATATCTTATTATCTCTGCCAAATATACCTGTTATTAGGAATTAACAATTTGGCATATATTTAATAAATCATTCTCCTGTGAATATAACTAGAATATTTTTAATAAAATTAGCCATTTGGGAATAACCTGTTTTTTTTTAAGTTTCTAAATATGCATTATTGAGAACCAGGCCCTGCATCAGTGTTGATTCCACTAAGGCATTGATGCTCCAAAACACTCAGTCTAAAATGGCTGTCAGCCTTATGTGACACAACATTTAGTGCTGAAAGACAACACTGTCATTGTCTTAAATAGCAAGCATGACTGGAAAGAGCTATATAGGCTAAAGTTATGAGAAACAAGAAACATTTACAATACTAATCTTGAGTTTAAACTTAGACATGATACAGACTTTAAAAAAATAAATGATAAATTGTTAAATGACTGCTGTCACATGCGAGGCAGAATTTTTAAAAATAATCTTTCCAAACTAGACTATCTTTTAGGATTTAATGTATTTATTTTTTGACATTTGTAAAATATTACCATTATGAATATTTTGAGAATTGCTAGTTATGTATTTTATGAGAAAAACATTATTTCTGTATTTTATATGGTTCATAAGCTTAACCAAATATGTAAGTATAATTTCATTATACTCAAGATCTTATTTTCTTCCAGTTAAATATATTTTTAATTTTATACATAGAAATATAATAATGGGGCAAGAATTCATGTAACAGAAATTTGATGTGCAATGAACTTGACCACAGAAATATCTATTCTCCTAAGCAATGGGTTTCAATAATTATTCTCAAGTAATCCCATATGTCCTCACTATACTGGACAAAGTCCAATGGAAGAAAATCATAGTCAATGATTTAGAAAACGTTAACTGGAAACAGAGAGATGTATTGAATTTAACATGAAACAAAATGCATCAATACAATAAAAAAATTAAAAAATCAAGTTAGCACAAATCACTGCCGAAAACATTAAATAACAAAAGCACTAAACTTATTAAAGATGAAAGGGTAAGTGGCAGTTAACTGATCATTATTTTAAAACTATTCCAACAAGACCCTATAGTCTATGGCTTATTTTCCTTTGTGCATAATATTATGTAGGAAGCAATTTTTCAATTCATGCAATAATATTTATACTGCACTTTTCCATATAAATGTGTTCATAAATATTAATCAATTCCCACAACAACACTGTGAGAAAGCTAAGAATTATCCAGAGTTGACAGACTGAGAGCTTAAAATGATGTTTGGCTATGTTGCCAAGGACTGCTGAGGGAATTAATAAAAGAGCTGACAACGGAGTCAAAAATCCTGGCTCCTGGCTGCTGCCAGGGTGAAGGAAACTGTCACAGAGCTATCTTGTCCTGTCCTGACTCCTGTGCTCCACAGTGACATGAAGAGTCAGAAGCACCCCTGCAACGGCAGTGAAGCTATCACAGATTCTTCTTCTAACCTGACTCTCAGTGTTTCAGAGTTGGCTATCTCACTTCTTCCTTATAAAACCTGTAAGAACATTTTCAAATCCATAATTCAGAGACCCGCTTTGAGATGTCCTCCATAAGTCCAAATGACAGAATCTACCTTAGAGCTTAAGAAGGAATATCACAGCATTCTGCAAAGCTACAACCAGGATACTGGGACTGATTTATCTGAACTCTTAGTGACTAACATCTTTGTCTGTGTGCTTTTAATGTGAGGGAGCTTGCGGTTTGTACGTGGTATGCTGGTGACTAACTGTCCCTGTTACCCTGCAACTGAAGGTCTTACGGTACAGAGGACTTTCTGTGTTAAAACTAGGGAAGTCCCAGGCAAACCCAAATGTTGCTTATCTTACCTCTGGGTAATGAAATATGCTGATGCTTCTTTGTTTATTTTATATGACTGCGGAAATGAACGTAACCAGTTGTCTTATTTCTGCAGGTAATTAGGTATGTACTGGGTAAAATTAAATTTGAGCAAAAATTTTCGAAGTATTTTTAAATGTATCTTTTAGTGAATTATGGCCAAATTTTCATAGGTAGTAAAATTTCATATACAGTTGTCAAACTGCCATGGAGTAGGACCGTTGGTATACATAAAAATCCGTACTGAAAATTTGTCTTAAGATTCTTTTCTTGCATAGGAGTCAGACTGGAGAGATCTAATCCCCTTGTCCATCCCAAGGACTCTACTCATCTGTGGCCTCTTAGCTAACATTCTATTTTAGAGCCCTATTCAGGGACATAGAAAACTTCCTAAGGTTCTCCAGGACACAAAAGAATCTGAATGGCTGCCCTGTTTTATCTGCCATGTCTCCTCCACCCTGATGACCCATGTTAGATGAGATCCTCTCTTCGAGATTACAATCTGGTTGGTTATAACCTCGGAAGCCAGAGACACTCCCTGCTCTGGGGTCTCCCCATTATCCCCTCCTTTGTGAGTGCTCAGCCAGAAGTACAGAAGTAGAAATCAGGCTTATTTCAATCATCCAAGGAAGCCTCAGTTCTCACTTAGGCCCCTCTGATTCTCTTCCCACATGTTTGTTAACTTCTCTTCTTTTGGGAGAGAAACCAGCTGTTGTGTCATCATCTATTCAATTCATTTCTCCACCATGGATGGAATAGACTGCTAGGTCCCCCAGGTTTTGGCTCTTACGGCTACTTATTTCCTGTGTGACTATGAGTAAGTTTTGTTTTGTTTTGTTTTGTTAGCAAAGATTATTATTTTTTTAAGTAGGCTTTTTTTCTGAGAGAGAGAGAGAGAGAGAGAGAAGGTGGGAGTGAGTGAGGGAAAGAGAGAGAGAATCCCACAAGGGGCAGAGAGAGAGAATCCCATACAGGCTCTGCACTGTCAGCACAGAGCTCAAAGCAGGGCTCAAGCTCACCCAATGTTGGGCTTAAAGTCACAAACCATGAGATCATGACCTGAGCCAAAGTTGGATGCTTAACCAACTGAGCCACCCAGGTGCCCCTAAGGTTTTTTTTAATCTTGTTTTTTCAACTTTGTTTCTCTTACCTGTTCATTTATTTATTTATTTATTCATTCATTCATTTTAATTATTATTTTTAAATGTTTATTTAAAAAAAATTTTTTTAACGTTTATTTATTTTTGAGACAGAGAGAGACAGAGCATGAACGGGGGAGGGTCAGAGAGAGGGAGACACAGAATCTGAAACAGGCTCCAGGCTCTGAGCTGTCAGCACAGAGCCCAACGCGGGGCTCGAACTCACAGACCTCGAGATCATGACCTGAGCCGAAGTCGGCCGCTTAACCGACTGAGCCACCCAGGCGCCCCAATGTTTATTTATTTTTGAGAGAGAGAGAGAGAGAGAGAGAGAGAGAGAGAGAACGTGAGCAAGGGAGGGGCAGAGAGGGAGAGGGAGACACAGAATCCAAAGCAGGCTCCAGGCTCCTAGCTGTCAGCACAGAGCCCGACATGAGGCTTGAACCCATGAATGGTGAGATCATGATCTGAGTAGAAATTGGATGCTCAACCAACTAAGCCACCCAGGCACCCCTATCTATTTATTTTTAAAAAGACCCTATCAATCTCTCTTATTTTAATGTTTTATTTATTTTTGAGAGAGAGAGAACGTAAGCAGGGGAAAGGCAGAGAGAGGGGGACAGGGGATGTGAAGCTGGCTGCATACTGACAGCAGAGAGCTGATGCAGGACTCAAACTCACGAACCATGAGATCATGACCTGATATGAAGTCATACACTTAACCAGCTGAGCCACCCAGGTACCCCTTGGTTTTCTTTTTAAAACCTTGTTTCCTCATCTGTAAAAATTGGGGGTTATTATAGTATTTACAGCATATGGATTGTCATGAAGATTAAATAAATTAATAAATGAATGTGAAATGCTTATAAAAACTTTGACACAAAGTAACCCTTCCATAAGAGTTACTAATATTTTTAATTTTGTTGTGATTATTTAAATACAAACTTTAAATTATAAATACAATAACTTTTTTTTTTCCTCCCAGAAGCTTGTTCCTACTATAGAATTCCTTTCTTTTAACACTGTTGTTTCTGGTAAAGACTCAAAAGTCTACTTTGAAACTCAGGAGAGAAATTAACTCTTGGGGTGCCTGGGTGGCTCAGTCAGTTAAGTGTCCGACTTCGGCTTAGGTCATGATCTCACCATTCCTGAGTTTAAGCCCTGCGTTGGGCTCTGTGCTGACAGCTCAGAGCCTGGAGCCTCCTTCAGATTCTGTGTCTCCCTCTCCTTCTGCATCTCCCCCACTCACACTCTTTCTCTCTCAAAAATAAATAAACATTAAAGAAAAATTAACGCTTGATTTTGAGTTCTTTTCTGTCCTCTTCTCCCTGGGGACCTAGATCTCAGTCTTTTTCTCCACTTCTATGAAAGGAATGTCCCTCAGCACCAAATTAAGGAGTGAAGAGAAGAAAAATTACTAGATGATATTACTGCCCTTTTCCAGCTATATTACTTTGGAAAGTGGCTTAAATTCTGAGCCTCAAGCTTCCTCATCTATGAAATCATCAACAAATATATATTGAGTACGATATGCCAGACTGCTTATCTGGTCCTGGAGATAAAACTTGAACCTCACTGAGTTTAGAGCCTACCGTGAAAGTGATTAAACTAATAATTACAGACAAATCTAGTAAATTCAATTATGATGAAAGTGATAAAGGGACCTCAATCTGGTCAGGGTGTCTTTCTGAGGAAGGGACATGTAAGCTAAGACCAAAAGTGGGGAGTAAGATGAGCTGGGGTAGAGGGCAGAAGAATTACAAGGTGAACTTAACCAGCTGTCTTCTTTTTTTTTTTTTAATTTTATTCATTTTTGAGACAGAGACAGCATGAGTGGGGAAGGAGCTGAGAGAGACAGAGGGAGAGAATCCCAGGCAGGCAAGCAGGCTCCATGCTGCCAGCACAAAGCCCCATGTGGGGCTCAAGCTCAAGAAACCATGAGATCATGACCTGAGCCAAAACCAAAAGTCAGATGCCTAACAGACTGAGCTGCCCATGTGCCCCCAGATGTCTTATTCCTGTAGGTAATCATATACACATGGGGCAAAGATAAATTTTAGTGAAAAATTTTTAATTTGTCATAATAAAGTAATGACATGTGCAAAGTTGTGACCCAGTAAGGAATCTTACACTTTCTGGATGCTTAAAGAGGGCCATTGTGGCTGGAATGAACAAAGGGAGGAGAGTGGCAAGAGGTAAAATCAAAGTATAGAGGGGCCAGATTTGCAGGGCCCTACAGACTCTAGAATGTGAAGATGTAATGAAATAATAAATATAAAATTTTGGTCCATAACAACTCTTCACTTAACATTGATTCCTTCCTGCAAATTCCTTCTGCAATGTAGAGTTTCTCACCTTCATTATCGTTTTTCTTAGTCCTCTTCATTTTTTAGTATTTTAAATTAAGCCGAGTCACTTCACTTATATATTCCCATCTCCTGTTTCTATTATGAATATTCTCATCAAAAGTTTATGACTACTGCCAAATAATGCAAGATATTTTTGAAATTATTCATTTTTTCCTTACAGTACGTTATGATGGGTGTCACACATATGAATATATGCAGATTTGTGTACTACTTATACATGCAAATTTATAAATATTAAACAGCAAAGGTCAAAATTACTTACATTTAAATTATTCTAAAGCAGTCTGTTCTATTCCAAAGCACTGTGTCACCTTTCATTCCACACTTCACATGTTTTATTTTCAACTGTTTTGTCTTTTTATAGATTTTAAAAATGATTCCACTATTAGATTTTTTGCTTTTTTTTTTAAACAAATGAGAATATGGGGTTTTTAATCTATGTACAGCTACAACGATAAAGAGGCAAAAGGTATGAAACTGAAAATAAGTGAACTTAACTGCTCAAAAGGATTCTTAGCTTGTCAGAGAAAGGTGTTGATCAGAGCAAAAAAGTAGGAAGAAAATATTACAAATTGTTTTAATTATATACTTCTGCATTCTCTTGAAAAATTCATCTCCCAACTGGTAAACATATTTTCAGGTATCCAAAAATAATTCTACATGATCCATATATCAGATTGATTCTCCAAAAAATATAAGGAATGAAACCTAAAAAGTTTTAATGCTTACCACATTAAATTAATGAAGTAATTCATACAAAACTAGAGGCATGTTACACATTGTATTTTATGTGTTTTTGTGTTTATGTGTTTATGTGTTTTTTACTTTCATTACAAAATAGAAAGCTAGGACTCAGGAGTTAAGTAACTCAATTTAGGTCACACAGTATGGGCCAAGCATGAATTAGTTGCCAAGGCATCTAACACTGAAGTCCTGATTCCTTTCCTAGCAGTGCAAGGATCATTTCCCACAGGACTCACCTGACGGTGAAAATGCAACCCTAAAACTCCAGTCCTTCCCACTGTGGAGCCCAAGGTGGCCTGCCTTTCCTTTCACAAAAATTCCTGTGGACTTCAACCTCCTCCTCAGGCAAAGTGGTCTTTAAATCCCAGGGCTTCCTTGCCAGCCCATTCAAATTTGTAATTTGATCTTTGTAGGTAGACTCACAGTACTGATTCAATTTGATCTTTCTCTAAATTTTGGCTGCTCTCCCCTCTGAATTAAACTGTAATTACCCTTTGACATCTTCCCTGATCATTGTATTCATGTACACATTCCCTTGCTCATTGAACAAACATTTCCCGACTACCTACATGCCAGGGACTATGCAGAACACTGGAGAAAGCCTGTGCTTCTTTCAGAGAAGATGGGGAGTCACCTTCGCTTGGCCACACATCTCCATGCAAACACACCCCCAAGACCAGATGCTTTCATTCATTCCACCCCTATCAAATCAACTCCTACTCATACAGCAGCTACACAAAGTTAACACTGGTGTGTCTTACCAGATAGTGTACATCAGACAACGAAACCTGCAGGAAAATGGCTTTCTGACCCAGGAGGAGAGTGTCACATCTTCTGGATACCCTCAGTCTTTCAGCAGTTATGAACATGGCATCCTAGGCTTCGTTAGTCAGAGGTATTTAACTTGTTGGGTAACATTATTGTTTATTCCCAAGTTCAAAGACAATAGAACACTCCCATAAGGACAGTCCTGTTGCATTTCTAAAGCCCCCCTTAACAACAACAACAAAAAGATTCTAACCAGCGTAGAGTTCGGTTATTGTATATTAGAGGACCCTAAAGAGTTGGGATGGATTCCTAATAACTAACGTTGGTTATGGGGAAGGGGTATGGTGCCAAGCTTTCGGTTAGGCATTTTAATCTTCACAACACCCCATGAATAAATACCTTATTTTGTTAAACTTACAAAATTGTGAAATAGAACAAACAGAAAAAAGTGCGTAAGAGTTAAATTTACAGCTTAACAAACTGTTGTAAAAAGAATACTCATGTAACACCTACTCAGATAAATAAACAGATTACCAGTGCAATGACAGAAACTCTGCAAGAGCTTTCCGTATCATAGCCCCATCCATTCCTCAGAGCCAAACACTTTTATGGAATTCAACTTCCTTCCATTTTCTCATGGTTTCACACCCAATTAACCATCTCTAAAAACATCATTTAATTTTGCCTATTTTGGGGGTCATACAGTAATTGTTCTGTTGTGCCTGGCCTCTTTTGCTTAACATTATGTCATTAAGAGTCATCCATTTTGTAACAAACATCAGAAGGCCATTCACTTTTATTGCTGCATGGAATAAATTTGTTTGGAAACACCACAACTGTGTGCTCTTTTGGGATGGAACTTTAAGGTTGTTCTCAGTTTGGAGTCATTTTGAACAATACTGTGAACCTATATGCATATGTCCCCTGGTATACAAGTGGACACTACACATTAATCTCTCTAGTAGTGAGGTTCCTGGGTTGTGGGTTGTGGGTATACTCAACTTCACTAGATACTGCCAAAGAGGTTGTGTTGATCTGTACTTCTGCCAGCAGTCCATGAGTGCTGCACATCCTCATCTGACTTTCATTATTACGCTTTTAGTTGTTGCCAGTCTGATGAAATGTATGTCACTGAGGTTTCGGTGTTCATTTTTCTGGTTTCCAAAGACACTGAACATCTTTACTTACATTCCATTTCTTTGCCCTCTTTTCTGAAGTGTCTTCTCAGCTATTTTGCCCAGTTAAGAAGAAATAAGTGTTCCTACAAGCCAAGGGAAAAAATGTTCACCTTAAAGAGGGAGTGATCAATGTGATGAATGATGCTCATAGGTAAAATAAAATGAGGACTTAAGATTGACCATTGGGTTTAGCAAATGGGCATCCTTGGCAAACTTAATCAGAGAGTTGGGGGGTTGGAGGAAAAAGTTTGTGTGCTTAAGAGAGCAGGGAGAGGAGGGATTGCAGGCAGTGAAACTGACAACTATTTCAATCAGTTTTCATGAAAGGGGAACAAAGAAATGGAAGAACTTGTTTGAAGATGAGAAAAATAACAGCATGCTTTTATGATTGTGAAATGATTTAGTAGAAATGAAAATGTTACAGGAAAGAGGAGACAGCACTATTTTTGACAGGATGAGCTGTGGTGCCCAAGTGGAAGGCTGGCCTTACATGTGTGCAGCTAATCCATAGCAGTTCTTCCCAAACTTCAGTGAGCATCAGAACCATGTGGAAGTTTTGTTAAAATACAGATTGCTGAGCCCTACCTGAGTTTCTGATTCAGTCATTCTCCAGTGGGGTCCAAGAATTTCTGTTTGTAGCAAGTTCCTAAGTGCTGCTGCTGATCTAGGAACCACAACATAAGAACCACTGCTCTATAGTAATAGGAGGCAAGGTAGAGTACCTGAGTATGTATGCTAGTTGGTAGTGGGTATTTTTCCAGGAAAATAGAAGTTTGGTCAATACTTGAGAGTAAAGATGAGGGGACATGGTAGCAATATGAAAAGAGGAAAAGCATAAAATAATTATTTAGGACAGCAGTACAGTGAATGCACCAGGGCAATAAAGTATTATTGTGCAGTAGCATTAAGTACTCATTGAAATACATGTGCAATGGTTGTGTATATTTTCTTCAGCCAGGATTAGCTGCTCATGCATACAGATAACAAAGAGTTGAATTTAACCTGTGTGTGTTAGCTACTGTTGTGTAATAAGTAACCCCAAAACTCAGTGGCTTAAACGGTATTTATGATTGTTTAGGAACCTACGGTCAGCTAGGTAGTCTTGTTGATATGAACCAGGCTTGGTTGATTGTGGCTAGGCTCACACATGATTTAAGGTCAGCTCATAGATCACTGGAGACTGATTTTGGATGGCCTTGTTCACATGTCTGGTAGTTCACTGACCATAGGCTGAGATGACTTGAGTGAATGACACAATGATTCATCATCCATCAGGGCAACCCAACCTTATTCGCATGGCAGTAGCAGAATTCCCAAAATGAGGGTGGAACCCCTCAACACCTCTTGTGATTCAGGCTCAGAATTGACAAAATGTCTTCCACTTGAATGCTGTTGACCGAAGCAAGTCATAAGCTAGACCAAATTCAAGAGGGAATAGATTCTATTCCTTATGGGAGGGTTTGCAGAGCCCTAATGCAAAAGGCATAGACAGATACTGGGGAAAAATGAATTATGTTGTTTTTTGATATCTACCACTACCAGGGTATGATTTTTAACTAGTTTGAAGAGGTGAAAAAGTAACATAGGATTAAAGATGTATCAATTAAGTGATTATAATGATTCTCCATGAATATTCAGCTGGGGGGGGGGAATGAGAACACAATAGCAGTGAAAGATAGTGAAAAGGAAGTGGCAATTATTGAGTTGTAAATACCAGTGGACTCAAAGAGTTAAGAATTGGAAATGAGGACATGAGCTGGAAAAACAGAAGAGGGTAGGAATAATGTAAGAAGATCATCATAGAAGAGGAATTAAAGGAATTAAGGGGCTAGAGTATTATAATCATTAAAAATTAAACAGGGGAGATGGAAAAATTACAGTGAACTAGGAGCTAATACCAAGACATGGGAAATGTGAAGGGGGAGCTGATGTAGGTTGGTAAATATATATAAAGATGTAAATACAAATATCTTTGTAAATATTTTTAGAAGTCATATACATATATTTTGCTATGTTGGGATAGGCCCACAGGAACATTCATCCAATTTATAGTAGTTACTTCTGGGAAGAGAAATGATAATGTATTGAGTAATGGTGAAAGGAAATTTTTGCTTTCATTCTATTTGCTTTTTTGTTGTTCCATAACACACATGCATTATGGATCAATAACTTTGGTCTGAAGGAAAACTTCAGATAGAAAAGTGAGATAGAGCTTTAAGAAAAGCAGTTGTGGTTGGCTTCCTGTCACATAGACCTGGATTTGAATTTCATCTGTAAAAGGAGTATACTCTTACCTACTTCTGTGTTTTGATGATTAAGTGAGATCACTATTTAATGCTCTTTATACAGTATCTGGCCTATGGAAGAAGCTCAATGATGCTTGCTATTTCTCCACTCACTGACAAGTCCCCCCACCTCTATACAAATGCACTCTCTGTCCATGTGCATGCATGCTCACGAGAGAGAGAGAGAGAGAGAGAGAGAGAGAGAGAGAGAGAGAGATTGAGAGGACATGCATGGATGCAGAGATTCTGTAGTACTTGTGTGCTCTCCCTGTAGTACTCTCATTTTGCAGGGTGAAAAGGAAGAAAGATAAAAGGAGGAAATGGACATGCTGTTTATGCTGCTTACCTGGCTAATTTCCAGAAGAGACTAATAATAAATTATGCATATGTTGACACTTTCACTATCAGCAGCATTTATTCAAACATTCTCATTAAGAACTGTTCACATGCCCAAATGATATTTTTAAAATACAGCTTTAAGAACAAGAATAAATCACAGCAAATAAAAATCCTTTCCAAGGGTCAAGAGTCACAATGAGGAGAGTTTGGTAGGCAGTATTATCTCAATATAGTCAGAATCTATTAATAGAAACTGGGAGGATTCTGTGAACCTCATGATAAAACACCAAAGTGTTTAAAATAAGTATTTTTCTAAATGATGTACTATTAAAAATTAAGTGCTGCTGGGTAAGTTAATTCTTAGGTTCCCCAAATGTTGGCTTAGGCCATTTTTACCCTGTGATTAATACAGCCTGCATGTGAGCTCTTGGTGTGGAAAGTGAAAAGTCTACCAAAGGTCAAATTGAAAATTAGTGCCTCATATACTTACACTAGTATTTGACAGAATTAAAAATTAATGGTTGTCAGAATACTGCCTGAAATTGTCACTCTAAGTGATTAAAATCTGTATTATAAGCCTGTGAAATGTAAATCCTGATTTATTGATTACTGAGAACATGGAATTCAGAGTGAAACACAATGCCTCCTGCCTACAAATAAAATGTTCCTTGCATTCATTCAAAATTTCACAGCAGATAAATATGTAAAAATTAGGAAATGGAAATTCATTCATTCATTCCATGGCCATTATGTGCCAGGTTGTGTGCTAGGAACTGAGAGGCAAAGATGAACAAGACACAGTGCCCAGTGTGAAATAACTTACAACTAGTTGAAAAGCCTGACAAAAACAGACACTAATAAAACAATCAGGAAGAAAAGAGATCTCCAGGTTCCTGCAGCTAAATGTTATTTCCAAGGGTGATGTGGGAGGTAGCATGTATGGGAATGTAAAGCAGCAAATAAAAGGGGGTATGATGGTTAATTTAATGTGTCAGGTTGACTGGGCTAAGGGATGCCCAGATAGCCAGTAAAACACTTCTGCATGTGTCTTTGACGGTGTTTCTGGAAGAGACTGCCATTTGAATTTTTTTTTTAACGTTCATGAATTTTTGAGACAGAGAGAGACAGAGCATGAATGGGGGAAGGTCAGAGAGAGAGGGAGACACAGAATCTGAAACAGGCTCCAGGCTCTGAGCCATCAGCACAGAGCCCGACACGAGGCTCGAACTCACGGACCGCGAGATCATGACCTGAGCCGAAGTCGGACACCCAACCGACTGAGCCACCCAGGCGCCCTGAGACTGCCATTTGAATCAGCGGACTGAGTAAAGAAGATCCCCCTCATCCATTAGGCTGGATGTCATCCAATCTGTTAGGACCTGAACAGAAAAAAAAAAAAAAAAAAAGTGGAGAAAGGACAGATTTGTTCTCTCTGCTTGAGCTGGGACATCCACTTTCTCCTGCCCTCAGACATCAGGGCTCATGGTTCTTGAGCCTTTGGACTTGGACTGAATTATCCCACTGGTTTCTCTACTTTTCTACCTTGCAAACAGCAGGTCTCAGCTTCCATGATTGAATAAGCCAATTCATACAATAAAACTCTATGTACACACACACTCTGTTTCCCTGGAAAACCCTGACTGATACAGGAGGAAAGAATATATTGGGCATGAGTAGACAGCATGAGGTGAAGAAGCCATGCCAGACTAGCTTCTCTTTGTATTTTATGTACAGTATTATATTGTAGTTATTAGATTGTATGTCATTTCCCTCTCTAAACTGCAAGCCCCTCCAGGGAAGGTACCACTGTTTGTATTCTGGTATCTATCATAGTGCCTGACATATAGTAAACTCTCAATAAACATGTGGCAAACTAAACTAGGAAGCCAAGAGTTTACTACTATTTAAAATTAAAACCCTGAATGGGGCACCTGGGTGGCTTAGTCAGTTAGGCACCCGACTTCAGCTCAGGTCATGATCTCACCGTTCCTGAGTTTGAGTCCTGTGTCAGACTCTGTGTTGACAGGTCAGAGCCTGGAACCTGTTTCAGATTCTGCATCTCCCTCTCTCTCTGCCCCTCCCCTGCTCACACTCTGTCTCTCTCTCTCTTTCTTAAAAATAAACACTAAAAAAAATTTTAATAAAAACCCTGATTCAATATAGTATTTCAACCAACAGAGTGCACAGAACACACTTAGTTCTATTTATCCTAAGATATTAATCAGGTCCACCCTGTCAACTTTGGAGGAGTCTCAGAACTTCAAGAGCCCAGGCTGCCCCACCTATCTGGGCCAGATTCTTCTGTTTGCTCCAATGTGCTAAGTAAACATTACTATTTTCTACGTGAGCCATGATGTGAACAAATTCAGGAAGCAGTGGACTAAAACATTTGTGGGAGTTTTCCATAGAGTTTTATTAGTTTGAATTAGGGCAGAGAATACACAGGGTAGATCACAGATGGAATAGAAAGAGAAGGTACTGAATGAACTGTGGATTGGAGACAGACTGACCAACAGAGTGACACCATGCCCAGATAAATCCTTATCGAGTAGAATAAATTTCATTGACTACACTGAAATGGGTAAGCTTTTACAACAGCCACTGTAGCAGATGGCACTGGTGTTCTGGTATTACGACTCTTTAGTCCACTTCCGATTTTAGTCACATCTCACATGAGAGCTCACACTAACAGTGTCCCACCTCAATAAAGCTATGCAAAGTCTTCCTTTGCGTTTGATGGTCTTCTCTGAGGTTAGAGGAGCTCAAACTCAAACTCAAACACAGCCTGAAAGTCAGGTGGTGGGTAACCCTCAAGCATAAGAGAACAGAGCCAAGAGAACAGTTCCTTTTGGTGGACAATTCTGGGAGAGATCCTCTGTGTTTCAAGGAACATCCCAGTGGAATTAAACCACTACTGCTTACAAGAGTGACCTTGATGTTACCCTTTTGTATTGTTACTGGCTCTTACTCTCTTATTTCACTGCTGATTTCTGGGACTGCCTCTTAATAAACCACCTGCAGCCAAGTTTTTGTCTCAGGCTCTGCGCTGAGGACAACCTATCCATGAGAAAGACATGGTACCTATACTAACTTTTGAGGAATTATGAATTTTCTGCAAATAGTAATAAGGGAACAGACCTGAGAACTCAACATCTCAGTGCACACTGGAGTAGAACAAGAATCATAAAACAAGCTACATCTGGAAGAGGAAGCTTGACCTAAGAGCATTATCTTACCATAACAACAACAACAACAACAACAACAACAACAACAACAACAACAAAACTCTGGTAACTTCTCAAGGACAAGGAAGCTAGAAATGAATGTCACACATCACTATATGACATCTCTGTTGCTTAAGTTCATGTGTACAAATGTGCACCATAGAGTATGCAATATGGGTTAAGTCATTTTCAGCTAAAATGGTTTGGTAGCTTCCTAAAGACCCTAGTTCAAGACTTCCTCTCAGGTATTGTTATAGTTCAATTTCTGAAATCTAGCTAATATTGTCTATGGGATTCTGGTGCACAGAACAGGCAAAGCCAAGGACATCTGACATACTCAATAAGAATTTATAAATGAATGACTCATTGGCCCTTTAATAAAGGCCATGAGTGCAAACTCATTAGCTGGACTAAACTCACTGCTGGGCTAAACAGTGTCAGGAGATGTGCATCTTACAGAAGTGAGAGGATTTCTTATCACCCAACTCCATTTCTAACTAGTGTTTCTAACATGAGGCAGAACTAGCTAATGTGGCGGAAATCAAAAGAACTTTCCTTTATCTCACTGAAAATGGTGAAAGGGTTAAGAAGCAGCAACCAAAGAATGACCAGACAATTGGTCCTTGTACTGCCCACCCCAGGTCCTGACATACCCAGCCACATTTTTGAAGGACTGTGAGCCACCTGTGAGTGGGAACTGTGGGATGGAGAAAGGGACAGATGTGGCCTAGTTGGTGACCATCTATCCTGTGGAAACCCACATTGGCCAACCAGAATACGTTTGTGGCTGTTGCTTTCCACAAATTCCAATATGTTTCAGCGGGTAGGTAAGTGAGAATAAAGGAGAAAGGAGCTTTAAAAGCAACTTTAAACCAAAGAGAGACAATACATGACTCATTTTGCTTCCTAACAAGTCTTTTGACCACTAAACTGATTTTGTTAGATGAAAAGATCCAACACTACACAAATTTAGAAATTTAGTTCTTTGTTTATATCTTTTTGTGTTTTTAAGATTTAAATAGCAATCATCTTGGGGCGCCTGGGTGGCGCAGTCGGTTAAGCGTCCGACTTCAGCCAGGTCACGATCTCGCGGTCCGTGAGTTCGAGCCCCGCATCGGACTCTGGGCTGATGGAGCCTGTTTCCGATTCTGTGTCTCCCTCTCTCTCTGCCCCTCCCCCGTTCATGCTCTGTCTCTCTCTGTCCCAAAAATAAATAAATGTTGAAAAAAAAATAGCAAACATCTTAAAGAAAATAAAGTAAATCACTATATTAAAGTCTTTGATAGCAAATACCTTATAATGCATCTCAATTTTTTTTCAGATGGTATTTATATCTTCATGTGTAAAGTAGGTTTCTTTAAATGGCATATACTTGGATCTTGTTTTGGTTAAGTCTGACAATCTCTCTTTTTTAAAAACTAGTATGTTTTCATTGTTATTTATTTATTTGTTTTTGAGAAAGAGAGTAAGCAGGGGAGGGGCAGAGAGAGAGGGTGACAGAGAATCACAAGCAGGCTCTGTGCTGTCAGCAAAGAGCCTGACACAGGGCTTGAACTCGCGAACCAGGAGATTATGACCTGAGCCGAAATCAAGAGTCAGATGCTTAACTGGCCAAGCCTCCCAGGAACCCCTAACAATCTCTTTTAATTTGAGTCTTTAGATCATTTACCACTTAGTGTAATTACCCATATGCTTGTGTTAAAAAAAATTTTTTTTTTAATCTTGATTTATTTTTGAGAGACAGCGCGTGAGCAGGGAGGAGCAGAGAGAGAGAGGGAGATACAGAATCTGAAGCAGGCTCCAGGCTCTGAGCTGTCAGCACAGAGCCTGACATGGGGCTTGAACTCACAAACTGTGAGATCACGACCTGAGCCGAAATTGGATGCTTAACCAACTGCGCCACCCAGGCGCCCCAATATGCTTGTGTTTAAATCTACCATATTGGAGACATTGTTATTTGCTTTCTACTGCTCTTGTCTGTTCAGTATTCCTTTCTTCTTTCTGCCTTCTTTTGTATTAATTGGATGTTTTTCAAACCCATTGTAGAGGAAATGATAGTTGGAATGTTTGGCTGAAAGACAGGAGCAGGGCAAACTATGGAAAAGTGTGTTAGTACCACTTCTGAACACATAGATTTCTCACAGGACCATAACACATTCCATTATTTTACATTTTCTTTTGAGAGAGAATGTTTAGAGTCTTACAGTAAGTATACCCTGTCTGTTAGGTACAGCAATAATTTATTAACCCTTTCACTTTGCCAAGAGAAGAAAAACTGTTACATAGTCAATGTCCAGCAGTTACTCTATTACCTGAGGTTCTTCTGGAACAGAAATCCTAGATGCCTAGAATTAGATTATAGATGTCAACACATAATAAATCATATCTAAGACTACAGATACTCATTTACACATTGCTTTTCTAAAGGGTTGGTGTGGAATATTTTTGTTAAGAGGAGACAAAAAAAAACAATAGTGGAGAAGGGTAGATGAGCATGAGATACTCAATTCTCATGCCTTTTTCAAATATTAAATAAATATCATTATTTTATTTTATTATTTTCTTTTAATTTTTTTTTCAACGTTTATTTATTTTTGGGGGGACAGAGAGAGACAGAGCATGAACGGGGGAGGGGCAGAGAGAGAGGGAGACACAGAATCAGAAACAGGCTCCAGGCTCTGAGCCATCAGCCCAGAGCCCGACGCGGGGCTCGAACTCACGGACCGCGAGATCGTGACCTGGCTGAAGTCGGACGCTTAACCGACTGCGCCACCCAGGCGCCCCCAAATATCATTATTTTAAAGAAAAGTTTCAAATATCTGATTTTACAGATAAGAAAACTGGGACAAAGTAATTAATCAAAAATATCAAGTTAGGAGAGGTGCTTGTTATTCATTTAATGGTTCTCTTGTACATCATTAGAAATACACGATTGGAGAAAGATCAAAGATGAAAATACACAGGTCAGGTGCATTCAGTCACTCAAGTCATAAAAGTAAACATGCTGCTCAAGAGATTTGGAGACAAAGAATTTACGGATTCTTACCTGAGTCACAGGAACTCCACATTGAGTGAATCACAGTTTATAAGGCATGCCTGAAATATGTTCATATTTGGATGCCCTTGAAGACTCAAAACTTTAACATACTTAGATATTTGAAAATTTGGAATCAAAACATAAATGGAAAAAGATGAAAGGGCCATAGATGTAACAACCATTTCATTGTGCTCACATATTCTTTGCTATTGTCACCAAAAATGCTAGCCAGCCTGCAAAAACATCTCTTAAGTTTCCCATAATCCCTTAGGAATACCAAACCCTAGATAAGAAGGCCTGACTTAAATGTATCCATCGTTATTTGTTTACAGATTTTGCCCACACTAGTACAATATTAAAATATTTGTAAAAAAATTTTTAATGTTTATTTATTCTGGAGAGAGCACACGTGAGTGGGGGGAGGGGCAGAAAGAGAGGGAGACACAAAATCCGAAGCAGGCTCCAGGCTCTGAGCGGTCAGCATAGAATCTGAAGAGGGGCTCAAACTCAAGACTGGTGAGATTATGAACTGAGCCAAAGTCGGATGCTCAACCGACTGAGCCACCTAGGTGCCCCAAATTGAGATTTCTTCATTTTAAAATTTCCCCACCGTTTAGAAAACTAGTAAATGTTTTCTCCAGGCCCAGCCCTCACAAGAAGATTTTCTGTAGCAGACAAGAGAGACAATTTCCTGGTTTTGTGTTCCAGCATGGACTCCAGACTGTTACAGTAGAAAAATAGTCTTGAACGCTGCGTTAGTTTTCTACAGCTGCCATAACAAAACACTGCAGACTGAGTGGCTTAAACAACAGAAATTTGTCTCACACAGTTCTGGACGGTAAGAAGTCCAAGATTAAGATGTTAACTTGTTTGGTTTCTTTTGAGGCCTTTCTCCTTGGCTTACAGATGGCCGCCTTCTTGCTGTGTTCCCACACGGTCTTTCTTCTTCTGTGCTTGGTGACTCTGGTATCTCTTTGTGTGTTGAAATTTCCTTTTCTTATAAGGACATCAATCAAAATGGCTCGGCCCAACCTAGAGCTTCTTTTTAATTTGATCATCACTTTAAAGGCCCTATCGCCAAATATAGCCACTTGCTGAGGTTCGGGGGGGTTAGAACTTTAACATATTAGTTTGGGGGGCACAACTCAGCCCATAACAAATGCCAGGACACATCTTTTTTCAAGTTCTGGGCTTTCTGCAAGAAAAAGTTAATTAGAAAAAAGTTTTGTTTTTTTTTTTTTAAAGTTGGTTTCATCCAACAACTTATGTGAATTCTGAGAGAAAACAACTTTGCAGAGTATCCTGTGATAACAGGGAGCAATCACTAGGATAGAAATGGTGGGCCACATCTAGATGGAGGGCATCTGAGGTAGCCACCCCACCTTCCCACACTGTAACACATGTCTCCCTTTTCTGTGGCTCCAAAGCCAAAAGTTTTCTGTGAAGGTTTGCTGGGACGGCTCCAGAGAGGAGCAGAGGCTGGCTGAGTGGGGAATGGCCAGCCTGAAATGGTCTCATGGCTTGGATCAAAACCAAACCGTTTTCTGTTGACACTGTAACAAGAGGTGTTTCAGAGTTTATGCCGCAGGACTGGTTGCTGGCAGTGTGGCCAATGTGGCCAGAGGTAACCAAATACTGACAGGGATGGAGAAGCAGTTGTATGGATGCCGTTAGCCAAGGGCCAGAGTCTGTTCCCAGACTCCTTGGCAATATGTTAAGCCCTTCTGCAATTTAGAAGTCCCAAACCTCCCAGAAAAACAGTGAAGAAAAAGGGAAGACTGAAGTGACAATCCATCAAAGAGAAACTGAGTTTAAACTGGAACTAGCTGGGGCACCTGGGTGGCTCGGTCGGTTAAGCGTCTGACTTCTGCTCAGGTCATGATCTCACGGTCCGTGAGTTCAAGCCCCGCGTCGGGCTCTGTGCTGACAGCTCAGAGCCTGGAGCCTGTTTCCGATTCTGTGTCTCCCTCTCTCTCTGCCCCTCCCCTGTTCATTCTCTGTCTCTCTCTGTCTCAAAAATAAATAAACATTAAAAAAAATTTTTTTTAAATAAAAAATAAAAATAAATAAACTGGAACTAGCTGAGTTCACCTTGACCTTATCCACACTTTATTTCCAACTTACCTGCTGGTAAATCAAGATTCCCCATAATATGCTGTTAAAGTAGATTATTTGAACCTGATCCCAAAACTCAACCTTTGTCCTAATTAATTACATTTCAGCCTATTGCTACATCATTAGAGATCATTCTGAATTACATTCCTGTCAGTATTTTAGCTAAAATAGGAGCTCATTTCATACTTTAAACATTTAGTTATTTATGAGAACATTTACTTTAAACATTTAGTTATTTAATGAGAAGTTTCCTACTAAAGGACTTCATCCCATCGCATTCTCTCCCTCCACCGTCAAAAATAAATATATGCACACACAAAAATGAAATAAATGCATACACACACAAACCACAGTAAAATTTCTAAGGAGGCATCTCTTTTTGTAGCAAGAGCAGAAAGGGAGAGTATAAAATGACTTTTTTTTTTAAAATTAAGAAACTTAAGGATTTTAAGATTACTAAAGCAATCAAATGAAAAATATTCCTAATGCAGAACTACTGCCATCTTATGGCCACAGCCCAGTATTACAAATCAGTTTTTGGTTCTATTTCGCTCAATGACTTAATATTTAAGTGCTACAGAGATGAACTTTTAGGCATTATTACGTTTTTAGGCCTTATCTTTTGTTTTTTTTCCAAATTACTGAATAAACTTTATTGCTTCCCAAAGCAAATTATATGATCCAGGGAAGATGTGTATATTAGTTTAGATTATATAAAAAGTCAAATATTACAATGTTTACTTTGGGGTATTTAGAAAAACCAATTAAACTGATGAAACAATAAACAGGTCTCCCCCCCACTCCCCAACCAAAATAACAGTTTGGTAAATAACATTTACAATGTAGATATTAAATGGCAGTGTTTTAAATCCACAAAAGGTCACTTAGTGAGTTATTTTAGAGTCTGAAACAAGCGAGCTAATCACTAAGTTACTTTTAGGTAAACAACAAGTAAAAGGCATATCTAAAGTTAAAGTTGCTAAATTATAGTATTAACTGTAGGTTAAAATGTACGTCAGTACGTCAGTGTTAACAATGAAATTCAATTTTAGAAATTCAGCAACAAATGTAATTTCTTACTTCTGAGCATTGCTGAATTATTTCATAACTTTCTGGTTATAAGAAAAAAATTCAGTACACAGAATACTAAACAATTCCTAAAACTTCACAGCAAAGTACTAACATTATACACAAATAAACGTACCAAAATTCTGAAAACCAACAAATAACCTAAGGAAAAAACTGAAGTATAAGTTCATGTCATTTAGGGATCCTGCAAATGCAAATATTATTTTCACCATTTGACACAACATGGATTAGAGTCAAATCTCCTTATTGACCGTAGTAGTCTGCTGAGACTGCCCTAACAGTATACCACAGACTTAGTGGCTTAAACAACAGGAAATTATTTTCTCACAGTTTTGAAGGGTGAAGTCCAATATCAAAGTGCCAGTTGGGTTGGTTTCTGGTGAAACCTTTTTTTTGCTTGCAGACTGAATCTTCTCCTTATGTCCTCACAGGGCGTTCCCTCGACGCATGTGTATATCTGGTATCTCTTCCTCTTTTTATAATGACACCATCATATTAAATTAGGGCCTTACAACCTCATTTAACCATACTTAAAGTCCCTGTCTCCAAATATAATTACATTGGGGCTTAGGGCTTCAACACATCAATTTGTTGGGGGTGGGGGGGAGACACAATTCAGTCCACAACACTGACATATTTAATATATCACTCAAAGA
The DNA here is from genome assembly GCF_016509475.1 of Prionailurus bengalensis. Classification (NCBI taxonomy): domain Eukaryota; kingdom Metazoa; phylum Chordata; class Mammalia; order Carnivora; family Felidae; genus Prionailurus; species Prionailurus bengalensis. Next base: position 104,544,807 of record NC_057349.1, read on the forward strand.
AACAGAAATTAACTGGTTTAAATAGAACACTGAACTTTTGCTTGATAATAGAACAGCTGTGGTATTTTATCAGTACATGTGATAAAAGTTTAGGGGAATCATTTCACATGTCCTTAAAGGAGGCAGACTGAGGTTTGAGGTAGAGGCCAGGAAAGGTGAACAGGGCTCAAAGGAGGAGTAAGATCTCTCAGGATGATTGGAGTGCAGTTTGCTAAATTCTCCCACAATATGTAAATGTCGTAGACTCTAGCAGAGAGCTTTTTGAATGGACAGGAGGAATGTAAGAAATGTAACAGTTGACACTCAGCAAGTAGATAGGTCCAGGTTTAAGGGTCAACTCCAGTCCCAGGGCCACTTACATCTTGAAAAACAATCCTTCAGTACACTTCCCTCTGGCAATGAATGCACTTGTGCATTTACATTACTAAGGGAAGTCCCCATCCTACATTAAAACAAGGTAACTTTCAAGGAAACTTGTGGCTTTCAAGGTGTCCTCTACCAGGTAGCTTGACCTTGGCAGGCATTTAGCAGGGGGCAAAAAGGAATGCTGAAGTCAATGCTCCAGGGACAACAGAGTCATACAAGGGAAATAAGTACAAGCTGTAAATCAATCCAGCTTTTTCTCGTTTGATTCACAGACATTAAAAACATGGTTGTTGAGCTCTCATCAGTGAACAGCTCCATCTTCTTGAGCATTCTTTCCTCTTCCTATTCCAGAGAGATTTGTTTGGGGCTTTTAAGAGTTATAATGGAACAAGTATTCAATTTATTCAATGGGTCCACTAGGTATAATAAGTGTCCTACCAAACTGAACTATTTATTGCACTAAATTAATCCCTTGATTGGTCTATTAGCCTCATAAGGGTTAGTATTAGTAAGGGTTAAATGTAATTCTCAATCAATTATATTTTCATTATGTCATAACTATTGATTTTTTTTCCCATTGGACAGCTTTCCTTTAAATTTAACACAGAAGTAGTACAAAGATAATAGACTCATATTTTTTAATGACATTTGTATTTTCTCTTTTAAACAATTTAAAAGATCTCAAAGTCCTAGCCTTTCATATGGGTTCTCAAAATTAAATGCATCCATTGTATGTAATGAATTAACTTTTCTCCTATACATCTAAAATGATATTAGCTATACACAGTCCTTGAGAGAATTCAGATAATTGTCACTTGAATCATTTTGTGCACTATAAATCTGAAAACCATCTGTCTGAAGAAAATTCTCTACTCTGCAGCATGTTCTATCAACTTTCTGATGTCCTTTCATTGAAAAATTCATTACAATAAAAAAACAATAACCAAATAACAAAATAGCCAACATTGGTTTCTTTGATCATCAGTGTCATCTTTGCAAAAATGGTCCTTCTAACTCTTTCCTAAAAACTATTTGTTAACTCACTCCAAAGGTGAAATAGTGAAAGATCTATTTGACTACTTAGGAAGATACAAAAAGATTCAACTCATAGCACGTGGGCAAAAAGATCTTCCAAATTCTAGGCTAACTGTGTCAGAGGGTATTAGTGGGTAGAATTTTCTCCATCTTACCTTATTCCGCACAAGAGCAAAGGGTCGGGTCTAACTTTACAGTGTCCTGGTTTCTGTGGCACCTTCCTAACGAAGGGGAGCCCCGGTTAATTTTGTGGCAAGGGCTACGTGCCAACAGGGATTCATCTGTATCCCCAGGCTCAGCAGTGGTGACGTGACCCCCCCGGTCACACCCGCCTTTGGGGCTGCGGGGCGGGGGAAGGACATCGGTAGGGCGCGGGGAACCGGCCGGCCGCCGTCTGCGGGACGCAGGGCGCCGAAGCGGCGGGGAAGGCGCCGGCAGGCGGGCCGCGCGAGGGGCGGAGAGAAGCGTGGCCGGGGGCGGCGCTCGCGGGCGCGGGAAGCGCTGGAGGCAGACGCGCTGCGTCCTGAGGGTGGCCGCAGCCCCGCCCCGCCGTGCCCCGTCCCGCCCCTGCCGGGCCCCGTCCTGTCCCGTCCCGCAGCGTCCCGCGGCGTCCCGTCCGCGGTCTCCTCGCACCCTCCCGGCACCTGAGGCGCTCGCCGGTGCTTCCAGCGCAGCCATGGCTCAGCACTTCTCTCTGGCCGCCTGCGACGTGGTCGGCTTCGACCTGGACCACACTCTGTGTCGCTACAACCTGCCCGAGAGCGCGGTGGTGAGTGGCGCAGGCTGCCCGGGGCGCACGGCGTGCACCTCCATGGCGGCCGGGGCTGGAGTTTCTTCCCGGCTCCCGCGGCGACCGCTGCCAGGGGCCCTGCAGCCGCCGCGCCTCTGCGCAGAACTCGGCCTCCCACGGCGAGGCTGGGCGGAAATGTGCATCCCCGGGCCCCTCCCGAGCCGTCGGCACCGGCTTATGGAGCTCAGCTTTTAGCCAACTTTGAGAGAGCGGTGGGAAGGAAAGGGGCAGAGGGGCAATCTGTGCAAAATCGGGATGAGGAAGCGGTTCCTGGGACGGAAGGCAGGGCGGGGCCAGGGGAACTGGGGATGTCTTTTGCAGAACCCTGGCCTTGGAACTTCCTTGCAAGTCATTCTGGGCACCAGCCGCACTACGATGCAGCCACCTGGGCTTCTATTTTCCTTGTGTGCAGTTTTCTTTTAGCGTGTCCACGCGACCACCTGTCAGTTTTTAAACACTGCAGTCAGGGAGAGATTGTGTGGTGTTTTGAAGAAGCACTAGCCGAAAAGTCATTAGAATCTTAGCCCAAATTTTGTCTTCTACCAAGAGACGAAAATAAACATTTATTGCGCACTTCCTACGTGCTGCATGCTCTCTGAATAAGTTCTAATCCTAGCAACCGTCTACTAAGTTTGCGTCCTCCCAGAACTTTGGGAAAAAGGGGGAGTGGAGTATTTATGATACCACACCCTAAGGGGAATTGTCCTTCCTCCCCCATTACTTTGGTTTCACAAGGAAACTAATTGTAAAAAAAAAAAAAAAAAAAAAAATCACAGGAATTTTTTAGTCAAAGATTCTTCTGAAGAAAGTTAAACCACTGTCATGTTAGAACCCGTTTTGTGCATATGTGAGCATAAAAATCTCAGAATGCAAGACCCTGCAGTAAAAGGATTCTTTTTTACAAACCTCGAATATAAGTGAGGCTTAAAGATCGGAAGTATCCTAGTAGTGTGTTACGGATCCTGTTTGGTTCAGAAATCTTTTATGAAATACCAGCAGTGTGCTGAGCCCCTTAACAGAGTTGGATGCTGAGATGGACACGGGCCTGCAGGTGGCGTTGTAACGGGGGAGGATGCTGAAGAGTTCAGTTCAGCCCCCTGTGGTGAGGGCAGTATTGCACCTTGCTGCAGACTGGCTGCCCCTAGTGTCTGGAGACCCTCCCTCCACACCAGCCCGTCTTCCAATCTTCCACAAAACCGTTAATTTCTCACAGCACTTACACATGGCTTAAAATTTCCTGTGAACCTGTCAGAATCTTCCCCTAGAGTCTAGAGCCATGACTCCTTGACATCAGTATCTCTGATAGTTTCTTGTGTGTTCTGTGTGCCGAGGTGAGTGCTTGGCACATACGGGGTTCAATAAGTAATTGAGGAATAACTGAATAAAAACATAGGTATTTTAATAAGTGAAGATGGCACAGCCATTATTCTAATACGCATTCAGTTTAAATGAACTGGTTAGATCCTTACAAGAACTGTGCGAGGTATTTGCTTTGTCACAGTCGCTGTTTAGAGATGAGGATAGCAAGGCACAAAAAGAATAAGCAGCTTATCCAGAGTCACCCTGCTAATTGGCTTCTGTTCCCACCACCATGCTTTATGTGAGCCAGAAAGCCCAGAGGAGAGGTCTGGAGTGACACTTGATGCTTGAGCTGGGTTCCAACACAAGAGTTAAAGCTGGCAGGTGAGGAAGCAGAGGGGGGCACTTCAGACAGAGGGAATCTAGCCAGGGCAAGGACCCAGAGGTGAGAAACAATTCAGGGAACTGCTGGGTGTCACGCGGCAGGTGGGGAGTTGCAGAAGATGTTGGAGAAGTCGGTGGTGATTGCGTCATAGAACACTGAGTGCCTCTCCCATCAGTATCATAGGCGTTTAATAAATGCAGAATGTGCAGATGTTGGACTGGATGTGTTACCTCACCTGGGGGCTCAGGAAAGGTATCCTAGAAATGATGACCCCTGTGCTCTCCTGGGGTTGCAGACTCAGAAGGGTAAGGGGCCAAGCAGTTAACCCCCATTTGTGAGTGGGAGCAGGGCCTGGGATAGCCAGGAGAGTGTGTTTGCCTTCTGAAGGCACAGCCACACTTGACTCTTGCCAAGTTCCATGAGGAAGTAGGGGCCGAGTCTCCTTTCTAAAATTTTTATTTATTTTATTTTTTTAAACGTTTATTTATTTTTGAGAGACAAGGAGATGTAGAGCGTGAGCAAGGGAGGGGCAGAGAGAGAGGGAGACACAGAATCTGAAGCAGGCTCCAGGCTCTGAGCTGTCAGCACAGAGCCTAACGCGGGGCTTGAACTCACAGACTGCAAGATCATGACCCGAGCCGAAGTCGGAAGCTTAACCGATGGAGCCACCTAGGTGTCCTAGGGCTGAGCCTCTTAAAAGAACTAATTCTTTTTAAGACCAGTTAGGAATCTGAACTTGTATGAGAAGTCTCTCAACTTTTATTTTTTTTAAAAAAAAAATTTTTTTTTCAACGTTTATTTATTTTTGGGACAGAGAGAGACAGAGCATGAACGGGGGAGGGGCAGAGAGAGAGGGAGACACAGAATCGGAAACAGGCTCCAGGCTCTGAGCCGTCAGCCCAGAGCCCGACGCGGGGCTCGAACTCCCGGACCGCGAGATCGTGACCTGGCTGAAGTCGGACGCTTAACCGACTGCGCCACCCAGGCGCCCCAGAAGTCTCTCAACTTTTAAATGTTAGTTTGTTTTCAAACACATCAGGATTATGGGGTTGCCACATTTAGTGAAGAAAAATACAGCACCAGTTAAATTCGAATTTCAAATAACAAAACCATTTTTTCTTATATGTGTGTTCTGCATGGGATGTGCTTATACTAAAAAAATTCATTGTTGTTTATCTGAAAATCAAATTTAGCTAGGCATTTCATGTTTTATCTGGCAACCTTAAGTGGGAACCAAACATAATTTGTAGTCTGCATACAACTCACAATTTGCAGCTGCTGTTCAGTGTGCATTATTAGGTACGTGAGACACTGGGAGAGGAAGAGGGCTGGTCATGGAGGCCCTGTGCCATGAAGGCATCTGGGGTAACTCAGTATAAGAGAAAGATCCAAGAGCTCGGGCCTTGGGACTAGGATGGGTTTCAAAGGCACAGACTCCCTTATTTTCCTCAGCACCATTATTCTCTGGTTCTCTCCACACGTTGACCTCATTCTCTCCTATCACAGAAACTTCTCCACGAGGTGAGGGGCATAGCTGTGGATGCCCCTAACGGCAGCCCTGCTGGAAAAGGCCCCTTTCTCTCAGGAAGGTGTCAAATCTCAGTGGCATCATATGCCCATATCTTTATCAGTATTGTCAAGGGGTGAGAATTTCCTGTTGTCTGAAACTGAGTAAAGTGCCTTGACGAGAGGCGGCAGGTTTAATGGTATGTAGTAAGCATTGGTAGCTTGGAACTGGCTGTGGTGAGAATATTGATATGTGAAAATGGGCAAAGGTACTTATCAGAACTTTTTTTTTTTTAAACCAGCATATATATGACTGATAATAGCAAATATTTCAGTTGAATTTACTTGTATGTAAGGCACTGCTCTAAAGCACTTTACATCTGTTAATCCCACAGCACTGGTTCCCTGCAGTCAGGATCATGATGTGTATTTTTTATTATCCATAGTACTTTGTACCTCAGAGTGACTCAGTCCATTTTTGATTGATTTTTTTTTAATGATTCAATGAAAATCCGTATAATGCATAAAGCCAATGATTTTCAGTCATCTCTGGACTTCAGGAATCCTGTATGGCCTCACCTGGACCCCACCCTATCCTGGAGGCCTGAAATTTCCAGGTGGTTTTAGGAGCCATCACTGGTTCTGAATCACTGCCAGGATTGAGAAGTGCTGATATGTAGTGTTGACATAATGTAAGCCTGTTAACAACTGACCTGGATCAGGGTCACATTGCATTGCATGGTAATACATGTATAGTGATTTTAATTAGCTTTAGGATAGAGAACAGCTCTATTTGACAGGGAGCTTTTTTTTTTTTTTCAACGTTTATTTATTTTTGGGACAGAGAGAGACAGAGCATGAACGGGGGAGGGGCAGAGAGAGAGGGAGACACAGAATCGGAAGCAGGCTCCAGGCTCCGAGCCATCAGCCCAGAGCCTGACGCGGGGCTCGAACTCACGGACCGCGAGATCGTGACCTGGCTGAAGTCGGACGCTTAACCGACTGCGCCACCCAGGCGCCCCAAGCTTTTTTTTTTTTTAATGTTTATTTATTTTTGACAGAGAGAGACAGAGACAGAGACAGAGCATGAGCGGGGGAGGGGCAGAGAGAGGGAGACACAGAATCCAAAGCCCAAAGCAGGCTCCAGGCTCTGAGCTGTCAGCACAGAGCCTGATGCGGGGCTCAAACTCACGAACCTTGAGATCATGACCTGAGCCCAAGTCAGACACTCAACCGACTGAGCCACCCAGGCGCCCCTGACAGGGAGCTTTTGATTTCTCTGCACTCATTCCCTGATGCTCACACCCAACTCCCAAATCCAGATATGTGTGGGTCTCTGGGTTTCTGGATTTGGTGTGCTCCCCTTCCCCTGGATTCACCCAGCTAACTGCTACATCTTGCAGACGTCAGTGTAAACATCATCACCTCAGGGAGGCCTTCTCCCGTTCCTTTTACTGTGTCTCTGCTCTCTTCCCGCTTGTGCTGTCTCATGCTGCCAAAACCTGTCACGGGTTAACATATGGGAGAAAGGTCGAGTTGCTCAAGAATCTTCTCGGACACTGCTCAGTCAGACCCCAGACCAGCATTCTGCCTCAGGTCCGAGGGCATCTGATGCTGACTTAAGAACCCTCATGGAAGGAGAATGGGGTAGGGCCAGTGTGGACCTTCATCCACCTTCTGCCTCCTCTTTGTTTGGTATACACAGTTCTTTAAAAATCAAGCCAACTCTTTAGAAAAAAATAAGACACATTACCCCAACACTTGGGATTTTGTTGTTGTCGAGAAATCGGAAGATCTATCAACCATCGGCAGAGCATTTATCTTTGTACTTGTTTCCTGAAGCTTTCTTTGTCCTTTTCCTTCAGTTTCCTTAAGCAAAGAAATAAGAGGTATTTCCTGTATCTGATGGAAGCTCCTTGATTCTTCCTTCAGATCATCTGCCTTGTCTCCATGTGTGTTTTCCCTTTGAGACTCCCCTGTGACAGTGACAAAACTAAAACAATTTAGTGACAATTTCGATGTCCTTTATTCGGGGAAATAATCTATGAATTAGGGAAACCCAGTGCCTCATAAGCACTTTCTACTAAGAATGGGCTAAGGATAGATATAATGATAGAGTGATCTATATGTTTAAAATGAGTTTACAAAGCTTTCAAGTCTTAATGATCTCCAACCCATTAGAATTCAGGAGTAAGACAATAGTCATCCTCGGTTATGTAATTGTATATTGATGGTGTAATTCTGCAGTGGAAAAAGACACAACAGCTACCTGGGGCTTTCAGGGGTGGATAAATTGCTTGTACACGGGGATTAAACTGCCGAACTTCACAATTAGAGATATTTCTCTCCCATCTGCCCCATGAATGACTCCAGTAGGTTTTCAAGTCTGTGAAATTCAGAATGAATAGTGAATTTATATTTAATTTCTCTTTATTCCTTCCCCTTATTTACAGCTCATTTATAATAGCTTTGCTCAGTTCCTGGTCAAGGAGAAAGGGTATGACAAAGAATTACTAACTGTGACTCCAGAGGATTGGGATTTCTGGTAAGTTCTTTTTTTTAAGGGCTGCCCATTCCCTCTGTTTCTTAAATGTTGCTGATAAAATTTTAATGCTTCTGTGGAGACAGAAAGTGAAATGTGAAACTGAGTCAAAAGACAAAATGCTTTCTCTATTAAAAGTTTTATGTTTCATTAATTAAAATCTTTTCTACTTTAAATTTAGACTTGTTTAATTAAATATGTAAATAGGCTAAAAGCTTCTTGACTAATTTGGATGTTTCTGTATGGCTTAAGTTTGTCATAAGTTTCAGAGGTTATTAAGAACTATCTTTAGGGGCGCCTGGGTGGCGCAGTCGGTTAAGCGTCCGACTTCAGCCAGGTCACGATCTCGCGGTCCGGGAGTTCGAGCCCCGCGTCGGGCTCTGGGCTGACGGCTCAGAGCCTGGAGCCTGTTTCGGATTCTGTGTCTCCTTCTCTCTCTGCCCCTCCCCCGTTCATGCTCTGTCTCTCTCTGTCCCAAAAATAAATAAACGTTGAAAAAAAAAAAAAAGAACTATCTTTAAAATTTACATCTTAAAAAAGAAAGTTTGCTTTATTGCCCTTCAAATACTGAACTGTAGAAGAGGAAGAATCATGTTTTGAATAAATGTCTGAACTGGGCCATTTGGTTTTCTGTAATTTGGGTAAATGTTCCTGTCTCTAAGACTCTTACTGCTTACTCTTAGGGTTCTCTACTTGCCAAGGCTTATTTTGTCTCTCTTCCTTATCTAAACAACAAAATAAAAATCTAACACTTTAAAATTGCTCAGTTGAAAATTAATAATAAATCTAAAACACATGAAAAACACATACAAAAGTAATTCTAGAGCAATGATGTTCATCTATTATATATTTCTGCAGTGTTTGGTTAGTCCTTTTTGATGTGTCCCTTTTGTAAAAAGAAGAAACACAAATATTTCACCGTATAAAACCGCTGACTCTGGAAATTTTACTGTGGACCAAAGTCAGTAATGCTTCTAAAGTACCCTGTCATTTTTTGTTTAATTCTCTTGGTATTTGGTGGCATTATACTTCCTTGTTTTATTATTCATAAAATGAATCTGTACCCACCTCTCTCCCCAAATCCCACAAGTCTTTTGCAGTGAGGAACCTGAAACTTAGTATTTGACTTTCTTTTAGTGGTTTTCAATAGTATGCCCTGCCCAGAGGGCAAGGTTTTAAAACCTGACCTAAATCGAGGCAATTTCTAAAGAATATAGGAGAAACTCTGGCTAAGAGCTTATCTGGCAGAATTTAAATGTGTGTGTGTGTGTGTGTGTGTGTGTGTTTTATTTAATGAAAAATACTTGCACATTTTAACAGAGACATGAAATAATGTTCCTTTTTTTGTTCTAATTTTTGAATTCCTCTTTTTTTAAGGCTTAAGGATTTTACAAACTAAACATGCTGTCTCTCATTTTCCCACATGGCAGTTTTCCTTACATACTTGCTCTGTAGATGCTATTAAATTTTAGAATTCTTGGATATTCTTGGTCTTTTTAACCAATATATCATTCACCTGCATGGGAGAATCCCTTTTAGCATTGTGACTTTTTGGAAGTATAGATTATTATTTCTTGGGGTTAGCCGAATCTATGAATTGATCAGTAATCAAATTTTTCTATTTTTAGTTGCAAGGGCTTGGCACTGGATCTGGAAGATGGGAACTTCATTAAATTGGCAGATAATGGCACTGTGCTCAGGTAATAAAATTTAGTTGTGAAATCTAAACTTTTTCTCCAGGACACTTTGTTATTATATAGCATTTGATTGTTAAATACGGGTTAAATAAGATTATTATTTTTATCATTCAGATGACAGATCATGTGCCTCTGTTTCTTCGTATGAATTGTTTTAACAATTTAAGTACAGATCAAGAAGCATTGGACTTAAAGGTCTAGTTCTTTTAAATTCGGCTCACTAGAAATAATTGCAGGAAATTCAGGAGAATTTTAATAACTTGCTTCATCTCATTGATGACCTCTACTGCAAAAGAGCCTGGAGATTATGTTGTTTTAGATGAGTGCACAGTTGCCTGGAATAAAGTGAGATTTCTTTTTACTAAGAAGAGAATGAATGTTGGGTAGGAGTTGGTAGTCTATGCACACTTCTCCTTCCTTCTCCATTTATCCAAATTTGTCCCCCTCGTGCAAGACTCCTGTTGTATTTTAGCTCCTTCTGGAAGTTTTTCTAGCCTACTCCAACCCTCATCAGTCTCTCTCACACTCAGTACTAATTCCCTTTCCTTCTCTCCTCTCAGGGTGCACTGGGCACTTGGAGTATTTGGGGGGAGTGAGACAAACAGATGAGAAGCTGCCGCTGCCACTGCTCTGAGCCTTACAGAGCGGGCCAGGGTGTGGGCATCTGCTTTTCCCCCAGCCCCCATAGTAGAGGCAAGCCAACGTGGCCACAGCTATGCGATTTATTATTTCTGTTGACGTGATCAGAGTCGAAGGAAAGGACGCTCAGCACAGGTTACCCCTGGCACATACTGTCCCTTTTGATACATCATTCTTTTTGCACGCTACGAACTCATACTCTCCCCTGGACCTCACGCTAAGTGCAGATAACTACAACAGGTGTGGCCCCCCTTCTGATTATTTTGTTATTCATTTGCATGTTTCTTGCCTTGGGCAACTAGAGCTGAAGTGTAGTATGTATGTATACATACTCAATGCAGCTTTGACCAGGACCTTAAACTCAACTATCAGATTCTTAACAGTGTACTTAGCTCTCTTCAATCATAGTTAATGTAAAGCATTGTATAGTTTTGGTTTTGTCTTTCATTGTTGTATTTGTCTGTCTGCCCCTCCCATCTCCCCAAACCAGAGCAAGCCATGGCACAAAGATGATGGCTCCAGAGGCGCTGGCAGAGGAGTATGGTGGGAAGGAGTGGAAATACTTCATGTCTGACACGGGAATGGCTTGCCGATCAGGTATGGCTCATGGCGGGGTGGGGGTGGGGGGGGCAGCGCCACCATTACGTCTCCTTTTGTTTTGGATGTTGAACCTGGGGCGTGAGGGCATGAAGCGTGCCATTCTTGCCTCCTGTCGGCCAGTTTACACAAGGGGGCAGCCGTGGTGTGATAGGAATACGATGCTTTCCTTGTGTCTGATACCTGTTTGGGAGTTGGTTCTGCTTCATTTAGGGTTTCATTGATTGCTCCTTTTACTTGTACTTGTTCTGGAGTGAAAAGACTAGCACCTAGGAATAATACATTCCTCAGTCTTCTGTATTTTTTTTTTAGTTTATTACATGCTCAGTCCTTTTATTTCTCCATTACACATTTCTCCTCGTATTCATACTACCCACCTCTCTTGTTTGCTTGTTCTTTTGTTTTCTTGAATTCTCTTCTTTACTCTCAGTTCTAGTATCTTCTGCCTTTGTCTTTTCTTTTCCCTTATTTTAAATGATTTCATATATTTTCATATCTTTCTTCCCATTGTCTTTAAAGAACATGAATGGATTTCTCAAAACTTATTTGTAGACGTTGATATGCATAAATTAACAAGTAATGCTTAAGACATTATTATAAACACATAGACCTTGTTATGTTATAGTTGTTAGTTTTTCATTTGTTCTAAATGTTTGTGCCATTTTCTTTCACACTACACTTTTGAAATGCACCTGTTCCTCAGAAAATGTAGTAACCAGGGCAGGGGCGGGGGACACCTGGCTGCCTCAGTCGGTAGAACATGCGACTCTTGATCTTGGGGTTGTAAGTTTCAGCTCATGTTGGGTGTAGAGATTACTTAAAATAAAATCGTAAAAAAAAAAACAAGAAAATGTAGTAAGAATATAGTTGGAGTTATTCCTTGTTATAATTAGGTTTGCTTTGTAACATTCTCTGTCTTTTGAGAGTTTGTTTTGCTTTTGTACTGAGATCGAAGTGTCAGGAAATGAGTACTCCTGATAAAGTAAATCAGTAGGAAAACATATTTCACATTGGGGATCAATACACAATGCTTTCACACATCTCAAGTCCAAATGGCTAGTGGGAGTGAAATGGGTGTCTATGTTGCCCTTTACTCCGCTGAGGATAGAGGACTGCTGTTGTCTTTCCAGACATAGTCAGTTGTGGATAGCTGCCCTCCTCCCAGAAAGGCCAGGCACAGAGCTAAGTGTTTCACTCTGCCATCCATTCATTAAAGGAGTAAAGTACATTAAAGGAGTAAAGTATTTCTCAGCCAAGAAAAGAGCATTCACCCAGTAGGACCAACAGTCTGCCCACTCCTCTGGCTGCTAGTGGGCGCCACCTCCTGGAATCAGCAGCTTCCCTCTGGTGCTCAGTATAGCCAGGAGTGCTCTGAGGATGACCTTGGAATTTATCTCCTCTTTAACTGAGTTGGTTAGGGAGGTGTTTCCCCTTCCTGTGCTCAGTGGTCAGGTGATGGTGACACATGACAAAGGCCTTTATTTCTGCCACGTTGTAAGGGAAAGCTTTGCCTTTAAAAAGTAATACACCTTTTTTTAATTTTTTAATTTATTTTTTATTTTTATTATTTTTTAATACAACTTTTTTTTAATGTAGAGATCTATAAAAGAAGAAAAAACTGGCCTATGATTCCACAACCCAGTTAAATTTTGTTTACGTTAAAAAAAATACTGTGAGCAAATGGTTAGAAAATTTAGTTATAGAAAAGAGTAAAATGAAGAGTAATTATCTCCAACCCCTGGCCCCAGAATCCCCTTTCCTTGAACTTATTTCTCAAAAATACCAAAAGGAATCATACATTTTCTGTACTGTGCTCTTTTTAATTGACATCTTGGAAATCCTGTCACATTAGCACACAGAGATGTACTTCAGTCTGTTAAATGCTGCTGTGCTCTGCCATCCAGTGCTGTCCATCAGTCCATCCATAGTGCATAGTGACTTTGTGTCTAGTGTTTGGCCATTACAAACAAGCCTGCAGTGATGTTTTCATATATGTATATTTTTCACTTTTGTGCAAATGCATTCAGGGTACACTCCTAGAAGTACAGTTGCTCTAAAGACATGTAGGTTTAAAATTTGATCAGTATTGCCAAATAAAACCTTTATTTTCACGAACACCAGTTGGTTTAGCTGTTTCCGTCTACTTAGAGCGTACTCATCCCCAGAGTTAAGTAGAGCATTGTCAAGTGCATTCCCTACCAGTATGTTTAGGGAATTTAAAGCATTGATGGATACAGACATTTTACTGACCATTTACTTGATAATCACTTTTCAGGTTCTTGCACTGGCAGGAGTATGGTTTTCCTTACCCGCCGATTTCCAGAGAGCAAGTCCTTTTGACCTTGTTTCCCTCTAAACTGGTGGATTATGCAGAAACAACTTGGTATAGCGGAAACCACAGGGAGTGTGGAGGCAGGTGGTCCTGGATCATATTGACTCTGTTCCTTGCTGGGTCAAGTGATCTGGCAAATTACTAAGCCACTTTTGGCATCACTTTGTTCATATTTAAGTGAAGATGATATCACTCACCTGCAGGAGAAGTGAGCTAACATAAATTGTTCTCTTGCCTTCAGTCATTTGTGTGCCTCTGTTCTGTTACCAGTAAGAATATGTGGTTTGTAAAGTACATAGTTGTTGGCACTGGGTTCTTGGGGAGCAGTTTCCCTGTGAGCACAGCTTAACGATTTTAGGACTTATCTTCTTGTGGAGGCTTGTTTCATTGAACTGAGCTCACTAATCCCTTCATTGCCAGTGAGCTCTCTGCTTATAAGGAGGAGAGAGTCAAAGCTTTCATGTGGTAGTCTTGGAGTTTTGTTGTGGGAAGAGGCATTGAGAGCAGCCTGGTCCAGTTCACAGGTCAAGACTGAACAAGCCTCGGTGTGTCCACAGAGTGGTCATCCAGCCCAGGTTTGATAGCTGAGTGAGTCAGCCCCTTGCCTTGTGGAAGGGAGTTTCATTATCCCCCTGCGTTATTTGCTTAGACCCCAACCAAGACTCGTGATCAGTGTTTCAGTTCTTTAACTGAACTTCATCTGTTAATGGCCATAAAGGGAGTGAAAGGGGAGGGGAAAGCAAGGACACATATCTGGTGATGAGGACACCTGCTGCTCCCACTGTGCCCAGAGCAACTGGCCACTCTGGTGTCATAGGCCAAGAGAATAAATACAGCACAGGTTAATGTACCTTGGAAAGCTGTTCCACTGTCTTAGGTCTTGGGAACCCTGGAGTATTATGTGGCCTTACAGCACAGCAAAGTGTGAGCAGAAATGTACATGTTATATTATCTTCCTCTTCCTCCAGATCCTGGTTCCTCACACTGACAAAGCCAGTCTAACCTTTCTTAGGAATGAAAAATAGTCTAATAAAATGAAAAAATGAAAAATAGCCAATAATTTCAGCTGCAAAAGAGTAAAAAACAAACTGTTTTTAACTGAGGGAAAGGATACACAAACCCACACAGCCATTTTGTGAATTAACAGAAGGAGAACTTTGAGTTTGTTTCGTTTATGTTCTTAATAATTTGATATGAGGAAGTAAAAAGCATTAAATGGCAGTTAAAGGGATAGACATCTGGCCCCTGCAGAGGGTTTTCTCCTGTTAATTTACCCACGACCCTCCTTCATTCCAGAAGTCCATTCCACTATTAGATCATTCATTCGTTCGCTTAACAAATATATTGAGGGCCTACAATATGCTGGGTATTGTGTTTAGTGGACACTAAAGAGCAAGACAGCCGTGTTCCAGAACCTCATACATTACAAATGGGAGAAAGGGAGGACTCGAAATCAGGCACTTATAATAGTGCATTCAATGTTACGACCATTTGAAAAGTACTTTCTTACATTAAACTAAAATCTGGCTTCACCTTTGGTTGTTTGATTCCTCTTTGTGCAAGGGTTATGACATTGGGACCCCGCATCCTGCCCAAAGCAAAGTGGTTGGTCTCAGTCCTGGTAAACAGGAGTGAGATGTTAGAGGCGATGAGATGGAAGGAAGGAACAATGGGGGCTATGTTCCACTGGGACTTCTGAGAAGCACTGAGAATACCTCCCAGAGTTGTCAATCCAAGGGACAGAAGTCTTCACTGTCTCCTAAACTTGAGGCTCATCCACTGGTGCCTGGAGCTTGCCACGTGAGCACATGGACTCCACAGGCTTTTGGGGAAAGTGAATGACACAGGTGTGCTTAGGTGGGATGATGTCATTTAGCACGGCCATGGCTGGGATCAGACTTGAGCCAAAGGGATGTGGCATGGGTCATCAGGTGTCTGCCCAGGGATGGCAGATTCGAAAGTGACATCTGTACCAAGGAAGGGCTCAAGTTTGATTCTGTCCTAGGGCCAAATAGGATAAATTAAATTCCTCTCTTCCATGAGATCCTGGAGTGCCTGTCCTGTGCTCCTGAGATTTCCAAGATTAGTATACTGTGTCCTGATATGATGTGCTATTTTTTTTTTATTCCTCTCAGTGCATTGGTTATTCTCACATTGCATTGAAGGTGGACCAGCCAGCACAGATATGGAAAGGCACTGTTGTATTGATTACTTCATGGTACTCCAGTGTTAGACTGATTGTTTTGGAATTCAGTGACATTGATAACATAAATTGTGGCTTTTTCATAATCCATTTTATATTTGGGGTAAATCTATTTAATTTTTACATAAAAGCATTTTTTTCACGAAATCCCTTTAAGTGACTAACCCAAAATCTAGTGTCTCTTTAGCCAGGTTTCTGTGTGTCACATAAATGAGGCAATAATTTATTCCCAGTTTAAATTTTTGTTCTTTTTTAGGAAAATATTATTTTTATGATAACTACTTCGACCTGCCAGGAGCTCTTCTATGTGCCAGAGTCGTGGACTCTTTAACAAAGGTGAGCAAGGGCTCATTTTTTAGAAATTATGGTATGTATTTAGTCATAAATCAGAGGACTTAATTATATATGTCTTTTGAGTTGAGATTTTATTCAGTTTCCTCTCTGTAGTTGTAGAAGTGACTGAGGAAGAAAAACAAAATTTGGTCGAGTATTTTGGGAAAATTAAGTAGCAGTGACTATTTTTTTTCTCAAGGATAATAAACCTATTCGCCAGCAGAGGGTGCAAAAGTCTAAAAAGAAAACAGACCTCATAGGTGGAAAAATATTTTCTTGGTTTCATTAGCAGAATAAAAAAAAAAAAAGTAAGTAAATTCCACCTGTTCTTAAGCATTCTAAATAATATGAAATTAAAAAATGAGATGGAGTTTTTAAATTCATCATTTTGAGCAGTTTGATGCATGCAGACTTTATACTGTTTATGAAGATTGAATAGATGTCTGGTTCCAAGAAGTTACACTTAGTTAGGGCTTAAGACCTGTGAACAGAAACCAGTTTTATGTCAGAATTACTTTTCTTTTTTGCATATGTTGTCTTTTAAAATCATAAAGATCATGTTGATAATTGAACATGGATAATGGTTTATTTTTGAACCAGAATTAGTCATGTTTTTGTGAAAGTTTCTGTTGAGCAATAATTTTAGTATGTTGGTAGAAGTTATTTACGTGAACTGGAGTCAGTTTTTTATTCATAGTAACTTCAAGCAAATTTATCAGTCCTCAAATATTTCAGAGCTTATATAATTAGATACAAATACCTAGTAGTTTGTCTTTGTTTAGATAGAAGGACACCAGTTAATGTTTCCAAGAAAGCAAGGGGTTGTAGGGTTATGTGTTTTAATATAATGTTACTTCCTGGTTTAAAGAAATCTGAATAAAAATGGTGTACATTTTGGGTTTTGAACCTCCTTTATCTCTCCTGTAGAGACTTGCTGCTCTTTTATGTAGAAATCAGGTAAATGTGCATTGAATTCTAAAGTAACCAGCTTTTAGGACTTTAGGAGTTGAAGTTTCTTAGCCCCATTGATGCCCCACTACATGAAGAGGCACATTCTGATATCTCAAAAGCTATAACACCATAAATTTACTCATGTGTTTAAAATACATAATTTTTAGACATTACATTGAGTGGAAATTTCTATTTTATTTGGGCTATATGAGCTATATTAATATTTAGTTATATGTATATATATTGTATATATATATATTGTATACATATATATATACATAACAGTGATTTTCATGGAAGATTTCTTTTTTTAAATCATTCGGAAGAATGAGTTTATACATCTATTACCTTTTCTAAAATATGAGTCCCAATTTTATTTTTTATTTTTAAAAAACTGTTTTTAATGTTTTATTTTTGAGGGAGAGACAGAGTATGAGCAAGGGAGGGGCAGAGAGAGAGGGAGACGAATCCGAAGCAGGCTCCAGGCTCTGAGCCGTCAGCACAGAGCCCAACGCAGGGCTCGAACTCACAGACCATTAGATCATGACCTGGGCTGAAGTTGGATGCTCAACCAACTGAGCCACCCAGGCGCCCCATAAAATATGAGTCCCAGTTTTAGATTACAGTAATATTTTAATGGTTTGGCAAGTGTTTTCTACTGGGCTTGAAAACAGAATTATTACGTATGTTAAGATTTGGAATTTTTTTTTTTTTTAGCAGAACAATGGTCAAAAAACATTTGATTTTTGGAAGGATATAGTTGCTGGTATACAACACAATTATAAAATGTCAGCTTTTAAGGGTGAGTAATGTGAAGAGAGATTTTCTAATAGATGTTTATTAAATGCTATGTCTTATGAATTACTTAGAAGTTACCTATTTTGTTATGTGTCTCAGTTAGGATTTACGTTCATCTTAAATTTTGCTATGTAGTTGGTACTGTTTACATTTTAAGAGGTTCTGTAATTCATGTCTGGTTCATGGCCATAATTGCCAGTATTCTGAGCTATGCTGTCTCTTACATGCCTGCCTAAAGGGTCGTTCTGTGGGCTCCCTAGAATTGAAGTTCACACTTCACTATTTCCCAGCCTGGGAATGCAGATTACTCACACCTATAACCATTGGTGTCGTGGTTATAGACTGGTAGGGGAAGTGAGAATTCTATTCTCATTGCTTAAAACAGGATTGGCTGACTCAGAATGGGGCAGAGACATCGCCAAGCTGCAGCTAAGGTTTCACAGCTGTATCTGCAGGTCTGCTTGAGTTACACAGAGGATATTTCTAAGGAATAAAGAGATGGGTTTATCATATGTTACCTCGTTGACTCCAACCAGACTGTCCTGATTCAACCAGTGGGCTGACTGATAGATGCTCAAGAGCGATGTTTCTCAGCTTAGAGAAATGTTGTCTTTTGATTGACATAAACTTGTCTGCCTTCTTTTTAATGTAATTTAAGCCATCAAAATATAATATCAGCTCTTAAAAGCTGATATTAACGTAATCCTAAATATTATGACTAAAATCTGACATGGCAGCAAATAGTAACTGCAGAATATTTTTTCAAATTACATATTTCTCTGCCACCTGCTTTGTCCTTCCCTGAAGAAAATCACTGTTTTGGAGTAATCGTCTCACTTTTCCATACCCAGTCACCTGCCCTTCACCCTGGCTGGTAGGTCCCATGGGGTCTTGTGGGGGCCTTTTCACAGTCCACACTGAGTGCTGGGGGAGGGGGGTGTGGGAATGCCCATCCCCAGTAGAGGGGAGTATCCGTGACAACTGTAAAAGTCACCCACATACCGCTACTGTTTTACTTTTATTAACTTTGTAAAATGAAAAGCCTTCAAAGAATGGTTGAGAATACCAGATTGCTGCTGTCGAATAAATTAACATAAAAATCTGTTGATGTTATTTTATTGCATTGTAAATAAGGAGTAGGTAAAACATTTCATGCTTTAACAAGTGAGGCACAGCTTAAAAGTTTTAAACAGCAATATAAAAATACAGTACAGAGCATAAATAAATAACGTCTTTTCATTTCTAGTCAGATTGTGAAACGCTTGACGTTAGTTATACTTTCACTAGAATAGGAGGCTCAGGGTACATATGGTAATGGTCTGTAAACCCACAATATCATATTATGTAAGATTCAAGATGGAATTAAAGAAATCAAATTAATCACACTTGTATTAAGTAAATAAAATAGGTTAGACACCCATTTCCAAGTTATGAAGGATATATAGGAAGCTTTCCTGCAGTCACAGAAAAGTTTGCAAAGGTTCATGGCTAAAGCACCTTGCATTTCAGATTAATTTTAACATAATCTTTTGGTTTTATTAGAGCTGTAAGAAGTCTGTATGCACCTGTATGTTTGAATAGATCTTGATGAAGGGGCCATATAAGCCTTCGAGTAATGCACCATCAGAAAGATCTCAGGGTATACAGTGTCTTTGAAATTTGAATATTCAAGTATTTGAGTTCTATAAAGATATGATACCTCCTGATTGTTTCCTAGAAGTTCTCCTGTTAATTGTTAGAAACAGGCTTCTTTTTAAAAACAAATGCTGAATTTCTGAAATCAAATTTAACGTAATTTAGTGTCCCATTTCAGGGTTTCATTGCGATCATTTTATTTTTTTAGCCTAGTAGGACTTTCATGGTGAAATTTTTAAATACTGAAGGAGTTCACAGAAAACTTTAAAGAGTCTTAAGGCTGCTGACTAGAAATTCAAGAGAGTCTTTGCATATAATTTACCATTGCTGCTCGCTTTGTCAGGGGGACAGTTTATTGGTCTGAAAGCTCAAATCTGTATTTTGGAAAATTAAAATTAGTCACATTTTTTTTTGCCTACCTCCATATGCATTTTGTGGGGCGCAGTGGAGTTGGAGAATGCCTTTTCAAGCAGATTTACGTTAGCTCGGTTGGGAATATGCTCACATTGGTGCCACCAAGAACCCTGAGAAGGAGGAGTGGACATACTCAGAGGAGTACAGCCCATTTGACCCAGCATTGGGCAGCTGGAGCCACACCTGGTCATTTTCTGTGAGATCGAGTATGGCACTCCCGGAAGCCTGATCCAGGTAGCCTTTGGTGTATTCATCATAGGTGTACATGACAGGGGTGCCGTTCTTATACAGGCCCACCCAAACATGGTTCCCTTTCACATGCACGTGGTAGGAGAAATAGTATGTTCCTGGGATCCTACAGGTAAAGATTCCAGTTCTTGAGTCATAATGCTGTTGCCTGTTATACAGAATCTTGTCAAATGGGATGGGAATACCTATAGCTGGGTAAGCTTTGGAGAGAATAACAGTGAACGCAGACACAGGCATCCCCGTTATTCCCTGGTTGGCACTAACAAGAGGCCTTTGGCCTGCCTTTATAAAGCCCTCGGACGGGGCTGCCTGGCCTGGGGGGCCTGGAGGGCCTGGGGGACCGGGGAGGCCAGGCTCTCCAGTGTGGCCTCTCGGACCTGGAGGCCCTGGTGGCCCAGTGGGACCATTAAGCCCCTTAGTTGCAATGCCAGCTGGGCCAGGAGGACCTGGAGTTCCTGGATCCCCTTTAGATCCAGGGAATCCTGGAATGCCTGGTGGCCCAATGGGGCCTCTGGTACCTGGTATTCCAGGGGCACCTCTTGGACCAGCCTCACCATTGTGTCCAGGTACTCCCTTAGCTCCTGCTGGGCCCACAGGACCTGGGAGACCAGGAGGTCCTTTAACTCCAGGGTCACCTTTTGGGCCTGGGAGCCCTGGATTTCCCTTAAGACCACTGGTGCCTGGTTCTCCCGGGTACCCTGGTTTTCCATCTAACCCAGAGGAACCCCTTTCTCCCTTAGCCCCAGGGTGTCCTGCAGGCCCAGCCGGTCCTGTCTCACCTTTAGGGCCTGGAATTCCTTGGTTGCCTGGGATGCCTTTTGGTCCTTGGGGTCCCATGTTTCCAGGGGGTCCAGTCAGACCTGGTTCCCCAGGATGGCCTGCTGGGCCTTGTTCCCCTTTGGCACCTGGACTCCCTGGAAGGCCAATAGGTCCTCTTTGTCCCTTCAGGCCTGGTAACCCTGGTTTCCCAAAGCCAGGAGCCCCGGGGACCCCAGCTATTCCTGGGGCCCCAGGGTGACCTTTTGTCCCAGGAATCCCTGGCTGGCCTGGGGCTCCAGGGGCTCCTGGCTTTCCAATGCCTTCTGGTCCTCGCTCCCCAGGAGGACCTTGGGGGCCTGGCGGGCCAGCTGGTCCTCTCTCTCCTGGAAAGCCCCGCTCACCTTTGATGCCTGGCTGCCCTGGAAGCCCATTTTCACCTCTTTTTCCTACTCCAGGAGAGCCAGGTGGTCCCATGGGACCCTGAGGGCCTGGAAGGCCCCTCTCACCTGGGTGTCCAGGAGTACCATATCCTGTTTCCCCTTTCTGTCCATGCACACCAGGGACTCCTGGTGTGCCCTTTTCTCCAGGAAAGCCTCTGGGTCCTGGGGCTCCTGGAGGTCCTTGTTGTCCGGGTTTTCCTGGAACAGTAATTCCAGCTGGGCCGGGGATTCCAGGTGGCCCTGGTGGGCCCCGTGGTCCTGGTAAACCAGGTGGTCCAATATCTCCTTTGGGTCCATATAGTCCTTTCTCCCCGGGTTTTCCTGGGAGTCCTGGCAAACCTGGCTTTCCAGTGGTGGATGGTCCTGGTGGTCCTGGTAATCCTGGCTCTCCTTGGGGTCCAGGACTTCCGTAGCCTGGTTTTCCTGGTGGTCCAGATGGACCCGGGTGCCCTCGAGGTCCCACAGGGCCTGGGGGACCAGGGATACCTTGCTCTCCTCTTACTGATACACCTGAAAGACATGTCCGATACACAGACCCAGAGAGAGGGATGATTAGTAATGTTAAGGGATCATTGCTTCTTGAAATATAAATCAGGACAGGACATGGCAGTGTCCGTCAGTCCATTTTGGCAGACTAAGCTCCAACGGTTTCAGATAACACATTCTACATTGTTTTTAAAAACACTGCCAGAGGGCACGGTTTCATAAAACCATGGCTACCATTGTAGTTTCATTAGATCCTAATTATCCATAAAAATAAACTGGGATTGAAGAATTCATCTAGAATAAGAGTATAGGGGGGACTGGGGCGCCTGAGTGGCTCAGTCAGTTAAGCGTCGAACTCTTGGTTTTGGCTCAGGTCATGATCCCACAGGTCCTGAGTTCAAGCCCTGCATCAGGCTCTGCACTGACAGTGTAGAGACTGCTTGGGATTCTCTCTCTCTCTCTCTCTCTCTCTCTCCGCCCTTCCCTTGCTTGTGGTCTCTTTCTCCTCTTCTCTCAAAATAAATAATAATAATAATGAAAAGTGTACAGGGGAAATATTTACCTTACCCCCATTTATTTGGAGAAAATCATCTACCTCAAAAGGAAAGGGGAAAGTATTTAACAGAAAAGGAATGAAGAGACAAATGCAGAAATAATGGGAAAATATTTAAGAACTCTAACAATTGTCTTTCACAAAAGCTAGCCTATATGACATCAGTGAGAAGTGCTATTGATTTCTAGTTTATACCTGCCATGGCTCTGCTGAACACAGTTTAGATTTAGTTTGAATTTTTTCAACTTCAGTACATACTATGAGCTCCTACATTCTCCTTTAATTGACTTAAAATCGAAACAAAGAATTAGAGAATTAGATCTAATGGGCAAAGTATATATAAAATAGTATTAAAATATTTATCTAAAGTTTTTTTTGACTAATGCAAATAGATATTGTTGATTTCATAAAGCTGTGGGTTCATTTGAACTAAATACTTCTACTGATATTATGGATTAAATTCAAAAATCACTTATTCACTGCTTGCAATGTGAAAAGTGCCCCTGGGCCACAAGTGTGGGGGAAGCACATGACACATCTTATAAGAGTCCTCAAGGGAGCAAAACACGTGTCCATGTGATAAGTGCTTAAAGAGGTGTCCAAGGTTTTGGTTTTAGTCATTCAAAGGTGGGATTAAACAGAGCATTACTGCCATTAGGATATATAATTAGGGAAGTATTACCATGTCAAAGAATCATTAGGCAACAATCATCATAAACATCTATAAGATACTCTTTCTCAGAGAAATTCTTTAATAGCAAAAATGGTAATAAAATGACATGTGATTTAAGTGTCTACTTGCAGAGTTTATATTAAAATCACTTTCTGTTTAATAAATTTTCAGGAACATAGATGGAATGCCTTCATATACTATTTAGATTCTTACACGTTGGAAAATGGTTCATAGTAATGGTAGATTTAGCAAATGGCATAATCGTTGAATGGTTTGATCAAAACCCTGAAAATGACGTTTGGCTGTGACTTTTGAGCCATACCTTTTTTGTACAAAAATGATTATTTAATTTACTTAAACTTTGTCTAAGTCTTTAATGGCTTTAGAAATCAAAATGAAAACTAAATTGGAATTAATATTAAGTGAATTGAAATAAATTGTAAATTGCCTTTGAACACATATGCCTATGGGTATAGTTCCCATTAACTGTTAATTGTTGGTACATTATTATATTTTTAAAAATCTTTCATATTAATTAACTGGCATGTAAGAAGTAGTTAGCCAATAATAGTTGCCTATTCTCCTGGGTAGAGAGATTCCTGATACCTGAAAAACATTTAGTGACAAATGAAATGTAAAATACAGAGTAGAGTCATTAAAATAGATGTGCTAAAAAAGGAAAATTATTTTAGAGTTGGATATTTTGTACTAATTAGAGTTATGTTTTGTTTTGCAAATTTTTAAATGTATAAAACTTTATTCACCCCTGGATTTTCAGAAAATGACATCAGGAAGAAGATTATGAGAAAAATTAGTTTATGGAAAAGATCTCCATGTAATCATACATATCTTATTGATAGATTGACTTTTTAGTGGACATATATGATATGTCTATAAGTGTAAAGGGGTGTGATACATTGCAAGTAGAATAGATGAATAAGTAGAAAACAAAATAGTACATTTTTTTTCAAATGCAAGCTATGTTAGATGGGGTTTGCTTTAGAATCTTATTCTGAATCTCCTAAAGATCAGTATCCATACTAAAAATGATGGTCTTGGTCTGGTCAGAAATCTGTTTAATGTTAAAATAGGGAGGAAAAACAGTCTTACTGAAAATGACTGTATAGAGCATCTTTTGAAACTGGAAGTTCCAAGACAGGGTGATCTCAGTCACTTGGAATGTTGCCCTAATAAGTCCTCCACCTCTTCATGCAAGAAAGAATGTGAGTTCTGTTGTGTCTTTGGGGGATAGCCCCTGTTTGTTGCTTGCCAACTGAAAAAAATTAAAGATTAGGGTGATACCATCCTCAAGGAGAAATGATTACCCAGCAGAAAAGTTTCTGAAATGCCACAAGCCAAAATAGTGGTTGATTATGTCGGAATGTGGCATCCACCTGGCCACCAGCTCTGCAGTCCTTTGCAGCGTAATTTAGTGTGTTTTGGCTGAGCTGTCTTTGAGCCTGTGTTGAACAGATGAGCCCAGGAATTAAATAGGCACTCTTTGTGTTTCTGTTATCAGTTTAATGTTATAATTGTATAAATTGTGGGCTTTTGTCTTTCTTTCAGTGCATTAGTGCCTGCCAGTGAATGATAAGCTATTTGAGTTTCCACCTCAAATTATTATCAAGTAGAGACCTTAGTGGAGTTAACAATTAAAATGCAGCTTCTAAACTTTTCATTTGTTAGTAAGATACATATTTTCATTTATTCTGCAGAAATAGCCAAGATGATAAAGTACATAAGGATGGGAAGATAGAAATATTTTTAACCTTCTATGAGTGGTGCATGGGATGCTTGAGTCTTTTTAACTCAAGACTGTTTCATATGATCTTAGTAAACTATAAAAAGTGTGACTTAGTGATCATAACAGTGTACCCAGTGATGTTTGTCCTAGCATTTCACATTGCTGTTCGTTGCTTCAAGTAAAGTAGCAGGTTTCCTTATCTTTTATTCTTTCTTTCTGTAACTTTTCTCGTTCTCCTATATTATTGTATTCTGAGACGTTCAGAAGTTTTTGTTATGCACCTGTGCCTTTGTTTTTAAACATTGAGCTCCCTTTCATGAATTGCTTTAAATTTTGTTTTTCTCAAGAAGAGATTCCTGTAAGTTTAACTTGCTCAAAATGGTTGTCTCCAAAAGCATAATTTGTAAAGTTTATGGCAAATACCCTTAGCATTATTTGCAAGGTAAAATATATAACTATAATGAAAAAATACTAAGGAAAGGAAATTTGAGTCCTGCAATCAGTTCAGATTGTTCAGTTTAATTCAGTAGATTTTTACAGGCAGTTCGTGCCAGATGCTATTAAAATGGAATTAGCAAATGTGAAACCTAATAATTGCCTTTCTTGAGGATCTGTTAGTAGTGTACATACATTTCCTCAGTTCTCTTCATAGTAACTGAGAAAGCTGAACAGTTGGGAAATGGATTCAAGAACAAAGTTAAATCGTGTCTAAGGCTACCCCACCCGTACCACCACAGGTGAGGAGGAGGAGTACCCGTAGTGCTGCTAATACTTGAGCACTTGACAGGTATTCACTCACTTAAGCTTCATGACAGCCCTTGGAGATAGCTGCTGCTTCTTTTACAAATGACGAAACTAAGGCACAGAGGGGGACAAGTAACTTACCTGAGGTCCCATAGTTAGTACAAGGCAGTTCATAAGTCTGAGTACTTAACTGCTAAACCATACAGAAATTTATAAAGAACTGTGAAAGTTGCTGCTTCATTTGTCTGTTAAGTTTCTTGGGAAGGCATTAGATTTTATTTGATAATTAAGACTGAGTTTTGTATATGTGGACTAGCTGAATCGGTTGTAAAAGTAAATAATGGTCAACTGTTTAGATGGATAAACCTGCTACTCTTTGTACAATTGGCAATTATTTTCAGTTAAAACGTTTTAAACTTGATTAGTTTTTATTGGATTCATATTTCTAGATTATGGGTAATTGCGCAAAAGCATCATTTGAGGGAAAAACTTTGCACACATAAAAGTTCTTACTATTCTTTGGGTACATCTTTCTACTATACTCATTATACAAAGGATTTTAATGTTCTTGAATAGACCTGCTTTTTCCATAAATTATTTTGTTCTAATATTTCAGACAGGTTTGGGAGTTTAAAGGTAATTGAACACCAAATAGAGTTAAAAGCATTTTGTTTAAGAGATCATTAAGATTGTAGAAAGCAACAACCAATATGTTTATACAGCAAAATACACAGTTTTGTTTACCTTTACTCTTTATGGCATAGGGAATGAAGAACTGTGTCTTAGTGTTGGGGAGTGGGCCTTTTATGCCTGTAGGTGTTTGGTATCGCTCAGCATAAAATCCTCCATGAACCAGGTTCAGGGACAGTAGCAGCAAAAGGGCTGTTTGTGGCAGCATGTTCTCAGATGGATTCTGAAAAACAGAAAAGAATAGTGTCTTGTTATTGACCTGTTTTATCTGTCTGATGTTGGACAGATGAATTCTTTATTCTAAAAGGTAGTTAGCTACCTTTTTTTTTTTTTACCTTATCCTGTTTTTAATGTATTCCATAAATCAGAATTATAAATTTTTAGTTACATGAATATATGGCTTAGTTGTTATTGGAAACCACATTCAAGTAATCAAGCAAAACTGAAGTGATTTTTTAAAAAAAGAAACACAGAAACCATAATTGGATGCATATATTAATAATTCAGTATCTTTATAAAATTTTTTTTAACGTTTATTTATTTTTGAGACAGAGAGAGACAGAGCATGAATGGGGGAGGGTCAGAGAGAGGGAGACACAGAATCTGAAACAGGCTCCAGGCTCCGAGCTGTCAGCACAGAGCCCAACGCGGGGCTCAAACTCACGGCCTGTGAGATCATGACCTGAGCCGAAGTCGGCCGCTTAACCGACTGAGCCACCCAGGGGCTCCATTAATTCAGTATCTTTAACATAGATTGAAACATCCACTAGTTCCAAAATACACTGAATAGGACATGATTTTACCAATATGATTTTATTAAATCTGTCTTTTATGTAGACTGATACGAATTAAACTTTCCAAGTACACTTTAGTGGAAAGTCATTTTTTTTAAATGACAAAAACCAAATGGTCAATTTATTGAGGCTTATTTCCAAATAAGCTAACATGGAGGTCCACTAGAGTATGAAGTGATAGACTTACCTGGTGCCGGCGTTCCTGGAGATGATTTCTTTGCAGCTTTCTGAACCCTCCTGTGCCCAGGTGAGCAGTGCAGAAGGGTGCCTTCTTCAGAGCTATCCGGCAGTATTTATACTGTTTTTTCCCTTACTTCATGAGGTTACCCTGAGTTTAAGCTCCTCCCTCGAGAGGTGGAGAGAGTACTAATTGTGGTGGAAAGTTCTATTGGGCAGGCGTACAGGATCAGGTTGGGCTGTCTTTCCTTGTTTTCTTATTGAAAAATAAACTCTTTGTCTTAAATATATATTAATAGTTTTAACCATGCACCATCTTTTTATATGATTTTATTTTAGAATTTATTACTCAGATGTTTAGGTTGGTTCATGATGGGATGATAATACCCCCTTTTATTTTTGAAAGTACATTCTTGTGTTATTTGTTTGAAAATATTTGGTAGTGTATGTAAGTAGGAAAGGAAGTCTTTTGGATGGGGATGTGGATATGAACCATCATCTAAATTCTTTAATTATGACGGAAAGCCACCAATGTGTCCATTAATGTTCCTAAACTTTTATGAAAATAGCTTACTCCTATTCTTACTTATTTTTGAGCTTGAGAAAAACAAAATGGTAAAAATGTAGATATGTATTGTGTCTTAGGATTTTTGTGTAAGTCCTCAGAAGTTAAGAGAAATTTTATGTATGTTAGTATATACATACTAGATTTCAATTTTTCATATTAAATATTTTAAAGTTTTCAGAAATTCCAAATTCCATGAATTTGATAGTAGAGTTAGCAATATAATTACCCTGAGGCATTATTTACAACATTACAATGTATTCAGTAAATAGCTTCAGGTTTTATTGCTTCATTTTGGATTTTACTTTAGATTTTCAGTAGAGATTACAAAAGCCTTAACTGATAATGTCAAATCATGTCGGTTTAAATAAAATTGTTACGTTCATGGCAGAAGAAGAAAATTCCTCAAACTTTGCTTTCAGTTTAAAAATCTCAGTGGCTTACCTTACCTTTAGGAATCTTGATTCAGCCCAGTTAGAAACATTTTTCCCCTCAAGATGCAAGTAAACATTATCATTGTCATTTTCAGTGGTTAGAATTCTCTTTAACAATATTAGGAGACTCTTAAAGTCAGTTTTCAGGATGCTAAAAAATCTAATAAAAGCGGAATGTTGAGAGGCCAAACTTTGTATCCAATTTTATTGTTTTGGAGCTAAATTAAATCAACTGTACAGGTGAAGTAGGTGAGAAGAAAAACTCCATAACAGGCATAGATACAACATTTTGAAAACCTCTGCAGAGTTAGGGGTGCCTGGGTGGCTCAATCGCTTAAGTGTCTGACTTGGTTTTAGCTGAGGTCATGATCTCATGATTTCAAGAGTTCCAGTCCCACATTGGGCTCTGTGCTGACAGTGTAGAGCCTTCTTGGGATTCTCTCTCTTCTCTCTCTCGCTCTCTCTCTCTCTCTCTCTCTCTCTCACTGTCTCTGTCTCTCTTAAAAATAAGTAAATTAGGGGCGCCTGGGTGGCGCAGTCGGTTAAGCGGCCGACTTCAGCCAGGTCACGATCTCGCGGCCCGTGAGTTCGAGCCCCGCGTCAGGCTCTGGGCTGATGGCTCAGAGCCTGGAGCCTGTTTCCGATTCTGTGTCTCCCTCTCTCTCTGCCCCTCCCCCGTTCATGCTCTGTCTCTCTCTGTCCCAAAAATAAATAAATGTTGAAAAAAAAAATTAAAAAAAATAATAATAAGTAAATTAAAAAAACAAAAACCTCTGCAGAATTAAAGTAGTATGGTTTCAGGATTGATCAACAATTGAAATAATTGAATGTTTGACCAGTGGATGAAATAAAGGTTTGTTCTTTTTGTTGTCCTTTCCTCCTCCTGTGCCTGTCATTTTCTGTATTTCTTTAGACTAAGCCTTGTATAACACCTTACAGAAATGTAAACAGATAGCTCATCTCGGTGATCCGCTTTCTCCTAACTCTCACTTTTAAACCTTTCCTTGGTTGCCATATTTAAAAATCTACAGGGTCCCATATGTCTTTATAAATACTCCTAGATACACATGAAACATAGCCTTTATATCAGTTTAGATTAACAGGAGAATTAGAAAGTTTATATTCTAATACTTCTTTCATCATTTGGAAATTGTCTATGGAACAGCTTTTGTAATTATATAATTAATATGAGCTCTGCTATGTCTAACGGACTGCAAAAGGTAAGTGGGAGAAATGGCTGCCTTCCACTTACTTATGGTTCATTTGGATAATGTTTTGGAAAAGTAGGTGAGGTAACATGGATGTTCTTGAAGGCTAGGCTATAGAATTTGTTTGAAAAGGAGTTATTAGATGTACATGTTGTAGGGGCACCTGGGTGGCTTAGTCGGTTAGTGTCTGACTCTTGATTTAGGCTCAGGTCATGATCTTATGGTTAGTGAGTTCAAGGCCCATGTGGGGTTCTGTGCTGACAGTGCAGAGCCTGCATGGGATTCTCTCTCTCCCTGTCTTTCTCTGCCCCTTCCCCACTCGCGTACGTGCTCTCTCTCAAAAATAAACATTAAAAAATTTTAAAAAAGCAAGTACATATACTAGTATTTTTGTATGTATATATGGTTACACACACGTACACTTATTTGTTTATAATTGAGACTGATACCTGTTAGATACCATTCATATGGAAGTTGAGAAGATTAATTCTCAGCTCTTCCTAGTGCACCTATGTAGACCATTTGTTCATCTGTGGCTACTCCAGCTATTTTCAGAGCTTTTCACCTTAAACTCTCTAGGTGTCTGTTACACAATGAAAAGTTTGGACTAGGTTTCTAAGCTCCTCCAGCTTTAAAATTAGATTATTATTGTCTTTGAGGTATTTTGCTGTTCCCCATGGTGAGACAGACAGTGGGCTTGACTCCATTTAGTACTTATTAGACAAAGTCCATACCAGGTGGTCATATGCCTTCTTTTTGGGGTATGTAAATACATGTGGGTATTTGTCAATCTATATTCCCCTTTAACTTTGGGAAATGTGGTGTCTTTATTGGAGAAGCCCTGGACATTCAACCCTTTTTGCAAATAGTGTATTTATTTCAGCGCAGGGAATCTGACTGCTGTTTGCTTTGTTAGTCACATAAGAAGCACTGTCTTGTCCAAAACAGATTGTAGAATCAGAATATTTGCTAGCCACACCTCACCCAATTGTGTATTTAAAACTATTTTTACTTTGGGAGTTTACTTGTAGCTGTTTGAAGTGCCTAGTCTGTGGCTTCATGATGAAAACCCATCCTACTTAAAACAGAAAGCCATGCTTTTTCAATGCCGTAACCTAAGTGAATTTAAGTATCAAATATGAATGTTTTTTGCATATCTAGCATTTAGCCGCTTTAAGCTTGCCTATCCATTTTCACTACCCAGGGTTAGTCATTAACTGTCTGAATATTTTTTGAGTACCTCTTATGTGTCCGGCATAGAGATAAAAAGTGGGTGAATAATGTGCGGCCCCACCCTTACTGGGTTTGAACAGTGGTTCACAACCTTTTTTCCCCATTTCTACATTTCTGGGAGACATGACACAGTCCCTTCAGTCTTCCATGTTCTGTGAGATAGTGGTGGTTCAGAGACTATATTCTGAAAAAGCCCTTCAGGTGATCATAGTGGACTCCTAAGTTGGAATATCTTGGTCTGATAACACTGTTTGATTACAGCTTATTAATCTATTGTTACATAGTTTTTGTTGTTTTGTGCATATAGTTTTTAACTTTATTGTGGAAAATTTTAGTCTCAGATAGAAATAGAGAGATTAGTTACTGTGAGTGCCTAGGTACCCCTTTACCCAATTTAAACTAATCTCAGCTCCTTGCCACTCAGTCCTTCCATTTGGCATAGCCCAAAGTTGTGGGCAAATGCTACACATATGTTGTACCAATTCACCTGTGAATATTTCAGTATACTACTCCAGAAAATGAGTCCTTTTTCTCTAAAACAAAATCTTCATCATACCTAAAAAACTAACCATTTCTTAATATTATCAAATCCATTAGTCCGTGTTCATATTTTCCCAGTTATCTTAATGTATGTACACACACACGTACATATGTATGTAAGTGTATACATGTTTACATATAAGCATATATAGATAACTCATATAGTGTGTGTATATATACATGTACATACTTATTTATGTTTTTATTGGTTCTTTGTTCAAATTAGGTTCATGAATTGTCCCTAATTTTTTTTTAATGTTTATTGATTTTGAGAGAGAAAGTGAGCGAGCATGCCAGCAGAGGAGTAGCAGAGACAGAGGGAGAGAAAGAATTGAATCCTAGGCAGGCTCTGTGCTGATGGTGCAGAGCCTGACGCAGGGCTCGATCTCACCAACCGTGAGATCATGACCTGAGCCAGAATCAAGAATTGGATGCTTCATCAACTGAACCACCCAGGCATCTGAATGGTCCCTAATTTATATGTTCCTGTTACTGTAGTTTTCTCATCTATGTCTCTTTATTTCCTTTGCAGTTTATTTGTTGAAAACTGGGTCATTTATTTTGTACAGTTTCCCACAGATTAATTTGCATTTTGTTGTCACTTAAAATACTTTTCTGTATCCTGTGTTTCCTATAGATCGGTAGTTAGATCTAGAGGTTTGATCTCCTTCAGGTTTGAGACACACACACACACACACACACACACACACACTTTTATAGCAAGTATACTTTATATAGACCCTAGTATATGGTATATTTCAGTCAGAAGGCCCTTCATTGCTCGTTGTCTCCTCTTGTGGTGTTGCTAGGCATGATCATTATCTAGATTCATTATTTCACTGGAGGTTACAAAATGGTAATATTCAAATTCTATCATTCCTCCTTTGTTTATTAGCTAGAATACTTCTGTAAATAAAAACATTTCTTCATTAGCTACTTGGTTACCTCGAAGTACAGTTTGCATAGAAAAAAGCAGGAGAAATGCCTTTATCATTGTGTAATCTAATAAGCTTATTTTCCTAGCATCCTCTAGAGGTGGCCCAGTGAGTTGTTTGAGTATTATTATAAACTCGTGGATTTAAACATATTTTATGTATTTAAGATCCATGGTAGTTACTATTGCTCAGATTTTTTCCCTGCTTCTTCATGGTGCTCCTGATTTCTTTTGACATGATCCCAATAGTCTTTTATAAAGCTTCTTTCCTTCTAGGATTTCATACGTCCCTGGCCCAGAGCTGTACTCAGGAAGTCTTAGTTCCTTTTGTGGGAAATAGAAGTTAGAGACCACAATCCGGGTGTCTGGGTTCTAGGGGTATACATTGCTCCTGGCTTGGGATTGTTTCTAGGCTTTTCCAGTGGACAGAGCTAGGAAATTCATTCATGTAATGTTAATTAAATATAAAACACAGAATAACCTCATACTGACACATCCAGTTCACATGCAGGATCACAGAGAGTTTAATGATTTTCAACTTAATCGCTAACTCCTTAATCCTATACTGAAATTCCCATTTCTCAGGACAGTAAGGGAGTTATTACTTTGCTTTGTTCTATAACACAATTTCTCAGTAACCATACCCATATTCTCACCACAATATTGAAAACAGTTTAAAATTATTTTTGCAGTTCTTTCAGTATTTCTACTAGACCTATATAGTCAAATTACTGTGCCTTAGAGTCAAAACAGCTCAGAATGCTACCCACTCAGTTCACTGTTAGGTTTGTTTCCTCTTGCTCTCAATTTTTAGAAATGTTCTCTTGAAATTTAATTTTGTTTTATACTTTCCTAAAGTGTTTACATTTCTAGTGCTGTGCCGATAAATGATTAACAACTGGCTTGGGGGTTCGGAAGGTATGTTTGCTGGGATCCATGTTGTAAATACCTTCCACCACAGCCAATTTCAAGCTGCCACGGTAAAGACAACTGGCTCACAAAATACCTGAGCTTTTGTCAGGAGCCAGTACAGGCCAGCTTTAGCATACATTGCGTATTTCTCAAGTCAAATGTATAAAACCAGGAATATTCAGAGAAACTTGGCTTCTGTTATAGACCTATCTACCCTGTTCCACCTGCCTTCTATAACTTTTAAAAAAAAATCTTTTTTTGGTTTATACTTTTATTATTTTTTAAAATATTCGTTCATATCCCCTTGCAGTTTCTTAGATAATGACATCATAAAATACATACTGAATGCTACCTTTTTATGTAATAGTTTTACAGCTGTGTGGTACTTCATTGTATGAACGTGCCATAGTTTTATACCCATTTCCCTATTGATGGACATGTGTGTTATTTCCTCTCTTTTGCTAATACAAATATTTCTACAGTGATTACTTTGTCTATGTGTATTTTTTTGCCAGAATATCTTTGGGAGAGATTTTTACAACAGGATATCATAGAACAAAGGTAAATGCATATGTAATTTTGTTACATATCATTAAATCCCCTTCAGAGGTCCTGTCTCATTTTGCATTTCCACCAGCAAACTATGAGAGGGCTTGTTTCCTCATGGCCTCACCAACAGGATATATTGCTTAGATTTTGTTGAATTTTCAGGGTTTTGCCCATTTTATAGGTGAAAACTGGAATCTTGGTGTAGTTGTGATTTTGACTCTTCTTACGAAGCCTATGGTTGCACATCTTGTCATACAGTTAAGACCATGCTTCTAGCCCACTTTTCCTGTAAGTGTTCTCTATCTTAGGAATATAAACCTCTTTTCTGTGATACAGTTTGCATATATTTTTCCCAGTTTGTCATTTGTCTTTTTTGTTTATGAGTTTTTTTTAACACTCAAAATTTTCTTTGAAGATCCATATGCTTGTGATTCTGAAAATTATTGTTCTTTCATAGACTCAGAGCTGTAAGGAACATTAAAGGTCACCTAGATCAATCATATCATTCTTCAAATGAGGAAACTGGCTTCTGTGTTAGGAATGTCTCCTTCCCTCATGTTTAATTGAGTTACATTTCTGAAGTGAAGAGCTGTTGACGAGAGAGCCCATTGAAAGAAAACGCCACTGACTAAGCTCATATCTTCATCTCCTTATCCAAGCAGGGTGCTGATCTTCCTGTCTCCTTAATCCTTCAGTCTTTTAGCAGTGGAAATGGGAAAAGCGCCCAGAAGCATAGTTAGGGCACTTGGAGATCCACAGCATCCACCACCACCTCGCTGTCCCTCATTCCTCTTGAAAAGAATTTAAAAGAACATTCGTAGGTGCTGTTACAGAGCCCAGGAGCTAAAAATGAACTATTTGTGAAAATAGTCAAATGTGGCTTAGTGGTTAGATACCTGCTGACGGCTTGAAAGGAGAAATTCATGCACAAAAACAGGTGTTTATGAATCTTCAGGCTAGGTCAAGAAAAACAGAGTCATTTAAGAAGTTTGAACAAGGGTTTTATATTCTATTTTCTATTACACATAAATTGCTACATTCCTTAAAGAACTCATAGTTTTGTGCCACAGGCACTTAATGACATCACCATCTTTCCAAAGTAACCTGCTGAGTTAAAAATATAGAGCTCTTTGGCTCCTTGACCTCTGATCTTCAGGGATCTCGGCCACCCAAGAGGCTCTTGGCTGTTCAAACATGTTCCTACTCTGTTTACAAGTTCAGCTTTCACGTGCAGTCTCTGCTAAGTTAGAAGAAGTTAGAAAAAGTGTAGAAAAGTAAAGTTTTAACGGGGCAAGTCACGGGAAGACACTTTCTTTTTGGATCTTTTTACTCCCCTGCTTATTATCGTACTTTGAACCACTCCATAGTCACAAAGTACCTAAAGGTACAAAGTACCTAGAGGGTACCTGAGGTACCTGTTGGTAGCAATTGGTATTTGCGAGTGACAACACAGACCATCAAGAAACCCACCCCTGAGACTACTGCTCCTGCAGCTGTTCAACTTCCTCATAGTAACAGTTATAATACATTGCACGGTTTAAGTCATGCTGGGCCATACTCTTTGATCAAACAACATCCTTACCTGGCTGACAGATTTCCACTCCTAACTGAGCTGATGCTAAGGGACTCGTCTTCCTGCCCTCTCTGGCTCCTCCCCACTGCCCATCAGTTACCCTGGCGAGGTCACCTGGCCTCCTTGTTCCCTGGTTTCCTCATCAGTGAAATCCCTAACATCTGCTTACTTGCTTTCAGATTTTAAAGGTAATCACTATTTAGAGAAAATATAGAAAATAGAAAATAAAATTTGTACACCAAGGAGATATAATGACTGTTAATAGTGGTGTCCCCCACCAACACCCCCCCCCCCCGTGACCTTTTGGTGCTAAAATTATCAATTTAATCACTTGTGAGTCAAAATAACTCCTGCTGCTTCTGATGACAATGAGGCTGAAATGTACACATGCTATGGTCCTGTCCTGTTTTCTCTTATTTTTATTTGTTGGGAAACTTGGAAGGTGAAATAAGATATATGTAAAGAGGTGGAGCTGTACAAATAATGGCGAAGGAGGAAATATCTCTGATTCACACTTGAATCTCTTTATAGTGTCCGTCTTCTCCAGTGTCTGCCAAACTGTTCTTTAACAGTTCTTTAAGAACTGTGCCAGTTGCTGTGTGCCAGTTGCTATGTTAGATGCTGTAACCTGCTAATACTGATGGTCTTAGTCTCTTGGAGGAGACAGATAGCAAACACAGCCTCTTACAGCCTTTGCTCTGGCTTCTTTTAGAATCCAGAATTCACGGATTCTGGCATGAAATGAAGTCCATGTTCCAAATCATCAAACACTGTTCTCTCATCACACTTTATACTCATTTCTGAATGGAACTCAGGGTCTATGGGTTATTTATCACAGAAACTCCACTCTGTACAAGTACTGTCTGGTACAAAGCATGAACTTCATAAATATTTGTTGAACGAAGGAACTAAGAGCTTTAGGACACCAGATTTCAATATTTATTGAGTGTGGGCATTTTGCCTCACACTTGTGGGCACCGAGAGGTGGGGCCTTTTGCACAGTGCTGGTTTGGAACTGGGTCTTTTCAGTTCATGTCTTACCTTGTCTTACCTTAAAATAGCTCTTAATTCTTGCAAGAGGTCCCAGCATGACCAACTGCTTCCCAGAGCAGTTTTCACAAAAGATATTAACTATGGCTGCTGTTCTGTCCAGTGATTTTGTGCCTTAAACTTTTCTATCACCAATTAAGTTAGAATTTTGGAGTTAGGTTTTCCAAAGACAGTGTTTCTCAAGGTAGCCATGCTAGGGGGTATATCATTAAGGAAGTAGTTCCAGGATGGGAGCTGAGATGTAGAGAGAAAGAAAAAGGAGAGAGGCCTGGATTCTGAGGAATTTAAAGGGATTTCTTTAAATGTCTCAGGATCTGAACATTACAGTTTCAAAGGAATTTTTATATATGCCTGCGCTTCATTTTCAAAATTTCCTCACCCATTCATACCTCATTTACTTGTTGATATATTGACTCATTAAAGATTTTTTTAAGTGTTTATTTATTATTTTTGAGAGAGAGAGAGAGACAGAGCACGAGCAGAGGAGGTGCAGAGAGAGAGAGGGAGACACAGAATCTGAAGCAGGCTCCAGGCTCTGAGCTGTCAGCACAGAGCCTAATGCGGGACTCAAACCCATGGACTGCAAGATCATGACCTGAGCTGAAGTCGAATGCTTAACCGACTGAAACACTCAGGTGCCCCAATATATCAATTCATTAAACTGCTCAGTATATTAGATTCCTTTTACATTCCAGGAAATAAAAATGGTCTCATAGGTTGTGGTCAGCATTTATTGATTCTTTCCCTTCTCAGACTACCTGTTAGCACCTTCTCTTTTGAATGAAAATGCATGACCTTTAAAGGGAGAGAAATGTTATTGCTTGGAAAGAGAGTATTGGATGGGGTGCCTGGGTGGCTCAGACCATTAAGCGTCCAACTCTAGATTTCAGCTCAGGTTGTGATCTCATGGTTTGTGAGTTCGAGCCCCGTGTGGGGCTCTGTTGTGACAGTGTGGAACTTGCTTGGGATTCTCTGTGTCCCTCTCTCTCTGCCCCTTCCCTACTCATTTTCTGTCTATCTGTCTCTCTCTCTCTGTCTCGGTAAATAAATAAGCTTTAAAAAGGCAGGGGGAGAGTAGTGGATGACATTTTAAAACATTAAGAGTTTTTAAGGGGCGCCTGGGTGGCGCAGTCGGTTAAGCGTCCGACTTCAGCCAGGTCACGATCTCGCGGTCCCGGAGTTCGAGCCCCGCGTCAGGCTCTGGGCTGATGGCTCAGAGCCTGGAGCCTGTTTCCGATTCTGTGTCTCCCTCTCTCTCTGCCCCTCCCCCATTCATGCTCTGTCTCTCTCTGTCCCAAAAATAAAAATAAAACGTTGAAAAAAAAAATTAAAAAAAAAAAAAAAAGAGTTTTTAAGATGAAAAATTTGAGAATCACATTCAACATCACTAAAAACTGAATTTTACAGCTTCAAGAGACACTAACCTCAAGTAAGTACCAGCAACTGATATTTAAATTTTGTCCATAGCAGCCTTAAATTCTTGTTTTACCAACTTCATGTAAATCCTCTAGATAACAATGACAGAGCCATGAGTTATACCTGTTACTTAGCAAAAGTATATTTGAGCAGAATGAACTTTTTCCTATTAAAATCTAATGTAATAGGTCATTCGATTATTTATTGAACTATATGACTTATATTATCAAAAAGTATTTTTCACAAGTTATAGTGACTATTTACTCTGGCTTCGTTATATTTTAATTTAGTTGGAAAAAATGTTTTAGCTATGCTTCAGATTCCACTCTCACCTGTGGATCAACAGACCCATCCCTGGTCATGTTTTTATAAATATTCTTATTTACTAAACCAAAGTATCTTATAAAATGGATGTGTGCAGTACATACACGTTTCCATGGAAATCAGGTGTCTTAGAGTTGTGAAATCTGTCAGGGAATGTCCAACTGACTAGCTTACATATTTAAGTTCTTACCATGTGCTAAGTACAATTTGAAGAACTTTGCATAACTTATTTCATTTGCTCCTTGTAGCAGCCCACGAAATTGGTACTGTTATTATCCCCATCTTTAGACATGAAGAATTGAGGTCCAGAGAGGGTAAGCATCCCAGCCCAAGATCACACAGTAGGTGATGGTAAAGTTACTGTTTTCTGGGGATCGGTGTTAAGGATTTTTGAGGAATCTAGTGTAATTCTGAGTATTTAAATTCTGACGATTTAATTAGGAACTACTGTGTGGGCTGTTCTTTGTCAAAGATTAGTGTGTAAGTACAATTCCACTGTGCTTGCTTTCCAGATGATCATCTCAGATTGGTGGAAACTGTTTTTCATTAGTTCATTTTAATTCAGATTTTGCTAATTTTTAAAAAAAGAAACTTCAATTAGTGCTCATGGTGCTACTGTTGGTATGTGTTTTTTTATCCTGAAGAAATGTCAGTATATTTCATTCATAGCACATCATGGCCTTTTACAATGACTGAAAGGTAGGGTGGGTTTACTAAAAAATTCTCAATGTTTTGGGAGACATTTGAATTCTTACTAATATTTTAATCCTAGCAATGGATAAGCCTTAGTAAAATTTAAGAGACTATTTGTTCTGAAAAAAAGAGATCCCATTTTAGAAACCTTAATGTGGCATTCTCAACTTCAGGGAGTTTTTTGATGGTTTGTAGGGAGAAAAAGGAGAGCTTTTTTATGAATTGATTTATAATTTGAATTCTCTTGCTCTTATATCTTAGTGACATTTGACCTACTTCTTCAAATGCTACTATTTCTGTAGGATCAAAATAACTCAACTTTGAGGAAATGATTAATCTAATTTTTATCTTTAATTCACTCCTGCTCTTCATATGGAAAATCTGGCACCAGAAACCTTGGGTACATTTTAAATTCTGTATTACCCTCTTTTGATCTAGGACTAGCACACCTTATCAAAGAATCTTTTTTCTTCAAATTAGGTAAGTTCAGTATTGTGCTTAATATAGAAAGTTATGTTCCAGGGTAAAGTTTCATTGACATACCACCACTTCTTAATTTTGAGTTCATAGTAGTTTCATTATTTAGAATTAGTATTTAGACATAATTTGTTAAGTGGAGCTAATCAGGTGGCATTAGAATCCACGCTTGATTTTGCAAAATGTGGCACTAACTTACATATGCTAATGGGGTCCATCTTTAATTTCATATTTGGATCCTCATATTTTTATAGAATTTTATAATTAGCACCAGTTAAAAATGACAAAGGATTGTTCTCGATTACAATTATGGTATTAAGAGAGTGAGAATAAATACTTGTATATTTCCCACTTTGCCTCTAGTTCTGCTTTTGGTTTTATTTCTCCTAACCCATTCTTTTTCACATTGGTAAATATTAGTTTATAATTGCTCTTTAATTTTGCAACCAGTAGGATTTACCTCATTGCAGCCAAGAAAGGCTTTTAAAGATTAATTTAGGAAAAGGCATATTGATTGTATAGGACAGATAAAATAATGCAGTTAACAAAAGATAGACATGTGTTTCTAGTATATATCACAGCTATTAAAAATGCAGATATAATGAGAAAAGAAATATTTGGTAAAAAATTCTAATAGAATTAAGGAGGGAATGTTAAGAGGTTTGTAGGCTCTGGGGAAAAAGGGACCTTATTTGTTACCAAATGTAGGTTTTTAGGGGTGAAAGCTCTCCTTCTGTTAGTAAAAATTTGTGGGTAATCAAAGGCTCAAAAATCTTTGTTATTTGGTATAAATGTAGGTTAAACTCATGAAGACTTTAGGTGATAAAATTATTATGTTTAAATCTATTTAGAAGCTGACTCCACAGTAATATTGAGTAAGAATTATATTTGAAAACCATCTATTATTTGACCTTATTTTACCCTTAATATTGACACAGAATTCTTGAACATTTTAATGCCTGTCATATGCTAGAAATGTAAGAGTACTGAACTGCTTTTAAAATGCACTTGACTGTGTTAATGCAGTGTTAATAAATTTTTCAGATTTTCAAAGAACATTTCATAAGACAGTAAAGAGCACTTCCATCTCTTTAAATTTAACTTTACTTTATAGCACTTTACTCGAGGATCCAGTTTTTCAGTTGAGACGTCTACATGGAGGCCATGTTTATGGGCTGTGTGACTCTTTAGATGTTTCTTGACTTGGAAGGAAAGAGGGAAAGAAGAACTTAACTTTGTTTTGCTTAAAAGACATTATAGATATTAAGTCATCTTCACAGTAGCCATTTGTATAAAGGTTATGTCTGTGAGACCCTAGTAAAGCACTTGAGTGTTCTGTTGGTCGTTGTTAAATAGCATTCTGTGATTATCACTGTAATTAGACCTGATTTGACTCTGTCTTCATAGTGGGCTTGCATTTATTGAGCATCTTGTGTATGTCAGATACTTTGCTTTTCTCATTTGACCCCCAAGAATCTTACGTGATAGATATCAGCCTTCTTATTTTGTATGCAAGGAAACTGAAGCCCAGGCAGTTGAACAAATTACACAGGTTCAATAAAACAGTAGGTGGCAGAGCAGGGAGTTTGGATACCACAAGAGCATGCTATCAGGTATTTTTAATTTTTTAATACTCCTCTTTTGTTTAATATCCTGTGATTATTACTTAAATCAATCAGCTCTTGCCGAGCTTCCACCCCTTATAAACGGTAGCTGAAATGCTAGTATAGCAGTTCGTTTGGCTAATCTACTTTCTCAGAGTAGAAGCAATTCCGTTGATTTCCTGGCCACAATATGCCTGTCTCCCTCTTCTGCTTTACATCATTGCTTCCCACTGTGCTAAAAAAGACTTCCTCTTTCAATATTTAAAATTGGGAAAGCTTTGATATATATAGTATATATGATTTTTAATACAAAAAGCAATAATATTAACATAGTGAACATACAAGTACCTGCTGTCCAGCCAAAGAAACCTCCATTACTACTGCTTCTGAGGTCCCTGTGCACATCTCCCTGACTGCACTCCCTGTGTTCCCCTCTGCTGAACTGTGCGTCTGTCGTTCCCTCTGTCTTCATAGAAAATATACCCTTCTCACATCCCATGCCCCAAAACACCCACATACATATCCCACAGTAAACTTTTTTGTCGTGTCTTTTCAAATTTTGCTTAAAGGAATTACACTGTGCGTGTGCTTCTGCAACTTGCTTTCTGGATATGTCGTTATGTTGTTGAGATCTGCCCATATTAATGTGTATAGTTATTGTTGATTCATTTTCCACCACTGTATAATTTCTTCTGGTACGAGTAATCAGAATTTATTTTTGTTCATTTGACAATGGATATTTTAGCTAAGTTTTTTTTCCTGTTAAAATAATGCTGCTTTAAACATTCTTATACATGTTCCCTGGCTACCCACAGAAGAATTTTTCTAAGGAGTATATCTGGGAGGGGCACCTGGGTGGCTCAGTCGGTTAAGCGTCCAACTTCGGCTCAGGTCGTGATCTCACGGTCCGTGAGTTCGAGCCCCGCGTCGGGCTATGTGCTGACAGCTCAGAGTCTGGAACCTGTTTCAGATTCTGTGTCTCCCTCTTTCTGACCCTCCCCCGTTCATGCTCTGTCTCTCTCTGTCTCAAAAATAAATAAACGTTAAAAAAAATTTTTTTTAATTAATAATAAAAAAAGGAGTATATCTGGGAGTGAAAGATCAAATATACATAGTTTCCATTGTACTGACAAATGTCAATGTCAAATTGTTTGCTAAAGCTATTTTATGTTTTATCAGCAGGGCATAAGAGTTACAACCACCTGGCATTATCCAAATTTTAAAGTTTGCCAATCAGTTGTAAAATGCCATCTCATTAGATTTTTATTTGTATATTCCTGATTTCCAATGAGGGTAAGCATATTTCATATATTTGTTGGTCATTTGTGTTTACTCTCCTCTCAATGTCTGTTTATACCTTTGTTCATTTTTTATTGGGTTGTCTCTTATTGTTTTTGTTGATTTTTTAGCATTCCTTAAATATTTTGGATATTAATTTTCATTAATTGTATGTGTTGCAGATATATGGCAGCTTATGTGTTGTCTACAGCTATCTTATCCAAGAAAGACTTGATTTTTAAAAATAACTCATTGAGGGGCACCTGGGTGGCTGAACGTCCAACTTCGGCTCAGGTCATGATCTCACGGTTCGTGAGTTCGAGCCCCACGTCAGGCTCTGTGCTGACAGCTCAGAGCCTGGAGCCTGCTTCGGATTCTGTGTCTCCTTCTCTCTTTGTCCCTTCCCCACTCCCTCTCTCTCTCTCACTCTCACTCTTACTCTCTCTCTCAAAAATAAATAAACATTGGGGCGCCTGGGTGGCGCAGTCGGTTAAGCGTCTGACTTCAGCCAGGTCACGATCTCGCGGTCTGTGAGTTCGAGCCCCGCGTCAGGCTCTGGGCTGATGGCTCAGAGCCTGGAGCCTGTTTCCGATTCTGTGTCTCCCTCTCTCTCTGCCCCTCCCCCGTTCATGCTCTGTCTCTCTCTGTCCCAAAAATAAATAAATGTTGAAAAAAATTTAAAAAAATTAAAAAAATAAATAAATAAACATTAAAAAAAAATTTTTTTAATTAAAAAAAAATTAACTCCTTGAGACCCAATAAGTTATTTGTTACTCTTTTCCCAACTTTCCAGTGGGACTTCAAGCCATTGTATATTCAAGAAAAAATTTAGCACCTCTGTGAAAGATGGTGGAGAATGTTTTCACTAAATTTTTCTTTTGATGACTTTCCTTACTCTGAGATAGATGATTTCCTTTTATAGAATTGCAGTTTAAGATTACTTGCAAAGGTTTTGTATAAATCACTAACAAGTTTATGTTCAATATTTGAAATCAGGTAAAAGGTATATTTCTTCTCATGTGATAATAACTAGCATAACATTTTCTGGATTAGAGTCCTAATTATTTTAGTAAGTAATTTTCTGGGGGAAAGAAAAAACACTGTAAATGTGAGATG
Source organism: Prionailurus bengalensis (assembly GCF_016509475.1). Taxonomy (NCBI): domain Eukaryota; kingdom Metazoa; phylum Chordata; class Mammalia; order Carnivora; family Felidae; genus Prionailurus; species Prionailurus bengalensis. The sequence continues at coordinate 104,587,544 of NC_057349.1, forward strand.
TTTCCAGTCTAGAAAACATATAGGAATTACTTTTTCAGGAAAATTTTGAAGTTACTTGGATGAAAACTCAAACTACATGTTACCTCCAATTTTCATTCAATAGCTGATCAGTAGTACATGATACAAATACAATTGATACTAGGAGACTATTCCATTTTACTTTGATATATGTGCAACTTTTGTGGGAGCTAAATGGATGCCATTTCTAAAATATGACACTAGTATTCACCAGTGCTCTATTTTATTTTTAGAGTCTGTAGGACCAATTTTAGTAATTTAAGTTTAAAAGCCAAGAATGTCATAAACTCTGTTTTATTAACACCATTTTTGTTGGTTTTTTTTAACCTTAAAAAAAATTACCTGGCATATTCTTAGAAAAAAGTAGTAGAGGTTGCATTGAGTTGGAAAAAAACATTTTTTTTTTATACCATAAAAACCAAAATCACATGCAGTCTAATTTGGCTACTAAAAAAGATCTCCTTACTTTTAGGTTTCATATTTTATATTTAATTACGTATTTTATATATCATCAATGTCAGTTTTACTCAAACTCCTTTTTCACTCTTAAAACATTAAATGAGCATATATCTTCTGACAATTTTGTTGAAATTTGTTGGAATGTGAAAATAAACACGTACAAGAAAATGAGATCCTTTGTTGATAGTGTGTGGTGAAAATTAAGTTTTGTGCTTATAGTAAGGCATGTCTTTAGTGACCTAAGAATCTTTATAGAATGATAGTTCATAGAGGTTCATGGCAGTGGCTTGGAGTTAAGCAGGAAGGAATCACTGAAATAAATTTATAGAGTGCTTCCAACATTGAAAAATATAATTTGGCACTGATTTTCTTCCTTCTCATTTCTTATTAACTGCCTTGAGACTGCAGAGGTTGCAAGCTCTTATGTTTATCAGCTCTAAGAGAGATTTTCTTATTGTAAAGGGCTTTGTTCTAGAAGTCCCAGAGTCTTAGAGGAAAAAAAAAAGGTCCAGCATCTTCACACAAGTCAGTCTGAATACATGAAAATCAAGCAAATGCCCCCAAATGTCTGGAGTAACTGTTCTTTGTGTTATGCTTGGAAAATTTGGTGACATTAATGATTTCTATCTTACTCAGAAAAAGCTATAGTTTTGTCATATACATTTTGCTATTACTATGAAATTCCTGGAGACAGGGTGTAGTTATTTGAGTAATTTTTAGGAGTAATATCAAAACGCCTGATATTTTACTCATAATTAAATTTTTCTCTGGAATGGATTATATTTGAAAGAGTTTTCACCAGTGTAGATAATAACATCAGAAGGAATAGTCGTATTACATTTTCTCACATTCTTATTTTAATTTTTTCGTTCAGAATGAATTAGTTCTACTAAGTATAGATTTTTTTTCCTATGAAAACTGCCAATAAGTCACACTATCTTTGTTAGCCATAGTTAAGGAATAGGAAATGTGCCATTTTATTACAGCTATAAATTTGACATTTTGCTGTGCTACATATTTATGTGTTTGATTATATGTATTTTTAAACACAAGTGATCATTTTGTGAATAAGCCTAGGAAATAAATTATTTACTCAAAAATTAACTATAGTAATTCATTTTATTATAATCAAATCAAGAAAGATTATTAAATGCCATTAATTACAACATGACTGAATTTGTAGTGTTTGGTTGTGATGTGTTTACTCTATTAGATTTTAATCTATAACAATTAGTAAGATATTTTAAATACTTTATAAAAATGTAGATGTGAATGGAATGTGTCATACCTTCTTATACTTCTTATAACTAGAGGAAAAATTAAAGAGATTAGGAGCCTTTTCTTTGTGACTTCTCACACATTGCCAAGCAAATATGGTCATTGATTTTTTTTTTTTTTTTTTTTTTTTTTTTTTGGTAACAAGGATATCCAGAGCTCATTTATTACTGGCTGTTCTGCATTTGGATATTTGGATTTCTAGAGTGTTATATAATTGGAATCCTTTTTATAACAAAGTGTGAAAGTGAAACCTTATTCTTGTTACAACACTAAAATGTAAACTTAGGGGGTGCCTAGGTGGCTCAGTCAGTTAAGCATTCAGCTCTTGATTTCGGCTCAGGTCATGATCCCAGGGTCATGGGATCAAGCCCCATTTCAGGCTCTACTCTGAGATAGAGCATGCTTAAGGCGCTCGCTCTCTCTCTCTCTCTCTCTCCCCCTCTCTCCCTCCCTCCCTCTCCTCTGCCCCTCTCCCTGCTCAGGCAGGCACGCGCACGCTCTCTCTCTCTCTCTCTCTCAAATTAAAAAATTAAAAAAAATTTTTTTGGAGTTAAATGTAAACCTAAAGGAAAGCACCAACTTTGATTCACACATACTGAGCTGCTAAATATGTTTTTTGAATTTGTTTTTCCTCATTTTCTGTATTACTTTAAATATAAGATTCTAAGTTTAGAACTTAAATATTTGCGTATATTTAATTTAAATAAACTGTGATTCCCAATAAGCTAGTAAATGGACTCTTAGAATTTATCTGTAATCCACACCAGACTTTAGGACGCCTATTTCTTAGACTTCACAACAGTCATGTAATCTTTAAGGGGACTGGGTGTGATCACAGAATGCACAGCAGGAATGGTGAGCCAGTGACATTTGTCCCTGATGACTTTGAGCTAGTTCACCATACCCTAGCGGCAAACATGCACAATAGGAGAATGATCCCTCTGGCATGTAGTTCAAAATGTGATTTTTTATTTTTATTTTTTTTAATTTTTAATATTTATTTTTGAGAGAGACAGACAGAGTGTGAGCAGTGGAGGGGAAGAGAGAGAGGGAGATACAGAATCCGAAGCAGGCTCCAGGTTCCAGGCTGTCAGCACAGAGCCCAACGTGGGACTCAAACTCACAAACTATGAGATCATGACCTGAGCTGAAGTCAGAGGCTTCGCCGACTGAGCCGCCCAGGAGCCTCCAAAATGCGATTTTTTAAGCAAAGAATCTTAGACTGACAGCACTGACTGTTCTCTGCAAAACTTTGTTACTGGATTTGTTTCAAAGTGTGCTAGTTGCCAGCCGTGGAGATAAGATCTGTGAGGAAAGATTCAGCTAGAGTATGATGTTGAAATATTCCTAGAGGGAATGAATGAACCAATCACAGATTTGGTTCTTACATCAGACTGACACGTGAGAGGTGGCATGCCTTTCAAATCTAATGCGTGAGCAAAGTTATGGGGCATAAAAGCTTCCTTTGGGTTTAAAGCATTAAAATAGGCTGGAAGCTTCTTTAGGATCTTCATCTCCTACAAAGGGTGTTGTTATGTTACAGAGGACAGTTGGTTACTGCGTATTATTAAATGTCTCCAGATGAACTTGTTTTGAAAGCTGATGAAATGTTTGAAATGTAATGAAATGAATTGGCAACAAAATATTTGGATTATGGTACATCACAAGATTTGAGTTCAATAGCTCTTCATGGTAAAATTCTAAAAAAATTAAACAATAGCATTAAATTGCTGGTAAAAAAAAGGAATGCTGATTTTCAAAATTCAGGATTTTCTCTCTATATATTAGGGAGATCAGTTACATTAGAAATCTCAATCAGTGTTATCTTAACTATTTTCTCTTCATCTCTTACCCAATATGTATTTATGTACCATGTTATAATCTTCTACTCTGAATATTTCAGAGCTTTCTTTCAGATGTAAACAATGATGTAAAAACCAAATTTGTATTTTCAAGAAAATGTGAAAATGATTTGTTTCTTTTTTTTTTCCCTGTAACTTACTGTTTATGTTAAGGTGTTAACAATTCATCTTATCTTTTAAAGTATGATTTTGTTTTTAGCAGTAGCTGGGTAGCTGAGTCAGAAATTGTTTTTATGAAGCAATCAAATAGAGTTTTTGGTACCTTCTGACCTTCTTTTAACACTTATATAAAAATATTTAAGAGCAGCAAACACTTGCCCAGAATTTTGTGTCTGGTAATTATTTTAATTGAGTGCATAGTTTGGCTTTCTCTCAGAGCACTGTCACAGGAAAAGTCTTCCCATATTTATTTCTGGAGAGCATCTTGGAAGTGGAGAGAAGGCCCCCTCCTCCTAATGCACAAATACCAGCCCCACGTCGCATACCCCACTTTTTGATTATGGTGACAGTACTGATTAGAGAAAACCGTCATAACTCTGTGCGGTAGGCAGAATTTGAGGCAGGGAGAGTCTCTGAGATATAATAAAGGAATGTAGATATTCTCAGGTTTTAGTCCAGCATATCGTTAAAAGGGAATCAAGCCAATAAAGGATTATGCGGGCTGCAGAAAACCTTTGGCTTGGTACCTTTTAAATATGTGGCATCAGCCTGTGATGCTAAGTAGCTTACTACGTGGACTCTGACCTCTCAGTTTCCAATAAAGGGGTAAAGGGAATTTCTCTGAAACTACGTGGCTTAAGTAAATAATTGGGAGTTGTTTCACTCAAGATGGGGAAAGAAATCCCTATGTGTTAAAGCCAGGAAAATTCTCACCTGGCTACATGGAAACTTCCTCCTTAAAGGAAGTGTGTGCCAAGGGTGAGGAGAAGGGCAAATGAATTAACAAGTAACATTTAAAGCTAGGAGAAATATTTCTTTTTTCTGTATCTTGTAGTCTCCTATAATTATGACACAACATGTTTCCTTTTTTTTTTTTTTTAATTTAAATTCAAGTTAGTTAACATACAGTGTAGTACTGGTTTCAGGAGTAGAATTTAGTGATTCATCACTTACATATAACACCCAGTGCTTATCCCAACAAGTGCCCTCCTTAATGCCATTACCCATTTAGCCTCCCCCCCCACCCGCTTCCCCTCCAGCAACCCTCAGTTTGTTCTCCATATTTAAGAATCTCTGATGGTTTACCTCCCTCTCTGTTTTTATCTTATTTTGCTTTCCCTTCCCTTCCCCTATATTCATCTGTTTTGTTTCTTAAATTCTACATATGAGTGAAATTATGTATTTGTCTTTCTCTGACTGACATTTTGCTTAGCATAATACACTCTAGCTCCATCCACATTGTTGCAAATGGCAAGATTTCATTCTTTTTGATCACCAGGTAATATTCTATTGTGTATATAAACCACATCTTTATCCACTCATCAGTCCATAGACATTTGGGTTCTTTCCATAATTAGCTATTGTTGATAGTGCTGCTATAAACATTGGGATGCTGTGATCTAATGTATTTCTTAAACTTCTTTGAATTTTCTATGAATTCTTTATAATCTACATTGCTCAAAGCTCAGTATTAAGATTGAATTGAAAGTCCAGAAATACATACAAAGGCACTGGGATATTTAGTATCTGATAAAGGTGTAGCATTTTAATCAATGGAAAATGGATTGCTCATATATAGTCACCTGTAAAAATAAAAGTTGTGCCCTAACTTCATACTTAACCCCAAAATAAATTCCACAGAAATCAAAGATCTGGGCATTAAAAAAAAGGGGAGCGGGTGTCTGGGTGGCTCAGTCAGTCAAGCATCTGATTATTGATCTTGGCTCACGTCATGATCTTACAATTCATGAGTTTGAGCCCTGCATCAGGCTCTCTGCTGTCAATGCAGAGCCCAGTTCAGATCCTCTGTCTCCCTCTCTTTCTGCCCTCTGCTCCTCTCCTGCTCATGTGTGCACATGCTTGCTCGCTCTCTCTCTCTCTCTCAAAAATGAGTAAACATTTTTTAAAGATAAAATTGCCATTAGAAAATGTGAGAGAAATATGTATTTGTTTAATCCTGCAGTCAGAAAGCCTTTTTAAGTATGACCCCAAACCCAGAAACCATGAAAGAAAAGATGTATGAATCTGATAACATTAAAAAACATTCTGTATATGAAGAGAAATACAAGCAAAATTAAAGACAAATGAAAAACTGGGAGAAAAATTTTCAACTCATGTAATGAACAAGATGCTACTAGACTTAATATATAAGAGAGTTTCTTTAAAAATGTATTAAGAACAAAACAACCCATTGAATAATGGAGAAAGGAGATAAACCGTTAACAAGAAAGAAATACAAATGGCTTTAAGCTTATGCAAAGATATATGCTCTCATCCATGATAAGAAATTGCAAATAGAAACTGCTGAAGTATAAATTAATAAACTTCAATTTTTTTAATGTTTATTTATTCTTGAGAGAGATAGAACGCAAGTGGGAGAGGGGCAGGGAGGAGACAGAATCTGAAGCAGGCTCTAGGCTCTGAGCTGTCAGCACAGAGCCCGACACGGGGCTCGAACTCATGAACTGTGAGATCATGACCTGAGCCAAAGTCGGATGCCTAACTGACTGAGCCGCCCAGGTGCCCCTAAACTTCAAAAATTTTTAAATGTGTGTAATTTCTACCCCAGAATTTCATTTCTACAGATTGATCCTTCAGATACAGTTGCTTGTGAGCAGAGAATGTGCACACAGAGTTATTTATTAAACCATTGTTTGTAATAGCAAAAGAAGGAAACTACACAAATACTCATTAATAAGGACTCGGTACATTTTTGTACATATGTCCAGTGGAACATTAAATAATCAGTAAAAAGATGGAGGCCCCTTGGGGCGCCTGAGTGGCTCAGTCATTTAAGCATCTGACTTCGGCTCAGGTCATGATCTCGCAGTTCGTGAGGTTGAGCCCCGTGTCTAGCTCTCTGTTGTCAGTGCTGGTCCTGCTTCTGATCCTCTGTCTCCCTCTCTCTTCCTGCCCCTCCCCTGCTCATGCACTCTCTCTCTCAAACAATAAACATTTGGAAAAAAAAAAAGATGGAGGTCCCCTGTTATGGACTGATATGAAATGACCTCCAGAATATATTTAGTAGAAAAAAAGTAAGATAGAGCATATGGTAAACAGCACTTGTGTAAAATACACATAGTTGTTGCATATGTCACACAGAATATCTCATACAATTTATGTAGGATAGACAAGGAGCTCTTAAGAGCGGTTGCCTTTTGGGAGAGAAAAAGGGTGGGTGGGTGGATGGGATGGGAAGGAAACTGACTTTGCATCATATGCCGGTCTTTACATGCAAGGATGACCTGTTCCAAAGTATAGTATCTAAAAGACCAAAAACAAAGAGAAAAGAATATAACATTTGTTTTCATTGTAGTTTACTGTACATGCCATTCAAAGATTGCCTGCTTTTCTGAGCACTTGAATACAGTGGTAGACAGCTATAATCCTTAAACTTAGTTTTCTGTTTGCTTGGTGTGTGTGTGTGTGTGTGTGTGTGTGTGTGTGTGTGTGTGTGTTTTGCTACTTAACTACTACTCAATCTTTCATTGCCTTTGGACTATCATTATGACTATTAGTTGTCATTACCCTCTCAAAATGTGGACATGTTAATTCATGCAATTATTAATGATAATGCCAGAATTTATTATATGTATTTTTTCAGTACATCAATTTTTTGTTAAGTAATGACTAAATACTTTATATAACAGAATCATTACTAACTAAAATTTGAGATATTTGTTTTGTTTTTCTCAATGGGAAAGAAAAATGAGAGAAATAATGTTTAATATTCAGGTATATTTAAGTCTGTCTTTGTTTTTTTTTAACCATATTCTGGGTGGTTAACTTTACAGGCAGCCATTTCTATAATTAAATCAAAATGAAAGCTTAATAGGAAAAATAAGGATCTAGGCAAATAAATATTTTCAATAAATCTATATTACGTGACACTGGCTTCTAAATTATAGCTTATTCTAAGGAGCCAAACTTTTGTTTTCTATCACTAGAACATACTAAAAATTTAAGTGATGGACATTTTCCATGCTGCTGAGTCTCTCCTGGACATTTGGACTTTTAGCCTATTTTGTGTGTTTCTTAATTTTCTTTTTTCTTTATTATAAGATGCATACATAATCTGTGGATAAACACAAGTAGACAGTAAACCAACAAATATCTCGGCATATTTTGTCTGGCAGAACGTTTTGGGGTAACTAAACATTTGGTTCAGAATTCAAAGGTGTTAGCAAATACAACACAATTTAAATTTCTCAATGACTTAAACATTAAATAATTAAATTAAGAACTTTTTCATAAATGAATGGCTTAAGTAACTGTTCATCATTGCAAAATTTCAAAGTAGTATAAGCCATTTGTATATACTAACTTATGCTGCTTCCTACCGTGCATGACAGGAAACTGAATAGACAGTATGTTTCTTTACTAGACTGACACTGCAGTTTTAGGATTATAATCTTCTAAGTTATTTCTTTGCCAGTATTAACAGAACACTGACCTATTCAAAGGTTACTCTAGTGGGATAAATAAGTTGAGCCTGACATGGAGCTTTCCAAACAGTGGTATTTGAATAGTGAAGGACATGGCACTGTTGGTTTTAACAAAGGTAAACCAAAGGACAACTGTCGGAAAGGGTAGCTAGACTTGAAATTGAAGAAATAGTTATTTTCCAAAAGAGTCCTATGCCTAGTGCAGACACTGAATTAAAAACAGTTGAACTTAATGTTGATGCACTAAATTAGTGCAGAGTTTGGGGTAGAACCTTTGAATCTGGAATCTCTGTAAAATAAGCAGTGAAAGAATTATAGAATCGGAGAGCTTAAAGATTCTTAGAGGTCTTTTTGGCCAATCTCCTTTCTTCAGAAATAAGGAAATTAAGAAGAAATTTGATATATACAAAGAATTGGGAGTAGGACTCATGGCGTTTTATCTAAAATGCAGTATTCCCCCTCAGTTGAATGTGTTGGTACAGCATTTTACCTTCATTTCCTATGATGGCTCCCTTTGAGAACTACCCCCAGAACTCTTGTAGAGAGAAGTCTTTCAGGCCATGAATGAGGAGACTTAAAGCTTAGCAACTAGATCATCCCTGGTCTGGTCTTTTATTTTTTTTATTTTATTTTTTTAATTTTTTTTTTTCAACGTTTATTTATTTTTGGGACAGAGAGAGACAGAGCATGAACGGGGGAGGGGCAGAGAGAGAGGGAGACACAGAATCGGAAACAGGCTCCAGGCTCTGAGCCATCAGCCCAGAGCCTGACGCGGGGCTCGAACTCCCGGACCGTGAGATCGTGACCTGGCTGAAGTCGGACGTTCAACCGACTGCGCCACCCAGGCGCCCCAGGTCTGGTCTTTTAAAAGGACAGTGAGAAGCGAAGGGTTTGAAGGGTTTTTACAGTAGAGTGACCTAATTAAATGTGTGTTTTTGAAAGATTACTCTGGCCGCAGTATGCAGAACCTTGGACAATCAGTGGTCACTGGGAGATCAGCTAAGAAAATGATGTCCTTACAGATGGCTAGCAAACATGAGAAGATTCTCAGCTTCACTAATTATCAGGGAAATACAAATCAAAGCCACAGTGAGATATCACCTTACCGTGTCAGAATGGCAAAAATCAAAAAGACACATAACAAGTGTTGGTGAGGATGTGGAGAAAAAGAAGCCCTCATACACTGTTGGTGGGAATGTAAGTTGGTGTAGCCATGAAAGAAAACAGTGTGGAGATTCCTTGGACCATTAAAAATAGAAATACCAGGCACCTGGTTGGCTCAGTTGGTTAAGTTTCCACTTAGCTCAGGTCATGATCTCACAGTTCATGAGTTCAAGCCCCATGTCGGGCTCTGTGCTGACAACTCAGAGCCTGGAGCCTGCTTCAGATTCTGTATCTCCTTCTCTCTCTACCCCTTCCCGCCCCTCTCAAAAGTAAATAAAAATTTAAAAAAAAATTAAAAGTAGAAATACCATATGATCCAGTAATTCCACTACTGGGTGTTTACCCAAAGAAAATGAAAACACTAATTCAAAAAGATACATACACTGCTTTGTTTATTGCAGCATCATTTATACTAGTCAAGATGTGGAAATAACCTAAGTGTCCATCAATAGACAAATGGATAAGGAAGATGTTTTTTATATACATATATATATTGTATTTTTTAATATATACACATATACATAAATGGAACATTACACATAAAAAAGGATGTGATCTTGTCATTTGAGACAACACAGATGGGACCCAGAAGGTATTCAGTGAAATAAGTCAGAAAGGCATGGGAATAAAAAGCACAGCATAAAGAATATAGTCAACAATGTTGTAATAACGTAATAATGTGTGGTAAGTGTAGCTTCACTTGTGGTGAGCATAGCATGATGCATAGAAAGGTTGAATCACTATGTTGTACACCCGAAACTAATAGAACATTGTGTGTCTGTTATACTCTTATAAAAAAGTTTTTTAGGGGCACCTGAGTGGCTCAGTTGGTTGAGCATCTGACTGTTGATTTCAGCTCAGGTCACGATGCCAGGATTGTGGTGTCGAGGCCTGCATCAGGCTCCACGCTGTGTGTGGAGCCTGCTTAAGATTCTCTTTCTCAGCCCCTCTCCCTCTGCACCTCCCCCACTCTGTGTGTGTGTGTGTGTGTGTGTGTGTGTGTGTGCGCGCGCGCAGACACGCACGTGCTCTCTCTCTCTAAATAAAAAAATGTAAAAAACAATTTTAAGGGAAAAATAGAAAATGGTGTCCTGGAATAGAAAGATGTGTTGTGGATGAAGTGAGGGAGATGGAGGATGGTGATATTTAAATACTAATTTTTATTTTATTATTTTTTAATATGAAATGTATTGTCAAATTGGTTTCCATACAAAACCCAGTGCTCATCCCAACAGGTGCCCTCCTCAATGCCCATCACCCACCCTCCCCACCCTCCCACCCTCCATCAATCCTCAGTTTATTCTCAGTTTTTAAGAGTCTCTTATGGTTTGGCTCTCTCCCTCTCTAACTTTTGTTTTCCTTCCCCTCCCCCATGGTCTTCTGTTAAATTTCTCAGGATCCACATAACAGTGAAAACATATGGTATCTGTCTTTCTCTGTATGACTTATTTCACTTAGCATAACACTCTCCAGTTCCATCCACGTTGCTACAAAAGGCCACATTTCATTCTTTCTCATTGCCACGTAGTTAAATACTAATTTTTAGAGATTGGGGCATTAATCTGGCAACATTTGGGAAGCTTATTTTTATTTGATGTTGCTTGCCGTTGCCAGTCTCTGTCATATATTCTTGTCATTTAATATAATATCTGAATGTAGGGAGGCTGGAGAGTCTTGGAATATTATACATAGTAAACATCAAGTGTGAGTTTAGGAATATCACTTAAAATCATATGTAATACAGTGTTCATATTTAAATATTACACAAACTGATTTAGGAACTATAAGTGGCATTTAAATTTTATAAATAGAAAAAAAAATTATAAATAGAAACAATTTCAGATTATATGTGATTTTATAACTTTTGATAAATGAGTGAATAAGATGGCATTTATAAATTTTTATGGCATTTCAAAAGGTTATTTTTGTTGTCTGAAATCTTGACCATCTCTGGATTTATATATCTTTCTAAATTTGTTCATGGATTAGAATTGCAGCTCCTGGGGCGCCTGGGTGGTGCAGTCGGTTAAGCGTCCGACTTCAGCCAGGTCACGATCTCGCGGTCCGGGAGTTCGAGCCCCGCGTCGGGCTCTGGGCTGATGGCTCAGAGCCTGGAGCCTGTTTCCGATTCTGTGTCTCCCTCTCTCTCTGCCCCTCCCCCGTTCATGCTCTGTCTCTCTCTGTCCCAAAAAAAAATAAACGTTGAAAAAAAAAATTTTAGAATTGCAGCTCCTAACAGCAGTTTGCATCACTTGCTTACTCTTTTTTTTTTTTTTATGTGCTTCTGTGGAGTTCTCCAGCCCACCTTCCCACTGCCTTCAGTGCCTACACCATCCTCTCTTCTCTCTCCCACTCCCTCTACATCATTAGGGTGCTCATATCAGAGTGGTGTCCCTTCCATAGAGTTAAGGTGTCAGCCACTTTAACTTCAATTCATACATGTAAATACATTTTTACTATATATCATTTTCTTGGCTACTTTTTTTCTCAAAATAACACAAGAAGAAAAATCCTAAATGTTTTTTTATTACACTGTTTGTGGTTTACACCCTCCAAATTATTATATGATTAAAAGGTATTTGTACAGCAAAATTTTATTCCATTCATTTATTTATTCACTTGAAATATTGAGCATTTGCATGTTGTTCCTTATTTGTTATATAGCACTGTTCCATTTAAATAATTCACATGTGGTCCCTTGGTATGCTTTTAAAATTCACAGTGTTACCAAGAAAACAGTGCATATTGAAAAATGTGATATTCCATATTAGGTTGTTCAATATAGGGTTAGGTTTATAGGCAGCGTATTAGAAATTATCACTTTGTATTCCTTCTTCCCATTTATGATGGAAACAAAGTCTGTCCATTTTAGCTTTTCTATAATAACAGCTTTAAATATTACTTTAAATAAAACTTTAAAAAAAAAGGCAGCAACAACAAAATAATTCACTATAACCTGTAAATAATAGCAGCTCTTTTCCTGATTATTGAGATATTTATAAACTGGTAATTTTGTCTCATCAAATATTCTTTTGTTTTTGGAGCACCAAGGCATTTTGGATTCTGAAGCTTTATAAGGACATGTTATTTGGGGAGTAATTGATGCCAACTTTATTGAAAACACCTATTTTATTTTACTAAGATAATACTTCTTTGACTCAGATGCAGGATTACAGTGGCCCAGTTGATTCCAGTACACCACTCCTTACAAAAGAGGAGAAATGGAAATTTTGAAGGAGATGGAGCTTGTACTTCATAGTCTACTTTTTAAAGGATGCACTGTCTTCGTTTTCATTATCCTTTCAGTTGACTTCTGAAATGCGAATTATAAACAAGTTTGAAGATTAAGAATTTGACATGGGAATATATGATGGGAAAATACAGGAGCTAACTATTTGGTTCTTTTTCTTTTTTCTTTTTATTTTTTATTAAAAATTTTTTTTAACGTTTATTCATTTTTTGAGAGACAGAGTGCAAGCAGAGAGGAGGACGGAGAGGGGAACAGAGAGGGATACACAGGATCTGAAGCAGCCTGCTGAAGCAGGCTTCAGGCTCTGAGCTGTCAGCACAGAGCCCAACGTGGGGCTCAGATTCACAGACTGTGAGATCAGTGACCTGAGCTGAAGTCAGACACTCAACCAACTGAGCCACGCTGGCACCCCTGGTTCTTTTTCATCTATTAACAATTAGAGTTTTGACACCTCAAAGTTGCACACATTTGATTCTTCAACTTCTTTACTGCTTAACTTTCATCCCTTTCATCCTGGCCCTGCTCCTTCACCATGAGGTAGAGCTCTTTGCCATTTGTTTCAAACGTAAGAGAAAAGGATAGATACGTTTTTTAACTGCTCTCTCCCCTACCTTTAATTGCACCTGTTATGGTCCATACTACCATGTCAGAGAATGAGGTGCCTTGCTCTTTCTCCCGGTCAGTCCTGCATACTGGATACATCCTCTTGTTTCTCACATGGGACTTTCAGTCTGCCAGCTGTCAGCACAGAGCCCGATGTGAGGCTCTTGAACCCACAAACTGTGAGATCATGACCTGAGCTGAATTCAGACATTAAACCAACTGAGCCACCCAGGTGCCCCTGTTCCATACTTTTCTGTTTCCTTTTATAACTCTAATACAATTCTCAGAACCATTCTGTTGTTCTTGATAAGGACAACCAGAAACTCTCAACTGGCTAAGTCCAGTGATCTATTTTTAATAGTCATATTACCATTCTTCTAAACATCTAACTTTATAAATCATTCTTTCTCAAAACTCACTCTTTTTTTTTAATTTAAAAAAAAAATTTTTTTTTAACGTTTATTTGTGAGACAGAGCATGAATGGGGGAGGGTCAGAGAGAGGGAGACACAGAATCTGAAACAGGCTCCAGGCTCTGAGCTGTCAGCACAGAGCCTGATGCGGGGCTCAAACTCACAGACCTCGAGATCATGACCTGAGCCGAAGTTGGCCACTTAACCGACTGAGCCACCCAGGCGCCCCTTTAATTTTTTTTTAATGTTTACTTATTTTTGAGACAAAGAGAGACAGAGCATGAGCAGGGAAGGGACAGAGAGAGAGGGAGACACAGAATCCAAAGCAGGCTCCAGGCTCCAAGCTGTCAGCACAGAGCTTGATGCGGGGCTCGAACTCAAAGACCGTGAGATCATGACCTGAGCCGAAGTTGGACACCCAACCAGCTGAGCCACCCAGGCGCCCCAAACTCACTCTTCTTTTAGCTTTCTTACTACCTCTCTCCCTGGTTTCCTGATCTGTTTGGGTTTTCTTTTTTGTCTTATTCCTTGGCTTCTTCTCTTGCTTTGCTCATCCTATGAATATTGGGATTCCTAAAGGTTCTATGTTTGGTCATTTTTTTTCTGTACTGCAGAGGCTACTTGGGTGTTCACACTCATTGTCATAACTTCACTCACCATTTATTCATACGCTGATTTCTCCCTAGCCCCATATTTCCACCATCCTATTGGAAACTTAATAAATACAGGGAATTAAGAATCAGGAGACTATTGAAATCACCCTCATAAAAGATGGTACAAACTGCACTTAGGAAGGTCAGAGGGGATAGACAAGTTAGGTGTTTACAAAATATGGGAAGGAGGTAATATCTACAGGACCATATATTCCGTGTTATGGGGGGAGTGGGAGTGAAGAAATGAATTTGAGATTTTAGGTCTGGTCACTTAAAAGTTTGGGGCTCCTTGGGGCTCCTGGGTGGTGCAGTCGGTTAAGCGTCCGACTTCAGCCAGGTCACGATCTCGCGGTCTGTGAGTTCGAGCCCCGCGTCGGGCTCTGGGCTGATGGCTCAGAGCCTGGAGCCTGTTTCTGATTCTGTGTCTCCCTCTCTCTCTGCGCCTCCCCCGTTCATGCTCTGTCTCTCTCTGTCCCAAAAATAAATAAACGTTGAAAAAAAAATTAAAAAAAAAAAAAGTTTGTGGCTCCATCCATTAAAGATTCAGAGTATAAGAAAATGAGCAGGACTTTCAAAGATGATGGTTGTATCTTTGAACTTACAGACTTGGAAATATCTGTTGGACTTCAATTGTTCATTTGACTTGTATGAGTGTAGAGTACCAGGGAGAGATCTGGTATGGAAATAATGGGCATAGGAGAAACCCACCTATGGGTGGACATTGAAGACAGGGAGGACACAGAGCATTGAAGATGAAGACAAGGGCTAATGTCACAGCTTGTCTTAAACACTACTCACATTTCTCACCCTTTCTCTGGCTGTTTCTCATCTCCACAGGTAGTCTTGATGTTCTCTTAATGTGCCATGTTCTTTTCCCTTTGTGTTAATACTCATTGATCAGTGTCTGAAAACCCTCTGCCCATCTATGAATTATGAATTCCCTTTTTATCTTCTAAAATCTAGCTCAAGTAACATCTCCTCCAAGAAGCTATAATTAGACGTATTTCTCTCTGCTTCTGTAGTGCCTTATCATAGCATTTTTTTTTTATCTCTTTCTGTGACTTATGTGTCTAGCTCATTACCACTAGACTGTATTTTCTATTGGCTTAAGACTTGTTTTAGCAAGTTTAGGAGCCAGATTTACTCATTTGTTAAGGTAATAGAATTTTTGGTAGAATGTTTTATGATTATAGAGCTCATTAAAGTATAATAAAAAATAACTTAAAGATTACTGCTTGGCCATGTTAGTATTTAAACATGACTTTTTAAAGGTCTGCTGAGAAAATGCTTCTGAGTTCTTGATTAGACTCTGTGAGCTCACCAGAGCAAAGAAACAGTAAATTTCAACAACCTATTATTTCCCTCCATATTCTAGTCTTGTTTCTATAGCATAATAAAATACAGAGAAATGATTGCTTTATATTTTACCACTAGATGGCTGAGTTACACTGCTTTTGGAAAAGAAGTAAAATCTTAATCACTTGAAGTAGCCTAATAGGTAACATTTATCAAGATGTCTGATATATAAGTATAAATATATGTATGCATTTACAAATGCACAAATATATACATATGCACACACATAAATAATTTAATCTCTCAATAGTCAGGTTAATTGGAATTAAGAATTGTTTCTTAAAAACTTAGAGAAAATTATAACCTTGTGTGACTTCAGCTATAATTTATAAGGTATATTTTGATAAGACATATAATAGGTTGTATATTTTAAAATCGTGTCCTTGCACAGAATATGCACAAATATGAGCACTAGAAGTTTCACCAAGCCCTTGAGGGTGAATTTAGCTCTGTTAGAGAAGTAGTATCTATTGTCAGATGAGTACATTCACTTTCTCTTTAAACATAGCGTTTTGTAGTCTCTGTTCCACTGGAGTTCAGAATGATAGAAAAAAGGTAATAGGCTACTACTTCTTTTAAATTTTAAGTGTAAAACATTTTGTTCCAATTTTTAAGTCTCCTGGAATTAAGTCTTGGGTCATAAGTGCCTCTATTTTTGGTCAAGATTCAGGAATGCCATATTTAGTTGAACCATATGAAATTACCATATCTGTATATCAAAAACTCATCATCAACAGTCTCATATAGTTCAACCTAATAACTTTCTTACTGTTTTAGCCATTTTCATTTCTTACAGTTCATGCAGTGACCTGAATAGTTCCTATTTGGTAACCTAAAGGCTTGACCTTGAAAGGATGATGTATGTCCTTTATCTGTGGGATTTTGTGGAAGATACATACATGCAGTTTGGCAAAATGACATTCAGGATAATAATAGGCCTTACTGAATACCAAAAGGTTTTCCAAGTACCATTTCAGTGTAAAGTTACGTGTATTACACTAAAAAAATTCAGTATGCATCTTTGAAAATAGGACATATAATATCTAAAGGGAATATTTCTAGGACTATTTTGGTTATGTGCTAGTTGAAGTGATTGACCAAAAAATGTTAAAATGTGGGTCTGAAGTCAACATTGATTTGTAGTGTAATTTTTCCCTTTGGAATCACATAAACATAATAATAATCTATTGATTTTATATTTGGTTACTTAGTGTTAACATTAAACAACAACATATGAAATTTCAAAATTGTGGATAAGCACATTTAATATTTTCACAAAACAACAAAATATCTGAAGTGATGTTTTTGGCTAAACTAAGATGCTGTCAGTGACCCCTTGATCTCTTTCCATTCCTATATCCTAACACCTTCTATGGTAATCCACTTTCTTGGGCAGGCGTAGTTTTGACTTTTTTTTTTTTTCCTGAACTCTGACAACAGATTCACCCGAATATGTTGTATTTATTGCTACAGGTGATCATGCTAGTGTTTTGGAATTTTTATGTCAACCTTATTTTAAGTCTTCAAGCAAAATGTTGATTTAAAAAATACACAAAACCTGTATTTACTCTTTTAAAAAATGCTAGGACAGTGAGGTAGTGTTAAAATAGTTAAAATAGAAAGTACTGTTCATAGTGTTTATTTGGTAAACTTACAGGTTAATTTAATTATGAAAAGGAGAGGTCCTCCCTGAGAAATATTTGGGTGTTGTTGATGATGGGACTAAACAATTCCTTATTTGTTCTGTTTTATTTCACCCATCAAACTAAAAACAATGCAGTGTTTGTTTATGTTTCAGGATTAATAATTAGGGGATACTTCTCAGCAGAGGCCATTACATTTCTTGACTTGGCTGTAATGTCTTGTAGATGAAAAATAATGAATTGTTTTGAGAATAAAATATAAACATTTTTATGAGATAAAAATAGGAAACATTGTTCAGCATTTAAAAAAAAACAACAAAAAACGAACCTACAGCCACATTGCCCTTATCTGTTTTGTTTTAACTCCCTGTGCAGATTTGAAATGAGGCTGTTAGAACTTTGTTTTGACAGGAGTGTATAGACTTTGTACATGACCAACTGAATACAATATGGCATTGGAATATTTCTCCCTCTGGGTTAATTAAGGGTATAAATGTTTAACATGATGTTAGTGTTTTTAAGCATTGATAGAAAACATACAGTCATGATAGTTATATGTCACACAGTTTCCTAACTTCTCCAAACTGCTCCAAAGATCTGGGAAAATCTGAGAAAGATCATAGTTTTCCTTATTGTGAGTAATTTGTTCAGTTAGCACTTTATGGTAGTAGTTTGCTTTAGTCTTTGTCACCCACCTGCACAAACACCTCTTCTGGAAATCAGTGCCACTTGCTAGGTCACACAAAGAAATAATATGCTTCTCCTTAAAAGGGTGGGGGGGGAGCAGGAAGAAGAAAGAAGGGTGGAGGGAGGGAGGGAAGAAGAGCTATATGCGCTAAAATAGAAGGATTTGAGGATATGTAAAATTTTTTTAAAGATATGGAGCTGTACATGTTTTTTAGTATCTTCTGTGGGGGTGGAAGTGGATGAGTATACCAAAAAAACACTGGAAGAATATACAACAGACTAACATTAAGTCATTATCTAAAGGCATTTGGAGTTGGGGATAAACTAGAAAAAATTACATTGACTTAATCAAGTTCACTGGTAGCTTTTATCTTTTATAATGAAATATCAAATAGCCAATATACTTTCTTGATTACGCCATCACCTAAAAATCTTGAAGTTATGTTGAAGTCAGTAATACTTATTTACTTCGAAAAAAATAATACTGTTAGCCTCTTTTCACGTCATCCTTTACTTGGAGAAGAAATAAGCAAAATAACCATATTTCCCATTTGCCTCTTGTTTTCCTGGTTTTGCTCTTCACTTTCTGTAGCATTTCCCCCTCAGTCTCTGTCCCTCTAATTTTTTTTTAATGGTTACTTACTTATTTATTTTTTTAATGTTTATTTTTGAGAGGGACAAGACAGAGCGTGAGCAGGGGAGAGGCAGAGAGAGAGAGAGAGACAGAATCCAAAGCAGGTTCTAGGCTCTGAGCTGTCAGCACAGAGCCCGACACAGGGCTCGAACTCAAAAACCATGAGATCATGACATGAGCCGAAGTCGGGTGCCTAACCGACTGAGCCACCCAGATGCCTCCCTGTCCCTGTAATTTTCTAACAAAATTAATGTGCTATGATTTTGGGGGGAGGATGTTTGTTTGTTAGTTGTTTTTTTTTTCTCGGTTGTAGATTTTATTCAACTAGGTAGGCTTTTTTTTGGGGGGGGGGCTGTTTAAATACTTGGGGATTGAGACGATGTATTACGTTGTCTCTGCATTTCAATCCCAAAGTATTAAAATTAGTTTATTATAGTCTGTTAAAGGATCACCAAGCTATGTATAGTACTAAGTAGGAAGGAATACATCATAAAAGAGGACACACGTGAAGTAAGGGAGGGGAGATTACTTTTGCTAATTGGGGATGGATAGGGAGAGTGTAAGGAAGCCTTCCCAGAAATAATGATAATTTAAAGTTGCCTTGAAAGATGAATTTGGTCAAGTAGAGACAGGAGAGGGGTCAGGTGGGATGACACCGCAGCCATCCTTATCATGCTTCCATAATATTTGCTTTTAAAATTCATTCTCATGAATTAGAGTTACATTTGAGAGCTCTATGAAAGATGTCTGTGGATATGAAGAAAATAAAGCTCAGATAACACCTTCAGGCTTCCCATGCTCTCCCCACCCCCACCACAGCATAACTCCTGCACAATCCCTGTGCTCCTCCCAGGGTCTGGTTCCTGCAGTTAACCCCTGGCCCATGGAGAGCCATTTACTCCCTGGGAAGAAGGCTTGCCCGATCTTTTCTCATGAAGCTTGTTCATTCCGTGTTTTCTTTTCCCTTTGCCAAGCATGCTCATTCCAGGATACCACCTCCCCTCTACCAAAAAGATAGGGAAGGGAGGAGATGAAGCCTTGGGCTGCACATTACCTAGGTTGTTTGGGTGGGGATGGAGAAAACAAAACTAACCTTTACTGATATGTATCCCAGATATTTGCCTCTTTTCCCTCTATCACGTGTTTTCTTGATTATTGAGGACCCTCCCACATCTTTGAATTAATGGCAGTGCTCTAAGGTTCTATACCACTGTCAAATTGTGTAGGACCAGTCCGTTGTTAGTGGAACCCTAGACAAATAACTTTTATAGGCTTCCACATTCATTTTGTTCCTTTGGCCACTGCCACCATAGAAGCTCAGACAGTAGGAAATATCTGTGGGGACAGGTTCAAAGGATTGAAGCTAATTGACAGAACTGTCTGCCAAAAGCCAGTGTTAAAGTCTTAAAACTAAACAAAATTTTATTTTTTGGTAATTCAAAAACTATTGACATGAATTGTGGAAGAGTCCCAGGGGAGATCAAGGATTGTGAAATTGCATTTCTTTTAAGTTAGGCTTTTTCAGGACAACCAAAAAGAATATGAAAGCACAAGAGAGGGTAACTCCACGTCCTCCCCAAATTTGGACCCATTTTTTAACAAAACAAAACAGTGAAACTGAGTTATGACAGTGAGATGATGAAGAGGGCAGAGCGGGGGCAGGCAGGCTTCGGGTCAGAGGCTTTCAAGAGGGAAGTCAGAAACGGAGGGTGACAGCCAGTAGCTGACCTGACCCCACCTGTTGTGGCTCCTCCTGAAAGCTGTGGTGCCCTGGATGAGTGTGCCTGTTAGACTACCAGCCACATTATTAAACCACAAAAGCAAAGTGTCTTATAAGCATTATAAGAACATTAAGAAACACAAAAAGCACGTATGTCCATTACATCTTTTTGTACTTTTCTTCCCATCTTTTGTTGGACGCTTAACCCTTCTTAGAAAAAGCATCATCTATCAGCAGCTTTGAGCTCAAAAGAAGGCAATTCCCCTGAACTTCCAAAGACTTTCTAGTTTCTTTCCATAGCTGGGATGAGTGCAAAATGCTCCACTGCAGCTCTTCTTGTAGAAGAACTCTGTCATTGACGGTACTGATTCTCTCTCATTGTTGGGAGGTGTCGCCTTTTACAAAAGTGAGGGCAGGTCTGGCACTACTTTAAAGAGGGTGCCTCACTTGAAGAGACATGAGATTTCAAACCTAGTTTTGGTGCATCTCTATGGATGCTTTCCTCCAGCTGAAATTGCCTACTCCGGCATCTCTTCACATCCCAGGGGAGAAATACTGTTGTTTGTAAATGATTCACTTTTTAATTCAGCCGTTTCTTAAAGCGAAGACCAAAAGTTACAAACATAACCATCTTATGAGATACAGAAAAAAAGTATCCTATTTTCTGTGAATACATTTGATTATCTCTCCTGAGAGATTGCTTAAATAGTCACAGCCGATGTTCATGCCCTGTTTTCCATTTCATTACATTATCAGTCATAGAAACCTCTTGTCATACGTTTGTATTTCTCCTACCTGTATTTGCTGAAAGGGTCCCTAAGTGCTTGTTGTTGGCTGCTCTTTAAAAGTCACTACTTTGTCATCCCGGTGTATTCTTCAGTTACGCACACAGGCAGAAGTTCATAGATGCTGCCAGTAGTAATTCCAGGAAGGGTGAAAACAGTCCACTACTTCCAGAGCCTTTTGGGGGTTGTTTTTGAACTTTATACTTTTTAGACTAAGCTCTGCTGAATCATATGCTGGCTACCGAATGATGGTCTGCCTTCTGATTCATTTCCAGGAGGGAATAAATTTCTGTTGTTTTCCAGCCGTCAGTGATTTTTGACACATGGATGGGAATTGGGACATTTGTATTAATGCAAGAATGAAATGACACTGTATCGTGAACATTTGCATTGGGATGGCTCAAAAAACAAACCCTTCCATAGTTTTCATTAATAAATCTAAATGATATGTGCATTTTAGAAGGAAAATACTTTGTATCTACCTACTAACCAGCAATATGAGGGAATTAAGATAGACGACTGGTTTCTTAATGCCATTCTTTTGGGCTCAATGATATTTAAAAAAATATACAGTGCCTTGTGATTTTTTATAGCTTGATTTTTATTCTGTCTTAACTCCTTTTTAAAATCGACTCAGCTATGTGTTTATTCTTTTCGAAAGTCAGAGAAACTTAACCTTTTTCTATAAAAAGTAAAGAGAAACTTCACACCGAATCTTCAGTCCCTTATTCCCTTTATGGTCACATTGTTTTTCCTAATTACCCAGATTTGACAGTTTACACATATTGGTTATTCATGCCCACTTCTTTTGTTATTTTCCCCAAAGTCATCACGTACTATGAATTACGGAATGTCCTAATTGTTGGAGACCCTTTCTCAACATCGTGACTATGTCAGATTTTCTTGACGTCATGTATATAATTAATTTACCAACTTACTGAATCTTCATGCTGTAGCTATGACCTGTATTTTTTTGTTAAGCTCCCTGGAGGCACATGCCACTGATGACCTTTTCTACATGCTGAAAAATGGAAAAACTTCTTAAAACCAGGTCAGCAATTTTTGGGAAGTAGTTCTGTTATAATCTAAATCTGTGGGAAACTTGTAAGTTTTCAAAAGGATCCCCTTTCATGTTGTACGTACTTGTTTCTTAAATCTGTGTAAAAGAAGAATATGATTCCATGAAGTCAATTTCATTACAGTAGTTTCTATTAAAAGATGGAAGGGCTGAAATTTATATTAAATCTGCTAGTTCTGACTTTGAAATGAGAATAATTTTTTTCTCATTAGAAATTGAACTGATGAAGTATCTTGCTTTTCTTGTCTTTCTGAATCTGGTTTAGTAAGTAAATTATTTTGGGGAACCTACTAAGTGCAGTTAGCTGTGTGCTAGGCATGCAATAGGGATTATAAAGATGGTTAAGATATGTCTTGCCTCAAAATTAAATCACAGGCTAGAGCAGTCAACTACTTTAGGAAGGCTTTTATCAGGACGATCTGTGTATTTGTAATAAAAGGCATCCTATGTATAAGTGATATACTATATACTTCAAAAGCATTTATAAAATTGGTTCAAATAGAACAGTGTCCTAAGGCAAATAAAAATAAATACTTTTGACATTGATTAGTTGTACTGATACCATTTGTTGAAATTCAAATGTTTTATAAATTGAGGAGTGCTGTTCTTTCCTGTTTTCTTAATCCTTCTACCTCCCATCAGTTTCTAAATTGATTTGAATTGTTTATGAACAGCATTTGTCCTCAGTGTCTTGTAGAGTTTTTTTAGAAACGACAATCACTATAGCCATTGAATAATTAACTTGCATAGCTCCCAAATTGCAATGAATAGATGTGATCCTTTAGCTCAACTGAAGTATAAAATAACTTACTCTTTGTATTTGTTGTTTGCTTTCTGAAAATGTTTCTATTTTGCCATCATTCTTGAAGGGTATTTTCTCTAGGGTTAGAAGTCTAGGTTAGTGGTTGTTTTCCACCAAATCTTAGAACTTTCTGTTGTTTTATATTGGGAAGTCAGCCATCAAAATGTCTTTTAAAGAGTAATCTGTTTTGTTCAGACCACTGTGAAAAATTTCTGTTTGTTTTTTAGCCTTTTGTTACGGTGTTCTGTTGTATAGTTTTTTTTTTTTCTTTATCTTCCTTGGGATTTGCAGGACATCTCAAATGTGTATTTAATACCATTGGTTGGTTTTTGGAAAATTCTGAATCTTTATCTCTAAAAATACTGCTTCTGCTTTTTTCTTTATTCTCTCTTTCTGGAATTTCACTTACAGATATTTTAGGTTATTTTTACTGCTGCTCTCTATCTCTTAGCCTTTTTTCAATATTTTCTCTTGTTGTCTGTCAGTTTTCTTCTTATCTGTCTTCTGACCTCTTTCCTAATTCCTCTTTAACTATGTCTAATCTGCTTTTAGTCCTATCCTTTTAAGCGTGAATATTGGTTACTATATTTTTCAGATCTAGAATTCCATTTTGTCTCTTAAATATTTTACAGTTCCCTGACAAACCTTGATTTTTATCTTGTAGCTCTTTGCATTTATTATGCATGTTAAAAAAAAAAAAGCCAGGAACCATCTCCTTAAAGCATAGTAGCCCCTGTGGATCTGGTTTTATCATCTGTTTTTCCCTCTTTTTTTTAGGTTTTATTGTATTTTCATGTTGTATGGTCTCTGTGTATCTGATAATTTTTTATTGATATCAACTATTTTTTATAGTTATTGAAGAAATTTGTGGCCTATGATGACGATGTTCACTTTCTACAGAAAGAACTTACCTTTATTTCTGGTGAGCAGCTAAAGGCACTCGCAATCCTGCATCACTTTTAATTCATTTCTCAAAGTTTGAGGTGATTTGAAGTTGTGCTTCAGGCCAGTGAGAACTGTATTATGTCTGGTTCACACTTACTCCTATAGTATAGTTCTCTGGGTTACCACACGAATCATGGAGGGTTTATTAGCCTCCAACCTGCCTTGGGAGGTACTGGTCTAAGTTTTTTGTGCCCCAGGCTTATTGAGGCTTCTTAGGCTTTTCTTTACTTCTTGTGGAATTGGTGTTGCCCTGATTCTGAGAAGAGGCCCGATTTCAAACTCACCTCTCTGGGTTTCTGCCTTCCTCATCTGGTTCCCTTAAATCTTCATTGACTTTTTGGCTCTCTAGTGCTTTTAAGCATATATATTTTTTAACTTTGTCCAGTTTTTCTAGTTATTCTTTTGATTAAAATTGTAGAGTCCTCCAAGAACAGAAGAAAAACCCAGGGCTGAGAGAGGGACACCCAACATTTCAGGTTCCTTCAGGCAGAAGGGGAGCTGAGAAGAAAGTCAGATAAAGTAAGGAGAGAAAGAAAAAAACAAAAATAGGGGGAATGCTGTCCTGGGGCTATAAGAGTGCTGATGCATAGGGGCACTTGTACCCCAGTGTTTATAGCAACACTTTCAACAATAGCCAAATTATGGAAAGAGCCTAAAATGTTCATCAACTGATGAATGGATAAAGAAATTGTGGTTTATATACACAATGGAATACTACTTAGCAATGAGAAAGAATGAAATCTGGCCTTTTGTAGTCACATGGATGGAACTGGAGAGTGTTATGCTAAGTGAAAAAAGTCATACAGAGAAAGACAGATACCATATGTTTTCACTCTTATGTGGATCCTGAGAAACTTAACAGAAGACCATGAGGAGGGGAAGGGGAGAAAAAAAAAGTTAGAGAGGGTGGGAGGCAAACCATAAGAGAGAGACTCTTAAAAACTGAAAATAAACTGAGGGTTGATGGGGGTGGGAGGGAGGGGAAAGTGGGTAGTGAGCAGTCGGGAGGGCACCTGTTGGGATGAGCACTGGGTGTTGTATGGAAACCAGTTTGACAATAAATTTCATATTTTAAAAAAGTGAAACAATTCCTATTTCTACAATTGTAAATATAAAATGAAGAAATGTATGTAAAGTGCTTGATTCGTAGTAATAAATACACTGCAGTTACTGATTTTGTTGTCACCTTTAAATTCTGAAGTCTGTGTTTGGAAACAATTAAGAACTATTTTTTTATTTAAGAACTATTCATGCATAAAATCATATTTCTTAGCAGTAACAGCCTTAACAGCCTTGGCTGTTGCTGGACCTCACTTCCCTAAAATCCAGCTCTACCAAGCTGCTTGCTAGCTGTTTTCCGTGTACTTAGTCTGTCATACTTCAGCTGATCAGCTTGGAAGGGCTTGCACTCCTCCCCTATCCTCTATTATCTTCAAAGGCCAACTTATCTTTCAGACTTGAACACCCCTTCCCTGACACCTTTCTTGACACCTGTCCTTTTCCACATAATTCCATGATTGACCCCTGCCTTACCCCTCTGTGGCCTCATTTGAGCCTGTTAGTACCCTACCAGTCTTTCAGCTTGGTTCACAGAGCTGTCTCTACTGACCTATAATATCCTCAAAAGTGGTGAACATTCATCTTTTGCTTTTATCTCCAGCACAATACTTGACCCATAGTAGGTGTTCAATAAACAATTGTTGAATAAATTAATACATGTGTGAATTAATGGTTGATATGATCACCACCAGTGTTACAGCTTTGCATATCTTAATGCTTTAATCACTTTATTTATTTGTTAATTACCTGCCAAGATTATTATTTTACAGAGAATACAAATCATAAAGTCAAATAAATATGTGAGGTTTGGGGTGGGTTTTTTGTTTGTTTAGTTGGTTGGTTGGGGTTTTTTTTGCTCTGGCTTAGAAGAGCGTTATTTTGTGAAAGAGGTTTCAGACCAGAAATTACAAATAGACACTGTTCCAAAAGTTCATTTATACTCAAGATATCAGAAATTTGGACTGTACTTTCTAAAACAAGTCATGCTTTATAAGTGTTAGTGGTGGTAAAGATAATTATTATTATAAGAATAATTAAATTTCAGATCTGTACTTACAAAATGCTTGCTCAAATCATAATGTCCTATAACCTGAGAACTAGTTTTCTGAGGGGACTTGGATTAGGGCAGTGATGAAGCAGGATAACGGCTTATTCCACCTTTGACTTGGCTGAATTTTCCCATAGAGAACTTCTACACCCCTCTGCTTTTCTCTATTTTCTGTTCTCTTTTAGATATTAAAGGTTATTCCAGAACTCTAAATTTTTAGCTTTCCTCTCGTGGCAGGAACAGTGGGGCTGTGTTGGGTAACAGGGGTGTGATTAGGAGCCTAGGAACAACCCTTTGTACAAATGTGTGATTTCTGTGACTTGTGTTTTGATGTTGAAGATGGGCTTAAAGAGTTGCCTTTAAATCTATGGCCTATGTACAAGGAAGTCCAAGGATGAGAGGGTTTTCTGACTTACTTTGCATAGTGGGAAGGATTTTGTTGATGGGTAGCCACCCAGAAGAAGTCTCGAGTACCTTAAAGGAAACATTACGTTGTGGAAAGACTGTGAGGAAGAAAGAGAACCAGGTTGTTGTCCTAACACTATTACTTTCATCTAAACTCTGTATGAGTTTAAACAAATTTGAGACTTCAATTTTTTCCGTCTGTAAATCAAGGTGTTGAGCATTTTTAACCTTTGTAAATTTGTGAACCCTTTTTTAAGTAATGATCCATGGTTCCTTCATTGAAATTTTGAAAATCTCATTTTGTCACTTTTATATGTTGTATGATATGGTATAATATATCAGATTATATATTATATTAAAGAATACGTAGGGGCACCTGGGTGGCTCAGTCGGTCAAGCGTCCGACTTCAGCTCAGGTTATCATCTCATGGTTCGTGGGTTACGTGCCCCACATCAGGCTCTGTGCTGATAGCTGGGAGCCTGGAGCCTGCTTTAGATTCTGTGTCTTCCTCTCTCTCTCTGCCCCTCTGCCACTCATGTGTGTGCTCGCTCTCTCTCTCTCTCTCTTTCAAAAATAGATGAACATTTAAAAAAATTTTGTAAAGATTATATAAAGTTCATTTTACTATAACCCTTAGTAATAAAGAAAATTTTCCATTTTCTCTGCATAACTGGTAATATATTGTTAAATTACATAAAAAACTTTGTTGAGAAATTTTTAGGTGTTTATTATGTTTCTTTATTTGTTAAGGCATCAAAAATAATCAAAAGCTATTTTCATGTCTGGATGTTTGGAATTCTTGGATTTTGACTACTAGGAAAATCTCTTTTTGTTCCTGTTTGGTTTCTAAAGGATAAGAAAGAATGTTTCAGGATTCTATTTGCAAGCACTTTTCTACAGTCTCTCCTTGCAGGTGTGAATAACCAGTCAGGTGAAAATGATCTTTATATTGTTTCTTTTAACATTTGTTTCCTGAAGTACCAGAGATGTCTTGATTTGTTGCATAAGAAATTTGATCAGATAAATGCAATTCACAGGAAAGTTCAAAATTTGTCATCCTTATGTTTCCTGCCTTTTTTCTGTAGTCCATGACATGAATAAGTTAAACACAACATACTAAAATAACCAAAAACACTACATATGTGTGGAAACTACAGCTCTTAGCAGTGTCTGAGTGATAATCTGACTGTGTGACTGTGTTGGAGGCAGCTTACAATACCACTCACTTGAAATACACATTGAGACTCTCAAAATTTTGTTTTAAAGGGCTGCACAATTGAGACATTTAAAAGTAAGTTTCAAAATAGGCAGAAATTTGTTACTTTTGCCTTGAACAGTCTAAAGTTGAAATTCCTGGACCCATCTAGAGTGGTGGTCAGATGACATAGAGAAGCAGTGAAACCAGTGCAGGCGTCTTGTAGCTTCATGCTTTTTGGCCGACAGGAAAGAATATCGTAGTGTTACGGTATGAGGGAATGAACAGTCTGTGAGTACACTTGAGAGCAGTGATTTTCATTCACATGGAGTGTTCCATCTGGGAAACAGTGGCGGAAAAGATATGTGAGGGCAAGTGCGCCTCAAAACCACACGGGTCAGAGAGCCCCCATGGTCTCCTCTTTTCCTGGACATACTACTTTTTTTTTTTTAATTTTGTGTTGTTGGTTTATAAACTTTTTGTTTTGGAATAATCCCTAGATTTACAGATACGTTTCAGAGATGGTATGGAGAGATCCTGTACACCCTTCATCTAGTTTTATCTGACGTGAACATCTTACAGTGACGGGTGATGTATTTGTCAAAACTGAGAATCAACATTGGTACATTACTCTGAATTAAACTCCAGTCTTCATTTGATTTTCACCAGTTTTCCACTTACATCCTTTTTCTGTTCCAGATCCCATCCAGGATACCACATTGCATTTAGTCTTCATGTCTTTTTGTTAATCTCTTCTGGTCTGTGACGTGTTCTCAGTCTTTCCTTATTTCCCACACGTGGCTTATGGCAGTTCTTTAAAATTGTAGCCAGTGTCTTCCGAGTTGTAATTGCAGCTGGCCCTTGTCCTCCGGTGCACTGCCACAGGTAAGCTAGGTCGTGCGCCCTCCATATCCAACCTCTGGTGATTCGTAAAATTGCCATGTGTGGTACAGTGAATTTCCAGAGAGGATTGTACTTGGAGCCCTTCCAGATTTAAATCTAACAAGTGAGCCCACAGACATATCCAGAGTCTGACTGGTTTCTTCTTGCCTGATAAACCGTCCTTCTCTGGGGGCTCATTCTCCCAAGTTCATTCACGGGTCCAAGATATGAAAGTGACCCCTTCCTGTTTAATTCTTTTACATTTCCATATGTTCACAACTCATATATGATTTTTACAGAAATATGTTTTTGTTGGGGCACCTGATTGACTCGTTTGGTTGAGCATTTGTCTGTCTCTTGATATTGGCTCAGGTCAAGATCCCAGGATCATGGGATTGAACCCCGTATGCTCAGCATGGAACCTGTTTGAGATTCTTCTCTCTTTCTCTCTCCCTCTGCCCTTCTCCCCCCACCCCACCCCCATTCATGTGTGCAAATGCTCTCTCTCCCAAATTAGATAGATGATAGATAGATAAAATGTGTTTTGTTGAGGTTTATCTGGGGATTTGTTGTGCTCTGGGCAAGAGTACAACATCCTCCTTCATCCAGACCAAAAGCAGAACTTACTTGTTCATTTTTCAGCTATTCCATGTTCTACGTAACGTTTTTCTACTAAATGAAGGTACTCATTTGCGGATTATATGAGTTCTTAGAAAACACCTCCTTAGTGTTTATGGTGCAACATAAAATCAGTTTTCTTATTAAAATTGGCTAGGAGTTCTCTAATGAATGAGCAGTGCTGGATTTATAGTGTTTTCAGGAAGAGCAAAAATTTTACAGATTTTAGCACAGTAGGCTTAGTGAAAGGAGAGAATATGCTCCTTGTCATTTATGCTATTGTTTTTGCAACTTCCCTGTTGTTTCTGACTCGATATTTTGCTGATCATTAGTGTCTCTCAGATAGGTCATAAGGAAAATTAATTTATTATACTGTACTGATTCAAAAATATTCTATTTTTAGGTTTGCTTATGTTATATTAACTAAAGTATGTAAGAGAGTTTTTTAGGGTTTTTTTTTAAAAGAAAGATCCCTTTTTTTTTTTTAGTCACTTTACTCTTAAGCTTTGGAAGTTAACAAAATTGTAGCTTTATTTTCATTCTTCCTTGGATATTTTCTTAAGAATTACTTATAGGAAAATTATTAGATCTATACTAAACATTATTATGGTATAGCTATAAAATAGAATTTTCACCATGAAGTTCTTTCATCATGAAGTATAATAAAATAAATTGTGCCTTTGCTAACAAGTTCCTACAGTGATAATGAATTTCTCAAGCATTTAATAATGTTTTTTATGTATGTTAGTATTATTCTTGGGATTTCTTTTTGGAAATATATATGTAATTATAAGGGTAGAAAACTGATATCTTTTTTGGAGGGAGAATTTGTTGTAACAAAAAAGTCATAACCATAATTTAATTCACATAACCAAGTTAAAACATGTGGTATACTTTGAACAAAACACATTCTAAACTGGGAATTTTGGCTCCGTATTTGATTATTCTTGAAATAGCTGTGTAATCAAAACAGAACTGGAATTATTAAAGACTATAATAACCTTCTAGTGGTTATTTAAAACAGAGTTATACCTTAGAGGCTGTTTTGACTTTTTAAATAAAGGCATTTATCTAAGAAAATATGTTATTATATTTTAGTGATGTATTTTACTCTGTGTGGAAATCTGAAAATTCTTCTGAAGGTTTCTGATTAACATTGGCACTGAGAAGTCTTGTAGCTGTTTAGTACTGATGCTTTGGGACTGATAGTATTGGAAATAGTTCTATAACTGTAGCAAGTGTGTGTTAGCTCTCATATATATATAGTAAACTTTAAAAAAGAAATTTAAAGAAATTGAAATAAAGAATGAGGGTAACATTGCCATGGCTGACTTACAGAGTAATCAAGGTCTTCGTTTTTTGTATCATTCACTTATTATACATGTTCTGCCACAATCTTTAGAGACACTAATATGTAGTGTTATCATTACCATTGTGACATTTGTGGCATGCCAAGTACTGTGCGGAAGAAAAATCTTTCCAATATATTGGAAAGTCTGGAGTTAGAATATCAGATGCTGCTTTTTTCTTAGCTCATTCTTGGAATTTATATTCTGAGAAGAAATAACTAAAACTATGCCTGTCTTCTGTTCTGCCCCTGCCTTTTTATCTGTAAATTGCCATTTTTTCACCTGCTACTCCCCCTGGAAAGGAAACACCAAACCATTTCTTGAAAATGGCAATTTAGGGGCGCCTGGGTGGCGCAGTCGGTTAAGCGTCCGACTTCAGCCAGGTCACGATCTTGCGGTCCGTGAGTTCGAGCCCCGCGTCGGGCTCTGGGCTGATGGCTCAGAGCCTGGAGCCTGCTTCCGATTCTGTGTCTCCCTCTCTCTCTGTCCCTCCCCCGTTCATGCTCTGTCTCTCTGTCCCAAAAATAAATAAACGTTGGAAAAAAAAGTTTAAAAAAAAAAAGAAAATGGCAATTTAGTAGTTAATTTGTGTGTGTTTATATTAATCTGTATGATAACTCTTTTAAAAAAGACATTGTAGGGTACCTGTTTAAAAATTTATTTGCAGGGGCGCCTGGGTGGCGCAGTCGGTTAAGCGTCCGACTTAAGCCAGGTCACGATCTCGCGGTCCGTGAGTTCGAGCCCCGCGTCAGGCTCTGGGCTGATGGCTCGGAGCCTGGAGCCTGTTTCCGATTCTGTGTCTCCCTCTCTCTCTGCCCCTCCCCCGTTCATGCTCTGTCTCTCTCTGTCCCAAAAATAAATAAAAACGTTAAAAAAAAATTAAAAAAAAATTTATTTGCATAAGAGAGTATACATATGCTACAGAATACTTCCCTGTCCCATTAACTATGTTCAACTTGTTAAAGAGCAGAGCTAGTGGGAATGGTATAAGTTCATGTGCCATTCTCATCACTTGAGAAAAGTAAGAAATCCCATTCAGTTGTCACTGCCTACTTGGTTTGCTTTACTGGTTCTAATACTTCCTCCCCCCGCCCCCCCCCCCCCCATTAATTCACAAATGGTAGATTCTCTGAATTGCATAAAATCGCCAGTGCTTTTTAGAGCTTTTCACTTTAAGGGATAACATACAAAAAAAAAAAAAAAAACCAGAATAGTGAAACCTTTTTATATAAGTATACAGATTTCCTTCAACTGATACTTTTAGTTTAATTTAAAACCTTAACCTACTTTTTTTCCACATTTGTTTTCAATTTTGTTTCAAAATATTGATATATTAAAAAGGAAGTTTATAAACAGAGGCAACTGTTTATAAACAGTTAAGCATCCAACTCTTGATTTCGGCTCAGGCCATGATCTCAGTTGTGAGATAGAGCCCTGTGTAGGGAGCCTGCTTAAAAATCTCCTTCTGCTCCCCTCCCCACTCCTGCTTGTGCACTCTCTCTCAAAACATGAAACTTTTTTTTATCCTAAATATCTAGTTTCTATAAATTGTTTCATTAATAATGAAAGTGTGTGTGTGTGTGTGTGTGTGTGTGTGTGTGCGCGCGCGCGCACGCGCTCAGTTGGAACCTGGCCTAAATTTCTGTGATCTAAGTGAAAGTGAATTTGCTTGCAATTCCTCATTCTATAACAAGCTGACTATATAGACTCAGGACACTTTGTTTTCTGAACTCCTTAACTTGAAGTCTTCCTCTTTTGATTCATGGAGGAGGGAGAAGGAATCCATAGCCATTTCTATGCTTTAATATCCGAGCATAAAAATTCTGAAATTGAACAGTGAAAACCTTGGTCAGTGTCACAGAAAGGGATTTGCAACAAAGTAGAAAACTAACCTGCTTTCCAGTCTTTTGTGCTTAAAGTACCAGGTGAGCTGGTACACAGAAGGCAAATTACCTCCAATGATTGAACTTTTCAAACCCAGTGGAAACAACCATAGTATTAGTGAAGACAATTTCACTGAAGAGTCTAAAATTTCATCTCACTTCTGGAAAAATAGAACAGATTCCCTGTGATCGTAAAACTTGTTGATTGATCCCCACCCAAAAATGTGAGCATCCCAAAATGGCAAAAACAAAAAACAGAACAAAAACTCATGCATAGATTTAGGTGAAGACCAGAAAAAGCCTCCAGGTCCTAAGAGATCTGCTGTTTGGTTGTTCATTTTATAAATCATCCTTTGTTAAGCAACACTTTTCTTGACTCTGTATGCACTCCCAGCCCTTCCTTTCTTTTTGCAAGGGTTCTGGGGGCACAGTGCTAATTAGCAGTAGAAAGAAAGATGTTCATAATCCTCACTTTTATGGTTACACAAATGATTAATTCTTGGCCCTAAAACAGTCAAGGCAAGTGAAATTGTAAAATAAAGTATGTTAATCCTGCTCTTTTTTATATTTATTTAGCATTAAGTGGAGATACTTAGCTTGACGCATTATGGCTGTTAGGATCGGGATGGCAATTTATTTCAGAAATCACGCATACTAAGTATTTTCCCAGTGTGTGTTTCACAGTTAATGTCAAAATACTCTTCATCTTATGATACTCGAGTGGAGAATTCTGAAAACTGCATCAGCAGGAAGATTGACATTGTCTTTCTGATCAGCCATGTATACTTTCATTCAGAGAATTGCAGTTTTAGTATCATGCTTTTTTTCCTTGAATATTAGGAACCACAAAGACTTCTTAGAAAATTTAATATACTGATATTAAATTGTTCTAATCATCCCAAGCCCATCAGAAAACAACCGATTTTGAGCATTTGGCAGTTTGATGATTGGAATCTGAAGCAGCTTCAGTGATAACTCAATACATATTATAAGATTCTCATGTGATCTAGACCCACCTGCCTTTGATCTGGTTTGTTCCAGCCATACCCATGATTACTTAGAGTGATCTTTTTTCTCTATGGGAAACACACACGAATGTACGTAAATGCCAGGAAGACTCTTTATGTGATAGGATAATCCTTTTTATCCTAAAGGGTTTGTTAGCCAGTGACCCCTCTGAAGCAAGTTCACAGTTATTAGAATGGTAGAAAAATATGGAAAGCATGGGGAGTTCTAGCTGTGGTTACATAAAATAGCAAGAAGCACATTGAACATCTTTTTTTTTTTATTGCTAAATACCATCAGGTATTTATCAGGTATTTATTGCTAAATACCATCAGGTTTTGTATAAAATTGAAAAGTATTTTAATTCAAAGATAATGTATATTTCTTTATCTTAGATGGTTATTTTATTTTAATGTATTGTTTTAATTATAGAGATAGTCTGAAAAAGGTGTATTTTACTTTGAATATTATCCTAAAGGAATAGAATGTTTCATTGGTCACATTTTGGGGGTATAGGGTAAACCAACTGCAACTCTGAAAATAGAAGACAAAAGGAAAGAATCAAGGAATTATCTTATTTCCCTTTTGCAGATTCTAATGCAGGGTAATCAAAGAGTTGATGCCAGAAATTTTCTCTTTATAGAAGACTTCCAGCTTAAAAAAAAAAAAGTGGAAAAGGGATAGAATTGATATCACATTTTACAATTTCTTTTTTTTTTTAATTTTTTTTTCAACGTTTATTTATTTTTGGGACAGAGAGAGACAGAGCATGAACGGGGGAGGGGCAGAGAGAGAGGGAGACACAGAATCAGAAGCAGGCTCCAGGCTCCGAGCCATCAGCCCAGAGCCGGACGCGGGGCTTGAACTCACGGACCGCGAGATCGTGACCTGGCTGAAGTCGGATGCTTAACCGACTGCGCCACCCAGGCGCCCCACATTTTACAATTTCTAATGAAATAATGGATATAGGTGATGCTAAATGGATATAGTGGCTTAGAAGGCTGATGGAGAAGGTAATTATACCTGAACCTACTGATCACTCTTAACACACAAAAGAAGAAACAAACAGGTATTATATGCCTCCTAGTCTGATGCAACAGGAAATATAAATACCATCTATAACATTTTTTTTACCAAAATATCGAACCCAGATTGTATTAAACTTCTTGAATTATTAGTTGATAGGAAGTACAACTAAAGTGACAAAGGGTAACTAACACTGTAGAAATGCAATAAGCAAAAGCCAGGATGCGAGAAATTCTGTGGGGGAAATCACCCAGTTTCATTAATAAATAAGTGGCAAGAAGAAAAAAAGCAAGACTGTAGATTAGGAGAAATTTAATTAAATTTAAATGCAATTTGTAGTTCTTGTTTATATCTTGATTCAAACAAACCAGTTGTAAAAACAAACTAGGAGACACTGGTGACATTCTCAACACTGGAATACAATAGTATTAAAGAATTATTGTTACGTTTGTCAGATGGCATCTAATTAAATGAGAGCCCTTATCTTTTAGACACACCTACTGAAGAATTTATGAAGTGATATGTAGTGTCTTGAATTTACTTAATCCAGCCAAGGCGGAGGAGAGCTATATAGATGAAGAGATTGATAATGGTAAAATTGAGTGGTGGGAATAGCAGTTTATTATACTGTCTTCTCTACTTTTACATATGTCTGCCATAAAATAATCTAAATACAGTGACAACTTTAGGACTATCAGATCAGTAAACATTGGATACTTAACAAAAAGAGTGTAATGTAGTATAGATACAAAAGAATGTTGTAAAAGTTATTAGCAAGCGCCGAATATATAAAGGTATCTCCCCCCGCTGTCAGAGTGTAAAATCAACTTAACATTAGAATTATCAGTTTAATTCATGATATCAGCAAATTAAAGGATATCAGCAAATTGAAGGGTAAGAATCATGATTACACAAATAGATTCAGAAAAATGCGGTTAATAAAACTCAGTGTCCATTCATAAATTTTTAAATCTTAGGAAACTAGGAATAGAAGAGAACTTTTTTAAATCTCATTATAGGATAGCTCTAAAATTTCATGCCCTTGTTGCAAGTGTTCTCTCTGAGATTGGAAATAAGACAGGGAGGTTTGCCATCCCTGCATTTATTCATTATGTAAAAATCAGTTGTATATCCAGAGCTCAGCACAATCAATCAGAAACTAAAATGTTTTAAATACCATTTACAGTTAGCATCACAAAATATCAAGTACCTAGGGATAAATGAACAAAACCTATCATAAGCTCTTTATGTGGTAAACTATAAAATATTATTGAGATAAAATAAAAGATCTAAATAAGTGAGAGCTGTATCATATTCATGGATTGGAAGCCTCAATACTTTAAAGGTGTCATCTCTTCAAACTAATTATGTAAATTTAGTAGTATAACAGGTTTCTTTATAGAATTAAAGCTGATGTTAAAATGTATGCAGAAATGCAAAAGGCCAGAAAAAGCCAAGACAGTCTTGAAGAACAAGGTAAGAGGACCTATTCTATAAGACATCAAGATTTACTGCAAAATTACAATAATTAAGACAGTGTGGTTTTGGGGCAAGAACAGACGAGTAGAGCAGTGCACCAGCGATCCCAGAAGCAGATTAATGCATATATAAACAAGTGCTTGATGACAGCAGAGGTACAGTAGAGCAACGGGGAAAGGACTCTTTTGTAAATGGTGCCCCGACAATTGGGTATCCATATAGAAAATCCTAATACCTGATCCCCACTCCACATCACCCGCAAGAATCACTTCCACATAGATTATACACATAAATGTAAAAGGCAAAAAGTTGATGTTTGACAGACATTAAAATCAAATATCTCTGTTCACCAAAAAGAAAATCATAAAGAGAATAAAAAGGCAAGCTATAGAATAGGAGAAGATATTGGCAACATGTATTAAGTATAAAATGACTTATATCCAAAAATATAAAGAAGTTCTATAAATCAGTAACAAGAAGACATCAACCCAGTAGAAAAGTGAACAAAAGACTTCACAGGCAGTTCACAAATGAGGAAATTAAATGTCCAATAAACATTAAAATATGCTTATGCTCATTAATAACCATGAAAATACTAATTAAAATATCAGTGAGAGACCGCTGGGTACCCACTGGAGTGGTTAGTATTAAAGAGCCTGGTGATATCAGTGGTTGGTGAAGATAGGAAGCAATGTGAACCCTCCAGACTGCTGGTGGGAATGTAAATTGGTTGAGCTAGTTTTGAAAATTGTTGGGTATTGTGAAGTTGAAAATGAGTTTTTTCTATGACTCAGTCATTCCATGCCACAATATATACCATACAGAATGTTCTTAATGGCATTCACAATAGCCCTAAATTAGAGATACCCCAAATGTCCATAACCAGTGCAGTTGACAAGTTATATATCATAAAATGGAATCCTATTCACCCATGAAACTGAAGAAATTAGAGCTATTCCAACAATATGAATGAATCGTAAAAACATAATGAGAGAAAGGAAAGGCTAGATACAAGAAGTACATATTTTATGATGTAATTTGTATAATAAATCGTAGAGTGGGATAAACTAGAGCATAGGTAACTGATAAAACCAGGAAAGCAAAGATAATACTGTAAATATCAGGACAGTAGTTACCCTTGGGGAGTGGTGCTGGAAGGCGTCTAGGGTCCTGGATATGTTTTATTTCTTGACCTGGACAGTGATCACGTAAGTGTTTACTTTATAATACTTCACTGAAGTACACTTTTATGGGTTTTGTGCTTTACATGTGTTTTACAGTGATTTCTTTAAAGAAATAATGTATAAATTCTGAGTTATGAGCATAAGGCCCATTTCATAGCTAGTACCTTGTTTTTCATTTTGTCTTATTTGTTTAAAATTAATTATCTCCATCATCTTAAAGCGTAAAGTGTAAGTTTGTAATTGCAGTGGATAAATACATTGATTCACATGTTAGGACTTTATTAAAAACAGACCTTACAAATCCAGGAAGTTGTAGCCTTGCATATTCTCGTCTTATGGTGAAGTCTTTACCTATCCACTTATTCTTCATTACAGTTGATTTTTCCAAAGATTCATCGAATCTGGTTGCAATAGGATGTTGAGGAAAACCTTTCCTACTTGAATTTGTCTCTCCTTCAGTTTCACTCTTGAGAAATTTCTTTTAGGTAGCAAAATTGTGGTGAAAGCTTTACCTCGATCCATTAACTAGAACTTATTTCTTTCTTAGACCGTTAGACTGTGACTTAGAGATAATCTCTGTTATCGCTGTATATTTGCATTTTACTTTTTGTCTTCTGAGTGTTGACATTTTACTCTGATTTCCTCTGGTTGTGATGTTTATTCTTTATAGATCTCTATCTTATTTATAAGCATTTCATAAAAGTAATTCAGATCCTTTTTACATGAAGAAGAACACATGAATGAAAATACAAACAAACAAATGAAAGAGTGTGGGTGACACGGAGCCTCCGAGACTGTGCCTCTCTGTAGTTCTTGCGGATGAAGCAAAGTTCAAAAGTTTAAACCCTCTATGCAGACTGTTTTTCTCTCCCTTAAAAAGGCTCTTGCTTGTCAAATGAGAGTAAATATTTATAGTTGGCTATGGTAAAATGTTCTGAGGGTGAAGAGAATGATTTTAATAGAACTGTATCCTTAATAGGAGTGGGTACAAAAATCCATTCATCTGCAGAAAGTGGGGTCAGTGAAGCAAAGGCAGGCAGCAGCGACTTAATAAGTGCACCCATTCGAAGGAAATACGTAATTATTTTATCACATGCCATGGTATATGTATGCATTTGCCTTTCGAGATTTTTTTTTCTTTTTTCTTTTAAATTCCTGAGGTGCTTTTGTGGAAACGAGATTTTTAAACTGATTTCAATGAAACATACATGCTTCTTTTCAGTTTTCAGATAGTGGCAGGGTACTGTGAACAGCATAATATAATGGAAACTGCGTGGGCTCTGTTGGAATATGGGCAAATTAGTTCAGCTCTCTACATCAACCTCAGGGCTTTTTCCAGCTGTAACATCGATATGTAACACAGAGGCTATGGTGGATCTTAAGTGAGATGAGGTGTAGGAAGTGCCTGGCATGGAGGAGCTAGTCTATATGTTTATTTTCTTCTCTTCCTGTCACATTTTCAACAAAGGAAAGCCAGCCTTCACTGCAATAACACAGTATTTTAAGAAAATTTTAACGTTTATTTATTTTTGAAACAGAGAGACAGAGTGCAAGTGGGGGAGGGGCAGAGAGCGAGGGAGACACAGAACAGGCTCCAGGCTCCCAGCTGTCGGCCCAGAGCCTGACCCAGTGGGGCTTGAACTCCTGAGCTGCGAGATCATGACCTGAGCCGAAGTCAGACACTTAACTGACGGAGGCACCCAGGTGCCCCAACACAGTATTTTTTAAAATTATTTTCCTACTTTTTTCTTTTATTATTATGTGATATTTTATTATTATGTGATATAAAAACATATATTCTGTGTTTTTTCCTTGAAAAGTGAGGTTAATGTCACATGATGCAAGGAAGTAATTTCTGGTGGTTCTTATTTTGAAAGAGAAGGTAAGTTGTTTTCTCAACAGAAGGATGGATATAGAGGGGTCCCTGGGTGGCTCAGTCCGTTAAGCGTCTGACTTTGGCTCAGGTTGTGATCTCACGGTTCGTGAGTGCGAGCCTCATGTCTCTGCTGACAGCTCAGAGCCTAGAACTTGCTTCAGATTCTGTGTCTCCCTCTGTCTGTGCCCCTCCCTCACTCACACTCTGTGTCTCTCTCTCTCAAAAATAAATAAATGTTTAAAAAAATTTTTTAAAAAGACGGACTTAGAGAGGGAAACATGGATAGAAATTTGGATGAGGGATGAGCAGGTGGGAAAAGGAGTTGGGGACATTGTTGAGAAAACAAAACAAACCCCCATCACATTAGTTACTCTTTTTACACAGCTAAATTTAAGTCAAGAGGAATAAAAATGACAGTGGTTATGGGGGGTAAACAAACATGCAATGCAGAAAGCCTCCATTTTTTGCACAACAACTTGCTCTGTTGGGTCTTGAATAAAATCAAACAGGAAAGACTTTAGACACACAAAACTGCCAAAAATGTGGTGGTCTCTGGATTCTTGACAGCTGAACTGCCAGAATCATGTGGTGTGTAAAATTGCTGGAAAGAATCATTTTGCTGAGAAGCAAGTGACAGGTCTGGTGGGTTTCAGTAATCCGAGAAGGTACCAGAACCATGCTCTTATAGCTTCATGGATTCACAGGGGTCTGTGTAACGCTCCTGCCTGGTTCTCATTAGTAGTTAACCCTCTTTATAAAGACCAGTAAATGGAACTCCTAGAATTCCAAGCTGGGCAGGACTTGAGGAATTGTCATCCCCAGCTCTGTATTTTAAATGAAGAAACTGAGGCTCAGAGACCTGAAGTGACTTCCCCAGTTTCATAGTGAGTGTGCATTAGAAGTAGGGGCAGGGCTTGAGTCTCTGAACTCCTGAGTTAAATGCAACTAGCAGGAGAAAAAGTTCTTTAAAAGTGTAATGTGTTTCTACCCTTCTAACATTAGTTAGCCCGGGGGGTGCCTGGGTGGTTCAGTCAGTTAAGCACCAGACTCTTGATTTCAGCTCAAGTCGTGATCTCGTGGTTCCTGGGATCAAGCCCTGAGTTAGGCTCTGTGCTAACACCACGGAGCCTGCTTGAGATTCTCTTTCTCTCTCTCTCTCTCTTTCTCTTTCTCTCTGCTCCTCTCCCTCTCTCAAAAAAATAAGCATTTAAAAAAAAT
The DNA here is from genome assembly GCF_016509475.1 of Prionailurus bengalensis. Lineage (NCBI taxonomy): Eukaryota > Metazoa > Chordata > Mammalia > Carnivora > Felidae > Prionailurus > Prionailurus bengalensis. Next base: position 104,627,725 of record NC_057349.1, read on the forward strand.
TACTTGGTCCTGAAACTCAGTATCTTAAAGAAAGAGAGAAAATAAACAATTCCTATCCTTCCTTCTGTAGTTTAGCAAGAATTTATACTTCTGACCCAAACTCCACACCAATTGCTACGAAATACAAAACAGGAAGAGTATCTGAGGTCTTCCAAAAATGTTAACCATAAAATAAATAAATAACCCCGCCGGACTTACTGTGTTGTAGCTCCCTCCCATTTCTCTGTGGAAGGGGAAAGTGAGAGGAGGTTCAGAAGAAAGAAAAAGGTTTTATAGTGTAAGTGATTTCTACTTAGGAGCTTCGTATTTACTGATAGATTTATTGATCATTGATAACATGAAATAGCCTACAGCAACCACTGTCTAACTCAAAAGGATTTTTATGTATGTGATTATTTGTCCATAGGAATAACCACATCTTTATTATTCAACATGCATGGTATCACCAAGTATATGGAATGGAGTCAGTACGAAAATAGTCTGTCTAAACTATAAAGAAAATCTTCCTGTTGATAAAAATAATCTACCAAATTGTCTAAACATTTTTGTGTAATGTAGGTTATATAAGTTTCTAGAATCACCATCTAAAATTTGAGGTGTTTTTCCTAATACTTAAGTCCTAAAAGTATATATATTGACATGCAGTATTTATATATTTGTATTTCCTTAACCTTCAGACTGCCAGGTTTTCATTATTTGTTAATGTCACCAGCAAGGGAGCAGGAAACATTCAAATCAGTTTTGCTACTTGTGAGTTACTTTGATTGCCCTATTTCTTTTGGACAAATTAAAAATGAGGTAAAAAAAATCAACAAAGGAGAATGAGAATTGGGGCTTATCAAATGCATCTAATTAATCTTCCTTTGCCCATTACTCAGATGAAAATTTATGATCATTAATATCAATGTAAGAATTTGTCACATGGACTTTCATACACTTAATTAGATATATAGGGAATAGTAGTATATATATAATATTTAAGAGATGAATGTGAGTTTGGCAAATTAACCCTTATAAATCTTCATTTGCTGATATTTAAAATTGGGATACATCATATTGTAAAGTAATGCATATAATGTGTTAAGCATGAGCTCTCAATAAATGTCAGCTAATATTATTTAGGAAAAGGCATGATTCTCTTTGTATAGAATCAGATATTGTTATGAAATGCATTTCTACTTTATAGAGTTACATTCCCCCAACATCATTTTAAAAAAAGAAAATTGGGACTAGAGTTTAAGGATATACAAATCAAAGATTTGAAATGGACATTTCTTCTTGCTCAAATTGGATTTTATATTTCTATAATATTTCAGTTTCTAAAAACTTTTTTCCTGAGCTTTTTTCTTTTGATATAAAGTCAAAAATAAAATCTTAACATTAAAAACTATTTTATGTTATAAAAGTAAATACAAAATTCAGAATTTTGAAATTTAATTTTCAGATTTTGCCTTATACTTGTGTTGAGAGTGCAAAGCTCCAGCTAACCAGAATGTATCTGGTCCAAACACTAATATTTTAGTGTTTCTCAGAGTACATTTCCTCTGTTAGGAATTCTTCCTGGTGTTAAGATGAAACGTGCTTTTTTGTGCTCATGCTGTTGGAAGGTGAACCTACTTCCCCTCGTTCTTCACACACCATCTTCAGACCCCATCCTCCTGCTGAGTGGTCTTTAGTTGCACTTGACCTTTTAGAATCAATACCTGGAGTTGTTCCTAACAAGCTGTTTGTGAGATACAGTTGGTTTGCCAGAGTGTGATTGGAGCACTGTCCCTTTTATATGAACGTTACATTATATATTTTTTAATGTTTTTATTTATTTTTGAGACAGAGAGAGAGCATGAACGGGGGAGGGTCAGAGAGAGAGGGAGACACAGGATCTGAAACAGGCTCCAGGCTCCGAGCAGTCAGCACAGAGCCCGACGCGGGGCTCGAACTCACATACCATACTGCAAGATCGTGACCTGAGCCGAAGTCGGACGCTTAACCGACTGAGCCACCCAGGTGCCCCTGAACACTACATTATTAAAGGTGAACAGAATAACCCCACAGACTCCCATGTATTACTTAAGAAGGCTAGTGCTTATGAATCTTTGGCCTTTCGTGACTATTCAGTTTGTTATTATAGCAGCCCTTTGTGTATGGCTTTTAGTTTATTTGTATTTTTCTCCTGGTTCTGCCAGCTTTTCCAGTGGTTTATTTACAAAAACCCTGCCCCATAGCATCTAGTAATAAATAAAGAGTGAAAGTACTGTATTGTTTTCCATAGGGGTGTTGTAATCGATAACAAAACCTCTAAAAAAAAGTGTGATGTTTTGCTTCTAAACAAAAGGCAGAACGAGCACAGGTGTTGGGCAGCCACAGTAGAAGCCAAGAAAGCTGGCTTTTGAAAAACAAAAACTTGGTTTCAAATCTGAAACTTGTAACTTATTGTCTGATCTTGGCTAAATCTCTCAGTCTCTCTAATCTTAAATTGCGGTATTTGTGAAATGGAGAAGATATTGCTTCCTTCATGGAGTGAGAGCATAAAATAATATGCACAAGCGAAGTTTTATAAACTGAAAGTACCGAATAAGTGGAGCTCATTGACACACATGGAATACATCTCATTTCTGTGCTAAAGGACACAGAAGCAAAGGTTATCTTTGTTCAGGCACTTAACAACAAAATAGCATTTTCAAAAGTTTAATTTTAACTCCCTATATAGTAAACCTTGAAGTTTTCGTGTTTATGTGTTAAATCCAAACATGCAATTATGCTATAAAAAATTAAAGATTTGATGAATAATAAAAAAGTAAGGCAATTAGAAACCCTGGATAAAAAGGCATGCAATGATGTCACAGTCCAATCACAATGCATCAGAAATGGGGTATGATTTTGAGCAATTATGAAAACTAAGAAAAGGAAATAAATTTCTTTCATTCTAGTAATGTGCTTTTTAAAAGTCAGATCATAAAAATGGACCACTAGAAATAGAAATGTGATTCTAACACATTATTTGACTCTGCTAGGAACAATATTTGTGCATCATAATATAGTAAATACAGATTATATGCCTTTGATTTTTATTTTATTTTTTTTTTAATTTTTTTAACGTTTATTTATTTTTGAGACAGAGAGAGACAGAGCATGAACGGGGGAGGGTCAGAGAGAGGGAGACACAGAATCTGAAACAGGCTCCAGGCTTTGAGCTGTCAGCACAGAGCCCGACGCGGGGCTCGAACTCACGGACTGAGAGATCATGACCTGAGCCGAAGTCGGCTGCTTAACCGACTGAGCCACCCAGGCACCCCTGCCTTTGATTTTTAGAAACAACTTATAAACAAAGCATAGGAAGGTTAGCCGATGATTGGAAAACAAAAAATAAGATGTTGGTCAGAAGTTAGGATGCAAGAGGAGGTTGACAAGTTGGTGGATACTGATCGCCTGGTGTTATGTGGTGGGGAGTAAAAAATTGATAGAACAAGTAGAGGGGTGTCTGAGTGGCTTACAAGTCTGATTCTTTTTTTTTTTTTTTAATTTTTTTAGTGTTTATTTTTGAGAGACAGAGACACAGACGCAGTGCAAGCATGGGAGGGCAGAGGGAGAGGGAGACACAGAATCTGAAGCAGGCTCCAGGCTCTGAGCTGTCAGCACAGCGGGGCTCAAACTCACAAACCGGGAGATCATGATCTGAGCCGAAGTCGGACGCTCAGCCTACTGAGCCACCCAGGTGCCCCACAAGACTGATTCTTGATTTCGTCTCAGGTCATGAGCTGCACTGACAGTGCGGAGCCTGCTTGGGATTGTCTCTCTCTCCCTCTCTCTTGCTGCCCCTCTCCTACTCATTCTCTCTCTCTCTCAATAAATAAACTTTAAAAAGAAAGAAGAAGAACAAGTAGAGCTTGAAGTGTGTTATTTAAAGTGGAAAGTGACCAGTAGAAGGATAAAGCTAAATATAACTATAAAAATTATAAGCAGGGAGAAGGATAATGAAGGGTAATATGAGTTAAGTTAATCCTCATTCTTAGTTGGAAGTCAGTGGATGTTGCCTGAAGCTTATGAACTGAGAACTATGATTGTTATTATTTAGAGTTGTGAATCTAAATTATCAGAAGAGTCAAAAACAAATGGCTAAAGATGATGGCCTTTGAGAGCAGTACTGAAGAGGCCCAGGTAGGGGCTAGAACCTATTGCTTTTCATTATGAGCCACTCTGTGTGATCGTAGTGGTATTCTTACTAAGTATACATATTACACTGATATAGGCCTTGAAAAAAAACCCAGTACTGATAGCAAAAAGCCATGGATGGATGCTGTGGAATGTGTCACCCCACCCCCAAATCTGGAAGACACACTATAATTCTCTGAGCCTAAAATCATCTCAGGTCCCTGTCAACCCTGCTCACCACTCCCTCCAAACTTTCTTTGTCCTACTTTTAAACTAAGCAGCATAGAGTGTTTTTGCCTTCCAGCCTAGTATCAGCCTATGTCACACTAAATTTTACATTATCAGTGGAAAGTCTTAGTTCTACTGTTCCCTGAAATGTCAAGAGAGTATATTTCTATAAAACAAAACAGATTCAAAGCACAATGCAGGTGTATGTTAGTAAGTAAATTATATATCTACTGCTTAGAAAATGGTTTGTCTTCTACCAGGATTTTATACCAAGATTTCACTATAAAAATCATGTAGAAGAGGAGAATATCAATTGTCGCAAACATTAGAAATGGAATGGGTGCACTGTTTTATTTCCTGTATATTTCTATTGAGTTTACCTTAAATTTTTATTAACATTTTTTTCTATTGGAGAAGTGGCAGTAGTGTACTAGGTCAGCTTGGGCATGACCAGATTCTGACCAAATCATTCCTAAAATATTCATCTTTAAGACCAGTTCATTGCAAGGATGCCAACAGTAATTCAAATATTCTGCCTTTAAACACTACTGCACTTGAAATTGCTACTTTGGTATTTCCCTGCCCCCTCCCCCAAATGTACACAGTTAAGGGTAAGAAAGATGGCTACCAGACATTTCCCAAATTTCTAGATAAGGAAGGCCCATTCTTTAGAAAACAATAGATTTAGTTGTCAATCAGCCAGATGTGTTCATTGACAAAAGATTGAAAGTGTAGATAGATTTAGATCAGTAGCGCCTAATAGTGAGTAAGCCAATTTGATATGCACTGAGCAGACTCTGGCATTGTGGATGGGGATTGATAAGACCCCAGAGAAATTCTTTTCCAGCACGAAGTTTAGGAGAGAATGAAGAGTTGTTTTGAACCACAGTTTGGGAAGGGGGAAAGTGGAGATGGGGAGACATTGCCACTCTCTAGCCATAACTTGGTAATAAACACTTTGGTCACTTACGTACTCACCCTTCCATCCACCAGCCCTGTATTTGTTTGAGCACCTACTCTAAGACTGTGGTTGGTAGTGTGGGGATATTACAGGGCTAAACTTGACAGTTCATTATCACTGTGATCTCCTGGAGTAGCTCCAGGAGTACCTCCAGGAGTAGCTTCTATCACCAAAGTTTTCCTTTACTTGCCAATCATGTATTCCATTAAGTATCTGGCTTCCTTGATGGCTTAGACCTCAAATAGTCCAGGAACAACTTTCAGGAATTACATTTTTAACTGATTATTTATATTATCTAAATCACATTTGTTATTTACTAAATGTTAGTCATATTCCTTATTTTTTCTCATATTTTTGCATTGCTCTAAAAACACTGACCAAAAAAAAAAACAGGAAAGAGACCAGATAATCAAAGATTAAGCCTGTTGTACATAGTAGTACTTAAATATTTCCCAAATGTTTTCCCAAACTGTAAATCAACCCATTATTGGCAATTAGTTTGATTTAGAAAAAATAGTTTTCTCTTTTCAGTTAGGTATTTATTTTACTAGCAAATTATATAAAATTTTGTCAAACTGTAGTATATGGAAGCTTGAGGTTGGGGGACAGGAGGAGTCGCTTCATTCTACCAAACAAAATAGCATTTATCCCCGTCTGCTACGACATTTTATGAGGATTTATCAATGTTGCTGACTTTCTGGGTAGTACATATTTGCTGCCTTAAATTCTACAGGCTCAGGAATGTTGCGTCAGTCCCTCCAACTTTCCCTCTTCTACTTGTGTGGCCTTGTGTATGCTGTGTTTAACAAATACACACCTGTTCACCCTGAGCCAGGCACTATTCTTCATGAGGAAGAGAGGCGGTACTTCACGTTCTGCGCTTCTTCTACCCTGGTGGTATTAGAGGTGTCCTCAAATGCAGTTATCATGGTTCTCCGGAGTCCTGTCTCGTAACACCTGATAAGCTCTTTTTCCTCTCATTTCCGAAAGGCAGACCTAGTCTCTAGTGGATGCCCACTTTCCTATAGCTGTACGTGTTTGTTAGAGCCACAGCCTCAGAGCCAGGGGATTGTGGGAAGTAGGGTCTCTTCCTGCAGGACAGGATATCCTCTGGTCTCCTGTCCACACACCTCCTTTCTCCATTTTTAATTTGCCTGCTGTCCTCCTCACCTCCGCTGCCTTCTATCCCTATCTAGGGCCTAACTAGGCATGAGCTTTCACAAGTATCTGGGCACTTGATGTGTGCTTTGCCTGGTTAGCAAAATGATACAGATACAGATGTATCTGTATACAGATGTCAGGTTTGTCCTAAACCGTAACTCACAGACAACACTGGGCTCTGTATGAGACTTGTAACCAAACTTTTTACACAGCCCAAGAAAGGCCTTGATTTCCCCTGCTAGGTCTCTGGTTACCATCTTGTCTGATTTGAAAAGCTAAGCAGAATTGAGTTCTTAGAAAAATTGGGTGGAATAACTCTTAGCATTCTTGACCCCCACTACCTTTACCTCTGCCACCCATCTTAAGAACAAGCAGCCATTGACACAAAAACAGACACTCAGATCAATGGAACAGAGTAGAGAACCCAGAAATGGACCCACAAATGTATGGTCAGCTAATCTTTGACAAAGCAGGAAAGAATAACCAATGGAATAAAGACAGTCTCTGCAACAAATGGTGCTGGGAAAACTGGATGGTGACATGTAGAAATATGAACCTGAACCACATTCTTAGGCACTTGTCTATGTCATCAGGAGCTCCCAAAATAGAACCACCTCTATTATATTGTTCCTGTAAACTCCTCTGTATTTTTTCAGAGAGGGCAGTGGCAGTTTATGGTCCCAGGGCACACATAGCTTTGCTCATAAAATGTCCTTCATCGTCTTGTTAGTAGCAGGAGTGAGCAAGCTTTTTCTAAAGCTTCCAAGAAAGATCTTGGTAAACAAAAGGGTTCTTTTTTCTGTCAAACTGTTGGGTGGTCACTGACTACATCAACAAACAGGGATTCAGTCACTCACTTCCTCTCCAAATTGTGGTCATTGAGCAGTGAACAAAAGTTCCTGGGTTACAGCCATTTACTTGGTAAGGTTCTCCAGTTCATTGGCAGATTCCCCCAGCCACCTTACTGCTGTGCTCCATTTGCTCCTGAACCAGAGGACAGCAGTTAGTGTGGCCATTACACGATGGCATACATGGAGATGGCCTTTCCTTTTCCGGCTGATGACATGTAACTCTGCTCATACTTGAGGAAAGCTGTTGCTTTGTTCATGCCCTACATGACTCAGGTAACTTATTTTAATAAGTGTACTCCTTCTTTTTGCCCCATACATAAGAATCAGGGGAGTTTCTTTTAACTGATTGTGAGCCATATTCCTTAACCAAAATGGGGGACTTTTTCTTCTGATAGGCTAACTCATGAGGTTACAGAATCAGAGTTTTTCGTTTTTATCCCTCATACCCACCAACAGAAAAATAATTCAGAAAAATAATTTAAAACTGGATGAAGCTCCCATGATGGTCATTGTTTTGGCTATAGGGTCTCTCATTCTTAGCACAATTGTCATTCTGAACTGGGAATTCTTTGTTGTGGGAGATATTATGTGCATTGTAGGATACTTGACAACATCCTTAACCTCTGTCCACTAGATACCAGTAGTGGCACACTCCCTACCCAACAAAAATGTCTCTAGACATTACCAAATGTCCAGGAGTTGGGAGCGTGGGGATAATGAAATCAACCCCAGTTGAGAACCTCTGCTGTAATATAATTAGAGACTTCACTCTACATAGGACAGAGTCTCCAGTAATTTATTCCAGGTAAATAGGAGAGTTGTCAGATATCCCTGCTAAGTTTGTACTCCTGAAAGGACTGTCTTCTGGAAGTACCTTTTCTTCCTTTTTCCTTTTTCCAGCAAGTTGTTAATCTGGTCTTTAATGCCATGTCCTTGCCCAAAAGACATCAAGTAGCAGAAAGGACTTTGAAGTGTCGTCAAAAGTGTTTTGCCCAACATTGCCATTATTAGTCTTGATCTTGAGCAAACCCTGTAATTACTCTGAACCTTAGTTTACCCATTAGTCAGAAAGGTTGTGGAAATGAGAGAAGTGTGTATTTGAAAGCACCTTTAAAAAATAAAGCACTCAGCACCCAGATCTCAGTTTCTGATACCACATTTAGTAAAATGAACCAGAGCTCTTTGGAGAAATGTCTGACTCTAGGACTGGGGCAGGCAGTATATGAGATGAGCCTGTCACATCCTTATCCTTGGAACCAGAAAGTAAAGTGCTCAAAAAATGATGATGATGGGGCGCCCGGGTGGCTTGGTCGGTTAAGCGTCCGACTTCGGCTCAGGTCATGATCTCACGGTCTGTGAGTTCGAGCCCCGCGTTGGGCTCTGTGCTGACAGCTCAGAGCCTGGAGCCTGTTTCAGATCCTGTGTCTCCCTCTCTCTGACCCTCCCCCGTTCATACTCTGTCTCTCTCTGTCTCAAAAATAAATAAATGTTAAAAAAAAATTTTTTTTTAAATGATGATGATGATGGAGTATGTCAAAGGGACACAGGAATCAAATAACAGCTCCCAATGGCAACAGCTGGAACAATTTGAGAGCAAAATTAATAAAGTAATATTGGATTATAACCCAAAGATCCAAAGTATAAAAGAAATATCAGTGAGTCGGCTGATATAAATGATTGAACAAATAAATAGGGAAAGGGAATACTTTCCTATGCAAAAGAATTCCAAATAATTTATGCAGACGCTTCACCCTTAAGGCAGTGGAATATAACTCCTTACTCCTTAATTGTGGGCTGCACATAGTGACTTCCTTGCAAAGAGTATAGTTTGGAAAGGGGGAAAAAAGAGTAACTTCACAGTGAAGAAACCTGACAAGCATGGCCTCAGCCAGGTGATCAAGGTCAACATAAACAGTAAGTTAATATTGATAGGATTTATCCTGGATATGATGTGTTGAGAATGGTGTACCTAGCCTCTGTGGTCTTCCTCCTAAAATCCCATAATACCTGTCTTACCATGAAAAATAAAAAACAAAAACAACAAAAACATGAGATAAGTCTCAGTTGAGGGACATTCTACAAAATACCTGGCCAGTATTCTTCAAAACTGTCAAGGTCATTAAAAACAAGGAAATTCTGAGAAACGACCACAGCCAAGAGGAGCCTACGTAGACATGACCACTAAATGTAATATGGTATCCTGGATGGAATCCTGGAACAGAAAAGGAAAATTAGGTTAAAATAAGGAAATACGAACAAAATGTGGACTTTAGTTAATAATGTATCAATATTGTTTCATTAATTGTGATAAATATATCGTAATATTGTAAGCTGTTAATGGCAGAAACAGTTGTAAGATATATGGAATGCTCTGCACTATCTTTCCAATTTTTCTATGAATCTAAAATTATCCTAAAGTTAGCAGTTTATTTAAAAAGCCACAGCTAGGGGTTCCTGATTGAGCATCTATTGATTTCAGTTCAGGTTGTGATCCTAGGGTCATGGGATTGAGCCCCGCATCTGGCTCCATGCTGAGTGTGGAGCCTGCTTAAGATTATCTCTCTCTCTCTCCCTCTGCCCCTCTCCCCAACTTGCTCTCTTTCTCTCTCTCTCTCTCTAAAGTATGAATATTTAGCCCCAGCTAAATTAAGACACTTTTGTAAGTAATGGTCATTTTATCCAGAAGATCTATCATCAAGCTCTAGTATGTCTTCCTTATTTAAATTTTTTTTTTTCAACGTTTATTTATTTTTGGGACAGAGAGAGACAGAGCATGAACGGGGGAGGGGCAGAGAGAGAGGGAGACACAGAATCAGAAACAGGCTCCAGGCTCTGAGCCATCAGCCCAGAGCCCGACGCGGGGCTCGAACTCATGGACCGCGAGATCGTGACCTGGCTGAAGTCGGACGCTTAACCGACTGCGCCACCCAGGCGCCCATGTCTTCCTTATTTAAAAAAAATTTTTTTAATCTTTATTTTAGAGAGAGAGAGAGACAGAGTGTGAGCAGGGGAGGGAGAGAGAGAAAGGGAGACACAGAATCTGAAGCAGGCTCCAGGCTCCGAGCTGTCAGCACAGAGCCTGACATGGGGCTCAAAACCACGAACCGTGAGATCATGACCTGAGCTGAAGTCGGACACTTAACTGACTCAGCCACCCACCCAGGGACCCCTGTCTTCCTTATTTTTAAAGGTTATTCATGGAGTCTATCTCCAACTTCGTTCTCATGATGATGTTTAACATCCGTTATCAACTATACCTCGTCTCTCCTCCTACTAGCTTGGAGCAGTTTTAGGTTTCCAACTAAAGAGGAAAGAGTATCACATATAGTTCTTCACTTTGACAGACCAGGTTTACTTTCTCTCATGAGGAAATCCATAGTTGGTCCCCTTTTCTTCCTCCACCTGGTCAGAAGAACTGCTTCCTTTACAGCTTACAGGTGCTTTCTTCTAACCAAGGTCTGGAAGGTTCCCTATTTGGTTTCTCTTTTCTTGGGGGAGAATAGAAAAACAGTGAGCAGGTACTATGGCAAACACCCATTTTGTGCAGGTAATACAACTGGATGTGTACAGAATAGGAATGGGAGAGGGGAGACCCTTCAGAATGGTAAAACTTTGGAGGAACAATACAGTAGAGGATTAAAAAGTTTATTGTAAGTATGTAAGTAACTAGAACTGTTTCCTCTGTGACACTCTCAGCTTTCTAGCTTTAGCCATGATACTTAACCATCTTTATTTCAGTAGACATTATTCTTTATTCACTCCATGCATCTAGCACTGTATATAAGTTCAAATATGATATTTGAACATGGTACATTATAGAAACTGAATTTGAATTCAGAATTACTGTATTAGGAAGATGGCAGTGTTCTATAATCTTAAGTGGTAATAATCTCTTAGTGATAATAAATGAACCAGTCAAGTTTCCCTAATATGACCAGTGACTATGGAATCAACTCAGTATTGCTTTTTAATCTGGGACCTCAATGAGCTGAGCATTTGACCAAGTCAAGTTTACTGACGATACCCAAAATGGGTCTCTTACATAAAAATAATAACATAAACGACATGTGCTGAATGTCCAAAACCTTCCCTCATTTAGACTTGTTTATCATCCATCCCCCCATGAGGTAGGGAAGGTAACATATGGCTATGAGGACCAGTGAGGACAAGGACACACAGCTGAAACACAGGTGTAAAGCCTGAGCCACCTGATTCTGGGCAGAGTGTTTCCCCTACTGGCCCACACTGCAGCCTTGGCATGGTTTCATGATTATAATTATTACTTTTACTTTTAAAAATGCTCTCTTTCTGGACCAAATCATGTTTGCTTGCTATTTTGATCCGAGGTCACATTGTTGCTGTATGTAGCCACGGCTGATAATTTTAGGAATGGTGAACTGAAGTTAACCTAGAGGAGTGCTAACCAATAGACCTGTCTCAGTGATGGAATGTTCTATATCTGTGCTGCCCAGTGTGGTGCACAGAGCACTAGCCACGTGCGGCTCTCAAGCATTTGAAATGTAGCCAGGATGTTACAGGAACTGACTTTAAACTTTTATTTAATTTTAATTTAGCTTCAAATAGTTTCATGTGGCTAACAACCGCCATGTTAAACAGCATGGGTCTAGACAGTGTAGGGATCCTCCATTATAACGCAGGTTCCTCTGGTATTTAGCTCTCAGCATTGCTTGGGCAAACTTGGCTATTCTTTCAGAGAAGAATTATCTTTGAGAGACTTTTTTTTTTTTTGGACATTTGGAACATATAAACAGGCAGCACAAGGTTCCTCCTAAATTATGACCCACTTAGGTGTGCCTGGGTGGCTCAGTTGGTTGAGTGTCTGACTCTTGATTTTGTTGGCTCAGGTCATGATCCCCCAAGGATCGAACCCCGTGACAGGCTCCATGCTGACTGCTATAAGCTGTATAAATTTATACATTTAAATTATGACCCACTTAAATTTAAAGCTGTGAGATCTCGAATCAACACTAAAAAGTAAAATTCACTGAACTTAGTTCACTATATTCTTTTTGGTAGAAATAAGAGAGTGATCCATGTGTCTTTTTGATTCTACCTTTAAAAGACTGAACCTTTAGGGGTTGTGGGAGGGGGAATGGATTAAATGGGTAAGGGGCATTAAGGAATTTACTGAAATCATTGCTTCACTATATACTAACTAATTTGGATGTAAATTTTAAAAAATAAAAAATAAAGTTAAATTTAAAAAAAGACTGAACCTTTAGAAAATTATTATTGGCAAGAGATTTATTTCTTTAATTCTAAAAACAAAGAGCTATTTTCTTTTACAGATACAAATCTGTTACTTGAAGCCTGCAAAGTTCAATGACACTTTAAATCAGGATTGAGTGATATGTACAGAGCCAGACAAAAATCCAGTCACATGATGTTTCCGTTAGACTCAGAATGGAATTCTGAGATTATAGTCAGGGAGAAAGGGAACTGTGCTTTATAAGTTCATAATGCATTGCAGATGAACATTATAATATTAAAATGACAGCTGTTTTCATTACTGTTGCTAAACTGAACAACTGAATTTAGAAGCTGTATGGAAGAAATTAGAAGGAGTGACAGTTCTCAATAATCTAACAGTTCTTTGACTGGAAAAATCTCAAGGAATGAGGAAAATACCAAAGTAACAGATACTACTAGCAGTAATATAAAAATTCAGACAAGAAGTAGGGGTGCTATCTCATCAGAAACTTTGTTTTTTCTTCTAACACAATTCTTGACTTCTTAAACAAATACTTTTTAGTTAAATTTAAGAGACAACCATCTTCCACAGATTATGATATTAGAAAAACACTTTTTATGCTGGGAGACAGGAAATAGTGAAATTGATCTAAAGTGTCATTTACTGTAAATTTGAACAAACTGAATTACCAGATGCTTGCTCTTTAATACTTAACAGGCTTTCAGTGTTGTTACATAGATTCTCTTTCGATGTGACTTCTTTAATATCTGAGATCACACTTGTTTCTACTCAGTTTCTTGGATTCATCTTTATGGGCATGAACATAGTGTGTCGGCTCTTTATAATTACTGTTGTCAAATACTGTTAAACGTGAACATATTTTGAGCTAATAGAAAATTTTCAGTCCCCATAACCCCTCCTTAGGCTCCCTTCTGGCCAATATCCCTTGCCTGTAGGAACATCTAACACCAGAAACTAATTTTGTCTGATTTCTGACTTTAGGTAAGTAGAATTAGGCTGTATGTGTGTTCTTATGTCTGGCTTCTTCAACATTATGTTTCTTTAATTCATCCATATTGTTGTTGAACATAGCAGTAACTTATTGATTTTCATTACTGTACAATATACTATTATGGCTATACAACAATTCATGTAATGATTCTAGACAACTTATGTAATCATTGATAGATATTTGGGTAAATTTAAATTGGGGACTATTAACAAATAATGCTTCATGAGCATCACGTGTGTGTGTTTTGTGCACCTGTTTTCATACTCCTCTCAGATCTGTACCTAAAAGTAGAATCGCTTCATTATAGGGTAAGTGTGTGGATGTTTACTTTTAGTAGGTACTACCAAACAATTTTTCCATCTCCTACAGTGTAAGAGAGTTCTAGATACTTTATATTTTCAGTGTCCTCACCAATATTTGAGTCTGTCAATATTTGTTTTGTGTGGGGGAAGGACCACTTAACATCTGTAATAATAATCATAATATAGCTTTTCGAAAAAGCTAGTAGGGAGTAGATGGCCTAACAGATTTAGGCCACAGACACCCCTACACACACACAGGGTGATCATCAAATGTTCCCACTCCCGACTTTCCATAGACCCATGCAAGAAAACACCTTGAAGATGGTAACCTTTGACCTAGTTCACTTTGGGCAATGTTATTGCAATTGGTCCTGCAGAGTAACAGTTGGATAAAAGAGAATGATACCCTGCTCTGAGCCTGAAGGCTTTTGATGGGATGAGAAATACTTGAGTTAATAATACTGGAATTTGCCAAGTGCTCTTAACAGAGTGTGTTTGGTGAATTTTTATAGTAAGTAATCTGACACGAGTAACTCTCCGTTCACCCAGTTGAATTCAACAAACATTTTTTTTTGGTGAGTGCTTCACTCCCACCTTCTATATTATAGAATGCAAAAGGAATGACTAATAAAGATACAAAAAGGTGCTTCACTTTAATTCAGGGAAATGCAAGGTATAATGAATGGATGCCCATTTTCATCCAGTGGATTGGCAAAATTATGTCTGCTGATACGCTCTAGTGAGAGTGTTGTGTAAGGGTATACACATACTATGCTGCTAAAGTGTTACAGCCACTCTGGAAGGAAACTCGATGTATCTACTAAAATTAGAAGTGTACAGGGGCACATATCTGGCTCAGTTGGAAGAGCATTTGACTCTGGATCTCAGGGTTGTGAGGTTGAGCCCCATGCCGGGTATAGAGATTACTTAAATTAATAAAACCTTTAAAAAAACTAGAAATGTACATCTTCAATGACCCAGAAGTCTCATTTTAGGAATAAGCCCTGGAGAAATACTCACCTGTGCACAAGAAACCATACACAATGATATTTACCCTAAAATTTGTAATCATGAAAAAAACTCTTCAATAAAGGACTGGCATAGCCATCTGTGGTATATTCGTACATGGATTGCTATGCCATGGTTGAAAAGAATGAAGCATCTCTAGAATGTAAGCTCTGTGAGGGCAGGAGCTTGGCTTTTGTTCATTCCCGTGTCTCCAACAACCAGAACGATGCATGGCAGGCATGTAGTACACGCTCAGTAATTATTAGTTGAATGCATGTGTGAGTACATGGCTGGCCTCCAACTCCTGCTGTCAAGTGAACAACGCAAACTACAGAAAATCTATATTATAACATACATATGCGTGTATGTAAGTCCATAAAAACTGGAAAATATACACCAACATATGAAATACATATGGGTGCTTGCACGTCTATAAAAACTTACCTGGAAAGATATACACCAAAATGACAACAGTGTTACCCCTCAAGGGCAAACAAGGGGAGGGGACAGATTTTGGGAATAGTATTCCAAGAAGACTTCAAACTTTCCTGCAGTATCTTAAGTCTGGAAGAACATAATGTTTTCTTATATTAGGTAATTACACGATAATTTTAAAATAACATTTTACTACAGAAAGATAATTTCCTTGTTATCTGGCAGGCTGAAGTATATTCGGTGAAGAGCTCCTCCATCCAGAGCCCCGCAGCCTACACATAGCCATACAGAGTGTCCAGGCTTGCTGAATTTAGTTTCCCAAAGGGAATTCCTCCAGCATGTGGAATAATTTGGAAGAATAGCTAGTGATTCTCCATATTTCTTTGGGAATAAACCAGCTCCTTGTGTTTTCATCTTCATTCTGATTTATGTTTGAAAAACATTAAAAAGCATTTCTTGGCACTAACTATATTCACATCTTTCTAAAAAAAAGCCTTTAAAAGATCTTACTAAATTTAGGAGATAAAACAATGAAGTTAATAGAAGTAGACAGTAAGGAATGTGGAAGGAAAGGACCAGGAAACCAGGATTTTCATTCCATCCTGCTGTTTCATCATTCGCTGCTGACAGGCTAAACGGCCTCTCGGGGCCTTGCTGGTCCATCTGTGCAGTGAGGGGACGGGGTTTTGTGGTCCCCAAGGTTCTGCCGGTGCCCTGTGAGAAAGTATACATAATGGAGCTGTGTGTCATCCAGCTCTGTTTTGCCCTGGAAGCACCTCCCCCTTAGTGGAACTTTCGGGGGTTTT
Source organism: Prionailurus bengalensis (assembly GCF_016509475.1). Taxonomy (NCBI): domain Eukaryota; kingdom Metazoa; phylum Chordata; class Mammalia; order Carnivora; family Felidae; genus Prionailurus; species Prionailurus bengalensis. The sequence goes on from NC_057349.1 coordinate 104,643,850, forward strand.
TTCAAAATACATTTTGAAGGTATGTGCCATTTGGATGAGGGTAACCTTGCATTCTGGACCCATGCAGGGTGATTCTGTGATGCAGTGTAGCTCATGGCATTTCACAGTTGGTTAATTGTGCTGAAGCCAGGTTACTTAACAGTGAGTGTTCACTGTGTGCCACGCATGGTACTAAGTGCTCCATGTATATTATTGTCTTTAGTCCAAATGCTAACATTATGGGATGGCTTCTGTTATTATCATGTCATAGCCAGCAAACAACCAAGTGCACAACTGAGAATTGAATCAACACTATCTGATTTGTATCTGGGCCACCTGGCACCACATCCTTTAATGTGCTTGTGTGTGTGTGTGTGTGTGTGTGTGTGTGTGTGTGTGTGTGTGTGGTGTGTGTATCTGCTCCATGCAAAAGCAAAACTGCTCTGTCCTTGAAAAATTTTTCAATAGGAATAGAATAGCCACTCTCCTTAAATCAATAGCAACAGCTATTACTTAATGAAGTCATCTGCAAATCATGAATTCTTTTCTCCTTTCCCTCCTACTCTGTTCCATAATGATTTAATTTGCTGGCATGCGACCTTTAAATTAAACTCCTTTTGAAGTTTTAAGTGGAGTTCTTATCTGGAAGGAAGAACATTTGTCACAGTTTTCAGATAAATTGCACTGTTCCTGGTCATCTATGAGGTTAGTGTGATTTCCTTTCATTCATATTTTTCTTCATTGAGTACACATAGTTCATATAGTGTTTATCGCTAACATTTGCCAAACACTGTGAGTAAAATATTTGCCTCATTAAATTGAATTTTGAATGTTTTCTTCTTGGTTATTGAGTAACTCCAGTCTCTCGCGTTTTCTGGATTTGTGTTGACAGCTCCTTTCCTTTCAAAAAGAAATAGTCTGATTGCTTATGTCATATGCGTTCTTAACAAATTTTTTTCTAGGTCAAAAGAAAGTCAAGAATATAATTTGTCTTTTTTTTTTAAGTTTATTTATCTTGGGAGAGAGAGAGTGTGTGCACATGAGTGGGGGAAGGGAAGAGAGGAGGGAGAGCACAAGCGGGGAGGAACAGAAAGAGAATCCCCAGCAGGCTCTGCACTGTCAGCACAGATCCCATCACGGGGCTCAACCTCACAAACTGTGAGATCATGCCCCGAGCCGAGATCAAGAGTCGATGCTAAACAGATTGAGCCACCCAGGTGCCCCATAGTTTGCCATCAGTGAATAGATTGTTACAAGGTTGTTGTATTCAGGTCTTGGGAACTTGTAGTATCTCTGACATAATAACTAGACCTGTTTTCTGCTTATAGCAGATTTCTTGTACCCTGTTGTCTGAAGGACTGAAGATGTGCACGGGGCATATACCACCATTTACACTACTTCTAAGACCTTTAGCCTTGAGATTCCATTTAACTAAAATCTATGATAAATAGGCTCCATTTAGACTGAGCAGAAATAAAGTTTACCTTTGACTACAGAATGAATGGTTATTTTATTAAACCCCATAATGCTTTATACTCACTAAAATTTCAAATGAGTATGTTTGACCCCCTTAGAAGAAGTGTTAATGGTACTACTGCCTTTACTGAAAGTTTTCTGTGTTCCTAGAATCTGGTTACTCTAGTGGCAATCGCTATAATGGCACAAAGAAAATTGCTTTAATGGGCCTTACCAGTAAGGTAAAAATCTATGCAGTGAATGAACTGTACAGAAAAATATATGAACAAGAATTGGAGTATGTGAACAGGAACATGGTAGCTGGCATATTCAAGGGAGAGAAAAAAAAAACTAGGAAAAGTGTGAATTGAGCTAACTCCCAAAAGCGTTGTGGAATTGAGAAAAGCAGAGAAGAAATTGGGTTTGAGGTCATAGCTTAAGGTTAGAAGTGGATGGGCTCAACAGCAAACATTCTGAGCAGAAGCACTGTTGTGGGGACAGACCAGACCCGTCCTGTGATTTAGGCAGTAACAACAACCTTTGCCTCCCACTCAGGGTTCACATGGGCTCTGAGCCCCTGACCTCCCTGCCGTTCCTGCTCTGTTACCTTTTCTGCTGCTCTCTCTGCTGGGTGCTGTTCATCCCCTTTACCGAATGCTGAATGTGCCTCACTAACCAAGGCCCAATCCAAATCTCACTTTCTCTTCAAGGCTCACCTTGCCCTTTTGTTTGCAAAACCTTTAAGAATATATATGCAAAGACTGAATCCTTAACATTATTTTTTAAGATTTTTTATGTCAAGCCAGCAGAATTGTTTGCTGATTTGGGGTTTTAAAAGTATCCTATTTCAGTGTTTAAAAAATACATATGATTGTCGTCTTAAAAGACTGAATGTTTGTTAATTCAAAACACTAGCCAAGATATAGAAACTGGTTGTCTTAGTGAAATCGGGAAGAGAGAGAGTAAAAAAAGTAAAAGGAATCAGGCTAGAGAAGAAAATAGATGGAGAAGCTGAACAGTCCTGCCGAGAGCAGAGTATCCTCTGGAAGCCAGCCAGACCTAGCGTCCCTCACCTGTGAACCTTCCTGCCCCGGTTCCCACTGTCTTCTCCCTGTGAGCCCGTCCACTTCTTACAGAGGCTGCAACTCATGTTAGGTACTGAGTTCTGCCAGCGACATCCCCAGGCTTCCTCTCCTCTGTCTCATGACGGATTCTTGTAGAATGGGGCTGGCTTCCCATAACGAATCAATTATTTATGTTTATTTGGGAGCTGAATCCAGTGCAGTGTGTATATACTAAAAGGCCGTGTGGACAGTCTGTTAGGCTGCATACTCCAGGAGCAAAACCGGGTTAAAAGAAACACAATGAAAGTTCTATTTGAGCACTTGAGTCCTCAATGAGAAGGAGGGTTTTTAGAGATGTTTATACTAAGTGCACCCCAAAGTCTACCTTACGACTCCTTTGTTCCTCTTATTGTTTCTGAGAAGCTCAAAGCTAGACAAGTGCATGGTAACTTTTTAAAAGCAATAAACCCTAGCACCTCTCTGAGGCTGCTTTACCCCAAGGTATCCTATATTCTCATTTTGTTCCAGCTTCTTTCTTCTGGAGGAGGCTAAATGTTTCAAGTCAGAGTCATCAGTGGGCTTGCTTCCTCCGGTGAAAACAAAACCTTCCAAGATGGTTTTGTGCCTAGCAAATAACATTTAAAAAGTATATGAGACAAAACTTAAAGTATATCTCTTTGAAGCAAGACCCTAAAACTTGTTCCAGGTTGTACCTGGAGGCATCTTTACTTTGCTTCCCCAAGGAAAATATTCCTGTTCCTTGTGCAGCTAATTTGTAAGGCCACATTTAGGCAATAGTGCCTTTATTCATTCATAGGCCACAGGCTCTTTAGGTCCTTTTGATCATGTCATCATGTCATCGTGTGCACTTCTTGGATCTTGCTATTTCCTGTGACATTAACAAGGAAAATATTACCAGCCGTTAGCTTTCAGCCCTGGGCTTGCAGTGACCCATGTATTGCTCTATTAATAAGCAAACCAAATGAGCCTGAAAACATTTTATTCAGAGACTAAAAATAAAGTCTGCCAGAATCATAAAGACAATGGCAAAGGCATATTTAGTTTTGTTTTAACAAGATGGCAGAGTGAGGAGAACGCTCTTCTGGCTCAGTAGAATAGACTTAGAGGACCCAGGCCAGAGAAAAATTGAGGGGCAAATACACCATGCCTGGGGATCTGTGATGAGAAAATATGTAAAAATATTTATATGATATTCCAGAAAGCAGTTTTACCACTGATGATTTGTGAATATTTATTCCGCTTGAGAGACTACATACCCTTTAAACAGTCTCTCAATGAATTCATTAATTATTATTCTCGGTATTTTATTTATTTAAGTATTTATTTATTTATTTATTTATCTTAATGTTTATTTTTGAGAGAGAGAGACAGAGCACAAGTCAGAGAGGGGCAGAGAGAGAGGGAGACACAGAATCTGAAGCTGGCCCCAGGCTCTGAGCTGTCAGCACAAGAGCTCAACGCAGGGCTCGAACTCAAGAACCATGAGATCATGACCTGAGCCAAAGTTGGGTGCTTAACCCACTGAGCCATCCAGACACCCCTGTTCTTGGTATTTTCTAATACTAAGTTATAACTACTTGTTGTTTATTATTCCTGTCCTATAATTATGAAATACTATATTTATATCAGGGATCAGCAAATGTTTTCTCAAAGGGCTAGAAAATAAAAATTACAGGCTTTAAATAGATACTTACGTAACCATTTTAAGATGGAAATGCCTTTCTTAGCTTGCAGGCTGTGGTTTGCCAACTCCAGTCTTTATGATCAACTGGTAAGTTTTGTGTGGTAGCTCTCCACCCATACACACTTCTGCAATTAGTAATCCTTTACTGTTTGCCTGACATCAAGAATGTAAAAAATGCAAACACAGTTCCTTTTCTGAAAGATCTCAGTCTCAGAAAGAAAACTACATAAACACACTACAAGTGTTTATTACTGTGTAGTGTGATGAATGTCATCACTGCGGTTCAGAGGCCTTGTGCCTGGGACAGGCTGCACAGAGAACACTGCCTTGTTTTTTTGTTTGGTTTGTTTTTTTTTTTTTATGTTTGTTTTTGAGAGAGAGAGAGTGGGGGATCCCAAGTGGGCTCTGCACTGACAACAGTGAGCCCATTGCAGGGCAGGGCTCGAACTCATAACTGTGAGATCATGACCTGAGCCAAAGTGGGATGCTCAACTGACTGAGCCACCTAGGCACCCCTTCCTTTTTTTTTAAACAGAGAACATGGCCTTGTGACAGGCCACAGACATTCCTGATCAGCAAAGGGAGGACAGTCCATTCCAGGAAGGGAAATAATATTTCTTCCTTAATGTAATACACTTGTTTTGTTTTATTTTGCTTTTCCTATCCCAGTGTAAGATCTCTGTTTCTAGATAATTGCATAGATAACTTCAGCTTCGTAACTACAAAGTACTCTTATAGAAATTCTGAGGAAAAGCCCATTATTCAGTAATTACACTGCAAAATCGGTATACCACTTAAGGAACTTGACCTCTGCTTCTTCTGAATGTGTTATTTTTTCTTTCACAGACACTGATCACCAGATAATTTAGATCTAAAACAAGACATGTAAGCAACTTACGTAACGTAACACTTAACATTATGTAAGTGATAAGGTTACTTAAGCTTTAGTCTGGAGTACTGTGTTTATTCCATTCCCAAATTTGTCAGTAACTAGTTTTGAGCCAAATCTGTAGTGTGTACTCATCTTTAGAATTTACTCATTAAAATCGAATTCATCTTTAACAGGACAGGGAGGAAGTAGGTGATTTCTAAGGCCCCTCCCACTTCTATATTCTGTGATTAGAATTAGAATCCATGCCAGTAGATCCTTTTTTTTGCCTCTAGAGAAATCTAACTTGATTTGCTCCAATCTCAAACTCTCACTTATTCAATTTCCAATCAATCCCAAAACCCTTGAACTGTGATACTGTGTTAATAGGGTACCACATAAAAAGGGAGAGGGAGAGGGAGAGGGAGAAGGGGGCATTTCTGGTGTCCTGAAAGTTATACAGTGCCCAAATGCCATATCACTGGAGAGGCACTATTGCACAAGTTCTGAAAGTAGACTGGCTGCATTTACATCCTGGCTCTGCTACATTCTGGCTTTGTGACTTTGGACAGGTTCCTTAGCCTCTCTCTTTCTCAGTTTCTCACCTGCAAAGTGGGAATAATATAGGTCCCATCTCACAGGGTTGGTATCGCAAGTGTTAAATACATTAATAGTTGTAAAGGTCTTAGAATTGTGTTGGGCAAAAGTAAGCACTCTAAGTATGTCAGTTATTTTTACAGACAAGATAATTGTATATAAATCCATGTAGAAAGTTTGGTGTTAAAACCATTAAAATGTTTTGAAATGAATGAGAATGGTGTAGGAAACTGCTCAAATGTGATGGCGAGCAAAAAGCACAGGTAAAACACTCTATGTGGTATGCTTAAAATTGCCATACAGTTACATATGAGTAGAAAATATCCTGGCAGAAATCACACCCAAATATTAGCATGTTTGGTAGCTGGTCTGAAAGAGAGCTCCTAATGAACTATGCTGCCCAGAATTTACACCCTTGTTTTCTTCTCCTTAAAAATGAGCCAGCGCCATGTAATCAGTAAAGTGCAGCAGAAATGACACCATTAGACTTCTTAGGCTGTGTCATAAGAGTCCTCGCAGCTTTTGCCTTAGTGTCTTGAACACTTGCTGTGGGGGAAATCCAGCCATCCTGAGACTAGAATGCTGCGGTAAAGCCCAAGCTAGCTAAGGAGAAAGATGTTTCAGCAGCCCCCACTCTTCCCGCCATTCCAGACAGGTGCCAGACAGTGAGTGAAGGAAACTTTAGGTGATTCCAGACCCAGTGACATTTGACTGGCACACCCCAAGTGAGAACAACCCAGCTGAATGCTGACCTCTGTCAACCCTCAAAACCATGAGATAGGATAATATAGTGCTGTTTTAAGCCACTATGTTTGAGGCAGTTTTTTATACGGCAGTAGAAAACCCAATATAACGGATTTCGTGTAGCAAGAATATATCATTTAAAAATTTTTTTTCTGATGTTTATTTATTTTTGAGACAGAGACAGAGCATGAACAGGGGAGGGTCAGAGAGGGAGGGAGACACAGAATCTGAAACAGTCTCCAGGCTCTGAGCTGTCAGCACAACAGAGCTCGACGCAGGGCTTGAACTCACAGACTGTGAGATCATGACCTGAGCCAAAGTCGGACGCTTAACCGACTGAGCCACCCAGTCGCCCCAAGAATATATCATTTAATAAAAGTAAGCATTTAATCTCATTAATCTCCTTCAATCATAAATTTCTTTAAACATTTTTTATTTTCAACGTCAGTGTAGTTTCAACCTTAACAATGTTATGTTTTATGTATATTTTTTAAGTTGTATATTTGGTAATTTTCAACCTACAGATTAAATTAGCAAGAGCAATACTTTAGCCACCCTAAATAAATACAAGTTTATTGGACTTTATACATGTAAAAAAGTGCAGGGTGCTCTAGGAATTATCTATCACCTATTACAGAGAATCTTGTTTTTTCTAAGACATATGTATAACATTTCTCTTGACAGTAACAAACAGGGCATATTGGAATGCTTTTTTTCATTGGGCTGTTCTTGTCTTAGAAATCTAAATCTGTGATTCTTAACCTCTCGGGAATCATATGATCCTGGCCCCAGGAATCTGATGTAGACTAGAGCACCTGCTCTGCTCCCCCAGATGCACACAAATATAGTCACAGGCACAGCGTTGCAAACAATGTTTGGATTTTATTCGCCCGCTGGAGGCCATGTGCGTACCATGGGTTAAGAATTCTGGTCGAGGGCATTATTACTCCTCAAGCAGTATTGTAGAGCATTACACTTAGATCCTGTGTAGTTGTGTTTGCTATATTAAGTAGATATTAATACTTTTCTATTTTATCAAGTCTACAATTTCAAGTTTTCTATTATAAAAGTAAAACCTCTGCCAAAATATGTGAATTAAAATCTAATTTAAAAAATTATTATTGTTGCCCTTTTCTTTTCTCTTTTTCTTTTTTAATCAACTTGGAGTAACTGGCCAGGTGGCATTTTGCAAAAATATATAGAGGATACACCTGATGCAGTACAGATTTGGGTGGAAACGTGTGGTGAAAAACAGATTAATGCCTCCTTAAAAGAACTGTTTCCCAAAGTTCCGTGTGTCCTAGGTACAGAAGTGGCACAGACTTACTAGCTCTTAGGGCTTTACTGTTTGTATAATACACTGAGACCAGATATTGGATAAGTCATCTTTAGTGACTGTAATCTTTATGCGCGTTCTGAAGTTGATTTCCTCCTCGTTAGTCATAGTTCTGCATACTTTTGGCTTTATTAGTAAGAAAAGATATTTCGAAGATGTTGAGGGTGTGTCAGCTAAAGTAATTAAGGAAACAGTGCACCCTTGTGATAAAATATAATCTTTACAATGCATGTTTGTTTGAAGACCAACCTATTTTTTGAAGAAACCTCAAATGCTTTTTGATTTGAGGTTAACAGGGGATAAACATCCCAAAAGATTTATTTTTTTCCTGTTGTAATCACTATGTACTTCAGCAACTGGTGATTATTGTCTCAGTTTCCTAAGTAGCTCACATTTGAAGTATGTGAGAAGTCAGAAGTGCTATGTGAATGTGCCTTAAATACTTGCTAATTTTAGTTTTATTTAAACTGTTCAAAAGATTTATGTTAACATAAGCCATGCATGTATTTATGTTCTGTAAATATGTATACAATAGGAACCTTTGAGTTATTCTTTGGAGGTGAACAAAAACAATTTAGAGCCTGTTTGCTTGTATTTCAAATGTTTCTAGAAGCATTAACAAATGTTTTCTTAATATATCTTGAATTGCATGGAGATAATAATTAGAATTATGACACTATTCCAAAGTATCTTGTTCTGGTTTTCTATTGTTCCATAAGAAACCACCACAAAACTTAGTAGCTTAAAGCCACACTTTGTTATTGTCACTGATATTCTGGTCTGAGTTGGGTGCTTTGCACTTGGGGTCTCCCACGTGGTTGCAGTCATCAGAAGGCCTGACTAGGTTGGATGTCTGAGGGGGCTCACTCATTGTTCTGGCAGTTAGAGCATGTGCACTTAAGCTCTTCTTCAGACTTGCTTCTCACAGCATGGTGGTCTGAGCTTGGTTGCACTTTTTACCTGGCCCTGGCTTCCAAGAGACAGAAAGTTGAAGTTCCCAGGCCAGTTAAGGGCTACTCCTGAAACTAACACAGTGTTACTTGGCCCCCATTCTATTGGTTGAAGTAATACAAGGGCCTGTCGGCATTCAAAGGAATGGAACAGTTCAACCCCAATTCTAGACACACATGAGGTGGGAGAGACTGTTGTAGCCCCCTTGGGTATTCAGTCCACTACACGTGTTTTCCTGTGATGTGATATGTATAATAAAGTGAACACACAGAAGAACATGCAAATACCCCTCCAATTATAATGAGCTTTAGTAAACATTAACTGTGCTTCTAGACTTCCTCAAAAATCATACAACCAGTATAGCAGGTGGCAAACCTGGAATTCAAACTTAGGCCAATCTAACTCCAAAGCACAGGCTTTTCTGCTTTACCTACAGAGTTACTACTCTCATGATAGATAAATGAAAAAGAATGTAAAATTAATACTGTGAAAAAAATCCCATCAGATATTTACCCTTGAATATATCTTTCCATTATAAGAAATAAAAATCATTTTTACAAACTTAAAACCTTGTTTGTTTAGATTCATTTTAACATAAGACACAAGTTTGAGAATTTTCATCAGGTAATATTAAACATGCTTGCTCTGATTTTGCACTTTTCGCCCAAATAGTGAGGATTTTCTTCTAGGAGAAAAAGGATTAAAAAAAAAACTATCGGGGCGCCTGGGTGGCGCAGTCGGTTAAGCGTCCGACTTCAGCCAGGTCACGATCTCGTGGCCCGTGAGTTCGAGCCCCACGTCAGGCTGTGGGCTGATGGCTCAGAGCCTGGAGCCTGTTTCCGATTCTGTCTCCCTCTCTCTCTGCCCCTCCCCCGTTCATGCTCTGTCTCTCTCTGTCCCAAAAATAAATAAACGTTGAAAAAAAAATTAAAAAAAAAAAAACTATCTGGTTTTATAAAGGTTTAATACAGCAGTAATATTCAAAAGTGTGGTCCCACTATCAGCTGACCTGGGAAATTGGTAGAAATGTACATTTTCAAGCCCCACCCAAACACACTGAATCAGAAACTCTAATAAGAGTGTTTTAACAAGCTCTCTTCGTGATTCTGATCACGGTAAAGTTTGAGAACCACTTATCTACAGAAATTCTCAAAGAATTGAAAGATTCTTCGAGGTCAATTTTTAAAAGATTGTCTACATAAAGCAGAGATAAATATTAGAGGAGGAGATGCTGTGGCAGTGGGTGTTCATTTTGACTAAAGTTATCTGGCTGTGACATCACCATGGAGGTGTAGATACTGGTGTAGACTAAGATTAAAATGATCCATCTACAGGTTTGCAAATGTCTAATCAGCCAGCCGTGAATCTGTGGAGCCCCATCGGACATCTGTGGAGTGGGGCACAGGAATGGATATTTGTTGCAAGTGCTACACAGACCATTGTGATCCCAGGTTTGGGAATCACAGATTCAAGCAGCATAATTTACTACCCCCTCTATTGGGTCAAACATATCAAGCCAGTCTCCCTTAGCGTTGTCTGTGTTCTTGCATTTAAGTGTTCAACCCCCTGTGGGGCACCGGGGTGGCTTAGTTGGTTAAACATCCAACTTTGGGCTCAAGTCATGATCTCACAGATTGTGGGTTGGAGCCCCATGTCAGGCTCTGTGCTGACAGCTGGGAACCTGGAGCCTGCTTCCAATTCTGTGTCTCCTTCCCTCTCTGCCCCTCCTCTGCTCTCTCTCTCTCTCTTTCTCTCTTTCTCAAAAATAAATAAACATTTTTTTTAAATTTATAAATTTTCAACCCTCATATCCTTTCCCTTCTCTTCACACTGGTCTCCAGCATAAGCTTTCTCTTTATCAGACAAGGTCCTTCATTCAGTGTGCCTATGTGTGACATCACACATCAACAGCAATTAATATGTATTGATTGCCTGTTAGGTATAAGGCTGTATGTTAACTTATAAAGATACTGTAAAATTAAGAAGCTCTGTCCTCTGAGAGCCTATGGCATACAATGAGGAAGGCAGGATATAGAGAGAATAATAGCAAGAGTCCTAGTTCTTAGATCTTAGAGTAATAATCCTTAATCCTAGCTGCACATTAAAGTTACTTTAATGTGGAGCTTTTGGGGAGCTTTTAAAAAAAATATCAGTGTCAGAGCACCTGGGTGGCTCAGTCAGTTAAGCTTCTGACTCTTGATTTCAGCTCAGGTCATGATCTCACAATTCAGGAAATTGACCCCCACATCAAGCTCTGAGCTGACAGCACAGAGCCTGCTGAGGATTCTCCTTCTCCATCTCTCTCTGCCCCTACCCCACTTGCACTCTCTCTCTCTCTCTCTCTCTCTCTCTCTCTCTCAAAATACCTAAATAAACTTAAAAGAATATATACCAGTGTCATCACCCCGGCCCTGACCAATTAAATCAGAATCTTCCAAGTAGGTCACGATACAGAGATAGAAGTCAAATACTGTTTAAGTATAAATTTTATAAATGATTTTTCATTACATTATGTACTTCATTTTCCAATTCTTATTTGTTGTCCTTTACCAACCATTATATTTAGCATGTAGATTTTCATTTCACTCAACCTAGATATTCTAGATTTCTTTATTTACAAATATATTAGATAGAAAAAAACCATAAAGGGACCCTAAAAAGGAAGTCTGTCCTAATATTAAATTTGTTTCATCGTTTGCCCTCTATAAATAAAAGCTTTCTCTTTATCAGACAAGGTCTGAGATTGCTTATCTCTGTTATCCTTCAAAAAATATTTCAGCATCTCTTGGCCCCAAATTTATGTAGTGTACATTTCTGAAATGTAATTAATTTCAGAAAATTAATTATATCATCTCTTGCAGCAGGTTCATTTGAACAATTTAGAGCTAAACATTTCAGCTGTTCACTAACATGCTGTTCTATAACTTGTAAAGGTTGTAAACATTTTAATCTCTCCTGTATCATGTTCTGCAGTGGGAGCAACAGACCTTAAGTGGAGGCTGATGGTGGAGGTGTTGGCATCCCAGCATCTCTAATCCCCTTGGCCAAGAGCTTTGAAAACTCCAGCCACAAATCACACAAACAGTAGTGACACAGTTAACAAGAAAAATGCTTACTTATTCCATGATAATAGAAATAGTGATGTGACACAATTGTCTGTTAAACTAAAAAAGTGTTTTTAATGTTCCAGTTGTGCTTTTTTTTTTTTTAACCACAAGAGGTCCCCAAATCCTCAGTCACGTTTGATACAAGCAGGACATTTCATGTGCATATCAGATTGTTGCAACACTTTGCTATTATTTTCATGACTCTTTATTAACCAATATTCTTAATATAAGAGGGCCAGTAAACTTTTATTCTTTAGAACTAGCTTTTTAAAAAATGTACTTTTAATCCCATCTGTATACAGAAAACACCAGCATCTAAGGATGTGAGAGGGATGCAAAGACTAGAAAAATGAGTTATATAAAGGGGCAGCGAAATAGAATTGCTTTAAAGTTAAGTAAAAACACAGGCGACTTTGTGTGTTGAGAACAAACAAGACCATTCTTTTCCTTCTACCTTAGGTGTAAATTCCCCATCTTGTGCAGTCAGTGTTAATTTATCAAGATAAAATTATATTTAGGGGCGCCTGGGTGGCGCAGTCGGTTAAGCGTCCGACTTCAACCAGGTCACGATCTCGCCGTCCGTGAGTTCGAGCCCCGCGTCAGGCTCTGGGCTGATGGCTCGGAGCCTGGAGCCTGTTTCTGATTCTGTGTCTCCCTCTCTCTCTGCCCCTCCCACGTTCATGCTCTGTCTCTCTCTGTCCCCAAAATAAATAAAAACGTTGAAAAAAATTAAAAAAAAATTATATTTAAACATGATTTTTTCAGTAGGGGTAAAAAAATGGAAGGTAATTTAGATACAATGACTTTGACAGGACATGAATAAGACAATTTTTTGTCATTCACAGTTAGATTATATGCTACAAATCATATTATTACTTTGACTTTAAATAAACATAAATATCCCTGGGTCTGCCCCTGCACTAATTTAAGTATTCATTCATTGAATGACTGTTCCATGCTAAGCAGAAAGTCAGGCTCCCTACCCTTAGGAGGTTACAGTCACTTCAAGGAGATAATTTAATAGACCATTATTATCCAATGTAGTGTGTTCAACCTAACTTCCTTTGGTTTAATACCTTGATTTAGTTCAATAAAAATATGAGTGTGTATTATAGACAACAGTACTATATTAGAAACTCCAAAATTGCTAAGAGACCTTAATTGTTCCCACCACAAAAAAGAAAAGATAGTTATGTGACATGATAGAGGTACTAGCAAACGCTAAGGTAGTAATCATATTGCAATATAGAAATACAGAAAATCAACACATTGTACATCTTAAACTTACACAATGCTTATATGTCAGCTAGATTGCAATAAAAATAAAATTTAAAGAAGATGGATGTGTATTGTGTAGTTATATCTCCTGTTCCTTTAACGATTTGAGGTTACGGGAATAACTATATATTCCCCAACAGCAGCCAGTGATTGTTTATAATAATAGCAACCCATAGTCTACTATTGGGCAACTGTTTGTACAGGACTTACCTTTTTTAGTTCACCTTAATCTGTCTTGTGAACAAAATGAGGACACCCATATTATTGCCACAGAGAGTCATTTTCTCCAACTAAGGTATTATGTTTGGACTCTTTTGGATTAACTCTAAAGAAAACTAATAAAACTAATTTAGGCAAGAATTTTCAAATACAGTATTTAAATGTACGTGCTTTATTTTGTTATTCATTTGGAAATGGAATAGTTTTGTAGCAGTAATTCATATTTTGATCACTAGATGACACTGAGTACATACAGCTAAGGAAAAAATAGCCTTTTTTCTTAGCTGTTGTTTCTTTCTTTCTTTTTTCTTAATGTTTATTTATTTTTGAGAGAGAGAGAGTGAACAGAGGAGGGGTAGAGAGAGAGGGGGACACAGAATCCGAAGCTCCAGGCTTGGAGCTGTCAGCTCAGAGCCTGATGCGGGGCTCAAACCCGCAAACTAGGATATCATGAACTGAGCTGAAGTCTGCCACTTAACCAACTGAGCCACCCAGGAGCCCCTCAGCTGTCGTTTCTGAATATAGATGCTTAAGTATGTAAATGTTTTCAGCATTATATACACATACCTTTTGTTTTCCATCCCGTAATAGTTCTATTGCTATAGAAGCTTTGTTTTTCTGGGAAATTCTGAGAGGGACACTGCCCCTGCCCTTTACTTCGATAATCATTCACCAAACAAATTCTTAGCTATTTCATTTTATTAATTTTCTCTGCCTTAAATTAGCCCTTTCTTACTACTACCTTCTCTTCTCTGTAGACTTTTACTTAAGGGTCATTACATAGTTTGTACAATATTAAGAGATTAGAGAGATTTACATAGTGTTCCTGTACGGCAAAACACAAGAAGAGTGTGAACTTTGTTTTTGTTCTGGGTCTCTGTATGTCTGTATATTATTCTCATATTGTAACATGGGAGGGGGTGGGGGTTGTTATTTTTTGGTCTGGTTGTGATTAATTCTTGCAGTATATCATTTTCTGAGTAGAGGGACTGTAGGCTACAAATAAGAGATATACTTGATATTTAAGCTGTTGTTAAATTGAGTCATGTGACCGGAAGTTCCCAGTTTGACTGGTACCTTCAGCAATGGTTAGTTCATTCAGTGTCTTTTTTTTTTTTTTTTTTTTCAACGTTTATTTATTTTTGGGACAGAGAGAGACAGAGCATGAACGGGGGAGGGGCAGAGAGAGAGGGAGACACAGAATCGGAAACAGGCTCCAAGCTCTGAGCCATCAGCCCAGAGCCTGACGCGGGGCTCGAACTCCCGGACTGCGAGATCATGACCTGGCTGAAGTCGGACGCTTAACCGACTGCGCCACCCAGGCGCCCCATCATTCAGTGTCTTAATCAGAAACCTGATGATGTCATCAGGAACCCAGGTTCCTTTCAGATTTCCACTTGGCCATCCTGGTTATGTCAGATGTGAGCTTTGTGTTGAGGAGAGCTGCTGCCCTTCTAGGTGGAATGTGCAAGCCTAGCAAAGCACAGAGTAGAAGAGGGGACGTATACTCGTATGTAGATGTCTTCTTGGTGGTGTATTCAAGATTCCAGAGAGTCTCAGAGTTCTCAGGTCCCACTGACCAGTCACAGGGCTCCAGCACTTCCTAAACAATTCACTGCACTGCAGGCGGAAGGAATCACCAAGACAGGTTCAACTGATAGAGACCCAAGACCTCCCTGAGCACCCAGCCCCTCAGAAGAGGGTGCAGCCTCATAGAAAAGCAGTGTCTCCAGCCAAGGAGAAGCGGTGGGATTTGGGCAGGCAGACAACAGTGTTTGCTACCATTTCTGGTCTTTGTTTCATTTTGGCTTTTTGCTTAGAGACTCTTCTTCCTCTTGCTATTCTTGAAATAATAACTTTGATTATCTGTTATTTTAAGTGCGTGAGACTGTACAGAATTAAAGGTATAGCCCACATCTGTGGCAGAGTTTATCATTCATTACAAGCTCTTTCTCCTGTGGTTTTGTTTATGCTTGTGTCCTTTTCTTAGTAGTTAAAGAAGTTGGGTTCTCTTTTTCTGTTTATTAATGCTACCCCTCACAGAACAATACCTCTGAAGTACTTTATGAATCTAGTAGCATTTCAGGCAAACCTGCAAGTGTCTGCTAAGTATGCACCACTCTCAAGGCACCCTGACAAGCATTGTGGGTGGGTCTGACCAGAACTTCTGGAGATACTGGCACCATCTGTCCCAGAGCTCAGACTGACCCCTTGGACTCTCTAAAGACTCAAAGGGTCAACGCCTGCTGGCCCTGCTCAGTGATTGAAGTCCTTTTGCTGTCAGTTGCTGTGCCTTCTGACCTTTTCTAGCTGGTTTTTCCATTTGACATCTCAGCACCTCTCACAGGCTGTACTAGACTGGCTTTCTAGTCTGAATTCCATCTGCAACACAATTGTGACTCTGAAGAACCCAGCTCCCCTCTCACTGGCTTCATGCCAAAGATGCCTTTCTGGGGCATTATCTGAATAGTTATTTGTCATTTGTATTCAGCAAATATTTGTTGAATGATTGAAAGAATATTTATTAATTGACATTCCAAATGCAGTAAGGTTTTTTCCGGACTCAAAACTGCTGATTAGGGGCGTCTGCCTGGGTGGCTCAGTGGGTTAAATGTCCTACTTCGGCTCAGGTCATGTTCTCATGACTCGTGAGTTCAAGCCCCAAATCAGCCTCTCTGCTGTCAGTGCAGAGTCTGTTTCAGATCCTCTGTTCCCCTCTCTCTCTGCTCCTCCCCCATTTGCTCACTTGCACCCACATGAGAATGTTTCCTCTTTCTCTCTCGAAAATAAACATTTTTTCAAGAAATTAAAAAACCCTGCTGATTATATTCTTTTTTATGTTATCTATTTTTTTAAGTTTTTATTTATTTATTTTGAGAAAGAGTGCACAAGTGGGGGAGGGGCAGAGAGAAGGAGGGAAAGAGAGGATCCCAAGCAAGTTCCATGCTGTCAGCTCAGAGCCTGACTTGGGGCTCAATCTTGAGAACTATGAGGTCATGACCTGAGGTGAAATCAACAGTCAGTCACTTAACTGATTGAGCCACCCAGGCACCTCTGTTATCTATTTCAATAGTTTATCAGTTCTTATCAAATATCCAACATTCTCAGTTGACATTTTCATTCGTCATGTCCTTAAGTAAAGAATAGGAAATATTCTCCTTTTTTTTAATGTTTATTTATTTTTGAGAGAAAGATCGAGCACGAGCAGGAGAGGGGTAGAGAGAGAGGGAGACACAGAAACCAAAGCAGATTCCAGGCTCCCAGCTGTCAGCCGGATGCAGGGCTCAAACTCTCAAACCACAAGATCATGACCTGAGCTGAAGTCGGATGCTTAACCGACTGAGCCACCCAGACTCCCCAGAACAGGAAGTATTCTTAAGAAGCAGTTAACAATGGCATCATTGCTATGTTTGAACCAAGTTTTTCTCTTTTTATCTATAGCTTTGAGAGAGATGAACTTGTTTGAAGAATATACAGAGTCAAACAGTTTTTTTTAGAAGTGAATCTGTCTCTGTCTCCTGGACTTTTGGAGTTCAAAGTCCTTTGGCTTCAACACTGCTTTGTTGGAGAGACAAGGGAACTTCGGATCCCCCTACTTCTCTGCCACGTTGGCCCCTCCTCTCAAACAATTTTTTTAAAGAGAAATCTCTTTGACATTTTTATTTTTCAGAAAACTGTGGAATATATTTTCCAGAAATAAAGAGAGATCCAGGCAGATATTTACACACTTGTCCTGAATCTGTGAAAAAGTGGCTTCGACAGCTAAAGAATGCTGGGAAAATTCTGTTGTTAATTACAAGTTCTCACAGTGATTACTGTCGACTTCTCTGTGAATATATTCTTGGGTAAGTAATGAGTCATTCCATTTTCATGGTCTTCTACAATACTGGATAACAAATTAGGCTCGTGCTGTTTTAAAAGTGCTTGACCATGACCGTATCCTTATATTAGACAATGCTGAGAGACATGTAGTTGTTTCTCGTAACATCCCTCAACATCTGTCGACAGCAACACCACCCAGGTACAGTTTAGCAAAGCAGTGTTACCGGGGGCCAGCCTACCGGTGGTCTGGGCTTTAGATGTTCTGAAAGGTTGGTAAACGACATGTCCTTCAAGCAGTGTTCCATGAATTTGGTTTCTCAGCTTTGGATGACTGTTGAGGGACATGGAGTTGTAGGTTTCACTCCCAGGTACATACAGACCTGGAGTACAGCGCCTCTAGCCATTTGAGTGGGGAGCCGTGTACTTCACCATTTTGCACAGTCGGCGATGGGCCTGACATCCTTGAAAATCGAGGCAGTACAAATGCACAGACTTAAGACACATATGGGTTCAAGGCCTACCTTGCAACTTGCTCTGAGACCTGAGGTATGTTCTTGCGCCTCTCTCATCCTCGATTTCGTCATCTTAAAAATGGGACAATAATATCTCATAGGTGTGAGAGGGGAGTTTTGTTTTTTTTTTTATGAAATTTATTGACAAATTGGTTTCCATACAACACCCAGTGCTCATCCCAAAAGGTGCCGAGAGGGGAGTTTAAATAAGCGTAACACAGGTGAAGTATGAGAGTAGTTGATAAGTTTCAGGACGTCTTAATACTTCTGTCATTCTTGTGAGCAATACCAGGGAATATCCATGCTCAGAGCCAGATTCTAAAATGGGCTACTAGATCTCCCTAACGTTTCCTAGGATTTCAGCAAATACTGAATTGCTGGGAATATGAAGCAAGTTTAACCCTCACAACTGACCTCTGGCTGACTTGTTTAGCCTCCTGGTGTCCATGTTCCTCAGCACATGTGAGCCTAGATGGGTCTGTGATATACTTAGATCTGCCAGTAGATTTTCTGCTTTTTAATAATACATAAACCTGGGGTCCTTGAAGTGAATTAAGGTGGAAATCCTGGATGCCTTGCCCAGTGCCTCTCAGACTGTGAGACTATTTGCTGTCCTGATAATGGGACCATGCTTCAGAATAAGCACTCTTACCTTCTTTGTCATTAGCATAGATAACCAAAGTTTTTCTTCCTATCTTACGGTCTCTTTAGCATAGTTTAGATTTGTAGTTACTGTCTTCCCCATTGCTGTAATGAATCCCATCTACCCTTTGCCATCCCAAATGATCCTTAATGTAGTATTAAATACAGGCCAAAAAACAATTATTGTTGTTATCTAAAAATTACCACATTATAAGAGCACACTGATTTTCAAAAGAAGATGCCTTCTTCATATGTGAACACTCTAAAAGATATCACCTGACTTGATCATGCTAGCTTTCTGTAGGACCCATGTAACACACAAAATTATCAATACCTTTTCCTGCTAATAAATCGAGACAAAGTTCAGGGCCCACATTTGAAGATACAGCTCATGAATATTTTTGTTGTTAGAAGCCATTGAATTCACTCACTGTAACTATTACCATCATGAGAAAGCCAGCTTCGCACCCAGAGTTAATGAGTTAATACGCATTTTTCCCCTTACGTTTATACTTCAAGGTTTCGTCAGGAAAAGTTTTGCTCAACCACTTCCTATTTCTGTATATAAAATATATAGAAACCATGCAAAAGTTAATCAAAAGGTAAGAAATGATTCTGTGGTCTGATAGGTAAAGATGAAGTTCTGTTTTATATGGGCTTTTTCTAATTTCTTAAAATTATGAAAAATATTGTTGCTTTTTAGGAATGATTTTACAGATCTTTTTGACATTGTGATTACAAACGCATTGAAGCCTGGTTTCTTCTCCCATTTACCAAGTCAAAGACCTTTCTGGACGCTCGGTGAGTTAACATTTTGTTTCTTCCTTATTTAAGATTTGTTCATTCAGGTACTTCATAAGTACCTGTTGGCTGACAATCAGGTGCAAAGTTCTGTGTTAAATACAACCAGGGGTATACAAGTGATACCAAGTCTTCTTCCCCCCTCACAGAAATGCATAAACAAATACTGCTACTTAGCAGGTGAATAAATGCATGGGATGATCATAGGCCATGTTACCTGTCATGACGAATGTGCCTGGGAAAAAAAGAAAAAACCAACAGGAAATGCCTGCCTGCTGAGTAAACCAGGAGGGCACTTTAGAGGGGCTGACCAGGGAAGGCCTGTCCAAAAAAGTCAGAAAAGGTGACTTACCAGGCAGGACCTGAGGGACAGGTAATGAGAAGAGCAGAGGAGGGGTGGCAGTAGTTTGAGACAGTTCCAGTGATGGAGAAGAGGCCAGCGACTCATGGGAAGAGAGAGGCGGGGAAGTTAAGGAAGCACGCAGCCTCATACACTGAAAATGGGTTTGAGGTGTACGGGTAATCTGGAGAGCTCTTTGGCTGAGGGTGGTGAATGGATTGAATGTGGGAAGAATAGAAAGAGGAAAACCATGAGGGTGCCTAGGTGGCTCAGTCGGTTAAGTGCCTGACTTAGGCTCAGATCACAATCTCCAGTTTGAGTTCAAGCCCCTCATTGGGCTCTGTGCTGACAGCTCAGAGCCTGGAGCCTGCTTCGGATTCTGTGTCTCCCACTCTCTCTGCCCCTCCCCTGTTTGCACTTTGTCTCTCTCTCTCACTCTCAAAAATAGAGAAAGGAAGGAAGGAAGGAAGGAAGGAAGGAAGGAAGGAAGGAAGGAAGGAAAAGAAGGAAGGAAGGGAAGGAAGGAAGGAAGGAAGGAAGGAAGGAAGGAAGGAAGGAGAAAAAGAAAGAAAGGAAAGAAAGAAAGAAAGAAAGAAAGAAAGAAAGAAAGAAAGAAAGAAAGAAAGAAAGAAAGAAAAGAGAAAAGGAAAGGAAGAAGGGAGGAAGGAAATGAGGGAGGGAAGGAAGGAAGGAAGGTAGGAAGGGAGGGAGGAAGGAAGGGAGGGAGAGGGGGAGGGAGGAAGGGCGGGAGGGAGGGGGGGAGAGAGGGAAGAAGAAACCAGGCACTAAGTGTGTCCCAAGTAAGACACCGTGGTAGTTTGGTCTGAGGAAGTAGTACTGGAGATGGAGAGGGGACATATTTAAGATGCATTGTGGAGATGGACAGTAGGACTTGGTGATGCTTTCAGAAGCAGCAGATGAAAAGATAATCAAAAATGACTTGTTGATTTTTCTTTTTTTTTTTAATTGAGCAAAGGAGTGAATCCTCATGTAGCCGTGAGGAAGGTTACAGAAGAAAAGTTTGTATGGGGTGGTGTGGTGATTAAGAAATCATGTTTTGACATGCCTACAAATTCTTCAGCGGGGACTAACAATTAGGAAATTGTATGGATGAGCGTGGGGTCCAAGGGGAACACCTTTAGGGTCAGCGTATAAATTTGGGAGAGTCATTAACTCACAGAAGGATATTTTAAAGCCATGGGCTTATATGTGTGATACAGAGAGAATGACGGAGATAGAAACCAGACTGCAGATAGGTTCTTCTGCATAATAGTTTTTTAAACAGTTCATCCTTCTGTTTCTCAATACTTTTCAATTAAACAGACATAGTGCAAAAATGCAGTAACTTGTTAGCATAAGTTAATACATTTGTGGTCCCCAGTGTATTAAAAAATTTGGTGTATTTTTAATGTGCATTGTTTTCTGTTACTGGCGTGTGTGAAAATTTAATAAAAATCTCTGTAGAACAACGTACGTACTATAATAGGTATAGAACAGGTATAGATTTTCTTGGAAGAAAATACAAAAATCCTGCAGATAAAAACAAACATTGTTGAGTACTTAGTTATGTGTTTAAATATAAATTTGTGAAGAGGGGCGAAACATTTAATTTTTGTTTGTTTGTTTAACAGAGTATTATTTGAATCCCTGATGTTATTTCTTAACAGCAAGGATTTATATGAGACATTAAACCAGTATATAAAAACCACCATCACTTTCTCACTTTCTGCTAGACCAGGGTTTCTTAACTGTTGCACTCCTGAGATTTGGGGCCAGATATTTCTTTGTTAGTGGGAGTGGGGGTGCCATCCTATATGTTATAGGCTGCTTAGCAGCATCCTTAGCCTCTAATCATCTCACCTCCCAATTTGTGACAACCAGAAATGTCTCCAGACATTGTCAAATTTGCCCTGAGGTCCAAAATTGCCATCATTGAAAACAACTGTACTAGGCCATTCTCATGGACATATATGCATATTCTCATATCTTCAGTTTACAAGAACAAAATATGCCCTTGGGGTGCCTGGATGGCTCAGTCAGTTAAGTGTCTGACTCTTGACTTCAGTTCAGGTCATGATCTCAGGGTTCATGAGTTTGAGCCTGGCATAGAGTTCCATGCTGACAGTGCAGACAGAGCCTGCTTGGGATTCTGTCTCTCTCCCTCTCTTTGCCCCTCCTGCACACACACACACACACACACACACACACACACACACACCCTCTCTCTCTCTCTCTTCCTCAAAATAAATAAATTTTTAAAAAAAGATTCTCTAATTCATGATGCTGTATTGTAGTGTTTGTTTTGCTGCTGATTCTGAGTCTTTGCCTACCTGTAACTACTTTGTTTCCACTGCTGGTTTCCCCTCGTCTTTCTCCCTCTCTGTTAACAAAATATTTTATTGCAGTAAGATATTCATTGTGCTCAAAATCAATACAAAGTAAGTTATTAAAATTATTTTCTTATAAATGAAACTATGGGGGCACCTGGGTGGCTCAGTCGGTTAAGCATCTGACTTCGGCTCAGGTCATGATCTCACCGTTCGTGAGTTCGAGCCCTGCGTCGTGCTCTGTGCTGACAGCTCAAAGTCTGGAGCCAGCTTCAGATTCTGTGTCTCCCTCTCTCTCTGCCGCTCCCCCACTCACACTCTGTCTGTCTGTCTCTCTCTCACAAGTAAATAAGCATTAAAAGAAATTTTTTTAAACAAATGAAACTATGTAGTTAATAATAGCTATGAGTAAACAGCAACACAAATGTAGCCTCTAAATCAGTATGTAATCTTCTAAAGATTGCTAACAATAGTAAAGGAAAAATTTGTTGACCATTGTTGTTGAATTCACTGATTTCCATTAAACAAAAAAAGTCTTCCATGTGTTCAAGACAAATAAATTTATTCCTTTGAAGAGTAACCAGAGAAAAGTCTGATTCAGTCCTATATATGCAGTTCAGTGAATTTTTTGGTTAAATGGCATATTTTCCAAGCTTCACACCTATTTCTCAAACGGAGTTTTCCTTAATGTTAATGTCAAAGCATTCTATATTTCATATTATAAAGTGTCTACATGAGTTTTTAGTCAGTTTGGAACTAATATCCATGGTATCACATTTCTCTTTAAAGGTTGATGTTTGGCAGCATTCTATCTTAGCCTTCCTTTCTTCTCTTGCTGTCTTCAGCTACCACTCTGACGGTTTCAGCTAGTACCTATATGAGTGACTCCCAATTCCTTATCTCTAGACCTCACTTTTCCCCCGACTTACAGAGAGGCATATTTCTATCTGCCTTCTAAATTCTCCACACCCTACAGCCCCAGCATTGCAGGAAACTTGGGATGTGCTTATAACTCATTAACCTCCCCTCCCATCTTGGGATGCTCCTCTTCCCATATTCTGTAATTCCATTATAACTTTTCCAACAGATCTTACCCAAACCAGGAAGATCAGTCATCTTCTGTTACTCTCTCCCCTTCACATCACACCTGCCTTCAGTTTTCTCAGATTGGTCACCTACCATATTCCTGCCACTGCCCTTATCATCCCTTGTATGAACTGATACATTCACATCACTACTGGGTATGACGGTACTTAATAACTGATGTCCCGCCCCTATCAGCCTTGTAACCCTCAAACCACCCGTCCTCCATATGGCTGTTAATGTTATCATATCATGCAAATCATGTCAGCCTGTTCTGGTAACTTCCAGTGTCATGTAAATCAAATCACTGCTCCAAATGGTTAAAAGTAGAAGTAAAATAAGGCAAAGGACGCATCTGGGATGGAAGGCACTGGGTGAGCGTGTCCTTGCAGCTGTCGCACAGGCCTGACGTCATCCATTGTCATGGGGACAAGAAAGGGGGAGAGTTGCGTCCGAGTTGGCAGGGGGCTGAGTGCCTCCTTCTAGGCAAAATATGCAGCATCCTGCCCCATCGCTGTGATTTGGCTTTTTGCCAGTGCGAAAGCCTGGGGAGGGGGTGGGGAGGTGTAGAGGAGAGGAGTCCATCTTGCAAGATTGTAACTTCATTGAGGAGAGTGACGATATCTTTTTCACTGCTGTGTCCCCTGTGCTGTCAGCTACCCATCCTCCTGCCCTCAGTTTGAAAACCGTGATTCCCAACTTGCTATCTTTGGTTTCTTGGCCTCACCTGTCACCAGTACACTCTGAAATCTTTCCCTGAGACTTCCCTGGAGCCTCATACCACATTTCCTCCTGCTCACAGCTCTGCTCAGTATTCTGAAATGAGACTTGATATTCTCCTTCCTCCTAGAAAGTGCAACCGTACACGCTGGCCCCTTTATAATCTTTATCTTCATTACTTGACTATCTAGTGAATTGCCCCCCAGCTATAAACCTCCAGTGTCTTCACCCTTTCACATCCAGCATGTTGTACATCAAGTCCTGTTTAAACTACCTCCTGTCTGCTCTCTGTTTCTTTCCCATTAGGCCTTCATTACTCTTCCCTGTGAGTCTCTTACCTCATCCTCCTGCCCTTACTTTGTATCTCTCCTTTCTTCCATCTCTTGCCTGCTGCCCTCAAATACTTGGCACATATTTTCATTTAAATATAAATTTTAAATATATTTTAATAACTTTAATATATGTTATATGAGTCACTTATTACTTACTGTGAAGCATACAGTATAGTTAATCACATACACACAGAATCTCATTGGCTCCCCACTCCATGAAGCATCTAAGGCGATTCTGAACCTGGTTGCTAAGTTACCTTTTCATCTGCACTCTGTCTGATCCCTCCAGATGCCCATTAGTCTGGCCTTGCCAAAATGAATGCCTTCTGTTCTTCTATCAGGTTTTCAATCCTGCTGTTCTCTCCACATCAGTGTTTCCCAGATTTTAATGCACACTCACACCACCTAGGGATCTTGTTAGAATGGAGATTCTGATTCAGTAAGTCTGTGTAGAACCTTAGATTCTGCATTCTAAATTTTTTTTTAACGTTTATTTATTTTTGAGAAGAGAGAGAGAGAGCGTGAGCGGGGAAGGAGAGAGAAAGAAGGAGACACAGAATCTGAAACAGGCTCTAGGCTCTGAGCTGTCAGCACAGAACCCGATGCGGGGCTCAAACTCACATACTGAGATCATGACCTGAGCCGAAGTCGGACGCTCAACCGACTGAGCCACCCAGGTGCCCCTAGATTCTGCATTCTAAACAAATTTTCTGGTGAAGCAGATACTACTGGTCAGATCACCAATGACAGATTTTAGTAACCCTAAGAGAGAAGTTCTTAGAGCCATTAATTGAAGATTGTTATTCTGAAAAGAAACAAACTTCCCATCATATTAGGTATGGAAATGAGCTAGATAGTTAAAGAATAAACTAAAGGAAAAGACTTTTAAAGAATTAACTGCTATTAGTTACTAAAGAATTATGAATATTAAAGAATTATGAATTATAACCCCAAACCAAAGTAGATAAAGGTTTTGCTTTCTATTCTATTAAATTTGCTCCTACTCACTGGTAAGGTATTTATTTCTCTTAAGATGTAATTTTCCTTTTATGGCTCCCAACACAGACAAGCATTTTAGCAGATATTTTCATTAAAAAGTGTCTTTTTAAGGGAGGCACCCGTCTGGCTCAGTTGGTAGAGCATGCGACTCTTGATCTTGAGGTCATGAGTTCAAGCCCTACATTGGGTTTAGAGCTTACTTGAAAAAATAAATTTTAAAATACAGCATTTTCAATATTAAGCCAATATAAAAATTATTACAACATATTTGGGGCACTTGGCTAAGAAGAGCCTGACTCTGATCCCGGGGGTCATGAGTTCAAGCCCCACATTGCATGTGGATATCACTAAAAAAAAAGCTTACTTTTTAAATGTCTTATTGCCCATGCCAAAGAATAAATGGAGAAAGTATGTATAAAAAAATGCACAATTGGGAAAAAAAATTTTCTAACTCAAAATTGAAGAAGGGATATGTAAGAGAAAATATTAAATGTCCAGTCAAGTCCACATTATATAGAAAGGAGTTCAGGAAATCAAAAGAATTAGAGATATATTTTTAATTATAAATCATTGCTAAGTAAACCTCTACCAAGTCAGAGATTGCTACCAGAATATTAGCATCCTGAGGACAGGGACTTGGGCCATCTAGTTCACTGCTATAAACCTCGTACCTGAAGTGTTCTGTAAAAGATAGTTGAAATAAAGAGCAAAAGAAAAAAAGAAAATGAGTTTTTTCCATCTCAGAGTCTATTTGATCCCACCAAGCTGTGAGGATTCTCTCATGTTTGTAACTTTTTCCTTATAACAACAAAAGATTGGCAACATCTCACATAGCTACCAATAGATGACTATTAAATAAATTATGGAACATGCATCTATTTTAAAAACTAGGTACATAACAATGTATTATCTAGAGGAGTTTTTTTTTTTAATTAAATTGAAGAAGAATGTGCTAATACTTCTGTTTAAATGGGAGGGTTCGTGGGTATTGTATTAATTGCCAAGGCTGCTATAACAATATACCGCTGACTGAGTGGCTTAAACAACACAAGTGTATCTTCTCTCAGTTCTGGGGGCTAGAAGTCTGAGGTCAAGGTGTCAGCAGGATTGGTTTCTTCTGAGGCCTCTCTTCTTAGGAGGGGCATCTTTTTCCAAGAACATATAGTCTTCCTTCTGTGTCGTAATCTCCTAATTCTCTGTGTCTCAATCTCTAATGAGGACAATAACCGTATTATATTAGACTCACCCTAATGACTGAATTTTAACTTCCAAGGCCTTGTCTTCAAATACGGTCACATTCTGAGATGTTGGTGGTTAGGACTTCAACATATGAATTTGAGGGGAACACAGTTCAGCTCGTAACAAGTATGTACACATGCCGACTCTTCAAAATGTGGGTTTGCAATATGCGCAGTTTATTGTATATCACTCATACCTCAATAAATGTGTGTTTAAAAGGAAGAGGAAAAGAATATATGTTACCTTTTGTAGAAGAGGTGAGTGCATAGCAGATAGAGTTCAAAAATGGGACTTTTAATATATGTAAGTGTATTACTGACGAAAATCACATAAATCACATAAATACATACTGTTTAAACGTTAAGATAGTAACTCCAAGCACACTGGGAGTTGGGGGGAACAGGTGTGAGCTGCCACATGAGCCACATTCAGGCAGCTGTGGGCTGAGGTGAGTGGTCAGGCAGAGGTACACAAAACTTCTTACAAAACTCTTGCTCTCTATAGCAAGGTTTTCTGACCTAGATAAGTTATGGAACTTATCTTTGTTCAGGATTGTTAGCCATAGCCTTGACTGTATCATTTCCCCATATTTATTTTGGGACTCTTTTACTGACTAAAATTTTACTACTTTGCGGGGCGCCTGGGTGGCTCAGTCGGTTAAGCGTCCGACTTCGGCTCAGGTCATGATCTCGCAGTTTGTGAGTTCGAGCCCTGCGTCGGGCTCTGTGCTGTCAGTTCGGAGCCTGGAGCCTGCTTTGGATTCTGTGTCTCCTTCTCTCTCTGCCCCTCCTCCACTTGTGCTCTGTCTCTCTATCAAAAGTAAATAAATGTAAAAAAATTTTTTTAAATAAATAAAAATAAAATTTTACTACTTTGTTTTTACTTTTCTTGTCCATATGCTCTTAACAATAAGAAAATAAAAAGGTTGTTTGATTTACTATTTGCTTTAATTGATTGCTCTTCCAGCTCTATCCAACCCTTATCTGCTTCCTAACTTCAGTCAGTTTTGGGGGAGTTTGCATGTTATAGGAACAACTTTGAGCTTTGGTCTGAGTTTTTCTCCTTGAAGGTTATCACCTAAACATCCATTAGTCATTGGGGCGCCTGGGTGGCTCAGTCGGTTGAGTGACCAACTTCGGCTCAGGTCATGATCTCACGGTTTGTGAGTTCGAGCCCCGCGTCGGGCTATGTGCTGACAGCTCAGAGCCTGGAGCCTTCTTCAGATTCTGTGTCTCCGTCTCTCTCTGCCCCTCCCCCACTCATGCTCTGTCTCTGTCTCAGAAATAAATAAACATTAAAGAGAAATATAAAAAAAATCCATTAGTCATTAAGTTAAAAGATTTGAGGAATAATTTGGACATCTTATGATACTCAGGTACAAAAAATTGTTCTGAATATATATTTTCATAGGAAGATTTCTTAAATTAATGCGTTTTGCCCAGTTCTTAAGAATGTTTTAAATTGAAACCATGACACAATTGAATTTTATGAAAATAATACTGGTTTACATTTTTAATAATATAGAACTGTTTCCTGAGTCAATATGAGAGAGATTGTATAAACAATACTTTACAAAATGAGGTTCAAAATGCAATCTAAAGTCCACCTTTTTTTAATTCATTGCTGACCTGTTCTTAATATAATGGAGGAAAGTAGGGGCGCCTGGTGGCTCAGTCAGTTAAGCGTCCGACTTTGGCTCAGGTCATTATCTCACGGTTTGTGGGTTCAAGTCCCACATCCGGCTCTGTGCTGACAGCTCAGAGCCTGGAGTCTTCTTTGGATTCTGTGTCTCCTTGTCTCTCTGCCCCTCCCCACCTCACACTGTCTGTCTGTCTCTCTCTCTCTCTCTCTCTCTCTCTCTCAAAAATAATAATAATTTAAAAAAAAGAAGACAGTAAACAGCAATCCATATGGATATTACAGAAGATGACAGATAAAAATTTCTCTTGTGCTACAGTTGTTTCTTGTTTGTGGCAATTCCATGAGCCATATCCAGGTCCAGGAATCCAAATTTAGAGATGGTTTATGGGTCTGTCTTCTAGCCTCCATTTGAAGTCCTAATGTAAACTGTGGAGTTTGGTTAATAATAAATCAGTTATCAGCTTTGAGACCTTGAACAAAATAACTTCTCTGAGATTTCTGCTCAGTTAAGAGGGTTGTTATGAGGAATAAAAATACATACCTCTCCCATTATCAATATTCTCCCCGCCGCCCCACGCCCCCAACGAGAGTAGTACATTTGTTTCAGTTGATGAACCTGCCTTGACACATCATTATCACCAATAATGGGGGAGGCTATGCGTGTGCAGAGGCGGGGGGGGGGCGTGTATCAGAAATCTCCGTACCTCTCAGTTTTGCTGTGAACCCAAAACTGCTCTAAAAAATAAATTATTTTAAAAACATATTTTTAAATTATTTTTTAATATGAAATTTATTGTCAACTTGGTTTCCATACAACACCCAGTGCTCATCCCAACAGGTGCCCTCCTCAATGCCCATCACCCACTTTCCCCTCTCCACGCCCCCCATCAACCCTCAGTTTATTCTCAGTCTTTAAGAGTCTCTTATGGTAAAAACATATTATTATATGTATATGAAAAATCATATGTCTATACATAGAGATAAAGACATCCATGGAGGGCTTGTAATGCATAGGTGCTCACTGAATGCTAGCTCCCATTCCCTCATGGTTCCTTCTTATACATGTCCTGCAGCCATGCTTGGTGTGGTCTGCCCATATGGGTGCTCTTACTTGATTAAAAAGTAGAGGATTATTAAAAAAAAAAGCATATGATGGTCAAACTCTATTTTCAGAGAATGATGAGGAGCAGGAGGCATTGCCATCTCTGGATAAACCTGGCTGGTACTCCCAAGGGAACGCTGTCCACCTTTATGAACTTCTGAAGAAAATGACCGGCAAAAGTGAACCCAAGGTATTTTCTGATTGAGGTGGAGTTCTTGATGCCCACTTACAGACATAAACCATTATAAATTAAAACATAATTCTAATTCCATTCAGCTTAGTTATCTATGGGGAAATCATCTACTTCTGCCTATCTGTCAGTCTCTTATTTCTTCTGCTTAAACAAGCCCTTTCTTTGTTGATCTAGACTGGGTTTTCATCTCTAACAGAAAAGAGCAGAGATTCCAAGCAGGGAGCCACAGTTCTAGGGAATACGCTGGATAAGCGTATGGGGTACCTGAGGAATGATACCCTATAACAGTTCTCAAAAAATTTTTGCAGTAAGTGAAATACAGCACAGACTAGCCTAAAGACCCACTTGCATTTGATACTCTGGTCACATTGTTGATGTTGGACATTGGTGCATTTTTTACAGCAGAACCCTTTCTTCTGAAAAATGTTTATTGGAGAGATCAGTGTGTAACTGAGACCTGTGCCATTGGTTCCCACTTTGCCATAAGCCCCTGGGAATTCTTGAGGGGTTTAGTAGACAGAGCATCCTGACTTGAAGGTTCTAGTTCATTTTCCCTTACTCTCGTTTCTCATCTGTAAATTGAGGGGTATGGATTAGATCAGTGGGGCAATGCCTCAGAATACCTGGGGAGCCTCCCAGAGTCCACCCGCCCCAACCCCCTGTCCAAGATTCTGTTTCGGCAGGTTTGGGTGGGTACCAGGAACTCCTGGGCAAGGGCTGTGATGTGTGCTCCTGTTAATCTAACCCACTGTAACAAGACCAGGTCATCTGTAATATGTCATCAGTTCTTCAATCCTGAGGGCAGGTTCATCTGCACACAAATGGACTCTGACTTCTTCAGAAAATTGAATAAAATCAGTTAGCCTCTTCCTTTCTTCTACCTGCAAATGTATCGTGTAACTTCTTACAACAGACTGGTGTCCTGCAAACCAAATGCGGCCAGTTTACAGTCACCTGTGACGTTACTCAAGGATGTTTATGTAACTTTTGTCTTACTCTGATACCTGTTGACGAATTTTTTTCTGCTTCCGTGAAGTGAACACTTTCTTGCACAGTTCTCATCCCTCAAACGGAATTTGCTGTCTGACTTACAGGTCGTTTACTTTGGTGACAGCATGCATTCAGACATTTTCCCAGCCCGTCATTATAGTAACTGGGAGACAGTTCTCATTCTGGAAGAGCTCAGAGGGGACAGAGACGGGAAGCCTGAAGAATCAGAGCCTCTAGAGAAGAAAGGAAAATATGAGGTAAGGATTCCCTTCAGCTCTCTCCTGGAAAGAAAAACCTTTATGTTGATATATCTTAGAAAGAGCTTGTTTGTGCCAAGAGTGATGAAACCTGTTGGCATTTATGGTGATCTTCTTGCCATCTCAGCTCTATTGTTTATTTTGTTGATAATTTTTAAATGATGCCAAGATGACCCTGACCATCTGTCTTCCTGGCCGTCTGCTGTCATCCAATGCTGTGACACCCTGGGTGATTTTGGCTGATGCTGAGATGGCTAGATCCAGACTCACTGTAGTCATACCCTATGTCTCTTCTGCTTGGTCATGAAAGTTTTTCTGCGCTTTCTTCATGAGTTTACGTTAACGAAACTGGTAACTCCTTTAGACTTATTCCTGAGCTGCCGAGAATAAACTTAGGTGAAGACTGGAGGTAAAGAAAAGTAAAATATGTCTAGAAAAGTAAAAATAAATCTAGAAAGGGAAAATAGTATAAAAAAGCAAAAAGGGGCTACCTGGGTGGCTAAGTTGGTTAAGCATCTGAGGCCTGCTTCAGGCTCTGTGCTCCTCTCCTGCTTACACTCTGACTCTCTCTCTCTCTCTCTCTCTCTCTCTCTCTCTCTCTTTCTCTCTCAAAAATAAATAAAAAAACATTAGTAAAAAACATTAATAGAGGCACCTGGGTGGCTCAGTCAGTTGAGCATCTGACTTGGGCTCAGGTCATGATCTTGCAGTTTGTGAGTTCAAGCCCATCGTGGGGGCTCTGTGCTGACAGCTCAGAGCCTGGAGCCTGCTTCGGATTCTGTGTTTTCCTCTCTCTGCCCCTCCCCCGCTCATGCTCTGTCTCTGTCTCTGTCTCTTTCTTAAAGATAAGTAAACATTTTAAAAACTTTTAACGTTTTTAAATGTCATGTTTTTATGAGGTTTCCATTGAGTGCCATTTAGTCTTCAAGATGACATTGGAAGTTTTTTGGGCTGAGTTAAGAAGAGCTTTAAAGCAATCTTGCAGGAGGTGTAGGCCTTCTATCCTGAGTGACCTTGGAGAGGGTTTTCACTAAAGAGAAATTAGGAGCTTTGGTTTCTTCAGAATGATTTGAGAATGCAGGTACTATGTTAAGAAAATGAAGAATCCATGGGAAAGTTTCCTCCAGCATTACAATAAACAGTAGCCCAATCTTTTCCCCACAGACCCCTTTCCTCTTGTTAATTAGTTACAAACACACCATAAACAAAGAGCTCGTAATTGGCTTTTAGACAGGAAATAGTGAGTTTTATTTGAAGATTTGAAGGTTTTTTTGAAAATTTTACTTCATAAGACAAAATTGAAATAATGTTCCTTTCCTATCAAACTCTACCTCCCCAACCGACCCTGCCGCACTGAACATAGACAAGGAAGCAAGGAATGGGAAGGTTTGGCCTAGTGACGGGGTGCAGATAAAGCCCTCAGAAGGTTCCAGAGTTAGCCCTGAACTCTTTTTCCATCTCATGCTGTTGAGGTTCCAGGAAAAGGGAGTTGTGGAAGATAGATTCCCTGTCCTGTTGGGGGCTAAGGCAGGTATTTTGGTGCGGGATTCCCAGTTGTGGCCCAAAGCATTTTGTTGAAAACTCCCCAGTATCCTCGTACTCCTTGACTCCAAAGTTATTCTGGTCATGCTGACACCACCAGTTTTGAGGCAGTATTTGTATTGACGGCCCATTCTTAGTAGAGGTTTCAGGCCAACTTAGGAGTTTTATCTACTCTAAGGAAAATCCTCTTATCATACATCTTTCTGCTTATATTTAAAGGCAGATTTAAATTTTAATTTAAACACAATTATGTGGGTTTTTAAAAATTATCTTGTGGGGCGCCTGGGTGGCTCAGTCGGTTAAGCGGCCGACTTCGGCTCAGGTCATGATCTCGCAGTCCGTGAGTTCGAGCCCCGCGTCGGGCTCTGTGCTGACAGCTCAGAGCCTGGAGCCTGTTTCAGATTCTGTGTCTCCCTCTCTCTGACCCTCCCCCATTCACGCTCTGTCTCTCTCTGTCTCAAAAATAAATAAACGTTAAAAAAAAAATTTTTTTTTTAAAAATAAAAATTATCTTGTAACACAAATCTAGGAGCTTCTAAAAGACTTCTAAAAACTTCTAAAAGACTGCTTTCATATTTAAGTTCACCTGTATTCCTATTCACAGCACACTTCTTCCATCAGCACATCAAAGCCTGGTGTAAGCACAGCATGTCATGAGAATTCAGTTGCTTTCCTGCTTCCCTGTGAAGGAAACAAGAATACAGATACCCTCAATTGTTACAGGAGGAGGAAATCATCCATTAAGCATCACATGAGGGTTCATCTGTTGATTTTGTGATTATTATGAAAAATGTAGTTTCATTTTCCTAATCAGATGTCAAACACAACATACATAACACGCAGTCTTTTATTAAGTACAAAGCCTGAATGCAAAAGGATTTAGTTTCTTATTTCTAGTTAACTTAATTCAGCTTAAGTAAACTTTTCACAGTATAATTTAAAAACAAATCAACAAGATCCCTCGGGATTGATGCACTCACTGAACCAAAACATTAACATTTACTATATTCTGTGGAGATTAGCATTTTGTTTCACTTAGGCTTGAATTCAGTTTCTTAGATATTTACAGTAATTTCTACCCTAGATAAAACCATCTGGAATGTGAAGATTTTACTTCCCTTCATTTGTGACAACAAGCTCAAGATAAGGACAGAGAACATCTCAAATGGCTCTTCAAAGGCTTAGATAAGCAAGGCTTTTTCAAAGGCGCTTTTTTTTTTTTAATGTTTGTTTATTTTAGAGAGAGAGAGCATGCGAGCCTACATGATCAGGGGAGGGTCAGAGAGAGAGAGGGAGACACCGTGAGATCATGACCTGAGCTGAAGTCAGAGACTCACCTGACTGAGCCCTATAAAAAACTTTTTCTAGAATCTTACTGCATCTGTTGATTTTCTAGTGCACTATATTGGAGCATGGCAGATAAGGAAAAATGGCCCATTTTAATGATTAAAGTAAATCCAGTTAAGGAGACTAGGGGAAAATAATTTGTTTTTGTTCATCTTTATTTCCAGAAATAAATCAAAAGTCACTTCATTAATCTTGCAATTACTTAGTCTTTATTTCATTAAGATTAGCCTCCAAAGGGAGCTCTCCTCTTTAGCTTCCTGCATTACTGTTCTCATCTGTTTCTTCATTTTAACTCAAAACAAATGAAAATATATTCTTCAGCTTTTTAGAATAACATTATGAAATTTAGGTGCCAAAACAATTCATTTTAATGATGAAAATTCTCAACAAACAAGAAGGGGCCACCCTTTTATTAGAGAAAGGCTATCCAACAAAAAAACCCAGTGAGAATATAATCTATAATGGAAAACTTTAATGGGGAAAAAAGCCATACTTAATGGAGACATATGCTCTTTAAGGTTCTGAGCTAGACAAAGGATATCTGTTATTAATTATATTGTGTAACAGAGCTGGCCAAAACCACAAGAAGAGAAAAAAAAAATACAAATTAGGATTAGAAGACACCAAATTGTGATTATTTCAGAGTTATATGGTCATTAGCATAGAAGACCATAGGGAATCAACAAACTATTATAACTTTGAATAGAGTTGTCAAAATGCGGATCCAAATCAGCATTCAAAAATCAATAGCTTTTCTATGTACCCTCAGTAACCACTTAACAAAGTATAACAAGAAATAAATCATTTAAAAAGCAATGAAAATGAATCACGATGTAGGAATTAATACATCCCATAAGACTTAACAGAGAAATTTTTAAGTCTTTAGTAAGGATTCTGGATTCCTTTAGTAAGGAATCAAAAGTACAGATTTCTAGTTATAAAATAAATAAGTCTTGGGGACCTAATGTACAGTGTGGTAACTATAGTTAATAATATTGTATTGCATATTTGAAAGTTGCTAGGATATTAGATTTTTAAAGTTCTAATCACACACAAAAAAATCTTTGTAACGATGTATGGACTTACTGTGATCAATTTGTAATGTACACAAATATGGAATTATTATGTTCTGCATCTAAAACTAATATAATGTTATATGTCAGTTATACCTCAATTTAAAAAAAGATTCTAAATACAGATGAACAAAGGGGAGAGATACACCATATTTTAAGATTATATTGACCTATTTTCCTTTATTTATAGTCAATGTAATGTTATGCAAAATCCCAGGAGGATTTTGAGTGGCCCTTCACAAACTGATTCTGCATTTAGGCAGAAAACTGAAAACCCACAAATAGCTAAGACAATTTCATTAAAAAAGGATAATGGAAGGAAGGAATTTCATCCTATCAGATACTAACCACGTTTGGAAGCTACAGTAATTTTTTAGTATAGCACTAATAACAAACTAAAAAGGTCAGTGAACAGAGAAAGAAGAACCCGGACAAAGGCCCTCTATCACAAGTTACTATGTAAATGTGATATATGTTAGAGGATTATCAATCAGCAGGAAAAGATCGATGGTTCACTAAGTAGCACTGAATAAGTAGACTCAATATATGGAGAAAAATGATCCCTTTTCTCCCCTTATGTAAATTCCGAATGGATAGATCTGAAAATAAGAAATAGATTTGTAAAATTAATTGAAGAAAATTTATGAAAATATTTTTGTGGCCTCAGAGTGGAGAATTTCTCAAGTTAGAATCCAGATGGTGGTGATGGACAAAGATGAACGAAGATGAAGCCAGGGTGTCCAGCTGGCTCAGTCAGTAGTGCATGCAACTCTTGATCGTGGGATTGTAAATTCAAGTCCCATCTTGGGTGTAGAGATTACTTTAAAAAAAAAAAATCCAAAGAGGCAACAATAAGTAGAAAAAATGACAACTTTGTATCAATATTGAATATTTTTGTTCTGGGCACCTGGGTGGCTTAGTTGGCTGAACATCTGACTCTTGATTTTGGCTCAGGTCATGATTTCACAGTTAGTGGGATTGAGCCCCATGTTGGGCTCTGTGCTGACAATGCAGAGCCTGCTTGGGATCCTCACTCTCCCTCTCTCTTTACCCCTCCCCCACTCTCTTTCTCTCAAAATACATAAATAAACTTTAAAAAAATTAATAAATACTTTTGTTCAAGACCCCTGGAATAGTGTTAACCAGTGAGCAAAAGAAGGGAAAAGGGTCTCACAGCATCCATTTAGGTGGGAATTTATGAAATTGCCCTTTTACGTATGTCAAAAATAGTTGAATATCAGCACTTGCATGTGGTTGAACCTGATGAAACCAACAGTGAATTCATATCTAGTCAAGTAGGAAATTGGTATCCAGCAGTTGACTGCAGGGGAAAGCTTACATAGGAGGAGATACCTGTTCTCCCTAGTAATCCACGAAGCACACATTGAAACAATGGTGAGATTGATACCACCTGAAAACATTCAAATTGATAAAATTGAGTCTGAATTTTTAAACTGATTTACTAATAAAATAGTCTGAATTACACTTCTATGAGTTAGATTAAGAAAACATAAAGCAGGACCAGTATTGTTCACTAAAGCTTCACTTCATTACATTTGACAATTCTGTACCAGAATAAAAATAAATTTTAATCTTATTTTAGTAAACAGCTATTTGGTGTTTCAGTCATAAACACTGTTTTCTTAAGAATTATGCCTGGATAGGGGGGAACCTCAGCGGCTCAGCCAGTTAAGCATCCACTCCTGATTTCGGTTCAGGCATGATCCCAGGGTTGTGAGATTCAGCCCTGCTTGGGATTTGCTCTCCCTCTCTCTCTGCCCCTCTCCCACTCATGTGTGCACAAGTGCACATGCGCTTTCTCTCTCTTAAATTAAAAAAAAAAGAAAGAAAGAAAAAGAATCATGCCTGGAATATAACCACTACCCTTTAGAAATTTTCAAAACGAAGAGTATATCTGTGTTAGGACCTAGGAGTACACCTAAGAGACCTACTTATCTCTCAGTACTCCTATCGGGTAACTAAAAAATGAAAGATATTTGTTAGAAAGAACTGATAATTTGAAACTTTGTATCAGTTTATTGGCTTTATGTTCCAGATACATTGAAAACAATGAATAATAATTGTGTCCTCATTCTCTTCTAAAAAAAACCTTCCCCCCAAAATAAATACCAAATAAGAAAGTTAGACCAAGTTGTTTTTTAACTATTTACTAGACAAAGTAATAATAAAATTAGGGAGTTAATCATGGAGAAAAACATTTACCCTTCTAGATTGCTGTGTTTGGGATAGTTTTTAGATTAAAACCAACAGACTATTTTTTTAAGCCAATTCTCACTTAAGATGAATGATATTTCATAATAAAGAAATATCATTCCTTTTCCACAAATGTGGTATACCTAAAGCCTATTTGCCATGTAATGCAAATGTTATTTAATCTTGGCGATTTGAGTATTTTTGAGTTTTATGTATAGTGATAGTAAATATTTGAATATCACTGCTTTGAAAACATTTTCCTTTTTAGTCTCATAAAAGATACAATGAGTTTGGAGTTACATTCTTACAAATTCCTTTCTATGAGATACGTTAAGCTGGTTAGGTTCCCCTCCCCCCCCACCCCCCCACCCCCCCACCCCCCCACCCCAAGGGGCTCTTTTGCAGTTAGTCTTGTCAATAAAAATAAGTTACAAGTTAGAGGAAACTGGTTATATTCATAACTTTTTGTCCTTCTTTAAAACTTCTTACTTTTCCATTGTGATCAGTGACCTGACATGATTATTCATACACTGTTTTTCATTTTCGAGACCATAAATGAATCATTTCTAATTCATGGAAGTATGGAGAGAGAAATCCAATGTAACTTAGTTTACATATGTATAACACTCTTTCCTATATAGGTACATCCTTAATTAAATCACCTCACTGTAATTGGTAGTTCTGTGTATGTGTCTACATATACTACACGTATTTCAGAGCAGTACTCAAAATTTTTATCACAAGTGTCAAACATAAGAGCTTATTGGATTAGCTCTTAATAAGATCTTAGTAAGATCACTCATTATTAAACAGTCTAATAGCATTCTCTTGTTCAGCACATACATACACTGAGTTTTTAATTTACACAAGCCTCTTTGTTAAGAATATCCAGAAACTTGTGGTTGAGTTACACACAGTTCCTTTTTACAGAGTGTATTACAGTCCAAGGATAGAGGAGAAGGGAACCTTGAGTATGCAAATAAAACATAACTGTCTGGAGGGAATACAAGTTATAAAAGAGTTTCAGACAATGAAGGATGCATACGTCATTGAGGAAGATTACAGAAAACTTCATAAAGAATGTAGAATTTGAGGTAGACATTAAAGCATCAGTATATCTTCAATTGATGGAAATAGTAACATATTCTTGGCTCAGGAAATAATGAGTTCAATGTATGGCAGTTGTACAGGCTATAATGCACGGTCTTGACCATAAAATAGCAAATTGTGTAGATGTGTCAGCCAGAGAAACAGTTTTGAAGGTGGGGGCTAACAGGATTGAAGCTTTCATGTAGCTGTGTAAGGGAGGACTTGGGTGGTGGGACAGGTGATAAGCCTGGTGCTTCTGGAAGGGGTTGGGACTCAAAACATAGCTACTTTTCAAACACAGGCGACTGGAAATAATGGATTTTATCCATATAAAAATGGAAGTTGAGAGAAAGAGCTGGTTTTGTGAGGAGAAAGATATGACTGATTTCATGTTATATCTTATTTCCTTGAAGTATCTGGGGGAAATCAAACTGGCTTGGGAGATAGGTCGGGACTAGTGAAGAAAATTGGGATATAGATAAATGTCCAAGGGAGACTAGAGAAAGGAGAAGAGGCTAGAAACTTGATGAGAACACTTACCAGTAAAGGATGATACCTACAAGATATAAAGCTCAAACAAAAATAGGAGTGCTCCTTGTTGATACGTTCAAGAATGGAATGATTCTTTTGATTAGTTGTATATATATGTGTGTGTGTGTATATATATGTGTGTATATTATATATATATAACATTAATATATATTGTGTGTGTGTGTGTATATATATATATATATATATACACATTTTTTTCCTGGCTTATACACAACAAACATGTATTTCTCATAGTTCTGGAGGTTGTTAGGCTCAAGATGATGGTGCTAGCCAATTTGGTATCTGGTGAAGATCTACTTCCTCATAGACCATCATCTTTTCACTGTACCCTCACATGCCAGAAGAGGGGAGATAGCTTGTTTTGTAAGAGCTTTAATCCCATTCATGAGGGCTCCATGCTCATGAGCTAAGCAACCTCCCAAAGGCCTCACCTCCTAATACCATCACCTTGGGGGTTAAGACTTCAACATCTGAATTTTGGGGAGGCACAGACATTTAGACCATAACAGCACCAATATTACATTAAGCCAGAAAGGGTAGATAAATCTGTTTTCCTGTTTTCATAGGAATAGGGAACAGCCTACATTTTACCACTCTGTGTTTGCAGAACCATTATCTACATACAGTGTACGTGATGCGAATCATCTCTTTTCAGATTCATTATTTTGGAAAAGATAGTGAACTAAATAATGAATCTTACTACTTTATGAATTGCTTAATAAACATTGGGAAATTCAAATACACCTTAAATGTATATATACAGAATCAAGGATATTCATATTCTATACTGCTTTTAAATATCTTTGGTGAAATCCAAATAGGTTCTTGCTGACTGCTTTCTAAACATCATCATTTGAAAACATTCTCATCTTCATCAAATGAGTTACAGCACAAAGAATTATGAGTCTAGAGGCATGATTTAAGACTCTGTGGTATTCCAAAATGAAATTTTCATCAGAAAATGATGACAGATTTATAATCCAGATTATATGGATACATTGGGATTTTTTACAGTTTTAATTTTATCCATATCCATAAAACACTGAGAAGTATTTTTTTAATAATCTTTTATTTAGTCTACAATTGTTACATCCCTGCTCTGACCCAGGTACCAAGCCTTAAAGTTACACTAATACATAAGGAAGTTCCTAACCTTAGGTACTTCATTATCTGTCAAAGGTGAAAAGTAAGTAGTATGATAAATAAAGGTAGCATGAGAAGTCGTATATTAGGGATAAACTAAGGAAAATGGAAGACCTGAACTAACCTGAGGGTGGGAGGTCAAGGAAAATGTCCTGGATGGCATCCAGGTCAGATCCCAAAGGATGAGAAAAAGGGTTCCCAAACAAAACCGGGGGAAGATACTTGTACCAGGGGAGGCAAGAACTTCTAAGCTTGGTTTCCCTTTTTAGGTAGTATACAGTTTAGTTAAAGGTAAACAACTGAAATTCCTAGAGTTTTTTATTTTGATTTACTTAATGGGGGAACAACTTATGACATTGAAAATTAATCATTTTTTTCATTGTTCTGTTCTCTTGTTTCAGGGACCAAAGGCAAAGCCTCTAAATACATTATCTAAAAAATGGGGCTCTTTTTTTATTGATTCAGTTTCAGGACTGGAAAATACGGAAGACTCATTATTTTATACATGGTCTTGTAAGAGAATCAGTACTTACAGCACCATTGCAATTCCAAGTATTGAAGCAATAGCAGGTAAGCAGGAAAATACTTATAAAGCTTTAGCTGTTACTAGATATTAATGACTAAGTACTAGATTTCTTGCCTTCAAAAGAAGAAAATTTTCCCATGGTATTTATTTTTCTTGGGATACACCTAGTTACGGCAACCTAGGGAATTAGGACCTGCCTGTCTCCTGGGGCCACCCATAAAAGCTGGACCTTTTTTTTTTAAGTCTGCTTGGAGTCATAGGATAAAAGGAAAAATTGCCAGGACAGGATGCTAAAGGCCAAGTAAGATGAACCTGACTTTGGGAGCCCCCTTTCCCTCACTGTTGGCTAATTCTAGAGAGGGCACCAGAGAACGTGAGTGGGCCTTTCATTAGCTGAAGCTAATGAGCCTTCAGGGACAGGAAGTGGAAGGTAGGGTCTACAAGAGGAGAGGTGGGCCTGATAGACTCTCTTAATCTGCATGGAGACCCTGAATTTACCTTAAAGATAACTGAAGCTCAGGGGCACCTGGGTGGCTAGTCAGTTAAGCGTCCAACTTCAGCTCAGGTCACGATCTCACAGTTCGTGGGTTCAAGCCCCGCGTCGGGCTCTGTGTTGACAGCTCAGAGCCTGGAGCCTGCTTCAGATTCTGTGTCTTCCTCTCTCTCTGTCCCTCCCTGCTCACACTCTGTGTCTCTCTATCTCTCAATAATAAATAAACATTAAAAAAACATTAGGGGCGCCTGGGTGGCGCAGTCGGTTAAGCGTCCGACTTCAGCCAGGTCACGATCTTGCGGTCCGTGAGTTCGAGCCCCGCGTCGGGCTCTGGGCTGATGGCTCAGAGCCTGGAGCCTGTTTCTGATTCTGTGTCTCCCTCTCTCTCTGCCCCTCCCCCGTTCATGCTCTGTCTCTCTCTGTCCCAAAAATAAATAAACGTTGGAAAAAAAAATTAAAAAAAAAAAAAAACATTAAAAAAAAAAAGATAACTGAAGTTCAGTGTTAGATCAGCTAAGTCCCTAAAACTGGATTGAGAATATTCTCTTTTGAGGAAGGTAACATCATTCTAGGACTCAAATTTTTTCTAAAAGCATCATTATAAGGTTCAGCACGTAATGAAAAATAGCCAGCCTGACCCCTGTTAGAAGACTGAAGATGCAAGAAGGAATATACAG
Organism: Prionailurus bengalensis; assembly: GCF_016509475.1. Taxonomy (NCBI): domain Eukaryota; kingdom Metazoa; phylum Chordata; class Mammalia; order Carnivora; family Felidae; genus Prionailurus; species Prionailurus bengalensis. Next base: position 104,684,809 of record NC_057349.1, read on the forward strand.
CAACAAAGGGACAGATATGTGAATCAATTAAATGAACATTTACTATTGGAACAATTTTTAAAAAAAAGTCCTAAGACATTTAAAGAAAGAATTTTAAAACATGCTGCCAATGGCAGTGGGACAGCTGGAATTAAAATGTTCTAACGTCCTTGTATTATATGGTAAGGCCTAAGAGTATATTAGGTATTGATAACATACAAAATGTATGTGTAATCTCTAAGATAACTCAAAGAAACTCAAAGAATCTCAAAGAAACTGTAATGAGATATATACTGAGCTAATTATGTAAAATAACTTAAAATCTAAAGGAAAACAAAAATAGGAAGAAAAGAGAGTATGAAAAAGAAACAATACAAATGGAGAGTATTCACTAAGATGATGTGTTTAAAGCTAAGTAATAGTATTAAGTATGGATGGCAAAATTCTCTGGTTAAAGGCCTGAATGAAATAACAAAACCCAACTATGAGCTGTTCATAAAAGACATCTCTGAAATATGAGCACACAGTTTGAATATCAGAAGATGGTGACAGATAATACCATGTTAATCATAATCAAGAGTTAGATATATTAATGTGAAACAAAGTAGACATTAAGGGAAAAATCCATTATTAACACAAAAGAGAATTACTTCATAATAGTAAATTCTGTTTTCAGAAATATATATCTGAAGTATGAGATATTCACCAGGGTCCTTCTTCTCTCTGAGGGCAGAACTTAATCCTTCCCTGTTTTCTTAAAACTGAGAAACTGCTGAAAAATCCACTCTGCTTTGCAGAGGTATATGCTTATGCTTGCTTATTAGTTTCCTTAAGTTGCCGTCAGAATTTGCCAATGGGCCTGAGGAGCAAACCAGTAGACTCCAGTTCTCCAGCCATTCCTTCACAGCAGATTCCTAGCCCCCCAGTTTCCATTCCTTCACAGTATTTTCCTAGCCCCTCGGTTTCTGACTGCAGCCCTTCAAGACTGCCAAAAGCTCTACGAGTTTTTCTGCTGCTAGTAACTGCACTTGCCCCCAGCAGGAATTCAGGGACCTAAAGGAAAAAAGCTGTGGCTGAACGTCAGCTCACTCTCTGCTTGTTACACCTTCCCAGGAAATGGGTCCTCAGGTCTTAGTTGACTGTCCAGTTTATATGGATGTTTATATTCTATCCGTCTTTTCTAGTTGTCCTACCTCTAGTTTAAAAGTGAAGTCTACTTCAGTTTTTTGTCTGTTTGTTTGTTTTTTGAACCTTAGATTCTTCTTTTTTAAATTGGGGATAATACCAGGCTGCATTTCTTCCCTCACAGGATAGACGTGAGAAACAGTAAAGCAAGATGTTTATTTTATTTCAAAGTGATTCGAATTTATAGTGAGAGAATGAAGTAATGTGATACTGGAAGCCAATGAATTAGTATATAGTACCTGGATGGAAACTGGTTCAATGGGATATGGTTATGAAATAGTAAGAAAGTCAAAAAAAAAGTGAATCTTCATTATTCTAGGATTTAAATAGTTCTCCAAAGAATTGGAAAATAACCCCTTCTCTGTCTTCTACGGTAATAACCTCTCCTTAAAGAAGCAATAACATTAGTGCATCTTCTTTTTCATTTTCCAAAAGCTTTCTTCCACAGCACCCCGGGAAAAAACTTGGGACAGGGCCTGTCTTCTAACTTCCCTCAGGAGAAAATATTAAGAAGGACTTAACAACAGCCAAACAAAGCTAGGCAGTGTTCCTTCTTCTCAATCTCTAGCATTAGTTTTTTCCTCATAAGGGTTATTAACTACTTGGGCCTTGATGATTCTCACTGGCATTTAATGTAAAGTATGATTTTTATGCTAGTGTCATTTTCAGAATAGTACTTCCAAATGATGTTTTACTTGTGAAATTTTTAAAATAAGGATTATCGCCTAGTATGTGCCTATGGAATGAGTATTGTAACATGGCATATGTCGTAATGTTTCACTTGTAATATTTCTAGTTATGTTTCCTTGGAAGAAATTGGGGGAGAAGATATCTGAAGTCTAGCTTTTGAGAAACTTCTATGTAGATGTCACAATGTCTCACCATCAATAAAATGTGCATTTTATCTTCTCTCTCCCAGTTTCCCTTCTGGCTGTGTGTGTAATGCTTATGTGGCGAAAGTTGCCACATTGTGTGCATTACAATCCTTATTTATCTAAGCATTCAAAGATTACTCTTAGTAATTCTCTTATTACTAAGGGCCATGAAGATTATTAGTTCCCATTTACCTGTTACATGATGCTTGAGTAGGGCCTGAGAGAGTTTTAAATTTCAGAATAAAAAATCAGATGAGCATTCCTGTTTTACATGCTAACTTTTGTACAGAGAATGTTATATATAGTTAGATCTCTGAGGATGATTTATAATACATCTAAATTTATAATACATTTAGCTGCAACCTATCCAGGTGACAGAAGAAATTAAAATCATGAAGCTAAAAAATGAGTTTTGATTTGTTTATATTTATGAACAGCCTTTTAAGATCTACAGAATAATAATACTGTTTTTTTCCCCAGAATTACCCCTGGACTACAAATTTTCAAGGTTCTCTTCAAGCAATTCAAAAACAGCTGGCTACTATCCAAACCCTCCATCGATCTTATCAAATAATGAGACACTGACAGCCAAATAAACTGTCTTTACTGAAAAATGAAGTGAAGAACCATATATGCAGCAAATATACTGTAAAAATGTTAATTTTTGAAAAATACTGTAAAATGCTTTCTAGGAACAAATTCCTAATGATAACTAACCAAGAATTAGATGCTTTTCCATAAGTCTCCTTTCTGTATAGATCATCTTGATGCCCAACAACTCTCATTATATTAAAATCTCAGTGTCTTAGAATGGAAAGGAACCTTATTAATATTTTCTATACCAATAATTCTGAGATTACGATTCACCTGGGCATATGTGTGTGTGTGTATATAAATACACACACACACGCACACTTGTACATACACATATACATACACATATTTACGTATATGCCTAGACCAATGGTTCTCAAAGTGTTGTCCCCAAACCACTAACATAGCATCACCTGAGAATTTGATAGAAATACAGATTTGCAGGCCCCACCCCAGACCTGCAGAATCAAACTCTGGGAATGTATCCCAGCAACCTGTGTTTAATATTAGTGTGATTCATATACTGAAGTTCAAAAATCATTAGCTAGACCATAACCTCCAGATTGGTTTCATTGGTCTGGGAATAGAGATGAGCACTGATGTCTTTTACTTGCCCCAGGAAAAGGTAGCCAGAACTGGGGGAACTGAACTATATCTGTTTCTTCCATCTATAGCTAAGAACGCTGAGTCCAGTGAGAATAAATGATTTTTCCAATCTATCAGGTTTCATGCTATTCTTATGTTTTCCAAAACAAGGAGGTAAAGCAGATTTCTTCTGAGACCACACAGCTAGTATGGGACGGAAATGAGATAAGAAGCCAACTAATTCAACCTCCAGTGTTACTCATAAAGTTTTTTTTTCCCCCTAATAATGTTAAAACCTATAGAATTTTCATTCACTTTAAGACATATATTGTCAAAGAGACAAAAATTGGTTCTTGGGATGAAAAAAAAATTAGATAATGCAATGTATAGTGGCCCTCCAAAGCTGAATCCTACCCAATAAAATTTTATTCTTTGGTATTAATTTCTCTCACAAGGGAGAAATATAAAGTTAAATTTATTAATTAAATTTAATTTGGTTAAATTTAATTTTTCTCAGGGTGGAGTGTGGTAATGAAAAAAAAGGTTGAGAAAAACACTTTAAGAGGTTTTATAGTTATACTGCAATTTAGGATTACTGTGTTCTGTGTGCTTTGTATAGTCCTATTATAGTAGTTACTTGGGGCAAAGTATTTGGAGCCAGATGTTTACAATAAATTCCTGGCTACTCTTTATGCTGTAATTTCATTCTGTCTATCATGGACAGTATCAGAAAACACACTGGTCACTATCATTATTTTACCTATATTGTAGCAAAGAACTTAGCATATTGATGCATGCAATGAAAAGAAATAATTTCGTTAAATTTTTAAGTGCTCAAATAATCCCAAATGTATTGTGGGAATGAGTATCTCAGGGTAGATAAACAGTTACTGAAATTTTTTCCTCAATGTCAGTAGCTCTGTTTGATGTCAACTAATAAGTATATGGTAATGTATTTGAAATTGGCTTCCAAAATCTTATTGGAGGACAATAATAAACACACACAATCAGCTTAGGGCTAAATGAGAGCTGTCTCATATATACAAACAGATATTTAATTTCTTTAAAAATAAAGCTATTTTTCCTTACGTGGATTTATTTTGTCAAGAGCAAAATATAATGTATCTTTAAATGCTTATAAACTGCTATTGTTAATATGAAAAATGAAAACCCCAAAGTAAGTTAATTGCACTTTTTTGGCCATTTATGGAGTGAAAAAAAATTGACTCAAATCAGAAGTTGTCATTCTACTTTTACCAGTACTTACCTAAGAAATCAGAACAAATTACCACCTAATCTGACCTCAGTTTCTTTCATCTTGTCAAAAGAGATTAGAGTTTATTTCCAAGTTTCCTTTTACCTTTCTAGCAGAGTCAGTGCTTCTTATGAGTGTTGTCTTTCTCTTGGACTGTAATTACTTTCAGATTTTTTATTTCATTGTTTCTAAAAAGTGCTAGTGTTGGGGCATCTAGGGGCTCCGTCGGTTAAGCGTCCGACTTCAGCTCAGGTCATGACCTTACAGTTTGTGAGTTCGAGCCCACAGTCGGGCTCTGTGCCGACAGCTCAGAGCCTGGAGCCTGCTTCGGATTCTGTGTCTCCCTCTCTCTCTCTTCCTCCCCCACTTGCTCTTTTCTCTCTCTCAAAAATAAAGATTAAAAAAAATTTTTTTAACATAAATAAATAGTGCCAGTGTTTCTAATAGATAAGAAAAGTAAAAATAGTAAAAAATGGCACTATAAAAGTTGAAGATATGAGAGAAGAAAAGCTGTATATTTTTAATAAAGTTAAATGAAAAAAGTTGTGTAAATGGGCAGAGGACTTAAGTTTAATGTTAGCATACAGGCCAACATTATTCATCTAAAAAGATAATTGCAGGGGTGCCTGTGTGGCTCAGTCAGTTAAGTGTCCAACTCTTGATTTCGGCTCAGGTCATGATCTCATGGTTCATGAGTTTGAGTCCAGCGTCAGGCTCCATGCTACAGTACAAAGCCTGCTTGGGATTCTCTCTCCCTGTCGCTCCCTGGCTCACACACTCTTTCATTCATTCACTCTCTCTCTCTCTCTCTCTCTCTCTCTCTCAAAATAAATAAGTATACTTAAAAAAAATTTTTTTAACGACTATGAGTAAATGCAATGGATTGGAGATTTTCTTTCCTGGCCACTGTTGACCTCATCAGCAGAAGAAAGATCTGAAGGACACAGTGGTCACAGTTTGTCAGAATTTGGTGTGTGAAATACTGAGGTAACAGAGACTTCAACTAAACTGTGAATTGCAATCTAAAATTAACTAAAGTTGACTCTTGAAATACATGGGTCTGAACTGTATAGGTCCACTTACAGTAAATTTTTCTTGATACAGTACTGTAAATGTATTTTCCTTATGATTTTAACTTTTCCTAGCTTGCTTTATTATAAAAATATAGTATATAACACATATATAAAATATGTGTTAATGTTATCAGTAAGGCTTCCCGTTAACAGTAGGCTATTAGTAGTGAAGTTTGGGGAGAATCAAACATTACACATGGATTTTTGACCATGCATGGGGGAGGGGGCCCTAATCCCCATTGTTCAAGGATCAGTTGTACTTCTGAGTTTTTTTAACTTGTAATCAGGTATTATTTCCCCACCAGTTTTCATATCCAACAACTTTAAATGTATGTATCTAAAGCAAATATATACATATATACACATACATACATGTATAAACACATGTATACACACACTTAATTGAACTGGCTTGAATGAAAATCAAATCTATATGATTATTTTATATAACCATAAAATGGAATGTCAGACTATCTCTTTGGATATAATAACCTTGACTCTATGTTAGAATCACATGGATAGATAGCTTCTCCTTAAATGTTACAATGACATTCCCTTACCTCTTCTCAGGCTCTTGAGAACAAGGTTATCCTAAGAATTGACTTCCAGATTAGTTAAAGACTGGGATATTTTCAAGAGTTAACTCACCCCATGTGCCGCCCTTGAAAATCCTTGGGCCTGGTCTAGTCCACATAGGGTGAATGCAAAAAGGTATCTCTTGTTGGTCTCTAGAGTCATCCTCAGAAATAATGGTAAAAAAAAAAATAATGGTAATGAATGCTAACTCTTCAGCAGGCTACTTCATCTTCCTTATTTATTCCTTACAGCAACCATACAAGGTGTATAATTATTAAGATTTTATAGATAAGGACATTGAAATTGACAGGTTAAATTAACATATTTGCTCAAAAATTTTCTGTTACTAAGGAACAGTCTGTACATGAGCCCAACTTTCACCCCAAAATTCATGCCTTTAGTTGACTGACAAGTCTTCCAACATTAGATGTATATTGGGACAAATTCTTAGTCTAAAATCACACTTCAATTTCACAATCACACCATGCTGGGATTAGAAATGAAGAACACAGGGGCGCCTGGGTGGCGCAGTCGGTTGAGCGTCCGACTTCAGCCAGGTACGATCTCGCGGTCCGTGAGTTCGAGCCCCGCATCAGGCTCTGGGCTGATGGCTCAGAGCCTGGAGCCTGTTTCCGATTCTGTGTCTCCCTCTCTCTCTGCCCCTCCCCTGTTCATGCTCTGTCTCTCTCTGTCCCAAAAATAAAACGTTGAAAAAAAAGAAATGAAGAACACAGACTCTGGCCTAAAGTAACATAAGCTAGTAAAAAATATTAAAACAAGATCTATGGGGTACCAGCTGGCCCAGTCAGTGAAGCATCTGACTCTAGATTTCAGCTCAGGCCCTGATCTCAAGGTCATGAGATCGAGTCCAGCATCAGGCTCCACACTGGGTATGAAGCTTACTTAAGATTCTCTTTCACTCTTCCTCTGCCATTCCCCTGCTCATGTTCACTCTCAAAACAAAACAAACAAAAACAAAGATCTATAACATAGAACTTACCTGGGAGAGTAGAGAACCAAGAATCACAGGAGTCCTAAAATATATAATGAAGTCTACTCTTCTTGGAAGCGGGTCTACCCTTTCTTTATATTCAAGTTCAAATGTTCAGTTTGAATACTTAACAAATTTCCCTCTGGTGCTGAGGAAACCAAAATGGAAAAGGAATCATGAAAACTGCTCCAAGTAAACTTAACGGGAGATGAGATCTCTATGCCTACTGAGAGAAGCTGGGTCATTACTTGGAATGGCAATTATATCACATAGTCTGCTTGATAGGTTCTTTTAACATGCACCTGTTCCCAGAGTCTTAAATAAAAAAACACTTTATTTTACTTTGTTGGTAGTTTGGCCTTGGCACTTTCTTGGTTTAAAAAAAGGCTTAATAAAGTTTAATAAAGAGAAGAATGGGGCGCCTGGCTGGCGCAGTGGGTAGAGCATGAGATTCTTGATCTTGGGGCCATGTGAGCCCATGTTTTTAAAATTAAAAACAAAATCTTAAAAATTAAGAAATAAATTACAAAATTCCTGTTAAAAGCAATCACCATGTTGGATCAGTTAAAAAATACTCATTCTCTAAATTTAATAAAAATGTAACATTTCTTTAGAGTTCCTAGCAACTAAATTCCAGAAGTATAATATTTAAAATCCTTTTGGTGCATTAACTCCCTTTAAGGAAGGCAACAAACCTAATTTCATTCATTTTTGCAGCAATCGCCAAGATTGCATATGTAAATTTCAGTAGGGTTTTAATCTGAATAAAGTACCCCTTTTCAAAGGACCATTCATGAATGGATTAAGAATAACCTTTAACAAGTCCTGATTATTCATGTAAATCAGGTTTTGTTTTGTTTTATGCCAAATTTAGATGGCTGTGGTAACAGTGAGAGATACTCTAGGCTAGAAGTAAAAAATACGTCTGTATGACTTGCATTTTAGGCACACTTACTTCATTTTGTTGTTGTTACTTCAACTTTTCTTTACTTTCGAGATAGTAAAACTTGTGTCAGGATTATGAAAGTAACATGAGAACACAAATGTATGTACCTGACAGAACTCAGATTTCTTGAGATTGTCAAACCAGAGGAGGTGTATCTGATGCAAATCCGGTATCCAAGCCTCAAACTGTGACTCTGTGGAGCAGGGAATTCAATAAGAATCCAGGTAATTTTTGTTTTTAATTATTAAAACTGATTACAGAAACTGAAGATAAAGAAGCAGTAGCAGCAACAGGAGTAATGTGACGGGACCCTGAGTAAGGAAAGTTAGAGAAGCCTTTTGTTATTGTCTGGTCTAAGCTGAATATCCAGAAATGGACGAGAATGCCCAAGGAGATTCTGTTATGTGGGGTACGGGGAATTTATGAAATATGACCCTACGATCAGGGCAATATGGCCTGAGCAGACCAAATGATACTTCTTCGGTGAAGAGAGGACAAGAAAACCTCTTAACTGATGTGGAGGTCTGCATAAGGGACAATTTGGGTTTAGAACTGAGAAAGAAAAGGCAGTGAAAAGAAATGGAGCAGTGATATAGGAGCAAACCAGTTTCCTGGTAAGTGAAACCTACATAATGTCTAATTGAGTCTAATTTTATTAAACAGAACAGAAATCATGATAATCTAATAAATGAGTGGCACCAACCTGCTGGCAAGAGGAATACTACTGGTTAAAACTGATAGTAAACCAAGAGCAACAAAAATATTATTTTCCAACTATGTCCAGAACAGGATAAAAGAGATAATGCTTGAAAACAGGTGATTGACAATGCAGAAAAAAAAATCAATCACTGAATTAAAAATAAAATGAACACACTAAAGGAAAGTTTAGGTTTAAGATGGATATAGAGTTAGCTCTCTAAAACTTAACACTTTTCCAGGCCTAGAAAAACTATATCAAGTAAAATTTCCAAGTATGGATTGCACCAAGAATTAGCAAGTCTATTTAGTAATTCTGGGCCGTTTATGTCAAATTTTTGTTTAGATGGCTAAAAATATTTGGTCATTCATTTTCACAAATCTTGCAATATCCATAGCCCTCTCAACTCCAGAGAATGCAGAAGTATTTATTTCCCAAGCCTTCATGTAATAGCTGCTGAACAGCAAAACATTACTGGTAATTGAGATTGGGATGTCTGAGATCATTTGTTTCTAGACACTATATGTCAGTAACAATTTTGTTATTCTTTCTTTTTAAAGCACCACACTGTAGGAGCAAAGAAATTAAGAAGCACCTAACAGAATACACAATGATTAATTTTTCCAAAGTCTATCTTAAGCTCACTAAGAATCAGTTAACATAAATATAGCAAATAAGAATGGTGTATTAAGAATAGCTTTCCATGGGGCGCCAGGGTGGCTCAGTTGGTTGAGCATCTGAGTTCGGCTCAGGTCATGATCTGACGGCTCGTGAGTTTGAGCCCCATATCGGGCTCTGTGTTGACAGCTCAGAGCCTGGAGTCTGCTTTGGATTCTGTGTCCCTCTCTCTCTCTGCCCCTCCCTCGCTCATGCTCTCTCTCTCTCTCTCTCAAGAATAAATAAAACATTAAAAAAAATAGTTTTCCGGTAAGTGAAATTGAGTCAGAGAAAGACAAATACCATTATTTCACTCATTTGTGAAATTTAAGGAATAAAACAAGCAAAGAGGGTAAAAAAAGAGACAAATCAAGAAACAGACTCTTCTAGAGAACAAGTGATGATTACCAATGGTGGGTGGGAGGATGGGTTAAATAAATGATGGAAATTAAGTACTGCACTTGTGATCAGCACTGGGTGATATATGGAGTTGTTCAATCACATACATATACAATATAGTGCATACCTGAAACTAATATAGCACTGTATGTTAACTGGAATTAAAAACTTAAAAAGCAAAAAAAAAAAAAAAAGCTTTCCACTGAAAATTCAGTGGTGCTTCAATTACCCTCCAAAACTACACTGGTTGAATAAGGAAAAATTAAGTCCATGAGCATCCAGTTAGTTAGGCTTCTTATTTACCATTTTCCTAGAAAAAAAAATCTTAGAAATTCTGTGGCTTTTTTTTTATAAAGCTTCAGGACAATGCTTGTGGTGACAACTTGATAACTTTAATGATTTCCCAACCTTTTATTAGCCTAGACACACAGAACTTTATTGTTATTTTTTGGTGAAAACAAGAAATACAGCAGAGTGACAGACTTTTATTTTTCCTTTGAGCACACAGAAGAAGACTAATAAAGTACTTAACGATCCTTGTTTACTTTGACAGAGCAATTCTACAAATACTTACACTGGTTAGGAACATAAAATTCAAGTACAACATTACTATTAGGGCAAGAAATATCAAGACAAAAGAATTGGTTTTCTTTTTGAAATTACTTTCACAAGACACAGCAACAATTTGCAAAATTTCAAGGATCACATTCAAATTATATTTCTAAGAATAGAGCTATGTATGAAGACAGACCAGAACAAGCTGATATATTAACGAATATTCACAGGTTTCATACTGCACAGGAAACAAGTTTGATATTTTTGCACATATTCTCAATTAGAAGCAAAAAGCAGGCCTGTAAATGTCAATTTCGCCAGCAAGCAAAAATAGAGAAAGGAATTAATAGGATTTTACTCAAACACAGTGAAATAATGAGCATATACCATTAATCTTCTATACAGAAAAGATCACTCCTATAATAACAGAGAGAAAACAACCAGACTTGCATTTTTGCATTTTAGACAAAAATCTACTGGTGAATTCAAGGGAGTTAGGGAAAACTCCTCTAAGTATCCTTTTTAAACATCAACCACTTTGATTCTCCCACCTCTCCTAGGAAAAGCTTCAGGGGCCTCCCCCTCCATTCCCAAAGCTGCAGGGTTCATCCTTCCTGTGCCATTCCAAGACTACTTGGTTCATTTTGGTTTCTGGGCTCTCACTTCCCTCAGCCTAGAGCACCCTCCCCACTGCTGTACCCAGACCTCCCAAGCACTCATGGAACTTAGGGCAAGGCCTTCAAACAGGAGAAAGCAGGTAGTCCTTACCATTACCATATACCACCCAAGTAACACAGCCCTGATACACTGCTGTCCCACCTACTGGAACCTGTCCTGGAAATCCAAACAAACTCCACACATCCCCAGGAAGGAAGTTTGGCATCTCCCACAATGTACACTGCAGCCTGCTCCCTCATCTGTTGGGAGAGAAGCAGGGAAGGAAATAGGGAAACTGAAGCCTGAAAGCCAAGAAGGCCAGACAACAGGATGGAGGCCCCTGGGCCATGAGAGCAGTAATAAAATAGTACAGAGAATAGAGGTGACCCTCAAAATGCTGCCTTGGGGTTCTTTCTAAGTGGTCAAGGCCACCCCTGCCAAAATTTCCATGTTTAGAAAAGTGGAGTGAAACTAAGTTTGGCCGCTTTACAGCACAACCTTCTCTGCATCTGCCTTGACTCCATCACTGTGAGGCCCTTCTGTCTTTCCTCCCTGCTTCTCTAACTAAATTCAAGAAACACACAGATTTTGGTAAATGGACAGGGAAAAGGTGGGGTTGTCAAAATTGGCCCAAAAGAACACTGCTCATAACTAAATAACCTACAGGTCTCCCTTTGAAACTTTTAGACCTTACTAAAGGAAGTAGGGTGGAGGCTTGAGGGCAGAAGAGCACAAGAAGACATGTGGAGTCTATTGTACAGTACCTTTCTCTCTTTGGACACCATCAAGGGTAGAGAAAATTAAACAAAAAGCCCGCTTTGCCAGTTTTGTTTCCTGTCTGCTTCAGAGGAGAGGGAAGTGGGGGAGAGAACAAGGGGGTGGGGGTGGAGGAAAGAGACAAAAAGATGCAGAACAGGCCACACAGACCAGGAACACCTTTCCCTCGGTGCCCCCACCCTGGCAACTCTATCATGCTCAGAATGAGTGCAGGAGTTAGAGAAGGGGATACCTAACAAAACTATCTGATTAAGGGTGGTTTGTTGACTCCAGCTCAGAAAGGCTAACTGCTGGAAGTGAACCCCTTCCAGCCTTGCTTTGGGCACTATCACATATGACTGTGCAACCTGCCCCACAGCCAATTGGGTTTGTAGGTAACCATTTGATGGCACAAGGGGATTGAGGCAGAGTTCCCTATGTGCTGCCTGGGAGCTTAAGTCCACAGTCAGTTGCTGAGGAGGCAGGCAATGGTGCCTATGCAAAGCTCATCCAGAAGGGTGAGAGCAGGTTTGTGTGGGCCATAGCACCAACCCTCATACTCACCAGTACCTGGTCACAAAGCAGAGTGAAAAGAAGATGCAATAACACTGAAAACCTCTCATCTGTTACCTCACTCATGCCTTGTAGCCACCCACTAGCCCCCTTATTCTGCCAGATAACCAGCAGGGTGGATAGCACAGGCCCAGGGAGGCAGCTGGGAACCAGTTAGTGGTAGCTAGAAATGTCCAGTTGGCGTTGATGGTTGGCATCATCTAGAGTAGTTTCATCTTGCAGCGGTGAAACTCAAAGAACTTGCCATAGAATACATGGTTATCAGGAGGACAGTCAGCATAAAGTATGAAGTCCAGCTAGTTATTTGCAAAGGTATTGCAAGCTTCTTTGTGGTAGAGAACCACTTAAAAAACTAGGAGAAGACCATGGTCATAGACAGGACCCAAGGCATGCAAAGGAAGGCAGTGCCTATCTACAGCATCATGTGCTTGGCATAGAAGCAGTGCAACGCCATGCACTTGAACATGTAACAGGATACAGAAGAGCATGAAGGTCCAGAGGAAGAGGAACACAAACATGTAAAAGTCAATCTTGCAAATGACTGTTGAAGATTTAGGAGAAGCAAAGGACAAAATAGTTCAGTGTGAAGAGAAAGCAGATAGAAGACTGCATGCTGTCGGCTAAGCAAAGGTTCAAGGGGAGGTGGTGGGAGACTTGTGCAGGAGCTTCTCACAAGGGCAGCGCTTAGCCAGACTGGAACCTGAAGGACCTGGGGCTCTCCACGGGCTGCCTTGCTGGGTCTCGAATTCCTCGGCGAGGCCCTTCGCCCATCAGGTAGTACTGTAGGGGATTGGGCCACAGTTCTGCTTTGATAATCTCAGCAATCCTGTCGAATTCTAGAAGGCTGTGATCTGAGAACCAGTTGAAGAAACTGGGGATAGTGTTTCCTTCCCGATTCCTGTGGATATGTGACTGGGGGTCTTGGCCCCTGTGCCAGCGGATTGGAGTGGAAAGAGACACCACCCGGCCAGAGGATCTGCGCTCATATTCTTTGACGAGCCCCTCATTTCGGAAATAGGGGTTGCTCTGAAAGATGAACTTGAATTTGCAGCCTGCTCTGGGGTGTTTAAGCTCCTCCACCTCCAAATTGATCATGTACCTCATCATGTCTTCATCTTGGCCACTGATCATAGGTGACAGCTGGGGGTGGTTCCGAAAGGCAGTGACCCAGAAACCTGGGATATTTTGGATAATGAAACTTCTGCGCTGCATATGGAGCCTTCGCATCCGGCCAAACTTGCGCTCCAGCTGAAGGAAGGCCCTGTCAGCCTGGGCATTTACATTTGACAGCTCCTGATCGATGGCCTCCAGGGAATCCATGCAGTTATTGATCTTCGGGGCCTTGGCCCGTGACTCCTCTTTCGCTCCTCCTACCACCTTTTTTTCCTTCTGCATCACCTTCTTTTCCTCCACCACCTCCTCCGCTACTCCCTCCTTTTCCGTTGCCGCTGAAACGGCGCACTTTTTGGTCGTCATTTCCTTGGCCTTCGCCCCAGGCATCATCTGAGACCCCAACCCCCCTGCGCCACAGGCTTCTAGAGCTTTCTCCCCAGCAGGGCCCCGCGGCTCTCTACGCTGACAGCCATTTTCCTGGCTATTGTCGGTTGCTACCGCGGGGGAGGCTGAAGCAGAGGCTGCTGCCAAGCCTTCCGTCGGAGGCAGACCCTCTTTCTGGCCCGATTTGGTCGCTACACGGCTGCGGCTCCCAAAAACTCGAACGCGGAACACGGGGGCACAGCTCGCGGGGCTCTCGGGGGCGCCTGCCTCCGCGGGGGTCTCCAAGTTGCCCTCCTCACCTGTGTCCGCCATCACCTGGGTCGCCTCGGTTTCCTCGCCCTGGCACTGGTTTAGGTCCGGATGTCCTGGGGCATCGTCGGCAGTAGCTACGCCGCAGTCTTTAGCGACAGGAGGGTTGCTGCCCTCATCCAGGGTGCTCATTTTGGTGGAAGTCAGATCCGCAGGAGCAGAGCGTCCCTTGTCCTCTGCAGAAGCCGCGCTCCGCCCCAATCCGCTTGTCGCACCACCCCTCTTTTCCACTCTGGAGGATGCTGCTATGGCAACTGGTGACGTCACGGCGGCAGCATCTTCACGTCGCGCGAGAATTCGCTGAACCTAATGATTACGTCAGTCAAGGGTATGCTTTTGTCTTTGTGTTATAAAATGGATGAATTTCGTCTTTCTGGAAAAGATTTGATTTACGTGATTGGGTGCAGACCAAACTCGAACATGTGAGAACTGTGTCAATGTGCATTTCTAAGGCTCTGTATGTATTTCTAAGACACCTATGCTATTAATTTTTCTCTTAAAATATTTACTTAAAAGGTAAGAAAGGTTCTGGTCCAAGTTCATCAGCTCAGAGGGCCGTTCGTGGATGGTAAGGAGGAGTCAGCAATTCACCTGCGTGCCTTTTTTATGAGACTGAGGGCTACCTACTGCGCTAACGAGGCGCCTGCCTGCCTTTTTTAATGTACAGATTCGTGACTATTATCAAAGAATTGAGATGAGCAGAGTTTGATTTTTAAGAAAAGTGTTGCTCTGTTAAGCGATGGTTTAAAAAATTAGGAGCAATTGTAAGGGAAGTTTCTCTCATCCTAACAAGACATAATGATTATTTCAATTTGTTTGTGTACTTTGGCCAATACCTATGAAGTGATTGGACAATATTTCCTCATCCCTTTTAACTAATATAAGTAGCAAATGTATTTTCCTTACTTAGAAGTGACATACGCGTGAGCATGCAAATTTAGCCGTTTAAGCATTTCTGAAAAAGATGTGATCTCAGGAGATTTTAATTTCCACAGTTGTACATAATATATGTTGCTTATCCTTAGGCTGTAATCCTAATCTAAAAGGAGTTCCTGCTTTATAATGCATGTGGGCATGAAGCCAGCAAATACTTGCCAAAATATGCCCCTGTTATAATTTACTGCAGGGCAGAAGCAATAATCAACTGTTTGCAGGCACTGAAACTATTACTTGTCCAAATTAAAATATTTTAAGTAACATTTAAAATGTTAAAGTATTTACTTAAAATTTGTCTATTCAAGTCAGCTCATACAATTCATCTGCTAGTGATGTCGATACTGTGCTATGTGTTGTTTTGTTTGTTGGAGTATGAAAACACTGGTGTTAGTCCTTAGAAAAATGCAAGAGTGAAGGAAAACTTAAATTTTGCATATTTTTGTTTAACATCTTAAATTCATATTAGAAAAATGATTATAATTCTTTTTTTTTAATTTTTTTAAACGTTTATTTATTTTTGAGACAGAGAGAGACAGAGCGTGAACAGGGGAGGGGCAGAGAGAGAGGGAGACACAGAATCTGGAACAGGCTCCAGGCTCCCAGCTGTCAGCACAGAGCCCGACACGGGGCTCGAACTCACAGACCGTGAGATCATGACCTGAGCCGAAGTCGGACGCTTAACCGACCGAGCCACCCAGGAGCCCCTGATTATAATTCTTTGTAATAGAAACTCCACTACAGAGCCTCCAGATTATGATCACTTTGAAATTAGGACTCAGAAGAGGATCCAGTGAAAAGGAAGCATGTAGGGAATCGGATTTAGAAACAAGCAGCAGCAGGTAGGAGACTGGAGGGAAGTAGTGCAGACCCAGTACAACTAAGAATGAGGTGTTGATGGTAAAGACACTGACATTAAAGGGAAACAGCTTGCCCTGCAGCTTCATAGTTTCGCTCACAAAGGTTTGCAAGAGAATTCGTAAACAATTAAGATATTTTTGTACCCCTAGTCAGCCTACTCAAGGACAGACTGTCCAAATTGCTGCCAACTAATCAGATATCCCACAAAAATTGGGCAAACAAGATTCACTCTTCTCAGACTACAATGATTTTTCTCTCCCTTTTTTTTCCTCTTTTAATAAATCCTATTTTGCCTCTGTAGGGTGAAATCAATTAGTAAGCAATGTGCTATCATTAAGTGACTTTGTGACTTTGAGTCACTCTTTGACACTATTCTGCCTTGTTTCCTTTCTTAAAGAGTCTTTGTACTGTGGGAGGATTAATTCTCTAGGATTATAACCTGAGCCAAGAAGCAGAGAAGAGCAAATGCTGAATGAAAGTTCCCTTGCCATAGAAGAAAGAATTTTCTATTTGCAACAGAAAATTATAAAATTACCTGAGGCTACTACCTGTGAACTTTTTTCTCTTGTTGTATATACCACATTTTTAGAAAGATTTTTACCTCGACTACTTGAAACGTCCCTGTCCATAGCTTTGATTGTTCTTGTCATTGCGATCATTTTCCACTAATAATAGCCTGCCCATTCTTGAAACTCCATTCAAGCCTATCTCAGGAAGATTGCATTAGGCATTTTAATGCATTTAATTTCATAAACAAGGACACAGGAATCACAGAAAGTTAACTCACTCGTGGTAAGACATATATTAATTGGCAAATTGCCTCCTCCTATCTCCTACGCATAACCTTCCCTTATCATTCTGATAGTCCTATAGCTCTATGACCTTTGCCACCCAATTTAGTACTTACTTTCTAGCTTTGACTCTCTTGGTTGCTTTATGCAGATCAGTCTCCTCATCCCACCTGGACAAGGATGGCTGTATAGTGGCTTCATCCTTGGCATCTACAGTGACTGACTATCTCATTGACCATTTTAATGAAATGTGATGATTTGATTTAAATGTAAATTTTAAAAGGTTTTACCAAAATGAATAATATGACTCTGCTAGCATTTCATTTTGAGTTGAGTAGATATATGTATTATAAATAGGAATCATAAGGGGCGCCTGGGTGGCGCAGTCGGTTAAGCGTCCGACTTCAGCCAGGTCACGATCTCGCGGTCCGTGAGTTCAAGCCCCGCGTCGGGCTCTGGGCTGATGGCTCAGAGCCTGGAGCCTGTTTCCAATTCTGTGTCTCCCTCTCTCTCTGCCCCTCCCCCGTTCATGCTCTGTCTCTCTCTGTCCCAAAAATAAATAAACGTTGAAAAAAAAAAATTAAAAAAAAAAAAAAAAGAAAAAAAAAATAGGAATCATTTGATTTGCGTATTAGAATATAGGTACACAACAGAGCCTGTCCTAATGGCAATTGGCAATAAACCTCACTACAGAGAAAAAGATGTATCAGTAACACGATTGTATGAAAAAGCATTTGCAGAAAATGTCGTGAAAAACTAGAAGGTACATTTGCCACAGGACACGGACTTTAACAAAAGTTCAAAAATAAACTAATATAGTCAAACAGGAATGACTTTACTAAAGTATATAGTAAACACTGGAAAACTTAGGAAACATCCACTGTTATTGCTCTTGAACAGCAGGTTTTTTTTCTTTTTTCAGAGTGACATGGTTTCTGGTTATATATTCATTTTGGCCTACATTTATTTAGTGTCTTCTAAATGTGCTATCTCTTTTAATCCTCAGAACAACCCTGTGAGGTAATAATACTATGACCTCCGGGGCGCCTGGGTGGCGCAGTCGGTTAAGCGTCCGACTTCAGCCAGGTCACGATCTCACGGTCCGTGAGTTCGAGCCCCGCGTCAGGCTCTGGGCTGATGGCTCAGAGCCTGGAGCCTGTTTCCGATTCTGTGTCTCCCTCTCTCTCTGCCCCTCCCCTGCTCATGCTCTGTCTCTCTCTGTCCCAAAAATAAATAAACGTTGAAAAAAAAAATTAAAAAAAAAATACTATGACCTCCATTTTACATTACCTCAGAAGGAACTCAAGCAAAGAGAAACTGAGTTGCTTATCCAAGGTCATACAGCAGCAATATAGAGCCACAAGCTGAAACCAGGTAATCTGACTCAAGAACCGTGCACTCATTCATTATATCGTCCTGCAGTTCTGCACAATGTATAAAATGCAAAGGTACTTTCTTAGAAATAAGACCATATGACCATCTCAATTTAATGTTAAATCTTATCTTCCTATTCCCCTCTGCCCATCCAGAAAAATACTAACAATTGTTGGGGAAGCACCCAGTTAGTAAAAGGAGAAACAGGAATTCACGATTCAGTGCCCTACGTCCCCAGTTCTCCATCCATCAAATGTAACATTCCCTTTGTTCATTTGTTTTTTTTATTGGTATTGTATAGACCTAGTCTTACTAGAGGAGGGCAAAAGACATGGGCTGAGTTCCAGCTCTGCCTTAACGGGGCAATGGAAATTTGGGCAAGTGGTTTGACTTTTTAAAATCTCATTTCCACATTTTGAAAATGGGAAGAATAAGGGGCACCTGGCTGGCTCAGCCAGAGGAGCACGCAACTCTTGATCTCGGGGTAGTGAGCTCAAGCCTCACGTTGGTTGTAGAGCCTACTTTGAAAAAAATGGGAATAATAAGATCACCCAACCTATCTTTATTCACTTCTCAGAGTAGTGGGTCAGCACTCTGCATAGGTGAACCTTCCTTATAAGTTGCTTTCTTTCCTCCACCCTCACCCCCATCTCCGTGTCTTTTTTTCCTTCTTTTCTTATTTCATGGAAAAATTAAAAATAAAAAAATAATTATTTCATGGACCATTATAGCCAAAAGATACTTGATTTTCAAACAATTTCCCCTGAATGACCCTTAATGTATGGAAGGAGTTATGTCTCTCTGACTGAATGGGTCACCTCTCCTGGGCTCTAAAGCCCAGAGTTGAGTTGAGCAGCAACAGAGGCATTCTATGGAAATGTTTCTCTTCCTCAGACAGGACAAAGGCATCTTTAGCAGACAGACCCCATGTGTCCAGAGCCAGGTACACTTGCCAATTCCAACAGAAAGCTGTCCTACTTTCTGGGAAAACAATGGCTGAAGAACAACTAACTTTACATTCAAAGAAGATGCCGAGCTAATTGAATTTCTTGCAGGTAAGAGTCAAGGTTGCATTAGGCATTTTAATACATTTAACCTCATAAACAAGGACACAGGAATCACAGAAAGTTAACTCACTCGTGGTAAGACATATATTAATTGGCAAATTGCCTCTGGCTTTGGCACCATCCCAGTGTGGAGATTAATGTGGTGGCCATGAAGATGTACCTCACAGCCCTCCAAATACAGGAAGAATAACGTCCAAGGGCCTGAATGCTGTACCCTGAAATCTGTAGCCTGCTTTGCTTGCATTCAGGCCATACGTCCTGTGAGCTGCTCCAGCCAAGACTGAGTGTGGCTAGAATACATAAGGTAAAACCATTCCTAGAAACTGCGGGACTCAGCTGACCACTGACCCTGGCTGACTCAAGGACTCCCCAATGGCCTCGAATCTTCCCTGGATGGCACAGGAGTCTAGGCCACTTCACCCAACTTTCTCTTGTTCTTCTTTTCATTCAGTCAGACTTGTTTCCTGGTCAAAAGTTTCTTCCATCTTTTTTCTGGGCCCCTCCCCATTTCACTCACAGTCATTTCCCCTAGTAATAACTTTGCACATTTAATCCCAGCTTGACTTCTGCTCTTCAGAGGACCCAGATTAACACATTTAACAGATCATTTAAACGTCTTAGTTTCAATTTTTGTATTTTGCAAATTGGGAGTTGGGGGACAGAGAAGAGCTAAAAGGAGAAAGACTTATTCAGTGTCTACCATGTGCTTTATGTTATTTTACATAATTATCACATCAACTTTCATATGACAGGTAGTACTGCTATTTTACGGAAAAGGAAGGGGAAGATCAGAGAAATGATATCACTAGTTTAAGATTACTGCAGAGTCTAGATTTGTACTGAAGCCTACTCTGACTTCAAGGTTGTATCTTCTCTACCACTTTCTCTCCTTTTCTAACTGCTTAATTGTGAAGATCAAAAAAGATAACAGATGTGAAAGCACTTTGAAAATGTAAAGATGTGTTACTTCAAAGCCAGAGATTATTATTATTTCTGTTGGTTGTGGTCAAGACCACTATGTCATATGCAAGCCTGGTGCAAAGTACAAATGTGGGGCTCCTTGTTCAAAATTTATTGAGACTTTGAAGATGGCACAGCAGAGCATTATACCAGGTATGGGACCCATGAACCCAGCCATGGGAACAGCAGAATTATTGGGACAGGGGCAATCAAATTGAGCTTGTAGGAAACTTTCTAGAAGAATAGAAAAAACATTCTGGGGTGCCTGGGTGACTCAGTTGGTTGAGCAGCCAACTTTGGTCAGCTCATGATCTCATGGTTCATGAGTTTGAGCCCCGCATCAGGCTCTGTGCTGACAGCTCAGAGCCTGGAGCCTGCTTCGGATTCTGTGTCTCCCTCTTTGCCCCTCCACCACTCACACCCTGTCTCTCTCTCTCAAAAGTGAGTAAACTTTAAAAAAAAATTAGAAGAAAAACATTACTTATAATGAGTATTTTAGAACTCCTGTTTTCTTTCTTGAAATTCACAAATAGTGTACCATCATTTAAATTTATTTTTTTAGTTTAAGTCATCTCTACACCCAACGTGGGACTCAAACTCATGACCCCCTAGATCAACGGTCAGTCACATACTCTTCTGACTGGGCCAGCCAGGAACCCCAATTTTTAAAAAATTAATATAACATCTTGGTTGTAATATCAAGGAAAAATAAAAGGGAAATAATTCTTAAAATATCTATTTTAATTTATAAATGGTTGGGCATGCCTGTACTAAATGACATGATGAAGTAGTTAGGTGGCTACACCTATAGAATCACTAGCTCCTTATATATTTTGGAGATTAACCTTTTCAGATATATAGTTTGCAAATATTTTCTCCCATTCTATAGGTTGCCTTTTCACTCTGTTGATTGTGGATAAAATAAAAATTATAAGCATTAGAAAGCTTTGTGTCAGAGTTTAACTGGCAATTGTTTTCATTCTTAGTGTTAGGTAACGATGTGTCTTACAAGCAGTGTTTAAGAGTAGATGAAGTAAGTTGCTTTCAAAAAATGCAGTGTTTAACACAGTGCAGGGAGGTGAGGGGTGTGCCTGGCTGGCTCAGCTGGTAGAATGTGCAACTCTTGATCTCAGAGTCTTGAGTTCAAGCCCCATGTTGGGGGTAGAGTTTACTTTAAAAATAATAATAAATAAATAAAAATAAAACAGTGCAAAATGTCTTCATCTGTAAAATGGTGCTAGGCTCTAGGCTTAAATAATAATTAATATATTTTTCATCTATATGTTTAACACTGGATAATTACTTTATACGGGGCACTGTTCTCCACACTGCAGGATCTAGCATCCCTAATGTCCCTAATGAATACCAATCGCACCTACATCCATTGTAATAATCAAAATAGCCGGCAAATTTCCCAGACACCATAGGGGGAAGTATACATATACATTGATAATCAGTTTTTTAAATGCCTGTGAATATGACATGGTATTCTCATTCCTGGTCACTAGAGGGAGAAAGTGGTCTTTAAAATGATAATCTGTAGTTTGTCAGCCTTTTAGGTTAAAGTTAAAACTGCTCTGGAAAAAAAAAATTTAAACTGCTCTGAAGAGAATATTTATGATAATTTTATATACCATACATTCATAAAACAACTGTGGCATGAATTTTCAACGTATGTTTTATGCTGTGTATACTATTAGAATTGAATCATCATCTTTATTATACTTAAGCTATCACTGTTACAAAATTAAAATTTTCTCAGACAAGCTTATTTAGTTATGATGCCTCCCATGATAATATATAGCCAAAAAACAAGATTAGATAGCGTTGCTTTCCTCAATCATTAGAGAAATAAGAGACAAAGTCTGTGACCTGAATGACCTCATACCTTTGTGTGCTGAGTGTGATAGGTAATTTTATGTGTCAATTTGACTGGGCCAGGGGGTGCCCAGACTAAATATTATTTCTGAATGTGTCTGTGAGGGTGTTTCTGGAATTAGCATTTGAATTGGTGGACTCAAGAAAGTAGATTGCCCTTCCCAACATGGGTGGGCATCATCCAGTCTGTTGAAGGCCTAGATAGAACAAAAAGGTAGAGGAAAGGAGGAATTTGCCTCTTTTGCTTCCTCCCTGAGTACTTGAGCTAGGACATGAGTCTTCTACTGCCTTTGACTGGTCTTTACACCATCAGCTTACTTGGTTCTTAGGCCTTAGGACTCAGACTGGAATTATACTACATCACTCAGCTTTCCTGGGTTTCCAGCTTGCATGTGGCAGATTGTGACACTGCTCAGTAGACCTCCCTAATCACATGAGCCATTTCCTCATATAAATCTCTTCCTATTGACCCTATTTCTGTAGAGAACCTGCCTAGTATACTAGGTAAAGAGCATACATTGGAATCGGACAGTTCTGGCTTCATGTCTCAGTTGTGCCACATACAGGCAGTTCAATTTGAGCAGGTCACTTGACTTCTCTGAGCCATAAGCTCCTCAAATATGGAATGAATATAATAAAACTTAAGTTACAGAACTGTTAGGAAGATGAAATATTTGCAAAGTGTTCATCCCAATGGCTTTCAGTAAATAAAAGCTGACTTGATAATTTTTATTATTTTTATGCTAAGATTTACCTACATGAAATAGAGTATAGTGCAGACAAAATAAAATCAATGTCAAATTCTGCTATAAAACTGTAAGTGTGTAGAAGTTCAAAGATGAAAGACATCCATAAATAATGGAGCAGTAAGTGAAAAAAAGAGTTGAATTGGACCATGTAGGATACAATTTGAATAACATGAAAAAGATATAAAACACTGGGGCATAGTAATAATACTTGTCCACTATGTTCCAGTTACTTTTTTTAAAAGATTTTATTTTTGAGTAATCTGTACACCCACTGTGGGGCTCGAACTCACAACCCTGAGATCAAGAATCACATGCTCTTCTGACTCAGCCAGCCAGGTGCCTTTGTTCCAGTTACTTCTAAATGATTTTAGATATATGGTATTTCCAGTTCATAGGAAAAAAATGTTTTGCTGGCACTAAAATAAAATGCTTCACCACATTTTTTTTCACATATTATTTTAAAGACTTTATAAAATAATTTTTAAAAATTAGTTACATGAAATCTATGCTTTTAATAGCTAATTGGAGAGGATTCATCAAAATTGACCTCAGAGTAAACTTGAAGAAGTTTGACCATTACTTAAAATGATTGATTACAACAGCACCTAGACTACCATGTACTAGACTCATCTCAACACAACTCCTTATTGTACTAAGAGAAGTTAGAGCTTGGTTAAGAGGATAACAATTAAGTATGAAGTGCTGTTATAAGTAATCACCCAATTGACTCAAACCTCAATAAATACACATTCTTTGCATTTCATAGTGTTAATGACAGTTCTGTCTACAGCTCAGCAAATTCCAGAAGGATATTAAAACATTTGAACTACTTTGGCTAACTCTGTTCTTCTGAAGGAAGGTAAAACCAAGCAGTTTAATTCAGACAGTAAGTATCAAGAATTGTATTTTTATTTTTATTTTTATTTTTATTTTTTTGAAAGTGTGATAGTGATCACTTTTTTTTTTTAACATTTATTTATTTTTGAGACAGAGAGAGACAGAGCATGAACAGGGGAGGGGCAGAGAGAGAGGGAGACACAGAATCTGAAACAGGCTCCAGGCTCTGAGCTGTCAGCACAGAGCCGACGCGGGGCTCGAACTCACGGACTGTGAGATCATGACCTGAGCCGAAGTCGGACGCTCAACCGACCAAGCCACCCAGGCGCCCCAAGAATTGTATTTTTAAATACAGGAAACAGTCATAATCTGATGGAGCTTAGAAAACCTGTATTATTTAACATATACAAAGATAAATGAACAGATATATAAAGGTAAATAAATGCATCCCTTTTGAAAGCCATTCATGAATAGATTGGGAATATTAAAGCTAACCTACTTATACTTAATTAGGATTTAAATGTCTTTATGCTAAAATTACAGGTTGCTGCAATATGGTGAGATGTGCCCTACCTTGAAATAAGGAACCCTAACTGAATACAACCTGTGTTACTTATATCTAAATTAATACACTTCAATTTGCTAAGCTTCTATTTCCCTATCATATGGGGATAGTGATACAAAAACTGTAGGATTACACATGTAAAATGAGAGCATACATGGAAATTTCTGATATTTCTAACAATCTGCTGAGAAGACTTTGAAGACAGAGGTGTGTACTTGGAGCAGAATTAGATACCTGAGGCTCAAATTGTGACTCCATGGGGTAGAGAACTCAAATGTCATTAAGAATATAGGTAAATATCTTGTTTTGTTTTTAAACTTTTTTAATGTTTGTTTATTTTTTGAAAGCGAGAGAGAGTGTGTGAGAGGGAGAGGGCAGAGAGAGAAGGAGAGACAGAATTTGAAGCAGGCACCAGGCTCTGAATTGGCAGCACAGAGCCCAACACGGGGCTCAAACTCAAACCGCGAGACCATGACCTGAGCCAGAGTCAGTCGTGGAACTAACTGAACCACCCAGGCGCCCCTTGTTTTGTTTTTATAATGAGAACTGAATTCAGGAAACTAAGAGATAAAGCAAGAACAGCAATGGGGTTTAGGGCAATGATTCCCAAACATTAGTATGCATCAGAATTACCTGGATTGCTAGTTAAACTACAGTTGCTAGAGTCTACTTCCAGAGTTTGAGTCTATAGAGAAGGAGTGGGGTTCTTGCATTTGCATTTCTAACAAGATTCAAGTGAGTCTCACACTGCTTTTCTGGGGGCCACCCTTCACAATCTACTGTGTTAGGGTAATAGAGACTGGTAAGTTGAAGCTGGAGTCAGAGAGAAGGGTCCAAGTAAAGAAGGTCAGAGAATCATCTTGTAGACATCTAAATTGGCAGAAATGAAAAGGGAAACACGGAGATTATTATTGAATAAGTATGTGAGTACTACTTACAGGTCAATATGAGCAGATTCAACTTCTTCAGTGACCAGAGGATGACAGCCTCTTAGTTTGTATGTTAAGGAAATCTCTAGAGAGGTCAACTTTTGCCCAGAATTGAAGGTGAAAAGTAACCAAAAAAAAAAAAAAAGTAATCCTAAAATTGGTATTAGAAATGAAATTATACAGCAATAAGAACTTGCAAACAAGGTCATACAAGTAGAGTCAACAACTTGTATTTAAGCACTGAAGAAAAGTAAAAATAGCAGAAATGGGCAAATAGAATTCCATTTTTTGAATTGATGACAATAATTTTAAGTCTGTTGTTTAATGAGGTTATAACTTACACTAAAATGCATGGATCTTTATTGTACAACTTGACGAGTTTTGACAAATAGATACATCTGTGTTATCATCAGCCGAATCCAGCATTACTATCACCCAACAGTTGGCTCATGTTTCTTTCTCATTACTAACCCTGAGGCAACCACTCTTTGGATTTCTATCACCATAGATTAAGTTTTCCATGCTATCCAACTTCACATATATGGAATTACATAGTATGCACTCTCTTGTCTAACATCTTTCATTGACCAATGATTCTGAAATTGTTGCATGATCGATAGTTTGTTCCTTCTTGTTGCTGAGTCATGTTCCATTGTATGAATACACCATAATTTATTCATTCACTTGTGATGGACATTGGTTTGTGTCTAGTTTTGAGCTGTTATAAAACTGCTATGAACATTCTTGTGCTGTATGTAAATTATACTTTAATAAAGAAAACAATGACAAATTCCAAAAACAAAAGAAAAACTACTTGTAGGTAACATCTTTGGTGACTTAAATGAGCAAAGAGAGAGGGCTAAGGCAAAAACAACAGTGAGGTGGTAAAGATTAAATATCTGTCACTCAGTGTTAGCCACTATTAATGTGGTCAAGAAAACGCAAATGGATTCAAGCTGGATATGTATGCTGACTAGAAAGCAAATGGAGAACACACTCATTTCCCAATACTAAACTGCCATGAATTCTAGAATCAGAGGTTGAATCTTAAAGACATGAAGACTTGGAAATGAAGTTACTGTCACACATTCAAAGGCTTACATGTATGGAATCATGCATCCAGTTGCCGTGGCTGATTCTGCAATGCAAACCTTTACTCTATTAGTCGACCTCAAGAAATGTGTACTGAAATCAAGCCCTGAATAAGAAGGCTCATATTTCTAGAATTTTGTAGAGGAGTTCATGAATCTCAAAATAAGTTTTAAGTTTCTAGGTTAAGTGGTTATTCTGGGGCAGCGTCCTAATTGGGTCTATCCAGAGCTGTAGGAAGTAACCCAACATCACTGGTAACTCTTCACAATAATATGTGCTTCCTACTTGCCTCCTATAGTCTCCAATTATAAAACAATCTTTAAATATGAGTATTATTATTACCTTGATGGAAATTGATCAAGATTATCAATTTTACTTTTATCTGTGTACTTTTGTAATATATTTTTTCTATTTTTGACAACTGATGAAAATAAGCTGTACAACATTTTAAATATTTCTCCAACTTTTTGATTTGAAAAGTTTCAAACCCACAGTTGAAATAATAATATCAAAATAGTAATACTACCATTAAAAAAAAAAGAGTGAAAGTAAAAAGATTACTAAGAAGTTGTTTCCTTTTTTGACAGGGGAATTTGAAAAACAAAGTGTATCAGTTATTAGGACTGCATCTGGGAGGAATGGCACACTTTCTCATCCCTCAGCATGGAGGGGGCTTCATAACCTGATTTCTGAAGAGGTACCAAGTGTGCTTGCTGATGCCCTAGGAGAAAGTTAAAATGTGTGTGTTTAGGGGGGACGGGGGGAGGAGGGAGTAGGTAGCTCCATAGTTTATACAAAGATCCTAAAGATACTGCATCACTCTGAAAGGAAGCTTTCTGGGAGAACTTCAACAGTGACCTGGCTACAGACCAGATTTGTAAATGAAGTGAAATTAGGGGGTAAAATTACTCATTAGAAATAATTAATGATCTTCTAAATGCAAATAGGTTAAAAGAATTAGACTAATTTAATAGAATAAAAATTAATATAGATACATGTAAACTGTTGGAAACAAACTTCAATAAAGCGTAACATGAATGGGGTGCCTGGGTGGCTCAGTCAGTTAGGCGTCCGAATTCAGCTCAGGTCATGTTCTCGTGGTTCATGGGTTTGGTGTGTCAGGCTCTGTGCTGATAGCATGGAGCTTGGGATTCTTGTTCTTTCCTCTTTCTCTGCCCTTCCCCTGCTTGCGCTTTCTCTCATTCTCAAAATAAATAAACTTACAAAAAATAAAATTAAAGTGTAACATGAAAAAACCTAATTCAGCAGCACATGAATACTTTAAAATTTAAAGGTTTGGTAAATTTTAATCTTATTAGGAGTGAAAGGGTAATATTGCTGCCCCAAAAGCTAATGTTCTCTTAAGATCCATTCAAAGAAATATACTATGCAGAATATAAGCAGTAATAATCCTATTCAGGGCACCTGGGTGGCTCAGTCGGTTGAGCATCTGACTCTTGATTTCCACTCAGGTCATGATCTCATGGTCATGAGATCAAGCCCTGCATCAGACTCCTCACGGAGCATGGATCCTGCTTGAGATTCTCTCTCTGCCCCTTTCCCCTGCTCATGTGCTCTCTCTCTTAAAAAAAAAAAAAAATCCCATTCTGTTCTTTCTATTCTGTTATTTGGACGTTACAGTGTTCAGTTTGGAGCACCTGACTTTAGGAAAAATATAAGCATAATGAATCTTGTTTATTTGCATTCACAATGGATAAGGAACATTGAAGGAATATGTATATAGCCAGGTTGGTGGGGGAGGGGAGGGTGTGGAGGGGAGGGATAGGATGATGACCTTCAAGTACTTAATTCATTTGTGGAATCAGGCTAATTACATCCTGCAAGACTCCAGGGGTCAAAATATGGAGCAGAGGTGCTGTATATGCCCAGTCCTTTATAATACCTGAATGTTATAAGGCAATATATTTCTGAATAAATTTAACAAAACTGGGAAGGGAGTGGGTATTCCCTCCCTTGAGTCCAAGGAAAGGTTATCCATGATTCTCAAATATGTCTGTACCTTAGTGTCTAATTTAACTGGTTTGGGGATAGAGCCTGGAATTTTTTACCAAGCTCCCCAGCCATTTATAATGGACAGTCAACTTTGAGAAATATTTGGCTAGGTAATTGTCTGGATGTAAATTAATGTGAAATTAAAATGGAGAGGAAGGTAAATGGAAATTAATATTTACCACATATTATATGCCAGGCATTGTGCTTGGCATTTTCACACTCTAACCTGTATTAACTATGTTAATACTTGGAATCTTTTAGCACAGTGCCTGGCATATAGTAAACTCCCAAATGTATGCTGTTATCCTCTCTACAACCTTATATTGACATTCTCCAAATACATCCTGGGAGAATACTAGCTTATAATATAGGTATTATCATCCCTGCATGATGGACAAGGAAACCAAGACTCAGAGAAGGTATTTATTTTGGCCACTAATAAGACATCTGTGGGTTTATAAAAAAATTAGCAGCCTACCTAAGTGGCCCTTTTTATTTTAATAGAATTTTAATAGAAGAAGAAATCTCTTCCTGACCTGGTCTCAAAAAAATGACATTAACTATAAATCCTGAAAAAGTGAAGCCAAAAAGTAGACATTTTTTCCTAATGTGGCCTGACAGAAACTCTTCTGTAAGTCTTGAGAACCCCTGAGGTCAGAGGGAATGGATTAAAGTGGCCCTTCAGAGCTAAAACAAAGCACTTCAAGCAAACATGGAGAAAGTACTGCTCACAAGTGAAATAGCTCCCATATATATATAGTGAATGCATAAATATTGTATCTGTCACATCCATAGTCTAGGACTTCAATTATATATTTAACACTGAGGGAGGGAAAGTTGGTCCTGAAGGGACAATCCTGATCATCTCTGACACCTTCTCTTTGCCACGTTAATCCTGAGTTTTCTTGTGCACATGACTGGTTTGAGTATGTGAATTTGCTGAAGAGGAAACATTCAAGAAAAGATACTCCCTCCTCAATGAGATTGTAAGTTCCTCAATTGCAAGGACAACCTTCACTTTACTATCCCATATAGCCCTTAATGTAATAGCCAATACAAAATAATAATTGCTGCAAGATTGTACTGCAAGGCTACACTAATTTTCAAAAATAAAATATGCTTCAAGTGGTGAGCATTGAATTGACTTGGTACAATGCTATATTCAGATTTTTTTTTTTTCTGTTGCCTGGCCAATTGTTAAAATTTAGAGCCTATGTTAACATACACAAAATGGTATAGCTGATGACTGAAATTTTATTTTCTGAGCTTCAGGTACATCTGTAAACCAAAAATACAAAACATTTTATTCTAGAAGAATATGAAGCTATAGGTCCTAAATGTTAAGGGTTTACTTTTTTTTTTCTTTTTTGTTAAGGGACTACTTTATTCTTTATTAATTATTATTATTTTTTTTAAGTAGGCTTCACACCCAGCAGAGCATAATGCAGGGCTTGAACTCACAACCCTGAGATCAAGACCTGAGGTGCAATCAAGAGTCAGACACGTAACCATCTGAGCCACCCAGGCAACCCAATGGGACTACTTTATTATTATTATTTGTTTTTAATGTTTATTTATTTTTGAAGGAGAGAGGGACAGAGCATGAGCGGGGGGAAGAGCAGAGAAAGAGGGAGACACAGAATCCAAAGCAGGCTCCGGGCCCTGAGCTGTCAGCACAGAGCCCAAAGCAGGGCTTTAACTCATGAACCATGAGATCATGACCTGAGCCAAAGTCAGGTGTTTAACTAACTGAGCCACCCAGGCTCCCCTTCCCCCAGTTTTTAACAATAAAGGGAATGACTTTATCTTCTTTTTGTTACCTTCTGAAGGCCTGACAGAATGCCTTGATAAATATTTGTGGAATTCACTCTTAACAAATTATGTGTTATTTTCTAGAACAGTAAGTCCCTGTAAGTACACCAAGTACTTGAGGAAATATTTCATCTTCCCTAAAGGGAACAGAAGAACTGTTAAGGCAGAAGAGTTATCAGGCCTTGAAAATTTTGACACAAATAGAAAGTGGGGAGGTTTGAAGAAAAGAATGAACAAGTTTTTACAGCTGAGAAAGTATGAGAAGGGTTTATCACTTATGACAGAAACTCTGTTTGCTTATTAAATGCATAAGCAAATAAAAAGAACCCGAATGACACAAGAATATCATTGACAGAGATAGAAATGGAAGCTTTAAGGAAGTGAAGGGAGTGGTGGTCCTGCACAAGCTATATGGAAAAAAGTGACATCATGAGTAAGCACTTGCAATTGTGAACTAAAGCAAAACAACAGTAACAACCCTCCCAACCTTGCAAGGTACAGAGCAGTATGCCCTAGTTTCTTACTTCTGGGATAATGTCTGTTGTATCCGTTTTTAGAATTTTAATAATTCCATAATCTGTTATTTTGAACAATTCACATGTTTATGGGCAGGGTGGAAAAAAAAGAAATCTAGCAGAATAACATGCTTTTATTTTACCACGATGCATATACAGAAAGACAAATATCCCAATGGTACATTTCCAGTTTGAAAGAGCAATCTCACAAGTATTTATGATATTTAGGAAAAGAGACACATCATTTACCAAGTTGTTACCAGGGTAAGTTACCAAGAAAGACAATCAAGTCAAACATTTTTTGTAGGTTATTTTTCCATGAAGACAACAATTCCCAGTCTTCAGAATCTGACAAAACCAAGTTACTCAAATTATATTTCGAAGAATACATTTTTAACAGAAACAAGAGATTGAAAACTCATAAATATTCAGTTAAGTCTCTATATCTTACAGGAAAATAAAATTGTTATTTTTCCAAATGTTCCCAACTGAAAGCAAAAAGAAAGCCTGTACAGCTCGGTTTTCCCATTAAGCAGAAACAGAAAATGTTATTTTACTAAACACTAGTGGAAAAAAAAAAACACAGTACTAATCTTCCACGTAAATGAAAACAGAAAATGAAACAACAGAATGAAAATAACAGAAAGCACCCAAAGTTGCTTTGTTTCTTTAAAGTATTCTTCTCTAAGCAACACATTTAACACTCAATTCTCCCATAGAAATCCTGAGAAAAAGTATTTCTCCTCCCATTACCACTGATAGAAAAAGAACCTTTTCCTTGAAGGCTCTGCCAAGCCAGTCTTAATCTTAGGCCCAATTTGTATCTTGCTCATTTTCGCCTGTGGTTGTCTGCTGTTTCCCCCGCTTAGAGCACCCATCAAAAGCTCTAGTTCTTCCATGACTATGAACTAGATTATCACTTCATCTATAGCCGTCTCCTTTTAAACCCTCTAGGTGTCGCTAAAGGGAGTGGAGGATGGGGAAGAATGCAGAGGGAAATAAGAGCTCTAGCAGTCTATTTTTCAGGACAACCTGTCCCTGGAAATCATGAAGAGCTAAAGCTAAACTAAAAGGCCTACTTTTGAGCTATCATTTTTTTTTTCTTTAAGAGACAAGAGGCAGACAGGGAGAAAGTGTACTACCACCCTGGCACTTAACCATGTTCAGGGCAAGGAGAAGAGGCACAAAGAGGTATACCTAGGTTTTGTGTGAATTTACTAGTTGAGGCTGAGAAAGCCTAGTACTTGGAATGGACACCATCCTTACTCTTGCCATAAGAATAAAGTCTTAACTTGTCTCCTTAACTACTTGCCTGACAGTTGGGTTCTGGACCATGAAAGGAGAGGAGACAGGGGGTGAGGAATCAAGGATGTCTTTTGGGAAAGGAATGGAAGGGTCTTTTGTGTGCTGGCAGGAAATCTGGGTCCATCACCAGCTCTAGGGATTCTTGTTTAAAGCAAACGAGACCACAGTGGTGCTGACAGTGATCTGCAAGGTATTCATCCAGTAGGTAGTAGCCCAAGGTGGGTGGGCATAGCCAGTAGTAAGCAGTAGGTGACTAGAGGTACAAGAAGAGCCACAGAGTCACATAAATCAGACCAACTGGCCCACTGCTGCTCTCTTGATATTAATGCCCCACAACTGTCTGCCTATACTGCAGAGCAAAATGGGTAGAATGAGCTCCTAGGCAAAGTTAGAATTCCAGGTGGAAAGAGTCAAAAAGCCCTAGGAACAAACAGGGTCCATGCAGTGCAGATAAAGGCAGTGCAATTTACAGCATCATTTGCTTGGCTTAGGAGTGATGTGAATCATGACCATGCAGCATGTGACAGTAATGCAGAATAGCATGAAGGCCATGTGGAAATGGAAGAGCAAGGTCTTGAAAGTCTCAATCTCCAGGTTGAGAAAACTGTCCAGAGGAAGAGGTTGTAAAAATGTCAGGGGGAAAAAAGAAAAAAAAAAAAAAAAAAAAAAAAAGGTAGAAGGCATACCCATTTCTTGTTGTCCAAGCACAAGTCCAGCAAGGGGTAGTAGGGACCTTGTGCAGTATTTCCAAAGGCAGAGATTAACCAGACTGGAATCCAAAGGGCCTGGGGATCTCTACAGGCTCTCTTATTGGGCGACGTCTGGCTCTACGGACTCCTTCACGCAACAGGTAATACTGCAGTGGATTGGGCCACAAGTCCTCTTTGATAATTTCAGCAATCTTGTCAGACTCTGGAAGGCTATGGTCTGAAAACCAGGTGAAGAAATTGCAGACGACATCTTGGTTCCTGCGAATGAAGGACTGGGGTTCATGGCCCCGGCGCCATATGATTGGTGTGGAAAGAGACACCACTCGGCCAGAGGCTCTGACCTCATATTCTTTGACAATAAGCTTGTTTCTGAAGTAGGGGTTTCTTCGAAAGAAGAACTTGAACTTGCAGCCAGTTCTGGGGTGTCTGAGCTCCTTCACCTCCAAATTGGTTATGTATCTTAACATCTCGGCATCTTGGCCCCTAATCATGGGGGACAACTGGGGGTGGTTCCGAAAGGCAGTCACCCAGAAGCCCGGGATATTCTGAATGATGTAGTTCCTCCTCTCCAGGTAGTGACGACGCATGCGCCCAAATTTCTGCTCCAGTTGTTGAAAGGCTCTGTCAGCCTGAGCATTCACAGTGTCCAGTTCCAGCTGGATGGCTTCCAGGGGGTTCATGCGAAGATCCATATTCAAGGGTCGGAGCCCCGCGTCCTCCTTCACCTCCTCTACCACTCTATTTTCCTCCATCATTTCTATTTCTTCCCCTACTTGCTTCTCTATCTCCATCTTCTGCTCCACCACCTCCTCCTCCTTCACTCCTTCCTTCTCCACCGTCTCCTCTTCCTTCACTCCCTTCTTCTCCACCGCTTCATCCACTGCTACCGAGAAAACGGTGCATTTTTCTGTCTCCACTTCACTGGCCTTCACCTCTTCCAACACCTCAGACCCCGACCTCTCTGCAACACAGGTTCCTGGGGGCTTCTCCCCACCTGGGCCGCCCGGCTCTCCGCTCCGACAGCCATTTTTCAAGCTGTTGTCCGTTGCCACGGACACAGACCCAGCTTCCAGGCCTTCCATTAGAGG
This sequence comes from Prionailurus bengalensis, assembly GCF_016509475.1. Classification (NCBI taxonomy): domain Eukaryota; kingdom Metazoa; phylum Chordata; class Mammalia; order Carnivora; family Felidae; genus Prionailurus; species Prionailurus bengalensis. The sequence continues at coordinate 104,718,447 of NC_057349.1, forward strand.
CGGGGCCTCCGCCCGACCGGCTTCGGTCTCTACGAAACCTCGATCCCCACCGCCTCGGATCTGGGGAGTTTGGCCACAGCCCGCGGGGGCGTGGAAGCCTCCCCGCTCCTCTGGAAGCTGAGGCGGTGGGAGCGCGACAGTCTCCGAGCTTCCCTCACCCGGCTCCGCCATCACCTGTGACGCCTCGGTTTCCTCACGGAGCTTCAGGCGCTGGTGTGGGTCGGGGTCTCCTGGGGTACGGCCGAGAGTCGTGAGACTGCGGGTTTGGGGAAAAGGGGACGTCTCAGCTCCATCCTGGCCGCTCATGTTAGCAGCAGCCTGACCAAAGACAGATTAACGGCTGTTTTGCTCACCGACAACGCCCCCTCCTAAACCGGCGGCTCGCGCCACCCACCCTGAAGTCCCGCGAGAGTGTCTGCGGGGGTGACGTCAGGGCCGTGGATCTCACCAGAACGCGAGAAGTGGCTGCTTGCTCCGCCCCTGCTTGCGGTCCCAGCTTGTTGCCTTTAGTTTTACTTGTATGGATTTAGGAGGGTGAAGCAATAATTTGACTTATGTGCATAAATGTATTTCGGACTCAGAGACTGAAGGCAGTGAGGGCACTCCCAGCGATGCATCTGGAAACTGCCTGCAGCATGTAAGCTGGGGTACTGGTAGCGATCGCAGCACTACACTGCCTGTTGTCTGAAAACATACGTTTTACCGGGTCTGCGTATGTATTTTTTAGACCGGAAGATAGATCTCTTCACTGTTACCCCATAGTGGCCAGAAACAAAAATCTTTTTATTTTTAAACTGAGATGAATAGCAATTTGTTTCTCTTTTCTCCAGTAGAAATGACATGAAAGTATCAACTCCAATCTCTAACATTAGTGGGAGAAAACTACTTAGCGTTTTACCACCAAAGTGATGCATAGTATTCCTTGGTAGTTCTAAATTTATAATATGCATCAAAGAAGAGTCTGTGATACATAATGTCTGCAGGAATTAAGCCAGGGTCAATTAGCTGTCTCTTGCTCCATGACCCCTCACTGCAGAAAATTAGAAAAGCTGTTTTCAGCCCCATAAACTATTAATCTGTTAACGAATTTAGTTCCGCAAAAGGCCCTAATGAAGTATGTATTCATGGCAGTCAGTTCATAGACTTGATTTAAGAGGGATGTCAGTGTCTCTAGTTTTTGGTTTGTTGACTTGTGAGGAAAATGTGTTAGAGAGCTACAAGGCTTCAGAGAAATACCAGTGGGGGACTACCCACCAACATTTTTATAAAGAAAAGCTCATTAAAACGGATAATCAAGATGGTCTTGAAGTAGAAAACAAACTTGCAGAATGCCTGTGTGCAGTTAGTTGACTCGAGTGTAAAGTAGGCAAACATTTTTTCCTGTTTGCTTTGCCTAATAATGGCCCCCAAAAACGTTCACTTCCTAATCTTCAGAACCTATGGATATGTTATCTTATGTGGCAAAAGGGACTTTGCAGATATGATTAGGTTGAGGATCTGCAGATGGGAGGATTACACTGAATTATCCAGGTGGGTGCCATGAAATTACAAGAGTCCTTATAAAAAGGAGTTAGGAGCATCAGTCTGAGAATACGTGACAATCAAATCAGAATTGAGAAAAAAAGAGAAAGAGATGTGAAGATGCTCTGCTGCTGGCTTTGAAGATGGCAGAAGGAACCAGGACCCAAGGAATGAAGGCAGCGTCCAGAAGCTGGAAAGGTAAGGAAATAGATTCTCCTGTAGAGCCTTCAAAGGAATGCAGCACTGCCAACATCTTGATGATGTCTCACCTGCAGAACTATGCAAAAATTAATTTGTGTGGTTTTAAGCTATAAAGTTTGTGGTAATTTGTTACTAAAGCAATATGAAATGAATACTCCTTGGATTGAGGTTTGGTTGCATCTCTTTGTGTGTCCTGTTTTTCCTAGCAGCAGCTCCTTCAACCTTGCCCATCGCTTCCTCTGAGGTCCTGCCTCCTGCCCAACAGCTGTGATGTATCATATCCTGAGCCTCTTTTTGGTTATTGAGACCAGAATTAGGCAACACCCAGAAAGAAAATTAAAGCTAAAACCTACCACAAAAGATATTTGAGAAGACTGTGAACTCCAAGGACAGTCAGAGTTTTGTTTACTACTGTTTACCTAGTGCCTAGCACACTGCCTTGCACAGTGTTACACTACTGGAATGTTGAATAGGGGAACAAGTGGACAGAATACAGTTTCTCCAGCCTAAGTGGAAATTTTTTTTTAATGTTCATCTATTTATTTTTGTGAGAGAGTGAGTGCACGAGCGGGGGAGAGGGACAGAGAGACAGAGAACCCTAAGCAGGCTCCACGTTGTCCACGAAGAGCCTTACATGGGGCTCCATTTCACTACTGTGAGATCATAACCTGAGCTGAAATCAAAAGTCAAGATGCTTAACCGACTGAGCCACGCTGGCACCCCCTAAAGTGAAAACGTATCCTAAGTGAAAACTTCTATTTTTAAGCAGAAGACTATTGCGAGGCTTTCACCAGTACTAGATGTGCTTTATTTGTCAAAGGCATTATTATGATTTCTGCAAGTGTATTTAATTAGTGCTCAGATAATGTTAGGAGAGCCTCCAATCAGAGATGGTGCATGTAATGTAATAAGGATTCTAGTGAGTGTAATTTCTCCAGATAGTGTTGAGACACTGTGGAGGAACCTTTCCTTCTCTTACTGTTAGTACATCTGGAAAAGCCATAGTATGGGATATTTGATTGAAAATATATAGAAAATGAGGAAAAAGTTAAATTTCTTTTACTTGTCTGAAAGTCACAGTACAGAAATGATTGTGGTGATCATTATAGAAGATGGAGAGTCCAGGTTATGATCACTTTTGAGTAAGAGAAGTTCTAGCGAGAAACAAGGATTAAGAGGGAAAAGCAGATTTATGTATTTTGTGCCACTTTTTTTTTTTTAGAAAGAATCTTTACACAGAAGAAGGAACTCTTTATGATTTCAGTCTGCATCAAGCCTCATGTGCTCAAGGAGTTATTTTGCCATGTAGGAAAAAAAAGAATATATGATTACTATTTGCTACAGAAAATTGTACTTAATATATTAATAATATTACTTGTGGCTATTACCTGTGGAAATTTTTCCTTATCTTTTTGAATCTACAGTCTCAAAAGGACTATGTATCTCTTTTACATGACAGAGTTATCTTGCTAACTGAAATATTCTCTTTTTAGGCAGATACTGTTCATTCTCTAAGACCCCATCACAAACCTATCTTGCTTTAGAATGTGCCAGGCATTTTACGTGCATTAAATTGTCAAATTTTATAAAAGAGGAAACAATAACTCTGAGAGGTTAACTAACTTAACCAAGGTCATGCATAAAAACTGATACATTTCCCATCCCTTCTCCTAAGGACAACTTTCCTGTACATGGACTCATTAATCTTCCTGCTCTGAATTCCTACAAATGTTTTATGAGCTGTGTGAGTTCTCCTTGATTGCCCTGGCTTCACATTTCTTCCATTGTAAGAAATATATTTTCACATTTCTGTAATCAGAATGGGTCATAAGCACTGTGAGCCAGGTGTCATTCATGACATGTTAACTGTCGTTGCCTGAGCACGTGAGAACTTGGTTGTTGTTACTGATTTCATTTTGGACAACTTTCAAAACCATCTGAAGAAGGGTTACAGCCACTGGTTGTTGTTTGAAAACTTTCCATCAGTATCTTTGGAAGGTTCAAGAAAGTGCCAACATCAAAACCTAATAACTGGTGTCTGTGGCTTTAAAGAAAATCCTAGATACAAGAGTTGAGCACTCCTTTAAGAAATATAGCATCATCAACATAGTTGAGAGAAGAGAGAATAATATTGTTTGGAAAAACATAGATATTCACAATTCTGAGTCAAAAACTGCTGCAGAAAGCTTTCTGAATATGAAGGCATTTTAGAAATATCTGAACAATTTATTTTGTTTTTGTTTTTTGTTTTATATATATATCCAAGTGTGATATTTGATTATGTCTAAATAAGTCTAAAAGAGCTTTTAGGTGCTCCTGGCTGGCTCAGTTGGTAGATCAACTGAGTCTTGATCTCAGGGTCATGACTTCAAGCCCCACATTGGGTGTGGAGATCACTTAAATAAATAAAACTTAAAAAAAAATAAAAGAGCTTTTTAAAGGTAAAGTAAAAATTATGTATAACTGCATTGTGTCATAATTTTAGCAGCAATAGTTTTTTTTTTCCTGTCTTTTCTTCATGATATTTAAGTAATACTGTGTTTTATAACTTATAATGTCTTGAGTTAGATGAAATGCCATAGTTTACTTCCTGGAAAATCCATTGCACAGTAAAATAGTGCAAACATATTTTGTTTTTGCATGTAAAATGATGTTAAACTGAAGGCTTACATAAGTAAATATAGGTAGTTTTCCCCCTCTGAAGTGGGACAATTTTTTTGTTGTTGAGGACTTATATACTGTAGGTATATAGCATTCCTGACCCTAGCTAATGGAAGTCAATAACATTCTTGTTAATAACCAAAATACACCTGCACAGATTTCTAAGGCATGCGAAAGGAAGGTACATCTACTTAGAATCTGTTACTTAGTGGTTATGGAATTACCATTGATTTTTCACTAGAGGGAGCAACTGGTCCTTAAGAAAATGACATGTCTTTGGAATTTTCTTTCACTATAAATGAAATACTCTTGTAATTTAAATTGAATTGAAATTTTTACTCCTATTAAGCTGTAATTGTGGCAAAGTAGTTTTTCTCATATGGGGCTTAGATTTGTTATGATGGCTTCCAATAATCAAATCAAGCCTAAATATCTCATATGACCCCGCCTACTCCCAACAAGGTCTCTACCTCTGTAGACTAGAATGGACCTGGTTTCAAGTTCCAGCTAGGCCACTCACTAGCTGTTTAACCCAGACAAGTCGCTTCTACTCTCTGAGCCAGTTTCCTCATATGTTAGAGACTATAATACAAACTATACCAGCCTGTTATGAAGATGAAATAAGATATGTGTAAAATGTTTAGCACTGTTAGCTGTCAATGAATAAAAGCTGATAGTATTATTTGTAATGTTTTATACTAAAACTTACATATATTAAAATTAAACTATTGTGCAAGATAGTCATGCACTAAATTCCTTTATAAAGCAGTTGTGTTTAGGATTCAGACAAGAAAGACATCCATGTGTATTAGAGTGGTCAATAAAAGCTTCATCCAGGAAACAACAGTTGTTTTATGTCCTACTATATGTAATAATTGAACAACATGAAAAAGAAGTCGGGATGAGGGTATAGTAATCACACTTGTTTACTGTTCCAGCTATTTCAACATACATTCTAGACCTGCACTGTCCGTTACAGCCACATATGGCTATTTGAATTTAAATTAATTAAAATTAAAAATTCAGTTCATCAGTCTGATGAACTAACCACATTGTAAGAGCTCAGTAACAATGTCTGGCTAGTAGCCACTCTATTGGACCATGCATGGCAGAAAGTTCTATTAGACAACACTAACATATTAGACATACAGAATCTTGGAGGCTTGTTAGAACTAAAATACCATACCACAGAGATTGCAGGCCTATACTTTATAAAGGTCTTAAGGGTAAAAGAAAATCGATTATTAAAATTCATGTATTCAGTTAGCATTTTTTGGAGCAAAAATTGTGTGCATTTATAATGGGAGTTAGTATTTTCACTAGAAGTATTTATCTCCTGGCTCATGTGATATCAAAAAGACAATCTAAATATTATGTTACTTCACTATAAAACTTATTGATTAAAATTATTTACAAAAGTGAGCCATTACTTCAGTGAGAAGAATGAAGCTAAATCAAATGCAGGAAGCATTAGTTAAGTAACTTGTGTAATTAGGTTAGTCATTTAAAAAAAAAATTTTTTTTAACGTTTATTTTTGAGAGACAGAGACAGATCGTGAGCAGGGGAGGGGAGAGAGAGACACACAGAATCCAAAGCAGGCTCCAGGTTCTGTGCTGTCTGAGCTGTCAGCACAGAACCTGACACAGGGCTTGAACCCACGACCATGAGATCATGACCTGAGCCAAAGTCTGACGCTTAACCAACTGAGCCATCCAGGCACCCCTATGTTAGTCATTTAAATAACCAATAAAATGTATGCTTGGTGGGACAAACCCCTACTGTACTTTTAGTAAAGTGAAAAAATTTATAAATGAAAAGAAAATAACAAATGTGAAACAATTAATGAAAACAATTTCATAGAATTTTACATCATTGTGAGTCATAGTGATTGTTTAGTACAATACCAAAAGTGGACAATCAAGCCATTTAATGTCCATTTAATTTTATATTTGGAAGCATCTCAAAATCCTAAGGTTAAGAAATCTCATCCAAGGGAAAATATTTCTATGCATTTTATAGATAGTATGAAGTTTAGATAAATAGCTAAATCCTTTAAATATTGTTCCCATGAATTTGTGTTGCCCTATTCATTAGAACTCTGGAGTTCATATGTAATCTTACAAAAATATTAGTAATTTTGTTTTTGGTACAGTCCCAAGGTCAAAAACCTTTTTACAATAGTCAGACTTTCATGATAAAAACAAAAACAAAAACCAGCCCTCTTGTTTTAAAACAAGTTTCATCTAAGTCATTTACCACTTTCCACATAAAAATTAATTCAATGTGAAAAATTCATATTATAGTATCTAACTTGATATTTGATTGTTAGAACACTTCATCTGTTAGGCTGAGAACTCTGATTTGTGACTTCCTTGGCTCTAATACTATATTACAGTTTCTTTTGGTTTGTAAGCAAGCTATTCTATGCATGTCTGTTTTTAAAATGTGAAAAGTTGATTTGGAAAGAGACCATGATTCATTCATTTGGCCATTAACAGAAATTTTCTCATCCCCTCTATGACATAGGTAGAATTCACCTTATTATACAGATGAGGGAACCTCAGAGAGGTCAAGTGACTTGCTGAAAGTTACATAGCTAGTAATTAATGGAGTGTGGATATAAACCCAATTTGCCTAACTTCAAAGCTCTCTCTACTATGCTGTGTTGCTTTTTGATTTCTTGAAATCTTTGACAGTAACCAGGGAACTCAAGGACTCCTGATAACTTCTTTTTCCAGGGTTTGTGTCTTCAGTAGCACCCAGAGGATTCTTATGCAACGTTGGCTACATTGATTGAATGATTCCACATTGAAGGCTAACTTATACAGCCGTGGGAACTTCAGTATATTAATCTAAACAGAACTTACGGCTTTTAGGAGACAAGTGCCCTCAGTGGAAGCATTTATTAAATGTGAGACAGATTTAAGAAAAAATACCTCCTACTACCGCTAATATTTCTAACTTAACAGCATTTCCAGATTCTTACACTTGGGGTTCAGAGATTTCAGTTGCTGATGAATGAACTCAAGGATAAAAGAGCTCTAGCCAATAAATATTTCACTAGATTTTACTGTTCTATACTCAGGAGGAAATTTCGAAAATAAAAAGTTTGTTATCAGGAAATACATTAAGTCCAATTTGGAAATATTTCTTTCTAACTCATCCTAAGAAGAGAGGAAATCTGCATCCTTCCCGTTTAACATATCATCTACCCATATTGGAAACTTCCCTGATTTAAAAAACAGAAGGATCATCTTAACTGCTTCTCTCCGGAAGAGAGAAAATTTTCACAGTTCAACCCCAGTGAAATTGCTGATTAAATGCTGATGAAACACCCTGAGCAAAGACCCAGATGGCAAGCAGGAGCCCAGACAGCTTGAGGAATGGCTAAAAGAGCAATTAGTGGGGGTGATGGTTAGACAAAATTGAATCTGATGTCTAAGGGCCTTATGTGTGTGAAAGAGTTATTATTTTAGGTGTATAATATGTAATTATAGATGCATTTTAAAATCCTATATTAGAGGATATTGGAGGTATTAAAATGGGACTGACATGGATGTGTCAGAAAATGACATTAATTGATTGCAATATGAGAAATGGCTTGAAGGTTGTATGAATAAAGACTAGGAAATTAGTTTTGAGTGTTGTAATAATTCAAGCAAAGGTTGATGAAAGTATCTTTAGAAATGTAGTATTGACAGAACAGAATATTTCAGAGAAGTATTTATTGAAATACTAGTTATGAATATTGGAGAAGAGTTGAGGAAGATTGATTTGTTTCAGTCTGGACAACAGGGATGGGTGGAAATGTGAGTGAGCTATGGAATATAGGAAGAAGATCAGGTTACAATCTGGTTATTATGGGAGGGAAGAGATCATAAGTTCAATTATAGGCAAGGAGAGTTTCTTTTTGTTTTTTCTTAAATTTTTTTTTTTTTTTAAGAGAGGGAGAAAGAGAACAATAAGCAGGGGAGAGAGGCAGAGGTAGAAAGAGAGAGAGAGAATCTTAAGCAGACTTCACCCTCAGCGTGGAGCCTGACACAGGGCTCCATGATGACCCTGGGATCAAGAGTCAGATGCTCAACCTACTGAGCCACCCAGGCGTCCCAAGGAGAGTTTCATTGTGAATCTGGGGCAGCCCATTAGAAATATTGGACAATAAATTTGGGCCTTTGTAGATCAGGAGAAGAGTAGGGTTGTTCTGTAAAAGATTATGCAAATAACCTCCAAAGGCCAAAGGAACCAGAAGACCAAAGAAAAAGGCTGACAAGTCCAGCTTGACAGGATGTGGTTTGTTAAAGGGACATATGGATAGAAGCATGCCTTGGGCTGCTACAAGACGAGAAGATCTCCACAATCCCACCTCCCTTAAGACCTGCTTTTATAGCCCTAGAGCCTGGGAATACAGATTGAGGGACTACTCAAGAGGAGAACAGTTTAGAATAGTCATATCTCCAGGGCAGATCAGGAATGTTCTGCTATGACAGTGTAATTAAGGGTGTGACCGAACAAAAGAAGGGAGAGGGGAGTGTGCTCAAGAAGATTTCCAGTAACAGAATAGTCATCATGGCAAATTTGTCCACGATGGCATTAGTCTCATTGACACAAGGGTCTACAGATAGATTTGGAAGTCATTAAGGTGTAGGTGATAGTTGAAGCTATCATAGTGGATGAGTACCCAGAAAGAAGAGAAGAAAGGAGACCCAAGAGTAGAAATCTGTGGAACACTGACATGAGAGAGACAGGTGAAGTGGGACAAACAGAGGAATTGAAAAGTAGCCATTAGTGATAGTGATTAGGGAAAGAGTTAACAGTAGGCAGGGATAGGTAAAGGACCTTTGGGGAGGCTGATTGTGCCTATGATGGCTCCACCTGGCCACCCCCTAGGCTTCAGTTCAAGGCTCATGAAGAGGCCCTTGGCCATCCTACTCCTTGAGGAGTCCACCCAACGCCCCCCCCCCCCCTGCCACAGCTGCAAATGCAGGTGTGAAGCTATTGCTGCAGATGGGTTTTGGGAAAAAAAGGGTAAACCCATTCCAGAACCTGCCCATTCTAGGCGCCATAAATAGAGTCTCATAAACTATTATTCAGTTCCTGATAAGTTCCCAGTAGAAGGTCAGAAACAGAAATCCTTGGTGGCAACCCAGTTGGGACCCCTCTCACTCTGGGGAGCTTTGTACTTTCACTCAATAAACTCTGTCACTTTGCTCACTCTCTGCTGTCCCTGAGATTTCATTCTTCGACTCTGTGAAGCAAGGACCAGCATCTCTCCCACCCACCTGTAACAACAGAAGAACCAGAAGAGTGTTGTCCCAGAGGCAAGGGAGGAATGAACTTCAGGACCCTAGGGTTCAGGGGATGCAGCCGTGTCAAGTGAGACGAAGACTGGGAAGAAAAGTTCCTGAATTGGGTAGCTGTGTGGGCATGGTGTCTTTAGTGAGAGCAGTTTCAGAAGAGTAGAAGGAGAGATGGTTCCAGAGTTGAAGAATGAATGAGAAATGAAGAAAGTATAAATAGCATAAGCAAGTTCTTTCATAATTGGCAGTTCAGAAAGGGAGACTGACTAGGGGATATATTCAGGGAGATGTTGAGTTGAAGGAAGAAAGTTTGTAAGGAGAAGTGGGGTTGAAGGAAGTCCCCTATTTACTGGGATAAATATGTGTGCCCAGCAAAACTGGTCTCCAGGGTACTGGAGATGCGAAAGAGGAAGAAGGCTTTAACTTTTTGTTGACTACAATTTTAGAGAGCTGTTTACATTAAAATGAATTTTACACTTTAAGAAAAAATTTTTTAGGGGCGCCTGGGTGGCTCAGTCAGTTAAGCTTCTAACTTCAGGTCAGGTTATGATCTCGCAGTTCACGAGTTCAAGGCCTGTGTGGGGCTCTGTGCTGACAGCTCAGAGCCTAGAGCCTGCTTCAGATTCTGTGTCTCCCTCTTACTCTGCCCCTCCCCCGCTTGTGCTCCACCTGTCTCTTTAAAAAAATATTTCTTTTTAAGTTTATTAATTTATTTTGAGAGACAGAACAGGAGCAAGGGAGGGGCAGAGAGAGAGAGAGAGAGAGAGACCCACGAGCCATGAGATCATGATCTGAGCCAAGATCTAGAGTTGGACACTCACCAACTGAGCCACCCAGACGCCCCTGACTTTTACACTTTGAATTTAAAATATTTTTTTAAACAAACATTAAAGAAAACCCTCTCATACGATGATGAAACAATTGGACTTTACTTGGTCAAATACAGAGTTTAGTATTCACTCAAAAGAAGAAAACAATACAAACTAACACATTTGCTTTGAAAAATTTTGGATTTGTATTCAAAAGTTGAAGCAAAAACATTTGCTCAAAATGTGATATTGAGTTCAAGGTGATTAAGACTTTTTTTTTTTTTCCCCTGAAGTCTCTGTGGTAAGCCCAATATTAGGTTAGAGAATTATTTAAAACAGCTGAAACGCAGTCAAACTTAATTTATTGAGGTGAAGTTCTGTATTGTGGATTATTGCTTTAAAAATTGAGCTTCTAGCTCAATTGACCTTGGGGATTTATTTCTATTTCTGTTATGAAAGTATATTTTTAAAATCTGTGTTAGTCAGTGTTCTTCAGGGAAACAATTAATAGGAGGTAGATATAGATGTAGATATACATATGGAGATTTATTTTGATGAATTGCTTCATGTGATTATGGAAGCTGAGAAGTCCCATGATCTACTCTATCTACAAACTAGAGACCTGGGAAAGCCAGTGGTGTACCTTAGTCTGAATCTGAAGGCCTGAGACCCACAGAGCAGATAGTGTAAATCCCAGTCCCCAAGCTGGAGAAAATGTGAGATGTCCCAGTTCATTCAGTGAGGCAGGAAAAAGGGGTGAATTCCTTCTTTCTTTGCTGATTGTGGATTGGATGAGGCCTACCTACCTGGGGGAGGCAATCTGTTGAGTTCATCATTCAAATGCTAATCTCTTCTGGAAACACCCTTCCCAGACATACCCAGAATGTTTAATCTGGACACCAGAGTCAAGTTGACACTTAATATTAAAGGTCATAAGGGGCGCCTGGGTGGCTCAGTCAGTTGAACATCTGACTTCAGCTCAGCTCATGATCTCATGGTTCACGAGTTTGAGCCCTGCATCAGACTCTGTGTGGACACCTTGGTCCCTGGAGCCTACTTCAGATTCTGTGTCTCCCTCTTTCTCTGCCCTCCCCTACTCACGCTCTGTCTCTCTCTCTCTCTCTCTCTCTCTCTCAAACACTAAAAAAAATTTAAAGGTCATAATATGCAAGTTAGCATTAGTGAATAGTTAATAAATATGTATACTTTTTATAAAAAGTTATTTTATATGTAAGGCTTAGGTGCAGGCTTGCTGGAATTAGTAAAAACAGCTAGCTTTTATGTTAAAAATAGTTTACTTATTAGAATTTCATTGGAGATAACATGCTTTTAAAATAGAAAGGATCCTATATTCATATATTTAAGTAATTTTGGGGTCTAGATGTATGTATAGAAGAGTCAAGGAAAATGGGAAAGCCCTATTAGGGAACTTAGAAAGCTTGAGGGTACAATGACTCTTGAAAGGGAGAGTAGATGAGAGAGGAATTTGTAAAAAGAGAGAAGTCTGAGAAAAGCCCTGCAAGATGATACCTGAGTCCTGGGGTCAAAGGTGTCACATAAAATGACACATAAGGTGTCAGAACCTCAGTCCAGTCTCTTCATCTAGCCTCTGTCCCATCTTGACTCCAGAAGGGAGAACAGAGGGAAAAAGAGGAGACATGGACATAACAAGTCCCTCCTCCAATCCCTCCCCCTGCCCCCCATCTCCATTACCAATTATCACTGCAGAGCAAAATAACATGCAGAACATACCCTCTTAGAACCCTGAGGTATGTTGAAATGAGTGGAATATTCATCAGCCACTGAGAGGGCATTACCTGTAGTGAGTATGGTAAGTGTTGAGGATTCCAGGATAGATGCCATTCTTGCCTTCAGAAATTGCCCAGCAGGATGGATGATGATTTGGACATAAATCATTACACTGCAGCTTGAAAATAGGAATATTAGGCTTATTTTACCAAGTATAATCTGAACACTGAGCATAGGAATAAAGACCCAGCAAGTGTCTTGAGTTTGGAGAGAGCTTCCTAAAAGAAGGAGACTTGAGCTGGGAAGAAAGGTGTGATGGTAGAGGATGTGGGCAAGATGGGAGACAGGCTGGGGAATAACCCAGGCAAAGGCAGACAGGAAGGAGGAAGCCTGCTTGTGTAACAAGTGTAGACAAAATGGGGTAGCTGGTGGGGAGCAGGGAAGGGAACGGAAGGAAGAAGGCTGGAATGTGGGTTGGGCTGTATTTGAAGGACTTTGAGACTATAGAGTATTGTGTTCTGTTATCAGTGTCCTATTGAACTCTGATGGTGTGCATTTATTTTTTTCTATTTTTAAAGTTTGCCGACTTCATTCCAAGTTATTAATTGGGTCTTTATAAGATGAGATGTGATACAATATCTAAATTAGTCAACAATAGGACAGAAAAGCAGGAACCACAATATAGCAAATAAAAAATAACAGCCTTAAAGATTTAGATAAAGTAGAGCTGTCTAGGTTTTCAGAGAGCAATGATTTACTTCCTGGAAGTTGGTTAATGGGGTTTTTGATACTGTTAGTTTTAGCTATTGTTTAACACAATGGCTAAGTCCTGGAAGAGAATAATTTTAATCCAAAAGCTATAAATACATTTACTTAAGGGGAAAAAGAAAATTGCAAGTTGTCATTTTATTTCCATTCTAAAAATAGCTGGAACATTATCCTTTGAAACCTCGTTGAAAGTAGAACTTCATTAATTGGGACTCCACTGATGAAAAAATTTTTCATAATCTCATGAATTCTGCTTTTGCTTAGCAAACCATTTCTTCATGGCTGTTGTAAACCAGTAATAAACATGGTATATTGAAGTTACATTTACAGTATTCAAGACAGATAAGCTTTTCCATTCAATCTCATCCATCTTGGAAACATTTTCTTTTTTTTTTTTTTTAGTAAAAAATATTTCTGAAATTCCTAGGTACTGGGAATATAGTTTTGAACAAGACATACACATCACTGCCCCTTAGGAGTTTACATTCTAGTGTTCAGAGAGAGACAATAAATTTGAAAACATATAAAACGATATTTTGAGGGACCAATAATTGCTCTAAGAAAGTCAGTGAAAAGAATGACGGAGCCTAAGGTAATAAATAAGAAAGGGCCTTTGTGTGGAGGTGATATTTGAGTTACACCTGAATTGTGGGAAGGTGATCCACTGGGAAAAGCATTGTAAACAGAGGAACCAAAGAGCAAAGACTGAGACAGGTCTCATCAACAAAAAGAAGAGTAGATAGCTGAGTAGTGAACAAGCTTTACTTAGGAGGTAAGATCAGAGAGATCGGGGAGTCAGACCATGTGAGGCTTTGGAGGCTATGAGGAAGCTAGATTCTAGCTGGTCTGAGTTTTTGCTAGGGTGGGGGTGACATAATTGGATTTATGCTTTGGAAAAGGCATTTGGGCTATTTTGTAGGGGTTTGGGTGGGGAGGAAGAGTGGAGGCAAGGAAACCAATGAGGAAGCCGCTGCAGTGGTGGCTTGGACTAGGGTTGTCACTGCAGAAATTGTGAGAAGTGGTAAGACTCAGGAAATGATTTGAATAGATGAATTAGAACTGTTTGGGCTCTGCCCATATCCCCTTGGCATTCACTGCTTCAGTGCATGCTGAAGGTTTTCTACTTCCTGGCTAGAATGCTAGGGAGCTGGAGGATAAGCATCCTAACTTCCTCACCTCTGCAGTGGAGAACAACCCTGATGTATGTCCTACACCATCTTCTCAAAGGCCCCAATTGGATCTGTCCATTATCAGTAACCTTGTCCATTATCAGCAATCCAGCTGTCCTTATCAGTAACCTGCTCATCATCATCCACTATCTTCCTCCCTTCCTTCTCTTTCCCGGTCCCTACAAATACCCCTTGGAATCACCTCCTAAATAAAGTGCACTCCAATCCCTGTCCCAGGGTCAGTTTCTCTGGGAACTCAATTTAAGGCAATAATTTTGGTAGAGGCATCTGGGTAGCTCAGTAGGGTAAGCAGCCAACTTTGGCTCAGATCACAATCTCATGGTTTGTGAGTTTGAGCCCCCTGTCAGCTCTATACTGACAGCTCGGAGCCTGCTTCAGATTCTGTGTCTCCCTTTCTCTCTGCCACTCCCCATGCGTGCCCTGTGTCTGTCTCTCTCTCAAAAATAGAGAAAACATTAAAAAAAAGTTCGAAGACTCTAATTTTAGTGAATTATAAATAATTACTGTGAGCCATAGGACCTTTAATAGGTAATATTTTTAGGATTTTTTTGTTTTGTTACATATACAGCAAGACTGCATTTCCACCTCAAGTGTGTTTTCCCATCTACTTTCAAAGTCCTACTTATGAATCTTCTTAGAGTAAATTATCTGGACCATCTTCAGCAAATGTATCTTTTTATCAAACTACAGCTGGGTTGTAGGCATATAAGAGCACCTGGCTCCAGGGGTCCCAAACAGACCAGTTTGGCCACTCACTGCTGACAAAATCCAAAGGCAGAGAAACAAGTGGTGGTGACACAAGAAAGGAATTTGTTTCAGTGAGGCCAATGGACTAGCCTCTCAAAGACTGTCTTCAAAATGCCAAAAGTTTCCAATGTAAAATTCCAAGTTTACATAAGAGAAATGGGACAAAGACCGGTGGGTACATTCAGGTGGGCAGTAAAAATCAGGGCATCGAGGGGCGCCTGGGTGGCTCAGTCGGTTAAGCGTCCGACTTCGGCTCAGATCATGATCTCACGGTCCGTGAGTTCGAGCCCCGCGTTGGGCTCTGTGCTGACAGCTCAGAGCCTGGAGCCTGCTTCAGATTCTGTGTCTCCCTCTCTCTCTGACCCTCCCCCATTCATGCTCTGTCTCTCTCTGTCTCAAAAATAAATAAACATTTTTAAAAAATTAAAAAAAAAATCAGGGCATCGTTGTCTTGGACGGGGTCTTGCTGGCTCAGGGAAGTCCCTGTTGGTTTAGGGGATAGTTTCAATTCCCACTGGGGATTCTTTGCCTGCAGGGTCTTTTGCTTGAGTGAAATATAAACTGGAAAGAAGAACTTAATCAATTAGAAAGAACATATTGAGGTCAAAGTGGTAGTTGAAGTCCTCTTTTTTTTTTTTTTTTTTCAACGTTTATTTATTTTTGGGACAGAGAGAGACAGAGCATGAACGGGGGAGGGGCAGAGAGAGAGGGAGACAAAGAATCGGAAACAGGCTCCAGGCTCTGAGCCATCAGCCCAGAGCCCGACGCGGGGCTCGAACTCACGGACCGCGAGGTCGTGACCTGGCTGAAGTCGGGCGCTTAACTGACTGCGCCACCCAGGCGCCCCTGAAGTCCTCTTTCAAAACCAGGGAAAAGTTAACCTGGAGGAAGAGGCAGAGTTTCTTTGCCATCTCTGTGCCTCATAAAGCACCATCTCCCACGACGATGGAGCCCTCTAGAATTTAGTTGTCATCTATGATTACCAGACTTTTAATATAAAATTCTCACTAAACTATTGTAATAGGGACTTGGGTTAAATGTGCAGATGTGGTGATTAACCATCCTGGTTTGCCTGACTCAGAGGGGTTTTCCTGGCTTGGGAAATTCAGCTTTAAAACTGGTCAGTAACCTGGGACTGACAGGTTTTTGGTGGTTTGTTTTTTTTGTTTGTTTATTTGTTTTTAATGTTTATTTATTGTTGAGAAAAAGAGAGAGAGCACACAGCAGGGGAGGGGCAGAGAGAGAGGAGGGCAGAGGATCCAAAGCAGGCTCTGTGCTGACCACAGAGCACTCTATGTGGGGCATGAATTCTTGAACCATGAGATCATGACCTGAGCCGAAGTTGTATGCTTAACCAACTGAACCAGGCAGATGCCCTTGGGACTGACAGATTTTAACACTGAATTATTGGTCACTTTAAAGTGACTGGATTTTTGGTCACTTTGTCAGAGTTTGGGCCCTGGAGTAAAAAATATTTGAGTTCTCATTTCTGATCTGCCACTTACTGGCTTGGTAATAATCATGGGTAAATCACTTAATCTTTCTATTCCTTCATTTTTTATCTATAGAGTTAACACTAGTACCAAAATCATAAATCTGTTATAAGGATTAAATGAGATTATATGTGATAGGCAGAATAATGGCATCCCAAAGATATCCACATACTAACCTTTGGAATCTGTGAATATAATATTGCATGACAAGAAAAAATTAAGATTGCTAATCAGCTGACTTTGAGATAGGGAGATTTTCCTGTATTCTGTGGGTGGGCCCAATGTAAACACAAGTCTCCTTTCTCTTTTGAACCCTTACCATTGTTTGTTTATCTATTATGATTACTTGTTTTGTTTTACTTTGTTCTATTTATTTGTGAATTTACTTCTCCTTCTTAGTTTAGAAACAAGTTAAACATGAGGACAGTTTTTACTAGCTTTTCTCTTCCCAGGATGGTATCAATTTTCATAAAGTAGGTAATAATTATCAAGTATTATTGAGTAACAAATATATGCGTAAAGAGGAAGTAAAGGCAAGCAGTTTTTTAATTTGACCTGAAAATTCCACAGTCATATTCATTCACATGCCAATGGCAAAACTTGGTTTGCAAGGGAGGCAGAGAGAAATTAGTCTCTAGCTAATGCTGTTTTGTGCTCACCTAAAATTCAAGAGGAAGAAGAGAGGACTGAGTATGGAGGAACAGTTAGCAGTTTCTCTCTCTAGTGGTTTTAAAAATAATTTGAGTCAATTAAAAGTTATCTATAATTGGAGTGCCTGGGTGGCTCAGTAGGTTAATCCTCCCACCTTGGCTCAGGTCATGATCTCCTGGTTCATGGGTTTGTGCCCTGCATCAGGCTCTGTGCTGACAGCTCAGAGCCTGGAGCCTGCTTTGGATTCTGTGTCTCCCTCTCTCTCTCTGTCCACCCCCCCCCCCCCACTTGAGTTCGCGTGCTCTCTTTCTCTCTCTCTCAAAAATAAATAAACATTAAAATATTGTTGAAAACCAAGTTATGTATGAGTTTAGAAAGCTATTAGGAAACAAAATGCCCCAAAGGCATTTAACTAAAAGTGTAGGTAAATTCTCTCATCCTGAAAGGTAAATTCCCATTCCTTAGAAAAGGAAAGAAAAAAAATCATTCCTGATTTTGAGTTTCATAGAAGTTGAACTCATAAATCTTACAACTATTATAACTAGAATATATTAGGCAATCCTGGGCCAAAAGTTTTAAGAATATAAGCCTATTTAGGTCAGTTTTGTAGAGTCTGCCCTTCAGAACTTCCTCATTTTTGAATTCCTGGCTTTAATGGCAAACGGAGTGAAAAAGAAAAAAAAAAAAAAGCAGAAGAAATGTGTTTCACGTTTGTGGGTAGTGGAGAGGTGGGTAAACACAGAGTTCTGAGTATAGTTACAAATGTATAGTAACCCAAGTTCTGGAAGGATTTTTGATGTCTAACTGGTTGGACCATCAAGATTTTTTAAGAAGAAGAAATAAACACAAAATTCTAAACTGCTTTAATCATCTGGGGGATGTTATCATTTTTACTTGGGGCTTTTCTCCAGGGTTGTATTTAGTCTTTTAGCTAAGGCAGCAGCCCTGGCAGAATGTGTTTAAGCTACTTTAGAATATGGGCGGGTTGCTTTCTTTCTCCTAAATGAGTCAGGCATTCTAAGCACAGAGGACATCATACAAAATATACAGATCCAGAGAGATATAGACTAGATAGAGTTATAGAGACAGAGAGGGAGATGAGGGAGGTTCCTGTCACTCAATTTGTACCAAATAGGATTTCAAAACTTGAACGAAACTAGTCACAACTTTTTTTTTTCTAACATAAGAGGGCCAAGATAATCTTTCAGTGCACATCTTTAAGTTATTAATGTTGAAATGGATAATTCCACGGTATATTGTGAACTGAAGTTGACCCAGTAAAATTAGTATGGTCTAAAAGAAAGTTACTGAACACACTTGTCTGTTTCTGAGGTTGCTAGTTTTGGTGATGGTTGGCTGTAGGCAAGGATAATGTGGAACATTAGATGGAAATACAGTTGTGGAATTTTAATAAACTGCCAGTCTGCTAATAATATGCTTTTGTTCAAACTATTTTTTAAATTTGGCAGTTACTCACAAATCTTAGTCCAGAAAAAAAAAATTGTAAATTTTTGTTAGGAAGATGTGTATAGTATTTGGAGAATAAAGAAAAGACAGCTTCACGCCTTCCAGAAAGAGACTTTATTCAGGCACTAAACTACTAAATTTGTACTTTCAGAGGTTGCTGTAATCTTTTGGGATCCGAAGTCACAATTAGAGGAACAATTGGAAATAATGGAGTCATATTTGAATAGTAAGTTTCAAGTAGTACATTTTAGGTGGCTGTTACTATTTTTGGCACACTAAACAGTGCTTAGTATGTAATACTCATTTCCTTCCATATTTGAATATTATTTTCATACAGATACGAAAACAAAAAGGAAAAAGCCCAACTTCAAATGTACACATTCATTTAACTTCTGAATATATAATTTTGCCACTCTTGGTAAAATTTCAGAGTAGTGAAGACCTGGGAAATTTTAGAATTCAGAGAGACTATGTATAATAGTTGGCAAGGGCTTAATATGCTTCATGACGTATATTTATCTTATCTTTCCCCTCCTGCTAAAGATATACTTTGCATAATTGCTTTCCTATTCTGCCTCAGGCTATCAAGTCTAATGAGGGATTTTTTGGCCTTCTTCTAACTGGTGTCAAAGAACTATTGTCCTTCCCCCATTCCTCCTACCCTTTGAATCTAAGTCCAAAATAAATGAATGGTAACAAGTTTTCTTCACTGCTTTTTAGTGTAGAGTTTCAGTTCAGGAAAAGTTCTGTTCAAGAATGAATTCCAGCAGTGTTCCTAATGCCAGCAGGCAGCATAAAAGTCTTGGAGTATGGAAGTAAGCCAGAGTAAATTCTGCTCTATTTAAGTGAAGAATCATGATAACATACGATTATGATTCTTTTTTTTTAAGTTTATTTATTTATTTTGAGAGAGAGAGAGACAGCACAAGTCAGGTAGGGGCAGAGAGAGATAGGGAGAGAGAGAGAATTCCAAGCAGGCTCCACACTGTCAGTGCAGAGCCAGACTCGGGGCTCAAATTCACTACGAACCGTGAGATCATGACCCAAGCCGAAATGAAGAGTCAGATGCTTAACCAACTGAGCCACCTAGGGAGGGGGTGGGCATTAATGACTCTTAATGCAAACTTCATGGCCATCTTTCCTTAAGAGTTTAAATAGCATTTATGGACAACAAACTTAAAGGTGAAATCATTCTAACTGTGATTTTTATATACTATTCAAACACAAAATATGGAGCAAGGTGCTAAGAGAGCATTCTTTCGTTGTGGAATGGTGGTTCTACTACTGAGGTAGTCAGGTTGAATGGTTTTAGAGCGGATGTATGGGGGAACATAAAGAGAGAGAGAGCAGGCAACCTTTTCTGGGATAGACTTCACCCTTGAAGGTGAAAAGCAGTCCTGAGGACCCATATGGAGAGGGAGTGTTGTACCTCTTCCTCCTTGGAGATGGCCAGTCCTTCTTGGAAGCCACTGCCTCACCCATGTGGAACCAGGCGATGTAACCCAGTGCTTCAGGAACCGGGAGGTGCAGTCCTACTTGGGGTCATGAGAAGAACCATTTTATTCAGTTCCTCATGCACTCAAGGTCACATCCTTACTTAAAACCCCTTAATGGTGAATTGATCAAAGTTCTTTTACCTCACCCCAGGCTCTCTCTCTCTTTCCTTGCTAGCCACAGTTATGGCTTCCACATTCATTCTTTGAACCTCTGTACTAGATTGGGCCCCTTCTCTCCCATCCCCTTGAACATTCTCACTTCACTCTGCATCTCCATTTGTAGCACTTACTACAGTTGTAGTTAATTATTTATTACCTGTTTCCCTTGCTAGACTGTAAACTCAATGATGACATCAAATATGTCTGTTAATTGCTATACTTCAGGTACTTAGGATTTTCAATATAGATTTTGTGAATGAATGAATAACTGATTAGCTAACCAATGGCCAACTGGATGGTTGAATGACTGGCTGGTCTGATTTCCTTTTTTGCCTACTTCCCCGCCTCCCAGGATATGGGGCAGGTCAGCAGGACACAGGTGCAAGAGATGAGTCCCATAGGGCACAGCACAGTGAGGGTAGGGAAGGACTGGCAGGGGAAAGGGGACTGGTAAGCTCTATTCTTTTTTTTTTTTTTTTAATGCTTTATTTATTTTTGAGAGAGAGAGACAGAGTGGGAGTGGGAGAGGGGCAGAGAGAGTGGGAGACACAGAATCCTAAATAGGTTCCAGGCTCTGAGCTGTCCGCACATAGCCCAGCATGAGGCTCGAACTCACAGATGTGAGATCATGACCTGAGCTGAAGTCGGACACTTAACTGATTGAACCACCCAGGCGCCCCACGGTAAGCTCTATTCTTAGAGGAAGTTATGGTTCAGGAGGGTCAGAGATCAAATAGCAAAAGCCATATCCAGAAGAAGAGTGAGGGCTTTGGATTCAGTGGTGAGCCAGGTCTGTAATGGATGCTGAGGGACAGAATGAATCAAAGAGCCAAAAATGCTGAAATGGACAATGAGTCAGAACAGGCAAAATGAAGGCCTTCTCTTTAGTTCCAGATGTAAGATGCCAAAGCCTAGGGACACTTTTCATGAGTGAAATGTTCATTTAAAGGTGTCAGTCTAGGTTGTGAAGGTAATAGTTACCCAACTTTTCAAATATACTTACATATTTCCTTATCTGAAATCTCTACAGTCCCATGAGTTTAAAATTCAGAATTTTTGGGATTTTAGAAAGGAGATAGTTAGGGTGCATATTAAGTATTATCCCCAGTGAGTTTTGAGACAGCACTTGTTATCAAACACATTAATAGTCATTCAGAGAAATGTATGAATATGCACATTAAGTGGAATAAGGAAACACCATCAAGAGCCTCAGATCAATTCAGGTCAGATTTTGCTGCCAGATGAGATACAAAAATAGTTTTCAAAGTTTTTTGGGTTTGGAAATTCTGGATGAGGGATTGCGGACCTGGTACAAGCACTGTGTGCTTCTGACACCCTGTTAATTCCTGTTTGACTGATTATCAGCAGCAGAGGAGGAGATGTCCTGGTTTGCTGACCCAGGGGCTCCTCAATTCTTTTTTTCTTTTTTAAGATTTTATTTTTAAGTAATCCCCACACCCAACGTGGGGCTGAAACTCACAACCCCAGAGATCAAGAATTGCATGTTGCACTGACTGAGCTAGCCAGGCGCTGCAGGGAAATCCCCAGATTCTTCCCAGCCCTCCTTTGCCTGGAAGGAAACTTGGCCACCCCTTGTCTTTTCCTTAGGCTTCCTTTTTTTTTTTTTTTTTTTTTGGTAAATAATTGTTTATTTGATCATAACATTAAATAATGGAAATATAACGTCTTTGGGAGAATTTATGACTTAAATTGCCAAAAGAAAATGGAATAAATGACGTTGGAGAAGCAGATTTGCCAAGGTTGCCCTAAGCAGATGATGCTATATCATTTGATCCAAATGAGGTGGTTATTTTTGGTATCTATTTTTTTTATTTTATTTTTTATTTTTTAAAATTTACATCAAAACTAGTTAGCATATAGTGCAACAATAATTTCAGGAGTAGATTCCTTAGTGCCCCTTACCCATTTAGCCCATCCTCCCCCCCACAACCTCTCCAGCAACCCTCAGTTTGTTCTCCATATGTATGAGTCGCTTCTGTTTTGTCCCCCTTCCTGTTTTTATATTATTTGTGTCTCCTTTCCCTTATGTTCATCTGTTTTGTCTGTTAAAGTCCTCATATGGGGCGCCTGGGTGGCGCAGTCGGTTAAGCATCCAACTTCAGCCAGGTCACTATCTCTCGGTCTGTGAGTTCGAGCCCCGCGTCAGGCTCTGGGCTGATGGCTCAGAGCCTGGAGCCTGCTTCCGATTCTGTGTCTCCCTCTCTCTCTGCCCCTCCCCCGTTCATGCTCTCTCTCTGTCCCAAAAATAAATAAAAGTTGAAAAAAAAAAAAAAAAGTCCTCATATGAGTGACTCATATGATTTTTGTCTTTCTCTGACTGGCTAATTTCACTTAGCGTAATACCCTCTAGTTCCATCTATGTAGTTGCAAATGGCAAGATTTCATTCTTTTTGATTGCCAAGTAATCCTCCATTGTGTATATATATATACATATATATACATATACATATACATATACATATGTATATACATATACATATACATACATATACATATATATACATATATATATATATATACACCACATTTTCTTTATCCATTCATCCATCGATGGACATTTGGGCTCTTTCCATACTTTGGCTATTGCTGATAGTGCTGCTATAAACATGGGGTGCATGTGTCCCTTTGAAACAGCACACCTGTATCCCATGGATAAATGCCTAGTAGTGCAATTGCTGGGTCATAGGGTAGTTCCATTTTTAGTTTTTTGAGGAACCTCCATACTGTTTTCCAGAGTGGCTGCACCAGCTTGCATTCCCACCAGCAATGCAAAAGAGATCCTCTTTCTCCGCATCCTTGCCAACATCTGTTGTTGCCCGAGTTGTTAATGTTAGCCATTCTGACAGGTGTAAGGTGGTATCTCATTGTGATTTTGATTTGTATTTCCCTGAGGATGAATGATGTTGAGCATTTTTTCATGTGTCGGTTGGCCACCTGGATGTCTTCTTTGGAGAAGTGTCTATTCATGTCTTTTGCCCATCTCTTCACTGGATTATTTGTTTTTTGGGTGTTGAGGTTGATAAGTTCTTTATAGATTTTGGATATTAAACCTTTATCTGATATGTCATTTGCAAATATCTTCTCCCATTCTGTCAGTTGCCTTTTAGTTTTGCTGATTGTTTCCTTGGCTGTGCAGAAACTTTTTATTTTGGTGAGGTCCCAATAGTTCATTTTTGCTTTTGTTTTCCTTGCCTCCGGAGATGTGTTGAGTGAGAAGTTGCTGCAGGCAAGATCAAAGAGGTATTTGCCTGCTTTTTCCTCGAGGATTTTGATGGCTTCCTGTCTTACATTGAGGTCTTTTATCCATTTTGAGTTTATTTTTGTGTATGGTGTAAGAAAGTGGTCCAGGTTTATTCTTCTGCACGTTGCTGTCCAGTTTTCCCAGCACCACTTGCTGAAGAGACTGTCTTTATTCCATTGGATATTCTTTCCTGCTTTGTCAAAGATTAGTTGGCCATACGTTTGTGGGTTCATTTCAGGGTTCTCTATTCTGTTCCATTAACCTGAATGTCTGTTCTTGTGCCAGTACCATACTGTCTTGATGATATCAGCTTTGTAGTATAGCTTAAAGTCTGGGATTGTGATGCCTCCTGCTTTGGTTTTGTTTTTCAAGATTGCTTTGGCTATTCGGGGTCTTTTCTGGTTCCATACAAATTTTAAGATTATTTGTTCTAACTCTGTGAAGAATGCTGGTGTTACTTTGATAGGGATTGCATTGAATATGTAGATTGCTTTGGGTAGTATTGACATTTTAACAATATTTGTTCTTCCTATCCAGGAGCATGGAATCTTTTTCCATTTTTTTTTGGTATCAATTTCTTTCATAAGTTTTCTATAGTTTTCAGTGTATATATTTTTCACCTCTTTGGTTAGATTTATTCCTAGGTATTTTCCTTAGGCTTCTAAGAGATGGTTGTAGGTCTACAATCCTTATTAAATATCTGCTGTGCTCAGGGCTCAGTTGGGGAGTAGAAAGATAAGCAGAAGGTGCGTTGTTTAGGTTTATCTTCTTTAGGTAATCCTTCCCTATTTTAGACATTTTAGACATTTCACCTAAGCTCTGTGTCTTGTTTCCAACATTACAGATCTTCTCAGCATTAAAAAATAACTGGTTATCCTTCTTCAACCTAAAACCAAACAAAAATCAAAATCTATTATATTATATTCCTTATCACTATGCATTAAATGTCCCAAGTTAGAATCAAATTTTCACTTCCTTTACATTTCACAGATAATCTGTCCTAAATGCTGTTCAAGTCTGCTACATGAGTGCCCTTCTCTCCTATCCTGTGAGGGTTTCATCATTTCAGCTGGTTCAGTCTGGACTCTCTTTCCCTTATATTCTATGCCCTTTATTATCCATCAATCTCTTTCTTGCTGACCTTAGTCATTTTTCAATAGTAATGTATAGTAATCAGTCGGTTAAGCCTCTGACTCTTGATTTCATCTCAGGTCATGATTTCATAGTTTGTGGATCTAGTCCCACATCAAGCCCCACACTGGGCTCTGTGCTGACAGCGGGGAACCTGCTTGGGATTCTCTATCTCCCTCTCTCTATTCCTGCCCTGCTTGTGCATGTTCTCTCTCAAAATAAATAAATAAACTCTAAAAGTAAGAATAAGAGTAATGTATTTTTTAACATACTATTTGTTTTAAAAATTCGCACTGTATTTTAAAAATATCGATGTTATGAAAAATAAAGGCTGGGGAACATTTCAGATTAAAGAGACTACAGTACAAAAGAATGAAATGCAATACACAATCCTGGATTTCTTCCTACACACACACAAAAAAAGCTGTCATAGTATGAAGGTCATTGTTACAAAGTTGATAAAATTGTAATAAAAATATATCAGTGTTTCCTGAATTTGATGCCTGTAACCTGGTAATAAAAGAGAATGTCTTTATCCCTGAAAAATACACACTGAATTATTAAAGAGTAAAGGAATTTGGGGCGCCTAGGTGGCTCAGTGGTTAAGCGTCTGACTTTGGCTCAGGTCATGATCTCACGGTTCACGGGTTTGAGCCCTGCATCTGCCTCTGTGCTGACAGCCCAGAGCCTGGAGCCTGCTTCGGATTCTGTGTGTGTCTCTCTCTCTGCCCCTCCTCCCCACTTGTTCTCTCTCTCTCTCTGTCTCTCTCAAAAAGAAAGAGAAGGAAGGAAGGAAGGAAGGAAGGAAGGAAGGAAGGAAACGAAGAAAGAAAAAGAAAGAAAAAAGGAATTAATGTGTGAACCTACTCTCAACTAGTTCAGAAAGAATAAAATGTGTATTAAAATGTGCACGTGTGTGGGGGTGCCTGGGTGGCTCAGTCGGTTGAACATCCGACTTCAGCTCAGGTCATGATCTCTCACTCCATGAGTTCAAGCCCCACCTCGGGCTCTGTGCTGACAGCTCAGAGCCTGGAGCCCGCTTTGGAATCTGTGTCTCCCTCTCTCTGCCCCTCCCCTGCTCATGCTCTGTCTCTCTCTGTCTTCAAAAATAAATTTAAAAACATTGAAAAATAACTTTAAAAAATGTGCATGTGTGTATACACATGCATATCCATATCTGTCCATTTGTATCTATGTAAATAATATACATGCTATAGGTAGAGGATAATAAAGCAAATGTGGCAAAATAGTAACAATTGGTAAATCTGGGTAAAGAGAATATAGGAATTTTTGTACCATTCTTACAACCATTATGTAGGTTTGAAATTGTTTCAACATAAAAAGCTTCTCAAAATTCATTTTTAGTATAGAGGCGCATGGGTGACTCAGTCGGTTAAGGATATGACTTCGGCTCAGGTCATGATCTCGCAGTCCGTGAGTTGGAGCCCTGCGTTGGGCTCTGTGCTGACAGCTCAGAGCCTGGAACCTGCTTCGGATTCTGTGTCTCCCTCTCTCTCTGCCCCACCCCCCACACTCATGCTCTATCTCTCTCTGTCTCTTGAAAATAAACATTAAAAATTCTGTTCATTCATTTTTATTATAACACACACACACACACACACACACATACACACATACAATTTCAGCAGCTTTCCACAGCCCTGTGTAAAGAAATTTTAAGCTTCTCAGCATCAGACTCAAGAACTTTCTATAATCTGGTCCCAACTTAGTTTTTCTATCTTATTCTTTCCTTTCCTTAGAGGTATTTTTTACTCTATTCATGCTGAAATGATCACAATTTGTTCCTTCTCCTGTGTTTTATTTCTGCTGTCCTTTCTGCATGGTGTGCCCTTCCTGCTCCTCTGCTGGTAACCTCCCGTGACTGCTTTGAGACCAAGCTCAGGAGTCACTTCCTCTTCAACACCCTCCTCTACAACTCTCTGCGGAGTTAACATTCCCTCCCACTATGCACTAAGTTTTGCATTTCCTAAAATTCATATGTTAAAGCCCTAACTCCCAATGTGGTAGTATTTGGAGATGGGGCCTTTGGGAGGTAGAGTAAAATGAGTTCATCATGGGTGGGACCCTCATGATGTGATTAGTGCCCTTTTAAGAAGAGACACCAGGGAGCTTGCTCTCTCTGCCATGTGAGGACACAGCAAGAATCTGGTAGCCATCTGCAAATCAGGAAAAGAGTTCTCACCAGGACCCAACCTGCTAGCATCTTTATCTTAGACTTCTCAGCCTCCAGAACTATGAGAATATACATTTCTTTTTTTTTTAAGCTATGCAGTCTATGGTATTTTGTTATGGCAGCCTGAGCAGACTAATGTCTGCCTTTTTTTTTTTTTTGGCAACACTTTGCATAGAGGTAAAATATAGCATTTAGGACTCTTTCTTATGTTGGGTTGCTGATGGATCTTTCTCACCCACTGGGAAGTGAATCCTAAGGGTAGCATCTGTGTGCTTTATCTTTCTGTCTTCAACACAGTGCCTGACCCACTGGATTCCAGGCTTGCTGAATGAATGAACCAGAATCTGAACCTGACCACTTTAGTCATTCATTAACCCTACTGTTTGAGCTTGGATTCATTGCTACTTTACTTGAATTTGTGACAAGTTGATTTTAGCATTTGACAGAGAGAGCCACAGTGAGCCTCAGTTTCTAATCAAGCAGAGGTATTGAATATAGCCCTGTCTGCCTGTTCCTATATTGTAAATGATGGATTTCAGTAACCTCAAAAGAATATCTTAGTAAAGAATGTTGAATGCATTTAATTGAAAACTGTTACTCTGGAAAAAAATACTTTCCTTCATATACTAGATGAACATGAACTAGATGATAAAGCATACCTACACTAATGGAGAAATTATTTTTTTACGAAGTACTGTTATTAATAAATTATGAATAATTTTTCTTTAGGTAGTACCAAGTTAAACAGCAGTAGGAATCTTGGTTTCCATTTGTTTGTTACCTTCACTCCAACTGATCTTTTATTAAAAGTATTTTTTCTTGGAGTGCCTGGCTATTTCAGTTGGTGTGTGGAGCCTACTTGAGAAGAAATATTATTTTCTATACAAGGCCCTTGTTTTTGTTTTGTTTCAAAGCTTGGCTTAAGTCTTTTTTTTTTTTTTTTAAGTACACTCTACACCAGGCACCCTGTGGATTAAATCCTTTAAGCCATTTATAAATCTTGTAAATGTATAAAGTCACATAGAACTTGATCTGTCCCTCCTTATGTGTGTGTGTGTGTGTGTGTGTGTGTGTGTGTATGTGTGTGTCTGTCTTTCTCTGGGGTTTTCTTTCCGTTTATTTTGAGAGAGAGAGAGAGAGAGACAGGGAGAGAATCCTAAGTAGGCTCCACACTGTCACTGCAGAGCCCGAGGCACGGCTCAAATGCAAGAACTGAGAGATCGTGACCTGAGCTGAAATCAAGAGTCAGATGCTTAACCAACTGAGCCACCCAGGTGCCCCTCTGTGGGGTTGTTTTGAAAATGAAAAAATATATGTAAATTGTGAACATAGTAGATAATAAACAGTAGCCCTTATGATTAATACTTTATATATCAGGAGAACAAAATAAGAAACTGATAGGTAATTAAAATATCTGAATATCGCTTTTACTAAAACTTTTCATTTTGTTTAGAACACTCATTGGTAAATTGAGCTTATTCATATTATCTCATAATTAAGATTATTAAGATATTAAGATTAAATTAAGTAAAATTAGAATCATCTATTGTATTACATGACATATACATCTATTGTTTAGATGTATATATCACCATATATATGGATATATATATCCATAAATATTTATTCTCTACTCCCCAACCTCCACACACTTAACTCTCTTTTTTAAGGAATGGCCCAGAAAATAACTTTTTACATACTTAGTCATTATACATGTCATTTGGAGTACACACACTGTAAAATAAAGGTCAGTTACCTATTCATAATCTGTCATGTGAATCCTACATTTGCCATTCTGTGTGGCTTCAGGTAATAGATATACTATATATGAACACATTCACCTTTGCTTAGCTCAAATATGAAAATACCCCAATAGTCATGCATATAAGGGACATTCTAAATTTTGAGAACTATTAGAGTTGGGTATTTTTAATCAAATGATTTAGGCATTGCTTTCTTATAAAGTAGAGATTTTTAACTCTTTTAGCGTTAAGGTCACAAACATGCTAGTCCTCTAGTCATTTAGTGTGCTTACTATTTTGACTATTATAAGAGATTTAGAGCTCACTATCCTTGGGGCTCCTGAGTGGCTCAGTTAGTTAAATGTCTGGCTTTTGATTTCAGCTCAGGTCATGATCTCACGGTTTGTGAGTTTGAGCCCCACATCAGGCTCTGCGCTGATAATATGGAGCCTGCTTGGGATTCTCTTTCCCCGTCTCTCTCAAAATAAATAAATAAACTCAGAGAGAAAATTTTTAAAGAAATGAATTATACATAAAATTAAACCTTCTTATTCACAGAGCAATTTTCTCTGCTGTTTACATCAGTTTACACTGTACTTATCTTTTCTTTCAAGGCTCTTAGCCACTGCCTTAATGATTTCCTTTTTCCATTTTTTTTTTATGTCAATTTAATCTCTTATCCTAAATCAAGGTTTACTGTTTTGTCTTTCTCCTTTCCGGTCCATCTGCTTTCGCAATAAGGATAAAAGAAGATTTTGCTGTATTATCATAAGGCAAGACTCTTAACAGAGCAAATTACATTTTTCAAATAGGTTCTAGTATGGATTGCAACATATTTAAAGTGATTGCTCCTTCCTTTACTCAACCTCAGATTTAATTTTTAATTAAATTTGAATTCAGTTTTTCCTTTCTCTCTCTCTCTTTTTTTTAGACACGAGGGTCATGGGAACAAGTTTGAGCTTAGTCACTCATACGGGTTTTAATCTTCATAGTTATTTTGTAACTCAAACAAATATTAGTCATTCTAAGAAAGGGTTAGAGGAATTATTTGGACATTTCATAGGACTTTAGCTCAGATAAGTTATTCCAATAACACATTTTTACCAAAAATTGGCTTTAATTATTGTTTTCCTGACTTATCTGCTTGTAAGCTTTCTAAGTTCCATCAGACTCCAGGAATGCTTTAAAATAATGCTTTGGCCTAAATATATTGGGAGAAATTATCAGATTTTTTTAAATCACAAGATAGTACCATTTCTAAAGGAAATTTAAAAAAAATTTTTTTTTAATGTTTATTTTTGAGAGACAGAGACAGAGAGTGAGCCGGGGAGGGGCAGAGAGAGAGGGAAGCACAGAATCTGAAGCAGGATCCAGGCTCTGAGCTGTCAGCACAGGGCCCAACACGGTCTTGAACTCACGAGCTGTGAGATCATGGCCTGAGTCAAAGTCAGCTGCCCAACCAACTAACCCACCCAGGTGCCCCTAAGGGAAGTTTTTAATAATTATTATTATATTGTATAAAAATGCATTTTATAGTTTCCTTTTAGCTTTTTCCTTAGCCATTGTTTACCTATTCATGATGTACATGGAGACCAGTAGATACCCCTTATATGACTATTATAGTATAAAGACACTTAAGGAGTTGGCTAGAGTTACACACCAGGTGTGTTCCTTTAGCCTTTTGTCTTATCCCTGTCTTCAGGGATGCCAAATAAAAGTAACATTTAGCAATATTTGCTTCTGATGTATGGCACCAGCAAGAGCCACATTCAGGAACAGGAATCTGTGTCAAGAGGTAGGCTCTTGCTTCGGATTCTGTGTCTCCCTCTCTCTCTGCCCCTCCCCTGCTCCAGTTCTGTCTTTGTCTCTCTCTCAAAGATAAATAAACATTTAAAGAAAAAAAAAAAGAGGTAGGTTCTGGCCCCATTGTTTTAGCATGTCTTCTAGCCCCAGACTGAAATGCCTGTAGGGGTGAGTTGAGGTGGGTGAGGCATGGGTAGCATGGGGCCTGATTCACCTCCTGTCTTAGTTACTTGGACAGATTCCTCCACTTCTCTGAGTATCAGTTTCCTCATTGGTAAAATAAGGGAATAGTCCATAGTACTTACTGAACATTATGTGCCAGGTACTGTTCTAACCACCTTACATGTAAAATCTGTTCCACCTTCACAACAACTCTGTGAGTGTGGAAGATCCAACACACACATACTCTCAATACCCCTACCCTGCTTTTTCCCCCTATCATCTTATAATCTTCAAATATATATATTTTAAAAATATTATATTGTTATTGTTCTGTAAGTCTCTTTGTTCTAGATGGTAAAAATAATGTCCCCAGGGTAGGAATTTCCACTGGTATACTTTTCGAACAGGGCCTGGCACTCAACGAATATACATTGGATGTTGAATAAATCAAGTACAGAGATTAAGTAATTTACTCATGCTCACAAAGCTAGTAAAAGGCAGACTTAGGAATTGATCCCAGACTGTTTATCTCCAGAACCCGTGCTCTGGAGATATAACCCCCAGCAGCACTGTGTTATACTGCATAAAATTAGATAATTGATGGCTTCCAAAGCTATGGCTCATAATGCTGTTTCACATCAGTTATATCTGGTGCTTTAAAAAATACAGATCCCTACAGCTCCCCACTATCTTCTATCAAATACTCTGATTCCCCTTTAGTGGGTCTGGAGTCACTCCATTTCATCCCAAAATTCCCAAATGAACTAAATTTGCATCTGAGGTAGAGAATCAATGCTTGAAGTTTATCCCAGTAAATTTCTTAATATTATAAATCTCAGAAATTTATTCTGAAAGGAGCTCAGACTGAGGCTAAAAAACAAAACAAAACAAAACAAAACAGAACAAAACAAAACAAAACAGAAGGGCAAATGGAAGACAGTAAGACCAAAACCTGCTTCTGAGTTAGGTTCTTGTTCCGGCTCATGGTTGAGTTCATGGCTGAGTTTTATGGATCTTTCTATAAAGACTTTCTAGCTAATCCTAAATGTTACATAGAATTGGCCTCTGATTCATAACTAGAGTTTTTCTGTTTTTTGTTTTTAACATGAGAGGTATTTTAATTTGAAATTGCTGTGAACTGGGGTTGGGAGGGTGCAAAAGAATGGAGAAGAAGCCCTGGCTGAGGTCAAACAGGAAGGAACCAGCTTGTCCACAGCTCCCTGGATCTCTGGCTTCCAAGATACTAGCTGCTCCTCTTGCACAAAGATGCTGGGCTCAGCTTCAAAGGGTCTGGAACTTATCAGTCAGGGACTGCATGGCCACAAGTTGCTCTTTAAGGTCATCTATTTCTCTGTAACACGAGATACTGAGGACAGCCCTGTGCTCCAGATGGTTGCTGCTGCCTTTCCAGTCTTGGGGGGGGGGGGTCATCAAGCAGTTTTTGGTCCCCAGACAGTTCAGGCCCTCTGGGCAAGACGTCTCCATGGCTTAGGACCAAGGGCTGTGAGCTTCCTGGAACTTGGGGGGGGGGGGGGTGCTCTGGTGTTGAGGTCACCACTCCTGCAGTGTCCACCATGCATGCATAAGCAAGATGGCCCTGGCCTATGTGTTAGAAGTTGGCCCTTTGGGGCTGCATCTTTGACTGATAATGAACTAATAATAATCTATGTGATTTGAAATCAGTGGTTTCACAATTTAGTAATTTAACCATTTGCCTAAATGCTCTGTAGTATGTAGAATATGCTGTCTGTCCTAAATGTGAGACAGAAAACCATCAAAACCCTACAGGAGAAAACAAGACAACAATCTCTTTGACCTCAGCTGCAGCAACTTCTTACTTAACACGTCTCTGAAGGCAAGGGAATTAAAAGCAAAAATGAACTATTGGGACCTCATCAAGATAAAACACTCCTGCACTGCAAAGGAAACAGTCAACAAAACTAAAAGGCAACCGACAGAATGGGAGAAGATATTTGCAAATGACATATTGCATAAAGGGTTAGTATCCAAAATCTATAAAGACCTTACCAAACTCAACACCCAAAAAACAAATAATCCAGTGAAGAAATGGGCAGAAGGCATGAATGGACACTTTTCCAAAGAAGACATCCAAATGGCCAAAAAACACATGAAAAGATGCTCAACATTGCTCATCATCAGGGAAATACAAATCAAAACCACAGTGAGGTACCACCTCACTGCTCAGAGTGGCTAAAATTAACAACTCAGGAAACAACAGATGCTGGTGAGGATATGGAGAAATGGGAACCCTCTTGCACTGTCAGTGGGAATACAAACTGGTGCAGCCATTCTGGAAAACAGTGTGGAGGTTCCTCAAAAACTTAAACGTAAAATTACCCTGCAACCCAGCAATAGCACTACTAGGAATTTATCGAAAGGGCACAGGAGTGCTGATTCATAGGGGCACATGTACCCCAATGTTTATAGCAACACTATGGAATACTACTTGGCAATGAGAAAGAATGAAATCTGGCCATTTGCAGCAATGTGGATGGAGCTGGAAGGTATTAGGCTAAGTGAAATAAGTCAGTCAGAGAAGGACAGATATCATATGTTTTCACTCATATGTGGAAATTGAGAAACTTAGCAGAAGATCATGGGAGAAGGGAAGGAGGAAAAAATAGTTTCAAACAGAGAGGGAGGTAAACCATAAGAGACTCTTAAATACAGAGAACAAACGAGGGTGGATGGGGGCGGGTGGAGAGGGGGAAATTGGTGATGAGCATTTAGGAGGGCACTTGTTGGGATGAACACTGGGTGTTTTGTAAGCGATAAATCATGGGAATCTACTCCCAAAGTCAAGAGCACTGTATACACTATATGTTAGCTAACTTGACAATAAATTATATTTAAAATAATAATAATAAAATAAAATAAGTGGTTCCACAATTTAGTGATTTAACCATTTGTCTAAATGCTCTGTAGTATGTAGAATATACTGTATGTCTTGTGGGAAAGTAGCAGTAATAAGGAATGTTCTGATAGAAAATGTTATCCTTCTTTTTATTAAAATAATAATTTCAAAATTATGCTTCTTTTTCAGATATCTGTGTCTAACAATAAATGGATAGATAGCCTGACCCTCTCCTGGAACTGGACTTTAGGAAATTTGTTTTTCATAGCTTTTAATTAATGATCCAGACTCTACTAGATAAGCAGAATTTTTTAAAAATACTTTTTGATGACTCATTATTCCTTCAAGTCATGAGATAATCTTTACCACAGCAATGCAATGGGACATGGTGCTAAATGACCTGAAACAACAGCTATCCCAGAAAGATGGTCTCTGGTTGTCCTGTAGGTGACTTCGAGATCCTAAAACTAATTATAGTAAAGAATATATTTAACAGATGTCCGTGAAATTGATTGAGAAACCGCCCCCCCTTTTAAAAAGTATAATACACATACCTTAACTCATTTACTTCTAAAAAGTTCTGTGAGTTATGTTGGCATGGATTCTCCAAGAAGCAGATGCTAATTCAGGATTAAATGTACAAGAAATTTATTAGAGTAAAAGCCTGGGACAGGAAATGAGGAGGGAAAATGGGGAATATGAAATGTGAATCTGATCATATCCTGGTCCTCCTTAAAATCCTACAATGTCTTCTTATGGTCCTTAGATTATATACAGTATCTTTAACATGGCCTGTAAGGCTCTGCATGATCTGGCCCTTACCTCACAGCCTCAACTTTTGATTGGTTCCACATCAGCTTCTTCACCCCAAACATGTTGGTGAACTCTTAGCTTCTTAAAAATGTCCTTCTCTTTCCTGTTCATAGGCCTTTGCACTTGACGTTCAGTTCCTCCCTTTTTGTATAGCTAACTCCTACTCCTTCTTCTCATCTCAATTTAATCATGACTGTCCCTGACTCTCCAACAAGAGTCAGTAAGAGTTACCTTATGTATGAACTCAGCAGTCAGTAGATTTCCCTTACACTGCTTATCTCCAGCCCACAAAGGGATTTTCTTATATACAAGGAATACAGGTCCCAAAGCCATGCCTGCTGTTGGCCTTCCCAACTAATTCCACCATCATTTTGGTGTGAATTTATATCTTACTTAATCATCTTGCCAGTGGTAAGTGGGCAGATTTTCCTTAGTTTTTGGCCTGACTCTGAGGTAAGTGCAATAGCAGGCCTAATCAGGGAAATAAAGATATTTTGCCTATTTTCCCTGGACTGCTTTAATATCTGGGAACGAGTAACCTGCTGGGAGTTGGTGGTTTGGATTTATGGCTAGAATATTAGTTTGGGAGTCAAACTCAGGCTGTAATCCTAACTACACCCCTAATAGCTGTTTAGGTTGACTCTGTGAGTCTCAAGTTTTCATCAGTCGAAAGGACAGGGAAATCACGGCAGACATGGAAGAACACAGTTGCAGGGTCTGTAGCTGTGGAAATGTCAAGACACTGTGAGGATTGAGGATTACATACAGTGCCATATATATATATATATATATATATATATATATATATAGCACAAAGAGAGTGTGGCTTTGTTGGACACCTGCCAATTTTTAACTCAATCAGCTTGAGCTCAAGTAAAGAACAGACTGATAATTTGACTATGCCCTTACATAGATGTTCACTGCCCTCCCCTTTCCTATCCCTGTCAATGGGTGGTGGATTCTAGGGGCCAGTATCATCCTTCTGAGGGTGCATGCAGTCCTTGTCTGCCTGACCTAAATTGTGGGTAATGAAGGCTCAGGCGATTGTGTGTGCTCTCCTACTTGTCTGCTTTTAAGTTTTCTCTAAATTTATTCCATTTCATGTTTGCACCATGAGGCCATAATAACGAGTGCCCATGACCTCTTCGCATGACAGTTGGAGACCAAGTAGGGACAAGTACCACCTGTTCCAGTATTATGTGGTTTTGGAAGCAGCAGAGTTTAACTGCTCACCTAGGATGGGAAACAACCCTCTTGGGGGCAGGGGAGGTCACCTGAAAAAGTCTAGGGCCATGTGTTGCTATCCCAGAATCATGTTTAGTGGCATCAGAGGAGTCCTTCAGACACCAAAGCTCCCAAACTCACAAGTCACTGGAAAGAGGTGGATTTTTATGCAAAAGGAAAACCCAGAAGACTGAGACACTAGTTGCCTGATTTTTGCAAAGTCCCAAGGCCTCACTCTCAGTTATTTTACCAGGCCTAGGGTAAGGCCAAGCATGTTTTTGAAAATGTCTGTCACAAGTTGTGATGTGTCCCCCTGGGTAAGGACTGCTAGAATAAGCCATCACCAAAGTCCCATTAGCTTTTTAGTTCAAGAGGCAAGCTAAGTTGTAAACATATGGGTTTTATCTCTTGTTTTCTTGGATAAATTGTATAAAATAATTTGTAATTTCTACCTTGCCTTCATCCCCAAATGTCTTGTACCTTTTATCATTTTCATAGAGCCTAGTGCCCTGTGTAGCAACTGGAGTAGGTAGATGGACTCCCGCAAAGGTAAGATGTTTATACAACTTTTGTTTGTCACATTCTGATGCTCTGGTGTGTGTTGTGTAATTTCCTTCTGCCTTCTGTGTGAAGACCACGACTCTCTGATTTACAATTCTGCCTTTTTACTTATTTTTTTAAAATGTTGATTTATTTCTTTTGAGAGAGAGAGCATGCATGCATGCGAGCAGGGAAGGGGCAGATAGAGAATCCCAAGCAGGCTCCACATGTCAGTATGGAGCCCGACATGGGACTTGCTCCCACAAACCGTGAAATCATGACTGGAGCTGAAATCAAGAGTTGAGTGCTTAACTGACTGAACCACCCAGGTGCCCCTCTGCCTTTTTATTTATTTTTTTTTTCAACTTTTTTTTTTTTTTTGGGGGGGGGGACAGAGAGAGACAGAGCATGAATGGGGGAGGGGCAGAGAGAGAGGGAGACACAGAATCAGAAACAGGCTCCAGGCTCTGAGCCATCAGCCCAGAGCCTGACGCGGGGCTCGAACTCACGGACCGCAAGATCGTGACCTGGCTGAAGTCGGACGCTTAACCGACTGCGCCACCCAGGCGCCCTAGCCCCTCTGCCTTTTTAAATGTGTAACCCATTATAATTTACTGACTAACTTTGCAGCATGTATTCAGATATTTTCCTGACCCATTACTATAGTAACGGGGAGAGAGGCCTCATCCTGGAGGAGCTCAGAGGAGAGAAAGCAGAAGCCTGAGGAATAAGAGCCTACAGAGAAAAAAGGAAAATCTGAGGTAAGGGTTCTCTTCAGCTCTTTCTTTGAAAGAAAGACCTTTATGTTCGAAATATCATAGGGGCAACTTGTGCCAAGAGTGATGAAATCTTTTGGCAGTTACTGTGATCTTCATGTCAGTGCCCTTCTTTAGATCTTGCTGATAATATGTAAAGGGTCCCAACATAACCCTGTGTGACCATTGTCCCTCTTCGTTGCCATGTATTTTCATCCAGTGCTGTGGCAGTAGGGATAGTTTAGCTGATGCTGTGGAGGCCAAATCCTGACTCACTACACTCCTAACTCCATGTCTCTTTTACTTGGCCAAGAACACTGTTATATTCTCTCTTCGTTTGTCAAATGTGAAGATTTTGGGTGCTCCCTAAAGCTTACTGCTGAGCTGCAGAGTATCAATTAGGAGGAAGACTTCATGAAAAGAAAAGTAAAATATATAGAAATCTGAATGAGGGAAATAACATGTAAGAGCAAAATGAAGCATAAAAATCACTCAAGAGGTGAAAAAATAAATACATGTTCCTAAATCCATTCCATTAGAACAGTCTATAAAGAGGGAAAGCCCAAATCAAAATGTTACCATAAACTTTGCAAAATGATTACAGTCAAGCAGTAGAGTTCATGACATTTCACGTTTACTAAACTGTAGCCTTGAGGCTGACGTTGGGGGTCACTTGTGTGATCTTCAAATATGCATGC
This sequence comes from Prionailurus bengalensis, assembly GCF_016509475.1. NCBI lineage: Eukaryota > Metazoa > Chordata > Mammalia > Carnivora > Felidae > Prionailurus > Prionailurus bengalensis. Next base: position 104,755,856 of record NC_057349.1, read on the forward strand.
CTTCTGGGGAAAATGGATGGGTTTCTGCAAAAGGGAAATTAATGGATTCTAAAAGGGTTTACAGTGTAGACAGTAAGGAAAGAAAAGAACAGGGAAAAGTCAGGGGAAGGTATCGTTAGCGGATAATAGTGCCATCCTTCTCCAAAACAGACTCCATTTTTCTCAGTTACTTAGTTACCCAGCACATCACAAAAAGTAATCGATTGGCCCTTAAGTACAAAAAGAGGTGAGTCAGAGACTTCGTGGGATTATTTCCTAGTAGAAAATTAAAATAAATGTTTCATGGATTTCTCCCTCTCTTCCATCACAAGGTGAACAAATACATAAGGAAGAGGAGGATTAGGTTAACAGACAAGGTTGAAATGAGTTTTTGAGCTCTCAGACATGACCTTGGGAGGGTCTGAACCCTGAGAACCTGAACCATTATCATTTTGGGGTTTCAGAAAAGCTAGAGTTGAAGGAGGATGAATTTTCTTGTCAGGATCTCAGCAAATGATTTGCTAGAACCACAGGTGGCATCCAAGGGGTAGAAATCATTGGGATTATAAGGTATTTGGAGTTTAAGACTTCAAAGCATTATAATAATAGTTGACTCCAAAATGTTCCCTTTAAATATTCTGTTATCAATGGGCCCATTATTGCTATATGCTTACTACTTCATTGGCCATTTTTACATATCTTTTAGAAAATGCCTTATTGTAGGAATTAAAAGCAAAAATGAACTCTTAGGACCTCATCAAGATAAAAAAAACTTCTGAACTGAAAAAGAAACAATTAACAAAACTAAAAGGCAACTAATGAATGGAATGGGAAAAGATATCTGCAAATGACATATCACATAAAGGGTTAGTATCCAAAACTTATAAAGAACTTAAGAAACTCAACACCCAAAAAACAAATAATCCAGTGAAGAAATGGGCAGAAGACATGAATAGATGCTTTTCCAAAGACGACATCCAAATGGCCAACAGACACCTGAAAAGATGTTCAATGTCACTCCTTATTAGGGAAATACAAATCAAAACCACACTGAGACACCACCTCACACCGCTCAGAGTGGCTAAAATTAACAACTCAGGAAACAACAGATGCTGGCGAGGATATGGAGAAATCAGAACCCTCTTGCACTGTTGGTGGGAATGCAAACTGGTGCAGCTGCTCTGGAAACAGTGTGGTGATTCCTCAAAAAATTAAAAATAGGTTACAGGAGTGCTGATTCATAGGGGCACATGTACCCCAATGTTTATAGCAGCAGTTTCAACAATAGCCAAATTATGGAAAGAGCCTAAATGTCCATCAACTGATGAATGGATAAAGAAGATGTGGTTTACATATGCAATGGAATACTACTTGGCATTGAGAAAGAATGAAATCTGGCCATTTGCAACAACGTGGATGGAACTGGGAGGTATTATGCTGAGTGAAATAAGTCAGAGAAAGAGATCATACGTTTTCACTCGTATGTGGGTCTTGAGAAACTTAACAGAAGACTGTCGGAGAAGGCAAGGGGAAAAAGAAACCAGTTACAGAGAAGGAGGGAGGCAAACCATAAGAGACTTAAATACAGAGAACAAACTGAGGGTTGATGGGGGATGGGATGAGGAGGAAGGGGAAATGGGTGATGGGCATTGAGGAGGGCACTTGTTGGGATGAGCACTGGGTGTTGTATATAAGCTATGAACCATGGGAATCTACCCCAAAAACCAAGAGCACACTTTACACACTGTATATTAGCCAATTTGACAATAAATTATATTTAAAAAAAAAGAAAATGCCTTATTGTATATTTTATCTGCCTGACTTTGCGAGCAGTTAAAACCATTAAGTGTGTTACTACAGAAGTTACAGTCTTACACAAGTAAACTTACAGATGCAACTGCTAAACATCAAACCTTTAATTGCCATTTTCGCTGCTTTTAATACAAGTTCAGCTCTGTTCCTCTGCACGGGGCACTTCTACCACAGAGGCCAGAGCAGCACATCAAAGCCAGAAGTACACAGAGTCATCAGAGTTCAGATTTTTTCCTGCTTCCCTGTGGAGGGGTCAAGAACATGAACATCCTCAATTGTTAGAGCAGGAGGAAATATTAGTCCCATCAACAGAACCAAACAGGAAACACCAAATGGGCATTTCTTCTATTTATTTTGTGACCGGTAGGAAAGATGTTTATTTCTTTCAACCAAATTTGTTGGTAAAGCGTAAAAATCATATCAGATGTAGTCATTTTCATTTCAAGATTTAATGCTGCTTTCCAGTTATTTTTACTTTCTACAATTTCTGCAGTACTACGTTCTTAGGATGTTGGAATTTTACCATATCTGAAGTAATTTTTTTCTTTTTTAAACTGTGAACCAGAAGCTTGACATTTGCTGCAGCCTATTAAGATTCACGTTATGATTCACCCCAAATTTAATTACATTTCTCAGAACATTTTCTTTCCAGATCCGGAAGGATGCACATTTATTGAACAGCATGACTTCTCCTCCCTTCAGTTTGCGATAAGGGGCTAAACGTGTCAGATAAGGCCAGGAAATACCTCAAATGGTACTTCTGAGGTTTGTCTGCCTTAGCAAGATTTTTAATCTTGGTATATCAGTTGGTTATCCACTCCATGACATTAGAACAAGTTCTTTTACTGCACTGCCAGTGATGGCAGATAAACAAAAATGACGCACAATGTAATGATTTAACAAGCCTAGTGCAGGAGCAAAAGTGAATGTAATTTGTATTTTTAATGAATATTTCCAGAAATAAATCAACAAACCACTTCATTATTCTTGTAATTACTTGGCATCTCTTAATTCCAGAAGACTCTTTGGCCTGCTTGTTAGAAGAAAATGAATGTTTCTTTTCAGCTTCCCTCATTATTTTTCTCATCCGGACAGAGGTATACCAAGGGTGGTGGCAGGGGTCTACCCCTACTAGTATAGGCAGTAAAGGAGTGCATTGTGTGCAGAAAATTTTAAAGGAATAAAATAAAATAATAGTAAAAGCCTGTCTGCTTATATTAATACTATGCACTGACAATTCTAAGCAATGCCAGTGATATTACTCATGTCTGAAAAAGCAATCTTCTGTAGGTTTAAGTTCTAAACACCTGGTGCACTTACTGAAATGTAATAATACATATGTAAGTTGAAAATTACCATGTTTTTAAAGTTTGCTTATTTTGAGAGACAGCATGTACAAGCCAGGGAGGGGCAGAGAGAGAGGGAGAGAATCCCAAGCATGCTCCACTGGCAGCACGGAGCCTGATGTGGGGTTTGATCCCATGAACTGTGAGAACATGACCTGAACTGAAATCAAGAGTTGGACGCTTAACCGACTGAGCCACCCAGGTGCCCTTACCTTTTCTATTACTTATTCTTCAATAAACATTGTATTCTATATGGAAGTAATTCCAACTCCCCTACAGGTGAACTCAGCTACACTTTTATTTCAAGAATAAGCAACCAACTTCTGTTTTTTATTTTCATAATCACTCTGGTATAATTGTTTATTTTGAATCTGTGTTTAAACTCAGGATTACACAGTACATAGGGTTAGAGGTATGAACTGAACCTGAAGGAAGCTCAAATAATTTACAAACATTACAAGCTGTGGGGGAATTTTACCAAATATAATAGAAATTTATGATGAAATTTCTGGTGAAGGTGTTTCAGTGGAAATTTTCAACTGCAGAAACATTTGAAACACATGAACCCCAGAGAACAAAGACTTGGACAATTTCTTGAATTTACTATGAAATGGGATTTTTATGAATCTCTGATAAACAACCTTATTTGAAAGCTTTCTATTTCTATATCTCTCTTCATCTGAGAGAAACATATGAAATTAAAATAAGTAAAAAGGGTTCTTCAATCAACTATTAGTGTGGATGGATTGACAGACCAGGTATATACTATATACTGATTCTATTGACCATGAATATATGAAGATCAGTTTGACAATAATACCATTGACAAATTTGTGGAAGTGAACTTTCAAAGCCAGAAACCACAATGGAAATATTCGTCACCATGGCAGACCAATATGTAGGTATAAATATTTTTCTCCTGTTTTAAAAAAATTAATGTACTTTAAAAGTATTAAAACTGTATTTCTTGCATTTTATTAATTTTTACTAGCTCTGTTTTATATGTAAAATTTAATAAAGGAAAATTGTCACTGCATTGCTTTTCTGGATGTAATCATTGTTACTTATTTCATTTCATTATTATTGCTGAAAAAACTGAAAAAAAATTTTTTTTAAATATTTATTTTTGAGAGAGAGAGAGGGAGGGAGGGAGAGACAGAGAGAGGGAAACACAGACTCTGAAGCAGGCTTCAGGCTCTGAGATATCAGCACAGAGCCGGGTGTAGGGCTTGAACTCACAGACCAAGAGATCATGACCTGAGCTGAAGTCAGAGGCTTAACTAACTGAGCCACCCAGACACCCCAAAAATTCTTAATGTCAGCTAACCCAACAATATGTACAAGTGATAATATGTCACACGTAAATTGAGTTTGTTGTAATTATGCAGTGTTAGTTTAACATTAGAAAACCAATTAGAATTTAACAGAATAAAGGGAAGATTGTTTGATCATCTTTCTGGAAAAGTAGTTGCTTAAAGTCAGCATTTGTTTCTGGTCAACATACAACTTTTGGCAAACTAAGAAAAGAATTTCTTTCATAGAGGATATCTGTAAAACACTGATAGCAGTCACCACAGAAAGCTTTACCTCTGAGATTAGGAATAAGACATGTATGAGAATTATCACCACTTCTGCTCAGCCTTATACTGGAGGTCCTAGTCACTGTGGTAAGGAAAGAAAAAGAATTTTAAAAAACATAAAACTGCTATTATTTAATGTGACCTGTCTATGTAGAAAATGCCAAAGATTCTACAGATAGAATTAAATGAATTTAACAACTATATATTTCAAAAATTGCATTTCTAGGGGCACCTGGGTGGCTCAGTTGGGTGAGCGTCTGACTTCGGCTCAGGGCATGATCTCATGTTCTGTCTCTCTGTCTCTCAAAAATAAATAAGCATTAAAAAATTTTTAATTACATTTCTATGACTGATAACAGAAAATAAAACAAAAAAAGTACAATAGTATAAAAATATTTAAAACTGAGGAATAAATATTTAAAAATTGTGAAAGAAACATTAAGACACTCCTGAGAGATATTAAAAAAACACTAATGCAAGCCTTTACCACACTCATATATTGGACGACTCAGCATTTAAAATGTTAATATTATTGAAACTGAGCTTTAAATTCAATAAAATTACAATCAAAATCCTACTAGGTTTGAATGTGTTATTAACCCTATCTGTGCATGATAGAGAGAGAAAGGAACTTGAAGACATTCTAAATATGTACATATATATGAAAATTCAGAGGACCAGGTACAGACAGGACACTTCTGAGGGTTTTTTTTATAATTAAAAAAATGTTTTTAAATGTTTACTTATTTTTGAGAGAGCGAGTGGGGGAGGGGCAGAGGGAGAGGGAGACACAAAATCAGAAGCAGGCTTCAGGCTCTGAGCTGTCAGCACAGAGCCTGATGTGGAGCTCAAACTCATGAACTATGAGATCATGACCTAAGCCAAAGTCGGATGCTTAACCGACTGAGCCACCCAGGTGACCCCAGACAAGATACTTTTGAATAGGAGAGAAGAGGTAGAATAATCTTTAATGGATATTAATACTTATTGTATGTCCATAATAATTAAGACAGTGTAGTATTGGTGTAAGATTAAACAAAAAGATCAGTGGAAAAAAACTAGGGTCCAGAAAAACTCACCTTTGAAATAACTTCTTTATATATTAAATAGGACACAAAAGGACCAACAAAAGGATAATTAGACCATGCTAAAATTAAGAACTTTTAAATTTCCATTTTATCAAAAGACACCTTTAATTACTTGTAGTCAAGCTACAGGGTAGAAAAATATATTACAGGGGTGCCTGGGTGGCTCAGTCAGTTAAGTGTCTGACTCTTGATTTAGGCTCAGGTCACGATCTCATGTTTGAGTATTCGAGCCCCACATTGGGCTCTAGGCTGATAGTGGGGAGTATGCTGTGGATACTCTCTCTCTCCCTCACTCCCTGCCCCTCCCTGCACATGTGCGCTCTCTCTCTCTCTCTCTCTCTCTCTCTCTCTCTCTCTCTCTCTCAAAATAAATAAACTTAAAGGAAAAAATATATTACATATCAGAGTCTAATATCCAGCATATATATGAAGAATATCTGCAGGACCCCTGGGTGGCTCAGGGTGTTAAGCATCCTACTTCGGCTCAGGTCATGATCTCAGGATTCGTGAGTTCGAGCCTAATATCAGGTTCTCAGCTGTCAGGGTTGAAGCCTGCTTCAGATCCTCTGTCTCCCTCTCTCTGCCCCTCCCCTGCTCACACTCTCTCTTTCTCTCTCTGTCTCAAAAATAAATATTAAACAGAATATCTGCAAATCAGTGTATAAAACAACCCAAATGAAAAATAAGCAAGACATTAGAACAGGCATTTTAGAGGCGTCTCAGTGGCTCAGTCGGTTAAGTGGCTGACTTTGGCTCAGGTCGTGATCTCACAGTTGGTGAGTTTGAGCCCCTTGTCGGGCTCTGTGCTGACAGCTCAGAGCCTGGAGCCTGTTTCAGGTTCTGTGTTTCTGTCTCTCTCTGTCCCTCCCCTGCTCACACTCTGTCTTTGTCTCTCTCAAAAATAAATTTTAAAAAAATGGTTTTTAAATTAAAAATAATAAAAATTAAAGAAGAACAGGCTTTTTACACACGTACACACAAATAGGATATCCCAACTGCCAAAAATATAAGAAACGTCTATAATTTCTTTAGTAATCAGGGAAATGCAAATTAAATTCAATGTGAAGTAAAGTTACAGTTAAATACCACTAGGTTTTTTTCCAGAAGAGCTAAAATTAAAAATACCAGCAATCCCAAGTATGGATGCAGATGTGGAGCAACAGGAATTCTCATTCACTATTAAAATGAAAATTAGTAAATTGTCCATAAAAAGAATGGAATTAACATGTTTTCATATCAATTCAAGCAGCAAGTACTGATCTATGTTGTATCTTAACTGTCCTTCAGAGTAGGTATCATTTTTAGTTTACAAATAAGAAAAGCGAGGCTGAGGAAAGTCCAAGATCTTTAATCTATAAATCTATTAAGTGGAAATGCCAGCATCTAAATCAGGTCTTTCCAACTCTTCATGTTCTTTTCAGAGTATCTGTAAAAGCATCATTTTAAAATGCTATCCTCTTTTAAAAATATATATATATATAATTTTTTTCTATTTACCAATTAAGAAATATCGCTCAAATTACATTACTCAATCCCTTTTGCTCCTTACCCAGAGCTAAGACAATGTAACTTAGAAAATAGAAATGTGAAAGAAGTTCATTTCTTTATATTGCTCTCCATCCTAGCTGGTTTATTAAATTTGTCTTACTTTAGTGAACATTACTGTACTAATCAATTTACGCATTTATCTGTCACTATTAGATTCTAATATTTTTTTTTTAAATTTTTCAACGTTTATTTATTTTTGGGACAGAGAGAGACAGAGTATGAACGGGGGAGGGGCAGAGAGAGAGGGAGACACAGAATCGGAAACAGGCTCCAGGCTCCGAGCCATCAGCCCAGAGCCTGACGCGGGGCTCGAACTCACGGACCGCGAGATCGTGACCTGGCTGAAGTCGAACGCTTAACCGACTGCGCCACCCAGGCGCCCCAGATTCTAATATTTTTGAGGGCAAGCTCTTATCTTTGTGTCCTTATTATTCCCAGTGTATCACACATATATCTGTTGAATGAATGAATGAGCTCATATACTCAACATCTTGACTCTGTGGTTAAATTCCCATTTTAACCTTTTTAAAGAAAGCTTGAAATCACTGCTGCCTTCCAGCAGCATTAAAGCCAAATCACATTTGTTTGTTTCTTTGTTTGTTGGGGGAAGGGGGGCGGGGAGGCGCAGAGAGTGAGGGAGAGAGAATCCCAAGCATGCTCAGTGCTGTGAGCACAGAGCCCAGCGTGAACTTCCATCTCAAGAACCGTGAGATCATGACCTGGGCTGAAATCAGGAGTCAGATGCTCAACCAACTGAGCCACCCAGGAGCCCCAAAGCCAAATCACATTCTGAAAGATAACGATTCTACCTTATTTTTTCATTTGATGTAATTCACAGTTTCACTTCCTGTGGCTCACTTCATACACTGCCCAAGTTTCATAAACTATGTCCAGAGAATATAGCTCTCTTTGCTGATAGTATTGTTTTCTTCTCCCTGTGTGTACTTAATCATAAAGATCTTCTCAGAATTATGGTCAGCATATGAACATCCCTGTTGTACATTTGTATTGAGATGTCAACTCCTTTGGAATCCAAGAGAAATTTTATTCAATAATAAATCTATTTTATAGAATAAAAATCTAAAAGTACAAATCTTGCAGTGTAGTAACAGAAAGTATACCCTATTGAAAAGGATCATGATGGCCTAGACAGAATCTAAGAAGTTGAATGGAAGAATGATATACAAGCCTGCAAGATGCTAAATAATGTGAGGGAGTTAATTTTGGGTAAAGACTTGCTCATTTGAATGTAACAGTTATAATTTCTAAAAATTGTTTTAAAAATACACATTATTTTAAAACTAATACAGAATGCCACCTACCTGATTGACATGTGGTCCGCTGTATTTGTTTGCATGTTTTAAAGAATAAAAAACATTAAATTATATTAATATAATTATATTGTGCCCCAAATATCTGACTATATATTTTAGGCTAATTTCATAATCTTTGTTGCAAAATATTAATGACTGATACATATGTATTAATACTTAAAACTATAATGAGAATAGCTCATGATAGGAATATACTGATAATGTCCATGTTTACATTTTATCTTTTTTAAAGCAATAGCCCTATGAGTCATAAATACTATCATTACCCCTGTTTTACAGATAAGGAAACTGAGGCACATATAATAAATATTTGTTTGATGTCACACAGCTGGTAAGTGGTAGAGCTTATACATAAATCTAAATGATCTGGCTCCAGAACCCTTGCTCCTCACAGCCATGGTATAGTACCTTGTATACATGAAGAAAACATATATAAGAAAAGTTGCTTTGTGCAGGATTTACTTTAGCTAAATTTTGCAATAGTATTCATCATTTAAAATGATAAAATCTCTAATCACAGAGTTAAAAATTGAAAAGCATTAGTATTACTGATGATTACAGAGGGTCTCGGTCAAATAAAGACCAAAGATTTAGAAAAACTATGGGGGCACCTGGGTGGCTCAGTTGGTTGAGCATCAGATTGTTGATTTCAGCTCAGGTCATGTTCCCAGGGTTGTGGGGTCAAGCCCTGCGTCAGACTCCACACTAAGCATGGAGCCTGCTTAAGATTCTCTCTTCTTCTGCGCATCTCCCTGACTCATGCACATTCCCTCTCTCTCTCTCTCTCTCTCTCTCTCTCTCTCTCTCTCTCTCTCTCAAATAAAAAAAGAAAGACAAATTATGTTCTGAAATCTGAGATTTCAGATAAATAGAGTAAAATGGTTTGACATACTTCTTAATGGCTATTAGCAAAAATGACCTGTGTGATTTGGTTTTTTAGAAATGGCTCTGAGAACCTTAAATATAAATTAAGTCTGCCTTGATTTATGTAGACTTTTTCCTCCTGCATTCAATAACACTTTTGGCAGTTTTGTAGGACATTATGAAATTTGATATAACTATGAAGACCTTTAGAAACTCCAGCAGAAATTTTGCACTTACCTTGATTCTGTCTGGTGAGAGAAATAACAAAAACCACAGAGAATAAAAGTCATGAGTTCCTTCCTGTAACAAAACTCTTGTCATACTTCACATCTCTGTTTGGTGTCCCAATTAACCTTCCTTTTTGACTCTATTTATCGTTAATTAATATGCATTCTTTCATAGTGAAATGTTTTAAATTTGGATCATATGAATTTACAATTCATTATAATTCAGAAACTGAACCGAAGATTACCTTTGGCATAAGTACAGAGTGAGTGGAAAGCTTAGCTAAACAATTTGACCCACACCCAACCAGCATCTGCAGAGTTTTTGTTACCTAATTTGCAAAATTCATGTAGCTTACTCTATTCACAAAGCTGTAGGGTAATAGAAAGCTTTTTCCATTTTCCAGCAAAATACTGTACAGGCAGCAACATGTTTATAAAAACAAAGCAGCTTCATGCCAGTTCATCAAGAGTCTCCAGCTTCCTACTGTCAAGGGTCTCTGGACTGTTGAGGGCTTGCCCAGACATCCTTGCTCAGGTCCATCTGGAACTGCAAGTTCCTCTGTGGTTCCAAATAGCAAAACAGTATTTCAGAAACGTTTGCTATAATCTTTGTTTTATTTTTCTCATGCACCCTGTACTAGAATCTCTATTCATCTGTATCCATTTACTAGTAACATGGTTTTTCTCAGTAGATAAAGTAGTTTGTCTTCTGGTCTTGAACTGGCTGAAAAAGTCCAGGGTGTGATCTCCTCCACCCCAATCCTGTCCATCTGCTTGCCATATTCCATGGCCACGTGTCCTGGACTTTTCATCTCCCATAGCTGATGTGGCCACTCGACACTTCCAAGAGCTTACATAATGTTAAATCTTAGAACATTTACAAGTTGTCAGGGAACATGTACCCACCCACAAGTAATTATCTTTTTTCCCATTTTTTCCCTTTCTTTCTTCTTTTTAAAACGTATTTATGTTGAATTGGAGAAAGTCTCCAATTTTTTTTTCACAGCTGGAGTTTTAGGTTGGTGAAGGGAAGTGCTAAATACAATTTAAAAAGCAATGTTCTGTTGGGCGCCTGGGTGGCTCAGTTGGTTAAGCCTCCAGCTTCAGCTCACGTCACGATCTCACTTTGAGCCCCACGTCTGGCTCTGTGGTGACAATTCAGAGCCTGGAACCTGCTTTGGATTCTGTGTCTCCCTCTCTCTCTTCCCATCCCCCGCCATGCTCTCTCTGTCTCTCTAAAAAATAAACATTAAAAAAATTATTTTAAAAGCAATGTTCTGTTAACAAACTCAGATTTTATTTTTTGAGCCATGGGAAACTATCATTTTGTTGTCGTTTTAACAGGGAGTGAAATGATCAGAGTTGGGTTTTAAGAATATCAACCTGAATACTATATTTTGGATGGATTAAAGAAAGAAGAAAACAAGGTCATGAAAACCAGTTATTGCTGTAACATCAGTCTGGGTGAGGAATCAATGAAATCCTAAACTAGGGAAGTAGTATTGGAAATGAATAATAAGAAGAAAATTGTCAGTAGAATTGTCAGAGCTTGGCAACTGTGTAAAGTTGGGGGAGAAGGAAAATCAAAGGCAACTGAGGTTTCAGGTTTCCTGTTTGCCACTCTTAGTGCTAATACTATTATGGAAATATGGAACTACAGAAGAATTTCTCTTCTGCAGTCAGTGGACTAGTGAAATATCCAAGAAGAGGTATTTAACCAGACAATCTGGTTGTAAGAGTCAATAGTCTTTTTACTGATAGTCTGTGAAAATGGATGGAATTTATTTTATTTTTTTTAAAGTGTTTATTTTTTAAGACACAGAGCACAAGCGGGGGAGGGGCAGAGAGAGAGAGAGAGAGAGACAGACAGACAGACAGACAGACAGAATCCAAAGCAGGCACCAGGCTCTGAGCTGTCAGCACAGAGCCCGATGCAGGGCTCAAACCCACAAACCATGTGATCATGACCTGAGCCCAAGTTGGACTCTCAACTGACTGAGCCACCCAGGTGCCCTCAAAAATGGATGGAATTTCTCTGTGAGAGTATGTGATATAGAAAAATAAGAGTTTCATGGGATTTTAAAATACACTTACATATACACACACTCACGGAAAAAAAAAAGGATTGAGAAAGAAAAGTATACAAGGAAGGAGCAGTCATGGAAGCATGAGGGGACCCACGAGAGTACACAATCACAGAAATCCAGGGAGGAGACTTTCATGCAAATTTATTTATTTGGGGTTCATTGAGCCTCTTGGATAAGCAGATTAATGTTTTTAATCAAATGTGGTAAGTTTTCAGTCATTTTTTCAAATATTTTTTCTGCCTCCTCGTTCTCCTTTTCTTGGTTAACTCCCATTAAATGGATACATTGTTCTATGGTCTGTGTTCTTCAGCTTGGATCATTTCTACTGATCTGTCTTCAGGTTCACTGATTTTTAACTCTGTCATCTTGAATCTGATATTGAGTCCTTCTAGTAAATGTTTCATTTTGGTTTTCTAATCCAGAATATGCATTTCATTCTTTTTTCTAATTTCTGCCACCTTACTGATAATTTCTGTGTTGATTCATTGCTGTAATACTTTCCTTTAATTCTTAAAATATGGTTTACTTTAGTTCTCTGAATTAAATAGCTGATTTTTAAAATAAGTGCTTTGTATTTTTTTGTCTACAAAATCCAACTTTTGGGATTTGGGGACAACCAGAGACTTTTTTTTTAAACCAGAGACTATTTATATTGACTGCTTTATTTTCTGAATATGGGTTATACATTCTTGTTTCTTTGCATACTTCATAATTATTTAGTTGAAACTGGACGTATTAAACAGCATATTGTCTAGATTCATCGCTTTATTTATTTATTTATTTATTTATTTATTGTTTACTTTAGAAGGTTATTGTTGTTGTTGATTCTTGTTTGCTAGTTTAGTAACTTGCCTGAACTAAATTTATGTAATTTTTCTCCTCTACCATTTGCACGTGCTAATGTCTCCAGATATGATATATATCTGTATATTATATATGTCATATATATGTATATCTCTATTTTTTAACTTAGCAGAGCTTTATTTATATACATATATACATTATATCTGCATATCAGTATACACACATATGTATATATAGTATTATTTACACACACATACACACACACACACACACAGTTGCTTTTATTTCTTAAGCCTGGTTTCCCTGTGTCTGCTTGACTTAGTGATTTGACAGGTTGTGCTCAACATGTTGAGCCAGTAAGGTCTCTGTCCTCTGTCAATGGATCTCTGTGTGAGTAGGGGAGCTCAATGAAAGTTCAGGCTATTTTTGGGGGTGCCCGGGTGGCTCAGTTGGTGAAGTGTCTGACTTTAGCTCAGGCCATGATCTCATACTTCATGAGTGTGAGTCAGGCATTGGGCTCTCTGCTGTCCACGCGGAGCCCACTTTAGATCCTCTGTGCCCCTCACCCACTTGCATGCACACCTGTGCTCTCTCTCTCTCAAAAAAAAAAAAAAATTTTTTTTTTAAGTTTAGGCTATTTTCAAGTCTGCTCCAACTTCAGCTTTTACTTTCCAGTGGGCCTTTTCCTGTCTCCACTGTGGATGTACACAGCTCCAGGGTTGGCCAGGAATGGGTGACTAGCTCGGGCCCTCTCTGCTCTCCACATATACACAGACAGGGATATGCCTCAACAGTGACCACAGCCTCAGACTAGTAGAGCTGTTGGCTCTCTCTCTTCACCCACCTAAGAAATCATTACTTCTACTAATAATGGTCTTGGGAGTGGTTCTCTCCCACCACTCCAAATTGAGTGAGCTCACACTTACCCTGACAAGAGAAGTTGCCAGTCCTTAGGGCCTCCCCTGCCTCTACAAAACCTCTGTCCTTACTGAGGAGGCAACAGGAGATGGAGAGAAGCTCTAGGCCAGAATGCCACATGCTCTTTATTCTTACTCCAAATTCAGCAGCCTAAACACTTCCCAAATTTCCAGCCTAAACACTTCTCAAATTGTTGTATACCTTTGGTCGATTTTCAGAGTGCTGAAATGATTGGTTTTGTCAATTTTATCTAACTTTATAACTGCATTTTGGAAAGAGGTTTCATACTTGACTTGCAAATTTTATGTTTTATTTTTTCTCTATTTCAAAGTGATTTGTGTGTCATAAAGGAATACAATAATAAGAAAACTGAAAAGTGATCAGGCCATTTCAGATGCCTTAATAAAAACTATTGAAGAGGGTATGGTTGAGGAATAGTTTTGCAGGTCAATGTAGTACCATTCTACATTATTCCAAGAGCTACTTACTACTTCCTCACAGAAGAGAAAGCTTCTACTCTCTAACTCCTGTGGCAATAAACCTCACTTAAAGAAGCATAATTGTATCAGAACTCATTCTTCAGAGAAAGGCACTTGGCATCTCTCCTTTTTGTATCATAAAAGTTTATGCCAGAGAACCCTGGATAAACCAATCTGCAAATCCCATTTTGAGCTTCTATCCACATTTTCTCAGGGACAAACCCCTGACACAATTGTTTGTTCTCGGAGGGTGCAAAAAATCCAGTCAGGCATTGTGTTCTATTCAATTGTTAACTACCTTATTTAAAACGATGCCTTAAAGAGCAAAGTTTATGGCTCTCTAAATATCAGGCAGGTCCTCACTGTTGTGATGGTATTCTCAAAGAGGAGTTATGTTCCAAACATGTATTTCCACTAAATGTACACTGCATGTACACATATAATCTGCCTCCAAGTTGGGAAAAAAACTAGAGCAATATTTGGGTATTTTTGTGTGAAGTTATACATGATGAAGATAGATTTTCATTGCATAATGATTTCCCCGGCATATCTTCCTTTCAGAAAAAAAAAGTCTTGAAAGTCACTGTGTTTCATGAAATATTCCAGTCTTTGTTCTGCATGGTATTATTTTACACAGAGCTTATAGTCTTAGAAAAGAATGTTTGTTCATTTGCTAAAAGCTACTGAAATTGGCTTATATTATTGATACTATCGTTTGTTTTTATACTGAGCTTAATAGAAAATTTGTTGTGATTGAACTCAAAGTTAGTTGCCTAGCTTTCTCTTTCTTCAAAATACTTAACACCATTAATAACTTTTCTGCAGCAGAGATGTGAATGTTTTTCCTCTTGCTGAATCCTCAGTCTCATGAATCCACAGTCTCAGAACGCTTATTTTAACAGAACAGTCATCTGATCTCAGTTTGGCTATCCCATACCCAGATCTCCTGGCAGCCACAGAGTAACCCTTGCTGGTACCCGTGAGAGAAAACAAAGGGTCTGTTTGAGTATGGTAGAAGATGAAAAATAAACCTGGTACTTCATTTCACATCTTAAAACTTTTGTTTTTTATTTAGGAAATCTAATAAATTAGTCACCTTACTGATATTTAAATTCTTAAGAACTATTTTTGCAGCTTCTTACATTATATTCTTTGGTTGTGTCATAACTATATTCTATTATATTTTATAGTGGTGTTTGTTATTTATTAATAACTCATTATTTTTGCCTCACCAAATAGCTATATAAACTGCAGCTTTTAATAGCATTCCACAAAGAGAGGGAAAATTAGGATTATTGACTATCTTGGATTATTTTTCATGAATCCAGTGTCCTCAAGTATGTAATTTTAGAAACTCAAGTTTATCAGTTTAATTCAAATGAAGTCTTTGCTGATTAGAATAGTATTCTCTATCATTCAGTGTATTCCAACTCTAATTTTATGGCATTTAGAATTTGACTTTGTAATCAAATACAAGCATAAAATACATAGCTGGTGAGCTATGAATGGAGACAAAGATCTTGAGGAACGTTCATCTCAACTCTGGTGAAACCTGGAGCGTTGTCTCTCATATTTTATAATATATGCTTCTAGTGGCTTCATTTCTCCTATTCAGAGCGCTACTTTTTAGTTTATGAGAACTTTAAGTCCCATCATTAAACCTTTACTAATTGTCTGTAACCTCCTTGGTTACACTTGGTTTCCGTGAGACTGTAACCAAATTTCATTCGTCTCTCCTATCATCTAGGAAAAGTTAATTAAAATCCCCAGACCTCAATTCTGTCTGTAAATATGTAAAATGAAAGGGTTAAACTAGATGTCCAGCCGTAACGTTTTATGATTTTAGGTGTTTATACATTCTTGGAATTAGTATGAATACATAGTGGTGCCTTACTGAATGTTACCTTGAGCAAATCTATTATCTATCTACACGTAGCTTCCCTGGCACAACCAATCCATTCAGACTTACTTTATCCTGTTATTATATCTAAAGGTCAGTTCAAATAAAGTGACCAGTCAGAACCATTCTTCTCTCAATCACAAGAGCTCCCCAAACACAGCAGTTTAAAATGATGAAGTATCTGCCCTAGAAGAATCTCTCAATATGGTACTGAATTGGCATGGGTCATCAATCCTAATTTCTAGACTCTGCATGGAGGTAACTGTGTTTGGAATGGTTGTTCTTAAGCCAAAGACTTAACATCCACAGGGTTAACATTATGTAGAGCAGAGGTCAGTAGCTCTTGAACTGGGTGGTAAATATCAAAGAATTGAGACATATAAAGCAGGAACTTTGGGATGCTTTGAGGAGTGCACGTCAAACCACGACAGCCTCAGATGTTGTGCTCAAGAAGTAAGAGGGCCAAGAAGAAAAACATTAGTCAGGTCTGGGACTCCACTCATTCCAATAATATCCCTGGCAGAGAAATTACTACCTGTTTTGCAACATAGCCTTGGGGCAAGTCTGGGCAAGCTTTGGGTGGGCGAAAAATTGGCTTCCCAAAACTGACCTGGTTTGCCAAGCTAACCCACATACATGCCTCACACATGGAATCTTCTTTTTTCCCTCCTTTCTTTCCTCTTTTCCTACCCCTTCATTTCTCACATCCTGCCTCTCTGCCTCCTCCTCCAACCTCCTCCTCCTCCTTCTCCTCCTGGCCTCCTCCTCACCGCCCACCCCCACCCCCAATCTGTCTGTTCCTCTCTTTCTTTTTCAGAATGATCTGTGGAAATGTGGAATGTGTTTGTGAGACAACTGCATCAGGGACAGTTAAGCGTAAGCCAGAGACATGAGTTTTGTCGTCATGATAAGTGCTTGGGGTTCCCCACCAGCTCATTTGTTTATGTTAGTTAAATACTAAAATCAAGATCTTTACTAATTTATAGTTCAAATACACATATGAGCAAATATGTATGTGTGTACATGGAAGTATATATGTACGGGAGTCTGAGTTTGTATAAACACTGATGGATGTTTTTCCAAATGAACTGATGATGACCTCTAATTTGTGGTTTAACAGAAGGAACTTTATGTCCTACTTTTCCTCTGGAGAAATTAAAAGACTACTAAGGGTGGTGGTGGGGCAGAATTGTGCATATTTGTGTATGAGTATGTGAGTGTTAGGTAATATTGGGTGGAAAATTTAGGGATCTTTTTCTTTGTAGTATTCCAAATAAATCTGTTTGTGTCATGGATAGTTACTAGGAATAAATATCTTTCTTCACGAAGTCCTTCTTAATTTCCAGAAAGTCTTAATGAATGTTTATCGATAAGATATTTACATAGACTTTGCTTCATTAACAGTAATTGCTACCTTTGAGCATTTACTCTGTCTGGCATTGTCTAACACTTCACATTCTTCGTGTTTAATCCTCATAACCTTGAAAGATGTACATTAATGTCCCCAGGAAAGATGAGATTTAGGGAGGCTAAACAATTTCCCTGAGGTTATAGAGCAAATAAGTTGTTCAGCTGTTGAACATAGCTCTCTCTCTAGCCACAGGACACCTACCATTGTGACATAAAGATAGATAGGGGGCTTATTTAATGAGAGCTTGTCTGTAAAGATGGCTGCTTTTGGTGAATTTTAAGCTAATGTAAAATAAGTTGATAATTACTATTTTAAGTAATTATCTTATGGTCAGTCTAAACATACTCATAGGCCACGTATAAAAATTCTTAGAAAAGGTTTTAGAGTAGATGTAAGCAGCAGAATCATAATGGTTATCTGCTTTTAAAGAGTGACATAGCATCATTTTCTCGACTTAAGATAGCTTTCAAATAATACACCTGTATCTGCAGCAATATTTGGGGGTAATATTTCCTGGTATCTAGTTCTCTTAAAGAGAATGAAGATAATATTTAGTGCAGTCTACACAGGAACAGAGAGTCTCCTTCCTCACATTTGTCCTTGAGATGTAAGGCAAGGATTGGGGGACTCATTGCATAAATGTTGACCCAAAGTACATAAATTTAATGGTCAAAATCCCTTTTAAAAAATATGTTTAAGGTTGGGAAATATTTTATTTCCAACCAATAAATAAATTTTTATTTCTTGAAAGCCTGTCCTTAAAGCTATGTGCTATTTACATGTTAGACCACACAAACCTGTTGTAGACCTTACCACCACTCTAGGGATTGGCTATTATTCTCAAATCAGGCTCTTTTGGTTGCAAGAAACAGAGTTCCTCTTTTCATGATGTCTCAAAAGTGTTAAGTTATTTTAAGGATGGATGGAGAGTTTATATAATAAGGGAGCCAAGAAACTCATGGTATTGCTGTACAATAAAACCTTATAAGAACTTCAGTCAGAACTCTGTCAGAATGGGAAGTAGTTCAAGAAACTCACTCTTTCCACTCCAGGAAAGGATGATATTTTTCTGGCATTAATTTTTCCTTAAATGTTTGGTGGCATTAACCACTGAAACCAACTGGTCCTGGGATTTTCTTCGTTGAGGGGTTTTGACTGCTGATTTAAACTCCTTACTCATTATTGGTTTCTTCAGATTTTCTGTTTCTTCATGATTCAGTCTTGGTAGGTTTTAAGTTTCTAGGAATTTATCCATTTCTTCTAAGTTATTCAATTCGTTGGCCTATAATTGTTCATAGTTGTCTTATGATCCTATGTATTTCAGTGGTGTCAGTTGTAGTATCTTCTATTTCATTTCCAATTTTATTCATTTTGAGTTCTCTCTCTCTCTTCCCCCCCCTTTCACCCCCCCCCCCCCTCATTTTTGTCTAATTTGCCAGACTGGTTTCTTAGTCTAGTTCTTAGTTTATCAATTTTGTCTTTTTGAAAAACCATTGTCATTGATCTTTCCTATTGTTTTTCTGTTCTTTATTTCATTTCTTTCTGCTCTTTGTTATTTCCTTCCTTCTGCTAATTTAGGGCTTTGTTTTTCTTTTTCTAGTCCTTGAAGTGTAAAGTTAGCATGTTTATTTAGGATTTTTCTTTTTTCTTAATGTAGGTTAAAACTACTTTTGCAGCATACCATAGGTTTTACATAGATATGTAGCATTTTCATTTTCGCTTGTTTTGAGATTTTTTTAATTTCTCTTTTGGTTTCTTCTTTGACCCATTGGTGGTTCATGAGTGTGTTGTTTAATTTCTATAAATTTGTGAATTTTTCAACTTTTCTCCTGTTATTCATTTCTAGTTTCCAACCATTATGGGGGGGAAAAGATACTTGGTGTGATTTCAGATTTCTGAAAGTTGCTAAGACTTGTTTTGTGACCTATCATATAATCTATCCTAGAGAATCTTCTGTGGGTACTTCAGTAGAATATGTTTTCTGATGCTGTTGGATGGAATATTCTGTATATGTTAGGTCTATTTGGTCTAAAGTATGGGTCTAATCTAAAGTTTTTATTGTTGATTTTCCATCTGTTAATTACCTATTGTTGAAAGTGGGGTATTAAAATCCCCTACTATTGTTGTATTATTGTCTGTCCTCCCTTCAGATCTGTTAGTATTTGCTTAATATATTTACGTGCTTCAATGTTGGATACTATATATTAATGATTGTTATATCTTCTCGATGAATTGACTCCTTTATCATTATATAATGATATTCTCTGTCTCTTGTTACTATTTTTGGCTTACAGTCTATTTTGTCTGATAAAAGTATATCTACCCCTGCTTTGTGTTGGTTTCCATTTGCATGAAATATCTCTTCCTATCCCTTCACTTTGAACCTACATGTGTTCTTAAAGCTGAAGCGAGTCTCTTGTAGGCAGCAAATGATTGGGTCTGTTTTTTTATCCATCCAGACCCTGTAAGTCTTTTTTTTTTTTTTTTTTACTTTTTATTATTGAAATATAGCTGACATGGCTCTGTAGGTCTTTTGATTGGAGAACTCAATCCATTTATATTTAGAATAATTGATAGGTAAGGACTTACTAATGCCATCTTGCTGTTTTCTGGTGTTTTGTAGTTCCCTTGTTCCTTTCTTCCTCTCTTGCTGCCTTCCTTTGTGAAGTGATGATTTTCATAATGGTATGCGTTGATTCTCTTCTTACCTTTTGTGAATCTATTATGTTTTTACTTTGTGATTACCATAAAGTCTACATAAAACATCTTATAGATAGGGATGCCTGGGTGGCTCAGTCGGTTAAGCATCCAACTTGGGCTCACATCATGATCTCACGTTTCATGAGTTTGAGCCCCGTATCGGGCTCTGTGCTGACAGCTTGGAGCCTGGAGCCTACTTTGGATTCTGTGTCTCCCTCTTTCTCTGATCCTCCCCCACTCGCACTCTGTTTCTCCCTCTCTCTCAAAAATAAACATTAAAAAAATTTTTTTTAAATCTTATGGATGTAACAATCTATTTTATGCTGATAGCAACTTCACTTTGATCACATACAAGAACTATGCCCATTTACTGCCTTTCTTTTATGTTTTTGATGTTACAATTTACCTCTTTTTATTTTATTACTTATTTATTTTTTTTAATGTTTATTTATTTCTGAGAAAGAAAAGTGTGCATGAGCAAGGTAGGGTCAGAGAGAGGGGGAAAAAGGATCTGAAGTAGGCTCTGCACTGTTAGCACAGAGCCTGATGTGGGGCTTGAACTCATGAACTGTGAGATCATGACCTGAGCCTAAGTCAGATACCTACCTGACTGAGCCACCCAGGCACCCCTACCTCTTTTTATATTGTGTATCCACTTTTTCACCGTTTCTCTTAAATGGTAATGAACTCCTTCAGCTTTTGTTTGTTAGGGAAAGTCTATCTCACCTTCATTCTGAAGGACAGTTTCACCAGATAAAGTATTCTCATCAGCAGTTTCTTTCTTTTAGCACTTGGAATATATCATCCCGTTCTCTCCTGACCTGCAAAATCTCTACTTAGAAATCTGCTGATAGTTTTTCCCTTGTATGAGATAAATTACTTTTCTCTTGATGCCGTTAGAATTCTTTACTTGTCTTTAATTTTAGACAGTTTTATTATAATGTGCCTTGGAGCAGATTGTTTAGGATTTACATTTTTGAGATGACCTATTAGCTTCATGAATTTGGATATCCACATCTCTCCCCAGGTTTGGGATGTTCTCAGCCATTATTCCTTTATTTATTTATTTATTTATTTATTTATTTATTTATTTATTTATTTATTTATTTATTTTTTAATGTTTATTTTTTGAGAGAGAGAGAGACAGAGTGTGAGCGGGGGAGGGGCAGAGAGAGAGAGGGAGACACAGAATCCGAAGCAGGCTCCAGGTTCTGTGCTGACAGCACAGAGCCCAATGCGGGGCTTGAACTCACAAGCTGTGAGATCATGACCTGAGCCAAAGTCAGCCGCTTAACTGACTGAGCCACCCAGGCGCCCCGACAGCCATTATTCCTTTAAATAAGCTTTCTACCCCTTGCTCCCTGTCTTCTCCTTCTGGGACTCCAATTATGCAAACATTGTTCTTGGAATCATGCTCTATAAGGCCCATAGGCTTTCTTCATTCTTATTTTTTTCTTTTTCTTCTCTCATTAGATCATTTGACTGATCTGTTTTGTAGATCATTGATTCTCTCTTCTTGGTCAACTCTGCTGCTGAAACTCTCTATCCAGTCCTTCAGTGCAGTCACTGTATTCTTCAGCTGTAAAATTTCTTCTTTTTAAAAATGTTTTATATCTCTTCTTTGAACTTCTCATTTTGTTCATGTATTGTTTCCTGATATTATTACATTTTCTTCCAGTATCCTCTTGTAGCTCTCTGAGCACCTTTAGGACAATTATTTTAAATTCTGTGTTGGGAAATCCCTGGATCTCTATTTTTGGGGAGCCAGTTACCAAGGGTTCTACTGTATTCCTTTAGTGGAATCATTTGTCCCTGATTCTATGTGATCTCTGTAGCCTTGTGTAGGTGTCTATGCATTTGAAGAAACAGTCACCTCTTCTGTGGGGAAATAGTTTCAAGAATTCCTTATACTTACATAAATGGGTTAAAAAAGCTTAGAAAAAAAGCTGCCACCACAGGACAAAAGCACCCAAGGTTAGTTAGTGAGATATTGTAATGGGATCACAAGTAACTTGTTACATCACCTGCAGGAAACTATTTTCCATCTGGTGCCAATATACTTTGATCACTTCAAACTCCACTTGCCCTCCAGACCCTGTGCTTCTTACACACACAAGTTAATGATTATCTGATTGTTTTCTTCATGTTCACCACGTGTATAAGATCTTGAGCTCAATAAATACGGAGATGAAACCCCTGTTCTGGGCTTTTGCCTCCTCCTGGACATTAGCCTCTCTTGTATTCAATTCTGCATTCTCTCTCTTGCTGGACAAGAAAGAACTCCAAACTCATTGTCTGCAGCACTCTTCCAGATATTATGGACTGACTTCATTAAGGGAAAACTTTCACCTGTGGGTGGGGCACACTGGAGCATATTGTAATCCCAGGTCTGCTGGTACTGGGCACCAAGTGTGAAGTGATGTGACAGCACTGTGTTGGGGGTAGGAGGATACATGATGTCTCTTTGGCTCAGGCTACTGGGCTCCACAGTATTGACAAATATATGATGCTTAGTAAGCACAGCAGTAGTCCATAGTGGCTGCAAAGGTTGTTAGGGTTCTTTTTTTTTTATAATTTATTTTTTCAACGTTTATTTATTTTTGGGACAGAGAGAGACAGAGCATGAACGGGGGAGGGGCAGAGACAGAGGGAGACACAGAATCGGAAACAGGCTCCAGGCTCTGAGCCATCAGCCCAGAGCCTGACGCGGGGCTCGAACTCACGGACCGCAAAATCGTGACCTGGCTGAAGTCGGACGCTTAACCGACTGCGCCACCCAGGCACCCCAGTTGTTAGGGTCCTTAATAGCTTCCAGATCCAGTGGCTAGGGAGCAGGGCAGGCAGAAGTGGAAGCTGGAGCTGGTGATGGGCACATAGTCTGCTACAGGGGCCAGCTGCAGGTGCCTGTGCAGTGGCAGAAGTTGGTTGCAGACATACACATGGGGGGGTCTGGGGGGGCAGGCAGCATTGGCTGGGGCATCTGCAGGGGCTCTGGTTCTGGGTGTGCTCTCCTGTGGTTGCACAATTGCCCCCTACACTTGTGCCAGGAGGGGAGGTTGATGATGGGGATTGATCCAGGGGCGTACAGGTGCATAACTGGAGGGGCCAGCTGCAGGAAACACAGTGGAGAAGCTAGGGCAAAAGACAGGGCCTGATGTGGGCCCACAAGCTACGGCATGGAGGCCCTAGCTGTCAGTTTATCCTCCTGTGGCTCCAGGAGGTCTCCCTGGGTATGCACACTGCAGTTGAGGTCAGGGACAGTTGTCAGGCCGTTGTGTGCAAGTGCACAGTTAGAGCGGCTAACTTTGAATGTGCACACGGCAGTGGGGGTCAGCTGTGGGGGTTTCTGCTGGTGTCTTGCACTTTCGCAGCTGTAGAGGCCTGGGCTGGTTGCTGGTGTAGTTCCGGGCTCTGATGGGAGTGTGGCAGGGGAAGGAGGAGGGCAGAGGGTCTCAGCTGGCTGGCATCAACAAATGAGAACACCTGTGGGGGGAGAGTTGGCAAAATCCACAAGGGTTCTGTTGCATCTGTGCTGGCCGTTCATTTTTTCAGTAGCAAAATCTGCTGCATTTGTCTGCAGATCAGGTTCCTGTGAACTGTGACTGCTCCTGTTGAATAGCTGCTAATGGTAGTGCCTGCTTTCCTTCTTCATTCCTAGCTGTCTCTCTCTCAGCTGTGCTGGTCTGAGTGGAGTGAAACCAAAGCAGGATCTTCGTGTAGTGTTCCAAAAGACTGGGTAAGCTTGTTGTTCACCCCACTATCCCTTTCCTGACAAAGGGAACTCTTTCTACCTGGGAAGTTCCCTCTTGGTTCATGAACAGTGCTGGCTGGTGGATGGAATGATGCAGGAAAAATGAAGCTGTCTTCATTCTCTTGTGAGTTTTCAGGTTTTCTGTTCCACTATGTTGCCAAAGTTTCTTTAGTGAACTCCAGAGCTCTCCTAGAACTCATTTTGTTTGTAGATAGCTAATTGTTGATCTTTGTTGGCGGGGGTGGGGGGGGGGGTGGGGGGGGTGGGGAAGGAGGCTGGGTTCTCCTATGTCACCATTTTGGTCTTTTCTATTATTTTCCGGCTGATAGTTTCCAACCTTCTCCTCCAGTTAAGCCACAAATACCCTCGTCTACATTTAAGACCCCTTTCTTTTCCCTTTGGGATAACATTGGCTAGAGCTCAGTCAACCAGCTTATTTCAATGTATCTGTTTTTTGAATATAGTAGCCTCTTTTGTCCCTGCTTAAATGATTATGGGAGTCTAGAAGGGAGACTTCTAATACATACACCTATTTTTTTTTTCATGTCAGTAAAATGAAAGTATGGGACTCTTCACTTTGATAAGTTTTCTCAACTGCTCGGTTACCACTCAACTAAAGACACCTAGAGGGTGAGAATCAGTCCTCCGTTGAGGGCAACTAATGTACACAGAAACGTTCAACGGGCTCAAAAATAGTTGTGTAGTTACAGCTGCAGCTCCATCAAGTCTTCAGCTTGACACACCCCACACTTGGCCTTCTTTGTTTTGCAGCATCAGCTCATTGTTCTTTAGTACATTTTAACTTGAAAAAGTTTGACCGCCTTTAATAACTAAAAGCACTCTATGCTATCAAGACGAGTGTTGAAATCTTCCATCCCACTGAATACACAGAAGATAGTCCTCTGATAACTATCTGGAGCCTCTCTGGAGAGGATACGAGCCACATGACCACTGCTCCCTTTATTCTACCCACTCTGAACAGCATGAAGGCTTCATTCGGTCAGTAAAGAGATTTTCAAACATTACCTTGCAGACTGGCATGAACTGGCTGCACAGCAGCAGATTTATCTGGTGAGATTCTTCTAAGATATGACTCATGCCCAAGGAACAGGGTGGGCTCAGAAATATTTTTTTAAGTTCCTCCAGTAATGTTGGTGAATAGCCAGAGAACCATGGCCCAGAGCATCAAAGAGAAATGTAGCTCCTGCTCTCATCTTGTGAACTTTACACTACTGTCTAGAGTAGTGCTGTCCAGTGTGGTAGATGGTAGCCACTAGCTATGTATGGCTTTTGAGCAGTTGAAGTGTGGGCGGATACTTGGAGACCTCAAAGACATTTAAATTTATTTATTCATTCATTCATTCATTCATTCATTCATTCATTTTGAGAGAGAGAGAGAGAGAGAGAGAGAGAGAGAGAGTGAGTATGAGCAGGGAAGGGACAGAGAGAGAGGGAGAGACAGAATCCTAAGCAGGCTTCTCACTGTCAGTGCAGAGATGGACTAGGGGCTCAATCTCACACACTGCAAGATCATGACCCAAACTGAAATCAAGAATTGGATGCTTAATAACTGAACCACCCAGGCTCTCCCAAAGACATGTTGACATAACAATATTTTGAACATATTGGGTCATGCAAAAATTTTATAAAATCTTATTTCACCTGTTCCCATTTATTTATTTATTGTATATAGACGACATCACAAAAGTGTTGTGATTTTTTTCTATTAAGATTTTACTTTAAATAATCTCTACACCCAATGTGGGGTCAAATTTACAATCCCAAGATGAGGAGTCTCATACTTTACTGACTGAACCAGCCAGGCACCCCTCCCCTTTTATTTTAATTCTTTTAATGTTTATTTATTTTTGATATAGAGAGATAGAGTGAGAGTGGGAGAGGGGCAGAGAGAGAGTGAGACAGAATCCAAAGCAGGCTCCAGGCTCCAAGCTGTCGGCACAGAGCCTGACGCAGGGCTCAAACCCATGAAGTGTGAGATCATGACGTGAGCCCAAGTTGGACGCTTAACTGACTGAGCTACCCCCCCTTTCCATATTTTAATGTAGCTACTAAACTTTTAAAATTACGTATGTGGCTTGCATTATATTTCTGCTGGATAGTTCTGATCTGGAAGTCATTTGTCCCATGGCTCAGGAATTTTGAGTCATAAAATTCTAAAGTTCAAGGACTCTTGTAGATGATACAACCCTTTCATTTCATAAATGAGGATACTGGCACCCAGGTGGGTGAAGTGACTTATTTAGGTCACCTGAATTGATGGCAGAGCCAGGATGTTCCTGAATCCCATATACCTGGATCCCTGTCCAGTGCTAACTTCTCTCTCCCCTGCTGCTTGTGTTTGGCTGCAGTAGCTATACTGAGTGTTTCAGGGTTCCTATAAGTCTGGGGCATAGAAAGTTTCACCATCCATAGCCTCTATTGCTGTCTCTGCTCATGGGCTCCTGTCTGCATAGGTAGTGCTTCCAAAATTCATTACTAAAGAGTCACATTTTGGCCTTAAGTTACTATCTCCCCTTTTCACCATTTCACATTAATTTCTAGTTTTGACTCTACACGGAACTGTGGTTTTAGTGATGTCTTGGTATTTTTCCAAAGTATGGCTCAAAAAACTAACAAACAAACAAAAACTGTCTAGCTAATTAAGAAGTGTGAACTTTAGAAATTCCTTAATAATGTTTTCCCCCAATGTCTATTACATCCTGGTTTTCTCTGGCATCCACAACACAGTGTTTCTTCTCTTTCCTTCTCCGGTGCTAGTTCGTTCTTCAAAAGGGTCAAGTGCTGATGGGTGGTGAGCCACTCCCTGGCTCTTGCCCTTTAGACATAAAAACAAGTTGTTTTTTACATGGCATCAGGAGAGACTTGCTTGTATAAGACTTTTTCTAAAAGGCGAAAACTATTTTTTCCTTTTCTCTCATCCTTTAATAAACTATTTGAGAATTTTAAGAAAATAATATTATTGGTAGCATCCAAAATATTTCTAGAAACCTCCCCCCAGACCCCATAGGAATATTTGCTGTTCTCAATGGTACATTCCAGGGATCTACTTCCCTGGATGATTCCAAGTCTGTTGAGATCCATGTATGTATGAGTCTAAAATGTATGAAAATCCACTTATGTGTGTCAAAGTTAGTGAAGATGAAAAGAAATACCTGGCGGAGGTCTTTGCATTTTGATGTATATCCTTCTGGATTCCTTAGATTTAAGCTTAGCTGTCAAGTATATAATTTATAGAATAATCAACCCAAGTCACTGATAAATTAAAATGCCCCACATAAATAAGAATATGTGAATAAATCTGGTTTCAGGATTTCTCAGGCCTAGGTCACAAAAAAATTTCTAGTTTCAGTACTTTTACTGTCTAGTTGAATTCTTGCCTCTGGCAGAAGGCAGGAGAGTCTTCCTTGCCTGACTCCAAAGTCCTGTCTGTGTCGAATGTAGCAAAACTTTCTGATCATGACCCTCTTTCTCTCATCGCTTACAGGAGTCTTTTACTGCTGCTGATTCTTTCTGGCCATAAAGATATTTACTCAGTGAAAAGAATGAAAATAATAATCAATAGATGACATGTTTAGAGATCACAATATCATCACCATACTACCATACAATTATTTATAAATAGAGGAGGTGAGAAGAGTTTTTAAGTCTCTACCTTTGTCAAGGGGAAGAGCTATTCTTTAGTTACTAAAAACCGGAGATGAGGTAGTGAGGGAATATGGGGGTGTAGTCTGGGATGGGGTGTCTTTGGAAGTATCCTTCCCAGTGGCAAGAACTGATGACTCATGATCATCCAGGTGGATCTTGTCATTTGCTGAACTTCTCATTTGATGAATTGAATGATTTCTAGGCTGTAGGGAACCCCCGGTGCCTTACAGCTGTAACTCTTGCACAATTCATTGGTGTGCTTCACAAACACATAATCTTCCTGTTAGATCTATGTGGCCCTTGGGAAAATCATAAAGGCCCTTTAAACCTTACCTATTTACCAGTTTCCTTCTCTTCCGGCCAGTATGAGTAGGCTTCTAAATGCCACACGGTATTTGTTTTTAAGCAAATTTGACTTCTTGTTTGGGTAAAGCATCAAGTTATCTTCCTATATGTTTAATGGCCAGATTTACTAGAGTTGGAAAGAATTCAGAAGACTTTGTTTCAGTTTCATATTTCTTAGAGGACTGTACCCTTAAACTCTAAAAGTAAACATGAAAGATATTTTCTTCACATACAGGATACACCCAGTGCAGTGTTTATAAGCTACAAGTTGCAATCTATTTAGTTGGTCTTGAAATTTATTTAGCCAACCAGAGTCTGTTTTTAAATGAAATACACTAAAATAAAAAAAATATAAATATTGGTTTCTAGACCTTTGTTTTATACATATCTATTTATATATCTTTATCATCTGTCTATCATCTACTGTCTATCATCTGTATATCCGTATTAGTTTTTAGCTTTAAAAAAGCTTGGGGCACCTGGGTAGCTCAGTTGGTTGAGTGCCCGACTTTGACTTAGGTCTTGATCTCCCAGTTCAGGAGTTGGAGCCCCACATCCGGCTTGCTGCTGTCAGCCTGTCAGCACAGAGCCCACTTCAGATCCTCTGTCCCTCTCTCTCTGTCCCTCTCCTGCTTGCACTCTCCAAAACAAACAAACAAACAAACAAACAAACAAACAAACAAAAAACAAAACAAAAAAAAACTTGAAGAGGAGTGCTTGGGTGGCTCTGTCAATTAAGCGTCCGACTCTTGGTTTTGGCTCAGGTCGTGATCTCCCAGTTTGTGAGTTCGAGCCCTACATCCGGGTCTGTGCTGACAGTAGGGAGCCCACTTGGGATGATTCTCTCTCTCTCTCTCTCTCTCTCTCTCTCTCTCTCTCTCTCTCTCTCCCTCCCTCTCTCTCTCCCTCTCTCTCTCTCTCTCTCTCTCTCAAAATAAATAAATTTTTAAAAATCATGAAGAAAATCCGCCTCAGGGGAACTATCAGAAATAGATTATTAGACTTTGTAACAATCTTAGGATTTCTTGATAGACTGAATAGGGAAGACTTCCTGTAAGTTTGCTGGTGCGATGACATCCTTCTTTCACAACCTCTTCCTCCCACAACTCCTATATTGTTTTTTTGCCTCTTGAAGCTATGGGTAGAGACATACAAAGAGGAGATATTACTAAGTCTTCTCGATATTTTGATGAATTATCAGAGGCCTTTGCCTGGATGCCTCCAAGTTCTCTGGGCCAAACCTGGCTGATGTTCCTCCCCACTGATGCCATCCAGCAGAAGAGGCAAATAGAATGTCAGCTCCTCAAAAGGCTTGCCTTGATGGGAACAGACTGTCAACGGTGCATTAAATGAAAAATGTTGTAGAAAAGTTTGGGCACCTGTGCCGATACTGTCTTTCATGCATCATACCTCAAGCATGTGCTTGGAGATCAGTAGCCAATGAGACTTTATACTTCTGAGCAGGACTACCAAACCATTAACAAAAATTTAAAGTGAAAACTTTCTAATATGTAAAAGCAGAAGGAGAAGGTATCATGAGAAATATTGCTTCCCTATACAGTTCTGACACTTCACTCACCCACTCAGGATATAGAATATGGTACTTTTTAAATTGTTGATCCAGAATAATTGAGCTATCATTTGCCATCTCAATATCAAAGCAACAAAAATCACCTACAAATATGGAGGCCAAAAATTACTTATATTTTCTGACTTATCCTTCATTACATTTATTCTGCTTATTGGGAAAAGAAAGACACAGGCATATTCTGCTTCAGTTTCTGGTAAAGCTGGCAAATAAGACTTGCTTATGGATTTCTGAACTAAGAAAATACATACAGTTGTGACAATGCTTCTTGCAATAGAAACAAAGTTTTATGTTTAGAATGGTATTTTAACAATTTCCTCACTGAATATGAACAGTATATTTTGCTCAGCTTCCTAGTAGTAAAATACAATTTGAAAATAACCATTGTTGGGGCACCTGGGTGGCTCAGTCGGTTGAGCAGCCAACTCCGGCTCAGGTCATGATCTTGCAGTTTGTGAGTTTGAGCCCCAAGTCGGGCTCTGTGCTCACAGCTCAGAGCCTGGAGCCTGCTTCAGATTCTGTGTCTCGCCTTCTCTCTGCCCCTCCCATGCTCATGCTCTGTGTCTCTCTGTTTCTTAAAAATAAACGTTAAAAAATTTAAAAATAACCATTGTTATCAGTTTGTGGATTTCAGTAGTTGTAAGCCATCATGATCAAATTTAAATATATCTTCCTATTTATAATTTTAGTTTGGCTACTATAGTCATAGGTTTTGTTTCCTATATGTAGTAAATACTGTTTTCATATTAGTGGCATTCAGAAGCTTCTTAGCTTACAGAGAATGACATCTTATAGGTCAGGGACATGTAAAAGTTAGTACTATTCTTTCACACTCAAAATAGAAACTGTGATACAGATCTTTCATTTCAATACAGTATATATAACAGGTCATGTAGTTAAGTGGAAACGGCTGGTAGTTTTGCAATATTATTACAAATCAAAATTCCATAATATTTCCTGTTCCCTTAAGCACTGGTTAATCTCAGCTTGTCTGTGGTTCTAAGTGTTAATATAGCTTGCTTTCCTCATAAAATGATATCTTTGACTTGTGAAGCAAGATCTCTTAGGTTAAATTGTGAGGCCATGGTCATTCTTAGCAGCATCCAATAAAAACAGAATTCACGTGGCAGCATTGTTTTCAAACAACTCGCTACCAAATTATGTTTTGCTTAAAAACTTGCTTATAGAGAAGGAATATTATCCTGTATCTGCATTTGGAAAGAAAGTTACATTTTGACATGTACTCTAGCATTTTACTTATAATTTCCCTGGTAATGTTTACTTATTTAAAGATGCAGAAAATCTTTGAAAGCTAGTTTTTGAGGGACTTGTAAACAGAGGTGACACCATTAGCCCCCTTCCAACAGAGTATGGATTTCAGAGTAGATGGATCAGTTTGATGTTAACTCTCCAGTTGCTTTGTGACCACCAGTATGGATATTTAACATATTCATATGTGTGAAAATGTTGCCATCAGGGTGCCTGAGTGGCTCAGTCGGTTAAGTGTCTGGGTTAAGTGTCTGACTCTTGATTTCGGCTCAGGTCGTGATCTCATGGTTAGTTAAAGTGTGGGGTCTGCTTGGGATTCTCTCTCTGTGCACCCCCCCCCCCGCCATGTGTATTCTTTCTCAAAATAAATAAACATTAAAAAAAAAAAGGGAAATGTTCCCACCTTAGCCTTATCAGAACAGAATTCTAATTAAGCCAACTACTCAAATATTTTTTTTTAATCTTCATTTATTTTTGAGAGAGAGAGAGAGAGCACGAGTGGGGAAGGAGCAGAGAGACAGAGACAGAATCTGAAGCAGGCTCTAGGCTCTAAGCTGTCAGCATGGAACCCAATGCGAATCTTAAACTCACAAACTGTGAGATCATGACCTGAGCTGAAGTCAGATGCTTAACTGACTGAGCCACCCAGATGCCCCTCAAATACTATTCTTAATAACTCTCCTATTAAACCCTAGGACTATTATGGAGATTTTTAGTTTTCATTCGTTAGTTACTTGTCTCTCTCTGATGAGTTTGAAGTTTTTAACTGTTGAGTTTTTAACTGTTTCATGTGCCTGGAAGAGAAAAGAAAAAATATCAAGGGGTTGTGTTTTCTACTTTTATGTGCTAACTTTTGTGCTGACATAATTAAATTCACTGGTCATACCTCTGGTGATTTGAGATATTTTAAAACTTCATTTGTATACAACTATTATTATAAGTTTGTGAGGGAAGTGGCGTCTACAGTTTTAGCCATTTATGTCCTCGTATCAAAAGAGAATTTAAAATTATATAACTCAGAACATAAGTTTTAATACTAAGAAATACTCATAGTTCCTTTATTTACATGGTTGAATGACCTTTTTGAGATTTTCTAAATACAGTAAAACCTTGGTTTGTGTGCATAACTTGTTCCAGAAACATGCTTGTAATCTAAAGCACTTGTATATCAAAGCGAATTTCCCCATAAGAAATAATGGAAACTCAGATGATTAATTCCAAAAATTAATTCCAACCCAAAAATATTCATATAAAATTATTACAATACTGTAATATAATACAAATAATAAAGAAAAAATATAAACAAAAATAAATTAACCTGAATTACCTTTGAAAACTACCTTTATATGAGGTCATAAAGGTGGGGTCATAATCCCATAGGAGTATTGGCCTTAGAAGAAGAGAGAAAGAGCTCTTTCTATACATGCATGCCCCAAGGAAAGGCCACATGAGGACACATGTGAGAAAACAGAAAGAGAGCTCCCTCAGAAACTGAACTTGCCAGCACCTTGATCTTGGACTTTCTAGCCTCCACAAACTGAGAAATAAACTTCTCTTGTTTAAGACACACAGTTTATGGCATTTTGTTGTGGCAGCCCAAACTGACTAATATACCAAGTAATGCTGATGCTGGTGGTCCTTAGACCACATTTTGAGTACTACTAGCATAAGCCACATCCCTCAGGAATTCTGTTTCAATTTGTCTGAGGGTAGTGCAGGACGTTATTATTTTTTAATGTTTCCTGGGTGATTCTGATATATAAACAGGACTGAGAACCACTGATCAAGGCCAATTGCTTTAACTTACAGCTAAGGACACCGAGACTCAAAGAGGTTAAGCAGTTTGCCCTAGTTATCATGTATGCTATTGCTGAATTTTCCAGATTTATAGGAGGAGAAAAATTTTCTTCTGGGGTCACATGCTGGATTGTGAAAGATTTAGTCCTAGAACTCAACACTCTCCATTTCCAGCATTGACCCATTCATTTCCCCCCAAACAACTTTAATTTGTTTAATTCAGGCAGATTCACTTTAAGTGGCTTTTTCATTGCAGTACAATCCAAGAATGTTGTATTCTGTGTTCTGTGTTCCATAATAGTTGCTATTTGTTGACACATGCTTAATGACTGATCATAAAATGTGTGTGTGTGCATTATGTATACACATATGTGTATAGATGTACATACATGTGGCTGATCTTCACACTGTAGTGGTAATCTGCCCACTATGAATAGAAACATTGCCATCTAGCATTATCCTTCTTATATAATAGCAGGAAATGTAGACAATTGATTCATGCAATAAAAACATGAAAGTTTGTTAAAACTTTTGAATGCCTTAAAAATTCCAGGTATAGTGAGGTAATGAGGATAAATGACTCAAACTTTATTGAGGTAAAACTTTACTGAGGTTAAACTTTATTGAGGATCTCACCTCCAGGTCAGGAACTTGGTTAGATAGCAATTGTTAAGTAGGTGGTGATGAGCATATTTCACCCACATGTCAGTGGGAAATGTAACATACAGCATCTAGTTTAACAATGCTTAAACAAAGGGTGCCATCCACTTACATTTATATTTGAGTAGACATTTGATTTTCTCCAAAAATAAAGCTTATTTTTCCTTGTGCATCCACATTTTGTTAATAGAAAGAATGCAAATTCAAAATTTTAAATAAATTGCCACAGCTCATGTAGAATACAAGAACCTCAAAAGGAGAAGTTAGTTACATTTTCTTGGCCAATGATGCAGCATAGAGAAGTGGGAAAAAGAACATGTAGCCAGGAACCAGGAGGCCTGACTTCTTTTCCCATCTCTACCGGTAATTAGCAGG
Organism: Prionailurus bengalensis; assembly: GCF_016509475.1. NCBI lineage: Eukaryota > Metazoa > Chordata > Mammalia > Carnivora > Felidae > Prionailurus > Prionailurus bengalensis. The sequence goes on from NC_057349.1 coordinate 104,789,384, forward strand.
AACTGGCAATCACCACCTATGCTAACCTCAGTTTCTTTGGAAAATGAAAGGGTTGACATACGATTATTCCAAGTGTTCTTCTTTCTTGCATAGATGATTAGTGCTTCTAAGAAATGCTGGTTCTCTGTTAGACTTTAGTTGGGTTTTTAAATTTTGCTGTTTTAGCATTTTTTAAAAACACCAGTATTTTTCCATTTGGCCACGAAGAGCAAAAATGGCCACTCCAAAATGGCATTATTTATAAAAATGCTAAAAACTAGAACTAGAGGAAACAATCTGTTCTTTGGAGTTAGGTTAGAAAAAAGGTATAGAAAATGTCATTGGATTACATATTTAGGTTTAACATCAGCAAACTGGCAATTATTCCTATTACCCAAAAGATCATCTGAAAGATACTATAAATGCAAAACAGCCAAGATTTTCTTTGCTTAATACAGTTAATCTCATTGGCAGAAGACAAAGTCCTGAATAGCCTAGCTGTTAAATGTTTCATTGTATTTTATTATTTTTTAGCACTTGGGCAGCAGAAACTTGAAACAATCTGAAAACAACTAAACTAGTTCAGCCAATACTGAAATCAAGTATTACTTCCCCAAGCTGCATTTCCAACAATAGTACTTAGAAATAAATATATTAGTGAACTGGTTATAAATAAAAAGCAATCTTCACAATATTGTATATAATTATTAAACCAGTGCAAATGTGGTGAATTAACATCTAAATCTAATGCTTCCTTTGGTTCAAGTGCCCATTTAGTAACTTCTGCAGAACGGTGGTTCCCAAACTTTCTGTATATTGGAATCACAGGGCTTTAAATGCCCCAGTCAGTATGCTTTGATTAGTCCAGGCTACAACCTGGGCATCAGAAGTTCTCAAAGCTCCCCAGATTGTTGTAAATGCTATGGAGCATCAGTTCTAACTTTGGCTGCACACTGGAACCATCTGGTGTCTTTAACAGCATATGGGATGCTGGGGCTTCATCCTAGAAAGAATTAAATCAGAATTTCTGAGAGTGAGCCTGAGCATTGTTGTGTTTTAGGTACTCCCCCAGGTGATGCTAATATGGGGTTAGAAATACTATAATGGAACATTGCCAAAGCAATTCCTTATCCTCCTGAATATGTTAGTGTAAAATCCCATAAGGCTTGGCTTCCAAACTAATGTAAATCTGGCATAATGTCAACAACTTAGAGTAGACTGTGAGTGGGGTACATGAAGGGAGAAGTTGGGTTATTTCTTGAAATAACACAGTGTAATAGTACTTGGACATTGGGCAATCAGATTCCTGGGCTATGAACCTGACCTCAGAATCTTCTTAAGGCAATTCTTCCTTAATTGCACTTTTCTAGAAGAAGCCAGAGTTTGGTAAAAAGAAGATTAAATACTGTCCAAGCTCCTGCTATAAGGAATCACCAAATTAAATCAAGCCTCAATAAACATCCATTTTCTAAGCTTTCTAAACTCTAAACATTCTTTGTAGTTCTCAAAAGCCATGCTTAAGAAAAATATTAAATACTTAAACCACTTTTGGTTCTTTTCATGACTCAAAAAAATAAACTTAATTTCAGTCATTCATGTGGCAAGTATCAATAATCATTTGTTTAATTTCAGAGAATAGTGCTGTAACTTAGTAGGTGTATGGGACACTGTAGGTGGTTTAAAACAAATCAGTGATATAAAAATCATCTATTTCAAAAGTCGGTTGAGAATGGAGAAAAACTTTCACCTGAGGACATTCAAACCGTAAGTGGGGTTTTAGATATGAAGTTAGTACAGGTCAAATGATTTAGTGGAAAGAGCCTGTATTTGACACCAGAAAACTTAATCCTATGTGGTCTGAGCCATTTATAGCTTGGGAAATTCACTTCCACTTTCTGAGCCTGTTTCCACTTAAATGGGCATAGTAATGCTGACATCAATGCCTGTGAGGATAAAATGAGATACATATGGAAGTGGCTGGCATACTTGATCTATTAAAAGATTGTGAAGCCAGGAGATATGTACCTGTAGAAGAATTATATATAAAAGCCTTCAGTTGTGACTGAGGATGGAGAAGGTGCCACTCAGTTATGATTAATAACATAGGTAAATGTTTTGTTTTACTGATGGAAACTAAGTTCAGGAAGCTTGAGTCATCTAGAGGTGAAGCAGTAGCAAGAGAACAGTCTAGGTAATGGAGAGGGGGCAGGTTGGCACTGGACAAGTCAGGCACACTGCGGGCCTGAGTATGGGGGGTTGGAGAAAACATCTGGTGGGTATCTTGGCCAGGACTGAATGCTAAGAAATGGGAAACTGAAGACTATTACTAAGTACACCTCAAGTGCAGTCAGGCTGGAGCAAACCAAAATGATCATACCTTTTCAGTGACTCAAGGATGAATCTTTTAGGTGCAGGATAAGGCGGTTTTACAAATAGATTAATTTGGCCTCGGGGAGGAAAAAAAGAAGCATTTCAAGGATTGAGGCAATTGTACAGTCACGGACCAGCTGGCTGGTTAGTAAAACCTAAAGGGCAAATTTCAGTTTAATGAATTAAACAAGAGAACATAAACCATGTACTTTTAACAGCCCCATAAAATTGGGGTCCATTAGGCTAGAGCCAAAAATAAACTAAGGAGAAAAATATATATAGTTTATTTTTTTATATATATTTTTTGTTTTGTTCAGACAAAAAGAACATAGAAGGAATGCACCTACTCGAGATAGATGACAAACAGAACTCATTCCTTTTTTCTTCTTTATCATGAAAAAAATAATCCTCTAACCGAAAGAGTGAAATGAACATTGTAAGAGTTTGAAAACTTAGGTGAAGAATCTGTGAGGAAATAACCTAGTTCTATAAAGCTTAACTTCTTGTCTCCAAAAATTACATCTCAGCCAAGAGTTTGTAAATAATCACTTTCATCTCAAATCGGCACAGAGAGAGATGAACAGTAAAGGACCAGAGATGGAGAAGTAGAGTTCCAATTTTCAAAAAAGAAGCCGCGAGATTCCTGAAACCAAGACAAGGGGCTTTTTACAGATCTTGAACAAAATTAACAAACCAATTCTTAAATGGTATCTGGGCACTTAGAAAAGGAAGAAATCCAGAAGTTAACAAGAATTCACTAAGTAGTTGTTTCCTTTTTTTGACAATATTGCTACACCAGTAGAGCAAGGACATCTAATAGACAAAACACATCTGTTGTTTCAGCTGTATCTGGGTGGTAGAAATTGCTTTTTCCTAATCTGTTGGCCTGGGTAAGGTTGGGTAACTTTTACTAATTTCCACAAAGACACCACGCACACATGCACATTAGCTGCTGCTCTGGGACGACAAAAGAAAATATAATTAAGTAACACATGGATTCTCCATTGATGAGAATATTCATCAACACCATGCTGATTCAGTGTCAGTTGGCAGTGGAAAGTGCCTGGGAATGAGGACTTGAATGATGACACGGCACACAGACCGAATTTGCAGAAGACAAAATTGGAAGGTAGAATTACTCAATTACATCAGTGATATTCAACATGTCAACAAGCTAGAAGAAGAGGCCTAACTTAGCACAATCAAACTTAATGGAATCAATCACATGTTAAGTGATGAACACCAGCAATAATGAGTATAGGTCAGGAAGGTGTGTTTCTGGGCAGTTGTGAAAAAGACGACTGCTTCAGAATTTTAGTGGATTGTAATATAGGAGTCATCAGGGTAATACTGCTGCCATAAGAGCCCACAGGATTTACTTGAGGAAATACCGTAATTAGAACAAAGCTATTAACCATTTTTTTACTCTGTGTTATTTGGGATGAAACCTGGAATTTATTGTTGGGGTCACATTTTGAGAGGGACGATGACAAAAGAAACTGCCTTCCGAGAGCTCTTCAGAAAGGATGAGGAAGAGCTGATGGAGTTGGTAGGTACCCAGGCACACTGAAGCACTCTTCTGTGGAACTGATGTGCCAGATGCTTCCTGGAAAACACCAGAATGGCAGATCTTCGAGGCCTGTTGTATGGGGTGGGGGGTGGGGGGCAGGCTTTGCAAGAGTAGATGTTATCCAGAAACAGATTCCAATCAATTGAAGGCAAAACTGGGGGTGAAGAGGGGAGCAAATGACAACGGGTACTAACACTTTTGAAGAGTTCTAAATCCTGGTTGCACATTATGATTACCTGGGAAGAGATTTTAAATGCTTATGCTTAGATACTACTACCCCTAGAGATTCTGATTTATTGGTTTGGTATGGAGCCCTCATTAAAAAAGTATTTTTATCAAAGCCCCTCTGCTAATTTAATGATCTAGGTTGGAAACACACTGAACTAGATGACTACTTTGTTGAGAAATTAAATAAATCAAACCAGATGCTTTTTCTAAAGTGTCTCCCAAGTTTGAGAAGATCAGTGGAAATTAACTTCTGGATTACCTTTTACAGCTAGGCACTTTTACAATTAATCCTAATAATTGAATTAATACATTTAAATCCCTTAGCACAGCGTCTGGCATGTCGTAACTCTCAAATATTAGCTATTTTTATTGTATCCTCTGTATAAGGGTTCAATGGAGGGATTGTATCTCTACATTACAGATGAGGAAACTAAAGCTCTGCAGTCAGTTTTCTAAGGCCTCTGGTAGGAAACTGCAAGATAAGCACTTAAACCAGATTACAGCCAGATCTAAATTAGAAAGTCCTTTCTTCTCAGCCCCACAGGTCACCTTTAAACCTTTTGGAAGTTTATGCAAAACAGTGGTTTACCTGTGTGAACATTTAAAGATTTAATAAAACCACTTCCTCTTGACCTGTTGGTAAGTAATCTCTCTTCATATGCATTTTCTGAAAAAGAGAAGCATAAGAGGAGACATCCACTTTTTTTCCCTAATGTGGCCTGGTGGAAACTTCTCTGAAGGTCTTGAGAACCTGCGAGGACAGGGGAAATGGAGGTGGCCCTTTAGAGCTCAAACAAAGCACTTGGAAGTGAACGAAGAAAAGACACTGCTCTCAGGTAAAACATCTCCAATTCTAATGAATGGGTAAACATCTGTCACTTTTGTACAGCCTGGCTCTGGTAGGTTTGATTACACGCTAATACGGAGGGAAGCAAGTTAGGCCTTAGGTCTTTTAGAACACCTCCCTGGAGCCAGGTTAGACCAGGCTGCGCTCAGTGGCTGCTTAAGAAAAGAGTGGAAACTTCTCCAAGGGGGATTGTGACGACGACGACGACGGCGACGACTACTACTAAGGTTACAAATCCTCCACCTGAAAAACTGTTGGATAAGACATCTCTGTCCTCTCCTTCTTACTCCCTCCCTCTCCCCGCCACGCGGGCCTGGGCGTTAAGGTAAAAACTGCATACAACGGCTCTGTCCCTGACCCCTTTACCTTTGATGATTAAAATCCGTTCAGTTTGCGGGGTTCAGTGCTTTCGGCTTTAGTGATCTTAAGATCGTTAGTGCAGTTAAAGGGGAGAACTGCGTCTAAGTAGGTGATTTCCTCCCTTACTCTCTGAGAGTAAAACCAAATGCTGGAGGAAAGGAGGAGTAACTGTTGTGGAGAAGGGGAGGGGAGTGGGCAACAGCCCGGGTAGCAAGGTTCTCCGCGTTTTCCTCGATTTCCTTCCCCGGGCTGGACGGAAGCATCAGCTCCTCCCCTCTGGGCCTCCAAAAGTATCTTTCTGTTCGGGGCGATTCCAGAGTCGAACCCGAAACGTGTGGGTCACTTAGAAACGAGAGCAAGTTGGAGCCAAAGAGGCCCGGCAAGGCAGGGGTGCCTGGAGTTGGGGCCCCAGTGGAGGGGAAGGCCGAACTCAGCGCCGAGCCGCGAGTCCCAGGAGAGGAGGAGCGGAGAAGAAGGAGGGCGGGCCGGAGGTCGGGGTCCGGCGGGGAAGGGGGTCCCCGTTTCCCCCTCCCCATCTCGCCTCCCCGGGTTCTGGTGACGTTGCGGTTTCCTCCCTCTAGCCGAGCCTCAGCGCCCGCCGCGTCCCGCCCTCCTCCTCCTCCTTCGCCCACACCCCTCACCCACCCGCCCGCTCGGCTCGCAGTAGCGCCGCCCGAGGCTGAAGCGGCGCATCCCGTGGCGCGGCGCCCACCGGCACCCGAGGCGCGGCGGGCGCGCTGAGGGCTCGGCTCAGAGGGCGCCGGGGGGCCCGGGCGCCGTGGAGTGAGGGGGCCGCGGAGCCGGGGCCGAGGCTGGGGAGGCGACGCCCGGGAGGACGAAGCCGCGGCGGGGAGCGGTAAGCGGAGGGGCGGCGGCGGTCGCCGTTCTGGGCCCCGCGCGGCTCATCTTTCTTCCGGGGTCTCGGGCGGGTCGTAGGGTGCCGGCGGGAGGCGGAAAGCCACGTCCCCTGCCCCGCGCGGAGCGGCGCGGGCTGCGCGCCCGGGCCCTGCGCGGCTGGGCTGCTGGAGGGCGCGCGAGGCGTGGAGCCGGCGCCGTGGGCTTCCCGCGTCCGGGCAGCTCCTAGCCCCTTCCCAGCCCTTGAGCGCCCAGCGCAGAGTCGGCGCACGGTGAGGACCCCGAGATCGCTTTCGGTGCCTCGGCGCCGCGATTTCCCGGCCAGCCCACGGGGCTCCCGCTTCTTCGGCCGGCTGGGTGGCACAGCCTCGCGCCCTGCTTTCCCTGCGTGCCCTGCTAGTTGGGGAGGGGTTGGTGATTGTCGTGTGTGCGGACCCCGGCGCGGGTAGCCTCTCTGTGCGGCTGCGGAAGCCCGGGGAGCCTGTCCCGAGCGCCCCCCCCCCCCCCCCCCACCTCCCCAGATGCTGGATTCCAGCGCCGCTTGGCTCCCCCGAACCGGGAGAAATTGTGGGTAAACCTCACTCGCAGGCAGCTCCTGGTGGTGGTGGTGGTGGTGGTGGTGGTGGTGGTGGGACGCCTGACTCACAGGCTGGGAAGCTCTGTAAGCAATGCCACATGGGCTCGAGATCTGTCGCGGCTGGAATCCGAGCTAAGTTTGTGACCCGAGAACTTTCTCGTTTTCATCGCTCATTTGAGGCAGCAGCCTCCGCTTGGGCTGGCTGGCTGGCATTAAAGGTTGAAACCAAACCCACTGCTTAAAAGCAGGAGGTGAGCCTAGTTTACCTGGGATTCCTTAGGTCAGGAAGTGACACTTTTAATTTCTAGGGATCTTCGTGTAATGAAGTTCTTAAATTTGTTGTTGTTGTTAGTCATGGCTTAGTTAATGATACATTAAATTTGAGAATGGACGTTCTCACTTAGAATTTTGACAGAATTTAATTTTTCGGGAGTCCCCTTCAGTTTTTGTTGTTGTTGTTGTTGTTTTGTTTTGTTTTGTTTTTTTTATGTCTTAGTAAGTGATAACCTCTGAAATGCTATATGTGCAGTATTTGGTAGAATGTTCAGACAGTACTCCCAAAATGGGATCACAAAAATGTAATGCTCATGAAAGAATAAAATACAGGATTATCTGACCATTTGTCTGTCATGTGTTAACTTTTTTCTTTCAAGTTCACCATACAGGCACAAGTCCTTTTATGAAGTGTGTAGGTTAGATGTGTTTTAGTATAAATGGAGAAAAGATGAAATTTAATGCCTCCAGCATCTAGTGACCCCTTTGTGTGAGTACAGCAAAAAGTGCAGGACACTGCTGGTAATTGAGGGGATATACAGAGATGTGTAAGAAACTGCCCTAATTCTCTTGAAGCTTCCAACGTGGAAAGGGAGAAAACATAAATAAAAAGCACCTGAGAGTTTGAGCTTGGGAAGTGTCATTGTCCATTGATGGGCATATCATGTCAGTATCAGTATCATCAATTTTTGGTTAATTAAATAAAAACAGTGGCCTGCAAAGTACATTTTTACATTCAGATTAATAAGTATTGATAGTACGGTCACCAAATAAAAGGGAGTTCTCCAAAAAAAAAAAAAGAATTTGGACAAAAAAAGGGAAATTTGCAACAAACAGTATAGGCCTTTGCCACCCTGAGGATTATTAGGATTTTGCTGGTTCTGCTGGGTGAAAGCTGTTTAATGTTCCTCCCTCTGAGGTTAGGGGCCTAGTGTGGGAAGACACCTGGTGAGAAGTCAGCTGGGTTGGCCACATGAGGTCAGGACCATTATAGTGACTTATAAAATTAGTCCACAGATTAGCAAATACAGGTTTTCAATGAGATTTGTGGTCTGGCTACTCAGTATTTTGCAGTGCTGCCTGGAGGGGACATGGTGGTCATCCATGAAGTTCTGAACTTTACAGATGTCCTTCCTCCTCCAGTACTTGTTTCTGTTTGTCTGTTATTTATTTTAATTAGAGAATGAGAGAGAGAGAGAGTGTGTGTGTGTGTGTGTGTATGCTTGCCCTTGAGTGAAGGAGAGGAAGAATCCCAAGCAGGCACCACATTCAGCACTGAGCCTGATGTGGGTCTTGATCCCATGACCCTGGGATCATGACCTGAGCCAAAATCAAGAGTGGGACACTTAGCTAACTGAGCCACCGAGGCACCCTCCCCTGCTGTGCTTTTTTTTTTTTTAAAGATTATTTAATTTCTGAAAAAGTATTTTGTATCATAGGTGAAAATGCATTCTGCAATTACATAATAAAATATTTATATATATCTTAATGTACTCTTTAGTGGATTATTTTGGTATTTATTTGTACTGCTTTGGATCACACTGTGTTGTGTGAATGATATTACATTATTCCCATTCAGTATTACAATTACAGCAATGATTGGAAAGGAATAAAGGATAAAATATTTAGATTTGCATTTCAGTATATCAGTAATCAATGTTTTCAAAGGGGGTAAAGAACTAGTAAAAGACTAGCATTTCATCATTGCAGCATATATGAAGTATTACTTAACCATTAGCATGTTTGAGTCTAAAATATAATTGGTATTCTTACTCTTTTTCAACCCTTCCTCCCCAGTGAAACAGAGAAATACTGTTATTGTCCTGGGATGTGTTTGTGGCAGGTCTTTGAGGAGGTGAAGAACATCATCGTGGTGGATATTGGTATTTCATTTACTGAAAGGGGCTGGACCTTTACTATTCTGAAGGATTGGGTAGGGCACATGATGAGGTTCGATGGGCATCAGCCTTCTGAAGGAGTGTGTGCAAACAGAGGACAGAACAGTTCTTGTTACTGATGCCTTAGGGTTTTCTCATCTTGGAATTACATTATCTTCCCCTAACTGGGGGTCACCAAATTACCAGCAGATGTTTGGATGACACAATAAAATTCTCTAAACCTAGAATCAGTGCCCAACATAGCAATTAGGCAAGTGTATAAGCCCAGAGTACCATAAAGAGAAATTATTTCCCCATGCAATTCATTTGGTGAGTTAGTAGTGGCAGAATAGGAAATAGAGATTAAAAATCCCAGATTCCTGAGGCACTGATCCATGCGTCCATTTGGTGACAGCAATAATTGGAAATGGATGAATTTCAAAAAGTCTTACCAACTCTAATGCCCAATTCTAAGAGGAAATTCCCTTTTAAAAATTAAACTCTGCATTAAGTGGATAATATCTTTAATTGAAGTAATTGTTCTTTGAAGAAAATCTGTTACCGAATAAACTCAGTCCCATATTCTGGCCCATCTAAATTTACTGTTTAAGAACTTCTAGTCTCGTATAGAAGATTGGTTTGGTTAGCTCGCAGTGGAGAAGTGTTACAGAAAAGATTCAAACTAGTGGAATGTATTAGGTCAAGAGGGGCCATTAGGATTAATAAATTCTTGCTTACAAATTCATATGTGTGTGGACAATTGAAGGAACGGAAAAGTCCCTGATAGATCATATGGCTATACTAATACTTGCATTTAAAAATCGCTTAGGGGGCGCCTGGGTGGCTCAGTCCGTTAAGGGTATGACTTCGGCTCAGGTCATGATCTCACGGTCCGTGAGTTCGAGCCCCGCGTCCGGCTCTGTGCTGACGGCTCAGAGCCTGGAGCCTGTTTCAGATTCTGTGTCTCCCTGTCTCTCTGCCCCTCCTCTGCTCACGTTCTGTCTCTCTCTGTGTCTCAAAAATAAATAAAACATTAAAAAAAATTTTTTTTTAATTGCTTAGTACTTTAAAATTTTTTTCAAATCTTATATTTTCATATTTTAGCATAGTGGAAATGGAGAGTGATATAGAGCAGGTGTCTTATCCTCATTTTAGGGGTGTGGAAATGAAAGTACTGTGAGGGTAAGAGACTTGTCAATCATTTTACAAGTAATTAGTGGTCTACCTTAAACATGAGAGGAAACTATGTTACACATTTAATTCTACTTTGCTCCTTTATGACTCCAAGTGCATGTTATTAAAGACTCTTACATTTCATTTTCCTACAGATCTAGTTTATTATCTCCTTTACTACTCACTACTGTCCAGGGACTGTCAGCTCCTGTCAAATGCTTATGTGCTTTCCAGACTTCTGTACACTGGCTTTTTACAGACCCCCTTCCTACAGCTCCCTCCACTTCCACTCTGGGCTTTGTAAGGATTCCATTGTGGGAATGGAATTCTCTTCTAATTCTCGAATTCCTGCAAAGCCCTAGGCTCACCGCTCAGTCCTCATTAGCTGACTTCAGGTCTTTGGGTGCTTTACCCATGGCGTGGCTTGCTCCTGCCTCTCAAGGCAAGCTCCAGCCTGTTGAGGGTGTGGAATCCAGATCCTCTTTCAGACGCCCAGAAGAGTATAAACCTGCAGGAGGCAGAGTGTTTGCAGAGCCTGGTGGAGATCACAAAGGAGAAAAGGGAATGATTTTAATTTGGCAAGAGAAGAAAAGAGAGTTGAAGCCATCTGTTTATTTCTTGAATAAAATAGTTTGTTCAGTTCTTAATTCAGAATAACACTGTGAGTTTTAATGTGTGTTAAGATTACCACTGGATTTCCTTCTAGTTGTTTCAACTCCTTTGAGAGATTTTGTAAGCATGAACTTGGTGTCATCAAATGTTAGTAAACAATTCCTGAAAGAACAGATTTGCCTCTTCAGTAATAGGTAGAACTATAAACATACTGATAATAAGTGTAGTTTGTTTGACATTTTATATTTGGGAATGGTTATAACCATCAGGTAAGTATGGTCCTGTTTTTAAAAAATAGAAGGCATATGGGGCGCCTGGGTGGCGCAGTCGGTTAAGCGTCCAACTTCAGCCAGGTCACGATCTCGCGGTCCGTGAGTTCGAGCCCCGCGTCGGGCTCTGGGCTGATGGCTCAGAGCCTGGAGCCTGTTTCCGATTCTGTGTCTCCCTCTCTCTCTGCCCCTCCCCCGTTCATGCTCTGTCTCTCTCTGTCCCAAAAATAAATAAACGTTGAAAAAAAAATTAAAAAAAAAAAATAGAAGGCATATATACAGTTAATTAACATATATACGACGTATCCACTGTAGGTTATTTGTGTCCATCTGCTTCCTACTAGACAGGGTCAGAGAGAGTTTGCAACTGAACGTATATGTCTGCATGCCAAAAAAAAATTTTTTTTTAAGTTTATTATTTCTTTTGAAACAAAGAAAGAGAGAGAGAACCAGTAGGGGAGGGGCAGAGAGCGACGGAGGGGACAGAGGATCTGAAGCAGGCTCCGTGCTGACAGCAGAGAGCCTGATGTGGAGCTCAAACCCATGAACTGTGGGATCATGACCTGAGCAGACATCAGACTGAGCCACCCAGGTGCCCCCCAACCCCACCAAATTTTTTTCATATTATTTAAGGAATGAATAGTGCCTCTCTTTCCCCCAGTTAATGTGAAAAAAGTAGCCAGAGAAACCTAGTAGGATTCCCTGTGTGTGTTTAAAGTGGTACACATTGCTCTTTAATAGAAATTGAATAGGTCCGCAATCAGTTAAATTGCTGTCATTGAAATCTTTCTATTTGAAATATTCATTGCATACGCAGATGGCTTAGCGTTGTAAATTTGTATTTGTTGATTAAATCAATGCTTCTGCATTTTTCTCATGTGTAACAAACTTAGCTACTAAGCAAAAGGCACTTAATGCATGCAGATGTTATACCACAACAAAGTTGAATCAGCATTTCATAACTCTTAAAAGGAATTTGTAAAGGAAATGGGCTTACCAAGCTTGTGGGTCTATAATATTTTTATTGATGAAGTACACAGGCCATATACTGGCTTTACTGTTGGGAGTCTAATGGCTATTGCAAGAAAAATGGGGGTATTTGTTAGCAATTCATGAAGTGGGAGGTAAAAACATTAGGTTGGTTGTATAAATTTTAGTGTAAAACATAGTAATCTCCAGATTATGTTGTGAATCTAGCAGGAATTACTCATTTACAAAAGTAACAGACTACAGATTGACACTGATTGAGGATACTCCCTGAGGCGCCTGGCTGGCTCAGTCAGTAGAGAGTGTGACTTTTGATCTGAGGGCTGTGAGTTCAAGCCCCACGTTGGATGTGGAGCTTCCTTAAATTAAATTTTAAAAAATTAAGACACTCCCTTAGGTTGAAGTATGGAAAGGGTTATTGCATTGCTAAAGTTAGCTTGCATCCAGAAAGTTGCGTCAGTGACAAGAAACTCAAGAATTGCATGATAAAAATCACCAAGTACTTTAAAAGTGTCCCATGCCAAGGTACACTCAACACCCTGACACACCGGGTAGAGCAGTAGTGAAGACAGCCTGGCTGCGGGACAATACTGCTTACCTTCTTCACAGTTCTGACTGTAATTCTTTCTTCTTGAACAGCACTTTTATTGTTAGAGTCTACTGAGAATAGACTGTAAGTAATGGATTTCTAGAATTCCACAAATTCTGGTGAAGAACTTTTCTTGGGGCCTTTGCTGTTTAATGATATCATTCCAGGAGGTACAAAAGGGGCCAGACTCACCAACCATGCAGCCTGGGGGCCAGCTGCATTTTGGAATCACCTGCAGTGTTTACACTTCTCCCTGGGGGGGAATGGGCCTGGCCGGAAGGAAAAAGTAGCCTGAAAGGGAATGTTGAACAGCTGTTTTCCATCTTCCCTGAAGAAAAAATAGAGGAAATCGACTTACAGCAAGCATCAAGAGGGATTTATGCTAAATACAGGGAAGTTTTTCTGAATGTTTTAACCTTTAGAATGGCTTTCTGAAGGAGGCCTTTGAGTTTTTCTGTGTTTAGAAAGATTTAAGTGAGGCTGTCCTGGAGGGATATTAGCTTTTGTCTTCTCAGGTTCTAAATTTATGAGTTTGGCTCATCTGGATATGAAAATCATGGGAATTAAAAAGGATTTAAGTATAGGAATATAGAAGAAATGGTCAGTTTTTGTGTTTGAAACACAAGTTGCCTTCATAGTTTCTACTTAGCATTTTTGTTTATTAGAACAAAGTATTTGCTCACTGGCTAAATGTTTATCATGTGTAAGAGTCCCGCAGCCTTTATTCAGGTACACATTGTAATATCTGAAAATTCCTCTTCTCTCTGCTTAATCTGTTCTCCCCCAAACAGGTCGGTTTTCCCCACATTTCTTTTTTAATCTAGAAAACCTTAAAAGATTTTGGCATCAGACTCTAGTATTCCATTTGGGCTTTTCAGTAATATCTTTTCTGTTTTTCTGCTCCATTTTTTATAGTATAACTAGACTGTCAGTAGTGGCCACAGGAACATATGGGGCATTCATCAGTTATTTGGTCAAAATACAGAGGTTGCCTATGTCAGAAAGAGTCTGGAAACTTTTCTCATTTACCAGACTTCTTATTACAGTATTTATGGTTAAAAATAATAATGGTATTTATAAAAACAGAATGTGAACTTCGTTTTTCTTTAGGAAGATAGAATCTCCAAGAGAATTGATTCTGTGGTGTCAGGCCGGTGGTTCTGTTTTTTCTCAATATTAAAATTAGTCCTTAAGATGTAATTATCTTAAAAGCAGGTTCATTTGGATGCGACATTAGGTGTTGGAAAAAGCACTCTCAGCCATTATTGGGTCACTGGGCAAGAAGTGAAGCCCAGCAAAGTCAGTGTCTTAGGCAATTGGAATTAAGTGTTTCAACTTACTTTTACAGCCCATGGTTTTAAAGCAGTTTTGAAATGTTTTCACCATGACCCTTTTCAAAGACAACTCTGATTCTTGGAAGCACTGAAAAACCTGCAGAGTTATCTTAGGTACAAGTGTCTTTTTGCTGGCCCCTTTGGTGGTAAGGTTAATTTCTTCTCTCCCTCCTTTATCTTTACTTTTAAGTCTTCCACAAGTTAGAGCCTATTGATTCTACTGAGAAACCCAGTAGAAGTAGAGAGCAAAATAAGAACCAATCTGTTGCTTTTATGCAATACTCCCCATTTGTCCTTTCTTAAACATTAGTGTGAAATTTAGGGGTGCCTGGGTGGCTTAGTCAGTTAAGTGTCCTACTTCGCCTCAGGTCATGATCTCACGTTGGTTGAGTTTGAGCCCCGTGTTCGGTTCTGTGCTGACAGCTCAGAGCCTGGAGCCTGCTTCAGAATCTGTGTCTCCCCTCTCTCTCCGCCCCTCCCCCGCTGGCACTCTGTCCGTCTGTCTGTCTCTCTCTCTCAAAAATAAATAAACATTAAAAAATGTTTTTAAACACTGGTGTGAAATTTTAAGCACCTCTGTTTCCTCTGAGAAAATCAGCATTGTTCAGATTGGATTCATCACATGTTAATAACCATGTGTTCTAATAACCTAGAACCATTTGAGTTCTAGGATTTTCACCGTTAACATTTTTAGACTTACTGTGACTTGTATAGAATTATTCCATATAAGATTCAAATTAACTAATAGTATTTTGAGTATCTGCTGTAGGAACGTGGGAACTTTACAAATTCAATTTCACTTCTACTTGTTGGATTTCATCTTCCAAGTTTCAGGTTAAGTTGGTCCACTCAGTATCTCTTTCTTGGGGAAGCAATGTGTATAGTATTTATACTACTAAGTTGCCATAAGATGATAAATCCTGTGCCTAAAGAAGCTGAATTGAGCTGGCAGCATCAGGGTGGTTATATAACAGATCCTTCTTTTTTTCAACGTTTATTTATTTTTGGGACAGAGAGAGACAGAGCATGAATGGGGAAGGGGCAGAGAGAGAGGGAGACACAGAATCAGAAGCAGGCTCCAGGCTCCGAGCCATCAGCCCAGAGCCCGACGCGGGGCTCGAACTCACGGACCGTGAGATCGTGACCTGGCCGAAGTCGGACGCCTAACCGACTGCGCCACCCAGGCGCCCCAACAGATCCTTCTTTGTGTGCCTACACCTTTTTTTTTCTTGTTGGTGAAGCCACTGAAGTTTGGTTCAGTGATTGCAAGTTTTAGAAGAGATAAGTCTGTGTTACTTGGGAATGAATGCTTTGATATATAACTTCTTCCAGTGTACTTTTGAACCTGGAGAGTTAGATGAAAGAACATTATACTTTAAGCGATAGAAATACTGAAAGGGTTTAGTCATTCAGCAAGTATTTGCCAGGTACTTCTGTGTTTGAAGGGACGTCTGTGTGGAGGCAAAGAGGGGAAACATACAAAATAAATATGACATGGGTTTCCAGCCTTGGGGAGCTATAAAGTCTGGTTGGAGAAGGATAATCAAGTATGAAACTTGATGAGAACAACTAAGTGCTGAAAGGGCCGAATGCATGCAGTAGAATTGCAGGAAGGAGAGAGCTGTAGGATTACATAGGCAGAGAATACCCATCCAGGAGCGGAGAATGAATTGGGCCTCAGGGGACTTTATGCCAAAAAGGGGAAGGGAGAAAGCATCACAAACAGGGCAGCTGAACCAAAGCACTGGCAGAGGAGTCAGCAGAGAAAGGGAGTGGCTGAGAAAGGAGAAGTTTGGGGAGAACATGAGAGAAGCGTGGGAATTCACTTCTCCTATAACATTCTGTTTCCTTTCTTCATTCTGCATCTACTCTTTCATTGTTTTCCACAAGTACTTCTTGAAGGTCGTATTGCATGTAGTCAGTGGTACATGACACTATAGGAAAAGACCAATTAGTACTAAATGCATACATTAGTAAACACATATAAAGCTATAGACATTTTTATTGACACCTTTTTAGGTCCAATTCAGGTACCCCCTTCTCAGTACATCCTTCTTTCTCCACCCTAGCCAGATGTGTTAACTTCTCTAAATCTCAGTAGTACTTTGTCATTCTCTTGCATACATCCTCCTTTTTATTTTAGTGGTGTGTGTAAAAATTTTATTTCTTTTGCCATCTTCTAAGATGGTGTTGTAAGCATCTTCTTGGCTGGCATTATTTCTGATTTCTCAAAGAATATTGAACAATGCAGGTATGAGGCCAGAGGGGAGACCACTTATGGATGGAGTTGCCAGGGAAGGCTTCATTAAGAACCTTGTGTTCTTTGAAAAAGAAAAGAGGTCGGGTGTGGAGCAGCACAGAGGGGGAGCCCCATGAAAGAGAGTGATAGTGGGAATAAAGAACAAAATGTGAGTTGTACTCAAGGAAGAGCAGGTAAGTGTGAAGAGAGAATTTGCATAGGGAAGAAATGAGTGATAAAATGAAGGTAGGTAAGTGTTAGGTTATGGAAGCTCTTGCATGAGAAATTTGTTTGTTTTGTTGTTGGAATAGAGGCTCTTGAGTAGGAAGGTGGTATAATGGTGATTCTTTAATTTGTAAGGAATTTTGTAGTTTACAAAGACACTTGTTTTGTAGGTAGTATGGTCAGCCTGTGGGTTTCTCTCTCAGCTCCTTCGCTTTCTATGTGACCTTGGGTAACATACTCAACCACCTATGCCTCAGTTTCCTCATCTGTAAAAAGAGGATGATATTAGTATCTACATTATGGGCTGTGGTGAGATTAAATGAGTTAATCCATGTGAAATACTTAACATGGTTCCTGGCATTTGGTAAGCGCTATATATATTTTTTGTTTATAGCAGCCTCTGGTTCAGATATAAGAAATACGACCTCTACTTTAGAAATGAGAGAATTGTGGAGCTAGGACTGTATGTTAGTTTGGTAGAGCTGCTGTAACAAAGTGCTTCTGAGTGGCTTTCACAACAGAAATTTATCGTCTCACAATTCTAGAGGCTAGAAGTCCAGAATCAAGGTGTTGATCAGTTTGGTTCCTGTGAAGGCCATGGAAGAGACTCTCTATTCCACGGCTTTCTGCTAGCTTCTGGTGGTTCCTGTCAATCTTTGGTGTTCCTAGACTTGGCAATACTTCACTCCTATCTCTACCTTCATCGTCATGTGGCATTCTCCCTGTGTGTCTCTCTGTCTCCAAATTTCCTATTTTTTAAAAATACCAGTCATACTGCATTAGGAGCCCGTTCTACTCCAGTATGACCTTATCTTAATTGTATCTGCAACAACCCTGTTTCCAAATAAGGTCACTTTCTGAGGTACTGTGGATTAGGGCTTTTACTTAGTGAACTTTTAGAAGACATGGTTCAACTCATAACAGATTCCAAGTCAGATCTTTTGAGTCTACCATACGGTGACCATGGTGTGCCAAAAGGATTGTGGGAAAGGGGAGGAATCTGTAGGTCTATATGAGAGACAACAGGCTTTCATTGGCTCTTCTGTCTCCTCTTTGCCTTAGACCTGCACCATTCCCTGAATAGTCACAGTGATGGACATGCCACAAAGAGCCTTGGGATATCAATATGTCCCTGTCTTCTGAAAGGATCTTTTGCATTTCTTTCTTCTTCTCAGCATGGTAGTCTCTGTGACTTCTTTCCATTTGGGGATTAGAGATAAGTTTAGGGACATTATACTTGCACTGGATAATTTCAGTCTTCCCTATAAATTTGAAAGATATATCACTGTCCCAAAGTATAGGTGATAAAGGAAGAAGTGAATACTTTTGGAAAGAGGCAAAAGTCCACAGTATCAACAGCAAGGATTTTACTAAAGGGTCGATTGGAGATGAGTGAGTGGGTAGATATGCAGAGGTAAGATAGAAGTTGATGCCTCAGGTTTATAGTTGGGATTGAGGTAGAATGAACACCTGGTCCCCCTCCCCTGCCTCGTTTAACTCAGGAATTGCCTGACAAGTGGTCATCTAGCCTCCACATTCATTTAGGACTAGACCTGAGAAGAAAGTTTACAAAAGGATTAGTACAAAAGGCGTTTTCTCCAGCATCCAGCTCAACGAAGAGAATGCCATCAGGTTTGACCAAAAGAAACAGCTAGGTGGGACCTGGCTGTGAGCAGAGATTGGGTGAAATGGGTAGGGCAGATATGAGAGGCATATGTGTAGATTAGGAGATGTGGAGAATGGGGCCAGATTCCCAGATGCTAAAGATAGTATGAAATGTAGACAGTCAAGTCAACTGGATATTCACCAAGATATCCAGTTAAGCATGCATGACCTTGGACATACAGACACAAACGTTAAATATCTGGCCATATTATAGGCTCTGACTTGGGGTATTTCTGGCAGGATACTTTTTTTTTTTGGCCTGTGGATCTGTGGCCAGTGCTTATTCTTTTCTGCCCAGTTATCAGAGTCTCCAGCAGTTTAGTAAAGCTTTTCTTTTCCTTAAAGATTGTTTCCTAGTAGTAACACTTTATATATGTATAGAAACTCACCGTAATAAGATATTTAGCACAAAATAACAGGAGTGGTATAGATGTACAAGAAATAATAATTCATTAGAAAGCATCTTTATTCTTTTAAATTCTCCAGATAAAAGAAATGTCAGCAGTACAGGAAATTTTTTTTTATTTGTAAATAGCAGCATTAATAAAGCCCTTAGACCAAACCATTAAATAATAATAATAATAATAATAATCTTTGGGAATATAGTTAAAAGGAGGGTCATGAAGGGAATCACTCTAAATTTCAAAACAGAACAACCTCAGTGAAAGTCTTAGCACCAAGACAACTAGCCAGTGGAAGGAGAGGCCTGCCCGGTCTGGGCAGGAGTGGATGGGAAAAGTGGTGGAATGTCTAACCCCATGTAAAATGGGCTGAAAGTTTTGAGGTGGCGTTTAGAAAAAGGCTTTGAGAAAAACCCAGGCAAACCATCCATGGACTGTTGGGAAACCAAATGAGATACTCTGGGTGAGGAGTGAGATCTGAGGTGGGCCAGGCACCTTAACAAGGACGTGGCAAGACTTAGGGGCACAGCAGTACCTCTCACTTATAGTGCGAGCTTTGTGCTCAAGGGAGGGTTGAGAAGGCAGAGGCTATGGTGCCAGCTGTCAGTAAACCGTAATCATTGCCCTGCGTAACCTTGAAAGGGTCAAGGTTGTAGTACATTTTACCTCCAAAGGGTTTGTCTTGGTACACAAAGAATTTTATCACTTCTCTATATGTAGTTATGTTTGTATAGTTATATGATTATATACATAATTATCCCTCAGTTTTTAAAGGTTTACATCTTGACACATTAGTTAATCTATTCAGTAAATGATCTTTGCATGTTTCTTAAGAGCTGGGCACTCTTCTAGGTGTTAGGGATATAGCAGGAAGCAAAGTGATCCCCTGGAGCTTAATTCTAGAGGATGGAGCTAGGCACACAAAAGAAATAAGTAAATTATATAGTAGATTAGAAGATTATTAGTGCTATAAAGAAAAAATAAAACCCGGAAGGGAGTTAGGGGATGGTGACGATTGACTTAAGTAAAATGAACACAGCCAACCTCACTGAGAAGGTGACATTGAACAAAAACTTAAAGGAGGTGAGAGAGCAAGCCATGTAGATGTCTGGGGGTAGCGTTCTAAGCAGAAAGAACAAGCACACAGATGCTGAGGAGGGAGCGTGTCCCATGTGTACCAGAAGAGCAAGGATGCCACATGGCTAGAATGGGGAAAGAGAGAAAGAGCTGTAGGTTGTGAAGGCAGAGAGGCAACGGGGCCAGGCCATGTTGTATCTTGAGAGCGATTGTAAGCACTTTGGTTCTTACTCTGAATGATGGGGAAGCCGTTGGAGGGTTTTAAATGGAGCAGTGACATAATCTGAATTGTGATCGAACAAGGATGGCTCCGGCTCCTGTGTTGAGAATGGCCATTGGGAGGTAAGGGTGAAGTCAGGCAGACTAGTTTGGAAGCTTTTGCAGTGATTCAGGCAAGACATGGTGTGGCTTAGGCATTATGGCAGTGGCGAAAGTGTCTGGATTCTAGGTATATTTTGAGGATGGAGTCAACAAAATTGGCTGATGGTTTAAACACAGAGACAGAGTAGGTAAGGGAAGGAGCGGGAGTTTGGGCCTGAATTGCTGGCAGGATTGGTTGCCAATAACTGAGATGGGCAAGTCCTAAGAAGACAGTGCCTGCATCTTTGGGTTAATTACATGTATGTATCATTGTTTCACAGACCAAGTCTGTGGTATTCTGAGTTTTGATTATGATTCATGAGAGGACATTTGGAAAGTACTCAGGGATTTTGGTGCCAAAGAACTATGATCTGTGAGACAAAAATGAGAATCAAAAAAAGTACATATAAAAATGGTTGAGAATGTGAAAGGCAGTGAAAAGAAAAAATTAAATTTTGTCATTGGTGAGTATTTGAAGATTGGAAACATGGAAGAGTGCTTGAATATAAGTAAGGAATGAAAAAGAACTTTAAATATAGCGAGAAAAACATCACTCTGCAGTATATACTCAGTAGACATACTCATGAATGTATATATGTATCCAGTAAATGAAATTTTAATTTTGATTATGCTGGAATTATGGGTTTGATGCCAGCAAATTACTTTCCCATGAAATTCTTTTAAGCTTTTTGCCTAACTTCTGTGTATTTCGTTTTTTATTTTTTAAATATTTTTAAATATTTATTTTGGAGAGAGAGAGACAGACAGTGTGAACAGGGTAGGGGCTGAGAGAGTGGGAGACATAGAATCCAAAGTGGGCTCCAGGCTCTGAGCTATCAGCACAGAGCCTGATGTGGGGTTCGAACTCACGAACCGCAAGATCATGACCTGAACCGAAGTCCGATGTTCAACTGACTGAGCCACCCAGGCACCCCTGTGTATTTTTTTTTTAGATACTACCTAAAGCTTTCAGGCGGTCTGTAAGTACAACACTGTATATTCTGCTGTGTCCTGTGCTTCAACGGCAACATCCTTGGACAGAGACAGAATCATTTTCCTGGGGAGAAAAAATCAGCAAAAGTTGAGTGGAAAAGAAGATTTGGTGAAGAGTATCACCACATTTTCTAATGGGGCAAAGTGTGTGGCAAGACTTTCATGATTCTAATGGGAATTTAGATGATTGGACTAAAAAGAAGGTTGGGTGGGGGCTTCCCGCTGACCACCATTGGGCCCAGTGATCCACTAGAAAGTACTCACAAGAAGCTGTTTTAATCATGAATATGGTTTAACAAAGCCAAAGATACAGATTAAAATCAGCAAAGGGACATGGTACATGGGGCAAAGTCCAGGAGACACCAGGCACAGGCTTCCAGGTGTCCTCTCTCAGTGGAATTGTACTCTGGCAACAGTATGGGACAGCAGGTGCAAAGTGTTGCCAGCCAGGGAAGCTCACCCCAGCTTGGGGTCCAGTCATGTAGATGTGGAGCACCTGCTTGGCTGACTTCGGCTCTTCAGACTCTAGCCCCTCAGAGCAAAGATAGGAGTTTGTCATAAGTCACATTGTTAGTACAAACCATCTGGTCATGTTGGGTACTAGATGGCCTGAGGCCTCAGGTATACAAAGGCTTTTTATCAGGCAAAATATTACAAAGGCTCAGAGCCCATCTCCTATGAGCCAGACAAGGGCCAATCCTGAAGACAGGCCTTTCTTAGAAATTTTGTAGGGTTTGAGCAGTAGGCCTATTGAGTTAACCCATTCCTGCATAGTGTGGTAGGGCTTTGAACATGGTATTAGTGTTTCTTAGAGTCATTATCATTAGAGGGTAAACCTCTAGGACCTGATCTTGGAGGAGAATGATATAAGGACATACCCAAAATATACAGTCTTAGCTAAATTCATAAATGAGTGAAACTAAGTAGATTACACGTGAGAGGTTAAATGTGTTTTGTGGTACTTAGGCTGAGAATCTATAATTGATGTCATGACTCATTCCACAGAAGTTTGCAGATACAGAAGTTTACTAGAAGAATGAACCTGCAAGTACATGTGGTATTGACTAAGATCAGGGAAGAGGTGGAAAGGAAGAAGGTAGCCCTGAAGTTAATGTCGAGGCAGAGGAATTGGTTCATTCAACTCTGGAGAAGTTCCATGAACTGCTGTCTGCAAGCTGGAGCCGAGGAAAGCTGGTTGTGTAACCCCAGTCCAGGGACAGGAGAAGGCTGATGGCCCAGCTCAGGCAGGCGGGCAGACAAGAGAGCAGGAGAGCGAGTGTGCACACGAATGAGAATGAATTCTCCCTTCCTCCACCTTTTTGTTCAGTTCAGACCCTCAGTGGATTGACTGAGGCTCACCCACATCAAAGAGGACAGTCTCGTTTACTTGGTCTACTCAAATGCTAAGTTTTGTGGAAACCCCATCACGGATGATCCAGAAATGGCCAGTCAAGTTGACATATAAAATTAACCATCACAAATGGTAAGAAAGGAAGTCACATATAAAAATCAAAGGGGAGCGTTGGTCACAGAATTAAAGGTAGTTTTATCCACAAATTCAAGGAATTACATTATCAACTGAAAGTTAATGCATATTGCCATTTAGGGGAAGTAGAAAATGTATTTCAATCAAACATCAGATTTTTGAAGTTGTATTTAGGTTTAGAAGTGATTCCTTTCATCTTTTAAATTTCATCAAGACTGGGGTTTCTAGGTTTAGGATGTTTTTCTGACTGTAAACACATGCGTCATTATGGTATATCTGTAAGCTTTATCTCTCTATATAAATATTGGTTGATGAAGAAATTGTGTTAGATTTGAAGATTTCTTTTCTTCTCAGATGTGTTCAGTTACTTGGAATACGTCGCCTAAACATTATAAATGTGCAGTTGAGCAGGAAGGAGAAACCTCTTGGCTTCACATACTTTATATTTGTCAAAATATTTTGATATTTTTAGGCTCCTGATGACTCTGCAAGATTCTGAACACACAATGCATTGTACCTATTTTAAAAATAACATTCTTCGTGTGTTAGTTCTGTGAGCGTTTCCTCCTGCTGTCATGGCCCCCTTGCTCTCAGTTGGACTGACCTTGGCAGTCTCATCGATAAGAAGATGATGGCTGCTAGCACTTACAGAACACCTCCTAAATCCTAGACACCCTTTTAATGTTTTAAGTAAATCAGCTACTTAAAGATCACAGAAACCCTATGAGGAAGGTATTATCCAGTTTACAGAAGAGGAAACAGGGGCATAGCTAGGGCTGTGGTGGTGCTGCGATTCATTCAGACCTTGGAAGTCTGGTTCCAACTTGTGCCCACAGCCACCAATCATGTTCTTTCCTTTCTTTTCTTTTTTTTTTTTTTTTTTTGAGAGAGAGAGAGAAGGTGCAAGTGAGTGAAAGCCAGATTGAGAGAGAGAGAGAGAGAGAGAGAGAGAGAGAAAGAGAATATACCAGGAGGGCAGAAAGAGAGAGGGAGGAGGAAAGAGAGAGTAGTGGGGCTCACCTGAAACGGGGCTCAAGCTCACCCTAAGCAGGGCTCGAGCACACCCGATGTGGGACTTGAACTCACGAACTGTGAAATCATGATCTGAGCCAGTCAAATGCTTAATGACTGAGCCACCCAGGTGCTCAGCCACTAACCATGTTCTGAGGTGAATGGTGATGGACAAGTATTTTGGGGGAACTCTTACCAGAAAGTGGTAAATGCTTTATAGGTGTTATTTAATCCCCCAACTGTTATATGACACAAATACTATTTTCATCTTCATTTGAAATAAGGGACTAGGTTTTTAGATAGTTATAGTTGACTTGTCCAGAGTCACAGAGCAGTAAACCAAGGCCACTCTGATACCCCTCTTAGCCACCTCACCAGTCTGCCTTCATCAATCTATGGCAAGAAGAAAAATTGTATTTTAGTTTTCATGAGTATTTATGGTTTAGTTTAATTGTTATTTGAAGCTATATGCAGTTGCATTCAGCCATGGGCTTCGGTATCTTTATCTTCCTTTCTATGCTTTATATTTTTAGCTAGTAATGCCAGAAAAGAGTGTTTTCATGGTTAAAGCTATTGCTGGGAAGGCCATAGGTGGTTTTGCATACCCTTCCAGGAAAGCTTTGGTTACTTACTGTTGAGAAAAATTTTGGAAAAAAAAAATATTTTTAATTTTCTTTTTGGACCAGGTATAGTCAATCATCAGTTAAATAAATTATGTTGGACAAAGGGAGAATTCTATTCATCTTTATTGTCAGAGTAATGTAAGCTCTGCAGTTAAAAAAACACAACTCAGAAACATCATTTTCTTAGATTTTTATCCTATAGTTATTAATTGAAGAGCATAGTTTTTCTTGTTTACCTTTTTTTGGTTTGTTTTTTGTTTTTTTAGAAAGAGAGAGTATGTGAGCAGCGGGGAGAGGGGCAGAGGAGGGAGAGAGAATCTTTGTTTAATGTTTATTTATTTTTGAGAGAGAGAGAGAGAGAGCACAAGCAGGGGAGGGACAGTGAGAGAGGGGGACATAGGATCTGAAGTGGGGTCTGCACTGAGAACAGTGAGCCTGATGCTGGGCTTGAACTCACAGCTGAACCGACTGAGCCACGTAGGTGCCCTGAAAGAGAGAGAATGTTAAGCAGACTCCACACTCAGTACAGAGCCTGGTGTGGGGATTGATCCCACAACGCGGGAATCGTGACCCCAACCCAAATCAAGAGTCAGTGACTCAACCAACTGAGCCACCTGGGCACCCGTCTTGTTTAGTTTTTACCCCATGCCTAGCATGGTTCTTTGACTTAATAGCTGCTCAGTACATAACTGAGTTAATTAATTAATGTTTATAAGTAATTCTTAGCCCCTACATGGATATTCCAGTTGTGGAAAAAAGTGCATTGGAAAACTTCATGTTCATAAGTTACTACTTCTTAAAAGTTTTGGAATACCAAAAAGAAATACAGTTAATTATACTCAGCATTATATTATTCTGAAAATAGTATCAGAGTAAAAAGTTCTGAAAATACTATAGGATATGGTATTCCAATACCATCATTAAAATCAATCAAGGGGTGCCTGGGTAGCTCAGTTGGTTAAGTGTCCAACTTCGGCTCAGGTCATGATCTCATGGTTCATGAGTTCAAGCCCTGCATCGGGCTCTGTGCTGACAGCTCAGAGCCTGGAGCCTGGTTCGGATTCTGTGTCTCCCTCTCTCTCTGCCCCTCTCCTGCTCGCACACTGTCTGTCTCTCTCTCTCAAAATTAAATGAACGTGAAAAAAAATTTTTTAAAGAAAATCAAAATTGTAATGAAGAGGTACCAATTAGAAGATGTCCAGTTGTTAGACTGCTAGATAAACTACAACTGATTTATAGCTTAGAAAGTAGAACCGTTTCGGGACTCCTGGCTGGCTCAGTCAGAGGAGCATGCAACTCTTGGTCTCAGGGTCATGAGTTTGAGCCCCACAATGGATGCAGAGATTACTTAAATAAGTACAACTTTTAAAAAAGTATAACCATTTCATTTCCTCTTTGTAAGCAAAATTAGCTACTTCAGTGTTCTCCCAAGTGATTTGTAGATCCTCCACCACACCTCTACCCTGCTTTCACTTTGCCTCCGTGAAAGTACAGATTTTACTTTCTTTCTATTTTCTGTAAGACAGCCATGCTCTCAAAAGCTGGATCTGACTTATTTGCTTATTTATTTAGGTAGTACCTTCATTTATTTGTTTTTTAAAGTAAGCTCTATGCCCATCATGGGGCTTGAACTCACAACTCTGAGATCGAGAGTCACGTACTCTACCAACTGAGCCAGCCAGGTGCCCCGAAAGCTGGACCTTAATGGTTCTTAGTTTTGTAGTAAGGTGCACCAGGCAGACAGAACT
Organism: Prionailurus bengalensis; assembly: GCF_016509475.1. Lineage (NCBI taxonomy): Eukaryota > Metazoa > Chordata > Mammalia > Carnivora > Felidae > Prionailurus > Prionailurus bengalensis. Next base: position 104,815,112 of record NC_057349.1, read on the forward strand.
CTACTGCTAAATGATGCCTTCAGTTTGAGAACCACTAAATTACTTACTCAAGTAGCCCTCTGGTGAATGGGATCTGGAGCCTTCATTTTAAACATAATTTCGGTTAACCATTCTCACAGAAGAAAGTTATAGTTATCATTGTTGGCCTAAGAAAGAAGTGAGGTCCAGATTATATTGTGAGGAAATGTGTTATCTTCACAAACACTTTCCTGGGGACAGTGTTGGACTGCACAGAGCTGCACTTAACTTACAAACCTAACTTCAAGTTCCTCCAGTGCTGAGCATGAAGGTGATGTGTGCCATGATTATACATGGTGTGGTTTTGCTGTGTGGGTTCAGGGTTGTAATTACTCCCTCAGTAGCGTGTGTAAATTCTTAGGGGTTCCATATGCTGTAATTTCATATCGTGGATTTTTGTTTAGAAATGACTTTTTGGGGAGATATATTTCATTTCATCCTAAATAAGGAAAACAATAAGCCCTCAGTAAAAGGAACTTTCAATTTGATTAAGAGCCCTTGGTTTTAAATTTTTCTTTTTTGGCTGAGTCTATAGGCTTTACACATCAGGGAGTATAATTTTAGGGAATGATTGTATAGTACCAAAACCATATGTTTTCTTAGGATTTGATGTATGTAAGAATAATGTTAGATTTATTTCACTACAGAAATTTATGAAGGACATATAAGGTTTTATTTTGATATTGAGGTAAAATTATTTTTCAAAAAATTATCCAAATTATACATTTAATAAAAATTGAAATAGACAAGTAAGGAGAACCTTAAAAATATGTACATTCCGTTAGTTAAAAAATCCGTGGAAACAGTGGAGTAGTGTGTGTGAGACCACAGCAAGTTGTTTCTCAAATACTTGGAAATAGGTTTCTCTGAGAGTTAAATCCCAAAATAGATCAGAGAAGGAAATGTGCGGCTCTGTTACAATACGTTAGTGCTCTCAGGGCATCAGAGTTGCCTAAAACCCAATTAGAGGCCTAAAAATGAGGGAACTTGGTTTTCAGTGGAAGAACACACGAGAAAGAATTGCTGACGTCTACAGTGTGTATACATTTTCCAAGGAAGAGTGTTCTGTTGTCTGGTCAGCAGTTCTGCTTTAGCCCTTCATGGATATGGGCACATCCAGTTCTACTGTGGGAGGTATTTGTCCTAATCACGTAACTAACTGACTGCTGGGCCCATCCATTGGCTTGGGCAAACTGGAGCCAGTACTCTTGAGCTGAGCTTGATGGGTTTGGTGGCAGGAGCTGTGGGACATGTATATTTTGCTCTTCTTTCCTAAATGATTCAATTAAAAAATGTTTGTTCTTAATGATACCCCAAGGGCATCTGTGATAAATGCTGACAACACAGCCTCCTTTCAAGCAAATTATGCTCTTAACTGGTTGAGTTACCCCAATCCCAGGGCCTCTCCCCCAGCAATTATCTAATAATTTTACTCCTTGTGTACATTTCTGATAAAGTCAGAAAATATCTCCCAATCTGACTGATGGTTGTATTTCTTATGAATGAATGCACTGATACCCTGGGAGAGAAGGGTTTTAGTTTTATCATCATCAGATAGCACATCCCAGGATGATCAGCTGGAATACTGATGACATTGCCTGAGCCAACAGCAGACCCTTGAGGTTAGGGTCTTATCAACTCAGGCAGTGGCAACAGATGTCTCCCAAGTACTCATGCATCCCTTCAGTCATATAAATTTGTTACTAGGAAACACTCCCCAGCCAGAGATTTTCTTTTCTAGTCCCTGTTATATACTGGCTCTTTTGAAAGAATACAGTAAGAAGCAGTCACCTTTTATACACCCAAGAATTACAGACCTTGGGAGGCAGTCAAACTCAGATAATCATTTATTTAATCATTATTCTTTTCTTTGAGGGCCAAACCCCTGCCCAGTACTTAAAAATCTCAAGGGTTATATTCATTCTTTTCCAGTGAGTATTGAGCGAGCTAATGAAATATGTGTTAGAGTCAGGAGCATTGTGTTTGAGTTTCAGCTAAGTTTCTTTTTTTTTTTTTTAATTTTTTTTTAATGTTTATTTATTTTTGAGACAGAGAGAGACAGAGCATGAATAGGTGAGGGGCAGAGAGAGAGGGAGACACAGAATTGGAAACAGGCTCCAGGCTCTGAGCCATCAGCCCAGAGCCTGACGCGGGGCTCGAACTCCCGGACCGCGAGATCGTGACCTGGCTGAAGTCGGACGCTCAACCGACTGAGCCACCCAGGCGCCCCAAGTTTCAGCTAAGTTTCTAACAAGTGCTCGACCTTGCTCAGTCAGTTAATATCTGTGATTCTCCTTCTTTTGCTCCTTTTTCTTTCAAAAAAACTTTTATGGATGGATTAATATAACCTTGCATGCCCCAAACTTCTTCCCTTTTATTAAAAATATTTATAGAGCTCTGGGGTGCCTGGTGGCTCAGTCGGTTAAGCGTCTGACTTCGGCTCAGGTCATGATCTCAGTTCCTGGGTTCGAGACCTGTGTCAGGCTCTGTGCTGACAGCTCAGAGCCTGGAGTCTGTTTCAGATTATGTCTCCTTGTCTCTCTCCCCACCCTCAAAAATAAATAAACATTAGAAAAATTATTTATAGAGCCCTTCCTTCATGTCAGGTTCTATGTGAAGTGCATCACATAATATTTAATCACTCTGTGAAGTGATGGATGAGAGAATGGAGACTTTGAGAGCAGGAGTCAGTTGATCAAAACTAGCAGACAGCAGAGCAGGGGTTTATACTCATGTCTGCCCAGCTCCATGCCCGGTGTTAATCATAATGTAAGAGTGTTTTTAATCCATCTTAATTTGGGACATGTTTTACTTTCTACAGGGTAATCTCAGTCTTCAATCCTTATACTTTCTACATTTTCTGAAGCCAAGGAAATTGAAAGACCTTTTGTATCATCATGTGTTTCATTTATAAACTGTCCCAGACCATTTGGAAACCTTCATTTTTGAAACTCGATGTTACTAGTCTAGTTTCTAGTTCTTTTTCTTCTCGGCATATTCTTTCTGTGCTTTCTTTGTGTAAGGATGGCAAAAATGGAACTTTTAATGTCACTGAATATTGTTAAAAATTTCATTAAAGAAAAGAATGTTGGCTTATTTAAGAGATTGGGTTCTAGTTTTGCCTGTAAGATACTGTTAGAGAATCAGTAGACACTAACTCTAAATACTGTTTGTAATATTAAGTTATTATAAATTAAAGATCAAATGTGTGAAAAGCATTTTACACAAAATTTCTCTGTGTGTCAGTAACCATAACAGCTGCAGTGGATTGTTGGAACCAGGATTAAAGCAAAATAATTTTAGGCTTATTGTTGCTTTGTGAGGACCTACTTAAAACAATTAGAATTCAGGCATCCTCTTAGACACCTGTTGTGTTATTTGGCTTGGCCTAAGCATAATGTCAAACTTTGGACTGCTACTGATATAAGCAGGGTGGAGATGATTAAATTGCTGTCTCAATTATCTGGTAGTGACAGGTTAATTCTTAAATGACTACAGTATATTACAGTCATTGATTAGGTCAAAATTTAGGAATGTTTTCCTTTCCGAGCTGTGTTGAGTGAGACAAAAGAATGGGAAGAAAAGCTGGATAAGGAAAGTCAGTGTGTTATAGGAGAAGAGAAAGACTTTTAGGGGAAATGAGGCTCAGTAGAGTCATTCAGAACTATCCTGAGAATTGAACTATGGGTAGACTGAAATATTAGTGGCACCTGCTGAGGGTTGCTCGTGATTTTGCCGTATTGAAAATGCTATGCTCTGAGCTGGGCCAAATGCAGCCTGAAGATTGAAGGGAGTTGACAGTGCTCTGCTGTGTCTGCAACACACTGAACTGGGGGGAGAATGGCTTGAGAGATCATCCACAGACCTCTGAAAGTATAGACTTGTCCAGCGTGTGTCTGTGTGTGAATGAGTGTGTGTGTGTGTGTGTGTGTGTGTGTGTGTGTGTGCGCGCGTGCATGTGCATGCGTGTGTGTGTGTGTGTGTGTGTGTGTGTGTGTGTGTGCTCTGAGCTGTCAGCCCACAGGCCAACACGGGGCTCGAATTCAGGAACTGTGAGATCATGACCTGAGCCAAAGTCGGACGCATAACATACTGAGCCCCCTAGATGCCTTCTAGTTGGCCATTCTGGTAAACTCAGTGGCCATTGTTTTACTCAGCATTTCAACATCTTCCAGTAGTCATTCAGCTATCACCTTCAACAATTTTTGCCTTATCTATTTACTTTTTTTTAATATAAACTTTTAAACTTAAATTTGTTGTAAATAGGAATTTTATATCTGCTGTTAAAACTTCAGGTTAGATGTACTAGTTATAGTTTTTCCTAACATACATTGAAATAAGTTGGCATAAAACCTGTCCATCTGTGGTCTACCTAAAATTATCTTGAGAAATGCTCCTTTCATGTTATTCCAACTCTTCACAGAGTGGTACACAGAATGCTGAAGGTAGAAGTTTAAATATGTATATATTAAAATAATTTCTTTAATACGTATTTTTTTTTCAACGTTTATTTATTTTTGGGACAGAGAGAGACAGAGCATGAACGGGGGAGGGGCAGAGAGAGAGGGAGACACAGAATCGGAAACAGGCTCCAGGCCCTGAGCCATCAGCCCAGAGCCCGACGCGGGGCTCGAACTCACGGACCGCGAGATCGTGACCTGGCTGAAGTCGGACGCTTAACCAACTGCGCCACCCAGGCGCCCCAATACGTATTTATTTTTTAGAGAGAGAGACAGAGACAGAGAACACAAGTCGGGGAGGGGCAGAGAGAGTGAGGAGACACAGAATCTGAAGCAGGCTCCAGGCTCCAAGCTGTCAATGCAGAGCCTGATGAGGGGCTCGAACCCACGAATTGTGAGATCATGACGTGAGCTAAGGTCAGAGCTTAACCAACTGAACCACCCAAGTGCCCCCCAGAAGGTAGAAGTTTAAAGAGGAAACCCAAAGACTAGAAATAGGGGCTTTTTAATGGAATTTTCTAGACAGACTTAAGATGGTAGACGTCTCCTTTTAGGTTATCAGCCTCAGTAGTTTGGGTTAGGCTTTAATTAGGTTTAATTTCTTTCTTTTTTATCTTTCTTTCAAAATTATTTTTAGGCTGCAGGAGTTTCTAGGCCTTGTAAATAGTTTGTTTCCTCTATAAGTTTCCTAGCAGAATTTTTTTCTGAAAAATTCTAAACTTGCTTTGGCTTCAAATAAGGGGGAATAAGGTTTCTCCTTTCTCATTTTTAATGATGATAGCTACTCTGCCAGTCCTAAGCCCAAGGGTTAATTCAGTTCAGCCAGCATCAGGAGCTGCCTTTTCCTCGTCAAGCACAGTGTTAAGCCCTGTGATACAAAGAGGAAGCTATGGTCCCACCTTCTGTGAGGCACAGCATATAAACCGCCAGAATAGTTCCATGTGATACAAGGATGTGCCAAATACAGAAGAAATGAACTCTTTGGGTAGGTCAACAAAGGCCTTAATCACCAGGAGAGCTGCGAAGGCTGGGTGGTTGAGTGCAATGTAATAAGAAGGCAACATAGTCTGTGACACGATGAACGCTGTGGTCCTTTCTTTTCAGGCAGTCTTTGTGATTGTTCTGTGGAATTTCTGTGGGTTCTGCATCGATCCACATGGTATTCCAACAAGAATTAATGTCTTAAATGTGTGGTAGGTAGCTCACAGCCTTTCTGCCCTCATACCCGCATGTGAATTTGAAGCAATAACTAGGGAACTTTCAACAACAGTTGGCATGTTGAGATGGCATCATTCCCAAAACAACATCTTAATGAGGTTCTGTGCTTCAGGAGCAACTCTTCTTGTTTAAATACACTTAGCCATGACCTACGTAACTGGACGCAATGTGGCAGAAGTGCCTGGGATCACAACATGAGTCCTACATTGTAAGGGATCCTCTGGAGCGCCCCACTACCTCAGTAACTCTGGACCTGAGTAGGAGGATAGTATGGATAACAGGAGGAGGAAGAGAATAAAACCAATCTGCCTGTAGCTATGTTTAGGGAATGTTGGTATAGGATCTAAGACAAATTCTAGTCTCCCAGTGGGTTCTTAGCCATCCCTGCAAAATCCAGCACCTCACAAACACCTAGAACGTGAGCTACACATTCAAAAATGAGTAGTTGAGAGAAGATCTTCAATTAAGCATCAAAGGAAAAACTCCTAATCCATCCTCACACTGGGTGCCTAAAACCTCCAGAGTGTTAATTGCATTGGTAACTGCATCCAGCCTTAGACTTTGGGGGATTTAACATATGCAAGCTCTTTTTTTAATTGTTTGCATGGATATTCAATGAAAAAGAGCAAAAAATAAGCCTCGGAGTGGAGGTGGGGGCAGTGGGGACTAAGCATGACTTCAGACCCAGCCATGTCTCTGTGTTGCCAGAGACCACACCCCTCCTCAGATATAACCACGGAGGACTATTTCTTTTGGCCAGGCCTCTGACCTTGAAGGGTCTAGCCAGCCGCCGTGAAGCTTTGGGTGCTAGACATAATATGAGTAGATTCCAAGAGTTATTTCTATTTCATATATTTTATTTAGCATGGCTATACCAAATTTTTTTTTAATTCATCACAAGTTCTACTCTTGAAATACATCTAAAATGCTTTGCAAAATTGCTGCCATTGAATTTCATACATATAGTCTAAAACACATTCAGAAATATAAAGAATATTAGAATTAATGGCAGTGTCCATAAGTGATGCCATATTGCCTTTTTCTTGGAGATACAGCAAGCTGAGAGTGTGGATTGATCTCCAATGTGTGTTAAATCTTTAGTTTTCTTTCTTGTGAATTTGATGAGGCAGTTTTTCCTTGGAAAAATAGTTTGTGTTCAGCTGGGGAGGTTGATTTTTCTCCATCAGTTTCTCTCTTTAATAATTGAAAACTACTGTTCATTATTTACATAAAACTGTCTTTTTCTGGTCTGCTTTCTATAACCTTTCCCCTCTGAAGAATTTTAAGAATTCCCTGACTTTCCTCTGGGGGATTTTATGCCTGCTTTATCCCAGATGTAGGACATAGACTAGGCTGAGGTTTTCTTTTTTCTTTTCTCTCTTTTTTTAAATGTTCTTGTATTTGAAAGACGTTCTTTTAACCTGTGCCACTGAAAAAAGGGTTTTTAAGAAAGTTAAGTGGTTAAGAAAATATGAGCTTGGTTTCAATGTCTGACTTACTGGATGACATACCAAAATCCCATGTGCAAAATGAAAAAGTGGGCAGCAGTGTCAAATAATAAGGGGAAAATGCACACATGTTCTTTCAGCCTTTTGATTCTGGGGTTTTATTTTCTGAGTGAAGGCCTGTCAGTTTCTAGTCCCAGCAGCTCCTTGTCTGGTCTTTCACTGCATACTTGGCTGATGTCAGCCCAGGGATTGCAAGGGCTTGGCTGACGGTTTACCCTGCTTTGTCTTCTCCGTCCCCACCTTCTGCTGACACAAAGAGAATATAGCCTTACTCGTAATATTTTGTCTGCTCACATTCTTACAGATGTATTGATCCTAATCCCTGCTTTAGAATGCAGATTGTTAGGAAGCTGGGAGAGGCCAGAGTAAAGGAGCCTATATGAAGAAAGACAGGATTAGGATGCCTGGGTGGCTCAGTGGGTTAAGCATCCGGCTCTTGATCCGAGCTCAAGTCTTGATCTCAGGGTCGTGAATTCAAGCCCTGCATTGGGCTCCACACTGGGGGTGAGGCCTACTTAAAAAAAGAAAAAAGGAAAGACAGGATTTTTCTTCTTTCCTAATGTCCATTCAGATTCCCAGACAACATTTCACCACCAGCTTTTGGTTACTGTGGTTTTCATATTAATGTCTAAAAAATACCATAAAATCTAAACTTTTTTTGTATGACAAAGTGTGAGAAAAATACCAAGGAGAGTTTTTCTTCCCTGCTTGAGCAAATATATTACGTGGTTTCCCCAAGTCCAAAGTTCTGTTTCCCTCAGTGAATATATATCTGATGTATCCTGTTTAATTGATTAATTAATAAAATTAGATTATTTTTATTTAAGTATGGTTGAGACACAGTGTTACATTAGTTTCAGGTGAACAACTTAGTGACTTGGCAGTTTTGGACATTATGCTGTGCTCACCACAAACGTAGCTACCATCTGTCACCATGCAACGCTATCATAATATCATTGACCGTATTACCTATTATGTTGTACCTTTTATTCCCGTGACTAAATTATTAGGTTTTAGTAAGTCTCTTCCTAGCTCAGATTTTTGTTGCATTTTTTAAAAAAACCTAAATCCATAAGCTTTATTTTTTAGATATTTAGACCTCATAATACAAGCAAAGTTGTGTTTCCTATTGGTCATGTTCCCCTGGTTGACATACCCTTTTCTTCCTTTTTCCTCATGTAGGATCTTTCGAAGATGGTTTGGCTGCCTTGGAGACTTGGAGATCTGATGCCACGATGAGGACTCACACACGGGGGGCTCCCAGTGTGTTTTTCATATATTTGTTTTGCTTTGTGTCAGCCTACGTCACCGACGAGAACCCAGAAGTCATGATTCCCTTCACCAATGCCCACTACGACAGCCACCCGATGCTGTTCTTCTCCAGGGACGAGGTGGCGGAGCTCCAGCTCAGGGCTGCGGGCTCCCATGAGCACATTGCCGCCCGGCTTACCGAGGCCGTGCACACCATGCTGTCCAGCCCCTTGGAGTACCTCCCTCCCTGGGACCCCAAGGACTACAGCGCCCGCTGGAATGAAATTTACGGCAACAACTTGGGCGCCTTGGCAATGTTCTGTGTGCTGTATCCTGAAAACATTGAAGCTCGAGACATGGCCAAAGACTACATGGAGAGGATGGCAGCTCAGCCTAGTTGGTAGATTTTTGTCTTTTTCTTCTTACTGTATTAACTCTGTAATTTAAAGAAATGAATTTATACTCAGATGAGATTTCAGAGGTCAGATTTTCACATAGGTGTGTGTGAGTGGAGGGGAGGAGTTGCTTGTTATTTGTGGTGTCAGCGGCTTATGAATGGTCCACAGTTTCAAAAGACCCAGTAACGTCCATGTTTAAAGTTAGCAGGAAAATATTTAGCTACAGCCTAGCCAAAGAAAACATAATTTGTTGAATTGAGTAAATACCATCATCTCAATTGTTGAGAATTCTTTCCCCCCTGTTTAACAAGCATGTATTACGGTCATCTGGCTTTAGATTTTGCTTGAGCCCCAAGTGGTTAAGACTTTTGCCAACAAGAGTTAGCCAGTTAAGATCTCTTTACATTTTATGACAATTAGGAGCTAAAAATGAATGTGATAGGATTAACTGGCAATTTATAAACAAGATCTTATCCAATAACTACCAAACTATACTTATCCAAGAACTACCAACATTAGGAAAACCAGTGTTGTGTAATTATGTGAGGAATTCTAATTACATAATAATTTACTTCAGATTTCCAAGATTTGAAAACAAACTTACTACTTCCTTGTTGATTAGCTTAAATTTATTTTATTTGTTTATAGTGAATGTGTCTACCTGCTGTCAGAAAGATAGGCAATGAGTTGATTAGGGATCCTGTGGGTATTCTTACTTGAACTGTGTTTTTTGTTTTTGTGGTTTTTTTGTTTTCTTTTTTGCTGTTAGCACATTTTTATTTTATTTATTTATTTTTAATATAATTTATTGTGAGGTTGGCTCATATACAGTGTATACAGTGTGCTCTTGGTTTTGGGGGTAGATTCCTATGATTCATCACTTGCATACTTAAACTGTGTTTTAATGCATATTCATGGTATAATTGCACCAAAAAAATACAAATTATATGAAATATCCTTTTAAAATTACAGAGGCTGCTACTTTTTTATAGGGCTATAGACAGCTCATTTTTAAATGCTTAGAAAAAAATCAGTGAATACATATAATGCTGTGATGAGTTATATCCCACACATCACAGGGGTGAAAAATGGTCATTTGCAAGCTTCCTGAATTCAGTCAATATGGTAATGAAATTTAATTCTTCCCAAATTTCTGCCAGTATCATCAAGAATGCTGTTTGCTTATAGAGTTTGAAGGGTTTTCTGGAATTTCTTAATGAAGAACATTACGGAAGACCTGGTGTTAAATCCATATCAGAGCTGACTTTTTAAGATTCGTTGTTAGGTGTGTATAATCATTTTGAAGCTTATAATATTTTAGGTTGGAAACAACCTTTTTATTTGGTTTGTTTCAAAATTGAGCCATGTATGCAGTTGTTTCTGATTTTGATTTTAATTAACTGAGTTTACTCTATTCCTGACACCAAGAAAGAAAACAAAATATGTGTGAAATTTATTTGATATTTGAACTATGAGATTATATTATCAAATGTTATAATTACTCATTTGACATTGTGCCATTGGCTAAAATGGCAACCATTAAATACTTTATTTAGGAAAAAAAAACTGTTGCCTATAAAGCTGTTTTTCTTTTCTTTTTAAAAAAAGTTTATTTATTTTGAGAGAGAGAGAGAGAAAGCACACAAGATGGGGAAGGGTAGAAAAAGAGGGAGAGAGAGAAAATGCCAAGCTGGCTCTGCACTGTTAGCACAGAGCCTGATGTGGGGCTTGAACCCACAAACCGTGAGATCGTGACCTGAGCTGAAGTCAAGAGCTGACACTTAACTGACTGAACCACCCAGGTGCCCTTTCTTGTTTGTTTGTTTGTTTAATGTTTATTTAAATTTGAGAGGGAGAGAGTATGCACAAGCAGTGGAGGAGCAGAGAGAGAGGAAGAGAGAGAATCCCAAGCAGGCTCCGCACTGTCAGCTCACACACTGACAAGGGCTTGATCCCACAAACCACGAGATCATGACCTGATTGGACGCTTAACTGACTGAGCCACCCAGGCGCCCCCGTGTTTGAAATTTATTTGGAGATTTTACTCATTGTTCAAATGACTTTCTAAACTAGAACATCTGTTTAATTCACAAAGTTTTCCTTTTGGCCTTGTTCCATTAAAATGCTCAGTGATGCTCCCCTGGGCCCTTTTCTTACGCCTGTAAGAATCTGAAGGTAACGCCAACGAAGAAGGCTTAGGGGAACATAATGGTGGTGTGTCTTTTATCTGGTATTAAGAAGAAGTACATCTGAGGTGTACATGCATATAAGTTTCTTAATGTGGTTTATTTTTCAGTTGAGTATTTTGTAGGTAAAGAGCTAAAAGGTAACATCTCTATATTCACTTATTTAAGGCTTTGGGGCCATCGTAAAAGAAAAGTTACAGGAAAATACTATCTAATTATACTGATATAATATATAATATTCTGTATAATATATAATTATATGTTTGATATAATATATAATACTAATATAATTATACTGATATAACTGTTACGTGTCCATTTTATATAATGCATACCATAAAGTACAAAGGGAGTCTGAAAGATTGATCCCAAGGGTGGTAGTGATTGAAAAACAAGAGCGTGCAAAACTTCTTTCTTCTCTTAGCATCATACTTGCGTGGGTCTCCCAGTACCCCAATGCGTGGGCTGCACAGAAAGATGAGTCCTGTCTGTGTGCTGTATGTGCCTTTGCAGAGATGCCACATTCTCTCTCACACTCTCCTTGGTTCTTCTGACTTCTTCATAGTAGTAAAAGTAGCAGAATAATTTAAGTTTGTTCTTAACTTAGTTCTAAAAATCAAATTCAGGGGCCCCTGGGTGGCTCAGTCAGTTAAGTGTCTGACTTCAGCTCAGGTCATGATCTCATAGTTTGTGGGTTTGAGCCCCGCATGAGACTCTGTGCTACAGCTCAGAGCCTGGAGCCTGCTTTGGATTCTGTGTCTCCCTCTCTCCCTACCCCTGTCCTGCTCGTGCTCTGTCTCTGTCTCTCAAAAATAAATAAATGTTTAAAAAAATGTTTAAATAAAAGCAAATTTGAAAAGATGTCATTTTTAACCTCTGTATAAAGTGGCAAATCATTTTCAGCTGTAGATCTCATCTTCCAAATGAGAACTAGAATTTGGGCTGCAGTTGGCTCTGTATTAGATGAAAGCTTGATGAGAGCTTGGGACTCCTGGTGGCTCAGTCGGTTAAGCATCCAACTCTTGATTTTGCTCAGGTCATGATCTCATGATTGTGGGATCGAGCCTTGCATCCGACTCTGCACTGAGCGTGGATCCTATTTGAGATTCTCTCCTTCTTTCACTGCCCCTCCCTACCTCAAAAAAAAAAAAAAAAAGTACTTAATATGAAATCATTTGGAGAAAGCTTAATGACCTGATACCCTAAATCTAGAGCTGGTAACAATAGAAATGCATTTTGATTCACTTAAAGTAAATTCACTTTTTATATAATTCAATTTTTATATAGTGTCACCTAGTCACTAGAGCAAGGTCTGTGTATGTCATTGGCCTTTGGGGGTATTCTCATTTATAAATGGTTGCTTTCTACCTTCAGACCTTACATAGTTAAAAAGAACACAGCCAGGGGGTGCGTGGGTGGCTCAGCTGGTTACTCATCTGACTCTGGATCTCAGCTGAGGTCATGACCTCATGGTTTGTGAGTCTGAGCCCCACATTTGAGCCCAATACTGGACCCTGCACTGACAGCATGGAGTCTGCTTGGGATTCTCTCTCTCTGCCCACTTGTGTTCTCTGTCTCTGTCTCCCAAAAATAAATGAATAAATAAACATTAAAAAAAAAAAAAAGAACACAGCTAGACTTCAAATAAATATTCTCCATCAGTTCCCCACCCCCCCAACCTCCCAGAAGCTTAAAATTTAAGATAGGAAAAAAATAAAAGCAGTTCTTAGTAGGGATTTAAAGAAATATCCAGAAAGTCAATTTTTGGAGTTTTGGGAGTCAGCATATATTACTCTACTTTCCTAAAATTTTCATGTGTATATTTTCATTTACTTATTTCTACTATACCTTTCCTCCCACAAGACTGAGGAAACAAAAAATATAAGATTGAAATTAGAAGTAGCTGAGAAAGAAAGGGAAAGAAAAAGGTTGGGGATATCAGCTGAATTAAGAATGAGACCGTTGTAAAATGTTGTCCCTCACAGACCATGAGTGGGCCAAAGTGGGCCCGGCGTTTTTCGACAGCAAAGAGAGTAGGCTTCGTTAGTTCTGAAGTGTAGGGTGTCCATGATATCAAAAACGGATCAGTTATTTTACAGAACTACTACCTTTGAGCCAAGCACCAGACAGAAATGTCTCCTGGGGTTTGGGGGAAGAATCTTCCCAATGATCTCATGAACACCCTTACAGTGCACGTGTGATGAGTTGCTTGCATGGTGCTGTTTTTTACGCCAGACCAGACTAATGTTAAAGGCAGGGTTGTGTCTTTGGCTCACACATGTATCCTCCAGCTCGTAGCATGGCATGAAGTAGATTTCTGTCCAGTGAATGAATATACCATAGCATCCCTGGATAAAGCATCTCCAAAGTGAAGTTCATTGAAATACAGGGATGTATGGTTCAGCCTCAGACCACTTTTTTTTCCCCTAGTCTAGCTTAATCCTTCAGTAGAATTTTGTATATGTATCGGGCAGGCTCCCTGTACATTGTGTACCTCACTTAAGCTAGCGATCAGTAGATACCATTATACTCCTTAGGAAGTTCTTGCAGGGATCTATAGCTAAAAACAAACAAAGGAAGTAGAAAAAAACTCACTCGTGATTATTGGAAAACACTACAGATCCTTAACCTCTTAAGAAACGTGCAGTTAGGTTGATCCTATTTTACTTAATAACGTGAAGAGATGAGTGCATTTAAAAGAGATTTAAGATAAGATTGTAACAAAAAGGATTTGTTGTTCAGCTCTAGTTGATAGCATATAGCAATCCTGTGTGCATTTCCAGGCAACAGGCTTTTTTGTCTAAGCATTGTACACCCTGGGGAACGGGCCTTGCATAGTGGTCTTTGGAGGCAAAACAGTGCTGGCAAGAAACTGAGGTTTCCACAGGTTTAAAAACCTGCCATTTTATTCGCCATGCATCCTTTGGCAGGTGTTTTACCCTGTAGAAACCTCAGTTTCTTCATCTATAAAATGTGGATGAGCCTTCCTGTGCAAAATAGTTCTCGGGATTAAATGAGATAATGCATGTAAAGCTTTTAGCGTTATGTACCTGGCCTGTAGCTTTACTAAAAAGCCTATTATCTTTAGATATGAACATGCAGTTTGATTCTCAAGTTTCTTGATACACACTACTCTGTTTTACCTGCTCTGTCACTCCGGAGTTGTGTTTTTGAGAAGGATTCATTGTGAATCATGCTTTCTTCCTTTCTTTATAGTATTTTTGCTTACTTATCGTCAGAAAATAAATCACAGAGGAAAGAAATTACTTCATTCTTGCATTGGAGCCAGTCAGCTACAGGAAATCAGAACTGGTGAGGGAAACAAAGAAAGTTGAACTTTGGGACAGAGAAGTAATTGTACTTTGATTTGCAACAGACTGAGTACTAAATCCTTGCCTATGAATCGCAACTTCTGGACAGTGATATCCGAGAGTGTATTTGCAAAATAAAATAAAATAAAATAATAAAATGAAGGAGAGGAAAAAAGAAAAAAGAAAGGAAAGCCTCTGGCATATGGAAATGAACCAATCAGTCTTATTCCTGTACATTCCAAAATGAAGTGTGTGCCTGTCTTTCTCAGTGTGGCCTGCTGGCTCCGAATGCAGTTCCCTACAGCTGTTTTGCAGACTTTTTACTTTTCTAAGTTGTTCGGTAAGGCTGGGAATCAAAGGAAGGGGGAGGGTGTAGCTGGGTCCCAACACGCGGAGCCACAGCACTGTGAGTAAAAAGATCAGGTTTTCCTCTCCTGACTTTACAGTGGTGAAGACTGGGAGGCTTAGCCCAGAATGCACCTGGAAACCATTGGATTCCTGGGAAACAAATGTTGGGCTCTCAGAAAACCCAGCCCCCAGTTCTCCTGCCTTTTTGTCATTCCTGTTTCTCCTTCCTTTTACCCTTTCCCTTATCGATTTGCCGCTCTTTTTCTCTGTTCTTCTCATTCTGTGATCTAGAAGAAGTGATCCCTTTTTACCCTACTTCAGATCCTTGAAAATAGAAGGCTAAAACTGATGACTATGAGGCTTTTGATGATAGTCAGATGTTTTATAAAAGAGAGCCTACATTTATTTTATTTATTTTTTTAAGTAAACTCTACCCCCAATGTGGGGCTTGAACTCATGACCCTGAGACCAGGCGTTGCATGCTTTCCTGACTGAGCCAGCCAGGCTGCCCGATGATCAAATTCTTAAAAATGTATAGAAACACATGTTAGGAACCTGGCCACTGGGAATTCTCTTCTTGGAGGCTATTTAATAAGCAGGTTGTTGCCAGTATAATAATAAACGAAGACATTGGGTAAGGATTGAGATCAGGTGACCCATGGTGGGAGGAAGCATGTGAAGAGTGGCTAATTGAGAGGTGACGTCGGGTGTGCGGGTTAGCCGAGCATCTCCTTTGGGGTATGATTGTTCGATACACAACAAGCAAAGCGTTCTCCACCTATTATTTCAACTGCTGGTGAGGATAAAGTAGTTTTAACAATGCTTCTTTCTAACAACAAATTTAGACGTTCTACAGCAGCTATGATCATACACAAGTGAGCAGAAATCCCAAGTTAATTTTTCTGGTTTTCTTGTTGTTTGACTCTCAGAGTCCGTATTGGTGATGAGTGACTCTCTCTCCTACCCCTCCTGCCCTTTTAGTGTCATTTTGCCTTTTTAAGTGTAACATGGGCTTTTAGAGTTCCCAGAGGGAGCCATGCTTAAGGCCAGAGGAGTTCTTGTTCATCTTTTGATAGAGCTCTAAGTCAGTGCTCCTCACCCCATATATACAAACAGGGGCAACACAAGTGGTCCATGTGGTCTTTACAATCTGGACGCTTAAATTTTTCTAATATGAAAAACTTGCCAAGCATGATGTTTGAATTTTGTGCATTTCTTGCCCCTTATCTGGAGGGAAAACATTAATTGACAAGTGCTGCTATGTGTCTGTATTCTGTTCCAATGATGCTTCATAGTCATTTTTTTTTAAAGTTGGCTTTCTCTGTCAGGTAAAATAGCAATCAATTTAATACTACTTAAGATGTAGGGTCTTCAGGCACCTGGGTGGCTCAGTCGGTTGAGCATCCAACTTCCGCTCAGGTCACGATCTCACAGTTCATGAGTTCGAGCCCCACGTCAGGCTCTCTACTGTCAGCTTGTCCGCACAGAGCCCGCTTTGGATCCTCTGTCTCCCTCTTTCTGCCCCTCCCCACCCCATGCTCTCTCAACAATAAATAAATCTTAAAAAAAAAGGGGGGGTCTTGCCGACATTAGGTTCTTACTAACGCCGTACAGATATTTCTAACTCCTAGAGAGTAATAATGACGTGAGTATGCCCGTGGAGTCTCTTATAAGTGAATAGTTCATTTTACCTTAGTGATCTTCAGAGTGGCTTTTTATTTCTTCCTCTCCTTCTGCCATATCCATTGAGGGAACATGTTTTAGCCATGCTTAACACAGTCTGCCTCATCCATCTTTCCTTTTCCTTTCCAGTGTCAATATGCTGCATTGGGACAGCAGGAAGAGACATTGTCAGGGGCCTCCAGATCACTGCTTATCCCACATAAACCTGTGATTTAGAAGCTTTGTGTGTGGGATGGCTTGGAGGGGAGGAATCAGGAGGAGGGAAAATAGGTAGAAGCTTATAATAT
Organism: Prionailurus bengalensis; assembly: GCF_016509475.1. Lineage (NCBI taxonomy): Eukaryota > Metazoa > Chordata > Mammalia > Carnivora > Felidae > Prionailurus > Prionailurus bengalensis. Next base: position 104,831,780 of record NC_057349.1, read on the forward strand.
TAGTCCAGGAAGGAAATGAAGACCACAGTTAAGACAGTGAGGGTGGAGAGGGGCACCTGGGTGGCTCAGTTGGTTAAGCATCTGGCTCTTGATTTCAGCTCAGGTCATGACGTCACAGCTCGCAAGATCGAGCCCTGCATTGGGCTCTGTGCTGACAGCACAGAGCCTGCTTGGGATTCTCTCTCCTCTCTCTTTCTCTCTCTCTCTCTCTCTCTCTCTCTCTCTCTCTCTCTCTCTCCCCACCCTCTCTCGCAAAATAAATAAACAAAATAAACAAAATAAAAAAAAAAAAGGACCGTGAGGGTGGAGAGAAGGAATGATTTTAAAAGACACTTAGGACAGAGAAGCTGCACAGGGATTGATTGGATACGAGATACTTTCTCACCATGTAGTTCTGTCATCAGAATTCTATAGATGTCCTTTTTTTGGGTAGGGGGAGTTAATAATTGTCTTTATTTCCTCTTAATCTTAGGTCATGAGTTTGGGCATCACATTGGACACAGAGCCTACTTAAAAAATGAAAAATTATGGGGTGCCTGGGTAGTGCAGTCGGTTGAGGGTCCGACTTCAGCCAGGTCACGATCTCGCGGTCCGGGAGTTCGAGCCCCGCTTCAGGCTCTGGGCTGATGGCTCAGAGCCTGGAGCCTGTTTCCGATTCTGTGTCTCCCTCTCTCTCTGCCCCTCCCCTGTTCATGCTCTGTCTCTCTCTGTCCCCCAAAAAAATAAATAAACGTTGGAAAAAAAATTTTAAAAAAAATGAAAAATTAAACAATGGTCTATTTCATATCTGCAAAAAATCATACTACAGGTCCAATTCATTTATAACAAATATACAAATAGATTAGGGTTTTTTTTTTAACATTTATTTATTTTTGAGAGACAGAGCAAGCAGGGGAGGGACAGAGAGAGAGGGAGACACAGAATCTGAAGCAGGCTCCAGGCTGTCAGCACAGAGCCTGATGTGGGGCCTGAACCCACAAACTGTGAGATCATGACCTGAGCTGAAGTCAGCTGCTTAACCAACTGAGCCACTCGGGTGCCCCAAGTTTTTTTTTAATTGAAGTACAGTTGACATACAATATTATATTAGTTTTAGCTGTATAACAAAATAACTCAACAATTATATGTTATAAAATGTTCACCACAAGGAGTATAGTTACCATCTGTCACCATATGAAGTTATTATAATATTATTGACTATATTCCCTGTGCTGTACTTTTCATCCCTGTGACTATTTTATTTCTAGAAGTTTGTACCTCTTAATCCCCTTTACCTATTTTGCCCATCCCCCCCACATTCTTCCCCTCTGGTACCTACTGGTTCTCTGTATTTATGGGTCTGTTTTTGTTTTGTGTATGTGTGTTTGTTTATTCATGTGTCTTTTTTTGTCTGATTTATTTCACTTAGCATAATAGCCTCTACACCCATCCATGTTGTCAAGAATGGCAAGATTTCATTCTTTTTATGGCTGAGTAATATTCCGTCTCTGTACACACCACATCTTCTTTATCCATTTATCTATCAGTGGACACTTAGGTTGCTTCCCGATCTTGGTTATTGTAAATAATGCTGGAAGAAACATGGGGTACATACATCTTTTTGAATAAGTATTTTTATTTTCTTTGGGTAAATACCCAGAAGTGGAATTACTCGATCATATGGCATTTTGATTTTTAATTTTTTGAGGAACCTCCATACCATAGTGGCTGTAGCAAACTACATTCTCACCAAAAGTGCATGAGGGTTCTCTTTCCTCCATATCTTCACCAACACTTAATATTTCTTGTCTTTTTGTCACTAGCCATTCTGACTGATATGAGGTAACATATAGGTATTCTTAAAAAGACAGATCCCTGGGCTCTACACAGACTCCGTGAATCACCGTCTCTTGGAGCCAGCCAAACCACCCCCAACCCCGTGTGATTCTGAGACACACTAAAATTTAAAAAGGGAAGGAAAGGGACGTTTTAAAAAATGGTACTTGGCTTTTGTCTTGGGTGAAATGGTTGCACACCGATGCCCAGATGAGTTAGGGAATATGGGAGAGAGAAGATAGTTCACTTTTTCACGTCTTCTGGCGTCACTATTTCTTCTCCCTACTTTATCTGTCTCACTTTGTCTCTGTTGATACCAGCCAATGATGTGGACAGATGCATTTCAAAGCCCTCTGCCTCGGTTAACCAGCACAGAGGCTCAGAGATACCCTTGGTGGATATCTTGTGTATATTTATTACTGTACATACTTGGGCCTCCTGTAAGTTCAGTGTCTTACACTTTCACCTGTCCTGTGGCTTCTGCACTGCCGCTGCTAGTCTCTACCTCCACCGTTTTCTCCTCCCTCGTTTATTCTGTTGTTCACTCTTGCCACTCTGTGATTGCATTTTGCTATTGTTGTTTGTGTCATTGTTGAATGTGGGTAAGCTTTTCAGGAAAAAATATCTTTAGGTGTCAAAAAAAAAAAAAAAAAAAAGGTCAGCCTATTGTCATCATAAAACATGTCCCTGTCCAGAGCTTACAGATTTTTGGTCTTATTTTTCCTAGAATTTTGTGATTTTAGTGTTTTAAGCTTTTCACTGACAGGCATTGATGTGCATCTCCCCCATGGTCCACTTGGATCATACGTGACTGGCATTTTCTTTTTTCTTTTTTTTTTTTTTTTTTAAATTACACTTTTTTTTTTTTTTCAATGTTTATTTATTTTTGGGACAGAGAGAGACAGAGCATGAACGGGCGAGGGGCAGAGAGAGAGGGAGACACAGAATTGGAAACAGGCTCCAGGCTCTGAGCCATCAGCCCAGAGCCCGACGCGGGACTTGAACTCACGGACCGCGAGATCGTGACCTGGCTGAAGTCGGACGCTTAACCGACTGCGCCACCCAGGCGCCCCATGACTGGCATTTTCAACTCTGCCCTTAGTCTACTGGCAGTAAGTTTACAAACCAGCTCTGAGTTGGTTTTTCTGCCTACAGAAAGATGTATCTGTTCCTTTCCTTCCTCCTTTCCCTCCAACCCTACCCAGACTTCAAAATCCAGTTTAATTTCTCCTTTCTCCGTAACATTTTCTCTAGCCCGTTATCCTTCTCAAATCCCACAGTTATTGCTTTTCATGTGACTTGTGGGTTTGCAATGGTAAGTGGGTTGTTTACTACTTGGTTCTCTGATCAGGAATATATATCTTCAAGATGCAGCCCACTCACAGTGTTTTTCCAGAAACATCCGGGGCTGTAGCTTCTACCCATACCTTCTCCACTGATTCAGATATGCCAAGGGAGCCATGCAGACTTCTTATAGGATGTTTTGTCTGTCCAGTAATTCTTGCTTTATTTGTTTGCCTATCCCACTGGCACATAGGCTTAATGAGGGTAGCACCATCATCATGTTTTACTTTTGAGTCCTGAGAGCTATAATATGGTCACCAAGATGCTAATAAATTATACTGAATGAATGAATGAATGAATGAATGAATGAATTTTTATTGAGAGTCTGAGCTTACCAAGAGCTGAAGTCCTGGATCTGTACACATCTTTGCATCGGATTTGGTACCTTGTACACCGTGGATGCTCATATTTGTCTGCCTCACTTTAGCTCCTCAGGCCTGCGTGTCATCAGCCTGTAATCACAGAGGTATTGTTCCTTGGCCCAGTTGAAGGCCAGTAGAAGGTATGTCAGGATTTGACATCTCAGTGGATAGTTTACCAGGAAAGTCAGATTACCTGCTCTTTGAAGTGCTCCCGAACCTGGTATTCTCTTCTCCCCAGGTCCTCAAATTTTGGCATCTGGCATCTTAATATGTATGTAATATTCATGGGTGTTCCCTATCAGGTAACCTCAGTAGGCATTTTGTTTTTGTTTCTGTTTTCCCATTAAAGCCACCCGCTTCAGTCTTCTAAATGTTTGGTAGTGATATTAGGCAGTGGGAGGTGATAATTTATTGGAATTAGAGCAAGGGCTGGGGAGCCCGACTGCCTGTGTTCTAATCCCATTTATGGATTCTGTGACCTGTAGCATGTTAGTTGGCTTCTCATGGTTCAGTTTCCTCACCTATGAATTGATGATAAATATAATACGTCATAGCAGAGCATTAAATGAGTTAATGAAAGATTACCTAGCATAAGGTTGTTACCTTTATTACTTTGCTTATATTTTGTTTTCTTATAAGTTGATGCCAACAAAGGTAATTTTCATTTATAATAAATACATGTACATATTCATTTTATGTATGTGTACTGTGTACTTACTCTGTTCTAGGCATCGTGCTAGGGATTGGGGATATGAAAATTTGAGGGCGTGTTCTACATCTTGCCTTGTTGTTGACGTATGGAAGATAGCCACTAGTGAACAAGTATGAATGCAGATGATAAATGCTGTGACTGGGAAAGTACAGTGTGTAATGGGTACGTAAAGAGGTACTTTCACTCAACATTAGAGCATCAGGGAAGACTCACACTAGGGGCTGGCAGACAAATAGGAATCAGCCAAGTGAAGGGGAAAGAGAGTGTGTTTGATTGTTTCAAGCAGAAGTCACTGATGTTCAGAGGCCATGACCTAAGAAAGCACAATGCTTTTGAAGAACTGAAAATGTCATGTAGGGAGGAGACTAGCGTGTGTGGAGGCTCTGAGTAGGAAGCCAGGGGCTACAAGGCCTCCTCTGCCATGTGAAGGAAGGAGCTTGGATTTTTCCTCACAAGCACTGTGAGGCCATTGAAGGGTTTTAACAGGGCAGTGACATGGTCCAATTTGTGTGTGTGCATGTTTTAACCTGTTCAGTGCAAAATAAAAGAGAATACCATATGAACAAGTGTGTAGTTTCATAAGGTAACTGAAGGAAATTCCCTGGTAACCACAGCACAGACCCAGAAATAGCACTTTGCCTGCCATCCTGAGAAGGCAGCACTGTGCCTGCCTCCACAGCTGAGAAGTCATAGCTGTCCCCACAAAGCTTACCCTGACTTCAGTCATCGTGCCCTCGTGCTCTGTTATACTTCATTCAGTTGTGCCTCCCTAGGTACAAGTTCAGTCTTCAGACTTTTTCTGTGTGCCGTTTCTCCACCATCTCTGTCCTTTTGTTACAATTTATCTGTGGAAGAACCTGGGCCCTTTGATCTGTGCAGCCTCCCGCAGTCTGGATGTTGCTGATTGTATGTTCAAGGAGTCCCTCCACCCTGGGTATTTCTTGAAACTGACGGCAGGATGCTGAGCTGGAGCCAACTGTTGTGATCAGTGTGACACAAGCGTAGGTGGTGGTTGTTTTCTCATCAGGGGACATAAAAGGGCTGCTGTTTTCTCCATGTGACAGATATGTGTTTTAGGAAGAGTCTGGCCACATGTGGAGACTAGCTTGCAGAGGTCAGACCAGAAAGACCAGTTAGGCCTTTTGTGTTTATCCAGATGAGAGCCTGGAATAGGGGCTCTGAGAATGGAAAGCAATGCTGGGCTCCAGAAAATCTCAAGAATTCAAGTGTATAAGACTTGACAACTGTATAGGAAGACAGGACAGAGGAATTTCTTTCTGGGATGCTGAGAGAATGGCCAGACCTTTCAGTGAGATTGCAACATTTGGAACTGTTAGAGAATGCCAAAAAAAGGTTGGTTCTAGATATACTGATTATGAAGCACCTGTGAGCCCAAGAGGAGAAGTCGAGTTTGCCACTCTCAAGCATGTTTTTAGCCACTTCCTGTTTATCGTCAGTGTATTGTGACTTAAAAAAAAGTCACCACAAAAAAAGATTTTTTCCAAGAGAAAAATGCGCTTCGAGTACAATATACTGTTTCTGTTGATGATAGAAAAAATGTAGAAGGAAAGTTCAAAGAAGGTCAGATGTAATTAAAGTAGGCCTACCATAATAAATAAATGAATAACAATTGGAAGAATGAAAAGGCAAGGCCCTAATGGAGCATTATAGCCACTTGGGTGTCTTCACGTTGCTCTTTTGGAGCTGAAACCAAAATGAAACATCATACAGGCGGCACTGCAGGAGGAAAGCATCAATTGGAGCGGATTGGCCTCTTTCTTCTAAAGTTAAAGGAAGAGGGGCGCCTGGGTGGCTCAGTCGGTTAAGTGTTTGATTTTGGCTCAGGTCATGATCTCGTGGTTCATGGGTTCGAGCCCCGTGTCAGGCTCTGTGCGGACAGCTCAGAGCCCGGAGCCTGCTTCAGATTCTGTGTCTCCCTCTCTCTGCCCCTTCCCCAGCTCACACTCTGTCTCTGTCTCTCTCTCTCTCTCTCTCTCTCTCTCTCAAAAATAAATAAACATTAAAAAACTTTTTTCTTTTAAGTTAAAGAAAGAAAAAGAAAAGATTCTTGAGGAAGTGTGGATAACCATTGGGCTTATAACAATTGGGTGAGCAAATTTGAGTTCGTTTCTGTTGATTCATTTACAGGAAATTCACTCTTAGAAGAAAAAATCTGGGGAAAGGAAAAGATAATATACACAAAGAAATGAAAATAACTAAAAACAAAACAAAAGAAGAAATCCAGAGATATTCTGAAAACTTTATATTAACTTGAATATCTTCCTGCCCTAAACTTGTGGCCATAATTTTGAAAAACCAGATGGAGTTTACTATTTTACCTTCCTTAGAGAGTTTGTTGACCTGGGAGAGATTTTGAAGTATTACTGAATCCAGTTTGAACCTTTTCCTCTTGCTTTTCTACTATGGCCTGTCACTGGTCACAGAAGATGGAGAGGATGTGGTTGCTTTCAACATTTGGGGTGGGGTCAACTTTTATTTTCAAAATGATGTAACTCTCGATCTAAAACTTGGGAGTGTTTAATGCTCATGGCATGGTGTCTATAGTTTACAAGTTTGGCTCACAATTGAAATTTCGTTTATTCATTAATTTTGTTTCCTGGCAACATGTGAGCTAGCACATCTTCCAAATTTGTTATGATTCACAAAGAAAAATCTTAAAGTGACTTTTTCCACTTTACTGCCAGATTACTTTTTAAGAAGTACTTAAACTGTGTCTTGAGGACATGAAATAAAATAAACATTATTGGTACCGACCGCTATTCATAGGCATTATTTTATTTCATTGTCTCTCTTGAATGTAATTGGCTTCAAAGCAAAACACAATTGCTTTGGGGAGGATGAGAGATGTTTTTCTGCATAGTGATAAATTATTTTTCATTCCTGAATTGACTGCCTGTGCCTGTGTGGTGTATTCTGTCCGCCTTTATCCTACGGTACCTTCTGCCCTCTGCTTTGAACCCGACTGAACTTGTCTAGTGTTCTGGGTTCCTTCCTGGTGATCTCACGATGGGATTTCCCAGTGTTGGCTTGGCCCTGTGCTGGAAAGTGTTCTGGGCAGGCTGGGTCTCAACCAAGCTCCACCCATTGAAGCAGGCCCTGGGCCCAGGTCCTCTCTGCCTGCAGGATGCATCTGGCCAGCTGCTTGTTTGGTGTGGAGTTTATCCTCTGAGACCTTCGCAAACCTTTCTGATTGTGACGCATAGGAAGAAAAAAATGTTGGCATCACAACTCAATACACAGGTACCTTTAACTCCACATTTGTAAATATGTAAGTGAAAGTTGCACGAATTGGCCCTTGCATTTAAGTCATGCTTCGCACGCTACAGTTTTCTATTCTGTTCCATTTCATTAAATTCCACTAAGATGTGTTGGTCATAGCCCATTATATTTACTTCATAATCTGTTAATAGCTTCTGATTTAAGATTTGAAAACTCTCCCTGACATTCTGATAAACATGATTCCTTTTCAGAGAACCCTTTCTTAATATCCTTCTTCGTAAATATCACCAGTGAGGGGACTGTTTCACTCTGGGAGGTGGCCTCTCTATTCCTTATTTTGAGTGTTTAGAGTACTTGTTCCTAGAATATATTAGGAAGGATCTTTTATTCATTAGGAAAGAGTGCAAATCTGTGATTAATGATTACATTTCAGGTTTCCAGCGCTAAGTGGAATAAATCCTGCAGCACATTGTTTCCAATTGGTGCCCAGAATAAAATCAGCCACAGCTCATTTACTGTTATAAAACCTTTAAAAAGGCATACTGTAAAATAGAAAAATTTTGACAAAGCATTAAAAAATGGGAATTTGGAGTAAATATTAACCTTACTGAGGAAATCATAAGAGAAAGTTAAATATCTTTTCATGTATCCTAACACCTTAAAGTCTGCCTCATTTTGGTTTTGATATTTTCCTACCATTAGGGCAACAAGATTTAGCAATTTGAATACAGTTTTTGCCATTGTTAAGGTGTCCTTTACTTTTTAAACTTTCTATTGCAAATAATTCTTTACTTTTTTGCATGTGGTGTTGTCAGAATATTAGGGGATTGCTCTTTAAAATAAATGGGACTAGGAGCGCCTGGGTGGCTCAGTCGGTTAAGTATCTGACTTTGGCTCAGGACATAATCTCACAGATTGTGGGTTTGAGCCCCACATCGGGCTCTGTGCTGACAGCTCAGAGCCTGGAGCCTGCTTCGGACTCTGTGTCTCCCTCTCTCTCTCTGCCCCTCCCCCCCTCAAAATAAATAAACATAATTTTAAAAACCGTTTATAAATAAATGGGAGTAACCTCATGTTCAGGTAGAAAAGGATCTGAAATTCTTTATGAAATTCTGAATTCTTTATGCTGGAATGGCTAAAGCAAAGAACCAGTTCCATTAATTTATATGGAAATATTTTTTTAGTGTTCCCAGACCCAAAAAATAACCTGTCTTAGGCTGTTCTGATAACTTAGGGCACGTCTTGCTAATGATGTGCAAAAGACATCCAAATAAAGCAAAGATGCTCATAGACACAATTCAAGTTTTGGCATGTGGATGCTGAGATACCAAGTGTGGTTCCCAGGGAAGGATCCTGGTGGTGCCACTCTTGCTGCTTGGGGCATGTGCTGCCTCTAATGGCTTGCTACAAGACAAGTGCTGAACGCTATTTTGACTTTTCCGCCTTTTTTTTTGTCAAAGGGAAAATCTTGAAATTTCCTTCAGCTAGCAAAAAATGCGTAGTAATGTAGGTCTTTCGTAAAAGTAAAGTTGCATAATTCAGACTTTGGAAAGGTGGAAGGAGCCTGTATTCTTAACCATTGATCTTGAAGAAGTAGCCTCCAGAGCCTTTTGACTTGTGATGATGTGGCTCTGCTGTAAAGCTGTTGATTTGTTCTCCTTTTCTATCTTGTGTTGGATTCCTTGTGCTGACTTCTTTTGGGGTACATATCCTCATTTGGTGGAGCAATTCTCCATTGGTTTCCAGAGAAAGTGTTCACGAGAGGTAGATTTTGAAGCCTCACATATCTGCATGTGTTTATTCTGTCCTCCAGCTTGAATGTAACTTGGCTGGATATGGAATTATACTCTGGAAATTGTCTCCCTGAGTTTCGAAGGTGTTGTTCTATTGTCTTCGAACCTTTAGTGTGCTGTTGAGATATCTGATGTCACTCTGATTCTTGATGGTTTGAACGAAACTTTTTTTTCTCTCTGAGGCTTTTTTGGGTCTTTTCTGTCACCACTGTTATGAAATTCTGGGTGTTGGTTTGGAATGGTTCTCTTTGCATCCCTATCCTGTTGCACCTGACGGACTCTTTCTAGTCTAGAAACTCCTGCATTGTAGTTCTAGGAAATTTTCTTGATACGTTTGATTTCTTCCTCTTTGTTTTTCTTTCTTTCTCTCTCTCTTTCTTTCTTTCTTGCTTGCTTGCTTGCTTGCTTGCTTGCTTGCTTCTCTTCTTGGTGAGATATTCAACCTCTAGGACCAATCCTCTGATGTTCTTTTCTGTTTTCTATGTCATTGTCTCATATCTCTGTTTCTTGATATTTCTTCAACTTTCATTTAACCTTTCTAATTAAGCTTGTCTTTCTGTTACTTTTCATTTTCAAGAGTTCCTTTTTGTTTTAAAATTTTTTCTAGGTGCATTTATCATTTTGTTAATCTGGGCCTCTTCTTTCCTATTATGGGATTTCCTTAAGTCTCTGGTAGTAATTGACTGCCTATTCATATGTGTGGACCTTTATATTAGTTTCCTGTTGTGGTTGAAACAAATCACCACAAACATAGTGACTAAAACAATACAGACTTATCTTACACAAGACAAGATATAAGGTTAGATTCTCACTTGGGTCTCACAGGGATAAAATTAAGGTGTTAGTAGGACTCCATTTCTTTTTGGAGGCTCTGGGATGAGCTTTATCTAGGTTCTAGAGGCCACATAAATTCCTTTGCTCTTGGCTCCCTTCCTACATCTTCTAAGCCAGCAACATCGCATCTCTCTGATTTTTTTCTCTGGTCACATGTCTCTATGACCACAGCCAGGAAAGGTTCTTTGTTTTTGAAGACTCATGTGATTGGATTTGGTTCATCTTGATAAACTAGGATAATCTGTCACCACAGCCCTTAATTTAATCACACCATCTGTGAGTTAGGATGTGGACATCTTTGAGGGGACCATTGTTCTGCCTACCACAGGTTCTAAACAGCTGATTATCCATTCTATGTTTGTGTTGGGGAGGAAGTTTCATGTACTATAAGGTTGATAACAATTTGGTTCCATCCCTTTCCTTTGGAAACTTTGATGTCAGAATCTTTAGATCTTTAGTCTAGGTCATAGAGTACTTAAGCTTTATGTATCATGTTATGTTTGCAATAGATGACATTTTTAATTTTGTATGTCATGAAATTCATATTGAATTTTAGAAGAAAAATAAATATATAAAGATAAACACAATTATTATAACTGAGGAGCCACTGTCAGAGCCAACATTTATAAATTTTTGTTTTTTTCTGAACTTAATTTGAAAACTTTCATAAATGCATAGAAGTTAAGGAATTATATAGTTATATCTACTTACATATTCATTTCCTGTATTCAACAATTATTTGTATTTCTAGAGTCAATTTTCCCTTGGTTGATTTTCTCTTACTACTTGTCTCTTGTATTTCATAGATTTTTGTCTTTATTATTTGTTTACTACTATTAATGTTGGATTTAATTCCTTTTTAGCTTCTTAATGTGGAAGCTTAGATCATTGATTTTATACCTTTTTGTTTCCTAATATAAACTTTATGGTGTCATAAAATTTATTCTAAGGACTGCATTAGCTGCATCCCCCAAATTCAGATACATTCTATTCTCATTATCATTTGTTTTTGCACTAATTTATAATTGTCTGTGATTTGTTCTTTGACCCATGAGTTATTTAGAAGTGAGTTGATTTTGGGGCGCCTGGGTGGCTCAGTTGGTTGAGTGTCCGACTTCGGCTCAGGTCATGATCCCACGGTTTGTGGGTTCGAGCCCCGTGTCGGGCTCTGTGCTGACAGGTTGGAGCCTAGAGCCTGCTTTGGATTCTGTGTCTCCCTCTCTCTCTGTCCCTTCCCCACTCGTTGCTCTCCCTCTCTCAAAAATAAATAAAAATGTTAAAAAAAATTAAAAAAAAAGAAGTGGGTTGATTTTTATATACATTCAACTTTTAGCTATCGTCTTATTGCCTTTGTTGCAGAAGCATACTTAAAATGATTTCAGTCCTTTGACATTGATTGAGACTTGTTTTTATAGCCCGGCATTAAGTAGGTTTTGGTGAATACTCCATGTACCCTTAAAAGAATGTGTGTGCTCAAAATACTACAAGAACTGATAAATAAATTCAGTAAAGTCACAGGATACAAAATCAGTGTTCAGAAATCTGTTGCATTTCTATACACTAATAATGAAGCAGCAGAAAGAGAAATTAAGAAAACAATCCCATTTACAATTGCACCAAAAGTAATAAAATGCCTAGGAATAAACTTAACCAAAGAGGTCAAAGGTCTGCACTCTGAAAACTATAAAATATTAATGAAAGAAATTGACAACACAAAGAAATGGAGAGACATTCCATGCTCATGGGTTGGAAGAACAAATATTGTTAAAATGTCTATACTACCCAAAGCCGTCTAACACATTTAACGCAATCCCTATCAAAATACCAATAGCATTTTTCACAGAACTAGAACACACAGTCCTAAAATTTATATGGAGCCACAGAAGACCCCGAATAGCCACAGCAGTCTTGAGAAAGAAAAGTAAAGCTGGAGGCATTCAAGCAAAGCTTGAAATCCACAATTCTGGGCTTCAAGTTATGTTACAAAGCTGTGGTCATCAAAACAATGTGATACTGGCACACAGATCTTAGACACACAGATCAATAGAACAAAACAGAAAACCCAGAAATAAACCTACAGTTATATGGTCCGTTAATCTTTGACAAAGGAGGAATGAATATCCAATGGGAAAAAGACAGTCTCTTCAACAAATGGTGTTGAGAAAACTGGACAGCAACATGTGAAAGAATGAAACTGGACCACTTTCTTTCACCATACACAAAAATAAATTCAAAATGGGTCATGGACCTAAAATGTGAGACCTGAAACCGTAAAGATCCTAAAAGAGAGCACAGGCAGTAATTTCTCTGACATTGGCTGTAGCAACAGTTTTCTAGATATGTCTTCTGAGGTCAGGGAAATAAAAGTCAAAGTAAACAACTGGGACCACATCAAAATAAAAAAGCTTCTTCACAGCTGAAGGAAATAATCAACAAAACTGAAAGGCAATTTACTGAATGGGAGAAGATGCTGCAAATGACATATCCAATAAAGTATCCATAATATATAACAGACATACACAACTCAACACCAAAACACCCCAAATAATCCAATTAAAAAATGGGCAGAAGATATGAACATTTCTCCAAACAAGACATCCAGATAGCCAACAGACACATGAAAGGATGCTAGGCATCACTCATCATCAGGGAAATGAAAATCAAAACAGCAATAAGATACCATCTCAATCTGTCAGAATGACTAAAATTAAAAATACAAGAAAAAACAAGTGTTGGTGAAGATGTGGAGAAAAAAGGAACCGTCCTGCACCGTTGGTGGGAATGCAAACTGGTGCAGCCACTCTGGAAAACAGCATGGAAGTTCCTCAAAAAGTTAAAAGTAAAACTATCCTATGACCTAGTAATCGCACCCCAAAGTTCAAAAGCACTAATTCATGCACCCTTATGTTTATTGCAGCATATTTACAATAATCAAATTATGGAAGCAGCCCAAGTGTCCATTGATGGATGAGCGGATGGGGAGGATGTGGTGTGTGTGTGTGTGTGTGTGTGTGTGTGTGTGTGTGTGTGTGTGTGTATGAAATAGAATATTATTCAGCCATAAGAAAAGTGGGGTCTTGTCATTTACAACAACATGGATCGAGCTCAAGAGTATAATGCTAGTGAAATAAGTCAGAGAAGGACAAATACCATATGATTTCACTCATATGTGGCATTTAAGAAACTAATGTGCAAAGAAGAAAAGAGAGAGAGATAAACCAAGAAACAGATTTTAACTATAGAGAGTAAACTGAAGGTTACCAGAGGGGAGGTAGGTCAGGGGGATGGGTGAAATAGGTGATAGGGATTAAGAGTACACTTATGATGACCATTGAATAATGTATAGAATTGTTGAATCGCTATAATATATACCTGAAACTAATACAACGCTGCAGTTAACTATACTGGAATTAAAATGAAAAAACTTCATTAAATTAAAAAAAAAAAGAATGTGTGTGCTTTCTACAGTTGTTGGATGTAGTGTTTTATAAAAGTCAATTAAGGAGCACTTAGCTGACTTGGTTGGTAGAGTATGTGACTCTTTTTCATTTTTAAAAAGTTTCTTAATTTTTTAATTTAAATCCAAGTTAGTTAACATATGGTGTAATAATGACTTCAGGAGGAGAATTTAGTGATTCATCACTTACATATAACACCCAGTGCTCATGTCAACAAGTGCCCTCCTTAATGTCCATCACCCATTTAGCCCATCCCCTCCTCACTTCACCTCCAGCAACCCTCAGTTTATTCTCTGTATTAAAGAGTCTCTTATGGTTTGTCTCCCTCTGTGATTTTGTCTTCTTTTTGCTTCCCTTCTCCTATGTTCACCTGTTTTATTTCTTAAATTCCACATATGAGTGAAATGATATTTGTCCTTCTCTGACTGACTTATTTTGTTTAGCATAATATACTCTAGTTCATCCACATTGTTGCAAATGGCAAGATTTCATTCTTTTTGATTGCCGAGTAATAGTCCATTGTATGTATGTATGTATACATACATACATACGTGTGTGTGTGTGTGTGCGTGTGTGTGTGTATCAGTTCATCAGTAAACGGACATCTGGGCTCTTTCCATACTTAGACTATTGTTGATAGTGTAAGCATGTGACTCTTAATCTCAGGGTATTGACTTCAAGCCCCATGTTGGGCATGGAGCCTATTTAAAATAAAAAAAATAAAAAGCGTCAATTAAGTTAAGTTGGTTGGTAATGCTGTTCAGATCTTTTATATCCTTACTAGTTTTTTCCTTCTTGTTCTATCAATCTGTAGAAGAGTATTAATATCTCCAACCACAATTGCAGATCTATTTTTTCTTTCTTTAGTTTTTCCAGTTTTTGCTTTATATATTTCTGAAGGCCAATTCATAGGGTGCATAAACATGTGGGATTGTTATATTTTCATGGGAATCAACACATTTTCATTATAAAACATTTTTTTTTAATTTCTGGTCATATTCCTTATCTCAAAGCCTACATTGACATTAATATAACCATTCCCACATTTTTTCTCAGTGTTTATCTTTCCTTTGCTTAAAATCTGTTTGTTGTATCTGTACGTTTCCATTTTGCTTTTTTTAAAATACAGCCTGGCAATCTTTTTACATGGTGGATTTGTCTGTTTACATATACTGTAATCATTGATGATTGGGTTCAAGTGTACTAACTTGGTATTTGTTTTCTATTTATCCCTTCTGTTTTTGTTCCTCTGTTTTTCCTCTCCTGTCCTCTTTTATATAAGGCATTTTTTAGTATTTCATTCTATTGTTTCTTTTGGCTTTTAGCTATACTACTTTGAGTTACCCTAGTGCTTGCTATGAATTACATTATTTACAAGATACAAATTATACATCAGAAAAAAATGTAGAAACCTTACAGCAGTATAATTCTATTTACTTCCCCTCCCCTTTTTGCTCCTATAATATATTATGCTTCTACATTTGTTGCAGACTTCACATTACATTGTTACTTATATTCTCTTCAAAGAGACACTCATCTTTCTTAAAAGTTTAGAATGAATGAATATCCATACACATATATAAATATAAATATTAGAGAAAAATGTCTTTTTATATTTGCCCCCATGGTTATCCTTTTTGGTATTCTTGATTCCTCTGAATAGAGTCTGGTTTTCATTTATCATTTCCATCAGCCTGAAGGAAATCTTTTACCATTTCATTTAGCACAAGTTTGCTGGTAACAAATTCTGTCACCTTTTATGTTAAAATTCTTTATTTCAGGGGCGCCTGGGTGGCGCAGTCGGTTAGGCGTCCGACTTCAGCCAGGTCACGATCTCGCGGCCCGTGAGTTCGAGCCCCGCGTCAGGCTCTGGGCTGATGGGCTCAGAGCCTGGAGCCTGTTTCCGATTCTGTGTCTCCCTCTCTCTCTGCCCCTCCCCCGTTCATGCTCTGTCTCTCTCTGTCCCAAAAATAAATAAACGTTGAAAAAAAAATTAATAAAATAAAATAAAATGAGAACACTTGAGTTCTAAGCTCTTAGCAAATTTCAATTATGCAATACAGTTGTGTCAACCATAGTCACTATGTTACACTTTAGCTCCTCAGACCTTATTCATATTATAGCTGAAAATTTGTACCTGTTTATTAGCCTCTCCTTGTTTCGCCTGCTCCCTAGACCCTGGCAACCATCATTCTACCCTGTTCCTGTGAGTTTGACTTTTTTTTTTTTTTTAAGATTTTACATAGAAGTTATACTATGTAGTATTTGTCTTTCTCTGTGTGAATTATTTCACTTAATGTCCTCCAGGCTCATCCATCTTGTCACAGATGATAAATTTCTTTTTATGGCTGAATAATATTCTTGTGTGTGTGTGTGTGTGTGTGTGTGTGTGTGTGTGTCAAATTGTTTGTATCCATTCCTCTGCTGATGGACATGGGTTGCTTCCATACCTTGGGTATTGTGAATAATGCTGCAATAAACGTGGGAGTACAGATATCTCTTCAAGATATTGATTTAGTTTCCTTCGCGTATTTACCCAGAAGTGGGATTGGTAGATCATAGGTATTTCTGTTTTTAATTTTTTGAGGAAACTCTATTCCATTTTCCATGTGTCTGTACCAGTTTACATTCCCACCAGCAGTGTAGGAAAATT
Source organism: Prionailurus bengalensis (assembly GCF_016509475.1). Taxonomy (NCBI): domain Eukaryota; kingdom Metazoa; phylum Chordata; class Mammalia; order Carnivora; family Felidae; genus Prionailurus; species Prionailurus bengalensis. The sequence continues at coordinate 104,847,991 of NC_057349.1, forward strand.
CCCTTTTCTCCACATCCTCACCAGCGTTTTTCTCTTGTCTTTTTGATAACAGCCATTGTAATAGGTGTAAGGTGATGTCTCGTGGTGGTTTTGGTTTGCATTTTCCTGGTGATTAATGATTTGAGTACCTTTTCATTTACATGTTGCCTGCTTTTATACATTGTTTGGGAGAATGTCTGTTCAGTTCCTCTGCCCATTTATTAATTGGGTTATTATTATTATTTTTTTAAGTTGTGTGAGTTCCTTATATATCTTGGATATTAACCCATTATCAGATAAGTATTTTGCAAATATTTTCTTGAATCCCATGGGTTGCCTTTTCATTTTGCTGATGGTTTCCTTTGCTATATTTTTTTTTTTCTGAAGCGTTTAGTTTTGATGTCCTATGTGCTTGTACTTTTGGTGTCAAATCCAAAATAGCCTTCCTAAGACCAGTATCAGAGAGCATTTTTGCTGTTTTTTTCCTAGTAGTTTTATGGTGTTAGTTCTTATGTTCAAGTTTGATCCATTTTGAGTTGATTTTTGTGTACAGTGTAAGATAGAGATTCAGTATAGTTCCTTTGCGTGAAGCTATCCAGTTTTCTCAACACCATCCATTGAAGACACTATTCTTTCCCTATTGTATATTCTTGTCTCTTCTGTCAGAAACTAATTTGCTGTATACGCATGGGTTTATTTCTGGGCTCTCTATTCTCCATTGGTCTATATGTCTGTTTTTATGCCAGGACAATACTGTCTGATTACTGTGACTTTGTAATACTATTTGAAATCAGGAAGTGTGATGATGCCTCCAGCTTTGTTGTTCTTTCTCAAGACTGCTTAGTCTATTCAGTCTTTTGTGGTTTCCTATGAATTTTAGGATTTTTTTTTCTATTTCTGTGAAAAATGCCTTTGGAATTTTGATGGGGATTGCATTGAACTTATGAGTGGTTTTGGATAGTATGGACATTTTAAACAAGATTAGTTATTTCAATTCATGAGCATGGGATAGTTCTCCATGTATTTGTATGTTCTTTAATTTCTTTCATCAATGTTTTATAATTTTCAGTGTTGAGATCACTTACCTGATTAAATTTATTCCGAAGTATTTTTTGATGCTATTATAAATGAGATGTTTTTCTTAATTTCTCTTTCTGATAGTTGTTAGTGTACAGAAACACAGCTGATTTTTATAAATTGATTTTGTATCTTGCAACTTTATTGAATTCACTTATTCTAACAGATTTGTTTGGTAGTTTTGTTTTTTGTTTTTTTTTTTTTTGTTTGTTTTTTGGGCTTTTTTTGGTGGAATCTTTAAGTATCCCTAAAAGATACCTATAAAGTGTCCTTTGTATAATATCATGTCATCTTTAAATAGAGGAAGCTTTACTTCCTTCTGATTTGGATACTCTTTCTTTTTTTCTTTTTCTTTTTCTTTTTTTTTTTTTTGTTTGCCTAATTGCTCTGGTTAGTACTTCTTTTTTTTTTAATTTTTTTTAATGTTTGTTTATTTTTGAGAGAGAAAGACACACACACAAAGTGTGAGTGGGTAAGGGGCTGAGAGAGGGAAACACAGATCCAAAGCTGTCTTTAGGCTCTGAGCAGTCAGCACAGAGCCCAGTGTGGGGCTCCAACTCACCAACTCAGATCATGACCTGAGCCGAAGTTGGACGCTTAACTGACTGAGCCACCCAGGCACCCCTGCTCTGGCTAGTACTTCTGACATTACATTGAATAAAAATGGTGAGAATCGGCATCATTGTTTTGTACCTGATCTTAGAGGAAAAGCTTCTAACTTTTCCCTGTTGAGTGTAATGTTAGCTGTGGGCTTGTCATATATGGCTCTTATTATGTTTAGGTATGTTCCTTTTATACCCAGTTTGTTGAACTTTTATGATAAAAAGATACTGAGTTTAGTCAAATGCTTTTTCTTCATCTGTTGAAGTGATCATATGATTTTTACCTTCATTTTAGTAAATGTGGTGTATCACATTTATTGATTTTTACATATTGAGCCATCCTACATCCCTAAAATAAATCCTACTTGGTCATGGTGATGATCTTTTTAATGTGCCATTGAATTCAATTTGCCAATATTTTGTTGAGGATTTTTGAATATATGTTCATCAGGGATATTGGCCTATAATTTTCTTTTTTTTACAATGTTTTTGTCTTCCCTTGGTATCAGGCTAATGCTGACCTCATAAAATGAGTTTGGAAGTATTCCATTCTCTTTTATTTTTTTGAAAGAGTTGGAACAGAATTGGTTTCAATTCTTTAAATGTTTGGAAGCATTCATCAGTGAAACTATCTAGTCCTGGACTTTTCTTTGCTGAGAGCTTTTTGATTACTGATTAAATCTCCTTGCTAGTAGTTGGTCTGTTCAGATTTTCTGTTTCTTCATGGTTCAGTCTTGGTAGGTTGTGTATTTCTAGGAATTTGTCTATTCCTTTAGGTTATCTAATTTGTTGGTGTATAATAGTTCATAGTGATTTCTTTAAAAAAAATTCTTTAATGTTTATTTTTGAGAGACAAAGGTGGGGGAGGGGCAGAGAGAGACAGAGAGACACATGTACACAGAATCTGGAATAGGCTCCAGGCTTAGAGTTGTCAGTATAGCACAGAGCCCAATGCGGGACTCAAACTCATGAACCCCTGAGATCGTGACCAGTTCCAAAGTCTGACGTTTAACCGACTGAGCCACCCAGGCACCCTGTTCATAGTAATTTCTTATGAGCCTTGGTATTTTTGTGTCATCAGTTGTAACATCTATCATTTCTGATTTTGAGTCTTCCTTGCTTTTTATTAGTCTAAAGGTTGGACAATATTGTTTATCTTTTTTAAAAAAAAAACGGCTCTTAGTTTCATTGATCTTTTCTATGGTCTTTTTATTCTGTTTTATTTATTCCTGCCTCATCTTCATTATTTCCATCCGTCCATTAATTTTGGACTTAATTTGTTCTTTTTCTAATTCCTTGAGATGTAAAGTTAGCTTGTTTATTGGGGAGCTTTCTTTTTTCTTAGTGTAGGCTTTTATCGCTGTGAACTTCCCTCTTATATTTTTATTTAAAAAATGTTTTAAGTTTATTTATTTTAAGAGAGAGCATAAGTGGGGGAGGAACAGAGAGAGAGGGAGAGAGGGAATCCCAAGCAGGCCCACAACTGTCAGCGTAGAGCCTGATGTGGGGCTCAAACTCATGAACCAGGAGATCATGACCTGAGCCAAAATAAAGAGTTGGCCACTTAACCAACTGAGCCACCTAGGCACCTCTGTGAACTTCCCTCTTAGAACAGTTTTTGCTGTATCCAATATGTTTTGGTATGTTGTGTTTCCATTTTCATTTGTCTCAAGGTGTTTTTTTATTTTCCTTTTGTTTTCATCTTTAACTCGCTGGTTACTTAGGAGCATGTTGTTTAATTTCCATCTATAATTGATTTCCAGTTTTATACCATTGTGGTTGGAAAAGATGCTTACTGGTCCAGCTCCTGGGTGGCTCAGTCATTTAAGCATCTGACTTGGGCTCAGGTCATGATCTCGTGGTCCATGAGTTCGAGCCCTGAGTCGGGCTCTGTGCTGACAGCTCAGAGCCTGGAGCCTGCTTCAGATTCTGTGTCTCCCTCTCTCTCCACCCCTCCCCCATGCACACTCTGTCTCTCTCTCTTTCAAAAATAAACATTTGAAAAAAGAAAAGATGCTTACTATGATTTCAATTTTCTTAAATTTATTAAGAGTTGTTTTGTGACCTAACATATGATCTATGCTGGAGAATGTTCCACATGGGCTTGAGAAGACTGTGTATTCTGTTACTGTTGGATGGAATGTTTTCTAGATGCCTATGTGGAGTCATCTGGTCTAATGTGTAGTTTAAGTACAATTTTCCTTCCTGATTTTTTTTTGTCTGGATGATCTATTCATTGTTGAAAGTGGGGTATTGAAATTTCCTACTATTACTGTATTTGCTGTTCATTGCTGATTACTGTATTGCTAATGATCTGTTAATATTTGCTTTATACATTTAGGTGTTTCTACGTTAGGTGCATACTTATAAATGTTATATCATCTTGGTGAATTGACTCCTTTATCATTATGTATCGACCTTCTTTGTCTCTTGTGACCATTTGAGGCAACAGCACAGAGCCTGATGCGCGGGCTCAAACTTGAAACAGTGAGATTATGACCTGAGCTGAAGTCAGGACACTTAACTAATTGAGCCACCCAGGCACCCCGATAACTTTACTTTTAACACATACAAAAGCTCTACATTTTTACACTCTTCCCCACCACATTTTATGTTTTCGATGTCAAAATTTACATTTCTTTACCCCCATTTACATTTTTAAATATTGTGCATCTATGGGGCGCCTGGGTGGCGCAGTCGGTTAAGTGTCCGACTTCAGCCAGGTCACGATCTCGCGGTCCGTGAGTTCAAGCCCCGCGTCGGGCTCTGGGCTGATGGCTCAGAGGCTGGAGCCTGTTTCCGATTCTGTGTCTCCATCTTTCTCTGCCCCTCCCCCATTCATGCTCTGTCTCTCTCTGTCCCAAAAATAAATAAACGTTGAAAAAAAATTTTTTTATAAAAAAAATATTGTGCATCTATTAAAAAATTATTATATAATTATTTTTTGTGTTCTTTTAAAATTTATACTAAAGTTCTAAGTGATTTACTCACAACCATTACAACATTAGAGTATTCTGAATTTGGGTATATATTTATTTTTACCTGTGAGTTTTATACTTTCCTATGTCTTCATGTTAGTAATTAGCATCCTTTCGTTTCAACTTGAAGAATTCCCTTTAATACTTCCTGTAAGGCTGGTTAGTGGTGATGAGCTCCTTCAGCTTTTGTTTTGGTTAGCTTTATCTCTTCTTCATTTCTGAAAGATGACTTTGATGGGTAGAGTATTTTTTGATTGGCAGGGTCTTTGTTGTTGTTGTTGTTGTTGTTGTTGTTGTTAGTATTATTATTAAAACATTTTGAATATGTCATCCCACTCCCTTCTGACCTGAAAGGTTTCTGCAGATAAATCTGCTCATAGTCTTAGGGGGGTTCCTAAGTATGTTAACGACTTACTTTTCTATTGCTACTTTATGATTCTTTCTTTATCTTTTATTTTTGACAATTTAAATGTATCTTGTGGGTCTCTTTAGATTCATCTTTTTTTAACCCTTTGAGCTATCTGTATCTGGATGTCTGTTCATTTCTCCCCCAATTTAGCCATTATTTCTTTGAATAAACTTCTGTCCCTTTCTCCCTTTTTTCTTTCTGATACCCCTATAATGTTTCTATTGGTCCTCTTCATAGTGTCCTTTAAGTCCCTTAAGCTATCTTTCCTTTTTTCTTTTTTTTCTTCTCTGGCTGGTTGAATTCCACTTCCCTGTCTCTACGTTTACTGTTCCTTTTTTCCGCTTGAGCTAGTCTGCTGATGAATCCTTCTATCAAATTTTTCGGTTTCATTGTTATATTTTTCAGCCCTGTGATTTCCATTTGGTACTTTTAATATTTTCTTTTTGTTGAAATGCTTACTTATTTCATACATTGCCCTCCTGACTTTGGTAAACATCTTTATGACTATTATTTTAAACTCTCTATCAGGCAAGCATTCATCTGTATTTCATTAAGATTGCTTCCTAGAGATTTACCTCATTCTTTTGGGGAACATATTGCCCTGTTTGTTCATTTCGTTTTGAATCAAATCCCAAACATTCATTTCACTTTAGTATTTATTTGACATATATTTAATTTGAAATATTTGAAACATTTACATAGTTCACAATGTGCCATATCAGAATCCTATTACATACAATCCTTGAGAAAACAACCTTATACATATGTGCTTTTGTCTTTGTGGAGCTGTATTTCTGTAAGTAATAGAAGTAGGTCAAAAGATAAAATGTTTATATAATGTTGTTAAATTATTGCTAAACTCTACCCTATAGGATTTGTACTATTTTGCACCTCTAACAGCATTTTGACAGTGACCTCATTTCTCTACAGCTTTTACTAGAGTGTTTGTCATAGTTTGATATTTTACTAATCTGGATGTTACCTTATTGTTGATTTAATTTACATTTCTTTTATTGTGAGATGAGAATTTGGGAGGGCACATATATTTGCCTTTCTTTTTTGTTAACTGTCTTGTCTTCTGTTCATTTTTCTAATGACATTATGATTTTTTTTTTTTTATTTTAAGAGTCTTTTGTATGTTTGGATAAGTGTAGTTGTATTCAAGATATATGATGCAGGTATTTTTTCCCAATTTCTTATTTGTGTTTGACTTTGCTTGTGGTATTTTTTTCCCCTATGCAAAAGTTCTTTTTAAAGTTCTATATGGCCAAAACGATCACTTTATTTTTCTGTGCTTTCTGTTTTTGAGTCATGGTTGGAAAGGTTTTCCTTCCTTAGGTCACAAAGGAATTCATCCATTTTTTCTTCTAAGAGTACTGTGATTTCATGTTTTACATTTAGAGGCCTAATTTATTTAGAGTTTATTTTGCTGTATTCCATGAGGTTTGGATTCAGTTTTATCTTTTTTCAAATGACTGTCCAGTTGTTCCAAGAAACTTGTTTAAAGATACTTCTTTTTCCTGTTGATTTTTGATGCCACCTTTATCATGTGCCAAATTTCCACATTTCTGTTTTGCTTCATTTGTGTGTCTTTCTGTTCATATGTCAGTACCACTCTGTTTTGATTAGTGAAGCTTTAGAGCATGTTTTCTTCTCTGCTGAGCTAGTTACCCTCCATCATTGTTCTTTTAATTGACCTCCTTGGCTATTCTTGCATGCTTAATTTTTGTAATCAAGTTGACGATTTTAAGGCATTGTTTCTTACATGATCGTTGTATGCTTGCATAGTCATTGACTGAAGCAATGACGCAATAAGCTGTCCTGCTGAACCCTTTGAAACGTATTTTACATTGTTAACGTATAAATGTGTATGTGTGTAACATGTAAGTGTGTTTCTACTTATAAAATACCAAGATACTTTTTTAAATGTGCAAAAATCATTCGAATAAACTTTGTGAACAATATAGGCAAGTCTGTGTTATTCTCTCCTATTCTTTGTAGGTTTCACAGTTTTTCCATTATAATGGGTTCTTTGATAGTTTCTCATTAGAATTTGATAGGTAAGGACTAGGGTCCTTTGAGCTCTGCCATTCCAATGAAACAGAGGTCTTGTTATCAAATTCGAATCATCTTGCCTATCATGTTTCTCCGCCTTATCTTTTCAGGCTGGACACTAGCCCAGGCTGGACACTAGCCCACTGGTCAGCTAAAAGGGATTACAATCATAAAAGCTACTTGATTCTATTTAAATAGATTATGCTTGGATGGCACACTTGGATGTTTGGTTAAGACTTGTGTCAGTGAACTAAACATTGGAATAATGGCATAGCAGTGCCTTTTCCCATTTAACAACACTATTCATTTAGCTTGGTATATTTTGACATTCAAATTAATTAATTTTCTCTACACATTATTTAGAATATTTTTTTAAGTAAAAAAGAATATTCTCTTTAATTTCTGCTTTCACATAAGTGATTCCTCAATATTCTGCTTGAGTGAAGCCAACCTAAACTAAATTTTTGTATTTTAGATTTTAAAATTTGGGATACTGAATTCTCATCCTTAAAATGAAATTAAGTGGTAATGTTTTGCTGTACTGAATCTAGTAATTTAATGAATATAGAAATACAGATAGTGGGAGAAAATGTCTTTTATTTTTTAGGGGTGATAAGATATTTTTCCTGAAGATCTCTTAATGTATATATATTCCTTCCAGCAATACTTTTTACCAAGTAGGGAATAAAGTAGATGTTAAAAAGGAAGCTCACTGACCATTTCTGTTTATTGTAGCCCTGTCCTGCTTAAGGGGCTAAAGGTTCTGAGCATGCAAGTTCAGGCCCACTATCCCCTTCACCAACCGTACCTGGAGTAGAATATTGGGAGCCCCAGGCTCAGTGGATGTCTGTGGAGAGAGAAAGAGTTGTTTCAGGCATTCTTCATGATTGGTATCTCATGTTCCTTGGGTGGGTGTTGAGCAACCATATGGACACAGAATCATGGTATCTCTTCTAATGTCTGCCTTTTTCCCCCCACATTTCTTGCCTTGTATCTGCCTTGGTGTCATGAAAATGGCAGGACTTGGAACCCTGTAATGTATTTCAGCCTAAGTGCCCTTCTGCCTCGCTCTTGGTAGGTCTGTTAACTCTAGCACTTTCTTCTGGCCGGGTTCTTATTGCAAACTTGGTGACTTTTCTTTGAAAGCACTGTGCTTTTCCTCACAAAGAAGTAAAATGATTCTAGATTCAGATGATCTTGGATGCCATTCTTGGCTCCACCATTTAACTTAACTGTGTGATCTTAAGCATGTAATTTTCCTGTCTCTAAATACTACTTTTACAGCTTATAAAATGGACATGTAATACCTAATGTGAGTTTTGAAGATTAGATGAAATAAAGTACATAAAGGGCTTGGCACATGCCATGTGCTTAATATGAAGTACAACATCTCTGTTTCCTCCCAGTTATAAATAGTGAATTTTGCTTGATGATGCAAATGCCACTCTTAGGCACCTGATCAAACACTTGGAATATGGACACCAAGGCAGGCCAGAATTTAGCTGAATGTGCCCCTTGGATACCTGGCCACCCACTCAGAGGCCCCCACATCAAGTCTCTCTAAATTCCAGGTTTATTCTGCTCTCCTTGGAAAGTCACTGTCGAGGCCCCAATGTGCTTCACAGGCAAGGCCACACGGCTTAGAAATCCACTTCCTTTGGCTAAATTTTATAGGAATAACTTACGATATTTAATGTATTACTGACATTTAACATTCATAGTTAGTTTTCATGTTTAACTTATGGAAGGAAAAAAGATGAATCACAGCTGCCATTAGTCATGTTTTAAAAACAGTGGTACTACATGACTCTCCTAACTTATTGGAAGTTGTTTCTAAGCACACAAAGGCAATTGATTGAAAACTGAATGACTTTCTATCAGATTGCTGTCTTCAGGGTGCTTTTAGAGTGAATAGACTAATTTACATCTTAAGGTAGAATTGACCTTATTTTGGCATATTTGGGTGTGTGCCCCAGGGCACACAGTAGGCAGAGGTGTGGCTAATATACAGTAGACACAACAGCCATGAAGCTGGTAAAAGTGAAGTTGGTACTGCTCCAGCCTGTAAAGTTTACCCTTGGGAATAATTTCTGAAGTGTTCATTGCTATGTTCTACATTTAAATTCCTAATTATTTTAAAGCTTCTTTCATTTTTCTTAAATTTATATTGCTATAAATATCAAGTGTCTAAAACCAGATTATGTTAACATAAAAAGAAAATTTTTTTAGTGTTTATTTTTGAGAGAGAGAGAGAGAGAGACAGACAGAGCAGGAGCGGGGGAGGGGCAAAGAATCTAAAGCAGGCTCCAGGCTCTGAGGGGTCAGCACAGAGCCTGACATGGGGCTCGAACTTGTGAACTGTGAGATCGTGACCTGAGCCGAAGTTGGATGCTTAACCGACTGAGCCACCCGAAAGCCCCTAAGCCAGATTTTTTAACATGAATCTTCTGTATGAATTTACTAAATATTTTATAGGTTAATAAAACTAAATGTTACCTCAAAATGAGAAAAAGGATTGTTTTTGAGTTCTGCTTTTTGTAAAAGCTAAACAAGCAGTAGAGCTTCATTTAAACATGCTTATAAAAATGTATAAATTTGCCTATACCATGGATCAAATCATGACCTTCAAGATATAGTTACATATGGAAAAGTATGACATAAAATTGTTAGGCTGTAAAATGTGCTAGAAAACAGGACTAATAACCATGATAACATTGTAAAGGGAGTTACGAGTTGTCCCATTGTTTCTAGTATTTATTTTTTCTATACTATTGATTCATTTAAATAAATATCAGTGATTTTTTGACCCCTCTTAGATTTTAAACACCAAACTTCTGTTATTCCAAGCATTTACCTTAACAGTATTTGTGTAAATGAAATAACATAAAAGTATTCTGTGACCCTTGTAATACTAAATGTTAATCTTTTCACAGATGGTTATTTTGAAAGACTATGTATCTAGTAGAGCTATAAGACAAAAATGTAAATGCAGTCATTTGATCATAAATCTATAGAAATAAAAATAGATGCCAATATTATTATTAAGCTTCTTTTTACTCGTTTTATCAAGTGAACTGTCCAATTTTAAGTATGACTTCTTAGAATGCCCACTGTACTCTGTGCATAATAGATGGTTCAAAAGGCGTTTATGATAATGGAGGCAGTCTGTTCATATAAAACTATTATAAAAATTTGGATCAATGAAGCTATTGCATTTTGGAAAGATTTTTATGCCACTTTTCTTCCTTTTGTAGCCATCTTGATTCATGGAAGCAGCGCATCTTGATAACCTCTGTTCCTCTCCTCACCAACACCGTACCCCCAACCTAGGCCATTGATAGTTCATTTTTGTGTTCATATCCTTCTGTTTCACATAAATTCACTTAAACTTATCTCTGAAAGTGGTCTAGGCAGCTTTTTAAAAACTTTTTAGAGTCAGAACTCTTTTACACTCTTAAAAATTAATGAAAACATCAAAGAGCTTTGTGAAGACTATACCTATTGATATTTACTATATTAAAAATTTAGGCTGAAAGATATTTAAAATATGTATGCGTTCATTTTAAAGGTTCATTTTTTTTCCTTTTAGGGTGAGCGGTCCATTTTGTATTAACATTAACATAATTTTAGGAAGAAATAACTATACTTTTTTAAAACAAAGCATTTAGCACGAAAGAGATCTTGGTTGCTCATTCTTGCAGATTTTGCATGTCTGCTGTATTCAGTCTGTCGCAGTGTGGTGTTTTGGTTTCTATATATGAAGAAAACACAACCGCTTCATATCAATATGTGCTTGAAAAGGACAGAGTTTTTAAGAATCTTTTCAGAAAATTATGGACATTCTTTGATTCTATACTAGAACTTGACAAGTAGTAGTTGCATAAAAGTTGGTTTTAAATGGACTCTGATTCATAAAAGTATGGGATCTGAAGCCATGTTAATGAACTCCCATCTTTTAATTAGTAGACTAATCCATTGGTAGATTTTGCACGTCCAGGGGATCTTTTATCTGCGCATGGTTTTATAATACCTTGCCTTTTTTATTTTGAATGTTTGCTTGCTGAGTTATTCCAGTCTTCCAAGTGTTGATGTATTTAGTTATACAGTATAAAAATAAATCACATTTGTTATTACTGACCTCATCAGAAAAACTTTTATGTATTGGTAAACTCTTAAGTACATGGTAGATACACGTTTTCTAAAATTCTTATTTTCTCTTGGAAGCTCCAATTTAGTCATTGGCAGCAAAGGCTTTCAATTTTCTTTGAGCCGGCAGGCTTCTTCATCTTCAAGAAAACTTCCACTTAAATACCTAAGTCTAAATAATTGCAATTTGTCAGTTTGTCATTTTCTCACATAAAAATGATGTTTCATGGAAAAAAAAAAAAGGAGCTACTTCAGCTCTTAATGCATAGTTTCTTTTCGTTGTGATAGTTACTGCACTTTGGTGTCCACTGTGCTTTTTACATAGTTTTCATTTCATCACACAGAATATGGAAAAGAGATATACTCAAAGATTTGAGATTTGATAAAATTAATAATCTTCACACTTTATCAAGGATATTCTTTTTTAAAATTTTTTTAAATGTTTATTCATTTATTTATTTATTTAAAAAAAATTTTTTTTCAACGTTTATTTATTTTTGGGACAGAGAGAGACAGAGCATGAATGGGAGAGGGTCAGAGAGAGAGGGAGACACAGAATCGGAAGCAGGCTCCAGGCTCTGAGCCATCAGCCCAGAGCCCGACGTGGGGCTCGAACTCACGGATCCCGCGAGATCGTGACCTGGCTGAAGTCGGACGCTTAACCGACTGCGCCACCCAGGCGCCCCTAATATTTATGTATTTTTGAGGGAGAGAGAGAGAGCACAAGCAGGGGAGAGGCAGAGAGAGGGGGAGACAGAGAATCCCAAGCAGGCTCCAAGCTGTCAGCACAGAGCCCAAAGCGGGGCTCAAACTTGCAAACTGTGGGATCGTGACCTGAGCCTAAGTCAAACACTTAACTGACTGAGCCACCCAGGTGCCCCCTTTATCAAGAATATTCTTAAGTGAAACTGGCCTATGTGTGTGTCTGTGTGTGTAGCTTAGAATTCATGACAGTATGCAGAATCAGGCAAGGATTGCTAGAGCAGTTTGGTACCTCTGCTGGACTCTTGCTTAAGGTGCCAGTGTTTTTAACCTGTAAGTACTGTGGCACCATCAGTGCAAATGTCAGCATATAACGTATTTGTATTATCGGGAAACTAATTTTTACTTGAGGATTTCCTCAAAGAGTCTCTAAGGCCCTGGAGATCCATGGACCTTACTTTAAGAATGGCCCGTAAGGGAAGAAGGTATACTTTATAAAAAGAGGGCTACAGTAAACATTTCTCTAACCCCCCTCTTAACTGACTCGCCAGTGAAATTAGCCTCCATTCCTTGTGTCATCTGGCAGCAACTCTCACAAAATGCTGAATGTCAAGGTTGGCCAGCTGTCCTCTGCTATGTCCATTCATCTCTGTTCCCACCAGCAGAGTGAAGTGTTTTTGCAAATACCAGTTGTATTCTCAAATGACTTTATGCCAATGCCATCAATACTTTAGTTACACAATTTTAATATTATGTGAGTAAGTAGGAGTTCAAAAAGAAAAAACTTAGTGTTTCTAAAACTAACTTAAATGCTTTGGAATGACTTACTGTAAAAGATTGCTATCATATAATTTACTGTGGATGAGATTTGTAAAAGGTTAGGGAAAAACATGCAAATCTGGAAGGATTCTGCATTCCTTCACAAATATCTTTGATTTCTATATTATAAAGAAACTAAAGCTTGCAATTAGGATGATGTGTTGTGTGTGTTCTTTGCAGGAAAGAACAATGAAACCAATCTTTAGACTCACATTTTAAAAAATTTTTTATTTATTTACTTATTTTTTTAATTAAAAAAAATTTTTTTTATTTGACGTTTATTTATTTTTGAGACATAGAGAGACAGAGCATGAACGGGGGGCGGGGGGGGGGGGTCAGAGAGAGAGGGAGACACAGAATCTGAAACAGGCTCCAGGCTCCAAGCTGTCAGCACAGAGCCCGATGCAGGGCTCGAACTCACAGACTGTGAGATCATGACCTGAGCCGAAGTCGGTCGCCCAACCGACTGAGCCACCCAGGCGCCCCTCACATTTTTTTTTTAAAAAAGGCTTTTATCTCACCTTCAAAAGATTAATGAATGTATGTACATACGGATATGTTAAGCTGAAGTAAAATTCATAAATTAATACCTGTATCTTTTTTTTTAATGATTCACCACTTAACCAACTTTTCCAATAGATTTGCTGACCAGTAGTGAGAGTCACATTGAATCAGATAGTTACTTTGCGGCTATCCATGTGCTAGAAGCAAATTTCCTTTGGTTTCCATGATAGTAAAATATGCTCTCTCCCATCATTGCACTTTGAATCTGTGGCTGGGTCAAATTGTATTGGTAAAGTATTTAGATAACCTTTTAGAAATATAACTCTTACAGGTCAGATTTCATAATGATACAGTGATGAGCCGGATGGTATCAGCTTTTTTTTCAAAGTCAGTATACTAGCATTTTGTTGAGTTGGGAACTGCCTGGAATAAGCAAGTATATGGGGGCATCTTGGGGATTTCATAGTTTGCCTAATTTCATAAATTGCATAATAATACTTCCTGAAGGATGAGAATTATAATAATAAGTGTTCTTTGATCTACAAAAATAAGTTCCCTGGTCAATCAGATGTGTCAGGATTGGGGCGATGGTAGCGGTTCACTGATGTCAGCTCTACCATGGCCAGGTACGTATGTTGTCGTTAATAGATGCATCGTGACATGGTGCAGAGACAGGGGCTGGGAAACAAATGGCCTGGACTCTCTGCCTGGCTTGCTTAGCAACCACCAGGAGTCAGTGAAGACTGTGTTCCTAACTCCCTAACAGTGAGCTTGCAGGATAAGTTGTTTTCCCTGGAAGTGGAGGGTTCATTCATACTCTTCACACTGTTAACAGTGTGGCCTGGTTTTGTAGGCCTGTTCCTTCTTTTTTCCTTTTTTTCCAAAAATGTTTACTGAGTATCTGCGGTGTGTCAGACACTGTTGTAGGGTTAGGGATCCTATAGTGAATACAATAGAGGCAAAAATAAAACCCTGCACTTGTAGAACTTAACACCTGGTAGAGGATACATATACACATACATATACATGTACATGTACATACACAATCACACATACATACATGTATACATACACAAATGCTAAGAGGACAAAAAAAGTGACAAAGGGAAATGAGATACTGTTAGTTGGAATTCTGCAGGGTGACCATAGAAGGCAACATTAAGATCATGTCTTTTTTTTTTCTTTTTTTTTTTCAATATATGAAATTTATTGTCAAATTGGTTTCCATACAACACCCAGTGCTCATCCCAAAAGGTGCCCTCCTCAATACCCATCACCCACCCTCCCGTCCCTCCCACCCCCCATCAACCCTCAGTTTGTTCTCAGTTTTTAACAGTCTCTTATGCTTTGGCTCTCTCCCACTCTAACCTCTTTTTTTTTTTTTTCCTTCCCCTCCCCCATGGGTTCCTGTTAAGTTTCTCAGGATCCACATAAGAGTGAAAACATATGGTATCTGTCTTTCTCTGTATGGCTTATTTCACTTAGCATCACACTCTCCAGTTCCATCCACGTTGCTACAAAGGGCCATATTTCGTTCTTTCTCATTGCCATGTAGTACTCCATTGTGTATATAAACCACAATTTCTTTATCCATTCATCAGTTGATGGACATTTAGGCTCTTTCCACAATTTGGCTATTGTTGAGAGTGCTGCTATAAACATTGGGGTACAAGTGCCCCTATGCATCAGTACTCCTGTATCCCTTGGGTAAATTCCTAGCAGTGCTATTGCTGGGTCATAGGGTAGGTCTATTTTTAATTTTCTGAGGAACCTCCACACTGTTTTCCAGAGTGGATGCACCAGTTTGCATTCCCACCAACAGTGCAAGAGGGTTCCTGTTTCTTCACATCCTCTCCAGCATAAGATCATGTCTTTCATACAAACTCCTAAAAGAAGGCTATAGTCTAGAGGAAGTGGTCTCTCAGGACATTTTTATGTGTGCAAAGAGAGAGAGAATCTTAAGCAGGCTCCATGGTCAGCCCAGAGCCTGATGTGGGGCTTGAACCCATCATCTTGGGATCATGACCTGAGCCGAAATCAAGAGTTGGCCGCTCAGCTGACGGAGCTGCTCAGGTGCCCCTTTCAGAACATTTTTAAGTATCCTTGTCCTGGGATCTCTGGGGTTTGCATGGGAGAAATACTGCATCTTAGTTTTCACGGACTCTAACTGAAATTTAGCATTTCTTCCAAATGATGTACATAGGTAACCGCTATAGTAATATTGGGAGAACTTGTAACTTTGTTGCAGAGAGATATTTTTGTGTCCCATTATAGGTATTGTAGACACTCTTGCTTATGCTCATCACGACTTACAAATTATGGTAGTTCCTATCTCTACTGTTAAATCTTGGTTTTTAGTGCCGTAATAAAGAAGCATAGAGATTGCAACTTTTAAAAACTCTGTATTAATAGTTAGATGTCAAAGTAATAGTTTTCCTTATATCCCTACGTATTCTATCTTATGAATTTTAGAGCGTTGAGAAAGAGGCTGAGGCTTCACCAGATTGCCAAGAGGTCAGGAGGTTCCTGGCATAGAAATATTAAGCTTTCATTTAATCCCCAATCGAGAATTTTCTTCAACCTCCCAACCATACAGCACTTCCTTCACTTGTGTCCTTCTCCTAGAGATTAGTCACATACATCTTGAGATGGTTTGGGCTTTCTGGATAGTTCCGTAGAATTGTGATTGTGAAAGATCCCTTTTAAAAAGCTTCCTCTGTAATGCGGGCCACACAGTATTAAAACACTTGCAGAATAATGTAGCAAGTTAAGCAGAAAGTTCGCTTCCTAGAAAGTGACGGTTTCATATTTCACAGGTCAGCTTTTACATTTCTCTGGAAGTTATTACTCAGAGGACCTAAAGGCAGTGCAGTTCATCTTAAGAGAAAGAACAAGATGTAGAAATCTGAGTTAGAATCAGTTCATTTCACTCACTTTAACTAGATTTCATAGGCTGTGATACCTTGACCTTGACCTGCCTATGGGAAATAAGATGGGATGTACAAGTTCCACTGGTTTGGCAAGGAAGCCCTAAGAATAAAACTGAGAACCTCTTACACAGGTAAAAACGGGAGGGTGAGTATTGGTGAAATGGGTACTCCTGAGAATTTTGCCCTGCCACTACATGTGATATGCCTTAGATCTCTTTGACCATATCCTTCTACCTCTCGTCGAAAGTAAAAAGTCAAAAGTAAAAATTCTCAACATCTTGATGTTGCCAGAAATCTAAGAGAAAAAAAATCATTTGTTCTGTAATTTTCCCATGAGATGAGCCTTATGCTTGTGTCTACTGTGGAAGGAAGCTAATTGTGAGGCACTAAACCTCTTGGATTGTGTCTTCAGTGGTGCCCTTTCCTTCTAAGAAACAGATACTCGAAAAGTGGGATGAACGCTCTAAGACCCTTGCACTCAGTCACGTGGTTGATTTTCCTCTGCAGGCTGGTGAAAGACGCTCCTTGGGATGAAGTCCCGCTTGCTCACTCCCTGGTTGGTTTTGCCACTGCCTATGACTTCTTGTACAACTACTTGAGTAAGACACAGCAGGAGAAGTTTCTTGAAGTGATTGCCAATGTCTCGGGATATATGTATGAAACTTCATACCGAAGAGGATGGGGATTTCAATACCTCCACAATCACCAACCCACCAACTGCATGGCCTTGCTCACGGGAAGCCTAGTTCTGATGAATCAAGGTGCGTGTGGACACAATCGAGGGGATGCCCAAGCCAATATCAGTCACAGTTGCCTTGAGAGCAGAGCATTTTTGTACCTAGCCTTAGTATATATGTTCATAGTCAGATCCCAACTAAGTTCATGAGATGAAGTAATACCTAGGACATCCCTTAGAGAATTGAGACACATCTCTTTCCTCATTTCTGCTAGTTATATTAGCCTGCAGGTTATTTACGTAAGGCTTCTGATTGTGCCAAGCCATATCCTTACAGCACACCGTCAGTGGTGAAAATTCATTTTCCCAGAGAATTTTGACAGTGAAGACAGCCATCCTGGATAAATGGAGTTTTTAGTTTTATTCATTCATTCATTCATTCATTCATTCAAATTTGTATTTAAATTGTAGTTAGTTAACATGCAGTATAATATTGGTTTTAGGAGTAGAACCTAGTGATTCAGCACTTAAACATAACACCCAGTGCTGTCTTGCATAATACCCGTCACCCATCTTACCCGTCTCCCACGTACGTCTCTCCTTCAACCCTCAGTTTGTTCCCTGTCTTTAAGAGTCTCTTGTGATTTCCTTCTCTCTCTCCCTTTTTATTTTTCTCCCTTCCCATATGTTCATCTTTTTAAAACCTAAGTGGGTGGTTTATTATTTGAAATGACTGTTCTTTGCAAATAGATGTCTATCATTACAACACTATTTTTTTTTCTCTAAAGACTTGAAACAACCAATCTAGATCATTTAGCTCAAATTTGGAAGTGACTTTTGTGGATCACATAGCTACTTTGCATTAACGTATTATGTAATTGCTGATATTACATTTTCTCTGCTTCTATAATTCTGACTTAATTACAACACCTGTGAAAGTCTACAAATGATTAAATAAGACTGTATTTAAGAAAAGCAGCCCTAAGATCACAGTGAATTATTAGGATACTAAATATATACTTGGAATAGGCAAATCTAACAGAACTCTTGACTACTTCCCCATGAGATTTAGTATGCATTTTGTAGATTATCCAACATCAGATTTCCTCAAGTCTAGCTTTCTCCCTTGTCTTACCAACCAGCCATCACTTTTAATTAGTCTTAGAGGAAAAGAAACTAACATTGCCTAAGCATATGACACGTGCTAATCCTTGTCCCTGTTTTATTTAATTATCGCACTAGCCATATAAGGTAGCTGGGATTTGGACCTAGTTCTGGCCAAACTCAAAGTTCACTCTCTTTCCATTACATTTTGTTGCCTCTCTTGGAATAGAGATTCAATTTATAGTAATTTAAGGAAAGCTTTAAGAGGGTAGAGTTTCATCCTAGCTCCCTTTGTCCCCTACTCTTACAAAAACAAACAAGATTTAAAAGATGAAAATGCAAATTAATTAATTAATTAATTAATTAAAAAAATGAAAGATTAAAATGCAAACCTTCAAAGTATTTATAAATCCCAATGCCTGTGGAATGACATCATCATGAAATGGTGGAAGGAACCCAAGATGAGCTAGTCTCAGCCCGGGTCCTTGGTTTTAGCCCAATATAGTGTTATTTCTTTATATAAATGTTTAGTTCTTTAGTAGCAGGAAGAGAGCTTACTTCTTCATTCTTTGTGGTAGATAAAATTGTTCCAGAAAGTATGCAGGCATCGAAAATACTGGTTCAGATTGGATCAAAATGTGTAGTTCTCCCCTGGCAGGAGTTTACATTGTGCATTTATTTTGTGATTACAGTTCTGGTTGCTCAGAACTATGGGATACAGTCTTACAGAACCCCCACATAGGCAGTGTACGCCTTTTTTTTTTTAAGTTTATTTATTTTTGAGAGAGAGACAGCTGGGGAGGGGCAGAGGAGAAGGGCACAGAGGATCTGAAGTGGGCTCTGTGCTGATAGTAGAGAGCCCGATGCGGGGCTTGAACTCACAAACTGTGAGATCGTGACTTGAGCCGAAGTCGGAGGCTTAACCGACTGAGCCTTTCAGGTGCCCCAGCAGTGTACACATTTATGAGACGATTAGACAGACGAAGAGGTGAAATCTCTGGCCCTGCACATCTCAGTTAATAATCAGGCTTATAGTCCTGGCTTTGTTGGCGTACCCACTACCTTTAGGGGCTACCTCACAGGCTGTTTCAACAATCCTGCGTCCTCCAGACCAGCCTCGGAGATACTGACTAGGTAGCTTAGTGTATCGGTAGTTCTCAGCAGACTCACATAAAAATCTCAAAAGTGGGAGAATTAGAACTCGGTGCACAGGGACCGCAAGATCACACATAAGCAGTTTACACATCAGTTGCAAAGAAGATAGATGTGAAATGTTAAAGTGATTATGCAATAGTTATAATAGCAACAGAGAATAAAGTAAGAGGTACCATGAAGCTATGGTTAAATATCAATTGAGTGTATTAAGTTTGAATTCAGGAAAACAGTCTTCTTTAGGTGGGTTAGAGAAGGTTCATAGAACTTTGAAAGATTGACAGGGTATGGATAATGAAAATAATGAAGCACATTCCAGGCAAGGTCTATATGGATGGTAGATAAACACAGAGCATAGCATCAATAACAATCCCAGCGCCTCATATTGACAGATTTGAAGTTCACAAAGGTAGACATTGCCTCATGTCTCCTGAACAAGGTTGTTGTAAGGAAAAAATAAGGAAAAGCTAGGTAATGCGATATCACGGAGCAGTAAGTTAGCAGGCCTGATTTTAAGCATCACATTAGTGTCTGGTTGGAGATGGTAGATATGGAGAAGAAAAAGATGATGACTGGAATTTTTATTTTTTTAATGTTTATTTATTTTTGAGAGAGGGCACGCAAGCAGGGGAGGGGCAGAGAGAGAGGGAGACAGAGAATCCGAAGCAGGCTCAGTGCTGGCGTATTTTGCCCCTGATGTGGGGCTCCAGCAGTCCTCGAACTGTGAGATCATGACCTGAGCCGAAGTTGGATGCTCAACTGACTGAGCCACCCGGACACCCCTGGAACTTTAAACCCTAATGATTAGAGAATGGAAACTGAAAACTCTCCAGAAGACTGGCATGTCAGGTGTAGAGCTGGGTAGGAGGAGTCAATGTACAATTAACAGTCACCTCTGCAAAAGCTGAGCCTGAGAACAGTGCTGCCCTCATGAGATGGGAGCCCGGTCCTGCATAGCCTAGGACCTTGGATTTAGGCTGGGGTCTGTGGTCCCGGGGCCCCTGGAAGCCCTCACCCCCAGCACATGTAGTAAGCTGTGGCAGTGTTTGGCACTGGTGATCACACACATGTCTGTGGGAGTGAAGCCACAAAACTCCATCCACATCAGGAGGCAATGAGCTTAATTTTATCCTCACTGGTTCTATGTTTTAAATATAAGCAAACAAAACAAACCTGAAATCTAAAGACCTAGGTTCAGATCAAAGTCCTGTTCACTTTTAGTCATGTGTCAGAGGTCTTGAACAAGGCAAGCTTTCTGTAATTTTGGAGTAACAATGCCTAATTGAATTGTTAAAAGGATTAAGTAAGATTGTGTTCAGTGCTGTGGAGATTACAAATGTTTTAGAAATGTGAGTTGTTACTGTTACCAAAATGCTAGCCTTGCAAGAATTATAGAAAACTAGCATTTTTGAGTCAAAAGAATTTTATAAAGTTTGTAGGCCTTTACTTTTCAGTTGCAGAAATTAAAAAATGTGACAGCTTGAGCACTTGAACCAAATTTTGGACCTCATTTTAGGTAGGTTCAGAACTCCAAGTTGATTATTTTTACCATGAGATTGTCACTCCAATGGTCTCTCTACCCCGCTGTGCTGCCTTTTGAGATCCTCTGGAATCTAAAAGCACATGAAGAATGAGAAACTGTCTTTAATGACAGGACAAACTGAAGACTATCTGCTTAGGCTTTATCGTATTTGCAGCTTATTAAAAACCCTATAAAATAATGGTGCAAGTTGTATGAAGTATTAAGCTTCAAGAATATTTTCAAGTAGTAGTTTTTAAAAAACTTGAAGGAGTGCCCGAGGGGCTCAGTCCGTTGAATGTCCGACTTCGACTCAGGTCATGATGTCTCACTTAGTGAGTTCGAGCCCCACGTCAGGCTCTGTGCTGACAGCTCAGGGCCTGGAGCCTGCTTCGGATTCTGTGTCTCTCTCTCTCTGCCCCTCCCCCGCTCACACTCTGTCTCTCCCAAAAACAAATAGATATATTTTTTTTTAATTTAGAAAAATTGAATTAAATCTCAATATACAAGATCTTTACATATAGACATAAAGTTATCTTAGATGTGATGAGGTTTCAGTTTATTTAACAGCGGTACTCATTTCAAGGTTTATCTTCATTTAATAAGGGACTTGTATTCAAGAACTTTTTAACCCACATCATGGACCCGACCCAAACCTAGATTAGCAGAATGCTGTTTGTAATGTTGACAAATGAGTTTTGCAAAATGCCATTTGTAATATAAACTAGCCAGATGACTCAAAGGGTTTTATTCGGCTATCATTTTGCCAAATTTTGTTTATGCTTTATTAGAGCCATAGTGATTGTATCCGTGTGTTTTCATTCTTCAGGGTATCTCCAAGAAGCATACTTATGGACCAAACAAGTTCTGACCATCATGGAGAAGTCTCTGGTCCTGCTCCGAGAGGTGACGGATGGCTCCCTCTATGAAGGAGTTGCCTATGGCAGCTACACCACTCGATCCCTCTTCCAGTATATGTTTCTCGTTCAGAGGCACTTTGATATCAACCACTTTGGCCACCCATGGCTGAAACAACACTTTGCGTTTATGTATAGAACCATCCTACCAGGTACGGTGAGGAATCAGAAGTGGGAAAGTGGGAAAGCATTAGCTATTATGTTTGTTTCTGATTATGAAAATGGGCTAGATGAGGAGAAGAAATGTGAGGTTTGAGTCATATTGAGGTTAGACTTTTTGTCAAAAAAATAAAGAATTCAAGAGTTATGTATCACCAGAACATTCGGGGAATTAATGCGAGGATTTGTGACTTACACACTCTAAAACTTGGAGCATAATGGATCAGATGCAATTCATAGCCCCCATAGTACTTTTATTTTTGTAGATGTAAAACTTGGGTACGTATACAAATTACTTTTCATGAATCTTCACAAAATATAAACATTTATGATTACATGGTAATTTTCCTTGACGTATGATCATAACTTGAGTCTCTTTCATTTTTTAGTTTTTAGTTTTTATTTCTGAACTATATATATATTCAAAATGAAAGATTACACCTATGTATTTGCTGGAGCTTTGGTGTTTTCTTTAAACAGTTTATTGAAAAAAATTACATAAAAAATAAAAAAATGAATTGCTGTAAGGGCATCCGGGTGACTCAGTCAGGTCTGACTTCGGCTCAGGTCATGATCTCACGGTCTGTGAGTTCGAGCCTCACGTTGGACTCTGTGCTGACAGCTCAGAGCCTAGAGCCTGCTTTGCATTCTGTCTCTCTCTTACTCGCTCTCTCTCTCTCTTTCTTTCTGCCCTTCCCCTGCTCATGCTGTGTCTCTCTCTCTCTGTGTATGACTCAAAAATAAATAAACATTTGAAAAGTCAAAAAAAATGAATTGCTATAAAACTTCTAAATTCTGTGTTGCTATGTAGCTTGGGCTTCTAAGAGAACTGGCTCTAAAAACAGATGTATTTGATTCAAGAACGCATTCATTTCTAGGACAGCCTTATAACTCTCATTTCTAAACAAGACTAAGATGTTTGAAGAAGTTTAGGATGTAGATTTTCATCAGGATGGGGATTTTTTTTTTACCCCAGTGAAATGCAATTTTTAGATGGTGATTCTAGACCTCTAGTAAAAATCCAGTCTTTAAATCTTTTGCTCTGGTTGTTTACACATGAACTGAATAGTACTTCCATTGTTGGATTAGTTATCTAGAAAACATTACAGAGCAAAAGAACCCTAAGATTCTTAAAGTTTAGTTGAGACTTAACATTCAGAACCCTATTGTTTCACTGCATATTCTTAGATAGAGGAGAGGTCTGTTTTGTAGTTTATCTTGATAAACAAAGGCCATCTAAAGCAAGGGATCTTGAAGAGGTCTCACTGCTTTGTAATTTGAGCTGAGATCTAACAGCCAGCCGCATCACTGCTGTGAGCTGTGTCCCTGACTGCATCCTAAACTGGAAGACAGTATAAATACCTCTAAGAGAAAGATGCATGTATTTGTGCCAGTTAATCCAGCAAATCTTTATTAAACATCTACATGCCAGGCATTGTACAAGGCAGGGGATTCAAAGAGAAATAAAGCATATCATCTGCTTTCAGGGAATTCACAGATTAATAGAAGATTCAGAAGTCACATTTTATCATAAGACTTATTTGCAGTAGCATCTACGAAGCTGGTAGAAGTGAAAACACTAGCTGTAAATTCTGTAAATACAGTCATGGCATCTTTTTGGAAGGGATTGTGTGTTAAAAGTCAGCCTGTTCTCAACAGCATTTCTCTTTTTGTTCCCTCTACAATGTCTGTTCTAGTACCGTTTATTCCTGTCTGGCTCAGAGTTGCCTCCCATTCTTCAAGGACACCTGGATCATATCCAGTCTTACCTGCTTTTGTTTTGCTGACCTATTCCTGTATGATCTTTGCATTTTCTAACTTCCAGCAGTATGTATTAGCGGGCTCTTCCATGGGAATTGTTTTCTTCCTATAGAAATGGAGTTTCTCCCTTAAACCTTAACACTTCCACTTTATTGGGTGCAAGATTGAAGCACCTTCTGTCATTATCTTGGCGTAGAACGTGGGTTGAGTTGGTAGGAGAGCTGATGTTCATTCCAGGTTCTGCAGCTCACCATGCACCAGAGGATAGATAGCCTGTGTGTCTACGCAAATATAATTACACGTAGCATGGACATTGGAAAATGAGGAAGGGGGCCGTATACATACGCATTAGGAACTATGGCATTTCTGTTACCAATAATAAGCTGCCACATAACAGACACAAACTTGTACACAAGATTTGTGGAAGGGCTTCAGAGGGATTCTGATTAACTGGGCCTGATTAACCAGGAGTAAAGCCTGGACATTGTGTTTTTGGTTTTTTAATCCAGGATACAGAATTGATTCTAATTTGCAACCAGCATTGAAAATCATTGGTTAGATCTTCATGGGAATATGCAGTTTTACATTTATCTTAATTCTGTCAAACCTCTTACCCCAGGGTTTCAAAGAACTGTGGCTATTGCAGACTCCAATTACAACTGGTTTTATGGTCCAGAAAGCCAATTAGTGTTCCTGGATAAATTTGTCATGCGTAATGGCAGTGGTAACTGGCTGGCTGACCAAATCAGGAGGAACCGTGTGGTGGAAGGTCCAGGAACACCATCCAAAGGCCAGCGTTGGTGCACTCTTCACACAGAATTTCTCTGGTATGACACGTGGGGCTGTCTAGGGGGGCAGGGAGGGGGGAATTGGGCCCTGGGGATACAGGGTGCTAGTTTATTGCAATTAAAAAGAACAACTATCTAAAGTACTTTGTAACCCTTTCTCCATGCCCCCTCCCGCCTTGCAGCTTCAATTCATATCACAGCCTTTGACACTGCTAGAAACATTTAGAAACAGTTCCTTACATGTAAGATCTCATCACTGTTTGCGGTTTTTTATTTTCTCATACTGGGAGATGTCTTAGGCTCACATATTTAATAGATGTGCATGTTTTGATTTCCATCATTTTTGAAACTATATAAAGAGAAAAGCACAAAATTTAGACTGGGATTTACTCCGACAATCACACCAAAGAAATAAATAAATAAAGGTAGTAAAATGTTTTGTTTTAGTAAATGGAGCATTATAATCTTCTAATAGCAAAGCTGTTACTAAATTTTCAAAATTAAAAGTGTTTGACAGTATTTGACAGTTTCACTTTGATAATAAAAGAACCATGTAATTTTTTTTGCCTTAATCTTTTAAGCCCAGAAAGAGAAGCCAGGGCCTCCTGTTTAAAGTTCTGCCAAGTATATTGTTGGCATCCAATAAGTTAAAATAAAAATTACAGGGAACTGGTTAATCATTAATCCTTGATGTCTTTTCAAGCTATTGAAATGTGTATTCAACTCCAAGATCAGCTTCTGTGGTTTGCTCTGCTTCTCTTCATTATTTTTTTTTAATTTAAAAAATTAAGAGAGGACAAAGACATTAATAAAGTTAAAACTGGTTATCCTTTAACCAGCATTTTAAAAGACTGTTGTCACAGATAAAATAGTAATTTGATGTGATTTCACTTACCCTAAATATATGACCAGGAGAGCCCTATAAAGCTGACTCTAGGAGTCAGATTGATGCTAAATCTCACTTGGTTCAAATTCTGCCATTTATAGGAATATGCAAAGTGACCAAAGTCAGAGAAGTATTACCAATTTGTTTTATATCTGGATTTGTTAAATCACAATAATTAAGTCAACATTATTAACTAGACCTGAAAAGAGACACAATTTCTGATGGCCTGAGATTCTAGAACAAGAGACAAAACGGCCAAAACCAAACACCAGTAAGATTAACTCTACCATTGGTGATTGATTCATTTCAGAGAAAAGTATCTAAGAGCTAATAATCTAGGCCTGCCTTTCTTCCCTTGAGCAGTAAATCATCCAGACCTGTCAGAAATGTTATCTCAAATCATCAAAAGCAAACAGTCTTGTTTATGATTACTTTGGGGGCCTCTCTGAGCCACAAACCTGTGTTCTTAATCACTGTGAAAGTTTAATGTTAATTACTGTATAAATTTGACAATAAGCATTTGTCATAAATAAAAAAATGAGAGGCCATTTATTGTCCAAAATGCATGACATCATCTGCAGATTAAAACAAAACCTGTGGGTCCAGGTAGGCACTAGTAGGCCACAATTACAAATCTCCTGGTATTAATAGTTTGTTGAATTTCATCCACTTGCATTTGTTTTTTTTTTTTAATATTTTTTAAGTTTCTTTATTTATTTTGAGAGAGAGTACACACAAGCGGGGGAGGCGCAGAAAGAAGGAAAGACAGAATCCTAAGCAGGCTCCACCCCATCAGCACAGCACCCGATGTGGGGCTCGAACTCATGAACCATGAGATCATGACCTGAGCTGAGATCCAGAGTCAGATACTTAACCGGCTGCGCCACCCAGGCGCCTGTCATCCACTTACATTCTTACGTGTGGTATTGGTAGTAAATTTTATCTAGTGTGTGAAATTCAATTCTATTTAAATCTATTTTTTTAGAGGGTGAAAGTACTCTACCAAACTTTCAGTAATATCAGCCATGACAGAACAGTATTTCCTAACAACTTGAGGCTTGTTAGAGTCTAGATCCTAACACGGGGTTCTCTAGAATAGGCACCCCTGGACTAGTTTAGATGGGAACTTAATTCTGTGAGCCCTGGTCATTTGGATGGCAGTTCTGAAATCGTTACGTGAAGAACGTCCCTGTAGTATGAACAGCAGCAGCCATTTCAGGCTCAAGCCCGAGGATCCCACGGTATGAAGTACTCCTCTCCCATTCAGTGAGGGTGCTCCCCTGTGCATGCTTATCCACGGGTGTTTCCGGAAATGTCCCAAACACAGAATACACTGCCGGCCCTCTGGGGAGCATTGTGTTGTTTCCTCCAGCCACGTCACAAAGTGGCATCACAGTCATGATGTGTGATTTTAACTTCCACCAGAAACCCATTTCATTGTTTAAAAATGAATCCTTTCAGGTATGATGCCAGCTTGAAATCCGTTCCTCCTCTGGATTTTGGCACCCCTACGTTGCATTATTTTGAAGACTGGGGTGTTGTGACTTACGGAAGTGCCCTGCCTGCAGAAATCAATAGATCGTTTCTTTCCTTCAAGTCAGGAAAACTGGGGGGCCGTGCAATATATGACATTGTCCACAGAAACAAATACAAAGATTGGATCAAAGGATGGAGAAACTTTAATGCCGGGCACGAGCATCCTGATCAAAACTCATTTACTTTTGCTCCCAATGGTGTGCCTTTCATCACTGAGGCTCTCTATGGGCCAAAGTACACCTTCTTCAACAATGTTTTGATGTTTTCCCCAGCTGTGTCAAAGAGCTGCTTTTCTCCCTGGGAGGGTCAGGTCACGGAAGACTGCTCATCGAAATGGTCTAAATACAAGCATGACCTGGCCGCCAGCTGCCAGGGGAGAGTGGTTGCAGCAATGGAGAAAAATGGAGTGGTTTTCATCCGAGGGGAAGGTGTGGGAGCTTATAACCCCCAGCTTAATCTGAGGAGCGTGCAGAGGAATCTGATCCTCCTTCATCCACAGCTCCTTCTCCTCGTGGACCAAATACACCTGGGAGAGGACAGCCCCTTGGAGACCGCCGCAAGCTTCTTCCACAATGTGGATGTTCCCTTTGAGGAAACAGTGGTAGATGGGGTCCACGGGGCTTTTATCAGGCAACGGGATGGTCTGTACAAAATGTACTGGATGGATGATACCGGCTACAGTGAGAAAGCAACCTTTGCTTCAGTGACATACCCTCGGGGCTATCCCTACAACGGGACAAACTACGTGAATGTCACCATGCACCTCCGGAGTCCCATCACCAGGACCGCTTACCTCTTTATAGGGCCGTCTGTAGATGTTCAGAGTTTCAGCATCCACGGGGACTCCCAGCAACTGGATGTGTTCGTAGCCACCAGCCAGCATGCCTACGCCACTTACCTTTGGACAGGAGAGACCACGGGACAGTCTGCCTTTGCACAGGTCATTGCAGATCGTCAGAAAATTCTGTTCGACCGGAGTTCAGCCATCAAGAGCACCACTGTGCCCGAGGTGAAGGACTACGCTGCTATTGTGGAACAGAACCTGCAGCATTTTAAGCCAGTGTTCCAGCTGCTGGAGAAGCAGATCCTGTCCCGAGTCCGGAACACAGCTAGCTTTAGGAAGACCGCTGAGCGCCTGCTGAGATTTTCAGACAAGAGGCAGACGGAGGAGGCCATTGATAGGATTTTTGCCATATCGCAGCAGCAGCAGCAGCAGAGCAAGTCAAAGAAAAACCGAAGGGCAGGCAAACGCTATAAATTTGTGGACGCGGTCCCTGATATTTTTGCACAGATTGAGGTCAATGAAAAAAAGATTCGACAGAAAGCTCAGATTCTAGCACAGAAAGAACTGCCCATAGACGAAGATGAAGAGATGAAAGACCTTTTAGATTTTGCAGATGTAACGTATGAGAAACACAAAAACGGGGGCTTGATGAAAGGCCGGTTTGGACAGACGCGGATGATGACAACTCGCAGCAGAGCCCCTTCCGCTTCGTACACCAAACTATTCCTGATCCTGAACATCGCTATTTTCTTTGTCATGTTGGCAATGCAGCTGACTTATTTCCAGAGGGCCCAGAGCCTGCATGGCCAAAGATGCCTTTACGCAGTCCTTCTCATAGACAGCTGTATTTTACTGTGGTTGTACTCGTCCTGTTCCCAGTCACAGTGTTAGCGCTAAAGCCATGCGTTGCCGGATCGTTGTGTGGTCGCAAGAGTCTATGCAAAAAAAAAAAAAAAAAAAAAAATTGCCCTAGTTTGTTACTGGACTTTTTATCTCAGATTCATTTTAACAAATTAAGGGGAAGATTTTTTTCATACAAGAGGCAGGGATATGGAGAAATCGGAATTGGAAAGGCAAAGGTTTATCAGAGGAAGAAGAGTAGCTTGGTGTTTCTGGAAGTAACTGGCTTGGCTAATTTAGCAATGCATATATAATACTACCCTTAGAAGAAACAACAAGTCTGATTTTAAGTGATATTTTTTTCTTGAGAGAAAACGATTTAGATAGATTTGGGTTTTATTAATATTAATTTAATGATGTTTAGCAGTTTCCAGATACTATTTTATGGCAAAGACTGAAGCCCACAATAATGAGAAATTCAGAAAAATTTTAATGGTGGAATCATGTTGAAAAATAAGTATTGCTAAGTCCTGGGATGGCAGTGTTCACTTCCTTGGAGGGTAGTTCATCAGTGAAGTGACAGCAGGATCTGCATATTGGATTACTATTCGGACAACATAATAAAATGATGACAGATGATCATTAAAAAATTGAAATATATTTTTCTGTAGAAAACACATCAGTGAATGAATATTTCCTTGATGTTGGTCTCTGCACACACATAATGCATCCATTGGTTGTTCAATAAATAAGACAGTTACAGGCAATTTAATTTTCTATTTTCCTTATATGGAAAACTGTTATAGACCCAGTGACTCAACTTCAGAAGAAAATATTTTATACCCCGAACATTGATTTCAATACCAAAGAAGATGGGGGAAGCTAAAATTTGGATATGATTCTTATGTTTTTTTAATAGAAAACTTTAAGTTTATTTTGCTAAATAAACATCATAATTA
The DNA here is from genome assembly GCF_016509475.1 of Prionailurus bengalensis. NCBI lineage: Eukaryota > Metazoa > Chordata > Mammalia > Carnivora > Felidae > Prionailurus > Prionailurus bengalensis. The sequence continues at coordinate 104,877,273 of NC_057349.1, forward strand.
TGATTTATCTATAGTGTCTTTCTTCATTGTTGGATTACATTAAATGTGTGTGCAACAGTTTTGAAATCTTTGAAGAGAGCTGTTTATTTGGACCATGCATCACTTAAACTTATAAAGTAGTGTTTGAATTGAAAGAAATACTTTCTCTGCTACATACCTTTTTGTTGTCTAATCCTATTTTAAACATTTGGAACAAAAGCCAACTTCTGATACTTAAATACCAAACTTAAAAACATAAACTTGCTATAGTTATTTTAGTTAAGTTCTCAGGTGGTAACAGGAGCACAGAGTACTTGAAACATATTCCACAGTTTATATTTCAGCGTAAGAAAATTATCTACTTCCAGGGAAGTTAAGAGTAAATTATCTGACGTTCCACATAGTTGAGTCTTGCAGATTTCCTCCTTGAAAACAGAAAATATGCTTAGCTCAAAGTTTACAGTAAGAACGCATGCACTGATTTGTAGGTTTAAAATAGTAATGGCAGTCTTTTTACTTGTCCCTTTCGTTCATGGACATATCAGTAAGTAACACAAAACAAGGAAATGGAGAAACTCTTAGAATCACCTTTTTTGCGGTTCAATTTTGAACCTTCTTATGTAAAGTAAACCCAGGTTTTAACTCTTAACTGTGCTTCACTCATTACACTTGGAATCTAGAAAATGACTTCTGAGGAAGTATTTTTCCTTCTTTCATGGAAGAAGTCTCTAGGGAGGATGTCATTACACACTGTTTAAAAGAATAATGTTTTCAAAAGAATAATGCTTCCGTTTGTCCTGCATGGATGCTGTTACTGGGATTTAAACTTGTTTTATGTGACAGTTTCTCCGTTTACTTAACCTCATTCAAGATTCCCCTCTTCTGTTTTTCATTCAAAAGGATGAATTGTCTGAAATGATCAAAAGCAAATTTAGGAAGAAAAAAAAAAAAGGGAAAATTGCTCTTTGAGGCTACCAAGCAAACCTGATCTCAGATCCAAAAACTCAAGGCATACTTTCTAATACCGATTAAAAGCGCAAGCGAGTGTCAGATTCAGCTCTCCTTTTGTTTTCGTTAGGTTAGGGCAGACAGTGAATTAGTCATCGTAGCATGGCCCAGTCTAACACATTAGCTCATTTTTTAAGCAATTTTTAAAAATATGGTAATCATGCATCCTTGAAGCAAAATTCATTCACTGGGTTTTTTTCCCCTTCTAATTGGACCTCATATTTCACTTAAAAGAAACTTCCAGAGGCAGTGTCTTAAGTGGTTAAGTAAAAAAGAAAATGCTGAAACAAATCACAGCTCTTTATAGTGAGACATGTTTTATATCAGGGATAGTGCATACTTGAATAAAACTAAGCAACTCTTTGTCCCAGAAAACCAAGCAATGTTAAATCTCCCTTGTAACGGAGTAATCAATTACGGAATCTGTTTCAGGGCTGCTCACTGAAAGCAGTGTTTCAAGTTCACTGAATAATATGTAAGCTGTTTTTCAGGGGATTGGCAGGACTCTAGCCTTAACCTTAAAAAAAAGTTTGGGAATTAATAGCATACACATTTTGTGCAGTGGAAGGGGCATGCGTATTCCCTGGTTGGTAACTGATTAGCTTACAAACAGCCATGAAGATGGATGAGACGTACCTACTAAGAACATTCTTTTGAGATCATTGTTATAATTGTTAATAAAGTCGGTGGCAGACCTTGTTCTGGAACTGTTTTAATGATTAAAACTTATTGTATTGCCTAGAATATTGAATTCATTCTCCCACGAATATTTAGTCATGATTTTAAAGAAGTAGCAAATGTCCTAAGTTTGATAGTTTTAACAGAATATCGTGCACACTGAATGTTTTTTGGAAAGAAAAATTTACATTATGATTTAATCTGTTAAAAAAAAAAAATCTTGATAGTTTACAAAACTGCCCACAAAGGAATTTGAGATTTCTCCAAATTTTTCAGAGAAAGCAAGTTGTGAAATGTTGTATTTGTAAGTTAAAAACTACATTCATGTTTTTCCTTAGAAATCTAAACAAGATTAAAATGGATATGACGATGGGGAATAGGCCCATGTCATTTATCATCTGAACTAGGCACTTTGGAGAGTTAAAGGAAGAGCAAACTACAGATATAAACCAAGAATGTTCTGGGAGCACTAGGACATATGGTCATCTATGCCATAGACCATTAGTTAATTCAGGAAATGGAAGAGGTTAAGGAGGTGCGTGCAAACGTCTCGCTTGTACTTTAGTGCTAAAAAAGGAACTTGAGATGATCTGATTGTGCCTCCAAATTCTACAGGTGGGGAAACAGTCTTCAGCAAAGGGGCTTTCCTCTCTCTCACTTCCTGTCATGCTTATTCCTGCGCTCATTCCATTTCCGTTGGCAAAGTCCATTGGCTTGATTCTCCCGTCTTTAGGATCATGTTGAGAAGAGGTCAGTTTCTGCAGCTTGTTTAGCTTACTGGCAAAGATAAATACTTTCCCAGCAGTGTTTCAGCTATTTGCTTTATGCTGTAACACAGATGAACTGCTGACATTTCTCAGGAAATGACTGCAAGGAATCATGCAACCCACTCCATAGTCTAAATAGTTAATTTTCGGTCCTCTATTTTAACAGGTTCAGACACATCACCACTTGAAGAACAAAGGTCGAAGTTGCACTGTGACTTTCTTGTTCTTCTGGGCTGTATAGTTTCCCTCTCTTTTGGGGAAAGAGGTTTTTGGGGGTTTCTTTTTCAGTTTTAGATTTTTTCCCCAAGTTATACACATACATGATTAAAAAGGTAAAATAGTACTAAGAGCCTTGCATTTTTATTTATTTTTAAATGTTTATTTTGAGAGAGTGTGCAGAAAAGCGCAAGAGGGGGAGGGGCAGGGAGAGATGGAGAGGAAGAATCCCAAGCAGGCTCCAAACTGTCAGTGTAGAGCCCAATACAGAGCTTGATTTCATGAATCATGAGACCATGATCTGAGCTGAAATCAAGACTTGGACACTTAGGGGAGCCTGGGTGGCTCAATTGGCTAAGCGTCTGACTCTTGATTTCTGCTCAAGTCATGATCTTACAGTTCGTGAGATCCAGCCCCGTGTCAGGCTCTTCTGCACTGACAGTAAGGAGCCTGCTTGGGAATCTCTCCTTTCTGTCTCTGCCCCTCCCCCACACGTGTTCTCTCTCTCCCTAAATAAATAAACATTTTTTAAAAATTAAAAAAAAAAAAGGCAGACTCTTAATCAGCTGAGCCATCCAGGTGCCTCAAAAGGCATGTAATTTTATTTATTTATTTATTTATTTTAATTTTTTTTTTAACGTTTATTTATTTTTGAGACAGAGAGAGGCAGAGCATGAACGAGGGAGGGTCAGAGAGAGGGAGACACAGAATCTGAAACAGGCTCCGGGCTCTGAGCTGTCAGCACAGGGGCCCGATGCGGGGCTCGAACTCACGGACCGCGAGATCGTGACCTGAGCTGAAGTCGGCACTCAACCGACTGAGCCATCCAGGTGCCTCAAAAGGCATGTAATTTTAAACACATCCTGCCCACTCGTTTTTCACTCTAGGTTCATGCTTTCCAGAAGTAACTAATTTTTGATTGTCTTAGCTGCTCTGTCCGTTATGTCCTTGTTTATGATAAGGTCTAAAACTTCTTACCAGTGAAGAAGAGGATTTAGCTCCCTTGTCCATCTCCTCTCTCTTCACACCTGTTTCATTCACCCCCAACCTTCTAACAGAGCTATCATAATTTTTGGTTAAGTCACCATTCAGCATTTCCATACTTACCACCATGATAAGTAGGACCTGCGGGTTAGCCATGTAGAGCACTATCTTGCTTCTTTCCATGTAGAACTTTGGTTTCCCCAAGGTTAATGACTATTTCTTTTTTCCATTTGCTTAGTTGTCAAGCAATTTCATTTCATCTCCCAGTTTTTCCAATAGGAGTGGGACTCTCCTCCCTCTATGTTCAGTCACCTCTATGTAATCGGATAGCCCTTTGTGTTCTTGGGACCAGCCCTCCTTACATGGTAGTTGTGCTCAGATCTCTTTTCTCCATCATTCTGAGGATTCTGTGTGCCCTTTTCTGTGTAGATCTTCTGCTGCTTGAACTTCATGCTTCCTTTTTCTTCATTAATATCTCTTTTTTTTTAACATTCACTTTTAAGAATTGAGAGAGCAAAAGCCAGAGCATAAGTGGGGATGGGACAGAGAGAGAGGGAGACACAGAATCAGAAGCAGGGTCCAGGCTCTGAACTGTCAGCACAGAGCCCGGTGTGGGGCTCGAACCCAAGGACCACAAGATCATGACCTGAGCTGAAGTTGGATGCTTAACCGACTGAGCCACCCAGTTGCCCCTCCTCCCTAAGATTTCTGAGGAAGAACACGTGAGTGGTAAATATCTTGCCCCTTTGCATATCTGAAAAAAATTTTTATTCTCTCCTTTTGGTCAATCACTTAGCCAACAACTACTGTAGGTTGGAAATAACTTTTACTGAAAATTGTGATGGCGTAGCTCCATGACTTCCCAAATGTTACTGAGTTTTCTCCTGGACAGAGCAATTTTCAGCAAAGTCTCCACTCTCCTCCCTGGTTACTTCAGCGGAGGGATGTGGGGGAAGGAGGCGCTTAGTAAACCTAACTGCCTGTGTTCTCAAGGTCATGGAGGAAGGGAGCTAGAAGTCTCACTTATTCTCTGATTAAGCTCAGCATCTCCACTCTCAGCTGTGTCGTGTCTTTAATTCAGAATCCCTCTTCTCAGTCTCTCTGGAGAGGCAAAGCCTCATCTTCTGCTGGAGTCCAAGTGTGCCTCTGCCTGCTCTGTGGTTGGATTTTCCACTTCCAACTGCATTTCCCCCACCCCCACCCCCGATCAGGGGTGCCTCCTGCCAATTCCTGAGCCTCCTTGCAGTGCTGCAGAGCAAACTGGCTTATTTCTGTTGACAACCCCATTCTCTTCTTGCTTGGATTCCAGCCTCCTCTTTAGTCACCATCCATCCATCCATCTTCTCTCAGCTTCCACAGTCTTATTCCATTCTCCATTCATTCATTCTACAAATATGTATATATATATATATATATATATATATATATATATATATAATTATTTTTTTTATTTTTTATTTATTTTTTTTGAGAACCCACTTAGTGCCAGGCACTGTTCTATTACTTAGAATATTACATTAGTGAAACAAAGATTCTGCCTTCTTGTTGCTTATGTTCTAGGGATGGGTCTGACAAATTAGCATAATTTATAAGTGAATTACATAGCCTATTAAAGGATGATAGGTGCTGGAGGATGTAATTGAGACTGAGAAGGGAAGGGTGTAATTTTAAATAGGGTGGTCAGGGTAGGCTCCATTGATGTCCCCACTCCCGTTCTCCTTTTCATTTTTAAAATCCTTTTACTGTCAATTTAGTGGAGTCTCAGGAAGAAACAGATATAAATTGATATTGAACCTAGTATGTTTAACTGGAAGCACCATATCACTTTTTAAGTGAGTTGGTAAATAAGAATGACAACAGCACACTTTTACTGAGCACCTACTATGTTCCAGGTACTGTTTTAGGAGCTAGAAATTTGGTAGAGAACAACAAAATAGAACCTGGTCCTTGGGTAGTTTATGTTCTGATATGAGTGGGTGAGAGGGAGAGGCAAGTAACAACCACAATAAAAATATAATATGTCCAGTAGGGTAAGCATTATGGAGAATAATGGGAAGGGATGTAAAGTGATGGTGAGCTGGTACTGTTCTATAAAAAGTGGTTTCATGTGTGATACATATGAGCAGACCCTTGAAAGAAAGGAAGATTTCTAGGAGAAGTGTGTTCCAGATGGAACAGAAGTTACAAAGGCCCTGAGGTCACTATGTGTTTGATGTGTTTCAAGAACAGGAGGCCAGTGTGGCTGGAGCAGAATGGGAAAGGGGAGAATATTGGGAAGCAAGATCTGATTATACATTCCTTCATGGATTGTAGCAAAGCCTTGGATTTTGAGGGGGAGAAGTCAGTGGGAGATGTGGCCAGCTGCAGGAGAAATAGCCAGGGAGAGGTGAGTCCAGGAGCTTGTATATTTTCTAGACACCCAAATGGTCCTAGAATCCAGGAAGAGGCTGTGGCTGTAGATAGAGTTGTTGGTGCCTTTTTTTTTTTAAGTTTATTTATTTTGAGAGAGAGAGAGAGTGGGGGAGGGTCAGAGAGAGAGGGAGAGAGAGAGAGAATCCCAAGCCGGCTGTCATGCCAGACATGCTGTCAGCACAGAGCCAGACGTGGGGCTTGATCCCACAAACCATGAGATCACGACCTGAGCCAAAATCAAGAGTCAGACGCTTAACTGACTAAGCTGCCCAGGCGCCTCAGTTGTTGATATCTTTTTAAAGGTTAAATGGAAAATCCCTAGCTGTGTAAGGGGAGAAATGCATTCTTGGTAAGTGGAATAGCATAAACAGATGTATGAAAAACCAAGACTTATTCAAGGATTGACCCAGATTGATGTGGTTGGCTCATAGGGCATGAAATGGGGAGTGGTTGAAGATGAGACTGGAATGGAAAGCCGGGAGAATATTAAAGTGGACTTTGAAAAAATAAATAAGTAAAGAGGACTTTGTATGGCATGTTAAGGAGTTTGGACTTCATTCTGCAGTGAGGGCTCCTCAACCTTTCTTATGCTTCAGCATAACTGAGGGATACAAACAATGCCTATTACTGAACCAACATGGCAGTAATTTTCACCAGGTGGGACGTGTGGATAGGGTGGCTAAGGGGACTTGAAGGAAGGGAGGTAATGATAGCACACATCCATGTGTGTATGTGTGTGTGTGTGTGTGTGAGGTTTTGAAAAATCCTTGAAGTGGTGCTCATATGCCCCATTTCCCACCCATTCACTCTAGTGGAAGTTTTCCCTCTAGTTGGAAATCACTGCAAGCAATGGAGAACCATTGAAAGATTTTCTTTTTAAATAGACAGATTTGCATTTTATTTGCATTAAATTTTGTGAGCATTTATTTATTATTTTTTGAGAGACAGAAAGAGACAGAGCATGGGCAGGAGAGGGGCAGAAAAAGAAGGAGACAGAATCAGAAGCAGGCTGTAGGCTCTGAGCTGTCAGCACAGAGCCCAATGCAGGGCTTGAACCCACGGACTGTGAGATCATGACCTGAGCTGAAGTTGGACACTCAACCGACTGAGCCACCCAGACACCTCACAGATTTGCATTTTAGAAAGACAGCTTTAGCTTCAACACGGGATGGACCCAATAGGGAAGAGATAGGAAGTTTTTTGCACAGTCCTTCCATAGGTAGGAGATAATTCGCTCTTTAAGTCTAGAGAGGGAATATTTAAGATCCAGCTCACAGGCAAAACATGTGACCAAAGGGATATATATTTTGTGGAAGGATAGGTCAAAAGATGATAAATCCAGGGGCCCTCAGGATGTATGTGTCTCTGCGTCCCATTTACTGTAGAAGAGCACAGTTGCCTGGCACACCTCTGCTCCGATCCTCTTGACTGTCCCTTAATAAGCTTCGGAAATTGTCCAAGTCTTCCTGCCACTTCTATTTTCAGCCTGCCTGTTTCAGTGACTCCACACAGATTGGTGTGGTTGGGGTAGAGGGTGTACGATGGAGGGTAGTGGAAAACAAGACTAAAAAATTAGACAGTGATGGGTGCCTGGGTGGCTCAGTCGGTTAAGCTTCCAATTTTGGCTCAGGTCATGATCTCACAGCTTGTGAGTTCGAGCCCCAAGTCGGGCTCTGTGCTGACAGCTCAGAGCCTGGAGCCTGCTTTGGATTCGGTGTCTCCCTCTCTCTGCCCCTCCCCTGCTTGCACTCTCTCTCTCTCTCTCTCTCTCAAATAAATAAACATTAAAAAATTTAAAAACATTAGACAGTGGGGTAGAGGAGATGCCCCTTCTCTCCCCTTAATTTTTTAATTTCTCCCCTTAATTTTTTAAATAGTACCAATTGTATGGGCATTTTGATTAATGCAGGCAGTCGAAATACCTTCTAAATGGGAAAATTAGAGGTGCTCCTTCCTCCTCCTGCTGTCTCTGGAAGTTATAGGGCAACTTTGTCATGGAAGGATCATGTGACTTTAATGGTGAGCCCCAAAGGAAACACGAATGATTGGGGATGGGCTATTGAAGCTTTGGTTTAAGGTGGATTTTCTTTTTTAACGTTTATTTATTTTTGAGACAGAGAGAGACAGAGCATGAACGGGGGAGGGTCAGAGAGAGGGAGACACAGAATCTGAAACAGGCTCCAGGCTCTGAGCTGTCAGCACAGAGCCCGACGCGGGGCTCGAACTCACAGACCGCGAGATCATGACCTGAGCCAAAGTCGACCGCTTAACCAACTGAGCCACCCAGGCGCCCCAAGGTGGATTTTCTTAAGGCAAGAGCTTCTAAAAACATTTCAGTCAGCTCACATTTTCCAAATTAAACAAGGAGAAGTGATTTTAGTATATATTTAGGAATTATTTTCTGAATAAAAAAAGTTTCCAATGGTTTAGGCACCTTCTTTTCCTTTCAAATAAAGTGTAAGAACAGGATATTGGAATTACCCTTCTCTGTGAAGGGGACATACTAGCAGTCTTTTCTGCTTTTCACTTTTTAGCATTTGTTGTTTACCACTTTTTAATTTTGTCCAGGGTAAGAGACCACAGGTAAAATACAGAAAATTCTCATTTATTGCCTTCTTATGCAGATAATCTTGATTCCTTAGTTCCCTCACCCCACTCTCTAAGGAATCTGTTTTAGTGACAAAGCGTATCCATGCCATTTATTCGAGTTCTGAGGAGAATTCTTGGAGCACTATATATATTTAAAGCTCTGTTCCTTATACAAAACGGACTGAAGGAAGGAAAATGTGATTATTTTGAAAGATGAATTCACAGAACTTTTTATCAAAGTTGAACTATAAATTGAAATAACAACTGAAAACATCACTATTACTGAAAATTGCCCTTGGGTACCTCACACTTAGAAGACATAAAGAGAACATAAAAATCACTACTCTGACTTCCCCACTACACTACAAACCTTGAGGGCAGCGATTAGGTCTCCTGCTCATTGTGTTTTTTATTTTTTAATTTTTATTTATTTTTTATTTTGAAAGAGAGAGAGAGAGAGGAGGGGCAGGGGAGAGGGGCAGAGGGAGAGAGAGAAGGAGAGAGAGAAAGAATCTCAAGCGGGCCCCATGCTGAGCAGGGAGCCCAACACAGGGCTCAATCCCACGACCCTGGGATCATGACCTGAGCTGAAATCAAGAAGCAGATGTTCAACCAGCTGAGCCACCCAGGTGCCCGTCCTGCTCATTGTATATACATGATTCTTACACAGTGCCTGGCACATCCATGGTATTCAAACAATATTTGACAAACTGACTGACGGAATACATGAATGGAACGTAGTCTCAGAAGACCTTAACATATAGAACTCCAGCTGGTGCAATGAGCTAACATCACTAACCTCCCACATCGCCGTGAACTTTGGCCCTGAGAGATGCTCCAACTAGACCCTAGAGCTGTTTCAGCGTTGAAATCTCTGGGCTATGTGGTGGTTCTAAAATTCAATCTCCAGGACAAGCCACATGAGAAAGACAGATGTGAACTGCTGCGCTATGGCTGTAATACATGTGGTGGTCCCAAGTGGGATAGAAAGCCCAGATGCCAAAGCACGACTTAAAATAACACACCATTTGTGTGGGATGTTGTAAACCACCAGTAATCAACAGAGTGTTGCTAAGCTTCAGGAATTGCCCAGGAGAATGCCTTTTGAGTTCACGACATTGTGCAATGCAGCAAGCAAGGCAACGCCAGCACAGCTGACTTCCTAGAGAACACAGGACAATGTGGTGTGGGTGCAGGGGATGTGGGCAGGCAGTGTGGCCAGGAGGGTTGATTATTCAGCTGGCTTTGCAGCCACACCTACACGCGTGGAGAGTCATGCCAGGGCACCTAGGAGAACATCGGACTTCCTGGAGAAAACTGGCAAGCGGAGGAGCTCATATAAGTTACTGCATGTTTTCTCTACTTCTAAATAGAGTTTCTGTGTTGCTTAGTGGATGTTTTAAAAGTCTTATAGATGATGAGAGGACCTTTGTGAATTTACTGCTTAGGAGAGGTCATTTTTTTATTTAAAAAAATAATTTGGATGCCAGAGGAAGAAATAGGGAATGAAAGGGCATTTGATAATTCTGTAAAATAAGTCTTGTTTTTAAAATAAGATATAAAGAGGGGCGCCTGGGCTCCGTTGGTTCAGTGGGGCTCAGACAGAGGGGCTCATTTGGTTCAGTGTCTGCCTTCGGCTCAGGTCATGATCTCACGGTTCGTGGTTTTGAGCCCCGTGTCGGGCTCTGTGCTGACAGCTCAGAGCCTGGAGTCTGCTTCGGATTCTGTGTCTCCCTCTCTGCCCCTCCTCTGCTCTTTCTCTCTCTCTCTCTCTCTCTCTCAAATAAATAAACATTTGAAAAAAATTTTTAAATAGGATAGATATAAAGAGCCCACAATTCATGAAAACACTGTCCTCTCCATGTTTACACCATTACTATGTTAAAGCATATGGGCGAGCAGTGATAATAATAGCCATCTAACTGAGACCTGTAGAGCAAGAATTTTGCAGACATCTGCACACCACTTTGGTAAGGATGTAAGGAAGATATAAGCTATAGCCCCATCTTATAAATTAGGAAGCTAGGCTCAGCAAAGTTAAGAAATGGGACTAGAGATGCACAGAAATCATTATGGACTATTTTATGAATCTCAAAATACAACAATGTTTTGGGGCACCTGGGTGGCTCATCATTTAAATGGCAACTCTTGATTTTGGCTCAGGTCATGATCTTGTGTGGTTCGTGAGTTCAGGCCCCACATGGGGCTCTGTGCTGACAGTGAGGAGCCTGCTTGGGATTCTCTCTCTCTCTCTCTCTCTCTCTCTCTCTCTCTCTCTCGCTCTCCCTCTCTCTCTCTCTCAAATCAAAAAGGTAAAACAATATTTTAATATTTGCTTCTAATACTTGAAATGTTCAAAATGCCTCATTGTAACAATTTAAACTATTAATTGAGTTATGAGCATAATCATGTGAAAACTACTAAAGTGTCACTGCAGTTTCTACCTTTAATCTTGTGAAACTGAAAACAGCAACAAAAGGGTTGTTTTGTTTTTGTTTTTGTTTTTTTTTTGTCAAAGTAGACTTTAAAAAATAAGATAGACTTGGGGCACCTGGATGGCTCAGTAGGTTAAGTGACTTCAGCTCAGGTCATGATCTCATAGGTTCTAGAGTTTGAACCCCCACACCGGGCTCTCTGCTGTCAGCGCAGAGCCCATTTTGGATCCTCTGTCTCCCCCTCTCTCTGTCCCTCCGCTGCTTGCTCTCTCTCAAAAATAAATAAACATTAAAAAAAGACTAAAAGACACCCCCGTATTTTATTTACTTATTTTTTTTAAACTATGGCTCTTTAATCGCTTCTCGGCCTTTTGGCTAAGATCAAGTGTAAACTATGGCTCTTTATTTTCAAGTGGACAGTTCAGAGGAAGTCATCAGTAGCTTTTGCTTAATGCAAAAAGAAGAAGAAAGAGAAGTAGAAGGAGGAGGAGGAGGGTGAGGAGAAAAGGAGAAGGAGAAGGAGAAAAAACCCACCAAAATAGAGAGAACTTTTGGGTTTAAAGGAAACCTGAGTATCACTAAGAGCCTGGTTGAAGGATTCACATTTTTAGAAGGGAAATACAGTGCAGATTTCTCCAGAGAGCGGGTTTGTTTTTTTTTTTTAAGTTTATTTAGAGAGAGAGAGAGAGAGCGAGCATGTGCACGAGAGAGAATCCCAAGCAGGCTTCCCACTGTCAGCACAGAGCCCCACACGGGGCCAAAACTCACAAACTAGGAGATCATGACCTGAGTGGAAATTAAGAGCCTGGTGCTTAACCGACTGAGCCACGCAGGCACCCCTCTTCAGAGAGCAGTTTTTCAAGAAGCTGGGGATGGGTGTTAAGTTTTAAGGCTAGCTTGGGGAACTTACTTCCCAGGCTTAATTTAGGGAAGGTGTCAAAGTGCTAGGTATAGGGTGATGGGACACTGGTCACAGCCCAGGATTGTGGAACAGAACTTGCTGTCACACAGTGCAAGGTAACAGAGAGTGACACAACAAAAAATGTAATCAAGATTGCCAACCAACACTTTGGTAGGCATTCATCATGTAGGTCCAGAGGTGCCCCAAACTGTCAGTCAGTGGTACGGCCTGTAGCAATTCCCCCAAAGTCTTGATGCTCTTGGAGAGAGAAGCCAGCATTCTTTTTGTTTCTCTTGGGGTTTTAAAGGTCCATTTCTTCCTGAGCCCAGTGAGGCCGCACATAGCCCAAGGGGCTCACGGGCAGCCAAGCCCTTCAGGAAGTTGTGAAAGGCTTCCCCCCTGCGTGGCTGGTACTCCAGATGCATTAGACCTTGCCTGGGTTAGGTCCCTAGGCTGTTACCAGCACAGAGGTGTCCAATTCAGCCAGTCACTCAGCCTTCCTGATCATGGTCCTCCTCACCGATGCCCTTGGAGACTTTGAGTGGGCACTGGTGGGAGGGCAGGACCACGCCACCGTACCTTCCTTGTCTCACGCCGCTGACCAGTACTGATGGGATAGCTCAGGCAGCTCTTGAAGTTCAGCTGGTAGTTTGTTCTCTGAACATTTGGTCTGGTGGAGGCACAGGATATCTGGGGCTTCTTCCTTTACCCAGTCTCAACCTTTCTTCTTAATCCAGACTTGAAGCCCACCCACATTCCAGGTGCAGATCTTGAACGTGTCTGATTTGCCACTGGGCAAGGTTTTCCCATCTGTGGGGATGGGGGTCCTCGTACAGGACTCCCCCTCTCCTGCTGCCTTTTTTCCATTTTCCTTTGCTCCTGCCTTACTCTTCTTGACTTCTGGCTCAGTCTTGGGCTCTTTCTCATCTTCTGCCACAGTTCGATTTTCCCCATGCTTCAGCAACACTGTAATGAATGCCCTTCTGAACCTGCACCTCGCTGCCCACCAGAGCAGTATTTTTACCCCGTTACCTTCTCGGGTCCCAGCCTGGCTTGTCCTCTAAAAGACAACCCCATATTCTAGAAATTACAACTATTTGTCGTAGTTTAAGATTCTGCAGCACGGCTTACACAGGGCATCAGATATATCATCAGTGCAAAATCAGACTTCTGCTTTTTGTTTCTGGTCTTATCTTACACCCAAACTGCGAGTCACTTTGATTCTTATGAAGTAGCAATGCTTCATAAACATAAAAACAAATTATTTACTGATTTCTTCATATTCATCCCTTAATATTGTTATCTGGATTTTGCTCTTACTCATAAATGTTTGTGGGTTTTTCAGGTTGTTTGAAATGAATGAAGTCATCGTAAAACTATAATGCTGGCTTATATTGGCTGGCTAATACTTTATATAAAAGAAGTCTACCTCATCTCCCTCTCTTAAAGACAAATATTTGGGGGCGCCTGGGTGGCGCAGTCAGTTAAGCGTCTGACTTCAGCCAGGTCACGATCTCGCGGTCCGGGAGTTCGAGCCCCACGTCAGGCTCAGGGCTGATGGCTCAGAGCCTGAAGCCTGTTTCAGATTCTGTGTCTTCCTCTCTCTCTGCCCCTCCCCCGTTCATGCTCTGTCTCTCTCTGTCCCAAAAATAAAAATAAACGTTGAAAAAAAAATTTAAAAAAAAAGACAAATATTTGTCTGAAATAATTATTAACAGGTGTGGAGATATAAAAGAAGCTAGAAAATACTTCACAATCAATACATCTTTGAGACAGCCAATCACTTGTTACTCACACTGCTTTTTATTTTTTTTAATTTTTTAATTTTTATTTTTATTTATTTTTATTTTTTTTCAATATACGAAATTTATTGTCAAATTGGTTTCCATACAACACCCAGTGCTCATCCCAAAAGGTGCCCTCCTCAATACCCATCACCCACCCTCCCATCCCTCCCACCCCCCATCAACCCTCAGTTTGTTCTCAGTTTTTAACAGTCTCTTATGCTTTGGCTCTCTCCCACTCTAACCTCTTTTTTTTTTTTTTTCCTTCCCCTCCCCCATGGGTTTCTGTTAAGTTTCTCAGGATCCACATAAGAGTGAAAACATATGGTATCTCTCTTTCTCTGTATAGCTTATTTCACTTAGCATCACACTCTCCAGTTCCATCCACGTTGCTACAAAGGGCCATATTTCATTCTTTCTCATTGCCATGTAGTACTCCATTGTGTATATAAACCACAATTTCTTTATCCATTCATCAGTTGATGGACATTTAGGCTCTTTCCACAATTTGGCTATTGTTGAGAGTGCTGCTATAAACATTGGGGTACAAGTGCCCCTATGCATCAGTACTCCTGTATCCCTTGGGTAAATTCCTAGCAGTGCTATTGCTGGGTCATAGGGTAGGTCTATTTTTAATTTTCTGAGGAACCTCCACACTGTTTTCCAGAGTGGCTGCACCAGTTTTTATTCCCACCAACAGTGCAAGAGGGTTCCCGTTTCTCCACATCCTCTCCAGCGTCTATAGTCTCCTGATTTGTTCATTTTGGCCACTCTGACTGGCATGAGGTGATATCTGAGTGTGGTTTTGATTTTTATTTCCCTGATGAGGAGCGACGTTGAGCATCTTTTCATGTGCCTGTTGGCCATCCGGATGTCTTCTTTAGAGAAGTGTCTATTCATGTTTTCTACCCATTTCTTCACTGGGTTATTTGTTTTTCGGGTGTGGAGTTTGGTGAGCTCTTTATAGATTTTGGATACTAGCCCTTTGTCCGATATGTCATTTGCAAATATCTTTTCCCATTCCATTGGTTGCCTTTTAGTTTTGTTGATTGTTTCCTTTGCTGTGCAGAAGCTTTTTATCTTCATAAGGTCCCAGTAATTCATTTTTGCTTTTAATTCCCTTGCCTTTGGGGATGCTCACACTGCTTTTTAAACCCCAGCGTTCAATGGAAGGAAAGAATGAAACTGTTTTTTGTTTTGTTTTGTTTTATCTTCCTGTTTTGGAAGATTTAAAGAATTATTTGTTTTTTCACTTTTGATTGAATTTTGGCACTTTTTGGTTGAATGTTTGTAATTTCTGGAGATCATGCCTGTTTCCTTCCAGAACCAGAATTGTGGATTACAAAATGTTAGAGTTGAAAGGGACCCTGCAGATGATCTAGTCCAATCCTTTCATTTCACAGTTAAGGAGTCACCTTGCTTGGCATTTCTTCACTTTGGTGCAGGTGAAGGCGTCACCAAAACCAACATTGCCTGCTTTGACATTTCCAACTGTAAGTTAGACCAACCCTTGGTTGGGGAGAATAAACAAAACAGGGATGAAAACAAGTTTATGATGCCATCAATCCAGCTGTTGGATTGTTCTTCCCCCAAATAATTTCAAGCAAGTTGCAGACTTAAATTTTTGAACTGTATTCATTTATTTCCCTGAATAAAGATGGC
Organism: Prionailurus bengalensis; assembly: GCF_016509475.1. NCBI lineage: Eukaryota > Metazoa > Chordata > Mammalia > Carnivora > Felidae > Prionailurus > Prionailurus bengalensis. The sequence continues at coordinate 104,892,688 of NC_057349.1, forward strand.
TGATAATTTGTTTACTAAACTGTCTTTGATTCTCTGTTAGATGATCAAGTCAAACGTTAACACCCCATAGAGCCTAAGAGCCTATTATGGCAGTGAACTAGCGCCCTCTAGCACATTTCTGAGTCACCACTGCTAAAAAAAAATCTTTTATAAAATCTAACTGTAAAACCAAAATGACCTAAGTACTGTGCTGGGTTCTTTCCACTATCTCACTTCAATTCTCACAAAAATTGTATGATCAATGGAGACAGCCAAGTGAAGAGAGGCAGCTAATTTGTGGTGTGGTGAGAGCTCCCTCAGGAGTGAGAAGAGCACTGGACAGGCAACGACTGACTTTGCTCAGTGACACAGTGATGAATACGAAGAGGCCCTGGCCCTCTGGGAGCTCCCAGATTAGTAGGGGAGACAGAATTCTGGAAAGGATTGCTGCAGTAGGCACCGTAAGGACTGTTGCAGACTTATTTATTTATTTATTTAATAGTGTGGAGCAAGGAAACAGAACTACTAACTCCACTTGGGGGTTTTAAGGATAGCCTCCATGAAAACATGACATTGGACGAAGTATTAAAGGAGGAGAGTAGTTTGCCAGGTGAAGAACAGAGAAATGGCATTCCAAGCAGCAAGCAGAGCTAATGAAAAGACACATAACTGAGGAACACTGTGATAAGTCAGTACAGGTAATGTAGGGGGCAGCGCTGTGGGAAACTGGGGTGCACGGGATGGAGGGGACAGAGATGTCTGGAGCAGGACTGGGAAGAGATCCCATATAGTTGGGAATACAGAACTTGTCCTATTGACAATGGGAATATTGAGGATATTCAACCAGAAAATAATGTGACTGTATTTGTTTCTTTTTCTGCCTGATAAGTTAAGAAACATAAGCCACAGTTAGAAAACTAGTAAAAGAAATATACTGTATAAAGCATAGTTATAAAGCAAATACTTCTGTGCCCCTCACCCTGGTATAGAAATATAACTTTGTGAACACTCCCCCTTCTTTCTATCCCAGTCATAATCCCATTCAAGCCCCAAAGACAGTAATCACTGTGTCTGTGATTCTTCCTCAACACTTTCTTTTTCTTTACTGTTTCATGACTTTTATAAACATCCTCAGAAAATAAAATTTCATTTTAACTGTGAACTTTTTATAAATGGAGTCATACTTAAATTTTTCTTTGTGTTTGATTTTTCTTGCTCAACATAATGTTTTTTTAAAAATATTTTTTTGTTAATATTTACTTCTTGAGAGGGGGGAGGAGGGGCAGAGAGAGAGGGAGACACAGAACCTGAAGCAGTCTCCAGGCTCTGAGCTGTCAGCACAGAGGCGGACATGGGGTTTGAACTCACGATCTGCGAGATCATGACCTGAACCGAACTCAGATGTTTAACTGACTGACTGAGCCACGCAGACAGCCCAACATAATGTTTTTAACATGCATCCTTGTTGGTTGTCGCTGTGTCAGCGTTTATTTACGCTGCTGTATAGCATTCTCCTGTTCGAATATTTTTGCAATTTCTCCTGTGTGACGCTGTTGGATACTTACTGACATTTTTTAAACCAGTTTTTTCCTAATACAAACAATACTGCTATGAGCTTTTGTACTTTGTACTTTTCACATGTGCACAACAGTTTCTCCAGCCTAAGTCAGATTTCTTTCAGGAAGTTAACTCTGTCTGATAGGACTGTGTGGCATCAGCTAGAATGGAGTGAGGGAATAAGGGCCTGGTTCACTTTCAGTGAGGGTGGAGAAGAGGTCCAATATGAGGGACGGTCCTGGGGCAGCACCGAGCTGCACAGGAAATGGAGTGGCACTTACAGGTGACCCTCAGTTTTCCAGCTTGAAAGACTGATATCCTTAAGTGACATCAGAATTCTGGAGGAAAAGTAAGTTTTGGGGGAAAATGAGTTCTATTTTGGGTTTGAGATGATTGCTGGACATAAGCAAAAATGTCTGCTATAGGAAATCAGAAATACCCATAGAGAACTTAGGAAAGGGGAGGACTGGAGATGGGGATTTGGCAATGGTGACATACAGTTGGTTGTCAAAGCCATGGGAAAAGAGAGTAACAAGTAATTGACAGCACGTTCTGAGCATTTACCATGTGGCTGGCACTAGTCTGAGAACGTTACATGTATCTCAAGAAACAACAAGTGTTGGTGAGGATGTGGAGAAAAAGAAACTCTTGTGCACGTTGGTGGGAATGCAAACTGGTACAGCCACTGTGGAAAACAGTATGGAGTTTCCTCAAAAATTTAAAAATAGGACTACACTGTGATCCAGTAATCACGCTACTAAGTATTTACCCAAAGAATATGAAAACCTAATTTGAAAGGATATATACACCCCTGTGTTTATTGCAGCATTATTTACCATAACCAAATTATGGAAGTGGCCCGAGTGTCCACTGATAGATGAATGGATAAAGAAGAGGTGATATATTTATATACAATAGAATATATATTATTCAGCCATAAAAAAAGAATGAAATCTTGCCATTTGCAATGACATGGATGGAGTTAAAGAGTATTATACTGAGAGAAATAAGTCAGTCAGAGAAAGACGAATACCCTATGATTTCACTCATGAAATTTAAGAAACAAAACAAATGAACAAAGGAAAAAGGGAGAGAGACAAACCGAGAAACAGACTCAGTTTTTTAAAAATGTTTATTTATTTTTGAGACAGAGAGAGAGTGTGAGAGGGGGTAGGAGGGGCAGAGAGGGAGACAGAAAATCCCAAGCAGGCTCTGTGCTGTCAGCACAGAGCCCGATGTGGGACTTGAATTCGCGAGTCATGAGATTATGACCTGAGCTAAAACCAAGAGTGAGACACTTAATCAACTGAGCCACCCAGGTACCCCAAGAAACAGACCCTTAACTATAGGGAACAAACAGATGGTTACCAGATGGGAGGTGGGTGGGGAGATGAGTGAAATAGGTGATGAGGATTAAGAGTATCCTTATCATGATAAGTATTGAGTAGTGTATAGAATTACTGAATTACTGTGTCATACAACTGAAACTAATAGAACACTGTATGTTAACTACACTGGAATTAAAATTAAAAACTTCATAAAATTCAAAAAAAGAATGTTACTTATATCAACCCATGTAATCTTCACAACAACCCAAGGAGGCACATAATACTATTATTTTCATTTCACAGATGAAAGAACTGAGGCACACAGAGGCCAATAACTTGCCCAAGGTCACACATCTAGCTAGTGGTGCACCAAAAGGAGATTATTCGGGAAGTGTATGTGGAAAGGATTGAATTCTAGCGACTACCAACATTAATGATTGGAGGAGGAGCCTGGGAAGGACACTTAGATGGACAGCCACCAAGTTAGGAGGAGAACCAGAAGAGTGTCATTAGTAGCCAAACTTTAATTAACTTAATAAGGTAAGGCAGGTGCCCGGCACTACCGGAGAAGGTCAGGTAGAGTGCCAAAGTGGAGTCACAGTCAAACTTGAGACTTAGTGTCCACAAAACCTATTCATGCTTGGCTCATTGCTCCCAAGAAAGGAAGTGAAACCTCTTTGAGGAATCGAATAATAAAATATAGACAAATTGTTATTTACCTTTGGTTGCTGTCTACAGCTAATGTAAAAAGAAAAATCCCTCCCTTAAGAAATACAGCTATGTGTGGTATGGGAAGGTGGTGGAGAAATGGGGCCTGTTGTGAGGAAGATGAGAGCTTTACACCAGACAAGTCTGCTGAGTAAACAGGCTGAGCTGGGCAGGAAGGAGGAAGTTGTGGGGGAGTCACTACTCTGTCAGTGCCTGTGGCTCCACCCCGACCCCCCACTGTGCTTGGTGACTCTGATGAAAGTGGGTGGGAGTGGGTGTCCAGATGGCCCTTCAGCTGTACCTGGAACCTGTCCTATGGCCCTGTTGTCTCCTTGGTGTTGCCCTGTTTCTCCCTGGATACGTTTACCTATTGTTTATCACAAGGTTGGCGATTCAAGAGGCTCAGACAGACGTGATCTCTGTAGAAGGGTTCAAGTTCCGAGCTGAGCAAAGTACACGTGGTGGTGACTCTGCAGTAAGAGAAGAGAAAAATCCAAGTCTGCTTCCCATTCATTCGTTCATTCATCCATTGATTCACTCCTTATACCCACAGATATTTTTAAACACCTATAATGTCCTGGGTACTGTGCTAAGACTTGTGTAACCAAAGAGGAGTTAGATCTCGCCGTCACAAAACCTATAATCTAGTTGGGGAGATGGAAAAAATGGTAAGCAGCAAATAAAAGATGATAAAACTGTCATATGTAATAAGAAAACAAATAGGAGGCTTAAAAAGATTCAGGGGTGGATGGGGGAATTTAGAAAAACTGATCGTGTAACGCACGGTAGACCTCACACATTCATGTTTGTGCAGTTCTGTTCACCTTTAAGGCACAGGAGAGGACCATACTCCCCCTTTCCCTTGCAGTTTGGTGGAGCCTTATGACCAGTTTGGACCAAATATTGGTATTTGACGTGGGGCACTTCCATGATAAAAATCATTTGTCATCGTCCTCACTATCTGCCCCATTGTTCCCCTGTCTTCCCAAACCCAAACAGAAGAGGATGAAATAAGGGAGGCATTTTTCTTTTTTACTTCAGCTGTAGACAACAACCAAAAGGAAGTAACTTTTTCTATGTCTTATTGTTAGATTGCTTGAAAAAGTTTCACTTCCCTTCCTAAAATTTGTGGTGTTAGTTTAGCAAGCCAGTGGTGAACAGCATAGAAGCTGATAATGGAGGCCAGTGAGGCCACAGTTCTTATTTGGTTGCTGATAAAATGAACTTCTGCATTAATTTGGAAAGATTATATATATATATATATATATATATATATATATATATATAGCTAAAGAAAATGTGGCTCTAGGAGAAAAAATGAGAAAACAATGTTTCTAGTGTGTGTTGATTGCTGCTGGCTACATTTTGGCAAGACTTTATGACCTTAAGAAAGAACTGGTTGATTTGTAAGAAGAAATAACAAGGAATAGAAATATTTCAGAAAAATGAGGACTTGCAAAAACGGAAAACCTGACAGGTTTTAGACGCCAAACTCAAAGAGAGAATTTGGGGAAGCCTTGGAAGACCAAGTCCATTAAAATAAACTCATGGAAAGGCCAAATTAAGTGTGGCTTCTACACCTATTGGCAATACCTCTCAATAAGTTCAGAACTTTGGCGCAAAGATAAAATTAAGGTATTCAATTGGCAAAGAGCCACAGAAAGATCAAAATAAAGGTGTAGCTTTCCCACAGAAAACTATAGTCTCATGTTTACTCAGAGTACCTGTACTGGCAAGAGAAAAAGACAGGTATGTACAAATTAGTGGGGGCAGAGGGAAGAAGAGAGAGAATGGGGCAAGAAAGCAAAAGCATATAGTATATCTGAGAACTATGTTTTGAAAAGAACTGTGAGTAACGGTATTGGCAAATATATTTTACTGAAATCAGAGACAAGAAGCTTACTAAATAATTTGGGGAGACATTTACAGTCAAAGGAATCAAAAACCCAACTGGACTTGTGGTCTTCCAACATTGTACAAGTAGCACATGAACTAAGAACACTAGTCTGCTCCCAGAAGAGCATATACTCATTGAGTATGTGGCCAAGGACAGTAACATAAGAAGACTCTCCAGAGGGTAGAGTCGAGATTCAAGGAACACTTTTCAACAGCCTTGTTTTGGGTAGAGGCCTTTCTGGTATTTGCCCAGAAACATAAGAGGTCAATCAGTGCCTGCTTCTGGCTTCCATTTTTCCCTTTCAGAATGGAGTATTTCTTGTGGTTGTTCTGGCCCTGTTCCTCCACTCTACATTGTCTGTGGAGGGACAGATTAATCTATTACTGTGAGTTCATGGGTCTGTATCCCAAGAAGGGCCACATGAAGACCTAATGTAGAGACTACCATGCACTACCCAAACTCTGGACTGTGAGCTCCATGTTTGGACTTCTGCTTTTTTGTTCTTTGTGTTTTTATTGTGGCGGGGGGGGGGGGGGGCGGTTAGAAGGGGTGGAAAGAAGGTTTGTGAGTTCGGGAGTGGGAAGAGGAGTGAAACAAAAGAGTAGCCTATAGTAGAACTAATGATCATTCCTTTCCTTCTGGCAAATGGAAAGATTACATGTACTTGTCCCCGTACAGTAAAGTGCACCACAAGAATTCACTGAAGTATTTAATAGCTATTGGGAGATCCCCACCCCTCAGGAGCGAGGGATCTTTCTGGAGCCTCTTTTATAAGAGCACTAATCCTACTCTTAAAAACTCTCATGACTTAAACACCTCAGAATGGCCCTACTTACTAATACCATCACTTTTGGGGGTTGGGGTTTCAATGTATGAATTTTGGGGGACATATTCTGATCACATCACTGTCTATAATGAACAGAAAGAAGGAACAGAAAATGTCTTGGAGACAGGATATTATGGTATTACCCAAACTTTCCCAAGATGCAAATGCTGCCTAGTAGAAGAATGTAGACACAGAGAAGATGATCTATATGTTCATCATTGAAAAGCAATCCCTAAAGAGGAGAGAGTTGCTTCCTATAGGAGCAGAGTACGCAGCTCCCAGAGCTGGAGCAAGGAGAGTGTGGGGTTCCTGGGAAGAAGCCAAGACTCCATCTAAAAGACAGTGGTGTCCCTCCAACCTGGTTTTCTAGTATCCCTGAAGATTATCTGTCAGTGTGTACAGATGAGAAGCCATTTCAATTCAGTAATCAATTCCCAGAGTGCTAATATCTGCCCCAACTTCCTCCTCCTTCCATGGAAAGAGAGTAGTGCTTTAATGGTATTTCTTTTCTTACTGTTCTTGCAACTTGATAATAGCCCCCCAGGAAAGAGATCCTGGGATAAATTGGAATTCTTTTTACTAGGAATCACTTCTCTTTCCTTAAATCTGTTGCTCAGTTAGGAGCAGTTCCCAGCCTCCATTAAACAATATCTTAACTCACCAAACACTATTGGTTTTCTGGATTCCCCCCGTACATACATGGTTTTTAAGGAAGCTAGACCAAAACAGGTAGCTCCTCGAAACCCAGGAAAAACTTGTCTGGATCAACATTTAAAAGAAGCAATAGTGGTTTCTAAACTGCTGGAAGCTGAACTCCCTATTGCCCTTCAAAAGCTCCACAATCTAAACTCTCACCCACCTTCTTTCTTTACCACCTGGCTTTCCTCTCTGCCTTGTTTCTGTGACAGTAATGGATACATAGGAGACTCTACAGAGTAGAGCTGAAGCCCTCTCTGAAGGAGACAGAATTTGGACAAATGTTTCCCTCTTGTTTCCCTCAGAATTTGGACAAATGTCACCCAATCCCAACCTTTCCACTTGATCTTTTCCTCTTGGCCTCCTGCTGCTTTTTGCCACCTTCCAGTTCTCAAACACTCAGTTTCTTTATCTTCTATATTCTTCAAAAGCAGTCAGTTTCTCGCTATGATTTATTACTTTTGCCAGGGAGAGGTGAATGATTGGCATGCAGGCTCAGGGAGCAACCCTTGATAAAAGCCCTGTGTACAAAGAAGGAAGGACAAAGAAGAGCCTGTGAAAAAGCCTCTTTCCAGACTTGTTCCTCAGAGATTCTCCATTAGATCAAGACATTTCATGTTAGTGTTTTTTAATTGTAGAAGAAACATATGCATGTTTTTAGAAGGCAAACAGTGAAGAAAGATATACAACCAATCTCTCTCCCTGCATTCATTCCCAACCCTCTCCATTACTTCTCAGAGATAAACATTTGACAGTATTTTTTTAATGTTTATTTATTTTTGAGAGAGAGAGAGAGAGAGATGTGGGGAGGGGCAGAGAGAAAAGAGGACAGAGGGTCTGAAGCGAGCTCTGTGCTGATCGCCCAGAGCCCCATGTGCGGCTCAAACCCACGAGCCGTGAGATCATGACCTGAGCCCCAGTCAGATGTTTAACCAACTGAGGCATCAAGGCATCCCTTGACAGTATTTTTTAATCTTGCAGAATAGCGTACACATCTGCAAGGGACATATATACATTTTCTTTTTCTTTTCTTTTTTTACACAAATGTATGACGGGCAGAATTTTGGTTTACCTTTTCCAATTAACATGTCAACTCTGCCTTTTCACCATACTAGCACATACAGATCTACCTCAATCATGTGTACTTACTTTGTATTCCATTTGCATAGATGTGAGTGTTTTCAATATGTGGCGTATTTCATGTGACTTATTTTTTATCTTATCTATCTTATTATTTTTAAGTAATCTCTATACCCAATGTGGGGCTTAAACTCATGACCCTCAGATCAAGAGTAGCATGCTCTACCAATTGAGCCAGCCAGGTGCCCCTCATGTGATATATTCTTTTAGGAAAGACCTTCCACAACACTTTTTAAGTTCTCCATTAACGTAAATTTTTTTGAGACTTTGCGATGTTATTTATAATTTGAAGAAACCCAAATTTCCTCCTATTAAATTACTTTTCTTCTTTATTCTTGTCCTTTAATCTTATTTGCGATTCACTATTATTATCTTTGGAAATCCAAACCTTTCATCATAGTTCACAAACTGGTAAACCAAATCGGCACGGCAGGGGAACTGAGGCTCGGGATGAAGCAAAGTGTAAGTAAGTGGCCATTGACCATGAAACTCTAGCACACAGTAAAATCACCTGTGAAATAATTTGAGTCGAGGGAAAAACATAATTTAATTTACCAAAATCCTTAATAGACATAGGTTCTAAGAACCACGGCGGGAAAACTACAACCTTTAATAGACTTACGGTGTTAGATGGTGACGATGACGATGACGACAGTGGTCCCAGCAAAGACTGGCCACATCTAGGTCCTCAGGGTTAAAATAATCATCTTTTGTAAAAAAAAAAAAAAAAAAAAAAGTATTGTTAGTGTGTGAATCAGTGAATACTTAAAATTTTGTGACAGGTTTAGAAAATTCATGCTAAGAAAAAGAGAAAACAATCCGTAAAAAGGTTACTTGAACCGTCATGGGATTGCCATTTAACAAACGACATCCTGTGTCTGGAGAAGGGTATGATCTTTCCCTCCTTCGGCTTTAAACTTCCACTGGAAGAACTTTTATAAACATTCAAAAATCTTCAGATAATATCAGGTTAAGATTTTCAAATACATAACATAAATAATAAATCCATAAATTACAGCTCACAGAAAGGTATTCTCTAAGATTGTCAGATTTTTCTAAATTTACGTGTTATTTTTGGCATCTAAAGTTTTGTCTTGTACATGGTGGATACTTAAAATATAGACACATTTTGATTTGACTTTACTTTCGTGGGTGGGTCTTGGGGCCGGGATCAACACATTGCTAGAATCCAGCAGTCATATTCCAAGCAGGGACATACCAGTAGTCTGAGTTCTCAGGAAGACTACAGAGAATAATGTTTGAGAACTAGCTCACTCGAAGACGACTAGAAGGAACTTTTCCATTCAGTGTGAAATTCTTTCAAGAGTTTCTTTTCCTGTCTCTTCCATCAAATTTTTTGTGGTTTCTGAAACCCATTCCTGACAGTGGTAATGAAAGTGCTGAGAAAGAAAGTATGACAGTTAAAACAAGACAAAACAAACCCCATAACCATTGGTTTTCCAACATGCTTACCATGAGAATCTCTCATGCATTTTTTAAAAGCTAAAGTAAATTGGTGTTAAATTACAGATTGCCCAAAGTGTAAAGGTCTTTCAAATATTATTTAGTCTACTTTCAAGAGAAAATTCTTGAATCCTCTCCACACCATTAGGCTGTTACTCTATTTCCACTAAACACTGAACTTCTCAGCGCTATTTTCTCCAAACGGAGCTGGGTATAAAGAGCTGAACCATCTTCAATAGACTCAGAACTAGAACCACCCGCTGCTCCAGAGATGGCAGGGATAGATATCAGGGTACTAGACTCATCTGCTGGTTCTGGGAGAAAATTCAGACTGGCAGGCAGAACCCAGACTCACAATTACGGTAACCTGTAATAAGTGCAGAGTTGGGGAGTACGGTGGCAACCCCAGGAGGTAGTGTTTGGAGACACAAGCTGATAGGATAATCAGTCAGGAAGCAGCTCAGTCTGTAATGAGTTTCAGGGGCAGGGTTCTCAACCACATACTCTGGTCTATAAAGCCCCTAAACCCAACCATTCACCTGCACCTCTGCCCTCAAAATGTGCCAACTTCCTTTTCACCTTTAATGTCCCATCACTCTGGCTTTCTTTCCAACCACAGAATGCCAAGATCCCTTGAACCCCAGAGCCTTGGTCATTCAGATGGACCCTTAAATGTCCTCCCCTTACAAAGGCTTTTTCAGGAGACTCTCTACTACATGATTCCATTTTAATTATTTGCATACCCTTGAGACTTGCCTCCTCTATCTATCTCCTCACTAATATAAGCTCAATGAAAGGAGGGTATCTATTTGTGTTATTCCCTGTTGTACCCAATAATACCAGGCACTTTTATAAGTTCCTATCGTATCATGGGGGCTTATTACACATTTTAGATGAGCGACTGAATGAACAAATGAACAAATAAACTGTTAAACAAATTCGACGGATAGGGGACTGGCAAAATGAAAGTTTCCATAGCTAAAAAGATATGAAACCAAATCCTTGACTAAATAACAGGAGCTAGGGAGACGAGGAAGGCTGTCACCAGATGCGAAAGTCTTGATAAATGCAGGGAATGAGCACGGGTGGCAGGAGTGAAGTGGGGGAGGAAGTTGTGCTGAATAGCTTGACTCCCAGTGGAGAATAAAGTATTAGAAGATGACAGGAAAGCCTGGGTTTGGACATTGTGCTGGGAGAATGCCAGCCAACCCTCCTCCTTGTTTTGAGAAATGTGGGAGAATAAAATAAACCTCACTCAAGAGGACAGAGCGGGCACATTTTAGTTTGGTTACAGTTAAGGGAGATTTGGATAAAGCCATCTGCATAAAGGTGTATATAAAAGAATTTGTTCATGGTGATATATGGAAAGCGAGGAGGGGGAAGGCAACATCTTTAGGAGACGTGTGGTGGGAGTGAAGAAGAGTCTAGCAGTAAAAGAGCAGAATCACCTGAAGGACAACGGGAGAGAAAAAAAAATTTTTTTTGAGATGTAGGAATAAAGAGATGATAGTCATAGAAGAAGCGATGTGCCTCAAATATGGACTTTTGCTGCAAGTTTACAGGGAGCCCAGCAGTACCTGGTTTAATCTCAGAGAAATGGTCCCCAACTGTCCTGCATGACAATTTAGACTCTGATCTGGGGGTAGCTTCTTAAGACTCACACAGAGAGGACAGCTTTTCATCAAAATGCTAGGGAATGGTGATTTGGGGCCAGGCACTGGTACTGGGAGGTTGCTAAGAAGGCACGCTGGACTAAGACAAGAATAATACATTTCTTTTCCATGCTCTAACAGTCCACATGGTTCTTTAGCCTACTTACTCTTCCCAGGTGAATAAGGCAAACCTGGTGGACGGGTGCTGACAGTAACCAGTTCACTATGACCTGTCCACCCAGACTCCATAACCAAATACCCTCCTTGTAGTGAGGTGGACCTCAAAGGGCACAGCAATTCTCCTAAGGCAAGAGAGGATCATCGACTCACTGAATACAATCCTTGGTCTAAAACTGAGCATTAATATGCATTCTTTTTTTTTTTAAATTTTTTTTTTCAACATTTTTTATTTATTTTTGGGACAGAGAGAGACAGAGCATGAACGGGGGAGGGGCAGAGAGAGAGGGAGACACACAGAATCGGAAACAGGCTCCAGGCTCTGAGCCCTCAGCCCAGAGCCCGACGCGGGGCTCGAACCCACGGACCGCGAGATCGTGACCTGGCTGAAGTCGGACGCCCAACCGACTGCGCCACCCAGGCGCCCCTAATATGCATTCTTAAATCATGTACAACACAGTTATTTGTTGTCTCTTCCCAGCGTTGCGATATAAGAGGCAATCCCTCACATTAAACATTCATTCGGGGTGCCTGGGTGGCTCAGTAGGTTAAGCGTCCAACTTCAGCTCAGGTCATGATCTCACAGTTCATGAGTTCGAGCCCCGCGATGGGCTCTGTGCTGACAGCTCAGAGCCTGGAGCCTGCTTCAGATTCTGTGTCTCCCTCTCTCCCTGACCCTCCCCCCACTCATGCTCTGTCTCTCTCTCTCAAAAATAAATAAACATTAAAAAAATTAAAAAAAAAACATTCATTTAATGGGCACACCTTATATATAAAGGTGTTTTACATATGCTACTCAATTTACTTGTCTCAACAATCTTGAAAAGTGAGGACTATTCTGCTTTTACAAATGGGGATGCAGAGTCTCAGAGGGGTGCACTTATTAAATACACGCACAGACACGATACACCCGACTCCAAAGCCTATGTTCTTTCAAGCACCTCTCACCTCACTCTGCAGCCACAAACCAAAATGGCTCAATTTCACCGAAATGGTGACAGTTTGAGTCAGAGCAATGCTGCTTTTTGAGAAAGGTGGAGGAAACAACATGTTAGTTGGATGTGGCATCAGTTGGAATTTTGGGGGTTCAATCAGTGTTTTCCGAATAACCATGTCTCCGCTGCCTCACCACCCACCTCTGATCACCTTGGTGGTCACTGAGTAAAAATTGGACATTTGTCAAAGTACTGCCAATGCTAGCACATACCTGGGGGAATAAAGGAGGCAGAAGTCAATACAATATATCCAGTCTAACGACCTGTGGGAGATCAGAGAAGTCCGTGTGAATTATGCTGGTGATTCTGTCCAGAAGGAGAACAGGAGGGGAACAGAAGATCACGGAGGTACCCGAACTTGAGCTGGGCTTTGTGGTGATTTCGCTTATGAAAGAGAAACTAGAAAATTTGTCCTTGAGTAATGTTTCCCGTAAATGACCAGGTTTTTTCGTAATCATTTGATCTGACTTGGAGTTGGCTTAGGAACTAAGTAGGGTGGCCGCAATAAGGGAAGATGGAGTGTTTTCCTTTCTGCCCAAATACAATGTATTCTTTTCATTTGGGGAGCTGCATTGAATCAGGATGCCAAGGAAAGCCCCCTAGTTTCTTATAAGTTGGGGGAAAACAAAGGTAACAATGGAATGGGGTCTATCCTCAGTCAGGTTCCTGAACTGCGAGAGAGAAGTCACCAGGGGTCCTGCGGACGTCAAAGGTGTGTGTTGGCCACAGCTGCTCTGCCTGAAATAAGAAAGCGAAAGCTCTCGGAGCCCGGAGAGGCCCTTTCCCCCTGTCCGGAAGCTGCTGCTTCGCAGAGTGGGAAGCCCTAGACCTCAGTCCACCCAAACCACTGCAAGCGCGGGGCAGTGAAAAGTGCAGGGCGGTGAAGAGGCAGAAGCATCCGGCCCCGTCCAGGGCGCCCGGTCCACGGCACGAGGCCCATGGATAAGTTTCAGGCGGTGCTAAACCTGCACCTGCAGCATCCCCGCGCGCTGGGCTACGGCCTGGTGACGCTCCTGACGGCGGGCGGGGAGCGCCTGTTCTCCGTCGCGGTGTTCCAGTGCCCCTGCAGCGCCGCCTGGAACCTGCCGTACGGCCTGGTCTTCCTGCTGGTGCCCGCGCTGGCGCTCTTCCTGCTGGGCTACGTGCTGAGCGCGCGCACCTGGCGCCTGCTGACCGGCTGCTGCGCGCGCGGCGCCCGCCCCGGGGGCTGCGGGCCGCGGCTGCGGGCCGCCCTGGTGTGCGTGCAGCTCAGCGCCACCGCCGCCGTCGCGCCGCTCACCTGGGTGGCCGTGGCGCTGCTCGGAGGCGCCTTCTACGAGTGCGCGGCCAGCGGGAGCGCCCCACTGGCGCGGCTGCTGTGCCGGGGCCGCGACGCCGCCTGCGAGGCCCAGCTGCCGCTGGCGCCCTGCCACCAGGCCCGGGCGCCCGACGCGCAGGACCTCCTGAAGGAGCTCAAGGCCCAGTCTCAGGTCAGGCGCGGGCGCTGGACGCGGTTGGGAGGATGGGAGCGGGGTCGGCCGGGCCGGTGCCCTCGCCCCAGACACGGGACCCCGGGCGACAAGCTGGACCGGCGACAATTTCAGTAAAACGAACGAAAAGGAGGGAAGGCACCTGCTCTGTGTCGGATACCGCGCCTGGCCGTTCAGCTCCCGTCCTACCTTACTTACTCTCTTTTTAGCCAGTACACCAAGTCCAGATCGAGTTGTTTGTCCGGCCGGAAGAAGGCAGAATTGTTACAATAAAATGGGCCTCCCTGGCTCTAAAGCCCCTGCCCCACACTGCTTCTGGGCATATAAAGCCCGGAGACTCTTGAAAATGAATGTTTGTTTCATTGGATTTGCCGAAATTCCACGTGTTGAATTCTAGCCGAGTGACGAGTAAGTAGGCTTTTCCCTGGGCCCTCGACGGGACTTGGAAAATGACCTGTCAAGTGGTTGAGGCGTTTGGGAGGTTGTCTCTTCTTTCTCTTAAGAGACTAAGACCTAAAACGGTTGCTTGTTCATCAGCATAACTGTGAGTAGTTCAACCTTTATGTCACTAAGTTGCTGTTTTGTTGTGTTTTCCTCAGGTGCTGGGCTGGATCCTAATCGCAGTTGTTATCACCTTCCTTTTGATTTTTACGTCTATCATCCGATGCCTATCTCCAGTTAGTTTTCTGCAGCTGAAATTTTGGAAAATCTATTTGGAACAGGAGCAGCAGATCCTTAAGAGTCAAGCCACAGAGCATGCGACAGAATTGGCCAAAGAGAATGTTAAATGTTTCTTTGAGTGCTCACATCCGAAGGAATACAATACCCCAAGCATTAGAGACTGGCAGCAGATTTCATCACTATATACTTTCAATCCAAAGGAGCAGTACTATAGCATGTTGCACAAGTATGTTCATAGAACAGAGAAGAGTGAGAGCATCAAATCTAAAGAAGGAGATACAGTGATTCCCATTCTTGGCTTTGTGGACACACCTGGTATGCACACTACTGCTGACTTATGACCTTATTAATGGATATGAGGAAAGTTCTCTTGAGTTATCGCTTCATTTTTTAAAAATCAACTTTGGTATTTTTATGACTTTTTTTTTCCGATTTTTCAAATTGTGGAAACAATTTTAAATCAAATAAAAAATTGAGAACTTTACCTATTTATTATATTAGTTATGAAAAAGGAAGCAAAGTCAAATGATTCTGTCCAAGGGACAAACTGGAACTAGATCAAAAGTTTTACACCCCTGGTTTAGGGTCCTTTTCACTGAATAAGAATGTTGTCAAATAAAAGACTTTAGTAGCAGAGACAGTAGCAGAAACAGCGGAAGAATGATTGAACTTTTGACCTTCCTGTTAGGTTATCTGATGTTAGTTTCAAATTCACTTTCTTGAAGATAATACATTGTTTCAAACTTTAAAATACCGCCTCTGACGGCTCTAATGTGGGTACTAAACAAACAAAAAATTATCATGAACAGGAAAGTCAATTTTTTTTAAATACAAAATACGGAAAACGACAATTGCAAGCCTAACTGTTGGTTTGAGTTTGTAGGGTCAGAGGGCAGATTTTAAAACTTTATTTTGGTAAATTTCAAATATGCACAAAAGTAGAAAGGATCATGTTCTGAGCCCCTGTATAGTCATTATACAGTTTTGACAGTGTAGGGAAGTCAGATGAAACCCATAGCATGCAAGTAAATATAGAAATACCAATTGTGGCCTGATTTAGAGTACAGGAGGGGGCTGGGAACTCTGTGAGAAACTGAAACCTGAGGAACGGAAGAGCATTTCAGTTTGCGGAACAGCATGGCAAAGACTGAGGTGAGAAAGATCTGAGCGCAGCTGGAAGCCTTAGTTAGAGGTGACTGGAAAAAAGGAGCAAGGGACAGGTGGTGCGGGTCCTCGAATTCATGCGAAGGGTTTTGGTTTTCACCCCATGAGCATTTTAGGAAGACTGTTCTGATTTTCTTGTGGAAAAAGGAATGGCATGGGGGAAGGCACAGAGCCAACATGGAAACAGAAAGACTCGTCAGGAGGCCACTGCAGTGAAAATAGGTAGGAGTGAATTTGAAGTGGGTCGATCGTGATGAAGATAGAAAAAGTGGATAGAATCAAGGTAAATTTTGAACATAGACATGACAGGATTTGTTGATGGAGAGAAGGCAAACATTTATTGAGAGCCACAGTATCTGTAGACAAAATTATTTATTTTTTAATGTTTATTTATTTTTGAGAGACAGAGAGCATGTGAGCGGGGGAGGGGCAGAGAGAAAGGGGGAGACACAGAATCCGAAGCAGGCTCCAGGCTCTGAGCCGTCAGCACAGAGCCCGACGCGGGGCTCAAACCCACAAGCGGTGACATCATGACCTGAGCCGAAGTCCGACGCTTAACCAACTGAGTCACCCAGGCACCCCACAAAATTATTTTTTTTAAGTTTATTTCTTTTTGAGAGAGAGAGAGAGAGAGAGAGAGAGAGAGAAAGAGAGGTGGGGGGAAGGGGCAGAGAGAGAGGGAGAAAGAGGGGATCCCAAGCAGGCTCTGTACGACACGAGGCTCGAACTCATGAACTGTGAGATCATGACCTGAGCTGAAATCAAGAGTCGGGTGCTTGACAATATCAAGGGACATTAGCTTGTCATTCCTGCACATCTCCCAAATTTATGGCTGTTTTGTGCATTTGAAAAAAATAAAATATGAAAACTTTAAACTGTAAAGGAATTGAGCACTGGGCCTACTTAGCCCTTCTTCCTCTCTGAACAGATCTCTGTCTTGGGCTCTATTTGCCCTTTGTTGCACAGGATCGTTTAAAAGAACTTGTCAGCAGAACTGAATATCCTGTTAGTCTATATTATAAGAAGGTTAGTGGCAGAAACTACATGATCAGTTTTATTTTCTATTCCCTAATGAATAATTTTGAAAATCGTATCATCCTTTTATTTCTGCTTCCTTTGTTTCATCTTCCCATTTCTTTTGTATATTCTTCTCTTTCAATGCTTTCCCCCCCCTCTGGTCTAACATGGGCACTTATAGTATATTGTCTCCATTTTGTTTACTTCCTCTTGCACAGTCTTTATTAATTATCGTTCAAGTATATATGCTTAAGAAAAAAATGATAACAATAGAGAACTATGTGAAGTAAAACGTACACTTACCTCATTCCTTTGCAATATAGTTTTACCAGAGGAAGCCATAGGCTCTGTGTCTACACAAATATTATCGTATTATAAATGTGGTTCTGCAACTTTTTCACATTAAATATCATTGTTCCATGTCCCTATATAACAGTTTCTCTCATAAAAAATTCCGCTGATTAGAATTTTTAGAATTAGAAAAGAGTTATGCTTCCTTTTTTGTTAAAAAAAAGTACACCTACACATATATAAACACATGCATTCATAAAGTACATAAAGATAAGCAACAAATTGTCAAATTTGGTCAATTCTAAAGACTAGTAATAAGGCCGAGGAGTTTTTCTTTAAGTCTTATGTGTTTTGGGGGCACCTGGGTTGCTCAGTCGGTTGAGCGTCTGATTCTTCATTTTGGCTTAAGTCATGGATCGAGCCCCCATCGAGCTCCATGCTGAGACTGGAGCCTACTTGGGATTCTCTCTCTCTCTCTCTCTCTCTCTCTCTCTCTCTCTTTCTTTCTCTCTCTCTCTTTCTATGCCCCTCTCCCCCGCTCTCTCTCTCTCAAAACAAAAACAAAAACAAAAAACCCCACATAAAACCAAAAAACAAAAACAAAAACAAAAAAACAACCCGCTCCTGAACAAACAAACAAAAACCTCATGTGTTTTTGATCTTTGGATGTTTTTTGTAATGAATAATAAATGTTAACTGTGTAGTTAGAAAAGATTAAAAAGAACCCTTACAATGGTGTAGGGCTTTGCAGTCAACAGGAAGTTTTATATCTTTCTCTTCAGTTCATTTTTACAACGTTGTAGGGTACCCACAAAACACATCACTCACACGTACAAGTGAGGAATTGAAGGTTGGAGTGGTTACATTACTAGACCAAGGTCATACAGTCAATGGCAGGCAGAACTAAAGTTAGTGGACTGAGCCTGTCTGGATAGTGTGGTTCAGAGTGGCCACCTGTTGTCCTTATTACTGGGCCAGTTTTGTCCCTTTTTAGCCCATGTGCCCTTATGAGCAGAAAAGATGCAGATGTCATCTACTATTTTTCATCTCATCCAGGAACTTGGCAACTCTTGATACCTGAGACCACTTTGAATAAACATAAGGAATCAGGACACAGAAGTTATTTCATGGTGGGAACATGGTCACCACTATTTGGTAGGACACACTACTCCTAGGAGTCCAGCCACAAACAGGCCACATCATGGGCTTACGAAGCATTTCTCCACTGGGTGTATACAGTTGATCCTTGAACAACTGGGGCTTCAAAGCGCTGACCCTCGTACAGTCAAAAATCCATGTATAACCCTTGACTCCCCTAAAACTTAAGTACGAATAGCCTATTGTTGACTGGAAGCATTCATGATAACATAAACAGTTGATTAACACACATTTTATATGTTACATGTATTATTTACTGTATCTAGAGTAAAGAAAATCATAAGGTGAGAAAATCATAAGGAATAGAAAATACATTTACTGTATTATACTGTACTGAAAAAATCTGTGTACAAGCTGTGCAGTTCATATTTGGTTGTCCACGGGTCAACTGTATTTATTTGCTGGCTCACCAACTGATTCTTTATGATCACCCTGGCTTTATGCTGCCCTAAAGGCTTCAGCTTAGAAGAGATTCAGACACAGCATCTGCTAATAATATTTGCTGCAAAACAACCATATTGTTCTAAGAGATGACTCCACACTGCGTTGAGTTAGGCAAGATGATACAGTTTACAGAACCTCATAAGATTAGGCATGATCTCTTTGCTCCATCCAAAGCCATAGATCAAAATATCAATGCTCTACAAACTAAAGAAGCAAGTCCTGAGGGAGCATCTGCAAACAGAATTATATACAACTGTCTACATTTGTAGACAGATGTCTACACAATGTCCCCACAAATGTCTCTGGCTGGAAAACATCTGGGAACCCTAAGTTTCACAACATCTTACCTACCAGGTGGCCTATTGTAGAGAATTCTTCCTAAAACAAAGATTGAGAAATACTCCCTGTCTGAGTCAGCCCCAGCCGCCACTGCCTATTTAGTCAGCAGCAAGCTTCCATTGGGTGCTTACCATGTGTCCAAAACTGGGTCTGCCCTGAAAGCTAAGCCTGTAGTTGATCTTATTTTGTCCCTTCCTCCTCATTGCCACCTTACGAAATATCTCCTGTGAATTGCAATATAAGGGCTGTGGAACTGATGATATTATATTCTTATCTAAAGAAAGAGACCTGTATCAAAAAAGGGGTATTGTCTATCAAGATCCTTTGCCACAAGGAATAAAACATGAAAAATTTCTGAATGAAAGAAATCTCTATAAAATTGGGCAATTTATTGTCATTTTAAAAATTGTGGGTTATCAAACATAGAGAAGAGTATATGAAACATTTGTGTCCATTTAAAAAAATAATTACACAGTAAACATCTACGTAACCGCCACAGAGGGGAAAGAGAGAGGACATCTCCAGCAACCCAGAAAACACCTGCCCGAGTGTCACTTCACAGGGTCAACTCTCTCTGCCTAAATGTGGGCAGCAGGCGGTCGGGGGCGCGGGGAGAGATCATTCTCTTACTTTTTTTTTTTTTTTAAGTTTATTTAGTTTTGAGAGAGAAAAGAGAACAAGCAGAGGAGGGGCAGAGAGAGAGGGGGACAGAGGATCTGAAGCAAGCTCTGTGCTGATGGCAGAGAGCCCGATGTGGGACTTGAATTCATGAACTGTGAGATAATTACCTGAACTGAAGTCGGATGCTTAACTAAGCCACCCTGGCGCCCTCATTACATTACTTTTATTTATAGTTTTACCACCTATGTGCGCATTCCTAAATTATTAATGTTTATTTTTGTCTGTTTTGGAACTTTGTATGAGTGAAATCACTTTCTAATTGGTTCTCTACGAATTGTTTTATCATCTTTTTTGCTTTTATTTGATAGATTCATCCATAGTATGCCTAGAACAACTTATTTGTCTTGATTCCTGGATAGTATTCTACTACCTGAATATACCACAATCTGGTTATCCATTTAACTGCTGATGGACATTTGGTTTGCTCCCAATTTCCGGCGCTTGTGAGCAATGCTGGAGTGACCGTTCCTGTATTTGAATTCTGGTAGGTATGTGCAAGTGTTGCTTCAACGTGTGTTCCTGGAATAGATGAAAGCATGAGGTCATGTATATATTCCAGTTTGCTAGATAATATCAAATGTGTGCCGTAAGTGTTATACCAGTGCACCTACTATGAGGGTTCCCACTGCTTCTCACCTCTGCCACACTTGGTATTTCCAATTATTTATTGTTTGTCACTCTAGTGAGTATGTAATGGTATTTCTCATTGTGTGTTTAATTGTCATCTCCCTAACCATTAAAGGTTTTCAGCATCTTTTCCTAGGTTTACTAGTCATTTGGATATCCTCTTTTATGAAATGCCTATTTAAGCCTTTTGCCCATTTTTTAATATTTGGGCAAATATTGATTGATTTGCCCAATATTGATTGATTGATTGGGGCAAATATTTCCTATTGATTTCTATGATTTCATTATTCACTCATTTAGACTAACAAATATTTATTTAGTGCCTGCTTTGCTTCCAGCATGTACTAGGTACTTGGGATACATCAGTGAACCAACAGCAAAGACCCTGACTTTGTGAGGCTTACATTCTAAGGGGAGAGAGAGATAACAAACAGTAACGATAATAAATAAGCAAATAATTGAAGGTAAGGAAGAGAAGAATACCGTGAGGAAAAAAAGAAAAAGGAGAACACTCTAAGAGGCATTAGAAGTGCTGGAATTTAGAGAGTTGTTGTCCTCACTGAGAAGTCACCTTTGGGCAGAGACTGGAAGGGGTGAGAAGTTAGCCAGTAGATCATAAAAAGCATTTGGGCCAGAATAAGGGCTTTGGGTTTTACCCTAAATGAACTGAATAACCACCTCACACATTCCCTACAAAGCCTAAATCAGTTGATTACTGAGCAAGACCATTGGATACACCGGGGTAATCAATGGAAGGCAAGAACATGCTGATTCCAAAAAGAGGAAGTGATACTCCCTTTTAGACTATAGATGGCCTGGGGGCGCCTGGGTGGCTCAGTTGGTTAAGCGTCTGACTTTGGCTCAGGTCAGGATCTCACAGTCCATGAGTTCGAGCCCCACGTCGAGCCCCACGTCGAGCCCCGCGTCCGGCTCTGTGCTGACAGCTCAAAGCCTGGAGCCTGCTTCAGATTCTGTGTCTCCCTCTCTCTCTGCCCCTCCCCTGCTCATGCTCTGTCTCCGTCTCAAAAATAAATAAAAACGTTAAAAAACATTAAAAAAAAAAGACTATGGATGCCCTGGAATTAGAAAAATGATGCCCAAGACTTAATAGCATATGTTACTGTGGAATTAAAGTCAGGTGAAAAGTATATGTGTATGTGTGCATGTGTACATGAGTGTGTGTGTGTGAGTATGTACATAGTTCTTTTATGGTGCCTTTAGTACATTTTTGATAGTTTTTTTTCATTTCTTTTTGCTAGGAGAATATTAATTTAAGAAAACTTGGTTTGATAAGATTATTAATAATGGGGATAAATGAGCTTATATACTCAAAAGAAATTGTATAATTACAAATTGCTTTTAAAACTCTGCAAGTCACTTTAAAGTAATTCTCCTTGTCAAGTTTTGGGCCTCATTAACCAATCCCCTCATGGTCACCATCATCTTCTTAATATATGCATTTTCAGTCATTCAAGAAACATCCAAACATATATTGAGGATACCTACTGTGTGTGGGAGTCTTTATAATACCATGATTAACAGCTTAGTCACTGGAGACAAAGTACTGTAGACTGGGTGGCTTATGAGCAATAGAAACTTATTTCTCACAGTTCTGGAGGCTGGGAAGTCCAAGATTAAGATATCATCAAATTCCGTGTCGGGTGGGTGCCCATTTCCTGTTTCATAGATAGGGGTCTTCTCACATGGTAGAGGGCACAAGGGAGCTCTCCGGAGTCTCTTATATAAGGGCACTGATCCCATTAATGAGTTCTCTGCCCTTATGACCTAATCACCTCCAAATTCCATCACACTGAGTGGATTATGTTACTTGAGAGAACACAGAGCTTGGGGTACCACCATCGTATAACAAATAGTAATCAAGCCTGCTCTTTGTCCAAGAGGGGAACTATTTCACCTCTCCATGTTGCTTGCTGCAAACACACTCTGAGAAATGGCCTGGGTAAAAAGCAATCATAGCCTTGCATTCTTGGCATACTAGTGAGACATGTAGGAACGTGCACATAATTTTCTGTCTTTCAAGCCCCCTTTCTTTTTTTTTTTTTTAGGTTTATTTATTTTGAGAGGGGGGTGGGGAGAGAGTTCAGAGTAGGGGCAGAGAAAGGGAGAGAGAGAGAATCCCAAGCAGGCTCCACACTGGCAGTCCAGAGCCTGACATGGAGCTCAGACTCACAAACCATGAGATCATGACCTGAGCTGAAACCAAGAGTCAGACGCTTAACCCACTGAGCCACCAGGCACCCTCAAGCCCTCTTTCAAATCACGCTTTCTATTCAAAGCATTCCCTGATGACATCCGTCCACATAACTTCTTTCCCTGAGCTCTTTATGACTTCATCTCTGAAACTCACTGTAGCACTTGGTCACATACCTCTTTGTGTCATATGAACTGTGTTTTCTCTCCTCAGCATGATTTTATGCCTTATAAAGACTTAAAAAAAAACTGATTGTCTTACAAATGTCACAATACAGCAAAACAACTGATAAAAACAACTGAGAAAGACCAAATATTTTTAAAACTTACTGAGATAAAACATTTTATTTTTTTAATGTTTATATATATATATATATACATATATACATATATGTATATATATATATAAAGAGAGACAGAGAGAGAGAGAGAGAATGAGCAGGGGAGGGGCAAAGAGACATTGAGAGAGAGAGAGAGAGAGAGAGAATCCCAAGCAAGCTCCACGCTGTCAGGGCAGAGCCTGACATGGGGTTGATCTCAGGAACCATGAGATCATAACCTGAGCTGAAATCAAGAGTTGGAACCTTAACTGACTGAGCCACCCAAGCACTCTGGCACTGCATTTCTTAAAGGCTGATTATAGAGTAAGAAAAATAATTGTATAAATATATTTAATATTTTACTTACATATAGTAAAGAAACAAAACTTAATAGACAAAAGTGTGTTTGTTTGTTTGTTTGTTTGTTTGTTTCCAAGGAGTACGCATCAACAATTTGGGTTTCTGATGTTCTACAGGTCACAGTTTGGGAAACATTACCTTAGATAATGAGAGGCAGATGGAAAATCAACTGTTGTTTGGCTTACTTCATAGTATTCTTAAATCACATGGTCTGTCCAAAAATAGCAGCTTGAATAAACTCAAGTCTGAGACATGGTCAAGCTGTAGGGCAACTTATTTCAGTGGCCAAACAAGTAGATGGGTACATTCCGGATTCATTAAATGACACTTTATTTCACAGAGACAAGATCGTCATCTGTCTAGGCATCTTTAAAGGTACTTAAAAACGCTTGGAGAGAGGGCAGTGCATAAAATCAAAACCAGATGTTTTTCCTCTCAAAAATCAAAATAATCTTAAATCCTTTCTCAGCTCCCAGCTCTGCTCAAGATTTCTTGATGAGATGATTGTTCCTATTCAATTCCTATCCAATCCAAGAAGACTAACTTTATTTATTTTTTATTTTTTTATGTTTGTTTACTTTTGAGAGAGAATGAGAGATAGACAGAGTGTGAGTGGGGGAGGGGCAGAGAGAGAGGGAGACACAGAATCAGAAGCAGGCTTTAGGCTCTGAGCTCTCAGCACAAAGTCCAATGTGGGGCTCAAATTCACAAACCTTGAAATCATGACCTGAGCTGAAGTCGGATGCTTAACCAACTGAGTCACCCAGGGGCCCCTAAGAAGACTAACATTAAATGAGTTCACATTCTTTAACTTTAAATCTGTTTGCCACTGTTAATACCAACAGAATTCCACAATTTTCCAGCCTCGTAATCACATCTATCCCAGCTAGAAACTGCCTATCTCTCCCTGCAGATACACAAGGAAGCTCTTCTATCAAAGTTTTTTATTTTCCTAAAATCTAAACCTTTATTATAGGTCCTCTATGTTCTCACTCCAACTTGAGGTTGAACAATTTACACTTATTAAAATGCTTGGTAAATATGATTATTGGCAGTGAAAGACAACTGAAAGAGGTACTTCTGGTTAAAATTGTTGGTTTGAAAGTAGGTATTCCACCACAATAAAACAAAAGTATAGAGATCATTTTTTACATCAGAAAGCAAATAGAGAACAGGAGAGAAGAAAGTAACACAATTTTTAGAAGTTAGAAAGCAGATGGTAAATGGCAATTTTCCTAATGGACCTGAAAAATCTAAATACCAAGCCAGAACTTGAGAAACATAAGAAATGAAATGATTTTGGGGTGCCTGGGTGGCTCAGTTGGTTAAGTGTCTGACTTCGGCTCAGGTCATGATCTCACAGTTCATGAGTTCAAGCCCCGCATGGGGCTCTGTGCTAACAGCCCAGAGCCTGGAGCCTGCTTCAGATTCTGTCTCCCTTTCTCTCTGCCCCTCCCATGATTGCACTCTGTCTCTCTCTCAAAAATAAATAAACATTTTTTAAAAATTAAAAAAAAAAGAAATGAAATGATTTTTACCATGGAATTTGTCAAAAAAAAAAAAAAAGGTCAGGAATTAGCAGCACCAGTCACCTCTGGTGGTGGGGGCAAAAAACAGCATTGGTTGAAAGCTTCTTTAAGAATTGGTCCCTCAGATCTCTGTGCCCATTCCAAGTGGCTGGACAACTGCTTCTCTGTAACCTAGAAAAAGATGGCAATTTCAATCTCTAGATACAGTTTTTTGAGCAGATTTTTTTCTATTAATTTCTATGTTTATTTATTTATTTAAGAAAATGTTTATTTACTTTTGGGAGAGAGAAAGTGTGAGCTGGGGAGAGCCAGAGAAAGAGGGAGACAGAGGATCTGAAGTAGGCTCTGTTGCCGGCCCAGAGCCTGATACAGGGCTCAAACCCACAAACCAGGAGAGTTGAAATCAAGATTCAGGTGCTCAACCAACTGAGCTATCCAGATGCCCCTAGAAGAGATTTCTGAACTGGGGAACACTAGGCTAGTTGAAGGCAGAGTCAGTATATTGAGCAAATGGGAATTAAGCTAAAATGTACATACCGAATTTTTTTTACCCCCTAGCCTTCTTACCCAACCTGGTTTCCAGAATACTGGCATTCAGGCCTTTATTCTCTAGGCAGTAGGTCAGAGGATCTATATCTAGCAAATCTTACTGCCCAAGAAAAGATATTTCAATAAAACAACACATTTTCAGATTCACATTTAAGTGCCCTCCCCCAGTTATTATCCTATGTTGTAGTCCATAACCTCCAAACTCTACCAAAGTTCATATTTTATCCAATTTGAGAGGCTAACCAAGGATCTCCAGAGATTTGAAAAAAGTATGAAAGACAGAAGTCAACACAAAGAAAAAGGCTACTTAGAAGAAGCAGAAATTATATTTTTTAGAAAACTTAAAAAACCTTACCATAATGATTTTAGAGATATAAAAGGAGACATTACATGTATGAAATGAGAGTAGAATAGTATTAAGAAAACAATTGGAGAACAAAAGAGTTCTTGGAGATTAACATGACAGCAGAAATTAAAAATTCAGTAGAAGGATTGGAAGATAGACTTGGAGGAAATCTCACAGGAAGTATGGATGGAGATAAAGAGATGGACAAGAGAGAAAAGTAAGAAAAAAATTAGAAAACTAGTCTAAGATATCTATCACCCTACTAATAAGATTCTAGGAGAAACAGGAGAACGAGGTAGGATAGAATAAGATACCACCAAAGAAATAATTCAATATGTTTTCCCCAGATGAAAGGACACGGATTTCTAGATTGAAGAGTTCCATCGAGTGATCAGTACAGTGGAAGGATACAGACCCACAGTGAAGTGCATCATGGTGCAATTTTGGAACACTGGGTTTAGGTATCCTTGTGAGATTGCGCTGTGCCTTGTGAGATTGGGCTCCGTGCTGACCACACGGAGCCTGCGTGGGATTCTCTCTCTCCCTCTCTCTCTGTCCCTCCCCCTGCCTCAAAATAAATAAATAGACAAAAAAAAATATGATGGCAATTCAGCCCTCCATAACAAGATTAGCCCCGGGTGGGTTAGTCAAGGGTTAGACAGGAAGAAAGTCAAATTTTTGTCAAAATTATGAGTTTTTAATATTTTGCTTAAAAAAAAAATCATTGCAACCTCTTTCAAATAATGTGTGGTGGCTTTACAATGGATCCCCAGATTCTGTGACATGCCTACCATCAAGAGGTAGAGATGAATTCTCTCCCTTGGTTGTATGCTGGACTTACTGACTCACTTCTGAAGAATAGGAAAAAGTGGAAAGGATGATATGTGCCTTCAGAGAATGGACCGTAAAAGGTGTTGCAGCCTCCTTTCTCTCACTCTTTCCTGGACTGCTCTTTTGATGGAATTCATGGCCAGGCTGTGAGGATGATGAAGCAGCCCCTGGAGAGGCCCCTGTGGTGAGAAACTAAAACCTCCTGCCCACAGCCACGGGTGTGGCCTGTCTTAGAGTAAAATCCTCAAGTCTTCATACGGCTGCAGGCTTCACTGATGTCCCGACTGCAGCCTCGAGGGAAACCCTGAACCAGAACCACCCAGCTGAGCTGTTCCTGAATTCATGGCCCACAGAGACTGTGAGATAAATTGTTGTCACAAGTCGCTGAGTTTTGAGGATATTGGTTACACAGCAAAAAGTAACTAATACACAGCCTACTGAAATTTGGTAACTCGACTACTATAAGGTCCCCCCTCCCTAACGTTCCTAAGTGACATTACATCTCATTTTCTCCACCTGAGCATCACAGGCTCCTCTTCTGCTGCTAGCCATGAGGCAATTTTTCAAGAGCGTTTTAGATTGTACTCATGAGTAAAAAGAGCTATAGTTTTGATGGGTTAAGGAAATGGAATTTGAATATGCCCAGCCACTGGCTGGGAAGAACCTCTCCTTCCTTCCTGTGTGCAGTTCTCAGCAATATTAAAATCTCAGTTTAAATTTTGAGTCAGTTTTTTCCCCCCACTGCAACAGCTAAGTAGGGAGACAACATCAGAAGGCTTGAGACTTCTTTAAGAAGATACATTGATAGAAAAGTTAATGTACTGAATAATATTGAGAGAAGATATATTCAAATGGGGGAAGAGTTTGAAGACTAGTGATAAGAATAGAGAAAGCTCAGAAAATGTGAAAATGATTCTATTGTTAACTCCAGGGAAATCTACTCTTGGTATGCTACATGGTCCAGTGGTCTATAGTGTTTACACAGTCATGGTAGTGGAACCTCAGAATACTGGTCTAAGTCCAATTCCACATAATAGGAGGGAAGAGGGTCAGGAAGTTGGTACATGTGTGTGGTTAGGATGAAGGCTGGGTGTGAGAAAGCCTTGCATTTCTATGTGGAAATTTAAAAAAATGGTGCCTCAAACTGAAAAATCAAGAAAGAGCTTATATAAGCATATTATGGACAAAAATGAAGTAGATTCCAGAAGAACCGGTTGACAAGAGTAGAAAGGAGGTGCTGATATGAAGCAGGAAATGGTGGAAAGCAGGACTGGTGAAGGTCAAGGAGTGGTAGGAAATGATTTATATTCTTATCTGGCTCTTTAAATTGTTTGTGTGAATACATTTTTAATAAGTAAAACTTAACAAGAAAAGAGAAACAGGAGAATTACTAAAATAATCATTAAAATGTATGGTGAGAATCTGCAAATGTTACCAATGTTACTAATTGGTGCTTTACATCTTTTGGAGTGCCAAATTCTCTTTCAGGTGTCCTCCAAATAAGGTTCTCACATCTACAGAGAGGAATATCTACTTATTAACTTCTGCTTAAGTTAACTTCTGCTTTCCGTGTTTTCTGAAGTGATTAAAAATAATCACTTAAATAATCATTAAAAATATGACTGGACTCTTAGTGATTTGCTCTTTGAGAAGAATTTTTTTGTGTTCTGAGATGAAACAAGATCTTTTGTTATCTATTTAATCAGTTCTTGTGACTATTTTGTTTTCTCTATTGATGTAGAGTATGGAAAGCAATATTCTAATTATTGAATAGGTTTTGTTCATTTTAGCCTTGCCTTCTCTTTGCAATGTCACCCAAAAGTTTTTGAAGCAGGAGCCAGTTTGATTTAATAAATATTTATCAAGCATCCATTATACTATCATAGTCTAGTGAGGGGGGCAACCCCATAATCAAATAACTATAATGCAATGAAATTTGTGTGAAGATTATTAATGTTTATACATGTCCGAGAAATAGTAGAGTGATAATTTTTCTGGGAGCTGCATCGGATATTTATGGAATGAAGCAAGATATAAACTGACTAAAGAGTTGTGAGAGATGATAAAGGAAGGTTTTAGAGAACATGAGCCCTGAAGAGGTTTTTGGAAGATGAATTGTTTGTCAGGTGTACAAGCAGGGGAAGAGCATTCCAGGAACAAGGAAGACCATGTGTAAAGGCACAGAGGCACGAACAGCATTGTGTATTTAGGAACCGAATTACTTCAGCATTGCCCTGAATGCAGGCTGGACAGCAAAGCAGAGGGCTGGTCACTGAGGGCTTCATTTGTCATCATAGGGAACTTACACTTAGCCCTGTAGACAATGGAAAGGTAGTAAGGAAATTGGTGATACCATTGGATATAGATGGATCATTCTGGTGAAGGATTTTTAAAGTAGATATTATGAAAATTATATATATTATATAAACACAGAGAAATGTGTTTCTCTGTGTAATGAACCACTATAAACATAGATTTCAGAATTGTAAACATTTTAAAAAAGTGTTTATTATGGGAAATTTCAAGAATAAACATAAGTAGAAAAAATAACATAAGGAAGCCTCTTGTACCTCTAAGTCAGTTTCAACAATTATCAACTCATTACCAATCTTATCTACTCTCCAACACACTTCCCTCCATTCCCAGATTATGTTGAGACACATCCCAAATGTCATACAATTCCTTCTGTAGAGTATATATTTTAGAAAAGAATACGTAAAACATCCACAGAAGGTACACCACCAAGAGTGAACCATTATGTGAACTACAGACTCTGTGTGATTATGATGTGTCAGTATAGCTTTGTGAGTTGTAACATATACCACTCTGGTGGAGAATGTTGGCAATGGGGAAAGCTGTGCATGTGTAGGGGCAAGGGATAAAGGGAAAAGTTCTGTACCTTCTCCCCCAATTTTGCTGTGAACCTAAAACTGCTCTATAAAACCAAAGTCTCAAAACAAAAACTACTCCAAAAAGCAAAGCCCTCAATATCATTATCACACTTAAAAAACAACAATAATTTCTTAATATCATCAAGTATCCAGTCAGTATTTAAGTTCCTACTTGCCTCATAAAAGTATTACTTGTTTGAATTGGGATTCAAATAAGGTCCATATACTATAAAATTGGTGTGCCCCTTAAATGTCTTTTTAAAATATAAATTCTCAGGGCACCTGGGTAGCTCAGTCAGTTGAGTGTCTGGCTCTTGATTTTGGCTCAGGTCATGATCTCATGGTTCATGAGTTCAAGTCCCTCATCAGGCTCTGTGCTGGTGGTGCAGAGCCTGCTTGGCATTCTCTCCCTCTCTCTCTCTCTCTTTCCCTCCCCCATGCTCACTCTCTCCCTCTCCCTCTCTCTTTCTTTCTCTCAACATAAATAAATAAACATTAAAAAATAAAATATCAGTTCTTTATTTTAGTCATTTGATTCATTGCTTAGAAAAATTTTAATTGTGGTTAAAATTTACCATCTTAACCATTACTAAGTGTACTTAGTAGTACTAAGTATTTCACAATGTTGTGTAACCATCACCACCATCCATCTCCAGAACTTTCAGCATCTTGCAGAACCAAAACTCCATACTCATTAAACAATGACTCCCCAAACCCCCTTTCCCCAGCCCTGGCAACCGCCATTCTATTTTCTGTTTCTATGCATTTGACTACTCTAGGTACCTCATGGAAGGTTCATCCATGTTGTAGCTTCTGTCAGAATTTCCTTCCTTTTTAAGGCTGAATAATATTCCATTATAAGTATATATCACATTTTGTTTATTCATTTATCCTTTGATGAACACTTGGGCTGTTTCTACTTTTTGGTTATTGTGAATAATGCTGCTGTGGACATGGGTGTACAGATATATCTTTTTGAAGTCCTGCTTTTGATTCTTTTGGGTGTGAACCCAGAAATGGAATTGCTGAATCATATTTTTAGTTCAATTTTTAACTTTTTGAAGAATCACCACACTGTTTTCCATGGGGCTGCACAATTTCGTAGTCCCACTAACAGTGTGTGCACAAGGATTCTAATTTCTTGATTCTTCAACATACTTGTTATTTTCTGTTTTGTTTTGTTTTTTGCTTTTTTGTTTTTGTTTTTGTTTTGTAATAGCCATCCTAATGAGTGTGAGGTGGTTATCTCATTGCAGTTTTAATTTGCATTCCCCTAATGGTTTGATGTTGAGCATCTTTTCATGTGGCCATTTGTATGTCCTTTATGGAAAAATGTTCAAGTTATTTGCCTACTTTTTTCATTGAGTTGTTTCTTTTTTGTGGTTGAACTGTAGGAGTTCTTCATATATTCTGGATGTTAACCCCTTATCAGATATATTATTTGCAAATATTTTGTACTATTCCATAGGGTGCCTTTTCATTCTGTTAATTGTTACTTTTTAAATATATTTTTTAAAGTCTATATATTCATTTTGGGGAGGGGGTGGTGAGAGCAGAGAGAGAGGGAGAGAGAGAATCCCAGGCAGGCTCCACACTGTTAGCACAGAGCCCGAGTTGGGGCTTGAACTCACGAACTGTGAGATCATGACCTGAGCTGAAATCAAGAGTCAGACGCTTAACCAACTGAGCCACCCAGGTACCCCTGTTGTGTCCTTTGATGCACATAGTTTTTAATTTTGATGTACTACAATTTATTATTTTTTATTGCCTGTGTTTTTGGTATCATATCTGGATTTTTTTAAATAAAAATATACTGATAGTTTTCTATTCAAATTCAAATTTAGGATTTTTATTTTTATTGTTTTTCTGCTCCTTTTTGTCCTTAAGTTATGTCCTTTAAGGTTGTACAATCAAATTACTGTGTTTAAAGTCGCCTGAATTAGTTCTCTCTATGCCACTAATTCAATATGTAGTTACATTCATTTATTTAATTTTGCTTTCATTTGTGAAGAACTGCTTTTAATTTCAAATGTTTAATTATTATGTAAAGTGATTACATGTAACAAAACTAAATCACCCCAAAAGGTATATTTTGAGAAATCTAGCTTTTATCCTTATTGTTTTCATACTGTTCTCTCTCTCTCAGTGGTACCCTTTTAAAAAATGTTTTTGATTTAGCCTATTAAAAAAATATATATGTACACTTTTTTCTACTTTCCTTTTTATTACTTGACAATATATTCTAGAAGTCATCATGCCATACAATAAATAAGATATTACTCATTTCTTTTTTATGGCAGTATAGTACTCCATTATGTGGAAATAGTTCATTCAATCAGCCCTCTACAGGTAGACATTTGATTGTTTTTATTTTTTAGTTATTACAAATGAATAGCCTGTGCAGACATCTACAATTAATATTTTGCCATTTGATTAATGCTTTTGTGAATTAAAGAAAAACACAAATATGTCATCTTTTTCCAAAAATTTTTAACATATATCTGTCAAGAGATGATAATATCCTGAATAACTACAATACTACTCTCACACATAACATAATGAAGAAAATAGTGGTTGGTTTCCAGGGATTGCAGGATGAGAAAATCACTGCTGTGGTGATCAGGATGAAAGCAAAGGCAGTGGCAGTGTATAGGGAAGCGAACTTGATTCAAGAGATATATAGACAACAGGTGGAGGTATTATTTAGCACGACTTGGTAATACAACGAGCACTTTTACTGTGGCTCTTTTAAGATTATTTCAATTTACCTATGAGGGTGAATAAAATCTCTTTGGATAATGTGTGCACATTCATTCTATTATAGCCCGTATGGTTTCTAATTTTAGAGCATATGCCTTGAGGACAATGAGCCCTGGAGGGAGCCAAAGGACAAGTAGAATAACCAACATTTATTTACCCTTTTGTCATGGAGACTCTGGTTACACCAGAAAATTAAGGGGCAGAGCAAAGGTGCAGTGACGTTATGGTCTCCAGCCTAATCTCACCTTCTTGGGCAAAGCAGAGTCCACAGTTCCTAGCTTGATGAGTCAAGGCACCCTAGGTATCCTCAGGGTCAAAGGAGTCTGTATCACAGATGCATTCCGTGTGTTTTATACAGTATTTCAGAGAACTTTCCCCTAAAAGCTTGACGTTAGCAATAGAAGCTCACATGAAGATGAAATGGAGAACAATCTTCCAAAATGGGCCAATACCATTTCATTCATTCATTCATTCATTCATTCATTCACTCATTCACTCTGTATACTTGCCACTCAAAAAATATTAAAAAGTATTGATTGTCAGGAACTGTGCCAGGTGCTGGGAATACAAAGGTAAAAAAGATGTGCTCTTTGCCAAAGAAGAACTCACAGGCTAGTTGGGAAGAAAGAGACATGTAGGCAAATACTCAGCATATAGTGTAGAGACATGTAAAAGGTACTAAAGAGACCAGAAATTAGTGGGCACCTCATTTGTTCCAGTGATGGGGTGGGGAGATGGGTCACTTAGGATAGTCTTCACCAAGTAGGAGAGATTGAGTTGGTCTTCACTGGATGGATAAGGAGTCTAGTAGGTACTAGAAGCTCTATCTTGCAGACAGGAAAACTGAGAAGTTTGCAGTGTGGCTGTATTGTATATTATAGAGATCACTTGATTCCAGAGTGGAGAGTGAAATAGAAATTAAAAATCACATCAGGAAGCAACTTAAGGAGAACAGATGAGGCTCTGGACTGAGGGCAAAAGAAAGATCAAGAGGAGTTTAGGATGTAGGATTATAAGAATTTGGCGACAGATTCAATGTGAGAAGTAAAAGGGAGGGAGGAGTCAGAAATTAACAGGAGGCTTTTAGTTTTAACAATGGGACCATTAACTAGGATTTAGGAATGTTGGAGGAAAAAGAGGTTTTACAGGGAGTGAGAGGAAATAATGAGCTGGCTTTTTGAACACACCAAATATATACTTCTGGGACATATAAGTAGAGTAGGGAATAGGAGCAGATTGGTGAAAAGGTAGAGAGGTGACATTTTCTGTGTCAGATTGTTCTACACAGGGGAAACATCGGCCTCAAGAGAAGTGCAAACCACAGAGCCTGCATATATCAGAATTTGGGGAAGGAAGAGGAGCTGGAGAGGAATGAAATAGACTTATGATCAATAGTCAGCTGAAACACAATAGAAGAGTCAGAATCGAGATATTTAAGGTAAGCACTGGCAAGCATTTCAACATAGAACTATATGCTTTCAAAACTGGCTCTCTTTCTTAGACAGTTAGGGCTGCTGGAACAAAATTCCACAGACTTGGTGGCTTAAATAACAACAAACATTTATTTCTCACAGTTCTGGAGGCTGGGATATTCAAGATCAAGATGCCAGCAAATCCCGTGTCTGGCGAGGACCCTCTCTTTGGTTTGTTGATGGCTGCCTTGTTATATCCTCACATGGAAGGGGAGGAAAGAGATCTTGGGTCTCTTTCTCTTTTTCTAAGAGCACTAACCCCATCGCGAGGGCCCTACTCTCAAGACCTAATCTAACCCCAGTCACATCCCAAAGGTCCCACCTCCAAATACCATCACACTGGGGATTAGGTCTTAAACATATGAAATTTAGAGGGAGGCAAACATTCAGGCCATAGAACATTTTCCCGCTACATCATGCTTTCTCAAAGTTTGCCAGTAGAAGAAGGGAAGCAGTGTTGAGAATGTTTTTCCTAGGATGGGAGAGTCTTGAATATATTTTTAGGGTTATGAGGAGGAGCCAAGTGGAGGGTGAAGGTGGATAAGTGATAAGAATAAGGTCCCTGATGAGGTAGTGGGAACTAGAACATGCCTGTGTCTGTATCAGAATAAGCAATTCCATATGCTAGTATTTATGTATTCAATTTGCTCTTCCCTGGGGTCTCTTTCATGACATTATCAACCTTTCAGGTCTCAGTAAACTTATGAATGTAAAAAGTAGGATATTTTAGATATCTCCAAGACCATGTTTGGTCCTAAACTTTTATCTTTATAGCTTTTTCTATAAAGTCCACTATCCCAGAACTGAAAAGAACTTTCTGAGTTGTTGCATGGATTTCTCCCTGCTTCCAAGCCAAATCTACTGCAAATACTTCTTTCTCTAGAAGGAGCCACCGGACATATTATTGTAGTTCAACTATGTTCAACTATATTTAACTTTAGATTAGAGTACAGATCCTTGCCAAGAGACAGCTGGCCCAATCCATGCACAGAAACACCATCTTAATCAACTACTGGGCCTAGAGTGGTTGAATTTTTGGCAAAGAATTGCCTCTTGATCTGTCTAAACTCAAGTAACTAGTTTTGCAGTTCCTTCCCCCCCCCCCATTCATTCATTTAGATTTGACATCCTCATGAGGGACTCAACCCAGCAGGTGTTCAGAAAGCTTAAAAGAAAGGGGGTTGAAAAGTGTATTGTTTAGACCTGGAGGTTTTCCTGACCATCTGAAATGCCTTAGGCAGCCACAGAATAGTCACAGGTTACAGTTTTCAGGAACTGCTGACGGTGGGGGAGGGCATTTTCTTCTTCCTGTCGGTTTTAAGTGTCTCTGCAGCAATAAAAATTATGTCAGTGGACACTTTTACTTATTAGGTTCAGTTTTTGTGCTTCTTTCCCTGGGGTGTTTTTCCTCCCAACAGTGGCATTTATGTTAGCTTTTCACAAGATTCTCTACGAACCCTTGGAAAATCTTTTCCAAAGGGAAACAATGTCATTTCTTTTACATCTTTGGGAAAATCACCTTACAAGTCTTGGTAGTCTGGTTTTGGGGCTTTCTGTGGCTTTCTTAAAGGGTCATTTCTGTGTTGCCGAATGCTGGAGTAGCTGAGGCAACTTTGTGGACACACATCTATTGGCTGCATGATAGAGCTCTCTAAAAGGCCTGGAACCAAATGTCTCTTTCCTCCCGAGACATAGGAAATCCTGTTTGTGATCCAGGTGGAGTCTCAGGTAGGTGCCTCCACTCAGGATGTTATCCCCCTTGTGTTGGTGGGAGGATAGAGAATTGTTCACTAGAGCACAGAGGTCAAGGTGATCTGTATTTTCTCCCCTGGCATGTGTATAATCATTCAACCCGAAGGCTGAGCTATTTTCTATTTCTGGGTGTGAATGGGAGAGGATGGGCCATGGCTTAGAGCAAAAGGTACTCTCATCTGGCTTCCCTCCACCTCCACCTCCACCTCCACCTCCACCTCCACCTCCACCAACACTCTGAATCTTGCTTCACAGGGAAGATTGAGGCCACAGTTCATGAGCTCTGTCAAGGTCTTCCCCTAACGTGTCCAATCCCATCCCCAACCATGAGCCCTCTCGCTTTCGTTACTCTCTTCTCAGGGGATAGGGTAGTTTTTGTGCAGTTCAGAGTCGGACTGTTTTGATCTGGGTCCCGACCCCTTCTACCTCCTCAGAGCCTTGCTTCCTCGGTCATTTCCTGTCTCCTATAGCTTCAAATGCCTGCATTCTTAAAAAAAGAAAAATAAAAGAGCAACAGCCACCCAGTATCTTTACACTGGGTATCTTTTGTTTCTTTCCATTCACAGTCAAATTCCAAGAACCATCTTGGAATAATCACATGGTGACTCACCTCCTGCTGACTCCTCAATCCACTACAACAAATCTGCCTCCGTCTTGCCCTGAAATTGCTCTGAGGCAGAGACATTCTCCTAATCAAACCCAATGTCCCTTTTCTGACCTTTCTTGGCTTTTCTGTGGCATCTAATGTCTCTGCCCACTCTGCTCTCCTTGAGACTCTTAGCTTTCATGTAACCAGTTTCTTCCATCTCCGTCTGTGAATGGAAAGTTCGGTCTCACCTGTGCTCTTCGTTCCCTGGGGCCTCTTGAATGGTGGTATTTCTACAGATTCTTTGTTCCTTATATTTCCTGAGGTCCACGCTCTCCCCAGATGTTGCCATCCACATCCACTGCTTCTACTATTATCCGTGTACTGATGACTCCACAGCGTGTCTTCAGTTCAGGCCTCTCTTCTGAACATCTGATGTTGTTTGGATGCTTCAAAGGCACCTCAAACTCAAAATATTCAAAGCTTATTAGCTTCTTTTCTAAGCTGCCTCCTTGTGGTCCCTCAGCCTCCCAAGAGAGACAGGAGACACTCCAGAGCCATTGCCACTCCTACTACTCTCTAGCCTCTTTGATGCACTGAAAGCGCCAGCAAATTGAACTCCTTTGTAGTTTCCTGCCCAACTTTGTCTTTGCTATCAACCTAATGACTCGCAGATTGTTATGAAAATCAAGTGACACAGCATATAATTAATGTGCATAGCACCTGATAAAAATCTTAATTGAATCCCAAACCAAGAAAGTAGCATTTCCAGGTGCCTCTGTTGTTTGATATATACAGGCTACAAGGAATTAGCATTTCCTCTTTTAAGCCATTAAACTCTATGTGATTCATGCACTGCACAGAAACAGCAAAGTCACTAAGTAGTCTGCTGGCTTGAAAGATTGAGGCCACTGAGAGTCTCCGGAAATCGGGATTGTTCTGACTTTGCAATCCCCAGGTGACTCCTGAAGTGATTTAAGTTTCCAGGAAAAATAGTTGACGTACCAGAAATGTATGAGTTTTGTTTGTTTTTAAAGAGCTACCACTGATTTAAAAGGTCTTCTCCCTGTGGGATCTCCCCTTTCTGGGACTTGTGTGCTGGGTGGATGCACACTATCATGCCGGTCTCTCTCTATTCTCTGTCTCCCACAGCCCTTTCCTTTCTGTGAGGAGGAGAGCTGTTGTAAATCCAACTTCATTTCGTTGAGCATTCAACCATGTGAAAAATGTAATAATAAAGTTTATTCTCTTTGCTATTCTCCAATATGATGCAAATTATCTGACCTTTCACATACTAATTATGCAGTGAAACATAACACTACTCGCTTAAAAAATACAGTAAATTTATTAGCTCATGTAACAGGCAGACTTTTCTTCTTTCAATCCATTCATCCTGGACCTCTGCCCTATGTCAGCAGCAATGGTTGTGGGCTAGGGAATGCCATGTCCTGACTGGCTTCGATCCGACTGGCAAGGCAGTGATTTTAAACTGGGAAAGAGCCACTGTGCGCGGGTGATAGCAGTGGAGCAGGGGATAGAGATGACTTTTCCTGAAGGATGGGTGGCCTAATAAAATGGTGGACACCTCAACAGGAAAGTGTCATTCTATTAGTGGAGATATATGCAGCTAACAAATACCCATTACATGAAGCATAATGAATGTAAAGGAAATGGAAGGGGAACAAAGGATTAAGTAAAGGAGTTGCTGGAAGATTCTTTAAGAAAAAGAAAGAAGCATATGTCGTGGCAACAGAGCTTCTAGAAGAAAAAAAACGGAAGACAAAAGAAACTGACGGAAGAAAAGCAAAGAAAGATTTAATTGGGAAAGAGTTTCAGTTTGAGGGGGAACAAGGAATTATCCTAGGACATTTATTTCTTACCTGTTTTTAGTGAAGGATTTCCAACTTTTGATGTGTTTTGTTTACCTCCTCCTCTCTTAATGAAGCACTTAAAAAATAAAGTTTGCTAGTGATTGCTATGGCCAGGCCTTATTCTCAATTTTAGGGTGACTATAGCTGATAGAATCAGTACTGGGTGTCGCCTCGATTATAGACTGGCACGTTATACTGCTGCAACCCCTTTCCTTCTGTCTGTTGACTGTTTTGCCATAGCCACTGTTGATTAACCACTGGTCATGTCCAGCTAAAGTTCTGGAAGGTTTACCAGAATGAAGAAATATAGCAACTGGACAGATTTTTTTTTTTTTATATGCAACCAAGCAGAATAAACAAAGTTTGCCTCTTTTTAAAGAAGGAAATGTTTGTCATACCAGGTTTCTAGGGCTGGGAGGCTACTGCCTTCATCATGGACTTCAGTGTTAC
Source organism: Prionailurus bengalensis (assembly GCF_016509475.1). Classification (NCBI taxonomy): domain Eukaryota; kingdom Metazoa; phylum Chordata; class Mammalia; order Carnivora; family Felidae; genus Prionailurus; species Prionailurus bengalensis. Next base: position 104,930,906 of record NC_057349.1, read on the forward strand.
TGAGGAGAAATTAATTAGCCTCCTTAGCTGGTGGATGAGACAGTGGAATATGATCACCACTCAGTCTACAGTCCCAACTGACAGACCCTTAACAATGAATAATATGATCTCTTCCAGCATTTACTTGTTACTTAACATTTAGCAGATCTTGATTAAAGTGGCCTCTTTGGTTACGAAAGTTTTAATGACATTCTCTCACTTCATGCATCTGTTTTCCCATATTTCTACTTTGATCCTTCATAAATGAAGAAGAGGGAACTTTCCGCTTATTCATAATAGTCCATTCCAACTGCTGAAGAGATCCAGGCTTCTAATAACTAACGGATGAACCTAAGAGATTTGAGAAAACAATAAACAACTGTGCAGGCTGCTGAAGGAAGTATTTCTGATTCTTGGCAACTTTAAATAAGTGAATAGGCAACCACAGCAGGTCTCCCCAGTAAACAGCTCAGGCAGCAATCTGGTGATATCATTTGAATAGCAATAAACTATCTTTCTGCCCCCAACCTTTCTTCCTTTTTGGCGTCCCTCTGCACTGATCAGGGTCTGGGGTACAGAGTGAAGGCCTTTATGAAATAAAAATATTCTATACCTCTTTAGTTACACCATGCAACTTCCACAAAGCCTTTATTAGAAAGACTCAATTTCAGTGGCACCTGGGTGGCTCAGGCGTTAAGCATCCGACTTTGGCTCAGGTCACGATTTCATGGTTTGTGAGTTTGGGTCCCACATCAGGTGAGCTCGTGCCCCACTTTGGGTGAGCCCTGCTTTTCTGTCTCTCTCCCTCTCTCTTTCTGTCTCTCTCTGTGTCTGCCCCTCCTCAGCTTCTCTCTCTGATGCTCTCTCACTTGCGCTCTCTCTCTTTCGGAAGAAAGAAAGACAGAAAAAGAAAGAAAGACTCAACTTCACACAAAGGGGGTGAAAATACACTTGGAACTCAGAGGATGGTGTGCACCTTTTCCTTAGTATGAAATCTTTACCTAGATGCCTCTCTGTTTTTATGGATCACCACTAAGCATTTCATTGATCTCTGATGGTCTCTGAGAAAGACCTTTTTCTTTCTGTCTCCTTTCTCCCTCTCTACGAACTTGGATCCTCCCCATTAATACTTTGTGTCGAAGGTCAAGGAGACCCTACAGGTCTGTGACTGGGAATTATAGACTTGTGCTGTATATTAGAGTAGCCACTAGCCACATATGGCTACTGAACACTTAAAATGTGACTAGTGTGACTGAAGAAATGAATTTTTAAATTTAATTTAATTTTAGTTTATTTAAATTAAAAAAATTGAAGCTATTAAACAAAATTTTACTGTTTTGGTAAGACTACATTTCACTGTAAGCTTCGAAAATTTACCATTGAATTGAGATGTGCTAAAAGTGTAAAATATAGAGTTCAAAGACACTTTTTAAAAGGATGTAAGTGGTCTCAATAATTTTTTTTAATTTTTTTAACGTTTTATTTATTTTTGAGACAGAGAGAGACAGAGCATGAATGGGGGAGGGTCAGAGAGAGAGGGAGACACAGAATCTGAAACAGGCTCCAGGCTCTGAGCTGTCAGCACAGAGCCCGACGTGGGGCTCGAACCCACGGACCGCGAGATCATGACCTGAGCCGAAGTCGGAGCCATCCAGGTGCCCTATCAATAATTTTTATATTGACTGTTGAAATAATATTTTGGATAATTAGTCTAAAAAAAGTATATTATTAAAATTAGTGTTCCCTGCTCCTTTTCACTTTTTGAATGTGGCTATTCGAAAATGTATCTATGTGGCTCTAATTCTCATGAACAGCATTTTTTAGATTCTCCCATTCTTCAGGATGGAGTTCTTACTGAACACAGTGGTCTCTCCCCACCTGTGGTTTTGCTTTCATCAGTCAATCTCAGTCCGGAAGCAGATGATACCTCTTTTGAGCTCTGGTCAGAGACCCATAGTAGCCTAACACCAGGTCACAATGCCTGCATCTCATCACATAGGCATTTTATCATCTCACAGCATCACAGGAGGAAGGGTGAGTACAGCACACTAAGATATTTTGAGAAAGAGAAAGCCCACATTTCACAACTTTTATTATAGTACATTGCTATCATTGTTTTATCATTATTGTTATAAACATCTTACTGTGCTTAATTTATATATTAAACTTTATCACAGATATGTACATGTATAGGGCTCAGTACTATCAGTGGCTTCAGGCATCCATTTGGGGTCTTGGAACATATCTCCTGGGGATAAGGTGGAGGGGACTACTGAACAGTCTTTTCTCTTGGTGATATAGGTCACTGTTTATACCATAAATTCAATCCAAAAGGCTGGTCTCCCTCTCTAAGGTAAGGGAAAACAAAGAACGGAGAACAAAACTCATCCTGAAACCACCACCCGTTCTAACACTCAGCATCAGAGTATCAGAATCATCTGTCTTCAGGTGGGTAGGTAATGAAGACAGCGGCCCCAGGGAGTTTGGATGGCTGGGTTGGGAGAGAAAGGAGAGGAAAGTGTAGACAAGAGAATACCACAGAGCATTGGAAGTGTACTTGAGTGCTGATTGAAGAGAGAGGCCCTTAGACATGGGGACTTTGGGTTCCTGGAGAGGTGAGTGTACTATAAAGGAGAAAGAGGAAACTGAACAGAAGATGGAAACATCCCCAAAAGAAGTTTTGGGATGGATTGCAAACATTCTTCTGGAGGCATCAGTTTAAAATACGTGGCGCTGTGATATCCCTTCTGATGTCAGGTAATATTCTTCCAGATTCTATTCCTGGTCGTCCGTGGAACTGGTTTGAAGTTCCTTCCGTGGTTGCTACAGCTGCCCCAGGGACTCTATTTGATCCTAATACCTACTTCAATGTCCTTTTGAAGAGACAGCTGGGTAGGCAGGGAACAAAGAAATTCCTCATCGTCTTCTGAAGTCCAAAAATGTGGAATTTCAGTGGTTCTTTTAAAAATATTTCTTTCTTTAAGCTTATTGTTATTTTTTAAATTTATTTTGAGACAGAGATAGAGAGCGAGGGGGACAGTGGCAGAGAAAGAGGGAGACAGAATCCCAGGCAGGCCCCATGCTGTCAGCTCAAACTCACACACCGTGAGACCTGAGCCGAAATCTAGAGTCAGATGCTTAACTGACTGAGCCACTCAGGGGCCCTACAGTGGTTCTTGATGCCATTCAAACTCATTTATATAATTTAAGATATGTATCATGTCCAACCGTGCCATTTTATAGATGAGAGAGAGTGTGCCTGAGAGACTATGTGCCTTTCCCAAGATCAGCCACTAATTAGGATCACCTGAATCCACTAGAAAGAGACTAGTGTCTTCAGGCTGGAGGGATAGTGTCTTCAGGCTCCCGAGTCCAACTGAAGTCTACCACTCTCATATCACTTACACCAGTTTTAACTGATGGGCCCATACTAATTATAGCTTACTTGTAATTTCAGTTCTCTGAAGATCCCACTGGATCCCGGACCGCCATATAGGCTACCTGTATGCTGATGGTCTGGTAACGATTATTGTGTATTTAATCCAGTACATTTTGAATTTTGAATATGTTCTGGGCACAAAGTATGCTCCGTAAGGTGTTTAGGGGATAAAAATTACAGCAAAATATCTAACTTAATAAGCTTTGGAGTAAGAAAGTACTTTCCAAAAAACATTATTGACCTCTCATTTTAGAGATTTTCTGGCTTGACCATCGGCAATATTTCATGAGAAAAGGAAGAAATGTGGTTAATACTATCTAAAAAATTAAATTAATTAAAATTAAATGCTATTTAAAAATATTTTAAAATTAACGTCCAAATAAACAGCTTGCCTTGGTATTTATAAATCAAGAGAGAGCAACTTTGGGAGGCTAAAGTGATTAACCAAGCCAATATACGGGAGAAATCGTATCCATAGTTTCTCAAAAAGATGGAAAGGTATTATAAATGGCACTGTTTCTATACAGTATCTAGAAATTATCTCTATATAGTGAACTCTATATTGTATCATTTCATCTATTTTTCCAATGAGAATGGGTAGATATACTAACTGAGTAGCTGGTTGTGATTTTTTTTTCATTGCCATAAGTAAATGAAATCAATAGACTCTGTTAGGATGAACTATATGATATGTGAAATTCATGTATCCCATCTTATGAAGAGTTATTTGTAGATGTAATCTTATGGACATAGGATTAAAAATGTGTGATTTATAAACAAAGAAAGAAAACAGCTTTAACTCCTAGTGCCCTGCACTTCAAATTTCTGGTGGATACAGAAGCCTTTTAAATCCCATGCTATTATTAAACAATTCAAAATTTCTATGGCTATATATGTTTAGATAATATTAACTCCTCAAATGGCCACCCTGTGGCGTTTTGCATGCAATTCTTCATTTTTTCCGTCTGTATTTTTTCTCATCTAGCTTTTTCAGGAATGTTATTCCTATTTCTGTCACACGGTCGCCTTTCAGTGTGTCTTGCAAGAATGTAACATCAGCAGCCAAATGAACCTAGGAAAGAGAAAAAAACAAAACAAAACAGGCACGCATCATTTAGGTTTAAAAAATTAAAAAAACTCTCAATTTTTTTTTCAGCTTTATAGAACCAATAAGGGGCTCACTTTCCTTACGGAATGATAAAAAAAAGAGTTTGCTCCATGGATGAAGGGCCCTTTACTGTGTGTCCTCCAGAGATGATCTGGCTGTGGGTCAGCTCTGTGGTGTGAGCCTGCAGAGAGAAGGGTGGTCCAGGCCACGCCCAACCTGGGGGATTCCGGGGCAAGTCAAGGGACATGGGCCCACTTTTGCTCACAGTGCAGAGCTCATCTATAGCCTTGACCCAATGTGCCTTGTCAAGCAGAAATTCCAAGGATAAATGGATTCTTAAATGATTTCTTTCCAACGAACTTGCTATCAATCATTCTGTCATCGGCCAAATAGCATCACTTGTGCTAACAACATGTAGCAATCACGACTTTGAGAGCTTTGAAAAAGTATCAACTAAATAAATTATAAATATAAAATTAAAGATTGAAATTACAGACATGAATATTTGATATCCAGCCCTTCTTTTCTACCATAAAGAATTTCCTACTTTCCATACATTGAAGTGATCCCACAGGGCTTACTTGTCTATTCATTAAAATGTATTCACATAAGAGCATCATATTGCTGACCGACTACCCTTGACAGAGTATCTGTTCAGCTATTTTAAGTCCTTGTGATAAATAAGATAAAAGCAAAAGTACTTGGTAAAACAAATAATAAGTGAAAAAGCCTGGGTCTAGTAGGCAATTGAAATATAGAAGCTATGTTCACCCTCATTTTCCCCCAATAAGATCTTTTTTGTCTTTGTCAAAATTTGTCAGAAGGTCAGTTAAAATGAGCAAGGAGGCTACGTTGAAGCTATTTGGATACCTGAGGCCACATGAGGCCTGATAGCTATTTGTCAAATAGCATATAGAATCAAATGTTGTCCATGAAAACTGGAGAATTATTTATCTTTTGCCTTTGTTTTATGGTTCCTCCCTTTGTCTGTAAGCTCCCAGAACATCTCCCTTCCTCTTTCTTGATTTCTTGATTATAGGGCAAGCCTAAAAAATTGGTAGGACAGAGCATGGAAGGTCTGTGTGAATAATACATTATGGCTATTGTTTTACTCTTTTGGACTACCTGTTATTATATCCTTCCTCTAATTATCACAGATAATTGAAAATTATATGCATGCCTCATTATCATGTCTAATCTTTGGCTACTCTCTGGTCCCACCACTTTTAAAAGCCCAGCTTCTGGAAAAACTAGACTTTGTGGACTGTTACCTCTTTCTAAGTTGCCCTTGATCAAGAGTTTTTGACAGATTGTCTTCTTCCTTCAGGTTCTCATCCCACTAAGGTCCTTCCTGACCTTTTCCTTCCTACATGTTGTGAATATTTTTCAGGTCTTGTTTTACTTAGCATCTCTGCTGTCCTTGATCTTGGGAATCACTCCCTCTTCTTCTTCTTTTTTTAAATTTATATCCACGTTAGTTAACATACAGTGTAGTCTTGGCTTCAGGAATAGAACCCAGTGATTCATCTCTTACACATGACACCCAGTGCTCATCCTGAAAAGTGCCCTCATTAATGCCTGTCACCATTTAACCCCTCACACCCCCCAGCAAACCTCAGTTTGTTCTCTGTATTGCTCTCTCTCTCTGTTTTTATCTTATTTTTCCTTCCCTTCCCCTATGTTAACCGTAGAGTTTCTCAAATTCCACATACAAGTGAAATCATATGATATTTCTCTTTCTCTGACTGACTTATCCACTTAGCATAATACATTCTAGTTCCATCCACATTGTTGCAAATGGCAAGATTTCATGCTTTCTCATCACTGAGTAGTATTCCATTATATATATATATATATATATATATATATATATATATACCACATCTTCTTTATCCATTCATCAGTCGATGGACATTTGGGCTCTTTCCATACTTTGGCTATTGTTGATTGTTCTGCTATAAACATTGGGGTGTGCATGCCCCTTCAAATCAGCATTTTTGTATCCTTTGGATAAATTCCTAGTAGTGCAATTTTTGGGGTTGTAGGGTAGTTCTATTTTTAAGTTTTCGAGGAACCTCTTGAAATACTCTCCTCCTTTGTTTCTGACTCCATTCTTTCCCTGTATTTTCCCACTTCTGTTTATTCCTTCTTGGTATCCTTTGCAGTCTTTGTATTCTCTCTTCAACTTACTCATTATGTTTTATTGCTTCCTACGGTTCCACCTGTGACTTCTTTTCCTTCTTACTCTGCACACTTCCTAGGCATCCTTTGACAGTTCCAATGACTCTCCAGCCCACATCTGTGGCTTCCAGACATGTAAAACAACTGCTTATTGAATATCATCACTTGTTTGTATGTCAGACACCTCAATTCTAGAATCTTCCAAGCTGAACTCCTCACTTTATCTTTCCCAACCCCCAGTGTAGCCCTCCTAATTTTGCTCTCTTGGTTAACAGTACAACCATCTTACAGGTTACTCAGAACCTTAAATAATTCCTGAATCTTTTTCCCAATCTTATCTCTTTCAGTCAACTAATAGCCTAGTTTTAAGTTTAATTAGTTAGTAATCTGCCTTATTAATGTTCACATCGATCTCCTCTCCACTCCTATTGTCAGGGCTTTATTCTGTTTTTTCTTGAGGTTACCATCATCGGCTTCCTAACTGCCCTCTTCTTCCCTCCAGCATTGTACCCTCCTCCTGTATACTTTCACTTTGTTGACAAAGGGATAAAATTCCTAAAACACAAATTTCAAAATACCATTCCCTTCTTTATAAACCTATAATGGGTCTCTGCTGCTTTCAATATAACAATCTTTAGATTGTTCCCAAGGTTGTCATATGAATGTGCCCCACCACTTTTTAAAAATCAGGACTCTATTGAGGAGGGCACCTGTTGGGATGAGCACTGGGTGCTGTATGGAAACCAATTTGACAATAAATTATATTTAATATAAATATAAAATAAAATAAAATAAAAAATAAAAAATCAAGCCTCTGTAAAGAATTGAAACCTTACTCGAGACAATATCTCAATCTACATGTCACCTCTATGGAATTAATTCAAGTTTCTCATTCCTTGAATGAAACATTCTTTTTGTGTCTTTGGACATGCTATTCCTTTTACCTGGAACATTATTTTCCCCTGCTTCCCTTACCCCATGGCCTTCACCTTCTATTTATCCTAGTTTCTCTAGGAAGTTATCTCTGCCCTACCAACCACCCCAACCCAGGTCCTCCCCTAGCCATTTATCCACACTTTTTTACACATCTATCTGACTTCTCTACTGGACAGAAACTCTTTTATTATTATTATTATTATTATTTTTAATGTTCATTTATTCTTGAGAGAGAGAGAGAGACACGGCATGAGCAGGGGAAGGGCAGAGTGAGAGAGGGAGACACAGAATCTGAAGTAGGCTCCAGGCTCTGAGCTGTCAGCACAGAACCCAACGTGGGACTGGAACTCACGAACCACAGGATCATGACCTGAGCCGAAGTCGGACACTCAACCAACTGAGCCACCCAGGTGCCCCTGTACTAGACAGAACTCTTGAAGGGCAGCAACTATGTCTTATTCACCTTGTACGTTCAATGCCTTTTTTTTTTTTTTGAATAATTATCTGGACTTAGATTTGTTTGGAAGCACAATTATTTACTTACTTTTCCACACAAATTAAATTCACTAGAAAATTGCTGTCAGTGCTACTTTTTTTTGATAATGTAATTCCTACATTTCAAACTATTTTTCAGGCCTTTTTAAATCTCTTATTTCTTTTCTCTCTTCATTAATTTTTATTTTTTAAATATCTTTTTTTTTTTTATAATTTGTTGTCAAACTGGCTAACATACAGTGTGGTCTTGGTTTTTGTATGTAAGCAATGAATCACGGGAATCTACTCCCCAAACCAAGAGCTCAGTGCCTTTTCACAGATGCGAATCACCTCACCGTCTTTGTTCAGTCAATGAATAATTCAGGTGTGGAAGCCAGCCTCCAAAATCGACTGCAGTGATCTTTGCCTCCTGTTATTCACACACCCTCAGGTAGGGCCCTCCCACACAGTACCAGGGCCAGCAGCACCTGTTGTGACTGTATCTACCAGGGAGCCTATGTGGCAAGGACTTTCATGAAGCCTCTAGCCAGCTGCCAGCCAGCCAGTGAGGCCACGTGAGTGAGCATGGAGGTGGATCGTCTAGCCTCAGTCAAGTGTTCAGGGACTGCAGCCCTGAAGGGACCAACAGCCGGATCGTGTGTGTATTATGCTCTGAAAGGCTGTTAGCCACAACCACCTAGCAAAACTCTTCCGGGATTTCTGATTCTTAGAAACTGTGTGAGATAATAAATATTAGTTGTTTTAAACGGTTGTATGTGGGGGTAATCTGTTACACAGCACGAGATAAGGAATATACCCAACACAATGAAATAGATATGCTTTACCATTTCCAGGGCACCTCTGATAATCCCACAGAGTAAATTGCAGTAGCACAGAGACGATCGCCCGGCAGGGAGCTCTTCCACAAACTCCACCAGAGGATTCTTGTCTAAGATCAGGGAAAATTCAGTTCTGCTTGGATTGTTACAGGTCACACTTGGTGTAATTCCCAGGTACATCTTAAAGGCAACCTAATAAAAAGGGGGGAAAAATCTGCTAAAAAACTTGGTCTGGAACAAGTATCTATTATTAGCAAAGCACCCAGATATTCTGTTCCAGGCAGTGCAGCACAATGGTTAAGCATGTGGAGTTTGTAGTCAGCCAGTGTGGGTTCACACTCAGCTTTGGCATGTACCCACCCTATGACCTGTACGAGTCTTAAAGAGTTTTATTTTTATGGGATATCCTAAGGGACTAGTTTTCTGTGGAAGCAATATGCTTTATGAAACAGAGTTAAGCATTATTTCTCAAAAAATCTTTTTCAAAAATAAATATCCTTCAGGAGGGTAAGAAATTACAATATCACTCATCAACATCCCAGCATGATAGGTGTCATGTGAGCCTAGTAAAGGGTAAGATCCTGAATGAGAAGGGACGCAAGACATATCCACCACAATGGGAAGGTGATAGAGTAGAGGGTGCTGTTGGACAATCAGACTCAAGGGTGTGCTTTGGAAAATGGAGGAAGTCATATCACAAAGGATGACTAGTCTCTGAGAAGGAGCAAGGGATAGTGGTGGTATGATTTACATAAATGAGTCATAAAGTAACTTCTGAAAAAAGTCTGCTGTATTGAAGGGCTTACAGATTTTTACCATGTTGAGATGGAGAAAATCTTGGAGACTATTTCTTTTATACCTCTAGTTTCATAAGTGAGCAGGTTGCGATTCAGAGAAGTCGAATGACATGGCCAAGCCCATGCTATTGCTCAGTCCCTTGACTTCTGGGCCAAGGAACTTTCTTTTCACCAAATGCACTGGAATTTGAAGTTTATTATTGGAAACTTGTGAACTTGTCTTTCAAGTGTCTTAATTATTTAATTTTTTAAAAAGGTTTATTTATATATTTTAAGACAGAGAGCATTAGCAGGAGAGGGGTAGAGAGAGAGGGAGAGAGAGAATCCCAAGCAGGCTCTGTACTGTTATCATACAGCCCCACCATGGGGCTCGATCCCACGAACGGTGAGATCATGACCCGAGCTGAGATCAAGAGTCAGACGCTTAACCAATTGAGCCACCCAGGTGCCCCAGTTAATTTAATTTTTAAAATTAAGAGCAGTATAGGACAGAAATGGAAACAATTTTCTTAAATTATTTATAGTTAAAAGTCCTGAAAGGTTCATCATTCATTCAATAGGTACTCACTGGACACTGCATTTCTAGCACACAATGAGAGTTCAATAACTATTTGAAAAACAAATTATTAAATGAGCATCCATTCGGTGTTTGAGACCATGTTTAGGCCCAGAATACAAAGGTTCATAAATATAGTTCCTGTTTTATAAGAGCTCATAGTAAAAAGGTATTAAAAAAACTGCAATGGTGTAAGTCCTGCAAGTACAGTGTTCTATATTAGGAAGCAATCCTGCAAATACTCACAGAGAAGGAAACTGCTATTCTGTTCATGAATATTGAGTGAGAATTTGCCAGGTGGACAGGGTGGGAGTGGGAAGTGTTCTAGGTGGAGGAAACATGTCATGGGCAGGAAATACCATGATCAAGTTCAGGGCAGACTGGTATTTATCAGTTGTGGGTAGCATAAAGCCCCGAAGGTGTGAGTAGGTTAGGACAGAATTGAATTTCCATTTGAAGGATCTCCTTTGTGTGAGCTTGGAGGATGGATTTGGGTTGCGGGTAGGGTTGGGCAGGAGGTCAAAGGCAGAGATCGTAATCAAGAGGTTACTAGGAAAGAAATGATGAGGACCTTCTCATTTTGTCTTTCACTGAAAACTCAAATGCTCCCTAAACTTTTCCATAGAAATTTTAGGTAGCCCAAGTCCTAAAATTTGGCTCAAATCTCTGACACTAGTCAGTTTAAGAGGACACAAAAAAATGAATCTTTCAGATCTTAAGGCAAAGTAGCAAAAGTAGCAGTCTTAAGTAACAAGGGAAAAATCATCATGAGACTCCTGGCCTGGAGACTAGATTTGGCTCTCAGTGAATTGGCTGAGACCCATTTCTGCAAATGTTGATTCCTCCGGCTGGAAAATTCCTAGACTATTATTTATAGGATTGAGAATCCGAAAAAAATTCTGATTCTCAATCCAAGCCATATGAAAATAACATAAAATGGAAGCTGTGCACTCTGAATGTACTCAGATTCTCAGTGTTTGGGCCCCGGTTCCGTGGCACGAAATTCACCAGTAGGAGGCGTTATCTGAGCATGGTTGGGAAATACTCATTCCTAGGCAATGACATTGTTTCCTTATCTGGCTGAATTCAGTCTGAGAAGGAGGACTGTTGTTTCTAATGAAGAAGGAGCTCCACCCTCGGCCACTGCCGCAGCTGCTCTGCCAATAAATAAGGGCAAAGCATTTTCCCTTTGTGTATCTTCAACATGGATGCTTTTCAGGGGATTTTAAAATTCTTCCTCAACCAGAAAACTGTTATTGGCTACAGCTTCATGGCTCTGCTGACCGTGGGGAGCGAGCGTCTCTTTTCACTGGTGGCTTTTAAGTGTCCCTGCAGCACTGAGAATGTGGTCTATGGGCTGGTTTTCCTGTTTGCTCCTGCTTGGGTGTTACTGATCCTGGGATTCTTTCTGAACAGCAAGGCGATGAGGCTCTTCACCGGCTGCTGTGTGAATCCCAGGAAAATCTTCCCCAAAGGTCACAGCTGCCACTTCTTCTATGTCCTCGGCCAGATCACTCTGAGTTCATTGGTGGCTCCAATGATGTGGCTTTCTGTGGCTCTGCTCAATGGGACTTTTTATGAATGTGCCATGAGCGGGACCAAAAGTTCAAGACTCCTGGGACTGATTTGCAAGGGCAAGCCCCAGGAATGCTGGGATGAACTTTACAAAGTGTCTTGTGGCAAAACCAGCATGGCCCCCACGGACAACGAAGAACTGAAACTGTCCCTGCAAGCCCAGTCTCAGGTAAGAAAGGACAAACTTGCCTTTTTCTCCCCACGCAAAGTATTCTGTCTGTACTCACTTCCGGCAGAGCTGAGTCTGAATCTTGTTAGAACATTTTGAAACCAAATGGAAATTGGAACATCATGCAGCATTAAGACAATCTCAGGGAAAGCTTTTTAGAGGTTGGTGGCTCCCTAAAATTGCTGATTGCGTTGTCTTTTCCACTTCCAAAAAGAAAATATCCTCTGGGTTATGCGTATGTAAATACTTAAGTGCTTTAAAACAATCTCTCCGGGTTGACTTTGTAAATAATGCATGACGCTAACTCATAATTGAGCGTTAATGACAGAGCTGTAATTAGAAATTACTGCCTTCTATCAATTATTTTCAAACTGGTTTCTCAGAAAAACACACATAGCATTCATCTATTAAAATATAGCTGAACCAAATGAACTCTTATTTTTCAAAGCTGCACGTAATATAATTAGTGTAGAGATTCCCTCAAGTGATTTTTGGCAACTGTTATCTCTGCGTATAAATATTGTCAGGATTGAGAAAGATTTCCTGTCCAAAATGGGAGGTGGCAGTCTTTAAATAGCCTTCAGTGAAAAGTGACGGTATTCTCTAGGGAGGTTAGGTCCTCCGCTCTTTGCGCTCTATAGGTTTTATTTAATAGAAGGAAATTGTAGCTTTACCTAATTGACACAGGGAAGTAGCTTGTCATCCGTCCAGGTACGTGAGCACAAATCCAGATGTGGAGCCTTGCCCTGGCCTCAGGAAAAGACTGAATTCCTACTTGGGAGTAGTAGGATTATGTTCCCCAAACCAAAACAACCAATAAGAGTACATAAACAGATCCACAATTTCTCAGGAATGCTATTTGTTTCAGAATAAGGGCGCTCAAAATGGTATATTTTTACTTTTTCAACAAGGACGTGCCTTTTCAACAACACATCAAGGCAGTCTGGTTTTACAATCGTACTTTCCAAAGCTGGTGGGCTGTATGGTCACACGGTACTTTTTTCATAAGCCGATAAGCTTCAAAAATGCCCCACAACAAAATCTTTTGTTTAATGCATAAAGCTCATCTTAGATAAAAACATTCCAGGATCCCAAATGTCTTCCTTCTTTTGTTGAAGGAAGGTACTAATTACAAATGTTATGATACAATGAGCGACTTATGATTTATGTCCTCAGGCACCAGGCTCTATTCAGTTCATGCCAGATCCAAACACTTATCACTGTGTGAGCTTTTCTTCTCTAAACACAGGCATAAGGAATTATGAATATCCTGTCATAGCTTATCCTGGGCACACTACGTGTTTACTTTTCAGCAGAATGAGAAAGACCCGGGGCTGATTTCTAGGGGAGGATGCACACGGGATGTAGACAAGGGGAGCTATATCAATGACAGCTGCTGACCACAGTGGTTCAGCCAGGCAGGAGCAACAGGGAATCCAGACCAATAGTTGGATATGTGGGTGGGGGTGGAAAAAGTTCCCTATCCATGGCGGGGGGGAGCACAAAGAAGAGATCCAGCTGGATTTCTAACTTCTATTCTTAAGGCAGTTAGAGCGGACAAGTGGCAAGAGCTTGGTCTTAGAGTTGGCTAGCCTTGGGTTTGAATCCTGACTCTACCACTTACCAGCTCTGTGACCCAGAACTAATGGTTTCATCCCTCTGAGCCCCAGTTTGCTCATAGTTGGGAGTAATAACACCTACCTTGGAGGGCTGCTGAAAGGTGTAGAGATGAAGGACACAAATGGGCATAAAGCTGTTGACTCACAGTAAGTGTTCTAAATTACTGAGAAAACTGCCAGGGTTTGAGACAGGAGACTCATGAAGAACGGAACATATTGAGGGCTGGTGTGAGAGCATCCACCATGTCTATTTAGATTCTGGATACTATGAATTGGGGAAGAACAAGAGGGCTCAGTGCTCAGTACTCGGAGCAAGGTAACACCAAAATGATGCAATGTGGAAGGAGGAGTCTGTAGTTGATTGAATAGTATAGCTCAGGCAGAGCTGGCTCAGATGCTGAGGTGAGAGGGTCTGCTGGCCTGCAGGATGTCCGGCTGCGCGGAAAGAGGAAGGTAGAAGAGGAAGAGAAGAGGTAGCCAACCACAAGTGATTCAAGGTAAATATGAAGACTTTCACGTGGTGGAAGCTGTGTCTCATTCATAAATCACGAAAGAAAGATACCACGAGTTCAGTAATGCTTTTACGTGAATACATAACATCCGAAAAATTGCAGCATGTGATAATAGCTAACACATACTGAATGCGTATGTATGTCTACACTGTCTCATTTCAATTCCCCAAATTCCCCTCTGAGGTGGGTAACCCCCATTTTACAACTGAGGAAATGAGGCACCCATAGGAAATGAGAACACCTGTAGGAAAGGGAAGGTTGAGATTTAAATCCAGTTAGTTCCACTCCAGAGTTGGCATTCACGTGGAGTCTGAGACCCTCACAATGCCTCCACAGTCTGAGCCAGAGTGTGGGAACCACTGGTTTAAAGCATTGCAACTTATTTGTAGTTCTGTTACGGTCTGAATGGGTTCATTTGCAGATTATTGCTTCTATTTTCAAACAGGCCCATTTGCTGAGAAATACTAAGGGTCATTGAAAACGTCAAGAGAAACTGTGAAAGGGCTCTGTTAGTTGTCCAAATATGAGATTAATTCCAATTGTGACCAATGCAATTAGAGCAACAAAAAAGTTTAGAAGGTACGTCAAGCTATTTAGAGTTCTGCTTTTAAAATTCAGGAAAAAAAATGCCACCTGAACCAGTTTTTACGTAGGAATTTTTTTTTTCTAATTACCAAAATTCTGAACCAGTAATCCTCAAGGTTTAGAATGACGCTGAGGTTCTTTTTCTTTTCTTTTTTTTTTTAATGCAGCTTTTCAATTCTTCTGGCTTCAGTTTCCTTATTGTATTATGCCTGTCTCACTTGATCATGGGTAATGAGTAATGCTACTTCTCTCAGAGAGGGTCTGTTGTTCTCTGCAAACAACGTAACATGGAAAAATCAGTCACTAGCCATGAATGTGTATTTATCAATGCCTGAAAACTCCTGGCTGAGGAATTGTTCATTTGTGCAAATGACCACACTTCCACATGCACAGAATTCTTTCCTTTAATAGCTATTTGAGGGGTTGGTTTAACTGATTCTTGGATAATTTACATTTTTTGCAATTTTCCATTTGCTTGTCTTCTGGCTATTTCTTTGTATACCGGCAACGTTGGGTAGGATGGATGATAGAGATTAGGTAAACTCGAACTTTATTTTGACTGTTACAAAATTAACATGAAGTATTTCAACTGAGGTATAGCAATGCCTGTGGTGTTAACTCAGCAAACACTTACCAGTAACACCATCCCGGCTCCCTGGGAAGTGGCTTTGCTTCTACATGTCCTCACTGTTTCTTTCTTTCTTTCTAAGATTCTAGGATGGTGCCTGATTTGTTCAGCGTCTTTCTTCTCTCTGCTCACCACTTGCTATTCTCGCTGCCGATCTAAAGTCAGCCACCTGCAGCTGAGTTTTTGGAAGACGTATGCACAAAAGGAGAAGGAGCAGTTGGAGAATACATTCCTGGAGTATGCCAACAAGCTGAGTGAGCGAAACCTGAAGTGCTTTTTTGAAAACAAGAGGCCAGATGCCTTCCCCATGCCCACCTTTGCAGCCTGGGAGGCTGCCTCAGAGCTGCATTCTTTCCACCAAAGTCGGCAACACTACAGCACTCTGCATAAGGTGGTGGAGGATGGTCTGGAACATAGCCCTGAGGACGATGAGACCACACTGGTACTTGTGGGTACTGCGCACAGCGTGTAGTTCATCTACCACACGGACTCATGGTGTTCAGGGCTCATTCTGACATCTTCGGCTGCATTGACAGCAACCTGTGTATCTCTGTGTTTTCTCGCCGTCAGTGTTTCCTTGAAGACAACAACCCAAAGAGAAGCAGCGTTGCAGCTCCTGAGGGAAGGCTGTGTCGGGATGTGTCAGGGCTGTGTCAGGATGTGCTCAAACTGATGCCGAGTGACGGTCAAGGATGGTGAGAAAGGTGCTCTTCCATTGGTTGGGGGTTGGGGCTCAGTGGCTTCAAGTTCTATGATTTTATGGCTTGATGAGACTCATGCAAGAAGGTCTGCTGCTCTATATAAATATTGGTCATGGCATCTGGGAGCAGAAGTGGTGACTTGTGAGTAACCAAGATCCTCTTAACTGACTGCTATAGACAGTGGGGTCAGTGGTGCAGTCAGCGGAAATCCTCGTCCTGCAAATCTATTCTACTGCCTTTCAAGGACGTATGAAAATCTACCATTTGGAATTCATTTCCTTGGAATCTGAAGACAGCAGTTTTCAAGAATAACACATTGAAAGGATATGGTGCTTAAAATTTAGAGCTTTTCACATGTTTCCACTGTGCTCTGAAAGCATGTCCCTATAGGCAGGGCTGTATTATGACTTTTGGGGGCCGTAGGCACTCTGCCTCCGTAGACCCCTTTTTACTTTAAACGCGTGCGCGCACACACACACATATGCATGCACATACACATTTATGACTGTATTAATATAAATACAAATAAATTAATATTTTATACTAAAATACTTTTTCAACCCCAAAGTTCATTTTCTTCTAATTTTAAAAGAAATTAAAAACACTTTTGGAACCCCTACAAGTATGGTGGTTTCTGGGCATAGTGCCTACTGTGCTGAATGGGTAAGTCAGCCCTGACTGAAGGTCTGGGGAAACTGTCAAACCAGTGCTGGTGTAAAACTGTTTTGTAGTTTTATGTTTATTAGAAATAATGCAAATTTTGCATTCTACTATGTTATATACGCACATTAGTTTAAATATATACACACACATATATGTGTGTATATAATATATATAACACACACACACATATATACATGCATATATATATATATATATATATATTTTTTAAGTTTCCCTAAATCTCTGAGTGGAATTGATGTGTAAAGAGGCACTACATTTTACACTGTGGCTCACACTCTGTATCACTAAAAATCCTGGCTCCCTAGCTGGACAATCCTGGGAATGAACCCTTTATTACCATGGAACATTACCCCAAATTGAAGACAGCACCCTATAAGTGTTAAGACCTGGAACATATCCTTGGGAAGTTAGAGGAGCAGGGTCAGGCGTGTGTGTGTTTAGGTGGGAGAGGGGAAGGTGGAGGATGTAACGTCGCAATATATTTGTAATATATTTGATATATTACTTGGATTTTAAACATGGTATGTGATTAGTATTTAACAAATGGCTCCTAAAAAACACCCTGATGTGAAATGTTTGCCAATTTCTATGACGCAGATTCAAGTTTCCAAGGTGAGGTCGCTGAAGGTGGAGTGGGGAAGAGATGCTAACTGTAGGCTCTCCTGAGACTGTGAGCTTTCAAAGAAGGTCTTAAAGCTAGCTTTTTTTTTTTTTTTTTTTTTTTTTTTTTCATTTACGTTGATTCTAACCAAACCAACTTCACTGCATCTTTGGTCCTTCTGGGTTTCACTCTAATAAAAGCTAACCATGGTAAACGAAATGTGGCTCAATGGCTCTAACTGGGAGGTGGAATCTTATCCTTCTCCCCTTGAATCTGGCCTTAGTGAACCAATAGACTATAGAAGTGAAGCCAGATTGTGGAAATGTTGCATCTTATGCCTTGTCTCTGGTAATGCTGAGCTTGGCCAAGCCAGCCAAGTGGAGAGGGAGAAGCCATTACAGCCATTCAGACTTTGAGCCACCACTTCTGAGGCTGCAGACATTGTAGGGCACTCTCTAAATCTCTGACCCAGAAAATCATGAGCTTAAATAAATGTTTGTTGTTTTCAGCCACCAAATTTTGGGGCACTATGAAGCAATACGAGGGCCTACACCAAACCTAATACATGAAAATAAGAATTTATTAAGGGAGAGAAAGTAGAGGCAAACTGGATTTATACAAACTGGATTATACATAGGTTTACACAAAGATTCTCTTTATACATTAGCTTTTCCTTAGTAGTTTTCTCCTCTAGATTCCATTTAGCAGTATGTCCTCTATGGCACGCTTTGATAGATGCTGAATACATTTCTCCCCAAAATTGCTTCACTAAAGCCTGAGATTAATTTGTAATTATTTCTGGTTAAATGTGTTTTGAGAGGAACATACTTCTGTGGGTTAAATTCTGTTTAAAATAAACATGTTACTGAGAGGAGTAACATATGATTTGTCATTAATACCTAGAACAAAATGGGAGCAGAGGGCACAGGGTAGGTTGGCCTTGAGTAAACTAGAAACAGATTGTTTTTCTAGTCTTGCTCCTCAAACCTTTGTCTTCAGACCATCAGCATCAGCATCACTAGGGAGTCTGTTAGCAATGCAGAATCAGACCCCATCCCAGACCTGCTGAATCCAGTCTTCCTTTTAACAGAATCTTAGGTGATTCCTTTGCAACTTAGATTTTAGAAGCACTAGAGATAGTGGTCCTCAAACTTTCAGCTCACGCAAAAATCATCCAGAGGGCTTGTTCACACAGAGACTACTGAGACCAGAGTGTCTGATTTGGTAGGTCTGGAGTGAGGCAAGAGAATTTGCATTTGTAACCAAGTTCATATTGTTGGTCCAGGGATCATTTCTTGAGAACTGCTTTAAAGCACAAAGCAGGCCATGCTGGGGAAGGCAGGCTAAAAGAGAATCTTGGGCTTCACCCCAACGCTAGTGAATTAGACACCTTTGTTGTGTTGTTATCAACCTGTCTGGGAACATGGGGTGCCTTTCCATTTATTTTTCCATTTTTTAAAGGCTACCTTTTGTCCTTTAGAAATATTTTAAAGATTTCCTCACACATTTTGTAAGTTTCCCATATTTGTAGGCTATAGTTAATGGCTTCTTTTTCCCATGATGTCTTCTCAGTCATTGTTATTCCAGTACATGAAAAAATTATTTCTTTATGCACATCAATTTTGTATCATTCTACTTTTCTTTTATTATTTTATTCTTTGTAGAGCTTTTCAGAATTAGAAAATAACCATTTTGCAACCACTAGTGATGTAATGGATCTACACAATAAATAATGAATTCTAAAGTACTAGGTGAAAGCATAGTGGGATGGGGACTGTGTCACATGAGGCCACTTATCTCCCTTAGCATCCCTAAAAATGGGATAGCCCAATATGCTGTGCCCCCTTATGCCATGCAGTGCAAGAGTAAGTACACAGCGTCACCTGTCAAGTATCGTTTCCTAGGAAATTAAGTCTGAATCTAATCAGGTATTAGACCAAATTGTCACTTTATAGGGAATACAGGCAAAAAATCTGCAAGTTAATTAGCACTATGAAGAAGCGACCAAGTAAATCTATGATATAGGACATTCTATTTGACACATGACCCAGTTTTTCACAAACCAATGGCATGAAAAAAGGAGAAAAAATGAGACACGAGAGACATAACAACCAGAAGCAACACATGGGCCTTATGTATAACCTGCTTCATACAGCCAACTATAACAGGGTGTCTTTGTGCTATTTAGGGAAATATGAATGGTATTAAATGGATATTATATGATTTCACGAAATTATTTATAATAATATTATAAATCAAAGACCTGTATATAAAATATATACCTTGTTATGTATAATTATAGCATGGTACTTTATATTTTTTTAAAAAGTCCTTACCAGTTAGAGACTCATATTGAAATGTTTCTGTATGAATTAGCATAATGTTTAGAATTTTCTTTAAAATATTTTGTCACAAAAAGGGGAGGTAGCTGAAGGATGAAACAAGATTGGCAAAATATTGATACTTAGTGAAGCTGGACAGCAGGTACATTCTCTTTACCTTTGTGTATGCTTGAAAATTTCCATAATAGTTATGCAATGAAATGAATTATATGCTCACCTCAGTTCTGCTGAAGTGTTGTCAGTCAACTCCTGCTTGCCAGAATTTTACCCTCTGGTATCATTCTCAGTAAAGGTTCTTGGGAATACTATTCCCTGAATTCTTAGATATTCAAATGTCGGCCTGCTCTCTACTTGAAGAGCAGCTTAGCTGGTTCACACTTTCTCTACTTGGGTAAATTTTAAATGTTAGTCCATTTTCTTTTGTCACTGAATGTTGCTGAGGAGAAATCCAATGCCATCCCGATTTATCTCTAACACGATACTTTGGCCTATATTTTCACACCTTTAAAGTCTATAAAGATACTAAATCTGCCTTCAGATGGGTCTTTTGGATCAGTTTTCCCTGCTCCAAGGTATACTCTTCATTATGAAGAAACATTTTCTTCGGTTTCAAAAAATGGAGTTTGTGAATTTCCCTTCATTCTCCTTATTGCACTATATGATTTTCAAGAAACCTTGTGGTTTTGAATTCAGAACGAAGCCACTGCTATGCTCCTATTGGATTTTCATTTATTTAATAATTTTAAAAACCTAAGTTAATCTTGTGGGTTTGCTTCTTGTTTCATCTATTTCCACCTTCTCTTTTCCCTCAGTCTGCCCATGCAACTAGAATAGAGCCTATACTTGACATTTTGACATTCGTAGCCTGTGACCTATGAGGTGAAGAGAGAGGAGCGGTAGATCTGTATACGCACCTCTTATGTGGCAGCTGCAAGGATGATTTCTCTGTGGGGTTGCTGTCTCGATTGGTATCATATATTCAACCCAATCCCATCATTTCCCAAAGTTCCCAAAGGAGCCTACACTGCTCCGAGGAGCTGACATTAGGAAGGATCGGGCTCCAGTTCTCATCGTTTATAGCACCAGCTTCACGGTGTGTCCCAGGACATAGTGAGACTTTAAGAGAGACAAAAGGGTAAGCTGAGCTACTGAGGCTGGAGCCCGAGCATGGAGGGAAGCCCCAGAAAGAAGTCTTCATTAGTTGCAGGCAAGGCAAGTGTACTTATGCCCATTTGAGTAGGGTTTTGATCAAGAGCATTGAGTTAGTTAAATCCCTTTTGGGGTTGCAAAATACTTATTGCAAATATACAATGTCATATTTGAGTTTGGAAGGAAATCTGCTTTTGGGCAGCTTCACAAAATATTTTCAGTGTTCAGTTGGTTAAAACTGAATTATGCAGAAAGAACATTTGTACACCTGGAAGAGAGATCATATTCTAAATTTTGCACTTCCGCTAAGGAGGAAAGGCAGAATTAATGTTTATTGACAACCTATTATGTGCTGGATACTTTACATATGATTAAATTGAAAACTTCCCAACCATACTGGGGAGGAGGTATTATTGTTTCTATTTTTATGAATAACACTAAAGTTCAAAAAGGTCAAGGTTAAGCCACAGGTAAGAGAATAGAGCCTAGGGGCGCCTGGGTGGCGCAGTCGGTTGGGCGTCCGACTTCAGCCAGGTCACGATCTCGCGGTCCGTGAGTTGGAGCCCCGCGTCGGGCTCTGGGCTGATGGCTCAGAGCCTGGAGCCTGTTTCTGATTCTGTGTCTCCCTCTCTCTCTGCCCCTCCCCCGTTCATGCTCTGTCTCTCTCGGTCCCAAAAAAATAAATAAACATTGAAAAAAAAATTTAAAAAAAAAGTTTTAAATTATAATGAAAACTGAAATGAGAATGGGGAAAATGAATTAGTTATTTCATCTAATCCCATTCTTCAAATCATTTCCAAGAATAGGATAAGGTAAGATACGTATGAATTCAGATGATATGAGTAATTCCACTTAAGAATAATACCTCAAAATATATACATCTTTGGGCAGAGTACATAACCCATAAAATGGTTTCTAGTTGCATTGTAACAACATTTTGTTCCTAGATTTTAACATGAACAGATGTGCGTCTGTATTAATGATTGCTGATGTTATCAACAGAACAAGTTTATTTCTCCCTGGATTTTTTTTGGTATTTGCATCATGGGAGGAAACATGAAGGGTGGAAATTGGCATTTTTAAAAATCTCGCTTCATTAAACACCTGGCTAACTATGAGTGAGTCTCACTGACCCTGTATAGGAAATAAATAGTTAAAAAATATATAGAGTCACAAACCAGTGTTTGATAAATTTCCATCTTCTTTGGAGTGAATGTCCTAGGAGATGCAGCTTCCTTACCTACCTCCTTCCCAAGAGATAAGTTAGTCATCCCAGCCCCTGGTTGGGTGGGCTTTGTTTCAATCAAGACTACCTACTTTTGTTCCAATGACATTTTCTTTTATTTGAAATATGTAAAAGAGATAAAATGAGAAGCAACTCTGAAAGAATTTGGACTGAGGGTCTGGAGGAATAGCAGGCCTCACATGCCTCCCTGCCATTATAGCAATCACCCTGGAGCACCAACCAAGGAACACAGTTTGCAAACTCTTGCTTTAAATCAGTGGATGCACATGAAGATCACTTGGGGAACATTTTCAAAGTTTTGATGCCTGGGTCTTATTTCCAGAGACCCCACTCAATAGGTCAAAAGTAGGGCCTGGGCATCTGTTTTGTTTTGTTGTTGTTTTGTTTTGTTTTGGAAAAGCTGTAGGTGATTCTGTAGGGCAAAAAGGATTGAGAGTCATTACCCTGGAGCATCACTGAGAGGTCCGGGCAAGTTTGGACAAAATCTTTCTTCTGACAAGAATGCACTAAGCAGGGAGGCCCCAGAGTGTGAATGTCTTCCCTAGTGTCTCTGAATTCTTAGGCTCAGATGGACCTTGCTTTAGCCTTTGAGGTTTGGGGTCCCAGAGTATTTCCTCAGCAGTTTTCATCTCCTGGTAAGAAATTTCATTGTCGATAGTTACAGTAAAGAAATGCTCCCGACACTAATGCTATTTTCAGTGCACACGCTTTGGTTTGTTTCATAAGTGAGGCTCTCATGAATCTTATCCAAATGAGTTAAGAAAAAGAAAACAAAGACTCTCCAATGGAAAGTTAAGACAGCCTAGATTTTCATGTGCTGAGATATCTGGAACATTGATAACTTTCCCCTGGAGCATCTTTGGTAATAGTGCCAAGAAGGTAAGACGCCTAGAGACAGCCAGATTTCCTATAAGACCTGATCATAAACAGAACTGGGCGATGGACATTCACAGGTAAGGGGGGATAACTTGCAGAATTTACTGACAATTGAGCCTTCAGAGACACTTCCCTGTGACTAAAGGAAAAAGAATACAACACAAATGTAGTCATAATAAAAACTTATGGGTAATTTCCCTGCAGGTGCCCTGCTTTCGTATTGGAATGCTGCTGCGAGTATGTGGTCTGCTGGGTTAGGCCTGATCAGTCTGCAGAATCCACAGACCTTGTGGTTATGCACACATGCTTTTCCACAAAAGAAAACTTCCTACACTTTTCTTCTTTCACCCCTCCCAGGGGTACAAAGGGGAATAGATTGAGTGTGTGGGTGTTTATGTAAGGCAGTTCTTGCCTACTCAGAGAAGAGAATTAAGCCTAAATGGTCATATTTCTTTAAGCAGGTTTATTAGTTTTAATAATCCATCTGCTAGATTTCTGGCCCGAATGGGAAGATTTCTCAAAATACTTGATGAGTTCCTTTTGCTGTTAATATTAACTGCTTTTTAAATACGGAGAATTTTATGACTATAAAGAGTTTTTCTTTCCATTTAATTTTTTTCTACTCCTTTTCTGCTCACAAATGTTACTCAGTAGGAAAACGGCCTGACATTCAGCTAGCTGTGAGGCCAGCCTTCTCTGGAATGTTGTGTGGTGTTGTGCTGTGACTTCCATGGAATTCAATCCCTGTTTATCAAGGGCTCCCACTTATTTTCATATCATATGTTGGAAAAAGTGGAAAAAGTAAAGCAATTCCATAGGCCCCTAACACTAACTTGTGAGTTAGCCTTTGAAAAATAGTAATTAATAGCAAAGATTAACAGATTCTATATCTAGAATGCGATGGAATGGGAGAAGATATTTGCAAATGAAATATCAGATAAAGGGCTAGTATCCAAAATCTATAAAGAACTGATCAAAGTCAACACCCAAAAAACAAATAATCCAGTGAAGAAATGAGCAGAAGACATGAATAGACACTTTTCCAAAGAAGACATCCAGATGGCCAACAGACACATGAAACGATGCTCAACGTCACTCCTCATCAGGGAAATACAAATCAAAACCACAATGAGATAGCACCTCACACCTCTCAGCGTGGCTAAAATTAACAACTCAGGCAATGACTGATGTTGGCAAAGATGCAGAGAAAGAGGAACACTTTTGCACTGCTGGTGGGAATACAGACTGGTGCAGCCACTTTGGAAAACAGTATGGAAGTTCCTCAAAAAATTAAAAATAAATATGCTATGACCCAGCAATTGTACTACGAGGCATTTGTTCAAAGGATAAAGGAGTGCTGATTGGAAGGGGCACATGCACCCCAATGTTTATAGCAGCGCTATCAACAATAGCCAAAGTATGGAAAGAGCCCAAATGTCCATCAACTGATGAATGGATAAAGAAGATGTAGTATATATATACAATGGAATATTACTGAGTGATGAAAAAGAATGAAATCTTGCAACAACATGGATGGAACTAGGGTGTATTATGCTAAGTGAAATAAGTCAGAGAAAGATAAATATCATATGATTTCACTCATATGTGGAATTTAAGAAACAAAAGAGATGAACATGAGGGAAGGGAAGGAAAAATTAGATAAAAACACAGAGGGAGATAAACCATAAGAGGCTCTTAAATACAGAGAACAAACTGAGGGTTGCTGGTGGGGTGTTGGGTGGGGGGCTGGGCAAAATGGTGGGGTGTTGGGTGGGGGGCTGGGCTAAATGGGTGAGGGTCATTAAGGAGGGCACTTGTGATGATCACTGGGTGTTATAAGTACGTGATGAACCACTAAATTCTATTCCTGAAATTATTATTACATTATATGTTCACTAACCTGAATTTAAATTAAAAAAAAAAGCAAAGAAAGATGTTCTATTTAGGCTTAGTCTGATTAGCTTCCATTGTTCAGTTGAAGGATGAAAAGGAACAGGAATCCTGGGAAGGTGTTGAGGGCGAAGGCACCTACAGTGCTTTACCCTTAGGATCCAGCCCCCCCAGAACCGCACTGGGAAGCGCGCTTACTGACCTGGTCTCCAGTTGCGTCCTGTCACCTGTGAACACTCACTCTCCAGTTCCGTCCAGACCCTTTGGATTAATTACTGAGCTCTTCACTCATTTTCTCCTCACCCCATCAGCTCCCCACACAGGTCACATGGTGAAGAATGCCTGGGTCTCAAATCCAACCTAGACTGTGAGGACTCTGCCATTCCGGTACCTCAGTTTCCCACTTCAATTTTCTGATGGAGGTGGGATGCACATACAATCATGGCCACCTTCTCAAACATCTATTTACAGATTATTCTAGTATAAAACAGTGGCAAGACACCTCAATACTTTAGGATGGTGGGGGCATATCTTTGAACTGACAGTCACAACTATAGGGTGTCTGAGGTAGGTGAAACCAGTGGTAGCCTCCCTCCACCCTCTCCTCTCTTCTCGCCCCAGATTATCCAGGTTGTCTGGAGATTATCTTGCCCACAGCGTTGAGTTGCCTGAGGTGGAGCAGATCTGAGCTGAAGGGAAGTTCCCCTCCATGAGCATCTGTGTGGGGAGCACAAAGCTTCCATTCCGTGTCCTGGAAGGCAGAAGGCTGAGCCAGGGCATATCACGGAGTGATGCTGACAGCGAGACAGGGGCTGTGAAGTGCTCCCAGCCTTGATGAGATGAGTCACCTTTGAGAGGATCGTGAGCAAAAACCTGACCTCCACATCAATGAGAGATTTTAACAAAGGGCAGGGGTTGCCTAATAATAAAAAGGTTTCAGGTTTCCCTTCCGTTCTATGCCATTCAGGCTGCATTTTTTAGTCTATCCCTTCAAGCAAATTGTGTGTAAGAAGGAGGAGAGTGTGTCGGGGGTGTGGGGGGTTGGCGGGCGGGGGAGGGTGAAGGGGGGTGGGAATGGAGGCAACTTTAAAACTGAGATCTAAATTTTCATCCTGGTTAAAAAAACCCAAAACATTCAAAGGACCGAGAAAAGTCTCCTGATTTTGTGCATAGAATCAGGATGTTGACACAATTCAAGTGTTGTGCATTGTACTGGGTGCATTACACTTAGGCTTACACCCAGAACTGTGAAATAGGCCTTTTAGGGAAAGTATTCCTTTTAAACCTGTACATTGTTTAGAAAATGGAGGAAGCCAAATACAATCTGGAAAAAGAATGGAGGGAAAGTAAAATACAGAAGCATAAGGAATAAAACCTGTTTTGTTTTGTTTTTAAGAGAAAGAAAAAACCTAAGATATGCTGATGTCTCTGTCTTGCATGGCCTGGTTCAAGTTAATTTCACCTGGGCAGTTTTCCTATTCACATAAAAAAATCAGGTCATCTCTGGTAACATTTTCTGAAAAGACAGAGAATGCCAAGAGAAGGAACTGAAAAAGATTTAGAAAAAGAAACAAAAGCAAAAGCCCCATGGGATTAGAGGACCAGAACAAACTTTTTATGATTGGTTCCTTTAGAATAAATTCAAAAGGAAACCTAATACTGTCTGTTGTAGCACAACATCATTTTGCTTAGGAGAATCTGGCTGGCTCCCATCCACTGAAGCTTCCCTCTGAATTTACCATTCTGAGAAATGTACCTCCCCCCCACCCCCTGCCCCATTCTTGCTAATGGTCTAAAATATTTACTTTCAACAAATAATGTGTTTTGGCTCAGATTGCTTCCCAGAGGATGCATTTTTTTTAAGTTTGCTTACTTATTATCTGCAAAATACATAACAAAGACAATTCTATTTCAATACCTTATAGTTAGCATGCTAAATGGAGCCTGCTATACTCTTCTATACAGGAATTCTAGCCTCTGGAATAAAGGAAAACAAACACCAGCATCAGTAAGACAAATAACACAAGCACAGGGTTCATAGGTAAAGTAAGACTCATAAATAAATGTTGCTAATTTCCTAGACAGGAAGAATATGGTCTTTGCCAATTGCTTTGCCCCATTTGGGGAAATCTCAGAACGTTTTTCGTACCCCAACCCCCTTCTTGGAGGGCTGTCTAGGATGGCCAGACTCTGTGTCTCATTACACTGCCATTCGGATCACAGATAATGGACTAGGATGGGCATCTGAGAGCCTGGGCACTCAGTCCACAGCTTGGCCACAGAAGACGCGTGCCATGAAGTCTGTACTCACAGAAGACAAGTTAGAGGCTCTTTTTGGGACTTCGAATATGAGACACAGAGACTCACAGAAGACACACCCAGAAGGGAAAGACTAAAAGAGGGTAAGGAGAAGTCCTGAGGCAGCAGAGTCACTCAGGTGGAGAGAAGATAAAGAATAGAGAGATGTTAGCAGGTAGCTGAAGAGCAAAATCAGCAGAGAATAGTTGAGTCACCAAAATGACGAGGACCGGAGGAGGGAACCACAGATACCTGCTACTGACATGACAGGGTAGACTAAGGGATTTCCTGATTTCTGCTTTTCCATGGGGCCTAGCTGGTGTGTCCCAGAATATCATTACAATCAACCACTATGACCTGACATAACCCAAACATTCAACACAATTTTTGGCTTTATGATGAGTTTTAGGATACATTTCAAATACTTTCTATAATAAATGGAAATGATTTACTTAAATGCTCAATTTTATCTTTAACTTCTCTTAATGAAATCTTATAAATGGGTTTAGAAAATATATTTTTTGTGTGTGCAACTAAGGAGACTTTTTTAGATTTTATACTAGAGAAAGGTATAACTGTACTTTTTATTTGCCCTCATAATAAACTGGAAGTGATAGATGCCTGTTGAGTAAATTATGTAAAATGTAATCTCTAATGATTTGATTATCTATTTAGTGCTTGCATTTTGCAATCACAATTGACCTCAAAGGGGCAAGACTGAATCTCTCCCTTCTCCTGAAACTTTCTACAGTCATATAAGTAAGCAGGGTGGGGGGAGGGGATGAAACTTTCAAAAAAATTATCAAAATGAGTTCACTGTCTATTATTTAATGAGAATATTTTCCTGTCGAGGATCCCTTGGCACTTCTAATCTTTTTATTATAAATTGGTTATGGTGAGCCACAGGCAGTTTTGGAGCACTGGATTTTCTTTTTCTTTCTTTCTTTCTTTCTTTCTTTCAAGTTTGTGGCTTAATGTGCCATTTTCTTCTTTCTTTCTCTTTCTTTCTTTCTTTCTTTCTTTCTTTCAATAATTTATTGTTAAGTTAGCTAACATACAGTGTAGTCTTGGCTTCAGGAGCAGATTCCCGTGATCCATCAGTCACATATGACACCCAGTACAGCACTGGATTTTGTATGTGGTAAACATTGCTTGAAGTAAGAGAGCTTCTGCAGGTGGTAGAAATCAGGGCAGGATGGAAGGCAGG
Organism: Prionailurus bengalensis; assembly: GCF_016509475.1. Classification (NCBI taxonomy): domain Eukaryota; kingdom Metazoa; phylum Chordata; class Mammalia; order Carnivora; family Felidae; genus Prionailurus; species Prionailurus bengalensis. Next base: position 104,959,297 of record NC_057349.1, read on the forward strand.
CTTTAATTTGGAGATGAATGTGGACCACTGCCCTCTCCTGGACAGAATAGGAGAAGCAGCAGTGTGCACATGAGGGAAAAGATCTAGAATATTTTCCAAATTCATTTAGACAATTCTTAATGAATGTCTACAATGTACTGGTTTGCCATGGCACCGTGGGCCAAACCCCAAGAATGTTTGAAATTATCCCTCCCTTTGAAAAGCTTACAGACAGGATGGGGAAATAAAAATTTCCAGAGATGAAAGATAACTTCACTCAAGTGTCAAATCAAAGCAACCCAAGAAAACTCTACATTATTTCCATTCTTTGTAAAATACTTTGGCTCCGGTTAGATGGAGAATAGAAATATATACCAAAAAAAAAAAAAGCTGGTCAAGAGCAAATTCTTGGAAGATCAGCAGGCACAAAACACAATAAAATTGTGTTTCACAGACTAAAACATTAAGCTAAAATTCAGACTTATGTGGCTCTTTTTTTCACAATAAAAATGTTCTAGGTAAGGATACTCCTGGATTCCCTTACCTTTCCAAAGTTGTTCTGTCATGTTTGTTTACTCATTGTGATTGCAACTCCTGCCTCCTACAAAGAAAACTAAGTTTCACCTTTGGCACATTTCAGAAAATGGACCTGGTCCATTTGAAGCTTATGAAGCCCTAACACAGTGGGTAAGTCTAAACCCCGTTAACACCTTCCACTGGGTGGCAGCTGAAGTGCCAATCCACCATTGTGCCTTGTATCTCACTTCTTTGGACTTCTAGAGAAGAGAGCACAAGTTATTAGGCAGTCGTGTTCTGGGTCTTTGGCCCACAATGTTATTTAATGGCACTTTTAGCACTAATAAATGGAGAGAGTAGATTTCACAGTTATGGGAGGGAGAACAGATCTGGCTAGAGAGAAATTCGTAACGAACCAGTGGCTGTATTTAATAACTTTCAGTGTTTTAATGGAAAGTCTTTATTTCAGATGTTTGCATACTGAAAATGATGCTCTTCAGTCTGTTTTGCATCCCCATTTGCAAAAAGCTGACAGCACCCTGTTGGGAGAAGGATGCAGCTTCCCTTCTCATCACATCTCCCTTCCACTGGCCAGCTTCTTACCCTTAGAGGTAAGAATAGTTCCTGGGTGGGCAAGCCTTTTGGATGGGTCAAACGTGAGGCCACCAAAGTAAACAACAGCCATGGAAATGTATGTAACAATCTTACTGACTCATGCCTTCTGTGCTGGTTGTCAGATTATTGCCTCTCAGCTCCAAACCGACTCATCATTGCCCTGCTTGTGATGCTGGAGATAGATCTCACAAACATTTCTCCTTTGCCAGTAGAAGGGTCTCTAGGGACGCAGCGGGAGGACAGACTTCTCTTCCTGGCTCTGGGGCACCTTTTCTTGGTTTCCTTCTACAGGAAACGGTGACTGGTAGTGCTTCGTATATACCCAGTGGCACTCGCTTCTCAGTTCTGGCCATGATTTCAAGGTTTCCTCACTGCCAGCCTCAGTCCACCTTCACCCCAGTGGGGGATTTCTGCTCACTGGTTTTGATCCATAATTCCCTACCCACCCATCTCAGCCTGACAACGCAGAGGCCTTTTTCAGCATCCACGGGCTGCAATCACATGTCGCCAAAGATGTTTGAACCTCAGCCTTGGGAAGAGAGACCCTCTTCAAAGTGTGTTTTTTCTTTGGGTATTCTCTCTCAGCACCAGGATATTCTTTAGCATTTTCTCCTTTCTTAGTAGCTAGTACCCTATAAATAGTTAATAATGTTTCATGTTAAACCTTCCTTATTGAAAGGATTGTGTGGTTTCTGTCTCCTGATGGGGCCTTCACTGATCCACCTTCCCAGCCATGGCACACCCCTCTGGAAGTGTCTAATAAAGTCATTTGTATGTCCCTGTAGAAGCAAAACATCAGTGCTTCTGAGTACAAATCTGTATTGGAGATTGCCGTGGAGCCACCACCATTCTGAACTGACTCGGGAGCTTTATGCTTCAAAATATTTGAATTACTTGCATAGATGCAGACTTGGTGGTTTTGTGCATTCAGATCAGAAGCAAGATAAAAGAAAGAAGGCCAGTACGATTTACCAAAACCTTTCTTTATAGCCTCAACTCTAATCTTAAATGAACCAATTTCTTTAAATAAAATGATCGTCCAGTTAAAAAAAATCCTTCTGCCATTCAAGTTCCTCTGGATTATATTCCTAAGCCTTTTGCCTTAGAGTTTGTGCTTACAACATTCACCATTTAGATTTCCCTCCCTGCTTTAGGCATTCTTACTTCTATTGCCTCCTATGAATGCTTCCTTTCAATTATTTCATTGATTTTCTATCACTCACCAAAAAAAATCATTGCACACATTATTTAATTAAGGTAAATTCAATTTATAGTATTAAAAGGAAAAGATCTCATTTGCACTTTTCAGAATTTCCAAGGACAATATATCAGGGTTCAATTTTTTGACCTAAGGATCGGAATTTCAAGTTTTACAAGTCTTTTTATATTTTTTATATATTATATTTTTTTCTCTAAAAATTTCATCTTACTGTGACAACACCCCTGATGTGATGTTTATCCTGAAAAATTATCAATTCCTTCTACCCTTTATAATGACATCATGATGACACTGACCTAACAGTAAAAAGCTTTCCCAGCTTTGATGGGCAGAGTTTGTGCTAAGCCAAGCAGTTGTAAACACCATCAATAACTAGACAGTATGGATGTTCTGAGGGAGGCTTTGGAAGCTACACCCATCACACTCAGCTATTTATGATTATAGTTCCACATCCAGATTTTGGTGAGGGAAAGCAAAGCCTGAAAATCTGAAAAACTGCAGCTGAAAGAGGTCCCACCTGATAAATATGGAAGCTGAGGTTCAGACTGGCAACATGACTTGCTAAGGGTCACACACTGGGAATGTGGCTGAGTAGGATGTGGATCCTTATCTTTCAATCTCGACTGCACTGGGTATGGTTAGACTATCGCTCTACATCTGATGATGGATTAGAGCTTCTTGTGTTTAAGTGACTTTTCAAAGGGAACGTTATAATATCTCTTGTCAAGTGTAAACTTTATGATCATCTTGACTTTAAAGGATTAAGTTTTGGAGCATCCAGGTGGCTCAGTCAGTTAAGCGTCTGAGTTTGGCTCAGGTCATGGTCTAATGGTTTGTGGCTTCTAGCCCCGTGTTGGGCTCTGTACTGACAGCTCAGAGCCTGGAGCCTGGAGCCTGCTTCAGATTCTGTGTTTCTCTCTCTCTCTCCCTCTGTCAAAAGTAAATAAATAAACATTAAAAAAGTAAAGGATTAAATTAATCTCTAATTCACTTCTCTTAATAATAAAACATTTGTCATGAATGTATTTGGAAACCATGAAATATATTTTTGCATAACTAAGGAAATGTGTTTTAGACCTTAGACCAGAGTAAGGTACAACTGTATTTTTGCCTTGCTTTCATAATAAACTGAGAGATTTATGCCTGTTAGATTACACTTAAACGCTCCAATGTTTCACCACTACAACTAAATCGGCCATGTTAACTCTACTGCAAATTCCACATTTTCAGTTTTCTCAGAACAGCCATCATAACAGGGGAAAATCTTCAAAAGTACATTTTAAAGAAACAATTTTTGGGAAAAGCACTAGAATAAGATCAGAAAAATTCTTTGTTTCTTTTCAAATTTTTGTTTAAATTCTAGTTAACATACAGTGTAGCATAGGTTTCAGGAGTAGAATTCAGTGACTCATCACTTACATACAACACCCAGTGCTCATCACAAGCGCTTTCCTTAATCTTCTTAATCTTCTTAATCTTCACTCACCTGGCCCAGCCTCCAACCCACCTCCCCTCCAGCTATCCTCAGTTTGTTCTCTATCTTTAAGAATCTCTTATGGTTTGCTTCCCTCTTTCTCTCTCTCTCTCTCTCTCCCTCTTTTTCAGAAAAATTAAATTGTAAGCTGGCTTTTATGACTATGTAACTGGCGACGACATCATCCTAAATCTGAATTACATCATCAGTCAAATGTGGCTAATGATAGATACCATTTTTACTTCACAGGACTCTTGTAAGGGGAAGAAATAATAAGTGGCAACTACTTTGAGCTTTTCTAAAGAAAGACACTGTATCATTAAAGTTTTGCAATATCATGTTGCAACGCTGCTGGCAATTTTTATAAATTATATGTCTTAATTGAAGTGTGAAGTACTGAGGCAATCACCACAAAAGTAACTTGTATATGATAAAATCATATTTTAAAAATGGATGCATTTTGATGTTGCAGGAATGTGAGTTTAGAATTAGCCTGGCATCTCTTTTTTATGTAAAATGTAAGGCCTGATTACAGACTTTTTCGAGCAATGATTTGGCCTGCCATGGGATTTCTTTTCAGACCACTAGATGGCGCACTTTGGGGCCTAAAGCTAATTGTTCAGACGCTGAGTCCGCGCGAGGATGAGGATGGTGTTCTGTATAAAGGCATGGTCTGGTTGAGCTTGCAGCCAAACAAAAATCACAGCGTTTAGGTTCTAATCCTGACCCTGCAATGCTCCCTGGCCATAAGACTGTGGTAAATTTCTTTTGACCTTGCTCCACTCCTCTCTAAAACTACTCTGTAACATTTGACACCTGCCTCCCCTCGGGAGAGTTTACAAGGATTAATGAGATAATGCTGCTGAAGGCCAGACCTTTTAATGAAAGCTGCTAATTATAAGCAAAGCATCAGTGGGCAAGCATGTAACTAAGTTCTGCCCCTTCCTCTGTGTTAAAAAGCTTCTGAATTGGGTGACATCATTCCCACATGTAAGAGAACATTTTGCTGTAGAAGTGAAAATGATTAAGAGAGAGAAAATTGGGCACTCGAAAGAAACTGCAAAGGCCAGGAGACAACCCCTCTGCACCAGAGAAGGGTAAGGGTGATGAAATATTGTCTTCATTGAAAAGAAGGAATCTTGCATAGGAGTGGAGTGGGTTTTTTCCCAGTTTGTTGAGGATGGAGAGCAGATAAGAATTTACAGGACATCAGAAACATACAAAAAGTTTAGAGGAAACATATTTGGAAAGTGGATGTTGTATATGTTCTTAGTTTTATATCAAACAGATCTCTTTCTTCTAAGCTTTTTAAACATTGAAATCAGAACACTTAACATGAGATCTACCCTCTTAATACATTTATAAGTGTACAATATATTATTGTTGACTAAGGGTAAAATGTACCACAGATCTCTAGAGCTCATTCATCTTGCTTGACTGACACTTTGTGCCCATTAGTTAGTAACTCCGCATTTCCTCCTCCTCCAGCCCCTGGCAACCATCATTCCCCTCTTTGAGCCTATGAATTTGAATATTTTAGATACGTCACCTAAGTGGAATCAGGCAGTGCTTGTCTTTCTGTGTCTGGCTTCGACCATGTTGTTTCACTTGCAGAATCTCTCTCTCTTTTTTTGTTTTAAAGACTGGGTAGTATGCCATTGTATGTATATACCACATTTTTTTAAAATCTAGTCATCTGTCAATTGCCTTTTAGGTTTTTTTCCACATCTTGGCTATTGTGAATACCGATGCAATGAATATAAGGGTGCTAAAATCTCTTCAAGATCCTGGTTTCAATTTTTGGGGGGACAAGTACCCAGAAGTGGGACTGGCAGGCCTTACGGCAATTCTATTTTTAATTTTTGAGGAACTTTCAAACTGTTTTCCACAGTGGCTACACCATTTTGAATTCCCACTAATGGTGTGGGGGGTTCCAATATCTTCACATCTTCCCCAAAACTTGTTGCATATAAATATAAATATAAATATAAATATAAATATAAATATAAATAAATATAAATATAAATGCAAATATATACCTGAGGTGAGGTGAGGTGAGGTGATAGTGTGGTTTTGATTTGCATTTCCCTGATGGTAAGTGACTTTGAGCATTTTTATGTATACCTGCTGGCCATTTGAATGTCTTTTTTTTGGAGAAATATCTAGTCAAGTTCCTCGCTTATTTCTTAACTCAGTTACTAGTTTTGTAAACTAGAGTTACAGGAGTTCCTTACATATTTTGGGCATTAACCCCTTATTAGATATTTGGTTTGCAAATATTTTCTTTTATTCCATGGTTGCCTTTTCACTGTTGATCATTTACTGTGCAGAAGCTTTTCAGTTTGATATAGTCTCACTTCCTTGTTTTGTTTTTGTTGCCTGTGCTTTTTGATGTCATATCCATAAAATCATGCCAAGACTAATGTCATGAAACTTTCCCCCTATTTTGTTCTAGGAGTTTTACAGTTTTGGGTTTTATGTTTACATTTTAATCCATTTCAGTTCATTTTTATGTATGGTGTAAGGGTCTAATTCCATTCTTTTGCATGTGGATAGCCAGTTTTCCCAGCACCATTTATTGAAGACAATTTTTCCCCATTGCCATACTCAATGGTAGAAAACGGGAAGCTTTTCCTCTAAGATCAGGAACAAGATAAGGATGCCTCCTCTCACCATTTCTACTCAACTTAGTGCTGGAAGTCCTAGCCAGAGTAGTTAGGCTAGAAAAAGAAATAGAAGGCATACAAATTGGAAAGAAAAAAGTAAAATTATCTCTTTTCACAGATGATACAATCTTAAATGCAAGAAACCCCTAAATATTCCACCAAAAAAGCTGTTAGAATTAAGAAATGATTTCAGCAAAGTTGCAGGATACAAAACCAACATAAAATTAGTTTCTGTATACTGACAATGAACTACCCAGAAAAGAAATTAAGAAAACAATCCCATTTACAATTGCAGCAAAAAAGGGTAAAATACCCAGGAATGAACTGAAGGAGGTGAAAGACTTGCATTGATGAAAGAAATCAAACAAAACACAAACAAATGGAATGACAGCCCATGTTCATAGATTGGAAGATTTAATATTGTTAAAATGTCCATACTATCCAAAGTGATCTGTTCTTGCAATGCAATCCTCATCAAAATTCCAATGGCATTCTTACAGAAATAGAACACAACCATCTACATTTATATAGTGCAAATATTTTCCATTAAAACATCTAGTATTTTTGTAGTATTGCCCATACATTTGCCCTAGTGAAAAGTTATTTTATTTTTCAAACTACTGCTTTATCACTTTAGTTATAAAGGGAAAGGGAATTTTTTAAACTGTTTAGTTGTGTGATAAACTCACCACACTGAGACTGGAAGACCTGGGTTTCAGTTTCAACCACATGATCACTAGCCATAAAATAATGAGAGTAATTATAACAAGAAGTGGGAAAAATCTTTTATTTGGATTGTGTTTTTTGAATGCCTACATTTTAAAAATATATACTAATCTTCAATTTTTGTCATATTCTTTCTGGGACTCAGTTTTCTTATCTGGAAAATGGGAATAACTCCCACTCTGCTTACTTCATAGGGATAATGTAAGTGTGAAAGACAAAAAAAATATGTAAAACTGCATTTAGAATTACAAAGCACTATGTAAAACTATTATTGCCACTCACATGAAGAGTCAGTATGACAATGTACAATAATATTAAGGATTGGGAAAGAAAAGAACGAGGCTGAATTCACAGGTCTGTTGTGAGAACCCAGAGGTGAACCTTACAAATATCTGAAACCCATGTATTCTTTCCATGTATCCCACAAATGAACAACCCTAGGTTAATAGCCATAGGCTTCCAGATTAAAGGGATTCTGGCTAAGGATGCATTTCCCATATCGTCTTATATCTAAGAGATTTGAGCTAGTCTTGGGTGATTCCAAGTTGTCTCTCATGTATCAGGTCTGCAAAGGTTCTTAGAAATTTTATTTTTCTCTTGGGAAAACATTGCTTTGGAAATAAAATGGCTGCAACAATATTCTATAAGACAGCCAAAGACCACTTCCTCCATGCACTAAAATGATTATACAAAGGAATTGATTTGGGGCATGCATATTATGAGGTTGCCTTATTACATTCCCTTTTGTTTACCTCTCAAAACATTTTTCCCAGTGTGGGACATACACTTCACACACACCACGTGTTCAGAAAAATCTATAGATGCTTAAATGCCTAAAAGCATTTATCTCTGTTCACAATAGCTTTATCCCTCTGCCAAAATAAAATTCTTTTCGATCAGAATCTCTTAGCACCTAGTGATGAATACAGATAGAGAGTATCTAATCAGGGAAGAAAACCACAGAACTGAGGACAAATCAAAGCTTCTCAAAACATATTGAAAGGGCAAAAAATGCATTTACCTGGGCAATTATGTCTGTAATTTCTGAGTAACTGTGGCATCTTCTTACACAAGATCGAGCCAAAAAATCTTCCACCAGCCGTGTTCCAATGCCATATCCCCTGTGGTCAAGGAAAGAGTGTGGTCTGAAAATAATATTTAAGTAGTGAATTCTATCCATGTTTGAGAATGGAGTCATAGGTTTAGCACTTGCATAAATGGATAACAAAGTAAAGCAAACTTGACGAGTCTAATGGCTATTTAGCAGTAGGCTCTTTATTTGTCTTACAGACCACAGAAACACAAAGCACTTATCTGGGAAATATTAACTAGTTTCCTATAAGCAGAGAAGACTGAAGAGGTATGTCTGGCCCAAATTTGACAGTGTAGATTAAAGTTAAGGGAAGTTGGTGTTTGTAGCCTAGTGTTTCTTACTGGCAACTTTCTCATCACTAGCTGGTGATGGAACCAACGAGGATCTAGCTAACTTGTTGTCTGCTACAGGTATGGTACTTAGATGTTCATTCTTCTCCTAGCATAGTTATCATGGTAAGGGAACAGGTATATCCAGGATGGGCTCTGGAAGGAGAGGAAGAAGGGAAAAGTAAAATCAATTTTTGTTGCCAGCATAGGTTTCTGCCGTTAGAACTCTGAAGTTTGGCAAAAAGAAAATAAAGTGATGTTCAGAAAATTCATTTTTCATTCTAGGGAAACTGAACCTATGGGACTTGGGAGAAAGTATTTATATTATCTGTTAGCTCTACCCTACCATGAATAGATTGGGTAGTATCTCAAGTACAGTTTTGAAAGCATCTTATTGAGATGTCATACTATAGCTGAGTATGTGGCTGAGCAGACACCTTCAACAAGATAGACCTGAGAACTTTCTATCTAGCTGAGGAAATATGACCTTACTGGTGGAAATAAGAAGGAATAGGCTGCTTTTGCTAACCAATAGGCACAAAATTGGTCTTTTAATTTCACAACCACATGTACACAGACAAGTGAAATGATTTGAACACAACAATAGAAGGCCCACCAAGATAAAGACAGCATGGTGTGTAAAGGGAATGTCTGTTCCATAGGTCCTAAAATTTGGGGGGGATAATTGGTAACTGGGTGGTTGGGGCAGACAGATTTAATGTCAGAGTGCTTACTAATTCACTAAGTCTATGAGGCACTCTATATTTCTCAGTAGATAGAAATATTCAATTTGGCTTACTTGACTTCTAAGAAAACTGTTTTGTGATTCTAGCTAGAAAGTTCGCACTAAAAAAAACTTTTGAAGAACAGAATATATACTTTACAGAAATGGTTGTACTGCATTTAAAAAAATGTTTCTGGCGTTTTCTAATCTCTATGCATATCCACAGCCTTGGACAGTGAGGGGTGATAGAAGGCCAAAATGTTACAGTCAGCACAGTAAGTGTACACACACACACACACACACACACATGTATATATATATTACACACATATATACACACTATACACATGCATATATATACATACCACACACATAGATACAAACTACACACATACACATATAACACACACAAATACATACACACTACACACACACACACACACACACACACATCTTGCTTTGATCAAAGTGTGTGTTTCTGTAAAGTAGATAGTTTATATATTGAGTTAAAAACGTCAGATGTTTTCAACAGAAGCTATTAAAGAAATCCAAATGTGAATTATTGCTTTACTTAAGGCAATGCCTTTCCACAGACTCTCAGAGTTTATTCTTCAATATTTCATTCATATTTCATATTTGTTAAACTGTGCACCCAAGTGCTAATCAAGGTATGTTTTTTTAGTCAGCCAAATGAGTTTCTCCATTTTCTATATCTGTTTCACAAAACAATGTAAATTTAACGTAAGCAACATAAAATGATGTGTACTCCAGAAATACCGTATCACGTGTTGAAGTATGACTTAAATGTAAATAGGTTAAGCAACTCCCACTATTACAGACACTATCTTGGGAAGTACTCCTGACTAATTAAAAAGAAATGAAAAATCAGTTATGTGAACCAAAATAAACACAAAACAATAAAAAAGAGCTTTCCAATAGAAAAAGAATAAGCATAGAAAGGAGGGAAACCATGGTTCCAAAAAAAAAAGCCTTTCAAGCTTTCCTTTATGTTGTCTTTTTTGTTTTCCACCTCAAAACACAACGGGCCCTTTTTAGAAGCCCTAAAATGCTCAACTAGGCTGGATTTCCCCTTCAACCTTTCTAACTAAATCTTCTATTTAGGACAGGTTTTCCAGTCACTGCCCAGTTAGACTCCTTTTCAGGATCCATAATTAAGAGGTTCCAAAAATGTTGAAAGATATTTTATTATTGAGCAATAATCTGATGGTCATATAATTATTCTGAGAAAATTAAAGGCTGAATTTGTACAGAAGGAATCTCCATTAATGAAGACAAGGAGAATGGACTTTATTTTAAAGGGAAGAAGTGGGTTTCTCCCTTTAATATATTTTTAAGTAAAGCATAACAATGGTATAAGCATTCAAACAATGAAAACACTACATAGGAAAAAAATAAACCTCTCTTCTGCCCATAATCCCTGTCTCCAAGTTCTCTCAGGCAATCGCCATTATTAATTTTTTTGCATATCCTTCCATACACGGTCTATACTTATATAAGCATATATTTATATGTTAGAAGGAGTTTTATTAGAACAAAAGACTTCTGGAAAGAATCAAATTTGATGACCCATCACATTGTTGAAAGAACAATCTTAGTTTTACCATACCCTTGATTATACGTGACTAGCAAAGAAATGATTTCTAATTAAAAAGAAAATGTTCCACACTTGACTTTCATAGAAAAAAGTTTCCTTCCTGTGACATTATGCTTTATGACAACCCAAATGGCAGTTGTCAGAAATTATTTTCAGCTTTAAAATGTGATTTGTTGAAATATTAGAGCTAGGAAAGTGGAGCAAGCAAAGTCTTTACAAGTGGACAAAAGGCAGAGGATGTTAAGAAAAAAGTGCACCTTCTATGAGAATACAAGACTTCTACTTACATTTTATCTAAATATTTATTCACATCTTCATCTTTTTCATAATCTTTACACAGTTGGGCAACCAGAGCTCCATAGGTGAGGACAAAGAGATCTTTGTTCTAGAGAAAAAAGAATTAGTTTTACTTTATAGGCAAAGCTAAGGACGACATGCTACTCTATTTTTTTTAACAAAATTTTCCAATGGAAGCAGTCTTTGAGATCATCTGTTCATTTTTTTCTACCCTCCTGCTAATTATTGCAACCATTTTGACTTTTGAGAGTGAGTTGTATCTATATCTGGATACATTGCTGATGAGAAAAAGAGCTATAAAATAAAATACATTTCTGAACAGGAAAAATCTATGCATCTATTGCTTACATTCTATAACTTGCAATGTATTTTCATGGAGGAAGTTTTTTAAAAAAATAATTGCTAGTATAAATTTCTGTTGTTCTAGAATGGGCTTTGGTATTGGCCGACCATGTTTCAGTTGGAAGGAATAATTAATTGGGTGAGCCTTCTCATGAATCTGCACAATCCCTAAGGGGTTCCAGATCTGCCAAGGAGACCATCAGCAGGAACCCAACTAGAGCAGCAAATTTGTCAGATGTTATTTTCTTTACACAGTGAAAAAAGGAGAATTTGTACTTTCCTAATAGAACTCCAAAATATGTCCTATTTTCAGAGTGAAGTAAATATGAGAATGACAACTAAGAATAATTTAGGTTTGGTTTAGTATAGGCAGGTAGAAAATAGGGGAAACAGAGCACACAAATCTCAGTCAATCCATTTAAAGAAGTCTCTCGGTTTTGCTTCTGCTCTTGAATACTATCTAAGTAAGGGATGGAGGTATTAGAGATAATCAATTCCAAAGCTCTCAGTCCTACAGAGGAGGGAATGACTTGCCCAACCAGCCATCAACTGGGAGCCAGGGAGGAGCCCGAGACTACAGGCTCCACTTGGACGCAGTGATGATTTCTCAGGTGCACAAGAGACTTATTTGAAGTAGAAGTGGGTGAGAGAGAGAGGTAGGGAGGAGAACCACTGTTGGAAATAATCTTATTTTGTGCATAATCTGGTATTATCACGAAAAGCTAAATGTGAATTCCAGGTTAGAAGAGGCGTCTTTACCTCTAGACCTAGGTATCTTGGGTAGCCTAACATGAAGGGTAAGATAAGATCTGATAAGATACATTCATTTTTTTTTTTAAGGCACAGCCAGAAATGGCTCAACAAATCAATAAAATTGTTTATTCAACAAAGTAGCTTCTGTAAAACATGATATAATTTTGATCCAAATACTTACAAAATTTGCCCAATACCACCAGAATCTCCTTCCTTACATGTGGGTTTATATCACAAGAAATGTTTCTTTAATCAGAATGAATATTTGTTATAACTAAATAAGTTGTAAATGGATAGAATCTAAATAGGTGTAGTGAAAAATTGTGTCCATATTGAAAACGTAAGTTAAAATGTCCTAAGTGTCTGTAGAATATATGTTAGATATATTAATCAACATTACATCAAGGACTGATATATATATGAGTCAGGTATAATAATATAATAAGTACATTAATATTTCCAGTAGAAAACAAGAAATGTAAAGCAAGTGATTTTTTTTTTTAATTTTCTTTTTCAACGTTTATTTATTTTTGGGACAGAGAGAGACAGAGCATGAACGGGGGAGGGGCAGAGAGAGAGGGAGACACAGAATCGGAAACAGGCTCCAGGCTCTGAGCCATCAGCCCTGAGCCTGACGCGGCGTTCGAACTCCCGGACCGCGAGATCGTGACCTGGCTGAAGTCGGACGCTTAACCGACTGCGCCACCCAGGCGCCCCAAAGCAAGTGATTTTAACAAAAGTATTGTTAAACAAAATCACCAAAGGGTCACAATATATTCAATTTTTGTTCTGTTCTTATTTAATTTTAAAAACCTAATCATCCACTATAAGAAATGTCTGTAAATTATACATGAAATATCTTCCTAACGTAAGGAGCCACCACAGAAGATCAATTACTGCTATGTGGTAATACCACACCATAAAAATGGGCACCAGTGAAGGAAAGGGAGACAGAAAGACTGATAATGTATTTGTTGCCACCAGCAATAAAACAGAAGAATTTGAAAAAGAGATAAAAGGAAATAAAATCATACCCTATTTACATGCCAGAGCCGTAGCATTGTGCTCATTTATAATTATGGCCAACCTGAAATCATGGCATTTTCTTCTTTCTCTTTCTCTCTTACTCTGATGGGTGAGTACTAACTACACTGTACTTGCAGCTGGGTTTCAAGCTCAATACCCATGAGGGCCAGTTTTTCTCCATCCCGCTTCCTAGTAAAAGGCTGAACCTTGAACTACATGTCCGGGAGGGTCTCAAATCCATACTACTGATCACAGAAAAGGTCAACATAAAATTTGTCTTCACAGTTTATAAAATAATAAAGACAGTCATTTTCACATACGAAAAATAGAACACCATTAGTTATTTGAGGCTTTGGAGATGTCAGGATAAAAGCATGTTTTAGCTGATATATAAATGAAGGGATTTAGGTGCAGTGTGAAATCTACAATATCTTTTCGTATTTCAGAGCCCCACATAAAAATCAGTCAGGATCCCAGAATGCCAAAGGGGGCACCTGCAGGCATTCCCAACTGGGGTGTGCCAGTTAATCATACAACTCCAAGTACCCATAACTGAGATTCCTCAATTTTATCCAATGCTCATCAGTCTCCTGAAATAATTAAAAGACCTTTAAGTGTAATGATAAATTTTCACTTCTGTAACTTCTAAATGCCTAATAGAGGATTAAAGAGGAATATTTTTCCAAATATAATCTGTAAATAAGTTTTAAAATAACTCTGAGCTTGGAATATACAGAAAGGACAGTAGCACATACAAAATTATAATGACAGATACTTACATTTAAAACAAGGAAATATATTTCCAAAAGCAATAATCTTTTAATACTGAGTTTCTTGCTGATCTATTCCTGTTAATTTAACACGTAATCAACTATTTTATATACATTTCACTTGCCAGTTCATGAAGTATGGAATACAAAGAATTCTAAGTATGAAATACAAAGAATTGCTTAATCTTTTCATATTTTCCATCAGAGACAGAAGATACATTTGGCACTTTATAGATCTAATTAGTCAGAAAGGAAAACCCTAAAATATGCATAAAGAATCGATTCTGTTATAAAGTGTCAGAGATCACTGATCACTGTACTATTCCCAGAGGTATCATTTATGATCCAACCCACTAAACACTCCCTTGCTCCCACTGAAAAAAGTCTGTTTATAGTGTCCCTTTTTAAAATAAATCAGAAATCACTGAAGAAAATATTTTCTTCGAAGTAGAAGAAAAGCCTCTTTGAGAATATGTTTATAAAAATATCTTACTATTTTATGGTATTCTGGTCTTCTATGTGCAGGGCGAGACATTGTGCTTGAGAGATGAAGGATGTGATCTTCGATTTCTTTTCGTTGGCTTTTATCTTACAGGTGTATCAATCTCCGTCCTTTTGTTTCCGCAAGTTCCTTTTTGCTTTGAGACAAGAGTGCTACTTCTGCCCTCCCCTGCTGTTGCTCTTTGCTGAACTGAAGAGGAAAACAATCACAAGCAGAACTGTCTTGTAGGCACGTCCCTTGCCACCGATCAAATACTGCTTCACTTGTGAGGACAAATTGTAATCTAGAGACATAAAAGCTGATAGTGGGAAGTCAGAACAGAAACACCAGCTACTGAAAATTCTTTAGCCCAAGGGAATATAAGAGTGGTGTTTTGCTCTCATGCCAACACATTGTTCTAAAATCACAAACAGAAACCTTCCCAATCCAAGATAAATCTAAATGTTAGCATTATTCAGTCTTTGTATTGATTGTTGTGTGAATTCGAGACAGGATCAGCAATCTGTACCTACTATGTCTTGGGTTCAAATGTAATAATCAATGACTCTAATGAGTATCACAGACCCCATCTTGTGTGATTCAAAATTCAAATGTATCTGGTATTTTTGTTTTCATAAGCAGCAGTTTTCAAGAATGATAGATTTGGGGTATTGGTATTTTTTCATAAAACTGTTGCTCATAATGAGTGTTCTACAGTTTAATAATGTATAATATTTCTGACAGAGAAAGCAAGCCCTTAGCTTTCTTTTGATAGTCCCTGAGATGTTAGCTATTGAAGGCTCTCTTTATTTATGCAGGAGTATAGACCTTTAAAGTTAAAACAAGAAACTCCCTCATCTTGACAACTGCAGGGTGTGGAGGATCAGAACTGCTCCAGAAATAGAAGCATAAAACTCAGTTTAAGAAAGTAGTTTCCTACTTCTCCCATCTTTACCATCTGAGTTAATTGGCCCTATATGTTCTAGAGAATTCTTGCTATGCCGTGACAGACTACTCAATACTTTGAAAGAGTGTGGTGTAGTTGAAAGAGCTAGGAGACTTTGGAAGGCTCAGACTAAGCTGCGGTTTTACCATTTACTGGCTGTGCGACCTTGGACAAGCCATTTTATTGCTCTGTGGCTCAGTTTCCACATTTGCAAAATGGCAATAATAATGCCCATCTCACAGAACAATCGGAGAATCAAAGAGATAATGTGTGCTATAAAACACATTATAATGCACCATATAAACACTAATTACTATAGATTTTTCTTGTAGGTGAGCGTTTTGAATGGAATTCTCCAATATTTAAGGTATTTCCATTACTGCCTATGTTTCATGACTCCATTCTCAGGAAAAGTCAGTTTTGCTGGGTGGTGGTGTGTGTGTGGGAGGGCGGTTTTCAGTGGCAGATTCATGACACCTTATATTTATATAAAGTTTACGATTTATAACATGGTTTTCATTTTATCTCATTTTGACTCAATTACCCTCTGTGAAGTAGTCAGTACTGTAATCATTACCATTTTATAGGATAAGAATCTAAAAGTCATGTTGAGAAATTTGTTCAAAGTTGGCTGGGTGGTAGGCAACAAAGAGGGATTTGGGCTAAATTTCCTGACTCCAAATCAAAAATTTTTTCTATTGCACACACTCCCATTATATTAGAGCAAAGGTTTTAGAGGCAGACTCACAAAAGCTACTAAGGTGTGATGAGAGAATGTTGCTGAGCCTACTGTGGGGGTAGTTCTGGGTTCCGAGAAAAACCGAGAAAAGCCCTGTGTATTTGGTAGGTGGGGGAGTAGTGGTCCTGGAATCAATTTCACTAAACTCTAATGGCTGTGGTATGGTGACATCAGGGCCACCATGATAATTCAGGACATGATGGGTGCATTAGGAAAAGCCAGCTCTTCCTCCAGACTGATTGACCTTCCCCTCCCTCCTGCGTCTTAGGTCAGGACCATAGGGCTTAAGGAAGCAGTCCCTGCCTGGGGTTCCCGTATGAGAGCACAATCTGCACAAATACAGCTGCAGCCTGTGGTGCTGGGACACCAGTTTGCTGGTTTTCAGACTGTGGAACCCACTAGCCTTCAGCGGCTCTTATGATCCAAGGAAGCTTGATGTGCCACAGGCTCCTTCTTTCTGTCAGTCTTCACTTAAATAGAAGAAAGTGTAGAGGTTATATTTCTTTAAAAAAAAAATTTATGCTTTAATTTGTTTTTGAAAGAGAGAGAGGGAGAGAGTGGGGGAGAGGGAGACACAGAATCCTAAGCAGGCTCCAGGCTCTGAGCTGTCAGCACAGAGCCCGATGTGGGCGGAGCTAAAGTTGGACATTTAACTGACTGAGCCACCCAGGTGCCCCAAGGAGTAGACATTTTATATGTTGGATAGACAGGTGACGGCAAGCTATCTTAAAAAGAAAAAAAAAAAGACCATTTGGTTAGAAAGCCCAGAAGAAAAATGATTACTCACGGATGTAATCATTCACAATCATTGACAAGTTACACACAGATACTGTTGATGAAGTCATTAGTTCTTTCAACTGTAAACAATAAGGCTTAAGAGTTTGTCATCAACAAACTCCTTTACAGCAAGACTTTGATACCTCGATAGTGACTTCTTAACAATCCATGCTTCATTCATCCTTTCTTACAATGTTGCCTGAAAGAGTGGTCTACAATTTCCTTTTCTACTTCCTCACTTCCCACATGCTCTATTAAATGGACTTTTAAAATATAAAATTATAAACATAAGGAAGACGCGGTTCGTACTACCGAGCTCTACCGAACAAGTTGCTATTTATACTTTAGGCTTTATTTTCAGCAATAAAGCAATACTGATACAGTTGAAATATCCAGTACCCTCCTTAATTCTATTCTGTCCTTCTCAGTTCTGCTATGAAGAACTTGATATTTGTCATTCCTATACATGTTTTTAAATTCTACATATGTTAGTAACCACAAAGACTATGTGGAATCATTTTGTTTTAAAACTTTACAAAATGTCTTATACTGCACATATTCTATAGCTTGCATTTTCCCTTCCAGTTACTCCTTAGGATTTATCCAGGTCCATAGCTGCCACTCTAGTGAATTTATTTTCCCAGGTTCTTATAGCTGAGGTCAGCAAACTTCTGTAAAGGACCAGGGAGAGGATATTTTAAGTTTTACAGACATATGGACTCTGTCACAACCACTCAACTCTGCTATTGTGGTGAGAAAGCAGCCACCGACAATTCAGGAATAGGTGTGCCCTTTTGCAAATAAAACTTTATTTTTATTTTTATTTTTTTTTAAATTTTTTTTTCAACATTTATTTATTTTTGGGACAGAGAGAGACAGAGCATGAACGGGGGAGGGGCAGAGAGAGAGGGAGACACAGAATCGGAAACAGGCTCCAGGCTCTGAGCCATCAGCCCAGAGCCTGACGCGGGGCTCGAACTCACGAACCGCGAGATGGTGACCTGGCCAAAGTCGGACGCTTAACCGACTGCGCCACCCAGGCGCCCCTAAAACTTTATTTTTAAATACAGAGATTTGAATTTCTTGAATTTCACAGTTCACAAAGTACTAAACTTTTTTTTTTCCCAACCAAGTTAAAGATGTGGAAACCATTCTTAGCTCGCAAACCATAGAAAACAGGCAGTGGGCCACTTTAGTCTCTGAGCCATACATGATCAACCCCTAGTCTAGAGCATTCTATTTCTGTGGCTTATTAATCTGTTTCTTTGTTATTAGACATTAATAATGAAATAGAATGAAAATACTGTAGTGGAATACTACCTATATCTTAGGTAAAGCTGACTTGTTCTTCACATCTTTTATATCCTAATGTTTAATCATTTCTTATAAAACTATGTTTAAAATGTCAAAAAGAATTCTCCTTATAACTCGATCAGTTTTTGCTTTATGTATTTCAAAGTTATGCAGTCACAGACCTACAAATTGGCAATTGTTATATCTTCATAATGGATTGTTCCTTTTATTATGATGGGGTATTCAAAATTAGCTCTTCTGACACAGTTTTGCCTTATATTATGATTCCCAGTTATATATATTTCAAGACCTCTAGTTTTCAAGCTTTGTGTGCAGTCAAGTTTTAGGTGTCACTTGCAAGCAGTGTGACTCTATTTTTTAATCAGTCTGGAGGTGAGTTTGCTCCAGCTTCGGTGTGGTTGTTAGGAGCATGCCAGACCACCGGGGACCTACTCCTGGTTCTTCTGTCATCTCTGTGTGACCCTGCGCAATTTCCTTAATCTCATAACACCTCAGTTATCTCATCTGTAAACAAGTTGAGGCTAATATTAGCACCTCATCATAGTTCTTAAAACAGTGACTGGCATGTAGCAAGCACACAGTAATTGTTAGCTCTTTAAAATTTTTTTGTGTGTGAGGAGCGCCTGGGTGGCTCAGTCGGTAAAGCATCCAACTAATCGATTTCAGCTCAGGTCATGATCTCACAGTTGGTGGGATCAAGCTCCGTGTAGGGCTCTGTGCTAACAGTGCAGAGCCTGCTTGGGATCCTCTCTTTCTCCTTCTCTCTCTGCCCCTCCCCCACTCGTTTTTTTTTTTCCTCTCTCTCTCTCTCAAAAGAAATAAAATGAAAATTAAAAAAAAAACACACAAAAACAAAACCATACAGCCTGAGGATAACTGCCTTCTGCTCTCTACTGTTGTCAGTGGGAAATCTATTGTCCGTCTACTGTCATTCTTTTGTGGCTTACGTACCTCTTCTTTCTGGTAGCTTTTAATAATATCTCTTCATTTTTCACAGTCTGAAGTTTTACTATGATGTATTTATATGTGGATTTGTCTTTATTTACACTGCTCAGAACATCTAACACTCTTCTGATGTGGGAACTTCCTTTGATTTTACAAAATTCTCAGTCACTTCTCTTCAAATAGTATTTCTCTGCCTAGCCCCTCATTTTTCCCTGCTGGAACTCCTATTATGGAGTTGCTTAATCTGTCCTTTGAATTGGATTTTAAAATATATTATTTTATTTCTTTATCTTTTAATACTCTACTTTGGGTGAATTCCTCAGCATTATGTTCCAATTCACTAATTATGTAATTAACCATATCCAGTTGAGAGTTTGAAAAAAGAAATTTATTTCTTACTCATTTTTTATTAGCCCAACCAAGCCTAGTCCAATGCCTTTTACATAGAAGTTATACAATAAATATTTGCTGATGAAATAAATATAGAAAACACCTTACATATTTGATCATTTAATTCTTTTTATAGGTATATAATTTTATTAATACCTATCACATTTTCATGTAACAAAAAGATACCTTATAAACAAATTTGCAACTTAGCTTATAAGGCAACACATTATTATATTAGATTCTGTGCATGCAAACACATTTTTTATGCAAAGTTAGAAAGTTAGTTTTGTTGCAATTTGACTTTAGGGGTACCCAAGACTTGTTCTTCTTTTGGGAAAAGCTTTTGGGATGTTCTGGAAGAGCTCATAGGTTATGGATGTTCCAGACAGCCCTAAATTTTGGGTGTCTCTATTATTTGGTAAGTTCTGTTACGCCTTTTGTCATAATTTTATGGTAACTAACTCCTGGTCTAGTACAGGGTAAGAATGTTCTCCATTTTGCTGCCAATGCCCTATTTGCCGGTGCTGATCAAGGCAGCACATGGAAAGATGGCAGCAGTTGCTGTGCAAGCAGGCCATTCTCTTTTTAGTGGGAAGATACACTGAAGTAGTTTTCCCTGTCACTCGTACCAGATGAATCTCTCTAGTTTCTTCCGGCTGTAATCTGAAGTACATTTATTAGCTCAGGATTCACAAAGTACATAAGGAAAGATGCCTGAATCCTTTAAACATGTTTGAGGATATTGGGTTGCTTGACACAGCCAGTTAAACCAGTAAGGTCCCATAAAATGGTTATAGCTGGTGGAGTCTAACGATCAGAAAGGGCCGGAAGCTGATTCGTGTAAGAGCTTCCCGACGATGAGCCCGACTCTCAACAATATTGTGTCTTCCCTGCAGAGAAGTGGAACATTTATCAATGCTTTAATTGCTGCTTCGACTATTGGTGGGCAACAGCTGTTCTCTTCTTTCACATTCAAATGTCCTTGCCAGGTTGGGAAAAATTTCTACTATGGTTCTGCTTTTCTACTCATTCCAGCCTTGCTCCTTCTGGTTGCTGGCTATGCCCTGAGAAGCCAGATGTGGACAATGAGCCGTGAATACTGCTGCAGCTGTGCTCCTCCACGCCGGAGAATCAGCCTCTTGGAGCGCAAGCTGGCTTGCCTTAGGTTCTTCAGCATCACTGGGAGGGCACTTGTTGCTCCGTTAACATGGCTGGCGGCAACCCTGCTGACAGGCACCTACTATGAATGTGCGGCAAGTGAATTCGCATCTGTGGACCATTACGCAGTATTTGACAATGTCAGTGCCAGCAGACGGGAACAGATCCTAGCTGGGTTTCCATGTTGCAAATCAACTCCATCTGACATGATCCAAGTGAGAGATGAAGTAGCTCTTCTGCACAGATACCAGTCACAAGTAAGTTCCTGATGCTATGCTATCCCATCTTAACTAGTCACTGGACACACTTCACATTCCTACCGCTTCTGATATTGTCTGAATATAAAATGCAAACTAGATGCTATTCATCGAAGTGATTTCTACTGAGTGGCTATTTGATATAGTTAGGATGTTGGGCTTTGGAGTCAGCAGATCTGTTTTTGAGTCTTGCTTTGCCATTTATCAACCTGCAGAACCTTAAGCAAGTTATCTAACTTACCCATGCCTCACTTTTCTCAGCTGTAAAACGGGGATACTGGTAGGATCTACCACATAAAGTTGGATTGAGTAATAAATGAGTGCATACATGTAAAGCGCTCAGTATGGTGTCCAGAGTCGATATTAAATATAATACATTTTAGACATTGTTATTAAAATTATTATTACTACATAGTATATTATTTAATTCTTTCTGCATATACACGTTCTTAAATATTCATTCTACATATTAACAGTTTGCCTAAAACTATAGGAAGCTTAATTATGACGAAAATAAGTTCCAGTGATAGTTCCAAATGTAATGTCCTTAGACAAATTTATGCGAGGGGGTGGAGTGAGGTAGGGAAAAGGCCTAAATCCGCGGCACTTACAGCTTAAATTTAAGAAGTGTAAGAGTGCATTCTGTCCGTACAGAAAGAGTAATTGGCATACATTACTCTCTGCTAGGGATTTGGGGGGAAAAACACATTTTCAAACCACTGAAATAAAATTGAAATAAATTATTTTTAAACTACTTATTGCAAAGGCATACACATTTTTTGACCCATCACTTTTTAGTTATTGAAATTTAGGAAGTGATAACACTATTTTGTTGAAAAAAAATTACTATCGACACACAGAATACTCAAGTGTTGCCTATGTCCTGATTTAAGCAAAGTTAGATATCCCATTAAGGTATCTCTGTCTCAACCTTTTATGCTAGCCCTAAAGGTCAGCCAGAGGAACTGTGTGAAGGCAGGTGAGAGGTCAAATAATCAATGGGGGAATTCTAACTTTAAAAAATGTTCTCGCTCAAGAAAAACTAAGATGTAATATACACTGGTAAGATCTTCTTAAAGTGACAATATCTTATTTAATGCATGCAAGTACTTCTGTGATAAGACACAGTTGTATAGTTCTGAGTGCCATCGGCCAGTGGATTTCTTGGACCAGCAGCAACAAAACCAATATTTACTGAGGCGCTTCTCATATACTGTATAAATATTCCCTATTTAATTATAACCCTCATAATCTTAAGAGAAAGGTTTAATCAACCCCATTTTACAGACGAGGAAACCAACGCTCAAAGAGTTCATGTAACTTTTATAAGTTCACAGAGCTAATAAATGACTGATAGAGATATTCAAAGGTCATACCGTTTCCATTTCACCAGGTTGCCTTTCACAACTACCTTGAACTTCAGTCTCATTTGAGGAATATACACTATAAGTTTCATTATTCTGAGATGACCAACAAGATCATATTAACTTCAACCCCCTTCTCTGCCCATACTTTATTCTAGAATAGCTTCCTGACAGTTTTACCGAATTTCAGGTGATCTTCTACAACCATGTCAAAATTATCTTTCTAAATGCAGACTGAATGATGAGCCCCACCCCTTCTGCCATATAAAATTCTTCAGTGATTTTCTACAAGCCCAATCACAAATCCAAATTCTTGTCATGAATACAAGGTCCTTCAACGTCTGGCTCCTGACCCCTTTTCCACATGACTCCTATGACCCCGTGGGGACAAACTTCCTGAGGTTCTCCCAACTCTTCATGCTCTTACTTTTCTTCCTCTCTTCTTAGAGCTCTCCTTAACTTCTTGCATCTGGTGAACTCCTCTTTAATGTTTAAGTCTGAGCATCATCTCCTCTGGGAAGTATTCCCTGGTACTCCTCTTCCTTAAGTGAATTCACTTCTGTCCCATCATGCTTACTGATATCAAAAATGATCACATTTTACCATATTTCTTGGCTTGCTATTTTGTCTCCCTCTTTAGACTTAAAGACTGTGGAAAGGATGAACGTAACTTAAATTATTCACATCTGAGTCCCTATAACCAAGCACCATGTATAGAGAACATGGTGTGAGGTCAACCTGGGACTCAATAAATGATAGCTAATGAATTAATGGGCATCTCAGATGCCCTTTCCTCCCCCATGCTGGCCTCTATTAAATCAAATTGCCCTAAGTGTCACTTTGTAGGTTTTAGCCTCCACGAGCGCAGCTATCCCGCTGTGCTCACACTGGTAATTCCAGGACTACCGGTGAATCACAAGCTGTGGGAGAGACCTTCACCTCCCAGACTGTGGCTGGGAAGCTGCCTACTGCTGGCTTCCCTACACGTATGGAACTTGCCTCTCTCACTTTATATAATAATCACTAACTATTGAAAAAAGAATACTTAAAAAAACAGGGTTCTAAGACTAGAAAACAGGGGCGCCTGGGTGGCTCAGTCGGTTGAGCGTCCGACTTCGGCTCAGGTCATGATGTTGGACTTCGGCTCAGGTCATGATCTCGCGGTCCGTGAGTTCGAGCCCCACATCGGGCTCTGTGCTGACAGCTCAGAGCCTGGAGCCTGTTTCAGATTCTGTGTCTCCCCCTCTCTCTCTCTGTCCCTCCCCCACTCATGCTCTGTCTCTCTGTCTCAGAAATAAACATTAAAAAAAAAAAGAAAATTAAAAAAAAATAAGACTAGAAAACAGCCATTTATGTCAGTCATTAAAAGGGGAAACTAAATAATTGCAGATGAAATATAGTTAATTTTCCTTTCAAAGTATATTTCAAAAATGAATCATAAAACTGGTCAGCAAATAACTACTTAAAGGAGGAGGGAAATGAAAAGGAAAATAATAAGATGCTTTACATTTAGGGACATGAGTCTTCCTTGGTCACAAAAAATAAAAGAAAAGAGCAACTCAGGAAGAAATGTCAATGAATACATGTTAGCACGTTATTACGAAGGCACGTAGGAAGCTACTATTATTATCTATCATATCATCATTTTCATCACCATCATTATCAAATAGTTATTAAGCACCCAAAGATGTCGAGCCTGTTCCTAATGGTTGGGGGGAAAAGTTCAGCTAAAGCTAAAAGATGTAGTTTAGGTAACTTCCACAAGAGTAATTGGTGGGTTATAGCAGGTGTCACTTTAAGAACAGTAGTTATAATCCATTCCAAGCTAACTGGTCAATATCCTTTGTGATCCAAAAACCAAATTGAAATGGTTGGGCTTACTCTCTCCATCGCACCTGTATCCATACCAAGTGATCAGCACCTTGTTCATATTTCAAAGACTAGGAAAACAAGCTTCTTACCCACAGTTTACTTCTTACCCCCAGTTTTGTAGAAATCCCCATTGCTATGATTGTCCCTCGAATATTACCTATATTGATGCTGTTTTTCTTTTAAACGATTATGTGAAGATGCTGGGCTGGATTTTGATCACCTTGGCAACCGTCGCTATCCTAGTGTCCCGCTGCTTGGCGACGTGCTGCTCCCCCCTCCCCTCTCGGCAGCACTGGTACTGGACCAACCACCTCCGCAACGAGAGGGAGCTCTTTGAACAGGCTGCAGAACAGCATTCGAGGCTCCTCATCACGAAGCGCATACAGAAACTCTTTGGCTTCATTCCTGGAAAGGAAGACGTCAAACGCATCCGCATTCCTTCGTGTCAGGACTGGAAAGAGATTTCAGCACCCAGTCTTCTCTGCATGGGGGACGATTTGCAAGGTCACTACAGCTTCCTTAGAGACAGGCTGGATGAGGAGAGTGAGGAAAGCAAATCTGAAGGCATCGAATTACGACCTTGATGATAGCACCTCTCACAGGTCAGGTTACTTAACAGATACTTTGATGGAGTTTCAGTGTCATCTCTTTAACTTTTTCTGTGTCTTTTGGTATTTGTTTAAATAAGCCCATTCAAGATGCTAGTTCCAAAGTCACTTTATCTGATCATTGTGCCAATCTTTCTTTTTGGGATTTCCTTGGTGGAAGTGGTATAATATAGGTCTGGTGATGCCTCTATTGGTGTAAGTAAAACAATATGGAATTTGAAGTCATATAAAAATTAGAATGTTGATTCTATGACTCAGTATCTCTGTAGAAACTAATATTTCTGAGCCCCATCTTGTTACCTGCACATAGTGGCTACTTCGCAGAGCCGTGGTGAGGATTAAATGTGATAACATAAGCACAGTGCCTTTCCTAAAATAAGTGCCAATAAATGTTCCCTTCCCCCTTTCTCGTTGCATCCCATGTCTTTTATCACTATTTCCCTGACTCTAATTTCTGGTTTTATTTCTACCCCTATGTAATATCTAGGAACTTTTCACTTGCTTCTACCCCTTCCTTTGATCTTAAATATCTGATCTTTGGGAGCCAGGACAAAATGCCCTTTCTAAACTGGTAACATGTAAGAGAGAAGCTCATGTAGAAAGGTCTTGAGTTATTCTGCCATAACCAGGGGAAGATGATGCATTATTCTATCATCATTAGTATCATATGTTCTTTTGTAGCATACAAATGTTCTTTTGTAGCACCTCCATACTAGGAGCATTTTTTTTTTTTTTTAATTTTTTTTTTCAACGTTTTTTTTTTTTTTTTTTAAATTTTTTTTTTCAACATTTATTTATTTTTGGGACAGAGAGAGTCAGAGCATGAACGGGGGAGGGGCAGAGAGAGAGGGAGACACAGAATCGGAAACAGGCTCCAGGCTCTGAGCCATCAGCCCAGAGCCCGACGCGGGGCTCGAACTCACGGGCCGCGAGATCGTGACCTGGCTGAAGTCGGACGCTTAACCGACTGCGCCACCCAGGCGCCCCTAGGAGCATTTTTATAGTCACAACATATCAAGTTTATTCCAGAAAGTTTCCCTTCTGTGCTCCACTGCAGAGATGCCATGTGTGCCTTTTCATTATCACTTTGTGCCCTTGTTCAAAATCCATTTGGGGAAGTACGACTGCTATACGTATTTATGTATCCACTATCTACAACTCCAAAAGAGGAGACCTGCCTGACTCTTCTCTGTGACTTTACACCTCTAAAATTTGACAGTTTTGTAATTGATCCTGGTTATTTCTGATATATATAGTGTCTTATGCCTCATGTTTGTCACATTCACCTAAGCAACTGGTTCCTTGGCCAAAATAAGCAAAATGAAGGCGTTTGTGTATTTTTTAAGCCAAAACAATGGCTGCTTACTGGGTAATAATGGACCAACTCCCAATAGTCAAGCTAACTTTCAAGATTCACTTTCTTTTTTTTTTTTTTTAATTTTTTTTAAACGTTTTATTTATTTTTGAGACCGAGAGAGACAGAGCATGAACGGGGGAGGGGCAGAGAGAGAGGGAGACACAGAATCGGAAGCAGGCTCCAGGCTCTGAGCCATCAGCCCAGAGCCTGACGCGGGGCTCGAACTCACAGACCGAGAGATAGTGACCTGGCTGAAGTTGGACGCTTAACCGACTGCGCCACCCAGGCGCCCCTCAAGATTCACTTTCAAGGAAACCAGTTACTTGAGTACCTAAAATGCAATCAAATACTTACTATTCTGTTACACAATCATGGAAGAAAGAGTCTATTCTGTATGCAATTATGGGTTCCACACACTTAACGGAAAGAAATAGAAAAAGAATTTTAAGGAGACCATTACATTTTTTTTTAACATTTATTCATTTTTGAGAGACAGAATATGAGTGGGGGAGAGGAAGAGAGGAGGACACAGAATCCGAAGCACGCTCCAGGCTCTGAGCTGTCAGCACAGAGCCCAGCACAGAGCCCGACACAGGGCTCGAACTCATGAACTGCAAGATCATACCTGAGCTGAAGTCGGACACTTAACCAACTGAGCCACCCAAGCACCCCGAAGACCATTTTTTAAAAAATCTAGAAGTGATGCACTTTGCTAAGACAGGAGACCTGTCCCTCCCTCATCATTACTTACTGGGCAAGTCAGTTAGTGTCTCTGGGACTCAACTGTTTTCATCTATAAAACATAGATGATACCTTACCTGTTGTAGGGCAAAGGAACTGAAGGAAATGTATTCTTGAGATTCTGTTTAAACCTGATAAGATTTTTGTGTTTATGCTCATACGTATACAGGTCCAGATGTATACAATCTTCTGGAATAGTAGTAGGCCCAGGTTGTCTCCATTACAAGGAAAGTATTACTGAGTTCAATTCTTCCTCTAAAGACATTTGCTGGCATTCCACTTTCAAAAGAGTGTTAATGTACTGATATTTTTCAAATGGCCAAGGGAAGCCATTCCACTTTGTCACCTAAATCCATATACAAAACTGACATGAAATCATGAGAGGGATCGTTAACAAAAAAGAAGTTGTGGAAGGTAACTAGAGTCCTCCTTTGGCTCTGATATAAATGAGCTGTGTAAATATGGAAGATCATGTCCACTTTGTCTCCTCCAGCACTAAAATTCTATCCCTCTATCTGGGAATTTTTGAAATTCCTCCATTTGGAACATAATAGTTAAATCAACACTTTACACCATGCTCAGAATTGTTTTACTAGTGTTTGGGGGAATATTCCACAGTAAATACTCTTTAATAAGTTTTCAGTTAACAGAAAAATCAAAGAGTATATAAAGTTAAAGTATTACATCATCAGAAAGAAGATAATAGGAGCGCCTGGGTGGCTCAGTTGGTTAAGCGTCCGACTCCGGCTCAGGTCATGATCTCACAGTTTGTGGTTCGAGCCCCACGTCGGGCTCTGTGCTGACAGCTCAGAGCTTGGAGCCTGCTTCGGATTCGGTGTTTCCCTCTCTCTCTACGCCTCCCCCATTCATGCTCTCTCTGTCCCTCAAGAATGAATAAATGTTAAAAAAAAATTTAAAAAAAGAAAAGAAAGAAGATAATAGTTGTTTATACACATTAAACACCAGGAAACTTTTCTTTTCACTAGACCCTGGAAGCGCTTTCTACATCAAACTTCTGTATGACATGCACAGTTAATATTCTAAATCATGTAATTATGATCTTCCACCATAGCTTTCTAGCAAAGGATTTTAAATATTCTTTGGCTCCTCCACATGGCTTCAAAGGGCTTTATGGCATCTGTGAACATTTGAAGGTTAGTACACATCTGTGGCATTTCATTGTATACTATCCACTTCCAATTAAATAAATCAAATTCCCATTTCTCGGTGTGTGTGCGTGCACATGCGTATGTTTGTCTGGAATATTCTTTTGTTCCACAGCAAGTGAAACAAGACTTTTCCATCAGGAACATTGTACTTCCTCCTCTTTATGCCTAATGGATTTATGTAGTTTTAAGACATATAATTAAAGTTAATTATGTGCTAATACCACCTTATATTTTGTTACCAAATGCTTTTGGCTACTACATCAAATGCTGTGGCATATATACAGACTTGCTCATTTCTTTTTTTTTTTTTTTTTTTTAATTTTTTTTTTCAACGTTTATTTATTTTTGGGACAGAGAGAGACAGAGCATGAACGGGGGAGGGGCAGAGAGAGAGGAAGACACAGAATCGGAAACAGGCTCCAGGCTCTGAGCCATCAGCCCAGAGCCCGACGCGGGGCTCGAACTCCCGGACCGCGAGATCGTGACCTGGCTGAAGCCGGACGCTTAACCGACTGCGCCACCCAGGCGCCCCAGACTTGCTCATTTCTTAACTTCAACTCTGCCAGCTCTCCCATTCCCCCACCACAATCTAAGCTGCCTCCTTTCTAGGAGACAAGCTTAGATGTGTTTTACTCAACTTTATGTTTTCCAAAGCCGAATTGTGGAATCATATTTCTATTCATCTTCTTTGTCTCCCTTCTCTGTTCTCAATCTTTAACTTTAACAGTCAAATGCAGGGGCACCTGGGTGGCTCAGTCGGTTAAGCATCTGACTTCGGCTCAAGTCATGATCTCGTGGTCCGTGAGTTCGAGCCCCACATTGGGCCCTGAGCTGACAGCTCAGAGCCTGGAGCCTGTTTCAGATTCTGTGTGTGTTTCTCTGACCCTCCCCCATTCATGCTCTGTCTCTCTCTGTCTCAAAAATAAATAAACATTTAAGAAAAAAAAAAGTCAAATGCAGGGGCACCTGGGTGCCTCAGTCAGTTGAGTGTCCAGCTCTTGGTTTGGACCCAGATCATGATCCCAGGGTCATGGGATTGAGCTCTGCATCAGGCTCCATGCTGACTGACCGTGGAGCCTACTTAAGATTCTCTCTCTCCTTCTGTCCCCCTCACATGCTCTCTCCCTTAAAAAAAAAATTCAAATGCAAGACTGTAATAAGAAGCAACAATGTGAATTTCCAAACTACTTTTCTGCATTTTTCTTAGCACCAAGGAAAATCACATTAACCTTAAAACTTTGAAAGATCACAGCCAACCAAAGGCCTTCCAAATGCAAGACTAAGTAGTTATTTGCTACCTCAAAATATATGGTGTGGAGACACAATGTTGGCTTCTACGTAAATCTATCCAAATTTAGCCCCAGTCACTAAAGAACAGATATTGGCAGGCTACACAGCTACACAACTAGCTCTTTGGGTTGGGGGGCACACATCTCTAAATGTGACCTGTGGACCAAAGAGCAATGAATGGTGTTTCCGGAGAGGTAAATTACATCATTCCTGAAATGGAATTATTTTTTCTGTGCTAACCACTAAGTATGATTAAACTTCTCTAATCTCAGTACGTCAGAACCTTACAAAGAAATGGATTTCGATTGTTGTTTACTCTGCTGCCCCCCAGCGGCCAGACAAGTATCTGCACCCATCTGTAGTGGTGATAGTAGTGGTAACAACAAAATGTAGTGCTTCGTGTATGCCAGCTACTTCAAACGAATTATTCCAAGTTCTCCTTGCAACAAACTGGGAAACAGAATCACATATTCTGATAGGACTTGCTGACATGGAGTTAAGCAACCCAGAGAATGTGAAGAAACTTTGTGTAAAGTTCTACACAGATGAGATGCTTTCTCACTGATATTTTATGAGATAACTGGGGAACCATGGGTCGTAACGGGAACCCAAGCCTATATTACTCCCATACAATAAGTTACCCCATTTTACTGGTGAGGTAACTGAGGTAAAGAGAAGTCAAGCAACTTGCCAAAGGACCCATACTTACAGTGATAGAGCCAGAATCCAGCCCTGGTGGTTTCACTTCTGATACTACACTTCATAGCACTGTGCTGGAATACAGCAATGCGAGGCAGCTCACCAACCTGCCAAGGCCTTGTAGGTGTCAGGAGGATTCTCCTCCTACATCTGACAATGAATAATGAAAACACCCTGAGCTCCAAAAGTAGGGTGCTATATCACATCTGAGTCCCTCTCTTTCCACTTCCACTCTCCCGGCATGTATAAGGGCTCAGCTTCAAGGCATCATGCCTTCTTTTTTTTTTTTTTTTTTAGTTTATTTTTACTATTTTGAGGGAGAGAAAGAGAGCGAGCGAGCATGGGAGGGGCAGAGAGAGGGAGAGAGAGAAAGAATCCCGAGCAGATTCTGCACCGCCAGTGCAGAGCCCGACCTGGGGCCTGAACTCATGAACAGTGAGATCATGACCTGAGTAGAAACAGTCAGATGCTCAGCTGAGCCCAGGTGCCCCAAGGCACTGTGCTTCTTAACAAACTGATTTGTGGACTCTCGCTGGGGCATAACTTTGGATCTGAGGTACTCAACAGCCAGTGGCACAGAATCTGTAGCCACAGACCACCTGCCAGTTTACCCCAGAGGTTCAGGTATTCAACGTATGCAAAGAATGGGCAGGAAGCCACTATAATTTGCCGATTTGTTTTCAGCAGCCCATAGTTATAAAAAAGTCGGTCAAAAACAGGGGTCAGGGAAACATCTCTCATCATCATAGGGTTTTTGTATAAGTCAATCTCTCTGGAACTTTAATGTTCCCTTACATGAGATAGGGGAGGTGATAAAATTATGGGAGTGATTAAAGTATTTTAAGTCACAGAGCTCTTTGAAGTGACATTTTTGGGGAAAGGAAAGCTGTTTTGAAGAAATAGCCAGGAAAACTGTGCGTACTCACATACCTCAGAGTTTACATACTGTGGCAGACTAAATAATGGCCTCCCCAAAGATTTTCACGTTATAATCCCTGGAATGTGTGAATGTTCCTTTATACTTTATATGACAAAAGAGACATTGCAGGTGTGATCAAGGTAAAGATTTTGAAACAGGGATATTAACCAGGATTATCCGGGTGGGCCCCATGCAATCACAAGGTTCCTTGTAAGAGGGGCACAGGAGGAATCAGAGTCAGAAAGAAGGCAAAGTGGCAACCCCAAAGGAGTGTCAAGGAGTATCAGAGTGACACCTGAGAAATCAGTCATTGCTGGCTTTGAAGATGGAAGGGATCATGAGCCAAGGAATGCAGACAGCCTCTAGAAGCTGCAAAAGGCAAGTAAATGGATTTTCCCCCTAGAGCCTCCAGAAGGAAAAGAGCCCTGATAACACCTTGACGTTAACCCACTGAGACCTGTGTCTAACGTGTATCAGAACAGAGTTATATATACTTTTTATAGTTAACAGAACTATAATAAATATGCACTGAGTAAAGTCCCAAAGTTGGTGGTAATTTGTTTCAGGGGCAGACACATCTCAGGATTTATGAGCCCACACAGCTGGTCATGAGTGACAGGTCCTGGATCAGGGCCTCTTCAAGGTAATTGCTAGCACAAGCACCCTGTGATCCTACATGCATTGAAGCTCTGCCCTAGCAAGCCAAAACTTGCTCCTGGAGAATAAATATATCTATAATGTGATATTTTATAAATATGTGTAATACAATGTGTTCTTATACTTGAAACTGCTCTAACGTGCAGAAAGAACAGCTGAATACACCTTTTATATGTATTGATAGACGTTTTAGCCTACAAATAAAAAACATTTAAATCTATTTTTCTTCTCTAGTTGCCCGTTAGTGACATCAACAGAACTATATACTGTAAACTCTTTCATAACATGGACATATTCCAGCATCTGAAATATGAGGGAAAAAATGCCAAAGGAAAGAAAAACTAATCTGGATCTATGTGGTGTTTTTCGATTATATAAATTTTACAAATCAAGTATTCTCTAGTTTATGCTTGCCATTCTTTCACTTTGAAATAGCTTGAATTTGAGACAGCTGCCTAATATAAATCTTTACCCCAATAATGATTTTATAGATCCTATGAGGTCCTATCAGACCAGAGAAAGGTCTGTAACTTGTGGGGAAGAGAAAGCCAAAGGCAAAACCATCCAAGTGTCAGAGCTAGAATATACTAAAATTCAGTATGCAATTCAGTGCTACTTGCCATCAGGGCATCAGGGGCTTTGAGCTCCTTCTCGGAAATTTTCTGGGACCTACTCGCGTGGGGCGCACAGACACGAACCTTATCACGTGGACCCCCATCTTGCCTTCCCCGAGCGTGGTGAGCCCGGGGTATTTCCACCCACGTCTAGGGCGCCCAAAGGGTGGGGCGGTGGCGGGTCCTTTGCTCAGTGTGCCACATCGCCAGCACCTAGCGTGGGCACCCACGCTGCGTGTCTCGGATCAGGCAGTCCACTGGAGTGGCGCGTCAAGTCCTCCGAGGCTTATGACCGTCCGCTCACACCGCTTTCCTTCCTGGCCCCTGATCACGTGACTTTGGGCTCTCCCACCCTAGTGGAGCACATCCTCAACGCAGGAATGCGATCACTGGACTGGATCCGCCTGTCTGGAAGGTAGGGTGCAGCTGACACTGACAGAGATCGCATTCTAGGAATGCAGTGATCAGGACCTAAAGAAATCAGGAAAAGACATAGTTGGAAGTTGTGTAGTGAGTGTAGCGTGACTAGAAAGCAAACGATCATTCATTTTCCTGCATACTCTGGGTAAGACTTGACTTGCCGACATCATGAAGAGAGTACATTCTTTGAGAAAATCACTGAAAGCCAGCATTGAGAAGCAACACGATGGGTGATGGAACTTAATGAGCAATTAAGGATTGTATTAGGATACTGTAGAGGCAAGGAGAACTATATTGTTCCGGTAGAAGTTACAAAGAGTCATGGCATTGAGTAGTAACAGCACCGCCACTTTGTTTTTCATGGTGGGAAACAGGAAGTTAGGAATAATACATTTGATGATAAAGAACACAAAGAGACCGTGCATGGACACTGCAGAGAATCTTCATGCTCACTGATTAAACAATAAACAAATGCATGAAGTGCCTCTATTAATCTTTATCAGTAATCCACCGTATCTTACTTGGGCCCCTGAAGTTCTAAAATGCATCTTTTAATACAATTGCTTTTATAGATAGGCACCCCACAAAACATGTTTGCCCGGGAATCTACATACCCTTAGGGGTATATCTGACTCAACCCTTCACTGTATTGTCTCTCATGAAGCCAAAAAAATAATTTGACTTCAATGTTAATTTTTTAACTCACAAGTTCCTTTTCCTTCTACATTTTAAGTAATTTACATTGTATTTCACGAATCCTATCTTCTTCCATACTTTTTTGCTCCTTCATTTTCTCTCCTCCTTCTCCACCCAGTCCCTTTCAAATCCAAAGCAAAGGTGTGTTGTGTGTGTGTGTGTGTGTGTGTGTGTGTGTGTGTGCGTGTGTGAGAAAGCGGGGGGGGGGGGCAGGGGGAAGAGAGAGAGAGAGGAGGGAGGAGGAAGAAGAGAAGGAAAAGTCAAAGAGAAGATTGAAATGACCAAAACGGTATTGCTGGGTGGGAGAAAAGGAACATGTACAAATGCTATTTCTTGTTTGCCCATCTCATACTTCATCCTTACATGTAAGGTAATGTTGAAAGCATAGCCCACTTAAAAGTAGTGTTGTCCCTGCTCTGCTGTTGCCCAGAACGAAGGCCCCCATCTGTTATGTGGTTCAATAACATTACCCTCTAAGCTGTTAGGAGAGTAAACAACTCCACCAACAGACGCGACTCTTTTGGCCATGACACTTTGGGTCAGAGATGTTAACTGCTAACTTTGAAGTCTGGCTCCATGTAAGCACCTCTAATATATGCACGATCTTGAGGAGACTCCTATACCTGGAAGGTATGATGGAGATAATTTTCCTCAACTCCTTAATTGTACAGATGGGAAGCTGAGACCAAGAGAGGATGTGGCTTGTCCAAACACATATGGTAAATCAATTGTAAAGAAGGGTTATAAACTAGCCTTATAATCCCTTGGTCCAGAGCTTTTAGAACCGAACCATGTTACCATTCCATTGAATTCATTCATTCATTCATTCATTCATGGAATATATATTTTCTGAGCATCTATTCAGTATCAGGCACTGACCTATGTGCTAGAATAAAATACAGATACCTGTCCTTATAGAACTCATGTGCACGTGTGTGTGTATGCATGTGTGTGTGTGAGAGAGGAGAGGATAATATTAATAAGTAATTGTAGTGCAATCTTAACGTGCCATGAGGAAAATAAAATTAGGTAAAGAGGATAGGGCATACTGAGAAGAGTACTAATAATTTTAAGCAGGGTACTCAGGGTAACCTGAGAAAGCTACATTTGAGGAAAGACTCGATGGGAGGTGAGGGAATGAGCCTCATAAGTATGGGAGGAAAAGCATGCCAGGCAGAGGGAAAGCATGTGCAAAGACTTTAGGAAGAGAACCTGTACTACACGTTTGAGGAATGGTCAGGAGGCTAGTATGGCTGGAACAGAGAGTAGATGTCAGAGCAGTAGGAGATAGGGTCAGAGAAGGAACAAGACGTGCAGCTAAGGGTTGGGGAGCCAGATGGGACTTTAATTTGAGGAGGGTATTGTCAGTTATGAGTAGAGTGACATGACCTGATTTATAGTGTAACAGGCTCACTCTCACTGCCGTGTGGAGTCAGAGTAGATTGTAGGAAATGAGGGTGGGAGCAGGGAGGCCAGTTAGGCAAGCTGTGATGCTGAGAGGCACCACCCTTCAGGGGAACTCTTCAGAGTATACAAAATTAGAATTTCATACGGCTATTTGTATTTGTGACTTATGATGAGTTTTGAGACACCTGGCTAAATGAAACAGTAGCCACATGAACTAAGAATTCTCAATTCTGTGTATCTGAGAGTAGTGAGATTGCCTAGGGAAATCATAGGCACAGCTAAGTTAAAAATAAACTCCCAAACAATTTTGAAAGACTGGTAATATTAGGAAATAGCAAGTAAGAGTTTGCATTACTTGCAAAGAAACTTAGATGAATACAAATGAGTAAGACAAGTATCTTAGGGACAGTTTTCTTTAGCAATGAAGATGAACAGAGAATGGCAACAGAGAACAGAAGTGCTTCAGAAGACATCATATACACTTAAAATTATAAACAACACTAATATCCTAGTTTTGGATTTGCAATGTGTTTTATATCATTATTTCCTATTCTCTGAATCATCTCATAAGCTTATAAATAGCTAAAGCTGGGCTTCTCACCTCTGACTCCAAATCCCATAATGTTCTCACTATACCATTTTCCTAACTGCTCTGTCCTTTAACATCTTTATAAAGTAAAAACAAAACACTAAAAGAAAGCCAATTTGCCTCATAACAGTTCTCCCCTCTCAGGGAGTTAACGGCCTTCCCGTGTCTGTGAAGGGTCTGTGTCATTGTCAAAATGAAATTAGAGAGCGACCCAAAAATTCTTAATGATGTCCATGTAGGCGTGACAAAGATTTAGGGATGTTTGTTCTCTTGATTATATTAGCACTGGACCTCTCTTAGGGAGTGATCTCCAGAAACAAAACCAAATCACTATATGAGCATTTGGAAATATAAAGGCTTTATAGTGAAGATGTAACAGGTTTGAAAAGGGTATTTTACCAAAAATTCTGTTAATAAAATAGTGAAGTAAATATAAAGGAGCACTTCACTTATTAAAACTTGCAACCGACATTAATCTTTTTCTAATATAAACCTTAAGTTGGTTGTTTTGCTGTATCTTATCTATCTTGATAGGTTGTTTTTACTATCAGTTAGGAAAAGTGTTAAAGTTTTACTTGACTTTTTTTGCTTTGATCCATTATTTTAAGGTGTTACCAACTTCTGTCCCAAACTCATTCTGTCTTCCCTATCTGTCATTTTGGTTAGTAGAACTTCATCTTTCCTGTTGTTCTGGCCAAAAACCATTTTTTACTTTTCTTACAACGCACATCAAATCTTAATCTTACATGATCTGCAAATTCCTTCTCATCCTCCCAGTTTGCTGGGCATCAGCCATATTGGCTTCCAAAATACCAAGTGGGCTCTTACCTTAGAACCTTTGCACTGATTGTTCTTTCTGTCCAGCTCTTCTCCCGACAACAATTCATTGCTTTCTGTGAACTCAGGATATCCAGAAAAATAAGCACTTTATATTTGCAAATTACATCATGTATTTTATTTGATTCTCACCATCGTCAGTAGAGTTTCCAATTTTATCCTTAAAGTTTAAAACACTGCTCCAAATGAACCTTTTAAAAAAATGTTTATTTATTTTGAGAGTGTGCACTCGTGGGGGGAGGGGCGGGGGGGGGCTGGGAGAGAGAGAGAGAGAGGGAAAGAGAGAGGGAGAATGAGAGGGAAGAGAGAATCCCAAGCAGGGTCTGTGCTGTCAGACCATGACCTCATGAACGATGAGACCATGACCTGGGCCGAAATCAAGAGTCAGATAGATGCTTAACTCACTGAGCCACCCAGGCGCCCCAACCCCAAACTAACCCTTAAGAGGCAGAATCAGTACTAGAATGTACCTGATTATGCTTGTTTTAAGCATTCCTCTGCTCTAAGTAATACTTCCCAATAGAAGATCAAGATGCTTTCTGGTCCATAGTACATCATCATTTT
The DNA here is from genome assembly GCF_016509475.1 of Prionailurus bengalensis. NCBI lineage: Eukaryota > Metazoa > Chordata > Mammalia > Carnivora > Felidae > Prionailurus > Prionailurus bengalensis. Next base: position 104,996,251 of record NC_057349.1, read on the forward strand.
AACAAGAGAAAACCTTCAACGGGTGCCTGGGTGGCTCAGATGGTTAAACAAGAGATAAACTTCAGAGGCTTTATCATTGGGGAACTTATTTAAAAACTGTTTCCCCCACTACACAGGTGAAATCAGCTTTAATGAAAATGGAGGAAAATACAAGAGTATGAAAAATCTTTTTACCATGTTGGAGTATTATCTTACATCCCCCCGTTCCTTTTTGATTTAACATATTCATGTCCCTTTATTACAAACAGAAATATAAATAGTTCATTAATATTCTTCTCCAAAAAGTACCATGTTTATTTAGCCATTTGCTTAGCTTCTACTATTATGGCACTCTGAAATTTTTCTTTACTGTGATTAAACTTTAAGATAGCAGATGCATATATTTCAACTATGACTTCCTCAGTTTTATTCCCCTAAATCAAAGGTTCTGCACATTTTCCGGAGTATTGATACTTATTTTTACATTGCTTATCAAAACTGTTATATAGTCTACACTCCCTTCATCATTTGGCATAAATAAATCACAGACATTTCAAAACTATGTTATGTCCAGCCGCGTTCATTTTACAAATTCAAAAGTGAAGCCCAGAGATTTGAATCTAGAACCCAGCTCTCTGGACTTCCAGTCAATTTCTCCCCCTGGATTCACTGCAACTGGCCATTCGGCAGCGAGGCCGACCCCTCCGGACTCTCTGCCCACTGCAGTCTACCCTCGTCTCGGGCTGTCGCCCAACTCCCGTGGGATGCCAAGGAACTGGGAGGTTCGAAGATGGCACAAATCGCCAGGACCTCACTATTAGCTAACATAAGGAGTACACCTATCTGCCCCTCCGCGGCCACAGGGTCGCAAACCGGAAACCGGAAATGGCGAAGTTCGTGGACGCGCCCAGCCGGCAGCCACCTCCTCCCGCTTGCAGCGACTTCGTCCCGCCTCGACACGCGTGGCCAGCTTTCAGTCTAGACTCATCGAGCGAGGATGTCGCGTTGAGTGGCTTCTCAGGCTCAGGCCCTGAAAAGCCCAGGAACGGGCCCCTACGTGTCCGTAGCGAATGCCAGGGCGGGTGCCTTCACCATCCCAGCAAATCCCAAGCGGCCGTGGGACGGGCGGCTACTCATCGCTCCGCTGGCCAGGCCTAACGAGTCGAACGCGGAACTAGCGAGCAGGCGGAAGCCTCGTTCGGGGCTGTTGCTCAGCAGGCCGGGCCTGGCTTTGGGCCCCGGGCCTCCCAGCCTGGGACTCTGCGCCTGCGCCCGTGCGGCCGCGGCCTGCTCTCCCGGCGCGGCCGCGGTCCCTGCTGCAGCGCGCCGCCTGAGTGGCTGGGCGGTCCATGGGCAGCAGCGAGGGCCACGATGACAGATTACGGCGAGGAGCAGCGCAACGAGCTGGAGGCTCTGGAGTCCATCTACCCCGACTCCTTTACAGGTGACTTCCGCGGCTGCGGGCCGGGAGCGGCCCGGGGGTGGAGTGGGATGGGCCGGAGCCCTCGGCCTCCCGGGCCGGGGATGGAGAAGGAGACAGCGAGGCCGCGTGGCCACTTCGCCCGCTACTCTTCATCTTCTTCTCCCGACGTGTTCAGGCACTTAGGGGTAACTGCACAGCTTTTCCCTTTCTCCGCTTACTCCCTGAAATCTGAAAGTCCAGAAGAGGCTGGCGAGGTCCCTGGAGAGTGTCAGGCCTGGAATGGAGTCCAGTGCACTTTGGTTTCTGTGTAACTTAAGCAACCCGAGATTTAGTGAGAAACACGAAAACAGATACTCCCAAGTGGGCGTAGTTTTTCCAGAGCCGCATTGGTGTCAGTTTTCACATTTTCACCTTTACTCGGGTAGAAGCTGTTTTTCATACGATGGTGTTTTAAAGTTTATGGGATTCAGAGTGCTGTTCTCAAAGTTACCCAGAATCAGTTCTGAGAGTAGTATTGTCCCTGGAGTTTCTCGTTTTCTTTATATTCTGGTATTCTGCAAATGCCCAGTGAATGATGTGGCACAAATTTTAGCTCCACTGCAGATTCACAGGTTTTTAGGAAGGAATATTAGACATCTAGCCTAGATGTCTCTTGCTACAAGCAAGGCATCTAGGAGGCGCAGGAAAAGTGGCTTGCTTTGCGTCTGGCTAGCAAGTTAGCGGCAGAGCTGGTACTAAGAGTTGGGTCTGAACCCCCTTTTCTGTTCCTTCACGTTGCAGACATGTGGAACTTGGGATCTAGCTCCAGCTGAGATAAGGGGGAGCAGAAGATTACTTGATAGGTTGGGCTAATGTGAAATACTGAGAGGCTCATTAGGTGCATTTTACAGGGAGAGAATTTTTCTGCATTAAGCCTTGCTTCAGATGATTTTGAAAGTGCAGCAAGACGACCATATCAATACGGTTTTCTCCCTTTACACTTAGTGTTTGAGAAGTGATCAAGTAAAATTAATATGTGTGACCTAGGTTTGTGGGATTTACATTCCCCGTCCCTTCCTTTGACTGTTGTCCATCACTGATGGTCAGAATTCAGAATGTAAGGGATGTTTAACTCCAATCCCTCTCCCTTTCTTGTTTAGCTTAGTTTTTTTTTTTTTTAGCTCCACCTACTGCTTGCAACGGTAGCAAATTTTGTTCTGCTTTGCCAACAGGCAGATGTCTCTCAACTACCCCTGTATAGCTCCAGTCCTGTTCATGTTCTCTCTCTCCAGCAGTACAGCTGTGCTGTGAGGATGTTAAGGGGATGAGTGAAGAGGGGTTTGAGAGTGTCATTAACTGGGTGAGTGTGTATGGAGTCTGGCTCCCTTCTCTATCCTTGCTTATATGTCAATGTGTAAATAAAATAGAATGTAGGGTCAGTTGTCAGATATATTCTTAACTGTGACATTTGGTCATTTCTAGTACATTTGGAAATGTGACAGGCACTGTGTAGGCAGAGTTAAGAAAGCATAAAGATGTGCTATTCTTCTATGGACATAAGGTATCCCTTATTAAATACTGTGCATAGAAGCATTTTAAAAAGTGATCCATTTTTAATCCTAAACCAATCTTACGGTTCTTTCAAATTGTACTAAGCTCTGATGTAGTTCAGTGTGTGACATTCTTGTCTGATGCAAAAGCGTTTGAGGAATCTGAGCCAGGGTAATGAAAGACAGTTTACGAATCTTTGATTCCTTTAAGTATTCTGCAGCATCAGCTGAGCCCGTCTGTCTCTAATTCCTACCAGCATTCCTATAAACTTTGCAATAAGTAAATTAAAATAAGATGTTTTGATTTGTAGTTCTTCAGAAACTTTCCCTTATTCATGATTGTGTTGTTTATGAAACCTCTCAGGGAAAAGGCAGAGGAATTTGGAATACAATGCTTTCATGTTTGATCTTTTGAAATCATGAGGATTTGCAAGGTTCACTGTTTTATAACCTTCTTTTGTGTTGATGATTTCATATTTTCCTACCAGGTTTAAGAAAGAGCTGGCTTGTGTCAGTTTGCCAAGGAACACTAATTGGCAGCTTTCTAATTTCATTTTGAATCACATTTAATACTAGATTTGGTAAATGCTCAATGCTGTTGATTAAGGAGGTAGATATGCTTTTTTTCCCCCCCACTAGATAGCTTAGTGCTTGACAGAGAAGCCCTTGTTAAGCATGTCATGACCCCCTTGTGGATGCTTAAGAGGCACAATCTCAGCCAGCCCACAATCCTAGCCACATAGACCTAGCCTGGCCCCAGAATTTATTTGCTTGAATATTTGCAAAGAACTTTTGGTCCAGTGTGCATTTGTTGTGAATTATAACAAATCGTAATACAGTTTCTTCTTTTTGCCTGTTCTGTAGCTTGATTGCACATTGATCCAATCCTCCTAACAACTAGTCTTCCAAAATATAAATGGACTCTTCTGATACCACATTCTCCTTCAGTAGTGCTTCACTTGACAAGGCCCTGCTAAGGTAGTAGAATTTGGTTATTTCCATTTCTGTATCAAAATCTGACTATGGGGAATTTTGTTGAAACACATTGGTTGGCTTCAGGCTAACCAAAAGTCAGGTTCCCTTGAATCTGTTTGGTCTTCAAAAAGGGGTACATAATTCTGTATTTGCTTGTGTCAGTACCTCTAAGTAGTATCCATGAGCACATAACAGTTATAATTGCATCTTAGAGATGGGGCAGTCATCTCTAAAAGTCATCTTTTAAGGGTAGTTTTTCTAAGACAGACGCTCCCTAAGAACCAAAGGGACTTATTTTAATATGGGCTGTCTGGTTCTTTGTGAAAACCTTGATGTCATTTGTGTATCCCTTTAGTGTACCTTTCAGCTACCATCTCCATTATTTCTGTTCTTAATTCTTTCCAGTTTACCATCATCTGCCCCACTGTCACTTAACATTTGTACTGCTCCTCCACTGGTTCCTTCTACTATGTGCAACAATCTTACTCTTTTTCTCAAAAATATTTTGATCCACTTACAGTAGTGGAAGTTGGTATTCTAGTGAAGGCTAATTTATATCCCTATTTACAGGAATGCACTGAAGTGGAATTATTCCTTCATGAGATCCTAGGTGCTGATGAATCATTCATCTTTGCAATCCAATTAAGTAACTTTCCCATCCCTTCATTAGTCTCCAGACTTGGGAATATCCTTCCTTCCTTCCTTCCTTCCTTCCTTCCTTCCTTCCTTCCTTCCTCCCTCCCTTCCTCCCTCCTTCCTTCCTTCCTTCCTTCCTTCCATCCTTTGGCTTAGGTTCAGCTGTGACAGAAAACCTCAAATAACAGTGGTTTTAAAAAGGTGAAAGTTTTATTGCTCTTGCACATAAAAGATAGTTGTATAGCTCTAGTCCAGGAATTCCTCTGGTACCCAAGCTGCTTCTTAGTTCCCTGTAATTTCTAAGATGTAGTCTCTGCCTCATGGTGAAGATGCTCACATTCCTTTCCAGGCAGTAGGATAGATAAAGGAATGAAGGGGGGAAAAAAAAAGACAGCAGTTTCTTAAGGAAATTTCTTGGAAGCTGTCAAAGAACTTATTTGCTTCCATCTCATTAGCCGGAACTTTAGTCAGATAGTCACTTGGTGAGACCTAACTGGAAGGGAGGCTGGGAAATGTAGTCTTTATTCTGGGTGGTTAATATGCTCAGTTAAAAATGGTATAACTAGAAGATGAGGTGAGTAGATATTGGGAGATATTAGTAGCGTTCTCCAATATGTTTTGTTGTTCCTGGATCACATTTTTTTTTTTTTTTTTTTCTGTAATGGCAGCTTCGTGTAGTGGATATTATTAGCTCTGTGTCTTTGGACAAATCATATAACCTCTCCAAGCTTTGGTTTCTTATGTGTTTAATGGGGAGTAATGTATGTGCAAATATTCTATAACTGTTACAACAAATATAAGATGCTTTTTACTAGAAATTTACCATCTTAGTTGCTGATTTTTTTAATGACGTGGCTTCATAATTCCTTGTCTTTTTTTTTTAATGTTTATTTATTTTTGAGAGAGAGAGAGAGAAAGAGAGCGAGCATGAGTTGGGGGAGGAGCAGAGTGAGAGGGAGACACAGAATCGGAAGCAGGCTCCAGGCTCTGAGCTGTCAGCACAGAGCCCGACGCAGGGCTCAAACTCATAAACCATGAGATCACGACCGCAGCCGAAGCCAGACACTCAACCGACTGAGCCATCCAGGCGCCTGAACAGTTTTGATTTCCATTTCCTTCAACTGCAGGGGAGCATGTAAATACCATCTTTAGACTGGCTCAGAAATTCCTCTTTATGTCCATAAACTTTGTACCCCTGCAGTTCTTCATTCCAGCTCTTTTACTGAACATGCCTCTCATCATGATTTCTTATGGATTAAGAATTTTTCAGCTTCTTGTCTGTCTTGCCACCTTATTCTATATTTTTCCCAAGGTCAGGCAGTTCAGTGATGTTCTTGCTAGCATCCCCAAGTCCTCATTTACCAAAATTTATTGTATACATTGTTAGAATCTCAGTCTAATGGGAAAAGACATCAGATAAGTAATTTACAACATAGTGTGATGATTCTTTCCTGGAGGAATATATGGCATGCAGCCAGAGCATTAAGAAAAGCGGAGATTCTTGATTGTTTTGGAGAACTGATGGGTGATGAGGAGCTAACAAGTGAATGGAACTGGGGGACGGGGCACAGCATGTGCAGAAGCAGGACTCTGTGAAAGCAAATGCATTCAAAGCAAGAGTGGCTTTGTATTACTAGAACATAAATAAGAAGTGAGAGTCATGGAAAGTGAGAGCTGTCGGGGAAGCAGAGGCCAGATTACAGAGGGCCTTGTTAGGCATTTAGATCTGATCTTGTAGGGCCAGTGGGGTCCATCACCCATTTCCTCCTGACAGAGCTACACAGACACATAGGGTACACTTTGTAGACACTGCCATGCTAGACCTGGATCTCAGTAGTTGGAGTGGCTTCACAAAATAGACTTACCTTGAGTTTGTCTTGACCTCTCATGGTTGCTGCTTTGCTTTTTCTCTCTAGCACTTATTCCTCTTGTGTTTCTCAAATTTAGCATTCCTTACAAAGCTGGTGTTGGCCCTGTTTCTCTATTTTCTCTCTGGTGATCTCATTTAGTCTAATGGCTTTAGCTATCACCTCTGTGTGTATGACCCCAAATTAAATTCAAACTCAACTCTCTAGCTCCATTTGCCCGTTTCTTTTTTTTTTTTTTTTCCAACATTTATTTTTGCGACAGAGAGAGACAGAGCATGAACCGGGGAGGGGCAAAGAGAGAGGGAGACACAGAATCGGAAACAGGCTCCAGGCTCTGAGCCAACAGCCCAGAGCCCGACGCGGGGCTCGAACTCGCGGACCGCGAGATCGTGACCTGGCTGAAGTCGGACGCTTAACCGACTGCGCCACCCAGGCGCCCCCATTTGCCCGTTTCTGATTGCATATTGCATACTCACTGTCTCCAGTTGAAAGTTCCCTGTGTCATTTAAATATATCACCTCTGATTTTTCTTTTGTATTTTTTGTTTTTATTAGTGGCACTACCATCCTCTGACTGCAAATTCGGAATGTCATTTATCACCATCTTAGAGTCCTCCCTGTTTCCTGCTATTCCCATGGCTGCTGACCTAGTTCTGAACCTCATTAACCTTGCTGGGATGATTTTAATAGCTCTCTACTTTCATCCTGCCTCTAGTCTTGTTTCTGTCCTTCCAATTTATGCTCTGTTGCTAGACTTATCTTCCTACATTTAGAAGTACAATTCTGACCATACTGCTGCTGCAAAAAAAAAAAATTGTTATTGTCCACAATGAAACTTTCAACTGTATTTTTTTAGTATATGTGCTGCCGAAGCGAGCACATCAACTGTATTTTTAACTAGTTTTCACCACGTATACGTTCACCAAATGGAATAATTCTTGTTCCATATGTATTCCTTAAGCTTTCCCTCATTATGCCCTTGCTGCTGTGTTACTGTTGCCTACATTTTTCGACATCTTTACTTACCAGTATGCCTTAATTCACAGCCTAGCTCAAATGACTTCTTTGGAATTTCTCAGCTGAAAAAAAAGTATTTTCTTTTTACATGACACTCACTATTGTCTATTCAGTTCTTCCAGTTGCTAGCTGAATAACCTTGGGCAGATTATTTAAAGGCTCTTTTATCTCAGTTTCCACATCTATAAAATTGGGATGATGCTATATTTAATTGGCTGTAAGACATTTTTATGTTTTAACATCTCTGAAATATGAATTTTGTCTTATAATCGATTACATATTGTAGTTTAATTGGCAGATCTTTCTTTCTTAGTACATAACGTAGGGTGCATCTCATACTTGGTGGCATCTTAAATTTGGTGAAATACGGTAACATTATAGAATCATGGTCTTGGTGTAAGAATTAAAGGATCTTTATGTAAATGCGTAGTATAACAGGCACAAAGTAATGCTTAATAAATGTTAGCTGTTGTTACTAGGAAACCCTTAAATTATAGCCTAATAGAGTCCTAAAAATGGTAATAAGTTGGGATATCATTGGGTTGAACCCTTATTTCTATAGTTGTTGTGTTTACATTTTATGACATGTAAATGCTAAAGTTGGTCATGGAAAGAAATAGGAATGAAATATATCTAATATGTTTTGCACACATTTGTCAAAAAAAAAGTAGGGTCAATCCTATTATTAAAGCTTTATTATAATTAACTTTCAGGGACTTTTTAGCATGGGCTGGACTATCTGAGGCCTATTAAAATAAATTTGAGTCCAGAGGGGCGCCTGGGTGGCTACCGACTTCGGCTCTGGTCACCATCTCACAGATTGTGAGTTTGAGCCCCGCGTCGGACTCTGTGCTGACAGCCCAGAGCCTGGAGCCTGCTTCGGATTCTGTGTCTCCCTCGCTCTCTGCCCTTAACCCACTCACATTCTGTCTCTGTCTCTCTCAAAAATAAGTAAACATTAAAAAAAAATTTGAGTCCAGAGAGGCTTATCTTCTTGACAAATGCTTTTATAGTAATCTTAGGTGTTCATCAGTGCTTCAAGTACAGTACTTTTAAACTTCAATTAAAATGAAGGCATATGTCTTGAAAACTTTATTGATCATGAATAATTAGGAAGGCTTCAGAAGTTCTTGAGTAGGAAAAGCTGAGTAGTTTCCTTGGTGACTTCTTCAGAGATCTCCTTGGCCTTTCATTTCAGAAAGAGTTTGTTGAGCTGCTACCAGCCTTGACAGGGGCCAGTGCTTCTCAGGGCTGGAGTGAGGCACAGGCTTTTCTCAGGGGCTCAGCAGCAATCACAGGTGGCCTGGATTTTTCTTGTTTACTCTTCTAATGTTTCTGAATATAAATTTAATTTGATTTTGCTTTTCAACTTTCATTCCATTGTTTTAGCGCTGTTGTTTAGCCGGAATTTATTGAATTTCTGGATCTGCCAGGCACTGATCTAGGAGCTCTCATAGTATAGTATTCTAGTGGGGGAAGAGATGTAAACAGATACTGTAGTATCAAGTAGGCATCGGGCTATAAAATGGTATATAACACTTCCTTATTTATATAAATGTTGATTTGCATGTCTTGACTTGCTTAACAAATTGTAAACAATTTGATGTTGGATTCATGGCTTATTTTGTAATTTGGTGAAAGATGGTAGAGACTCAATAATTGGTGAATGAATAAAGTTTGGTTCTAGGGATGATGGGGAAGAAAGAGGTAGAAAACACAAACTTTAACAAATTAATATTTACTGTTTGTCATGGGATTCTGAATTATATCTTAGAGTCTATAAGTTTAAAAATTAGTGATAATACTGAATATCAGTGGGTAGTTTCTGATGAAAACATCAAACTTTTTTTGTCATTCTATTTTGGAAGTTTTTAGGATACAATTTTCTATGTATAGATGGAAATTTTGAAATAAAAGGTAAATTACTTACTTTAATTGGTTTGATAAAACTCCAAGAGTGTATCTACTATAGGTATTTTTTTTTTTTCCAAATTAAAGGTAACCCTAGATTTAAATAGAAAATTTATGAGTGTTTTATCATTTGAATGTTCTGTTTAGTCTGTATTTGTGGAAGTGGAATTACAGACTGGGATGTTTCCAGAACCTGCTAGTGATATTTTGCTAATAAATAAAAACATTTGCCTTAGGAAGCATCTTAATAACTTAATCTCTGTGTATATTTTCTTACAGTATTATCAGAAAATCCACCCAGTTTCACCATTACTGTGACATCTGAGGCTGGAGAAAATGATGAAAGTAAGTCCAACCAAAAATACTTGTGGTTTTCCTAAGTCACTCTCAGGAATGTAGTCCTGGATTGTATGTAGTCAGGATTATAGCCCTAAACAAGACTTCGAATGCACACGTATTTCAGTGATTATGTGGTATTCCATTGAGCGACTTATTTTTCCATGATTGTTTTTCCTCTCTGGGTATTTAGATTGCTTATTGGATTTTTGCTGTTATGAAATAGACTGAATAAATATCTCTCTTCATGTTTTTCTCTCTCTTTTTAGGATGGGTGTTGTACTGATGTTTAAATGTGTATATACATAAAGGCAGATAAAAGCCAACTGTAGAACTAAGACAAAGCAGCTATAAAACCAATAAATTAAAATTAAATAGATTGATTTAAATGTGGCAGATGTTGGGGGAGCATCTGAAGTTCATTTCCACTTTTAGTGCAGTTCAGTTAATATTGGAATTTGGTAAAAACTTCATGTAAGTTGGTGTTAACCCCAAGGATTTTTTTTTTTTAACATTAAGTTAGTCAATTAAAATTCTACCACTTCCATGAACAGTCAGTAATTTTAGTGGTATCATCTGATATAACTACAGTGATACCACTCAAATAGTGGTATCATTTGATAACTCTAAATCTGTCTTGTACAATTGAAAATGAGATTAGCACTGAGATATTACTAAAGTCTGAATTAAAAGGATGTTGGATATAGTCATTTACTTATATATGTATTTATATATATGGGTTTTATGTATAGAATCTCAAATACAACATGAGTATCCTTTTATATTTTGTTTGAAATGTAAATAAATACATAGAAGATACTTTAACCTATCTTTTTAAAAATGCTTCTAAGGTGGGGTGCCTTGGTGGCTCAGTCAGTTGGGTCTCCGACTCTTGATTTTGGCTCAGGTCATGATTTCGTGGACGTGGGATCAAGCCCCATGTCGGACTCTGCTCTGGGCATGGAGCCTGCTTGAGATTCTCTCTCTGTCTCTCTCTCTGTCTCTGTCTCTGCCTCTCCCCCACCTCCAAATAAATAAACATTAAAAAAATACTTCTATGATACTTTAAATACCCCCAAAGGGAAACAGTGATCTCTTTCTGATGGTGGGATTATTATTGATTTTATTTTTCCCTTGATGTATTTCTAAATTTTCTATAATGAATATCTATTACATCATATAGTAAAATCAATACATGTTTTAAAAAGTTCTTATTCTAACAATAAAATTAGAAATATGTTAATTAAAAAAAGAGAAAATGCCAGAAGACACTGTATCCTTACTGACCTGATAACGGTGTTTCTTATATCCATTGACTCATAAAATTCCTTTTTGACATCATACACAAAAATTAAAAGAAAATCTCAAACCTGCACATTTCAAGGTTTTTCTTTTTCCCTTTCATGGAGAGGAATCTGGATTTGAGTTAAAATTATCAAAATTAGGTTTTAATAATCAAAATGTGAGTTATGGCGTATCTGGGTGGCTCAGATGGTTGGGTGTCCGACTTCAGCTCCGGTCATGATCTCACGGTTCATGAGTTCGAGCCCCACGTTGGGCTGTGTGCTGACAGCTCAGAGCCCGGAGCCTGCTTCAGATTCTGTGTTTCCCTCTGTCTCTGCCCCTCCGCCACTTGTGCTCTGCCTCTCTCTCTCTCAAAAATAAATAAACTTAAAAAAAAATTAAAATGTAAGTTATAAGAAAGGCAAAGTATAGACAAAGGATCATTGTGATTAATAAGTTTTAATACAGAATGTTAAGCACTGCTGCTTAGTTGCAAATTGCCTGGTGGGATTGAGAATTCACCAGACTGGGCTGTAGAGAGATATGTTGCACTGATGTGCCTGTGAGAATCTCACTCCTATACAAGTGTCAGATGTATGCATGACACAGGTGAAAAGAAGTGACAATGTATAGATGAGTCAGGTTAAAACTGTCTCAGACAACCTCTCAAACCATCCAGTTCAAAACCATGTCATCTAGCAGCAACCCCTTAACAATGCCCTGCTAGCATGTGCAGATAGAAATAAAGACTCCAGGGCTAACACCAGATCTTCTGCCCTGGGAACTGGCTCTGGTAGGGCCTGACAATGAGCCCAAGTTAGGACTTCTTCTTTTTTTCTCTTTGTTTTTGTTTTGTTTTGTTTTAGATTCAAGTTAGTTAACATACAGTGTAGTGCTGGTTTCAGGAGTAGAATTTAGTGATTCATCAATATATAACACCCAGTGCTCATCCCAACAGGTGCCCTCCTTAATGCCTATCACCCATTTAGCCCATCCCCCCCCCCACCTCCTCTCTATCAACCCCCAGTTTGTTATCTATATTTAAGAGTCTGATGGTTTGTCTCCCTCTCTGTTTTTATCTTATTTTTCCTTCCCTTCCACTATGTTCATCTATTTTTCTTAAATTCTACATATGAGTGAAATCATATGAGATTTGTCTTTCTCTGACTTATTTTGCTTAGCATAATATACTCTCGTTCCATCCACGTTGTTAGTAGTACTTTTTCTGTGTGTTATATTCTGTGTCTTTTGTTTGTCTTAAGGAGGATTTATTTATTTAATATTTATTTTTGAGAGAGGGAGAGAGAGACAGAGTGTGAGTTGGAGTTGGGTGCAGAGAGAAAGGGAAACAGAGAATCCAAAGCAGGCTTCAGGCTCTGAGCTGTCAGCACAAAGCCCAACACGGGGCTTGAACTCACAAACCACAAGATCGTGATCTGAGCTGAAGTTAGATGCTCAACCGACTGAGCCACCCAGGAGCCCCAAGGAGGGTTTCAAAAAGAGAGGCTTTTATTCATTCTCTTTCTTAGACATGCAATATGGTAAAATACTCGTAAGTAATAAATGTATTTCATGTGTTAGAGGTGATTTTTTTTATTCCCATGATTTATTTTCACTTACCTTTGTGGTATATGTTACTTATCCTAGATTATCTGTCTGATTTCATAGTAGCCTTGTTTTTCTTTGCAGGAAAATCTGTTGTGCTACTTTTCATTGACACATTGTAAATTAATGATTGATTCAACAAAGATGGTGACCTCTCTGCACTTTACATTGTAAGAGATTCATTTTCAAACTCTTATGTCTTTAGCTGTCCAGACTACCCTCAAGTTTACATACAGTGAAAAATACCCAGATGAAGCCCCTCTTTATGAAATATTCTCCCAGGAAAATCTAGAAGATAATGATGTCTCAGACATTTTAAAACTATTAGCATTACAGGTAAGGAAATACTTGTAATAGCATTTTTTTTAACTGGCATTAAAGAGTATACATTAATTTTAAGAGTTAGAAAATGCTATTAAATATGTATAACCAGTTCACTGAACAGGGAGAATTTGTGATGTATCTGTTTTTATATATATATATTCACAAACATTTTTAGTTTTTGTGTCTCATTATACATTTAAAATTTGAGTAAGAAAAGTTGTGCCTATATCCTGGTTTGAAACCCAGTCAGCCTCATGACTTATAAAGTATATTTTTAAATGTTTCTTTATTTTTGAGGCAGAGAGCAAGTGAATGCATGTGGGGGGGGGCAGAGAGAGAGGGGGACAGAGGATCTGAAAACTGGCTCTGCACTGACAGCAGCGAGTCTGATGTGGGCTCGAACCCACGAACCAAGAAACCATGACCTGAGCTGAAGTGGGACGTTTAACGGACTGAGCCACCCAGGTGTCCCCTCATGACTTTTAGTTAATAAAGTATCTAATAGGTACTTTAAGTTTAAATGCAGTTTTGATGTGGTTCCCAGAATTTCCAGTCCCATGTATGGTTAAAAATTCTGACTTAAAAAAAAACTAAAATTCCCAACCCCTCTGACCTGTTGCAGGCTAGTTGCTTGTAATCTGGGATGAGGACTGGTGATTGTTTTGTTTTGTTTTCTTCTTATCTTTCCTTCTCCCCAAGCTTATAAGCAGCAACAAGGGTTTATGATCCCTCTGAGGTGGGGGGTGGGGGGCGTGGGTGTATGGAAGAAAAAATGGGTACTGGAAAGTTCTTGGCTAGTTCTATGGTGGGATAGGCTACCTGCAGTCTGGTTTTAACCAGTATTTAAAGCTCTCTCTTGCTTGGGTAAAGAGTTTTCACGGGTTCTTCAAAGTAGGAAGTAGGGAGGACAAATAAAATCTTAACTCCACCATGTTATAAACAGAAGTCCTAGTACTGTTTCTTCTAACAAGAGTTGACAGAAGCCCTGTCTATACCTTAAGTGTGACTGGTATATTTCAAGGACTGTTTGTCCTCTGAATGCTGATATTTGAAAAATATCTGGAGCTATTAGAGAATGAAAAGTAAAAGAAGATATATTAAACATGAATTTATGCTTATCCTGGGCTGTGTTCACTCTGCCACTCAGTATGAAATTATACTAATTCTAATATTTGGCTTAAAATGCTTCATTTTAAGACATTGCAGAGAACCTGGGATACATGCTTGCTTATATTCAGTCATATACTAATATAAGTTATTTGATCTGAGTGATTGCTTTCTGTGTGTTTTATATTTTTATACTCCAGCTCCTTCCTTTCAGAAAAGTTTTGATCTCTTTCTCCTACTTAGCTGAGATCAGATGTACTGAGGGAATATTTGTACTTTTTCTCTCAAAATAGTATTGATTTTTAGTTATCAAAATAATAAATTCATATTATTAAAGCTCCAGAAAATACAGAAACTCATGAAGAAGAAAATTAAAAATACTCTTCATCTTACCAGTGAGGTAGAACTACCTATTAACATTTTGGTGTGATATAGTTCCAGACTTTTTTCTTACGCTTATATTCATAATACCCCTCTTCTACCCCAATTTAAATCATTCTATACATAATGTATCATAATATCCTTTTTTTCACATAACAATATATGTGGGTATCTTTCCATTTAAGTAAACATGTATATGAATCATTTTTTATAACCGCATAGAATTTCACTATATGTGTAATTATACACATCTTTTTTGAAACTTACTTCTCATTTTTGCCTGATTTAATATTTAAGTGTTTGAACATTCTTTTAAAAAATTTTTTTGTTGTTAATTTTTTTTTAATGTTTACCTTAGAGAGAGAGGAGAGCACGAGTGAGGGAGGGGAAGATAGAAAGGAAAACATAGAATTCGAAGCAGGCTCCAGGCTCCGAGCTGTTAGTACAGTGCCTGACGTGGGGCTTGAACCCATGAGCTGTGAGATCATGACCTGAGCTTAAGTCGGATGCTTAACTGACTGAGCCACCCAGGCACCCCTTACATTTTTTTTTTAACGTTTATTCATTTTTTGAGAGACAGAGACAGAGCGTGAGTGGGGGAGGGACAGAGAGAGAGGGAGCCACGGAATCCAAAGTAGGCTCTAGGCTCTGAGCTGTCAGCACAGAGCCCGACATGGGGCTTGAACTCACAAACCGTGAGATCATGACCTGAGCCGAAGTCGGACGCTTAACCGACTGAGCCACCCAGGTGCTTAAATCCTTAGAGCAGAGTCTCCATTGAATCCTTAGTGCCTGGCACATAGTAGACACTTAGCTATTTTTTGAATAGATGAAAAGACTATGTTATTGATGAGTATACTAGCTCAGTGTTTTCTATAAGTAAGATTACTGGATTAAAGGTTATGCCTACTTAATTTTATACACACTGCCAAATTGACCTTCAGAATGATTGTGCCATGTTATGATCTCATTGTTGCCCTTGTGTCTGCCTCCATCTGCTAACATTAGGTTTTTTCATTTGAAAAGAAAAAATGATGACAAGATGGAAGATAGTGTAGAATCATAATTTGAAATTCCTCAGTTAGTAGTGATAGGGAAATCTGTTGTGTGACTTCTAGTTTTCTAGTTCCATGAATGATTCTTTTTTTGCTTTTCTTTTCTTTTTTTAATGTTTATTTTTGAGAGAGAGAGCATGAATGGGAGAGGGACGGGGGTGGGGGAGGAACAGAGGGTCCGAAGTAGGCTCTGTGCTGACAGCTGTGAACCCCATGCAAGACTTGAACTCACGAACTGTGACATCATGACCTGAGCTAAAGTCGGACGCTCAACCAACTGAGCCACCCACGTGCCCCCTTTTTTTGCTTTTCTATTGGAATACTTAGGTTGTTAAAAAAGAGATCCTACTGGGATTTGTTTTTGAAATGTATTAAGCGTTAGATTAAGTGACTTAAGGCAGACACAGTCCTCCCTATAATAGATTTTATGTTCTGGTGAGGAATGTGGACTAGCACATTGGAAATTATTATTCTGTGTGAAAAGTGCTGTGATGGGTGAAGTACAAGATTATAAGAGTGGACATAGGCTTGAGGCACTGGAGAAGCTTTCAAGAGGAAGAGTTTGCCAGGCAATAAAGAGTAGAGTTTTAAGGTAGAGGAGCAAGCTTGTTAAGTGTCATGTAAGTGAGAGAGAAGAGCTCATTATTTCCTTCCAGAACTTCAGTCATACTAAATTTCTTGAGCTTAGAAATTTGGGGTTATTGATACTATATGATGGAACTAAAGCGATTCATTCCCTAAGGGTCTTTTGAACTATTTTAAAACTATGGTCTTGCTCCCGGTGCGTTTGGGAAACTATTGAGGGGTTTTAACGAAGAGACTGACAAGATCAGTTTTGGGTGTGTACTGAGTGGCCAGAGAAGTTGATGTCAGGGGTGACAAGACCACAGGTTTTAAGAAAACCTGTTAGGATTTTCTTGTAATATTCCAAGTTGAAGTTGATGGTGTCCTGGGTTAGGGTAATAACTGCTGATAGAGAACAGTAGGCAGACTTAAATGATATTTAAGAATAGATTAGAGGTGGTGATAGAATTTATGATGTGATGTGAGTGTTCATGCCGGGTGGATGGTTGGTTCTCTGAGTTAGAGAACCCAAATAGGTTTTTTGGAGAAGATGATGGTTTCAGTATTGACATGCCTTGGGGACATCATATTGCTGTCCACTGGGCAGTTTTAATATGGATTTGGTCTTTGGGAGAGAGGTTTGTTTAGTGTCAGATTTAGAATAGTTAGCATGGACAGACACACCATAAGAAAAGCTCCAGGGAAGAGAAGCTGGCTTGAAGCCTTGTATTCACAGAGGGCCCAGGAGATGAAATACCTACTCAGATGCTGCTGAGTCCAGCCTGTCAAAGGAATGTTTGGAAATCTCTTCTGCTTCTAGGATTAAGGTTCTGGCTTGTATATTTTGGAATTTTTTTTTTTTTTTTTTGCATGTGTGTCTTGTTTCTGTGGATAAGCAAGGTATCTTGTTTTATTTTATTCTGCTTTGAAATGACCACCTTCCGGATAGCTTTTGAATTGCAGTTGACCCTTGAACAACACAGAGGGTTAGGGTCACTGACCTTCCACACAGTCGAAAATCTGCGTGTAACTTAGGACTCCCCCAAAACTATTAACAGACAGGAAGCTTTAACTATAACATAAATAGTCAATTAATGCATATTTTGTATGACATATGTACTACATGCATACTATATTCTTACAATAAGCTTTAGAAAATTTTATTAAGAAAGTTATAAGGAAGTACTATATTTATAGTACTATACTGTATTTATTGAAAACAAAAATTGCATGTAAGTGGACCCATGCGATTCAAACCTGTATTGTTTAAGGGCAACTATAGACCCCTTTCATGAGTTGGAGAGCTTTTATATTTGATTTTAAGCCATGTCAAACTGAAGAAAAAAAGGTAAAGATAAATCACAAAAGTACCTACATTCTTTATTATTGTATATTAGAAAATCACTTTGGTCTCAAAGTTCAGTTTATTCCCATAGCTCTTAAAGTACCTCAAAAGATCTAAAATCATGAAAATATGCTAGAAAGCTCATATTACTAGCTGCTGTAGGAAAATGTTTTCTGAATTCTACCTACATTTATGATTATTTAACAGAGTTTAGTAAAATGTCTGTTTTAGGTTAGTTGTAGCAAATTACGTATCTTTTAAAATTTAATATATAATTATTCATCTACATGTATATCTGTGCTCACTTCTTAAATGATCATTTATCCAAGTGTCCGAACTTATGGTGCAACTGAATTAGTAATCATATTATAAATGTATGGGATTTAGTGATAACAATGAAATATTTTTCATTGTTTAATTTTTTTAATTTTTCTGAAAAGCATGTTTCTCACTACAACCTTTGTTTTGTTTCTTTTGGTTACATAGGCAGAAGAAAATCTTGGTATGGTGATGATCTTTACTTTAGTGACAGCTGTGCAAGAAAAATTAAATGAAATAGTAGATCAAATAAAAACTAGAAGAGAAGAAGAAAAGAAACAAAAAGAAAAAGAAGCGGAGGAAGCTGAAAAGGTATATTATAAAGCTGGGTTTTCTTTCATTATTCTTTTAATCTGTTTTTTTTGTTTTGTTTTGTTTTGGTTAGTTGGTGGGTTTGGTTTTGTTTTTGTTTTTGGAAATTTCAGTACATGTTTTGGCAATCACAAAATAAAAGTAAATTTTATTTAGGCTTTACTAAGTAAAATGTTAGAAGTCCCTCACTGCATTGGTTACATAGCATGAGTAATTAATTAATAATCAGTTAATAAAGGTTAGTAGAGCTCATGCAGGTAAAATTGAGAACTATACATTATTTTTTTATAAGTTACAATTCTGTTATAAATTATAAATGTCTCATCTGGCCACATGTCTTTTTTATTTTCTAAGCAATTATTTCATGGCACTCCTGTTACAATTGAGAATTTCTTAAGTTGGAAGGCCAAGTTTGATGCAGAACTCTTGGAAATTAAAAAGAAACGAATGAAAGAAGAAGAGCAAGCAGGAAAAAATAAATTAAGTGGTATGAGACTCCCTCCCCCAGACTTTCCCTCCAGTTATCTAATTCTTACACAGCAAGATGATCACATAGACAAATTTCTTTAAGAAAAGAATGTACTTAGGGATCTAGGACAAAAAGAAAGCATTCTGTGTACATGATGATATTTCTTTGTTTATAATTATAATGAATTTTTATGGCTTATCTTTGATCTAAATATTACAATGGATAGATCATGAGATACAGCTGCTATATGACCTTCAGAATCTGACAGGGATTAGGAGTGGTAGAGTCCAATGCATTTGTTTTTCTAGGACTCTAAAGCAGACTGGGTTTTCACTTCTTCCATTTTAATGCAAATACATATCACATGCTTCTTAGCTACTTACTGAGTTGATACATTTATTAGAAGTTACAAAAATAAGTTTTCAGACTTGTTTTCTTGGATTAGTATACTTTTTAAAGGGTTTGGGAAGATGGAGGAAAATTTGGAAACCTGGGAAACTATGGAACATAGAGGAAAGGTATGTTTAAATTAAACATACTTATTTCTTTTAGGGAAACAGCTATTTGAAACAGACCATAATCTTGACACATCTGATATCCAGTTTTTGGAGGATGGTAAGATAATGCTAAATTCCATGTGTGTGTAATCCACTGTTTTTAATATTAAACCATGAAAATCAAAGTTCTAACTTAGTGTAAAATTTTTCTCCAAAGACTATAGTCAAATACATTTTGAAGAATAAATTGTAATGTTTTATCAATTTATACACTAACCTATAGCAATGTATTTTTTAAAGTTTTCTGGTAAGTTAAACAACATGAAAGATAGCCATAAATAGCTATGGTTACATTCACCTCTAATAACTGGTAAACCAGGCCTCTGTAACACCCGATTTACTCAAATTTCTAGTATCAGAAATCTGTGGAAACTGTATTTCATGGCCATGGGACTTTATAAAAACCTCAAATCTGAAACTCCTCATGCCTTCTAACCAAAAATCTTAAATTTCATACAATTCTTACTATCTGGAACATTTAGTTCCTTGTGCTTTCCTTCTTCTTTTTATCTTAGACTTTACTCCTTTTCATTTTTCTGTCCATCCGTTATTCATCCATACACAGATATTTATTGCACCCCTAGTATAAGCTAAGCATTGTCCTGGCTGCTGAGGATATAGCAATATCGACAAATTTCCCTGCCCTCCTAGAGCTTATGGCCTTTGTGTGTTTCTTAAACTGGGCTCAATACACAGTCACACTTCTGATAGCATCCTAGAGTTCTTCACTTCATTAGCCTTCTTCATGCCTGTCTTGCCAGTTGGGTACTACAGCTTCTGGTCTTTCAACCTTGTTCCTGGACTAGCTCCTGGAAAAGGTTAAGAAGCAATGTTGAGGTACCCCTGGGGTGGCTCAGTCAGGTAAGCATCTGACTTCGGGTCAGATCATGATCTCATGTCATGATCTCATGGTTTGTGAGTTCGAGCCCCACAGTGGACTCCATGCTGACAGTCTGGAGCCTGCTTGGGATTCTATCTCTGTCCCTCCCCTATTTGTACTTTCTCTCTCTCTCTCAAAAAATAAATAAACTTCTAAAAAAATTAAAAAAAAATTTTGTTGTGGCCTCCCTGCTAAATCATGTTTCTTTTTATTTTATTTATCTTTAATTTAAATCCGAGTTCGTTAACATACAGTATCATAATAATTTCAGGAGTAGAATTTAGTGATTCATCACTTGCATATAACACCCAGTGCTCATCCCAACAAGTGTCCTCCTTATTGTCCCTCACCCCTTTAGCCCTTCCCCCCACTCAACGCCCCTTCAGAAACCCTCAGTTCTCTGTATTTAAGAGTCTCTTATGGTTTGTCTCACTCTCTGTTTTTATATTATTTTTGCTTCCCTATGTTCATCTGTTTTGTATCTTAAATTCTACATATGAGTGAAATCATACAATATTTGTCTTTCTCTGACTGACTTATTTTGCTTAGCATAATACAGTCTAGTTCCATCTACATTGTTGCAAATGGCAAGATTTCATTCTTTTTGATCACCAAATAATATTCCAGTGTGTGTGTGTGTGTGTGTGTGTGTGTGTGTGTGCGCGTGCACGCACACATGTGTACACCACATCTTCTTTATCCATTCATCAATTGATGGACAGTTGGGTTCTTTCCATATTTGGGCTGTTGTTGATTGTACTGCTGTAAACATGTGCCTTTTCGAAACACCACTCCTGTATCCTTTGGATAAATACCTAGTATAGTTGCTGGGTCGTAGGGTAGTTCTATTTTTAATTTTTTGAGGAACCTCCATACTGTTTTTCAGAGTGGCTGCACCAGTTTGCATTCCCACCAGCAGTGCAAAAGAGTTCCTCTTCCTCCGCATCCTTGTCAAGATCTGTTGCCTGAGTTGTTAATGTTAGCCATTCTGACAGCCGTGAGGTGATATCTTGTTGTGGTTTTGATTTGTATTTTCCTGGTGATGAGTGATGTTGAGCATCTTTTCATGTGTCTGTTAGCCATCTGGATGTCTTCTTTGGAAAAAGTGTCTGTTCATGTCTTTTGCCTGTTTCTTCACTGGATTATTTGTTTTTTGGGTGTTGAGTTTGATCAGTTCTTTATAGATTTTGGATACTAACCCTTTACCTGCTTTGTCATTTGCAAATATCTTCTCCCATTCCGTCAATTGCCTTTTAGTTTTGCTGATGGTTTCCTTTACTGTGCAGAAGCTTTTTATCTTGATGAGGTCCCAATAGTTCATTTTTGCTTTTGTTTCCCTTCCCTCAGGAGACGTGTAAGTTGCTGTGGCCAAGGTCAAAGAGGTTGTTGCCTGCTTTCTTCTTTAGATTTTGATGGCTTCCTGTCTTACGTTTAGATCTTTCGTCCATCTTGAGTTTATTTTTGTGTATAGTGTAAGAAAGCGGTCCTGGTTCATTCTTCTGCATGTCGCTGTCCAGTTTTCCCAACACCATTTGCTGAAGAGACTGTTTTTTTTTTCCATTGGGTATTCTTTCCTGCTTTGTCAAAGATTAGTTGGCCATATGTTTGTGGGTCCATTTCTGGGTTCTCTATTCTGTTCCATTGATCCATGTGTGTATTTTTGTGTTAGTACCATACTGTCTTGGTGATTACAGTTTTCTAATACATCTTGAAGTCTGGAATTGTGATGCTTCCAACTTTGATTTTCTTTTTCAGCATTACTTTGGGGTCTTTTTCTGGTTCCATACAAATTTAAGGATTGTTTGTTCTAGCTCTGTGAAGAATGCTGGTGTTATTTTGATAGGATTGTATTGAATATGTAGATTATTTTGGGTAGTATCGACATTTTAACAATATTCTTCCAATCCATGAGCATGGAATGTTTTTTCCATCTCTTTGTGTCTTCAGTTTCTTTCATAAGCTCTCTATAGTTTTCTAATGTATAGATTTTTCATCTCTTTGGTTAGGTTTATTCCTAGGTATTTGATGTTTTTTGGTGCAATTGTAAATGAGATTGATTCCTTGATTTCTCTTTCTGCGGCTTCATTATTGGTGTATAGAAATGCAACCAATTTCTGTACATTGACTTTATATCCTGTGACTTGGCTGAATTCATGTGTCAGTTCTAGCATTTTTTTTTTTGTGGAGTCTTGGGTTTTCCACATAGAGTATCATGTTGTCTATAAAGAGTGAAAGTTTGACTTCCTCCTTGCCAATCTGGATGCCTTTTATTTCTTTGTGTTGACCGATTGCTGAGGCTAGGACTTCCAACACTATGTTGAATAACAGTGGTGAGAGTGGATATCCTTGTTGTGTTCCTGACCTTAGCGTGAAAGCTCATGGTTTTTTCCCTGTTGAGGATATTAGTGGTGGGTCTTTTCTATATGGCTTTTGTGATCTTGATGTATGATCCTTCTATCCCTATTTTATTGAGGGTTTTTATCAAGAAAGGATGCTGTATTTTGTTGAATGCTTTTTCAGCATCTCTTGAGAGGATCATGTGGTTTTTTATACTTTCTTTTATTAATGTGATATATCATATTGATTGATTTATAGATATTGATATGTCTGCATCCCAGGAATAAGTCTCACGTGATCATGGTGAATAATTCTTTTAATGTATTATTGGGTCCAGTTGGCTAGTATATTGTTGAGAATTTTTGCATCCATGTTCATCAGGGAAATTGGTCTGTGGTTCTCCTTTGTAGTGGGGTCTTTGGTTTTGGAATCAAGGTAATGGTGGACTTGTGGAATGAGTTTGGAAGTTTTCCTTCCATTTCTATGTTTTGGGACAGCTTCAAAAGAATAGGTATTAACTCTTCTTTAAATGTTTGGTAAAATTCCCTAGAAAGCCATCTGGCCCTGGACTCTTGTTTGTTGAGATATTTTTGATTACTAATTCTATTTCATTACTGGTTATGGGTCTGTCAAATTTTCTATTCCTGTTTCAGTTTTGGTAGTTTATATGTTTCTAGGAAATTGTCCATTTCTTCCAGATTGCCCAATTTGTTGGCATATAAACTGCTCATGATAGTCTCTTGTCTACATTTATGCAGTGTTGGTTGTAATCGCTTCTCTTTCATTTTTCATTTTATTTATTTGGGTCCTTTCCTTTTGCTTTTGATCACTCTGGCTACGGGCATATTAATTTTGTTAATTCTTTCAAAGAACCAGCTCCAGGATCCGTTATACTGTTTTTTTGATTTCGATATCATTGATTTCTGCTCTAACATATATGTGTTAAGTCCCTGGCTGCTATTTCTTCCTGTTCTTTCTTTTGGGGTGAATTCCTTTGTTTTGTCATTTTGGAGGAAGAAGAAAAATTAATGAAATAAAAAAATTAAAACAAGAAAAAACAAAGGAAGTTAGATCCTAGGTGTGTTTTGGTCTGCTTGTTGAAAGAGGCTTGATAGAATAGGGACAAAAGGGAAAGAAAAAAAAAGTAAGAAATTTAAAAATGAAAAATAATTTGTGTAATAAAATAGAATAAAATAAGAGAAAATGAAACATAATAAAAAATTTTAAAAAATAAAAAAGTAAAATAAATTTTTCTCTTTCTGCATCTAAGAGAGAGAAAGAAAAGAAAAAAGAGAATTATTTAAGTAAAAACAGAAACAAAGAAAACGAACAAATAAATTATAACCATCCAACAATGAAACACTAATGAAACTCTAACCAGCCAACAATGAAGCTTGTGCTATTCTAGGGGATGTGCTTGGAGGGCATTTGGTGGGGCTTGGTGTAATGGCTCCGTTCTCCGCTAGGTGGTGCTGCTTAGGTTACTGGGGTGGATCTGTGTGGGTGCTCCTGGGAAGTGGAATTGGCTTCAGCGAGCTCACCAGTCTCTGGCGCGGGAACTTTGCATTCTCACCAACCTGCCATCAAAAACTCCTCCTGTATCTCAGGCCTCCGTCCACTTCCTGCCTCTACCCTGGCTGTTTGCCTGCCAGGTGGCAGGCACTTCCCTCCAGAGTTTTATCTCAGATTAGACTGTGTTTCAAAGCCGCATGCTTGAGAGACTCCTGTGGCTTGGACCTGCACTAACTCTGGAGGAGGGTCTCACTGAGCAATGGCCGGGTGCCTGCTTACCCCAGAAGATGTTCGTGCAATTGCACGGCTGCAGAGGTTCAGAGATTAAGGCAAATGCAACACGCAGCTAGGGCCAGTTTTCACTGCAGTCTGGTGTCTTTGTCCCAGTATCAGTGACTGTGACTGCTCTCCAGGGTCTGCTGGGATCTTTTGCTTATGGGGAGGCGGTATGGCTGCTACCAAATGCTCTCCAAGCAGGAGAAACACTTCTCCCTGTGTGGGACACAGGCCCCTCAGACTGCACTGCCTGCTCCTGGGGATTCGCCCTGCTTCCTCACCAGAACAATGCCAGGCACCGAGCTCTGGAACTTGAGATTCTGCGCTGCACTGTTAACAGAATCCTGGTGGTATTGACACCCTCTCCTTTCTCCCCATGAAGGGTTTAGGTGAACAGATTTCTTATTCAGTCCCCTGTAAATATTTTCACTCTTTTTCTCTCTAGCTACTTTCGGGGGAGTGATTTTCTTGCACAATCCTGATGTGCTGCACTCACCCCCTTTCTTTTTCTCTTCCCTCTCTGCGAAAATAGCTCCCTACCTTCCGTGGCTTTTCTCTCCCCCAGTTCACCTCTCCTGTACCACATACCTGCCAATTTCTGTGGGTTACTTTCTGCAGATTGCTGCATTAATCCTCAGATAAATTTCCTAGGTGTTCAAAATGATTTGGTGCTGATCTAGCTGTGTTTCAAGGACTGAGACAAGCTCAGGGTCTTCATGTGCTCTGCTGTCTTAACCCTTCCCCCCTAAATCATAGTTTTTAACCTGAGCTGGACCCTTAGGGACACTCAGCATTTTGTTTTGTGTATTTTATTGCATTCTGGTTCCAAGATATTTGTTAGTCTCAAACAAACAACTCCCCTCTACCCCCCAAACAAACAAACAGACCCAGCAAGGATATCCTCATCTATCCCCCTCGCATGTTACTAGCTTGTTTTTCTCCTCTGTTATTGAGAAATTCTGGAACCAAAAAGCTGTGTGTGTCTCAGTCTCTCTTACACTTAGAAGTTTTACTGTCTTCACTCATTCTTGACTCCTTCCTGTGTCTAACAGATCAAGTATCTCTTCATATCCAATCACTCACCAAAAGCTGTTTCCTCCTGATGTGGAGGTTTTATCATTTTTTACCTGGGTGTGTGTTGTGGTTTCTTACATTGTCTCCCTGCTTCAGTGTCTTTCTCTTTTACTGCCTTTAGTCACCGCCCCTGAGCTGACGTTCCTAAAACTCATGTGTAATCATGACACTTCTCTCCTTAAAATCCTTTGAGGATTCTCTGTTGCTTAGAGGAAAAGGTTGGCCTATACAGTCCTTCTGTTTGGCCTTCATTTATGGTATCTCTAGATATTTTTCCTCAAGAATCTTTTGTTCCGGTTAGAAGTATTCAAAGTCTTATTTTTCTTTCTGCCTTTGCATATACTTCTACCTATAGTTGCTTTATCTGACCCCTTTTCTTCTTAGTGAGTTCAAATTTATTGTAAAGATATTTCAGATGTCATCTGTTCTGGGAAGCCTTCCCTGCCTCTCCCCAAGAGAGTGAGTTATTCTTTGGCCTGTACTTAACAAAAGTATATTTTCTTAAAAAAATTTTTTTTTAACATCTATTCATTTTTGAGAGACAGAGAGCATGAGTGGGGGAAGGGCAGAGAGAGAGAGAGAGAGAGAGGGAGGGAGGGAGACACAGAATCCGAAGCAGGCTCCAGGCTCTGAGCTGTCAGCACAGAGCCCAGCATGGGGCTGAAACCCGTGGACCGTGAGATCATGACCTGAGCTGAAGTTGGACGCTTAACCAAATGAGCCACCCAGGCACCCCTACAAAAGTGTATTTTATTACTCAGTTGCTCATAGGCATGAAGCAAGACTCAATGTCAGTGGACTAGAGTCTCATAGGAAAGGAAGATGAAGAATTTTTGGTGATTTAAGTACTGTAATATCTGACCTTTATGTACTTCAAACTGAAAAGTAAAGATGTTTAATGCAAGGCCTATGTATTGCTTCCTGTAGGACTCAGACATTTGGAATTTGAGAAAGGCATACTATTAGTTATAATGGGAACTGAGTGAGAATGAAGATCAAGTTATACCTATCAATTAAATAGCAAGTAGAGTTGAGTTTGGTGATGTATGTATCTGCCACTGTTGGAAGAGATAAACTGGTACAGGCACCATTGTCAGTAATAATCAACTTTGTAAATCCAGGACATATCATCATCTCCAACTTATAAAATGCCACATCATAAATAACTCATTCTAGGAAGGCTTTTTTTATAATGGGGTTTTTTAGAATTTGAACTGGAAGCAGGAAGTTGTTTTTAAAATGTGTCTCTTCTGAGGCGCCTGAGTAGCTCAGTCAGTTATGTCCACCTCTTGATTTTGGCTCAGGTCATGATCTCATGGATTGTGAGATTGAGCCCCGCATCGGGCTCTGCGCTGACCATGCGGAGCCAGCTTAGGGTTCTTTCTCTCCCTCTCTCTCTGCCCCTCCTCCGCTCATGTGCATGCTTTTGCTGTCTCTCTCTAAATAAATAAACATTTAAAAAAAGGGGGTGCCTGAGTGGCTCAGTCTATTAAGCGTTCGGCTTCGGCTCAGGTCATGATCTCGTTCGTGGTCCATGAGTTAGATCCCCGCGTCAGGCTCTGTGTTGACAGCTGAGAGGCTGGAGCCTGCTTCGGATTCTGTGTTTTGCTCGCTCTCTGCCCCTCCCCCGCTCGCACTCTGTTTCTCTCGAAAATAAATAAACATTAAAAAAAAATTAAAAATGTGCCTCTGCTGCTTAGATCATTGTAACTATGATTTGCAGTAGTAGTTTCAGATTTCATCACTGGCATCTCACTGGCACATTTAGAAGTTTGTTTGCTATCGCCAGTGCGATACATCTTTTACTCCTGAGCATAAGACTGAAGGTGAAATGTTTTGTCTTTTACAGCTGGAAACAATGTGGAGGTAGATGAATCTCTGTTCCAGGAAATGGATGACTTGGAGCTAGAGGATGATGAGGATGATCCGGACTACAATCCTGCTGACCCAGAGAGTGATTTGACTGACTAATGGACTATCCGCATCCGCAGAGAGGTGTGACTGCCACAGCATCTGTGGCTGTGCTGAGGTGTTGATTTTTCTTTCTTTTTTTCTAAGAAAAAATAATTCTCAGGAGAATATTCTTCTGGTAGCTTTCATCATTGAACTTAATAAACTGACCTTAAAATTTCAAATATAAAATGTTGAGTCCCTCTTATTGTTAGGAGTAAGGTCATACGTATAAAATCATGTAGCGTTAGAGATCCAGCCTATAACACTAAGACTAGAAGACAGTCTGCTACTGTGTACAGGTGTGGGCTCATATACAAGGAGTTGTAATAACTTGGAATTTTTATGTGGGAGACAGTGATGGCTTTTGGATTCTAAGTGTTGTCATTAATATAAAATGTCAGAGAACAGAGGTGAAGAGAACATTAAGCCTTCTGAATTCTAGCCTTTGGGCATGACATATTTAAGTCTTTGCAAAGCCAGAAACCTGAATATAGTCAGAATTACAAAGGCCTTTAGTCTTATGGTAGTGTTTGAATCAGAATCCTTTGTGGTTATTCCAAGGTGTGCACTTGTAGGCCCTCCGCAGTTGAGGTTATTAAACACTGACCTTAATCTGAATTTTAAAACAGTGAAATCTCATGCCGGTGACACAGGTGATACTGTTGCATACTCCTTATTCAGAACCATAGTCCTGTAGTTGTGAAATAGATACATTGTGATGTTCCTCCACTCTTCGAATTTAACCAGTCTGGAAAGGTCTGGATTTTGGGGGTTGTACAGTGTCTGCAAGAGAACACACATCCACATTCATGTACTTGTGAGACCTTCTTCATCATAGCTTGGAATGATTGATTTGGGGACCCCAGGTAGGAGAGCCAGGCTTCATGCAGGTTATCTAGGCACTGCAACTTTGGAAAATTGAATCTTAATCCTAATAGGGAATTACTTGTGCTATTACAAAAAGCTGCCTCCTTTCAAAAATACACGTATTACGCATCCACAGATAAGCAGTATCAATCCCATGTTTATTTTTGGATTTGGGTTTATGGTTAAAATCAAATTATTTAAGACAAAATTGAGGAATATAATACTATCATTGAGGAATGTAATACTTTTTCACCAGCTTTGGTTCTGACCAATAGAAGGGAATACCAGTAGTGTTTGTCATTTCTCTACAGAGAGAAGTCCAAAAATTTGTGTTGTGTGAGAATTTACTTTTTCTAAGAAGAGATCCTTTCTGAAGCTGATCAGTAGATGCATTAAGAACTTGAGAGCCGTTGGGGCGCCTGAGTGGCTCAGTTGGTTGAGTGTTTGACTTCGGCTCAGGTCATGATCTCACGGTTTGTGGGTTTGAGCCCTGTGTCGGGCTCTGTGCTGACTGCTCAGAGCCTGGAGCCTCCTTCAGACTCTGTGTCTCCCTCTCTCTCTCTGCCCATCCACTGCTCACACTCTGTCTCTTTTTGTCTTTCAAAAATGAATAAATGTTTAAAAAAAAAAAAAAAGAACTTGAGAGTAGTTTAATTAAGGGTAAGAAAAGCAATGATGAACAATATAGTGCTGAGATCAGTGAGGACTTGACCTTAAAGTGTCAAGAATGATTCTACCTCCCTCTCACACAAGACTTTTTTAAAGTATATGGTTGATTTTGTTTTTTTTTTTTTAAGTTTATTTATTTATTTTGAGAAGGGGTGGGGAGGGGCAGGGAGAGAGGGAGAGAGAATCCCAAGCAGGCTCTGCACTGTCTAGTATAGAGCTTGACGTGGGGTTCAAACTCAGGAACCATGAGATCATGACCTGAGCCAAAATCAAGAGTTGGATGCTTAACCGACTGAGTCACCCAGGTGCCCCAGTCACCCAGGTGCCCCTGAGTCACCCAGGTGCCCCTGAAGTATTGAAGTGGATTCCATCTTTGTCATTTCAGAATGTAGGTAGAACCTGATGATATGGAAATGAAGACTCAGAGCTTGTTGTAATGATACACCCAAGTATTTTCATCCAAAGTAAATATTAACTTTAATATTGCTTTTATTTTATGGGAATTAACCAAAGACTCTACTCAAACTGGAGCACACATAATCCCAGGATGCGCAAAAGCATGACTGGTGGTATTTGAAGCAGTAATTGGCCATCTTGGATTCTCAGTTTTGCTCTTGGATTTGGGAAAATTTTTGCTTTTGTTTTTCTACTTATGCTAAGTTGTATGAAGTATTATAAGATTAAAAACGAATACTACTATGTGTATTCATTGCTGTATGCCTGTGACAATGTCTGGCACCAAATAGGCATCTATTATTTGTTGAATTGAGTGAATTATGCAAAGCTCTCCTGCATTTTAAAGGTAAACTATGGCAGTTCAAGGAAGTGTTTTATTTGCTATATGCAGCTTTGAGTAATGCCTCCAGATTCTGCATTACTTCATATTCTTCTGCCAGGAGAGGTGCCTTAGGAAAAAAGTGCACTGATCTAAGGCAAACACCTCTAAAAGGTTACATGAACATTTCCTATTTGAGGTAAAACCAGAAAGAGTGATTGGTAACATTTCTTATGGATGAAAGAATGAGTTCATTGATTGTACTGTCACAAACTCCAAAGGTATATGTGTCAAGTGGCAAAGAGATACATTCTTGGATTCTAGGAGAAAGGAGAGTGTGAGTTTTCAATATGTATGTGCTAGCCCATTGTTTGTGTTATGGAGGTGCAAACAGAAAGCAGGTAAACTATCTCAAGTAGCTCATAGTGTTTTGTCTTTTAGAGAACATAAATGTCCAGCAACAAAGGTAAACATCATATGATTATATATAAAAATGAGTCACACACTTCCAGAACTGTAGGGAGTAATTTTAGAGAGTCCATGGAGTTCTAAAGTGATAGGGAATGTTTTTTCACCAATGCACATGGAGTAGGAGTCCATATAAAGACGTATATGGGAATGACATTAGCTTGTTTGCAGCTTTAGGACCTATGTCAGAGTAACAGAGGTGCAGAATACTGCCATAAGGTTTATCATGAAGTTTATAGCTTTCAGTTTAATTTCCCCTTTGTTGGGGAAAGGACTTGGAAAGAAAAGGGGTGAGGTGGGGTGGTAATGCACGACTTAGTGCACCTTCCATTAATAGAAAAATGGGAATATGTTGGAAAACGTTTATGACTATTGTAAAGGAATGCCAAATCAAAATTTTAATTAACAGTGCTGTGTAGAGCCATTTTGGCACCTGAAGTAAAAGGAAAAATCAGTAATTACTTAAAATTTGGATATTTTATTTATCATGGATTTTACGTTAAATCTTTATTTTTAAAAATATTGCATTAAAATGTTGATCTTAATAACTGAGTTTTTGGTGCTTTTTAAAATTTTGCACCCAAGATCAGTGCCTCACTCACATTATCGTAGTCCTTGGTAGGTCGAAAAGGCTTTCAGGGTTTCCTGGCCTCCATCCTAAGAATATTAGGGAGAAAGGCCTGGAGTTGGAACCTGGTGAAGATTTAGGTAAAGGGTGCTTCTTTGTGTAAATGAAGATGCTCGGAAGACAAGCAGAATGAGCCATACTGTTACCAACTTCAAGCAGATAGTTAAACTGAAGTAATTAAGGGCCTGGAAATTATTAGATTATGGGCTACTGCACATGCTTGAGATACCAACTGGTAGGTTATGGCTTTGACCATAAGAGTCCAAACCTATGTAGATGTGATATAATCATTAAAGAAAAATGAATTACACCCAGATTTGTTGGTCTCTTGAACAAATTGATTCTTGTAGAACTCAGACTGTCTAGAAAGTATGGATCTACAAAATTTTCCACCTATACTTTTGGGATAATGTTTTAAAAGAACTTCGATATTGGGGCGCCTGGGTGGCGCAGTCGGTTAAGCGTCCGACTTCAGCCAGGTCACGATCTTGCGGTCCGTGAGTTCGAGCCCCGCGTCAGACTCTGGGCTGATGGCTCAGAGCCTGGAGCCTGTTTCCGATTCTGTGTCTCCCTCTCTCTCTGCACCCCCCCCCCCCCCCCCCCCCCCCCCGTTCATGCTCTGTCTCTCTCTGTCCTAAAAATAAATAAACGTTGAAAAAAAAATTTTTTTTAAAAGAACTTCGATATTAATTTGGATGTATCTTTTGACATTTAAATTTTGTTTTTAAAGGTTAGACTGTTTCTATTATTTGGAAAGGCCCTTAATACTTGAGGATCTGTTACTAAGGATGTTTTCTAAAAAGATAAATATTGATGCTATGGCCCTTGAAAATGACATTAAAGGAGAGTGTTAGGCACATTCTCAAAGGTATGCATTTAGTGTCTTTTTTTTTTTTTTTGCAATCATCAACTAATTTTTGAAAAATGTTTATTTATTTTGAGTGCAAGCAGGGGAGGGGCAGAGAGAGAGAATCCCAGCAGGCTTTGTGCCTAGAGCACTGAGAGCGCAGACAGCACACAACCAGATGAGGGGCTCAAATTCAAAAACTGTGAGATCATGACTGAGTTGAATTCAAGAGTTGCATGCTTCACTGATTGAGCCACCCAGGTGCCCCTATTAGCAACTAATTTTAGTAGATTCTGTCTGAGATAGGAAGTTCTCTGTGTCCATGTATTTTATGGAAGGAGGTTGTATTTCTCTCTCTTAGACATAGATGCACAATTGAAAATGTGCCAGCACACGTTGAGCCAGCCCCAGAGAGTTTGAACACAAGGGGAAAATGTGAATATTTAATATTTAATACTTCATATTTTAGTTCACCACTGAAGGTTAATGCCTTGTGTAGTATGAAAATCTAAGAGATGGTTCTGGCAGAGGGGTGAGAACTGGAATAGGCCCTCCTAACTGGGAGCTTCCGATCATTCATTTAATCTCTGATCCTCAACTTCCTCACCTGTAAGGTGGGGATCACAATACTTCTAGAACACGACAATTTTATTCAAAAAGGACAGTTAATAAACATGGTCAAAACTTGGTGAATTTTTCATGGGACTTTGTCTACAAATCTTCTCGTGTTTCCCACACCACCTTTTCCCCCTGCCTCACACAATGAAATTATAGGGAATAAGTGTACTGCCTTGGACCAAATGTTTGTGTCCCCCCAGAAATTCATATGATGAAATCCTAACTCCCAAGGTGATAATGCTAGGAGGTGAGCTTTGGGGAGGTGATGATTGGGATTAGGGCTCTTATAAAAATGAAAGCAGACTTGAGCTCCCTTACTGCTTCTGCCATGTGAGGTCACAGAAGACTACGAAGGAAGGGGATTCTCTCTAGGTATGAATCTGCTGGTGATATGATCTAGGACTTCCCAGCCTCAGAACTGTGAGAAATAAGTGTCTTCATAAGCCACTCAGTGTATGCTATCTTGTGATAGCAGCCTGATTGGACTAAGACAAATATTGCTCCACTTCCTTTTGCCAATATTACATTAACATATTGAATCCGGGAGAAAACCAAACATTTAGTAGTGCAGATGGCACCTCCTTCAGCTGCAGTTACACAAATGTTACCTGCCTTCACATCTGTAGCAGCCAAACTGCCTCAGGTTAAAACAATTTGAAGGGCAGCCCAACTCTTTAGCTCCTTGTGTGATCACTTGTGGGTTTTGTTGCTAGTGCATTGCAGTGCAACTTCTCCCTCTGCCCAGAGCACCTGCCTTCACTCCCTCACAGGTGTTGTTCCTGAGGGCAGTTCTCAGTCCTCATGCAAATCTCAGTGTGTGTCCTGGGAGAACGCAAACTAAAACATCTTATGATTTCAATTACAGCATCGTGGTGACCTATGGCACAACAGCACTAGAGCAGAACTGGCTGAGGGCAGAGTTTGGTGGGATGGCTGTTGACTAGGGCCCCTGGCTACCCACACACCCCAAGTGGTGCTAGGGAAGTGGTTCTGGGTGGGGTTTGGAAATGTATGGGAGCATTTTTCTTTGTCATATCAGGCTGGGAAGAAGCCAGGGATCCTAACAGTTTCTGCTGTGAGGACAATCCCACAAGAGGAAAAACTATTGCAGAAACAAAAGGCTCAAAAGTTAAAAAAAGAAACCTTATTCCCTATACTGTCCACTTGTTCATGTTATGTCTCCCATGCATTCCTTGTTACTTTTACCTCGTTGTGGGGTGTTTTGTACTTCTCCAGAATTTATAGATAGTGAAAGATGGGCTGAAGGGGATTTAGGCCACCATACCAGACCTGGAGTGATAATTTTGATTCTAGGATATTAAATGGAGTTTGGACAACTATGATGTGTTTTAAGCACATCTAGAATGGACTGATTTCAAAATAAAGTCAGAGCCTTCCCAGTAGCGTTCTCCCTGTTCCAGGAGGAATAATATTTTCGTAGAGATAAAACAAGCACCTATCATTGTTCCTTGGACCCTTGGTCTTTCTTAGGTTCTTTGCCTAATCTTTCTTATATGGCTCTTCTTCCACATAACAATTGTACTGCATTAAAACCCCATCTCAGTCTGCATTTAGATAAAATTCCAGACAGGAGATTCTTCATTCAGCCTTACTAAAAGGAGTAATAGGTGACATCAGCATCCTGGCAGTGTAAGTTGTTCATTTTTCTCTCCCCTCAATTTGCGTGTAATTGGACATCCATGACTGAAAAAAAGTGCCTCTACAGAGCATACGGGGACATTAGAGATCATCCATGTGCATCCAAAGTGGGTGGATTGAGAACCAGAGAGGCTATGGGGCCAAAGGGCCAAGGGAGGTGCAGCAGCCAGAGCGGCAGTGCTGGAACCAGCAGAGGAGGCAGAGGAGGCGGAAAGCACAGGTGGTAAGTGAAGTCCTCCCGACTGCTCAGGTGCAGCTGGAGGGGCCTGTTGCTCTTCAGCAGCACCTGGGTTTCCCGGAAGAGAACTCTGCGACTGGGACAAAGGATGGAAAGGGAAGAAGGCAGAGAAAGAGAATTGACAGAAGATGTGTTCTGCTGTCTGCCTTGGTATTTCAGGAAGAAGTTTGGGACCTCTGAGATACCTTCCACCCATCCCAGTGTCCTTGGGCACACCCAAAGACCCAAGGGCTAAGCCCACAACTCTCCTGCCACTTTTTAAAAAATGCCAGATCCTTTAGGTATGCTCCTAATTTAATGGTGAGTCAGATTCAGTAAGAGAAAATAAAATAATTGTGCTATATCATGAACTGAGAAACAAAGGTAAGTTTCTGATTGCCAATCTGTTTAACTGTTAGAGTCAAAGCCTTTTCTACACAAGAAAGGTATTCAGGCCTTCAAGTGAGATGACAAAGGCACATTTCATCCACTATGAAGAATCATAGTAATACAGTATCACACAGGATAAAGGGCAATCCTTCAGAGCCAAATTCAAAGACAAAATATTGTGATCTGATGTATAATTCAAGACAGCTTTTATGAAGAAATTCCATAAGCTACAAGAAAATTTAGAAGGCAGTTCCATGAACTGAAGCATAAAACTAATGAACAGAAGGAGTACTTTACCAAAGAGATTGGAATTATAAAAAAAAGACTCAAGCAAATTCTGGAGCTGAGAGACTCAAATGAGATGAAAAGTGCAGTAAGAAGCATTAGAAATACAGCAGGTCACATGGAAGAGAGATTAAGTTACCTGGAGGATAGGAATTAGAAATGATTCAAGTAGAAAAGGAGAGAGCTAGGATTTCAAACAAGTGACGAAACCCTATGTGAGTTATCAGACTATTAGAAAAGCCAATATAAGATTAAGGAGTGTATCAGGAGAACAGAGGAAAGGGTCAGGGAAACCTGGGAAAGGAATTTAACATACAAGTCAACAGAGCTCATAGAACATTTTATTATCTCAATGGGAAAACAATGAGACATTATGATGAGTGTCCAAACTCAATGATAGAACTCTTAAGGCAAGGGAAAGAAGAGTTAGCCCACAAAGAACCCCTACCCTTTACCCCCTATGCCTTAGGCTATTAGCAGATTTCTCAGCAGGAACTCGAGGGAGTTTACCACTAGACCTGCCTTGCAAGAAATGCAGAAAGAACTCTTCCAGCTGAAATGAAAGACACTAATAAATGAAATCGCATAAAACTCTGATAAAGGTGATACAGACAGTCAAAATTAGGATATTAACTCTGTTTAAGAATAGTTTGTCAAACAATTACAGAATAGGGTAAAGGAAGAGAGCATTAAAAATAATGATAGTCACTATAGTTGGTTAACAAATTCATAGCATAATAAGAGGTAATTTGTGACATCAAAAACATAAAAGAGGGTAACATAGACAAGTTAATTTGAGCTGCTAGTGGCAGAAAAAGGGCTAGCATTTTTTATTTAAGCCTCAAGGTAACTGTAAAGCAAAAATGTAGAGCAGATACAAATGAATATGAGTTGCTAGCAAAAGAAAAAGGCCCACATGTTTTATGTAAGCCTCAAGGAAACACTGAAGCAAAAATCTAGAGCAGACACAAAACATGGAAAAAAAGAAAAAAGGCCACAT
Source organism: Prionailurus bengalensis (assembly GCF_016509475.1). NCBI lineage: Eukaryota > Metazoa > Chordata > Mammalia > Carnivora > Felidae > Prionailurus > Prionailurus bengalensis. The sequence continues at coordinate 105,031,700 of NC_057349.1, forward strand.
ATCACGACAAAACCCACCAATTAACAAGGGAGGCAGAAACAGAATGAAAAAGAAACAATATAGATGGGACATAGCAAATGAACACTAATAAGTTCTACATATTAATAATCCCCCTAAAAATAAATGGATAAATTTACCAATCATGAAGCACACAGTGGTTGTATGGTTAAAGAAACAAGACCCAACTATATGTCACCTACAGGAGACATTTCAGCTCTAAAGACATACATAAGCTCAAAGTGAAGTGATGGCAGATGATTTTCCAAGCAAGTGAAAACCAAAAGACAATAGCTGCAGCCTACTATATATCAAACAAACTGAATTTCAAGTCAAAATCAGAAGTGGTAACACAAGACAGGAAGGTCATTACGTAATGATAAAAGGGTCAATACAGCAAGTAGATGTAAAAACCACAAACAAGTATTTGTACTCTAACATTCAAGCACTGAAGTCTGTTAAGCAAATACCAACAGATCTTAAGGGAGAAACATATAGCAATCCATTAATAGTAGGGGACTTCATTACCTGACTGTCAGCAGTAGATACGTTACCCAGACAGAAAATCAACAAGGAAACATTGCAATGGAACAGTACCTTAGAAGAAATGGGCTTTAGAGACTTCTTTTTTTTTTTTATTTTTAAAAAAAAAATTTTTTTTTTAACGTTTATTTATTTTTGAGATAGAGAGAGACAGAGCATGAACGGGAGAGGGGCAGAGAGAGAGGGAGACACAGAATCGGAAACAGGCTCCAGGCTCTGAGCCATCAGCCCAGAGCCCGACGCGGGGCTCGAACTCACGGACCGCGAGATCGTGACCTGGCTGAAGTCGGACGCTTAACCGACTGCGCCACCCAGGCGCCCCTAGAGACTTCTTTAAAAAAAATTTTTTTTTAACTTTAATTTTATCTTATTTTTTGAGAGAGAGACAGAGAGCAAGTTGGGGAGGGGCAGAGAGAGAGAGAGAGTGAGGGAGACACAGAATCCGAAGCAGGCTCCAGGCTCTGAGCTAAGCACAGAGCCCGATGCGGGGCTCAAACTCATGAACTGTGAGATCATGACCTGAGTCGAAGTCAGATGCTTAACCAACTGAGTCACCCAGGTACCCCTAAGAGACATCTATAGGACATTCCCTCCAATATTTGCCAAGTGCACACTCATCTCTTTATTCTGCAGGATAGATTATATGATGGGACACAAAACAAATCTCAGATTTCCCTATCTTTCCTATTTATGGAACTGACAATAAGAAAGTGAGAAGATTCACAAATATATGGAAACTGAACAAAATACTTCTGAATAACCAAAAAGTCAAAAGTAAATCAAAATGAAAATAAAACATTATCTCAAAACAAATGAAATGGAAAGACAACATATCAAATCTTATGGGATAGAGAGAAAAACTGTTCTGGATAGAAATGTAATAATAATCAAAAAATCAAAGAATTAGGAAGACATCAAATAAACTACCTAATTTTACAGCATAAGGAACTGGAGAAGGACAAGTTAAGTCCAAACTTATTAGAAGGAAGGAAATAATAGAGATGAAAGATCAGAGCAGAAATGAAATGAAGACCCAAACAACAACAAAACAACAAAAAGGAACAACAAAATTAAAATCTGGTTCTTTGAAAAGATCGACCAAGTTGAAAAAATTTTAGCTAGACTATCTAAGAACAAAAGAGAGATAACTCAAATAAAATTAGAAACAGAAGAGGAGACATTGCAAGCGATACTACAGCAATACATAGGAGCATAAGACGCTACTATGAACAATTGTATGCCAGCAAATTACATAACCTAGAAGATAGGATGCATTTCTAGAAACACAGCCTTAGCAAGACTGAATCCAGAAGAAAGAGAAAAATAGACAAATGAGTAAATTGAGAGATTTATGAGTAATCAGCCCAACACAACCCCCCAGGAACTGATGGCTTTACAGGTGAATTCTACCAAACATTTAAAGAAACATCATTCCTCCACAAACTCTTCCATAATACCAAAGTGAAGGGCATGCTTCTAAATTTGTTCTGTGGGGCCAATGTTACCCTCATACCCAAACCAGATAAGAATACCACAAGAAGAGAAAACTATAGGCCTATATCCCTGATGCAAAAATTTTCAACAAAATAGCAAATTAAATTCAAGAACACCTGGACAAAATTAGGTTTCTCTCAAGGATGCAAGTTTCCTTTAACACACACACTTCAATAAATGTAATATGTCAATAAAATAAAAAATAATACCATAATTATGTCACTAGACACAGAAAAACGCAACTCATACAGCATCCTTCATGTTATAAAGCCTTAATAGATTGAGTATAGAAGGAATACACCTCAACATAGTATGGACTATATATGAAAAGCCACAGCTAATATTATATTCAATAGTGAAAAGTTGAAAGCTTTTTCTCTAAGATCAGGATCAAGACATGAATGCCCACTCTCACCATTATTGTGGTACTAGAAGTCCTGGCTAGAACCATTAGGCAAGACGAAGAAAGAAAAGGCATCCAAATCAGAAAGGCAAAAGTAAAATGGTCACTATGTGCAACTGATATGATTTTATATATAGAAAATCCTGAAGAGTCAATCATAAAACTGTTCAAATTAATCAGAGTAAAGTTTCAGGATACAAAATCTATATACAGAAATCAGTTTCATTATTTTACAGTAATAATGCACACCTGAAAAAAAATAAAAATATCTTGTTCAGAGTAGCATCAAAAATAAAAACAAAAAATCTAGATAATTTAGCCAGGGAAGTGAAAGACCTATATGATGAAAAGTACAAGACTTTGCTGAAAGAAATCAAAGAAGGCACAAACAAATGGAAGTCACCTCATGATTGTGGATTGGAAAAATTAATATCATAAAATGCTCATACCACCCAAAGCAATCAAGAGATTGAACTCAATACTCATTAAAATACCAAAATCATTCACAAAAACAACAATCCTAAAATGTATGTTTTAGTAGTTTAACTGTGATATGTGTAGCTTTTGTCCTATTCACGTTTATCCTACTTGTTCGTCGAGCTTTATGGATGTGTAAACTAATATTTTTCCTCAAATATGGGAAATTCTTGACCATACTTTCTTCAAAGATTTTTTTCTGTCCTTTCCTTCTGTCTATGTTCCTCTGTTTGATATGTTCTACAGGTCCCTGAGGTTATGTTCAGTTTTCTTCATTCTTTGTGTTTCTGTTCTTTTTATTCTTTGTAATTCTCTTCACTACTGATCTGTCTTCATGTTCCATGATTCTTTGTTCTGTCGGATCAAACTTGTTGAGATCTAAGGACTCAATAAATGAACATTGTTTTATAGCTGTTATTTTATTTTTTTGCTAAGTCCAGCATCTGGGTCCATTCAGAGACAGTTTTTACTAATTGCCCTTTATTCCCCTGAATATGTGTTACACTTTCTTGTTTTTTGACATATGGTAGTTTTGTCAGAAACTGGATATTTTAGGTAATATACATTCTCTAGATTCCAATCTTGTCCTAGAAGTGGTTGTTCTGCCTTTTTTTTTTCACTTTCTTTTTAGTGATTTACTAGGACTAATTATGGAGTCTATCCCCAACAGCATACACACTTTCAAATCACTACTCAAATTTTTAAAATTTTTGTGTTATAGTTAAGACAAGGCCAATAGAGCTTAGTAGTCAGGCAATATTAGGTCAGAGGTTGTGCTTAAACTCAAAACTGGGTAATTTTCCCACTTTTCAGCCTTACAAGTTTTGCAAATAACTAAAATTTTCGAGAATCATAAGAATCAGGGGCCCCTGGGTAGCTGAGTTGCCTAAGTGTCCGACTTCGGCTCAGGTCATGATCTCACAGTCCGTGAGTTCGAGCCCGCGTTGGGCTCTGGGCTGACAGCTCAGAGCCTGGAGCCTGCTTCAGATTCTGTGTCTGCCTCTCTCTCTGCCCCTCCTCTGCTCGCACTCTGTCTCTCTCTGAAAAGTAAAATAAAAACATAAAAAAATTAAAAAAAAAGAATCGTAAGGATCAGTTTGCTTTTCTCAAGTTTTTTATTTTAGTGAATCACAATTATTCCTTTCTAGCAATTAACAACTTTGGCTTCAGGAATGTGTTATGTTTTAAGTTAGGAAATAGTGTGAGAAAAAGTTTGTCTTCATAATTACAGGGTCCAATTTCTGTCACATTAAAGACTTCTTTGTTTTTAATTTAAATTTTAGCTAGTTAACATAAAGTGCAATATTGGTTTCAGGAGTAGAATTCAGCGATTCGTCCCCTTACATACAACACCCAGTGCTCATCATAACAAGTGCCCTCCTTAATACCCATCATTCATATATCCCATCTCCCACCCTTCTCCCTCCATCCATCTCAGTTTCTTCTCTATTGTTGAATCTCTGTGGTTTAAACATTTTCTTAACAGTAATGATTACTCCAATAAAAAGGATTAAATCGTTTCTTTGGATCAAATTTTTATTTAATGAAAGGTGACAATAGGACAGATGAAACCATGAATTCCAAAGTTACTGAGAGTAGTTCTAAATAAGAAACACAATCTACTTTTCCCAAATAAGGGTGAGAGGATATGTATTAGGAAGGACTTGAGTCCAGTTCCAAATCAGATAGTGTGCATGCAGTAACATCAACAAATGCCAAAGTTTGGTGATTTATCTTAGTATAAATGAAGAAATGTTTGTTATTCAGGAAGCACTAACAACAGAAGAGAAGCAGCATCTAAGGTCAATAACCCAAGTACATATAGAGGGAGTTTGAATAAACCTTAGGTGTTTATCCAGAGGCAATTTGAATAAACCTTAGATGTTTATCGTTTAGGACCATTCTGTTCAGAAGACAAACTGGATAGAGTGTGGAACCCCTGAAAAAGAGGACACAAAACGATACCTGAACTGCCAACCCCAGGACCTGTGATTCCCTCTGTGGTATCACATCCCTATCTGGTATGAAGACCTCACCACTCACTCAACAGTGACAAAACTGAGGGGAATAATGGCAGGTAAACAGTGATTGGTAGTTACATGAGTATTACATTTGTGTCAAGCAAATTGTAGAATTATGGAAAGTCTCTAATCCTTCAAAATTAATGTATTTACTTCTTGCATATGTAGATTTCTTGTCTCAACTTCTCAATTGTTCACACTACTCATATTCTCAATTTTGTTTCATAAGAAACAACACAAAGACTTAAAGACACCAATAGTAGTGCTATTGAAGTAGAGGCAACTCAATCCATTGTACTCCGGACTATGGCCATTAGAGTATCATGAGTGGGACAGCAAGCAAATACATCTTTATTTTCTGGTATCACTCGAAAGCAGAGATTTTGAACCATGCCCAGCAGCTCTGAGTAGCACTGACCTGCTTGAACCATTTACTGTCCATTATTTGTAGTAAATGCATCAGGGCTTCCCCCCCAGTCATTTGGATGATCTGCTGGTTAGCATCAGCCTAATCCTTCCTCCTTAATGGGTTATTGATTCTGGGAGTTCTGCTAATGGGTGAATCCTTAAATCTCTTTGTGGAAATTTTAGTCTTTGTGTCTTTATCAGCAGCAACACAATTATTCTTCTCACTGGCATTTATATTAGAATTTAACACTTAATTTGAATGAACAAACTATTGGTGAGTAGTTTCATTCTTGATGGGGGTGAAAATCTTTTCACTTTTCCTTTCTAGGTTCTTTGACTGTTATGATAATTAAATTGACTTAAGATAGATTAATAGGAGAAAAATGTAATGATATATGTATGGGAGACCCACAAGGCATGAAGAGTCAAAGACAGTATCACAAGTGAGGTTTATTTGCCATGCTGAGCTAAGGAGAAGCAGGTGAAAGGGTTGAGAAAGGGAATTCACAGGAAATGCAAAGAACACATGTTGGATAAACAGAAGTGTGTCCTGCCATGCGGTTGGGGTCTTTCAGAAATAAAAAGTTATATGTGGTAGTAACTCTCTTTGTGGTACAGGCCGGCATCTAAATTCTTTTAGGCAGTTAAGGAAAATGTAAAAAGCTTTTGTGAGTCTGGAGGGCCTTAATTGCTTTCAGCAAAATAAAAAATTCCACCTGCCAAATTGGTGTTTTTAGGGGTGACTTCCTCTGCCCCCCCTCACTTCTCTGAACTGTACTAGTTATGCTGTTTTAGGTGTTTGGTGATTATATCAAACAGTAGGCCCAGTTATCAGCTCTTATATATGGAACAAAAATATACTATAACTCTTTGCTCTGATTTTCAATAAATTGAGCCAATACATGTTTCCAAGTACTTATTTAGATATTTAAGCACATATATGAAAGAAAGGTACAATTCACCATGATAGTAGTAAAAATATACTAGGATCTAATATGAGTAGAGTATGATGGTAGAATTATGTTTACTTCATGAAAAGATCAAGATGTTACAAGCTCATTGTTGTTGTTTTGATCCCAAGACATGGAATTGACTACTCTTAGGGAGCCACTGCTTCTTTATAATGGAAGTTAACATTAGAGCCCAATGGGTATGGATGTGTAAATTAGGTTGTTTCTTTGAACACAGGATGGCAAAGAAGAGACACCTTAAATAACTCTAGTGACAGAATAACTTACCTCCTCTCTCTTCCTCCACCCTTCCCTCTCTGGTCCCCCACTTCCTTCCCTGGATGTGAATTCTTATTGATGCTTACAACTAATTTGCAGCTTTCATGAATCTCCTTTGTAGAATTCCCCTGGAAAGCCATCTGGCCCTGGACTCTTGTGTTTTGTGGAGTTTTGATTACTAATTCTATTTCTTTACTGGTTATGGGTCTTTTCAAATTTTCTATGTCTTCCTGTTTCAGTTTTGGTAGTTAATATGTTTTTAGTAATTTGTCCATTTCTTCCAGATTGCCAATAATATTCTCTTATTTGTATTTTTGCTGTGTTGATTGTGATCCCTCCTCTTTCATTCTTGATTTTATTTATTTGGGTCCTTTTCTTTTTCTTTTTGATCAAACTGGCTAGGGGATTTATCAATTTTGTTAATTCTTTCAAAGAACCAGCTTCGGGTTTCATTGATCTGTTCTCATGTTTTTTTGTTTGTTTGTTTTTGTTTTTTGTTTGTTTTGTTGTTTTTGTTTTTGTTTTGGTTTTGGTTTCAATAGCATTGATTTCTGCTCTAATCTTTATTATTTCCTGTCTTCTGCTGGTTTGGGGTTTTATTTGCTGTTCTCTTTCTAGTTCTTTAAGGTGTAATGTTAGATTTTGTATCTGAGACCTTTCTTCCTTTTTAGGAAGGCTGGAATGCTACATACTTCCCTGTTAACACTGCCTTTGCCGCATCCCAGAGGTTTTGGGTTGTGGTGTTATCATTTACTTTGGTTTCCATATACTTTTTAATTTCCTCTTTAATTTCTTGGTTAACCCATTCATTCTTTAGTAGGATGTCCTTTAGTCTCCAAGTATTTGTTATCTTTCCTTATTTTTTCTTGTGGTTGATTTCAAGTTTCATAGCATTGTGGTCTGAAAATATGCATGTAGTATCTCAATCTTTTTGTACTTGTTGAAGGTGATGAATCTCCTTTGTAAAGAGAGGCTGTCATTCCTAGTTTTTCTAGTAATAGTGTGACTGCAAAAATATTTTTTAAGTTACTTACTTCCCTGTTTCTTAAAATGAGCCTTGGCCCAGGCTTCCTGGAATTGCTTTGAAAATTGTGTGATTCTGAAGGTCTTATTTTTTCAACTCTTCCTATGACTAACTATTTTGTGGAAATGGAAATAAAGGACAGTTCAGAGTCATGTAGAAGAACCCCCAAGTCAAATAAAACCTCAGAGTTCATAGTATCAAAATAGATTTTTTTCATAAGGCTACCTACAGATAATAATGAAAGGCAAAGTATACCCATCAATGATGACTCACAAAGTTTGGTTTGCACTTTCAGCATATGACCCATAATTTGAATGTTTTCTTCCATACTTACTTTGTGCCATTGTCCATTGGTCATTATGGACAATTTAATTGCTCACATGCAATTTCTCAGGCATTCTGGAATATATTCATGTCTATTAGTTCATGCCTGTTCCACCCCAATTACTCTAAGCAAGTAGCAAGTTAGGAAATAAAGCAAAGTTCAAATTAAAAGTTACCGAAAACCTTATGAATACATAACTCCCACCCAGAAAGTATATAAATAAAACTTGTACAAGCCTGCTAGAAGCTAAAATATTGTACTACAGTTCCAGGGGGATAAAAACTCAGCTGCTGAAGGAGTAGTGGGAAACAAATGTTTCTGAAGCCCATTCAAGTCCACTTTGTATATTCAATCTCTCTCTTCCGATATCTTTCTATGATTATATCTATCTATCTATCTATCTATCTATCTATCTAATGTATATATGATTTCTGCTTTAGATATATCTATATATATGTGATTCTATCTATCTATCTATCTATCTATCTATCTATCTATATCTATATATATGTGATTCTATCTATATATCTATATATATGTATCTATATATATATCTATATAGATCTATAGATCTATATATCTATAGATCTATAGATCTATATATCTATATATATAGATATATATATCTATATATAGATCTATATGTCTATATATATCTATAGATCTATATATCTATATATATCTGTATATATGTGATATATATCTGTATATATGTGATATATATATACATATATCTATATCTATATCTATATCTATATCTATATATATCTGTATATATGTGATATATATCTGTATATATGTGATTCTATCTATATATCTATATATATGTATCTATATATATATCTATATATATCTATAGATCTATATATCTATATATATCTATAGATCTATATATCTATATATATAGATATATATATATCTATATATAGATCTATATATCTATATATATCTATAGATCTATATATCTATATAGATCTATCTATCTATCTATATATATATGTGATTCTATCTATTCTATCTAATCTATCATCTATTATCTATCTATGATTTCTGATTAAGAGCATTTTTTTTGCAATTGCATAATTATTTTTTCACTATTTCCCCTGTACCTACATAAATGGAGCACACACACATAAAACTAAGACCTAGCCCATAAACACCTGGCTCCTGGGCATCAGACCAAACTCTACAGGTCTGGAATCTAGTATAGTAGCTTCCAGAGCCAGTCAGGTGTCAGTGTTTGTGAAGAAAACAAGAGATAAGCTTCTTCTCTCAGCATATATATATATAGCCACCAACTGAAAATATGGAAGGGAATACTGCATAAAATTTTACTGCATTTCTTCCAAATAATTTTGTCTGTTTTTTGTAGGTAACTGAAATATGGAAGATGCAGACTCATTTTTATTCAAATTTAAAGGATATCATTTTGGTCGTGAAGAACTTGATATTGGATTTATAGAAAATTTAGATGATTTTGTAATCAGAGAAAGTGATGTCTTCATTATTACATACCCCAAATCTGGTGAGTTCTGTATTCTAATAGCTAATCAAATAAATGAAATGATACTTTTATAATATTGGAATTCTGTCTTTTTACTAGTAGTATATACAGAGATAAACACTTGATGCATTAGATATTATAGTGTGAGCTGAATTGAATATTCTATGAATTAAGATCTTTTACAACATAGCTGTAAGTTATTTTTTGTTTGTACAAGAAAATGGAGAAAATATTGAAGTAGATAGATTGAAGACACCCTATCAAACACTAAATTGCTGAAGTGGCTGGGAAAGGACTCAGGAATATGTACCATTTAGGCAGCTACTTCAGACATATAGTTGAGCTGCATTTAATAGCCAAGTGCATGAGAAGGAAAATTAACTTATACTAATTACCATAGTGTGTAATAATCCCAAAGTATATGGGTCTTATTTTGTTATAGCACTCATATCAGGCTAATATATATGTGTGTGTATATATGCATATATACCTATTTATGTGTGTATATACTTTCACAGCTATTCAAATTCTTTGCCAATGTTTTAAATGGATTTTTGTTATTTTTGCTATTTTCTTGTATGAGTTCTTGATATATTTTGGATATTGACCCTTTATTTGATAAACGATTTACAAATATTTCCCCTTTTAATAGGTTGCCTTTCCATTTTGTTGATAGTTTGCTGTACAGAAGCTTGTTAGTTTGATATTCTCCCACTTGCCTACTTTTGTTTTTGTTGCATTTGTTTTTGGTGTCATATCCCCACTCCCATAACAAAACCATTGCTAAGACCAATGTCTTATCCTCTGCTTTCTTCTAAGAGTTTTATGCTTCCAGGTCTTACATTCATATCTTTAAACTGTTCTGAGTTAACTTTTGTGTATGGTGTAAGAGAGTGGTCCAGTTTCATTCTTTTGCATGTGGCTCTCCAGTTTTCCCAACACCATTTATTGAAGAGTCTATCCTATCCCCATAATATATTCTCATCTCCTTTGCCATAAATTAATTGACCATACAGATGTTGGTTAACATCTGTAATCTCTATTTTGTTCCATTGGTTAACCTGTCTTTTTTTCCTTTAATACCAGTATCATAGTGTTTTGGTTAGTATAACTTGGTAATATTATTTGAAACCAAGAAGTCTGATGCCTCAGGCTTTGTTCTATTTTCTCAAAATTGCTTTAGCTATTTGGGGTCTTGTATGCTTACAAACAAATTTTAGGACTGTTTGTTCTATTTCTGTGACAAATGACATTGTAACATTGATAGGGATTGCACTGAATCTGTAGATTGCTTTGTGTAGTATGGACAATTTAACAATGTTGTTTCTTCTTATCCATGAGCATGGAATATTTTTTCATTTATTTGTGATATCTAACATTTCTTCTAGTAGTGTCTTCTAGTTTTCAATGTACAAGTCTTTTACCTCCTTGGATAAATTTATTCCTACATATTTTTTTCTTTTTGATGCTATCATAAATGAGATGTTTCTTAATTTCTCTGATAGTTTGTTGTTAGTATATAGAAAGGCAACTTATGGGGCTCCTGGGCAGCTCAGTCGGTTAAGCATCCAACTCTTGATTTTGGCTTAGGTCATTATCTCACGGTTTGTGGGTTCCAGCCCTGCATTGGGCTGTGTGTTGAAAGTGCAGAGCCTGCTTGGGATTCTCTCTCCCTCTCTCTCTGCCCCTCCCCCACTCACACATGTGCATGCGCTCTCTCTCTGTAAAAAAATGGAAATAAACAAATTTAAAGGAAAAGAAATGCAACTTATATTTGCATTCTTATTTCATATTCTGCAATTTAACAACTTAATTGAATTTTTATTAGTTCTAACAGTGGTTTTGGTAGACTCTTTAGGTCTTCCTGTATATAATATCATGATCATCTGCAAATAGAGAGTTTTATTCTTCCTTTCTATCTTGGATCCCTTTTATTTCTTTTCCTAGCCTAATTGCTGTTGCTACGATTTCCAATAAAATGAGAGAGAATGGGCATCCTAATCCTGGTTGTGATCTTAGATGAAGAGCTTTCAGTTGTTTATCATTGGGTATGATCCTGTGAACTTGTCATAATGTCATTTTGTAAGCTGAGGTATGTTTCTTCCATACCCCTTTTGTTGAGACTTTATATCATGAATGGATGTTCACTTTTGTTAAGTGCTTTTTCTGCATTTATTGCAATGACAATAAGGTTTTGATGCTTCATTTTGTTAATGTGGCACATCACACCGATTTGTGGATGTTGAACCACCCTTGTATCCCTGGAATAAATAGTACTTGATAATTTTGTATTTTAGTGTATTTTTTTAGCTTCAATTTTTTTTAAAACTAATTTTATTTAAATTCTAGTTGGTTAACATATAGTATCATATTAGTTTCAGGATTTAGTGACTCATCACTTAGACATAACAACTAGTGCTCATCACAACAAGTGCCCTCCCTAGTAATATCACCCATTGAACCCATCCCCTACCCACCTCCCTCCATCAATCCTGTTTGTTCTCTATAGTTAAGAGTCTCTTATTGTTTGATTCCTTTTTTTCCCTTCTCATATGTTCATCTGTTTTGCTTCCTATATTCCACATATGAGTGAAATCATATGGTATTTGTGTTTCTTTCTCTCACTGACTTACTTTGCTTAGCATAATGCACTCTAGCTCCATTCACATCATTGAAAATGGCAAGATTTCCTTTTTTTTGATGGCTGAGTAATAATCCATTGTGTGTGTGGGGAGAGGGTATATATACACACACATATATATGTATATATATATGTATGTATGTGTGTGTGTGTGTATATATATACACACACACACACACACACATTCATACACCACATCTTTATTTATTCAGAGGTTAATGGATACTAGAACTCTTTATGTAATTTTGCTATTGTTTATATTGCTGCTATAAACATTGGGATGTGTGTACACCTTCGATTCTGTATTTTTGTATGCTAGTAGTACAATTGCTGGAACTTAGAGTAGTGCTATTTTTACCTTTCTGAGGAGCCTTCATACTGTTTTCCAGAGTGGCTTCCCCAGTTTGTATTCCCACCAAGGATATAAGAGAGTTCTCCTTTTTCTGTATTCTCACCAACATCTGTGTTTCCTGTGTTGTGCATTTTAGCCATTCTGACAGGTATGATGTGATATTTCATTGTGGTTTTGATTTTTATTATCCTGATGGTGAGTGATGTTGAGCATCTTTTCATGTGTTTGTTAGCCATCTGGATGTTTTCTTTGGGAAAATGTCTATTCATGTCTTCTGCCTATTTATTAACTGGATTATTTGTTTTTTGGGTGTTGAGTTTGGACAATTCTTTATAAACTCTGGATACTAACCCTTTATCCTATGTCATTTACACATATCTTCTCCTATTCCAAAGGTTGCCTTTTACTTTTGTTGATTGTTTCCTCCACTGTGCAGAAATTTTATCTTGATGAAGTCCCAATAGTTGAATTTTGATTTTGTTTCCCTTGACTCTTAGAGACATATCTAGTAAATAGTTGCTGCAGCTGTGTCAAAGATATTGCTGATTGTGTTCTTCTCTAGGATTTTTACTTTTTTGTTGTTGTTGTTGTTCTCAGATTTAGGTCTTTTGTCCATTTCAAGCTTATTTTTGTGTATGGTGTATGAAAGAGGTCCAATTTCATTCTTCTCTTTGTTGATTTCCAGTTTTCTGAATACCAATTGTTGAAGAGACTTTTTTCCCCCAGTGGGTATTCTTTCCTGCTTTGTTGAAGATTAGTTGACAATAAAGTTGTGAGTCCATTTCTAGGTTTTCTATTCCATTCCATTGATATGTGTATCTGTTTTTGTGCCAATATGATACTTCTGTGCTCACTACAGCTTTGTAATACCACTTGAAGACTGGAATCATGATGCCTCCAACTCTGTTTTCTTTTTCATTACTGCTTCAGCTATTCAGGGACTTTTGTCATTCCATTCAAATTTTTGGTTCATTTGTTGTACCTCTGTGGAAATTGCTCATGGTATTTTGATAAGGATTGCATTTATGTATAGATTGCTTTGGGTAGTATAGACATTTCATCAATTTTTGTTCTTCGAGTCCATGAGCATAGAATGCTTATATATTTCTTCCTATCATCTTCAATTTCTTTCATAAGTGTTCTATATTTTTAGATCCTTTACCTCTTTGATTAGGTTTATTTCTTGGTATCTTATAGGTCTTGGTGCCATTGTAAAGGGATAAATCCTTGGTTTCTCTTTCTGCTGCTTCATTATTGGGATATAGAGATGCAATCGATTTCTGTACATGGATTTTATATCCTGTGACTTTGCAGAATTAATGTATCAGCTCTAGCAGTTGTTTGGTGGAGTCTTTTGAGTTTTCCTTATAGAGAATCATGTCATGTGCAAATAATAAAAGTTTTACTTCTTCCTTGCCAATTAAGATGTATTTTATTTCTTTCTGTTGTCATTGCTGAGGCTAGGACTTCTAGTATTATGTTAGAAAACAATGGTGAGTGTGGATCTCTTTCTTGTTCCTGACCTTACAGGAAAACCTCTCAGTTTTTCACCATTGAGGGTTATATTAGCTTTGGGTCTTTCATATATGCCTTTATAATGTTGAGCTATGTTCCCTCTATCTCTACTTTGTTGAGGGGTTTTATCATGAAGGATGTTGTACTTGATCAGATGCTTTTCTCTGGATCTATTGTGGGGATCATATGATTCTTGTCTTTCTTTTAGTAATGTAATATATCACATTGATTGATTTGCAAATATTGAACCACGTTTGCAGCCCTGGTTAAATCCCACTTGATCGTGGTGAGTGGTTCTTCTAATGTACTGTTGGCTTCAATTTGCTAGTATCTTGTAGAGAATTTTTGCAACCATGATCATTAGGGATATTGGCCTGTAATTCTCTTTTTTAGTGGGGTCTTTATCTGGTTTTGTACATGTGCTGCTGAAGTGAGCACTGTCTGGTTTTGGAATCAAGGTAAATCTGGCCTCATAGAATGAGTTCGGAAGTTTTCCATCCATTTTTATTTTGGGGGACAGTTTAATAAGAACAAGTATTGACTGGTTGGAGAGGCTTCTGGGAAGATGGTGGCATAGGAGGACGCTGGGGTCACCACGTCCTGCGGATCACTTAGATTCCACCCACACTTGCCTAAATAACCCAGAAAATTGCCAGAAGACTAGCAGAATGGATTCTCCAGAGCCAAGCGTAGACAAGAGGCCTATGGAAGAGGGTAGGAAGAGTGGAGAGGTGGTGCATGCTACACGGACTGGCGGGAGGGAGCCAGGGCGGAGGGGCAGCCTGCCAGCAAAGCAGAGCCCCCGAGTCCAGCTTGCAAAAGCGGAGGGGCCAGATGGAGTGTGTTCAGACAGCAAGCAGGACTTAACATCTGGAAGGTTATAAGTTAACAGATCTGCTCGGAGAACGGGAGGGCTGGAGGACAACGGGAGGGAGAGTTGTTGAGCCCCAGACAACAGAGCACAGCTTGGTGGGGAGCAAAGGTGCTCACTAGCACCATCTCCCTCGCCCATCCCCCAGCCAAAATCCCAAAGGGAACCAGTTCCCCTCATGGAACTTGCCTGCACCACGCAAACACCCAATGCTGTGCTTCTGCGGATCCATCCCTCCAGCGGGTCTGACTCACTCCCAGTGCTGCAGGGCCTCTCCCAAAGTGGATCTCCAAAGGATAAGCTAGCTGAGCCTGCCCCTCCCACCCCTGTGCACCTTGCCAATCTACCCCAGCTAATACGCCAGATCCCCAGCACCACAAGCCTGGCAGCATGCAAGTAGCCCAGACGAACCATGCCACCCCACAGTGAATCCCACCCCTAGGAGAGGGGAAGAGAAGGTGCACACCAGTCTGACTGTAGACCCAGCAGTTGGCTGGGGGCAGACATCAGGTCTGACTGCAGCCCCACTCACCAACGCAAGTTATTCAAGACAGCACAGGGGAAGTGCCCTGCAGTTCTGACCACTCCAGGGACTATCCAAAATGACGAAACGGAAGAATTCCCCTCAAAAGAATCTCCAGGAAATAACGACAGCTAACGAACTGATCAAAAACGATTTAAACAATATAACAGAGAGTGAATTTAGAATAATAGTCATAAAATTAATCGCTGGGCTTGAAAACAGTATAGAGGACAGCAGAGAGTCTATTGCTACAGAGATCAAGGGACTAAGGAACAGCCAGGAGGAGCTAAAAAATGCTATTAATGAGCTGCAAAATAAAATGGAGATGACCACAGCTCAGACTGAAGAGGCAGAGGAGAGAACAGGTGAGCTAGAAGATAAAATTATGGAAAGAGAAGAAGCTGAGAAACAGAGAGATAAAAAAAATCCAGGAGTATGAGGGGAAAATTAGAGAACTAACTGATGCACTAAAGAGAAATAATATATGCATAATTGGTATTCCAGAGGAGGAAGAGAGAGGGAAAGGTGCTGAAGGTACACTTGAAGAAATAATAGCTGAGAACTTCCCTGATCTGGGGAAGGAAAAAGGCATTGAAATCCAAGAGGCACAGAGAACTCCCTTCAGACATAACTTGAATCAATCTGCACGACATATTATAGTGAAACGGGCAAAATACAAGGAGAAAGAGAAAATTAGGAAAGCAGCTAGGGATAAACATGCTCTCTCTATAAAGGGAGACCTAAAAGACTCGTGATGGATCTCTCTACTGAAACTTGGCAGGCCGGAAAGGAATGGCAGGAAATCTTCAATGTGATGAACAGAAAAAATATGCAGCCGAGAATCCTCTATCCAGCAAATCTGTCACTTAGAATAGAAGGAGAGATAAAGGTCTTCCGAAACAAACAAAAACTGAAGGAATTCATCACCACTAAACCAGCCCTACAAGAGATCCTAAGGGGGATACTGTGAGACAAAGTACCAGAGACATCGCTACAAGCATGAAACCTACAACATCACAATGACTCTAAACCCATATCTCTCTATAATAACACTGAATGTAAATGGACTAAATGCACCAACCAAAAGACATAGGGTATCAGAATGGATAAAAAAAACAAGACCCATCTATTTGCTGTCTACAAGAGACTCATTTTAGACCTGAGGACACTTCAGATTGAAAGTGAGGGGATGGAGAACTATTTATCATGCTACTGGAAGTCAAAAGAGAGCTGGAGTAGCCATACTTATATCAGACAAACTAGACTTTAAATTAAAGGCTGTAACAAGAGATAAAGAAGGGCATTATATAATCATTACAGAGTCTATCCATCAAGAAGAACTAACAATTATAAATGTTTATGTGCCGAATACAGGAGCACCCAAATATATAAAACAATTACTCACAAACGTAAGCAACCTTACTGACAAGAATGTGGTAATTGCAGGGGACTTTAATATCCCACTTACAACAATGGATAGATCATCTAGACACACGGTCAATAAAGAAACAAGGGCCCTGAATGAGACATTGGATCAGATGGACTTGACAGATATATTTAGAACTCTGCATCCCAAAGCAACAGAATATACCTTCTTCTCGAGTGCACATGGAACATTCTCCAAGATAGATCACATAGTGGGTCACAAAACAGCTCTTCATAAGTATACAAGAATTGAGATCATACCATGCATACTTTCAGACCACAATGCAATGAAGCTTGAAATCAACCACAGGAAAAAGTCTGGAAAACCTCCAAAAGCATGGAGGTTAAAGAACACCCTACTAAAGAATGAATGGGTCAACCAGGCATTGAGAAGATATTAAAAAAATATATGGAAACAAACGAAAATGAAAATACAACAATTCGGGGCGCCTGGGTGGTGCAGTCGGTTAAGCGTCCGACTTCAGCCAGGTCACGATCTCGCAGTCCGTGAGTTCGAGCCCTGCGTCAGGCTCTGGGCTGATGGCTCAGAGCCTGGAGCCTGTTTCCGATTCGGTGTCTCCCTCTCTCTCTGCCCCTCCCCTGTTCATGCTCTGTCTCTCTCTGTCCCAAAAATAAATAAACGTTGAAAAAAAAAATTTAACAAAAAAAAGAAAAAAAAAAAAGAAAATACAACAATCCAAATGCTTTGGGATGCAGCAAAGGCAGTACTGAGAGGAAAATACATTGCAATCCAGGCCTATCTCCAGAAACAAGAAAGACCCCAAAAACAAAATCTAACAGCACACCTAAAGGAAATAGAAGCAGAGTAGCAAAGACAGCCTAAACCCAGCAGAAGTAGAGAAATAATAAAGATCAGAGCAGAAATAAACAATATAGAATCTAAAAAAACTGTAGAGCAGATCAATGAAACCAAGAGTTGGTTTTTTGAAAAAATAAACAAAATTGACAAACCTCTAGCCAGGCTTCTCAAAAAGAAAAGGGAGATGACCCAAATAGATAAAATCATGAATGAACATGGAATTATTACAACCAATCCCTCAGAAATACAAGCAATTATCAGAGAATACCATGAAAAATTATATGCCAACAAACTGGACAACCTGGAAGAAATGGACAAATTCCTAAACACCCACACACTTCCAAAACTCAAACAGGAGGAAATAGAAAGCTTGAACAGACCCATAACCAACGAAGAAATTGAATCAGTTGTCAAAAATCTCCCAACAAATAAGAGTCCAGGACCAGATGGGTTCCCTGGGGAATTCTACCAGACATTTAAAGCGGAGATAATACCTATTCTTCTCAAGCTATTCCAAAAATAGAAAGGGAAGGAAAACTTCCAGACTCATTCTATGAAGCCAGTATTACTTTGATTCCTAAACCAGAGACCCAGTAAAAAAAAGAGAACTATAGGCCAATATCCCTGGTGAATATGGATGCAAAAATTCTCAATAAGATACTAGCAAATCGAATTCAACGGCATATAAAAAGAATTATTCACCATGATCAAGTGGGATTCATTCCTGGGATGCAGAGCTGGTTCAACATTTGCAAATCAACCAACGTGATACATCACATTAATAAAAGAAAAGATAAGAACCATATGATCCTGTCAATTGATGCAGAAAAGGCCTTTGACAAAATCCAGCATCCCTTCTTAATAAAAACCCTCGAGAAATTCGGGATAGAAGGAACATACTTAAACATCATAAAAGCCATTTATGAAAAGCCCACAGCTAATATCATCCTCAATGGGGAAAAACAGACCTTTTTCCCTGAGATCAGGAACACGACAGGGATGCCCACTCTCACGGCTGTTGTTTAACATAGTGCTGGAAGTGCTAGCATCAGCAATCAGACAACAAAAGGAAATCAAAGGCATCAAAATTGGCAAAGATGAAGTCAAGCTTTCACTTTTTGCAGATGACATGATAATAAACACAGAGAACCTGATAGACTCCACCAAAAGTCTGCTAGAACTGATACATGAATTCAGCAAAGTCGCAGGATACAAAATCAATGTACAGAAATCAGTTGCATTCTTATACAGTAATAATGAAGCAACAGAAAGACAAAGAAACTGATCCCATTCACAATTGCACCAAGAAGCATAAAATACCTAGGAATAACTCTAACCAAAGATGTACAGGATCTGTATGCTGAAAACTATAGAAAGCTTATGAAGGAAATTGAAGAAGATATAAAGAAATTGAAAAACATTCCATGCTCATGGGTTGGAAGAATAAATATTGTTAAAATGTCAATACTACCCAAAGCTATGTACACATTCAATGCAATCCCAATCAAAATTGCACCAGCATTCTTCTCGAAGCTAGAACAAGCAATCCTAAAATGCATATGGAACCAAAAAAGGCCCTGAATAGCCAAAGTAATTTTGAAGAAGAAGACCAAAGCAGGAGGCATCACAATCCCAGACTTTAACCTCTACTACAAAGCTGTAATCATCAAGACAGCATGGTATAGGCACAAAAACAGACACATAGACCAATGGAATAGAATAGAAACCCCAGAACTAGACCCACAAAAGTATGGCCAACTCATCTTTGACAAAGCAGGAAAGAACATCCAATGGAAAAAAGACAGTCTCTTTAACAAATGGTGCTGGGAGAACTGGACAGCAACATGCATAAGAATGAAACTAGACCACTTTCTTACACCATTCACAAAAATAAGCTCAAAATGGGTAAAGGACCTGAATGTGAGATAGGAAACCATCAAAACCTTAGAGGAGAAAGCAGGAAAAGACCTCTCTGACGTCAGCCACAGCAATTTCTTACTTGACACATCCCCAAAGGCAAGGGAATGAAAAGCAAAAATGAATTATTGGCACCTCATGAAGATAAAAAGCTTCTGCACTGCAAAGGAAACAATCAACAAAACTAAAAGGCAACTGACAGAATGGGAAAAGATATTTGCAAATGACATAGCGGACAAAGGGCTAGTATCCGAAATCTATAAAGAGCTCACCAAGCTCCACACCCAAAAAACAAATAATCCAGTGAAGAAATGGGCAGAAAACATGAATAGACACTTCTCTAAAGAAGACATCCGGATGGCCAACAGGCACATGAAAAGATGCTCAACGTCACTCCTCATCAGGGAAATACAAATCAAAACCACACTCAGATATGACCTCAAGCCAGTCAGAGTGGCCAAAATGAACAAATCAGGAGACTATAGATGCTGGCAAGGATGTGGAGAAATGGGAACCCTCTTGCACCTTTGGTGGGAATGCAAACTGGTGCAGCCCCTCTGGAAAACAGTGTGGAGATTCCTCAGAAAATTAAAAATAGACCTACCCTATGAACCAGCAGTAGCAGTGCTAGGAATTTATCCAAGGGATACAGGAGTACTGATGCATAGGGGCACTTGTACCCCAATGTTTATAGCAGCACTCTCAACAATAGCCAAATTGTGGAAAAAGCCTAAATGTCCATCAACTGATGAATGGATAAAGCAATTGTGGTTTATATACACAATGGAGTACTACGTGGCCATGAGAAAGAATGAAATATGGCCCTTTGTAGCAACGTGGATGGAACTGGAGAGTGTGATGCTAAGTGAAATAAGCCATACAGAGAAAGACAGATACCATATGTTTTCACTCTTATGTGGATCCTGAGAAACTTATCAGAAACCCATGGGGCAGGGGAAGGAAAAAAAAAGAGGTTAGAGTGGGAGAGAGCCAAAGCATAAGAGACTCTTAAAAACTGAGAACAAACTGATGGTCGATGGTGGGGTGGGAGGGAGGGAAGGGTAGGTGATGGGCATTGAAGAGGGTATCTTTTGGGATGAGCACTGGGTGTTGTATGGAAACCAATTTGACAATAAATTTCATATATTAAAAAAAAGAAAGAAAGAAGAACAAGTATTAACTGTTCTGTAAATGTTTGGTAGAAATCCCCCTGTGAAGTCATCTGACCCTGGACTTTTGTTTGTTGGGAGATTTTTGGTTACTGTTTCAATTTCATTGCTGGTAATGAGTATGTTCAAGTTTCCTATTTCTTTCTGATTCAGCTTTGGTAGTTTGTGAGTTTCTAGGAACTTATCCATTTCTTCCAGATTGCCCAATTTGTTGGCATATGATTTTTCATAATATTCTCTTATAATTGTTTTTATTTCTGAGGTGTTGGTTGTGATCTTTATCATTCCTGATTTTATTTATTTGATTCCTTTTTCTTTTCTTTCTGATAAGTCTGGCTGGGCTTATCTGGGTTTATCAATTTTATTAACTTTCAAAGAATGAGGTGTTATTATCAGTTCTACTGTTTTTTTATTGTTTGTTTGTTTCTATATAATTTATTTCTGCTCTAATCTTTATTATTTATTTTCTTCTGCTTGCTTTAGGCTTTATTTGTTGTTCTTTTTCTAGATTCTTTAGGCATAAACTTAGGCTGCATATGTGAGATTTTTCTTGCTTCTTGAAGTAGACCTGTGCATATACTTACATCATATGTCTGCTTGTGCTGCATCCCAAAGTTTTGGGGCCATAATGCTTTCAGTTTCATTTGTTTCTATGTATTTGTAGAATTCCTTTTTTGCGGTGTCTTTGTGGCTCAGTCAGTTAATCGTCCAACTCTTGATTTTAGCTTAAGTCATTTTCTCATGGTTTATGAGATCGAGCCCTGCGTTAGGCTGTGTGCTGACAGTGCAGAGCCTGCTTGGGATTTTGTCTTTCCCTCTCTCTCTGCTCTTCCTCCACTTGGTCACACAATACACATGCATGAGCCCTCTGTCTCTCAAAATAAATGAATAAACTTACTCGAATTTTGGTCCTTAATTTCCTGGTTGACCCATTGATTCTTTCGTAAGATGTTCTTTGACCTCCATGTATTTGTGGTCTTTCAAAATTTTTTCTTATGGTTGACTTCAAGTTTCATAGCATTGTGGTCTGAAAATATGAATGGTATGATCTCAATCCTTTTGTACTTGTTGAGGTCTGATTTGTGACCTAGTATGTCATCTATATTGGAGAATGTCCAATGTGTGCTCAAAAAGAATGTGAATTCTGCTGCTTTTTGATAAAATGTTCTGAATGCATCTGTTTAAGTCCATCTGTTCCAGTGTGTCACTGAAAGTTATTGTTTCCTTGTTGATTTTCTGCTTGGATGATCTGTCCATTGATCTAAGTGGGGTATTAAAGTCCTCTAGTATTATTGTATTATAATCAATGTGTTATTTATGTCTGTTATTAATTGTTTTATATATTTTGGAGTTTCCAACTTGGGGGCATAAATATTTATAATTGTTAGATCTTTTGTTGGATAGACCCTTTTGTTATGGTATAGAGCCCTTCTTCATCTCTTCTTACAGTCTTTGTTTTTCTGATATAAGTATTGCTACTCTGGCTTTCTTGTAACTTCTGTTTGCATAATGGATGGTTTTCAATCTGCAGGTTTCTTTAGGTCTAAAATGAGTCTCTTATAGGCAGCATAAAGATGGGTTTGTTTTTGCTGTTGTTTTTAATTCAGTGTGACACCCTATTTCTTTTTATTGGAGCGTTTAGTCAATTTACATTCAGAGTGATTATTGATAGATATAAATTTAGTGCCATTTTACTACATGCTACACTGTTGTATCTGAAAATTTTCTCTGGTCCTTACTAGTATTTGTTGCCTTTGTCTTTCTTTCCCACTCAAAGAATCCCCCATTAATATATCTTGCAGCTCTGGTTTAGTGGTCAGAAACTCGTTTACTTTCTGTTTGAGAAATTCTTTATCTCTCCTTTTGTTCTGAATACTGGATAGAGTATTCGTGGATGCATATTTTTTCCATTCAACACATTGAATATATCATGCCATTCCCTTCTGGGGTGCCAAGTTTTTATGGAGAGCTGTGCTACTAATTTTCTTTGTCTTCTCTTGTAAGATAAGGAATTCTTTTGTCTTGCTGCTTTTAGGATTTTTTCTTTATCTTTATATTTTCCAAGTTTGACTATGATATGTGTTTTTAATTTTTTTAAATATTTATTTCCTTTGAGAGAGAAAGATAGTGATAGAGAGAGAGAGCGAGCACAAGCTCTGGGGAGGGGCAGAGAGAGAGAGGGAGAGAGAAACCCAAGCAGGCTCTGGGCTGTCAGTGCAGAGTCCCATGCGGGTTTGATCTCACAAACTGTGAGGTCATCACTTGAACTGAAATAAAGGAGTTGGATGCTTAACCAACTGAGCCACCCAGGCACCCCAACTATGATATGTCTTGGTGTTGGCATGCTTTTGCTGATTTTTAAGGAAGTTTTCTGTGCTTCCTAGATTTGGATATCTCTTTCCTTCCCCAGGTTAAGGAAGTTTTCAGCTATAATTTCCTCAAATAAACCTTTTGTTCCCCTTTCCTTCTCTTCTTCCTCTGAGGCTGCTATGATATGAATATTATTATAATTTATGGAGTTACTGAATTCCCTAAGTCTACATTCATGATCTAATATTTTTCTTTCCCTCTTCTTTTCAGCTTCAGTATTTTCCATAATTTTATGTTCTCTATCACTTATTCATTCCTCTGCTTCTTCCATGCTTATAGTCATTACAATCCGTTCGTTTCAAATCTTGGTTATGCATTTTTCATTTTTGCTTGACAAGTTTTTAGGTCTTTAATCTCTGTGGTGAGGAATTCCCTGCTGTCTTCCATGTTTTTCTCATGCCCAGCTGGTATCATTGTAATTATTGCTTTAAATTCTGGAACATGAATATTATATCTGTCTCAATGAGATCAGTGGCCATTAACTTTTCTTGTTCTATCTTTTAGGATGAATTCTCCTGTCTTGGCATTTTAAAATTTATTTTATCAACGTTGATTTATTTTTTTGGGGGGGTGGGGAGAGAGAGAATGAGAGAGAGAGAAAGAAAGAAAGAAAGAAAGAAAGAAAGAAAGAAAGAAAGAAAGAAAGAAAGAAAAAGAAAGAAGGAAAGAAAGAGGGAGTGGATAAAGAGAAGCTGAACATAGGTATTTGAACTTTTGAATCTCTGCAGAGATTTTTGCATCATACTGTTGAATCTCTGCAGAAATATGGCATGATTGGTACCTGTCCCAAAGCTGTGATACCACCTGAAGACATAGTGTCTGTCAACTGGGAAAGGTGGAAGTATGTAAGCAACCTTTTTAGAGCTTCCTAACAGTGGATTTTCATTGAGTTTGAGCTCCAGCTGTGGTAATACGTAGGCACATGTGGTCGTGGTCCTTTCTGGGCAACACTGGAGGACTACAACCACCAATATGAAGGTAGTGGGAAGACCAGATGAGGTGCATACCACCTGCCCCTGCCAGCAAAGCATGTGTGCCAAAAAGTGATCTTGCTCACTATGTGCTGCTGATTAGCATGGATTATTATTTTTTTTAATATAATTTATTGTCAAATTGGCTTCCATACAACACCCAGTGTTGTTGGCTCATCCCAGCAAGTGCCCTCCTAAATGCCCATCACCCACTTTCCCCTATCCCCCATCCCCCATCAACCCTCATTTTTTTCTCTGTATTTAAGAGTCTCTTATGGCTTGCTTCCCTCCCTCTCTGTTTGTAACTTTTTTCCCCATTCCCCTCTCCCATGGTCTTCTGTTAAGTTTCTCAAGATCGACATATGAATGAAAACATATGATATCTGTCTTTCTCTGACTGACTTATTTCGCTTAGCCTAGTACCCTCCAGTTCCATCCACGTTGCTGCAAATGGCCAGATTTCATTCTTTCTCATTGCCAAGTAGTATCATGTTGTATATACATAAACCACATCTTCATTATCCATTCATCAGTTGATGGGCATTTAGGCTCTTTCCATAATTTGGCTATTGGTGAAAGTGCTTCTATAAACATTGGGGTACATGTGCCCCTATGCATCAGCACTCCTGTATCCCTTCGGTACATTCCTAGTAGTGCTATTTCTGGGTCATAACGGTAGTTGATTTTTACTTTTTTGAGGAACCTCCACACTGTTTTCCAGAGTGGCTGCACCAGTTTGCATTCCTATCAGCAGTACAAGAAGTTTCCCGTTTCTCCACATCCTCGCCAGCATCTATAGTCTTCAATTTGATCATTTTAGCCGGTGTGAGGTGATATCAGTGTGGCTTTGATTTGTATTTCCCTATGATGAGTGATGTTGAGCTTTGTTTCATGTCTGTTGGCCACTTCTTTGGAAAATTGTCTATTCATGTTTTCTGCCCATTTCTTCACTGGAGTATTTGTTTTTTTGAATGATGATTTTGTTCAATTCTTTATAGATTTTGGATACTAACACTTTATCCTATATGTCATTTCCAAATATCTTTTCCCATTCTGTCAGTTGCCTTTTAGTTTTGTTGATTGTTTCCTTTGTAGTGCAGAAGATTTTTATCTTGATGAGGTCCCAATAGTTCATTTTTGCTTTTAACTCCCTTGCCTTTGGAGATGTGTCCAGTAAAAAATTGCTGTGGCTGAGGTCAAGGAGGTTGTTGCCTGCTTTCTCCTCTAGGGTTTTGATGGTTTCCTAGATCACATTTAGGTATTTCATCCATTCTGAGTTTATTTTTGTGTATGGTGTAAGAAAGTGGTCTAGTTTCATTTTTCTGCATGTTGCTGTCCAGTTCTCCCAGCACCATTTGTTAAAGAGTCTTTTTTCCATTGGATGCTGTTTCCTGCTTTGTCAAAGATGAGTTGTCCATACATTTGTGGGTTCAATTCTGGAGTCTCTATTCTACTCCATTGGTCTATGTGTCTGTTTTTGTGCCTATACCATACTGTCTTGATGATTGCAGCTTAGTAGTAGAGGCTAAGTCTAGAATTGTGATGCCTCCCACTTTGGTTTTCTTCTTCAATATTACTTTGGTTATTCGGGTTCTTTTGTGGTTCTATACAAATTTTAGGATTGTTTGTTCTAGCTTTGAGAAGAATGCTGGTACAATTTTTATTGGGATTGCATTGAATGTGAAGATTGTTTTGGGTCGTATTGACATTTTAACAATATTTATTCTTTCAATCCATGAGCATAGAATGTTTTTCCATTTCTTTGTGTCTTCTTCAACTTCCTTCATAAGCTTTCTATAGTTTTTAGCATATAAATTTTTTCATCTTTGGTTAGATTTATTCCTAGGTATTTTATGGCTTGTGGTGCAATGTAAATGAGATCAGTTTCTGTATTTCTCTTTCTGCTGCTTCATTATTGGTGTATAAAAATGCAACTGATTTCTGTACAATGATTTTATACCCTCCGACTTTGCTGAATTCATGTATCAGTTCTACCAGATGGAGAACTTGTGGAGTCTGTCAGGTTTTCCCTATACAGTATCACGTTGTCTGCAAAAAGTGAATGTTTGACTTCTTCTTTGCCAATTTTGATGCCTTTTATTTCTCTTTGTTGTCTGATTGCTGATGCTAGAACTTCCAACACTATGTTAAACAGCAGTGGTGAGAATGGACATGCCTGTCATGTTTCTGATCTCAGGCAGAAAGCTCTCAGTTTTTCCCCATTGAGGATGATATTAGCTGTGGGCTTTTTATAAATGGCTTTTATGATGTTTAAGTATGTTTCTTTTATCCTGAATTTCTTGAGGTTTTTATTAAGAAAGGATGCTATATTTTGTCAAATGCTTTTTCTGCATCAATTGAGAGGATCATATGGTTCTTATCTTTTATTAATGTGATGTATCACATTGATTGATTTGTGACTACTGAACCAGCCCTGCAGCCCAGGAATGAATCCCACTCAATCACAGTGAATAATTCTTTTAATATGCTGTTGAATTCAATTTGCTAGTATCTTGTTGAGAATTTTTGCATCCATGTTGATCAGGGATATTGGTCTGTGATCCTCCTTTTTTGTTGGGTCTCTGTCTGGTTTGGGAATCAAAGTAATGCTGGCTTCATAGCATGAATCTAGAAGTTTTCCTTTCATTTCTATTTTTTGAAACAGCTTGAAAAGGATAGGTATTAACTCTGATTTAAATGTCTGGTAGAATTCTCCAGGGAAGCCACCTGGTCCCGGACTTTTATTTTTTGGGAGATTTTTAATAACTGATTCAATTTCTTCACTAATTATGGTTCTGTTTAAATTTTCTATTTCTTCCTGTTTGAGTTTTGGAAGTGTGTGGGTGTTAGGAATTTGTCCATTTCTTCCAGGTTGTCCAGTTTGTTGGCATATAATTTTTCATAGTATTCTCTGATAATTGCTTGTATTCCTGAGGGATTGGTTATAATAAATCCATTTTCATTCATGGTTTTATCTATTTGGGTCCTCTCTCTTTTCTTTTTAAGAACCCTGGCTAGAGATTTATCAATTTTGTTTATGTTTTCAAATAACCAACCCTTAGTTTTATTGATCTGTTCTACTTTTTTTCTGAATTCTATATTGTTTATTTCTGCTTTGATCTTTATTATTTGACTTTGTATGCTGGGTTTGGGATGTCTTTGTTCTTCTGCTTCTAGTTCCTTTAGGTGTGCTGTTAGATTTTGTATTTGGGGTCTTTCTTGTTTCTTGAGATAGGCCTGGGCTGCAATGTATTTTCCTCTTAGAACTGCCTTTGCTGCATCCCAAAGGGTTTCGATTGTTGTGTTTTCATTTTCATTTGTTTCCATATATTTTTAAATTTCTTCTCTAATTGCCTGGTTGACCCATTCGTTCTTTAGTAAGATGTTCTTTAACCTCCATGCTTGTGGAGGTGTTCCAGACTTTTTCCTGTCGTTGATTTCAAATTTCATAGCACTGTGATCTGAAAGTGTGCATGGTATGATCTCAATTCTTTTATATTTATTGAGGGCTGTTTTGTGACCCAGTATGTGATGTATCTTGGAGACTGTTCTATGTGCACTCAAGAAGAATGTGTATTTTGATGCTTTGGGCTGAAAAGCTCTGTATATATCTGTCAAGTCCATCTGGCCCAGTGTATCATTCAGGGCCATTGCTTCTTTACTGATTTCCTGCCTAGATGATCTGTCTATTCATGTAAGTGGAGTATTAAAGTCCCCTGCAATTACCACATTCTTACCAATAATATTGAGTATGCTTCTGAGTAATTGGTTTATATATTTGGGTGTTTTTGAATTTGGTGCATAGACAGTTATGATTATTAGCTCTTCCTCATGGATAGGCCTTGTAGTTATTATATAATGCCCTTCTTCATCTCTTGGTACAGACTTTAATTTAAAGTCTAGTTTGTCTGATATAAGTATGGTTATTCCAGCTTTCTTTTGACTTCCAATAGCATGATAGATGGTTCTCCATCCCCTCACTTTCAATCTGGTGTCCTCAGGTCTAAAATGGGTCTCTTGTAGACAGCAAATAGATGGGTCTTGTTTTTTTTTTAAATCCATTCTGATACCCTATGTCTTTTGATTGGAGCATTTATTCCATTTACATTCAGTGTTATTATTGAAAAATACGGATTTAAAGTCATTGTGTTATCTGTAGGTTTCATGCTTGTAGTGATATCTCTGGTCCTTTGTGGTCTTTGCAACATTTCACTCACAGAGGACCCATAGGGTCTCTTGTAGGGTTGGTTTAGTGGTGATGAATTCCTTCAGTTTTTGTTTGTTTGGGAAAACCTTTTTCTCTCCTTCTACTCTGAATGATAGGCTTGGTGGATAAAGGATTCTTGGCTGCTTATTTTTCCTGTTTATCACATTGAAGATTTCCTGCCATTCCTTTCTGGCCTGCCAAGTTTCAGTAGATAGGTCTGCTACTACCCTTATGTGTCTATCTTTGTATGTTAAAGCCCCATTCATCCCTCGTTGCCTTCAGAATTCTCTTTTTATCCTTGTGTTTTGCCAGTTTCACTAAATGTCATGCAGAAGGTCAACCCAAGCTACGTCTAAAGGGAGTTCTCTGTGCCTCTTGACTTCAATGTCTGTTTCCTTCCCCAGATTGGGAAAGTTCTCAGCTATGATATGTTCAAATACACCTTCAGCCCCTTTCTCTGTCTCTTTTTCTTCTGGAATTCCAATGATACAGGTATTGTTACGTTTGACTGAATCACTTACTTCTGTAATTCTCCTCTTGTGATCCTGGATTTTTTAAATCTCTCTTCTCAGCTGCCTCTTTTTCCATAATTTTATCTTCTAATTCACCAATTCCCCCCTTTGCCTCTTCAACCCGTGCTGTGGCCACCTCTGTTTTATTTTGTACCTCATTTATAGCATTTTTAAAAATTTATCATGACTATTTTTTATTCTTGATCTCTGCAGCAATATATTCTCTGCTGTCTTCTGTGCTTTTTTCAAGCCCAGTGATTAATCTTATGACTATTATTCTAAATTCTTGTTCAGTTATATTGTTTATATCTGTTTTGGTCAATTTTTTAGCTGTCACTTTTCCCTGGAAATTCTTTTGAGGAGAGTTCTTCCGTTTCATCATTTTGGCTAATTATCTGTCCCTTATGAGTTTGAAAATCTTGTTATGTGCTCAGCACCTGTGAGCACTGTTATATTAAAGGGGGGTCATACACTGTCTAGGACTTGGCCCTTCAGGAGGTGTTTTTTGGAGAGTGTTACTTGCACTCTGTTATTGTTTTTTTTTTTTTTTAATTTTTTTTTTCAACATTTATTTATTTTTGGGACAGAGAGAGACAGAGCATGAACGGGGGAGGGGCAGAGAGAGAGGGAGACACAGAATCGGAAACAGGCTCCAGGCTCTGAGCCATCAGCCCAGAGCCCGACACGGGGCTCGAACTCACGGACCGCGAGATCGTGACCTGGCTGAAGTTGGACGCTTAACCGACTGCGCCACCCAGGCGCCCCTGCACTCTGTTATTGTGACTTTGGTTATTTCGTTTCCCTCCTCACAGTGATGTTTCGACCCTCCACCAGATGTGCTTTGATTTTTTCCTTGAAGTAGCCCTGGAAAGGAAAGCAAACAAACAAACAGAAAACAAAAACACACAAAGACACAAACACATCAAACAAACAAACAAATAAACAAAAACAATCCAAAAGCAAGAAAACAGAAACACCAGCTACAAGTAAAGATCAGGGTATAGGTGGTGCTGATGGAAGAGCACATACAAGGAGAAAAATGACTGGGATGGGGAAAAAGAAAAAAATAAACATTGACCAGGAAGAGAAACTAAAGGGCTTAATCCAGAGAGAGAGAGAGAAAGGAAAATATAGAAGCAGTGAGGAAAAAGAAATGAAGATAAAGTTACCCAGACAGAAATTATGCAGGTGATTATTCCAGAGAAAGGGAAAGAAAAGTAAGAGGGAGGTGTAGAACACGTATCAAGAGAATGGATTAAATGTCTGCTTGAACAAACCAACAACCAGAGTAACCAGCCTAGCGGAGGGAAGAGATAAGAAGGAGAAAAGGAAGGAAGAATATATCTATATAACAAGAATTGCCCTAGAATTAATCCAGGCAATGAGCAACACTGGTCTGGAGGAGGGGGCCATCGGGTTCCTCAGTGTCTATCCCCGCTCCAGTAGAATGCAGTGACCTATTGTGCAAGGCTGTGGTTTGGTATAGGCAGGTCCTGCCTCTACTGTGGTTCCAGAAGAGCTATCCCAGAGGCCCCACCTTGGGATGACACCCACTTATTCTGTGACAAACGTTCACTCTAATAGGAATTAAGAGAAACAATCATCATAAGAATTTTTTACATCCCACTTACAGTGAAAGGTCCAATCTAGGCATCATCTTTTCCTTTCTGTCTCCATGTGGGTCACAAGGCCTCCTTTAGGGATTTATAACGAACACTATTTACTTAAGTGGACATCATGGACACAGTAGGAAACATGGTGATGGCGAAAAACATGGGAGGTGACTCCTTCAGTAAAATTCCTATTTCTTTGCTTCTATTACCTGATGTCCTAGGAGTGGGGTTGTGGAAGGAAATCTAGAGGCAGGCATAGAAGATAGTCTAAAAGTCCCATACATGAAGCAGAAGAAAGCACAGAAGAGTCAAAAAATAAATTTCTGGGACAAATGCCCACAGAGTTTCAAATGGAGCATCTTCTTTAAAGGAAAAATAAAAGCAATATTTGTTTTCTTTCATCTATTCTGCATTTTTTTATATGAAAATTCTGTTCAGATGAAATTATCAGTATACTTATTATAATACCAAGCTCTGATAAAAACCTGATGGCACATCTATGCATTTTAGAGAAATTTGTGCATCATTGAAAATGAAATTATTTCTTTTACAGGAACCAGCTGGTTTCAGCAGTTATTAAGCTTGATTTATTTTGAAGAACATCGCAAAGGCATTGGGAATCTGGAAACAGTTGATCGAGTCCCCTTCTTTGAGTACAACTTTCGAAAAATGGATTTTGTTGAAAGACCATCTCCTCGTCTCTTTGCTACCCACCTCCCATACTACTTGGTTCCAAGGGGGCTGAAGAACAAAAAAGCAAAGGTAGGAAATAGACCATGGCTGCTGAAAAATAACTGCTCTTTTTTTATTGTTTCATTTCATTTCATTACATTGATACTGCACTCATCTAGCTGTTAGCAAATGTGGCATTTCACATACTTAAAGTTTCAATAGCCATTTGTGTTCTTATCTTACAGTATGAGATTTTTATCTTGCACCCTTTGTTTTCTGATTATATAAGTAATACATCCATTAAAAGATAAAAGAGTATATTTGTGTGTATTTAATGTAATGTACAGAATGTATTATAATATCATGTACATTATATATTATATATCCTTTAATTTTTTAATTAGCTGTATTACCAAGTATATATAAACTGCTAACAATTCCTTTTTCTTTTCTCTGTGTGCCCTCCTTGCTTCCTTTAGACACTTCCAAACTATTTTGCCCACTTTCTCTTCAAATGTACCTAGTTCATTGGAAGTCGTAGGAAAGTTCAGAGCAAATTATTTGTCTCTACTGAGTGATCAGTCACGTCCATCTATTGATAATTTCAGCTCTTGGCTCATTTTCTTCCTTTCTACCTCTTCTCCTGTCACTCATGGGATTATTTCAAAGTTGATTTGCATTGTCTCTGGCTGGCCAGACAGGAGTGAAGCCAAATTGCACCCAAAGGGTCAACATGAAGGAGGCACTCCTTGTCAGGGCCACACAAGTGCAGGATTTCCTCCTCCAGGTTGGCCCATCAGGCTCTGCACTGGCCTCCCATACCCCTAGCCCTGCCAGGTCTCTCAGGGTTGACTTCAACTCCAGCTACCTTTTCTTCCACCAACTTCAGTAACTCTCTAAGACAACATATGTGTTATAAGCTGCCTTTTTTAAATGACACTATTTGCTGTCTGATGGAATACATACTTACCTGTGTATTTATTGTCTGTGTTTCTGGCCAAAATGGGAATTCTTGAGAGAGATGGAGTTTGCAATGCATATGTACACTGAATAAATTATAAAAACGATCATCAGTAATTGCCCTAACATGAATCTTGACTTTAAGCACCTTGTTATCTGAGTGCTGTCTCCTTTTCCTCCTACTCCCTTCAGGTGTCCCTTGCAGGGGTGTGTCAGCACTTTCAGGTCTCCAGTTCCCCTCTCCCTCCACTTCTTCCCTCTCACTCAACATTTGTCCATACAAGATATGTCCATACATATCTTTAATTTCTCCTAACCCACCAATGACTCTATATTTCACATTCAAATCCCATTTGTCAAAATCTCTTCCTCCATTCAACTCTGTTATGATCAGCTGCCAACACCTAACTCTGATGAAACAAAGTTGTTGTATATTAGGACCTATGTTCATGAAACTCCTAGTGTGATATGAAAAAACCAAAACACTTAAAAAGTGGGTCTTGTCTTTACATTTGTGGTCACAATTCTCACATTTTACTTTTTAAAAACTATTTTGCTTCCACCCTTCCCAAAATGACTCTTTGATGCTTTTTTCTGCTCTCAAAGCTCGACAGCATTCTGCTCACCTATCCCGGAAAAGGCTATCCAATAAACCATTCCCAGTAGATGCCCTCCATATCCAAAGCCTCCGCTCACTGCCTTCCCTCCTTAAGAAGAAAAGGTGGGGTGTGTAGACACTTTCTATTCTTATTACATATCTGCCTCTCCACTCATGGTTTGAGTCCCTTCTTGGATCAGCTTTCTCTATCCCACTGTTTCACCAATGGGAGACATTTTCGTTGCCAGAATATTGGCAATATTTGTAGGCATTTGTGGTTAGAGTGGTGATGGTGTTATTGTTAGTGGTTGAGGCCCAGGATGCTGATGTATGCCTTATGATGCTCAAGGTAGCCCCAACAACAAAGAGTTTTCTGAGAGTAATGTCCATGGTGCCACTGT
This sequence comes from Prionailurus bengalensis, assembly GCF_016509475.1. Classification (NCBI taxonomy): domain Eukaryota; kingdom Metazoa; phylum Chordata; class Mammalia; order Carnivora; family Felidae; genus Prionailurus; species Prionailurus bengalensis. The sequence goes on from NC_057349.1 coordinate 105,064,662, forward strand.
TGAGAGACTTGCTCTATTCTCAAAGATTTTGCTTGAACAATGTAACATTCATTTTTTCATTCATCACCGATTTCCTTTTGTTTAACTGGATCATTCTGTTTGACCCCAAATCAAGTTTTCATGTAGCACATTTTAACAATAAAACAAAACTTGTCTTTCTCCATTTCACTTTCAGCTACTTTCCTTCATTTACTGTTTGAGGTCAACTTAAAAGTATTTAGCCTCACTCTCCACTCTTTCATTGAATCCTGAATGTCAATGTCACTTTTTTTTTAACGTTTATTTTTGAGAGACAAAGAGACAGAGCACAAGCAGGGAGAGACAGAGAGAGGGAGACACAAAATTCAAAACAGGCTCCAGGCTCTGAGCTATCAACACAGTTCCCAATGTGGGGCTCCAACTCATGAACCGTGAGATCACGACTGGATGCTTAACTGACTGAGCCACCCAAGCACCCCTCAATGTCACTTATTTTTTATAATTTTCAAAAAGCAGGGATTATTTCTTGATCATTTTACTTGGCCTATTGCTGACATCTGACATAATTGATCACTTTCTACTTCTTTAAACATTTTCTTTTCCTGCTGTTCCAGATAGGACATTCCTGGTATCAGCCTGTCTCAGTAGACACTTAGAGCATACTCTATCCAGCAACCAATTCCTCTCCTCATATTTGATGTCAGCGGAACTCGCATTTTGTTTGGGTTTGTATCCTCTGTGTGCTTTTGGCCTGATATTTTAATCCCCAGCTGGGGAGAGGGTACAATTTAGTTGGTCCAAAGCCTGGTTTTGGTACCAGGAATCTTGCAGTGATTTATTCAGATACAGGTAAGTGACAAGCTTATGAGCAATGACACAGGTAAAGAAGTTTCTTCTTCTTTCAGAAGTTTCATGTCTTCTCGGAGAAGGTTTCTTCACTCTTTAAAGAGACCATGGGGATGAAAAGTAGTAGCCATCTGGGACATGGAGGAGATTCAACAAGTCAGAGTAGAAAAGTGGGAGACTCTAAGTCCATGATAGCATCAAGATGATGAGTTAACCCAACCTGCTGTACTCACATCTTGGCCTTGGTGTTCTGTGAGAAAAGTTGATAACTTTACTATTTAGGAAATGTTATTTGAGTTTTTTTTAAACATATACAATAACGTTCTGAGATACTGTTCCTTCCTTCTTCCTTTCTTCCTCTAACCTTTGAGAAGTGAGGATTCCCGTGTATTCTCCCTCTGTAATTAATATCCCAGTTATAGTATCTAATCACATAACTTTAAATACAATGTATGTACAGTTGATTTCTCCCTTTAATTCTAGACTAATGTAAACTATTTACTATTTCCTATATTATATCCATAGAGATTTCAAATATCTCTATGGACTTTATTATCCAAATATGGAACTCAAATATCCAAATGGAATTTTGATTTTATCTTCAAAACACTCCTCTATTAATAACTTGTATCATTATCTACTTAACAGGGGTATGATCAAGATACGTGGCATAAGTTACTCAGCTTGTGTAGATGTCACTTTTACATAAGTATATGGATTAATGAGAAGAAGCCATTACCCAATCCAAAGCCAGAGACATGAAGAATCATAGCAAGGGAGTGAAAAGAACTTCTTCCTTCACATTTAGGAGGATTTCTTATTTCTTTATGGAAATATCAACTGCTGTTGATATTTATTGGATGTTATCCACCACTTTGTTAACATCAAGTAAATCCCCTGAGTGAAAGACTCTATTTCCAGTGCAGTGGGATCACTCAGGGCTGACATCTATTAGCTCATCTCCTAGCTTAAGCAGGCAATGTGCAGGGAGGTGGAAAATAAATAAAAGCTTTCCTATAATGAACCTGGAAGCTTCCTCTATTAGGAACTAACAAACTATACACATGCCATTTCACAATGAAGATACAAGCCTTAGGTTTTATACAGAGCCCCTGAATATCCTGTACACATGCTGAATAAGCCATTTAATTGTGGGTTGGACAGAGATTGATTATATTCTCTATTCTAACATCATTGGATTGCTTATTGTTTTATGAAATTATATCTTCTGATTGGTTATAGTAAACAATTTTAAAAATGAATCCCATATTCTTTTGATGCAGAAAATACTGAACTGGTGACTTCTATCTTCCCAGTATTTGTGCTTTACACTGTGAAGGGATATAAATAAGAACCATGTAAACCATACACTGGGGCATCAGAAAAAACACACTCTAGGTGCACCAGGGTGGTTCAGTCAGCTGAGCATCTGACTCTTGATTTTGGCTCAGATTATGATCCCAGGGTCCTGGCATAGAGCCTCACCTTGGACTCTGCACTGAGTGTGGAGGCTTCTTAAGATTCTCTCTCTCTTGGGGTTCCTGGGTGGTTCTGTTGGTTATGTGTCTGACTTTGGCTCAGGTCATGATCTTGTGGTTTGTGGGTTGGGACCCTGAGTCGGGCTCTGTGTTGACAGCTCAGAGTCTGGAGCCTGTTTTGGATTCTGTGTCTCCCTCTCTCTCTTTGCCTCCCCCCTGCTCATGCTCTGTCTCTCTCAAAAATAAATAAACATTAAAAAATTAAAAATAACAATTCTTTTTATTTTCCCCTCTCTCCTGCTTGTTGTCTCTCTCTCCCAAAACCAAATTAAAAACAAGAAAAACACACTAAATTTTCTAAGATGATTGAAAACATTTTAGCAGGTTTTTCCTATTGCCATGATTTATAGCTAAAAGGCATTTTCACATATATTTATTGATGTAGGAACAAGAGAATATTGTCGCTCTCTGGGGGAGTTAAGAAGAGGTACCATGTGAGGTGTGTCTTGAGGAGTAATTGATAGTCACTAGGCCAATTGTGAAGAGAGAGGCATTGCAGGGAATGAGTAAGGCAAAATACAAGAGAGAGCTGAATATATGCATGATATGATACGGTTAGGAGACTGAAGTTCAACTAACAGGCTTCATCCAATTGTAAGGTATTAGGGTAAAAATATAACAGAATGAAAGCTTCAGAAATATTGAATGCTTCCTTTCTTTGCAGATTATTTACATATACAGAAACCCTAAGGACGTTATGTGCTCATATTTCCACTTTTCAAAGAATGTGACATTACAAGTTACAAGTTCCTTTGAGGAATTTATGGAACAATTTCTAGAAGGAAAAGGTAACTAAAGTTTTACAAACTAAGTAATAAGTTTGGTGTCTTGTGGTGTTTTTAGACTTAGTGAATGGTAGAGGGAAAGAGGATGCTGAAAAAGAGTTGCATGGGTCAGTAATCAACATATGAAGCTCGTTGGTAGGGTCACTTGGGTAACCAAGTTCAGCCACTGTTGCAAACACCGATCATTCTCTCTCCCTCTCAGGAGAGTGTCAAGATTTCAGTCATACCACCAGAAAATATGTGCATCTAATATGAAAAGAATATTTCACTAGCACACAGATTTCTGTTCTAGCTAAGGGAGAAGCATCTCAGTTTAGATACCGGTTGGGAACTTTGCACTGCATATTGCAGGGGGCACCTCCCAGGAGCTTCTATTTGACAAAGTTCCGTTCTACATTCTTTTCTTTAAAAAGTACTTTAAAAAATATTTTTATTTGTTTTTTAATGAATCTCTACACCCAACTTTGGGATCGAACTCACAACCCCGAGATCAAGCGTTGTATGCTCTATTCACTGGGCCAGCCAGGCAACCTCACATCGTTAGGATTGATTCTGAGGATGATGATCTGGAACAGCAGAGTTAACAGATTAGTCTGTAATGCACTGTGCCCAGCTGCAGTGACTCATCAGCAAGTCCTCATGTTCCACGCAGCAGGGAAATAGCTCCATGTGCCTTTGGAATCAGCGAGAGGAAGGAGAAGCAGAGGATTCCTCCTTCTGTTCCCTTTTGGTTTTTCTTACCCCATGTTAAGGTGATTTCCTGTCTATATGAAATGCGCTTTTAAGAGACCAATTTCTCCTTGAGTCATGTAATTGTTTCGTGGTGGAAGCTGGATGGTTTTTCCACAACCAGGCACGAGTGGAAATCTGAAATCTAGCAGCACATTTCCTTTTCCTTCTTTGTTACTGAGGCATCCTGCATCTTCTAATACTGTATCTTATTTTCAACGGGTTCAGCATATTTACCTAATTATGTATCTGTTCTCCCCACAGTGTTGGGAAGCCTTTGGTTTGACCACATCAAAGGTTGGTATGAGCACAAAAGCCTCTTCAACATTCAGTTCTTGATGTATGAGGAGGTGAAGAAGGTGAGAAACGTGACATTAGTGACTTCTCTGAAGCTGTAAGTCATCCTGGCCGAATGAATATCAAGGTTCATGCTCAGAACATCCAAAGGACGATATCAAATTTGAGATCCCAGATACAGTGTACCAGGAGACATTCTTCCAGTATCACTTCTAAGCTTTCTTTACCAGGTGTTCATTTCCAAAGCATACTGGAGCTTTCTTTTCAAAGATTGTCTCTGTGTGAGGAATTGTCTGTTGATGTATGTGGGCATGCATATCTTTGATTATTTTGAGCCAGGTTATTGGTCTCTCTTTCATGGATTTTTAAGTCTGTTTTCTGCACTATGTAATCTAGTAACATTCTACATGTTATGTTGCACCTCTTGGGAAATTTTAATCTTGTCTGCATTGTATATGGTTAAGCATTGCAAGAAAAATTAAATGAAAATGTCTGTGTATGATTAGAAAGAATTCAGCTCCTGGACAGTCAAGTCCAAGTGGCTTAAAACAGAAGAAGTTCTACTGCTTATTGACTGAATTCCAGAGGTAGGACATCCTGATGCTGGGTGTGGCAGCTCAGACATGTCGAGAATGTCCCTGCATTTTCTGTCTTTCCTTCATATCATATTTGGTGTGGCTATGATGTCTCCCCTCGTAGTAGAAGAATGGTTGTTGTAGCTCCAAAGTCATGTCCTTAGATGATAGCATGCATGGGAGAAAGAAAGGGAAATGGGAGAAAAAGGGCTTTCTTACCTTGCACTGTTTGCACCTTTTCTCCATGAGGAAAATCCCTCTCAGAAGTTTCTGTTTCATTTCCTCTTTCGGTTTCAATGCCAAAATGGTGTCTAATATCTTGTAGAGGACAGACTAATATCTTGTAGAGGACAATTGGATTGCCATGAGGGTCTTAGATCGATCAGGATCATTACTAGAATGGGCCTGGGCATTGCTGCCAGAACACCCCCCCAGGGATCTCTTAGCGAGAAAGAAGACAAAGAGTTCAAGGCAGGCAAGATGAAGGGCCGATGAATAGTTTTCACTAGTTTGGGTTCCAGCTGCCCCAATATCATGACAGCAAGACTAGACTGTCTTGTTGAGACCATATCTCCTACCAAATAAGAGATTCAAGTATCTGGCCAGCCTTGCAACCTTCCTCACAATATGGGCCATCCATTGCCTCCAACCTCATCTCCCATCTTTCTCACCCAAAGCCTGTCAGACAGATATAGCTCCAGGGAAACTCAACTTCTGATATGCTATGACCTGATATTTCATACCTTCCATGCAACCACAGTGTTGCAGATATTCTTTCTTTTGTCTAGATTCCGTACCTTTAGTTTGTCTACCTAGAAAACTCCTGTTTTTGCTTTAATCCCCAGAACAAATTTCTCATCTTTGTTGAAACTTTCTCTGAAATCTGTTACACAATTACTCTCAGCCCATAGGTCCTACTACTGAATTCCCAGCACTGATCCCCTATTGTGGCTCTGATCACCGGCAGCATCATGCAGGGCAGTGTTTGACACAATAGCTACTCCCCAAATACTTGCCAAGTTACCACAGATAAAATGAAATATGAGCGTTCCTAAAATTAACCCAAACGTGTTCTAAAACGGTGGACAAGTCAAAGTTTAATTTACCAAGAAAGATAAGCAAGTCACTGCTTATGGTCAGCTCTAGTTCTTTTTTTTTTCTTTTCTTCTAAAATTGTTTTATTTTTTCATTCAACATTATGTATGTGACCAAGTTTTGTATTGGCTTTTTCTTTTCTTTTCTTTTTAAATTTCCATCCTAGTTAGTTAGCATATTATGCAATAATGATTTCAGGAGTAGATTCCAGTGATTCATCCCCTATGTATAACACCCAGTGCTCATCTCAACTAGTACTTTCCTTAATGACCTTTTCCCATTTAGTCCATCTTCCACCAACACCCCTTACAGCAACCCTCTATTTACTCTCTATATTTAAGAGCCTCTTATGTTTTGTCTTTTATACTATCCTTGTTTTTATACTATCGTTGCTTCCCTTCCCTTGTGTTCGTCTGTTTTGTATCTTAAATTCCACATATGACTGAAGTCATATGATATTTGTCTTTCTCTGACTGACTAATTTTGCTTAGCATAATACCCTCTAGTCCGATCCACGTTGTTGCAAATGGCCAGATTTCATTCTTCTTGATTGCTGAGTAATGGTCTACTGTATATATATATATACCACATATTCTTTATCCATTCATCTGCCAGTGGACATTTTGGCTCTTTCCATACTTTGGCTATTGTCAATAGCGCTGCTATAAACATTTGGGGTACATGTGCCCCTTTGAAACAGCACACCAGTATCCCTTGGATAAATACCTAGTCAACTCCATTTATCAAACCAGCCTTAGTACCTATGATTTACACTCCCATAATGATATTTAGTTGTGACTCATGTGTAAGTCTTTCTTATAATGTGAATAATTTATCATACTGTGATTTATTATAGGATCTCAAAGGTTCTCTGTCAAAAGTCTGCAAGTTTTTGGGGAAAGAGCTGAGTGAGGAGGAAATGGATTCCATTGTGAGACAGGCCACATTTCAGAACATGAAATATGACCCACGGGCAAATTACAAGAATATAATAAAGACCCGATATGGGTTAGAAGCTAAAGGTCATTTCCTTCGCAAAGGTGAGGTTGAACAGTGAATGGCTGTCCTACACGATGGTATGAGTGGATTAAAATGTAGCTTCTCAGCTTCTTGGGTTACTTTTATAACATGGAGCTCTCATGGCCCAGTGCCCTTCTGTAGACAGATGATTTTCCATGACTTCCTCTTGGTGCTCTTCAAGAGACTATATATCATATGGTCCCTGAATGTATCTGATTAATAATCTAAAATCATAAAGCCTTCTCCATGGCCCCTAGAATTCCACCAAAGACTAGTACAATGTCTGCCACAAAAGGGATGTTCATTTACTGTTAGATTCTTTCCCCCCATTAACATGGGATGAGCACATGTGATGATGAGTTTAATGGTGGGTCTGTTGGCCGTCACTGGCTGCTCTTCCATCTCTGTTTTTTCCCAAACCCCCACCAGGATTGATTTAACAACACACTTTTGCTGTTCTCTTGTTATTGTCCATGACTATCATGTGTCCTCTACTACCAGAAACTTACGTCATAAAAATGTATGGAAATATCTCCATTAGGTCAATATCTCTTACGTCATCCTGAGTGAGTTTTTAAATGAATTGACTTTCATAAACTGATAAATTTGAACATGTTAGAATATTTTTATTATTTTATACAATCATTCTACTTCATACTTTGTGATATTCTCACAGTACATGGGACATCTATAATACAGAATTTTAGACATAAATTTTCTACTTAATCACAGGGTTCTATGCTTGCATGTATAGTAACAGTAAATATTTGGTTTGATTTCTCTACATGAGTATTTCCTTCACTAAATCTATTTATAGATCTTTATCCATGCAGCTCAACAATGTGAATCACTGGTAACTCGAAGCCAAACTGAATCCCCTTCCTGTTACTCTCGGCATACCCTGTCATGTTGTAGATGTTATGACCCCTCTCAGCTGCCATTATCATTGTACTTGCAATTTTTTTCTTTGAAAAAAGAAAATTTTCTGTTTATACATCTTTAACCCACCTGCAGATGAGAGACTGAAATGGCCAAGAAGACAAATAGCAGGAGCCAAATTTCCTTGTGGAAGCGAGGAACATTTTCTTATGTTTCTTCTGCCCAGACACGTACTTTTCTTTTACATCTTATGTAATGGAATGTCATTTGCCCTAGCTTTACCATTCCTGCACTATTTGTATTTTCAGTTTCATTAGTATTTCAGTCTGTTTCAGTTATTCGTTTACACTTCCATGTGCTTTTACAATCAGTCTTTCTTTTCTTGCTTCTTCTTCTATCAGCCTCTTTTGTCATCACAACTCTGTGTCTATAAGTTTAAGTAAGACTTTTGTAAACCTACAGTGAGTACAGATGGAATAATTATACGTGAGCCATTCCAAACGGTATGAGCTTGGCTATATTTTAAAAATGTCTCTGAGCATCCATGTCCTCATCAGTAAATATTTGTCCAAGGAAATCTGATTTTGGGAATTTTTAAAGGACCGCTGTAAACTAACACTAGCCCATGCTAACCTGGAACAAAATAGTAAACAAGCTGCAGGAGTTTTCTCCTTTTCCCTGTGGCTGACAGCTGAGGAGTTGGGCTAATTACTTAAATTATAACCTAATTGCCGTGATGAGTTTGTGTCCCCATCGCTGGCCATAAGGTGAGAGAGGCAGGGCATGGTCATATGCAGGAGCAACTGGGGCCTCAGTGGGGAGGAAAATAAAAAACCAAAAACTGATGTTCCTCCCAACTCTAGGGCATCATGCTCCCTCATCCCAGAATCTTCACTGAGGCAATTTCTTTGCTTTTCCTCCCAGGTACCATTGGAGACTGGAAAAATCACATGACTGTTGAGCAGAATGAAAGGTTTGACAAGATTTTCCAAAGGAAAATGAAAGATTTTCCCTTGAAGTTCATCTGGGATATGAATGAAGAATAGAATTTTAAGCAATGCAAACTATTTTAAGAAAGCGCTTTCAGAAATAAATATATTGAAGTGTATAATTTCATCTTTGACTATCATTGGCTCATTATTGACAAACCTCAGTGATTAATAAATATATATATATGTGCCTTTATATCATTTTCCATCTGTGCCCTGTTTTCCATTTGCTGGAATTCCTCAGTTACTGATCAGGAGAGTATTTCTTTCTTTGATTTGGCATATGATTATGAAATGGTTTTTGTTTTATATTCAGAAATTCCAAAGCTCTTGAGCAAAAAGCAGGTCATAACAGGTGGTTGATTTGACATCTTAAAATAGATGATTCCTAATGTATGAAAAACTACTTACGGGCTTTCTTGATATTTAAGATTTTAATTTTTAGGTAATCAAATAAGTCAATCTTTAATTTTATGGTTTCTAGGTTTTGTGTCTAACTTAGAATATTGCTACGACAAATATTTTCATGTATTCATAAAGCTTATCCTTATTTAATCTGAATACTTAATACATGCTGTAAGACCAGTATCCTGTACTTTTCTAACAGCCAATTGGCCCAAGGTCATCTATTTAATAGCCACCATTTTCCTAGTGATTGAAAGAGACATAATCTTGTTTTATACAAGTGTATGTACATGAGTTGACTTATGCAAAATGACATATTTCCTGATGATATACTTTTCTTTTTCATTACCATGTCATAATTTCTAACATAAGTTAATAAACTGTCATAAAGAGTTGTGTTGGAATTTTGCTAAGTATTACCCTACTCTTTTTGTTTTTAATATAATTTATTGTCAAATTGGCTAACATACAGCGTGTACCGTGTGCTCTTGGTTTTCGGAGTAGAATCCTGTGGTTCATTGCTTACATACAACACCCAGTGCTCATCCCAACAAGTGCCCTCCTCAATGCCCATCACCCATTTTCCGCTCTTCCCCACCCCTCCCCCCACCCATCAACCCTCAGTTTGTTCTCTGTATTTAAGAGTCTCTGGTGGTTTGCCTCCCTCCCTCTCTGTTTGTAACTATTTTTCCCCTTCCCTTCCCCCACAGTCTTCTGTTACATTTCTCATGTTCCACATATGAGTGAAAACATATGATATCTGTCTTTCTTGACTGACTTATTTCACTTAGTATAATACCTTCCAGTTCCATCCACATTGTTGCAAATGGCATGATTTCATTCTTTCTCATTGGCAAGTAGTATTCCATTGTATACATAAACCACATCTTCTTTATCCATTCATCAGTTGATGGACATTTAGGCTCTTTCCATAATTTGGCTATTATTGAAAGCACTGCTATAAACTGTGGGGTGCATATGCCCCTATGCATCAGCACTCCTGTATCTTTTGGATAAATTCCTAGTAGTGCTATTGCTGGGTCGTAGGGTAGCTCTATTTTTAATTTTTTGAGGAATCTCCACACTGTTTTCCAAACTGGCTGCACCAGTTTGCATTCCCACCAACAGTGCAAGAGGGTTTCTGTTTCTTCTCATCCTCACCCGCATCTGTTGTTTCCTGAGTATTTTTTAATTTTCATTTATTTTTGAGACAGTGCGAGAGACAGAGTGCAAGCAGCGGAGGGGAGGGAGACACAGAATCTGAAACGGGCTCCAGGCTCTGAGCTGTCAGCCCAGAGCTGGATGCGGGCTCGAACTCACAAACCGTGAGATCATGACCTGAGCCGAAGTCAGATGCTTAACTGACTGAGCTGCTCAGGTGCCCTCCTGAGTTGTTAATTTTAGCCACTCTGTCCAATGTGAGGTGATATCTCAGTGTGGCTTTTATTTGTATTTCCCTGATGAGTGATGTTGAGCATCTTTTCATGTGGCCATTGGGCATCTGGATGTCTTCTTTGGAAAAATGTCTATTCATGTCTTCTGCCCATTTCTTCACTGGAGTATTTGTTTCTCAGGTGTTGACTTTGCTAAATTCTTTATAGATTTTGGATACTAACCCTTTGTCCTATATGTCATTTGCGAATATCTTCTCCCATTCTGTCGGTTGCCTTTTAGTTTTGTTGATTGTTTCCTTTGCAGTGCAGAAGACTTTTATCTTGATGAGGTCCCAATAGTTCATTTTTGCTTTTAACTCCCTTGCCTTTGGAGATGTGTCAAGTAAGAAATTGCTGTGGCTGAGGTCAAGGAGGTTGTTGCCTGCTTTCTCCTCTAGGGTTTTGATGGTTTCCTGTCTCACATTCAGGTCTTTCGTCCATTTTGAGTTTATTTTTGTGAATGGTGTAAGAAAGTGGTCTAGTTTCATTTTTCTGCATGTTGCTGTCCAGTTCTCCCAGCACCATTTGTTAAAGAGACTGTCTTTTTTCCATTGGATGCTCTTTCCTGCTTTGTCAAAATGAGTTGTCCATACATTTGTGGGTTCAATTCTGGAGTCTCTATTCTATTCCATTGGTCTATGTGTCTGTTTTTGTGCCAATACCACACTGTGTTGATGATTACAGCTTTGTAGTAGAGGCTAAAGTCTGGGATTGTGATGCTTCCCTCTTTAATTTTCTTTTTCAACATTGCTTTGTCTATTTGGGGGTCTTTTGTGATTCCATACACAAGCATGGAATGTTTTACCATTTCTTTGTGTCTTCTTCAATTTTCTTCATAAGTTTTCTATAATTTTAAGCATACAGATCTTTTACATCTTTGGTTCGGTTTATTCTTAGCTATTTTATGGCTCTTGGTGCAATTGTAAATGGGATTAATTTCTTGATTTCTCTTTCTGTTGCTTCATTATTGGTGTATAGAAATGCTACCGATTTCTGTACATTGATTTTGTACCCTGCGACTTTGCTGAATTCATGTATTAGTTCTCGCACCTTTGGTGGAGTCTTTTGTGTTTTCTATGTAGAGGATCATGTCATCTGTGAAACTTGAAAGTTTGAATTCTTCTTTGCCAATTTTGATGCCTTTTATTTTGTTTTGTTGTCTGATTGCTGAGGCTAGGACTTCCAACACTATGTTAAACAACAGTGGTGAGAGTGGACATCCCTGCTGTGTTCCTGATCTCAGGAGGAAAGCTCTCAGTTTTTCCCCATTGCAGATGATATTAGCTGTGGGCTTTTCATATGGGGGTTTTATGATGTTAAAGTATGTTGTTTGTATCCCGACTTTCTTGAGAGTTTTTATCAAGACAGGATGCTGTATTTTGTCAAATGCTTTTTCTGCGTCTGTTGGCAGGATCATATGGTTCTTATCCTTTCTTCTATTAATGTGATGTATCACATGGTTTGATTTGCAACTGTTGAACCAGCCCTGCTGCCCAGGAATGAATCCCACTTGGTCATGGTGAATAATTCTTTTGATATGCTGTTGAATTAAATTGCTAGAATCTTTTTGAGAATTTTTGCATACATGTTCATCAGGGATATTGGTCTGCAATTCTCCTTTGTTGTGGGGTCTCCGTCTGTTTTGGGAATCAAGGTAATGCTGGACTCATAGAATGAGTCTGGAAGCTCTCCTTCTATTTGTATTTTTTTGGAACATCTTGAGAAGGATAGGTATTAACTCTGCTTTAAATGTCTTAGAATTTCCTTGGGAAGCCATCTGGCCCAGGACTCCTATTTGTTGGGAGATTTTTAATAACTAATTCAATTTCTTCACTAGTTATGGGTCTGTTCAAATTTTCTATTTCTTCCTGTTTGAGTTTTGGTAGTGTGTGGGTGTCTATGAATTTTTCCATTTCTTCCAGGTGGTCAAGTTGTTGGCATATAAGTTTTCATGACATTCCCTGATAATTGTTTGTATTTCTGAGGGATTGGATGTGATAAGTCCATTTTCATTCATGATTTTATATATTTGGGTCATCTCTCTTTTCTTTTTGAGAAGTCTTGTTAGGGGTTTATGAATTTTGCTTATTTTCTCAAAAAAAACCACGCAGCTCTTAGTTTCATTGGTCTCATGCTTTTTAAAATTTTTTTTAAAATAAAAATTTTTTTTTTGCATTCTATATTGTTTATTTCTGCTCTGGTCTTTATTATTTCTCTTCTTCTGTTGGCCTCTGGATTTCTTTTCTGTTCTGTTTCTAGTTCCTTTAGGTGTGCTGTTAGATTTTGTATTTGGAATTTTTCTTGTTTCTTGAGATAGGTCTGGACTGCAATGTATTTTCCTTTTAGGACTGCCTTTGCTGCATCCCAAAGGGTTTGGATTGTTGTATTTTCATTTTCATTTGTTCCCATATATTTTTAAATTTCTTCTCTAATTGCCTGGTTGACCCATTCATGTTCTTTAGGATGTTCTTTAACCTCCATGCTTTTGGAGGTGTTCCAGACTTTTTTCCTGTGGTTGACTTCAAGTTTCATAGTATTGTGATCTGAAAGTGTGCATGGTATAATCTCAATTCTTTTGTATTTATTGAGGGATGTTTTGTGACCCAGTATGTGATCTATCTTGGAGAATGTTCCCTGTGCACTTGTGAAGAATGTGTATTCTGCTGCTTTAGGCTGAAAAGCTCTGTATATATCTGTCAAGTCCATCTGGCCCAGTGTATCATTCAGGGCTATTGCTTCTTTATTTTCTGCCCATATGATCTGTCCATTGGTGTAAGTGGAGTATTAAACTCCCCTGCAATTACCACATTCTTACCAATAAGATTAAGTATGTTTGTGATTGTTTTATACATTTGGTGCTCCCAATTTGGGTGAATAAATGTTTATAATTGATAGCTCTTCTTGATGGATAGACCTCACAATTATGATATAATGCCCTTCTTCATCTGTTGTTACAGCCTTTAATTTAAAATCTATTTTGCTTGTAATAAGTATGGACACTCCAGCTTTCTTTTGACTTCCAATAGCATGATAGATGGTTCTCCATCCCCTCACTTTAAATCTAAAGATGTCCTCAGGTCTAAAATGGGTCTTTCGTAGACAGCAAATAGATGGGTCTTGTTTTTTTTTTTTTAATCCTTTCTGATACACTATGTCTTTTGATTTGAGCCTTTAGTCCATTTACATTTAGTGTTAGTATTGAAAGATATGGATTTAAAGTCATTGTGTTATCTGTACGTTTCATGCTTGTAGTGATATCTCTGGTCCTTTGTGGTCTTTGCAACATTTCACTCAGAGTCTCCCTTAGGATCTCTTGTTGGGCTGGTTTAGTGATGATGAACTCCTTCAGTTTTTGTTTGTCTGGGAGAACCTTTATCTCTCCTATTCTGAACGACAGGTTTGCTGGATACAAGATTCTTTGTTGCATATTTTTACTCTTCAGCACATTGAATATTTCTTGCAATTCTTTCCTGGCATGCCAAGTTTCAGAAGATAGGTTTGCTACTATCCTCATGTGTCTACCCTTGTAGGTTAAGCCTGTTTATCCTTAGCTGCTCTCAGAATTCTCTCTTAATCTTTGTATATTGCCAGTTCCACTATGATATGTCATGCAGAAGATCAATTCCTGTTAAGTCTGAAGGGAGTTCTCTGTGCCTCCTGGATATCAATGTCCATTTCCTTCCCCAGATTGGGGAAGTTCTCAGCTATTATTTGTTCAAGTACACCTTTTGCTCCTTTCTCTCTCTCTTCTTCTGGAACTCTTATGATACAGATAATATTATGTTTCTTTGAATCACTTTGAACCTTAATTCTCTAATTCTCCCTTCATGGTCGGGAATTTTTTATCTCTTTTTCTCAGCTCTATCTTTTTCCATAATTTTATCTTCTATTTCACTTATTCTACCCTCTGCCTCTTCAATCCTCATCGTCACTGCCTCTAGTTTATTTTTCACCTCATTTACAGCATTTTGTAATTCATCATGACTATTTTTTAGTTCCTTGGTCTCTGTAGCAGTAGATTCTCTGCTGTCTTCTATGTGTTTTCAAGCCCAGTGATTAATCTTATGACTATTATCCTAAATTCTTGTTCAGTTATATTGTTTATATATGTTTTGAGGAATTCTTTAGCTGTAATTTCTTCCTGAAATTTTTTTTGAGGAGAATTCTTCTGTTTCATCATTTTGGCTGGTTTCCTGTCTGTTATGTGTTTCAAAACTTGTTATGGGTCTTGCATCTGTGAGCACTACTATCTTAAAGAGGGCTCATACACTTTCCAGAGCCTTGCCCTTCAGGAGATCTTTATTGGAGTGTGTTTCCTGCTCTCTGTTGTTGTGACTTTGTTTGCTTTATCTCCCTACTTGTAGTGATGTTTTGGACCCTCCACCAGGTGTGCTTTGATTTGTTTGTTGAAGTAGCACTGGGAAAGCAAGCAAACAAGCAAAATGCAAAAAAAAAACAAAAACATACAAACAAAAACAAAAAACCAAAGACAAAAATAAAAAAAAAAACCCAGAACACCAGCTACAACAAAACAATGGGGTGGAGTGGAGTTGGTGTTGATGGAAGAGGCTTCATCCCATAGAAAGAGATAAATGACAGGATTGGGGAAAATAAAATAAAATAAAATAAAATAGACCAGGCAGAGAAACTGTACAGCTTAATCCAGAAAGAGAGAGGAAAATAAAGAAGGAGTTATAGAACAGGTGTAAAGGGGATAGGTTAAATATGTCTGCTTAACAAGCCAACAACCAGAATAACTAGACTGGAGGAGGGAAGAAATAAGAAGGAGAAAAGGAAGAAAAAAATATATATAATAAAAATTGTCCAAGAATTAAATCAGGAAATACAAAACCACTGGGTGCCTTGGAACCGATGGCAGCACTCATTTGGCGGAGGGGCTGTCCGGTCGCTGTCAATCCCACTCTAGAAGATATGCAGTTACCAGGCGTGGAGAGGCGTTGTTTGCTGTAGGCTGGTCCTGCTTCCTTTGTGGGCTCACTGTCCATTCCCTGAAGCCCCGCCTTGTTGGTGATGGGGAGAGAAATGGTGACACCTTAGTCTCTCCTCTATGGACTGGGTGTCCCAAACCACTCTGTTCAGGCCATCCTCACAGTGCTGCAGGCACTCATGAGGTGGTGTGTTCCATTCTGCCAACTCCCGTGCCTCCCTGGTGCTCGACTGGGATTTAAACCCCAATGTCTTAAAGGGTCCTGCTCTGTGCGCCAACCCCTCCCCCCTCCGGGGGAAGTGCCGCTCTGCGCCTCTCATATCTGGTCTCTGACTGGCAGGTGCAGGCAGTCTTTTTCCTGTCAATGGTTATATACCTTCTTCCCACAGCACTCCAGGGAGGGGATTGCTTTCTCCCACTGTGGACTGTGCCTCTGAACTAGTTACTGAGCCCGGGGCTGGCTCCCCTCCTCCTCAGGTGCATGAAGAGAGCAGCTGACCCCAGTCCAGAGAAAGCCCTGCAGTTAGAGATCGGATCTTTCTCCATCCTGGTCTGTGGTTTTTCTCTTGTCCAGATACAGTCCTACACTTCCCCAGCCTCTCTTTCTCTTCCCTTTGTCTCTCTGCAGAAGGGGATTCCTCCCATCCATGCCTTGCGACCTGTTTTATCTCTCCCAGTTTGCAATCATGCACCTATGGCCCACCAGGTTGTCCCCTTGGTCCCTGGAGATATCTCTGTCACTCTGCAGCCTGGACTCTTGGAATTCAAAGTCCTTTGGTCTCAACACTGCTGTGTCTGAGGGACAAGGGAACTTTGGGTCCCCCTACTTCTCTGCCATTTCCCAAATAGGTTCAGTACTGCTTTACTCTTAAAACGTCATTTAAAAATGACATCAGCACTCAGGGAGTCTACCCATTCAGAAATAATGTACACTCACCATTTATTTGTGTTTTCTTTTGGATCGTTTGGTTAAGATACATGGTCCTCCCCTGATGAGGAGTGCTATAGCGCTGCTATAAACATTGGGGTGCATGTGCCCCTTTGACAAGCACACCTGTATCGTTTGGATAGATACCTAGTAGTGCAATTGCTGGGTCATAGGGTAGTTCTAAGAGATTCTACCAACAAGAAGAGACATGGGGTGACAATATGGAGGCTCCTGGGTAACAGGAATCTGAGACCTTGGGTAGAGGAAGATCTGTGGTCACCAGCATGAGTGGCTGATGTCATATGACAGACACCTGTGCTGGACACCATGACGGAATGATAGAAGTGTTAGTGGAGGCCTGCAATGTGCAAGAAGGCAGAATATGGGCCAGATGAGGAGAGCCTCCCTCTACCAACATGTGGACACCTAGCTTCTTCTGTGTCACATGCCCTTTTGGGAAGGAGGAATAAAAGGGAAGATCTATTGGGAGGGAAGAAACAGTCCTAACAGGGAGTTTAGACTTACCTGAAGTTAATGTTTTCACGCTGGAGAAGATATGTGATCTTTAATCTATATGCTTATTTATTTAGGTATTTTGATAGTGAGAAGGAGGATTGGAGGATAAAAAGAAGAGATTGGTTATCGAAAACAGAAGATAATCTTTTTTTTTTTTTTTTGGCACATACTGCAGGGTCATGGAGTATAACTCATTTACTGGGTCATAGGAGAATTAAATGAAATGAGGTAATTAAAGGCTTATTCTGCAGTTATACTTTAAGAATATTCAGTGTTAGCGATATCCAAAGAACACAGTGCGTGTGATGGAGTGAGATCGATGCAGGCAGGGTCAGAGAGCCCAGGAGAGGATTCTGCAGGACCAGTCAAGGAGGTCCTTGGCTTCACGTAGGACTGAATTTCAATATGAGCTGGAGAATGTAGAAACAGAGCTTACCAAATAGTGTGAGGTACAGATAAAGACTAGTGGATGGAGCACCTGGGCCACTGGGAAGGGGGTTTGGAGTTTATATTGGAAAGGGGTGTAGGGTCCGTGTTCCTTCAGGAATCCAGTGTAGGGTCCGATCAAAGGCGAATGTCAGGTGAACCGTAGGTATTGTTCCATGAGGTACCAAAGGCAGGGGGTGTTGATGCCAGCGTCAGCTGAAGTTTGTTTGAAGTTGATGTACTAGAACGTGTTCAGGATCTGGCTGTTCTCGGAGGTTACTAGGTGTTAGGGGCCTAGGACAAAACTCAGAGAATGATAAACTTTGTTTCCCCTTGGAAGTGGGAACATAGTTTGTCTGGCTTATCCAGAGGAAAAATACAGAACATGAGTAAATGAGACCTAACAGCAGAGATGGAGCCTTTCTAGAATGAAGTGTCTTCAGTTTCCCTACTTTATCTCCCTGCTATGGGATTTTTATCCTCCTCATTCTTATAGGGGGTGTTGGAGGGTGAAGGCCTCATCTTCTGTAACTTCTTCAAGCTGAAAGAGGTTGTAGACTCTGTCTATTGGGAGGCATAAAAATCCTGACCCATCTGATTAAATGAAGGGCTCCCCATTATAAGTTGTCTGGCTTGGAAGAATATATGAGGCCTCCTCACATGAATTAGGATATTTAGATTTGGAAGCCACGCAGCAACAATTGCATCCACAGAAAAGGAAGATTCCTGTTGTAATTATTATTATTTGTAAAAAATACCAATGTGAAGTGGGAACAGAACAAAGGGAACAATATTTACAGAAGGCTGTAAGGGCATGGAGTTTTAAGAAACCATATTTAAAACATTTTTTTAATGTCAAAAACATTATTTATTTTTGACAGAGAGAGAGAGAGAGAGAGAGAGAGAGAGAGAGAGAGCATGAGCAGGGGAGGGACAGAGAGAGAGGGAGACACAGAATCCAAAGCAGGCTCCAAGCTCTAAGCTGTCAGCACAGAGCTCATGCGGGGCTCGAACCCACAAACTGCGAGATTGTGATCTGAACCAAACTCAGAGGCTCAACAGACTGAGCCACCCAGGCACCCCCAAGAAACCATATTTAGAATCAGTACATATATTGAATGTTAACTGCCTAATTGTAGTGCTTAAATTAAAGCAGTTAGTTTAGCCTCTTGTCCTAAAATATGAGGAGGTGGTTTGCCCTTGATTACATCGTGCACAATGATAAATTTTATATCAAGCTTTCCTTATTCCTGTATGCATACAACTGCTTCTATCTATAAACCAGTCAGCCTCTGGATTAGACAGAGATTTATTCTTTAAGACAGGCTTACTTGACTATACTTGTATACTGTTCGTACAAGAGTGGATTAGAAGTTCTTTATTGTCTTTGCCAGGCAATAGAGTATCTGGGTTGAAGTCTTGACACACCTTGAGGGTTATATCAGGGGTGCCAAGAAGAAGGGCTTGTTATTTTATTAATCTCCTTCCACTTAGCCACTGATGTCCTTAGGCCTCTAAAACTCCTTGAACTTGATGTGGGGTCATAACATCCAGATGCTGTCCCAGAGTAAGTTTATTAGCTTCTTCAACTAGCAAGGCAGTTGCAACTATTACTTGAAAACATCCTGGCCACCCTCTGCTACTGGGTCTATCTGTTTGGAGAGGGAGATTGCCTGTGTGAGAACAAGCCACAGTTTTTGGGTTAGGACACCCAAAGTGATTCCTCTTCTTTCCCCTACGTATAGGATAAAAGGCTTTTGTAAATGACATTGACTGTAGCAACTTATTAGATATGTTGTCTGAGGCAAGGGAAAGAAAAGCAAAAATAAACTATTGGGACTTCATCAAGATAAAACTTCTGAACATCCAAGGAAACAATCAACAGAATTTAAAGGTAACCTTTAGAATGGGAGAAAATATTTGGAAATGACATATGGGGTAAAGGGTTATATCCAAAATAAGTAAAGAATTTATGAAGCAAAACATCCCCAAACCAAATAATCTGTTAAAAAATGGGCAGAAAGCATGAGTAGACTTTCTTTCTGATCCTACAAATGACTATAGGACACATGAAAAGATGTTCAACATCACTCATCATTGGGGACTACAAATCAAAACTACGATGAGATATCACCTCACACCCTTTAGAATGGCTAAAATTCGGAAAGAACACGAGGAGAAAGGGGAAAGGGAATTTCTAGGGCAGGGGGATTACTTAATTTTTCTTTTTGTTCTTTAACATCCTGGTGGTAACAGTTACCTCATTCCAATCCACCCAAATTGTTCCTCTGAATGGCTCCAGAAAGAGATCTGGATGTGAGGCTAAACCCAGGGATCCGGATGCAGTGATAGCCTACCATGCCCCAAATGGGGAAGGTTCTTTGCTCATGATGGAGTCTTTCTAAATGAGTCCCTTCAGCTTCCTCACCACTTCAAGAGGAATTTCTTTTTTAAAAAATTGTTCCATATTTTTATGATGACAAATAGGGGAAAAGAAGCACATGCCGAGGCTTATCTGAAAGGGTTGTGAAAAGGAGGAGTGAGATTGATGTGAATTTCATTCTGAATTACCATATGATGCAAATATATTATTACCATTTCATGCGAATTTTTTGTTTATAATGGAGTCCCCTTTGCTAAGCACATGGTATATTCCTCAGACTGCCTGTTCTGGTGAATATGTAAATTTTGTTAAATTTAAATACGTCTTTTGATCATGAAAGGACACCATGGCCATCTTCCAGCCAAATGGAGTAAATTATGCTGAAAATGCTGTGTTTACCAGTACCATCTGGAGATGAAAGAATCCATTTCATTTTGAGCCACCTGTACTGTTCTGCAATTGTGACCATTTCCAGGGACAAAGGGGGCAAAAACAACAAACAAAACCCAGAAAAATTTATCCCCACTCTGCCTGGCCACTTCTTCAAATTTTGTCTCTCCTCCACAAAATGCTTGCCTTTGCTTACTCTCTAGTATCCTCAGCTAGTTTTGAGGCTTTTCTTTTTTTTCATCCAGTGTTGTTTATAGATGCTTCAAAGATGGCGAAAGGTGGTTAATACCACCATACTGAAACTGGAACTCTAATGACAGTTGATTTTTTAAATTTTTTCAATGTTTAGTTATGTTTACATTTTTAAGTTTTTATTGTAATTCAAGTTTCCAGTTTACAATTCAGTGATTCAACACTTCCATACATGTCCTGGTGCTGAATGACAGTGTAGACTCTATGGTTTTGTGGAACTTGGAACAACCATGTCTGTTATTCAGGAAGCATTATCAGTAGAGAGTAACAGCATTTAAGGTCCATAACCCAAGTACGTATAGAGGGATTTTAAATAGGCCTTAGAATCCTTTATGGCCATTCTATTTGGACCACAAACCGATTGAATAGAGTGTGAAAAAGAAGACATAAAACATTACCCAAAGAGCCAATCCCATAACTTATCTCTCCTTCTGTGGTATCACTAGCATGGAAAAGTTTGCAAATGGTGGCCCTTTGAAGGGAATAATGACAGGAGATGTTGACTGGTAGTTGGACGTGTATTAGATTTGTGTCAAGCGTATGATAGTCGGATTTGGGAAGGCCCTTTATCCTTCAAAGTATTTGCTACTTACAGATGTGGATTTCTTCCCTCCACTTCTTAATTGTTCACACTACACCTATTCTCAACACCATTTCATAAGAAACAACACAAAGATTTAAAGACACTAAGAGTAGTACTAGTGAAATAGAAGCAACTGAAACCATGGTATTAGTAACCTACAGCCTTAAGAGTATTGTGGAGGGGCGCCTGGGTGGCGCAGTCGGTTAAGCGTCCGACTTCAGCCAGGTCACGATCTCGCGGTCCGTGAGTTCGAGCCCCGCGTCGGGCTCTGGGCTGTTGGCTCGGAGCCTGGAGACTGTTTCCGATTCTGTGTCTCCCTCTCTCTCTGCCCCTCCCCGGTTCATGCTCTGTCTCTCTCTGTCGCAAAAATAAATAAACGTTGAAAAAAAAAATTAAAAAAAAAAAGAGTATTGTGGAGTGGGACAACAAACAAATCCGTCCTTGTTTTTTAATGTTACTCCAAAGCATACTTTGAACCCTGCCCAGGAGCACTGAGTGCCAGTGAGCTAGCTGAAATATTTGACATTCACTTTTTTGTGTGGTAAAGTTATCAAGGCTGTTCACCAGTCTGTTAGATGATTTACCATCACTATCAGCCTAATCCCACGTCATGATTAAGCTGTTGATTCTTGGAGATCTGCTAATTGGTGAATCATTAAATCTCCTCATAGAAAACATAGTCTTGAGCTAAGTCTTTTTCTTTTTTTTTTTTTAAATTTTTTTTTTCAACGTTTATTTATTTTTGGGACAGAGAGAGACAGAGCATGAACGGGGGAGGGGCAGAGAGAGAGGGAGACACAGAATCGGAAACAGGCTCCAGGCTCTGAGCCATCAGCCCAGAGCCCGACGCGGGGCTCAAACTCCCGGATCGCGAGATCGTGACCTGGCTGAAGTCGGATGCTTAACCGACTGCGCCACCCAGGCGCCCCGAGCTAAGTCTTTTTCAACCAGATTATTCTTCCCATTGGCATTGATGTCAGAAGTTCAGTCTTCATTTCAACAAGCTCTTATTGGTGAGTAGTTGCATTTTTGATTGAGGGTGAAAACCTTTTCCATTTTCTTTCTATGTTCTTTGGCTGATATAGTAATTAAGTTGAAATAAGACAGATTAACAGGAGAAAAAAACAAATGTAATTACCTACATATGGCAGCCCCATATAACAGGAAGAGTCAAATACAGTCCCACAACTGAGGTTTATATATTATCCTGAGCTAAAGAGAAGGGGGTGAAAGCATTGGGAATTCAAAGAAGACAAAGATGATTGACTGGAACATGTGAAGAGCACATATTCTTTGTGTTTACTCAACCTCAACCATGTGATTGAGTCTTTATGATGTACAAAGTTATCTCTGGTATAAGTTTTCTTCCTGGTACAGGCCACCTGTGGAAATTCTTTTAGGCAGTTAAGGAAAAGTAAAAAGCTATTTGGGTCTGCTGGATCTGTATTGCTTCTGTCGCAAAAAAATCCACCTGCTAATGCAGTATATTTCTGGGCACAAACTCTGCTCCCCTTAACTTGTCTGAACTGTACTAATTATACAGGTGAGACTTTTTTCCTTCTTTTTTAAAAAGGACAGGTGAGTCTCAGGTGAGACTTTTTTCCTTCTTTTTTAAAAAGATTTTTTAAGTTTATTTTGAGAGACGGAGAGAGCAGAAGAGGGGCAGAGAAAGAGGGAAAGAGGGAAAGAGAGAATCCCAGGCAGGGGCTGGGCTGCCAGTGCAGAGCCCTGGGGGGGGCTTGAAACCACGAACCATGAGATCATGACCTGACCCGAAACCAAGACTTAACCACCCAGGAGCCCCTCAGGTGATCTTTCTAAACACTGGGCTAGATAAATATAAGATATCAGCTCATATATTTGAAGCAAAAATATTATGTAATTGTTTTGCATTGATTTTCAATCAACTTAGCTGTTTTGGTTCCAAAATATTTATATAGAGATTCAAGAACATTTTACACTAAAACAAAGATATAATGGACCATAACAGTAGTGTTTTATACTAGATTCTAATACACGGAGAATATAAGAGGGTAGATGTATAGTATGTATGATAGCAGAATACCAGATTCATTCTAGTTCATCTTTTTTACCCCCTTTTGGGATCACACTAAGTTTTTTCATATGTTTTCAAATAGTTTACTTCCCTAGAAAAGGAGTCCATCGATGATATGTCCCCTTTTGTCTGCTTATCTTGTTACTTTATTTCCTGTTAACACAGCCAATTCGAGGAAAAGGCATGTGTCCTATGTGTCCTATGGCCTTTTCCTTGAGCTCCATCAGAAGCAATATCTTTTGGCCACAAAAGATATTTTTGGTCTGTTTTCCCCACTTTTAAAGGTATATTCACATCCTCCCTGCCACTTCCCAAGGATTTTAATTGCTACACCACTTCCTTTAGGTATGAACGTTTCTTGCTGTTTGGCCACTGGTGCTAAAGGCAAATCCCTTACTTTACTTTCAGTGCATTGCCGGGTGCTCCTGAACATCAAAAATTAGATATTGACAGGTGTTCCAACTAACCTCAACTGACTGTGAATCACCTTCATTCTAATTATAATTCCACATCTATTGTACAAGAGCTTCAACTTTCTACCCTGGGTAATATTACATATGTCACATGCCAGGTTTTCTTCCCATCCAATTTGCAATCACGTTGGGCTCAGATGGGAGCATATGCCTTCCCCTAAAGCCTACTCTACACATTTGGACCCTGAGGAACATATAAGCCCTTTGATATAGGGGACCCATCGGATAGCCAGACCATGATCAATCTCTGACACAGATGCATTGTTTACAATGTCCCTGCCTAGGCTCCAGTATTATAAGATACCATTATTCTACTTTTGTGAAAAGATAAAAGGGACCAATTTTCACTCCCCAACATTCCTGTATCTTTTACATAAGTTTTTCTAACTTTTTTTTTTTTTTAATTTTTTTTTTTTTCAACGTTTATTTATTTTTGGGACAGAGAGAGACAGAGCATGAACGGGGGAGGGGCAGAGAGAGAGGGAGACACAGAATCAGAAACAGGCTCCAGGCTCTGAGCCATCAGCCCAGAGCCTGACGCGGGGCTCGAACTCACGGACCGCGAGATCGTGACCTGGCTGAAGTCGGACGCTTAACCGACTGCGCCACCCAGGCGCCCCTCTAACTTTTTATCTCACTGTTAGAAGTCACTCTGTATTTTCCATATTCTTGTTAGTAATTCTCATTATTCCTCCATGTTAATTTACAAACCAGGCATATTAAAAAAAAATTTTTTTACGTGTATTTATTTTTGAGACAGAGAGAGACAGAGCATGAATGGGGGAGGGTCAGAGAGGGAGACACAGAATCTGAAACAGGCTCCAGGCTCTGAGCTGTCAGCACAGAGCCCGATGCGGGGCTCAAACTTACGGACTGTGAGATCATGACCTGAGCTGAAGTCGGACGCCCAACCGACTGAGCCACCCAGGCGCCCCTGTATTTTTTTTTTAATCTTTGTGATTCTATGCTGGTTTAAAGTTTTTTAAAACATAATTTATTGTCAAATTGGCTTCCATACAACACCCAGTGCTCATCCCAACAAAGTGCCCTCCTCAATGTCCATCACCCAGTTTCCCCTCTCCCTCACCCCCATCAACCCTCAGTTTGTTCTCTGTATTTAAGAGTCTCTTGGGGCGCCTGGGTGGCTCAGTCGGTTAAGCAGCAGACTTTGGCTTGGGTCATGATTTCACGGTCCGTGAGTTTGAGCCCCGCGTCGGGCTCTGTGCTGACAGCTCAGAGCCTGGAGCCTGTTTCAGATTCTGTGTCTCCCTCTCTCTGACCCGCCCGCATTCATGCTCTGTCTCTGTCTCAAAAATAAATAAACGTTAAAAAAAAAAAAGAGCCTCTTATGGTCAGGCATATATATTTTTAAATGTTTTCTAAACACGACCTTCCTACTTTTGCTAACAATGGATAATTCTTACCTGGTTGCTTATTAGATTTTCATGATTTAATCTAATGAATCCTGTTAAGGCTTTAAAAATTTGTTGCTGGTTTGTGTGGCCACATTTTAATAGCATCATTGTGAAGTCACGTTTGTACAAAACTTGTTTACTTGTTCTGATTGAGATCTTTGCCCTGGCAGTCCTCATATTGGTCCTTTTGACCCCTGAGTACCACCTCTGATAGCAACAAAATCTTGTTTGCTTTATGAAAAGATCAAAATGTTACAGCCTTATTGTTATTGTTTTAATCCCAAGACGTGGAACTGGCTGCACTAAGGAGCCACTGCTTCTTTATAATGCAAGTTACTATTCCAGCCCAATGTGGGGATCGAGATGTAAATTATGTTCTTCATCTTGGACACTGCAGATGGCAAAGAGACTCTTTAAATATCTCCAGTGACCGAAAACTCATCTTTCCTGTCTTTCTCCATCCTTTGCTGTCTGGTCCCCCACTTTCTTTCTTGCCTATGAATTCATGTTGATGATTCCAAGTAATTTGGTTTTTTTCGTAAATCTCTTTTGTTAAGAGAGGCTACCAATCCTAGGTTTTCCAGTAACAGTGGGACTGTGAAAATATATTTAAAAGTTGTTTATTTGGGGGCATCTGGGTGATTCAGTTGGTTAAGCATCAGACTTCAGCTCAGGTCATGACCTCACGGTTCCTGAGTTGAGCCCCGCATTGGCTCTGTGCGGACATATCATAGCCTGGAGCCTGCTTTGGATACTGTGTCTCCGTCTTTCTCTGCCCCTTCTGTGCTCGCGCTCTGTCTCTCTTTCTCTCTCTCTCCAAAATAAATAAACATTAACAAAATAAAAAACATGCTTATTTCCGTTTTTCTATAATGACCCTTGGCTCTGGCTTTCTGGAATTGTTTTCAAATTATGCAATTCTAAGCTCTTATTTTGTCAGCTACTGCTATGATCAACTATTTTGAGAACTAGGAATAGGACACTCCAGAGTCATCTGGAAGTACCTCCAAGAAAACTGAAACCCAGAGTTCTCATATCAAAATGCGTTTTTCCGGGGCGCCTGGGTGGCGCAGTCGGTTAAGCGTCCGACTTCAGCCAGGTCACGATCTCGCGGTCCGTGAGTTCGAGCCCCGCGTCAGGCTCTGGGTTGATGGCTCAGAGCCTGGAGCCTGTTTCCGATTCTGTGTCTCCCTCTCTCTCTGCCCCTCCCCTGTTCATGCTCTGTCTCTCTCTGTCCCAAAAATAAATAAACGTTGAAAAAAAAAATTAAAAAAAAAATGCGTTTTTCCATATAGTTAGTGAGAGATAATAATGAAAGGCAAAATATGTACTTAAATGACGACTCACAAGTCTTGGTTTGTACTTTCTACATGTGATCCATTATTTAAATGTTTTCTTTCATGCTTTTCCTTTGTGCCATTGTCCATATTATCATTATGGACAATTTAATTGCTCACACGCAATGTCTCAGGCTTCCCGGAATAGACTCATGTCTGTGACCATTCATGCTGGTACTACCCCAATAACTTTAAAGATGTCACAAGTTAGGGGCGCCTGGGTGGCGCAGTCGGTTAAGCATCCGACTTCAGCCAGGTCACGATCTCGCGGTCCGTGAGTTCGAGCCCCGCGTCGGGCTCTGGGCTGATGGCTCAGAGCCTGGACCCTGTTTCCGATTCTGTGTCTCCCTCTCTCTCTGCCCCTCCCTCGTTCATGCTCTGTCTCTCTCTGTCCCAAAAACAAATAAATGTTGAAAAAAAAAATTAAAAAAAAAAAAAAGATGTCACAAGTTAAAAAAAAGAAAAAAAAGAAAGTTAAATTCAAAGGTACCAAGATTACTATAAACAGATAATGCCTACCGAGAAATTATATAAAAGAAATCTTTTATGAACCTACTAAGACCTAAGCAAGTGAATGTAGTTCATTTACAGGGGGAGAAAAAGGCCAGCTCATAAAGGACTATGTGGTTGGTCTGATAGCCAAGTGTTTTTGAAGCCCACTTAAATCCTATTTGTATACACATTTTCTGTTCAAATATACATAAGATTTCTGATTAAGAGCATCAGTTTTTAGAAATATTACAATAATTACTCTTAAGCTACTTTCCCCATACCTACATGAATGGAGCACGCACAAATAAAACCAAGAGCTAGCCCATAAATAGAAGTCTCTTGGGCATTCCCCAAATTCCACACATCCAGAATCCAGGCGAATAGCTTTCAGAGCCAACAGGTTTTCAGTGTTTGTGTTTGTTAAAAAGGAAAGATACAGAAGGGAAGACTATAACATTCTACTAAATTTCTCTCAAATAATTTATCTGTATTTTGCAGGCAACAGAAATATGGAAGATACAAACAAATTTTTAACCAAATTTAAAGGATGTTATTTTGCAAACACTCAACTTAATCTTGAAATTTTAGAAAATTTAGAAGATTTTGAAATCAGAGATGATGATGTCTTCATAATCACATACCCCAAATCTGGTGAGTCCTGTATTCCAACAGCTAATATAATTAATAAAATGATGTTTCTGTAATATGGGAGCACTGTTTTTTTAGGAGCATATTCTATTTGCATATATAGTCAATCTACTGGATATAAGTAATTTCTCATGTGGGCAAGGGAAATGGGCATAATGAAGAAGGAGAGAGATTGACGAAACCCTATCAAACACTGAGTTGCTGAAGTGGGCTGGGAAAGGACACAGGAATATGTGCCATTTAGGCAGCTTCTTGGGACATACTTGAAGCTGTATTTAATGACCAAGTACCTGAGAAAGAGGAAATTGAACTTATACTAATTATGATCATTCCCCAAATACTTTGGATCTTATTTTTGATACCACTCATATATATGTGTAGAATATATACATACATTTTGTGTGTGGGGGCCTACACATACATCTATTTACATTCTCTACCTGTGTTTTATTTTTTTATTTTTATTTTTTGAAAAATAAGGATGTTTATTAAGGACATTTCTAGCCCACAGCTAGGGCTCATACTCAGCTCTATGAGCCATTGTCCGGCCTCATCCCCATTCAGTGTGAATGACATTAGGGAGGGCGAGCCACAGGTATATCCCATTGATCCCACAGTAGGGGGGTCCCTTCCATAGCCAGGTATAGATAGAAGATATACTGCTGAGAATGAAGAGGGAAATCACTGGATTAATAAGTTTCTCTACACCGATGGAAAACTGAAATTCTCACTATTGAGAAAGATATTAGTTATGATCTTGTCATAAATGTCATTTAATATATTGAGTTATGTTCCTTCTACATTTTGTTGAGAATTTTTATGATGAACAATATTCAATTCTGTTGAATTTTTTTCTGTATTTATGGAGATGATAATATGGTTTTTATGCTTCATTTTTTAATGCATTATCAAACTATTCTATTTGTGGATGTTGAACCATCCTTGCATCCCTGGAATGAATTGTATTTGATCATGGTGTATGATCCTTTTAATGTGTTGTTGAATTCAGTTTGCTAATATTTTATTGGGGATTTTTTGCATCTATATTCATCAAGACTGATGGCCTGTGACATTCTTTTCTTCTAGTGTCTTTTCTGGTACTTATCTGGGTAATGTTAGCCTTGTAAAATGAATTGGGAAGTGTCCCCATTTTTTTTATTTTTGGAAGAGTCTGTGAAGGATTGTTACTAATTCTTAAAATATTTGTTAGAAAAAAATGTTTTTAATATTTTTTTTCCCCAGAAAACACTGATTCTCTTGCTCTACCTCAATTTAACAGACATGTTCCTATCTCTGGCTCTTTGCACTCACAGAATCTTTTTCCCTTGATGCTCTTCTACCTGATATGTGCATGGTTTACTCCCTTCCTTTGGGTCCTTATTTTAAACTTATCATTAAGGCATTCTGGGTGGTCATATTTAAAAATGCAGCCTCACTCAAAATTCTCACACTCTTCTTTGCTGCTTTATTTTCCCTCCATAATATAACACATATCACCTTATACTATACCATATATCTACATACTTAATTTGTTCATTCTTTACAAAGCCATCCTTAGGAAGCACATCATAGCATTCAGACAAGAACAAATATCCCAGAAGAACAGGAAAGACCTAAAAAAACAATTCCATGTGTATAACAGAACTCAATATAAATTTAAGTAAGGTGCATTTATTAATGGGGAAAAGATAGTATATTTGGTCCCAGGAAATCTGTGTCACTATATGCAGGAAGTTCACCTGGAATCGAACAGCACATAAAAGAGTAAACTCTAAGTATATTCAAGACACTAATATTAAAGGTAAAATTATACAACTATTTCTATTAAAAATATTGTAGAAAAATCATTGTAACTAAGGAGTGGTCAAGAGCTTCTACACAAATGTCCAAAGAAAAATATATAGGTAAAAGTTTGATAAGTTCAGTTACATCAAAATTAAGATTTTTGGGCTTTGCTTAACAGTGAGTTCCCTAGGCAAAGTTAATAGGGTCTGAAAGAGAGGAACTACTGGCAATGACTATAATTAAAAATAATTAATACCTAGAATATATTAGGTATATATACAGATAAACTGGAAGAGAACAGTGATCTACTTATAAAAAGAGCCAAAGAGATAAGCTGAAAATTTACCGAAGGAAACCACTCTCCACCAATACCAACAAAAAAACACAAAGCTGGTACACAATAGTCACTTGATTTATATCTAGTACACTGACAGCAATTAGAAAGGTCAGAAACCCTGAATGCTGACAAGGAGTACACACACATCTGCATGTTTAGCATGATACTGCTGGGAGAGTAGACTGAAGCAGCCATTCTCTGGGGAGCAGTCTGGCACTATCTGATCAACTGAAATACAGACATACCAGGCAATCTTGCTCCTGAGTATATGTCTCCAAGAATATCTCATATGGGTTCATAGGGTGAACATGAGTGAGGGTGTATGTGGCAGTGTTGTTTGGGGTGTGCTGTCCATTGGGGGAAATTAGACAGGTCAGTGCATGAATGCACACCCTGAAACACAGACAGCATCTGTTAGGTGCAATGGATCAGCAGTAGCATGTAAAGGAATGTTAAACCACAGCTCACAGTGACAAACAGTAAGAAATGACGTGCATGGATTAAAAATCAAGCACATACAACAATACATATTTCAAAAGAACATCTTCCAAGAAAGAATATACTTTAAACCCTAAAGTCTTCTTGTCTGTGGTGGAAGTAGGGGTAGGAATGGAAGCAGGAAATGTGAATATAAGGAATTAATAGATCTTGGAGTGCCTGCAGTGAATCAGTGATGTTAGTGTAGCATGACTGCAGAAAATGATAAATATCAACTTACATTAACCTCTGACATCCAAAAAGGCAAGAAGGAGAAAAAGAAAGAAAGAAAGAAAGAAAGAAGACGAAAGAATGGAAGAAAGAAAGAAAGAAAGGAGGGAAGGAAGGAAGGAGGGAAGGAAGGAGGAAGGGAGGGAAGGAAGGAAGGAAGAAAGAAAGAAAGAAAAGAGAAAACGAAAAAGATAGGTTGTGATACGGGAGTGGATATGGAAGCAGAAGCAGGAGAGAGGACAAAGACAGGAAAAATACAGCCTATTTTGCCTGGGGAACACGTTCTTCCAGTCCTCATAGTCTTAAATTTCTGCAGACTTGTTACCCATTAAGGTCATGTTTGGTAATTCCTTGGCACCCCTGAAGCTGTGATACCTGATGCAGAAGCAGTACTTCTTATCTGGGAAAGGTTGGAGAATGTAAGAAACCCTTTTAGAGCTTCATAACAATGAATTTTCATTGTGTTTGAACATCAGCTGTGGTAACATGTAAGCACGCATGATCTTGGTCTTCCCTGGGCAACACTGGAGGATTTATACCCATCATGCTCCAGAAAAGGTGCATACCACCTGACAGCAAGGCATGTATTCTTAACAGTGATCTTGCTTACCAGGTGCTGCTGCTTCACAGGCAGGGTGATAGGGTGGTCTCAGGAAGGAATTATAGGATGGGAATTGATGAGGGGCCAATGTACTTTCTCATTTAAGATGTTGATTTGAACCTTTCTGGGACATGTGACTTCTTGTTGGGGTAGGTTTTTGAAGCATTGCCTGTATATATGAGAAGCATGACCTTACAGAAGGTGTGTTTTAACTCTTAATATTCCCATATATGAAGCATGCAAAATGAAGTGGAAGGCATCTAGAGTAGGCAGTACACCCGTGTATTCTGTGACATATGTCCACTCTAACTGGAATTGGGAGAAATAGTCATCCTTAGAATTTGTCACATCCCACTTACAGCAAAAGGTCTAATCTTTTCCTTCCTGTCTCCACGTGGATCACAGGGCCTCCTTTAGGGATTTATAATGAACACTATTTCCCGAAGTGACATCATGGGCACAGTAAGAAACATAGGGAATGGGGGAAAGATGGAAAGTGACTCTATCAGTAAAATGCCAATTTTTTTTCTCTATATTAGCTAACGTCCTAGGAGTGGGGTTGGGGAAAGAGATCTTGAGGCAGGCATAGAAGATAATTTAAAATTCCCATATATGAAGCAGAAGAAAGTACAGAAGACTCAAGAAAAATTTGTGGGACAAATGCCCATGGAGTTTCACATGTAGAATCTCCTTATAAGGAAAAGCAAAGGCAACGTATGTTTGTCTTTACCCACACTGCACCCTTTATATATTAAAAATTCCATTGAGACAAAATTACCTTTGTACGTATTATAATAACAACCTCTGATTAAAAAACTGATGACACATCTATATACTTTTTGGATAAATTTTCACATCATTAAAACAAAATTATTTCTTTTACAGGTACTGTCTGGTTTCAGCAGATATTATGCTTGATTTATTTTGAAGAACATCGCAAAGGCATTGGGAATCTGGAAACAGTTGAACGCATCCCGTTTATTGAGTACACCCCTCAAAAAGTGGATCTTGCTGAAAGACCATCTCCTCGTCTCTTCGTTACCCACATCCCATACTACTTGGTTCCCAGGGGGCTAAAGAACAAAAAAGCCAAAGTAGGAAAATAGACTATGGCTGCTGAAAGAAAACTGCTTTTTCATTATTTCATTTCTATTCATTACGTTGATGCTGCACTCGTCCAGGTGTTAGCAAATGTGGTATTTGTCACGCGTTAATTTTCAACAGACTTTTGTGTTCTTATCTTCCAGTATCTGATTTTATCTTTCACCCTTTGTTTTCTGATCACATATGGAACACAACCATTGGAAAATGAGACTATATAGGAGTGTATTTAATTTACTTCATAGAGTATATTATAATATCATATACTTTATGTATTATATACCCTCTCATTTGTTAGCTATATTACCATGTGTATACAAACTGCCAGCAATTCCTTTTTCTTTTTTCTGTATGCTCTCCTCTCTTCCTTCTGACGCTTCCAACCTGTTTTGCCCGCTTTCTCTGTAAATGTACCGAGTTCATTGGAAATCTGAGGGAAGCTCAGAGAGAATCATTTGTAACTACTGAGTGATTTTTCTGTCTCTCCCAGTATCAGTCACCTCCACCCACTGATAATTTCAACTCTTGACTCATTTTCTCCCTCTCTACCTCCACTCCTCTGACTCGGGATTATTTCAAAGTTGATGTACATTGTCTCTGGCTGGCCAGATAGGAGTGAGGCCAACTGCACTCAAAGGATCAACATGAAGGAGGCACTTCCTGTCAGGGCCACACAAGTGTGGGATTGCCTCCTTCAGGTTGACCCGTCAGGCTCTGCACTGGCCTCCCAGACCCTAGCCCTGCCAGGCCTCTCCGGTTGATTTAAACTCCAGCCACTCTTCCTCCACCAACCTCAGTAACCCTCTTCTGCAACCCACGTGTTATGCACCTGCCTCTGTCTCTGACTGTTTTTGCTTTCTGATGTAATACATACTTACCTGTTTATTTATTGTCTATGTTTCTGGCCACAGTGTAAAACCTTTGAGACAGATGGAGTTTGTAGTGCATAGAACCCTGTCCAGAAGGCATTAGAGTTGAATGAATGACAAAAGGGATCACCAGTAATTGCCCTAATGCGGATCTTTGCTTCAAGCACCTTATTATCTGAGTGCTGTCTCCTTTTCCTCCTGCTCTTTTCAGGTGTTCCGTGCAGTGATGTGTCAGCACATTCATTTCTCCAGCCCCCTCCCCACTCCTATTCCCCACACTCACTCTCATACATATGCGTGTCCTCAATTGCTCCTTGCCCACCAGTGACTCTACATTTTAAATTCAAATCCTTTTTGTCTAAATTCTTTTGCTAATTCAGCTGTTATGATTTGTTGCCAACCCTTAATTCTGCTGAAACACAATTGTTTTATATTAGTACCTATATTCCTGAATCTGGTAGTGTGGTCAGAAAAAATCAAAACAGTTAAAAATTGTGTCTTTCTTTACATTTATGGCCACAATTCTCACACTTTACTTTTTAAAAATGTTTTGCTTTCCCCCCCTTTCCATACTGACTTTTCATACTTTCTTTATCTTCTCAAACCTCAGCAGCATTCTGCTCCACCTATCCCAGTAAAAGACTCCAAGTAAACCATTAACAGTAGATGCCCTCCACATGCAAAACCTCCCCTCACTGCTGTCCCTCCTTAAGAGGAAAAGGTGGGATGTGTACACAGTTTTGTTCTTATTATATATCTGCCCCTCCATTCATGGTCTGGATCCCTTTTTGGATCCCTTTTGTCTGTTCCACTGTTTCGCAAATGGGAGTCGGGCCAGGCCAACATCTGGGAATCATCAGCTCTCAGCTCTGCGTATTCCCCACAGGATATTTAGCATATTTGAGGCGTTTTTGGTTATGGTGGTGGTGCTGCTAGTTATAGTGGGTTGAGGCCTGGGATGCTGTTAAATGTCCCAACCACAGACCGTTATCTGGGGGAAATGTCCATGGTGCCACTGTTGAGAAACTTGTTCTACTCTCAAAGACTTTCCTTAAACAATATAATTTCCTTTTTTTCATTCATTACCAATTTCCTTATGCTGATTGGATCATTCTGTTTGGCCCATAATGAAGTTTTCATGTGGCATTTTTTAACAGTAAAATAAAACTTGTCTTGCTCCATTTCAATTTTCATTTCCTGCCTTTCATTTTCTGTTTGAGATAAACTTCTTAAAAGCGTTTAGCCTCCTTCTCCTCGCTTTCACTGAATCCTGAATGCCAACGTCCCTTATTATTATAGTTTTGAAAAGGGGGGATCATTTCTTGGTCACTTTACTTGGCCTATCACTGGCATCTGACGTAGTTGATCGCTTTCTACGTCTTTAAACATTTTCTTTTCCCGCTGTTCCAGACACCACATTCGTGGTATCATATTATCTCAGTGGACACTTAGAGGAGATTCTACCCAAAAACCTTTCCCTCTCTTCATATTTCATTTCAGCAGAGCTCTCATTTTATTTGGACTTGTATCCTGTATATGCTTCTGGTCTGATGGTTAGAGTGGTAAAATTTGGTTGGTGCAAAAGCAGGGCTTGGTACCAGGCATCTTGCCATTAATTTTTAAGGCACAGGTAAGTGACAAGCTTATGAACAACAACACAAGCAAAGAAGAAGTTTCTTTCGTGTCCTCTGAAAGAAGGTTTCTTCATTATTTTAATTGACCATGGGGATGAAAAGTGGCAGCTGTGTGGGACATAAAGAAGGGTTAGCATGTCATAGTGGAAAAGTAGGAGACTCAGTCCATGACTGCATCGAGATGATGAGTTAACCTAACCTGTTGCACTCTCATCTTGGGCTTTGGCTTTTTGTGAGAAAAGTTGATGCTTTTACTATTTAGGAAATGCTATGCGAGATCTTTTCTAACTTATACAATTACATTTTGAGACGCTGCTCCTTCCTCTTTACTGGCTTCTCCTTCTCTGTCCAACCTCTGAGAGCTGATGATTCCCAGATTTTCGGCCTGGCCTTCTCCTATTCTCCCTCTATAGTTAATCCCTCAGTTAGATTATCTAATCACGTAAGTTAAATACAATGTATGTAGAGTTGATTTCTCCTTTTAATTCTAGATTGATGTAAAGTATTTAATAACTCTATATCTATAGAGATGTCAAATATATTTCTATATAGGTATTATCCAAATATGGGCTCCAATACCAAAAGGAGTTTTGATTTTATCTTCAAACCACTCCTTTTCCCAGTTTCCTTATATATTTTGTTCTATTTATTAGGTATAGAGAGAGCATGGTCAGGGGAGGGGCAGAGAGAGAGGGAGTCACAGAATCCAAAGCAGACTCCAGGCTTTAAGCTGTCAGCACAGAGCCTGATGCAGGGCTCAAACCCCTGGACCATGAGATCATACCTAAGCTGAAGTTGGACGCTTAACCCACTGAGCCACCCAGGCACCCCAATACTTTGTATTTTTAATGTCTTTGGGTTGCTTCACTGCTTTATGAAATTATGGCTTCTGCTTGGTTACAATATACATTTTTAAAGTTAAATCTCATAGTCCTTCAATGAAAAAATATTGAAGAAGTAACTACTACGGGTCAAGTACTTGTGCTTTATACTGTGAAGATATATAAGAATTATGTGAACCATGCACTGAAGGATGAGAGAAATACAATCTAAACTTTCACAGATGATTTGGAAATATCTTAGTAAGTTTTTCCTATTGCCATAATTGTATAGCTATGAGATATTTTCACATATGTTAGCTTGTTGAGGTAGGGACAGGAGAATATTGTTGGTTTCTGTCTAGGGGAGTAAGAAGAGGTACCACGTGAGGTAATTGATAGTCACCAACAATTAAGTCTCCCAATCATTAAGGGAGAGCCATTGCAGAGGAGAAATGCAAAATACAAAGAGGGCTGAATATATACAAGACATGATTAGAAACTGTAAAGTTAAGCTAACAGGCTTCATTCAGTTGGAGGGCATTAGGGTACAGATATGACATTATGAAAGCATCAGATATAATGAATACTTCCTTTCTTTCCAGGTTATTTACATATACAGAAACCCCAAGGATGTTATGTGCTCATTTTTTCACTTTTCAAAGAAACTGACAGCATCCGCTACAGATAACTTTGTGGAATTCATGAAACTATTTCTAGAAGGAGAAGGTAACTACAATTTCATAAAATACTAAGTTTGGTGTCCTGTGGTGAGTTTTTAAGCTCTAGCAGAGAGAAAGAGTTTGCTTAAATAGAGTAGAATGGGGATCAGTAATCAACGTATCAAGCCAGTTGGTAGTGTTGTCGTAGGTGACCATGTCCAGCCATTGTACAAACATTGCTAACTCTCTCTCCTTCTCAACAGAATGTCAAGATTACAGTCATACCAACAGAGAATAATTACATCTAACCATGGAGAGATTATTTCACTAGCACACAGATTTCTGTCCTAGCTTAGTGAGAAGTAGCTCAGTGAGAGCGTACGTTTGGAGCTTTGCACTTCATATTTCAAGGGGCTCCTCCCAAGAGTCCTTTAAAAAATATTTTAGTAAATTTTCATTCATTGTTTAAGTAATTTCTACACCCAGAATGGGGCTCACAGCTCTGAGGTCAAGAGTTGCATGTTCTATCCATTGAGCAAAACAGGTGCTCACCACATTCATATCTGAGGAGCCAGTGCAGCTATTTGACCAGGAACAAAGCTTGCAGAAGTAAACGTGATGATCTGGAACAGACTTACGATTGTCTCCAATGCATTGTGGCAGAGCTGAGGTGACTCTTCAGAGACCTCTCGTGCTCCTTGCAGAGTGGAAATACCTCCATGTGCCTTTGGGGATAGTGGGAGAAGTAAGGAGAGGATTCATTCCTCCTTTCCCTTTTCAGTTTTTCTAACCCCATGGCAAGATTATTTTCTATTTGTATGAAATGCATTTTTAAGAGACTAATTTCTCCTTGACTGTATGTTTGTTTCCTGGTGGAAGTTGGATGGTTCTCCCACAACCAGATGCTAGGGGAAATCTGGAATCTAGCAGCACACTTCCTTTTCCTCCTTTGTTACTAAAGGTTCCTGCATCTCCTAGGACTGTAGATTCTTCTCAATGTGTTCAACATATTTACTTAATGATGTATCTGTTCTTCCCACAGTGGTAGGAAGTCTTTGGTTTGACCACATCAAAGGTTGGTATGAGCACAAAAGCCTGTTCAACATTCAGTTCTTGATGTATGAGGAGATGAAGAAGGTGAGAAATGTGACATTACTGACTTCACTGACGCTGTAAGCCAGCCTGGCTGAATGAATTGATTGTTTATGCCCAGAACACCCAAAGGATGATATCAAATTTGAGAACCCAGATTGTGTACCAGGAGACATTTTTCCTGTATCACTTCTATGCTTTCTGTACCAGGTTTCCATTTAGAACTACCACTGGAGGTTTCTTTTCAAAATTTATCTGTGTGTCAATAGATGTCTGTTTATGTATGTTGGTGTGAATGATTTGATTATTTTGAGTCAGATTATTGGTTTCTCTTTTGTGAATTGTTATATCTATTTCCTTCAATTTTTAATTATACTAATGTTGTAGATGTGTGTTCCTCACTTGCAGGTACATTTCCTGGGAACTTTAATCTTGTCTTTATTGTGTATGATTAAACCATGCAGGGAAAATTAAATGAAAATACCTGCGTATGATTGGAAAGAATTCAGCTCCCAGTACAGTCAACTATATGTGCCTGAAAAGAAAACTTCTATTGCTTACTGACTAAAACCCAGAGCCAGGCTACCCTGATGCTGGGTGTTTGGCTCATGCATGTCAAGAATATCCCAGGGTTTTCTGTGTTTCTTTTGTACCATATTTGGTGTGATGACGATGTTTCCCTCATGGTAGCAGGACAGTTGTAGCTCCAAAGTCATGTCCTCACATGATAGCTTACATGGCAGACAGAGTGTTAACAGGGAGAAAAGTGGCATTCTTGCCTTGCTTTGTTCCCACCTTTGCTCCATGAGGAAACTCACTCTCAGAAACTTCTGTTTGACTTCCTCTTTCAGACCCAACACCCAAATTGGGCCATGTGACCACCCTAAACTAATCTCTTGTAGCAGACAGTGGGATTGCCACGAGGAATTTGGATTAATAATGATCATTATGGAATGTGGCTGGGCACTGCTGCCAGGACCCCACCAGGATCTCTTAGCAGGAAAGAAGAGAAAGAGCTGAAAGGGCGACCACCCTAAAGGCTGCCACCTGCTGAGTGTCACTAGCTTCTGTTACCCCTGCCATAGGGCATATACCAAATCTAGACTCTCTGGCTGAGTGCATATCACCTACGAAATAGAGATTCAAGTGTCTGGCTGGCCTTGTAATCTTCTTCACAATATGGCCCTTCTTTTTTTCTTTTTATATGAAATTTATGGGCAAATTGGTTTCCATACAACACCCAGTGCTCATCCCAACAGGTGCCCTCTTCAATGCCCATCACCCACTTTCCCCTCCCTCCCACCCCCCATCAACCCTCAGTTTATTCTCAGTTTTTAAGAGTCTCTTATGGTTTGCCTCCTTCCCTCTCTGTAATTTCCCCCCCCTTCCCCTCCCCCATGGTCTTCTGTTAAGTTTCTCAGGATCCACATAAGAGTGAAAACTTATGGTATCTGGCTTTCTCTGTATGACTTATTTCACTTAACGTAACACTCGCCAGTTCCATCCACGTTGCTACAAAAGGCCAGATTTCATTCTTTCTCATTGCCAAGTAGTATTCCATTGTATATATAAACCACATCTTCTTTATCCATTAGTCAGTTGATGGACACTTAGGCTCTTTCCATAATTTGGCTATTGTTGAAACTGCTGCTATAAACATTGGGGTACATGTGCCCCTATGTATCAGCACTCCTGTATCCCTTGGGTAAATTCCTAGCAGTGCTATTGTTGGGTCATAGGGTAGATCTATTTGTAGTCTTTTGTGGAACCTCCACACTGTTTTCCAGAGCAGCTGCACCAGTTTTCATTCCCACCAACAGTGCAAGAGGGTTTCTGTTTCTCCACATCCTCTCTAGCATCTATAGTCTCCTGATTTGTTCATTTTAGCCAGTCTGACTGGCATGAGGTGATATCTGAGTGTGGTTTTGATTTGTATTTCCCTGATGAGGAGTGGTATTGAGCATCTTTTCATGTGCCTGTTGGCCATCTGGATGTTTTTAAAAAAAATTTTTTTTTCAACGTTTATTTATTTTTGGGACAGAGAGAGACAGAGCATGAACCGGGGAGGGGCAGAGAGAGAGGGAGACACAGAATCAGAAACAGGCTCCAGGCTCTGAACCATCAGCCCAGAGCCTGACGTGGGGCTCGAACTCACGGACCGCGAGATTGTGACCTGGCTGAAGTCGGACGCTTAACCGACTGCGCCACCCAGGCGCCCCATGGATGTCTTTAGGGAAGTGTCTATTCATGTCTTCTGCCCATTTCTTCACTGGATTGTTTTTCGGGTGTGGAGTTTGGTGAATTCTTTATAGATTTTGGATACTAGCCCTTTGTCTGATATGTCATTTGCAAATATCTTTTCCCATTCTGTCGGTTGCCTTTTAGTTTTGTTGATTGTCCTTCTATTGCTTACAGGCTCATCTCCCATCTTTCTCATCCCAGACCTGTTCCCATACAGCCCCAGAGAAACTCAAATTCTCATACTCCTGTGACCTGAGATCCCACACCTCCCATGCAACCACAATTTTGCAGATATTCTTTTTTTTGATTTAAACACTGTATCTTCAGTTTGTCTATCAAAAAAGTCCTGGTGTTGGTTTAATTCCCAGAACAAACTTCTCATCTTTGAGGAACTTTCTCTGAATTCTGTTACATAATTACTCTTTGCCAGTAAGTACTTGTACTGAATTCCCAGAACTGATTCCCTGTTGTGCCTCTGTTCACTTGCACCATCATTTAGGGCAGTATCTGACATATAGTAGCTATTCACCAAATACTTGCCCACTCAACACAAATAAAATGAAATATGAGTGTTCCTAATATGCACTCTAAAACAGTCGACAAGGGAGGAATTAATTTATCAAGAAGGAATAAGCAAGAACCTTCTCATGGTCCTGCTCCACTTTTCTAAGTATCCTAAGCACCTACATTTTTCACTCCCATAATGATATTTAGCTGTGACTTTTGTGTGTGTCTTCTTTCTTATAATGTGCATCATTTATCATATTATGATTTATTTCAGGACCTCAGAGGCTCTGTGTTAAAAGTATGCAAATTTTTGGGGAAAGAATTGAGTGAAGAGGACGTGGATGCTGTTGTGAGACAGGCCACATTTGAAAACATGAAGAATGACCCACGAGCCAATTATGACAATAAACTCAAGACCCATTTTGGGATACAAAAAAAAGGTCATTTCCTTCGCAAAGGTGATGGTGAACAATAAATGCTTGGCTATCTTGCACTGTGATACAAACATACCGAAGTGTAGCTTCTAAGCTTTCCTGATGTGGAGCTGCTATGGCCCTGTTCCCTTCCCTACACAGTTGATTTTCCATGATTTCTTCTTGGTGCTCTTCAAGAGACTATATTATTTGGTCCCAGAATGTGTCTGGATGAATAGCCTAAAGTTGCAAGGCCTTCTCCTTGGCCCCTGGAAATCTACCAATGC
This sequence comes from Prionailurus bengalensis, assembly GCF_016509475.1. Classification (NCBI taxonomy): domain Eukaryota; kingdom Metazoa; phylum Chordata; class Mammalia; order Carnivora; family Felidae; genus Prionailurus; species Prionailurus bengalensis. The sequence goes on from NC_057349.1 coordinate 105,105,134, forward strand.
CTATCACCATGTCTACCGCAAAAGGGATGTTCATTTAGTGTTAGACTATTTTCCCCCAGTACAATGGGCTAGGCACATGATGATGAATTAATGGTGGCACAGTTGGCCATCACTGGCTGTTCTTCCATCTCTGTGATTTAGTCTGAACCTCGTCCAGGACTGAATTAACAACACATATTCACTATTCTTTTGTTACTGGGGAGGACTATTATGTATACATATAATAGTATACACACACACACACACACACACACACATAATAGTATAGTATACATAATAGTCCTACCCAGTAACAAAAGAATCTTCCATCATAAAAATGTATAGGAATATCTCCTTTATCTCAATATGATACCTCTGGTGAGTGCATTTTTAAATGAATGATTCCTTCATATAAATGATAAATGTGAACATGTTAGAATATTTTTATTATTTTATAAATTATTCTAAGTTAAAATGTATGATCTTCTTAGTACCTGGAAAATCGATAATACAGAATTATTGACATAAATTTTACACTTAATCAGAATGTTTTATGCCTCTACACCAATCGCAATAAATAGTGGCTTAAATGCATTAATATTTCCTTCACTTAACTACTTTGTACATCTTCACCCATTCAACTAAAAAATATGAAACACTGGTAACTTGGAGCCAACCTGAAGTGGGGACATGCCCTCCCCTTTACCCTCAGCGCATCCTGTCATGTTGTAGATGCTACAATCCTTCTCCAATGCCATCATCATGGCACTTGCATTTTTTTTCTTTGAAAAAAGAAAATTTTCTGTGGTTACACATCTTTAACACACCTGAAAAACGAGAGACTGAAATGGCCCAGACAACAAATAAGAGAAGCCAAATTTCCTTACGGAAATGATGCACATTCCCTTGTTTCTTCTACACATACTTTTCTCTTAGATGTTATGAAGTGTAATGTCATTTGTACTGGCTTTAGCACTCCTGCACAAATTGTGTTTGTGTTTTCAGTTTCATTAGCATTGAAGCTGGTTTATTTATTTGTTTACACTTTAGCGTGATTTTACATTCAGTGTTTCTTGCCTCTCCTTCTATCAACCTCTACTTGCCATCCCAACTCTGTCTGTAAGTTTAAAGTAAGATTGTTGTAAACCTACACTGGGTACAGATGGAATAATTACAGGTGGGCCATTCCAAACTGTATGAGCTTGGGCTATATTTTTAAAAATCTCTCTGAGCATCCATGTCCTCATCAGTAAATATTTGTCTAATGATATCTGATTTTTGGAATTTTTAAGGACTTCTGTAAACTACAATAGCCCATGTTAGCCTGAAACAAAATAGTCAACAAGTTGCAAGAGTTTTCTCGTTTGTCAGGTAGCTGACAGCTCGGGGCTTGAGCTAATTACCTTAAATTACCTAATTGTGATGATGAGTTTTCTTTTCCCCTTGCCATAAAGTGGGAGAGAAAAGGGCCATTGCCATGTGCAGGAGCAACAGGGGCCTTACTAGGGAGGAAAATGAATGTCCAAAAAATGGTGTTTCTCCCAGCACTAAGGCATCATGCCTCCTCCTCCCAGAATCTGCTTTGAAGCAATTTCTTTGCTGTTCCTCCCAGGTACGGTTGGAGACTGGAAAAATCACATGACTGCTGAGCAGAATGAAAAGTTTGACATGATTTTCCAAACGGAGATGAAAGATATTCCCTTGAAGTTCATCTGGGATATGAATGAAGAATAGATTTCTTAACAATGCACAAATATTTTTACGAAACTTCTTTCAGAAGGAAATATATTGAATTGTACACTTTCATCTTTGATTGTCATTGGCTTATTATTGAAAAAACTCATTGATGAATAAATATTCATATGCCCACACTACATCATTTGCCATCTGTGGCCTGTTTCAATTTGCTAGGATTCCTCACTTTCTGATCAGAAGAGGTTTCCTCTCTTTGTGTTGCAGTATAATTATGGAATAGTTTTTACCTTAAGTTCAGAAATTCCAAAGCCTTGAACCACAAAGGAGACCATAACATGTGATTGATTCGACATCTTAAAATAGAAGCCTTGTCATTTATAAAAAACTACTTATGGTCTTTTTTCACATTTAAGATTTTAATTCTTAGGTAATCAAATGAGTCAGCCTTTCATTTTATGGCTTCTAGGATTTGTGTCCAACTAGGAGTGTTGCTGTCACAAGTATTTCCATGTATTCATAAATCATTTCTTTATTTAATCTTAATATCTATCTTTTGTTGTTAGATACCTGTCAATTTTTTTTCCTAACAGAGAGCCAAATGGCCCAAAATCATTTATTGAATTCACATCATTTTCCTACTGATTAAAACAGACATTATCTTGTTCTACAATGTTGTATGTACATACATTTTCTTATGTAAAATGACATATTTTCTGTCGATATAATTTTCTTTTTTGTAACTATGCCCTGATTTCTAACATAGATTAATAAACCAATAAATCATGATGCATTGTGTTGGAATCCTGCTAAGTGTTGCTTTACTCCTAAAATGTCACATAAAAATTGACATCACCACTAGTTGAGTGTTCCCATTCAGAGGTATTTATACTCACACTTATTTGTGTTTTCTTCCCAGTCATTTTGTAAGGACACCTGGTCCTTACATTAACCTTGCTCATTTCCTGTGAAGATTATCCTATGCCAGCATAGATTTTGGGAGGAGAATATTTTTTGTAGATTTTGGGAGGAGAATATTTTTGAGTCAAGTGTTCTAACTGCTCTCCTTTTCTCATGGACTTTTGCCTGCTCAGGCATACACTGGGTTTCTTGTGGTCAGGCTGGCTCTTTGCAAATAGTACGGTCAGTCTAGGCCTGTAGGGGTGTGGATGCTGCCGTCCATCAGATTCTGTAGACCCACTTGTATCTTTGTGTGTCTGTGCCCAACTCGGGGCTGCTGGCTGCATCAGTGCCTTTATTTCCATTTGCTCATTGCTCTGTTCATCTTTCTTAAGTAACATACATAATTTCTTTCCTATGCTGCACTTTTTTTTTTTAATTTTTTTAATGTTTTTTATTTATTTTTGAGACAGAGAGAGACAGAGCATGAACGGGGGAGGGGCAGAGAGAGAGGGAGACACAGAATCGGAAACAGGCTCCAGGCTCTGAGCCATCAGCCCAGAGCCCGACGCGGGGCTCGAACTCACAGACCGTGAGATCGTGACCTGAGCCGAAGTCGGATGCTTAACCGACTGAGCCACCCAGGTGCCCCTCCTATGCTGCACTTTTAAGAAAAGTTATAAAGGTCCCTGATCCTTCTATTAGTAAAGGATTTCACATCCCCAGGAGCCCACTACTGCTGCTACGTTGTCTCCTGCTTTTCTGAACTCCTTTCTTCCAAGAGTTCTTAAATTCCACAGCTGTGGCTTCGGTGATGTACGCCTTTAGAGAAACATATCTTTTCTGCTCCCTTCTTTTATCTTCTCAAAAAAGGTTTCTGTGTAGTAGCAGAAAGGAAATATTGTTTAAAAAAAATAATTTTGTATATAGGCACCTTCTGTGAACAAGATACCAACTTTAGAATTACATATGCATTATTTCCTTTATTTAAAAAAATGCTTATGAGGTAGGTGGTGTTTCATAACAGAAAACAAGAGGTGAAGAGAGGAAATGAAATTTACCTTGAGAAAATATATAGTGTTAGTACTCTCATTCAAACTTGCTCTGTCTTACTCTAGAAATAAAAAACCCTTAATATTCTTCTTTTAGCATTCAGTGTCCAATTATGGATTGAGTTGGGTGAAATGAGTTTTCAATGTAACAAGATTCAAATCTGTCTGATTCATCCCCATTCCACTGAGAGACCAGGGGGTGTGTTTCTCCTTAGCCCTTAGAAATGAGAGTATTTACCTCTTCTCTTTAGCTCTTCTCTTCAGTGGTGTGGATTTTAGTTCTTTATTCTCCTGTTCTAGTTTCAAAATGTGACCTGAGCCCATACGTGGCAAATGCTCTGAGGAAAGGACACGAGGATACCTAAAAAAGGCTCTTCCCACTCTGGAATTTTAGTTGAGCTAGTTCTTTCTGTTTCCAGAGATCTATGGTCTTTAACAATAAAACTTATGTATTTTAGTTGTGTTTTTAAACTAATTTTAGCCATTGTGCATTGGCCTTTCCTAACCTACTCCCTTCTGCCTACTCAGGAGAATTCTTAGGAGAAGAATTCACAATGATTTGACCAGTTTTGCTGACCTCCTGACAATTATAATGAGTTCAGGTTTTCTAGTCTTTCAGTGTTAGCAGAAAAGTCAGTTGACCCTTAGTGGTAGGAATTTCACTGTTTGTACTCAACCCTCAAATGCATCTAAGAGGACACAAGGGTCTGAAGTAAATTGAGTTATCCTACTATAAGTCCTCATTCATGGCACAGGTTTTATACCCGTGATTCCTGATGCCGGGATGTACTATGGCTTATAAACCGTTCCTCTGAACCAGTTCTCCTGAGTATGTTCAATTCTCTTATTAACGTAAAACCTCTTTACACATTTTGTTATTGAACTATCATGTACTAGGGAGAGGATGAACGTACCAAACTCAATTCATCAGTGGGAAAACTTAGATTTCTGATAGGTAATCTGCAAACAATGATCATTAATAGGGTTAATAAGTTCACAATATACATACATGCTTCTGCCTACACGAATAACACATCTATACTGCTTTTTACATAGACCCATCTCATTTTACCTTTCCCAAATGAGGTAAGGCAAAGGATTTACTTGAAAAAGAACACACACTCCCTGTGACAGTGGTTTCCGACCATCAGTAGATAGACATATTCTGGTTTGTGTGTGAAAATAAAAATTTCAAGTCCTCACTCCATTGAAATTCAGATTTTGTGGATTTTCAGGAAGGTCCAGAAGTCTGAGATCTGTAGGTGGTCTGCAACCAAACTTTAAGTGATGTCCAATGATGGCTTCCATGTATTGATCCTGGTACTAACGTGGTGTGCGTTTGTGTGTACGTGTGTCTGGGTGTGTCGCTTGTCTCTATCTTTCTATTAAATCGTTATTACAGTTAACTTTTAAAAACTTAACCAATGATCTGTCAACAGCTTTTCAAATTGACTTCACTAGAATTTTCTGATCTTTTTATCTTGGATAATCTGAAATCATTTTTTTTTTAATGAAATTTATTGACAAATTGGTTTCCATACAACACCCAGTGCTCATCCCAAAAGGTGCCCTCCTCAATACCCATCACCCACCCTCTCCTCCCTCCCACCCCCCATCAACCCTCAGTTTGTTCTCAGTTTTTAACAGTCTCTTATGCTTTGGCTCTCTCCCATTCTAACCTCTTTATTTTTTTTCCTTCCCCCCCCCCCCCATGGGTTCCTGTTAAGTTTCTCAGGATCCACATAAGAGTGAAACCATATGGTATCTGTCTTTCTCTGTATGGCTTATTTCACTTAGCATCACACTCTCCAGTTCCATCCACGTTGCTACAAAAGGCCATATTTCATTTTTTCTCATTGCCACGTAGTATTCCATTGTGTATATAAACCACAATTTCTTTATCCATTCATCAGTTGATGGACATTTAGGCTCTTTCCATAATTTGGCTATTGTTGAGAGTGCTGCTATGAACATTGGGGTACAAGTGGCCCTATGCATCAGTGCTCCTGTATCCCTTGGATAAATTCCTAGCAGTGCTATTGCTGGGTCATAGGGTAGGTCTATTTTTAATTTTCTGAGGAACCTCCACACTGCTTTCCAGAGCGGCTGCACCAATTTGCATTCCCACCAACAGTGCAAGAGGGTTCCCGTTTCTCCACATCCTCTCCAGCATCTATAGTCTCCTGATTTGTTCATTTTGGCCACTCTGACTGGCGTGAGGTGATACCTGAGTGTGGTTTTGATTTGTATTTCCCTGATAAGGAGCGACGCTGAACATCTTTTCATGTGCCTGTTGGCCATCCGGATGTCTTCTTTAGAGAAGTGTCTATTCATGTTTTCTGCCCATTTCTTCACTGGGTTATTTGTTTTTCGGGTGTGGAGTTTGGTGAGCTCTTTATAGATTTTGGATACTAGCCCTTTGTCCGATATGTCATTTGCGAATATCTTTTCCCATTCCGTTGGTTGCCTTTTAGTTTTGTTGGTTGTTTCCTTTGCTGTGCAGAAGCTTTTTATCTTCATAAGGTCCCAGTAATTCACTTTTGCTTTTAATTCCCTTGCCTTTGGGGATGTGTCGAGTAAGAGATTGCTACGGCTGAGGTCAGAGAGGTCTTTTCCTGCTTTCTCCTCTAAGGTTTTGATGGTTTCCTGTCTCACATTTAGGTCCTTTATCCATTTTGAGTTTATTTTTGTGAATGGTGTGAGAAAGTGGTCTAGTTTCAACCTTCTGCATGTTGCTGTCCAGTTCTCCCAGCACCATTTGTTAAAGAGGCTGTCTTTTTTCCATTGGATGTTCTTTCCTGCTTTGTCAAAGATGAGTTGGCCATACGTTTGTGGGTCTAGTTCTGGGGTTTCTATTCTATTCCATTGGTCTATGTGTCTGTTTTGGTGCCAATACCATGCTGTCTTGATGATGACAGCTTTGTAGTAGAGGCTAAAGTCTGGGATTGTGATGCCTCCTGCTTTGGTCTTCTTCTTCAAAATTCCTTTGGCTATTCGGGGCCTTTTGTGGTTCCATATGAATTTTAGGATTGCTTGTTCTAGTTTCGAGAAGAATGCTGGTGCAATTTTGATTGGGATTGCATTGAATGTGTAGATAGCTTTGGGTAGTATTGACATTTTGACAATATTTATTTTTCCAATCCATGAGCAGGGAATGTCTTTCCATTTCTTTAAATCTTCTTCAATTTCCTTCATAAGCTTTCTATAGTTTTCAGCATACAGATCCTTTACATCTTTGGTTAGATTTATTCCTAGGTATTTTATGCTTCTTGGTGCAATTGTGAATGGGATCAGTTTCTTTATTTGTCTTTCTGTTGCTTCATTGTTAGTGTATAAGAATGCAACTGATTTCTGTACATTGATTTTGTATCCTGCAACTTTGCTGAATTCATGTATCAGTTCTAGCAGACTTTTGGTGGAGTCTATCGGATTTTCCATGTATAATATCATGTCATCTGCAAAAAGCGAAAGCTTGACTTCATCTTTGCCAATTTTGATGCCTTTGATTTCCTTTTGTTGTCTGATTGCTGATGCTAGAACTTCCAGCACTATGTTAAACAGCAGCGGTGAGAGTGGGCATCCTTGTCGTGTTCCTGATCTCAGGGAAAAAGCTCTCAGTTTTTCCCCGTTGAGGATGATGTTAGCTGTGGGCTTTTCATAAATGGCTTTTATGATCTTTAAGTATGTTCCTTCTATCCCGACTTTCTCAAGGGTTTTTATTAAGAAAGGGTGCTGGATTTTGTCGAAGGCCTTTTCTGCATCGATTGACAGGATCATATGGTTCTTCTCTTTTTTTTTGTTAATGTGATGTATCACGTTGATTGATTTGCGAATGTTGAACCAGCCCTGCATCCCAGGAATGAATCCCACTTGATCATGGTGAATAATTCTTTTTATATGCCGTTGAATTCGATTTGCTAGTATCTTATTGAGAATTTTTGCATCCATATTCATCAGGGATATTGGCCTGTAGTTCTCTTTTTTTACTGGGTCTCTGTCTGGTTTAGGAATCAAAGTAATACTGGCTTCATAGAATGAGTCTGGAAGTTTTCCTTCCCTTTCTATTTCTTGGAATAGCTTGAGAAGGATAGGTATTATCTCTGCTTTAAACGTCTGGTAGAACTCCCCTGGGAAGCCATCTGGTCCTGGACTCTTATTTGTTGGGAGATTTTTGATAACCGATTCAATTTCTTCGCTGGTTATGGGTCTGTTCAAGCTTTCTATTTCCTCCTGATTGAGTTTTGGAAGAGTGTGGGTGTTCAGGAATTTGTCCATTTCTTCCAGGTTGTCCAATTTGTTGGCATATAATTTTTCATAGTATTCCCTGATAATTGTTTGTATCTCTGAGGGATTGGTTGTAATAATTCCATTTTCATTCATGATTTTATCTATTTGGGTCATCTCCCTTTTCTTTTTGAGAAGCCTGGCTAGAGGTTTGTCAATTTTGTTTATTTTTTCAAAAAACCAACTCTTGGTTTCGTTGATCTGCTCTACAGTTTTTTTAGATTCTATATTGTTTATTTCTGCTCTGATCTTTATTATTTCTCTTCTTCTGCTGGGCTTAGGCTGCCTTTGCTGTTCTGCTTCTAGTTCCTTTAGGTGTGCTGTTAGATTTTGTATTTGGGATTTTTCTTGTTTCTTGAGATAGGCCTGGATTGCAATGTATTTTCCTCTCAGGACTGCCTTTGCTGCGTCCCAAAGCGTTTGGATTGTTGTATTTTCATTTTCGTTTGTTTCCATATATTTTTTAATTTCTTCTCTAATTGCCTGGTTGACCCACTCATTCGTTAGTAGGGTGTTCTTTAACCTCCATGCTTTTGGAGGTTTTCCAGACTTTTTTCTGTGGTTGATTTCAAGCTTCATGGCATTGTGGTCTGAAAGTAAGCATGGTATAATTTCAATTCTTGTAAACTTATGAAGGGCTGTTTTGTGACCCAGTATATGATCTATCTTGGAGAATGTTCCATGTGCACTCGAGAAGAAAGTATATTCTGTTGCTTTGGGATGCAGAGTTCTAAATATATCTGTCAAGTCCATCTGATCCAATGTCTCATTCAGGGCCCTTGTTTCTTTATTGACCGTGTGTCTAGATGATCTATCCATTTCTGTAAGTGGTGTATTAAAGTCCCCTGCAATTACCACATTCTTATCAATAAGGTTGCTTATGTTTATGAGTAATTGTTTTATATATTTGGGGGCTCCGGTATTCGGTGCATAGACATTTATAATTGTTAGCTCTTCCTGATGGATAGACCCTGTAACTATTATATAATGTCCTTCTTCATCTCTTGTTACAGCCTTTAATTTAAAGTCTAGTTTGTCTGATATAAGTATGGCTACTCCAGCTTTCTTTTGGCTTCCAGTCGCATGATAAATAGTTCTCCATCCCCTCACTCTCAATCTAAAGGTGTCCTCAGGTCTAAAATGAGTCTCTTGTAGACAGCAAATAGATGGGTCTTGTTTTTTTATCCATTCTGATACCCTATGTCTTTTGGTTGGCGCATTTAATCCATTTACATTCAGTGTTATTATAGAAAGATACGGGTTTAGAGTCATTGTGATGTCTGTATGTTTTATGCTTATAGTGATGTCTCTGGGACTTTGTCTCACAGGGTCCCCCTTAGGATCTCTTGTAGGGCTGGTTTAGTGGTGACAAATTCCTTCAGTTTTTGTTTGTTTGGGAAGACCTTTATCTCTCCTTCTATTCTAAATGACAGACTTGCTGGATAAAGGATTCTTGGCTGCATATTTTTTCTGTCTAGCACCCTGAAAATCTCGTGCCAATTCTTTCTGGCCTGCCAAGTTTCAAAAGAGAGATCAGTCACGAGTCTTATAGGTCTCCCTTTATATGTGAGGGCACGTTTACCCCTTGCTGCTTTCAGAATTTTCTCTTTATCCTTGTATTTTGCCAGTTTCACTATGATATGTCGTGCAGAAGATCGATTCAAGTTACGTCTGAAGGGAGTTCTCTGTGCCTCTTGGATTTCAATGCCTTTTTCCTTCCCCAGTTCAGGGAAGTTCTCAGCTATGATTTCTTCAAGTACCCCTTCAGCACCTTTCCCTCTCTCTTCCTCCTCTGGGATACCAATTATGCGTATATTATTTCTTTTTAGTGTATCACTTAGTTCTCTAATTTTCCCCTCATACTCCTGGATTTTTTTATCTCTCTTTTTCTCAGCTTCCTCTTTTTCCATAACTTTATCTTCTAGTTCACCTATTCTCTCCTCTGCCTCTTCAAGCCGAGCTGTGGTGGTTTCCATTTTGTTATGCATTTCGTTTAAAGCGTTTTTCAGCTCCTCGTGACTGTTCCTTAGTCCCTTGATCTCTGTAGCAAGAGATTCTCTGCTGTCCTGTATACTGTTTTCAAGCCCAGCGATTAATTTTATGACTATTATTCTAAATTCACTTTCTGTTATGTTATTTAAGTCCTTTTTGATCAGCTCATTAGCTGTTGTTATTTCCTGGAGATTCTTCTGAGGGGAATTCTTCCGCTTGGTCATTTTGGATAGTCCCTGGCGTGGTGAGGACCTGCAGGGCACTTCCCCTGTGCTGTGGTGTATAACTGGAGTTGGTGGGCGGGGCCGCAGTCAGACCTGATGTCTGCCCCCAGCCCACCGCTGGGGCCACAGTCAGACTGGTGTGTGCCTTCTCTTCCCCTCTCCTAGGGGCGGGATTCACTGTGGGGTGGTGTGGCTCGTCTGGGCTACTTGCACCCTGCCAGGCTTGTGATGCTGGGGATCTGGCGTATTAGCTGGGGTGGGTAGGCAAGGTGCACGGGGGCAGGAGGGGCAGGCTTAGATCGCTTCTCCTTAGGTGATCCACTTCAGGAGGGGCCCTGTGGCAGCGGGAGGGAGTCAGATCTGCTGCCGGAGGTTTGGCTCCGCAGAAGCGCAGAGTTGGGTGTTTGCGCGGAGCGAGCAAGTTCCCTGGCAGGAACCGGTTCCCTTTGGGATTTCGGCTGGGGGATGGGCGGGGGAGATGGCGCTGGCGAGCGCCTTTGTTCCCCACCAAACTGAGCTCTGTCGTCAGGGGGCTCAGCAGCTCTCCCTCCCTTTGTCCTCCAGCCTTCCCGCTTTCCGAGCAGAGCTGTTAACTTATGACCTCCCAGACGCTAAGTCGCGCTTGTTGTGGGAACACAGTCCGTCAGGCCCTCCGCTTTTGCAAGCCAGAGTCGGGGGCTCTGCTTGGCCAGCGAGCCGCCCCTCCGCCAGTCCATGGAGCGCGCACCGCCTCGCCGCCCTTCCTACCCTCTTCCGTGGGCCTCTCGTCTGTGTTTGGCTCCGGCGACTCCGTTCTGCTAATCCTCTGGCGGTTTTCTGGGTTATTTAGGCAGGTGTAGATGGAATCTAAGTGATCAGCAGGACGTGCGGTGAGCCCAGCGTCCTCCTAAGCCGCCATCTTGCCGCGACCCCCCGACACAAAAAAAATCTGAAATCATTTTTGATAGCTCCAATAATGGAAAACTGTTACTAGGTTTAATTTAACAGTGGGTTGTTTCTATGGCATATGTGTTCTGTATATTTATACTGATTTCCAGAATCTGATTAGATTTCTGGCCATAAAAAATTTGTGTTTACATATAATGTGCATCTTAGTATCTGAACAGTAGCTAAATATATACAGTTTTAAAAGAAACCAGTGGGATTCTCTAGGTGAATAAATCAACATTGAAAATCCAGAATGCCAAAAATTATTGTTGTTAAATATTAATGGCATTGTTGTTAAATATTAATGGCAACTGCCTTATAGATTAATTGTGATGCACATATATTGTTCATGAACATGGATAATTTATTTCACTTGAAAATAATCAAATTAATTTTAAAGACAAGAGAGAACATGTAGAGCGACAAAGGTGGATTTTTCTCATATATTGGAGGTTCAGCAGTAAAATCCTGAAACTCTCTGTCCATCTCTGCTGCCAGGGTCTGTGGCATTTCTGCACCAGGGTTTTCTGCCTGCCTTTCAGGGAACGGAGCAAGTCCATTCTCCACTGTTCGCTTTCATGAGTTCCTGAGTGAGACAAGCTGTACTTGGATTCGAGACATTCTGGTGGGAAACTAAACATCACATTGGGTTAACTCTGATCCACAGAATGCCCCGGTGCCCAGGTTGTTCTTACACACTGGGAAAAAAGAAATGAACAAAAGATTCAATTCTTACTTACCTACAAGATCAGATCTGAGGATATTGCAGTAACTGGCCAATTAGTCGCTATTGCCATCCTTGTGTTCTGCCCAGTTTTTCCTCATTTATTGAGAGTGGTTTTTCTTTGAACAAAGGAAATTTTATGTGTTTATGCATTTTTTTACACAGCTGAAAATGAGAGATGAAATGGCTAAGGAGACACAGAGGAGTAGTCAAATTTCCTTGTGAAAGTGAAGCACATTCCCATATGTTTCTTCTGCACATAAACACACTTTTTTCTTAGAGATGTTATGAAGTGGAAAATAATTTACACTGGCTTTACCATTCCTGCAGTTTGTGTTTGCGTTTTCAGTTTCATTAGTATTTCAGTTTGGTTTAGTTATTTTTTTATACTTCAGAGTGATTTTACAATCAGGGTTTTTTGCTTTTCCTTCTACCAATATCTATTTGTCATCCCAGCTCTGCATCTATAATTTTAAAATAAGACTTATAAACCTAAAGAGGCTAAAGATTGAATAATTACAGGTATGCCATTCCAAACTGTATGAAAACATGCTATATTTAAAAAAATCTCTCTGAGCAGCCATGTCCTCATCAGTAAATATTTGCCCAACGATATCTGATTTGGGGAATTTTTAAAGGACTTCTGTAAACTACCATAGCCCATGCTAGTCTACAACAGGACAGTACACAAGTCGCAGGAGTTTTCTTCTTTTCCAGGTGGCTGACAGCTGAGTTGTAGGGCTAATTACTTAAATTACATCATAATTGCTATGATAAGTTTGTTTTTCCCCCTTGCCATAAAGTGGGAGAGTTAAGGTTCGTGGTCATGTGCAGGAGCAACCAGGTCTTAGAGGGGAGGAAAATAAAGGCCAAAAACTGGTGCTTCTCCCAACACTAGAGCTTTACGCCCCCACTTTCTTGAATATTCATTGAAGCAATTTCTCTGCTGTTCCTCCCAGGTACCACTGGAGACTGGAAAGAAATCAGATGACTGCTGAACAGAATGAAAGCTTTGACAAGATTTTCCAAAAGGCAGATGAAAGATTTTCCCTTGAAGTTCATCTGGGATATGAATGAAGAATAGAATTCTCAGCAACGCAAGCTATTTTATGAAAGCACTTTCAGAAGAAAATATACTGAATTGTACACTTTCATCTTTCATTGTCATTAGCTCATTATTGAAAAACCTCAGTGATTAATAAATATTAATATGCCTCCTTTACATCATTTGCCAGGTCGCCTGTTTTCCATTTGCTGGAATTCCTCAGTTTCTTGGCAAAAGAGGATTCCTTTTTTGTCTTGCAATATAATTAGGGAATAGTTTTTATTTTACCTTCAGAAATTTGAAAGTCTTGAGAAACAAAGGAGGTCTTAAGATGTGATTGATTTTGCATCTTAAAATAGAAACTTGTGGCTCAGTTGGTGAAGTGTCCAACTTTGGTTCAGGTCATGATAGTGTGTTTGAACCCTGCGTGAGGCTGCTGCTGTCAGCACAGAGCCTGCTTTGGAATGTCTGTCCCTTCTCTAGAGGGACAGACATCTCTCTCTCAAATATAAATAAACATTAAAAAAATTAGAAGCCCAGTAATTATAAAAAACTACATGAGTTCTTCTTCACATTTAAGATTTTAATTTTTAGGTAATCAAATGAGTCAAACTTTCATTTTTTAAATTACACATGTAATTATTAATTTTTTAATTTACATCCAAGTTAGTGAGCATATAGTGCAACAATGATTTCAGGAGTAAATTCCCTCATGCCCCTTACCCATTTAGCCCATCCCCCACTCCCACAACCCCTCCGGCCACCCTCTGCTTGTTTTCTATATTTAAGAGTCTCTTATGTTTTGTCCCCCTCCCTGTTTTTATATTATTTTTGCTTCCCTTCCCTTAAGTTCATCTCTTTTGTATCTTAAATTCCTCATATGAGTGAAGTCATATGATATTTGTCTTTCTTTAACTTCACCTAACGTAATAACCTCTAGTTTCATCCACATAGTTGCAAATGGCCAGATTTCATTCTTTTTGATTACCGAGGAATACTCCATTGTATGTATATATATATATATATATATATATACCACATCTTCTTTATCCATTCATCTGTCGGTGGACATTTGGGCTCTTTCCATACTTTGGCTATTGCTAATAGCGCTGCTATAAACATTGGGGTGCGTGTGCCCCTTCGAAACCGCACACCTGTATCGTTTGGATAGACACCTAGTAGTGCAATTGCTGGGTCATAGGGTAGTTCTATTTTTTGTTTTTTGTTTTTTGTTTTTTAATTTTTTTTCAACGTTTTTTATTTTTGGAACAGAGAGAGACAGAGCATGAACGGGGGAGGGGCGAAGAGAGAGGGAGACACAGAATCGGAAACAGGCTCCAGGCTCCGAGCCATCAGCCCAGAGCCCGACGCGGGGCTCGAACTCACGGACCGCGAGATCGTGACCTGGCTGAAGTCGGACGCTTAACCGACTGCGCCACCCAGGCACCCCTATTTTTTGTTTTTTGAGGAACCTCCATACTGCTTTCCAGTGTGGCTGCACCAGTTTGCATTCCCACCAGCAGTGCCAAAGAGATCCTCTTTCTCCACATCCTCGCCAACATCTGTTGTTGCTTGAGTTGTTAATGTTAGCCATTCTGACTGGTGTGAGGTGGTATCTCATTGTGGTTTTGATCTGTATTTCCCTGATGATGAGTGAAGTTGAGCATTTTTTCATGTGTTGGTTGGACATCTGGATGTCTTCTTTGGAGAAGTGTCTATTCATGTCTTTTTCCCATCTCTTCACTGGATTGTTTTTTGGGTGCTGAGTTTGGTAAGTTCTTTATAGATCTTTGATACTAACCCTTTATCTGATATGTCGTTTGCAAAGATCTTCTCCCATTCTGTTGGTTGCCTTTTAGTTTTGCTGATTGTTTCCTTCGCTGTGCAGAAGCGTTTTATTTTGATGAGGTCCCAGTAGTTCATTTTGCTTTTGTTTTCCTTGCCTCCAGAGACGTATTAAGAAGTTGCTGTGGGCAAGATCAAAGAGACTTTTGCCTGCTTTCTCCTCGAGGATTTGGACGGCATCTTGTCTTACATTGAGGTCTTTCATCCATTTTGAGTTTATTTTTGTGTCTGGTGTAAGAAAGTGGTCCAGGTTCATTCTTCTGCATGTCGCTGTTCAGTTTTCCCAGCACCACTTGCTGGAGAGACTGTTTTTATTCCATTGGATATTCTTTCCTGCTTTGTCAAAGATTAGTTGGCCATACATCTGTGGGTCCATTTCTGGGTTCTGGGCTCTCTATTCTGTTCCATTGATCTAAGTGTCTGTTTTTGTGCCAGCACCATACTGCCTTGATGACTACAGCTTTGTAATACAACTTGAAGTCTGGGATTGTGATGCCTCCAGCTTTGGTTTTGTTTTTCAAGATTGCTTTGGCTTTTCGGGGTCTTTTCTGGTTCCATAGACATTTTAGGATTGCTTGTTCTGGCTCTGTGAAGAGTGCTGGTGTTATTTTGATAGGGATTGCATTGAATATGTAGATTGCTTGGGGTAGTATTGACATTTTAACAATATTTGCTCTTCTTATCCAGGAGCGTGGAATCTTTTCCATTTTTTTTTTTTTGGTGTCTTCTTCAATTTCTTTCATAAGATTTCCATAGTTTTCAGTGTACAGATTTTTCACCTCTTTGGTTAGATTTATTCCTAAGTGTTGTATGGTTTTTGGTGCAATTGTAAACGGGATCGATTCCTTGATTTCTCTTTGTGTTGCTTCATTATTGGTATAAAGGAATGCAACCAATTTCTGTGCATTGATTTTATATCCTGCGACTTTGCTGAATTCATGGGTCAGTTCTAGCAGTTACTTCTGAAGGACTGTGGCTTTGACCCATTTCTCCCCTCTGCGGGAGGGTCTCACTGAGCAATGGCCAAATGTTGGCTGCACCCAGGAACACTTGCTGGACTCTGCTGCTGCGGGTGCCCTGAGACTGCAGCCAGGTGCCAGCTCACCCCAGAAAAAGTTCACGAGACAGTGTAGCAGCAGCGTTTCAGGGATTACAGAAAATCACAACACACATCTGGCACCGGGCTTCACCCTTAACGACCTTGTTCCAGCACCAGTGAATGTAGGCATTCTCTGGGGTCTGCTGGGACCAGGGGGCCTCAATAGTCTCTACCAAATGTCCTTCCAGCAGTGGAACCGCTTTTCCCTGTGTGGCCCAAGAACCTCCTGGACCCCACTCTGCTCCTGGGAATCACCCTTCCCACCAGAGCACTGCCAGGTATTGAGCTGCAGAGGTGCAGTCTCTGCACTCCCCTTGTTTACAGTCTTAATGGAATTTAAACCCTCTTTCTCCTTTCTCCTTTCTCCCTTTCTCCACCCGCAAAAGCAGCTCCCTGCCCGCCCCAGCTTCTTGCTCCCCAAGTTCACCTCTCCGTGCCACGTACCTGCTGAATTCTGTGGTTGAGGTTGTGCAGGTTATTATGTTAATCCTCAAAGCAGTTTTCTAGGTGTGCAGGATGGTTTAGTGTTGGTCTGGCTGTATTTCATGGACGCGAGACACACAAAAAACTCCCATGCTGTCCCGCCATCCTGGCTCCCTCCTCCCATTTTTTATTAGTGGAGGGTACACTAAATCATATGGAATGCATCCATCTCATTTGCTTTTTTTTTTCTTAATTGCTTTGCCCAGAAAGTTGACATGAAAGAAAAGCTTATAAACTTCACATATACCTTTTTGGCAGCTTTCTGTATCTTGTTACGCTGAAATAGGTCCTAAAGCAGCACCAAGCTAATGTTATTCCCATTTACATATTTATATAGACTGTTACGTCATGTGTCATTAGTGAAAAACTTTCCTTGCCACATTAGAACTCAGTTGTCTCTCTAAAACTACCCCCTATAGTCCTGGAAGTGTGTGATTGATTCATTTTCATATATAATCATACAATGTTTACCTTTGCCTGATATTATGTTTCTGAAGGACAAATACTGTGAACTACCTGAGGTAGTATACTCACTATCTGTTGTAACATAAATAATGGGCCAACACATGAATATTGAAACCCATGTTCTCTGTTCTCCTGGAATCTAAGAATGCATCTCTTTGCTTCTTGGCACATAGATCTTTGGAGTTTGTGACAGTACAACCAATGAACTTATTCTCGCATCTGTGATGATATTTTTGATCACTTTTCCTGGTTATACCTCAACTAGGAAATGTTCATGTCATGCTTTGATTGAGTTTGCCTTATACTGTGTTTATCCATGTGTTTTCTAAAGCATCCTTGTGGAACAAAAATATGAAGTAATGCAAAATCCAGAGATATGGGTAAAAGATGCAGGTAACAAAAATATAATTTAATTATTATATCAGCCAAAGAACCTAAAAAGAGAACAGAAAAAACTTTCACCCCCAATCAAGATTGAAACTACTCATCAGTAAGAGTTCATTAAAATGAAGAGTTAACTTCTGGTATCAATGTCAGTGGGAAGAATAATTGTGTTGTTGCTCATGGAGAAAGCACAGTTCAAGACTAAGTTTTCCATGAAGAGATTTAATGATTCACCAATTAGCAGAGTTGCCAGAATCCATAACTCATTAAGAGGGAGGGATTAGGCTGATGCTGACCAGTATATCATCTAACAGGCTGGTAAAAAGCCTTGATGATTTTACCACACAAAAAAATGGATGCTAAGTGCTTCAACCAGATCAGTGTTACTCAATGTTGTTGAGTATGGTTTAAAGTCTCTTTTTCTGAATAACTTCAGAAAACAAAGATGGTTTTGCTTGCTGTCCACTCATGATACTCTTAAGGCTGTAAATCGCTAATACAAAGGCCAGAGTTGCTTCTACCTCACTGGCACTAGTTTTGGAGTCTTTGAGGTATTTGTGTTGTATCTTATGAAATGGACTTATAATAGGTGTGGTGTGAACAATGATAAGGGGAGGGAAGACATCCATATCTGTAAGTAGTGAATAGATTTACACTGAAGGATTAGACACTTTCCCAAATTCAATTATCATATGCTTGACACAAATATAATACATATTCAACTACCAATCAACGTATCTTGTCATTATTCCCCTCATATGGGCCACTACTTGCAAGTTTTTCATACCACTATATCACAGAGAGATAGGTCGTGGGGTTGGCTCTTCAGATACTATTTGGTGTCCTCTCTTTCAGGGATCTGCACTCTATCCAGTCAGTTTGTCATCTAAACAGAATGACCATAAAGGATAAATATTCTATGGTCTGTTTAAATTCCCTCTATATATACTCATGTTATTGATCTTAAAAGCTGCTACCCTTCTATTAACGCTTACACAAGAACAGACATGTTTTTTTCAGTTTCATACCATCCTAGAGTCTAAACTTATTCAGCCCTGGGTGATACACGGAAATGTTGAATGACTATGTTGTATGCCTGAAATTAATTAGCATTATGCTCTCGAGCTCCATTTACATCCTTGCAAATGGAAAGATTTCATTCTTTTTTATGGCTGCATAATATTCCATTTTATGTATATACCACGTCTTCTTTACCCATCATCAGTCAATGGACATTAGGGATCATTCCATAGATTGGCTATTGTTGGTAATGTTGCTATAAATAGGGGGGTGCATGTATCCTTCAAATCAATATTTTTGTCTCCTTTGAGTAAATACCTCGTATTGCAATAGCTGGATCATATGGTAGTTCTATTTTTAACTTTCTCATGAACCTCCATACTGTTGTCCATAGTGGCTACACCACTTTTTATTCCAACCAACAGTGTAAGAGTGCTCTCCTTTCTCCACATCCTTGCCAATATGTGTTGCTTCCTGTGATGCTAATTTTAGTCATTCTGACTGGTGTAGTTTTGATTTCTATTTCCATGATAATGAGTGATGTTGAGCATCTTATCATGTGTCCCTTAGTCATCTGTAGAGTTTAGAAAAAAAATCTATTCATGTCTATTGCCCATTTTTTAACTGGATTATTTGTTTTTTGGGTGTTTTGTTTTACAAATTCTTTACATAGTTTGGACACTAACCCTTAACAGACATGTCATTTTCAAATATCTTCTCCCATTTCAAAGGTCTGGGACAGCATCTGGATGTTATGACTCCACATTGATGTGGTTCAAATGGGGCTCAAGGAGTTTTAGAAGCTAAAGGACATCAATGGCTAACAGATGGGAGATTATTAAAGTAACAGACCCTCAGTGTGCCTGGGTAGCTCAGTTAGTTGAGCATCCAACTCTTGATCTTGGCTCAGGTCACAATCTCATGGTTTGTGAGTTTGAGCCCCACATAGGGCACTTACAGCATGTAGACTGCCTGGAATTCACTCTCCCTCTCTCTGGTCCTCCTCCACTCACACTCTCACTCTCTCTTTCAAAAAAAAATCGAAAGTTAACAAGCCCTCCTCCTTGACACCCCTAATGTAACCCTCAGGGTGTGTTGAGGCTTAAACCCAGTTACTCTACTGTGTGATAAAGACAATAAAGCTCTTCCAATTCACTCTTGTAAAGACATTATAAAACAAGTATATTCAAGGAGGCCTGATTTAAAGATGAACATCTGCCTAATCCAGAGGCTGAATGGTTTACAGATAGAAGTAGTCGTATGCATGAAAGAATAAGAAAGGCTTGATATGCTGTTGTCAGTCTGCAGGATGTGCTCCAGGTAAAAGTGCCTCCCCATATTTTGGCACAAATGGCTGAACTAACTGCTTTAACTTAAGCACTACTATTAGGTAAAGAGTTAACATTCAACATATATACTGATTTTAAATATTGTTTCTTAATCCATGACCATTAGCCTTCTGGAAATATTGTTTCTTTGGTTCTGCTCCTACTCCACACTGTTATTTTTTACAAGTAATAATCATTACAATGGGAATATTTTTTTTTCTGTGGTTGCAGATTTGCTGCATGGTTTCCAAATTTAAATATCCTATCCATTTAATGAGGCTTCATCTACTCTTGACAATGTACAATTAGGAGCTTTTCATTTAATCAGGTTGGGATTTTTATGCCTCCTAATAAACAGGGTCCTCAATCCTTCTCAGCTTATAGAAGTTACAAAAGATGAGGCCTTCACTCTCTGACACCCCCTATAAGAATGAGGAGGATACAAATACCATAGCAGGGAGGTGTAGTAGGGAAATAAGCAACTTCATTTTAGAAAGGCTCCATCTTGTGCTGTTTTTCTCTAAAGCAACATTTACTCATCTTCTGTATTTTGCCTCTGAATAAGTCAAACAAGCTATGTTCCCACTTCCAGGGGAAAGCAAAAAAAAAAAAAAAAAAAAACAAAAAACATCATTCTCTGAGTCTTTTCCTAACCCCTGTTCTGCATGGAAAATGTTTGTATGACTTGTCATGAATTTCTGCCCAGAGCCACACATATATGGAGGGCTTAGTTGGCTTGAACTTCATGTCTTGCCTCAAGATCATAAATGGCCCTTCTGTTCCTGACACCAAGAGGGATTAACTTGCCTCACCTCCTTGACCCAAACCAGGCTGGCTCCCTGGAATGGATCAGGAGGGGAAGAGAAATATGCACATGCCCAGGCACCCTGTTGTAGGATACCATAAAGAGAAAGAGAAAAACATCTTGCTTGGGACTCCACTTAAGCAAACTTAATGACCCACCATAAATCACACACAGTTAGTATATATATTTCCCTGTTGGAAATAGGTAGTTGGAAGCCTCACCTAAGGAACGGATGCTTGGCTCAGGGCCCTCAAAGGGTCTCCAACCTGGCTGTTCACTACAGGGCTTCCCGTAGTGAAGGTTGGAAGTTGTGACTACCGAATTTGATGTATTAAGCCTTCCCTGTTCTTCTCCATACTCTCTCTTTCTTTATGTTGGTTATAATTGTTTAATCCCTTATATTCCCTTTCTCTGATAATTAATAAAGTTTTCCTCCATGAAATAGACAGTGCAGCTATTGTGAATTTCTAGTATTCAGAACAACCCCCTAACACTTAAGAACATGAAAGAGCCAGATCCTGAACATGTCCCAGCACATGGACTTCAAACAAAACTCAGTGGATGCTGGCATTAACACTCAGAAAATTATAGTGTAGTCAATTTGAGACGCTGTTGGCAGATAATTGGTTAAATTTTTAAAAATTAATTGTGAGAGTGATTTCATAGGAAAGTAGAGACATAGTGACACACACACACACACACACACCAAATTACTACACCATACATGGAAGTCATTGATGAACATCACCTAAAGTGTGACTATAGATTACCCAGAAATCACACAATTCTGGGCCTTCCTAAAAGCCTGCAAAATCAGAGTTTCTAGGGAGTGGGGCCAGAAAACCTATATTTCACAAACAAACCAGGAAATTTCTATATAGTGAAGGTACAAAAACCACTGCACAGGTAATGCATATCTTGTTTGAAATACATCCTTTGCCTCATCTCAGGGATGATCACTTGGGGAAGTTAAATGGGATGGATCTACGTGAAAGGCAGTAGAAAGATGTTACTCATGTAAACAGAAACATCTAAGTATATTGTGAAATAATTAAAGTAATTCACTGAGGTCTAATGAATTGTTTGCAGATTACCTATCGAAAATCTCAGTTTTCGGGAACCCTCTTGCACTGTTGGTGGGAATGCAAATTGGTGCAGCCGCTCTGGAAAGCAGTGTGGAGGTTCCTCAGAAAATTAAAAATAGACCTACCCTATGACCCAGCAATAGCACTGCTAGGAATTTATCCAAGGGATACAGGAGCACTGATGCATAGGGCCACTTGTACCCCAATGTTCATAGCAGCACTCTCAACAATAGCCAAATTATGGAAAGAGCCTAAATGTCCATCAACTGATGAATGGATAAAGAAATTGTGGTTTATATACACAATGGAATATTACGTGGCAATGAGAAAAAATGAAATATGGCCTTTTGTAGCAACGTGGATGGAACTGGAGAGTGTGATGCTAAGTGAAATAAGCCATACAGAGAAAGACAGATACCATATGGTTTCACTCTTATGTGGATCCTGAGAAACTTAACAGGAACCCATGGGGGAGGGGAAGGAAAAAAAAATAAAGAGGTTAGAATGGGAGAGAGCCAAAGCATAAGAGACTGTTAAAAACTGAGAACAAACTGAGGGTTGATGGGGGGTGGGAGGGAGGAGAGGGTGGGTGATGGGTATTGAGGAGGGCACCTTTTGGGATGAGCACTGGGTGTTGTATGGAAACCAATTTGTCAATAAATTTCATAAGAAAACTAAAAAAAAAAATAAAAAAAAATAAAATATATGAAGACGATAAAAAAAAAAAAGAAAATCTCAGTTTTCCCACTGATGAATTGGGGTTGGAATGTTCATCTTTCTTCTTAGAACATATGATGGTTCAATCATAATGTGCAAAAGAGCTTTTATGTTAATAAGAGAAATGGATCACTCCAGGAGAAAGTGGTTCAGAGGATTGGTTTATAAGCCATAGAATGTCCCAGCATCAGGAATCACTGGTACAACACCTGTGCTATGAACAAGGTCTTGCACAAGGACAACTTAATTTACTTCAGACCAATGTTGCCCCACAGTTGTATTTGAGAGTAGCTGCAGCTTAGGAAAGAAATTACGTGTGTTTCTTGGAAAAGACGAACACAGCAATGAGAAAATTGAAATTGAACAAAGGCATTGACACCAGGCATGTGCCCCCAGCTGGGCACAAACATACAGAGATACACAAGTGGGTCTACAGAATTATGGATGGTGCATCTACACCCCAATGGGCCCAGACTAACTGCACTGCTTTCACTCAGCCAGCTTTACTACAAGAAACCCAGATGATGCATGAGCAGGCAAAAATCCGTAAGCAAAGGAGAGCAGTTAGAAAATGTAACTCAAAAATATCCTCCTCCCAATAGTGACAGACACCATCTATGCCTGCTGAAAATAATCTTCACAGGCAATGAATGAGGCTAATATAAGCACCTTGTATTTGTACCAAATAACTGGTTAGGAAACACAAATACAAGGTGAGTATACAATATCTCTAAGTGGGAACTCTCAGTGGTGATGTCAGTTTTTATGTGACATTTCAAGGTAAAGCAATAATTAGCAGAGTTCCAACACAACTCATCATGACAGTTTATTAATTTATGTTAAAAATTAAGGCATGGTTATAAAAAAGAACAATATACCAACAGAAAAGATGTCATTTTACATAAAACAATTGATGTACATACAATTGTTTAGAAGAATATAGTGTCTATTTTAACCAGTAGGAAAATGATGGGAATTCTGTAAACAATCTTGGGCCAATTTGTTTTCTCCTAGAAAAGAAATAGACAGGTGTCTTACAACATCAGATAAATATTCAGATTCAATATAGATCAGATTTATGAATACATGAAAACATTTGTGACAGCAACATTCTAACTTAGATACAAACCCTATGAGCCATAAAGTGAAAGGTGGAGGAGGTGGGCCAAGATGACGGAACAGCATGGAAGTTTTTTTTTGCATCTCTTGTCCCTGAAATGCAGCCAGATCAACAATGAGCCATCTTGCACACCTAGACAACTATTTGAGGATTAACACAAAAATCTGCACAACTTGAACCACAAAACTTGGCAGGTACCTGGTGCATAGAGATGAACTGGGGGAGAAAGAAGCCGTGGAGGGCAGGGAGCTATTTTTGCTTTTGGAGAGAGGACAGAGACAGGGGGAGAGTACTGGAAAGCACCCCACTTAAAGCAACTAGAGAGAAAAGGAAGAGTACACAAGGGACTGAACAAAACAAGGGAGAAAGGAGAAAGGAGAGGGTTGAAATTCACTTAGGACTCTATAAACAGGGGGAGCACAGAGTCTAAAGCTCCACAGATTGGTACTTGGCAGTGCTCTGGTGGGAAGCACGAATCCCCAGGAGCAGAGAGTGAGGTCCAAGGGGTCCTCGGGTGACATGGGGAGAGGTGGTACCCTTGCTTGGAGGACCTTTGGTAGAGGCTATTCACCCTCCCCACAGGCAAAGATCCCAGTGGACCCTGGAGAACAACCACATTTGTTGGTACTGAACAAGGATGTTAAGGGGGAAGCCTGGTACCAGATGTGTGTTGTGATTTTCCATAATCCCTGAAACGCTGCTGCCACACAATCCCATGAACTTTTTCTGGGGTGGGCTGGCACCCAGCGGCAGTCTCTGGGGATCAGCAGCAGCACGGTCTTGTGAATGTTCCTGGGTGTGGGCGGGGACCTGGCCATTGCTTGGTGAGACCCTCCTGCAGAGGGGCAGAATGGGTCAAAGCCGCAGCCCCTCAGGTTGAGAAACACAGCTGCATCTGATATAAAATTCAGAAGGGAGGTGCTGCCTGGCAGCCTGATGGCTTGGTCACGGACAGTGTGAAAGCAGGGAGTGGATGGAAGCCAGAGACAAAGGAGGGTTGTTTGTTGCTGGTGAGGGAGAGCACAGAGTTCTGATACTAGAGACTGGGTAGCTGGTGATGCCATTTTCACCCCTCCTGCGCATGCACATACACGCCTACATGCGCCACAAAAATACACCCCAGTAAGCTAAGCATCACCATCTAGTGGAGAACGGAGCCGTTACACTAAGCCCCGCCCAACTGGGTCAACCTCGATTTTCAATAATACAAGTCTCACCACCTGCTTAGTTTATGGACTATAAAGCGCTTCATAGTCTGACTTCTAGGGGAAAATGAAGTAATTTCAGTCCTATTTCAATCTGTTAGCAGGTCCATCTATTCAATTTGCTTTTTTTTTCTCTTTTTCACTTCTTTTCTTTTTCCTGAATACACAAAGAGAACATTCAGTTTTATATTCAATTTTAATTAAAAACATTTTTCTTTAATTTTTCACTATATTTTTTACTTTTGTGTAAAGTTTTTCAAATTCTATTTTACTTCCATCATTTTATTTTAGTCTACTACAGTGTATTCACTTTTTCCAATTTTCAAATGATTCCCTTTTTTGTTTCTTTTTTTCTCTTTTTCGTTTCTTTTCTTTTTCTTGAATACAGAGAGAAAAATTCATCTTTATTTTTAATTTTTATTAAAAATATTTTTCTTTAATTATTTTTCTATTATTCTTTACTTTTGTGTAAATTTTTTCATATGCTATTTTACTTCCATCATTTCATTTTAGTCTACTTCAATGTATTAATTTTTTTCAAATTCTCAAATGATTTCCTTTTTTCTTTCCCCTGCTTTTTTCTCTAATCTATCAAACCATTTTCAACACTCAGACCAAAACACACCTAGGATCTAGCATCATTTATTCAATTTTTTAAATTGTTTTTTTTAATGTTTATTTTTGACAGAGAGACAGAGCATGAGCAGGGTAGGGGCAGAGAGAGAAGGAGACACAGAATCTGAAGCAGGATCCAGCCTCTGAGCTGTCAGCACCGAGCCTGACACGAGGCTTGAACTCACAGACCATGAAATCATGATGTTCATGATTCAGATACTCAACCAACTGAGCCAAAGCCAGACGCTCAACCGACTGCACCACCCAGGTGCCCCATTTATTCGATTTTTTGGTGTAGGTGTGTTCCTATTTTTTTCATTTTAATATTTTTTCATTTTAATATTTTTTCATTTTAATTTTTCTACCTCATTAATTACTTTTCTCCCTTCAAAATGATGAAATGAAGGAGTTTACCCCAAATGAAAGAGGACGTAGAAACAACAGCCAGGGATTTAACCAACACAGATACAAGTGAGATGTCTGAACCAGAATTTAGAATCATGATAATAAGAATACTAGCTGGAGTCAAAAATAGACTAGAATCCCTTTCTGTGGAAGTAAAAGAAGTAAAAACTAGTCAGGATGAAATAAAAAATTCTATAACTGAGCTGAAATCATGGATGGATGCCACAGCGGCAAGGATGCAGGAGGCAGAACAGAGAATCAGCAATATAGAGGACAAACTTATAGAGAATAATGAAGCAGAAAAAAGGGGAGATTAAGGCAAAAGAGCACGATTTAAGAATTAAAGAAATCAGTGACTCATTAAAAAGGAACAATATCAGAATCATAGGGGTCCCAGAAGAGGAAGAGAGAGAAATAGGGGTAGAAGGGTTATGTGAGCAAATCATAGCAGAAAACTTTCCTATCCTGGGGAAAGACACAGACATCAAAATCCAGGAAGCACAGATGACCCCCATTAGATTCAACAAAAACCGACCATCAACAAGGTATATCATAGTCAAATTCACCAAATACTCAGGCAAGGAGAGAATCATGAAAGCAGCAAGGGAAAAAAAGTCCCTAACCTACAAGGGAAGACAGATCAGGTTTGCAGCAGACCTATCCACAGAAACTTGGCAGGCCAGAAAGGAGTGGCAGGATATATTCAATGTGCTGAATCAGAAAAATATGCAGCCAAGAATTCTTTATCCAGCAAGGCTGTCATTCAAAATAGATGGAGAGATAAAAAGTTTCCCAGACAAACAAAAATTAAAGGAGTTTGTGACCACTAAACCAGCCCTGCAAGAAATTTTAAGGGGAAATCTCTGAGTGGAGAAAAGATGAAAATATAAATAAATAAATAAATAAATAAATAAATAGATATCAAAAGCAACAAAGATTAGAAAGGACCAGAAACACCACCAGAAACTCCAACTCTACAAGAAACATAATGACAATAAATTCATATCTTTCAGTACTCACTTTAAATGTCAGTAGACTCAATGCTCCAATCAAAAGACACAGGGTAACAGAATGGATGAGAAAACAAGATCCATCTATATGCTGTTTACAAAAGAGAGACCCATTTTAGACCTAAAGACACCTTCAGATTGAAAATAAGGGGATGGAGAACCATCTATAATGCTAATGGTCACCAAAAGAAAGCTGGAGTAGACATAATTATCAGACAATCTAGACTTTAAAATACAGACAGTAACAAGAGTTCAAGACGGTCATTATATCATAATTAAGGAATCTATTGACCAAGAGGATCTAACAATTGTAAACATTTATGCTACAAAAGTGAGAGCACCCAAATATATAAATCAATTAATCACAAACATAAAGAAACTCATTGATAATAATACCATATTAGTAGGGGACTTCAATACCACACTCACAGCAATGGATAGATCACCTAAACAGAAAATCAACAAGAAAACAGTGATTTGAAAGACACAGTGGACTGGATAAACTTAACAGATACATTTAGAGCATTTCATCCTAAAGCAGTGGAATACACATTCTTCCCCAGTGCACATGGAACATTCTCCAGAATACATCACATACTGGGACACAAATTAGCCCTCAATAAATACAAAAAGATCGAGATCATACTGTGCACATTTTCAGATCACAATGCTATGAAACTCGAAATCAACCACAAGAAAAAATGTGGAAAAATAACAAATACTTGGAGACTAAAGAACATCCAACTGACGAATGACTGGAATAACCAGAAGCTAAAGAGGAAATAAGAAGGTACATGGAATCCAATGAAAATTATAGCACCACAGCCCGAACCTCTGGGATGCAGCAAAGATGGTCATAAGAGGGAAGTATATAGCAATCCAGAACTTCCTAAAGAAAGAAGTAAGTTCTCAGATACACAACCTAACCTTATACCTTAAAGAGCTAGAAAAAGAACAGCAAATAAAACCTGAAACCAGCCGAAGACAGGAAATAATAAAGATTAAAGCAGAAATCAATGCTATCTAAACCAAAAAACAGTAGACCAGATCAATGAAACCAGAAACTGTTTCCTTGAAGAATTAAAATAATTGATAAACCTCTAGACAGTTTGATCAAAAAGAAAAAGGAAAAGGCCCAAATAAATAAAATCAAGAATGAAAGAGGAGAGATAACAACCAACACAATAGAAATACAAACAATAAGAGAATATTATGAGCACTTATATGTTAATAAAATGGGCAATCTGTAAGAAATGTACAAATTCCTAGAAACATATATGCTACCAAAACTGAAACAGGAAGAAATAGAAAACTTAAACAGACCCATACCCAGTAAAGAAATTGAATTAGTAATCAAAACTCTCCCAGAAAACAAGAGTCCAGGGCCAGATGGCTTTCCAGGGAAATTCTACCAAACATTTCAAGAAGAGTTAACACCTATTCTCTTGAAGCTGTTCCAAAAAATAGAAACGGAAAGAAAAATTCCAAATTCTATGAAGCTAGCATTACCTTGGTTCTAAAACCAAAGACCCCACTAAAAAGGAGAACTACAGACCAATTTCCCTAATGAACAAGGATGCAAAAACCTTCAACAAGATATTAGCCAACTGGATCCAACAATACATTAAAAGAATTAGCCACCATGACCAAGTGCGATTTATACCTGACATTCAAGGCTGGTTCAATGTCCACAAAACAATCAATGTGATACATCACATCGATAAAAGAAAGGACAAGAATCACATGATCCTCTCAATTGATGTAGAGAAAACATTTGACAAAATACAACATCCTTTCTTGATAAAAACCCTTAAGAAAGTAGGGATAGAAGGATCATACCTCAAGATCATAAAAGCCATATATGAAGGACCCACCACTAATACCATCTTCAATGGGGAAAAACAGAGCTTTCCCCCTAAAGTCAGGAACACGACAGTGATGTCAACTCTCGCTACTGTTATTCAACATACTATTAGAAGTCTTAACTTCAGCAATTGGACAACACAAAGAAATAAAAGGCATCCAAATTGGCCAGGAGGAAGTTAAACTTTCACTCCTCACAGATGACATAATACTCTATATGGAAAACCCAAAAGATTCCACCAAAAACTGCTAGAACTGACCCATGAATTCAGCAAAGTCGCAGGATATAAAATCAATGCACAGAAATTGGTTGCATTCCTTTATACCAATAATGAAGCAACACAAAGAGAAATCAAGGAATCGATCCCGTTTACAATTGCACCAAAAACCATACAACACTTAGGAATAAATCTAGCCAAAGAGGTGAAAAATCTGTACACTGAAAACTATGGAAATCTTATGAAAGAAATTGAAGAAGACACCAAAAAAAAAAAATGGAAAAGATTCCACGCTCCTGGATAAGAAGAGCAAATATTGTTAAAATGTCAATACTACCCCAAGCAATCTACATATTCAATGCAATCCCTATCAAAATAACACCAGCACTCTTCACAGAGCCAGAACAAGCAATCCTAAAATTTCTATGGAACCAGAAAAGACCCCGAAAAGCCAAAGCAATCTTGAAAAACAAAACCAAAGCTGGAGGCATCACAATCCCAGACTTCAAGTTGTATTACAAAGCTGTAGTCATCAAGGCAGTATGGTGCTGGCACAAAAACAGACACTTAGATCAATGGAACAGAATAGAGAGCCCAGAACCCAGAAATGGACCCACAGATGTATGGCCAACTAATCTTTGACAAAGCAGGAAAGAATATCCAATGGAATAAAAACAGTCTCTCCAGCAAGTGGTGCTGGGAAAACTGAACAGCGACATGCAGAAGAATGAACCTGGACCACTTTCTTACACCAGACACAAAAATAAACTCAAAATGGATGAAAGACCTCAATGTAAGACAAGATGCCGTCCAAATCCTCGAGGAGAAAGCAGGCAAAAATCTCTCTGATCTTGCCCACAGCAACTTCTTACTCAATACGTCTCTGGAGGCAAGGAAAACAAAAGCAAAATGAACTACTGGGACCTCATCAAAATAAAACGCTTCTGCACAGCGAAGGAAACAATCAGCAAAACTAAAAGGCAACCAACAGAATGGGAGAAGATCTTTGCAAACGACATATCAGATAAAGGGTTAGTATCAAAGATCTATAAAGAACTTACCAAACTCAGCACCCAAAAAACAATCCAGTGAAGAGATGGGAAAAAGACATGAATAGACACTTCTCCAAAGAAGACATCCAGATGTCCAACCGACACATGAAAAAATGCTCAACTTCACTCATCATCAGGGAAATACAGATCAAAACCACAATGAGATACCACCTCATACCAGTCAGAATGGCTAACATTAACAACTCAAGCAACAACAGATGTTGGCGAGGATGTGGAGAAAGAGGATCTCTTTGGCACTGCTGGTGGGAATGCAAACTGGTGCAGCCACACTGGAAAGCAGTATGGAGGTTCCTCAAAAAACAAAAAATAGAACTACCCTATGACCCAGCAATTGCACTACTAGGTATCTATCCAAATGATACAGGTGTGCTGTTTCGAAGGGGCACATGCAGCCCAATGTTTATAGCAGCACTACCAACAATAGCCAAAGTATGGAAAGAACCCAAATGTCCACCGACAGATGAATGGATAAAGAAGATGTGGTATATATATATATATATATATATATATATATATATATATACATACACACACACACACACACACACACACACAATGGAGTATTCCTCGGCAATCAAAAAGAATGAAATCTGGCCATTTGCAACTATGTGGATGGAACTAGAGGGTATTATGCTAGGTGAAGTTAGTCAGAGAAAGACAAATATCATATGACTTCACTCATATGAGGAATTTAAGATACAAAAGAGATGAACTTAAGGGAAGGGAAGCAAAAATAATATAAAAACAGGGAGGGGGACAAAACATAAGAGACTCTTAAATATAGAAAACAAGCAAAGGGTGGCTGGAGGGGTTGTGGGAGTGGGGAATGGGCTAAATGGGTAAGGGGCATGAGGGAATTTACTCCTGAAATCATTGTTGCACTATATGCTAACTAGCTTGGATGTAAATTATAAAAAAAATTAAAATTAAAAAAATTTATGTGATGGAGAATGTATCATTGAAGAGCAAACATTTTTGAGATTTGTTTGGATCTGTTTTAAAACTGCAGTTTGGCAGATTCATATGTTTACACTGTGCTGTGTCCCACCCAACTTGTAAATATTTGATAAATGTTACCTTTTAATTCCTGATAACATTATGAAAGTGTTAGGAAATGTTGTGGCCGATAACCTCTTCCTGTGCCTAAGGTTCACATTTACCATGTAGTTATTGATTGACTAGAACAAAATGATTTTGTTTTCAGGGAAACAGAGTCTCTGAGAGCCACATTCAAACTTTCCTTTCATTTAGTTGTATGTTTTCCAAGGACAGAGATAAGATTTTTCCCCATTCTGCTTCTCAAGCAGGTCAACCTGGATCTAGTAAGACCAAATATTTATGGACATATGTGAGTATGCAATTCCCTAATGAAAAATGTGTGATAATATGTCAGAATGAAAGATTTTTGAGACAGTAATGCTGACTGTATGAGTTGGGCATTTACTTAAGCTGCGTTGCTGGGAAGCAGATACCTGGCCCTCCATCAAATAAAGCTTTCTCTAATAAAAAAATAATGGGAAAATGCTGGAAAAGTTTCAAGAAGATTGTAGAGGGATTTAAAAATCAAATTTTAAATAACATTAGTGTGGGGGCGCCTGGGTGGCTCAGTCGGGTAAACATCCGACTTCGGCTCAGGTCATGAACTCACAGTCCGTCAGTTTGAGCCCCGCGTCGGGCTCTGTGCTGACAGCTCGGAGCCTGGAGCCTGCTTCAGATTCTGTGTCTCCCTCTCTCTCTGCCCCTCCCCCGCTCATGCTCTGTCTCTCTCTGTCTCAAAAATAAATAAACATTTAAAAAAATTTAAAAAATAACATTACTGTGCAGAGACATCTTGACACGTGAGGTCAAAGAAAATTTGGTAATATTTTAAAATTTGGACATTTCATTATCAGAGATTTTATCTCATTTGATTTTTTTTTACTACTGCATTAAAATATTATTTACCCTAATAACTGAATTGTGTGCCTCCTTAACTTTTGCACCCAAGATCAGTGCTCACTCATCTTGCTTTGTCCTTGTTAGGTCCCAAAGGCTTTCAGGGTTCTCTGGCCTCCATTCTAAAACTATTAGGAAGAAAGAGTTGGAGGTGGAACCATGTGGAATTTTAGGTAAGGGGGGCTTCTTGGTGTAAATGAAGGTGCTCAGGGAAAAAAGAGAATGAAACCATATTATTTCCCCAAGAAGATAATTAAGCTTAAAGGAATTAAAGGCCTATAAATTACTAGTTTGTGGGTTAGTGCCACATGCATAAAACGTTAAAATTTGGGTTACTTGTGGAACCACAGCAGTTCAAATATATCTACGTATGATATAATCATTAAAATAAAATAATTTATACTCCAGATTTGGTGATATCTTTAATAGATTGATTCTTGTGGAACTCAGTCTATTCAGAAAGTATGGATCCAGGATATTTTCAACCCTTACATTTGGTGGATAAAGCTTTTAAAATAACTTCTTGAAATGAATTTGGAAGTGTATTCTGACATTTAATTTACTTTTCAAAGGTCAGGCAGATACATCTCTATTTATCTAAAGGCCCTGAAAACAGGATCTGTTACTACAGGTGTTTGTTTTAAAAAGTAAATATTGAAGCTCTGCCCTTGAAAATGACATTAAAGGAGAGCGTTAGGCACATCCTCAAAGATATGCAGTAGTGTCTGTTTCCTTGCTGTTATCAACTAATCTTACAGAACTCTTTTGAGATCGAAAGTATCCCTATGCTATGGTGGTTTATGAAAGGAGCTTGGGATTTCTCTCTGACATTGCTGCTCTTTTGGTAATGAAACAGCACATGTTGAGTCAGCACCTGAGAGTATGAACACAAGGTGAAAAAGTGAAGATTTAATATTTAGTACTTACTGTTTTAGTTCAGCAATGAACTTGGATGTTTGGGGTAGTTGAAAACACATGAGAAGGTTCTGGTGGAAAGATGAGAACTGGAACAACAGAATCTCCTACCAACTGGGAGCTTCCACTCACTCACTTAACCTCTGATCCTCAACCTCCTCACCTGTAAATGGGGGATCACAATACTTCCTGAATACAAAAGTTTTTATTAAAAAGCGTAACTAATAAACACGCTGAAATTGGTACGTTACCACTGGAGTTATCCTTGGGGCTTTGCCTACAAATCTCCCCATGTTTCCCACTCCACCTTTTCCCCCTGCCTCACACAATGAAATTATAGGGAAGAAGTGTACTGCCTTGCTTGGACTGAATGTTTGTGTCCCCCAGAAATTCATATTGTGAAATTGTAGGGGATGATACTAGGAGATGGGATTTGGGGAGGTGATGATTGGGATTAGCGCCCTTATAAAAGAGGTCTTGAGCTCCATTGCTGCTTCTGCCATGTGAGGTCACAGGGAAGAGGCCACAAAGAAAGGGGATTCTGTCTAGACACGAATCTGCTGGTGTCATCATCTGGACTTCCCAGCCTCAGAACTGTGAGGAACAAGTGTCTGTCCTCACAAGCCACCCAGTGTATACTGTACTGTGATAACAGCCTGACTGGACTAAGACAAACACTCCTCCATCTTTTTTTTTTTTTTGACATTATTCAGCAAAAAATCGAATCCATGAGAAAACCAGCCATTTAGCAGTGCATGCGGCACTTCTGTCAGCAGCAGTTACACAAATGTTACCTGCATTGACATCTGTAGCAGCCAAACTGCCTCAAGTTAAAACAATTTGAAGCACAGCTCCCTGTGATCACGCGTGGGTTTTGTTGCTGGTGCATCGCAGTCCAACTTCTCCCTCTGCCCAGAGCACCTGCCTTCACTCCCTCACAGGTGTTGCTCCTCAGGGCACTTCCCAGTCCTCATGCAAATCTCAGTGTGTGTCCTGGGAGGACCCAAAGTAAAACACCTTATGAAATGATTTCAATTAAAGCAGCCTGGTGTCCAGTGGCAGAACAGCACTAGACCAGAACCGGCTGAGGGCAGAGTTTGGTGGGATGGGTGTTGACTAGGGCCCTTGGTGGCCCACACACCCCAAGGAGTGTGAGGGAATTGGGTCCGAGTGGGCCCTGGAAATATGTGGGAGTGTTTTCCCTTGTCACAATATGTCAGATGGGAAGAACCAGTTTTTTTCTCACAAGAAAAAAAACTGTTGCAGAAACAAAAGGTGTAAAAAGAAATAAACTGTAAATCTTATTTCCTGTACTAGCCTCTTGTTCAGGTTTCGTCTCCCATGCACTCTTTGGTATCTTCAGCTACTCGTGGGTTCTTTTTGTATTTGTCTCAAATTTATAGTTGTGTGAAAGATGGGCTGAAGGGGGTTTATGCCATCATCCGGAACAAGAACTAGAGTGATAGAGTTTTGATCTCTGGGTATTAAACGGGGCTTGGGCAAACTATGATGTGTATTAAGCTCCTCTGGAAACAATGGATCTCAGATGAAGTCACGACTTCCCTGGTAGGGTTCTCACTGTTCCAGTATTTGTAATACAGTTGTAGAGAAAAACAACCACCTGTTCCTTGGAACCTGGCCAATCTTAGGTTCATTGCTTACCATTTCCTTTATGCCTGCTCTTTCCAGATAACAATTGTACTGCATTTAAACCTCATCTCAGTCCCCCTTTGGGTAAAATTCCAGATAGAAAAGAGTCCTCATTTAACATCTGTCATTCAACTCTATGGAAATGAGAGTAATAGGGGTAAAATCAGCATCTTGGCAGTGTAAGTTGTTCATTTTTGTCTCCCCTTCAGTTTGCGTTTAACTGGACATCCATGACTGAATAAAAGTGCCTCTACAGAGCATACGGGGACATTAGAGATCATCCATGTGCATCCAAAGTGGGTGGATTGAGAACCAGAGAGGCTATGGGGCCAAAGGGCCAAGGGAGGTGCAGCAGCCAGAGCGGCAGTGCTGGAACCAGCAGAGGAGGCAGAGGAGGCGGAAAGCACAGGTGGTAAGTGAAGTCCTCCCGACTGCTCAGGTGCAGCTGGAGGGGCCTGTTGCTCTTCAGCAGCACCTGGGTTTCCCGGAAGAGAACTCTGCGACTGGGACAAAGGATGGAAAGGGAAGAAGGCAGAGAAAGAGAATTGAAGGAAGAAGTGTTTTGCTGTCTGCCTTGGTATTTCAGGAAGAGGTCTGGGACTTCTGAGACTCCTCCCACCCACCCTAGAGTCCTTGGGCACACCCAAAGACCCAAGGGCTAAGCCCACAATTCCCTTGCCGCTGTGCTACCAGATTTTTTTGTTTTTGTTTTTAATGTCAGCTCTATTTGGTGTGCTCCTAAATTTCGTGGAGAATCAGCTCCTTTAGGAGAAAGAAAATATTGTGCTATGTCATGAGATCTTCTGTGAAACAAAAATAAAGTTTCTGATTGCCAATCTGTTTAACTGTTACAGTCAATGTAAACAAAGCCTTTTCTACATGAGAAAGGTATTCAAGCCTTCAAGTGAGGTGAGAAAGGCACATTTCATCCACTGTGAAAAATCATAGTTATATGGTATCACACAGAAAAATGACAATTCTCCAGCATCCAAATTCAAAAAGACAAAGAATATTGTAATCTTACTGATATACATAGCAAAACAGCTTTTATGAATTAATTCAATGAGCACAAGAAAATTTAGAAGGCAATTTTGTCAACTCAGGCATAAAAAAAAATGAACAGAAGGAGTACTTTACTAAAGGGAATGAACGTATAAAAAAGAACCAAAAAATTTATGGAGCTTACATACTCAGTGAATGAGATGAAAAAAAAATGCATTAAGAAGCATTGGAAATATAGCAGGTCAGATGGAAGCAGGAATAAGCTATCTTGTGGACTGGAATTCAGAAATGATTCAAGTGATAGGAGGGGAACTAAGATTTCAAACAAGTGAAGAAACACTGTGTAAGTAATCAGCTATTAGAAAAGGCAATATAAGAATAATGATTATACCAGAAGGAGAAGAAAGAATGGGAGCAGACTCTGTGTAAAGAAATAATTGCTGAGATCTTCCCAAATGGGGAAGGAACTTAACACACAAGTCCACAGAGCTAATAGAACGCTTTATTATGTCAGTGCAAAAAGACTTTCTCAGTGGCAAATTATAATGAATGTCAATGAGTATCAATCAATGCTAAAGAATTCTTAAGGTAGGGGAAAAAAAGAATTAGCCCACAAAGGACCCTCCCCCAACTTAAGATATCAGCAGATTTCTCAGCAGGAACTCTATAGGCCAGTAGACAATAGAGTGACATACTCAAAGTATTGAAAGACAGAAATGTCAGACATGAATACTGTATCTGCCAAAGGTGTTCATTTGAACACCTGAAGGAAAATAAGGACTTCCCCAGACACACAGAAGATGTGGGAGTTTATTACCCCTACACTTGCCTTGAAAGAAATACAGAAAGAGCTTATCAAGATGAAATGAAAAGACACTAGTGGCATACAAAAAATAAAATCACACAAAACATGATAAAGGTGATATTAAGAGTCAAAATTAGAAAATTAACTCCAAGAATAGTCTGTTAATTAATTATAGAATAAATATTAAAGGAGTAGAGCATTAAAAATAACGATAGGGGTGCTGGGGTGACTCAATCAGTTAAGTGTCCAACTGCGCCTCAGGTCGTCATCCATGGTTCTTGAGTTCCAACCTCATATTGGGCTCCATGCTGACAGCTCAGACTGAACCTGGATTCTGTCTCTCTCTCTCAGATTCTGTCTCTCTCTTTCTCTCTCTCTGCCCTCCCAGCCCTGCTCACACTGTCTCTCTCTCTCAAAATAAATAAACATTAAAAAAAAATAACGATAGGTGCTACAATTGGGTAACAAATTCATGGCATAATAAAAGGCAATTTGTTAAATCAAAAACATAAAAGGGGAGAAGTAAAAGTGTGGAACCATTGTAGGTAAATGGATATGGTTTGGTAGCAGCAGAAAAAGACTAGCATTTTTATGCTAGCCTCAAAATAATCATAAAGCAAAATTCTAGATCTGACACAAATGAATATGAGCTGCTAGCAACAGAAAAAGGCCTAGCATGTTTTAGTAAGTCTCAAGGTAACCATTATAAAAGATCTAGAGCAGACACAAAACATTAAAAAAAGGAAGATTGAGCAAATCATGATAAAAACCACCAATTTAGAAAGGTATACAGTATGAAAAATAAACGATATAGATAGTAAATAACCCGAAAGTGAAAGATAAAGAGCACTACTAATCCTTACTTATTAATAATCACCCTAGTTATAAATGGATGAACTTACCAATCATAAGGCATACAGTGCCTGGATGGATCAAAAAACAAGACCATCTCCTACAGGAGACTTATATCAGCTCTAAAGACACACATAAGCTCAAAGTGAAGGGATAGGAAGATGACTTTCTAAGGAACTGAAAACCAAAAAAGGGTAGACACAGCCTGCCATTTTATAGCAAATGAAATAGATTTGAAGTAAAAAATGGTAACAAAAGATAAGAAGGTCATTATATAAAGATAAAAGGGTCAGTACAATGAGAATATATAAAAACCCAAAGTATTTTACTCCCAACATTCAAGCACTGAAATCTAATAAGCAAATACTAAGAGATATTAAGGGAGAAATGTATAGCAATCCAGCAACAGTAAAGAATTTACCCCACCATCAGCAATAGATACATTACCCAGACAAAAATCAACAAGGAAACATTGCAATGGAAAATACCTTAGGAGAAATGGACCTAAGAGACATCTATAGAACATTCCATCTGATATCTGTGAGGTGCACATTCATCTCATTATTCTGCATGGTAGATTATATAATGTGACACAAAACAAATCTTAGCAAATTTCAGATTATCTTCTCTATGTACGAAACTGATAATAGAAAGTGACAAGACCCACAAATATGTGCAAACTGAATAATGCATCTCTGAATAACCAATAGGTCAGAAATAAATCAAAAGGAAAGTAAAACATTATCTCAAAATAAGTGCAATGAAAATGCAACATATCAATTTTTTTAAAAAAAAACAACAACATATCAAATCTTGTGGGGTGCAGGAAAAAACATTCTGAATGGAAATTTAATAACAATAATCACATATCAAAGGTTAGAAAGGCATCAAATAAACTACTGAATTTTACAGCTTGAGGAACTAGAGAAGAACAAGTTAAGAGCAAAGTTAGCAGAAGGAAGGAAATAATAGAAATCAAAGATCAGAACAGAAATAAATGAAATGGAGTTCAGGAAAGCAATAAAAAGAAATAACAAAACTAAGATCTGGTTCCTTGAAAAGATCAACCAAATCGACAAAACTTGACTAGCTAAGACAAAAGAGAGATGACTCAAATAAAATTAGAAATAAAAGAGGAGGCATTACAGTTTACACTACATCAATATATAGGAGCATAGGAGACTACTGTGAACAATTGCATGCCAACAAGTAGTTATTTATAGTATCTTGAGGAACCTCCATACTGTTTTCCAGAGTGAATGCACAAGTAAGCATTTCCATCAACAGTATAAGACGGTTCCCTCTATCTGCATCCTTGCCAACATCTGTTGTTTCCTGTGGTGTTAATTTTAGTTATTATGACAGGTGTGAGGTGATATCTCATTGTAGTTATGATTTGTATTTCCCTGATTATGTGTGATGTTGAGCATACTTTTTATGCTACCCATCTGGATGTCTTCTTTGGAAAAATGTCTACTCATGTCTTCTGCCCATTTCTCAACTGGGTTATTTGTTCTTTGGGTGTTGAGTTTGATAAATTCTTTATAGATTTTGGATACTAACCCCTTATCAGATATGCCATTTGCAAATATCTTCTCCCATTCCGTAGACTGCCTTTAGTTTTGTTGATTCTTTCCTGCCAAAAACTCTGCCAAAGCTTTTATCTTGGTGAAGTCCAAATTGTTCATTTTTTCTTGTTTCTCTTGCCTCCAGGTATGTATTTAGTAAGAAGTTGCTAAAGTTGAGATTAAAAAGTTTGCTACGTGTGTTCTCCTCTAGAATTTTGATGATTTCCTGTCTCACATTTAGATCTTTCATTCATTTTAAATGTATTCTTGCGTATAGTGTGAGAAAATAGTTCATGAGATAAGATGGCAGAAAAGTAAGGGAGCCCAGGGCTTTTCTCATCCTTCGAACACAGCTAGATCAAACAACATCAAAGAATTTTGGATACCTAGGAAATCTGTATGAAGATTAACAAAACAATATGCAAAATTTCAGTGAGAGACTGCAGCAGGTACGTGGTATGGAGAAGTGAGTTTGGCAAGAGAAGAGGCCTGGTAGTGCAGAGGGTAGAGAACCATTTTTGTGATAGGAGAAAGAGAAAGGGGGAAAAGAGTAGTGCATCCAGCCTGTGTAAGAAAGCACTTCCCTTGGGGCGCCTGGGTGGCGCAGTCAGTTAAGCGTCCGACTTCAGCCAGGTCACGATCTCCCGGTCCGGGAGTTCGAGCCCCGCGTCAGGCTCTGGGCTGATGGCTCAGAGCCTGGAGCCTGTTTCCGATTCTGTGTCTCCCTCTCTCTCTGCCCCTCCCCCGTTCATGCTCTGTCTCTCTCTGTCCCAAAAATAAATTTAAAATGTTGAAAAAAAAAATTTTTTTTAAATAAAAAAAAAAAAAAAAGAAAGCACTTCCCTTAAAAACAGCTAGAGAGAGAGTGCAGGCAAACACAGAGGACTGAACAAAAACACTGTTCCCCAAAACCACTGATGGCGGAAAAAGGAGAGGATTTCCATAGTGCCTGTTTTCATAACCAGCAGAGCACAGAGTCTGAAGTTTCAGAGGTCAGTGCCTGGCAGTGCTGTGGCAAGGAAGCAGGCTAGAGCCCAGGGAGCTGGCAGCGTCGTCTGAAGATCTCCTGCGTCACATGGGGAGAAGCGGTTCTCCTGGTTGGAGTGCATTTAGTGGAGGTGCTACAGTTTTTCCTGGGGGAAAAGACTGAGTAGGCTCCATCCAGCCGCCACGTTCACCTGTATAGGAATAAAGACACTGGCTGAGGGTAGCAAACCCTGGTGCCAGCTGTGTGTTGAGATTTACCATAAATTCTGAGCTGCTGCTGCATCTGGCCTGGGACAGGTCTGCCCTGGCCACAGGAAGGTGAGTCCCTCCCCCAGAAAACCACTGCTGGTCAGAACCATGGGGGTCTTTGAAGCATGGGATTTTGAAACACAGCTGCGCCTGAGATGAAACTCTGGAGAGAGGTGCTACCTGGTAGGCAGACAGCTCAGACATAGACCTGGGGAAGGTGGGGAGCTGGCGAAAGGGAGGACACAGGACAGGTAATTGATCCCTCTTCTGTGAGGGCAGGAACTTCCCTCTCTGGAGAGTAGAGAATTTTACCTATAGCCCACCTGCACTGATTGACCCCACTGAGCTAAACACCACCCCCGAGTGGAGAACAAAGCCATTACCCCAAACTCCACCCCCCTGTGCCTACCAGGCACATCTCCACTAGAGAAAGTCAGCATGAGAATCAGAGCAGCAGGCCACACCCCAAGAAGACCAGCACAAATCACTTCCAAGAGCTACTCTTCGGACGATAGACTGCTGCAGTTTCAGCACTAGGGGAAACTAGATCTAGCTTCATTTGGGTTTTTGGTTTGTTCATTTGTTTCTGTTGTTGTTGCTTCTGTTTTCATTCTTGTTGCTTCTCTTTTGTTTCTTGCATACAGAAGGAGCAAAATATTTATTCTTTTTATTCCTGTTTTGTTGTATTTTATTATTTTTGAATTTGAATTTGAATTATTTAATTATTTATTTTTAAGTTTATTCATTTCATCTTGAAACAGAGAGGGTGAGAAGG
Organism: Prionailurus bengalensis; assembly: GCF_016509475.1. Classification (NCBI taxonomy): domain Eukaryota; kingdom Metazoa; phylum Chordata; class Mammalia; order Carnivora; family Felidae; genus Prionailurus; species Prionailurus bengalensis. The sequence goes on from NC_057349.1 coordinate 105,145,431, forward strand.
GGAGAGGCAGAGAGAGGTAGAGAGAGAATCCCAAGCAAGCTCCATACTCTCAGCACAGAGCCAGATGAGGGCTCGATCCCACGAACTGTGAGATCATGACCTGAGCCCAAATCAAGAGCCAGACACTTAACTGAGCCACTCAAGTGCCCTTAACTTTTATATTTTTAATTTTTAATTTTTAATTTTTAATTTTTAATTTTTGTGTTTCTTTTCTCTTTTTTCTATCAAGCCTCTTTTAACAAGGAGACCAAAACACATCCAGGACCTAACTTCCAATTTTTTTCTTATGGATGATTTCAAATTACATAGCATTGTGGTCTGAAAATATGCATGGTATGATATCGATGTTTTGTACCTGTTGAGGGCTGATTTGTGACCCAGTATGCGATCTATTCTGCAGTCAAATGCTCTCCCCCTGAGCTATACCCCCTGTGATCTATTCTGAAGTATGTTCCATGTGTTCTCAAAAAAGAATGTATAGTCTGCTGCCTTAGGATAAAATGTTCTGAATATATCTATTAAGTCCATCTGGCCCAGTGTGTAATTCCAAGTCATTGCTTCCTTGTTGATTTTCTGTTTAGATGGTCTGTAAAGTTCCCTACTATTATTGGGTTGTTGTCGATGAGTTTCTTCATAATTGTTATTAATTGATTTATATATTTAGGTGCTCCCAAGGTCATGGCATAAATATTTACAATTGTTAGATCTTTTTGTTGGGTAGACCCCCTTTATTATCATATATTCATGTCTTGTTACAGTCTTCTGTTTAAAATCTAGTTTGTCTGATATAAGTATGGCTACTCGGCTTTCTTTTGATGTACATTAGCATGATAGATGGTTCTCCATTGCCTCACTTTCAATATGGAGGTGTATTTAGCTTTAAAATGAGTCTCTTGTAGGCAGCATATAGGTGGGTCTTGTTTATTTATCCATTCTAATACCTTATGCCTCTTGATGGAAGCATTTAGTCCGTTACATTCAGAGTGAATATTGAAAGTTATGAATTTAGTGCCATTGTGGTACTTGTAGAGTTGGTGGTTCCGGTGATGTTCTCTGTTACTTTTTAGTCCTTGTTGCTTTTGATCTTTCTTTCTCCACTCAAAGTGTCCACTTTAATATTTCTTGCAGGGCTGGTTTAGTGATCATTATCTCCTTTACTTTTTGTTTGTCTGGTAACTTTTCATCTATCTCTCTTTTTATTCTGAATCACAGTCTTGCTGGATATTCTTGACTCCATATTTTTCTAATTCAGCATGTTGAACATATCATGCCATTCCCTTCTGGCCTGCCAAGCTTCTGCGGACAGATCTGCTGTGAACCTGATTTGTCTTCCCTTTTAAGTTAAGGACTTTTTCCCTTGCCTTTACAGCATTCTTTCCTTGTCTGTGTATTTTGTGAATTTTACTATGATATATCTTGATTTTGGCCTGCTTTTGTTCATTTTGATGGGAATTCTCTGTGCCTCTTGGATTTGGATATCTCTTTCCTCCACCAGATTAGAGAAGTTTTCTGCTGTAATTTGTTTAAATAAACCTTCTGATCCTTTTCCTTTCTCTTATTCTTCTGCAACTACTATGATACAAATGTTATTATTATTTAAGGAGCTACTGAGTTCTCAGTCTACATTTGTGATCCAGTACCTTTCTTTTATTCTTTTTCTCAGCTTCATTATTTTCTATAGTTTGTTCTTCTGTGTCACTGATTTGTTCTTCTTCCTCATCCAACCTTGGTGTCATTGCAACATTCAGTTTTGCATCTCAATTATAGGATTTTTTTTTAATTTCAGTCTTACTAGTTTTTATTCTTTTATCTCTGCAGTAGGGATTCTCTAATGTCTTCTACGATTTTCTCAAGCCTAGCTGGTATCCTTATGATTCATGAATCTCCTTTGAAAACAGAGGTCATAATAGTGTGACCATCAAAATATGTTTAAAAATTGCTTGTTGCCCATTTTCTTATAATGATGCTCTGTCTGCACTTCCTGGAGTTGCTTTCCAATTGTGATTCTGAAGCTTTTATTTGTGAGATACTCCTGTGACTATCTATTTTGGGAAACAGAAAAAAAGGACACTTCAAAGTCATCTGGAACAACCTCCAAGTCAACTAAACCTCAGAGTTCAGAGTGTCAAAATAGATATTTCCATATGGCCAGTGACAGGTAATAATGACAGACAAAATATGTACATAAATGATGACTCACCGGGCTTGGTTTGCACTTTCTATGTATGACACATTATTTGAATGTTTTATTTCATACTTTACTTACTTGACTTTTCTTCATGCTTACCAGTATCCATTTTGTCATTATGGACAATTTAATTCCTCACAGCTATATCAAGAAAGCTTCTATAAACCTGCTAAAAGCTAAGACACTGTACTTGAGTTACAGGGGGAAAAAAAAGCCAAACTGATGGAGTGGTTGGAGACAAGTGTTTCTGAAGCCTATTCACTTTCAATTTGTACATTTATTTTTACTTTATTTATATATATACACACATTTATATGTATGATTTCTTACTAAAGGTGTCTTTTTTTTGTAATTACAAAAATCGTTTTTAACTAGTTTTCTTGTAGCTACATAAGTGGAACACACGCACATAAAACTAAGTCCCTGAACAACTGGTGCTTGGGAATTGGGCCAAACTCCACAGGTCTGGAGTCCAAGACGGTAGCTTTTAGAGACAGCGGGTTTTTAGTGTTTGTGAAGAAAACAAGAAATAAATTTCCTTTCTCAGTATATGGCCAACAACTGAAGATACATAAGGGAACACTCCACACATTTTACTAAATTTCTTTAAAATGATTTTGTCTGTCTTTTGCAGGTGACTTGTATATGGAAGACACAGACACATTTTTATTCAAATTGAAAGGGTATTATTTTGGTTGTGACACCCTTGATATTGGTTTTATAGAAAATTTAAGTGATTTTGAAATTAAGGAAGATGGTGTCTTCATAATCACATACTCCAAATCTGGTGAGTTCTGTATTATAATAGCTAATGTGATACTTTTATAATATGGTAACTCTGTATTTTTACTAGTATTATACATGGACATATGCAGTTAATCTATTGGATATTATAGAGTTAACTGAATTTAATATCCTATAATATAAGGTATCTTACAATGTAGCTGTAAGTTTTTGGTTTTGTTTTTGTTTTTGAAAGAGAGAGGATACAAGCAAGGGAAAGGTAGAGGAAAGGGAGAGATAATCTTAAGTGGGTTCCATGCTCAGCTGGGACGTCAATGTGGGGCCCAATATCACACTTGTGAGATCATCACCTGAGTCGAAATCAAGAGTTGGATGCTTGAACAACTGATACACCCAGACACTCTGCTGTGTTATTTTTGATTTGGACAAGGAAATGGAGAAAGTACTAAAGTAGAAATTGAAGACACCCTATTAAACACTGAGTTGCCGAAGTGGGCTGGGAAAGGATGCAGAAATATTTACCATTTAGGCAGATACTTTGGACATACAGTTGAAGCTGTATTTAATAACTAAGTACATGAGAAGGAAGAAAATTAGGTTACACTAATTTTCATGTTTAATAAACCTTAAATTATCTGGGTAATATTTTGTTGTAGCACTCAGATCAGACTAAAACATATATGTGTGTGTATATATACATGAATGTCTATTCAAGACCTTTGTCCATGTTTCAATTACACTTTAGTTAATTTTTCTATTTGTTGTCGGAGTTCTTGATATATTTTGAATATTAACCCCTTGTTTAATAAATGATTTACAAATACTTTCCCCATTTAGTATGTTGCCTTTTCATTTTGTTGATAGTTTTCTTTCCTGTACAAAAGCTTTTTAGTTTGATACTCCCCCACTTGCTCATTTTTGCTGTGTTGTATTCGTTTTCAGTGTCATATACCCATTCCCACAAAAACAAACAAAAAAACAAACAAAAAAACCACATTGCTAAGATAAATGTCTTTTACCTAAATTTTCTTCCAGGAGTTTTATCCTTCTGGGCCTTACACTCATGTGTTAATGTGTTTTGAGGTAGCTTTTATGTCTGTTGTAAGAGTGGTTCAGTTTCATTCTTTTGCATGTGCCTGTCCTATGTTGGGAAAATAGGACAAAGGAGCCATAAGTTCATTAACCATACATGGGTTGGTTACTTTTGGACTCTCTATTTTGTTCCATTGATCAATGTGTCTTTTTTTGTGCCAATACAATACTGTTTTGATTAGTGTAACTTGGTAGTATTATTTGAAGCCAAGAAGTCTGATGCATCAGGCTTTGTTTTATTTTCTCAAAACCACTTTGGATATTTGGGCTCTTTTATGCTTACAAATTTTAGGATTGTTTGTTTTATTTCTATGTCAGATGCCATTGTAACATTGATAGGGATTGTATTGAATATGTAGATTGCTTTATGTACTATGGGCATTTTAACAATGTTGTTTCTTCTAATCCATGAGCAGGGAATGTCTTATCATTTGTTTTTGGTTTCTTCAATGTTTTCTAGCAGTGTCTTCTACTTTTCAGTATACAAGTCTTTTACCTCCTTAAATAAATTTATTCTTGCATATTTTATACATTTGATGCTGTCATAAATTAGATGTTTCTTAATTTCTCTTTCTGATAGTTTACTTTTATTGTACAGAAATGCAACTTATATTTGTATACTGATTTCATATCCTGCAACTTAACAACTTAACTGAATTTATTTGTTAGTTCTAAAGTATTTTTGGTAGAGTCTTTAATGCTTTCTAAATATAATATCATTATCATCTACAAATAGACAGATTTATTTTTCCTTTCCAATTTGAAAACCTTTTATTTCTTTTTCTTGCCTAATTTCTCTGGCTAGGATTTCAAATAAAACTAGTGAGAATGGCCATCTTTATCTTGGTTGTGATTTTAGATGTAAACCTTTCAGTTGTTTGCCATTGGGTATGTTGGTAGCTCTGAGCTTGCCATAAATGGCATTTTTTAAGCTAATATATTTTTCTTCCATACCCATTTTGTTGAGACTTGTTATCATGAATGGATGTTCAGTTTTGTCAAATGCTTTTTCTGCATCTATAGAGATATAAATGTAGTGTTTATGCTTCATTTTGTTAATGTGTTATATAACATTGAAATGTGGGTGTTGAATAATTCCTGTATCCCAGTAATAATTAGTACTTGATAATGGTATATTATCCTATCAATGTATTATTGAATTCAATAGTTTGCTGATACTTTGAGGGTTTTTTTTTTTTACATCTATGTGCATCAAGAATAATGGCCTGTAATATTCCTTTCTTATAGTGTCTTTGTCTGATTTTTATCAGGGGAAAGGAGGCCTTGTAAAATGAGTTTGGAAATTTTCTCTCCTTTTCTATTTTTTTTTTTGGAAGAGGTTGTGAAGGATTGATATTAATTCTTTCTTTTTTATTAGAAAAAGTATTTTTAAATTTTTATCAGAGTAACACTTGTTTTCTTTTATTTTTCTATATAACAGACATGGTCTGCCTCAGGCCATTTGTACTCACAGATTCTTTTTCCTGTAAAATTCTTCCACCAGATATATGCATGGATTACTCCCTTCCTTCCTTTAGGTTCTTATTTACAAATTATATTCTAATGATAATATTTTAGGTGATTATATTTTAAAGTTCAGCTTCACTGGGAACTCCAAAGTTTTTTTTTTGTTTTTTGTTTGTTTGTTTGTTTGTTCTTTGTTTTTTACTGCTTTAATTTCTCTCCACAATATGGTACTTATCACCTTAAAACATACCACATATTTTCATATTTAATTTCTTTATTTATTACAAGGTGATAGTTAGAAAAATAGTATTGTATTTGCACAGGAAAAAATTGGCCTGGGTAGGAGAAAAGACCCAAAATACAACTCTATGTGTATAAGAGGACTCAATATATATAAATTTAAGCATAGTCTACTTATTAATGGGGAAAGGATAGTATATTTAATGTTGGGAAATCTGGATCACTATATAGGTATCCAGAATACACAACTGGATACCTAAGACCACATACAAGAGTCAAATCCAAGTGTATTTGAGATACTAACATTAAGGACAAAAGTATACAACTATTTTTATCAGAAGGAAAAGGAGAAGAAAAGAAAATCATTGTGACTTAGGAATGGTGAAGAGCTTCTTAAACAAATGTCCCAAAAAGAAAATGGAGGCAAAACATTTGATAAATTCAATTACCTGAAACTTAAGGATTTTGGATTTTGCTTCACTAAGAATTGCCTGGGCAAAGTGAATAGGTGAGAGAAAGAAAGAAAATATTTGCAATATCTACAATTGAAATATAATTAATATATACACTATATTAGGGCTACAAATCAAAAAGTAGGGGACAGGAATCTGAGTATAAAAAGAGGCAAATAAATGAGCTATTAATTTAAGGAAGAAAACTGCCCTCCACCAATACCATCAAAAAACACAAAGTTGGTAAACTATGATATGTTACTTTGCATCTATTAGACCAACAAAAATGAGAAAGGTGAGTAGCTCTGAATGCTGATAAGGAATGCACAGAAATTTTCATTCATTAGCATATTACCCCTGGGAGAGTAGATTGAAGCAATCATTCTCTGGAGAGTAGTGTGGCACTATCTGGACAACTGAAATACAGACATACCAGGAAATTCCTACCCTAAATATCAGTCCCCAACAAAATCTCATACAGGTGCACAGGGAACATGAATAGGGTGTTCACTGAAATGCTGTTTGGGGCAGGGTGTCCTTTGGAGAAAGTAGACAGGTCAGTGCATGAATGCATACCCTGAAACATACACAGCATCTGTAAGGTGCAATGGATCAGAGGTAGCAATAAATGAATGTTAAACCACAGTGCACAGCGACAAACAGAATAGAATGATGCACATGGATTGAAAATACAAACAGGCACAATATGTATTACATATGAACACATTACAGCAAAGAATGCACTTTAAACCTCAAAGCCTGCCTGTGTATGGTGGGGGAAGGGGTAGGAATGGAAGCAGGAAATAAGAATAAAAGGAATAAACAGATCAGGGAAGGCCTACAGTGAATCAGGGATGTTAATGTAGCATGAACTGAAGACAAAGTTTAGTATCTCATTATGCTAACACCTGACCACCAAGCAGGCCAAGAAAGAAAAAAAAGGAAAAAGGAAGGAAGGAAGGAAGGAAAAAAAAGAAAGAAAAAGAAAGAAAGAAAGAAGGAAAGAAAGAAGAAAGAAAGAGAGAGAGAGAAAGAAGGGGCAAAATGTGAAGGGTGGAATGGAGGACAAACTGAAAACAGATACTTGAATTTTTGAATCTCTGTAGAGGTTTTTGCATCATATTGTTGAATCTCTCAAGAACTGTGTTATGACTGATAATCCCTTGAATTATCACAGCTGCCCCCTGAAGCAGCTGTGATACCTTTGATACCTGTGATACCTGTGATACTTCAAGTGATACCTCTTGCAGAAGCAATATTTGGGAAAAGTGGAAGGATGTAAGAAACCCGTTTGGAGCTTTCTAACAATGAGTTTTCATTGAATTTGAGCTCCAGCTGTCATAACATGTAGGCACATGTGGTCTTGGTCTTCCCTGGTCAACACTGGAGGACTATAATCACCAACATTAAAGCATTTGGAGGACCAGATAAGGTGCATGCCACACAGCTGCCAGCAAGGAAAGTGTGCCCAACAATGATCTTGATGACCAGGTGCTGCTTAGCATGGGTGATTAAATGGTATTGGGATGGAAGGTTAAGATGGAAGGTTAGGATGGGAATTGATGAGGTGCCAGTGGGTTTTCTCATTTCAGAAGTTGTTTGACTCTTTCTGGGACATGTGACTTCTTGTTGGGCTACGTTTAAAGTATTGCCTGGATAGATCAGAAGCATGACCTTTATAGAAGTTGTGTTTTATCTTAATAATTCCATATACGAAGCATGGAAATGAAGTGTAAGGAATCTGGAGTAGGCAATCACACCCATGTATTCTGTGGCAAATGTCCACTCTAATAGGAATTAAGAGAAATAGTCATCATAAGAATTTGTCACATCCCATTCACGGTGAAAGGTCCAAGTTTATGCATCATCTTTCTCTTCCTATCTCCATGTAGGTGTCACAGGGCCTCCTTTAGGGATTTATAATAAACACAGTTTCCTTACGTGGACATCATGGGCACTGTAGGAAACATGGGGAAGAAGGGAAAGATGGAAAGTGACTCCTTCAGTGGAATATCTTTTTGTTTTTTTTCTTAGTCCAAGGAGTGGAGTTGCAGAAGGAAATCTGGAGGCAGGCATAGGAGTTAATTTAGAAGTCCCATGTATGAAGCAGAAGAAAGCATAGAAGAGTCAAAGAAAAATTTGTGGGACAAATGCTCATGGAGTTTCAAATGGAGAATCTCCTGAAAAGAAAAATAATGGCAATGTTATTTTGTCTTTTATTCATGTTGTATTTTTTTATACATTAAAAATCCATTCAGATGAAATTACCAGTATACTTATTTAATAACAAACTTTGATTTAAAAACTGATGGCACATCTATCTACATTTTGGAGAGATTTGTGCATCATTAAAACAACATTTTTGCTTTACAGGGACCATCTGGTTTCAGTAGATATTAAGCTTAATTTATTTTGAAGAACATCACAAAAGCACTGGGAATCTGGAAACAGTTGATCAAATCCCCTTCTTTGAGTACAATTTTCAAAAAATGGATTTGTTGAAAGGGCATCTCCTTGTCTCTTCTTTACCCACCTCCTACATTACTTGGTTCCTAGTGGAGAGGAAGAACAAAAAAAGCCAACGTAGGAAATAGACCATGGCTGCTGAAAGATAACTGCTCTTTTTCATTATTTCATTTTGTTTCATTAAATTGACACTGCATTCTTCCAGGTGTTAGCAAATGTGACATTTGACATACTTTAATTTTCAATAGCCATTTGTGTTCTTATCTTACAGTATCTGATTTTTACCTTGTTCCCTTTGTTTTCTGATTATATAGGTAATACAGCCATTAAAAAATGAAAGAGTATATAGGTGTGTATTTTATTTACTTTATAGAGTATAATGTAATATATACATGACATATTACATATCCTTTCAGTTTTTATTTGGCTACATTATTATGCATACATATCACACTAGCAATTCTTTCTTTGCTTTGTGTGTCATTTCAACTTCCTTTTCATATTTCCAGCTATTTTGATTGGGTACCATGGAGGTGTGCCTTGAAAGGTAATTGACAGCCACTAGGCCAATCATGAAGGGAGAGCCATTGCAGAAAAGGGGTAACCCAAAACACAAAGAAGCCTGAATGTATACATGACATGGTTAGGAAACTATAAAGATTAAATAACAGGCTTCATGCAATTGGAAGTTATTAGGATAAAAATATGACAAAATGAGAGCATGAAAAATAGTGAATACTTCTTTCTTTGCAAATTACTCATGTATACAGAAATCCTAAGGTCATTATGTGCTCATATTTTCACTTTTCAAAGAATATGACATTGGCAGTTACAAGTACCTTTGAGGGATTCATCAAATGTTTTCTAGAAATAAAATGTAAGTAAACTTACATAAAGCAAGTAATGCTTGCTGTCCTGAGGTGAGGGTTTTGCTTTTGTTTTTTTCTAAAGAGTGAGAATGGGAGAGAGGGATCAGGTAGTGGTAGAGGGAGAGGGAAACAGAGAATTTTAAGGGAGCTTCACACCCAGCCTGGAGCTAGATCTAAGTACCCTGAGATCATGACCTGAGCAGAAATCAAGAGTAGGATGCTTAACCAACTGAGCCACCCAGGTGCCCCTACCTTGGTGAGTTTTTAAGCTTATTGAATTTGGCTGAGGATACAAGAAGCTGAAGTAGAGTTGAATGGGGATGAGTAACCAACTTATCAAGCCAGGTGGTAGTGTTGTCTTGGAGGACCTTGTTATCCCATTGCTACAAATTATGCTTCCCTCTCAGGAGACTCTCAAGAATACAAAGTCATATCACCAGGAAATATTTACATTTAATCACGAAAGAGTGTTTCACAAGCTCAGTGAGAAGCATCACAGTTCAGATCACAGGTTTGGAGTTTTGCACTGCACATTGCAGGGGGCACCTCCCAGGAGCTTCAATTTGATAAAGTTTATTATTTTTCTTCTTTTTTATGGAATTTGTACTTATTTTTTGAAGTAATCTGTATACCCAACATGTGTGTCAAACTCACAACCCTGAGATCAAGGGTTGAATACTCTATCCACTGACACAACCCTGAGATCAAGGGTTGAATACTCTATCTACCCACCACATTCTTTTCTGAGAAGCCACTATAGCTGGTTGATCAGAAGCCAGTTCTGCTCAAGTAGACATGATGATCTGGAAGAGGAGAATTAATATTAGTCTCTAATGCACTGTGTAGAGCTGAAGTGACTCATCTGGGAGGCTGTATGTTCCATGCAGCTATGTGCTTGGGGAGACCATGAGGAGAAGGATGGAGAGGATTCCTTCCTCTGTTTTCCCTCTTGGTTTTTCTAACCCTATGGTAAAGTGATTTTCTGTCTATATGAAATGCATTTTTAAGAGACTAATTTCTCTTTGAGTTCATGTAATTATTTTCTGGTAGACGCTGGATGGTTCTCCCATAACCAGATGCTAGGAGAAATCTGGAATCCAGCAGGACACTTCCTTTTACTTCTTTGTTATTAAAAGTTCCTATATCTTCTAAGACTGTAGTAATTTTCAACATATTCAACATATTTACCTAATGGTGTGTCTGTTTTGGGTTTTTTTGTTGTTAATTTTCATATTTATTTATTTTTGAGAGAGAGAGAGAGAGAGAGAGACAGCGTGAGTGGGGGAGGGGCAGAGAGAGAGGGAGACACAGAATCCAAAGCAGGCTCTAAGCTCTAAGCTGTCAGCACAGAGCCCATGCTGGGCTCGAACCCACAAACTGCGAGACCGTGATCTGAACCAAACTCAGAGGCTCAACAGACTGAGCCACCCAGGTGCCCTATAATGTATCTGTTCTTCCCAAAGTGTTAGGAAGCCTTTGGTTTGACCACATCAAAGGTTGGTATGAGCACAAAAGCCTCTTCAACATTGAGTTTGTGATATAGTAGGTGAGGAAGGTGAAAAACATGACGTTAGTGACTTCACCAAAGCTGTAAGCCAGGTTAGCCAGATAAATTGATTGTTTAAGCCCAGAACAGCCAAAGGATGACATCAAATTTGAGTTCCCAGATTAAGTTTACCAGGAGATGTTTTCCAATATCATTTCTGTAGTTTTGTGTGGTTTTTTTTTTTTTACCAGCTTTTCATTTACAACTAATACTGGAACTTTCTTTTCAAAATTGTCTGTGTGTGAAAAATTGCCTGTGTATGTGTGCAGGCGTGCATATGTTTGATTGTTTTGAGTCAGATAATTAGTCTCCTTTATGGATCACTAAACCTCTTTTCTGTATTATTCATTCTCGTACCATTCTATGTTATGTTTACCACTTGGGGATGCCTCTCTTGGGACACTTAAATGTTGTTTGCATTGTGTATGGTTAAGCCTTGCAAGAAAAATTAAATGAAAATGACTGTGTATGATTAGGAAGAATTCAGTTCCCAGTAACAGGAAACTAAAACTTTTGTTTTTGTCTAAAATAAAAGAACTTCTACTGTCTATTGACTGAGTCCCAGAGGCAGCTATCCTGATGCTAGCTGTAGCAGTCAAGCATATATCCAGAACGTCCTAGAATTTTGTCTTCCCTACATATCACATTTGATGTGACAAAGGTGTCTCCATTGATAGTAGCAGGATGGTTGTTGTAGCTCCAAAGTCATGTCTTCAGATGAAAACCTATATATCAGAAAGAGCAGGAACAGAAACAAAAGTTTTTTTTTTTTACTACCTTTGTTCCCACCTTTTCTCGAAGAAAAATCACTCTTAGAAGTGTCTGTTTGAATTCCTCTTTCTGTTTCAATGCCAAAATTGGGTCACATGACCACCCTAGACTAATCACTTATAGAGGACAATGGGATTCCCATGAAGGTCTTGAATCGATCAGAATCATTACCATAAAGGGGCTGGGCACCGTTGCCAGAACACCCCCAGGGATCTCTTAGTGGAAAAGAAGAGAGAGCTGTAAGAAAGGCAAGACTAAGGGCTGCCACCTACTGAGTTTTTGTCAGTAGTTTCTGTTACATCTGCTTAAGGTCATAATACCAAGCCTAGACTCTCTTGTTGAGTCCACATCACTTACCTATGAGATATTCAAGTATCTAGCCAGGCTTGCACCTTCTTCACAATGTGGCCCCTCCATTGCCTCCAGCCTCATTTTCCATATTTCTCATCTGAGACCTGTTCCCATATAGCTCTGGGGAAACTCAGCTTCTGATACTCCTGTGACCTGACATCTCACACCTTTCATGGAACCACAATACTCGTTCTGTCCACACCACATACATTCAGGTTGTCTATCTAGAAAATTCTTGATTTTGCGCTAATTCCCAAAACAAATTTATCATCTTTGTTGAAATTTTCTCTGAATTCTGTTACACAATCACTCTCTGCCCATAATGGATCTTTGTCCTGAATTCCCAGCACTGATCCTTTATTGTGCCTCAGTTCACTTGTACCATCACACAGGGCAATACCTGACATAGAGTAGCTACTCCCCAAATACTTGCTGTTAGGACAGATAAAATGAAATATGAATGTTCCTAAAATAAACCCAAACGTTCTCTAAAACAGTGGACAAGTGAAGGGTTAATTTACCAAGAGGGAATAAATAAGTCACTTCTCATGGTCTAACTCCATTTTCTAAGCAGCCTAAGCACTTACAATTTTCACTCCCATAATGATATTTAGCTGCACCTTCTGTGTAAGTCTTCTTATAACGTGCATAATTTATCATACTCTGATTTTTTGCAGGATCTCAGAGGTTTATGTTAAAAGTCTGTAAATTTCTGGTGTAAGAACTGAGAGAAGAGACATGGATGCTGTACTGAGACAGGTCACATTTGAGAACATGAAGTATGACCCCTGGAAAATTATGACATTATACTGAGCACTGAAATTTAGGATACAAGTAAAGGTCATTCCCTTCACAAAGGTGAGGTTGAACAGTGAATGGCTGTCCTGCAGTATGTTACAAATGAACCAAACTATGGCTTCTAAGTTTCTTGGCTGATGTTCCTAACATGGAGCCCTCATGGCCCAGTGCCCTTCTTTAGACAAATGATTTTCCATGATTTCATCTTGGTGCAGTTCAAAAGACTATAATATTTGGTCCCTGAATGAATCTGATGAATAACCTAAAATCACAAGGCTTTCTCCATGGCCCCTGGAATTCTAACAACGCCTAATACAATGTCTGCCACAAAATGGATGTTCATTTAGTGTTAGACTGTTTCCCCCTGTTAGCATTGGCTCAGCACATGACGATGAAGTAATGGTGGGCTGTTGGCCATCACTGGCAGCTCTTTGTGATTTATCCTAAACATGCCCCAGGGCTGAATTAACAACACATAGTCACTGTTCTTTTGTTACTGGGCAGAACTATCATGGGTCCACAAGTAAACCAGAATCTTACATCACAAAATGTATAAGGATATCACATTTATCTCAGTATGTCCTACCTCTGGTGAGTGAGTTTTTGAATGAATGAATCCTCTATCTTAGTGACAAATTTGAGCATGTTAGAATATTTTTGTTATTTTATGCAATCTTTCTAAATTGTATTTTATGATATTCTAACTTAGTAGCTGGAAAATCTATAATACAGAATTATAGTCATAAATTTTGCTTTTTTTTTAATTAAAAAAAATTTTTTTAATGTTTATTTATTTTTGAGACAGAGAGAGACAGAGCATGAACGGGGGAGGGTCAGAGAGAGGGAGACACAGAATCTGAAATAGGCTCCAGGCTCTGAGCCATCAGCACAGAGCCCGACGCGGGGCTTGAACTCACGGACCGCGAGATCATGACCTGAGCCGAAGTCGGCCGCTCAACCGACTGAGCCACCCAGGCCCCCCATAAATTTTGCTTTTAATCATAGGGTTCTGTGCACCTCTATGTCAAGTAGCAATAATATTGACTTAGAGTTCTCTACATTAGTATCTCCTTCACTTGATCTCTTTGTATATCTTTACCAATTCAATTTAACAATATGAATCAGTGAATCACTGGTAACTTGGAGCCGACCTGAAGCGGGGATATACCCTTCCCTTACGCTCAGCACACCCTATCATGTTGTAGACGTTATGACCCTTGTCAAGTGCCACTTTTATTGCACAAGCAATTTGTTTTCTTCAAAAAAAGAAAATTTTCTGTGCGTATACATCTTTCACCCACCTGAAAATGAGAGACTCAAATGGCTAAGAAGACAAATAGGAGAAGCTCAATTTCCTTGTGGAAGTGATGCACATCCCCACCTGTTTCTTCTGCACAGACATGTATTTTTCTCTTACATGTAACAGAACGTTACTTGCACCGGCTTACCACTCCAGCACTGTTTGGGTTTGTGTCTTCAGTTTTGTTCTTATTTCAGTTTGTTTCATTTATTTGTTTACAGTTCAGTTATTTTACAATCGGTGTTCCTTTTTTTTTTTTTTTTTGGCCTCTCCTATCAGCCTCTATTTGTCATCACAACTCTGTGTCCCTAAGTTAAAGTAAGACCAATGTAACCTACAGTGGGTCAGATAGAATAATTACAGGTGAGCCATTCCTAACTTTATGAGCTTGGGCTATATTTAAAAAAACCTCTCTGACCATCCATGTCTTCATCAGTAAATACTTGCACAAAGACATCTGGTTTTTGGAATTTTTAAAGGACTTCTATAAACTATAATAGCCCATGTTAGCCTTGAAAAAAATGGTAAACAAGTTGCAGGAGTTTTCTTCTTTTCCAGGTGGCTGACAGCTGATGAATGGGACTAGTTATCTTAAATTACATCATAATTGCCATAATGAGTTTGTGTGCCCCTTGCCATAAGGTGGGACAGTGAAGGGCCATAGCCATGTGCAGGAGCAACTGGGGCCTAATGGGGCGAGGGGAGTGAAAGTCCAAAAAAAAAGTGTTGGTGTTTCTCCCAACACTGATGCATCACACCCCTCTTCCCAGAACCTTTGTTGAAGTAATTTCTTTGCTTTTCCTTCCAGGTGCTTTTGGAGACTAGAAAAATCAGATAACTGTTGAGCAGAATGAAAGGTTTGATAAGATTCTCCAAAGGGAGATGAAAGATTTTTCCCTTGAAGTTCATCTGAGATATGAATGTAGAACAGAATTCTCAGCAATGCAAGACTATTTTAAGAAAGCACTTTCAGAAGGAAATATATTGAGTTGTATACCTTCATCCTGGACAGTCATTGGCTCATTATTGAAAAACTTTAGTGATTAATAAACATTAATATGCCACCTTTACATCATTTGCTGTCTGTGGCCTGTTTTCCATTTTCTGAGATTCCTCAATTTCAGATAAGGAGAGGATTCCTCCTTTGTTTTGCAGTATTTTTATGTAATAGTTTTTAATTTATGTTTAGAAATTCCAAAGCTCTTGAGCAACAAAAATCTTAACATGTTATTGATTTGACTTCTTAAAATAAAAAACATTTTCATTTATAAAAAACTACATATGGTCTTTCTACATACTTTACATTTTAATTTTTAGGTATCTAATGAGTCAATCTTTCATTTTATGGCTTCTAGGATTTATGTCTAACTTAGAGCGAGAGTGTTGCTATCACAAGTATTTTCATGTATTCATTAACCATATCTGTATTTAGTATAAATATTTATCTTATGCTGTAAGACAACCACCGATTTTTTTTTTTTTTTTTTTTTTTAAATTTTTTTTTTTCAACGTTTATTTATTTTTGGGACAGAGAGAGACAGAGCATGAACGGGGGAGGGGCAGAGAGAGAGGGAGACACAGAATAGGAAACAGGCTCCAGGCTCTGAGCCATCAGCCCAGAGCCTGACGCGGGGCTCGAACTCACGGGCCGCGAGATCGTGACCTGGCTGAAGTCGGACGCTTAACCGACTGCGCCACCCAGGCGCCCCAACCACCGATTTTTCTTAATAGGTAACAAATAAGTAGGCCCAAGATTTCTTGGCCTGTGTCTTAAATAGCCATCATTTTCCTTCTGATTAAAATTATCTTGTTCCAAACAATTGTATACACATGAGTGGGCTTCTGTAAATGGCATATTTTCTGTTGGTATACTTTTCTTTTTCATTACCATGTCATAATTTCTAACATAAATTAATAAACTGTCAGGAAGACTTGTGTTGGAATTTTGGTATTATTTACTCTTAAAACGTCATTTAAAAACTGACATCACCACTAACCAAGTCTTCCCATTCAGATGTATTGTACATTCACCATTTATTTATGTTTTCTTTCGGGTCTTTGGTAAAGATACATGGTCCTTTTATAAGCTTTGCTCATTTCCTGTGAAGATTATCCTAAGCAGACCTAGATGGTATCTGTAGCTATTGAGAAGAGGATATTTTTGAGTTACATTTTCTAACTGCTGACTGCTGCTCATGGTTTTTTGCTGACTTCAGCATCATCTGGATTTTTTTGGTTGTAAGCCTGACTGAGTGAAAACAATGCAGTCAGTTTGAGCCTGTAGTATTTGGATGCTGCCATGATCAGATTCTGTAGACTCAGGGGTGTATCTCTGTGTGTTTGTGCCCAACTTGGGGGTGCTGGCTACCTCAATGTCTTTATTGCACTTTGCTCATTGCTCTCTTCATCTTTCTTAAGAAATGTCCACAGTTGCTTCCCTAAACAGTACTTTAAACAAGGATATAAAAAGCCCTGATTCTTGCATTGGGAGAGGATTTCTCACTCCCATGACCTGCCTTGTTCTACCACCTCTTGCCTTTCTGAATGCCTATCTCATAATTCCATAGCTGTGGGGTTAGTGAGTAATGTAGATCTTCAGAGAAAATTTCCTTTTGTCCTCCTTGCTCCTTATTTATTCTCAAGCAAGAGTTTGTGTGTGGTAGAGTGAAGGAAACCTTGTGCTTAAAAATATATTTGTATGACACCTTCTTTATACAAGATATTGACTTTAGAATTACATATGCATTATCTCCTTTATTATTAACAAAATCCTTATAAGGTTGGTGGCGTTTCATAACTGAAAAAATGAGATGTTGAGAATAAGTGAAATTTCCCTTGGGCAAATAGGTAGTGTTAGCACTCTTATTCAAACCTACTCTGTCTGACTCTGGAAATGAAAGATCCTTAATTCCTTTCTCTTAGCTCTTAGTTTCCAATTAGGGATTGAGCTTGATTGAAACGGAGTTTTCAGTTTAACATGACTCAAGTCTGTCTGGTTCATCCCATTCCAGTGAGAGACTGGGAGGTGTGTTTCTCCTTAGTCCTTAGAAATGGAAGTATTTAGCCCTTCTCTTCAGTGGTATGAATTTTAGTTCCTTATTCTCCTGCCCAAAGTTACAAAATGTGGCCTAAGCCCATAATTATCAAATGTGCCCAGAAAAGGAAACCTGCATACTTACCAAGAAAGGGCTCTTCCCTGTCGGGAATTTTAGTTTACCTAGTTCTTCCTGGTTCCAGAGATCTAAGGTGCTTAAACTATAATTGTACTTTAGTTGTTTTTTAAACTAATTTTAGCCAGGGGAGCATAGGCCTTTATGACCTACTCCATCCTACTTAGGAGAAGTCTCATCCAGTGTCTTCACAACGATTTGACCAGTTTGGGTGGTTTCCTGTCACTATTGACAAGTTGTTGTGGTTTACTGTTTCAGTTGTAGCTGAAATATCAACTTACACTTTGTGTTAGGAATTTCGCTCTTGGTACTTTCACCCTCAGATATATCTGCGGGGCAACATGGGTCTGACGTATATTAAGTAGTCTTGGTGCAAGACATTGTTGATGGCACAGGTGTGGTATCAATGATTCCCGATTCCTGGAAATACTGTGGTATTATAAACCATTCTGCTGAACCACTTAATCCTGCTGTGCTCCATTTCTCTTATTACCATAAAAGCTCTTTTACACATTATATTTTTGAACTATCATTGGGTCTAGGAAAAGAGATAAAATTACCAACTTCAATTCAGCAGTGGGCAAACTGAGGTTTCTCTAGGTAATCAGTGAACAATTTTCATTTTAGCTCAGCCGATCAACAGGCTGTTATTTCACAATATACAGTGATGTTTCTGTCTACATGAAGAACATATTTCTACTGCCTTTTTCAAGGATCCATCTCCAAATTTTCTTTTCTTTAATGATCATCCCTGAGTTCAGGCAAAAGTTTTATTTCAAATAAGATACACAACACTATAGTGCCAATTTTTTGGACATTCAGCATATGGAAAAAGCCTGGTTTGTGTGTGAAAATATAGATTTCAAGGCCTTACTGCATAGAACTTCAGATTTTGCAAGGTTTCAGGAAGGCCCAAAAGTCTTAGCTTTGTGGGCACCCTAGAACCACACTTCAAGTGATACTTATTTATGGTTTCCATGTATGTATCTGCATGGAAATGTGTGTGTGTGTGTGTGTGTGTGTGTGTGTGTTTCTGTCACTATGTCTCTATCTTTCTATGATATTATTACATGAGTTAATTTCTAAAAATTTAATCAGTGATCTGGTGACTTCTTCTCAAATTAATTTCCTTAGAATTTTCTCATCTTTTTATTTTGGATACTCTGAAATATGTTTTGATGCCCCCAGACTACAGAGGACAGTTATTAAGTTTAATTTAAGAACAGGTTGTTTTTATGGAATATGTGTTCTCTATACTGATACTGATTTCCTGAATAAGATTACATTTCTAACCCTAAAAAATATTTATGATGAAATATAATGTGCATTATAGTATCTGAACAGCAGCTAGATGCATGCAGTTTGAAAAGATAAATCAGTGTCACTGTCTGAGTGAAATAAAATCAACATTGTGGACCCAGAATGCCAAGAATTATTGTTATTTATTTTCCTTGATTGATGATTGCATTGGTGTTCACTTTATAGATTCATTGTGATGTACCTATATGGTTTGTGAACACTGACAATTTATTTTAGTTGATAATAAACAAATTAATTTTATTTTATTTATTTATTAAAAAAAATTTTTTTTTCAACGTTTATTTATTTTTGGGACAGAGAGAGACAGAGCACGAACGGGGGAGGGGCAGAGAGAGAGGGAGACACAGTATCGGAAACAGGCTCCAGGCTCTGAGCCATCAGCCCAGAGCCCGAAGCGGGGCTCGAACTCACGGACCGCGAGATCGTGACCTGGCTGAAGTCGGACGCTTAACCGACTGCGCCACCCAGGCGCCCCAACAAATTAATTTTAAAGAGGAGACAGAACATGAGAAGTGATAAAGGCCTCTTTATTCATATATATGAAATTCAGCTGTAAAATCCTAAAAATGTTCTATGCATCTATGGTGCCAGGGTCTGTGGCATATATGCACCAGGGTTTCCTGCCTACATTTCAGGAAACCTAGCAAGTCCATTCTCCACTGTCTCCACTAATGAGTCTAAGTGAGACAAGCATTACTTGGGTCCTGAGACAATCTGACGGGAACAAAGCATCACATCGGGTTATTTAAGATCCAGAGAATGTACCAGTACTCAGATTGTTCCTACCCATTGGGAATAATAAGTAAACAAAATATTCAATTGTCACCTTCCAACAAGATAAGATAACCTGAGGATATTGTGGTAACTGGTCAATTATTCATTTCTCCCATAATTGTGTTCTGCACAATTTTTCTTCAACATTTACCAAGAGTTGATGAACTCTTTTAGTATTTGAAGTGCTACATCTTCTCTGCCAACAGAGAACTCCACTCAAAAATCACAAAAATAGGTCAACACCACAACGTATCATAGTGAAACTTGCAAAACACAAAGATAAATAGAGAATTCTGAAAGCAGCTAGGTACAAAATGTCCTGAACCTACAAAGGTAAACACATAAGGTTAGCAGCAGACCTGTCACTGAATCTTGGCAGGACAGAAAGGACTGCCAGGAAACATTCAAAGTGCTAAGTAGGAAAAATATACAGACAAAAATTCTTTATTCAGCAAGGATGTCATTCAGGATAGAAGGAGGAATAAAGAGTTTCTCAGACAAATGAAAACTGAAGGAGTTCATAACTACTAAACTGGCCCTGCAAGAAATTTTAAGAGGGACTCTTTGAGTGGAGATAAAAGAAAAGACCAAAATAATAGAGGCTACAAAGGACCAGAGAACATTACCAGAAACCCCAGCTCTTCAGGTAACACAATAGCACTGAACTCATATCTTCAATAATCTCCCTGAAAGTAAATAAGTAAATGGAATAAATCCTTCTATCAAAGGACATAGGGTATCAGAATGGATTAAAAAAAAAAAACAAACAAGATCCATCTACATGCTCCCTATTAAAGACACCTGCAGATTGAAAGTGAGGGAATGGAGAACGATCCATTATGCTAATGGATATCATAAGAAAGTCAGAGTAGCATACCTATATCAGACATTCTAGACTTTAAAACAAAGATTGTAAGAAAAGATGAATAAGGGCATTTTATCATAATCAAGGGGTCTATCCATATTTATGCCCCAACCATGGCACCCAAATATATAAAACAATCACAAACATAAAGAAATTCATTGATAATAATACAATAATAGAAGAGGACTTTAACACCCCACTTACAGAAATGGACATATCATTTAAGCAGAAATTCAATAAGGAAACACAGGCTTTGAATAATACACTGGACTGGATGGACTTAACAGATATTCAGAACATTGCATCTTAAAGCACTGGAATACACACTGTTCTCAAGTGCACATGGAACATTCTCCAGAATAGATCACATACTGGGTCACAAATCAGCCCTCAACAAGTACAAAAAGATTGATATCATAATGCTATGACACTTATAATCACAAGAAAAAATTTGGAGCCCTGAAATACATGGAGATTAAAGAGCATCCTACTGAAGAATGATTATTTTAACCATGAAATTAAAGAAGAAATAAAAAACATATATGGAAGCCAATGAAAACAAAAACACGACAGTCTAAACCCTTTGGAATGTAGCAAAGGCAGTCCTAAGAAGGAAGTATATTGCAATTCAGGCCTATATCAAGAAGCACAAAACGTCCCAAATACACAACCTAACCTTACACCTAAAAATGTAAAGGAACAGTGAATAAAGTCCAAAGCCAGCAGAAGAAGGGGAATAATAAAGATTAGAATACAAATAAATGATATAGAAATGAACAACAACAGCAACAAACTGGAATAACAAATCAACAAAACTAAGAGCTGGTTATTTGAAATTAAGAACAAAATTGATAAAACTCGTAGCCAGAGTTATCAAAAAGAAAATCAAAAGGACCCAAATAAATAAAATCATGAATGAAAGGGGAGAGATCACAACCAACACCACTGAAATACAAATAATTATAAAAGAATGTTATGAAATATTATATACCAGTAAACTGGGCAACCTGGAAGAAATGGTCAAATTCCTAGAAACTCACAAACTACCAAAACTGCCATGACCTGACCTGAAATCGAGAGTCCCACAATTAACCAAATAAGCTACCCAGGAACCCTAATATTTACTTCTGTAAATATATTAATTGTATATGAGCTAGCTGTTTCCAGCTACATACTCAAGATGTGCCAGACTAAAGCACTACTTCTTACCACGTGGTCTATACTTCTTGTATCTAAATCCATCACTTCCCTGTGAGATGGACAATGGGGGTTCTATGTTTTACATTAAGCTTTGTCATGAATTGTAAAGTCCAAAATTTTCATAAAGCATTCTTCAGTAGATTATCATCAACTGAATCTGGTAGATTGTGTCATGAAAAAGTAAGTTGATTTAGAGGTATTTTCATGTTGAAAATTAAACTCTCCTAGTAAATATAACAGCTCTGATTGTACTTGTCTTTGTGTTTAAAAAAAAAGCACTGCTTTGATCTCTTTATTGATATTCGGTGATTTCTTTCAGATGGAAGTGCCCATTGCACTTGAGAATAGAGCCAACTGAAGTTTCTTCTTTTTATGAGATTGATAGTTATTCTTCAACACTGTATCCAATTAATTGATTTTAACTTCCTTTGAAGCGTATGGGAGGGAAATAGAAGAAAAGGAGCATCTCTTAAGAAGTCAAAGGTTTGTAAGAGAACTGCAGGCTATCATGCACATTTTTGTTAGTGAGAATCCAGAGCTGAAGTAGACTCTCTACCTGCATTTGGGGGTAAAAGTCAAGAGGGTAATTTACTTTCAAATCTTGACTTGATATAAGGACCATAGGAACAGTAACCAATGGTTTTATGTTCTGAGTTGCATATCAGATAAGCTCACTCTAAGTTCTTTTTTTGACAGCTTTGTGGAGGGACTATTTATATACCATAAAATTAACCCCTTTTAAGTGCATGACATACTAATGCTTAGTAATTTAGCATGCAACCATCACCACAATTCAGTTTTAGGACAAGTCTGTCAACTTCCCAAAGTCCCTTGTGTCCTTGAGCAGTTAATTTCTGTTTTTGTGCTCCAGACCCAGGCACACAATAAGCTACATTCTGCCTCCATTCATTTGTCTTCTCTGAACATTGAGGTTTATTCTTGTGGTAGCATTATATGTTTGCCATCTGCAGCTTGAAATAATGCCTCTACATTCTGTGTTACTTCATATTTTTGGTCCTGTAAGGATGTTTTAGGAAAAAAGTGGATAAATACTGATCAAAGGCAAATTCAATTAAAAGGTTACATGAACATTCCCTAGTTGAGGTAAAACCAGGAAGAATGATCAATAATATTTCTTATGAATGCAAAGGATGAGTTCATTGACTATACTGTCACAACTCCAAATATATGTGCCAAGAAGCAAAGAGATGCATTCTTGGAATCCAGGAAAAGGGAAAGTGTGCATTTTCAATATTTATGTGCTAGTCCATTGTTTGTTTTGCAACATAAAGTAGGTAAACCACCTCAAGTAGCTTGCATTGTTTGCCCTTTAGAGAACATACATATTGGGCGGCAAAGGTAGACATTGTACGAATATATATCAAAATGAGTCAGACACTTCCAGTGTAATTCCAGGGAGTAATTCCAGGGAGTAATTCCAGGGAGTAATTTTTAGAGACCATTGAGTTCTAGCACAGTAAGGAAAGTTTTCCACAATTGGTACAATGGAGTACTAGTCCATATAAATATGTAAAGGGGGTGATATTAGCTTGATGCTACTCTAGGATATGTCAGGGTAACAGGGTAACAGAGACATAGAATGTTGTCAAAAAGGTATATGTGAAGTTTACAGACTTTTGTTTCATATCACCTTGTCTGGGCAAAGCACGTGGGGGAAAAAAAGGCATGAGGTGCTTTGGGAATGCACAATTTAGGGCACCCTCCATTAACAAAAATGGAGAAATGCTGGAAAAGTTTCAAAGATATTGTAGAGGAAGTTGAAATTAAATTTTTTTTTAATTTTTTAACGTTTTTATTTATTTTTGAGACAGAGAGAGACAGAGCATGAACAGGGGAGGGACAGAGAGAGAGGGAGACACAGAATCAGAAGCAGGCTCCAGGCTCTGAGCCATCAGCCCAGAGCCTGACGCGGGGCTCAAACTCACGGACCGTGAGATCGTGACCTGAGCTGAAGTCGGACGCTCAACCGACTGAGCCACCCAGGCGCCCCGAAATTAAAAATTTAAATAACAGAAAGAAAGAAAAAGGAAAGATCAGTTGTATCTTAGAATTTGGATATTTCAGGTGGCTCAGTCCGGTAAGCGGTCAGCTTAAGCTTGGGTCATGATCTCACAGTTCGTGGGTTTCAGTCCCACGCTGGGCTCTGTGCTGACAACTCAGAGCCTGGAGCCTGCTTCCAATTCTGTGTCTCCCTCTCTCTGCTCCTCCCCTGCTAACCCTGTCTCTCTCTCTCAAAAATAAATAAATGTTAAAAACATCTTTTTTCATTTTGGATATTTCACTTATCATAGATTTTACCTTAATATAATTTTTCACTACTGGTTTTAAAATATTATTTATCTTTTTCTTATGGCATTTTAAAAAATGTTTATTTATTTTTGAGAGAGAGACAGAGAGAGTGAGGGAGGAGCAAAGAGAGAGGGAAACAGAATCCCAAGCAGGATGTCAGCACAGAGCCTGATGTGGGGCTGTAACTCAAGAACCGCAAGATCATGACCTGAGCTTAAACCAAGAATCAGAGGCTTAACTCAGTCATTCAGATGCCCCTAAAATATTATTTTTCTTAATAACTGAATTGGCTGCCTCCTTAAATTATGCACCCAAGCTTAATGCCTCACTCACTTACCATAGTCCCTGAGTTTCAAAAGGCTCTCATGGTTCACTGCCTCCATCCTAAGAATATTGGGGAGAAAGGCCTTGAAGTAGAACCATGTGGAGTTTTAGGTAAGGGCAGGCTTCTTTGTGTATATGAAGGTGCTCAGGGAACAAAGAGAAAGAAGTCATATTATGGCCCCAGCAGATAGTTACACTAAAGCAATTAAAGGCCTGGAAATTACTAGGATGTGACCTAGTGCCACATGTCCAAGATGTTAAATAATAGGTAACCAGTTGGGCCATACCAACCCAAACATATCTGAATGCTATATAATCACTAAAACAAAATGATTCATATCCAGATTTGGTGGTATCTTTAATAGATTGATTCTTGTGTTACTCTGACTCTTTAGAAAGTATGGATCTGGGATATTTTCCACCTATACACTTGGGATAATGTTTTTGAAAGAACTTTTTGATATGAATTTGGAAGTATCTTCTGACATTTAAATTTTGTTTTCAAAGGTCAGATAAATCCGTCTCTATTTGTGTAAAGGCCCTTAAAACATTAGGATCTATTACAAAAGGTGTTTGCTTTAAAAGGTAAATATTGATGCTAAGGCCCTGAACATAACATTCAAGGAAAGTGTTAGGCACATTCTCAAAGATATACATTACTTTCCAGCCTTTCCCTTGCTGTCATCAACTAATCTCATGAGATTCTTTTGAGATAGAAAGTATCCCTATTCCCATGTGGTTTTTATGAAAGGAGCTTGGGATTTCTCTCTGACATTGCTGCTCCTTTGATAATGAAACAGCACATGTGGAGGCAGCCCCAGAGCTTGAACACAAGTGGAAAAGTGAACATTTAATAATCGATACTTAATATTTTGGTTTACCACTGAATATTAATATCTTGTGTAATATGAAAATATATGAGAAGGTTCTGGCAGTAAGGGTGAGCCTATTTGGAATAATAGGCTCTCTTACTAAATGTTTCCAATCATTCAGTTAATCTCTGTGAATTTCCTCATCTATATGGTAGGGAATACAAAACTTTGTGAACGTGACAAATGTATTCAAAAAGGACAATAAACATGGTCAAATTGGTGCATTACCACTGAAGTTGTTCACAGGGCTTTGTCTACTAATCTCCCCATGTTTCCCACTCTACCTTTTCCCCTGCCGCACACTATGAAATTATAGGAGCAAGTGTATTCCATGGCCTGAATGTTTGTCTCCCCCCAGAAATTTATACACTGATTTCCTAACCCCCAAGGTGATGATGCTAGGAGGTGGGCTTTTGAGAGGTGATAATCGGGATTAGTGCCCTTACAAAAATGGCCTTGAGCTCCCTTGCCACTTCGGCCACATGAAGTCAAAGTGAGAAGACCATGAAGGAAAGGGATTCTTTCCAGACACGGATCTGCTGGTGTCATTATCTTGGACTTCTCAGCCTCAGAACTATGAGAAATAAATGTCTGCTGTTTATAGCCCACCCAGTCTGTGCAGCCTTGTGTTAACAGCCTGACTGGACTAAGACAAATACTCCTCCATCTTCCTTCTGCCATTATTTCATCAAAAATACTGACCCATGAAAAAAACAAAGCAGCTTTCAGTGCAGATTACACCTCCTTCATCTGCAGTTGCACAAATTTTATTTGCATTTGCATCTGTAGCGGCAAAACTGCTTCAAGTTAAAACAATTTGAAGGGCAGCCCAGCTCCTTAGTTCCCTGTGTGATCGCTTGTGGGTTTTGTTGCTATTGCATTGCAGTTCGACTTCTCCCTCTGCCCAGAGAACCTGTTTTCACTCTCTCACAGGCATTGTTTCTGAGGGCAGTTCTCAGCCCGCATGCAAATCTTAGTCTGTGTCCTGTCCTGGCAGAACCCAAAGTAAAATATTTATGAAATGATTTCAAGTAAAGCAGCTTGGGGACCCAATGAAAGAACAGCACTAGGGCAGAACTGGCTGAGGGCAGAGTTTGGTGGAATATGTGTGCAGCTGGGGCCCCTGGCTGCCCACCGACCCCAAGTGGTGCCAGGGAACTGGTTCTGGGTGGTGCCTGGAAATATGCAGGAACATTTTTCTTTGTCACAGTATATCAGGGTGGGAAGACACCAAGGATCCTAGACATTTTCTGTAATGATAGTTCCCCAACCCGAGAACATTTCTGAATCCTGCACAGATTTCTGATGTTACTGTAGATATTCATAGCTCTGAAAATTTGGGATAAGTATCTTGTTGTTTCCTTGATTCCATGTGGTGTAACAACTCAAAAACTTTTAGCCATTTTAATAACCACTTACATGCATTTACCATGTACTTGAAAAATGATTCTATCCTATTTTGTTGTGTTCAGAAATTTATCAAGACGCTTACAATTAAAAAAAATAACATTGCTGATAACAATGCTTTATATACATGAATTACAAAGGCAATGTGTCTCCTGTATGCATACATAGTAGTTGCATTTGTGGTGATTCTGCTCAGAGAGGCAAGACTTGGCTACTTATTATGCTTTGTAGTGGTATAATACCTGTTTGTTTCATATTTACATACACATTATTTTATTTTGTTACATATAATTCTTTATAATTAGGGAAATATTTTCGTTTTTTTAATCACGTGTAGTTTTTTTCATGTTGTCTCAGATTTTTATCTCAGGAATATAAAGGTATTACAATTATCTTAAGTAAAAAGGAAATCACAAGGCAGTACCTTAAATGCACTAGAATGTCTAAAATATTTTTAAAAATGCACCAAAATGTCTCAGTGTTGGTAAGCATGTGGAGCAAATGGAAATCTTTCACACTGCTCCTGGGAGTGTAAAATGGTCTGAGTACTTCGGAGCACTCAAATTTCTTGTAAAGTAAGACTCAAGAAATGTAAACAATGAAGTGAAAGATACACTTACTCTACGACCTAGTTCTTTTATTCCCAGGTATTATGCAAGAGATTAAAAACATGTATATCCAAAAATAATCCTGTACAAGAATACTCATAGCATCTTTATTTGTAATTGTCCCAAATAGGAAACCACTTAAGTGTCCATCAACTGGTAAAAGGACAAATTGTATTATGCTTATAGAAAAAAAAAATACTAGTCAGTATTAAAAAGGAATGAACCACTGGTACACAGAAAATATGAATGACTCTCAACCTACTATGTTTAACTGTAGATAATTTGAGTAAGAAAATCAAAGCAATACTTGCCTCTGACGGATGGGAGATTTACTTGACAGGTAACTTGCAAACTTTCTGGATTGAGGAAAATATATAAATTTCACAAAATCCATCATCTACACACTTAACATGCATGAATCTTTAGTATGCAAATTACTCCTCAATTTGAAGAAGGAGTGTTGTGAAAAAAGAGGGGAAATAAACAACCAAACAGGGGAGGGAAATTATGGAGCTGAGAACTGTTTTCCTAAGATACAGGAAGCTCCGCAAAGTCCTGTAAAGTATGAAGAAGCACTAAAGGAATCTACTGACAAGAAGAGACCTGGGGTGACAATAAGGAGGCTTCGGGGTCACAGAAACCTGAGACCTTAGGCAGAAGGAGATTCATGGTCACGAGCAGGAGTGGCCGATGTCGGGCAACAGACACCTGTACTGAACACTACACTGTTACGAGAGACGTGTTCGTGGAGGCCTGCAATGCCCAAGAAGGCCGATCAGGGGCTAGACTGGGAGAACCTTCCTCCACCGACATGTGGACACTTAGCTTCTGTGTCAGATGCCCTTTTGAGAAAGAGGAATAAGAGGGAAGATCTGCGGGAGGAAAGTAATAGCTCTAACAGTGATTTTAAATTATTTTTGCCTCAAGTTAGTGATTTCACACTGGAGGAGACAAGTGAATCTTAACCCATATGTTTATTTATTTATGTATTTTGATAGTGAAAAGGAGGATTGAAGGATAAGAAGAGACTGGTTATAGAAAACAGAAAATAATCCTTTTTTTCTTTTTGGCACATACGGCAGGGTCATGGAGTGGAAGCCTTTTACTGAGTGGTAGGAGAATAAAGTATGATAATGTAATTAATGACTTTTCCTACAATCATACTTTAGAAATATTAAGTGTTAGCGATATCCAACGGACATCAGGGTCTGTGCGGGAACAAGTGAGATTGATGCAGGCAGGGTCAGAGAACCCAGTGGAAGGTCCCACAGAACCAGCCCTTGACTTCATGCAGGATTGAATTCCAATGTGAACTAGAGAATGTGGAAGCAGAATTTCCTGAGTAGCATGAGTTACAGACGGAGAAAACAGTTGGAGTGCCTGGGGGACTCAGAAAGGAGAGGAGGATGAGTCTCCTCTTTCTTTGGGGTTAGGAGTTTATATTAGAAAAGGACATAGGGCTCACGTTCTTTCAGGAATTCAATCAATCGAAGGCGAGTGTCAGGTGAACCATAGGTATTGTTGCATAAAGTACCAAGGTCAGGAAGTTGTGGCCAGTGTCAGCTGAGGTTTGTTTGAAGTTGATGTACTAGAACGTGTTCAAGATCTGGCTCTTCCTGGGTGTTATTAGGTGTTTGGGGCCTAGTACAAAACTCAGAGAATGATAAACTTTTTCGCTTCCCCCTGGAAGTGGGAACATGGCTTGTTTGGCATATTCAGAGCAAAATACAGAAGATGAGTAAATGGGGTCTAACAGAAAAAAAACAGAGATGGAGGCTTTCTAAACTGAAGACCCTTCATTTCCCTACTTCATCTCCCTGCTATGAGATTTTTATCCTCCTCATTCTTATAGAGGGGGTTGGAGGTGAAGGCCTCATCTTCTGTAACTTCTTCAAGCTGAAAGGGGTTGTAGACTCTGTCTCTGTCTATTGGAGGTCATAAAAATCCCGACCCATCTGATTAAATGAAAGTCTCCGATTTATAAGTTGTCGGTCTTGGAAGAATATATGAAGCCTCCTCACAGGAATAGGATATTTAGATTTGGAAGCCGCGCAGCAACGATAGCATCCACAGCAAAGGAAGATTCCTGTTGTAATTATTATTTGTAAAAAACAAGCCAGTTGGAGTAGGAACAGAAACAAAGACAATATTTCCAGAAGGCTAATGGGCATGGAGTATTAAGAGGCCATATTTAGAATCAGTATATATATTGAACATTAACTCTTTACCTAATTATAGTGCTTAAATTAAAGCAGCCCAGCCTCTTGTGACAAAGTATGGGGAGGCAGTTTGACCTTGATCACATCCTACAGACTGACAAGAGCATATCAAGCTTTCCCTTTTTCTTCATGCATACAACTGCTTCTATCTGTAAATCATTCAGCCTCTGGATTATACAGAGGTTTATTCTTTCAAAGAGGCCTACTTGAGTAGACTTGTTTTATAATGTCCTTAAAGAGTGAACTAAAAGGCCTTTATTGTCTTTATCAAGCAGTAGAGTAGCTTGGTTCAAGTCTTGCCACACCCCAAGGGTTACATCAGGGGTGTCAAGGAGGATGGCCTGATATTTTCACAATCTCCCTCCAGTTAGCCAATGATGTCCTTTGGCCTCTAAAACTCATTGAACTTCATGTGGGGTCATTATATCCAGATGCTGTCCTAGAATAAATGTATTAGCTTCTTCAACTAGCAAGGCAGTTGTAGCTTTTACTTGCAAACATCCTGGCCACCCACCCTCTGCTACTGGGTCTAGCTGTTTGGAGAAGGAGACTACTTGACTGAGAACAGAGCCCAGCTTTTGGGCTAGGACACCCAAGTGATTCCTGTTCTATGCCCTATATATAGGGTAAAGTAACATTGACCAAGGCAACTTCTTACTAGATATGTTATTTTTTCCTGAGGCAAGGAAAAAAAGAGAGCAAAAATAAACTATTGGGACTTCATCAAGATAAAATTCTTCTGAACAGCCAAGGAAATAATCAACAAAATTCAAAGGTAACCTTCACAATGAGAGAAGATATTTGCAAATGACATACCTGATAAATGGTTAGTATCCAAAATATGTAAAGAATTTACACAACTCAACACTCAAAAACACAAATAATCCAGTTAGAAAAAGGGCAGAAGACAGGCATAGACTTTTTTCTAAACCTCACAGATGACCTACTGACACATGAAGAGTTGTTCAACATCACTCATCATCAGGGTAATGCAGATCAAAACTACAATGACATATCACCTCACATCAGTCAGAATGGCTAAAAATAACAACACAGGAATCAACACATGTTGTGAGGATGAAGAGAGAGGGAAACCCTTTTCCACTGTTGGTCGGAATGAAAAGTGGCAAAGCCACTGTGGAAATCAGTGCGGAGGTTCAGGAGAAAGTTAAAAATAGTACTACCCTATGATAGATCTATCACACTACTAGGTATTTATGCAAAGGAGACAAAAGTACTGATTGGAAGGGACAAATGCACCCTGCTATTTATAGCAGCATTATCAACAACAACCATCTATGAAAATAGTCCAATTGTCCATTGACTGATGAATGGATAAAGAATGTATGTATAGACATACAATAGAACACTACTCAGCCATAATAACGAATGAAATTTTGCCATTTGCAACCATGTAAATACAGCTAAAGAGCATAATGCTAAGCCACATAAGTCAATCAGAGAAAGACAAATACCAAATGATTTCACACATATATAGAGCTTATTTTTGTGTGTTTAGTTATTTTTCTGCACTCTCAGTGCAGAGCCAGACATGGAGCTTGAACTCACAAACAGTGAGATCATGCTCTGAGCTGAAAACAAGAGTTGGACACCTAACTGACTGAACCACCCAAGTGCCCTACATATGTAGAATTTAAGAAACAAAATAGATGAAAATAGAGGGATGAAAAGAGAGAGGCCAACTAGGACACAGACTCTTAAGTATAGAGAACAAACTGATGTTTACTGGAGGGGAGGTGTGCAAGGGAATGTGTTAACTGGGTGATGGGTATTAAAGCGTGCACTAACAGTGAGAGCACAGGGTGTTGTATGTAACCGATGAAACACTAAATTTTACATGTGAAACTCACATACACTGTATGTGAAACAACTGGAATTTATATAAAAACTTGGAAAAAACAAAGTTCTAGAACAAGAGCGGTACTTAAGGCTTGGTTGCAGCTGTCATCCCATTCTAATGGAGCCAAATTGTTCCCCTGCGTGTCTTTATAAAGGAGCCTAGCTGTGAGGCTAAACCCAGGGATCCAGATCCAGTGATGGCATACCATTCTAGAAGCATGTATAGATCCTTCTTCATGATGGCACCTTTCTTTATGGAATCCCTTCAGCTTCCTCACATCAAGAGGAATTTCTTTTCTTTAAATTGTTCCATATATTTTATGATGAAAAACAAGGGAAAAGAAGCACATTCCCTACTTATCTGAAAGGGTTGTGAAAGGGAGGAGTGATATTGATATGAATTTTATTCTGAATTATCATATGATACACATATATTATTACCATTTTTTAAAATGTAGTCCCTTTTGTCAAGCACAGTGTGTATTCCTCAGACAGTCTGTTCTAGTGAGTATGCATTATGTTAAATTTAAATATTTCTTTTGATCATGAAAGAACACTACAGCCCTCTTTCAACCTAATTGAGTAAATTAAGCTGCGCTTACTAGTGCCATCTGGAAATGAAAAATCTACTTCACTTTTAGCCACCATTACTGTTCTGCAATTGTGGCCGTCTCTGGGGACAGATGGGGCAAAAACAAAAACAAACAAAAAAACATAAAAATTTATCCCCTCTCTTCCTGACCACTTCCTCAACTTTTGTCTCCCCTACACAAAATGCCTGATTTGCTTACTCTTTGGTATCCTCAGTTAGTTTTGAGGCTTTTTTTTTTGTCCAGTGTTTTAAATGCTTTAAATATGGGCTTAAAGTGTTTAATGCCACCATACTGGAACCACAAATTGAATGAGAGTTGATTTATTTATCTTTTAAATTTTTAGTTATTTTTTTAAGTTTTTATTTTAATTCCAGTTAGATAACATATAGTGCTATATTAGTTTCAGGTGTACAATATGATAATTCAACACTTCCATACATCATCTGGTGATAAATGAGAGTTTAGACTCTAAGATGTTATGGAACTTTCAGCAATCATTTCTGTTATTGAGGAAGCATTAACAATAGAAGAGTAGCAGCATTTAAGATCAATAACACAAGTATATATAGAGGGAATTTGAATAGAACTTAGATATTTATCCTTTATGGCCATTCTATTTAACCACAAACTGACTGGATAGAGTGTGAACCCCTGAAAAAGAGAACACAAAACTGATTCTGAAGAGCCAACCCCAGGACCTCGCTCTCCCTCTGTGACATAGTGGTATGAAAAGTTTGCAAATGGTGGCCTATTTCAGGGGAATAATAACAGGAGGTGTTGAATGATATTTGGATATGTATCAGATTTGTGTCAAGCATACGATGGTAGAATTTGGGAAAGTGTCTAATGTTGCAAAATAAATCTATTTACTACTTACAGATGTGGGTTTCTTCCCTCCACTTCTCAACTGTTCACACTAAACCTATTCTCAATACCATTTCTTAAGAAACAACAGCAATATTTAAAGACCCCAAGAGTAGTACTAATGAAGTAGAAGCAACTGAGGCCATTGTGTTAGTGATTTATAGCCTTAAGAGTATCATGAGTGGGGCAGCAAGCAAATTCATCTTTGTTTTCTGATGTTACTGTAGACTTTGAACTCTACTCAGCAGCACTGAGTAGCACTGTAACTCTTTAGAATCTAACACCCATTTTTTTGTGGTAAAATCCTCAGGGCTTATCACCAGTTTGTTGTATGATATACTGGTCAGTTACCGACTCTGAGTGAGTTATTGATTATGGCAAGTCTGCTAATTGGTGAATCGTTGGATCTGTTCATGGAAACTTACCTTTGAACTGTTTCTCTCTCCATCCAGCAGCAACAATTATTCTTCTCACTGACATTGATACCAGAAGTTAACTCTTCTTTTTAACGAACTCCTTTTGGTGAGTAGTTTCAATCTTGATTGGGGGTGGACATTTTTTGGATTCTCTTTCTAGGTTCTTTGGCTGATATAGTAAAACAGATTAATAGGTGAAAAACAAGTTTAATTACCTGCGTATGGCAGCACCATAAGACAGGTAAAGTCAGAGACAGTCCTGCAAGGGGAATACAATTGAGCCTTGTATACCCCTAAAGAGAAGGGATAAAAGGGTTAGGAATTCAGAGGAGGAAGACAATTCACAGGAACATGTGAGGAGCACATACTGGCTGAACAGATGTGTGTCCTGCCATGCAGTTGAGTCTTACTGACATAAAAATATATCTCTGGTAATAACTTTCTTCTTGGTACAGACTCCCTATGAAAATTGTTTTAAGCTGTTAAGGAAAAGATGAAAAGCTTTCTGAGTTTCCTATGTCTGTGTTACTTCCTGCTCAAAACAACTACCTGCTAGAGCAATACATTTAGGGGTGATGTACTCTGCTCCCCTTCATGTCTCTGAACTGTATTCATTATGCAGTCTCAGGTTTTGATGATTTTTCTAAACGCTACGCTAGATATATAAAGATATCAGCTCATATACATGAAACAAAAATATTCTGTGTCTCTTTTTCTATGATTGTCAATCAACTTAGCCATAATATGGTTCCAAAATATTTATTTAGAGATTTAAGAACATAATGACACATAATGAATCATGACTCTAGTGTTTATACTAGGTTCTAATATAAGAGGAATGTAAAAGCTTAGAATTTATAGTATTATAATATCTGAATGACAGATTAGTTCAGTTTGGGTTCCCTTGTACCAGTTTTTCTGACCACACTAAATTTTTCCATAAGGTCTAAACACTTTACTTCCCTAGAAAGAGACCATTGATGGTATGTCCCTTTTTGTCTTCTTGTTTTGTTACTTTATTTCCTGGTAACACAGCAAAATTAGAGGAGAAAGCGTGTCCTGTTATTATTATGTTCACATCTCTACAGAAGATTCAGCAGCCGGAGACTCTTCTTCATCACATCTCCTTCCCTGGTCTCCCTTGTAAGCGAAATATTTTGGCCACAAAATTATTTTGATGTATTTTTCCCACTTTAAAGTATATTCACATCCTCCGTCCCATTTCCCAAGGGATTGTAATTGCAATGTCACTTCCTTTAGATATGAGAGCCCTTTCTCCTTGGCCACCTGGCCATAAAGGCAAATTCCCTTATTTTCAGTGTATTTCCTGGTACTCCTGCATATCAAGAATTAGGCACTGACAGATGTTTTAATCAACTTCGACTGAGTGTGTATCACCTTCATTCGAATTCCACACCTATTGTGTAATAGCTTCAACATTCTACACTGGGTAATGTTACATATGTCACATGCCACGGTTGCTTCCCATCCAATGTGCAGTCAGGTAGGGCTCAAATCAGGGCCTATGCATCCCCCTTGAAGCCTTCTCTACCCATTTGTCTACACCAAGGAACATGTATGCCATGTGATTCACGGAAGCCGCTGGACAGCATGACCATGATGAATCTCCAACCCAGATGCATTTTTTACAATATTTCTCCCCAGGAACACAAAATAGAAGATACTGTTTTTTTCTACCTTTGTGAAAAGATGATAAGGAACCAACATTCACTCCCCAACATTCCTGTATCTTTCACACAAGTCTTTCATAACTTTTTATCTCACCATTAGAAGTCCTGTATTTTCCACATTTTTATTAGCAATGATCATTCCCCCATCTAAACTTAAGAACCAAATACGTATTTTTATTACTTATTTTTTAAAGTTGACTTATTTATATTTAGACAGAGAGAGCATGAGCAGTGGATGGGGCAGATAGAGACAGGGAGAGAGAGGATCCCAACTCACACTGTCAGTTTACAGCCCAGCTTGACACTGGATCTCACGAACAGTGAGAACATGATCTGAGCTGAAATCTAGAGTCCCATGCTTAACCGGCCCAGCCACCCAGGCAACCCCGGGCATATGTATTTTTAAATGTATTCTAAACTGACCTCCCTATCTTTACTAACAGTTGATACTTAACTACCTGGTTGTTGATTAGATTTTCATGTGGGAATCACATAAATTCTGTTAGGCACTTAAAAATTTGTTGCACCTCACATCATATTTCTGGTTACATTTTAATAGCATCATGATGAAGTCATGCTTGTACAAAACATGTTTACTTGTTCTGATTGATTGTAATCAATGTTTGCTCTCTGATATTCCAAATGTCACCCTTTGGTCACTAGCAGTCCTCATTTTGATCTCTTTAAACCCTGAGTACCTCTTCTGATAGCAACATAATCTTGTTTACTTTATTAGAAGATCATAATGTTACAGGCTTGTTTTTACTTTTTTAAAACTTGGAACTGGTTGTACTAATGAGCCAGCTTCTTTATATGCAAGTTAATATTACAGCCCAATGTGGTATCAAGGTGTAAATTGGGTTTTTCCTCTTGAACACTGAGGATAGTTCCAAAGATACTCCTTAAATAACTCTTGTGACAGAAGAACTCATCTCCTGTCTCTTCCTCCACCCTTTGCTGTCTGTACCCCAACTTTCTTCTTTGTCTGTGAATTCATGTTGATGATTCCAACCAATTTTTACCTTTCAAAATTTCCTTTGTAAAGAGAGGCTAACAATTCTACGTATTCCAGTAAGAGTTGACTGTCAAAATATATTTTAAATATTATTTCCTTTTTTCTTCTTTTAAGCCATTTTTTTAAATGTTTATTTATTTATTTAAGATAGAGAAGATGAGCAGGGTAGGGACAGAGAGAGAGGGAGAGAGACTATTCCAGGCAGGAACCATGCTGTCACCTCAGACCCAACACTGAACTGTATTTTATGAACCTGAAGATCATCACCTGAGCTGAAATTATGAATGGGGTGCTTAAATGACTGAGCCACCCAGGCACCCCATCCCTTTTTCTATAATGATACTTGGCCCAGGCTTCCTGGAATTGTTTTCAAATTGTGCAATTCTGACGCTCTTATTTTGTCAGCTATTGCTATAACCAACTATTTGGGAAATATAAAAGGCTCACTTCAGAGTCATTTAGAAGAACTCCCAAGTCACTAAAACCCTGAGCTCTCAGTGTCAAAATGCATTTTTCCATATGTCTTGTGTCAGATAATAAAGAAAGACAAAATATATGCATAAATGAGACTCACAAGACTTGGTTTGCACGTTCTATATATGACACACTATTTATCTGTTTTCTTTCATACTTTTACTTTGTACCATTATCCATATTGTCATTACGGACAATTTAATTGCTCACATACAATTTCTCAGGCTTCCTGGAATACATTCGTGTCTGTTACCTCATGCTTGTACTACCCCAAAGATGTCACAAGTTGTACTCTAAAGATGCCACAAGTTAGAAAAAAAATTGAAATTAAACATTGCCAAAATTATTACAAACAGATGACTCCTACACAGAAATTATATAAAGGAAATATTCTATGAACCTACTAAGACCTAAGCCACTGTAGTTTCTTTACAAGGGTAAAAAAGCACACCTGAGGAAAGACTGGCTGGTCTGATAGTCAAGTGTTTTTGAAGCTTACATAAATGCGATTTATATATTTATTTTGTGGAGATATATATATATATATATATATATATATATATATGATTTCGGATTAAGAGCATTATTTTAAAAAATATTACAGTAATTACTCTTAAACTATTTTCCCCATGCACACATAAAACCAAGACCTAGTGCATAAATAGAGGTTCCTGGGCATTGGACCAAACTCAACATGACCAGAATCCAGGATAGTAGCTTTCAGAGCCATCAGGTTATCAGTGTTTGTATGTGCTAACAAGAAAAAATATATAAGGGCAGACCATATAAAATTCTACTAAATTTCCCTCAAACAATTTATCTGTATTTTGTGAGCAACTGAAATATGGAAAACATAGACACATTCCTATTCAAATTTAAAGGACATTATTTTGGACTTTGTGTGTGTGCGTGTGTGTGTGCGTGCACACACACACCAACAATCATTTATTTATTTATTTATTTAAATTTAAATCCAAGTTAGTTAACATATAGTGCAGTAATGGTTTAAGGAATGAATTTAGTGATTCATCACTTACATATAACACCCAGGGCTCATTCCAACAAGTGTCTTCCTTAATGCCCCTCACCCATTTAGCCCATCCCCTCACCCAACACCCTGCCAGCAACCTCAGTTTGTTCTCTGTTTAAGAGTCTCTAACAGTTTGTCTAACTCTCTGTTTTTATATTATTTTTCCTTCTGTTATGTTCATCTGTTTTGTACATTAAATTCCACATATAAGTCAAATCATACAATATTTCTCTTTCTCTGAATGACTTATTTTACTTCATGTAATACACTCTAATTCCATCCAAGTTGTTGCAAAAATGGCAAGATTTATTTCTTTTTCATAGGCAAGTAATATTCCATTGTGTGTGTGTGTGTGTTTGCACACATACATACCACTTCTTTTGGGTGTGTGTGTGTGTTATGACCATTTTTTTTAGTTTTTTAAAAAATAACATTTATTCCCATCACCCTCGGTTTTTAAGAGTCTCTTATGCTTTGGCTCTCTCCCACTCTAACCTCTTTTTTTTTTTTCCTTCCCCTTCTCCATGGATTTCTGTTACGTTACTCAGGATCCACATAAGAGTGAAAACATATGGTATCTGTCTTTCTCTGTATGGCTTATTTCACTTAGCATCACACTCTCCAGTTCCATCCACGTTGCTACAAAAGGCCATATTTCATTCTTTCTCATTGCCATGTAGTACTCCATTGTGTATATAAACCACAATTTCTTTATCCATTCATCAGTTGGTGGACATTTAGGCTCTTTCCATAATTTGGCTATTGTTGAGAGTGCTGCTATAAACATTGAGGTGCAAGTGCCCCTATGCATCAGAACTCCTGTATCCCTTGGGTAAATTCCTAGCAGTGCTAAGGCTGGGTCATAGGGTAGGTCTATTTTTAATTTTCTGAGGAACCTCCACACTGTTTTCCAGAGTGGCTGCACCAATTTGCATTCCCACCAACAGTGCAAGAGGGTTCCCGTTTCTCCACATCCTCTCCAGCATCTATAGTCTCCTGATTTGTTCATTTTGGCCACTCTGACTGGCGTGAGGTGATATCTGAGTGTGGTTTTGATTTGTATTTCCCTGATAAGCAGCGACGTTGAACATCTTTTCATGTGCCTGTTGGCCATCCGGATGTCTTCTTTAGAGAAGTGTCTATTCATGTTTTCTGCCCATTTCTTCACTGGGTTATTTGTTTTTCGGGTGTGGAGTTTGGTGAGCTCTTTATAGATTTTGGGTACTAGCCCTTTGTCCGATGTCATTTGCAAATATCTTTTCCCATTCCGTTGGTTGCCTTTTAGTTTTGTTGGTTGTGTCCTTTGCTGTGCAGAAGCTTTTTATCTTCATAAGGTCCCAGTAATTCATTTTTGCTTTTAATTCCCTTGCCTTTGGGGATGTGTCAAGTAAGAGATTGCTACGGCTGAGGTCAGAGAGGTCTTTTCCTGCTTTCTCCTCTAGGGTTGTGATGGTTTCCTGTCTCACATTCAGGTCCTTTATCCATTTTGAGCTTATTTTTGTGAATGGTGTGAGAAAGTGGTCTAGTTTCAACCTTCTGCATGTTGCTGTCCAGTTCTCCCAGCACCATTTGTTAAAGAGGCTGTCTTTTTTCCATTGGATGTTCTTTCCTGCTTTGTCAAAGATGAGTTGGCCATACGTTTGTGGGTCTAGTTCTGGGGTTTCTATTCTATTCCATTGGTCTATGTGTCTGTTTTTGTCCAATACCATGCTGTCTTGATGATGACAGCTTTGTAGTAGAGGTTAAAGTCTGGGATTGTGATGCCTCCTGCTTTGGTCTTCTTCAAAATTACTTTGGCTATTCGGGGCCTTTTGTGGTTCCATATGAATTTTAGGATTGCTTGTTCTAGTTTCAAGAAGAATGCTGGTGCAATTTTGATTGGGATTGCATTGAATGTGTAGATAGTTTTGGGTAGTATTGACATTTTGACAATATTTATTCTTCCAATCCATGAG
Source organism: Prionailurus bengalensis (assembly GCF_016509475.1). Taxonomy (NCBI): domain Eukaryota; kingdom Metazoa; phylum Chordata; class Mammalia; order Carnivora; family Felidae; genus Prionailurus; species Prionailurus bengalensis. The sequence continues at coordinate 105,184,682 of NC_057349.1, forward strand.
CAGAGAATGTCTTTCCATTTCTTTAAATCTTCTTCAATTACCTTCATAAGCTTTCTATAGTTTTCAGCATACAGATCCTGTACATCTTTGGTTCGATGTATTCCTAGGTATTTTATGCTTCTTGGTGCAATTGTGAATGGAATCAGTTTCTTTATTTGTCTTTCTGTTGCTTCATTGTTAGTGTATAAGAATGCAACTGATTTCTGTACATTGATTTTGTATCCTGCAACTTTGCTGAATTCATGTATCAGTTCTAGCAGACTTTTGGTGGAGTCTATCGGATTTTCCATGTATAATATCATGTCATCTGCAAAAAGTGAAAGCTTGACTTCATCTTTGCCAATTTTGATGCCTTTGATTTCCTTTTGTTGTCTGATTGCTGATGCTAGAAATTCCAACACTATGTTAACAACAGTGGTGAGAGTGGGCATCCCTGTCGTGTTCCTGATCTCAGGGAAAAAGCTCTCAGTTTTTCCCCATTGAGGATGATGTTAGCTGTGGGCTTTTCATAAATGGCTTTTATGATGTTTAAGTATGTTCCTTCTATACCGACTTTCTCAAGGGTTTTTATTAAGAAAGCGTGCTGAATTTTGTCAAAGGCCTTTTCTGCATTGATTGACAGGATCATATGGTTCTTATCTTTTCTTTTATTAATGTGATGTATCACGTTGATTGATTTGCGAATGTTGAACCAGCCCTGCATCCCAGGAATGAATCCCACTTGATCATGGTGAATAATTCTTTTTATATGCTGTTGAATTCGATTTGCTAGTATCTTATTGAGAATTTTTGCATCCATATTCATCAGGGATATTGGCCTGTAGTTCTCTTTTTTTACTGGGTCTCTGTCTGGTTTAGGAATCAAAGTAATACTGGCTTCATAGAATGAGTCTGGAAGTTTTCCTTCCCTTTCTATTTCTTGGAATAGCTTGAGAAGAATAGGTATTATCTCTGCTTTAAACGTCTGGTAGAACTCCCCTGGGAAGCCATCTGGTCCTGGCCTCTTATTTGTTGGGAGATTTTTGATAACCGGTTCAATTTCTTCGCTGGTTATGGGTCTGTTCAAGCTTTCTATTTCCTCCTGATTGAGTTTTGGAAGAGTGTGGGTGTTCAGGAATTTGTCCATTTCTTCCAGGTTGCCCAATTTGTTAGCATATAATTTTTCATAGTATTCCCTGATAATTGTTTGTATCTCTGAGGGATTGGTTGTAATAATTCCATTTTCACTCATGATTTTATCTATTTGGGTCATCTCCCGTTTCTTTTTGAGAAGCCTGGCTAGAGGTTTGTCAATTTTGTTTGTTTTTTAAAAAAACCAACTCTTGGGGGTGCCTGGGTGGCGCAGTCGGTTAAGCGTCCGACTTCAGCCAGGTCACGATCTCGCAGTCCGTGAGTTCAAGCCCCGCGTCGGGCTCTGGGCTGATGGCTCAGAGCCTGGAGCCTGTTTCCGATTCTGTGTCTCCCTCTCTCTCTGCCCCTCCCCCGTTCAGGCTCTGTCTCTCTCTGTCCCAAAAATAAATAAACGTTGGAAAAAAAAATTAAAAAAAAAAACCCAACTCTTGGTTTTGTTGATCTGCTCTACAGTTTTTTAGATTCTATATTGTTTATTTCTGCTCTGATCTTTATTATTTCTCTTCTTCTGCTGGGTTTAGGCTGCCTTTGCTGTTCTGCTTCTATTTCCTTTAGGTGTGCTGTTAGATTTTGTATTTGGGATTTTTCTTGTTTCTTGAGATAGGCCTGGATTGCAATGTATTTTCCTCTCAGGACTGCCTTCGCTGCATCCCAAAGCGTTTGGATTGTTGTATTTTCATTTTCGTTTGTTTCCATATATTTTTTAATTTCTTCTCTAATTGCCTGGTTGACCCACTTATTCTTTAGTAGGGTGTTCTTTAACCTCCATGCTTTTGGAGGTTTTCCAGACTCTTTCCTGTGGTTGATTTCAAGCTTCATAGCATTGTGGTCTGAAAGTATGCATGGTATAATTTCAATTCTTGTAAACTTATGAAGGGCTGTTTTGTGACCCAGTATATGATCTATCTTGGAGAATGTTCCATGTGCACTCGAGAAGAAAGTATATTCTGTTGCTTTGGGATGCAGAGTTCTAAATATATCTGTCAAGTCCATCTGATCCAATGTCTCATTCAGGGCCCTTGTTTCTTTATTGACCGTGTGTCTAGATGATCTATCCATTTCTGTAAGTGGAGTGTTAAAGTCCCCTGCAATTACCACATTCTTATCAATAAGGTTGCTTATGTTTATGAGTAATTGTTTTATATATTTGGGGGCTCTGGTATTCGGTGCATGGACATTTATAACTGTTAGCTCTTCCTGATGGATAGACCCTGTAATGATTATATAATGCCCTTCTTCATCTCTTGTTACAGCCTTTAATTTAAAGTCTAGTTTGTCTGATATAAGTATGGCTACTCCAGCTTTCTTTTGGCTTCCAGTAGCATGATAAAGAGTTCTCCATCCCCCCACTCTCAATCTAAAGGTGTCCTCAGGTCTAAAGTGAGTCTCTTGTAGACAGCAAATAGATGGGTCTTGTTTTTTTTTATCCATTCTGATACCCTATGTCTTTTGGTTGGCACATTTAGTCCATTTACATTCAGTGTTATTATAGAAAGATATGGGTTTAGAGTCATTGTGATGTCTGTATGTTTTATGCTTGTAGCGATGTCTCTGGTACTTTGTCTCACAGGATTCCCCTTAGGATCTCTTGTAGGGCTGGTTTAGTGGTGACAAATTCCTTCAGTTTTTGTTTGTTTGGGAAGACCTTTATCTCTCCTTCTATTCTAAATGACAGACTTGCTGGATAAAGGATTCTCGGCTGCATATTTTTTCTGTTCATCACATTGAAGATCTCCTGCCATGGCTTTCTGGCCTGCCAAGTTTCAAAAGAGAGATCACTCACAAGTCTTATGGGTCTCCCTTTATATGTTAGGGCACGTTTATCCCTTGCTGCTTTCAGAATTTTCTCTTTATCCTTGTATTTTGCCAGTTTCACTATGATATGTCGTGCAGAAGATCGATTCAAGTTATGTCTGAAGGGAGTTCTCTGTGCCTCTTGGATTTCAGTGCCTTTTTCCTTCCCCAGTTCAGGGAAATTCTCAGCTATTATTTCTTCAAGTACACCTTCAGCACCTTTCCCTCTCTCTTCCTCCTCTGGGATACCAATTATGCATATATTATTATTTTTTTTTTAGTGTATCACTTAGTTCTCTAATTTTCCCCTCATACTCCTGGATTTTTTTATCTCTCTTTTTCTCAGCTTCCTCTTTTTCCATAATTTTATCTTCTAGTTCACCTATTCTCTCCTCTGCCTCTTCAATCCGAGCCGTGGTCGAATCTATTTTATTTTGCATGTCGTTTAAAGCGTTTTTTCAGCTTCTCCTGACTGTTCCTTAGTCCCTTGATCTCTGTAGCAAGAGATTCTCTGCTGTCCTTCTATACTGTTTTCAAGCCCAGTGATTAATTTTATGACTATTATTCTAAATTCACTTTCTGTTATATTATTTAAATCCTTTTTGATCAGTTCATTAGCTGTTGTTATTTCCTGGAGATACTTTTGAGGGGAATTCTTCCGTTTGGTCATTTTGGATAGTCCCTGGAGTGGTGTGGACCTGCAGGGCACTTCCCCTGTGCTGTGGTGTATAACTGGAGTTGGTGGGCGGGGCCGCAGTCCGACCTGATGTCTGCCCCCAGCCCACCGCTGGGGCCACAGTCAGACTGGTGTGTGCCTTCTCTTCCCCTCTCCTAGGGGCGGGATTCACTGTGGGGTGGCATGGCCCGTCTGGGCTACTTGCACACTGCCAGGCTTGTGGTGCTGGGGATCTGGCGTATTAGCTGGGGTGGGTAGGCAAGGTGCACGGGGGCAGGAGGGGCAGGCTTAGCTTGCTTCTCCTTAGGTGATCCACTTCAGGAGGTGTTATGCCCAGAATTCGTGATCCCCAAAGACCACTAGGGAGCCGAGTCTGATGCAAAAGCAAAAGAGCCTTTATTCGAGCTAGCTCGAGCTCAATCCCCTACCTGCACCGACGCAGCGGTGAGATAACAGGGAGAGAGAGCAAGTTTCAAAAGCACAAAGGTTTTATAGGGGTCTAGGGGCAGTTGGTGAGGTAACAGCTGTGGCCTCAGCCGATTGGCTGGGGAAGGGCTGGAGTCCTGTTACGCAGGTCGCTGGGAGTGTTTTGATCAGGAAGTTTGAATGGGTGAGCGGGAGGTTACTCAAGGGGAGGAGGCGCGGTCTGAGGTTTCTGCAATTTTCCCGGAAAAAGGGTCATGTCGGGGACATAGTCACTCAAGGTGGAGGACACAGAACAAGATGGAGTCGGCCGGCGTAGGCCCGCCCTTTAATTCCCCCCTTGTCATGTAGCTTTCGGACCCAATCATGGGACCGGCTGCATTTATGGTGACAAGGGGAACAGAGTTTGGAGGTTTACACAAAGTTCTGGGAAGCAAGTGTCCCTGGGGTGGTCTGGGAGGTCTGATTAAGTATTGTCCCCGAGCTGGTGTCTATGATCTGCCAGGTCATGTTTTGGGGGGCGTGGGAACTCCTGGCAGCATGAGCAATGACAAGCAGAGTTAACAGAGTTACCAATATTAGGTGGGTCAAATGCACTGTAGCTTCAGCTTGAGCGGGTTGTGTTGGTCCCAACTGATGGTCCAGCGCGTGACAAAGTCCTTCCAGATGGAGGAGGGGTCCGCTGGCCGAAAGTGGGTTGATGGACCCAGGTCGCGATGCCATCTACTTTGAGAGCGGTGGGGGTTGTCAACACCACGATGTAGGGTCCCTTCCAGCACGGCTCGAGGGTCTCTCGGTGGTGCCTCTTGACAGAGACCCAGTCTCCTGGCCTGTACTGATGAGGTGTCGGGGTCGGGCCAGCCTCGTGGATGGCACAGAGGCGCGGCCAAATGTCCTCGTGCGCCCTCTGGAGCCCTCTCAAGGAAAGAAAAAGTTCTTGATCTTTAAACTCAGCAATAAGTTCAGCTCGAAGGCTGGGAATAACAGGGGGTGGCCTGCCAAACATGATCTCGTAGGGAGTAAAACCCAGAGTGTAAGGAGTGTTTCTAACCCGGTAAAGGGCGTACGATAGGAGAGTCACCCAGTCCCTGCCAGTCTCCATGGTTAATTTGGTAAGGGTCTCTTTTAGGGTTCTATTCATTCTTTCTACCTGTCCTGAGCTCTGGGGCCTATAAGCACAATGTAATTTCCAGTTTGCCCCCACTGCCTTGGCTACTGCCTGTGTTACCTGTGAGATAAAAGCTGGTCCACTGCCTGATCCTACCATGGCAGGAAAACCATACCTGGGTAAGATGTCTTCTAGTAGCTTCTTAGCCACCGTCTGAGCTGTTTCATGCTTGGTTGCGTATGTCTCCACCCAGCCAGAGAAGGTGTCTGTAAATACTTTCCTGGTTTGACTTCAGTGAAGTCGACTTCCCATTGGGCTCCCGGTCTGGTGCCTTTGAGCCTGGTTTCTTTTGTATTTGATGTGGCTCTCGCATTGGTGAGTTGGCAGATCTTGCAGGCAGATACAACTTGCTCTATTTTGGTGTCCTGTTGGTGAATCTTGATTCCGGCATGTCAGATTAAGTCTTTTAATTTTCGGGCCCCCATATGAGTAGACCGATGCATGTGCTCTAATATTGAGACTCTGAGCTGGTCTGGCAGCACGAGCTCCTTGTTAGGTGTATACCACCATCCCTTTATCTCCTGGTCCATGGGGAGTTTCTTGATTCACTGTAACTTCTCCTGGGAGTATTTGGTCTGGTCTGGTAAAACTGGGTCTCCCGGATCTGGTAGTTGTATGGTCATGGTGGGGACTGAAGTAAGGGCTACTGCCTTGGCTGCCTGGTCAGCCTTTCGATTACCTCTAGCTACTGGGTTATCAGCTTTTTGGTGCCCTTGGCAGTGGATAATGGCTAGCTTGGCAGGAAGCCATAAGGCCGTGAGCAGGTTAAGTATCTCTTGCTTATTTTTTATAGTCCGTCCTTCTGCCATCAGTAACCCCCTCTCCTGATAAATTGCCCCATGAATATGAGCTGTGGCAAATGCATAACGGCTGTCTGTGTAGATGTTAAGCCATCTTCCAGCTCCCAGCATCAGCGCCTTGGTGAGGGCTATGAGCTCTGCCCGCTGGGCTGACGTTCCAGAGGGTAGAGCCTCTGCCCATACGGTGTCCGTTTTGGTGACCACCGCTGCACCCGCATACCTGTGTCCATCTCGCACAAAGCTGCTGCCATCAGTGAACCAAGTAGCCTCGGCATTGGGGAGGGGCTGGTCGGTCGGTCAGGTCCGTCTGGAATCCATGTACTTGTTCCAGGATTCCCACACAGTCATGTAGTGGAGCACCTAGGTCAGGGTCGGGCAGCAGGGTTGCAGGATTGAGGGCTGCACTGGGGTGGAACCGCACTCGTGGAGGGTTGAGTAGGAGGCTCTGGTAATGAGTCGCACGTGTGTTGCTCATCCATCTATCAGGAGGCTGTTTCAGGACCCCTTCAATGGCGTGTGGGGTCGTGATCCAGATCTCCTGTCCTAGGGTCAGTTTGTCTGCATCCTTGACTAGGAGTGCTGTCGCCGCAATAATTCTTAGGCATGGCAGCCAGCCGGCAGCCACTGGGTCTAGTTTCTTAGACAGGTAAGCCACTGGGCGGTTCCAGGGGCCTAAGGCTTGAGTTAGAACCCCTTTTGCTATTCCCTTATGTTCGTCTACAAAGAGGTGGAAGGGCTTCGTAATGTCTGGTAGGCCCAGGGCTGGGGCACTTAGAGGGCCTTTTTTAACTGACTAAAGGCAGTTTCTTCTTTTTCAGCCCATTTAAATGTTTTCCCCTCTTTGGTAGCTTCATATAGGGGCCTGGCGATCTCAGCAAAACCTGGAACCCAGAGGCGGCAGTAGCCGGCTGATCCTAGGAATTCCCTCACTTCTCTTCGGGAGGTGGGAGTAGGGATCTTTAGGACAGTTTCTTTTCTGGCATCTGATAACCGCTGCTGTCCACCCTCCAGGATAGATCCCAGGTAACTTACCCTCTCCCTGAATATCTGAGCCTTCTTCACGGATGCCCGGTAGCCTAAGGCCCCCAGGGTAGCCAGCAGGTCCTGGGTCCCTCGCTCACAGTCTTTGGCCGTGTCAGCAGCAATCAGGATGTCATCTACATACTGTAGAAGGGTGAGGCCAGGGTGCTCCCTTCTGTACTCACCCAGGTCCTCGTGTAGTGCCTCGTCGAAGATGGTGGGTGAATTTTTGAATCCCTGAGGTAGCCGTGTCCAGGTGAGTTGCCCACTGTAGCCCTCCTCCAGATCATGCCACTCGAAGGCGAACAAGGGTTGGCTCTGGGGTGCCAGTGGCAGACTGAAGAAGGCATCCTTTAAATCTAGTACAGTATACCAGACCCTGGAGGGCGCCAAGGAGCTCAAGAGAGTATATGGGTTGGGAACAGTTGGGTGTATGTCCGCGACCCTCTTATTTACTTCCCGGAGGTCTTGTACCGGTCGGTAGTCATTTGTGTGAAGCTTTTTGACCGGCAGTAGGGGGGTATTCCAGGCAGACTGGCAAGAAACTAGTACCCCTAGGCTTCGTAGTCTCCGGATGTGTGGCTGGATCCCCTTCCGGGCCTCCTGAGACATGGGGTATTGTTTGATCCTTACCGGACTCTCTCCTGGCTTGAGCTCTACCAGGACTGGGGTCCTGTGAGCGGCTAGTCCCATCTCCCCTGTCTCTGCCCAAACCAAAGGGAATTCTTGTAGCCATCAGTCTATATTATCCTCTCTCGGGAGCGCCTCCTGGTGGAGGCGGTATTCATCCTCCAGTTTCATGGTCAGGACCTGGATTGGGTGGCACTTGCCATCAGTGACCTAAGGCCCCCCTTGTCTGAAAGTTATCTGAGCTCCAATCTTGGTCAGTAAGTCCCGTCCTAACAGAGGGTAGGGGCATTCTGGTATTACCATAAAGGAGTGGGATACTCGGCCCGTTCCCAAATCTACTGTTCTTCAGGTAGTCCATGAATACTGGCTCATACCAGTTGCCCCTTGTACCCAGGACTTCTTGCTGGCTAGTTTTCCTTGTGGGGTGTGGAGGACCGAATGTTGTGCTCTGGTGTCGACAAGGAAGTCAACAGGGGTCCCCTCCACTTTAAGAGTTACCCTGGGTTCGGGGAGAGGGTCTGAACCCTGACTCCCCTAATCACTTAGTTCATCTAGCTCTAGGACTTTTACTCAATCAGTCTTGCTTCCCTTCCCGCCGGCCCTTTTTGGACAATCTCTGGCCCAATGCCCTATCTCCTTGCAGTATGCGCACTGATCCTTCTGCAGGCTCTGCTCCCCCCCCCCCCCCCCCCCTTGGTGGTTCCTTTACCTTTTCTTGCGTCGTCTGCCAGTGGCCGGAGACGGCGGTCTCATTCCTCAGGGAAGTCAGCAGTGGTAGCTATTAGTATTCTGGCCAGGTCTCGAGTCTGCTTACTGCTGGCAGCCACCATGGCATGAGCCTGCTTGTCCTCAGGAGGCTCCCGGTTGTTATATACCTTTTCGGCTACCACCAGTAAGTCCTGCAGACTTTTTTCTCCTAGTCTATCTATTTTCTGTAATTTTCTCCTAATGTCTATGGCCGATTGGTTTACAAAGGCCATGATAACAGCTGCCTTGCTTTCCGGAGCCTCTGGATCCATGGGGGTATAGGTACGGAATGCCTCCATGATCCGTTCTAAAATGGCAGCCGGAGATTCATCTTTCCCTGTTGTACATTTCCTACCTTGGCCAAATTGGTTGGTTTTCTAGCAGCCATTCGGAGACCCCCCATTACAGTCTGGCGGTAGACCCGGAGCCTCTCCTTACCTTCTGCCGTGTTGAAATCCCACTGGGACCGAGTTAAGGGGAAGGAGGCATCTATCTGAGCCTGGTTGGTGGTGGGATTCCCGTCTGCACCCGGAACTAGTTTTTGGGCCCCATTGAGGATTCTTTCTCTTTCTTCAGTCGTGAACAGGACCTGCAAAAGCTGCTGGCAATCGTCCCATGTGGGCTGATGGGTAAAAAGAACAGAGTCTAATAAATCAATAAGCCCTGCTGGTTTCTCGGAAAACTTAGGATTCTGAGCTTTCCAATTGTAGAGGTCACTAGTGGCGAAAGGCCAATAGTGATGGGGCTGATTCCCCTCCGCATCTGGGGGTCCGGTGGCTCGCAGGGGCAGAATAGTGGAGTTGGCAGCGGAGGCGGATTGCTCCCTCTGAGCCCTTTGTCTGGTAAAGGGCGGGCTTCCCACTGGAGCGTTTCCGCCTCCTGCTCTCGGAACAGTGTCTGCCTCCCCCGGAGGGGGAGTATGGTGTTCTTCCGGTCTCCTAGAGGGGTTATACGGGGGAGGAAAAATTAATTCTTCTTCAGTACCCCCCTGTAGGACAGGGTAGAGGGGTGCTGAAGGCTGGGTAAGACTTTTCTTGTTTTCCTTCTTTGTCCCCTGCAAAGCAAGAATGGGTTTGGTCCGGAGGGAGTGGGGCTAGGAAGGGCTTAAGCCAAGAGGGTGGGTAGAGGGGTTGTCTGAGTCTGTCCCATAACGTCCGTCCAGTAAGTCCACAGAACAAAACAGAGAAACACAGAAACAGAGGACCCCTAGAAAGTCTTCCAACTCCATGGAAGCAAAACTGAAAGCTAGCTTAGACCTTTGAGGGGATTCCACGTCCCTCCAAAACCGATGAGGGGATTCCACGTCCCTCCAAAGACAACGGCCTCACACCGACCAGCGGGAGCGACCTGCCTCGTCTCAGACCTTTGAGGGGATTCCACGTCCTCCAGAAGGGAGAATCGGAATGTCTTCTGAAACTCCCAGCCCGTGGTCCTCCTGTGCATCCACTTAGACCGCGTCGGGCACTACCAGAATTCCAGAAATGAGCTCACACAGAAAAGACAGAACAAACAGACAGACACTAACCGTGGCCAGTCAGGCTCTCTGGGTCGGGGGTCCCTCGGGGGTCTTGGGGATCCCAGAAGAGCCCCCAAATGTTATACCCAGAATTCGTGATCCCCAAAGACCACTAGGGAGCCGAGTCCGATGCAAAAGCAAAAGAGCCTTTATTCGACTAGCTCGAGCTCAATCCCCTACCTGCACCGACGCAGCGGTGAGATACCAGGGAGAGAGAGCGAGTTTCAAAAGCACAAAGGTTTTACAGGGGTCTAGGGGCAGTTGGTGAGGTAACGGCTGTGGCCTCGGCCGATTGGCTGGGGAAGGGTCGTGACCTCGGCCGATTGGCTGGGGAAGGGTCGGAGTCCTGTTACACAGGTCGCTGGGTGTGTTTTGATCAGGAAGTTTGAATGGGTGAGTGGGAGGTTACTCAAGGGGAGGAGGCACGGTCTGAGGTTTCTGCAATTTTCCCGGAAAAAGGGTCATGTCGGGGGCATAGTCACTCAAGGTGGAGGACACAGAACAAGATGGAGTCATAGGCCCGCCCTTTCAGAGGGGCCCTGTGGCAGCGGGAGGGAGTCAGACCCGCTGTCGGAGGGGTGGCTCCGCAGAAGCACAGCGTTGGGTGTTTGCACGGAGCAAGCAAGTTCCCTGGCAGGAACTGGTTCCCTTTGGGATTTTGGCTGGGGGATGGGCGAGGGAGATGGCGCTGGCGAGCGCCTTTGTTCCCCACCAAACTGAGCTCTGTCGTCCGGGGCTCAGCAACTCTCCCTCCCTTCGTCTTCCAGCCTTCCCGCTTTCCGAGCAGAGCTGTTAACTTATGACCTCCCAGATGCTAAGTCCCGCTTGCTGTCGGAACACACTCCGTCTGGCCCCTCCGCTTTTGCAAGCCAGACTCAGGGGCTCTGCTTGGCCGGTGGGCCGCCTCTCCGCCCCAGCTCCCTCCCGCCAGTCCGTGGAGCGCGCACCGCCTCGCCGCCCTTCCTACCCTCTTCTGTGGGCCTCTCATCTGCGTTTGGCTCCGGAGACTCCGCTCTGCTAATCCTCTGGCGGTTTTCTGGGTTACTTAGGCAGGTGTAGGTGGAATCTAAGTGATCAGCAGGACGCGCGGTGAGCCCAGCGTCCTCCTATGCCGCCATCTTCCGATGATCCCCATACCACTTCTTCTTTATCCATTCATCGGTTAATTGACATTGGGCTCTTTCCATAATTTAGCTATTGATAGTGCTGTGCCTATCAGGTGCATGTGCCCCTTTGAATCACTTTATCTTTTGGATAAATACCTTGTAGTGCAATTGCTGGGTCAAAGGGTAGTTCTATTTTTAATTGTTTGAGGAAACTCCACGCTGTTTTCCAGAGTGGCTGCACCAGTTTGCATAGTCACTGGCAGTATGAAAGGGAAAACCCTTTCTCCACATCCTCACCAACATCTGTTGTTTCCGGAGTAGTGAATTTTAGCCATTCTGACTGGTGCCATTATGGTTTTGATATGTAGTACCATGATGGTGAATGATGTTGAGCATCTTCTCATGTGTCTGTTAGCCATCTGGATGTCTTCCTTGGAAAAGTGTTTATTCATGTCTTCTGCCCATTTCTTCACTGGTTTTATTTTTTAGGGGGTCTTGAGTTTGATGAGTTCTTTATAGATTTTGGATACTAACCCTTTATCTGATATGTCATTTGAAAATGCCTTCTCCTATTCTTGCCTTTTAGTTTTGCTGATTGTTTCCTTTGCTCTGCAGAAGCTATTTTACCTTGATGAGGTTCCAGTCATTCATTTTTACTTTTGTTTCCCTTGCCTCTGGAGACACATCAAGTAAGAAGTTTCTGTGGCCAAAGTTAAAGAGGTTGTTGCCTGTTTTCTCCTCTAGGATTTTGATGGCTTCCTGTCTAATGTTTAGGTCTTTCACTTGTTTTGAGTTTATTTATGTGTATGGTGTAAGAAAGTGTCCAGGTTGGTTCTTCTTCATGTTGCTGTCCAGTTTTCTCAACACCATTAGCTGAAAAGGCTGTATTTTTTCCATTAGATATTCTTTCCTGCTAGTCAAATATTAGTTGGCCATAGATTTTTGGATCCATTTCTCTCTTCTGTTCCATTGATCTATGTGTCTGTTTTTGTGCCATTACCATACTGTTTTGATGACTACAGCTTTGTAATACAGCTTGAAGTCTGGAATTGTGATGCCTCCAGCTTTGGTTTTCTCTTTCAACATTACTTTGGTTATTCAGGATCTTTTCTGGTTCCATACAAATCTTAGAATTGTTTTTTCTGGCTCCGTGAAGAACAGTGGTGATATTTTGATAGAGGTTTCATTGAATATGTAGATTGCTTTGGGTAGTATTGACATTTCAACAATATTTGTTCTTCCAATCCATGAGTATGGAACATTTTTCCATCTTTTGTGTCTTCTTCAATTTCTTTCATAAACTTTCTATACTTTTCAGTGTATAAATTTTTCATCTCTTTGCCAATTTTATTCCTAGGTACTTTATGGTTTTTGGTGCACTTGTAAATGAGATTGAGTCCTTTATTTCTCTTTCTGCTGCTTCATTATTGGTGTATAGAAATTCAACCCACTTCTGTACATTGATTTTATATCCTGCGACTTTGCAGAATTCATGTATCAATTCTAGCAGTTTTTTGGTGGAGTCTTTTGGGTTTTCCACATTGAGTATCATGGTGTCTGCAAAGAGTGAAAGTTTGACTTCCTCCTTGTCAATTTTGATGTCTTTTATTTCTTTGTGTTGTCTTATTGCTGAGTCTAGGACTTCCAACACTATGTTGACAAACAGTGGTGAGAGTAGGCATCCTTGTCATGTTGCTGATGTTAGGGAGAAAGCTCTGTTTTTTCTGGTTGAGGATGATATTAGTGGTGGGTATTTCATATATGGTTTTTATGATTTTCAGGTATTATTATCCTATCCCTAGTTTCTTGAGTGTTTTTATCAGGAGAGGTTGCTATATTTTATTAAATGCTTTTTCTGCATCTATTGAGAAGATCACGCTGTCCTTATCTTTTTTTTTTATTAATGTGATGTATTACATTGATTGATTTGTGGATAGTGAGCCAGGCCTGCATCACAGGAATAAATCCCAGGTGGTCATGGTGATTAATTCTTCTAAAGTATCGTTGGATCTGCTTTGCTAGTATCTTGTTGAGACTTTTTGGATCTATGATCACGAGGGAAATTGGTCTATAGTTCTCTTTTTTGTGGGGTCTTTGGTTTTGGAATCAAGGTAATGCTGGCCTCATAGAATGAGTTTGGAAGTTTTTCTTCCATTTCTATTTTTGGAACAGCTTCAAAGAATAGTGTTAACTGTTCTTTACTTATTTCATAGAGTTCCCCTGGAAAGTCATCCTGCCCTGGACTCTTGTTTTTGGGAGATTTTTGATTACTGATTCAATTTCTTTACTGGTTATGGGTCTTTTCATGTTCTCTTATTCCTCCTATTTCAGTTTTTTAGTTTATATGTTTCTAGGAATATCTCCATTTCTTCCAGATTGCCCAATTTGTTGGCATATAATTGCTCATAATATTCTCTTATTATTGTTTCTATTTCTGTAGTGTTGATTGTCATCTCTCCTCTGTCTTTTGTGATTTTATTTATTTGGGTATTTTCCTTTTCTTGTTGATTGATCTTACTAAGGGTTTATCAATTTTGTGAATTCTTTCAAAGAACTACCTCCTGATTTTGTTCATCTATTGCTGTTGTTGTGGTTGCTGTTGTTGTTGTTGTTTGGTATTGTTTATTTCTGTTCTAATCTTTATTTTTTCCCTTCTCCTGCTGGTTTGGGGCTTAATTTGCTATTCTTTTTCCAGCTCTTTAGGTGTGAAGTTAGATTGTGTATTTGGGACCTTTCTTCCTTCCTTAGGAAGGCTTAGATTGCTATATACTTCCCTCTTATGACTACCTCTTCTACTTCCCAAAGGTTTTGGGCTGTCAGTTTTTCCTTTTCATTGACATACATGTACTGTTTTAATTTCTTTGTTAACCTATTCATTCTTCAGTAGGATATTCTTTTTTTTTTAATTTTTTTTTTCAACGTTTTTATTTATTTTTTTGGGACAGAAAGAGACAGAGCATGAACGGGGGAGGGGCAGAGAGAGAGGGAGACACAGAACCGGAAGCAGGCTCCAGGCTCTGAGCCATCAGCCCAGAGCCCGACGCGGGGCTCGAACTCACGGACCGCGAGATCGTGACCTGGCTGAAGTCGGACGCTTAACCGACTGCGCCACCCAGGCACCCCCAGTAGGATATTCTTTAATCTCAAAGTATTCATGGTCTTTCCATATGTTGTCTTGTGGTTCATTTCAAGTTTCATAGCGTTATGGTCTGAAAATATTCAAGTTATCATCTCAATCGTTTTTTACTCTTTGAGGGCTTATTTGTGTCTCAGTACGTGATTCTGGAGAATGTTCCATGTGCACTCAAGAGGAATATGTATTCTTCTGCTTTAGTAGGAAATGTTCTGAATGTATCTGTTAAGCCCACCCGGTCCAGTGTATCATTCAAAGTCATTGTTTCCTTGTTGAGTTTCTGCTTGGATGATCTGTCCATTGCTATAAGGGGTGTTAAAGTCTCCTACTATTATGGTATTATTATCAATGAGTTTCTTTGTGCTTGTGATAATTGATTTATATATTTGGGTGGTTTCATGTTGGGCACATAAATATGTACAATTGTTAGATTTTCTTCATTGATAGATCTCTTAATTACAATATAATGCCCTTGCTCATCCTTTTTTATAGTCTCTATTTTAAAATCTAGTTTGCCTGATATAAGTATGACCACTTCAGATTTCTTTTGATGACCATTAGCACGATAGGTGGCTCTGCATCCCCTAACCTTCAATCTTTAGGTGTCTTTAGACCTAAAATGAGTCTCTTGTAAACAGCATATATATGGGTCTTGTTTTCTTATCCAATCTGATACCCTATGTCTTTTTTGATTGGAGCGTTTAGTCCACTGACATTTAGAGTGAATGCTGAAAGATATGATTTAGTGCCATTGTCTTGCCTGTAGTGTTGGTGTTTCTGGTGATGTTTTCTGGTTCTTTCTAGTCTATGTTCCTTTTGTTCTTTTTTGTTTTGTTTTGTCTTTTCTTTACCCAAAGACTCCCCTTTAAAATTTGTTGCTGGGCTGGTTTAGTAGTAACAAACTCCTTTAGTTTTTGTTTGTCTGGGACATTCTTTCTCTCTCCTTCTCTTTTGAATAACAGCCTTCTGAATGAAGAATTCTTGGCTGCATATTTTTATGATTTAACACGTTGAATATATTCTGCCACTCCTTTATAGCCTATAAAGTTTCTCTGGTTAGATATGCTGTGAACCCGATCTGTCTTCCATTATTGGTTAAGGACTTTTTTTTCCCCCTTTCTGCTTTCATAAGTCTTTCCTTGTCTCTTTATTATGTGAATTTGACTATGATATGCCTTGGTGATGGTCATTTTTTGTTGAATCTAATGAGAGTTCTTCATGTTTCTTGGATTTTGAAGTCTGTGTCCTTCCCTAGATTAGTAAAGTTTTCTGATATAATTTGCTCACATAACCTTCAGCCCCTTTTTCTCACTTTATCTTTTGGGACTCCTATTGTTCTTTTTAATAAATCACTGAGTTCTCTAAGTCTTGTATTGTGATTTTTTGCCTTTGTTTCCTTCCTTTCTTCTACTTCATTATTCTCCATAATTTTGTCTTCTATATCACTGATTCACTGCTCTGATTCATCCATCCCTGCCGTTGTGGCAACCATTCAAGACTGAATCTCTGTTATACCTTTGTAATTTCATCCTGACTAGATTTTATTTCTTTTTTTCTCTGCATAAAAGGATTTTATGGTTTTTTCAACTCCAGCTAGTATCCTTATAATCGTGGTTTTAAATTCTAGTTCAGATATCTTACTTATACATGTGTTGATTTAATCTCTAGCCATCATTTCTTCCTGTTCTTTCTTTTGGGGAGAATTCTTACCATTTTGGAGGAAGAAAAAAATTAATAAAATAAACATTAAAAATTAAAAACAAACAAAATTCAAATAAAGGAAGGTAGATACTAGGTGTGTTTTGGTCTGCATGTTGAAAGAAGCTTGATAAAATAAAGAAAAAAAAGGAAAGAAAATACAGACAAAAAGGTAAGAAAAAGATTAAAAATTAAAAAATATTTATATAATAAAATAGAATAAAATGAAATAATGAAAATATAGGATAAAAAATTTTAAAAATAAAAAATAAAATAAAAACAATGAAAGTAAAATTTTCTTTTTCTGTATCTGAGAAAGAGGAAGAAAAGAAAAAAAGAAAGAAAATAATTTAAGCAAAACAGTAGCAAAGAGAATGCACAAATAAATGAACCAGTTAACAGATGAAACCCAAATGAAGTTACATCTAGTTTCCCCTAGAATGGAAACTATGAAGCATTCTATTGTCCTTACGCTAAGCAGGTGGAGTGACTTCTGCTGGTCTTCTAGGGGATGTGATTTTAAACACAGCTGGACGGCGCCTGGTGTAATGGCTTCATTCTCCAGTAGGTGGTGCTATTTAGCTTATTGGGGTAGATCAGTGTGGCTCAATGAACATGTGCACATACATGTGCATGGGAGAGGTGGAAATGACTTCACCCAGCTCTCTAGTCTCTGGCACAGGATCTTCACGCTCTCACTGCCCTGTGATCAAGGACCCCTCCTTTGTCTCAGGCCTGTATCCACTCCCCACCTCTTTCCTGTCTGTGTCCAATCTGTCCACCTGCCAGGTGGCACCTCCCTCCAGAGTTTTATCTCAGATGTGGTTGTGTTTCAGAACCTCACACTTCAGAGACTCCTGCAGCTTGGACCTGCAATGACCCTCTGGAGGAGGGTCTCACTGAGCAATGGCACGTGCCAGCTTGCCCCAGAAAATGCTCGTGCAATCACGCAGTGGCAGAGGTTCAGAGATTATGGAAAATCACAACACACAGTCAGTGTCAGGTTTCACTGCACTCTGGCATCTTTGTCCCAATACCAGCAAACGTGGCTGCTCTCAAGGGTCTGCTGGACTTTTGCCTGTGGGGAGGCTGTATGGCCTCTACCAAATGAACTCCAAGCAGGGGAACCACTTCTCATGTGGCACTTGGACCGCACAGATTGCACTACCTGCCCCTGGGGATTTGCTGTACTTCCTCACCAGAGCACCATCAGGCACTGAGCTCTGGCACTTCAGACTCTGTGCTCCACTGTTTAAAAAATCCTGGTGGTATTGAAACCCTCTCTCTCGCTTTCAATGGTTTTAGGGAACAGGTTTCTTGTTCATTCCCCTGCAACTGTTTTCACTCTTTCTCTCTCTTTCTGTCCAGCTACTTTCGAGTGAGTGCTTTTCTTGCATGATCCTGATGTGCTACACTCTCCTCCTTTCTCTTTCTCTGTCCCCTCTTCACAAAAATAGCTCCCTGCCCTCATGACTTTTCTCTCCCCCAGTTCACCTCTCTGCACCATGTATCTGCCAACTTCTGTGGCTCATGTTATGCAGATTGTTGTGTTAATTCTCATATAAATTTCCTAGGTGTTCAAAATGGTTTGGTGGTGATCTAGCTGTGTTTCAGGGATGAGACAAGCTCAGGGTCTCCATGCTGCTCTGCTATGTTAACTCCTCCCCATTCTTTTGGACGTTTAGACCTTGAAATTGGCTTTTTAGATGATTTTGAAATTAGAGATAATAATGTTTTCATAGTCTCTTCGTACTTTTACCCTCAAATACATCTGCAGGTCAGTATGAATTCAAAATAAATTAAGTAGTCCTTGTTAAAGACTTCGTTGATGACACAGGTGTTGTACCAGTGATTCCCAATGACTTGGACATATGGTGTATAATAATTCATTCTTCTGAAACACTTACTCTGGATGCGATCCATTTATCCTATTAACATAAAACCTCCTTTATACTTTTTGTTATTGAACTATCATGTGTTCTAGGAACGGAGATGACTTATCAACTACAATTCATCAATAGGAAACCTGAGATCTTTGATAGGTAATCTGCAAACAATTTTCATAGTATCTCAGTGAATTAACAGGTTTAATTATTTCACAATATACAGAAATGCTTCTGTCTACATGAAGAAAGTATTTCTACTGCCTTTTACATAGATCTATCTGATTTACTTTACCCAAATGATCATCCCTGAGGTGAGGCACAGCATGTATTTCAAACACAAGACACATTCCTGGTGACAGCGTTTTTTGGACCTTCACTATATACAAATATCCTAGTTTGTGTGTGAAAATTTAGATTTTAGGCACCACTCCATAGAAATTTAGATTTTGCAGGCTTTCAGGAAGATCCAGAGATCTGAAATTTGTGGGTAGTCTGTAACCAAACTTTAAGTTATATTCATTGATGGCTTCTATGTATTGATTTTAGTAGTAATTGGGGTGTGTGTGTGTGTGTGTGTGTGTGTGTGTGACTATGTCTCTATCTTTCTATAAAATCATTCTCACAGTTTGAAAAAGGTAGCCAATGATCTGGTCAACAGTTTCTGAAATTAACTTCACTAGAACATTCTGATATTTTAATCTTGAATACTCTGAAATAGTTTTTGATAGCTCCAGATAATGGAGGAGTCTTAGAAAGTTTAATTTAAAAATGGTTGTTTTTATGGCATATGTGTTCTGTATATTTATACTGATTTCCAGAATCTGATTAGATTTCTGGCCATAAAAAATTTGTGTTTAAATATAATGTGCATCTTAGTATCTGAACAGTAGCTAAATATATACAGTTTTAAAAGAAACCAGTGGGATTCTCTAGGTGAAATAAATCAACATTGAAAATCCAGAATGCCAAAAATTATTGTTGTTAAATATTAATGGTTTCAAGGGCAACTGCCTTATAGATTAATTGTGATGCACATATATTGTTCATGAACATGGATAATTTATTTCACTTGAAAATAATCAAATTAATTTTAAAGACAAGAGAGAACATGTAGAGTGACAAAGGTGGATTTTTCTCATATACTGGAGGTTCAGCAGTAAAATCCTGAAACTCTCTGTCCATCTCTGCTGTTAGGGTCTGTGGCATTTCTGCACCAGGGTTTTCTGCCTGCCTTTCAGGAAATGGAGCAAGTGCATTCTCCACTGTTTGCTTTCATGAGTTCCTAAGTGAGACAAGCTGTATTGGGATCCTGAGACATTCTGATGGGAAGCCAAGCATTACTTTGGGTTAATAAGATTCAGAGAATCTACCAGTGCCCAGAATGTTCATACCTATTGGGAAGAATAAATGAACAAAAGATTCAGCTCTTGCCTTCTGACACTGTCAGACCATCTGAGGATATTGTGGTAAAGGGCCAATTAGTTGTTTCCTACTACAGAATTTTTCTTAATTTACCAAGAGTTGACTAACTCTCTTAATTTTTTAAAAATGTTTATTTCTTTTGAGAGAGAATGAGCAAGCAGGGGAGGGGCAGAGAGAGAGAGAGAATCCCAAGCAGGATGAAGGTTGTCAGTGCAGAGCCCAATGAAGGGCTCAATTCAAAGAACAGCAAGATCATGACCTGAGCTGAATTAAAAATTGGTTGCTTAACCGAGTCACCCAGGCATCCTTGACTCTCTTTCTTCTTATTCTTCTTCTTTTTTTAAATGTTTATTTATTTTCGAGAGACAGAGCATGAGCGGGGGAGGGGCAGAGAGAGAGGGAGACACAAAATCTGAAGCAGGCTCCAGGCCTTGAGCCGAGCATCCCTGACTCTTTTAATGTGTGCAGTGCTAAAACCTTTTTCTCAACAAATTCCTTGACTCATCATTAAAAAAATTAGAGTGACAGAAATTCACTTTAAGATTTCTTTAGACATATTAATTAAGAGCTAGCTGTTTCTAACTACATAGTCAATACATGACAGGCTCAAGCACTACTTTCCACAAGCTCTGTCTTGCTTGTATCTAAATCCATAACTTCCTTGCGATATGCTCAATGAATATTCTCCTGTTTTACATTAAGCTTTCCCATGAATTGTAAAGTCCAAGTTTCTTGCAAAGATTTCTTTGGTAGATTATCATCAACTGAATCCCGTAGATTGTGTAATGAAAAAAGCAAGTTTATTCAGAGATATTTTCATGGAAAAATTTACATTCTTCATCTCAGTCTAGTAAATAGGACAGCTCTGACTCCACTTGTCTTTGTATTTTAACAAAGAAAGGCTCTGATTTCTCTATTGATATTCGGTGGCAACTTTTAGATGGAAGTGGTCATTGCACTTGAGAATAGAGCCAATTAAAGTTTTCTTCTTCTTTTCATGAAATTGTTACTTATTCTCAATCACTGTATTCAATTAATTATTTTTAACTTCCTTTGTAGCATATGAGAGGGACGTATAGAAGAAAAGGAGCATCTCTTATGAAATCAAATGTTTGTAATAGATCTGCAGTTTATCATGCAATTTTCTCAGTTAGTCAGAATCTTGAGCTGAAGTAGAGTCTCTTATCATTCTACTTGACATGGATTTGGGGTAAAAGACAAGAGTTAAAGTAATTTATTCCATATCATGATCTGATATAGAGACTATAGGAGCAGTAACCAATGGCTTTAACGTTCTGAATAGCATATCAAATAAGCTTTCCATAAGCTCTTTTTTTGACAGCTTTGTTGAGGGATTATTTATATACCATAAAATTAACCCATTTTAGGTGTATGACCTACAAATACTTAATAAAGTTCTGCAGCCATCAACAGAATTCAGTTTTAGAACAAGTCAATCAACTTTCTAAGGTCCCTTGTGCCCTTTGCCACTTAATGTCTATTCCCATGCTCCAGACCTAGTCACACACTAAGCTATATTCAACCTTTACTCATTTTTCTTTGTCTGAACATAGAGGTTAATTTTTTGTGTGGCATGTATTAACTGTGGTTCATTTTTATTCCTGAATAGTAATTCATCACGTGGTTAGACCTCATTTTGCTTATTCACCAGTTGTTGGACATTTGAATTGTCTTCACTTTTGGCTACTGTGAATAATACTGCTATGAACATTCATGGATAAGTCTTTGAGGGAACACAGGTTTTCATTGTTTTTCAGTACACACCAAAAAGTGGAAATGCAAAATTGCTTTCCAAGGACTGTACCTTTACATCAGCACCATTTGAAAGGATTCCCATTTTTCTAAGTCCTCACTAATGCTAGTTATTTTCAGTCTGTTTGACATAGCCATTCAGGAGGGTATGAAGTGATATGTCATTTTGCTGGAGAAAGTTCAAAAATATTGCAGATGGATACCAAATCAGAATTTCAAATAATAGCAATGTGCAGAAGCATATTGTCATCTGAGTCAAAAGCAATATCAGTGATTGTTAAAATTTGGATATTTTAATTAATATGGATTTTATTTAACTAATTTTTATTTTTTTAACTATTGCATTAAAATGTATTTATTTTGATTGATGAGATTTAAAGGTGCCTCTTTAACTATTGTGTCAGATGTTGGTGCCCTAATCACCTCTGTATAGTCCTTGAGACTTACTTCAAAAGGCTTTCGGGGGTTCTTGTCATCCATCCCCCAAAACAATATATATTTGCCATCTGCAGCTTCGACTGACACCTCTAGATTTTGCATTCCTTCATATTTTTGTGCCATAAGTATACATTAGGAAAAAAGTGGATAAACACTGATCTAAGGCAAACTCAGTTAAAAGGTTACATTAACATTTCCTAGTCAAAGTATAATCAGGAAGAGTGATCAATAATATCTCTTACGGATGCAAAGGATTAGTTCATTTATTGTACTGCCACAAACTCCAAAGTTACATGTGCCAAGAAGCAAAGAGATGCATTCTTGGATTCCAGGAGAATGGAGTGTGTGGGTTTCAATATTCATGTGCTAGCCCATTATTTATGTCACAACAGAGAGTAGGTATACTACCTCAAGTAGATCACCGTGTTTGTCTTTCAGAAATATACATACCAGGCAGCAAAGGTAGACATTATAGGATTGTATATCAAAATGTCAAAATGACACACACACTTCCAGAAATGTAGGGAATAATTTTAGAGAGACCACTGAGTTCTTACTTGGTAAGGAAAAATTTTCACTAATGACACAAGGAGTACGTGTTTATACAAATATGTAAATGGGAATGACATTACCTTGGTGCTATGTCAGGGTAGCAGAGATACAGAGGGCTGCCAGAAAGATACATGTGAAGTTATAGGCTTTTCTTTCATGTCACCTTTTCTGGGCAAAGCACTTCATAAAAAGGGGGGGAGGGTAAGGTGGCTTGGGAATGCATGATGTGCATTCATGAGAGCTTCGAGAAGATTGTAGAGGGATTTGAAAGAAAAATTTTAAATAACAGTGGTGCGCAGAGCCATCTTCAAATCAGAGGTAAAAGGGTAAAAAGGATAAATTGGTAATATTTTTAAATTTAGACATTTCATTTAATATAGATTCTACCCTATAAATTTTGTTACCACTGCATTAAAATATTATTTATCTTAATAGCTGAATTGGGTGCCTCCTCAAATTTTGCAGCCAAGATCAGTGCCTCCCTCGCCTTACCTTAGTCCTTAGTAGGTCCAAAAGGCTTTCAGGGTTCTCTGGCCTTCATCCTAAGAATACTAAGGAGAAAAGCCTGTAGATGGAACCATGTGGAGCTTTATTTAAGGGGGGATTCTTTGTATAAATGAATGTGCTAAGGAAATGAGAAGGAAGCCATATTATTGCCCCAAGAGATAGTTAAGCTTAAAGCAATTAAAGGCCCAGAAATAACTTAGAATGTAGCCTATTACCACTTCACAAAATGTGCCAGTGCTCTGCACAACACTGTGGACCATACCAACCCAAATATATATAAACACAGGATATAATTATTAAAATAAAATAATTTATACTCTAGATTGGGTGGTGTCTTTAATAGGTTGATTCTTGTGGAAGTCAATCTTTTCAGAAAGTATGGATATTGTATATTTTCCACCTATATAGTTAGGGTGATGAACTTCTTGATATGAATTTGGAAGTATCTTCTGATATTTAAACTTTGTTTTCAAAGTCAGGCAGATCTATCTCTATTTATCTAAAGGCCCTTACAACATTAGGATCTGTTACTAGAGGTATTTGCTTTAAAAGGTAAATATTGATGGTAAGGCCCTGAACATGACCTTAAAGGAAAGTGTTTGGTACATTCTCAAAGATATACATTAGTGTCTGTCCTTTTCCTTGCTATTAGTAACTAATTTATGGGATTATTTTGAGATAGAAAATACCCCTATCCCCATGTAGTTTTTATGAAAGGAGATTGTGATTTCTCTGACATTGCTGTTCCTTTGATAATGAAAAGACACACACATTGAGCCAGCCCCAGAGAGCTTGAACACAAGGGGAAAAAGTGAAGAGTTAATATTTCATACTTAATATTTTGATCCACCACTGAAAGTTAATGCCTTGCATAAAATGAAAATATAAGAGATGCTCTGGTGGAAAGGTGAGAACTAAAATAATTGGCTCTCCTACTAACTGGGAGCTTTCAATCATTCACTTAATCTCTGATCCTCAATTTCCTCATCTGTAAGGTGGGTATCAGAATACTTCCTGAACATGAAAAGTTTATTCAAAAGGAAAATTAATAAACACAGTCAAGTTGGTGAGTTACCACTGAATTTATTCACAAGGCTTTGTCTACAAATTTCCCCTTCTTTCCTGATTGACATCCCCACCGCCACACACACACAATGAAATTATACAGGACAAGTGTACTGCCATGGGCTGAATATTTGTGTCCCCCCGAAACTCGTACAATGAAATCCTAACCCCCAAGGTGATGATGCTAGGAGGTGACTTATGGGGAGGTGATGATTGGGATTAGGGCTCTTATAAAAGCAGACTTGAGCTCCCTTGCTGCTTCTGCCATGTGAGGTCACAGTGAGAAGACCACGAAGGAAGGGGATTCTCTCTAGGTACGAATCGGCCAGTGTAATTATCTTGGACTTCCCAGCCTCAGAACTGTGAGAAATAATTGTCTCTTGTTATAAGCCACCCAGTCTGTGCAGTCTTGTGACAGCAGCCTGATTGGAATAAGACAAATACTGCTCCACTTCCTTGTGCCATTGAATCCATGAGAAAACAAAACATTTAGCAGTGCAGGTGACATCCCTTTCAGCTGCCATTGCACAAATGTTGCTTGTGTTTATATCTGTGGTAGCAAAACTGCCTCAAGTTAAAACACTTTGAAGGGCATCCCAGCTCCTTATTCCCTGTTTGATCACTTGTGGATTTTCTTGCTATTGCATTGCAGTTCAAATTTTACCTGGGCCCAGAGCACCTGCCTTCACTGCCTCACGGGTGGTGTTCCTGAGGGCACTTCCCATTCTGCATGCAAATCTCAGTCTGTTTCCTGAGATAACTCAAAGTAAAACATTTTATGAAATGATTTCAATTAAAACACTCTGAGGAAGGATTTAAGATAGTGGAGTAGTATGGAGACCCTTAGGTTGACTCCTCCCAGAAAGGCAGCTTGATCAGCACCAAACCATTTTGAGTACCTAGGAAATATATCTGAGGAATAACACAACAATCTTCATAACTTGAGCCATGGAACTTGGCAGGTACCAGGTGCAGTGAGTTGAAATGGGGGAGAGAAGAGCCGTAGAGAGAGGGAGCCACTTTCACACAGAAAGAAGAGAAGAAGAGAAAGGGGGACAGAGTGGTGCATTGTACCTTCACTTGTGGGGTTTTTGTATTTGTCCCAAATTTATAGATGTGTGAAAGATGGGCTGAAGGGGGTTTATGCCATCATCCTGGAACCAGAAGTAGAGTGATAGAGTTTTGATCCTAGGATATTAAATGGGGTTTGGGCAACTATCATATCCTTTAAGCTCTTCTCGAATGAATTGATCTCAGATAAATCATGGCCTCCCTGTAAAGTTATCACTGTTCCAGTATGAGTAATATTTTCGTAGCTATAAATAAGCACCTATAATTGTTCTTTGGAATCTGGCCATTCTTAGGTTCTTTGCCTACCTTGTCCTTTATGCCTGCTTTTTCCTACCTCATCTCTACCTCAGGGATGCATGGGTGGCTCAGTCAGTTGAGCAGTGGACTTTGGCTCAGGTCATGATCTTACTGTTCGTGAGTTCAAGTCCTGCATGGGGCTCTGAGCTGACAGTGTGGAACCTTTTTGAGATTCTCTCTCTCTCTCTCTCTCTCTCTCTCCCCATCTGTCTGCCTCTCCCCCAGGCGTGCTTTCTCTCTCAAAATAAATAAATAAACGTTAAAAATAAATGAATAAGTAAATAATTAATAAACCTCATCTCAGTCCCCCTTTAGGTAAAATTCCAAAAAGAAAAGCCTCCTTGTTTAACATTTTTCATTCAACCATATTGAAATTAGAGTAGTAGGGGTGGCATCAGTATCTTGGCAGCGGAAGTTGTTCTTTTTTTCTCCCCTTCAATATATGTCTAATTGGACAACCATGAATAAATGAAAGTACCTCTACCCGGCATGCAAGGAGACTGAGAGATCCATCCAGGTGCATCCAAAGTGGGTGGATTGAGAACCAGAGAGGCTATGGGGCCAAGGGAGGTGCAGCAGCCAGAGCGGCAGTGCTGGAACCGGCAGAGGAGGCAGAGGAGGCGGAAAGCACAGGTGGTAAGTGAAGTCCTCCCGACTGCTCAGGTGCAGCTAGAGGGGCCTGTTGCTCTTCAGCAGCACCTGGGTTTCCCGGAAGAGAACTCTGCGACTGGGACAAAGGATGGAAAGGGAAGAAGGCAGAGAAAGAGAATTGACGGAAGATGTGTTCTGCTGTCTGCCTTGGTATTTCAGGAAGAAGTTTGGGACCTCTGAGATACCTTCCACCCATCCCAGTGTCCTTGGGCACACCCAGATTGTGGGTGCTAAGCTCCACAATCCCTTGGAAACAGAAGTAAAGTTTCTCATTGCCAATCTGTTTAACTGTTACAATCAAAGTAAACAAAGCCCTTCCTACATAAGAATGGTGTTCAAACTTCAGGTGAGATGGCAAAGGCATATTTCACCCACTATGAAAAATATACTAATAGGGTATCACACAGAAAAAAAGGACAATTCTCCAGCAACCAAATTCAAAAACAAAGAATATTGTGATCTTATTGACATATAATTTGAAACTTTTTTTAATGAATAAATCAATGAGCTACAAGAAAACTTAGAAGGCTGTTAAGTGAACTCAGGCATAAAATTAATGAACTGAGGTACTTTACCAAAGAGACTGAAACTATAAAAAAAGAACCAAACAATTTCTGGAGTTGAGGGACTCAGTAAATGAGATGAAAATCCATCAGGAAGTATTGGAAATATAACAGGTGAGATGGAAGAGAAAATAAGTTATCTGGAACATATGAATTTAGAAATGATTAAAGTGGAAGAGGAGAGAGAACTAAGATTTCAAACAAAAGAAGAAACCCTATGTGATGTATTAGAAAAGCCAATAGAAGAATAATGCATATATCAGAAGGAGAAGAGACTAAAGGGGCAGAGTTTATTTAAAGAAATAATTTGCTGAGAGTTTCCCAATCCTGGGGAGGGAGTAATATACAAGTTCACAGAGCTAATGGAACACTTTATTATCTTAGTGCAAAATGACAGTCTCAAAGACACATTATAATGAATATCTTTATTAAGATAAAGAACTTTAGGGGCAATGGGAAAAAATAATTAGCCCACAATGGATATCTCCCCCTCAGGCTATCAGCAGATTTCTCAGCAGGAAGTCTGAAAGCCAGGAAATAATGGAGTGACATATTCAAAGTATTATAAAATAAACAAGCCAGTCATGAATACTCTATCCACCAAAGGTGTTCAGATATGAAGGAAAATAAGGGATTTCCCAGACAAACAGAAGCTGGGGGAGTTCACCACCTATAGACCTACCTTGCAAGAAATGCAGAAAGAACTCTTCCAGCTGAAATGCAAAGGCACTAGTGACACACAAAAAATGAAATCACACAAAACTCTGATAAAAGTGATACAGACAGTAAAAAATTGGAAGATTAACTTTGTTTAAGAATAATTTGTAAAACAATTATAGAATAAAAGTTAAAAGGAGAGAGCATTCGAAATAATGATAGACACTACAATTGGTTAGTGAATTCATTGCATCATAAGAGGCAATTTGTGACATCAAAGACGTTAAAGAGGAGGAGGGAAAGGGTGGAACCATCATAGGTAAATAAATATGAATTGTTATGGGGCGCCTGGGTGGCGCAGTCGGTTAAGCATCCGACTTCAGCCAGGTCACAATCTCGCAGTCCGTGAGTTCGAGCCCCGCGTCAGGCTCTGGGCTGATGGCTCGGAGCCTGCTTCCGATTCTGTGTCTCCCTCTCTCTCTGCCCCTCCCCCATTCATGCTCTGTCTCTCTCTGTCCCAAAAATAAATAAAAACGTTGAAAAAAAAATTAAAAAAAAATATGAATTGTTAGCAAAAGAAAAAAAACTAGTAAGTTTTATGTAAGGCTCAAGACAATCATGAAGCAAAAATCTAGAGCATGCAGAAAACATTAAAAAAAAAAAGAAAGGAAGAAAAGCTAAGGGGTGCCTGGGTGGTTCAGCAGGTTAAGCATCTGACTCGGTTTTGACTCACAGTTTTTGAGTTCAAGCCCCTCATTAGATTCTGCACTGATAGCACTGGAGCCTGGTTGGGATTCTCTAGTTGTCTCTCTGCTCCCTCCCGTGCTCGTTCTCTCTCTCTCTCTCTCTCCCTCTCTCTCTCTCCCTCTCTCAAAATAAATAAAGAAATTTTAAAAAGAAAAAAAGGAAGACTAAGCAAGTAATGAGAAAAACCACCAAGGTACAAAGGTAGATAGAAAGAGAATAAAAAAGAACCAATATAGATAGAAAATAACCAGAAAGCAAAAGGTAAAAGAACACTACTAATCCTTACATATTAATAATTACCCTAAATGTAAATGGATGAACTTACTAATCATACAGCACACAGTGGCTGGTTGGATGAAAAACAAACCCAACTACATGTTGCCTAAAGGAGCTTTATATATCAGCTCTAAAGACATACATAATTTCAAAATGAAAGGATGGAAGATGATTTGCCAAGCAAAACACACAAAAAAAAACCCAAAAAACAAACAAAAAAAAAAGAAAGTAGGTACAATACATATATCTTATATCTTATATATCAAAAGGAATGGATTTCAAGTTGAAAGTGGCTGGGGCACCTGGGTAGCTCTGTCAGTTACATGTCCCACTCTTGATGTTGGCTCAGGTCATGATCTCTTGATCTTGAGATCAAGCCCCTCATCAGGCTCCATGCTGACAGTGTGAAACCTGCTTAGGATTCTCTCTCTCTCTCTCTCCCTCTCTCTGTGCCCCTTCCCCACTAGTGCACTCATTCTCTTTCTCAAAATAAATAAATCAACATTTAAAAAAAAAGTAGTAGCAGGGAAGCCTGAGTGTCTCAGTCAGTTAAATGTCAGACCCTTAGTTTCAGCTCAGATCATAATCATACAAGGTTTAGGCCCATGCCATGCTCTGCATTTGTGGCACTGAGCCTGCCAGGGACTCTCTGTCTCTCTCTCTCTCTCTCTCTCTCTCTCTCTCTCAAAATAAATAAATACATATTTTTTAAATGTGGTAGTAACAAGAGACAAGAAGGTCATTATACACTGGTAAAGAGGTCAGTACATCAAGAATATATAAAAACCACAAGTATTTGTACTACCAACTTTTAAGCACTGAATCTAATAAGCAAATACTTACCGATATTAAGGGAGAATTGTACAGCAATCCAGTAGTAGTAGGAAACTTCATTACTCCACTATCAGCAGTAGATACCTTATCCAGACAGAAAATCAAAAGGAAACATTGAAATGGAACCATACCTTAGAAGAAATGAACTTAAGAGACATCTATGGAACATTCCATCCAATATCTGCAAAGTACACATTCATTTCATTATTCTACAGCGTAGGTTATAAAATAGGACAAAAAAAATCATAGAAAATTTCAGACTATCTTCTCTATGTATGAAACTGACAATAAGAAAGTTAAAAGATCCACAAATATGTGGAAACTGAACAGCACACTTCTGAGTAATGAATGAACCAAAAATAAACCAAAAGGAAAGTAAAACATTACCTCAAAACATATTAAATGGAAATAAAACACATGAAACTTCTTTTTAAACAACATATCAAATCTTATGGGACGCAGAAAAAACTGTTCTGAATGGAAATTTAATAACAACACATATCAAAAAATTAGTAAGACATCAAATAGACTAATTTTACAGCTTGGAGAACAAGAAGTTAAGCCCAAAGTTAGAAGAAGGAAGGAAATAATAAAGACCAGAGACCAGAGCAGAGATAAATAAAATGTGTATAAGGAAAACAATAAAAAGAAAAAACAACACTAAGCTCTGGTTCTTAAAAGATCAACCAAATTTCAAAACTTTAGCTAGACTAGCTGAGAACAAAAGAGA
Source organism: Prionailurus bengalensis (assembly GCF_016509475.1). NCBI lineage: Eukaryota > Metazoa > Chordata > Mammalia > Carnivora > Felidae > Prionailurus > Prionailurus bengalensis. The sequence goes on from NC_057349.1 coordinate 105,213,993, forward strand.
GATGCATCAAATAAAATTAATGATGAGAAGAAGACATTTCAGTAGACACTACAGCAATAGATAGGAGTATAAGAGACTACTATAAACAATTGTATGCCTGCAAATTACAAAGCCTAGAAGGAATGGATGCATTTCTAGACACACATCACCTACCAAGACTGAATCAAGAAAAAATAAAAATATGAACAGACAAATGAAGAGTAACGACGTTGAATCAGTAATCAACCCAATAATAATAATAATAATAATAATAATAAAACAGGAGCAGATGGCTATACAAGTAAATTCCACCAAACATGTTAAGCAACAACAGCGATTTGCCATAAACTCTTGCATAATATCAAAGAAGAGGGCATTCTTCCTGTCTAATTTTGTGAAGCCCGTGTCACCCTCATACCAAAACCGGATAAGGACACTTCAAGAAGAGAAAACTATAAACCAATATCTCTAATGGAAAAATTCTCAAGAAAAAAGCAAACCAAATTCAAGAACGCATTAACATATTATACACTTGGACCAAATGGGATTTATCTCTGGGATGCAAGTTTTCTTCAACACACATAACTCAATAAAGGTAATATGTCAGTAAAATCAAACACCATGATTATCTCACTAGACACAGAAAATGCAACTGCTAACACACAGCATCCTTTCATGATAAAAGCCCTTAATAGATTAAGTAGAAAAGGGTTGTATCTAGAATACTAAGAACTATATACATGACAGCCACAGCTAATATCGTATTCAATAGTGAAAGGTTGAAAGTTTTTCCTCTAACATCAGGGGCAAGACATGAATGCCCACTTTCACCTCGCCAGTGATACTAGACATCCCACCTCAAGTAATTAGGGAAGGCATGGAAATAAAAGGCATCCAAATCAGAAAGGCATAAAATAGTCACTCTTTGCAGAAGATATGATTTTATATATAGAAAATCCCAAAGAGTCAATTATAAAATTGTTGACACTAGTCAACAATCTGAGTAAAACTGCAGGATACAAATCAATATATAGAAATCAATTTCATTTCTTCATAGAAATAATGAAACATCTGAAAAAGAAATAAAGAAAAGTATTTCATTCATACTAGGCATCAAAAACAAACAAAAAATCTTAGTAACTTTCACTAGGGAAGCGAAAGACCTTTACAGTGAAAACTACAAGACTTTGCTGAAAGAAATCAAAGACATAAGCAAACAGAAAGACAGCTCATGTTTGTGGATTCAAAGAATTAATTTCATTAAATATCCATACTACCCAAAGCTATTGCACCCCAGTTCAACTTCTCCCTCTGCCCAGAAAACTTGCCTTCACTCCATCATGTGTTATCCCTGAAGGCACTTCCTGGTCTGCATGCAAATCTCAGTCTGTTTCCTGTAAGATCAAAAGCAACACACAGATGCTCATTCTCACCTCTCCTATGGTACTAGAAGTCTTAACTAGAGTCATTAGTCAAGATGTAGAAATTAAAGGCATCCAAGTCATAAAAGCAGAAGTTAAATAGTCACTCTTTGCAGAAGATAGGATTTTATAAAGAGAACACCCTAAAGAATCAATCATAAAAGTGTTGAGACTAATCAACAATCAGTAAAATTACAGGATACAAAATCAATATACAGAAATCAGTTTAATTCCTTTACAGTAAAAATAAAACATTTGAAAAATAAAGAAATAAGGAAAAATATCTCATTCATAATAGTATCAAAAACAATAAAATCTTAGTAAATTTAACCAGGGAAATAAAAGACCTGTACAATGAAAAGTACAAGACTTTGCTGAAAGAAATCAAAGAAGACATAAACAAATGGAAAGACATCTTGTGTTTCTGGATAAGAATTAATTTCATTAAAGGTCCATACTACCCACAGGCAGCTACATTTTCAACGTAATATTCATCAAAATAGCAAAAACATGTGTTACAGAAATAAACAATCCTAAAATTTATGTTTCAATGTTTAACTGTGATATGTATAGTTTAGACCTATTCATGTTTATCTTACTTATTAGTGGAGCTTCATGGATGTGTAAATTACTATTTTTCATCAAACTTGAGAAGTTCTTGGCCGCAATTACTCCGAAGATTTTTTTTCTGCTCTTTTTCTCTCCTTCTGTTACATATGTTGATATGCTTGATATATTCTACAGTTCCCTGAGGCTATGTTCAGTTTTCATTCTTTGTTTTTCTGTTCATTTCATTCTTTTCTCTATTGATCTGTCCTCATGTTCCGTGATTCTTTTTTTATCTGTCAGGTCAAACTTGTAGTTTAGATCTAGTGACTCACAAATGAATGTATTTTTTTATAGCTGTTTTCTTTGCTAATCCAGCATGTGGGTCCATTCAGAGACAGTTTTTATTAATTGCTCTTTTTTTTTTACTGAATATGTGTTACACTTTCCTATTTTTTGGAACATGGTACTTTTTGTGGAAAATGGAAATTTTTTGATAATACATTCTCTGGATTTTGATCTTGTTCAAGAAGTGGTTGTTCTGCTTTTTTGCATTGTTTTATTATTTATTTATTTATTTATTTATTTATTTATTTATTTATTTTGTATAGTGATTTACTAGAGTGAATTCTTATGAATTAGAATGTTTATCCTTTATGTCTATTCTGTTTAAACCACAAACTTACTGGACAGAGTGCGGAGCCCATGAAAAACAGGTCACAAAACTGTACTTGAAGAGCGAACCCCAGGACCCATCATTCCCCCTGATACAGTGCTATGAAGTCCTTGCCAACAGTGACTAAACTGAGGAGGATAATGGCAGATAACTGGTGATTGGTGCTTATCATGAGTATTACACTTGTGTCAAGCATATAGTAGAATTGGAGAAAGTGTGGGGCGCGTAGGTGGCTCAGTCGGTTAAGCCCCCGACTTCAGCTCAGGTCATGATCTCGTGGTTCGTGAGTCTGAGCCCCGCACTGGCCTCTGTGCTGACAGCTCAGAACCTGGAGCCTGCTTCAGATTCTGTCTCCCTCTCTCTCTGCTCCTCCCCCACTCACACTCTGTCTCTTTCCCAAAAATAAATATTTAAAAAATAAAAAAAAAAAAAAAAAAAGAATTGGGGAAAGTGCCTAATCCTTCAAAGCTTTGTATTTACTCCTTGTAGATATGGATTTCTCCTCTCAACTTCTCAGTTGTTCACATACACGTATTCTCATTTCTGTTTGATAAGAAACAACACAAAGACTTAAGACACCAATAGTAGTGCCATTGATGTAGAAACAACCTAATAATTATACTCCTTATCTATGGGCATTAGAGAATCATGAGTGGGACAACAAATAAATACATCCCTATTTTCTGGTATAATTCAAAAGCAGAGACTTTGATCCCTGCCCAATAGCTCTGAATAGCACCCAGCTGCTTGAACCATTTACCATCCATTATTTGTGGGAAATGTATCAATGATTTTTACTAGATTATTGGATGATCTACTGCTCAATATCAGCCTAATCCCTCCCTCTCAATGAGTTCCTGATTATGGGAGCTCTGCTAACTGTTGAATCATTAAATCTCCTCCTGGAAAATTTAGTCTTTATCTGTGTCCTTCTCCATCAGCAGCAACAGAATTATTCCTCCCACTAGCTTTTATTTCAGAAGTTAACTCTTCATTTCGAAGAACTAGTATAGTGAATTTATTTATTCTTTACTGAGAGTGAAAATCTTTTCCTTTCTCCATTCTAGGTTCTTTGGATGGTCTAATAAATAAAATGACATAAAACAGATTAACAGGAGACAAATTTAATTATATACGTATGGGAGCCCCACAAAGGCATACAGAGTCCAAAACAATATGACAATTGAGGCTTATACACCATCCTAAGAAGAATGAGGTTAAAGGGTAGGGTATTCAAAAAGGGGGAAGACAATTCACAGGAAGTTGAGAAGAGCTCACTTTTGGTTAACAGATGTTTGTCCTGCCATGTGGTTGGAGTTTTTCAGAAATAAAAAGTTATATGTGGGAGTAGCTCTCTTCATGGTAAAGGCACCCTCATCTAGATTCTTTTAAGAACTTAGGAAAATATAAAAAAGATTCTGTGTCTGCTCATTCTTAATTGCCTTCAGCTAAAAAAATTCATATGCAAAATTGGTACTTTTAGAGGTGACATAGTATGCTTCCTTTCACCTGTCTGAACTGTACAAATCAAAAAAAATTTTCTAATGTTTATTTATTTTTGAGAGAGACAGAGCATGAAAGGGGGAGGGGCAGAGAGAGAGGGAGACATAGAATCTGAAGCAGGCTCCAGGCTCTGAGCTGTCAACCCAGAGCCCAACGCGGGGCTCGGACCCACGAACTATCAGATCATGACCTGGGCTGAAGTTGGATGCTTAGCTGACTGAGCCACCCAGGCACCCCTGAACTGTACTATTTATGCAGTTTCAGATATTTGGCAATGTTCTAAACACTAGGCTAATTGTATGTAAGCTATCAGTTCTTATGTATGAAACAAAAATATACTGCAACTCTTTGCTTAGACTTTCAATAAACTGAACCATTATATAATTTTAAATATTTATTTAGAGATTTAGGAACATATACTAAAAGAAAGATATAATTTGCCATGATAGTAATTATACTAGGATCTAATAAAAGTAGAATATAAGATGATATAATTATATTTATTTTATGAAATGATCAAGATGTTACAGGCTCATAGTTCTAGTTTTGGTCCCAAGATATGGAATTGACTACTCTTAGGGAGCCACTGCTTCTTAACACTGGGGGTTAATATTAGAACCAATGGGTATGGAGGTATAAATTGGGTTGTTTATTTAAACACAAGAGGGCAAAGAAGAGATGCCTTAAATAACTCTAGTGACAGAATAACTTATCTCCTCTCTGTTCCTCCATCCTTGCCTGTCTGGTCCCCGACTTCCTTCCTTGGATGTGAATTCATGTTGATGATTGCAACTAACTTGCAGCTTTCATAAGTCTCCTTTGTAAATAGACACTATCAATCCCAGTTTTTCCAGTAACAGTGTGACTATAAAAATACATTTCTAAACAATCACTTATTTCCCTTTTTCCTTTAATGACTTGGCCCAGGCTTCCTGGAATTGCTTTTGAGTTGTGTGAGTCTGAAGTTCTTCTTTTGTCAGCCTTCCAATGACCAACTGTTATGGGAAATAGAAAAAAGTACACTTCAGAGTCATCTGGAAGAACCCCCAAGTCAACTAAAACCTCAGAGTTCATAAGTATCAAAATAAGATTTTCTCATAAGGCTACTGACCGATAATAATGAAAGGCAAAGTATATCCATCAATGATGAGTCACAAAGTTTAATTTTCACTATCTACATATGATCCATAATTTGAATGTTTTCTTTCATACTTTGTGCCGTTGTTCACATGGTCATTATTGACAATTTAACTGCTCACACGCAATTTATCAGGTATCCTGGAATACATTCATGTCTGTTAGCTCATACTTGTACCTTCTCAATTACTCTAAACAAGTTGCAAGTTAGGAAATAAAACAAAGTTTAAATTACAAGTTACCAAAAACCTTATGAATAGATAACTCATACCCAGAAAGTATATAAAGAAAACTTCTATAAACATGCTAAAAGCTAAAATATTGTACTTCAGTTCCAGGGATGAAAAACACAGCTGTATATGGAATGGCAAGAGACAAATGTTTCTAAAGCCTATTCAAGTTTGTATATTCATTTTTACTGTTTATATAGATATACATATATATTATGTATGATTTCTGATTAAAAGCATTTTTTTGCAATTACATAATTAGTTTTTAATTATTTTTCCTGTGGTTACAAAAATGGAGCACACACACATAAAACTAAGACCCATCCCATGAACAACTGGCTCCTGGCATTGGACCAAACTCCACACATCTCAAATCCAGGATAGTAGCTTTGAGAGCCTGCTGGTTATCAGTGTTTGTGGAGAAAACAAGAAATCAATTTCTTCTCTTAGTATATGCCCAACAACTGAAGATACAGAAGGGAAGATAACATAAAATTTTACTAAATTTCTTTCAAATATTTTTTTCTGTCTTAGCAGGCAACTGAAATATGGAAGACATAGACTCATTTTTATTCAAATTTAAAGGATATTATTTTCTCCGCCCAGGACTTGATATAGGCTTTCTAGAAACATTAAATGATTTTGAAATCAGAGAAGATGATGTCTTCATAGTCACATACCCCAAATCTGGTGAGTTCTGTATTCTAATAGCTAATGTAAGAATAAAATGATAACTTTTTATAATATGGTAACTCAGTCTTTTTACCAATATTATATAGAGACATATACACTTAATCTATTAGATAGTATAGAGTTAAATGAATTTTGTATCCTATGAAATAATGTCTTTTATAGTGTAGCTATAACTTTTTTTTTTTGTCAAGGAAATGGAAAAAATGTTGAAGTAGATAAATTGAAGATGGCCTGTCAAACACTAAATGCTGAAGTGGGCTGGAAAACAATGCAGGAATATTTACCATTTAGGTAGCTGCTTCAGACATCATCAAGATAAAAAAAACTTCTGCACAGTGAAGGAAACAATCAGCAAAACTAAAAGGCAACCAACAGAATGGGAGAAGATATTTGCAAATGACATATCAGATAAAGGGTTAGTATCCAAAATCTATAAAGAATTTATCAAACTCAACACCCAAAAAAACAAATAATCTAGTGAAGAGATGGGCAAAAGACATGAATAGACACTTCTCCAAAGAAGACATCCAGATGGCCAACTGACACATGATAAGATGCTCAATATCACTCATCATCAGGGAAATACAAATCAAAACCACAATGAGGTACCACCTCACACAGGTCAAAATGGCTAACATTAACAACTCAGAAAACAACAGTTGCTGGCAAGGATGCGGAGAAAGAGGATCTCTTTTGCACTGCTGGTAGGAATGCAAACTGGTGCAGCCACTCTGGAAAACAGTATGGAGGATCCTCAAAAAATTGAAAATAGAACTACCCTATGACCCAGCAATAGCACTACTAGGTATTTATCCAAGGGATACAGGTATGCTGTTTCGAAGGGGCACATGCACCCCCATGTTTATAGCAGCACTATCAACAATAGCCAAAGTATGGAAAGAACCCAAATGTCCACTGATGGATAAATGGATAAAGAAGATGTGGTATATATATACAATGGAGTATTACTCGGCAATCAAAAAGAATGAAATCTTGGGGCACCTGGGTGGCTCAGTCGGTTAAGCATCCGACTTAGCCCAGGTCACGATCTCGCGGTCCGTGAGTTCGAGCCCCGCGTCAGGCTCTGGGTTGATGGCTCAGAGCCTGGAGCCTGTTTCCGATTCTGTGTCTCCCTCTCTCTCTGCCCCTCCCCCGTTCATGCTCTGTCTCTCTCTGTCTCAAAAATAAATAAACATTAAAAAAAATTTTTAAAAGAATGAAATCTTGCCATTTGCAACTATGTGGGTGGAACTAGAGGGTATTATGCTAAGAGAAATTAGTCAGTCAGAGAAAGACAAATATCATGTGATTTCACTCATATGAGGACTTAAACACACAGAACAGATGAACACAAGGGAAGGGAAGCAAAAGTAATATAAAAATAGGATGGGGGACAAACCATAAGAGACTTTTTTTAAATTTTTTAAACACTTATTTCTTTTTCTTTTTCTTTTTTTTAATATATGAAATTTATTGTCAAATTGGTTTCCATACAACACCCAGTGCTCATCCCAAAAGATGCCCTCTTCAATGCCCATCACCTACCCTCCCCTCCCTCCCACCCCCCCCATCAACCCTCAGTTTGTTTTCAGTTTTTAAGAGTCCATAAGAGACTCTTAAATATGGAGAACAAACAGAAGATTGCTGGAGGGGTTGTTGGAGGGGGGATGGGCGAAATGGGTAAGGGGCATTAAGGAGTCTACCCCTGAAATCATTGTTGCACTATAAGCTAACTAACTTGGATGTAAATTAAATAAATAAAAATATTTTAAAAAGTAATGTTGGGAAATATGGATCACTATATGCAGAAAATACAGCTGTATCCCTAACACCACATAAAGGAGTGAACCCCAAGTGTACTAAGACAGTAATATTAAAGATAAAACTATATAATGATTTATATTATAAAAACAGAAGAAAATCACTGTGACTTAGGAATGGTAAAAAAAACTTATTAAACAAATGTCCAAAGAAGAAAATACAGGTTTCTTTCTGGGGTTAAGGTCCTGGAATAGTAGGAGGACCCATGGTTGCCTCATTTTTTTAACACAGCTAGATAAATATCAAATTATTCTGAATACCAAGGAAATTGTTCTGAGGACTGAGTGAACAAATTGCACAAATGGGGAGAAAAGAGGCCACATCATGTAAGGTAGGAGATGTGGAGACACGATTTGGGCAAGAAAAGTACTGCTGCTACTGCAAATGGGAGGGAACCCTGATCAGGGAGAGAGAGAGAGAGAGAGAGAGGAGGGAGAAGGGCAGGGTGCAGGGCATTGCACAAGAAAACACTTCCCCAAAGCCACTGACAGGCAAAATGAGATGAGCTGATTATCACAAGTTTTTATAAGGTGCGAAGCTCAAAGTCTAAACTTGCAGAAGTCCTCATCATCACCAGAGTGGATCCTGGTAGGTGTAGAAGTACTCCTGTGGAGAAGAAAAGCAGAGGCCCAGAAGAGGGAAAGCTTGGTGTGAGGATCCCCCAGATTTTACTGGGAGAGACAGTTACCCTTAATGGAGTACATTTGAGAGGCGGTGCTGCCTTTCAGGAGACAAAAGAGCCTGCAGGTGTGATTGCATTGCTCTTTCACTAAAATGTAAGCAGGGACAGTTGTTGAGGATGGCTTTTTGATGTGCTTTACCATACACTCCAAGCCCCTGTGGCTTTGTGAAACTGCCCTTCTGGAACAAACCAGCACCAGCCCCGTGTGAGACCCTCCCCCAGAGGATCAGCAGGGATCCACACTGCACCTGGTACCTAAAATTTAGAGCTTTAAAACCCAGTCCCTGCATGAAATAAAACACACAGCACTGCACTGCTGGGTGGGCAGATGGCTGAGACGTAGACAGGATGAAGGCAGAGATTTGAGGGATGTCTGGGACAATGAAGGGAGATAGCTTGCTCTTCTGCGAGGGCTTCTGGAACAGCTTTGGGCATGAATTTCCCTCTCCAGGGAGGATAGAGCTAGCTGACTCAATTTTTATCCCCACTCATCAGCACAGACAGACTACAATGAGCAGCACAGCACCTGCAGTGGAAGCTTGAGCTGCTTACACAAAGATCAACTGCCTGAAGCCTGCAGGTGCTTTTGTATGAGGGCAAGTGTGCCTGAGAGCCAGAGTGGCAGCAGACCTCTTCCCCAGAAGACCAGCACAAATCCCCATATGCACCAAATCTACCCATTATAGAGTGCTGCAAAGCTTCAGATCTAGTGGAAATTGGAGCTAGCCTCTTTTAACAAGCAGACCAAAACATATCTACTTAAAACTCTCTACACACTGGACAAGATCGAAACACTCACACTTCAGGTAAACTGAAATTCTGCAGATGAATGACCTGAGGGAAAGAGCAGTCAAAATACAATAGCAGAGTGCACACAGTATACAGCAGAAACATTTCTTGAAATGCCAGTCCTTGGTCACTATATGACCTCTTATTTACAAAACAATTACTCTCAGGAGCAAGAAAGATAACTGGCTTTTCTAAGTTACAGAAGACAGATACCTAGACAAAATGCCAAGACAGAGGAATTCATCTCAAAAGAAAGAACAAGTGAAAGTCATGGCGGCCAAAGATCTAATCGAAACAGATATAAATAATATGGCTGATCCAGAATTTAAAACAATAATCATAAGAATACTGGGCTTGAGAAAAGTATAGAAAGCACCAGGGAGTCCCTTACTGCAGAGATAAAAGACCTACAAACTGGTCAAGCTGAAATATAAACTGCTATAACCAAGATGTGAAACTGATTGGATGTAATGACCATAGGAAGGAAGAAGCAGAGGAATTAATATGTGATATAGAAGATAATTATGGAAAATAATGAAGCTGAGAAGAAGAGGAAAAGGAAAATATTGGATTATAAATGTAGACATAAGAAACCCAGGGACTCTACAATGTGTAAGGAGTCTCAGAAGAAGAAGAAGAAGAAGAAGAAGAAGAAGAAGAAGAAGAGAGAAAAGGGGGCAGAAGTTTTATTTGAGCAAATTATAGCTGAAACTTCCCTAATCTAGACAAGGAAACAGACATCCAAATCCAGGAGGCATAGAGAACTTCCAGAAAAATCAACAAAAGCAGCCCAACACCAAGACATATCATACTAAAATTTGCAAAATACAATGATAAGAAAGCAATCCTAAAAGAAACAAGGGAAAAGAAATCCCTATCTTACAAAGATAAATAAGGATAGCAGCAGACTTATCCACAGAAATTTGGCAGGCCAGAAGGGAGTGGCATGATATAGTCAAAGTGCTGAATGGGAAAAAATATGCAGCCAAGAATACTCTATTCAGCAAGGTTATCATTCAGAATAGAAAGAGAGATAAAGAGTTTCCCAACAAAATCTCAAAGAGTTCATGACCACTAAACCAGCTCTGCAAGAAATATTAAAGGTGACTCTTTGAGTAATTAAGAAAGACCAAAAACAACAAAGACTGAAAGGAACAGAGAAAATCTCCAGAAAAAACAAGTAATAAAATGGATGAAATTCGTATCTATTAATAATCACTCTAAATTTAAATTGACTAAGTCCTCCAATCAAAAGAAATAGGGTGTTCGAATGGGTAAAAACAAAACAAAACAAAACAAAACAAAACAAAACAAACAAGACCTATCTATATGCTGCCTACAAGAGACTCATTTAAGACCTAGAGACATCTGCAGATGAAAGTGGGGGGAAGGAAAACCATTTATCATGCAAGCCAATGTCAAAAGAAAGCCAGAGTAGCAATATTTATATCAGAAAAACGAGATTTTCAACCAAGACTGTAACAAGAGACAAAGAAGGGTTCTAGGTCCCAATTAAGAAGTCTATCCAATGAGGACATCTAACAATTTTAAATATTGATGCCTCCAACTTGAGAGCACCCAAGTATACAAAACAATGAATAACAAGCGTAAAGGAACTCATTGATAATAATACAATAATGGTAGGGGGTTTTAATACCCTACTTATATCAATGGACATATCATCTATGCAGAAAATCAAGAAGGAAACAATGGCTTTGAATGACATACTGGGCTGGAGGGATTTAACAGACATATTCAGAACATTTCATCCTAAAGAAGTAGAGTACACATTCTTTTCAAGTGCAAGTGGGACAATCTCCAGAATAGATCACATACTAGATCACAAATCAGTCTTCAACAAGTACAAAAAGATTGAGATCATAATATGCATAATATCAGACAATACTATGAAACTTGAGGCCAACCACAAGAAAAAATTTGGAAAGACCTCAAATTCATTGAGGTTAAAGGTAATCCTACTAAAGCATTAATGGGTCAGCCAGTACATTAAAGAAGAAATTGGAAAAAAATACATGGAAGCCAATGAAAATGAAAACACAAAGGACTAAATTTGGGGTGCAGCAAAAGCATACATAAGAAGGGATATATAACAAGAACCTCAATATATAAATACATCCAGCAACCATGAAAAATCTCAAATATTCAACCTAAGTTTATACCTAATGGAGCTGGAAAAAGGACAAGAAATAAAGCCTAAAACTATCAGAAGAGGGGAAATAATAAAGATTAGAGTAGAAATATATGATATAGAAAGAAACAAATATTTGAAATTCAATGAATGTGATATACTACACAAAATAAAATAAAAAATAAGAACAATATGATCCTCTCAGTAGATGCAGGAAAAAGTATTTTACCAAGTACAACATCCATTCATGATAAAAACCTACAACAAAGTAGGGATCGAGGGAACATACTCAACATCATAAAGGGCATATATAAAAGACCCAGAGCTAACAACATCCTCAATGGGAAGAAACTGAGAGCTTTACTGCTATGGTCAAGAAGAAGACAGGGATGCCCACTGTCACACTTGTTATGTGCCATAGTACTAGAAGTCCTAGCCTCAGCAATCAGACAGCAGACAGAAATAAAATATATTCAACTTGCCAAGAGAGTGGTCAAACTTTCACTATTCACCAATGGCATGATACTGTATGTAGAAAACACAAAACTCTTCACCAAAAATTTTCTAGAACTGATACATAAATTCAGGAAAGTCGCAAGATAGAAAATCAACATAGAAATAAGTTTCACTTCTTTACAACAAAAATGAGTCAGCAGAAAGAGAAATCAGCATTACACTTACAAAGGCATAAAAACTCATAAGGTACCTAGGAATAACCTAACCAAATATCTATATTCTAAAAATTTTAGAACACTTCTGAAAGAAATTTAAGACAACATAAAGAAATGGAAATATATTCCACGCTCATGGATTGAAAGAACAAATATTGTTAAAATGTCTTTACTACCTAATTTACTTTACTACTTCAATTCCTCTCAAAATAACACCAGCATTTTTCACAGAGCTACAGCAAACTTAAAAACATACAAAAAATTTGTATGGAACCACAAAATTTCCTGAAGAGTCAAAGCAATTTTGAAAAAGAGAAACAAAGCTGGAGACATCACAGTTACAGACATCAAGTTATATTACAAAGCTGTAATGATCAAGGTAGTATGGTACTGGCAGAAGAACACACAGAGAGATCAGTGAAGCAGAATAGAAAACCCAGAAATGGACCCACAACTATATGGTCAATCTTTGACAAAGCAGGAAAGAATATCCAGTGTAAAAAAAAAATACTGACTCTTTATCAAATGGTTTTGGGAAAACTGGAAAGAAACAAGCAGATAAATGAAACTGGACCACTTTCTTATACCATACACAAAAATGAACTCAAAATGCATCAAAGACTTAAATATGAGACAGGACCATCAAAATCCTAGAGGACAACACAGGCAACAACCTCTTTGACCTCAGCAGTAGCAACTTCCTACCCCACACATCGGCAGAGGCAAGGAGAACAAAAGCAAATGTGAACTATTGGGACTTCATCAAAATAAAAACTTCTGCATAGTGAAGGAAACAAACAACAAAACTAACAGGCAGCCTATGGAATGGGAGAAGGTATTTGCAAATGACATATCTGATAAAGGGTTAGTATCCAAAATCTATAAAGAACTTACCAAACTCAACACTTAAAAAAAAACAAATAATCCAGTGAGGAAAGTAGCAGAAGACAGGAATATATTTTTTTCCAAAAACATCCAGATGGCTAACAGACACATGAAAAGATACTCAATATTAATCATCATCAGTGAAATATAAATCAAAACCACAGTGAGATACCACCTGACACCTGCTAGATTGGCTAAAATTCACAGTGCAGGAAACAATAGATGGTGGACAAAGATGCAGAGAAAGAGGAACCCTCTTACACTGTTGGTGGGTATGCAAACTGGTGTAGCCACTGTGGAAACAATATGGAGTTTCCTGAAAAAGTTAAAAATAGAACTACCCTATGACCCAGCAATTGTACTACTAGTATTTACCCAAAGGATACAAAAATACTGATTCAAAGGGGCACATGCATGCCAATGTTTATACTAGCATTTTCAACAATAGCCAAATTACGGAAAGAGCCAAATGCTCATAGACTGATGAACGGATAAAGAAGATGTGTTTTATACATACAATGGAGTATTACTCAACCATCGAAAAGAATGAAATCTTGCCATTTGCCACAATGTGGTTGGAGCTAGAGTGTATTATGCTAAGTGAAATAAGCCAGTCGGAGAGAGACAAATACCATATGATTTCATTCACACATGGAATTTAGTAAATAAAACAGATGAGCACATGGCGGGGGTGAGAATAGAGGAAAATGAACCACAAGAGACACTTAATGATAGAGAACAAACTGAGGATTTATGGAGGGAGGTGTGTGGGAAACGGGGTAGAAGGGTGATGGGCATTAAAAAGGGCACTTGTGGTGATGAACACTGGCTGTTATTTGTAATTGATAAATCAATAACTTCTACTCCTGAAACCAATATTACTCTATGTTAAAAGATTAGAATTGAAATAAAAAACTTGAAACAAAAAATAAAATACAGGCAAAACTTTAAACTTTAATAAATTCAATTACATCAAAGTTAAGCAGTTTGGGTTTTGCTTCACTAAGAATCATTTGGGCAAAGTTAATAGGTGACAGAAAGAATATACATGCTATGTCTACAATGAAAAAAATATTTTTTATCTACCATATATTGGAACTACAAATCAAGTGTGGGGCAGCAATCTGAGAATAAAAAGAGTCAAAGAAATAATCTGAAAATTTACAGAAGAAAACCACCCTCCGCCAATACCAAAAAAACCCCAAGTTGGTAGACAATGATATATTACTTTACATCTACTAGACTGACAAAAATTAGAAAATGAGTAAATCTTAACATGGCAAGGAGTGCAGAGAGATGTATATGCATAAGCATTTTACCCCTGGGAGAATAGTTTAAAGCAGCCATTCTTTGGAAAGCAGTATGGCACTACCTGGACAACTAAAATACACCTATAACAGGCAATTCCTCTCCTGAATATTTGTCCCTATGAAAATCTCATACAGGTACATAGTGAACACGAATGAGGATATACATGGCAGTGTTGTTTGGGTTGGGGTGTCCATTGGTGGAAAATGGATAGGTCAGTGCAGGAATGCACACCCAGAAACATAGACAGCATCTATTAAGCACATTGGATCAGATGTAGCATGTAAATGAACATTAAACCACAGCACACAGTGGCAAACAGAAAGAAATGATGCACATGGATAGGAAATAGAAACACATACAACAATACACGTTCCACAAGAACACTTTCCAATGAGGAATGCACTTTAAACCCCAACACCTGCTTTTCTGTGGTGGGGGTAGTAGTAGGAATTGAAACAGCAAGTGAGAATAAATGGACAAACAGAGAGGGAGGGCCTTTGGTGAATCAGTGTTATTAATATAGCATGAACTGAAGAAGATAATTCGTATCTCATTACACTAACGCCTGACTATCAAATAGGCCAAGAAAAATAAAGAAAGGAAGGAAAGGAGGGAAGTGGGGAGAGAGAGACAGAGAGAGAGGGAGGGAGAGAGGAAGAGAGAGGGGGGATTGGGAAAAGTGTAAAAGGGAGAGTGGCAGAAGAAGCTGAAAACAGATATCTGAATTTTTGAATCTCTGCAGAGATTTTTACATCATATTGTTTGAATCCCTGCAGAACTGTGCCATGATTGAAAACCTGTCAGCCCTCCTGAATCTGTGATTCCTCCTGCAGAAGCAGTATCTTTTATCTGGGAAAGCAAAAGGATGAAAGAAACCTTCCAGAGCCTTATAACAAGTTTTCATGAATTTGAACTCATTGAGTTACCAGCTGAGGTAACATGCAGGCACACGTGGTCATGGTCTTCCCTGTGCAACACTGGAGGACTAAAACCACCAATATTAAGATAATGAGATGACCAGATAAGTTGCACCCCACCTGCACCTGCTAGCAAGGCTTCTGCACCCAAAACTGATCTTGCTCACCAGGTGCTGCTGCTTAGCATGGGTGATTGGATGGTCTTAGGAAGGAAGGCTAGGATGGGAATTGATGAGGGGCCAGTGGGTTTTCTCATTTCAGAAGTTGATTGGAACCTTTCTGGGACTTACGATTTTTAGTTGGGTACGTTTTTTTTAAGAACATTGCCTGGATATATCTGAACCATGACCTTTATAGAGGGTATGTTTTAATCTTATACCCTTAATCTTAATCTTTATATGAATCATGTAAATTAAGTGTAAGAAATCTAAAGCAGGCAATTACACGCAAATATCCTGAGACAAATGTCCTCTTTAATTAGAATTAAGAGAAGTAGTCATCAGAAAAATGTGTCACATCCTACATACAGTGAAAGGCCCAACTTTAGGCATCATCCTTCCCTTCCTGTCTCCATGTGGGTCACAGGGCTTTCCTTAGGGATTTATAATGAACACTATTTCCTTAGGTGGACATCATGTGCACAGTAGGAAACATGGGGAAGGGGAGAAAAATGGAAAGTGACTCCTTCAGTGAAATTCCTTTTTTTTCTTTTTGTTTATATTACCTAAAGTCCTATGAGTGGGCTTGTGGAAGGAAATCTAGAGGCAGACATAGAAGGTAATTTAAAAGTCCCATATATGAAGCAGAAGAAAGCACAGAAGATTCAAAGAATCAATTAGTGCGACAAACTCCCACAGAGTTTCAAATGTAGCATCCCCTTAAAAGGAAAAATAAAGAAAATGTTTGTTTTCTTTTACTCATACTGCATTTTTAATATATTAAAAATTCCATTCTGACCAAATTACCATTATACATGTTATAATAACAAACTCTTATTAAAATACTGATGGTACTTCTATCTGTACATCATTGAAAACAAAAATAATTGTTTTACAGGAACCATCTGGTTTCAGCAGATATTAAACTTGATTTATTTTGATGAACATCGAAAAAGCACTGGGAATCTGGAGACAGTTTTTCGAGTTCCCTATTTTGAGTACCCCAGTCAAAACACGGATTTTGTTAAAAGACCATCTCCTCGTCTCTTCACTACCCACCTCCCATACTATTTGGTTCCAAGTGGCCTGAAGAACAAAAAAGCCAAAGTAAGAAAGAGACTATGGCTGTTGAAAGACAACTGCTCTTTTTCTTTATTTCATTTCCTTTCATTACACTGACACTGCATTCATCAAGCTGAAGCAAATGTGGCATTTGACATGCTTTTATTTTCAATAGCCATTTTGTTCTTATCGTGGAGAATCTGATTTTTACCTTGTACCCTTTTCCTGATCACATATGTAATACAGCCATTAAAATGAAAGAGTGTATATCTGTGCATTTAATTAACTTTATAATGTAAATTATAATATAATACACATTTTAGATTATATATCCTTCCATTTTTTTAATTAGCTTACTTACTAGGTGCACTTACAATACTAGCAATTCCTTCACTGCTCTCAGTGTCCTCACCACTACCTTTTCATACTTCCACCTATTTTGGTTGGGCACCATGGATAGAGGTGTGTCTGGCGGAGTAATTGAGAGCCGCAGGCCAATCATGGAGGGAGACGCAATGTAGAGAAGGGGAAACCCAAAATACAAAGAACACTGAATGTCTACAAGACATAGTTAGGAAATTATAAAGTTAAAAAAAAAAACATACTTCACCCAATTGGAAGGTATTCGGGTAAAAATATGATGTAATGAAAGCAACAGAAATAATGACTACTTCCTTTCTTTGCAGATTATTTATGTATACAGAAACCCTAAGGACGTTATGTGCTCATATTTTCACTTTTCAAAGAAGATGCCATTACCTGCTGCAAGCACCTTTGAGGAATTCATGACACTATTTCTAGAAGGAAAAGGTAAATAAACTTATATAAAGCAAGTAATAAGTTTGCTGTCCTGGAGTGAGGTTTAAGCTTAGTGAATATGACAGAGGGTAAAAAAGAAGCTGAAGTAGAGCTGAATGAGGGTGAGTAATCAATGTATTAAGCCATTGGTAGGGTTGTCCTAGATGACCATGCCCTGCCATTGTTACAAATTATGCTGCCCCTGGCTTCTCTCAGTAGACTGTCAAGATTACAAAGTCGTATCACAAAGGAATATTTACATTTAGCTATGAAAACAGTGGTTCATAAGCACAGGGGTTTCTGTTCTAGCTCAGTGAGAAGAATCTCAGTTCAGATCACAGGTTTGGAGCTTTGCACTGCATATTGCAAATGGCTGCTGCCAGGAGCTTCTATTTGATAAAGTTCTATTCCATATTTCTTTCTTTTTTATTAAATTTTTATATATTTATTTATCTGTAAATGTTTATTTTTGAGAGAGAGTGAGAGAGAAAGGAAGTGCACGCTAGTGGGGGAGGGGCAGAGAGAGGGAGACAGAGGATCTGAAGTCTGCTCTGTGCTAACAGCAGAGAGCCCTATGCGGGGCTCCAACTCAAAAACCATGAGATCATGACCTGAACCAAAGTCAGATGCTTAACCAACTGAGCCACTCAGGCACCACTTTTATTTATTTTTAAAGTAATCTCTACACCCAACATGGGACTCCAACTCACAACCCTGAAATCAAGAGTTGTATACTCTATCCACTAAGCAAGCCAGGACCCCACCCCCCGCACTTCCTTTTGTGAGGAGGCACCACTGTAGCTGGTTGAGCAGGAGCCAGTCCTCTGAAGTAGAGGTGATGATCTGGAACAGGAGAGCTATGTTTAGTGTCAAATGTACTGTGCAGAGCAGAAGTGACTCCTCAGGGATCCCACATGTTCCATGTAGCCAGGAAAAAGTTCTATGTGCTTGGGAAGACCAGGAGGAGTGAGAAGGAGAGGATTCTTTCCTCCATTTTCCTCCTTGGTTTTTCTAACCACATGCTATGTTGATTTTGTGTCTATTTTAAGAGACTAATTTCTCCTCGAGTTCATGTAATTGTTTTCTGGTAGAAGCTTGATGGTTCTCCCATAACCAGGTGCTAGGGGAAATCAGGACTCTAGCAGCACACTTCCTTTTCCTTCTTTGTTACTAAAGACTCCTGCATCTCCTAAGACTATAACTCATTTTCAGCGTGTTCAACACATTTACTTAATGACTATCTATTCTTCTCGCAGTGCTGGGAAGCCTTTGGTTTGACCACATCAAAGGTTGGCATGAGCACAAAAGCCTCTTCAACATCGAGTTCATGATGTATGAGGAGTTTAAAAAGGTGAGAAAAGTGACATTAGTAACTTCACAGAATCTGTAAGGCAGCCTGGCTGAACGTATTGATTGCTCATGCCCAGAACACCCAAAGGGCGATATCAAATTTGAGATCCCAGATGAAGTGGACCAGGAGACATTTTTCCAGTATCACTTCTGTACTTTGTTTGCCAGGTTTTCATTTACAGCTAATACTGGAAGTTTCTTTTCAAAAATCGTCTGTGTGTGAGGAATTGTATGTGTATGTATATGATATGCATACGTTTGATTATTTAGAGTCAGACTATTGGTCTCTCTTTCATGGATTGTGAAATCTATTTTCTGCACTATTCATTCTAATAACATTCTAAATGTTATGTTCATCATTCTTGGGTGCATCTCTTGGGAAACTTTAATCTTGTCTGCATTGTGTATGATTAAAAATTCCCAGAAAAATTAAATGAAAATGCCTCCATATGATTAGACATAATTCAGCACCCAGTACAGCCAACTCTAATTGGCTTAAAATGTAGGAACTTCTGTTGTTTATTGACTGAATCCCAGAGGAAGGCTACCCTTATGCTGAGTGTTACTGCTAAGCAGTCAAGAATGTTCCGGCATTATCTGTCTTTCTTTTGTATCATATTTGGTGTGGCAAGGATGTCTCCCATCATGGTAGCAAGGCAGTTGTAGTTGTGTCCTCAGATGATAACATGTAAGGCAGAAAGAGAGGGAACTGGGATAAAGGGGCCTTCTTGCCCTGCTCTATTTCTACTTTTTCTCTAGGAGGAAAATCATACTAACTTCTCTTTGACTTCCTCTTTCTTTTTTAAAAAAGTTTATTTTGAGAAAGAGAGTAAGAGAGCATAAACAGTGCAGGGGCATAGAGAGAGGGAGGGAGGGAAAGAGAGAGAGAGAGAATCCCAAGCAGGCTCAGATCAGTCAGTGTAGAGCCGGAGGCAGGGCTCAATTCCATGACCCATGAGATCATGACTTGAGCTGAAATCAATAGTCAGGCTCATAACCAACTGAGCCACCCAGGAGCCCCTTGACATCCTCCTTCTGTTTCAATGCCAAAATTGGGTCATATGACCAATGAGAATAATCTCTTGTAGAGACAATAGAATTGCTTTGAGGATCATGGATCAACTAGAATCATTACTGAATCAGGACTGGGCACTAATACCAGAACATCACCAGGTGAACTCTTAGCAGGGAAGAAGAGAAAGAGCTGAGAGGCAAGTTCTCCTAAGGACGTCTCCATCCTGAGTATTTGTCACTGGTCTGTTACACCTGCCCCAGAGCATGATACTAAGCCTAGACTTTCTTGTTGAGTCCATATCACCTACCAAATAGAGATTCAGTGTCTGGCTCGCCTTGAAACCTTCCTCACGATATGATCCCACTATTGGTTCCACCCTCATCTCCAATATTCTCATCCAAAGCCAGTTTCCACTGGCTCTACGGAAATTGAACTTCTAACTGTCCTGTGACCTGTTATCTCACAACTTCTACGCAACCACAATGTTGCAGATATTCTTTCATTTCTCTAGACTCCATATCTTTAGTTTGTCTACCTAGAAAATTCCCATTTTTGCTTTAATTCCCAGAACAAATTTCTTGTCTTTGTTGAAATATTCTGAGTTCTGTTACACAATTAGTCTTTCCCAAAGGTCCTCGTACTGAATTCCTAGGATTCATCCCCAGTTGTGTCTCTGTTCACTCGCACCATCTCACAGGGCAGTGTCTGTCATTTAGTAGCTACTCCCCAAATACTTGCCGGTAACACAGATAAAACAAAATACGAGTGTTCTCAAAATGAACCCAAATGTGCTCTCAAACAGTGGACAAGTGATGGATTAATTTATCAAGAAGGAATAAGCAAGTCACATCTCAAGGAACAGCTCCACTTTCTAAGCAACCTAAGCACCTACGATGTTCACTCCCATAATGATATTTATCTATGACACTTGTATTAGTCTTCTTTGTGATAACATGCATGATTTATCATACTGTGATTTATTTCAGGATCTCAGAGGTTCTATGTTAAAAGTCTGCAAATTTCTGGGGAAAGAATTAAGTGATGAGGACATGGATACTGTGGTGGGCCAGGCCATGTTTGAGAACATGAAGTTAGACCCACGGGCAAATTATGACAATATACTAAAGGACCAATTTGGGATACAAGAAAAAGGTCATTTCCTTCGCAAAGGTGAAGTTGAACAGTGAATGTCTGTATTGTACTGTGTCACAAATGAACCAAGTGTAGCTTCTAAGCTTCCTGGCTCACTTTTCTAACATGGACCCTTATGGCCCAGTTCCCGTCACTAGACAAATGATTTTCCATGATTTCTTCTTGTTGCTCTTCAAGAGACTATATAATGTAAGTGAATGTATCTGATGAATAGCCTAAAATCAAAAGGCCTTCTCCATGGCCCCTGGAAATCTACCAATGCCAGTACAATGTCTGCCACAAAATGGTTGTTCATTTACTGTTAGATTGTTTCCTTCCATTAGCATGGGATCGGCACATGATGATGAGGCAATGCTGGGGCTGTTGGCCAACAATGACTGCCCTTCCATTTCTGTGATTTATCCCTGAGTCTCCCCAGGGCTGAATTAACAACATGCATTCACTGATCTTTTGTTATTGCACAGGACTATCATGTGTCCTCTAGTAAACCTCATAAAAATGTGTAAGTTTCTCTCATTTATTATAATATCTCATACCTCTGATGAGTGAGTTTTTAAGTGAATGACTCCTTCCTGTAACTGATAAATTTCACCATGTTTTAATATTTTCGTTACTTGTATAATCATTCTAAGTTATATTTATGATCTTCTATCTTAGTACATGGAACATCTATAATGCAGAACTATAGACATAAATTTTGCACTTAATCATAGGGTTCCATGCCTCTTTTTCAAGTAGTAATAAATATTGGCTTTGATTTCTCTCAGTATTTCCGTCACCTGGTCTCTTCATATATCTTTACCTGCTCAATTAAAAAATGTGAAGCACTGGTAACTCGGAGCCAACCTAAAGTGGAGACATTCCCTTCCTGTTATGCTCAGAACACCCTGTCTTGTAGTAGACCACATCCCTTCTCAGCTGCCATCATCATTGCACTTGAAGTTTGTTTTCCCTTGAAAAAATAAATTTTTCTGTGTTTATACATCTTTAACTTACCTGAAAATGAGAGACTCAAATAGCTAAGAAGACAAGGAGGAGGAGTCAATTTTCCTTGTGGAAGTAAAGCACATTCCCATATGTTTCTTCTACATAGACATGTACTTTTCTCTTACATTTTATCTAAAGGAACATCATTTGCACTAACTTTACCACTCCTACATGGTTTTCCTTTGTGTTTTCAGTTTTGTTAGTATTTCAGTTTGTTTCAGTCATTTGTTTATTTCAGAGTGCTTTTACAATCAGTGTTTCTTGTCTTGCCTTTCCTTCTATCACCACATTTGTCATCACATCTCTGTGTCTATAACTTTTTTAAATATAATTTATTATCAAGTCAGCTAACATACATTGTATACAGTGTACTTTTTGTTTCGGTGATAGATTCCCGTGATTCTTCGCTTACATACAACACCCAGTGTTCATTCCAACAGGTGAGATGCCCATCACCTATTTTCCCCTCTCCCCTGCGCCCCCCCACCTACCCATCAACCCTCACCTTTGTCTCTGTATTTAAGAGTCTCTTATGGGTTTGCCTCCCTCTGTGTTTGAAGTTATTTTTTCCCATTGCCTTCCCCCACGGTCTTCTGTTAAGTTTCTCTCAAGTTCCACATATGAGTGAAAACATATGATATGTCTTTCTCTGACTGACTTATTTCACTTAGCATAATGCCCTCCAGTTCCATCCACGTTGTTACAAATGACCAGATTTCATTCTTTCTCATTGCCAAGTAGTATTCCATTATATATATAAACCACATCTTCTTTATCCATTCATCAGTTGATGGACTCTTTCCATAATTCCATTCATCAGTTTTCGGCTCTTTCCATAATTTGGCTATTGTTGAAGGCACTGCTATAAACATTGACCCTTTCAAACAGCATACTTATATCCCTTGGATAAATACCTAGTAGTGCTATTGCTGGGTCATAGGGTAGTTCTATTTTTAATTCTTTGAGGAACCTCCACACTGTTTTCCAGAGCGACTGCACAAGTTTGCATTCCCACCAACAGTTCAAGTGGGTTCCTGTTTCTCCACATCCTCACCAATATATGTTGTTTCCTGAATTGTTAATTTTAGCCACTCTGACTGGTGTGAGGTGGTATCTCAATGTGGTTTGATTTGTATTTCCCTGATGATGAGTGACATGGAGCATCTTTTCATGTGTCTGTTGGCCATCTGGATGTATTTTTTGAATAGACACTGGAAAAGTGTCTATTCATGTCTTCTGCCCATTTCTTCACTGGATTATTTGTTTTTCAGGTTTTGAGTTTGCTAAGTTCTTTATAGACTTTGGATACTAACCCTTTATCAGATATGTCATTTGCAAATATCTTCTTCCATTCCATCAGATGCCTTTTAGTTTTGTTTTGTTGATTGTTTCCTTTGCAGTGCAGAAGCTTTTTATCTTGATGAGGTCCCAATCGTTCATTTTTGCTTTTATTTCTCTTGCCTTTGGAGACGTGTCAAACAAGAAATAGCTGCAGGTGAGGTCAAAGAGGTTGTTGCCTGTTTTCTCCTCCAGGGTTTTGATGGTTTCCTGTCTCACATTCAGGTCTTTCATCCATTTGGAGTTTATTTTTGTGTATGGTGTAAGAAAGTGGTCCAGTTCATTCTTTGGCATGTTGCTGTCCAGTTCTCCCAGCACCATTTGCTAAAGAGACTATCTTTTTTCCATTGGATACACTTTCCTGCTTTGTTAAACATTAGTTGGCCATACATTTGTGGGTCCAATTCTGGGTTCTATATTCTATTCCATTGATCTACGTGTCTGTTTTTGTGCCAGTACCATACTGTCCTGTTGATTACAGCTTTGTTGTAGAGTCAGGGGTTTTGATGCTTCTCGCTTTGGTTTTCTTTTTCAACATTCCTTTGGCTATTCTGGGTCTTTTGTGGGTCCATATAAATTTCAGGATTGTTTGCTCTAGATTTCAGAAAAATGCCAGTGCAATTTTGATTGGGATTGCATTGAATGTGTAGATTGTTTTGGGTAGTGTTGCCATTTTAACAATATTTGTTCTTCTAATCCATAAGCAAGGAATGTTTTTCCATTTCTTTGTGTCTTCTTCAATTTCTTTCATAAGTTTTCTATAGTTCTCATCATACAGCTCTTTTACATCTTTGGTTAGGTTTACTCCTAGATATTTTATGGTTCTCAGTGCAGTTGTAAATGGGATCAATTTCTTGATTTCTCTTTCTGTTACTTGTTTATTGGTGTATAAAAACGCAACCAATTAATATACATTGATTTTGTATCCTGCGACTTTGCTGAATTCATGTATCAGTTCTAGCAACTTTTTGGTGGAGTCTTTCGTGTTTTCCATGTACAGTATCATATCGTCTGTAAAAAGTGAAAGTTTGACTTCTTCTTTGCCAATTTTGATGCCTTTTATTTCATTTTGTTGTCTGATTGCTGAGGCTAGGACTTCCAACACTATGTTAAACAACAGTGGTGAGAGTGGATAGCCCCGTCATGTTCCTGATCTCAGAAATTAACTAACTTTGCTAGTTAAGGGTCTGTTCAAATTTTCTATATCTTCCCATTTGAGTATTGGTAGTGTGTGGGTGTCTAGAAAATTGTCCATTTCTTCCAGGTTGTCCAGTTTTTTGGCATATAATTTTTCATAGTATTCTCAAATTGTTTTATTTCTATGGTGTTGGTTGTGATCTCTCTTCTTTCATTCATGATTTTATCTATTTGGGTCCTCTCTCTTTTCTAATTAGAAGTCTGGCTAGGCAGTTATCAATTTTGTTCATTTTTTCAAAAACAAACAGCTCTTAGATTCATTGATCTGTTCTATTCCTTTTTTGGATTCTATACTTTTTATTTCTGCTCTAATCTTTATTGTTTCTCTTCTTATGCTGGTTTTGGGGTTTCTTTGCTCTTCTGCTTCTAGTTCCTTTAAGTGTGCAATTAGGTTATGTATTTAGGACCTTTCTTGCTTCTTGAGATAGGCCTGGGTTGCAATGTATTTTCCCCTTAGGACTGCCTTTGCTGCATCCCAAAGGGTTTGGACTGTCATGTTTTCATTTTAATTTGCTTCCATATATTTTTTAATTTCTTCTCTAATTGCCTGGTTGATCCATTCATTCTTTAGTAGGATGTTCTTTAACCTCCATGCATTTGGAAGCTTTCTAAATTTTTTTTGTGGTTGATTTCAAGTTTAATAGCATTGGGATCTGAAAATATGCATGGTATGATCTCAATTCTTATATATTTATTGAGAGCTCTTTTGTGACCCAGTATGTGATCTACCTTGAAGAACATTCCATGTGCACTCGAAAAGAATGTGTATATTGCTGCTTTTGGATGAAAAGTTCTGAATATATCTGTCAAGTCCATCCAGTCCAGTGTGTCATTCAAGGCAATTGTATCTTTATTGATTTTCTGCCTAGATGATCTGTCTATTGTTGTAAGTGGAGTGTTAAAGTCCTCTGCAATTACCATATTCTTACCAATAAGATTGCTTTTGTTTGGTATTAATTATTTATGTATTTGGGTGTATCAAGTTGGGGGGATAAACATTTACAATTGTTAGCTCTTCTTGATGGATAGACCCATAATTATGATATAATGTCCTTCTTCAACTCACGTTACAACCTTTAGTTTAAAATCTAGTTTGTCTGATGTAAGTATGGCTACTCCATCTTTCTCTGGACTTCCAGTAGCATGATAGATGGTTCTCTAACCCCTCACTTTCAATCTGAAAGTGTCCTCAGTTCTAAAATGAGTCTCTTGTAGGTGACATACAGATGGATCTTGGGTTTTTTGTCCATTCTGATACCTTATGTCTTCTGAGTGGAGCATTTAGTCCATTTTCATTCAGACTTATTATTGAAAGATATGGATTTAGGGTCATTGTGTTGTCTGTAGGTTCCATGCTTGTGGTGATGTCTCTGGTCCTTTGTAGTCTTCACAGCATTTCACTCACAGAGTCCCCCTTAGGATTTCTTGCAGGGCTGGTTTAGTTCATGAGCTCCTTCAGTTTTTGTTTGTATGGGAAAGGCTTTATCGCACAAACATTCTTGACTGCATACTTTTTGTATTAAGCACATTGAATATTTCCTGCCACTCCCTTCTGGCCTGCCAAGTTTCAGTGGTGAGGTCTGCTACTATCCTTATGTTTCTACCCTTGTAGATGAAGGCCCATTTGTCCCTAGCTGCTTTCAGAATTCTCTCTTTATCTTTGTATTCTGCCAGTTTCACTATGATATGCCTTGCAGAAAACCAATTCTTGTTAAATCTGAAGGGAGTTCTGTGCTTCCTGAATTTGGATGTCTGCCTCCTTACCCAAATGAGGGAAGTTCACAGCTATAATTTGTTCAAGTAAACCTTCTGCCCCTTTCTCTCTCTTTTCCTCTTCCAGAACTCTTATGATATGGATATTATTTTATGTTTCATTGAATCCCTTAGTTCTCTAATTCTCCCTTGTGGTCTAGTATTTTCTTATCTCTCTTTCCCCAGCTTCATTGTTTCCCATAATTTTATCTTCTATTTCACTTAATCTCCCCTCTACTTCCTCCCTCCTTGATTTCACTGCATCTAATTTATTTTGCACTTCATTTACAGCATTTCTTAATTCATCATGACTATTCCTTAGTTCTTTGATCTCTGCAGCAATAGATTCTCTGCTGTCTTTTATGCTTTTTACAAGTCCAGCAATAATCTTATGACTATTATTCTAAATTCTTGCTCAGATATATTGTTTGCATCCATTTAGCAATTCTCTAGTGTCATTTCTTCCTGGAATTTCTTTTGAGGAGAATTCTTCTGTTTTGTCATTTTGGCTAGTTTTCTGTCCCATATGTGTTTTAATAGTATGTCCTGCACTTGTGAGCACTTTTATATTAAAAAGGGGTCATACACTGTCCAGGGCCTGGCCCTTCAGGAGGTGTTTTTTGGAGTATGTTTCTTGCTCTCTGTTGTCACTTTGGTTGCTTTATCTCCCTACTTGTAGTGATGTTTTGGACCCTCCACCAGGTGTGCTTTGATTTGTTCATTGAAGTAACTCTGGAAAAAATTTTAAAAAGGGTGGAGGTGGTGGAAGAAACCTTATCCCATACAAAGAGAGAAATGACAGGGGTGGGGAAAAAGGAAAGGAAAAAAAAATTGACTGGGCAGAGAATCAGAGAAACTATACAGCCTAACCCAGAGAGAGAGAGAGAGACAGAGAGAGAGGAAAATAATGAAGAAGGAGATACAGAAGATGTATAAAAAGAATAGATTAAAAATGTCTGCATGAGGCATCTGGGTGGCTCAGTCAGTTAAGCATCCTACAATGGCTCCGGTCATGATCTCGGGGTTTTTGGTTTCGAGCCCCATGTCGAATTCTGTGCCGACAGCTCAGAGCCTGGAGCCTGCCTCAGATTCTGTGTCTCTCTCCCTCTTTGCCCCTCCCCTGCTTGTGCTCTGTCTCTCTCTGTCTCTCAACAATAAATAAATGTTAAAAATTTTTAAAAAGAATTTCTGATTAAACAAACCAACAACCAGAATAACCAGAATAGACAAGGGAAGGAATAAGAGAAAGAAAAGGAATAAGAAAAAAAATTACACACACACACACACACACACACAAAATAAGAATTGACCAAGAACCAATTCAGAAAATGCAAAACGCTGGACCTATATCTGCCAGTGCCTTGGGGCTGGTGGCTGTGCTGGTCTGGAGGAGGGGCGGTATGATTCCCTCCGGTGTCAATCTTGCTCCAGTAGATACATAGTTACCAGGTGTAGAGGGGCATGGTTTCCTATAGGCAGGTCCTGCCTCCACTGTGGGCTCCTTGTCCGTTTCCTGAAGCCCCACCTTGTTGGTGAGGGGGAGATAAATGGGATACCCCAGCCTCTCCCCACCAGACTGGGAGTCCCAAACCACTCTTTTCAGGCTATCCTCACAGTGCCCTGCCGGTGCAAGTGGGTCAGTTCGTTCAATGTCTTAAAGGATCCTTCTCTGCACAGCCTGGTTCCGGGGAAGTGCCACTCCGTCAAGCCAGCCAACAAAGGGCTTCTGACTCCTCACATTGCCACATGGGCACAAGCCACTGGTTTGCCCTGCTCCAGTCTTCTGTGCCTCCCAGGCGCTAGACTGGGATTCAAACCCCCATGTCTTAAAGGATCTCACTTCCTGCGTCCCGGTCCCAGGGTAGGGTCACTCCACCAGCCAGCTGACAAAGGGTCTCTGACCGGCAGGCACCTGCAGGCTCTTTTGTCCTTGGAGGCTATATGACTTCTTCCCACAGCACTATAGGGAGAGGATAGCTCTCTCCAACTGCACCTGTCAGCTCGAGAGCTGGGGCTGGCTCCACTTCTCCTCAGGTGCTTGAGCAGGACAGTAGGCTCCAGTCCAGACAAAGCTCCGCAATCTTAGAATGAGGTAGGAATTGGTTCTTTTTCCTTTTTTTCCATTCCCCGGTCTGTGGTTTTGGGTTTTTTTTAATATTTTTTTAATGTTTATTTTTGAAGGAGAGAGAGACAGAGTGTGAGTGGAGGAAGGGCAGAGAGAGAGGGAGACACAGAATTAGAAGCAGGATCCAGGCTCTGAGCTGTCAGCACAGAGACCGACGCGGGGCTCGAATTCACAACAGCGAGATCATGACCTGAGCCGAAGTCAGATGCTTAACCGACTGAGCCACCCAGGGGCCCCCTGGTCTGTGGTTTTTCTCTTGTCCAAATTCATTCCTACACTTCCACAGTTTCTCTTTCTCTTCCTTTTGTCTCTCCACTGAAGGGGATCCCTCCCTCTGTGCCTACGCCCCCCCCCATTTTATCTCTCCCAATTTGCAATCACACACCTATGGCCTGCCAAGTTGTCCCCGTGGGCCTCTGGAGATGCTTCTGTCACTCTGTAGCCTGGATTCCTGGGATTCCCAGTCTTCTGGCCTCAATACTGCCATGTTTGAGGGAGGAGGGAACTTTGGGTCCCCCTACTTCTCTGCCATCTTGACTCCTCCTGTGTCTATAAGTTTAATGTAAAACTTTAATAAGCCTTCTGTGGGTACAGATGGAAGAGTTACAGGTGAGCCATTCAAAACTGTAAGAACTTGGGCTATATTTTAAAAATTCTCTGAGCATCCATGTCCTTGTCAGTAAATATTTGCCCAGGGACATCTGATTTTTGAAACCTTTAAAGGACTCCTGTGAACTCTAATAGCCCATGCTAGCCTGGAACAAAATGGTAAAGTAGTTGCATGAGTTTTCTCCTTTTCCAGGTGGCTGACAGCTAAGGAGTTGGGCTAGCTATCTTAAATCACATCATATTTACTGTGATGAGTTTGTGTGCCCTCTTGCCATCAGGTGGGAGAGGAAGGGCATGCTCATGTGCAGGAGCAACTGGGGCCTTAGCGGGGAGGAAAATGGAAGTGTAAACAATGGTGTTTCTCCCAACACTAGGGCATCATGCCCCCTCATCCCAGAGTCTTCGTTGAAACAGTTTGTTTGCTTTTCCTCCAGGTACCATTGGAGACTGGAAAAATTACATGACTGTTGAGCAGAATGAAAGGTTTGACAAGGTTTTCCAAAAGAATATGAAAGATTTTCCCTTAAAGTTCATCTGGGATATGAATGAGGAATAGAATTCTAGGTGATGCACAACTATTTTCAGAAATCACCTTCAGAAGGAAATATATTGAATTTTACATTTTCATCTTTGACTGTCATGGGCTTATTACTGAAAACTCTCAATGATTAATAAATATTAATATGTTGTCTTTACATCATTTTCCATCTGTGGCCTGTTTTCCATTTGCTGAATTCCTCAGTTTGTGATCAGGAGAGGATTCCTCTCTTTGTTTTGGTGTATAATTATGGGGTTGATTTTATTCTACATTCAGCAATTCCAAAGCTCTTGAGCAACAAAGGAGGTCTTAATGTATGATTGATTTGAAATCATAAAATAGAAGCCTTGTCACTTATAAAAAAACGATTTGTGGTTTTTCTTCATATTTTAGAATTTAATTTTTAGGTGGTCAGATGAGTCAACATTTCATTTTATGGTTTCTATGTTTTGTTTCTAACAGAGTGTTCCTGTCACAAGTATGTTCATGTATTCATAAATCCTATTTTTATTTAATCTGAACATTTGTCTTGTGTTGTAAGACACAAAATCATTTAATGAATAGCCATCATTTTCCTACTGATTAAAATGGACATTATCTTGTTCTAAAGAATTGTCTGCCCATGAGTTGATTTACATAAAATGAGGTATTTTCTGTTGATATACTTTTCTTTTTCATAACCATGCCATAACTTCTAACATAAACTGTCATGATGAGTTTTGTTAGAATTTTGTTAAGTATTGCTTTACTCTTAAAAAAATCATTTGAAAACTGACATCGACACTAATTGAGTCTTCCCATTCAGAGATTTTATACACTCACCATTTATTTGTGGTTTTTTTTTTTCTGGTCATTTAGTGAAGGTACATGGTCCTTAAATAAACCTTGCTCATTTCTTATAAAGTTTATCCTAATCAGGTACAGATGGTATTTGTAGCTATTGGGAGGAGGAATTTTTTTCTTTTTTCTTTTTAGAGAAAGAGAGAGCAAGAGTAGGGGAGAGGGGTGGGGGTGGGGCAAGAGAGGGAGAGGGAGGGAGAGTGAGGGGGAGAGAGACAGAGAGAGAGAACCTTAAGCAGGCTCCATGCTCAGCAGGGAGCCTGATGCAGAGCTCAATCTCACAAATCTGGAATCATGACCTGAGCCAAAATCAAGAGTCAGATTTTCAATGGACTGAGCCACCCAGCTGCCCCAGGGAACCACTTTAAATTTTGCACCAGATGTAAGTGTCTTGATCACCTTATCATAGTCCTTAGGAGTTCCATAATGCTTTCAGAGTTTCTTGGCCTCCATTCCCCAAAACATTAGGTATTTGCCATCTGGAGCTTTTAATAATGCTTCCAGAGTCTGCATTACTTCATAATTTTGTGCCACCAATCATGCCTTAAGAAAAAAGTGTATAAATGCTGATGTAAGGCAAATCCAATTAAAAGGTTACATGAACATTTCCTAATTCAGGGAAAACCAGCAACAGTAATCAATAATATCTTATGAATGACAAGGATGAATTCTTTTTTTTATTTTTATTTATTTTTAATTTTTTTTTCAATGTTTATTTATTTTTGGGACAGAGAGAAGCAGAGCATGAACGGGGGAGGGGCAGAGAGAGAGGGAGACACAGAATCGGAAACAGGCTCCAGGCTCTGAGCCATCAGCCCAGAGCCCGACGTGGGGCTCGAACTCACGGACCACGAGATCGTGACCTGGCTGAAGTCAGACGCTTAACCGACTGCGCCACCCAGGCGCCCCAAGGATGAGTTCTTGATTGTACTGTCACAAACTCCAAAGATATATGTACCGAGAAGCAAAAGGATGCATTCCAGGAGAAAAGAGATCGTGGACTTTCAATATCTATGTGCTAGCACATTATTTGTGTTATGGAGGTGCAGACAGGAAGTCGGTAAACTACTTCAAGTAGCTTACCGTGTTTGTCTTTCAGAGAATATACGTGTTAGGCAGCAAAGGTAGGCATTTTATAATGATATATCAAAATGAGTCACACTTCTAGTAGGAAGTGACTTCAGGGAGACCAATGAGTTCTAAAGTGCTGGGAAAAGTTTTTCATAAATGACACAAGGAGTACAAGTTCATATAAATATGTACATGGGTATAATGTCAGCTTGTTTGCTGCTCTAGGACCTGTGTCAAGGTAACAGACAGAATACTGCCAAAAAGGTATGCTGTGAAGTTTATAGGCTTTTGTTCAAGTCATGTTTGTTGGGCAAGCCACTTGGAAAGAAAAGGTAAGGGGGGGCTTCTTTGCATAAATGAAGGTGCTCAGGGGACAAGCAGAATGAAGCCATATTATTGCCCCTAGCAGACAATTAGAGACCTGGAAATTGCTACACTGTGAGCTACTTCCACATGCTCAAGACATTAATCAACGGTTATTGGTTGGACCATACCAGTTCAAACATGTCTAAATGTGATATAATCAGTAAAATAAAATGAATTACACTCCAAATTGGTGGTATCTTTAATAGGTTGATTCTTATGGAACTCAGACTGTCTAGATAGTATGGATCTGGAACGTTTTCAGATGTTCTAGACAGCTGTACCTTTTGGATAATGTTTTCTAAAAGAACTTCTTGATACAATTTGGATGGACCCCCTTCAGCAACAGCTGCACAAATGTTGCCTGCATTTACATCTGTAGCAAGCAAAATTGCTTCAAGTTAAAACAATTCTTTTTTTTTTTCAAGTTTAAAAATTTTTGATTTTATTCATTTTTAAGAGAGAGAGACAGAGTACGAGTGGGAGAGGGGCAGAGAGAGAGAGGGAGACACAGAATCTGAGCAGGCTCCAGGCTCTGAGCTGACAGCACAGAACCTGACATGGGGCTCAAACTCACCAACGGTGAAATCATGACCTGAGCCGGTCGGAAGCTTAACCAACTGAGCCATCCAGGTGCCCTTCAAGTTAAAACAATTCTGAAGGGCAGCCCACTTGTTTCCATTTGGGTCTGTAATGAATAATACTGCTATGAACATTTATGTACAAGTCTTTGAGAAGACATATGTTTGTATTTCTTTTGGGTCGATTCCTAGAGGTGGAAATGCCAAACTGCTTTTCAAGGAGACTACCTTTACATCTCCACCATTTGTGAGGATCCCTATTTCTCTATACTCTTGCTAATGCTTGTTGTTATCTGGCTTTTTTATTACAGCTATTCTAGGGTGTATGAAGTAGTATATCATTGTTGTTTTACTTTTCATTTCCGTAATAACAAAATGCTGTTGATCATCTTCTCATATGCTTATTAGTCACTTGGCAAGTATATCTTGCCAAAATATCTATTCAACATTTTGCCCATTTTATTTATTTGTTTGTTTGTTTTGGAGAGCTTGAGCAGGGAAGGGACAGAGAGTGAGCGACAAAGAGAATCTTAAGCAGGTTCCATGCCCAGGATGAAGCCTGAGGTGGGGCTCAATGTCATGACCAACTGTGAGATTATGACCTGAGCCAAAATCAAGTTGGACACTTAACACACTGAGCCACCCAGGGGGCCCCATTTTTCCCATTTTTAAAAAAGTGTTGCTTATCTCCTTATTATCAAGTGTAAGAGTTCTTTACATAGTTTGGATACTTTTATTGGTAATTCACAAGTATTTTCTTAGTCTGTACCTTATCTTTCGATTTTAAAATGATGTCTTTTGAAGTGGTAAAGTTTTGAAATTTGATGAAGTCCAAATTATCAATTTTTTCATTTTATGACTTTGCCTTTTCTGTCGTCAGAAATTCTTGCCTTCCTAACAAGGTCAAGAAAATTATTTCCAACGTTTCTTTTACTAGTTTTCTCATGTAAGTTCTTGAATTAAGGTCTTCAATCTATTCTGAAGTAATTCCTGTGTTTGTGGAAAAGGTTGAAATTCATCTTTTTGATGTAGATATCTAAATATCCCAGATAATTTATTGAAAAGACCATCCTTTTTCTCACTGACTTACCTTGGCACCTTAGTGGAAAATAAATTGACCATAAATAAAAAGTTTGTTTCTAGAGGGATGCCTGATGACTCAATTGGTTAAGCATGCAAATCTTCATTTTGCCTCAGGTCATGATTTCATGGTTTGTGAGTTCAAGCCCCACATCACAGCACAGAGCCTGCTTGGTATTCTCTGTCTCCCTCTCCTTTTGCCCTTCCCTTGTTTGTGCTCTCGCTCTCCTCTCTCTCTCTCTCCCCCCCACTCTCATAAACAAACCAACAAACATTTTTTAAAAGTTTGTTTCTGGAGGGGGAGGAGCCAAGATCGTGGAACAGCATGGAAGCTTTTTGTGTGTCTCCCGTCCATGAAATACAGCCAGACCAACACTAAACCATCCTACACACCTAGAAAACTGATTGGAGGATTAACACAACAATCTGTACAACCTGAACCACAGAATTCAGCAGGTACGCGGCACGGAGAGCTGAACTTGGGGAGCGAGAAGCCGCGGAAAGGGAGGTGCTTTTGCGGGCGGAGAGAGAACAGAGATGGGGGTGGGGTGGAGAGAATACAAGAAAAGCACGCTTCCCCAAAAGCAGCTGGA
The DNA here is from genome assembly GCF_016509475.1 of Prionailurus bengalensis. NCBI lineage: Eukaryota > Metazoa > Chordata > Mammalia > Carnivora > Felidae > Prionailurus > Prionailurus bengalensis. Next base: position 105,248,012 of record NC_057349.1, read on the forward strand.
GAGAAAGTGGAAACTTGGAAACAGCCACAGGGACTAAACTAAAAAGGGAGAAGGAAGAAAGGAGAGGGTTTAAATTCCATTAAGACTGTAAACAAGGGGAGTGCAAAGGCTGCAACCCTGCAGCTCAATACCTGGCGGTGCTCTGGTGGGAAGGGCGAATCCCCAGGAACAGAGTGGGGTCTGGGAGGTCCTCGGGCCACACGGGGAAAAGCAGTTCCACTGCTGGAAGGACATTTGGTAGAGACTGTTGAAGCCACCTGGTCCCAGCAGACCTCAGAGGCAGCCACATTCGCTGGTGCTGGGGCAAGATCGTTGAGGGTGAAGCCTGGTGCCAGATGTGTTTTGTGATTTTCCATAATCCCTGAGACGCTGCTGCTACACTGTCTCGCGAACATTTTCTGGGACAGGCTGGCACGTGGCCTCAGTCTCGGGGCACCAGCAGCAGCAGGGTCCAGCAGGAGTTCCTGGGTGCAGCCGATATTCAGCCACTGCTCATTCGGCCATTGCTCAGTGAGACCCTCCCGCAGAGGGGCGGAACGGGTCAAAGCCACAGCCCTTCAGAAGTAAGGGGCCGGGAAAACAGCCACATCTGAGACAAAACTTGGGAGAGAGGTACTGCCTGGAGCCTGGTCACGGAGAGTGAAAAAGCAGGGAGTGGACAGGAGCTGAAGACAGAGGACCGGCGCGCGATTGCTGATCCAGGAGAACAGACTGGGTGGCTGGGTGGCGCCATTTTTAACGGCTCCCACACCTGTGCATACACACCTATGAACACCGCAACAATCCACCCCAGTATGCTAGCAGCGCCATCTAGTGGAGAATGGAGCTGTTACACTGAGCCCCGCCCAACTGGGCCAACTTTGCTCTTCAAGAACACAAGCCTCACTGCTGACTTAATTTATGGAGTATAAAGAGCTACATAGACTGACTTCTAGGTGAAAACGAAGCAATTTCAGTCCTACTTCAATCTGTTAGCAGATTCATCTATTCAATGTTTTTCTTTTTTTTTTTTCCTTTTTCTCTTTTATAATTCTTTTTCTTGAATACAGAAAGGGAAAAAATTCATTTTTATTTTCAATTTTTATTAAAAATATCTCTAATTTTTATTACCATATTTTTTACTTTTGTGTAAATTTTTTCAAATTCTACTTTACTTACATCATTTTATTTTAGTCTACTTCAGTGTACTCACTTTTTCAAATTTTCAAACAATTTCCTTTTTTTCTTTCTCTTTTTGTCTCTTTTTCATTTCTTTTCTTTTTCTTGAATGCAGAAAGAGAAAAACTTCATTTTTACCTTCAATCTCTTTTAAAAATATTTTTATTTAATTTTTATTACTATAGTTTTTGCTTTTATGTAAATTTCTTCAAATTCTATCTTACTCCCATCATTTTATTTTAGTCTACTACAGTCTATTCACTTTTCCAAATTTTCAAACGATTTCTTTTTTATTTCTTTTTTCTTTTTATCTTTTTTCTCTTTTTTATTTCTTTTCTTTTTTCTTAAGTACAGAAAATTTTAAAAATCATATTTATTTTTAATTTATATTAAAAATATTTTTCTTTAATTTTTTCTACTATATTCTTTACTTTTGTGTATATTTTTTCAAATTCTATTTTACCCCAGTCATCTCATTTTAGTCTACTTCAGTGTATTCATTTTTTCAAATTCTCAAACGATTTCCTCCCCCCCCCTTTTTTTTCTTTAATCTGTCAAACCACTTTCAACACCCAGACCAAAACACACCTAGGATCTAGCAGCATCTATTATATTTGTGTGTGTGTGTTTTTAATTTTTAATTTTAATTTTTTTAAATTTTAATTGTTTTAATTTCAATTTTTCTACCTCATTAATTCCTTTTCTCCCTTCAAAATGACAAAACGAAGGAATTCACCCCAAAAGAAAGAGCACGAAGAAACGACAGCCAGGGATTTAACCAACACAGATACAAGCAAGATGTCTGAACCAGAATTTAGGATCATGATAATAAGAATACTAGCTGGAGTTGAAAATAGATTAGAATCCCTTTCTGCAGAGATAAAAGAAGTAAAAAATAGCCAGAATGAAATTAAAAATGCTGTAAGTGAGCTGCAATCACAATGGATGCAGTGGTGGCAAGGATGGATGAGGCAGGACAGAGAATCAGTGAAATAGAGGACAAACTTATCGAGAATAATAAAGTAGAAAAAAGAGGGAGATTAAGGCAAAAGAGCACGATTTAAGAATGAGAGAAATCAGTGACTCATTAAAAAGGAACAGCATCAGAATCATAGGGGTTCCAGAAGAGGAATAGAGAGAAATAGAGGTAGAAGGGTTATGTGAACAAATCATAGCGGAAAACTTCCCTAACCTGGGGAAAGACACAGATACCAAAATCCAGGAAGCACAGAGGATGCCCATTAGATTCAACAAAAACCGACCATCAAACAATGCATATCATAGTCAAATTCACAAAATACTCAGGCAAGGAGAGAATCATGAAATCAGCAAGAGAAAAAAAAAAAGTCCCTAACCTACAAAGGAAGACAGATCAGGTTTGCAGCACACCTATCCACAGAAAACTTGGCAGGCCAGAAAGGAGTGGTGGGATATATTCAGTGTGCTGAATCAGAAAAATATGCAGACAAGAATTCTTTATCCAACAAGGCTGTCATTCAAAATAGAAGGAGAGATAAAAAGTTTCCCAGAAAACAAAAATTAAAGGAGTTTGTGACCACTAAACCAGCCCTGCAGGAAATTTTAAGGGGAACTTTCTGAGGGGAGAATATGTATGTATATACATATATGTATGTATATACATACATATACATACATACATATACATACATATATGTATATGTATGTATGTATGTATATATTTTTTCATCTTTATATGAAATAGATTCATATTTATATGTGTGTGTATATATATATATATATATATATATATACATATATATATATATATATATATATACACACACACACACACCACCAGAAACTCCAACTCCACAAGCATCATAATGGCCATAAATTCATATCTTTCAGTACTCACTCTAAACGTCAATTAACTCAATGCTCCAATCAAAAGACATAGGGTAACAGAATGGATAAGAAAACAAGATCCATCTATATGCTGTTTACAAGAGACCCACTTTAGACCTAAAGACACCTTCAGATTGAAAATAAGGAGATGGAGAACAATCTATCATGCTAATGGTCAACAAAAGAAAGCCGGAGTAGCCATACTTACATCAGACAATTTAGACTTTAAAATAAAGACTATATCAAGAGATCCAAAGGTCATTATATCATAATTAAGGGGTCTATAGACCAAGAAGACCTAACAATTATAAATATTTATAAATAGTATAAATATTATATGTTTATATATAAATCAATTAATCACAAACTTAAAGAAACTCATCAATAGTAATACCATAATAGTAGGAGACTTCAACACCCCACTCACAGCAATGGACAGATCATCTAATCAAAAAATCAACAAGGAAACAATGGCTTTGAATGACACACTGGACCAGGTAGACTTAACAGATATATTCACAACATTTCATCCTAAAGCAGCAGAATATACATTTTTCTTCAGTGCACATGGAACGTTCTCCAGAATAGACCATATACTGGGACACAAATCAGCCCTAAGTAAGTTCAAAAAGATAGAGATCATACCATGCATATTTTCAGACCACAATGCTATGAAACTCGAAATCCACCACAAGAAAAAATTTGGAAAGGTAACAACTACTTGGAGACTGAAGAACATTCTACTAAGGAATGTATGGGCTAACCAAGCAGTTAAAGGGGAAATTAAAAAGTATATGGAAGTCAATGAAAATGATAACACCACAACCCCAAACCTCTGGGATACAGCAAAGGAGGTCATAAGAGGAAGGTATATAGCAATCCAGGCCTTCCTAAAGAAGGAAGAAAGATCTCAGAGACACAACCTAACCTTACGCCTTAAGGAGCTGGAAAAAGAATAGCAAATAAAACCCCAAACCAGCAGAAGACAGTAAATAATAAAGATTACACACAGAAATCAATGCTATTGAAATAAAAAAAAACAAACAGTAAAACAGATCAATGAAACCAGGAGGCAATTCTTTGAAAAAATTAACAAAATTGATAAACTTCTAGCTAGTCTGATCAAGAAGAAAAAGGAAGGGACCCAAATAAATAAAATGAAGAATGAAAGGGGAGATATCACAACCAACACAACAGAAATAAAAACAATAATAAGAGAATATTATGAGCAATTATATGCCAATAAAATGGGTAATCTGGAAGAAATAGAAAAATTCCTAGAAACATATACACTACCAAAACTGAAACAGGAAGAAATAGAAAATTTGAACAGACCCATAACGAGTAAGGAAATCAAATTAGTAATCAAAAATCTACCATAAAACAAGAGTCCAGGGCCAGATGGCTTTCCAGGGGAATTCTACCAAACATTTAAGGAAGAATTAACACCTATTCTCTTGAAGCTGTTCCAAAAAATAGAAATGGAAGGAAAACTTCCAAACTCTTTCTATGAAGCAATCATTACCTTGATTCCAAAACCAGACAGAGACCCCACTAAAAAGGAGAACTATAGACCAATTTTCCTGATGAGCATGGATGCAAAAATCCTCAACAAGATATTAGCCAACAGGATCCAACAATACATTAAAAAAATTATTCACTATGACCAAGTGGGATTTATACCTGGGATGCAGGGCTGGTTCAGTATCTGCAAAACAATTAACGTGATTCATCACATCAATAAAAGAAAAGACAAGAACCATATGATCCTCTCAATAGATGCAGAGAAATCATTTGACAAAATACAGCATGCTTTCTTCATAAAGACCCTCAAGGAAGTAGGGATAGAAGGATCATACCTTGAGATCATAAAAGCTATATATGAATGACCCAATGCTAATATCATCCTCAGTGGGGAAAAACTGAGAGCTTTCCCCCTAAGGTCAGGAACAAGACAGGGATGTGCACTCTTGCCACTGTAATTCAACTATAGTATTGGAAGTCTTAGCCTCTGCAATCAGACAACACAAAGAAATAAAAGGCATCCAAATCGGCCAGGAGGATGTCAAACTTTCACTCTTCGCAGATGACATGATACTCTATATGGAAAATATAAAATGGAATATATAAATGGAAATATATATATTTATATATATATAAAATAATAATATATAAATATAAATATTTATATATTATAATTATATATATTATATATAATTATTTTTATAAATACAAATAAATATAAAATATATATATATTTATATATATATAAAAATATATAAATGGAAAATATAAAAATATATGGAAAACCCAAAAGATTCCACCAAAAAACTGCTAGGACTGATTCATGAATTCAGCAAAGTCGCAGGATATAAAATCAATGCACAGAAACCGGTGGCATTCCTATACACCAACAATGAAACAACAGAAAGAGGAATCAAGGAATAGATCCCATTTACAGGTACACAAAAAACCACAAAATACCTAGGAATAAATCTAACCAAAGAGGTGAAAAATCTATACACTGAAAACTATAGAAAGCCTATGAAAGAAATTAAAGAAGACAAAAAAAATGGAAAAAGATGCCATGCTCCTGGATAGGAAAAACAAATATTGCTAAATTGTCAATACCCAAAGCAATCTACATATTCAATGCAACCCCTATCAAAGGAATACCAGCATTCTTCACAAGCTAGAACAAATAATCCTAAAATTTGTATGGAACCAGAAAAGCCAAAGACTTTTTGTATGGAACCTGAATAGCCAAAGCAATCTTGAAAAACAACCAAAGCAGGAAGTATCACAATTCCAGACTTCAAGCTATACTACAAAGCTTTAATCATTAAGACACTATGGTACAGGCACAAGAACAGACACTCAGATCAATGGAACAGAATAGAGAACCCAGAAATGGACCCACAAACATATGGCCAACTAACGTTTGACAAAGCAGGAAAGAATATCCAATGGAATAAAAACAGTCTCTCCAGCAAATGGTGCTGGGAAAATTGGACAGTGACATGCAGAAGAGTGAACCTGGACCACTTTCTTACACCAGACACAAAAATAAACTCAAAATGGATGAAAGACCTCAGGAAGAGGTAAGACAGGAAGTCATCAAAATCCTTAAGGAGAAAGCAGGCAAAAACCTCTTTGATCTTGGCCGCAGCAACTTCTTACTCAACACATCTCCGGAGGCAAGGGAAACAAAAGCAAAAATGAACTACTGGGACCTCATCAAAATAAAAAGCTTCTGCACAGAGAAGGAAACAATCAGCAAAACTAAAAGGCAACTGACAGAATGGGAGAAGATATTTGAAAATGACATATCAGATAAAGGGTTAGTATCTAAAATCTATAAAGAATTTATCAAACTCAACACCCAAAAAACAAATAATCCAGTGAAGAAATGGGTGAAAGACATGAACAGACACTTCTCCAAGGAAGACATCCAGGTGCCCAACTGACACATGAAAAAATGCTTAACATCACTCATCAGGGAAATACAAATCTAAACCACAATGATATACCATCTTGCACCTGTCAGAATGGCTAACATTAACAACTCAGGCAACAACAGATGTTGGCGAGGATGTGGAGAAAGAGGATCTCTTTTGCATTGTTGGTGGCAATGCAAGCTGGTCTGGAAAACAGTATGGAGGTTCCTCAAAAAACTAAAAATAGAACTACCCTATGACCCAGCAGTTGCACTATTAGGCATTTATCCATGGGATACAGGTGTGCTGTTTTGAAGGGACACATGCACCCCCATGTTTATAGCAGCACTATCAACAATAGCCACAGTATGCAAAGAGCCCAAATGTCTATCGATGGATGAATGGATAAAGAAGATGTGGTATATCTATACAATGAAGTATTACTTGGCAATCAAAAAGAATGAAATCTTGCCATTTGCAACTACATGGATGGAACGGGAGGATGTTATGCTAAGTGAAATTAGTCCGAGAAAGACAAAAATCATATGACTTCATTCATATGAGGACTTTAAGAGACAAAACAGATGAACATAAGGGAAGGGAAACAAAAATAATATAAAAACAGGAAGGGGAACAAAACAGAAGAGACTCATAAATATGGAGAACAAACTGAGGGTTGCTGGAGGGGTTGTGGGAGGGGGGATGAGCTAAATGGGTAAGGGGCATTAAGGAATCTACTCCTGAAATCATTGTTTCACTATATGCTAATTTGTATGTAAATTAAAAAAAATTAAAAACAAAAACAAAACAAAAACAAAACAAAAAGTTTGTTTCTGGAGTCTCAATTCTATTCCATTTACCTATATGTCTACCCTTATACCAGTACTATATACTGTCTTCATTACTGTACCTTTATGTTAAGTCTTGACATAAAGAAGGGTAAATCTTCCCATTTGTTGTTATTTTTGAAACCCTTTTGGCTACCCGGGCACTATGCATTTCCGTAAGTATGCAATACAGTGTTATTAACTACAGTAACCCATGATGCATATTAGATCCTCAGAACTTATTCATCTTATAACTGAAAATTTGTTCCCTTTGACCAGTGACTCATTTCTCCCACCCCTCAGCCTCTGGCAACCACTATTCTTCTCTTTGTCTCTATGAGTTACACTCCATTCCACATATTTGTGATACCATACAGTATTTGTCTTTCATTGCCTAGCTTATTTCACTTAGCATAATGCCTTCTAGTTTCATCCATGTTTTTGAAAAAGGTAGGATTTCCTTCTTTTATATGGCTGGATAATATTTCATAACAAATATACATATACCACATTTTCTAGATCCATTCATCTGCTGATGGACACTTAGGTTGTTTCCAATAACGTGTTCCTCATTTCCTTCTGAGCCCAATTTCAAATGATGAAGACACCATTAGTTTCTTCCCCTGGCCTGCTCTTCATCTCATTGTACAACATCTTATGAGATGTGGACAAATCAGGGTTCATTTACAGTTAATTTGTGGACTGGCCAAATTTTGAGAGTCCAAGACCTCAAAGAGATAGATATCAAGTCTTCTGTTACCTGAATGAGGGAGGGATGGTGACATGTCAAGTGGTCCAGTATATGAGGTAGAAAAAATGGATTAACAGAAGTATTGCTGGAATGTTCAGAAAAAGAGGTGGTGATATGCTATATCCAACAGATTTAACAAAGGAGAGAGTAAAAAATCAGCAAGTACTTTTGAATTAATCCTGTTAAGCCCACCATTCCAGTGATTATGAACACAAGGAGCCTGAAACCCAAATAATCCATGACTTCCACCTACATATTTATTGCATTAGTTTGCTAAGGCTGTCATGACAAAGTACCACAGACTTGGTGGCTTAAGCAATAGAAATTTATTTTCTCACAATTCTGGAGGTTAGAAGTCTAAGATCAAGGTGTTGGCAGTCTTGGTTTCTTGCGAGGTCTCTCTCTTTGGACTTATGGATGGCCATCTTCTCGTATTTGTCTTCACATGCCCTTCTCTCTGTGTGCTTCTCTGTCCTAATCTCTTCTTCTTGTACAGACCCAAGTCATATGAAATTAGGGCCCACTGGAATAACCTCATTTTAATTTAATTAGCTCTTGAAAGGCCCTATTTCCAAATATAGTCCTATTCTGAGATACTGAGAGTCAGCACTCCCACGTATTTTGTTTATAATTTATTTAGCCTGTTAATGGACACAGTTGGAAAAAGAAACTGGTACATGTGGAAATTAAAAATAGTGAAACACAAAAGAATATTGAATGTTTTAAAATAGCTAACATTTGGGGCACCTGGGTGGCTCAATTAGTTAACTGTCTGACTCTTGATTTCGGCTCAGGTCATGCTCTCACAGTTCCGTTAGTTCAAGCCCCATGTTGTGCTCTATGTTAACAGTGCAGAGCCTGCTTGGGATTCTCCCTCTCTCTCTGTCCCTCCCCTGCTCATGCTCTCTCTTTCTCTCTCAAAATAAATAAATAAATTTGAAATAACATCTTTCCCACATTTAATAAAATAAATAAAATAAAAATAAAATAAAATAGCCAACATTTAATGCTACCTTACCAAATTCTAGACACTGTTTCAAATGTTCAGTTGTGTTTTCTCATTTAATTTTTTAATGTCTACCATATGATATGGTGATATTCTTAGTATCCTTTGTATATTATATATTGCTGGTTAAGATGAGAAGTGAATTTAAGATAGCAGATTCCAAATTGCATGCTTAACACTTCCTTATAGTGCCTCTGCTTAAAAATATAATAATTTTAAACATAATTTTTATGTTTTAATTTTAAAATATAAATAAATTTTGGGGGTGCCTGGGTGCCTCATTCAGTTAAGCATCCAACTTTGGCCCAGGTCATGATCTCACTGTTCGTGGATTCGAGCCCCACGTCAGGCTCTGTGCTGACAGCTCAAAGCCTGGAGGCTGCTTCGGATTCTGTGTCCCCCCCCCCCCCCTCCTCTTTGCCCCTCCCCTGCTTGTGCTCTGTCTCACTCTGTCAAAAATAAATAAATGTTAAAATCTTTTTAAATAAAAATAAATTTTTAACTCTTTTAAGAGTTTCGGTCCATCGTATAACTGTTACATCAGAAATATGGGGGAAAGAACAATGGAAGTAATATCTAATGTTATCTAGTAATGATATCTAACAAGGTCTAAAGTTTATTAAGTGCTTCACATGTGCAGAACTAGATAATTTTCTAAGTGTATCTGCTCAACAATCCCATGAGATGGCTGGATTGTTTCCATTTGGTGCTTCAAATTGATTTTCTCCCATTCTCTACTCTGTTATTTACTTGGAGCTAGGCATTATATCAACTATATCAATGGGCGGCCTTGCCTTCTGGCTTCTGGTTTGATTCTATCAATGGTCTTTGAATGAAGGTTTGACGGATGTAGTGCTTACTCTTGGCTCCCTTCTGAGAATATCTCAGCCTGCTGTGGCCCTAGGCCCTGTCAAGAAGCCCTCTACACACAGCTGTCTGGGTTCTGTTTACAGATATTTCCTATTGTCCCACTTAGCTGTGGGGCACCCTTGAGATTTCCCTGATGGCAGCTCACATCAGCATGAAAGTCTCTTCATTAAACATTATTCAATTTGAGTGTGCCATCTAGTTCCTATGGGGGAAAGAATAATATATGCTATTATGATTCAATTTTAAAGGGGCATTATTTATAATTGTTTGAAGACCTTGGGGCTAAGAATAGGCATAAATGTGGCCCAAGGTCTAGTGACTTGCAGAACTGCAATTCAAACACAGCCCTAGTGCTTAACCATCATCCTGGAACAGTACAGAACACGTTGGAAACAGAGCTGAAGAATATATGATGGATTACATAAACTGTAATAATTCTTAAGCTTTTCAAGAGACGTGGACTGATATGGAATCTTTGTGGAAAGATGTTTTATAGATTTTTAATCTTGATTAGAAGACGATGATTGCAACAACTGAATTGTTTGTATATTTCTGATGAACAAGTATTTGCTGGTTGATCATTGTGTGCTAGACCCTGAGGTTATTTGGGAACATGAAACTAGTCTTTGCCTTGACAGAAACTAGAATCTGCACCCAAAATAATTTTGTAACCATTGAAATGAATATGAATTAGGTAAGTAAGTAAAAGAGAACAAGTGAAAAAAACTATGTCTGCTAATAACTAAGGTATCAAGTTGTGGAGTTGTTCCACTTTCTTGTTAGAAAATTTGGACATATGGGTTTGGGGATAGTACTGAGAACTGATTCCAAGAGCAGCCAGCTTTAGAATTGTGTACTTGGTCCTACAGTATACTTTAATTCTCAGCATATTATAATTTTGAAAATTAAGATTTAGATAGCTTAGATAACCTGCCATACAATTAGTAATTAATAGAACTGAGATTAAAGCAGGGCTGTTCTCCACATTAAGCTTAAGCGGTCCTTATCTATTACATAATCCCTAGTTCTGGACACACACAGATGACAGGGAGAACTTTAAACCCAATACCCTCAAGTTCTACTTCTTCCTTTGTCTTACACCCACTTCTTCCTGACCTGCTGATAGATGGGAAGAAAGGTAGCACCTCCAAATCTTCTTTGCATTTTAATATGCCTTTATACAAAAACATTTAGATTTAGCTAAAATAGTAATATAACTAATGAGAAGTTTTAGTAAGATGGCTAAAAATAAAAGATGCAAAATTAATTGATTACATGGGCATATGTCAGTTTGGGTTGTCTAAGCAGTGGCCCCTAAAAATTGGACAGAATTAGACACTCAAGAGATCTGCTGGGGATATATCTGTGAAGGATAAGAGGAGAGAGAGCAGGAGCAGGTGAGGAGTCCCTTCAGATAGTGATGCAATTCTGGTACCCGTGCAAAGAGAAAGGAAAAGAAGGCTAGGAAGGGCCTTAATCTTTTATGCAGCTCTGAGAAATTCTTGACAAAGCCAAAGGGAGAGCCAGAGACAAGATTTTCTATGAAAGAAACTCTATCTCAGGAAGAAATGGCCTGGAATGAATAGCACTTCGAGATGTAGTCATTTGCTTGAAGCAACCAGGGGAAAGCCTGACCTTAGGATGGAAGTGTAGCAGATCCAAAGCTGTAGAAATTGAAGGCCTTCAGCTGAGTACAATCTTCACAGTAGGTTCTCTTGAAGAACTGGAGAGGTGCACTTCCAGGGAGAGAGAGCAATACCAGTCAGAAATAGAAAAGGGGAAGAAAAAGCAAAAACTTACAAAACATGTGAAAATTGTAAGATACCTACATACGAAGTTTAACAATAATCATATGAAAACATTATGAAGAGCACTGGTAGTCTTCTGGCGGCCTTCTGGGTTATTTAGGCAGATGTGGGTGGAATCTAAGCGATCAGCAGGACGAGGTGAGCCCAGCATCCTCCTAGGCCTCCATCTTCCCTATAAAAAAGCTCAGAGAATTGGAAAAAAGAAAAACATAACTAAAAATGGTGAGAAGTACTTCTTGTGTAGAGAGAAATAAGATAAAAAAGGATGTTGGGGTGCCTGGCTGGATCAGTTGGAAGAGCATGTGACGCTCGATCTAGGGGTCATGAGTTCGAGCCCCACGTTGGGTGCAGAGATTACTTAAATAAATACATTTTTAAAGAGGATGTTAATTTTTTATATATATACATTTCACTTAATGACAACCAAAAGCCCAATAAGCTTTTTAGGAAACTAAATTTAAAGTAAACTTTAAAAAAATGTGTATGAGGCTATTCAAGGACATTTTCAAAAATAGTGATTATGAGTGTATGCAGAGAATAGGCAACTATCTTACTACATATTTAAAATACTATAAAACAAGTATAATTTAATGTAGCACTAATACATAAATAGGTGAAAGTGTAAAAATGAGTCTTAGGACATATATAAAAATAATATGTGATTTCAACTCATAGGAGGGTTATTCATAAAATGATTGAATACTTGATGTTGTGAAAGAAAATTAAACTGTATTATTATTATCAATTATGAAACTAATATTCCTGATAAACTGAAATCTAAAATTCAATCTACACTTGAAAAAACATAGCAGCAAAGGTAAGGAAATTAAATACGCTGTTTTTTGGTCTTAGGGTTAAGTTAGGCTTTTCTAAGCAAGACAGCAAATCCAGATGCCATAAATGAAAAGATTGATAGATATGATTATCTAAAATGTAAAATTTATGTACACAGAAAGATATCATAACTAACACAAAATTATATGTCATTAACCCACAGAGGTAATATACCACATTCCAGCATCCAGATCCCAGCTCTATACAAGAAACCCCAGGAGCCAGTGAGAGAAAAAAATGAGAAAAATTTGAAGAAAAAAAAATTAACATCACTTTAAAAGATACAAAGCATATATGTATTCTTAAGTCCCTCTTAAGCTTAAAATATGACCATCCAATTAATGAATGTTTTACATTCATTGGAAGAAAAATTGATCATCCCAGTTGAAACTGGAATTAATGGCCTAAAAGATATATATATATATATATATATATACACATATATATATATACACACACGTATATGTACCTATATATATATTCAAAATTCAGATATAAATGGACATCAAAAGATGAAGATTTGAGCCTTTTAAAATTTGAGAATAGGTCGAGGAAAGCTGCTGTGATATTAGTAATTCTAGAAGAAGCAGTATTAAAGAGTTTGGTTTCCATAGACACATCTAGTTGCTAAACAAGCTCACCACTTACCAGTTGTCTGACTGATTAGTTAATCTCTGTATGTCTCAGTTTTAATGGTGTTGCAAGATCTAACTCATCGGGTTGTTTTCAAATCAAAATATAATGAGTATTAGTTTCCTATTGCTGCATAACAAATGACCACATTTACAGTTTAAACCATCACTCACCTATTATCTTAGAGTTCTACAGATCAGAGGTCCAGCATAGCATGGCTTAGTTCTTTGCTGAGGGTCTCCTGGGCTGAAATCAAGATGTTGGCAGGACTGTGTTCTTTTTTGAAGGCTCTGAGGAAGAATCCACTTCCAAATTCATTCAGGTTTTCAGAAAAATTTAGATCCTTGTGATTGTAAGACTGGGATTCCTGTTTCCTTGACACATGGTCCCTTCCACCTTCAAGCCAGCAATGGCCTGTTGATTTCTTCTTGTGCTTCAACTCTCTCTGACTTTTTCCCTCTGCCTTCGTCTTTGGCCTTACAGGTTTATTGGATTACATTGGGCCCACCTGGAAAATCCAGGATTATCTAGTTTTCCAATTTTAAGGTCAACTGATTAGTTAACATTAATTACATCTTCAAAGTCCTTGTTGCCATGTTAAGGCCACACATACACAGTTGTGGTGAATAGGCCATGGAAATTTCTGGGGAGGGGGTTGTAATTTTGCTTACCACATTATGCATGTTTTAAGACAAATGCATAACACATGGCAAATGCTCATCAACCATATCTCCAGATTCCTCTAAATAGAGAATGGTATTTAGAAACAAGGTCTTGTTTTTAGGTGTGCTAATTGCTCTGACTTCTCATTGTTTTTTGGTCCCCCAGCAGAAAGAGGTAGGAAATATGACACGAAATAATTTGATGTCATATGATATGATGTGCTTCCAATTCCTTGAGCTCTTGAAAGATGTAAAAAGACAAGATGAATTGATTATTTGGAGTAAAGATAAGGAAAAGGCTATTGGGCAGGGATTTCCAAATCTTTTCTTCCATTTTGCCTTTAGTTAATACGTCAAACAGACTATTATTAGAATACAGTACCCCCTGAGAAGTCTCAGAAAACTATGAGTTCACTAAGCATTGGAAAGTTCCATGAAAACAAAAAGATTGGTAATATTCTTAGTTGTTAGATGTACCATATCATTGTTCAGTATGGAAATGAAACAATAATTCCTTTGCTCACAGATGAGGTACTGTCCATTTTAGTCTGGTGCCATTACAGAATGGTCTAGAGAGAAAGAACTAAACATCTCAAACATCTCAAAAGGCCCCTACAGCATTCAGTTCAATGAAAATTCATGTTACAAAATCAGAAATTCTTGGCTGAGCTATTCACTTTAATAAGCAGTTTACTCCCATTGATTCTACTTCTCAAGGCTATGTCATTCTCACAAAATGGATTGTCTTAATTTACAAAACATTGTGTGAAACATGAGATTAGCTGAACAAACTTAAGCTATCCACAAGTTGAACCCTATTTCCTTACAGTGAAGATTTAGACACTGAAAGGATTAAAATTCTCCCCTGGGATCAAATTCTGTGATTAGTGGAAGCCTGAGAATGATTATCAAAAAGCAGCTTGTTGGGACGCCTGGGTGGCTCAGTCGGTTGAGCGTCCGACTTCGGCTCAGGTCATGATCTCGCAGTCCGTGGGTTCAAGCCCCGCTTCGGGCTCTGTGCTGACAGCTCAGAGCCTGAGCCTGCTTCGAATTCTGTGTCTCCCTCTCTCTCTGCCCCTCCCCCACTCATGCTCTGTCTCTGTCTCTCTCTGTCAAAAACAAATAAACGTTAAAAAAAAAAGCAGCTTGCATAGGCAGGATGACTGAACAATGAGTAAAAGGTCTGATACAAATGCAAGTTATTATGGAATACAGAAAATATGGGCTGAACATTCTGTAATGTCTGCTAAAAAAAAATAACTGGAAGGGTGTATTTAGGATGGGCAACACTGGGCGTTTTGGAAAACGAAGTCAAGTAGTAAATTTATGAGGCCCTTGGAAACTTCCTTAGCCATAGCCAGTTTTACGTAGGATGGTGCAAATAAAGACCTGAAGAAACACATGAGATAGATCTGAGAGATTTCACTAATTTCTAAATTTCACCAATTTCACTAATTTCTAAAAGATTTCACCTCCATGCCCAAGAAAGTTGTTGCTTTAAAAAAAATAGTATTTGTTAAGTAAATATGACTACTGTTTATCTGTAGTTCTTTTTAGTATTGCCAACAGTTTTGACTTCCTTGTTTTTTCTGGAATAAACAGATAAGCTTTTCCTAATGTCAACAAAATCTTACCCAATATATTTATCCAAGTTGAGCTACCCTCTGACTCCATAGAACATGGTTCATTGACCAAGACAAATTCTGTAGGGAGTATTTCTTTCTCAACAACACATTAATCCCTATCATCCTTAAAATTATATCAGCGGTAGATTTTGCTTCATCAGTTGATCTGTAACAGTGAGCAGTAAAAGGGTAGACTTTAAGCCTCTTCCTCACCCTCTTTTCAGCATACAAATGTATTTTTTTCTCCTAACTTTTCTGTTTTCCTCCTTTTCTTTTGAACTTCAAAGCAAGAATAAGAGGGAGACACAAGTGTCCCTTTTCTTTAAACAATCACTTTCTTCATATTAATCAAGAAGATGCCAACAATATATGACTGACAAACCTGAGATCCTACATGAACCCACCCCACTCTTTTTCTCTTGTTTCTGTGACACAGCAGCTCTTATAATGTTTTCTGTCTCCTGAGACTGTGCAAGACAGGCAAAACACAGAAAATAAATAGCTTAAGAGAAGTCCCATTTAGAGTGTTTGTGCAGGCTGCCTGACACTTTTTCCTCTTTTTCAACCTCGAGTTTCTGCATTTTTTTTTTTTTTTGGTGGGGGGGAGTGTGTGTATAGCATTATGGGGTGCCAAGAGGAGTGTGAATAGTGACTCACAATTTCATCTTTGCCTTTCACTTCAACTATATTTCCTACGGATGGACTTCCCCATTTGTCCATTTTATAGATACAAATTCTCCCTACCACACAACAAAAGCTGAGTTCTCCAAGGTTTTTCCTGGAAAATTTGTGAAGCCAACGTCAAAAGAGCTCTCTATCTACCTCTATTGAAATTATTGTTTTTTTAATGTTTATTTATTTTGAGAGAGAGAGAGAAAGAGACAGAGAGAGAATGAGCAGGGGAGGGGCAGAGAGAGAGGGAGACACAGAATCTGAAGCAGGCGCCAGGCTCTGAGTCGTCAGCACAGAGCCCAAGGCGGGGCTCAAACTCACAGACCGTGAGATCATGACCTGAGCCAAAGTTAGACGCTTAACCGACTTAGCCACCCAGGCGCCCCAGAAATTATTCTTTGTGATTTATAGCTAGTCTATTCTATCCTTGATTCTCTTTAGTTGAGGTTACTTGAACTTCAACTAAAGTGAGGGACCTCTGGCAAGTCAGTAGGGACTTAATTGGATCTTTTAAGTAGTCAAGTAACATCCCACAAAGGCTTCTACAGAGGTTGAGGTAAAACATCCATTAAAACCAAAACAGTGCTTTATCACTATTTTGATTCTCACTTTTTGGTGGTAACGGAGGGGTTGTTAGAATGAATATTTCTAGGTCACACTCCCAAATTCTGATTCTACCAGTCTGGTGTAGGGCCTACAACTATAAACATTTACCCAGAACCCACATGATTCTAACACGAGTTATTTTCTACTCTTCCTCAGCAAAACTCTAACCTCTGACTTCCCTCTATTAATCAGGTGAGTTATATTGTTTATGAAGAAAGTAAATGTTGTTGCTTGACATGCAACTTAGAAAATCCATATTTGACAAGTTCATTTTCTTGGTGGCACAAAGATTTTTAAAAACTATCTAACTGAAATATATGCTGGTTCTAACCTAATATTATTAGAACTTCTGATATTCTCTCATCTATTTTTTTTTTAATTTTTTTTTCAATGTTTATTTATTTTTGGGACAGAGAGAGACAGAGCATGAATGGGGGAGGGGGCAGAGAGAGAGGGAGACACAGAATCGGAAACAGGCTCCAGGCTCTGAGCCATCAGCCCAGAGCCTGACGCGGGGCTCGAACTCACGGACCGCGAGATCGTGACCTGGCTGAAGTCGGACGCTTAACCGACTGCGCCACCCAGGTACCCCAAACACATTTAAGGTTTTTAATACGGTCAATGAGTTGCTAAACATGTGACATTTAAGTAGTACTTGGCACATATTGAACACTCAGTAAGGGTTAGTCATTATTTTAAAATACTAAGGAGCTGAAAAGAGTTTTATCGGTTTTTACTTGTAGGTGACTAATTATGGACGACACAGAAAAGTATTTATTAAAATTTAAAAACTGTTATTCTGCACGTTCTGCAACTAACATTAACATACTAGAAACTCTAGAAGATTTTGGAATTAGAGACGACAATGTTTTCATAGTTGCATATCCAAAATCTGGTACGTTTGAGGAGGGGGCCACCTGTTAAATCTTCATTCTGGTTTGGTAATACACATGTACAACTGTCCCCTTTTCCAGACATTGACAGAAGCCCAACCTGCTTTTAGGATCAGAAAAGAGGATACATCTAAAATCTCTATGATGCTGGGTTATTTGGGATACATATATTCTCATTTCTTTTTTTTTTTTTTTAAAGACTAAAAATTCTTTTTAGTCTTTATTTTTGAGAGAGAGAGACACAGAGCACGAGCAGAGGAGGGGCAGAGAGAGAAGGAGACACAGAATCCGAAGCAAGCTCCAGGCTTTGAGCTGTCAGCACAGAGCCTGAGGCAGGGCTCAAACCCACGAACTGTAAGATCATGACCTGAGCTGAAGTCAGAAGCTTAACCAGTTGAGCCACCCAGGTGCCCCACATATTTTGTCACTTCTGGATGGCACATACGGAGAAAGCAAATATTGAGCCAACAGCAGATTGGTAAATGCTGACCTGTTGGCTTGGTCTGAGAATGGAAGAAAATGGATTTTAAAAATATCGTAGGATTTTTGTTAGCAGCATATCTCATGCAGAACTAATCCCTAGGATACTTTTCAATTACTCTAATTGCTTTGTATTTCTCTACCATAATGAAATAATTTGAAGCTAAAATAGTTTTAAAATCTTTTATTCCAAAAAAAGCTTATTTTTTAAGTTGGGCTTTTTTGAATATAGGATGATTGTTGTTCTTGAAGCAATGTTGTATAGAGTGGTTAATGTTGCTCAAAGATATGCTGGAGTCTAAAGTCAATACAAAAAAAGAATTATTCCTGATTTTCATGAAAATGCTTCAGTTTCTCCTTTTTGCTATCTACTTTGAAATTCATGACCTTGTTTACTTTCTCTAAATGAGTAAGCACATGCCTCATCCCTGGATCCTTCCACTCTGCAAAACACACAACTGATGGTTTTTTTTTTTTTTTTTCCCTCCATTAGTCTTTGGTGCCATTTCAGTTTGCTTAGTTATGGGTCAAGCCCTGCCATCCATAAGAGTTTTCCCCTTATATTTAATGCAGCCCAAGTGTTTGGGACACCTCACACCAATCCTCAGTCCAGCCTGTTAGGTTCTTACTCATTTTCGAGGAGAGATTATTGAGCCTTCCCAGGATCCACCATAAATTATATCAAATCTGTCATGCAGACAAATCAGTTGAGTAGTGACATTTGCAAGATTCTTGGTATCTCGGACCCGTTTTTAGAACATTGATGTTACATTCAGGAACATAGTTGCAAAATCCCTAAACCAAATACAAGCAAAACAAATTCAACGATGTTAAAAAAAAAATACACTGTGACCAAAATGGGTTTTTCCCAAGAGCCAAGATTGTTCTAAAAATGTATTAATGTAGTTCATTCACATTACTAGAGTACAGGAGAAAGCTTGAATTGTCATCTCAATAAATGCAGAGCATTCACTCAAAATATTTCAGCCATCCATTCACAATGGAAACTATTAGCAAACTGGGGCGAAAAGGGAACTTAATTTAACTTGATAAACAGAATGCACCAAAAGCTCCACAAATGCACCACAAACATCATATGCAATAGTGAAAATTAAAATATTGCATTTAAAATCAGGAACAAGACAAAAATGTCTGCTGTCACTACTCTTCTTCAGCATTGTACGGGAAGACCTGTATTGCTCAATAAGAAAAAAAAAAGTGAAAAGGGACTTGGGCTCTTCATTTGTCTATATTTCTAGAAAATGAAGTTCTAAGAAAGGAGACTAAGGAAGCCACAGAGGGAGGGAGCCACAGAGGGAGCCACAGAAAACTGAAAAAAGGGAATTTACACGAAATACAGAAAACAGAGGAGTGCCTGGGTGTCTGAGTCAGTTCAGCCTCCAACTTCGGCTCAGGTCATGGTCTCATGGCTCCTGGGTTCCAGCTCTGTGCTGACAGCTCAGAGCCTGGAGCCTGCTTCCAATTCTATGTCTCTGTCTCTCTCTGCCCCTCCCCTGCTCATACTCTGTCTCTCTCAAAAACAAATGAAGCTTAAAATTTTTTTTAAAAAAACAGAAAGAAAACAGAGAAGTAGCTGAAGGATTAATCTGATCACCACTATCATGGAATCAGAAAAACCACAGTTCTTCAGAGTATGGAAAAGGAACTAAGAGCCCTTGGTTTTATCTTTATTAATTTTAATATAAAATGCAGAAAACCCATAAAACTTGAACAAATTCCTTGGTGTATTAAGAGTGGTTAATAGAAATAAAAAGCACCAAACAATTTTTAGATGGATAGCGTTACTATTAACATTTATTTTTAAAAATCAATTCAGAGTTGAAAACAGGATTATTTATTTTTACAGGTTCCATCTGGACTCAGCAAATATTAAGCTTAATTGATTTTGAAGGACATCGTAACAAAACTGAAATTGTGTCCACAATTGAGAGAGTCCCCTTCTTTGAATACAGAATGAAGCCAGACGACTTTGTCAAGAGACCATCCCTTTGCCTCTTCATTTCCCACATCCCATATTATTTAGCACCAAAAGGTCTCAAGAACAAAAAAACAACATATGTCACAGAAATAGTTAAGGACCTTTTTGCACAAATACTTTCTTCAAATATTGTTTAAATATTTCTTCAAATGTTGTTGTCCAGCCCCACTCATTCATATCCTTTAAAATGTGATTATTATAAACTTTACGACCTTGTTTTGCACATTAAAAATATATGGAATTATAGGTATACACATAAATTGGATCACAACACACATTGTTTTCAGTGTAACTATATAATGTATAGCAAAATTTTTTTATGTCAGCACATAAAATTCTATTCATTTTTAGTGGCCTAGTAGGATTTTATTTTATAGCTATATAATCCTGAATGTGTATTGATGGACAGGTAGGTTGCAGCAAATGTGTATTACATTGAAATAAACATTCTTAGAGATCTTTTTTCTGCACTTTTTTGATCTGGAAAAATGTTTCCCTAAAAATGGAGTTTTCAGATTAAAGTGTTTCAATATTTTAAGTGATTACCAAATATTTAGATATTATCTACTTGCCTTCTATAATCTGTCAATTTATACTTCATCAAATAGTATGTAAGAATGATTTTTTCTTCACATGCTCACCAGTGATTGAAATTACCGATCTTTGCTAATGTGCTAGATTAAAAAAAAAAAGACAAAAACAAAACCACCCAAAACAAACCAAAAAAACCCCTCATTCCTGTCTAATTTGCAGTCCTTTTGATTTTAATAAACTGAAACATCTTTTAAATATTTCTAGGCTTTGAAATAGTCTTTATATTCTCTACCTGTGGGAACAGAACACCACAATGACCGCAGGTGCATATATTCGCTCAGGCTCCAAGATCTTTGAGAAAACTCAAGATACTGAAGTTAAAAATTAATTACCTGAAAGGACTTGAGTGAATTACCTTGGGAAATGTGTTCTGTTCTTTAGTGGGCAGATAGGGATGTTTTGCTTAAAGGAAGCCAGCTGTATATAGCACAGTGCATTCACTCTCTTCTTTGTCTTTCCTTCTATCATAAAGATTCTTATCAAAACATATGTATCTGCAAGACAGCTCTCGTACGCAAGATATGTATGATAGCTGAATCAGATGTACATTGTTGACATGTTTTGGTAAGTTTCGGTTGTTAACCATTGCTAATCTGTTTTTCCTGAAAACATACATGAGAAGACGCTCAATAAACCTCAGTACCTTGGGTTGTTGGCTCAGGGGTCCCCTGTGCCTTGCTATACTGTCGTCTCTTTCTCTCAGTTCCTTCGCCGCCCCAGGTCTATGGCCCAATCAGGTCGACATCTATCCATTTGTCTTTAGCTTGTCTTTTATTTACTGCTTTGTAGAAGTATTTTGGGGGGACAAATATTTTAGCAATTAATAGTTTACCTTTAAAAATTGTTAAATGCTTTTAATTTTGTGTTAACTATCTATTCATAGTTCCTTCATAGCTCTGGCTCTCGTGTCTTGCTTAAAAGAACACTTCCCCACCACAAAGATTATATATATACTCTCCAAGTTTTTCTAATTTTATGTTTTTATTTTTTACATTTAATTGTAAATTATATCTAATACTGAATGTGATTTGAAATATAGCTATTGCATGGTATTTGCCAAGGGGTCAGCCAATTGACCCAACATAATTTGTTTAAGCATTTACTCTTTCCCTGCTGTTTTGAAGTCTACACTTTTATATACTAAGATTCCATAGTCTCTCTCTCTGATTCTGTGTTGTTTATTCCAAAAATTGATACATCTGTTTAATGTCACAGTTCTTCATTGTTTTAAATCTTGTAACTGATAAAGCAAATCCTACCAAGTTTACCATCCACCGAATGTGCTATGTTGTTCTTTGTATGCTTCTTATGCATTTTTTTCTCTGAATTAGCAGGGTTTTTTGTTCACTTTTTTATGGCTATCATGAACTGAAAGTTTTTCTTACTAGTGTCTTTTCTATTTGTTTATTGCTGTTATAAAGAAAGAGGCTTTGGTTTTGTCACTCTGTTGTATTTGGCTCCCTTAATCTCTCTAACTAGTTTTATGAATTTTCCCTTTATACTCTGAATATAATTCATTTTAAAATAATAATCCCTTTTATTTTTATTTTCCAATATTTACCCTTTTTTTTTTCTATTTCAATAGTTAATATCTGCAGTACAAGCCAGAATAATAGAGGTGATAAGAAATCTTCTCTTGTCCTTAATTGTTTAGCATTTTTATTATCTTGTCTTGTTTTGTTTTGCCATTGATTTGAGGGGGCATATAATGCTGGGAATTTTTTTTAATTCTTACTTTACTTGGGAGTTTTATCTTCGTTTTTGCTTTATGCAGAAAGGTTCTTTTCACATAAAATGCCTTTTTTGGGAAATTCTGAAGATTTCATGCTCCTCCATTTTAGTTTATAGTGAATTGAAATCCACCAATACTTTTTTTAATGTTTATTTATTTATTTTGTGAGAGAGAGAGAGCACGTGTGCAAGGAGAGAGGCAGAGAGAGAAGGGGAGAGTGAGAGAATTCTACCGTGAGTGGGAGAGAATCTTGACCATTGTGAGAGCATGACCTGAGCAGAAATCAAAAGTCAGATACTTAACTGACTGAGCCACCCAGGCACCCCAAAATCCACTAGTAATTTAATGACGTCTTATTTCAAAAAAGGCTTTAACTTTCCATGTTTGCTCTATCTTTATTTGATTTTAGTACCACTGAAATTCTAGTCTTGCAAAATATATTTGAAAGTTTTTGTATTTTTGGTAAGTTATCAAATAGTTTAAAAGATATAAATTAACTGAATGTTTAAAAGATTTGAGTAAAGCCCATTATAAATATATCAATCTTGTCAGCTTTATAGTTCTACATTTTCCTTTTTCTTACCAGTTTATTTAATTTTTTTAATGTTTATTTATTTTTGACAGAGAGAGAGAGAGAGAGAGAGAGAGAGAGAGAGTGCAAGTGGGCAAAGAGCAGAGAGGGAAACACAGAATCTGAAGCAGATTCCAGGCTCTGAGCTGTCAGTACGGAGCCCAGTGCAGGGCTTGAACTCACAAACCCTGAGATCATGACCTGAGCTGAAGCTGGACACTTAACCAACTGAGCCACCCAGGTGCCCCATGTTATCATTTTATTTAAATTAGCTGCCTTCCCCCAAACCGGAATTATAATTTTGTTTTCAAAGCAAATTATCCACCGTTTCATCTAGATTTCAAAACATGGAAAAAAATTACAGTATATTCTGCCATGATCTGATAAATTTTTTCCAATTCTGTGATTACATCTTTTTCATTCATTAGTAAGGATGGAAAAATTTATATATTGCTTTTTTCACATTTTCAAGGTACCAGTGATTTTCTATTTTATTGTGGTTTTCCTCCAAAGAACTAGTTCTTTGTTAAGACATAACTTAATGTTTTCTACTTTTTGATTTCTGCTTTCATTTTAATTATTTCCTCATATTTCATTCATATTTTTCTTTCTTCTTTACTTAAATGAATAGCATTATCTATATCCAATGTTTATTTTTTCAAATATTGGCATTTAAAAATGATGGATATCTTTTTAATATAGCTAGAAATAAAATCTTGTTAATATATAGTCTATCATTTTAATTTTAATTTTCTAATTGGTCCAAGTGGTTTTGAAGACTTTTCCCCCTAAGTGTTTATATAATTTTCTTTTTTAACTTCTTCATTGTTGATTGTTAATATTATGGTTTTATCAATAGGTGGTGGTACCATAAGATTTCTAATTTTTGAAATTTATGGCGAATTATATGATCAATTTTTCAATATGTCCCATGACTATATGAGAAAATGGTGTATATTCTCCATGTGGGACGCTAACATACACATGTATAAAATAAATTTTGTTAGATAATTTTGTAAATTGATTTTGTTAATCATTTTATCTTTTTGTCTAAAGATAAGCGTGTATAAATCTCCCACTATAATTGTTGCTAAATCTGTGCCATTTAAGTTGTTCTATTCCATAACATTATTCTATACAAACATTCCTGTTCTGTTGTTCATCGCAAACAAATTATATGTTGTCCTGTTAAATCATTTCACTTTAAATATTACTTAACTTTATCTTGTCACTTGTGTTCTTTTTCCCTGGAGTTTTGCCCATGTGCCTTTGTTTGTTCTTAATTTTCAATATTATATTTCAAAGCTATATAATTTTACAAGCTGTGTAAGTAATTCTATTAGATCTATGTCTTCTCTTCATTTTATAATTAGGTTATTGAAATATTTTGTTATTCTAGCACATGCTGCTATGAACATTCTTAATCATGTTCCCTGGTGCAAATCTGCACAAGCTTTCCCAGAGTATACACCCAAGAATAGAATTGCAAACCCACAAAGTTCAAAAATGTTCAACTTCATAAGATGCTGCTATTTTTTTTTTAATACAAAGCTGTTATACCAGCTTATGACAAAGCTAGTAATTGTAACTGGTGAGTTCTTATTTTCCTCCTAGGAAACTTTTCTATCAGACTTTGATTTTTATCAATATGGTAATTATAAAACGGTTTCCCAAACTGATCTTAATTTGCATTTCCCTAATCAGTGATGTGATTAAGCACTTTTTGATAGGTTTGTTGACTATAATTTCTTATTCTGTGAAACAGTTGTGACATTTGCCCAGCTTGTAATTCATTGTTTATCTTTTTCTCGTCGATTGGTTTAAAACGTTTTTTTAATATTTATTTTTTTGAGAGAAAGACAAAGTGCGAGTGGGGGAGGGGCAGAGAGAGAGGGAGACACAGAACCCAGAATCTGAAGCTGGCTCCAGGCTCTGAGCTGTCAGCACAGAGCATGACTTGGGGCTTGAACTGATGAACCATGAGATCATGACCTGAGTTGAAATTGGACACTTAACCAATTGAGCCACCCATGCGCCCCTTATTGATTTGTTTTATATATATATTCTGGACACTAATCTATTATAGGTTATATGTGTTGCTTCTCTCATATTTTGTTGCTTTTGCCACTTTATGGTGTATTTTAACAGCATTCTTAAGTTTAATGCAGTCCAATTCATCAATTTTTATTTTAAATATATTTTTTTCCCATTTAGGAAATCTTTCTCTTTTCTAAGACCAGAAATACATTCTTTATTTTTTTAGATGTTAAAGTTTTACTTTCATATTTAAATTCTAATAATCTGTTTAAAATTTTTTAAAATATTTATTTATTTCTGAGAGAGAGAGAGAGACAGAGCATGAGCAGGGGAGGGGCAGAGAGAGAGAGGGAGACACAGAATCGGAAGCAGGCTCCAGGCTCTGAGCCATCAGCACAGAGCCCGACGCGGGGCTCGAACTCACAGACTGTGACATCATGACCTGAGCCAAAGTCGGACGCTCAATCAACTGAGCCACCCAGGAGCCCCAGTTAATTCTTAATTATGTAAAGATATTATTGAAATTTCTATAGAGTTTACTACTTTTAAAATATTGCTTCTTCATTTGTACCATTTATTATCTTCTGCAATTTCTCATTGCTCAACTAGATTGGATATAAAGCAATTCTCATGTTCTTAATAGTTTGCTGTCTCTAATGTCAATAATAATGTTTACAAAAGAAAATCTGAACGCTGAAGATGTCAAATTATTAATCTTCATTTAAAAATTGGCTTCAGACCATTTCAGACTTTCATGAACCAAAACTGTATCAATGGCTTTTCTGAGAACCCTCTGTGGTTTTGACTTCATTATTTGAAAATCTTTGGATCTCATTTTTTTCAATTTTAAAAATGAAGAACCAGTAACCTTGCAAGGTTATATGAAGAATTATATCATGATGGATGTACTTCGCCAAGATGGCATCTGGCATTTAGTAAAATATATTTAAAAATTCTAATCTTTTTATGTATTTTAGTTTTGGTTTTCCAAAACTTAAAGAACAGTTATAATTTGATGGTAGTGGCTGGTGGGAGTTTAACAGTTAAGGAAGTAGACTATATAAAACTATAATTACATTCCCAAGTTTGTTTCTTAGCTCATCCTTGTATAAGGAAAAGTGAAGTGTCAACCCTCCCCACCCCTCCACCCCCCGCCTCCACCCCAGAGAACTAACAGATAGTTAAGTTGCCTTGGAGAAGGAATTAAAGTGGGTTGGAGAAAATTTTGATCCTGAGAGTGTTACTTCTTCACCAAAGTGCTGTTCATGTTCTTATCCCACTAGGAACCATCGGAGACTGGAAATACCGCTTGACCGTGGAACAAAATGAAAAATCTTACAGAATATTCCAAAGCAAAATGAAGGATTTTCCCTTGAAGTGCATCTGGGAGATAACTGAGGAGTAGAATCAGTGCAAAATAATCATATAAAAATCTACTAACTAGAAGGATATTTTAAGACACATTAATTTGTGCTTCTCATACGAATGTTAGTTATAAAACTTTGTTGCTAAAAAAATATGAGTAAATTGTGCTGAGATTGGTTATTGTGATTTTGATGAACACTTTGAAATTTCAGAAATTAAAATGACTTGGGAAAAAAGGAAAAAACAGAATGCATGCAACATGGATTGCAAGTGTCTTGAGAGAGTTTCCTGTAGTGTGTATTTTTTCTTTATCTACAGTTACATTTAGGGTCAGCAAACTCACATATAAACGCTTGCATCATTTTAATAATTTATTAGATCACAAAATTTGCACTAAGGATCCAAGAATCAAAGTGGATTAATCATCAAATGGTTCAATCATTTAACTATTTGGATAAAACAATAATTGTATTCATAACATCTCACTCACTAAACTAAATATGTAAGATAAAATCATTTTACTAAAAAAATATAGGTGAATCTGTTTATAATTCTTAAATGGAGAAAAACTTTTGAAGCATAAAAGCAGTGGAAGAAATTTAAATAAAAATTCAGTAAATTTACATTCATAAACATTTCAAGGCACCACCACAACAATCAACAAAGGGAAACAACCCACTGTCTATGTACAATAAAATATGTAAGTAAATTGTGGCACTTCATATAAAGAAATACTATACTTCAATAAGGATATGTGAATTAAACTACATGAAAAATATATATGACTCTCAGAAATATAATAACATTCAGTGGAAAAACACTCATTGAATGATTATGTAAGATTTTAAAACAGGTAAAATTAACCTATGGTTTTAAAGAGTGGTTTTCTATGTGGGATGATATATTAGCTGGACAGGTAAATAAGAGAATACTTTGGATGTTGGGAATATCCTGTGTCCTGGTCTTAGTGCTGGTTCTCTAGATGTGGTCATTGGGTAAATATTCATTGGGCTGTGAGTGTATAATTTATAAACGTTTCCGTGTTTCTGTCATATTTTAGTGAAATTTGTGAACCAATTCACATATATTAGAAATTTCTGTTAGATACAATCAAAAAAGCTTGCAATTGATTGAAAACAGAAAACATTAATTCATGATTAGCAAAAATTTAAAAATCAGCAAATGCTCGGGGCGCCTGGGTGGCTCAGTCAGTTGGGCAGCCGACTTCGGCTCAGGTCATGATCTCGCGGTCCGTGAGTTCCAGCCCCGCGTCAGGCTCTGTGCTGACAGCTCAGAGCCTGGAGCCTGTTTCAGATTCTGTGTCTCCCTCTCTCTGACCCTCCCCCGTTCATGCTCTGTTTCTCTCTGTCTCAAAAATAAATAAACATTAAAAAAAAAATCAGCAAATGCTCAATGTTACAGCAGAGTGGAATAGACATTCTCATATATTTTCATGGAAACACAAATGAGTTCAAATCTTCTCTATAGCAATTTTGAAACAGAATTGAAAGTATTAAAACTAGTCAAACCAGATGATCCTCTTATTTCATTTCTAGGAAACTTCTGAACTCCTATTCAATTAACTCAATTTTCTATACTTTACATTTTACCTTCACTACATTTTTTTTCTTTTTTCAACCAACATATTTTTCCATGTTCATGCAATTGACTTTTTTTCCTGGAAAGAACATCTATTTACACCTTTGTGGTGAACTTATAACTGAGGTTTTCTCTCCTTTTTGAAACTCTTTCTCTTGGCATTTTGGTCAAGCACTTTGTTGCAAATAAGAATAATCTACGTCTAACAAGTTTATGGAAAATAGGGTAATTCATTACAACGATTCATAGAATACAGAAAAAGAGTTTTCTTGAATTTCATGAAGAAACTTCCAAGAAGCATGAAGCAGTCAAGGATTCATATATCTTTCCAACTTTCTAAAAAATTCTTTCTGCCTTAGAGTTTCATGGTCTCTCATCTCTGCATTCTTCATTTAAAGGACACATTTTTCTCTTCTTCCATCTTTGCAGATTGGTTTTGCTTCAGCGTGACAGCAGTCATACTCTAGGTTCAAATGACCTCAGTTCAAACAACAAAGATATGTTAGTGTTGTTGACTTCAAACTAAAAATTCAGGAAGAAAAACTGAATGGTGTATGTCACTTAACTTCCCTTAGGAGTCAACCTGTGGTCAAGGCAAAATACTGACAGAGTACAAACATAGCACCTAGAATTCTGTAGCATCCTTCAGTAGATAAGATAGAAAAATACACACACACACACATGAACACACACACACACATTATGGCTTGAATTATGTCCCCCCCCCCCCCAAAAAAAAGATATGTTGAAGTCCTAATCTCCATTACCTCAAAATGTGACATTATTTGGAAATAGGGAAATTGTAGATGTAATTAGTTATATTCAGATACTGGAATAGGATGAGTCCTTAATTCAATAAAATTGGTGGCCTTATAAAAAGAGGAGAAACACAGGGTGAAGACGACCATGTGATAACAGAGGCAGGGTTTGGAATGGTGTATCAATAAGCTAAAGAATGGCAAAGACTGTTGGCAAACAATAGAACCCAGGAGAAGCAAGGAAGTATTCTCTTCTATGGGTTTCAGAGGAAAATCTTGATTTTGTACTTAAGGCCTCCAGAACTGTGAGGCAATAAATTTCAGTTGTTTTAAGCCACCTGCATGTTGGTATTTTGTGACAGCAGCTCTAGGAATCTAGTATAACACTCTATAACTCAAATAAATCATTGCTACTTTATACCACAGCCATCAGGCAGGTTCTGAAACCAAACCAAAGAAGTCAGTAGGTTGGCATCATGCTGATTACCTCTGACACATGGGATAAACATCCAAATACACGTCACCAATCACTGTAATAATAACTGGAGATATAAGTCCATTCTCACCACTCCCACTCAAAATAGTGCTGAAAAGCCTACCAAGTACAATGAAGCAAGGAAAAGAAATAAAAGGCATAGGAAATTCAGAAACAAAATCATACTCATTTGCAAATGGCATGATGGTTTATGTAGAAAATCATAAGATATTAACCAATCATAAAATATTAACCAAAAAAAACCCTACCAGAACTAATAAAGGAGTTTAGCCAAGTTGCAAAACGAAAGTTACCAAGACAGAAAAATCAATCATATTTTTATAGGCTGATAATGAAAAATTGAAAACAAATTAAAAACATAATGCCATATATAATTACTCCCAAAGAAGAAAATATTTAGGTGCACATCTATCAAAATGTGTACAGGGTCTACATGCTGATGACTCAAAAATTATAATGACAGAAACAAAAGAAAACCAAATTAAATGGGTGACACACCATTTTTATTGATAGTAAGACTCATCAATGATGTCCATTCTCGCCAAATTAAACTATAGGTTTCTCCCACCAAAAATCCAAATAGGATTCTTTGTAGCCAAACAAAAGCAAAGTCTCCATTTCAAACTTACTGTATAGCAACAGCTAATCAGGACAGCATGGTATTGGCAAAAGAATAGACACAAAGACAAGTGGAACAGAATAGAGATTCCATAAAGAGAGCTACGTAAGTACACAGCTGAATTTTGACAAAGGCACAAAAGCAATTCCATGGAAGAAGGATAGATTTTTCCAACAGATGGCATGGTAATAATTGGGCATTCATGAACAAAAACAATGACACCTAAATCTAACAACCCACCCCTCCCTCCCAAAAAAAACACCCCAAAATGCATAGTGGATTTAAATATAAAACATAAACCTATAATACTTTTAGAAGAAAGCATAGGAAAAAATATTCATTACCTAAATGTATGCAAAGAGTTTTTAGACATGACACCAAAGCCATGATCCATAAAAGAAAGGTATGCTAAATTAAACTTAGCAAAATTAAAACACACACACACACACACACATGCTTTTGCACTACAAAAGACCTTGTTAAGAGATGAAAAGAGGGGCACTTGTGTGGCTCAGTTAGTTGAGTGTCTGACTCTTGATTTCAGCTCAGGTCACAATCTAACAGTTCATGGCTTCAAGCCCAGCATTGGGCTCCATGCCAACAGCACAGAGCTTGCTTGGGATTCTCTCTCTCCCTTTCTCTGCCCCTGTCTCTCTTGCGTGGGCTCTCTCTCTCTCAAAATAAATAAATATACATTTAAAAAGAGAGAGAGATGAAAGAAAAGCCAAACTGGATGTATCCCAAATGTCCTTAAACAGGTGAATAGATTAAAAAAATAACATAATATATCCATACAATGGAATTCCACTCAGGAATAAAAAAGCATGAACAAAGCACAATAACTTGGATGGATTTCAAGGTCATTATACGAAGTGAAGAAAGCCAAATTCAAAAGATTACACACATTAGGATTCTATTTTTATGACTTTCTTAAAATGATGAAATTATAGTGATAAAGAACAGATCAGTCTTATCCAGGTGTTAAAAGTTGGGAGGTGGGTGTGAATACTAAGAGGCAACACAAAAAAGTTACTTTGTGGCAATGGGACAGTTTTATATCTTGATTGTGCTGATGGTTAAATTAATCTACATATGATAAAGTTTCATAGAATTATAGTCACCTCACTCTCCTCAAAATGAGTATGTGTAAAAACTGGTAAAATTCAAATAATGTCTGCATTTGAGTTAATAGTATTATACTAATATCAACTTCCTCTTTTGATTATGTACTATGGTTAGGTAAGATATCATCATCATTGGGGAAACTTGTTGAAGGGAGCACCAGAATTTTTGTATTTTTTTTTGCACCTTTTTGTGAGTATTAAACTATTTCCAAATAAAAATTATAAATATTATAGAATAGCCAACAAGAAGAACAAAGCTGGAGAATTCATCCTAGCTAGTTATCAAGATCTATTTTTAAGCTTTTTATTTTTATTTATTTTTATTTTGTTATTTTTTATCGTGAATACTTTTTTATTTTAACATACAGTGTTAGATTCAGGCGTACAATACAGTGATGCAATAATTCCAAAAACAAGGGGTGCCTAGGGGGCTCAGTCGATTAAGTGTCTGACTCTTGATTTCAGCTCAGGTCATGATCTCCCAGTTTCATGAGTTCGAGCCCCAAGTCAAGCTCTGCACTGACAGCATGGACCCTGCTTGGGATTCTCCTTCTCTCTCTGTCCCTCCCCCCTTGTGTGCCTCAGGGTTCATGAGTTCGAGCCTGGCATAGAGCTCCATGCTGACAGTGCAGAGCCTGCTTGGGATTCTGTCTCTCTCCCTCTCTCTGCCCCTCCTGCACACACACACACACACACACACACACACACACACACACACTCTGTCTCTCTCTCTCTCTCTCTCTCTCTCTCTCTGTCTCAAAATAAATAAACTTTAAAAAATAACAATTTCAGAAGCAAAACAAAACAATTTTATACATTACTCAATGCTTATCATAATCAGCACATTCTGTTTTTCTTTATGGGAATTTTTAAAATTAATTATCTTTTAAATTCCAGTATAATTAATGTATAGTGTTATATTAGTTGCAGGTGTACAATATAGTGTTTCAATAATTCTACACATTACTCAGTGCTCAAGTAAGTGTACTCTTTAATTCTCTTCGCCTATTTTCCCCCTTTCCCCACCAACCTCCCCTCTGGTAACCATCAGTTTGTTTCTTACAGGTAAGAGTCTGTTTTATCATTTGTCTCTTTTTTCCTTTGTTCACTTGCTTTGTTTCTTAAATAAACTTTTTATTTTAATTTTTTTCAGTCTGAGTGAATTTTTATTTCTATGTGGTTATATAGTCAAGTAACATTTATTTTCTGTTTGTCATGTTTTTTAAAGCATAAGGGGTTATATAATGTTTGAGAATCTTTGGTTGAAAGAAAATAGAAGAGTATAAATATAGTAAAAAACTCAGTAATGGTAGCCAAGCCTGAGGTAATAATTTTTCTTTAAGTCAGCCATATTCCTGTAGCTTTTGTTAAATAAAGCAGAATCATGCTAATAAGTTCAGATACTTATGTGAATAAACTGTAATATAGTAACTGACAGATATTATGACAGAGTGGTAATAAGAATAGAGAGGAATTATAGAAATATTAGGGAGAGTATAATACTAATTTACATTATAGCTTTAAAAACCTGGTAATTGTGCAAATATATCCTATTCTTGTGTTTAGGAAGATGTGATAGGCATTTGATTCTTCCTCAGTTCAAGCTCCCAAAACTTCATTGGGCTTTCTTGTTTGTTTCATCCTCATTCTTTAACATTTAATTAATGTTAAAGAAAATTGTTTCTATGCTTAAAGTAGGTGATGTCTCATAGGATTTCTGGCTTTGTTTGGTTTTGTTTTTCTCTTTAGAGGGCCTGCTTTCTGTTGTTGTTAGGTGTAGGAATACTCCTTCCCCTGGAAAATACACATTCCGGATGTCAGAGGAAAGGAAATTTAGTCCAGTAGCACAACTTACAAGTTAAAGAACATGAGCTTTAGCTACCATCGTTCAGACCAAGTTCGGTTGTTGATGATTACAATGTTGTTATAGATAGCCTGTTATCCACAGATGTCAATATACTTTTTATTGAAAAAAATTTTAATGTTTATTTCATTTCTGAGAGAAAGAGAGACAGAGAATGAACGAAGGAGGGGCAAAGAGAGAGGGAGACACAGAATCTGAAGCAGCCTCCAGGCTCCAGGCTCTGAACTGTCAGCACAGAGCCCAACGCGGGGCTCAAACTCAAGAATTGTGAGATCATGACCTGAGCCAAAGTCAGACACTTAACCGACTGAGCCATCCAGGTGCCCCAGTAAACTTTTTGTTTTTAAATAAGACACCTACAGAAATTTTTCAAAGATAGTACAAAGAGTTCCAATGTTTCTTCTTTTTCTCAGAGTAAGAAACCCATACCTATAATTCACTTGCTTATTTGTTCAACTCTAGTATACACATAAAATAGTTTAAGAATTATTATATCATACATCTATGAGAAAAAATTTACCAACTGGAGTACAATTTTTTTTTGGCATTCTTTTTGTCTTTAGTCTTACAGTACTTAGACAAAATATTGGCTTCTAAAGTTATTTAGATCAGAGCCTTTTCCCCCATCCCACTCAGTGGTGTTATGTCACACATCTCTAATAGATTAATTTGTCAAGCTCAATCCCATCTCAGATTCCTTTGACATCATGGCCGATTTTGAAATTTGCATCCATTAAAAGTCACTCTTTGTTACGGAATGGATTCACAGTGCTACATCTCCTCCAACTCAGGACCTGCTATGGCCTAAAATAACTGCCCGTTGATCTGGCTTATGTGTGTGGCTGACCCAGGTCTGACTGCAGGCTCCTTCTACACTGCGGTCCTTTTCATTCTCTGTTCTACAGCCACCTCGTCTCCTGTCAATTTCGACGGTACCACACTCCTTCTGACCACTACGCCTTTCACCCAGGTCTGTACTCTCTGCAAGAAATTTTCTCTGACTTATTACAGTCACCCAGTTACAATGTTATTGTTTCCTTTACCTTTTTATATTACATTTAGTGCAGTCCATAGTTTTATATGTACTCGTGTTTTTTATTTGGCAACTCTCCTCCCTCCACATTCATGCCGAGACTAAACGGTCTATGAGGAAAGGAATTTTGACTCTTGACTATTATACCACAGTGCCTGATACACAGTAGACATGAACCAAATATTTGATGAGTTAATGGTTGAAGGAGAAATAAAAGTAACTACGCAGACAAGGGAGAGAAATTATTCCGGGGAGAAAAAGTAGGAATTATAAAAGCTTACAAGATGAGGAGAGCTTGTTACTTTTGTGAATCACCAAAGAGTTCATTGTGGCCAGAGATCAGTATGCAAACAGTAAAGGATAGATAACCAAGAGAAAAGGTAGATTTGAGGACAGGTCCCAGGAAAATCACCTAAGGACTCTAGGGTAAAAGGAAACAAACACTAGTGAATAAACTTCTAATAAAACCAGGACTGAATAAACACATAAGCCTGTCAGGTAGTACAACTAATTTTTTTAATGAGAAGAAAATACTAATATTGTCACTATTATTTTTAAAATTATAAATGGATTTCCAAATGACAGCAAACTATGAAGACTATATGTGTATATGAATGAAGAGTAGTGTTAAAATGTTTTAAATCCAAATAATTACAGATGTACAAAATCATTTATGGTCTTCATTACAATATTCCTAAATGGCAAGTATCTTAATAAACAATTTCTGAAAAATCTTGGACAAAGAAAAATCTGTTAACTCTTTCTGATCTCATTCTCTGCAGAACAATTTGTGTTGTAGCCTGTAGTAGGTTCACTAATGTGTGTGTGTGTGTGTGTGTGTGTGTGTGTGTGGTGTATGCTGAGTGAGGCAAAGGAGGATAACTATTGCCAACAGCTTAATTCTACTGATCTAACAGAATTATACATGGATGAATAACCAGAACAAATCCAATTCAGATGATTCGGTAATATGGTCATTTAATTTCAGTTTTTCCACAGGTAAGAAATAACCAAAGTAGCTATTGTATGGTAATGGTAAGCTATTAAAGAGCTATTACAATAAAAGGGAAGCAAAAATAAAAAGATTATAGGGAAACAAAGACAGATGCTGGTATTCAAGGCCTTTGGAATGATGGTAAACATAAATGGCTGACAGATATGTTACTTGGTTTTCAAAGGAAAAAAGAGAACCATTGTGACACATTCTACAGGGACAGAGGGAACTATAAGTTGAGGGACTATATTCATGAAATGATGCTATGGAAACAGTCTTTCTATTAGTCCCATATTTGTATGTTTTTACTATCTTGTTAAATAGAGACATAGGAGTTTAAAAATAGTTTGTAAGTTAAGAAATAGGAAATCTGTCACCTCCAAATAGCTAAGTCCCAAGTTTACACCATCAAGTCAAGGGGAAATACATGCCTAAGATTTAATTCAAAGTTTAAAGGAAGCAAACGTGGGGTGCCTGGGTGGCTCAGTCAGTGAAGCATCCAATCAGTTCAGGTCATGATCTCATGGTTCATGAGTTCGAGCACCACGTCAGGCTCTGTGCTGACAGCTCAGAGCCTGGAACCTGCTTCCAATTCTGTGTCTCCCTCTCTGTGCCCCTCCCCCTATCGCACTTGGTCTCTCTCTCTCTCTCTCTCTCCCCCAAATAAATAAACATTTAAAGAAAGAAAAAAAGAAGCAGATGCAGGGCAAAAAATCAAAGAACAAAAAAAGCACCTATATCGTTTTATATATTTGTGTAACTCTAATGCACAAATGTTGTAGGTGATTTTCTGCTGCCCTGAATGTAAAGTCCTTTATTAATATCCCAGATAAATTTGATAGGAAGATTTTTAATCTTTTCTTTTTAAAAAGAGTTGTCAAATCTCTAATTCTGTGATAGTCGTATGATTTTTCCAATCTCCAATTGTCCTTAGAAAGAGATAAGGCAAATGGACTTATCAGTGTATTATCATGTGAATTAGAGTAACACACACACATGCACACACACATTATTGACACAGGGTAAAGCATAGTTCTTTTAAAATATTTTAGTTGCCTCTAATGTACCTTTTATATATGCTAAGGGGAGGGGGGACACTATACTAAAACATGATTTTGTTGCTTTTAGCTGCCACTAATTGTACGTTTTAGTGATGGGTACAGATGGGAGAAAAGCAAGTGAGTTTTGCTCAGATAAAGTATACTCTGTTGAGAGCCTTCAGGTATCTGAATAATTTTACTATATCTCTGCCACTTTGAAATTAAGTAAGTGTGAGGTAGTTCCTGGGTTAAGTCTACAAAGGTCAGTTCTTCCTTCAATTATCCTAACTAACAATTGGCTAAATGGTCAAATAATCTCAGGGAAAGCCTGGACTCTAAGCTATTTTAAATGAGTACTGAGATTACTTCTGCTTATAGTTTTAAACTTAAAAATTGATTACTTACATATAAATAAAATAAACTAACTGCATTATTTAAGCAAACAGTAACACGATGTGGACCATGCCAGTTGATAAATATAATAAAGTAATATATTAATGTTGAGCGACTGAAATTCATTTCTGCAATGAATTATCAGCTCCTCTGTACTCTGGAAGGCCAGTATCGGTCTACATTTTATGCCTTGTGTTAGTATCTTTTCCTCTTGTTTCCCAAGAGCACGATCACAAACTCAGGTACAAGTCTCCGTTGCGCCAATAAAATCCCACTGAAGTCGGGTAGTATCCGTAACATTGGCCATTTGGAAAAAGACTGCATTCTTCTGCCTCAGCCTAAGTCTCTTTTCTCAAACGGATCTCTCATGAGTGCTCTTCTCTTTTATAATGCATAGGCCTGGTCTCTACAACCCATAACTGACATGTTTGAGACATGGTTCTGTCATCTAGTTCATACGAAATTTGGTCATAGATATATAACACAAGCTGGAATGAAGTCAAATGTCAACTCCATTATAAATGACTTGCCTCTAGTAAGGTGATTGTCTACATATAATCCATTCTTTGATATTAACTAGCTGTGTGATCTGGGGGTCAAAAATGCAAATCAAACTTTGTATTTCTGAGACACGTTAGAGAGAAGAGATTGTACATTATAAAATGCCATGTAAATAAAGGTAAGATTATAATTTAAATAGTTATAGGAAGAACTACCTTAGCTACTGTATATTCTATTTGTAGTAAATTTAACCAACAAACACTGGGTTTACAAAAAGCAAAATGTTCAATGCTAAGCTCTCTATGGTTGAGAGGATTTTGAAGATGTATCATTGCTTCCATAGGGAAGTTTTATATTCTAGTTTGGTTAATGAGGTAATCCCAAATATAAAAGAATCCACTTAAACAAATAAAACTCACTGGTAGAATTTAAAATGCACATTCCAAGGAGTGGGGTTAAATGGAATTAAATAGGATAATGGATGTAGTAGGTGATAAATTTTAAGATGAATTGTAAACTAGTAAGAAGGCATAGGTTAGTAAAAGGTAGGCATAGAACACAGAAGTGGGAGAAATACTACAATTGTTTGATTAAAAAAAAAAGGTTTAAGCAGAGGCTGCAGCTCGGGTACAAATTCCAGAAGCTGAGCGAGAATTTAGAGGTCTCCAATTCAACCCCTCACGAAGAAGGAACCCCCCTGCAACAGCCTATCAGAAGACCACACCACTTCTAAATAAGTCCTACCATTCCAGAGGTCACACCACTCCCACAAGGCAGCCAATTCAATGATCAGGCAACGTGAGATGCAGGAAAGCTGTCATCTACAAAATCAGCCAAAACTCAGGAGTGAGATGTCTTAAAGTCTTTGGACACGCCTTGCCCTTGATCATGTCAGGACTTGAGTTCTGTGGAGATAGGACTTCCTCTGTGGAGGAAGGCAGTCTGCATCCTTCATTCAGTAAGTACTCACAATAATCTGCATTGTATGGCACAATTCCCCTTTTACAGAAGGAACTAGGTCCTTGGAGATGCACTATGACTAAGCTTACATAGTTAATAAGAGGCAGAGCCAGGATTTCAGCCGGGTTTGATTCCAACTTTCACATCTCTCCTCTCCCCTGATTGGCCCTCGGAGACTGATCAGATTAACCAAGTATGCTGCATGTTAGACCAACGGAAGAGAGGCAAACGCGGGATGTGCTTACAAACATTTAGAGAAAATGGAAATTCTATGAAAGTGACTGAATGCAATCTAATGAATGTAAGCTAATCTGCTCAATCTAAACAGTTGCAGTGTCAAAGGAATCTGGGAGTTTACTAGAACTGCCTTAAGAAAATCACAGAGCCCATATAACATCAGACTATCAACGTAATCGCAACTTTGCATTATGAAAGAGGAATTCGATCACAAACGCAGCGGTCTTGCAGAAACAGGAGTTAGGTGAATGAGAGATGCCGAGGCGAGCCTCCACGCGGGTCCAGGCAGCCGTTGGGTGGGCGCGTGGGTCCTGACGCCCCTGCTCATTGTGTGGCAGCAGGACGGCTCCGCACGCCCCCTGCGGTTATGCTTCCCACTCGCACCAACGTGGCTGCTGGGATCCCCAGCAGCAAAGTGAAATACTCAAAGCTCTCCAGCACTGACACTGGGCACATTAACCATCAGAAGGAAACTTCGTCTACTGAAGCTAGCTTTAAATCGAAAAGATGTCCAGTGAGATCTCACTTATTAAAGTTTAAGAAAAACTCTACGAGGATTCCTTATAAGGCCATTGCCTGTGCCACCGCGCAGTTTTTGATTGGCGCCTTTCTCGTTGTCACGGGTTGCCTCCTGCTGGTAGGCTACATCAGCAAAGTGGGCGCCAACCGGGCTGTTGCCGTTCTGATTGTTGGCATCCTGGTGTTTCTGCCTGGGTTTTACCACCTGCTCATCGCTTACAGAGCGCACCGAGGCTGCCAGGGCTGCTCCTACAGGGACCTTCCGGACTGTGATGACTAGCCCCCCCCCCCCCCCGTGACAGCCAGGAGAAGAGTCACAGATGGGGCTGAGCGGAGCTCTAAGGCGTTTGGCAGAAGCTGTGGACCTCTATGCCTAAGGATTAAGGAATTCTGAAGCTTTGTAGATACTTAGCAAAACTATGGCCAGATTTTATCAATTCGTCCCCAAAATGTTTACAATTAGCCAAATAGGAAGCTGGGAAATGCTCCATTTTTATGTTCCTGGCCCTGGCTAAAACTCCCGACAAATTTTTCCACATGTATAGTGGAAGGACAGCAACGCTAATTGTATGGGGAAGTGAAAAGTTATTTTGTAGGGCAAAATGTTGCCACCACCCTATTTAGAGCCGAACATTTCTTTTAAGCAGTCCTCATGGGTAATTTTATCTTGTGGCAAATGGAAAAATGCAGTATGTCTGATTTCATATTACTAAGTAATTTACTTGTAAAATTTCTGAGTATTTTATCCCCCATGCTTATCTCCACCTCTGTAACCTATGGATACCTTGGTAAAACCAAGTATCAACTTAGGAAAAATAAAGAGCAATACAGTTGTGTTGTGTGCAACTTTAGAGTCAGAAGTGGTTTTAAACCCCAGATGCCAACGTTTTTAACTGTATGACCTTGGACAAATTATCTTAATACTCAGAGTTTGGGACCATAATTCCTACTGCTCTGGGTGTCTGTACGGGTCAAATATAGTATTTATATCAACATGGCACATAAGTGTTCCCCAAAGTGTTAATTCCTCACTGTCAAATAGGGTTTTATAGAAGACGGCACATGAAATTAACTAAAGCCATAGGCGAAGTGCTTCCATCCACTTCAGGCTAACCTAGAAAAGTTGGCCACCCAAGAGAATGAGACTGCTAATCTGTAATCTTGGTTTAAATCAGGGCACTGGGTTGCTTTCTATATGAGCCTTTTCCTCTTGAGTCCTATGTAGGAATAGGGCAGATCAAGGATTTGTGTCACCTAAGGCTTATGCAATTTGAAAGGCTCTCTTAAGAAAAGAGAATTCAAAAATATGAATTAGAAATTAAGTGCAGGGCATAACAAAGGGCCTATATTAAGTATCATCAACTTCATGGTAAACCTGGCACTCATAGAGAAGGTAAATAAAGGATCTATAGAAAAGGACTGAACGTGGGGATATGTCTGCAGCTAAGGCGACGGTCCCAGATTAAAGACAACTGAGTTAGCAGTAGTATTTTTTAGAATAAAGGATATCATCCTATAAAAAGAAATACTTTCTGAAGTGTGGTAGATAAAGAACACAGGCATACGTTGGCGATACCAAGGGTTCATTCTGTCCCAGACCACCTCAATGAAGCAAATACTGCAATAAAGTGAGTCAAATGAATTTTTGGGGTTCCCAGTGCACATAACAGTTATGTTTAAATTATACTGTAGGCCATTAAGTGTGCAAAGCATTACATCTAGAAAATGTAAACACTTAAAAAATACTTTGTTGCTAAAGAATGCTAATCATCACCTGAGCTTTCAGTGAGTCGTAATCACTGGTCTGATAATGAAAAAGTTTGAAACATGGTGAGAATAGGTGTGAAGTGAGCAAATGTTGCTGAAGAAATGGTGCCAGTAGACTTGTTTGATGCAAGACTTGTTTGATGTTTACAAACCTTCAGTGTGTAAAAAAAAATATCTGCAAAGCACAATAAAGTGAGGTGTGCCTGTATAGACTGAGATTTATGGAAGATAAAAGAATATATTTTCTGGACAAAGAATATTGGCACTTCATAAAGGAGAAGAAGGATACTCTCAAGAGTGCTAACTTCAGGATACACAAAACATACCTAAGTTAAAAAAAAGAGTTTAGAAGTCTTTCATTGGTACTATATTATGTACCCAGCATTGTTTTAATTCCAGACATTGTATGCATAGTGTGTGCTGTAACTTTAAAATTGTAGTTAATCAGGTCACATAGCTAACAACTCTTGCTGAAGTATAAATTATACATGTTTGGCTCTTCTTTTCGTTGTTCAAAGTTTAGACCAATTTTCTAGAACGACATTCTTTTGAAATGATTGGATTTCCAGCAGTGATGGACAGCTGTCTAATCCCAGTTAACTGAGTCAGCAAGCCAAGTCATTAGGCACAGAGAGGTGCTGGGAGAGAGAAGACTTCAGCAACACCCATCTATAGACAGAAGAGTATTGCAGAGAGCATTGTCAGAGCAGGACATTGTCCCTAATTTAGAAACAAAGCACATCGCTTTATTACTAGCTTTTCGAGAAAGGTCTTGTACTCTGCCCTTCCAAGAGTGGGCCTCAGTGTCATAATTTGTTCTGGGGTCTTCTTTTATGTTTTTGAAAGTAGCCTGTTTCACTATGGATTCTACATCCTCATGAGTCAACTGCTTTTCAAGAATCTTCTGACTTTTAGCACAGTGATTCTGAGGTCCTGAAATGGGTTTAAGTTGATCACACGTGAGCCCCATGAGGAAGATGTGTGACTAAGGATTGCCAATGTAACTAGATGTGCGAATAAGATATAGGTAGCTCTAGGTCAAAGATATATGAGTGATCCTGATTATAGTTTAAACTGGGGAAAATGTTAGGGAATCAGCAGAAATACGAGAAAAAACTCTATTATACATCTCATTCATTTCTACCTCCCTACATGTTCATGAGCCTACCCTATCTTGTTTAATAATGCACCCTGCCAATGCCCCCTCCCTGCACTTCGGATCACCAGTTTGCTACATTTACTGCTTTATTTTCCAGAGGATTTCTCTCCTTCCAATATCCTAAACAATTTCCTTACTTTTTATATTTATTATTTGGTGTCTGTCTTTTCCCCCTAGTAGGTTAGCTGTAGGAAAATAGGGATTTTTGTCTGTTTTGCTCAGTTCTAAGAATGGCACCCAGAATGTAGTAAGTACTGGATAAGTTTGTTGGATGAAAGAATAAATGGAGAAACTACTATTGCCTAACTTAAATATAAGGAAGTATGAAGGCCTAAGAATAAATTAAGCCCATGCATTTTTGAAACTTCAAGTTTCACTCATTGATAACCTAAAATTTTTTAAATTAAGAAGGCCTTAGGCAGGGCACCTGGGTGGCTTAGTTGATTGAGAGTCCAACTCTCTCAGCTCAGGTCATGATTTCATGGTTTATTAAATGGAACCCTGCCTTGGGTTCTGCACTGACAGTATGAAATCTGCTTGGGATCCTCTCTCCCTCTTTCCCTCTCTCTCTCTCTCTCTCTCTCTCTCTCTCTATGTGTGTGTGTGTGTGTGTGTGTGTGTGTGTGTGTGTATTCTGACCCTCCCCCACTGTATATAAATAAATAAATAAATAAATAAATAAATAAACAAAACTTTAAACAAAAGGCCTTAGGAAAGTACTTTTTTTGTTGTTGTTGTTGTTTTATTTTTTTTTCAATATATGAAATTTATGGTCAAATTGGTTTCCATACAACACCCAGTGCTCATCCCAAAAGGTGCCCTCCTCAATACCCATCCCTCCCACCCCCCATCAACCCTCAGTTTGTTTTCAGTTTTTAAGAGTCTCTTATCAAGAGACCCATTTTAGACCTAAAGTCACCTTCAGATTAAAAGTAAGGGGATGCTGGGGCACCTGAGTGGCTTAGCTGGTTAAGCTTCAGACTTAAGCTCAGGTCATGATCTCATGGTGTGTGAGTTCAAGCCCTGTGTGAGGCTCTGTGCTGACAGCTCAGAGCCTGGAGCTTACTTAAGATTCTGTGTCTCCCTCTCTCTATGCCCTCCCCTTCTCATGCTCTCTCTCTCTCTCTTAAAAATAAACATTAAAAAGTATTTTAGAAACTAAGATGATGTAGAGTCATCTATCATGTTAATGGTTGCAAAAAGAAATAAGAGTAGCCATACTTATATCAGACAATCTAGATTTTAAAATAAAGACTGTAACAAGAGATGAAGAAGGGCATTATATCATAATTAAAGGGTCCTTCCACCAAGAACACCTAACAATTGTAAACATTTATGCCCACGATGTGGAAGTACCCAAATATATAAAGCAATTAATCACAAACATAAAGAAGTTCATTGACAATAATACCATAATAGTAGGGGACTACAACACCCCACTTACAGCAATGGACAGATCATCTAAGCAGAAAATCAACCAGAAAACAATGTCTTTGAATGACAGACAGGACTGGATGGACTTAACAGATATATTCAGAACATTTCATCCTAAAGCAGCAGCATAAACATTTTCAGGAGTGCACAGGGAACATTCTCCAGAATAGATAACATACTGGGACACAAATCAGCCCTCAACAAGTACAAAAAGACGGAGATCATACTATGCATATTTTCAGACCCCAATGCTATGAAACTCGAAATCAACCACAAGAAAAAATTCAAAAAGAAAACAAATACTTGGAGATTGAAGAACATCCTATTAAAAAAATGAATGGGTTAATCAAGAAATTAAAGAGGAAATTAAAAAGTACATGGAAGGCAATGAAAATGATAACACCACACCCCAAAACCTCTGGGATGCAGCAAAGGCAGTCATAAGAGGGAAGTATAAAGCAATCCAGGCCTTTCTAAAGAAGGAAGAAAGGTCTCAGACACACAACCTAACCTTACACCTTTAAGGGCTGGAAAAAGAATAGCAAATAAAACCCAAAACCAGCAGGAGACAGGAAATAATAAAGATTAGTGCAGAAATCAATGCTATTGAAATAAAAAACAAACAAACAGTAGAACAGATCAATGAAACCAGGAGCCGGTTCTTTGAAAAAATTAACAAAATTGATAAACCTCTAGCTAGCCTGATCAAG
This sequence comes from Prionailurus bengalensis, assembly GCF_016509475.1. Taxonomy (NCBI): domain Eukaryota; kingdom Metazoa; phylum Chordata; class Mammalia; order Carnivora; family Felidae; genus Prionailurus; species Prionailurus bengalensis. Next base: position 105,291,645 of record NC_057349.1, read on the forward strand.
AAGAAAAAGGAAAGGATCCAAATAAATAAAATCAAGAATGAAAGAGGAGAGATCACAACCAACACTGCAGAAATACAAACAATATTAAGAGAATATTATAGGCAATTATATGGCAATAAATCCAGCAATCTGGAAGAAATGGACAAATTCCTAGAAACATATAAGCTACCAGAACTAAAACAGGAAGAAATACAAAATTTGAACAGACCCACAGCCAGTAAAAAAATTGAATTATTAATGAAAAATCTCCCAAAAAAACAAGGGTCCAGGGCCAGAAGGCTTTACAGGGGAATTCTACCAAACATTTAAGGAAGAGTCAACACCTATTCTTTAAAGCTGTTCCAAAAAGTAGAAATGGAAGGAAACTTCCAAACTCATTCTATGAAGCCAGCATTACCTTGATTCCAAAACCAGACAAAGCCCCCACTAAAAAGGAGAATTATAGACCAATTTCCCTGATGAATATGAATGCAAAAATTTTCAACATACATTAGCCAACCAATCCAACAATACATTAAAAGAGTTACCACGATCAAGTGGGATTTATACCTGGGATGCAAGGCTGGTTCAATACATACAAATCAATGTGATACATCATATTAATAAAAGAAAGGACAAGAACCACATGATCCTCTAAATAGATGCAGAGAAAGCATTTGACAAAAGATAGCATCCCTCCTTGATAAAAACCATTAGGAAAGTAGGGATAGAAGGATCATACCTTAAGATTAGAAAAGCCGTATGTGAAAGACCCACCACTAATATCATCCTCAAAGGTGAAAAGTTGAGAACTTCCCCCTAAGGTCAGGAACACGACAGAGAGCTCGTTCTTGCCACTGGTATTCAACATAGTATTGAAAGTCCTAGCTTCAGCAATCAGACAACACAAAGAAAGGCCTCCAAATCGGCAAGGATGAAGTCAAACTTTCACTCTTCGCAGATGACGTGATACTCTATATGGAAAACCCAAAAGATTCCACCCAAAAACTTCTAGAACTGATCCACTAATTCATCAAAGTCTCAGGATATAAATGTCAATGCACAGAAATCAGTTGCATTTCTATACCCAAAAATGAAGCAACAGAAAGAGAAATCAAGGAATTGATCCCATTTACCATTGCACCAAAAACCATAAAATACATAGGAATAAACCTAAGGAAAGAGGTGAAAAATCTATACACTGAAAACTGTAGAGAGCTTATAAAAGACATAGAAGAAGACACAAAACCATGGAAAACATTCCATGGTCATGGATTGGAAGAACAAATATTGTTAAAATGTCAACACTACCCAAAGAAAGCTACATATTCAATGCAATCACTATCAAAATAACACCAACATTCTTCACAGAGCTAGAACAAACAATTCTAAAATTTGTATGGAACCAGAAAAGATCCCGAAGAGCCAAAGCAATCCTGAAAAAGAAAACCAAAGCTGGAGACATCACAATCCCAGACTTCAAGATATATTACAAAGCTGTAATCATCAAGACACTATGGTACTGGCACAAAAAACAGAAACTTAGATCAATGGAACAGAATAAGAACCCAGAAATGGACCCACAGACATATGGCCAACTAATCTTTGACAAAGCAGGAAAGAATATCCAATGGAATAAAAACAGTCTCTTCAGCAAATGGTGTTGGGAAAACTGTACAGCAACATGCAGAAAAATGAACCTGGACCACTTTCTTACACCATACACAGAAATAAACTTAAAATGGACGAAAGAAAACCTAAGAAAACCTTAGGAAGCCATCAAAATCGTAGAGTTGAAAACAGGCAACAACCTCTTTCACCTCGACTGCAGTAATTTACTCAAAATGACTCTGGAGGCAAGGGAAACAAAAGCAAAAATGAACTTTTGGGGCCTCATCAAGATAAAAAGCTTCTGCACAGCTAAGGAAACAATCAGCAAAACTAAAAGGCAACTGACGGAATGGGAGAATATATTTGCAAATGACATATCTGATAAAGGGTTAGCGTCCAAAATCTATAAAGAACTTTTCAACTCAATACCCAAAAAACAAACAAACCATAGAAGAAATGGGCAGAAGGCATGAGTAGACACTTTTCCAAAGAAGACATCCAGATGGCGAACACACACATGAAAAAATGTACATCACTCATCATCAGGGAAATACAAATCAAAACCACAATGAGTTCTCACTTCACACGGGTCAGAATGGCAAATATTATCAATTCAGTCAGGAACAGATGTTGGTTGGTGAGGATGCAGGGAAAGGGGATCTCTTTTGCACTGTTGGTGGGAATCCAAACTGGTGCAGCCACTTTAGAAAACGATATGGAGTTTCCTCAAAAAAATTAAAAATAGAACTATCCTACAACCCAGCAATTGCACTGTGCTGCTCTCTGAAGTCCACTATGTTGGTGTGGGGGCAGAATATGGTGCTACTCCAATCTCTCATCCTTGGGCTGGGAATCTTGCAGCCCTCACAGAATAGCAAGGGCATTCAGCTCACCCTGGGCCACACTCTTCTGTGTTATTTCTTTGATGCGGTTGGGATTCAAAACCCAAAGTCTGTGCATGGCACAGATCCCCTCCTCTCCTCCAGAGTAGACCCTCTCCACCCTGCTGATGAAAGGCCTTTAGCTGGCACCTACAAGATCTTTTGCCCTTGGGGAGGCAATAAACCCTTTTCCAAAAGTACTCCAGGAAGGGTACTATTCTCTCCCCCAGTGTACCCCAGAGATCACGACACCACACTATGCACTCCAGGATCAGCTCACTTCTCTCCAGGAGCATGCGCCACAGCTCAAGCCTAAGAGTTTGAGCTCCGAAACCTGGTTGCAAAAAAGAACTTCTGACGCACCCTGTCCCCCGCCCCAGTCCATGGTCCAGAGAGGTTTTCCTCCTGTGCTAACTCAATGCTGCAGTATCTCAATACCTCTTTCTCTCCCTTTTGTCTCTCCAGGGAAAGGATTCCATCCCCTCCATAGTGCCGCCATTTTTCTCTCCCCCAATTCACATCCACGCACCTCACTCTTTCCAAGCTGTCTTCCTCCAACTGTGGAGATCCTTCTGCCACTCTGCAGATCGATTTCATGGGTGTTCCAAGTGACCTAACCATGGGCAATAAAATCTATAAAGACTGTGAAACCTGCGGGTAGAGTATATTCTGCTTCTACAACAAAATGTCCCCTCATTACCACACTGTTGCCATCCTGATGTCCTTCTAACATGGCAGCAACAGTCTGCTCCTGAATCACAGAAATTAAGATGAGTAAACAATGGTTATAAATTAAATGAATAGTCAGAACTATGAGAAACCCAAGATGACCACTTGGTCTTTCCTAACTCTCTGGCAAATCCCACTTTTGGTTTTTGCATTCCTTTAGTGACCTTGGTGCATTTGAAAAAATTAGTTTGGTCCTCAGAGGCCTCAGACCTCTCTCTGGACTTTTTAAACATCTGCAGCTGGACTTCATTCAACTATCACTTACTGTGGGTTATCAAAATGTATTTCCTGGGGTGGACTTTCACAACATCCAAGTACCCACTTCACTGGGCAAACTATATAAGCCTCAATGAAAACCTTACAAATTTCTTAAAATTATCACTGTCAATAATCAGGCAAGGTCAACAAAACTAATGAAAAAATTATACTCAAGCAGAACAAGTAAAGATTACATAGGGCCGATGTAATTAATGAACTGATAAATATGGATTATACTTTTCATAACTTGTTGTCTAAAGTGTTACTGGCTTTTAACCTTCTGTTTTTCCAGATTTAGGAAAATTTCTTCTCTTTAAAAAGTTTTTTTCAATGTTTATTTATTTTTGAAGAAAAGAAAGACAGAGTGTGAGTGGGGGGAAGGGCAGAGAGAGAGAGGGAGACACCGAATCAGAAGCAGGCCCTAGGCTCTGAGCTGTCAGCACAGAGCCCAACGTGGGGCTCGAACTCACGAGCTATGAGATCATGACCTGAGCTGAAGTCAGATGCTTTAACTGACTGAGCCTCCCAAGCGCCCCAGGAAAATCTCTTCTCTTAAGCTGCCAACAATTTGGTAAGATACACCTTTGTAAACAAAGATGAAACATTTATCTTTTTCTCCCTACCTAATCCCTCCAAAATTTAAACAATATTGTTAGTTATTTACATAAATTCACTGAGAAATTGTTCCCCTTATCATAAGACACAATTAAAAAACAAATGCCTATCTTGCCAAGGCTTTGACTAAAATGTCATGTTTGAGAGATAGGTACATAGACTCAGGTATCACCATACAGGTTTAAAGAACTGCTTCCAAAAATTGGCCTAATGCCTTGCTTACAAAGCTCCGACAAAGCAATCTTTTAAAAAGTTTACATACCTAGTCACTATTCTTCCTGCTTTTATAAAAATAACCAGGCCAAGCTTAAACAAATTAGGCTTGTCATGATCGTTGATTTAAAAAAATGGGAATTGGGGCGCCCGGGTGGCTCAGCTGGTTGAGCATCCGACTTCAACTCAGGTCATGATCTCACGGTCCGTGAGTTCGAGCCCTGCGTCGGGCTCTGTGCTGACAGCTCGGAGCCTGGCGCCTGCTTCAGATTCTGTGTGTGTCTCTCTCTCTCTGACCCTCCCCCGTTCACGCTCTGTCTCTCCCTGTCTCAAAAATAAATAAACATTAAAAAAATAATAAAAATAGTAAAAACTGGGAGTAAGTGTAGAGAGAAAAGTTACGTTTGTACCTTTGTCTCCATTAGATTCTAGTCCTATTAATTGTCTTTGAGGTTTGGTTATACACCAAAGCTGGACTGGATCCTAAATGTGTGTAGTTTCTTCAAACATCTGGCTATGACTCTCCAAACTAACATTTCCAATTTTCTCCCACCCTTGTAATTTGGAATCAATAAGAATAATAACTGCTCTTGAATCTCCTTGGAAGAGACTATATCAGGGCATCCTCACTGTCCAGATGGCAGTGACTTCGGGGACTCAAGCCTTAGATAGACACCTCACAGCTAAAGAAGGTTCCACATGGCGTCTAGCTCTATACAAATGCTGGAGACCTCTGAATCAAATTGACGAAGAAAACAAAGATGACAGCGAATGTGGACAGCTAAGTCAAGATCCCATACCAGGCCCGCATACTCATAAACATTATTTTGATTCTGCTCTTAATCTCTTTCACATTAGACCTCCTTTACAACGCTGGCAAATCCCTTCGCTTTTCGTAACTCAACATTTCTGACATGGCCAGATTATCGACATTTTCAAAACACTGCTACTCTGTATCTCTTTTCTTAAATTAATTTCCCTCCTAAACCATGTCTACCCTATTGTTGGAACTACAGTGTATAATGACTCCATAATTTCTGCTTCTCCCGGGTCTGTTTTTACTCGTGCTTGGCAAAAACACTACCAGGAACACACTGGTTAAGTCCCTATTGAAGTAAAGGTTGTTGTGCAATTTGATTATTGGTTACACCTATTTCATCTGCGTAATCAATCAGAAACTTAGCACTGGGCACCCCTTTAAGTTTACTTCACTGACTAACGTGTATACCGGCTGCACACATAGTCAAGGGTGTTCAACTACGGGTGGTGCCAACTCCAGCAAAGCTGCTAGGTTTGTAGGATTGCTTTTCCTTGGGTAGATGCTACCATGAATGAATGCCTGATCTCTCTAAAATCCTGAGAGATATTGCTAAAATGCTTTGCTAATGCAATAGCCGCCCAAGAAAACTCTTTGGACTCCCTTGCACAAGTTGTGTTAATTAATGGAATTGTTCTTGGTTACCTCCTAGCTGAACAAAGTGAGGCTTGTTCTGTGATAAACACCTGTGGCTGTCCTTAAGTAAACACCTCTGATGAAGCAGAAACCCCTTGCTTTCACCCGACAGGCAGGAAAACTATTTGGATTTCTAGTTGAATCTGTGACCCCAAACTGCAATTCTGGAATCTCAAATAAACTCTCATTTGAGTCTCATTGTGACTTTTTGTTTTCAGGTTGACATTCCTGTGAAGACCATGCTTTCCTTATTTCTCTTTCAAGTGGTGGCTATTTTTTCTCTCATAAGTGGGGGTTTATCCTTCTTCCTTCTTATTGCTGCTTTCAGATTATTATCCCACCTTCCTCCATAAAAATACCCAGCTTGGTCATGGATATTCTTATCATCTAGCCATATCACTCATTATACATCTTTAGTATAGTCATCTACCAACTCCTGGGTCAGTTCCCTCATTCTTTGAAGATTTTGGTTCTTTGATCGCTGAAGGATATCGTAGGCATACTCTCCCCTATTACTTCCACTAATTACAACTAAAAACTCTGAATAAAATACATAAAGCAGGGGCACCTGGTGGTTCGGTTGGTTGAGTGTCTGACACTTGATTTCACCTCGGGTCATGATCCCAGCGTCATGGGATCGAACCCCATGTCGAGTTCCATGTCAGGCTCTGCACTGAGTGTGGAGCCTGCTTGAGATGCTCCCTCTCCCTCTTTCTCTCCGCCCTTCCCCCTCCCCCCCCCCCCCCCCCCCCCCCCCCCCCCCCCCCCCCCCGGTGTGCTCCATCTCTCTCTGAAAAAAGGTTTTGTTTTTTTTTTTAAACGCATAAAGCAACTATTAGAAGATTCTGAAGTGGAACAGACTAGCCAGAGATCGCAGGACTCAGGGGATGACCCAGTAGTGATTTCTTTGTTGTTTTTGCTTTTTTCCTCTCACGTATATCCATGCCTGGGTGCTAAACCAGCCCACACCTAGAAATTCCAATGGGCATACTTTTAAAAGACCCGAGAAAGGTCTGTTCTTCCTAGACTCGGAATAGAGAGACCCCACAGAACAGAATCTTTCTGACTCTACTCACTCTATCCTAGGCAAACACAAAGGAAGAAGCCCCACAGTCTCCTCCACACCTGTACTGCAGAGTGGGTGGTTTGCTGCTGTTGACAGTCCTCCCCTGCATGAACAGGAGCAGAGATGATCCTCCCTCCCTCTCCCCTCCCCACTGGGCACTGCATTTGCATCCCTCAGCAGACAAGGAAGAGACACTTCTCAAAGTGATAAAAGCAGTGTAAAAAGTGAAGTTGAATCTCTCATTCATTGTTGGTAGGAATGTAAAATGATAGTTTTTCTGAAAAACAATTTGGTAGTTTCTTATAAAGCTAAATACACACTTATCATATGACTCTGAAATTCTACTATTTGCCCTACAGAAAGGAAAACTTTTATTTGCATAAAGCCTGTACGTGAATATTCATAGCAACTTTATGTGCTATAGTTGGATGAATATTCCACTAATATTCCACTTTATATGCTATAGTTGGATTAATATTCCACTAATTTTTGGAACTGTTTTCTATTTAGCCTTTGTTTCTTCTTTTTGCCTTCCCCTCTTTTTTCTGCCTTCTCCTATTTTACATGACTCTACTTTTTTTCTTTTTTTAGCACAACAATGATACTTAAAATATTTTTAGTAGGTGCTTTAGAGACTGCAGTAAACATTTACAACTATTTAAATCCGCTTTCAAATAGCGCTATACCACTTCACAGGTAGGTCAGGTATTTTAAAAGATTATTCCCAGGTTCTCTCATCGCTGATTGCATTACTGTCATTCATTTTACTTAAGCATAAGCTATATTCATCCAACACATTATTATATTCTTATTTTGATCAAACTGTTAGGTTAGATAAGTTAAAAGAAATAAAATGAAATGTTTTCTTTTACCTTCATTTATTCCTTGTCTAGCACTTTTCCTTTCCTTGTGTAGATTTGACTTTCTGATCTATATCATTTCCCCGATCTCTGAGGAACTTCTTTTAACATGTCTTATCTACTGGCTGCAAACCCTCATCTCAGAAAGCCTTATCTCCTTCACCTGTGAAAGATAATTTCATTGGACACAGAATTCTAGATGAGTGCATTTCTTTTCTTTCAACACTTGCATATTTCACTCTACTCTCTTCTTGCCTTAATGGTTTCTCTTGTTTTCTGAGATTTATTTATTTATTTGAGAGAGAGAGAGAGAGAGAGAGAGAGAGAGAACATGAGCAGGGGAGGTGCAGAGAGAGGGGGACAGATCCACAATGAGCTCTGTGATGCAGGCAGAGGACCTGATGGGGGGCTCAAACTCATGAACCCTGAGATAACGACCTGAGTTGAAGTCAGCCACTTAACTGACTGAGCCACCCAGGCACCCCTTGCTTAAGTAGTTTCTAAAGAGAAGTCTGATGTAATTTTTATCCTTGTTTCTGTAGAACAGGTAAAGTGTTTTTTCCCCCTGGCTTCTTTCAAGATTTTCTCTTTGTCTTGTTTTCTGAAGTTTGAATATTATATGCCTAGATACAGATTTTTCAGTATTTATCCTGCATGTTTCCTTAGTGTCCTGGATCTGTGGTTTGGTGTCTGTTAGTAATTTTGGAAAATTCTCAGCCATTATTACTACAAATATTGTTTCTGTTTCTTTCTTCTTTCTTTCTTTCTTTCTTTCTTTCTTTCTTTCTTGCCTTCTGCTATTTCTGTTAAGTGTATTTTACACCTATTGTAATATTCTCACAGGTCTTGGTTATTCTGTTCTTATTTTAATTCTTTTTCCTTTTCAGTTTGAAAATTTCTATTAACATATCTTTAGACTCACTGATTCTCTTCTCAGCCATGCCCATTAAGCGGATGAGCCCATCAGGTCTATTTTTCATTTCTTTTACACTGATTTTGATTTCCAGCATTTTCTTATGATTTTTAGAGTTTCCATTTCTCTGCTTAGAGTATCCATCTGTTCTCCCACATTATCCACGTTTTCCTTTAAAGCCTTTGTTTATTTTATTTTATTTTATTTTATTTTATTTTATTTTATTTTATTTTATTTTATTTTATTTTAAAGTAGCCTTCACACCCAGGTCAGAGCCCAATGCAGGGCCTGACTTATGACCCTGAGATCAAGACCCTGGGCTGAGATCCAAGAGTCGGATGCTTAACCAACTAAGCCACCCACGTGACCCTATCATAATTATTTTATTTTTTTATTTTTATTGACTAAGTTTATTTATTTATTTTGAGAAAGAGAGAGAGAGAGAGAGAGTCCCAAGCAGACTTTGTACTATCAGCAAGGAGCCCAACGTGGGGCTCAAACTCGGGGAGTGTGAGATCTTGACCTGAGCTGAAATCTGGCACCTAGCCTGAGCCACCCAGGTGCCCCATTATTGCATCCACACGACTCCTGAAACAGAATGCTACGGGCACCAGTGACAGTCACAACAAAGTTTATTACAATGAGAGGCAAGGCCGACCGATAGGGACCAACACTCTTGATAAGAGTGCGGCCCCGAACAGCCGGGGTACAGAGTTTTTATAACCGATCACATCGTTTTATCATCACCTGGGAACACAACAAAGAAACAGGTTCCAGATGAGTTAGAAACAGTTGCCTAATGAGGTGTTTACTTTAGACTTTCTGCCTCTAAGTTGCAACCAGTGGATCTCCTTGACCCTGCCTCTGATGCTCTTTTCTTTGAACTTTTGTTTCCTTAATTGGTGAAGCCTAATTTACAAGGGTATGAGGCGCAGTTTACCAGAGCAAAGCAAGGCTGTTATCTCTTAACCTTCAGTGTCAACACAAAGCTGTTATTTTTCAAGCTAAGCATTAGCCCTACACTACAATTTAACCCTTACACCATCATAGTTATTTTAAATTCAGGTCTGATAATTCCAAAATCTCTGCTATATCTGAACCCGGTTCTGATGCTAGTTTTGTCTCTTGAGACTATGTTTATTGTCTTTTAGCATGCATTGCAATTTTTTTTTTGTGTGTGAAAAGCTGGAATGTTGTATCAGGTAAAAGGAACTGAGATAGACCTTTAGTGTGAGGTGCTGTATTTATGTGGCTAAGAGTTAGGCTGTACTCACTGTTTGCTGCAGCTGTGGTTTCAGAAGATAAAATCTCCTCTAATGTCCCCGTTTTTGTGTCCCTGTTTTGTCTCTGTTGTCTTTGGGTTCCTCCAGAGAGTCCTTAGTAAATGGGTCTCAGGTTTGCGGTTCTTCCAGTGCAAGCTCCTATTATTACACAGACAGGGTGGTGAGATGCAGGGAGAGAGGGGTAGAGAAAGGGGAAGCATTCCAAGATCCTATACTCAGGTCTCAGCCTTTTGTAAATCTGTGTCTCTGGGTTGTGAGTTTCACAAATGTTTCTCAGCTTCCTTCCCCCTGTCCAACCTCAGGGGATATAAGAGGGCTAGAGGGGGCTAGATTTGGGTATCTCCCCTCAGGTCAGCTAGGCTTTAGTAAAAACCCCAAACAAACCCTAGTAAAAATTAGTTTCCCTTGAGGGCAGTCCTTGTTCAGGAGAACAGGGAGCTCTGGGCATTTTTCAGAATGGTTACTTTCCTTTGTCTCCCTGCCAAAAGCAGGAGAGCTTTTTCTCTGGTCTTTACAGAACCTAGGGAAACCTCTGGAGGGAAAACTCAACAGCAGTTCATTACAAGGGCAAATTGTATCAATGCTAAGAATGAAAAGTACAGGGTACTATGATAGTACATAATAAGGGAAACTGAGAAAGTCTGTGGGAGCAAGGAAGGTTTTCCTAAGGAAAAGAACTTTTCCTAAGGGAAAACTTTTTTGGCAAAAGAAATAGCATGTGCAATTGCTCAGAGCTAAAAAGGAATATGGAATATTTGAATGAATGAAGGAAAAATCAGGGTGCCTAGGTTGCCGACAGAGTGGGGAGAGTGGCTCCAGATGAAACTGGGAAGGTAAGGAGGCCAAGAGCTTTGATAGTGATTCTAAGAACAATGAGAAGCAACTTTGGGATTACTGGAGTCAAAGACTGGCAATGAAGCAGGAAAAATAATGGACATTTTCTGAAGGTTGTTCCTTTCAGTTGTCCTTTTCCCCTAATTTATCACTTTAGTTTTTCTTTCACTTTGAGTCTATGCCAAGGGTTCTAATCTAGGGAGTTAGACTTCAAGGAGTCCCTGAACCAGCAGAAATTATATGCAACATTTTGTGTGCACAGACACGTGTATTTTGTGAAGGGTACAGGTTCACAGTTTTATTGAAGAATTCTGCAATTCTCCCACCAAAATTGAGAGTGGGCGATATTATGTTCTTCCATGAAGTTAAAATTAATAGCCAACATCTTGCTAAATGGAAGTTGTATCAATCTAAAGTGTCAAAACCAAGTATTAGTTCATTTAAAAAGAGAGGGATACAGGACAAATAAACGTTAAAGGCTAATTAATATACAGTTTAGGGGCGTCTGGGTGGGTCAGTCGGTTAAGTGTCTGACTTCGGCTCAGGTCACCATCTCATGGTTCACGGGTTTGAGCCCTGTGACAGGCTCTGTGCTGACAGCTCTGAGCCTGGAGACTGCTTTGGATTCTGTGTCTCCCTCTCTCTCTCTGCCCCTCCCCTGCTTGCTCACTCTCTCTCAAAAATAAGCATTTAAAAATTTTTTAAAAATATATATACAGTTTATAGTCAAGGCCAGATATTGTCCCATCCTTTATACCTTCTTCAAGTTGGAGGTAATATAAATTAATAGTACTAGTCATGACCTTAAATATTGCAAAATTATGAATTCATACTTACATTATCAAAAAAGGATTAATTATGCCAATATAGTGTTAGGGTTAATTTGAATTTCAATTATTAGAGAACAAGTAACCCATGAACTGTATTATTTATATAGGATAACCTTCTGCGTTGCCTTCGCCTTCAAGGTGATATTCTCTCTACTCATGTGCCACACTCCATAAGAGGGGGAAGAGCAAAAACCTGGACTTCCTTGTTTATCCTCCAGTCTCCTGAGTTTGGTTGGCGCAGATGAGACACATTTGCCTTCTAAGCGCGAGTCTTGAACTCTCCTAGTCCGCCCATCTCATTCATACCTGCACCTCAGGATTCCCAAGGTCTGTCTGTGCCTGGGTCTGGGTCTCTCTGCCAAACACACACACACACACACACACACACGCGCGCGCGCGCATTTTGTAAATGCATTCTTTCTCCAGGAATGCACGACTCACCCCTTTCCGAGCAACATTCAGATCCTGAAAGTTCTCCAGCGCTGGATCAGGACTCGAGGCTCCTCCTTCTTTGCTCCTGCTGCGCCAGACCGGTTCTCAGGTTTCCAACCAAGACTGGTCAACTGCAGGTCGGATTGGCTGCGGTAGGAAGAGGAGCAGATGCTCCACCAAATCACAAATCTAGGATTTTAATTTTACTTGGTCTCCTCCCTAGAATCCTGGCAACTGGTGTGCATTGTTTCTCTTAGAGGAGAAACCCTTCCTTGCCTGGGTTGCTAAGGAGATGGGACGCTGTAACTTGCTGAGCAGTTGGGACCCTGAAATCCTTTAACTGACCTCAGCAAAGCGACTGCCCTGCGTTGCCTCTTTCCACATCTGCACTCCTCCTTCATCCAGATTTTTTTTTTCTTGACTCTTTCCATGGAAGACTCGACGTCCCCGAAGCGAGAAAAAGCAAACCAAGATCCGAGGGAAGCAGAGCAGCCATGGGAAGAAGTAACAGCAGCTTCTTCCCAAGGTCTTGAGTCTGGGTTATCTGAGCCCTTGGAATTGGAGCAGGGGCTGGAAACTGGACCCCAACCCAGAAGCCCTCCTCAGAGCCCACAGTCCAGAGCCAGCATCCCTCTGGATGACCTCACAGGACCAGGTGCATCATATCCACCTTCCCCTCCACAGGAGGCCTCTTACACTCCTTCTCCCCCGGCTCTGGCCAGACAGGACCTTGCAGCGCCATGGCAGTCAGACAAAACCACTAGTGTGAATCCCGAAGCTGGGACACCTCACTTCCACCATTTGGAACAATCGTCTGATAAAGGAGAATCGACTGCTTCTCACACATTCCAATCAGAGGGAAGCACCTTCCGACAGTCTCAGCAAACCAAACATGACCTGCATGGACCAGAAGATGTGAACTATAACAACTCTAAACAAAAAGAGCTGAGATTTAACATCTTTCAGGACGAAGACTCAAACAGTAACTATGAGCTGGATTACGCTGAACCTGGGGTCTCTGAACTGGCCCCCAGCATGCTTGAGATCACCATTCAGAGTGCTAAGGCTTACTTACAGAAGACTAGTAGCAAGTCTGGCTTAAATTTGTAAGTCCTAAAGGGTTAAAGGGGTGTGTATGTGTGTGTGGATTTGGCAAAGAAAAGGGGGTGTGAGTATCTGTGTATGAGACTTTGTTTCTGTGGGTGAATGGAAATATATTTGAAAAGTTTGCATTGGTAGGAGAGAGTTGGTGGCTTAATAACTCTTTGCATCACAGGACTCAAAATAGGTCTTTGGTGGCAATTCTTTCCATTTCTTTACAAACCCTTGGCACACAGAAATAAAACCTAGGAGTTATGTATGGAATCTTGGGTTTACAGAGATGAAGATAGTGAAGTCCAAGAATCTCTCCAAGATGCTTATAAAAAGTAATTGTCTACCAGTGATAGGGAGTGCATGGCTCTGCTCTGAGCATCATGGTAGTTATATGGCTTGGTTTTGAGTTCCCCTGCAGGCCGGGGCGGGGTGGGGGGGGGCGCGGAGGCGGGGCGGGGGATCACCAATTATCTCACTTATCTCAGAACTGTCTTGATTTGAGCACTGAATATTCTGTATCCCGAGAAAACCCTCGGTCCTGGATAAACTAGAAGAATCGATCACAATAATTTTAAGTCTGAAGAATTCTTTATTTAATGTGAGATATCTTGCCCCAAACCTGAGATTGACACTTTAAAATATTTCTTCTAAAGTACAGTTTTTAAACTATAATTTACTAAGCTTCAAGGATGTGATTTATCCTTAGTGGTTATTCTACTTGAATTTCTCATTTGAACTTATTGTCATAATTGTCTGGGTTAAATAACAAGCATAAATTTACAAACTTTGTTAAAATTCCAGAAAAAAATCATACATACTTGAGAGTTAGTTAACTAAAATTTAAAACTGAACACAAACATAAAAATGGAAAATTTTCCTTTATGGAATTATTTTATAACCGATATTAATTAAATATCAAATTTTATTTTATTTCCAAATGCTAAATCTCTGAGGTAATAAATATCTTCTATAATATTCACTATTGTCTTCTAAGTACTTTAGAGCCTGCAGTTAAAAACCATTTGGTAAAAATGACTTTAACTCTATCTCTTATATGCAATTCTTATTTGACAGCCATGAAAAATATTGTTTTTGTTGCAATTGAAACAGTCTTTTACTAAAATACAAGATCTGACATTGGTTTTGCTCTGTTGAATAAAATTAGCCTACAAAAAAGAATTCCTTCCTCCTTTTCTGCCATTCTATTAAAACAAATTATTAAACCTCCCAAATTGAAAAAGCTGTAACTATGAATTAAAATCCACATTTTATAATTTGACACAAAGGCATTTTCAGATGTGGACCTCTTAAAAAACCAATGCAATATCTTGCCTGAAGAACTATAAATAAAGCACAAGCAGACATTATTAAAGCCTGAAAAATAAAATAAAATTTGGACTTAGAGTCCTCAATTCAATGGCATATATGGTCCCTACTGGAGCAAATCAAGAACTCCAGTTACAACCCAGCTGCCTAGTAAGCAATAATATTTTTATCCTGACTCATTCTCCAGGAGTTTCAATACTGAACGAATATTAAGGAAGCATGATGAAGTTTTAAACAAACTCCATTTCTGTTCACCTACAAGAATAGCAATATTTTGGGAAAGAAGGATTTATTCTTCACATGTATTTTTAAATGGCCCTTCACATGGGTTGCCCACATAATCTGCATATTTTTTCTTCGATATTCCTGAGACCCATTAGATAAATAAAGATATAAAGAAAAAATGAAAAATAATAGCTATGGGCAACTAGTAGAAAGTGGGCAGTTATTGAGTATCTATTTTGTTTCACTCTAATAAGGGAGAGGATGCATTAAAACAACAACATCAAAAACTTAGTTTTGGCCACGAAAGAACCTAATACAATTGCTGAGTGGGAAATATATCATCTACACAATTGCATAGCAGTGGATCGGTGATCTCAGAGAAGCCCATTGAATGGTTTTCAGGAATGACTAGAGTGATAAGTCCTCAAGGACAAAAATACGTTTTAAATGATTTCTTGAGAGAAATTATATATATGGCACATAGCAAGCAAAAGCTCTCAGGTTAGGACTTAACAACTATGTGAAACTGATTTTGAGTAGATTTACCTCACTGGGGCAGACATTCTAATTGAGCTAATTATTAGAAATGAAATTGGAGAGATGTAATCCTTATCTGCCAGAGGAGAAATTCAGGCAAGTTTGCAAACTGGACAAAGGAATTTCTATCTAACTGAAGAGCACTTTGACAGACATTTTTTGCTCTTAAATAGTAAATTCACACAGAAAATCTGGTATTTGAAAAAACACACCTGAGCAGTATAAAATGTAATGAATTAACCACTTTTAGGCAGTTTCACTAATTCAGTTATGAAATAAGTACCTAGGACGGTGTTGTTGTTGTTTTTAAATGTTTATTTATTTATTTATTTATTTATTTTATTTTAATTTTTTTTTTCAACTTTTATTTATTTTTGGGACAGAGAGAGACAGAGCATGAACGGGGGAGGGGCAGAGAGAGAGGGAGACACAGAATCGGAAGCAGGCTCCAGGCTCTGAGCCATCAGCCCAGAGCCTGATGCGGGGCTCGAACCCACGGACCGCGAGATCGTGACCTGGCTGAAGTTGGACGCTTAACCGACTGCGCCACCCAGGCGCCCCTAAATGTTTATTTATTTTTGAGAGAGAGAAACAGAGTGCAAGCTGGAGACAGGCAGAGAGAGAGGGAGACACAGAATCTGAAGCAGGCTTCAGGCTCTGATCTCTCAGCACAGAACCCAATGTGGGGCTCGAACTCACCAACCGTGAGAGCATGACCTGAGCCAAAGTTGGATTAACCGAAAGAGCCACCCAGGTGCCCCCTTAGGGCTGTGTTTTTAATAGAATAGGACAAAAGTGTTAGAGTACATCACATTTTAATAAAGATGAATAATATTTGATGACATTTTTCAATTGTGTGTGGGGAAGGGTTGCAATATGTAATGTATTTCTTATAGGTCTAAAAACCACTGAAGTAGGTAATTGGTCCAGGAAAAGGAAAGGAAGGGAACATATTTAAGAGTCAACAGGATTTAGAAATCAAATTGGATTTGATGAGTGTAGGGGAAAGGGGATGAAAAAGAAGTTAAGGGAAAAAAATGTAAAATAAGGTTAATCTCTTAAATATATAACTAAGAGATTTCAAATCAAATAAAATGTGAAAATGCATCTGATGCAAAATATGTACCTTGCCATAATATGTGTTTTAATAAGTTAAATATTCATATCACATTGGAGGCATTTCTTAAGCAAAATTCTAGCATAGGTTCTTTCTGGCAGTGGTGAAATTAACGGTGTTTATCCATTTATGATATCTGGAGGCTTTGAGTTCTTGAAGTTTCCTAGAAACCAACTAACTGAGTCTGCATGTGATGCTTCTTCAAAGGCTTTTTGATAAGGATATTATCTGGAATTTTCTCTTTTCGGGTAGGTATGATCATCTTTCTGATATGCTCGCCAAGGTCTTAGATGAGCGTCCGGAAAATGCTGTGGATATCATTGAAAGTATCAGCCAAGATGTGAAGATGGGACATTTTAGGAAAAAATTAGATACACTCCAAAATGAGAATGAGATGCTTCCAACATATGAGATAGCAGAGAAGCAAAGGGCTCTTTTTCTCCAGGGAAATTTGGAAGGAGCTGACCAAGAACTAGAAGATGAAATAGTAAGTCACTGCTGTAAATTTGAATAGCTCAGTCTTAGAGTTTTATTTCAGATGAGTGGGTGTGGGTTTAAATTCATATCAACTGTCTTTTATAGTTTCCTAAATAGTATGTGTAACCTCATTTCACACCATGCATTTCCCTGTTACACTTTTTGATTTTTTTACATTGTGTTTCACAGGGTTGGTTGGTTGTTATATGTTTGTGGGGTTGAGCTCCTTGATGTCAGAGAAAATGATCTCTTCATCTTTTATATCCTCCAAAGTACCTGGGACAGATCTGGGTCTATAGCTGTTTCTTATTAATTTATTAAATGAATTAATTAATGTCAGATAGTTTAAAACTGGACTTTAAAACAAGTTGCATATTTTCCCCTTTAATTTACTAGAATAATTAGAAGTACCTCTAATGTCATTTGCATTCTTTTCCAAGGCAACTTCCTCATATTATGTCTTGATATCATGCATGTTACATCAATGAGGCATGATACGAGGGGAGAGGGATAAGATAGTTATTTTAATCTCTATAGAAAAAGCGTTGAAAATATTCACAGAGAAAGCTGGTGACAGAGATAAAAAAATTATTATTAGAGAATAAAATTAGTTGTACTACAGAAATTTTAGCTCCAAATATTTTTAAATAGTATCAAGCATGCTGTTTCCTGTATGTCCATATGCTTGTCATTTATACTACTGAGTAATTTACACTATACATCTACTGAGCTTCCATGTTTTGTTAACCACTAGACTACTTAAATCTGCCTGTATACTTGCAAATTTGATGTTTGGTGTAAGATAGTTTCAGAAAAGGATGGAAAGTTCAGTCAGGAAAAAAATAGGAGGGAGGGATCTAGACAGTAGGTACACCATCTAGGGCTCTGCAACCTTTGTGTGGGGATTCAACCTGACACAGTGGGATACAGGGTACTCAGAAGGAACAGGTGATGGGTGCCAAGGAGTTGACATCGGCTGCACCTTTTCTGAAAATATCTTACGCCAAACATGGGGTTAAATAGCCACATACAGTGATGATAAGTCTGGGGGCAATCAGCATGTAGCGATTAAGCAGATAGGTAGACACTGTTATGGAGGAGCTTATCAAAAAGAAGTCAGACTCCAGTATTAGAATGGGGCATTGGGCCATCTATAGGCACAGTATTACAAAGTAGGGGTCTGCATCCTAAGACTAGGGAAACTAGGGGTGAGAACACAAACAAGGTGTTTTGGTCCTGGAACTTGAGCTCTTTAACCAGATTTCATAAATTCTTCCTAAGGAAGAGTAGGATTGGTTTTAGGGCCAGGAATAGCTGAGCCATGAGATGAAGATTAAAAGTTCTATCTCAAAGAGTAGAAAGATGCAGGAATAGAAAGACACATAGATCTTGGGAGCACTGAAATGTGAGCTTTGTGACCAACTCATTAACTCATTAAGTTGGAATGCCGACTTAATGTTTAGAGTGTTCGTGCTTCTATTCCTGTCTTTGACCACATCAGAATTCCTGTTCCTAGTTTTAGCATTCATTTATTCATTTACCCATTAATTCACAAACATTGTGACTACCTACTGCATGCCAGGTACACGTGAAAAAGATACACACATGAAATGATATGCACAGAAACGTATTTAAATGTTTATTTATTTTTGAGAGGGAAAACACAAGCAGGGGAGGGGGCAGACAGAGAGAGGGAGGGAGGCACAGAATCTCAAGCAGGTTCCAGGCTCTGAGCTGTGAGCATAGAGTCCGATGCAGGGCTCCAATTCACAAACCATGAGATCATAACCTGAGCCGAAGTCGGATGCCCAACCAACTGAGCCACCCAGGCAACCCATATACACAGAACTTCCTGACTTTAAGTTGCTCACGGTCTACTGAAACAAGCAAAAAGGACTGTAAAGGTATTTAATTAGTGCAATAGAGATAGCCTCATATGGTGGGGCAAACAGAAGATTTCATCTGAATTAGGATCCTAGCTCGATTACTTACTTGCTGTGTGACTATGAGTAAATGATTAAACCTTTACAAGCCTCAGGAGTAATCAGATGGCAACAACTCAAGGGGAGAGTACTATTTATGAAGGGTTTGGCACATACTGGGAGCTCAATGGATAGCAGCAATTGTTATTATGTTGTTTTGACAATCTATGAAACAGAATGGAATGACTAACTCCACTACTGGGAATTGTCCTGGAGGTGGTATTTCATTTGGGTCATGAAGGAGAAGTAGAGGTTCATGAGATAAAGACTGTAAGGAATAAATTCTGGGCAAAAAGAACAACAGAAAGTCAGGAAACATTATTTAATATTTGGGAAAGTGAAGCATGAGGGAACAATGAAAACCAAGCAAACAGGATGCATAAAGTCAGACTGCTCTTGTGCATTGTGCATTGATAAGAAAGTTTTTTTCTTCTCCACAATGGGAAGTCAGTAGAAGTTTTTACTAGAAAATAGCATAGCCTGTCTTGTGGTTTATAAAGGTAACCCTGGTGATAATGTGGAGGAGAAAGGAAGGAGAAAGATTAGAACAGGGCATTCAGAGCCTTCTGTGGCAGGACAAGTAGTCAGGATGGAGACTCATATGGTAGAAATAAACTAAAGAGGAGGTAAGAATGCCAACAGCTTTCTAGGTGGTAGAATCAATATGACTGCAACTAATTAAGTACAAAAGAAGAAACAAGGATAATGGAATTTTCTAATTTGGGAAACTGAGTGAATGGTGATGTTATTGGCAAAGATAGGACATATACAAAAAAAGAGAAGATTTTGAGAGATACATGACTTCAATCTTAATTTGAGGTATATGTAGACTATTCAACTGAAATTTCTAGAAACTGGCTAGCAACATGGGTGTAGAACATGGGAGAAAAGTCAGAGTAAGAGAGTTGGGTTTTAAACAACCCACATAACACTCGAAGTAATGTGGGAGGAATATGCCAATCACAAAGTACTGAACGATGGCTGAAATTTTGAAAACAGCAATGTTTAGGACCCAAATAAGGAAAAGGAACCAATTAGAGACTAAGAATAAATAGTTACAGAAGGCACAGTAGGATCATGAGTGAGAGCCAGTGTAAAAACAGTATGGAGATTCCTCAAAAAATTAAAAATAGAAATACCATATGATCCAAGAAGTCCACTACTGAGTACTTACCAAAAGAAAGCAAAAATACTAATTCAAAAAGCTATATGCACCCCTATGTTTATTGCAGCACTATTTACAGTAGCCAAGGTATGAAAGCAACCTAAATGTCCACTGAAACACAAATGGATAAGGACACTGGAATATCACACAGCCATAAAAAATAATGAGACTGTCCCACTTATGACAGCATGGATGGACCTAGAGGTATTACACCAAGTGAAATAAGTCAGAATGAGAAATACAAATACCATATGATTTCACTCATATGTGGAATCTAAAAAAAATCAACAGATTTATAAACAAACAAAAAGTAGAATCAGTCCTATAAATGCAGAGAACAAATTGATGGTTTCCAGAGGGAAGTGGGGGGTGGGGCATAGGCAAAATGGGTAAAGGGGAGAGGGTGATACAGGCTTCCAGTTATGGAATGAATAAGTCACAGAAATAAAAGGCACAGTATAAGGCATATCATCAATGATATTGTAATAGTGATGTATAGTGATGGATGGTACTACACCTGTAGTGAGCATAGCATAATGTAGAAACTTGTCTAATCACTTTGTGTCTATGTGGAACTAATGTACCATTGTGTGTCAACTACACTCAAATTAAAAAAAAAAAGAAAAACAAGTGAAGGGTGCAATAGATGTCAAACGTGAAAGAGATGAGGATTGAAAAAAGCCTTTATGCTTATTTTGACATCAAAATTACAGTAGAAGTGAGAACGGATCATTTGTAAGCATAGCAAAGTGCTCTCAATTTCTCCATCTTCAAGGTCTAAAATTTGTCTAAAATTTGCAAGTGATCCCTCTCTTAGTTACGGTTATTTTCTACTTTCTCACAGATGTTTTCTTACAGTCTACTTGAGACTTTGCTTTTTCATGTCTCTGTACTTCTTTTATGAAAATGTTTTTTAAATGTTCTTCCTTATGTTAAATCCGAAAGTATTTATTGTAAGCAGGGGAAAACATCTGACCCAATTATGTTTTCAAAGGAAGTCATGTCTGAGCGCTTATTTTATTATATTTTCCTTTTATTTATCTTGTATGTTACCCTATATAGAGGGCTATATTGATTTTTATTTACCCTATAGATTACCATATGTATATAATAAATATTTATTATTTATAAAAATATGGTAACATATACAAACATATATAAACATTTTTTCCAAATATATATAGGAGGTAGACTATACTTTATTATTTCAGGATTGTAAAGAGCCCACTTAAATATTTTTTATAAAAAGAGGATGTTGAATTTTTATTATTCATAGTAGCTTAAATTACCTTTACTTAAGATACACACAGATAACAAGGCAACTGTTATATTGACAAGTATAAGACACAATAGAAGTCACATTTATAAGTAATAAGGGAAAAATTGACATACAGGAATTATCAGAGTTTGATCTAAATGTTGCAAGAAATGTCAAAGACATGGTGGCCAGAGAAAGTAAAGCTAACACCAAGATCTTTAAAAAGGAAACAGGAAGCAAGCAGTTCTCTTATAGATAAAACATTAACCGCAGCATTTGTATCCCCAGGCAGAAAACGCTCTCCCAAATGTAATGGAGTCAGCTTTTTATTTTGAACAAGCTGGAGTTGGTTTGGGCACAGATGAGACTTATCGCATATTTCTTGCCCTCAAGCAGCTTACTGACACCCACCCCATCCAAAGATGTCGTTTCTGGGGCAAGATCTTGGGTCTGGAAATGAATTATATTGTAGCTGAAGTAGAATTCCGTGAAGGAGAGGATGAAGAGGATGTGGAAGAGGAAGATGTAACTGAAGAGAGGGACGATGCAGATAGCGAAGCTGATGAAGATGACGAAGACCAATTACCAAGGAC
Source organism: Prionailurus bengalensis (assembly GCF_016509475.1). Classification (NCBI taxonomy): domain Eukaryota; kingdom Metazoa; phylum Chordata; class Mammalia; order Carnivora; family Felidae; genus Prionailurus; species Prionailurus bengalensis. The sequence goes on from NC_057349.1 coordinate 105,313,377, forward strand.
CTTTTACAAGACCCCACAGGCTATACCAAAAGAAGAAAACAGGACGGGTGCCAACAAATATGTGTATTTTGTTTGCAACGAACCAGGAAGACCATGGGTGAAGTTACCCTCGGTTACGCCTGCACAAATTGTTACTGCAAGAAAAATAAAGAAATTTTTCACTGGGCGTTTAGATGCTCCCATCATAAGCTACCCACCTTTCCCGGGAAATGAGAGCAATTACTTACGAGCACAAATTGCCAGAATTTCAGCAGGGACCCACGTCAGTCCTCTGGGATTCTATCAGTTTGGTGAAGAGGAAGGAGAGGAGGAGGAAGAGGTAGAAGGCAGACGAGACAGCTTTGAAGAAAACCCTGATTTTGAAGGCATCCAAGTGATCGATCTCGTGGAATCCCTATCCAATTGGGTTCATCACGTGCAACACATTCTGTCCCAGGTAGGGGTTTTCCAATTCTCAATCTATCAGTCAATCGGCAAATATTTGTTAAATTCCCTCTACAGTGTACAAATGTATACAAAACAAAGTTCTTCAGACCCTAGACAAAGAAACCTTTGAAAAACCAAATGAAGACACAGGGTACTACATAATTGCCAAGTAGTATAGACCTGGGATCTTCAAACAAATTTTTATTTCCAAACCGAAATAAAGTAAGTATTTCTATGGAGAATTTGACAAGTTATGTAAGGATTTCGATTTATGTATGTTGTGAAATGATGTGCTTTTTAAAAAAATTTTTTTAACGTTTTATTTATTTTTGAGAGAGACAGAGACAGAGTGCGAGCGGGGGAGGGGCAGAGAGAGAGAGGGAGACACAGAATCGGAAGCAGGCTCCAGGGTCCAAGCTGTCAGCACAGAGCCTGATGCGGGGCTCGAACTCAGGAACCGTGAGATCATGACCTGAGCCAAAGTCGGTCGCTTAACCGATGGAACCACCCAGGCGCCCCATGAAATTATGTTTTATATGTTAAACATAGATAGGTACTTTAGTTTTGGGAACAGTTGTTTTATTCTATTTCTCTAATACATGGAGCTTTTATACCAAGAAAAATAATATATTATAACAAAAATGAAAACAAGCAGTGCTATATAGCACCTCTTCTGCCAGGTGCTCTTAACAGCACTTTCTGTATATTATCTCATGTAATCCCCTCAACTGTATAAGAGACATATTATCCTTATTTCACAGATGGGGAAATTGAGACAGAGAGTTTAGAAAATGTGACAAAGAGAATATAGCCAATAAGCAACAGGGTCAGATGTGAATGGGCAGAATGGATCCAGAGTCCATCCTCTTAATCACTGTGCTGTGCTGCCTCATCTGCAGGCAGAAAATCCTTACACTTTGATCTACGTAAGAGGTACTCCAATATGTCTATGGATAAGAGTTAACTAAATGAAAAATAGCCCCAAGCTTCCTTACCTGACTTTATTATCACATTTAAAAATTTGTTATTACTACTATTAATCATACCTTACCACTTTCATATAAACTATTTATGAAAAATTAGTAAAATGCATTATTTTTTTCACAAGGGTTTGGCTAATTTTAAAATACATGTTACATGTTCTGTAACTTTAAGAAGTTGGCAAATTTCTGAAATAAATTGTACAATTTTTTTTTTTTTTGCTAGACATAAACGATCAAAAACCTAGCACTTGGCATGTATGTTGAATGAATAAACGATTGACTGGTTAAATTCCCACACAGTAGGACATCTTGCAGATGTCCTTGCTTCAATCCAAATAAATATTCCAATATTTCAAGATCTTCATGAGATTACTAAATCTTGAGATACTCATTCCCAGGGCCGCTGTAATTGGTTTAACCCCATACAAAAAAGTGAGGAGGAAGAAGAAGAGGAAGATGAAGAAAAAGAAGAAGAGAAAGGAGAAGAGCCTGACTATACAGAACAGGAAGTGGGGCCACCTCTTTTGACACCAATCTCTGAAGATTTAGGTAATTTTACACAGATTACATAATATACCGTGTATATTATATATACTATGTAGATTATATATATATGCATATATGATATGGTATGTGTAGCATCCATATATATACTAGGTACTATAGTACATTTTTATATATGTATATATTACATACTATGTATATGACAAATGGGAGTTGATAACCTATAAAAAGTGGATAATAACCAAAATTTCCTCCTCTTTTCCCTTCATGTGTTTTGGGATAATGGGGAATAGAGAATATAGCTGGCCTCACCGCCAACTTTCTTGGACAGAGGGTGGAGGAGTGATGCAGGGAGGAAACATAAATTGGCTGCAGGTCTTACTGGAAATGCTGACAGTTATCTTGCGTATCATTCTTGTCTTGCATTTTGCAGACCATAAAATATGGCCATAAACACATGACATAGTTACAGTAAAGTCATATGAGGTACTGTGGCTTTTTAAAATCTACTACTATCTTCATATTCTTGTTTTTTCCTATTCGGTTCTGGGGCATTTTTGCTTGTAATCCTTGTTCTCTTCCATAATAAGAAAATTTTAATCTTTTATTTGGTCATTAAATAATATTCTCTCCACCACATAGGCCTCCTCTCCCTTAGTAAAACTTTTCTCTGTTGCACAGATGGACACACACACGCACACATACATGCATATAAATAATCAAATTTGTTGTTCCACAACATTCGTAAAATATCCTTCTGATTCTATGTTAAGCTGCTGATGTTTAATTTTTATGTCAAGTATGTGTGTTGTAAGATTTACAAAAAGAGCTTCTCTGTTACACAGTAGATCCTTGTCTATCTAACAGTTAAGCTTTTGAATTTCTCTTTGGTTTACAGAAATCCAGAATATACCACCTTGGACAACACGGCTATCCTCAAATCTCCTTCCTCAATATGCTGTTGCAGTCCTTAGATCCAACCTTTGGCCTGGGGCATATGCCTTTTCCAATGGCAAGTAAGTGACGAATTACAAAGCCATTATTGTGATTATTTAAGTGCTAAAAATTGTAACTTATCACTGGAATGTCATGTTCCAGTTTTTCTTTCTTTCTTTCTTTCTTTCTTTCTTTCTTTCTTTCTTTCTTTCTTTCTTTCTTTCTTTCTTTCTTTCTTTTTTCTCCCCTCCCTCACCTGCTTCTCCAGGTGAAGTACCAACCTGGGCTCAGGAGTTAGAGCAACCCCAGAGTAAGAGACAAGGCTGCCCTGAGTGGTTGTTCAGGGCAGTCATTCGCAATAACCAGGGGAGAGACCCAAGGCCAGGATGGGAGGGGGAAAGGGCATGGGGCAGTCCACCCAGAGTAGGGAGTAGGGAGAAGTGAGTGATACCCAGGAAGGTCCAGGCCGTGAGCTAGATGTCATGTTCAGCACTTGCACCTACATCTTCCCCATGCGTTCTTATCACAACTGAGAAGAGAGGTCCGCATTTCACAGATTAGGAAACTGGGCGGGGATAAAGAGAGAACAAAAGGCTTGGAGGCAGATGATGAAGACCCCAGACTCCACAGAGGGTAAAATGTCGCTGTCCAGGATGAGCTTCCTCCTGTTGCCAAGATAACCATTTCCAGGGAGCCTACACCACTGCAGTCTGGTAAGCTATTTTCTCACGGGAGCTATTTTCTCACTGGTGTTCGTTTCTGGAGCTGTCTGGTGCCAGGAATGCTTGGTAAGGAGGAAGCGGGTTACTATGGCTTTAATTCATCTTGGCATGTCAAGTGTGTGTGCCGTAAGATTTATTCAGATAACATCTGTATTACACAGTGAAGCATCAAATTTAGAACATGAGAGTAACTCAGACTTCTGTCCTTTTAATTAACCAATTAGTGGAGCTAAAATACGGCTTTTATTCTATGATTAATAGACATACTCGTTTTCTAAGATTAATGGAGGTAATTCTATGCGGTGTTTAAATTAATCTCAATAGTTTTTGTTGGACATCTTGATAAAAAATAATTTAAAATATGTATTATTTAAACTATCACTTTCAAGAGAATCAGGATCAAAGAGGATACTCAATGTCCTTTTATTCCTCACCCACAACACACACTTCCATTTGTCTTATGCTTCCATTTCTCACCTAAGAGCCCTCTGTCAGAAGCTCAGCTAAGCTGGAGAGAGAGCTGAGCTGTCACATGTCAGAGATGCCGTTAAAGCAACAAGTCCAAAATGAAAGAGTTAAGCTTGTGAACATTTACTGTGATAAGCAAGAGAAAACTCTGACTGTCCCTGTCCCATTTTCCCTTGTGGAATGGCACACTGATGGAAGGTCAGTGGATCAGTGTATATATGGGGGTCATCTCACTGAGGAGTCCCCAGATACCAGGCTTCTGCAGTTTTTATGGCCTTGAAGGCCCAGGAAGCTGGTAGAGGGTGGGGGGAAGGGCTAGAAGGAAGAAGTACTCAGTACTGAGTCTGGGTGGGGAGAAGTGTCCTTGAGGTATATCTCCTTCCCTAACCCCATAAGGAGGCTGTGGCAGAAGCACCTGAAGACCTCTGCTTAAGGCTTCAGATAAGATCTAGAACGAAGGCACCTGTGCTAGGACTCAACCATGCAAAGAGCACGGCAGGCCAGATGGCCCAGAGTCCTTGACCACAGCTTCCCTTAGAGACGTCGATGCACTGGCTGGGCATCAAGTCTGGTGTGGGAATGGCAGTCTTCCCCTGTGAGGCCTGTCGGGCAAAACTTGTAATTGCATACGGTTGGGCCTGAAAAATCACACACAGGTTTGTAACCAATCACAAGAATCCTCTGCTATGCCAGCAACGTACTAGTTGTGGTCTAGGTGTAAAGTACAATTTGACAGGGTCTGGTGGCCTCTTAATCCGCTTAGGCAGTTTGGATCATAGTCATTTCCTGTGGGAGGAGAATCATTGAGGGGTATTTCATCTCTAGCACTTAAAATGTATTGTTTTAAAATTATGGGATTATGACCCTCTAAGAGTGATCGACTTTTAGAGAAGGAGCGATTTTCTTACCGAAAAATTATATAACAATCACCTACTTTCTTTTTTAAACTTTATAGAAAGTTTGAAAATTTCTACATAGGCTGGGGTCACAAATATAGTCCAGACAACTATACACCCCCAGCTCTACCACCAGTGTATCAAGAATACCCCAGTGGAGCAGAAATTACAGAAATGGATGATCCTACTGTGGAAGAAGAGCAGGCTTTCAGAGCTGCACAAGAAGCAGCTGTTCTTTCAGCTGAGGAAAATGAAGAAACTGAGGAAGACGAAGAGGAGGATGATTATGACCAAGAATAAAATTATCCCAGGTTTGTGTAAGACTGATCCACATATACCTTACAGGGAACTTATTTTATTTTATTTTATTTTATTTTATTTTATTTTATTTTTATTTATTTTATTTTTATTTATTTTATTTTATTTTATTATTTATTTTATTTTATTTTGTATTTTATATTATTTTATTTATTTTATTTTATATTTTATTTTATTTATTTTATTTTATTATTTTATTTATTTTATTTATTTTATTTATTTTATTTTATATTTTATTGTATTGTATTTTATTTATTTTATATTTTATTGTATTTTATTGTATTTTATATTTTATTTTATTTATTTTAATTTACTTTTATTTATTTAATTTAATTTATTAATTTAATTTAATTTAATTTAATTTAATTTAATTTATTTATTTATTTTAGAGAGAGAGCGAACACAGAGAAGGGCAGAGAGAGACAATCTTAAGCAGGTTCCACACTCAGCACAGAGCGCAGGGCTCAATCCCACAACCCTGGGATTATGACCTGAGCCGAAATCAAGAGTCAGACTTTCAGCCAACGGACTCATCCAGGTGCCCCGGAACCTGTTTTACATACATAACTGTAGCATATAATTACATAAATATTGGCAACTATTCCTGTGCAAAATGTCATTCCTTGAAAATGTCAAGTTTGGAATTTCATATGTGCAGCTATTTATATGTACTTGTAGAAGGAAGCTCAATGGATTTTCCAGAGGCTAGATGACATGTTCTTACATCACTGTTCTGATGACTACGGCTAATAGAAGCATGTGTATTTAAAAAAAAAAAAAAAAAGTTTTAATTTCTAATATGGCAAACCTGGGAAGATGTAATCCACAATATCTTCTTGGTGGTCTTTAATATATTTTGTGTCAATGGGAACTGTGACCAAAAATGTTGTTAATCACTGAATTAAAGCATGTACTTTTAACCAGTCTCTGATACTATATGCAAATATTGCATATATATGTATGTGTGTGGGGGGGTTGGTTTTGTTTTGCTGGGGAGAGGATTTATAATTCTATCACCTGCCCAAAGACTGGGAACGCTCAAAATGTTAATACTTTTTACTTGTTACTTCTTAAAAAAAATGCTCTCAGTCTGACTCCTTTATCCTAAAAAAAAAATTGGTTTTATATGATCTGCACAGAGATGGCTAGCTGGGATATCCAAAGACTTAAGATTACTGTTTTTGTAGCACTGCATCTCTAAAACTATTATTTCCATTCCTAAAAATGTATTTTTAAGTCCTCTTTGTGCTGGACAGTCTGAGATTACTTTTAAAAACTAGACATTGCTCCTGAAACCTCAGAGCTTCCATTCATCAAGGAAGGAAGTATAAAAAGAGAAACAGAAAATTAGAATAGGTTGCAACTTAGCAGCTACTGTGAAATAAATATCACAGGATACCACAGAACAGTGCTTCTTAAATCCTGTGACGTACCAATTGAAAAATTAAAATTCGACTCCAATGTCATTATTTTGGAAAATAAAATATCACAATTCTAATTTCTATAATTATCTTGTCAGACTGCCAGTTCACAAAACACTGATTTATGCTTTAAAAAAAAAAACACTGCTATCAAACACTTAGAGGGTGCATTTAACCTGGATTTCAGCCATGAAGAAAGCACTCCCAAGAGGTGGACAACTCAGGGGAGAAGGGTCGTAGGTAGCATAAGCTATTTTGGCAAAGGACTCTAGGCTGGAAGGAGTGGAACTTTGAGAGTGGTGAGAGACGAGTCTGGAGGTAAGCAGGGTCCAGATTGTTGGAATCCAGGAGCAATGAAGAGGACTCAGGTAGGAAGTGATAAAATCGCATCTATACTTTAGAACATTTGGCTTATATGTGGAAGACTGACTAATAAAGGATCAAGACTGGGAGACTAGTTAGGGGGTTATCACATTATCTAGATAAGAGGAAATGGTGGCATGAAACAGGATAAAGTAGAAGCCTGGTTACCAGTCTGAAGGACAGAATATTAGGACGGATGATTTCCAGAATTTTCCAATTGGCAATATTATTCATTCTTAGGAATGCAGCTTTTACTATTTGATGGAGTAGATGATATTTATAAAACTTCAAGTATGTTCTTTTTATTCATGGTGTTGCCTTTGGTTGTTGTTGTATAATATCCATTTTCTTATCTACCGTCCCATGGCATAGTCTCCTGCCAATCAGTTGTGCCCTCTCTAGAATCTGAATTTTGTACATAGACATTCTACCTCGACTCCTAGACGGATTATTCTGCTGTAAATCTAGCCTCTAGAACTCCCTTTGTTCCAGCACCGTTTCTTAGTTACCTGTGTCTTCTCTGAGCTCTTGACAATCTTTCAGTGAATTCCCTTCTGCTCAAATTGGCTCTGGTAGGATGCCTGCTTGCAACCTTACTTGACACATCCAACATGAATCTGAAAGTTTCTTTCCTACAGGACACATTAAACACGAAATTCCAATTCACAGTTGTATGGGTAAGGTATAAACATTTAACAAAAGCAAATCCCTCTGTTAAATATTAAGGTTATTTCTAAGTAATGAGCGGGGAACTTCATTATATATGTTTTACAAGAGAAGAGAGCAGAATGCTATAATGGAAAGAGCTTCAGCTTGGAAATGAGAAAGCCTGGGTTCACACCCTGGATTACAATCATTTTCTTGGGCAAATTACTAACCTTACAGACATTCAGCTTCCTCACAGGACTAACAGAATTTGTCTCACAGAACTATTTTGAAGATTAAACTAATTAATACATGGAACATACTAAGAATACCTAACACCACTAAGGACCCAATAAATATTACATATGACTATCATACAAAACCAGTTTCTAAAATACGGATAAGAGAGGAAACACAGAATTCATAATGCAAATGAAATAGTTTATTGAAATAATTACTGAACAATGAGGTACTCAAGGTATGATTTAGACATTTTATAAATTAAATTAAAAGTTGAGTATTTAGAGAATTCAGACTCATAAGTTGTATTAGGGAGTTTAGTATCTTAATTTGGAAAATAAAGTAAAATTCCATAGTCACTGACATGCTTAATTCTTCAAGGAATCTTCTCAGCTGTAAAGACTTGAGATGCTTGTCTCCTGGCCTTGAAAAGGAATTTTTAAAAACTGTTAATTTTAAGCAAGAAGTCCATTACTTAGAATACATATTATTTATCTAACATAAAAAATAAAATCTGGAAATTTTTTCAAGATAATGAAAATTCCTTAAGAAAACTTACAACTTCAAACTTAGGTGATTAGGAATAAACATTTTTAAAGGCAGGCAAAAAAGAAATTAAACAAAAATACCAGATGAAGACAAAACAGAAAGTAAAAAGAAAATGTCACTTTTTTAAGGAATAAGGAGTCAAAAGTAAAAATGCAGGGCCCCTGGGTGGCTCAGTCGGTTAAATGTTCAACTTCAGCTCAGGTCATGATCTCATGGTCTGTGAGCTTGAGCCCCGTGTTGGGCTCTGTGCTGACAGCTCGGAGCCTGGAGCCTGCTTCAGATTCTGTGCCTCCCTTTCTCTGCCCCTCCCTGACTCACGTTCTGCCTCTCTCTCTTTCTCTCTCTCTCAAAACAAATAAACATAAAAAAACCATATTTTTTAAGTAAAAATGCTGGCTCACAGAAAGAGACATGTATAAACAGATAAAGAAATTATCTCTAAACGTGTTCTATCTTCAGAACTTGAGTTACAAATCAAGGCTAATTTACCAAGCTAATTTAAAACAAAGTTAAGTCTAGAGTGCAAGGATTACACAATGGAAAACAAATAATGCAGTGATGTAATTTAACCACAATGTATCAAAATATGAAAAGAATTGAGGAACATGGCTATTAAATAGATTTGTATGCATTACTGAACTGAATTGCATTAGAAGTTATTTTCTAACATAAATGCTTTCACCTGAACAAGTACTCGAACATCTACAACAGTTTGGAATTATTAGATACTCAAAATATGGTAGGAATGTATTAAGGTAATTATAAGACGGCTGCCAGGATAAAACAAATTTTTGTGAAACTTGATTCCTCTCCTTGAGTAAGAGCTGCATGATTATTACAATATTATAATTAATTAAACTCCAAATATGAAGAACAAAACATAAAATTCAGTTACAAACATCTACATTTTGGAATATTTTAAAATACTAAATTTGTTCTGAAATTCCTACAATTAAAATCATAGTTCTCACTTAGGGAAAAGACGTTTTAAAATGAGCTATAAAAAAACAAAAACAAACATGAAATAAAAGTAAAGTCATTAATGTGCCCTTATTTAAAGGTGCAGGTTTCTACCTGGTGATATCCAGATCAATCAGTATATCAGTATTTGCTGACTTCCTAGAGTGTATAAAAGCACTGTTAAAAATGACAGAATAACTAACTGTAAGACACAGTGATTTAAAAAAAAAAGGAAAGAACAAAAACATAGCCTTGAAAGCAACATGCAAAAACAACGTTTACTGATTTTTTTTTTATTTTTCAAAAATAGTATCCTATGTTTTCAACAATGAAAGTGAATTGTTCACACATAAGCTTAATTAGCAAACATGAAAATGATGAGACTTTGTATTCTCACAGAAGAAGCAATATAGGGCAGGACTCTGGATGTAAATGGACTGAATCGGAATCCTGCCTCCTGTTACTTAGCAGCTGCGTGACTTTAGAAGTATAACAACTTTTCTGAGCATAAACATCCTCATTTGTAAAATGGAAATAATAGTGCCTACTCTATAGAGCAGTCATACAGCTATTAGTTAATATATGTGTAAAGTGCTTATGATGGTGCCCAGCATAAAATAAGCATTAGAAAGTGTTGCTTTTATTAAAATTACAATTATATCATATTATCATTTCTTCTCTATCTGGCACTATTGCACATAGTCAGCCAAGTTCTAATTCTTTCGGTTAAAGACACAGCTACTCTCCATGACTCACAAAAAAAAAAAAAAAAAAAAAAAGGAATAGAGGAGCAGCAGCAAATGTACATTTTTAGTATTCTAATATTACTACTGTCTCAGTTTTCAAAACAAGAAAGTTAACAATTAAAGTGTTCAGCCAGCCTCCATGATAATATTTAACATCACCTATGCTTTCAAAAAAGTTACCTGTGTCTTGATTATCAAGCATTTTTGTATTTTATAATGATTAATTAATCAAAATAAACTCTTAACTATAGAGAACAAACAGATGGTTACCAGAGGGGAAGTAGGTGGGATACATGATGGGGATTAAGAGTACACTCATCTTGATGGGCACTGAATAATGTATAGAATTGTTTTATCACTATATTGTACACCTGAAACTAATATAACACTGTTTACTGGAATTAAGACAAACCTAGTATGTTTACTGGATTTAAGAAGTCAAATATAAATAAGTAAATAAATAAAATTTGTTAATCTCTAACTTTATGCAGCCAAATTTATGACAGGGTGAACAAAATGAATGCAATTTTGGCATTTAAGTCACTGCAAAGAAACCTTTAAGATATCACAATTAAATGGAAGAACCTCTTAAAACAATCTTAGCCTTTATATCCCAAGTTGTGAGCCTGAAAAGATTGCTCTAGTTCTCTCATTTCAAGCAATTTCAGTCCTTCCTCCCATAATCCTGTTACTCTTCATAAATGCTCTTCTCTAGTCATCTCTTATCTCCTCAGAGGGAAACAAATCTATGTGGAGTACTCTAATAGGAACATTTTTTTTTTCTTTTAAGACTCTGGGAACTGTGCATTTTCTAGACTTGATACGCCACAACATAGCTTCAGTTTATACCAAGTGGAGGAGGGTTTTCAATCTCTAGAAATTCTTCTATAATGTACCAGTCAACACTTAACTTGTAAGGGATAAAGAGGCAACTGTACTGAAGTTGAATTCTAGAACTGTGCATTATCCAGTAAGTCCAAGTGCATAAAACAGAGCCTTAAGAATCACAAGAATCACATTTAATGAACAATAATTATATTAAGACCAATATCATTAGGTCTTCTTGGAATAAGTTAGGTTTCCTTAGACCATATATGTTGCCACTTTCATTACTTGTCTGACATTAACAATTACATATTATACAGTTAAGTATTTTTATGAAGCTCTGAGTAAAGTATTGGAAAGTCATTAGGTAGGGCGCCTGGGTGGCTCAGTTGGTTAAGCATCTGACTGTGGCTCAGGTCATGATCTCACAGTTCGTGAGTTTGAGTCCCACATCAGGTGAGCACAAGCCCTGCTTCGGGTGAGGCCCATTTCTCTCTCTCTCTCTCTGCCCCTCGTAGGATTCTCTCTGACTCTCTATCTCTGTCTCTCTTTGTCCCTTGCTCACTTGTGCCCTCTCCCTCTCAAAAAGAAAAAATAAATAAAAAAAATAAAAAAAGTCATTAGGTAGCATTTGAAATTTAAAGATGCCCACTCCAGAAATTAAATGATACAAAACCAATATATCTTTGCCAACTTAGTAATGCAGAATGAGATACAAAGGGATAACACTGATTTTAACTAAAAAATTTAAACTCCTGAAAGTTCAACTTGTTAAGCATCACATAATCAAATATTGAGATACTTACAACTTTCTCCTCTGAAGAAAGAACACCCTCTACTGCCACTATCTGGTATTGCTTATGTTTTAAATTTCCTACAAATTTCCGAAGTTGCTTGAGATTGCTAGCCTCCATGTCTTGCTTTAATAGTTTCTGCATTTCTCGAGAAGGACATCCAGGATCAAATATTAGTAAACATAATGTTCGGTTTTTTCTCTCTTCAATTCCAACAACTGTTCGACTATGACCTATCAAAAAATAAAATAACAGCTATATATATGTGTGTGTGTGTGTGTGTGTGTCATAACTATTTCTATATGTATAGACATAAGTTACTACATACACACACTATATTATATACTCTCTGTATGTAGTGTGTGCACACGTGTGTTTTGAATATAAATACTGCCAGTCCCTCTGACTGTAGGTATTTGAGCTCTCTCACTCTGAAGACACAATAGTTTTAGTTCTATTTCCTAACCTTCAGTTTTGTCTTGTTCAACTTTTGTTTTCTAAAGGCTTCATTACAAAAAATTCTGTCTACTGTGCCATATATTTTAGTTTTTCTTTCCTAATCCCTTGATCCTTCTTATTCAAATGATCTCAGATGAAAGCATTTGAAAATTACCTACCATGGAACAAAACGTCTCATGATTCCAAAAGGTCAACAAAAATAAATTTATATACTAGAATTTCAATGGAGAAGGTTTGATCTTTATAGCTTATATTCCTAAATGATGAAATCCTCAACATTTACTTCTCCTATTCCTATTGATTCAAATCACCCATTCAACAAAATTCACCAACTATCCATGTGCTAGGCACTATTCCAGGAAGTTAGCTTTACAGAAGCAAACAGAACATTCCTGCCTTTTTGGAGTTTATATCCTAAAATGAGGAAATATCCTATAAACAAGTTAAATAAGTAAGCATATATTGTGTTAGATACAAAAAATAAAGCAGGGAAGAAACACAAAAAATACCAATGGTGAGGGTTTGAGATAACAAGATAGAATTTTAAATACAAGGTGATCAGGGAAGGACTCACTGAAGCGACAGAGGTGACGACCTAAAAGAAGTAAGGGATAAATAAGAAAGGAAGAGTGAAACAGGTGGCCCAGAATATGCCAGGGATAGCACCCTTCGTTACCCAGGAAGGTACTGTAATGATAATGTAGCTCTGAAAATCAGACTAAGGTCACAATACTCTCCCCCTCCCCATTAGCATAATCTTAACCTGTCCTAAAGCAAAAGCCAATTAGTTGTCCTATAAAGGTATTACCTTGTAAGTTACACTTACTATCTAGTGTTATACCAACCTTGATGCTGAAGATAGATAGGTGGCTTAGATGTACACACTACTTTTGGACTCCCTTCTCTCTCTGAAGAATAATAGTTCAATATCCATTCAAATAAACGAGGATGTGTACCCAAAGGGCCAGTTGACTTATGAAAATCAACAATGTGGCACCTATAAAAAATTGACAAAATGGATTTGGAGAATAGTTTTTATTTTTTTAATTTTTATTATTTTTTCCAATATATGAAGTTTATTGTCAAACTGGTTTCCATACAACACCCAGTGCTCATCCCAAAAGGTGCCCTCCTCAGTACCCATCACCCACCCTCCCCTCCCTCCCTCCCCCCATCAACCCTCAGTTTGTTCTCAGTTTTTAAGAGTCTCTTATGCTTTGGCTCTCTTCCACTCTAACCTCTTTTTTTTTTTCTTTCCCCTCCCCCATGGGTTTCTGTTAAGTTTCTCAGGATCCACATAAGAGTGAAACCATATGGTATCTGTCTTTCTCTGTATGGCTTATTTCACTTAGCATAACACTGGAGAATATTTTTTAAAACATTTTCATCAATGGAGTTATCAAATACAAAAAAAAGTTTTAATTTAGAACTAATTTGGTCTCATCAGTATTTTCCTAAGAAGAAAATGAATATAAATTTTATTGTCATTTTATGAATAATTATTTAAATAACTTCATAATAAGGTTGATGACTGACCTAAAAGTTACAAACCTTTTCTGACATAGAAATCTCCATGAATAGTAAATAAGGACCATATTTGGTTTTTAAAAGTCCTCTTCATAAAACCTGAGACACAACTTTCATTCTAAAGTCTCTAAACCTGATGATCAATTAGAAGCTGACTTCTAATTTTAATTCTGCAACAGCCATTTACATGTGTCAAAAAGATCCTGAACATTTTTCCTGTTGGCTCTCACAAATTCCAATAATAGACAAGAAAATAATACCTGGAAAGATCTCAGAAAAACCCTGCATGTGCTCCCATCTGTACACCCACCCATCCCCTATTTGGCACTAGACCACAGTGGTATCCCTTCCACAAGAGAAAGTCAACCTTGAGTAAACAAAATTATTTTAACTAGAAGCACTGTTGACATTTCTCATCAATTATTTTCAAAAGGTCAGGTATAACCAAAAGCAATTACAAGGTTTACTGTCATTTTAAAGTATAGCACGGATACCCTGTCCTTGTCTTTCCTAACAATAAAATCTCCAAATACACCAAAACTATAATGGTTGCTATCTTTAGCCTTAGCAAGTTTTGTGTTGGTAACTTTCAACTGATTACTACTGAGTTTCAAATGCTGAAATGAATTTCTGGATAAACTGTTAAAAAGTAGGTACAGGGGTGTGGGTTAGAAAATTGACCACGTTTACATTTAGAATTTGAATAGTGCCCTATAGAATATAATTCATAAACAGGAAAAGGAAGACATTTAAACAAGTAGTAAACAAATGCAGAGAAGGGCATCGAAAAGATTTTACTCAAAGATTAAACTATTTCAGTCACCCCGAAAAAAGCTGGATATATCACGTATTTTAGACAGAAATTTTCCTTTCCTTAAACCCGATTTAAAACTCAGTACATGACATATACATAACCTGAAAGTGTGAAAAGACTGGCAAGAAGAAAAAAAGAAAAATAAATAAATTTAGAGGGCATTAAAATCGTCCTTTTGATTTAAAAAATTCAAGAAAGTCATTATACGAAGTTTTCCTACTTAAACGTTAAGAAATATTTTTTACTGCTGAATCTAATCAATTAATATGATAGAAATGATGTAAAGCAAACATAAAGGAAAACACAGAGCCATGAAGCTTAATGGCAAACGTTCCATTAAAGATGATCACAAGCATCTATCTCTGTTCCCTCTTGAAAGCCCAACAACATAATACTGAAAGAGTAAATGATCCAAACACCCAAAGACAAAGAAAATGGAGACAGACAAAACTGCCCTGCATTTTTGGAAAATGAAAAGCAGAAAAGAAAACATAAAAGTGAATGCAAAGAAATAGACAACTGTCTTAAAATTCCAGAGAGGCTAGAAGCTTAGAGGCACTAAGTATTAGGGAGAGTAGTAATACATCTATAAATGTGAAATGAATTGAAAGTTTGCATAAAGAAGGCAAATCTCTCCTTAAACACCCCCTCCATCAATGCAGGAGCTCAAGGCAGAAGAGTGAGAACTCTTCTCTGAATGGCCTCTGAGAAAACGTCTCTTCCTATATTGAAATTTGAGAGTTCCCCAACCAAACAGCAAGCTTCTACCTAATAGTCTGCTCATCTGTTAGCTCCATGCAATCCTACAGGACCTTTTTAGTGCCTCATTCCTCGCCCTAGGAATGGACAACTAAGGATTTATAGAAATTAGAAGAAAGCCCTCAAAATGCAAAAAACTAAAATAGACATGAAAACAAATTAACACAGAAGAAAGTACAAAATGCAAGGAATAGAAAGAAACAAAATGTTGGAAAAAAATTTTTGCAACATAAAAGACTACGATGCTATGAAATTACCCTTAAAATTAAAAAACATGATTGCTAAGATACAAATTTGAATAAAATAGTTGGGAGATAAAGTTGAGTAAATCTAGATAGTAAAACAAAAACAAAGATGAAAAATGAAACTTAACCAATAAACTTAATATCGAGGTTCACTGGCCAACTAACAAAGTTCTAGAAAGAAGAATAAAAAAAATGGAGAGATCATAATTATCAAACAACAGTTAACCTCTGAGCTCTTAGTACATGCCAGTCACAGTTCTAAGGACTTTATGACCTCATTTAATATTACTACAACTCTATGAGGCACTTATTTTATGTTTTTTTCCAATGGTGGCACAAGACTACAGACAAAGTAAGTCATACAGCTAATAAGCAGGAAAACTAGAATCAATTGTAGGCTGTCAGACTCCAAAGTCCAAGCTCTAAACCACTACACTGAGATCTTACAACTCATAATTCCAGATTCAGAAGGAAAAACAAATGCCCAATACAAGGAATTGAAGCCTCACATTCACGGTGAAATTTCGTAACAGCAGGGCTAAGAGATGATGCAAAAAAGCTTTCAGAGAAAATAAGCAGGTTACACATAAAAGGAATGAAAATCAGATGACATCTTACCTTCTCAATAGTAATACTGACTGCTAGAAGTCACCAGGGTAAAAACTTAATTTGATCTGAAAATGACTTTGAATTTAGAAGAATATAGCCACTCAAACTATCATTTAAGTAATTAGGACTAGGCATCTTTCCTTAAGAACCTAATGAAAGATGTGTTTAAGCAGAAGAGTAATCCAAAAAAGATAAAGACATGGACTCCAGAAAAAAATCCAGACTCCACTTCAAGAAAACAGTGAAGAAATGCTAGATGATTATAGCTTTCAAGGGGATCTAGGAGGCAAACAATCCAGACTAGAGCAAAGACAATAGAGGACTTCAAGGAGGAGGTGTTCAGGAATAGGAAAGCCTCAGATTACGTTAAGTGCAGTGTTTAGAAAAGCTTGAGACCATGATGCAGTCAATAGTAAAAGGGGAAAGAAAAGTCAATCCTTAATTCAAGTAAATTTTTTAAAAGCTTTTCGGGAAAGGAAATAAAATCAGCAATGAATAATATTAATACAGTCATAATGTAAACTCTGACTTTAACTTAATAAAAAAGTGAAATTTAACTAAATTACAAGGATTGAGGGTGAACATAGGTAGGACAGGTAGGTCAGGGAAATGCAGCAGACATCTAAAACTGATAAACCAAAAAAAGAAAAAAAAAGGCCCTGAACGCATATTATTTACAAACAATGGGAGTAACAGCTGCCTCTGAGAAACCGGACTTGAGAACAGAGAGGAACATGAGATAGGGACTGAACTGTTGGTTTTCAGTATAAGTGTTTCAGTGCCACTTAAATTTTACTTTTTAGCGGTCTCTCTGATAAACGAAAAAAACAACAACAAAGGAAACTTCCCAGAGATGGCAATAACCTTAACTTGGATTTTTAGGTACATACTTTACCCTTAGGGAGGTCAGAAGTGTATACACTTCACATGCTCCGATCCAGGCCTTTGTTCCCTGTAACCTGTTATTAAGTTGAGAGGCACCCTGAGGATCAAAACCTTCCTTCCATGCATCTTCAATCATAGACTGGATTTTTGGAATGCAAGGAATTGACATACCTAAAATTATACAAGCAAACATGTTACATGACAGTTACTGAAGTACTGAATCATACCATTTAGCTGTATGCCATATACTCCACAGGACCTACAACACACTTTTTAAAGACCATCATTCTTGACATTTTTATTACAACATTTTCTCTTTCTCCAACATGAATTCAGGCTTTTAATGTAAATATCCACTAAAATGCTTCCTCACTAAAGCTATGAATTGTGAATACTATTTATTAACTCATTCCATATTATATGTATAGTTGATCCTTGAACAATGCAGGGGCTGGGGCACTGACCCCCTGCACAGTCAAAAATCCGCATGAAAGTTTTTGCTGGTCAAAAACTTCACTACGAATAACTTATTGTTGACTGGAAGCCTTATGAAGAAACATAAACCTAACAGTCAATTAACACATATTTTATATGTTATACATATTATATACAGTATTCTTACAATAAAGTAAACTAGAGAAAAGAAAATCGTAAGAAAAAAAAAGAAAAGCATAAGGAAAATACATTTACAATACTGCACTGTAAACAATTCTGTATAAGTGCACCTATGCAGTTCAAACTCATGTTTTTCAAGGGTCAACTGTATGTTATCGTATCAGCTGACAGGTTCAGAGTCTTGTATTTCACATACCTTTCAAGCAATCATCATAAGCATCATTTCGCAGTAATGATGAAAGTAGCATTTGGAAATTTCTGTAACCACAACCCCAACCTTTGTCACCAAAAGATGAATGAAAGTGATCCACCTCTGTAGAAAGCCACACACGCCTCACCTCTGTGGCAGCATTCTGATAGTATCTATAAAGTGCTTCAATAATTCCTAAAATAGAAAAGAGATTTAGAAGAAATAGAAGCGTAAGCTAACATTTTCTATGGCTGTCTCATATATTTCTAGTTATCAGTCTCTCCCTCAGGGGTCCCTTCTAAATCCTGTCAATTCCATTTTATGTTTTTACTGTTACAACCTTAGTTCATGTCTTTCTTATTACTATGATACAAGTTTCCTAGCACTAGCGCACTACTAATTACATTGAATTGAAATTGTTCGCACCTTTCATTTCTGCACCTACCAGGCCAAGCACATAAAAGTGTACTATTGAATGAATGATATTATTATCTATTATTATACATACTGCTAGACATTACTCTCTCTGAAGCTCAGTCCTAATCAATTTGCTCCCAATTTAAAAACTTCAATAACTTGCTATTATCTATAGAATGGTTATAATCCATGGTATATGAAGCCCCACAGCAAGCTATCTTCTGACTTACCTTTTTTCAAACCATTCTTCTTGACATAATTTTGGCTGTGGCCTAACCGAACACATTAAACGTTTTGCCCATGGAATTTCCATTCAATTATAATATCTGATAAGCACTTTTTATATACCTAGCACTATGCTAAGTGCTAAAATTACAAAAGATATATATAATAATGTTCTTTGAAATCTCGTGGACCCAGACTGTTATAGTAAGTGCTACAATATGGATAAACAAGATGTTAGGACAGGGTATATCAGACTCTGTCCCTTCCCTCCATGCAATCCTGTAATACCAAAATACCCTACAGGATATTTTGAAACCCTACAGACACTCCAAAGATCAAATGCTCATGTCTTTATAGACCCCTTTCCTGATTCCAAAACCCAAACACAAAGGTCTTCTTTCTCTGAACCCTCACCACATTTATTTGCTGTGCCTCCTACGCATTAGGTATATTCTGTCACGGCAGAACACTAGTTTTTTGTGTATACTGTATTTATTCTACAGATTCTGTGAAGTTTATGGGCAGGAAGGTCTTAATTGGGTAGCTGATACTTTCTCCTACAGTATGTGGCACGAAAAATGCAATCACTGGATTCTTTTCATTTGAATTGAGGGTATCCTATGGGAAAATGGGTTTTGTCCTTAACAAGATGAGAGTCAATAAATCAAAACAATTAAATGAACCAAGTGTTGTAGTTGTGCCTAGCATACGAAAGAGAAATATATGTAAACCATTTCCAAGGAACTTTAACAGATAAGACTTAGAATCAAGAAAAAGAACAATTAAAATGCTATATAATTGATCATTCAATGTTACAGCATGGAATGGATACTTATATTGATAAGGAGATATTTTTAAGTGATTAATTCATCATAAAAATAGAAGTACAGAAATTTAAAAAATGGTTTATTTTAAAATAATTATTTGAAGAGTCTCACCTAAAAGTAGATAAACTATGGCTTACAAAAATTAAGCAAAATTCAAATAATTCTTATTATTACTTCGTTGACATATGAAATATTAAAATAATGGTTTGGATGTTTAAGAACTCACCAGAAGTTTTTGTTTTTCCATCATCAATACCAATAGCTAGTGATTCCATCATATCAGCTTTTCTTCTATGAAATTCAGATGGATGCATTCTTCCCCTATTGACTTCTATCTCCATATTACGTAGTTGCTGTTGTTTGTATCCTCCAGAATTATCTAAACCATATTGTCTCTATCAAACATAAAAATGAATCACTTAATTTTTATGCCTCTTTACCTCAGTGAGGATGGAAACGTACTACAATTTTATTTGGAAATGCATTTTGAAACATTCTGGTTTATAGACTTTTATACAAATCAACTTAAAGATTTTTATTAAAGATAAATACACACACACACACACACACACACACACATCCCTGAGTTAATGACAGCCTTTCTCTATAAACCACCACCACAGCGAGAGATTTGCTTTCCTTGTAGTAGGGAAAGTAGTGAATCCTGTCTTCCTACTAAACATACTGAAAAAGGCAGATGAGTTCTGAATATAGCACTGATTTATTGAAGAAAATTTGTCAGTATTTGTTATTTGATTCTGAGGCTAGTTTATGAAGGCTTACTTAATCCATACTTCATTCAGGCAATAATTCTACATAGTAAATTAATTGGGTTTTTTTTTTTTGCATACTGGATAGAGAATCTCAAATGTATAACACAGCCTCTATGGAAAAAGTTTTGAAATCTAAACAACTTGCAAAGTTACATAACAAACTCCCTTAAATACTGGAAACCTTGTGTATTGATAATGTTGAAAATTATGTAAGGTAAAAAAAACTTAGGAAACGCCAACTTATTTTCCTCCTCTGAATCCTAGTGGGAAAATGTTTTGCAAATAAATGAATCACCAAGGATAAAAATAGCCTAAATCAGATATTCCAAAGCAAGAATTGCACAGTTCTACGTGAGGTATCTGAGAAGACAAACTCAGAAGTCAAGTAAATCTGAGAAAATTATGATTATGTACAATGCACATTAGAATATTAAAGGTTCTCAAAGTATACAAACCTGCTTAACTGAATACTTTCAAACCTGTTCAATCATAAATCCTTTTTATTTATACATAATCCTATCAGCACATGGAAAAAGAACATTTAGAAACTCTGAGCATTATTAGCACAGATAATACCATAGTCCACAGCAATTAGGATTGAAAAAAGTAGAAACATCTATTAAAAATGTAAACGAATTCGGGGCACCTGGCTGGCTCAGCAGAGCATAAAACTCTTGATCTCAGGTTGAGTTCAAGCCCCGCTCTGAGCATGAAGACTACTTAAAAATAAATAAATAAATAAAAAACACATATACATATATATATAGCTGCTGCCAGTTTAGTTCAGCAGATACCACCATCAACCTAAGATAAAGCCTCAAATATCATCAAAAACGCATTTTCCATTAAAAATTGCTCTTTTTGAGTGCCTGAATTGCAATCGTTAAGAGTAACACTCAGATGGGAGAGTAAATTGATTAGCATTGAGCTTCAGAAAGAGTAATGTTTAAGAATCTGTACAAACAGTTAAATTCTGAGTCTCAGTTCCCTAATTTGCCCTATCAATTTACATGAGTTTGAATCCAGGCTTTAACCATTTAATACAGCCTGAACCTGAACAAGTTAAGCTATGTAAGCACTCTTTGTCTCCATTTCTTCATCTGTCACTTATGGAGTTGAAAAGATTTTGAGATACTATATATGAAGTGCTTATCTCAATACATGACCAGAGTAAGTACTTACAAATGGTGGCTGTTATGAATTATAAAATGTATATGTAAAAAAAAAATACTTTGGGGGGCGCCTGGGTGGCTTAGTCAGTTAAGCATCCGACTCTTGATTTCAGCTCAGGTCATGATCTCACTCTTTGTGGGATCAAGCCCTGTGTCTAGCTCTGTGCTGCCAGTGCAAAGCCTACTTGGGATTCTCACTCCCCTTCTCCCTGCCCCTCCCCTGCTTGTGCTCTCTTGCTCTCTCAAAATAAATAAGTATTTACAAAAAATATTTTGTATATCAACACGGACAAAAATAATAGGCTGCAGTCTTGACAGACTGTTTGCAAAGAACTCCACCAAAGCAAAATATTACATTGTTATTTAATCTTTGTACCTGCAGCTTCTGAAATTCTCCCATTTCTTGTTGTGATTCTTCAGATCTCCTCTTTCTGTCTTCTTCTTGTTGAAGCTGATGAGCCAATTCTAGATCTCTAGAACACTGGACTCTATCTATGCCTATTAGATATTTTTAATGTTTAGAATAAAATAACTTCTGAATATAAATCTTACTTATTATATGCTAATTCATATTTTTAAATGGGAGTATATGCTATTATTTTGATATTTATTCATGACTGTGATGTCATGGAAACACTATTTCTGGCAGAACGTGAACAGCTTCCATAAATGTAGAACCTCCATTTAAATCCCTACTATTCACTGAGTAGTTAGGCTGTGACAAGCATTTTTCATTAATTACCTCATTTGATCCTCGTAACAAACTTAGGAAGTTAGGTATTCTCTACTAAGGAAACCAGAACTTGGAGATATTAAGTAATACTCTTCATTGGTGTTCTTTACTAACACAAATAAGGCAGGTTGGCATTTAAAATAAACTGAGGGGAGAAAAGGAAATAATAAAGAGCATAAAAATATGTTTGCAAAGTGCCGCTTATTTACAGTCTGATCTCAAACAAATAGTACAACTTTGTAACATTTTGCCCTGTTTCCTCTCTAGTCAATATCCCACAGATCCATTAGTCAGTAGCTTCTGGCCAGCATCTTGTTTCCCTGACCTCCAATTTGATAGTTTAATATGTATTTGAATATTCTTTCTTTCCTTCCAAATCTCTCAGCCTCTATCACATCTTCCTATTTAGTTATTTGGTCCCCACTTTCACTGCTAGAGATAAGCAGTTTCCAACTGACTTTTAGAGTATTTTGATGCTATCTACAGTGATTCACTCAGGCCATACTTTTCATTATCCACTATAGGCTTACAGAATAATTTATGTGCCCATATAAAGTCTATCATAAACAAAATAAGAATTAGTGGACATTCAGCTTCAGAGAGTTATTTTCCCACTGTAGTTAGGAGAGAACTACCAGAATGGGAGGACTGTTCCATCTTTGTTCCAATAATTTTCATTTGGGGATTAGGCTGAGTGAGCAAGGAAATGTTGTCCATGAAACTCACTGACTGGTATTAGGAACAATAATAATGGACACTAAAGACCCCTGAATTAACAGGATATAACAATGTAACTTAAGAAACTAAAACCCAATAGAATACAATTGGTTGCTCTTAGGGTCTTATTTCAGTGGAACTCTGAAACTCATATAGAATCTTTCCACTTGTAATGTACCACAATGATTACTTAATCAATGCCACTATTTAAAAAGATAGGAGGCAGAGAAAAAATTGTAGAGTCACTAACAAAACTAATAAGCTATAATATTTGAAACTAGGCAAATTGGAAATGAACCTGAAAAACGTTTAAGTCATATAGTTCATATATACTTTTTAAATTTTATGTGCCATTTGACAGCTTCCTAGTTCATTAAGCCTTTCATGAAGCCTCAACTTCATCAAACAGATTTTTTTAAATTATACCATATTATCACTGTTTTCTCAATATTGGTGTTCTGGGGCAAAACTCTGGGTACACACCATGAGTTTAGTTGTTGGTTACAACAATTCATCCCATACAACTTTTCTGTGAAACAACTTCTAAAAAGTTGAAGCTACATTACTTTTTTTCTCTATATTACTACTCCAAAAATTAGATGTATCGTAGGAAGTAGAAATTAAACCATGAGACTCTTATTTTGAAATGTATCAACATACCTTGTCCAAAGCTGCTTTCTTCCAAATGTAAGTCAACATGTTCCTGGAGAATATGGTAATTTGTACAGATGAGCCCACACATAGGACAGTCATACAGTGGTTGATCATGGTCTGTTTTAGAGATATAGTTCAGTTGGTTTTATTTTTAAAACTTTTAGATTTTTCACCCTAAGTCAAAGAATGTCCACTGCCCACTAACCTTATTAAATAAATCAAAGATCTCTGTAGTTGGATTTAAAGCTATTTTCTACTTCTAGGGTCAAAATGGAAGACTGAACAAAAGCACAAATCTCTCTTACCACGATAATAAAAGAAAAAGTTAATAATACACATGCAGATCTATAGTCAAAGCAAGAAAAGAAAAGTATAAAGGAAAATCAAAATGGTAAGTAGGGGCCATTTTAGGAACTAAATTCTCAGTACCCTCCCCCCAAACTAAGTGGTGAGATGTGAAATTAAGCACAGAGCATTCAGCATAAAGCTTGGAATTGGGATCATAACCTGTTTGGGAGCAGAAGATCAAAGAGCTGCATTTATCAAGCAGTACTGCAAGCAGAGAGGTGCAGCTTGCCCAGGACAGAGGCAGTACCTCCCCAAGGCCAAGACCTTATGTCAGTCATGAAAGAGGAACCCATAGTGAAAGGACTGAGCTAAGCAACCATGCATGTAAGGCCTGGTCTGGAAGTGGAATAATAGTATTTAGAAAGTAGCTGAGGGGCTGGGTGGCGCAGTCGGTTAAGCGTCCGACTTCAGCTCAGGTCACGATCTCGCGGTCCAGGAGTTCGAGCCCCGCGTCAGGCTCTGGGCTGATGGCTCGGAGCCTGGAGCCTGTTTCCGATTCTGTGTCTCCCTCTCTCTCTGCCCCTCCCCCGTTCATGCTCTGTCTCTCTCTGTCCCAAAAATAAATAAATGTTGAAAAAAAAAATTAAAAAAAAAAAAAAAGAAAGTAGCTGAGACTTCTATGAAGCTGTTTATTTTCACAAAGTAGATGTGACTCGTCTCATTTTAGCTGGATCAGCTGACTTTAAAACTGAACTAAGTCAATCTGATATGTCTGGTCAGAGGCTGCAATCAAAAGATTTAAAATTAGTTGATATACCCCATGGTGGTGAAAATGAAAAACAAGCTATTGAGTTATCTACTGATGTTCTTTCCAATGAAATTCATTCAAAAAGAGAAATTAATTCAATACTTGGGTGAAATCAGCCAAGAACAGACAAGTACTATTTTGGAGCCGAAGATACATTAAAGGTTTTGGAAGTGGGAGCTGTAAAGATTCTAACAGTTTATGAAAATCTGGATATAATGAGAAATAGTCCTTATTGTCAAGGCACAGAAGAGGAGAAAATTCTCTAACTGCAGAATAAGATGATAAATCTCATTTCACTGACAGGACAGGTATATGAGCTGATTAAGAACATGTCCCTACTGGAATGGTTTGCTCACAACTATAAACAATTTGGAGCTACACTGGAAATTGTGATAAGAAAGATCCCAGTCTGTGAACGGATTTGGTGGAATTGGAAGAATCTTGCAATACTGAGCTGAGTTCCACAGAACACAAAGGAGGACACGATGAATTTTTTTACTTTGATAACTAATAGGTAGTTGACATGAGTCCCACAAAATGTGCCTCACCCTGCAGCATCCAACCCAAGCATACCCCTGCTGGAATCCAAGCAGATCCCTGCCTTAAAATTGGACCATTTTCAGAACTTAATCCAGGAGCATCAGATACTGAAAAGAAAACTAAAACAAACCCAGGTCCAACCTTACACTTGGTTTTGCCATGGTGCCAACATTGCAACCTACAACTAAGTTCCTAAATGCTACTTTGGACTAATTTAGAAAGAAACCCAGTTTTTACTTTACTTGATGATGAATTGGTTGCTCTTGAATTTTCTGGGAAAAAAAAATTTTTAACCTTCATATACATAAGCAAACATGATTTAAGTGCTATAAATCTTCAAAAGTTAATAGAAGTGACATGAAAAAAAAGAAAGAAATGCTAAAGATCAAACACTTGGGCTCATTAGTAGGCTGAATACGGCTGAGGAAAGAATCTCTGTGTGTGAGGATATGACAAGAGATATTTCCCAAAATGAAATGAGAAACATAAAATTTCCCAAAACGTAAAGAGAAAAAGATTAAAAAAAAACCCTAAAAAACAAAAAAAAAACCCTCAATATCCCGCATATCCAAAAACTGTGGGAGAACTGCAAAAGGTGTAACATACACAAAATAGGAACACCAGGAGAGAAAGAAAGGAACAAAAGTATTATTTAAAGCAATGATGACTGAGAACATCCCCAAATTAATGTCAGACATCAAACTATAGATCTTGGAAGCTCAAAAAACACTAAGCATAGTAAATGCCAAAACAACTACATCTAGGCATATCATATTCAAACTTCAGAAAGTCAAAGATAAAAAGTCTCGGAAGAAGCCAGAGGGAAAAAAAAAACCCTACTTATAGAGAAACAAATATGAAAATTACATATGACTTCTCAGAAGGCATTTAACTAATAAAAGACAGGAGTGAAATATTTAAATTTTCCAGAAAAAAAAAAAACTCTACCAACCTAAAATTCTATATCCTTCAAAATAATCTGTCAAAAGTGAAGGAAAAATAAAGAATTTCTCAGACAAATAAAAATTGAGAGAAATTATTGCCAGTAGACCTGCCTTGCAAAAAATGTTAAAAGAACTTCTTCAGAGAGAAGGAAAATGATATTAGTCAGAAACATGGATCTCCATAAAGGAAGAGCATCAGAAAAGACATAGGTGAAGGTATAATAAAAAATTTGATTTTTCTCATTAATTGATGCAAGATGTAAGACTTAAGTTTATTAAAAATAAAAATAGCAACAATGCATTCAATTATTTGTGTGTGTGTGTGTATATATATATATGCATGTATACATATGTGTGCTTACAATTATGTGAAATAAATGACAATGATGACACAAAGGACAAGGGAAGGAATTAGGAATATTTTATTAATATAAGGTCCTTGTACTCATACAGTGATACAGTGTTACTTAAAATTAGACTTAGATTAGTTCTTAATAAAACTGCAAACTCTAGGCCAAGCACTAAAAAAAGTAAAAACAAGGATAACTGATATGCTAAGAAAGGAGAGCATTAATTGAGCAAGTGACATCTCTTGCCTGTTACCAGGAGTAGAAGTCCAAACACTGCATCTTGAGACCAAAATCACCAAGGAAAACACGCAGTCAAGCACTGGAGAGAACATTTAACTCATAGTAAACATAGAGAAACACACAGAGAAGAGAAAGAATAAGATCACCTTCAGTATTAGACATTAGTCTGCAATGGCCCATGGGTCTCTTCCAGCAGCCATCACAGGGCAACTGGTCTCTACACACTGCTCTTATGTCACAGAATGAAGGACAGAGGACAGATCTAGTAGAATGAAGGAGACAGGATAGATCTAGCAGGTGCCATATGACACACATGCTTAAGCAAAACAAAGGAGTATACTTGTTGCCTGAAACAGGGAAAGATATTTCCAAACACAGGCTGTGAGGACTCTTACCTCTTGATAAGGAAGTATTCTGGGCCCAAGGTTCATTCTTATGTGGCCAAGTAGGGGTAGAAAGACTGCATGCGTGAACTGTCTTTCCCAACAGAGATAAAATGAAATCATATGAAATGCTCAATTCAACCACAAAAGACAGAAAAAAAGTAGAAAACAAAAGAAGCAAAGAACAAGGGCAAAAAATAGAATACAGTAAAAAATATGGTAGATATATTAGTTCCACTGTAGGAATAATCACTTTAAACATCATTGGTCTAAACATACCTATCAAAAGACAGACTGTCAGAGTGGAATAAAGTACAAAATCTACCTGTATTTTGCCTATACGAAATTCACTTTAAATATAAATACACTTACAGATTAAAAGTGAAAGAAAGAAGAAACATGCAGCATGCTAACACTAATCAAAAACAAATACAAAGTACCAGGAGTAGCTCTATTGATTTCAGAGAGGGCAGATTTCAGAACAAGGAATATTATCCAGGATAAGGGGGGGTACTACATAATGACAGAGGGTTCAATACTCCAAGCAGACATAATAATCCTTAATGTGTATGTGCCTAACAACAGAGTGTCAAAATACATGAGGCAAGGGGCACCTAGGTGTCTCAGGTGGTTAAGCGTCAGACTTCAGCTCAGGCCATGATCTCACGGTTTGTGAGTTCAAGCCCCACATCGGGCTCTGTGCTGACAGCTCAGACCTGGGGCCTGCGTTGGATTCTGTGTCTCCTTCTCTCTCTGCCCCTCCTCCACTGGCACTCCGTCTCTCTTTCTCTCTCAAAGATAAACATTAAAAAAACTACCTGAGGCAAAAATTAACAGAACTGCAAGAAGAAACAGATGGATTCGCTATTATACAGTTAGAAAATTTTTAACACTCCTCTTTTAGAAGTAGACAAATCCAGCGGGAGGAAATAAGTAAGGATATACAGTAATTGAACTCAACTGTACCATCAAGCAACTGGATATAATCGACACCTCTACACAAGTTCATCCAACAACAGCAGAATATACTTTCTGTTCAAGCTTGTATAAAACATTCACTAAGAAGGTGCCTGGGTGGCTCAGTCAGTTGGGCATCCAACTTCAGCTCAGGTCATGATCTCACAGTCTGTGAGTTTGAGCCCCGCGTCAGGCTCTGTGCTGACTGCTCAGAGCCTGGAGCCTGCTTCAGATTCTGTGTCTCCCTCTCTCTCTGCCCCTCCCCTGATCATGCTCTGTCTCTCTCTGTCTCAAAAATAAATAAAAACATTAAAAAAAATTTTTTTAATAAATAAAACATTCACTAAGACCACATTCTAGGCCACAAAACATAATCTAGGCCATTACATCTTAAGAAATTTAAAGAATTAAAATGATACAATATCTTCTCTCAGACTACAATGGAAATAAACAAAAAGTAACTAACAGAAAGAGCTGAAAAATCCCCAAATACTTGGAAATTAAACACACACCTAAATAATGTATCAAAGAAATCGCAAGGGAAATTTTAAAATTTTGAACTAAATGAAATTTAAAGGGTGCATGGGTGGCTCAGTTGGTTAAGTGTCCAACTTCAGCTCAGATCATGATTTCATGGTTTGTGGGTTCAAGCCCTGCATTGGGCTCTGCTGACCGTGCAAAGCCTGCTTGGGATTCTCTCTCTCCGTCTCTCTGCCCCTCCCTACTTGTTTGTTCTCTCTCTCTTTCTCCCTCGCTCCCTCCCTCCCTCTCTCAAAGTAAATAAATAAACCTAAAAAAAAAATGTAGTCTTTAAAAAAAAATAAATGAAAGTGAAAGTACAACTTAAAATGTGTGCAATGCAGCAAAAGCAATGCGTAGGAGGAAACTTAGAACAATGAACACATGTATCAGAAAAGAAGATAAAGCATCTAAGTTTCCACCTCAGAAAACTATAAAGAGAACAAGTCAAACCCGAGATAAGCAGAAGAAATAATGAAGAAAAAAAATTAGAGCAGAAATCAATGAAAGAAAAAACAGAAAATCAACAGAGAAAACCAATGAAACCAAAAGGCCTCTAGTCAAGCTAAGAAAAAACAGAACACAAATTGTTAACTCTGAAATAAAAAGGGGGCATCACTACATGTCCCATGTACATTTAAAAGAGAATAAAGTTATAATATGAACTATGACATAAATTTGTAAACTAGATGAAACAGACCAAGACACGATCAGGCAAATTAAAAAAAAAAAAAAAAAAGAAACCCTTAGGTAAAAACCTAACGAAATACACAGGGTATACATGAGAAAAAATACAAAATTCTGATGAAAGAAATCAAAGAACAACTAAGGTGAGAGATATTTCTTCTTCAAAATAGGAAGACTCAATATTGCCATAATGTCTATTTTTCCCAACTTGATCTATAGATTCTATGCAATTCCAATAAAAAATCCCAGCAAGTTATTTTATGGATATCAAAAAACTGATTCTAAAATGTATATGAAGAGGCAAAAGATTCAGAATAACCAATACAAACAATATTGAAAAAGAACAAAGTCAAAGGACTGGCACTACCTGACTTTAAGACTTACTATAAAGTTATAATATCAAGATACTGTGGTACTGAAAAAAGAACAAATAGATCAATGGAACAGAGAAGAGAGCCCGGAAATAGACTAATAGCCCAGTCAACTAATCTTTGACAAAGAAGCAAAGGCAAAACTATGGAGCAAAGAAAATCTTTTCAGCAAATGGTGCTGCAACATGGGGACATCAAAATGCAAAGAAAATGAATCTAAAGTCAGACCTTACATCCTTTGAAAAAATTAACTTGAAAATGGATCATAGACCTAAACATAAAATGCAAAACCATGACATCCCTAGAAGATAACAGGAGAAAACTTAAATGACTTAGGGTATGGCAATAACAACACCAAAGGCAAAATGAAGGTATAACATAATTGATAAGGTAGACTTCATTAAAAAAAAATTTCTACTCTGCAAAAAACAATGTCAAAGAGGATAGGAAGTGAAGCCACAGAATGGGAGAAAATATTTGCAAAAGATACATGTAATAAAGATCTGTTATCCAAAATATACAAAGAACTCTTAAAAATCAGCAATAAGAAAACAAAATACAAGATTAAAATGTGGGCCAAAGACCTTCACAGATACTTCACCAAAGAAGATACACAGATGGTAATTAAGCATTTGAAAAGATACCCATGTTATATCAATGAGCAGCACTTAAAATTAAATGAGATACCACAACACAAATATCAGAATGGCCACAATCTGGAATACTGACAATACCAAATGCTGATGAGGATGTGGAGCGATAGGAACTCTCATTCACAGCTGGTGGCAATGCAAACTGGTGTTGCCACTCTTTCAGAGTTTGGCAGTTTCTTGTCAAAATTAAACACACTATTATTATACAATCTAGTAATCACATTCCTTAGTATTTACCCAAAGGAATTGAAAATTTCTGTCCATACAAAAACCTGCACCTGGATGTTTATAGCAGCTTTATTTCTAACTGCCAAAACTTGGAAACAACCAAGATGTTCCTTGGTAGGTGAATGGATAAATATACTGTGGTACATTCAGACAATGCAATATTATTCATCCCTAAAAAAAAAAAAAAAAAAAAGAGCTGTCAAGCCATGAAAAGATGTAGAGAAAACTTAAATGCACATTACTAAGTAAAAGAAACCAACCTAAAAAAGCTATATACTGTATGATTCCAATGACATTCTGAAAAAGGCAAAAATACGGAGATACTAAAAAGATCAGTGATTGCCAGGAGTAGGTTGGGAGTAGGGGAGGAATGAGTAGGTGAAGCACAGAAGATTTTTAGGGAAGTGAAACTACTCTGCATAACTAAAATGGTATTTGTTATTACACATTTGTCAAAACTTGTAGAATATATAACACCAAGAGTGAATTATATAAACCTTCCATTAAGGTCTGGAATGGAAACTGTCGACTTAATGGACACTGTCGACTTTGGGTGATAATGATGGGTCATTGTAAATTCACTGATTATAACACATGTATCACCTGATACAGATATTGATAGTGAAACAGGATGTAAGTATATGGGGACAGTGAGTATATGGGTATTTTCTGTACTTCCTACCTAATTTTGTTGTGAACCTGAAATGGTTTTAAAAAATAACACTTATTAATTTTAAAAAAATGAATCTAAATACTCTCCTTACCTCTTTTATTTATTTATTTTTTTTTTCAACGTTTATTTATTTTTGGGACAGAGAGAGACAGAGCATGAACGGGGGAGGGGCAGAGAGAGAGGGAGACACAGAATCGGAAACAGGCTCCAGGCTCTGAGCCATCAGCCCAGAGCCTGACGCGGGGCTCGAACTCACAGACCGCGAGATCGTGACCTGGCTGAAGTCGGACGCTTAACCGACTGCGCCACCCAGGCGCCCCTCCTTACCCCTTTTAAAATATTAACTTAAATGCAACACAGACTTGAGTGTAAAATTCAAAACTATAAAACTTCTAGAAGATAGGAAAGGTGACTTTAGGTTTGGTGATGAGTTTTTAGAAACAACATCCAAAGCACAATCCATGAAAGAAGAAATCAAGGAAGTTGCACTTCATTAAAAGTGAAAATTTCTGCTCTGGGAAAGACATTGTTAAGAGAATGAGAAGACAAATTCCAGGCTGGGAAAAAATACCTGTGAAACACGTATCTGATCAAGCACTTGTATCCAAAATAAATTATTCTTAAAACTCAACAGTAAGGAAAAAGAGAGGATTCTCAATGTACTGTATGCATCAGCAACAGAGCCTCCAAATACATGAAATAAAACCTGATAGAGCTGAAAGAAAAAATAGACAACTACACAATTATAATTGTGAACCACAACAGCCCACTTTCAAAAACTACTAGAACTACTAGATAGGAAATCAGCAAGGATATGGAAGATCTGAATACAAACAAAATGATCTAAGTGACAAATTTGGAACATTCAACCCAACAAAAGCAGAATATACTTTTCTTTCCCAAGTGTCCATGGAACATGTACCAAGATAGATCATATACAGTATCTTGGGAGATAAAAGAAGCTTCAACACATTTCAAAGAGCTAAAATCACAGAGTGCATTCTCTGATCTAAAAGAGTCAAACTCAGAACCACAGGAAATCAGAGCCCAAGCCAGTTTAGATGCCACTGAGCTAGAAGTAAAAGAATGCCCCTTGGAAAACGACTGAGTGTATTTCTTCCTCAGAAAGTTTTTAAAACTACTCTCAATGTAGTTGAAACATTTATTATCTGAATCAAAATTCTTTTCCATAATTGTATTTTTTATATGGCAATAATAGCAAATGAATAATACTATAAATATAAACTGAATTTCAAAACACATTGGCAATTATTTGATTTACAAGCCAACTTTTAGGATACCACATATTAAACCAGGACCACTGTTACTTATTACATAATATTAACATCTTACCTTCTGATGGAGTGTCTAAAAGATTAGCATGTTTTGTTTTCACATGATTTTCCATATCTTGACTACAATCTTCTATTCTTCCACAGAAGGGACATTCTGGAGGACTATACGTTGTTTCATAAATTGATCCTTTTATTTTGGACAGGTCACACTCTTTTTCCTTACTTTTGAGGAACTTTCTAGCTTCAGTTAAGTTCTCTGAATGAAAGGCTTTCTGTTTTAAAGGACCATCATTAGGCAGGCTTTGAGCCGAAATTTTTGGATGATTAGATGCACAAGCTGAATGGACACTAGAATTAACTTCCATTCTACATTGTAAAGTGTTGTCCTTCCTGTTATCTGAAGTTCTATACTGTATTGTATTGATCCTTGCAAAGCTTCTTTCGAGTTCATTCTGCTCAAAATGAGCAGTTTCAATATGAAAACACATTTCATCATAATTCATGCCTGACAACTTGCAAAATGGACATATGACTTCATTTTCCATGTGAACAATGAGAAGGTGAGCCTTCATGTCTGGTTCTGAGGTTACTGTTTCACCACAAATATCACAAGAAAGCATAGTACATCAGGGAGCTAGAAAAAAAATGTAATACTATGTTAAGTTTGAAAATAAGACTGAAGAAAAAGAAATGCACTTTATAAAATGATTTGGAACACATTTTTAACAAGTATTTACTTAAAACTGGATTGTTTAGATGAAGATATCTTCAATGAACTTAATTGTTCCTCAAATATACAAACTTATTTACAAATCTGAACCAAAATTTCACTACTATATTTCAAGTTTATGGTTTCAATAAAACAAAGGCAGTAATAATTCAAATTAAAATACATAATATTTAAAGTATTTAATAATTTTTTTAACGTTTATTTATTATTGAGAGACAGAGAGACACAGAGCGTGAGTAGGGGAGGGGCAGAGAGAGGGGGAGACACAGAATCCCAAGCAGGCTCCAGGTTCTGAGCTGTCAGCACAGAGCCTGATGTGGGGCTCGAACTCACAAACCGTGAGATCATGACCTGAGCCAAAGTCAGACACTTAACAGACTGAGCCACCCAGGCACCCCAATATTTAAAGTATTTCAAAAAACATGTCTGGTCTGAGATAAAGGAAAAAAAAAAGTTTATAAAATTGTCCAAGTAAGATAACTCAGTTAAGGGAAAACTAAAAACAAAAAACCAAAAACCTTATCAACTGAAGTATCTAAATACAGAAACTTAAAGTTGTTAACAATGGGGAGGGTAAATAAACACATCTTAACTCAGTAGTTAACAGTTAAAAAGCTTTAGGTATATCAAAGTAATTTAAGTACATTATCATCATTCTATCTGGAGGAAACCCTGGCTCAGATAGGTCACCACAGCCAGAAAATGGTTAGGCAAACCCTTTGAGAGGCTGTCCTCTCAATTCAAAGTTGACCATGGTAGAAAAGAGCACCAATTCCAGAGCCAAGAGACCTGGGTTACAATTTCAGGTTTCAAAATTTTAGGTAAAACATCTCATCTCTTTGAGGCTCAATCTATAAAATGAACTGTACTAAACTGGCAGTCTTTTTAAGGTTTTATGGACTAATAAAATACCGGATGCCGACAAAATGTGATTTTGTTAGAATTTTTAAAAAGCCATCACTGCCACAACCTTTGTCTAGCTAAGGATTATTTAAAAACAAGCAGGAAAAGAAAAATAAGGAAATTCCCATCATTTAAATAAATTTAGTTTCATAAGAACTCCCTACATGGTCCTTAATTTTCTTATTCCCCTTAAGACAAGTGAAAATAGTCTTCGATTTTAGAACGAAATTCTCCCAAACCACCAGCTGAACCAACGTCATGCCTAGACTTTCTTCTTTTCCCGGGGCTGGGGCACGGCTAGACTCAGAGGGATACGCCTGAACTCCCAGTGTGATCAGACAAGTGGGTGAGAGATGTAATGAGGCTGGTGACAGATGCCAGGGTAGGTAGGTGGTAAGAGAAGCCGTAAGGGCCGAATGCCGCAAGGCCAAGTGTGCCCAAAAGTCGGCGCCAACGTCCAGGAACCAAAACCAGCGCAGGCACTGAGTGGGTTAAAGTTTAGGCCGGGGGAATAAGGGTTGGGACCGTTAGTTCCTACCGGCCCGAAGATCCGGCCGCGGCCACACAGTCCTATGCTTGGCTTCCTCTTCGGGTCCGCAGCTGATTCCTTCTGGCTCTCGGGCAGAAAAGGGCACGCGCACCGTCGATTACCTTTACCGGCCTGAAAGACTGAGGCAGGCTCTCCCTATATCCAGAAGTTCACAGTTAACCAAGAAAAAAAAACCTGACGACTCCAAAATACTTTCGCTTCCACACATTCAAAAAAGCTCTTCCTCTGTCCCCGGGAAGGAAAAGGCTCCCAGCATGCACCGCTCCATGCCAGACTGGGTTGTAGTGTTTTCTGGGAGTTGTAGTCTTTTTGCATCCTCTTTCCCTGGTTCGGACTCTTAATTTACTAAGAGGCACTCGAGGCTCTGAGAATTTTCAGAATGAATTCGTACGACGGGTCCTAGGACATTTCACGAATCCATAATAACCTAGGGCCTGACTACCGCTGTGTATCGATAAAGGGCTTACAATCCTACTACGTTCCAAAATCCAAACTATGCTCCACAGATGGAGGATAACTAAGATGAGTTCGTGCCTCAAGGTTACAAGATCACACACACCTTATTTTTAGGGTTCAGTTTTCATTTCATTCAATAAATATATAGCGAGTGTCTATTCGAAAGGCATTTTGCTTGGAACTGGGGCTGCAGAAGTCTTCAAAATATACAAAATGAACACCCTTTGAAGCTTACATGCTAGTGAGGCAGAAAATAAACAAGGAAACGAACTGATCATGATAGGTGCTATGAAGAAATAAAACTGAGTTATTTATAGAGAGGACTAATGTAGTTAGAAAAGGTCTCTCTGAGAAGGTGAGTGTTGTGATAAACTTTGCACCAACAGGACGAAGAGCATTCCAGGCAAAGAAAATAATTAGAGCAAAGGCTCTAAGATTGGAGCAAAAAGAACATTTTGTGACTTGAGCAGAATGTTCTCGAAGGAAGAGTGGTTACTATATAAGGTCAGAGTTGTAGACAGGGGCCAAATCATGTAGGCTCTTGGAGAAAACTATTTTAATATTTACATAGGAGAGTGGCAAAACCTGATGATGTACAGTATATTTAGGGTTTTGTAGTTAAATATGGCAGATTGGACATGTACATTTATATTCCCTGCCTCTCGAAATCTACTAAAATGACAGAAGACTAAAAACAAAAATAAATGCTGATGAGATTTTAACAAAATTTGAAAGCTAGGAAAAGGATAGATGAGTAGAAACTAACTTGGATAAGAAGAGAAGTCAACAAAAACAAGTCACTTCATACACCAGAACTCAGGAAATGTTCAGAAATTAAAGACCTGACACATCTGAAAACCATATTAAAACTGGCCTGAAAAGAGAAACATTTTGCTGAAAAGTCTGAATAAAGAGCAGTTAGAACCATCTCCAGATTTCCTCCAACACTAGGTTGCCAAGTGACTGATCTTTCCGTCCAAGACAGAAGGCTACAGGTTTGGTTTTATGAAGAAAATGAACCAGCAAGGTTATAATGTCAGAAATGCACAGCTAAGTGGAGGGGGGCGGGGAGAAGTCAAGGTGTTGGACTGTAAGTGGGGAAGAGTGAAAGCTAAATACTGAATTACGAGGCTCCTAGCCATTTTCCCCAACACATTCTGACGTCTGATATGTGTCTTCCAGTCAGGAGATTAAAAAATTCTTCTCCAGGGAATATCATTGGTCCAAAAGATAAGACCTACAGATAAGGAAAGTCCTTCAATGAAACAGCCAATATCCCAGGTTATTACTCTGTAGGGAGGACAATTGGCAAGCAGACAATGGGCTGTTATACAAATTTACAATAGTTTTCTTTAGTGTCTCATTCTTAAATATCAATGGATACTCAAGGATCACTAGGCATTAGAGTACAGCCTGTAGCAGTAAAGTTGAAAACCAAATGATGAAAAAGGAAAAAACAAAACTCTGAAGAAACAGAGACAACAAATGAAGGAGGAAAAACATACTTAAAGGAAACTACAATTAATATCTTCAGAGAGACAAAAAAAAGATATTTAATCCCTGAATCAAAAAGGAAATAGCTCTTGGGATTAAAAACACAATAGCAGAATCTATGTATGTATGTATGTATGTATGTATGTATGTATCTATCTATCTATCTATCTATCTATCTATCTATCTATCTCAATAGAGAGCCAAAAGGTAACCACGAAATTCTCAGAAAAGAAAACAAAAAGAACAAGAGATAGAAAACAGGATCTTCTTCAGGGCAGCTATCATGTGTTATCTACTATACTCTGTGCCCAGCATCACTTCTGGAAACAGATCTTTTCAATACTGTTTGTTGAACTCCAGAGTGCATTACAAAGCTTATGTGTGTTATAGTAATTTAGAGTTCTTTATTTGGAATTATTCATGTATCAATGACTATTTTTTGGTCAAAAATCCACAGATATTATAGAATCCAAATTCTAAATAAATGGCAAATTGAAAAGCTTGAAACAAACCAGCAGGACATAGGAAGAGGTTTAATGAAGCTTAAGGAGAGCCTCAGTAAATCTCCACGAGGTTGGAATTTTTCCAGAGTGCACACTATTTCAGCTCCAATATCTAAAACAGTGCCTAGCACAGATTAGGCTCTCCATCAATACGATCTTGTAGGATGAGTGACTGAACAAACAAACCAAAAGAACGAATGAGTGAATGAATGAGAGCTCCCATAGAAGACTTAGGGCAGTAGAACTCATTGCTGCCACAGCTACCGCGCCCGATTGAAATCCCGGAGTCAGCGCAGGTACCGGCTCCTCCTTCGGTGGGTGGAGCTCTGCGCTCGCTTCTCTCCGCCCCTCTGCCGGTCGGTGCAGCCGCCGCCGCCACCGCCGCCGCGGTCGCCGCTTGCAAGGGCTTCTGGGAGCCGAGTCTCGGGGTCTCGGGGAAGGGGCGCAGGTAGCCGCCATTTTGAGTTGCGAACCTTGCCGCTACGCTCGACGCTAGGGGCGGAGTGGCGACCCCACTGTTACCTGCAGCGGACGCCCCAACCGGGGACTGGGAAGTTAGTGCAGCGGATCGTGCCACATTAATGGGTAAGTGGGAGTGTTACAGGCCAGTTTGGGTGAAGCTTGGGTTTGGTCCCTTTGGAGGTTGCTGGTTCCAGGGGTCACTGTATTTAGCCCTTTCCTTGCGAAGGTTTGAGGACCAGGCCATTCTGCCAGGGTTTTTTGCAGGGTTCCCTAAGGGACACATTGGTGGCGGGGGCGTGGCAGCCGGACCTTTTCCTTGCTGACGCGACGGTGCGGGGGGATTACAGATCCTCGCAGCCAGCCGGGCTGGCCCTCGGAAGGAGCCTTAAACGGCCGAGCTCATCCTGCCCGGTGCCGCTTCACCGTGCCTTGGTAGCTCCGTTCTCGGAGGTACACGGTCTGGTCAAATGTTGCCCTTCAGTCCTGGGACTTAGCGTCTGTGTGGGTCCGGCAGCTTATTAGAAGTTCCAGTGTCCAGAATACCGCACGGGTGGCCCCGGGGGCCTACTTGTCGCACGCTCGCGGTCCGCCAGCTTCCCTCCTCCACCTGGATGTCGACGCGGGACTGGGTGGGATAGATGCTTCTAATAGCTCCGTTCCAAGATGAAAATTTAACAAGTGTTTCCTCGGTAATGCATGAGAGGCGAAGGATTCGAAAGGTGTGCAACGACATAGTGATACTTCAAAAGAATATGACATCGGCATTTACTCTTAGGCTTTTAAAAGCATTTTACGTCTGACTTGATGTCTCTTAATTACAGCACTCAGTAAGCGATTTTCTTTTTTGGTAAACAAGAAACAGCCTTATCCTTTAGCTCTTTAAGTACTGCTTGTTTGGTTATAGGGGCTGTAGTCAGAACACTTACCCCTTTGTACCAGCCTTATATTTTTACTAATACGCATCCAGACCCGTAGAAATGGAGGCTTTAGGGGCACAAGAAATTCCGTTAATATATATTAGAAGAAGTTCAAAATGCAATTACTTGCCCAACCTCAAAACAGTTTTACAAAAAGCTGAGTGAAAAATAAGCTTATAACTGGGAGAAGAGAGAGAGAGAGAGAAAGAATCTCTGTTCTGCAGTCTCAAAGTATCTGAATGGCATTTCTTATATTTAAAATAACTTGTATGAGATGGTAACCTTTGAAGTAGTCTTTAGAGTTATTTTACATAAAAGGGAACAATCCTCTCTGGTGAGGTACCTTTAGAGATTGTTCTTGGACTATATGTCTCCTTTAAAGCAATTGCAGTGAGGATGCAGGTGTTAAATAGTACCAGAAAAAGGAACAAATGATACATGAGTTGTTGGGGGTAGATTTTATTTGGTTAACATTTATATTAAAGATTTTAATGTGGGCACCTAGATTAATGATTAATTAGAAGTAGTGTCCAGTGTGTAGGCTGGAGAGGCACAAGGTAACTGAAGTAGATGTGGGGAGAAAATGCTAGAACTTGTTTCTTTACCTTTTAAAACTATTCTATAAAAAATTTTTCTATTTGTGAATTTTGTAATGGGAGAGATTATTAGGCTAGTAATACTTGTATATAAATAAACAAACATTGAGGATGAATACACAAATTTATTTATTTATTTATTTATTTATTTATTTATTTATTTATTTAGAGGGAAGAGCACAAGTGGGAAAGGGGCAGAGGGAGAGGGAGAGAGAATCCCAAGCACGCTCTGCACTCTTAGCCTGATGTGTTGTGGGGCTTGATCTCATGAAGTGTGAGATCATGACCTGAGCCCAAATCAAGAGTTTGATGTGTAACTGACTGAGGCACTCATGCGCCCCTGCACAAACATATTTTGCATGCGTAAGGATATGTGATCAAAAAAAGATTAGAGGCCGATGGCCTCGAAAAGCCTAATGTGTAGGTGATAAACATTAAGAGGCTTATTACTATGAACATTTCATTTTGCTAAAATATTTTATATTTATTGAGCATAAGTCAACAACTGATGTTGAAGTCCAATTTGTTCTGTAGTGAACTCATCTTTTTCTCATCTCAGACCCAAAGCTCTTATTAATGAGCCAGAATGTTTATAGATGAAATACTTAGGGAATACTGCTGCACACTGTTTTTATTAATTAAGTTAGATTGAGCTGTTTCTAATGATAAGTATTTGTAGGTCCACACAGTATTGTTGAAATCAATTCATTAATTATTTTAAAGAAGGATTTTGGTCGAGTATAAATATACCTTAATTGCTGTGATGTACATGTGTTAAGTTCAGAGGCACAAAGTATCTTTCAAATCATTCTGAAGTGCTCAGCCTATTCCATTCTACTTTTAGCTCCACCACTAATGAAATTTCTCTCACTGTCTTTACCAGTGACCTAATTATCAAATCTGATGCCTTGTGTGGCACCTGGCTTATTGTAGGCACTTAGATTTGCTGGATGAATCAAAGAATGAATAAATCAAGTGGTCTGTTTTCAGTGCTACTATAAATTAAATACAACCTTGTCTTTTGAATTCTCTTCTCTTTCCTCTTTCTTTTGGTTCTCTTATTTCTCTGACCTATTTCTTTTGGTCCTTTGTTCCTTTTCCCACTAAGAGATAAACATCCTCAAGATTTCAATCCTTGGTCACCTTTCTTTTATAGCTCTACATGATCTTGGATTATCAATTAGGATTCTTCCTGAGGTTTGACCCATATTTTTAACCATCTATAGGTCTAAATCTCCTGTATGTGTCCTAAGTATTATAAATTGAACACATTTAAAATGAAAGTTACTATACGTGTATTAGAATGGCTACAATTAACAACAACAAAATTCTGGCAGTACCAACTGTAGCAGAACAAAGAGCAACAGGAACTCTTACACATTGCTGATGGGAGTACAAAATGGTACAATACTTTGCTGTTTGGCAGTTTCTTATAAAATGGGAGGCATAAACTTACCATGTTATCCATCAGTCCTACTTCTAAATATTTACCTGAGAGAAATGAAAACATATTTACACAAAAACCTGTACATGAATATTTATAACATTTATTCATAATTGTACTAAATTAGAAACAACCTAAATGTCCTTCAACTAATGAATCGAGCAACTGTGATAGAAGCATGCAATTGAATACTACTCAACAATAAGGAATGAATTATTGATATATGCCAACAATATGGATCTCATAGCTACACTATGCTAAATGAAAGAAGCCAATTCAAGACTATACACTGTTTTTATTCCACTTACTGTGAAATTCAGGAAAAGTCAGAACTGTGGAGATAGAGAACAAGTCAGTGATTGCCAGGTATTAAGGGTGGAGGAGGGGCTAATTGGAGCAGCATGAGGAAGTTTTTTATTTTTTATTTAAAAAAAATGTTTTTTAATGTCTCTTTACTTCTGGGGGGGGGAGAGGGGCGGAGAGAGAAGGAGACACAGAATCTGAAGCAGGCTCCAGGGTCTGAGCTGTCAGCACAGAGCCTGACCTGGGGCTCAAACCCACGAACCGAACTGTGAGATCATGACCAGAGCCAAAGTCGGATGCTCAACTGACTGAGCCACCCAGACACCCCAGCATGACAAAGTTTTTTAGGGGTCATGGAGCTGTTTGTATCTTGATTGTGATGGTTTTATGCTGTGCATTTGTCAAATTCATAGAACTTTATACCAAAGGAGTGCTTGTTTTACTGTATGTAACTTTAAAAAGAAAACAGTTCATTGTTTTCATCTCAAAAACAAGCTAGCAATCAGACAAAACCATCCCTCTGATACACCATCTGTATTCCCTGTCTTGGCTTATTTTGTCATTGTACTGAAATAGCTCAAGCTGAAAACCATGGGGTTTCCTAAACTCCTTTTTCTTATTCACCTCATATTTCTTATATTTATTTGGTCTCTTATTCTTTTTGAATCAATTTCTGCAATGTTTCTGGAATCAACAGTCTTCTACATTTCCAGTGTAACTATTAATTTAGTTCTGGTCTTCATCATCAAAGTTCAAAACAATCTTCTCTTTAATTTCTTTAATTCTGTTCCTTAGGATCAAATCCAAATTTCTCAACCTCATTGCAGGAACCATAGGTGTTCTTAGTTACATTTCTAGCTTTATCTCCTGCCTTTTCTCCCATGAATCTTGTTTAGGCACACTTAATTTCTTACTGTTTTGTGATTATGCCAGTTTTCTGCAAGAACTGTGCCTTTGCATGTATTCCCTCTGCTTGAAATGCTTGTTCCTTCCCTTTCTCTTTTCATCCTCTTTCCTGGCAAATTCTTGCTCTTCCTTTAAGATAACTGTGAAGATTTTCAGAGCTCCCTGAGGCACAGTTAGTTAGCTGCTTGGTCTTCTGGGCTTTCACGGGATTCAATGCACATGTTTCAGCTACTCTGCTAATTACAGTATAATTTGCTACTTCATTAGTCTGCCTTTGACATCAGAGATAGCAGATAAATGCCAACCTTCTTTTTCTTCTGTTCACTTCATAGTGTTAATTGATCACAATATTCTCTTTGGTTTCTGAAAGTAAAATTATTATATTATTTTAAATGTAACATGTACATAAAATACTGTAAGTGCATTTGTAAGAAAATGTTTATATAAATGTTAATGTTTTTAAATACATTTATAATAAAACTACTTAAAAATATATAAGTATTTCAGCATTTAAAAAGAACTAATTATACCATAGTACTGCAAACTAGTATTGTAGTCATGACTGAAGTCATGACCCATGCAGCCTTAGTTTGTTTTTTTTTTTTTAATTTTTTTAAATATTTTATTTTATTTTCGGGGGGAGACAGAGCATGAACAGGGGAGAGGCAGAGCCACCAACTGAGCCACCAGGCGCCCCCAGTCTTAGTTCTGAAGGCAGCACTTTAAGTAAATAAAAGAAGCCAGACCCCCAAAAATATTTGACCTGTGCTTACTGAAGCCTAATACCATGTTCCCTTGAAAATAAGGTATTTCATTCTGGCCATTTCTTGATCTTGTTGGGAGCATAATTTTTTTTTCAATTCTTTTTTTTTTTTAAATGTCGTTGGAGCCGCCTGGGTGGTTCAGTTGGTTAAGGATCCAACTGTGGCTCAGGTATGATCTTACGGTTCATGGGTTCGAGCCCCACGTCTAGCTCTCCGCTGACAGCTGAGAGCCTGGAACCTGCTTTGGATTCTGTGTTTCCCTCTCTCTCTGCTCCTCCCCTGCTTGTGCATGCACACACTCTCACTCTCAAAATAAATAAACATTAAATAAAAAGTTTTTTTAAAAAAATTATTATTATTTACTTATTTTGAGAGAGAGAGAGAAAGAGAGAGAGAGAATTCCAACCAGGCTTTGCCCTTCAGCGCAGAGCCTGATGTGGGGCTCCATCTCACAAACCATGACATCATGAGCTGAGCCAAAATCAAGAGTCAACTGCTTAACCGACTGAGCCACTCAGGCACCCCTAGAAGTTTTTTACCCAACTATTTCATGATTGATAATTTCCTGGCTGACAGTGAATATAAGACGTTTCCTACTTCAGAAAGGTTAAAACAGCAGGCTTTGTGGAGTGCGTCTTAAAACCAGTGAAGTTAGGGTAATGACTTTATCTGTGTTTAGACCAAAATCTATTATTTGTTTGATAGTTTAGTCCTTAAAATATTTGGTCCTTTTGGTCCAATTTTGTTATGGGAATGAGGGAATGTATTCTTTGTACATGATCTTTAGAATGGATTTTGTAATTCTATTTAAGCAGTAAGCATGAACTTAGTTTCCCTAGAGTAAACATTTCATGTTGTTTTGAGAGTTACAAGTATCTGTTTTCTTCTCTCCTAACCTTAAGATGCCATGGCTAGTCCAGGGAAAGATAACTATAGAATGAAAAGTTATAAGAACAAAGCCCTAAACCCCCAAGAGATGCGCAGACGAAGAGAAGAAGAAGGAATACAG
The DNA here is from genome assembly GCF_016509475.1 of Prionailurus bengalensis. Taxonomy (NCBI): domain Eukaryota; kingdom Metazoa; phylum Chordata; class Mammalia; order Carnivora; family Felidae; genus Prionailurus; species Prionailurus bengalensis. The sequence goes on from NC_057349.1 coordinate 105,356,767, forward strand.
CTTCGAAAACAAAAAAGGGAAGAACAGGTAGGTGTTTCAAAATATTTAATTCTGTTTATCACAAAACTGTATAGATTTTAGAAGTTGCGTTATTATTGCTTATTTTTAGATAATTTTAAATGAAAAAGTGTTTTAAGAAATTGAATATAAGCCTATCCTTTAATTTGTTAGATTCCAGGAGTAATTCATGAATCAGAAACCTGTACTATTTTTAATCATTGAGAGGAACAGCTTTTCTGTTCTATTGATAAAACTTTTCTGTTAATTATATTTTATCCCAGTGCTAAGGATTTTTTACCCTTAAGCCTGTTTAGATCACTTCTGTTTGTCATTGTAAAATTCTTCCCCCCAAAAAATTGTATTCATTTGTTGCTTTGTGGTTTTCACAGTTCTTGCTTTTAAGTTAATTGTAGTCATCTTCCTATGCTGATCATACTGTTCCTTCTGTAGTCTCATCAGCCAGCTAGATCTCTAAGACTTCTCTGTTCTGAACTTTGTATATGTGACATAAGGAATAGAAACATCATTAGAAAGAGTGCCTCTCAATGCTTTTCATTCCAAGTTATACTTAAGTTTAGAAATATTTATAAGTAATTAAGAGGGTATAGTCTTCACATGCGTAAATTAAAACTAATGTGCAGAAAGGGCTAGCAATGAAGAAAGTAGAGAAAGACCCTGTTTTATAAATATGATTTGTCATCTCCCTATCTGTATTATCTAGCACAGTCCTAACTATATTATAGTAGGAACTCAAAAAAAAATTTTAAAAAATCTGTTGAGTGAATGATTAGAAAGAACTATACTGGCTGAAGAAGAGTGGTAATTATTTAGCTATCAAAAAGAATATGATACCAGAAATTTTCCTCTCTATTTTGATATAGGAAATGTATCTATGCATCCTACTCAGTGACTTCTCTATGCTTTATTTCTCTTATCTTTTTTTCTTTATTTTTTTTTTCACTTCTGAAATAATAAGGATAGGGCCATCTTTCCTGAGAGTTGTTCTCTATTCCTTATTAATCTGATATACTAAGTGTGTTAATATGCCACATTATTTTTCTCAGGTAACTAATTTGCTTTTTTATTAAGATTTCTTGGAAAAATTTTTGAAAAATTTTTAGACATCTCATACACTAGTGTGAGCATATGTGCTTTTACAAGTACTATAAAACATAAATGTGTACTGCACTGAAGGGACCCGCCATTGGTAAAAGATCTGAAATTAAGAATGACTTAGAGCAATCTGCAGGATAGAGGCTAACCTAGCTTGGAAAGTTTAACTTCTCAAAGATTATTAAGGTCTTCATGGCATAGTGATTGAGAAACACCTAAACTATTTGGAATTTTAAATAAGATTATTAGTTTGTTTTGTACACTTAAATGAAAAATATAATTCTATGGGAATTCAGTGTTTTATGTATAAAGTGTTTGTTCTTTATTACAGCTGTTCAAACGCAGAAATGTCTCTTTGCCCAGAAATGATGAATCTATGCTAGAAAGTCCAATCCAGGATCCAGATATCAGTTCCACTGTACCTATTCCAGAGGTAGATATTACAAAAATATATTTCAGATTATACTTCAATAATATTTTGGAGGTAGTGGATACAACAAATATTATTCATATAAAATATGTAAATGATAAATTATATTTTCTGTGTTTTAGGAAGAAGTTATCACCACAGATATGGTTCAGATGATTTTTTCTAATAACGCTGATCAACAGCTTACAGCAACACAGAAGTTTAGAAAGCTGCTTTCTAAAGGCAAGAATTATTATTTTACGAATTGATTTTTAATAAGCAATTTAATTTAGCACATTTATCTTATAAAACCAGAAAATTTAATCATTTAATAAAAGAAGGCTATGGGTCATTACTTTTCCTAGATCAACATGATAAAATAAGCTTTAAAATTTGCTAATGCTAATGGATAATGAACTGAACTTGTAATGACACGATTTAAAATTGATGTCACTTTTTTTTTCCCTCCAAATTTTTATTTAAATTCTAGTTAGTTAACATATAGTGTATATTGGTTGCAGAAGTAGAATTTAGTAATTCATTGCTTACATATAACCTCCAGTGCTCATCATAACAAGTGCTCTCCTTAACCCATCACCCATTTCAGTATGCTTATTTGATATTACAAGATTCTGCACTAGAGTTTTATTTATTGGATTTTTTTTAAGGCACTCTTCTTTGTACATCTTAATTTTTCTTTAAAATGTACTTTTAAATAAGATATATTTTTGGAGGGGGTCCCTGGATGGCTCAGTCGAGTAAGTGTCCAACTCTTGATTTTGGCTCATGTCATGATCTCACAGTTAGTGAGTTTAAGCCCTATGTCAGGCTACACAGTGATAGCGCAGAGCCTGCTTGGGATTCTCTCTCCTCTGTCTTCCCCTCCCCTGCTTGTGCACACACACGCTCTCTCTTTCTCTCTCAAAATAAAAAACTTTTTAAAAAAATATCTATTTTTTTTAATAAAGTTAATTAATTAATTTTTTTTTTAAGTAGGCACCACACCCAGCATGGTGCTTGAACTCACTCAAAACCTGGAGCTCAAGAGTCTTATGCTATACTGACTGATAAATAAGGAACACTAACCGAGAAGTTGCTGGGGAACCATAAGAATATACTTTTTGTTGAAACCAAGGGAGAAGAAAGACTTTTTGGTACTTAGACTGCCAATCGCTAAAATATCTTGGTTTTATTTTTGCGTATCTTTGTTTGAAAATTTCCTAGAGATTTTGTGGTTCTCAAAAGTCCTCTGCATTTCATGAAAATTTATGAAGAATACTAATAGTTCAGTAGCATTTCTGTAAATAATGGATTATACTCTGACAAAATGGAATATAACTTGACTGGAAAGCATTAGACAATGGTTGACAGGGAAGGGGACATCCCTGGAAAGTGGAGTATGCTTATAAAGAATTAGAGGGAACATTATCTTTCAGTTGGTGTTTCAAATGTTAGACTGAAATACTCCATGTTGTGAAGGTGACCTTTGAAATAGCCTTCAACTTACAAAATTAAATATTTGTATAGGAAATATTTTAGGATTTGTCTTACTGTGGTCAATGTAAAAGAATTTGCTTTGCAGTAAACATTGCAATTAGGAGAACATTTATTTACTTCAATTACATATACCTGAGGCTTTTAAACTTGGTCAGTGAAACCTAGGAAAGTTATTTTGTGCGTCCTGTTAATTGACACTGGGACCAGATTATTGTCTTTTTGTGTCATGTAATAACTTAATTCTTTTTAATTTTTAGAACCTAATCCACCCATTGATCAGGTTATACAGAAACCAGGAGTTGTACAGAGATTTGTGAAATTTCTTGAAAGAAATGAAAATTGTACTTTACAAGTGAGTTCTAAAGTTTTCTTTCTTAATTCTTTCCAGAAATAACATGTGATTAAAGTTTCTAGTGAAAGTAAGTTCTACAGTACTGAATATATTTAAGCATTCAGGAATAAAGGGAGAGGTGGTGCCACCTGTCTGGCCCTGGTCATGTTTGCAATGCTGGTTTCTCCTAGGAACGTTTGTACTGTTAAACAATTTTGGAAAAAGTATATAAAATCATTGTTAATTTAATAAAAATTTTGTAGCTGTCAACCTTTAATAAATTTTTTGTTTTAGAAAACCTCAAATTAAAATATTAATGGGTAAATTTTTTTGACCCTTAGCTAATTAGGGTTGTAACATTTTAGTATAAGCTCTTTTACCTCTTAAAATATTTTTATGTGATTAAGTTTTTTTAAAAAAAAAAAAAAAAAAAGAACTAATCAATATAATTTACTAATTATAAAAAGTTAGGTTTGTCCAAAAGAGCATTGCTTCTGTTAGAATACCTGACTCTTTAATACTCAACATTAGTTTTGTGAATTATAATTTCAGATGTGTTCATTTATTGTTCATGATTTTATACATTTTCATTATATTTTTTTCAGTTCTTATTTTTCCAGATTGAGTCTTTTTTTTTTTAATGTTTTTATTATTTAGTTTTGAGAGAGAGAGCAGGGGAGGGGCAGAAAGGATGACAGAGGATCTGAAATAGGCTCTGAGCTGTCAGCACAGAGCCTGCTGTGGGGCACAAACTCACAAACCTTGAGATCATGACCTGAGCCTAAGTTGAACGCTCAACCGACTGAGCTACCCAGGCGCCCCAGATTGAGTCCTTTTTTAAAATTAAGAATTTTTATTTATGAAATCTGATTAATTTTACTAGTTGTAAATCAGTCTTCCAGGTTGTTCAGCTAAGTCTTTACTCTCCCTCTTTCCTTTCTTTTTGACATTTCTTTGGTGCTCTCACTTATTCTACTTCTATTTTTCCTTAGTTTGAAGCTGCATGGGCATTAACTAATATAGCATCAGGAACTTTTCTGCATACCAAGGTAGTGATTGAAACTGGAGCTGTTCCAATTTTTATCAAACTTCTTAATTCAGAACATGAAGATGTGCAAGAACAGGTATATGTTTCTAATATGAATGGTTATGTTTACTAGATTTTCAGGTTTTCTTGAGAGTTGCATGTGCATTTCATTTCTTAAAACACAGTAATTTCTATTTGGTGTCAAATTAGAATGAAAGTAGAATGTACTGTCTCAGGCATAATCCTGGGTTCTCTGTAAGTATGATCTCAACTATCAAAAATTACTATTCCCATGTATAACAGAGCATACTGAGACCCAGAAAGTTAGTAATTTACCTAAAGTCACAGTGAATGGCTGAACCAAGTTTTAAACCTGGGCTGGTCTGACTCCTTATTCTTTGCTTGTCCTTAGGTTATTTTGTTGTTGTTGTTGTTGTTGTTTAAATATCACATTATTTTTAGTAGAACTGTTTTAAAATAAACATAAATAAATTCTCATAGTTGTTGTAAGAGGGAAATTTTAATCACATATGATTTGTACCAACAAAAGAAAATAAAATGTGGTATTTTTGTTTTGAACTGTTTTTATGGCAAATTTATCTGTTGTCCATTCATCTGTTTAGTTTTATATATACAGTATATGGGGTTTTCCCCCCACATAGCATTGATATTAGGAGCCTTTTCTAATGACATTAATTATTCTTCCAAGAAGATTTATTGATTACTCATTATCTAGTCAGATATATACCATAATTTGTTATCTATCCCTCAGTTATATTATACACCGTGTTATTTCTAGCTTATTAATGTTACTGATATGTGAGGAACATTATATATCAATCTTTATCTGTCTCTTGATTATTTCATTAGGAAAAATGACTTAATTATGGTAAAAGAAAAAATTTTAAGTTCTTATTACATATTTCAAAGTTGACCTCCAAAAAAGTTATATGTATTGATTTCCCCACCAATAGGATATCGATTCCACAGGGTGAAAAATATCATTAATTTAAAAGAGTTTTCTTAAGGTAGCTATATATGGCTTACTTGGTTAAAGCACCTATCTCATAAAAGATCTTTCTTTTTTTTTTTTAAGTTTATTTTATTTATTTTCAGAGTGAGACAGATGGGGAGGGTTAGAGGGAGAGGGAGAGAGAGAGAATCCTAAGCAGGCTCTGCAATGCCAACACAGAGCCCCAACGCAGGGGTTGAACTCATGAGCCATGAGATCATGACCTGAGCCAAGATCAAGAGTTGGACACTTAACCGATTGAGCCACCCAGTGCCCCTTATAGAAGGTTTTTCTTAAAAAAATAGAAAATAGGGGTGCCTGGGTGGCTCAGTCGCTTAAGCATCCGACTTCAGCTCAGGTCATGATCTCGCGGTCCATGAGTTCGAGCCCCGCGTCGGGCTCTGTGCTGACCGTTCAGAGCCTGGAGCCTGTTTCAGATTCTGTGTCTCCCTCCCTCTCTGACCCTCCCCCGTTCATGCTGTCTCTGTCTCAAAAATAAATAAACGTTAAAAAAAAAATAAAAAATAGAAAATAAACTTAGGTCTACAGTTGATGTTAAAAATATTAACTCATGTTTTAAATGTTAAAACTTTGTCAATTGAAAAATGTAACTTATGTCTACTTGTGTACTTACTTGAAAAATTTGAATAAGAATATAATGAAATGATGATTTGTATTTGTAGAATTTATCATTTAATTGAAGTTTAATAAGTGAATCTTTATTTCCAGTTATTTAAAAAAATTATGATGAACCTGGACTAATTCTAAACTTATTTTCAAAGATCAATCCCAAGCCAATTCTTATATTAGCTTTACCTCACTTTTCTGTGTTTTGTGTCTCCTTCCCTTTTTTTATAAATCAGTCCCTTCCCAGTGAGTGGATTCCTTGGCATAAGAGCAAACCTCTAGTATAAGTAATTAAATAATTCACTAAATTAATATATCTTATCTGAACCCATGTAGATTTGGAGTAGACAGTCTCTTTGTTGAACAGAATAAACATTTCACTAGTATGTAATGAAAAAATTGTTTAATGCCCAATCCTTGAGTTTGACTAAAAATATTAGTAAATGGCACTTTTAAACTTTTCTTACTGTCCATCTAGAATGTTTTGTTTTTTAAAACATCTTGGAAGCTATTACTTTGTTCATTCTGTACTAAAATCTTATTTGTAAGAGAAAGCATCTTATTTAAGATATTGTTGTAACAGGATATCTCTTTCTCATTTTTCTAAGGCTGTTTGGGCACTTGGCAATATTGCTGGTGACAATGCCGAATGCAGAGATTTTGTTTTGAATTGTGAAATACTTCCACCTCTTTTAGAGTAAGTACTTTATCACAAATGAATACTAGTTTTGGGAAAAAAATTATATTCTGCAGTATATTTCTGTATACACAATTACGTTCTTCAGTGATGCTTTTAAATTTGGCTTCTGTTTAGCTGTACCAAGAGTAATAGCTTGAAAGTAGATTAAAAATGTTTCTACTTTTATCGTATCCATCTTTATTTTTTCTTAAGCAATACTTAACAGTGTTCATTGTGTGCTTGATGCTTACTGTGCTGAAATAATTCTATAAAATGAGGATATAAGTAGTTGCACTACAATAAAAATTTAAGTTTTGCTAAAGCATGGAATCTTTAGTGCATGAACAGATGATGTATTTAGGATATCAGGTTTTTATATTTGATTTTGAAATGTTCAGAGAACAAAGATCGTAAGGGATTTTTCTTTCAGAGTTAGAATTTTACTTAAACAATTTATCTAGTGGTTTCTTTTTCAAATACATTACACGTTTTTTTTAAAAAGCAATTATTCTAAATCCTTTACAGAAATTTCATAAAATTATTTGAAAGTTAAATTCCTTTATTCATCCTGGCTACCTATCACTAAAAAGATCTTTTTTTAGGCTAATTGCCACTGGCAAGTAGTGAAAAAGAAAAAACTAGTTGAGATGGTTGAAAGGAAAAATTTTGTCATTTCTGTGCTATTAGTCATTCTCTCCAAGCTGAAAAATTGAATAGGAAGAATAAACTTTAGATACTAGTTTGCAAAAGATATTTTATTCTTTTAGAGAGAGTAACTTTCCATGAATAGAGTGATTTCTCAGCATTTCACTCAATAACATCGAATATTTAGTATGTACAGGCCACTGAACCACTTGCTATGTCATTAACTTTGGGCTTGTTCAAAGTTAATGTTCCAAAGTGTTGGAGAATTTAGCTGAGCTATAAAATAAAATACTGATTTAGAGTTCAATATCAGAGTTATTTTGAATTTCATACTGTTAAAAGTATCTCTTAAATTTTCAATTTGAGATTTTTCTGGCCTGATTATAGGGTTTGTAGATTAATTGAGCACTTTGTTTCTTTTTACTTTTGCTGTTTCATTTTCTTATTTGTTAGTATCTCAAGTTGGTAATGGTTTATGAAATAATATGTAAGCATTTTTTAATTCTGATTCCTTTAAATGTTTAAGGAAATTTTAATCATGACCAAAGAAACAAAACAAAACAAAAAAATAAAGCTCTAAAGGAGAACAAAAGCACCCAGCTAAATAGTTATAAGCATAATAAATTTCAGAAAAAGAATAGGCTTAAAAAGTAAGTTTCAGTTTCATTAAAAAATTGAGAAAGATAGTGAAAAAGAAATTATGTCAACTTAGCTACCAGATGCATACACTTTAATTGGGCCAAAGGATGAAAGTTATTAGCTTAAAAAAGATTATGGATTATCTGTTGTTCACATTGAAGTTCACATTTTAGTTGATAAGTAAATGTAAAACTTCTGTTAATGGTTTTATCAATTCTGTTTGAGTTTTAATTTGTTTTACTTTACTTCATTTGATATCAGTAAATATAACTTTTCAATAAACATAAACCTCTCGGTAAATGTAAACTTCTTACTACTATAGACTTCATATACTGACGCATTTGTTGTTTTAATTTAGTTCAACTTTAATTTATATAATAACCCCATTAATATAGTTAAAGAAGAGTAGTATACAACAGAGCTTGGACAACTGCAGTCCTCAGGCCAAATCTGGCCTGCTTCCTGTTTTGTAAATTAAATTTTATTCTAACATAGTCATTCCCATTTGCTTACTTAATATCTATGGTTGCTTTCATGCTATGTCAGCACAGTTGAATAGTTACTACACAGAAAGGTGTGCTATGCCTAAAATATTTATTTAAAAAGTTTCTCAATCCCTGATATAAAACGTCAATATAATTATTTTGTTTCTAAATGTGTTACGATTTTAGGAGGTTTCAAAGACTGTAGGAAGACATGTAGAACAGATTTTGTTTTTATATATGATAAAAGATAATATAACAAAATTTACCATTTTGACTGCTTTAAAATATACAGCTCACTGGCATTAAGCAGTGTTTTGTACCTATCACAATTCTTTAGTTCCAGAAGTTTTAACACCCCAAGCAGAAACTGCATTACCCATTAAGCTGTCATATCCTATTTCCTCACAGCCTCAGCTCTGGGAAATCACTAATCCGCTGTTTCTGTGGATTTGGCTATTCTGGATATTTCATAAAAATGGAATCATACGTTGTGTGACCTTTTGTATCTGGCTTCTTTCACTTAGCATATTGTTTTCAAGGTTCATCCATATTATAGCATGTATCAGTACTTCATTATTTTTGTGGCTGAATAATATTCTATTGTATTTTGTTCCCTTATTCATCAGTTGATGGTCATTTGGGGTTTTTTCCCCCCACCTTTTGATTATATAGTATTCCTATGAACATTCAATCTTTTTAGGTATATACCTATGAATAGAATTGCTGGGTTGTATGGTAATTCTATCTTTAACTGTTTAAGAATCACCAAACTGTTTTCCATAGCAGCAGTACCATTTTACATTCCCACCAGCAATGTATGAGAGTTTCAGGTTTTCCATATTCTCATCAGCACTTGTTATCTGTTATTCTGATTCTGATTTAAGGCTGTAAGGCGGTATCTCATTTTGCTTTGATTTGCATTGAACATCTTTTCATAGGTTTGTTGGCCATATGTATATTTTCTTTGGAGAATGTTTATTAAGTCTTTTGAATATTTCTTTAAATTTAGTTATTTGTCTCTTTGTTGTGTTACAAGAATAGGGGTGCCTGGGTGGTTCAGTCAGTTGTGTCCAACTTAGGCTCAGGTCATGATATCACGGTTCATGAGTTCGAGCCCCGCATCAGGCTCTGTGATGACAGCTCAGAGCCTGGAGCCTGCTTCGGATTCTGTGTCTCCCTCTCTCCCTGCCCCTCCCCTGCTCGCGCTCTGTCTCTCTCTCTCAAAAATAAATAAACATTAAAAAAAAAAAGATTTCTTCATATATTCTGAATAGATTCTTATCAGGTAAATGATTTACAGTTTGTTTTGTTTTGTTTTGTTTTGCGTTTTCTGGGTTGTCTTTACTCTCTTGATAGTGTCCATTGATTCACAAAAGTTTTTTAAATTGATGAAATCCAATGTATCTGTTTTTTCCTTTTGTTGCTTATGCATTTGGTGTTGTATGTAAGAAACCATTGCCAAATTTAAGGTTGTGAACATTTGCCATTATGTTCTCTTCTAAGAATCTTACAGTCTTAGCTCTTATATTTACATCTTTGATCCATTTTGAGTTATTTTTTTTTATATGATGTGAGTTGCATTTGGGCATTCACTTATCCCAGCATGATTTGTTGAACAAAATATTCTTTCCCCGTTGAACAGTCTTGACACCTTTGTTGTAAATGAGTTGACTATACATGTGTGGGTTCATTTCTAGATTAATTCTGTTCCATTGATATATACATCTGTCCTTATGCCAGTACCATACTGTTTTGATTTCAGTACCTTTGTGGTAGATTTTGAAACGAGAACACGTGAGTCCTTCAATTTTCTTTTTTTGGTTAAGGTTGTTTTAGCTATAGAGGGTTCCTTGCAATTGCATATGAATCTGTTTTCAGGGTACAGAACTGATTAAATTTATTCCTAAGTATTTTATTATTTTTTTGATGGTATTTAGGTGAAATTTGTTCCTGGATTTCTTTTTTGACTTGTTCATTGGTAATGCTTTGTGATCTAACATACAGTATATCCTGAGGAATGTTTAATGTGCACTTGAGAAGAATATATATTCTGCTGTTACTGAGTTGAATGTTGTATAGGTGTCTTTTATATTTAGTTGGTTTATAGTCTTGTTGAAGTTCTCTATTTTTTTGCTGATCATCTATCTAGGTGTTCTATCCATTACTGAAAACAGTGTATTGAAGTTTCTAACTATGATTGTTCAACTGTGTATTTCTTCCTTCAGGTGTAACCGTTTTTGCTTTGTATACTTTGCTGTGTTGTTAGGTTTTATAAGTTTTAAGTGTTATACCTTCATTATGGATTGATTTTTTTTTATCAATATATAGTATTTGTGTTTGTCTCTTTTTTTTTTTTTTTTTTTTTTTTTAAATTTTTTTTCAACATTTATTTATTTTTGGGACAGAGAGAGACAGAGCATGAACGGGGGAGGGGCAGAGAGAGAGGGAGACACAGAATCGGAAACAGGCTCCAGGCTCCGAGCCATCAGCCCAGAGCCAGACGCGGGGCTCGAACTCACGGACCGCGAGATCGTGACCTGGCTGAAGTCGGACGCTTAACCGACTGCGCCACCCAGGCGCCCCGTGTTTGTCTCTTAAAATAACTTTTTTTTAAGTTTATTTATTTTAAGAGAGAGAGTGAGCGAGCAGGGGGGAGGGGCAGAGAGAAGGAGAGAATCCCAAGCAGGCCCCACATTGTCAGTGCAGAGCCAGGCTTGGGGCTCGAACCCATGAACCATAGGATCATGATCTGAGCTGAAATCAAGAGTCAGTGGCTTAACCAACTGAGCCACCCAGGTACCCCACCTTAAAATAACTTTTAACTTGAAGTCTGTTTATCTGATACTAGTATAATTAGTATTTATCTGATTCCATCCTTTCACTTTCAGCCTCTTTGTGCCTTTAAATCTAAAGTGAGTATCTTGTGAAGTTTATTATAGATGGCTTATAGATTGTTGCTTGTTTATTTTCGGGTTTTTTAAAAATGTATTCTGCCAGTCACTGCCTTCTAATTGAAGGCTTTAATCCATTTGTAATCAGCATAAATACTGACAAGGAAGGACTTCTGCCATTTTATTGTGTTCTGTATGTTTTATATCTTTTTTGCTTCTCAATTCCTTATTGCCTTCTTTTGTGTTTGATTTTTTGTGGTAAGATATGGTATTGATTCCTTTCTCATCTCCTTTTCTGTATATTTTCTAGTTATTTTCTTAATGATTAATCCAGGGAGTACAGTTAACATCTTAAACTTACAATAACCTTGTTTAAATTAATACCAATTTAATCTCAATCTTATGAAAAAACTTTGCTCCTGTATATTACTGTCCTACCTCCTTTAAGTTGCTATTGTCAAAAATAACATTGTACATTGTATGCCAGTTAACATCGACTTATAATTATTACTTTATTTATTTTTTAAATCCTATAGAAAAAAAAGAAAAATTACAAATCAAAACTACTACCTTTTATATTAACCTATATAGTTATTTTTAGCAGTGTTTTTTTTTCTTCTGGTTTTGAGTTACTGTTTACTGTGCTTTCAGTTTTAGTTACTTTTGTAAAGCAAATCTACTAGTGACGAATTTTCTCAGCTTTTGTTGTACAGGGAATCTTTTACTCTTTGATTATTTTGAAGGATAGTTTTACATGATATAGAATTCTTGCAGGATATAGAATTCTTAGTTGACAGCTTTTTTTTTTTTTTTTCAGCAGATTAAATATAAATCTCATTGCCTTCTGTCCTCCATTGATTTTGATGAGAATTTAGCTGCTGGTCTTAATGAGGAGTTCCTAGTTAGACAAAACAAAGTCAAGCCCCCTGCATCAGTCCTGCAGGCAGCACTCACACAGATCAAAACGGACAGACACAATTTCTCGGAAACATGTCTCTTTAGCTCTATTTTTAGAACCAGGAACTCACAGTGGGAGCTCTAGCTTTCTTCTTCAACACTGTTGCAGGGAGTGCCTGGGTGGCTCAGTTGGCTCAGCTGAAACCTCTGTCTTCAGCTCAGGTCATGATCTGTCGGTTTGTGGGTTTGAGCCCCACCTCAGGCTCTGTGCTGACAGCTTGCTCAGAGCCTGGAGGCTGCTCCGGATTCTGTCTCCCTTTCTCTCTGCCCCTCCCCTGCTCAACTCTGTCTCTGTCTCTCTCAAAAATAAACAAACATTTAAAAAAAAATGTAAAAAAGACTGCTGCCAGAGTGGGGAGGGATTTAGGCAAGGGTAAATTATGCTGTTTAAAGCCCACCACATTTTAGCCCTTTCCTATTTAAAAGTTTTCTTTGTAAACTTTTGACTGTTTTCAAGAGTTCTTTCTTTTTAAATACGAAATTTATTGTCAAATTGGTTTCCATACAACACCCAGTGCTCATCCCAAAAGGTGCCCTCCTCAATCCCCATCACCCACTTTCCCCTCCCTCCCACCCCCCATCAACCCTCAGTTTATTCTCAGTTTTTAAGAGTCTCTTATGGTTTGCCTCCCTCCCTCTCTAACTTTTTTTTCCCCTTCCCCTCCCCCATGGTCTTCTGTTAAGTTTCTCAGGATCCACATAAGAGTGAAAACATACGGTATCTGTCTTTCTCTGTATGACTTATTTCACTTAGCATAACACTCTCCAGTTGCATCCACGTTGCTACAAAAGGCCAGATTTCATTCTTTCTCATTGCCAAGTAGTATTCCATTATATACGTAAACCACAATTTCTTTATCCATTCATCAGTTGGTGGACATTTAGGCTCTTTCCATAATTTGGCTATTGTTGAGAGTGCTGCTATAAACATTGGGGTACAAGTGCCCCTATGCATCAGCGCTCCTGTAAATTCCTAGCAGTATCCCTTGGGTAAATTCCTACCAGTCATAAGATACATCTATTTTTAATTTTTGAGGAACATCCACACTGTTTCCAGAGTGGCTGCACCAGTTTTCATTCCCACCAGCAGTGCAAGAGGGTTCCTGTTTCTCCGCATCCTCTCTAGCATCTATAGTCTCCTGATTTGTTCATTTTAGCCACTCTGACTGGCGTGAGGTGATATCTGAGTGTGGTTTTGATTTGTATTTCCCTGATGAGGAGTGACGTTGAGCATCTTTTCATGTGCCTGTTGGCCATCTGGATGTCTTCTTTAGAGAAGTGTCTATTCATGTCTTCTGCCCATTTCTTCACTGGATTATTTGTTTTTCAGGTATGGAGTTTGGTGAGCTCTTTATAGATTTTTGGATACTAGCCCTTTGTCTGATGTGTCATTTGCAAATATCTTTTCCCATTCTGTCAGTTGCCTTTTAGTTTTGTTGATTGTTTCCTTTGCAGTGCAGAAGCTTTTTATCTTCATGAGGTCCCAATAGTTCATTTTTGCTTTTAATTCCCTTGCCTTTGGAGATGTGTCAAGTAAGAAATTGCTGCGGCTGAGGTCAAAGAGGTTTTTTCCTGCTTTCTTCTCTAGGGTTTTGATGGTTTCCTGTCTCACATTCAGGTCCTTCATCCATTTTGAGTTTATTTTTGTGAATGGTGTAAGAAAGTGGTCTAGTTTCATTCGTCTGCATGTTGCTGTCCAGTTCTCCCAGCACCATTTATTAAAGAGACCGTCTTTTTTCCATTGGATACTCTTTCCTGCTTTGTTAAACATTAGTTTGCCATACATTTGTGGGTCCAATTCTGGAGCCTCTACTCTATTCCATTGGTCTATGTGTCTGTTTTTGTGCCAGTACCATGCTGTCTTGATGATTACAGCTTTGTAGTAGAGGCTAAAGTCTGGGATTGTGATGCTTCCTGCTTTGGTCTTCTTCAAAATTACTTTGGCTATTTGGGGCCTTTTGTGGTTCCATATGAATTTTAGGATTGCTTGTTCTAGTTTCAAGAAGAATGCTGGTGCAATTTTGATTGGGATTGCATTGAATGTGTAGATAGCTTTGGGTAGTATTGACATTTTGACAACATTTATTCTTCCAATCCATGAGCACGGAATGTTTTTCCCATGTCTTTATATCTTCTTCAATTTCCTTCATAAGCTTTCTATAGTTTTCAGCATACAAATCTTGTACATCTTTGGTTAGGTTTATTCCTAGGTATTTTATGCTTCTTGGTGCAATTGTGAATGGGATCAGTTTCTTTATTTGTCTTTCTGTTGCTTCATTATTACTGTATAAGAATGCAACTGATTTCTGTACATTAATTTTGTATCCTGCGACTTTGCTGAATTCATGTATCTGTTCTAGCAGACTTTTGGTGGAATCTGTCGGGTTTTCCACATACAGTATCATGTCACCTGCAAAAAGTGAAAGCTTGACTTCATCTTTGCCAATTTTGATGCCTTTGATTTCCTTTTGTTGTCTGATTGCTGATGCTATAACTTCCAACACTATGTTAAACAACAGCAGTGAGAGTGGGCATCCCTGTCATGTTCCTGATCTCAGGAGGAAAGCTTGCAGTTTTTCCCCATTGAGGATGATATTAGCTGTGGGCTTTTCATAAATGGCTTTTATGATGTTTAAGTGTGTTCCTTCTATCCTGACTTTCTTGAGGGTTTTTATTAAGAAAGGGTGCTGAATTTTGTCAGAAGCTTTTCTGCCTCGATTGACAGGATCATATGGTTCTTATCTTATTAATGTGATGTATCACATTGATTGATTTACGAATGTTGAACCAGCCCTGCAGCCCAGGAATGAATCCCACTTGATCATGGTGAATAATTTTATGTGCTGTTGAATTCAATTTGCTAGTATCTTGTTGAGAATTTTTGCATCCATATTCATCAGGGATATTGGCTTATAGTTCTCTTTTTTTTCTGGGTCTCTGTCTGGTTTGGGAATCAAAGTAATGCTGGCGTCATAGAATGAGTCTGGAAGTTTTCCTTCCCTTTCTATTTTTTGGAACAGTTTGAGAAGGATAGGTGTTATCTCTGCTTTAAATGTCTGGTAGAATTCCCCAGGGAAGCCATCTGGTCCTGGACTCTTATTTGTTGGGAGATTTTTGACAACTGATTCAATTTCCTCACTGGTTATGGGTCTATTCAAATTTTCTATTTCTTCCCGTTTGAGTTTTGGAAGAGTGTGGGTGTTCAGGAATTTGTCCATTTCTTCCAGGTTGTCCAGTTTGTTGGCATATAATTTTTCATAGTATTCCCTGATAATTGCTTGTATTTCTGAGGGATTGGTTGTAATAATTCCATTTTCATTCATGATTTTATCTATTTGGGTCATCTCCCTTTTCTTTTTGAGAAGCCTGGCTAGAGGTTTATCAATTTTGTTTATTTTTTCAAAAAACCAACTCTTGGTTTCATTGATCTGCTCTACAGTTTTTTTAGATTCTATATTGTTTATTTCTGCTCTGATCTTTATTATTTCTCTTCTTGTGCTGGGTTTGGAGTGTCTTTGCTGTTTTGCTTCTATTTCCTTTAGGTATGCTGTTAGATTTTGTATTTGGGATTTCTTTTTTTTTTTTTTTTTATGTTTATTTTGAGAGAGAGTGCTTGCAAATGGGGGAGGGGCAGAGAGGGAGAGAGAATCCCAAGCAGGCTCAGCACTGCAATGCCCACTAGGGGTTAGGCTCCATCTCACTGATTGTGAGATCATGACCTGAGTGGAAACCCCAAGAGTTGGATGCTTAAGTGACTTAGCCACCCAGGTGCCCCTGTCTTCAAGAGTTCTGATAAAGTTGATTCTGACAAAGTTTGCAGATTTTTTTGTTGTTGTTTATATATTTTTTTCTAGTGGGGGACAAGCTGCAAAAGTTACCTTCTCTACCATTTTTGCTCATGTCACTACAGAATAGAGGTTTTTTTTTTTTTTTTTAACCTAGTTTCTGAATAGCTGTGGAAGGTTTCAGATCAAATATACTGAGAGACAATCTATTCAGAACCAAACATCTCTTCTCAGTAGCTGATCTGCATTTGATTTGACCCTGTGTACATACCTTGCTTCCTAAAAGTATAATGTATTATTTTCTTGCTAAAAAAAAAAGTAATCTAATACTCTTTTTAAAGTATATAGAAATGAGTCAGTTTTCCATGACACCCTTTATTTTGACATGTTTTATGTCTTGTAAAAATCTATTCAGATCATAGATTCCAATTTTTAAAAGTAAAGTGGTGATACATATTTTTATTTCTGGGGATATAATTATTTTTAAAATTCCCCTTTCCTAGTTTACCACTTGGGTTTGACTACCTTATGAAATATATTGTGAATTTTTATACTTTATGATACAAAATAGCTAAAGAGAAAAAATGAATGTAAAGTGACAATTTTCTTTTCTTTTCTTTCTTTCTTTCTTTTTTTTTTTTTTTTTTTTTTTTTTTTTTTGGCAGGTTATTAACAAATTCAAACAGACTAACAACAACCAGAAATGCTGTATGGGCCCTCTCAAATTTATGTAGAGGGAAAAACCCTCCTCCAAACTTTAGTAAGGTACGAATAAAATATACAAATTAAGGAATCTATCTATATAAATGTTTAAATCTCCTTATAATAGATTTTTAGAGATTGAAAGAAACATTATGCCTTTTTTTGGTAATTATTTTCTTTATTGACCAGACAATATTGAGATATACAGTGGAAAAGAAGTTTCCCTTCTGCTCTTACTTTACCTCATGATTGCCTCTCAGCAACCATTGTCACTTTGTCACTTGATGTTTATGTACGTTAATGTTGACTTTAGAAATCCACTAGTCTAGTTCTTTTCATTTATAGGAAATTGAAGCCCCTAAAAAGGTAAAGGTAATTCATCCAGGTCTACTCTTAGTTGTAAAATCTGAAAAGTAATTAGTCCATGGTGGCTTCTGCTTTCCCAGTGTACTTTTTATCTGTTTAGAATATATTTTTCCCCATCTCCTCATATTCTGCTAAAAGAGTAGATTATTAATAAATTCCCAATCTAGTTCTATTGTCTTACCAATAAGATGCTGTTAAAAAAATAGAATGTAGGTAAATTTCTGGGCTATCATTATACTTCTTCTGAATTCAGTATTAATTAAAGAGGAACAAGAGCTCAAAATCTGGTGTGGATTTAGTGATAATGTTTCTGGGCGCAAAAAATAATAAATTCCTTATTCAAAAATATGCATGAATTAGTATGCCTTCTCATTTATGCTTTAACCATTCCAGTTTTAAAAATGGATGATTTGGCCACATTTCATGTGAACTGCCAACACGACTTTAAAATCTCATTGGTACCATGATTCTGTTGATCTTTCTCCACACCCCATAGCATGTTATGGGTTCAATCATAGTTCATAAAATTCTTATACTACCATCTATGCTTATTCTATTCCATGTTTGTTGACAAGTGCATAATATGACTAAAGAGCTAGTTTAAAGCATTGTAAAGTATGCTAAAAGGAGGAACAAAATTATTATTTTAATCAGAAATTTGGTTTAATAGATACATATATTAGAAAAGTTTTGCATAAGTTGTACCACAGCTCCTCGAGGAAGCATATAAAACATTATAAAACAATGTTGCAACAATGGCCTTATTCAGTATAAAAGGATTTTTTATAATTTTCACTTTAATAGTGAAAGAAGAAATGAGTATTTGGACTGTGTATAATACAAGGAAAAGAATATTATGTGGTACACAAGTACCCCTCAAACAGCCTTAAAAAAAAAACCTGTATAAAAAAGGTGATTATTTGGCATGATCATTATAGAATTGGAAGGAAAGAAAATGTTCATATTTTATCTAAGGAGATGATAAGGATCCATTCAACTGATGGTGGTGAATCTTTCACCAGCTATTTATATGTTTAGACTTGCATGTAGAATTTGCTTGCTAATTATATTTATGGTTTTAGCAATCATAGTAATCTATTTTACCTCTTAAAAATGCTATTTTAATTGAGATTTTACTCCGTGAACTTTGGTTTATGCATTGCTTTTCATTTTAAATTTCTTTCTTTAAAATACATTACTTTTAAGCGTTTGGGGTTTTGTTGCCTTCCTCTGCTTTTAAAATAGTGTGCATCTGTATGTGTATATTTTTAAATAATAATTATGAGATAGTTGTAAATATATAATTAGTTTAAAATGCCATGTTTGATTTTTCCTTTTTCCTTATTAGTAACAGTATTGGATTATTTTTTTAAATATATATTTATTTATTTTTGAGAGAGAGAAGGAAAGAGAGTGCACAAATGGGATAGGGGCAGAGAGGGAGAGACAAAATCCCAAGCAGCTCAAACTCATGAACCATGAGATCATGACCTGAGCTTAAATCAAGAGTCAGCTGCTTAACCTACTGAGCCATCCAGGTGCCCCTTAAAATATATTTTATATGTATATATATATGTGTATGTGCATATTTCCCATTTCATCTTATAATGTATTCAAAAAAAACATGTATTCAAGAGTTGAGATTTAATAAAATTAGTAGTTTTTACTGTTTCTACAAGTTAATTCTTAAATGAAACTGGGTTTCTCTCCCCTTGGAAGTATGTGGAAGTAAAAAATTCAAAGATCAGTGGTACATTTTGGTACTACTGCCTTGATTTATACTGAAGTACTGATAGTTTTACCCACCATTGCTTTTGTAGCTTTAGTACAAATGTCAACAAAGTGAAAAAGACCCATTATGTGTTAGAATAATTATGAAAATGGTTTTGGCATTAAAGAGCCCCCTGAAAGTTTCAGGAATCCTCCAGGGGTCCATGGACCACACTTTGAGAACCATTGGCCTACAACTTAATGCTTAGTATCTGCTTAATATGTACCTAATTCCCTTTTCTTCCTTAAATGCTTGCTTATAAATCACCTTTTCCATGAGCTCTACTCTGATTACTGTATATAATAATGTAATCTGTCACTGCCTCCAGCCACTGACTTCCACATTTTAATCTAATTTTTTTGTCAGCATCCTTTAACATAGTATGTGTTTTTAAAATTTTTTACATATATTAATTAAAAAAAATCTTCCATTAAAATATAAACTCCTTAGAGTTAGGAATCTTTGTCTCTTGTTTACTTATATATCCCAAGCTTACAGTGTAATTCACGTTAAAAGGGCTTAAGACTTTTGTTGCATACATTTTCTGTGACTTTTCTATGAGAGATTTTTCCTGTATCGTTGACTTTTTTTGAAATTTTTATTTTTACAATCATATTTTATATTTTCAAGATTTTTTTTGTTTTGTTTTCTGCTCATTTTTATACAGACTTCTTCTATAAGCTTCTTTTATGGACCTAGCAAATTATGCATCTGTGAGGATTTACAGCTTTTTTGAGCTTTTCTTTTTTCTGGTGTCTCTGTTTTTTTGTATGTTTTTGTTTTGTTTATGGTTTGTTTGTCTTAGTCTCATTTTTACTGGGGGATCTCCTCATTTAACTGGTGGTCTTGGGTACTCTGGACATACTTAGGAAGCAGGCAGTAAAAGCTAAATGGAAAATGGGTAGATAGGTGGGTGTTTAGACTCATCATTTCATGGACTTCATTACAGAGTAATTGGACAGCAAAACCATGTTTTCTCTGAGGAACTCCAAATTTCAGTATGCTTTCTGAGATCATACTGTCTCCAGAGACGATTTTCCAGTCTCCTGCTGGAAAGTAAATAGATTGGGTTGAGGTGTAGTATATAGATAATACTACTGGAGATGTGAGAATTGGGTATTGGAAGAGGGCTAGAGGATTTCTTCAGTCAGTATGTAAACTTTTACTCTGGAATTTCTGATCCTGTGCTTTATTTCAACCTTGTCTATGCCTGATACCCCAAAGTTCAGTTTCTGTAGTTCACTTTTTGTTGTTCAGCTTCTCCTTAAAATAAACGTCTAGTCTTTGGTAGCATTGAGAATATGGTCCCTATATGGTAGGGACCCAGAGTCTAACCTGTTTCCCATTTAGATTTTTAAGCCCTTTCTGTTTTAACACTGTTCCTCTTCTGTGTTTTCTGTGATACCTGGTACCTCTGATTCTTGAGATCTTTGGGATGATAGTTGGATGATAAATTAGCTTTCTTTTTCTTCTTTTTTTTTAAGCTTCCTTCTTATTGGTAGCTACCTCTCCAGGCATTGAGGTGCCACCTTTCCCTCCTCATTTATAATCATGTCCCCAATATATTACAGGCAGGATTACAGATGTCCACTGCACTCCTCAGAGATAGAATTTGTATTTCTCTTTCTTCTTTTCCTTGTTCTGAGAAGACAGTGAATCAGAAATATTTTTATTTTGCTTCCTTTAAAAATATGTAGTACTTCACTGTTTTTTAAGTCAGTACAAAGATATGGATTAGCTATGCTGAATTTTTTTTTTATTTATTTTTTTATTTTAAAAAAAAATTTTTTTTTCAACGTTTATTTATTTTTGGGACAGAGAGAGACAGAGCATGAACGGGGGAGGGGCAGAGAGAGAGGGAGACACAGAATTGGAAACAGGCTCCAAGCTCCGAGCCATCAGCCCAGAGCCCGACTATGCTGAATTTTTTAACTCAAAAATTTATATTTGCTTTAAAAATAATTTACACATTTCTCTGTTCAAGGAAGAGAAGGTGGTTGGCAAGGGTGAAGGCATGATTGTTCAGGAAGGATCCAGTTGTGCAGATTTGTTTTACTAACTTACAAACACATCTATTTTGTAAAGAAACTATTTCTTGTTCCGGGGCCCTAGGGTCATCCTTACAGGAGACGGCCCAGCAGAGAACATTGATAAGTATTTTTAGAAGGTTATAGTTTATGTCCTGGCAGTCTTTAAAATTGAGGTAAAGAGAAAATTCATCTAAAATACTAGAGCATGAGGGGCATCTGGGTGGCTCAGTTGGTTAAGCGTTTGACTTCGGCTTAGGTCATGATCTCACGGTCCATGAGTTCGAGCTCCGTGTCTCGGGCTCTGTTCTGACAACTGGAGCCTGGAGCCTGCTTCGGATTTTGTGTCTCCCTCTCTCTCTGCCTTTCCCCTGCTCTCTCTCTCTCTCTCTCTCTCTCAAAAAATAAGTAAACATTTAAAAAAAAATTTTTTTTTAAATAAAAATAAAATACTAAGCATGAAAAAGCTATCATTACTCTTTTTTTTGTAGCATATCTAAATTTAGCATACAGCCCTTTTCTGAGATAGAAGGGATACTTTAGGATGCTGATAAAAAAAAAAAAAAAAAAACAACTTCAAGGACGCCTGGGTGGCTCAGTTGGTTAAGTGTCTGACTCTTGATTTCAGCTCGGGTCATGATCTCATGGTTCATGAGTTTGAGCCCTGCGTCGGGGCTCTGCCGTGACAGCCTGGAGCCTGCTTAGGATTCTGTCTCCCTCTCTCTGCCCCGCCCCTGTGTGTGTGTTTATGTGTGTGTGTACATGCATGCACTCTCTCTCTTTCTCCCTCAAAAATAAACAAACATTTAAAAAAAAAAAACTTTAAGGAATATAGAATCAATACTGATCATGGCAATAAAAAGAGCCAAGCAACATCTCAGTCTCAGTGCTTACTATATGCCAGCACTATTCTAAGATGCTATGTGCATTCTTATAATTTAACAGGACTGTGTTATTCCTGTTTTATAAATGAAGAAAATGGGTTTCAGAGATGTTAGGTAATTTGCCCATGGTCACACAGCTAATGAGTCTAGGTCTGTCTGACCTAAGAAAGGAAAGATCATAAATTTATCTAATTCAACCTTTGTTTCACAGAATTGGAAACTGAGTTTCAGAGATGAAGTGATGTGCTCATTGCACAGCTAATTAGTTGGAATATTAATGCTAGAGGACTTAAGTCTCTGGTGTGTGTGTGTGTGTGTGTGTGTGTGTGTGTGTGTGTGTTGAAGATTCAGGGTTTCATTACATTAAGAAGTAGAGTTTAGTAGTGACTTCCATTTAAAAACCTTTCAGATTTCTTTTTGTATTTTCTACACCTTTAATCCTCAACTGTTATTAGGTTTATTTCCAATAATGTATATATGATGAGTAGGTTGAGATTCATTTATGTTGTATCATATTCCATGATTATTATATTAGACACTTTTAACATTTTTACTTCCCTCTGTTTTGATATGCCTTTTTTGGGTGTGTATGTGTATGATTTAAACATAGAGCATCTCAAATATGTATTTCATTACCCTAAAAAGGTTTAAATTACCACATATCTTATTTAAGATTAATTGGAAATAATTATATGTTCATATATCTGATCATAATTTTAAAATAATAGAATGTGTTAATTTCGCTGGTACTTTTTTGTATTATTAAATTTTTGTTTTAAAATGAGTTTCTGCATTTGCCTAAGGAAACTTGATCTTAGAGAAAATTGTTAAATATTGGCTCTTTTCTTTTCTTCCAGGTTTCACCTTGCTTAAATGTCTTGTCACGATTATTGTTTAGCAGTGACCCAGATGTATTAGCAGATGTGTGCTGGGCCCTTTCTTATCTCTCTGATGGACCCAATGATAAAATTCAAGCAGTCATTGATTCTGGAGTCTGTCGAAGATTGGTGGAACTTTTGATGTAACTATAATTTATGATAAATAATTGTATGATTATGTATTAAGTCTAGCAGTTAGAATAATGGCCTTGTAAATATCTCAAGAGTCACCATCTTCAGGAAGGATTAAAAAGCCATCAACCCCACTTTTCAGAACAGCTATAATGCTGAAAAGCTATAATGCTTAAATTTGCATCTCATATCCTCTAGTTGGAACTAATCATTTCATTAATATATTTCATTAATTTTAATCTCTTAATGAGTGGGAGGGATTTAATTCAGCAGGTATATATGGAATTCCTATTGCCTCTAGTGTTGTACAAGATATTGTTAATGAAGTATAGAACACAGTACTTGTTCTTACAGAACCTGTAATCTAGTCAATTGTTCATTACAATAGCTAACTTACGTAAAAGTCCATGTAATGAAAACATTTAGTATTTCACTTGTGTTAGTATTTCTCTTGCTGGGCTGTTATTGCTACCTTCTTTAAAAAGAATATATTTTCTATAAAAGAAGTTAAAAACTTGTAAGACAACTTGTTTTAAAAAGATAGTTTCTGGAGTGGCTGGGTGGCTCAATTGGTTGAGCATCTGACTCTTGATTTCAGCTCCGATCATTATCCCAGGGTCGTGGGATCAAGCCCTTTGTTGGGCACTGTGCTGAGTTTGGAGCCTGCTTAGGATTCTTTCTCTCTCTTCCTCTGCCCCTCCCCTGCTTCCTCTCTTGCTCTAAAAAAAAAAAAAAATATATATATATATAATATATATTATATATATTATATTATATTATTATATATATGTATATATGTAATTTTCAAGATGGTTTCTGTATCCTGTTTTTTTTTTTTTTTAAATTTTTTTTTTTTCAACGTTTATTTATTTTTGGGACAGAGAGAGACAGAGCATGAACGGGGGAGGGGCAGAGAGAGAGGGAGACACAGAATCGGAAACAGGCTCCAGGCTCTGAGCCATCAGCCCAGAGCCCGACGCGGGGCTCGAACTCCCGGACCGCGAGATCGTGACCTGGCTGAAGTCGGACGCTTAACCGACTGCGCCACCCAGGCGCCCCATGTATCCTGTTTTTAAAAAAAGATTTACTAGGGGCGCCTGGGTGGCGCAGTCGGTTAAGCGTCCGACTTCAGCCAGGTCACGATCTCGCGGCCCGTGAGTTCGAGCCCCGCGTCAGTCTCTGGGCTGATGGCTCAGAGCCTGGAGCCTGTTTCCGATTCTGTGTCTCCCTCTCTCTCTGCCCCTCCCCCGTTCATGCTCTGTCTCTCTCTGTCCCAAAAATAAATAAAAAACGTTGAAAAAAATTTAAAAAAATAAATAAATAAAAAAAGATTTACTATATTCCTTCCTTTTGTCAAAAAAACAAACAAGGCAGACAGTACAAAGAAGAGAGGTCTGATAAGGGGTTGTGGCTCCAGTCTGAGGACAACATCTAATGGGGGTGTTAGGGCTCAAGCTTGAGGGTGGCACCCATTAGACCAGAAGAGCAGGCAGGCTGGAGCAAGGTTTGGAGCCAACAAATGATGGATAACAGCCTAGCCAGATCAGAAGATTGGTCATGTGTGGGGAGATTATGATAAAAGAAGCCAGTTTCTTATTCTAAGAGAATGGAAATACAAATATGGAAGGGAGGAAAGCCAGAATAATCTTGTGGTATTAGATTAGAACTGGAGATTTGAATGTGAACTCATGGCTTTTAACATAAAGAGATAGATGTAGAAATAAATGTGTGTGTGTGTGTGTGTGTTTATCCTCTTAAAGAGCCTGAGAGTAGAGATACATCTATATTAAAAAGCTGAACACATGAAATCTTGGTTTTTACTACTCTTCATTAACAAGAACCAAACTAACGTATTGAATAAAATAGGAGTCCATGAGTCCATACTAAAATAAGTAGGTAGATCAATAGATAAGGTAGAAAAGACATACAGTTGAAATAATGGTATTAGAATATCATCGTTGGCAACAATATGAATAATAATTCAAACAATACACATCAAGAAATGGTGAAAGTAGTGGTAAAAGTGGGATAAGGAATGGGATTTTACATAGTATAAAAGTATATCCTCTCCAAAATATTAATTATAAAGGGAAAAACAGTAATGTTAAAGAGGAGAAATCTGACAAACATCATCCTAATTGACTGGAGTTCTGCACCACTATTGTAGAAAAAACAGGTGTCAGATGCTATACTATGTAATGAAAAGACTATAGCATTTGTGATGTCCCAGCTAAAAGTAGGTGATTTGTGTCTTAATCATGAGGATACATTGGAGGAAAAACAGATAATTGGCTTATGATCATCAAAAATGTCAAGATCAGGGGCGCCTGGGTGGCGCAGTCGGTTAAGCGTCCGACTTCAGCCAGGTCACAATCTCGCGGTCCGTGAGTTCGAGCCCCGCATCAGGCTCTGGGCTGATGGCTCAGAGCCTGGAGCCTGTTTCTGATTCTGTGTCTCCCTCTCTCTCTGCCCCTCCCACGTTCATGCTCTGTCTCTCTCTGTCCCCAAAATAAATAAACGTTGAAAAAAAAATTTTTTTAAAAAAAAAAAATAAAAAAAAATGTCAAGATCATAAAGAAAAAAATAGGAACTTTTTTGTATTGAAAGAGACTAGAGACATGACAGCTGGGTATAATACATAATCCTGGATTAGATTCTTTATTACAAAGGTGTTACTGGGGTAACTAGTGAAACTTTAATGGGATTTCTGGGTAAAGAGTATACAGGTATTTTTGTACTATTTTTGCATTTTTTGGGTAAATTTTAACTCTCATATATCATGTAAGTTGGTATTTTTATTATTTTTAGGCACAATGATTATAAAGTTGTATCACCTGCATTAAGAGCAGTTGGTAATATTGTGACTGGTGATGATATTCAAACACAGGTGAGTTCAGACTTTAACATAAATTGTTAACATAATGGATTTTAAGAAAT
This sequence comes from Prionailurus bengalensis, assembly GCF_016509475.1. Lineage (NCBI taxonomy): Eukaryota > Metazoa > Chordata > Mammalia > Carnivora > Felidae > Prionailurus > Prionailurus bengalensis. The sequence goes on from NC_057349.1 coordinate 105,382,561, forward strand.
TTACCTAGTTTCATACTACTTGGTTACATATTAATCAAGACTTTAGCATTGCCACAACTATATAGACATCTACAATGTAATGGTAATAAGCATATTCTTGGTAATAAGTGATTAACCTCAAATACCTCTGTGTGAAAGCACTATCCTAGATATATATTGATGTAAAGAAGTATAAGATAGAAGGTAGGCTCTTGAGGGATTTATGATAAAATTGAGGAGAAAATACATATTAAAACAAAGTAAATTGCCCAAGTTTAGTATATGTTTGACGAGAGCTGATTGGTCAGTAAATGCGATAAAAATTTTAAGAAGAGATCACTGTGCTGAGAAATCTTTGTAGATTCCATAACGGAGTTGTAATTAAACTGTATTTTAAAGATGGAGAAGAATTTAAGTAAACCAGAAGAGATTTATATGACCATAGGTACAGAAGTAGATGTGTGAGTTGTGTTTAAGAGACAATAAGGTTGACTGGAAGAGGAACTATCAGGGAGAGAGTGATTGATTATAAACAGGTTAGAAGGGGATTGGTTAGAAATGGGAGGGCCTTTTTTAGTAGATTGAAGATCTAGATTATGAGAATGGAAGGAAACATTTCCTGGATTAGTAACTACATGTGTCTGTGTCTGTCTGTCTGTCTTTTGGAGAATGGTGACATACCAAAAAAAAGGTGTGATGTCAAGATTACATCTGGGGCAGTCTTTTTTGAAGATAGGAACTTAAACTCTGTAACACATTCAGTTCTCCTTTGCCACCATTAAATAAATTTTATTCTAATTTACATATTGTCTTTCAGTTTTAATTTATTCAAGTCCTATTTAGGTACTTACACATTAGTTATTAAATAGGCAATGCTTAGTAATTGATAGTTTCTCATTTGAAATAGCTCTTTAAATGAGAATGCCCTTTTAAACATATACTCTTCAGCAGAATTTTCATATACTGCTTCATGCATTCTTCACCAAGTAAATTTAATGCAAATCATTGTGGATATTTTGAAAATAGGAACACAATTATGCCATGGAATTAATGTAAAGAGACAAAGCAGAACATACTATTTTATAAAAGAGAAGTGGAATAAACATTTTAATGAAAAAAAAATTACCTTATTGTATACATTGAGGTTTTTTACATTTATAGAATCAGGTACTTTCGACCTGTTTGATTTTTTTTTTCCATCATTTCATTCGGTAAAACTAGGGGTCGGATACTGGCCAGTCACTAAATCTCTCTTCAAATTGTTGTATCAGTTGAACTCTTGAGTGTATTCCTAAACTTGAAGGGCACACCTCTGAATGTACTGCTAATTCGCATTTTGGTGGTTTGACAAGGGCACTTTCTGCACCTGCATTAGACCAGATTTGGCAAAGAGGGAGAGTAGAAGATAGTAAAAACCTAAGTTTTACTTTGAAAGGAATCCCTTTTTTCCCAATTTAGTTTTTCAGAGTGGTTTTTATATTTCTAAATTAAATTATTAGTATATTTTTGTGTGGATTTTTTTCATTTGTTTTGTTTTTTTGTTATTTTTGTCATAAAACTTTGTTTCCATTTCTGATTTTTGTTTTAGGTAATTTTGAATTGCTCTGCATTACCATGTCTCTTACACTTGTTGAGTAGCCCAAAGGAATCAATCAGAAAAGAAGCCTGCTGGACTGTTTCTAATATCACTGCTGGAAATAGAGCTCAGATTCAGGTAAATACCTTTCAGATCTAAGAAAACAGCAAGATTTCATAAGTCAGTGTGGACAAAAGTCAGCATTTTACCAGTGATTTTTTTTTTTAGTGAGTTACTTAAAAAGATCTTGAAAAGTATTTTAAAGAACATAGCCTTTTCTCCTCTAAAATAATAACATTAATTTGTAGGAGTCTAGTGAGGAATTGTGTGTGTGTGTGTGTGTCTGTGTGTGTGCGTGCGTGTATAAAATTGCCCACAGTGCTGGACACATATGGCTACTCTTTAAAAAGGATGGATTTATATTAGTTTTAAATAGGTAGTGATCTTCCTTTCTAAGCTTTTAAGTAGTGATTTATTAGGATCTTACCAAGCTTCTTGAGTCAAAAATTACCCATTTTGATAAATTATCCACCTTGTACTTCATCATATTTAAAATTAATATTCTGTTAATATATTCTGCAATCATGAAAGTTTGTTGAAAGATTAGAAAGATTATCAGAGGTATTTCCAAAAAGCCTGGCATTTTAAAATCAATGAGTCTCTCCACTTACTAATATGTTTAAAACAGTATTTGCATTGATTATGCTGTATCATTTTTCGTCCTCAGGCTGTTATAGATGCAAATATTTTTCCTGTTTTGATTGAGATTCTTCAGAAAGCAGAGTTTCGCACCAGAAAAGAAGCAGCTTGGGCTATAACTAATGCAACATCAGGAGGCACTCCAGAACAAGTAAGGTATGATAAAAATTTTTTTGATATTTTTTAAAATGTCAATAGAACTAAATGAAGTACTAAATACATTTTATTTGTTGATGAAACTAAAACATTATTTCTAAATCAGTTAGTAAGCATTTTAATGTGAAATGAAAGCATTTGTTACATTAGGTATATTCATTCACAGGTTTTTTTTTTTTTCATTAAAGGATAATAACACCATTCTCTTTGACAGACTGTATTTAAATATCAGAGATTAAAAAATCTGAAAAAGAACAGTCTATATTAGTTTGCAAATTTTTTTAGACCATTGAAATCACATACATGTAACTTTATTATATAGAAATGGCTAATGAATTTGAGCATCCCTTATCTAAAATACATTGAAATAGACATTTGTTTGTATAGTAATGTTCTCCTAACTGGTTATTAGCCTTATCTATGGATGGTATCTTTTATTTTTCATTACTAGTATTCTTTCTTTCTTTTTTATGATAACTTTTTGAATCTAAGCCTTTTATTGTTTATTTACTTGTTTATTTTACTAACAACATAAATAGGTACTGTGGGCTTTGAAGTCAGGATGCTTTCAAATCCTGTTCCCTCAGTAAAAGTTGCATGACCTTGACAAAGTCATTTTACCTGTTTAATCCACAGTTTCTTAATTTTTTTTTAATTTAATTATTCATTTTGAGAGAGACAGCAAGCAGGGGACAGGCAGAGAGAGAGAGAGAGAGAGAGAGAGAGAGAGAGAGAGAGAGAGGATCCCAAGTAGGCTCTGCACTGTCAGCTTGGAGCCCAACATGGATGGGGCTGAATCCCACGAACTGTGAGATCATGACCTAAGCCAAAACCAAGAGTCAGACACTTAACTGACTGAGCCACCTAAGCACCCCAGTTTCTTCATTTTTTAAATGAATTTGATTAACAGATAGTACTTATGGTAGTATCTTGATAATTAAATGTAATTCATACATTTAAATGCTTAACATGGTGCTTAAACATTAAATTCTCTACTAAGATTAGCTGCTGTTATCATTATTATGTGAAATCATCACAGCTTTTACGATCAGAATTCTTGAGTTCCTTTTTGTCTTGTGCATTTCCCCCATAGCAAGGTTCTACTTTGCACTTGTCTAAAAGCCTAACTTCCTACAGAATCTTCTTGTTCTATGGATTTGTCTGGAAACTCAGGACTTTTTAGGTTTCTTGAAGTGCCTATTTAGGAAGTATTTTCTAATTAGTATTTGATTTATTTCTTAATTTATAAAAGAAGAAGTCAGTCTACTAGCTACTTTACAAATCACTGAGAAGGTTTTGTCTATTATTGCCTACACTTGTACTATATCTTGCTGTCTTAGATTTATATTTCTACATGTTGATAACATCTCTCCTTATTTTCCATTCTACTTGTTTTATTACATTTCCATTTCATTATGTTATGAATATAAGCAGTAATAAAACAAGATCTTTCCTTTGTTCTGGCTTGCATTTTTTATATACTAATATTATTTTTATGTGCTTTGGGTACCAAAGTTTCTTTGTTAACCTATAAATAGTTGTGTTTTTTCAGTTTATATTCATTATTATGTTGTCCATATGTAATTAGATTTATTAGTGTGAATCAAGTGTCCAAACCAAGGTGATTATTTTTCTAACCATTTTCACCATTTCATTAATTCTACATATATGGGAAGAGATCTTAGATTAATTTCAGCATGCATACCACTAATATTTATTGAATATCTGATATTGCCAGTTGTTGTGCTACATCATTTCAGTTATTGAGTGTCAGGAGTATATCAGATACTTTCATGTATTTTATGTCCGTTAACTTCATACCTCTATGAGATATTCATTCAACAAATATATTGATCAATTTTAGTATGGTATATGGCAAGTGAGTGCTCTAGTGAAGGTATATACTTTTTTAAAAAAAAGAGAGTGGGGGCGCCTGGGTGGCGCAGTCGGTTAAGCGTCCGACTTCAGCCAGGTCACGATCTCGCGGTCCGTGAGTTCGAGCCCGCGTCGGGCTCTGGGCTGATGGCTCAGAGCCTGGAGCCTGTTTCCGATTCTGTGTCTCCCTCTCTCTCTGCCCCTCCCCCGTTCATGCTCTGTCTCTCTCTGTCCCAAAAAAATAAAATAAAAACGTTGAAAAAAAAATTTAAAAAAAAAAAAAAAAAAGAGAGTGGGAGTTGCCTGGGTGGCTCACTCGGTTAAGCGGCCGACTTCGGCTTAGGTCATGATCTCGCGGTCCGTGAGTTCAAGCCCTGCGTTGGGCTGTGTACTGACAGCTCAGAGCCTGGAGCCTGTTTCAGATTCTGTGTCTCCCTCTCTCTGACCCTCCCCCGTTCATGCTCTGTCTCTCTCTGTCTCAAAAATAAATAAAACGTTAAAAAAAAAAAAAGAGAGTGGAAACTAACTTTATTGAGTTCTTAACTGTATTTTTACAGCAACACTCTGAGCTTGGTACTGTTATTATCCCCATTTAAAGATGGGGAAACTGAGGCACAGAGCAGTCACTCAAAGTCACATAACTAATAAGGAGTGGATTTGGCCCTTGAAGTCATGCATTCTGGCTTCTGCACATGCTTTTTTCCTTTATGCTTAGTGGATGTTTTGCCAAGTGAATAAATCAGTTACTTTATTTTATAGAGGATGGAAAAGAGCTAATAAAAACTAGAAAAGGACAAAGTATTAAAAAATGAGTGGAATAACTTTTGTGAATAATATATGTTAAAATTATTCACAACAGAGCCTGTTTTGCTCCTAGAAGCCTTCTGTGCTTCTGAAACACAGGAGATACCTTAGAACATCAGCTACAGTTGTTTTTGTGGGAAATTTGATTTAAATGTCCCTCTTTCCTCTCCATTTCTGCATACTCCCATGCGACCCTGATATGTGTACATAGGCTCACCTTTAAAAAAAGAAAAAAAAGCACCTTGAAGCCACTATTCTTAGTATTCATATTGCCATGCAGAAACAGACCCAAGTACCAACTTGCTTATGTGTATCTTTTTGTAATATTTGTAATATCATTTATGGCTAATTATGTTAAATGAGAATAGGAGAGTAAAAAGAAGTTTCAGGTTCCTATGTAGATGAATATTTAAATGTTTTCATGTTTGAGTTTATATATGAGTACTTTTCTTAATTGTTTATGTAACATTTCACTAAAGAATATTTTCCTATCATTGTTGTAAATATTTAAGTCTTTTTAAATTTTTTTTCCTCTACTTTTTTTTTTTTTTTAATTACTCTGAAGGTATTTGGTAGCTTTAGGTTGCATTAAACCCCTTTGTGACCTATTGACTGTTATGGATTCTAAAATAGTCCAAGTGGCTTTAAATGGACTTGAAAATATTCTACGTCTTGGAGAACAAGAATCTAAGCAAAATGGAATAGGCATTAATCCATACTGTGCTCTCATTGAAGAAGCATATGGTAAGCAGTCAGTTCAAAATTTATCATTATAGTCAATTCTTTTTGTTTTTAATTGCTGTTTAACATTATGTTGGTTTTAGGTATACAAGATAATGATTCAATATTTGTATATGCTACAAAATGATTACCATAGTAAGTCTAGTTACCAACCATTATTGTACATAGGTATAAAGATTTTTTCTTGTGATGAGCACTTTTAAGATTTACTCTCTTAGCAACTTAATAAATATGTAATAAAATATTCTTAACTGTATAGTCCCCATACTGTACACTATACCCCATGACTTATTTATAACTGGAAGTTTGTACCTTTTGACCTCCTTCATACCTATTTTGCCAACTTCTTCACGGGCAACCACCAGTTTGTTCTCTGCCTCTAGGAGCTTGGCATTTGTTTTTATATTTTTGGATTTGACATATAAGTGAGATCACATGGTATTCGTCTTTCTTTGTGTGACTTATTTTATTTAGCATAATGCCCTTAAGGTCCATCCGTGTCGCACATGGCAAGATTTCATTCTTTTTATGGCTGAATAATATTTTATTATATACATGTATACCACAATTTTTTAATTCCTCTTCCATCAGTAAATACTTAGGTTGTTTATATATCTAGGCCACTGTAAATAGTGCTGCAGTGAACATGGGGGTGTGGGTATCTTTTCTAGTTAGTGTTTTTGTTTTCTTTGGATAAATACCCAGAAAAGGAATTGCTAAATTATATGGTGGTGGTTTTTTTTTTTTTTTGAGTAGTTTAATTTTTTGAAAACCCTCTACACGGTTTACCATAGTGGCTGCATCAGCTTACATTCCTACCAGCAATGCACTAGGGTCCTGTTTTCTTCACATCAGTGCTTGTTATTTCTAGTCTTTGAGAACTGATTCTAACAGATGTGAGGTGATATTTCATTGCAGTTTTTTATTTATGTTTCCTTGATGATTAGTGAGGTTGAGCACCTTTTCAACCTGTTGGATATCTGTGTTCTTTAGAAAAATATCTATTCAGATCCTCTGCCTGTTTTTTAACCAGATGGTTTGTTTTTGGTGTTGAGTTTTATGAGTTATTTATATATTTTGGGTATTAACTCCTTAAAGTATATGATTTGCAAATATTTTCTCCTATTCTGTAGGTTGTCTTTTCATTTTGTTGATGGCTTCCTTTGCTGTATGCAAGGAACAGTAACCTTGCGTTTTAGTTTGATGAAACCTCACGTGTTTATTTTGACTTTTGTTGCCATTGCTTTTGGTGTTAAATCCAAAAACTGCCAAGACCGATATCAAAGAGTTTATCAGCTGTGTTTTCTTTTGGGAGTTTTAGAATTTCAGATCTTACATTCAAGTAATCCATTCAGGGTTTGTTTTAGTGTGTGGTATAAGATAGTGGCCCAGTTTCATTCTTTTGTATGTAGCTGTCCAGTTTTCCCAGCACCATTTTATTTATGTTTATTTATTTTTGAGAGAGAGAGAGAGAGAGAGAGAGAGAGAGAGAGAGAGAAAGAAAGAAAGAAAGAGTACAGGGGAGGGCAGAGGAAGGAGACACAGAATCTGAAACAGGCTCCAAGCTGTCAGCACAAAGCCTGATATGGGGCTTGAACCCACAAACTGTGAGATCATGACCTAGCCGAAGCTGGTCACTTAACCCACTGAGCCACCCAGGCGACCCCCCAGCACCGTTTTTTTGAAGAGATTATTATTTCCCATTGTATGTTACATTCTTTGCTCCTTTGTTGTAATCTGATTGATGTTATATGTGGGTTTCTTACTGGGCTCTCTATTATGTTCCATTGATCTGTTTTTATGCAACTAAGTTTTGATTATTATAGCTTTGTCATATAGTTTGAAATCCAGGAGTATAATGCCTCCAGCTTTGTTGTTTTTAAGATTGCATCTGGCTATTTGGGGTTTTATGTGGTTCAGTACAAATTTTAGGATTGTTTGTTCTATTTCTGTGAAAAGTACCATTGGAATTTTGATATGGATGATATTGAATCTGTAGATTGCTTTGGATAGTGTGGACATTTTAACAGTACTAATTCTTCCAACCCATGAGCACAGAATATCTTTCCATTGATTTGTGTCGTCTTCGGTTTCTTTCATTATAGTTTTCAGTGCACAGGTCTTTTACCTCCTTGGTTAAATGTATTCCTAGGAATTTTATTCATTTTGATGCACTTGTAAATGGGATTATTTTTTAAATTTCACTTTCTAATAGTTTGTTATTAGTTTATAGACATGTAGTAGATTTTTGCACTGTTTTTGTATCCTACTTTACTGAATTCATTGATTAGTTTTAACTATTTTTTTGGTGGAATCTTTAGGATTTTCTATTATAAAACCATGTCATATGAAAATGATGATAGTTTTACTTCTTCCTTTTTGAATTAGATGCCTTTAATTTCTTTTCATTGCATAATTGCTCTGGCTAGTACTTCCAATACTATCCTGTAATAATACAATTGAAGAGGTTCATCTGTAATCAAATGAAAAGATTTTCAGTATCACTGAGACTTGTGTGTAGATTGTTTTTCTTGGAAGCAATGAAATGAAGTGCTATAGATTCTGCTTATCTTGTAAAAATAGACATTTTCAGTTTCACTTATAGGTTGTACTTTTGGTAAATTATATAATAGATGCACTGGATTTGCAAATAGTATTCATTCCATATTGGTATCTTCTGGTTCATTCTCTGAGATAATGTGTGTGTGTTAGTTTGCTCACCTTTTGGTGTGTTTTTGTTTTGATGCTTTCCATTTTTGTGCCTTTTATTTAGCATAATTACTTTGGAAAGGACCTGTGGACTTACATAATCTAAAACTGTCATTTTAAAATTGAGACACTAAATTACAAAGGAACCAAACTATTTGGGCAAAATCACACAGCTAGCAGAGTGAAGACTGTGATGTTTTTACCCCCAGGCCTGTGCTGCTTCCTTACCGCACTGCCTCATGCTCTCATTCTTAAAGTTTAAGGCATAAATGGTGTTAGCTATCAGTATATGCAAAAATTAGATAAAAATAACAGCCCATTGCTAGTGAACTGACAGATGCTGTGGATTCATTATTTCAGTTCAAATTTATGTTGAAACCTGTGTAACAATTTTTTATATATATGTATATAATAGGTCTGGATAAAATTGAATTTCTGCAAAGCCATGAAAATCAGGAAATTTACCAAAAGGCTTTTGATCTGATTGAACATTACTTTGGTGTAGAAGAAGATGATCCCAGCATTGTACCTCAGGTGGATGAAAATCAACAACAGTTCGTGTTTCAGCAGCAGGAAGCACCAATGGAAGGGTTTCAACTTTAACTTGGGGGGGGAAAAATTAATGGCTAAAAAGGGTAGTTTCAGATATCTCTTCTTTGTTACAGTGTCAGTAGGAATGTTTGGTGTGTTTTTACTTAGAACAGAAAAGAAAAAGTTGATGCACTTTTAAAAAGCAAAACAAAAGTTTCCATTCGGATGCAATCTTTTGTTATAGTTTTGTTTTTATTTTGGTGTACCTGTATTTGTGTTTCTGTTGTTTTATCTATTTTTTGTATCTACTTGTGAACAATTAAATACATATAAAATTATTTAATAACTTAAGCTTAAAAAGGAGAACTTTGGTAAAGTATTACATAATTGTTCTGAATTTTTTCTAGCATCTTGGAAACTGCGCATTAGCAGTTTTGCGTTAGCAGAATTGCATTCTGGCAGTAAGTCCGACATGCCCAATCTATTAAATCTACCTCTATCTTGAAGCAAAAACAAAAAAGCTTCAGAAGCATGAAATAGTGTAAAAGCTAAATTAGAATGTGAAAATATCTGTTACCTTAAATTATAAATCACTGTGCTGTAGGTTATACTTTACAAAAAAAAAAAAAGTTACAACAAAAAACCTGTAAAATTTATTTATAAAACATAGAAGTATTGTACTGATAATCAATTAAAATGTGGCAATTGTGAAGAGAAAAGCTGTTCTTCATGTTGAACACATTAAAATGATTACACAACATTTAAATATTTGTTTTTAACATACAAATGCTATTAATATTATTATATTTTGTATTTTGACCAAATATGCTACCATTTTTGAAATAGTGTTTTATTATTTTTTCACTCTTCATTTTAAAAAGCATCATGATAGAGATGCCATCATGAATCTAAAGTAGTGCTGCATAGCAAAATAATACTGTAATTCTTTCTCTGATTTTTCAGAGCAGTAATTGAAAAGTTTCACTTTCTGTGTAATAATAAACTTGGGTACTTGAATGGCAAAATTATCCTGAAGAAATCACCTTGTTATGTGTTAAATTTTATTACATGCACTTAATGTTTGGACACTAAAGGATGACACTAGTGAAAATTGCTAAGGATTCTTTAATATAGTTGAAATCTGTATTAGGGATTTTTATTTCATAATACAGAGAGGGTCATACCGCTGTTTGTTGTAAATCAGTGTATTAGATTACATTTGTAGCAGATCGGTCAGTATAATGTATCTGTTTTACCTATTAACAGCAAAAACCTCTTCAAACTGTGAAGCTTTTAAAAAAAAAGTTTCAATGGGAAAATTCTATTTATTTATAGATACATATGTATATGGTGTCTGTGTGTTGTTCTCACAGTGCTGTACTTGTTAGAGCTTTCTAAGCAGATATGGTACTGTTGAACTGCAGTCTTTTCATTTATGGGTATATGCAGGCTATTTACATTTCCAATTATATACCTAAAATACTTATTTAAAAATTAGTATACAACTGTCTTAAGATGGGAACTAAAGCATTTTTGATATGATCCATAGTCTATTCTGTAAAGAAAGATTTCATTTATGATAGCGTTTATAATGTTTCTGCTGGAAATCAGAGGCATGTTACAAGAAGAAAATGTATATAGGAGTACTTTTAAAACTTAGTATGACACTTTGTAAATTATGTATCATGAAACCGTGCTTTTGGCAAGACACTTAAAACCTACAGATATAAAATACAGGTTTAAATGGTGTCCATAATGCTGACTGTATCTGCCAAACCTCTTTTATATATTGTTAAGTAGAGGATTGTATCTGTGCCCTTTTTATTGTGGTGGAAGTTATAAAGTTGAGTAAAAAAAGGTTTTTGTTGTTGTTGTTGTGTTATGTGTATTCAAAAGAACAGGGTAGTTATATCAAAGATTACCAAATTGATGGTGAATTTATGAGGTAAACTCTTTGTGGTACAGATGGTTCTAAGTATCAGGTGACAGGGTATTCCACTCTTTGTAATCAACCGAACTTAATAATGCAGTATAATTCATAAACTAACCAGCTGTGCCTGCTTTTATTTTGAGGACCCTGTAGTCATATTAATGAATATCAGAGTCAAGTCTTTCAAACAAAGTAGTTCTTATGAAAGGAAACATAATATATGTGTGTGTACACACCCTCACACATAAGATGATTTTTGAGGGGGCAATTTTTAAATTTTGCCAGTGAAACCTTATATCTCTAAATACAGAATATGACCATATTATAAGCATCTAAATATAAAATTATATTTAGATCTGTTACTTGGATAATTAATTTGATTAGATTTGGATGCAAGGAGTAGTATCTAATAGTTGGGACCAGCTATTGACATGGTGATGACTTTATTGAACCAAGACTAGCAAATACTTTGTTATTAGAATTTTTTAATATATGTCAACTCCTTTCAAATATAATTTTTAAAATGCTTCAAAATATATTTTCATTATTATTCACTGACCTTTATGGAAAAAAAAAATTGACTTTCTTTCCTAATAAGACTTCTTATATTTAAATCCAAGAGAAACTGTGCCAAAAAAAAAAAAAAATTAAAACATGTTATAAAGGGGAATGCATACAACATTAATGCAAAAAAAAACAAGGAAATACTTGAAAGAGCCTTTTACATTGATTTAATTAAATTCATTGTTTCATTTTGTCTGAATTTGAATTTTTACTAGTTAATCTATGCAATTATGGTTACTTGTTTTATATTTGTAAGTATTTGACTCACTAGCCTGGTGTTTTTAAACAAGTTTTATTTTGAAAGGTGTTCCTAGAACTTAATTTTTAATGTCATTTTGTTCACTTGCTGGTAGCACCAGAACAAAAAGCTGAAAAAACAAAAACAAATCTGCTGGCACAGAAATAATATCATTTGGTAACTGTAAAACTTACTTGCAAGATAAAGGTTGATTTGTTTAATAAAAGACTAAAAGAAACATTACCTTTGCCTTCATATTTTTTCTTAAGAAGGAGCATTATGGAAAAGGTAACTACTACAAAGTCTAGTGAGTTTTTGTTGCTGTTCTGAATTCGGCAATCTCCTGGCTGCTTGTGAAACTGAAATCAAAGTAATTGTTAACCTTTAATCTTTTAGTTCATAGCATTACTGTTTTATGAAATGTGACATATTAGGAGAAAATGTGCTAGGGCTCTAAAAGGATAATGTGTCTTTAAATTCTGACTGGGGTGTGGGATGAAGGGAGGATATTCTTGTCTAACTAAATAAACCAACATTTGAGCAGTATGCAATATTATGAAATGTTACAGCACTATATTAAAAATAATAAAATACTATTTTACAATTGCAGTTATATAAATGTGTCTATTTTATTTGTTCTTACTGATGCTATTGTATTCTTATTGGAGCAAAAACAGATGCCCTCATGATTATAATTCCATCTACTTTATAAAAACCATTAAGAATGTTGTTTGTAACCTATCTGATAAAGCAGTATGTTGCCTTTATTTTAGAACTTACATATTCTGCTATACATTATATCTGTCTTTGTATTTCAAGCTTTGGCAGTTTCACGTGTTTTGAGATTATTTTTTTCCTTTTCTGTTATTTTAACGCAATACTGTGCATTTATTTAAGGGGAAGAGTTTTAAACCAGATAAATAGAAATTGGAGGGAATGTCCAGTTTAACTTTCTTTTTTTTTTTTTCTTTTTTTTTTTTTAATTATTTTTTTTTAATGTTTATTTATTTTTGAGACCGAGAGAGACAGAGCATGAACGGGAGAGGGGCAGAGAGAGAGGGAGACACAGAATCGGAAGCAGGCTCCAGGCTCTGAGCCATCAGCCCAGAGCCCGATGCGGGGCTCGAACTCACGGACCGCGAGATCGTGACCTGGCTGAAGTCGGACGCTTAACCGACTGAGCCACCCAGGCGCCCCCAGTTTAACTTTCTTAATGTACTCTGGGACACATGGTCCACACCGTAGCCAAGCCTAAGCCTCCCTAGCTTAGAGCTTTTGTTTGCTGCTGCTGCTTGTCTCTTTGCCTGGCTTCATTTCTTTCAGTATTTGAAACTATGTTAATCACAGAGTAGCGAAAGGAATTGGATCGGTTATATTTAGGGTACCTTACTTTCAGTAAGGCAGTCTGCAATTTTAGTGGCAAATGAATTTCTGAAAGTGCAATGTAGAGGTCAAACAATAGACTGTGCCATTCCCTTCCCAGAAATTCCTAAGTATATCCTTTAAAGATGTGTTTGGTCAATTTAATGTACGTTCTTTGATTTTCTTTTCATTCATATTTGAAGAGTTGACTAAGTTCAGTGAGTACATGATTCCCTGCTTTTAGCACATCAAATAAATTTTATATTTCAGTAGTTTAAGTTTTAGGAGACCTTTACATCATATCATTATCATTAGCACTTTAACATTCCAATTTTCCATTTTGTTATGAAATAAAACTTTGAAATAATCGTACCAGCTGGAAAGCACCACCAGAACTAAAATGTTGATTGGGGGCAACCCCACCAAATAAACAACTTGGAATGCTCAGTAGTTAATGCACAACCATTTTAATTTGGAGACAGTAGGCAGTTTGATGTGTAATGCCCAAAAGTGCCTACTATTTAAACATTGAGTGTTTAACTACTGTTACTCAACACAGTGTTGGAAGTCCTAGCCTCAGCAATCAGAGAACAAAAAGAAAAGGCCTCCAAATGAGCAAGGAGGAAGTCAAACTCACTCTTCACAGATGACATGATATGCTATGTGGAAAACCCAAAAGACTCCATCAAAAAACTGCTGGAACTGATAGATGAATTCAGCAACATTGCAGGATATAAAATCAATGTACAGAAATCAGTTGCATTTCTATACACCAATAATGGAGCAGCAGAAAGAGAAATCAAGGAATCAATGCCATTTACAATTGTACCAAAAAACATAAAATACCTAAGAGGTGAAAACCCATTAAATACCAAAGAGGTGAAAAATCTATACACTGAAAACTGTAGAAAGCTTGTGAAAGAAATTGAAGACACACAAAAAGGAAAACATTCCATTCTAATGGATTGGAAGAACAAATATTGTTAAAATGTTGATACTACCCAAAGCAATCTACATATTCAATGCAATCCCTATCAAAATATCACCAGCATTCTTCACAGAGCCAGAACAAACAATTCTAAAATTTGTATGGAACCAGAAAAGACCCTGAATAGCCAAAGTAATGTTGAAAACAAAAAACAAAAGCAAAGCTAGAGACATGACAATTCCAGACTTCAAGCTGTATTACAAAGCTATAATCATAATGACAAGTATGGTACTGGCACAAGAACAGATACATAGATCAGTGGAACAGAATAGCCTAGAAATGGGTCCACAAACATATGGCCAACTAACGTTTGACAAAGCAGGAAAGAATAGTCAGTGGAAAAAAAGACAGTCTCTTCAGCAAATGGTGGTGAGAAAACTGGACAGCGACATGCGGAAGAATGAACCTGGACCACTTTCTTACACCATACACAAAAATAAACTCAAAACAGACGAAAGACCTAAACCTTAGGAAGCCATCAAAATCCCAGAGTTGAAAATAGGCAAAAACCTCTTTGACCTCGACCACAGCAAATTCTTACTCAGCATGTCTCCGGAGGCAAGGGAAACAGAAGCAAAAATGAACTTTTGGGGCCTCATCAAGATAAAAAGCTTCTGAACAGCAAAGGAAACAATCATAAAAACTAAAAGGCAACCAATGGAATGGGAGAAGGTATTTGCAAATGACATATCAGATAAAGGGGTAGTATCCAAAATCTATAAAGAACTTGTCAAACTCCACACCCAAAGACCAAATAATCCAGTGAAGAAATGGACAAAAGACATGAATAGACACTTTTCCAAAGAAGACATCTAGATGGCTAACAGGCGCATGATAAGATGCTCAACATCGCACATCATCAGGGAAATACAAATCAAAACCACAATGAGATGCCACCTCACACCTGTCACAATGGCTAAAATTAACTCAGGTAACAACAGATGTTGGTGAGGATGCGGAGAAAGAGGCACCCTTTTGCGCACTCCTGGTAGGAATGCAAACTGGTGCAGCCACTCTGGAAAACAGTATGGAGCTTCCTCAAAAAAATTAAAAATAGAACTGCCCTACGACCCAGCAATTGCACTACGAGGTATTTAACCAAAGGTTACAAAAAGGCTTGTTTGAAGGGGCACATGCACCCCAGTGTTTATATAAGTGCTGTCAACAATATCCAAATTATGGAAAGAGCCCAAATGTCCATTGACTGATGAATGGATAAAGAACACGAGGTATATGTATACAATGGAATATTACTCGACAATCAAAATGAATAAAATCTTACCATTTGCAACAGCATGGATGGACTAGAGTACGTTATGCTAAGCGAAATTAGCCAGATAAAGATAAATATCCTATGATTTCACTCGTATGTGGAATTTGAGAAACAAAACAGATGAACATAGGGGAAGGGAAGCAAAAATAAGAAAAAAACAGAGGGAGACAACCCATAAATGTTCTCTTAAATATAGAGAACAAACTGAGGGCTGCTGGTGGAATATTGAGTGGGGGGATGATGGGCTAAATGGGTGATTGGCATTAAGGAGGACACTTGTTGGGATGAGCACTGGGTGTCATGTGTGCCTTCGTTTTTTTATGTCATGTTTATGTATACCTAAAATATATAGTTTCACTTCCCTGTTTTTGAAATGTATAAAATGGAATATTTTATATATTCTATGATTTTTAGCTCAATGTTAACAATTTTTGAGATACATCCATATATACATATACCTATGGTTCTTTTTCTTTGCTGTATACTATTGCATTTTGTGACTACATCATGATTATCTGGTAAGGCAAGTCTTCTGTTTTTCAGGATTGTCATAGCTCTTTGCATTTCCACATAAAGAATTCACTTCTTAAATTCTGTGAAAAGCCCCATAGGGATTTTGGCTGAAATTGCATTTAATCTAGAGGACAATTTTGGAGGAGTTAACATCTTAATTATACTTTTACTACTCATTAGCAAGTTATAGCTTACCATTTACTTAGAGCTTCCTTGCTGTATTTCAAAAATCTTTTCTTCAGTTTTATTCACAAAAATCATTCACATCTTTTAAGTTTATTCCTGGGTAGGACCCTCATGTTTTTCATTGTTGTAAAGCATTTCTCGTTAACTAAAAATTTCCAAATTGTTCCTGGGGTATAGAACTCCAATTGAATTTTGCATATTAATCATATCTAACAACCTTGCTAAATTAGTTCCAATTTGTAGATGATTTTTGGGTTTTGTAGATGATATTAACTGTAATGACATTCATTTCAAATCCTTGTTTCTGTTTCTTGTTGCATTAAGTTATGACCTCTAGTATGATAATGATTAGAAGTAATAGTAGCAGGCATTTTAAACTTGTTATTATTTTCTTAAATGCATTTAATGTTTCACCACTGATGATGTAGTAGGTGAAGTTTGTATTTGGAGATTCTGTGTTATCAAATTTGCCCACTCCTTAAAAATCAATACCCCTGACATTTTCATGGTCATTTGTGGGCATTGTGCATAGTGGTGAAAAAATCGAGTCACCCAGGACACATGTTCCCAGCTGAGTTTGAACAAAGCAATGCTCTGCTCTCTTATTTCAGCCTTCATACTACAAACAGCTATCCTTTCATGACCTATTTAAGTGCCATGTGTCTTGTGTTTTTTTTTTGTTGTTGTTGATTTTGCTGTTTAAAATGGCCTCCAAGTATATTGCTGAAGTGCTGTCTAGTGCTCCTAAGTGCAAGAAAACAGTGTGACTGCTTTCTATTTATTTATTTATTTATTTATTTATTTATTTATTTATTTATGTGACTAATGTGTCTTTTTTTTTTTTTTTGAGAGAGAGGGCACAAGTGAGGGAGGGGCAGAGAGAGGGAGAGAAAGAATCCCATGAGGGGCAGAGAGAGAGAGAGAGGAAGAGACAAAGAAGTGGGACTCACCCCAAAGCAGGGCTGGAGCTCACGGAACTCACCTGATGCAGGTCTCGAGCTCCCCCAAGTGGGACTCACAAACTGTGAGATCATGACCTGAGCAGAAGTCAGATGCTTAACCAACTGAGCCACCCAGTAGCCCCTTGTGAGTGATGTGTCTTAACAGAAAACACATTTGTTAGTTACGCTTTGTTGAGGCATGAGTTACAATTCTGTAGGCTGTGAGTTCAATGTTAATGAATCATATATATATATATAGTTTTTAAAGAGAAACACCTATAGAATAGGGTGTGTATTGTTTGGTTGACAAACATATTACCAGAGGTTCACAGGAACCTAACCCTGTATTTCCCCTAGGAGTAATGATTCAATACTTGCTAATTCAGTGTTTGCAGCAACTTTTTTTTTTTAATTTTTTTTTCAACGTTTATTTATTTTTGGGACAGAGAGAGACAGAGCATGAACGGGCGAGGGGCAGAGAGAGAGGGAGACACAGAAACGGAAACAGGCTCCAGGCTCTGAGCCATCAGCCCAGAGCCTGACGCGGGGCTCGAACTCACGGACTCGAACTCACGGACCGCGAGATCGTGACCTGGCTGAAGTCGGACGCTTAACCGACTACGCCACCCAGGCGCCCCATGCAGCAACTTTATACAATAACTACCATGAATAATGATAACTGAGTGTATGTTTTTTGTAGATAACTTCCATCAGATTTAAAATGTACTCTTTTTTCCCTAATGTAAGGTTTTTATTTTATTCTGTTTTTAACCTGAATGGAGTTGAAATTCATCCAATTTTTCTCTGCATCGTGAATAAACCTATGGCTTTCCACTGTTAATATGTTGAAAAATAGACTTTCCAGTATTGAACCTATTTTAAGATGTACCCAATGTGTCAGTTATCATTTTATTGCTTTTAAGCTCCAAATGCACCCTTCCCCAACCTACTTTTTGATATTGGTCCAGGACCTCGTAAATATTTCTCCTTTGTCGGTAGAAGGCCCTGGAGGGACACTGAAGGAGGAAAAAGTTTCATGACCTATTCCTAGTTTGCTTTTCCTAGCTTTTGTTCCTATGATGCTCAGCCACTGTGCAGAAGACTACAGCGGCTCACCTCCAGCCTAGTGTCAGTGCTACTTCTGCCGGCAGCTTCCTGGTGAGTTTCATTGGCACCTCTAGTCCGCTTCCCAACCAGTTCAGTGGCACTCTCACAGGCAGCCCACTGGAGACTTACCCCAGTGACCCACCTCGTTTTCTAGCAAGTTGCACAGGCTCCCAGTAGGGGGTGTCCCAGCTAGTTTCACTGGTGCCCGAGCAGGCTTGCAGGGAGCCTTGCAGGCATCCCAGTGGGCAACTTCTCAGTGAAATTAAATAGCCCTTGGAAGCAACTTTCTAGGGAGCTCCTCCAGCACCTTGAGAGCAACTTACTGGTTAGTTTTGTTGGCACCTCAGTGGACGGTTTTCTGCTTGCCAGCCTCAGCCTGAGACACCCAAAGAACTTTTCTGCCATCCAGTAATGCTACATACCAATGAGGTCCAAATCTTAGCCTTGCTGGAGGGAGACCTATTCCAAATTGATTACTTCCTTGGATACTGACTTTGCCTCAGACATAGTGGCTGTTCCCTACATATCCTGTTATTTATCAGACTTCTCTTTACCAGGAGTAGCCAATCCCTCATTACTAATCTCTTTACATTAAATTGTCCCTGTTCAGTTTTAGGTGCTGACAGCACTCTGGCAACCATGTGAACATTCCTAAAACACACAAGTGACACAGTACAAGAAAGGCAAAGATTCTCTTTGTGCCCAGGGAAAGCAGCGTTACGACAGGAAGCAGAGTGGCTATGGTAGGTAGACTAAGCCAATTTTCCGGAAAAATTATGAAACTACAAAGAAGATTGTGCTGAGGCTTGAATGTGTTTAGCCCAACTGCAGATCTAAGAGAATGCTGGCTATTAAGAGATGCAAACATTTTGAACTGAGAGGAGATGAGAAGAGAAAGGACCGAGCGATCTAGTTCTAAGCTTCATATTTTGCTATATTATGAAGACAATAAAATCTTGATGTAATGTTCACCTTAAAAATTTTTCCTGTTCAGGTATCAAGGACATGCTATTTTCTTTAAAAAAAAAAAGTTTTATTTGAGATATTCACCTACATACCATACAATGTATCCACTTAGAGTATACAATTCAGTGGTTTCTATATTCATACAGATGTGTAACTATCACCATAATCAATTGTAGAACATTTTATTTTGTGACTCACTTCTTTCATTTAGCATAAATGTTTTCAGTGTTTAGTCCATGTTGTAGCATATATTGATATTTCATTCCTTTTTTATTACTGAATAATATTCCATTGTATGGATATAACACATTTTATTTATCCATTCATTGGTTGATGGACATTTGGGTTATTTCCACATTTTGGTTATCATGAATTGTCCCCTTTATCCAATAACCCTCTATGTTTGGTAATATTCTTCGCTCTGAAATCTACTTTGATATTAATATAGCCACTCTTACTTTTGTTTTAGCATAGTGTATCTTTTC
Source organism: Prionailurus bengalensis (assembly GCF_016509475.1). Classification (NCBI taxonomy): domain Eukaryota; kingdom Metazoa; phylum Chordata; class Mammalia; order Carnivora; family Felidae; genus Prionailurus; species Prionailurus bengalensis. Next base: position 105,402,184 of record NC_057349.1, read on the forward strand.
CATCTTTTTACTTTTAATCAATTTCCTCCTTTATAAAGTGGGTTTCTTGTACTTATCTACTAATCCAAGATATGGATTTTGCTTTTTTATTCTGAGAATCTCTGCATTTTCATTGGAGTGTTTATAAATCATTAACAATTATCATGATTATTGATTTAATTTAGACCTAACTATTTGCTTTTTGTCCCTTTTTCTTTTCTGGTCTGCTTTTGCTTTTTCTACACAGTTTTGGATTAGCTAGGTATTTTTTAGTTTTCCATTTCCTTTGTTGACTTATTAGCTGTAACTCTTTAATATTTATTTTTCATTTTTTATTGGTTGCTTTATAAAGGATTTAAAATAGCCATTTTTCACTCTGGCTACTTTCAAGTAATACAGAAGCATATAACATATAACACTGTACTTTTGAGCACTTGAGATGTGGTAGTACCACTGAGAAATTGAATTTTTAATGTTATTTTATTTTAATAAAGTTAAAAATAAAAACTGATAACTTTACTTGGTTATTAGAAAACCTAAGTATATTTGGCACAACTTAGGTATGGGAATTTTTGTTTTGACTATACATTTTATGAAGTGTAAATATAGACTATTTCCAATCAAAATTTAGCCTTTGAACTGAGAGGTAAAATCCATGTTGGGTCTCAAAGATTTAAAAAGGAAAAAGTAATATAAAATATCTTATTAATTATTTTTATATTATGGTTACTTGCTAAAATACTATTCTGAACATACTGAGTTAAATTCCATTAAAATTCATTTTACTGATTATTTTTACTTTTTAACATGGCTATTAGAAAATTATAAATTTCCTATGTGGTGTTATTTTTCTGTTTGACAACACTGGTATAAGCAGCTTGAGTACAGTATACTTCCGTTGTCTCCTTCTCTGCCTTTGTCCTGTTGTCATACATTTTTCTTCTCTATATGTCATAAACTCCCTAATACATTTATTGTTTAGCCATAAATTTTTGCTTTAGTCAACTATTCTTAAATTTTTTTTAATGTTTATTTCTTTTTGAAAGAGACAGAGACAGAATGTGAGTGGGTTAGGGGCAGAGAGAGAGGGAGACACAGAATCCGAAGCAGGCTTCAGGCTGCGAGCCATCAGCACAGAGCCCGATGCGGGGCTCGAACTCACAGAGCTGTGAGATCATGATCTAGCCGAAGTCAGACGCTGAACTGACTGAGCCACCCAGGCACCCCTTTAGTCAACTATACTTAAAGGAGGTTTAAAAATGTATGAAGTTTTTTATATTTGCCTGCATAGTTACCATTCCTAGTGCTCTTCAATTCTTTGTGTAGATGTAGATTTCTATCTGGTATCATTTTCCTTCTACATGAAGGACTTTAACATTTTTGTATTATAAGTTTGCTAGTGGTGAATACATCAGCTTTTGTATGCCTGAGTAAGTCCTTACTTCATCTTCATTTTTGAAGATTTTTGTTAGATGTAGAATTTTAAGAACATTTTTTTTCCCTTTAAGATGTTGCTCCAGTGTCTCCTGACTTGCCTTTACCTGATAAGAATTTTGCTGTCATTCTTATCTTTGTTCCTTTGTAAGTAATGTTAACTTTTTCTTTGACTGCTTTAACATTTTTTTCTTCATCACTGATCTTAAGCAATTTGATTATGATGTGTTTTTGTTTGCCTTTTTTCATGTTTCTTGTTCTTGTAGTTAGCTGAGCTTCTTGGGTTTTTGAGTTTATAGTTTTCATCAAGTTTGGAAACATTTCAACTCATTTCTTGCAATATTTTTTCAATTCCAATTCCATTTGTATTAGGCTGCTCAAAATAGTCTTACCTCTAATACTGATGCTTTGTTCATGTCTCTCTCTCTCTGTGTTTCATTTTGGATAGTTTTCATTGCTTTGTCTTTGAAGCCACTAATCTTGTCTTCTGTTGTATCTAATTTGCTCTTAATTCCATTAGTGTATTTTTCATGTCAGACTTTGTATATTTCCTCTTTAACAGTTCTACTTGGGTCTGTTTCATATCTCCCATATTTCTTCTTATGCTCAAGCTTTTCTTTACTGTGTTGAACACAGCAGGTATGATTATAGCTGAAACGTTGTACTTATCTGCTAATTCTAATGTGCTCTGTTTTTCTTTTTCTTCTTTTTCTTCATTATGGTTTATATTTTCCATTTGCATGCATTGTTTTCATGTCTGGTAATTTTGTGCTGGAAACCAGGCATTGTGACTTTTACTTTTTTGGCTATTAGGTAAGGATTTCCTGCATATATTCTTAAGCTTTGTCATTGGACACAATGAAGTTACTTGAAGACACTTTGATCCCTTACAGTCTTGCTTTTAAACTTTGTAAGGCAGGCACAGAACAGCCTTTATTTTATTCCTGAGGCAATATCATTCTGAGTACTCTGCTAGTCTGCCAAATATGAGAGTTTTTAGTTGGGCCAGTGGAACTCAAACCATTCTTGGCCATGTGTAAGCTCCAAACAAAAAATTGTTTCTCCTTATTCTTTCAACTGGTTCTTTTCATGACCATGGGTAGTGGTCACTCAGCTCAGGTGTCTAGAGCTCTCTGCACAGCTTTATCATTTTGGTTCCCTACCCTGTGAAATCTAATTGTCTTATCTTCCCTGGCTTCCTGACCCTTCTCTTCAACTCTGAGAAAATTCTAGGCTCCACCTAGGTTTCCTGTCTACACCCTACAGTCTTGAAACTCTCTAGGCAGTAAAGTGGAACAATTACAGAGCGCAACTAACTTATTTTCTCTTTTTCACGGATCACTGCCCTTCATTGCCTGATGTCCAATGTCTGGAAACTGTTGTTTCATGTTTTTGTGCAATTTTTCAGTTGTTTCAGGCAGGAGAGTGTATCTTATTCCTGTTACTCCATTTTGGCCAGAGCACAAGATGGCATACCAATTCATAATGTTCTTTTTAAAATCTCTGGCTTTAATCCCTGTTATCATTTCTAAACTGTTTTCTTGTACCTGTCATCTCTTATCTTGATGACTCTGCCAAATTCATTTACATCAACCCTCTATATTCTATGTTTTAATTTACTTCATTAGTTTCTGCTGTTTTATAATTTCCAATGTTTTATTCCCTTTGGGTGTATTCTATATTTCTGTTTCTAATTTCTTAGGGATGTTTAACACATTTGTTATAAACCTTTCATTCCTAAGAAATGAATATTGAGGCTATTAATTTACTTTGAATTACCACTTCAGCTGCATTTCACAGTTTTGATACATAGCTTTTTCTTATCATTCAATTCTAAGCATTTTTAAACTTCTACTATGATTTATTCTTTGATCTGTGAATCATTTAGAAATGTTTTAAAATCCTCAAACTTTAAAAAAATTGTGACAATAAATGAACAAATAAGTAAACAAAAACATTATGCCATTAATTTCTAAGTTGGGATAGGATTACTCTTATAGTTTAACAGTTGATGAAATGTGCTTTATGTTTTAGTATATGCTGTTTTAGTGAATGTTTCATGCATGCTAGAAAAGAATGTATATTATTAATTGATTCACATTTTTAATATATTTACGAGTCAGTGAAATTTGTCAATTTCTAAGAAAGATATGTAAATTTCCCAAGATAATGGTGGGTTTGTCCACTTTTTCCTTGTAGTTCTGGCAATTTTTTATGTATTTAGATGCTGCATTACTTTGTGCATACAAATTTATAATTGGTATAATATTTTTCAAGTTCAAATGAGAATTTGTAAATTTATGTCCCAAAAGAACAGAATAGTTATTACAAAATGTTAGTTTCAGATTATGTGATAACTGAATTTGAATAAAACAAACTAGTTGAAACTTAGCTGAAAATATTTTATTTTTCAGTTGTTGTGGGAACAATGGACCTTACTGCTGAAGGCTGAAGACACAGAAGCCCCATTATGCCAAGATGAAAATGTGATCAGAGTGAAGGTTCAATCACAGCTTTTCGTGGTGAAATCTATACCAGCGCGCTAGAGAATGGCCACTATCCAAAAAGGCAGCCAGTAGATAGAATGAAAGAGTGCAAAACCTTTGGTCTAGGATTTACTAATGTTAAAAAGAAAACTAGATGACAGTGAACAGGTTGGTTAATAAAATGATGTAACTAAAACCAAGCAGAAAACAACAGAAAAAACCCTGTTCTCAATCCCTGTTCTAGGTAACTTCACTGTAAACATCTTTGGTGAAAGCAGTTTCCCTTCAGACATTTTCACAGCACAACTAATGGGCTGTCAACAATTTTGCCTTAAACGGTAGAATAACTGGTTGATAGTTTGGTTTCATTCTCTATTGACCAATCAACCACGTTTGGCAAAGTTAAAGTATTGAAGCTAGATGTCCATTTGTTTTCATTCCTCCATTGACAAAATCCCCATCTTTGTATTCTATATATCTTAGTCCTCATAATGGTCTATACGTATTCTGTTGTTTTAGTTGTGTACTTTGTATACAGTATATTACTGCTTTCAATACATTCTGCATATCTTTGTCTTCTCTTACCAGAGTTTCTTTTCTTTATTCTGACTACTGATATATCTGGATTCATTTTGACCATGTTATTTTGTTCTGTTTCCCCTTTTTTTCTTTCCCTTTTTCTCTTTTCTCCCCCCTTTTTACCTTTTTATTAATTTCATTCATCTATTTTTTTTAAATCTCTACCTGTTTGAGAGTTCGTATTTTCCTGTTACCCTAGGAATCTTAACATATATATTTAACTTAACAAAAATCTAAATAGTTTTGCATTCCTCTCAATCAATGCAAGAACCCTACTCCTCTACAATTTATGAGGTAGGGAAGTTAGATATTTTTAGGATATACCATCAATTTTTACTTTGATTTAAGTATTTTTACTTTTTTTTTCTTTTTCATCCATTCCTTCTCGAAGCTTAGACCCTCCACTGGAGATTGCTTTCCACATTCTTGTCCTTCGCACATAGCCTCTTAGCTCACTTATTCATTTTCTGATATGGCCAGATATCCCAGGATCATCTTATATATTTCCTGTACCACATCTGGGATCAGCCATTTCCCTAAGGAGGCCTTGTTTCTGTTAGTATGAAATGATATTTGGAAATCAAGATCTGTGTGCTAGGAGCATACAACTACTTGGTTGCCCATTGCTAACTAGACCTTTTCAATGTACAGACCTAGGAAAAAATGTATTTTTTAATTACTTACGCTTAATCAATGTATATGAAGTTTTCTTACCAATATCAATATTATTGTTAATAATATGCTTACTGAAAACAGGGGTTTGGTTTTTGGGTGGAGGAGGAGACTTCTTCTTAAAGGTCAAATATATCCCACTAGAGATTTTTAAAAAACACTTGAAATATTTACTCTCCATGTGCCAACTTGATACACAAGTTTATTCATTTGATTTTGCTTTTAAAAGTTGATTGCCTTTTTTAAAGAACGTAATGTTTTTATCATTATGTGAGACATCCATACTGTCTAAAGTAAAATACATAAAACAAGATATATTCAGAAAAGTTTAGCTTCTATCACTGTCCTCTCCAACATATTTCCTTCCTTGTCCTATAAGTCACATTAAAAATATTTTTTTCAGTTTACCTTTCCATTTTTTTAATGTTTATTTATTTTGAGAGAGAGAAAGGGAGAAAGTGCATGCAGTGGGAGAGGGGCAGAGAGAGAAGGAGAGAAAGACTCCCAAACAGGCTTCACGCTATCAACACAGACCCTGACATGGGGCTTGATCCCACAACCATGAGATCATGACCTGAGCTGAAATCAAGAGTTGGATGCTTAACTGACTGAGCTACCCAGGCACCCCAATCCTTCCATTTTTTAATGTAAAAATACATTTACATATTTCCTCCCTTTATTAAACAATAGCATAGCACACACGCTTTTCTCTAATGCACTTTTTTCACTCAAGTATACTCTGTAGCTCATGACATAGAAGAATACAGAGCTCTTCATGCTCTACTCTACCAGCATAGTACTCCATTGTGTGGACATACCATTATTTGTTCAATTAACCCCTTAGACATTTAAATTGTTTTCAGTCTTTGCCACTGTAAAGAGTGTGGCAATGAATAACACTGTAAATTTCTAGCTCAATAAATACATATGCAATGTTGCTAGATATTGTCATATTTCCCTTGTGAGGACTTCCTTTCTCACTACCTTGGAAACATAGGATGTTATTCAAGTCACTTTTCTTAAAAGCAGCTTTATTGTGGTATAATTTCTATACCGTAAAATTCACCCATTTAAGTGTAACATTGCGTTTTCATAAATTTACACAGTTGTGCATTACTACAATCGGTTTTAGAACACTTTTATCACCTCAAAAGCTTCTGTTATGTGCTATTTTAGCCAAATATTTGGTATGGGTTTATTGGTGGGTGGGCATAACACAGATGGCCTAAATTCTGACCCCAAATACATATGATAAACTTTTGGTTAGGTTTTTTTTTTAAGTTTTATTTATTTTGAGAGGGGCAAAGACGACACATGTGGGGGAGGTGCAGAGAGAGAGACAGAGAGATTGAGAGAGAGAGAGAGAGAGAGAGAGAGAGAGAGAGAGAGAGAGATTCCCAAGCAGGCTCCATGCTGCCAGCACAGAGCCCAATGCAGGGTCCGAACTCACGAAATGGAGAGATCATGACTTGAGCCAAAATCAAGAGTTGGACACTTAACTGCCTGAGCCACCCAGGTGCCCCTTGGTCAGATATTCTTTAAGGACTTTTTTTCCTACTTTTCATTTAGATCTAAAGATAATACATAAGTTTCTCTCCTGTCTCTCATTTTCTCTTCTCCTCTCTTGGAGGCACTGTGATAGTTGATTTTATGTGTCAATTTGAGTAGGTTAAAGTATCTAATTATCTAATTAAACACTCATCTAAATGTTGCTGCAAAGGTATTCTGGAGAAGGGGTTAACATCTATAGCCAGTTGACTTTAAGTAAAGAAGATATCTTCAGTAGTCTGACTGGGCCTCATCCAATCAGTTGAAAGAACCGCAGAGCATAACTGAAGTCTCCTGAGGAAGAAAAAACTACTTTTGGACTGTAGCCTCAGTTCCTGCCAGAGAGCTCCCAGCCTGTTGGTCTGCTCTACAAATTTCTGATTTTCAGTGCCACAAACCTGTAAGCCGATCCTTTAGATAAATCTCTCTCTCTCCCTCTCTGTGTGTGTGTATGTATGTATGTACGTATACACACACACACACACACACACACACACATAGAATAATATGCAGTAAATGAAATTATACTGTTTCAACTACCTAGGTTTATGACTAAAAATTATAGATTCCAAATGAAAATTATGTGAGGAGGAGATATATAATTTTAAAGTTGTTAGGCCATTGATTGACACGCAATTTTTCTTCTTTAATGTCTTTGTCTCTTTAAATTACTTATACAATTACTGTTTTGGTATTTTTGTCATTTGAGAATAGATTTTTAAATTAATAGTTCTTAGTTTATAAAACTTTTCAAACTTATTTTATCTAATTGCGGGGAATAATGTGAAAAGATTAACCAGAGGTATTATCCAATTACCAAACAGAGTGGAACTTTGGTTGAAAATTCGCTTAGATTTCCAAAGAACCCTTAGTGAGCAACATACACAGAGTGCTCAGTTTAGGCTTATCTGTGATGGCCAAAGACTGGACCAAATATCCAGATAAACTATGGCATATTCATACAATGGAAAACTATAACAAAATGAAAATGAATAAACTCATGGTACACAAAATTTTTGGATTGATCTCACAACATAATGTTGAATATCAGGATCCACCTTCACAAGTGCATATTGTGTAATTCTACTTATATAAAGTTCAAAGCCAAGCAAAACTAATCTATGGTGATAAAACAACAATGGTTACCTTGGGAGGGTGATGACTGGCAGGGGGGCAGAAAGGAGGTTTCTCGGGTACTACTTGTGTTCTGCATCCTGACCTGGGCAGTGATTATGCAGGTGTGTCCATTATGTAAATATATATCAGACTGTATACACTTTTGTGCACTTTTCTGAATATAGTTATACTTCAATACAAATTTTCCTAAAGAGTAAAAATAAAAAAGACTTTGTGCTTATTTGCACCAAATAAAACCATGGCAATTACCTTCTTAAATATTGTTTTATCTATCTTTTATTGTTTTTGATAATAGCAATGATATTCTGATTAACACTTTGTTACATCGAGTTTCATTTAGCCTTAGCCTGTTCAGCCAATGCAGCTTCTTTACGCCACTTAGCTTTCTTTGCCAGATTCCAACTTGTTAAGGACTCGTGTCGTTCTGCAGCCTAAAAAATACACAACAAGAAAAATTAAATAAATAAGTAAATAAATAACAAAGCAATGTGACTCTCTGGAAAAATTTGTGTTTTATTTATTTATTTATTTATTTATTTATTTATTTTTGAGGACTGATATATATATATTTTCAATATATGAAATTTATTGTCAAATTGGTTTCCATAAAACACCCAGTGCTCATCCCAAAAGGTGCCCTCCTCAATACCCATCACCCACCCTCCCCTCCCTCCCACCCCCCATCAACCCTCAGTTTGTTCTCAGTTTTTAACAGTCTCTTATGCTTTGGCTCTCCCCTACTCTAACCTCTTTTTTTTTTTTCCTTCCCCTCCCCCATGGGTTTCTGTTAAGTTTCTCAGGATCCACATAAGAGTGAAACCATATGGTATCTGTCTTTCTCTGTATGGCTTATTTCACTTAGCATCACACTCTCCAGGTCCATCCACGTTGCTACAAAAGGCCATATTTCATTCTTTCTCATTGCCACGTAGTATTCCATTGTGTATATAAACCACAATTTCTTTATCCATTCATCAGTTGATGGACATTTAGGCTCTTTCCACAATTTGGCTATTGTTGAGAGTGCTGCGAAAAATTTGTGTTTTAGATAGACATACACAGGAGATACTACTCTGTGAAAAGGAGAAGAGTGACTTAAAACGTCTGTCACAGATAGTATCCAAGAAAAATGATCCTCTGGTATAGAAAAAAAAAATTATTTAAGTTGCTGGACTTCTACTCAACAGGACAGCTGATGTCAGCAATCTGCCCTGACCCTCTCTTGGCACACAAAGACATATTTTGGGGCAAAAAATAACAAAAATATTTTCAAATGCTTACACTCAAAAATCAATAAAGGTAAATCCTCAGGTACCAGGAATGGAAAAAACTAAAAAGGCATGAACTGGTGGGAAATAAGAAGGATTGAAGCCAGGATGGGAAGGAATGGTTTCAGGAAGGGGACATTAGGGAAAAATATTGGTTTTAACAGCTGTGAGCTGGAACTTTAATCTCTACACCAACAGGTGAGTCTAGAGTTTGGATCTGGAGTTGGAAGTATCAGGTACACCAATGAAGTGACTAAAATTCCTCTCACTAGCCCAAGGAACTAGCAAGGAAACTAAGCATTTATCTGGGGCATCGGTGGAGGTGGGGGGGTGGGGTAGGGGTGGGGATCACCTGTGAAAAGAAAAGCTGATCAGCATCATAATTAGGAGGCAAGAACTCTAGCTAGAAAATGGATCTGAGAAAATAATCTAAGTGCAGTACAGAGACACAGATAACAAAAAAGTAGAAAAGACAGTTAAGAGACTTTGAGAATAGAATTAGAAGTTCCAACACACATTCATGATAGATAGAGAGAATAGACAGAATGGGTGAAGGGTCCGTATTTGAAGTTATAACAGCTTAGACTTTTTCAGAATTGAGGCCAGCTATAGGTCCTCAGCCTGAAGAGCACAGGAAATCCTTAGCAGAATAATAAAAAAAAATAAAAGACATTGATGAATGCCTAATTTGCACCTCACATTTAATATATCCAAAGTACAGGACTTGGTGTATTTTGCCTCTTGTGCCTACCAGTTCTTTCCCCAGCCATCACCCATCTCCAGCGGCACCATCCACCTAGTTGTTCAAGTCAAAAACCCAGGCATTTTGACTTCTTTCTTCCCTTTTCTTGTCTTTTCCCATATCGAATTTACCACAAAGTTCTATCCTTCCTACTCCCACAAATATATTTCAAATTGCTAACCTTTTCTTCACCTCCAACTATCACAATCTCATTTAAGATATATGCATTAGTTATTTAATCAGATCAGGGTGATATCAGTATAGATGGTGAGGAGTGGTCCAATGGCAGGTATATTTTATTTTTAATTTTTTTAATGTTTATTTTTGAGAGAGAAAGAGACAGGGCATGAGCTGAAGAGGGGCAGAAAGATAGGGAGACACAGACTCCAAAGCAGGCTCCAGTCTCTGAGCTATCAGCACAGAGCCTGATGCAGAGCTGGAACTCATGAACCATGAGATCATGACCTGAGCTGAAGTTGGACGCTTAACCAACTGAGCGCCCCCGGTAGCTATATTTTAAAGTGGAGTCAACAAGATTGCTGATGTATAATGGCTTATTCATGAACACCTAGAAAGATGACAAAATAGTGAGCACCTGGGCAAGGCCATTTTGGAGGGGGTGGTCACAGAAGGTCTCTGATGAGAATGGGAATAAGCTAGCTATGGCAAGGCCAGGGGAAGGAAGGAAAGCCTAGTGAAGAGAAAGGGCTTGGTATATTAAAAAAATAGAAACGAACTACTGTAGATGGGGCATAACAAAGAGAAGACGTTATGAAACAAGGAGGGTCCAGACAGTATCAGCCTCCAGTCTGTCATTAAGGAGCTAGAGAATCATCAACTTGGTGGACAGTCATTTTATCTAGAGTAGGTTATAAAGAAGAGATGACCAAATTTCTTCATTTCCGTGTTTGAATACTTAAGAAATATTTAAGAAATTTTCCATTTGATGAGAATAATTTCAAAGCACAAGTTCTCTGCCAAGCTAATAGAAATGAAAGGATATGTATATAACATCAGTAAGCTAACAGTCCTCAGGCCCTATGTGAATTACTGGGCTCCGATAGTCTCAAAAACCTGAAAAGTAATGATAGGCAGAATCACAGGAATAGGCACAATGGTAATTGGCTACACACCCCCAGAGAGTGAAGAAGTATAGATCCAAGCAAACTCTTCCGTGTGACGAAGTTGTCAAAATCTAGTTCCAACTCTGGCGGCACTATTAGAACATGGTTCATGATCAAAGAAGTTGCAGTCATGCTCTAGTGCATTCAGTTGCAAATGCCCAGTGAAGAGCGACTCTGATAAACTGGAGTGTGTTCAGAGAGCTCAAAATAGAGAAATTAAGACTGGAGAAGAGAAGACTCATGGGGATGTGTTAGTTGTCTCCCAGTATTGGGGGGGTGCTCTTCATGGTAAAAAGTGCTCAGCAGATGGATTTGGGGAAGCAAGAAACAAAATTAGAGAGCAGTCAGCTCTTAATTTCTCTCTAGAAACCACATACAGAAGACGGCAAAGAGAGGGCTCACCTACAGGATACCGACAAGCTGGCCTTGAACACTTCCAACGTTTGCATTTTCATTTCAAGATTTTATTCGATAGCTATGATTGAGTTCATGACTTAAGGAATAATCTAGTCTGGATAACTTTCATGCAGCAAACTTCTTGTGCAGATTTTAACCAGGCTATTAACTGTGCTGTTTTTGTTTTTATCTTTTAATTGGAAATGAGCTTTTGTTCCTCCTACCCATGTATTTTGCATTTGTGGACTCAAAAATTTTGTTTCCTGTAGAATAGATATATATGGGCAGCTCAAGGTATCTAAGATGCAATCGTGCTTACATTAAAAGCACAGCAATAATCCCCAAACTGAGAACAAAGCTCATAATATTGCTTAAAATTCACTAGTCCAGCTTTATTTTAAAGAGATACTCACCCTTTTGGCTGATGCTATCACTGCAAAACAGGCGATAATTGTGAGTCCAATCATTATGTAACAAGCTTTCACCCGAGCTTTGTTTCTTGCAGCATCTATCATTTCTGGCCTAAACCAAGATGTGCATTCTGTTAATCATATTGAAATAATATTATTTTCTGACTGACATGATAGACGATTATTTGTTATGTAAATGTTCCAAAGGTCTCTGAATGCAAACTGCAGATGTGGAAGACATCCAAATGCTAGCCCATTATGTTACCAATTTCAAATTAACAGGTATATTTCCATCTTAATTAATGTTAGTCACCATGAAACCACAGTAGTATATTTAGTTTCTCTTCTTTTATAATGTTTTTTTAACATTTATTTTTATTTATTTTGAGGGAAAGATAGAGAGTGAGCAGGGAAGGGCAGAGAGAGAGAGGGAGACAGAATCCCAAGTAGGCTCCACACTGTCAGTGTGCAGCCCGATGTAGGGCTCTAACCCATGAACCGTGAGATCATGACCTGAGCCAAAATCAAGAGTCAGATACTGAACTGACTGATCCACCCAGTCTCCCCAGTGTATTTAGTTTCTAATTGCTCAAAATATAACTACCAGAGATTATGGCCTGACTCCCTATCTTTTTTTTTTTTTTCCACAGATCAGGGTAAAGGTAAGAATTTAACCTTATACATGTCTCGAATGACTTGTGTTCATTCGGCCCCTCTGTTATTAAGTGGGCTTCATTTTTAGTTTTAAACAGGTGTTTTTTAAAACTCATTTTCATCATTTTGCTTCCTCTCTAGCCTCCGGATCTCATCTTGCCCCCTCCCATCCTATCCTGATTAAAGAGACTATTACACATTTTGTGAAGATGATTATTAAAGGAAAGGTGTTTCCTTCGTGGCTTTTGCATGAAGTTTTCAAAAGAAGTGATCAAAATTACAAAGATTTGTTGAAGAAAAAGATAAACCATCTTCTTTTTCTTATTATTATTCTGAAATTGTAAATACTTATTTGAATACTAGGTAGTCTTATTAATAAAGTTATAGGCAAGTTGTTTAAGATTTTAGCAGTGCTATTTAACAAAGCAGTGTTATGAAAGTAATCATGCCTGTGGGCTTTTGATACTGAAATAAACTTTAACATTTTGGAATAATATGAAGTGGAAGTTTACAGATATACATAATTAAAGAATGATTCTTGAGAATGTGTTCAGCAGTATTCTTTATTATCTAATGTCAAGTTTAAATAGAATGTAGTTGCACTGAAAACAAAATTTAGAAAGACAGGTTGCAATTTTGCTTACAAATGAAAAAATTTTTTAACTTTTCCACCATTTTAAAGAGCACAGAAAACCAATATCTAACTCTTTTCCTTAGATTTTCGACAGATTAATGTACGTTTTAAGATGTTAGTTGTAAACAGGTGAACATATGAAAACATTATTAGATTATATTTGTTGCTGACTTTTGTTCCAGATGGAACCTAAAAGATATGATCTTTTTTACCCATCCATCTGGCTTTGATCTGCTATACCAAATTAGTTTAGCTCTGAAAAAAGAAGAAAAACACAGTTATTAAATATCATTAGGGTATGGTATGATGATTATAGTTCATTATTATTATATGCCCATTAATTAATTATATGCCCATTAAGAGCATGCACAGTGAAAGCTGTTTACATTGTAAGTCTAACAGTTTAGGAGGCACAGCCCTCCTAAAACAACAGTGCCTTGAAATATATATATATATATATATATATATATATATATATATATATAACAGCAAAATGAAAAATATTCAAGTACTTTCATGTTTCTGACCCAAAACTACAATTCCTTTCTTAGGCATCTTATTCAAAGTTAAATTCTCCTGTTTATAACAAGTCTTTTGACTATGATCCTGGGGCAATTAAATTATTTCTGTAAAATGGGTCTCTTCACACGTAGAGCTATATTAACGCAATACTGGATCTACTGTGTTCTGACGAGCATTAGTTTGCACTACTGCAAGTTCTTTACATTTTTTTTTTTTTTTAGTTACCAGTTTATTTGTTTCTATTTACTATCGAAGTATTGATTACTCTGTTGTAGCACTAAAACCCAAAATTCCAAAAAATCAAGCATGGTGTTTTAGCTTCTCTGAGGATAATTTCGGCTGTGGGCTAAGTCTGTAGTTTGGAGTCTATAGATTTCAAGGAAAACAATATTTTTTTAGAATATTAAGAAATGTCTCTGTGGTTGAATAAATGCTAAATACAGTTTTCAAATTCTGCGTTGTTTTCAAATTCCATGTCTATTCCTCATTGAATAATTTGATCCAAGAAAGGGACAAAAATGTTTGAGAATTCATTACTGACTGAACACTTCGCATCACATGTTTTTTTTCCCATTTATTTGAGATGCTTTTGATAACTAGTAAATAAAAAGTAATAAAAGTGTAGACAAGTACAGCTGAAACTTACGTAACATGTGTTAACTATACTTCAATTAACAAAATGTAAAATTAAATTTAAAAAAGTGTAGTCGATATGAGCAGAACAAGATATAGGCCCAGTTTCCATTTTCCATTCTAATAGGCATTGCTTACATTATGTAAATATAATATACAGGACATCTGAAATCCTTATTTGATATTACAGTTCTAGTCTCCCCATTAAAAAAAAAAAGATCAGCTTAAAAGGTAATAGATTGATTTTATCCTTCCTTCCTCCCCTTTTTTATCCGCTCCCTTGTGAAAACTCCGGAAAGTAACTTGGGCTTGCATGCACTGAAACTGTAGAAAGACGGTTTTTACAGGTTAACTTTACCCTTGGGGTGAAACTGTCAGCTTGAGTTTTATCATTTAAGCGAACCACTATCTTGGGTTTGGGATGGTGAAGAGGCCAGCGAGGCTGGTGTCCCAGAGTCCTAGCCCGAGTAAACCCGGCGCTCCATGGGCTGCAGAGCCCTGTTACAGCAGGTGTCTCCCGCCCCAAGATAGGAGGTCCTATAGATGGGGCTTCCTCCCAGAGACTCTCCAGTCCTCCCGGGAGCCATGATCCTTCCTTGGGTGGAGCAGGGATCTGCTCCGCCGGCAGAATTCCTCTCCCTCTATGGGGACCCCTCAGGAACCCGGGGAAGCACTGGCGGACCATGTCTTCCGTGTGGCCTAAGTGCTTCGCTGCCTTGCGACTAGGAGCTCGCTGGGAGCGGGTATCTGGGCGACGCTGCGAGTGCCCACTGAACTTCTGGGTTTTCACTCAACTTCAGCAATCTCCCTGTAAGCTTATGTGCCCACTGTCCAGTCAAGGAACTTGACATTAAACCTCACTACGGGGAGGCTGGGGAGGCACATTCCTTAAGGGGGTAGATGTTGTGGACCAGCGCGGCCTCCTCCGCTCCCAGGAGAACCCAGGTCCGGAGGTGGATGGACCCCGCACCCCTTACAGGCGCAAGACACCAGGCGGCGCGGCACAGGCCACACTTACGGGATCCGAGGCGGGATGTCCTCCATCGTTTTGAAACGTCCGGTCCACAGCAGGATTTTCTTGTCGAATTGCGAAGGCTTGTACTCGGCGGGGACCCGGTGCACCTTCCCTGCTGCGAAAGCGACAGGGGTGGACGGAGGGACCGACAGACCGACGGCACAGTGGCTCAGTGCGCACCCACGCCTCCACCTCCCTCCCTCACCCCAGCCCCGGCTCCACGCCGGCCGCTCCGCATCCCCTCCCTCCCAGGTCGTTCCCAGTCAGGACTCCCCCCGGACCTTGGGGCCCAGAGCCGCTGGGGGCACGGCTGCTACAGTAGCGGGGCAGACCCCGAGGCCGCGGAGGCGCTAGGGCCCGCCACGCGGCTTCTCCGTGCGCTCCCGGGGCGCAACGGAAGATGCGCCCCAGACCGAGGCGCAGGGGGCCCCCGACAGCCGCGAGCATGCTGCGCCCCTTCCCGCGCTCCCAGCCGCCGGCGGAGGACTGCTCAGCTCCCCGGCCCGGCCTGGCCCGCCCCGCCCCGCGTCGCTCCCAGGGGAGACCCCGGGGCGCAGCTGCAGCCTCTGGCGCGCGCACACCAGCTCCCGGTCTCCGCCCCCCGGCCCGCGACCTCGGACCGGGGTGCCACGGCCCTGGGGGGGCCGATTCCCTCCCGGGCGGGGCCCCGGGGAAGGCCTGCCTCTGCTGAGACTGCTGCCTGCAGCTCGTTTTAAAGGCATTTCTTCGTACCGAGTAGAAACGCGTTGCCATCAGGCTTTCACCCTTTGGTTCCACTGGTTGGCGCCAAGAGAATCAATCTAAACCCTCTCCTCCGGGAAGAACCAACAGTCGTTCAAGGGCAGGACACGCCAGATGGTTTCCAAGTAAGTGTGAGGACGTTCAACACACTTCTGAATTCCGTGAAGAGTGATTTTGAAGATGGCTCTTCACCCCACACTCCACTCCCAGACTTTTCCTCTTTTCTACGCGGAACAGCCTCAGTTGCCACAATTTATTTTTTTCTATCCATTTCTTCCTAACTCCGCAGACTCTCCAAATGTTCTTCAAAATGAGCCTTTCTTCTACTCTCCACCATCTTCCCTCTGCAAAAAGGGGGGAGAATCTGCTGTTCTCTGGCATCTGACGGGAAACAGGGACTCAGAAAAAGGGCTTTTAGGAAAGCTGTCTACGCTGAAGGAATTTACTTATTCCGTTTACTCATCTTCCAGGGGCAACAGACCTCAGCCAGGGGAAAGTGATCTTCAGGACCCAGCACCAGGCCCAGCTCACCCTCATCCTGGTTCCACAGACAGACACTTTTAGTTGCATCTCCAGATCTTTCTTTTCTTCCTAAACCAGACTGTCAGGCTCTTGAAGACAAGATCTCTGCAACTCCATGTGTCTTTCACTTAACAAACAATGTTTAACAAAAGATTCCTACCTCTGTACAGAAGTATGCATTTTAAGGGGTGGGCTTTGCCTTCATACAAAGGTTGAAACCCCTGCTTTAAGACTAAAGAGTTGCACAATCATGAGCAAATCATGTCATCAGTCTTGGTCTCCTTTGTAAAAGAATTCCTACTCCTCAAGTTCATTCATGCAATGACTAAAAAAAAACCAAACCTACCAAATCCCAGCTACTTCTCAGAGCTGGGGATAGAGCACTGAACAATGTCAAGTGAGGATTAGTAGATAAAGAAACACATAGCAGGGTGGGGGGAAAAAAAAGTAAGCAGGGGTGGGATGAGAGCTATTTGGAAAGGGTGGCTAGGGATGATACCCTTCTAATTGTACCTGGCATATAACAACATTTCAAAAGATGTTGTCATTTCTTCCCCATTCACAGCTCTTGTCTCACCAGTCCCACAACACAAGGACATTTTAATTTGTGAAATCTCATGTAGGGAATTGTAGGAGACTATGATGTTCCAAAAGGTAAGGATTTTATTTTATTCATCACTGTATCCCTAGGATGTAGCTGAAAAATTAACACTTAGTAGATGCTTAATAAATATTTGTTAAATGAATAAATGAATGCAAGTCTTCAATAATAAAATAGACTGGGCTAGTTAAGAAAAGACTAAAGCACTTGAGAATGTGCTACACAATGAACTGAATGAATTCCTGCTTGACAAAGTATGTTGTCATAGATAATATTTGATTGTTTCAGGAATATACTACTTGAAAATTCTCCCATTATTAAAATGTATTATTTTTCCTTTTAAGATTTTATTTTTCTTTGTGTTTCAGAGAAGAAATATCCATAGAGCTAGAGAAAAACATCTCTGGGAAACAACAGTTCATTAACAGTTCATTGAAGAGTATTAAACTAGCCAAGTAAGTTTATTTCCCTGGAAAGAACCAAATGTCAGGCATATACACATGATTTTCTATGTCAAGCTTCTCTAGAATTGCAGAGTGACAGAGCAAGAGAATAAGAGGTTCTTTCATGAGAAAAAGAACAATTTGCATTCTATTCCCTATTCCTTATGGGATTAAAATATCACTATTTGGCAGTGGTCATAAAATATAGCTGCATGAGATGTTTTCTTTAGTTCTCGAGTTGGATCAAATTACAAAACAAAAACCAAAAAAACAAAAAACAAAACCTCAAATCAACTTCTGGTAGAAGAAAAAGCTAATCATAGCTAACTATGTTCTATTCTTTTTTTCTTTTCTCTTCTTTTCTTTCTTTTTTTTTCAACCAGGACAGTTTACATTCAACAAATATTTACTGAGTGCCTCCTATGGGCTGGGCACTGTTCTAGGATCTGAGGTGGCAGCAGGTAAGCAAATAATAATCTTTGCCCCTTACAGAATTTACTATTAATCCATGGTGGTTTTGATTTACCCATTCTCTACTATATTATTTTTCAATCTCATGATTCATCTGATTTGTATATACTATTTTTAGTTTTGTTCCTTCAAAACTGATTAGTTTTTTGATTTAGTATGGTTTTGATTTTTGGTTAGTATGGTTTATGTTTCCATTTCTTATGGCTAGTTACCTCTTAGGATATACTGTTAAAACTAGGAATGCATTTTTTTTTTTATTCTTTTCTGAGAGAGACAGAGCCTGAGTGGGGGAGGGGCAGAGAGCGAGAAGGAAAGGAAGAATCCGAAACAGGCTCCAAGCTCCAAGCTGTCAGCACAGAACCCAACGCGGGGCTCAGACTAACAAACTGTGAGATGATGACCTGAGCTGAAGTTGGATGCTTAACCAAGTGAGCCACCCAGGCACCCCAAAAGGCATTTTAAATAAAGTTATTATATAGACTAAGCGGAAAGTGTGGGTAATTTTTGTTTTGTTTTGTTTTGTTTTAGAGAGAGTGCACTCAAGCAGGGGAGGGAATCAGGGAGAGGGAGAGAGAATCTTAAGCAGACTCCATACCCAGCATGGAGCCCAATGCGGGGCTTGATCTCATGACTGACTGTAGGATTATGACTGGAGCTTAAATCAAAAGTTGGACATTTAACCAGCTGAGCCACCCAGGTGTCCCAAGTGTGGGTAAATTTTAAATTATTTAATTATTATTATTTATTATTGAGGACTGTGTGTTCGCTATGGGGCTAAGGCACGAGATGTCACCATTGCTGCAGAGCTGTTCCTGAGATGCTCCCATTCTGGCTAGGGTGATAGTCCCTCATCAGTAAATGCCTTGCTCCCAAATGAAGGGTGGGATAGGACCTTAACTAATTTGTTTTCCAATCCCCTACTAATCTTTCTGTAGGGAAAGTTCTAAAGAAACAGTTTACCTGCAGACCCAACTCACATTAGTGCCCAGTGCTTCAGGCAACCTTATCTAAGTAGGGGGTCCAAGCGAGAGCCCAATGACCCAATAGGTAGTAAGCATAGGTTTAGTACACAAGCAGAAAGTCAAAATGAGATCTGAAAAACCAAAATGAGATGATCCAACATATGGGTCTCCTTGTTGTTCCTTTTAATTCCCTTTTCCATTGCTGGAATTTAGTCTTTCATTCTCTCTCAACCATGCTGTCGGAATGACCTCCAAAGCATTTTCCCCACCTCCGGTCTGTTCTTTCTGTAATCTTTTCTCTGTCTAGTTTCCAGAGATAATTTTTCAAATCATGGGTGCAATGATGTAAAACTTTCATGGGACCAGTCTCGCCCCTATTCCCTCTCAGACCCTGCACTCCACATCCCTATCCACAGACTACAAAGAGGACCCTGAAAAAAATCATAACGAGGCAGGGGGACTCTTTCAAAGTCTCCTGCTTTGATATTCTGCATGGTCTGACTTACATTCTCTGTCTTCTCATATCCCTAGACATTTAAAATGTCACTAATCACGGGTCGGTAGGACACATAGAATTATTGTGCTAATACTGATGTACAACAGCTATTGATTAACATTACAGTTTAGTTCTAGCTTGGAGAGCTGGGTCTGCACTGTGTGTGTAACCAGTGCTCATCAGGGCGTGGCTGGGTTCTGACTGGTTGAGTCACATGTTGTCCCACTCTCCTAAATATTACTCTGAGAAATACATTCAGAAGAAAGCAGGTTGGATTAACTGCTCCTGCACTGTTCAAAACCTTTTCTGTGTCCAATAATACATACCTTCTATTTGTTCTGGAAATAGCAGATCTGAAATGCATGCATACTTATTAATTACTGTTCATGCAGACTGCCCCAGAATAGTCATTGAAGGGGCAGGTGCCATGGCCATGTCTCTCACATTCTTTGGCTTAAAGGTTATTTTAAAAAAAATTTTTTTAACATTTATTTATTTTTGAGACAGAGAGAGACAGAGCATGAACGGGGGAGGACATTCTTTGGCTTAAAGATTATTTAAAAAAATTTTTTTTAACGTTTATTTATTTTTGAGAGAGAGAGAGACAGAGCATGAACGGGGGAGGGTCAGAGAGAGGGAGACACAGAATCTGAAACAGGCTCCAGGCTCTGAGCTGTCAGCACAGAGCCCGATGCGGGGCTCGAACTCACGAGCCGTGAGATCATGACCCGAGCTGAAGTCGGACGCTTAACCGACTGAGCCACCCAGGCGCCCCAGGTTATTTTTGTAGTCTACTTCAATGTCTCTTAAGACTGTTTCGTGTGTCAGAGTGTATGCAGTTGCCTAATCACTTTATAGTGGGGGCAGCCTCTGGTCCCCAGTGATCAATTTCAAACTCCAAAATTCCTGGTAACAATCTTGTGTGACGAAGTTAGCATTTTACAATCCCAAGAACTGAATCTGATATACAGTTTTCACACTTTAAGCACAATGATTGTGTGATTCAAATCTGCATGCTTTGGTAGAGTTTTGAGACGACTTACTTGTGCTTTTCCAGCTCCCTGTCCCACACCATCTTTCTCATACACACACAGAAAGAAGTGGTCTTACAAAATGAATCAGACCCCTTATAAATGTGTACTATAATACCTTTCCTAGATAGTTACAGTTAAAGAAGTTTGTTCTTTCATAATGTGAATGATGCTGCCCCCAATTCCCTTAAGATAATTATCTCTTATCCTACATGCATTGTGCAGTTCTTCATCAGCTTCTCTCAGCTGCTTATTTCTCTCTTGACTTCTACATTCATGTTATCTTGGAAATTGGGAACTGGTGGGCACCTGGATGGGTTCAGTTGGTTGAGCATCTGACTCTTGATTTTGTCTCAGGTCATGATCCCAGGGTCATGGAATTGAGCCCCAAATTGGGCTCCACACTCAGCATGGAACCTATTTAAGATTCTCTCTCTCTCTCTCTCTCTCTCTCTCTCTCTCTCTCTCTTTCTGTCTCCCCCTGCCCCTCTTCCCCACTTGTGTGTTCTCTTTCTGAAAGAAAGAAAGAAAGAAAGAAAGAAAGAAAGAAAGAAAGAAAGAAAGAAAGAAAGAAAGAAATTGGAAACTGGCCTGTTTGAATGTTTTGTCTTTTCAGGGATAAAAAAGTCAACATATCAAAAGAATTGTTTTTTCTCTTTCAAACCTTTTTACTTGGGGTACTTATACTGACTTCTGATTTCCAGTGTGAAGTATAATAATATCTAAGCATAGCTAATTAAAAAGGCAGTGACGAACTTCTGTTGTTATTCATACTTTTCATTACACCATTATCTACAAATGGAAACAATTATTATTTATGATCATGATAATGAAGATTCACGACAGGATTTGTTACAGATGATTAGCTCAAATGATTTAAATTATCAGAGCTCTCTAACAAGAGGTCTGGGTTGGGTTAAAGGACCAAACTCTAGGGAAGGTTTTTATGGTTGAAACTGAATAACTAACAGAATGTTAAAGGTTAAAAACCAGCTATTTTATTTGTTCATTAATTTCTTCATTCTTTCTTTCAACCAGAAAGTATAGATTAAACATCTATTCTCCTGGTTTTGGAATTTTCATTATAACCTCTGCTGTAGTGAGGATTCTTGATGTATCTCCTTGGGGGTGTGTGTGCAATAGTTTGTCTTGGGGTGTTTACCTAGAAGCAAACTTTCTGAATCTAGGAATAGTCTCATTTTGGAAACTAAATGTCTAATTTAGTGTCATGATAAATATTCTGGGCTTTATTTAAAATGAAACTGGACTCCCTGTCTGAGCTCAGGTTTCAAGCTGGAAGGCTGCCATGAGGATGGGTGTGTGTGTGTGTGTGTGTGTGTGTGTGTGTGTGATCAGCTTTTTATCTATCACCTCTCTGCTTTACGCTTCTCTTCAACCTCTGCTTGGCTCTACCTCTCATCTCCTTTACTAGGTCCCCCAGGGCTCCCTCAGGTCTGGAAAAAAGAAGGGGCAGGAGAAGACGAGAGGGACAAGAAAGGTCTTACTTGACAGATTTTTGTGTGTGATCTGATGTAGGCGCTCTCAGTCTCTGATGCTGTCAGCAGCTGACTCTTGCTCTTGGTCAGGGTGGTGGCACTTTTTATAGGTTCCTGAGAGATCCTGTCCACAACCCTCCGCCATACCAGGGGAGTTTGAGCTTGCTCCTGGTGCACGTACATCTCTTTTCTGCCGCCAGACAAACAGCTTCAGTCACAACCTTCTGCCTTTAAATTTCGTAGTCAAGGGTCAAACTGCAGAGTATGTGTGTCAAGTTCTCCAAGAGGTTCTTCCCAAACTTCTCTCACTTGGTTTGAAGTGAGAGAAAAGAATTTTTCCTCCACCACCCTCCTACCAATCCTGGAGTGGGAATGAGGGAAATTCCAAAGCAAAATCTAGACTGGTGTTTGACTATCTGGGTATCGTGGACTTGCCAAGTTGACACATAAAATTAACTATCACGAATGTCTATTAGAACTCCAGTAGGAGGTGATATGAAATCTGATGTGAAATCGGCATATGAATATACAAGTGTAGAGTTTAGGACATGAATGGAAGACCTTTCAGCATATGAATGGTATTAAAAATCAGGGGTTGATGGGATCACCAAGAGAGTGAGTATAGATAGCAAAGAGGACCAACGACTGTGTCCTGGAACATTACAACATTAAGAGATCAAGGACTAGAGGAGGAACTAGCAAAGGAGAGTGAAACAAGCATCTACTTTGACTGGAAGAAGAAGGAAGAAAGAGTGCAATGTTTTCGAACCAAAGTAAAGAAACTATTAAGGAGGAAATGTGACCAACCGTATCCAATACTACTGAAGGTCAGGTAAAATTGAGACTAAGAAATGGTGATGTTAGTGTTTAGCAACATGATACCTTACCAAGAGTGCTTTTGGTGCAATGGTGGGAGATAAAGCCTGACTGAAGTGGGTTTAAGAGAGAATGGGACTCCCTGAAAGTGCTGGGATGGCTGTTGTCCTGGCATAATTATTATTAGTGCTTTCTTTCATTCCCAGAATGTTCCTGTTTGCATGATAAAATATATGTTTACCCCAGAGGAGAGAAATTGGAGACAGAGAATTTAAATATTCTCTTAAAAGGAAATTTGGAATACAAGTGACAGAGTAGAAAACTCCTCAGACATTAAATAAACAATTGTTACTTGGTTTTAATATTAAATTTTAGCACATAATGATTAATAGATGCCCAATTTAGTAGTTTTCTCCTCATCTCCGTTAGTCTGAAGTAAACACGAAGGCATATTTAGTAGCTCATGAAGAAGCCAGCTGCAAATCACTTGAGAATATATACTGCAGACATGTTTGTTCTTCAATTTGGTTATTCCCTATGCTCCTGTCCAGCTCATCTTCTAATACTCCAGGAAGAGCAAAGTTTGCATCTGAGGAAGTGCAAATTCTCCTGTGGTCTCAGTATCATCAGCCCAGCGGTAATGGCTAAGGGTAGATACATCCCCAGTAACATATGCCATGGCACTTGTAGCATGTTTTTGGCCTGATGTTAAAGAAGCTTGTGTTTCTCACCAGGTCTTATTTGTTTCTGATGCCCCAGCTCCTCACATAATTCCTAGAAGGAAATCATAGCTATGATCAGAACTGGGCAACGGAGGCTTTGCACCAGGAAATCCAACTTACATGATGCAAAAAATTTCTAATAAAGATTGTTAAACATTTTTCAGTTTTAAATTTTGTTTCATTTATATGTTGACAACATAAGCACTTCTATAGCATCAAAGAAATACTTGAATTTAGTACTGAGTGAGCACAGAGTTAAGCTAGGAATACCAGATGGTGTTTAATGCTTATTATAATAATCAGTGAGCCATGACATGAATTATGGAACATACTTGAAATGTCAAAATGATTTTTCCTGCATCAAGGGTGCATATTGTAAACATTGGAAAACCTTCAATGAATGAATAAATGGTGAAAAAGTTTCCAGTTTTTCAGTGAAGATTTTGTTCGTATGCATTATAATTAGAATATTTGGGGGGGGGAGGCAATTTCTATAACCATGTTTCACCAAAGGAGAAAAATGTGTGAAAGTTGAAACTGAGGATTATTGCTCCGCTAATATTAAAAATTGTATTTTTTCAAACAATCAATTTAAAAACAAAACAATCAATTTAAAAGTCTTTGCTAAGACTGTATCTTACCATTTATTTACTTGTTTATTTGTTTATTTATTTATTGATTGATGTTGGTAGACTAATAAGATATATAGTTTAATGCCTGTATTAGTCAGTATTGGGATAAATGGAAGCACCAGTATTAGTGTTTATCAGGAAGTCGTTCTAAAAGTGTTCTATGAGGATCTCAATTCCTGTTATTCTGTGGTCTATAAATAAAAAGTAAAAACATAATTGCCCACCAGGTGGCAGTAGTATGTCAAATTGTTCTACAAACGCACCAGCAGTGTAGGGGCACTTTACTAAATTCTTGGGATATGAAGGAATTGAGTTCTGTCCCTGCCTTCAACTAACTCAGTCTCTTCTGCAGCTGAAATATATGTGCTTTGTGTCTTTTTTTTTCTTTTTCTTTTGGTAGTAAAAATTGTAAGTATAGACTATTCTCTTGAGTTAGAAGAAAGTCAGGCTACCATAGTTATTTTGCCAGTGTGGAATCTGAGCTACCAAGTGGTTTTGTGATGTTCCTGGAATCAAATTATGAGCATAGTGTCATTCCCCCTCTGAGCCAAAAGTAAACCTAATAGACATTCTGTGATGGTATTTCCGCTAAAAAAATATGTGGTTTTAGGCATTGTGCTTTTTTCATATTTCTCAGCCTCCAGACAATTAAAACTGGTATTTATTGATTAGAAAGGAATTCTACTTTTAAGGTAACTAGTCACATCCTAACCAGTGTCAACAGAGTTGCAAGTTGGTGGGAACAATCTTACTCTCATCATCTGTACATTTCAATATACTCCATTAGGATATTTGAATATATTGTATATTGTTATAATCATATTAAAGGTAACGCAAAATTATCCCATTCCCATATCCTCAACACAAATATTTTCTATCTCTCCATGCTTCTTTAGAATCTTTATCTACATTTATACACAGTTCTAATTAAAGTACTCATAACATTTAAATTTTTTCACTTAGTTCATAAACCATATTTTATCTTTTAACTTCATCTTTACATTTATCTTTTTATGTGGCATCTTAATATTTAGTTACAAAGAAATGTTCTAATTTATTTTATTTTTGTGGTGGATACAGGTTTTATGTAATTTTATATGTTGTAGTTTATAGAATGCGTGATGTTCTGGGTGGCCTGAGTTCAGATATTTAATTCTGTCTGTAAATATTCTCATATTTGTCAAAACATGTTCTGAATTTGATTCCCAACACCTGTCACGAACCATGTAAATGTGTGTGTGTGTGCGTGTGCGTGTGTGTGTGTGTGTGTGTGTGTGTGTGCTTGCCAAGAGTTTTATTCTGGGAAACTGACTTAAGGAAATTATTCAAACAAACTAGAAAGTCTGAGTAATACAATGTTAAGATGTTTCTTCATACTTTATTTAAATTCTAGGAATGTTAGCATAACTTTATTTTTTGTAACTAATGTTTTTCTTTTCTCTTTTTTCTTTCTGCATTTCTATAACCAAATAACTGCCATGAAGTTCACTTGGGTGTAAGGTTGAGATCTAAATCAGTTTTCTTGATATTTCACTACAATTATCTTTCTCTATTTATTAAGTAATGTTCACCTTCCTGGAATTATGTGATTCCTATTTCACTGAACATTTAAACACAATATA
Source organism: Prionailurus bengalensis (assembly GCF_016509475.1). NCBI lineage: Eukaryota > Metazoa > Chordata > Mammalia > Carnivora > Felidae > Prionailurus > Prionailurus bengalensis. The sequence continues at coordinate 105,427,972 of NC_057349.1, forward strand.
TAAATTGGTTTATTTGAGTTTTAAAATTTTTATTTATGTTTGTTTTTGTTTTAGTATTGCATCATTTAATTATTGTTACTTTATCTGGAAGGGCTTATGATGCTTGGCCACTTCTCTCACCTTTATCATTATTCTTCTCTAGAATATTCTTTACCACTTATTTTTCTATTTTTATTACATAAAACATATTTTTATGATTTTCGTTGGGATAACACCAAATCAACAAATGGACTGGTTAAGAAATTATTTTTATTAAATTTTTATTCTGAAACAAAACATGATCATTGTAATGAAAATTCAGACCATAGTAAAACATAGAAAGTGAAAGTCTCAATCACACACTATTTAGGGAAAACTCATATTATCAGTTAGATACCTGTCTTTCCAATCTTTATATATATTATCTATGCAAAAACTACACTGTTCTGAAACTGGTTTTCATTACTCACAATGGATGGCAGTCTTTTAATATCTGTTCATATAAACTTGTCTCACTTTTTCAAATGGCTGAACAGTCTTTTATTGAACAAATATAATTTATTTAGCAAATTCTTTATGGACCTTTAATTTCTCAACTTTCTAAAATTTTTTTTTATTATTACAAGGATTGTTACGAGTAACATCCTCTAAATAAATACATCTCCCTGTAGTTGAGAATGTATTCCTGAGGTCTAAAATTGTAGCAGAAGGATTGCTAAGTCAGAGGCTTCCTTTAATTGTGATAGATAATTCAGAAATTGGCCCCTAAAAAGTTGCTCTGAGGGGCGCCTGAGTGGCTCAGTCAGTTAAGCGTCTGACTTCTGCTCAGGTCATGATCTCCAGGCTCATGAGTTTGAGCCTTACATCCGTCTCTGTGCTAATAGCTTGGAGACTGGAATCTGCTTTGGATTCTGTGTCTCCCTCTCTATCTGCCCCTCCTCCACTCACACTGTCTCTCTCTCTCTCTCTCTCTCTCTCTCTCTCTCTCTCTTTCAAAAATAAATAAACATTTAAAAAATAAAAAATAAATAAAAAGTTGCTGTGAATTATCCTTCCATCTTCAACATCTAATATTTCCTATTTCCAAACCAAACATGTCAGTTTAACATATTTTGAAGGTCTGAGAATACCTGTCTTTTTATTTTGGGTAAACATTCTGTGGAACACCTCCTTTCCTCTTGTTCCATATGTGGTTTTGATTGATTCACTGGAGAAACAGGTTTTTATGATTTTAACCTGGTATTTTGACTTAGATGTCTGTAAAATTATTTAATGTATCTCCTCAAAAGTTTAAGTATTTTAGGTCAAAGGCATGAAAATACTTATACAACTCTAGAAATCTTTTCCCTTCTTGATGTTTAGTGCACACAAATTTGTATGGTCAAGTAGCAAGTTACAGAGTGTGGATTCATATCATCTTGAATTCGTTTCCCAGATAGCTGTGGGAGTTTAGGCAAGACACTTACTCGTACTCTTCCTTAATTTCCTTCTTGGTTATAGTCACCAACCTCACAGGTTGTTGTGAAAACAAATAATAACAGTGATGAGGATAGTAATAATATTTTGAATAGTGATTTATAGCTTTCAAAGCACTTTGGCGCACATTATCTCTTTTGATCTTTATAATAACCTTATATGGTAGATAAGACAAGCATTTTATCATCAGTTTTTCACATAAGAAAACTAAGGCACAGTTAAGATTTGGTAAAATTATCAACAAATGTTTCTTTGAGAAGTCAAAGTTATTACACAAAGGTAATACCAAGGGCAGGGAAATACGTACGTGTTCCTAGCAAGGAGCATTAGGGAATACTGTCTGTGTATGGCATTTCTTTTTCCAACATTCCAAGGATGTTTGTTGTGAGAAAAAGACTGTTCTGTGACCAGCTTTTTTTTTCCCTTCACATTTTACACCAAAACTCTTTGTATATAGTTATACAAGAAAGTTTAATTACTAGAAAACAGAAATGTATGTGTGATTTATAAATGCTTACGTTGTATAGAAACTGAGAATTATCAGACAGGCATTGCTTTTACATGGCGCTTCATGTCCCCCATGCCCAATGAAGATAAGATAGCCAAGTGTTCTTCCCTCCATCATCACTGGAAGCTTTGGCTATGCATCTAACTGTAGCTTCTGTTTTCTCTTTCACTAGAAACTTATTACCAGCACTGATGTGTACATATGCATATATTTTTGGTTTCTGGAGAGGAAGAGCATACACCTGAAAGAAAAGAAAGCCTTGGGGTTCCTTGGTGGCTCAGTCATTTAAGTGTCTGACTTTGGCTCAGGTCATGATTTCGTGGTTCATGAGTTCAAGTCCTGCTTCAGGCTCTGTGCTGACAGCCTGGAGTCCGCTTCAGATTCTGTGTCTCCCTCTCTCTCTGTCCCTCTCCTCTCACACTCTGTCTCTCTCTCTCTCTCTCTCTCAAAAATAAATAAACATTAAAAAATTAAAATAAAAAAGGAAAGAAAGAAAAGAAACCTTGACATTAACAGAAGCATAGCTAAAGATCCAAAACTTGGATTACACTTTTTGAATCTATTGTTCTGGTAAATACTTTCAAATGTTCCCTGTTTTCCACAAACAGAATGCAAAAAATATCAAATCATAAAGTTCTTTATCAGTGGAATGATTAATAATTTTTCTCTGTAGCTTGGTCTATGTCAATAACAAATAACTCTTTGGGGCACCTGGGTGGCTCAGTCGGTTAAGTGTCCAACTTTGCCTCAGGTCATGAGTTCGAGCCCCGCATCAGGCTCTCTGCAGTCTGCACAGAGCTTGCCTCAGATCCTCTGTTCCCCTCTCTCTCTGCTCCTCCTCTCCTCTCTTTCTCCAAAATAAATAAACATTTAAAAAATAACTCCTTTGGAGTATTATATTTCCCATAGAATCAGATTTGCAGTACAATGTGTATTTGTCACTTGGCGATTAAATATTTCAGTAATTTAATTACATTATTTAGCTCCCTTCCCAGGAAACTGAAATCTGGAAACATGTATCTGACACTGCTTTATTGGGGATACAGATGGGAAATAAGGAAATTTTTTTTTCATAAAATGATAGGTTTAAAGAGTGGGCAGCCTGTTCTTTTCAATTACAACAAGAAATAGTTATTGAGAGCTTACAAAGTACTGGAAATTTTGGATACCAAAGTAGGTGAAATAATATCCTTGTCCTGAAGGAGTTCACATATTAATCTAGTTAGAACTATAGAATTATAGGCTCAAAGGAGGTTTGAAATAAATTCATCCCTTTACCTTTCATTTTACAGATAGAAAAATGTAACCATTGATATGAAGTGCAAGTGTTTTAGTCATTGTTCGTTAGTTTAAAATAATAGAAACCCAAGAAAAATAAACTGAAGAAAAAAGGAACATTTTCTGTCTTTTATAGCCAATAGTTTAAGTATAGTTCAGCTTTTGGCACAGCTAGATGAAGGTGCTCAAGTGATTCTCTCCCCCATCCCCCACCTCCACCCTTTCCCCTCCCCCTCCCCTTCACCTCCCTCCTCTTGCCTTTGGCCCTCCATTCCTCCCCTCTTATCACTTGACTCTGCTTCACTTTAATTTTGACCTCATTATCTCCTGTGTCAAACTGGTCTCGTTCATGGGATAGGAAAGATGATGATTGGAAGCCCTATCATTCACAAACCAATATCAGGGAGTCTTTCTGTCTCCCACTACGGGCAGAAAGGACACAGAAGGACTCTTATGGCTCAGTTATGAGCCACCCTTTGCCACTGTGGTGCTCCAAGATTGACAGTCCTTCCAGAGGCACATAGAGTGGACAATTCTTCAAATAATTCTGAAAAGGAATGGGGTCTGGTAAGGTAACATAGCAAATACAGAAGGAGCTGAGATCAGAAAACAAACCTCATAGGCTATGAAGTTTCCAACATTACTGCGGATTATGCCTGTTGAGGGCTCTGGTGTCCACTTCTCTTGTCTGCCATGATGCCCAGAATGAATGGTACAAGAGCAACCACTATTCCTAGCCTTGATTTCAGTTATTATCTGTCTTGTTCCATTCTATGTTTGATTTTTTAACAAATACCTATTTTAAGAATTTTATTAAATATGTTTTCCTTTTATGAAATTCACTTCAGATCTTGGAAATAGGTGGTTGCAAACATAATAAATAAATTGTACCCATCAATACTTTTCCTGTGCTTTTGACTGACATGGTGGTCTCTTACTTACTAGATGTTCTCACTTCTATTCAGTCTCATAAAAGGACAAAGCAGTTTTTCTGATATTCTGGATTCCATTAGTTTTATGTGGTAACTCCCAGAACCTGGCTTCAGGTTCTCTGTTTTATCTGAGCATTTACAATGGATAGCCCTTTAGATGAGAAATACTTTTAACACAGGCTCACTAGTTAATTTCACACTGGATTTTTTGCTTTTGGCTTGTACATTTTTTTTTGTCATGCCTTCTGTGTCTAACAAGCAAGAAACATCACATTCACATATTTATAGATATTATAGGATGGCTACTTGTAAAAATGAGAAAATATTTGATTCGTTTGTTTTTAGGTGGGTCTGGAATTTTCAAAATTTCATTTTCTCATAATCTGATTTTGGCTGGAGATGTAATGCCAGGTACCAGAAAAATTATGTAAGAGTACGAGTTGTAAAATGGAAGAAATTTCAGTCACCTGAGATTTTCCTACAAGGGGCTCTTGGACGTGAATATATCTACTTGCTGTGTTCAGTCTCCCAAGCTTCACAGTCTTTGTGGCTTGGCCAATCATTAAAGCAGACAACAGGCAGCCCACACCTGAGTTCATCAGGCTCTTTGCTTCTATTACATATTCTCTAAGCCTAAGAAATCCAGGGCTAAAAAGTAGCTTCATAGTGTTGGCCACCAACACTTCTTCTGTCTTGTTGCTCCGCCCTCCTCAGCATGCAGGTCCCATCTCATGGTCCAAGATGGCTGCTCCACTTCTGCATAGGAGTCAGCAAGAAGAGGAAAGGAGCAGCGGGAGGGCATACTCCTGTCTTTTTAGTAAGTTCCACTTACCACTTCCATGTTCAGTTGTTCATGTGTTTATACTTCACCTTCTTTTAACCCAAGTTTTGAGGATTCTGCAATTAACTTTTCTACTTTAACTTTTTGGAAGTCTTACGTTGCTGATAATGGCAGTAAGGGCCTATGTAAAGGTTTGGCTGAAAGGCAGCTCGCGATTCTAGTATCAGAGGGGAAGATTGGAAAAAAATATCATTGAGTTGCTATGCTGATCAAGATATTAAAGACATTTATGAGAACGTTAAAGTTACTTATGTAATACATATCGAATACTAATTTGAGGGTGGCCTTGTATAAAACGCAGAATGCACAGATCATAATTACACTTGTACCTTGCTCTTGAGATCTTCAGAGCCTGGGCTAACCAGCTTCAGATTTCATCCTGCCAGTAAAGGCTATGGTGTAATGTGTACTCTTCCCTCATCCCTGAATTTTAGCAATAAGATATTTTACTATGTGTGTCTGTGAGCAGAGTAAGAGGATAACTATATAGGCGAGTTTGTCGCTTGAACTCTAATGTTCCCCCACCCCCAGATCAGTTTGTCTTGATCAATGGGAAAGTTTCTGTCTGAATAATGATTTGGACTTGATTAAAACAACCTGTACATAAAAATAGAAAATATATTAGGGGCGCTTAGATGGTTCAGTCGGTTAAGCGTCGATTTTGGCTCAGGTCATGATCTTGCAATCTGTGAGTTTGAGCCCCATGTCAGGCCCTGTGCTGACAGCTCAGAGACTGGAGCCTGCTTCGGATTCTGTGTCTCCCTCTCTCTGCCCCTTGTCTGCTCACACACTCTCTCTCTCTCTCTCAAAATAATAAATAAACATTAAAAAATTTTTAAAAATAGAAAATACATTTAATTGGAATATATGTGTACACACATGCATGAATATATATAAAATCACAAGTGTTTGTATATATTTAATCACTCTCTTTTTTAATATACACATATATTCCATGTATGTATGCATGATTTATTTAGAATTAAACTATACTTCTAAAATAAAAAATACAGAGTATTTAGCTACAAATCACACACAAAAATTAAAAATAAAACAACCTGTAAAATGTTGATTACTTACATCATGGTGAGTTGTTGGTTGGTCATAGAGTTATAAGTTCTTTTTTGTGTGTGTTCTTTTTGCTTAATTTTATTTTCTTATTTTCAAATAATATTTAGATATCACCTTTATAATAAAAAAGAAACACTTGATTCCAAAAGAAGTAAGCAAACTTATACCAGTTGAATCTATTAGCCTCAATAGTTAACAGAGAAATGAAAAGTACAATAGTCATTTTCTTAGTTGTTTGTTTTACATGATGACAAAGATATAGTTTGGGCATCAAGAAGTTCAGAACTTAATTTCTTGTGTTAAATAGCATTTTTTAAAAATTTTGGGATAATTTTTGAAAGTTATGTAACTGTAATAAAAGTCACAACTCTTATGAAACAATATTCCTTTCATTGTTGTATTGGCACAACAGTGCTGAGATTTCTGTTTTGTGTGATCACACTCAAGAATCTGGAAGCTCTCCTATAGCTTTGCTGTCATGTCAAAACTGTTTTCATATCAACAGAGCAATGAGTCAGTGAAATCACAAACAGAATACTCTTTTCTTAACACTTTCATGTACATCAGGATATTTTTTACCCTTAACAATTTTATGAGTCGTTTTCACAATGTTATATATGAATACATTTAGGATAAGCAGTAAACTAGGATTAATGTCTTGTGTGTGTGTGTGTGTGTGTGTGTGTGTGTGTGTGTGTTTAACATTCAATCCATGTTGGGATAAGACTGTGGAAGATCCTTCTTAGGAAGGTAGGGGAATTTAACTTAACTCTGAAAATGATAGGAGATTATTAAATTTTTCTGAATAGGAGAATAACTTTGGAACTAACTTGAAAAAGATTGATCTGTGATGATGTATTCTATATATTAGAAGAGGAATCTTGGGGTAGAAACTAGTTTGGACTGTTTCAGCAACAGAGGTGTGGAGTCATGAGGGCCTAAACTGTGATGATGATAGCCGTGGCAGTAGAGAGGAAAGGACAGCTGAAAGCATTGCTCCAAAAGAACTGATTGCTCGCTGTAAAATGGTGAAAACACCAGAATGTAAACTCCTTGAGAGGAGACAACATGTCTGGATTTTATCATTGTATATTCCCCATGCATAAAATCATGCCTGTTACCTGGTAGGCCCTTGGTAAATGTTAGTTGTGTAAATTAAAATAAAAACAAGTAAATGCAATAGAATGTAACAGGTGCAGTGACGGAGGCAGAAAATAAGGCCTGGTAGAAGGAGAGATGCTAGAATTGTGTCTGGTGGATTAGCTAGAGTGTTCCAGGAGGACAGGGCAGAAAGGACACCAAGGCCAAGAGGAGAGGCAGATTCTGAGGCATGGAGCAGCATGGTGTGTGTACAATCACCAGAAGGTGGCCATTTCTCAAGGGTAACATACAAGGTAGGAAGGGACAGCAGTTGATACTGGACTTGGAGAGCCTGAGTGTCAGGATAAAGAGTTTTGACTTACTGCAGGTTTTAAGACAACTAAGTAACATAAAGAGGTTTTTATTCTAGAAATACATCAAGTGGAAGCGAGCGGAAGGCTTAGGGAGACCTTCTCTACGTTTGAAATAAAATGAGAGACCAGGATCAAATTAGGAAGCTATCGTAACCATCTATGAAAGAGATGGTAAGGGGCCTAGATTAAGAAAATAATAACAGGAATAGAGATCTTGGCAAAGTTCTGAAAAAATTCAGGAGTTAGAAGATAACAGGTAATGAATTAAAGGTGTAGAAGGGTGAAGCAGATGGTAGAGTCGAAGATGAATAGGATGAACCTCAGGGTTCCAGTGAGTCCACATGTGGTACGACATGCTGAGAAATGGAAAAAAGGAGGAGGAGCCAGGAGAAGGAAATGATGGATTGTCCTTGATAAGTCAAAATACAAGGGACAGTAGGTGGGCTGGTTAGAGTGACCTGGACCAGAGATGTGGTTTGGGGAGTTATCTAGGGCAAAGTTAATATACGAAGATGGATGATATTGTAGTGAGGGAGTATGATTTAGACTGAGTGTGGAACTCTGGTGAATACCCACATTCAAGAGCCACATGGAGGAAGACACATGGTCAGGATGCCAGAATAGAACCAAAAGAGCCTTTGCATCAGATTGAAGAGTCTTGAATAATTGAAAGCTTTAGAAAATCATGTAGGGAATGAAGAAGGAGAATTTCAAGGAGGAGGAATTATACCACAAATGCCTATCAGATTCAAGGGAGGTGAAAGCTTAAAAATGACCATTGAATCTGACAGATAAAAATTCACAGGCAACTTTCTCTGAACTATTTTGGCAGAGTGGTGAAACTAGAAGCCAGATATCAGTAGGTTCAGTGGGTCAAAAGTCAATAAGGACACTATTCCTTAACATTCAGTTGTGAAGAGGAAGGAGAAATAGGGTTGTAGTTAAAGAGAATGTCAAGATTGGAGACAATGCTATTTTGTATGTTTATCTGTTATACAAGGATGGGCAGCATTGTGAACATGGCATTCAAATCCTCATCACCCGCCCTGACCTATCCCCTGAGCTCAGAGTCTTAGATCCATATGAATGCTTGATATATCTTGAAATTACTCTAAACCAGTCTTTTTCCTGCACTGCACATTTCCTTCAATAAACCAAACTAGAAGCTTATACTTCATCTCTCACCAACTATTTCAGGTAAATTACCACTTCTTATATAGCAGAATACATATTCATATTCTTTATTCCCTGGTGTAGATCCTAATCCTATCCCAATTAGACTCCATCCTCTACCCTATATTAAAGTGATCTTCCTAAAATGGGACTTTGAACCTGTCATCTTTCTGCCAGATGCTTTTATGACTTTCTTACCACAAAATAAAGACCTAAGTTCCTTACAAAAGAACTCCACAGATGCCTGGGTGGCTCAGTTGGTTAGGCATTTGACTCTTGATTTCGGTTCAGGTCATGAACTCATGGTTCATGACATCAAGCCCCTCATTGGGCTCCACACGGGCAGTGTGGAGCCTGCTTCAGATTCTGTCTCTCTTCTCTTTCTCTGTCCCTCTTCTTCTCTCTCTCTCTCTTTAAAAATAAATAAATAAACTTAAAAAAATAACTCCAGTCTATGGTATTCATTCATGATGTAATCTCTACATCCAAAAGAAGACTCCTCTCTAGTAATACCAAATGACTGTACTCCCCCTGGCACACCTTCTTGACACACTTCCTGTTGCTGCTCCTTGCTTTCCCCCCTTTTCTAGAACAGCTTTCTGACTTTCTTTGATTAGCTCTTACTCATCTTTCAAGACTCCCCCTAAACATCATATCCCACATTTAGCTTTCTTTGAAGCTCTCTCATCATCCCCCAGGGTGGCTAAGTCCCCCCTTCACTATCCTGTCACAGTGCCATCTGCACAAGACAATCATAGAAATGCCCACACTCAAATGATGATATCTGTATGTGACTGTCTTCCTGGGTTTTGAACTCCTTGAGGTCAGAAATGATGCTTTGATCCTCCTTGTGCTTTTGTATTTAGCATGTCACCTGGCTCATGGTAACTGCTCAAATGCTTGTTCAACTGAACTGAACCCTGGAGGTGGGAAGATAAAGATGCTTAGGGCAGAAGGAGGACCCATATGAAAAGGTCTGAGAAGAGGAGATAGAGGACACAATGAGCATGATATATGATGGGCTAATTTCAAATAGGGAAGAGACCTTTAACTGTGTGTCTAAGAAGAAGGAGATAAAGATGGAGACAGATGGAGGTGATAAGGAATGAAGGCATTTCCAGGCTGAGGGTACTATTTTCTTTGTTAAAGAAGTGGTTGGACAGAGGGAGTGTTCAACCAAAAATTGGTGAACACGGTGGCAGTGAAGAAACACATAGAATATATTTGTTGGGAAACAAATGCACATTTTAAACACAGAGACCCTGGAGACATTTTATTCCAGAACATGCCATTTCTTAAGGACTCCTTCAAATACTTGAAATTCTTTTCCGAGGCCAAGTTTTAGACATACTTGCAGCGTTTTCTCTGCGTGTGTGTGCAAATGCCTGTGCCCGGATATCCCTGCTTTCCTGCCAGGCTGCAGGCCTGCCACCGGAGCTGGGATTGGTCGCTGTGATGTTGCTGCTAGAGGAGTCCAGGGAAACGTGACTCATGGCAAGGCTGCTTGCGCTGTGGGAAGAGTAACTGTAAATCATCTTGAGAAAGGCAGATTTTGTGTTAGTCTCCTGCTTATAAAGAATGACATAGCATTTCGGGAAGAATGTGCAACACAGGATCCCATAGTTCGATATTAAAATAACGATAATCTCCACAGCTGGTAAATATTTGCCAAATGTGGTAGCATAGATGGGGACGAATGTGATCCAAGCTATGAAATAAATGAGCATGCCAAAAGTTATGAATTTGGCTTCATTGTAATTCTCGGGTAGTTTCCTGCCTTTGAAGGCAAATATGAAGCAAATGAAGGCCAGGATGGCAATATAGCCCAGCATGATGCCAAATGCAAGGATGGATCCCTCCTCACATTCCAGGATAATGACTCTGGGCAAGGAGACATTCTCTTCCACAGCAGGTGCTGCAAAGATTAGCCAGATTGTGCAAATGGCAACCTGGATACCTGTGCAAGTGAAGATGATGGGGATGGGTTTATAGAGGCACTTCAGGAAGTTCTGCAACTTGGGGTCGAAGCTGAAGGCTAGCAGAATTTTCAGGGACTTCACCAAAATGCAGGAGATGCAGAGAGTGAAGCTCACACCAAAAAACGTCTGCCTGGTTTTACATGTGAAGTCTTGTGGTTCTCCAATGAAAAAGCCTGTGCTGGCAAAGTTGAGGAAATGACAGAGAAGGATCACATAGCAGACCAGCAATCCCCCAGACGATTTCACAACAGGCGTGTTCAGGTTTCTTGTAAATATTATGCCAATGGCCAGAACAAACATGATTCCTAGTAGGGAGAGGGCCAGGAGCAGTATGGCCAAGGAGTCATTCCAACTGAGATACTCCACTTCCTTTTCAAAGCATGCTGTGCTCCTTACAGGGGCCCACTGAGTTTCGTTGTTACATAAAAGGCAGTGATCCATATCTAAAAGACAGAGATTCAGTTACATTGCAAACATTTAAGCCAGGTGATTGATTGTCCACAATGATGCTACAAATGAGACTCCTTAGTAATAGTGCGGACTATTACTAAGGGATATAGATAATTGTCACATTGGTTGACAGAACCCAAAAGAACCCAAAAGAAGTTGAGAGAAAGTGTGAGGGTGAGGGAAGAAAAAGAGGGGAAGAGAAAGCAAAAACCCAGCTGGGCTGTGAGTCTTAAGGGAATCCATATACTCAAGATAGATGCCAGCCTCTTATGAGCTTGCTATTATAGGTGGCAGTTCAGGGACTCTGTTAAAAAGGGCTTTGAAATATGGGCGCCTGGGTGGCTCAGCTGGTTAAGCATCCAACTTTGGTTTCAGCTCAGATAATGATCTCAGGGTTCATGAGATCAAGCCCCGCGTCAGTCTCTGAGCTGACAGCACACAGCCTGCTTGGGATTCTCTCTCCCTCTGCCCCTTGCCCTCTCAAAAATAAATAAATAAACTTAAAAAAAAAAAGAAGGGCTTTGGAATCAAATGTATCTCAAGTCCCTTTCTCTATCACTTATAATTCCCTTAATCTTGACTAAGTGAATTGAAATTTCTGAGTCTATTTTCAAATCTTTAAAAACGCAAAAAAAAAAAAAAAGGCTCTGCCTCACTGGGGTGCTGCATTCGATGCCCAGAATAAATGTAAACTTCTTTGTGTGGAGTGTTACACATAGTAGACACTAAATGTAGTGAGAACTGCTATTATAAATAAGGCTGCAGTTCTTTTAAAAGCAGAGAAAATATGGCTGGGTCACCCTAAAAGCTCTCTAAAAGTGAGATAACACAGGATTGTAACCACTTCAGTTGATGAAAAATTAAAGTTTATTTTTTTTTCTCTAGGAAGTCAGTAAACTTGTCAGTAAACATGTCAGTAAACTCACATGTGCAGTGATAAGCTTAAAACTGATTTTGGCTTATTCTGATGGCAGAGAAGGAAGAGTTGATATCAGAGTGGAGTCCCTGGGAGTGTGATTGCATTTGCTCTCCATTTTCACCCCTTAAAGGTGGGGTCCCCCGTATTGCCAAAAGGTGCTCCCTGGGCATCCATCTGAGAATACTCCACAGTGCCCATTCATTTTTATATAGGGCCTGCGTTCCCTTCTTTGTTAACCTCAAAGTCAGGTTGTGTTTCTGTTTATGAACTTCATTACCTCTCCAGCCTCTTCCTCTTTCCAAACCCTGTTTCCCTACAAAAGCGGTTCTTCTCTGTCCTCCCCTAACTGCCACTGCTACCGTGTGCCATTTTCTTCGCTTGTTTGGCGAACGTTTAATGGCCTTGTCTACGTACGAGAGTTGTGTGCTGGAGACATAGAGAAAGACAGGAGATGATGTCTTTTCATATCACCCTAAATCTTTGCTTTTCCTCCAAAGGAAAAGCAGTCTTCTACACTTATTCTTGCCTTGGTTATCAAAAGACAGCCCAAACTGTATTTTGAAAACTTTTGTGTGTCTTTATGGGAAATAAATGCGACACACTCTTTCAGCGTTTTTATTTATCCCACTCGGCAGACAGTTGGTAGACATTGCCTGGAAAATCTCTCTCCCCCACAATTACCTAATTGTTTGCACAGCAGAGCCCATCTCAGGTTAGGAGAAGCAGCATTTTTGTGAGATAGCCACAGAACAAGACTATTGGAACGTTTATATTGCAATACTTCTCCCCTTGGAGGCAGTGAGAAAAAAGAGTCAGCATCTGAGAGCTGTTCCAGTTCTCAGGTTCACAACTTTTATAGATGAGTAGGGATGCGACAATAAACAAGGGAATACGATGCTTTTAAAGTATGGATTTTGAAGTCAAAATTTGACTCCAGGGAAACTGCTGATTGCTCCTTTTAAGACCCTGAGGCTGCTGACCTTGTTCTTTACTTTGTATATTTTGCACTGATCTTGTGAAATTGTTAAAGACACGTTAGGCAAATAATCAGTTAGTAGCAGCTCATCTTTGTTAATAGTTTATCCCCTTGTCTCACAGAAGACGTTTTTTTGTTTGTTTGTTTGTTTTTTTAGTCTTTTCTGTTTGCTGCCTTTTGGTAGGAATAATGAGATCTCCAGGGTATGCACACCCCTGGGTTTTTATCATGCTCAGTTTAGCTAATTCACCACTTATTTAATTATAGTTATTGTGCCCCAGTTACAAGACCAGCATGTCCATGTGGGGGATATATGGACAAAAACTGGTGGATAAATCACGTTGTTTTGAAAGATGCAAGAGAGGAAGTCTAGTTGAGCAGATGACATCTTCCCTTGGAAGTGAAGTTACTTTTATGTCTCTATTAGGTATTGGTTGTGCATCTGCTGATATAATAGAGCAAATTCCAAGATAAAATGAAATTTTACTGGAATTTAATCTAGCAAGAGCATGAGATGCTTTTTTTTTTAAAATGAAAATGTAAGCCAAAATAGGATTCATGTAAAAAAAATAGTCAGCCTAGGAGAAATGTTTCCGGTGATTCACTGTACATGGTGTAGTGACTATAATTACCTGTCTGGTTACTGTAGTGATTTTCAGGACAGTTCACACATTCATAGCAGCAGATATGTTGACTTCTTGTAGTTTTCTTCATTTGCCCAGGACTGCACTCCTTGGAGCATTTAGACTGAATTTGCTGCAAAGTGAAAGAAATTTCAAGTATATTTTTAAAAGATTTATTTTCCTAACTAACCTTGATTGATTTAAAGATACATTTACTAACTAGTATTTTGGTCTCTCCCTCTCTTGTTTTTAAAAAGCACAATAGAATTGTTTTGTCATCTGGAGGCATGTGAACAAGTTTAAAAAGCAGAAGATACCTCAGGTAGTGAAGCTGCCTTAGGAAGAAGTACTTTTGTCACCTTAATAACTTCTGAAAGCAAATAAGGGAAATTAGCTCTTTCAGAAAGTCCCTAGCAGAGGAACAAATGTGTAGTGATGGAACTAAAGAAGGAAATCATGGCCTGGAAATTTCCAGTCATGTGTTGTATAAAGAGTTCAACTATATATGAAAAATAGTAACTTAATGGACACTTTTATATTCTTTAGAGGAAGGTTATTAATCATGCTGTCCAAGGACTTTGTCCAGTCTAAGCTTAAATACAAAAGAGTGGAAATTTTGAACTTAAAGCTATTAAAGTATTAGTGAAAAAGGTAACCCTAGATATATAAATAATATTTTAGGTTATAATTAGGCATGTCACAATGTAAATCATATGTAGCATCCTAATTTTACGGAGCGCTCAGTTTCCAATTTAACTAATAATTCTTTGTACTTCAGCTATGCTTTTTTTTCCCATTCACAGTCCCTTTCTCATGCATAACTTGTGACGTAAATCTGTTACTGTCTTACCTTTCGAGATACCAAAGCAGAATGGGTAAATGAAGCTTTCTCTAGATTCTCTTAATAGCTATTCCTGAGCCAGGAACACAATCCAATGACTAAGCTAACTGGTCTTTTCTCTGGGAGATGAAAATGATCTGGCTGGGAAAGAAAAAGTAGCCAAGATTCAGTACCCCTGAGTCCACAATGGTGGTTTTCTTCTTCTCAACACAGTTATTCCTGATCTAGGTTGTCAGTAGGCAGGACATCACTGGGGGTAAAGGAGAAGTATTCTCTTCCCTTATCATAAGATACAGCAAAGACGTTCTAAAGTCTGGTATTAATTACTTTGGGATAGCAAAAGATTTGGGATTATATGATGTTTTGGACTTGAGCTAGGAGAAAGGAAGGTACATATGGAAGAGCAAGAAATCTTGTGGGGTTGGAAGAAGAGGCAAGGGGGAGGGGAAGGTAGTAGGAGATGAGGTCAGGTAGGTCCTGGTGGCAGGTCATGTAAGGTTTTTAAAGATATTGGCTTTTACCCTAAAAGAAACAGGATGTATGGGAGTGTTTTGAGTAGAGTATTATAGTTTATAGGATTACTCTGTCTGCTGCTTTAAGAATAGACCACAGTGAGTAAGAGTGGAAACAGAGAGCAGTTAGAAGACTACTGTCTTATTCTGGGTGACAGGTGATTGTAGCTTGGACTGGAGTAGTAGCAGTGGAGTAGAGAACAAAAGGTGGTAAGATTCTAGGCCCATTTTGAAAGTGAAACTTAGATTGGATATGAAGCATGACAAGGATTCCACCAGGTTTTTCCATGAACAACTAAAAGGAAATTGCCATTTATTGAGATGAGGGTAGGTTTGGGAGCTCAGTTTTGGAGGTAATCAGTCAAGATGACTATTAGACTCCAAGGTAGAGATGGCAGTTGCACAGTTGTATATTTATTAGGATTGAACTTCAGAAGATAAAAAGCTGGGAGTCATCTGCCTTCTCTATTAATGAATGACATTATTTAAATCATGAGCTTGGATGAGATCACTAAGGCAAAGTGTAGACCCAGGAAAGGAGCAGTTCTGAGCTCTGGGTAAGCCAATATTTATAGGCAGCTGGAATGATAAGGAGCCAGCAAAGGAGACTAAGAAATAGTGGCCAGAGACAGAGGAAGAAAATCAAGGGACTGTGGTGTTGTGGGAACAATAAAGAGCATTTTACAGAGAGGAGAATAATTAATTACTAATAATTGGTGAGATGATTTTTGGATTTGTTAACATCGGTGAACTAGATAGAAAGAATTTTGATGGATTGGAAAGAGTTCAAAAGAATTATGGGAAGAGAGAAATTGGGGCCAGTGAATGTATTTAAATTTCTCAAGGAGTTTTGCCGTCAAGAGAAATAGAGGAATGGGCAGTACATAGAAGGAGAAGTGGAGGATCAATGGAGTTTCATTCTTTTTTTGGAACATGGAAGGAATAACAGCATATTTATATCACTATGTAGATAATGGAGAAGAGAAAATACTTGAGGATGTGGGAGAGAGTGGAGAATTGCCAGAGCAGTATCACAGAGTAAGTGGTAAAGAGCTGGGATCCAGAGATCAAGGGAGGAGCTGACCTTGGCCAGGAGCAGACAGCCCATCCATAGTGCTGGATGGAAGACAGATGTGGTGGCAGGGGAACACTGCTGTTCTCTTCTGAGTGTTTCACTTTTGTTAGTGACATAGGAAGAAAAGTCACCTAAAAGTGAAGGTGGGGAAGATGTGTTGGGTCAGAAAAGGGAATAAAAATTCTGAAATAGCTATCTAGGAAGGTAGGTGAGGTAATGGACTAAGTAAAGTAATAGTATGATTGCCCAACAGCGCTAAGGGCCCACTGGAGGTTAGAGATCATGACTTTGAAGTGAGAACAGTCAACAAGGTGCTTTGGCTTTGTTTTTGTTTTGCCAAGTTCAAGTTCAGCTACATGGGGGCTCTACTGATTAGGCAAAGAGTTGAGTTTAACCAGGATTATGCTCTAGTCAAATGAGTATGGTAAAGAGAGCATGTACAAGGGGTGACACACAAGTTGACAATAGCATTTAAGGAGGGAAGATGGGGACAGTAAACAGGCAGTAGGATCACTGGAGGTCCTGGTGGGGTCAAGGACTTTTGCAATTGAGGTACTAATTTGATTTGAATGCTATAAGCAGCCTACCGCAAAATTACCTTAAGATTTCTGAACTCATTTTTTGTTTCTTGGTCTGTGATGACGAAGACATCATTCTTCAGATCATATTGTGCTATCTTGGTGATAGTCAGGTGACCATCAATCTCCTTCCAGAGCACAACATCATATCCAGTATTCATATCCCCATGAGCATCAAAATGAAATGAATTCCCTTCATCAGTGAATGTCACATTTTTTAGTGCATCAAGTAACTATAAAATAGAAAATAGAAACAAACATGAATAGAAATATGCATCCATTATATCCCAATTATAACACTGCCTTATATGGAATATCACTTAAAAGTAGAAAAAGGACATTCTGGATCAGTGAGTATGGTAACTAGTTGAGAAGGTTCTTAACTATCTGGCAACAATTTGACAATTCTAGCCTTATTTCTGCCAAAGTCTTGTTCTGTGAATCTGAGAAAGCAAGTTAATGTTTATGGAGAGTAGCTTCTCTAGCTTATAAAATTGGAATATGAGGATCTTCATTTTTTTCACGTTGCAGAATTTCAGGACAGGTCCTCTGGGGCAGTTGCCTGGGCTCTAATACAGGTTCTATATCTCATTAGTGATGTGGTCTTGACACTTAAATTTCTCTCTAGGTCCAGGTTCCCCATCTGTAAAATGAAGTAAATGAAACCTACCTTATAGGGTTATTGTAAGGATTATATGTAATTAAGCATATAAGGAGTTTATCCCAGTATTGGGGACAGATTAAGATTAGTAAAGGGTATATTAATATCTGTTAACACTATTAGTTAGCTAATAAGGACATTGTGCAAATAAATAAAAATATTTTGAGTCTATTAATAATGTCACCTGACGTTCATATATTACTTGATAATACTCAGAAGTGTGATATCCTTCTTCTCCATAACAACTCAATGAAACAAGTGAACAGAGATCATCTTCCTCCTTTCTTAGGTGAGCACCATCAGCAAAGGGGTGAGTGGACTTAATCTGAGGACACACATTTTGACTTTCAGGTCTTTCCATTGCACCTAACAATATTTTAATTCAAGTCCTCCATATTGTATTTTCCATCTGACTCAAAAGCAGTTATCTATGTGTCATCTGGAGCTACCGGAGGCAGGAAAATTCATTCTTTCCTTCTAGTCACAGTTGGATCCTTGGCCAAGCCTGAGTGGGTAATCCAAACCAGTAGGTGTTATGCTCACCATCCACAAAATGAAGGCTAAGGGGACAGACATACAAACATGGGACAGTCCAGTGACAACAGCACCCTGTTCTCAGGACATCTCCCACCAGAGAGGTTTAGCTCGGGGTATAAGGTACTGCCAGTACCTGCCTTCTAAATACATCCTTTGTTACTCATTTGGTTGGAGGTACGGATATTATTATCTTCAGTGATTTTCAAATCTATTTCAGTGATGGAGCATAAAGTGACCTTTCCAATGTAATTCACAAAATGATTTTTTTTTAAATTTCCGAGGAAAGAAATGCAATGAAAAATTACTTGTCTTGTTACCGAGTTCGTACATGAGAACTTGTATGTAAAACAGCTAGGACAGGAAATGTTTTACTGACAAATGAGGCAGCTGTATTGAGATTGTGCTGCAGAGGAAGATCGCTGTTCTGGGAGAGAGAAAAACACTGCTCCGCCATTAACTTGATATATAATCACGGCTAAGTAAATACCCTTTCTGGACACACTGGGCCTACTCATCTAAGTCTATGATGTTATGTGGTTCTTGTTGAGTGCAAAATCTGGAACGAGGCAGAAATTATTCTATTCGAATAGAATTATTCTTCTATTCCTTATCAGTTCATCTTTTATGAATGTTTCTTTCCTTCAATTTTTGTTTTGGTCAATAGGCTATAAGAAAATCAAGCTATATTTTAAGGTAAATATATTAGTCACGATAGGCAGGTCAGTGACCAAATGTCACGTTAGTAAAATATATGAGTATATGTATTAATTTTATTATATGTTTCCGCAGATTTCTTAGTTCTCTTAATGAATGTAAAATAGTTAGTATTACTTTAAAGAAACAGGATATCAGGGGCACCTGGGTGGCTAAGTCAACTAAGCATCTGCCTCTTGGTTTCGGCTCAGGTCATGATCTCACAGTTCGTGAGTTCCAGCCCGGTACTGGGCTCTGAGCTGACAGTGCAGAGCCTGCTTGGGATTCTCTCTCTTCCTCCCTCTCTGTCCCTCCTCCACTGTCTCTGTGTCTCAAAATAAATAGACTTAAAGAAGCAGGATATCAGATTTAACATGGTGGAATTAACCAACAAAAGCTTTTTCTAGCAATTGCCTGGAAGAAAAAATATGAAGGGAACAAAAATAAAAGAGGAAGTAAGGACCCACTGTCAGTGTTTCCACCTCCACCTGTGTGTTGATTTTTTTTTTTTCTGTTCCCTCCTTAAGCAATACACACATAAACCCTAGTAACTCGGTTCTTTAGGAAGCATATCCTTTTCCTCTTTTGAATTTGAACTATAATTTCTACTTGTTTTTTCCTGCACTTAATTAGGTTTTCTGGCACATATACATTCTGTAAATAGCGATAACGGTGTATGAAGTACCTAAGCCAACATAACTATGCTTGTTCTCACAGGAGAGAGGGTGGAGGCAGACAAAACAGTGCATTCGTTACCTGTTAATTAAAACAGAACGTTTGCTCTGGATTAAGGTAAGTTTTGAACATCAGTGCTCTGGTTACTAAGCTCTTAAAGGCTTTTTCCAGCACTTATTTATTTATTTTCCATGGAGACTCTGAAAGTCGCTATAAATTGACACCATTAAACAGTAAGATTTGCGTTTCATGATTATATAATTCACCCTGTGTCTGGCAATGACCTGTTTTTGAGAACACAAAGCCAGGGGGCCACACCAACTAAGCTGTTGTTGGTAATGCTGTTTTCCATTTCCCTGACTGCTGCAATGTCCACATCTTCCTAAGAAAGCTGTGCTTGTGGGCGAATTAGAGAGAGCAGAGGAAGCAGCCTTGCATCCCTGTCTGGTGCCCAACCCATGTCTTTTTCTTCTGTGAAATTTTCTGTGCCGTAGCAGAAAGCACCCTGGGCTAAGGCTGGGAGAGTCTCACTGCTGACTGTGTGGGGGACCGTGGGCCAGACCCTCATTGTGGAGGCCCCGTCCGTCTCTAAACTGCCACAAGTCTCCATCACTGGTAACACTTCTTTAAGATGGAGTGTAAGACGGGCGCCTGGGTGGCTCAGTCGGTTGGGCGTCTGACTTCGGCTCAGGTCATGATCTCGTGGTCCGTGAGTTTGAGCCCCGCGTCGGGCTCTGTGCTGACAGCTCAGAGCCTGCAGCCTGTTTCAGATTCTGTGTCTCCCTCTCTCTCTGACCTTCCCCCATTCATTCTCTGTCTCTCTCTGTCTCAAAAATGAATAAACGTTAAAAAAATTTTTTTTAAAAAAAGATGGAGTGTAAGAAACACAAACCTGTGGACCTACCAGAATATTATAGAGGTTAGAGATCATATATGTCAATGCCTGGTATAGTCGCCCTCAAAAACTGTTAGTTATTATTTTCCTTATCACTTCAAAATCACTCTCTTCTCAGCACACATTTCTTCCGTTGCTACACCTGAATGTCTCATAAGTTCTTCGAATTCAACATCTCCAAAACAGAATCCTTAATACTTCTCCTCCCCACCAAACCTCTACATTTTTATGTTTCCTTCTCAACAAAGTCAACAAATGTCCAAATGTGAATCACTTGCAGCATCTTTGCTTCTCTTTGCATCTTTTACACCCAGTCTATCTACAGATGCTCTTCGTTCTTCCTCTTACACAACCATGTATGCATCTCCATCCTCACTGTCACACACAGTGCTTGTAGTACTTATACCTGGAGTATAAGCCATCCTTATTTTGTGACTGGATTACCAAATTGATCCTTCTGCCTCTAGGCTTGTGTCCCTCTGAGCAGTGCACACCACAGTGGAAATGCAATGCTACTTCTGCAGCGAAAAGCAGATCAGAACACTGTCCTGTCTCAAAATAGATTTAATTGGCTCGCTTTGCTCTATCAAGTCCAAACCTTTAAACATAGTTTGCAGCCTTTCCATTGAAACGATGGTCCCTAGACTAGCAGTATCAACATCACCTGAGAGACTGTTAGAAGTGCAGACTCTCAGGTATCCCCCCACAGAATTAGCAGATACATGATATGAGATTCCCAGGCCATTCAACTGCAAATCAAAATTTGAGATGCTCTGATTCATTAGACCCTGATGTTGGATCCTTCCTCTACTTTCATTTACCTGTAGTTTCCACGAGAAACTCCAATTCTGTGACACTATTTACTTACCCCTGAAGATGCCATACTTCCCCTCCCTTCTCAGATCTTGCTGGAGTATTTGTGTCCTAACTCCTACCCATCCATCATATTCTCCAGAGACGTATGGTCTTTGGAGAATGTTTTCTGAATTGCTAATACTGGATTGGTTGCCTCAGTTAAGTGCTTCGCTGCCATTTTGTGTCTCTATGAAACATAGTAATGCATCATTCTGCATTGTAATCAACTCCTTAATTGGTTGATTGTACACACCAGTGGACAGATGACTCCTTCAGGAAGAGAATTGTCTTGTTTTCCCTAATATTTTCAACACTCAACATTGGACTAGAGCATTGCGACATCCAATAAATGTTTGCTAAATATATGTACACATGGGTAGTTTGACTATAAATCTGTCATCTCACATGCATCACTTACTACTTTCTATATCATCATAAGTAAAGGAAAACAAACAAACAAAAACCCAAAATCACTGTTTACAACAAGGAGGTGGTATCCTCATGCACATCTGAGAAACATCAAAACTGTATTGAAGTAAAACAATCCTGACTGTGCTTTTCCTGAATACTTCTCATAGGTGTCACCAAATGTGGAGCCAAAGTAAGAACTGTCCCCCAATATTGGGAAAAACTCCTTTAAAGTTATTTGAATATAAAATTATCTAGAAAGTAATATTTAGATATTAGTGAATCTTACCAGGGGACAAAATAATCTTTAGGAATGTATCATTGATTAGTGACCCTAGATACTGCTGATCTTTTAAATTTGAAGTCTATGGAGATTTCTTCATAAAAATTATTTGCATTTTTTGTCCTACTGAATCTGGCACAGATATGGTTCACTCACGTTGTGATCAAAAGAGCAAATCACTCACATGTTCTTCCTTTCCAGTCTATTTCCTGTTTGTTTCTAGGTAACCAGGCTCCCAGAGGGAATAAAGAATAACCCCAGGCTCCTACTGTTTAAACAAAACATTTTAGAAGACTCTGCTTAGATTATACTTTCCCAAGTCTTTTCCTCAGAATGTTTGAGATTCATTCCTGATTTAAAATACTTTCCCAGATCTTTAGTGGATAAATAGTCCTTGCTATTTTTATCTATCCTTCCTTAGAGGCTCTTTATGTCTCCTCCCCTTTATCCTGCCTCTAGGATTGTCTAATTTTTATTACTCTTTCTCAACCTCTCATTCTTAAAATTTCATGTAGTGGTTTCATTATTGTGGTCCACTTCATTTGTAGTTTTTATCAATCCCTGATTTAAGTTTTCTATTACAAAGAGTATACTTTCAAACAGACATCTTAAAATAGCTAGGCATATATATATATATATATATATTTTTTTTTTTAGATAGTTTTAACTTAAAAAATCCTAATCTCTAGTCTTACCTCCTTATTAGTTTTTTTTTGCCTTGCATTTACAAGATCAAAACTAGTTTTAAAATGAGAAATTTAAAACACCCTATACCATCACATGATCCACCGAAATGTAAGTGGATGACCTTAGACCTTGGAGCTTGTGATTGGGACTGTCTAAAGTAAAAATGACAAAAGTAGAAATAGTCTGCCCTGCATACTCACGTATATGGTAACACTTGAGTCTTACTTCCTTTCACCTTCTTTTCCCTTACACATTTATAATAAATATATTTTTGGGACATGATTCTGCATCAAAACAGACAAGTTTGGCTTTGAGTACACAGTATTGAGAAATCTGTTTTTAATGCGTAAAATTTATCATCATATAAGGCAACAATTTGCTTTCAAATGTCTTGTTTATCGGCATTTAAAAAACACAATGGAAAATTTTTACTAAAAAGAGCCACATTAAGCTTTAATTTGAGTTTCTACAAACTAATCAAAGAGAAGAAATGAAAAGACATCTTTTACCGACAATTAGTGGTTCATTTCAACCGGAGATATCATAGGAATTGTTATGATTTATCTAACAATGTTCATTTGAAAAGACTGGAGTCCTAAGGAGGCTGTTCTAAGTAAAAGTCATAACTGGAGGCTTTAAACCAACAAAAACCAACTATAAACCAACAAAATCCCATGGAAAACAGAGGGCATTGAGGCAGAAGATCCAGACAAGAGTAATATTTCTAGTGTTTCTAGCTTTAGTTTTTCGACTGATAATATTTAGTGATAATAAAAATGACTGTTAAACATGCCTGGTTTGTCATGCCTGGTTTGTGTTTGTCAAGAGCACTAAAAGAGATAATTCATATGAAGCACTGAAAAACTACAAGATCAAATACAAATCCATATACTCACAAAAAATAATACTACCAACTGGATCTTCTTGGAAAATAAAAGAGCACTACTTTAGTGGGTCAGAGTAGTGAAGGTAAAATAACAACTCTATTATCCTCAAGAACAAAGAGCTAATGAGAGAAATGCATGTTATTTGAACACTTAATGTATCTACCTTCAAAAGGAATACGATTAAGACAGTTAATATAAATACTTGAAAATTGAAGCAAGGAAAGGAAGGATGGTAGGGGAATTTTCTTGAATGTATGAGTTAGTACCTCCCATGGTTGAAAGGCGTTGGGGTTCTGACAGTCGCGAGCTTGGCAGAGATCCCGAATGGCATAACCAAGAGCAAGTACTGCAAGCTGGATACTGTGAACAAGGCCTGGCTCAGTATAATTCCACAGGAAATCATTTCTCAGGGAGAAGTTCCTTTCTATATCCTTGTTAACCTTGTAGGCCAAAGTCCCCTGAGAATGGTTGGAAATGCACTGACTCAAATCACTGTCCTCGACATATGCACAAGCAGACAAGAGTGTGGCATATTCATTTAAGACCTTGTTATTATCACTGGGAAATATATGCAGATTTTGAAGAAAGGAATGGAAGGAAGACATATTCCCTCTTCTAAAGGTAAACCCTACAACTTTGCCAATCCTTTTAACATTAGGAATGGTTGTAATCTTGGTGGCCGTTGACCAGTTATCACTAGCAATCCATATCTTATTTATATTCCTTTCTAGAGCTTTACTGAAGAGATTGAAAACATGGAATTGCCTCAGGAATACCACAATGACATTAACCTGGGCTTCTGCTATGATTTTCTCAAGTGTCTCATTGATCCTGACTTCGATGGTATTATCTGAGAGGAAGGCTGGGAGAACTTCTTTGAAAGCTATGCACACATTATTTGCTGTGGTCTGAACTGCAAAAGTGTTGAGGGCCATTCGTCCATAGTCATCATCTGTGGCTATGATGCCAATCCAGTTCCATCCAGACTTCTCAATCAGGTGGGCCATTGCTTTAGTTTGATAGAAGTCACTGGGCACAGTCCGTAAAAATGAAGGAAAGCGAATTTTGTCACTTAGGATTTCTGCAGTTGATTCATAACTCACCTGGAAATTGACAGAATCTTTTAGTTATGGTGCTGATGAACTCCAGGTGGCTGTTCATACTGGGTGTTCCCCTCTCATTTCTGTGAATTTCTGTAATCTTTTCCTAAATTCTCTGGTCTTTTATATTCTTCCCCTTCAATGAACTTCTGCTTTAGAAACAGTGTAAATCATGACATTTAGTAATTGTGTGCCAACTCTTTAGAGTCATCGCTCTTCAGTCATTTCTATTGTGTATAGTACAAGCTCTCTGAAGGTTCAGGCTCTATCTTATGCTTCCATCTACACTTCTATATCCATCTATATCTATCTTATATCTCAGGCCAAGGCCAATAGTGGATATTATTTAAATACTTAGAGATAAATATAGGAAAAATGCAGCTAGTCAAATAAACAGAATGCATTTTTAGGACACCCGGTATGTTCAACATTTTGTCTAATTGACAACTTTGGTGATTTTTATTCTAGGTCAAATAAGTCAACCAGCCAAATAATCATCTAGTCTAGGGGTCAGCACACTTTTTTCTGCAAAGGACCAGGTGTAAAGTATTTTAAGCTTCATTGATCACATATGGTCTCGGTCATATCTTTTTTTGTTACAACCTTTCAAAAAAATGTAAACACCCTTCTTGATAGCTCAAGAGCCACATTTGATCTACATGCTATAGTTTTCTGACCTCTGATCTACTCAAACAAATAGCATTTTGAGATACCTACCTAATGTGTACAGAGTTTTGCTTGATTTACAGTTCTGGTGATTTTATTCTAGGGAGAATTACTACCTGCCACAGCTGCAAATGCACTGTGTCACTTGCTGAGTCTTTTTTTTTTTTCTATTACTTATAGCAGCTGCCTGGTATGGTGGAAAGTCAGTAGGCTTTAGAGTCAGACAAACTGTCAGAATTCTGACTTCAATAAATTTGGGGAACTTAGTTAATATTTCTTTACGTGTGAAATGATAGGATTCTTGTGAAGATTAAAGGAGAAAATTGAAATGCTTATTAGCACACAGTGGACAGTAACTAAACTTTAGTTTCCTGACATTGCTATGCTGGCCTCCATTTTGTGCCTGGCATTGCTGTGCTCATCTGTATTTTGAGACCTGGGTTTCTGTAAAATCAGTGTCCCCTGCAGTGAGCCCCGTTTCCTTTTGTGTTGTCTGTCATGGAAATTACCTTTTTATATGAAATAATCATTGTTAAAAATAATGTACTTTTCTTATAGCATTATACATAGTCTAGACAATTTGAGCCAAAGCCTTCTCTCTGAGATATTTAGGGGAATAATTCTGGGTTTTTTTTTCATTATGGATATAAATTTTTTTTATCAACTTTACTAGGCTATATAATGGAACTCTCAGAGTCTTTCATGGATACAAGATCTTATTTACTCTAACTCCAGAAAGTTATATATTTTAAATTCTTATGCACATTTAATATATGATTTATATTTTTCTATCTGTTCACTTCTATCAGATGGCCATTTCCTGATGATCTGATTGTAATTATTTTTGCTTTATAACTGTTGGCTTCTAATCTTCCTTGAGCCTAGAAAGCAGTGACCTGGTGAGCTACAGAGCAATGTATTGAGAGTGAAAGCCAAGGCGACTTGCTTGACTCTGAGTAATATGCAGGACCTTGGTGAAGGGCTTTCAGAGGGCTTTTTGCTTACTTCTTGATTATTTATTGGCTTGCATTACAAGGAGATATATAGTTCCATAGTCTCTGCTAAAAGCTTCCCACCATACTCAGAAGAAAATGCAAATCCTACTACAGCTTACAAGATGCTGAATGACCAGCCCTTGCTTATCTCTGCGAATGCACTTCTTACTGCACTCCTTTCTATACAACTGATCTAGCTATACTGATCTTTTGTTATTCTTTGGACATTTCAACTTTGGACTTACTGCTTTCCCAGCATAGATATTGTCCTGCCCTCCTTGTCTTCCCTTGGCTGTCCTTTCTCATTCAAGTTGCAGGAAGTCTTCCCTGACCTCCATGTCCCTTTACTTCTCAGTCTCCTCATAGCACCCAACTGGTGTTATTTCAGAAACAAGGCAGCTGAGGCCCTCAGAGATTTCCATCTTATCCGAATCTCACTGAAAACTATCAGAAACTACACTTGGCAGGTGGAGGGGCGACTATAGTCCCTTAGTGCTCTATCCACTATACTATCCATAATAGGGCACATACCTTTCTTTAACTGAAGAAAGAGAAGGTTAAAGTAAGAGCAACTCCCCAGCTAGTTTTCTGGGTTACCCTGATCCCCTCATAATAAGGAATATGATCAAAACCAACCAAGGATAAAACAAAACCCACCTGTGGCATAAGCTGTAAATTCAACATCCTGGAGACAGCCATGGTTATTTCTGAGTAGCCAGCACCTATGACAGCCTTAACCCTTGGCATGTAGCTGGAATAGTCACATTTAAACTCCATGATTTCTCTGGAGCTGTTGAACTTAGAAAGAAACCTTAGAGCAGCTGCCATTGCCACTGTGACTTCTGTACAAGTGTCATAGATTTCATACCCCAGTTTGATTCCAGATAATAGTGTTGAATTATTGATCATCTCAATGCTGTGAATCATGGCAAGAGTTTGAAGAAAAATTGATATTTCAAACCTGTTGAGAAACAAATTTTTAAAGCAATCAGAATAGAATTCTTCTCTAGACATGATGGTAACTCATTTGATTCACATCTCTGCCTTATAATAGACAATTTCTGAATCAGTGAGGCTCAATTCTTAAAGGGCCTAAATTTTATTTTAAAAGAGTTCTTGATGGAAACTTTTCTAAATGGTATATAGTTTCTCAAATGGAGTCTGTGGAATAAAAGTTAACTTGTTTCTGATTAATTTGGGGATCATTTGAATACTCAGTTTAGTATTCTGCAGTATGGAGATATGTCTGATTTTTGCTCCTTTTTGTAGTTAGATGTCACCATTTTATCACCGTCCAAGTATCTGCTCCTTAGACTCACTAGCCGACTGTCTTTTTTTAATATAATCTGTTGTGATTGGAAACCAATTTAATAAGACCTTCAGAATTATATATAAAATAGACTGTATAAGCTCAGTAGCTTTCTCCTAGATAAATGCACTATTTAAGTTCTGAAATATAGCTATTTACTCTTACAGTGGGTTTTCCCAGTTGACTTCTTGATTTGCGATTACTTCAGAGGACTGAGTTGCTTGATTACTGCTTTGCTGTTAAGTTTATGTCATCCACCACTGTATACAAAAGATTACAAACAGCATCTAATATAAAGATTCAATTTTTTAATAATTAAAGGACAATATTATTATTATTATTTTATTTTAATTCCAGTATAGTTAACATACAGTGTTATATTAGTTTCAGGTGTACAATGTAGTGATTCAACAATTCTATACATTAGTCAGCTCATCAAAATAAATGTGCTCTTGGGGCACTTGGGTGGCTCAGTTTGTTAAGAGTCAAACTCTTGATCTCATCTCAGGTCATGATCTCATGGTTCATGGGATCAAGCCCCATGTAGGACTCTGCACTGACCATGTGGAGCCTGCTTGGGATTCTCTCTCTCCCTCTCTCTCTGCCCCTCCCTTACTCTTACACACACTTTCTCTCTCTCTGTCTCTCTCTCTCTCAAAAAAAGATAAGTGTACACTTAATTCTTTCAACTTATTCAACTATCTCCCAACCCACCTTCCCTCTGATAGCGATTAGTTTGTTCTCTATAGTTGAGTCTATATTTTGGTTTGTCTCTATTTTTCTTTTATTCATTTGTTTTGTTTCCTTTTTTAAAAATTTATTTATTGGGGCGCCTGGGTGGCGCAGTCGGTTAAGCGTCCGACTTCAGCCAGGTCACGATCTCGCGGCCCGTGAGTTCGAGCCCCGCGTTGGGCTCTGGGCTGATGGCTCGGAGCCTGGAGCCTGTTTCCGATTCTGTGTCTCCCTCTCTCTCTGCCCCTCCCCCGTTCATGCTCTGTCTCTCTCTGTCCCAAAAATAAATAAAAACGTTGAAAAAAATTTTAAAAAAAATTATTTATTTATTTTGAGAGAGAGAATGTGCTCTCACATGAGCAGGGGAAGGGCAGAGAGCGAGGGAGAAGGAGAATCCCAAGCAGGCTCCACCCTCAGCATGGAGCTGGACAGGGGGCTCAATTTCACCACTAGAAGATCATGACTTGACCCATTACCAAGAGTCAAATGCTTAACCGACTGAGACACACAGGCACCCCTTGTTTGTTTTGTTTCTTAAATGAGTGAAATCCTACAGTATTTGTCTTTCTCTGACTGATATACTTCGCTTAGCATTATAGTCCCTAGACTCATCCATGCTGTTGCAAATGGCAAGATTTTATCCCTTTTTTATAGATGAAAAATATTCCACATATATGTATATATACATGTTTATATACCATGCCTTCTTTATCCATTCATAGAGGACAATATTATTGTTCAGGGTTTTGATATTTTTAACTTTTCTTTTAATTCACTGAGTTACGATAAAGTATTTGAATGATACTATTTGTCATTGTAGACTATCTAAAAGCAAAGTGTGGCAAATCAGCATTAAGTTTTTAATTTGAAAAAAGAAGCAAAAAAGAGAGAAAAGGTAAAATAATGAATTGTAACAAAAATAATGAATTGTATGACAATATGTATAAGATTTCAGGGTCCCCACCTGCTAGCTCCATGAAAGTCTAAATTTCTTTGGTGTATTCACTTCAGTATCCCAACACCTAGAATACGGCCTCATTAATGTAGGCACTTAATATATAGCTGTTTGGGGCACCTAGGTGGCTCAGTTGGTTAAACGTCTAACTACTGATTTCAACTCTGGTCATGATCTCACAGTTCATGAGATCGAGCCCTTGTCAGTCTCTGCTCTGACAGTGTGGAGCCTGCTTGGGATTCTCTGTCTCCCTCTCTCTCTGCTCCCCACAACCCCCCTCCCCCCCTCAAAATAAATAAATAAATAAATAAATAAATATTTAAAAAAATATATATGTATAGAGCTGTTTGATGCTAAATGAATACTGTTTCTTTCGGGGATTGTCAATAAGGTGAAAAGATATTCAATTCAGTAATTTTTTTTCAGAATATATTTTCTTACTAGATCAATGATTTTTTAGTATTTTTTATCCTTAATTGTTAGCCTATAATTGCAGGTCTGCAGTCATTTTTTGAGTACTGATTTAGTGCTCTGAGAATCTTCATTAATTATTTTGAGGTGTTCACTGGTATTCCTGATAATCAACATTTAAGAAAACAGTAGCTCAAAGTGCCCAACTTCTAGGGAGAATGCCAGGAAGGAATCTTAGTGTGATGTGGGACCACATTTTATCTGACAGCATTCTTAGAGCACTTGGTAAATATGTTCTGATAAAGAAAGAAAAAAGGAGGGGGGGGAGTGGGAAAGGAGGTTAAATTTACATACAAGAACATCAAGATAGAAGCAAGATTTCAGAGTTGGAAAAAAGCATGTTGATCAGATTGCCATAGCAACAGAAGCTGATGCTGCCCATGTCCCTAGAAGTTATCCGGGAACTTATTTTACAAAAGAGAAAATTGGAAACTGTGACTCAAAGAATTTAAGTGATTTGCCCAAGTCTACAAAATGAGTTTGTCCCCAGACTGAAGTTAGAATTCAAATATCCTGCTGTCCTTAAAGAAAATCCATTTGTAACATCCTCTGCCCAGCTTTACTTTTCCCTAGTACACTGTGACACATGTCTTTTTTATAGCCAAGCTTTCAGCCGAAAGTGTTCATCAAAGAAGAAGGAACACTAAGTTGAAGTAGGATCCCAATTTATCATAAGAGAATTAGATTATTTCAAGAATGACATGAATGTAGCACTGACAAAAATGCTGGTGTAGAGAGATTTTAAATGTCGCCTATTTTAAACAAAGAACTAAATAAATAATAGATCTATGTTTAAAACAAAATGCATATTGTAGATGATATAAACATAAGTAATACGTAATAGAAATAATGTAATGTAAATTAATATATATTAATTTTAATATATTTATATTATAATATAATTATATAATATAATGTTAATATATAATTATATTACATTATAATATTAATATTATATAATAATATAATATAATACTAATATAATATAATTTTAATATATAATATACATATATTTGTAATATGTTTATAATATGTTTATAAACATTATTTTTAATAATATAAATATAAATGTGCTCTGTATGCTTGCAGTGGACAGGCTACAGTGTCTCCAGATGGTTTTCTCAAGTGCCTTCAGGGAATTTTTTAAGGCAAAATCGAAATAGATATATTAATGGAAAGCATTCATTGCCTCTGCACTTGGAGGTCGACTATACATATAGTGCTGATATATTTCTCTTTTAAGGAAGGATCGCATGACTATATGTAACTTAAAAATATATTAGTGTACATTTTATTAAAATAATTTAAATGTTAATACAAGTAAATGTTTACATGCCCTAATCTCATAGTGTAATCTTGAAATTTAAATGTGTTCTTTGAGGCTTTACTCACCCAACACACTTCTGGATTTCTGGTCGTCTGGGATAGTCTTCTGAGGACAGCATTTTTTCATGAATGGCGAATAAACCTCCAATTATGACATGCCCTGGAGAAGTGGCAGCCACGAAGTCGTCAGGGGTCTGGCAAGTCTGGGAAGTAGCAAGAGGAATCACAAAACAGGTAATCAGTGTAATCAATAGTGCCATGCTTCTCTCTCATTTGCTCAGTTCATGTGAGTTCTTAGGAATCATTAAGCTCACAGAGTGCCAACAACATGGTTCCTATTTCACCTGTAAACACCATGTAAGGTATAGGGCAGTGTCAAAGGCCGGAAACATTCAGTTTTCAGATGCTTGATGATAGTCAAAACAGTTCTTCACCAAGAAGAATATATCAGACTCTAACACTCCATTGTTGGAGATGTATGCTAGCAGCAACGCTAGGAAAAACATTATAGAATTAGAAACACAGGTCCTCGCTGGGATAGCACTCTTTTGCTTCACTGATATGTCAAGGGCTTTGGGTCATGTTGGCATTTCTTCTGAAGTAGAATATAGAATCTTCAAGAGGCAGCAGTAAGGGAAAGTGTTCCCCCTTCAGGAATGGACAGTTTTACATTTCCAAAGGTATCACATTCAAGGCACAAAAGCTTCAGTGTAGTTTATAAACTGTTTATTTTTCCAGAAAATCTCTATTTTTAAAAAATGAAATTCAGTTAGTTTTAGGTATCTAGCACTTCCAGGTTACATGTGTTGGAAATAGTTTTGGTGGTAATGGTCAAAACTAAAATTGGGGTGCCTAGGTGGCTCAGTTGGTTAAGTGCCCCAACTTCCGCTCAGGCCATGATCTCATGGCTCGTGAGTTCAAGCCCCGCCCAGGCTCTGTGCTGACATATCAGAGCTTGGAGCCTGCTTTGGATCCTGTGTCTCCCTCTCTCTCTGCCCCTCCTTAGCTCACACTGTCTCTCTCTCTCTCAAAAATAAACATTAAAAAATTAAAAAAAAACTAAAATTGAGATATAACTTACCTGATACAGTGTTTGGCTTTGAACAAGAAAGGTCTGTTATAGATTATTGACATTGCCACAGTGTGGATTTTATTTGTATAAATTTGGAACAAATTTTAGTCTACATGTTCTTAAATGCTTAGGAATATGAACTAACATGATTTACTGGATATCTTCTGGAACTTAACAGAGGATAGACAAACCTCAGCAACTTAGGCACCATTAAGAAAAAGTTAAAAATTTTTAACTTTACTTTTTAAAATCAATCTTTTTCAAACATTGGATTAAGAAGGGGTATATCATGGGCAAATAGTTCCCAACCCAATACATCCAGATGGTTGATGGGTAGTGGACATGTTTAAAGGAATTTCAGAAGATAAAGAGTATAATAGCTACTATGGTATTTTTCATCATCCACATTAGCTTTAGGTTCCACTGACATGGGGTTGTGCCAACTGAAGAGTGGAGAAGTCACAGCTCTTCACATTTTTACATTTTTCCCAATGGCAGGATTTCTTTTTCGGATCCAAATCAGTTAACTTCAGTTGTTCAGAAAGTTTAATATACATGAGTTTGAAGTCTCTTCAAATGTACAGTATTTGCATTTTGCCCATCTTAATCTTATTATTCATTTGTGTATATATATGGGTGCAATTAAATATATTTGTTTTTATGAGTTTAGTCATTTTGTTCAGATAACCTCCAAGGTCTACTGTAGTTACAAGTTCAAAGATGATTTTGGTAAAGATAAAAATAATAATAAATTCAGTAATTGCCCAGCAAAAGTATATAATAGGTAGTAAACAACTCAGAGTGATTCTGAAGGTATGAATGACCCTCATGTGACCATATTACTCAGAACTGACATTTATTTGAAAAATCGGTGACAAAGTTATACTAATGATTCCTTTTAGGTTGCAATTTTAGCAATATTTAGGGACTTTGTTATCTGACAAAAATTAAAGATTTATCAAATTTTTTAATTTTATTATTATTATTTAAAATTTTTTTTTTTATTTTGAGAAACAGAGTGTGAATGGGGGAGGGGCAGAGAGAGAAGGAAGGAGAGAATCCCAGTAGGCTCCATGCTATCAGAGCAGAGCCCCACTTGGGGCTTGATCTCACAAACCATGAGATCATGACCCAAGCCGAGGTCAAGAGTTAGATGTTTAACTGACTGACCCACCCAGGCACCCTGACATTTTCTTTTTTTTTTTTTTACATTTATTTATTTTTGAGAGACAGAGAGAGACAGAGCACAAACCAGGGAGGGGCAGAGAGAGGGAGACACGAAATCCAAAGCAGGCTCTAGGCTCCGGCCTATCAGCACAGAGCCTGATGTGGGGCTTGAACTCATGAACCATGAGATCATGACCTGAGCCGAAGTTGGACGCCCAACCAACTGAGCCCCTCAGGCACCCCTGACATTTTCTTATTTTAATAAATATAATCTAAGTTGGGAAATCTATTTCTATAAGGGAGCCTTCCGAAGGTGGGAGAAAAAAGGTTTTGAAAGCCCTTGTCCTATAAAATGCAGTGTCATGTGGCAGAAAGGGCTGAAACTTTGGACAGACTGGTTGGCTCTGCCCACCACTTGACCATGAATGAGTTACTAAACTTTTCTGAACAATAATATTCTCATTTATAAAATAGGTAAGCTATTCGTTATCAAAGGGACATTTTGAGACTTGAACTGAATCAGTTTGTACAGCTCCTATATTCTAGTAGGCATTCAGTAATTAGCTCCTGTCTCAGTCCATTAGGACTGCTATAACAAAAATACTGTAAACTGAGTGGTCTATAATCAACAAACATTTATCTCACAGTTCTGAGGCTGGAAAGTCCAAGATCATGGCACCAGCAGATTCAATATCTGGTGAGAGCCTGCTCTAATTCTCACTTGGTGGAAGAGGCCAGGGAGCTTTCTTGAGGGTGCTTTTATAAAGATACTAATCCCATTCATGAGGGCTCTGCCCTCATGATCTAATCATTTCCCAAAGTCTCCACCTCCCAATACAGCAACCTTTGGGGTTCCATTTCATTATCTAAATTTTGGGAAGACACAAAATATTCAGCACATAGTAGCTCCCACATTTCCCTTCCTAAAACCAAATTGAAAGTTATTAATTCTTAAATTTGGAGTGTTTTCTACAGTTGGCATTGGTCAGTGCTCTTACTCAAACATCGTATATGCATGCCTGGTAGAAGTGATGATGTTTATAATAGTACCACTAGTTGGTTATTGTCTCCCTAGAAGGTAAATCGTTATTGAGTTAAGCTTGAAAGAAGATACAGAGTGTATTAATTACTTCAGAATTCCACTGGACATATTATCTTCATGGTTGTAGTTTCTGTCATTATCAAGATTTAATTTTGGACTAGGGACAGCACTTTTAGCCATAATTTTCACTCTACAGTTACTACATATTTCTGCTATTTAAAAACACTTACATGTGCTTGACATGTAATGACAACAATAACTGTTACAAT
This sequence comes from Prionailurus bengalensis, assembly GCF_016509475.1. Classification (NCBI taxonomy): domain Eukaryota; kingdom Metazoa; phylum Chordata; class Mammalia; order Carnivora; family Felidae; genus Prionailurus; species Prionailurus bengalensis. The sequence continues at coordinate 105,462,322 of NC_057349.1, forward strand.
TCCAAAGGTTTTTTTTTTTAAAACAATAGTTTCTGAAGGATAAAAACTCTTGAAATTTTGAAAGATGAATTAACGATGGCAGTGGTCATCTCCTCCTTTTGATCTCAAGGTTCTTTGTAACTATCTTTATGTGAAGATATATCTGGTTAATATTATTTAAAGGGAGAAGTGTGGAAGTGATAGCATTACCCACATAATTCTCGTAGAGACACTACCACCCTGCTTAGACAAGTACAGAAGGGACATGTACTCAGTGAGTAAGGATGCTCTGTTCTATCATCATTTGTTTATAGCACTGATGATGGAATGAGTCCCCCACCCCAGCCCCATGACAAAAGGCTGCAGTGAAGACTAGGTCAGGCTGGAAATGGCCCTCCAGGACCAGAGTCTCACAGTATGGCATCAGCTCTCTAGGAAACTTTTCAGCCAGTGAGCTTGACACCTGTCAGCTTTTAACATGTTAGTTTTCTGTTCTGTTATCATAGTTTCCCATCCACCCTCCCCAACTCCACACCCCTCTTTCATACTTCATTAAATTTCATACTAATAATGACACCACAAAGTTGTTTTCAGTGTTATTTGCATCTGCAGTGGGATTTTTAAAACGGAACCATCCTCAGAATTGAAGGAATCTATTTAAACAATGGATTTCAGTTATCTGCAAGAGAAATTGCAGGGAGGCCCATCACGGCATGGGGAACTTCCGGACCACACTAGCACACAAAGCCAGCCAACAGAACAGCTCAGAGCGCTGAGTCTGAAATGAAAGAAGCCAACACCAGTGTTATGAGAGTAGAAGCCAGTATCTACAGCCTGGTGGCAGGGGGTGGGGGGAGATAAACAGATCTTAAGAATTATTTCTGACCCATCAGTCCACGTTGTCAATTACCTTTAGTTTCTTTTTTTTTCAGGGCTGCACAAGCAAAAATATATTTAGCTAAAACAGCAGGTATTCAAAGCACAATATCAAAACTATATTTTATTTGATTAACATTAAATTTGAGGGCATGTTTATGTCTGTAGTGTGCTCCCATTTCACAAGAACCTCTTATCAAGTAGTTGTAACAGGAGATTGCAGCCTAAAGAACACAACTCTAAGGACTGAGTCAGGAATCCTGTGATTAGGCGCTTTCAACTGGCATCTATTGTGCTAATGTCTTACATGTTTACTTACTCTTCTAACTGTTTCGTAATTTTTTGTGTGCGTAAGTATTACCTCTTCAACTAGATGGACACTTTTTGTAGGGCTGAGATAGGGTTTGATAGGTCTTTGTATATCTCATAATTTACAGTCTTTCTAAAAAAGTATAGTTATGTGTTTAACAACATTAACATTGCAAATGTGTTGTTCAGTTTGATATTTTTAACAAGTCTTTAGTAAGCTCCTAGTAGAGGAACCCCACTCAGTAAACTAATTTGAGCTACAATATATACTTGATATGATCTGCATTTTTATAGTCTATTACTATTATCATTCACTTGCAAAAATCAAAATATCAATTCATCTTGCATAAGCAGCAGTGAGTGCTAGAAGAATATCATTGTACTACCAATCACAAAGTTCAGTAAAACCCCATGGTAAAAGGAAATTACATGGCAAAGGCCTACATGCCCAATGAACCCAGTTGATTGCATAGCTAAGTAATTTATTTCATTTAGTTGGATTTCTAATATATCAGTAAGATCAGAGATGGTGCTTAACAAGGTTATAAAATAGCAGTCAAGTTTTGATACTCTTGCAATCTTTCCCCTATCAGGTACCCTGTTCTCCTGTATTTACCATTTTTCCCCAGTATTTCATCCCTATGCTATTCTATATTGTCATTTATCGCTGCAACTCTTCTGTTACATCATACATCATCTTTTTGCTGTATTGGTGTCTATAATTAAAATTTCTCTCCTAGCAATTTTTATTTAATATATAGTTTTAACATTAGGTAATTAATTTCCTTTAATATGCAGCATAAGGGATATTATCCTATTTAGGGCTCTGCACCCCTGTAAGTCTATGAATGGAATTCTTAGAAGTCTATGAATCCCTTAAAATTGTGTAAAAATTTTGAGTGAACATGCAGATGTGGATTGTTTTAGGGAGAGCATTCAGTGATGTTATCGGATTATCAAATGGGTGTGTTACCCCCAGAAAAGTTAAAAACACTGTCTATTCCATTTAAGCCTTGCTTCCCAGGAAACACAGGAATGTTTTCTGAGATAACGATCCTGCCTTTGTTGCTACCCATTTGTAACTCAGATCATCCTCGCTAATCTTCCACCAACAACTTCATCATTTGTTTGATACACATCATCATTTGGTACTACCAGTCAAAAGATTATGTGAGCAAAGCACTATTACCCACAAGTCACTGCTCATCCATCGCAAAGAGAACACAACTAGATCACTACCCTAAGAACACCGGACCTACTTCCCCTACTTACCACAAAATGAAATGAAGGATGGTTACTTTTTGGTGAAACTAAGCAGCAGAAGCAGTCTGTAGTGTTTTATTTGCTCAGGATAGAACAGGCCAATTGTTCGTTTTTCAAAGCTAGCTTCATTTTATTTTTTTCACAAATCCTATAAAAGATACCATTATTAAAATAATTGTTCTGTTGTAACTTGGTGTGTGTGTGTGTGTGTGTGTGTGTGTGTGTCCCCTACTTCTGAAGGGAAGAACTTGAATATTTTAGGGTACCATTTAGGTCTATGTTTTATAGTCTCACATGGAACTGTAATGCATCTCATTACATGTAAACATAACATGTACATGTTTACATAACATGTAAAGCATCTCATCATCTTTTCCCTTCTGATATTATTATTCTACTTTCAAAAGTACTTCTTTTGCCCATCTCATCACTAATTAGAAAATAGGCAAGGAAATAAAAATCCTAACAGATCTACTTCAGTGTCCAATCTTTGCCTCAACCTTGTTTTTATGTATTGAGTAACTCATATTGCAAACCATATTTTTAGCAGAGTTATTAAAAAATAAAAGTTTTCAGTAATTTGCACAAGTTTCATATGCTTGAAAGCCATTTTAAAGCACTTTTATTCTGTTGATACAGTTTGTTGATTGAGTGAATGTCTTTTCAATTAGTTTTTTGATGTGTTTAGACACGGTGCAAGTCAATCACTTAGCTCTCTTTTCTCTATGGTAAATAAACAATGCATAACTTGTAAAAAAAATTTTCAGAAATTTACAAAGTGTATCCCCATATCCCCACACTCCCTAGTAAACATTCTGCACACAACAGATGATTACACTGGCAAGAAACCTGTTCCTTCTTACCCAGTGTGCTGTGTTGGACTCAACGTTGAGAAGGTATGAAGAAATTCTTTTACCCTGTAGATGTTGATACTAGAGTATTTCCAACCTTCTTGTGTTTGATTTTGGCTTCAATGTCACTTCCTTAGTGAACGTATGTGTTTTGTTCACAGCATTCATTACTAGCTGTTGCTCTTGAATGTTCATCTGTTTATGCTCCATCTCTTCTGTTATATTTTAAAGCTCTATAAGGACAGAAATTATGTCCATATTTTTACTTGATTACACCCAGTATCTTATACAGTGCCTGGCCACATGGTAGACACTCACTCACTAGTTGTTGAACAAATGAATGAGTAGATCGGAACAGCATAGAAATGGGTGATTACAGCACAGACTGCCCTTCTTAGCTGGATGGATGTCACTTTGAGAACCTGCAGCACCTGGAGGAACTCTGAAAGCTGAACATTGGTGGAGACCATTCACAAGACAAAAGCAGGAACTCCAAGTTCACATTGGTTTTCTCCAGTTTGTAATGTCAGAATGATGACTTGTTTCGGGAATCAGTGACACCTGCTTCCCTATCTATTCATTCTCTCCTCTCCACTCCGCAAGAGGCAGCATAGTAAGCACCTGGCTGATTGTAGGCCCAACCGACTGTTCACTACCAACTTGTTATTTGTTTTCAACCTACTCCACGAGGTTCACAGTTCATATTGTGAGTGTCGCATGTTTGTGTTTTAAGGATAAATAGCTTTTTATATGTGCCATACGTGCAGCTCTTAGTTGCAGTTCAGTAGCAAGAAACAGGCCAAGGTACATGATAGGTAATTAGACAACAAATTCGGCAACTCTATCATATGAACAGGTTACCAGGGCAAAAGCTGCAAAATTTCTCAGGAAAATAATATTTGCCTCTGTAAGTTTCACATCAATCTAAACAAAAATAAGAGGTTGGTGATTTGGAGAGGGAACTAGGACATTGTGTAAGAGACAAGCTCAGGTCTTCTCCCTTGAGATTCCAGATAATCAACACGTTTAATCCCTCAAACAAAGGCAGACAACTTTGGTTAGACTAGGTTGGTGAATTATTGCAGATCTGGCTGCTGCGGTTGGTAAGCACTTTTGAAGTTTTTTACAAAGCTTCTTGTACAAAGAGATAATAAAACTCTTGAAAACAAATGAGTAGAAACCTCTCTATTATGAATGAAAAAAGTAGTGTAACAGATAACGAATTTAGAAAGCTAATTCTACTTATGACTGCTTTATAGGATCTTAGTTGGTGAGATTCAGTTGACCAGTTGTTTCAATGTAGCTCTTTGAATCCATCAATTTGTCCTCAAATACTGTACAAATAGATGTATGTAATTCTTTAAATCTGTAATGTAGAAAATGAAAGTTGGAAGTAAGAAATGAGGTTGAGTCATATATATATTTGTGCTGATAGACTATTATCAAATGTCCACAGGTACTATCTAAGGTACACCAATAATGTAGCAATTCAGTGCTTTAGGGCAGTGAAGAAAGAATTGGATTATTATACTTGCAATTCTATTCTGAGGTATGCTTCATCTAAATGAGCCTCAGACAGTTAGCTGGCAATTGGTCAAAGTTACTTTTCATTTGCCTGTAGATGCTTTCCTGTCTTGGGAAAGAGGTATATTAAACTTCACCTATAGTATATTTATGTTAAATAAATAATGAGTGTCTACTATGTCTCTGGCACTGTTCTAGGTGCTGGAAAAACACCCATGAAGTTTACATTCTAACGGAGGAGGCAAACAATCATATAAAAATGTATGTTTTATCATATATTAGAAGGTATTAAGAAAGTTATGAAGAATAGTAAAGCAGGAAGGGACATAAAATGTTCCAGAGTAGGATTGGAATTTTGGTCAGGCAAGCTAGTCCATCAAGGCCTTGCAGAAAAGATGACATTTGGGGAAAGATCTAAAGGTGGGGAGAGAACTGTGGATGTGGGAGGGAAGAGTCATCCAGGTAGAGGTGAATGGCAAGCTTTCTTGGAGAAGAGAGAAGAAGGGGGAAAGTAGTAAGAAATAAATTGGAGAAGTGACAGGGGACCATATGAGGACCTTGCAAATCATTGTAAGGATTTTTCGTTTTACTCTGAAATGGGAATTTATTGGCAGGTTTTCAGTAGTAGAGTGATATATTCTGAATTACACGCTTAAAGGATCATTTTGTCTCAGTGTTGAGAATAGATTGGGGGTGAGTTGGTTGCAATGATTTAGGCAAAATGATGCTGGCTCTGGTTAATCCGGTAATAATGGAGAAAGTGAGAAGTGGTCAAATTTTCTGGATATATTGAAAGAGTAGAGCCATCAGAATTTCTGATGTCATTACTTAGAAAAACTGCCGCATTTAAAATTCATATATTTTTTCTTTCTCAGTTTCCATCCAGAGATACACTAAGGATACTGAGACAGATTGAAAAGGTCATGTCACTTGGCTATAGAGACTGTAATCTGAAGTAGAAAAAAGTTCAAGGAAACTATATAATATTTCTTAATATTGTTGTATTATTATATTTATCCCAGGATATTCAGATATAAAATGGGATAAAAAATAAAATGCAAACCATCTTTTCTCTTACTAAATGTCTAGTAAATATAATTCTTAATGAGGTGTGGATGAAACATTGAATTTGGCCTTCATGGTCTTTGTGTTTACCTAATAATAACAGAATATGTCCATCTTGGAAAATGAAAAGATCAAAGAGTTTCTTCATTTTGCTTCAAAGACAGTAAAGGGAAAACAAGAAAAGAATAAAAGCTGATATTTTTCAAGTTTTGAACTCTGTTACTATCTCTTACATTTCACTTTCTTGGTTAGTTTAAAACCACTATAATTTACTGTGGTAAACAAGAGATGATGAAAGCATTTTCTTGTGATTATAAAGTAAACCAAAAACCCCATTTCAGAAAAAAAATCTTTCAGGAGATAACAAAATATTGATGTTAGAATTTCAGTGAATGATGGAATCCTAGCAAAAGAGACGGGTCTGATGGCTTCCTAGTATAGGTGCTAGGAAAATCTGAAAGAGAATTTTATGTGAGCTACTAGTAAAAAGAAAAAGAATAAAATTTCTAGATCATTGTTTCCCAAACTTCCTTATTATGTTATTAATTGTCCTTTGATAAAAAAGGATCTTTTTAATCTAAATAAAATGGGATACACTGGGTTGAGTTAAGTAGTCAGACCCATCCTTTCTCCCCCAAGCACCCAGGGTTCTCAATTCTTAGCCTTTATTCACCCTAGAGAGATATGGCCACATAGAAATACCTTCCACAAAGTGCATGTTCTAAGTGTTTTGCCCAATTGAAAACCAGGTTTGTCCTTTTCCTTATGGATTTGAAGAAGTTCTTTATAAATTCTGCTAGACATACAAATTTAAAATATTTTTTAGCATTCTGCTTCTTGTCTTCTCAAATCCCTCTCTATTGCTAGTCCCTAAAGTTTCAGAGAAAAATAGTGTCTCATTTAGGTCAGAATGACAAGTTCAAGGAAAGAACTTTACAGGTAAGTTTGGAAAACATTGTTCTTTTGTTTCTAAACTGGCAGCTTCCACAGATGCCCGCAACCCCCCACCATGAGACTGAAGCTGCATTTGCTGTTGAGTGCTGTAGTTTGGACGCTGGGCAGGTATTATCTGCTAGTTTCACTTAACCTTTAGGCTTTTTTTTTATAATTTAAAAAAAATGTTTATTTTTGAGGGAGAGAGAGAAACAGCATGAGTGGGAGAGGGGCAGAGAGAGAAAGAGAGGGAGACACAGAATCTGAAGCAGGTTCCAGGTTCGGAGCTGTAAACGCACAGCCTAATGCAGTGCTTGAACTCACAAATCACAGAATCATGACCTGAGCTGAAGTCAAATGCTTAACTGACTGAGCCATCCAGGTGTCCCATGGGCTCTTTAGTCAGAACTGACTTCTAGGACAAAACAGACAGGCCATCAATTAGATACTTAAACTGAATTATGACCTACAACACACATGCTTAATTTAGTTTCTTTTTTAAAAATTAATAAATCAGGGCGCCTGGGTGGCTCAGTCAGTTAAGCGTCCAATTCTTGATTTCGGCTCAGGTCTTGATCTTGGTTCATGAGTTTGAGTCCCACAGGGGTCTGTGTGCTAGCATCATGGAGCCTGCTTGGGATTCTCTCTCTCCCTCTCTCTCTCTCTCTGCCCTTCCCCTGTTCATGCTTGCTCTCTCTCAAAATAAATAAATAAATTTTTAAAAGATGATTAAAAAATCAATAAATGAAGTTTGATGTCTTATTGGGCAGACAAGAAACAAAACATGAGTCAACTGAGGCTAAGTTAAAATTCTGTCTCCATCATCTAGTAGTTGAATGAACATAGTCAAGTAACTTAATTTCTCTCAGTTCCCTTATCTGTAAAATAGAGCTAATAATACTGACTTCCTAATGCTTCTATGAAAATTAAATGATACCAAATATGGAAAGCCTCTAATTTAGCACCTGGAACCAATAGTCACTTAATAGCTATTATTCATAAAAAAGAGAGTAACTGAAGTCACACTTTAGTATTTTCAGTAAGTGAGTCAGACACAGGCACTTATTCATTATTTGTATTTTGTAATCCACTCATAAAGCACTGAGCCCAAAACTGACATGAGATATTGATTTATCACCCACTAAGCCGTCAAAAGGTAAGAGGCTGAAATGTTGACCTGTTGCAGTGAGAGTCTCTTTCTATTGGAGCTCCAGGGTTCACATTCTAAGCTGTATGCAGACATTTTTGTCGTTATTTTGAAACCTTTAGAAAGTTTTTTATAATTTTTGAAAGAAATTTCATTAAAAATAGATTATGCAACATAATAGGGCAACTGTTTATTCACAGGCCTCTTTCTCTTTCTTTCTTTCTTTCTTTCTTTCTTTCTTTCTTTCTTTCTTTCGGCAGAAACAAGTCTTGTAACAACCTAGAAAAATATTGTTCAACATCCCCACCTACTGGTAAGTCTAAAGAATGATACTATTCAATTAGTGAACGAACTGAAAATTCCTAGTTTCTAAGAAATAAATCACTACTAATAATGATAATGATTAACATGCACTGAGCATTTACTTGGTGTTGAAGACCTTTTCAAGAGCTTTGTGACATGGTAAGTTACAGAATAATAAAGTGTGTTTTGGATTGAGTCAATATAACGAAGGGAAGAAATCATTTTCATTTTCAACATTACCATTGGGCAAGAGAACAAATCATTGAGCTGGTTCAAAGCAGGATCTTGGGTTCACGTTATCGTAAGTCCAGAGGCCTGAACAGTAGCCTTGTCAATGGTGTCTCTGCCTCCAGTTTTCCTCCAAGCCAGTCCATTCTGCACTGTGACATTTTCTCATGGTGATTAAACAGAAAGAAGGCATTTATGTTTCTGAATAGGCTCTAAAAAAAAGATTTGAAAAGTTTTTGCAGAGACAACAGTCTTAAAGCCAAAACTTCCAGTTGATGGGGTTGGACTTGTGAGACAAAAGCATGTGAAGAGGAAGCCCAGAGTCAATGGAGCATGAAGTATTTGCCTTGTAAAGTTGATTTGAAAAAAATATATGGTGATGTCAAAGCAGATTCCCCACCCTAATTACATAAATATCTCACAGGTTGGGGGAAGCTGAAGATTGCGCAGGGTTGTGATCTAGACAATGATATCCTGGACCTGAGCCTGAAGCTAGTGGTATAAGAGAACGTACATTTTAGGATTTGGGGGAGGAAGGAGTTTATTTTACAAGTGGGAGGAATATAAGTAATTTGTGGTCAGAGAATGGACTGTAGAGAAGGCCATAAAGTCTTTGGCACTTCTTTCTTAAAGAGACGTGATATGTAATGTGTGGCCCCTCTTTGAATTTTGACTGACTCTGTAACTACCTTGATCCCTACAATATCACAGAAATGGCACTATGCCAGTTTTTAGGCCCAACTCCTAAGAAATGGGCAGCTTCCACTTTCTGACACTCGGAACAATCAGGGAACCTGGCAGCTCTCTGCAAAAATCCAGGGTCTCTTGGTCCTCTGTGGTGGTGAGGCCACATGGAGGTACTCTACTTGACAATCTCAGCCCAACCTTCTGAAACACTAGACATGTGATGGAAGCCATCTTGGACTCTCCAGAACAGCTCTTCCGTCAGCAAAATACCACTAACTGACCTCAACTGGTGCCACATGGAACAGAAGAATTACCCAGATGAGCCTTGTCTGAATTTTTGACTCATGCAATCAAGATATAATAAAATAGTGGTTGTTTTATAACACTCTTTTGTGTCAGCAATAGATAACCAGAATATTCCTCTGTAGCCCATTCTCAACACAGCAGCCGGAGAGAATATTGAAATGTATCGGACTTCATCCCTTCTCTAGTCAAAATTCTGCAATGGGTAAAATCCAAAGTTCTTACAGGGGCCTTCAAGGCATTACATGATCCAATCCCTATTACTTATCTAACTTCATTCTCTGCTACTGTCCCCTTCCTCATTCACCTCCTGCCATGCTGGCCTTCTGCTCTTTCGGAAAAAAGAAAAAAACCAAAAAACAAAAAACCTCAGCATGTTCCTGCTAATGGCTCTAGCAGTTTCCTTTGCCTAGAATACTGTCCTTCCACATGGCCGCTTGGCTAACTCCCTCACCTCCCTAAAGTATTTGCTTAAATGTCACCATCTCAATGAGGCCTATCCTGCTGATCTTATTTAATGCTATTAATTATCCTCCCCACCTGCCTCCCTGGTACTCCCACCACCCACAGCACTCTGATCTCATCCTGTACTATTTTGCCTTTTTCCCATACTTATGTCCTTTTAACCTGTGATATAACTTGTTTATTCACAATTTTATTAAATTGTCTATCTTGGCTGGAGTAGAAACTCCTTAAACGCAAGATCTTCTTCTGTTGTTTTGTTTTGTTTTCACTGATGAATCCCTAGTGCCTGGCACATACTAAGTACTCGGTAAATATGTTAGATATTGGAGTCGAGATTACTTTGAATTAATAGGGTTACAGTATCTACCAGCGAGCTTATATAGGGCCTCCAGAGGTAAGTTTGGTTTAGTTTTAGAAAAACATGTTAAACCTTAGCTCACTTGAATTCTCTGAAAGTGCAGATATCTTCTCTACTGTATTTTTTTTTTTTTGAGCCAAAGACAGTAGGCAAGACTCTGAATCCTGACAACAGTTTTCCGAATAGAATATAATCACCATCATCGTTATCATCACCATCATCATTATCCTCACCACTTTTGTGACTGCTTGCAAACCCAGATTACAAAGTAATTTTACCAAGGCAATTCCTTTTGTGAGACAATAGGCAAAGTATTGCCTCAACTATTTCTTTATTTTTTTTTCTAATCATTTCCCCTTGTGGGCCCAATTAAAACCCGTCTTTTCCTTGTGTGCTGATTGCTTTTACCTGAATGGGTGCTGAATTATGTCAAATGCCTTCTCTGTGTTTATTGAGATGTTTGTTTTTCTTTATTCTATTAATGTAGTAAATTATATTGATTGATCTTAGAATGTCAAAGTATCCTTGCATGCCAGGATAAAAGCTCTTTGTCATAATGTATCACCCTTGTAATATCTTGTTGGATTCAGTTTTGCTGAGGATATTTGTGTCTTGGCTTACAAGGAATAGTCTATAATTTCTTTTCTTGTAATGTCTTTGCAGCTTTTGGGAGTGGGATTTTTCTGACTTTGTGAAATGATTGGAAAGTATTCCTTCCTCTTCTATTTTTTTGAAAACTTGTGTGACTGATATTATTTCCTTCATTAAATATTTTCATTAAATATGAAACCATTAAATAATGAAACCATTCAGACCTGTAGCTTTCTTTATGGAAAAGGTTTTGATTGTGCTTTCAATTTTTAAGAATAGAATAGAGCTGGGGCGCCTAGGTGGCTCAGTCAGTTAAGCATTGGACTTCAGTTCAGATCCTGGCTTTGGGTGAGCACAAACCCAGCTTCGGGTGAGCCCTGCTTGAGCCTCGCTTCTCTCTCTCTCTCTTCTGCGCCTCCTAGGATTCTCTCTCTTTCTCCCCCCCACCCCTTGCTCACTTGCACCCTCTCTCTCTACTCTGATTTTCCATTGCTTGTTGAGTCAGTGTTGAGGACATGTGTTTTGGAAGAAATTTGTCCATTTTGTCTAGATTTTAAAATTTATTGGTCAAACATTGTTCATAAATACTCTTTTGCTATATGTAGACTCTATAATAATGTCTCTTTTATACCTGAGGCTGGTCATGAGTGGTTTTTCTTACTCTTTTAAAAAATTATTCTTGCCAAGGATTTATAAATGTTGCTAATCTTTTCAAATATTCGACTTTTTGAATATTCTTTAATGTTTGTTTTTTATTGAAATGATTTTTCCTCACATTCTTATTATGTCTTTCCTTCTACTTACTTAGTTTTAATTTTCTTCTCTTTTGCTAACTTCTTAAGATGGAAACTTAGATCATTGATTTTAACCCTCTTCTTCTTTACTAGTATAGTCATTTAAAACTATAAATTTTCCAGTGAGTACTGCATTAGCTGAATCTCACCAATTTTGTTCAAAATCAAATTTTGATAGGGTATGTTTTTATTATCATTCAGTTAAAAACGTATTTTTTGTCTTGTGATTCCCCCCCCCCCCGCTTTGACCCATGTGTTACTTAAGAATGTATTATTTAATTTCCAAATATGTGGGGGTTTTCTAGGTATCTTTCTTTTGCCAATTTCTAATTTAATTCCATTCAAAATAAGCCCTGTAAGATTTCCACCTTTTGAAATATACTGAGATTTGTTTCTTTTTTTTTTTAATTTTTTTTAGCGTTTTATTTATTTTTGAGACAGAGAGAGACAGAGCATGAACGGGGGAGGGGCAGAGAGAGAGGGAGACACAGAATCGGAAGCAGGCTCCAGGCTCTGAGCCATCAGTCCAGAGCCTGACGCGGGGCTCGAACTCACGGACCGCGAGATCGTGACCTGAGCCGAAGTCAGACGCCCAACCGACTGAGCCACCCAGGCCCCCCAGAGATTTGTTTCTTAATAGCTTAGTATATTTGGTAAATGTTTTACATACACTTGAAAAGAATGCGTATATAATTGCTGGGCACAGTGGTTTATAAATATCAATTAGATCAAGTTGCCTGATAGTTTTGTTCAGATCTTCTATAGCCTTACTAGTTATTTGTCTACTTGTCCTACTAATTATTAAGAGATGAATTCCAAACTCTCTATGATTATGGACTTTCTGTTTCTTCCTTTAGTTCTCTCCAGTTTTGCTTCATGAATTTTGAAGTTTTGTTATCAGATGCGTACATGTTAAGATCTTAAAGAATTGCCCCCCTATCAATATGCAGTGTCTCTATCTCTGATAATATTCCTTATCCTGAATTCTTTTTTTTATGCTAATATAATCACATTTTGTATAGAAATTTAACAATTGCTTACTATTTGAGAAAATCACATTACTAATGGCAGTACTGCTTATGTATTTTAGTTACCAAAAAAACTCTCTGCATGTATAAGTCTTCCATTACGGTGATTCTATGCTTAGATGCAAACATCAGATTTCTTAAAATGTATTAGCAATGTCATGCCTGAGTATGTATCCATTGAAATTCTTATTACGTATTAATAACCTTTCTTTACTCTTTACATTAGAGCTGGTACATTTCATTGATTAAATATAGGTTTGGTTATCTGTGAATTTCTTTTGGTGTAGTAAAGAGAATATTAGAAAACATTTACTATAACATAGGGGTGTGGGGATGTGGGTTGGTAGGGCTGAGAACCACTAGTCCAAGCATGTATGAGACAGACTTGGCCCTTGTGTTGGTATGGGTGTCCAAGAAACTTCACATTGTACTGGTTAAGATATGAAGCTTTAAATCAAGCAGGGCTGGGTTCACTTTATTTCCTCACTTACCAATCATGAGATGTTGGGCAAGTCACTTATATTTTTGAGTCTCAGTTTCTTCATCTGTAAAAAAGTCATATTCACACCTACCTCATAGAGTCAGTGAAGGTAAATGACATAATGTATAAAGTACTTAACATAGTGTCCAGCATATAATGTGGTTGGTATATGATATGTTATTATTAAAACCCAATAAGTTAATGAATTCCTATAATAAACTTTATGAGAAAAGTGTTATATATACTTAATAATATAAATATTAATAAACGCTTCACATTTATTCTTTCATTCCTGAAGAACTCGCTCCTTTATTCTAGCTTATAGGATTTGGTGTGCTTTATTCTACCACGTATTTTTTCTAATTAGGTCAAATTCTACTCCTTTCAGTTTATCTTGGTTATTTCCTTTGGGTCTTGAATTTGCATTCAAATATATCAACACTTAGCTTTTGAGTTTTTCCATTTCCTTTTGTCTCATTCTCCATATTCTTACCACCATTTCTTATTTCCCTGCTTGACTTCAGGACTGTACACAGGTGAATGTGAGTTCCAGGTCTCTCTGGATGTCCTCCGCCTGTTGTGCCGAGATGGTTTGCTGAGTGAAGCTGGGAAGCCTGATTACTCAGCAAGCCTGGATATATTCTTCTCTCCCTACAAGAGTTAAAGTTCATCCCTGACAGGGAGGAAGCTCCACTTCCTGCAGGGAACTTTCCACAAAGTTTACACTACAGAAAGCACATCATCATCATGCCTACTGCTCACCAAATGAAGCAGTGAAGATATCATTCATATCGTTGTCACTGGTTCAGTGACTCTTAATAACATTGGAAGGTCATGAGGTTTTTTTCATCACTTTATAATCTTAACTTTAAAGTTAAACTCAGGGGCGCCTGGGTGGCTCAGTCAGTTGAGCGTCTGACTTTGGCTCAAGTCGTGATTTCAGGGTCTGTGGGTTTGAGCCCTGTGTTGGGCTCTGTGCTGACAGCTCAGAGCCTGGAGCTGCTTTGGATTCTGTGTCTCCCCTTCTCTCTGCCTCTCCCCTGCTCAAGCTCTGTCTCTGTCTCTCTCTCTCTCAAAAATAAACATCAAAAAATTTTTCAAAGTTAAACTCAGAATTTCATTATCTATGACATGCATTTATATTTCGACAGATTTTCATGAGTACTAATTTTTCTAACTTGATATTTGGATTCATTCACATCAAAGTGGATGATGAAATAATTGGAAGTCTAACATATGCCGTATGTCAGCACTGTGGAATTACTGTTTCTCTCCATAAGCTTTTAATTACAAATGCACCAGAGCAGGGTCAGAACAGAAACCATCCTTACCATGACCCTGGCTCAACTAAAATTCTATTTACCTTAATCACTTCCTGTCTCAACTGTTGCAATTTCCTTTTTTTATAGTCTTCTTCAATTTTCTTATTTCTAACTCTAAGTGAATGTTGAAGGCAGCTGGCAATCCATAGATTATTTCATGGAAATGTCGTAGGAGAATTTTCCATTAATCTAATGTTCCTTATATGGTCCACCAGCAAGTCATATAATGACCTTGATAATTGCCCTACTATCTCTGGAGGCACCAATTAACTTTTATGTCTCTCATGTCTCCCTTCAAAATGAACTCATAGTTAGATTATCAGCCACCTTTTTGATGTGATTTAAGTTATAAATTAGCAGTTATAACAGCTATGCTGTAAGGATGAAGTAGCTATTTGTCCAGTTCATAAAACTGAAGCTTACTGCACATTACTGTCCATTGGTGAATAGGCTTAATATGCAACTTGGTTTCACATCTGATGAAGTTGCCCTACGTGTCAGTGAGTTAGGTTTCTGGAGACATGAGCAAACAGAACTTAAAAATAGATCTACCCAAAATGTGTAATCGTTATGTGTTCTCCTTGTTAAGTGTAAATGTTACTATGGTTTACTTCTAGTACTGTGTGCCATTTAATTTTTTAATTTGGGGCATTATTTTCAAAGTTACATATTCTGATTTACTTTGATGCATCCAGTTAATGTTGAAAGATATAATGTTAAAATTCAACTTAGTTTGACATATATTATGGAAACTCACATTGTTAGTACTACAGAATTTAAGAAAATGATCAACAAACATTTTTATTTGAAATAGTAATCATTTGATGTTTTTAGATATTTGTGGTTTTATAAAAGTTAATAGCACACCTGCTTCTTGACTTCTCTGTCTCTTATTGACTCCTCCTCATCTTTATTTTTTTAACCTGGAATATAGGATGTTTTTTTCAGATGCCAACATGATCAGCAAATAATTTTCATCGAAGGATGAAAATGAGTTCTATCACCTTTCTATATATTTTGCACTTTCTCATTTTATATTTATATTATAGTTTCATATTTTATGTAACATAATAAAAATTCTCTTGAAATTTCACTTGATATCATCATAAATGGCTAACTGGAAAGACAAGGTATGTAAATTGTATGTGCCTTCTAATACAATTAAATTATTTCATTCAAATGTAGTACACACGGTAATCAAGAAAAATGTTCTACATGTAACACCATACCCACTTAATAGTATTCCATAATTGACTGTGGAGATGGAGAAACTATACCATGTCCTTATTTACAAGGATCTGGAAAATGGCCCAGCAACTTCCTCCCTATTCTTCAAAGTAGAGAAGATGAAGCCAGTGCCAGACGTTGGTAAGAGCATATAGTGATGAATACTAGCAAAAAGTGATGGATGTTCCCTGGAACGTTTTCCCAACAGGGTGTCCATATGGAGATGGCACTGGTCCCCTGTCTCTTGTAGTTCAGAATCTCTGGTCAGTGTACCTCTTTCTATGTGCAGGCTCATCTATTCAGCCCAATATGCTATAGAGACATTGTCATTTTCTACATGAGCTGTGGTGTGAAAAGCCAGGAAAGCACCACAGAGGCTACTGAGAAGTTGTTATCACCTTCTCATTCCTCAACCTGCCATCTGCACTCTCCCCTACTTTTTCCTTTGACTCTCTCCTCCCCACTGCCTTTCTGAATGAGGCATAATCTGGCTGAAAGCATTCTCTAAGATTTTAGACTATGACTTAGGCTGGGGCACATTATCCTTCCTCATGTCTTCTACAGGCCAGTTTTCCTTGTCTTGATGTCACAAATTTATAACATGTGACACTATTTGGTAAATTCCATTTTATGCAGTGATTCCCTGGTTCTGAGGTGGGTATCTGTTCACATATTTTGATAACTCTGATGCAGATGGTCCAACTTCAGGAAGTATCATCTTAATCCTTGTGTTAGATATGACCAACTATCTTTTCTCTTGACCTAACTTATTATGCCCTTCTATGATTATTTATCCCCTAGAGGTACCCCAAAGCAGTAAGTTATAGAAAGAGTAGCATTTACTTAGTAAACTCCAATTGATAAATTGTTCAGTAAAGATGATGCATTGAGCTCAAAAGCTTTCAAACAGGGTGAGGGATGAGGAATAAATGCATTGCACACATAATCTTAGAACCACAGCCTGGAGTTAGTAGGCAGAGTGATCCATTCCACTCAGTGACAAGTTACAAAATTAATGATTTAAACAAAACTAATCTTGTATAGCTTGAGGAAATTACATGAGTTCTGAAAAGCATTATTGATTTCAATATTGTATTTAAAAAGCAATGTATTTGTCAAAATTACTTATAATTATCAGTCAAATTATTATATACAGCAAAATGATTATAATAAGCATACTTACATGTCCCTTTTATAAAATACGAAAAATGGAAAGCTGAGAAAAAATAAAAGCTACAATCTTCAATATTTATGGAACAGGATTCTAAGTAAAAGAACCATTTAGAGTGTATTTCACAACTAAAGGATGATATACAGAAGTATGCTGAGAAAAAAAAAAGAGATTTGAAACCAGCTATTGATTACAAAGTATTAAAAATCAAATGTATGCATACTTGCCTAAATTTTAAATGACCTGGTTTCTTCTATATTATCCATGACAGTAGATAAAACATGCCTAAAAATTTATGCTTCCAATGTTAAGTCTTCTAATTTCAATTATTTGCCTTGTTATGCTAGGAATATTAAGGCTGAGAAGCATTCTGGTCTTGCCCATTTCTCCCAAGTGAACACTGATATGACATGGAACAGTTTATTGCCTTCATCTCGTGGGCTACACATTATGTGTTGAAATGAAGTGCTTGATAAGCTCGCATATCTTGTTACATAATTTGTTATTTGGAGTAATAGGCACCCCAGCCCCAAAGCCACTAGGAAAATATGTGGTAAATACAATACTGTAACTAAAAAGTTCAAAAATAAAGTTGAGTTTGTTTAGCCTTAAACATGCTTAATTTATTTAGACAGTTTAGGGTTCACACTTGTAATATCTTATTCTGTTTACACCCATAACATGTGTCTCTATGTGGACACTTCATTTTGAAGAAGCAAGTGCACAATTCTCTGAGTTTGGGAATAGAAGGAGAAGTATGTCTGTGAAAATTATACCCTGCCTATAGTCAGAAACTTTAGGGAGCTGTTTTAAAGTGCACTGTATGTGTATAACCACTTGTGTAAATTCCTAAAGCCAGACAGAAAATAAAGTATGTATAATCTACATATATATAGATTTATAAGGTGACAATTTTTCATTTGTTGTTTTAGGTACATAATTGCATTTGATATTTACACGAACTCTTTGAAGTAAGTTTTATTATTCAAAATTGTTCTCACTTTTGAGTTCTATTCTTCCTTACCTAAAAAAACAAAAGTGAACAAAAAACCCACCCAAAATGAACAAAATCACTCCACACTCATTTTTCAAACTGCTTTTCCCACTAGCTCTGCTACTCCTATGTCTCTAAAGTTCAACCAACTTTTTGTGGCATTCAAAGTTATAAACTACAAACTAATCCATTACTGTGTCAGTCAGTTTTTGCTGTGTAACAAACCATCCCCAATATTAGTGGCCTGAAACCACAATTATTCATAAGTGCACAGTTCTATGGGTCAGCAGTTTAGGCTGAGCTTACTCATGAACCTCACTCATGGTGCTGCACTCACCTGGCAATTCAGCCAAAGGCTGATTATTTTAGAATGGTTTCATTTACATCACTCACGTGTCTGGTAGTTGGTTTTAGTATTAAAATTATTGGTTAGTTCTAGCTATCAACTAGAATAATGGGTTTGACATGTTTCTAGAAAGCTATCCTGGGCTTGGCCATATAGTGATGGTCTCAGAGTTTTCAGCCTCAGTGAGGGAAGTGAAACCCCGATGCATAAGTGCTTTTCAAGCCTCTGATTGAGGTCTGCTAATAGCCACGTTCAGAGTCTACATAGGATGGGATTACCCAATAGTGTAAATAGAGGATGCATGAATCATTGGGGGAGCCAGTACTGTAAAAATCTGTTACAATCACCATACAATCCTTAATATATTTTTGAATCACTTCTTTTTTTTTTCTATCTTCACTGCCATTGTCCTTGTCCAAGCCTTTGTTTTGTTTTATCACATGGTCTTCCTAACTTTCCTCACCACAATCCACTCATTCTTTATACTTTCCTCCTAAAACCCCTCAATGATGTGTTATTATTAGTTATAAAATATATTGGTTAGCTTGAACAGGCCCTCAAGACCTGATCTCAACTCATGATCATTCACATTCCATGATGCTGCTTATCCTCCAAATGTACCCAGTTACTGATTCCTCCAACCAGCCAGGTTCTTTCTTAACTCTGTGCCTGTGTACATTCCACTCCTTCTGTCTCCACCTGTGATTGCATACAAATCCTTCAAGACTAGTTCACATATTATATTCTCCAGGAAACCTTCTGTGTCTCTTTCTTGGGCCAAGATTGTCCTCACCTGAGCTGGTCATTCGTTGCTCTGTGTTCCTAGACAACCTTGTGCATACCACAATTTTGATATCTATCACGTTGTATTCTAATGTATCTGCCTCCTCCACTAGACTGAGAATACTGAATGGAGAAAAATCATGTCTTACTTGATTTTGAATCCTCTGGTCATGACAAATTATTTTTGGTTGAATGGAGGAGAGGGTGGAGAGTCGCCACCATTTTCCACTCATTTTTGTAACAAATATTTGGTAGATATCTACGATATACCATTTGGTATCTAACATATGCATCTAATTTAATTTGATTTGCAAGTCATTTTTGCTATTTACTATATTTATTATAATACATATAGTATATAATGCAATATAATGTTCTCAAATACACATAAAGCCTCACATTATTTACTTTTGTACACAAACTAACCTAGCCTATTTCTTCACTGTTGGAAACATATAATTAGTTTTATATTAATCTAAAAAAGACCATTAGACTGTCTTTTATTGGAAATGGAGAAAGAGCTAACTGGTTATTTGTATGTGAAGGACAAAGGTTACTGTAGACACTAGATGTACAGGTTGAATAAAGTAACTTTAAATAAGAGAGTGACTTTAGCTATGGAAGTGAATATTACAATATTTTAAATGTACTCTCTGTTTTTAACAACATTGTATTAAAAACAAATATTTCCTTTGCTTTAATATATTTGATGTATACATATGCACCCCTAGAATTATGTAAATATCTTTTTTTTAATAAACAAGTGTAGGTCAACTTTTACTAAAGATGAAATGCTTACTGCACTTTTAAAATTTTATTTTGAAACAATTTTAATGTGAAGAAAAGTTACGAGTGTAATGTAACAAGAACCCAAATACTCTCCATTCTGGCATTTCTACTTTTCTAAACAACACATAGAACAACAAAATAAACACATTTGCACCAGTCACTCTTTAGGATTTACAGTGTGGAGAGTTACAAATTAAGAAGACTATCCCATCACAGCTCAAGGAAAATCTGATGAAATGTCTAGACACTGAAATGGATTTCAGCAGCATGCTCTCAATACAGACACTTCTGGTTCAGGGCTGAGTTATTAGCTCTGGGCCCCAGTTCCGGCTAAAGTCCCTGTTCTGAGCTTAACACACATGTCTATTTTTGGAATGATAGTGGTAAAAGAGGTAGCTGTTATGCATTGTCTGTCTGGTAACATTGTGTTTGGCAATGACTGTAATGAGTTCTGGTGCAGGATCAGAGCCACTAGCTGAGCAATTATTTTACATGAAAATTACTTATTTTCCCTGATAGTTCCTAAAGACTGCAATCTGGGAAATAACTTTCCTGTTGCACGCAAGACCTGCCCATTAGTCACCAGGAAGTGTTGATTCTGCCTTCAAATAACCTTAGGGCCTGCAACCCACTCTATTTCCAACCAAACACTCCCTTTCCTAGCCCTGATCACTGCCCAATGTAATCTGGCTGTAGCTTCCTAGAAAACCCCTTTCCTGGATTTTCTCCAGTTAATTTACCTTTTACATTGATCTACAGTTATGGAAAAAATGGTTCTGCCCATATGGAGACTGGAGTCATCAGCTTGGTGTCTTAACTTCTAACCAACCAGATGTATTTTATCTTTACCTTTTTTATTTTGCTGACTCCTTCAATGTAATCAATCATTTCTTAACACTTCCTTTCCTTTCTCCTCTTCATTCTCCATTTCCCACTCTTTCTTTCTCACCCTACATGCAATAAACTCAAAAGACAGAGAGAGAGAGAATTAAATTAACGTGGCACAGGGGCACCTGGGTGGCTCAGTTGGTTGGTTGTGACTTCGGCTCAGGTCATGATCTCACAGTTCCTGAGTTTGAGCCCCACATTGACAGCCCTGGGGCTGTCAGCACAAAGCCCAGAGCCTGTTTTGGATTCTGTGTCTCCCTCTCTCTGGCCCTTTGCCCACTCGTGCTCTTTCTCTCTCTTAAAAATATATAAACATTAAAAAAAATTTAAATTAACATGGCACAACCAAGTTTGAAGGAGGAAGAAATGAGACTTGAAAAAGGAATGGAGACATAATCCATTGAAGTTTATAGGACAATAACAAAAGTAATGGCTCATATTTTAAGAATAAATCTGTGAAATTTGTCCAAACCAGTGATTTTTATCTGGTAATAATGTAGCAGATTCTTAAGTTGTTTCTTTCTTTTTTTTTTTTTCAACGTTTATTTATTTTTGGGACACAGAGAGACAGAGCATGAACGGGGAAGGGGCAGAGAGAGAGGGAGACACAGAATTGGAAACAGGCTCCAGGCTCTGAGCCATCAGCCCAGAGCCTGAAGCGGGGCTCGAACTCACGGACCGCGAGATCGTGACCTGGCTGAAGTCGGACGCTTAACCGACTGTGCCACCCAGGCGTCCCAAGTTGTTTCTTTATAACCTGACCTTGCTTATTCAAATTTTTTTTCTTTATTGAGATAAAATTCACCATTTTGCCCATTTTGAAGCATACACTTCAGTGATCTTCAGCTTACTCACAATGTTATGCAGCCATCACCACTAATTCCAGAACATTTTCATTACCCAAAAAAGAAACTCCATATTCATTAAGCAGTTGCTCCACATTATCCTTTACCTCTAGCCTCTGGAAATCACTAATCTACTTTCTGTGTCTATGGATTTGCTTATTCTGGACATTTCATATAAATGGAATCATACAATATGTGGCCTTTTATATTTGGCTTCATTCACTTGCGTGATGTTTTCAGGGTTCATCCATATTAGCACATCTCAGCGCTTCATTATTTTTTATGGCTGAATAATATTCTCTTTTATGGATATGCCAAATTGTATTGATCTGTTCAACAGTTGATGGATATTTGGGTTGTATCTACCTTGACTATGATGCATGATCCTTCTATCAACATTTGTGTTCAGACTTTGTGTGAACATATGTTTTCAGTTCTTTTGAGTATATATACTTAGGAGTAGAATTACTGGCTCTTATGGTAACACTGTTTAACTTTTTGAGGAACTACCAAATTGTTTTCCACAGTGGCCGCACCATTTTACCTTCCCACCATCAATGTGTGAAGCTTTCAATTTCTCTACATCCTCACCAACATTTATTTTCTTTCTTAAAAAAATTACAGCTATTCTAATCCTAGTGGGAGTGACATGTTATCTCACTGTGGTTTTAATTTGCATTTCTCTAATGCAAATGATATTGAGCATCTTTTCATGTGCTTATTTACTGTTTGTAGATCTTCTTTGGAGATATGTCTATTCAAATCTTTTGCCCATTTTTAAGTTGAGCTATTATCTTTTGATTGTTGAATCGTAAGAATTCTTTATGTATTCTGGGTACTAGACTTTTATTACATAGATGACTTTCAAATATTCTGCCATTCTGTGTGTTGTCTTTTGACTTTCTTGATAGTATCCTTAGACGCTCACATTTTAATGGAGTTTAATTTGTCTATTTTTTTCATTTGCTGCCTGTGCTTTTAGTGTCATATTTAAGAAATATTTGCTTGACCCAAGGGAATGAAGATTTATACCTAGTTTTTCTTCTAAGAGCTGCATAGTTTTAGCTCTTATATTTAAGTCTTTGATCTATTTTGAGGAAATTTTTGTATGTAGCACGAAGGAGGGTTAAATTCTTGTGGAAAAGGGCTTTTCTTGCATGTGGATCTCCAATTGTTTCAACAACATTTGTTGAAAAGTTTATTCTTTCCCCACTGAAGGGTCTTGGCACCTTTGTCAGATTCAGTATTTGCTTCATGTATTTTTGGGCTGTGTTGTTAGTTCGTAACTGTCCTTACTTTTATCTGAAAACAGCAATGACATGACATTTATTACCTGAAGGCAAAATAAAAAGTACGTTTTATATTTAAAAAGTAATCTTGGTGAAAAGAAAAAAAATTAGAGGAGACGTGTGCTTTTACAGAAGAAAGTTTCATAGTTTGTGATCACTCCAGATTATACTAAGCCCAAGGAATAACCTAGGTAAGAAGAAAGATGTTTCTCAAAATCATTTTGCCATGAAAGAAAAAAAATTTCTTTCCTTGCCTCTGAGCACTAAAAGAGATATAAGGTTGTAGAATAAAATATTAGATACTTTTTTCTAAGTTTATTTATTTCTGAGATAGAAAGCATGAATGGGGAGAAGCAGAGAGAGAGAAAGAGAGAGAGAGAGAGAGAAGGAGAATCCCAAGCAGGCCCTGCAGCAGAGTCACCAGGACTCAAACTCACAAAGCCACAGAGCCCAGGAATCCCTGAGTTCATGACCTGAAGCTCATTAAGTAGAAAGCTCAACCGACTGACCCATCCAGGCGCCCCTATTAGATACCTTTCATTGAGAGCTTGCTGTTTTAGGCATTGTATTAAGTTTGTCTTTATAATATTGCATTTAATGCTTACATAAGCCCTATAATGTGATGTCTTTGTCAGCAGAACTTGAGTTAAGTAGTCATCTACAAAAGTGATTTAAAAATTTTTATTTAACATTTATTTATTTTCGAGAGACAGAGAAGAAGTGGGAGAGGGGCAGAGAGAGAGGGAGACAGAATCCGAAGCAGGCTCCAGGCTCTGAGCTGTCAGCACAAAGCCCTATGCAGGGCTTGAACTCACAAACCGCGAGATCACGACCTGAGCCGAAGTCAGACACTTAACCGATGAGCCACCCAGGCACCCCGAAGGTGATTTTTAAGGAAACGTTTCCAGAAGAAACAGGCGAGGGAACAGAGGTAGCTAGACAGTGAAGAGGAAGAAAGCAAAGTAGGATGGGATTTCAGGAATTGTCCAGCATGGATGCTTCAGCCTGATTCCACAAAGAAGCTCTGTGTTGTAAATTGGAACTCAGATTTAGCTACCATGAAGTCAAAGAATTAGGCTTTTATTCTCCCTAGTCATCAATCATTGGCTAAGGAATACCCAGGGTACCCAGGGAGTGGACAGACACTCTTGGGCTCTCTTTGCCTGTGGGCATTGGTGGTCTGGTAGCCAAAGGCAGTCCCTGCTCTCAGGTGGTGGTGGAGCCGGGGACTGGAAACAAAAGGAGTTGGAAGCTGGGGAAATGGTGCTAGAAAACTTAGGGAGAAGGAAACTAAGGTTAAGGACCCAGAGTCACAAAGAGAATGAGTAAAAATGTACGTGACTCCAAATTCCTTTTCTTTCCCCTTTAATGTGGTGCCTCCAGTCACAAAGATACTGTCATTGGGGAACTACCAAGAATCTCCTGTTTCAGATGTCATTATGCCCTTTTCTTAAAACTGAATTAACTTTCTCAGATTTTTTAAAACCTGGGATCTGACAAATTGCATACAAAATTTTGTGTATAGGTATGTGAGTGTATTCATGGGTTCCCACACCTGCTCCCCCGGGGAGAGAGTTTATGGCTTACATAAATTTCTTAAAGGGAATGTAAAAAAAAAATGTTAAGCATCACTATTTAAGAGATCATTCTCCATATTTAACTGTTTTCCTGCCTAGGATCTTATGACTTATCATTATTACATCTTTAAAATATTGGCTTCATGAGCTCAGATTAATTATAATAACTACAGGTAAAAATTTAGGATAATGACATTCCCCCCCCCCCCCCCCGCCAATTAAGCACTGTTCTCACTGGTTCTCATAAGCTTGAGAAGAATTGGCATTAATTCTTTTTTAACATGTATAATTTATCAGTGAAGCCTTTTGTCCTAGGCTTTTCTATGTAGAATTTTTTTTTATTACTGATTCAATTTCTTCACTTGTTATAGGTCTATAGTTTATATTTCTGACTAGAAGCACAAAGAAATTACATGTTATTTTGTAGGGCAGATGGTTTACTTAAAACTAAGACAAAAAAGTTCATGGAAGGCATTCAATGAGCTTGGTTTATTTCCTTTGATTAATTCAGCTGGATAATTGCCAGATATTCATTTAGTGTCTGTAACACACACACACACACACACACACACACACACACACACTTAGCCTGGATATTAAGTGGTCTCTATTTTTAAAAATTCAAAAAGAATTCCCAGTCATTTTCCTGAATATTTTCTTTTCTGATTATGTGATATAAATAGCAGAGTCTTTTTGCATACACATAGTTAATCTATGTCTGAAGATGTCTCTATAAAGGGGGAACATTCTAAACTGTAGTATTGTAGAGCTAAGCTCCAGGCACTGAGAAAGTTCTTTGGCTTTTTAAGGCCTAGGTAGAGGAAACTGATATGCAAAGTTGTCCCTTGGTTGGGAGGTATAGCCTCCCAGGTTTGGGTGCATGAATGGGTGGGTGGTTCCAGCCTGGACCCAGCTGCTGGTGGTACCCAGTAGGGAGAAATCCTTCAACAGAAAAGTGATGCCTTTCCCAACAAGTGGTGCTAAAAACAGGGAAAGTTTCAAATATATCCATAATCTTGGGTGCTTAAGCAGGTTAATGCTCTTAGATCATATTATTCCTCTCTATAGTTCACCCTTCAGCCATCCACCACCTTGAGTCCCATTTTGGTTTTTCTAAGTTAAATGATGTAATGTAGTTTAATATTAAATTCGGGTTAAGGGGTGATTTCTCTTTCTAATGCTCCACAAGAAGATGACAGGTTGTTGGCTGTGGCGAGGCAGTATGAACCAAAACAGCTTCCTTGCTTTTTCTGGGGAGCACTAGGCATAGAGTAAGCACAGCACATATTTGTCGAAAGAAGAGGAATGGAAAGAATGGAAGATTATGTGGCAGTCAGGCAACACACACCCCAAGTCTCTACTGACTTCTTAAAGAGAGCACAAGTTACCTTTTCTTCCACCCCACATGACTCTCTTGCCATTTTAGATTGGAAATGAAATGTGGCGGCTTCATTTTTCATCACAGCAACGTCCACTGCACTACCCGTAGGTACAATAGGTGAGGAATTGTCAGGGATGCTTTTAAGTCACAAAATATTGCAGGGAACAATTGAATCGTTTCCTCCATGCTGAAGGTTAGATCCTCGAAAGAGGCGAGGCTTGGGATCAGAACCCTCGAGGGTGCACCCTCGAGCAGGGAAGTCTGGACACGTGTGTGATGCGATGGCGTCCGTCCCCGTCACTGGGAAGAGAGCCTTCCCCAACCCCTGAGATTAATCCGAGAATCAATAAACCCGGCCCAGGTTGTGCAAAGACTGAGTGGTGCTCTGGCCTCACAGATTCAAGGCTGCGGGGCCAGTGCGTCCTTTAAGTCTGACGAGCGAATTAGGGATGGGGACAGTTGCAGTAGCCCTTCCCTCGGGAAGAGAGTGGGGTTTTCTCAGACCTTTCCGGGAGCTCCGGGTGTGAATGTGAAAAGTGCCCTCGGGCCCAGCGCCAGAGGTGAGCAAGGGCGGAGAGAAGGGGGGAGATGTGGGGAATGGGACTCGCGGGAGAGAGGCGCAGGTGAGGAAGGGAGTCGGAGCTGAGCGTCTGCCGGAACCGCGGACAGGTGGAGAAAGGCCGTCCCGCCTCGGTCCGCGCAGTCCCTGCGCAAGGCCTTCCTTCGCCGCGACGCCGCGGGGCTCGGGAGCCTGCCGTCTCCGCCCCCGCCCCCGCGGCCGCAGGTCCCCAGCCCCGCCCCGCCCCGCCCTGGGCTCTGGGCTCCGCGGGCCGCGGGCCGTGCGGCTGGTGCCCAGGTCTCCCGCGGCCAGAGGATGGCCAAGGTCCCGGAGCTGGACGACACCTTCCTGCAGGCGCAGGCGCAGCCTTCGCCCCAAGTTTCCCCCGAGGCCCAGGAGGAGTGCTGTGGGCCGCTCCTGGGCAAGGGCTTGCTCATTTACCCCGAGGAAAGGGTGTACCTGGCGGCGGCGGCCGGCGGCGCGCTGGGCAGCGCGGAGAGAGGGGAAGACCCGGAGCTGCCGGCGGGAGTTAAATCGGGTGAGTGCTCTGCCCCCTCGGGGGATGTGGCTGGGAAGGGGGTGAATTCTAAGAAGGGCACCCCACAGGAAAAGTAAACACACCGCAGACGTAACATACAGGGGGAATGTTCCGTCCTGATCTTTGTATTTTCCCCAGGAAAACGTCGGTCACCTAGAAATGAACTCTAAGGGATTTGGCTTCGTTCCCCTCTCAACCCCCTGCCCACCCCCTTGGGCTACCCAGTTTGGCACCAGTTTGGTACTTTTAGAGGCTCCTTCACTGATTTTGCATTCTGATTGTCTTTACCACCCTTTCAACTTGCAATCAGAAATGCGTTTAAGCAATGGTAACGTTTCCTCGGAAGGAGAGGATGCAGACAGTCACGACAGCAAAACCAAAGCAGCCGATCTACACCTCTCTCAGAAGAAAACCGTCACGCAGATGATGAAGGATAAAAAGAAGCAGACTCAGCTCACCCTGCAGTGGTAAGTCTCCCACGGGGGATACTTTTCAGCACCCGTTGAGTTTTGAAAGTCAGTATCTTCAGAATCTGCTTGTCCCAATTTGCCTCTGCCTCAAACTTTGGGGGCAAGTTTAAGATACCAAAAGAAAATGAATCTTTTTTTTTTTTTTTTTAAATGAATGTTTGGTTTGGAGACATAGTCTAGTCTAGTGTTGATGAAAAACGATCTCAATACAAAAACCCATCACTTTATTCACTATTGACATAAACTATAATTTCATCAAATGTCAGCAATAATGAATACTTTTTATGACTTATTTGCTTAACATGCAATCAATTCGGTCCTTATATACTTGTTATTTGATCGTCTTTTTGTTTCTAAAACATGATTCTTCAAACCACCTTAAAAGGAGGAAGGATCTTAAATATTGCCTTTATCCATATGAGGGCAAATAAACAATTGTATACTGGTCATTAGGTGAAATGCATTTGAACTAGAAGATATTGAAAATTCAGTTAAAATATCTCTATTAAATAAATGTTCAACTATTTTTATAGCACCTGTCATATATGATTTATTGTGATGAAATATCATGAATTGGATTTTATGGAAACTCTTTTAAAACCAAGAGTTTATCAGTAGGCTTTCTACATATGAAGAGCATTTTGTAATATTGATCAAAAAGGAAGAGGGATCTAAAGTAAAAACTCTAAGCTTCCCCACATAGTGTGAATAGGAGTATATATTTCCTTCCAAGTTACAAGTAACAAGCAAATAACTTAAAAGGTTTATTTACTGATTAGTTGTATAATCTGTATGTATGTAAAGTATGAACTAAACCTTAGAAAAATACAATAGAAAAAAATAATGTCTAAAAATATAGCAAAAAAAAAAACCTAACTTTTTTTCAGCTATTTAAACCCTGAATTACAGTTTGCATATACTAAATTTTTGTGATTATATACTTACACCTTTTCAAATATTTGAAATCTAAACCAAATATTCTTCTAAAGTTGTGGCTTAGCTATTGAAGTTGATGTCACACTGACTGGTTAAAAATACACTGGGGCAGTAAATATTTGAGTTAATTATCTGGAATATTTTAGATACAGCTATTTTATTGGTATAATTGGGGCAGTATTGCTTAAAGATATATTGTGGAGAACTGCTGAATTATCACTTTCAGTTTTTCCCTCAAATGAGTGAATGGGAACAAACTTGGTTTTTTTTGTTTTATAAATATGAGTGATTGCATTATAATTAAAGAAAAACAGGTTATACCCCAAATTAGCCATATTCATGGCTGGGATTATCCAGTATTTTGAAGATAAAGACAATGCCTGCAACAACATTAAATAGCCACATGAACAGTTGACATTTTATGCATGCCATTAAAATATAATTTTTAAATAGTTGAATGTTTTCTTAGTGATTTTCATTGTTTGAAATTTAAAATGCTATACTTTTGTTTGAACTTTCCACCCCTTTCCTATAAAAGAGTGTTACATAGAGTTTTCTAGAAACTGAGTGACTTATTTGTACTTCGAGAATTTTCCCTCATGGTTATATAGGTTATTGGGGATATTAAAAATTGGAGCTGAAAATTAAAATGAAAAATCTAAGTAACTCCAGTTTTCAACTGTCAGCTAGGTTTGGTTTTGTGGATGCAAATCTGACTGGGTTTTGTTTTGTTCTTCTTCAAAGAAGTATGAACATCTGATGCTTTAAATCTGATGAACATCTCCTTTAGCTTTTATCTCATGCATTTAGGGAATATGCTAAATCAGAGATGTGACTAGTTTCACTCAATTTTAATCTGAATGCATGCTCAATATTGCGTTGTTCCTATATAGTAATAATTACAATTTTACTATACAGAAAATGGGTGTACATAAATTTTAGTCAATATCACCTACTGAATTGTTAGGAAAATTGGGAATACAATCTACAAGTTCTGATTTCTCGATTGCTGTTTAGGTATTTATAACACTTGAGTATACATTATTACATTTATATAAATTGTGTTTAATTGCAATGTAGACATTCAAATAGAATTGTGTCTAAATTTTCAAAATTTATACGATTGCATTTGTAACAGAGTTGAATTTGTATGTCCTATTTGGAGACATCTATGGAGAAGTACATTATGTTTCAAGTGCATGGTATGTTTCAGGCAATTATGGTACTTGATCACAGCAAAAGGCATAGGGTAGAAGTAGATCAGTACCATTTCAGACTTCAGTGAAGTGAGTTTACTCTTAGGTGTTTTGCAAATAAATGCATCATCATGCTTCCCTAACCATTTAGGGCTCAGGACTAGTTTGGGAGTGAAAGTAAGAGATGGTAGGCATTTGCCAGCCTGAAACCTGGCAGCCCATTAGTGTTGAGAATAGTCTTTTAAAAAACCATCTCCTTCAATTTTACCATTCATACATATTTGCATCTCACAGAGCAAACCCTAATGAATAGTGAGGATTTCCATAGAAATAAGACCTATTCTTTGAGATACAGACCAGAAAGGAGTGGTTTTACATTGACCAGGGTATTTTAACTCCACTAGCAGGTATTCATTGGGGTTCTTGTTCTTCTAACATTAATTCTTGTGATCTGACTTTTAATAATATCCGGAATAAAGAAGGTCTGCTCATGTCTGCTCATGAACTCATTGTATAGCGTCTGTATTCAAAACAGTCATTAAATCAATGTGAAAGGGGAAAGGAAAGGAGAAATAAAGAAAAGGTTTGACCTAATTTTCTGCCTTTTTTTTTTTTAGGCTTGAAGAGAATTACATTGTGTGTGAGGGAGTTTGCTTACCACGGTGCATCCTTTATGCGCACTATTTAGATTTCTGCAGGAAAGAGAAATTGGAGCCAGCCTGTGCAGCCACCTTTGGAAAGGTAAAAGACACATATTGGCCATACTACTTTACTGCTAAAGTCATGTCTGGAAGACAGTATAGAAACAAATGCATCTAAGTAAATTTTTTTACAGAATTTTAAGAAATTTGTTTCACAAGCATTTTATCTTGATTTTACCTACTATAGGTTTTACCTGGAACTACTATATGTTTTGAATATTAGAACCTTAGCTATCAGATGATTTAATGTGATATTAAAGGAAGCTCCATTTGGGGGCGCCTGGGTGGCTCAGTTGGTTGAGCATCCGACTTTGGCTCAGGTCATGATCTCGCGGTTTGTGAGTTCAAGCCCCGCGTTGGGCTCTGTGCTGACAGCTCAGAGCCTGGAGCCTGCTTCAGATTCTGTGTCCCCCTTTCTCTACACCCCACCCCTGCTTGTGCTCTCTCTCTGTCTTTCAAAAATGAATAAACATTTAAAAAAAATTAAAAAAAATAATAAAGGAATCTCCATTTGAGCAGTGACATTTCCCTTCAAAGAGGGATGCATTAAAGATTATGGTATAGCCTGTATTGAGAAGTAAAATTAAGTGGTGGTGACAAGTATCTTGTTAATGCAACTGGTGATTGTGTTTATTATTTAGCTAGTTCAAGTATATGAGTTTTTAATAATTTTTACTTTATTTCATGAAATAGTTCCCTTGATTCTCCATTTCACTCTGAGTATGTTTATACCCCTAACTCTAAAATGTTGTGACAGAATTGGTGAAGCATCGCTTATTTAAAAACATTCCTTTCTACCCAACTGTATGGTTAGGATGGGAATCTGTAGAATTGGCATTATCATATTTATGTATGTTGATGTTATTTTGAAAATCAAGACAGGATATCAATCTCTTGGGAAAGGTTTCTCCTTCGAGATTCTTTTCATGCTCTGCTAAGAACTTAGGATATTCTAGAAAAACTATAGGAAGCTTAGGGCTCAAACATTGCATCTCATATAAACTGAAATCTAAATTCTAACCTGTAGAGGGACTCATTGTCCAGAAAATAATGAATACTATAGTCGAGCTTCTCAGTTTTTGAAAATCAAATAATTTATAAATTTATTTTGAAACCTCTCTGCTTATGGGAGTTAGTGTGATATGGTGCATGGTAATCTCATTATTCGGGCTCTGGCCTAGACAGTGACAAATTTGTTGTGAAGCCTTCTGAAAAGCACTTAATTTTTTCAAAACTCAGTTCACTTATTCCCTAAAATGAGCAAGTTGCATAAGACAACTGCTAACATCCATTTTTGCACTGTTTTGTTCTACCTTATGGCAGTAATCTTAACTGTTTGGGGAGTGATGAAATATCTTGAGAATCTGATTAAAACTACAGAATTGGTCCCCCCAAGAAACTGACATATACAAAAAGTTTGCCGCGGAGCCCCTTAGGAGATCATACAATTCCTGTTATATGTAGAACAGATTTTGTTCTTTAATTGGATGCTAATTTTAAGCAAATTTTAGAGAAAGGGACATAGAAAAGAAACAATTTAAAACACTGCTGTGGATATCTGGAAGGAAGGAGAAAGTTTCCTGTGTTTTTTCAGAGTTGGAGATTGATACTTAATTTTGATAAATCTCTGGATAAAATTATTGTAAAGACACTCAAGTCTTTCCTCTAAGTACATAAGGTAGTAAGCAACATGAAGCAAAAGCAGATACTGGTATGATTCGCTTTGGAAATTGAGACGGGGCAGTAAAACAATCTTATTAAAATACTATGTGGCAATGAGAAAGAATGAAATATGGCCCTTTGTAACAACATGGATGGAACTGGAGAGTGTTATGCTAAGTGAAATAAGCCATACAGAGAAAGACAGATACCATATGGTTTTACTCTTATGTGGATCCTGAGAAACTTAACAGAAACCCATGGGGGAGGGGAAGGAAAAAAAAAAAAAAAGAGGTTAGAGTGGGAGAGAGCCAAAGCATAAGAGACTCTTAAAAACTGAGAACAAACTGAGGGTTGATGGGGGTGGGAGGGAGGGGAAAGTGGGTGATGGGCATTGAGGAGGGCACCTGTTGGGATGAGCACTGGGTGTTGTATGGAAACCAATTTGACAATAAATTTCATATTAAAAAAAAAAAAACTACCTCCCTGCCTCTGCTGGTGTATTATTGCTTATCAATTGCTTGTCAGTGTATGTAGAATATTACTTCTTCCAGACTAAATTTTACCCAAAGTTCAACATTTACTTTCTTGAATTAACTGGCCACAAGTTGCTTGCAACAGAACCACACGTTTCCTAAAAACTAAAGTAATTGATTTTCTTTTTAGACAATTCGCCAGAAATTCCCCCTCTTAACGACTCGGCGACTTGGAACAAGAGGCCATTCAAAGTAAGATATGTTAATGAGCATAGATATCAGATCTGTACATATGATACCCCGTATAGGAGGATTGACACGTGTAAAATGAGTATTGGTTTTATCAGTGAATGGAATCACGTGTTCTCTTCTGATGAAGCAGATTTTTTACCAACTGTAAGAACTAAAAAGAAAAAAAGTAGATTTTGGAATAATGTTTAAAAAGCAAAATTTATACTGAAAAATCATAATATCTTATTTCTTCTGATAAAAAAAATCATTTTTACAATCTTAAATCCACTACTGAAGGCACTGGTGTCCTGAAAGGGTAGTATAAATGGCTACATAAGTGGCCAGATGGAACCACAGCACTCCCAAAGAGCAAGGCCAAAGTCAGGAGTTGAAGCATGGTTCAGGTTCTTCCTTTGGTTTTCTTTCCCAGATAATAATTTCAATATCCTCTTCTTTTCCCTTCAAGACATATGACCTCCACAAATGACTTCTTTGGTCATCTCTTAATGTAAACATAAAGTTAGTTCTCTTGATAATTTTAGCTTTTCTTTTCTCTTGTGGCAATCTCTGTAGAGTTACATGTTACACATTCTTACTCGTCCATTATTTCCTCTGTCCACTGTGTTTTCAGTTTTTCCTTTCCTTCTGCCTGCAAACAGATTCAGATCTCTTTTATGTTGATAAAAACAGACGCATCTCAGACCTGCTGTACTCTTCACAGTTGCTCTATTATTTTCCTTCTCATTGCTATTCCTCGAAAGAGTAGCTGTGCTCACTTATCTTACCATTGTTCACGTGGTAACAGTCCATTTCTTTATGTAGACAAAAACCCTATGGCTCAATTTTACTGTTACTCATCCTCCTTGGCACCTGTCTAGCATGTGAACCTGCTGACAGTGCCCTCTTAAAATAAATCAATATGGGGACGCCTGGGTGGCGCAGTCGGTTAAGCGTCCGACTTCAGCCAGGTCACGATCTCGCGGTCCGTGAGTTCGAGCCCCGCGTCGGGCTCTGGGCTGATGGCTCAGAGCCTGGAGCCTGTTTCTGATTCTGTGTCTCCCTCTCTCTCTGCCCCTCCCCCGTTCATGCTCTGTCTCTTTCTGTCTCAAAAATAAATAAATGTTTTAAAAAATAAATAAATAAATATGTAAAACTTCTCCTGTGTTTTCTCTGTCACAGAACTGCCAGGCCCCCTTCCCTCCTCTCCCATTCATTTTCTAGCTCATCCAATGTGTTCTTCCATCCCAACATCTAGTTCAGCATTGCCCAATGAAATATAATGCAGCCACATATTTAATTCAAAAATTTCTAGTAGCCACATTAAAAAAGTAAAAAGGGACAGGTGTTATTTAATTTTAATATGTTTTATTTAGTCCAATGTATCATTTCACCATGTAATCAAAATTAAAATTATTGAGATATTTTTCATTCTTTTTCCCTACTAAGTGTTTGTGTGTTTTATTCCTACAGCACATCTCGATTCTGATTAGTCATTTTTCAAGTGGTCACTACCTACATGTGGCTAGGAGCAACCTTATTGGCTAGCTCAGCTTTAGTCACTTGCCAAAAAATAAATCTTACTTTATGAATTCTCTTGAATCGGTCTCTCTCCATTCTCACTTGCATAATCTGGCTTTCACTGTATCTTTCCAGTCCTTTCAATACAGTTTTTCCAAATTGGCCTTCTAAAAGGTTTAATTCAATTGTATCTCTGTCATGCTCAAATTTTTCTCACTTTGACATTCAGGGTCCAATATGATTTAGTCCCAAACCATTTTCCTACCTTATCATCTACTCACCTCTCAGCATGGAGCCTATGCTCCCACCAAATTAGTGCCCAGAACCCTTTGTTTCACCCCCAAATGTCATTCTTTCATCTATGCTGTCTTCTTCCCTGGAAAATGCCTTTTCCCTACAGGTATTTTGAAAGCTTATCCATTGAAAAGAAAAGAATGTTTCATAAACTTCCTCTTCTTTTGAAATTTTTCTTAATTCTTGATTTCTTGGAGGCTCTTTCTTCATAGCCTCACAACAGTTCATTGGTTCATTCTTAGTGTGTAATTACCTTATCTCTTCCCCTCAAAAGATAATATTTTGGGGCGCCTGGGTGGCGCAGTCGGTTAAGCGTCTGGCTTCAGCCAGGTCACGATCTCGCGGTCCGTGAGTTCGAGCCCCGCGTCGGGCTCTGGGCTGATGGCTCGGAACCTGGAGCCTGTTTCTGATTCTGTGTCTCCCTCTCTCTCTGCCCCTCCCCCGTTCATGCTCTGTCTCTCTCTGTCCCAAAAATAAATAAACGTTGAAAAAAAAATTAAAAAAAAAAAAAGATAATATTTTGAGGATAGAGACTTTGTCTCATTCATTTTTATATCCTTTCTCTTGTTGGCTACATAATTGATTACCAATTAATATTTCTTTAATTGACCCCTATTGGTGTTAACAGTATGTGGTGTGAGAAGGAGGAATGAAATGCCAGATTGAAAAAGAGTGAATTGGCTCTTCCCTTCTAACTTGTTTATCAAACTTGAATCACGCTAACTGGCTGATTTCTACTGAATTTGATTCCTACTGAATTGTGTGGGTAGAAGAAAGATGAGATAATGTTGGAAGTAGATAAATAGTAGAAAAAGAGGCAAAGCAATGCAGAGAAATCCCCTTCACAGGATCTACAAGAAGGCAGGCAGGCAGGCTGCTGGGAAAGTCAATTAATCCTAAAAGGAGCCTTTAGGATTAGGGATGAATCATTAACCCTGTCCATTGTGACTCTGTGAGGCTCAAATGTTTAGGTTTATGGACCAACATGTGGTAATTTTAGGAAATTTGTTTGATATCTAAAAGCAGATGTGCCCAAGAGCAAATTATTAAAATTTGAATTTTTTTTTCCTTCTTTCCCAGTATGACATTTGCTTTTCATAACTTGCTTGTTATATTTTTTGATATTTTGATATCCTGGGGAAAAAATTTTCCATACATAAACAAGTATGTTGAAAGATAGGGCAAGATGGAGAGTTTGTGAATCTTGCAGTTGGCAATGGTTTGATGTAATTATTCTTTTGTTGTTGTTGTTATTTATTTATTTATTTATTTATTTATTTGGCGGGGAGAGAGAGGGAGAGAGAGCAGGTGAGGGCAGAGAGAGAGGGAGAGAGAACCCCAATCAAGCTCCTTGCTGTCAGCGCAGAACACTATGCGGGGCTCGAACCCACGAACCATGAGATTGTGGCCTGAACCGAAATCGAGTTGGAGGCTTAACCAACTGATCCACCTAGGCGCCCTGTAATTTTTGTCCCAAGCATTTCTTTATCTTGGTATATTATCTTCACATTCATCATTTTTAATGGCTATTTAATATTTTAAAAATGCACATCTTTATGAAAAATATTTTATGTCTATAGAAATATGAACAATCTGTGAAACAGAAAGATAAATGAAGAAAGTTAGCATATTTTGGAGAAAGAGAAATTTATAATTTCTCCAAATTTTACTATTAGTTTTGCAAAACTTGTTGGGGTAGTGTTTATTCTAGTGCCTTAAACATACTATCACTAAATGTTTATTGAATTATTTGAAAAATTTAAACTAAGTATTAATTTATTTTAAGTTCTGTGGACCATTTATTAGAATATATTGACATTATATAACTGTTTAGTGATGGTTATCTAAAAACATAAGCTCTCAATTGTTGCCAAATTCTCATAGAATAGCTAGAGTATATCCAGTCATTTCATTTGAGTCTTTCAGACAGAATTGATTTTGATCCTGATTAACTCAAAAAGTTCTTATGTATTCTGGACACAAGATAGCACCACTATTTCTAAAACCGTCCCTGGCAGCCTTTAGGGTTCATGGAACAGTGTTACTTTTCAAATTTTACTCCACGTAGGAAATCCAAAAGTTTGGGAAACACTGATCTTTGTGACAAAGAGGTGATTGGTAGGATCTAAAAAAGAAGAGTGAATTTTGTGTCTATTTTCAAGGTTTTTCTCCCTAAGTTCTGTCATAACTGGTATTAAAATGATCAGTTCTCACAACTCACCTTTATGCAGGTGTTACTTTCAAGGACCTCACGAACATGAAAGATGAAAACGTGTAACTAAATAAAATGAAGCAAAATTTATTCAGCCAAAAGGAAGAGATAAAATATTTAAAACAGATGTGTTAAAAGCAAAACAAAACAAAAATCCAAATGGACAGACTACCTAGGTAGATATCACAGATCACCAGATGTCATGCACTGTCAAACTTAGAAACAATTAAAAATTGAAACATTTGTTTCCAGGGGCAGGTCTGACTTCTACATAAGAAGCCAGTAGTGCCAAGAGTTCTGGAAAAAAGTCTTTAAAGGTTAACTCTTGGGGTCACAAAGCCTCACCCTAGAACACCTAACCTGAGTGTGCCCTGGGGACAAAGCCAATCAGTTTACAGGGGCATTAGCAGCTCAGCTTTCTGTCCCTTCCTTCACTGTCACCCTCCCCTCCCTGCCAAGAAGCCCCAGTGACAGATTCTGTACATTCTCAACACCCAGATAAAACTGTGTTGTCTTTTGAGGTTTTTTTTTTTTTCTTCTTTTGATTTACTACCAATGCCAAAATATACACCTGTTTTTTGTTTTTTTTTTCTGGGGAGTATTTTTAAATTTGGATTTTGAAAAAGTAAAAATGAAACAAAATCATATAGGCACAAAAGAGTAATGCAAAGCAATTTTTGTCTATTTTATGTTATAAATGTGTTATATCCATAATCAATCCATTCATATTTATATCAATGTACAGAGCATGGTGCTAAAGAGGTTTTAAGATGCAAATAGCAGGATAGGATATACGCTATCAAAAAACTTTCACTACTAAGCTTCATTTATTTAATAAGCATTTTATTGAGTGTGCTGGTACTTCCTAGGCCCTAGGGATACAGTGATTAAGAAAAAGAGCCTGTATCCCACCATTGCTCAGGATTGCTGATAGTCGAGACCACCAAGTAGATTTCATGTACGCAGTAGATTGTTTGATTTGAAGTTACATTTTAATTTCGTGTAGACTTTGATCAGTCAAATCTTGCTTTTCAGACATGATGGACAAAAGCTATTATCTTATTTATTAGTAGTGATTTAGTGGGTTAATAAAACTGATATGGCAGCTGCTCTTATCACAGTAAGTTATTGCAAGTCCCTGAACAGCTTAATCCCATCATTTCCTTATCGGTCATCATTCGTGTAGTGTAAACTAACATCAGGGCTACCAGCTCAGTAGGAACATATGTTTCAGGAATTCTATATCATGATTGAAATAGGAAAGAAGAACTATAGATGCAGGTAGAAGTTTATCAGCAAGTGAAGAAAAGTGTTAGATGCAATGTAAATATTTTAGCAGCAAGAGTAGCAATAATTTCATTTGTCCTATTAAAAATATTTTCTATTTTATAACATGTTCACTTTAAAATGTGGACATAAAAATTAATAAGTCTTCCTTATTCCTAAAATGTAAACGATCTATTATTTGATATAAGACTAAGGAACAGTTGACACTAATGAATGAACACAATTTGCTGGATAATCACAAAACTACTTGTATTATGCTAACATTTTCTTAGAGAAATTAGCTAGTCATACCCAAAATTTTAAAGCAGTTTTCACATATAATTTTTAAGCAAAATGGGTAAAAATCATAGAGAGAGAAAGAACTGTGCAATGTTTGGGAATCTATTCAGAGTAACCTACAGAATAGGCATTGGGTAGTGGTATACAAATTAAAATAACTAATTAAAACTAGTTATCCCACACTTATGTAGACAGTGCTTTTTATTCAGCATGCACCAACATAGGTCTTTGTAATACTGGAGTATTTCTGGCAAATATTTTGCAGCAAACTTATTTTATGGGAATATATTAACAGTGAAATAATGCTATAAAATGTAAGGATTGAGATGAAAAATCCACGTATATCTTACATGAAATTACTCTTCCTAGTTTTATGAGGTTTACCTTTAGGAGGACAGGGCTACTCGTTTATTATCTCTTCTCTGTTCTCAAAGGCATGAAATCATCACTCAAATGATAACATGTATCTGGAAGATTAAGGAGTAAAGATTTATTTTATTAGTTCCAGAAGAAACTAGATAGGAGATGTGCTAAAGCATTACAATGATCATTGGAAAATATTAAGATTTCTATTCTTAGCAATTGTCTTTCTACTTAAATATGCTAATTTCATGCCCTTTGTATATATTGTTTAGTTATACAACTTTTATTCAACCCCAATATTTTACTGGTAACCTGGGAATAAACAGTGCTACAAAGAAGTTATTGAAACTATTGGCTTTAAGAGAATTTGTGTTTTATCAGTGTCTAAATTTCTAGCAGGATACATTGATTCATCCAATAAATGAAGATTTTTCTATACAGTAATTTCTAAGGAGGAAATCAATGAAGGAAAAGATACAATTCTCTTCCTCTAAATCTAAAGTTTAGTAGGAGAGGTAAGCCACGTATACACTCACCAATGGTATGAGATATAAACTACATAGGATAAATGACCAAGAGAGGAGTTCAAAGGGCATAGAGGCCTTAGATTCCTGAGAAACCAGGCAAGCTTCATGCGTTAAAATCACAATGCCTGAGCTATGAGTAAGAAATGAGGACATGAAGGAATAAGGGCATTCCCCGTGAAGAACTCAACAAAGAGCACCAAGGTGAGAAAACACGTTATTTATGAGAACAAGTAATTGTGACAGTGATAGATAAGTTCAGACTGTGTTTGTGGTAGGGTTAAAGGAGTTAGTATATTTCCTTATATCATGTTAGACAAGAAATCCTTTGATCTCTACCAAATTTAAAATTGTGCTGATATATTTAAGTATGATACTATACCCATGCCCTTAATTGACAAAATCCTGTTTCTAAAGTGTTCTTTATGACATATTATTACTTCTAACTTTTTTCATGTTATTTATTTATTCAACAAACGTTTACTGATTTCCTATTGTAGGGAGCTTACATTCTGGAAGTCCTTGTTTACATATGGATCATCAAATAAGAAAAATCCAGATCAATGGTATAGGTCTTAATGATTCTTTTTAGTTACCAATGCTTGCTTAATATGATTTGTGCTGAGCTAGAAGAGGAAGTGTTTATACTGAGTGCAAACATATTAAAAATATTTTCACTTAAGAATTTCTAAACAGGGGCGCCTGGGTGGCGCAGTCGGTTAAGCGTCCGACCTCAGCCAGGTCACGATCTCGCGGTCCGGGAGTTTGAGCCCCGCGTCAGGCTCTGGGCTGATGGCTCAGAGCCTGGAGCCTGTTTCCGATTCTGTGTCTCCCTCTCTCTCTGCCCCTCCCCCGTTCATGCTCTGTCTCTCTCTGTCCCAAAAATAAATAAACGTTGGAAAAAAAAAAAAAGAATTTCTAAACACAAATAAAATTGAGATACACAATTATAAAAAAGATTTTGCTTCTCAAGTACAGAGGCAACATGACCCATTGAAACAAAGAGTACTCAGTGCATGTCTGGGTTGATAGCAGCATTTACATTTAGCCTACTAATAAAATACATTATTTTAAAAGGATTTTCTTTTGCTGGGGGTGGGGTGGGGCCGTAAGATGTAAACTCTTGACTCTAAATGTAGTTGGAAATATTACACACTTCCATTTTTAAAGATGCTTTTGCCCATTATTGGAAAGAAGAGGGCAAAATAATACAGTCATTTTAGAAAATAAGGAACAAGTGAATTGTGTAATCAGAATACCCTTTCCTTAAAAGTCATAAGTAAGAAAAAATTACAAATTCATATTAGTCAGGATTCTTGAGTGCTAAAGGATGGTGCAGTTTTTACAGAACCTGATCATCAGGTGATTTTTAAAAATGAAAGTAAAATGTGCCTCAGTATTGGTCAGTGTGGTCACTGTTCCATGACTGGCAAGTGGTCGGGCTCAGGAAGCCATGAACAAGGGTATAATTTCCTGCCCTGATTCTGTTTTTTCATCGTATTGACATCTAGCATAGTTGTCAGGACACAGTATGTCTTCTAATATTTGTTGAACTCCTGGTCATCCCTTTGACTTGCCCAGTGACTTTTGTCTACCACCGGGCAATGTAATTTCTTCTCAAATCTGCATGACAAACCACTTTACCATGGTATAATATTATCTACATATTGAAAAAAGATTATAGATGAGAAACAAAAGATCAACGTTCTAATAAAGGAAAATTATCAACTTTTAAAGCAATGTTTAACATATATTGCTTCAGCAAGTGGATAAAATATAGTTATTTAAACTATAGCCTCTAGAGAATAAATAGAAAACTTTGCAAGAGAAAATGAAATTACAATATATTTACATTGTAATAGATCTGCTTGTTCTCAAACATCTTTTGCTATATTTCTTCTAATAGAAAGAAATTCCCTTTGATATCTTAGTTCTATATCTTGATTAAAAATATTAATATTTATTTCAGACTCTTAGGTTCATTAACTTTTTATAATAATTATTAATTATAATACATTTGCCAAATATCCTCTAAATCTGCTCATTGTTTTCATGGTTTTTAGGTCTTTTCCTTATCTATTTCTGTTAATATAAATGCTTTTGGTAAGGTCTTTACGACTTAAATAAGCTTCCTTCTTTTAGTTTCTCACTGGAGACTTAGTCATTTCCGTATTTTGGGGTTTCCATCACTTTTGGATTTCCTCCATTTCCCCCTCTGTTTCATTATACCTGATGGGTTTTTTATTCTTCTTCTACTATAGGATTATTTTCTGTATTGTAAAACTTGAGCAGTTATAAACCTCCTCTGTTTGGGGCACCTGGGAGGCTCAGTCCACTAGGCTTCCAGCTTCGGCTCAGGTCATGATCTCACATTTCATGAGTTCGAGACCTGCATCAGGCTCTGCGCTGACAGTGTGGAGCCTGCTTCAGATCCTCTGTCTCCCTCTCTCTGTCTCTCCCCTTACCCCCCACTGCCTCAAAAAACAAAAAACAAAAAACAAAAAAAAACCCACCTCTTCTGTTTTAGGTTAACAGGCTACTTACTGCCCTTGTATTGAAAACTTATTCCCAGTGTGCAGCAATCATAAAATATCACCATTCACCTTGATCACCCCCTTACTATTTATCAAATATAATAGCTCTTTCTGAAAACATTTATATAATATGTGTAATTTTTTGTTTTCATATTTAAAAACTCTTTTCTCTCTATCTCAAATAGCCCAGGGTCATCAGAGGTGACTTCTTTGCCCTTAGAACTTAACGGGAGAGAACCCATCTCTGGGCCTCACAGTTTAGGGGGCTCTATTCTGGCCCTCCTCCAGCTTTCCTCTTCCCCAGGAGACAAGGGGTCCATAGCCTGAATAAATGTGTCCATAGAGAGACCACATCCTCCTTCCAGCCCACGTTTCAGGTCCCCAGAACCCCAGAATTCTTTGTCCAAAGAGCCCAGACTTGCCTTCTCCCTCTTATGTGGGGCTCTTTCCCCCATCCATCCTGAGAAGGGTGCTATGTTCCACCAGTATACATAGACTTGAGCCACCAGAAGGTAGCTCTTTGGCGGTGGTGGTTGGAAGGTTGGATTGATCTTGGACATGGAGGCTGTGTGTTCACAAGAGGCTCCTCACAGTGAAGAAAAGAGCAGGGGCTGTGAAGACAAGGGCTAAGGGTGGCTCTTCTCCCACTGCCATGTTCACACATGGAAGAATTGTAGATTCAAACCCACCTACCAGATCAGTATGGAGGAAAACTGTCAAGCTAGGAGGACAAGGTTATTTTATGTAGTAGTTTTTTAGCTTGATTTAGATTTGAATATTTAAGTATATGGTATGTGGGCTTTCATTTGTTTTCATATTTCCATTGATTCATGGTACAGTTTTTTTCCCTCATTGTTGCACAAAAGTTTGAAGTGAAAATGACAGTGAATTGGGCTTCTCATTCCTCATGAGGAAAATAACGTTTGAAAGATCACATGCTTCATATATATTCCTATGCACGACATAAATATCTTCCTCCATACAATGTTATACTTTTTTACTCCATCCAATAGATATACTATAAAGGAAACCTATCATTTTCTTTTTCAATTGACTAAATTCAAATTGAACCGGTAATTAGCAGAATGACACTTGATATACTTGGAGCCAGTGCTGACATTTACAAATTTAAGTGGTTACATTTAAAAGTCTATTTTTATGAATTTTTTTGGTTTTGAAGCCTATATTTTAGAGGTTAGAAGGGGATTGGCTGTTCTCCTTTTTTAATCCTAGAGCCAGAAATATGACCATAAGTAGGACTAATGACCATCAAAGTGATTTAGCACATTAAGATGCTACTTGAAAAAAAATCAGGAAAGGAAGGTGATCAGAGGGTTGCAGTTCTTAGCTGTTCTTTCCCTCAGCTGTACTTTTATCTCCTTCTCCCCTTCCAAAAACTCCTTCATTAACACAGAGCTGGTTCCTGTCCTTGCTCTAGGTATCATTATTATGGGATTGGCATCAAAGAGAGCAGTGCATATTACCACTCCGTTTATTCTGGAAAGGGCCTGACAAGGTAGAGTTCTACTTTCTTCAAGACAAATTCTTTGCATTTCCTGAAATATGCATAATAGCAATTGAATAAAAGACTTTCTCATTTTGCTTATTGAAATGTTTTCTTTTAAGCATCAGACCTTAATTTCAACTTTGTATGGACATTTACAATGATATGGTCTAGATTATTGGGTAATTTAT
This sequence comes from Prionailurus bengalensis, assembly GCF_016509475.1. Lineage (NCBI taxonomy): Eukaryota > Metazoa > Chordata > Mammalia > Carnivora > Felidae > Prionailurus > Prionailurus bengalensis. The sequence continues at coordinate 105,505,591 of NC_057349.1, forward strand.
GTAATTTTTGATCATTAATGAGAAATTAATAGTGAACAAGATATACCAGAGAGATGAAAAGGAAAAATCAAGGAAGCAGAATTGTTTTAAAATTAGTATTTACTCACAAGGCTGAGTCTGTTTTCAGGCTAGAATCAATAAAATAAGGGCAGAAAATGTATGTTTTTCCCCAAGAAATAACCTGTTTTAAAAATCTCTGTCTTTGGGGCACCTGGCTGACTCAGTTGGTAGAGCGTGAGACTCTTAGTCTCGGGGTCATGAGTTTGAGCCCCATGTTGGTTATAAAGCCTCTAAAAAGAATATAAAATAACATAAAAATCTCTGTGCTTCATCAGTACCTTACAAAGATGAAAAGTTTATGATAACTCATCACTAATAATACATGCTTTGAATACCAGCTTACCTTAACTGAGATAAAGTTACTGCCCTGTTTGAGTCTCTGTGAAAGGGAATACACAAATGATCATAACACATTTCTCTAACCTGCCATTAACCATCAGGAGGAGGTCATTATTGGGGTGATATCCAATAAAACCAGTGATAATATACAATTACTATTTTTCATATACTGGAGCTCTTAGTAATTAAATCTGCATCGGAGATTGCCTTATAGTATGATTTACCAAGAACTCCTCTTAGCTCTCAAAAGAATAAATTTTTTTGAAAAGTAAAGTGACGTGTAAAAAAATAATTTTATTCACCTGAGTCATACTAAGATGAACTCAGACATGGTGAAGATAATGGCAGCTTATTGGCTACAACTAACTGCAACATGAAAATACAGGCTAGAATACAAATGAATATTTAATATCAAATGTTCTTTGCAGATCTTATCAGATTTCCTTAAATATGCTTCATTTACTTTTCCTTAATAGATTTATTTTTTTAAGTAAGTTGATAAGAAGGCTTGGGTCTCTTTGAAAATCAGGCAGATTTCTCCAGGTTTCTTTTGCTAATCATGATCCAAAGTTACCCCTATTGTGGGTCCTCTGCATTTCCTTGATTGCTATAACTGTATATTTATATGTTAACTAATGGAAAATATACTGATTTTTAAGGTTTTCTGGAAGCAAGCTGAAGAATGAGGTAAGAATTACTTTCATTTCTATTTTATCTGCTATAATATATACTACAAAGTAAATAATACATGCTAACCGTCCTCATTGGCAAATATAGAAATAAATGTTAATTTTTTAGGAGCCCATTAAATGATTGAGAACTTCAGAGAGAGCTGTTAGATTTGGGGCTACTGATTATTCTTTACATGGACCTACTGAACAATTTCCAATTAACGTAGGAAGGGTAATTTTTCAGTTGTTCTCACCTAATATCAGATACTTAAGAGATTGCAAAAAAAAAAAAAAAGACCTTTACAGATCTAAGACACTTCCAGTTGAATATAAACAAAAAGTCTAAAGCTGAGGATATGGAAGGAATTGGTATTCGGAATATACCCATTTAGACAAAACCTTTAAGAGTTATCAAGAAACCCAAATGTTATGCTGTGGTTTGTTTTAACCACTTTGTGTGAGTGTATGTGTATGTATAGTCAGTTTGCTGACCTCTTCTGCAGTGTGGAGACAGGGTGGATGGTGGAGGAGGGAGCTAGGGAGAAAGGGTACATCTCTCTAACATACATACACTCACACACTTTCTCCCTAGACACCCCTTCCACTCCCCACCCCCAACCCCCAAAGAACAGATCAGCAAACTGACTTTATCTAAATGAGTTAGACTACCATTAGGGACTGCATGGCTAATTAGGCACACGATAAGGCCTTCATTATCCTCAAGTTATCTAATCATTAAAAAGAGGTGCCACAGAACTAAGGGCACATGACAATGTGTTGTGTGGTAAATCTGGACCTGAGGTTGTAACTCCATTAGTTTGGTGAAATGATGCAAGCATATTATCTTAAGAAATAATAGAAAGCCCCCAGCCCTTTGAAATGACCAATTTCTTCCCACCAGTGCTTTTAATACAGTTAATGGCTAATTACATAATAAAATCCTCTAGATTGCTCTTTTTATCAATGAAATAATAGCTCTTTATTAGATAAACAATTGTGAAAGTGCAAAAATATTGACTTAGAAATACACTTCAGTTGACTGAAGTTTATGTCAATAGGGAATGTAAGTAATTTCTCTCAGGTGTTCTTTCTACCACTTTGATGAGGTTGGTGGTACTTAGTGAGCCATCAGCTATTACGGCATGTGTATGGCAAGGCTCATTTTACAGAATAAAAGAAAAAATGTTTCCCCAGTGTACTGTTTCCTCCTTAGAAGAGTGCACTACAAATTCGGGTGTAGATCTTGTTAACAAATTTAAACTAAAATATTTTTGTTAGGCTGTCATATAGCTGACATTTCCAAAGACTGCAACAACAATAAAGCATCATTATTATGATGATTATAGAAATTAGCACAAAGGCTTTCTAAAGGCTCGGAACTACTCTAAACACTTAAAAAATAATGGGATTTTGTTTAACAAAGCTGAAATTTTATTTATTTTTTATTTAAAAACATCTTTTTTTAGTTTATTTACTTATTTTGAGAGAGAGAGAGAGAGAGAGAGCGCAGCAGGAGAGGGGCAGAGAGAAGGAGAGACAGAATCCCAAGCAGGCTCCATGCTGTTAGCACAGAGCCTGATGCGGGGCTTGAACTCACGAACCTTGAGATCATGACCTGAGCTGAGATCAAGAGTCGGACACTTAACTGACCGAGCCACCCAGGCACCCCTCAAAGCTGAAATTTAAAAAAATTATTTGGTACCTGAGTGATCAATCATCATAGTTTGCTCAGGACGTGAGACTTCCAGTGTCAACTTGCATATATTACAATTCATTTGAACACTACTAACTGTGAGGTAGGGAAAATCGGTGTTAGCATTACTAACTTACAGCTAAGGAAACTGAGGCTGAGAGATGTGTTTGCTTTTTTCAAATTCTGAATTAAGTTCTATTTTTTAAAACTCATGCTCAAGATATTAATCGATAGATGGAGTTACAGATACTAAGGAACAAAATAGTGAATGGATAGAATTTCTCTTTTACAGTGTAGCAGGAGAACATATCTTTTAAAGTAATTATATGCAATTATAAGGGGTGTCATGGGTATCAACCTAGTTTAAGTGGTCAGGGACATTTTCCATAGGAAGTGACATTCAAGGAAAGAACTGAGAATAAGTGGGAATTTGGAGTGGAGTCGGGAAAAAGAGTAACAGTGATGGAATCGATGTAACGTTATAGGTTAGGGTTTCTCAAACTTGGTATTACTCATGTTTTGGGCTATATAATTCTATGTTGTGAGGGATGTCCTGTGCACTGCAAGATGTTTAGCAACATCATGGTATCTCTGGCTTCTACTCACCAGATTCCACACCCTCCTCTTGTGACAAGCAGAAATGTCTCTGATGTTACCAAATGTCAACCACTGACATATGGGAAGGCAAACAAGGCGCATCATGTTATAGATTTGGAGATAAGTCTGGATGAAAGAATATCTGGACGAGGATGATAGCTCTAGAGATGGAGAGAAGTGCCTGAATTTAGCTGGGAAACATCGGTAGTGGATTGTAAGATGGTTCTATTTTTAATTTTTTGAGGAACCTCCATATTGTTTTCCACAGTGGCTGCACCAGTATGCATTCCTACCAACAGTGCAAGAGGGTTTTTTTTTTTTTCTCTACATCCTCACCAATCTGGTTGTTTCTTGCGCTTTTGATTTTTGCCATTCTGACAGGTGTGAGGTGATATCTCACTGTAGTTTTGAGTTGCAGTTCCCTGAAGATGAGAAATGTTCAGAATCTTTTCATGTGTCTGTTGGTGTCTGTTCATGTCTTCTGCCCATTTTTTCATTGGATTGTTTGTTTTTTGGGTATTGAGTCGTATCAGTTGTTTATAAATTTTGGATTCTAACCCTTTATCAGATATGTTATTTGCAAATATCTTCTCCCATTCAGTAAGCTCCTTTTTAGTTTTTTTTTAATGTTTATTTTTGAGAGAGAGAGAGAGAGAGAGAGAGAGAGAGAGAGAGAGAACATGAGTGGGGGAGGGGCAGAGAGAGAGAGGGAGACACAGAATCCGAAGCAGGATCCAGGCTCGGAGCTGTCAGCACAGAGCCCGACACGGGGCTCGAACTCACAAACAGTGAGATCATGACCTGAGCCGAAGTCGGATGCTCAACCGACTGAGCCACCCAGGTGCCCCGCTTTTTAGTTTTGTTGTTTCCTTTGCTGTGCAGAAGCTTTTTATTTAAATGAAAATTTTAAATGAAAAGACATACCACATGAGTGGCTAGGTATGTTAGATATTATAAATGGGCCAATTCTTCCTAAATTAATTTAGACATTTAATACTCTAATAAAAATTTGAGTGGGTAATTGATTTTTGGAAATGATTAAAATGACTATACATTTAATGTAGAAGTATATACAGAAAGTAATAGTTAAGAGAAATGTAAATAAGAATAGTGAAAAGGGACTTGTTTGGCAGGTATCAAAATATTATGACACTATGATATAAACTCAACTGTAGGTAGAATAAATCCATAACAGAGATTAGATACCTGAAAAAAAGACCCCAGTATAAATAAGGATTTAATGTATGATCAAAGAGACATTACAACCAATGAAGGAAAAATTTTGTTTTCAGTGAATTGTCTTAATTGTTTTTTGGAGGAGGATGTAGTGTCAAATAAATAAATAAAATTCTTCATAGCATGATGTTAGAAAAATTGACCATTTTGGAAAAAAATTATGCCTCATGAATTTCATATAAATTATTAAAAATAAAAACAGTACTTAGAAGGGAACATTTTTATCTACTTCATTTCTGGATAAGGAATGATTTTCCCTTTTTTTGGTGCAAAAAAAGGTGATTTTATTAAAGCATGGGGACAGAACCTGTGGGCAGAAAGAGCTGCTGGGAATGATTTTCTAAGACGAAAACAATTTAAGAAGTCAAAGGAAAAATATAAAGTGGAGAAATTGAAGACTATTTTTGTATCAAGAGCATGATATATAAAATTTGAAGTCAAAAGAAAGACTGGAGAAAATATTTTCAGCAAATATGACAATGGGATAATATTTCCATTAAGTGAAGAAATCCTATCAATTAATAGAAAACTATGAAGATGACAATGAACAGTAAAAGACATGAATAGAAAATACACATAAGGAAGAAAAGGGCAATAAATGCATGAAAAATTGACTGTCCAATAAATAAAAAATAAATAAAATTTTGAATTCTGTAATTATCAAATATTTAGAAATTAATATGATGATGTTGGTGAAGTTCTGGTGAGATAAGCTGTTTCGTATCCCTCTGGTGAATACTGACCAAACTCCCTGGATAAGAAGTTGTAAGATCTGTATCAAGTCTTCGAAGTGTTCATGCTTTTTCTCCCACAGTTTCACTTTTGCATGAATCTCATATACAGAAATAACAGAAAATGCTTAAAAATATGCAAAAATTGTAATCGACAACAATGAAAAACTGTGTAACCTAGATTACTACCAATAAATAAATAGTGACATCATTTTTTTAAAAAATATTTTTATTTATTTTTGAGACAGAGAGAGACAGACCACAAGCAGGGGAGGGGCAGAGAGAGAGGGAGGCACAGAATCCGAAGCAGGCTCCAGGCTCTGAGAGCCTGACGCAGGGCTTGAACTCACAGACTGTGAGATCATGACCTGAGCTGAAGTCGGATGCTCAACTGACTGAGCCACCCAGGTGCCCCATGGTGACATCGTTTATAGGACTTTTATGGGACTCAATATTATGCCATTTATTAAAAATCTCTTTTGATGACATGGAAAAATGTTAATTAGGAAGAAAAGAGGATACAAAGGCAAATATATGTATATGTGGCTTCAAATGTAAATAAAACTGGATATTTACATGTCATATATGAGTGACAGGATTAATATATATAGGTGTGCTGTACAATATAGTAGCTATTGGCCACATATGGCTATTAATTACCTACAATTTTGTTTCTCTGTCACACTAGCTACATTTCAGGTCCATAATAATCATATACAGTATTGCAGTGTAGACAGAACATTTTCAGCATCACAGAAAGTTCTGTTGGGCGGCACTATTTTAGAACATGTAAAATACTCAACTCCGTGATAAAAAGACAACCCAGTAGAAATATAACATGGTATATGAACATAAAATTCATACAAGTAGAAAAATAATAACTGCAAACAGTATTGGTATTCATGGCACCCCTCCTGACTGACCATAACATGGGGTCAACAAATATTTTGGATACCATTCCTGCCAAGAAACATGTGAAAAGTGCTCAAGTTAATCAGAGAAGTTTTCATCAGGGAAATGCAAATTAAAACCATAACAAATGGTCATGTCACTATTTTTTGAATAACAATAGTCAAAAGTCTGAAAATAAGCGTTGTCAGACATGTGGAGCAAAGGAACGCTCGTGAACAAGAGAAGGGACAATGACTAGTAAAGCTGAAGGTGCACACGCCGTATGACTGTATTCCTAGAGAAACTTTCACACGGTGCACAAGCAGGCACACTGCGGTATTGTTTGTAATCTCAGAATGCTGGAAAACAAATGGCCATAATGATACAGTGGGAGAATAAATTTTAATATATATATACAAGGTAATACTATACTGCTTTGGAAATGAATGAACTATAGCTACAAGAATTCAATTAGATTCATCTCAAAAACCTAAAGTTGAGTGAAGAAAACGTATTGAATGTAGAAGGGTATATACCGTATTATACGAGTTTTAAAGCAATAGTATATGTTGCTTAAGAGTATTACATATGAGATAAATTTTTAGAGGTTTAAATAGGAATGATATAAACTAAATGAAGAACATTATTTCTTGTGGGGAGGAAGGTAATAAGATTAGGAAAGGCTACAGAGACTGTTTAAATATTTCAAATTTGTAATGTCTCAATCTGGTTGGTTAGTACATGGCTACTTATTATTCTTTATCCACCCCCTTTTTGAGCTTTAAATAGTTCATACTATACAAGAAAACAAAATGAAAATAAGAAAAGTAAAACAAAAGGACAGGAAGAGGATGGTAAGAGTAATTATCAGCTTGTGGTATGAATTTTGATTATTTTACATTTTTATTCATAAATGTAGTGATTCAAATTTCAGAAATGTCTTAGAGAATGTTTCAGAATCCTTTCATCCTCTGGAATAAAACTAACAAAACCTACTCTCAATGCTTTGTCCTGATCAAAGAAAGCCTTTCTTTTCCTGTGAATCTTCTAGTGTGCACCAAATTTTGTTTTAACTAGCTCTAGTAATGAAGTTGCCATTATTTCTTAGGGAGCCAGCCCCTTTGATTTTTTTCATTTCAACCAGGAAGTCTCTCTGAGCCTGAATTTCCTTCTCCTTAACATCGACCATTCATGGCCATTTAACAACTTTGTACCAAGATAAATAACAAATCCTCCCTCCTTGGTATATGCTTTGCAAATATTTACAGACTGTTATCATGCTCTCTTTTGGTCATCACTTAGCCAAACTGTGCTGCTTAAATCCTTTAATCTTTCCTCATAAATCAGACCCTCTTGCCTTCTAATCATATGGTTTCTTTTCTGCAGGTTTCTTCTTGTTTTCTTTTGGAAATAAGACTTAATAGTTTACCCAAGAGTACTGAAGTCATTGGTTGAGGGGAACACCCCCCCACACACACACACACCTCCCAGACCTCTGTAACTGGCCTATGATGGGCACCAGTTTTGGTGCAATTAAAATAGCAAACATATTAGTGTAATTAAAATGATCGTGTTTTACTTTTTTTCCCAGATTATCAATTGTTTCTTTCTTTTTGTGCTACATGTTTTGGACTGCACATTATTTGATTTATACCAACTTTGCACACAATTGTTAACATATCGAACAAATTTACTTTTTAAAGTTTTTCTTTCGGCACTTTTGCCTCCTGTTGATTCCAAATGTTGCTGGCATCTATTACACAAAACTACTATTTATCAAGATGAGAGTTTTAAATAAGTATTTAAATATAATAGATATACTTTGTTCCTTAATATGTGTTCCCTTAGCACTCTAACATTTAAAAAAAATTTTTTGATGGTTATTTATTTTTGAGACAGAGAGAGACAGAGCATGAACGGGGGAGGGTCAGAGAGAGAGGGAGACACAGAATCCGAAGCAGGCTCCAGGCTTTGAGCTGTCAGCACAGAGCCCGACGCGACTGAGCCACCCAGGAGCCCTTCTAACATTCTTTTTATTTGGAAATGTATTGTTCATAACACACACATACACATTTTATTTTATTTTTTTATTAAAATTTTTTTTAATGTTTATTTATCATGGAGAGAGACAGAGTGCGAGTTGGGGAGGGGGAGAGAGAGAGGGAGACACAGAATCTGAAGCAGGCTCCAGGCTCTGAGCTGTCAGCACAAGCCCAACGCGAGTCTCGAAATCATGAACCGCGAGATCATGACCAGAGCCAAAGTCGGATGCTCAATGAACTGAGCCACCCAGGTGCACCTATGCATTTAAAAAATAACCTAAGATAAAAATTCAAGATCTACCCCACAGCTTAATGGAGAGAAGTCCTCTCTGTGCCCCCATCCCAATCACCTACCAAAAGATACTGCTGTCCAAAATTTGGTGTTAATCACTACTGTGTTTTTCCTTAAAGTTGATCACTTATGAATATATACCTAAACAATGTGGTTATGGCTACACAACAATATGAATATACTTAATACCACTGAACCATATACTTCAAAATGATGAATAATTCTATGTATTGTTTTATTACCCTATTTATTATTGCCAGTGTATTGTTCATTATGTGCCCTACATAGAATGGATTCATTTTTTTGTAGACCTTCTGGTTTCATCCAGCATTAGATTTTGTGATTGACCAATGTTGATGTATAGATAGCTTTAATACCCTTATTTGTACTGCTGTGTAATATTCCACTGTATGAAAATATCACAGTGCATTTATTTATTCCATTGTTGGTGGACTTTTTTCTTTCCTTTTCTTTTTAAATATAATTTATTGTCAAATTGGCTAACATACAGAGTGTAAAGGGTGCTCTTGGTTTTGGGGGTAGATTCCCATGGTTTATCGCTTATATACAACACCCAGTGCTCATCTCAACAGGGGTGGACTTTTTTTTCTGAAAAACTAGTGCATGAACATCCTCCAGGCACACATGTGCAGAAATGGAATTCCAGGTTCTAGGATACGCTCATGTCTAACTTTACTAGTTAAGATGAAGTTGTTTTCCGAAATGGTTATATCAATTTATATCTGCCCAACCATGTGTGAGCATTCCTTTTGTTCCACATTCTCACTGATACGTGGCATTGAATGACATTTTAGTTCTTGCCAATCCAATGGATGCAAAACAGCACCTGTGATTTTCATTTGAAAATTGCTTTTAGTAACTGCATCAAAAATATAAGGTTGCATTTTTTAGGGTTTTTATTGGCCAGTTCTCTTCTTTGAAATATTTCCCTAATGATTAGCAATATTGAGTATCATTTCATGTCCTTGTTGACTAACGTATATCTTCTTCAGAGAAATGTCTGTCCACATCCTTTGTCCATTTTTGAAGCAAGTTGTTTTGTTGTTGTTAAGTTTTACAAGTTCTCCATATGTCCTGGATATTAATCCCTTATCAGATATATGATATGGGAATATCTTCTCCCACTCCATTGATTATCTTTTTACTCTGTTGGCAGTGTTCTTTGATGCACAGAAGTTTTGAATTTTTAGCAAGTCCAATTTGTCTGTTTTTGTTTTTGTTCTCATATCTAAGAAATCATTGCCAAATCTAAAGTTATGATGATTTTTCCCTATCTTTTCTTCTGAGAATTGCATAGTTTAGGTCTTATATTTTGAATATCTGATTCATTTTGAATTAATTTGTTACATGGTATTTGGTAAAGGCTTATCTTCATTCTTTGACCTGTGGATATCCAATTTTTCCAGCACCATTTGTTGAAAAGACTGCCCTTTCCCCATCGAACGCTATTGGTACCTTTGTCAAAAATCATGTGGCAGTTTTTGTGAGGGTTTACTTCTGAGTGTTCTGTTCTGTTCCACTGTATGTTTGTCTTTGTGTCAACACTACTCTCTTTTGATTATTGTAGCTTTTTAGTAAGTTTTAAAATCAGGAATTGTGACCTCTCCAACTTAGTTTTTATTTCAAGATTGTTTTTACTATTTGGGGTTCCTGAGAGTCCATATGAATTTTAGGATGGATTTTTCTATTTCTGCAAAAACCATCATTAAGATTTTGCATTGCATCTGTGGATTGTTTTGGGTACTATTGACATCTTAACAGTAAGTTTTCCAAGCCATGAACATAGGCTGTCTTTCCTTTATGCTTTAATTTCTTTGAGCATTATTTTATAATTTTCATTATATGAGTCTTTTACCTCCTTGGTTAAGTTAATTCCCATGTATTTTATTCTTTTTAATGCTATTGTAAGTAAAATTGTTTTCTTAATTCTTTTCATATTGTTCATTGTTATGAAAATACAACTGAGTTTTTCATGCTGACTGTGTCCTGTTACTGTGCTAAATTCACTTATTTCTAACAGGGTTTTTTTGTGTTTGTGCAATCTCTATGGGTTCCTACATATAAGATTATATCATCTGCAAACAGATAATTTTCCTTCTTTCTTTTCAATTTGGATGCATTTTTGTTCTCGCTAGGACTTCCAGTACTATGTTGAAAAGAAGCAGTGAAAATGGGCATTCTTGCCTTGTTCCTGCCCTTCAGGGAAATACTTTTGGTCTTTCACTATTGAATATGATGTTTGCTGTGGGTTTTTGATGTGACTCTTATTATGTTGAGGTAAATTCCTTGTTTGTTAAGTATTATTATTGGGAAAGTGTGTCAAATTTTGTCAAATGCATCAATTGAAATAATCATGTGTTTTCCTCTCTTTATTCTATTAAGGTGGTCTATTACACTGATTGATTTTTGCATCCAAGGAATAAATCTCACTTGGTCATGGTGTATAATCTTTCTAAGATGTTGCTGAGTTCACTTTATTAGTATTTTGCTGAGGATTTATGCATGAATGTTCATAAGGTATATTGGCCTGTTTTGTTTTGTTTTTTTCCCCTTGTAGTGTTTTTGTCTGACTTTGGTATCAAGATAATGTTGGCCTCATAAAATGAGTTAAAAAGTGTTCCCTCCTCCTCAATTTTTGGGAAAACTTCAAGAAAGTATGGTGTTAATTCTTCTTTATATGTTTAGTGCAATTCACTAGTGAAACCATAGGATCAGAGCGTTTCTTTGTCAGATTTGTGATTACTAATTCAATTTCCTTGATTATAGACTGATTCAGATACTGTATTCTCTTTCTTTGTGATTCAATCTTGCTATAATTTGTGTTTCTAGGAATTTATCCATTTCATCTAGGTTAAACAACTTGTTGATGTACCTTTGTTCATGTATTCTCTTAAAATCCTTTCTCGGTAGACTCAGGAGTTTTTCCTTTTTTTATTTTAATCATTTGAGTCTTCTTTATTCTTTCTTTTCAGTTAGTCTACCTACGAATTTGTCAATTTTGACCTTTTTAAAGAACTGACCTTTGGTTTCATTGATTTTCTTTATTGTTTGTCTATTCTCTATTTCATTTTATCTCTGTTCTCATCTTTCGTATTTCCTTTCTTCTGCCCAACTTGGGTTTAGTTTGTTCTGTTCCTAGTTCCTGAAGTTGTTTACTTAGATTGTTGATTTGAGATTTTTTAATGTAAGCATTTATAGCTATAATTTCCTTGGCACCACTTTCACTGCATCCTGTAATTTTGATGTAGTATGTTTCCATTTTCATTCATTTCTAAGAATTTTCTAACTTCCCTTATAATTTCTCCTTTGATCTACTGGAGTGCCTGGGTGGCTCAGTCGGTGAAGTGTCTGACTCTCGATCTCAGTTCCAGTCATGATCTTACGGTTTGTGAGATTGAGCCTCGTGTCAGGCTCTGTGCTGACGGTAGAGACTGCTTGCGATTCTCACTCTTTCAAAATAAATAAACTTTCAAAAAAGAGTATGTTTTGGGGCGCCTGGGTGGCTCAGTCAGTTGAGCGCCTGACTTTGGCTCAGGTCATGATCTCACAGCTCTGTGGGTTCGAGCCCCACATTGGGCTCTGTGCTGACGGCTCAGAGCCTGGAGCCTGCTTCAGATTCTGTGTCTCCCTCTCTCTGCCCCTAACCCACTTGCTCTGTCTCTGTCTCTCTCAAAAATAAATAAATATTAAAAAAAAAAGAGTATGTTTAATTTCCACAAATTTGTGAATTTTCCTAGTTTTCCTTCTGCTTTGATTTCTAACCTCATGCCATTTTGGCCAGATAAAATATTTTGTTTTATATCTATCTCTTTAAATCTATTGAGACTCAATTTGTGGCCTCACATATGGTGTAACCTCGAAAATGTTCTATGTGCACTTGTGAAAAATGTGTATTCTGTTGTTAGGTAGTGAATATTTTAATTCCCTTCTCATTTGCTTTGGTGTATATTATGCAACGAATTTCTTTTTGGCTACCATGGGGATTACATTTATCATCCTAAAGTTATAGCATTCTAACTTGAATTTATACCAGCTTAACTTCAATAATATACATAACATTGCTCCTTTCAAGTTTGGTCCTTACCTCTTTCAGTTATTGATGTTACAGAATTACATCTTTATAAATTGTGTGTCCAAAATACATATACTAATATTTGGTTTTTAATAATGCATTAGTGTTTAAATCATGTAGAAAAGAAAATGTGGAGTTACAAACCAAAGTTACAATAACACTAGCTTTTAGACTAATTGTTTTTTTTTAAAAGAGACATAGTGGTCTCTTAAATCATGTAGAAAACAGAGAGTGGAGTTACAGCTATTGCTATAATAATACCAGGTTTTATAATTGCCCATGTGTTTACCTTTATTGGGATCATTATTTCTTCATATGACTCCAGGTTATTGTCTAGTATCCTTTCATTTTAACCCACAAGACCGTCTTTAATATTTCTTGCAAAACAAGTCAAATAGTAATGAACTTGCTATTTACTATTAAGTATGATATTTGCTGTGGGTTTTTGATAGATTATTTTCATATTTTTTATTTTTGATATTTTGATAGATTATTGAATGATTAGGGAATTTTTTTTCTGTTTCTAGCATAGACAGAGAGGGAGAAAGAGAAGTGAATGGTGGCTGGATTTTTTTTTAATGTTTTTATTTATTTTTGAGACAGAGAGAGACAGAGCATGAGCAGGGGAGGGGCAGAGAGGAGACAGAGAATCCGAAGCAGGCTCCAGGCTCTGAGCTGTCAGCACAGAGCCGGACGTGGGCTCAAACTCATGGACTGTGAGATGATGACCTGAGCTGAAGTCGGACGCTTAACTGACTGAGCCACCCAGGTGCCCCAATGGTGGCTGCATTTCTAACAAATACTTTTTTGGATCAATTGAGTTGATTACATATGGTATTCTACCCCCCACCCCACCTTTTCTTCTGTCAATGTAGTGTGTTTAAGCCTGACTTGGTTATTATCATTCTTATTGACTGTTGGATTTGGTTTGCAAGTATTTTATTTGGTACTGTTTCAAGTATGATAATAACCAGTATTGGCCTATGATTTTTCTTTCTTTTTCTGTCCTTGTCAAGTTTTGGCATAAAAGTTTTCAAATGAATTGGAAAGAGGTTCTTCTTTTCCACTGTCTGAAAAAAAAATCTTTTAAGTTTGAAATATCTGCTTTCTGAATGCTTGATAAAATTCACCTATTAAATCTCTTGAGCCTGTTTTTTTCCCTTTGTGGAAAGATTTTTGATTATTAATTATATTTGTCAATGGAAATGAGACTATTCTCATATTCCTAACTTAGATTTAATACAACACTATGTATTGCCATTGTTTGGTTTCTATTTCTCTATCTCTCTTTTCCAATCTCACCGAATTACATTTTGGGATGAATAAACATGATTTTCCACCCATGAAAAAAGGCATAAGAAAACAATGTAAACTTTCCTAAAATTAAAATTTAAGTGCATTTTTGTTATGTTTATCTATCAAATGTTAGTTTCATGTTCTTTGCCAATTACTTTTTCCTCCTTTTAAGATTAAATTCTTTACTTCTCACATCCTATTATTTTCCCAATTTATTGACAATACCACTCTTTGACTGTACAACGATGATTCATGCTCATAAATGACAAATCCAAGCATCAAAAATATTTGAAATATATCTTGAATTCTTAAGACTGATTAAGTAGAGTGGATTGGGATTAACTGTGCTAATATATCAGTTCATGATAGTTAATCATTTCTATAGTAGTTCTTTATTAATTTCTTAAGAATTAGGGGCACCTGGGTGGCTCAGTCAGTTAAGTGTCCAACTCTTGTTTTTGGCTCAGGTCATGATCTCATGGTTCATGAATTCAAGCCCTGCATAGGGCTCTGTACTGACAGCACGGAGCCTGCTTGGCATCCTCTCTCTCCCCCTCTCTCTTTCCCCTTCCCCTGTTCCCTTGCGCTCTCTCTCAAAATAAATAAATAAACTTAAAAAAATTTTTTTAAATCCTTAAGAATTATTTAATCGGAATAATTCTTTTCTATCCATACTTGAAAATAAAGCATAACAAGGGTGAAAACTAAAACCTAATCTGAAAGAAATAGATTTCTACTGCACTTTTAATAAAAAATTTTTGAAAGCTTTTATCAAATCCGTCAATGAGAAATCAATGTTCTTAAAATACCTGCTTTGAGGACTGAAAGTCCTCCCAACTTCTTAGTGATTTAATATGTAAGTCTGTAATAGTCTACAAATGTTGGGAATGATAATACAGGGTAGGAACCTAACCTGTATAAGCAATAAATCTTCAATATGACAGAGACAAACAAAGAAATACAAAAGCTGTAGAAGAAAATATAGGAAAACTATGGGAAAGAATGAAATTTTGTCCTTGCCAGGAATACTTTCCTTCCTATTCTATAGTCACAATTTCATTCTTTGCCTAAACATTTTATTACGATCCAGTTTGCTAAAACTTTGTTTGAGGGGCAGGAACAATTAGTTATGACCTGGGAGACGGATTTGCTGAGGCTCTGGTTCCATCACAAATATGAATTCTGTCTTTCTGTGTGGATTTTTTGTAAGTACATCAACCCTGTGGCATTATATATTATTTGTTTTTTGTCACTTTTTCTAATTTTTGAAGACTTCTAGAAGTGTGCTATTCTCCAAGGGATCAAAAGAAGAACACATATGTAAATTCAGGGGGGGGGGCGGTAAGGTTGAGATGAGAAAGTCCAGAGTACCAATTTGGGAATGAGAAGACTTAAGCTCCACTCCCAAGCTATCACTAATTATTTCTGAAACTAAACAAATTAGTTAACTTCTTATCATCTTGTTTACACAATCCATAAATGGATTTGGCAATTCTTGATCCTCGTAGAGTTCAAATTCAACAGTTCTAAAAGTAGGTCTTTCAAAACTTATGCCATTAACAAATGTGAACTAAAATTAAATTTCTAAAAGTTGTATAAACTGACAAATGTTCAAAACTAAAATCCAAAATAATAGGGAAAATATCCTGAGTATGAAATTATTTATGATTTGGAAACAACAATTCTGCTGACAGCTCTTTTTTGTTCAATTGAATGATCTGAACAGTTTACCAAAATCTCTTAATTTGTCATCGTTTGCAGGATGAAGAAGAATGATATTTTATGGGTTTCTATTTTATTAGAATGGTATTTCAGAGCCAAATAGTTAATAATGATTTATTTCTTTTCATTTTTCTAAATTATAGGGTGGCTTCACTCGTAAATACTCACTAAGTTCAAAAACTGGAACACTTCTTCCAGAATTCCCCAGTGCTCAACACCTTGTGTACCAGGGATGCATTTCTAAAGACAAGGTATCAATTAAAGATACTTCTTTATTGATTTTCTGATATGTTGGTTCCCTATCGCCATTTGCTGGGAATCTCATGGCATTTGCAGGAAGCAGTCAGAAATCTGCATAATCAAACATAATTGACTGATTTATAGGAGGGACAAATGTTTACTAACATTGATTAAACACTTTCCAATTAATTATTTACCATCTCCATGATAGTATGTAGTCAGAAGTTGGCAAAATAAACCTCAAAATACTAAAGATTATTTTTTATCTAAAACTCAATATCAAGGAAGAAAATATGAGAATGTGTCTCTCACATGCAGTTTAATTATAAGCTTTATATTTTTGATTAGCTTCATATAATTTCAGCAGTCATCAGTCACTTGTCTAGGACAATTTGTTCCTAGCACCGAGGGGGCAATATCTAGATGAATGGCAAGGACTATACTAGAAGTTGACAAAGCTTCCTTTCCATTCTAAAATTCTGTGTTCCATTATAGTTGCAATTTGTTTGAAAGTTAAGGAAGAAACAGTTTCATAGGATTCAGTTTATAAATAATCCTTAATGTGACTTTTCATATGCCTATATAGTAAAATCTAAGAGTAAATCCTCCTCTATTTCTGAACTTCTAAAGTCATTTGCTGAGTTCCTACTGGCTGACTAACGGCAGCATCCATTATTAAATCAGGGAATAATGATTTCTGCTTTTTTTTTCAACCAAAGTTCATTTCTTATTAACATTTAAGGAAAATATCTTTTGTTTTAATTTTTTTTAACATTTATTTATTTTTGAGAGAGAGAGACACACATACACACAGAGTGTGAGCTGGGGGAGGAGGTGGGCAGAGAGAGAGGGAGACCCAGAATGTGAAGCAGACTCCAGGCTCTGAGCTGTCAGCACAGAACCCAACGTGGGATTCGAAATCACGAGCAGTGAGATCATGACCCGAGCTGAAGTCAGATGCTCAACTGACTGAGCCACCTAGGCGCCCCAAGGAAAATATCTTTAACAGTATGTTAAGTCAGTTCATATTCTTGAGGTACAAAGACAGAGGAATGTGATTAACTAATGTCCAGCTGACTTAGTAGTGGGTTTGTGTAGAAACTGGAAATAAAAATAATGCATTGATAAAAAGATCTATTGACAGATAAGTAGAATTGCACAGTCACTTCCAGGATTTATTCTGATGACCTACTATTCCTGTTAAGAATAGGCAAAATATTGAAGATAATTCTCAGATGCTGATTCCAAGCAAGTCCCCTGAAGTATGTCCACTTTCTACCATTCTCCTCTCCCATCGTATTTCTTGAGATTATCACATCATTTTTTTTTTAATCTTGTAAGGTGTGATATTATAACTTTAGACTTGGATGCCTCATGTGGCAGTCTGTGGAGAAACCTGTGGAAATCAGTGGGACTCCAGGGAACATAGTTCTTTGGAGAAGAGTATTGTTGGGTCCCTTTGTGGAAAGAATTGCTTACATGTAAGCATATCATGAAGATGTTTGCTGTGTAAGTAAATCTACCTGGTGAAAGAGAGGGGAATGGAGAGTGCAACAAAGAAAAAAAAAAGAAATGAGAGCATGTTTCAATAGTTAATTTCAATTTCTCTGCTAGCTTCCAAGGAATTCCTTACCTGTCAACTTGAAACCCTGGTCTGTAGATCATTTCTCACTCAGGTATCAGGATGCTTAAACAACCCCTGGTTTCTGAGTTCATTCCCAGCGGTCCTCATCATGAGCACTAGGGACTAACATCCTCTTTGTCCCTCGAAAACAGTTGGATGCTGCTTTTCACCTTCTTAGCCAGTATCCCAGTTCCCCAAGTAACTTGTCAGTTTCTAGAAAGAAGGGTGGGGCTGAAGCTAAGCACTTTAAGCACCTGCTTTCTTGAGACAGAAAGGATGGGCCTTCCCAGTGAAAAGTTGATCCCAGTGAGGTGGGGGTTGGCCAAAGCTGAGGGACCACTTTCTGCCTCATCATGGTGTCACTCAAGGCAGTTACCACCCTCACCACATACTAACTTTACTGGAGATAAGCCTTGCCTCTGCTCCTGCCTTCTATAAGGTGGTGTGTTATTCTCAGAAAACTGAGCAAAATTATATTTGTAAATAATGCAATGCTACAATAAAAATTTACATAGTCCGAAGACTATGTGAATATTAAATAAGCAAATGTAGTACCAATAGTAAGATTAAAAACTTTAACTGATTTGTGTACAAAAGAATACATTTGAACACATAAGTGGAAATACTTGTGGAGAAAGAAGCTTATTTATATTTTAGGGATCAAAACTTATTTATATTTCAGGGATCAAAGGGTTAATTTTTTTTCAATATATGAAATTTATTGTCAAATTGGTTTCCATACAACACCCAGTGCTCATCCCAAAAGGTGCCCTCCTCAATACCCATCACGCACGCTCCCCTCCCTCCCTCCCCCCATCAACCCTCAGTTTGTTTTCAGTTTTTAAGAGTCTGTTATGCTTTGGCTCTCTCCCACTCTAACCTCTTTTTTTTTTTCCTTCCCCTCCCCCATGGGTTTCTGTTAAGTTTCTCAGGATCCACATAAGAGTGAAAACATATGGTATCTGTCTTTCTCTGTATGGCTTATTTCACTTAGCATCACACTCTCCAGTTCTATCCGCGTTGCTACAAAGGGCCATATTTCATTCATTCTCATTGCCATGTAGTACTCCATTGTGTATATAAACCACAATTTCTTTATCCATACATCAGTTGATGGACATTTAGGCTCTTTCCATAATTTGGCTATTGTTGAGAGTGCTGCTGTAAACATTGGGGTACAAGTGCCCCTGTGCATCAGTACTCCTGTATCCCTTGGGTAAATTCCTAGCAGTGGTATTGCTGGGTCATAGGGTAGGTCTATTTTTAATTTTTTGAGGAACCTCCACACTGTTTTTCAAAGGGTTAATTTTTGACAACAGTTGTGAATTCCTTTCTGTATTTCATACTGTCCTTATCCTTATTTTTAAAAATATGTCCTGGAAACCTATTTAAAGATGTAATATCATTGACTAAAATATGGACCGTGTCTCAATTGCATTAATGGTGACATATTCTGCTAGAGGTGTCCTGTAGTCAGCATACCTCCTTGCAGGGATATTGGTAATTTGCCTGTCATCATTTTACAGCTTTGAGCTGAATAACAAAGATGTGTGCTGTCACTAGGCTGTAGGGATAAATATTGGAGACTGGAGGGTTACAGTGGGATACCCCCATTGCCATCACCACCCTAGATACTGTTGGGATAAAAGTAAATCTAATGGTCAGTCTCTCAGCATGTATTATGGGTTATTCCAACCACTTTGCATGTGTTCATTTGTTTAGTCCTCATAACAACCCTATTGGAAATGTACTGTTATTATCATCTCTATTTTCCAAATGAGAAATTTAAAATACACAAATGTTAAGTAGCTTGCTCGACATCATACAGCTAGTAAGTGGCAGGTTAGAGCTAGTATTCAAATCCAGGTAAAAACTCACACCTGTAACCTCTAAGCCATGTTCTTGTTCACACAGACTACACAACCAGTAACAGGTAGTGATATTTCTAGCTTGTAAAATATGGATATTTGACTATTATTAATTTATTAAAATATTATCTAGTTCTAATCCATTACAGATTTTAGAATACGTTTAACATGTTTTAACTATGCAATCCAAATATCTGTGGTAACATGGAAGCAGAGACTTTTCAGAATGGGCATTAACTATTCAAATATTTTTTGGGTAAATTTATGAGGCATTCGATATTACTAATTTCGAGTAATATTTAGTGAGATCTTACTGTGTACCAGGCACTCTTCTATCTGCCTGATATTTTATTTAATCTTTTTAATACCATGTGGGTAATATGTTATTACTATCCTACTTGAAGAGAAAAAGCTTAGGGTTCAGAGACAAAACAACCTGTGCAAAGTAGTGCAGTTGAACTGGGCACTCAGTTTAACCAATTCCAGACCCCAAACTGGAAACCGCTATGCCACACTGCCCACCACCCACTTAATAAAATGCTGTGTGGACACTTGATGTATTTTACCATTTTGTGTGTATTTCTGCAGTCAGAGGTAGTTCTCTTCTTAGGTAGAAAAACACAATGTTGCTTTGGCCCAAAGCTCCTTGCTCAATCAGCTTTTCATTGTTCCTATGATACTATACGGTAATTGTCTATTTGCTTGCCTTTCTCCCTTCACAAGGCATTAAGTTCCTGGAAATAAGAACTGTACATTTGTTTTTGATTCCTTGACATTGAGCACAATGCCTGGTCCATAATAGGAGCTTAAAAAATGCATGCTGGACAAACGAATGCATAAACAAATGAAGGCAGTTTTGAAAGGATTCTTTGGTTAAGCGTTTTCTTCCTTGAAATAGGTTGATACCCTCATAATGATGTATAAAACTCACTGCCAGTGCATCCTGGACAATGCAATTAATGGAAACTTTGAAGAGGTAAGGACGACAAAGAATGCTTTGCTGATCATATTGTGTATACTTTCTTGTCTTGTTCTTTATGAGTTCATGTTAAGGAAGAATCTTAATGTTTATACTTTTTGCTTTATAACTAGATCCAGCATTTCTTATTACACTTTTGGCAAGGAATGCCTGATCATCTTCTTCCCCTGCTTGAAAACCCTGTTATCATTGACATTTTCTGTGTTTGTGACTCAATTCTTTATAAGGTAAGCTCTTTGGGGTGTCTTAAACACAAACCGCATGTTTTCTTTCTAAGTATTCGATCTAAATTTCTGCATTGTATGTTCAATAAATTTGTTATTGCTGGCTGGAGAGACAGTATTATTTTTTTCTGATGAGAAACCAGTATTTAATAGTGCATGTGTTATGGTTAAATTTACATTGAAATAAAATCAATCTGTTTACAGTTAATGATTCAAAATATGACATACTCACTAATACATTAAATTTTGTTAATTTTTATTACCTGTTTAAGGTGTTTTCAGCGTGAATAATATGATGGCTTTTTTACCGTCTGTTTCTGGGGGAAAGGCAGAGTTAAACACTCTTATGGGATTAACAACTTGAAAATATTGGAAATCTCTAGGTTTAATGTATTAATGTTCATTTCTGTTCTAAAACCAAATAAGAGTATTCAGATGTCTACAGAAAGATCATGAAGACATTACAAACAAAGATGAACTGGTTGGCCTTCTAGCCAAACATTTATCTGGGAAGAGGGAGAATCTAATTCCCTGACAGTCAGTTCCTTAGTTAGAGCAACAGCAAGGTCGAGGCTGAGGGAGAAAACTGTGTTGCAATCTGGGTACTTTAAAGTGAGTTTGTCTGCACTTACCTGTTCAATTGTCAGAAGGAAAACAAAACCTTTCCTTTTAAAACATAATCTGAGTTTGCAAGAAAACCCAAACTAGAACCCTGTTAAGCATTTAGAAAATAAAATCCTCCTAAATTGGTTGCTACTATTAGGTTCTCAGCAGAAGCTAGATGAACTCAGACTGGAAGCAACTTTGCACACCAAGAACTGGTAGGTAGTCTTGAGCCAGAATGGGAGAGCCCATATTTTCATCTGTGTTAAGTTCTCCCTATCACAGGATAAGAGGATGGAGCAAGTGCAGTATATTCTCTGCCTTTAGTTCAAATTCACATTGAAGAGGGACAAAGGAGAGTGAGGATTGTCTCATTTTTCTGGGTTGCATTTGAGTATCATTATTTAGAGGGAAAAGGTTTAGTTTGCAGTAACTGATTGCAATGTTTAAGACTTGAAGAAGTAAGCAGAAAAGGGAAATAAGGTGGCTCCAAGAGAGGGTATAAGAAAAGCCCCCGGGTCTCATGCATACACATTTACCACCATCAAAGTAAAGCTCTTTGGAACACCATTCAGTACCTCCAAGAAATACTCTTTTAAAAAAAAATTTCTTTTACATTTATTAATTTTTGAGAGACAGAGAGAGACAG
Source organism: Prionailurus bengalensis (assembly GCF_016509475.1). Taxonomy (NCBI): domain Eukaryota; kingdom Metazoa; phylum Chordata; class Mammalia; order Carnivora; family Felidae; genus Prionailurus; species Prionailurus bengalensis. The sequence goes on from NC_057349.1 coordinate 105,527,441, forward strand.
AGTGTGAGCAGGGGAGGGGCAGAGAGAGAGGGAGACACAGAATCAGAAGCAGGCTCCAGGCCCCAAGCTGTCAGCACAGAGCCCGACGTGGGGCTTGAACCCACAAACTGTTGAGATCATGACCTGAGCTGAAGTTGGTCGCTTAACTGACTGAGCCACCCAGGTGCCCCAAGAAATATTCTTAAAGCATATTCTTTCTTTTTTCTTTACAAATGGTCTGTTTTTTTTTTTTTTTCAGTTCAACACAAAAGTCGTGAGGTTAAGTACCTCTAAATGAATTAAGTTTTTTCTCCTCATAGTGGACCCAGGGAGACACAGTAAGCATTGTAAATAGAGCAATTTACATTCTCATTGCAGAATGAGTTTCTGGAAGATCTTCATTCCTCTCAGGAGAGTGGTCAACTTTTAGTCCATAAAACAGTACATGATTACCAAGTCCAATTCTTGGTAACTAACATACTGGGCATATACAATACTGTCTTATACACATGGAATACCTGTACATTTTTCTGGTAGGCTACACAGGCCTTTGAAGATTAGGATTTACCCACATTTTGAAATATCTTCTCCTCTTGGTCCTTTTCCTCAGGCTGGACCACTCAGTTTATCAGTCAGCTTAATGGATCTGCATTGCTCATATCCTATTTTGTCCCCTCTTTCTTTATTCTAGTTTTTCTTGAGCTGGGATCAGTCAACACTATCTAAATTCTTCTTTCTACTAATTCTCAGGTCCTACCCACCTCATCCATGTTTAGGGCTCAGTCTAGCCCTTTCTTTCAGTATTATTTTCTTTTTAATTTTTAATTTAAATTCAAGGTAGTTAACATACATTGTAGTATTGGTTTCAGGAGTAGAACCCAGTGATTCGTCACTTACATAGAACACCCAGTGCTCATCCCAACAAGTGCCCTTCTTAATGCCTACCACCCATTTAGCCCATCTCCCCCATCCACCACCCCTCCAGCAACCCTCAGTTTGTTCTCCATATTTAAGAGTCTCTTATGGTTTGCCTCCCTCTCTGTTTTTATCTTATTTTTCCTTCCCTTCTCCTATGTTCAACTGTTGTGGTTCTTAAATTCCACATATGAGTGAAATCATATGGTATTTGTCTTTTTCTGACTGACTTACTTTGCTTAGCAGAATACACTCTAGTTCCATCCACGTCGTTGCAAATGGCAAGATTCCATTTTTTTTTGATCACTGAGTAATACTCCACTGTATATAGATATATATCACATCTTCTTTATCCAGTCATCAGTCAATGGACATTTGACTTTCCATAATTTGGCTATTGTTGATAATGCTGCTATAAACATTGGGGTGCATGTGCCACTTCAAATCAGCATTTTTGTATCCTTTGGATAAATACCCAGTAGTGTGATTGCTGGGTCATAGGGTAGTTCTATTGTTAACTTTCTGAGGAGCCTCCATACTGTTTTCCAGAGTGGCTGCACAGTTTGCATTCCCATCAGCAGTGCAGAAGTGTTCCTCTTTGCCCACATCCCTGCCAACATCTTTTGTTTCCTAAGTTGTTAACTTTAGCCATTCTGACATGTATGAAGTGGTATCTCATTGTGGTTTTGACTTGTATTTCTCTGATGATGAGTGATGTTGCGCATCTTTTCATTATTCTTTGTGTTCTGATAATTAACTCTCCGGACTCAGGATATTAGTGTTCCTAGGCTAACCTAGGATTGTAATGTTTCCAGATCCCCACCCCTCACCTTTCTTACACATGCACCTCACACATACATCCATTTTAGAGATAAAAGTATAACTTCCAGAAATGAGTTAGCATATTATTCTCTAGAAAGCTAGGAATGAAAAGTAATTGACAAATAAGTGTCTTTCTACAAAAATACTAAGTAAGGATTTATGTTAATTCTCTTTTGCTGTGATTAAGGTTCTTACAGATGTACTCATTCCTGCAACAATGCAAGAAATGCCTGAAAGGTAGGTTCAGTCAATAAAATGTGGTAGTTTCTTAATGTAGAATTTAGCCCTATCCATTATATTAAAGGAAAACATTAAATAACAATTCGTTTGTTTATAAAGATTACTTTCCCGCTCCTGTCCCTTTGTATTAATTAGAAGATGTGCCTCAATCCTTATACTCAAACTTCACTGAGCAAAATTGATAGAATAATCTTGAAATCCTTTTAATATGAGAGATGTCCAAGTGAAAAATAAATATTTAAGTGTACTGACCTTTGAAATACTGAGAAGTTCTTCAATAGAAACTGGCTACAGGAAAATAAATGGGGATAATTGATGGAAAATAAACCACAATAATAAAAATTATAAGAAAAATTATTTTATCTTTGTTATTAAAGATTACTTATTAACATTATTATTTATTATTATTGGCCTTAACTGCAAAATCATAAAGTGGCATAATGGAATTACCATCTTCTTTTAACAAAGGAATAAGATTTTAAATAGACTGTATTCCCCATCCTGGGAACATTATACCTTTTGATCCCTTTCATCCATATTGCCCCACCAGGACCCGCATCCCCTCTGGTAACTGATGACAGATGGTAACTGGACTATGGTGGTGATGAGCTCACAATGTACACAAATGTCAAATCACTATGTTGTACACATGGAACTAATATAATGTTGTTTGTCGATTATACTTCAATAAAAAAAAATCTGAAATTGAAATGGTACCTGAAGATTTTTCACAAAAACTTTCTGATGTGTGAACAATAAAAACTCAAAAATAAAAACGAAAATTTTTCTTTGTAAATAAAGTCTAATGAAAAAATGAAATTTATTTTAGTATTTGAGGCACAAATACACGTAGGATGGACATAGTTGATGCTCAATAAATACATGATGATTGACAAAACAAAGTTTATTTTTGATTTACTTTTTCCTGTAGATCATTTTATTTATTTATATAATAGTATTGTACAGACCAATAGTTTCTTTTAATTATCAATATGTTATTTTTAAACATCTAATCTGATCTCTGAATTAAGTACACTTAACATTTCTGTGTCACAACAGAATGGTTGTGCTTACTTAGGGGCAGGCATTATTAGTTAATAGTAATAATAGCTGACCTTTATTACTACAACATGGGCTTTGAGACTACATAAATTATTTTACTTAATTTTACAACTGCCTGAAGCAGAGTATTTATGTATTTATCTCTTAAATATGCAAGTAGTTTATTGTAGAAAATGAAAAACATGCATAAATGCATTAAAAAATACTCCTGATCTCTCCACATTAATGGACTGGTTTTTTTTCTAAGAATACCTGTAAATATACACATTAATAAAATGGAACCATAGTATACATACTATAATTGCAGTATATAGTGAAAATCTTTCATATCAACAGATATGGATCAACATTATTTTTTAAATTTTTCTTTTTTTCAATTTTTTCTTTCTTTCTTTTCATTTCTTTCTTTCTTTCTTTCTTTCTTTCTTTCTCTCTTTCTTTTTATTTCTTTCTTTCAGAGAGAGAGAGAGAGAGAGAGAGAGAGAGAGAGAGCAGGGTGCCTGTGGCTCAGTCAGTTAAGCATCAGCTTTGGTTCAGGTCATGATCTCACAGTCTGAGTTCAAGCCCCACGTCAGGCTCTGTGCTGACAGCTGGGAGCCTGGAGCCTGCTTTGGATTCTGTGTCTCCCTCTGTCTCTGCCCCTCCCACACTCACACTCTGTCTCTCTTTCTCAAGTAAAATAAAATAAAAAAAAAAAACATGAGAGAGAGAGAGAGAGATTGAGTGTGAGCAGGGGAGGGGCAGAAGGAGTAGGAGAGAGAGCATCTTAGGCAGGCTCCATGCCCAGCACAGAGCCCGGTGCTGGGCTTGATCTCCTAACTGCAAGATCCTGACCTCAGCCGAAATCAGGAGTTGGACGCTTAACCAACTGAGCCACCCAGGCACCTCTCAACATTTTCTTTTTAAATGGCTGCATAGCATCTGAAAAATACTATACTTCATTTAACCAATTTCTTATCATTGAACAGTGGATTTTTTAAAAAACACAACTTGTTAGACTATTCCCCAGTAGCTGTTACAATCCCAAATCCACAAATGAGGAACCTGGCAGCAGAGAGAAGTTAATTTATTTGCCTAAAGTAAGTTAACTAGTTAAAAAACAGAGTCAGGATTTTAATTGAGCATCTGTTTAACTCCATTTTCTATTCTTTTTCCTGTATTATGTCACTGCTTGCCGATATGTAGCACCATCCCAAATATAAATTTAGATCTTTTTTGTTGAGGTAGAATGTGTAGATTATTGACTGATTTTAAATTTTTTGTGTTTCTGTATAAATGTTTGTGCACACACACAACCAACATTTGCAAGTTTCTGTATAGGGTTCTATAGTACATTTTTGATCGTGTATCCCACTATCCCACAGTCATATTTGGATTGTAAAAATATATTACTAGACACTAATAGTAAGTACCTGAAATGACATTATGATCCCTATGCAGTATCTCTCAAGAAGTCAAGATGTGCAAAATCAAGTGCATACTTACATTTACCCAGAAATATTTTATCAAAAATGACTGAACCATGAGTTAATATTAACAATAAGGTATTATTTGTTGATTACTCTCTGCATGCCACGTTTGACCAGAGAAATCTCCATGAGTTATTTTATGTAGTCCTAGTAATAATCCTGTGACATAGATACTAATCGTGTTCCCATTTAATAGATGAAGCCAGAACTTGAGGACATTGAGTATTTTGACCAAGGTGATAAATGGCAGACCTAGGCTGCATCCATCAGACTTCAAAGTCATGTTCTTGGAATCACAGAATAATAGCATACCTCCATTAAACTACATTTATTTAATGCATTTTGAACAATTTAGCATTTAATACATAAGTCTTTTTGTGTGTGTAGCTTATTAGCAGATATAAGAAATTTTGCTAAAAATTGGGAACAGTGGGTTGTTTCATCTTTGGAAAACTTGCCAGAAGCTCTAACTGACAAGAAGATACCTATCGTGCGAAGATTTGTATCTTCTCTCAAACGGCAAACATCTTTCTTACACCTTGCTCAGGTATGTTGGTATTTGAGTCACCAAATTAAAAAAAAAAAACCCTCTGGTAGCAAAGAGCAAGAAATTTTCAGAGATTGAAGACTAAGTAGACAGTTAAATGTAATGTGAGACCCCAGAGTGAATGCTAGAATAGAAAAAGGACATTAGTGGGAAAACTGATGGAAATTTGAATTATGTCTGTAGTCTATCTACCAGTGTTATACCAATGTTAATTTCCTGACTTGGGCAATAAACAATGGTTAGATAAGGTGATAACAATAGGAGAAGGGGGATAGGGAGAATATGCAAATATTCTGCACTATCTTTCCTCCTTTTCTGTAAATTTAATATATTTCAAAATAAAAAGTAAAAAAATGCAAAATTTCTGAGTGCAATGTAAAATGCAAAGTAGTTCTTTGCGTTATGAATCCAGTTAATAAAAATTAAGGTTGTGGGGAATGAGCCCATGTAATATTTGATGTGAAACCCACAAACAACACATTTTAAACACATGATTTGGATCTCTTAAATAGGGAGAAAAAAAGTAATTCTTAAATTAGGATTACAGGTTTGTATATTGTTAAAAAATATATTTCCCCTCCTCTCAAATGATTGTTTGCTTTGTGGAAGTTTTTAGCCCCCTAAATTTTAAAAGACTTGATTGGGCTAGTTCCAGATAAGAAGCGTAACATTGTAAAATCCTTCTTGTATGACCGTGAATTAAAAAATTCATTTTCTAGTTCCAAAAATAGTTTTTAAAGCTTTAACAGAGATGGTCATGAGTCTCAGCTATTGCTTTTAGTTTTAAAATAAAGCATTTGTGATACTTTTGTCTCAAGGAACTATTTCTCTAGAAGCCAAGACTTTTCTTTAGATAGACTCTTGATAATATAGTTTAGTGTCTTTTTTACTTTCTTTATGCAGATTGCCAGACCAGCTCTCTTCGACCAGCATGTTGTGAATTCTATGGTATCTGATATTGAAAAGGTTGACTTGAATAGTATTGGATCGCAGGCCCTTCTCACCATTTCTGGCAGCACAGACACTGAATCAGATATCTACACTGAACGTAAGTCTTCTTCCTGTTTAGAGCTGGGTCTGTCAATTCCTTGGCACAAGTGACATCTTGGTTTCGGCTCAGGTCATGATCGCCTGGTTCGTGAGTTTGAGCTCCACATCAGGCTCTGTGCTGACAGTGTGGAGCCTGCTTGGGATTGTCTCTCTCCCTCTTTTTCTGTCTCTCTATACTCTCTCTCTCTCTCTCTCTCTCTCTCTCTCTCTCTCTGTGTCTGTCTCTAATAAACAAACATTAAAAAAATTTTTTTAAAAGAAATAACCAAAAAAGTAAAAAATAAACGAAAGAAAAAAAGAAATAACTTGGCAATAATGAACATGTTTTTGAGTGTTATGAGCTCTCTTCCAACTTTATATGCATACACATTTCCGTGTGTTTTACACTGTTAGCATCATATGGTATATGATGCATATCAAAATGATGTCTCAATATAATACTGTTTTTCAAAGCAGAAATTACCTGCGCAGGTTTGGACAATCTGACAGAGTTAGCAAGCTAATATGTGTGACTAGACTACCAGGTTCTATTTTCAAGGGACAGCAATCCACTATTTCCCCATCCTCTCTCTCCAAAAAGACAAAGTGTAGCCTCCGATAGGCTGTTGCACAAGTGATAGGCTGCTCTCTGGGGTGGTCCAACATCAGCCCTGCTTTCTGTTTCCTAGTATAAAATTGTATTACCCTTTGGGGTTCAGTAAACTTCAAATTCTTTAATAAACAGTAGTTCTAAATGGCCCCTTTAACTTTTATAAGATGAAAGATTATTCATGTAAGTGGCTCAGTTCCACAGTGCAGAATTTAATTTTGGCTAAAGATAAAAGTAGTTCAGAAAGCAGGAAATCAACAAGTTCAGCTTATTTCATTCATCAGCTTTCAATGAAGCTGTTGCATTTAATGAAAGCTTTGGACTCAGAATGAATAATCAACTATACTGACAACTTACTCTTCCCCAGTATATACATGCTTATATAATACATAAGCCTATATTTCAATATGTGCCAAAATACATACACTTATTATTAAAATGTTGAAGAGTAAAAACTAAGGATTTTTTGCTCCTTGTTCTCAGGATATGAAATAATTTGTTTAACACATTTAATTTATTCTGTCTTTCCCTTTTATGCTACAAAATTCTGAAATGATTCCTAGTTTTAGGTTTTCTCTTGAGTTCAAAGTAGAGTAATATTCTGCTTTCTTTTTTCATTTTAGATGATTCTATCACAGTGTTCCAAGAACTGAAAGATCTTCTTAAGAAGAATGCCACCGTGGAGGCTTTCATTGAATGGTTGGATACCGTGGTAGAGCAGAGAGTTATTAAGGTATTTTTCAATGACAGATTCAGAAAATAAAATTTTTCTTAGTAGTAAATGCTAAACTGGTAATTCCTTGAATGGTGGGGGAGGGGTGATAGTCTGTGTGTAAAAATGCCTTGAAAAGCTCTTGAAGACTTGCAAATAAGGTGGCCCAAATATCAAAATTCAGAATAGACCAGATTTGAGAGTGTTGGGCATAGATTCAATTCTATTCATCATTTCTTGACAAAGAACTACAAGACACTATGCATTCCCTGTCAGTCAGTACAGTTACAGCTGAGTAACATAGGTGGTGAAAGATAAAAGCCGAAAAGATCTGGGGCGCCTGGGTGGCTCAGTTGGTTAAGTGTCCAACTTTGGCTCAGGTCATGATCTCACCGCTCATGAGTTCGAGCCCCGCATCGAGCCGCGCATCGAGCCCCACATCGAGCCCCGCATCAGGCTCTGTGCTGACCGCTCTGAGCCTGGAGCCTGCTTTGGATTCTCTGTCTCCCTCTCTCTCTCTGCCCCTCCCCTGCTCACACTTTCTGTCTCTCTCAAAAATAAGTAAACATTAAAAAAAATTTTTTTTAAGCTGAAAAGATCGGACCCTTCTCTAAAAAGCAAATTTTCATAAATGCTGACAGAAAATGTGGTTTTTAGTATTTGCATTTTTAAATTCTGGGAGTGCAGTATTTTGTATTTTCTGTGTTTTTTCAACTCTTTCAGTTAACCTGCAAGTCAATCCATCATGAAACAAGGCAATAAGAGCAAATATATCCATCACTAGTTGGTGTTAGCCATTCTGTATCAAGGAAACTGGTTATATTGTAGGGACTTTTCTTTTCCTCCTGGAAGGAAAACAGATTATCATTCAGGACCAGAGAAGTCAGAGTTAATCATTCACAGAAATATATAACCCTTCTTTCACACTTCACCTTCTGTTCTTTTTAAAGTTCTGTCAAAGGAAAATGAAGAGATGAAGTATTTTGTAAATTATTTCATTGTGTTGTCTGATTCTGCTAGGTAACAAAACCATACAGAATAAAGATCTATCAACCTTAAAAATCACAGCAAAGACAGACTAAAATTAAAATCCCTGGACAGATCATTATATCTGATAAAATAAATTGCGTGTCATGCCATCTGTCCATTTGTCAGACAGCTTATCAACCTCTTGATTTTATGCAGGATGCATGTAGTAATGAGATGACAGATTTTATAGTTTCATTTTGTTCCTTTACTTGTAGACCAGCAAACAAAATGGAAGATCATTAAAGAAGAGGGCTCAAGACTTTCTGCTCAAGTGGAGTTTTTTTGGTGCTCGAGTAATGCATAACCTCACCTTGAACAATGCATCCAGTTTTGGTATCCTAAGTGCTTTATAAAGCTCTTCCTATCTGAATACATAATTCACTTTCCAGTCACATTTCCTATCAGTTTTTAAACGTGTGGCACTGTTACTGCTCAAATCTGACTGTCAAGCCATAGAGAATGGTAGGTAGGAGCCTGGGTTTTGGAGTCAGACTGCATGCAAAGTTAAATCCTAACACTGCTTCTCTCTGGCTTGGGTTTTTACCCCCCAAGTTGGTCAAAGAGGATGAATATTCCTTTTGCTGGGTTGTATTGGCACTTTAGTGAGACATTATATATAAAAACACAGTCTAGTACCCGGTGAACACTTCTAGAATGGCAGCTATTATCATTACATCCCATCAGTGCTTGGATAATTTTTTTTTTGTTAGACAGGCAAGAAACAGTAGTTAGTACATGATTTTCCAAAGGCACCAACTGCAATATGGCAAATTTTTGCATCTTTTTCAGGAACTGCATAGCTGCAGTCAAAGAGCAGCTGAGAAGACATGCTTTCATATGTTTCTGAAACCTCTTTCCTGATTGATTTGACTTGTGAAACAAACTGAGTCAAGTTAGCTCTTTTAAAAATTGAATATCTTCCTTTTTCCAAAATTTCTGGGATTCTTAGTTTGCAGCTATAATGCTGTCTTGTGGACAGTACTCCTGCATTTAGCTTTCCAAGAAATCTTTACATTATAAAATAGGTTACAGTTTACTAAGTTGTTTTTATTTAATCCTCAGTGGAATTAGATAAAATCAGTGAACTTGTATTGAAGGATGAACAAAATGTATTGAGCCTATTATTTGAAATATCTTGGTTTTGTGTGAGGTTTCTTAAAACATACCACACTGAAGCCTGACTTTATTATGAAAACAGACTTTTGTTGGGAAATCTCTTCAAAGAAGTTTAAGGTTTTCCAAGACAACTTCCAAATGAAAATAACTCTCTTGGTTTTTTGAAACCAAAGGGAACTTTGTTTCAGGCTAGAAAGACATCTTACTTGATACCTTTTTCAGACCCATGGTGGCCATTGTCTAATTATTTAGTACAAAGTCAACAGAAATACAGCAGAGTAGAGCTCATTCTCCTCAGGTTAAAGCTTATCACACTCCAATGTGTGCCCTCTTAAAGCATAAAGCATGTCTCACTTTCATCCGTATTTTCCTTTGATGTAATTAGCGGCCAAAGAGCTGGCAGGACAGTATACACAGTGAGCTGGGCAGGCAGTACACAGAAAGATTAGAGACCCAAGTTAAGCATGTTGGTCTTAGCAGGTCATTTAAAGTCCAACAAGTATTTGTTTATTTCAGTTGCTCCTTGTAAAGTGTTGTGAGATGGTCACAAAGATAACTCGACTTCTCTCTTTCTCTTTCCTTCTCCTTCTCTCCCTCCTTTCATCTCACATTGTCCTCTCCCTCTTCCCATCCACAAACAAGGTTCTTTCCATTTGATCCGAATGCTTCTTGATGAATACATTCTCCTTGCCATGGAGACCCAGTTCAATAATGACAAAGAGCAGGAGTTACAGAATTTATTGGACAAGTATATGAAGAATTCAGGTAATTTAAAATGTATACTTTGTTTTACGTATTTCTGTATTTAAACCCAAGTTTGAGAATTTGTAAGCACACGTTGTGTGGGGCTATAACAGTCCCAGAGTTTTTTCCCCAGGCGTGTTACTACTAACACAGTATATTAACACCATTGGAGCACTATTTTTTCTCTCCACCATTTATACTTAGAGTAGTCAGAGGAATTTACTGGAAGTTCTAAAGGATATGAAATCAATTAAGGTAGCTAGGTGATTAAAATAAAAAAAATAATCAGAATTAAAGACAACACCTGTGGTACACACCTTATAAATGGTGTAGAAAGAAGTTCTATGGGAGCTTAAAGAAGGAAGAGAACATGTCCATTTGGGATGTGATGACTTGCATTTTGACGACTGTCCACTCCTGGGGCGGGGGCGGGGTGGTGGTTGGCGGCCTTCAGAACACGCCTCACACTCACAAAGGTACAGGTAGCAACAACAGCAAAAATCCAGCACCACTGCCAAGACCAGAGATGTGCCAGCCTTGTTTCCCATGGCACATATTTCCCCGGAGTTTCCAGATTTGTGACATGACCCTAGAGCGTTTTCAGTTTCCTTTTCTTGGGCTTACATACTAGGAATATGGGAATGACGTTAGCTTTCCTGTTAAGAAAAAAAAAAAATCTTTCCAGATGCAAGTAAAGCTGCCTTCACTGCTTCTCCGAGTTCTTGCTTTCTGGCCAACCGTAATAAAGGGAGCACTGTTCCCAGTGACACTGTGAAGAATGAAAGCCATGTGGAAACACCCTATCTTCCTCTATCATCCAGTCATCCTGGAGGCTTACCCTCTGCTCTACACCCATTTCCTGCTGGGAATACAGACACCATGCCGCTCACAGGTACATTGGGAAACATTTGCGCTTCAGTGCATCTCACAGGAGCCTATTCCTGTGTGTTCTTCAAAACTGGTGACCTTCAGGCATTCAAAGAGTAAACAAGACTTGTCTTACCTAACTTGCATGAAAGCTTTGTAAAGTTTCTGTGATTTTCAACATTTTTCATTCACATTTTTATCAATGCCATTATTAACATAGGTACCACACTGTGACATGCTCTCTCAGTTATATCAGAAATACGAATAGTTATCTTCATTAAGTGGAAGAAAAAATTATATTAGGTACACATAAAGTCCTGAAGATGCTTTGGGAGTCAAAAAACTGGGCCTCTTATTTGTTTTTGGCTTTTGAGGAGACTGTTTCTCCTCCATTAAAAAGTAGATTTGGCCATTTTAGAAAACCATTACAATAATTTTCATCTTTGGTCTAGCATCCCCTTTGTATCAATCCGAATGTTCAGTGGCTGGAACTCACTAGTAGATGATATTTTACGTCTGCTTCTTGCATTATGTCTTTTCTGAAATGTATAACTTCATTGGACACACAGAATTTTAAACCTGGGCAGGCCTTATAGTTCAGGGGCCCAATTCCACCAGTGGAAAATCAAACACCCTCAGAGTGGGTGGCATTCATAACTCGTTGTTGATCAGGGGTGTTTGCGTGATGTTTTGAATTGGCTTGCTTTGAAGCCATGGGCATTTTGACACTATTGCCTTTTTCTGTTATCCTAAAAATCAGACCATTTAACATTCAGTTTGTTTTTTTAATTATGGGGAATTGTGAAGAGCAGATCCCTTGACTTTCCCAAGCTTGAGCTCTAACCATCTTCATACCCATGGAAGCATGAAACCATCGCAGACTTAGGTTCATAGTGACTAACTTCAAAACACTTCACTATTATTGCTTCTCGGCCTTTTGGCCATGATCAAGTGTAAAACACTTCAGTATTGTGAAATATACATGTATTGTGATGGTGTCTTTTATTTATTTGTTTGTTTATTTTTTTGTGATGGTATCTTTTAAACCTAGGTTTTTAATGTTCCCCAGTTCTGTAATTTTTAGAGAGTAAGAATGAACCATTTTTTTTTTAAAAAGCATATTGATAAATCTTTTGAATAATTTTTAAAGATATGCATCCATCTATTTTTATATGCCACTTGTGAAGGCTCTGGTAATTTTTTCCAGGTCAAATGGACCTTTCCCAGAACACTGGTCATCTGATGACACCACCCATTTCTCCAGCCATGGCGAGCCGAGGAAGCGTCATTAACCAGGGACCAATGGCAGGAAGACCTCAAAGTGTGGGCCCAGTCCTGTCAGCTCCACCCCACTGCTCAACATTCCCAGAGCCCATTTATCCAACTCATCCTCAAACCAGCCATGACTTTTATGGGACCAACTCTAACTATCAGACTGTGTTTAGGGCACAGCCTCACCCCCCATCAGGAGTCTATCCTCATCGCCCAGAGCATGGTCGATGCATGGCCTGGAGTGAACAGCAGCTTTCTAGAGACTTCTTCAGTGGCAGCTGTGCTGGGTCTCCATATAATTCTCGACCACCTTCCAGCTACGGACCATCCTCACACAGCCAAGATTCACACAGTATGCAGTTTTTAAATACAGGAAGCTTCAATTTCCTGAGCAATGCGGGTGCTGCCAGCTGCCAAGGAGCAACATTGCCTCCTAATTCACCGAATGGTATTGAAATTTTTAAAGAATTTTTCCTGGCTTTTGAGATGGCAGTAAGACAAAATCAGACATTGAACTGAGCTCCACCTCTCTGAGTAGTATGCCATCCCACGTAAAGTTTCCAAAGATCATGGAATCTTAGACACTTGGAGCTAATTTCTTCCAGATACAATTCTTGTGTTTTTTTTTAAGTTGCCCTTTTAAATGCCACAAATGATGAAAAAAAATAGTATGTCAAACTGTATGTTTGAGATCTCCCTTAATAAGCCCAAAAGAAGAATGTTCTGTCCATTTTATTTGTAGTAAATAATGTTTCTTCCGGAGAACTAGCAGCAGATCATACAGATTAGGACAGAAACTGTGCCCCCTATTAGTCTGATAAAACACTTAAAGTTTAGGGAGTTGGAAAGGTCTGTGGACTTCTTTCTTCAGCCACCAATGCGGGTTCTGTGTCCTCTCTTCTAGATGTAGACCAGTCCTTCTCCCAGTAACATAAATCTGTAGATAAAATTGGTATTTGACAAGTAGTGTAATCTTTGTGAGAAGTTAGTAGTGCTTTTTTTCTTTATAGGAAGATCTTGTTAATTTAGATGAGGAAAATATGAGAGAGATGTAGTCTTAACATCTGAAAATTAATAATAGGATAAGTCCTTTGTATTTTTTTAAAAACAAAAAACCCCAGCAGAGTGAAGCGTATCCTTATACAAGCACAAATCCAACTCTATAGTAAAGATGGATGTGAATGTAATATTTATAATATGGCATCTTTAGGCCCCTCCCTATTATCTTGTCCCTTTTTTCATTCCTGGAATATTCTTTGTAGTACGTTAACAATACATTCCTGACTTTTTCTGTTGTAGGATACTATGGAAGCAACATAAACTACCCAGAGTCTCATAGACTCGGATCGATGGTGAACCAACATGTTTCTGTCATCAGCAGTGTTCGCTCACTGCCTCCCTACAGTGACATCCACGATCCACTTAACATTTTAGATGACAATAGTAGAAAGCAGACCAGCTCATTTTACGCAGACACATCACCATCAGTTGCGTGTCGAACTCCAGTAGTAGGTAAATTATGTTAGTAGTTCTTGAAAACATTTTAAAAGGCTGCTGACCTCAGGTAGGTAGTCTTACTTTGGAGGGTGACTATTGAGATAAACCTGGAGGTCATATTCCTACAAGTGATTCATCACTTTGGATCGAAAGTCATATTTTTGTGTCTGTTGGTAACAGTCTCCCCTTTCTCAGTCTGTTGGTCACTCTGCAACCCACTGCTAAATCTCTTATTCTTTCAAAAAAATAGCTGGCACCTATTATGTATGCAAAACATGAATATAATCTGTCAAATGCAGTCTAAAAGACTTTAAGTTTTTTAATTTTTTTTAACATTTATTTATTTTTGAGACAGAGAGAGACAGAGCATGAACGGGGGAGGGTCAGAGAGAGAGGGAGACGCAGAATCTGAAACAGCTCCAGGCTCTGAGCAGTCAGAACAGAGCCCGACGCGGGGCTCGAACTCACGGACAGTGAGATCGTGACCTGAGCCCAAGTCGGACGCTTAACCGACTGAGCCACCCAGGTGCCCCTAAAAGACTTTAAGTTTTACGAGGGCAGTAATGATGTCTTTTTCTCACTCTCTCCTGTTCACGGTTGGACCCAGGGACAGTGCCAAGAGGTATCTTTGGACCCCATAATCTCCACTAGTACCCTAAAACCACTCCAAGTTTTAAAAAATGGTGATTTGTGATAGAGTTTGCTGTCATTTTCTCAATTGTATATAAAATGTGATTAGACAGCTCTGTAGAAAATGCTATTTTTATTGCTCTGTTACATATAGTTTAAGTAAAAATGAGCAAAACGGTGTGTTTGCCATAAAGTCCCCTAGCATCTTTTTCCAACCAGGTTGCTGTCCCTGGGAAAATCCTGCAACTTGTACTTGTACAATTTGTACATCAACAGCACCCAGCAAAGTGTCTATCACATGATAGGAACTCCATACATCAGTGAGTTGAAAAAGGGGGCAAAAATATATGTATAGATTTAATTTCCAATATGGCTAATAAGGGATCACAGGGCAAGTATATATGCATGTAAGTATCAAGGCAGAGTGTTAATGTTTATATGAGATGGTTGAAATCTTCCAATGGAATAGATTTCAAGCTAGCTGGAGTAAAGGCCATTGACACCCAGCTGGAGCATAAGGGAAAATAAGATAAATTCCATCTCTCCTCTCTCAGTGTGCTTTTCCAATAACTCAATAGGAAGCACTTCTTCCCTTCCCGTGACCATCACAGATGCTCCCTGAGCAGAGTCTAGCAGCTCATCTCATGCTATCTGCAGATGGTCATTGCTTCTAGGTTACTCTAATGAAGCAGAAAATTCCACTTCAGGAAGTTTCCTCACCGTGAGACTAAAATGTACTGTGTTGCTATTGTTACTATTAGTTCTGTTTACTCGTAGAGATAGTGGAAGCTTTGATGGAACATAGCTTGGGTGTAGGATGGATTCTAAGCTTTAGTTGTCAGAGCTGGCTTACAAGTAAATAGCAAAGAGGGCTTCTGAGTGAAAAAAGGGAACAGAGTAAGTGGGTAAGTAGTGTGAGGGAACTTAGGACCCACTCTATGTTTCCTTAGTTAGAAACCTAGTTTCCAGGGACAGAGAAGATGGTAGTTAGAAAAATGAGAAAAACAGCAATGAGAAGCCAGCAACCATACATGAAGGAAATGTAGTGTCAGAGAGCCAGGTGGTCAAATTTTTGAGAACCAACTACTGTGTGCCAGACTTCATTCTAAGTTTGAGGTTATGGTGGTGATCAGACAGAGTTCTTGCCTCTAAGAAGTTTACCTTCTAGGAAGGAGAGATTAAGGGATGATTATATAGACAAATGCAGAAAAAAAAGATAGTGTCAGGTACTCTGAAGTCAGTTAAATAGGGTAAAACGACACATGGTTATGGAGAAACTGCTTTTGGTAAGACGGTTGGGAAAGGAATCCTGAGGCAGAGATATTAGAGTTGAAAGTTGAGTGATTAGGAGGCGATGACTTGAAGGTCTGATGGTGGAGTGGTGGCAGAAGAGATGACAAGTGCACAGTCTCTGAAGTGGGAACAAGGAAAACTGAGTGGGCAGCAAGGCCAATGTGCTTTGAGCATGGTGAATGAAGACAGTAGAGTAAAATCAATCAGAAGGCAGAGACCAGTTCACAGAAGACATTGCAAACCAGGGCAAAGAGCTTGGATTCTATTCTAAGAGTGGGGGGAAGTCTTTGTAGAGTTTGAGAACAGGAACAATTTGATGTATACATCAGCAGCATTATCCTGGCTGTTCCCTGCAGAATGAGAGGGTGGGGCAAAGGTGACAGTCCTAAGACTAGTTAGGAGGCGGCTGTGTGGGTCCAGATAAGAGAACATGGGGGTTTGAATAATTGAGGAAGTGTGGATGGAAAGAGGAAGTAGACTGGGGATATATTTTGGTGATAAAGTTGTCTGAATTTAAGTTTGAAATGGAGTTTTCTTTGTGAAATGTGTAGAAGTCAAAACAATTTCTAGGAAAATAGCATAGATATGGGTGATAAATGCAAAAATAAATACAGGAGGCTTAAAATGAGTGGCACTTGGAAAGGAAAAAAAATGTCAGTCAATATTCAATTGCTGATTACATTTTCCCTTACAGCATCCAGCTTGCAAACCCCAATTCCTTCCTCCTCATCCCAATGTATGTATGGAGCTTCCAATCAGTATCCAGCTCAAGAGACCTTGGATTCCCATGGAGCAAATGGTAGAGAAATGGTGTCCTCTTTACCACCCATCAACACTGTGTTCATGGGAACAGCAGCTGGAGGCACTTAAACCAACAATGTTGAGTGAGGATTGAAACTAAGAATCTCTACTGCTCAAGTATTGTTCATTCAGATTGCCATCAGGGTAAAGAAAATGGAATATACAGTGGCAGGACATTGTTTTCAAGTCACTGGTACAAAACTATGGACAACTCCATGATGAATGGAGATACTTGCAGACTTTGCCTTGCACGCAAATTGTTTAAAATGTGATCTCGTTATTAATTATAATTTCAAACATTATCAAATTGAACCACTGGAGCTTTGAAGATGCAAACATTTCAGCTATGAAGATTTAATATTTTGCTTCCTAATTTATTGAAAATCTGTGTGCTGCTTCATCTTTGGTCTATAAAAAGAAAAAATTATTTAATACCTTTAAAATACCTTTAATTTATTAGGGTCTCAGAATCATTGTTTACTATCCCTTATTTGACAAAAAGTCAAGTGTGTGTGTTCTACCTCCTGTGGAAATGTTTACAAGGTCAAGACTTAATTCAATTCAGCCTAGACCAAAGTTGCTTGACTTTCAATCCTGTGCATTAGTGTGATGAGTTCTGTTACATAGCAGTATTCCAATTCTATGTAACTGAACGGAGATTATGATTCCTTTCCCTCTTTATTTAAGAAAGGTAAGAAGAAATGAAAGAAATAAAGTATGAAAATATTTTTAAATCCTTGATTGCTCTTAGAACTGTTACTGTTTCTGAAGAATGCTTAGGATTCACAGGCAAAGTTCCTTTGGATACTGAATTAAAGAATAAAGCTGGTTGGTGAAAACATCATAATTCAAGAATATTTTCATATCATATCCATGCATATAAATATAAGGAAATTGTGGCTTATAGACCATTTGAACTTCTAAAGATTTAGAAGCAGTCTTTAATCAAGTACTTGGCTTATAAACTAAGAGTGAATGAGTGTTCAAGGACCATCTGAATGCAAAGAGAAATTCAGAAGTGAGGAATTCATTCCATACGAGTTAATAGAATTTGATACACCATCTATCTAGGTCTGTTTCCTTTTCATTTTTGTATATCTTAGCTGAACGGTCTGTTGCAAGACTCATGGCCTGTAATGGGAGACCTCCATTAACTTCACAGGCTTTTCCTACAGTCATATGACAGGACTTATATTATTTGTATTAAGGATTGGGTTATACTATGAGCTCCGAGTACATTTTTAAAGGATTTGTAAGCCCCAAATACCCATTATACATCATGATGTAATTTGGTGAAGACAAACTGCAGATTGTTTTCAGAAAGCAATAAACAAATCAATTGTGGACTTCTCAGAGTGTTGCTACCATTTGCTTAGTAGCATGTAGTTTATGAGCTAATTAATTGAGCAGAAAATTCTGCAACAGTAACAAATGATGAGAAATAGGAATAAATGTTCTATGATTTGTAGTAATATTGTAAGAATACAAAGGAGAGTGAAATTATGAAGGGCTTGGACTGAAGTGAAAAGCAAAACAGCTTTAAGAAATGTTTGGACAGAAGTCTTGAAAATTAAGAGCCAAATTTCCACCATATAGTAATTACATATATACTCAGCATCTATTTTACATCAGGCACATTGAAAAATGCAAGTTGAAAAGATGAAAGTGAAAATACGACTGTAAAAAAAAAAAACCCTGCCAATGCCTTTGGTAAGTTCTGATATGAAGAAGAAGGGGTGATGCGATAGGAAGTAGAAGCTCATTGAAGATTTTTGAGTAAAAAGTAATATGGGACATGATGTTTAAGGAACAGCCAGCAGCAGCTGGAAAGGGAGGAGGACCAGACAGGAGAGGAACTAGCCCAAGAATGGGCTGTTTGAGAGGCTATTTCTCTCATGCAGATGTCCAGCAGGTAAGTGCAGAGACTACATGGAAGCAGAGTGAAAGGAGCAGGAAAAAGAAATTTCAAAGAAGCATAAGCATCATTTAGTACAATTAAAGGATTGGTGACTGAGGGAGATATCAGGAATTAAAAAGGAATATGTTAGAGGCGCCTGGGTGGCTCAGTCGGTTGAGCATCCGGCTTCGGCTCAGGTTGTGATCTCGCAGTTTGTGAGTTCGAGTCCCAGGTCGAACTCTGTGCTGACAGCTCGGAACCTGCTTCGGATTCTGTGTCTCCTCCTCTCTCTGCCCCTCTCATGCTCTGTCTCTCTCTGTCTCTCAGTAATAAATAAACATTAAAAAAATTAAAAAAAAAAGGAATATGTTAGTAGTGGCGCTAAAGTTTTCTTTAACCCTGTTTGCAAAGCATTTCAGTATAAATAGTTGGCCCTGGATTGGTAACCCCTTCATAGATGAGGGAAAATTATACGGAGCAGGGAGAAGTGCAGAAGAAAAGTAAACATTATCTCTGGGTTTCATGTACAATGACAAGGTGCTAAATTTTGACATCAGGAAGACTAACTTGCTCTTTTCCCCAAGCAGTGGGACTTGGGTTTATGTCTATTAGATGTATAATAGCGTTTCTTATTGTGGGCACTACTGGCTTTCAGGCAGGACAATTCTTTGTTCTGCAAGATCATTCTGCGTATTGCACAAGATTTAGTATCCCCGGCACTCAAACACCAAAGCACTCCACTCACCCAGCCTTGCGACAACTAACAACATCTGTGTTTCCAAATGCCTCTGGAGAGGTGGTGCCATTCCTGCACGAATTAAAAGTGACAGCGTCATTAATTTTACTTAGAAGGAGCTTGAGACATTTAATACCTTCCTGCCTTTCAGCTGCACTCATCATTCTAGAATTGCTTCCTTCATGGATCTAAACTTTGGATGCTCAAGGCTTTTTCTGGTATTCTGCAGGTTAATTTTAATATAGTTAAAGGATCTTAGCCTAGCTTTCTAGTGTTTCTGTTTTTAAAAGTAAATCAAGTAATTTTTAGAAGTTGTGGACTATCAATTATAAAGAAGTGACCTGGGGGGCACCTGGGTGGTTCAGTCGGTTGAGTGTCCTGCTTTGGCCCAGGTCATAATCTCAGTTTGTGAGTTTGAGTCCCACATTGGGCTCTCTGCTGTCAGCACAGAGCCTACTTTGGATCCTCAATTCTCCACCCCTACCCCTTCCCCACTCATGTGCTCTCTCTCTCTCTCTCAAAAATAATAAATAAAAAAAGAAAAAAAGTGACCTGTTCAAGCTAATGCCTATGTGAAGCCCAAAATTAAGGGTAGAAATAAAAAAGGTAGAGGTTTAAATACTCTGTTCTTGGAGTGCTATCTTTCAAATCTTGTGTTTTAGTGGTTACTATAGATAAATGGCATAAGGAAAAATGAGCATTCCAAATAATTCGGTGGACTCAATACAATTCAGAAACCAAGAGCTTATTTTATAACAGCTTGAAGAAAAACTAAAACCCAGCTATGTCATTAACATAGAATTACAGATCAAAGGAAATCTGATTTATTTTCCTCTCTCCAGGTGGTGGAGAAAAGTTAGAGCTCTCCTCAGTTACATGTTCCCAAGTATGCTTTCAGGTTAGAAAGGATTTTTTAAAAAATTATTTAAGCTAAATTCTAATTACAGTTGTGATGTAAAATCTTTCTCTTTGTTTCTGCTTTGGGAGAAAAAAGTCCGTGAGACTCTCAGGGTCGCCCATGTCAAGAACCCATTTTGGAAATGGGAAAGAGAATATTTTTTACTCACATGATAGCTAAAGACAGCCGGTGGGTGCACTGGCATTTAGTGTCAAGACCAGGGATGTGAATATCTTGCAGCGTGGGGGACAGATTTGCACAATGAAGAACTGTGGCAAGAAATAAAGCGAGTAACACTTCCATGGAGAAATGGAGTAGGCTGTGAGATGAATGTCCCCAAACTCTGACCAGTAATGGCACTCTACATTAAATAGTATCCAACTAACCCAATTAGATGATTTCTTCAGCTACTGTGACTATGAAACTCCTACACATAGCTTAGAGAAGCAAACAAACAGAAGAGTAGGACTAGAAGCAGGGAGAAAGAGAGGGAAGGAGAGCTAGAGACCAGCTTTGTGAGAGGGGTCCAGTAGGCAGCAATGGGTGGGCCCCTCTAAGAGGACACTGAGGCCACAGGTGCCTGGACCTAGACTCTAGAACACCAGAGCTGAGACTGTGCCATCCTGACCAG
Organism: Prionailurus bengalensis; assembly: GCF_016509475.1. NCBI lineage: Eukaryota > Metazoa > Chordata > Mammalia > Carnivora > Felidae > Prionailurus > Prionailurus bengalensis. The sequence continues at coordinate 105,548,237 of NC_057349.1, forward strand.
TGGGGCACAATGCCCAATTCTCTCCTGCTCTCCCAAATTTACCCTTGGAGCCCTTATTGACATGGTCTCCATTTAGCCATTCAGAGTACAGCTTCCCTGACTACAGTCACCAGTCCACAGCAGCATGTTCCTCTTCTTCAGAAAAACATGATAAACATCAAATTAGATAACCAGCAAACATGATAAACAGCAAACATCCCCGGTGATGTTTTCCAACCACTGAATTTATGCTCATAAATTTATGCTCAAACACAGTCCACAAAAACAGGACAAAGAATACTGCCAGGTAGTGCATTCTCCCCCACGGACTCCCCAAAAAAGAAAAAGAAAAAAGAGAAAGAAAGAAAAATGTTTTGAGATAAATGAATTCTGAAACCCAAACCCAAAGTTCCAATTTTTCAAAAAAGCAGGAGACAAATGAGAGTGATATGTATGAACTCCCTGGAAAGAGATATTACAGGTACTCAGATTTCTATATAACAGGAAGCAAAATTAATTGTCCTACAAGTTTCACAATAACAGCTTTGAACTCTTATAAGGACTGGAGTAGCAAACTGTTCATACTGTATTTTGAAGGCAGATTCATAATCCCAGGTCAGTTAGAGAAATTTAAACAAAAACCTTCCAGAAAAGTAAACAATGGTGATTATGGCATACAGGACATTTTGTGCTTTGGGAAAGATAAGAAATGATGAGTTTATATAAAAGGTTATTGTACTATCTCATTCAATTATAGAATTCTAAATTAAATCCTCTAGTTTGTAAATGGCAGAGAACGCAACTTGTCTGTTCCAAAAGCACACTGCTTAAATGAAAAGAAAATAAATTTCAGTTACTCCTTGATTATAGGTGTTAGCAATGGCTGGAAATGATTGGTAGTTGCAATGAGTAATATATTCATTAATTTTGAGATATTTGATTACAAAATAAGGGCTTATCTCTGTTCTGTTTGGTAAAAAGGTTTTCAATTAGTTTTCTAATATCAAAATCTTATAAATAGTGCTTAATTTTTCTTCATCTTGGCTATATGATATTATGGTAGAAATGTTTCTTCTTATAAAAATAGTCTACTTCCAGAATGACCAAAGTAATTTAGGGTTTTTTTGTTTTGTTTTGTTTTTTGTTTGTTTTTGTTTTTGTTTTTTGTTTTTTGGCATCTAATCCAGTTGGAGAGATCTCTGATTTTCTTCTTTAAAATTCTCATGTAATAGGTATTACATGCAGATGTTTATGGGGATAAAATTAACCACTCATTAGATTGACTGTTTTACTTGTCATATCTAGAAGTTCTGTCTTAACTAGAAAGTTCTAGCTCTCTGTTCGTTCAATAGGATGGGAAGCTTTGGACATACATATAAATGTAGAATACTTCTAGATTCCTGTTCCTATTAAAAACCTTATCTCATTATTTACAAATATTTCATTTAATCTCAAGACTTCTATTTATTACTTGAATATTTTAATGAAATGTCTTGGTCATGTTCTTAGCCTTGGTTAGCTTTTTGTTAAGGAGTTAACATGTTGAAATTTCCAAGAGATATTCAATTTTATCCCACTTTAACAAATATGTCTGCTCATGCTGATAACAAGGATAAGGTCCCCCCCCCCCCCCCCCCCCCCGCGCATGGATCTTACGGTTTATGAGGTAAGGCAGACATTAACTGTAACATCTACACAATTGACATTGTGAAAAGAAGTGAAGGTGGCTCAGAGAAATAATAATAAGAGTTGAGCCCATGGAGATGCCTCCAGGGCAGGGATGGGGTGGGGAGAGCTGGTCAGGGAAATGTCTTGCAGGAAGTGACATACTGAGACTAGAAGAATAAATGGAAAGCAGGTGATGTTGGGGAAGGAAGTGGTGGGGGTGGGGTGGGGGAGGGCTTGGCAGGCAGGCGGGATGAGTGTTCAGGACAGGAATGCAGCCTGTAAAGAACCTAGGGTTGGCAGAAGAGATGAAAAGATAAGGAGCACAAAGAGTTAGGAAGAGCAGCCAGAATGCATCTAGAGAGAAACTCCTGAAGCTTTCAAACTTTAATGATAATCATAGTGATTTAGTGATGAAACATGAGAAACATGATTATGAAGATACACAAAGTATTAGACAAGGCTGGTAGGAATGTCAAGCTGAGATTTTTATAAACTTTGAAATGCTAAAATATTTTCAACAAACACCATTGCTTTCCTAGAATCCACTACTAAAAATAGGCTTTAAGCCCCTTTTATGTCTTCTATGACAACACAAAATTAAGGAAATTAATCTTTTGGGGTTTTTTTAATTGAGATATAATTGCCACGTAACATTGTATTCGTTTTAGGTGTTGGTTTTCTTCATGAAGGTCTTAATTTGGTTCTCTTTTTAAAAATGATGTTTTCAGCCAATAAAATAATGTTTAATACAATTCTCTATTCCTTTTCACAAATTGAATCCCAGACTTTCTCCCATGAAAAAGGTATTTAAATATCAAGGAAGAAAAAAATTTGTTAATGCTTTCAAATGCATTTTCCTGTTTTGCTGATGTGACCCTAAAATTGAAGGGAACTAAAGGTGAAGAGAAGGTCAAAACCAAGATTCTCAGTGTGATGTGGTGACCTTACTTCTTAAAATAGATGTCATAGGGTCTTTAAGTGAGAATTGGGTGAGGAACACATTTACGAAAGTGAAAAATTAACTACTTAATATGATACCTGCCCTAAAGTAAAGAGAAACCATTGTTTTTATTAGTTAAAAACAAGGGTGTTGTTCTTACCAATCAATAGTCAGAATGAGGGTCAGGGATTTACAGCCTTCAAGCATCTTTAAACACACCGAGGCAAATATGAGCTTTGTGGGTAGTTTGTTAATCAAGATTTGTCATTTAGCTCTGTGTGCTTTAGCTTATTAATGCTCTCTGCATGATCCCTGTGGAAAATAAAACTGTTACCATATTTTATGTTACAAAATGGCAAGATTTCTTGCCTGTCAATTTGGGGGGTAGTATGTGTGTACTGTTTGCCATCCCTTCTCCCCACATATAGACTGTTTTTTTTTACTTATTACTCATTGTCTGGGTACCTCTACAATTTATAATATCATTTCAACCCTCCACTAGAAAGTGTGCCTGAAGATGGTACCTGATGTATTTTGACAGGAAGCTGAGTATTCAGTTGCGGGAGCCTGGGGAGGGGGGGAGGGGGGAGTGAGGGGGAGAGTTGTTAAGGGTACTTGGACAACAAACCAGCAAAGAAACCCCTCTGAGAGTGAATGGATCCTTTGATGAAAGATAACCCCTTGGCACATCAAGAGTTCTCTCACATCTTAATGCTCCCAGGGAATATAAGGGAAAAGTGGCCAAGAATGGACTAGCGAATTCAGGAAACCCAAAAGAATGGCCTGTCCCTGTCAGAGGCTTCAGTTCTAAGTGGCTTGCCCCAGTGAAACTCCTTTTCAGCTTTTCCTGGGCTCTGCATTTGAAAAGAGACCATAAAAGATTCAGATAGGATGCAGTAAGGACTAAGAAGCATCAGGATGTTGTGAGCTAGTCTTAAGTTCTAGGAAAGGCACCACCCCAAGAGCCGCAGATTTGCCTTTATATAACAGCTTTGAAGTGACTTTTCAAGTTTCTGCTAAAATATGAAGACAGGATGGGGCACCTGGGTGACTCAGTTGGTTAAGTGTCTGACTTCAGCCGAGGTCATGATTTTGCCGTTCTGAGTTCAAGCCCCGCATGGGGCTCTGTGCTGACAGCTCAGAGCCTGGAGCCTGTTTCAGATCCTGTGTCTCCCTCTCTATCTCTCTGCCCTTCCCCCACTCATGCTCTGTCTCTCCCTCAAAAATAAACAAACATTAAAAAAAATAATAATAATAAAATAAAATATGAAGACAGGATTAACATAAACTATGATTTCAAAGTAGAGACACACACAATATGTAGCAATTGAAAATGTTTAGTACAGTCAGGCAAATCTATGTTTAAAACCACATTATCTGTGTGACAAATAACTTCTCTGAGACTCATTTTCCTCATCTGTAAAATGGGCTTCATAATACTATCTACCACAAAAAGTTTTGTGAGTGTTAACAGAGCTAAGGTTTATAAAATATTTAGCAGGATCGTTTCTGTCATATTGCACAGGCTAAACAAATGGTAACTGTTTTTAATTATCACTATTCTTCAGATCCCAATGGAATCAGTAATGTTACTGAATGCAGTGCAAACTGTTCTTGTGTGCCTTTATGTGTCATGTAGACTGCTGTATTGGTAGAGTTGTCCAGCAAGATAACCTAAACTGGTGTAATTAAATAAGAATTTATTATGTAAAAGTAAAGGAAAAAAGCAAAATGTAGTAAATCATTAACCACGCCAATATGGTTACATAGAAGTGACACTCACAGGCTACAATATGGTCTGATTGTTAGATATGAAAACATTATTGCAAGCAATATTTAAAAATAATTTGTGCTTATATATATTTCACTGGTTTCATACAATGATGCAAGTCCTTCCTCGATTAATCAATAATTCTGGGAGTGAGCTATCAATGTTTATTTCAGTCTGATTGTCTTTGTTTTCAGAGGCCTGTAATAAGCAGCTATAAAAATAGGTGATTTTCCCGTGGAAATTTATATTAGGAAGACAATATTTTCATTGATTAGTTTTTATTCCCCTTTAAAAGTCAATTAAATTAGTATTTTTAAAAATAGAATTGGCGACATTTATAATAAAAAATTATTAAGTGTTGGACATTCCTAATGCCTTCATAACTGCCAGGTTGGGGACAAGGTGCTTTCTGTTCTCTTTATTATTACTGGAAGGAAAACCTTTACCTTAGCCAAAAGCACTCCTTCACGCCAGAAAGCTGAACGTCAGTTGATTACTGGGTGTCTCCTCCAAGATGTTTTGCAGGTACCCTAAGCTCAGCATGTGCAGACCAGGAGCCACTTGATTTATTCTCAGATTGTGTGCTCACCGTGTTTTCCCTCTTGTCATTACAGTGCTCTGGAAGCCAGAAGCCAGGAAGTTTCCTTAACCTCTCCCTCCTTGCCCCCTTTTCCTTCACATTGTTCCTTCTAATTATCTTTCTGAGCTCTCATCTCATCGTCCTCATCCTCATAGACAGCATCCTCATGCACACTCTCATCTCTTTCCAGGATGATGGTATTAGCCCCAACTCAATCCATTTCTCTATCACTTCCAGAGGGATTTGCCTTAAACCCGCTGCTCAAGACCAGCCTATGGCTTTTCTTTGACCTCAGAACGAGGCCCAGACTCATTAATATGGGCCTAGGGCATTTTCACTCTTCCTGCTTGGACCTAGTATTAATCAATATAATGCATATACTCTTTGGAATTTTGTCTGCAGATAGAAGATTCATAAGATTTTTGATGTCAAAGGTAATCACTGTGTAGGTACTGGGATTTCCTTTATGTTTTATGGTCAGAGTAAAACGTGTAGGAATATTAATGATAAATGGTCAATAGAGATAAAATGCTTATAAAAATCAATAGCTTTAATGGATCTAAAATATTTCAAGACATCAGGATTTGACACAAACAACATTGAAGGAAGCCTTATTTAATGGAAAATTTTGGCTCAATTCTGAGTCTTTCTAATGTGTGACAAAGTGATATTGAAAGACTGAGGAAATAGACCTTGCTAGACCTCAATGACGTACAGGCTGATAGAGGCTTAATTGAGGCTAAGGTTGAGATTTAAAACAAGTTAATAACACAGGAATTCAATAAACACAATAAACTCTCTTCTTTTGTCTTCTGCCTTTCCTGTGTTTGGATGATTCTTAATCTCCCAGTACAGACATTGCATTGTCTAAGAAGTTCCCCTGGAAACCCCAAAGTCCAGGTTAGTGTCCCTCGTATAAGCTCCCTTGAGATCCTATACTTTTCCAACATGACACTGAACATGTTATTTTTCTCTCTTGAACTTGACTGTAAATTCTGGGGTGGCTGAGGTGATCGTTAGGCTTATTGGTGCATTCCTACAATAAACACATGTTTAATGAAAACTGCATGTAAGGAACACTTTTAAAAACAGAATGAATAATCACTCTTGGGTTCATTGGTCAGGATGCTGTATACCAAATAACACAATGAAGCAAGAACCAGGGTGAATCAACAGTCACTGTTATCTAATAAGGGACTAGAACTGCACAAAGTATGAAAATTCACTGAAAATGGGCTTGCCCTGGCATAGTCACCAATCTGAAAAATTCCTTGGAGAAGAAAGTTGTGCTTTTTTTTCTTTTTTTTAAGTATGAAATTTATTGTCAAATTGGTTTCCATACAACACCCACTGCTCTTCCCAACAGGTGCCCTCCTCAATGCCCATCACTCACTTTCCCCTCCCTCCCACCCCACATCAACCCTCGGTTTATTCTCAGTTTTTTTTAAATTTTTAACGTTTATTTATTTTTGGGACAGAGAGAGACAGAGCATGAATGGGGGAGGGGCAGAGAGAGAGGGAGACACAGAATTGGAAACAGGCTCCAGGCTCTGAGCCATCAGCCCAGAGCCTGACGCGGGGCTCGAACTCACGGACCGCGAGATCGTGACCTGGCTGAAGTCGGACACTTAACCGACTGCGCCACCCAGGCGCCCCTATTCTCAGTTTTTAAGAGTCTCGTATGGTTTACAATAATAGTCACACTTTTTTGTCTTTAGATTTGATTTCATTTTGAATTATTGAGTGGAAACGCAATTCTGTTCGTAAAAACTAAGTTCTAGTTATTTATCTTAGTAGAGTAGGCCCTCAGTGAATATTGATTAACTCACTGATTGGTTGATTGGAGAGGACTGGAAAATGCCTTTGAAGCCATAAGATCCAGATACACACCCAAAATACATGCTTGTACTTTTGCTTAAAGAGACAGATGGTTGGATGTTAACAACACTATTTGCAACCGAAAAAAAAATTAGAATGAACTTAAATGACCATCAATAATTGGATAAGAAAAAATTCACACAATGTAATACTATAGACAAAAGTCATGAATTAAAATTACATATATGAATAAGAATAAATTATAAGATGATCATATTGAGTGGAAAACTAAGTTTAAAAGCATAAGTAAAATCTAATATTTATGTAAATTAAAAAAATCATATCACAAAGTATTTATTGTTTATATATATAAATATGTGGTAAAAATATAAATATATGGTTGGGTGGTGTATATATTTAACCCTTGAACAACACAGGTTTGAACTGCACACATCACTTACATGTGGATTTTTTCTATAAATACAGTACAGTATTGTTAATGTATTTTCTCTTCCTTATGATTTTCTTAATAATATTTTCCTTTCTCTAACTTACTTAAGAATACAGTGTATAACACATATCACATACAAAATAATGTTAAATGACTATGTTATCAGTAAGGCTTCTGACCAAGAGTAGGCTATTTAACATTAGGCAGGTTAAGTTTTGGGGAAATCAAAGTTATTTGTGGATTTTTGATTGCATGGGAGTAGATGTTGGTCCCCCTAACCCCTGTATTGTTCAAGGTCAGCTGTATGTGTCTTTCACTATAATGATTACCTTGAGGAGGGAGGCAAGGTAATAATACTGAGTAAAGGTTCAATTTTATCTTACACACTTTATTTCTTAAAAAAAAAAGATATGAAATACATCTGGCAAAATGCCAGATGTGTGTGCCAGTGTGGTGATGGATTCATTGGTGTTTATAGTGTTATTCTGTATACTTTTTAATAAATTTAAATATTTCATAATTATTTCTTAGATTATAATAGAGAAAAATAAGCTATAAGAGGGAAGAGTCTATTCAGTTTAAAACATTAAAACTTTCAGGGCATCTGGCTGGCTCAATTGGAAAAGCATGTGGCTTTTGATCTTGGGATCGTGAGTTAGAGCCCCACATTGGGTGTAGAGATCACTTAAATAAATTTAAAAAATATTTAAAATATTAAAACTTTATCCATAGATATTAGTTCAGCAGTGCAACAGTGAGTGGAATAAGCCATATATTATTGGGAGTTTAAGTCTCATTAGCAAATGTTCATAACTCTGGGGAGACAACTAGACAGTAATAAATGGTTTTGTTAGATAAGATGGGGGAGAATATTTTTCCTTTATAGAAATTTGCATATTTTTCCTAATCTCAAAAGCAAAAGATGCCCAGAAATGCAAAATAAAGGGGAAAATCCACATATAATCCTACCTCTTACAAATAAAATCTATACTTTTACACACATGTACATACCTGTGTGCATATGCAACTTAAGAACATCTCTCTTGTGTATATTTAGTTTATGCTTAGTATTAGATGATGTACATTTTTTCTGTTATTTAGTTTCCCTTGACAGAAGATTTTTAATAGCTATTAGAATTTCTTCATATGGATATATTATAATTTACTCAACCAACTTTTTACAGTTGAAGATTTAGTCTAAAAAAAGATGTCTAGATCTAAAACAAAAAGGGTGGCAAGGGTGCTTGAGTGGCTCAGTCCGTTAAGTGTCTGACTCTTAATTTTAGCTCAGGTCATGATCTCACAGTTTGTGAGTTCAAGCCCTGACTGGGCTCCGTGCTAGAGCAGAGCCTGCTTGGGATTCTCTCACTCTCTTCCCCTGTCGCCCACATGCGCCCTGCTTTTCTGTCTCAAAATAAACTTTTAAAAAAGGGGAAAAAGGGGCGCCTGGGTGGCTCAGTCGGTTAAGCGTCAGACTTCAGCTCAGGTCATGATCTCACAGTCCGTGAGTTTGAGCCCCGCGTCGGGCTCTGTGCTGACAGCTCAGAGCCTGGAGCCTGCTTCAGATTCTGTGTGTGTCTCTCTCTCTCTTTGCCCGTCCCCTGCTCATGCTGTCTCTCTCTGTCTCAAAAGTGAATAAAAACATTAAAAAATTTTTTTTTAAAAAAAGGGGAAAGAGATGGCAATTTCTTTATTTTTAAAAATAAAGTTTATTCATTTTGAGAGAGAGAGCACAAACAGGCGAGGTACAGAGAGAAGGAGAGACAGAATCTCAAGCAGGCTCCTCGCTGATGACTGTTGTGGGGTTAACTCATGAACTGTGAGATCATGACCTGAGCCAAGACCAAGAGTCAGTCGCTCAACCGACTGAGCCACCCAGGTGCCAAAGAGATGGAAATTTCTTGATTCACTGAAAATAATATGACCTAGAATATTTTCTAATCTAGCATTGTTTTCACTGAACCCCAACATGAAAACACACACACTTGATTTTTGTTTTAAACATAGGAAATCATCCAGATGATGAATTAAATTCCCCAGGTACTTTTGGCATGTCTGACGTCCAGGAGACCAAACTCCTGCGACACCTTAGTCAGCTATTAGCATGTCTGGGAGTTGGCATGCCTAGACAATGGATGGATCTCCACACGATTTTGACCTGCTTACTTTGGAAGTGGGGCAAGGGGATGTCACCCTAAAAGTGTTTAAAATAAAAAAACCAAAATATTATTTAAATATTCTTAAATGGGAATTATTTGCAAAATATTAATAATACTAGTAGTGGATATGAACTTTTAATCGTCACGACAACCCTAAGGAATATTTTTGTTGAAGTGTATTTCTAGGACCAAGATGGAGCTTCTCCTATCCAGGGCACCATGTCAGCAAATAGAGATTTAGATAACTTCTGTGTTCCTGTAAGTGCTGTGCTTCACCAGAAATATATGATAACCAGTCAGTCCCTAAACTCCAGGGCCAACTCTGGGCTTTTTTGCTTCCTTCCTTGTTCCTTATCCTTTATCCTATAAAAGCTGACTGCCTTCCGTCCCATTTTGCAGTTCTCTGACTGGAGACTGTTGTTTCAGGAAGTGTTAAATAAAGCTTGTCTGTGTTACCGAAATTGTCTTCTCTAATCATTTTTTAAACAAATTACATTAACATCTATGCTGGATGTAAAAAGCAACTGCTTTATGATTCCTTTAGAATAGACCATCACAAAATAGTCTTGTTGGCCTTCACTGCCAAAAAAAGACCTTCTGACACATGAATATCCATGTTCACATATCCCTGAGGATATGACAGTAGTCTAGGTAAGAGAGGATGAACACAATGCCCAATGGAGAGCACAAGCAAGTAGAAAGGAAGCAAGGTAAATCAAGTGAAATTCGGGCACTGTGGAGATTATGATTTGATCCCCTATCAATGTCAATGTCACAATTCATTCTTTCAAGTTCAGTTAATATTGATGAGGTTATAAACACATGGCTCCCTCCCTGGAAAGTATTCATCCATGCAAACATACCTCTCAATAGCCTAGCAACTCATCTGCCTTCTGTTGTCAAGGCTGGTGTATTACAAATTCCCTTAGATAAAAGGAATGATTCAGACAAATCTTCCACACATCCCCAGGAAGGAATAAAATCCAATTTTCCACCCAAGGTCAGTGCAAACAGCAACACTCAACAATCAAGGACTTTTCCAAGTTATTTTAACAAAACCAGTTTGTGTTTGGACTGTTTTTTTGAGGCAGGTCTATGCGTTCGTGCTTATGTTGGAATACAAGTAACTCATGCGACAAAGCCCTATGTGTCATATAAAAGCTGTGCCCAAATTCTTTGGGTTTCTACAATCTGTATACTTAGCAAGGAAGATTCAATAATATTCCAGGTAGAAGTCAACAGGTTACAAAAGAGAGGAGACAAGACTTGATTAATTGGCTGTGGAGGATGGACATGGTGGGCAGGGCTATACGAAAGAACAGCTGACCTGGAGACTTGGTTTGTGCTGATGTCAACAACTTATTAGGAAATAGGAGCAAGTATAGCATTTCTGTGAGGGATACATGGGTGAAGAGTCACAAGAAACAATCATTTTATCCAAATTAATTCTAAGGTGCCTTGGAGGTATGCCTGGATGGACCTATTTCTGGTCTAAAACTCAGGGGAACTACAAAGGCTGTAAATTTTCACTTGTTGGTCTTTAAGATAAGGTGTTGGTTAAAACTGTAAGTATTAAAGTCACTTCCCAGGAAGAATTCATAGGTAGGCAGAACAGTGCCAAAAGAAGATCCCTGAGAAAATCTTGCACTTAAAGAGAAGACAGAGAGAAACTTCGTGAAGGAGACCGATGGTCAGAGCTGAGAACAGAAAAAGGGGAAAGTTATGATCTGATGTCAAGGAGGGTTTCAAGAATATGTGATGGTCAGTAGAGGCAAACACAGTGTAGATGCTCTATAAGAAAAGATTTGGAAGATATTGCATTTGGTAACGTGAAGACCGGTGGGATGTGTGAAGGCCGTTTGAGTGGAGGGTTCTGAGCAAAAGCCAGCTTGTATGGGTTTGGACTGAGCTGTAAATGGAAAGTGAGGAAAGGAAGACCATGAGTATGGGACATTCCTTAAACATCTTTCTTCTAGAGTTAAAAGAGGGCTGCTTGTTTTCTTCATTTTGACTGGGAAAAGTTTAAGCACGGATATGGATTTAATCCACGGATATGGATTATGGACTACAGGAAAACAACTGGTGGCAGAGTGGGTGGAAGGCACTGAAGGTACAGGAGAGATGGAGGTAATGAAAGAGTGACATACTAGAAGAGTGTTCTTATCCAGGCTTGGCTACATCACTGGGGTGCACTGTTACTGTTTTTCTTCTCACTACCCTGTGCTAACATTCTCTATTCACATGCTGTTCATGATCTATTCACAAGCTTTGGCAGAATCTGCAGTGAGTCTTGTTCTTCCAAGCCCTCCTGCAAAATCCTGTCAGAAGAAAAATGGGATGGACCTGGTGATCGGTGAGTGAGAGCAGAATCTAACCAGAAAGACTTCTCTACCACATTGTGTTCTTTCCTAATTGCTCCACAGTAATGAAATGACCTCATCATTTGGCTTTTCTGATTCAAAAGACAAGCTCGGTTATCAAAGCAACATAGCCACAAAACCTTTATTATGGAGCACAGATTTCTGCAAAAATCCAAGTTAATGGTCAGTCACATCTCATAGAATTCCCTGACTCTCTGAATTGAATTAGGGTAGGTTTTAAGTCAATGCCTTGCACACACAAAGAGAACACACAAAGCTATGTTATTCTCCTGGTCCTTAGGTGAAGCAGGAAGTTCTGATATAGGAATAACATGCCATAGACACATTTAGGCCAGTCCACAGGTGAATATTAAACTTTCAGCTTTTTTAATTACCTAGTAAAACCTAGTAAAATGCACAGTAGATATCCTTACTCCATTCCTGACCCCCAGCCCACCCCTCAGACTCACTCTTCCATTTCCATGTGCGACCTGGAAGACAGAGTGAGGATTAAAAATGTGGGGAAGGTGTCCTGCTATACTTATAATGTTGTAATTCTTACAACCTGGGAAGTTAATGCTTTGTCTTTTTAATTTCATGAATGCATATAAAATTTAGAATAGTCATACTGTGAAGATAGTAACATCAAAAAAGTCTTGTAAGGATGACATGTGACTTTTCTAGATTCCTTTGTTCTATCTTCTTCTCATTCCTAATAATCTCACTTTCTACCAATGACCCTTTTCTGGTTTTTTTCCCCATCTTTCCCACTGAGCCTCATAGCAGACATGACAATTCTTTATCCACTGCCCTCACCTCACAGCCAACTATCACTACCTTCCAATAGCAGTTCTGGAAGCCTTTTATGAAGTAATTAGTAGGTCAATCAACAAACCTTGTTAAGCACCAAGCACTGTTATCCTGAGGTGTGGTAACATGAGGTTTCTAGAGCCAATAGCCATTGGCAGGTATGCTTCATTTTATTTTCTGGTGCTTGTCTGAACAGAGAGTAGTACTAATAATTAAAATCTGAGTCCTTTGCCCAAGAAATGGCATATAGAATCCAATATGGGCAAGAAAGGTGCTTATAGCATCAGAATGGCCCTGAAACCCAATGGTGTTTAACAAACTATTACAGGAATTATTACAACCAATCCCTCAGAGATACAAACAATTATCAGGGAATACTATGAAAAATTATATGCCAACAAATTGGACAACCTGGAAGAAATGGACAAATTCCTGAACACCCACACTCTTCCAAAACTCAATCAGGAGGAAATAGAAAGCTTGAACAGACCCATAACCAGCGAAGAAATTGAATCGGTTATCAAAAATCTCCCAACAAATAAGAGTCCAGGACCAGACGGCTTCCCAGGGGAGTTCTACCAGACGTTTAAAGCAGAGATAATACCTATCCTTCTCAAGCTATTCCAAGAAATAGAAAGGGAAGGAAAACTTCCAGACTTATTCTATGAAGCCAGTATTACTTTGATTCCTAAACCAGACAGAGACCCAGTAAAAAAAGAGAACTACAGGCCAATATCCCTGATGAATATGGATGCAAAAATTCTCAATAAGATACTAGCAAATCGAATTCAACAGCATATAAAAAGAATTATTCACCATGATCAAGTGGGATTCATTCCTGGGATGCAGGGCTGGTTCAACATTCGCAAATCAATCAACGTGATACATCACATTAACAAAAAAAAGAGAAGAACCATATGATCCTGTCAATCGATGCAGAAAAGGCCTTCGACAAAATCCAGCACCCTTTCTTAATAGAAACCCTTGAGAAAGTTGGGATAGAAGGAACATACTTAAACATCATCAAAGCCATTTATGAAAAGCCCACAGCTAACATCATCCTCAACGGGGAAAAACTGAGAGCTTTTTCCCTGAGATCAGGAACACGACAGGGATGCCCACTCTCACCGCTGCTGTTTAACATAGTGCTGGAAGTTCTAGCATCAGCAATCAGACAACAAAAGGAAATCAAAGGCATCAAAATTGGCAAAGATGAAGTCAAGCTTTCACTTTTTGCAGATGACATGATATTATACATGGAAAATCCGATAGACTCCACCAAAAGTCTGCTAGAACTGATCCATGAATTCAGCAAAGTTGCAGGATACAAAATCAATGTACAGAAATCAATTGCATTCTTATACACTAACAATGAAGCAACAGAAAGACAAATAAAGAAACTGATCCCATTCACAATGGCACCAAGAAGCATAAAATACCTAGGAATAAATCTAACCAAAGATGTAAAGGATCTGTATGCTGAAAACTATAGAAAGCTTCTGAAGGAAATTGAAGAAGATTTAAAGAAATGGAAAGACATTCCCTGCTCATGGATTGGAAAAATAAATATTGTCAAAATGTCAATACTACCCAAAGCTATCTACACATTCAATGCAATCCCAATCAAAATTGCACCAGCATTCTTCTCGAAACTAGAACAAGCAATCCTAAAATTCATATGGAACCACAAAAGGCCCCGAATAGCCAAAGGAATTTTGAAGAAGAAGACCAAAGCAGGAGGCATCACAATCCCAGACTTTAGCCTCTACTACAAAGCTGTCATCATCAAGACAGCATGGTATTGGCACCAAAACAGACACATAGACCAATGGAATAGAATAGAAACCCCAGAACTAGACCCACAAACGTATGGCCAACTCATCTTTGACAAAGCAGGAAAGAACATCCAATGGAAAAAAGACAGCCTCTTTAACAAATGGTGCTGGGAGAACTGGACAGCAACATGCAGAAGGTTGAAACTAGACCACTTTCTCACACCATTCACAAAAATAAACTCAAAATGGATAAAGGACCTAAATGTGAGACAGGAAACCATCAAAACCTTAGAGGAGAAAGCAGGAAAAGACCTCTCTGACCTCAGCCGTAGCAATCTCTTACTCGACACATCCCCAAAGGCAAGGGAATTAAAAGCAAAAGTGAATTACTGGGACCTTATGAAGATAAAAAGCTTCTGCACAGCAAAGGAAACAACCAACAAAACTAAAAGGCAACCAACGGAATGGGAAAAGATATTCGCAAATGACATATCGGACAAAGGGCTAGTATCCAAAATCTATAAAGAGCTCACCAAACTCCACACCCGAAAAACAAATAACCCAGTGAAGAAATGGGCAGAAAACATGAATAGACACTTCTCTAAAGAAGACATCCGGATGGCCAACAGGCACATGAAAAGATGTTCAGCGTCGCTCCTTATCAGGGAAATACAAATCAAAACCACACTCAGGTATCACCTCACGCCAGTCAGAGTGGCCAAAATGAACAAATCAGGAGACTATAGATGCTGGAGAGGATGTGGAGAAACGGGAACCCTCTTGCACTGTTGGTGGGAATGCAAATTGGTGCAGCCGCTCTGGAAAGCAGTGTGGAGGTTCCTCAGAAAATTAAAAATAGACCTACCCTATGACCCAGCAATAGCACTGCTAGGAATTTATCCAAGGGATACAGGAGCACTGATGCATAGGGCCACTTGTACCCCAATGTTCATAGCAGCACTCTCAACAATAGCCAAATTATGGAAAGAGCCTAAATGTCCATCAACTGATGAATGGATAAAGAAATTGTGGTCTATATACACAATGGAATATTACGTGGCAATGAGAAAAAATGAAATATGGCCTTTTGTAGCAACGTGGATGGAACTGGAGAGTGTGATGCTAAGTGAAATAAGCCATACAGAGAAAGACAGATACCATATGGTTTCACTCTTATGTGGATCCTGAGAAACTTAGCAGGAACCCATGGGGGAGGGGAAGGAAAAAAAATAAAGAGGTTAGAATGGGAGAAAGCCAAAGCATAAGAGACTGTTAAAAACTGAGAACAAACTGAGGGTTGATGGGGGGTGGGAGGGAGGAGAGGGTGGGTGATGGGTATTGAGGAGGGCACCTTTTGGGATGAGCACTGGGTGTTGTATGGAAACCAATTTGTCAATAAATTTCATAAAAAACAAACAAACAAACAAACTATTACATTAGAAACTTGGGAAATCTGACGTGTTAACATCACTTCGAATGACTTGTATTTGAAAAATAGTCAGGATTCATAGGAACTCCAAGATACTGTATAAATTTTCCTCAAGGGCTGTAAGAGACATACTAGTATAGCAAATATTTAGAAAGCCCGGGAATGAATTCCCCTACTTTGTCTTTCTTCACAAATGAAGACCATTTGTTATTAGCAAACATATAACTGCATGTTTTGATGTTTCTTGGTATAACCTGGAGAATTGTGCCCTCTGTTTAAGATCTAAAAAATAGGGGCACCTGGGTGGCTCAGTCGGTTAAGCGTCTGACTTCGGCTCAGGTCATGATCTCGCGGTCCGTGAGTTCGAGCCCCGAGTCGGGCTCTGGGCTGATGGCTCAGAGCCTGGAGCCTGCTTCCGATTCTGTGTCTCCCTCTCTCTCTGCCCTTCCCCTGTTCATGCTCTGTCTCTCTCTCTGTCTCAAAAATAAATAAACGTTAAAAAAAATTTTAAAAAATCTAAAAAACAAAAAAGATAAATGCAAAAGACTCGAAAATGATGATGCAGGAGAAGAAAATTAAAATAAGCAAGCAAACAACAAAAACAACCCATCTGTGGCTCTTTCGAGTCACAGAAAGGAATAAAGGACACATTTCCATTCATAGAATGGCAGCCCCTACGTAGGCATATTCAAATGAACTTCAAATATTCATTCCTGTTGTGTTCAGCCCCTTTATTTCTGTACATTTTTCCTTCTCGATGATGGCACAGATGGACTCACAATTGGAGAACACGTAAAAAGATTCTCTTTCACAGGTGAACTAGGAAAGCTGGCCCACCTTCCTCTGGGCCTGGTTGATCATTACCCTTGATCAAATAAAAGGCCACATGTTCCAGCTGCCCTTATGCCCTGGTTACCACAGTGAGAGAAAGGAAGGAAAAAAAGAGAAACAGAAAGAAGGCATAAGACAAGATAGATATTCTTGTATGAATTTGTATATCATCTGAGTACAAGCACGTTCCATGCGTTCAAAGTCTTCATTTTTAAAAAGAGAGCATTAACACTGGATGCAAGTGGTTCCCAAAAAATCATTTACTCTCGTAATGGAAATGATAATGTCCTGCAACAAATGCAAGCTTTTAAAATTAGAATCATCATAGAATGTGCACACAGAAAAAAGAAGAAAAAGGGTACGGGGGAAAGGAAGAATAGGGAAAAAGCCAGAGAGCAGTGACTCCTCATGACTTCACAGTGAATCCTGGTGGAATACGGATACCTAGGGACCCCTGCAACCACCTCTGCGTCTGTCCATCTGCAGGATGAGAAGTCATGCTTTTCTCCATATTGTTTGAGCCTTTGGAAATGCCATCATTTAAGAGGATAAGATACTCACTGAACAATATCTTCTTGTTTTCCATTTGAGCTTAACACATTTGGTAGATATTTGGAGTAACTAGATATTTCTGAAACCAAACACTCCACAAAATGGTTTTTTTTTTTCCCCTCCTCCAAAATGAGCTTTAAAACCTAGTGCTTTTCTGAAACACATGTTAACATGAAAACATTTCGCTGTGGTAGAAGACGAGGAAACAGATGGCAAATTCATATACATAATATCACACTTTTCTTGAAAACATATATTTTGTGGGGGGGAGGTGGACGGGGGGAGAATAAACATAACTAAGAAAATTTGGGGGAGGGAGTTAGGCCTCATTTTGTTGATAGTGATTTTCTAGGGTGGGGAAAACTATAGGAGACTTTGTGTTTCATGATTTCTTATAATTCTTTAATTTTATTGATTACTATTGTAATTAGAATAAATATAAAATATCTTGTAATATATACAATATCATATTTAGGAGTTGATAATTAAAGGGTAGTTACAGTGGCTATCATTAAAAAAATGTTGAATATTTTGCTAGTGACCTGGAGCTAATATGTGTTTTCTTGAGAATTTTGCCACTGAGCAAGCCCTGTTTGAACCTGATGAACCGGATTTGTGGATAGAAAAACCCTGAATACTTGCCTTGTTTTTAAGGAAACTCTTTACATTATCCCTTTTAAAAAAAAAATTATCTTTATTTTTGAGAGAGAGAGACAGAGTGTGAGTTGGGGAGAGGTAGAGAGAGAAAGGGAGAGAAAATCCTAGTCAGGATCCACACTGTCAGCGCAGATCCCAATGCAGGGCTCAAACCCACAAACTGCTAGATGATGACCTGGGCCAAAATCTGACGCTTAACCAACTGAGCCACCCGGGCACCCTTGTATTATTCCTTTATATTGGTCCCAAGTCAAGGGGAAGTGATAGGTTGGTTGATGACAGATATGTACACAAAAAATTTTAGAGAAATTATTGCAATTTCCCAAGGCCAAGATGAAAACCAAAATACAGCAGACTATTTTTACCTTTCCAGCTAAAACCAGAATTAAACCAATAGCTGTTTGGACAAGTAAAAGCTTTTGGAGAATGTGTGTAGCGGAGGTAAATAAATAGTAAGCTCAGAAGGTGAGAAGCTCTCAAATTTGAATGACAAGAGGAATGGCCAAAATGATGAGTCTGGAGAAGCATCAAGCCAGCCCAGAGTGATGTCACTGTGAGCATGAGATTGTGGGTCGTAAAGATAAGTGTATCTTCTTGAAATTTTTAAAGGGAAGTGAAACTGAGAAAGGGCTTCAGTTTTATTCATTAACTTTAAAAGATTAGACTAAGACGTTGAAGTGTAGCATGAAAGAAATGTGGTTGGAACTCAGTGCCATTTTATCTGACTTGTAGGGCTGCTGAGGCGGGAAGGGACTTGACTACAGGGCATTGTGCCCACCTGAACATGAAGATCAAACTCAAAGGTCATTCTTTTGACATTAACGAAGTCATTTGCTCAATTCTGATGGTATAATTTCAAATTAACAAAAGAAAAGGTCTTTGCACATTATGGCAACTGAGGCCGTTTATCTTGTAGTGAAGATTACTTTGAACTAAATTGTTAAAATGACATTTTTCTTCCCACAGTTATTGGCCGAAGTGAAATCAAAATCTCCTTCCTAAGTCATGGGGATAGCAAAGGTCAAAATGGATTTTTAAGATATCTGTCACATGCCTGCAAATTAACTCCCCACCAACTGATTCTATTATTGTAGCTTACTTTCAACAGCTGAGAGTGGACATGTTCTGGGGAGAGTGGAGAATATTTAGCTGCCTGAGTATACCATCAGTCTTTGTAGTCACTTCTTGAAAATGCATCTATATGATTTTATGGCATATGCAATTTTTACTTCGTTGTTGCTGCTAAATTTTGTCTTTCTCAGAGAGATTTTGTAACTGTGATGAATACATGCCTTCCATTCCACAGTCACCTCATTTCTGGGACTCCTTGACACAAGCATATCCCAGAGTAAAGAGATAGCTTTCAGAGTATCCATGGCCGGAAGATAGCTTTGCTTCAGCATGGTATTGTCTGTAATCGGCCGTCTCCATGAACAGCATCTGCCACTGGCTTTGTCAAATAGAGTCAGATTGAGATCAAAGCTGTGGCCTCTGTGACCGGTTGACTAGCAAGATGAGGACAGTCATAGAAGAACAATCGGGTGGCTGATGCACAGCTGATGGGTTCCCGTGCTTTCTCTCACATCTGGTTTACCTCATTTTATCTATCCTGATAAGAAGAAGAAAAGTATTTGAACTGGACAAAGGCTAATGATAGCATGTTATTAATACATTCACATAAAAACCTGAAGGAACACTTGTAACCCCCCAAGCAGTATAAGATTAATCTTCTGACTGTGATTTGTGTTGGACACACAGTTTTCCCTCCAGAAAGACTTCAGAGTTTGCCATCCTACCTCCCATGCTTAGAGAGAAGGAGTTTGTCCATAGCTGAACACGGCACCATTGATCTGTTGCTAAGCTATTGTAGGAGGCCAGATGCTGGTTCGCGAAAGCACCCATTTCTCAACCAGGAGAAAGTTCCTACTCCATGGGAATTGTAAAGCAGATTGAGTTTTAAGGAAATAGCACTTTCTCTGATATTCAGGGTTCTAGAAGGTATTGCTTTATGAACTGATTATGGAATGTGAAATGGGTTTTTTTTAATCCGCAGGATGTTCAAGCAGTAAGAAATCCCTGCAGTTGCCAAAATAATTTCCATTTCTTAACAACTCTTTTCCTCATGTTAGCTTTAGTTTCTTTTCAAGCCTACATACTTTTACTTATTTTTTTATAGATTTTCTATGACTTTTTACCAATTAGGACTGTTACATATCCTAATGTGCCCTCATAAGTTTATGCAATACTTTTTTATAAGTTTCAGAATTTTTTGGATTATTATAAATACTTAAAAGCTTACCATGACAAATGACAAATAAAATTATGCATAGTTTTCCTAAACATAAATAGGATAAATTTTTATGAAGTTATTGTCTTTTTATTTTGTTTCTAATCAGAACCATCCTATGAACATTTTCTCACATCCATCGTTTCGAGGATCGACTACATTATTGATACAATTCAATTGAATGCACATTCCTTAAGTAATTTTTATGTGCCTACCATGGTAGGCCGCTAAATGTAAGTTACTCATCTCCCATTTCAGGGTAAAAAGATCATTGACCTATTGGTCATCTGACATAGGCATGGTTTTAATAATAGCTCCTGTTGATATGGTCACAATAACTCTATAAAAGGAGAAAATAAGCCTTGAGTTTGGCAGAGGATGAGCAAACTTATAAGGGAAATTGGATACTCTTAACTATTTCTGAACCTTCATGACATCAGTGGCAACTCTCTTATCTTGAATTCCAATGTTCAATAGACAGTCATCACAAATTTATTATGGCATTCTTACAATAAAAAATCAACTTACTGAGTGTCTGCTGTGTGCTAGGCATCGTGCTAAATAGGTTATATGCATTACCTTGGTAAATCTTCATATCAGCTCTATGGGGTCGGTGCTTTTGTTATCTTCATTTTACAGATGAGGAAACTACATATTGGAGACGTTAGGGGGTTCCCCAAAGTCACACATCTAGTAAGCAACAGGGCTGAGTTAAAGAAGCCAGGCATTGTGAGGTTAAAGCTTGAATTCTGAGATGATACAATTCTGTCATTGTGCCCTGCTCCTCACCCCCATCGCACCCCTGTCCCAAGTGATAGTTATTGTTGGCTAGCTATGGGATGTTTAAGAGGAATCTCTGAATTGGGCTTTTTGCTCAGTCTCCAAATTATTTGGGTGTGGGGAGAAATTATTCAATTAATAATGAATTTTATGATGGTTGGCAGTTATTTCTTTGTTTTGCTTCTCTCCCCAAATGAACGTACATAATAGATGTCAGCCAAAGAGAACTATGAAATTGCTTTAAAAGTCCACTATTAGCCCACATATCCAGTTATCTCTACTGATGAACTACACTGAAACTTAAAGGTGAAATGCCTCAAGTATTTGTTTTCCAGTAGAGCAATTGATTGAGACCCAAAGAGATTTTCTCTATGCTTCCTACATGCCAGGCACCACGTGAGGTATTTTACCACATTATCTTATAAAGACCCCACGACAACCCTGTGACAGAGGTACTTTTATCTTCACTGTTTTATAGATGACAGGACATCAGGTTAGTGAGATTAAGTGACTTGCCCAAGACCGAAAGCTAGAAAGTGATAAAGCCATGACTTGGGCTCTGTTCTAACTCCAAAGTTTGTATTTTCAAACCCTTTTTGCTACATTTCCTGAGTGCAAAAGGTACAATTTAGAGTAGTTCAGGCACTACTCACGTCCACCATGTGGGGGTGAGGTATGGGATTAATTCCTGCCCTTTAAGAAGGTTTAACAGAGGGGTGCCTGGGTGGTTCAGTCAGTTAAGCGTCCAACTCTTGATCTTGGCTCAGGTCATAATCTCACAGGTCTGAGAGTTTGAGCCCCATGTCAGTAGGCTCTTTGCTGAACGTGGAGCCTATTTGGGACTCTCTCTCTCCCTCTTTCCCTTTCTCTCTGCAACTTCCTGCATGCGGTCTCTCTCTCTCTCTCCCTCTTTTTCTCTCTCTCTCAAAATAAATAAATAGACTTTTAAAAAAAGATTTAACAGAGGTGCAAATTAGGCCACTCTTCTGAGTCGTCTTTCTGGGAAGGGGAAGACACAGCCTAGATGTTCTACGTCACTGCAAAGCCAATACATGTCATAAGCCACTTATTTGAAAAGTATTTTCCCCTTCCCGAATCGTTCTGTTTGTGTCATGAGCCCTCCTTACTCACTGGAAAAAGAACCATGCTACCCACAGCAAAGGTACACTCTTAGAGTCCTGACAATATCATGACAAGTTAGTAAGGAAAATTTCCAACACGGTGAAATACACCAAAACCTATCTTTAATATCACCCCATTCATCCTCTGATACTAATATCTCTGCATGTACAAGAGGAAACAGGAGAAGCAGGTATTTCATTTGCATTCATTTTGAGTTCTATGACAGCCTTCCTTTTCCATCACTCAGAATTTCCTCCATTTTTCCACTTACGTGTGACCAAATCAAGGCCCTAAAATCAGGACTCAGAAAGTTAAAAAAAAAAAAAAGCCACTGTAGATTTTTTCTTTACCTTGAAAGGAAAAAGAGTTTACCCTCTTACCACAACAGATGGCTTTAAATGCAGTGATTACAAAATTCTGAAGGTAAAATGGTTTAATTACAAAGTCAATACTGCCTCCAACCTGGGCTGAGTCTTCAGCGTAAAAACAACAGACGGAGCAGTGCAAACGCTGGGACAATGTTTAACCAGAACTTTGCATAGCTACTGCAGTAGGGTTTTCCATGGGGCTTTAGTAAACCACAGGGCACATGATTCTGTGTTCCTATTCATTGAATGTCCGCAAGAACGAAGAGTTATATGCATCTGCATCTATTTCATAAAGCAATATATGCACATGCACGAATAAGACCTGAAGAGGTCTACTGGAACCCAATACTATGACACGGGGTTCAATTTTTGCAAAAATCAGCAATTAGAAAAAATTAAGAATACAGGGAAGGAGTTTGCTACAGGGATGCATTTGCAGTTCATTGCAAAAGGATGTCATTCTGAAATTATATGTCAATAAGTCATGTGTCCAAACATTACATTGTCAGTTTGGGCCTAAAACTCAAAGAAAAAGCAATGACATACCAAGAAATGATTCAATTGCTAGATGTTTTTGCAAAGTTAATTTTTTTTTAAAATCACACAAGAGAGAAAATTTAAGTTGACTTTCTTTACAAAAATTATCATCCTTTTTCCAAAACAGCATTAGAAGATCCAAAAAATTATTTGTAGATTAAATTTGGTGCCAATGATGTTTATGATACTGAAAAATAAAATTAAAGTGCTTGGTGAAAGCTTTCCTATATGCTTAGCAATATGCTCATATAATAAATGACTTAATTAGTGAAGTTCTTTTCATCTTATCCATTAAGTGGAATTAGAACCATCCACAAAAACTGATGTAAAGGGAAACCACATGCATTTTGCTTAAGCTGGTATGTTCTTGCCTCATACTCACTAAACATTTAATATAGGCAATTATAGGATAGTTGGGGTCACTGAGCTAAGCAGGTGTGGGAGGATCTAAATAGTTAAATAGAATAAACATCTCTGATGGTCTTATCTCTGCACCTTGTGGTCTTAATAAATGTCACCAGGATAACCTAAAACGACTCTTCTAGCAACTCTCTGCAGGGAATTAAAATCAGAAGCATTTTGTGACTTCTAATCTGTTTAGGTTGTTCTGGAAGGAAAAAATGCCTCATTCCAGCAGGAAGTGCCTGGGATTGCATTCAGCAACATTTGGAAAGGTTGGTGTTGAGGTTAAAATGTGAAGAAAAGAAAAATAAAGGGAAATAAGTACTCTGTTCTAAAAATAAAAATGACTAAAAAGGTGATTTTTGAAAACATTACATTAAGGCAGAAGTAGCTTTCTGAATCATAATTATCACACATTAATTTCACTTTTGGCAAAGCATAAGATTTAATTACCCAAATTCCAAAAAAAGAAAAAAGAAAAAAAAAGATTTAATTACCCCAATTCTTAGTAACAAGACTTATATCTAGTCGCTTATGTAATTTCATCCTCCACCACACATTTTCTAAAAAGCCCTGAAGCAATGGTGAACAACTTACTCTTCTAAAACTCAGTAAAATTAAGAAATTCCTTGGTACTCCTCAGCAAGAAGTTCTTGAAAACCATACACTTGAAATTCGTTCATTCATTCTTTCATTTCCTCCCCGATAAGCAGCCGCTCTAATGTATTTAATGTGTAACTTAAGAAAAGACTTTTGAGGTGCTTGGCTGGCTCATTGGTAGAGCATGTGACTCTTGATCTCTTTATCTCGGGGGTTATAAATTCGAGCCCCATGCTGGGTGTAGAGATCACTTAAAAATAAAAAAATTAAAAAAAAAACTTTTATATTGCAATATCATAAGAATAGAGACAGGTATACTTCTCCTAAGTGTATAGCTTAATGAATTTTCACAAACTGAACACACCCGTTCAGCCATCAGCCCCATGATCAAGAAGCAGATGTTGCCAACACCCCACAAGCCTTTCTTGGGCACCTTCTAGTCACTGTCAGTTCAGGGGAGCCCCTATCCTGACACAGGAGAGATTAATACATTAATACATGATATAAACAGAACCATACCATTTTCACTCTTATGTATCTGGCTTCTTTAGCTCAACATTGTGTTTTTAGGATTAATTTATGTTTTTGTGTGCGACTGAAGATTGTTCATATTTACTGCTGTATAACATCCCAGCTTGTGACTATTTGCCATTCATTTCCATTCTATTGTCAATGGGATTTGAGTAGGTTCTGGTTTTGCATTTGCTGTTAGTGTTGCTGAGAACCTTGTAGTTCATCTTTTGGTGAACACATGTCCATATTTCCGTCAGGCTTTTGCCTAGGAGTGGAACTGTAAGTCATAGTATAGAGAATATGTTCACGTTTAGTTAACACAGCTAAAGCCGTATTATAGAAAGTATTTGTGCTGAGCGCTGTTGCATACTGTGAACTGTTGTTTTGCGTGCACATGTTTTTTATACGAATGGTTTTACATTATACATCTCATTCTGTTTCCTACTTTTTTTCCCCACTTAAGATTAAGATCTGGGCATGCTGCTGGGGCTCCTGGGTGGCTCAGTTGGTTAAGTATACGACTTCGGCTCAGGTCATGATCTCATGGTTCGTGGGTTCGATCCCCGCGTCGGGCTCTGTGCTGACAGCTCGGAGCCTGGAGCCTGTTTCAGATTCTGTGTCTGCCTCTGTCTCTGTTCCTCCTCTGCTCTCACTTTGTCTCTCTCTCAAAAATAAATAAAGATTTAAAAAAATTTAAAAAAAAAGATCTGTGCATGCTGCTACGTGAACATCGAGTCTGTTGCTTCTAACAGCACATTAGCATCTGATGATGAATAGTGATATTTTTATAACAACAGAGGAATGGTTTCACCCAGACAACAAATATTTTGGCGTCCTTAAAACCATGCTTGTGAATACTATTTGATTTTGTGGGAAATATTCATGAAAATCAATATAGAAAAAGAGGTATATAAAACAGTTTATAAAGGATGATCAAACTTTTATTTTTAAATGTATATATCTGGGGGCGCCTGGGTGGCGCAGTCGGTTAAGCGTCCGACTTCAGCCAGGTCACGATCTCGCGGTCGGGGAGTTCGAGCACCGCGTCAGGCTCTGGGCTGATGGCTCGGAGCCTGGAGCCTGTTTCCGATTCTGTGTGTCCCTCTCTCTCTGCCCCTCCCCCGTTCATGCTCTGTCTCTCTCTGTCCCAAAAAAATTAAATAAATGTTGAAAAAAAATTAAAAAAAAAATAAATGTATATATCTGAAAAGAAATACACCAGATATAAATAGTGTTTACCATGATATAGGAATTAGGCTGCTTTTTTCTTTATATTTTCTGTATTTTTCAAAGATATTACAACCAGGAAAAGGTTAGTGAAAATAAAATATGTAACATGAATTCTGTCTTACTGACATGAGTTAAAAGGTGTTAGAAAACACTCTTAGTTTTTTACGTTTCAATCATGTTTTCCCATTATAATTCACATCATTGTTTTTGTAATTATTATTTGCAGTTTAAGTGAACTCATTATGTAATCTCTTTAAATTATTACTTCATTTTAATATCTTTGTCTTCCTCTCTGTTTGGTCTTCCTCCCTGTGCCTTTCTTCATTAGAAAGACCTACTCAGGTGCCTGGGTGGCTCAGTGGGTTAGGTGTCTGATTTCGGCTCAGGTCATGATCTCAGAGCTTGTGAGTTCAAGCCCCGCGTGGGGCTCTGTGCTGACAGTTCAGAGCCTGGAGCCTGCTTCGGATTCTGTGTCTTCCTCTCTCTCTGCACCTCCCCCACGCCCTCTCTCTCTCAAAAATAAATAAACATTAAAAAAGAAAGAGAGAAACAGGACCTACTCAAGAGGTAACTGGATGACTCAGTCGATTGAGTGTCTGACTCTCTGTCTCAGCTCAGGTCATGTTCTCAGGATTCCTGCTTCATGGGTTCAAGCCCCAGGATGTGTTGACAACATGGAGGCTGTTTAGGATTCTGTCTCTCCCTCTCTTTGCCCCTCCCCCACTGGTGCAAGTGCACTCTCTCTCTGTCTAAAAAATAAATAAGTAAACTTAAAAAAAAAGGCCTACTCAAACTCAGCACATCCCTCTCTTCTCAAGGGAGCAGCAGCCTCTCCTGCATGCTGTTGATATTTTTCAAATTGTAGAATTAAATTATGGAAAACCCACATCCCGTTGCTTCGTTTTAAGATGGCTTTTCTCTTCTCAAGTTCATTTCTTTTTTTTAAAATTTTTTTTAACATTTATTTATTTTTGAGACAGAGAGAGGGCATGAACAGGGGAGGGTCAGAGAAAGAGGGAGACACAAATTCTGAAACAGGCTCCAGGCTCTGAGCTGTCAGCACAGAGCCCGAGGTGGGGCTCAAACCCACAGACCGCAACATCATGACCTGAGCCGAAGTCGGACACTTAACCAACTGAGCCATCCAGGCGCCCCTCAAGTTCATTTCTTTTTTTTTTAAATTTTTTTAAACATTTTTATTTATTTTTGAGACAGAGAGAGACAGAGCATGAATGGGGGAGGGTCAGAGAGAGAGACACACACAGAATCCGAAGCAGGCTCCAGGCTCTGAGCCATCAGCACAGAGCCTGAGCGGGGCTTGAATTCCAAACCGCGAGATCATGACCTGAGCTGAAGTCGGTCGCTCAGCCGACTGAGCCACCCAGGTGTCCCAGAAAATATTTTAAATTATAATTGCTAATGTTACCAAATAGAAATAGGATCCGACATAAGACAGAGCCCTTCTACAATTTTAATCTGTATTAGAACAAGGATTCATGTTACTCAATTTTTCTTCTACTTTAACCTCTTCCGTGTTCTTGGCTACAAGCAGAAATGTCAGTGGGCATTCTCTCAAGCAGAAATGACACTTAATGATTAGGATCAGGAAACATTTTACAGTTTAGAAAGGACAGACAGTAGTGGCCATTGAATTACAGTGATGACCACATAGGTTGGGTGACCTTCCCAAACTTTCATAGCTGGGTAAGGCCTCACTAGGAACAAACTAGAGATAGCATTTTGGCTTCCTTTCCAAAGCTCTTTCAACCATCCTATGGTGCTTCCATTTCAGTGTAATTTTAGGGATGAGGTTATTCTTTCTATTGTTGTTGATGTCTAACCTAAAACAAGTGTTACAGAAAATCCACCTGCTGTAATTTTGTTTTAAGATGCCTTGTCTCTTCTTATGTTCATTTGCCAATTAACCAGATGATATCTAACCCATGTTTAGAATACTTTAAATTATAGAACAGGTTAAAATTTGCCAAACGGGAATGCTCGAGCACCGCTGCATCATGACTTTTAGGAGCCCGACGCATTATTTGTAGGCCCCTTCCTTCATACAAAAATATTAAAAATGGAAGAGCTTGACAATCTGAAGAGGTGAGGAAAAGAGACAAAGGAGATGACACAGAGACACAAGGATGGGGTACATGAGAAGAAGGATCTGTCCAAGTAGCTGCCTGGGTAAGGGACTCCTCTATGGGCTGGGCCACATTGTTCCCTCCCTCCCTCCCCACAGTTGCTTCAAATTGTTCCAGGAAGCTTTTAGAGGGCCAAAACCCCATGCTCCCAAACCATCCTGCCTGCTTACCTTTCTGTCTCAAAGAGCCAAAGGATGGCCTCTTCTGTCCTTTAGCTAATCCCCACCAGGCCCCTATTCTCTGTGTCTAGCAACCTGGAGCCAGGATAATCATATAAATAAATCTCTCTGAAGGTGCTGCACTGAAGGGAATCACCTCTTCATTCTTTTTTTCCAACTGTAGTAAAAAAAAAAAAAAGAGAGGGGGGAAAAAAAAAGCATGCTCTGATACTGACTTTTGAGTCTCTAAAATTGTCTAATCCATCTTGGTTGTCTGACTTGATGGACTGACCACAGAACTGAAAACTCTAGACAGAAAGCAGAGGCTCTCCTTAGCAGACCAGTGTCCTTTCCATACATGGTGAGGCAGCTGGCTGGCCTCACCTGCACCCAAGACTAAAACATCACCGTACAGCACTTCTATACTTTCGATCCATTGAAAAATAACTTCAAGGCAGTGTGCAAGCCAAGGGTAAATAAAGGAGAAGACCTATACATTTTTAAGCCTTCTCTTGGTTAACAACTTTTACTAATGATGGCAACAAAATT
The DNA here is from genome assembly GCF_016509475.1 of Prionailurus bengalensis. Classification (NCBI taxonomy): domain Eukaryota; kingdom Metazoa; phylum Chordata; class Mammalia; order Carnivora; family Felidae; genus Prionailurus; species Prionailurus bengalensis. The sequence continues at coordinate 105,576,707 of NC_057349.1, forward strand.
ATTGGAGCCTGCAATAAGCCATCCAGTGGTCAAATAGGTCACCTTATGACCAGTATTAAGATTTAAATATCCTTTAAAATTAAACACTTTGGGGTTATTAATGTTTCCTTTCCTCTCAAAATTTTTGTGTTGAGAGGAGGTATGGGAGGAAATGTATTAGCAACAGTAGGATGTGGAGAATAACTCTAAGTACATTAAACATCTGTTGATGGAGCTATTAGCACAGTTTGTAGATACCGCCACCTGGCCCTTATTCCATTTTGCTCGAACTTTAGTGCCTGAAAATATACTGTAGCAACCACGTTCCACTTATATTAAATCTTTTACTACTGCATTAGGTGGAACATAAGTGTCAATCAGTTCTCCCTGAGAGGAAAAAGACCTACTTATCACAAAACTCAAAAGCCAATAAGAAAATGCCAAGGGTTAAATATCACTTAGCATCTCAAGCTGGCTGTGTTATTGTCTGTACAAGAGGAAGTCTTTAAAACAGCACATGGAGGTGAAGGAGATAGTGTTGTATAATCACGTTATTCAGGTAGGAGAATTTCAGCTCCTTCCTCTGTCACTTCTATGGGTTATTTTCAAGTGCAACATCAGATTTATCATGGACAGCTAAAAAAAAAAAAAAAGTCTCCGACTTTCCCAAATGTTAAGCCTAAACTGATTGTTCTCATTTGGAAAAGGTTCTTATTTGTTCTGAAGTCTCATCAGATTTAGAGTCCAAATAATGGCATGAAAAGTTCTCTACTGAAAAGACCGTTGACTTGCCTGATTTAAGACCACTCATCTCTAGTCTTCTATAAAATAAGGTTTACAAGCTACAAAAGTATTCTTATTTCCACCCTCTGAGGATGAACCAGGCTTCCTCATTGACTGCTATTTCAGCTCCTTCCATATTACCATTTTCTTCTCCACTAAGGAGATTTACCATTTGCAGAGGTGCCTCCAGGGACATAAGAGACCAGACTTTCATTTTCTAGTTCCTTTGTTAGGTGCCTTGGTTCCCAGCATGGCTATTTGAGATTCAAAGCCTTCGTCTATTAATGTTTATGGAATGGATGGTCAATGATGCACTTGAGTTTTAAAAGAGATCACCCTAGACCATCCTCACTCATGCTAAATTGTTTTGTGCAACTGCTTCTGTAATTCCACATACCATAGGTATGTAATGTTCTTGAAATTGTTCTCAGTTCGACAAGTGAGGAGGAGGAAGTGGCTGTGAAAAATGTTCCAGGTACCCTAGGAAGATTCAGGTGCTATGATCCCCTCCTTCTTGGCAGGGACTGTGAAAGAATCAACTTTCAATGATCTCACTCATGTATGTCTGAAGATCTTTATTTAATTTTAATATCCAAAATATCCCTAGATACAGATCAACGTTGATTAAATGCATCCTTATTTTTTTAAACCAGCTCTCCCTCTCATCATGGTTCAATTCATTAAACTGATAATTCATTTAACAAAAATATGTTGAAAATCTGTCAAGCAGTAAGCACTATAGAGTAGCCATTCACACCTGTAAATTAGTACTACCAGATGACCTCCATAATACAATTCCTGACTTAGATCAATTAAGAAAATCACAAGAATGAAAGGTTAAGCACATTTCTTCAGAAAGCAGCTAGAAAGTTTGTCCCAAGGTAGGAGAACGGCAGGGGTTGGGAGGCAGCAATGAGATGCTCAGATGGGGAACCTGAGAGCACTTGAACTTGGGCCAGAAGGGGAGAGTTCCACAGATATAATCTAATAGGCCCTGGATTTGTTAAGGTGAAGTTCAATATCCAATTTTTGCCAGACTTTTTTTGTGCTTATTTAAAACAGTGAGATCCGCATCTGGCAAATTTGCAATTTTTACCATTCTTGGGATGATTTTTATGTGTGCTGAGAACTAGGCCAGCCATAGTTCGCCTCATTTGACAGATGAGAAATGGGACCCAAGAAGGTCCTCTTGTCAGGATCACCAGGTCGGTGAGTGGCAGACCTGGGGCTACAAACTTGGACTCAGAGTTTCCCATTGGGAGTTGTGTCCACTGCCCTACACTACTTGTTCAACAGAACCAGAGCCATGGTATCAATAGAAAAACCCGGTCCCAGTCCAGACGACCTAGTTAGAAGCCACAAACTGAGTTGAGCTGGGAGCAGGAACTCAGGACTTTTCTTGACGCATAAAACAGAAATGATGCTGATAAAAGTAACTAAAAAGCCAGAGTTAGAGTAGAAGTTTGTTTCAGAAGTCAGAGGGCATATACTTCCTCCTAGAAACCTCAAGGTAGGGGCATCTGGGGAGCTCAGTCAGTTAAGCAGCCAAGTTTGGCTCAAGTCATGATCTCACAGTTGGAGAGCTCGAGCCCTGCATCTGGCTCTCTGCTATCAGGGCAGAGCCCGCTTCGGATCTTCTGTCTCCCTCTCTCTCTGCCCTTCCCCCACTTTCTGTCTCTCTCCCTCTCTCTCAAAAATAAATAAACATTAAACACGCACACACACACACACAAACTTCAAGAAAGTTGGGCTGAGGTTGAGTCTGGCTAAGAATAATGTCCCCCTGTGGTTTGGAAATTACGACAACACAAATTAGGAACAGTGGTTTGAACTGCTAAGGGATGGAAGAAAAATTTGTCATGGTCCATGAGAGGGAAAATTCATCACATGGAAGGTCACAGGCCTGGCTGGAACATATTGAAGGAAACTGAGGTCGGACAAAGGATCAAAAAGTCATTGGATGCCAAGAGCAGGGCTGTGTTCACCTCCAAAATCTGCAGCTCAAGTTCTTACTGCTGGCTTGTGCTTCACTGAATCCAAGACCAGATATGATGTGTAATGGAAACCCTGACCGTGGTACCTCTGAACCTGGGCAGAGTTCTCAGGTATGGCAACCAAGGTACTCTCACTGCTTTCTCACTACACCGTTGGTCCTGGAGCAATTATAACCCACAGTGCGTTAGGAAACTTGCCCCCATCTTGAGAAAATAGACCTCAAAATAAACACTTTGAGATTCTGTGGAGAATAACTGAAAGGATATGAAAATATCCTTTTGTTTATGCAGGTACCAGTTGCTCGATCTCGTCTCAAGTTTGAAGTAAAACAATTCTGGATTGAAACTTTGTCTCAGTGACATTTCTCCTGCAGAAGCTGACCAAGGGTGAAGAGGAAGGCTGCCCAAACTCTTTGAGTTGCTGTTCTGCGTAGAGAGGTTAATACCATGTTCCCTCTCATTGAATCCGACTACAATCCGATGGGGTTGCTAAGAGGGCTTCCACTTTACCTGGAAGGAAACCAAGGCCAGGGAGAGGAAGTGATTTAGGCTTGGTAGCAGCATCGTTAGAAATCAATGAAAGATTTGGCCCAAATCCTGTGGTGGTCCAGGTTATTCAACTTCAACAAGGTGAGACAGAATTGTCAGACTGATCTGGAACAATTGAAAGGAGGCTTAAAACTCTTTAAAGCTGGGGCACCTGGGTGGCTCAGTCGGCTAAGCCCTGACTTCTGCTCGAGTCATGATCCCATGTTCTTCAGTTCAAGCCCCATGTGGAGCTCTTTACTGACAGTGTGAAACCTGCTTAGGATTCTCTCTCTCTCTCCCTCTCTCTGCCCCTCCCCCACTCACACTCGTGCTCTCTCTCTCTTTCTAAAAAATAAATAAATATTTTTAAAAAGTCTTTAAAGCAATGATGATGCTTTAAAGAAACTACACTATTCCCATCTTACAACTGAAAGGATGTGTCATTGCCAGAAAAGTCAGGAAGCAAATGATTTCAGAATAAGAGGGTTTTCCCTGACAAGAAAGTATAGTAAATCATTTCAACAGAAATCTATCTAGTCCTCTTTTTTCTAATTTCTCCAAAGACAAATAAAACTTGTAAATTTGATCTCACCCTTCAGATTGGCTTTTATGAATCACTCACTAACATCTCCCAGTGCTTTCTATTGCTGCTTATTTTCAAACTGACAATTTCAGACATCGTTTCAAGTATCAGTAAGCTCTCTATTTTCTATAAATGTATAAATATAAAATTTATAAATATATTCATATTTATGTATATTGAATCATACTATAATTATAAATACATACAATATATACATATAGATACATGTGATTATATGTATATGTATACCTATGTGTAATTATACATATGTGACATTTTAAAAGATCTTTTTAGGGGCGCCTGGGTGGCTCAGTCGGTTGAGCATCTGACTTCAGCTCAGGTTATGATCTTGCAGTTTGTGAGTTCGAGCCCCGCGTCGGGCTCTGTGCTGACAGCTTGGAGCCTGGAGCCTGCCTTGGATTCTGTGTCTCCCTCTCTGCTCCTAACCCACTCGCATTCTGTCTCCATCTCTCTCAAAAAATAAATAAACATTAAAAAAATAAGAGATTTTTTTAATGTTTATTTATTTTTTGAGAAAGAGAGAGAGAGAAGAGAGAGACAGAGCATGAGTGGGGGAGGGACAGAGAGAGAGGGAGAGCAGGGTCCAGGCTCTGAGCAGACAACATGGAGCCCAACGCAGGGCTCAAACCCACTAACCATGAGATCATGAACTGAGCCGAGGCCGGAGGCTGAACTGACTGAACCACCCAGGTGCCTCTACATATGTGAAATTTGCAAATATATTATATGTAATAAAATTATATGACTTTATAAAAATCTTTCAAAGGTAATACAAAACTATTCTGAGTCATCTGGATGTTCACTTTCTAATCAAGATCGTCTAATTTTAATTGTCACTGGCTTTTGGTGCCTACAGCTGTTTAGATATCTGATTTCATGGTTTGTATCTTAATGAGAAAAGAATAAAAGCAGACCTAACTGATTCATTCATGCCAAGTGAAGGCCAAATGATGTGCATGCTAGGAATGACAGGAGCACAGTAGATCAAAATCCAAAAAGCACCGGGACCCTGAGTCTCTGCATTCGATTCAGCAGTGACAGCACCCCTGATACAAGAACCCACACCCCGGCCATCAGCGTCCTTTCATGTTTCAAGTAGATGCTTGGTTTCATCAAAACAAAACCATCTGTCACGTTAAATTAAATGTTACTATGAATAGTGTTGGTTTTGTAATTTTGCTTATATATGATTTGAAATTTTATTTTGTTTATTAAGATTTATATCCAGTTTTGTGACTTTATATGCATAAATAATGTTATTATATATGAAATCAATTTAAACCAACGCTGGGAAAGGAGTCCTTAAGGGTAACTTTTATTTGTAATTCAGGTGTCTGAAGTGCAACTCTACCATTTTATTTGACTGCTGTCCTTTACCAGACACCTTACAGGTGATTATATCCCTTTACCTACATTTCCTATATATCCTATGCCAATCACCTTTACAGGTGGTTATATTCCAGTCCTGTAACTGAGAAGGAGGGGAACGTGGTATTACTTAGAGTGGTAGCAAAACATTTCTAAATTTGAAGAGGAGATTATCTTGTGTCATGGTGGCTTCTTTCAATTCTGAAGAGTTCTAAACTGCAAGCATGCGCATTTCTCTTTATTGTGCTGTACATTAACTGAATTTTTATATATGAATGAAAAACATTATAATCTATTATATCTACTTTGTGGTAAAGTTTTTGTTTAGAATATTGACACTTTAAGAGTTAAAAGAACTGTTAAATTCAACCCCATCACACACACACACACACACACACGCCCTATGTTTACCATTTAAAACAAACAAGGCCTTAGAGAAACTGAATGACTTCTCACACAATTTTCTGGTATTTAAAATGAGCAGCGTCTGCCTTCCCCAGCGTACTCAGGGCTTTGTGAAGACAGGGGTCTCTTATACCAGATTCCTTCTGTATCCACAATGTTGGGTGCATATTTAATGAGAAAAGAGGAGGGGTAGGAGAAGGGCAAAACAATGAGATGGATACAAAAAAAAGGAGGGAGGAGAGAAGGAGGAAGAGAAGAAAACAGAGCTAGGTCAGGTGTGCAAACTCCTAATCTATTCTTGTTAGTACACCATACTCCATACAAAACTGAAAATTTCCTAGATTTTTCAGGCTTTCCACTTGAGGTTTTAATTCTGCTATCATACAGAAAGGCCCACAAGAACTGAAGCCAGCTTACCAGGAAATCATAATTGAATACAGCTGTATGGAAGCAAGGACCATGTATATTTTGCTAAAGCTATACTCTCAAGCCCAGCACAATGTCTGGCCTAGAGTGCGTGCTCAGAAAGTATTTATTGGATGAATACATGTAGGCATTTGGGGAAAGACTAGGGAAAACTGTTGCAGCCAGCCCGTAAGAATCTGTAAGTCTTCAGAAGTGATTATCAATTTTTGCAAGAAAATCAAAACGCCCCTTAGGAAATGAATTACATAAAAATTGTCTTGAATCTGACAGTGTAACATGAGAATATGCATATTAAAAGGAGAATACGAATAGAATTAATCACAATGTGAAGAAAATAAAGTGAAATCCTTTAGTAAAACACTAGAGAAAGAAACCCTCTGAAATTAAGATTAGACAGTTGGTAAATTGCTCTAGGGGACACAGTGATCTCTCCCAACTAAGCCAAATACAGAGTATGCCCCAAGAATGAATGACTGCTGTTAACCAGCTGTGTTGCACAAGGTCATGTGCAGATGCTGCAGACAAAGCAAGTGCAATGAAAAAAAAACCTCAATAGGAGGATCAAGCAATGGCTGAGGCTGGGGAAGCAAGCAGTCAGGGGATCTTACAGGGGGTCAGTTGTGGGGTGAAGCCTCTCATTATTGCACCATGGAGTGGCAACGACGGCTCTAGCTTTGGCATTGGTAGACTTGGTTGGGGACACTTCCCAACCATGTGACTTTGGACTAATTACCTACCTTCCTTGAGCTTTAGTTTTTATATTAAAATAAGACAATGCTATTTGCATTAGAGTGAATATGTATATAGTTGTTAACATGTAATATGCACCTAATGAGGTACTTTTAAATCATCATCTCAGCATCAGAGATCTTTGAACATACGGAGGGAAAAATACGGTTATGCTGTTTCACTTTTGCATTTCTAACAAGTTCCTAGCTCATGCCAATGGGGCTGATTAGGGACGCACATTGAGAAGCCAGGTTGGACCCTTTCAGAATATCTGGTTGTCCTCCAGAACGGCAGTCCAACAAGATCTGCAAGCGATTCCTATGTACTCTAAAGTCTGAGCAACACTAATCTAGAATATGGATTTTCTGATTTAAGAGGGAAAGTTCCTCCTTCAAGAGACGCTACGTGGACTAATTTCCATTGCCCTAAACAACAACAACAAAGTGATTTTAATGGGACACATTGTCTCGAGTTTTCTCCTCTCTGGGTCCTATGGGAAAAACGGTCAATGAAGGAGGAGGCCGATGCCCACGAGGAGTTAAACCACATTCATTATCACTGAGGCAGTTAAGCTGGTGCCGGTCTCTCTTGCTTTTTATAGAATGAGGATTTGATAGAGCTGAGCTGGTGTGTTCTTAGAGTGTTACAGCAAGGCCAAAGTGGATCAGCTGCTATCACGGCCCCTTTAAGCCTTTCTTTCTGTGGCTTGGTTCGTTTTCAAAGGCAAGGAGCGGAAAAGGTGCCAAGTGCCTCATCCTGTCCACGGAGCTACACTGTCCCACAGCTCTGCACAAAAAGTGCCCGTTATGGCCTCACGTTTGCTGACTGAATGTATATGAAGAAGCAGCTATCCCACTTGTCCTGGGGCCTCTATGGGAAAGGTTTATCATTGGGGCATGTAAAGGGACACCTGGTTAGACACAACAGAACATGTTTCCTATCTGAGTGTCTGTCCTGAACCTGACGTGGACAGTACAAAAATAGGCTCCTGAATCACTATTGACCAGGCTTTGAGGAAATGGAAATAGAGAAGAGGAAAAGGGCATGGGAGGACTATTGTAGCTATTTTAGCAATGGAGAACAAAGAAAGAAGGTAGAAAGAGGGAAATATTTTTAATACATTATGTTGTATCCATGGTAAGCTATTTATTCATATTGTTTTTCTCTGGAAGTCCAATTAAATAATGCAATATGGCTATCGAAGCCAGCATGCCAAGAGCTCCATTAAATAAATGGATAGAATTAAGTTTCTAGCTCTGAAGAAGAATTAAAATCACACACAAAAAGAGAATCTTGGATTTATGTCCCCTGGCTCCCCATTATCTTATATGGGGAAGAATCTTATATGACTGCAGGGTAAGGACTGAATAGAATCTGCTTATGGATACTCACTCCCCAACCTGGAGCTCCAGCGTTGGCAAAATGGAGGTGAAGCAGGAAACCAGCGCCTAAGTGAACAGTTGTGTCTAATTACAATCTCCCATTGAAGTAGCCTCATCCTCTCTGGGGTCTGCAAATCCATGCTCACTGCTCCCTCTGCTGGATCTGCAAGAATAGAGGGCCAGATTTATAAATTCCAACTCCTTCATTTTATGGGTCCTCTATGAACCAAGCACCTGCTCTGAAGTACAGAACGACATTTTAATGACATTTTAATGGGGAGAAAAAAGGCTCCTTACATTTTGCTGACAGTTCGTGTTACAGGATAGGAAAAATAAAGCACAACAGTATAAGTTATTCCCCAGAAAAGAAAAATATAAGGGCCCCAAGAAGAAATACCTTCTAGGGATACCTGGGTGACTCAGTGGGTTAAGCATCCAACTCACAATTTTGGTTCAGGTCATGATCTCATGGTTCATGAGTTTGAGTCCTGGGTCAGTCTCTGCGCTAACAGTGAGGGAAATGCTTGGGATTCTCTGTCTCTCCCTCTCTTTCCATTCCTCCCTGCTTGTGCTCTCTCGCTCTCTCAAAATAAATAAACTTAGGGGCGCCTGGGTGGCGCAGTCGGTTAAGCGTCCGACTTCAGCCAGGTCACGATCTCGCGGTCGGTGAGTTCGAGCCCCGCGTCGGGCTCTGGGCTGATGGCTCAGAGCCTGGAGCCTGTTTCCGATTCTGTGTCTCCCTCTCTCTCTGCCCCTCCCCCGTTCATGCTCTGTCTCTCTCTGTCCCAAAAATAAATAAACGTTGAAAAAAAAAATTTAAAAAAAACTTAAAAAAAATACCTTCTAAATAGCAAAAATATAAATATATTATAAAAAATATCCCTAGAAAGAATGAATAAATATTCTCCATGTGCTAGTGAAACAACAGTTATGCAACTTCCTCTCCTCTTTTTCTTTCCCACAACCACCCCCAGCACAAAGAGGGGTTCCTTCTTCCTCAGAGCAAATGGCAATGCTCTTGGCATGCTGGCTTTGATGGTGATATTGCATTATTTAAATGGGCTTCCAGAGAAAACCAGTAAGAATAAATAGCTTACCATGGACACAACATAATCTATTAAAAGTATTTCCCTCTTTCTACCCTCTTTCTTTGTTCTCCATTGCTAAAATAGTTTGTGATGAACATCCCTCCCCAAACTCTCCTATGCTAGTGAGGAAGCTTTTCAGGGGATAATTTTTTAAAAATTTATTATGGATAATTTCAGACCTATGCAAAAGTTAAAAAATAGGACTCTCTTCCATATATTCACCATCCAACTTCAACAGTTATTAACAGAGGGCCAGTCCAAAGTGTCTGCACCCCTACTAATTTCCCTCGGTTGTATTATTTTCAAGTAAATTTCACACATGTTATTTCACTCATAAATATTTCAGTATTCATTTTAAAATATAAGGATGATTTTTTAAAACATAAATAATCGGGGGAGCCTGGGTGGCGCAGTCGGTTAAGCGTCCGACTTCAGCCAGGTCACGATCTCGCGGTCTGTGAGTTCGAGCCCCGCGTCAGGCTCTGGGCTGATGGCTCGGAGCCTGGAGCCTGTTTCCGATTCTGTGTCTCCCTCTCTCTCTGCCCCTCCCCCGTTCATGCTCCCTCTGTCCCAAAAATAAATAAACGTTGAAAAAAAAATTTAAAAAAATAAATAAATAAAAAAATAAAACATAAATAATCGTTTTACACCTCAAAATTATCAAGTCCTTAATAACAAGTATCCAGTAAATGTTCAAATTCCAACTGCCTATAACCGTCATTATTTTTTTACAGTTTGTTTTGAATTAAGTTCCAAATAAGGTGCACACATTGTGCTTGGTTGATATGTCTTTTAAGATATTTTAGTGTATACATTCCTCCACTGACTCTCCTTTTTCTTGTGATTTATTTTTTATGAAACCAGATTATTGTCCTATAGAATTTTCCAGAATCAGGATTTTGTCTGCTGCATCTCAGTGATATAGTTAAATAGGCTTGGGGGTGCCTTTGTCGGCCCCTATTTCTGCATATTGTGTAACTATGGTAAGAATAAAATACTGCATGTTTGGGAAAAAATATATTGGTAGTTGGACCTAGAGGCATGCCGGGTTTAGGCTTAATTCTATTTAGCAAGAAGACTTCATAGGCAGTGGGCGTGTTCTTCCATCTCAAGGCATCTAACACCTGATTATCATTCCTTTTGTTCTGTTCACAGTTGTTGATGCTCAGTGCCTAAACCATTCATTCTTTGTGGGTGGAAAAGTTATTATATTCTAATTCGACTTCTTATTCATTTGTTAATTGGAATAGTTCTACAGAAGTATACTAGTATTTGGTTACCCAGTGATAGAGTTTGGATAAGAAAGGCAAGAGAAATGACTATTATTTCTATTTGCCAGTTAGCAAACTAATGAGTTGGTTCCCTTGAATCCTCCAGAGAAAACCAATTGGTTTTGTTTCTAGCCAGCTGTTCTTAAAGAAACTCTAAGGCTAGTCTTGAAATGGTTGGGTTGTGACATAATTCACATCTTTCCACAAATTAATTATCAATTTGGGTATTTATTTTCATTCTATCACTTTTTGAACAACAATATGTATTTTCAGTCTTTCAGTTGGATAGGTGTTTTCTTTCATTCAGCTTGGGTTTACCTCTTCTTTCTTGCACAACCTTGAACATTTATTTATAATCAGACTCTCTCATCCTGTTTCACACATAAGTCTACTCATTCATGCATTTGTTCATTTATATGTTTGTGTATGAAACAATGCCTGTTGAGTGACAACTGTATACCAAGCATTGTTCTAAAACATAAAAATCCCTTTCTTCTTGGAATTGTATCCCGATGAAGAAGACAACAAACACAGACACATACACAGATACATCTGCACAGAGAGACGTGCACAGACACAGAAACACACACACCAACATGCACACACAGACAACACACACGCACGCACACATACACTTCAACATACAGAAACACTTCCTCCTGTTTTCAATTTCAATTTCATCCTCTTATTTTTGTTCCCTTTTCTTGCCAAGGAGACTGGCATCAGTTTTAGAGCCTTCTGAGTTCCAGTACTAAGGCTGTGTTTTGGTTGGCAGTTGGCAGTAAGAGGAGGTGCAGAAGACGCAGTTAGGACGGACAGGCTGGCTTCTGAGACCGTGAATGTATACGTGTTTCCACGTGCATGTTTGTATATCCTGCTGTGCATGTGTGCTGACCCGCCCGGTGGTTAATCAGGGAAATTTGAGGACCAGAAACTATGTCTCTGAAAATGCCAGTGTGGAACATACGAAAGAGATCATATTCATGCGTGTGCTAAACGCTCTGGTAGCAGGGATACAACTTTTTCGAACTGTGAATACTTGAGTTCTGTGCCATAACTAGCATTTCTTAATATGATGCATATTCGAATCTCAGGAGAGCTTATAAAAATGACTGATGCTGGGCCATATGCGAATAAATAACATTTTTAGGGGTTGGGAATGGGCATTGTTTAAAAAGCTTCCCAAGTGATTCTAATGTGCAACCAGGATTGAGAACAGGAGCCTAAATTAACCAGCTTTGTGATAGGTAATGAGAGTAATAATCAAATAAATGAAGTTAATTTCCTAATACTATCAGTAGAGGGCAGCACTGCCTCAATAATTAAAGAATTCAAACCTCTCGTATTAAACTGATAGATTTTTTTTCAGCATTTTAAATTAAATATTCCACTATTATAAAACTATTTTTTCTTATTCTACAACAATGTAAGCTTTAACTCTATTTTGTAATTCTATAAAATTTACATTAATTAAAAGTTTAAACCTCTGATCTAGATTCCGAACAGAATTTAGTAATTTCAACAATGACCCAAAGGCCATTCTAAATTGCATTGTTTTAAAGCAACATTATTTTAAACCAGAGATGAAAAACTCAAAAAAGTTACCATAATAAATAACATGTATGTTTTTTGTTTGTTTTTTAAGTTTATTTAAAAGAGGGGGAACAAGAGAGAGAGAATGCAAGCAGGGGAGGGGCAGAGAGAGAGGGAGATAGAGAGTCCCAAACAGGCTCCGTGCTGCCAGTGCAGAGTCCAATGTGGGGCTCGAACTCATGAAGTGCGAGATGGTGACCTGAGCTAAAATCAAGAGTCGGACCCTTAACCGACTGAGCCACCCAGGTAGCCCAAATTTATGTTTTAATAAAAGCTAGAGAAAATATTTCTGGATTTGGTAAATTATATACAACATTTTTTAATAACATGAGTTTTCAGCATATGATTGATTTTCAATCCTAGAAATTCAAAATACAAAATGCAGCAAAGAGATATGGAAAGAATTCCTGTGAAAGTATTTCACAAAACTGCATCAGTTTCTTAGAATAATCAATAAATGTATGGTGTATTATTGAGATTCAGCAGGTGGAAGAATTCTTGAGCCAATAACTCAGTCTTCTTCATTTAAAGATTCTCATTTATTTCAAACACATGAAAATACATGACTTTAAAAATGCCTTGATTTCCACACTATATTTAACATGTGTGGGGCCTAATAATAATATAATAGAGAGTGTACTCAATCTGATAAAGAGTAGGTTGAAATTGATTATTCCCTAAATTTTCTTGGGGAGGAGGGGGATGTGTGGCTTGGTGGGTTACTCTTGGAGAAGCAGTAGTAGGCTTTCTTACACAGGCTTACACAGATGGCACCAAAGGGATCTTCCTTGCCTCTTACCTTCACTCACTGTGAATATATAATAATTTAAAAAGCGGGATCACTTCTAAAAACTAAAAAGTATCATAACAGAAGTCTAAAAATAAAGGGTGTCATTTTACAATGGGACCTGTTTTCTATCTCACGGTTCTGTCCTTTGTCACATTTTGGTATCATTTCAGTAGAATACTTAAAATGAATAAATAAATCTACTTTTTTGAAGAATTAATATAGATAAATTCCACGAAATTAACACTTTGCCATGTTCATAGACATACGGATATAGTCATTTGCATAGAGGACCCATTTTCCTACAGACACACGCACACCCTCCACAGCCTTCACCTGTTGACACTAGACTTCAATAAAATGGTGTCTCTAGTAAAATTCGGTTCAATTCATAGACTATACTGAAAAACTCGCATTCATGTAAAAATTGTCATTCAACAACACAGCCTCGAAATCCACATAAATTGCAGTTTTTTACCCCAGAGGTCTTGTCACATGTAAGCAAAACATAAGATGTTTCACTACATCCTTAGAGCACTTGAAGAAGACAGAAGACAATAAACTAGTTCTACCCACATTTATGTGGCAGAAAGTTGCTTAGAGCCCAATAAGAAAGGTGAAAACCATCAAAGACAGCTCCTGTCCTGTAAATAATGTCTCTCTTTTTGAGCAATGAAACTTTGTACCTGATCCCTCGAGCAGAAATACTTCTCATCTCTAGAGATGCCAAATTGCCTGTCTGTGTACTTGTGACACTCATGTTTTAGCTTATAAAATGAAAACGAGATAAAATACAATGCTAACAGACAGCAAGAAGAACTTCTACACAAGCGCACAAGGGCGATAAGCAATTATAATGGCACATTCAGAACACTCTGCCACTCCCAAGTCTGCTGGTCTCCTTTCCTTTCTTACAGTCATGGGAGCTGTTTGGTCACTTTAGCGTACAAGAGTCAACTGACTCCCCACTGCCTTTGCCACAGCCCTGCAAGCTTAGGATGGAAAACAATTTCGACATTCGCCACTTGGACTCCCGCCCTTAGCAAGCACATTTGTTGTTCATACATGGTCTTTTGGCTGCCTTCTCTCCCAGCCATCTGTTAAGAGAGGCATTGTGCCTGCTCTGATGGGATGGTGCCACTTTTTCTAAGAGACTCTCACAAAATATATGTCTTAACTACCTTGACTTCACAAATTTCAAAGGAGTTTGTTTACTGACTGGAATTACATTTTAAAAGTCAGCAGAGCTGCATAATTAAGGACTAAATTCTGTGTCCAGATAACTTGCGAGATTCCTAAAAGAATTATTCTAGACTTACTTTCAATGGGTGGACAATGAAATTGAATGCTGCATTTTCCATGATTGAATGCAGGATATAAATACAGCTGCACGCATCATTGCTTTCTCCTTTCATGTGACCAGCCCTGAGAAAACAACGACCATACACCTGTTTTCCCCTCATCCTTAGGGCCACACATGTCTCATCGATTACAAAGGTTGTTTATGTACTTGGAATATTTGATTTGCATATAATTGATTTTGGCTCCGTCTATGTGGGCCCCGATTGTCATTAGCAAGTCCGTGGTAGTGATAGTGGATTTACTCTCCGAAATCCTTAAGGACAAGAGAAGGTTGGGCTGAGCCTTTTGCACATTTCAGCTAGTACATTTTCAAGTTCACCATTTCCCCTTGAGGTTAAAATATGCTTCTTACCAGATTCTTAAGCATCCGGAGTGGAATGTGAGCCCATCTCCGGGTCTATGTTATATTCATCTTTCTAGTAGATAGGTCATCATGTTTTGCCGCCAGATTGCATGTCCTTCCGCGTTTGCCTGGTAACCATTTCACGTATCTACATCTGAATTGGCAAGCAACGCTAATTTGGGGAGACAGCCTAAAGAGTCCAGCCAAACACCACCTCAACGAACTCTAGCTCTGGATCACACAATAAATATTGCAGTTGTGGGGGCGCCTGGGTGGCTCAGTCGGTTAGTCGTCTGACTTTGGCTCAGGTCATGATCTCCTGGTCCATGAGTTCAAGTCCCACATTGGGCTCTGTGCTGAAGGCTCAGAGCCCGGATCCTGCTTCAGATTCTGTGCCTCCCTCTCTCTCTGCCCCTCCCACACTCGTGTTCTCTCTCACGCTCAAAAGTAAATAATAAAACATTAAAGAAATACTGCTGTTGTGTATGGATATGATCAGATCTCATCATTTCAACGTCCTTTTCCTCCAAAATTCCAGTTAAAAAAGAGTGATTTCTTAACTGAAAGCTAACATCGAAAGAATTACCTAAAATCACCTATATATATAAAAAAAAAATTACCAAATTTATAGTATCATGCTCCTGTTAAGGACTAAATGATTATTAGTAATTTGGTTTTATGTAGAAAGTGAATTTATGATTTTTTCCCCAAAGTGTATGGTGAGGAAGATAAACTATCTCACTTATTCCAGGGAGGATTTGGGGCAGGTTATAGGCAGCATTGAGTGAAATAGTTACTTGGTGTGGGGAGCATTCTGCACAGAATGAGGTCATTCTGCAAGTGAGGTAACGAGGATCGAAAAGAGGAATATCAGGATGGAAAGGGCAAACAGCAGAAGGAAGTTCTCATGAGCTGAACGACGGTAATGGGATAGAAACACGGTGAAATGAGTTCACCGAATCGTTCAACGGAGTGCAATAGGAGCCTCATTACTGAGTGTAAGGAATCTGACCCTAAAGTCCAGAGATGGGAACCCACGTTCGTGCTGTGAACTGGGCTATGGTATGGTGATCTAGGCCAGGGTGAGCCTGAATGTAGCCTGAAGAATCAGTCACGGTGGGACAAGGCCTAAGCAGGCAGACAGCTGATTGCAAACCTGAAGTGTTCCAGCTAGAGAGAGGTAGGTATTGCCTTTGGCTCTGAGCTCTTTGAGTGGAAACAGCATGTGAATCTTACACATCATTGCATTTCCAGGGCTGAGTACAGAACAATAGTACATAGTAGGTGCTCAGTAAATACGGTTAACCAAATGAAGGTGTAAGAGAAACGAGTTTTGGGTGATGGTTCGAAGAAGAGCACGAATTTTCAGCAACGGAATGGTTTTTATGTGTGAATGGTAGCTATTCTCTATAACAAATCTTCTTGAGTTGGAACCAGAAGTGGATTTACAACAAAGTACATAAGCTTAAATTTCAGGTCCCTTCACTTTTCTGCAGGTTGCCTTCCAAGATTTAACCATGTGTGTATGTGTCATCTTTTTGTAAAATCATCAAAAGAAAGACAATGACAACAGGTGAGTCTACCATCCCCTTCCACTCTGACTTTCCCTCAATCACTCTTGCCTTTATACTGGGGTGGCATTGTAGAGTAGCTGTGATCCTTTTTGGAATCTGGCCAACAGGAAGTTGAATTGAAGGTATGGTTAGCTGTGGTTTAGTGAGATACAGTTATGTGTTTGGCTGTCATTTTTGAGTGTAGCTAAGCTGTCCTAGGAACACTCCTTCTGCCTGCTGGGACAACTCATCCAGTATTGTGACACAAAGGGCCAGGAACAGAGGAAATATCAAACAAAATAGCCTGCTGGCAGAGAAAATTCTCTGGCAGTGTCCTACAATAACCCCAATACCCAAAGAATGCGCAGTAGAGGAGAAACAAGGTTTTAACTATTTTGAGGTAGAAGCTAGTTTTTAGAAAACTTTCCCTCTTATCTGATGTGTAAAATTATAAGCCACGTTCTCAATTTTCACCAATACCTAATTAAAAAAGAAGTTATTCCCCTGGAGAATGTGCTCAGTTATGTAGTACAGAGTACTGCAAATTCACCACGTATTTTTTTCCCTTTTCTATGGGAATCTCATGAAATAGAATTTATCAGAATTTTTATATTGGTAAGGCATAAACTTTTGTCAAAAATACAGATAGTGATATGTTTGTGTGTGAATTTACATATTTTATGTATCCCAATTATCAATAATCAAAAACTAATAAAGATCTTTCACTCATCAAGAAGATGTAATAATGATTAGCACAGTACCTAAAAATTGAGCCCCAAAATAAAATAGACAGAACTGGAAAGAGATACAGACAATTCAACAGTTGTTGGATACTTCAGTATTCCATTTTCAATAATAGGACAACCAGATAGAAGATCAACAAGGAATTAGAGGAGTTGATTACCACATAAACCACTAGACTTAACACACATCTAAAAAACATCCCACCCCAAATAGAAGACTCGTTCTTCTCAAGTGCACATGGAACATTCTCCAGGAGAGAATATGTTATTTCCATAGAACCAACTCAATAAATTTAAAAGTACTGAAATCAGTCAAAGTATGTTCTGTGACCACAATGGAATAAAATTAGAAATCAGTAACAGAAAGGAATTTGGAAAATTCACAAATATGCGGCTTAAACAACATACTTTTAAATAATCAATGGGTCAAAATGAAATCAAAAGGATATTTAAGAAAACCTTCTAGATAAATGAAGTGAAACAGAGTGTACCAACTTTTATGGGATGCAAGTAAAGCAGCACTTGGAGGAAATTTAGCCATAAATGGCTATATCTTAAACCAAATGTTGTTACTTTTTTTTCTTTATTTTAAAGATTTTTTTAAAGTAATTCCTATACCCAATGTGGGGCCTGAACCCACAACCCTGATAATCAAGTTGCATGCTCAACTGACTTCGCCAGCCAGGCACTGCATAAGTTGTTTCTTTGAAAAGATTAATGAAGTTTATACAAACTTAAGATTTATGAGACAGAGAGAGAGAGAGAGAGGGAGCTCAAGTTTCTAAAAACCAGGAATGAAAGAGGCAACATTACTATCGACCTTAGAGAAATAAAAAGGATTATAAAGGAATATTACGAGTAACTGTTTATCAACAAATTATATAACCTAGATGAAATTGATAAATTACTAAAAAGACAAAAGCTACTGACTAAAGAAGAAAATCTGAATAGATCTGAAACAAGTAAGAAGATTGAGTTAGCAATCTAAAAACTTCTCATAAAGAAAAGCCCAAGATCAAATGGCTTCATGGAGGAATTCTATCAAACACTTATTTTTTTTAACTTTTTAATGTTTATTTTTGAGAGAGAGAGAGAGAGAGAGAGAGAGACAGAGAACAATCAGGGGAGGGGCAGAGCGAGGGAGACACAGAATCTGAAGCAGGTTCCTGGCTCTGATGCAGGGCTGGAACCCACGAACCGTGAGATCATGACCTGAGCCGAAGTCGGACACTTAACCCAGGCGCTCCTATCAAACATTTAAATAAAAATTAATACCAACCTTTAACAAACTCTTTTATAATGTGGAAGAGAAGGGAAATTTTCCTAACTCATCTTATGAGACCAGTATAATTCTGATACCCAAACCAGACAAAGAAAACTACAGACAAATATCTTTTATAAATATGGGTGCATAATATAACAAAAACTCGGTAAAATTCTAGCAAGCTGAATTCAGTAACATTTTAAAAGTATTATATACCACGATCAAGTGGAATTTATTGCATGATTGTTAGGTTGGTTCAACATACAAAAACAATCAATGTAATACACAATTTTAATAGAATAAAGGACTAAAACCACATGATTATCTAAATAAATGTAGAAAAATGATCTGGTAAAGTCCAACACCCTTTCACAATAAAAACATCCAACAAACTAGAAGTAGAAGTGTTTCCTCAACCTGATAAAGGCCATATAGAAAAAAACCCCTGGTAACATCATATTTAATGTGAAAATCTGCATGTCCCCCCCCACCCCATATCAGGAACAAGACAAGAATTTTCACACTTGCCACTTATATTCATTGTTGTACTGAATGTTCTAGATAGGTCAATTAGGCAAGAAAAATAAATAGAAGACATCCAGCTTGAAAAGAAGAATCAATATTATCTCTGTTTACAGATGATATCATCTTGTACATTTAAAATAATAATCTACAAAAAATATTTTAGAATTTATTATCAAACTTTTCATCAAGTTTGCCAGGTACAAAATCAATATACAAAAATAAATTGTATTTTTCTGCAGTAGCAGTGAGCAAACTTAAAATTAAGAAAATGATTCCATTTATAATTTCAAAGAATAAAATGCTTAGGAATAAATTTGCCAGAATAAATTTAAGATTCATTCACTGAAAACCATAAAACAGCATTGAGAGAAATTAGAACAAATCTAAATAAATGGGACCATATCATGTTCATATGGTGGAAGACTTAAAATTAAGATGGCAATAATCTTCAAGGTGCCATACAGATTCAATGCAATCCTCATCAAAATCTCAGCTAACTTTTTTTTCAGAAATTGACAAGATTTTGTAATATTCCAATAGAAATGCAAAGAACCCAGAATCGCCAATCTTGAAAGAGAACCAAGTTGAAAAACTCACGCTTACGCATTTCAAAACCTATGATAAGACCCCTATAATCAATCAGACAGCATTGTATTGACATAAAGATAGATATATAAATTAATGGACTAGAAATGAGAGTTCAGAAATAAACCCTTACATTTATAATTAATTGATTTTCTACAAAAACACCAAGACAATTCCATGGGGGAAAGAACAGTCTTTTCAACCAATGAAGCTGAAACAATTAGCCACATGAAAAAGAATGAATTTGAAACCCTGGCTCATATCATAATAAAATATTAACTCAAAATGGACCAGGCTTACACCAAAGCCAATCAACAAAACAAAAAATAGATAAATTGGACTACATCAAAATTAAAAACTGTGCACCAAAAAACACAATCAAGTGAGAATGTAACTTGCACAATGGGGGGAAATATTTGCAACCATACCTCTGATAAGGGGTTAATATGCAGAATATATAAAGAACTTCTATAAGGGGCACCTGGGTGGCTCCTTTGGTTAAGTGTCCGACATTGGCTCAGGCCATGATCTCATGGTTCATGAGTTCGAGCCCTGCGTCGGGCTCTGTGCTGACAGCTCAGAGCCTGGAGCATGCTTTGGATTCTGTGTCTCCTTCTCTCTCTGCCCCTTCCTCTCTCTCTCTCTCTCTGTCTTTCTCTCTCTCTCTGTCTCTCTCTGTTTTATCTCTTTCTCTGTCTCTCTCTCTTTCAAAAATAAATCATTTTAAAAATTTTTGAAGAACTTCTATAACTCAACAAAGAAAACCAAACAACCTGAATAAAAAATGAGTAAAGGACTTGAAAACCATTTCTCCAAAGACATATAAATGGCCAACTAGCACATAAAAAGATGCCCAACATCACTAATCATTAGGCAAATGCAAGTCAAAAATCACAATGAGATACCCCCTTTTACTCATTAGGATGGCTACTATAAAAACAAAACAAAACAAAACAAGTGTTGACAGGGATGTGGAGAAATTGGAACTCTGGTGCATTGTTGTTGGCAATATAAAACAGTGCAGCTGCTATGGAAAACAGTATGGTATTTATCAAAAAAATTTAATTGAATTACTATATGAACCAGCAAAACCAGTGTATATTTGTACACCCATGTTCATAGCATCAATATTTACAATAGTCAAAAGGTGAAAGCAATTCAAGTGTGCATAAGCAGATGAATGGATAAATGCAATGTGCGTGCACACACACACACAAACACACACACAATTATTCTGCCTAAAAAAGGGAAGGAAATTCTGACACATACTACAACACAGAGGAACCTTGAGGACATTACTCTAAGTGAGATAAACCAGTCATAAAAAGGACAAATGTTATATGATTCCATTTAGATGAGGTACCTAGAGTAACCAAATTCATAGAGACAGAAAGTAGAATCGTGATTGCCAACGGCTGGAAGAGAGGAAACGAAGTGTTCTGGTTTAATGGGTACTGAGTATTGATGGCACAAAATGAGAAGATTCTGGAGATGGATGATGGTGAGGGCTACACAACAATGTTGCTATACTTAATGCCACTAAACTATAAACTTAAAGTGGTTAAAGTAGTAAACTTTACATTACATGTATTTTGCCACAATTCAAAAATGAATCAGACTTAGACATAATAGCTAAAATGTTAAAAACTCTTAGAAGAAAACATAGGTGTAAATGATCATTACCTTGGATTAGATAATGGTTTTTTAATATGACCAAAAGCAGAAGTGGCAAAAGAAAAAAATAGACAAATTAAACTTAAATTAAAAACTTTAGTGCTTCAGGATGCCTGGGTGGCTCAGTCGGTTAAGCATCTGACTCGGTTTTGGCTCAGGTCATGATCTCACAGTTCATGAGTTTGAGACTTGCATCAGGCTCAACGCTGACAGTGCAGAGCCTGCTTGGAATTCTCTCTCTCCCTGTCTCTCTCTCACTCTCTCTCTCTGCCCACGTGCTCTCTCTCTCTCTCTCTATCTCAAAATAAATAAATAAACATTAAATAAAACCTTGGGGGCATTTGGATGGCTCAATCAGTTAAGGGTCCAACTTCAGCTCAGGTCATCATCTCACACCTTGTGAGTTCAAGCACCACAGTGGGCTCTCTGCTGTCAGCACAGAGCCCGATTGGGATCCTCTGTCCCCTTTCTCTGTGCTCCTCCCCCACTGGTTCTCTATTTCTCTCTCTCTCTCTCTCTCTCTCTCTCAAAATAAATAAACTTAAAAAAACTTTTGTTTCAAAGACAACACCAAAGAAAATTTGTATACAAACCACAGAATGGGAGAAAATTATTCAGAGAAAATCTTATATCTGATAAGGGACTAGTATACAGAATATATAAAGAACTCTTACAACTTAACAATAAAAAGATAACCCAATTTAAAAATTGTGCAAAGAATTTGACTAGATAATTCTCCCAAGAGTATATAGGGTGGCAAATATGCATATGAAAGGATCATCATTAGTCGTTAGTCATTAGGGAAATGCAATTCAAAGCCACAAGTACCATTGCACAAGCATTAGGATCGCTATATTAGTAAGATATACAATAACAAAGGTTTGTAAGGATGTGGAGAAATAGGAACCCTCACACAATGTTTGTGGGAATGTAAATGATGCAGCCATTGTGGAAAACAATTTGGAACTTCCTTAAAAAGTTAAACAAAATGATCTAGCAATTCCACTCTTAGGTATTTGCTTAAGAGAAATTAAAATATATATCCATACAAAAAGTAGTATCAGATGTGAATAATTATTCATAGTAGCCAAAAAGTGAAAATAATCCAAATGTCTATCAACTAATGAATGGATGAACAACAGAATATGGTATATCAACACAATGATACTATTCAGCCATAAAAAAGAATGAAGAATAACTGTTATAAGATTGGTGAACTGTTAAAACATTATGCCAAGTGAAAAAAGTCAGATACCAAAAATAACATGTTGTATGACCCCATTCATATGAAATGTCCAGAACAGGAAAATCCACAGGCAAAACGTCAATTAGTAGTTGCTAGGGCTGGGGGTGGGGAATGGGCACTGACTGCTAATGGGAACAGTTTGTTCTGGGAGTGATAAAATTGTTCTGGAATAAAAGATGGTGGTGATGGTTGCAAGGAATTGTGACTATACTAAAACTCATTGGCTTGTACAATATAAAAGGATGAATTTTATGGTATATGAATTACATCATAATTTTTTAAAATTCCTTTTAAAAAAATGTTGTTCCACTGTATTCTTTTTTTTAACTTAAAATTTTTTTAATGTTTATTTTTGAGAGAGAGTGAGAGTGTGAGCAGGGGAAGGGCAGAGAGAGATGGAGATGCAGAATCCAAAGCAGGTGCCAGGCTCTGTGCTGTCAGCACAGAGCCCGATGTGGGGCTCGAACCCACGAACTATGAGATCATGACCTGAGCTGAAGTCAGACGTTAAACCAACTGAGCCACCCGGGCACCTCAATTCTTTTTGTTTTAACTTTAATTCCAATATAGTTAACATACATTTTATATTATATTCAGGTATACAATATAGTGATTCAACACTTCCGTACATCACCCAGTGTTCATCACAACAAGTGCACTGTCTTCTTACTTTTGTTTTCTGAATGCAGTATATCTTTTTTTTTTTAACTCTGTCTTTTTTTCCATTGGTATTAAGCAATCTGATTGTAATGTATTTTGGATAGTTTTTCATGTTTCTTATGTTTAGGTTTTGTTGCAATTCTGGGATCTGTGGGTTTATTGCTTTTATCATCAAATTTTTTTAATTTTCATGCATTAGTTATTCACAATTTTTTTCTCCTGTTACCTCCTCCCTTTCTGGGCATTCTAATTACATCTATGTGATGCTGTTGAAAGTCTTTCCAAAGATCACTGGAGCTGTAGAGTTTTTTCAGGCTTTTGTTCCTCAATTATTTTTAAAATTATCTCTTCAAATTTACTAATCTCATGCAGTTTCTAACCTGTTACTAGTCTCATTCATTGTATTTTCATCTTAAACGTTTATAGTATTCATTTTAAAAATTCAGTTTGTCTTTAAAAATACTCCCACATCTCTCTTAACATCCTTATTCTTTCTTCTTCCTTTTTGGAAATAAGGACTGTAGTAATAGCAACTCTAGTGCCCTTTCTTATCCATTCTACCATCTGTGACATTTCTAGACCTATTTGTACTCATTGGTTTTTCTTATGAGTCACATTTTCTACTTCTTTTCATGCCTAGCATTTTTTATTAGATGCTAGATGTGAATTTCACTTTATTGAATGTTAGATATTCTTGTATTTCATTAAGCATTCTGTCTCCATTCTGATATGCTCACGCAGTTAAGTTACTTGGAAATCATTTCGTCCTTTCAAGGTTTGTCACTAAGCTTTGTCAGGCAGAGTTCGAGCAGCCTGTAGACTCAAGCAAGTTTTCTGCACTACTGAGGCAATACCCTTCAGAAGAGTATGCCTGATTCCATGTATATTATAAGGTTTTTACATTTTGGTTGTTGAACATATACCATTCCCAATGACAGCTCCTAGGATTGCTCCATCTGCTTCTTTTAGGACATTTCCCCCCAAGCTAAAGATAGTTTCCTTACATGCATATGCTGATCAGTCCTCAGGTGTAGATAGTGGGTGGAGGGACTCTGTAAATTTCCCAACTTCTGTCTCTGTGCAGCATTCTCCTCTCCAGTATTTTGTCTTGCAAACTCTAATAACCTTGGTATCCCTGAACTCCAACTCCATCTCTTAAACTATGAGAAACTACTGGGGTCTGCCTGGGCTCCCCTTCCCTGCAAGGTGGCCTAAAGACTCCCCAGGCATTAAGCAGGGCATGGTAGGGCTCCTCTAGTTTGTTTTCCATTTATTAAGAATTTCTATCTGTATGTCTTTTTTGGAAAACTGTCTTTTCATGTCTTCTGTCCATTTCTTAACTGGATTATTTGTTTTTGGGGTGTTGAGTTTGCTAATTTCTTTGTAGATGCTAACCCTTCATTAGATATGTCATTTGCAAATATTTTTGGATACTAACCCCTTATCAGATATGTCGTTTGTAAATATCTTCTCCCATTCTGTAGGCTGCCTTTTAGTTCTGTTGATAGTTTCCTTCTCTGTGCAGAAGATTTTTATTTTGAAGTCCCCATATTTCATTTTTGCTTTTCTTTCCCTTGCCTCTGGTGACATGTCTAGTAAGAAGTTGCTCTGATTGAGGACAAAGAAGTTGCTGCCTGTGTTTCCTCTAGGATTTGGATGGTTTCCTGTCTCACATTTAGGTCTTTCATCAATTTTGAGTTTATTTTTGTAGATGATGTAAGAAAGTGGCCCAGTTTCATTTTTCTGCATGTTGCTGTCTAGTTGTCCCAACATCATTTATTGAATAAACTGTCTTTTTTCCATTGGATATTTTTTCCTTTGTCAAGGTTAGCTGACCATATAGCTGTGGGTCCATTTCTGGGTTTTCTATTCTGTTCCATTGATCTATGTGTCTGTTTTTGTGCCAGTACCTTACTGTCTTGATGACTAGAGCTTTGTAATATAGCTTGAAGTCCAGAATCATGATGCCTCCAGCTTTGGTTTTCTTTTTCAGGAATTGCTGTGGCTATTCGGGGTCTTGTGTGGTTCCATACAAATTTTAGGATTGTTTGTTCTAGCTCTGTGAAAAATGCTGGTGGTATTTTGATGGGGATTGCATTAAATGTGTAGATTTCTTTGTGTAGTATAGACATTTTAACAATGTTTGTTCTTCTAATCCCTGACCGTGGAATGCTTTTCTATTTCTCTTGTCTTCTTCAGTTTCTTTCAATGAAGTCTTCTATAGTTTTCAGAGTACAAATGTTTTACCTCTTTAGTTAGGTTTATTCCTAGGTGTCTTACTGTTTTTGATGCAATTGCAAGTGGGATCAATTCCTTGATTTCTTTTTCTGCTGCTTCGTTATTGGTGATTAGAAAAGCAACAGATTTCTGCACGTTGATTTTATATCATGTGATTTTGCTGAATTCATATATTAGTTCTAGCAATTTTTTGTGGAGTCTTCTGGGTTTTCTACATAGAGTATCATGTTATCTGCAAATAGTGAAAGTTTGATTTCTTCCTTGATGATGTGGATGCCTTTTATTTCTTTTTGTTGTCTCATTGCTGAGGATAAGACTTCCAGATGGCTAACAGACACAGATGTTGAAAGATGTTCAACATCACTCACCATCAGGGAAATACAATCAAACCCATGATGAGATACCACTTCACACCTGTCAGAATGGCTAACAACAACACAAGAAACAACAGGTGTTGGCAAGGATACCACACTGTTGGTGGGATTGCAAACTGATTCAGCAACTCCAGATAACAGTATGGAGTTTCCTCAAAAAGCTAAAAATAGAACTACTCTATTATTCAGCAATTGCACTACAGAGTATTTATCCTAAGAATACAAAAATACAGATTTGAAGGGGTACATGCATCCCGATGTTTATAACAGCATTATCAACAATACCCAATCTATAGAGAGAGCCCAAATGTCCATTGACTGATGAATGGATAAGGAAGATGTGGTATGTATGTACAATGGAATATTACTCAGCAATCAAAAAGAATGAAATCTTGCCATTTGCAATAACGTGGATGGAACTAGAGTGTATTATGTTATGTGAAATAAGTCCGTCCAAGAAAAACAAATACAGTATGATTTCACTCATATGTGGAATTTAAGAAATAAAACAGATAAACATATGGGATGGCAGATAGAGAAAAAAACAAACCATGAAAGACATTTAAAGATAGAGAACAAACTGAGGGTCGATGGAGGGAGAGGGTGAGAGATGGGCTAAATGAGTAATGGGTATTAAGGAGGGCACTTATTATGATAAACACTGGGTTTTGCAAGTGATGAATCACTGAATTCTACTCCTGAAGCCAATATTGCACTGTATATTAACTAACTAGAATTTAAATAAAAATTAAAAAAAAGAAGTTTTGCTGCCCTGTGCTGCCTGGTGTCCATTGTCTGAAAACAATTGTTTCCTATATTTGGCTTGTTTCTGGTTGTTTAAGGTAGGCCAGTGAATCCTGTCACTGTTACTCCATCTTGGCATAAAGTGGAAGTCAAGTTATGTATTTTTTTTATATTCCAAAATCTATGTAATAGGCCTGTTCCAGACTTAGTACTGAAAATTATCACACTAAATTGTTCCTCAGCTACTTCTGAGAATTTCTCAGGTGCTTCCTCTCATATGCTCCAGAATACCTTTCTCAGGTTATTCATTCATTGATTCCCTTATTCACATAATAGATATTTATTGAGTGTTTATAATATTCCAGGTGTTATTGTCACTACTGAGATATGATGAAAGACAAGAAAGAAAATTTTCATGCTTTTAGCAGTTTACGTTTTGTTGGACGGAAGCCAGCATTGAACAAATATATTTCAGAAAGTAGCAGCTACATATAGGAAATAGAGAGTAACTGGACAGAAGGATGCTAATTTAAGTTAGGAGTTACTGAGGAGGTGATACTTGATCTGAGACCTAAATGACAAGAAAGTACGACCAATAGAAAGGACTGAAGAAAGAGAATTCCAAGAGCAACTAGCAAATACAAAGGGCTTGACACTGGAATGAGAAGTGTGTATTTAAGGAACAGAAAAAACAGTGTGGCTGGAATACAGAGTGATGAGGAAAGGGGTGGGATATGAGATAAGAAAGGTATAGACTAACTTTTAATCTCAGTGCAAACACAAAGCAGGTGAGACCTACTTTGCTCATTCCTACCAACATCCCCTTCTCTCTTGAAGGTCTAGCCAATTCTGTTCAAGTGTCTAGTCCTATCCCCAGAGTAAATGCTAATTACTATAAACCAATTACAGCAACCCAATCTATCTGGCTAGTGATTGGTTCAAGAAAAGGCAAGTGACAGAGACCCACACAAAGAGATCTAAAGGGTAGTTTTCTGGGAAGGGTTCCCTTATCTATAAAAGGAGACTCACAAAAGGAGTGAGTTTCATCTTTCACTAAACCAGTGATTCCCAACTGGGAGCAATTTTGTACTCCAGGGGACATTTGGCAACATCTGGATGCTACTGGTATCTAGTGCTTACAGGTCAGGATTACCACTAAGCATCCTATAAGGCATAGAACCATACACACAGCAAAGAATTATCCAGACCTAAATGTTAATATTACCAAGGTTGAGAAACCCTGTATTAGACATTATTGCTTCTAAATGTTATAGCTATCTTGTGACCAGGAAGTTAGCTAATGTGTTAAAGATGAAAAAGTGAAAAAAAACATAAAGACTCTGAGGTTGTACTGATATCTTTCAGTACTAAATCAATCAACTTGTTACTTACAACAACTTTACCTTAGGACTTCTTGTTATGCGAACTATCTGTTTGTCTATAATTTAGGCTATTTTGAGTTAGACTGTTGTATATGGGAGTCAGGAGTCTAGAGGACAGATGATCTATATTTGAGAGTCATCAACAAATTAATGAAATTTGAAGCCCTGGGACTGAAAGAAGGCATAGGTAGAGATATGACATCAGGGAATGCCAATGTTTATAGGTTAAGTGGAGTCAGCAAAGAAGACTAAGGAAAAGAAGTCAGGAACAGCTAGTAATAAAATAACAGCCAACATTCTTACGCTGCATACTATACGCAGGGCACTTTTCTAAATGCTTTATAAATATTAGCTCATTATTCCTTATAACAACCCTATCAGTCAAATCCTATTTTCATTCCATTTTGTATATGAGGATGGTTAGTTATAGGTCAATGAAAATTAATTTGCTGGGATCACAGAGTCAGTGAGTGTGTGAGCTGAGATTCGAACCCAGGCAGTCTGGCACCACAATCTAAATTGCCTTGTCATATGACATCTCCCAAATCAGAAGCATATGTCTCATAGAAGTTGAGAGAAGGAAGTTTTTCAGGAAATAGGGAATAGTCAGTTGTATTGAACACGGTTAATAAACCAAATAAGAGGAGGAGGGTGGTTTCAATTCGGTTTGGCAACATGGAGAACATTGGTGACCTTAACATGACCAGTTTCAGTTCCTCAGATGGGAAAATCAGCTCATTTGTAAGGTTTGAAGGGTGATGAGAAGGTGAGAATTCTAGACTTAAATACATAATTGTATTTATTTATTCATGTTATAAGGAATCATGCATGTGTGTATGTGTGTGTAGGAATTAAATAAAATTCTAGACTTAAGGAATTAAGAGTCAAAATGAGTAATATAGACTTTTGTAGTCAAATTAGTCAGATGCCCACTAGTATATTTAAACCTGGAATAATTATAGAACGGGTATGTGATTTATTTTGCTACCCACCAAGCATTATTAATCTTTTTTCTTTTCAATTGACTTCTTTCCTAGATCTTTTCTTTCTCTACTTTTATCTTCTCATTTTGCCTGCTTTGAAATAGAGACCTGTGCCTCTGGCAGGAACACAGCCATGTCTGTCAAATTATGGCCCTGACTATCACTAAGGCATTGAATTCCACAAGTACGTGCCTCTTAACCTGTAACGAGCAGCAGGTTACTGTAATTCCGTGTGTGAATTTCTGGGATAAACATTACAGGCGTTTCTTTCGTTGTGATAAATATCTAGGAAATCTCACTGCAATCTTGGCATAGTAAATCTTAAATCCGAGTATATCCTAGAGTCAAACCAAATATATTACACAGGGATTATAAACAAATCAGATAACAGTTTTGTTTGCATCTACCAGTTTTAAGAAGGTATCTTATGGTATCAATGTATTCTTTAGAGAATTGGCTGGTGCTACAACATTCTGCTATATTTCATTATTAAAGTGACTGGTGGTTCAAATTCTTAAACTGGACTTTAAGCATGATGGATATGAAACTATACTTCTAGTAATAATAAACTCATTTTTATGGATTAAGAGGAATATTCTGAGAGGGGAACCACAGACAATAAACAAATGAAGCATATTCAATTATTATTTCATCTGAATAATGTTTTCTCTATGGATAAAGTCACAGCCATGAGTCCGCTGAAGTGGCATTATGATATGATGTTAACTGTGTGTGAAGTCCTGTGTTCACAAGGGCAGAATTATTACATTTCTATGTAAATAAAACATCATTATCAAAGTGTAAGGTGTTTGCCTTTGCTTTTGTTGTCCTACATTTTCATGTTAATAATCACAGAGGAAAGGGACACTAGGCTGCAGATGTACAGCCCAGAGAGAATGTTTGCAACTAACTAGTGGTATGATGTTAGCCAGTTACTTAATCCATCTGAGTCTCAATTTTCTTACCTGCAAACTGGGAATAATAATACCTACTTTGCATGTAAAAATCACTCAGTAAATGTTTTCTAATCTTGGCTTTAGTAGGGCTGATATCACATTTATGTACAGAAATCAGCGTGCCATCAGTGTAACGATCCTTGCCATTTTGCTGGAATAGGCAATGGAGGGTAATTCTGGTCTAGAAATCTTTAAGCACACAGAAGATATTCATTCATTTGGACACATACCAATCTAGGCCTAAATTAAAAAGGACAAATTAGATGACTTGTGAGGTCTAGTTCTCTTTCCAACTGAAACAAAAAGATAAATATCTTGCATAAATAAATATTAATCCAAGTATGGTGCACGTTGAGATAAAACTGTAGGAATTGCCTGGCCATTTACTTGTTTAGTGTCCCTCACATCATTCAGCATGGCCTGACTCTTTGGCTTTGATTTTTGGCACTAATGATGATCTTTTTAAAAAGCCCATAAATTCATTTGAATGAGTATCCGTGGCACAGATCAAGTTTTGACTGGTAGAGCCAAGTCATGCTCTTTCCCTGTGCTTTTCCTTGGCTCCCTGTCCAATGTTCCCATTGCTTCTCCCACAAAGGACAGTGACTTGCTCAGTGTCCAGCCCACACAAAGGAAGAGGCTTATTAAAGTGCAGATACAGGTTTGTTTCTAACAAAACCAATGCCTGAAAATGAAGTATTCATTCCATCAGTATCTGATGACAGAAAACAACTGGTCTGACTAATGTTTTCATTATGTTAACAGGTGTTTAATATCCTGAATATAATACATGCTGTGGTTTAATAGAAAGAACATAAACATAGGAATCAGAAAGGCTGGGCTTAAAGTCAGGTTCTCCTCCTTATAAATGCCTCAACCTTTATGATCTTCATGTTATCTATAAAATTGGTATAATTGTGCTCACGCCAAAATGTTTCATGAGAATTAAAATAGGTAGCATGTGTAAATACTTAGGTTTCAAATAAACGCAACTAAAAATAGTATGAAAGAGGAGAAGAGAATGGGAGAAGGGTCTCAGTTAGGGGACTATTGTAATATATAAGTAAGAAATGATAAAGTGGTGAGAGATTTTTAAAAAACCCTCAATGTTTTCTGGGATCTACTCCAGTTGTAGGGATGATAGGGCGGTCGGGAGAAAATGGAGCAATAAACAGGAGGGTTGTGGGAGGAGCAGAGGAGAAGGAGAACACAGAGGTTTAAAGCTGAACTTGGTAAGCTGAAAATACTCAACAGACATCCACGTGGAGTTCAGGGAAGAGGCACAGGCTGGAAATACAATCAAGGGAGTCATCAGTAAGTATATAGATGACAGTTAAAGCCATGAGGCTAAATGAGGTCACCAAAGAAGTACATGGAAAAAGAGGAGAGCAGAGGACCACAGGCTGAGCCTTAGACAGTCTTGGGAGCACCAATGTTTGGAAGTCAGACTGATGAGGATGTACCAGAAAAGAAGACAAACTAAGACTAGCTCCTTTTCTGAATCTATTTATATTTTCAATATCTTTGAACATCATGGTGCTATGGCAGAGTAAATAGGGGTTGCCATAAATTATTCAGAAGAATCTAGGAAAGAAATAGCTATTTCACGGGCACCTGGGTGGCTCAGTCAATTAAGCATCCAACCCTTGATTTCGGGTCAGGTCACCATCTTACGGTTTGTGAGGTAGAGCCCCGCACTGACAGCGCAGAGCCTGCTTGGGATTCTCTCCCTCCCTCTCTGTCTCTTAGTCCCTCCTCTGCTCACACTCTCTTTCTCTCAAAATAAATAAACTTAAAAAAAGAAAGAGCTATTATAAACTACCGTAT
The DNA here is from genome assembly GCF_016509475.1 of Prionailurus bengalensis. Taxonomy (NCBI): domain Eukaryota; kingdom Metazoa; phylum Chordata; class Mammalia; order Carnivora; family Felidae; genus Prionailurus; species Prionailurus bengalensis. Next base: position 105,608,103 of record NC_057349.1, read on the forward strand.
GATAAATTAAAGGTATAAAGAATAAATGTGTGCATATGTTTTCATAGTTTCTCAATTTATATTTCCTTTGGTGGCAAAAAAAGTTTAATTTACACAGAAGTTCAAAGGTACAAAGGATAAATCCTCAACATGTGCTTTCATATCTCAGTTTCTGTATCCTTTTATTTACAGCAGATGGTACACGAAGGCAAAAATTCACCCCAGAGTTTGTCCTCCATGGTATCTTAAAAACACAAAGGCGCTAATTTGTGTTTTGAAAGACAGGGTCTATTTCAACAATTTCCATTTTTCTAAGGACAGTCATTCAAAAAAATTCATATTGTATACAAGGAAGACTTTATGTAATATAATATTCTGCAGCAGGGTGTTCGGCTTGCTCTCATTCAATTCCCTTATTGGCAACTATTCGTAACACAAATGCTTTTTGTCCTTTCCTCCCTCTCCCTGCCACAATAGACCAAGTAATTAACCAAGTGAAGAGGCTGTCAATTAAACACTGATACTAATCTAGGCATAAAAGCTTCTTTAGGGAACATCGGTTTTGAACATATTTTCAGCATTATCAGCATTGATTTTATTCAATCCAATTCTCATACAATCGAGTGCTCCAAATGTTTACATGCCATCCAGGCAACGCTTGCAACATGGATGACCCACGCTGTAGAAACAGCGTTCACAAAGAATGTACGAAGAATAAGCTCTCTATTGTGCCTCCGAGGCCTATTTTTCCAGGAATAGATGTTCCATCATTAATTAATGTCGCACATCTTTAATGATAAGATTGTCAAAGACAATTAAGGAAATGATTACAAGTGTCCTTGGCAACTGGAATGCCTACTGATTTTAGCTTACTTTCCCTAAGTGTGGCTTAAAGGTCATTTCTTTGAAGTGTGAAGACTTAAGCATGCCTTGCATTGGTGTCATTATGTACAAATGTTACACAAAAAGGAGACATCTTTTTAGCTTGATTTCTTCAACATGAATTACAAGATATTTGAAAATAATTACATTTTTGAGCCATTGCTTCAGCCATTAACTTCAGGAATTGCTAGAGTTGTTACCTGTCTTGTTAACCTGTTTGATTAACTCACATACTGTGCACTGCAATTAGTTTCCTTCAAATAAATTAACTTGGGGCCCTCGCTGGCTATCAACGATTTCCTCCTTTCTCTGACTTTCACTTCAGTATACATCCATTCAGACAGACTTGCCCAAGCCTGTGAGCCCTTGGGGCTTCATGAAAAGCCTCCTCTTTCAAATCATTGTGGAAAACTGTGGAGAGTCTGTAACTGTACCCTTTCTTCAAGCCAATGAGTTCATCTTCTAGCTTCACGGATGCACAGCAGGCACAGCAGAAGCACCTTGGTTGCTACACTTCTCTTTATCCCAAATCCCATGCAAATGAGACAGGGATGCGGGTGGATGTGACACACAAAATGAATTTGAATGACAGCTAAAAGCCCCATGTGTAGAGAACCCTGATCTTTTATAATGGGCTCCAAGCAAACCCATGTTCTAGAGGAAAAAACTGTCTTTAACATATTGGACAGGAAGTAAACCTGCCTTCTGCTCTAGAGGGAGACACTATCTCTCTATTTAAAGGCTTTCTCTTACACAAAAATCCGTGTAAAGATAAAGGTAATCAGCACCTCTAGTTGGAGGACTTGCAGAAACATGAGAAGCCAATGGAGAGTCTTTTCCTAACACCTATTTCTGCCAGACATTAATTATGACAGAATGTCTGGCAGAGAAATATTAACCATTATCACCTTTGAAGGAAGACTTCAAACCGCACATGCTCCATTCCGGAAAAACATTCTAATGACCCTTTCCCCACCCACTCCTACTCCATTCCCCAAGCATGCCATTTTCCCTCCTGATATTAAGGCCTATGATATTTTCACTGGTTTTTCTTTGTGCTAGCCACACAAGAGTCATGTCTAATGCTCAGTCATATAAATCATGGCAATGCCGAACAATACCTTATTTGCTTCATCCTTCTTTCCCTAGCCCTATGCTTCCATTTGCTTTTAACATTTTCATTTACTTATAAAAGAACTTACTGCATATAGTCTGTATTGTAAACTGCCTTAAAATATCTTAGGAGAGAAGCTGTTACATATTTTAAAATAAATATCAAATAATGGAAAGATTGCACGGGCCAAAATAGTAGAACTATTTTAAAAAATTTCATAAACAGACCAATCACCAATGACCTCTCGAAAGATATTTCAAAGCACTTCTTCAAATTCATTCATCTCATAGCTATTCCCCAAAGTATTCTAAAATATCAGAAGAGGTGAGATAAGGGACATCACAATAATGAATAAAACAGGTCTGCTAATTTTTAAATTCATATTGGTTACTGGTAATGATAGTAGCATACATGTATTGTATTAAAAATATGTGAGATATAACAAAGAAAAATTAAATTTTCCACAGCATATCACTATCTAATATAAACAATGCTAACTTGTGTGTGTGTGCGCGCTATGCATTAGAATCACCTGGGGATTTCTTTCTTTCTTTCTTTCTTTCTTTCTTTCTTTCTTTCTTTCTTTCTTTCTGTCTATCTGTCTTTATTTCTCTCTTAATATAATTTATTGTCAAATTCGCTTCCATACAACACCCAATGCTCATCCCAACAATTGCCCTCCTCAATGCCCACCCCCCACCCCTCATCAACCCTCAGTTTGTTCTCTGTATTGAGAAGTATATTACCGTTTGCCTCCCTCTCTCTCTGTTTGTAACTTTTTTCCCCTTCCCCTCCCCCATAGTCTTCTGTTAAGTTTCTCAAGATCCACATATGAGTGAAAACATATGGTACCTATCTTTCTCTGACTGATTTATTTCACTTAGCATAATACCCTCCAGTTCCATTCACATTGCTACAAATGGCCAGATTTCATTCTTTCTCATGGCCAGGTAGTGGTCTATTGTATATATAAACCACATCTTCTTTATCCCTTCATCAGTTGATGGACATTTGGGCTCTTTCCATAATTTGGCTATTGTTGAAAGTGCTGCTATAAACATTGGGGTACATGTGCCCTTATGCATCAGCACTCCTGTATCCCTTGGGTTAATTCCTAGCAGTGTCATTGCTGGGTCATAGGGTAGTTCTATTTTTAATTTTTTTGAGGAACCTCCACACTGTTTTCCAGAGTGGCTGCACCAGTTTGCATTCCCACCAGCAGTACAAGAAGGTTCCCGATTCTCCACATCCTCGCCAGCATCTATAGTCTCCTGATTTGTTCATTTTAGCCACTCTGACCAGTGTGAGGTGGTATCTCAGTGAGGCTTTGATTTGTATTTCCCTGATGATGAGTGACATTGAGCACTGTTTCATGTGTCTGTTGGCCATCTGGATGTCTTCTTTGGAAAAGTGTCTATTCATGTCTTCTGCCCATTTCTTTACTGGATTATTTGTTTTTCGGGTGTGGAGTGTGGTGACTTCTTTATAGATTTTGGATACTACAATGCTAACTTTTAATTAGCAATAATCGCACCTCAGATAAACCTCATCTGCTATGATACTGCCACGGCGCAAAGCTACAATGCTAACTTTTTTTTTTTTTTCAACGTTTATTTATTTTTGGGACAGAGAGAGACAGAGCATGAACGGGGGAGGGGCAGAGAAAGAGGGAGACACAGAATCGGAAACAGGCTCCAGGCTCTGAGCCATCAGCCCAGAGCCTGACGCGGGGCTCGAACTCCCGGACCTCGAGATCGTGACCTGGCTGAAGTCGGACGCTTAACCGACTGCGCCACCCAGGCGCCCCTACAATGCTAACTTTTAAATGTAGTTCCATGTCGTTGCTGCAAATGGCAGGATTTCATTCTTTCTCATTGCCAAGTAGTATTCCATTGTATATATAAACCACATCTTCTTTATCCATTCATCAGTTGATGGACAGTTAGGCTCTTTCCATAATTTGGCTATTGTTGAAAGCGCTGCTATGGAACTGGAGGGTATTATGCTAAGTGAAATAAGTCAGTCAGAGAAAGACAGATACTATATGTTTTCACTCATGTGTGGATCTTGAGAAACTTAACAGTAGACCATAGGGGAAGGGAAGGGGGAAAAAAAGTTACAAACAGAGAGGGAGGGAGGCAAACCATAAGAGACTCTTAAATACAGAGAACAAACTAAGGCCTGATTGGGGGTGGGGAAGAGGGGAAAGTGGGTGATGGGCATTGAGGAGGGCAATTGTTGGGATGAGCACTGGGTGTTGTATGGAAGCCAATTTGACAATAAATTACATTAAAAAATAAATGTAGTTCTGTGTCTATCTATATTAATATAGATGTCTATTAATCAAATTGTGTGTATAGATTATTTACTGATTATTTTTAAAATTAACAACTTATCTTGAGCATATTCAAACTATGCTATTGATGTTATTTAAAAATATAAGTTTTTAATGGCCTCATGTATTTTTTTATCACTTGACCAGACCATAATTTATTAAGCAATTACCTGCCCTATGGTTTACTATTTGAATTGTTTATAATTTTCCCAATAGAAAGTCTGTAGCACATAACCTTGTCCATATTTGTGATTATGTGCTTGGAATGGATTCCTAGAAATAAAATAACTAAGTCAAATAATTAGGTGTAAGGCTCTTGACATGGGTGTACTTCTTTCCAGAAAAACTGAACCAATTTATACATGCAGCAATTGCAAATAAGAATGCCTGTTTTGTAGTTTTTCTTATTCGTTAAATATCATTACTAAGGACATTTTGCCCGTCTTATTTGCCATAAATACATTGTCTAAGTTTTCTGTTTTCTTTAGGTTTGTTTTTGGTGTTTAGAAATATAAAACATGTATACCATCAAATATATCTTATTATTTCTTGCATTGCTTTTATGATTTTAAATTCCTTGTCAATTCTGAAGTTAGTTAAATATTTTCTGATATATTCTTCGAGTTTTGTGAGTGGTAGAAGTGTCATGTTTTGTGTTTAAATCTTTAATCCACTCTGGGGCTGGACTCTCAAATGATAAACCAGCAAGGAATTCCTTAACTGAACTCCAGGAACAGTAGAGTTGAATCCAGCACCAAGAGAAGAGCAGGAAGTGAAACCCGAATTTTAGTTTCTTTCTCTCCAGTAGGGACTTCTACAGATATAAGCTCCATTTCCCTGGTCAAGCCCTCACCCAGTTCTGACTTTTAGGCATGATGTGATCTAGAGTCCAAAAAGTGAATTTGGTGCAAAGGCAAAAACATGTGGATTGTGGATTGGCCAAACATTCTTCACCTCATTTATCTAAACACACTTTCTTTAATCACATTTTTAGATTCTTCACAAGTGCTCAACTCATACACAGCAAGAGGGAGTGTCTCCCTAGCCCCTTTCTCCCCCCACCCCCACATTTTAAGCAAGAAGGGTCAAAGATATCTTCTTCTTATCTCTGGTTGGGTTCTATCATCGTGATGTCTTATGGGAGGGCAAAATTATCAAGTCTCTCAGTCTAAACTAATATCTAGAGTCAGAGAGTTGACATAACCCTGAAGTAACTTGGTAAAAGTATACAGCTATCCTTGCCATGTGAAAAAAGCCACTTTCAAGATTATTGAGGAGTACCACCTGCCAGAGTCTCCAATGCAACAGCAGCTAGAATTGAAGTCACACTTGATTAAACTTGTAATAATTATTCTTGTTCTCTAAGATTCATCATTCAAATATTTGGCAACGTACTGTCACCTGATTTTCTCAGGGATAAATATTGCTTTGGCTTACAATTTTGTTAATTAACGGGAACTCCAGGGACTTCCACATCATGCTTTCTATCAGTACTAATATGTTCCACCACACGTTAGAGAGACAAAGACAGGAATTGAGGATTCCGAAAGATGATAAAAAAAAAGTATATTCCAACTATACATTTAGGCATTGATGAAACAAACACCAAATAGCTTCATGGACTCTCTTAGCTCACACTAAGATAAATTCTCCATTTTTCACCTGAATTCCATAAGCTTCCACTCTAAAGGATACAGCACAGCACAGGTAGAATTCTGTGTTCCCAGGAAATAACTCCCAACCAGTAGTTCGTAATTCTCCAAAATTCTGAGCATTTCCTCCTCTGATCCTAACCTAATCATCAGTATTTTATGATTCTGGAAGTGGTTTCAGATCCTTTTAGGGAAGACTAGAAGGAAGACTTACTGAAGTCTCTGAATCTGTCATTTGACTCAGGTAATGACCCAATTCAGGCCTTGGTTCATTAGATCTAGAGTTCTGTTGGTTATTAAACACTAATTTAGATTTTGGAGGGCTATCCAGGCAATTCAGTCTTAGTGATCAATTAGCTGCTATAAAAAAATCCCAGGCTTGATGCCTATTATGATACTCATATCCATTTTGATCCTTGAGGTTAAGTGTTGATTCCCAGCTTCTGCTACCCCAGGATCCCATTATCTCCACTAAAATCTGGGGACATATTTCCAAGGCAGTATCGCCCCTCATTTTAGCCTCCAGTGCAGCACTTTTCTAGGGAATTGGCATTAGTTATCTAGTGTATTTTCCCACGTCTTGATGAAGGGTGTGTCTTCTCAGGGGACAGGGTTGGAAGGTAACTACTTACACATGATAAATCCACCTTACATCCATCTTTATATCACTAATCATCTTATTTCATCCTCTGCAATAAAGCAGATTATGTCTGGTATCTCAAATGTATTCAGTCCAAACCACTATCGAGTCCAATTTTGGCTTACCAACTAAGCAAACAAATAAGATCCTCAAGCTAGAACACTAAAACCAAAATCTGTTAAGTGCAGCCATACAAATAAACTCTAAAATTGTGTTTTATCCTATCTAGTCTAGAATTCTCAGCAGCCATTACTTCCATATTTCCATAATGGAAGCCATACTTCCCAGGTCCTACCCAAAATAAGTTAGAAAATGTTACAGTTCTCTTGGAATGTGGGTCTTTTCCTCCTGGGTTGGTTCATAATTGACCCTTAGGAATATGCTGCTATCTAGCTCTCACTATTGATCTAAAGGCACTGAAGTGTACTAAAATTAGATCATGGGGAAAATTGGCATCCTCTCCCAAACTAGCTACCTTAGATAAAGTCATAATAGAGTCTCCAAGCAAGGCAAGATGAGCTTCTCAACAGAGACTACTTTTGCTGGTAGAGGAAACAGAGTGATTTGGGGTCTGAGGCACTCTAAATCCTGAGCTATCTAAATCCTCCAAATCTTAGCCATTTCAAATCTCAGTGTTTCATTCTTTCCAACCAAAGCCTTTATTTTTACATGAAATCTGACAAGGCTATAACATCAGTCAACCATGTAATTATTAACTACGGGACCCAGATCTAATTCTCAGTGACATCAACTGGTTGACTAGAGAAAGGAAGAGTCTCTTTTAGGGCCAATGTAGAAACTTCCCGGTATTTTTTTTTTTTTTTTGCCTTGTCTTTGGCTCGGAATTTAAAGTCCCCACGCAGACTTTTGTTCCTGAAGTACTCCAGTGAAATTTTAGGTATTTTAAGTGAATTTTAAACTTTCCGAAATTTTTTTCTTTCAAAATTATGCTCCTCTACCAAGCCTTCACTGTAGTGGTTCTACTCCCTTGTTCCACAGGATTTTTTTTTCTATTGGCCCAAGCAGTTTCGTTCTTATCTTTTGTTTTTTTCCAGTCTTTAATTCTGTTTGAATAAAGAAAAATCTATCTGGACTTGGAATTTACCAACAGATAAAGCCCCGGGATTACCCTTACTTCTTACTCTTTCTGTGGGAACTGATAAACCTATGTTTCAGATTTATAATTAAAAAGCAGGTTGGAAAGCATAGCTCTCACTTTACTTCCCAATGAATAATGGTGTTTTATGTAGCATGGCTCTTACCCTATTACTCTGGCTGGTTCTCAAGCATGCCACAGTGATGCCATTAATGAAAACCTGCCATTTTCAACATATTTACTATCAGGACTCTCTCTTCGTTATCTCTTTCCACAAACGTCTTGATGTAAGAAACCATTGGGGTGCCTGGGTGGCTCAGTCGGGTAAGCGGCCGACTTCGGCTAAGGTTATGATTTCACGGTCGGTGAGTTCGAGCCCTGCGTCGGGCTCTGTGCTGACAGCTTGGAGCCTGGAGCCTGTTTCAGATTCTGTGTCTCCTTCTCTCTGACCCTCCCCCGTTCATGCTCTGTCTCTATCTGTCTCAAAAATAAATGAACGTTAAAAAAAAAAAAAAAGATGTAAGAAACCATCAGTAGTCACCACCCTCATTCCGTCCCCAGTTTCTGCCTTGTTTTCTGAGACCAAGTCACTAGGGAATGAAGAAAACTACTCTAGGAACTTCAAACAGAAGCTCTACCAAGTCAAAATAAGCTGGCTAGCTTTGCAGTGAGTACAGACCATGGTTATCTGAGCCATTATGTAGACTAGCACTGTCACAAATATAAGCTACATATGTTATTTTAAATTTTCTATTAGTCACACTGAAAACGTGCTCAATAGTCACCTGTGGCTGGGGGCAAGTGTTGGTCAGTGCAGATCTCAATAGCCAGGGAGTGTTATGAAAGTCCCCATGCCTATGTTCATCTGCAGGTGAATCTTTTTATTTGGTAAAGGATGGATGAGCTTCCAACTGCTTTTCTTTAAGTCTTCAAATTGCATTCATAAATGTTTTAAATTAAATTCTCTGAAAAATCTGGTCAGTGAGACAAACATTTCCTAGGGACTACACTAGGAACTACATTAACGTGATATATTCAAAGACATCTAGAAGCCAGGAGTAGAAGTGGGTTGGAACTCTTCTTACCATTCATAGTGTCCCTAATTCAGTGACTGATCTATGTCTAACACATGACCCTCAATATCTCCGTGGGAGCTGTTTGGAGGTCATGCCCGCTTTCCAGAACTAACTGAGCCACTCTAGACTCAGAGTAGCTCACAGAATAGGAAACCCTTTCTCGATATCAATTCACCCATACTGCCTCATCAAAACACTCAGAACACTAGTCTTGTAATGCTTTCTTGATTTTGTTTTTCCCTGCTAGGCGCTCCAGGCTAGTCATCATTTCCACTCAATAATTCTGTTTCTTCTCCAAAATGATCTTTGTTTTCCAATTCTGCTTCAGGAAAGCCTCATGCTAGAGCAGTGCGCCACTGTGCCCAGTATCGCTTTTGTTCAAGTCTAAATATCTCAGACTTTGGTTTGGAGGAGCTTGAAAGCCATACACTGGCAGCAGAGGTGAAAGTTACCTTTCTAGCTCCAGAATCTGTAGACCAGAATCAGCGTTCCTCAGGCGCCTCACAGGAGAATAACCCCATTGTCTTTCAAGCTCTTAAAACCAGACTTCTCAGGTTTTTATTTTTATCAAAGGCAGATGCCAGGGGCACCTGGGTGGTTCACTTCACTGAGAGTCCAACTGCTGATTTCAGCTCAGGTCATGATCTCACAGTCCCTGACATTGAGCCCTGCGACCGGCTCCATGCTGACAGCACGGAGTCTGCTTGGGACTCTCTCTCTCCCCCTCTCTCACTGCCCGTCCCCAGCTCTTGCTCTTTCTCTCTATCAAAATAAATAAACTTAGAGAGAAAGAGAGAAGTTGGGGGGAGAGAAACCATAAGAGACTCTTAAAGATAGAGAACAAACTGAGGTTTGATGGAGGGAGGTGGGGGGAGATGGGCTAAGTGGATGATGGGTATTAGGAGGGTACTTGTCATGATGAACACTGGGTGTTGTATACAACCAATGAGTCACTGAATTCTGCTCCTGAAACCAATATTGCACTGTATATTAACTAGCTAAAATTTAAATAAAAAATTGAAAAAGGAAAAAAAAAAACAAAAAACATGAATGCCACTTACCATAAATTAAAAAAAGAGTAGAGGCCACATCCTGACAGCAATCAGAAGTCTCAATGTCTCAGATAGATTACTGGTTTGTTATAAAAAAGCTATAACTCGGGAAAAGCCAGATGGAAGAGATACGTAGGTCAAGGCTCGGGGAAAAGGGTACATACAAAGCCTCTGTGCCTTCCAGCCACACCACTGTGCCAGTGTCCACACATTCACCAACCTGGAAGCTCCCCAACTATTTTTCCTCATCCTGTGCCCTCCCCCCCTGTGGAAGGAATTAAAATTTCTGACTATCTTGTGGAAATAGCTTATTAATCTTAACTCTAGTGTTGGTATTACTTTTTATCTTGCTCTCTATATTTGTGTGTTTTGTTGAAAAACTTGGGTGGCTGCATTTTAAACTCCGATAAAACCCTGAATCAGGAAAATTAAGGTTAACCTTTATTATTTTTTCCACTGCTACATCAAAGAAGCTCTAAAACACACGGAAAAAAATCTACCATTTCAAATAAAGTCAGAGTCTAATGAAGGATAATAACCGATGATAGCAAGAGGTCTTTTCCTTCATTTTTGTATTTCTGACAAATGTATGTGTTTGGACAGTTTTGAAGTTGTTGCTCTCATTTGTATTTTCTCTTTGTAGAGATGATGTGCAGTCATGCATCGAAAGGCTTTGCAGGAAGCTGAAAAATGTTCCCATTCTCTCCATCTGTTTACCAAACATGCTGCTTCAGAGAAAACTAAACAATCCTAATGTTTCTGTTTCAAAACGTGGCTATTTTACAAGAATGTGACTAGCTTAGAAAGACAATCCTGTTCTTTTAAATGTTCACGACTAAATACCCTTTGCTACATTCAGTTGACAAAATTCATTCTCAAAATTTCCATTTTACTTGAAGCTGGCATCTTCCCCATAGTGGACAACCTCAATAGCTTTCTTCTGTTACAAGAATTTTTATTAAAATGATTAAAAAAAACCCTGAAAATGCAGAGACTTCAGAAATGAAATCAGGACAGAAATGTCAAAACTTGTGATACTTGCAATATAAGAATCTACTATGAATTCCTAACACTGTAATTATAATGAAAAATCCAAAGTACAGAATTCTAATAGTTTAAATAACAGTCTTACAATGAATCAAATGAAAATGGTTAACCATAACCAAATGAATATTTCATTTTATTTTTAATAACTAAGTTTTGTTCTTTTGAAAAACAAATTTAACTGATTAAAAGAATTAACTAAATCTGGCTATTGTTGGTGGTCCACGTATAAACTGACCTAAGATTTTATACACATAAAATACTAACAGTGATTTTTAAAATGCAAACGACATTGGTGCTTTAAAAATATAGCAATAACGTATACTTGCATCATCCACAATGTAAGGCCGGAAGGGTCTTTGGAGAGGAGTAAGACTTAGAAAAACCTATTTTTTTTCAAGTTTTTAATAACATCACTTTAAATCTTCAGGTGGGAGAAAGATACAAAAGCTAGTCAGTGTCTTCCAATAATTCAGTGATATTTGACTTTAATTTTGTAGGTGAGTAGACATTTTAAAAATGTGTTAATCATGACTTAAAATCTATTTGTACTAACCAGCATGTAGTGAGCGTGAGCCATCTACAGAGAAGTCTCCTAATGGTTTACATGTATTAATTTCTCAACAACCCTGTGCTAGGCATGACTATTATTTTACAGAGGAGAAACTGAGGCATGGAAAGTTTATGTAATAAAAGGACATTGAATGAAAATATCTTCCCTGTTAAATAATATTTATTAGAAGATAATTGTTGTAAATGATCAGTAGCTAGGAATAGACACCAAAAAAACCCTTATGATCTCATAGAATAGATGTGTTTATAATTAGATGGAGATTGAGAAGTAAGCCATTACTTCTCTTTTTAAAATTTTTTAATGTTTATTTTTTGAGAAGGAGAGAGACAGAGTGTGAGCAAGGGAGGGGCAAAGAGAGAGGGAGAGACACAGAATCTGAAGCAGGCTCCAGGCTCTGAGCTGTTGCACAGAACCTGATGTGAGGCTCGAATTCATGAACCGTGAGATCATGAACTGAGCTGAAGTTGGACGCTTAACTGACTGAACCCCCCAGGCGCCCCATAAGCAATTACTTCTGATGAGTGTAAGCAGCAATGACAGACCAGGAGAATCCTATGAAAACCCAACGAAAAGGTGTATAGGAAAGTAGGCACCAGTTTTTTCCTTAGCTCAGGAAAGTTAAAAGTCACTGGTGGGAAACATCTAGAAGCAAACAACAGACCTAAATGTGTGGGGTTTAATCTTTCATGTAGGAAGGTCCATTGTGGATACAGACAGCTCAGGAAGTACCTGAGATCTTGTACCTGGCACAAGAGACCCTGTATTTAAGAAATGTTCCATGGCTCTCTTTCATTCCCTTTATACCAACCCTACTCAAGTAACTGGAGAGATAAACTTAAGCTACAGCTATTGATAAACATGTTATAACTATTAATACACTTGGCTGCATGTTCCTGTATAAAAACTATGAATTGTTTTTACTTAGTATGTATTCAGTGTCCTTTGAATGAATGAGTTAATTAGTTGAATGACTTAACAAAGGTAAAGTAACATGAAAGAACAATCCTTGTCTTCAGTGTTTAAAGCTATCTAAGGATGAGAGATGGATAAATCAACACCTCCCATGAGTGTTCCTTCAGCACTTGACTTTGTTCAGAATGCAAGCACATCTCTAATACTGTTTGTTTTAAATCACTCCAATTGGTCTATTCTGTTTACTTTGAACTTCTTGGAATTCCAAATCTGTAAATTGCATTCCAGCGAAACATCAATATGCCATTCACAGAGTAAAATCCCTCCAAGAAGAATGAGATTAGCTCATGTTAGTGAGAGATAAGTTCATTAGGACACTTTGAAGGTTGGCGGAATGTCTGGAGTTAGAGTTGTTTTCAAGTACCTTGAGTTCCAGAATGTAAATTAATTTAACCCAGTGTACATTTATTGACACCTCTTATGAGCAAGACACTGTGAGGATACATATAGTTTCAAGTTGCTGCCATTAAAAAACTCATTATCCTAAAAAGTAGATATATCCACTATTAATTATAACAGAAGGAAGAATGTAGATAATTCCCGAAACACAGGAGGGACAAGTTAAATTGGGACTAGGGGACTGGGAAGAATTTGTGATAGCTCCGTAGCAGCCATTTTGTGACTAGGTAGCTATTACTGACACACTTAGAATAGCAGAACAGAAGATAGCAAAGCCTGTGGGTCCTTGATGACATCATTGAGCTGCTAACCAATCCAGCAACTGCCTACCTCTGGAGTTCTTTTTTGATTGGGGAGTTAGAATTTAATACATTTTAATTACATTTAAGCTATAATTGGGTATAGTCTATACCCAATTTATAGTATATAAATAGCTCAGTCACTTAAGCATCTGACCCCTGGTTTCAGCTCAGGGCATGATCTCACAGCTTCATGGGTTTGAGCCCTGCATTGGGTCTGTTTGGGATTCTCTCACTCCCTCTCTCTCTGCCCCTCGCCCACTTGTGCTGTCTCTGTCTCTCTCAAAAATAAATAAATAAACTAAGAAAAAAACTATAATTAAGATAATGTCTCTTCCAGTCCATCCTTCGGTTCCTGCAGCTGAAGTCACCCACTTTTTTTTGTTAGGCTCCAGAAATCTGGCTGACCGGTAACAAGAGTTGAACAAAGTGTAGGCATTGCAATAAAAATAAAAGGTGGTAATGTCTAAAATATATAAAGAATGAATACAATTCAACACCAAAAAAAATCTGATTAAAAATGGTTAGAGGACTTGAATAGACAATTTTCCAAAGAAGACACACAGATGGTCAACAGACACATGAAAAGATACTCAACATCACTAATCATTAGGGAAATGCAAATCAAAACTGCAAAATCACCTCACACCAGTTAGAACAGCTAAAATCAAAACGAGAAGAAATAAGTATTGGTGAGGATGTGGAGAAAAAGGAACCCTCATACACAGTTAATGGTATAGGCACTTTCGAAAACAGTACGGAGGTTCCTCAAGAAATTAAAAATAGATATACCATATCACCCAATAATTCCACTATTGGGTATTTATCCAAAGAAAATGAAAACACTAATTTGAAAAAAATGTATGTACCTCAATGTTTACTGCAGCATTATTTACAATAGCCAAGATACAGAAGCAACCTATTGAAATACCCATCAATAGACAACTGGATAAGGAAAATGTGATATATATAATGGGATATTGCACAGCCATCAAAAAAGGATGAAATCATGACGTTTGAGACAACACGGATAAACCAGAGGGTATTATGCTAAATGAAATAAAACAGATTGAGACAGATAAATACCATATGAATCCATACATAAGTGAAATATAAAAACAAGTTAAATGAACAAACAAACAAAAAGCAGAGTCAGAACTACAAATACAGAGAACCAACTGATGGTTGCCAGAAGTGAGGGGAGTAGGAGGTTGGGCAAAAGGGGTGAGGAGGAGAGGGAGACACAGGTTTCCAGTTATGCAATGAATAAATCATGAGAATAAAAGGCACAGCAGAAGGAATATAGTCAATGATACTGTAATAGGGATGTAGTGGGACAGATGGTAGCTATACTTGTGATGAACATAGTGTAATGTGTAAACTTTTCAGGCCACTAAGTTGTATACCTAAAGCCAATGTAACACTGTGTTCCAACTATACTCAAATAAAAATAAATGAAGAGGGAGAACAACTCTGAAAATGGCCTTATAATGGGGTCTTGAAACAAATGTTTGCCAAAAAAAGTCATCTACATCATTTAGTTAAAAACTGATCCTACAAACAACCTATGAGGAAAGGTGTTTAATAGATTTATAGATTTCCAACTTAAAAAAGAAAAGAAAGGAAAAGAAAAGAAAAGAAGAGAAGAGAAAAGAAAAGAAAAGAAAAGAAAAGAAAAGAAAAGAAAAGAAAAGAAAAAAGGTGGGACCAAATGCAAAAAGGTAGGATAGAAAGGATACTGTATTTCTGAACATGGACTTGGAGAGCAAGAGGAACCAAAGATGTCTGAGATTTAAGGTCTGATTAATTGTAGGTATGATTGCTATCAATCTCTGTAAGGTAAAAGAGAAGGAATAGGTTTCAGGGAAGAAAGCACTGAGTGTAATTTTGGTGTGGGGTTAGAAATGCAGAAAGCGATCTAATATCTAAATAATTTTGAACAAAATCATGCCATCCCTTATGAGGATATCAACATGACAGTATCCCCAATGGGTAGAGTAAGCCTTATTTACTTCACACTGATGTGGCATTTATCCAAAGTTGAGTTTAATATTACAAAGAGGGGCGCCTGGGTGGCTCAGTCCGTTAAGCGTCCGACTTTGGCTCAGGGCATGGTCTCACCATTCTGTTCATGAGTTTGAGCCTCGCGTTGAGCTCTCTGCTCTCAGTACAGAGCCTGCTTCAGATCCTCTGTCCCTTCTCTCTCTGCCTCTCTCTTTGTCAAAAATAAATAAACATTTAAAAAAATATTACAAAGAAATCACTGGCCTGCCTCTTATTGGTTGAGTGAAACAACTTATTGGTTGAGTAGACACGTTAATCTCAGGTTTCTTCTGAAACCTGACTAAAATGAGAGCAAAAAGAATAAAAGTGTTTAAATCTGTAAAGGCCAAGAGAATGGGTACCTTTCTCAGGGGGCTATTTGAGGATGTTAGCCCTCAAAATGAGAGAATGACTCAAGAGCATGGTCGGGATTCTGTAATCAGAGCATCCAACACAGGAAAGAAGTGAAGGGAATTCCTAGGACAATAAGGAAGGAAGCCCTAGGATGACAGCAGAAGCCAGTACTGCCTGGAGCAAGCCAGTGGCAGGCTGGTCGAATGTGTCTAATGGGAAAAAAAATTCTTTAAAAAGGGGTACATTTATCTGTTCTGTCATTTTCTGCTCACATGAGTAGATCTCTCTTGGTCTTGATGTAATCCCCAAGGAGACTGGGAGTCTTCCCATGCTCCCAGGAGGAAGAGAAGAACTAGTATGGTCAGTACCAGTCATCTTTATGAGTGTCCAAAGCTGAATAATCAAGTTACAGCCATAAAAGCTTTGGTGGAAAAATGGAAGCAGATGGCAGGAGAGGTGAAGAGTGGGAGGCAACTGGCCTGAGGAGTTGGAATCAACAGTAGGGGAAGAGGAACCAGGAACTGCTGTATAATTATTAGAATATGCCTTCCAGAGCATTTTGATCTTTAAACGAATCGTATAAGTAACTTCCATGAAAATAAAATGTTTAAAGAACATGAAAAGGTAAAGAACACATCCAGGGTGTGGGTTCACATAAAAAGGTAACAGTCACGCCTGCCTAACTCTTATTCAACAAACCCTATCCTTCCATTCTGCTGCTGGCTAGCCCAGCCATTCAGCTTAAATGCTCATCTCCCTTCCCTGGGTTAAATCCTGCAAAACAATGGAGAACACCTTGCAAGGATACTGGAAGGATTTGCTTCCCCAAACAGCTCAGTCACAGCCTCTCCTGGTGTGGGTGACAAAAACACACTTTAAATCTCTATTCAAAACTAGCATTTACATTTTTGAGCCCAGAATTCTGGGGAGCATAAATAATTCCAGAAATAAAATCAGAGGTGGTTTAAACCTGATGATGCTTTTAAAATTCAACCAGTCCAACACCTTTGACATTCAGTTACAGAAGCAGAGGACCCGGAGGCCAAGTGACTTGCTTAGGACAAAAGACTACGGAAAAGCAGGGAACAGAACGGAGACTCTTTCTACCAACTTTTTGTCAACTCATGTTAAGTACTGGCTTCCATTGTCCCTGCCGACATGCTGCTGCCAGGCTGGAGAATGGGAGCTCCTGGCACAAAGGACTCACAAACGTGGCTGTTTCAACAAGGCTGCAAGTAAAGTGCAGAGCAAGTGTTGAGTTAATGCACTGTGCACAATGCCACTCAGACGTGCGCGCTAGTAGGGAGCTTCACAAGGGTTTTTCAAGACAGTGAAGTGCTTGGGAGCTTGTTTTAAAGGATCAGAACACTCCCACCTCTCTCCCGTTCCTTTCATGTGCACAGTAAAAGAGCAGAGGTATTCTATTTCCACTGCAGGTTTCTGAGTGTGAGACCAAGAAAGCTATTGATGGGAAACTACTCTTTAGCAACATGGTGCTTCAACAAGACATCCCTAGCACAACCAGGGATCATGGCAATGGAGCCTCCTTTTTAGGACATCAGCTTCAAGACAGCCCCTCCCCAGGGCAAGTTGCAAATGTTGCCTGTAGACAGGCTCCAAAGAAGAAAGTTAGCAGTTGCAATTTCTGCAACGTGCTCCACACACCTTTTCTAGCATACCCTTTCCAACCATAACTCTAGATCCCAGTTTTCCTCTCTGTGTTCCAAAGCACGGAGAAAAAAAGCACGCCTTTTGTTAGGTATCAGTGCTGGCTGATTGCCCCTTATCTACCAATTTCCCTGTCATTCAATAAGCGCAATAAATATGTTTGATACTTGCTTTAAATTCCCCGGTTCTTGGGAATGTTTCATTGTGAAGGGTTTTCCTTCACCTCTAAAGTAAATGAGCTTATCATAGTCCATTAAAATTGTCATTTCGTCCAAGGACCACGGACAAACTGTCAGGTAGTGTTTCACTCTTATCTCTCTGTCTGATCAGAGAGGAAGTCTCGCCAGTCCCTCTTTAGCTTGAAGCTAATTATTGGCCTCACAATTACACAAAAGGAGATGCAGTTCTTTCCACACCTGAAGGCATTTGAGGTGCAATTTGTGTGGTACTTACAAGCCCTGCTAAAAGGAACGGCTGCCTATTTTCCTAATCTGTCTGTTTGCATTTGTAGGCATTGAGAATGCACAGTAAACAAGCCAAAGCACAGATGCTTTCACAGGCTTGTGTTGGACAATAACTATGGGAACAAAGAGGCAAAAAGCTCTTCCCAAATCTGTACTTTACCGGCTGATACGTGTTTGTGGATATTCTTGGGTAGACCCAAAATGGTCAGAACGTGCCATGGATGTGGACGAAAATGAACATATCTGGAAAAAAGGCTTTCATCCCTTAATTTCAAATGCTCTGTTCTCATCTGAAAACACACATGTATAGTATACAAATATAAGGTGCTAGTCTTAAAGTGGGTTAAAGACAATAAGATACATTGTAAAGAGAAATTGATTAATGGCTTTCTATAGGATTTATATAAGAGAGAGAGTTTTACCTCTTTCTGAGGGCTTGGTTGTTCTGCTGGAAATTTGAGATAAATTAGAGCTGAGTGAAGTCCTCTTCAGCATTATGATTTTATTTTTTTTACACATCTCTGTTTTAGTCTAAGTACTTTCAATATATAAAAATTGTGTAATCCTTAACCAGAATCTCAGCAGATGAAGCCTGAAAATCTGTGTCAATATACATTGACTGAGATCTGTATTGATATAGATCATTGCACAGGTGATAGTGATGCCCAGCTTCTGAACACTCCTAGCATCCGTCAACACCACTTGCTGTGCCCTTGACAGTTTGAGATGGTTAGGTGCCTGCAAGAAATGTGTTATGCTATTCACTGAACATCTCTTATAGCTTTTAGAATCCAGATAAATAAGAAGTTGAAATTTTTGTTATGAAAATAAACTAGTTTGATTTATATCTTTGGTACAGAAGCAATTACAGAATAGATCAAAACTTTCTAAGGAATATTTCTTTAGGGATCTCCTCAAATGTTTCAGCAAGTACTCTATTGCAATTACAAAGTTATGTACCAGAAAGCTTGGCCCAGAAAACTTTGATGGCTGGAATGACCAATCAACTAACTCCATTATAAATACTTGGTAAGTTTCCTGCATCAGCTTCACTTTTGAAAAAGAATAATATTAAAAGATGAAATAGCATGTTAAGTAAAGTTGCTTGGCAATTGTCTATAAAGGTACTAAATTATATCTGCTTGAACAACAATTTGGATTTTTATATACTTTATATTCAATCTTGTTTCTGAATGTAATTATTCATCACATTCAGTTGTTTCTTCAGAACTCTTGATCATTCTGTAAGGGAAAGGTTAGAGGCAAATTCTTATCACCACTGTGTTAATGACTAGAGAACTTGTATGCAATATTTTATCATTGATTTAGTCATCAATTCAACAAAAGCATACTGTGAACTTACCATGTGCCAAGCTCTGTGAAAACCTCTTGGAATTCAGTAGTGAATATGACAGGTATTATCTGTACTCTCCTAAGAGCACTAGAGAAATTGAATATATATGGCTTGGATTATCAGGTTCTAAGATCAGAACTTATTCCTAAAAAAATATGCTAGTATTAATTTCTTGCAAAGATACTAGGAAAAAGGCTTCAAAATAATAAGATCCACTAAACTCAACCTATGTATGGTTCCTCTCTAAGGAGGTAGTATCTCATGATAAATGAACAAATTCTGCAGAAAAATTTAAATTGTTCCCAGTAATCTCACTAATTAGGTGAAACAGTCCACAAAAATTATCAAGAGCAAAAGTATTGTATAAAGTCTACTTGTTTCTCGTATAGGATGATAGCATTAAGGATTCAGACTTGCAGTTCTTAAAAAAGCTAGCTGCTTTTAGATTTTGATAGATTATGTGGATCAACTATACTGAGTAGAATTAGCAAATTGAGTTAAGGAGCATTTTGAGAATATAAATTATCAGGTAACTATCATAGAGCTATAAACATCAGTAGAAACAACTTAGTAAATAAAAGCCATATAAACCTAAGGTACTAAGGATATAAAGATGAAAGCAATCCTTCCCTCAAGGATTTTGCAGATTGGTAAAATCTCTAAAGAGGATGATTTTATATTCATATCCAAATATCTCAATGAATTGCTATGAAAAAATTATGTACTAGGTATAGGGAGAGTTCAAAGAGGGTGTCTATTTGGGGTTAGATTCTCAGAGAGGTTACCACTCACCCTTCTTTTTTTTTTTTTTTAAGTTTATTGATTTGAAGAAAAAGAGAGTGTGGGAGGGGCAGAGAGAGAGCAAGAGAGAGAGAATATGAAGCAGACTCCACACTGTCAGCATGGAGCCAGATGCAGGGGTGAAACTCACGAAGCATGAGATCATGACCTGGGCCAAAACCAGGAGTTGGACACCTAATGGAATGAGCCACCCAGGTGCCCCTCCACTCACCCTTCTTAACACAAGGACGAATTTAACAATTAGGCTCACATACTAGCATAGGAGTTGTCTCAGTGGAGGGAGCCACATAAGGGAAACAAAAGGAGATGTGAGGAGCATGTGTAGGCAATGGGAAGCAGTACGTTTGTTTGGAAGATGGGATTCAAAGGAACCAGTAGGAATAATGGATCTGAGGAGGGTTCAAGACACAAGAAAGAGGGCAGAAGAGACAAGTAAGCCAAATGGCCTGTGCCTCTTTACCCACTAAGGCATTCATTCAAATCAAAAGCAGTGCAGACTGAGAGTCTGAGAAGGAAAGCATAAAGCCACTGTCAGGAGGCTGTGAACCTGAACAGAGCTACTAGCAATATCACGGTGCTGGAGAGATAAAAATTGGACTTCAGGGGCTGTCAAAAACAAACAAACAAACAAACAAACAAACAAAACAAAACAACAACAAAAAAAACCCCAGAAAAACCTTGGTAAACATCCAAAACTTCCAGTTAGGATCCCCAAAGGACTACTCTCTAACAGCACATTATAAATATAGACAAGGTCTTACCAAGATTGGAAGCCAGTCTTGACTTGTTGCAATCCTTGATTCCCTCAAGATAGTATATACCTACACTCTCTGCTAGACAGTAAACAAACCCATTAAAAAGAAAACTGTTACCATTTAGAGACTCTAGAATTTTTCAAACACAATTTCTAAGGGTTTAATAAAAAATTACCAGGCAAACCAAGACACAAGAGGGGGAGCAACATGGGGTGAAAAAAGATAAGAGAAATAAATTAGAAACAGTATTAGAAATTCTTATTTTATTTTTATTCTTTTATTATGTATTTGTTTAATGTTTATTTATTTTTGAGTGAGAGAGCACAAGGAGGGAAGGGGAAGAGAGAGAGAGAGAGAGAGACAGAGAGAGAGAGAGAGAGAGAGACAGAGAGAGATACACAGAATCTGAAGCAAGCTCCAGGCTCTGAGTTGTCAGCACAGAGCCTGACGCAGGGCTCAAACTCATGAACCATGAGATCATGACCTGAGCCAAAGTCGGACATCTAATTGACTGAGCCACTCAAACACCACTGTTTTTTTGTTTTTTGTTTTTTTAATTTAGATTCAAGTTAGTTAACATATAGTGTCATATTGGTTTCAGGAGTAGAATTTAGTGATTCATCACTTACATGTAACACTCAGTGCTCATCTCAACAAGTGCCCCCCTTAATGCCCATCATCCATTTAGCCCAATCTCCTTCCAGCAACCCTGTGTGTTCTCTATATTTCAGAGTCTCTGATGATTTGCCTCCCCTCTCTGTTTTTAACTTATTTTATTTTTCCTTCCCTTCCCCATGTTCATCTGTTTTGTTTCTTAAATTTCACATATGAGGAAATTATATATTTGTCTTTCTCTTATTAACTTATTTTACTTAGCATAATACACCCTAGTTCCATCCATGCTATTGCAAATGGCAAGATTTCATTCTTTTTGATGCCCAAGTAACTTTCCATTGTGTGTCTGTGTGTGTGTGAGTGTGTATACTACATCTTCTTTATCCATTAATCATGCTGATGGAAATTTGCATTCTTTCCATAATTTGTCTATTATTGATAGCACTGCTGCAAACACTGGGGTGCATATGCCTCTTTGAATCAGCATTTTTGTATCCTTTGCATAAATACCTAGTAATGGAATTGCTGAGTCATAGGGTAGTTCTATTTTTAACTACTATTTTCCAGTGTGGCTGCACCAGAGGCAAGAGAAACAAAAGCAAAAATGAAGTACTGGGACCCCATCAAGACAAAAGTCTTTTGCACAGAGAAGGAAACAATCAATAAAACCAAAAGGCAACTGAAGAAATGGGAGAAGACATTTGCAAATAGCATATCAGATAAAGGGTTAATATCCAAAATCTATAAAGAACTTTTCAAACTCAACACCCAAAAGACAAATAATCCAGTGAAGAAATGGGCAAAAGACATGAATAGACACTTCTCCAAAGAAGACATCCAGATGGCTAACAGACACATGAAAAGATGCTTGGCATCACTCGTAATTAGAGAAATACAAATCAAAACCACAATGAGAGATTTTTATTTTTTTAAGTTTTATTTACTTAAGTAATCTCTGAACTCCACGTGGGGCTTGAACTCATGACCCTGAGATCAAGAATCACATGCTCCTCTGACTGAGCCAGTCAGGCACCTGAGAAATTTTATATCTATGATTTCTACATTCAAGAAAACAGATGAAAAGAATAATTTCATCTAAGAGCCGGTGTCTGCAAGAAAACACCAAATGGAAATTTTAAACTAAATAAAACCAAAACTGAATTAAGAAAGCAAAAGGTGAGTAAAAAACAGATTGGTCACAGCTAAAGAATATTCATCATCTTGAAAAAAGTTTAGTAGGAAATTCCCAGACTAAATAATGGAAAGAAAAAAGGATGTAAGATACATAAAGAATTACAAGAGACTTGTGGGGCACAGTGAAAAGGAAAAACACACATGCAATTGGAGTCCTAGAAGAGGAGGAGATAGACAATAGCACAGAAGCAATATTTGAAGAGATTATGACCAAGAATTTTCCAAAACTGAAGAAAGACATTGAGTCACAAATTCAAGAAAACATAGCCTCAAGCAGAAAAAGTACAAAGAAAGTTACACCTTGGCACTTTATAATTGAATCTCTGAAAAATCAAAGAATAAGAGACAATCTTAAAAAGTAATTAGAGAAAATTACCTCCAAAATAAAAAAAGAAAAAAAGAAAGAAAGAAAACCAAAAAAACTAACTTTTTTCCCCCAAAGCAACAGAAATATGTGAGAGAAAAGGAATCAGATCCGTGCAGATATTCAGGGAGGTAGAAATGACAACATGTTTTAATCCATTAGATGTGAGAGGGGACAGCAAGCGCAGAGCCAAAGATAACCCCAGGGTTTCAGGCTTGGAAGCTGTTTTGCACTTTTCCCCGATTCAGAGGATACAGGAGGGAGAGGCCTGCCATGACCTGGCCAAACTCTCGTCTCCTCCCTCCCAATACCCTCTGAAGCACCTTTATTTCCCAGAACTGGCAACTGACATATTCTCTCCCACCTCTGACCATTGTCACTGCTATTCTCTCTGCCTTTTCTTTAACATCTTCATAACCTTTGTGAGTCACAAATTTCATTATCTCCTGAAGACAGTTCAGCTATGACCATAGCACTTATCATTCTGTTTGAATCTCTAGCTTGCTTTGTTCTGCATCCTGGATTGCCTTGAGGCTGGTATTTTGTCTTGTTTATCTCATATCCTAAGATAAGGCACATGGCTGTATACACAGGAGGTGCTCAATTTTAATGGACTTTAATTGAGTTACTATTTGTTTCTACAAGGATGAATTGGGAGTTTTACTAAATTAGATTCAATGAAATGCCCCAAACTATGCAGTATATAGAATATATGGGTGTGGGGGAAAGGAACATAAGTCAGAACTCCCTGAACTAACACAGTTTGTAATTTAGTTAATAATTTAAGACTTTAACAATCTCTACGTTTTTTGATGACGTTAAGTAGATTATTAGTTTAATTGTATCGACAATGGTACAGTGAATTTTTAGGACATCTAGTTCGAGTCAATATAACACATAGAATAAAGTACTTGAAAAATGACACATATTTCCTTTAGTTATTTTAGTAAGTTTTCAAAGTTATTTGTATATTATGCTATGTTGAACTATACTTACAAGATAGAGATCACTTTACAAAAGTCACTCATTAACTGGGTTCACTCCTTAGTTTGGCTCTTGCCAGGACTTTTCTGCTATTTTGTAACACTTTCTGCCACATTTTCTTTTTTTTTTTTTTTTTAATTTTTTTTTCAACGTTTTTATTTATTTTTGGGACAGAGAGAGACAGAGCATGAACGGGGGAGGGGCAGAGAGAGAGGGAGACACAGAATTGGAAACAAGCTCCAGGCTCCGAGCCATCAGCCCAGAGCCTGACGCGGGGCTGGAACTCACAGACCGCGAGATCGTGACCTGGCTGAAGTCGGACGCTTAACCGACTGCGCCACCCAGGCGCCCCATCTGCCCCGTTTTCGACACTAAACACGGAATATAAGATTCCATCTCATGATTGAAGGTGTGATAATGTGTGCCAAAAATCTTTATTACTTTCTTTTTACTATCATTTATTAATGCTTGCCCGTATCTCTCTTAAGGCATACTTAAACAATGTATTTCTACCAGTCATGCAACTAATAAAGACTCTCTCAAGAGCCAAATTGGATCCAAGGAAAGGGAAAAGAAAATGTAAATGCAAAGAAAGAATACTTGGCATCTTAAGCTGCCTTCCTAAATCATAGACTAAAAACACATTTGAAGAACTATTGCATGGAAATGATCAGACTAATAAATAATTTAAACACAAGTTTTAAAAAAAAGAGCTTAATAAAATAAATTTATAATTTTAAAGTCACTTTCTTCGTCCTAAGTATCTATCTTTTTAATGAAAAGATTTATAGAAAAATCACCATCTCAAGCATGAATCACATAAAATAGCTAAAGTAGTAAGTAAGTAGAAACTATAAAAATAATCAAAGCCTTGGATTTGAGCTTGTCTTTTCTTTTCTTCTATAAAATAATAGTTATTTTAAGAATTTTTTCTCCCAGTAATGAGCACCATTTTGGCTTGGATGAGATAATTTTAGTACGTCACTGGTTATTTTCATCCTATTTTCCCATCCTATTCTGAGGATATGATTTCTTCAATTATGAAAACTACAATTAATAATTCACGCAAACACAGACCCACAGGAACAAAGCGTGAAAACGTATTAGGAAAGAACTACAAGGACATCCCCAGCAGATAGTGCTTTCAAAGAGAGAGAAAGAAGCTCCCTTCACAAAGAACTGAGGGGATCTATTTGTGGTTTCACATACACATTTTGAAAGCTCCCAATTGTGGTTTCAGTATCAAAATAATGAAGTGTCAATGGCATTTCTCCTCAAGGTAAAGAATTAATTAAACAACCTCTATAATGATCTGTTTTTTAATAGTGCTGTTTCTGACACGAGACCCTTTTACCTTGGTTCTGAATTACACGAATCCTTGTGAATGCTTTTGTTATAAATACTCATCTTGCCTCCTCATGTGTGATGTGAATTTCTATGCTCATAGGATCACAATTATCTCCTTACTCCTTTCAGAAAATTTGTATAGACTCTTTGATATGAGAAACTCAAAGTGTTTTGCAAATATACCATTTACTCCAGCCAACGTGAATCACTGCCCTCATTTTATAAGGGTAGCAATACCACCTTTCAGACAAATTGTTAGGCAAGGGAAGGTCTTAACTCACACCTAGGGACAAGCTATAAAGAGCTAGAGAGCGAAGTTCTAGAAATCCAGTGATGTTTCCATTATCAAATATACCCTGCTTTATGAAATAGCTGAATTTCCTAAAGATTTTTATAAGTGAAAAGAAATGAACCGACTCTAATAAATGAATATTTGTTTTCCAGTCAAATCAAACTTTAATGCATTCTGAAGACCTATTCCATAGCACTGAAGCCCGTTGGTTACAACCATTGAGTTTTCTAAAGGGGAGATAAAACATGTGCTACATATTTCAGAGAAAAAATATGCTTTGTCTATGCCACAGAATACCTAAATTTGAAATGTTTCTTGTACCCTGTACAAGAATCACAAATTCCAATGGCCCTATAATAGGGCCAGGCAGGAAACACAACCAGATAGAATGAGTCTGAGTATAGAACAGTAAGGTGAGGGCAGGTAGTGGGGGCAGGAGGTGGGAATTAGACACTAGCATGCATGAATAGATACTTCATGTAAAAAGGCAACTGCTGTTCAAATCTCAAACACCCTGTGTATAGTATTTGGAAATATAAGTGCATTTTACCATATCTTCTGAGTTTTCAAGACACAATAAAGATCCATAGGTTATGTGAAATTTCTCGATACCCAAATTCAAAATGTTTCAAAATCACTGGACAAGACAAACAGACAATGCATTCTGACTAGATTAAACTATAGGACACTACATTGTGATCTCCATACGGTAACACACTCTGAAAAAATGCACCTACTCAGAAGTTAACCCGTTAGCTCATGAAAGGAAATCTCAAGAGGTCATTTGGCCTAGATCTTCTATAAAGGTAGCTCTGTGTCAAAACTATTGAAGATCGTTTATTCAATGAACATTTACTATAGGTATTAACTCATGCCAGTCACTACGCTAGGTGGTTGTGATATGACATTGAACAGGGTGAGTCCTCCCTCTTTTGAGGAGGTCTGGGGATAAGGCTGTCTTATCCCATGGCTTTATGGTTCCAATACTAGCATAATACTCCTGGTCGCTGGTCCCTTCTCCTCACTACCTTTTCCCAGGGGAGTACAGTGACTTCCCTGATTGGTGAGTTGCTGAGAAGAACCTGGAAAAGTATATGTTGGCTCTGCATCCTTATCTGTCCTTGGGGATTCACTTGCCTACTGTCATCATCTGCTCTTGGCCTCATGTGGGGGAACAAATGATATTTTGAGGGATACATTCATTTCAAGGGAGAGTTATAAAAACTATTTGCCTTCACCTAACCCATGTCCTCCAGTACAATTTTAAAGGTTAAAAAGGGTGAGAGTATAGAGAAAAGTGGAGGAGAGGCAAGGAGGGGAGTCTGGAGGAGCCAGCAAGTTCTGAAGGGTCCTGTAAACCATATGAAGGAATCTGGCTTTCTGAGGAAAATGAAGGGTGCCTCTGAAGTGTGTTCAGTGGTAAAGTCACATCATCAGATCTCTGGTTTTAAAAGAGCAGTCTGACAAGAAGGAAGGCTCGGTCTGACCGGTGTTATAAACAGGTTGCAGGCAACCTCCAGCCTAGAGAGACATGAACTAGTTACTGTTACAGGAATTCAGGCAAGAAGTGAAGGTTCTTATTCCAAACGTAAAGAGAGATGCAGGAAGTATGCAGGAGAGATAATCATCAGGACTCAAAGGACCATATGAGCTCAGAATAAAAAAGTCCTTGGATCTAAGCAATGTCTCCACCCTGCTCCTCCATTGCTGGCACTCCGCTGGCTCCAATGCTAGTCAGCAGCTAATATAATTCAATATCTGGTCCCTCTTAGCTTGATCAGAACTGGTAACACACCTGGTCTGACAGCCTGCCCTACTCTCAGTGACACTATAAATTCCTGAGTCTCTTGTAGGTCCTCCTCAGACATCCTAGGCTGAGTGGTCCACCCCAGCCTCTGTGAGGGGCTCATTAGCCCTCCATCATGACCATCCCAATGATTCCCATCTTAACTCCTTCTCAGTCCTTAGGCAGAGGGATCAACTGCAGCTGCGGAAAGTTTTAAAATCCTGCCACACCACTGAAGAACCCAGAGTGACCAGAAAGTTAAGTCCATGTGCCCTCAAAATAATGTTCCTTCTCACTTACCTAACAACACTCCTTCTCTTGAAATCTGAATGCATCTCTAATTATTTTGTTCTCCTACCTTCAACTCTGTGTCAGTCTTCTTTCATGGAACTGGGCTTTCATTACCTTGTGTTCTTGCCTAGGCCACCATGGTCTACACCACCAAATCTGTCTTTCAAAGTACAAGTGTCAAGCGTCCAATCTCATGGGCCAGGATTTGAGGAAGTCTGCTGTAGGATCACATTAATTAATGAAGAAATCAAACAATCAAACATAATAATAGCCAACATTTTTTGAGTGTTTACAACAAACCTGGTGGGCACTGTTCCAGGCTTGATTTAATTGTCTTAATCAACACAATAACCCTAGTATATTCCCCACGGTAGAGGAAATTGAGGGGCTAAAGAATTTTGTAACCAGCCTAGGATGACACAGCTACTCAGTGGAGGAGTGGAGTTTGAAACCAGGCTTCTGGACCTTTGCAAAAACAGAACAAAACAAAACAAACAACAACAACAACAACAACAACAAAAAACCTTTTCATGTGATATATTTCAAACTAAGATAAAAATTAATCTAATAATCTTAGAATGGTGGTCAGTGTTTCAAATGCTGCTAATCAGTCAAACTAAACAGGGACTGTAAAGGGCTCATTTGATTTGGCAGTAAGAAAGTCCTCATTGACCTTGGTGTTTTTAAGTTTAGGGGAGAATGAGGGTAGTTACAAGGGGTGGAAGCATTCGTGAGAGTTGAGGTGCTGAGAAAGACACTGTACAACACTCTCCAGGTGAAGTAGCTAGTGGTATATACAGGGTTAAGGTAGACTTTTGTTTTGTTTTTAACTTGGGAGAGAATTGGGCATACTTAAGTTACCAGCAGAGAAAGAACCAGAAGAGAGACGATGACCCAAGGTTAGGAGTGCTGAGAAACCTCTCCATATGTCATCAGAAATAGCCCCAGTGATCGCAGAAGTGGTTAGTTTTGGGGTTGAGATAAGCAAACAGCAGAACATAACTGAGGGTATGAAGGGAAATCCAGAATTCGGTGACAGCCTATTTCAGAACTGGTTAACTAAGATCCAGAAGCTCATCATGAGAATTGCACAATTTACTGTGTAAAATAAAATAAAATAAAATAAAATAAATTCACTGTGTTAAAATACAATACAATACAATACAAAATAAACAACAGAAATGCCTAGTTAGCAGGCCAGGATCCTCATCTTATTTGTTCTTTAAGAAGTGGAAGCCAAGGGGGTTCGGAAATACACATAAGAGTTTCCATTTGATAAAATACAAACTTCAAGGCAGGCTTTGCTTTTAAAAATTGTTGTTTCCATGTTCTAAAAGATCTAAAGCTGTTAAACCTAGTGGCAATATGCAAGGGGAAGGAAACCACTTAAGTACTGTTACAGTTCTACTAATGGAAGCTTTGTTCAAACAAGTACAGTGGATAGGGCTCCTGGATTTTCCTCCCAAAGCAGCATTTACCAGACAGGAAAAACATTGACCTTCAGCTCATACTGGGCAAATGGCATATTGCGTTTTAGCAAGACCTTATCTAAAATACCTTAAGTTTTCTTGGTTTTTTAAGGTGGGCATGTTGTTTATCATCATTTTCCTGTTTTAGCTCTATGGTGATTTAAAAACATTGTCAGTGCATTACAATGATGCTCTAAAGGCACAATATATAAAGCAAGCCAAGAAAGTATAATTTACAAACACTTCTCCCTCAAGTAGTTATTGTCTGAGTTACTCATATCACTCAGCACTGATTGCCTTATATTCTTGATATTTGCATATTTTTCTGGAGAATATATTTCTGTTTATGTCCCATCTCATACATATTACACATAGAATAGAAAAATTATAACTATTAGCTTAATGAATTAATTATCTATTTTTAAAAAATTTTCTTTTCTTTTCTGTTGTGGTTTATTTATAAGTTCCAGGAAGAAATCTCAGCCAGAAAGAAAAAGAATTTCCTAGTAGATTTCACAGAAATTGCCCAATTTTCTCTGCCAAATAAATACTGCTCATATTCTAAGACTGTCTCCACATCTGTAGGTCTATTTATATGATTATAATTTTGCCTTGTCTTTTTTAAGTTGCAGTTTTAGGAAGAGTTTAACCCCTAGTACAAGTTTTAGTTCAAGGGTAATTTTCCAACAACAGCCACATCTGCCATGCATTGAGAGCCACTATATCTCAGGAAGAGCCTACCCACTGAGGGTGATGCTTTGGGGCCTCTTGAAGCTTCCACGTGTCAGTATAAAGGCCATGAGGAATTGAAAATCCACGGGTAAGAGGACCTACTTCTAATGACTCTGAACTGCTTAAAGAAAGAGAACTAAGAGCATTTTCAATTCAAATCATAGGATGAGACCCCATGACTTTCCATGTCCATGCTAAAAATTCTGTCTTTTCCAGTTGTATGGCTAAATGACTTTGTAAATTTTCTTCCAGCAAAAACCAAACACCAAGTCTGACTTTGTGGATCATTAAGTGTGAAGAATACTTAGATTGTTCTTTTACGTGCTGTTTTACTATACTTGAATTTGGAAAATAAACCAAGTTTATTTTGAGGAACCAGGCAAGAAATGAATGGCACATTCCAATTGAGTAGTTAAAAAAAAAAAAGTTTATTTACTTATTTTGAGGCAGGAAAAGGAGCAGAGAGAGAAAATCAAAGCAGACTCTGTGCTGACAGCTCAGAGCTCCTTGCAGGGCTCAATCCCATGAACCATGAGATCATGACCTGAGCTGAAATCAAGAGTTAGACACTGAACTGACTGAGCCACCCAGGCACCCCCAAATTTGAGTAATTTGAAGAATGTTTAATAAAGGGATTATTGACAGAGGTCTGGGCAGGGTGAAGGGAAAGAGTACTGCAAAATTACTAAAAACTGGGTGCTATTATCACTCATAAGCCTGAAGGTGTAAGGAGATGGAGAAGTTACCAGAACCCAGAGCTATTTGGGGAGAACCACCAGATAAGAGCTGCAGCCTTTGGTAAAAACGATGTAGTCAATTTACAACAACTTCACACAGAGAGAACTAGGGGGATAAACATTCTCCTACTCTCCCTCACTCCTATCTACTCCTGGCACCCCTTTTTATCCATAAACCTATTTGTAAATCATTGGACAAGAAGGATTATTAAATGCAGGTCAGAATCCTAGAACACAAGGAGGAGGTAGAGAGGTCTTTTGGTCCAGAAAGATTAGAAAGCTAAAAACCATCTCACTAAATCCTTGTTTCTACTAATTAGATGCACAGATGTTATAGAAGATGGGGTAAGTACATGAGCTGGCTGCAACAGATGTGATTCTCAGCAGCAGCTGGACATTAGGTTCCATTATCTGTCACCAGCTTTGTGGTGGAGGGCAGCTAAGGTGGCACCAGCAGAGTGACAGCTGCAATAGCCATTTCCTGATCTCTGGATCACAGCTATGGTGTTTCTACTATTTACCTAAAGCCAAAGACCCAATTTCCAGCCTTGTAATGCTTAAAATAGAGTAGTTTCTGTTTCCTGAATTGAACTCTGATATCAATTATCATATCAATTATGGCAGTAGGTGAAAACATTGTAATTTCCTTACCTCAAAGAGTTTTCACGTATATATTTTACTTTTCCACCTGTTTTCAGTCTTCAGTTGAGTTATATCCATGAATGCCCTGGAGGGCCTATTACTAAATAAAAGACTTGAGGGGAAGGCTCATATACCAAATTAGCCTCTGGATATAATTCCAGAGTTTACTTGAATGGTTTATGTTAACCTGATCTTAATTGTAGCTTATTCTAAATATGTGAGATGTAGAGATGTTTGTAAAATGTGAGGGGAAATGTAATGTGTTTGAAAGAGGTAAATGTTGGCATGGATTTATAATATATGACTTATTCACCTATTCTGTATGTTCCGTGAGAAGGACCAAAATGTATGCATGTTCTTCTCCAGGGCTTTAAACACATATCTGCATGGGGTAAACAAGCATTTCTGAAAGCTCTTTAATTGGTTATTCTGTGTGGGTTGGGAATACTGGTAAAAGACAATGCAGTTGAAATGAACTTGTTGATTACCATGGAGATTAGAAAGTCATAGAATGGCAAAGGCAAAATAGTGTCACTCATCCTTCAGAGGCTAACTTAGTTTTCCGTACTGTAGTTGATAGCTAATCC
Source organism: Prionailurus bengalensis (assembly GCF_016509475.1). NCBI lineage: Eukaryota > Metazoa > Chordata > Mammalia > Carnivora > Felidae > Prionailurus > Prionailurus bengalensis. The sequence continues at coordinate 105,639,696 of NC_057349.1, forward strand.
AGTACAGTTATCAAAATTGATGAGCCCGGAGAGATCTTTATTACTGGTGAATTGATCAGCTCAGAAAAGTCATACTTATGCTGCCTAATGAAACCAAATAAAATCTTCTTAGTTTGATGAAAAGAGACCAACATGAGTCTCTGAATGTCACTGAAGTTGAAATGAGGTTAATTAGAGTCATGAAATAAATGGAATTCTAATTTGAGTATACCTCATCGTAGACCCAGTAGAAAAATAATCTGAACATGCGGTTGGAACAGAAATGTTCATCAACTTGCTAGAATCCTTACATTAGTGTCCCAATTATTATGGTAGGAAAGGCAAAGAGGAAACCCCTGAAGCTCCCATGTCCCATCAAAATTGCAGTTCAAAAGCAATAGTACAGCCCAGACCTTGGATAATTTCAGATTTAAAGACCACTATCAAAGATTTTTACAATTCAGAGATTAGGGGCTCCTAGATATCCTAGTCGGCTAAGTGTCTGACTTCGGTTCAATTCATGATCTCACGGTTTTTGAGTTCGAGGCCCGTATCAGGCTCTGTACTGATGGCTCAGGGCCTGGAGCCTGCTTCAGATTCTGTGTCTCCGTCTCTCTCTCTGTCTCTCCCCCAGCTCATGCTCTGTCTTTCTCTTACACAAAAATAAATAAACATTAAATAAAAAATAATAAACAAATAAGTAAATAAATAAAATTCAGAGATTATAAACTACATCCTTATGCTGTCCCATAGCTTGTGAAGTGTAGAGTACAGATGAACCTTTAATGATTATGGTTTATTTTATACTTACACAGCAACTTATTAAGTGAATGTGACCTCCCTTCCTGGAGTGAATCAATCCAGAATCTATCATCTAACATAACTTATTGTTCTGGTAAAGGATTTTCTCTATTTTACTTCAGAATACACCAAACACCGTTTCTTTCACATGGTCAAGCCAATGGTAAATCTTCACTATCCTGAGTCACAACAACATTAATTGTCCACATTTCTGACACAGTTTAGTCAACTGATACCTTAACCGTATCAACATCATTTGAGATAGACCACTGGTTACTGAAGTGATGCTACTACCCTGATAGGATTTGAAGAATAGAAAAGGAAAGTATCTAATATGCTTTGGCAACTCACCTTAGTGTTGGAGCAGTGATACTCAAAATGTGATCCAATTTGCAAGTTTTCTGTTACTGGTCCAGAATGAGGTAAGAGTTCAGAAACTTTTATAGCACTTGACAATATTACAGCATCCAAGCTTGAGAGGAATGGTTTCATCTAGTTGAGCTGAACAAGGCACACCAGTCCATGATAGATTGGAAATAAAAACTAAAAATACTCCTTCACTGCAGATTGTTTGAAAGTGTTGTGTTACAGAGTAGAAGATAAATCTCATAAGACTACAAGGGCCCACTTTAGTGAAGTTTCCAGGATCCACCTGAGACATGTTGGGATATTACCGTCAAAACAAAGAACACTTTTCTGTACCTAACTGCCTCTATAGCTGGTTAATAACCACAATAGATGATGGAATTTATTGGATTTGGGGGCCATCAGATACTGATTTGAGCATTCTTCTCCAGTACATTTAATGGGTCACTAGAAAACTGCCAACTTTGTGGGGTCCCAGAACAAAAGAAGCATCTCTGACTTGGCCAGAGACAATGCAAGCGGCTCTGCCACGTGGTCTTTATAACCCAATGGATTGAATTTTGTCCTGGTGAAGTCATAATAAGATACACTATACATGGGTAGTGATATGATCTAGAGTTTTAAACTGAAGCTACATCCTCTCCACAAGAAACAATCTATCACTTGAGAAACACCTCTTGTCTCATTACGGGACCAGAATAACTTATTATGGCACACTGGGTAAATATGCATAACAAGATAGGTATCATTGAAACCATCACAAAGTCACATGTGCCTATTCCTGCTACGCTGTCGCTCTTCCTACAACTTTGCCTTCATAGGGAAGTTCCTTATGTCTAGTAAGTAATAGAGAACAAAGTTAGAGCTATAAAAATGTAAAATGTGCTTAATCCCGTCACAACTTTACTTACATTATATCAAAGCCTTCCTTGAGGGAGAAGGTGAAGATTGTAAAACAAAGAATGGAGATCATCTTTGGGCAGAACTTCAAGAGTAAATCTCTTTGTCTGGATTTCCAGGCAGGAAAGGTGCCCAGAAGTAAGAATCTAAATCAAATAATGGAACCAAACTAGTAGACTGGCCAGGTGGTTACAGACCTAGATGAAAGGTAGTATTGTGGTTTAGGTAAAATATAGGTGGATAGATCTTTTGGAATAGGACCAGAATGCGGGTATATGTATGTACTATGTAAATGCTCATTAAAATCTTTCCCCATTGGGGGGGGGGAAAGAGAGAGAGAGGGTTAGAGTGGGAGAGAGCCAAAGCATAAGAGACTCTTAAAAAATGAGAACAAACTGAGGGCTGATGGGGGGTGGGAAGGAGGGGAGGGTGGGTGATGGGTATTGAAGAGGGCATCTTTTGGGATGAGCACTGGGTGTTGTATGGAAACCAATTTGACAATAAATTTCATATATTTAAAAAATAAAAAATAAAAAAAATAAAATCCTTCCCCATTGAAGTCTCTTAATGTGATGCTGGACAGGGTGACTTGCTCTATACATGTCAGTATCTTCCCCACCCATTTTGGTGCTTGCTCAATGAAGCCATATACATGGTGTCCATGAGACAATAATATAGGCTCACACATCCCCAGGGTAATCTGGTTATTGCTCCAGTGACCAGCCAACATCCAGCAGCAGGAATCCCCATTGTGATGTCAGACTAAGACCATTCAGCTCTCTGGTAGGAAGTTGAATACATTTTATTGGCTACAACCATTGCTGGAATCCAAATTTTTACCCCCACTTGACTGTTCCCAAGGGTAGCGATTTGTTTTCACTGGAACAAAAACACACGCAGGATTTGGATTTGTATTCCCTACTTATAATTTTCTGTTTGCCTATATATGTTTGCCTATATCATTTCCAGAATGCCTATATATTACCAGGGCATCTCACTCCATATTGCTTTCATTTCATTATAAGAGAAATATAGAAATTGCCTGATGGTCATGGAACTCACTATTCTTATTATGCACCGTGTCATCCAGAAGCAGCTACCCTAAGAAAATGGAGGATTGGCCTATTGGAGCTTCAGTTATTTTACCTGAGAGATAACACCTCGTAAGGTTGTAAAGTGTCCTATGAAACACAGGATATTCTCAGGAAAAAGCACCCTCTTCAACTAATTTATGCTACAGGAAAATGTATGATTTTGTTTCTCTCATGGTCAGAGTACATCAATCAGCAACCAAAGGTGGAAGAATAACAACTCTTAAGATTAGACCTAATGATCAACTGAACAAAGTTTTTGTTACCTCATCTTTATGTCTGTAGCCTTTTATAATTTGATAATTTAATGAAATAAATGTTTCCATTAAGGGGCCCCAAAAGTAATTCTACTAAACTCGAATGTGAGGCTTCCAGCTAGTGCTTTTTTTTTTTTTTTTTTTGTCTCTTCATGCCACTGAACAAATGGGAAGTAAAGGGGGTTATAGTGTAGATAAAGTGATTGATCCTGATTATGAAGAAATAGGGTTACTTTCCCTTGCTGGCAGCACAGAGGTGAACGGAATCTAGAATTGGTGGATTGCAACCCCATGTAGATAGAATCATCAAAGACCCAGATGCTTTAGGTATGATGACCTTTCACTCCAGTAGGTAAGAAACCCCAACTAGCTGAATTTTAAGATGAAGGAAAGCAGAATCTAAATGGTAACTAGATGAATAGTTTTGAAGCTATGTTTTTATCAGCTTGTACTTAAATCTTTCCTTGCTTTGTATTGATATATTTTTATTTACATAGTTTAATAAATGTTTCTTGCCTTGCCTTTCCACTTCTCCCTTCTTGTTTTTGGAGTGTGTTGAAGGTTGTTGACCTTACACTTCATTTCGTGAGTTGCAGAACATTCAGATAGGATGAGACAATTCAAGAGAAGTGGACATTACCTCAATTCTGAACTTGGAATCCTTTGGGGTAGGAGGAGTATGTGGCATTGTAGTATGTGGGAACCTTTCCTTTATGTATAAAATATGGGAAGTAGGTCATGGTAGTGACTAGTTGTAAGTTTTTTGCCTTTTCTTTATTTTTTAATATGCCACACACTTAAACTACTTTCTTATTTCGTGAGAGCTCTTACTGTATGAGTCTTGGTGAAAAGCAAAAGACTAAAGGTAAATTTTCTGCTCTTAGTCCTCTGACAGCCAAGGAGTGGGCTCAAGACCAACACTTGGCCCATCAGACATTGCTACTTTAGGACTTCGAATTTTCAGTGAATTTGATTGACCATGCATCAGGAGCACAGGATTCAGCAGTGGCAGCTGTTTCCAGCTGCTGTCCTGTATATAGAGCACATGCATAGACCATATGGTTCTGCTGCCCAGCTGCTAGAGCATCCCCTGGTTCATGCTCAACTTGAACCTATTCCTTCTGTTTTTGACTTCTGTGAGCCTTCCTATAAGCTTCTGATAAATGTCTTTCTTACTAACCATAAGAGTTGGTTTTCCCTGCAGATTACAAGGAAGCCAGCTCCACCTTAAAATACAAAAACTGTAAGACATAAATTACTTATAATGACATATGAATTACTATTGTCTTCTCACAGATGAGGAAACTAAGGTGCAGAAATATTAAGTGGTTTGCTCACAATGCTAGTCAGTGGTGAACCCAGAATTGGAATTCAAGTCATTGCCCCCAAATCTATAGCTTTCATTCTGCTCAATTCTACCTTCCTGTGTGGTTTATTTCATCACTGGCCTATTCAGGTTCCATAAAAAGAGGAGAAAGGATTATCTTTCCTTTAGTTTACAGGAAACTGGCTTTTCTCAGGACCCATGATCCTCACTCCCTAGACTACACAGTAACCAAATTAGCACATACTGCCTTTGATTTACTGTTTTAGTGGTGTTGGTAAGTAACAATTTTTAATCTCCTTTGTTTTTATCTGAGTCTTCACAATTAACCCAGGCATTTCTTTAAGGTACGAGAGAAACTTTTCTTTTTTAGCCCCAATGCCAAGCACATAACAACAGCATAGTAAACATTTATTGATTCATTTGTCTTGTCTTCTTTTCCTCAAAGTAATTTTGATTACCTGTATTAATCTGTCTTTGACATGAATTAGTTTGGGTTATAATCCTAATAATAGAAAATAATTCTGGTTGCTGCTTTATCATGCATCTCTTGAAAAGAAATGTCTCCCTTTAAGTTCATGACCACTTATCTCAAGTAGGTCATTAGGCTTCTCCTTAGCACTCACTTCCCTGGTTCATTCCCTCTTGGCCTCCTCTGGATACTTATTTCACATTGTCTCTTCTTTCCTTACATTTAACTGATGACTTTATTACCATTTCATAAGAAAAGAGATGTCAGATGAGAAATTGCAAAGATCCTACAACATAGACCAAGCGATTTGCATACATGCCCTTATATTTTATCTTTTCAGCTCTTATTATAGGTGAATTGTCCATATTCCTTTCTAAGACAAACCCTTCCACTTCTTACCTATTTAATGGAATAAATATATCCTCTCTTACCTATTTAATGGAATCATTCCAGCAGTTGAACTCCACCTGTATATAGCTATGCTACATATTGCCCACCTTTTAAAATATCTGGCTTCATCTCAGACCTCTTCCAGTAACATCTCCATTTCTGTTACTTTTTTTCTTTTTAATTTTTTTAACATTTATTTATTTTTGAGAGACAGAGAGAGACAGAGAACGAGCAGGGGAGGAGCAGAAAGAGAGGGATACACAGAATCCGAAGCAGGCTCCAGGCCCTGAGCTGTCAGCACAGAGCCTGACGCAGGGCTTGAACCCACGAACCGTGAGATCATGACCTGAGCCGACTGAGCCACCAAGGTGCCCCCATTTCTGTTACTTTTTTAAGCAAAATTTACAGAGTTGTCTCTACTTTCTCTCTATCTTCTTCTTTCCCATTTCCTCTCAAGTCCAATACTCCTCTGAAACAGTGCTTGCAGAAATCAGTGATAAACTCTATTTGCTAGATCCAATGGTCAGTTCTCAGTCTTCTGATCCAAATACTGTGGACAGTTGATTCATCACATATTTTTGAAACACTTCTTCACTTGGTTTCCAGGACACCGTTTCCTGTTAAGTCTCCATCATCTTCACAGGTTGCCCCTTCTTAGTGTTCTCTTCCTATTCCTCTTCATCTCCCAGAATTCCAGACATTGGAGTACCCATGATTCAGTCTTCATATCTTTTCTCTATCTGCTCTCAGTCCATAAATGAACTCATCCAGCCTTCCATGTTGTATATTTATCTAGTTATTTGTAAACCCCATGAGAATAGTGACTTGATCTGTCTTCTTTCACCTCCTCATCAACTCAAGACCCAGTACCTGGATAAGATGCTGATCATCAAGTCCAATGTATGTGTGGTTTGACCCCACACCATCAAGCAATTAACTCAATTCTGATACTATCTACCCAGAGGTAGTCTCAGATTGCACAGGTTAAAGGCTCTGTCCCACCAGACTGCCCTCCACTTCACATGCCAGTCTCAACTCCAAATTGTTACTTATACTTCTGGAGTAATTGGTTATAAGCCAGAGGTTCCCATGAACCACTCTTTGCATTTGATTAATTTGCTATAGCAGCTTACAGAATTCAGGAAACCAGTTTACTCATTAGATCATTGGTTTATTACAAAGGATATAAATCAACAGCCAGATGGAGAGATACATGGCTAAGAGGTGGGTAAGGGTGCGGAGCTCCCATGCCCTCTCCAGGCACACTACTCTCCTGAAATCTCCACGTGTTTATCAACCCAAAAGCTCTTTGAATTTTTACGGAGGCTTTGTTACATAGGCATGATTGATTAAATCATTGGCCTTTGGTGACTGAACTCCCTGAAATCACACGTCTGGATCCACTGGCAACCAGCCCCCATCCCTAGGTGCTTTCAAAGTCTCATTAACATAACAAAAACCCCATGATGGCTCTCATCATTTAGGAAATTCTAAAGGTTTTAGGAGTTCTGTGCCTGCCAGAAATGGGGAAGAAAACCAAATATGTATTTGTTATAAAACACAATATTACACCAGAACAAATCTGGAAGATAATAGTCACTTAACATATGTTGGCTGCAGGAATATTTAAATATTCTTTTCTGCATACTCTACAGTTATTTCCATTATTATTCCCTTTCTCCTAGACCATTTTGCTGTATGAATGTCACTCTTAATACTACAATAAACATATTTCATGGTACCTGCCTCATCCAGTCTCAAAGGGAAGCTTACATATGTAACAACTTCCATATCCGTCAGAGCTGAAAGGTCATGAAATGCATACCCAGAGGCTATGTCTTAATTAATTAACAGGGTGGATATTGACTTGTGACTTCTCTGTTTTTGTAGATGAGCCAACAGATCAGGCATCTGGAAGTGACTCCTGCCTAATTACCATGTGAATGAAACTACAAGAGACACCCTGAGCAAAAACCATCTAGTTGATCCCATTGAGCCCTCATATTTGAAAGCAATATTAAAGGTTGTCATTGTTTAGTCACTAAATTTGGGTTGTTTATTGCACATCAATAAGTAGCTGATACAGCAATGCTAAAATTAACAAGAAATATAGAAAATATATATGAAGGGAACTTTATTTTATTTTATTTTTTTAATGTTTTTATTTATTTTTGGAGAGAGAGAGACAGACAGAGCATGAGCGGGGGAAGAACAGAGAGAGAGGGAGACACAGAATTCGGAGCAGGCTCCAGGCTCTAAGCTGTCAGCACAGAGCCCGATGCGGGGCTTGAACCCACAAACTGTGAGATCATGACCTGAGCCGAAGCCGGATGCTCAACTGACTGAGCCACCCAAGCACCCAAAACTTTAAAATGATATTGAGGAACTCAAAAGAAGACTTGAATACCTGGAAGGTATGTGTTATGCATTGACAGAAAGATGCAATATTATAATAATATCGATTTTCCCAAAATTAATTCATAAATATTAAATAAACCCATTAAGATATTTAAAAGGCTTTTTTTAAATAACTAGACGACAAAACTTTAAAACCTATATGGAAAAATAAATTTTTAAGAATAGGCAGGGAAATTCTGAAGAAAGAAATTCTTTTTTAATACTACAAAATATTGAATCATATTGTAAAGCAAAAATAAAGGAAACAGTGACATACCAGCACATGGATAAATATACCTGTACAATTCAGCCAATACAATATAATACAACCAATACAATTCAACCGATAACAAACTCTATACTAACAAATTTGATAACTTAGATGAAATTCCTTGAAAGACACCAAGAAGAAAGAGAAAAAAATCATGTGATCTTATGAATTGATGCAGAAAAGCATTTGACAAAATCCAACCACCATTCAATCCAAAAAAAAAAAAAAAAAAACCTCTCAGCAAACTAGGAATAAAGGGGAACTTCCTTAACATAATAAGTAACATCTACAAAACCTTGCAGCTAGTAGCATACTTAATGGAGAGAAACTGGCTTCTTTTCCCCTAAGATCAAAGAACAAGGCAAGGATGTTCTCTTTCACCATTCATATTCAACATCAGACATCATGTTGGAAGTTGTAGCTAGTGCAATAGATAAGAAAAATTAAGAAGGAAAAAATAAAACTCTTTTTGCCTGAAAATGACCTCATTGTACATTTAGAAAATCCCAAAGCATCAACAAGAAGAAAAAACTCCTGGAACTAATAAGCATAAGTATAAAAGTATAAGTATAAAAAGGTCACAGAATACAAGGTCAATATAAAAAAGCCAATTGCTGCCCTATATATCCGCGATGAACAATTGAAAGAAATTAAAAAGCACATTTCATTCACAGAATGATAGAAACAAATAAATTCAAAGAAATAAAGAGAGATATGTATAAATTTAATAAAATATGTACAGTATCTACGTGGAAAAATATAAAACTCTGCTGAAAGAAATGAAAGATCTAAATAAATGGAGGGATATGCTGTGTTCATGCAATATTTACTCTTATTAAGATGTCAGTTATTCCCAACTTGATCTATAAGTTCAATGCAATCCTAATCAAAATCTCAGCAAGGTTTAGTGGATATTGACAAACTAATTGTAAAGATAGACAAAATTGCCAACACACTACTGAAGAAGACCAAGTCGAAGGACATTACCCAATGTCAATGTTTACTACAGAACTACAGTAATCAAGATAATGTGGGTCTGGTGAAAAATAGACACAAAGTAATGGAACAGAATAGAGTGCCTAGAAATAGACCCATATAAATATAATCAACTGATTTTTGAGAAAGGAGCAAAGGCAATTGAAAGAATAAAGAAAGAACAGTCTTTTCAACATATGTTACTGAAGCATATGGTACTGACACCCATATGCTAAAAAATAAATCTAAACACATATTACACCTTTTACAAAAATTACCTTGAAATGCATCATAGATCAAAGTATAAAATACAGTACTATAAACTTCTAAATGAAAACACAGGAGAAAATCTATGTGATCTTGGTTTTGGTGAGGCAGTTTTAGATACAATACAAAAAGTGTGATCCATAAAAGAAAAAAATTGGTAAATTAGACTTTATTACAATTAAAACTCCTGTTTAAAAAAAAACTTAAAATGAAAAGACAAGCCACAGACTGAGAAAAATATTTGCGAAACAAAGATCTGATATAGAACTTGTAGGCAGGGGCACTTGGGTGGCTCAGTTAAGTGTCTGACTTGGGCTCAGGTCTCATGGTCTGTGAGTTTGAGCCCTGCGTTGGGCTCTGTGCTGACAGCTCAGAGCCAGCCCAAAACTTGCTTCAGATTCTCTCTCTCTCTCTGTCTCTCTGCCCCTCCCCCACTTGTGCACACACACCCTCTCTCTCTCTTTCTCAAAAATAAACATTAAAAAAAATTTTTTAAAGAATTTGTATACAAAATATACAAATAACTCTTAAAAAAAAAAAAAAGAGGTTAGAGTGGGAGAGAGCCAAAGCATAAGAGACTCTTAAAAACTGAGAACAAACTGAGGGTTGATGGGGGGTGGGAGGGTGGGGAGGGTGGGTGATGGGTATTGAGGAGGGCACCTTTTGAGATGAGCACTGAGTGTTGTATGGAAACCAATTTGACAATAAATTTCATATATTGAATAAAATAAAATTTTTTTAAATTGAAATAAATAAATAAATAAAATAAAATAAAATAAAACAAAACCCAAAATATACAAATAACTCTTAACACTGAACAATAAATAAAACAATCTTCCCCTCATACACATATATTAATATTTCTACATATAACTATCTGTATCTATATTAAACTATGCATGAGCCCATACCTATATAAACAAATGATTGAAAAAAGTAATATTTCAGAAAGAAGAAACAAATCTCCCATGCAAAAGAATTCCAAATAACTTAAGTAGACATTCTACCGTCAAGGAAAGGGTGCATAAATCCTTACTCCTTAAGTGTGGGTTCCATATAGTGACTTCCATCCAAAGAGCACTGTATGGAAAGAGGGGAAAATAGTAACTTTATAGTGGAGAAATGCGACAAACTCTATAGGGCAAGCAACCAATGTAGGGGCTATGTCCATTCTGATTATGTATTTGGACATTGAGAAAAAAAACACTAGGAACGAGGACCCACATATGCCCCCACTCTAATTTAGAGAGTCATGAAGACACTTCAGTTACCTAAGTATCAATGTCAGCTCCTGAATTCTGAGTCCAACAGTTCCCGAAATGTTTGCATATTCTTCTTCCCAACATATGGTTTCTAAGTAAATGACCGTAAGTCAGTCCTTTTGGGAAGGACTGGGAGAATCATTACTGTGTATAATTGTTATGATGTTATAGAGTCTTTCTTTTTGGAATCTAGACTCTTTTTTTTTTTTTCCTTTTTAACATTTATTTATTATTGAGAGACAGAGCATGAGCATGGGAGGGGCAGAGAGAGGGAGACAGAATACAAAGCAGGCTCCAGGCTCCGAGCTGTCAGCACAGACCCCGACGCAGGGCTCGAACTCACAAACTGTGAGATCATGAACTGAGCTGAAGTCGGACGCTCAACCGACTGAGCCACCCAGGCGCCCCCGGATCTAGCCTCTTTCAATCAGTGTGTTCGGCGTCTGAAAACTGGCTCAGGTTCAGAGCAACAGCTTGTTACTTTTTCATTGGAGCTGCTGCCCTCAGCCTCCTAATCATCCATCCTTGATTTCTTTTGGTTATACAGATTGAACAATACCTGTGTTAGCTGCCCATCTATCTTTCTTCCTGGGATGCCATATTCTACCAACCATCTCTAAAGCTCTTTGTGGTTCAGATCCCTCTAATTGCCACTCTGACTTTGCTGCTCATTATACCTGCCTTGATTCTGACAGCTAAATACTGCTTCCTGGTCTCCATTGTTATTAGTGAGCCCAGCACCACCTACCATCTGCCCTGTCCTCCATACTAGAGCATCATTAAGCTCCCAGTGATGCCAACTCATCCCCCCCCCCCCCCCACTGGTCATACTGGATTAGGGATCCTTCTCCAATATGACCCTATTCTAATTACATCCACAATGAACCTACTTCAAATTCAGTTACATTCTGAGGTAGTAGGTGTTAAGTCTTCAAGATTCCTTTTCCAGTGGGTTTGGGGCTTTGTCAACTCATCACAAAGGATAATTGGTGGAGAAGAGGACCTAATTAAATCCGACTCGAAACTATACCTTCCATTTGGCCTCACCCCCACTGATTTCAAAATAAAGCATGTCTAAGTTTATTTGGTGTACACATTGGGTTTTTGCCCATGCTTCCATTCAAAGGAAGAGGCTCTAAAATTGAAAATTAATGGACCAGATAAACTTCCAGGTTCACCAATAGAACCTCTTGATTTATAACTCAAGAACCGGGGTCATATGACCTGGGCTCAAATCCCAACTTAAAAGTATTGCTCTGCTATCCTGGGAAAGTCAACCTAAATTCTCTAGAAATTACTTTCCTATTTGTAGAGTGGAATAAGTAGTTCCCTACTTCAGGGGGCTGCTGTAAGGATTAATTAAGATGATCCAAGGGAAGTGCTTAGCACTATATCAAGCCCACAAAAATTGCTCATTACCGTTCGCTCTTCTAAACATTCCATCTCCAAAATTTGTAGTGTGGGGTCAGTAAGAATTAACTACAAGGACTGTAACATGGCTGTATTAGGTGGCAGTAAAGAGTCAAGTGCATTTCTACAGGGCTAACTTAAGAAACAAAATGAGAGGGGTGTGTGGGTGGCTCAGTAAGTGAAGTATCTGACTTCAGCTCAGGCCATGATCTCACGGTTCGTGGGTTCAAGCCCCGTGTTGTGCTCTATGCTGCAGCTCTGATCCTGGAGCTTCTTCAGATTCTGTATCTCCCTCTCTCTCTGCCCCTCCCCTGCTTGTTCTCTCTCGTTCGCTGTCTCTCTCTCTCTTCTTTCAAAATTAAAATAAAACTTTTTTTTTTTAAACGAGAGTCCCTGCTCCGAGAAAAATATCCAGAAGCTTTGAAAGCCATAGTCTACAGACATCGTCTCACACTGTTCTTACAGCCAGACTCCCAACAAATGTTGAAAAACACTGGAAAGATTCTGGAAACAAAGGGGCAATCACTGTTGTTCCCATGTAAGGGAAGTGTCTTGCCTCTGAGGGAGAGATGGTAGACAAGTGAGGAGGCAGTGAAAGCTGGCACCAGGGTGAGGCAAGGGAGGGAGGGGCACAGGGCACCAAGGCGAAGGTGGCCTCTAGGGTCTGCAAGGGCCACCCTGTGATTGCAGGACCCTGAGAGTGACCGCACCTTCTGAGTCCAGGGACCACAAAGTTTTCTGCATGCACATATAGAAGTGTAGTCTTAAGTATTAAGAGAGAGAACGAAATGGTTTCAAGAGAAAAAGAATGTAAAGCTGAAAAGAAGTCCTTCATTTCAATAGTGAAGAACATGAGACCAGGGGAGAGAAGTGATTCCTTCCAGCTCACACAGCTGGCAGTGGACAGAGCCAGGACTGGAACTCACTCTCCTCCCTGGCAGAGTTCCCTCCACTGTGATGCACAGACGCCCTGAACCGTCAAGGGAAGGTGCCAAGAATCCCAAAAATTTTAGATGTGGAAACAAAATAAATTCGTAAAAACTTTAAAGTGATGAATTTAATAACAGGCAAAGAGTCGTAGAAAAACATCTTTAAAAAGCATTTGATTCCAGATGTATTCATGTTCTATTAATGGGATAAATTATTCTTTTACTCAATCACTTCATCAGTACAACGGCGGGGACGTAGCTTTGGCGTTATAGAGATAGTTCGTACTGGGTGCCGCAAACCTGTTATATGCCGGGACCTGCACAAGGATTATCTTTTGATTTCTCAGTACAGATCTCTGAGGTAGATATTATTATTTCCACTGTTACTAATAAAGAAATAGCAAGAAAAATAGTAAATTACTTGCAAAAATAAATGACAGAAAACTATGCTCAAGCAAAGTTTTATGAATTAAAACATTCTATTAACAAAATCAAGGCAAAAACAAAGAAGATACATATTAAAACTTTAGGAGTAACAGCAGAATTTTCTTTATTTTAATCAGTTCTTGGGGCACCTGGGTGGCTCAGACAGTTAAGCATCCGACTTCAGCTCAGATCATGATCTCGTGAACTGTGAGTTCCAGCCCTGCCACGGGCTGATGCTGACAGCTCAGAGCATGGAGCCCCCTTCAGATTCTGTGTCTCCCGTTCTCTCTGCCCCTCCCCTGCTCATGCTCTGTCTCTCAAAAATGAATAAATGTTAAAAAATAATTTAATCAGTTCTAAATAATTATTAATAACATAAATTTGTTTAGCAGAGATTTGCTTTTCCTGTGTGTGATCTAGAGAATTTTTGTTACTGCAGAGGAAGAGATACATTTGAATTAAAAAGTAAATACGGTACACAGAACACCAGTCACTCAAGAATGCGTGGTTCTAAGATATGGTGCCTGTTCCTTTGTTTTGTGCTAAAGGGCAGGCGTCTTAGGAATATGTTACCAAACCTGGCAACTTAATCGTTTCTGTGTCGCTCCTTACAGCCGCTCTTCTTGTTGGCTTGAATTAGGCCATGGTAACAAAAACAAAGGCTCTCCTTGAGGATTTCTGGGTAAAGCGGGGCTGAGTTATGTGACAAGGTCAACCAGGTAATTCTGTGTTTTGTCTGCCACGGTTTCCCCCTGACATCAAAATCGGGTGCAAGTGACTCAAAGGAAAGACTCCGTTGAAAGGGGTTGCATATTTTTCCAAAACATAGAATCCATTTATTAAAAAAAAAAAAATGACTGAAACTTATATATAAGTGTGTATATATAAAAATGTGGCAAATAAACAAAAATTTTCAAACCTGGTTTAGGTTTTGTCTTCTCTAAATTCTCAACACACGACTAGAAACAAACAAAACAAGAGAATAGCATCAAAAGACAATAAAATGCTAAAGGTGATCAACATAGTGCAGTTTCTTTTTCTCTCGTTCTCACGTTGTTACAAAGAATAACTCATGATCTCTTAAACAGTACTGATAATTATAAGAGCTTAAAATTAATATGCTCTAACATCAGACTATAAAAGGATAAAGCATGAGAAATCTACTTTTCAAAAGAAATGAAATATAAATGGTGACTAAAGGAAATAGAGGCAACAATGAAAGTTGTTTTAAAAAAATAAATTGGAGAGCACCTGTGTGCCGCAATTGGTTAAGCATCTGACTTTTGGGTTTGGCTCAGGTCATAAACTCATGGTTTGTGGCTTCGAGCCATGCATTGGGCTATGTGGAGCCTGCTTGAGATTCTCTCTCTCTGCCCCTCCCCTGCTCTCTCTCTCACTCTCTCTCTTAAAAATAAATAAACTTTATCAGCCCCTCCCGGGCCGGCAAAGCGGCCTGATCTGGCCTGGCCCCGCCCCGCCCGTCCGGTTCCAGGCAGTGGCCAGAGAATTGGACCCAGCAAGCGAAGACAGGAAGGATGTGGAAGGGGGCCTGAGAGGGGCGGCTGAGATGCTGTGAGCGCCCATTTCTTGCTCCAATTACCTGAATATGTTCCCTTGGTGGAAATTCACTGGCTGGACACATAATCTGGGAGGTTTTCTGCACACAATCAAAAGTCTACCCTTAAAATAAATAAATAAATAAATAAACTTTAAATAAACAAATGTGTGAAAAATTCTGCCAACATTCAAGTCATTTTTTTCAAGAAATATTTAATGACATTGGCAAATTTTTATGACATAAAGATAAATGTAAAAAGCCTGATATAAAATTTCACATATAGGAGAGCCTGGGTGGCTCATTCCGTTAAACGTCTGACTTTGGCTCAGGTCATGATCTTGCAGTTGGTAGTTCAAGCCCTGCTTGGCTCTGTGCTGACAGCTCAGAGCCTGGAGCCTGCTTCGGATCCTGTGTTTCCCTCTCTTTCTCTGCTCCTCCCCCACTCGCACTCCGTCTCTCAAAAATAAATAAACATTAAAAAAATTTTTTTTAATTTCACATATAGTATTACAGGTTGAAATGTTCATATATTTATATTTTGAAATCCTCAAATTCGTATGTTGAAGTCCTAACCTTCAGGACCTCAGAATACAAACTTATTTGGAAATAGTGTTTTTGTAGATGTAATTAAGATGAGGTCATACTGAAGAAGGGTGGACCCCTAATCCAGTATGATTGGTGTCCTTATTTTAAAGAAAAGAAAGAAAAGAAAAGAAAAGAAAAGAGAAAAAAGGAGGGGTGCCTGGTTGGCTCAGTCAGTTGAACATCTGACTCAGGTCATGATCTCGCTATTCGTGGATTAGAGCTCCGCATCTGCTCTGTGCTGACAGCTCAGAGCCTGGATCCCGCTTTAGATTCTGCGTCTCCCTCTCTCTCTGCCCCTCCCCCATTCTCTCTCTGTCTCAAAAATAAATAAACCTTAAAAAAATTAAAAAGAAGAAAAGGAAATTTGAGAACAAACATGCACACAGGGAAAACACCATGTGACAATGAGAGCAGAGATCAAAGTGATGCTTTTACAAACCAAGAAAGGCCCCAAATTGCCAGAAAACCACTAGAAGTGAGGGTAAAGGCAAGGAACATATTCTCCTTCACAGCCCTCAAAACTCCAGTCCTACCGTGTACACATTGTATGTTAGCCAATCTCTTATAACGATAAATTATATTTAAAAATAAATAATATTTATATTATATATTATATTATATTATATATATTATATTATATATATAAATATATATACATTTATATATATAATATTTATATTTTTATAACGATAAATTATATTTAAAAATAAATAAATAAACATTAAAAAAGAAAACAACTCTGCTGACACCTTGATTTTAAACTGCTAGCCTCCAAATGTGTGAGAAAATAAATCTCTGTTGTTTGGCACGCAGTTTGTGGTAATTTCTTTAGAGTACCAATATTTTTATTATCGGCTGAATTTTGCTAATAAGTTGTGCGTGGGAGGGTGCGAGGGTGGGTGCATATATGTGTGTGTGGTTATGTGTGTGTGTGACTTCTCAGTGACCCTTCCTTGGTGACAGATCACATCTTCCCTAGTGACCCTGACTAAAATGGCAAAGTCTCATCAGCCCATACATTTTCTTGCTTTATTTGATCTAATTGTAGCAGTCACTCTCTGAGCCAATTGCCTGAAGAGTTGATGCACCTGACCATTCACTCTGAGGGCCTGCGGTGGATGGGCGGTGGGCATGCGGAAGGGCAGGGAGCATGGAGCAAGCAGAGATGGAGAGAGTCAGACAGCTTAAGGCTCAGGGAGCATCTCATGAAGTCTGTTCTTTGCCTGCAGTTGCATTTCCTTCCTGCGTGGTTGGTTTATTCCTGCTGATTGGCAGTGGGTTCTTAGAACAATGGGGCCACCACGTCTGACCAAGCCCTTCCCTGAAAGGATCCATTCTTCAAGGCTCAGTCCAGATGGAATCTCCTACTTGAAGACTTCCCCAACCACACCAGTCAGAAGTGACTCCTTCTCTGGGATCCCCTTAGATCTTTGTAATCTAATCATCCTTACTACTAGCTTATGTGCACATTTGTAAACTCCAAGTTCCATGAGGCTAAGAGCATGTTTATACATTTGGTGTTTTCCTTGTTGTCTAGAACAACACCTTCTGTCCTCAATAATATGTCTTCGGAGTAGGAATCAATATATGGCCATTTCCTGGTTATACAGGAAGGGGGTGTTTGATGTCATAGTCTGGAATTGTTTGGCTTTATGAAATAGAAATCCATGGGGAGAGGCTCATATTTTAAAAAACGGGTCTAGAAGGATACAAGAGAATCTCATGGAACCGAGCGGCAGCGTTACAGTCTGGGTGTAGGGAAGAATCAACATTTTCATTAAGCTCCTGTCTGCATTCCCCTCTTCCTGTGACTCTGTGGTTCTCTCCAGCCTATCTGCTGCCTCTTCCATCATCCCCTGCAGACCCCTCAAGGCTGTTTCTGTTCCCTCATTGCATAAGCTTATGTGTAGTATTACCTTGCTGCGAGGCAAACTCCGGCCCCAGCTCGATGCCATCTAGTAGTCCGAGATTCATTTCTTTTTGTTAAGCACAGTTTTCCTAAGTCCTTAAAAGTTGTCAAGGGAAAGACATTGGCTAGCCATGGTCAGATTAAGACACTTAGAGGCTCTAAACACTAAAAAGATTATGTTTCACCTATATAATGAAAATTATTCTAAACCCCCTTCCTGTATAACAAAATAAGTGTGAGAAGGGGTGCCTGGGTGGCTCAGTCGGTTAAGTGTCTGACTTCAGCTCAGGTGGTGACCTCACGGTTTATGAGTTCGAGCCCTGCATCAGCCTCTGTGCTGACAGTGCAGAGCCTGCTTGGGATTCTCTCTCTCTCTCTGCCTCTCCCCTATTCTCTCTCTCTCTCTCAAAAATATAATAAACATTTTTTTTAATAAATAAGTGTGAGAAAGTCCACAACATCCTGAATTTTTCCCCAAAGATGACTTCAACTAAATTTTTTTTCCAAAAATAAATATTGTCATAAAAAGTGTGGAGTTTCCTCCATTCTGCTGGTGCCTCAATCATTACCTACTGGGTAATCTGGCTGGGGGCTTTTTAATAAATTGTCTCCCCGGGTAAGACTTGCATCTCTGCTCCAATCAGCCTTGACCAAGAGACAGCTGAGCCGTGTGGAAAGGAAGGTTGCCCCTCCAAAGGCGGTAAATCAGGGAAGTTCATTTAAAAGACAATCAGATGAGACAGGCACAAATAACACACGCTCCATATCCAGTGGTGTTCACTGCAGAAAGCTGTAGCCTTAACCTCAGTTTCCTCCCTCTGGTTAAACAAGTCATGGGTAAACTAATGTTCGTTCCTTTATCAGGTATTCCAAAAAATTTATAAGCACCTTATTGGCATCATTTGTTCATTGCTATGGAATAGGATGTGCTTCTGTCTACAGGAAAATATCACCATCAGTTATAATCTAATTTTTTGAATGTATCTTAGTGCTTTGCAACCTAATCCAAAGGTTATTATTGAATTCTTTATGCTGTATCATTGTAACCTTCAAACTGACCTCCATGAAAACAAGTGTTTACATTTTCAGACTAGACTTTCACTGTTCACATTATCCTCCCAGTTTATAAATGTTATTTCTGTATATATTTTTAGCTAAACAGAAGAAAAACCTGTCCTTGTCTCTACTGCAAATATGATATTCCTGGCATATGAAATCCTTTAACAAATGTTTTCAGAAATGTTGACTATAATGCTATAGGTCTAAAAGACCATAATAGGTGTGGTAGGCAAAATTGTAAGGTTCATGACCTCTGTCATTCAATTAAACATTAACTGAGGTGCTCTTACGAAGGGATTTTACAGATGTAATTAAAGTCCCCAATTGACTGTCCTTAAAACAGGGAGATATTCTGGGTGGGGCTGACTCAACCAATGGAATCCCTATAAAAGAAGGCTTAGGTATTTCCTGAGCCAGATTCCAAATAGCAGCTAGGTCTACCAGAGCTGGGTTCTCCTTTCTCTGGATGTTCACTTTTGGACTAATGCCTATGGACAACAGCTTTGACCTGTGTCCATAGCATTCCATCCTGCCTGTGATCCTCCCTTCCTATCCACTGCAGCCCTATGAAATGTGGACTTGCTTAGCCAGCTTCCATAGTTATGTAAGCCAATTCCCTATAATAAGCAAATGAGTAGATATATGCATATATGGAATATACTTGCTATATATAAAACTTGATATATATATATATATAACATATATATTTGTTATATACATAAGTCTCTCTCTCTCTCTCTCTCTCTTTCTCTCTGTTGCTGGAGAGAGCCACATGGTGTGTCCAAGAATTAGAACAGAGTCTAGAAGCTGAGAGCAGCAAGTAAATGAGGTCCTCAGTGTTAGAAACACAAAGAACAGAATGCAGTCAATGGCATCACTCACTTTGGAAGCAGGAGCTCCAAACTCTAGAGTCTCCAGAAAAGAACTCAGCCCACACAATACCTTTATTTCACCATGTGATACCCTGAGCTAAAAACCGTATCATGACATACCACACTTCTGACATATAGATCCTCGCGCTAATAAATGGAGTGTTTTAAGATGCTACATTTGTGGCAATTTATGACATAGCAATTGTAAACTAATATGGAAACAATATGAGATTTGAGCACTGTAGTAGTCCAAGGAGAATGATTCCAGCACACATTGAACAAGTATGTTTTCGTTTGCCCACCATCCATTTCTCCTTTCTGTGGTTATCCTAGAAGATCCACCCTTCCTCTTTCATTGTGATTGGTATGGAGCTGACTCCACGCTTTACCTAAGGATGATGTAAGTCTGGCTAAAAAGATTTCATTAGAGCTTCCTTTGGAGCTATTGAGAAAGAGAAGTTCATTCAAAGACAAAGCCCACTAGATAATAAAACTATCACCAGAAAGTAGAGACTGAGAGATGGGAAGAGTCCTAATCCTGATGATATCATTTGCCCTAATATCCAACCATACCAGAAACTAGAGTCCCAGTGCTATTCAGTTATGTAAGTCAGTACATTTTTCCTTTGGCTTAGGTCAACATTGAGACCCAAAGGAAGCAACCAAGAGAAGTTTACAACCAAAAGAAGTCTGGGAAGATACAGCCTATGACCAAAAAACTCAAACTCTACATTTTCTCATGTATAAGAGTCTGAAAGAAAGTCTGAAAGAAATATAGTTCAAAAATATAATCCAGAGTCCAAAACTAAAGATGAGCATGTATGGCTTCTACTACAGGAAAGATTATAATATGTGAACATCACTTCTTCAGGAAAGCCGTGGTGACATCTCCCACTGGGTCGGGTACACCTGTTACCTGCTTTCAGGACATGTATACTTTCCCTTCTGCAGCACATTGCTATGATAACCAACAGGTATTTGCTAACATAATTGCCGACTTGATGTCTGGCTTCCTCGAGCCGTCTTAAGTTCTGTGAGGGAAAGGACTGTATCTTGTCCATCACTCTATTCCTGGGGCTGCCATATGACAGGTGCCCAAAGGTAATATTGAATGAATGAGAGGACACTAACATGTCTAGGGTTCATAAAAGAAAAACTTTCCTTTTTTTAAAAACTGTTTTTATTTATTTTAGAGAGAAAGAGACACAGAGCGTGAGCAGGGGAGGGGCAGAGACAGGAGACACAGAATCTGAAGCAGGCTCCAGGCTCTGAGCTGTCAGCACAGAGCCCAACGCAGGGCTTGAACTCACAAGCTGTGAGATCATGACCTGAGCCGAAGTCGGATGCTTAACCAACTGAGCCATTCAGGCCGGTTTCCCCAAGAAAAACTTTTCTTAACCTATTTGAGAGAGTTTGTGTATATTGCATGTGTTTGAAGTCCGAATTAGTTGTAATGTAATGTAAGTGAATTTTGTTTCATCACTATTCTTGAGATAATCTTACACAGATTAGCTTCAGATTTTCTTCCAGAAACTTCACTGAAATAAGAGCTAACACATGGAAACCATTTTACAAATTACAAAGTACTTTTCATATACATTAGCTTCCTTAATCCTTACAAAAGTTCTAGGAGGAAGGACCTGAGGCTCAAGGAGGCCAAGTGTCTTGCCCAGGGTCACACGCATATGGTGAGGTGGAGTCAGGCACAAATCCCAGTCTCTGGACTCCAAATTTAGTGCAGTTCTTCCGAAGAAAATGAGCATGTGAGTCCACATTTGTTCTTCCTTAGCATTAGCCATTTCAATATTATCTTAAACTGCGTGTGTGTTAAGCAAGATATGACTGAGAGCTGAAAGAAACAGGGAGCACACTGGAATTCAGCTATTCTAAATGATAGTGTTATATTTTATATTTTAGTCAAATGAGTGAAGCCCAGACGCATTCAAGCATGAGTGTGTAGGTGTGCCTTGTCTTAAAATGGGAGAAAAAGTCTACTTAGTTGTTGAGATCAGTCAGAATTTCCCAGTCATATTTCGCCTTATCCCAGTGAAAATGCTTATTTTTATTTTGTTTTTGTAAAGACTGGTGTATATTTACTTGCTCTTTCATGAGAAAAATAAACTATGCTCTAGGAAGGAATCACTTTTGGGTACCAAGCCATTGCCTCCTTGCATGGTTAAAAAAAATTGTTTATGGGGGTGGGACCTGTTTTCTTCCTTTTATAATCGTCGTAATCCACCAGAAATAATATGTAATTCCGTGTCGCTCTACGGCTGTCCCACAGATGGATGGTGTAATATGTCTCTGTTTCCTCCAACCCTAATCACAATCCCCTACTTCTGTCTTCTGCACTCACTCACGGTCCCGTAAATGTCACTTGGTAATGTATATGAGTGTGCACGGACAGAGGTAAAGGGAATGCTCACGTAGTCCTGTCAGCGATGCACCGCCTTATGTCGTAAACAGTAAATCCTTTATGCTGAAAGCCTGTTCATTTTCACACCGTTAGCTTGTTCACTAACAGTTGTCCAGATTTTTAAATTCAGCCTCTTACGCTAATCCTGCAACTGCTGGTCCCGGACAGGTGCAGGGATCAGACCGGCTCAGTTAAGTAAAACATCTGGCCCGAAAATGATAATAGGCTCTTTTTACTCCCTCAAGTCATAGGAGGAATGTGAAGTTTTCAAATATTAAATCACACAATTAGGCCCTAATAGTCACATAAACATATACATCCCCCTCTCCCCTCTGTCTGTCTGTTCTGTCTCTCTCTGTCTCTCTCTCTCTCTCATACACGCACACACAAACACACACATGCGCAAACACACATACACACGGTAAGCAGCAATATTCTACTATTTATTTTATAAAACAAGACCTCTAAAGGGCAGCCAAAGAAACATGAGGATCTAACTCTGTGTGGACAACCTTCCAGCAGCTTTGTCTCTGGGCTTCAGCAGGTATTGTGGCACTGTTCTCATAAGGGCTTAAAGATAAGTTTTTGCAGGAAGCACAACACTAGTTCCAATGAAATTCTCAAGTCTTATGACTTTATGAGTTCGGAGCAAATGACTGCTGATTCGAGATGAGAAAGACGATACCTGAGGATGGGGTTATTGGATGGAAGACCTTTTACCTCACCGCTGCCACTTAGAATCCAGGCATGGGCTCCAAATAGGATACATTCCTGACATTTATGATTCCTCCCAGCTCTAAATGTGTGTTGATGTTATGATTTCACCGCTACATGGTCGTGGACATGCTGGGTAGTTTTCAATAGGAAAATATAAGTATCACAAGGATTCCTGGTTTTCAGCGAAACGGAGAATTTCTTCAGAAAACATACTATGAGGTGGTTTCCCCAAGTACTCTCTCAGGGCTGAAGACAAAATTTCTGCATTTCTGGACAGAGCCACCCACTAGAATTTTTACCACTCTCATTGCTCCACGAAGAGTAGTGTTTTTATGAACACAGATCAGCCAAGTTTGGTTGGGCTCAGTTGTCAGGGAAAGGCTGGAGGGGGCATTAAAATGGAAGACCTGACCAGGGTCAGTGTGAGGGCAATAAAAACTGAAAAAGTAAATTTGCTTAGGGCTGGCCTTCCTGACACCAAAGATTAGTATATAATTGTGGGTGCAAAATGAGAATGCAGGAATTCTGGTTCAAAAAGTAAGAATTTCAAGATGGCAACAGCAGAGCATTAAACCAAGCATGAGGCCATTCTAAACACATGACCCCACGCGAGTGCATAGGTCACATGCCAACGAAGCTGGCCCTTCTGCTGCCTACAACCTCATGGCGTACATATCCACCAGACTGTGCACACTATGAGGTAATGAGAGTTACTTTTCAGCTCTGGAGCCCCAGTATTACCTAGCACAGTGCCTGCCTCACTTTCATTCTCTGTAAATGTAGGATGGGCTAGATCTTGGTAGGAAATTTAGATTTTAATCGTTAAGTCATTGGTTAGCTGTTCTGAAGGGTGTGTGGCTCCTGGATGAGCGACCTCAGCATCACCTGAGAATTTGATATAAATGTACATTTACTGGCCCACTCCAGTCTTACAGTATCAGAGACTGGCGGTGGAACCCAAGAAACTGTTTTAACAACCCCTTGAGGTGACTCTGATTATAGAATCCTTTGAGAACCACTGGATTAGGGAATCGTTAAAGGGAACTTTTAGTAGGGCAGTGGCAGGAGAAGGTAGGAGAAAGAAAAGATCCAGAAACATTAAGAAGGAAGGACTGCCCAGATATAATGACTAATTGGTGGCAAGGAAAGGACCCGTAAGATAACTCCTAAGTTTCTAGCTGTAGTGACTACTTTGTTGGGGGTGCCACTTACTGACACGAAAGAAGAAGGGTAAGGTCACAGGAAATAGGAAGAATTTAGTTTGGGAATAAATGAAGACAAAGATCCTCACTCTCCATTCAGACCACTTGCCTGCCTTCAGCTATCCAGAATCAATGATTAAAATACAACAACTATGTTTGTATTTTCTCTGAAATAACCAATTGGATATAATAAGGTTAGTGCCACCTCAACCTACATATATACCCTCATTACTTTGGGGACACCTAATCCCCCACCACAGAGGAAAATAAAACACCTAGAATGGGAAGTGGTGAGAAAGGCTAGTTAGAACCAATTGTAACTCCTGGAGGAAAAAAAGTCAAGAAGAGAGAATGGGCTGGGGTATGAGTGAAGAGGAGACAGGAACTCTGTAGGCAAGGTGAACACAGTATACCATCATATATCATGTCATGTCGTATCATACAATATGTCATTTATATATATATCCTATATAATATGAATAAAAATTTTAAAAAATGAAATAGTAGACTCAAAGAATATATTTGCAAAATGTGTATCAGATAAGCAATTTGTATCCCGAATATGTAAAGAACTTTCAAAACAAAATAATGAACAATCTGTTTCAAAAATAGGCAGAAAAGGGGCACCTGAGTGACTCAGTCAGTTAAGCGTCTGACTTCGGCTCAGGTCATGACCTCATGGTTTGTGAGTTCGATCCCCGCATCGGGCTCTGTGCTGACAGCTCAGAGCCTGGAGCCTGCTTCAGATTCTGTGTCTCCCTCTCTCTCTGCCCGTTCCCTGCTCACACTCTGTCTCTCTCTCTCTCTCAAAAATAAATTTAAAAAAATGGGTGGAAAAATACTTCAAAAGAAAATATATAGATGACAAATAAGCACACAAAAAGATGTTCACCAGTACTAGTTACTAGTAAAATGCAATTAAAATATGATTAGATATCACTACAGACCTAATAAAATGGCTAAAAATAGACTGAAAATACCAGATGATGAGGTGATAATGCCAAATGTTGACGCAGAACAATTGAAACCCTCATAAATTGCTCATGGGAATGCAAAATGGTACAACTACTTTGGAAAATAGTTTGGTAAGGTCTTAAAAAGCTAAACATAGAACCCAGAAATCCCTCCCAGATATTACCCCCCAGAAATGAAAACATAATATTCTGGGGCGCCTGGGTGGCTCAGTCGGTTGAGCGGCCAACTTCAGCTCAGGTCACGATCTCGCAGTCCTTGAGTTCGAGCCCCGCGTTGGGCTCTGTGCTGACAGCTCAGCCTGGAGCCTGTTTCGGATTCTGTGTCTCCCTCTCTCTGACCCTCCCCCATTCATGCTCTGTCTCTCTCTGTCTCAAAAATAAATAAACGTTAAAAAAAATTAAAAAAAAAAAAGAAAACATAATATTCACACAAAGACTTTTATATGACTATAGCAGCTTTGTTCATAATTACCCCCAACTTCAAACAACACAAACGTCCACCAACCAGCAAATGGATAAACCGGTTGTAATATATGCACACAATGGAGTACTACTCAGCAATATACGGAAGTACATCCACTGATACATACAACAAAAATGATGCTCAAAAACATTTTGTATTAACAGAATCCTGCTCTTTTTAACCAAAGGACCAGGAAAGGGCCAGCCCTGCAAGACCAAAGATTTTAGACAATAAATGTTCTATTCCAATCAAACGGCCAGAAAAAACCTTGGCCCATCTCCACACATGCTAGCAAATGTCGAGTAAAGAGCCTACACTTTCACCCTCCACAGACTGTAATGAAGTGCACCAATACTCTACTAGGGTGGTGTCAGAGAAGGTCACGTAGGGGGCCAAGAGTCTCACCTCCACCAGATAGTATTGAAGTCCCTACCCACAGTGTCAGTGGAGACCACATGGAAAACCTGAACTTCTATCCTCACTAGGCATTATTGAGGCATTTGGGTGTCATCAGAAAAGGCTTGGTGGTGAGTCAGGACCTCACCATCACCCAGTGATGAGGCCGCCTCCAACATGGGACCAGTCAAGACCAAATGGAGAGACAGAACTCCCTCTCCCACGGGGAGACTTCCCCGTGAAGGCCAAGTAGGAAACCTGGAATTCTACCCTCACCTGATGATAACAAAGTGTTTTCCTGACAAAATGGTGTCAGAGAAAGCCAATGAAAACAGAAGACCTGAATTTTCATAACACAATACCAAAAAGTCAAGGTTTTAATTTTAAAAACCACTTGTTAGGGGCACCTGGGTGGCTCATTCAGTTAAGTGCCGGATCTCAGCTCAGGTCATGATCTCACAGAGCCCTGTGTCAGGCTCTGTGTGGACAGCTCAGAGCCTGGAGCCTGCTTCAGTTTCTGTGTCTCCCTCTCTCTCTGCCTCTCCCCCACATGCCTCTCTCTCTCTATCTCTCTTTTTCTCTCAAAAATAAATAAACATTAAAAAAAAATTTTTTTAAAAACTACTTGTTATACCAAAACCCAAGAATATACCAAGTAGAATGAAAAAAGACAATTAATAGACACCAACACCAAGATGACACAGATATTAGGGTTATTAATGACTATATACACATGTTTAAGTCCATCAAGCTACACTGAAATGGAATGCATTTTATGTGAATTTTGCCTCAAAACAGACTTAAAAAGGCAAACTCAAAATGAAATGCACAATATTTAAAAGTATTTTATTTAACAGCTTAAAAAAGACTTTTGCTTTCCTACTAAGGACTAGCTGATTGAACACACTTCATTACTTTCGAAAAATCTTTGTTTAATACTTTGTGATACAACAGTTGCGAGGTCTTTTCTATATCCAATGCATTTTGTTTAAATCTCAGGTTTTCACGACAGCTAGAATTTTTCAGAACTGAATATAATCATCAACTCTGTCACTTGGCACTCGTACTTGCATTATCAGTATCATCTTCCCCCCATATTTATTTTTTTTTCTACTCGAGGGGGCAAGGATATTTTTACGTCCTTATCCCTTTGATTTCATAAGTCAATAATACAGTTCCCAGGTCCGCTTAACAGAATCACAGCAAAATGACCTACAAGTGAATAATTGAATGAAAGAAGCTCTACTCTGAGCCTCTCTGTTGATGGAACTCTGGTCTTTCCCTCAGAATACTCTGCATACCTAATATAACATATGGACTGAGCAAGGGTGCATGTGCCATTTTGTATGTTAAATACCAGTAAAGCATAATTCTTATGTTTAGGTAAGATTTTAACATTAATATAGTATGGTTTTTTTTCCACACCTCGATGGATTGTCTTAAACACCCCAGGTACATGAACCACCACACTGGAAACCACTAGATTAAACTATTAAAAAAAAAAAAAAAAACACCCAGATACCCTCCCAACACTCTATGACTTACTAGGACCTTGACCAGTTTGAATTGGATGAGATTATCTTTTGAAGAGGAAGACTTCCTGTCCATCTATTCTTATTTATTAAAATTTATTTCTTTGGACATTTTTCCATGGGGATCTAAGGTGCCTGTGTGATAAATTATGAGATGAGCCCTTACAGCATCTCTTTCAACATGAATAGTATCATTAAGACTTGCCACTTCTTCACTCAGAAGAATATGTCCTCATATTATAATATCTTCCTAAATGACGTGTGGATATTCTGTTCCACAAAACATATTGAAGCCACTCAATATTCCTAGCCATGAAACAGCAGTAGAATCACAGAACCACCAAGCATTTAGAACTGGAACAAATCTTAGGGGTCAGGAGTTTATAGCACTTTGTCACTGTCCATGTCCACATTCTAAATGATGATTTTGAGGTGAAAGGCCCTTGTTCAAGTGAAAGCTCTCAAATAACCCAATCCTCAGACTTCATGAACTTTTAAATCTTGAATCGTCCACAATCCATGCATAATAATTAGTCTAATATTATACATTTGTTTCTGTTCCTGTATTTATTTCCATGAAATTAGAATATATGGATTTTTTCCCCTTTGGCAAGACAGAGATTGAGAAAAAGAAAAAAGGCAGTGGGGGGATTCCAACTTCTTAGTGTAATGAAGTATTGTAACTGGAATGTTTCAGTTGTGGCACCCTGGGGAAAGCTGGTCTCCAACTTGAGAGTGTGAAGTATTTTATGAACAGTGTAAAGAAAGCAGATGTATTGGCAAGAAAGCGTCTGCTTCTCCCAGCTGTGTGTTTTTGTAACTTAAAAACAAGAGAGACACCCCAAAAGCAACCGGCTTCTTGAATGTGAGATATAATATTGGTCATCTATTTGTCGATATGTATTTTATGTATTTTCAACAAATAATTATACTATTTATTACATATTTTAAACAAATAAATACACTATTTCCAGTGGGAGGCATTTTTTTTCATGTATATTTACCTTAACAATTAAAGATAAACTCCTATTAAACAATAGTAACATAAAATGATCACATGTATGCAACCAAGGCAATCCTCTAAATCTCCAATTTAGCAATTTGGTATTCCAATTTTTCTACTATACACAATTTACCTACCTCACATTGTAATTTATATGTGACTCTGAGGTCTATTTTTAAAATTTATGTTATTTCATTCATCTACAGGTTGATATTTTAAAAAAATTTTAATGTTTATGTTTTAGAAAGACAGAATGTGTGAGCAGGAGAGTGGCAGAGACAGAGGGAGACACAGAATCCGAAGCAGCCTCCAGGCTCTGAGCTGTCAGCACAGAGCCCAACACAAGGCTCGAACTCATGAACCACGAGATCATGACCTGAGCCAAAGTTGGATGCCTAACCGACTGAGCCCCATGCGCCCTTAAAAATTGATATTTTTAATGAGAACATGGAAGTCCATTCTCTTAACACCAGCATTTCGCCTGATAAACTCTTTACCTTTGAGTATTTAGATTACAAATTGCTTTACGTCCTACAAGATACAATTATAAGCAACATTCAAATATTCCCTTACTGCTTCCAGTCTTCTTCTCAGGTGGAATTCTTCAATTTCAATCAGCTCCAGGCTTTCTGCTAACATGGCTCTTCTGGTGATGGGAAAACCCAAAGGGAGTCTGTGCAGCCATAAGCCAAGTTCTGTAAGGGAGGCCTGACAATTGTCCCAATTCCTTTGTTTTCACCCCCAAAAGGTAGACATTATGAATTCTTGGTATCAATCTAATTTAGCATCCAAGGCATAGAAAACTTTTTTCTATTATATTATAATGCATGGAAAGTAAGCCAGCATAATTTCTAAACAAAGAGTAGTTTTTATTATGAAAATTGCGAATATAATGTTTTCCTCCTTTATTTCAGTATAGAATCTATCCTTTAAGAAAGGCGTTCCTTGGATGGAGTTTGCTTCCCATGAAAACGACAAATTATTGCTTCATGATGTAAGAGGGTCTCATGTCTATTGGGATTTGTCTGGGGATTCTCATAAAAAGTTTATGAAAATGTAATATTATTCTTTAATTCATTTGCCCATTCATTCATCATCTTGGGAAGTTCCAATGAACTTTTTGAGTTTGTTTCATATTTGTACTTTAGTTAGGGATGTAATTATAATGGACAACCTTCTTTTTATTTTCTCTGGAAAACTGCTATGCATTATTTACCTTTGTCATATTTATTACCTTCAACAGTTTCTGACTGCATCTGGATTTTCTCTTAAAACCTCAAATTTTCATTCTCTCACTCTGGATTAAGCTAGTAAATTTGTCATGATCTTCATGAAATGCATTTCATCCTTCTGTAGGAAATCATCATCCTACAGTAAACCAAGAAAAAAAATCCGTATTTTTTCTGACTCAGATCTTTTCTGGAATAAGTCTAAGAAGTCACTGAGGTCATGACTACAAGAAGAAACAAGAATATTACTTGTGTCTACCTATCCTTCAGCTTCCTACTCAGAAACCCAAAGTCACCAGTATCACATTCCTGTGTACTCTCCACTGCCATTTGATGTAACAAAAGTAAGTAATGATAAGATTAAACTACTCCACATTATTCCTAAGAGTATGGTTTAAGAAAACAGATCTATTGATCGGCCTGCACTATCAGCCTTCATCTCTCAGTCGGGTCAGTGCCCACTACCACCTATCCCTTTGTCTTGGATGGGCAATGGGATTCCTCAAGCCAGCTGAGGGTTGTGCATTTATTTGGCATGTTTACATTTGGCATGATTCTGGACTGCCACTGCTTTGAAAAGGCTGGTTATAAGTGACGATGAGATATCAAAGTGGAAATATCCTGGACATCTACAAATACGGAGTCAGAGCCCATCTGGGAACACAGAGCTCAAGCTCTGAGACATGAAAGCACAAAGACATGAGTTCAAAGCATGAGAAAGCATTAAACTGTTGAGGTAGAAAGCATTATCTGAGGATGGGAGAAGAGAGAAGGAAAGAGAAACAGATACAAATGAACTGGAAATGTTGGAGCATAACTAGGAAAACCCAGTGTCACATGAGCCCAGAGAAGAAGGCCTCGAGATTGATGATTTACCTTTTCAAGTAATTCAGATAGTGCATGTCAAATAAAATGACTTCCAAAAGGCCTTTAAATTTAATATCTGGGACGTCTATGAATGACTCTATGTAAATTTCAGTGATGAAGTACTTGTGAGTACTCACATAATATTCTCTTCTATACAGACATGTTAAAGAAAAAAGAAAGGTAATTTTTTATTCTTTCCATGAAGAAAAAAAATAACGTTCAGAAGTTAGTTACCTGGGCGAAGGAAACAAAGTCAGAGCTGAGAGAATTGACTGAATATTTTCTCTGATTTGCTAGGAAGCCTTCCCTGAGACCCCCAGCAACACCATCGTGCCTGCTCTTGAACCGTGTGGCGCATCACATGCTGCTCTATTCTCGGTGACTCAGTGGACTGGGCTGGAGTCAGAGGCCTGGGGCTCATTTCTCTTTTGATCTAGCAGTGTCTGATCCAGAGAAGGAGTTCATTAAATATTTATGCAATAAATGAATGAATGACATGCCTACAGATTGGCATGGGGGGAAACAAAGGTGTCGATGTTACCTGGCAAATCTCAGTGTGTTTTATGCAAAGCCTTTTCAACCATAATATGCACATTGCCAGGATTATTACATTTGCTCAGATTTGATAGGCTTCTTTATGAAAGATTTTCATTCGTATTCACACACACACAAAAACCAAAACCCACACATCAATAAGTGCTGATACTAACCAGCCCATCTTCCCCTTTAACTGGCAGTATTCACAGTCACTTTATTGTGTGAAATAATGTTGTTTCCTCCTCCCTTTATGTTGCTTATGTCTGACCTTCCATTAAAAGTTGCTTAGAAACTGCTTAGCAAATAGTTAGTGGTGCTCCTCGCTGACAACTTCCTTTTGTGACTTCTCGGCTATTCTATCAGTCCGTTCCCTTTCCGTAAGTGTTTTTAGGCTTCTTTTCATCTTCTTTCAACAGACAAGACTAAAGCCCAACATTTTCCCTCCATTGAAAGGAAACATTCACAGCTTCTGAAGCTTTGCTACGCTTCATACAAGCAGCCTCCCTACACCTGCCAGTTAAGGGAAGAGTAGATTAGCAGAGCTTCCGTGGGCTTTTGATTTTTAGTAATGGCTTTGCACCGTGTGCTTAAACAAGTCATAAAGTTAAAAAAAAAATCACAGAAATGTAAAGTCCATGGTGCTCACTGAAATCAACCAGACTTGGAGGACATGGTATCAGAGGGCATGGGGCTTCCTTTTACAAACAGCAAAGATTAATTCACATTCTTCTGTGAACGCAAGCCAAGTTAGAATCTGCAAACAGAATTCTGCAAGGGCCAGGGAATGGGACTGTCCTCAAGACTGCGGAATGCAAAATAAATCACTCCTCTCCACTATCCTCATCTCAACACTTTTATTGCACCCTTTATTATATGCCTACTATGGGTTAGGTAATATTCTGGAGTCTAGACGGTGAGTGGCAGAAGGAGAGGCACAGTACTTGCTTACAAGGAACCTACAATCATGAGCAGGGAGGGGACAGAAGATACAGTGCACAACTCTAAACGCCTGTCTGTGCTATGCTGGCTCTGTGAGCAAAGCATGGTAGGAGCAATGGGAATAATGCTAGGAAGGGGAAGTAAAAGTGGAGGGGGTCGGAGAAAACTTCACGTTGATGACCAACTCAAACGAAGCTTGCATAAAGGGGATTCCGCGAGGTGAAAGCCATTGTAGAGACTTCAGCGGTGCGTGTGGAAGAACAGAGGGGCAAGCACACCCGTTTCCCTTGCGATTGGACCACGATAGTGGTAACGCATTGATCGTCAGCCTTTGATCCAGCCAGCAGAAATGTTTCCTTCACACACTGCCTTCCTCCGCGGTATTGTGGGACCCGGGTAAATAAATCATTCAGGTGATGGTGTATTTTGTTGATATTTTTGCTACCCAAACCGGCACCGATAATATGACAGTGAAATTTTTTTTCAGATTTTTGAAAATATTTATATGAAGTTATTATCAAGCAAGAACATGTTGCATACTATCCCGTTCTGAAGACCCTAAGAAATTTCTTCCTGATCTCAGTATTAGGAATGGTTGTGCTTCCCCTGAACAACTGGGCATTCAATTAAATTTTCTCACTGACGGCTAATAACTTTAACATCACCACTGTGCTAAATGGCAGCAAGTAGGGGCATCTGGGTGGCTCAGTCAGTTATGCGTCCATCTCTTGATTCTGGCTCAGGTCATGATCTCACAGCTCAAGAGATCAAGCCCCGCATCGGCCTGCTTGGGATTCTCGCTCTCGTATCTCTACCCCTCCTCTGCCCTCTCTCTTTCTCTCTCTCCAAAAATAAATATATAAACTTTAAGAAAAATGTTTTTGAGTAGCAGCAAGTATATATAACCTATTGTATATATTGCTGTGATAGTTTAATCCTGGCTGCATTTTACATACCTATGCTTTCTTGCTAGTCTTAATTTCATTTCATTTTCTATTTTATGCATCCTTTAAATCCTTTTGAAACAAAGTAGAATATATATGAATGAAAAATAAAATAAATATATTTAACCACATATACAGTTAATGGATCATGCTTACTGAAAATAAGTATGTTCAATTAAGTCACAATTACCCAGAAAAACGGAAGAGATATAATAACTGGTTTAAAGCCCAGCTGTTGAGAAGTTGTTATACAAGAGCACCTTACATTCTTGATGTTGCTTTGTTATTACCCTAACATAAACAAAGTTGGAAACTCAAGGTTGAACGGCTTTTTGTGACTATAATTCTAAGTGTCTACTATTTATAACTGAACTTTAAATAACTAAGTTATTATGAAGCCAGTTATCAGAAGAGAGTAATTTTCAACAACCTGTCTAAGAAGGTGAATGAGCTTTGAGAAGCCCTGCTATTTTTATTCTGGACACTTTATGGAAACCAATTCTAGGGAGCCATTATTCCAGTGTTTCCATCACATATTAGTGTTCTGTCATTTTGTCAAATCCATAAGCTTATGTCTGCATTTGTCTTTCTAAAATTAAAGACAAAAGTTACATAAATTTGGATGAACACAGCAATCTCCAGAATAAAATGAAGAGTTTTCCAAAAATGCTTACGTGTTTGTTTAAAATCCTCCTTTCCACATTAAAAAAAAATGCATTTGCCTCTCAAATCTTTCCCTCCAATTTTATTTGCCTATATTCAGGACAGTCACATATTAAAAAATTTTAGCTCTCCATAATTTCCAGAATCAGAAGCAGAAGAATTTTTCTGTGAAGACTTCCCTATATAGAGAGATTACTAGAGCTTTCAGCTTTTTCACTTTATTGATGAAAAAGAGAAGGGAGCAGCCATTCATTAAGCACCCACCACATGGCAGGTGTTTTGCCAAGTGCTTTGTATACATTATGTGTCTTAATCCTCATAGTAACCCTATGAGGAAGGCAGTTTTATCCCTATTTTATAGCTCAGGAAACCCAAGCTCAGGGAGGTTAAGTAACTTGCCCTGGGTCACCCAACCACTGGATAGATTATGACCTTGGCTCTGTCTGACTGCAAAGCACTTGGCCCTTCCATAAACCATGCCACCTCCCACCTTGCATATGCTTTGCAAGACCTTTTCTCTTTTCACCCTGATATTTTAACCTCGTTCATAGATTTTCACTTTGAATTGCACAAATCTTCAATCAGGGTCCTTTTCTGGTAAGTTTCACGGTCTTTTTATTTATTTAAGCCATTTTTTTTTCACTGAGGAGACAAATCTCTCCCCTTTTGGGACATTTTAGATCATATATTCACTATCAAATATATGTCAAGGGTCCCAGTAATGTAATTTAAAAATTTAAGCTTTTGGGCACCTGGGTGGCTCAGTCAGTTAAGCATCCAACTTCAGCTCAGGTCATGATCTTGTAGTTCATGAGCTCAAGCCCCACGTTGGGCTCTGTGCTGACAGCTCAGAGCCTGGAGCCTGCTTTGGATTCTGTGTCTCCCTCTTTCTCTACCCCTCCCCTGCTCACGCTCTGTCTCACTCTCAAAAATAAGTGAACATTAAAAAAAAAATTAAGCTTTTAATAATTAGCATCAAGTTAAGGGAAAAAATTGTATTATAGCAGTTGAATAAATGGAGAGGTCTTCATTTTTCATTTTATTCTCCTTTTCTAGATGTCTATTGTTGCATAACGCATCACTTCAAAACAACAACAACTCTATTATACCTCAAAATTTTTTGGTTCAGGAATTTGCGTAGGGCTTGCTTCACGTGGCTTTGGCTGATTATTGGGTGACATTAAGCTGGATAATTGGTTGACCTGGAGACTCCAGGACAGTTTCACTGAGAACTGGGTCCTAGTGGGACGGCTGAAGGGTTCGGATGTGTTGAGAATGGCAACTGAAGCGTCTACACTAGCCTCTTGCTCTTGGTGGTCTCAGTGTTGTCAGACTTTTTTATAGAGTGACTCAGGGCTTTCAGAGCAAGTGTCACAAGAGACAGGAAGCAGAAGCCACTGACCTCTTAAAACCTAGGCCTGGAGCCTGACACAGCATTTTTTTCCACCTTATACTATTGTTCAACAGTTACATGCCTATCCCAAACCAGCAAGAGAGAATATTTACCTCACTTCTTCATGGGAGGAGCACTAAAGATTTTGTGACCAACTTTATCTCAATCATTTTGATATAAAATATCTACTTCAAAAGCCTGATAATATAATATAGATTTTAAAGCTCTCCATTGATAGCCAGCATTGCCAAAGCGTTACTAGAGGGCTAGCCTAAAAAATGGAAGGTAGTCAAACTGTCAAACAAGACAAAGGAAACATTGAAGTTTTTTGAAAAATCAGTAAGTTCTTCTTCAGCACAAGGAATCTAGAAAAATCTATGAAGATAAAAATATTCTCCAACTTCCAAACTCACTGCACTTTGAAGAAACAGTAAATGAAGCTTTTTGAATCTCATTAAAGACCATAACTCTCATGCTAGTTATTCATTTCTACTCTCTTTATCTAATCTATCAGGTGACTTACAAACCAAATACTAGCCTGCTGTGTTTTTTTATGTAGACCTGGCAAAAATGCTTGCTGTACATTTGTTGTTTCTATGGCAGAAGCTGCTGGCTTTACAAAAAGGTCTCCTTGCCATTTCCTTCATGGTAATAGGCATGGTGGGCACGGAGCCGTCTAAATAAAGGGTTGGCAGCCTGGCTGTCTATTTTGTAAATAAAGTTTTATTTAGGTACAGCCATGCCCATTCTTTTGCTATTGTCTAGGACTGTTTTCAAGCTACAGTGGCAGAACTGAGTCTGGATCATAAAGCCTAAAATATTTGCTGTCTAGTCCTTAACAGAAAAGGTTCTTGGCTACTGTTGTAGGCTGTGGTTTCCCAGCCTCCTTTGTAGTCAAGCCCGGCCATGGGACCAAGGCCTTGCCAATGAGTAGAAGTGGTGTGCCACTTTACACTGGCTTCCTGGGACAATGAGGACCCCTCCTTTTGCCAGCTGCACCCGGATATGACCCACGAAAATAATCCCCTAGGGGATGGCAAAAAAAATAAAGTGAGAAAACCCTTGGTTCTTGAACAATCACATGGAATAGAAAAATCCACCAACTTGGATCACTTTCCTTGAATTTTCACATGAAAAGTGTGAAGCTTTCACTGTAAAGCACTAAAATAGTGTTAGTATCCTTATTAAAGCAATCAGGTCTTATTCTAAGATAGCTTCACATTTGAACTACCAAGAAATCCTACAAATTAACACTTTAAAAATCAATCAAAATATTAGTCATTAAACCCAGGAAAAAAGTTTCATTAAACTCATTGTTTTCATATATCAAAGAGGAGAAGTTGGGGGTCTTTTGTCCTTCTAAAATGGTTTATACGATGAAAAAAAGCACAAAAACCAAAGTTGTAATTAAACATTACTCTAAACCCTACCACTTTGAAAAAAAGAAAAAGAAGTTTTTTACTTAGTTACATTGCATAAAGAGGCTTTTACAGATCAGATTCACACCTTGTTTTAACAGTGGCCCTTATAGCTACTTTGTAAATGTAGGCAAAACAGAAATCCAAGGGGGAATCTGCTCAGGCACTTATAACTGTGTTTTCACATCAGCTTTAGTGTCTTCACAATCAACTTTCTCATTTTTTCCCAGCTCTTCACATAAGATTAAGGAATCTATCTCATCCATAGATAATCAGAATGATTTTGACATAAGTAGCAAGTAATATTTTGGACATTTCTGCAAATAACAGCAATCATCTACTACAACCCAGGGGGTAAAGTCAAAAGGCCATCTCCAAATGGTGGTTGAGGTGCCAAACATCCTATGTTTCTCTAAATTTTGTCATTGTAACAACTTAATACATAAAGTTCCCCTATTTTTCCCATTCCTGGTTTGGTTCCTTGCTCTTTTGGGGTGTTGGAAAACCATCAGAGAGATAAATACATAAATAGATCCTAGGAACTCCACCGTCAAATCTCAATGGTTAACCAGTAATTAGAAATCCAAATGGAGCTCAAAAACCTTGCTGGGTTAAGTCGGGAAGAGCCTGGACATCCTTATGGTCTGTAGATTTTATTCTTTATGCCTTTATTGTTAGACTCGTACACCATTTCCTTGAATGCCAAATTTAGGCATCCTTCCTAATTAATGATCTTTTCAAGCCCTTTTCAGAAGCCATTGGATTTTGATTAGCCCACAAAGGAAGGTTTTCTCTCCTGGGCACATAGTTCTCTGTCTCCTTAGCAGTTAATTGAGTAACAGAATAATGGTTTCCTTACAGGGAGGCTTACAGGCTGCACAGAAGGGTTGATGCCTCTTTAGTCTCTGGGAACTGTAGTGACATTCAATAATGCTTGGTAAATTTAAGCTGAGAATTAGAGACCAAACTGATGTATTTGGACATATCTCAATCTGATGTTTCCTGAGCAGCTGGCCCAGTGAAAGGATACGTACGCTGCTCAAGGCCTCTGTTTTTTTTCTAGGTGAATTTTTCATTACACTCCTATTCCTGTGCCTCATTACCACGTAGAAAGAGCCAGAAATAGCTGCTTCTTTGAGAAATAAGATAATGTCTATTTTTACAGACCAAACTTTCCTGTGCAAAGCACAAAGTCTACAAGGACTTCCAAGTTCTCAGGAAAAATTGGTGTATACGCACACGTGTGTGTGTGTATGTATGTGTGTGTGTGTGTGTGTGTGTATGCATTCCTCTCTCCCAATAGTATATGCTCTCTTAATAGTACGTAGTCATAACTATATGCTCTATCTATAGCTCTACCTATTTTTTAGCTGCACCTACATATTCTATCCCTGCTCCCTCCTTAAACCCACTATGTAACACTAAAAGGGATTTTTAAAATTAATCCACAAGTAGGAAAAGAGACAATAGTTAAGATGTGTCAATAACATTGGAAAAATGGGAAAATGAATGGACAAATGGGCATTGTCTTAGAATAGCCAAGAAAGCCTAACTGAAGTGCTAAGAGTGAAGTGCTGATGGAATGCAAGCCCAAGAAAGGTTCAAAACTTGGAGCACGGAGGACTGAGGAAGGCACTACAGGTGAATGGTGGAGTTGAAAAATGGAGGATCTGGTTGAATATATGCATTGCCTCGGTCCCTTCTCCTGCCAACCAGATATTCAAGTACCTGTCCTTCTCCATTTTGGCAGGAGAAAGGATTTTATTTTACAAAGACTTGAAAAGGAGTAGCTAGCTTACTGAAAAAGATGAGGATCAAGCAAAGCTTCAATAATATTCATTCATGTTCCATGTAAAATAAAAGAAGCTATTGACAGTATGAAGCTGTAACAAAACACGACAAAAAGCACAGAGAAGAATATTAACATTTCTATCTTCAAGGAAATAACTATCTAAATATCTTTCAATTTGTATACTTTTCCCCCCCAAAAGGGTGAAAGTTTTATCAATAAAAGAGTTTCAACCATGACTATAACAGTTTTATTTCTAAAGATTGATATTTCCAATACAAAAGATTAAATCCACTGTAAATATTTAAACTTATAATTAAAGTAATAAACATCTCAGGGGTTATACTTTTTCAAAAACTTTTAAGAGATATGTAAGTAGAGACATTTGAAGATTAGCCTTTGAGTGCTAATTCCTGCAGGTGGTGGAATTGCTGACCTAAGAGAAAATTGCCCAAATATTATTGACAGTTAGTCTGGAGGACATTGGCCATTAGTAACACAAGAGTTTTGTTCTTGTTTTTGTTTTACTTAGTAACTTCATTCAGTTTTCAGGGAATCAAACAAAATCCCCCAAACCCAAATTAAACTTAACTCTTTCTAAAATTTTTTCTGAGGCACGGAACATTTATTTTTAATCTTTAGGACACATACAGATATATGTGTAATGCATACACGGTAGAATGTGTTCAAACACTCACAGACTTCATCTAATAGGAAAACCTTTGTGTAATCTATAATCCTAGAGGAAAATAATGTGTTTATTCTCTGCAAATTAAAACGCTCAAACAAAATACAAAAAAAGATCAAGCCATCCTTTGACTTAGATGCACTGATAGCATTTGCATCTGTAGGAGATCCCACAAGGGTAGGGTCACAGTCCTTCTCCTACCAATGCTCACCAACTCAGTGAATGCTAACATTATCCTACTGCAACTGGCTGTCTGAGAGCTTTCTCTCAACCAGTACACAGGGCAGTAGAGGTGCCAGAGGTGACACTCCCCGTAGTAACACTCAGCCAATGATAAGAATTGAAGGATAAATTCCCCAACTTCCTTGCTCTTCAGGGGGGGATAAGTGAAAGAAGTTTGGTCCACTCTCCAGAACTGCCCCAAGAGTACTGAGCCCCAGTAACATACCCTTTATTGTCTCCTTTCCCTTCCCTGTCTCACTTTCTCACTTCCCAACTGAGAGGGGGGCATTCCCTGAGATCAACTCCCAAATAAGCTACTTGCACTCACATCTTTGTCTCAGGGTCTGTGTTTATGGGAACTCAGCTAATACCAGTACTTTACCGTATGAAGGAAAGTATCTCTTTGCTGATTTTTAATTTGCACCTTACGATGACTCTTGTACATTTAAATTTTATGTGTGAATTTAGTGAGGTTAAAAATCTATTTTAGAAGAGATGAACAAGTCTACATCTCTACAAATCCATTAGAAAATGTAAATAAGCATGGAAATAATACAGAAAAATCTTTTTAAAGGAGAAGTGGTTAATGTATTCCATGTACAGGGAAGATTTTCTAGGATCCCTTCATCAGGGTAGCCTGCCTCCGTTGTCATTACCACAAGCAAAGCTCTAATTGCCTAGAAGCCTTTGAGAAGCCTGAATAGGAATGTGGGAAAGGTAACTTCCTGCTGCTGGAGCTTTAAAGACATGTGAGAATGGGTCTGTGCTTTCTATGAGCTATGTGCTATCAGAAAAAGTATCATAAGATAGTGTGAGATCGATTCCTTATTTTGTTTCAGAAATGCTGTAAATTCATCAAGGAAAAAAGTGATATCTCAGAAGGTCGAAAAGTATGAATAGATTTTTTTTTATCTCTAATGTTGAAATAGAGAATAATATTCTAAGAGTTACAAATATCATAAAGTCATTGAGGCAGCCAAGTACCATATGGTTGAAATACTAGTCAGGTCATATTTTATCCAGCCGGCATCCATGCCCCTATCTTCCCACTGCTATTTTTGATTTGAGAAATTATACATCCCCATTTTGTGTTGTAATGGTGGAATAGTAAATCCAAGTGTTTGCCATCCCAAACAAAAAAGAGTCCCAGGTCTTATCTGCCAAATCCTACCTCCTGCCAACACAAATGAGACCTAAGCTTGGTTAGTCAACAGATAATTACAGTCATTCAGGAGTATTTTGGCAAAAAGCCATGCACACTTCCATCGACCAACCGCTCTCCTATTGCAAAATAATTCCTAGGTGGAGAGTGAATACCTGAACAGAGGACACAAGTCAGTCATGACACCCACCGTAGTCACCATGGATTAGGGGTTTTCTGATTCCCTGTCACAGAAGTACTTCACCATCAATGTTTTCATTTTTTAAATTAATTTATTT
The DNA here is from genome assembly GCF_016509475.1 of Prionailurus bengalensis. Lineage (NCBI taxonomy): Eukaryota > Metazoa > Chordata > Mammalia > Carnivora > Felidae > Prionailurus > Prionailurus bengalensis. The sequence goes on from NC_057349.1 coordinate 105,680,028, forward strand.
ATTTTGAGAGAGTGTGAATGGGGTAAGGGCAGAGAGGGGGAGAGAGAGAGAGCCCCAAGCAGCCCGATGTGGGTCTCAAACTCACGAACCATAAGATCATGACCTGAGCTGAAATCAAGAATTGGATGTGTAAGTGACCGAGCCACCCAGGTGCCCTCACCATCAATGTTTTTAACTGACCTATACAATACGGGATTTTTCTGTGAGCTTTGGCATACCCAATGCCCAACAGAGTCAAATAGATGCTTAAAAAGCACTTGATAAACATTCATTTGATTGAATTGAATGCATGAAATTCTTATTAATAGTGTAGTTTCTTAATAAGATTGAATACATGTTGAGTGGATTTCTAATATCTTTTATAATTTTTTTAATGTTTATTTTATTTTTGAGAGACAGAGAGAGACAGCGTGAGCAGGAGAGGGCAGAGAGAGAGAGAGGGAGACCCAGAATCTGAAGCAGGCTCCAGGCTCCGAGCTGTCAGCACAGAGCCTGACGCGGGGCTTGAACTCACAAACCATGAGATGGTGACCTGAGCTGAAGTCGGACGCTCAACCGACTGAGCCACCCAGCCGCCCCATCTAATATCTTTTATAAATAAAAGGTATTGTTATCCCCTTTGAGTTTTGGGGGGGGGGAGTGGGGTGCTGGTGTACTTTATTGATGGTACATGACAAGGTAGAGCTCCCCAAAACCCTCCCCTTCTTCAGGGGGCCTGGGAGGGAAGTTGTTCAATGATCCCTTCATTGACCCCGTTTGGCTTTTAGATTTATTTCTTTTTATTTTTTTTAATGGTTATTCATTTTTTTTTTTTAATTTTTTTTTCTCACGTTTTATTTATTTTTGGGACAGAGAGAGACAGAGCATGAACAGGGGAGGGGTAGAGAGAGAGGGAGACACAGAATCGGAAACAGGCTCCAGGCTCTGAGCCATTAGCCCAGAGCCCGACGCGGGGCTCGAACTCACGGACCGCGAGATCGTGACCTGGCTGAAGTCGGACGCTTAACCGACTGCGCCACCCAGGCGCCCCAATGGTTATTCATTTTTGAGAGAGAGACTGAGGGTGAGCAGGGGAGGACAGAGAGAGAGAGTGAGACACAGAATCAGAAGCAGGCTTTGGTGTCAGCACAGAGCCCGAGTGGGGCTCAAACTCACAAACCGCAAGATCACGACCTGAGCTGAAGTCAGACACTTAATGGACTGAGACACCCAGCAGTCCCTAGATTAAATTTTTATTAACTAGACTTTCTGTAATAGTTGTTAAACTTTGAACAATCAACATCCACTTATTTTAGTGCAAGATACCAAACAACAGTAAGACATCCAGCCCAAAAAATTTAGACTTGCTCAGTAGTTATTGTTTCAAGTTTAAATCATGTGTTGTAAAGAAAAAAGCTGAAACCAAGGAACCAAATGTTGAGTCTATTGACCTTGAGTAAAATTTCCCAATTTCATACCAAGGATATAATGGTGCTGACCTGAGTTAGAAATGCCTGACATTGCTTTCTTGTCCATTCTCCCTTAATACGAGGTTACTAAGCAACACCTTCACATAAAACAAAGTACGTGGGATCAGATTTGTGCCCACAACTCCTGGCAAAGACTGCGATGTGTAATAATGATGAATTGTGCTTTTCACTGATCTTATACAATATGAGAATTTTCTTTTCAAGACATTTCAAGGTGATACTACCTCTGTATGCCTAAGTTGATTCACCTCTGAAATATCTACTGAAATATTTTTCACAAGCCTCATATAACATTGTTAAACAATGAAAAACCGAGGGTGCTTATACAGGAGTCTACAGAGAAGCAGAAGGTAGAAAAAAGAAATAAATGAATGTTGAAGATGACTTTGTGCCAAGTATGGTGAAAGGACTGCATATTAATTATTCCACATGATTTTCACAGAAATCCTATATAGTAGGTATTATTATTATCTTGATTTTGCAGCTGAGAGAAAACAGGGATTAAATAGTTTTTACTAAACTGGATTGAGTTTATAATATGCCTTCAGAGAAAAGTACCATATTCTATTTACTATTTTTTAAGTGAAAAATATAATTATTTTACACATTTATTAAGTGATTCATTGATTGCTTTATTTTTTTACACCCTTGTATCCACAGCCTTTGGTAGTGACTTCCCACGCTGACTCTGACCTTGGCCATTTATTTGCTTTTGCCAGTGGGAAAATAGCAAACATTTTGCAAGCAGAGGTTTGCAAAGTAGCTTGCACGTTTTCTTTTCCTCTTTGGCAAGCAGGTCATTACCACGAAAACAACCTTGGACTAACCAGACACTACATGGAGTGGGGCTATGACATCCTACACAAGACTATCACAGAGCAGTCAGCCCCCAACAAATCAACTAGTTTCTACATAAGCAAGCCCAGCCATGATCAGTGGAATTCTCCAGAGAAAATGTAGACTTGGAAGAAATAATAAGTTGTTGTTGCCCTAAGCCTCTATGTTCTAAGGTGTTTTGTTACTGCACACTAGCTAACTGATATAAGCACCCACAATATACAAGATACTTTCCAAATAGTGCACAAAGAAAATTACAGAAACATGTTGTCTACTTTCATGACTTCACTTAAAAGCATGGAACATCATTTTTCAAGCAAATATTTTAAAATATAAGAAATTATATATATGTGTGTATATATATATATACACACACACATATATGTGTATATATACACATACTTGAATGTATTGGGGAATTAATATTTATAATCATCTTTTCAAATATTAACTGCACTTCTGCTATGTTCTAAGACTCGAGTAGGCACTAGGGATGAATAAAGCCAAAACCATTCCTTCAGCAAGCTCAGAGTCAAAAATGGAGATAGGCATGCGCACGGTTCCAAAAGAGTATGACAAGTGCTATTACACATGTACTCAAGGTAACACCAGAGCCCAAATGTGCATGCGACCTGTTTTGCATGCAGAGGCGAGAAGAAGAGATGATCTGAGACAGACACGGACAGAGGAATAGAATTTTGAGAGACAAATGGAAATGAGTGTTCCAGACAGAACAACAGTATACACCTAAGTACATAATGATGAGATGGTTTGGAAAGGAACGAGTATGCCGGTGGAGTTAGGGATCTAATGTGTCAGAAGAAGCAGTAGTGAATGAAACTGGAAAGATAAGTTCAGATCAGACTGGAAGAACCTAGAGTCTGAACTTTACCCCAGCAGGAGTCATTCAATGGTTTGGAGTGGGGTAGGTGACATGAGCAGATCTGGAGTTTAGAAAAAACAACATTGGAGAGACTAAATATTTCCCGCTTTTTTTTCCCAAAACCAGGTCGTCAACGACTAGGTTCAGAAGTCATCTCTCTAAGACAACATTCTTGAATAACTTTATATTTTAGGGTTGTTTTCTTCTTTGTACTTAATCCAGTTTCTAGTTAACCTTAGACCTTCCATAAGGGTACGATATAAGAAGCATGACAAGGCTTAGCTAGCCTGAAACCAATGAAGTTAGGTAGTCAACCTTGGCTTGTGAATCTGGGCAAATAAGCCTCTGCCATACTGACTGAATCTCTGCTTTTTAACATCCCGCTCATTAATTTACACTCCATTATCTTTCCTCATGTGATGCTTTATCTGCTGTGAATTGCTCTTTCTAACCCTAGTAAAAGAATAAAATCACAGCAAAATTTAAGTATTCCCATAATGAATGTTGATGTAGTTGATCTGGAACTACCAGACTAGAAGAAGATTCTCAGTAAATTTTTTTAAAAGGTTCTGAAATTCATAAAACAGTTATTTGAGTAAAGCGTAGTAGTATTTTAAGAAAAATAGCCCCAAACTCTCTCTCCTGTCATTCAAGATTTCCATTGGCATCATAGACAATTCTGTCAGGTTTCTCTGCACTGTACAATGACCCAAGAAGAGTTCTCTCATGTTTTTGTAAAATGTTCTTGATTTATGAGGCCGACAGTGCTGGAAAAGGCTAACAGGCTCTGCAATACAACCCGGGAAGCCTTGCCCTTAGTCAAGAGGAAGTTACTGGTCCTGAATTCTGCCTCAGAAGTGAGAGAACACATGTGAATGTATTGCCCTTGGTTTACTGGTCTGCTTCTTTTCGTTACTTTTAGGGCCTCGTTAAAGTTCTCTTAAAAAATCTATTGCATTAAGGAACTACAAGCAATACTGTCATCAGAGGATTCATCAGGGACTGTTCTTTAGAGATTGTGAGGATCCCAATGGCTCCTAGAATGAGGATCTAGGGAAGATAAGATGGACAGTCTATAGCAGCCAATTCGTATTCAAACAGGGAGTGAAGCAGTGAACATGAATGAGTAAAATTGAGCATGTAAGGCCAGTGTGCGAACTCTAGTGTGCATACCCAACCAAAGGGAGAACCTGTCCCCCAGCCCAGCTGATAATAGCCAGGCAGGAATATAGGTTGCCAGATACTCCAATTTGGGGAGTAAGGGGAGAAATGGAAAGTTTTGAATTTTTATGTAAAGTATGCCAGTTTTTAATGCTGCCAGTTAATTCCATTGGTAAACATAATGCACCAATTAACACATCTGTGTGTGAGATGTGACCAATGGGCTGCCTGATTTCCACCTTTCCCCTCAAGGGACAGATGGCAAATAGGAGATATACAAGGAGGAGGAGAAGGCCTATTTATGTCCATGAAATCCAAGATAATTAAAGACCCCTGAGTTTATGAAAGCCAATACCCTGCCCCATAGTAAAATGAGGCACTCTGGAGGACCTAGAGTCCAAGAAAGTTAGCCAATGACTTAAAAAGCGACAGAAGAGAGTTGTCCAGTAGAACTTTCTGAAACAATGAATGAAATTCTCCATATTTGTGCCATCTAATATGGTAGCCACTAGCTACATGCGATTATTGAGCACTTGAAATATAGCTCGTGTGGCTAAGGAACTGGATTTTTAATTTCACTTTATTTTAAGTAATTTAAATGTAAATAGCCATGTGTGGCTAGTAGCTGCCATGCTGGACAGCACAGTTATAGAAGCTCCAAATGAGGGGCGCCTGGGTGGCTCAGTTAAGCATCCGACTTCAGCTCAGGTTGTGATCTCACGGTTTGTGAGTTTGAGCCCCACGTGGGGCTCTGTGCTGACAGCTCAGAGCCTGGAGCCTGCTTCAGATTCTGTTTCCCTCTCTCTCTCTGCCCGTCCGCCCCACCCCCCCGGCTTGTGCTCTGTCTCTCCTCTCTCTCTCTCTCTCTCTCTCTCTCTCTCTCTCTCTCTCAAAAATAAATAAGCATTAAAAAAAATTTAGAAGCTCCAGATGACTGGTCCTCAAACTTTAGCATGCATCAGAGTCATCCGGAGAACTTGTTAAAACATAGATAGCTGGGCCTCCTCAGAACTTCAAATTCAACGGGTATGTACTGAAGTTTCCAGAATTTGCACTTAAACCAAGCTCCCAGGAGATGCTGATACTGCTGGCCCACACACTAAGAGCAACTAAAATGTCACCCAACTTTTAAATTTCCAAGACAGAGTGTGGTCCCAGAGAGAGAGAGAGAACCACTGAGACCTATATAATTACTGCTTTAAACACACACACACACACACACACACACACGGCCATGAACATTTTTGCTCTGTCTTGGAGAAGATGAGATTTGCTTTTAAATCAGAACATAGTGCATGACTGCCTGTGTGGCCCTGAGTCTTAGTTCCACTCCAGCAGGGGGCAAAAAAGAAAATCCTATATCATCGTGACCAAACTGACACCTGGCAGAATCCATATGTCAGGAAATTTGATTAGTTTTTTTTTTTTTCTTACAAGGCATAGCATCAGCAAAGCGCCTAATTTACCCTAGGAATGAACTATTAAATATCAGTCCAGGTCAACTGCAGCCTTCATCCCTGGAAAACACGTATTTCAGGCCAGGGAAAAAAAGAGAGGGTCCTCATCTCCTTCTATTCTCTTTGCTCATTTAAAAAAGCAGAAATAGAGGGATTTGCTACTGTCATACATCCAAGGAATTTCAAAGACATAACCTTGGTGCACTAATCCTAATAATATAAATAGACTTATTTCAAGTGGAGGAATAGGACCTGACAGGTTGAGGGCGTGGGGTGGGAAGGGGTCTTTCAGATTGCCTCCATATTTCTTGGTCAGTACAATAGTTTACTTCCTTGAAGGTTTCTTGGTGTTAACAGAAACAATGCATATTTTATCTTATTATCTAGAGTGCATTATTGGTACTCTTTTCACCTGAAAATTGACTTTTTTCAACCATTTTGGATGACTCATTTTCAAGGAAAATGACCATCATAAAATACTCTAAAGTAAACCATAATCATAACATTATGTTGTATCAATAATTCAGATGGAAAATTTATACCCTTGCCACATGTGGAAGGCTGATTTCATGTATATTCCCAGTTTTTTTATGTCTCCATACATTCACACGTGTTGGCATTCCCTTCCCACACTGACTCTGGGATTTGCCATGAGTTGCTTCAGTCAGTGGGACGGTAGCAAATTTGACATAACCTGAGATTTTATAAAGCTTTTGTACATTTCCAATTCTCTTCATATTCCTATGCTTTCATAATGATTATATACTCAGGGCAGTTTGCTATAGATGTGACATGTGGAACAGAGTGAAGTCTCCCTGGTTGTTCCAGCGGAAGCCCTAGAAAGTCAGAGAATTCAGCCAAGATTAGCAATGCTGCCTGGTGGACCTGCTGTTGACCGTAGATTCTTGAGTGAGTTGAGCTGACTGCAGTGTAGGCTAACAGAACTGCCAATCAGTTGTGTAGACCCATGAGAAATAATAAATGACTGTACTAAGATGATAAGTTTTGGGGGTGATCTGTTACATAGTTAAAGTTAGCTAAGACATCATGCTTCCTTATTAGGGTGACAGTTATGTAATACATCTAGGACAAATGATGTGGAAACAAAGCTACTCATTATATACATTTGCATTGTTTGGCTCTTCTTATATTTACTTCAAGTTTTCATCATGAAACCTATGGAAGGAGACATTTTAAGGAGGAAATTAAAAATCCTTATCCCATTCCAGAAAGGCATCAGCAGTATTAGCAAATCCAATAAATTTTCAAACAAAATGAGGATGCTGAATGAGAGTTTATTTTAATCACATGATCACAGTCCTAGAGATTACCCTTAAAAGGGAAAAGAACCTTCATTTCAGACGCATCCTTCCGTCTCTCTGCCTGCAGGCTATTTGCTTTCCATTTTACAACCTTTCCTCAGTTTGCAGTACAAATTGGACAAATTGTCCACCAGCCTCAGGTAGGTGGCCTCATAGTGTCTTAACAGAACCCCTGCTGATGTGCATCTCTGTTCTCTACTCAGCTGTCCCATCCTGCAGCTAAAGTTCTAAAGTTACAGGACAGTTTCTAACTTTGTGCCTGTCCCAAGGCATCAGGACCAAGGCACATGATTTGTAATTTATGAGGACACCCACAGAGCTGTCACTTGCAAGGCAGGTGTTGAGAAAATGGCAAGCAGCTCTAGGAAAGAAAAGGACTCTGATCTCACCCCTGAATAATGGTGGCTAACCTAGTCATGGATAGAAAGCGTTGACATAAGCGAGCTTTAAAAATAAAGCAATGGCTCATCTTGCTGAAGGCACTCTCTATTTGTCTCTCCACGGTTGAATACAACAGGATTTAAGTAATCTATGAAAAACGTGTACTATTTATTCTGAGGCTGATTGTATGCTTTTCAACTGTGCTTTGCAATCTAAACTACCCATCTCAGGAATCCTGCAGATAAACAGGTAAATCAAAATTCAAACTAAATAATCCTACAGGATGCAATGAATAATAATCTTCCAATCTCCCTAAAAAATGATGTAAAATGGAAACCAAAACAACTCAAAAGTTAGAGGGAAAGAAATTGCAAAGAAAAAAAAAGGTATTTACCCAGTGAACTAATATTTTGATATTCAATAAACTGTATCAGTGTATTAGCTGCTTAATATTTTTGTGTCAACTCATTGAAGTTTATTTCACCTTCCAATTTGTGGTAATATTTCAGAGACTAATACAAATTGACCTACTCTGAAATTGGTATAGATGGTAGTGGAAGTCTATTTATAAGTAAAAGTAGAGTGAAAGTCTCAAGGCATTTCCAAAGCACCACAAGGCGCACGTTGCAACTCTGGATGGAAAGAATATCAGCTAGGAAGCAACATGAGCTGTGAAACCAAATAACGTCATGGTGAAAAGGCTCCAAGATTTTAAAAATACTGCTTACTGATAGGCAGCTCAACTTTCCATCTCAAGTCTGAGCGTTCCAGGGGGATGTCTGTGTTACAATGCAAGTCCAGCGACTTCACACCATGCAAAAATCACAATGAACATAGAGACTCAAATATCAGGCTGATTACTGGTTGCAATTGGAGCTTTCACACTGGCAAAGCTAAAGGATTTTTTCCCTTCCTTTGGTGAGGGCAGATCAAGTTGGCAGGTATTTCCCATTACCACATTCTTAAAATCTTCCGTCTAGATAAAACTTGCCTGCTGGCACTCACGGCCCACTCCTCTCATAGATTTCTATATGTTGTCTATTAATAAACTGTTGGCAAACCACTAAATGACATAAGCCATTGTGTCCTGTACCCTCCCACCTCTATAATAAATGATCAGGCTGAAAAGAACAGTTAAGGAGGTTCTGGACAAACCCAAGCCACTTTTTTGGCATCTAGCCTGGAAAAACTCCTGACAGAAAGCTTGTCTGGTGCCCTTGGCAGAGACCCACAAGATCTAGTAAAATGCCAAAGAGGAGGCACCATGACATCAAGAGGGAAACATGCTATAGGGTAAAAAGGCTATACCTGGCCAAAGGCAACTGCGGAAAATTGTAATTATTGTCTTGTTGGGTGATGGCAATGCAGGTATAGAAACATGGACAGTGCATTCTTTTGTTGATTTTTGTGTGGTGGTTATATACCAAACATTTCATTTGGCACTTTCTAACAAGTGGGGAAATAGAGTCTTGGTGAAAATTGAGGGATATCTCTGGGCTGTCCTTTCCCTTCTTTGTAAGAATCCAAGCAACCATTAATCTGTATATAGTATGAGTTTCTCATCACCAAATTACCAGTCACTTCTTGGTTGGCCACTCAGCCCCATCACAAGACACAGTCCGATGGAAAGACAAAGGGTTGAGAAGTTCAAGGAGGAGGTCACTAAAATAGCTAGAGATCACCAAATACCTCACATCCAATCTCAGCTCAGCAACTGTGCCCACCAACTTGATCTCTGTTGTAAGGTCCTCTGAAATTAGATTCTTCCATTGTTGCGCTTCTCTCCCACCCATCTACACCATCCCACAGACTGGGCTGAATCTGCAACGGTGACGTGCTAAGTGGGGATTGAAGGGAGGGATGTTTATCCCCAGCTTTCAGCTGTTGGAAAATCTCTGAAGACCCACTGGCCGAGGTCAAAGAGGTTGCTGCCTATTTTCTTCTATAGGATTTTGATGGTTTCCTGTCTCACATTTAGGTACTTCATCCATTTTGAATTTATTTTTGTGTATGGTGTAAGAAAATGGTGCAGTTTCCTTCTTCTCCATGTCATTGTCCAGTTTTCTCAGCACCTTTTGCTGAAGAGACTGTCTTTTGTCCATTGGATACTCCTTCTTGCTTTGTCAAAGATTAGTTGGCCATATGTTTGTGGGTCCATTTCTGGGTTATCTATTCTGTTCCATTGATCTGAGTGTCTGTTCTTGTGCCAGTACCCTACTGTCTTGATGATTACAGCTTTGTAATATGGAGAATGCTTTTGCACCGTTGGTGGAAATGCAAACTGGTGCAGCCACTCTCGAAAACAGTATGGAGATGCCTCAAAAAATTAAAAATACAACTACCCTATGATCCAGAAATTGTGCTACTAGATATTTATCCAAAGGATACAAAAATGTTGATTTGAAGGGGCACATGCACTCCAATGTTTAGAGCAGTGCTATAAACAATAGCTAAATTATGGAAAGAGCCCAAATGTCCATCAAGTGATGAATGGATAAAGATTATATATATATGTATACACACACACACACACATATATGTATATATATATATATATATATATATATATATATACATATATATAATGGAATTATTACTTGGTGATCAAAAAGAATGAAATCTTGCCATTTGCAACAACATGGGCGGAACTAGAGTGTATTATGCTAAGCAAACTCAGTTAGAGAAAGACAAATATGTGATTAACTCATATGTGGGATTTAAGAAACAAAACATATGAACATAGGGGAAGGGAAGGAAAAATAAGATAAAAACTGAAAGGGAAGCAAACCATAAGAGACTCTTACAGACAGAGTACAAACAGAGAGTTTTCTGGAGGGGCGTTGGGTGGTGGGGATGGGCTAAATGAGTGATGGGCATTAAGAAGGGTACTTGTTGGGATGAGCATTGGGTGTTATATGTAAGTGATGAATCACTAAATTCTACTCCTGAAACCAATACTACACTGTATGTTAAGTAACTTTAAATAAATAAATTTTTTAAAAAGATCCACTGGTAAGTATTTTAGAAAGCTTTGAGTTTCACCAGAATAAATGTCTGTGAACAAATATCAAGAAGTTTCAGCTCATGGAATGAAGAAAGAACAGAAGATGATGGAAACAGTCATGAGCTTAGACTCAGAGCTAAACTCTCTGCGGCCCATCTGCAAGGTCTGCTTTAGGTTAAACAGTAAAAGAGCACATTAAAAACCAAATTTTACAGCTTATTGCATTCTTCACTTTTACAAATATGATGATAAGGAAATAGCTCAGATTTTTAATTTGTCAGGGAAAGGAGCTAGACACAAACAACTTTGAGTTTTTGGTCTTGTGACTAACACTTACCTACCAGTTGTGTGAATTTTGGCAAGTTACTTAATGTCTCTGAGCCTAATTTTTCCCATGAAAATGGGGGAGGGGGGAACTTACCAGTTGTTATTGCTACAAAGAATGAATTGAGGTACCTAGCACAATAGCAATCTATTTTTATTATATAGATTGACTTACTGCTGGCAGCAAGCTATCCCTTAGCATGGCTCGGTATATTGATTTAACAAGTATTTATTTCTTATCTGCTATAGATCAGGTATCTTTTAAAATAAGTTCTATCTTCCCCCACCCCAAGAAAAATAAAAAGAAAAGAAATGTAGCATTAGAAAAAGACCCCAAGAGAATTTCTGGCTCCATCTAAGACACTTGGGAAATACACGAGTGGAACAATTAAATGGGTAGATAATACATATCCATAAAGGCAGGATGAAAGAGGAAATGTGTGCCTAGGCACCAAAACCAAACAGTACAGTTTTGAATGCTTGGTATTTACTCACTATAGCACTCTACATATATGAGAAACTTTTAGCTTTCATGGAATAGTATGTGTTAAAGATTTCCCCAAGAGTCCTAAACATTTCTAATGTATGTTATTTCAGGACTTAAAGAATTATCTCACATTGTATCAGAATGGTAATACTTCCATTTGCACTTCTTCTATAATTCAGATTGAAGATTTTCCTCAAGCTTTGCCTCCAACATTTATGTTAAAAACAGCAATGCTAATATGCACATTTCTACCTGGATTTGGAGCCAGAAGTCACTGGATCCCAAATTACTGAAATTCTTTGAGCCTCAGTTACTTTAATTGTAAAATAAGAATAATAATGACCTCAACAATACTGTCACAAAAGTAGATGTTCAATTACACTGAGAATGAAGAAGATACTACATAAATATAAGCTATTTTGTCATATTGCTTCCATTGGCTCATATTTTTCTCCATGTTATCCATTAAAAAAAAAGCTCACACATTTCCAATGATTTATATTGTAGAAAATTCTCTTACCAGAGGCCCATACAAGACAGCCTAACTGCCATGAATTCTGTTTCATGTGAGCACATTACCTTCAATCATAACAATTTAATGACCATCTAATGTCTAGGAATTATCAGTCATTGGATTGAATAAATGAATTACTATTTTAAGTAAAATTTTCAACATTCTTGCTTTCTGGATCCTTTGAGTGATTTTTCTTTCCAAAAATTATCTTAGCCATTTCAATGAGAAGCTTGAAGGTTTTTCCAACTCCTTCAGACAGCATTCCCTTCACCACGTACTGTGCATTTGTTCTGTATGCATTTGTTCAATAATATTCTAACTTATCTTACCTTTGACTCATCTCTGTATATTTGAAAGTGGTCTCAAGTATTTTGTTCATTTTTTTCCCCTTTTTCTCCCTTCCTTTTACTACTGAAATATCTTTTAGGCAGAAATGGATGACATGCTGCTTTCAGTTTTCCATATAATCAATTTCTACTTCCTTTCTTGGTCACATTCCGGTAATCTTTTTTGGCATCAAAAAATGTATCAGTTAGTTATAGCTGCATAACAAACTATCCCAAGACTCAATGGCTTAAAACAACAATCACCTAGTATAGTTTATGCATCTCTGGGTTGGCCAGAGATTAGCCAATCTAGGCTTGGCTCATCTGGGTGTCTCTACTGACATCTACAGGTTAACTGGGGAATCATGTGAACTAGGCTCAGTTTGCCCTTGCATCTGAGGATTGAACGGTGGCTGTGCTGTAAACTGGGTTTGGCTGATACAACTTGGCAAGAGCAACTCTAGTCCACGTGTCTCTTACTCTCATGCAGTGACAAGCAGACTAACACAGACAGATTGCTTTCATGGTGATGAGAGGTACAAGAGGATAGGCAGAAAAATATAAGCTCTCTTGAGGCCTGGGTTCAGAACTGGCACACTATCACCTCTGCCTCATTCTATTGGCCCAAACTAATCATATGCTAAACCCAAAGTCAAAATGTAGAGACATTCCTCTCAGAGGACACTGAAAGGTACATGACAAAAGTTATAAGTACCCGAAGGGTAAAGAATTAAGGCCAGTAATACAATCTAGCATAAAATCCCAGCAGATGTCAAAATAGCAACATTTAACCCTTCCAAAACATCAAAATAGCTAGCCTTTTGTTCCAAGCGGCCATTTTGTAATGCAAGGTGAGAACAGGAGGAACAGCTGCAGGCAATTGTAGGATTTTATAGCCAGAGTAACACCACTTACTATGACTGGCAGGATATTTACAGCAGATATTGTGGTGCCAGGCACAGTCTTTTCTATATAATAACATCATTTGGAAAATGCTCGGCTTTCTAACTGAAATTAGACTGAGTTCTAATTGTTCATAGTTCATTTTCAGTGAGTCAACTTTGGGTGACATTTGAGAGAAGAATCTTCTGGATGGCAAGTCATTTAGCTGGCAAAGTTAGGATAGATGAGGCTGGCCATACTTCTGAGTGAACTCAAATAGTAAATGTGGTATATAGACAATCTTATTAACATTATATAACTCTTCTATCAATATTGCTGTCACATTTCAGATGTCTGCCCCCTCTAATCATCAATCTACAACTTGTATCCTCAGTGTGGATCTACCAAATAGGGCACCCTACAGTATTTAAACTGTCAGCACACCATGATGCAAATGAATGCTTAGAAGAGCTAAACAGTAAGAGTCTTAGAGTACTATAGGTGGTTATGGCAATATAGTTCTTAAGATTAAAGCATCAATGCCATGTCTCCTAACAAAAATTTATAACATAAACAGGATATATACATATCCTTTTAATTTCATATAATAATATATAATATATATTATATATAATATATATGAACAGATATAAAGAATATATATAATATAGAATATATATAAGTATATATTTATATCATATATATTATATATGTTTATTTATATATATATACACACACACACACACACATACACAGATATAAAGTCAGAACAGTATAACAGTTCAGCAAAAACTGAATCATCTATGCCTAAGAAATAGTCAATAAAAGAGACCTTATAAACAATTTCCTAAGATGTATGGATGTTATATGACTGTCAATCTCAAAAGGAAGTGTGATTTTAACAGTCTTCATAGACACTTTAAGCATCTAAAAAAGCCTGCCAAATGTGGCAACCTTTGGCATATGCAGTCCTCCATATTCCTCACCCAGAAAGGGCAAGGTGACTCCTTACCCATCAGCTAAAATAAGTCCTGGCTTCCAGCCTGGAATCTTGCAAACCTATTCATCTCTTGCACATTAGCCCTTACTTTCAAGTAGTGGTTCTCAAGGTTCTCAAGGCGCACCAGCAGTACCTGGGAACTTGTTAGAAATACAAATTCTAGGGCCCTAACCCAGACTTCCTTAGACAGAAATTTAGGAATGAGTTTCTCACGAGGGAGATAAAGGAGAAAGTAATTGCATTGGGAAAGAAATTCATGACCCCAAAGGAATATTTTGGAAATGGATGTCTGGAAAGGTTTCTATCACAAAAATTACTTACTAAAAATCATTTTATCACCTATAAAGACCAGGCTAAAATGATTGCAGTTGAAGAATTTCATTAGTCTTTGAACCAATATATTAAAAATATAAAAAATGCAGTACCTTCCCCTAGCCATTTGAAATCAAGATGGTGAGGGGACCCTGGGTGGCTCAGTTGGTTAAGCACCCAACTCTTGATTTCTGCACCCAACTCTTGACACTCAGGTCATGATTTCACTGAGCCCTGCATCAGGCTCTGCACAGAGCATGGAGCCTTCCTAGGATTCTCTCTCTCTCCCCCCCTCTGCCACTCTCCCTTGCTTATTCTCTCTCTCTCTCTCTCTCTCTCTCTCTCTCTCTCTCTCTCTCTCTCTCAAAATAAATAAATAAACATTAAATTTTTTTTTATTTTTTTAAAAAATGTTTATTTTTGAGAGAGAGAGAGAGAGAGAAACAGAGTGAGAGCAGGGGAGGAGCAGAGAGAGGGAGAAACAGCCTATGAAGCAGGCTCCAGGCTCTGAGCTGTCAGCACAGAGCCCGACGTGGGGCTGGAACCCACAGACCACAAGATCATGACCTGAGCTGAAGTCAGACACTTAACCAATTGAGCCACCCAGGCACCCCTAAAAAAAATTTTTTTTTTCTAAAAAGAGTTAAGATGGTGAGATAGAGGAGGATGAGGGGGACTTCTGGGACTTAAGTTGTGCCTCTTGGACTGTGTGCGATGTCCCCTTTGTGAAATTTCACTAAGCTGCCCATTTATAATAATTATGTGTAATATACCAATACATCATTCAAAGTTTGATACATCATTTGATACATCAATCAAAGTTTATGATATAAAAGAGAAGGCTCCTTATCCCATCTCTCAGCCTTAAGGGTGAAATTGGAAATGATCTGAGGATTAGGGTGGGGTAAGCCAAGAAAGTCTCTTTGCACTTTACCATTATCAGTGTTTGAATGTTTTTCCCTGCATCAATTGTCATTGTCCATCCCTAATTCCATTGATACTGATGTTTCTGCTGCAGCCTACACTTTCTATAAACATTCCAGAATTCTTACACTCTTATTCTGCCACCCTGGATCCGTTTCCTTCCCCCAGCACCCTCAACTATAACTCCAGAATTCATGAAGGAAGGCACAGGATTAAGCCAGAGGACTAGAGAGTACTCAAAAGAAAGCCATGAGGCTGGTTGGGGTTACATGTCCTCCCAATGCTGATCACTGTCCCTGAACCAAACTGCTCTCTTTGAAGCTTTCTTCCCTTTAGGTGACTTCTTCTCCCATTGCCAGCTCAGTCTCTCAATGAATGTCCTCCAGATACACCCATAAAAAGTGTATGTTCAGTCAGAGAGCGCAGATTAGTTGGGATCTGCTTCTATATAAACACCTGTGGTTACTGTCAAAACTTTACTTACACTTACAGCTTTACTTTTACTCATTTGTAATAGCACAAGAATTAAGAGTTTAAATCCCCCACTTACAAGCTCTTACCAGCTGTGTGACCTTGAGCAACTTAACTAACTCTTCAGTGCCTCCATTTTACTATATGTAAAGAGGAGATAATAAGGGTTGCTGGAGGGGAGGTAAGCAAGGAGATGGGTTAAATGGGTAATGGCTATTAAGGAGGGCACTTGCTGGGATGAGCACCTGAGTGTTATAAGTGATGAATCACTAAATTCTATACCTGAAATTAATATTACACTATATGTTAACTAACTTG
The DNA here is from genome assembly GCF_016509475.1 of Prionailurus bengalensis. Lineage (NCBI taxonomy): Eukaryota > Metazoa > Chordata > Mammalia > Carnivora > Felidae > Prionailurus > Prionailurus bengalensis. Next base: position 105,696,100 of record NC_057349.1, read on the forward strand.
AATTTAAATAAAAACTTGAACTAAAAAATAAAATAAGGGGCGCCTGGGTGGCTCAGTCGGTTGAGCGTCCGACTTCGGCTCAGGTCGTGATCTCACAGTTTGTGGGTTCGAGCCCCGTGTCGGGCTCTGGGCTGACAGCTCGGAGCCTGGAGCCTGCTTCGGATTCTGTGTCTCCCTCTCTCTCTCGGCCCCACCTCTGCGCATGCTCTGTCTCTCTCTGCCTCTCAAAAATAAAGAAACGTAATAAAAAAAATTAAAATAATAATAATAATAATAATAATAATGATAGAACCTACCTCTTAGATAATGCATGAATACAGCTTAGCTCAGTGACTAGCACATAGTAAAGGGCTCCCAGAAAGTCAACCATTATTATTTGATATTTGAGAAGAATAAGCAAAGTGGAGTTGGTAAAAGAAGTTTTTTTTCTTCTCCCTTCAGTACTAATTCTCAAGAAAATAACAAAACTCAGAAAAGTGGCACAAACTATCTTCATGAAACTTTTTCTTTCTTGAACCTCAAAGGAAAAAATAGGGAGGTAATAAGAAAAGTCCTGAATGACTCAGCTAAGAGGAGGAAGGGTAAATCTACCTCATGTGCCTGGGAAAAGAGGGTAAGGGATGGGTCACTTAGGAGGAGTGAGCTGATCTTCCCTTCCCCTGTAAAGCTCTTCCCTCAGATCTTGGCATGACTAATTCCTTCCAACCACATCTCCATCCATGTATCACCACTGTGAGACCTTCCCTGACATCCTACTCCCTATGCCATGCTGTCATGCTCCCATAACACTCTCCATCACATCATCCTATTTTGTTGCCTTTAAAATATTGGCCGTCGTCAGAATTGTATGAGAGTATTAGTGTATTTGTTTATCACTCAGCCCCTCTGCTATGTCAACTCAGTGACAACAGGGAACTTGACAATCTTGTTCAGTCTTCTATCTCCAGCACCTACAATCAACCTGAGCACATGACTGCTCAATAAATATTTGTTTATATTAATATACTTACTACCCACACATAGTCTTCTAGAACTTTTAAATAATCTTTCAGCAGAAAAAGACTTTTTTGTGACTGTACGCTCAGTTTAAAAGATTGTTTTCATCTTCTGCCATTCAGACCACATGCAGTTTGTGAGCACATTTTAAGAGGCACATTAAGACACTAGATAGTGTCTAGAAGACAACAGAGTCAACAAAACTTGGAAACTAGATCATCTAAGAGATGGCTGAAGGCACAGAGCATGCTTCTCTTGATGTTGAAGAAAGGATTACCTTGGGAAGAACATATGAACTATTTTCCAAAATTTCAAGATACGTAACTCAAAGGAAAAATAGACTTATTATATGTAGCTCCTGAAGACAATACTGAGAATTTGGGAAGCAAAATCCCACTCAATAGGTGAAGAAATTAAAGAAAATTCGGATGGTTTTTAAATCAGAGCTGCTTCCAAAAGTAGTTCATAATTCATAGTTCATAGTTCATAATGTTGATGGTCAATCAACATTTTGAGCATCAAAATTGCCCAGAGTACATGTTAATGGGCCCATCCTGGAATATGAAACAAAATTATCAAATTGAGTAAACTTTCTACTTTTTTATTTAAAAGAATGACTGTTTTAAGCTACCACAAATTCCCATACTTGGCCCCATAATATATAAACATACTTGTTATCTGTTGGTGGACTCTGTTGTGAATTGTTTTTTGTCCTACTCTTGGTATTCCTGGCTCCAACTTCACCACTTGTTTTTCTATTTTTATCACCATTACTTCCTTTCACGTTTTACCACAATGTTGTCTTCCCACTTAGAACTTTTTGTTTTCGAAGAAAACCCTGACTACCTTTCCATTTATGCTTCCTTGAGCCATACTGGAAAGGTCTCTCCCAGGTTGTATAGGATAGACAATCCTCCTTCTATGTTACCTTATGGGTAATGGTCCTGTCGAGCTCATTCTTGCCTCTCAAATAGGTAAATTTCCAATCCTTAAAATTTTGCATAAAGCAGTATAATGATAAAATATTATGAGCAGAACTCTCCTTCACCATTTTAGAACTACATACAATGGGTAATTATCACAGACATGGCTAAAAAATTGATGCGTGGGGCACATGGGTGGCTCAGTCTGTTGAGCGACCCACTCTTGATTTTGGCTCTGGTAATGATCTCACAGGCTTGAGTTATAGCTCCACATTGGGCTCTGTGCTGACAGTGCAGAGCCTGCTAGCCATCCCCTCTCTCTGCTTCGCCCCAGCTCATGTGCATGTGCACACACATATATGCTCTCTATCTCAAAATAAATAAATAAAAGCTTAAAAAAATTCTCCCTCCCTCTCCTTCTGCTCTCCTTCTTCTCTTGTTCCCCCCCTCCCTCTCTCTCAGTCTCAAAAAAAAAAAATGATGCTCAAACAGTGGTCCTTTCTTCACCATACACTGACACAAGAGCTGGCTAAGGAAGAACTGCATAGATACACAAATACAAAAGAACAGAAGTTCCGTTTTTAAAATGGTGCACACACAAATTTCAATTTTGACCAACCAACTCATTTTAAATATGCTCTGTTTAGGGATTTTTAATGCAACCATATTACATTGTATTTGTTCAACTATATCTGAATTGTAGATGACTTGTTCTTTTGTATTTCTTAGGCCAAAGTCAGATCCCCTTGTCTAAGTTCACTAGCACAAAACACTTCTTTTTGCTAACATTTACCTCACCTGTAATCATTTGCTTAATATCTGTTTCTCCCACTACACTCTAAGCTTCATGAGTTTGGGATAGTAGACACTACTGCTACTTCGTCACTGACAGTAAAGCCATACCCAGAACCAACATGTTGAAGCGCTAAATAAATGCTTGCTGAGTGAATGAGAAAGTAGAATGTGGAACAAGCGTGTTGAAAGATATTATTTAAATATAAAGTCTGCTTCTAACTAACTGCATACCATTGAGCAGATCACTAACCTCTCTAAGCCTCAATATTCCAGGAGCAACATAACCTGACCTGCTTCCAGTGCAGAGAAGTCATGATGGCTGAATAAGGAAATACATGTGAAAACACAATATTCAGAGATATTGTTGTATAAACATGATGTCAAAGGAATATGTCCGTCTTAGGCATCTTGGTTTGCCTTAATATGTTGTGGGCAGCATAAATCAGGTGAAGAGAAAAATTTGTTTAGATTCCAAAATGTATTACTTCAAAGATGCCTCTCTATTAGTTTAACATTGTATTTTTTTCCCTCCATACTATTTATCACTATTTGTCATAGATATTTGTTGGTCGGTTGGTTGGTTGGTTGGTTGGTGGGTTGGTTTATGGTCAGTCTCTACTATCTAGAATGTTAGATCCTCAAGATGAGGCATTTTGTTTGGTTCAGAGCTGTACCCCTGGTGCCTACAATAGCACCTGGTGACACAGTGTGTTTTCAGTGAATATTTGTTGAATGAATGGATAGAATGGATTGATATATGACAGTGGGTGCCATGAAGGACTAGCAAGCAAGGATCTGCAAACTTTTCCCTAGCTGTTGCTGCTGCATTTGTAGATTGTGAGTTATGGTCCTGCTGAGGCATAAGCTGACTCCTTTTTCCCCATTTGATTTCCATTTCAGTTGCTTAGAACCTTTCAACTCCCGAGTCACATAAGGCATCCTCTTACTTGAGCATGACATTTTTGCAGAGAACGTTAGAGCAGGTGTTTTTGCTCTCCTCGAACATTTCTCTGCAATGCCTTTACAGCTCAAGCTCCAGTGGGAGCACTCAACTCTCCTCCAGGCACTCAAAACTCTTTGGGAGACAATTTCTCACTCTTGCCAAGTTCCAGCCACCCAGCTGGGTGGCCAAAAACCAATACATTTGATCCACAAAAAGCAGTGTGTTTGGAATGTCTCCCATTACTGGGAGTCAAACATAAAATCAAATTGACTAAATCCTTCTGGAATTCCACAAGACAGCAATTTTCCTAACTCTCAGCTTTACCACATTTGCTGTCTTATATGTCTGCAAATTGTGAACTTTTTAACACCTCTTCCCATTCAGTCATTCAGTCCTTCGATCCAGCTACAAGGGGTGCCAGGGAGTTTGAGAAGGAGAGAGAAAAGAGCCTTAAAATATTGAAACAAAACTGTAATAATAATTTTTGAAAAATTTCTTGCTTGAGATACAAACTTAAATAACCTGTTCTAGATGTATATGATTATATCATACATCCTTAATTTAGCTTTATGGTCATTTTATATTTGATCATTCTCATAGGAATGGTCAAATATTTTCTCCTCTCTCATAGTTGAAAATTAAACCTTCCCTCCATCCTCACACTAACAAACACATAACTCACTTTTTAAAAAATGTTTTCCTTGCCCCAGTTCTTAATACTCTAAAATAGCAGCTGTTGCAGTCAAAAGAAGATTCTTTAAATGGAAAGTGCTTTTGTCCTGACTAGGGAAGACAAAATTATACTAGAATTACATTTGGCTTCCACTAGGGTTGTGGTTTGGACAAAAAGCCCTTCACTACTCACTGCTACTCCTTACCCATCTTCTTATCCCTGCCTTCCTCTTTCCTTCTCTAGGCAGCAGCTATGGCTGCAACATGGATACATATCAGTAGTGAATGGATGTAGATGAGTGGATAGATGAATGCCAATACTTGCATGGCACCACCCATCAGCAGGAGAATACAAGGCGCATATGAGCATAGTGATGGATTTGCCAAGTGAGTCCGTTCAATTTGCCACATTGATCAAGTTATCTGAATTTAGCTAAAATCTGGATTTTATTGTGCTTAAAGTATCTTTAAAATATTATGATCTGATGTAACACTGAAATGAAAAGTACTATGCATTCTAAAGCACAGAAGTAGAGTTATAGGACACATATTTATGGAAAACACAACAAGTATTTTTCAATGGGGGTACAAGTGAACTTCATGTTTTCCTAGAAAGGCTACAAAAGATAGAAAACACAAAAGAAAAAATGATGCTGACTTTTTCAAAATTTTAAATTGTTTCTCTTCAGAAGACATCCTCAAAAAATAAAAAGGCAAGCCATGGGATGACAGAATATTTGGGATATATAGATGTGTGTGTGTGTGTGTGTTATTTGGATAAAAGTCTTCCAGATAGAGAAAGAGAGAGAGATGTAGATAGATATAGATGATATAGATGATATAGATATAGATGATATAGATATAGATATATATGGTATAGATATCGATATAGATGATATAGATATAGATATGGATAGATATAGATCTCAGAAGGACTTTTACCCAGAATAATAAGACAAAACTCCCAAGTGATTTGAATAAAACAAAGAAGATATACAAAAGGCATTCAAAAGGCCAAAGAAGATATACAAAAGGCATTAGGGAAATGCAAATTAAAATCACAAGAAGTTACTACCATACACATATTAGAATAACTAAAATAAAAAAATACTGACACTACTACACTTTAGCAAAGAGAAGAAACAACTGGAACTCTCATATCTTCCTGGTGGGAATGGAAAATGGCACAACCACTTTGGAAAGTGGTTTGGCAGTTTTTCTAAAAGTTAAACATATGTTCCAGCCATTCCACTCCTAGATATTTATCCCAAAGGGATAAGAATGTATATCCACACAAAGATATGTGAACATTCATAGCACCTTTATTTAAATCACCAAAAACTGAGTGTGTTAGCTTCCTAGAGCTGTTGTAACAAATTACCACCAACTGGTGGCTTCAACAACAGAATTTTTTTCTCTCTCACAGTTCAGGAGGCCAGAAGTCTGAAATCAAGTTGTCACCAGGTTGGTTCCTTCTAGAGGCATTAAGGGAAAATTTGTTCCATGACTCTCTAGTAGCTTCTGGGGGTTCTGGGAAGTCTTTAGTTTTCCCTTGGAATATAGCTGTGTCACTCTAATCTCTGTCTCTGTTATCACATGCCTTTTTCCCTTTGTGTCTCTCTGTGTGTCTGTCTTCTTCTTATAAGGATACCAATGAACAGATTTAGCCTCATCATAATCCAATAGGACCTCCTGTTAATTAATTATATCTGCAAAGACCTTATTTCTGAGTAAGGTCAGATTCTTAGATACTAGAGGTTAGGATTTGAACATATCTTTTTAAGGAACACAATTTAACACATATCACTGGGGGAGAAATGTCCAGCGACAGGTTAATAAATAAAAAGATGTGGTATATACATACAATATAATTCCTTTCTGGCAATAAATTATTGGGGCTCCTGGGAGGCCCAGTCAGTTAAGCATCCAACTCTTGACTTCAGCTCAGGTCATGATCTTACGGTCATGGGATAGAGTCCATATCGGGCTCCACACTACACTGAATGTGGGGCCTGCTTGGGATTCTCTCTCTCTCTCCCTCTGCCCTTCTCCCCCACTCACATGCTCACTTCCTCTCAAAATAAATAAATAAACATTTAACACCAAAAAAATTATTGACACAAACATAGAAGAATCTCAAAATCATGAAACCAAATGAAAGAAGCTGGACCCAAAACAATACAAACTGTAACACTGTATAAATTCTGGAAAATGCAAACTAATGTATAGTGACAGAATCTGATTAGTGACTTCCTGGGGTTGGTGGTTGAGGGAGAGATTGCAAAAAATCCTGAGGAATCTCTTGGAGATCATAGAAATGTTCCCCATTTTGATTATGGTGATAGTTTCATGGGTATATACACTGCCAAAACACATTAAATGTTCAATTTAATTTGTACACTTTATTAGATGTAAATTATACCTCAATTATAAAAAAATGAAGGAGTTTAGGTAATTTAACATGTAAGTAAATAAAATAAAGAAGAACTTATCCTAAGATCCCTTCATTCATGCCTATATTTTGAAGTAGCCCAATAGATGTGACTTGAGAAAATCTATATACCTGGACCCAGATTCCAATATAGTTACTCCATACAATGTAAACCAGTACTCAGTGATACACACATATAAACAGAGTGCTTGTGGATGATGTGTGGCCTCACTCTGTCTGATTTTGCAGGAACACATATGTTCCATTTTCCTTATTTCTTCCCTGAAATGCTAAACTTCTGGTTTTAAATTTTAATTCAAATACTATCTCATATTGGAGATTCCCCAAAATCAAGCCTAGAAAAAATCTCTAAACAGCATGTACAAAGACCATCCTATTTAACAGTGTAACAACTCTTGGAAATAGTTTTCTTTCCAAGCACAATCACATGTGTATTGTGAACGTAAGGTAAAAATTTGACTTTGACCTAAAGAAATTATTCTTCCCTAGCAAAAGCTCAGTGAAGAAGATAGTGAGGAAATCTGGGTCCAGACCACCTGGAGTAGAACAGATTTCTTCAAACAAATGCACATGTGAATCCAATTCAATATTCTACTCCATTTATTCTGGTTTCAACTTCTGCCTCGCTTCTGCCCTCTCCCATTATCTCTCTTTCCATCAGATTTCTAAAAAATTGGCTTCCTTTGCATCATAGGGAACTGGTGATTTAAATCACTTGGTCATAATTATCATTTCCAGGTATTGAAGAACATTTTTGACATGGCTTAGTCCAAGCCCTGAGGGACTGGCACATCTTGTGTTTCAGATGCCTGTCTCTGGAGATCTGGGTAACCGGCAGTTGGACCCCTGATGGGTAACCAGCTGCTCAATCAGAAGCTAGATCATATATGTACAACACTGATTTGATTTGTACATTTTTATCCTGTGACCATGGTCCACAAAGTCTTTCCCAAATTGCAACTGGATATTTTGTACAAAATTATTTTATATCATTGAGATCACATATCAACAGTGGTACCTATACTAGGTTGAAACCAATTTACCCCAATTTCCTAGGACTCCCCAAAGGCCCTGATCCAAACAGGCTGCTCAATTTCAATTAAAGAAATAAACAAACAAAAAAATGAGGCTAACTAGGAGGGCCACACTCTACATGTACATGAAGAAATCATAAATTTACATGAAGGTTTACTTGTTTAAGTCCCATTTTACTTTCATGAATAAAATCCTAAGCTTTCTGGAGACAATGGAAGCTCAGCTTTCACAATCCTGTCTTTCCTCATTAATTCCACTTACCAGGCAGGTGGGTTGTGTCACCCACTAAAATGGACTATTCAAGTCCTTCCTCCAATGTCAATATTTTTGAGATGAATGTTGCCATTATATTGTGTTTTACTTAATTGCATAATGGCTTCTTCCCCCAGCTGAGTTTTTCTAGAGCATAAGAATGGCAAATGATTTTACAGAGTAGAGAAATGTTCACATTAATTTATTGATCTTCACAGTGCTAACATATTATCTTTATGTTAAGAGGACAAAATTTTGCCAGCTTAATGTCAATAATAGCAATACTACTACTACTAATAATAAATTGTGCTTCAAATTTTTATCTCCTTGTTAAAAATTTTGTCACATCCTGATGCATAGGGGTACATGTACCCCAATGTTTATAGCAGCACTTTCAAGAATAGCCAAATTATGGAAAGAGCCTAAATGTCCATCAACTGATGAATGGATAAAGAAGATGTGGTTTATATATACAATGGAATACTACTTGCCAATGAGAAAGAATGAAATCATGCCATTTTCAGCAACGTGAATGGAACTGGAAGGTATTATGCTGAGTGAAATAAGTGAGTCAAAGAAGGACAGGTATCATATGTTTTCACTCATATGTGGATCTTGAGATATTTAACAGAAGACCATGGGGGAAGGGAAGGGGAAAAAAAATAGTTACAAACAGAGAGGGAGGGAGGCAACCCACAAGAGACTCTTAAATACAGAGAACAAACTGAGGGGGGAAGGGGTTTGGGGAGCAGGGAAAATGGGTGATGGACATTGAGGAGGGCACTTGTTGGGATGAGCACTGGGTGTTGTATGTAACCAATTTGAAAATAAATTATATTCATAAAAAATAATTTATAAAAAAAGTTTTTGTCACATTCTGTAGGGAAGAAAAGTTGCTTTCATAATAACCCTGTCATTGAAAGACACTCAGAAATGCAAATCACAATTTTTCCCAAAATTATTTTGAGAGAATATTTAGTATTTTATTTTAATGTCTTCACTGCACTGGAAATTTTAAGGAGAGGTTTCTATGTTCACCAGGGCAAAATGGGCAGTACACTGCTCTCCTGATATCTAGAGAGCAACTGACCTGGACAACTTATGGATTAACCAGTTAAGCTGGCAGTTGTTGCTTGCCTAGGTTTTTATTTATTAATTTATTTTTTAAGACCCAGGAAGTGCTGACATAATTGTGGAAGTATAGAATTTAATTTCTCCAATAAATCAAATTGGACTCAAGTTGTAATACTGTCACATCTACAGAGTTGGGCAGAAACCATGAGACTCAATGAACTGATAACAACATATAAAGCTTTTCACCTCCAGGTCCCTGGTGTTAATCAGGCCAGTTCCAGCACAGAAGAGAGCAAAGCTGCTCACCATGCTGGTCAAGACCTCGCAGACCCAGTGTCAGGGATCATTCACAGAATCAGCATGATAAAAATCTACATCAGCAGAACCATGAATACAGCAAGACCAAGTGTTGTGTCTTCATAAACAAGTAAAGGTCTAAAGAGCTGGGTGTTGTCAATAGAGACTGTCAAAGAGCCAGGGGTAGAAGATTTGAAGGTAAAAGAAAGCTTTAAAATGCCCACCCTGTGGCATGCCAGGAAAAATGGCTATCCTCACATTGGAAAGCCCTGTTTGTCTTTTCTTTGACACCAAGAGTTATGATAAGCATCTAGACAACGGTATTAACAGGTGTGATGGTTGTGCCAATTTGGCTAGGCCAAATATTCAGATATTTGGTTAGGAATTATTCCAGATGTTGCTGTGAAGGTTTTGTTTTGTTCTAAATAAGTTTGCCATTGAAATCAGTAAACTTTCAGTAAAGTAGGTTATCCTTCATAACGTGGGTTGGCCTCATCCAATCAGCTGAAGGCCTTAACAGAAAGACTGACTTCCCCCAGAAGAGAGAATTCTGCCAACAGATGCCCTCTAGACCACGAAATCAACTCTTCCCTGGGTCTCCAGCATGCTGGCCTATCCTTCAGATTTCAGACTTGACAGCCTCTACAATCATATGAGCTAATTGTCTATGAAAGCAATCAACCTCTGTCTCAATATTTATCTATATCTAATATATATATCTATATTTAAATATTCTGTGTTTTTTTTTTAATTTTTTTTTTCAAAGTTTATTTATTTTGGGGACAGAGAGAGACAGAGCATGAACGGGGGAGGGGCAGAGAGAGATGGAGACACAGAATCGGAAACAGGCTCCAGGCTCTGAGCCATCAGCCCAGAGCCCGACGCGGGGCTCGAACTCACGGACCGCGAGATCGTGACCTGACTGAAGTCGGACGCTTAACCGACTGCGCCACCCAGGCGCCCCTAAATATTCTGTTTTTTATGTTTCTCTGGACAACCCTAATAATACATCAGGATACAGATATCTAGAACACATATAAACTCTGTGTACTTGTCTACTCTTGGCCTCCTCTTCCCTTACCCAGACCACACCTCACTTAGTCTGGTACCAAACACAGAACTATTAAAGATGTTTTAGATCAGAGAACCACATGACAAGAATCATACTTCAGTAAGCTAACTTAGACAGAAATGTGGAAGATGAACTGGAAAAAGACAGATTGGAATAATTAGAACAGTAATGCCTATAGATCATGTTGTCCAATACGGTAGCCATTAGCCATATGTGGCTATTTGAATTAAATTTTGAATTAATTAAAATTACTTACAATTAACAGTAATTTCCTTAGCTGTACTAAGCAACAGTTCAAGTATTCAGTAGTCACACAGAGCTAGTGGCTACTCTATTGGAAGACACAGATTATAGAACATTTCTATCATTGCAGAAAGATCTACTAGAGAACGCTGCTGTAGCAAAATCAGGAGGGACTCCACTCTGGCTATGGCAGTAGAAAAGCAGAAATAAGAGAAAGTAACTTTCATTGGGTGTTCAATAGGCACTCAGTGATGTACTGTTTACACTTCTTGTCTCAGTTCATCGTGAAGCATACTCTACAAGACACAGGGTTATGCACATGTTCACAGATGAGAAAACTGAGTTTCATGCTCAAGGAAGATAAGCCAGTGACACAAATAAGATATAAATCCAGGCAATTTTAACTCCAATAGCTCTCATGGACAAAGACAACTGTTTCTATACACCTGGAAAGAGAATGTTTAAAAATAACAGATGTTATACCAAACTTCCAATTGAAATCCTAAAGCCATCACACCCCATGCAAGGGCTTTCTCTTTAACAACCACCGTTGAACCTCCCAAAACTAAGACACAAACAGCACTCCACAAATCCTCTGAAAGTTCTCTCTCTGACTACAAATTGCTATCCTTCCATTTCCTCTTATTTCTTCAAACCTGCTATATTGGTGTCTTGGTCCATTATGGCTACTATAACCAGATTCCACAGACTGGGTGGATTTTAAAGAACAGAAATGTATTTCTCACAGTTCTGGAGGCTGGGAAGCACAGAATCAAAGCACCAGCACAGTTGTGTTCTGAGGAGCACTCAATTCCTGGTTCATACCTAGTATCTTCTTGCAGTGAACTCCATGGTGGAAGGGGCTAGTGATCTTTCTGCAACTTCTTTTATAAGACACTAACTGCACCCAAGAGGGCCCCACCCTCATGACCTAAGAACTTCCCACAGTTTTCACCTCTTAACGCCATCATCTCTGGGAGTTAGGACATCAAAGTATGCACATTCAGACCATTGCAACCGGCTAGTCAGTCTCAGCTGCTACAACAAAGAACCGCCTCTCCTCCAAACTCGATGGTTTAGACCAATGCAATTGTATGTGGTCAGTCTACTTAGTAGTGTGTTGGCTAAGTGTGTTGACTATGTTACCATTCTGTGACAAGACAAAGAGTTCAAAAATGGCTGAACTAAGGAGTGCCCTTAGTGATACACTTGATTTACATTCTGGTGCAAGCTCCTTCTGTGGTCTCAGACTTAGAACAAACTGGTTTTGGATAGGCACTGGCCAGCAGATCGTGAGGAGCACTGGCTTATGGATTTGTGGCTCTTCCAGGCTTTATTATTCTTCCAAAGACCATGATCCTGTGGTCACTACCAATGCTCTCCAAAGACGAGAATACATTAGTCATGAATCGCTCAAATTCCCTGTTTTGCTCTGTTCCACCACTTCTATACTAATGAAATCCATCCTTATAGAGCTTCTCTTTTTTTCGGTGTACCAGCAATGCCTGCTCCATTCAGATGACAATCCTTGCTGTTGAGATCACATCTACCTTCCAAGTCCTTCAACAATTTGATCTATAAATTATTCCTTTTTTTCTCAAATATTATGTCTTTAACTTCTCTTTGAATCTATACCCGTGCTCATGTTTCTTTCATCCTAAAAAGAATCTTTAATTCACCCCCACATGAGCCACAAGTTAACACTGACTCTATCTCCCTTCCCACCTAGATTTCACTTCCTAACTTCCATTCAAACTTTATCCATCACGCTACTGAAAGTTCTCTCAATAACAATCATAATAAGTAACGTCTTAAAATGCCTGCTATAAGCCATAATTACAGTGCTGATCATTCATCTGTTTTTAGTTACATCTTAGAAAGTTATTAACCTATCATTTGTAAAAAAAAAAAATTTAGATCAAAGACATTAGGTAAGTTGAAGTTGGCACAGCCACTAAACCCACATCTATTTGACTTGTTTTCACATCTAGTTCTACTTGGTCTCTCATTGTCACTTCTGGACATTCTCTGACTTTGCAGCCCCTATTCCCCTTGGCTTTTTTTGTAGGCTTCTGTTTGTCACACTGGGGGAATCTGCTCACTATCTTTGTTGGTGACCCGTAGTTGTTGCCTTCAGGGCAGCTCCACCAGCAGAAAAGCTTCAGGGAGTCTCCTCTTAAATTGCCACAGTGCCAATGGGTTGTCTGTGAGGTCATCTCCCAGAATCATGTTCTAGGGGAGGGAAGGCTGCTTGCATCTGCAAGGGCACTCTTTTGTCCAGCCAGGCTCTGAGCCATGCAATGAGTCCCCAGTAGAAAGTGAGGAAAGCAGAGGGGGATATGTGGGTTAGCCTTCCACACCCTGCAGGGAATGCACAGAGAGAAGCCAAGACCAAGAAAGAATAAAGGCAAAGCTGGAAGAAAGACAATCCCAAATACCATCTTAAGAACTTAGCTTAATGAAGAAAGCATGTGACCCCTGTCACCACACTTAGGAGGAGGCTGACTCACTCCCCAGAACAGGTTGTGGGTATGCACAGCAGTTCCAGCCCTGTGAGAAGAATGTTTTTTCCTCACACACAGCTGCAACATACCAAACTTCCAAGCTTTTCCTTATGCTATCAGATGGGAAGGTCTAATTCTCATGAATGTCCTCAATTCTTAAAACTGCCTTGTTAGAACATGATTGACATTTAACCTAAAGACATAGTTATGGTGAAACCTTCAGACATCTTTACTCATCAATGACAAAATACTGGGGGGGGGGGCATCAAATCAAGCTAGATAGACAGTTGTCTTCTTCCCTTAGAGATAAAGCTTGGTTAAGGTTGTGACCCAAGTGTTCCCTGATTCAACCTTGGATCCATGATCCATGAACTAATGTGCTCTCCCTTGTTACCATTTGCATTTCCGCATTCCTCTTAGTATCCAAAGTCTAACCTTCCCATGCCCTGGGAGGAGGGAGTGAAGACGCCATCACTGAAGCAATTTGGCTGCTCCCATGGAAGCCATTACGCTCCTGATCCAGAGCTTTGCAGTGCCCATTTCCCCCACTTATGTGAAGAGGCTGTCAAAAAGCTTCTCTTAGCAAGGCAGTATTGGGTTACCAACAGCTGGTAGCTGTTCTCTGCAATCAGGTTCCGGGTATATGGACGATTACAGGTTAAATGTGTGGCGGCATTGCCTATGGGTGGCTGTACTCTAGCTGGGGCCTTCTAGAGGCACAATGCTTTTAACTAGAGGATGGCTCTTGTGGTGGGAATTACAGAACCTGGCAAGATGGCAGGGAGAGATATTTTGGGGCATGCAGGCTTTCCAGCACCAAAAATAACCTCCAGTAGGAGGCTGCCTACGTGGCCCCCAGAGAAGGTCAAGCCACCCCTGCTCTGTCAGCACGAGCTCTTTGAATCATCTCAACACTTTCCATTTAGCCAAGCTCTTCCCCTTCCCCCATCACCACTGTCCTTCCCAGGCTTTAGAGCTATCTTTGAAATGGAGAGGCAGACAGAGATCACTTCTCTTTTTATTTGGATTTGATAGAGAATGTAAAATGAGTAAGGCACAAGCAACTGGGAACCAGCACCCTCCCCTGATCCACAAAACCACAGGAGCTCAATACTAGGGCAGCCTTAGAAATCTGGCTGGAACTCACATTGCCAAGATTACTCCCACAAATCCAATTATCCAAGGGATACCAAATCTGTTCCTTCACACTGCTTCTTTCCCCCTCAAAATGAGAGATGTAAGTATGACAATCATCTGCACACACGATTCCTCCAGCACCACTCACTTTCCATTCCTCCTAGAGGCTCCAAGGCACAGTGAATTAAGCTAAAGATTCCCTGGATTCCCCACAACATAGCAGCCGTGCTTCAGAGAGGTGCTGCAGCTTGTTATGAGAGATGCCACGCGTGGTTCCTGGAGGGTATATTTTCATTTAGTCTGGATGTTTGGCACACTCAGACCATAAACAGAAGCCCAAGGTAGAAATAGATGGCGTGACTGGTTTACTCAGAGAGTGTTGAAAATGTTTAATCAATTAATGGCGATAATAAAGTGTCTCATTGGAAGATAAAATGACAATTCCTCAAGCTCGACCACATTTGTGTCCAGCCTAACAGCTTACAGGCATTGAGGGTGACTGATGGACAAACACGAGAGCTATGCAAATTATGAGCGTCTCCTTTTATGTTTACATTTGTGCATATTTCTGGCTATTTTTGCAGATAGGCAGATTAGCAGCCCTGCTGATAATGTGATCTCTCTGACAGAAGTGAAAAATCATTCACTCATCCCAAAACGTATTCCCCACTTCCCCAGTGTAGGGATGTAATAAGCTGACAGGGGTTACCGCGCAGGCAGCCGCCATACACATGACCAAGCATGGGGATTCCTAGGGAAGAATCAATCTGTAAAGGGACAAAAAAATCAGCAGTCAAAGAACAAGTAGCATCTGGCGAAATGAAATTTCAACTCTTTCATTCAAATAATTTAAGACCGCCAGAGTTTGTGACATGACCATGAAAGAATGTTGTAGTGTTTACTCACTCATTCATGACCCAACTTCGTTCGCTAGCCTAGAAGCTCCATAAGAGCAGGGATCTTGTCTGCTTCTATTCACTGCCGTGTTCCCAGCTGTTTACTACATAGGAATAGCTCGAAAAATATTTGCTGAATTGAATGAATGAATCCATTCATCATTCAGAAAACATTTAATAAATAATGGGGTACACAGGCTCTTCCATTTATCTGCATTCTTCTATTCCCTAATTATTGTGTGATTTCACTTCCTTTTTGAGAAAATATGTAAATATGTTGGCTTCCTCCCCCATGAGTTTGATCTTTGAAAATAAGTTAAACTTTTTAATATAAAAATGAAAAATAATAATTTAAGCCTCTCTTAAGTAAACTAAACTATCAGCATACCATATAAGAAAATTAAAAATCAATCCCTGCAATAATTGTGTATTTTATAAGAGGCAAGTAATCTAAATACATTTATATAGAAGAATGGTATTCTTCTCCCTACTATAATTATCATGAATGTTTATATTTCATTAAACATGTGAGATATGTATACATCTCCAAAATAATATAAGTAGGGCATTTTTAAAAATTCAGTCATTTTAAAAACAATCAAATGTTAATCAGCTACATTGGCTAATCCAAATCAGCTAATCAACTAATACAAATGGTTATTTGATTTAGTTCACCATTTTAAAGTTATTTTAGGACAATATTCAGGTACCACTACATGCCTATTAAAAATGACTATAGGGGCGCCTGGGTAGCTCAGTCGGTTAAGTGGCCGACTTCAGTTCAGGTCATGATCTCGCGGTCCGTGAGTTCGAGCCCTGCGTCGGGCTCTGTGCTGACAGCTCAGAGCCTGGAACCTGTTTCAGATTCTGTGTGTCCCTCTCTCTGACTCTCCCCCGTTCATGCTCTGTCTCTCTCTGTCTCAAAAATAAATAAACGTTAAAAAAATTTTTTTTTAAATGACTATAATAATAATAATAAAACTGGCCCTACCAAATGCTGGCAAGGATCTTAAACAACTGGGACTCTTATTCAGTACTATCGTGGATGCAAAATTATAGGACAGCCATTTTGGAAGACAGTTTGGTAGTTTCTTGCAAAGGTAAACATAGTCTTACCATAACAATCCAGCAGTTGTGCTCCTGGATATTTCCCCACTTGATTTGAAAACATACATCCTCACAAAGTCCTGCACATAAATATTTATAATAGCTTTATTCGTAATCCCCCAAAACTGTAGGCTACCGAGATGTCCTTCAATGGATGAATGCATAAACAAATTATGCTATAGTGTTAAAAAAGACATTAGCTTTCAACAAGTAAAAAAGACATACATGAACCTTAAATGCATGTTGATAAATTGAAAGAAGCATCGGCAAGGCTATATACTGTATGATTCCAACTACATGATGTTCTGAAGAGGGCAAAAATGAAAACATCAGTGATTGCCAGAGGTGCGGTGGGAGGGAGGTCAGGTTGACTATGAGAAGAGGGGTGACTTCTAGGCCAGTGCAACTGTTCCATATGATACTGTAATTATAGATACATGACAGTATGCATTTGTCAAAACCCACAGAACTTTACAGCACAAAGACTGAACATTAACGTATGCAGTTTTTAGAAATTTTCTTTAATGTTTTATTTTTGAGAAAGTGCAAGAGAGAGGGAGAAAGAACTTCTGAGGTGGGATCATGCTGACAACAGTGAGAACCTAATGTGGGGCTCGAACTCATGAGCCGCGAGATCATGACCTGATCTGGGTACCACAGGGTACCCAGAGATTTGGTCAAATGCTATCCTAGGTGTGTGTTTCTGAAGGTGTTTTTTGATGAGATTAACATTTTAGCAGACTGAGTCAAGCAGATTGTCCTTCCTAAAGTGCGGGTGGGCTTTATCCAATCAACTGAAGATCTGAGTTAGAGGGAACTTCACCAGCCTGACTACTAGAGTCCAAACTAAGTTTTTTCCTGCCTTTGGACCCTAACTGAAACATCAACATTTCTTGGCTCTTGGGCCTGCCAACATACCATCAGTTCTCCTGGTTCTTAGGCCTTTGCGCTTGAACTAGAACCGCACCAAGTTTTCTAGGTCTCCACCTTGCAGTCTGCAGACCTTGGTACTTCTCAGCCTCCATAATTATATGAGCCAATTCCTTATAATAAATCTATTATATAATAAATAATAAATAAGTATATTTATAAATAAAATAAGTAATAAATGTATATCAATGTGTTCTTAGTTCTTCTCTGGAGAACTTTGAATAATGCAATGGGAATAAGTAAACAAGACTGGAAAAATGAAAATGTTGATACACAGAAGGAGTTCATTATACTATGCTCTTTACTATTGTGTGCCTGTTGAAAAATTTATATAGCTTTATAAATTTAGATAAGTACATTAAAAAAAAAAACAACCTAGAAACCACAAGGGACCACCGATGCACTACGCTTCTCTACTCATTTGCTTCCCTGGCACTTAAGTTGTAACCCAGCTTTCCAGGACAAATTCCTCACCATCACTGTCATCTAAGCCAATGGGCTGAAATTCATCTCCATATTTCTTTAACTTCAGTTCAGTAGAAACAGAACACTTTCTAATTGTCTTTATTGTGAACGTAAGACAAACAAAAAGGAAATAAAAGAAACATGGAAAAAGGTACCAATACTGCCCTGTATCAAACAGATATTCATATTCTTAGGTAACTATAATCTGGCCAAGGATGAGCTGGTAGAACAAGTACTTGCTTCATTCTGTTCAAGTTATCTCCCAAAGAAGCCCTTCTCTTTCAATTCTTTATAGTTCTTCTTTCCACATTGATGCCGTTCATTTATTCATTCACTCACTCAACAAATCATTGAGTGTCCACCTTGTTCTAGACATTGGAGAATCTATGGAAACCAAAAGGAAGCAAGGTTTGTGACCACAGGAGGCTTCTAAAAGGGAAAACAAATATTAATAAAATAATGATGTAACGAAAGGTAAAACTGTGACTGTGATTTTTTACTATGAAAGAAGATACATGGTGATAGGAAACAAGAGGTTTAACCTAACGCAGAGTTCAAAAAACAATGACTAAAATGGAAAAATTAGTAAGTAGCAATAAGAACATGTCATTGGGAGTCTTGGCAGTAAGAGTCAAAATAATCTGCCAGAAGAAATGGAAGTTGTTGCATCTGGGAAAGAGGAAATGGGAAAGAGGAGGCAGGACACCCAATTTGTAAAAATTAAAATTTTAAACTATTTTACTAAGTTGTGTGCTCAGAAATGTTGATAAAACACAGTGTTGTTTTGAAGAAAGGAAACAAAAGTACAAGAGAGGACAAATAAAACCAAATGTTGGGTGCTTGAAAAGGCTAATAAAATTGAAAAATTTCTGGCAAGTTTGATCAAGAGAGAGAAATCGAAATTACTAGTATCAAAAATACAAGTTATAAAACAAAACATAGCCACAGTTATAGTAGCGATTTAAAAGATAAGAAAATTCTACAAACAAATTCATTCCTGTAAATTTGAAAACTAAGACAAAATGGTTAAATTCCTATTTAAAAAATCAAAATCGACCCCAAAAGAAACAGGTAAGTGTGTGTAGTCTTTAAAAGTAAGCCCTATTAGGCATCTGGGTGGCTCATGTGTTCAGCGTCTGACTTTGTGGCTCAGCTCATGACCTCACAGCTCCTGAGTTCGAGCCCCGCATGGGGCTCTGTGCTGACAGCTCAGAGCCTGGAGCTTGCTTCAGATTCTGTGTCTCCATCTCTCTTTGCCCCTCCCCGCCTTGAGTTCTGTCTGTCTGTCTCTCTCCTTCTCTCAAAAATAAACATTAAAAAAAAAGAAAGTCCTATTAAAGAAATTGAATCACATTGAAAGTTATTCTACAAAGAAAACATCAGATTCTATCAAATGTGTAGGCAATTTACAGGCAAGTTTTATCAAACTTTCAAGGAATGAACAATTTTAACTTCATACAACTTCTTCCAGAAAATAGCAGCAGAAGAAATACATCCCTACTCATTCCAAGTGGCTAGCATAGTTTGATACCAAAAAAAAAAAAAAAAAAAGCAAAAACAAAACAAAAAATAGACAAGGAAAGCACAAGAAAAAAAAAATTACTTTCCCAGGCCATTCATAAACCTGAATGCAAAATCCCAAATAAAATATTTAGAATATTAGTATACAAAATCTAGCAAATGCATTGGTGTAATTTATTATATTAATTGACTGATTAAAGGGAGTCAATCTATGATCATCTTAATAGATACACAGGATGGATATCAAAAAATTCAACACCCACTCTTGGTAAAAATTCTAGCCAGACAGGGAACAGAAAGGAAATACTTTAACCTGGCAAAGAGTTAACCTCCAAAACCCAAATTAATTTAATAGTGAAATATTGGAAATGTTCTTAAAATAAGGAATGAGACAAGAAAATTGACATGGTTGCTTGTATTTAATACGGTACCAGAGATAATGTGTGACATATGTGAAGATAAGAAGAGCAAAAAAGTGTTATTATTGGAAAAGAAGAAACAGAAATATAATATTCAGGTTAACAATCCATAAAACTCCAAAATAACCAAATTATCAGAATTAATAAGAATTTAATGAAGGGAGTTGGTTATTAGAAAGAATGGGCTTATCAGTCAGTGAGGCTTTTATGATTGATTAGCAATAGAAGAATCAAAGGGGATCCTTTCCTCATCTTCTACACAAAAATCAATTCCAGATTTTAAAAGATAATAAAAAATGTGAAAGTCAAAATACTTAAACATTTAGAAGAATATATAGGAGAATATCTTATCTTAATCAGCTCCATATAAAGAATGATTTTTAGGGGCCCCTGGGTGGCTCTGTTAAGTATCTGACTTCAGGTCAGGTCATGATCTCACAGCTGGTGAGTTTGAGCCTCGCATCGGGCTCTGTGCTGACAGCTTGGAGCCTGGAGCCTGCTTCCGATTCTGTGTCTCCCTCTCTCTCTGCCCTTCTTCTCGTGCTCTCTCTCTCTCTCTCTCTCTCTCTCTCAAAAATAAACAATAAAAAAATTGTTTTAAAAAGAATGATTTTTAAACAGGGCACCCAAAGTGCAAACCATCAAGAAAATGGTTTGATCAATTCAAAATTAAACTTAAGATCCTTTTATTTAAACATACCATACAGAGAATGAAAAGGCAAGTATGCATATAACCAATAAAAATTCATATCTGGAATATAAAAACTGTCTTTAAAATCCAATAAGGAGAACACAAGCGCTCCAAAAGAAAAACGAACAAAGATCATAAAACTGGCATTTCGTACACATACAAAAAATGCCCAATAAGCATATAAAATATTTTCAATCTCAATAGAAATTAAAGAAACATACATAAGACATAAATAATATATCATTTAAGACCCACCCAATTGGTAAAAATTAAAAATTATAAAAATTGTTGGTAAGAGTATAGAGCAACAGGAATTTATTCATTTGAAGTAAAATTGGGATTATCTTTTTAATACAAACATGTACATACTCTATTGCAAGGAATTCAGGCTATGCAAAAGCAACTCCTTTGAATTTGTACCATGAGACACAATGTGAAAATGTACATAGTCTTCCTAAGAATAAAAATGAAAAGAAAACCCAAGTATACATAAACACAATGAGTGAATAATTTGTGGCACAGCGCCCCCCCCCCCCCACCAGAAAGGAATGTTATGTAGCCATGAAAATAAGTAAACTACAGCTCCATGAAAAACTTCAACGAATTTTAGAAACAATGTTGTATGGAGAAAAAGAGGCTTAGAAGTCTAATTGTAAGCAACTTTATAAAGTTTAATAATAAGAAAAAAGCTTTTCAAAATATATCTTTAGGAAGGTATACATAGGTGTTAAAAAAAACTATTACGCAAGTCGTGATGAACACAAAATACAGGATTGTTTTTATTTCTGGTTTATGGAGAGGAGACAAGGAAAGAGTGTTTGGAAAAGGCACACTTCTATTTTCAAGAGTACTGGTGATGTTGTAGTCCACACATTAGGAATTAGAATCAGAAAGGTAATTTTATTATTATTCCTGAATACACACACATACACACCCAAACACAATCCTATCAATTCTCAGATAAATAAATGTGCAGACCTCCTTCTGAAAGTTTATACCATCTGGCCCACTGATGATAAGAGGATCACACACACACACACACACCCCACCAGAATTTTTGTGGCAACGAAGAGATGATGCATTTCTTCTCCATCAGATAATACTGTTAATAGTAATTTTGTAAATGAACATGAAAAAAGTAGTAACTGCCATTAAATCATTCACATTCATGGGTAAAGTGTATAAAATTCCCTATTAAAGGAAAAAAAGTAGTCTTTGATTCTTTTTAGCTCCCTCATGTGGCCATCAGAGGAAAAAGCAAGCATTGTTTCTAATTAGAGATATATTACCTTCATAGCAACCTCTACACTGGGATACCCATAGATTAGTATCATGTTGCACTTATTAGATAAGTTAGAGAACAGTGTATTAACAGAAACAAAATAACAAGAAAGTTCTTGATTCTCCTTACAATTTATTACTGGAGTATCCAAGATGAAAAAAGAAAGCATGTTACACAAAACAGAAACAAGACAGTAATTCTCAAATAAACCAGCAATGCTAAGTATGTTCCTTGGGAGAACATTAATGCACAAGATGTTCCTTGGGAGAGAAAAAGTACTTATTGATGAAATATGTTTGAGAAATTTGACATACTATCCCCACAAGGATATTAACAATGGACATTAATTCAGTAAAGGTTCTGAAAAGTCCTGTAGTCAAAAATATGTTTAACTCTGTTCCAATTAACGACACTCTTTAAATTTTTTTATTATTTATTTTTATTTTTGAGAGAGATAGCATGAGGAGCAGAGGGAGAGGGAAAGAATCTTAAGCAGTCTCCACACCTAGCACAGAGACCCATGCAGGGCTCAGTCTCACAACCATGACATCATGACCTGAGCTGACATTAAGAGTCAGATGCTTAATCACCTGAGCCACCCAGGTGCCCCTTAACGTTACTCTTTGAAAGGAAATTTCTGTGAAAAAAAAAACCAACTATATGACATGATTCATTTTAAGGCATGCTGAAGCAAAGCTTTAAATTCTAGTAATTTTTTTTGCTTATTCAAGAAGTTAATAATGACTTGCACTGTGGCAGCCATCACACAAGTATAGAACTGTGTCGTTTAGTGAGTATTTAATGTTAAATGTCAGGTAGTCAGTTGAGTGGCTTGTGGTTAAGTGAATAAAAGACTAAATCAATCAATCTAGTACAGAGAATAACAAAACTATCCATCTAGAATCCAAGTTACTTTTCTGATGACCTTTCTAATTAATTGTATGTGTTTTGTAAGAAGGATATTTCGGTCTGCACCCCAAGTCCTCTAGCTGTAAAATGACTTTGATCATCTCTGCTGTCGTAGTTATTAGTTAGGCGTATCAATAGTAATATATTTCAGACCTTCTTAAAATTAACCAGAATAAATGATATTTAAGTAAACCTATGTCTGCAGTGACTAGGAGTTTATGCTTGTTCCGGACTGTCTCAGTTTAAAATTAGCACCACATAAATCACATAGAAATAGTTACATATCTATTACTGATTTTGGGTAAGGAAAATAATTACAGTGCCATGTTAGTCTCATCATCTTCTTCCCCAAATCATGCTTTCAAAATGTTCTCTGAATGTCTTACATTAAGAACATTTAACGTTCGTTAAGAACATTAAATGTTCTTAAAATCCTTGAGTGAGTTGACCTTTCAGAGAAGTGCTTGTTCAAACTGTATAGTAAGTTTAGTCCCTCTCTTGATGAATAAAACTTGAATTAGTAAGAACTTTCCTTGGGCCAACAACACCAAAGAATGATAAGAAATAAGAATATTTCCTGACAAATCTACCTTCTTTTTTCTGCCATGTGCAAGTGTTCATATTGTGTTTTATATAGACATATATGTGGTAATATATACCACAACATATAATGTAAATAAACACATACACATAAGTAAATACATAATTCTGACTAAAGGGTTTTGCTAGCAGATGGCCATTCCCAGTTTTCACACTGTTTCCTAAGAAGTAATTGCACTCTGACCACTTTGGGGAAGCATAAACTGAAAGGTGCATTGTCCAGAATCGGGCAGTAAGAAGTCATTGCAGTCAAACACCAACATTGCATTTTAATGCTTTAAAATTTATTTAATATTTTTAATGTTTTAAAATTTATTTTTATTATTGTCAAGGTCAAAGTAGTTTAAACTCATTTTCAAATAAGAGTAAGTATGGGAACTTAGCTCAGACAGGCAGGGTGAAACTCCAACTAGCAGTTACATCCAGAAGAACAGGCAACCCTCACTCAGGGAAGATATAAACATCTGATACCACATCTAACCACATCCAAAAATCTTTTTTTTTTTACACAGAACTAGGCTCTATGAACACATGAATAAGAATTATCAAATACAAAGTTGAGTACACACCTAGAAAGTACCAAATGTTTGAAGAGAGCAGAAAAGTCTAATAATCCAAAGAAAAAACACTGTAATAATTACACTTTCTAAAAACTAGGACAAAAAAAAATAATTTAAAGTAAGTATTATTGACATACTCGGAAGTTTGAAAAGACAGGGTACCCCTGAAAAAGAAACTACTAAAGACCTTGAAAATGAAAATCTGATTTTTTGCCTTTTAAAAACGCTCAACACACAACTTAACTAGCAGAGCAATCAAAGATTAAAAGTAAATCAGCAAACTGGCTATCAAATTGGGTAATTATTCCAGAATAGTATGCAAAAAACAAAGGGATATAGAAATGAAAAAAAATAAGAGGTTCAAAATAGATCCTATTGTCTATACCTGTATTGATAGATGTTTCATAAAGAAAAGAAAGAAAATACAGAATTATTCAAAGAAAATATCCAAGAACTGTAGAAAAGCATGAGTTTCAGTTTGAAAGTTTCCTACAATACCAGCCACAAATAAATAAATAAATAAATAAATAAATAAATAAATAAATAATAAAGATTTATAACTAAACAAACCATTGTGAAATTTTGAATACCAAAGATAAAAAGAAAAATTCTAAGCTTCCAGAAATAGAGGACAAATTACTTAAAAATAAAAAGATTCCAATTGATATGAGATTTCTAAACAAGTAATAATGGATGTTAGAAGACAATAGAGTAATATTTTGAAGATCCAAAGGAAAATTACTTTTAACCTATAATTCTATACCCAGCAAAACTAGCATCACGGGCAAGGGCAAAAATCATTTTAAATATGTAAGATGTGAGAATATTTATTCATCACAAACCTTTTCTTACACAAAATCCAAAGAAGAAATTGTAGTGAACAAAGACATAAATAAATCATATAATCTACTTTAAATGATGGTAGATAAACACTGTTTAATAAAATGATAGACAAACTGAATCTAAAAATCCCAATGCCTGCAGAGTATGAGACAAGATTAGTGATGTAGATACATAAGTAAAGCTATGCTAATATACTTTGTTTGTTTATAGAGAAAATGTAGATATAGATTAATGTTAGACATCCATTTTTAAAATATGTATTCAAATATTAAGGGTAATTATGAGAAGAATGAAAATAAGATCTAAAATCAGAGACAAAAAGATCCAAAACACTAGAGAAACAAAGAAGCAAAGATAAAAGTCAACAATGAGAAAATGAACAACCCAATTAAAAAATGGACAAAACACTCGAATAGACACCACATCATAGAAGCTATACAGATGGCAAAAAGCAACATGAAAAGATGCTCTACAGAATATGTCATCAGGGAAATGCAAAACAAAACAACAATGAGATAACACTGCATACCTATTAGAATGGCCAAAATCCAGGTGCCTGGGTGGCTCAGTTGGTTAAGCATCCTAACACTTGATTTTGGTTCAGGTCATGATCCCACTGTACGTGGGATCGAGCCCCACCTCAGGCTCTTCACTGGCAGTATGGAGTCTGCTTGGGATTCAATCTCAATCTCTCTCTCTCTCTCTCTCTGTCCCTCCCCAACTCATACACCCCCCCCCCAAAACAAATAAATAAACTCTAAAAAAAAACTCTAAAAAAGAATGGCCAACACCAAATACTGACAAGAATTTGGAGCAACAGAAACACTCGGTTTGGAACCTGCTTGGGATTCTCTCTCCCTCCCTCTCTTTCTGTCCCTTCCCTGCTCCATGCTCTCTCTTTCTCTCAAAATAAATAAATTAATTTAAAAAAACTCTAAAAAACAAAAAAATAATGGCCAACACAAAATGCTGACAAGAATTTGGAGTAACAGAAACCCTCAGTCATGATGGAATGCAACATGATACAGTCACTTTGGAAGTTTCTTACAAGACTGAACATACTGTCACTATATGATCCAGCAATTACACTCATTGGTATTTACCCAAAGGTGATGAAAATTTATTCCCACACAAAACTCTGCACATGGATGTTTACAGCAATGCTATTTATAATTAACAAAACTTGGAAGCAACAAAGATGCCCTTCAGTAGGTGGACAGATAAACCGTGGTACATATACACAATGGAATATTATTCAGTCCTAAAAAGAAATGAGCTATCAAGCCAAGAAAAGACATGGAGGAAACTTTAAATGCATATTACAAAGTGAAGGAACACACTCTGAAAAGGCTACCTACTGTATGATTCCAACTACAAGATATTCAGTGGTTGCCAGGAGTTGATGGGGAAGGAGGGATGAATAGGAGGAACAGAGAGGATTTTTAGGGCAGTGAAAATATCCTGTATGATGCTGTAATGGTGGATATATGTTACTATACATTTGCCAAAACCCATAGTATGTTTTGGGTAGGGACTTTGGGTGACAATGACATGTCAATGTAAGTTTGTCGACTGTAACAAACATACCACTGTGGGGCAGGATTTTGATATTGGGGTGACTGTGTATGCACGTGGGGCCAGTAGAATATGGAAAGTCTCTCTGCCTTCAGCTCAGTTTTGCTGTGAACCTAAAACTACTCTAAAAAGCAAGAATATTTTTTAAAATTATATAGTAATAAATAAAGTAATAAAAAGATCATTTATTGTTTGGAAGATTTTTATATATTTAGCTAAAACAGCTATGTATTTTTAAAAATTGTTTTATGTTTATTTAATTTTGAATGAGAGAGAGACAGAATGTGAGCTGGGGAGGGGCAGTGAGAGAGGGAGACACAGAATCTGAAGCAGGTTCCAGACTCTGAGCTGTCAGCACAGAGCCCAACAGAGGCTCAAACTCACAAACTGCGAGATCATGACCTGAACCAAAGTCAGTTGCTTCACCAACTGAGCCACCCAGGCATCCCAGTTATAATTTTTAAAAATCATCTTGAAACCACTAAGTTATAGGGGCACCTGGGTGGCTCAGTTGGTTAAGCATTCCACTTCAGCTCAGGTCACCATCTCGCCATCCTTGAGTTCAAGCCCCACGTCGGGCTCTGGGCTGATGGTTCAGAGCCTGGAGCCTGTTTCAGATTCTGTGTCTCCCTCTCTCTCTGCCCCTCCACCGTTCATGCTCTGTCTCTCTCTGTCTCAAAAATAATAAACTTAAAAAAAAAAGGAAACCACTAAGTTATAATAAAAGATAAAAATTTTTCATTCTGTGTTAAAAAATTAAACTATCAATCCAGCATAGAGAGAGAACACAAAACATATGGTAAACATATAGCTGAATAGAAAGTATTGCATACATATATTAGATGTAGTAGACAGGTAACTAGATAATAGGTTTTTCTCTATTTTTAAAAGTTTCCCTCTTTTTTTCTAAACAGCACAATCAAATATGCCTTTAAAAAAATATTTGTTATGGAAATGTTCACCCGTTCTCTACCAAAAGTAGAGAGATTACTATAATAAACCCATATATATCCATTATCCACTGTTGTTGTGGGCTGATCATATCCCCCAGAATTCATACGTTGAACACCTAATTCCCAGGATTTCAAAATGTGACTGAATTTAGAGATAGGGTTTTTAAAGGAGATTATGTTAAAATGGGATCGCTAGGGTGGGCTCTAATCCGACCTGATTGGTGTACTTGTAGGAAGAGGGAATTTGGACACCCAAGAGAGACAGCAAGGATGTACATGCACAGAGGAACGACCATATGAAGACACAGCAGTAAGATGGCCATCTGCAATCCTAGACTAGAGAGAGGTTGCAGGAGAAACCAAATCTGCTGACCCTGTGATCCTGGACTTCCAGGCTCCAGAACTGTAAGATAATAAATTTCTATTGTTTAAACCACCCAATCCATGGTATTTGTTATGGTAGCCTTAGCAAACTAATACATCCACCTCCCAACAACTATTAACATTTTATCAATCCGGTTCATCTATCCCACACCCACATATTTTTTATTCTGGAGGGTTTTGAAAGCAAATTTTACTTTGTCATTTCACCTATAACTACTTCATTTTGGGACTCTATTAAGAAAATTTTTTTACGTATTTATAAACTACTCCATGCCTAAAAAAATGAACAGAAATCCCCTAATGCTTTCTAATACCCAGCCCATATTTAAAGACTTTCTTTTAGAGATGGTGTGTCTTTTTAAAGTTAGACCAAAGAAGGTCTTCATAATACATTTTGCTGTTTTCCCTCACCCTAACCAACACTGGGTGTATGTTTAATATGTTCCAAGCAATGGGAAAATTTACCTTTTTATTTTTTATTGGCATTTCTCCCAATTACAAATGAAATTAAACAATTTTTCATATATGTATTTGCCTTTTACTATTCTTTTCTGAATTGCCTGATCATTTTTTTTTTGCTCACTTTCATGTTTGTTTCATCATATATTTTTGTAGGAGCTCTTTACAGTCTGAAGATTTCTTTATTTTTGTCACACTATAAGTATTTTCTTTTAATCTGCTTTTCGTTTTTATAACTTTTTAATTTTCATGTTTCTTTTGATCTTTATGACCCACTTCTCTATGATTTGCTGATATATTAAACACGCATAAAACTCCTTGTTCTGAGAACTGTTTTCTAGAACAGCTAGGATCAAGCACACTGATTAGTAAATTTCTTTCCCAGATTGGAGTTTCACCTAATTGCTAGGCTGAGCCTTAACAAGACATTCTGCAAGTGATCTAGGCATACAAAGTTTCATCTTCTACACCACACACACAGAAAAAAACAGAATTCCTAGTCTCAGTTTCTACATTTTGTATCCCCCCAAATCACACAAAGACTTTTTTTCCCTTGCCCAGAAAACGTAGCTCACTTATTATGAGCAGCATTGAAGATGATAAAATTCCAGAACAACCAAAGACAATTCCAAGCAGGTTATTGAATTCTCCCTAAAATGTAATGTTAGTTTTCCAGAAATATTCACAATGACCTCATGCTCCTGTATCAGAACAACATTTTGAGGAGATTATTTTAAATGTATCTTTGAAATCTTACCTCATGAAAACCTAGATCTCTAAAAACCAAACTTGAGTACTCTCTAGCCTCGGTGCAAGCAGAAGGAAAATAGCATGACAATTTTGATGCATATTTGTAGAATACTCTTTTTATGCATATTATTTCTAGTGAGGGTAGAACAGCTGCAGAGAGAGAGGGAGAGAGAAGGGGGAGAGAGAGAGAGAGAGAGAGAGAGAGAGAGAGAGAGGGAGAATACTGAGAAGTAGAAAAAAGAGAATCTTGTGGATCTTGTTTAAGGAAAATCATCTCAAAGTAAGATCCAGGAGAGTTTGTGTTTTTGTCCCTTCTCAGACTTTCAGAAGCATCTCTTTCTATGTATTCAGACAACTCTCCATTGTTTACAAGCCTCAATGTACACGGATCAAGAGTTGTACCCCTACAACATAGGATTTCAAGACACCATGTAACACAAATATAGCCGTTTCCTCAAGTCAATGTCTCGCTAACTTTTCATCTACCATTTAGCTGATCTATAATTTTTTTCTCTTTCTCTCTCTCCACCGACTCGGTGTCATAAGCCTGAATCCTTGAAGTTACTCTCTTAAAGCGTGTCATACACCCCGTGTCCAAGTATGGTCACTATGAGGGAGCTGTCACTGAGAGCCCTTGTGGAAAATTAATGGCTGACTACAGAGGGCAAAACGATAGGACAGATGGCTCTGTCACCACCGCCAGCTTGGGAGGCTGAAAGAAACCCAGTGTCTGGGCAAATAGCGCTGCGTTTCATGCACTTGCTCCTTTGTTAATCCAATCTCCCTGTCAGCAGCTGTCCTTCATTGTTCGGTTTGGGAGGGAATGTTGTTTCATTTTCTACAGACATTTTCTATATTTTCAATTTGTTAACGACTCAAAGAGCACATTTCAGAAATTCCTTGAGATCCCAAACCAAAAAAGGAGTCTTCTCTGTCATTTCTTTAAAGAACAACAGCGAAATTTCTATTTTGCATAGTCTAAGAAAACATTGGTCTCCATCCTGCTATGGATTACTGGATTTAAATTCATTCAGGACATTCTGCAAAAATCAGCCAGGGATACTTAATATCCTAAGGTTACATCCAGTTATAACAACACATAATTAGGTTAATGCAATGAAGGAAGGGGAGCAGTCAATATAAAAAAGTCAGTCACATTAGAGTAACTGCGTGATTCATGAATTTTGCACTTTTCAACAGGGTCTTGGAGTCAATTAAATGTCCCCTATTTTCCGATTACTTCTAGTCCAAGGAAAAGTGATGTAAGATGAAGTCATAAGATGTTCAAAAAAATCTTTTCCCTCCCACTCCATCTTCTTGGCCCGCCTTAAAGCTCGTTTCCTCTTTGTCAGGACACTTCTGGTGTTAACAGCTGGCTTCAGAAAAGAAGCCTCAATATCAAGGCCATGTCTGAATTGAGCAACACAAGAGTGTGCCTCAGGACAGAAGCCCACTGGTGTTCTAGTTTCTGTACAAAAGGCCAAACGTGCATCCTTTCCAGGGAAATTCTTTGATCCTTAATGAGCTTCCACCACTCCTTCCTTTCCTATTATTGATGTCCGAATTTTGACCAAAAAATTACCCTCGTTCCGGCGACCCTGCCCAAGCACTGGTCCCCAATTTCACCACAAATGTTGTTGGTGCCTCAGTTTTCCTCTCTTGTCTTTTCTGATATTTTTCTCAAGAAACAGTCCTGGAGCATTAGCACTAGGGGATGCATTAGCACTTTCACACACTCTCTTTAAAGCTTAAGGAGGGGGCTTTGCTTTCACATGTCCTCCCTATATAAACAGCATAACTAACATGCTCCATAGCTCAGAGTTGTCACATACTCCATAAAATGTAATGGACCTTTTTTTTTTCTTTTTCTTTTTTTAAAATTTTATTCGATTTACTTAAACTAAAACAAAAACCATTTACTTATTTCTTCCACCTGCCCTGACCCCCACCTCTTACAGCCACCAACCTGTTCTCTGTATCTATGGGGTTGGTTGTAGTTGTTGCTTTTCTTTTATTCCACAAGAAAGACCATACAATATTTGTCTTTCTCTGTCTGACTTATCTCACTAAGCATAATCCCTCAAGGTCAATCCATGAAGTGGCAAGATTTTATTCTTTTTTATGTGAAGTAATATTCCAGGATATATTATATATATGAATAACAAGTTTATGAGATTTTATATATATATATATATATATATATATATATATATATATGTCACAAATTTTTTATCCACTCATCTATTAATGGACACTTAGATTTTTTTCCATATCTTGGCTATTGTATATAATGTTGTAATAAAAATAAGGGAGTGTATACTTTTTCTAATTCGTGTTTTCATTTTCTTTGGATAAATACCCAGAAGTGGAATTGCTGGGTCATATGGTACTTTTATTTTTAAGTTTTTGAGAAACCTCCATAGTCTTTCCCAGAGTGGTTGTACCAACTTACATTCCCACCAACAGTGCACACGGATTTCCTTTTCTCCACATCCTCGCCAACATTTTAGTTCTTGTCTTTTTGTTATCAGCCACTCTAACAGGTGTGAGGTGGTATCTCATTGTGGTTTTGATGCATTTCCCTGATGGCTAATGATGTTGAGCACCCTCTCAGGTCCCTGATGGCCATCAGTAGATCTTCTTTAGAAAAAGTCTATTTATATCATCTACCCAATTTTAATTGGATTCTTTGTGTTTTTAACTATCCAGTTATATGTTTTTTGTAGATTTTGGATGTTAGCCCCTTATTAGATATATGATTTGCAATTATTTTCTCCCATTCGCCCCTCGGTAAATTACCTTTTCACTTTGTTGATGGTTTCCTTTCAAAGTGTTCAGTTTGTTCTAGGCCCACTTATTTATTTTTCTTTTTGTTGCTTTTGCTTTTGGTGTCAGGTTAAAAAAAAAATCATTGCTAAGACCTATGTCAAGGAGCTTATGTTTTCTTCTAGGAGTTTTATGATATCAGGTCTTATGTTAAATTCTGTTATGGTGTAAGATAGTGGTCCAGTTTCACTCTGTTCCATGTGGTTGTCCAATTCTCCCAACACCATTTATTAAAGAGACTGTTCTTTCCCCCATTGTATATTCTTGGCTTCTTTGTCATAAATTAATAGACCACATATGTGTGAGTTTATTTCTGGACTCCCTATTCACTTCCACGGATCTATGTGCCTGTTTTTAATACCAATATCATGCTGTTTTACTTGTGGAGCTTTTCATGACTTTTGATAGAAATGTAGAGAAAATTCCCAAAAAGCAACTTATCCAGTCAGTATGCTAGTCTCTCATCCGGATGTTAGAAGTCTTTGCTGAGAGGCTTCTTCCAAGGCACAGCTCACACTGTCAAACTCATCATCACCCTTCAGTTTTGTGATTCTCTGTCATTGCCAAATCTGACTGGTAAGCTCTTCTGCAAAGGCAATTTGTAAGGGGGCTGAGGTATGTCCAGTTTCTTGGCATCTCCTTATGCCTTTTACTGAAACTTATTAGATACTACACTCTATACCATACAAAGTAGGAAAATAGTTTAATAACAAGTCCAATCATGTGAGATTTATGTGTTATTTTGGAAGAAATTACTATCTACAATTTTTCATCCCAGCGTGGCAAGTGGGTTTTTCATGCCCCATGAGATGTCATCAACTCCTACTCCATGCTCTTGAGCATTAAAATCACTTTGACTAAGTACCTCTTGTATTAAAGCACCTAGCACTGGCTCCACATCAACTCTTCTGCTCTCTCTTGGATTCCTGAAATTCCTACAACCCCGACTTTCTCCTGCCCAAGTACGCACTGCCATCCCCACATGACACGCTACAGCACGTGTGTCCCACACTCTCCCCACCACCACTCCCCCACATGTTAACATTGCATTCCTTCACAAAGTAAACCATTATAATTGTGAAATGGCTAAAAACTGGTGGATTTATGTATATTTTTGTGTGTAAGAATAACTATATAAACAAAATTGCAAGCAGAAAAAAAGTTAGACCACATTACAATTTCAATATCTAAATAAGTATATATCAAGCACTTACTTTGGGCTCATTACTATGGAACAAATAAGAGAAGTATAAGAAAATGGTTCTCAAAATGTGCTTCAGGGAACCCTAGGGTTCTCAAGCCATTTTAGGGAGAAACCATGAAGTTAAAACTATTTTCATAATATTACTAAGATACTATTTGTTTTTTTTACTCTTACTTTTGTACGAGAAAACAGTGAATTTTTCCAGTAAAAGAGATGTGACATTGCAATAGATTGAATGCAGAAGCAGATATGAGAATCTAGCTGTCTTTTGTCAAGCCAAATATTAACAGGACTTGAAAAACTATACAACAAATGCATGCTTCTTATTAAAGTCATTTTGTTTTGGAAAATACAGTTATGTTTTATAAAAATATGTTATTTATGTTAACATGGAATGGATTCATTTTTAGTAAATTATTAAGTATTATTTAATTTATCGGTTTTAATTTCTAACATAATAAATATCAACAGATATAACCACATAAACATCTCTTTGGGGTTTATGATATTGTGACTTATAACAAGAAATATATATTTTTGGTCTTTGTCTTCATTTTTGGCACAGTGCTTCTAAAACCCTTGTAATTTCTTAAGTGATGACAGTGATAAAGATGTCTTTTGTTATATTAATAAGGTGAATTTTGGACCTAAGGATGGGGGGCTAGTTTCCAGAAGAACCAATCATGATTAGAGGGTTGGAACTTTGAGCCCCACCCCCTGATCTCTGGAAAACAAAAGAGAGAGATTGCAAGTTGAGTTCAATCACCAATGGCCAATGATTTAGCGAATCATGCCTACACAATGACGCTTACATAAGGACTCGAAAGAACAGGGATCGTAGAGCTTCTGGATTGATGAACACATGGAGATTTGGGAAGAGTGGGTGCTGGGAGGGAGCATGGAAGCTCCTTGTCCTTTCTTCATAATTTATATGCTTCTCTTCTATTTGGCTATTCCTGAGATATGTCTTTTTATAATAAACCAGTAATCTAGTAAGTAAAATGTTTTCCTGAGTTCTGTGAGTCACTCTAGAAAATTAATTGAACCTTCAACCTATAGCCAGTCAGTCAGAAACACAGGTGACAACCTGGATTTGCAACTGGCATCTGAAGTGGGAGAAGGGGTGGTCTTATAGGACTGAACTCTTAACCTTCATGATCTGATGCCATCTCCAGGTATTAATTAAATTGAACTGTAAAACACCCAACTCTGGTGTCAGAGAATTACTTGGTGATGTTGGGAAATCCCCCTCTACACATTGGAATTGGTGACCAGAATCATTAGGTTCTTAATAGCATGTAAGATTGTAATGGAGTCCTGAAATCAAAAGGCTAGAGGACCACTAGTCTAGAGCATAGTTTTATACCTTATAGCTGAACTAAGAGAATGAACCAAAAATAGATGAAAAAAAAATAATGCCATGTGACCAAGTGCTAGTCAGTGTGCTATTAACTCAAAGCGAAGAGTTTAATAGAAAAGGAGGATGGAGAGGAAGTGGCCAAAATAACTGGGAGAAAAGATTATATTGAAAATAATTTACTAACCAGTTTGTCATGGACCCTGACTGATCTGGTGGACTCCAGTTTATTAACCATGGTCTATAAAAGGGCTTATAGAGCATTGTGTTTGAGCAGGGCTTTGTGGGAAAACCTGGTTTTGAGAATGTGGTAAAGGGGCAGGGGAGAGCTCCCTGTGATAGAGAAGCAGCATGAGCAATAGCATCAGAGAAGCGTCAACACCGAGCACGTGGGGATTAGTAAAGAAATGGTCCTGACCGCAGGGAAAGGCATATACTGGCAAGGGAGAATGGAAAACAGGATTTCACTAACAGAGCTGGTATATGCACAGGCAGAACAAGACATATTCCGTGATGATATTGTCTTCATTCTGCCCATTGGAATTTCTACTAATAAGAGGCTTATTGGGATTACCATTATTAGCTTCTTTGAGCATCAGTTCCCTGAGCCAAATAATGGATATAAATTCACTGCAGAGAGTGACGTTTAAATAAAGCAATCAATAACAGAAGATCTTTGGGAAAACTCTAAAACCCTAGACATGTCCTGAATAAAATTCCCCTTTGAAAATAAAAACACTTGTTTTTAGGTAAGAGCTTTGGCGCACAACCTTGTAAGAATTCAATTAATCAGATTATTTTGCTCTAAGATTCTTAGCTGAGCTCCAGCGTAGTAAAGGAAGCTCCAAGGACAGAGGATGACATGGTAGGAAACCAGAGGCAATTCTGTGTCACAGGACACTTCAGTCTGACAGAGAGCAGCCAAAGGCCATCCAAGGACCCTGGTCATGAGGATATGGAAGTGCCAAACACCAGTGGCAGCAGCACGGGTTGGTGGTGAAATCGAAGGCTCTCCAGCCTGGCTGTGACATTTGCTAACTACATGATCTTGAACAAATTACTTAACATTCTCTAAGTCTCTGTTTCCTCATCTATAAATGAAGATTTAAAAATAGTACCTTCTTCTTTGGGAAGAGGCCTGCTCTTGCCTCTGCCTGATCTTCCCCAATGTATTCTTGTCTTTCAGATCCCAACGCCAATACTATCTCCTCAGTTAATAACATCTCAATCCCCTCTCTACGATAGCGCCCTATTGTGTTTTATTCATTGCACTTATTTAATACAATTTTCTCATTTATATTTATTAGGTTATTTTCTGTCTATCCCAACTAGAGTGGAAACCCCCAGAAAGCACAGATAACAGTTCCCTGGAAAATCTTATTGAGTTCACTTCTGTTCTCCGGTACCTAGAACAGAATCTGGCATATGTGGGTGCTCATGAATAAATAAATACAATTGTTCAGTGTGGCATCACTGAACAAGATTAGTAGAAGAGTTAACACCTTACTGGGTGCTTTGGTAAGATTATTTTAATTATTATGTAGTTGTTTAAAATACCTTATAGAAGTCATCATAAGGTTATGTCAAGGCACCTCTAAAATGGTCTACGTTTTCTTGACAGTGTAACTAGTGAGATCTCCCTTCGGTTTAGTAAAATAAACGTTCATTGATTGATTATAAGTCAGGATTGTGCTTAGCGAGCAAGATATCATGGACCCTGATGTCACAGAGATTATAGGCTAGTGGGGAAGACTACTTGAAAAGCTTATTTAAAACCAGGGGTGCCTGGGTGGCTCAGTTGGTTAAGCATCCAACTTCAGCTCAGGTCATGATCTCATGGTTTGTGGGTTCAAGCCCTGCATCAGGAGAGCTGTCAGCATAGACCCAGGAGCTTCAGATTCTGTGTCTCCCTCTCTCTCTCTCTCTGCCTCTCCCCTGTCTCTTTCTCTCTCAAAAATAAGTAAAGAACTATTTTAAAAATTAATTTAAAACCAAATGGTGAGGGGCGGGGTAGCTGGGTGGCTCAATTGGTTGAGCATCTGACTCTTGATTTAGGCTCAGGTCATGACCCCAGGGTTGTAGGATGGAGCCCAGAGCTGGCTGTGGAACCTGCTTAAGATCGTCTCTCTCCCTCTGTCCTTCCCAGATTCTCTCTTTCCCTCTGTCCCTCCCCCACTCATTCTCTCTTGTTCTCTCTATCCCCCCCCAAAAAAATTAAAACCAACTGTGGATGCAATGTATGGGGGAATGGTGAATATAAGTTGCTGTAGAAACAAGAACATCTAATATAATATGGGGCAGGGAATGGGAGGCATTAGGAAAGTATCTCCAAGGTAGTTACACAAATATACCTGAAAGATGAGTTTCAGTTGGTGAAGTAAAAACAGGGAATTTGTCTTCTGGGTTAAAAAATAAGGAAAGTATTGGGGCGCTGGCATGGCTCAGTCGATTAGGAGTCCGACACTGGCTCAGGTTATGATCTCACAGTTCGTGGGCTCAAGCCCCACATTGAGCTCTTCACTGACAATGTGGAGACTGCTTGGGATTCTCGCTCTCCCTCTCCCTCTCCTTCTCTCTCTACGCATCTCCGCTCCCCCTCAAAATAAATAAATTAACTTTTTAAAAATTTAAGGAAAATATTGAAAGTCTCTAAGAAGAGGCAGAGCACTTTTGACAACCTGAAAGGAGGTCAGGATGTACTTGATCTAGAGGGCAGTGGGAAGCTATAGAAGAATTTCAAGTAGGGGAATGGCCTGATCAGAGGTGGTGGTGGCTATCTCATGGAGGATAGGCTCAAAGAGATCAAAGCTAAAGGGAGTGAACCCAGTGAAGAGGTCGTGACAGGAATCCACATGGGAGATGATTTGCCCTAGACTAAGAGATTGTCAGTGTATACTGCAAAGAGTTGGACAATTTCAAAAATTTTTAAGAGAATTTATAGATTTTTAAAATTTTTTCTAGTGTTTATTTATTTTTGAAAGAGACAGAGCATGAGCAGGGGAAGGGCAGAGAGAGGGAGACACAGAACCTGAAGCAGGATCCAGGCTCTGAGCTGTCAGCACAGAGCTGGACGTGGGGCTCAAACTCGTGAACCACAAGATCATGGCCTGAGCCGAAATCGGATGCTTAACCGACTGAGCCATCCAGGCGCCCCAGAATTTATAGATTTTAATAGCCAACTGGATGCTGAAATGAGGAACAAGGAAGAATCAGTGGTGACCCAGAGATTTCTGGGATAACCCTGCTCTGACACGCTCCCTGATATTTGGGGAGTTAAGCAGGCTTACTCCATTACAAAAAAGAAACTAGCCTTACTATGTTAGTCATCGAAAGTCCAGAGCAGGGTGAAAAACATTTTTTTTTTCTGTTTCGAATCAAAGTTAGCCTCAGATGGATGCCCAGAGCCTCTTTCCTTTATCTTCTTACTCTGACAGTTCAGGATCCACCCTGCAACCACTCCTTGTACCTAAGGCCAGTGAGATTCTAACTGCCTTTGTCAGAGGCTGGCAAAACCCAGTTTGCCTCCATCCTGGAGGACAGTCTTGGATCCTTGTATTTCTCAGAGTATTACACCTGCACTGCAGCCACACCTCTTTCTTCCTAATATTGATCCCTTCAGATCATGACTTAGGTGTTTTTCTGCTACATCTCTTCCTCCCCATCAGGTATAAGGGCTGAAAGTGACAAGAAAACCAACAGGACAACAACTCCATTCTGACACAGGGGCTTGGGTGACTGGCTAGACACTAATACAATTCACAGAGCTAAGGAACTCTGGAAGAGAGCAGAAACGGGAGGATGGCCATAATGAGGTGCATGTGAGACATCCCAACAGGGACTTCCAGTAGAGCATTGAACAAATGGGTGAACTAATGATAAATATAAGGAGTTGCGAACATATAGAAGTTAATTTAAACATGGAAAAGGTGGGCTTGTCCAAGGAGCGTATGTAGACTTATAAGAGTAAATGCCAAGGACATAATGCCAAGTGATCCAAACATTTAAGCAAAAAAGGACCCTGCAAAGGAAATTGAGATAAAGAGGAAACTGACTTCATGCAGCTTATTGGCTAGTGGGGAAGACTACTTTAAAAATTAATCTGAAAACAAGTACAGGTGCTATGTCAGTGGGTGTTTGGGGTGGAATAAGTTGTTATGGAAACAGGGACATCTAATTCAATGTGGGGTAGGGGGTAGGAGGCATTGGGAAAGAGAGTCTGAAAAGCAGTTACAGAGATATATCTAGCAGATGAGTTGGAGTTAGCGATGATAGAGGGAATTATCTTGTAGGCTAAAAAAAATGTTGGAAGTTTCTGAAAAGAGGAAAACTAAGAGAGTGTGGTGTTATAGGAGCCACTGGAAAAGAGCATTTCGAAAAGGACAGGGTGACGTTAATTAAATGCTGCTGAGAGATCAAATAAAATAAGGATGGAAATGTGCCCATTGGTTTTAGCAATAAGGTCCCTGAGCCTTGTCAAAAGCAGTTTAGTGAAATAAAAATCCTTTTCTTTCATTCCAGTATGTAACAAAACTGTGAAGGTTTGATTAATGAAAAATGCCTGGCAAAACCTTTCTCAATTATTTATCCATATATTTCCTCATGCATGTAACTAGAAATACAAAGGGACTTTAAAAATGTTGTTTTGAACCCAACATGTTTAAATGTTGTCTTTCTTTGTTATTCACTACTGAGTATGAATTAAGTCCTCTAAATCATAAAATACTGAAATACTTTCTTGCAGGCAGAAGGTATCTTCAGCCTGAACGTTGCAGTAGAACAGAAGTGTTGGGCACCTTCCTGTATGCATCCATCCTAGAAACCTGGCCACAGAAAGCACTTGTCTCAAGAGACATTGGATGCATCGCAACTATGTCTGAGAGGGAAGAATCAAGATAGCATTACCAGAGAGAATGGTTTCCTTAACTATAAAGTGATTGTATTTGGAGGGGAAGAGAGATGTTTTGTGGTTGATTTGGTTTGCTTCATCTTTTGTTTGTGTTTTGGCCCTGGTTTTAAGTATTGTATAATGAAAACAGCAACAGCCTAATTGGTTGCCTCAGCCAGAGCCCCTGCACAGGTGCCAAAGAGTTTCATGTTGTCAGGTTTCCTCTGGACTTATAACACCTTCATCCCTCAGTAAGTGTTCAGTTATGTACTTCCTATGCCAAAGCATCTACTTCCCCATAGAATCCCCAAGTTTCCATCAAAAGAAAAATGCACCCACCACCCCCTCCAACCTTTCTTGTATTTTCTTCATATCACCCTCTCCATCAATCACCATCCATACAGTCTTGAAAATCTCTTCTCCATCATCACTGAAACCAGAAGTGATTATTTCCCTCTAAATTCCTCAGAAGGCATGTGACAGTTAATCACTATCATATAAATATCTCTTCTACTATTATCTCAAAAGTGCTATTAAATTATTTTTTGTTGTTTCATTTTCTCTGCACTTTTTTCTTCCTTCTGAATAAATCCTATGCTCCTTGATGGGAGAGAAAATCTGATTCATCTCTGAATCCCCCACAATGCCACACCCATAAAATGGGTGGTCAAAAGACATTGACTGAGATGTTTGGAAAAGTACGTGTGAAAATATTAGGGATGCCTGGGTGGCTCTGTGGTTTAAGCATTCATCTCTTGATTTTGGCTCAGGTCATGATCTCACAGTTGGTGGAATTGAGCCTCATGTTGGGCTCTGCATTGACAGCATGGAGCATGCTTGGGATTCTCTCACTCCCATTCTCTCTGCCCCTCCCCTGTTTGTGCTCTCTCTCTCTCTCTCTCTCAAAATAAATAAATAATAAATAATAAATTAATAAATTAAGAAATATGAGGCAATGTGGTTATTCTACTTTACTTTTGATGACAATCCCACTTCTATCAGAGATATGTCAAGTGAGAGAGAACCCCATAATTCTCAGACTCCAAATACATTTCTCCCATGATGCAAAAGACTTCAAAACTTTGACATCTTTGGGGCGCCTGGGTGGCGCAGTCGGTTAAGCGTCCGACTTCAGCCAGGTCACGATCTCGCGGTCCGGGAGTTCGAGCCCCGCGTCAGGCTCTGGGCTGATGGCTCAGAGCCTGGAGCCTGTTTCCGATTCTGTGTCTCCCTCTCTCTCTGCCCCTCCCCCGTTCATGCTCTGTCTCTCTCTGTCCCAAAAATAAATAAACGTTGAAAAAAAATTAAAAAAAAACAACTTTGACATCTTTGAAATCATATAGTTAACATTAATTCAGAAGATACGGCCCATATATATTCACTCTTGCTTTTTACCATTCATGTCAATAGTTTGTGGCTCCTCCTTAAACTCTCCTCCAGCTACACAAGACCATTTACAGAATTGGGCTGCTGTGGTAATAGTAGAAGGTCGGAAGCCAGAATGCAGCCTAGTTAGTTGGTCTATTCTAGTTAAGATATTGTATAATAGAAACAGACTGCTAAGCTGCATGTGACTGACATTAACCCATGGGTAGATCCAGTCTTTCTTAAATAGACGTCTTTTCTTTGTTGGAGACAAGTATGTCTTGTCACAATTTGGCTGCCTAATTTTAGCTCCAACTAGGGTTTGCTTAGCCACCAAGCTCAAAATCCGGGCCAGAAATAGGCAGAAGAGTGATGGTCATGTGTTTAACAAGATCCCAGGCATCGGGCCAACACACATTGGAGCTAGGGTGGAATTTCTTGCCCTGTGAAAATGCAGTGCTAAATCTTCCCCTCTCTCTTCTCTCTTTCTCTACAAGTGGATCTCTCCTGTACAGTGAGCTGAGCTGTCACCTGAAACTAATGAGGAAGATGTGTCTTTCAGCAATCTGAACTACAGTCAAAAGTGTGTGACCTACCAGCCTTGACACGCCAACTTGGACCAAGATTTCTGGAATGACTGAAAAAAGTGTTTTAATACGGTTCATCTTGGTAGACTATTTCATCAATGACTTCTCAAATTTCACAGATATCCTCAGATACAACACATAGTACGTTTTTTACTGTCAGAAGTGAACTTTTTATTCTTCCTCTTTCACTCACTCTCTTTCATGTGGACTTTATTTTGTGTATGAAGTATGAGCCCTCATATTCACATCTCTCTTTTCTTCTCTCGATTGTCAGGAGTAGTTGAAGAATATTTACTAAGAAAATTCCTTATAAGTTTATAAACGTAGCTTGTACTTTGTGGATATCTAAGTTCGGCTATATGCTCATATCCCCCTTACTTTCTGGGGCTTTCATACTCTTTCATAGAAAATTTGCTATATGTTAAGTCATCTAGAGAGTGAAAGTAAAAATAGCATATTTATAAATTTGAGGGTTTTTTTTTTCCCTAGGACTGATTCCCTAGAAGACTTGAGAAAGAACATATAAAGAACATAAACAATTTCAAGGGTCAGAAAAGACAGAGAAGGACTTGACCTCATTTAGCACAAAATCCTTGGGTCATTTTCAGCAGAATTTTTTGCGATTATTAGTTACCTATAGTTGAGAAAATCAGAATTGACACATATTACAACTAACAACAATATTTTAAGGCTAGTTAAATTTCTGAACTCTAATAAAACATTTTACTCCAGGGAAACTCTTAAGGCATGTTAACTGTGCCCCACTCAAGGGGATATATGACCTTCATATTGGATTTAGAAAAACAGACTTGGGTTCTCCTTTATATGCAAAAGCATGGGCTTTAAAAAGTGTTTTTCCTGTCCTGGTAGAAATGGATTTGCCATGATCCTTCCTTCTTACCTGTTTTCCATTGTGACCTAGACACTGAAGGTAGGGACCCCACATCTCACTACAGACCTAAGTCATCCCCATCTACCCCACACTCCAAAATGAACCTCTGTGATACAAGCTAATTAATTTAGTAAACCATAAAATTAGACCAATAACATCACTGATTGGCTAATGAGCTGGTAGATGGTGAGGGACTGGCTGGTAGATCCAGGGACATGTCTAATGATCCAAACTTTAGTGTTAAGGAAGATTCTACACATTACATTAAAATACTTTGTTAAAGTCGCTCCTCATCAGGGAAATATGAATCAAAACCACACTCAGATATCACCTCACGCCAGTCAGAGTGGCCAAAATGAACAAATCAGGAGACTATAGATGCTGGAGAGGATGTGGAGAAACGGG
This sequence comes from Prionailurus bengalensis, assembly GCF_016509475.1. Classification (NCBI taxonomy): domain Eukaryota; kingdom Metazoa; phylum Chordata; class Mammalia; order Carnivora; family Felidae; genus Prionailurus; species Prionailurus bengalensis. The sequence continues at coordinate 105,738,360 of NC_057349.1, forward strand.
AACCTTCTTGCACTGTTGGTGGGAATGCAAATTGGTGCAGCCACTCTGGAAAGCAGTGTGGAGGTTCCTCAAAAAATTAAAAATAGACCTACCTTCCAACCCAGCAATAGCACTGCTAGGAATTTACCCAAGGGATACAGGAGTACTGATGCATAGGGGCACTTGGACCCCAATGTTTATAGCAGCACTCTCAACAATAGCCAAATTATGGTAAGAGCCTAAATGTCCATCAACTGATGGATGGATAAAGAAATTGTGGTTTATATACACAATGGAGTACTACATGGCAATGAGAAAGAATGAAATATGGCCTTTTGTAGCCACGTGGATGGAACTGGAGAGTGTGATGCTAAGTGAAATAAGCCATACAGAGAAAGACAGATACCATATGGTTTCACTCTTATGTGGATCCTGAGAAACTTAACAGAAACCCATGGGGGAGGGGAAGGAAAAAAAAAAAGAGGTTAGAGTGGAAGACAGCCAAAGCATAAGAGACTCTTAAAAACTGAGAACAAACTGAGGGTTGATGGCGGGTGGGAGGGAGGGGAGGGCGGGTGATGGGTATTGAGGAGGGCACCTTTTGGGATGAGCACTGGGTGTTGTATGGAAACCAATTTGACAATAAACTTCATATATTGAAAAAAAAACCAAAAAAACAAAAACAAAAAAAAACTTTGTTAAATATTTGATTATCATTATTTTTGACCTACAAATAAATCCTAAAAGCTTATTTGTAGGCTCTGGAAGGGGAGAATAATATTCTTGTAATTCTTGGTCAAAAAACATTCCTTCTCCTCCCAAGAAGGCCATTCTCTCAGAATAGGGATGCATCTTGATGAGCAGCACCTCTTCAGTTCCTGGGACTCACCTTGCTCTCTCCTGTCTCTGGGCCTTTGCACTTGGCATCCCTTCCACTTTCGATGCTGCACTCTTTTCTCCTCCTGGCTCCGTCCCTTTTGTCTGGCTAAATTCAACTAATCCCTCAGATCTTAGATTCTGAAGTGTCACTTCTCCAGGAATACAGCAATGAGAGGGCAAGAACACTCGTTGATCAACTGGAAAAAACCTTGATTGTTGTGTCAGACAAATTATCAGCATCTCCTTATTATTCCTTTTGTTGACTGGTATTCTCTTCAATACTCTCCTTAAGCCTATACATTAAATACCTAAAATATGAAAAACACAATACTAAGTTAGAGAAGTAAAGTCTTTGCCTTCAAGTCTAGCAAAAGCAAGAAAGATACAAACAGCTAATGACGGCACGAAGTAGTAAAGCTATATAACCATTGTAATGTGCAAGGTGCTGCAGGAATACAGTCTTTTTATAGGTGGAGCTGAGTGTGAAAGGGTGAATAGAATTTTAATCAGTGAGAGGGCAGGAAGGTGATTCTAAGCTGTAGAAACAGCATAACCAAAGGAACGACAAGATGGGACGACACCATGGGTTCAAACATCAGAAAGAAGTGTGTTAGGTACCTCATAGGAGGTGAGTGATGGTAGAGGGGGTGGGCAAAATCGGCTATATACTTTGTGGAGGCCAAAATATGAAACTGTGTGTAATTTGTGCTGCACAAAAATGAAACTGTAAGGCCCTTGGTTCAAAAAGCAGGGAGAAATTTGAAGTTAAAGGTATTAAAATACAAAGCTTTTTTGTTCAAAAAAGAAAGTAAAGGAGTAATAGTGATATATGACTAACACATACCTATAAATTACCAAAAAAAATTCTATTTTTGGTGTCATAATCTTATATGTTACATTGAATAATACTTCGTTAATGTGATATCTTGGGTTCTGGCTCATTTGTATACAACTTTCTTTGCAAGGAAAAAAAGAATCTGTATTTTTAGGAACTTAATTTTTAAACTATATAATTAAAAGCAATTTCAGTCACCCCTAGCTAATGCAAGATCACAAGTAATTTTTGATAGTTTTTAATTTTCAGAATGATCTTTCTGCTGATGCAGATTTACTGGAATTGTTAAGGATATTTGGTAGGCTGTGACAACATTGGGATTTATTTCTGATCAATTACTACGAAATATAAATTTAGCACATCTAAAGCTGATGACTCTCACAGAACAATTTTTTGTAAGATTTAAGTTTTTATACAAATGAATTTCATTTAAATCTGAATTTAATTTTAAAAGTAAATTTATACAATGCCATTTTAATATTTCCTCTGACATTTCGGAAAATTGTGTAGGTTGTATAGGAAACTAAAAACGGTTTCATGATTTGCATATAATTTAAAATACCTATTTCTGTATTCCATCTCTGTATCTTTAATTGCAAGGAAGAATTGATCTGGAAATTGTCTTCTTTTTAATGGTTCATGTGAAGTGTCATATGAAAAATAGCATTTTTTCCTATCAAATGAGACATCTTTAAATCTAGTTTCTATTTGCTTTGCAATGTTGCAGCAGTTTTCAAAACCAGAAATTCAAAACTCTTTGAAGAATTCTAATAAATCCCTGATATGCTTTAAAGTAATATCTGTTTTGGCTTTGTAATAATTTACTTGCAAAGTTTATTACCCCATCTCCAGAGTTCTTGACCCTGCACTCAGGCTGTAGAGTTCATATTTGTGCAGATGCACAGAGATGGGCCCCAGGGATGGACAAGAAGTCCCCCTCCCACTAAAATATAGGCATTGGTCCCATGCAAAGTCCTCCCTTTCTCCCAAGGCAACCATTGCTGCCACCGCTCTGCCTAGATGTCTACTGCCTCCCTTGCCACTGCAAATCTGGGTCCAGGTTCTAATCCTAGAAGCCCCCTTGGGGACTCAGGGCATCCCAGACTATCCCAGGTACACGCATGCCAGGAGGCCAAGCCAACTGCTTAGCCATTCATTGAGCAGATCTGAGCCCACACACAACCAAGCTGCAGCCTCACTGCTCATACCCTCACTCTATCATTACATGTGACCTCACTTACAAAACACAAGTTCAAAGATAAAATAATTAAGAATTTCAAGTCCAGGGGCGCCTGGGTGGCTCAGTCGGTTAAGCAGCCAACTTTGGTCATGGTTTCATGACCAGGTCATGATCTCACAGCTCAAAGGCTTGTGAGTTTGAGCCCCACATAGGGCTCTGTGCTGACAGCTCAGAGCCTGGAGCCTGCCTCCGGTTCTGTGTCTCCCCCTCCCCTGCTCGTGTTCTGTCTCTCTCAAAAATAAATAAACATTTTTAAAAAAAGGTTTTTTTAAAAGAATTTCAAGTCCTTAACAGAGTATTAAACCGAGGGTGGGGTCCCTTTCGAGAGCAGGACCCTGGGTGACTGCATAGAAGATGACTGCCTAGGAAGCCTGCCTAGGGGATGAGTAATGCAAAGTAGAAAAGAAAGTCTTTAAAAATAGTATGGGGGCACATTTTTAAAGCTCTTTGAATACCTTACAAAACAGCACTAAAGATTTAGGCACCAAAGATTTTGAAGTGGGAAAAGTACATTAAATTTGTATTTTAGAAAGATCACTCTGGCATCTAATCAGATAATAAGACCAGCAGATCAACTAAAAAATGTATAATCTAGGCAAACAATTTTGAAAGACTGGATTTAGGGCTAGTAACAGGTTTAAGGAAAAACCATACTGTTTTGACTACTAAATATGTGCTAGGCACTTTATAAACATTATTTCTAGTCTTCTAACAACCTCTAAGGTGTATATTATGCTGATTTTGCACCTGAGGCAGCTGAAACCATTGGGGTCTAGTTACCTAAGGTCACACAGTAAGCAGAGCAAAGCCAGCATTAAGCCCTGAGCATACCCTCCCCGTACTGAGCAACATCTCCTCTGAGCTCAACGAGAATTCCCCAGAATGTGGTCACCGATCTATGCAAAGCTTCAGGGAGAGGAATTGGTCAAAGATTCTGTTAAAATTTTCCCCTCTCCATCTTACAGCCTGGAAAGTCCTCCCAGCTACCCATGTTTCCTTTATGTGTATTTCAAAAGATCCTGTAAAATTAAGAAGACCAAGGTCTAAACGGTGAGACTTTGCTATAGATTCCTTCCAGGTCATGTGTGCATAGTGCCTAATACATAGCTCGAATTCTATAAATATTACTTTCCTTTTCTTACTACTTCTCCAGTAATGGTCCCACGGTGTTCAAGTTTGATTTGGTTTGATCGGGTTTTTCCTTTTCTTTTCCTACCATGCTTGTACCCCACCTAACCCCATCAATCGGCAATGATTGTAAATTTGCCCAAAAGGCCATCAGAAATGTGTGAGTTTTCCAAGCTTTGGAGACGTTACCCTCATTCAGTTCAGAAATAGCACATGAGACAGGGTAGGGCAAGGTTGGGAGAAATGAAAGAGATAAGGATGTAAATGAGTGAGGTGATTAGCACCCAGGCATCATCCAATAAATGTCAACAGCCTGTCAGTCACAAGAGAAGGATCTTTAAAGAGCTCTTCTATTATCTATTACAGAGCAGTTGAGAACTCTTGCGCAATGAACATCCTTAGGCAACACACAGGGAAACAGAGTCACAGCCTTATTCTGAAAGTCACGATGCATTCATCAGTCAACAAAAATGTATTGAATGTCTACTATGACAAAGACGCCATGCTTGGTATTTCCCATCCACTTAACCATTAAGGTCTTGGAAATTGGTTATGTTGGAAAATATTATATTTGGTCATATATGTAAAAATGAAGAGAATGAGAGCCATTGACTTATTTCATCAGGTCTTGGGCCAACTCTCCACAACTCATGGCATTCAGTTACAATCAGTTTGAGCAAGTCAGAAATTATTTCAGGACAGAAATTATTTTAGATTATTCAAATAACCATTTTTTAAAAATTTTTTAATGTTTATTCATGTTTGAGAGACAGAGTATGAGCAGGTGAGGGGCAGAGAGAGAGGGAGACACAGAATCCGAAGCAGGCTCCAGGCTCCAAGCTGTCAGCACAGAGCCCGATGCAGGGCTCGAACTCACGAACTGTGAGACCATGACCTGAGCGAAGTCGGACGCTTAACCAACTGAGCCACCCAGGCTCCCCTCAAATGACCATTCTATTTCCCATTGTACTATTCCTTGTGGTATTATTCCTTAAGAAGGGAATATTGATCAGGTTATCCATTTCCCAAGATTAAAATAAAGTTCAGTGATACATTCAAGTCCATACAACAGACATTTATTGGTGGGGGAGGGACATCCACATTTGCTGAGCTATAATCTTGCAGCATACACTAAGTAGCCCCTGGTCACGTGTCCTCCTTTAATTTCACAATGACTATTATTACCTCCATTTTACAGAGGAGGAAATTGAGACTCAGAGAAGTGAAGTAATTGACCACATATCACAACACTAGTACAGAGCTGAGCCAAAATTTGATTTGTTCTATTTAATTTCAAGTGACTTCCATGTGTCAGAGTTCAGAACCTGTGCAGCTATACACAATTTACTCCAAGTCACTTGACTAGAACAAAAAGCTAGCACATAAGTGTAAATCTGTCCCAATCCAAATATGTGGTCTCATTATCTAAGTCAGGCTTACTGCAACCTATTTCTACTTTTTATAACAGCTTTATTGTGCCATAATTTATAAACTATACAACTTTCCAATTTAAACTGTATAGTTCAGTGGTTTTTAGTATATTCACTGTTATACACCCATCACCACAATCAGTTTTAGAACATTTTCATCACCCCGAAAGGAAACCCAGATAACCATTAGCAATCATTCCCCGTTTCTACACAAATCCCCCAAACCTAGCCATCTATTTCTTTAATGACTCTTACTCTCCTGCAGAGCTAGTCACTATGCTGCAAATAATATAAACCAAATAGTGTATGCTCCCTGGGGTTTAAGTAAAATGAAAGTCACAGAACTTAACATTTTCATAACAGGTTCATCAAGGTACATCAGCTCTTGTAATAAACTGGGAAATCATTGTTTCCGCCACTGATAATCCAGGCAAACTGAGAAATAGCGTGAATTAGCTTGAGTTAAACAGTTGGCTACAGTTGTGCCCTGTATACTCTGCTTAGCAACAACCGTCTGGTCTTCCAATGATGAAAGAGCCCTGGGAGCTGAGTACTGACTCGGTGGAATGTGTGGAGCGCTGGGTGTGCAGGGTGCTGGAAGGCAGGAGATTAAGGAGCGCTGGCAAGCGTGGGCTGGAAGGAGAGGACAGCACTGAAAGACATGTGTGTGTCCTGTGCGGGGAGGAGAGTGCATCACACAGAAGGATCGGAAAGACCAAGTAGAGCCAAAGGACACCTGGTTGATCTTTCAAAAGGCGGACTGGAGTTGTGGGAAGTATCCAACCCCTAAGCCACACATCTGGGTACATGCCCTCTATTCACTACTCTTAACTCCTCATTTCTCACCAACCCTTATGGGAACGTCTCATCATTTTCATACATATTGGATCCCATGTCTCAATGTGGCATAAGTACTCCTGCTGATCTGTTACAGCCCTGAAGAGCATCCCTCATCATCCTGCTCACTCTACCCATTTCCTCCTTCCTCTCCTCATCTCTCAGGTGTTTCCCTCAGTTACATGGGCATGGTTGCCACGGCAGGCCACCGGCCGGGTCTGACAGATGACCTGGGGCTTTGGTGCTTGGGCCCCGCCCCCCCTGGTTAGGCAGGTACTCTCTTCAAATGAGAGCCTGCAAAAATGACCTCTTCACACTGAGATGGGAGCCCTGTGGAGATGGTAAACACTACCTGTAATCCTATCACCTAGAGACAACCACCCTTAACATCTCAGTGATTGTCTTCCAGGCATTTTATATATATACAAAATTTTATTTTTATGTATATATATAATTATATATATATATGTAAACATATATAGCACATATAACATATATGTGGATTATATGCAGCTATAGCTGTATGTACATATCTATAGCTACAGATAGCTCTATGTCTTTTTTCATTTAAGATTATATAATCAATATTTTCTCAGGTCAATGAATATTCTTAGGAAACAAGGTTTTTTAAGTACCTGACTGACATTTCCTCTCATAAATATAACTGTTTTAAGCATTTTCCTGTGGCTAGACATTTGAGTTTTTCAGGTTTCTATCAAAGTAATACCATAATAAATATTTTGTACATAAATTTAGCTGTGCATTTATGTTTATTTTCTGAGCTAAATGCTTTATGTGTGTATTATCTCATTTAACCTTCACAAAAATCTCTGAGATAGGTTCTATTATTATCTCTATTTTACAGATGATGGGTGTCATAGAGAAGTAAACCACCCAAGCTCACAAAGGAAGAAGACAGAGGAGTCAGGGTTCAAATGCAAACAGCTGTACTCCAAAGTCTGCTGTAACTTCGAAGACAATGGAATTACATGGAATCAAAGACTGTGGAGATTTTATTTGTGTGTTTTGCTGTATAAGAGCAATTCCTGGGGGTGCCTGGGTGGCTCAGTCCATTAAGTGTCTGACTTTGGTCATGATCTTGCGGTTGGTGAGCTTGAGCCCCATGTCAGGCTCTGGTGACAGCTCAGAGCCTGGAGCTGCTTCGGATTCTGTGTGTGTGTGTGTGTCTCTCTCTGCCCCTCCCCTGCTCATGCTCTCTCTCTCTCTCTCTCTCTCGCTCTCTCTCTCTCTCTCTCTCTCTCTCTGTCTCTCTGTCTCTCTCAAAAATAAACATTAAAAAAATTAAAAGAAAACGAATCTATTTAAAGTGGGGGGGGAGTTAAAGAGATTGACAAAGCTATTATATGCAGAATCATTGTAAACTGTTTCTCACTTTCTTCAAGTCTTTTAATATTGCCTTCCCACACCTAATTCAACACCAATATTTGTCGTGACTTGCCTTTCACAAAGCATTCAACAAAGCGTTTTCAAAATATTCAATTGACTTTTCAGATGAAAACACCTCTTATCTCGCACATATTTTATTAGTTTACTTAAAATTCAATTAAATGACATAATGACAGTATGCACTTCATAATTTGTATTTCTATAATAGTTGTGTTAGTGTTCTAGGGCTGCCATAACCAAAACCACAAATGGGGTGGCTTAAACAACAGAAATTTCTCCCAGTTCTGGATGCTAGAAGCCCAAGATCAAAGAGCCATCATGTTTGGCTTTTGGTGAGACTTCTCATCCCGGCTTGTAGACAGCTGCCTTCTGGCTATGCCCTCATATGTCCTCTTTTCTGTAGATGTTCTGATGCCTTTTCCTCTTCCTATAAGGACATCAGTCCTCTTGGCTTAGGGCCCCACCCTTATGGACTCATTTAGCCTTAACTCCTTTCCTAAAAGCCCTATCTCCAAATACAGTCACACTGGGGGTTAGGGCCTCAACATATGAGTTTGGTGAGGGGGACATATTTCCATCTAAAACAACAACATATGTATTTCACATGCAGATATTGGATTTTTCTCATCATGTTTGGTAATAAATAGATGTGGGGCAATACAACAGACTCTCAGGTAAGTTTACAAATCAGTACATAAGCACTAAAGGGCAGAGATATCTAGAGTGGCCTACTCACCATCAGTCAGTCTGTTAGAAAGGAAATGGTGAGCATTGTTCAGCCACCCTAAATGAGGTCATTTACAGGAATATCTGCAGTATTATGCTTATATTTTTTTCAATGTGTCAGCTTTTAAAAGATCCTAGTGACTCCAATGAGCCCTACTCTACGTCTCACTTCCCCCTCCTCCCTCCTTTTGCTACTAATATTATTTCAATTCTTCTATAATTTTCCTCTATAACTTAGTGCTTGAAATTCTATTTCTTGTTTCAGTAATTTTAGAGAGTTTATCTCGACACCATCACCTGCCAGATGAGCAAATTAGTACCCTCATAATTGCCTTCCATATTTCCCCCCATCTCCATGTCCCAACCTCTAAACACTATATTATTATTTTTGCAATGTCTGGGTTTCTAATATTAGTTTTCCAATCTGCAGCTGTACTTAACTCATAAGTGTTTATACAATGATTCTAAAAATTGGGGGAGGGGGGACAGCATTAAGAGTCTGTAAGCATTAACAACAAAAACAATAGTATGGTTGGGCCCATAAAGAAGGAAATGGCAATTCTATCTCCACAAATCTGGGTTGCTTAAGGAAGCATGATACAAGTATTACAGGCAAAGGGATCTTCATTTCTTATATCCATCCAGTGTGACAGAAAAAAGTAACAGATGCTGATCTGATTCATATTCTGCTTTGATAACCTCTTTTCATTTTAAAGCTTCTATGATTGTCTCTTTATTTTTAATGTTCTAAAATTGCATGATGATGTGTCTAAAGGTGAATCTTTTGTTTCCATCCATCCAGCTGAGTATTCAGTGCCATGTTGTCACTCTAAAGATTGCATCCTTCAGGTCTGGGAATTTTTTTTCTATTATTTATTACTTTCTCTCCTTTTTTCTCTCTTTTTTTCCACAGTGGTGGATAACATGGAGCTCAGGGCCATCTAATTGTGTGCCTTATTTCTGCCCTCTAGCCCTGCTCATACCTAAGCTAAGAGGTACCAGCTCCATTTTACAATGATTTCTGCTAGGCATTCCTGACTCTATAATTTGGTGAATTTGACAAAACGCAGTTCATGATGTGCAGTTCTAGCCCAATGGTCGCAGTTCATGATGTGCAGTTCTAGCCCAATGGTCATTTAATGTCTCATGGACAGGTGGTGCTCCATCTCTCCCAAGACTCTGTATCACATCAGTGATTTTTGAAAGATTCCAGAATGTTATGTGTCTGCACTGTGATTTTTCTGTTGAGGTTGGCTGTAAACTGCACATGGTATCTTCTCTGACTACCGATACATCTAGTAGTCTGCCAAGTTGTATGGCCCAAGAGGCAGAGCTGCTGGCAATACAATCTGGACCTGTTGAAAGCCTTTTTCTGTTCCGGGCCCCACTTGAATTTGGCAGCTTTTTCTCTTAGCAACATATAGTTCAGAGCAGTATTAACAGTATGGGACTTGCTATCTCCATAGCCTAAAAGGAACTTAAGACATTGTCTTTCCTCCTTAGTGGGAGGAGATACAAAATCCAATATTTTTTTCTCTAACTTGGAGAGGTTGCTCCAGCAAGCCCCATACTGGACTTTTAAAAAGTTCAGTAATGTGGCATGCTCCTGCACCTTCATAGGGTTTATCACTGCTCACCTTCTGGAGCACAGCTGCACTTCCTGTGCCTTGCTCATCTGGTCTGATTAAACTGCTATTATCAATACAGTGAACCAGGTAACGTTCTATGGGGTTTCTAGATGGCTTGGATCCCTTCAGACTATATTATAATAGAAAGCAGAGGGGCGCCTGGGTGGCGCAGTCGGCTAAGCGTCCGACTTCAGCCAGGTCACGATCTCGAACTCAGTGAGTTCAAGCCCCGCGTCAGGCTCTGGGCTGATGGCTCGGAGCCTGGAGCCTGTTTCCGATTCTGTGTCTCCCTCTCTCTCTGCCCCTCCCCCATTCATGCTCTGTCTCTCTCTGTCCCCAAAAAAATAAATAAACGTTGAAAAAAAAAATTATAATAGAAAGCAGAGAATTAACATAGCCTGGGGCTGATACTAGCTTCAGGCTATGTTAATTCTCTGCTTTCTGTGTAATATGTATTATTCTAATCAAAATAAGTCAGAGAAAGACAAATACAATTTCCCTCATTAAATGAAATTTAGGAAACAAATGTTTATAGCAGTGTTATCAGCAATAGCCAAATTATGGAGAGACCAAATGTCCATTGATTGATGAATGGATTAAAAATATGAGGCATATATATATATATATAACACTCTCGGCATATTACTCAGCAATCAAAAAGAATGAAATCTTGCCATTAGCAACAATGTGGATGGAACTATGCTAATCAAATATGCTAATCAAAATAAGTCAGTCAGAGAAAGACAAATATATGGTTTCACTCACATGTGGAATTTAAGAAACAAAATAGAAAAACATAGGGGAAGGGAAGGAAAAATAAGATAAAAACAGAGAGGGAGGCAAACCATAAGAGACTCTTAAAGACAGAGAACAAACTGAGGGTTGCTGGAGGGGAGGTCAGTTGGGGGTGGGCTAAATGGGTGATGGACATTAGGAGGGCACTTGCTGGGATGAGCACTGGGTGTTCTAGGTAAGTGATGAATCATTGGGTTCTACTCCTGAAACCAATACTACACTGCATGTTAGCTAACTTGAATTTAAGTAAAGAAATTTTTTTAAAAAACATAGCCTGAGCCTAAACTATAAATGTATGCTACTGTCCTTCCTTATCCTTTCTGACAGGGATAGAAAGGATGGCACTCATCAGATAAGTGACCACATACCATGTACCTGAGGCTGTTATCTGCGGTGGCAAAGATTTTACATCTGATATAGCTGCTGCAATCATGGCCATTAATTGGTGACGTTCACTGTTATCTTCCAGAATCTACCTGAGTTGTGTAGAAACCAGACTGGTGAATTAAATGAAGATACGATGGGAGCCACTATCTCTTGATCCATCAGGTCTTTAAGGATGGCAGTAATCGCTGCCTTTCCCCCTGGATTCAATATTAGTTTTAATTTACTCACTTGACCAGAGTTTTCTTTTTGTCCTGTTTTACTACGATACTCTTATAGCACATGCCAAGGGAAAATTTCACAATTGTAAATACATTCCAGTTGTACATCATGGGATGGCGTTAATATCTGACCTCCGCTCTAATAGAGGATTCACGATGATGCTTCTGGTCCCCTGGTATCAATGCCACCTAGGAACCTCTGTCCAAGAATTCTTGGGAACTGAACATATTTCCCTTTCCCCATTGTCTGGTTACATGACTGAATAGCTAAGATTCCTTTGAAAAAGAGTTGAGGAACCATATGTTATAATGTTGCAGTCTTTCCTCCTGAAGACCTGACTATTGCTTCACTCTAATGGATCCCACGCCTGAAAACTAGCTCATGGCTAGAAATTGGGCAAAGGTTTATGACTTTTTATTGTTCCAGTTTCCCTCTACTACCTGATCATCTATCCTTGATTTATTTTTGTTGTATAGATTGAGCAATACCCTTGGTGACTGCCCAAATATCTTTCTCCTAGGAACACTGTGCTTTGTTAACCATCTGCATCATTCTCTAGAGACCAGCCACCTTTGGCTCCCAGTTTGAACTCGGTGCTCATTACATTAATGGCATCTACCTCACTCTGATGGTTAAGTGCCACCACCTGACTTCTGTTATTTTGCTATTCTGGTATTTTGGTATCATGTCCATTGCCATCAGTGAGTAGAGTTCTGATATCACATCTTCCACCATTCATCTTGGGCTACAAAGGACAGCTGTAATTGGGCTTCTCTTTGATGCTGATGACCCTCTCACCTGTGCAGACCTTATAGCTTTGCTGGCAGTCTGTATCTAGATTGGTCAATAAAGGAGTGTACAAGACCCAGACTCCTCTCTCTTCAACAATTTTGAAGCGCCATCCTAGCTCCAGAGCTCCCTCTAGGATTCACTGGGTCTTTGTTAACAACTTCATCACTCTACCTTTTTCTTCCATTCAATACGGCTTTCTTCACTCCCCAACAGGCACTGGCCCAAGGAGCACTCCCCAGTAACTCCCTGGATGGAGATCTTTTCCTCAAAATCTTCTTCCCAGCAACTGAGAAAGTGGACCCTAAAATGAGATTTTGGCACTGAACCAACAACTGATTACCTAGCGAAGACGACCCCATTGTGATCATGGGCCAACTGACTCCCTTCAGCTGAGGCAAGGATTAGAGGACTCATCTAAGAGCTACTGGACATCAATAATATCCTAGAAGCTTGGGGAATGAAAGTTTCAATTCTAGAAGAGGGAGCCTGGACAGTACACCAACAGCATCTACTACCTTTGTGTTCTCCAATCACTCCTTTTTCTTAGTAGACCACTCCTGTTTTATGTTGCAATATATTTTTTACTTCCTCATAGAATGCTAATTAAAAATTTTAAAAATACTCTTGCTGTTCCTTAAAGTAACTGCTTCCATTAAGGTCAGCAACCTTTATGGTCTATTTTGTTTTTGTCTTTCTTTCCGCACCCCCCCCCCCACTTCGGTATTTCTGGTTGTCCTCAAAATATAGTGCTTCGTGGTTGTTTAAGAATGAAAGACCATGGAGGCCCCTGGCTGGATCAGTTGGTAGAGCTTGTGACTCTTGATCTCAGGGTTGTGACGTTCAGGCCCACGTTGGAGGTAGAGTTTACTTAAAAAAAAAAAAAAAGACTATGTTGATTTGCATGGGAGTCCACTGGTCTTTTATAAGTCTGTTTCCCCAGCATGCCTTTCTACTAATTGGGAGTGTTGACCACAAACCAGTGGTGATATTAACTGGCAGGTTTCTCTTTGGGTGATCTGGAGGGGTCCACATAAGCAGTCAGGGGTGCCTTCATCCCAAATGTCCAAACAAGTGAGGATTTGTCCTGGAGCGCTAAATCCTGCTTAAAACCCTAAATTTTCCCATGTAGAGAGTTCAAATTCTTTAAAGAACAGTCTTTGGGTTTTATCTTGGGAGTAAATAATATTGCCACTAGTCACTATGCATGTGTAGGGAGTCCAGAATATTTTTACAGATTTTCGTACTTAGTGTTAAACTGTCCTACATAAAAACTTGCCAATTTATTTGCCAACGTATTCTCGCCATTTCACCACACTCTTGAAAGCACAAGCTATTACTGACTTGTAAATGTTTGCCAGTTTTATAAGTAAGATACTATATTGTCATTTAATTTGCATCAAACCTTTTTTCGTATATTGATGAGCTCCTACAGGTGTTCAAACCTGTAGGAAGACTAGGACAGCGAGACAAGCTTTAACATTCATAGCATTGTGTTTTTCTGTTCATTTTCATATTTCAGAGAGGTCACAGCTAGAAAAACATGTTTATCGCTATGCCATTTTTGAAAATATTCACCTCTTAGCATATTTATAGTCCATCTGAAGGGTAAATGAATTCCGCACTGTTTTTACCAGCCAGGTATGATTTGTAACAATTTATGCTTCCTGTCTCAAATCCTTAACATTAAGGATATATTTAGGCAGCTGTATGAGCTATGTCATTTTTCCCAAAATAACACACTGACCCTAAACCAGGCAATCAGATAATAAGGAATTACTGTGCAATGAACACTGTAAACAGACAAAATATTTCTGAACGTGAGGAGGATTTGACCTGTCCAAGGAGCTCTGTCATATTCAGATGTTCCATCATGATATTTCTGGGTTTCTCTTGCAAGCTTCAGCTATGATTTCTTCATCTGTCAGTCAGGAGTCGGCCTATCCTGCCCACAAGCATGTCCTGCACTCTTCCCATTGGCCCAGGAGAGAGTGACAGATGGCAGCAGCTGTGGCCTCTGTCAGTCCCAGGCTCCACCTTCAGCCTACAGAGATCACTGATTGAAATGCATCAGAGATCACTCAGCTGTTTATTAAAGAACCCACCTAGAGGGCCAGCATCTTGTGCACTTACACGTGAACTGAATCTAGAAGGTCTGGTTCAGAGAAAAACCAATATCCAGCCCTATCCCCTTCCTCCCCCCCCCAACACCTGGCAACGCAGAGCACAAACTAGGGCCTAGTGCCGCAGGCATGTCAGACATGTGTGTGCAAACTGGCAATCAGTAGATCAACCTTAGTTCCTGAGAGAAAAGTAGGCAAAATGGAAAGGGTCTGACCAAGCATTCTGGAGTTGGGTCGGCAAGAACCTGTGGATAGTGTTCCACAAACAGGTGTTTGCAACACTCGCCGGGTATGTCTCAGGAACTCCACAGTCACTAAATCTGGAACTAGAGTAAATGATGAGGAGGAAGTGGGATGAGAAACAGGCAACATCCCATAGTGCTAAGACCTCTCAGGGACCCTGGAATGAAGAGATCAGTGATTTTTATCCAGCTGCTTTTCTGAGCGTGCAGCTTTTGGGGTATATGTTTAGCATTAGTTTTGAGGTGATGACTGGATACTAGCATTCTGTGCATAGGGCTGAGGGCCGACTGCCTTCTAAGAGCTCCAATATTCTGAATTTGGGACCCATATTGACCCCAGGGCTCCTCTACTGCACTAGAGTATCAATAATCTCTGCAGGCTGAGCGACAGGGCGAGGCTGACAGCAGCATCTGCTGCTCGTCCATCATCTCTTCTGGCCAATAGAAACAGCGCATAGTCCCTGTGGCCTGGGAAGGCCCTCATTCTCCCTCTCCAGTGGTTGTGCCAGATGAAGAAGTCATTACTACTCAGGGCTGGAAAAGAAACCAAGGATGCCTGGAGGGAATAAAAGAATGAGAGAACAGGATACAGTCAGCCAGTTGGTCACTGGGGCACATTACAGCCTCTGGGCACTCTTTCCAGATGCCTTGCATTTTTCAGTGTGCAGCCGCTTTCCCCATCCCTGCACTAGGGGAGTTCAAGGTTTCAACATCCTTGTACACTGTAGCAATTGGGAGAGTGATAGGGATGTCTTGAGAAAGAGAAAGCAATGTGGGAGCCCAAGAAGAGATTCAACATACGCTCATTGTTTTGAGATTAATTCAGGAAGCTCAGGAAGGAGCCATGGGTCAATGTGTGTCTTTTGTGGTTGCCTTTCATCACTATTTTCATGTGCTGTTTCTCAAAGCCCTTATGGTTATTATCAGTGATGATAATACTAATAATATCTCCTTTCTGAACCATGCACAACATTGACAAAGATTTTTCACATTCATGACTTCACCTGAAGCCCTTGGAAATAAAGGAAGTGTGTGGAATCATGCCCATTTTAGAGATAAAAACCCAAAAGGTCAAAAAAGGTGACAGGAGTCCCAAGTAACAGAACTGAGAAGAGGCCAAGATGGAACCCGACCTCAGATGTTATGCTTCCAAGTCCAGGGCTCTTTCCACACTCACGGCTCACATTACATCGGTCTTGTCTGCAACTCAAGTAACACCAGTCAACTGTGATCCAGAAGCAGGGGCAAGGTGAAATACCCAGCACCTAGGAAGTTCGGGGGATGTTTTCATCATGATGTAATTTCCATGAAGGGAGCCACACCCATGCTGTTAGTGGGGGGTAGGGAGGGCGCTCACACAGGTCCACATAATACACTGCAATGCTTCCACTCTCCAGATCAATGACTGCTAAACTGGAGTCACTGATAATCTCAGTCCCTTTATGAAGAACATCCCCTCTCATGTGAGATTCAACATCATTTTCTCAAATCTTTACTAACTGAAAAAGGGACTCAGTAACAAACAAAATAAGTCAGTTGATTTATACTGGACGCTGAAAGGTAGAGTCCTACATGCTCATGTATGTGCATGTGTGCTTTCAAAAGCAATATGATTCACTTCACTAGCCCACAGAAAACAATACTGAACATTTAAGAATAGAATTCATACAGAAAACATTTAGATATGGCAGAGCATACACAGAGCAGAAAGTTAGCTGTCCTCAAACCATTGTCAACTTCTTTTTTTTTTTAATTTTTTTTTAACGTTTATTTATTTTTGAGACAGAGAGAGACAGAGCATGAATGGGGGAGAGTCAGAGAGAGGGAGACACAGAATCTGAAACAGGCTCCAGGCTCTGAGCTGTCAGCACAGAGCCCGACGCGGGGCTCGAACTCCCGGACCGTGAGATCATGACCTGAGCTGAAGTCGGCCGCTTAACCGACTGAGCCACCCAGGCGCCCCTGTCAACTTCTAATAAATGATGTTTCAGTTTCCCTCCCTCAGCATTCATACTTTTAAATGTTCTTTTCTTTGCCTTTTACCTCGCTTCATGAAAATGGAATATATGACAATAAAATCTTTTCCCCTAGACCTTCTAAAATATGTAAGAAAAGAATTCTGTTGCTAGCTTGAACTAAATAAAGTAAAACAGCATGACCAACCAGTGTCTCATTATTTTGAAGAGGATCTTTTTGCTGTTTTGACTTTCCACACTAATTAAGAGATTTGGATTAGACCCTGGAGCTTGGACAGACTTTCACAAGCCCTCAGAGTAACTCTTAGCATACTTGGATTCATAAACCCTAGAGTGCATGACATTGCCCGAAAAAGATCCACAAAGTACATCAGTTAACCAAGAAGAATAACAATTCTTGATCTCTTTTAGATAGTTGTCAGAAGGATTAGGGATATGAGATGAGACCATTAAGAATGTATAAAAATGGAAATTCCACTAAGATCCAAATTATTCTCTGTACTAGAAAAGCAATGAAATCTTTGATCTTTCTCTAACTTGATCCCAGAGCAGACTTCTCCTACTCTTAAGTCCATTTTCCTCTCAAGTTGTAGGAGCTGAAACAAAGAAGAGGAAGGAATAGGAAAAAGTAAGGAAAAATTAAAAACCATACCCCTGAAGCATACCATCACCTCCTCTAAGCACAAATAAACTGTAAAATGTATTGAGCCAATTATATAATATACTCTCTTATTGAGGAACAGGCAAGAAGCTATAACTCTATTCTTTAAAGTATATCAAAGATTGTCTTTATGTTCGATTTTGGAATAAAATTAAGCAGCAGTTCTAAAGTAATGTATGATCAATATCATTCAAAATGTCCATACTAAAAAAGAAAAAGAAAAAGCATTCTAGCATTCAATGTGCCTTTACTGCAAATCACAGTGGGACTGTAAAATTTAAAAAGTAACTCCCAATACCAGCTCCTATATTCCTTAGAGCAGTGGTTCTCAAACTTTATCATGCATCTGAATCACTTAGAGGGCTTATGAAAACAGATCCCAGGTCCCACCCCCAGAGCATCTGATTCAATAGGCCTGAGAATCTGCATTTCCAATAAGTTACCAGATGCTGTTGATGCTTCTAGACTGGGGACCATACTTAGAGTACCACTTCTATAGAGGAATTAAGAAAACAGGAAATAATAAAGGGCCTTTGGCTTTGGGCCAAAGAAATTTATTGATTAAATAGAGGGAAAAGTTTCAGAATAGTCAATTCATTCAACAAATATGTAGGTTCCCACTAGAGGCCAGTAACTGTTCTAGATACTGGAGATACAGTGGTAAACAAAACTGGCAAGATCCCTGGAGTAGATGCATGATAAGTGGGTAGTCAAGAGTGGTGGTATAGGGGCACCTGGGTGGCTCAGTCCATTGGGTGTCCGACTTTGGCTCAGGTCATGATCTCACAGTTCGTGGGTTCGAGCCCCATGTGGAGTTCTGTGGTGACGGCTCAGAGCCTGGAACCCACTTCAGATTCTGTGTCTCCCTCTCTCTCTGCCCCTCCCCATGCTCTCTCTCTCTCTCTCAAATAAATAAAATAAAAATTAAAAGAAAAGGGTGATATAAAGAAAAATGAAGTAGAATAAGTGGGTGAAAATGATGGAGGTGGGGTACT
Source organism: Prionailurus bengalensis (assembly GCF_016509475.1). Taxonomy (NCBI): domain Eukaryota; kingdom Metazoa; phylum Chordata; class Mammalia; order Carnivora; family Felidae; genus Prionailurus; species Prionailurus bengalensis. The sequence goes on from NC_057349.1 coordinate 105,756,636, forward strand.
ATTAGACCTGGTGTTTAGAAAAAGCCTCTTTGTATAGGGGCTTGAATTAAGTGAAGAAGGAAGCCGTGGCAAGGAAGACTGCAGGAGCAGTCTAGGCAGAGGAATAGCAAAGTTCAAATACATGTTCTGCCATTGCTTCTACGTGTTTCATAACCAACCTTCATTCAACAAAGAAATTAAATGTCAGTGTAGCATACTAATTTTTTATTAAAAGAAAAATGTCATGTGAACATCATTTAGCCAAATAATAGAGCTATCGGTATGATATATACAGAAAACAGTGAACATTTTCTAAATTGAATGGAAAGGATCTCAAAATTCGATGCTAGAATGGCTAAACATTTAAGATGGATGAAATTAATAAAGCAATGGATCACTGACTCATGTGAAAACTTCAATGTGGGATTAATTTAATGAGTAATAAAATGAAAAAATATATACAGATAAAATTTTAAAAAGCAGGTGTTACTCCATTAAACTATATTGTACCAAAGATAAAGCCACATTTAAAAGTTAACATTGTTTTTATGTACTGTTGGACTCTTAGAGAAGAAAACAAGAATATCACAATGAATTCGTGTTTCCTTACACTAATGTAAACCTAATGTTTACACCTAATGTAAGCATTAAAGAGTTTTCTTTTTTTTTTGCAAAGGTGTTGACTGCATGAAGAATGAAGCAATAACCTTAAATTGTAGATGTTAATTTTAAAATTTGGAGAGGGGAGGCCAAAGATAATGACACTAATGTTGGAGAAGAAAAAGGCATTCAAGTCACAATTTTAGCTGAAAACCGGAAAGGATTCTTTCTGCCAAGTACAATGCATACTTTGAATTTGTTACTAAGAGACATGGCCTCAACTGTGCAGCTAGTAATGGCTTTTGCGGAACAATTTAACAATTATAAACAACATATTCTGGATCCACTCAAAATAGAACATCTTGATGAAACATACCAAATGGGACTTTAAAACTACTCTTGGACACATGACAGGAATCCTGACTAAATGTTGTCAAAGCAATTAAATTTAATTTAGTCGAGATATGGGATGCAGACTGAGAGTTAAGCCAAACCACAGAAGATCCTCAAAGAGTGAATCATGGACATTGGCAGGAAATAAGATTAATTTTGAACTTGTAGTGGCCACAGTTATTGGTATGAACTGTTGCTTGCTGTTAATAATGTTAGCAAAATTTACCAAAAAAAAATTATTATAACTTTAGCAGTTTCACTTTGTAGAGGATTTTTTAACTTTTTTAAAATTTAAAGATAATTTAAATATGTACATGTAATATGGTACTACAAAAGTAACATTCCAATAAATTATAAGGAAATTAAAACATGAAGGAAAGTTCACAGGACTATGAAGTTGATGATTCACATACAAATAATTCTGAAAAGAATTTCCATTCATACTATTTCCTGGCCATTGTCAGTCAGGTTATAGTTGATCAATATACTGCTTTTTTTTCCCCTTGGAATAAAATGATGTTAACATTTTTGAAAGAAAAGAACTTAAGAAATATTGTGTTTGATTGAGATACTGCTTTTAAAGTTGATGAACAATTGTGATATAAATGATAGCAATTTACATGAAATTAAAATATCTTTTAATATTTTATATAATAACAATACTTTCTCACACACTAAACCATAACAAAGTTTGAACCTGATTTATAAAATTCATGGTTCGGGGCACCTCGGTGGCTCAATCAGTTAAGTGTCCAACTCTCGGTTTTGGCTCAGGTCATGATCTCATGGTTTCATGGGTTCGAGCCACATGTCAGGCTCCACAATAAAAAATAAAAATATATAAATAATAAAATAAAATAAAATTCATGGTTCATTTCAAATCCAATTATTCCTTTAAGAAATTCATTGACAGTTCCAATAAATACTGCCTTATTGACAATTCCAGTAAATACATATTGAGAGCCTACTATGGGCTCTGCACTGTGCTCAGTCCTGCGGTAAGAGTGTCCAGCAAAAGGAGACAAGGTCCCCTCTCATGGAGCCTAAAAGCAAGTAGGAAGCATAGAAATTGATCAAATACTCACACCACTGAATATATTATTTCAAGTTGAGTTCTGAGATAAAGTCATGCTTCCATGAAAAGAGAATTAGTGAACTTGAGAACATATGGAAAGGTTTGAAAAGGCAGTCTCAAGTCAGCATAATATTCTTGAACTTAGTAGAGAAACCAAAGAAAAACACAGGAAAAGAGTAAGACTCAGCACCATATCTGAAGGCAGTTCATATCTCATCCCTAAAAGAGACCACTGTGTGACTGGGAAATCACCTGTCAGATAGTTTTATTCTTGTATAAATTGTGGCTTACTTTTGGTCTTAAAAAAATGGACAGTAAAAAAGAAATATTCAAAAACCAGAAGAAAAAAACCCACAAATGTTCTTACAAGTGAATAAGTGAGCAAATCATGAGTGAACTATTAACTCACATAATAACTTGGGTGAATCTCAAATGCATTTTGCTAAGTCAAAGAAGCCACACAAAGAAAGGTTACAAACTGCATGATTCCATTTCTATGATATTCCGGAACAATTACAGCGACAGAAAAGATATCAGTGGTTGCCACAGTCTGGGGCTGGGAGGCATCAGGAGGTGACTACAAAGAAGTTTGAGAGGATTTTTTTTTTGAGTGAGAAAACTTTTATATTTTGATGTAGTGGGGGATATATTCTTATATGCATTCATCAAAACTCATATAACTATATACTGCAAAGGTAAACTTTTCTGATGCAAATTATACCTTAATTAAAAATTTTTGTTTTATTTATTTTAAAGTTTATTTACTTATTTTTGAGGGGGGGGAGAATGAGTGGGGGAAGGGCAGAGAGAGAGAGGGAGAGAGAGAATCTCAAGCATGAACTGTGAGATCATGACCTGAGCCAAAATCAAGAGTCAGATGCTTAACCAACTGAGCCACCCAGATGCCCCTAAAAATTTTGTTTTAATGTACCCAAAGAAAAACGAAAAGAACAAAAATATAAAGAAATCTTGCAGTGCTGCAGCTTAGTTGGTGATTTTTCTCCAATTTACTGCATCTTCCATTTTGGAGACACCACTCCCTGCCTGTGAAATCTAGTTAGATCCTAACTGCAAGTGGGAAGTCAAGAGTAAGTGTAAGTGGTTATCTTCAGACTCTCTAGACAAACTTCCGCAGGTAGAATGAAAATGCAAATTCAAGGTAGGTCACTCTTGTGTGGTTCGCTCATTTATTCCACTCTGTTTAGATTCTGAAGTGCACTTATGTGTCAGAGTTAACCCAGACTAGAAAGGCATCTCATTTGAAGGCTATCTTGTTGATGTAGAAATGGAATGTGCTCAGTAAAATGTTTTGCAAGTCTTTGTTATGAAACCGAAGAACATAAATGAGCAGTTACTACAAGCAGTAACCTAATCTTCTGGCAGTTGTAAAGGAGCTGAACTTTGACAATAAAGGTTTTATGGGAAATATGTCTGGAATTGGTTGCCATAATAATCCATTGGTAGAAATTGGTATGGTGACCCAATTTAACAACTGCGGGCTTCAACCATGCAATAGCTAAACAAAGAACACTTGTTCCTGAAGAAGATAATTATTCTCTGTGCTCCCTGACTTTCAGAGAAAAATGTATTTGATTACCTATGCTAAAGTATATTTCCTGCCTTTTCCAACAGCTGAGGATCATAAGAGTTGAGGTACAATTATTTCCCCAAGCCTGTTTCCCAAATAACTTGCAAGTCGACCCACACTTCTCAGCAAGGAATTCACTAAATTTTAACAAGCAGACTTTTTTTTTTCCCTCAAATTGCTGGACACTTTCCAAGACTACTGATCAGTTAAGAGATGGTGAATTAGTATCTCCCTTTTCCCCTGTATCTAACTTTTATCAGGCTCCATATACATTACTATTTTCCCTGTATCTGACTATTGTTTGACTCTTTATACAAATGTGAACTACCCTATAGCCCAGATGTGAATTGGTTCCATCATAAAGGAGAATCCAGATTTAAAAAAAAAAAAAAAGTAAGCAATACTAGATCCAACCCATTGACTATAATTTCTTTGCTGCTATAATTGCCCAAAACTTGAATCTTTTAAAGATAAAAATCTTCAATTAATTGCCCCAAATTTGAATCTTTTAAAGATGAAAAATTGTCAATTTCCTTTCAACGGACACATGCAATGTCTTTCCAAATGACTCTAGGAATAGGTTTGGCTGCTTTGATATTGACATCTGGAAGTAATATTTGCTAGAATACAAAAGAAAGAACATCCTGATTTCTTTATATGAGGCTAGCATAGTCTTGCTAACAAAACCAGCTAAACATAATACAAGACAGGAAAACAGCAATATAAGTTTATTCTTGAACATAAATGAAAAATCCCAAACCAGATATTAGCAACCAAGTCCAAAGAAGTATGAGAAAGATGAGACATCACAACCTTTGTTGGTTAATACTAGGAAGCCAATTAATGTAATTAATCACATTCACAGATTAAGGAGAAAATCTGTCTGGTCATCTTAATGACCTCAATGCGAGAAGAAAATTGGCATCATTTACCAATGATGTTATTGCTCACGTAAACCAGACAAAAAAATCTATAAGTAACTTATTGGTATTGATAAGCAAATTTAGATATAAAAGCAACCAACATACAATTGTATCTCTCTTCACTAGCAGAAATAAATTAGGAAATGTAATTTAAGAAATACCATTAAGATAAAAAGGGGGAGCATCTGGGTGGCTCAGTAGGTTGAGTGTCTGACTCTTGATTTCAGCTCAAGTTCTGATCTCAGAGTCATGGGATCATGTTCCACGTGGGGCTCCTCACGGAGTGTGGAGTCTGCTTAAGATTCTCTCTCCTTCTCCCTCTACCCTACTCACTCTCTCTCTCTCAAAATAGATAAATACATAAATACATAAATAAAATTAAAAATAAAAAAATACCATTAACAAGAGCAATAAGAAGTGTAAAGTGCCTAGAATACATCTTGAAAGACATTTTCAAAGATCTAAATGAATAGAGAACTATTTCATGTTCTTTTACAGAAAGATCCAATAGGAAAAGGCTATTCCTAAATAGATCTAGAAGATTTTTCATGAAACTTAGCAAGCTAATTAAGAAACTTATATGGTAATTCAAAAATCCAAAAATAGTCTGGCTACTCTAAAGATTTAAAAAAAATCATGTAGGAACATGCCTTACTGTATATGAAGACTTATAAAGCATACTCGTTAAGGCTCACTTAGAATAAGCATGCTCACATAAAATATATATATATATATACATACATATATAATTTGTACTTCGTATTGTAAAATGTGGTGTTTTCTGGGGTGCCTGGGTGGCTCAGTTGGTTGAACATCTGACTCTTGATTTCAGCTCAGGTCATGATCTCACGGTTTGGAGCCTGCTTGGGATTATCTCTCTCCCTCTCTCTCTGCTCCTCCTCTGCTCACACGCTCATAAATAAATATAAATTAATTAATAAATAAATAAAATACTATAGTATTTTCAAAGGAAGAAACAACTTAACAGAAGACAAATGCCAGAAATAAAATCATGCATATATAAAAACTTGATTCTTGGGGCGCCTGGGTGGCGCAGTCGGTTACGCGTCTGACTTCAGCCAGATCACGATCTCGCGGTCCAGGAGTTCGAGCCCCGCGTCAGGCTCTGGGCTGATGGCTCCGAGCCTGGAACCTGTTTCCGATTCTGTGTCTCCCTCTCTCTCTGCCCCTCCCCCATTCACGCTCTGTCTCTCTCTGTCCCAAAAATAAATAAACGTTGAAAAAAAATTTAAAAAAAAAAAACAAAAAAACTTGATTCTTGTCAGATACCAGGTTGGTAAGGAAACAGTAAACTATTCAATAAATATTGCTAGGACAATAGATTACCCATATGGAAAAAATATTAATTAAAGTCCCAACCTCACACTCTACTAAAAACTACTAAAAATCAATTTCTGGTGAATTAGAGAATAAACGTGAAAAGAAAAATTCAAAATATTAGGAAGATAACATAGAACAATATATGATCTCAGGGAAAAAAAGCATTTAGTAAGCAAAACATAACAAAACCATAAAGGAAAAAATGACCATTTCAACATTAAAATTAAGAGCTTTTGTTCATCAAAAGAAACCATAAAGGAAGGAAAATACAAGTTACAAACGGGAGAAGATATTTACATTATCTATAACAAAGGGTTAGTATCCAATCTATATGTGAATGTACAAGAAGATAAGCAATCACATAGAAAACAATGTGAAAAATACATAACAGACTTTTCACAGAAGAGTAAACATTAATACCTCATTGTCAGAAGCAATTAGAAAATGAAAATGAATATCAAACTCCAGCGCGCACATAACATATCGGCCAATTTAAGAATCAGCAAGACCATGCACTGGCAAGAATGTGTAGAGGTAAGAACTTTCTCATTTCCTGTTAGTGAGGAATGTATCTAAATGATACAGTCATTTAGAAAAACATTTTGGCACTCCTTGGTAAAGTTGAACATGCATAAACCACATGACTAGTAATTTCATTCCCAAGTATATACTGCAGAGAAATTCTTTTTTTTTTTTTTTTTTTTGAGAGAGAGAGAGAGAGAGAGAGAGTGTGTGTGTGTGTGTAAACAGGGGAGGAGCAAAGGCAGAGCGAGAGAGAGAATCTTAAGCAGGCTCCCTGACCAGGGCAGAGACTGCCATGGCTCAATCCCACCACTGTGAGATCAGGACATGAACCAAAACCAAGAGACGAATGCTTCTCCAACTGAGCCACCCAGGAGGCCCTGTAGAGAAATATTATCGTATAGCAATGTATACAGCATAAAATGAATGGACTTCGGCTTTCTATATCAATATGGATGAGAGGCAAAATCATAAATTTGAGGAAAAGAAGCAGGTCACAGAAGAATACATGAAGTATGAATCAATTTACATGAAGTTCACAGATGAAGCTAAACAGTGTGTATTGTTTAAAAAATACCCATCACAAATGGTAAAACAAAGGGAAATAGACAAAGAAATGCCTTATTTAGAGAATCGTATACTTTCCTCACTCTGTTAAATCTCTATATTTTATAATCGGTTCTTCACCTCAGTGATCTCAGGACTTAGGTTAGGAATTGTGCCCTTATCCCATGGGACTCTGACCCATATTATTGTTTACAAAATGAAAGGATATCTGGTTCAAAATAAACCTAGGAAAAGTGGCCAGTAGCCTCTAACTTCATACAGTAGAAGTAATTTATAAATTTCCAGTTTCTTGTTGTCAGACTCTAATGAGGGCATACTTTTTACACATAAGAAAAACAGAAATACAGGGGCGGCTGGGTGGTTCAGTCGGTGAAGCGTTAACTCCGGCTCAGGTCATGATCTCATAGCTTGTGGGTTTGAGCCTCGCATCAGGTTCTGTCAGCACAGAGCCTGGGGCCTGCTTCAGATTCTGTGTCCCCCTCCCCTGCTTGTGCTCTGTGTGTCTCTCTTTCTCAAAAATAAATAAAACATTTAAAAATTTTAAAAAATAAATAAATACAAAGAATGTGTCTGTGATAAACCTACTAAAATCTACTTAGTACCTTCAAGGTATTTGTACAAGCCCATGCTTATCAAGATACAAAATATTAGTAGATGTTTAAGCCCCAGGCCCTGCTAAGTAAATACTGGAACATTATACAACCAATAAGGTCTTTTACCTGAGCATTTATGTAGCAATTCTCTAGACAAAACCAATACCTACGGCAAATCCTTCTTGTGACTCAGAATGAGAAACTGTGCTAACCCACTTCTAGAAAAGAGGTCATAGAACCAGTAACGTGCACGAGCACTGGCTCTCCATTTTTTGGCTGATCTCAGGATGTTTTTCCGTGATCTCAGGATTACTGAACTCCTAAACATCAGCTCCCTAAACACATAAAATGAACATAATAACAGGGCGGTTAGAAAGATTGAGTAAAATATATGTGAAGTGCCAACTAAGTATTCAAAAATGTTATTATTGATGCAATTATTAAAATATTGTATCAGTAACATCTACATTTATCTGGAGCCCTTACAATTGAGAATGCCCAGAAGACACTTTTTGCTGCTGTTTGAGTTTTTCTTACACGAGCTCATTGGCTTAAACATTTTTCTTACATGAGCTCACTGGTCTAAAAATTCTTTATGCAAAGAAATGGAGGTAGAAATTAATTTATTGATTAACTGGAAAATTCAATGATTCCTTTTGCTGTCTATACAGCTTGTATGTGCAGGTATAGCTTGAAGTGATAGAGTGTAAGTTTTCAGAAACTCCAAGGAACAGATACATTTGATCCATCTCTCATAAAGAGGCATTTCAAACTATAATCAATAGACAAAAAAGACAAACTATAATCAAAAGACAAAAAAATTGCTTCATCTTAAGGAAACATCCAAAACTTGCCTTTAAAGATGCATAATAATTTTTGCATATACTTCTCGTTGTAACACATTTCAAAAGAAAGAGAAAGACACAACCATAATAAAACTCTTGTACTCACTCCCCAGCCCTATCAAATTTTGCTAGGTTTGCCTCAGGCTCTTTTAAATCATAGAAATCCCCTGTGCACCTCTCCGTATTCCCATTTCCCTCCCTTCCCAGTAGTAGCTTAATCCTATTTCTTTTGTGGTTTTCATGTTATTAGCGTCTATATATGTACCCATAAAAATATACAGCATTGTTTCACAGGTTTTCAACTTCTACAGAAACAGTATAATCCCATTTTGGCAACTATCTTTTATTTGTTGGCAATGCTGTTAGATTTAACCATGTTGGTACTTATAGTTCTATCTGCTGTAGAGTGTTTCATTGTATTGATTAATGCATCACAATTCATTTATTCTTTTCACTTTTATAAGTTTGTTGGCTTTTTATTTTACCTTATTTTGTTTGAGGTGGGTTTTTTTTTTTTTTGGTTATGTTTTGTTTCGTTTTTGCTACTTCAAAATACAGAACTACCTCCTTTCATTGAACTTCACTCTATTGTGCTTCACAGATACTGCTTTTTTTTGAAAATTGAAGGTTTGTGGCATCCTTACATCAAGCAAGTCTATCGGTGACATTTTCCTAGCAGCATTTGCCCACTTCATGTCTTGTGTCATATTTTGGTAATTCTCACAATATTTCAACGTTTTCATTATTATTAGATTTGTTATGGTGATCTGTGATCAGTGATCTCTGATGTTAGTATGGTAATTGTTTGGGGGCACCACAAACCATGCCCATATAGGATGGTGAACTTCACAAGTGCTGTATGTGTTCTGACTCCTCCATCAATTTGTTGTTCCCTTGTCTTTCTCTCTCCTTGGGCCTCCCTATTTCCTGAGACACAGCAATACCGAAATTAAGCCAGTTAATAGCCCTAAGTCTTCAAATACAATCGCCTCTAAGTGTTCAAATGAAAGGAAGAGCCACACATCTCTCAATTGAAGTCCAAAGCTAGAAATGATTAAGTTTAGTGAGGAAGGCATGTTGAAAGCCAAGACAGGCCAAATGCTAGACTTCTTGTGCCAAACAACCACGTTGTGAGTGCAAAGGAAAAGTTCTTGAAGGTAATTAAAAGTGCTACCCCAGTGAACAGATGAATAATTAAAAAAAAAAGTAAAACAAACTTATTGCTGATGTGAAGAAAATTTTAGTGGCCTGGATAGAAGATCAAACCAGCTACAACATTCTTTTAATCCACTGCCTCATCTAGCATAAGGCCTTAACTTTCTTCAATTCTATGAAGGCTGAGAGAGGTGAGGAAGCTGCAGAAAAAATATTTGAAGTGAGCAGATTTAAGGGAAGAAGCCATCTCTGTAGCAGAATAGGACAAGGTGAAGCAGCAGGTGCTGATGACAGGCTGCAGCAAGTTACCCAGAAGATCTAGCCAAGATCATTAACGAAGGTGGCTGCACTAAACAACAGATTTTCAGTGTAGACAGAAGAGCTCTCAAGTGAAAGAAGATGCCATCTGGGAATTTCATAGCTAGAGAAGAGAAGTCAGTGCCTGGGTTACCAGCTTCAAAGGACAGGCTGACTCTCTTGCTAGGGGTTACTGCAGCTGGTGACTTGAATGCTCACTTACCATTCTGAAAATCGTAGGGCCCTCAAGAATTATACTAAATCTCCTCTGCCTATGCTTTATAAATGGAATAACAAAGCCTGGATAACAGTACATCTGTTTACAACATACTTTACTGAATATTTTCAGCCCACTGTTGAGACCTACTGCCCAGAAGAAAATGATTGCTCATGTATCTGGTGGCCCAAAAGCTCTGATGGAGATCTACAACTAGATGAGGTTGTTTTCATGCCTGCTAACCCAATATTCATTTCGCAGCCCATGGATCAGAGTAATTGCAAATTTCAAGTCTTATTATTTAAGATACACATTTCACAAGGCTGCAGCTGCCATTGATAGTGATTCTTCTGATGGATGTGGGCAAAATAAATTGAAAACGCTCTGGAAAGCATTCATTTTTCTAGGTGCCATTAAGAAATTTTATGATTCATGGGAAGAGGGCAAACTGTCAACATTCACAGGAGTTTGGAAGAAGCTGACTCCAACACTCATGGATGACTTTGAGGGGTTCAAGACTTCAGTGGAGGAAGTAACTGCAGATTGGGGGGAAATAGCAAAAGGACTAGAATTAGAAGTGGAGTCTTAAGATGTGACTGAATTGCTGCAAGCTCATGATGAAACCTGAATGCATAAGGAGTTGCTTCTTAGGAATGAGCAAAGAAGGTCGTTTGTTAAGATGGAATCGACTTCTGGTAAAGGTTTTGGGAAGATTGTTGAAATGACTGCAAAGAATTTAGAATAGTACAAGAACTTACTTGATAAGGAAGCATCAGGATTTGAGAGGATTGACTCCAATTTTGGAAGAAGGTCCACTGTTGGTAAAATGTCATCAAACAGCATCTCAAGTTACAGAGAAACCATTTGTGAGAGAGAATTGACGGATGTGGCAAACTTCATTGTTGTCACACTTTAAGAAATTGCCACAGCTACCCCAACCGTCAGCAATCACCAGTGCTGATGAGTCAGCAGCCATCAACATGGAGGCAAGACCACACACCAGTAAAAAGATTACAATTCACTGAAAGCTCAGATGATGGTTACCATTTTTAACAATAAAATATTTTTAATTTTTTTAATGTTTATTCATTTTTGAAAGAGAGAGAGAGACGGAGTGCAAGCGGGGGAGGGGCAGAGAGAGAAGGAGACACAGAAACCAAAGCAGGGTCCAGGCTCTGAGCCGTAAGCACAGAGCCCGATGCAGGGCTAGAACCCACAAACCATGAGATCATGACCGGAGCCAAAGTCGAATGCTTAACTAACTGAGCCACCCAGGCACCCCAACAATAAAGTACTTTTAACTGAGGTGTGTACACTTTAATGACATAACGCTACTGCCCATTTAACAGATTATAGTGTAAACATAACTTTTATACGCACCGGGAAACCAAAAAATTCATTTGACTCACTTTATTATTGCAAAATTCACTTTATTGCCGTGGTCTGAACCAACTCCACAATATCTCCAAAATATGTCTGTAAATGTTTCAGAAACTTCCCATAAGTACTTCCTTGCGCTCACATGCATGAAATTCCCTGGAGTATATATCTAGAAATGTAAGCACTGGATTGCAGGACATATGAATCTTCAAGATACACTACTATTGCCAGAGTTCTTTAAAAATTGACTTTATTAATGTATGTTCTCATCAAAAAAGTTAGAAAATGTCCTTTATTTCAGAACTTCGCCAAGATCTTGTTGTTAGGTTTTGTAGTATTTTCCCAAAACAGATGGTTAAGGTATCTTACTGGTGACTCATTACTCTGGTGACCATTTTTAATAAGACTAAATATCTTAAAGTTTCTAAGTATACGATCATATTATTTACAATAAGGATATTTTGTCTCTTCCTCTCCGATTCTCACACTACTTTCCCCCTTGTCTTATTAGATTGGCTAGCATGACCAATAAAATGACTAGAAGTAATGATAGCAGGCATCCTTATCTTGTTCTAATATTTAGTAGAAAAGCTTCTCAAATTTATCCATTATGCATAATTTCTACACAATATTTTTGATGACTACCCTTAATCAAATTAAAGAAGTTTCCATATGTTTTGATTTTTATAATGAATGAGGGTTAAAGCTCACTGACTGCATTTTTCTACATCCACAGAGGTATGGGTTCTTTTTTCTTTCTTTCTTTCTTTCTTTCTTTCTTTCTTTCTTTCTTTCTTTCTTTCTTTCTTTTTGTCTTTTTATCTGATAATGTGGTATGTGCCAATTAATAGATTTTCTTCACTTGAATTCCTAGGATAAGACCTTCCTACCCAGTCACCATGTATCTTTCTCTAAGCGCTACTGAAACCAAAATGCTAGTATTCTATTTAGAATTTTTGCATCAATGTTTCCAGAAAATGCTGGTCAATGACTTAATTTTGTTGTTGTTCCTTAGTCTGGTTTTGGTATCAAGACCTTTAGGTGGCTAAAATTAACAAATCAGGAAACAACAGATGCTGTCGAGGATGTGGAGAAAAGGGAACCCTCTTGCACTGTTGGTGGGAATGCAAACTGGTGCAGCCACTCTGGAAAACGGTGTGGAGGTTCATCAAAAAATTAAAAATAGAACGACCCTACAACCCAGAAATAACACTACTAGGACTTTATCCAAAGGATACAGGAGTGCTGATGCATAGGGGCATATGTACCCCAATGTTTATAGCACCACTTTCAACAATAGCTAAATTATGGAAAGAGCCCAAATGTCCATCATCTGATGAATGGAAAAAGAAGATGTGGTTTATATATACAATGGAATGCTACTTGGCAATGAGAAAGAATGAAATCTGGCCATTTGTAGCAACGTGGATGGAACTGGAAGGTATTATGCTAAGTGAAATAAGTCAGGCAGAGAAGGACAGGTATCATGTTTTCACTCATATGTGGATCTTGAGAAACTTAACAGGAGACCATGGGGGAATAAAAGGGGGAAAAATAGTTACAAACAGAGAGGGAGGGAAGTAAACCATAGGAGACTCTTAAATACAGAGAACAATCTGAGGGTTGATGGGGGCGGTGGGGAGAGGTGAAAATGGGTGATGGGCATTGAGGAGGGCATTTGTGGGGATGAGCACTGGGTGTTGTATGTAAGCAATGAATCACGGGAATCTGCCCCAAAATCCAAGAGCACACTTTACACACTGTATGTTAGCCAATCTGACAATAAATTATATTTTTTAAAAAAGACCTTTAGTATTCTCTCAAGCACTCTGGGAAACAGAAAATTAGACAAAACTTGTCTTCAGATTCTATAGAACAATATTATATGTTGTCTTTTGAATGAAACAATACAATTTTTAAATCCTTGTATTTCATACAAGATACTTTTAGCTGTCTACTCAATATCATTCTCCCTTTTTTTCTTGCTAAGAGAACCCTAATTTTGTTGGAGGTTGAGATATATATGTGAGTATATAATGTATATATACACACATACATACATTCACATACATGTATATACATATACTATATATACATATATGCACATATACTATATCATATGCATATGTTATATATGCACATATACTATATATACAGGTTTACAAATGTCACATATATGTATATATGTTTGTTTTATCACGTAAGTGTTGACTAAAAAATAATGTATTTTAGTATATAAGCATTTACTCCCTTGTCCTCCCTAACACTTTTCCAGTTGCCTCCACCTGCCCCTCCCACCATCAGATGTACACATCTTAGCCCATATCTTGTTCTTACTCATATATTTCAGACCTCCTGCTCCATTGGGATAACAAAGATGACACAAACCCAGACATGGAGTCAGAAGGCCATCTAGCCCAGTCTGGGGTCATGAAGCTATTTACCTGCCAAGCCAGGAAGAGAGCTTTAATAAAGATATAGCCAAGGGCAGGAAATCAACAGCCATTTTTTTCAACCTCCTTTGTGGGGCTGGGAGTCCTTGGTTTTAGGTTGTGGGTCCAGCTCAGAACTTTTCATCCCATTCCCCTGCAGGAGCCAAGAGCCTGACTGCCAGCTTCCAGCCCAGAGCCCAACAAGCCCATGGCAACTGGCCCCGCTCATAGCTTTCGGTTTCTGTTTTATTTTTTGCCTTAGAATGTGTATTCTATTTTGGAGTCCGGTCAGGTTTTCTGGCTATCTCTTCTTACATTTTCTTTATTATTTCTATGGGTGTGAAACAAAAGGGGTGAGTCTAATGGTAACCTTACTGTCATCTCTACAGGAAGTGATTTGCAAATATTCCTTAGGATAAACAAAGCATCAAAATTCTTATATATGCTAAGACTCCTGACATAGTGTGGGTTATCGCTCATTTTCTTCCAGAAATCTATGTAAGCATTCACCTGTCATGGGCAGCAGAATTTGCAGTACTAATCACCAAATAAGATGCTGTGACTAGGGGCGCCTGGGTGGCTCAGTCGGTTAAGCGTCTGACTTCAACTCAGGTCACGATCTCGTGGTCCGTGAGTTTGAGCCCCGCGTCAGGCTCTGGGCTGATGGCTCAGAGCCTGGAGCCTGCTTCCGATTCTGTGTCTCCCTCTCTCTCTGCCCCTCCCCCATTCATGCTCTGTCTCTCTCTGTCTCAAAAATAAATAAACGTTAAAAAAAATTTAAAAAAAAAAGATGTTGTGACTAATAACTTCTAGTAAACTTATTTCCTCTATTACATAAGCTACATATTACTGCACCTTGAAATATGCAGTAATTATGAAATGTGATAAAAAAATGAAAAAATTCTAGTTTCAAAACCCCAACTTTCCAAATAAAAGAATGGTTGTTTTTCTGTTCTCAGTCTCGTGAAAGTTCAGAAAAGTTGAATTTTTATTTCCCAAGAAGCAGACACTAGATGTACACACACATGCACTGGGGCCCCCAGAAAGCAAGTGAAAGGGCAGTTTTGTTTCCAATACTGTGTACCAGAGACTTCAACTTCATTCACTCAGTGCTTGAAAGACACAACTCCCTCTTGTATTACATTTCCCTGAAATTCTAAAAGATCTCTGGCTAACTAGTTCTGTCCAAACTTTGAGATTAGGCCCTTGTTTGGTAAGGATTTCGGGACACAAAATTATTCATTTTCAAGTAAAGTTTGTAAGGTGCTATTTTTCAAGAAGGATCTGAGGTTGGAAATAACACTCATATTGAAAATGCTCATAAATATTGCACACTGTTTTCAAATCAAACGTGAATCTGTTCTGATTTCAGAGTTTGGAGCCATTAACGTCTTTATATAGAGATTGTCTAGTCGAGTGTCTTTGCCATAAAGGTGAACAAACTGAGGGCTTGAAGGGATGACAACGTTTCACACCCTGGGTGAGAACCCAAGGTCCTGATGGGCTGGATATCCGGTCCATACAATGTCATCAGGATGAGGCTGTATTGCTTTCACAGAGAAGTAAGGGCAATGTCCCAGGAAATGTGGTCAATGGGCTGAGTTCCCAAAGTATGTGACCTTTAGAACTAGAGGCACTCAGGAATTAAGCGTGCCACCTCATGTGCTTTAAAGGTGGCAATCAGCGGCATGCCCTTCAACCTTTCCCTTCCCCTTCTAAGAGCTGATGGTTCCCTCCAGTTCTCCAGCTACTTACCCACATCACAATTTGACAACATGTGCTTTGAAATGTCTTCTTTTTGACACCTACTGTTGGGAGTTTCCTTCTGGTGAAATAACTCTCCATAGCTCTCAGGCTTACTACCAGAGGTAAAAAAGAACCTTTGTTTCTCTTTGATTTGTTGGTATGGTTGCTTTAATTTAGCACTTTATTTTCAATGCACAGATACAGCCTATTTTTCTAAATACAATAACTGTTTGGTAATAGAGTCATTACACTGCATTACTGAAAGGCTGCTTTAAAACATTCATTACTAAAAATAATAACAGGCAGTGCCCTCATATATACAGGGGCAAAGCTACTGATGCACATTAGGGCTTCAAATTTAGTTTGCCACTGAATATCCACAGAGAGAAAAAAAGCTACACGGTAAAAAGCATGTGTTCATTTTTAACCATTTCAGAATCACTCTCTTCTTAAAATAGTTACAAAACCAACAGATATTGTTAAGGTCACAGCCAAATACTGAGGATACATACATTTGGAGAAAGAATTAGCCGTGCTTAGGAGTATAGGCATTAATTAGCTAATATGGGAAGAAGTTTCCTTGGTGAAAGCCCACTTTGAGACCTGAATTTTTCACTTTGATTTATTACATGATCTTTAGCTGGTTTTCATTCCAAATTATCTGGACAGCTGCCAAATTTCTACTTTGATTCACTGAGTGGCAATATTCTGCATGAGGCAGATAAAATGATATACTCTTCTTTAAATTTTACATTTCAAATTGTAAAAACTTAAAAAAAATTTAGGTAATGTTACAGGTTAGATTATTTTACAAATTGATTGATTCATGCATCTTCTAAGGAAATATGAAAAAATAATAATATCAGCCAGTGAAATTTAAATATCATAGTCAACAACCTGACTTTTACTTTAAAATATGATGTACAGGGGGGCGCCTGGGGGGCGCAGTCGGTTAAGCGTCCAACTTCAGCTCAGGTCACGATTTAGTGGTCCGTGAGTTCGAGCCCCGCGTCAGGCTCTGGGCAGATGGCTCAGA
This sequence comes from Prionailurus bengalensis, assembly GCF_016509475.1. Taxonomy (NCBI): domain Eukaryota; kingdom Metazoa; phylum Chordata; class Mammalia; order Carnivora; family Felidae; genus Prionailurus; species Prionailurus bengalensis. Next base: position 105,773,325 of record NC_057349.1, read on the forward strand.
GCCTGGAGCCTGCTTCCAATTCTGTGTCTCCCTCTCTCTCTGCCCCTCCCCCTTCATGCTCTGTCTCTCTCTGTCTCAAAAATAAATATATGTTAAAAAAATAAATAAATAAAATATGATGTACAGGATTTGTAGTATAAAGTTAAGAACAAAAATAAACAATATAGTCTGCTTTGGGCTCTGCAGGCTAAATGTCCTGATGCACCATTAGACTTCATACTACATGCTGTACTTGAGGCATTGTTAAGCCTAATTTACTTATGTCATCATGAAATTTACTTAAAAGTCAGTCACAATAACCAAAGAAATTAAAGTGGTCAATGCCAGTTGGTGTTAAAAATTCTTCCACATGTGCCAAGAGAAACTTCCTATGAGAGAATTTCTAAGAAGCTGTTTCAAGACCTCTTGAAGCATGTGACAGGACATCACACTCAGATGGATATCCTCACCTTCTGTCTGTTATTGCTGTGGTGTCCTTTTAATCCCTTTAGCATCCTGCTGAAATGAAATTTATAAACACAAGTTTGGGGATGGATCAACACCAATACTGTCAAATATCTAAGTCACCAGTTTAAATCCTTCGGTCTCCTTCCAACCTTCTGAATCTGCAAATTCCCCAATGTCTCTATATCTCACAAAAGGGGTTTCACAGATATGTTAGCTTCTAGGATGTCACCAGACTGTGTGTCTTTTTTTTTTTCAAAAATTGTTTTCACTATAATCAGAAATTAAAGGCAATTAGAGTGGCTTTTCCAGTCAAATAAAGATGAAAATTCCTCCCCACTAAGAAATAATTGATACATGCTCTCTGACTTAACTCTTTGTGTCCAAGTAAATAGCAGAGAATGTAAATTTCCTTCTAACTCTTACTCTCTTGTAAAAAACATAGCAAGCCAAAATATTACACACATATCTATTCCAAATCTCTCTTCTTGCCATTTGTATGCTACCAGTTTGAAAGGTTTGAATCATATGAATTTATGTAATAATATCTTTATACTAAGCATTTCATAGAGACTCATTAAAAAGAACTCATCTCTAAAAGATGAATAGGGTAGGGGCGCCTGGGTGGCTCAGTCAGTTAAGCACCTGTCTTCGGCTCAGGTCATGATCTTGCGGCTTGTGAGTTCAAGCCCTGTGTCGGGCTCTGTGCTGACAGCTCAGAGCCTGGAGCCTGCTTCAGATTCTGTGTCTCCCTCTCTCTGCCCCTTCCCCAGCTCACACTCTGTCTGTCTCTCTCTCTCAAAAATAAATTAACGTTAAAAAAAATTTAAAAAAAAAGATGAATATGGTAGTAAATATATTTCTCAATCTTAGAACTGGCCATCAGCATCAATAAGAAGTTAAGAGAAAATTAAATTCAGAAAGTTGTGATGACTTCACCTAAGTTAAAGCTGACTTGTATGTAACATGAAAATAGTCCTTAAAACATGAAAGACGAAAAGTTTAACATTCTTGTAATAATTAAATATATGTCAATAGTTACAAAGTAATCTCATCTACACACTAGAACAGACTGTGGAGGATTTTTGCTAGAAACCATTAAGAGTTACTTTAAGTTTGCATGAAAATAATTGAACTCTCTTTTTCTTGGTTTTTCACTAAGTCATACTGAAATTCCTTCATTTAGTGTTTTGGTGAGGTTTCAGAGTACAGAAATTTCTTTTTTTTTCTTGATTTTTTGGAAATAAAATCACCACTCAGATTCCACATTAGTTACCAGAGTACCATTGCTAAATAATATACTGTGCCCAAAAATCCTGACTTTTGCAGATGTTTCCAACTAATATTATTAACATTTTGAATCCACAAAATCGTTGTCAGCTACTCTCAAATTCCAAACACATCTCTGCTCTGTAAAATGGGCCAGGGTGGGTTTAGGGGTTAAAAAAAAAATCTGTGAGATAACCATTGTGTTCATCTCCTTTGGCTGGCAGCATAAGGCCACATAAAATGCCAATGGTCAACGATCCAAATAAATCATGGGTGAGGGAGGGCCTGGGCTGGCTGCAGGTCAGTTCTCCAAATTCGTTCTATTCATACACCCTTCCTTGAAAGCTGTCTCTTTGCCATTTTCAGAATAAGATGGCACAGGTGGACAGAAAAATTCAGAAGGTATTGGGAAAATGATGAGCAACCCTTCTGAAGAGAAAATAAACTACTTCATTGAATGCTGTCTTTAAACATACAGTCACTCAAAAGTAATTGAACGTCACTTATTAACTTCAAAATAAAGGCACCTTTTATTTTCACAATTCTAGCTATGGTTAGAATTGCACACTAGAATTGGATAGTACAATGTTTTCATATGGCAAACTCCCTCCTCACAGTTCAATATATTGCCAAAAAGCTATCATAAAGTGAAATTCATTTCTAAAAGAAGTTTGGATATTCCTTCTGCCCAATTAGGAGGTTTAAGGGTAATTAGGCTAGCTGTAATAGTAATAGCTGACCTTTCTGGGGATGTTGATACATTTGTGAGGGACATCTAACTGTCTGGCATAGTCTCTTCTAAAATTACTGGGAAAGAGAGAGGGAAAGAGAGGAAGGAAGCGAGAGACTTTCTGTCCTCCACTCCCACCCGAGGCTCTGAATCAAAACCTCACTTACTTGATGACTTAATGTCCTGGTGCTTTGAATATCTGGGAGAGGAGAGGGTGTTAAATTTAGTTGTTTTACCTTCTATTTCAGCACAGAAACAAGACACAATCTCATCAGATATAGAAATACCACCTTTGTGTAAATGACAGCTTTCCAGATACACGGAAAAGACTGACCTTGCTCTTATCAGTGGACTTACTTTAAAACCACAGACTCTTCATTTTTCCTCCTTTACCTTGGATTTGGGGGGAGGCAAGTGTTTTCCTGCCTAAATTCAAACTGATGCTCACTGGCCCCAATTCCCTGGGTTCCTTTAAACTCCTGTGCAGCGAGTGCCCTTACTGAGCTTACGCGAGGTTTTTAAAAACTGTTTTAAGTAAGAGGAGACTGAGAAACGTGAACAGAAAGCAACCTCGGGCAACTGGCATCACATTCTCTTCGTTTTCTTTGTTCAAAATGTGGGCTGTCACTGCTCCTGTAATCCTTTTCAAAAAGAACCTGCATTTTGCTGGGCCTTACTGGATCCGGGGAGGTTGTCGTTATTTTCTCCCCAATTTGTGGGAAATCAAAGTTCCTCTGGTACCAGGGTCAGAGTAAAATAAAAATGTCAAAGTGGGTGGGTACAGGGTTTAGGATGAGCTATTGCAGGTGTGCGGGGACGAGAGTCGAGCTTGTCTGAGCGGGCAAGCCCTCACACACACACACACCCCCACACACACCATTGCTTTTTCGCGCAGTGCTGCGGTCAGCCAGCTACGCCGCCAAGCCTGGGCTGCGAGGGAAGGGGCGGGCTTCGGCGAAGAATGCTGGGTCCCCGAGATGCCCTAGCTGCAGCCAGCCAAGGTAGAACCTCTATGTCCACAGATAGACAGCGGGACCTGCGCGCGGGGGGGGGGGGGGGGGGCGGAAGAGTGTGACCCTCAGTGATCACGCCTATTGGCCTCGATCTGTCCTGGTCTCCGCGGCTGCGTGGGCACCTGGGCTCCTGGGCTCCTGCTCAGACCAGACCCTGGGCGCGCGGGCCAGGGCTAAGCCAGGACCTGGCGCAGGGGAGGGCGGAACGGGCCCCTGCAGCCAGCTTGCGCCTAGGCGGCAAGTGACACTGGGAGCTACACGCCCACTTCCCGCCTCTAGGAGGGCACTGTGTGGATGTTTGGTTCAGGTTCGCTCTTTTGCCTCCAGAGAAAACAAAGGTGGTTTTTGCCGTTTTCCCAAACATCCAAGGCGGGAGGGTTGGGGTAGGGGCGGGAAGGATGTTATGCTCCACCTGTGCGCCTAGGTCGCCAGAAGCTCTAAGGAGCCTGCAGAACTCGACACCAAGGCAAGCTGGCTTCCAAAAAGGCTTGCGCAAAACTGGGCTGAATGGTGTCCTTATTTATTTATTTTAATTTAAATCTTCTTTAAAATAGGTTACCGCGCTCGGCACGGCTCACCATTTATAAACCGAACTGAAGACTGGGAGCCATTACCCATTTATTATTCGGGCAAAACCAAAACCTCAGCCCCGAAACAATTTGGCTTAAAATATTCACATCTTGAAGACAAATATATCTTTAAGGGTGCATTTGTTTCCAGTGTTGCAGCCCGAGAATCGATGTCAGACTTTTTGTTTTTGTTTTTGTTTTTGTTTTAATGGGTAATAACTGGAGTTCCCTAATGCATGCGGCGTCTCCCTTGGTTCTGGGCTCTCCGAGCTCCCAAGCCCTGCCCCCGCCGCCACCTCAGGTCTCACTACCGCTATCTCCTTAACGCTCTTTCCACCACCTGACCCAGCCGTACGGACAGCATAGTCTCGATTCGCCCCTAAACTTACGGGATGCAGGACTCCCCTGTGACACCCTCCTCCCCAGGGGGGCTGTGATGGGAATGGGGAGTGCTTGGGGAGGACGGAGAGCAACGCCAGAAGCCGGTCCAAGCCTGCCGAGCTCTCAGAGAAGGAAAGGGAACAACGACGCACGTTTCGCAATCAAAATGCATCCTTTCAACGCTTCGAAAATGAAACCTAAAATCCCAGCAGCTGTTTTACCGGTTGAAGAGACTACATACAACAGCCCTCTCTGACCTCCCTGCATTCTCTAGGCCGACTCCTCTTGCAGTCCCCAAAAGTTACCGCAACTTTCAAGGACTCACGCCGAGGAGACCGGGGGCTGCCGGGGGCTGCCGGGGGCTGGGTAAGGCCTCCTGGACTCCTCGAAAGCAGCTCGCACGGGAGGGGCCGGATGCGGGGCGCCAACAACGCAGATGGGGCGGGTTCGGGTGGGGGACTTCAAAGAGAAAGTGCCGGGATCGAACACTAACGAGGCAGAAGGGACCGACCCCAGAGAGCTGAACTGAAGTGTGGGAGCTGGAGGCGGTCGGGCGGGCGGGGTCGGTAGAGGTGCAGGGGCAGTCAGTACAGGCTTCAGCCACCGCCTCCCCCCCCCCCCCCGAGGGAGCTGCTCCGCTCCCGGGAGGAGTCTTCGCACTCCCTGGACTTCCTGTCTGAGACGACGAGGATCCCCTAGGGGATTCCTGGGGAAGGCGCTACCCTCCCGGCGCTCACCAGGCGCGGAGAGCCCACCTCCTGCCCCACCTCGCCAACCCCGGGCGCACACACTCTCAAATCTCCAGTGTGAGGCCGGGGCTCTCCCAAGGGACCTTTGCCACCACGCATCAAACTTTTTTCTCTCCCCAAGTGCGAGAACCCCCACTTCCCCCCTTCCACATTCCCCCCCGCTTCGTCTCTCCCATTCCGCCTCTCTCTGGGTTTCTGTGTCTCTCTCTCTCTCTCTCTCTCTCTCTCTCTCTCTCTCTCTCTCTCGCTTTAGCCTGAGAGTCCTACTCCTCCCGGTGCAAAGCCTCCGGCCTCAAGCTCGGGGGTGCGCCGTTCGCGGTACCCTTGGCCCCCAGCTCGCCGCCGGGCAGCCCTGAGAAACACCTCGGTAGCCCCTCGGCCCGGTCCCCGGCTCCCTATTGGCCCCCGGTCCCCGCCCCCCCCCCCACGGCCCCCTCCCCCTTCCGCGGCCCAGAGTGGCGTCAGCACGCCTCCCCGGCGTGGGGTTTAAATGCCCTCTAGCTGGAGCACCGGCGCTTCTGTCCCGGAGCAGCGTCCGGGTTGAAATTGCCGGGTGGGAGGGGAGCCTGCGAGCGAGCGGGATCCCGAGCCGCGGAGCGCGCTGCCCACCGCTCCGCCCGCAGATGACTCGGGAGCTCGAGCCCAAGCGCCGCCCATGCAGCATCCCTGCGCTCCACCGACCGAGAGTTGATGATAAAATACTTAGCCGTCTCCGCTGCGGGGAGCCATGAGCTGTCTGGATGTTATGTACCAAGTCTATGGTCCTCCCCAGCCTTACTTTGCAGCCGCCTACACCCCCTACCACCAGGTACGTGTCTCCCCCGGGCCGGGACCTCGGAGACGGGTGGCGCGCCCCCGCTGCCTGGAGCACCGCCTGTACCCCGAGGTCCGGGACGCCTCCGGACGGGTCCGGGGCGTCCTACCAGCGGCGGGAGCCTCGGGGATGCGGCGATTGCCGGCGCTGCCACACGGTCGCTTGAACTAACCCTTTAGCGTGTCCACTTGCGCTCCCGGGAAAGCAGCTAAGCCCTGTTAATGCGTGCCCCGTCCTTCCGGGGAACCATCAGACGAGGTTCGTGTGAGCTGAATTGCCTCCTTAGAGTCTGTCGGACTCCAGATTCTTCGGTGCGGGGTAAGGGGAGCTGCGATCAACGCTCACGCAGGGAAAACCAAACTTTGGTCTCAAAGGTGAGAGTGACAAGAGAACAAAAGTAAAGACCTGCCTGTGCCTCTTTCTATCTGAAATGCAAAGATCTGGCCACTCATCCCTGCAAGCTTATCTAAGGAGTAACTTTATTCCGTTTAAATTCTCAAGGGATCAGGCCAATTAATTCCGGAACCAGAGAATTCGTTACAAAGAGAACTGGCGCAAAAGCATGGGTTTTATCATCTTTGTTCTGCAAAGTTCTGGGGATTATTATTGGGGTGCAGTTGACCTGGCAGAGGAGGGCTTCAAAGATAATATTCTTTTCGCTTTTCTTGAGGCTGAGTAGCTGCATCAGGCTGTCCTGCTCTCCACAGGACAGTGGTTACCTGTAAGAAGACCACTTAACCCCAATTGGGCAAACTCTTGAAGTTTCCTTTAATTATTCCATTTTCTCTCTTCTCCGAGCTGAGTCTGGGCGACCAGTTTTTCTTCCCATTTCCTCAGCTAGTGTAGTAAAAACTGAGGACCGTAGTCCAGTAAAAAGAGTAAGTTCACACACCCAGGAGGCCGTAGGGGTCCCAAGCAGATTTCAAAGTGAGGGCTTGGACCCCTGCTTCAGAGAGACAGAAGTACATCCGGACCCCCAGTCCAAGGTTTTGCCCATTTTGCTTGCAAATTCGGGACGTCTGTTCGAAAATTTCCTGCTGAATTAATGATGGAACGAGCAGGTTTTGCTTTTTGCTTTTTTCCTTCTACCTCCCCCCTTTTTAAACTTTCCATCCAGGGAGTTTGTTTAGTCTCACAATATTCATTTGGGGAATCCTCAGAGTCCCTCATTATAAGCCAAGCGGGAATGTGGTGAAAGTGGTGATATTGCTAAATAACTACAGTCTTTTGGCTTCAGTGTCTGAGATGGTTCCTTCCCAGGCTGTGACTATTGCAAAGAGGAGAGGTGGGTTGATTTTCTGTCTGCTTGGTCCTTTCTCCCCCCTGGGCCTGGACCAATAATCTATTCCATTAAGATCTCCGTTCATCTTTGTATGATCAGCCCGCTTTGAGGCCATCTCTCCCTGCATAAATGCTTTAACACTGCATTCAGTCCATTGCTCACTTCTAAGAAGATATTTCAGCAACCACACTTGGTTTTTAAAATCGCTACCAGACAGCCATAATTCACTCAACCTCACAGCCAAGATCTTCTTCTCTCCCTTTTATTACTTGTTTCCCCAATGTGCATAGAGATGGTGAAAGCAGAAGTGCTCAGGTTTTTCCTTACTCAAAAGAAGACCTCTTTAAAAACTGAGCTAGACTCTTGAGTGGACATTTTATAGGTGACCAAACAAATATCAACTTGCATTTATTTAAATGATTCACGTCAGGATGTCATTCCACGTTTTTACCTCACATAATTCCTTCCCAAATAGAACTACCTCATACCTCTTCGCAGTTCTTCATTCACATTCCTGGCTGTGCTGCACAGAGTGGATTTTGGTGTTTTCGTGCTCTGTCACAACGATGCTTAACGTCTTGCATCTTGTGCATCTACCTTGGATTCTTAAGCAGGGGACAATCAGGCCCAAACTGGAATTGGATGCCCTTCACCCTTGGAGCCTGATTTTAAAAATACATCTGCCCTGAGCCTGGCTCTGCGGTCAAACTCCGCTTATATCCTGGCTGCTTAGGCATCTTCTGGGACCTTTACCCTGACACCTTCAGAGAGCTTTCCGTGTGGTCTAGCGGCGATTCTGGGGAGACAGAGACACCAAGAAAGGCAGTCTGCCTGTCAAGAAGCTCGCACAAGTTACTGAGCACAGGGGCTTATGCATGAATGTCAGTTTTCCCCTGGATACCTTAGGGATCTGACCCCAACTTGCCATCTCTTTTGAAGCTGACTCCTCTATTCTTTCTCTCTTTGAGCAGAAACTAGCCTATTACTCCAAAATGCAGGAAGCCCAAGAGTGCAACGCCAGCCCCAGCAACAGCAGCGGCAGCTCCTCCTTTTCCAGCCAAACTCCAGCCAGCATAAAAGAGGAAGAAGGCAGCCCAGAGAAAGAGCGCCCACCAGAGGCAGAGTACATCAACTCCCGCTGCGTCCTCTTCACCTATTTCCAGGGAGACATCAGCTCCGTGGTGGATGAGCACTTCAGCAGAGCCCTGAGCCAGCCTAGCAGCTATTCCCCAAGCTGTACAAGCAGCAAAGCACCCAGGAGCTCGGGGCCCTGGCGGGGTGAGTAAAGGGCCCGCTTCTAGGGGCAAATAGAGAGCCCTCTCAGCCTGGGGCCCAGCCACAGAGGCTCGAGGGAATCCTAGGTGTCAGAGGAGTTGAGGATGGGCATGTGGGGAGAGTAAGTAAAAGGAAGGAAGAAAGACCTCTCCTTGCAGAGGCAGAGCAGAGTAGAGCAGCGACCTAGAAAAACCACCAGCTTTGGAATTGGGAGTCCTGGGTTTCGTGCTGGCTCCACCAACTTCTAGCAACATGACCTTGGGCAAGTCTCTTAACCTCTTTGAGGTCACTCTATTTACTGGTCTCTAAAATTAGAATGATACCTGCCCTCTTAACTATCCCTGGAGATGGCTGTTCAGCAAACAGAAAACTGTGTGTAAATGTGCTGCGGAAATGTGAGGTTTCCAACACTCTCCCAAGCCCTGAGGGAGATCTGCATCTACAACAACATACAGGGCACTTGTAAGTTCCTGAAAATTTGCCCAGAGAAAAAAGTCTTAGACCCCACTGTCAGCAAAACCTGCTGAAGAATGTCTCCTAAACCGTCCGTATGCTTTTTGCCAGGTTTGAATTCCTTAGGAAATTTTGAAGCAGAAAATGTCTTTCAGAAAGAAAATTAAAGTCCCAAAGAAATAAAAATTTAGGTACAGCTGAAACATCTCTAAGGATTCTCGCCAAACACACCCCCCTCTTTATTCTACGTTTCTCACAAAGCACTGCTTTCTCTAGCCTGGGACAATGATTTATTGGACAAGTCAACTAAATCTCCCTTCCATTCTGAAATCTCAATCTCCTTTAATTTCCAGGACAAGGAAACAAACTTTCTCACTAAACTTAATTCTTGATGTGTACCGAGCTGAGAAACGAAGACTTTGCTGTAAAAAGGAACACAAGTATTACATTTTATGGGGAAATGACAACCCCCACCCTCCCTTTTTTTCTTAAGAGTGTCTGACAGTTTGTGCAAGCCTTGCCTAGATAAGATCCCAAATCATGAGTTTTGAACACAGAACATTCTTTTAATTCTCCAGTTGCCTAAATATTTTTAACAGGAAGACAGTTCACCACTTAGAATGCATTTTTAATTTTTAATTCTTTAGAATGTTCTGCAGATGCCTTCCCCAGAGGAGATGCTCAGTACAGGTCCCTAGGATTAAATCTTTCTTTCCCTCCCCTTCCACTAAAGGCAACACATTTGACCTAAATGCTGTTCTCTTAAAAATGCCTCCAGGCACTAGGGGTCAACAGTGATACTGGCAATAATAATTATTATTCCTGGCGTCCACACTTTAACGAACAAATATTATTAATTAAAACGTAAAAGATCTGTCCCTTTGTGTCCCTCTCAAATAATACAGCTGCCCTTTAAGTAAGTCTAGTTTACTCTTTTGCTTGAGTTCTTGGAAAAAAATATTTGAAAGAAGGTTTCTAGAAAGGAGGCTAATAATAGCAAGACTTCGAAATATGTCGATGGACTTCCAGTCTATCAGAGGCCCTGGAGGGGCACATTTTCTGGAGCTGGGGAGGGTGAAACGCGAGAGGGGGTAGTGAAATCTCTAGGCGGCCGACCAAGAGTGGGAAGAGGTATCTTTAGCTAGGGGAGAGAGAGGCTGCGGGTTGGGAATGGGAGGCCGTGTCTGCCCCGGAGCCGCCGAGGCAGCGCAGCCCGCAGTGGAGGAAGCTCCCAGCGCCCCAAAACTGGAACTGCAGAGGGGAATCTCACCGCTCTGCCTCCCCAGCCTGTTCTGGGGTTTCCGCACTGGAAACGCGTCTGCGAATCCGAGGAAGCCGCCCTCCTTCCCAAAGAGTTTCTCCCATTTTGCGGTGCCTCGACCTCGAATTCGCAGGGTGCATCCGCCTCCGAAAGACGCCGCCCCCGTGGGCGGGCAGCGGGTCGGCTCCCGGCCGCGGCTCGCCCGCACTTTGCCCGCCTGGCGCGTTCAGCGCTCCCGCTTCCATCTACCTGCGGTGACGCGCTCCTCTCTTCCTTTCCTCCCCTGCGCCTCGCCTACCTGCAGACGGCTCCTTCCCGATGAGCCAGCGCAGCTTCCCCGCCTCCTTCTGGAACAGCGCGTACCAGGCTCCGGTGCCCGCGCCGCTGGGCAGCCCGCTGGCCACCGCGCACTCGGAGTTGCCCTTCGCCGCCGCCGACCCCTACTCGCCCGCCGCGCTGCACGGCCACCTGCACCAGGGCGCGGCCGAGCCCTGGCACCACGCGCACCCGCACCACGCGCATCCGCACCACCCCTACGCCCTGGGCGGCGCCCTCGGCGCCCAGGCCGCCGCCTACCCGCGGCCCGCCGCCGTGCACGAGGTCTACGCGCCGCACTTCGACCCGCGCTACGGGCCGCTGCTGATGCCGGCAGCCTCGGGGCGCCCGGCCCGCCTCGCGCCCGCGCCGGCGCCCGCGCCCGGCAGCCCGCCCTGCGAGCTCTCCGCCAAGGGCGAGCCGACCGGCGCAGCGTGGGCCGCGCCCGGGGGACCCTTCGCGAGCCCCGCGGGGGACGTGGCCCAGGGTCTGGGACTCAGCGTGGACTCAGGTAAGCGGGAGAGGGACCTTGGCCTCCCCGGACCCCTCCTGCCCTGTGTCCGACCCTGGGTTGAGCCCCGGACCTCCCTTAGTTCTCCTTGGAGACCCCAGTGACCTTGTGGCCCAGGGGTCTGCATGGCAGGGTTGTGCTTCAGTAAACAGATGACCCAGTGTCATCGGTGTGGGCAGAATGAGAAAGTAGGCTTCCCCCCCCCCAATTAAATTTAAATAAATAGATAAGTAATAAATTTGTTGGAAAGGTTCTATAGCTCTGCGCTGTTCAATCCTGTAGCCGTTAGCCACTTGAAAGGTGGCCAGGAGGAACTGGGATGTGCTTACGTGCCTGATACACACTGGATTTCAAAACTGTACCAAAAAAGAATGTGAAATTCATCTCACTGGTATTTTTATGTTGACTGCATGTTGAAATACTTTCGACACGTTGCATATTGAACATACTGGGTTAAATAAAACATATTGCGAAGATTCATTCTCACCTGGTTCTTTTTACCCTTTTTCAATGTGGCTGCTAGAAAATTTAGAATTATGCCTGTGGCCCCCATTGTGTTTTTATTGGACAGCGCTGATCTAGAGGACCTGCTCAGAGTGTAGTTCATAATCTTCTAAAGTTTGGGGGGGGGGGTACTGTCTCCTGGTGACAGTTATAAGGAAAGGAAAATATGATTTTGTTATCAACTTAATCGCCAATTAAATAGGTGTCTTAAAATGTAAAACTTAAGGAGAATGTGCTCTTAATGACAATACTGAATTTCTGACTTGAGTTGAATTTGAAAGGTACATTCAAATAAGGGTTTACTCTTCTGCTTGCTTTACTTTTAGGGCATAACCAAAAAAATGGTTATATTATAAACGCAATCATTGGCTTGTAGTCTTGCCCACTCGCCCTTCTTTCAGGTGAAGATTTGACATTTCTGTTTGCTTTGCTTTTACTTTCATTCATGCCCTTTAGATGAATTCTGTGACATTTGCAATAAAACTGTGGCGTTTGTCTTTCTCTTTCCTTAAATACCTGTGCCTTCCCGTCCCCAACCCCTTCTCTCTCCCTCTCTTGTTTTTCTTCTCCGTCTCTCTCTCTCTCTCTCTGTCTCTCTTGTTTTCTCTCTGTTTTCAGGTTTGCAGCCTCAGGACAAAAGCAAGGATCTGTACTGGTTTTAGACAGCCCACCTTCTTCCCCGTAGGTCTCTGCATAGCGCACTTGATGGCACTCAGCTGAAATCGAGTGGGTTTGTAACAGCTTCTGATCTTGGTTTGCAGCTCGTCGCTATTCCCTCTGTGGTGCATCCCTCCTGAGCTGATCTGCTGACCCAGGGTTTCCCCTTCCCTTTCCCTTCTGACCAGCCGTGGAGGCTCAGCATCTGTGCCTCTCACTTCATGGATGAGGACATGGGGGAAGGCAGAGACTTCAAACTTCTCCGTGTATTGGGAAAACCAAAACACACATCTACAGAAATATTGTCAAACCATAATTCCTTCTGTGGAAAGAGCAGATCCAAAGACTGAATTATGTTGAATGACTTTGGGGCACATCACTGGAAATATCTGCGGTGAGGTCACTTAGATGATACGATGTCATAAATTTTCCTGGAAAGAGGAGGAAAAAAAGAGACTTTTTGGTGTGAATATTTTTTATGCTGATGTGAATTATTTCATTAAGTAGTGTGGCCGTAGCACTACGGATGTCAGTATCCTCACATTTGAAATGTATTTGTATTTGCATCAAAGACTGTGGTAGAGAAGTAAAAGAGGCCAATTCCTTCTTCCTCACCTCATAGCCTCCAGTTCCCTTCCTGCCAGCTCCCTCGTTGCAATACCCACTCCAGACACAAAGACACACTTTTTTCCTTTGGACTGTGAACATGGAAGCCTCAGCCTAAATGTGAGTGGCAAGTGGCTTATCTGGAGCCACCTGCCCAAGTCTTACTGAAATGCAGCTGTTGTAGGACAACTGTTTAAAACTCCAGAAATACATCGACCAAGGTGGCACTTCCCAGTGTTTGGCACAACAATTGCAATTGCACTGAATATATTTTATATGTGTGTGTGTGTGTAGATATATATCATATTTTTTACGAGGAACGTTTTACGATGAAAGAAGAAACCCTTCTCTGCCTTCTCTCCCACAAATTCTGCCTCTCCTTCTATCCTCCTCTGGATGAAAAGAAGCAACAAGAGATCCCCAACTGTCTCTGTGAAGAACTAGGAATCACCACAAGGGGAAGAAATGTCCATGGAGTCTCTAATACCTCGAATATTCCTCTCAGTCTCTATGGTCATGATTTGGGCACTTCAGTTTGGGGACAGGGGAAGGGGTCTGTGCGTGGGCAAAATTGAAGGTGATGAGGAAGAAGGAACAAACATTAAAGATGTCTCTTTACTACAAGGTAACTGTGTTATTTCATAAGAAGAAAATAAATGTCCTAGTCTTTCTCCAGTAGAATAAAATAATTTATAGTAGTACAGTCTGATGTCAGTAAGTACCATTACTTTATATGTAGAGTGCTCTGTGTTTTTCCAAAGTGTGTGCCATTCTGTGAAAGCTGATAACTCTTTTCCACTTCCCATCAACCCTGGAGGTGAGAAGTTAGGTAGACCACCTCTGTTTCACAAATGAGAAAATTGTGGCCCACGGAAGCCCAGGGCTTATCTGTCAGCATTCACTGGGTTAAAAGCAGAGATGATGCTGAAAAGGCTACCTGTGCACCATTCAGTCAGGTACATAATTATTGTTACTTCGTAAATTCTAGACTCTTAAAACGGTATTCAGTTAAAAGGTGTTTTGGGAATATTGGTTATATTATATTTTAATAAGCTAGGCTAAGAAACCAAACCTACTAGGAGGAAGAAAAAAAAAGGAAAAGCGAGAGAGAGAGAGAGAGAGAGAGAGAGAGAGATTATTTAAGAAATTAGTGGTCTTTCTCTTAATTTTCTCTTGATGCCAAAGTTGCGTTCACTCACTTCATTCACTAAAATGCCCAAGGGAGAGATTTTGTGTTATGTTCCAATTGCCCTTGCAGACTGTGAAAACATAAAAAGATGAGTTCAAACATTGACCTCCATTGTAACGTGAGAAACAAATTTATCTTGGATGATCATCTCAGGAGTTGGGGCGGTAAGGGACCCTACTCAGTGTACGGCTTAGGGGAGTTACCCAGCCCCTCTTTCCATCATTACGGTCATCACAAGAACCTATCACTGGTGTTGCTCATACGGAAGGTACTCTCTGGTCATGCTGCCCAGATGTGATAACATTCATAACAACTAATGCTGTTTCTCAGGCACTGGTCTGAGGGCTTTGCATGCAGGTTAACTCATTTAAGTCTCACAGCAATTCTATGTTATATTTATTATCATGATCCCCTTCTTACTGATGAGACGACAGAGGCTCACAGAGGAGAAATAATTTGCCCAGCCACACAGCCATTAAATGGCAGAGCCAGGGTTCCAACCCACTGCGGTAACTACTACTTGCCCTCTTCTAATTTGTCTTCAGTGGCTCAACTTTGGGTCCACTTTGCCCTCCACAGTAGATGAATAAGGAAGGGAAGAAGGCAGGGCAGCCAAGAATGACACATCATAGAACTTACAAAATCCCTGGTCTCAAAGGAACTATCCTAAGACATTTTCACACCCCTTCATCAAACGATACTAACTATAGACCATTCAGTCAGAGGCAGATTTCCATTCTCCTCCAGGAGGCAATTATTATTGCTTCTCTTATTAATTCATTTCCAGTATTTTCCAGACTTCACTGCTCTGAAGCTCCTCACACCCAACCCGACCAAGTCGTGTCAGAGTTAGCCTGAGGTTTGGACATTGAAGCAATAACTAAAATTAACTTTGGACTTCTCTGTGGATTTTTTTAATCCATGTTCCATTGGCACGGATCACTGGTATATACAAGCATAAATAAAATGCATTAAGTTCCGGCTGGCTTTTTAGAATTTGCCGCTGAGTATGCAGTTAGGGAAGGAAGCACGGTAGTGCGTTCTTTGCTGGACATGGTCTCCAAGTGTCCCCACTGGAAGAGGCTGTGCCCCTGCCCCACTGCGACAGCGCTCACAGGATCTCTGATCAGAACCCACAGGGAGCACTTTCCCAGCTACGGGGCCCCTGGTTACTGAAACCTCTCTCCTGAGCTGCATCTGACCTGAATATCAGGTTGCCGGTGAGGAGACTCATTCACTGGAACTGGCCTTTGGGGCAGTCCTGAACAGACCATCCAGACTCCAGTGACCTGGCACATAGGACACACAGGTCACAGCATTTCCCTCCGTGTTGTATGTTCCCAAAGTAGAAATGCACGATAACCTAGAACTATAATGATTCTGTCCGTGTGATAAGAGCATCAAAGAGAACCTCGGTAAAAGAAGAGTCCTGACTGACAGGTGAGGCGGTAGGCCCACCAAACCCACGCAAAATACGAATTCCCATGCCTGTCATTAATTTTCATGAAATGATGCAGCTTTGAGAAGGCAAACTAGTGGTTGACAAAAGGACATTCAAGGGAATGAAAGACGACAGGAGACAAGGCAAACATGGCGTTTTCACGTGTGTTACACCTGGTTGGGAGCCCGAGGGAAAGATAAGCTTCGGCTCCCCTCATCCCCGCTGGCACTGGCGGCCTCCTCACGCACTCTTCCCTCCGCGCTTGGCCTCCGCTGAGCCAGAGGTGATGAAAAGGGGAGAGACAGCTCTGCGCCACCAAGTAATCCTTTTGCCGATTGCCCTCTGGCTGAGAACTCAGTCACCCAGCTTCAGGGAACTCTATCTGTTCTACTCCTTTAGTTTAAAAGGAGTTTCCAGCCTGTCTCATTTCCCCCTTTGAAGTTCTATTTCAATGTGTGGCAAATTCTAGCAATGACTTAAGATTGATTTGGGCCTGGATGGGAAGGAGGGCAGAGGTGGTGGATGTGAGGACTTAGATCCCCTGACTGGAAGCTTCTCTTGACACTCTTTCTGGGTAAGTACTGCACTTTCTGTGCTCATTTTTATCTGAGGAAACAACTCTTAAGATCAATTTAACCTCCAGTTTGCTCAGAATCATAAACCCTGCGTTCATGTGCAGACACCCATAACCCTCCTATCGAAATAAACAAGAATTTTTTTTAACACGCAGCGATTGATCACTGTGGGGTTGGAGGAGATAAAAAAAATTTAATAAAAACTTAGACAAACTGCTTTCCATATAAATGTTTTTTCTGTAAATTGCACTTTAATTTTTTTTTTAAGTTTATTTACTTTGGGAGAGAGACGGAGAGAGAGCAAGCAGGGGAGGAGCAGAGAGAGGGAGAGACAGAATCCCAAGCAGGCTCCAAGCTCACAGCGCAGAGCCCTACATGGGCCTTGAACTCACAAACGTTGAAATCATGACCTGAGCCGAAATCAAGAGTCGGATGCTTAACACACTGAACCACCCAGGCGCCCCTCTATAAATTCCATTTCAAATGTAATTCTTATAGTCAAAGCATTAAAGAAAAATTGAAAGATATTTGCAAAGACTTTAAAAATAAATGAAACCAGGGGCACCTCGTTGGCTCAGTCCATTAAGCAACCAACTTTTGATTTCAGCTCAGGTCAGGATCTCTCCATTCATGAAACTGAGCCCCAACTAGAGCTCCATGCATGGAGCCTGCTTGAGATTCTCTCTCTCCCCCTCTCTCTGCCCCTCCCCAGTCGTGCTCTCTCTCAATAATAAATAAATAAACTTAAAAAAAATAAATGAAACCAAAAAACCTAAGATTCGTTTATAAAATTGCATTAACTCTGTTAATAATATACCTGCAAATAATTCACATTTTGATCATACTTATCAAAGTCCATACTCTATATATTCCATTTTCCTTGCAAGACTTTTAGGAATTAATATTATTCGTTATTTACTACATATTCCTAAAATCTGGAGTAAAGGAATAAATGTCCTGAAGGCAGTATCATTATTAGATTTGCTGTTTATACATAACTGAAGTTTTGACATTTATACAAGCAACATGGTTAAGCAAACATAAATCTCCCATTTCCCCATGAATAAATTAAACTCTAACAATATAAATATGGTCTCCTCACAACAGAATCTATCTACAAATCTTTCTCTCTCCTTCACACACACACACACACACACACACACACACTGATGCAGGCCTAAAGGGAAATCAGAGACACCGTGGCCTCAGACAGGCACAGACACAAATGATTATTCTCACTTGACA
This sequence comes from Prionailurus bengalensis, assembly GCF_016509475.1. Classification (NCBI taxonomy): domain Eukaryota; kingdom Metazoa; phylum Chordata; class Mammalia; order Carnivora; family Felidae; genus Prionailurus; species Prionailurus bengalensis. The sequence goes on from NC_057349.1 coordinate 105,790,608, forward strand.
GACCAACTGTACCGCTCTTTCCTTGTATTTCACTCCAGCCCCAGAGGGCTGGATCAGGAAAGAGACACTTGATAGCTGCTGGTTCCGTGGCTGAAATATTTGTAAAGTTAACGCATAATCTGAAAGCAGAAGCTAATAAATTATAGAGTGCTAATTGGAGCTGGAGTGGAGCTGTCAATCACATTATCCCAAACAGAGAGACCCTCATACCCTAAAAAGGCAAAGCAGCCTACAGGAACAGCTCCCAGTTGTTTCCAGCCTTCACCTGAACCCCAGCATAAACATCGAGTCCAGGCAGAGTGGCCTCAGGCAGAGTGGCCTCAGGCAGAGTTGGCAGAAGTGATTCTGCTAATCCAACCTCACTTTAAGAAGACACAGATTCTCTTTTAGGAGGAAAGAGTAAAATGGTTTCACCAAAGTATTGTGTTCCGAGTAAAATAGTTTTACTGAGGTATTAATGTTTAGAGAAACATATTTACAGAAATATATATATATATATGTTTGATATATATGTTTGATATATATATATATATATATATATATATATCTCAAATTTACTAGGACACTTACTACTTGGGTAAAATGTTAACCTTTATTTGGAGTTTTTCACTTAAAAAAACCAAGTTTAACTCAATAAGAGAAAAATCTCAAGTTCTCCACAAATTAATGTCATATCTACCTCAAGTTAGAGTACCTCTAGGGGTTTTCCAATATACTCTTACAGAATCCAGTCCTATAGAACAAAAATAAGATGTCCACACTTCCAGTGCCTTACTGGAACTCATTCAGTTCCTCCTGAAAGAGCAGCAGCAGATTTTTTATTCTTTTGTTTTGTTCTTATAAAATCCTGGTGATCTCTGGTTCTACTTATCTCCCACTGTTTCAGATGGCTAAAGTCATCTTGTTCAAACTGTCCTCCTCTGTCATCATCATTTCCTACCCATCGTTTCCTACCCAAACCATATAAATCAATAAATATATAATTATTACATATAAGAAAATTTAGGTTGAAGGTAAACTAAATTTTTGGAAAACAAAACTAAAGAATTAAAATGTTTTGATTCCTAATCAATATTTGTGTGACTCTCATGACCTAGTTACCAGGTAGAAATTTTTACCAACATTTATTTATGGGATCTATGCTTTGGTCTTTATGTGTATTTACAACTAGTAAAATACTCTTACAATTTAGAAACTTCTTTAGAATGCTTGAAATAAAAATAGTTCTCACTCGGGCAAAGCAAATCGCACATCTTAAAATTTCAAACACACAATGGCTCAAATCAACAATTATAATGGGAATGTCATAAGCTTATTTCTTTTCTGGCTAATTCTCATTGCTATAGCCTTGCCCTTATTTTTGGCAACTACGTTACTGGCCCTGTGCCAATAATGGCACTATCATGAAATGGGATGGAAAACAAAAATATGTATTTTGTTGTTGCTGCTGTTTAGTTTTACTAGGTGCAATAGTATTTCTTTTTTTCTTCATCTACCACATTTTGCGCAATGTGTTATGCATCCCACAAAATGATTGGATGTTTTTCATCTAGTATCATATGACTTTTTTTTATATCGTACCTGCTTTTTTTTATGGAGGTTCTGATATCTTAAGAAGCACTGCCTAAAGGTTCTGTATTATTAGTGTTATCCCACCTTGCTTGGTGGAGTGTGAAATCCTGTTTTTACTTCAGGCAATTTCTCCTCCATACCCAGAAACTGATGGACAGATTTTGGTAACAAACATAGAGAATAGAGCTTATGATATTTGTTCTTCCTTGTCAAAGACTTCTAAGAACACATTTTTTTGCTTGCACTTTAAAAAGAGAATTTTTTTTAATGTTTTATTCTTAAGAGAGAGAGAGAGACAGAGCGTGAGAGGGGGGAAGGGCAGAGAAAGAGGGAAACACAGAATCTGAAGCAGGCTCCAGGCTCCAAGCTGTCTGCACAGAACCCTCACGAACCGTGAGATCATGACCTGAGCCGAAGTCGGACGCTCAACCAACTGAGCCACCCAGGCGCCCTTTGCTTGCACTTTTTTAAAGGAATAAGAGAAGAGTCTAGGGAAATGTCAGATTTATACCCTGAGGGAAAACCACAATGAAACTGTACTCAACTGGAATTGGTGAGAAGGAAAATTATTCACAATTTTATGTTTACCAGTTCCAAACTATGTAGTTAATAAATAAAAGTTACTAATGCTGACACCTTCATCTTGCATTGAAGTTTGAGATGTCTGGTTATTTGATATTTAAGGAGTGGTGTTATTATAAATATGACCGAAAAAAATTTAAATCCACCATTGGGATACTGCCATCTCCCTTTTTTGCCTGAGATATAAAATGTATTGGAACTAAAAAGGAAAAATAAACAATGCTTCCCAGCCACAAAATGTACCAGGCCGCAGGTTAACATAGTCTTTAGGTCTTGGGAGAAAAAAGAAAATATAGGTACCACTGAATCTCCCTATGTTACAGAACAGCAATAAGGGCAATACATTAAATGTTAAAATAAAACAAAATTACACAGTTTAATAGTGTGTAATTTTTCGGGTCCTAAAAGCTTATGAGAACATTTCTTACTGCTATTTTAGAGTCCATATTTAATTTTTGTCACCTCCTTTATTAGAGGAATTTCTAACTTGAACTCAGTTACACACCATTTATTCTTTTTCTCCTTAACATAAACAGAAAAGCCCTACAAGTGACATGAGAGAAAATACTTTGTATGTTGTCTTTTCATTTTCTGATCTACTTCTTGTGCTTTCTTGTCCTGTGTATCCATAGCAACACTCAGAATGAAGTTAGAGCTACTTTGTCTCAGTTTTCAGGAGGACATCAAACTCACCTTCAGCTCAACAATGCACAATGTAGAAATTAACAGTACCTAAACACAACTCTAGTTGACTGTTCTGGGTTAGAGCAGTTTGCAATGTTTTATCATATTCCACACTTCCATGGAATTGTAAATTCCTTGTAAATTCCTACCTCCTGCTGTATTAGAAAACCTTCACTCTAACTACCCTGTTACCCAAATGTTCTCTCTTCTCCAAAATCTGACAAGTTCTGCCCTCTTCCGTGAAGCCTTGTCTCCACCCCAGACCCAGTGAGTATTCTCGTCTTTCTCAGGACTCTTCCCATCTAATGTCTGTGACATTCACTTGGCATTTATTTTCTAACCTCTTGGGACAAAAGTTCAGAATTTAAGAGGTTGCGGTAACCCTAAAGATCATCCCATTCACCCTTGAGTTGTAATATTCTTTACCTCCTTAACTAGATATTAAATACATTGGGCAGGTACCACCAATTATTTTGTGAAAAACACACTCAAATTATTGCATTAATTTTTTATATTTTATTAGGTGCAAGTGAATTTAAAAATAGAAGTTGAGCTGAAGTTTGAAGTAAAAGTTAAAAAAAAAAAAGAAAAGGAAAGGAAAACTATCTGGAAGCCTGCTTCGGTAAAGAAAATCCTTTTGTTAAAAGGAGTGGGGAGCTCACCACTTTTAGTAGGAGCCAGTTAGGGTCAAATATCATTTTTCTTCACTTGTTTCCCACTCCTTGTGCTCAAGACATCACTTCAACAATTACCATCTCTTCTCCCTGTATCATCAGTCTGCCCCCTCTACTGGATCATTCCCACTAATACAAAACGGGTTGCAATATTCCTGCCTCTATACAAACGAAAACAAAACAAAACAAAAAACTCCCTTAACCCCATCTCCTTCCAGTTATTTCTCTGTTCCCTTTAAATGACAAAACACCTGACATGAGTCATCTGCTTGCTCCCTCCATTTACTTATTCATTTTCCTTTTACCCACTCTAAGTTTCCTCTACATACCCACAGTCAAGGCCATCGGTTAGCTCCCTGTGTCTAAATCTGAAGATCAGTTCTCAGTAATCCTTTTACCTGTCTCATCAATAGGGTGATACACCAGTTATGATTTTCTGATAAGCAGATGCCAAGACACGTACCACGTACTGGAGGCCTTAATATGTTCTAGCAAAGATACTACATCTGGCAGAGCAACTATAATTGGAGCTCTATTTGATTTAACTCCGGGTATGCTTGCTCTTTTCCAGGAGCCATGCAGTTTCTGTAGGACCTCTGGTGAATTAAATAGCAAGACGACAGAAACCTTGAACCCTGCAACCTTTAGATCTTTACTGATGGCACTAACCGCTGTCATCTGCTGGGTTTTGACTTTGTATTTGACTTTGTTTCGACTCGGCCAGGGGAGGGAAACTAGGAGGGCCGGAGTTTCAGAGGTTCCCACTTGGCCTGACACCTTTCAAGGAGAGAGAGAAAGGAGGATGGGATAGAAAAGAACCTCCGATGACAGTGCCATTCTGGGAAAGTCTCAGCTGAACTGAAAGAAAGTCCCCAAGTCAAAATGGCCGGTTAGCGGCCAGTGACGTCCACTTTGGGCAGGAATGGCACATTTCTGGTACTCCTCCGTATTCAGTCATTGGAGGGAAATGGCCTGAGGGAAGCATGACCTGGCATAAATGTCACAGTAGATCTGAAAGTACAGCAGCTGGAGGTGTCAATTAGCCACGCTCCCGATAGCAGGTTCTCTTGAAAGATGATCCAAATAGCACACCTCCACGTCCACCACAGGGGACCATACAATTTATGGTCTGAACAAGATCACTTTCAAGTGTGAAAGGGACACTGGTAGTAATTAATCGAGGATGAAGGCATACAGGGGGACTATCCTGGACAAGCTGGTCCATAAGGCTACCTTCCTTATCAATAATATTTGACACAGTTCATAATTCCATCCTTCTTCAAACACTTTTTTCACTTGGTTTCCAGGATTCCACTCTCTTGATCTTCATACTACTCTTCTGAGTCTTCCTTCTCAGTCTCTGCTAGTCTTTCCTTCGCTCCCTAATATCTAAATATGGAGTGACTCTGGCCTCATGCTTAGATGTTCTCTCTTATTGACATGAGGCCCTGGCTGAGCTGAGCCAGTCTCCTGGCTAGTCTCAACCTTCTGTACATACTGACAACTCTTGAGCCCGAGTCCCCCCTCCTTCATCCCTCTCCACCTGCACACTCAGCCTCTCCCCAGAGATATCAACAACCATCTCAGAGCGAACACACCCCAACTGAACCTCTGCTTGCCACCCCACCTCTCAACATGATCAGCTCTCTAGCAGCCTCCCGCACCTGAGTAAGTGACAACTTCCATTCTTCCTACTGCTCAGGTTAATGTCTTAAGCTTTCTTCTCCTGTACCCTCTATCGAATTCACCAGCGAAGCCTTCCAAAAACCCAAAGGCAACCACTTCCGTCACTTTCACCGCTGCTTCATCACCTTCACGGCCAAGTCATCATCATCTCTTGCCTGCTGGCTCATAGATTCTAGCTGATCTTGCTGCTTCTACCTCTCAGCCCCGCCCTACTCTCAGACTTCTCTCCACACATCTAGAACGATCCTTTCAAAACCTAGGTCATGCTATAGCTCTTGTTTGCTCAGAACCCTTCCGCGTCTTCTATCACATGCAGGGAAAAGACCAAAGTCCTCCTAATGGCTTACCATGGCCAGCATGATGTAACCACCAGCCCCACACCCTCTTCCTTCAAGTCATTCCCGACCCTGGTGCTATTTCTTTCCCGGGCCAGGCAGGCTTCCATTTCAGGGAGCTTTTGAATTTGCTTTTCCCTCTACGATATAGTCATATGGCTACTATTTTATTTATTTCAGGTCTTTAAGTATCTCTTTATCAAAGCGGCCTTCCCTGGCTATCATACATAAAATAACAACTGCCCTCACTTTCTCTCCCTCTAGCTATGTCTCATCCCCTGATTCATAGTTCTATTAGCACTCAACATTCTCTGACATATCATATATGTCACACACACACACACACACACACACACAACAAAAGAGATATTTATTAAGCACTTACTTATAGTAGGAATGTTCTAGACTATTGGGACTATGCTCAAAATGGACAAAAAATATAATTCTCTGTATAACAACAAAAAACAGTTTGAATTTTTCAAAGATGAATGGGGAGAAGTTAGAATGAAGTCTAATGTAGTTATGGAGGTTTGGCTCAGAACATGTAATCCAGTTTTCTTCTCTTGTGACTTCCCTTTTCTGTGGAGAGCCGAAAGCTGAAACAAATGTTTCCCCAATTCATGCTCAGCTGGTGATCCAGGTTTTATTCAGGTTCTATATCAGAGGCAATCACATGACACTTGAAATTTGAGCTGAGATAAATGGGATGTTGGGCACATATTTTATCAATGGGTGTTCTAGCAAATGTGGCAAAGTTCTGCTGCCACACTCTGTCTCTAAGGCTTGTTGATTTGGCAGAAATGGCTTCTTAATTCTAGAAAAGGTGGCATGATGTGGGATCCTGAAGCTTCCTGATTTTGCTACAGGAAGTTTCCTGACTGGAGCGATGTTGTTCCAGAAGCAATAACTGCAGCTAATTTAGCAGCTCCAATGGAGGCAGCCCTGTGTTTATATGCATAAGAAGGGACGCCTCCAGATTTGACAAGCAGTTTCCTGATCATGGTAAGAGAAGCAGCTTCTTTAGCAGCCTGGTTCTGCGGTACAGACCTGGAAATAGATTCTGGAATTTCATCCTACAGAGTTCTATTCAACCATCTCAATTCTGAAAAGCCATCTGACATGCTGTAATAAATCCTTTTATTCAAAATTGTCTAGAGTGGAATCTGTTCTCTGCCTCAGAATATTGACCAATATGAAACCTTAAGGAGAACATAGTGAACACATAAAAGGACAGTTTTAAAGGGTGTTTTTTAAAGTAAATCAAATAATTGAGTTGAATAATAAGATGGTCTCTCTTTTTCACTCTCAGCTATTTTCTGCTGCTTCTCTCTATTATTGCTGTCTGTTACCTTGCCATTCAGAGGAAAGGTAAAAAAAAAAAAAAAAAGGTAGACTATACAGGCAGCTATAATATCAGCAAGCAAATGTTCTTTTGATATGTAATGCTTTTATTTTTAGTTTTTTACTCTCCTCAATATGGTATAAGATATCAAGTCAAACTTATTTCCCATCTTATCAAGTGTACATTCTTAGATTTTTCTTTCACTTAAAAAAATCCTTACTGCTAAACTTGTTTCCTTTTAGTCCTCATTCCCTTTTTACTTTTGAAAAATTACACTTGTAAAAAAAAAAAAAAAAACAATCTTATTCAATTTCTTTAAACCCCTCCCCCGCAAAACAGTTCACTATCTTTCCTGGTTCCTCACTCCCACCTCTTGCAAACACCAATCTGTTCTCTGTATCTATGAGCTTGAGTTTTTTTTCTCTCTCTCTTTTTCTTTTTTTAAGAGTTCACAAATAAGAAAGATCGTACAGGGGCGCCTGGGTGGCTCAGTCAGTTGAGCATCTGACTTTGGCTCAGGTCATGATCTCACAGTCTGTGAGTTCAAGCCCTGCATGGGGCTCTGTGCTGACGGCTCAGAGCCTAGAGCCTGCTTTGGATTCTGTGTCTCCCTCTCTCTCTATTCCTCCCCCACTCACACTCAGTCTCTCCCTCTCTCTCAAAAATAAAGATAAAAAAATTAAAAAAAAAAAAAAGAAAGATCGTACAATATTTGTCTTTCTCTGTCTGGTTTGTTTCACTTAGCAATGCCCTCAAGGTCAATCTATGTTATCATAAATGGCAATGGACATTAGGTTCTTTCCATAGCTTGGCTATTGTAAGTAATGCTGCATTGAACAAGGCATGCATACATCTTTTCCAATTAGTGTTTTCGTTTTCTTCTGATAAATACCCAGAAGAGAATTGTTAGTTATCTTTTTAATGGTAGTTATCTTTTTAATTTTTTGAGGAACCTCCATACCCTTTCCCGTAGGGGTTGTACCAATTTACATCCCCATCAACAATGTATAAGGGTTACATTTCTTCCCTATCTTTGCCAACATTTGTTCTTGTCTTTTTGATAATAGCCATTCTAACAGAAATGATATCTTACTGTGGTTTTGATTTTCATTTCCCTGATGGTTAATGATTTCCCATCTTTCCATGTACCTGTTGGCCATCTGTATATGTCTTCTTTGGAAAAATGTCTATTCAGATCTTCTGCCCATTTTTTCAGTTTTTATTTTAATTCCAGTTGATTGATATCCAGTGTTATATTAGTTTTAGGTGTACGATATAGTGATTCAACAATTCCATACAGCACCCAGTGCTCATCATGACAAGTGCCCTCCTTAATCCCCATCACCTATTTCACCCATTCCCCCACCCCCTCTCCTCTGTTAACCATGAGTTTGTTCTCTACAATTAAGAGTCTGTTTCTTGATTTGTCTCTCTCTTTTTCTTTTTGCCCTTTGCTCATTTGTTTTGTTTCTTAAATTCCACATATGAGTGAAATCATATGGTATTTGTCTTTCTCTAACTTATTTTGCCTAGAGTTATACCCTCTAGCTCCATCCATGTCACTGCAAATTCTTCTACCCAGATTGTCTTTGAGCTATTGAGTTGTATGAGTTCTTTGTATATTTTGGATATTAGCCCCTTATCAGATATACAATTTGCAATAATCTTCTCCCATTCAATAGGTTGTCTTTTCATTTTGTTGATGGGTTCCTTTTTTGTCCAGGAGTTTTATACTTTCATGTAGTTCCATTTGTTTATTTTTGCTTTTGTTGCTTTTGCTTTTGGTGTCAGATTCAAAAAATCATCAACAAGATGATTACTGTGTCAAGGAGCTTACTGCCTATGTTTTCTTCTCGTTTTATGGTTTCAGGTCTTATATTCAAGTCTCTAATCCATTTTCTGATCCATTGTGTAAGTAGTGGTCCAGTTCCAGTCTTTTGCACGTGGCTGTCCAATTCTCCTAACACCTTTATTGAAGTGACTGTCCTTTCTCCATTGTATGTTCTTGTCTTCTTAGTCATCAATTAATCAACCATGTATGTGTGTCTCTCTGTTCTGTTCCATTGATCTTTGTGTCCGGTTTTGTGCCAATATCATATTGTTTTAATTACTATAGCTTTGTAATATAGTTTGAAAGTAAGAAGCATGATGCCTCCAGATTTTTTCTTTTTTAAAATTTCCTTGGGTATTTGGGGTTCTGTGGCTTCACACAAATTTTAGCATTGTTTGTGCTGTAAAAAATACCACTGGAATTTTGATAGGGATTGCATTGAGTCTATATATTGCTCTGGGTAATATGGATATTTTTAATAATATAAATTCTTCAAATCCTTAAGCACAGAATATCTTTCCATTTATTTATGTCTTCTTCAGTTTGTTTCACTAATGTCTTGTTGTTTTAAATATACAGGTCTTTCACCTCCTTGGCTAAATTTATACTTAGGCATCTTATTCTTTTTGATGCAATTGCAAATTGCATGAATTTCTCTTTCCGATAGTTTGTTATTAGTGTAAAAAACACAACAGATTTTGTGTATTGATTTTTGTATCCTGCAACATTACTGAATTTATTAGTTCTAGCAGTATTTTGATAGAGTACTTAGTGTTTTCTATATATAATATCATCTCATCTGCAAACAGTGACAGTTTTATTTGCTTGTTCCCAATTTGGGTGCCTTTTATTTCCTTTACTTGCCTAATTGTTCTGGCTAGGACGTCTGATACTAGGTTGAACAAAAGTGGTGAGAGTGGACATCCTTGTCTTGTTTATGATCTTAGAGGAAAAGCTTTTAGCTTTTCACCATTGAGTATGAGCCAGCTGTGGGCTGGCTATAAATAGTCTTTATTATGTTCAGGTACATTTCCTCCATACTCACTTTGTTGTGAGTTTTCATCATAAATGGATGTCAAATTTTGTCAAATGTTTTTTCTGCATCTATTGAGATGATTATATGATTTTTATCCTCCATTCTGTCAATGTTGTGTGTCACATTGACTGCTTTGTGGATATTGAAACATCCTTGGATCTCTGGAATAAGTTCCACTTGACCATGGTGTAAGACACTTTTAGTGTATTGTCATATATGTTTCGATTTACTCATTATGTCTTCTCCCCCAGCTAGAATGCTAGAACATAATCTCCATCAAGACAGAGACTTTGCTTCGTTTATTACTCTAGTATAGTGCCTATAACAATGCTTGCTATATGTAAGCACTCCAAAAATATTGAATGTGGGACGCCTGGATGGCTCAGTAGATTAAGTATCGACTCTTGGTTTTGGTTCAGGTCATGATCTCAAAGTTTCGTGAGAGCCCTGCGTCAGACTCTGCACTGGCAGCACAGAGCCTGCTTGGGATTCTCTCTCCCTATCTCTCTGTCTCTCCCTTCCCCACTTGTGCTATCTCTGTCTCTCTCAAATAAATAAATAAACAAAAAAATATTGAATGAGTGAATGAATGAATGAGCAGATCTACAAGGGAGCAATAAACCACAACATATCCATCCTAAGAGATTTTATGGAGCCATTAGAAACATTTACAAAAAAAAAAATTGTAAGGGGAAAGCATACACAGTAATGTTAAATGAAAAACAAAAGCAAAAACAGAAGAGATAGAACTACTTCAGCCAAGAACATAAGCTCACATGGGGGAAGGAAACAAAACAAGTTGAAAGGAAATACCCTAAAATAATTACAGTAGAGTTTGGGTGGTATATTTTGGCCCCTTGATTCTTCTGCTGATTGTGAAGAAGGCTGGAAGGATTGGGATAGGTCATCTGGTTCAGGCGTACTGTAGCCCTGATCAACTGTAAAAAGCAAAATTAGATGGGCTTTTCATTTTACCAAGGAAAGAAGGTCAAACAGAAGTCAAGAGCACCTTAGCATTTATTCCACACTCATAAAGGCCATTATGAGAATAACAGGCCATTTGAGACAGGGAAGAAACTGATAGTGGTAAAATAAATTTTTGCCTCCTTTAGCATATGTTCACCATCATTTCAAGGGCTTCCAGAATTTCAGAACTTGCCTAAGTCTGATCGGAACCACAAAGCAGTCTCCTACCTTCTATACTCTATCTAGGTCTTAGGAGATGACTCAACATCAAAAGAATCCTCTTGAGTCCCCCATGGCATTAGACCAATTTTCTGGCATCCTTTCTAAAAGCTACAAGTAAAGACTTGTCATGAAATGTGTTGTAAAAGGGTGATGAGAAAATCAACCAATTAATCCATTAAACATGAACACCTATTTTGGCTTAGAGAAGATACAAAGGGTTAAAAGACATCAGCTTGACTTCACAGAGCTTGCAATTTATTCCAGTTGGTAAGATACATAGAAATTGGATGGAAATAAATGTGGTTACTGCTAAATGAGATGTGAAGATGAGAAGGACAACAGTAATTCTGAGAAGGGAGAAGAGAAGGAGTTAGGGACAAGCCCTTCCAAAAACTTGGCATATGAGCTGATCCTACTTGACGACTGGGATTTAGACAAGAAGAAAATAGGTAAGGAGTTCCAATAGGCCAGGCAAAACCAGTATGGGTAAACAACAGACAGCACATCTGGGCCCAGGAACAGGCTCTTGTCTTAAGAGCGTTTCAAGTAGAGCATTTTCATCAGAATTATATCAACATATTCATTTTATCTAGGTAAATCTTTGTCCAGTTGGCAATGTTAAATCATTAACAGCATTTATTTCTTTTTTTTTTTTTGTACCTGTCAATCCCTTTCATCTATTTCACCGATCCCTCTGCTCCCCTCCCCTCTGGCAGCCACTAGTTTGTTCTCTATAATTATGAGTCTGTTTTTCTCTGTTGTGTTTTGTTGTTGTTTGCGAACAGTATTTTTCATTTGCAACTCACTCTTCCTTATGAATTATTTATTTTCCTTGAACAATTTAAAATGAAGGTAAGATGGGCTTCCTGGATGGCTCAGTCAGTTAAGCATCTGCCTCGTGATTTTGGCTCAGGTCGTGATCTCACAGTTTGTGAGTTTGAGCCCCGCATTGGGCTCCATGCTGACAGTGTAGGGCCTTCTTGGGATTCTCTCTCTCTGCCCCTCCCCTGCTCGCTCTCTCTGTCTCTCTCTCAAAAAATATCCCCTCAGACATTCTATAAATTTCTCTGTTGTCCAAACTGTGATGCACATGGACTGAAAATCCAATTCTTCTATACACTTCTGACTTCTTTGTGTCTTCCAAAATAAAGGTCCATACCACTGGTGGAGCAAAAGTCCCGGCTGCAAGCAACAGAAACAGACTCTGGTTGATTTAAAAGAAAAGCATTTCTTAAAAGGATCTGAGGGTAACTCACAGAATCACCAGAGAGGGCTTGAGAGCCAGACTAGAGCCCGGAGCACTGGCTCAAAACAGCAGAACCAGTCTAATCTGGCTACCCCGACTGCTAGAAGCACCAGGCTCCAGATTTGCTCTGCAGACTCTCCTGGCCCTGGACACCGGATGCCAGGAATCAGACCAGCTGCAGTTGCCACCAACCACCATTGTGGTCCCTGTTTCTTTGCTTCCTTACCTCTCAATTTTAGAAGCTTGTGGTGGGGATGTCTGAGTGGTGGGGGTCACATGCCTGCCTTCTTGCTGCAAGAGATCTTGGGGAAGCAAATGGAACATAGCTCCCACCCAGGAGATAAAGGTGGAGGAGCCCTCCAACAAGGGAAGGGGCGTCATATGCCAGGCTATCAAAAAGAATGATAAATGTCCAGTAGAACATCAGAAGATTAGACAGAAAATATCCTGCCCCATTCAGTGGAATAACAGATGTAGCAGGGGCCACAGATCCTGGACCTTTATTTGGGGGCTGTTCGCCACAGAACGCACACATTGACTTCCCTGTGTTCCTCACCACACAGCCAATTATCCGTGCAGCTTCTCAGGCCGTAAGCAAGTTACAAAATGAACTAAATGATCCAAAGTGGAGATGCATAGGTGATCCTCTTCCAGGAGTGGCTTTTAGCAAATTTTATAATCAAAGTGTCTTCTATATCTAGCAAGCATCCTGTATACTGCAGTGGAATAACAAACAGAATGCTTTCATTAATGTTGCTGCTAGAGTACTTGAGGCATTCAGATTTAAGTGGGTAACTGCAAAAAAAAAAAAAAAAGATTGGCTTTAAATCAGAGTGTTTCTCTGAAGAAATGTTTTTAATAGCTCTCATTTCGATGTGTATTATTTCATGTATTTTTAAAAATCATAGAGCTTAAATTAACATCATATAGTCATTTATATTTAAGGATACTCGATACTAAATGTAATCGTAAGTATTTTATGTGTAAGACACACGTGGCAAATAAAAATGATTCTCGATATTAGCGAATTTCCATAGCAGCACACAGTCACAGAGCTATTTTTATACAAGCCAAAGTCTGTGGAATGCTAAACCTTAGGATTTAGAGTGATCTTCATGGTCCTATGCTCAATAGAAGCTACTGTTCCAAGCCTCCAAAATACAAAGTATTTTAGAGTAGTCATAAAGACAATTATTTTATAGTGATAGCTTTCCAAATGATTTCTCATGTCCTAGATGCTGGTTCCTTCTGTAGATGTAGAGTTATTTAGTCATTTCCTCATGTATATATATACATCCTTTGGGGATAATCTGTAGTTCAGTCGGCCCCCTGAGCACACTCTTCATCGCCCTCCTTCAGGTCCCTAAACGTAGCTATTTGGTCTCTCCCCATCTAACCAAGATGCTTCTGGTGCAGCCCAGACTGAAGGGTGAGCAATGGACTAAGGGACCTCAGGGGAGAAGGGGAGCAGTTTCCTTCCAGAGTCTTGAGTCTTCCTAAGCTTTCCGATGTTTAGTGGTTCACGTCAGAATTCTACTGAAGGTTAGGCAGTTGTTATGGGGATTGCCACAGTTGAAATCAAACGGCTCTTGGAACCAAGAACTCAGGAATTCAGGAACTTTTCAGTGTTAATTTGGAGTCATGGACTACCACAACATCTATCGTTCTACCAGGGTTTTCTTTCAGTAACTACTTAATGGGAGTGTTTATCTCAGCCCTGCATTTCCCAGAGCTATTAATCAGACCCATCTCTATATCCACTGTGAGTGAGACAGGCATAGTTCAGGCCTTCGGGCTTGCCAGGAGGGCAGTAAGCCACTTGTTTTTCTTGGCAGATATCTTTGTCTGCATGTGGTTCCATCTCTTCTTTCCTCAGACCACAAGATTCAGATTCCTTGGAGCCTAGAGGACCCTCAGAATTTCCTTCACCTTGGCTACACTCTGTAGCAAGTACCATATAGTTTAACCCTTCTTGGTTCTTGGTTTCCATTAAAGCAACTGACGTAACGTCACCTGAATTCAAACAGATCACACTGCCATCTTCATCTGTGAAAAAAAAAATGTAAAAGTTATGCTAGTATCTATTTGACTTCTGTATCTGTAATATACAGACTGTACAGGAATTGTAACAATGCCAACCTTACGCATGGGCTCAGCAAGCATTTATGAGGGCCACCAAGAGAATACAAAAATAAGCAAGACATGCTCCTTGTCCTTGAAGCTATCATAGTCTTGTAGAGGAGCAGAAACATTACTATAGATGACAAGGTGTGCTGTATGTAATAAAGGAATATGTAAAAGGTGGTGAGAGCTCAGAGATGATAACTCTACCAAACTGAACAGGTCACCGCCTTGGTGATAGGAATTAAGTGCCCTTATGTTGGCTTTTTTGTCTGAAGTGCTTACGTTTCCATCCCGCTGGCTATAATACCCCCCTTTAAATTAAAGATTAAGTAATTTAGTCATTTATTAAGATAATATTTATCAGATGCCTACCACGTGCCAGGCTGTGTTCTAAGTATCGATGAAGCAAGAATGGACAAAACAAAGTTGTCCCTCTTTGGGGTTTACATTCTGATGGGAGGAGACAGACAATAAACTAACAGACAGCTAAGCCTATGTCAGGGGGTGATGAGCACTATGAAGGAAAATTTGGCAGAAAAACGGAACGAGGGGCGCCTGGGTGGCACAGTCGGTTAAGCGTCCGACTTCAGCCAGGTCACGATCTCGCGGTCCGTGAGTTCGAGTCCCGCGTCAGGCTCTGGGCTGATGGCTCGGAGCCTGGAGCCTGTTTCCGATTCTGTGTCTCCCTCTCTCTCTGCCCCTCCCGCCTTCATGCTCTGTCTCTCTCTGTCCCAAAAATAAATAAACGTTGAAAAAAAAATTAAAAAAAAAAACAAAAAACAAAAAAAAAACGGAACGAGAAAATAATGGTTGGGGTGGAGGGGGCTGCTATTTTAGATGAAATGTCAGCGAAGTCCTCTCTAGCAAGGTAAAATTCAAGTAGAAACCTGAATTAAGTGAGAGAATTGGACACGTGGATATCTGAGGGAGAACATTCAAGGAAAGGAGAACACCAAGTATGGACTGGTGTGGCTGGTCCCCCTCAACTATCTCCCTGGGATAAGGTGCGTTAATACTAATTAGCAAATACATACACCAGCATGCTTATGACCTCATAGGGCTGACAGGGAATGGGTAGGCCTGACAAGTTTTGATGACAGAGTTGAGGGAGAAGGAAAATAACATGAAAGATAATAGTGATTATTATTGTTGTTGTTAACATAGAGCACGTACTACATACCAGGCACTGTTCTAAACTATATACATATAGGGGTGCCTGGGTGGCTCAGTCGGTTAAGCATCCGACTTCAGCTCGGGTCACGATCTCACGGTCCGTGAGTTCGAGCCCCGCATCGGGCTCTGGGCTGATGGCTCAGAGCCTGGAGCCTGCTTCCGATTCTGTGTCTCCCTCTCTCTCTGACCCTCCCCCGTTCATGCTCTGTCTCTCTCTGTCTCAAAAATAAATAAACGTTAAAAAATTTTTTTAATAAAAAATAAATAAATAAAATAAACTATATACATATATTTACTCATTCTTCTATTAAATAAATGCTAGTATTATCCCCATTTAACAGTTAAGGAAACTGAGGCACAGAGGGGCTAAATAATTTGCCCAAGGTCACACAGCTGTAATTTGAATCCAGATTGTGTCCCCATATTCACCCTCCCCAGTGGGAGGGCAGAGCTGCTGTTCTCTGTGAGGAGGAATCAGGTGGGTGGGCATGTGCCCTGTAGGAGTCCTTGAAAGACACTCTGGACATGTGTGTGTGGGGTCAGGGCGGCAGCAGAAAAGTGGGCAGCCAGAGGGTAATCGGCCTTCTTCACAATTATGCTCATATTATTTTGTCTTCTTTACTTACAGACTGACCTTTTTACAGAGAAAAGTACAAGAACTCTTGCTGAAACCTAACAGCAGAGCTTCTGAAACATTTCACAAGATTCTAGGTAATCAAAAGGGACAAATACACAATCTAAACATAAATATATAAATGTGTATTATGGGGATGGTTTTTGATCAGTGCTTTTCAACTTCTGAGTGTCAGTACCTAAAAGAAAAATTTATGATCAGAAATATTACTGTTCTTGGGGATGCCTGGGTGTCTCAGTTGGTTAAGCATCTGACTTCAGCTCAGGTCACGATTTCATGGTCCATGAGTTCAAGCCCCACATAGGGCTCTGTGCTGACACTCAGAGCCTGGAGCCTGCTTCTGATTCTGTGTCTCCCTCTCTTTCTGACCCCTCCCCTGACTCATTCTCTCTCTCTCTCTCTCTCTCTCTCTCTCAAAAATAACCATTAAATTTTTTTTAAAAAGGAATATTACTTTTCTTTCAGAACATATCATACAAATCAGAAACATTTCAGGCCACAGATGATGCTCCTTCCTTTGTCCTTATCATCCTTCCAGCAAAAGAGCATCCAAATGTGTGTCGCTAAGGAAGGTGACACCTGCATTTAGCCCTGATGTACACCCAGGCTGGGTTTATTTGGAATGAATTTAAGTGGAAATATGAGGACAAGAAACAACTTCAAAGGACTAAGGGAGGTACCATTATACCTACTTTTTGCCAATGGAATTTAATGGATCTGCATATTTATCAAGTTCCAAACCTGACCTACGAAGCTTATTTTATTATAAGAGCTTGTGAACTCTGTCCCTGCTCTGTCTTACTAGGTGCATGTTTCTTTTGCAGAACTTCCCACTGGGCTGAAGGACACAATGGCTGAGCTACAGGCTCACAGACTCCTTGCCATCATTTCATGTTCCTCTTCATCCTTCAAACATCATCATAGCATATTGCAAACCACATGGATAGTCACGTAGTGTTATAAAATATCTCTCCCATAGAAATAACTTTATCAGATGCCAAGGTTCGTTAATGCCTAAGTGCTGAGTATCTATGGAAACATCCTGCTGTTATGATTATGGTCAATATGTACTAAGAGCCATTGAGAAACTCGTAAGAATAATTTCCTACATACGATAATAGCAATCAAAAATATCAAAAAGTGATAGGAAGAGATAATAGATTTAACTCTAAATAGTCCAGTGACCCAGATTGAGGAAAGTAGGATGTTCCTGAAGGGCTTAAAGAAATTAGACTAGGGGCACCTGGGTGGCTCAGTCGGTTAAGCATCTGACTTCAGCTCAGGTCATGATCTCGCAGTTCGTGGGTTCAAGCCCCATGTCGGGCTCTGTGCTGACAGCTCAGAGCCTGGAGCCTGCTTCAGATTCTGTGTCTCCCTCTCTCTCTGCTCCTCCCCTGCTGGTACTCTGTCTCTCTTTCTCTCCCAAAAATAAGTAAACAAAAAAAATAAATAAAAAATAAATTAAGCTAAAGGAAAGTTTAGAAAATTTCAAAACTAAACCTACAATATAGGTCTAAATGCTCATGTTATCAGACGCTTCATTTTCTTAAGTTTAATTCATTAAATAGCATACTGGGAAACTTTCTACCGATACATGATTTAAATTTTTTTTTGCCTCTTGTTATTTCAAAAACAATTTTTATACGAGGCAAATGAACTCTTCTTACAAATTCTGGCACCGTGTGTCAAAGAAAAATCATTAGCTAACTACTCCACTGGTTTATAGTACTTAGAGCAATATTTAGTAACTTGACCCTGGCAAGCTTTCAGCAATTACTACATCTTATTGCATAAAGAACTTATGAAAGATGGTGGGGAGGAGGGTGTTTTGTTTGTTTATTTTTGTTGAAAACGAAATAGAAAGCCCGCAGTTCAGACCTTAAAGCAGAGATCCTGAACAAAGATAGCATGTGCTCAGCAAGTCTTTCTTTAAGAGGGAAATATTAAAATAAAGACTTCCAAGCAAGACAGGGTATTTACAGACGAGACATATGCCGGCTGACTGGCTATGTTTAGAACAGCAGAGGAGCATTTAGATTTGTTTCCTGTAGAACTCTCTGGGACTGATGAGGTGATGTTTACAAAAATGTTTGGATGAAGTCACTGGGATATTTTTACTAGATGCCCAGATACGTTACTAATCTTCTCTCCCTATCCCCTCTCTACCCCATTAGGTCAGTAGGACCATAGGATAGGCATGGTATTATTGCTCCTTGTAAGCCCACCCCCCCTTTTTTTTTCCAAAAAAGTCTTTCCAATGACTTTCTTATCTTCTTATGTATCTCCAGTAATAACAGTCAAGACAGACGACATCTTCCTGCTTTGCTAAATATGCCCAGCAGTCTGCAGGGCAGTAAACTATTATTAAACACATTCTCTCTTATTAAAAAGGTAATTAAGTTTAGGCTTCCCTTGAAGGCACTGTTTTGTGATTTCTATCCTTTGCAAATATGCAAACTCTGCCTGGCAGTCTATTTCTTCTCTCTGCCCCTTTTGCTCAGTCGTATCTCCACAACCAAAAACTTGAGTGATTCCCATATCCCTTTCCATTCCTTATCTTCTGGATTTACATTCATTGTAAACAACGGAACAAGAATTTCTCTTCTACTAAAATTGAATTTCTGTCCTGGCACAGAATTGCTTGTTTCTGGCTAAATTATCAAAGTTTGGTTATATTCCCTGTTAAGCTCTTCCTGCTTCGTTATTGTGCATGTTTGTCTGCTTCTCTGTTTTTTGAACATTCTTTAAAATTTTAATTCAGTCTGCCAACCATGTGGCATCTAAATAACCAGGATAAACTGGTGTATCTTTTCTAGCAAGCCACAAGTCATAAGTTCTTTCACTACACCTAGCTGCCCAGCACACTATTAATAACAAATTGGGGAAAGTGTGTGGGTATGTTCCTCACCATAGCCATGTCTCTGTGAAGGCTGAGAGCAAAGGTTCTGGAACAGAAGCCATACACCAGCCCCACCTCAGCAGTATGACCGTTGGCAGGTTGCTAAACCTCAGTCTTCTCATCTATAAAATGGTGATATAATAATATCCATGTCATAGGGCTGTTGTGAGGATTTAATGAGTTAACCCACATAGCACAGTGAATGACACATAAAAAGTACTAAAATAAGATTAGCTAATATGACAATTAAAAGCCATTCCCAAAAAAAGTTTTGTTCTACGTATTTAATGTGAGCATTGGTACTTATCTCGGCCTCACAGATGAGCTACGTAATGCAACATAGTAAAAAGGTCTTGGGGTGCCTGGGTGGCGCAGTCGGTTAAGCGTCCGACTTCAGCCAGGTCATGATCTCGCGGTCTGTGAGTTCGAGCCCCGCGTCGGGCTCTGGGCTGATGGCTCAGAGCCTGGAGCCTGGAGCCTGTTTCCGATTCTGTGTCTCCCTCTCTCTCTGCCCCTCCCCCGTTCGTGCTCTGTCTCTCTCTGTCCCAAAAATAAATAAACGTTGAAAAAAAAAATTTAAAAAAAAAAAAAGGTCTTAAGTGTTCATAGAGACTTCTGGTAGAGGCTAAGGTAAAGCTCAGATCTCGGGCCCTCCTAAACCCATCATGGCAGCCTCTATGATTTTTATAGACTGTCTGCACACGTTAGAAGGAAAGGATTCCATAAGTAAAGAGTGAGATTTAAAATACAAGTCAACTGTAAAATCCTTACAGCCCTCTGGAACTCTTTACTTCTGCAGCATTTGACCACTCCCTCCTCCATGAGCCTCTCTCTTTTGGATTTGACAATACTCTCTTATGACCTTCCTGTCCCCTTCTGGCTTCTCTCGGTCCACCATCTTTCTTTGTCCGTCGCTAATATGTTTATTGGCTGTTCGTAGGTCCCATCCACCGTTCACCCCTCTTCTTATTTTATACACCCTCGTTGAATGACCTCATCTATACCCTTGACTTCAACTACCTGTATTTACAGGACAGACCTTTCAGCTGAATACTAGGCTTCTTCACTTATCCCATAACCAACTCCAACCAAACACGTGCAAAGCTATTCTTCCTGCTATGCCCCCCATCTTTGGAAACAGCACTACTCTTTATGTACTTTCACAGATCACTGGGACTCACCATTGTCTCCTCTCTCTGTCACTCAATTAGATGCCAAGTATTACAACATCTACCTCTGGCCTTCATTTCCTCCTCTCTACACCTATTATCATTCATTAATTCAGCTTCCATTAATTTCCAATTTTTTACCTGGTCATTTATGTACAACCACTATCCCTCCAATTTCATCACTTGCCATTCCCCACCCCCCCCCCGTGATAAACTACATGCAGTTTTGTGAACACCCCCATTCACTGTTATCCCATGCCTTTCTACATATTGTTCCTTCCACCCTGAAATATTATTTTTCTGACCTCCCTGCAAAACTCAGCTTGGAAATAGCCTCTTCCCAGTGGCTTTTACTGACTCTCTGACACACAGTATGGATTTGGCATCCTTCCTCTGGAGGCCCACAGAACATGGATTCCCTCTCAATGGCAATAGAGAATGCCTCCTGGATTTCTGAAAAAGATATAGCATAAAGTCATCCGCTCCCTGAATCCTTACACATCATCTCACTTATAAGAAAAAAAAAAAGTATAAAAACTGACCAGAGAATCTATATCCCACTCATTTCTCTAGATTACATAACTTTTATCTCTAAATCCAGCCAATACATATATAAATATATATAAATGAACATTTCGGTCAATGGTTGTATATGCCTATAAAATATCTAAAAGCATACAACCAAATTGCTAACTATGGCTAGCATCAGAGAGTAAGAATAGGGAGGAAGTAGGAGACTTTGCTTTTTAGTCTGTTTAGATCGTGTTATATGCTTTTCAGCAATAAACAAAAATCACTTTCATAACAAAGATCCTTAAAATGTAGACACAGTTATAAAATAATATAGCAAGAGGAGTTACTAGGAGCAATTGCTGGAGAAGTTGAAAGGAAAACTGGAAAGGACTCAGGAGTCATTTTGACGATTGATGTAAAATAACATAGAAACTATTTTTTAAGCCCTTAAAAAGATAATAGTTGTGCTTAATTTTGGAAAGTCTACTAAAAGGATATTCACAAACAAATTCAAATCTGAGTCTTATCAGTTAAGTGCTGTTTGCAGAAGTAAGAGCAGTCATCTAGTTGTGAGGGTACCAAAAATAAGAACGAGGCCGGGCAAGAGCAGGTTCAAATGGCGTCAGCAAAACACTAGGGATAGAGACATCATCCTATGACAAGGAGAGCCAATGAAAGCAGCACTCCTATTAAACTTTATATACAAAGTTAAAGAAACTGACTCTAAAGTTTCTCAAGGGAAAGAAATATTCTTGCCTCCTTTTTTTTTCCTTAAAGCAAACCCACTGGAATACATTAAATGTAGGTGCTTAACACTATGCCTTGCAACAAGTCAGTAAGTATCTGTTGAAATAATTTTTCAAAATTCTTGCCAAATTGCATTTAGAAAAATACGTTAAGTAAACACTTAGAAAATGAGAAGGACTTGATAGTGTCTAGAATGGGTTACAATCTGTTTTTCCTTATCCTGTGTGATCGTCACCCAGGCACGTGTCTGTACAGAAACCCCCAAAAGGCTGGGGCTGCTGCAGCAGTTGTAACCCCTCAGGGCTCGGTCACTGGAGGTGAGAAGACAGGTGCAGCCCATGTGAGACCATGAAGAAGGCTCAGCTGACAACGGTTACGACGCCCGCTCAAGACAAGCACAGCCCTTTCCAGTCTGTCGCTTGGCTATTCATGTTAAAGAAGCCAAACCACCAGTTTTATTTCCATGCATGTCATGGATCCTAATTTACCCCAAATATGTATTCAGAAATACAGCATGCAAGACAAGTAGATGTTCACCCTGTGCTGCTTATTCTTCCCTGCTATTTATTAGTCAAGTGCATCACTCCACAGAGGTCTCACGCCCGACTCCACGTCGGTCTTCAGCCTCTTGTAATCAGTTACCACAAACACTAAGAGGCCTGATTGCTGAGAGATTTCTGACTCATGGTCCATCTTGCCAGCTTTATTTTTAAGCAAAAATGTCTGCATTCACAAAGGGCCCTGTGAACATTTAATAGCTGGAAGGAGTTCTAGAGCAGCTGGAGAGGATCATTTGACAATTCCGTTTTCTGCAGCCACGTACACAAAGGTATGATAAATCTGATTTTGAAAATGAATTAAGTGACTGCTGCATTTTAATTCCATTTTGTGCTTTTCACTGAACTAAAAAAGGTTAGTCTGTCTATCCCAGTTGAATGGTTCCAAAGGATCATTGCCTTATTTACAAAGTTCCTAAAATTGTGGTATCAGACTAGACCTTCACAAGGCGTGAGCCACTACAATAATCCTAGCAAAATTCCTAAGCCAACGATTAGACATACACACAGCAACACGAATGGCTCTTAAAAACATAGTGTTCGGGGGGCGCCTGGGTGGCGCAGTCGATTAAGCGTCCGACTTCAGCCAGGTCACGATCTCACGGTCCGTGAGTTCGAGCCCCGCGTCAGGCTCTGGGCTGATGGCTCAGAGCCTGGAGCCTGTTTCTGATTCTGTGTCTCCTTCTCTCTCTGACCCTCCCCCGTTCATGCTCTGTCTCTCTCTGTCCCCCAAAAAATAAATAAACGTTGAAAAAAATATTAAAAAAAAAAAAAAAAAAAACATAGTGTTCGGGGCGCCTGGGTGGCGCAGTCGGTTGAGCGACCGACTTCAGCCAGGTCACGATCTCGCGGTCCGTGAGTTCGAGCCCCGCGTCAGGCTCTGGGCTGATGGCTTGGAGCCCGCTTCCGATTCTGTGTCTCCCTCTCTCTCTGCCCCTCCCCCGTTCATGCTCTGTCTCTCTCTGTCTCAAAAATAAAATAAAACGTTAAAAAAAAATTAAAAAAAAAAACACATAGTGTTCAACGAAGAAGAAGAGAAGCTTTACAAACACAATAGTATCTGTGCGTACAAAACAGTACGCGTTTTGTAGCAAAACATACAAATGAAAAGATGCACATTAAAGACACTAGAATGGTTGCCTGGCAAGAGGAGGGAGAAACTAGAACAGGAGAAGAGGGAGATAAAAGGACTAAACAAACAAACAGGAGTGAAGCCCTGCATACACCAATGATCATGATGTACCATCAACTAACAGTCTATAATTAACTCAGCTCTGTACTTGAGGGTGAAACAGGTATGAGGGGTGGAGGGGAAGGAAAATAGATCTCATGAGAATATAGTCTAACATGTTCATTCTCCTCCTTACTATCTGAGACTGTAAAGTCCAGGGGCCATGTCACTATTCTTTACTATTTTTTTTAATTTAGTGCCCAATTCAAAATAATTTCCAGGGCCATGCAGGTGTCTCAGCCAGTTGAGTATCTGATTCTTTATTTTGGCTCAGGTCTCGGTTGCAGGGTCATGGGATTGAGCCCTGACTCTGGCTCTGTGCTGACCATGGAGCCTACTTAAGGTTCTCTCTCTCTCTCTTTTTCTCTCTCTCTCTCCCCCTGCCCTTCCCCCGCACATGCATGCGTGTGTGTGCATTGCCACGCTCTAAAAAAATTTTTTAAATAAATAAATCATAATAATCTCCAAAGAGGAGTACAATGAATACATAGTACCAGTATATTCTTCTTCTTCCTCACCATAAAATGTCTTCTATGCGTATATATACCCCCATTTTAACCTGTTCAGTTCAGACTAGAGAGAAAACCAGAAAATTCTGAAAAAGAATCAAACTTACATTCAAAGCCCTCATTTATGACTCCACTGGGGTCTGTTTCTTCTCTGCGTTGAGAAATACTATTTAAGGAAACATTTTTGAATAACTGAAGCTGATCTTGTATTTTGTGGAAAGTAGGTCTTTGGTCAGGTTCTTGAGCCCAGCATTGGGTCAACAGATTCCACCTGGATACACAGGTAAAGGCACAAAAATAAGTGGTGATTGGAGATCATTAGGCAACCAGTACTGATAACCCAGGTAAGGTCATTTCAGAAGGCAACAAATTTCAGTTATTGCCAGTTTTCCATAATTAGTATAAATAAGCCAGAACAAAATCTTTGGTTTCCACTTAATAGTGTCTTCCAATATTACTACCTTTGTTAGATAACACCTTTCTTTCAAAAAGCCATTACTTTGAACAGTCATTAACCCAAATAAATAAATAAAATAGATTGTTGGAAAATGATTGCTTAACACGTAAGGGCACTAACAGCTATAGAAATTACTGAAGAATATGAAGACTTTACATTCATACATTGATATCTAGAACAAAATCTAAGATTACTCTAAACCACATAGATCTTTAGCGGCAGAACCCGAGGTAGAAACCACATTCAGTTCGAATGCTTTTAACTCCTCATTATACTGTCAAGTTAAGTAAGAGACTCAGTTTCCTCAGACATTAGTAGCTGGTTTATTAAACATTATTTTTTCCTTAACGGTTGTCTAAGAAATATCTGTGTAACACTCTTAACTGTGTTCATTCATTCAGCAAAGACTTGGAAACTTATTATATACTGGCAGTATATAAAGAGCTAGGGATGTGGTTGTCCTCATAGAAATACATATAGTAAATGTAAGAAGGTGACAAAAATTTATCTCCAACTCATATGAGCTGGAAAAAAAAATGTAGCTCTTTTA
This sequence comes from Prionailurus bengalensis, assembly GCF_016509475.1. Taxonomy (NCBI): domain Eukaryota; kingdom Metazoa; phylum Chordata; class Mammalia; order Carnivora; family Felidae; genus Prionailurus; species Prionailurus bengalensis. The sequence goes on from NC_057349.1 coordinate 105,815,347, forward strand.
TATTGTCTGCTACTAATTAGGTCTTTCTTAGAGCCCTCACCTAGAAGGAAAAAAGTTAACCTCGTTAAATACAATGGTATTTAAGACCTGGTGCAACTCAATATTTTAAACAATCTTTTTAGGTAATGCTCAGTCTTTTCTGGATAATAACTCAACCTCTAATTTTAGTCTATTCCTACTCCCTCTGTCCTCTTCTAAAAGATGGTGGTAGGATATATGTTGGGTGAAAGTCTTACGTGACTTATGATGGCACAGTGAAAAATTCTTTGGACTGCACTGTGCCCTCCAGATCGTTGCTGGTCTCAGAATAGAATGATCAGGAATTCAGTAAGGAGTGACTGGTCTGACCCATTCTGCAGGCATCAGCTGCTATCTGCAGTCTCCAATTTCTTTACCTTTGTATCCTTCAGCTCCCCCCTCCCCCCACCCCACCCTCCCACCCCCGCCCCGTGAACTGGTCTTCCCTTTCCTCTCTCTAACCATAACCATCTCTGAGACTGCCTCATGCCCTGTATATGCTGATAAGGCCCAGGGAATCCCTACCTGTTTCTGTTGTGTGACTAAAGGATGCTCCTTGCCCTAATGTCTAGCTTTCAACAAAATGTCCACGCTGAATGGGAAACAAAGGAAGATGGGAAGTGCAACTTGACCTTCTCTGTCTGGACATGCCCTTCTACCTTACTCATGATGCTGGGTCTCCATGTCAATGGGATGAGGCTGGGTGGGGAGTCCCCAGCTCAATGATCAACTTGCCATCCTCCCAAATTGGGAGAGGTGGGCAGTTTTCCACCTTTAGTCTAACTGAAGCTTACACAGAAGGTTTTTCAGGACCTAGATATCCAACATCTTCACCCTCCAACCTCTATCTATCAAGGTCTCTTCTTCCTACGCTTCCTTAGGGCTTCGAAGAAATGGGCTTCTACTACTCCCTCTTTTTAATTAGATCATCCTTATATAGAATTATAGGTTCTAGTCATTCAAACCTGGCATTTAGCATACTAACAAGAAGCTAAAGGATTCTAGATAACCACTCCTTCCTCCAAACCTGGCTTTCAAGTCTACTGATTTACTAAAAAGGTCAAGTACCTGCTTTTTTTTTTTTTTTTCTTACTCTCTGGAGCTAGAAGGCATATTGGGGACAGGAAGAGAAAAACTGGTAAAGAAATGTAAGATGGAAAGTATTTAAAAACATTAGTACTACTATATCAACAGATTACTATACAATTACAAATTACAAGTTCTAAAAAAAGTACTAAAGAAAACAAATGTGAGATCTAATAGAGATGGAACATTTTTAGTAAGTTGCTGTCAGAAGGACACTCTGAAAAGGTGACATTTAAGCCAAAGAACTTTGTAGGAAAATAAGATGCTAGTCACGGGAATAGGGTGGGGATGGGAGTCAGGGAACACATTAGAAGAGGGAAAAACATGTGTAAATTCCTAAATTAGGAAAGAACGTGGCTCATTTTAGAATCTGAAAGAAAGCCAGCTTGGCCGAAGAGCAGTCATTGGAGGGGGAGAGTGTTAAGAGAGGAGATCGGAAGAGGAAGGAGAAATCATGCAGGTCTCACAGGCCAGACTAGGAGTTGGATTTTATGGCACTACAATGGGAAGCTGTTGAAGGTTTTTAAGAAGGCATGATCTTAAATTCTTAAAGAAGTTACTCCAGCTGATATATGAGGAGAGTGAATTGTAGAGGGGAAAGTTGGAAGCAAAGAAGTTATTAAAGAAGACAAAGTGAGAGATCATGAAGGTATGGACTAAGGTAATGGCAATGGTAGTAGAGTAAGGATGTCTCCAATCACTAGACGACAATGACCAAGAAATCATTACAGGTACTGTACTCAAAGTAGCTAGTGTCTATGTTAGAAATTATAATGGAATCTCCATTCCCTTATAGTATGGTGCAAAGTCCACTTCTGTCTCATTTCTTGACAAGCACTTCAGGTCAGAGTTAGTACTCAAAATCAGAGTATTATGGGGAAATCTAATATTGGTCGATTTTCCAGTATTCATCTGACAACTTCACATATATTACAAGGAATTTACATTCTGGATATAGAATGTGAAACTTGACTCTATTTCTTAAAAATGAGAATCACAGCCGAGAACCTACCTTTTATATATTTCTTTATAACCTCTCATTTAAAAATAGGGATGATACAAAGATTTGAATGAAGGATGATTAGACTCTGAAATAAAATAGTACAACTTATATGGAATCATGAAACTTAAACCAATATTTAAAGTAGAATCTTGAGAGGAGAAAGTCTAATTCACCACAGGAATCATATCCCTTCTGAAAATAAAGTTGTGATTCAAAGTTATTGCCAAAATGTAAGTAGAATCTTTCAAGACTTGCCATATTTTAATTATAGAGTTTTTTTACTTATTTATTTATAAGGTGTCTCATTTCTACAAAGGACTCAAGATACTTAATGAAGATTATTTAGGAGAGAAAAGACAAAGCAAGAAATGGGGCGCCTTGGTGACTTAGTTAATTAAGCGTCTGACTCTTGGTTTCAGCTCAGATCATGATCTCACGGTTGCCGAGTTCAAGCCCCACACCAGATTCTGCTTGGGATTCTCTCTCCCTCTCTCTCTCTGCCCCTTGCCTTCTCTCTCCCTCTCTCTCTCTCTCAAAATAAATAAATAAACTTTTTTAAAAAGTGAGACAGAACAAGGAAAGAGAGAAGGAGGGAGAGTGGAAGGAAGAAAGCCATCCCTTCGGTTGCCAGACCTAGCTAGTCTGTTTCTCATCCACTCACACTACCCTCCAAAACTTCAGCCTCTTATTGAATCCATGTAAAGTATTTAAACAGACTTTCCTCTTGTCTTTCTTCTATGATGCTTTCATTTACATTGAACCCAATCATTATTCTAAACTTTCTGATGGCAAAAATATATGACCTGATAGTATATCAAATCTTCCTCTCCCACCATCCAGGAATGAACATGGAATTGCTCTAGATTAAGAAAAGAGGAGCTTTATAAAGCAACAGCTATTTAAAAGTAAAGCATACAACCTGTGCTCTGAAACAGCATTAAGCTGGCAATGGAATGAAAAGGCTTTTATGAATTTAACAGCTTCTAAAAAATGGATTACTTAGGGTGCCAGGGTGGCTCAGTTGGTTGAGCATCCCACTCTTGAGTTCAGCTCAGGTCATCATCTCGAGGTTTATGGGTTTGAGCCTCACATCAGGCTCTGCACTGTCAGTGCAGAGCCTGCTTGGGATTCTCTCTCTCTCTCCTTCTCTCTCTGCCCCTCCCCTGCTTACACTCACTCACTCTCAAAATAAACAAATAAAAACTTTTTTAAAAACTGGATCTCTAATATCTTTCAGATAAATTAATAACAACAACTATACGTTTGGCATCTGGTCTTCCCTCACAAATATGCACTTGTCACAATTCAATATCATGTATTTGATACCTGTACTAAGTTTTAGTTACAAATCTTCGAGAATGTTACTTAAAATAAATTTACAGGTCATTCACTTTGTAAAAATTTCCCTACCCTGGTTTTTCTAGCTAGGTAAAATACTCACTCATACTTGAAATATCTCACTTGGCTAAATGTTCAAGCTCAAATTCCTCCATTCACTATGCCAACCCTTTACTCTTCCTCGCCTCATGGGTTTTTAAAATAGCATGAGACTCATTAGCCATGTGCATTATTGGTCTCTATGAGTATTAAAGTCCTTGAATTCATAAAGCAATCAAAATTCAACAGATGAAAATTTCATATCATCTTTCAGTATTAAGGGGATGAATTTCCATAGGAATTGAAACAAAGCACATAAAATACAGATTTGTAAGTATTCTCTTACTCACTATGCCCAATCCCAGAGAGACCCAGCTAGCATCTAAATGTACATATCTTTTAAGAGGTAAAAATAATATGGTGAACCTTCATGTTCTCCCATTGTTGCCTCCTACATATGAGAGACCCTCCAGTAATTCCAGTTGCCCCTCTGATACATCCATCACAGAACCCCAAAGAGCTCGCACTTGAAGTAGGTTGCCCTTTGATCCCGTTTCTTCTCAAGAGTGGTGTGGCTGTTGTGCAAACTGAAAGTTGAAGAGAGTACTGAGGACTGGGCTTTCCACCATACATCCCAGGCTACGGAAAGAAGGGCAGGAATGCTCTGAACTCCTGCATTCCATTAATAGCTGAGCACAACGTGGCCCTGTATGGACTCACCTGACCCAGAGTGCATCCAGGTGCTGAGCATTTAGGCAGTGAATGGAAGGTGCAGCATGGCTCAGTGAAGACTTTCAACCCTCTAAGCTGGGCCTGTGATCTCAGAGAACTGCTTCAAATAAAAATCAGTTCCCTCTGTACTCTAAGGAGAGTAGTTAATCTTTATCATGACAACTTAAGGCCACGGCCAGATTGAATGGCATGGCTGAGAGATCCATTTCCTAGCACAGCTTGTCTTCCTGGTTGGCAACAGATCCTTAACCCTTCCCAGGGCTCTGAGAGCATGTAACACTCAGGGTGGGGGGGTGGGGGTGGCTGGGAGCATTGTTGACTTTTTAATCACAGATGTTCAAATGAACTTCAAAACCAGCAATGGAAAATTTTGGCTTTAAGGAAACTGTATTTTTATAAAGTTACAGCAATAATGTGTTCAACCAATAAATTAGTCAAGATAAAGTTATATAGAATATTAAGTTATATATTTATATAAGTTATATAAATATATGCTTTATAAACATATAATATCAATGTTGTATAGAGTATATGTTTCTGCCTATCAACAGGAGTGTTCTTCTAAGCAATTTTCTAGGATCTCTTCCTCCTCCTTCTAGTTGCGTTTTGGGATCCATTTGGGCAAAGTCCAACATACCTACGTTTTTCTGCTCCACAACCGCCATGTAATCATCCACCTCCATCCTCCCCATAATAAAGGTAGGTATGATTTGCGTCAATCAAAATGTAGAATTCTGTGATTGAATCCTAAACTGTCTATCCAATAAAATTGCGTCATTGTGATGAGGTACCCTCTAGGGGGGAAAGAGGCCAGATAAAATTCTAACGGGATAATGCAAATTCTGTGCAATTGAAATTCTGGGGAAAATTTCTGAGCGTTTGACAGATATGTAAGAGCTGCACAGCAGTGGTCAGTTTGCTACCTAATAAAAATGTATTTCATGCTTAGGTATGCTGGGGATTTCCTCAAGCCCTAGGTCAAAGGCTTTCCATTTTTGTATAATTTCTTACTTCTAATTTTGAGAATTTTTTCTGTCTCCCCCAAAAGGATCACAAATCATTTTTAAGCACTGTCGCCAAACTTGGTCAGGTATGTGTACGTCTGATCTCCCTGTAAATGTTCCAGTAAAAGCTAAATCAGAAAGAAGCAGTGACTCAAATCTTCTTATTCCGACTGGAAGATTTAAATAATACAAAACCATTCACCAGTAGAACATCCAACCAAGGTGCCCGGTTCTTAATCATCTTTTGGCTCCAGTCTGAATAATCCTCTAAAATAACACAGCATAGTCAAGGCAATACAACCACGGTGTGTATCCGCATACTGCTAATTCCTTTTGCACTCCTCTGTACCACACAGTTTAGCACTTTATTACGTGTTGGCTTGTTATCCAACTGTTCCATGTGTGTTTCTTCTCCTTCAAAATACATTCTGAGACGCTGAAGCCCTGGGGCCATTAGTTAGACACCCATGTATTCCAGACAACGCACGGCATGGTACTGTGCACATAACAGAAGAGTTTATACTTGCTCAGTACTTGTTCCTTTCCAAACATGTCTTGGAAAAAGTTTCAAAACTTGTTTATTTCTGCTGACGTTCTTCACAAGAAGGTAGATTACTACTCAGCAAAATAACTGAGCTTATTTTTCTTTTGTAATTAGATCAAAATCACCTACTCTCCTGAGAATCATGAATTATTAGACTTCAAGAGGAGCCAGGATCAGTTTGATAGAGTCACTAATAGTCACTTTGAACTAAGTTCATAAATAGATCGCAACCTGTATAACTTTTAGTAGTACTATATCCCAATATCAGCTGCACCAACAAAGGCAATCCAACTTTTAAACAATATATTCCTCTTTGATGGAATCTCTTAATATGCAAATTAAGATATTAGCCAAATTAGATCTTCCAAAGTCAAATGAGTATGTGTGTGTATACACATACACACACAAGCCTTTTATTTATTTATTAGGATTCATCTCTCAAAAGTATAAATATATTCTATGCTTCTAAATTTTGTTTCTGAAATGAAATATCATGGATATATATAAAAGAGACCATCATGTATTTAGTAAATTAAATGTTACAATTAACTTACATTTGATGTAGACAACACAAATATCCAAATTCCAGTTTTTATTTTAAAATACCATGCCAATGAGGCATAAGATTGCATAGGCACATGTGGTTTTGTTGTTGTTTTTAGGTGTTTATATTAGCATAATTAACTTACAAATCATCAGGACAATTTCTCGGTGGCTGCAGTCTCCCTCCTGTTTGCACATAGTTTAAAACATCAAGGTTGGAATGAGCTGGATAAGGCTGATGACCAAGAGTTAAAATCTCCCAAATCAGAATTCCAAAAGACCTAAGGATGTTAAAGAGTTTACTTTAATTCTACTTACTACAAGCATCATGTTTACAGTAGTTTCTCCAATGTAACTATTCCTGGGGCTATCTGGGTCTACTTTGTGATTGTCATTATTGGCCCCATAAAAGGCAAATGGGAGACTTAAAAGCAAGTTGACCTCAAGAAAAAGTAGAAAAAGCAACTGCCTACTAGCAATACTTCAAAGGTGATAGGTGATAGGAAGGCTTAGTGGGGACACACACACGTGCACACACACACACACACATTTTTTCCTTCTCCCCAGCTGAAACTGCACCACAGACCTCCACTAAAGGTTTGCATAGTATCAATATGCAGACTCACATGGGGATAAGCAAGAAAGCAGTTCACCCCTTTCTCCCTGACTTTGAATGCTGGTAAACGTGGAGGGGAAAGGCATGAATGTGAACTGGCCACACTGGGGACCAATTTTATCTCATCACCAATTTTGTCTATGGCCAGTTCAGCTTGAAAGTCATTAAACAAATCTTTACATTTTGAGTAGCTCTAATCAAGATTTGGGATCAAAAAGCAAAAATGAGGGATCCTATTCTAATACTAAAGAGATGTCCAAACCTCCTCAATGTCATAATGTTTTTGAGATGCATGATTTAAAATCTACCTATAAATTAACGATCATACATGCCAAAAGAGTAGGCATTTGGACATATACTTGGACATCAATCCATATGTACCAATTCCTATTAGTCATAGCCTCTATGCTTTTGGACTGTGATAAAATACTTGAAGTAAATGTATATATTTCACATATACGTGTAAGACAACGGATCAAAACTAATTAGGGTGAGAAGGGAAAATGTTGAGATCCAGGAATAGTCTCACCAGGTTAGGTGACCTTTTAAATTCCCTTCTGGCCCTGACATTGGGTGGTTCTGCCCAAATTTCTCCGTGTCCTGTTAAACTCACCATACGTCAGACTGAGTAGTGAAGATTCCATCCATCAAACTTTCTGGAGCCATCCACCGAACGGGGAGTAGGCCTTCCCCTCTCTTTCTATAATAATCATTTTTATAGATGTCCCTTGCAAGTCCAAAGTCCCCAATCTTCACTACCCGTGATGGACTGGTATAGTCTTTCACAGAGACAAGGCAATTCCGAGCTGCCAGATCCCTATGGCAGAAGCTATATTTAATAATGCTAAGAATAAAGTTCCAGAGATCAGACAAGTAACCCAAGTCAGTCTTTAGAGAAGGGAGACTTTTTATGGAAAGGTTTGCTATTTTGAAGTAATGTAAATGTTTAATTATCCTATATGTTTTACCCAAACTGCCGGTAATTGTTGTGCCGATGTCCGTAGGAACCTTGTATCTAGAATATCACTGTACCTGTGAATGAAGTGCATCTGTTCCAAGTAGACACAACCTTTTGAAATATCCACACACAGATCTACAAGGTCAACCAAGGTGAGTAAAGGACCATGAAACTGTAAGAAAGGAAAGAAAAGTTACAGGTACTTTTACAGTTTGTACAAAACATATACATATACATATACATATGTACACACACATATGTGATGTCTCAAAGGTATTTTTAGTTATGGTTACAAGAATTCAAATAAGGAGTAAAAGAACTAGGTTTACATACTTTCTACTGAAATAAACATAAATAAGACTATTTTTACTAAGCAGAGGCAATATCGGATCTTTATTGGAAAGATCTCAGGGTGTCAGGTCATACAGACCAAGATTTGAAACCTAGTTCTGGTACTTACTAGTTGTGTGAACTTGTTTACATTGTTAAATTCATTAAGTAACTTTCTCATTTGTAAAATGGGAATAACACTGACCATATAGGATTTGAGATAAGATATGTAATCTGGCTGGTATATAGCAACTTAATAAATAGTAGCTGCTGTCCTAAGTAGTAATAATGCTAATTTAATCAGTACTAGCTAGTTTAGTCATTGGCCCAATGTCACACTGTAATGTCAGGCATGACAATGGGCTTGTTTCTCAGGTGAACCCCCATCTGTTAGCAATTGTTAACAATACTCTAGTTCAAGGTCACAGATCACTCCTCTCCTCCAGGAGAGCCAGCCTGAACATATAGTTGAGCCTATACTGCTTGCAATGATTTCAACATGAAAAAAAGCCAGTTGAAGTTTTTATTGGCACCACATGGAAAAAATTCAATATTCCTTCCTCAAGGCTACATTCATATATTGTCTTTCCCTTGCCATTTCCCTAAAATAACCCTAGTTCAGGCCTTTATCGTTTCTATCTGACACATCCCAAACTTGTGTCCAGCCTCTTGTGCTTTAATCAGCCCTCTTCGTTGTGACCTACTGCCTGTGGAGTCTATTACAGGTTCCAAAGCACAGCCTCCATGGCAGCCCTGGACTGCACCAGTCTCTTTTTGCCTCCACTTATGACCCTAGTGTCTCTTCTCACAATCTGTGCTTCAGTCATGCCGGGACATTGGCAGTCCTTTATCCCTGCTCTGCATTTCTCAACCTCTCTTCTTTTTTTTTTTTTTCAATATATGAAATTTATTGTCAAATTGGTTTCCATACAACACCCAGTGCTCATCCCAACAGGTGCCCTCCTCAATACCCATCACCCACCCTCCCCTCCCTCCCACCCCCCATCAACCCTCAGTTTGTTCTCAGTTTTTAAGAGTCTCTTATGCTTTGGCTCTCTCCCACTCTAACCTCTTTTTTTTTTCCCTCCCCCTCCCCCATGGTCAACCTCTCTTCTTTAATTCTGCTATCATTCTAGAATGCCCTTATTCTTGATTTCCATCCACATCCTTCATTGAGCACCTCAAATGATTCCCACCTTCCCTCAATTTCTCTTAGATGAGTGCTTTTACGTGCTGCTCCCCCTTGCCTCCCCCAACAAGCCCATGTCTTGTCCCAAAACTAAGAAGACTCCTCATGTTCTTGGACTCAACATTGCCATGGTCCTGCTCAACCGTACCTCAATCCGACACCGAGTCTTGATCTTACTCCCAAGAATCAATCCCCCCACAACAGTGTTTGGGTCCAGCAGACACCAGACACTGGTCTCTTGGCCTATGTCTGAGTCCCTGCTGGGGGTCCCGACTGGTTCATTGGTTCCTCTGTGAGTGGAAGCCTGCTTTGCTATTGGCAAAACCCACTCTACTGAAGATGTTCCTCACTTTGAACCTTGCTTCTGAACTTCAGTGTGGTGGCTAACACCACGTTCCCTGCCAACAGGTTTTTAGAATGCTGCTTGCCTGCCTCAATCTCTATCACTTGCTCCTGATAGCCCCTGTGACAACCTGTTGGGATACCCCCATGTTGGGTCTCCTTGATTCCAGATGCTGCTGCTCTGGGCTCACCTGTCATCTTTCTCTTGCCAGCCTCCCCCTAGGCACATTCGACCTCCACCTGGGTCTGATCCTAGTCATGGCTTTTCATGACTCACATGGGAAGGTACAGTTTCAGAGACTGTTCTATCCCCTACTTTAGTTGTGTCTCAAACAGAAGACCTCCTCCATGAAGCCTTCCCAGGACTCCTCAGTTGGAAATCATCTCTCTCCTCTGTGTTCACAGTATATTCTCTATTGCATTCCAGTAGGCCCTCCCACTTTCTATCTTAAATGAGTTCTTTATTTATTTATTTTTTTTTTAAATTTTTTTTTCAACGTTTATTTATTTTTGGGACAGAGAGAGACAGAGCATGAACGGGGGAGGGGCAGAGAGAGAGGGAGACACAGAGTCGGAAACAGGCTCCAGGCTCTGAGCCATCAGCCCAGAGCCCGACGCGGGGCTCGAACTCCCGGACCACGAGATCGTGACCTGGCTGAAGTCGGACGCTTAACCGACTGCGCCACCCAGGCGCCCCTTAAATGAGTTCTTTATATTGACTTACCTCCCTACCATGTGGCAAGGTCCTTGAAAGAAAGAGTCACAGCCCTCACTATTGTATAATAAAAATGCAGCAAAAAATGGATAACTTGATGGTATCTGACTACATATTTATACTGTTTTGATGGGTTGGTTTTTGGTTTTGTCTTTTACTTTCTTCCGTGTGAATATAATCTTAGGATATCAAAGCTAAAAAGAGCCTGAGGACGTTGTCAGTTCAATACCCCATTCTAAAGACACAGAAACTGAGGTCCTGAAAATAAAAGACTAAACTAAGGTTTATGGGCCTACTTGCAGTCAATCTTTCTGTATTAGACCCAGCACTGTAGTCTCGGAGCAGGGCTAGGCAGAAGGATGCTTGCGGCCCTTCTGGAATGTTGCCTCTGAGCACTTCCTGTGGAGAGAAGGCTGCTTCCAAATGAGCTGAGCATGATGGGAACATAGAGCCCGCAGCGTTCTGGCACTCAGCACCTAACAGCATCCTGTTGTCTGGCTGGGGTGAGGGCAGTGAGGCATAGAAGCTGTCCTGGGCTGGAAAGGCAGTAGAAGACTCTTGAGGACCAATCAGCATAACCATCAGGCCCCTGACTAAATAGGAATAATTTGGAAAGAGCAGGTCCATATTTTTATTTAGTCTTTATCCCCTCTTCTCTACCCAAAACAAACAACATCTACAGATAAACTTCTTGTTAAAGATGGAGGACTCAGGATGTGCATTTTTAGTTCTACTCCCTCCCCAAACCTTACTACAATGGCAATATAGGGGAAATGTGTATAATCACACAAGGATAAATGTATCAGGAAACTAGATTTAGTGCACGAAACATTTTGGGAAAGGGAAGCAGATGGAAGGGTGGTCATTCAGCAGAGCCAAGAGAGAGCCTGGCCGCCTGCAGGGGGGAAGACAAGAATTAAGCTGTGTTTCACTATAAAACCCCCTAAGGCTCTGCAACTGGAGATAGCAGGTATCTCTGGATGTAGGGGTGTGGGGCAAGGCTGGAATCAAGAGGAATGTTTAGAAGTATATTTTAGGAGCTAACTAGATCCTAGACCCTCCCATGACAGCAGGAGGTTTTCCTCTTCAAAACACACACACCTACACACACACACACACACACACACACACACAAACACACACACACACTGAACCAGAACAACTCCACGTTCAAAGATACCAGTCGCACTAAGGCTCTGTGCTGAAAATGGAGAGGAAAATTAAACATGAGTCCAGATACTCAGCCTTGAGACCTCCACCCCCTTCCCATCTCACCTCCCTGAACTGAGGCTTAGGCATTTATCACTCAGGCAGGAGACTAGCAGATTCCCCTCAGGTGAACCTGGCGTGTGCCAGGAAAACACACAAATACTGTCATTTGAGGATTAGGGAGACCCCCAACGAGAAAGCAGGGTCCCACATAACAACCAAAAGGAAGCTGCCACAGACACAGTTTCCAGTCGACTTCTTAGGCCTCACTGTCAAAGAGGAAGACCAGCCACAAATCACCAAACATTTGAGAAAAGCTTCTCACATTACAAACAGATTCCAGAACAAAGAGGATAAAGGAAATCAGGACAATGCAGGAAGCAAATTAATACTTAAAAAAAACCATAATTGGTATCTTAGGAAAGATTAGAGAAGACTTTTCACCTATGAAAAAAAAAACAATACTATTTTAAAAAGAGTGAATCTGTGGAAAATTAAAATTTTTAATTTTATTTAAAAATTTATGGAAATCTACCAGAATTGAGAGCAAAGATACAAAGATGTAGAAAACAGGAGAAAACAACTATAGAACAAAGGATAAAACGGAGGGTTTTTCTAGAACCAATGGTGTTTCTAGAACAAGGAAGCAGAGGGGACAAAGAATTTTATTTATTATCCCAAAAAATAACATAAGGGCGCCTGGGTGGCTCAGTCAGCTAAGCATTTGACTCGTCATTTTGACTCAGGTGATGATCTCACGGTTCGCAGGTTCAAGCCCCACATAGGTCTCTGTGGTGACAGCACAGAGCCTGCTTGGGATGCTCTCTCTCCCTCTCTCTCTCTCTGCCCCTATTACACATGCTCTCTCTCTGTCTCAAAATACATAAATAAACTTTAAATAATAACAATAATAATAATAATAGTAATAGTAATATCCCAGAACTGAAGGAGGTGATTTTTCCAGGGTGAGTGTCCAGACTGGTTAAAAAAAAAAAAAAAAAAAAAAAAACTACCACACATAAGAAGTTCCTAAACTTCTCCAGAGAGGAGAGGCAAAAAGCAGGTCACTGATCATCAGTCCAGGAATCAGAATGGCATAAGACTTCTTTTTTTTTTTTTAATGTTTATTTATTTTTGAGAGACACAGAGACAGAACACAAGCAAGGAGTGCTTCTCAAAAAGAGGAGGGGAAAGGAGATTTTTCCTTCAGATGCTTGTTTTCTCATGCTTTCTCTCTTCTAAAAGAGAACAAAGAAGTCATGGAATAGAGGAAGGTAAGGTCCAGCAAGGAAATCACCAAGGTAAATGTGAAGCAAAGCCCTGGGATCACGGCTAGTCAGCTAACCCAGAGGACAAGCACCACACTGCCTCTAGGAGGAAAGTGTGCAAGAAAAACACCATTAGGTGCTGGATCATGTGATATATTTAACATATACATTGATAGAAGTGTTACAGTTCTGTCCAAGAGTTTAGTTAGGTATACAGAAAACTAAGCAAAGGGGGAAAACAAGAGGCATTTATTATTTTAGCCCAACGGGGGAATAAACCCCACAATCACAGTATTTGAATAACTCAACTGCAAGTAATTGTCATAGTAATGTAAATCTGCAATACTGATTTATCTGAAAAGTGTGACACAGTTTTTGATGGGTGGAGCTGGTGGGGTTGGGACTGATAATGAGTAAGTCTAAGAGAGTTAAAGCCTCACCTCTCATAGTAGGTAGTCAGTAGATTTCCCCCAAGACTGAAAATTCAATGTGCAGCAGTATAAACAGAGTTTGTAGGAACATGAGGTAAACACCAGAAGAAATTGGACAGATCTGGGATGTGGGGATGAGATAGTCTTTCTTTCTTTCTTTTTTTTTTTTTTCAATGTTTATTTATTTATTTTGGGAGAGAGAGAGAGTGAGCAGGGGAGGGGCAGAGAGAGAGGGAGAGAGAATCTCAAGCAGGCTCTGCACTGTCAGCTCAGAGCCTGATGCAGGGCTCAAACCCATGAACCGTGAGATCACGACCTGAGCCGAAATCAAGAGTAGGATGCTTAACCGACTGAGCCAACCAGGTGCCCCCAAAATAGTCTTTCGCTATAAACCTTGTTATATATTTCAAAGTTTTAGCCATATAATGTGTACTTTGACAGAAATAAAAACAAATAATAAAAAAATAAAAATAAAAATAAATAATTTTTTTGGTGAAATCTACGTTTAAATATTAGTTACTTGTTTTGTCTCATGTGTTTCTCATTGGAGATAAAAAGTAGGTTCCCACAGGTGCTGTCACCCCTGGCCCTCATTCCACGGTGTTTGCAGTGCCCTCGCTGTTCCAGGCACTGCTGGTAAGCACAGGGGAAGGGGGGGGGTGTGCGGTGGGCAGAACTACTGACCGGGCTTGTTAGTGTGACCATGGAAGAGAAAGCAAGGAACTGGATGGATGGCATGAAGGAGGAGATAGGAAATCAAGAATTCAGTTCTGTCTAACATAAGTTTGAGATGCCCATTAAAATCCAAACAGGGGCAGCTGGGTGGCTCAGTCTGTTAAGCATCCAACTTCAGCTCAGGTCATGATCTCTCAGTTCATGAGTTCCAGCCCTGAGTAGGACTCTGTGCTGACAGCTCAGAGCCTGGAGCCTGCTTCAGATTCTCTGTCTCCCTCTCTCTCTGCCCTTCCCCTGCTCATTCCCTTTATCTCTCTCTCTCTCTCTCTCTCACAAATAAATAAAGCCATTAAAAATTAAAACAAAATCCAGATATGCCAACTGGGTAGGGACATATAGTTATCAATAAAGACATAAGGGGTTGCAAATATCAATTTGGGACAGACAGGCATTAGATAAAGTACGGAGAAAGATGTGCCTTTCCAACTCCACACAATCTCTGTTCTCCAGAAAACATGATTCTGGCAGTGAAGTACCTATTTTCCCATTAAATACTAAAAACAGGCTCAAATAATCAGAAAATGCCAGAAGTTGGCCCAGGATTCTAATTGTCTTAATCCAAATGAAGGAAATACAAGAATTCTTTCTACAGAAGTCTTCAGAGGTTCTACCATCAGCCCGGATTGAATCAGCCTATTGAATTTAAATACATTTAGCAGGAAATTATAGAGCATTTGCATTACAAAACCAATACCGGGACCCCATTTCCTACCTTTGTCATCCGGGCTTTACGCAAATAGGTAAGAAGGTCTCCTCCTTCCATCAGCTCCAGGATAATGTACTGGGGTTCATTCAGCAGACAAACTCCAAGCTGCTTCAGAATGTTGGGATGGTTAAATTTGCTAAAAGGTGGAAAGAGACAGACAGGATGTTGTGACAGTAACAGACACCCTGGCTGAGAGCCTTTGGGAAATAGAGCAATTCTTTATCGTTTCCTCCAAAATTCCTGTTGTTGTTGTTGTTGTTCTCTAATAAATGGAAGTCTCCTTTTCCCAGTACTGTCCTGTGTGCCTGCCTTAGAGAGATGATACGGCAACCCCTAGTGGCCAATGCATACCGATAGAATAGGGTGATCTTTAGAAAAAACGTTTATATGAACTATTTCATGTTTTGGAAAAGAAAGTAATTTTAACTAGTATCCTTCTTCAAAAGATATTTGGAAGTATTACCTTTTGGGTCATCACAGGTATGGAATGTTATTCTCTTCCTTTTGGAGAAGCAAGTCAGACATGCAGGTTTGGCTTCAACCAACTTTCTCAATGCGTTAAAGCCAGTAAGCCCTGACCTGCTGATTAGAACCCACAGCATGGATCCCATAGACCACTGCCTCAGGCCATCCCTTTAAGATGCCTCTGAGCAGTTTTCATGACCAGCAACTGACTCTACCCTTGAAGACAAGTTTACCAAGACAGAGGATATTTTCCCTGACATCGTTGTACTTAGAGCTCTCCCTTCCTCCGTCTACTTGACCCATTATCACACGGTTCAAAGAACATAAGCATGCTTAAAGCTAAACAGCTTCAGAAGTCACTTGAACAACACACTTCTTATGGAAGGTAAAAGAAGAGAAGACCTTTTGCCTGAGGACTGCCTTTTGAAAGACTGGCTTCTGTATAATACTCGTCACTACAGACTATTTATTTATGTTTAAACTTGAGCCATGTTTATTCTGGGCATGATCTGTTACGTCAGGTCATTTTGAATGTTAAAAATTTACCAATCGGATATAAAGGCTTCCCACTCATACCAAGGAAAAATTAATCCAGAGCTGCCCCGATACCTCATCAGATGTGCCTCTTTCAGGAATTCAATCTTCTCCTGGTCTGTGGAGCCCTTCTTCAAAGTCTATGCAACATAAAAAGAAGCCAGGAATCAGTATAGCAGACATTTCTGTGCTCAGTGGGTTAATGGAGACCATCTTTGTTTTGTTTTGTAATATTCACCCTGACAGCTGGAAACAGATCATGGGTAATACGTGCGCATGTGCTCTGTAAACTTAAAGTTAGCCCGTGTGATACCCAGTGTTCACGTGAGAAAACCTGACAGATAAAAGATTGAGTATCACTTAAACAAATTCTCTCCAAAATGTAGACATTTTTACAAATTTGGTATGTAGGTCAGTTTCTTGCTTTTCAAAGTTTTCTACTCAATATCTGTTTCCCCCTGCATCCTTGTTAACAATACCCAATTTGTTTCTTAGAGGTATGATGCCCAGTCCCAAACAATTGGTCTAAGCTAATCATGAAAATTGTGTTTTGTGATTCTCCGGCCTCCCTTGCAAATAGGGGCGGTCATCTGACTCAATTCCGGTCAATGAGGTATAAGGGGAAAACTGCTAAAAGGGGAAAGAAGCTTGTGGAAAACTTTCACTTTTTGAACATATACGTCTAACGTTATCCTTACCCTTTCCCTTAACCTGAATGAAGATGTGATGCCTGATCTTTGGCAACCATCTTGGGACCATGAGGCAACACACATGTACAAAGTCAAGAGAATTTCAGATTTACTGGTTCTGACCTAACACAGTACTGCACAAAGCCAGCAGTCCTCTCATTAGGTGAGAAAAATAAACACTTGTCTACACCAGTTGAGGCTACAGTAATTTAAGTCCTTTTAGATGATATCATTTGGAAGTGGAGAAGATTTTGCTAACTTTTCTAGTTGTATAGCCCACCATCAAAGCAACAAATTCCTAAAAAGCAGTGATTAGGATATTGCTCAGTTCCATAAAGGATTCATCATCCCTCAATCAAAAGGTTTTACACAAATATGAGAATATACCCAGGGCTTCCTTAAAACTACATTAAATACACCATGATGAATAACCGTATAGTACAGTGGTCAGCAAACTATAGCTTACAGAACGATTCCAGCCTGTCACCTATTTTTGTACAGCTTGAGATCTGAAAATAATTGTTAACTTTTAATTTTGTATTTTCCCAGCTTTACTCAGGTATATTTGACATGTTACTTCTTCAAATGTTTGGGGGAAAAGTAAAAAAAAAAAAAAAAAAAAAAAAAAGAATATTTCTTAACACATGAAAATTATATGAAATTCAAATTTCAATACTCATAAACAAAATTTTACCGGAACACAATCACACTCATTAGTTTACGTATTGACTGGAGCTGCTTTTGCACCGCGATGCTGGAGTTGCATAGTTAAAACTGACACCAAATGGTTAACAAGCCATCATTGTTTACTATCTGCCATAGAACCTAAGACAGTGAGAAGGTGCTTTTACAACCCCCATTCTCTTATAAGTATATTTGCAGGGGAAAACCGCCTGCTGAGTCTTAGCAAATCAGTAACTTTAGAGGTAAGTGAATTACAGGGCTTATGTAAGAAATGGAAGAAAAATTATAATTTCTGGAGTCAGGCGTGGACTTCCACCTTCTACCAGTTCTCTTTCCAATTAAGAGCACTCATGTTTTATTATAGTTTCGTCCATGTAAATTCATGTAGATATGTTGAGCCAGCATGTCAAGGAATTAAAAGATCCACGTTACCTTCACTGCTACTTTGGTTTCTCCACTTCCAGCCCCTAAGATGTCTACTGCTGTCCCTTCATACACTTCTCCAAAGGCCCCGCTTCCCAACAGGAGACGCAGAGTCAGTTTTTCCCGAGGGAAGGCAGGAAGACTTTCAATCTCCTCTTGGGTTGGAAGAGTACTGGAAAACAATATTTTTGGTTTCCCAAAATACATCTGGTTTACAAGTTGGTGTTGGTGTCAGTGTTTGAGAAATAAAGAGTATGAGAAAGAGAAAGAGAAATCTCATGACTTTGCAACATTGTTCTATGTAATATAGCGATGTGGAATTTTGTGTGTCTATTCCTTCCCTATTCCACCAACCAGAATATTCCTTCCCTATTCCAAAACACAGACAGAGCATGTCACTTCACTTCTAGGCACCGTTATCTTGATAGAAACATGCATATGCGTGCATTGCCTCAAGAATTTTAACTGTAGTTTGTTTTGTTAAAGTTATGAGTTATTAATTTCTTTGGGTTATCAATTCATGTAAAAAGCTATTGCAAATTAGTAATAAATATATCTGGGTTTATGAGCCTAAAAATTTTCATGTTAACTATTTCACACACCTGATCTCTTATGTAGAACAACATTTAGCATGACTACAAAAATCAACTCTTTCTCCATAAGGTTAACTTTTAGAAGCCAACTCTCACCTGGAATATTATGAGGGGGAAAAATTGTCTGAATTTAAAATGCTTTGAGTTTTTGAAACAGAATCTTGAATATAGATTTGCGGAGTATTTTCTCAAGGAAAAGTCACCTCTGAATCACTAATTTAGATCGCCTCTGGGTCTACTTTTAAACTTCCATCTTTATGTCTTGGAATTATAAATTTCAAGGCCTATGACTATATAATTCTTTTAGCATAGGCCATAATATAGTGTCTTGTATAAACCGCAATATAGTGTCTTGGATAAAAAGACATTTAAATATTTTCTTCAACTAATGACAGCAACATAAGTTCAAATTCAACGATCTTAAAGAGCTTTTGTAGGCAATCACCATACAACGTTTGAAAACAGATTAAGATTGACTTAACGGCACAGGCATGGGACCCTTGGAGTTCCTCTCTTCTAGTTGCCTCCAGTTGAACCAAGCGTGTTACCATCTGTTCTCTTCAATACAGTATTTATTTCCTTGTTTCATTTATTTTTTAACTATGTGATAAAACACTGGAAAACAATGACATTTTGATGATCTTCCTTACACTAGCATAACCACATAATTTGCCATCCATCTCAGGTCACATTTGAAAATGGAAGGGGTTGTTATTAATAATTATGCCAGAGTAATGAGCATTACTCTGGACAGGACCAGGACAGTCCTGGGATCCATGAGCACTCTCTTTATAGTTGCCCACTGTTCTCTAGGTGCCCCATAATGATGGCCCCGGTTACATACTGTATCGCATAGCAGGCATTAGCCAGTCCTACTCCAGCGGCCAGGCCTCGAAGTTCAGCCAACTCTTTGTCTTCGTGTATGAGACCCGTCAGCCCTTCCGTGGGAGTTTTTTGCTTCTTTAATTTTCTATGCCAGACTATAAAATAAAAAAGGACATAATTTACAAAATGAAACATTGCTTTATTTCTGAAGAAATGTTAACAATACATTTGAAACGTTTAGATGTAAGAACACCATTGATAGGATAACAGAATTTGATTGAAAAATTTGTCCAGAGCAGAAAAACAAATTAAATCTAGGTAGAAAGACATATAAAAACACATAAATTATACCACGTCCCTTCTTACCTTGTGTCGCAAACCAAAGCTTAATGCATTTCTTATAAACAAGTTGAAGTCTCTTAATATCAGAACTTATTTCTCAAAATCACCCCTAAACTAGAGTCAAAATAAGGCAAAACTAATTTGCATTATAATTATTAGTGAAACAAATTTATATCTGAGTCCAGATATGTCCAGGTTATACTCTTAGAGTAGATCTGAGGAACACTTTCAATATAATGGCATGCTTTTTTTTTTCAGAGTACAAGAGTTTATACCATTGTTGTTCATATACACATACTCAAATATACAGGAAAAACTATTGCAATAAAACTCATCAAATATAAATTATCTTCCCTAAGCTGTGAAATCATGGATGATTTATATTGTCTTCTTCATACAATGAGCACATATTATTTTCATAATCATAAAGATAAGTGATTTTTGGAAGATTAAAATACAATTATAAGGTCAACCATCTATACTAGAACATTGGCTCAAAAGTTGAAAACAGCAAAGATGTTTTGTAAGATGATCGTTAAAGTCTGAATCGCATTCCAGAGTAGCTTCTGTTTCCAACAGGTTAGAGTTTCGTTCGAGCGAAATTCCATCTGAGGGACCACATGGGGGAAAGATCTTAAGTACCTTTGCCAATGCAATTTTTCAAACCTGAAAAGCTCTCACTCCCCCCCTTTCATTTTTAAAGGCACAGCTCAGGCCCCCATCCTCATCCTCAGCGATGCCTTCTAAGACCTCTGCAACTCTGCTGATCTCTTATTTACGAATTTACAAGACCACTTGTAGCTCTCAGTTAGCACTTCTATGTCAGTGTCCAGTGCATTTCCTGTACTATTGCCTTTTATATCTCACTCTTTATAGTTTCACACAGGTTATGTCTCATTAAACGGCAAGCTGCCATGATAAGCAATTGCATTTTACAACTTATTTCCCTCTGCTCCCAACATGAGGCTAATGTTGCATGTTAGATATGACCACTCACCAAAGCGAAGGCTGTCGATGTTTATTTTTAAATACCTGCTTCAATTTTATATTTGTAAGTACGATTGCTGAGAGCCCTCCGCCCAACACAGATTTTTAAACAATTGCCACTTCTCATTATTTTAATAACTCAATCTTTTCTCATGCACTCACACACTCAGACTAGTCAAACCACATGCACTGCTGCTAAAAGCAAAGAACCAAATTAGCTTAACTGTACTACAAAATTCGTAAGTTCCAAATAGAATAGAGACCTTTAAATCCTGAGAAAGTCAGATATCCATGGGATGACTCGAAAGCACAATATAGGTTGTCTGAAATTATCTCGTGCTCACCCACTAGAGTTATGGGTTTAAACAGTGGTGATGTACAGTAGGCAAGCAAAGGTCAGATGGAAGATTCTTCCTGTAATACTCCTTCCCCGTAGGAAAGCAGACAAGCAGTCAAGCCTATATGCCAACTGCCAAATATACTACAGCCGTACGTGTAATTCTGGAGGGGCCGGCTTAGTGGCACTAGCATCAGCTGTGCAATACTTAGACTCCCTGGAACCGCAGGTTAAGATCCTGGCAGGGTCAGCTGAAATTTTTAGCTTTCCAAGTGAGCTAAAGGAGTTCCGTATATTATCTGGGTGGAATCTGTGAAAAGAAATCTCAATTCAAGTGTCAGTGTGTTCTCTGATAGCTCACCACTCCAATCAGTTTGGGGAAAGAATAAAGATTCAGACCAGTTAGTAAAATCCTGGCTTTCTTTATCCTGAGCGCTAAGTTTAGCTTTACGTTGGTAACTTTTCCTTAAACTTTCCCTTCTTTCCCTTATGCAGGGAAAAAAAAAAAAAAAAAAAACAAGCCAAAGTTTCCTAAATATGTACTTGAGTATTCTTTTCTGGTAAGTATTGTGTCTTTCTTATAATGCTTCAGTATGTCAGGGACCCACAATATTAGTAAGTGATGATAGGATGCTATCTTGTAATCCAAACCAGGATATTTGGGGCACTGAAAGAAAGTCCTATTAATGTTTATGCTGAAACAAAAGGAATGATCCACGATATATGATCACCAAGATAACCCTATAGGCCCAATATTTGACCCCAATATTTCTGGAGTTGTCACTGTATTTTCTCATCATTAAACCAAATCTTAAAAAAAAATTTAGGACTAGCACATTAGTATAAAAATGAGTAGAGAGAAACAGCTACCTTTCTATCCACCTAACAAATTCTTCTGCTTTCCTGGTCATTTATAAACGAGCAGGGATTTGAAATAAGCAAGTTAGACATCTGAAAGCCAGTGTGGACCCTACAAGTCAGAGATGGGTTGTCTGCAAAGGAAGAGCTATTCCTTCCAAACCAGTCTGTCTGCCCAGAGACCCAAACTATCCCAGCAAGGACTGTCACTGGTCTCCTATTAATCCTACACTTTTTTTTTTTTTTTTTTTTTGCATCCCGAGTTATTTTTCTTTTACTTATTTAAAACTATAAGCCACAAAGCACTTGGCATGTAGCCAATCCAAAATACTGTTTTAAAGAAAGCTAAAAGTTGGTGCCCTTATAATCAGTTTTATCTAAAGTACACCATGAAGTATAAGTGCAGATATATTTTTCGTAAAATAGTTACTCCAAGAGCAGAAAACAATTCACAGAAGTTAGTGGTTATGAAAATCTAGCCAAAAGTAACTGTGAAATTTGTTAATTTATTTCATGTGGGAAATACACTAAGTGCTAAATCAACTAAATATGATCAAGTAAATAGTTTACTACTTATATTTTTAAATCAATTTATTATTATACTTACCAAAAATCAATGTGATTATAACAACCAGAAATATTCCAATTATAATAATAAGTATAAAGCTTCTTTCTGATATCCAAAAACCATCTAATAAAATAAATGAAAAAAAAAAAAGTAAATTTGCAGAATAAAGCTAGGTAGTTTCAGATATGCCTGAACCAGCTCCTACTAGATTTTTGCAAGCCACTTGTTAAACCACTGGTAGTTTGAAATCACCCACAGAAAAAGTGCTTAATACCACAGGAAATTAAAATCAAGGTTTTCGTTTGGTTTTGTTTTCCAAAGATCTGGTTTACCAATACACCATTGTGATGTGCCCACCCAATCTACTTAAAAATAGCGGCGGAAACACCTATAATCTTTTTAATGAATTTGGAACAGAGAAATCTCAATCTTCACATAGTATATAATCAGAATTATTGTTTCTTCTATACCGTCTTGCATTACATTCAATTCTATAGGTGTTAAACTGAGGAATAGAACCATGGAAACATGGTACCTTCTCTTGGTAGTTTCAGTTGAGGAGAGGTGAGACATGTAGGGCAGAGCTTGGCAAACCATAGCCTGTGGGTCAAGTCTGGCCATAGTCTGATTTGCACTACCCATTAGCTAAGAATTATTTTTACATTTTTAAAGCATTATTTGAAGAAGGAGGAGAAGGAGAAGGAGAAGGAAGGGGAGGAGTAGAAGGAGAAAGGGAAAAAAGAGGGGGATGGAGAGGAAAAGAATGGGAAGAAGAAGAAACAGCAGCCACAGACATCAGATGTAGCCTGCAAAATGTAAAATATCAACTATTTTGGGTTTTTTTTTTTTTCAGAAAAAAAATTGCTGAGGTTTTATCCAGGTAATGAATTATAATACAAATAAGAATGATGCAAACATTATATAGAATAATATAGGCTGTGTGTATGTGAAATGCAATAATTCATCTTGCCTAAAGATCATCAGTTAAGCAACAGCTCTGGGCTCATTTAATTTAGGCCTTGAAGGATGAGAAGAATTTCAATTGACAGAAAGTAAGGGAAAGGAAAACCCAGCTAAGGGGTGAATGGTAGGTGGTGGGAACCCACATTCTAGGCTGAGGGAAACAAAAGCTTAAAGACCTAGTGTCGTAAAAAGGTTTTTACCAGTATGGCTACAACATAGGGGCAACTATTGAGAACAATGAACATGGAAGGCCTTAAATGTCACACACACAAGTTTCCACTTGACTCTGAAGGCAGTGAACGGAAAGTTGTTTTAGGGATTTCAGAGATGGGTTAAGTGATCCAGCTTGTGCTTCAGCTAGATTAACCATCAGCAGTGTGATTAAGCTTAGAGCACAGACAAGAAATGATAAATTAGGAAAGCCAAAGTGGAAATAAGAAGACGACCCCCCATTAAACAGAAACCAAGATGGCAAATAAATAGAACTTGGTGAAAGAGTAGCGTGAAAATTAAATATGGTATTGAGATTTCTAGGCTCTGTGATCAGACAGATGATATAGCACCACCTACAATGGGGTACACAATGGAAGATGAAGATATTGAGGAAGAGTCAAAGCATAGTTTTAGGCCTGTTGTGTAGCAGGTGAGAATATCAGGAAAAGGAACACAGGCTGGATCCAGACCAGACTGTGGACAGCCTAGGAAGCCTATCCAGGAACATGGACTTGATGTGCCGGGCATTAAGAAGTAGCTGATTATTACTGAAGAGAAAAATGACACGAGGACGCTGATGTTTTAGGAAGATCACATCACATGAAATGAATAGTTCCATAGTCTAGATGATAAATTATACAGTCATCCAACTCATTTCTGTTGTTAAGAATTCACTTATCTTTCTCTCTGAACCTTTATGTAATCAGTTAGAGCATAGACAGACATCGTAACATACCTCCAACTAATATAATATTCTCACTGATTCCACTATAGTCACCAAATCCCAGATTATTTGCAGCTACCACTCTGAACTGAAATGTTCCTTTCAGGTTTTTGGACTTCCATGTGCAAATACTACCGCAGGACCCATTATATGCCATCCTCCACATTAAATTCTGGTTCTGTGAATCATTTGAAGTACCCTTTCTACAAAAAAAAAAAAAAAAAAAAAAAAAAAAAGAGCAAAATGGTCAATATAGAAAATATAAGAGACAATATATGTGTTGTTTCTAGATGCTCCTCTACCATTTCAGCAACAGAAATCAAGAGCATCTCCTACTGCACACTTTACCTTTGATCTCATTCCTCCCACACAGCATAATCCTGTAAAGACATCCTGGCAATGCATGGAGCCAACAAACTCAGCCCATTGGGAAAATAACAAGTAGTGAATGGCCAGGAGAGAGCTGAAGAGGTTTTTCCTACTATTAGAATGTATAAACTTTCTTCAGAATTCCAAACACATCAGACAGTTGTTCCATAATTTATAACCTGGAATTTTTTATACTTTCTTAATTCTCAGTCTCTTATGCCATGTGTAGTTTATGTATACCATAGCTCTGCATAAAATGAAATACAGGACATAAAATTGATAAGGAAGATGTAATAGTTTGAATACCAAAATTATCATTACACCTGAGATTCCAAGGTTTATTTCTTCCATTTTTATTGGCATCTACTCCACCTCAAGTCAACCCACATTATTCTTTATATGAAACATGGAAAGAGCACAAGAGTGGGGCTCAAAAGATATAAATGGAATGGCTCTTAACAGAATCGTAGACTGAGGACAAGCTCCAGGCCTTCCAATTATGTCCTGACAATGAAGAACTTTTCAAGTCTGGGACTTTTCAGACAACAACAGTTTTAGGACTTGGTACCAACCCACAGTAAGCCTAGGGATAGCTAGTTCTGCTTCTACAAACTGAGTGGACATCCTGAAAGGGATGGGAAGGCTCAGCCCTTGAAGGACAGGGAAAAGACAAGAACTTCAGGAGGATCAGGGCAACAGAGTTGTTCATAACTGTTGCCAGGAGCTAAGTGTCCTAGGGACCATCCTGCATAAGACTCTTTGTACAATGTCTTCGTACATTTTGTGAAGTCTTGTGTTAGGCACTGGCAATTTCATTGTTCAATTCCAACAACTCTAATCCAAAGGAAAGAAACACTTAAAAATTTATAAAATGGCTCTTCACAGTTATTGGCCATTGAGGAAGACAAGAAAGAATTCTGATATTGGTTGAGAATCTTCTATTTATAACACACCATACTGATGCTTTTTATTTCATTTCCTGTTGTTGAGTTTTCACAACAACCTAAAGAGGTAAATACCATCATCCCATTTTACAGTTGAGAAAACTTAAATTCAAAAAAAAAGAGTAAAGTAAGTATTTAAACACGGTACGGGGTTGAGTAGTATCCCCCAAAACTTACACCTACCCAGACTTTGTGAATGTGACCTTGTTTGGAAATAAGGTCTTTTAGATGTAAGCAAGTTAAGATGAGGTCATATTGGATTAGGGTAGGCTTAAATCCAATGACTAGTGCCTTCTTTTAATTTTTTTAAGTTCATTTTTTTAATTTGAGAGAGAGAGAGAGAGAGTGCAGGGGGGTGGTGCAGGGAGAGAGAAGGAGAGAGAGAGAATCCCAAGCAGGCTCTACCCTGTCAGCCCAGATCCCAGTGTGGGGCTTGACCCAAGAACCATAAAATCATGACCTGAACCGAAGTCAGATGCTTAACCGTCTGAGCCACCTAGATGCCCCATTGACCAGTGCCTTCTTAAGAAGAGAGGAATATCGGCACAGATATACACAGAGAACACCATGTGATGACAGAGCCAGAGTTGGAAGTGATACATCTGCAAGCCAAGGAATACCAAGGATTGCTGGGAAGTCTGGATCACCAGAGGCTAAGAAGCAGCAAGGAAGGATTCTTCCCTAGAAACTTCACAAAGTGCATGGTCCTACTGATACCTTGATTTCCGACTTCTAGTCCCCAAAACTGTGAAAGAATAAATGCTGTTTCAAGCCACCCAGTGGTGGTACTTTCTCATGGCAATGTTAGGACACTAATACAGTGTATTCGGCTTCCACGTTCACACACTATCACTACGACTGTACCATCAGCAAGTACCTAGTGTATACTAGTATCCTGACTGAAGAAGTGACTTTGAGATACAGCAATTCATTCTATTATTATCCCATTATCCCTGCCATGAGAGTAGAGGCTTGGGGCAAGAAAATGCAAAGAATGTATGGAGTTCTGCTCTTAAGGAGTCACTGAAGGGAACACACTAAATGGTTCCTAGCAAGACAGTGGTATGGGCTAGCTGGCGAATATAATTAGAGTCCCAGACCACCAACACAGTTCTGCAGATCAGAATGCATTGGACTCTGCATGAAAAACAGTAACAGAATTTACAAGAAGGTTTCAGTTAGAAATATGGCCAGTGTAATCCTCTGCCATGAGCAGGAAATTTTTTTAAGGTTATGGGAATGCCAGATCAAGATGGAGCAAAAATAGATCTAAAGCTCAAATTGCCAGGACTATAATTATGGAAGTGACTTTTGTCCTTGGAACTTCTTAAAAGATAGCTTCATAGATCCATGAGAGGAGTGTCTGTGGAATTTGGAATTCTCCCCTCAAGCTGGCATGAAATCAGTTCATCTGAGCCAGTTACCATTATACAGAGCTCCCCATACTGGCCAGCTCTGAGGTTGTACATGTTCACTAGCTGCCTGGTTTTCATTGAAGGCACGCTTTCAGATCCTCGGGCACACAGTGCAAGTTATACTCTTCACAAAGGATAAAGAATCCAGTGTAACCTATATAGTTCAGACCATTTCTGTGCTTGACCTGTTTTCACATTCTGAAATATACCTGGTTCACTGCCAGTTCTCACCAGACGTTATTCATCTTGCTAAAACAAATTATCATCAGAAATTTGCATGCATACCATCGTCTAATATCAAATATCAGCCCTGTTTCTTGGACAGAATAGAAATTAAATAAATATTAGCTGCACATGCCAATGACTGGATTATTTCCATAACGTTTTGACAAGTAGTTGCAGATTTCTGAGAAGGATGATGTGATCTCCTTCTGATCGGAGTGCCAAGGCTGACCACTAGGCATTGGGCAGAGAGCACAATGGTGCACTGAAGATCCTTAAGCTAAAGATCCTTCATATTTATTTATAAATATTGCTAATTTTGATCTAATAACACCTTACAATTAACCACTTAGCTCTTTGTAGTTTACAAAGCACTTTTGCAAACAGACATACCTGACCTCAAGGACATAGTACATAAGCCGGCTTCCATTATCTTCAGCTTTTTCCCACTGTATTGAATCTTTACTCCCTTCTAATAATTTTGGAATGCCTGGTTTACTTGGGACTCCAGCTTTGGAAACATAAGAAAGTACTGATTGGTATGTCGGAAGTAGAAAATATTCTGCATAACATCTTTCCACAGAATATATTTACTGAGAGGAAAGTCAAATACATTAATGAAATATTCAGAAATATTCTCATATGAGTGCATATTTTTAAATGAGTATCTGAAGTTTTTGTTAGTGATGGATTAGATGGACCAATGATAGGAATAACATTATTATGTTAGCTCACCACAAAATAAGTGATGTGAATAAAGAAAACTGTAAATTTTGGAGCATTTCCCCTTTGATTCTTACAGGGATCAACTTGGAGTTACAGTATACCTTTTAAAACACTCATTAGCATTCTTTTTAGATTTTTTAATTTTTAGCATCTAGAATACAGTAGTCAGTAAGTTAATATTTGTTGAACACTCAACCACACCATTTAACTTTTGTTCTCAATGCAAAATGTCACAGATAGACAAGAAAGTAGAGAATACTGGAAGGTGGAATCATCTTGCTCAGTTCAGGATTCTGCAAAACCTGGTATTATCTCAGTATTATCTCATTAGTGCCTGTAAAGACTCCGGATTCATTTCAACTCTTACCTCAAACTCTAGAAATAATTTACTCCTCTTCAAAAAGAAAAGAAAAGAAAAAGGTTAACCTCTAGCATTAGTGAAATAAGTGATAAGAAACTCATTGAGAAACTTACAGGGCTTTTTGAGTATTGAGGATTATTGAGGCTATCAGTACTCACCTTTTGTCTTAAAGCTTTCTGGGAGTGAGGTGCTATTTTCTCCTGTCCTATAAACCACCACTACGTGGATGTTATAGGACATATAAGGCTGTAGATCTGTGATGCTACAGACATAAGCAGGGCCTTGGATGCATGAAGTGTTCACACGGTAAAACTCATTATACTTCCACTGGAAAAAAGAAGTCTCAATATTTTTGGTTCTTTAAGAAAACCTTCTTAAGCATAGAAATTCACAAGTCTATGGCAAGCAATTAAAAATTTAAATAAAGTTTCTTTTCAATTAAAATAAGTGCTCCTTTATGAATGTTTGATCCCAAACATTATCTCCACCACTGACCGCCATTTTAAGTTTGTGACAAGCTATAACTGACTTGAATAACGGTTCTTAGGATGAGTTCAAGGTGGGACAGGCCCCTCTTATTACATAGATGTCCTTAGGGAAGATCTGGACCTTGGTTTTTTGTTATCCCTCCTTGGAGACACCTACATTAAATTAGGATGGCTGAGAATGCAAATCCATAGCTGAGGGACCATGCTGGATCAAAATAATGACATTTTCAATTCCATGGATTTGTTAATTTCAAAATTATAATGTTTTTACACATTTTGATTCTATCAACAGGTCTACAGTGACTTATAAATTAAAACATGTAGTTTTTCCCTTCAAACTCTTT
Source organism: Prionailurus bengalensis (assembly GCF_016509475.1). NCBI lineage: Eukaryota > Metazoa > Chordata > Mammalia > Carnivora > Felidae > Prionailurus > Prionailurus bengalensis. The sequence goes on from NC_057349.1 coordinate 105,844,227, forward strand.
TCAGTCTAACCAGCGTTCCTTATTTTTTATACATATGAAGCCTAGTTCCCTAAAAGAGGGAATTTTTTGTCTATCATCACTCAGTCACTGAGTAGAAATATTAGAAGTTAAACATAGGAAATCTTACTTTAATTCCAATGTAGATACTGGGTCTCTAATTATAGCTATCTTACACTTTCTTTGTGCATGGCTTTTGAAAAATCTGTGTATTTGGACCCTTCATGTGTTATTTGAAAATGGTGATTTTTTTTTCAATGTACAAATAGGGAAAGACAGAGGATGTGGCATTTTGTCAAGGGTTCTTAGTGTATTTTCTCCAGTAGAGTTTCCTAAGAAGGTCAGTTTCCATAAATAAACCTTACTTTACATCTCGTTTTTCATTTAGCGCTCACAAGGTCACATCATTTCATTGGATGGACACTTTATATTAGTTTTCTATTCAACTAGGAATGATTCCTACAGCACCTTCAAGAAGTAGACCACCTTGTTACAAAAAAAAAAAAAAAGAGGAAAATGGGAATGGAAGGAATGAAAAAAAATTAAAAAACAAAAATGCTGATGTCCAGGCCATTGCCTGCTAAACTCATAAATGTATCAATCCTACTAAAACATACAGGCTAAAGAAACAGACACATTGGATCCCTAATATCTACTCTGAACTGAGGGAAAGAAAGAGGGACAGACAGACAGACAAATATTGATTTCCACCTCAAAAATTTTAGCCCTTTGTGATCCTGCCTCCTTAATAATCTGCTATATAAACTACCTTAAGTGAATAGATGGCCCAACATTCCATACCCTCCAGAAATTATCAAAGCTCCTTGGAAGGTCAGATGTTTGACCAAGAGTTCTGCTGGAAAACAGTAGACTATTGGCCTTACCACAGCAATGAATGTTCTGGGCAGACCACCAACTTGGGGAGGTGCCACAGCTACCCCAGTAAATCACAGTGGAGTCAAGACCTTCCATTTGTTAGAGGCCAACAAGTGCAGGAGTGAAAGCTACCACAGAGAGATTTGAAAATTATTTGGATGGTGGATGAGAAGGAAATGGTGCAGTTTATCATGTCTCAGAGACCAGAACTTCAGAAATGTAGGAATTTTCCTGGACAATTGAGAAAAACTCAATTTTAATGCACAACCAGGAAAATAATTTACCAAAGTGAAACTACTTGTTTCTTCTCCTTAATCTCAAATTAAATATGTTCTTCTTCCATACACTGTTGTGATTTAAAAAAAAAATCTATGGAATTTAAGACCTAGATAGAAATTTAGCCTTGTGCTTTAATTCCTTCATTTTCCACATAAGGAAAATTTGACAGAAAAGATGAAAATTGGAAATTTATCTTTTTCTCCTCCTTTCTAAAAAAAAAAATTCTTGGGGCGCCTGGGTGGCACAGTCGGTTAAGCGTCCGACTTCAGCCAGGTCACGATCTCGCCGTCCGTGAGTTCGAGCCCCGCGTCAGGCTCTGGGCTGATGGTTCGGAGCCTGGAGCCTGTTTCCGATTCTGTGTCTCCCTCTCTCTCTGCCCCTCCCCCGTTCATGCTCTGTCTCTCTCTGTCCCAAAAATAAATAAACGTTGAAAAAAAAAATTTTTTTTTAAATAATAAAAAATAAAAAATAAATAAAAAAAAATTCTTAATTAAAAAGACACATATTCACCCTTATCACTCCCTCTCAGAGTTCCAGTATGGAGTTATACCATCATTCCCAGGTATCCTATCTTTATGAGATAGGTTCAAGTTGCTCTAAAGATATAGAACTTTCTGACTGGAGGTACTCATCAACCCTCTCGGAACACAGCCTCCTACTGTGCTTATCAGTTAGTACTTGTAGATGGTCACATGTGACGATTACTGTATCCCACATTTTCAGCTTCATGATTTTCTAAGTGGTATGTCTAGAACCTGTTTTCAGCAAGTGTAGGGGAAGTTTTGAAACAAATAAACAAAAAAACGTTGTGTGAAAGTCACAAGGACTGAACCAGACAGTCCCAGTCCTCTGTCCTTCTCCCAAACTTTGAGGAGTGGGGTAGGTGCCTTAGTGACTCACATGCCTTCCATGGATAGCACCCAAGTAGGACGGCTGTAGGATGAGTCAACCCCTGGGGCTCTTCCCTGCCTGGCTGGTGATATCTGACTCACTATGGCACCTGTCTGGATCTCCGACTTCTCATCAGTAACAGGAGGGGCTTAGAGTCACCAGCTATAAGGTCCTTCCCCATCACATTTCTTTGATGTCAGAGGTAAACTTCACATCCCCCACTTTGCCTTTAAACTGAACTGCACTGAGCTTCCTTAAATAGATGTCTAATAAAAGGTGATCCTCCAATTTCTCCAATTTAACTGCATTTTTATAAGACGATACTTTTTTAAATAGGTAGCAAATCATCACAAGCACACTCAATGAAAACAGTCCAATAAACTACAGCTTTTGGTTTTATGAACTCGACATTCACTATTGTTTCATAGTTTTCATGGATTTTATCTTAAAAATGTAAGATCATAGAAAAAAATCTTACATAGTAAAATTTAAAAACATCCTGGGAAGCAACTCCATTTTTGAAAAAAAAGCGAGGCCATGACTATACTGATTTGTTTTTGTTACAACTGAACAAAAGATTCCTAACCAAACCTTACGAATGTAGACACACAAAATAAATACTGAAAATGAAATGTAGCAATTCTAAAAAATAATCCATTTTAAGTGTATCAATACAAAAATCAACCTAGACTTTCCTCAGCAGTGAATTAATTAGATTAATTGATATTTGAAATTCAGTGGATATTTTTATATAGTTAAAGCATGGAGAATTTTGGATGAAGAGCCATTTAAAGTTTATAAGCCAAGATCCAACTGGTTCAGAATAAACTGGTCTTATATTTTATTTCTCTCCTGTTGCTATGCAGCCTTTAAATGGTTGAAACAACATTTCTAGACAAGGATTTGGGTTTTGTTTGCTTGTCCATTCCTTTTCTTTTTCTTCATTGGAAATACAAAATTGCTGGACACTAGACAGCCATGCTGATAACATCTAAACTAAGTAAAATATTATGAAAACCAGTAAACCGTAGCTTATAACCTTTTCCATGGAGCCTTTTAAGAGCAACCAATGTCTCTAGGAATTCTTTCCATCAGAAATTGAGTCTAGATAGATTCTGTAAATGGCAAGCCAGCCTAAATCAATGAATGTTGTCAAATATATTGTTGGTTTATACAAGAGAATACTCTAGAGATATGAAAAAAAGGTCTTCTAATTTATCCCATAGCACAAAACATAGATTTGCATTAAAAGAGTATGGTGAGATCTACCTTCTGGAGTTCAAACCAAAATCTGATGAGTTTAACATTAGATGGAGCCTTCCATTCTAATTGCAAACTAGTGTTCTCTGGAACCAAGGCACAGGGTTTCTCTGGTGTGTCAAACATTTTGACAGGGACAGGATGACTCTTGGCACACCACATTTCCTCAGCATGGCAGGCCAGAACCTTTTTGTAAAAAAGAACAATTGCTTAACCTTTTCGGAACCTTGCACTTGAGCATGGCAATAAAAGTGCCCCATACACTTACTATACCTTTAACACATATGGTTTTCCACCAGATAGTCTAGTAACAAGGAGAGAGAGCTTTCCATTTGGATATTCACTTTGTCTTAGAGGAGTCTCTGGAATTAGGGCCAGATGTGAGATTTCCAGCTGATAGCGAACTGACTCCATAGGTCCATTTGGCTTGTGAGATTCTTCCCAGGATACAAGTAGGCGGGTGTCTGACTGCACAGTTGTGTTAATGAGCCTAACTGCTTCTGGCACTGAAATAAATAGCAATGCATGATAAGGGATATTGCATCAGCACTGAAAGATGGAAGAAGGAATGGGGTTCTGGTTGAGGAATAATCATATCATGTGAGCAGAACGAATGGCCAGTATTCTAAAGGAAAGCCAACCTCTTATAAAATGGTAAGTTAACAGGCTGCCTGAAAGGCTCTTGCTTATTTTTGCCTAATGACTAAATCATTCTCTGACTCCAGCTCAGTGATATGGCCAATGATGATGAACAAACCAATTCAGATTAGTTTTGGGAATGTCATCAGAGACCTCTGAAAGAAATGGTGTGACCTCAAAATAATCACCACCTCTCAGAAAACCTTTTTAGATCTAGATTCATTTTCTTTCAGGCAATGATGTTATTTACTTTAAGTCTCAAGTGTCCTGAGTAAAATTCACACAGAGAAAAGGCTTAATTCTGCATCGCCACAGGATGAGACCTGTGAATATGTGGGGAGAGGGTGACACTATGTGGTGAGACTGGAAAATGTGTTTCTTGGTCAAACAGTATTGATTCTGATGTTTCACCTTCTAGTTGTGTTTCATTCTGATGGAGTATTATTCATCTTCTGTTGTTAGAGCAAAAACCAGGTTATCAGAGTATTGTCAATAATACATTTTCTTATTAAGTTTAAAAAGCTCACATAATAGAGATTACTTAGCATCCAAATTTTAAAAAACACAAATATAGATGTATATGTCATGTATATCACAAAATGCCTGTCTAGAAACCCACCCAAGCCCATAACTCACCTCCACTTTTAGTTTTTCCCCAAATCTCCTTTCCCAGAGGTAACTGTTCCACAGCATCTGAATAATAATTCTTTACAGCTGTCTGTATCACATATGTTGAAAATGGTTGTAAACCTTCAATAAAGGCTATCCTCTCCTGAAATTCCTGTAATTAATTTTTAAAATTCCATATCAGATTCTTATTTTTTCATACAAATGAGGAGAAATTAACCAAAGGGATACAATAATTAAAAGATCTTTTAAGTTAATTTATTTTTTGATATTGGATCAAGAGAATGATAATGTTCACTGCCCTAATCTGCCCAGACCTGAGTTGCTTACTATCTCCAAGAATCAATACCAAATGATCGGTCGATTTTCAATGACATGCTCATTTCACATAGGAAGCTAAGTTCTCAGAAGAAGATACTAATTCACTAGCTTTGCATACAAAGGTCAGCAAGATGGTATGGTAAAGATGTGACACAGGGTGCCTGGATGTCCAACTTTGGCTCAGGTCACGATCTCATGGTTCGGTCCATGAGTTCAAGCCCAGTGTTGGGCTCTGTCCTGACAGCTCGGAGCCTGGAGCCTGCTTCGGATTCTGTGTCTCCTCTCTCTCTCTGCCCCACCCTGCTCATGCTCTGTCTCACTTTTCTCAAAAATAAATAAACGTTAAAAAATTGTTAAATATATTTGACACATAAGTGAATATGATAAAATATTTGGCTGAATGACTTAATCATTATTAAAGGTAAAGTTTAATAAAATAAAAACACTGTCCTTAGACTAACAGTTCTCAATTTTGGTTGTATTTTGGAATCAACTGGAAAGTTTTAAGAAAACACTTGTGCCTGGATCCCACCCCCAGAGATTCTGATTGCATTGGTCTGAGGTGAAGTGTGGGCCCAGAGGTTTTTAAAACTCCAATGTGCAGTCAGGTTTGAGACCCATTGCCTTTGACCCATATTAATCAATGTGTAGGATAGACTGGCTGTGGTAACAGAAACATCCAGTGCCACCAGCCTAATCTTGGTCAGCCAAATGATCCAATCTGTCTCTGAAACATTGAAATGTGTAAAGAGAGGTTAAAATAGACAAAGGAAATAACAAGAATCATGTGTCCTTTCTGGTGAAGTATTTGGTGTTTAACTTCCAACAGATGATGATGGTCAATTTCACCTTTTGATGTGGCTGAATAGCAAGCACAGAGCAAAATATTGAATACATATGACTCCATCACAAGGACAACTGAAACATCAGTGCCAACAATGGAGTGAATTGTGCCAATTAATTCATCCACTCAAAAAATAACTAGTGAAAGCCTCTACAAAGCCAACTACTATGCTAGGTGCTAAGAATACAATGATGAAAAAACCCCGACATACTCCCTACATAACAGCATACAGGAAATGACAGACAAAAATAGAACATACCATTTTTATATTAAATAGATGCTATGGAGGAGGGTTATACAGTAATGTTCTTTCTGTCTAATCATTTCTTACCCTTCAATCTGCAATCTGCTGCATAGGCCATAAAAACAGATCTCTATCACTTTCTGGGGATAATTAGGGAAGACAACAAACCAGTTCTCCCAGGACACTCAGAAAACTGTCACTATGGCAATCCACCACTGGTCATAGTTAATAAATATATTTCCTTGAAGCTTAACTCCCAGACAACTTGCTTTGATGGATCAGCCGTAAAAGTTTGCACAGTAGCGTGCTTCAGGATATAACATAGAAAACAGTTTACTGTGAGCGAGAATTTTATATCAGAAACAGGTATCTTGTGAAAAAGACAAAGACCACCAGCTCCCATCTTACCAGCATTTTATATTTCAGCCCAGAGCTATTTTTCCCGCCATTAACTTCTTGGTAATAAACCAGGTATGTTGGAGTAGGGCAAGTGATGCTGTGCAACGTGAGATTTGCCCTGGTGGGTGGTAATCGGATTGTGAGGCTGCTGTTAGTGGTGTTAAGTATAGTTGGCTCTGCGACATCTGAAGCTAGACACAGTAATGCTTTATCTAAAATAATAAGAAAAGATTCAAAATATACACATATTTCATACATATATGTATGAAAGAGGAACAGCAGATTTATTTAACATCAAGGGTAATAACAGGTTTTTATACTTGGCTGACAAGGTGTGATATATTGAAGTATTGGAAATGTTATTCAGGAAAGAAAGACGGGTGTTTTTCCCACACATTTTGAAGTTGTTAAATGCCTCAGAAAAAAGGGAGCAAGGTTAACGGATCATTGATTAAAATTTCCAGCAGGGGGAGCTAAAGTACACTGAATAAGGTACACAGATCACAGCAAAATCAAGCTGAGCCTTTTATTACTTTGAAGACAGTAGTGACAGCACATTAGTCAAATTGGGAAGGGGGCACCTGGGTGGCTCAGTCTGTTAAGCGTCCAACTTCAGCTCAGGTCATGACCTCGCAGTTCATGGGTTCCAGTTCTGCTGTCAGGCTCTGTGCTGACAGCTCAGAGCCTGGACACTTCTTCGGATTCTGTGTCTCCCTCTCTCTCTGCCCCACCCCCACTTATGCTCTGTCTCTTTCTCAAAAATAAATAAATGTTAAAAAAAATGTTTAAATATTAACCATATTTTTAAAATTAATTCCAGTTAAAAAAAAACTCATGCTAGCTTTAGAACTTTTATTTTTAAGGATGTGCGGGTATATGTGTGCGTTCCAATTTCAAACAGACTTTTAATGGACTTACCAAATCTCCTAAATTTCTCAAAATGAAAAGTGAACTACTTTACCAAAATAGGCAACTGGCTTATTTATAAATTCTCCCATTTTTTTCCTATTTTATAACTGAATACATTTAAGCAGAGAGAGTTTGTTCAATTCTTTCTGCCCCTCTCTAGGGGGTAATTGTGCTTAATTTAAAATGATATTGCCACCCTAATGGCAGATAGCTTGAGAAAAAACTAAAAACCTCTTTAGGTTTGAAGGCCACCCTCAGTGTATGTAATGTTTTTAATTTTGGTCGGTTGGCTTTTAGAGTTCAAACTTTTTTATTAGTATTATGACTCTCAGAAAATATATAGCTAGTTCCGCCATAGTGCCATCCATGCATTCCTAAAAGTCATTGCATTATACAAAATTGTATAATAAAATCCACAGGGTTTCTGAGGGAGATAGAGTTAGAAGCACAACACTAAAAACTTAACGAGTGACACATTTAAAAAAAGGGAGGAAGTTAGCAAAAATGATAGCACACATATACACATGATGAACAGTTGACATACATAATACCACAACAAATAAAGCACTTTACCTTGAAAAAGACCTGAAATTTTATGCAGTGCTTTTTGACACAACGGGGATTTCTAAAAATATTGTCAGAGGAGAAAAAAAGACAGAAAAGAAATTATGAGAATGCAAAGAGAAAAGGAGACAGAATGATAGACAAGGGTTTCCCATGTCTAAAACTCTCTAGGACGACTCAAGTCATGTATACACATGGAGATCAATTGTGACCCAGGGCAAACAGCAATTGCAGCGTGCACCCATCCTGGCAGTTTGGATCAACACTGAGCACACAACGAAGGGCTTGAGGGGGCAGCCTGGAGGAGATATTCTGAGACTTTTCTGCACCCCCAGACGGGAGAACGTGCTGGTGAACAGTGTGATTTTATTACCTGGAAAAGGCTGCAGAACTGAACTGTAAGCCAAGATATGCTTACTCCCTTGGGCCTTCACCTGGGAGAGGATGGCCCCATTGCTTTTCTTTGCTTGATAAATCTGTGTGCTGTCCTTTGCTGAGGAGATCCAGTAGAGAAATTCCCCATCCACAGTTAAACTCTCAAGCATTTCTCCTGCTCATGAAAAACATCAAATAAAGAACAGAAACAACAAAATACGTAACTCACGTTTTCTACTCAAAATAATATGTGAAATCCTTTTTCTGTATTGTAACTGCTAATTTTTAATCTATCATTTCAATAAGAAAAAAAAATACCACCTTTGTTTTATGTCATTAGGCCAAGGATTTTACAGATGTTTTCTCATTTTAGTTCCATACCAAGCCAATAAGGTAAATACTATTATAATTGGCCTCATTTTCTAGAAGTGTAAACTGAGGCTTTAAGGAGTTCAATAATCTCCTCAAAGGCCACAAAGTTAGTAAAGACCAGAGCCAAGATTTTCAACTTAACCTGTGTGACTCCACATCAAACAATACCTATTGGAATGGAGGTGTTGGACGATGGGCCCAGGGCTCAGTGTCTTGCTCAGTATTTTTTATCAGTAATTTGGAATAAACACAGGGTAAGTACACTTACCAATTTTGTAGATAATACCTGATCCTTGCTGACACTAGTATGTTCAATTACTGACTTAAACTTTGAAAATATCTCTACAAAATCAGGAAATGGATTGAAATGTAATAGGAATAAATGTGGCACCCTAAATTCAAGTTTAAGATCAATTCTAAAAATAACAAATGAAAGAAATCTGGCTTAATAATAGTTAACATGAAAAAAACTATGGGTTTTTCAAACGGCAGGCAGCCAAAAGACCTGATGCCACCTTCAGCTTCAATAAAAGAAGACAGAGGAAGTCAGAGACCCCCTGCACTAACCAGAACACATCGACAGTACAGGGGGTCATTATGGGGGTGACACTTAAGAGGATATTAAGCAGCTGGAGTGAAACAACAGGAGGGTTACTAGGGAAAAGAAAGATCTAGAAGCCACATCATGTGAGGAGTAGTTACAAATACATGAATTTTTCCTCCAAAGGAAAATGAGCTATGACAGAAGTCACTACATACTTGAATGGCTCTCATGTAGAAAGTGATTGATTTATTCTGTATAAAATTAGAGGTCAGAACTCAGATCAATGAATGGGAGAAATGGGGAGAAAATTTTGGCTAAATGTAAGGAAAAAATCTAATATTTAGAATTATTCAAAAAATAAAAAATTTCTTATAAAGACATATTTTTTTATAAATGGGTATTATTCAAGCAAGGGTGTTTTTATAGAGGGGATTTCTTCCAATATCATTCCAGCTAAAACATCTCTAAAGTCATTCAAATTTTCTAATTTTAGGGTTATAAATTTCAATTATGGACTCCTGAAAGACTAACCAGTTCTATATCTATAAGATAATGGCCTACTAGATAATTCTTGTGTATCAGATGGTAAAGAAAATTTATTCTGACACTTGTTTAAATGATGAGAAAGACTTTAGTTAAGACTGTTGCAATATTGCAATAGGAGAGAGAGATGTGCTCAACTTCACATACAACAAAGAAAGCTGGGGATTCAAAGCCAACAAGCAAAATTATGGGGTCAGTGGATAGAAAATTACTAAGAGAAGACATCGAGGGTAGGGAGATTCTTGCTAATCTTCCTATGATTTTTTGCTAAAGGCAACCCAAGAAATCAAGTGTGGGAGATGAAGGACTTGATCAGATACCAAGGGTGGAGGGGTTATCCCTAAACTGATTTAGCAAGATTCTTGCTAAAACTAGACTCAACAATGACAGACAAGGAAGACTCAGGTCAAGGCCCAGTTGAGAAAAGGGGAACATTTGATCAAGGAAGGAGTCTGTGTCACAGATTCAACAGAAACAAGTAATTCTCCTAATACGAGAAGTTCAAAATATATCTCTACTCTTAAGCCCATTGAAAGTATATTAAAAAAGGCTCTGGGTAACATGTCAACAAAACCATGTGTGCAGTTATAACACACACACACACACACACACACACACATACACACACACACATGCACACATATACGTTTGTAATTTCAAAACTTTACTATAAAGACCAGCAATGTCCAAAAACACTTCTGATGATGGCAATATTTTATGTCTACACTGACCAATACAGTAACCATTAGCCACTTGTGGTTTGAGTATTTAAAATGTGGCTAACATGACTGCGGAATTAAACTTTTAATTTTGTTTAATCTTAATTAACTTGAACTTAAATCACATGTGACTAGTTGCTACTACCTTGAACAGTGAAGAGTAGACTCTTAACAATGTATGGAGGTATTTAGAGTGCATTTTTTTTTCTGCTGCAATTACTCCTAATTAGGAGACCTCCAAATCACTTCAGACATTTAAGTATTTCCTCCACAAGCACGTGATGTCAAGTATTGATAAACTCATGCTGAAGGTGGAGTCAATGAGATCATCAAAACAGAAGTAAAGTAGGGTACTGGTAGTAAGATCACAGATGTTGTAGTTAGGCCCACTTTCCAACCGCAGATCCTCCTCTAATTGTAGCCTTTTGGACAAATACCTTACCTTTCTGGGTCTCAGTTTTCTCATCTGTAAAATGAGCATACTATTATCTACTTCATCAAGGTGTTTTGAAAATTAAATGAGATAATACATTTGGTAGCTTGGTTAGGCTATGTAGTTAAACTTAATAAATTATAGCTCTACTGTTAATTATAAGATAACAACAACAATGAAACCACAGATCCAGAAAATTGTGTGAACGTCTGTGCACAATTTGCCTGGAAACAACTTGACTTGAATTCTTTGGGAACATTTGGCATGGTCCAGAGCAAATAACCATGTGTGTATTCTTTTGAATACATGTAGAATGCACACCCTTTTTAATTGAACAGGAAGGGCCACCATCACTAATGGGTATCTATGTACACACATAGATATCTTACCAAGAAGAGTAGGCACCATGATAACTCGCCAACACTGACATCCTTCCAGATCCATGGCCCAGATCTCTTGCCCTTTGACAAAATATATCCGTGGTCTCTCTAGATCAGAGGTGTCAATAGTCATTGCTCCACTAAACTCGGATTGAGTAATGCTGCAAAAACACTGTTTCCTTCCATTTGAATGGTTTGTGGCTGTGGGTGGAAGAATGTGACTCAAGGTCTGGTTGATAATACTGTAGTAGAACATCTGAGGGCCCAAATCGGAAACTTCTGTCCAATACAGGCGACTATGGGGGGAAAAAAAGACCCTCCAACTTAATGAGTAAAGCATATTATTGCAAACATTAGTTTCCAATGAAGATTAATCATTCCTAACGACTGGAGAGACAAACACAGCCTTTGGAGAGAATGTGTCCACATGTACAATAATCTTCTGAGATGGAGGGGGCCAAAAGCAATCTAGTTTGTACCATTTTCCCATGATTTCTCAATGAATGTGTTTACAACTAAAGCCTTGGACTAAAATGACCTGAGCGTGGTATACTGAATGGTTCATTAACGGCTGTACATGTGAAATACATTTGCCTACTTTTCATCAACACCCATCTCCATTCCCCTCCTCTCAAGTTTGTTTCTGCTTCTTAATGCCGGTTACAATCTAGTTTCAAAATAGAATAACCATGCTTACGACACAAACAAAATACATCTTTCAGCATGAAAAACTGCTATCAGTTAGTGAACGGAGGCCTTAAAACTCATCTTACAAGGACATTAATTAAAGATGGGTGAGCCCAGAATAGCATTAGCATGACATGCTATCTATCTCCTGTTCATCTCCTGCCACTGTCTCAGTCTTCTTCTCATCCTTATCATCTGAGGTTATTAGGAAATCCACTGGTGTGAAAATCTGCTTTAGTTTCCTATTGGTAATGACCCTAACTTTAGGATAGCCAAATTGTCAGTATGGATTAAATTTGCGTATTTGTGGCTATGGGCTCATAATTAATGTGTGGAGTTACTTACTATAAGTTAATATAGCTAGTCAAGGACCGTAAGCATCTTATTTTCCCATCAATAGCTTCTAATATTAAACCAAAGATATTGTATTGAATATGCCTCTATTTCATCACAACAGAAACAGATACTCATACTTTACATACCTTAAAAAAGGATATACAGAAAAAGAGATTATTGTTGAATTTCTATTGCAAATGTCCAGCTTTCTGGGGTACTTCACCTTGTGTTCAAGATCAACATCAAATATTTGCATGCCATTTTGTGATTCTTCTAGCACAAAGTAGAGATGCCTTGAAATCCAGTCAATTGTAATAACTGTGATATCAAAGACCAGTGCATCTCGGAAAATCTTAACAATAGGTAGAAAACACAGCCAAGGAGAGAGTGGTCATTTTTTTTTCCCCCAAATCTGAGGACTTTTCGGTAATCTACCATATTACTTGTTTACTGCACTTCTCTGTAATCCAAAACGTCAATAGCTCTGTACTGTGTACCATTATAACACTGGTCCTCTTCTCTTCTCACATTGTATTCTTTCTCCTGGTTAGCTTCCACTACCCTGACTTCAACTGTAATCCATAGACCAGTGCTACAAGAACAGTAGCAATATCCCTCACCGAGTTACTGATCCAAACTGACCACTGAACATCTCCATATGAATGATCCCAGGAAACAGAATTCATTACTCCATCCCCAAACCCTTCTTTTCTCCTACAGATTATATTTTTATGGATTTCCAACATCCACCTGAGCAGCAATCCTGACAAATGTGGTTCATCCTTGACATCTTCCTCTCATGACTCCCCACGGTGAATTAGTCCCGTTTGAAATATGTCCCAAATTGGTCCTCTCCTTTCTCACCTCACTGGCTCTCATTTCCTGCCTGACATTTCCTGTCTGGCTTTCTGTGATAGCCTCCTAGGTGTCACAGATTTAACGTTCTCTAAGTCATGATTCACACCACGAATGGAGAGGTCTTTCTAAAACATAACTTGATCATGTGAATGACCCACTAAATTTCTTTAATGGCTTGATGTTGGCTTCAGGATTGGCCCTCCACACCTTAGCACAGTTAAAGAGGCCCATTATATTCAGGCCCCTCCCTACTACTTCAGCTTTTTCACCTGTTTTTTGTTCACCCTCACTCCCACCTTCATTCCAAGCTCACTCTATTTTCAGCCTCCTGGATGTGCTATGGCTCTCTTGTATTCCTGTCTTTGCACTTGCTACCCCTCAAGTTTTTCCCACCTTCACCTGGCTCATCTTCCCAAGGTGTCCTTCCACTCAACCACTCCAACCTGGATTGATCATCCATTTTCTGTGATGCCACCACATCCTGCCCTCAGCACAGCACGATAACGTCTTCTGTCTGTCTGTTCCACTAGCTGACACTCAATGAATGCCACCACATGCCAGGCATTGTGCTAAGTGCCTTACGTCGGTCATCTCATTTAATCTTCACAGGAACCATATGAAGAGATGCCACAAGTTAAATAACTTGCTGATGGTCACAGATCTAGTAAATGGCGAAGCCAGAATTAAGTTCTAAATTTCAGATCCCAAAGCTCAGCCATGAATCATTACACACTACTGTCCTCCTAGTGTTAGACTAATACCAGACTGGGTTTGTTCAAAGACTGTGATTTTTTTTTCTTTTTTACCTCTATCCCAGGAACTAACACAGTGCCTTAAACCAAATAAAACTATTTGCAAAATTAATCCTGAATGATATTTGCCCAAAATCTAATCACTATTCATTTGTGACTAAATAATTACGTAACATTTGTCCTTTCCAACCATTCTAATCTTAATGGCTCGACCACTGACCAGCCTATTTAATTATAGGGTGGTGTGATATGTAAATTATCCATGTCCTTCCTTCCAGAATAGTTACATAGTGAAATACCTCAGAGCTGGATCTGTTGTGCATGTTCAGAAGGCAGAGTGAGTCTCCTTGAGCATAATATCCCATTCCATTATCAGCTGTGTAGCCCATGGTACTGATGTCTCCTTCTGCTGAAAATGTCCATACAACGTGATTTTGATCCATATCTAATAAAACGATCTTGCTGTCAAAAAGAGCCATGAGATATGGAAATGGGTTGATTTCTGAAAACAAAAAACAAGTAGATAATACATATAAGAGAAAAAAAAACTTCCATTTGGCAAAATCCCTTGATTCACTATCAGGCTATTCTGAAATCCATGGGTCTTCTCTGGGTTCATCTACTGTTCCAGTCTCAATCAACACTGCCAGGCGCCCTAAGCTCAGATTTGTTAAGTGTGTTTGGTGATAAAAATTGGTTATTTGACTTTAACTTCAGCTCAGAAACAGCATTCATATCCCTGAGAATACCAAGGGTCAAAAATGTTTTTAAAATACGAATTGTTTTTTGCACAGGTTTTAGGTAATGAATACCTGAGGTTCTGGACTTTACTGTGTCAGAAAATGGTCCAGGTCCTTTGGAGGTGAAGGCTCGAACCTAGAGAAAGAAAAGGATACCAGAAAAATTGCATTCAAGAGTGTCCTCAGTGACAGCAATTACGTTCTGAGACTGATAAATTATCGAAGGTTTCATTTCACAATTTTGGTATCAGTTATGAATAGTTTCTTTTTTCTGTCAGGTTTTTACTTAAATTCCAGTTAGTTAACACACAGTTAGTTTCCAGTGTAGAATTTAGTGATTCATCACTTACACACAATACCCTGTGCTCATCTGGACAAGTCTCCTTAATCCCCATCACCCATCTAGCCCATTCCCCACCCACCTCCCCTCCAGCAATCCTCAGTTTGCTCTCTGTAGTTAAGAGTCTGTTTCCTGGTTTGCCTTTCCTTCCCACCCCCATGTTCTTCTTCTGTTTTGTTTCTTCAGTTCCACATAGGAGTGAAATCATAGGGGTTTTTGTCTTTCTCTGACTGAATAGTTTCAAATAGTTACTTCCATCTGAGTATAAAGCAATAAATCACTAAAAGGTAAGTATTGCCCCACATTCATTCTGGTGGTGTGGTTTTTATCATTGCTATTGTTGTCTGGAACAGTACAAAATATTGGCACAAATCTCCCCTGCAAAAGATTTGAATTTCTAAAAAAAGTCTTTAGCTATTTCCAAAATGAAATTATATAGAACGTTTAACAGAAACAAAACTATGCATATTATGGTAAACTCCCACAGACTGTGAAATAAACAACTAGAAGCTTTAAATAACCAAATTTACTGTACCTTTTAAAAAATGAGATTTGTAAAAGAAAAATAATAATTAAAACTTACATTTGAATATTAATTATGCATTTCAAACCACTTTTACATACATTATCTCTTTTAGTTCTCACAATTACTAAGAGCAGAAACTAGACAAAATCAGAATTAAGTAAGTAACTCATCCACAATGACATACACAGAAACTGGCATAAAAATCAAGTCTTGTGGGGTTTGTATACTTGTATACTGTACCACTCTGCATCCCGCTACCAAAGCTTTTTAAAAACAGCTTTTAGGGGTGCCTG
The DNA here is from genome assembly GCF_016509475.1 of Prionailurus bengalensis. Lineage (NCBI taxonomy): Eukaryota > Metazoa > Chordata > Mammalia > Carnivora > Felidae > Prionailurus > Prionailurus bengalensis. Next base: position 105,859,975 of record NC_057349.1, read on the forward strand.
GGTGGCTCAGTCGGTTAAGCACCTGACTTCAGCTCAGGTCATGAGCTTGCAGTTTGTGAGTTCAAGCACCATGTCAGGCTCTGACAGCTCAAAGCCTGGAGCCTGCTTCGGACTCTGTGTTTCCCTCTCTCTCTGCCTCTCCTCCTCACACACTCTGTCTCTGTCTCTCTCTCAAAAATAAATACGTACTAAAAATTAAAAAAAAAGAGGGGCGCCTGGGTGGCTCAGTCGGTTGGGCGTCCGACTTCATGATCTCACAGTCCGTGAGTCTGAGCCCCGCATCAGGCTCTGTGCTGACAGCTCAGAGGCTGGAACCTGCTTCAGATTCTGTGTCTCCCTCTCTCTCTGCCCCTCCCCTGCTCATTCTCTGTCTCTCTCTGTCTCAAAAAAAAATAAAACATTTAAAAAAATTAAGAAAAAAACCAGCTTTTAGTAGACGTCTTTTATTGTGTAATAAATCATTTCCACTTCCCAACCTTGCATGTGTATAACAGCCTATAAAGGAAATTGACACCTGTAATGACGGACCCAAAAGGTAGATCCTCAAGTGCCCTCTCAGTCAACAAAGTATTAGATTATTTTTATTATACTTCCACTGTTAAATATATTTTACCATATTATACATACTACTATCTGTACATGGGGTGTGTGTATGTGTGTGTGTGTGTGTGTTTGTGTGTACATCATGGTATGTACATATACCAAGACGTCTTCACTTTTGCACAAGACCACATTAAGTGAAACTCATGCATATCCGTGCATATCACCTTGCACAATCCTGTGATGACTGAGATCTGAAACTATATGTACATTTAGACAGATACACTTAACCAGAATATTTATTTAACCAGAACACACATAGTTCTCAACAAATAAGAATGTGTACTATCTTTAACTTTTATGTACAACTTCTTCGATTAGTATATGTTGAACTAATATATTAACAAAATAACTATTAAATTAGAATTTTACAAAGAGAAAACAGATCCTTAGGAAACTCAAATCTCTAAAACACTCCCCAAAGCATTATGTTCCCCAAGAAGAAATGGGAAATAATTCTAAATATGTACAACATTGTCACCTGTAAGGGCGGACCTACGCCGGCAGACTCCATCTTGTTCTGTGTCCTCCACCTTGACCACGCCTCCTCCCCTTGAGTAACCTCCCGCTCACCCGTTCAAACTTCCCGATCAAAACATGCCCTGCGACCTGCTTAACAGGACTCCGACCCTTCCCCAGCCAATCCGCCGAGGCCACAACCCTTCCCCAGCCAATCAGCTGAGGCCACAGCCATTACCTCAGCAACTGCCCCTAGGCCCCAATAAAACCTTTGTGCTTTTGAAACTCTCTCTCCCCGGCATCTCACCGCTGCGTCGGTGCAGGTAGGGGACTGAGCTCGAGCTAGCTCGAATGAAGGCTCTTTTGCTTTTGCGTCGGACTCGGCTCCCTGGTGGTCTTTGGGGATCGTGAATTCTGGGCATAACATCACCAACTTGGTATTTAATGAAGATATGAAAATCATCAAGCCATCTATCATAAGTAGAAAGCTATTTCATATTAAAGTTAAAATGCCCAAATGGGGTGGCAGTAACTTGTTATTCTTGACTCCTATTCTCACTTTCTCGTCTAGCAGCAGCCAGACAGTAACTCTGAGATATCAACTACCTAGACCCTCAGGTTTTATTTCCAGCAGTAGCTCCAAGTTGGGGCATCCAGAGGATTCACGGTAGTGATGTGATCTGGGGGAAAGGATTCTAGCAGCTGGACTACAAAACACCACTTCCTAGCCATGCAGCTTTGGTAACTCATTGACACACCCAGGGACATGGCTTTTTATTCACAGACAGTAAGGGGATCAAATGAGATAGGAATATAAAAGCATCTACCCAGGTACACGACCTATAGTGATTACAGGGAAAAATAATGGTTTGTTCTGAATCTGAAAACAAGAAAGCTGTCAAGCTGTCCTTTACCCTAGCTGTCCCCTCTCCCCTCTGTATCTTTACCACCCACTTGACTTCCGTGACCATAGTGGATCTCAAATTATTGACAGAGTGGCAGAATTCTTAACCTAGTCCTTTAATCAGCCTTCTGTTTGCACCACTGAGACCCCTGTATCCCTGTTTTCACTCTTATACCTGGAAGGCAACAGTGTACCCGGGACTCATGCCTTCAAGCTGAAAAGACATCTCTGAGGGGGTTGCATTGACAGCCATCCAGTCTTCAAATGTTTTATTTGTGTCTCTCTGGTTGGATATTTGATAGAACATTTCAAATCTCGTTAACACACCGTTTTCATGCTTAGGCTTATTCCATCTAAATTCCACCACAACCTCGTTCTGGTTATGGTATTTCCCACTTGGTAATATAAATATCCTGGGATTCTGGGGTGCCGACGGAACTGAAAAGCAGAGACACAGATAGGGTAGAAAAGAATATAAAGTTGACTTTTTACCATTCATGATGAGGAGATGGAGAAACAGTAATAAATACTTCTCATTCCAGAAATCGAAGTGTATCTATCTTATTCTTCAGGAGAGAAGATTCCACAGATTTCTTCAGGAACCTATCCTGATATTTCAGCAAATCATTCTTATCTGCAACCCAAATCCCTCTTACCACCACTTAGGCACATCTTTCTCATCTGTGCCCTGTATAGATGAAAGGTGGCTGGTTCTCCTTAAAAATACAGTATTTACTCTCATCCTGCCACAGTGATTTAGCTGGTGGTGGAAATGGCAGTCACGGGATGAAAGGCAGCAACTTGGCCTGGCCTTCAGCCAGTTCAGGATGTAAAATCCAGCATGTCACAGATCCAGGCCCTCTCATCACCTTGAACCCTTCCATGGAGCAGGGTATACCCCAAGAGTATGGTTTGGAGGCTACCATTTATCCTAGAGCCAAACCAAGCAATTTAATGTCTCCTAGTCCTTCAATGAATTTATCTCCCTCTTAATCAAGAGAAATTCCTCTGCCTGATGTCCATGTCATTTCATGCAAGATGCCTGTCTTCCTTCTTCGGACTCCTCTACAAGGTCCCTTTCCACTATCCACTCCAGTCACATCGCTTCTCAATGTTCAACACTCACATCATTATCCAATCTCCAGGCCTTCTTACACTGTGGTTATATGGGATACCTTTCCTTGCATCATTCCCTAGAGCCCAGCTAGAAATCCCCCTCCCCAAAGGCCTTCGGTGGCCATTCCAGTCTATGACCATTGTCACCTCCTGAGAGTGGTGGGGCTGCTTGATAGAGGTGAAGCATTCTGTCTTGTCTATTTACTCTATGCCATTGAAACTCAGTTCTCACTGTCTCATTTCTGTTATCGTTGGAAGCCTGTGTTTATCTCTCTACTGTTTTATGAGCTCCATCAGAGAAAGCACCTTTTCTTATTCCTTGTTAAATCCCCTCAAATCTAGTATAGGACTAGCACACTGTAAGGGCTTAATAAATATTTGTCCATTTGAATAATTTCCCAACTATATTGTAAATTTCCTGAATACAAAGGCCAAATCTTTTCATTTTTTATTGCCCCCCAACATCCGGCAGAATGCTGATGACCCTAGGTCCCCAGTACATCCCCTGACAGACGCAGGCAAAACCATTTCCGCGGAACAATCCTACCAAAGCTGACATCCCAAGATGATCTCAAAGAGAGCATACCTGGATTCAAATGCTAACTGCTCCAGGACCTACCCAGGCTCTACTATGTTCCTGTTGTGAGACTCATGAGTAAATATTGTTGAAAGAAACTTAACAGTTAAAAACAAACACACAAAAAATGCATATCTATGCCTATTGAGCTCTTTCTGCCTGCCAGGTCCTGTGCTAATAAGTTCATAGTGAATAAATCAATATGATACTATCATTTACCAGCATTTAAAGACAGGACTGAGTGGAGACTTGATAAAATGGCAGTGGAAAGTCTGGATTAAGTCCCAGCTATTCGACATTGGGCAACCTCTAGGCTTCTGCTTTCTCATTTGCATAACTGAGATAGTAACACCTGTGCTACCTTTCAGGGAGCAGGGGGAGGATCAAATGCAAGGAGGAAATGATGCTCTGACACGTAATAGGTGTGCAGTAAACGTTTAATAAAGGAGTGATACATATAAATGTGCTTTGTACATTTTGTAGTGATACACATGTAAAGACACGACTACTATCCTTTTTAAAACATATTCCAAAGGAAAACATTAAATTCAGGCATGAGTTATCCACCTATGGAAGCTTCTGAGTTACCATCTGTGAGAACATCTTCAGACAAGCCTGACTTCCATGAAACTGTCCCTGCTATTATATTCCCGATTTCCTTCTCAAGTGTTTCACAAGTTACCTGAAACAGGTTTCTGCATCATATGTATTATTATAATCAAGTGAAACAATCTTTAAGAAATCTTTGGAATATGCTTTTGGAATAAATGATGCAGACTGATACTAATGGTGTTATTCTCATCTCCAAAAAGTCATTGAAAAGGTATTGAATCTCAACACATCTACGGATCTGAAAGTTATTTTTAAAAATTATTAGCCATTTACTGTAGAGCATAGAAAATGAGGCTCTGCCCTTTTAAAAAGATCTTTTAACCCCTGTACCTGTTTCAGGTGCTCGAAGTGACAGAGATGTTTGGGGGCCCTTTCCCCAGTACGTATAAGGAGTGACAGAGAGATTAAATAAGGCATAGGGCTCCAGCCCTTCCACAGTAAATACAGGCGAAAGCTGCTGCTCACTAGCCAGGAACTAAAATATAAGAACAAAACATTATTTTCTTAGTGAGGGAGTCATAAAACCTTTTATTCCTAATGAACTAAAATCTCCAAACTTTGGTTCACCTGTGAACCAAAACGTGCAATTTTGGAAATGCTAATGTTGCTAAGTTCCATGTGGTTCCACATAGACCAGTTAAAATGTACCTAATATACCAGTCGTTAACATTAACCACAAAACAATCAGAGACTGGTTGCAAACAAGGGTTCTCAGGGGGCCCCTGGGTGGCTCAGTCAACTGAGTATCTGACTTTGGCTAAGGTCATGATCTCACAGTTCATGGGTTTGAGCCCCGCTTTGGTCTCTGTGCTGACAGCTCAGAGCCTGGAGCCTGCTTCAGATTTTGTGTCTCCCTCTCTTTCTGCCCCTCCCCTGCTCATTCTCATTCATTCTCTCTCTCTCTCTCTCTCTTTCTCAAAAATAAATAAACTTTTTTTTTAATTTTAAAAAAACATTCTCAGGAAAAACCTTTTCTTTTTTTAATTTTTTTTTTATTTTAGAGAGAGAGCATGAGTGGGGGAGAGGGGCAGAGGGAGAGAGAGAAAATCTTAAGCAGTCTCCACACTCAGCATGGAGACCAATGAGGGGCTCAGTCCCACAACCCTGGGATCATGACCTGAACCAAAATCAAGAGTCAAATGCTCAGCCAACTGAGCCACCCAGGTGGCCCCTCAGGAAAAATCTTAATAATCAAATGCATTGGGAGCAACAAAGGAAACAGGCTTGGCTAAATGAAGTAAGCACAAATTAGTGTGGGCAGGGCTGATACAGTTGGTACAGCCTGTTTGAGAAATGGAAGTTACTAGAACCAACACTATACTATACCTTAGAATGAGAACTGAAATCCACACTGTAGAAAATTATACCCCAATCCACTGCTGGGGGAGCATTCCACAGGATTTGAAAACTTGAAGCATTCCCTTCAATCCTAAAGGAAGATTCTTGAACAGAATCTGGGATAACCTTGGGGGTAACAGAAAAGTTCCCTATGGGATGAAAGAAAGAATAGAGGGGGAAAGAATTTAGGATTCTCAAACATCATAGAGAACATGGATAATTAACAGAAATTACTAATAATTAATACGAAAATAAAATTTCCCTTTCTTTTAATATATCCTAACAATCTTCTTTTTCTGACTGTTCCATGCTGCAAATTTGGATTAAGAGTAAAATGCAAGCAAACCAAGAGAAACTACCAAAGCCTTTTTCTTTTTAAAACTTTTTTTTTAACATTTTAATTTTTTTTTTTTTTGAGAGGCAGAGACAGAGCATGGGGGTGGGGGCGGGGAGGGGCAAAGAAAGAGGGAGACACAGAATGCAAAGCAGTCTCCAGGTTCTGCAATGTCAGCACAGAGCTAGATGCAGGGCTCAAAGTCTGAGCTGAAGTCAGACACTTAACCGACTGAGCCACCTAGGCGCCTCTAAAATTTAATTCTTAAGACAAAATTCCCAAAGGGGCACCTGAGTGGCTCAGGCGGTTGGCTGTCCAACTTTGGCTCACAGTTCGTGAGTTCACGAACTCACAGTTCGTGAGTTCACAGTTCGTGAGGTCATGATCTCACAGTTCGTGAGTTCAAGCCCCACTTCGGGGCTTAAATATTTTTTAAGAAAACAAAACAAAACAAATCCCAAAGTAAACACTTATTTAACAAAACACGCTTGGAGGCAAGAGGGTAAACAGAAATAATATACTGTACCTGGCAGAGGCTTGAGGGATGTCTGAATGATTGTGAACTGATTAAATTTGGCTGGTTCCAAAACAGAGACACTGGTTCTCTGACTTATTTCCTGAGCTGTGATAATCCTAAAGCCATTGATCCAGAAGAGCCGACCACTATAGTACATCAGTGTATTCTGGGAAATTTCAGAAGTACTCCAGGCTGCAAACTCCGTGATGTTGATATCTCCAGCACTGCTAAAACATGGCACCAATTAGCCTGTGAATCTCAAGTTGGGGAAGGGCTGGTACATTCACGTATTGGAGAGAATGTGTGTTTGTGAGGGTGTGTGTTTGTGGATGCAAAAACAAAAAGAAAATACTTTGCAACAATAATTATCGTTATTTTTAGTTCCGTATAAAGTTGATTTTTTTACGCTTTTCTTAAAGTATACCTAAAGCAAGTCTTCTAGGACTTTTCTCATTAATGTGATATTGCAATGGCAAGAGTATTACACAGATTTTAAGAAATACTGGTGATTCTCGGTAGTACCTATCTTAGAGGTGCAACCTACTGGCTGGTTTCTCCTCATCGGGCCATGCCTCCCTCTTACACTTGGTTAATCATGTTTTTTTTTGTTTTGTTTTGTTTTGTTTTTTTTGGTTAATCATGTTATTTATTTGCCACCCATTATTCTCTCCTGTTTGGTCCATCAATATATACTATTCACAACTGCTGCTTCAATGATACTTACTAACTTCGTTAGCTCATGCAGAATGCTTCTTTTCAGACTGGGGAATTCAAGTTAACAGACTATTATTTACATCGATGCTAGAGTTTTCTCTCCATGACACAGAATTGGGGTATAATTTTCACTTTAAAAATCTGCTTGGTAGTTTCTAAAAATCTCTCTTTCCTGGTACTCAATAAATAAAAACCACCTCAATGATTTTCAGTCTTTTGAAGTGGTGGTTTGACTATTTCTTTTCAAGATTTCTCGACATCTTTTTAGAGTGTTGACAGTTCCTTCTTTAGAAAAGTAGAAAGAATGGCACTTAAAATCAAAACAAATAAAGGTTTTGATTTGAGAATTTCACAATATCTCCTTGACAAAACTGTGACTACCTGAGAGGGCCAAAACTGGAAGTTGGGAACCTTATAAAGAAGTATATTCACCAGGACCATTCACATTGTACTTTTTCTAGTGAAATACTCTATTTATACCTACGCAGTTCTGAAGACAGCATCTGGTTTGCCTTGTGGACTTTGACTTGCTTGTCTAATTTCACACCTTGTTATTTCTACTTCTCGTTAGAACTTTCCAGCAACCTTGTGAAATACATAAAACCCAGTTCCAATGGAGGGAAGCTCACTAAACAGGATGCACTTGGGCTAGGAGGCTGGCCCTTTTGGACCACCCACAGAGCTGCTGATGCCTGTATCCTGTGAATGCCCTTGTGTTAGGTTAGCCCACCTGGTTGTTTGTTTCAGCATTTCCAAAGTGTCCCTAGGACAGCGGGTTTCCCTGCAGAGTGAGCCTGGATATCCCTTAGCTGCTCCTGGCATGGATGACTCCTCATTTCCAGTTGAAGACTCCTCCCCTATAAAAATCTCATAGACTAACCGGGAAATTCTTGACCTCCAATGTTCATGGCACTTCAGCAAAACCTCCTCACTTTCGAGAGGTCAGTATGGGGCTTCCTTCTACCTGTAATTTCAAACCCTTCAGTCCTCCACAACAAGTAAAGCTGGATTTAAATCGAAGCTCAACAAAAAAGTCATAAAAAGTCAAACTCTTCCATAAAGGGTGAAATATAGAGGTCAGCTGAGGTTACCGTGCAGAGGGTTCATTCATTTACTCATTCAGTCAACAAGTGTTTTGTGCCCCATTCTGTGTTAGCCACTAGGAATACAGTGGTAAATAGACAAATACAATCCCTGCCCTCATAGAATACACAGGATAGCAGAAAAGGCAGTCTGGAAGAAGATGAGCAAACAACCATCTTTTGACATCTGAATGGCACCGTAAAAGGAAAAGTAGAGCGGATTCCTTAACAAGGAGACCTACTGGGATCTGGTCAGAAAAAGTCTGGTCACATTAGAGAACATGCTTAAACTGAGCCATACAGACCGAATACCAATTAACCAAGGGAACTGAGTCTGGGAACACTGCAGGCAGAGGGAACAGCAAGGGCATAGGGTCCCTTGGAGCATGTAATCAGTTCTGACATAACCAAATACATCTGAATTGTTGATGGGTGCACCCTCTTCAACTTCCAGGTCAGATATGTTGTTATACTTGTACCTGATTAATTCTTTTATAAACTAAAGGAAATTGATGGACTTAGGAGAAGGAAGAGCAATTTCAAGAGTAGACCCATCACGGGCACCTGGGTGGCACATTCAGTTGAGCATCTGACTTCAGGACTGGGCTCAGAGGTCATGATCTCTCTAGTTTGAGCCCTGCATCAGGCTCTGCACTGACAGCGTGGAGCCTGCTTGGGATTCTCTGTCTCCCTCTCTCTCTGACCCTCCCCCACTCACTCTCTATCTCTAATTAATTAATTAATTGATTAAAGCTGCTGTGGCTATACTACTATCAGACAAAGTGGTCTCTAAGCAATGAGCATTACCATAGACTGATGAGGGCATTTTATAGTGACAAAAAGCAATATAATCAAGTATATAGATAATAATATAAATACATAGCACCCAGATGAAGATGATCACCATAGACTAATGAGGGAATTTTATGTGATAAAAAGGCAATATACTCAAGTACTTAGATAATAATATAAATACAAAGGACCCAGGTATATCAACTGTAGAGAACCATAGGCAAATCTACAATCATAGTTGAAGACTATGGCACCTCTTTCTCAGTGACAGTACAAGTAGACACAAATATTTCAACTACTCTGTCAACGAATTTATGTACTTGACACTTATAGACTACTATACCAGCTATTAATCTAATGATAATTAATCTAATAATCCAACAGATTATTAGCTGAATAAATATTCTTCTAGTGCACATGGAACATTCATCTTGATATACCCAATGGTGGGCCATAAAATAAGCCTAAATAAATGTCAAAAGATTGAAATTATATGGTGTATGTTTTTCAGCCACAATGATATTAAATTAGAAATTGATAGAAATAATACCCAAACAATCCCAAAATACTCCACAATTAAGCAACGTACATTTTAAAAACACATGGATCAAAGAAAACTAATGAGAGAAATTAGAAAATATTTAGAAATTAGAAATTAGGAAAGAAAATAAAACACAACATACTAAATTTTGTGGAATACCAACTAACACAGTCTTTAAAAAAATATACAGCTTTAAATGTCAATATTATAAATATAGTAACAGAATGATGTGAACACAATTTCTTCTTTCATCTTAAAAAGCTAGAAATAGAAGAGGATATTATAAAAGAAGAAGAAATAATAAAAATAATACTGGAAAAGAGTAAAATTGAAAATGGAAAATCAACAAAACTAAAAGCTAGTTCTTTAAAAACATTAATAAATTTGATAAACCCTTAACAGGAGTGATCAAAAAAAAATGTATCAATATCAGAGATATGAGGACGTCACTAACGACCTTATAGACATTAAAGTGATAACACGGGACTATTATTAAATTTAATCTGACAACTCATTCAAACTGGATAAATTCCTTAAAAGACATGAATTAACAAAATTGATTCAAGAAAAATAAAAATTTAAATAACCTTATACCCCTAAAATACATTAAAGTCAAACAATTTTCCACAAAGAAAATTCCAGGCCCAGATGGATTCACTGGTGGATACTATCAAAATTTAAGGAGGAATTAATATCAAAAACTCAGAAAATTGAGGAGGAGGGAATGTTTCCTAAATCATTGCAAAAGACTATTATAACCCCCTAAAGCATTTCTGCATGAAACCAGAACAGTGAATTTAGCAATGAATCAAGATACCAAGTCAATATACAAAAATCAATTGAATTTCTCCATATTAGTAATAAGAATTTAGAAAATGAAATTTTTGAAAACACCACTTATAAAGCATCAAAAAAAAAAAAAAATTCAGAGGGGAGCCTGGGTGGCTCAGTCAGATGGGTGTCCAACTTCAGCTCAGGTCATGGTCTCATGGTTCATGAGTTCAGTCCCTGCATTGGGCTTTCTGCTGTCAGCACAAAGCCCACTTTGAATCCTCTGATAAACCTCTCTCTCTGCCCCTCCCCTACTCACACACTCTCTCTGAAAAATAAATAAACATTTTTTTTATTTTAAAAATCAGACACTTCAGGATTAATTAATGAAAGAAGTGCAAAATTTCTAAATTTCTTGGAATGCCTGGCTGTCTCAGTCGTTGGAGCACACGGCTTGTAATCTTGGAGTTGTGAATTCAAGCCCCAGGTTGGGCATGGAAACTACTCTAAACAAAACAACAAAACAAAACAAAACAAAACTTCTACACTGAAAATACAAAACACTGCTGAATAAAATTAAAGAAAACCAAAATAAATGAAGAGAGATACCATTTTTAGTGATTGGAAGACTCAATATTTTATGATATCCATTCTCCCTAAATTGATAAGAGACTTAAAATTCCAACAGGCTTTATTCTAGGAATTAGTGAGATGATTTTTAAATTTATTTGGAAAAGCAAAAGATCAAGAATAGCCAGAATAAAAATATTGAAAAAGAAAAACAAACTGAGGACTGAATATTAGCTATCTTTAAGTCTTTTTCTAAATTTATAGTAATCAAGAAAATGTAGTATTGGCATGAGATTAGACAAATATAATAAAGGAACAGAATAGAGAATCCAAAAATAGACCAAAATATATTCAGTCAAATAATTTTGAACAAGGGCACAAAGCAATTAAATAACATAAGGCAAATCTTTTTAACAAATGGTACTGGAACAATTGGATATTCGTATGAAAAGGAAAGAAACATCTAAAAACTTATTTTAAGTGGATCACATATTTAAATATGGAAGCTAAAACAATAAAAAGTACATCATAGGGGCACCTGGGTGGCTCAGTCGGTTAAGTGTCCGACTTCAGCTCAGGTCACGATCTCGCGGTCCGTGAGTTCGAGCCCTGCGTCGGGCTCTGTGCTGATGGCTCAGAGCCTGGAGCCTGTTTCCGATTCTGTGTCTCCCTCTCTTTCTGCCCCTCCCCCACTCACACTCTGTCTCTCTCTCCTTCAAAAATAAATAAACATTAAAAAAGTTTAAAAAAAAGTACATCATATAAAATTCTCACAACCTTGGGATAGGCAAAGATACCTTATAGAAGGCACAGAAAACACAAACCATAAAGAAAATAATTGATAAATTGGGTAAGTCAAAATTAAAAACTTCTGCTCACCAAAATATACCACCAACAAATATATAGGTAAGCCAAACACTGAGAGAAAAATTTCACAACACATATATTTTACAAAGGACTTATATACAGAATACATAAAGATCTCCTGCATCTCAATATGGAAAAGATATACAGCCAATTAAATAGTGAGAAAAATACTTGAAGAGTCACATCACAACAGACAATATATAAATAGTCAATAACAAATTAAAAAGTGGTGAAAATTATTAGTTATTGGTGAAGTGTAAATTAAAAACACAATGATATATTGCTACATACACCAATGAATGGTGAAAATTTGAAAGATTGCCAAAGCCAACTGTTGGGAGGATGTGGATGAACCAGAACTGTCATACATCTCTGGAGGAAATGTAAAATGGTATAAACCTTCTGAAAACCGGGAAATTATTTAAGAAGTTAAGCATATATCTTCCATATCACCCAGCAATTCTACTCATAGGTATTTATCCAACAATACATCCAAAGCCTTGGGTATAAATATTTATACAATTTTATCCATAATAACCAAAATCGGGAAGTAATCCAAATGTCCATAAAGAGGAGAATGGATATGCCAACTATGGTATGTTCATGCAATGGAATACTACTCAGCAATAAAAAGGAAAGACTAATACTCTTAACAACATGGATGAATCATAAAGATATTATGCTAAGTAAAAGAAGCCAGACACAAAAGGTACATATTTCAGGGGTAGGGGGGATTGATTGGGTAGGGGCACAGGAAAATTTCTGTGATGATGGACATATATATGTCTTTTTTAAAAATTTTCTTTATTGTGCTTATTTATTTATTTTTGAGAGAGAGAGAGAGCTTGAGCAGGGGAGGGGCAGAGAGAGAGGGAGAGAGAGAATCCCAAGCAGGCTCCACACTGTCAAAACAGAGCCCTATGTGAGGCTCAAACTCATGAACCATAAGATCATGACCTTATTCAAAACTAAGAGTCAAACACATAACCAGCTGAGCTACCCAGGCACCCCTCGACATATCTGTGTCTTAAAATGTACTTGTCAAAACTGATATCGTGGAATACTGAAGATCTGAACATTTCATATTATGTACATTACACCTAATTTTAATAAGCAAAAATGTTAAAAAAAAAAAAAAAGAAAAGAAAAGAAAGTGTAGGAAAAATACTAGAAAAAAAATACCTTACAGTATTACTATGGAAGATGTGGAAATGCCAACAAGAGAACCAGGGGCTTAGTTTGAGGACACAGATTGAGAGAATAATTCATGTGCTTCTTTCAACTCCAGTCTTCATGTGTGCCGTGCAGGATGATTCCTGCCTAACTCCATCATGTTAAGAAGAAGAAAAACACATCTATCCATTTCTTGGGCTCTTGAGGAGCATTCTTCTCAGTGTCTCCACTGTACTCTCTTTCTACCCCATCACAGTATTCACCATATTCTACTGTCATTAGTTGTTTACAAACCTATCTTTTTTTTTAATTTTTTTTCAACATTTTTATTTATTTTTGGGACAGAGAGAGACAGAGCATGAACAGGGGGGGGGGGGGTCAGAGAGAGGGAGACAGAGAATCTGAAACAGGCTCCAGGCTCTGAGCTGTCAGCACAGAGCCCGACGCGGGGCTCGAACTCACGGACCGCGAGATCATGACCTGAGCTGAAGTCAGCCGCTTAACCGACTGAGCCACCCAGGCGCCCCTACAAACCTATCTTTCCCCACAAGCACAATGCCTGCAAAAACAGTGGACAACTAGTAAGTGCTTATTGGAAGAATAATGAATGTTCATGCACTGTCACATAACTGAGGGGTAAGTCATTCTTATCCTCAACAGATTGTTTTCAAGAGACATTACTTACCTCCGCCCTCGAAGAACAGCTGTGTACAGGTGAATGCATTGACTGTCTTGAACCAACCAATACAAGAGTCCATCACTAAGGTCTAAAGTTAGAGCGACTACCTAAATAGAAAATAAGAAAATGAATCAAATACATGTTTGGAGGAGACTTTTGTGAATAAGTCACACTTAAACTATAGATTTCTCTTTAATGTCCTCTTTGGAATAATAACCTCGATAATTGTTACCTTTCGCTGAATAAAAAAATTATGTGAGATGCCTATTCCTATGTAACTTGGATATAAACACAAGTTTCCTAAAAATCCTCAGAAGGCAGGGACTTCCACAGACTTAGCTCTGGTGGTTCTCAAAGTATGATTTTTGGACCAGAAGCATCAGCAGCACCTGCAAAGTTATTACAAATTTTCAACCACACTCCAGGTCCTACAGATGTCCAGATGACATCTGAAAACCACTCCTTACGAATCTTTCTTTGTCTTTTTGTTACAGTCCATGCCTTAATTTTATGTCCCGTCATCCAGGAAAGGCCTGAGGAAAGACTGCTTCTCCTGTGAAATAGATTGCATGAGACAAAGTTACAATTCAAGGGAACACTTTTGCTTTCTTTGGCTTTGTAGGAATTTTTCAAATAAGCTGAGATATCTGGCCAGGTATATGACCTCAGAGTGGTGAAGTCTTTCTATAGCAGACCTAGAGGCTAAGAGAGATCAAGGATTAAAGTTGATGGCTACATCTCTAACAAAATTGCAAAACCTCCAGCTGTCATATAAATCACAGCCTCTGTCTTCAAGGAAACTCAGTCTACTCCTTACCCACAAAATAAAAAACAAAAAACAAACAAAAAACTATCTAGCAATCCCCAGCCTTTTGGGAGTTGAATCATGTACTTGCCTCAGGCTAAAAGAAATTTATTGATTATTGTGTCAGTTAAAGTGAAATCAGGTTAATCTTGTTTCATTATTCATAATGAGATGCACTCAAGTTTTCTAAATCAAAAAGTCTGTTTTATCTCTTAAAAAAAGAACATTCTACAACTCCCTGTTCTAGAATACAGCAAGCTATTCAAGTCATAGATAACATTCAGGTGTTGAGTCATTACCCAATTCCTTTGCATCAGTCATTTGAGCCCATATTTAAACAGAGCCAGAGGACATTCCATAAATCTTTCGTAACCACTGTTGTCTAATAACAGCCATGCCTTGGAAATGCCAACAAGGCATAACTATAAACTTGAGGTTTAATCCTGTGGTAACGTACACTACATATATATATGAGCCCGCCCGATCCATCATATGTGGCAGCGGCTATATTTTCACTTTAGATGAATGTCTCACTGCATTCTCCCTTTTAATCACACAAATATCAAGCCTTTCTATAAATAATTGGCTGTTTATTTTATTACACCTATTGATTGCACAGTATCTCATGGTTCCATGATAAGTTTATGAGTAACATATGAAGGAACGAATGACAGTGAAATGAAGAGTTTTGCTCGGTGCAAAATATGTTACCTTCAAAACACCCACTAGCATTAATGGAGGCAGATGGGTAAGACATCAAACCATGGGACCAAACTATAGATTTGTACAAGCAGCACTCCCCAGCCTGTGAAGGATTTGGAGTGGGAATTTAAAGAAGGATGTGTTTCCCCAAAGATGCTGAGAAATCTAGTTTTCCACTCATTTACAAAAAAGTCCCTATGGCCACTGTAGAACTTTCCAGAGTGAACATTACTCAAACAACAAGATCAGAGCACTGGGGGACATTACTGACAAATTCCCAGGAACAGACAGAAAGTTACTCTTGAGATAATATTTTTTTTATCTTTAATATGCTTTTACAAAAATAAAAGTGCTGGGGCGCCTGGGTGGCGCAGTCAGTTAAGCGTCCGACTTCAGCCAGGTCACGATCTCGCGGTCCGGGAGTTCGAGCCCCGCGTCAGGCTCTGGGCTGATGGCTCGGAGCCTGGAGCCTGTTTCCGATTCTGTGTCTCCCTCTCTCTCTGCCCCTCCCCCGTTCATGCTCTGTCTCTCTCTGTCCCAAAAATAAATAAACGTTGAAAAAAAAATTTAAAAAATAAAAAAAAACAAAAATAAAAGTGCTTTCTCCCAGCACTTATAGAGACATAAAAAGATATACTTTTCCTATATTCAGACTCAAAGTTTCCAAAATAAAATTAAGGGATGCTTTCATTATTTGACAGAAATGATTAATCTCTGCGTAAATTTGTATTTCTTTTAGGGGAGTGTGGGTGGCTCAGTTGGTTAAGTGTCTGACTCTTGATTTCAGCTCAGGTCATGATCTCATGGTTTGTGAGTTCAAGCCCCATACGGGGCTTTACGCTGACAGTGCAGATCCTGCTTGAGATTCTCTCTCTCTCTTTCTTGCTGCCCCTTCCCTGCTCACTCTCTTTTTTTTTCTTTCAAAGTAAATAAGTAAAACTTAAAAAAAAAATGCCCGTGGAAAAAAAATTGCATTTCTTTTAAATATCTGTGCTATAATCTGTATATACAACTGAAACTAATGTAATGTTCTATGTCAATTATGTCTCAATTTAAAAAATAAATAAATAAATAAATAAATAAATAAATGAATGAATAATTTTTTTTTTTTAATTTTTTTTTTTTCAACGTTTATTTATTTTTGGGACAGAGAGAGACAGAGCATGAACGGGGGAGGGGCAGAGAGAGAGGGAGACACAGAATCGGAAACAGGCTCCAGGCTCCGAGCCATCAGCCCAGAGCCCGACGCGGGGCTCGAACTCACGGACCGTGAGATCGTGACCTGGCTGAAGTCGGACGCCTAACCGACTGCGCCACCCAGGCGCCCCTGAATAATTTTTAAAAATCCTAGAATTGGGGATCATGTGACTCAATAATTTGTTTATAAATGATCTGGTTTATTTATATTATGGGTGATTTATCTCTACTGGCAGAAAAAAAATGATTAAAACAATAAGAAAAAAATTAAGGAATATCCTAGGTAGAAATAGTATGAGTGCTTTCTTTCTTTTTCATGCTTTTCTGTGATTTCTAAATTTCCTACAGGAAACACAAAATTCAGAAATTTATGAACAGGAGAGACAAAATTCAGATAGCTGCAGGGTATCAAGAAGATAGGTATTGCTTGTAGAAGTTGAAGATCAAGAAAAATAAGTTTTGCTTCTAGAAACTGAGGAAGTAACATCTGTTTTAGAAATGTTCCTATATCAGGTGTGCTTTTCAGATTTAGTTGCAATAATAAGAGCTTAAGCACTGAGTAGTTACCATGTGCCTCCCACTGTTCTCAGCATCTCACATTAATTATCTCATTTAATCTTTGCAACAACCCTAAGAGGTAGGACAATTGCTAACATTCCCATTTTTCAGACAAGGAAGCAAAGAGAAGTGAAATAATTTGCTAGGAGTCACAGTTTCTAGAGCAGTCAGTACCCAAAATTGATCAAAGATAATAAAACATCTACTCATTACTCAATAAGAAGCTCTAAAATAGCCAATACAATTCCTGAAGATTATAAAAACAGTCAGAAATTAAAGTGCTTTTAAGTGCAGGTCCTTTCAAGATACAGCAAAGTGTAAACATCTCCATATTGTATCTTAATGTGTTTAATTATTATGACAATCAAATAAGACTTAGAAAAAATTTGGTTACACCAAGATCTTACTGTAACAGTATTTCCTTTCAGATTCTACCTTAACTATTCCCAACAAGCAGAAACAGTATTATCGTAACTATTCGATAGCACTATTTAGTATGACTAAATGATCAGGTCTTATTTTTAAGTTGTCACCTTTCTCCCAGAAAACCAAGGCTGTGCCTGTATTACAAGGGAACTTTCTCCGTTTAGCCTGGTGCTTTCAACTGAGTGTAGTGTGGTCCAATAGAGATATCCTCCGACCGAATCCACCGCCATGTCGTTCACCAGCAACTTCACATGGGTCACAATGTCCGTGTGCCCTGTCAACAGAGACTGCCTTTGTATCTATAAAACATAATAGTAGGGTTGATTAATAATTTTCAAATGACACTGTCATTTCTTAATAGTGTGTTGCAGAGGTGCCTGGGTGGCTCAGTCGGTTAAGCGTCCGACTTTGGCTCAGGTCATGATCTCACGGTCCGTGAGTTTGAGCCCCGCGTCGGGCTCTGCGCTGACGGCTCAGAGCCTGGAGCCTGTTTCAGATTCTGTGTCTCCCTCTTTCTCTGACCCTCCCCTGTTCATGCTCTCTCTGTGTCTCAAACATAAATAAATGCTAAAAAAAAAAAAATTTTAATAGTGTGTTGCAATTGTTAGTAAATTGTTACATTCTTCCCACTGTGAATGTTTATTAGCACTGTGTACTGGGTAGTGTGCAAAGCCTTGGGAGCAAAACAGTCATGGAAGCTGCCCTCGTTGAGCTTCTCTCTTTTCAGGACTCTAGGGAAAAAAAGGAGGCAAATTTACTTTGAATTAAAATACTTAGTTTTCCTAATCATACAACCGCACAATTCAAACACTGCTAGATAAGAATGTATTGGATAGCAATTGCATTACTAGGTATTTATACAAAGGATACAAAGATGCCAATTTGAAGGGGCACATGCACCCCAATATTTATAGCAGTGCTATCAACAATAGCCAAATTATATGGAAAGAGCCTAAAAGTCCATCGACTGATGAATGGATAAAGAAGATGTGGTATATACATACAATGGATTGTTACTCAGCAATCAAAAAGAATAAAATCTTGCCATTTGCAACAACGTGGATGGAACTAGAGTGTATTATGCTAAGCGAAATAAGTCAGAGAGAGACAAATGTCATATGATTTCATTCATATGTGGAATTTAAGAAACAAAACAGATGAACATAAAGGAAAGGAAAGAAAAAAATAAGATCAAAGCAGAGAAGGAGGCAGCCCACACGACACTCTTAAAGACAGAAAACAAACTAAGGGTTGCTGGAGGGGAGGTCGGTGGGGGGATAAGATAAATGGACGATAGGCACTAAGGAGGGCACTTGTTGGGATGAGCACTGAGTGTTGTATGTAAGTGATGAATCACTAAATTCTACTCCTGAAACCATTATTACACTATATGTTAGCCAACTTGGATTAAAATTTTTAAAAAGAGAGAGATATTTTTAAAAAAGTGTAGGGGCGCCTGGGTGGCGTAGTTGGTTAAGCATCCGACTTCAGCCAGGTCACGATCTCGCGGTCCGTGAGTTCGAGCCCCGCGTCAGGCCCTGGGCTGATGGCTCGGAGCCTGGAACCTGCTTCTGATTCTGTGTCTCCTTCTCTCTCTGCCCCTCCCCCATTCCTGCTCTGTCTCTCTCTGTCTCAAAAATAAATGAATGTTAAAAAAAAAAATTTAGGGGCGCCTGGGTGGCGCAGTCGGTTAAGCGTCCGACTTCAGCCAAGTCACGATCTTGCGGTCCGTGAGTTCGAGCCCCGCGTCAGGCTCTGGGCTGATGGCTCAGAGCCTGGAGCCTGTTTCTGATTCTGTGTCTCCCTCTCTCTCTCTGCCCCTCCCCCGTTCATGCTCTGTCTCTCTCTGTCCCAAAAATAAATAAACGTTGAAAAAAAAAATTTAAAAAAAAATTTAAAAAAAAGTGTATTTGATTAGACTCCTGGAGAAGATGTATACATCCTGATAAATGATGACGTCTCTCCTTGCTGTTTTTTTTCAGTATATTTCCCTGATATTAATTACTGAGTACTTATTGGGTGATTGGGTGTCAGGCACAGAACATTTTTATCTTGAAATATTAGATTTTGTAACCCTAATATTATGCCTCTAAAGGATTTCTATCACAAGTTAACTAGGTTCAAGGAATTTAAGTAATTTTTCCTAGAGTTAAACAGTTTTATAAGAGACAGAGAAAATACTTGAAAACACTTTTATTTTTAATTTTTTTTTAACGTTTATTTATTTTTGAGACAGAGAGAGACAGAGCATGAACGGGGGAGGGTCAGAGAGAGAGGGAGACACAGAATCGGAAACAGGCTCCAGGCTCTGAGCGGTCAGCACAGAGCCCGATGCAGGGCTCGAACTCACAGAGTGTGAGATCGTGACCTGAGCCGAAGTCGGCCGCTTAACCGACTGAGCCACCCAGGCGCCCCTTGAAACCAGTTTTTATATTCACTCTTACACTTCCTCCTTCAAAACTTTTTTTTTTAACTATTTTTATTTTTTTTAATTTTTTTTTTCAACGTTTATTTATTTTTGGGACAGAGAGACACAGAGCATGAACGGGGGAGGGGCAGAGAGAGAGGGAGACACAGAATCGGAAACAGGCTCCAGGCTCTGAGCCATCAGCCCAGAGCCCGACGCGGGGCTCAAACTCACGGACCTCGAGATCGTGACCTGGCTGAAGTTGGACGCTCAACCGACTACGCCACCCAGGCGCCCCTTTTTAACTATTTTTAAACTAATCAATTTTAGGGTGTATTCTCGGATTTACCCCACTCAACTCCATTCCACCTGCATATCACTGGCACTTATGAATTCAGACTACACCACATTGCTTTGCCTCTAAATACATTGCTTTGTATGCTTCTTCTATTATTTTTTTGAGGGGAGGGTGTAGAAAGAGGGAGAGAGAGAATCCTAAGCAGGCTCCATGCTGTCAGTGCAGAGCCCAAAGCAGGGTTCAAATCCGTGAACCATGAGATCAGGACCTAGCCAAAATCAAGAGTCGGCTGCTTAACTGACTGAGCCACCCCTTCTTCTATTATTTATATATGTATTTTATCTCATCAAAAGAGCAAGGACAACAAGGGTTGGTTGCACAACACTGGACATACTAAAACCCAGTACCTTTTATACAATAAATTAATTTTATTGTATGTGAGTTATGCCTCCTAAAGCTGATTTTTTAAAACAGATACATATCTACTATTAACTTTATATTCCCTACTATGCCTATCTTCATGGCTCCCAACACATTGGTAACAGATAAATGATTGTTGAATGAATAGATAAGTGGACAACAAGCACCCTCCTGATTAGAAAATGATTCCAGGACTGTATTTCTTGATCTTTCAGACCAGTATGCTCATCGCTAACCATCCCTCTCTTCAAAATGTACCACAACACAGACGTACACGACATCTTCAGGTTGCATCCAGCTACACTCTCCATCCTCCCCACCCCACTCTACAACTGCGGAGGCTGGTGTCCATAGACTACACCAACTGGACTCTCACTTTCTGGCTTCCAATGGCATGCAGCCAGTGGAAGTAAGGGCAGATCAGAGGGAAGAAAGAAAGAGGGTTCAGGTGCTTACTCCCCCAGGCCACTCCTTTCCAGAACATACCTTTTGACAGTGGCTGGGTTTCATGTCAGCAACTCCCATAGCTAGCCCTTACCATGTTCTTCCCCCTTCGTCCCCGTGCCCCCATGTGCCTAAAGGTGGTTCTAACTTCCCACACTTACTAGCCCAGGGCATGTTTCACCATCCTTTGTTCATTTTCCTTAGCCCTCTCTACACCTTTGAAAATAGTCCCTCCATTGGGTTTCCTTCACTGGGTCTTTGGAGTATGCCATCTTCCTCCAGGGCACTGACCCACATGTGAACATTTTAATATATTTAAGATATTATGGAGCACCTGGGTGGCTCAGTCGGGTAAGCACCCCACTTTGGCTCAGGTCATGATCTCACGGTCCGTGGGCTCAAGCCCCGCATCGGGCTCGGTGCTGACAGCTCAGAGTCTGGAGCCCGCTTTGAATTCTGTGTCTCCCTCTCTCTCTTCATCTCTCCCACCCACACTCTGTCTCTCTCTCTCTCTCAAAAATAAATAAACATTAAAAAGTTTTTTTAAAAAGCTATTATTGAAAATATACAACTAGTACAACAAACAGCGATATAAAGTTTTCTTTACCCATAAATCCCTTTCAGCTAAAAAGTGAGTATGTTTAGAGACAAATATTAAATAAATAATAGCATAGGTGGCACACAAGTATGAAAAACGACATGAAAACTCCCAGCCACTGAAGTGGTTGGGTATTGTTCTAGAGCATCCAGAATGCTGAGCTTTAACTTACCACATACGTCCTTCCAGCCCAGTAGAGAAATTGACCCAGCCAATCAAAAGCTAAAGCCCCTGCTCCTGCAATATTGGGTATGCGATAATTCTCTGAGATATCCGTCCCATTCAGCAGCCACACATGAACATCACCTTTCGTGTCGCTGTAGTAGAGGCTGTTGTTATACCAGTCCATGTCTCAAAACAAAATGAATTAGTAGCAGTTATTTTTTATGTATGCCAGCATAAACATGGTGAGTCAGCAAATCACTCCTGCACCTCCACATAATTTGAAAGCACGTACTAACATGATATCCATGAGAACTTCAGGGATCTATCAAGAATACTTCTATAATGTTATCTCAAAAGCTCAGCCCCGGGGGACTAGGAAGAGGAATTGATATTCACCAAGCACCTCTCTTTGCCAAACATTGTCCCAGGCACTTTACGTATCTCACTTAAATCTGAAAACCAAGGTATGAAGTAGGAATTATCCCCATTTTTGACATGGGGAACCCAAGACTCAGTGAGATTATCTATTCTTCCCAAGGCCTCACAGATAAAAATGGGGAGCCCAGAGTGAAGACAACTCCAAAACATCATTCTTCGTACCATTACCATGCTACCTCCTAAGTCCAACTCCTACATTGGTCAGAAATGCTGCTGTACTTTTAGTGGCCCAGCAAATAGATCAAATAAGTAATATAGTTATAGAAGGTGCCATCTGCAGGCAAGTTCACTGTTGCATCATCCTACAACAAAGACTTTTCCTTCATTCTAATGTGTTCTAGGCAAAATGACCCACTTCTTACTTAATATTCCTCTGTGTCAAGAAATAGTTCTTACATTGTATTTAGAACTTCACGCAACCATTCTGTGCTTCAGTCTTACAGCAAACATAAAAAATTACTTAAGTATAGCTGTTTTTAAGTGGAAACAGGCTGTTACCATGAGACAACGTTGACAGATTCAAATACATTCAAATACATCAATAAATAGCCTCACCTTTTGTGAAATAATAAATAGCACCTATACCTGAGAACTGATATTTCTACACTGGCAGTGTAGTTCACTGAATGTTTTTTCCTTTCATTATTGTCCTACTACCCAAACACTCAATTCTTTCAATGTATTGAAGAGCGCAGGAAGCCTTATAAGTAGAATCCTGACGTCCAAGTGAACAAGGGATTTGGTGTTTACCTGACACATTTCCTATATCAGAGGACAGGAACTCTCCTGGGCCAAAGCTATTTAATGGCTTACTCCAGAGCCCATCTTCTTTCACAGCCATGATAAACGGTGGTTCTGAAGCTGTTTGGGAAAAAAAAAAAAAGAAAAGAAATACTGCAGAAGGCACACGTTTTAAGGGACACATCTTATACCCCAAGATTTCCTTTATAAAGTATAAGAATATCAACATTTGAAAAACACTGTGGAAGGACATGGATGGCTACATGTGCCTAATAGAATTACCTATCATATTAAACACGTTTTGTGATTTTTGGATAAATAATTGAAGTTGAATGTGAAGAGAAGTGTGTGGTGACAGTGCCTCTAGAGCAATGTCATCATCATGGCACAATCCTCCTGCGCGGTTGGATACTGGTTGCCGTGATCCCATGCAGAGCACCCAAAAGCCACCGTGGTAACAAGAGCAATACAAACATAATAGTTATCTTTCCGTTTCCTTTTCAGCCAAGAGGATGGAATTCAGCATAATTCAGAGCCCCTCAACTTCTCTCACTATGACCTTCTGAGTTCCAGGGGTATTGTCACTTAACAAACCACGAGAAAGAAGAAAGCCATAAAGAAGAAGAAACGATATTGTTTCCTCAAAAATATCTTGAAAAGTTTAAAATAACAATTTAGAAATGTAAATCCAATATCACACAATGCCTTGTTTGCTTTCCTAATCCAGATAATGAACACATACTCAAGTGACAAATGCACCCTCATTCTAATTTCTTTACCACCCTGGAGGAGAGGAACTCTTAAGGACACAGAGAATAAGCCTATTTTGTCAGAATTACTCCCTAAATCAAGGACATTTTCAGTGTACGTGGGTGGCTCAGTCAGTTCAGCATCCGACTCTTGATCTCGGCTCAGGTCGTGATCTCACAGTTCATGAGATCAAGCCCCACCTCAGGCTTTGTGCTGACACCATGAAGCCTGCTTGGAGGGCTCTCTCTCCTTCTCTCTCTGCCTCTCCCCCACTCGTTTTCTCCCTTTCTCTCTCTCTCTCTCTCTCTCTCTCTCTCTCTCTCTCAAAATAAATAAACTTTAAAAAATAAAAAGACCGTTTCCTCACCTGGCACCAGAGTGGTGCCCACCAAGGGCTCCGACCAAGGGCCTGGCCCCTTGGGAGAACCGGCTCTCACAGAAACCTTGTATCTTGCAGCACTCTGCAGCTCAGGCACGTTAAGCACGGTCCCACTTATGTTAGAGAAAATCCGAGTGATTTCAGGAAAGTCCTCGGTTGATACTTTCACCTCATAAGTCCAGTTCTGCCAGGCGGAGGGGCCTAATGAGAAGAGTTAAACAACATTACTGACCAGGATGACATAGACAAGGGCAAACAAAAAATTGCCAGTAAATTCATCTACACCTTCATCTTGAGTGGAAGGGTAATTGGGCAGTAAAACCTGTTACCCCGCCAGTCATCAGGGTTAGTCTCATGATATGACTAGGACACTGTCCATTCCAGCCACACCATAGCTTTTGCTCTGTCGAAGGAGACATCATTTCTAACCAATCAGAGTCAAGCTCAGTCGAAGCTAGATGTGTGGCTATGTAAAATTGTCAGGAGGGTGTTCTATAATACTGCTAAGTGTAACCAGGCTCCTAAAGAAAAAACGTTTAATGATGAATCTCTACTACAACTCTCAGTGTTTGCATAGCACCTTCCTCTAGAAATCCAAACTATACAAGAACAAACAAACAAACAACAACAAAAACTTCCTATACGGCAGTTGAAATATACAGCAAACAGGCATAGTTAGCTTTGTCGTAAGGTAAAAAATAGCCCATGTTTGCTAAATAGTCTAGAATCAGGAGTTGGCAAACTACAGCCCACAGGCCAGATCTGGCCCTCTGCCTGTTTTTGTAAATAAAGTTGTACTGGAACACAGCCACAGTTCCTCATTTACATATCATCTATGGCTGTTTACACACTGTAACGGCAGACTTGAGTAGCTATGACAGAGACCATATGGCCCACAGAGCTGAACATATGTACTATCTAGTCCTTCCTTTACAGAAGAAGTTTGCCCACCTCTGTGCTAGTACTAAGTGTTCTACGTAAGCTCCTTAATTTTTTTTTCAATATATGAAGTTTATTGTCAAATTGGTTTCCATACAACACCCAGTGCTCATCCCAAAAGGTGCCTTCCTTAAGCACCTTAATTTAATCTGCATGACAATCCCACAGAAATATGTAACATTCTGGTTTTGCAGTAGTGGAAAACAACACATGGGCTGGTTAAGTAGCATGCCCAGGATCATTCTACTAATAAATGACAAGGCCCGCCTTTGAAACCATGTAGGCTGGCCCCAGAGCCCACCTGCTGACCCTCCATACACACTGCCTCTCCAGAGATGAAAGTTCAAGTTCAAAGAGCTTTAAGAAATTGCTCCAATTCATGTCAGGTCTAGATGGGTCCAAATCTCAACCCACCTTCTCTATCCCTCTGGCTAATACATTCACTCTGACCACAGTGTCAGTGCCTGGCCCCTGGGTGACATTCAATGAATGTGCAAACTATTCTGTTGGGATATACATGGTGAATACAGAGATCCTACTAATAAATGCAGAACAAATGTATGAGCACTTTTTCTGGAGTTAAAAGGCATTTCTGGTTGATGACTGAATAATCACCTATGGGTTCTCAAAATTGAGTCGCATGTCAAGCAGTTCAAACTCTCCTTCCATCAAGGCCAGAAACCACACTGGGGAGGGGGCACTCACTGGCTCCTATGGCGAGGGCAGGGGGTTTCCACTGAACCAGGGCTTGATGGGAGCCAAAGAGCACGGAGAGCTGCTGGGGGCGGCCCGGCATGGGGTGCGGCTGGGCGTAGGAGCCAAAGATGACCAAGTTTCCAAATCCAAACTCTTCTATGTGACTCAGGTCGCATCCCACGATGAACTCATTGAAAGACAAAGAGTCTTGTTGGAAAACAGCCTTGCCATCTGTGACAAGGAAGTCATTGTTTTCACAAGCAAAGCTCTTCACATCGGCAAAGGAGACATGAGCTAGGACAGGATGGGAAGCAGAGCCGTCCAGAAACGTTGACATGAAGACACGAGCGGTGTCATTGAAATAAATGATTCGTTTGGACTGTGGCTTCACTGCAAAGTCCTTTAACGTGCAACTCTCCACAATACGCAGGGCTTCTGAGTCCTGACCAGATGGCACAGGGAGATCTACTCTATAAATGCCGTCTTTCAGGAGATAAAACGCGTACCTGACATAGGAGCAAAAGAAGCCGGGTGTGATCCAATGCAAGGGTGAGGGTAACACTTTGTCCTGTTGTGCAGTCAGAACCTCTGATCTTACCAGTCACTGAGTCCAGGGTGTCCCAAGGTGCGAAAGAGTAAAGGTATTTACTAAAGATACGCACTATTCATTTAAGTTAGAGGCTGAAACATTGCAAAATTTCAGTCTCACTTAACAATGCTTTGTCTCTAACCATATATGTGACTTTCTAAGGAATCAGAAAATTTAAGAGCAGAAAGGGTCTTTAAGATTTTCTAATGAAGCCTACTTTTTTTAATGTTTAATTATATTTTGAGAGAGTGCAAGCAGGGGAGGGGCAGACAGAGGGGGACAGAGGAAGCAGGCTTTGCACTAACAGCAGCAACCCCCATGTGGGGCTCGAACTTGCGAACCACGAGATCACAACCTCAGCCCGAGTCGGATGCTCACCTGACTGAGCCACCCAGATGCCCCCTAACGAAGCTTACTTTTAAAGGAAAGCATATTATATAAAAATTACATGCCTACATGTGTTATTTATTGTAAAACACTTTTCTCCATAATGCACATACTCTTAAATCTAATTCTTTCAATAAATTTTCCCATGCATTGTGAATTATAAAATAAAGCAAAAATGCTTAACCTATTTTAAAGCCACAGTTATTATTTTGCTATAAATATCTTATAGTATATAAATATAATAGTAAATCTACTTTGCATTTTGGAGTAGACTAAGTTTTTTTTTTAATAGTTACAGTTGAGTGGGGCAATAGAGCTACCATTTTACAAACCATAAAGATTAAAACCCCACAAGACAGCAAAACAGCTAGGATGGACCACCCAGCAGTTAGGAGAAGCCAATGGAAATCTCATGGCAACAGTGAAGGTGAGTTTTTAATAATAAAAACACCACCAAAATATTTCACTGATAAACCAAATCTGTACATAGAATTTGAACTAAAACATAAAACTATTAATTTGGATGAAGCTAATTTTGAATGGGTGATCATGGAGACAGATGCTAACAAAAGTATACTTCTGCTGAGTAAATCTTTCTTATCACAACCCTGTGGATTGACAGGATTCCAACATTTCACCACAACTGTCCAATCATTTTCTTTGTCCTATTCAGTCCCGTTCTTGTTCTCCTTGATGGCAGTCCCAAATCTTTATCAATATGCTCCACTCCTGTGCTAGAATAATATCTGAGATATAAACTCCACGCTGAGATGTTAACCTATGTTTCTTGTCTTAAGAAAGGGTTGTAGCGGGGCGCCTGGGTGGCTCAGTCGGTTAAGTGGCTGACTTCGGACCAGGTCATGATCTCTCGGTCCGTGAGTTCAAGCCCCGCGTCAGGCTCTGGGCTGATGGCTCGGAGCCTGGAGCCTGTTTCAGATTCTGTGTCTCCCTCTCTCTGACCCTCCCCTGTTCATGCTCTGTCTCTCTCTGTCTCAAAAATAAATAAACGCTAAAAAAAAAAAATTTTTTTTTTAAAAAAGAAAGGGTTGTAGCAGGCAAAAAGCAGAAACAACTTGGCTCTTAACTGCCTGCTTTTGTTTACCAAATTCAAAGCTATTAAGGGAATATAAAGGGATTTCAGGGTAGATAAGAGGAAGATTTGGCATGAAGATTACAATCCTTGTACTGAAGTAGTGTGGGTCTTTAATACTCTTTGCCACTTTGGAGGGGAAAGAAAAGAGAGTGAAAGTTAACAGAGCTGGGGTGTGTGGGGGGGAGGGGAAAAGAAGGCAGAGAGAGGAAAGGGGAGGGGGGAAGAAGGCAGAAGGAAGAAGGGAAGAAGTTTAGAAGCCTCAATGAGTGAATAATTCACTGGTGCAAAATAACAACATAAACCATTCTTTAATGCTTTTTTTTAATGTTTATTTTTGAGAGGGAGAGTGGGGGAGGGGAGAGGGGACCGAGGATATGAAGCAGGCTCTGCACTGACAGCAGAGAGACCGATCCAGGGCTTGAACTACTGAACTGTGAGATCATGACCTGTGCCAAAGTCGGACACTTAACAGACTGAGCCACCCAGGAGTCCAAAGGAAACCATTTTTAATGCCAGGAGAATAAATGATTTCACACATTTGGAGTTCCTTAGGATCACTACAAGCAAAGTGTTGCTGAAAGTTATATGCTGATTTTTACAGAAACCCTATTGTTGTATAGGGAGATGATTAGAAGACAGACATTGGGAGCCAAGTACTGGTCCCATTGCAAAAGAGCCGTGCGATCTTGGGTCATTACTAACCTGTGCCTTATTTTCCTATCTGTAAACTGACATAGCAAAAGTACCTACTTCATAGGGATGAACAAGAACTAAATGAATTTTTGGAAGTAATACACTTAGAAGCACATACTAAGTGCCCAATTAATATCAATTATCGTTAATATTTCTAGTCACATTTCAAAATCTAAGCTCAAAACAGTTTTATCCTAATGGAAAAAAAAGAGCCACCAAAAACCTCACTAAGATGAATTTTGAGTGATTGATGTAATGGGTGAATTTTGTTATCCTTATTACATTTATTATACATAATATTATAAATATAATAATATAATATTATTACACATAATAGTATAAATATATTTATTATTATTTTAGTAGGTGAAGTTTATTTATAAAATGAGGCTTTCTGTGTAATGGCCAGCAACAAAGTTCCATTTCATAGGATCTTAGACTTTTACAAATGAGAAAAATAATATTCAGGGAATCCAAAAGACTTATCCTACATCACAGTGTTTTTCAAACACATTCTTGAATTCAGTGATTCATTCAATCCTAAGATAAAATAAGTAACTAGTACAGTACGAACAAATATGAATGGAAAACTTGATTTCAGATCAACAATGAGCAACCTTTGTTTTTAATGTCAATTCATGAAAAATAAAAAGCGCCTTGGGCTATATACTTTGTTTTCATTCAAAACGAAAACAATTTTACTCCTACAAGAAAGAAAAAAAAAGTAATCTTACAAACATTGGCCTTGCTTATTGTTATTAACCTGTTATTATCCAGTCACATTTAAGAAATAACATTCACAAAATAATTTTCTGTGTTTGCATCCTTCACATTTATGTGCATTTGGAGATCACAACATATATTCACAGGGAATACCTCATGTCATACTCAAAATAACCCAACCGGGCCAGCATTGTTATCTTCCACATATGAATAGATAAACAAAAAGTTACTTGCTACAAGTCGTACTGCAATTTAAGGAGGACAGCTGAGCTAAAATGTGTCTATTTCATTTGCGGGGGAGGGGGGGGAATAGATATTTATAGCGGGAAATTTTTCCTTGTTATTAACCATCAATACCTGTGTCCAAAGGTGGGTGATAGCAGCTATCTTGCACAGCCAGCTTCTGATAGGTGTGAGAACCAGACCAGAGAAATGAATTGGTGTTGAATTGCTCAGCAAAAGAAACAGTACGATGAAAGGAAGCAGTCAGAAAGGACTTCCCGCGGGGAATGTTGAGGGGGCAAAAGGACCCGGAGTCATGCCATAAAATGACAAATCCAGGACTGGAATCTATCCCTGAGTCCCCCACAAGAGGTCTTTCCCATATACCCATATTTTACCTTGAAGGAGAGGAAAATCCACTCAACTTGAGAAGTTGTAGTTCAAGTTTGCAAGAAATTTCCTCGTGGCTCTATAAAAGGAAAACTTTGCCTAAAATTATATTTTATTTTATTTGAAATAAGATCTATAGATTGGTTCCTCTAATTCTATGATGTTTCATTGTCAAGCAAGTTTCCCAAAGATTCTTGCCAAGGAAGAGAATCCATCATCATAAGGTTAACACTTACCCATTGTACGAATCAGCCACAATTTTTTGAGGTGTGGTAATTGACGGAGGAGTAATTTCCTCAGTGTTTGAGCAGTTCTCTAAATCACAGGTGTATACCTAGAGAATCAAGCATGCATCAGTATAGATCAGTGTCTGTCTATGTTCAGTTTGGCAACAAGTATTTCTTTTTTTATTTTTTCACTGTGTCCCCTACCTTCACACCCTCTCTAACAATAAGTATTCCTGAGCATCTGTTCTGTGCTTAGAATTTGCTAGTCACTGATCACTTTTCAAAGTATAAGAAAGAAAAAAAAACTTAAAAGTCAGTTTTATATCCTATATCCTAATGAGTGTGTATCCTGTTTACATCAATAAAATACAAAAACCTATTTTTCTGGCTTGTGGAAGCACTCAACTACTTTTTTTAAGATTTTTTTTTATTTGAAAGAGAAAGAGAACACAAGCAGGGGAGACAGGCAGGGGGAGGGGAAGAGAGAGAGAGAGAGAGAGAGAGAGAGAGAGAGAGAGAGAGAATCCTAAGCAGGCTCTACACTTAGCTCAGAGTCCAACACAGGGCTCAATCCCATGACCCTGGGACCATGACCTGAGCTGAAATCAAGAGTTGGACACTCAACCAACTGAGCCACCCAGGCACCCCAGAGATTTTTAAGTAATCTGTACAGCCAACGTGGAGCTTGAACTTACAACCCCGAGATCAAGAATCACATGCTCGACTGACTGAACCAGTCAGGCACTCCTCAACTATTTTTTAATATTTAAGCTATATCCAAGTTTATGGGCTTCCAGCAATGGTGATTGTAATAAGCTTGTCCCTTTGAAATAAGGAAACTTGAAACACATCAAGTGTGTCTCCTTAAAGATTTCAGTTATACTGTATTTTCAGAAACCTACTAAAGTTATCCCTGGCTATTGTCTAATTTAAACTGCCTGCAGTTGATTTTAATCATGATCGGTAGTCTCACCTAGTGATAGCACAGAGACCACCACTCTCTTATGGAAAGTGAGTTATCACAAATGTAATAAACCCGTGGCTCTAAAAAATCACAAATAAAGATGACTTAAAGGTAGGTCAGGATTAGTCCTAGATAAATTCTAGACCCGCCTATAGACCAGATCTGTGATTCATTGCTAACCCAGCGTCTAGAACATAGCAAATATTCAGTGAGTATTTATTGAATGAATTGTGTTTACTTGTAAATATACCGAGAAATGCATGTGTCAATATCTAGCTGTTCACTTTAAATTCTCCGACTAACCCGTTCATCCATGATGAAATACATCCTCTGATAAAGCCAGTCTACGGAGATGGAAGAAATTAATCCTGAGCCTCTGTAAAAAATTCTCAGGTCAGACACATCAGACATGTTGGCAACCTCTTTCACCCATATGAGAGTTCCTTCAGAGAAATACACAACTTGCTGGTGGACATTAATCGCTATTCCTAGAAGAGCCATGCAAATACATGTCTGTTACTATACAACAACCAGGGAAAAGAAGTACGTGACAGAAAATATATTTCTTTTCATTGTTAATAAGGAGATCATAACAGAAGTCAGTCTGGATCTTTTTTTTTTTTTCACACTAAGGGAACATTTCTTTCATTATACTGACCTGTAATATTACTGTATATAGCATCTGAATGAAGGCAATGTGCTTCATCTACCAGATGTTTTAAAGATCTCTTTCTTAGAGAAGATTTTCTGGATAAAAAGAGCCACTGTTCCTCTTCTTGAACTAAAACAATAACATGATTTACAGACAGACCAACAATATACACATTGACACACACGCAAAAGAACCTATTACCATCCTTCAAAGCAAGACAACTAATGCTTGAAAGAGGCTGGTCAGATTTTTGTCTGAAGACACTGGGACATTTCAACTGCAGTACAAATCACATTTAGTCCATGATGAGGGGAGCGAAGTACAGTGTCAATCGAGTAGGATTTATACATATGTGCCCCAGAGGGCCCCCAGAATAAGATCACATAAGGGATCACCGTTTCAACAGCCTTGCCCCAAGTAGGAGCTCAGCTCGTTACCCCCAGCCATGAGAATGTGACTGCTTGGTGGAGGTGGGCCAGCCCAGGCCAGACTGGCTTGTCGCATAACACCAGACAGACATTGCTTGTCTCTTTTTTCAATGATCTCTCCCTTTGAGGCCAGAGAGAAGTCCTTAGAGCAATGAAATCTGAGGACTGCAGAGCTCTGCTTGACGTCCCACTCAACTGGAGACTGATGCCGTGTGCGTCGACGAACACTTTTAGGGCAATTAATAAAAGTTATGCAATAATTGCAGTAACAACAACCTCAAGCCTGTTCTATATTTAACTCGCCCTTCGGATGCTTCTTGCATAACAGAAATGTCTCTCCTTTCCTAGAGTCCGGTAACAGCCAAAAAACCAAAGGCCGGCGATAGATGACATTGAATACACACTGGCATAGATGCGTGCAGATAATTCATTATTGTTTTTCCCACACGGGCCTCATACAGGAAGTACTCAATCTCTCAAGGCAGTTGTTGAAATGCCAAAGTGAAAACAAAAATGACACTGGCAAAAAAATCACAAAAGCTAATTTGGTAGATTGAATATTAAAAATGGTAAAATGTCAATTATTAAATCCAGATATATTTTAAAACCTTAAGGAGAATGGAAGAAACAAATATCTGATATGTATTAATTGATGATACATAATATGAAACGGGGTTGAGGGCAAAAAGATTATATGTGTCCCTAAGTATCTAAATATGAGTCACAATCACTAGTGATTTCATCTGAAACTAAGGATTTGCTTGAGGCCATTTTTCTATCCCTAAATTTTTCATTCTAAGTTTTAAATTTCTAAATTCTGACTTAAGAACATGGGTCTTATAACTTCCTTCTGTTTGCCGAATAAGGGGATTCATTTAAAACCAAAAGCTTACCAAGTGCCAAAAGACAGTGTTTATTTGGGCAGGAGAGGTGGGGTTCTTGGGCTCCACCAGATGACCCCGGACTCTGAGCGCTGAACCCACCCTTGCCACCCCTCAGTTCCAAGTAACAAAGGAGCATTCCCAGGCTGTACCTGCTGAGGATGGAGTGGTAATACTAGATTCTGCTTCTGGCCCCTCACCAACTTCATTTACTGCTGCAATGGAAAACCTATTCCAAAAACAATTTGGAGAGATGTGTTTCACATGGCATGGTGTGAACATGAAATAAAAAGAGAAGGAGCAATATTTCTATTTAAAGAACAATGTGGCAATGCATGTATCTAGTTTCTCGGTACCACTGCTCAGCCCTGAAAAGACCATCAATCACATCCTTATTTGCATTCCCCGTAGACCAGGTCAGGGTCACAGAGGTCAAAAGCTGAACTCTGCTATCTACATGACCCCCATTCCTACCCTAATTTAAAGAGGTGTTAGTAAATGCTAGAAAAGCTAACAGTAATAAAATAATCTCCGTAACGATTAATTAAAAAAATAAATAAAGCACCACTAACAGAATTTCACCTCCCTACTTTTTTCATGTTGGATTAAATAAAGAAATGGTATGGTGTATATGGTGTCTTTATTAGTGCCTCTTTATAAGGATCCGCTGAATATAATAGAAATACTTCAGAATGTTTTTGCTTAGGACACTGTAATCTAACACACAAACTTGAGGAAAGCTACAAGAACTTCAACGCAACAGCACAAAGTCAAGGGGAGTTCTCCAAATACATTTAAACAACTTTGGGGCCATATTTCTTTGATAATTACTATGCCTGCAGCCATGCTGGCTACAATTACCTTGCACCACTTAATTCTTACCTGTAGGTGGTGTTTGGTAGAGTGGAGTAAAACTGGAAACTGGTTCTCTGTGTCCCTGAATCTAATTGTTGATTTTTGCTGATCAGCCTTAAGTTGTAACCCAAAATAGGTCCTCCTGGGAATTGTGGTGGAGCCCAACTGACTTCCACGGTGTCGGGACTTGAGCTCTCGATATTTCTGATGGAAGGAGCAGTTTCCGGAACTAGAAGAAGTAGTGGTGACATGGTGAGCAGGAAAATTACAGGCACAAATTTAAATAGGATAGGAAAAAGTGTTGTGTTTTGAAGTGTAAATTAAATATTTGTATTAATATTCAAAGTAAGTGATAGGAGGTGGTAAGATATCTATGAGGTGCAACTCTTGATCCCTGACTGAGACCAGTTAGCTACTTTCCTGAGGGACCCTTTCAAGTATTATTTTCCTTGCATCTCCTTTATGAAATAAAATTAAATGTGGAGGTACGTAAATAGGAGAAATGTTCTGGAAAAAAATTATCAAAAATCTCCGGAGAGCTGAATGAATTGAAACTGTAGGGTGGTGCCCGGTGCGGAAGGAGAGGAGAAGCTATAATAAAACAGGAGTCAATGATTAACGCGAGTTGGAAGAAGTGAATCCTGGGCCTTCTCACTCAGGAGAGTGCTATAGCCTTACTAATTCCAGCTGAAGATACAGGTTCAGATAAGCAAGATTTAGAACAGTGTGCTTCCCTCTTGCTGGCCTCAGCTGTGCTGGCCCAGACTGTGTGTTCCTTACCCCAGCTCCCAGGGTCCCTTGGAATCCAAGTTGACTGTGTTTAAGGCAGGACCCTCTCCCTTATGAAGGATTCAAGGAACATGCGTGAATTAATTAAGCATTCACTCACAGACTTTAGAAGCTATCTAAGTAGCAAAGAGCAGACAGAAAAACAAATGATCTAACAGCCTATCTGCCTTCATGCCTCCACCTACTTCTCATAACTCCCACCCCTGAAACCACACTCTTTTATTTCCTCTTCCCAGAGAAAGACATACTCTGATGTCACTTGGTTCTTGTGTAGACTTCGCTCCCTCTGAACACGTTTGGCAAATGCTCTGCATCACTCCTGACTAATGAGAGTTGGTAGAAATAAGACAGTTCAACCTTCACAGTGGATGAGTTTTTAAAGGGCCTGTTGGGGCGCCTGGGTGGCGCAGTCGGTTGGGCGTCCGACTTCAGCCAGGTCACGATCTCGCGGTCCGTGAGTTCGAGCCCCGTGTCAGGCTCTGGGCTGATGGCTCAGAGCCTGGAGCCTGCTTCCGATTCTGTGTCTCCCTCTCTCTCTGCCCCTCCCCCGTTCATGCTCTGTCTCTCTCTGTCCCAAAAATAAATAAACGTTGGGAAAAAAAAATTAAAAAAAATAAATAAAGGGCCTGTTAATTGATCTCTTGGCCTTTCTCTGATACAATTCCTCCTCAACTCTCAGACTAATCTTTGAAAAACACAAACCTCATTGTGTCCACTCCTCTGCTCCACGCATTCAGTCACCTTGGTGAGCAGAGGGGTACAAATCATCTTTCACTAATCAGAATCAGGATGTCAAAAAACCCAATTCATTAGGGTCAATGCTCAGACATGATCTGCTTCACTTTGAGCAAGTTAGATGCCACCTACATGGTGAGCTGTGATTCTTGTCCAAATCTCTCCCACAAAAATCCTCCCCAAAAGGCTGGTCAGGTTGGGCAAGATAATCCCTGACTAATAACAATTCCACTTGGTTAAGAAATTATCTTCATCAGGGCACCATCTAGAATCATACATTTCCCATCAAGAAAAGAAGAGGGCCATGAAGCATGAAACACAAAACAGAGACCTATAAGTTTTAATGTGGCTAGAAAAGTGAGAAAGAATTGAAGAATAAGGTGCTATTCACGAAAAGGATACCCAGTGTAGGTCCAGAATACCTGGAGGGCATGAGAGCTTACAAATCCAGAAGAAAGGCCCAGAAATGAAAGCAAAATTTGCCTTCTTCATTATTTTGATTTGACTAGCCATGCACCCTGGATCATGTTATCTCTCCAGCATCAGAAAATGCTCCAGCGCTGTTAGGATGCATGAGACACTAGTTTGAACAAAGAAGGATCCATGTATTCTACTCTGCCTGGGAACATTTCAAATACTGTCCTAGGCCAGTGTCTGACCTGAGGTTCTGAGGATGGTCAGGGAATAACCAGCAGAGGTGGCCACACACAGCCTAAAATCTGATCAACAATAAGAGGGCGCTAGTCAGGGAAGGGGAAAAATTCCTCAACCAGCTTCATCAGCTGTCCAGCTATGCTTCCGGGCATGGCCTAGTTCAGTGTGAGGCTCTTTGCACACTGCCAAATCTCCAGAACTAAGGCGTAGGGACATCTAACATCTGCCTGGAGTAAGCCCCCCAGGTCCATTCAGCTAACCCTGCAGGTAAAGGCACCAGACAACTCTCCTTCATTGTCCGTCCCAGGCATTTATCCCCCTGAAATGCTCTAAGCTTGAATCCTTTTCCTGGTGTGGAAGTCACATCTTCAAAAGAAGAAATCAGAAACCGCTCCAAAAAATGTGCTATTTTTTTTAAAAATCGTGTCTGTTAAAATATTAAAGTATTATCATAACCTCCATGCTGGTCACACTACGTCTGTGCTTTCAAATCTCTCTCATTCCCTCAATTCATTCTATGTGTAGTTGACAAAATTACCTTTTTAAGAAGCATGTGAAGCAATTACTTCCCTGCTTTAAAACCATCCTTAACTCTTAGTGGCTTATTGAGGTTTATACTGACTACCTTATTTAATACCTGATGTCCTTCACCCCATGTCCCATTTCCAAATCCCTGACAGACGCTATTCAAAATGTTCCTCTTACCCAGGCGCCTGGGTGGCTCAGACAGTTAAGTGTCTGACTCCTGATTTTGACTCAGCTCATGATCTCATGGTTTGTGAGTGTGATCCCTGCATCGAGCCCAGCGTGCAGCCCCTCTAAGAGACCCGCATGGAGCCCTGCATGGGGCTCCAGGCTGAGAGCATGGAGCCTGCTTGAGATTCTCTCTCTCCCTGTCTCTCTGCCCCTCCCCCAGTCTCTTTCAAAAATAAATAAATAAATTTTTTAAAAAATGTTCCTCTTACCATAGTACACAGCACCTTCCCAATTACAATCTACTTTCCTTATTTATTATGTTTACTCCTTAGAGTTATGTCTCCTCCTCCAAAAGGTGAGCAGCACAAGAACAGGGAGTTCTGTATTGACCACAGAGGTACAGGGAGCACCTAGAATGCCAGTTGATCCCAGAGGTATAGCGACTTGACATATAGTGAGGTACGCAGTTACTGAACGGATCGATTGATGAAGGAATCATTTATTTCGTTATTTAAAATAAACACAAACCAAACTAAAACTTTGGAATAATCTCCTCATTTCATAAGCAACACGGGTGCACCATACCTCCATAAGGATGAGTCCTGTAACTGGGACTTGGCAGAGAAGACAGCTGTAGCTGGGCTGTGAGGATCCAGACCACTCGAAAAATATACTCAGTGAAGGGATGCAGGGATTCTACTGTGTATGAGAGCTTGGACACAGCCTACATCAATGAGAGATTAATAGTCAGCATTTACAGAATCACCACTGCACGGTGCGACTCAAGAACACAGATTAGTTTGTAAAAGATGCATGACTTTTTTGGCTATGGGGTGACCCAGGGCCCGTCAGACCAGGAAAAAAACAGAAGCCTGGAGCTTAGAGCTGAGCCATCCAGATGTCAGTCGACATAATTCACACCAAAAGTCCCTCCTTCTTCAAAATTGCAAAACTATGGATTCAGCCCTCTGCCATGTACCTCAAGGTTTTACTTTAACTTTTCTATGTTAATATACTTAGTGTCTTGGGATTATTCTCTGAACTTGCTTATGCTTGCTTTCCTAAAAGGGACAGTTCTAGGTGACCTTCTTGCCCTCCCTCCTAGTTGGGATCACTGTGGGTGGGATGGGCAGATAAGGATCAATGTTTATGAGTATTGAGTATGTGATGTTGTGCTGAAGGAACAAAATATGTGTCTAATAATATGTTTTCTTCTAAAATAAAGGATTTAGCATCAACGTGTGGGAGTACTAGAGATTAAAATTCATCTAATCCAACCACTCACATTATACTTGAATCTTCTCCAAAATGTCTTTATGCCTATAATATATGCAGTAATTTGGCACTGCTAATAATTTGTAAAAAAAATCTGTGTGTATGTACATAGGCAGCTTTTCACACCTCAGTATAAGTCCAGCTTCCAGGAAGTTGTGCGTATTTCCACTGAATGATGTATTTGACTCCAGAGATGTTGGCAGATTTCCATCGTAACGTCACACTATGGCTTCCGATGGAAGAAGCAAAGGGTGCTGTGGGGAGGTCTGCATTTTCTGGGGAGAAAGGAAGATTTCATTCGCCATGCACCTCTGTCTGTCATATCAGAAGAAAGGGTGTCCGTTTCATCTAGTGCTCTCAGGACTCTCTTGTTACAACTACATCTTGCCACAAAAACCCACCTGAATAATAAAAGATGCATATAGTCAACTGGTTAATATTCTGAAAATCAGCGAATCAGTCTGGCTTCTTGTTTTCCCCATAGTATTCATTAATATGGTTTTTTTTGTTTTTTTTTTTACAGGCAAGGACCATGGAGCGTTCTGAGAATGTCCAGTTTTCTTTTACTAAACCACTTCCTTCTGGGTGAGGGGGCTGGGTGTCAGGAATATGGTACATAACAGAACCATTCATTGTCCCAGAACATGTATCCCAATTCACACTACAATTCTCATTATTGCTCATCTTGTCAATAAATCATTTTTATTGTTTTTAATTTATTTATTTTTGAAAGAGAGGGAGACAGAGACAGAGCATAAGTGTGGGAGGCGCAGAGAGAGAAAGGGAGACACAGAATCTGAAGCAGGCTCCATGCTCCAAGCTGTCAGCACAGAGCCCAACGTGGGGATCAAACTCACAAACTGTGAGATCATGATCTGAACCGAAGTCAGACGCTTAACGGGCTGATCCTCCCAGGTGTCCCAGTAAGTTATTTTTATATGTACAAGTAGTTGTACTCCAAAGGATTCTATATTCAGTTGTTCTATAATGTAAAATATCTTGTGTCTTCTAAACATTAGTAACATCACAACTGGCAACACACATTTATTGGTGCTACTTTCAGGCACTGTACAAGGGGCTAGAATTTGGAATGGTATGTTCCCCGGGGATGAAGTTATTTCACTTTACTTTTTCTATTTTCCAAAATTGTGACTGATTTACTACTTGAGCTTGCTTCCCCCACCCCAATTATTTATTGTGTAAAATACACATGACAAAAATTTACTGTCTTAACATTTTTAAGGGGCGCCTGGGTGGCGCAGTCGGTTAAGCGTCCGACTTCAGCCAGGTCACGATCTCGCGGTCCGTGAGTTCGAGCCCCGCGTCAGGCTCTGGGCTGATGGCTCAGAGCCTGGAGCCTGCTTCCGATTCTGTGTCTCCCTCTCTCTCTGCCCCTCCCCCGTTCATGCTCTGTCTCTCTCTGTCCCAAAAATAAATAAACGTTGAAAAAAAATTTAAAAAAAAATTTTTAAGTGTGTTCAGTGGTATTAAGTACATTTATATTGTTGTGCAACCATAACCACCATCCATCTCTAGAACTCTTTTCCTCTTGCAAAACTGAAACTCTACCCATTAAACACGAACTTCCCATTCTTTACCCCCACCCGCACCCCCGCCTCTGGCAGACACCATTCTACTTTCTGTCTCTGTGATTTTGAATACTCTGATCCCTCACATAAGTGTCATCAAACACTATTTGTCTTTTTGTGACAGGGCTGATCTCACTTAACATAATGTCCTTAAGATTCATCCATGTTGAACATGGCGTCCTTGCCTTGTTCCTGACCTTAGAGGATACAATTTCTTTTATAAAAAAATAAACAATCACTACTCTGGTTGAGAAAACATAATAGTCAATTTCCTTCATTTTTAAGGCTGAATAACATTCCATTGTATGTATGTATCAAAGTTTGCTTATCCATTCCTCCATCAATGGACACTTGGATTGCTTTCATGTTTTAGCTATCGTGAATTCAATAAGAAGTGGATAGATAGCATCAGTGTATAAATATCACTTCATGACCCCGCTTTATTTTGAGTATACACCCACAAGGGGAATTGCTGGATTATATGGTAAATCTATTTTTAATTTTTTAAGGAACCACCATGCTGTTTAGCACAGAGGTTATGCCATTTTACATTGCCACCAACAATGCACAAGTGTTCCAACTGCTTCACATCCTCATTAACACTTTTAGTTTTCTGGATTTTTTTTTTGAGAGTAACCATCCTAGTTTTAATTTGCATTTCCCCAATTGTTTAGTGATGTTGAGTATCATTTCCTGTGCTTATCGATCATTTGTATATCTTCTTTGGAGAAATATCCATTCAACTCCTCCACCTATTTTTGAATTGGATTGTTTGGTTTGTTTTGGTTGTTAAATTTTAAGAGTCTCAATATATTCTGGATATGAATCCCTTATCAGATATATGATTTACAAATATTTTCTTCCATTATGTTGTTGCCTTTTTGCTCTATTGACAGTGTCTATTGATGCATATTTTTTAAATTTTACTGAAGTCCAACTTGTCTATTTTTTTCTCTTGTTGCTTTTGTTTTGTGCCATATCCAATAAGTCATTGCCAAATACAATGTTGTAAAGCTTTTGCTCTATTTTTAATTCTAAAAGTTGTACAGTTTTAGGTCTTACATTTAGGTCATGAATCCATTTTGAGTTAATTTTTTCATATGATATTATGTAAGGGTCCAACTTCATTCTTTTGTATGTGGATATCCAGTTTTCCAACACCATTTCTTGAAAAGACTGTCTTTTTCCCTTTGAATAATCTAGGCACACTTGTCAAAAATCATTTGACTATCCAAATAGGATTTATTTCTGGACTCTATTCTAATCCATTGATCTATATGTCTGTCTTTTTGCCAATGTCACACTATTTTGATGACTGCAACTTATTACTCTAAGTTTGAAATCAGGAAGTATGGGTCATCCAGCTTTGTTCTTCTTTTTAGGGTTTGGGGTCCCTTTAGATTCCATATGAATTTTAGAACATGTCTTTCTATTTCTACAAAAGATACTGGGATTTTAATAGGGATTACATTAGATCTGTAGGTTGCTTTGTGTTAGCATTGACATCTTAACTATATTGTCTTTCGATCCAAGAATATGGGATGTCTATTTATGTCTTCTTTGTTTCAGAAATGCCTTACAGTTTTATTTTGAAATACTTTGACCTCCTTGGTTAAGTTAGTTCCTAAGTATTGTGTGCTTATTGATGCTATTGTAAATGGAATTGCTTTCTTAAATTCCTTTTCAGATTGCTCATTATTAGAGAATAGAAATGCAACTGATTTTCATGTGTTGACTTTGTACAAATTTATTAGTTCTAACAGTTTTGTGTGCTATCTTTAGCACTGTCTACATATAACATCATATTATCTGCAAACAGGGATAATCTTCCTTCCCCATTTCAAATTTGGATGGTTTATTTCTTTTTCCTGCCTCATTGCTCTGGTTAGAATTTCCTGTACTATGTTGAATAGAAGTGTTAAAAGCAGGCATCCTTGGGGTGCCTGGGTGGCTCAGTCGGTTAGGCGTCCGACTTCGGCTCAGGTCATGATCTCGCGGTCTGTGAGTTCGAGCCCCACGTCGGGCTCTGTGCTGACAGCTCAGAGCCTGGAGCCTGTTTCCGATTCTGTGTCTCCCTCTCTCTCTGCCCCTCCTCCATTCATGCTCTGTCTCTCTCTGTCTCAAAAATAAATAAATGTTAAAAAAAAAAAATTTTAAAAGCAGGCATCCTTGCCTTGTTCCTGACCTTAGAGGATACAATTTCTTTTATAAAAAAATAAATAATCACTACTCTGGTTGAGAAAACATAATAAGTTTTTGTAAGAAACTTAAAATGGGTAAATACAAACTTCCACGACCTCACTCTTTCTGATTAAAAGTTGACAGCATTCTGATCATTATAGATACTGAATCTGGACTAATTAAAGTCCATAGTACCAGAATATCCCATGACCCAGAAAAAAGAAAGCCACCATCATCTGAGGTTCTAGCCCCCAGAGAGGCTTAGCACAACCCTTCTCTGCTGATTCTTTTATTTATAGTTCATTTTTAGCTTTTATAACTACACAAACAAAGCACAGCTCCATTTCCTCCCCTGTTTTATGGTGTGAGACACTTAATCGCGGGGACTGGAATATGCAGTGGAAAACCTTTTTCAAAAAATAAAGGAAACCTCATTTAAAGTGGAATCAAGAGGGGCGCCTGGGTGGCTCAGCCGGTTAAGCGTCCGACTTCGGCTCAGGTCGTGATCTCGCGGTCCGTGAGTTCACGCCCCGCGTCGGGCTCTGTGCTGACAGCTCAGAGCCTGGAGCCTGTTTCAGATTCTGTGTCTCCCTCTCTCTCTCTGACCCTCCCCTGTTCATGCTCTGTCTCTCTCTGTCTCAAAAGTAAATAAACGTTAAAAAAAAATTAAAAAATAAATAAATAAAGTGGAATCAAGAAGCCCTGATGGGGGGAGCTCTCACACATGTACCGTTCATTGCACCCTGCACAACCAGCAGCAAGAAGGAGGATAAGAATTATCCTGACAAGGAGGACATTTTTTACACGGGATTTTTTTTTTTTAAAGAAAAAGAAGGAAGATCCCTCCACACTCCAGCAACAATGCACTAACACAATCTCGAACTCCTGTTCTTCTGCAGTGAACTTTTGTTCAAAACAACCCTCCCCAGTTTCCCTCTTTCCTCTATAAAAACCTACATTCCCTCTGTTCTCTGGGCTTACCTACAGTTTGCCATAGTTTGCTCACCCCAAATTGCAATTCCTTTGCTAATTCCTGAATAAACCCATATTGCTAGTGAAATAACTGGCTACTTTATTTTTAAGGTTGACATGCTAAAGAAGAGTCCAGTGTGGAGTTGTCAGCAAAGAGGAAGATCCGAAAGAATCAGAAAGAAGGTAAGTTGAGACCTGGGCAGAAGGGACCAGAGTTATATCAGTAAATGCAAGTAAAGGTAAACTTCATAACTAGATGTAGAGATGTTTGCAAGCCATGGCAATGCGCGTGTACAATCAGAGGTCAAGTAGGTTTGTTCTAAAATATCAGGACAAGGGGCGCCTGGGTGGCGCAGTCGGTTAAGCGTCCGACTTCAGCCAGGTCACGATCTCGCGGTCTGCGAGTTCGAGCCCCGCGTCAGGCTCTGGGCTGATGGCTCAGAGCCTGGAGCCTATTTCCGATTCTGTGTCTCCCTCTCTCTCTGCCCCTCCCCCGTTCATGCTCTGTCTCTCTCTGTCCCAAAAATAAATAAATAAACGTTGGAAAAAAAAAAAATATCAGGACAAGAGTCAACTAAATGAGAAAAAGAAGCTGAGGGGAGCCTGGGTGGCTCAGTCGGTTGAGCGGTCCGACTTCTGCTCAGGTCACGATCTCACTGTCCGTGAGTTCGAGCCCCGCGTCGGGCTCTGTGCTGACGGCTCAGAGCCTGGAGCCTGTTTCAGATTCTGTGTCTCCCTCTCTCTCTGACCCTCCCCCGTTCATGCTCTGTCTCTCCCTGTCTCAAAAATAAATGAAAATAAATAAAACGTTAAAATTAAAAAAAAAAAGAAAAAGAAAAAAGAAAAAGAAGCTGAACTGAGCTGTATACGACTTTCAATACACAGCTGAGTGGGTAAGAAAAGCCCCTGAAATCAGACAGTTGGGTTAAAATCAAGTTACTCCCTCTCTAGTTCATTCAATACCATCCCTTTCTATGCAGCCCTAAGCAAATATATATACTTTTGTGCCTCATTTTTCTCATCTGTAAAATGGGGATTAAAAATAGTATTTATACCTCTGAGCGCAAAAAGAGCTAATATCTATAAATTACTTTTAACAGTGCCTGACTCATAAATACCTAACAAATATTAGTTCTTTTTATTTCACCATTGCTATTTCCACCACGTGGAAGAGAGACACGGACGGTATCTGAAACAGAATAATACAGCAGACTCAGAAATAGGCGAACTAGGTACTAGGTGTGTTAGAGACAAAAAAGGATCTTAGGTGTTTGGGCAAAAAGATTCATTATAACAAACTGAAGATATGGCCTGTAAGCACAATTGCTTTTATTTAGACTTGATACATATCATTTGTTAATGGTATATAGACATTGATCCATAACCAGTGTGAAATATTAAATAAAGCACCAATTACACTTGTATTATAAAAATATATAATTAAGTTGTTAGTATAATTCTGGAATATAAGAAAGGAACGCAACTCAAAGCTTTCCGAACTTTCTCAGTTCTGGCATCTTTAGTTTCTCAGTAATTTTTGCATAACTCCCTGGACCAAAAGAATTACCAAACAGCTCCATGTATTAAGTATAACTTAAGTTATGCGTGTCCTTTCACCTTAGCAGATATTTGAAAAAAAAATAATAACACACATAAATAGAAAGACAATATATGTATTTAATCCTTCAATAAAGAGAATTGCACACTGGTGTGCCTGGATGGCTCAAGCGGTTAAGCGTCCAACTCTTGAGTTCCACTCAGGTCATGATCTCACAGTTCAGGGGTTCAAGCCCCACATCGGGCTCCGTGCTGACATTGTGGAGCCTGCTTGGGATTCTCTCTCTCTCTGCCTCTCTCTCTGCCCTTCCCCTGCTGGTGCTCTCTCTCTCAAAATGAAGAAATAAACTTTAAAAAAAAATGAATTGCACACTAATGGGATCTGTGTGCCTATTGGGCAACCTGTTCCAAGTTGAGTTCCTTATGGTACTTGCTTTTATCCCAGCAATCACCAAAAAAACTCATTGTTGCAAAGATATGATATAGAAAGGAATGTAGCTCATTTCATTGTTTATACCATGACTACCTACAA
This sequence comes from Prionailurus bengalensis, assembly GCF_016509475.1. NCBI lineage: Eukaryota > Metazoa > Chordata > Mammalia > Carnivora > Felidae > Prionailurus > Prionailurus bengalensis. The sequence continues at coordinate 105,904,668 of NC_057349.1, forward strand.
CTAGTAGTTCCAATAATGTCCAGAAGATCAACTACCCCTATGTTTCCCTTAAATGTTTAAAATGCCCCATGCTTTCCTATGAGGTATGTGTGATGCACTGGGAGGGGGGAGGGGGAGGGGGAGGAGGAAGGGGGAGAGGGGAGGGAGGTTCTTCGGAGCACAGTTTGGAAACCATAGAATATAAATTTTATCCATAGCTAATTCCCACTACACAGAAGGAAAAGAATGTACTATCACTTATCTCTCCACAGAAATGTCAAGGGGGTTCTTTTGTGGGATACCAAAGGGCAGAAGCAAATCAGAACAGCCAGGCAAGATCCTCCTTCCGGTCTCCATCAGTCACTGAGAGCAAGGAGCAAGCCATTGAAGCAAAGAGCACAACTTACAGGAGAATCAATCACTCCCCCGTCTGGAGGGAACAGTCTACCTCTTCGTGGGAGGAAGACACTGGAAATTCTGGAAAAGAAAGCTACTAACATCCAGGCTGTGACTTACCAAAGAGCTGGTTCTTCAGAAACCACTAGAGAATTAACACACTAGGGCAAATTCACTAAGACACACCCAACCTGCTCTGAAATCAAAGGGAACTGTAGACGTATAGCCAAGTACCCTGCTTAATCAGAATCTAAAAGCAAGAAGCATAGTTTCTAGACATTCAGCAAACTTCCCAGGGCCTTGTAGGGAGCCAGGCAGATAGTAGATACTCTGCTGACGAGCTGTTAGCTGAATAATTAACTGCATGTTAAATAAAATATTCTTATGCTTTTGGTTCATTAAAACAGTGGCATTTCCTGACCTCAAATCTAGTTAGGATTCATAGTTGTCTCTTTCATTAAGATGGAAGTGATCTCACCTACTGAAGTGAGCGCAAAACCTCCAATTTTAAACCTCGGTCATGTGCTCTGCACCTTATTTTGCTCTAAAAGAAGAGTTTTGCGGGGCGCCTGGGTGGCTCAGCCGGTTAACTTCACCTCAGGTCATGATCTCACGGTCTGTGAGTTCAAGCCCCGCGTCGGGCTCTGTGCTGAAAGCTCAGAGCCTGGAGCCTGTTTCAGATTCTGTGTCTCCCTCTCTCTCTGACCCTCCCCCGTTCATGCTCTGTCTCTCTCTGTCCCAAAAATAAATAAATTAAAAAAAAATTTTTTGGGGGGGGGCGCCTGGGTGGCGCAGTCGGTTAAGCGTCCGACTTCAGCCAGGTCACGATCTCGCGGTCTGTGAGTTCGAGCCCCGCGTCAGGCTCTGGGCTGATGGCTCAGAGCCTGGAGCCTGTTTCCGATTCTGTGTCTCCCTCTCTCTGCCCCTCCCCCGTTCATGCTCTGTCTCTCTCTGTACCAAAAATAAATAAACGTTGAAAAAAAAATTTTTTTTAATTTTTTTTTAATAAAAGAAGAGTTTTGCTGAGTTTCTATCACAATGGCTTCCACATTTGAAAATATTGAATTTTTTTCTATATATGTATATATATTTTTATTACACTGAGATAGAGAAGTCTAAATATTTTTTAAAATTTTTTAATGTTTATTTATTTTTGAGAGAAAGGGCGAGTGGGGGAGGGGCAGAAAGAGGGAGACAGAGGATCCGAAGCAGGCTCCATGCTGGGAGCGCAGAGCCCCATGTGATGTGGGCTTGAACCCACACCTGAGCCGAAATCAGGAGTTGGCCGCTTAACCGACTGAGCCATCCAGGCGCCCCAGAAGTCTAGATAGTTTAGAAGGTGGCTCATTCTCCTTACATACGCACAGTCCCTCGAGTGGTGTTGATTATTTTCAATAATAGTGGCGCGCATCTGCTTACCCAGCACTTCCTCTTCGTATGCACCTTCAGCACCGCTGCAGCCAACCTCACATGATTCTCGCTAAGGAAGACAGGGACCATACCAGTCAGTGCAGCCCAGGAACTGCTTTCGCTGATACATTTCAACTAAATTGTGAAATGCGAATGCCTGCTATATAAGCATACCGGTGTATCAATTATTTCCACCGCAGTACTTAAAGTTTCCATTTGCTAGTGGAATTAGAACAGCACCTTTCAAACTTTTTTGATCATGTCCCAGATTCCAAAACACATTTTCACAAAACAACTTGGCACACAACTTGGTTTTGGGGGGGGGGGGGGAGGGTAGGGAATCTTGAAACAGCACTTACTTTTTTTCTTTTTTTATTAACAGTTTTACTGAGATCTATTTCATATGCCATAAAATTCAGCCATTTAAAGCACACAGTTCAGTGGTTTTTCACTATACTCATAAAATTGGGCAACCATCACCACAATCTAATTTTAGAACAACTTTATCCCATTAAGAAACCCCATACCTGTGATGCACTCATATATGTTCTGTTCTATTCTATTAATTTGTTGTGACTCTTTATTCACCAAATTGATTTCATGACCCTATAATATGTGACACCCCACAGTGGGGAAAAAAAAAAACGCTGAGCTCAACCATGCAATTATATGTTTGCCATCTTGGTCAAAGGTCAGTGAGTTAATCACTTTAAACTTTAGCTTAAAATGATGACTATTTATTTTATATATCCATGCTTTCCTTGAGAAATTAAAAACTGACTACATTTCTTAATAACTTGAACATTTTAATAAATATCTTAATACCAGTGTTAAAGACACTTTTCCAGAGAAGACATTCAGATGGCTAACAGACACATGAGAAGATGCTCAACATCACTGCTCATCAGAGAACTACAAATCAAAACCACCTGACAGAATGGCTAAAATTAACAACCCAGGAAACAATAGATGTTGGCAAGGATGTGGAAAAAGGGGAACCCTTTTGCTGAGTTGGTGGGAATGCAAACTGTATGGAGAACAGTATGGAGGTTCCTCAAAAAACTAAAAATAGAACTACCTTATGACCCAGCAATTGCACTACTAGGTATTTATCCAAAGGATACAGGAGAGCTGATTCGGAGGGGCACATGCACCCCAATGTTTACGGCAACACTATCAACAATAGCCAAATTATGGAAAGAGCTCAAATGTCCATCAACTGATGAATAAAGAAGATATGGTTTATATATACAATGGAATGTTACTAATGATCAAGAAGAATGAAATCTTGACATTTGCAACAACATGGATAGAATTAGAATGTATAATGCTAAGCAAAAATAGTCAGAGAATGGCAAATATCATATTTCACTCATATGTGGAATTTAAGAAACAAAACAGATGAACATAGGGGAAGGGAAGGAAAAATAGAATAAAAATAGAGGGAGCAAACCATAAGAGACTCTTAATATACAGAGAAAAAACTGAGGGTTGCTGGAAAGGTGTTGAGTGGGAGAATGGGCTAGACGGGTGATGGGTGTTAAGGCGGGCACTTGTTATGATGAGCACTGGGTGTTACATGTAAGTGATGAATCACTAAATTCTACTTCTGAAACCATTATTACACCATATGTTAACTAACTTGGATTTAAGTTAAATAAATAAATATTAAAAATAATAAAAATGTATTCACCAATTCCGTTAACAAGTATTTTTAGCCATATGACACACAGTCACTGAATGATGTGTATCACTTTCCATATCATAGAAGGTATACACCATATACTCATATGTTATAATTATGTATTTCCTAATAATAGATGGATGAGCACTGGGTGTTATATGTAAGTGATGAATCACTGAATTCTACTCCTGGAAAAGCTATCACACTATATGTTAACTAACTTGAATTTAAATTTAAAATTTTTAAAATTTTTAAAAAATAGTAATGTTAAATTTTAAGGTCTACAAAAACCTAACAATGATTAACATTTTACTTCATTAACTGAAAAGAGTAAACATTTTCATAACTAAGACACAAATTTCCTGCAACTCTTAACAGATACATTAGCATTCAAGATAGAAAGAAAGAAAGGAAGAAAGAAAAAAAGAAAGAAAGAAAGAAAGAAAGAAAGAAAGAAAGAAAGAAAGAAAGAAAGGGGGAGGGAGGGAGAGGGAGGAAAGAAGGAAGAAAGAAAGAAAACAAAACAAGAAAGAGAAAAGAAAAGAAAGGAAGGGGAAAAAAACTCTTGGAGAAAAGGCACAAATTGTGACTGTAGCACAATCATGATCCATATTCCTGCTCTCAGTCAATTTGCAATTATAATACCTAAAACAACATGCTATTGTTTCTCATGATGATGGTGGAAACGATGACATGACACATTTGCCCTAAACATCCCAGGTAATTTACAAATACTAGCTGCACAATGTTTGACCTGGGCACTCAAAGGAAGTACAGGCTGATAAGCTCGGGTTTGCTTAGTTAAGGATTAATTTAAATACCTCAGTCTGGGCTCAGGATTATTTAACTTAAGGGTTTAGTATACTTTTCACATCCTTATTGCAGGTTTCAATAAAATGCATTCAACATGTTCATTACCTGAGGAGAGAATAAATATACCAAGTGGCAACAAAACTATATCATGTAACATGGAAATTTTTTTCCAAGTCACCAAGGAAGAAGAAAGGAGATGGAATAGTGTTTATTTGGAAATACAGCTAGTACTGACTGCCCAGGAAATTGTGGGCTTATTTTTCTTGCATTTTTTTTTCAGGGGAAAATACATAAATAAAATTCTGATCTATCTAGGAGTTTAAATGTTTTGTTACTTTGTGAACCTTGTATTTTTTTTTCAGCCTTATTGAGATGTAATTGACATATAAATTGTGTAAATTTAAGGTGTACAACATGTTAATCTGATATGTTTATATGTTGCAAAATGATTAACACAATGGCATTTGCTAACATCTCCATCCCATCACACAATGACCATTTCTTTTCTGGGGTGAGAACATTTAAGATCTACTTTCTTGGCAACATTCAGGTATCTAATGCAGTATTATTAGCTATAATCACCATGCTGTACATAGCTCTCCGGAACTTGTAGTCATAAAACTGGAAGTTTCTGCTCTAAGGAGTTTAACTATTATATCAAGTGGACGCAACACTGTATATTAGATTCCCTCTCTCTGTTATCTAACGTTGGACTTCGCATGACATTACCCAGTGCTCAAATTGCCTAGAGAGCATCTAAAGGTTTTGGATTTAAGGAATCCAGAGAATCTGAGCCCAGAGCCCGTGGATGGGGCAATTATAGTGTATTTATTCCGGGCTACTGAGCTACCATTCCCACTGCAGAAGCCAAGTGCATGCTTCCCAGGGGCTACATCGACCTGCTGCCTCTGTTTTAGTCCCTACTGCCATTTCTCCCATTGTAGTAAAACCACTTGTCTCATTGTCCTCTGGCTCCACTCCTGTGTTTATCAGCCTGGCTCACATGCTGCAAAATGCCTTTTCTTACTCCTGTAGCACAAGGAGGACACACCTACCACCCTCCTGGGATGCCCCTAGTTACAGCCTCTCCATAGGAATTGTGGCTTCTTTCCCTAAAACACTGTTCATTCATTCAAAACGTGTTTGTTGAGTACGTTTTTTGTGTGTGCCAAGCACGGGTTCAGGCTTGAAGGATCTGGCAGGGAGCAAGACCAGTAAGTTCCCTACCTTCATGGAATGTACGTTCTCTTAGAAGAAGACCGACAACAACAGAGTAAAAATTCTTTTAAACAAAATACATTCAGGGGTGATTGATTGGGTGGCTCAGTTGCTTAAGCAACTGACTTGGGCTCAGGTCATGAACTCCCAGTTCCTGAGTTCAAGCCCCGAATCGGGCTATTTGCTCTCACCACAGAGCCCACTTTGGATCCTCTGTCTCTGTCTCTCTCTGCCCCTCCCCAGCTTGTTCTCTCTCTCTCTGTCTCTGTCTCTCTCTCTCAATAAATAAATAAATAAACAAACTTACAAAAGAAAAAAAGCCATAAAAAATAAAATAAAATAAAACAGATCATGAAAAGTATTATGAAGAAAATAAGACAAGTTGAAGGCATAAGTCCTGACTGGGCAGGAAGGCTGTCTCATCAGGGCGCTCAGAAAGGACCATGCAAAGATGACCCTAGAGCAAGGCCTAAGTGATTTCAAGGAGCTGGGCTCCTATGGGTCTTAAGGGTAAAAGCTGGGAGGCAGGAGTGTGCCTCCTGTGCTCAGAAGAGGGAAAGGCCAGTGTGGCCGGCACAGAGAACAGGGAGAGGGGTGCAAGAAGAGGCCGGGGAGCCAGCAAACGGTAGTTCGTAATTTTTCTGAAACAGCAATGCGAAGCCATAAAAAGATTTTTAGGAACAATATGATCTAATTTTGTTTTTAATTACCAGGGATAAGCCCTCTCACGGGCTAACATCATTTTCCAACTTATACTTTGTTAAGCTAACATTTTCAAGACTACTTCCTCCAAGGACCATGTGCAGAAATTCCCAGCTTCCTGGGTTGACGCATTAATGGTTGAAGAGTTTGATTTCCTGCAGGTGTGGGTAGCTGAGTTTAAGTCTCCATCTACATACCTATCTCGATCTCCATATCTATAAAGCATGTATTCCTATTCAGTTCTACTTTATTTAAAGTGTAAAATAGTGAAGTATCTGGGCAACTGGGTGGCTCAGTCGGTTAAGCAGCTGACTTAGGCTCAGGTCATCATCTCATGATTGGTGGGTTTGAGCCCCACATGGGGCTCTGCGCTGACAGCTCGGAGCCTGGAGCCTGCTTCGAATTCTGCGTGTCCTTCTCTCCCTGCCCCTCCCCCACTTGTGCTCTGTCTCTCTCTCTCTCTCTCTCTCTCTCTCTCTCTTTCTCTTTCAACAATAAACATTAAAAAAAATTGTAAGTGTAAAATAGCCAAGTATTAATAGAAAAGAACAGAATAATTATGGAAGTTATAACACTGTGAGAAAAGATATACATTATATAAACACAGGCAACTGGGCAGCACAATGATTGCCTGGGAGCTACAGCATTAGAAATCCAATCCTGGGCTGCTTCAGCACTTGAGAGCCTTGAACTCTCTCTGCCTTTCTTGACACAGTCTCCCCAGGGATGGTTTGGGGAGAGGGGGAGGTAATTTTACTTTAATCATATAAAAAGATTCTCAGGCAGTTTTTTTTTTATCTCAATCAAGAAAGACCTATAATTGTTTTTTTACATATGGAGTGAATTCTCCCCTGTGTTTTATCACTTCTTAGCCAACCCTGACCCTTCCATCTATCCTCAAGGAAAAAAATCACTTGAGGTGAAAAGTAAGCACAGACTATTGAGAATATGTTCCAGTGTAATGTTTTTTTGTTTTTTATTTTTATTCTCTAGTAAAAAGACATTGTCCTATTTTACTAATGGATGATAATTTATACTCCTTTCCCAGGCAGAAGAAAATAGTTCCGCTCCCTGGTTTCAAGGACATTTGCATAGAATACAACATAAACTTCTAGCTGAGAAATAATGCATTTTCTTCAAAAACATCTGTTGTCAACCTAAAACTAATTCTGAGGGCCATAGAATCCAAAACAGTTGAGGAAGATCAAATAAGAAATGATCAAAATCTCTACGGTCTTTCTGAAAAAGAAGAGAAAATCCAATGCAGGGGAGGGACCAGCATGGGCAGGGGGAACAGGCAGTGTGCCGAGAAGAGATCTGAACAGCCAGAGTCAGCATCAAGTGTCATATTATCACAGCAGGGGAAACAAATAAAAAATAAAATATTTTAAAAGCTGTGCTTTAAAATGTTGTCAAAGGAGTTTGTTGAATAAGGAAGAAAATTGCAACGACGGTGTTCTTTTTTTAATGTTCTGTATTTAATGACAGACCACTGTGATTTGTGGGGAAGAAAATGAGATCAGCAGAGGTAAGGGTATCCCTAGATGTGCACTTTCCCCCTTCCCCAACCACCCTTTCCCCCACCAGACACTCAGAATAGAAACTGTCCAATCAAATTAGAGTAGTATGTATGTATATATGCGAAGGTGTGTATACATATACACACATATATATATGCACATGGGTATATAAAACAGCAAATATTTGTGTCGAAAATGGAATCTCACAGTCATTTTTATACCCACATTTATAGCACTCCCAGGTGAGCATTTCTGTGCTCTGAGAATTACTAAGTCTTCTTCATTCTTTTTTTTTGTTTTAATGTTTTTTTTTATTTTGAGAGAGAGAGACAGAAAGAGAGAGCAAGCAGGGAAGGGGGAGAGAGATAGGAGGACAGAAGATCCCAAGCAGGCTCTGTGCTGACAGCAAAGAGCCCAATGCAGGGTTCAAACTCACAAACCAAGGGATCATGACCTGAGCCAAAGTCGGACACTTAACTGACTGAGCCACCCAAGCGCCTCTCTCTCTCTCTCTCTCTCTTTTTAATTAATTAATTTATTTTGAAAGAGACACAGTGCAAGCAGGGGAGAGTCAGAGAAAAGGAGAGAGGGAGAATCCCAAGTTTACTCTACTCAATTGGTATGCAGAGTCCAACACAGGGCTCAAACTCAGGAAACCGTGAGATCATGACCTGAGCCGAAATCAAGTGTCCCATACTTAAGCACTTAACTGAGGCACCCAGATGCCCTGGCTTCTTCATTCTTATTTCAATAGCTTTTTAAATATAATAGATGAGGGGCGCCTGGGTGGCGCAGTCGGTTAAGCGTCCGACTTCAGCCAGGTCACGATCTCGCGGTCCGGGCTGATGGCTCAGAGCCTGGAGCCTGTTTCCGATTCTGTGTCTCCCTCTCTCTCTGCCCCTCCCCCGTTCATGCTCTGTCTCTCTCTGTCTCAAAAATAAATAAACGTTCAAAAAAAGAAAATTTAAATAAATAAATAAATAAATAAATAAATAAAATAGATGAAAACATGAAGTTTGATGACATCTCTGTGATTGCCAACTCACCTCACAAACAGTGGCATATGTGTCGTTCTGCATGGAAAAAAAGAAAAAGAAAGCCACTTAAAATCCTTAAAGTTGTAAATAACTTTAATGACACTTTGGTATATTTTTCTTTCAAATTAATTTCTTGCCTCACCATTGACAAACAACCAATAAAAACAATCAAGACCAAGAAGCCCAGAGTTGGGCCTTCTCTCCAGGCAGGCCACACTGTATGAACAGCTATAAAAATCATGTTTGCATCACTGGAAAAATGGAGGAGCCTGATGTCTACTAGAAAATCCCAGGCAACTAAGAGGTAATCTGTGATGGACCAGGTTAGCGAATGAAGAGGTGTTGGCAGATGCCCAGTGGAGACAGAGCTGAAATGGAAACCACCCACTGCTCTGGCTAGCAAAGGCCAGTAGGTTCCCCTGCCCAGACTGGCTGCTCCGATGCCCACTCTATTTCCTGGACTGTTGCCAGCAACAAATGGTACTTCCCATTCATTCACCCAGCAAGTGCTCTCTGAGCACCTGCTATGTGACCCTCACTGTGTCCTGTGCGGTAGACACGGTGTGAACCAGAAGGAGAGAGACCCACTCTGATGGGTTTACGTGTCAGAGCAAAAGATAGCAAACGCAAACTAAACAAGTAACGATCTTAGCTGAAATTTGTAAAAAGTGGTACCAAAAGAAAGGTTAAGAGTGCTTTTAGAATGTGTAATAGCTCCAAAATCCAGATAGCACCTGTTCCACGTTTTGGTAACTTCCATTCTATGGGGCACATAGTCACAAATGTGAGAGTCGGCCTAAGCAACTCCCATAATAGTGACTTCTGCGGACATATCATACAAGAAGAGCTATGAGCACCATTTGTAAGGAAAAGTTAATGTCCTTATTTAAATTTCAATGATATAGTTTCACTTATTAATAGAAAACAATATTAAAAATTACCCCCAAATTATCATGATTTAACCTCCAACCTGAACAATCTGAAAAAAGGAACCAACTCACTTTTAAATAACAAAATTCTTATTCATTAGATCTGAGTAATTACAGTGTATAGGGCCTCGTCCTTAGGGAGGAGATTCTATTATTATCCTAATTTATTGATGAGGAAAGAAAGTACCCAGAGGTTAAGTACCTTACCTAGTTATACACTAAATGGCAAAGCTGGGATAAATTAAAAATCAACTATTTGGGGATGTATTTTCTACATAGAGTGGAGTGAACGTAGGGGCTATGATTCCTGGATTAGGTTGCTGCCGTGTTCCCTGCAGAGAAACTTTCAACATGATCTAGGGCCTTGCTATCCAAGTGTAATCCAAGGGCTACAAGCATCACATCACCTGGGAGCATGTTACAAGTACAGAATCTCATGTCCCACCCAAGATCTACAGAATCAGAATCTGCATTTTAACAAGATCCTTAGATTACTGTGCTTTAAATTTTGAGAAGCGTAAGACTAGGAAATTTAACAAAGGCCTGACATTCTACTAAAAGGCCTTTATGGTTTGGAGCAATTGAACATTCCTGGGTTCCATGGTTTTCATTAAACTCCCTTGGTCTCCAGTTGCATTAGTAATGTTTATCTCAAATTATGTATCATTCAGGCTATCATGCTTTTCCTTTAGAGTCAAGCAAACTAATTGAAAGCCAGTGGGAATTCAAATGGGAATCCTCCTAGATGACTTTTCTCTTGAAGGCATTATTAGTATCAAAACAGAAACATAATTAATACTTACACACTTTAAAGGACAGTTTTCCTGATCTACAGAGTTCCAAAAATGACATCCTTGGATGCACTGCAAAAGATAATAAAGAGACAATGGTGACTAAAGAAGTGTGACTTTTTCTTGTTACTTGGTAGTACAACTTAGTAACAAAAAGTATTTTAGAAATAGATATCTACCCAGGAATCCGTGGCCTCAGAAGGATCAAGACTTTTGAAATTCTAAGCAGAGCCCTCCTATCTACAGGCAGAGCAGGGCTTGGTGTGATTCACTACAGGGCTGCGGGATTGCTGAGTACAGGTGGGGTGGGGTGGGGTGGGCAGGCCTAGAAGCCAGAGAGCACCCAACCTTCAGGGAACACACTGTCCACCGGGTGGCTGGCAGCAGGTAAAGTCCTGGACAACATGGCATCGAGCATACTGCGCGTCCTTGCCATGTCCTCACGCACAAGCCAAGCCCAAGGGTGCCTGGGTGGCTCAATTGGTTAAGCATCTGGCTCTTGGTTTTGGCTCAGGTCATGATCTTAAAGTTCATGAGTTTGAGCTCCACATCGGGGCTGTCAGTGCAGAGTCTGCTTAGAATTCTCTGTCCTCCTCTCTCTGCACCCACCCCACTTGTGTGCTCGCTCTCTCTCTCTCTCCCTCTCTCTCTCCCTCAAAAGAAAGAAATAAGCTTAAATGGTTAAAAAAAAAAAAAACAAAAAAACAAGCAAAACTCAAAACTGGGAACCCAACCAGAAGGCAGCATATCAAAACCTAAATAGATCAACAGCTTGGGAAGTCTGTTCATGTTTATATTTTGAGTCACTAAACACTTGTTGAATTAATGGATACAGGTGCGGGAAGGTAATAAAACCATAAGTGTAATTGTTAGAGGAAACACTGGAGACCATCTAATCCAACCCTCTCAGACAGCATATAATAAAACTAAGTCTCAGAAATATTAAGTATTTATCCAAAGCCACACAGTAATGTAGAACCAGAATCACAGAGTTGGATTTGTCCTGTGTTCTTTCCTCTTCAAGACACTGTGCCTGAGTTCATTTTTGAATATTCTACAATTCTGACGTCTCACTATTTTCAATTGAGTTTCCTCCATCAAGGACCAATAAATGAGACTTTACTTAGGGAACATTTTCATTGTAATAAAACCTGACCATTGGCCCATTTTTATCAATACAAACACTATGAACTTCCAGACAATGGAAGCGATTACTCACCGGTTCACTCAGGTTATATGGCATGCCAATGTCAAGCTGCCTGCCCTGAAGTGAAGAAGGAGATAATAAATACCAGCTATCAATATTGTGTTCAGTACAACTACCACACCTTTTTATAAAAAGCTTCCTGGAATAGCGTTGCCTCCTCCGCGCTTTCTGACTAGAAAGTACAATGTTTTAAAGTCATTAAATCAGTCCCGAAATCAGGTAAAATGCCAGTGCAAATTGTAAGATGGAATGTCTAAGAACTCTGCAGAAATGATAAAGGTGGGAGTGGGGATATGACTGTAAGGAGTGGTTGAGGACATTGGATAGATTCTCACACGGTATTAAATAAACCTGCGACTTTAGTCAATTCATCCATTTAAAGGACTCATAGGTTAGAGATGAATTATGTTCAGATTTTTTAAAAGTCACCTTACTTACTAAGAAGAGAGAAGAAATACAAATTCAGAAGTTTACATATAGGAAAACATCAGATTACTCTTTTTTTCTCATATTTTCACAAATTTTAAGATCTTTTTGTGCTGGGGTAAACTAAAAGAAATAGGAACTAAGAGGGAAAAATCCATCAATTGTTCATCCTTTCCATGATCATCACGTGAGTGGAGCCCTTGGCAAATAGAAAGGCTTACAAAAGATGGCAATATTAGGCCTATGATAATCATACATGTGCCCGAACAGTGTTGTATGGATATGATCTAATTTAGATCACTGCCTCACTGACTGATTTAGAATTAGGAGTAGAGGATAACTAAGTGAATACTCCTAGTACCTCTATATTGCTCAGAACCTCCCCTGAAAAGTTGCTGAATTTGAACCATTGAATTGGAAAAGACAATTAATCCAGCAAAGAGCATGCCATCTATCCTTAGCTGTCCCAGCACTGCAAGCAAGATATGTTCCAGGAGATGGTAGAAAATCCCAAGGGGCCCTGTATGTGGTTTAGGCATCTCTTGTGGCTTTCTGAATAGCCCACTATTTTCAGAGGAAAGAGAAGATCTGTTTATCACTAAGTTCACTGAGCACTCTCTCCCCTTCTATGTAAGCACCATTCATTTTGTACTTCACTCTGTCCTTAGTACCTACAACAGTCCAGAATGATAAGAGGTGTTCAATAAATACATATGGAAGGAATAAACACATAAATTCAAGATGGTTTATTCCACAGGAATGCTCCAGAAGTCCTATCTCTTGGAAGTCTTATACAGTGGCCTACCACTGTGGGGATTTACTTGAGAAGTAATCAGACACAGGAGCCAAAGAACCAATGTTGCCTTTTCCACTCTCATTTGATGTGTCAGTGAAGATTCCTCTAACCTGCATTCCTTAACCACTTATGCTTAACATGTTTTGTTTTTACATAATAAGTACTTAGAGAGTAAGAACTGTATCTTTTAGATTAATTTTACAACCAGGTGCACAATAGTACTTTGTTTCCACAATTTTGTTCAAAATGAAGCTTTTGATTCTCCTTTATATGATTGAACCACAATCATATAAAATCAAATGTAAGAGTCATTTTGCAGTCGAATTTTCATATCCCTTCAAAAATCTGTTAGCTCATAAAAACAACAGGGTGGATGCTGGGTAGATTCTCCACTCCATTTTACTTTATCTTTTTTTCATTTTTAAAGGTTTTATTTTTAAGCAATCTCTGCACCCAACATGGGGCTTGAATTCACACCCCCAAGATCAAGAGTCCCACGCTCCACTGACTGAGCCAGCCAGGCACCCCTCTCGGTTCCATTTTAAACAATAAGTTAACAGATGTTTCTTGGTGACCACAAAGCCATATTGTAACAGTACTGAGTCAAGACTAAATTTAACAGGCTGAATGGAAAGCCCATCAAGTGGTCTTGGGCAAGGTAGCCTCATGAGTCAGGTCTATAGGGTTATGATGAAACAGAGTTTGTCAACACACGTCTCTAATCTCATGGTATTCTCCACCCCACTCTTCATCATCATTATAGCCACCATTCAGTGAGTGGCTCCTATGTTCCAGGCACTCTACAAGGTGTTTTACACTAAATCTCATTCAACATCTCAACAGCCCTACTAAGTAGGCATTATTTTTAACTCCATTGTACAACTGAGACACAGGGAGGTTTAGCAAATTGCCCAAGAGTTAAAATTTAGAGATCTGAAAGTTGTCTCCAGAGCCTGTGCTCTTAACCAAAGCAAATTCATGTTCCTTACTTTACAGTTAGGATCCTTACCAGTTTACCTTAGCTCCATCTATTCCAGTGATCTGCTTAAAACACGCAATCCCAGTCCTGGATCTCAAATCTTCTTAACCCATACCTACTTCTGGGCACAACCTTGTCTACTCTGCCCACCTCAGCCAGAACTAATATCATTTCCATACTTTCAACCCTGGTAAATGCAGAATAGTCTGCCTTTTGGTCCCATATGCGACACTTGCTCGTGATGTGATATTTTCAAAGTCACCTGTGCTGTCTAAACTTAGTACTCTCATCAGAGACATAAATGAGATAACATTAAGTTCACAAAACTCTGCGAGGACTCAAATAATAATGTATTAGTTATAATAGTACAGTACCAGGAACTTGGAAATCTAGTGGTAATGTTATGTGCAAACATGCTGTAAACAGCTTTTTGCAGATGTATCTTTGGTTAGTTAAGTAATAATCTCAGATACATTTCTTGATGTGCAATTGTACATGAGAGTGCTGGTTTATCCCAACTTTGCCAACTATAAATGTTTTTCATCTTTGCCAACATAATGCATATTTTTGAATCAGGCTTCCTAAGGCATTCCCACTTCAAGATTGTAGAAATATTCTTCCATAATTTATGCTAAAATTTCTATGGGGTAAGTTTTGTTTTCTTTTTGTTATTTGTGTATATTTAATAACTTTTTCACACTACTTTTTTAAACACACTATTTTTTTTTTTAATTTTTTTTTCAACGTTTTTATTTATTTTTGGGACAGAGAGAGACAGAGCATGAATGGGGGAGGGGCAGAGAGAGAGGGAGACACAGAATCGGAAGCAGGCTCCAGGCTCTGAGCCATCAGCCCAGAGCCCGACGCGGGGCTCGAACTCACGGACCGCGAGATCGTGACCTGGCTGAAGTCGGACGCTTAACCGACTGCGCCACCCAGGCTCCCCTAAACACACTATTTTTTAATACCTCCTGGAATCTATTTTGAATCTGCCAGTATTGTAGTTAGGTTTTTTAAATTTTGTTTAAACTTTTTTTAAAGACTTTATCTTAGAGCAGCTTTAGATTTAGAGCATAATTGAGATTAAGGTATGGAGATTTCCCAAATACCTTCTGCTCCCACACATGCATAGTCTCCCCCTGTTATCAATATCACTCATCAGAAGAGTACAATTTTTACTAAGGATAAATCTACATGGACACAATATAATCACTCCAAGTCCGTAGCGTGCCTTAGAGCTCACTCATGGAGTCATATATTCTGTGGGTTCGGACAAATACATAGTGACGTATATCTATTGCTGTATCACACAGAGTATTTTCACTATTCTAACAATCCTCAGTGCTCTATTCATCACCCACCACCACCACCACCACCACCACATACAAACCCATTCCTCACAACCACAGGTCTTTTTGTTGCTTCCATAGTTTTGCCTTTTCTAAAATGTCATGTAGTTGGAATCATACGGTATGTAGTCTTTTCAGATTGGCCTTCTTTCACTTAGTATATACCTTGAAGTTTCCTCCATGTCTTTTCCTGGCTTGATAGCTCATTTCTTTTTAGCTCTGAATAATATTTCCTTGTCTGGATGTGCCACAATTTACTTATCCATTCACCTACTGAAGGAAGGTATTTTTTGTTCTAAATAAATAGCTCTACTTTGGTCTGAATTGCCATCTTTATCATATTCCCCACACCCTTAAGTGCCTGGTTTAATTTCTAGACTGTCTTCTGTTTTACTGGTCTGCCCATTTGCACACCAATACAAATGGTGCTAATTTCTGGATATTTTATGGAATGTTTGGATTGTTCTATTATCTTGTTATAAAGTTATATATCAATATACGAGAAAGGTACTGATGTTTGTGCTTTTTTAAGCAGGATAACCTTCTGAACTCTATTGTTTCTAACAGTCTTTTATTGAGTTGAATTGATGCTTCTAACAGCATTTCTCAACAGCAGTTCCTCAGTTGTTGGGACTTGTTACTCAAAAAAAAAAAAAGTTTTGTTGCCAAAGAATATCAGAAAACTATGATTAAACAAATCCATTAATATATTGTTGTGGCCTGTGAATCTACAAAAAGCTGGCAAAAAGCATTTCCATAAGTTATTTGACCATGAGTCCCTTTTGTCTCTCTTTCATAAAGGATCCCACAATACTAGGGTTCTGAAGACCACTAATTATTTTTTGTTCTCTGCAGCACAGGCACATATAACTCAAAAATGTCAAGTCAGTTAACACACTCAACTAACATACAGATCCCCAACTGATGTAAAATACTCCTGTTCATGCATAGAACTATGATTTGTGCATTAATGGACAGCAATTCTAACATTCCTTTGGACCAGACTTCATGTTTCTTTTTAAAAGGCAAAGATTCTGCCTCACTATCAAGAACCACCCGGTGACATCAAAGATTTTACCTTCACAGCCAATGTCCAGGCTAAAAGAATGGAGCACAAAAATATTCACACAGTATCATAAACTCCAGCACTTTCCATATCCTTTCCCCTGATCCATGGCTATGCTCACTGTTTATTCACCTAGCTTTTGTCACTCCAGGTCCTGTGTGGGAGGCCCAGATGGAGAACATTTATTACAGTCACCAGTGAAATTGGCAGACCGTGTCTCTTGCAGCCGCCACCACATCAGCTGTGCCTTTGTCTGTAGGTGGTAAACGGAAGGCAGTGCAACAGGGAACAAACTGTCCACTCCTACTGCCTGAGACCAAAGGAGCCCACACAAAGGCAAGAGAAAACTAAACCTAACTGAAAAATAAAAGAAAAAAAAAATAAAACAAATAAACGGGAGGCTACAATCGTGGAAGCAACCAACATCAGTTTTGATAGTGTGGGGAAATTAACAAATTATGGTCGTACATTTATCGGATGGAAATATTCTAAATATATTCAAGATCTTGTTTCCATAAAAACTTCAGGATATAGGAAAAACTTACAATGTAATGTTAAATGGAAAAGGTGAGTGCCCAACTGTATGTAAAATTACATACATGTTAGAAGAAAGAATACTCTTTTCTTTATTCTCTATTTCTTCTCTATCTTATAAATATTTTACAATGAGTATATGTTCTTATTATGATCAGAGAAAATGTTTCATTTTTTTAGTAAAGAAAACATTTAATAGTCTTATTCTTCCATTTTTAAGTTTGGATGACAACTGTAAAAACCTAAAGCATACAATTCTACATTAATGGCAATGAAGTCTTCAACAATGAATTGTATAAAATACCAAACTTCTTTAAAAAGTGCTACTATCCATAGCAAGCTTGGGTAGTGTTTTAAACTATATTTTAAATGAAGCCAGAAGAGTGTAACATGAATAAGTCTGTTTTTTATCTGCCACGGATTTCTACCTCCAATACTTCAACATGACAATGAGTACTGTATTTGGTACTTTTATTATTCTAAAAAGTAGGACTATAAGCAGTATAACCTTTTAAGCTATCTTGCTATTTCCTTTGTCTTTACATAAGAAGGGTGCATCTTTCCGTGGCTAGAATGTATTTAGTTTTTACGGTTGATTCAGTGGCTGTTTTAAGGACAACTGAGTCACAATAACTGAAAGATATGAAACAATGTATATAGGAAGGGCGACACCCGGAAATGAGAAGGAAAACATAAATTTTCTAACCAAAACACTCATAACTGAAAAAAATTACAAATGCACAGACAGAAGTAAAGCAATTTAAAAACGATTCTTGCTTTTCAAATAAAATGTTGTTCTATGTGGCATCTGTATCTGCTTCCTTGGGCATCCACCTGCCGATACCTCCATCCATCCACAATATAAACAGTACTGCCTGCCGTCTGCAGCTAGTAGGCATTGCCCTGTGGCCAAACCTATTTCTGACTTCAAGACAAACAAATGGTTTTGTAATAAATGAGTTTAAATTGATACTTTTAAAGCATGCAAAATTTATTGCATTGAAGCCTCTGTAACCCAAGTCCTATGCCTCCTCACACACACACAAATCTATGAACAGATAACTTAAAGAACTAAAATAGCTCCCCTACCTTCTGTAATTAAAAACATCCCTAATTTATTTTGGAAAAAGAATCTTTCTGGCCTCGCTACCACTTCTTAGGAGAATATCTCATAAAGAAAAAATACCTCACTCATTTGCAACAAGCTGAATTTTCCATGTTCCAGTTCCTGCAAAGACAAATATTAGACCAGCAAAACTTACCAGGTTAGTCACACATGACTTTAGGCAGCTGTTTAAAACTGTACACTGTACCACAGAAATCCATATGCAGCCAAGACTCACAAAACTGACAAGTTTCGGACCAAGCCAGGAAATGTTCTTCATCACTTCACCAATGGCGACTTTCAGGCGACTGTTCTCATTTTCTCCATTTCACTACATCGGTTCTTTAAGTTTCAGTTGAAAGGGTGGCTCGTGGAGTTTGGGTTTTTTTTTTTTTTGACATGTTAGAATATCTTTGCCTTATAAAATAGTATTTACGTCTTTTGCTTTAGACCTTTGAATCGTAGACAGCTTGTAACATTCACAGAGCAGCTATTTCATAATTTCGTTTCCTTTTACTCTCATAAAGAAGATCACCTGCTGTCTAAAGGTTAGAGCTTACAAGTGCGCTTCGCAGGGGGAAGGAAACCACGTAGAAAACGCAAACTGCATTTCAGCAAGCGTGTGACACGTGCGCAGTCTGAAACCGGAACACTCGAGATCATCCACCCCTTCACTTCTCTGAGGTTGGTTCAGCTACGCAGGAAACTGGGTTTGGACCGTCTACGCTTTAGCAAACGGTGACACTATTATAATGAAGAATTATCAGAAAAATGGAATCAAACGATGCTACGGGGGGGGGGGGGGAACAGAACGCTTTGAAATACATATTTTGAAATTAAAAAGCAAATAAAGCTGAAATTAATAGACAAATACTCGGAGGGTGAGTAAAGACAAGGAAGTTTGTTAGCGCACTTTGAGAACTTCACTACATATTAACTAAAATACTGCCTTATCAAGGCTATTGAGACAGAGAGCTAAAACTAGCCGCTCTCTAAGATATGTACAAGTGTAGCTCTCTTGAAAAGGAAATACTGTACAATTTCAATGAGTCGGACATCAAGATAAAGTTAAGAATTTCAAATCCACAAGGTACAGAAGTGAGTCATTCTGGAGAGCTACTTTTTAGATTGCTGGGGGTTAACTCGTTAAGGCCAGATAGTTTTGTGTTTGCTGTTTTTTCTTATGACTTAAGTATCCATGTCTTTTTTTCCTAAATTTGTTTTATGTTTTATTTTATATTTGAGACAGAGAGAGAGACAGAGCGCTAGCAGGGGAAGGTCAGAGAGACGGAGACAGAATCTGAAGCAGACTCTAGGCTGTGAGCTTTCAGCACAGAGCCCGACGTGGGGCTCGAACTCTTGAGCAGTGAGGTCATGACCTGAGCCGAAGACAGACGCTCAACCTACTGAGCCACCCAGGTACCCCAAACTTCCATGTCTTCTTCTTCTTCCTCTTCTTCTCCTTCTTCTTCTTCTTCCTCTCCTTCTTCTTCCTCTTCTTCTTCTTCTTTGCCTTTGTCTTCATCTTCATCTTCTTCTTTTTCTTTTTAATTAAAAAAACAAAACTTTGAAAAAAACTTTGAAAAAAAACTTTAATAATTAAAAAAAATGAGGTAATTGCTTTGGGCCCTAATCCAATATGATGGGTGTCTTTTTTTTTTTTTAATTTACATCCAAGTTAGTTGGCATATAGCTCTATACCATGTCTTCTTAAATAAATTATACGAACATAACAAGCTTTTCTTATTGGCCCCAGGTTCTCATTGTGAGCAATACATGCCTGGGTTTTTTTTAATTTATTTTATTTTTTTTTTTAAGTTTATTTATTTTTGAGACAGAGAGAGACAGAGCATGAACGAGGGAGGGTCAGAGAGAGAGGAAGACACAGAATCCGAAGCTGGCTCCAGGGTCTGAGCTGTCAGCACAGAGCCCGACGCGGGGCTCGAACTCACAGACCGCGAGATCATGACCTGAGCCGAAGTCGGACGCCCAACCAATTGAGCCACCCAGGCGCCCTGGGTATTTTTTTTAAAGCTAAACATCTTTGAGCAAATGTTGATGAAACTGCTCTATAACATAAAGACAAACGGTACTGACTCCAGAATTGACCCCTAAAGCTTGTTGTCTTGAAAAAACTTCTACCTGATCTTTGCCACCTGGTCTTTGTTCATTCTCTCCATTTTATTTTCATTTTTTTTAACATTTATTTATTTTTGAGACAGAGAGAGAGAGAGAGCATGAACAGGGGAGGGTCAGAGAAAGAGGGAGACACAGAATCTGAAACAGGCTCCAGGCTCTGAGCTGTCAGCACAGAGCCCAATGCGGGGCTTGAACCCACGGACCGCAAGATCATGACCTGAGCCGAAGTCGGAGGCTTAACCGACTGAGCCACCCAGGGGCCCCCATTCTCTCCATTTTAAAGAATGCAGATTAAAGAATATACAACCCTCTGATTTCTTGGTCAGAGGAAAATGGCCATCTTTCCACAAAATACACATTTAAGTCAGAGAATAAACTTCCTTGTCTAAGGGATTTCCTCATTCTAACGAAAGTCATCTTCTTCACTGTGGTACCTATGTCTTGTGCCACATTAGCACAAATAATATTTATAACATTTACTTCCTTAACAGAATGGACCGCTAAGTACTTCCTTGATGTAGCTTTATTGGGGGAAGGTGAAAAAGAAATAACCTTCAATTTTTTTTTTTTTTTGGATACTAACTAGGTATGTATGTATTACGAAATATAAAAATTCTGATTTTGCTACCTCTAGGTACACTGTACATATATAAGATCAATACAATATAATACAAATGACACAGTCTCTGAGGACAATTTTCACTTATTATTTGCATTTTAACACTAAATTTAATCTCAAAATTTTATAGATATAACTTATACCCTTTTTGTTGGTTTCACTCAAACTTAAAAAGTATGATTTGTTAAAAAAGACTGCAAACAAATAAAAAATGTGGAACGTTTCATGAATTTGTGTGTCATCCTTATGCAGGGGCCGTGCTAATCTTCTCTGTATCGTTCCAGTTTTAGTATATGTGCTGCCCAAGCGAGCACAAAATAGCCTTCAATTTCAAGTTCTTGTGCTTTTTCTGTTTTTTGGAATTTAACTGGCATTTAGTTACACTCATGAAAAATGGACTGTGTTCAAAGATATTTGGTATGGAATTACTTATATCAAGAGATTGGAAACAATCTAACAGTCCAATAATATAATACTGGATCTCAATCAATTCATATATCTTCTCCAGGTGATTTCTCTGCATGGGCTTGTTTGGACTTCTTCCCAGCATAATGGTCTCCAAGCAATTGGAGAGCTTACATGGTGACTCAGAGATTTTGTGCAAGTGCTCCAGTGCTAAGCTGCGTTGTCTTTTATGATTCAGCTTTAGAAGTCATAGTTACCTTTGCTGCATTTTATTGGTTGCCAGAGAGTCATAAAACTGCCCAGAATCAAGGAGGAAATAGGTCCCACCTCTTGATGTGAAAATAGCGAGATTTGAGAAGAACATGTAGAATGGAAGAGATTGTTGCACTACCTTTGGAAAATACAATCGGCCACCAAATGGGCAGTCATCATTTGCATCGTTCTAAAAGGCAGACATTTTATTATTTTTTAAAGTAATCTCTACTCCCAACATGGGTTCAAACTCATGACCCCGAGATCAAGAGTCACATACTCTATCCACTAAGCCAGCAAGATACCCCTGAAAGGCAGAAATTTTAGTTACCACAGTTTAGTTAAATAATACCAGTCCTCACACAATACAATCCAAACTTTAGTTAGGATAATATATTAACTGTGAGGAATTTCATTAAGTACAAACTTCTTTGCTATTTCTTTATTAGAATGAGTTTTACAATTCATTAGCAACAGCATTGATTTGATATGATCAAATATACCTGAGTTCTAAAATTATATACATTGAAAATATAGAGTGTACATTCTGAAACTCAATTGTACTCCATCAATATCATATAACTCCAGAGAAATGAAATTTTACAGTCATCAAAAGGAGTTCCAAACAATGACCTGTTAGACTACCAGACTGAAGAGGGGCCACACCAATATTCAAGGTCTTAAGAATTTGCCCTTGAATTCTTATTCATGACCTACCTCTGCCATCATCCCTTACTCCTTATCAGGCCCGCTAGAACCTGGTCATTGTCTACCATGGCACATAAGCTGAAACATGAAAATGGCCCAAAGATATATACTGGTTATCACCAGGGCAATAACTGTTTCTCTGGGGGGATATTTGGTGGCATGGTGGGGGGCGTGGGGTGGGGAGAAGGACGTCAGGGTCTGTCTTGTAAGTTCCTTGCACCCAGTGCATCTCATCTTTATGCCTCAGAGAAGGGATGATGCTACAGAATGAAAGAAGGAAAATATTAAACAATTAGCTTTTGAGTTTCAAGAACCAAGGTCCCAGCCTAGAGGAATGGAAACTTTTTTAAAAAGACACAGTTCAGTTTCTAGTCTGCAATTTCATTTTACTACATTATTATGAAATTAAAATTTCATTTTAGCCTGGGACCTCGGTGGTTGAAATGCAAAAGTGAGCTATTTGACATTCTTGTTCTCTGCGTTCCTCCCCTGAGGCTTGAAAATGGAAATGGGATCAATCAGTGCCTGCCTTTTGCTTCCTATAATGAAAGATAAAATCACAATGCAAAGGCTTAATTTGGGGTCTGGGTTGTTTTTGTTGTTTGGGGGGGGGGGGTTTGTTTTGTTTTGTTTTTTGTCTCTTTTCAAACTTTTATTCACCTCTAGGTGCTCAGGGGATTTCATTACCATTGCTGTTATTGCTACTATTGTGGTTCAGAGCCTATACCCTGCTGCTGCCATTCTGGAGCTTTTTCAGAAGCCATAAATTCAAAAAGGCTGTTTTTTTAAGTGGCCACTCCTTCTTTGTATGAGTTATTGAACAGTCATTAAAAACCAGCCCAGGGGCGCCTGGGTGGCGCAGTCGGTTAAGCGTCCGACTTCAGCCAGGTCATGATCTCGCTGTCCGGGAGTTCGAGCCCCGCGTCAGGCTCTGGGCTGATGGCTCAGAGCCTGGAGCCTGTTTCCGATTCTGTGTCTCCCTCTCTCTCTGCCCCTCCCCCGTTCATGCTCTGTCTCTCTCTGTCCCAAAAATAAATAAATGTTGAAAAAAAAATTTAAAAAAAAAAAAACCAGCCCAGAATTCTGCAGGTACAGTTAACCCCGGGACAGCATGAGAGTTAGGGGCACCGGGAGCCCTCCACAGTCAAAAAATCTGCACGTAACTTTTACCTCCCCCAAAACGTAGTTCCTAATAGCCTACTGCTGACCAGAAACCTCACTGAGAACATAAATAGTTGATTAGCATGTATTTTGTATGTTATAGCTATCATACACTGTATTTTTACTACAAATTAAGAAAAGAAACTAGAGAAAAGAAAATCTGAAAAATCAGCGTAATAAAGAGTTTTTAATGGTTGAAGGAAACCCGTGCCATAATGTTAGGTAGAAAGAAGTACATAAATCTCTATTATGTATTCTAAGACTGTCTCAATTATGAAAAACAAAAAGAAAAAAATGGGTAGAGATATACCAAAACATGTTTCTCTGGGTGGTGGTGGTGGTGGTGGTGTGTGTGTGTGTGTGTGTGTGTTTTAAGAAAACCTTCTGTTTCTTGATATTTTCTCCATTTCCCGTATTGTCTATGAACCACACACTACAATAAGCGTGTCATACATCCATTGCAGTCTTCAGACACATTTCACAGCACCCTCCCTCATCTGTTCCCCTGACTCCCTGTGTCCATGGCCCCCACCCCCTCTCAGGTGAACTTCCAAACAGCTGACTCACTTGTGTCGCCAGGTTGGGCTCTCAATCCTATCATCGGCTAGAATTTAAGGCACCCTCCTCATTCCATAGATGAGGGCTGCACAGAATCAATTTTGGCTGGATTTCTCCCTTTAAACGTGTGATTCACTTGCCATTTATTGAGCTTCTGCTCAGAGTCGGGGGTTCCATAAACTTCGGATAGACATCTGCAGGTTAGTATCTTCACAAATAATGTGCTCCTTGACCCCTGGTTCCTGCCACGCACTAGCTGCTGGCTGGACATCCTCCATCACCTCCACTAGCCTCCACGGCTCACTTTTGTGTTCAGAGTGTTGACACCCCTAAGGTTTGTCCTGACCCTGCTGTCTATAGACGAAGGACATCCCCCCACCACTCCTTCCAGGCACCCAGTGCCTTCTTAACCCTTGTTCGCAAGAAAAGTATTGCTTTTTATTTGATTCCCTCAAATACTTGCATTTTTGAGCCTTTTAATCTGATCATTGGCTAAAAGACATTAGGTCTTCATGGAAGATATTCTCAGTGGTTCAGACCGGATATTGGATGACAGTTTAAACATTTTACCCAAATCCAACCCTGGAGTGAAATGCTTTGGTAATAAAGAGGTTTTCAAATGCAAAGTCAGGCTCCTAAAATTTTCCTCTGCTCCCAGCCTCCAGAGGTAGAGAAGCCAGAGTCTATGGAGGGTTTTCACAGTTCCCCACCCTCAAGAGTGCTGCAACCTTTGTTCTCAATGAAGTTTCTCCATCCCCTGAGGTGCTGAGGCCCAGGGATCCCTTATCACACAGGATCACCAATGACCCTGCACATGGTCCCCCACACCCCCCACTGCCACCATCCTCTTGGGCTAGAATTGCTGCCGTTTCAAACCCTTAGCCCAGGCAGGAAATACAGGACTGAGAAAAGAAAACAACTGCCCAAGGACAGATGGTGGGCGGAGGTCAGGAAAGCACCCACGCAGATCAGATCGCAGATCGCAGATCGCAGATCTCCAAGGCAGGGAACTGACAGGAGATGGAGGTAAGGGAGGGAGGCGGAGACTTTGACCCATGAGAGCCAAGCCCCAGGACTTGCTTCTTCTAATGCAGTCATACATTTTAAGAAATGTCTGATGGGGCGCCTGGGTGGCGCAGTCGGTTAAGCCTCCGACTTCAGCCAGGTCACGATCTCGCGGTCCGGGAGTTCGAGCCCCGCGTCAGGCTCTGGGCTGATGGCTCGGAGCCTGGAGCCTGTTTCTGATTCTGTGTCTCCCTCTCTCTCTGCCCCTCCCCCGTTCATGCTCTGTCTCTCTGTCCCAAAAATAAATAAAAATGTTGAAAAAAAAAAATTAAAAAAAAAAAAAAAAGAAACGTCTGATCATAGTTGTAATTATTAAGTGACATGAGAAAAACTCCAACAGTGGCCTTATTCCAGATACTGAGAAAATAATAAAGGGGGAGGAAAAAAAGAAACCCTACTACTAATTAAATCACTTATATCACTGACCATTTATGACTAAGTAGTCCGAGCACAAAACCAAATAGTTTTGGATACCAACTTCAGACTTAAAAATGCCCTCCTTGGGGCGCCTGGGTGGCTCAGTCGTTTAAGCGTCCAACTTTGGCTCCAGTCATGATCTCGCAGTTTGTGGGTTCGAGCCCCGTGTCGGGCTCTGTGCTGACAGCTCAGAGCCTGGAGCCTGCTTCAGGATTCTGTGTCTCCCTCTCTCTCTCTGAAAAATAAAATAAAACATTAAAAAAAAATTGTTTTTAAATGTCCTCCCAAGAGTACATCAAAGTTCACCTAGGAAAGAGAAGAAGGGGAATCTTTAAGATTTCCTTGCTTCAAAAATTATTGCAGTGGTAAAGAGAGGCTCTTGGTACAGCAGGAAATGGAGAGTTTATGAGGTGGTAGACATGGTATTAGGTTCCAGTGCACTTTATTTCTCTTTCCCCACCACAGGTCCCTAGAGCCAAAGCCCACACCTTTTCTATCTTCTGGCACTAGTACAGTAGTTAGAACATGGACTCCATGTGTGCCTACATCCAAACCTGGCTCCACCTGTGAGCTCAGTGACCTTAGCAGTTACTTCATTTCTGTCCTCATCTGGAAAGGCAGACAACAGATTCAATCTCAAAGTTTTAGTACCTGCCACGTGGTAAGTTCTTAATAAATTTCTTCCTGTTTAAGAATTTTGTCACCTGAGATACTCTGGTTGGTCCAGTTGAAATGGTCATAATGATTTGTTAAATGAATATTCGACAGTTATTGAGTACTTACTATTTGCCAAAGAATCTGCAAGGCACTATGAAGACAACAGTAAACCAAACAGATCAAAATCCTTGCCCTTATTTGGATAGGGGCCAGAGAAGGACTAAACAGATGTACACAGGTAAAACGTGTGCACAGTTGTTATATGGTAATAAATTCTAAAGAGAAAAAGGACAGGTTTGCAGGAATAGAGGGCTAAGTTTGCAGGTTGCTAGTTTAGATATTATAGCATTATGTGAACTCTACATAAGTTTGTTTATTATTAAGTGAGATATAAGTTTGTTATTTTAATTGGAATGGTGAACTAGCCTTTGCTAATATAAAATGGGTTATCTGCTCACAAATATGAACGTTTGCACATTGTTTTCTTTAGCTATTTATATAACTCAAAAGATTTCTCAATCTCAACTACTTTCAAAGAGAGTACTTTGACCACTTACAAGTAAAGATTACAGCTGAGAGCCAAGTGCTTTCTTTCAGAAGCTCTCACGGCTACTAAGATGATATAGGCAGTTTAAACTCAGGGAGGATGAAGAAACAGGAAACCATGACTTCAGATTTAGTTCTTCATTAAATCACCTGATCTGTATTTGCAAATATTGCACAAGTCTGTCAGACAAAGTTTCCAATTGTATCCTTCGCTACAAAGAAAGAAATTTTACAATGCAAAATGATTGCAAACCCCTTCTAAAAGGGGGGGTTTATAATAATACAACTTACATTTAAAATAATTAATATTTATTGGGGCGCCTGGGTGGCTCAGTCGGTTAAGCATCTGACTTCAGCTCAGGTCATGATCTCACAGTTTGTGAGTTTGAACCCTGCATCGTGCTCTGCACTCAGTGTGGAGCCTGCTTGGGATTCTCTCTCTCTCTCCCTGGCTCTCTGCTCCTCCCCCTACCTGCACTCTTTTTCTCTCTCTCTCAAAATAAATAAATAGACTTTAAAAAATAAATAAACAAAATAATTCATATTTATATAAATTGCTGTTATCTGTAAATCATTATGTTTAAATTCTTAATTCTTATATTTAAATTGTTGAATTTTGAGTTGAATTGTTGAATTGTTTAATTATTACTAAAATATAATTTATGATATATTATTTTTAACTCAATAATATAATATATAATATACTCAAATATTATTAAATATATTAAATAGTACAATTTAGTATTACTAAAAATATATTTCACAACATAATTTAGACCACCACGTTCCCAAGATCTCCATGCCCTGTGTTTTTTAATCTTCTCCCTGGGAGAACCCTGATAGCAAAGCAGAATTAACGAGTTAAGTGGGGGATAATGGCCATCACTGGACTTAAGCTTTGAGTTTTGAGCTTCTTATGAGCTCAAATTTTCTTTGTATCTCCAATTTTGGTTTTAAAATTCATGTCAAATTAGCATTTAACTCCATAACATGTTTTAATATAAATAGCAGTGAAAAATTGAGGGAACACTGGACCTACCTAGTTGCAGATTTCTTCAAGCGAGATCATATTTGTGTTAAGACATTTTCAGTTTTCAGTTTCTTATTCTGATTCTTAGCCAAGAGCTTCTAAATTGATACAGTGTAATAAAAGCCAGAATGTAAACTGATAACAGATAATATGAAACCCTCGCTCCCCTCACATCTTGCAGGTGATACAGAAATGTTTGTGGGTGATGACTATGCGTATCAAACGGGAAAAGTTTTGATGTCAAAAATTCACAGTAAGAACTCACTATTTTCTCTGGTAGTTTGTTCCACCCACATGGGAAGGATGGGTCCTAATTAAGCCTCAGGAGCACAGGGCTGTTATTTACTAGTAAGATTTGTCCCAGATATTAAACATTCTTATCCAACCACAGTGCACCATATTCGGCCAAGATGGCTGTGTGTTCTAATATTACAGGTCGTGTGATTGCACAAAGCAGAAGAGCTCCTGTAGTCATTATTGTGCTTTTCCAGTTGCTTTTATATCTGCCCTGAATTCTCACTGAAACAGTCACTCCAAAACCCTGGCCCAGATGTTTTCAGGGTTCTGCTCAAGAGCCCAGCAATCCACTCCAAGCGATATATTTCAAGCGTGTCACAAAAGAACTGTGATGTCTTCCTTATGCAACCTCCATTCCGAATCTCCAGTTCCATCTGTTCCTCTGGAAACTGAATAGTCAGAGTTGCTCAGAGGAACCAGAAAGCCGGTAAATGAATCTCAAGTGACCCAGCTGGGAGGGCTGTGGTAAGAAAGCTGCCTCCCCGTTCACCAGGACAAGCGCTGCCCTGGTCAGGAGCGGACAGTCTGCCTGGAGGAACAGATGCACAGCTTCTCTACTCCCGACACGTGGGTCGCCGGATGCCAGTTCAGACTTCAGACACTTCAGTCTGTTCAGATCTTAATGCAGCACTTGGAAATGTGGACAAGACAGTCTACTGAAAACTAATTCTATACCAATACGCAGTGTAAAACTCTGTTGCTCCCCTGCTTACGCCACTTTGGTGCCTTCCCATTTCCCTTAGGATTGTTAAATTAATTGAATAAGAAAGCCATTAGACTGAAGTGGCTCTAAGGCTTTAGTTGCTTAAATAAGCAAACCAAAACCAAAGCCTGGAAATGCCTCAAGTTTAAGAAACTGAAACCTAGGAACAACCAGTCACGAACGAACAGCCGGCTAGTCTTTTCCCAAATAAGGCAACTGTTTAATCAGATAATTTCCTTGCTTTGCTCCTACACCTTCTCTACATAAGGACTTTCCCTAACTCCTGTTGGCAGAGTGCTCCTACCCGCTTCCAGCTCAGCACGGCCTGATTAGAATCTATATTTACTCCAATAAACTCTTAAAATTGTTGATATGCCTCAGTTTACCTTTTGAGAGTTCCAGGCTTAAAGTCCCTAAAATGTACGTGTTAGCAAAGATCTCCTCAGTCTACCTGCTCAGCTTTTCTCCCTCTGCTTTCCTTCTCCTACCTCACCCTCCAAGTAGCCAGAACTCCTTCTGGTTTCTTCTCTTTCCCTTGGGCCTTCCCTCATCAGTCTTCACTGCCCAGGAGACCCATACCTGTCTCCATCGGACTTATCCCACCCATCCTTCCATATCACTTTCCCAGGGGCACCTTCACTGACCCCTGAGACTAGGTTTGATTTCTTCATTGAACGGGCCTGTGGCTCCTTGCATGTTTTTGGTTTATTTTTGGTTTGGTTTTGTTTTTGTGGGGTTTTCTTCTTCTTCTTCTTCTTCTTCTTCTTTTTTTTTTTTTTTTTTGCTTAGAGTCGACACACATGTAGTTATTTGTTGACTGATTACTTTTTATTTCTATAAAGGTTGTATTCCATAGTATATTATAAATCCCTTGAGGGTAGCAGAGTTTTGTTTTGTTTTGTTTTGTTTTTTCACTGCTGATTCCTTGAACAATTTTAACCATAGGTTCAACCATGTGGAATGGCTGATATTTGAATATTTTGACCTTAAAAAAATACCAGTTTCAGATGCTTCAATCTAGTACCTGTTCAATAAATATTTATTTAAAACTGTGTCAAAAAGGCATCCATGTGAGGGGCACCTGGATGACTCAGTCGATTAAGCATCCCACTCTTAATTTTGGCTCAGGTGATGATCTCACAGTTTGTGGGACTGAGCTCCGCATCGGGCTCTGTGCTGACAGTGAGAAGCCTGCTTGGGATTCTCTCTCTCCCTCTCTCTCTGCCCCTTCCCCTTCAAAAATAAATAAATAAACTTAAAAAGACTTTTTAGGGGCGCCTGGGTGGCGCAGTCGGTTAAGCGTCCGACTTCAGCCAGGTCACGATCTCACGGTCCGTGAGTTCGAGCCCCGCGTCGGGCTCTGGGCTGATGGCTCAGAGCCTGGAGCCTGTTTCCGATTCTGTGTCTCCCTCTCTCTCTGCCCCTCCCCCCTTCATGCTCTGTCTCTCTCTGTCCCAAAAATAAATAAACGTTGAAAAAAAAAAAAAAAATTTAAAAAAAAAAAAAAAAAAAAAAAGACTTTTTAAAGTCATTCATGTGGTTTTTAGGCTGTGTGTGTGTGTGTGTGTGTGACAGAGACAGAGATGAGAGAGAGAGAGAGATCAGCTATTAGTATAACTGTTACTAGAAGAATCTTTTAAGTACCACTATTTTTTAAAAATTTCATTGGGTTTTACAGAGATTTTTCAAAGATAAATATAATAACGAATTCCAAAAATGGGTCCTATTTGAAATACAATTTCAGCAGTTTCCCTCTGCCGCTTTGATCTTAGGTCAATTTTCTATTTACCTAAATTTTCCCCCTTCCGTGAGATCGAACTCCCAACAGTCATCACTTGAGCTCCCTGGAGCCTCGTAGGTGAGTTCTGTGTGATTTCCTCCTGACCTGTGGAAGACGACCCAGGACCAGATGGAGATTTTTCACTGCCCTCCCCAACTCCCATGCTGAGCCTCAGGACGGATGGTAGGGCCAGAAGCCCTACTTCATTGTCCCCTCCTGAAATTGAACTGTTTAAATCTGTGACTGGTTCTCCCACCCGGGAGCTCCCCTCCAGAAACGCCTTATAAATCCCCGTAACATTTATAACTCTCCAGAATGCCTCTGGTTCAAGCACAACAACAAAAAATTAGGGGCACAGTAACACCAAGTCTAAGGCATCTGAGTTAAAGTCACTCTAAGGCATTTTTTAAAATATTCAGTTTTATTCCCCTCATAAATTCACCACCTCAGAGACTCTGGATAAGGGGAATTTTGAGGGAAGAAATCATTGAGGAGAATGAAAAAAGGCAGTAACAGGGGACATGACAAATACTGCATAGAAGACTGTCCCCCAGCCCAAAGGCCCATCGTTGTAAATTAAACGGTTTGTTCATCTCAAGTAAGCATTCAAGAGCTTACTCTTGCCAGCTCCGTGATAGTCGGTGCTTTAGAGGCACTGGCTTCCTGCCTTATGAATAAATCTTCCTGAAGGAGCTGCTTCCTTCTGCTTACAATAATTTGTTCTTCCTTCATCTTTGTTTTCTTGTAAACAGCCACTAGTGTTATTTTATGATTCATACCACTATCTTTTGCCTTATATTTAAAATGAGATTGTTTCTCTCAGGAGCTACTCCTCCAAGAGCTCTTTCTCACAGAAAGTTTGGGATAAACAGCTGTCTTCAGTGACAATCTACTGATTTGAACTTTTTATTTTTATTTTTTTTATTTTGAGAGAGAGCGCAAGCAGGGAAGGGGCAGAGAGGAAGAGAGAGAATCCCAAGCAGGCTCCGCACTGTTAGTGCAAAGCCCGATGTGGGGCTTGAACTCACGAACTGCAAGATCATGACCTGAGCTGAAATCAAGAGTTGGGCCCTTAAATGGGGTGCCTGGGTGGCTCAGTCCGTTAAGTGTCTGACTTCAGCTCAGGTCATGATCTCACGGTTCGTGAGTTCTAGCCCCACATCGGGCTCTGTGCTGACAGCTCGGAGCCTGGAGCCTGCTTCAGATTCTGTCTCGCTCTCTCTCTGCCCCTCCCCTGCTTATGCTCTCTCTGTCTCTCACAGATACATAAACATTAAAAAAAAATTTTTTTTAAGAGTTGGGCACTTAACTGACTGAGCCACCCAGGCGCCCCATTGATTTGAATTTCTGATGAATGGCAACTCTGAGGAGCTTATCAACATACTCAGACCACAGCCATCCACCCCCTTAAAGGACAAAAGCCCTGTGTGGCCTGAAAGGGGAGGCTTTCCTGCCTTCCCCAAGACTCAGCACTTGGTTGCACCTGGGGTGACAACAACAGTAGGAAAGGTAGGATGCTCGTAAAAGACAGCCGTGAGAATCCCGCCTCAGGAGGCCAACCACCTCACTCAACACCCACACTTCTTTACTCCTCACAGCTCAACTTGGTGAACATGTTGTATCTGATGCTAAATCTCCAAATTTTCACACAGGTGAAGGTTGCATCTGAAATTGATGGCTTCTTTACTCTCTTAAACCATTTAAAAGTTGGGGTGCCTGGGTGGCTCGTCGGTTAAGCGTCCGACTTCGGCTCAGGTCATGATCTCACAGTCTGTGGGTTTGAGCCCCGTGTCGGGCTCTGGGCTGATGGCTCAGAGCCTGGAGCCTGCTTCCGATTCTGTGTCTCCCTCTCTCTTTGGCCCTCCCCTGCTCATGTTCTGTCTCTCTCTGTTGCAAAAATAAATAAAGACATTTAAAAAAAAATTAAAAAAAAAACATTTAAAAGTTAATCGATTCCATAGTTTATAGACCTGAAAGGAGTTAATCATGGAAACTTACATATAAATTGGGTTTTCGTGTTTCCAAACCACTCATCATACTTTTTGCCAACAGTCTACTGCAGTAGAGCCCTGACACCAAGGATCTATTTACTTTTTTCAAAAAACAGCTTTACTGAAATATGATTCACCTACCATGCAACTCGCCCATTTAAAGTGTGCTATTGAATGGCTTTTAGTATATTTACAGAACTGTGCTATCATTACCACTATCTAATCTGAGAACATTTTCTTATCCAAAAAAGAAACTCCTATCTTTTTTCCCTTCATTCTCCCTGCCTCCAGCCCCCAGCAACCACTGATCTACCTTCTATTTCTATGGATTTGCTGGTCTGAATATTTCATATAAATGGAAATAATACATGTGGCTTGTTGTGACCATTTTTATTGACTTAGAATCCTGTCTTCAAGGTTTATCCATTTTGTAGCATGTATCAGTAGTTCATTACTTTTAGTGCTGAGTAATATTCCATTGTATGAATATAACACATTCCATTTATCCACTCGGCAGTTGACAGACTTTGGGATTGCTTCCACTTTGGGGCAATTGTGAATAATGCTTCTCAAGACATTGGCCCCATTTACTTTTAATTCATCAGACTCTCCTTTTACCCTAAAGAGGGCACTGTGAACTCCCATAATTCTGTGACAAATTGCTAGAAACAAAGACTGCAATCCTTAAGGCAAGACAGCAATCTGTGTGTCATACTTAATGTGATCCATTCTTCCTGATTTCTCTAGAACTTTCCGAGTTTTGGCGCTGAATGTACTGTGACCTGGGAAAACTTTTAGTTCCAAGCAAACCAGGACAGTTGGTCTTCCTAGACTGGAACTTAGTCAGAAGGCAATTCTAGAAAAGCCCATCTTTGAGTTTTATGGTTTCTGGTGAAGGTATAGTTATATTTTTTTTTAATTTTTTTTTTCAACGTTTATTTATTTTTGGGACAGAGAGAGACAGAGCATGAACGGGGGAGGGGCAGAGAGAGAGGGAGACACAGAATCGGAAGCAGGCTCCAGGCTCTGAGCCATCAGCCCAGAGCCTGACGCGGGGCTCGAACTCCCGGACTGCGAGATCGTGACCTGGCTGAAGTCGGACGCTTAACCGACTGCGCCACCCAGGCGCCCCTAGTTATATTTTTAAAAACTGGCTCACGCAGTATCTATCTCTTTACAGAGTTTCATTTTAGTGAGAAACAATTATTGTTTTATTTCCTACATAATAAACAATGTCTGAAATTTCACATATATTAATTTTAAGCTTAAAGCATACATATATTATGTATTAAGTTTAAAGCATATACGAAGCACATTTATATACATTATATATAATGCATTATATATAATGCAGGATGTGTGTGTGTGTGTGTGTGTGTGTGTGTAGGCATACGATATTTTTAAGACTTTGTGTTTTGGAGCCATTTTAGGCTCACAGCAAAATTAAGAGGAAGGTACAGAGATTTCTCATATACCGTCTGCCCGCACACATGTATTGCCTCCCACATTATCAAAATCCCCCACCAGAGCGGTACATTTGTTACAATGCTTAAGCCCTGCCTATGTTTTAGATGGAGTACTAATTATGAAGACCTCCCTAAAAGCTGAAAAGTCTCATGTCCACAGGGTGGCAGTGTGACACCCATAAACCCAAATAGAATTGGAGTAAAAGCTGTGTTCATAAAACCTAATCTTTGGTTGGAACTATGTAGTTTGATAGGAAAATGAGTAAGTCCAACCAACTACTTGTGAGATCTATGGCTTTAGTTTATCCTGGTAAACAGCCTCACATGGTTTAACCATCGATGTCTCCAAACCATAAGTTTAAGATAAAAAAATGCAAATTCAATCAAATAGTTCAAAGGCTATTGATTCCAGCATTCTTTAAAGTTTTTTAACTGCAGCTGAAAGAATTATAGAATATGAGCCTTAGAAATCACAAGATTCAATGTTTTATGCATTTTTCCACTGAAAAATTGAACAGGTCACATTTTCAGATACTATGCCTATGGTATTTTTCATGGAATGTAACTTTACCCCTTTTCCTCCTCTTCAGCAAGGTATTTAAAATTCAGGTGAGTGATAGGAATGTAATAAGGATAATATCAAATCTCCTTTTTAAGTCAGTCATTCACTAGCTTCAATACTTGATTTTTAGAAATAAATTACTTTAACATGCTCTACACCCAATCTGGACACATGAGTGTCTTAAAATTCTTAAACTGAGAAAGTGTGATTCTAGTACAACCTTTCACTGAATGCTGAACTTGTCTTCTAGAATGTTCTTAACGGTTACCTATCTGGGAAATAGGCACTTTTAACTTGCATTGGCTTCATTAGCAAAATCCCACTGTTTACAGGCCTGATATTCATAAATTATATGTGTTTCTGCATTCACATTAAAAAAGGAAAATGAAGAAAATGTATAATTTTTCCTACACAAAACAACAGACTTGGAATTTGGAAACTGTCTTATTTATTCACATCAGTAAAGGTAAGGGTACAGGAAAGTGTGGGCTAGTTTCTTTTGCATGAAAATAAAGGACACTTTCTTCTTCATGAAAATATTGAAATTGCTGAGAAAAACAACTTTCCTGTTACAGGTTCTAACTGGCACATTAGGCCAGTGTTCACCTTCTTCTGTTAATAAGGAGGCACTATAGACTCAACAGCTGAGTAAAGATAAATTAGCAAAGGAGGAAAAAAGAAAATGCAGTCTCCATATGAATCTAGTGACATATATACATAGTTTCTTCTTTTTTGATGTCAGGTCACAATATCTATGGAACAAAAAACAGTCTGATCTCCAAGTGCTATTCATGCTGGAATCTGTCTTTTTCTAGGAGTCTTTGGTCCTAATCTTAGTTGTTTGTCTTCTGTCTGTCCATGTTGACTCAGCCATTTATCATGGTATTGCTGAAGTTCAAATATGTAGACAGTAAGACTCTAATCTAAGAGAGAATAAGATAGCATATGTCTAAATTCTTATCCTGTTCTATGAACTTTTGTTTTGAGATTCTAAATGCCCACTTCTATGACTTTTCTAAACACAACCACTGAATAATTGTAATTAGATTGAACAGTCATTTTTGTTTGTTTGTAATATTATTTTTAGTATTAACAAGTGCCCTCCAGGACTGCAATCCACTTATTGCAGAGGATCTTTGAGACATAAAATGTATACCTCGGATGTGAAAAGTGCTTTCCTGAAAAAATAAATGTATTGTCTGCACTAAATGATATATTCTCTACATCGTATTGCCTGATGCATGCGAAGTGATGGATTGCTATTTAGTTGGCCCAATTACTCTCTCTTCTACAAGAGGCCAGGAACTTCCTTCTTACAGAGTTAGTTTCCCAATAGATCCTGAAGCTTATACAGTAACTTCCTGTTTGATAGACTAGGAGGTACAAGCACTCTTCTGATATGAATGATGCTTTGGAGAGCTATGTCTTTGAAGTTTCTTACAGGGATGGTTGCCCACCTTCAAAACAGATTTCAAAGGCCCATTAAGACACTTTGCCTGCTAAGAAAGATAATTTGGTTGCTCTGAAATGCAAAGCCAGCCTTCTGAGCTCATGTGGGTTTGTCCCCAGGAACCCTCCCTGGCATTGCCTGTTCCCACCACTAAGAATCTGTGTTGCATTTAGAGAGACCCTGGATGTCAAACTAGAATTGCCTGAAGGTGTCGGTCATAATAGCTACCACTTATTGAATTCTTTATTAAGAAGGCTAGATGCAGATGAAGAAATTGAGACTTGGAGACTCAGTAACCTACCCAGTGCAGAATGTGGATTGACCCAATCCTAATTCTCCTGTAGCACATGGCTGTCCTGGGACTCCTCACACCAGGGATGATGGCCACTTATATCTCTACCCCAAGAGGCAGCATGGTAGAGTGACATAGTTCCTACCTCCCAAGGTGGAGTAGCCTCAGCCCTGAAATACTAAGACAGAACGCTCGCCCTCCATTAAAATAAAATCATTGGGGATTTGTTGTTGTTGTTTTAAGGTATCTGGGTTTCACTTATTTACCTTTTTATGGTGGTAACATAAAATTGACCATCTTAACTGCTTGTAAATGAACAGTGCAGTAGTGTTATCTGTTGTGCAACAGACCTCTAGCATTTTTTCATCTTGCAGAACTGAAACTCTGTACCCATTAAACAACAACTTCCCTTTCCTTTTCTGCCCCAACCCCTGGCAGCCACCATTCCACTTTCTGTTTCTAAGAATTTGACTACTTTAGATACCCCATATAATAGAATCATACAGTATTTGTCTTTTTGTAGCTGGCTTATTTCACTTAGCATAATGTCCTCAAGGTCCATCTATGTTGTGATATAGGATAGGATTTTCTTCTTTTTAAAGGCTGAATAATATTCCATCGTATGATTATCCCACATTTTCTTTTTTTTAATTGAGATATAATTGACATATAACATGGTATTTAATTGACATCACAAGGTGTACACAACATGTTGATTTGATACATTTATACATTGCAGTATGATTTCCATCATAGTGTTAGCTAACATCTCTATCATGTCACATTTTCTTTATCATGTCACATTTTCTTTATCTAGTCATCTGTCGATGGACATTAGGTTGCTTCCACCTCTTGGCTGTTGGGAATAATGCTGCCACGAACACGGGTGTGCAACTATCTCTTCAAGATCCTGTTTTCAATTCTTTTGGATACGTACTCAGAAGTGGGATTGCTGGATCACACGGTAATTCTGGTTTTTTATTTTCTGAAGAAACTCCATGCTGCTTATGGAGCAGTGGCTCCACCATTTTTGCATTTCTATCAACAGGGCACAAGGATTCCAATTTCTCCACATCCTCACCCAAACTTGTTATTTCCTGTTGTTGTTGTTCTTTTTTTTTTAATTTTTTTTAACGTTTATTTATTTTTGAGACAGAGAGAGACAGAGCATGAATGGGGGAGGGGCAGAGAGAGAGGGAGACACAGAATCGGAAGCAGGCTCCAGGGTCCGAGCCATCAGCCCAGAGCCCGACGCGGGGCTCGAACTCACAGACCATGAGATCGTGACCTGAGCTGAAGTCGGACGCTCAACCGACTGAGCCACCCAGGCGCCCCTGTTGTTGTTCTTTATAGTAGCCACATTATTTTTTCTTATGGATACGCATGACTCATCCTTTTCTAACTCTGCCCTATTTCAAGGCTCTTTCTACTTTATTCATTTCTATGTTGTTGTTCGAATTTTTATAAATCTATTGCTTTTATATTTTTAAGGCAGCAAAGATACTTTTTTTAAAAAACGTGTTGCAAGAAGTTTGGCCAAAACCAACTTAAAGTGGTGTTTGTTAGTTTTAAGTATAATATATGTCACCAAATACTGAGAGAAGTGATGGCGTTGAATTGTGGATTTTCTGAACAGTCTGGAACTAAGGGATCAGAGTGGTCCAGACATCCCTCCCACCATCATCCATCTTCTCTATATCCAACCAAGTAAGGTAACCATTGTTAGTAAGGCAGGCATTGGAATGCCAAATGAAAATTAGAGTGGCTTCCTTTGTGAAGCAGACAAATACATTCATTAATTGAAGGTAAATAAAAATATTGTGACGTAAAAAGTGAAATAGTGGAATGTGAGAGAGAGTTCCCACAGAATGAGGGCCATTCTTGGAGAAGCAAGTGTGGTCAACATACTAGTGCTGGTCATGTGTTCTGGCAGTAAGTGCCTAAGCCCCACCCACACCAGCTCCTCACTGATCCTGACACCAGGGTGATTCAGGCAGAGGATGAGCCCCAAGCCTGTTGTACAAATTATTTAAAAATAAGAACAGATAGGGGCACCTGGGTGGCTCAGTCGGTTGAGCCGCTGACTTCGGCTCAGGTCATGATCTCGAGGTCTGTGAGTTTGAGCCCCGCGTCGGGCTCTGTGCAGACCGCTGAGAGCCTGGAGCCTGTTTCAGATTCTGTGTCTCCCTCTCTCTCTGCCCCTCCCCCGTTCATGCTCTGTCTCTCTCTGTCTCAAAAATAAATAAACGTTAAAAAAATTTTTTTTAATAAATTAAAAAAATAATAAAAATAAGAACAGATAAAAGTTGAGTAACGTAGTTTTTAGAATTCTAAGATGGCCCCATGTCAAATCAACTTATGTCAAACTATCATATGCCCCTGCCACCAACAGGCTCTGTGACTTTGACCAAGTGACTTTAACCTCTCTATACTACTTCCTCTTCCAAAAATGGGGAGGTTAGAATGGATAACTGTGCATTTTCTTTTTAAAAAAATTTTTTTTCAACGTTTTTTATTTATTTTTGGGACAGAGAGAGACAGAGCACGAACGGGGGAGGGGCAGAGAGAGAGGGAGACACAGAATCGGAAACAGGCTCCAGGCTCTGAGCCATCAGCCCAGAGCCCGACGCGGGGCTTGAACTCCCGGACCGCGAGATCGTGACCTGGCTGAAGTCAGACGCTTAACCGACTGCGCCACCCAGGCGCCCCCTGTGCATTTTCTTCTAGAACTAATGTTCTGGGATTTTAAAGTGTCCTTTCAAAATGTCCAATGGGGCTCTCAAGATTACTGACAGGATCAGCCTCAAAAGGATCATGAGCACAATACTATCCAGGGTAAGAACACTCCATTCAAGATACCACTCCCCGCCATCTCATAGTATCCACTCCCGGTTTCTCACCCCACATCTCTGCACCTCCTCTCTCCTCTGCCCATCCTTCCCCTCACTCCACACTTGAATCAAATAAAAAGGATTGTTGCATATGAATTTATCTTGACTCATGAAAATTGACTATTCACCTTAGAACAGAATGCCATTAGCACTTAGCAGTGTTGCAAAAACTGAGAAAAACTCTCTATACCTCTGAACATATTTTTACCTCATTGACGTATGTTAATAGTCACGAACACCTTATGACTGTATCACACTTTGGGATTGCAGAGGCTCTCATGCACAGTATCTCACTTAATATTCCTGAATAAGCTTGACAGGTAGGTTTCATTGTATCTCTATTGTCGATGAGAAATACAGCATTGAAAAATAGAGCAGTCTGATCAAGAACTCATAGTAATTGGCAGATTCAGACCTATTTAATCAAGATCTTCCAGGGTGGGGTATACATTTCTACCTCTTATTTTAGTTCCTGAGGCAATTCTCTTCAGGCCTATATAAATCCATTTTTTTGACCTTTTTTTTTTTTTTTTTTTTAGAAACATTACCCAAAAATCCACTCGAAGAATTTTAACTAGAATATTGATGTTTAGCTTTATGGGGATGCCATTGATGTTTTATGTGATTTTTTTTTTTTGGTCTGTTATTTAATTCCCTCACAAGGTCATCTCCAGAGAAGGTGTTCAAAAAGTATGTTTTGAGATGATGGTAGATGGAAAGATGGATAGATGGATGAATGGTTGGATGCTCTAACAAAACAACTGAGTGAGTGAATGAATTAATGAATGAACTTAGAACCATTTGTCTTTTTGATTGTTGATGAGAAAATATAACATCCTTGTTAGAACCATTTATTTATCGGGGCGCCTGGGTGGCGCAGTCGGTTAAGCATCCGACTTCAGCCAGGTCACGATCTCGCAGTCTGTGAGTTCGAGCCCCGCGTCGGGCTCTGGGCTGATGGCTCGGAGCCTGGAGCCTGTTTCCGATTCTGTGTCTTCCTCTCTCTCTGCCCCTCCCCCGTTCATGCTCTGTCTCTCTCTGTCCCAAAAAGAAATAAACGTTGAAAAAAAAAATTAAAAATAAATAAACGTTGGGGGGGGGCGCCTGGGTGGCGCAGTCGGTTAAGCGTCCGACTTCAGCCAGGTCACGATCTCGCGGTCCGGGAGTTCGAGCCCCGCGTCAGGCTCTGGGCTGACGGCTCAGAGCCTGGAGCCTGTTTCCGATTCTGTGTCTCCCTCTCTCTCTGCCCCTCCCCCGTTCATGCTCTGTCTCTCTCTGTCCCAAAAATAAATAAACGTTGAAAAAAAAATTTAAAAATAAATAAACGTTGAAAAAAAAATTAAAAAAAAAAACAACCAGAACCTATACTAGCTCACGCTTTTCCTACACATTAAAGAAGTCAACAAGTAGCTTATCTTAGAATTATTAAAAGTAAAAGCATTCAGGTAGCGCAAAAGTAAGTTTTAACTGGGTGTATAACAATTTTGCGCAAAGCTGGATTGAGCCAGTGAGACTGTGGGAACCGAGAAAAACAGTCCTAACCAGCTCTTCTTGTAGAAAAGAATGGGATCCAAAATGATTCAAGTCTCACGCTATAAAATGATTCCTCAAAGTCTTGTTCATAACTTTACACATGTTACATCAAATTTATCTACATTTAGAAAGTTTACCTATCAGGTGGTCAATAGAGTCGTGATATAATAATCATACCTAAATAGCAACGTTCCTGTGGCAAAATGAAGGCTCAATTTTGGAAGTTCTGAAGGAGTCCGAAAATGTCACCATGGTTATCTGGTGAGGAAAAGAAATTAAAAAGACAGAAAACATTCTGTCTTATGCTTCTGAAATGTTTTATCTTTTTATAATAATCGCATATTGCATTTTAAGCAGAAAAAAATAATCTAAAATTTTGTTTATGTTTGGCTTCTGGAGTTTATGTGACAGATCACTCCCAGAAGATTTCTAGTCTATACTATAAAGATGACTGTTCATATTCATATCAATTCCTTCTAATTCAGTGTGCAGAAAGACGTGAGCATCTCAGCTGATATCAGAGCACAGACGCTACAAGATGTATGTTTTTACCATACTAGAAATATTACTGCCAGCCAAAGATTCATAAAGCCACAGTTTCCTCAAACTGGAGCTGTAGAAATTAAAAGTCATTATCATTCTAAGTTGCGAAGAAATTCTGGGAACCTAGCTATATGTGTAATACAAATTTATTACAGATTACTATTTCACTGTGTTTCTGACCAAAGTCTGCAATTACATACTACAAAACACACACACTGCAAATTCCCAACATTCTGTCAGGCAATAGAGTATTCAAAATAATGGCTTGAGATGAAGACACTTCTTTGTTTGAAGCACTTAACCTGTTTAACTAGTTTTAGAAAAGACCTTGGAACTCATAATAATAACTTGGGTTTATTGCTTAGATAACTGCAGAGAGGAATAAGGTGCACATTTTTAAAGAGTACAAGAAATAGACTTTGTAAATATACTAATTATTTTTAAATAGTAATATCAAATCATAACTCATTTATTGAACAACACTGGAGAATTGGGTGTGGCGCATTAGTGATTTTTTAAACGGCTGCGGTTAACCATTTTAAATGTTTTTTTTATTTTTAATGACAACCTATTAAAATTGCATCAGATATGTTCTCACCTAGTTGAACAGAATATATGGAGCAGATATCACCTTTGTCCCGAGATTCAGGGACATCAGTCATTGCAGTGCATGAGGCACTTCACAATTACTAAGGTATTTATATGCTACCTCCTTTGCGATCTGTTTTTCCCAGCATGCCGGCAGCCCCCTTTCCATTTTTTTCTAAAATACCACACCCTAGGAACTTAGTAATAATTGAAAGTAACCAGTGAGACCTGATAAGCAAGCTTGCTTAATCTGTACCCTTCATTTTACACACAAACCGCAGTCAAAAGGCTCTGATAGGAAACTCTGATAATGACTTCATTCCACTCCGATGGTTTACTTTTACTCCTCAAGTCAGTATGCTACTCTGCCAAAGTCCAGTCTGTACCTTGATCTAGGCGAGTAATATAGAAGGAAAACTGGTTGCCAAATAATAAAAACAACACAGTCCAGGCTATTTGTGCATCTGTGACAGCTGCAGCCACCTAGAGTGACCTGAATAAATTGTACCCCTCTCCCCTACCCGGTTTTAAACAATTTGAGTAATAAAGTAAACATGGAACCATTACCAGTAGACCTTGGTTGGAAGTGTGAGACCTAACTGGGTCTATGAACTAAACGACAGTATTAGGAAGATTTTCCCACTTGATCCTTGACAGCCCTGAACCTGAGCAGACCTTTGGGATAAGGGCTCCCTCCTAAGAAAAAAGGAAAGTGCTGAGCTGCACATTCCTTAATGTGTTTTTGTTTTTTTAATTTACCAGTTGCACTAAGCTGATGCTTACAGCTCTCAATTTCATGTACCACCAGCCTTCTATTACTTTCTCATCTCGGCTTCTTTAGTTACCTCAGGTACAGAAGATTGAACTCTGGACTACTCATTCCAAGGCATAATCTCATCAATGTCAAGAGTCTATACAAAGCCCCTTTTTGCTTATTTACACACTACCCCTGTTTTCTTTCCCACCCCAGGCAATAACACAAATGTAGTTTATAGTTTTCTTGAGTTTGTATACAACGTTGTAGAAAATATTGTTGTTGGAGTGTATATTTTAAAACTTTATATAAATGTGTATACTCATGGTCCCATTCTATAACTTACTTTTCTTACTCAATATCATGTTTGTAAGATCTGTCTGTGCTATTATATGTAGCATTATAGGTAGTATTATTATATTACTATTATATAATACATATATATTACATATATAATACATTATATACTATTATATGTAGTATTGTATGAACTTGATGTATATGAACTTCATCGCTTCCAAATGTTGCACAGTGCTCCAAGATGTGCAACCATCACATTCCACTTCTCATTCCCCCAAGTGATGGACATTCTGATTCCTCTACATCCTCATGCGTATCCATTATGGTCCTGGCGGGATCATTGAGCTGTGAGTACCTAATTTGGTTGAGCACAGCCAAATCATTGTCTGGTTGGTTGTACCAATCTACATTCCCTCTAGCAACACAAGAGGGCTCATGTTACCCAAAATTCCCACCAAATTTTATATTATCTATTTTTGCCGTTATCACGGGTATAAACTGGTATCTCATTGAATTAAAATTCACATTTCTCTCCAATCACTAATAAGTTTGGACAGCTCTTTATATACGTGTTAGCCATTAAGGCTTCTGTAAGTAGTATGTCATATCCTTTGCTCATCTTCTGTACATTCCCTGGAATTTTCTGAATGATTTGTAAACACGAATGTATTCCAAATGTTGGTTCCTTGTCTGTTTAGTTTTGTAGACTAACAGTTTAGTCTGTTTAGTAGTTGCAAATATCTTCCTTTAGTCCTTCATCTACCTCTACATTTTGTTCAGTATGTCCTTTGCAAAATAGAAATCTTTCTCTTTTTTTTCAATCAAATTCTTAAATCATTTTGCCTCATGGTTGTCCTTTTGTTCTCTCTGACATCTAAATGA
Organism: Prionailurus bengalensis; assembly: GCF_016509475.1. Classification (NCBI taxonomy): domain Eukaryota; kingdom Metazoa; phylum Chordata; class Mammalia; order Carnivora; family Felidae; genus Prionailurus; species Prionailurus bengalensis. The sequence goes on from NC_057349.1 coordinate 105,948,198, forward strand.
ACCCATACTTCTTATGACAGTTTAGGGGAAGCTGCTCACAGGTATTGTTTCCCACACAATCAAGTTGAAAAGATTCATATGACCTATTTTATCTGTATAAAAAGATCACTTTTTGGTTCCAATCAAAGTTGTTTTGTTTTAGTACTGGGTGGTGTGGGCCAACAGATTTATTAACAATATAAATTGAACAAAAACATTCCTCTAATCCTACAGTGAATATAAACCAAATTCTCTGGGCAGTAGACTAGTAAATGGGAAGAGAGGAAGTGGGATGTCTAGAACTGTCCAAAAACTCACACATCAAGCCACCCCTAAATCAAGCCTAAGCCCAAATCTTGAATGTGAGGGTCCAAACTGATTTAGTCTATACATTGACATGGAAGTCACAAGGTCTTTTACTGTGGACCTGCTTTATTGTGGACTTTTGGCACAGTTTATATCCTCAATAGCTTTTTTTTTTTTTATTTCACTTATTGAGATAGTTGTGGATTCACATACAGTTGTAAGGAAAAATACAGAGAGATCTGGTATACTCTTTTCCCAGCATTCCCTAATGGTAACAACTTGTACAACTACAGTATAATATCACAATCAGGATATTAACTTTGATTCTATGTATGTATGTCAGTGTGTTCTCCATTTCTATAATTTTGTCATTTCAAGAATGTTATATTAATGAAATCATGCAACATGTGACCTTTTGAGCTTGCATTTTTTCACTTAGAATAATCTGCAATGAATATGGAGATCCATCCCAGTTGTTGTGTATATCAATAGTCTCTTCCCTTTTCTTGCTGAACAATATTTCATGGTGCAGAAGTAGACTGTTTAACCATTCATTCACTGCAAGACACCTGGGTTGTTTTTAGTTTTTGACTATTATAAATCAAGCTAGTATAAGCATTTGTGTATGGGTTTTCGTGTGGTCTTCATTTCTCTGGGAAATGTGATTAGTAAGTTGCATAGTGGTTGTATATTTAGTACATTAAGAAATTTGCAAATGATTTTCCAGAGTGGCCATACCACATCCCACCAGGAATGTATGGGGGATTCAGTTCTTCTATTTTCTCACCTGTGTTTGGTGTTGTCACTATTTTTATTTTAGCTATTCTGATAGGCGTGTACTGATAGCTCATAGTTTTAACTTGTATTTCCCTTATAGCTAATGATGTTGAATATCTTCTCATGTGCTTATTTATTATCCAAATATTGTGCTTGGTGAACGTCTCTTCATGTCTTTCTCATTTTCTAATTGGAGTGTTTGGGTTTTATACTTTTTTTTTAAAGTTTATTTATTTATTTTGAGGGGGGAGGGGCAGAGAGAGAGAGGGAGAGAGAATTCCAAGTAGTCTCCACACTGTCAGATGCGGGGCTTGAACCCCGAACCGTGAGATCATAACCTGAGCTAAAGTCAAGAGTTGGATGCTTTTTTAAAAAAATTTTTTTTTGTTTGTTTATTTTTGGGAGACAGAGCATGAGTGGGGGAAGAACAGAGAGAAAGGGAGACAGAATCCAAAGCAGGCTCCAGGCTCGGAGCTGTCAGCCCAGAGCCCGACACAGGGCTCGAATGCAAGAACTGCAAGATCATGACCCGAGCCGAAGTCGGACACTTAACCAACTGAGCCACCCTGGGTTTTATACTGTTAAATATTAAGAGTTTTTTATTCATTCTAGATACTAGTCCTTTGTCAGATGCGTGGTTTGCAAATATGTTCTTCTACTCTGTAACATATGTTTTCATTCTCTTAGCTGTTTTTTTTACCCCCAGAACAAAAGGTTTTAATTTTAAAGTAGTTTATCAGGTTTTCCTTTTATAGATTGTGCGTTTAGTGCCAAGTATAAGAACTTTCTACCTAGCCCTACATTCAAAAGGTTTTCTCTTTTATTTTTTCCTAAGGCTTCATAGTTTTTATGTTTGATATTTAAGACCATGATCCATTTTGAGTTAATTTTTAATTTTCGTATAAGATGTAAAACTTGGATTTAGGTTCTCTTTTTTTCCTGTGGATGTTTAGTTGCCCCAGCACATCATTTGTTGGATTCTCCACTTATTTAGATCCCCTTTTTGATTTCGTTTATCAGTGTTTTTGTAATTTTCAGCATACAGGTCATATACATGTTTTAATAGATTTACCCCATGTATTTCATTTTTTAGCAACTGTAAATTGTATTTTACTTTATTTTTAATTATTTTAACATTTATTTATTTTTGAGAGACAGACAGAGCCTGAGCAGGGGAGGGGCGGAGAGAGAGGGAGACAGAACCTGAAGCAGGCTCCAGGCTCTGAGCTGTCAGCACAGAGCCCAATACAGGGCTTGAACTCACAAACCACAAGATCATGACCTGAGCCGAAGTTGGACACTTAACTGATTGAGCTATCCAGGCACCCCAATGGAATTTTATCTTTAATTTTGACATCCACATTCACTGCTAGTATATAGAAACACAACTGATTTTTGTATGTTTATATTGCATTCTGCAATCTCGCTAAGCTTGCTATGTTGTAAAAGTTTTGGTAGATTTCTTGGGACTTTCTATATAGACAGTCATATCATCTGCAAACAAGAACAGTTTTAATTCTTCCTTTCTGATCTGTATGTCCTTTATTTCCTTTTTTTGAGGGGACGGTTCCTTATTGAATTGACTATAATTTTCAGCATTATGTTGAATAAAAATGGAAGAGCAGGGAGAGCAGCTCTTGCCTGTTTCCAATGTCAGTGGGAAAGCATCAGGGTTTCACATTAACTATGATGTTAGCTGTAGGTTTTTACTAGATGTTCTTTATAAAGTTGAGGAACTTTCTATTTCTATTTTCCAGTTGTTTTCATGAATGACTGCTGAATTTTGCCAAGTGTTTTCTCTGCATCAGTTAATGGATAGTATGTAATTCAAAGTCTTACTGTTAATGAGGAAGAGAGTTGAGTATGTTCCAGTTTTCAGGGTATATATACCTCAGGAATAAAGCCAACTGGGTTTACCTTCAAGAAGGGACAGAAAACATTGGCCTGAGAAAGTGGAGGTGATGTTGTTGCTTTTCAATAGCCCCTCTGCTTTGGACTGACAAATAGGGACAGGGTAGAAAGGGTAGAAACTGTTTAGCTAATATTTTAACCAAAGTCTGCGAAACCTGTATCCTTGAAGATTTCATTTGGCACCTTTGAGAAGGCAGCAGAGTGGCTAAGAGCAGGGAGGGGGCGAGGAGGGGAAAGACGAGACAGCCTGGTGTCAGACTGCCAGGCTCTCTATGGGAGTTCTGCTAACAAAGTAGCAAGTCTTTTGGATTCCTTTTAACCTGCCTCTCAATCTCCTCATTCTATGTTCTCTATTCAAATAAAAATTCCATTAACTAAGAGAATTGTTGTCTAAATAAAGACTTCAGAATCAAACCCATAAAAGCCTCTCTGTGTACTTAGAAATTTCTGTGCTAAGAAAAGATTACTCAACTTCTTAATTTCAAGATTTTTATCTCTCTTTTTTCCAACCTATGATCATCTCCATGTGGTCTGGAATCGTGATTTTTTTTTTTAAGTCATATGACATAAACATTCAGATCTTTTAGGGAAAATGGAAAACATCCTCTTTGAAAAGGCAAAGTCTGTCTCTTAAACAAGCCGAAATTCTATCCTTCACTTGTTTAACTAAATGAAGACCTTTTCTTGAGATGAAGCCCATGAAGTAGGAGATAAAAGGCTGCAGAAAAGAAGAGCAGATTCTAGTTTTTAATAGTAGTCTCATTTCCTACTCATCGTTAGGACTTTTTATTTTAAATTTCACTGAGTTTCTGCATTCAAGATGTTTATTAGGATACAAATTAGTAGGTTTGTATGGAATTTACAAACCCATTTGGAGACAGAGCTGAGGGGATCTTAGGGATGGCCGGCCACCTTGGTCAATGTCTTCCTGCTCCAACACTTATCCTGTTGCTTAAGAGAAATGCATCTCCTGCTTAAATGGACTGGTGACTGCAATGGTCTTTGTTTTCTTCAAAATATAAAGTCAAATGATGTGTAGAGATGTGGGGGAAGGAACGAAGATAAAAATCAGTACCTAATCTCTTAGCAGAAGCTGAGATAAATGGCCCAGGCTTTTGGATGGAGAGCCCTCATTTTTCCCAAGCTTCATGATTTCCCTCACTGTCAGCACAGGTGAGGTGTTTGTGGATGCTCTACTCCATCCACAGCAGATGTCTGTTTTATGAAACCCTCAGCCCTCAGGTATATGAGAATCACATGGGCAGCCCAAGGGATGGGGTCAATTCTCCTTTAAAGTTTTTATATTTTCAGCTTCCAAGAATGCTTTCCAGAGATCCCAAGGGATCACCTCCACTTTCCCAGTGGCTCACATTAACATCAAGACAGTATCCTGGATGTCTAAGCAGGAAGTATCACAGACTGTCTGGTCCTCTGAGCTCCATTTTTCAACTAGGTCTTACCGTTGGGCTCTCTTCTGCCTGCCAAGTCAGTTTAGGGAGAATCCTCCACCATATTGGATCACCTTGGATCTTCCTCACCCTTGAAACTTGATCAAGTTTCTCATCCTCCACCTTTAATGTAGGAGTCCTTTACCTGTCTTAACCCTGTTAAGTGAGTTTAGCAAGAATGCCCCTATTCTTGATGTCTCCTCTTAATTATTTTCCATCTATGCCCCCCTTACTCTGTTCGTTGGCTGGAAATCCCAGGATGTCTTTGCTGTATTCAGAGTTAAGTCTGATCTCTCTTCCCTCTTGCCATAGTCTTGACCCCTGTTGCAATATTCCCATAGAAAGTCTTCCTTACTGATTGTCAGAATATATATATTTTTTTACTTTAATAGGGATGAGGAATGGGAATGATCCCACACTCCTACTTGTTGCCTTCACACATGAGAACCACAAAAATAATCAGCCTTGTTTTTCTTCCATGTTCATCTAATAACCTCTGCTGGTTTCTACCTTCCTAACTTGTTTTAAAGCTGAAGAAAATATCCCTCACCATTTTATAGTTCTCAGGGTCAATAAATTGACATTGATGCTGTCTTATATGATTCCTGTGATTAAGTTAATTATAGAGCAGTATCCCAAGTTCAAACAAATTGACAAAAATCAACTTTCTGGAGCTGCAAAAGGGAGGACCAGAATGTGAGATCTGACCATAGTGAGCTACAACATTTAAGAATCCATGCTAGATCTTAGATGACACAGCTACCTACTGAACACCAGCAACCAAAAGTCAATAGGGAGTTAGAGATGAGGAAAGAACGTGTGTGATGCAAACTATCTGGGCTATTGCGTTCAGAATTTAATCTTCCTTCTCCCTCAATGCCTACACCTAAGACTCACCTGTTTCTAATGTCTATCTTTCAGATCTACCAATGGCTTTATCCTGACCTGGAGATCTTACTAAAATGCAGATTCTGCTCAGAGGTCTAGGCAGAGGTGTGGATAGGAGTCTGCAGTTCTAAAAAGCTCACAGGTGTTTTGATGCTGCTGGTCCAGTGGTCCCTGCCCCTTTGAGCACAAGAGGCAGGCGCCATCATCCCTAGGCTTGGAGTATTGCCACAAACTCCTAATTGGTCTCTCTGCCTCTTTCCAATCCATTCCCCGCCCCACAGCCAGTGTGCTCTTCCAAAAATCAAATCTGAACAAGTTCCTCCACTTTCCTTGCTTCCCATTGCCCTGGGCACCCTCAGATCCACCCCTGCCTCCTGCCACAACTTCAGGCACCTACTCCTGTCTCACGCTCACTGTTCCAGCCACAATGAATTCAGCTCAGTTCCTATGAGCACCCTATGATCTCTATCTCCGAGCTTTCTCACAAATTCTTCTCATTTGACAAACAATATTTCCCTTCTAATTCCCATCTTCACTCTTCCCAACTCTTCCAGACTTTTGAAACCTCAGCTATATACCTTTCCTTCCTTGGTGATTCTCTAACACTCTGGACTTTTCCCATCATTGTACTTATGAGCCCATGGAATTACTTTTCTCAAGTTTCTACCATTGGATTATGAATGGAGAGAGAGAAGCACCTGTATTTGTTTTCATTGTATCTCCATCAGATTGTTTTGCATACAGAAAAGTTCAAAATGTATTTCTAGGGTTGAATTTATTGAATAACTGAAAAAGAGGGAGCGTTCAGGAAGTAGAAGCCTACTTGGGTTTCAAATTTATATCCCATTTGGTCTTCTTCATAGATCACAACAGGATTACCAAATGTTAAGTATACAATTGATGAGGTTGTCAAATTGAAGCACAATCTAAAGCTTTCTAAATACTTTAGAATAGGCTTGCAGTTCTGTTTAAGTTCTGTCTTACCTAAGCAATACAGAATACATATTATGTATTCAAAACAAGGCATCTCTGACCAGCTAGCTGCCCCCTATTTTTACAGAAGAGCTAGCAAATGTAAACATAAACTGCAGTAAGATATGCAAAATATGGAAGGACTGGATGGTAAATGAGGAGACAGGTTAAATGTGGAGTTGCTCTGTGAGAAACCCTTCCAGAGAGGTTTCACATGATAAGCAGTTCTTTCATCTTAATATGTGAGATGCTATAAGTGGATCCTAATAATTATAACTTCAATAGAATCCCCAAACTTTAAGTTCTGAGATTCCACAATGCATTATTTAAAAAACCATAGTGGAATCTTCTTAAGAGTAAAACAGACACGCATGCTGAACATGAAAGTCTATATGATTGAAGTAGATCAATTTGGTTAGGTCTATGTATTTCATTATATACAAAACTATAATTGACTATCTGTTGTATTTTCATAGTTTTCTTTCATTATGCTTTGCTTTTATTTTTTCAAGAAAAGCATGGCATAATGAAAGCCCTAGGATCTAGTTGGCCTTCTTGTTTGGTCATTGTTACCAGATCCTAAACCTGGCCTCTGATCTGGCTCAGGATTCTGTTGTAGAATAGATTAATTCATTCCCATGAAAGTATTACCTGAGATGGAAAAGGTCACCTCTGGGAGCCCACCTGGCTCACCCTGTGAATTCCTCACTTGTAAACAATACTCTCATTGTCTTCATTCATTGCTCACAGATCCTCACCTGTTGGAGGGCAGCAGCAGCTGCCCCAACTCACTTCCTTAGAAGGAATGAAGAGAAAAAAAAAAAAAAAAAAACAGGGAAAGCTGGAGTTAGGGAGTAATTCAATGTTTTAAAGTATCCTTTATGTTTATTGTGTGAGAATATTCAATATTTTCATGGGTGTGAATTTACTTTTAAATATATATTTTTTAATATTTATTTTGAAAGAGAGAGAGAGAGCACAGGAGCAGGGAAGGGGCACAGAGAGGGAGGGAGAGAATCCCAAGCAGGCTCTCTGCTGTCAGCAAGGAGACCCACGCGGTGGGAGTGGGAGCTGGATCTCACAAATGTGAGATTATAACCTGAGCCAAAATCCAGAGCCCCTTGCTTAACTGACTGAGCCACCAAGGTACCCCTGAATTTACTTTTAATACAAATGTGATAAACCTATTTATTGAGTACTTCTTACATGCTAGAACTGTATATACATACTTTATTTCCTCACTGTGACAGCCAGGACAATTACGTATTCTATTCCCCCAAAAAAGTGAGGCCCAGAGAGGATCAATCCTAGTCAGTGGCTGATCCGGGATTCAGGCTTGGATCAGCCTCATTTCTAAAGTCCAAGCTCTTTCCCATAGGCTCTGCCGTCTTTGAGAAAGCAAAACCCAAAGACACTCATTGGAAATTTCAACAGGGTTTTTACCTGGTTAAAAAATAGGACAGACGGGGGCGCCTGGGTGGCGCAGTCGGTTAAGCGGTTAAGCGTCCGACTTCAGCCAGGTCACGATCTCGCGGTCCGTGAGTTCGAGCCCCGCGTCAGGCTCTGGGCTGATGGCTCGGAGCCTCTTTCCGATTCTGTGTCTCCCTCTCTCTCTGCCCCTCCCCCATTTATGCTCTGTCTCTCTCTGTCCCAAATAAATAAGTAAACGTTGAAAAAAAAATAAAAAAAAAGGACAGACGAAAAAATGAATGCATGTGTAAACAGAGTCTATCCGGGTATCCAAAGAGCATGCGGCTGGCGAATATTGGACCTCAGCGGGGACTAGCAGATGTTAACTATGGCTGCGTGTTACCTAGGAAAATTGCAGGGTGCAGCAGTGGAGGAAGCACGGGAGACCTGCAAGCAGGCTGAAGGTATCACAGTCTTTAAAATATGTATTTAATCTGTCCACGTTCATTTTCACAGCCGCTTCCCCATTCAACTACTCGGTAATAGCCTTGTAAATCTCCACTCTTCATGCTTGCCCTCCCCCAGCCCCGCCCCAGCCCTTCTCCACACCCCCGGAGAATCAGTTCGCTCGTCCGAACCTTCCGTGGCTGCTCTCTAGTCCGAGGGTCAAGTTAAACAGCCTTTACGTGGCCTTCCAGGCTCTCCACGTTCTGGCCCCTGCTGCGTGCACGGGCTTCCACCTCTTGCCATGTAACCACCTGTGCACCCTGCTCCAGACACCCTGGCCTTTTCCTCCCTCAGTTCCTTCGCACTCTGCGGCTGTCTTCCAGTCCCCCGCCCTCTGCTTTCCCAAATCCCACTCAGTCTCAGTTTAGAAGCCACTTTTTAAGCGAGGCCTCTCCTGGCTGATTGCTCCCCTGCGGTCTCTTCACCCGCCATCTAATTAGATCTTCCTGAATGTGCTCCCCAAGTAGTCTTCATGTTACCTATTGCAATTTGCATTATACACTTACCTGATTATTTTTAACGTCTGCAAGTGTCACAAGGGTTTATTTAGCACTGTGCCTGCCTGCCACACTGCTGGAACTTAATAACTTTTGAATGAATGAATAGAGGGACTTGAATTACATTTTAATTGTCACCATCATCAACCTATCAGACAACATTTCGAGTTCTCCAGTGCTGCTCTCCTGGCTTGCCCGCCCCCGTGGGGTTGGCAAAGCCCTGGTGGAGAGCAGCCTTTCTGACGCACCTACCGCGCGCTCGGGAACTCTGGGGAGGACCTAGGCACAGCGGGGCTCAGGGCAGGTCCTCAGGCCAGGTGTCCCTCTGTCTCCCAGGTTCACATGCATTGGGGGAAGAGCGGCGGAAGAAAAGAGGAGAGTGAAGCGAGGAGCGCCGGGTACCTACTGGAGACCGCGGGCCGAGTCCGGTGCGCCTCCGGCCTCTCGGCCAGCAGCCGCCAGGGAGCTCGACTTCCTCCTTTGGGGGCCGGCGCGCGGGGCTGGGCTGGGCTGGGCGGGGCGGGCGACGCCCCCGCCGGGCTGGGCTCCCAGCCGCCCCAATGGGATTCAGTGCGGGGCCGCGGCTGCGCCCAGTCCCGGCGGCGCGCTCGGCCGCGGAGGAGGCGGCCCGGCCGGGGCAGCGGAGCCTCTGCGCCCGCCTAGGGGAGGCCGAGCGAGCCAGGCTGGCGCCCGGGGGGGCCATGGTGGCGGGCGCCCGCGGTCTCCTGGCCCTCCTGCTTGTGGTCTCCGCCCCGCTCCGGCTGCAGGCGGGCGAGCTGGGTGAGTGGAGCGCGGCCGGCGGGGGTGGGCCGGGCCGGGCCTGGAGGGACCCGGCGCGGGAGGAAGTGGGGTCTCCGCCTGCACCCCGAGGAGTCCTGCCCTTTCTGGCCGACGGCGGCTCGAGTATAAAATAAGTTACTGAATTTCGGATCGTTCCCCCACCCAACTCCTTCCTTCTCCGCTCAACGAGAGAAGCAACTCGACGCCTGCCCGCGTTCGCTCTTCTTGCCCCGAAGCCGGGCTCACTCGGCTCCCAGACTTCCTGACTCCGCCGGCCCCGGGAGAAGTGACATGGCCCCGAGGTGGCGACCCCGGCCGCCACAGGGGAGAGTCGTGTGTGGGGACGCTGCGCCCAAGCCTCCCTTGACAAGGCTGCCGAGTTGCTGGGCGGCCGGGGCCCTCCGTGCGCGGCTGCGATCCTAGCGGGTGCGTTCGCGGCTTGTAGGAACCGGGGGCAGATGTTTCCCCCGGGTTGTGGCCAGGGGGCCGGCGGGCCGCCCTGCCGCTCCTCACTCGTGTGCTGCCTGCGCCCCAAGTTGGAGTCCTGTGGCTCCTTCTTGGGTGTTTGAGCGAGTCGACTCCCGACCAGGCTGCTCTTTCTGTGGACCTGGTCCTTGGTTTCAGGTTGGACGTAACTAATTAATCCACAGCCCAGTTTGCCTCTGCGCATCCACCTGATTAAAGCAGTAAGCCGTTTCACCAGCCCTAGACAAATCCTTGTTAATTAGTTCTTTCCTGATAGGGCAGCTTTCTGCGGCTTTTCAGTTCATGTTTCTTTTCTTCCCTACTTCTGCCCCTATACAACCGAGGTTATTGAATAGCACTAACCATCTAGAATATTTTGACAGCTCTCCCACCCCCACCCGTGTTTTCTAATGAAGCAAGTTTCACTTTTTTTTTTTTTTCCACTGAACCACTTATCCATTCCCAGTCTGAAGCATGGCTACTTAAGATGTTACTGGTGGTTCCTAAATTTGCTTACATACCAATTTATTTGTTTCAAAGCTGAAGTTTAGACAAAATATGCCTTGGCACTAATAGAATGCTATGCATATCCTAAAAATTTAATAAATATGTACGCTTTGGGGGCACCTGGGTGCCTTAGTCGGCTAAGGGTTGGACTTTGGCTCAGGTCATGATCTCACAGTTGGTGGGTTCCAGACCCAAGTCTGGTTCTGTGCTGACAGCTCTGAGCCTGGAGCCTGCTTCAGATTCTGTGTCTCCCTCTCTCTGCCCCACCCACTCTCACACTCTGTCTCTCAAAAATGAATAAACGTTATAAAAAATTTGAAAAACATGTATGCTTTTATTGAATATGTAGGATTTTGATCACAGGTATTTTAAGCACTTAAAAAATGTTTCTCATCACTGTTTGAAGATGCAATTTTCTCTTTTTAAGTTTATTTCAGAGAGAGAGAGGGGAAGAGTGGGAGAGGGATAGAGAGAGAGAAAGAGAGAAAGAGAATCCCAAGCAGGCTCCACCTAGCAGGGAGCTGGATCCTGGGCTTGATCTTACCAACCATGAGATCGTGTCCTGAGCCAAAATCAAGAGTCAGGTGCTGAACCAACAGAGCCACCCAGGTGCTTCCCGAAGATGCAACTTTAATACTGCAGGTCTCTGAATCCCTGTGACACTGTGTCCCTGTACTAATCTGGCCAAAACTGCCATCCATCTTTACAAAGAAGTTTCAGATGTGCAAGATCATCCAGGCTGGTGAACAGGTGCTTGGTAGAGCAGTTCTCAGAGAACAAGTGTGATTGCTTAGATTTTTTATTGAGCTTCAAATTTGAGATTTTATAGCAGCTGACTGGTGGAAGATGATGTTGTCATTTGAGTTTCCATGAAACATCCTATATGTTTAGGATGCTGAAAGAACCAGTAAAAGCCATAAGTATTCAATCACACAAAAAAAGCAAAACTTAGATTTGGGACATTTACTGAAAAAAAAAAAAAATCTCCTAGGAACTCTGGTGCTGATACCTCTTGAATGAAGCAATAATCAGTGATTTTTTTTTTTAATATTTCTCACATCTGTGATGTTCCCAATTAGCCCTGGGTCACCTGTTTGGCAAGTGTCCCTAAGTTTAAGCAGGCACACCCATTTGGTCTTGAGATACGCTACTGGCTGTGGTTGGATGGTGGTCATAGGTGTTATTAGCCATCTTCATGTTTACAAGAAGGCAGCCCTGGCATAACGGTCTGTTTTTGATGAGAAGAGGACCGTTTATTCCATTTTTCCTTCATTATTCTTGGAGTCAGCCTAGTCTGGTGCTTCTCAGGTCCCAACCTGCCTGATCACGACTGTCTCGGGAAGCTTTGTAAAGCCCCAGCTCCGGATTGTGAATCAGAATCGCCCATGGGGTGGGGCCTGGGAATATGCACTTAAAAAAAAATTCCCCCAGGTAATTCTGACTCAAATCAGCTTTGAGATGGCGGAAACATTTTATAATGTAAGGATTATGATAAATGGCTACCATCTGTGTCATGGACAACTTAATATTACACTTTCATTCATTGTGTTCTGTTTCAGGAAATGAATGTGATACTTTAATCTGAATATTTATAAGCCTAGTCAGTGAAATTATTCCAGTTTTTTATGTCAGAGTCTGGAGAAGCTATACTGGTTCCTTTGTAGGGCTGACGCTTGCCTATCTGGTGCTTTTGCTTTATGTATGTATGTATTTATGTATGTATGTATTTATATATATAAGTGGCCACCTCTTCTAGTGTTTATAGCCTGCCAGGCCCCAGACAGTAGGACTTGATGAGCAGGATTTGGTCTGACGTCTGTTGCTTCTTCTGCCCTGCTCCTCTGGACCTAGTTAACTAAATTGAGATATTTATACAGATTGTTTCACATGGTTTTTGAACTTCATAACACCACATATAAGTTAATCTTTAGTATTGATTCAATTACTATAAATCTGTAGGCTTGGACTTAAGTCTTCTTACCTTTATTATAAGTTTTGAGAATAAAATACCCTAATTCATGTGAAGATTTTGTGCTAACTAAACATCCCTGATTCTCCCTTCCCCAAAATATTTGGAGATGTGTATGAAAGATTTCCTCTTTGTGACTGAGTAAAAATAAGCAGTCAGTGTCTAAGGAAACTTGTAAGCATAGAACTAGATACTTAAAAATTGCCTTAAAAATTCTGCCCAACTCTTATCTGTTACTATTGGAAGGTCCGTTCTTAAGTCATCACTTGTGTATATTTGGTTAGAGATGGGACAGCAGATGTCTGATGTTCTAGGTGAGTGGCTTCTTAAAAGGTAAGCACAAGTTTATTTGGGTAGCTTCTGTATCAGTGTTTGCACCCATCCGAGACTTTCCATCATCTCTGAGGTCTGGGGTTCTGTCTGCCCTTTAGTCTGTAAGTTCTTGAGGGAGTGACTGGGATTGTCGTCATCATCCTGGCACCTGACAGAGGTGCTCAGTAAATGTTTCTTGGGTTGAACTGAACAATCTCTTCATGTTTAGGAGATTATCTTCAAATTGTTTCCTAACTAGTAGAAACTAAGTAATAAAGAATCTACTGAAGTTCTTTATGAAGGTTCATCTGGTGCTTCCATTAATTAATTTGGTTAGCAAGCCCAGCCCCTTGGAATGCTTTATTTCTGTATGTAAGGATGCCTTTTTTTTTTTTTAATGTTTATTTATTTATTTATTTTTGAGAGAAAGAGAGCACAAGCACAGGTTGGGGTGGGGGGCAGAGAGAGAGGGAGACAGAATCTAAAGCAGAGAATCTGAAGCAGGCTCCAGGCTCTGAGCTGTCAGCACAGAGCCCGATGTGGGACTCAAACCCAGAAATCATGAGATCATGAGCTGAGCCAAAGTTGGACACTTAACTGAGCCACCCAGATGCCCTGTCAGCTGGGTGGCAAGGATGCCTTTTAAATGAAAGAACATCAGAAGGAAGAGAACATGCGAGCAGAACATGGACGGTGCCTTTTGGCTACAGTAGATGTAATTTGTACCACTCAGAAACATTAAGTTGCACCATATAGTTCAGAAAGGAAGTTGTGTTAAAGGATTCATTAAACCAAAGGATCCTATTATGATTTGAACTCTGAATAGTGTCCTGAACTGTATTTATTAACTTTTTATTTTATAAGTTGAACTCCTTAAACTTGTGGTACTGAAACAGACTTGAAAATCACATACAAAACATAACTTGGAAATAGTCTAGACATCTGACATTTATAAGGAATTATGTTTTTATTTTTAAGATGCATGGGAAAGTGAAATTAACTGCACCATATATCAAAGGTTTTAGTCATGTTAAGGCAGAAAGAACAAAACAAAACCAAAACAGCTTGTTCAGGGAAATAAGGAAATATTTCCTGTAAAGTTTTGGACTTACTGCTATGTGTGTCCTATAGCATAAAGTCCACCCTATACATATTAGAGCAACAAATTTCATGTTTTTTAAGGAGATAATAACATAACCTGTCCGGAGTTGCACTTAGCACGTGGTAAAAGCTCAATGAATGCCAGCTATCTTACTTTTCATTTCTGTTTATTACTACTAATTTGAAAAATATGGGGTCCCTTTGTTCTGCCTCCCCCACTGCTTCTAGGACCTCATTTTCTTCCATGCTCCCCCATACTCCCAGCCATACTGGATTTCTTGCCATTTTTCAAAGATAGCAGACATTCTTCTGCCTTAGAGCCTTTGCACATGTTGCCTAGAATAGGCCTGCCCCAAATATCTACATCACTCCCTCCCCCTTCAGTCTTTGTTCAGATGTTACTTTCTCAGGGAGAATGTCCCTAATCACCTGTAACCCTCCTGCCATCCCCCAGGACTCCTTCTCCCCACCTTCCCTGCTTTCATTTTTCTTGGGAGCACTACCATCTTCCAACAGAATATATCATTTACCCTTTTATTTAATTTGTCTGACTTCCCCCTAGAAGAATGTCAGGTCTGGGAGGAACTTTGTGCTTTGAACAGTGGCCACCATATGATGGGGCTCAGGAGGGGATGTGTGCTCCGTGAGGACAGGGCGGGTGGGGGGGGAGAATGCAGTGGAAACACAGTTCCTGCCCTGTTGTTAAAGACTCAAAGCTGTGACTCTAGCTGAGACTCAAAACCAGAACAAGACAAAGTAATAAAATTCTATGTCTAGTCCCATTGTTAATTATAGACAAAAAGTCTGAAATATGGGTTTAAAATAGAAGAATTCATTCTGGTATATTTGAAGTTTGGCTTTGAGGAGAAACCCATAAATATCACCAGACCTTCAGATTTTTTTTTTCTTTAGACTATGGCGTAATCTTGTCTTTTTGCAACTGAAGAGTCATGTTGATGTCATTTTCCAGATGTTCTCTGCTTTGCATATACATAAAAAAATAGTTGTTTGCCGTGGGGGTAGGGGAGTGGGAGAGACTTAATTGTTGGGAAAAACCCACATGGCGATTTCTAGCCCAATGTAGAAATAAATTTTAACTGTGAGCTCTAGTATGCTGAATCCAGACCAACTGTCAAACTTGCCTTTCAGTTGGATTGAAGAGAGTTTATTTTTGTTTTTTGGTTTTGTTGTTGTTTGTTTTTTGTTTTGGCCAGGGGTAAGGGGGAAGGGAGGATAATAGGGGAGAGTAGAGATGAAAGGAGCTTTTTATAGTCTCCACCAGCACCTGGTACAGTTCCTGGTAGAGAAAGGGTTCCAGATAACTATTTCCTAGTCGGCACGTGAATGGTGTGGCTGAGGTTTGAGAGAATGAAGTGAATGGTGATATTCACTAAGTTGTTGTAAACAGAATTGCATACATGACTATTGTGATGACTTAGGAAACACTCTGAACGTATTCAAGAAAATAATTAAATTCAACTCTGAAAAGGTTTGAGAATCTTTGAGACTCCTTTACAGGCAGCACCAGGAAAGCTTCCATGAGTTAGGCACTGGCAGTCTTAAGAATATTGCAGCAGGTGGTATTGGAGCAGGTGAGTTGGAGGTCCCCAAGATCTCCAGATGCTTATACATTGAGGGCATCAGGGGCCTATTTCACCTTGAAAATCACTGGGACAGTGTTTAGACATTTGTGACATTATCACTGTATTAAACCACATTGTCATGTATGCCTTGAGTGTTTACTGCCATTTCAACTTGATCTATTAATCTAGCCTTTGTGAACTATCTCTCTGGGAGCTTTTATGCTGTGTGAAATTGTACCTAATATGTGCAGAAATGTCTTGTGTCTTAAGTGTGGTAATTTTAGCTTAGATGGATTTTTTTTGTAAGAAAAGCTGCAAAGAATAACCTTGAAACAAGGTATTAGCTAAGTGGTTTTATTTTACCCCATTTCTCCCTTTTTATAAAGCTACACTGGAGCTTCACCACCTCCCCCCCCCAAAACCCACAAAAAACAAAATCAAAAACAAACAAAACAATTTCTCTTAGGATGGGACTTTCTTTTCTGACTGCTTTCCCAAACATATTCCCCAATGCTTACAAGGCACAACAGTTGTGGAATAAAGCAGGGTGTCGATAAATAATATTGTACCGACATACCATAATCCTGCAAGGAAACTGTTACACAGAGAACCAGTAAGGACAAATTTTTGGCACACACACACACACACACACACACACACACACAAATACAAATATATATCCCCACAACCAATGTACATATGCACACACACACTTATATACTATCTACTTTTTTTTTTTTTTACTAAATATTGGGTAATAAAATTTCATCTCTAAATATGTGTAAGGTGTAAAGAACAACAATAAAACTAATACCTGGGTACTCATTCTACTACCTAGTCTGTACATGCTTTTATATTCTGCTTCTTTTTCAACTTCACATTTTATTAAAAGCTTTCACCATACTGTTTGGGGAAAAAATTCTAAGTTTATATTTATATTTAGAATTAGCCTTCAGGGAAACCAAAAACTCATTTTCAAGTCCTTTACTACTACTGAGGAATATCTAATGGGAAAAATGGAATTTTTGTCTTGTCCAATCGGCCATGGGTCTTGTCCAGATTTTTGTCTTTTGTGTGTTTCAAATAACCCTTCCTTGCTTTTGGAGTCAGAAGAAATTTGCCCGTACTATATTTGAGAAAATTATTACTCTGAATGTAGTAAGTATCAGAAAGGTAAGATTTCTTGGTCCTTCCTGGATGAAATTCTTAATTCATACTTAAAGGACTCAACTTTGTCAATGATTAGACTATTTGGAGTTTATCTTTACTGATAACCACATTGTTTTATATGGTTTTATATTCATTTTCCAACTCAAATTACAACCACTATTATGGCCTTTTAATTCAGTGGCCAACATATTTACATTTTACAGGGAGGGAAAAGAACAGTCTCTCTTTCATCACAAAATTAAAATCCTTGGAAATTAGTACTAATCTGGTTCCATTTCATGATTAAGTCTGTTTAGTGGATATGCCTAAAAGTTGTGTATGAATTATTTTTTAAAGAGCACTCTTATTCTTGAAAAAAGGGAAAGAAAACTGTATTTCGCTATTCTGTCAAAGTACAAGGCCAATGGATATTAAAAGTTAAGAAGTATAGTAAATTTGAATTACTAGTGCGTAAAACTTCCTACAGGAAATGTAGGTAAAATCTCTGTGAGACTCACTTAATTTTTAAATGGCTGAATGGATTTAATTCAGCCTTCTTATGGCTTTTCACAAAAGCAAGCTTGCCTCATATTGAAATGTGGTTGATTTCAGCCCAAAAGAAGAAACTTTTGAGACTTAATAGTCCATAGGACCACTGAAACATGAGAGCTGTTTATTGAATTGCTCCTATTCTGAGGAGTTTAGAACAGAGGCTGCTTATTTTGAGAATTACATGGACCATGATTTGCCTTTTTTCCCCTGAAAAAGCCCTTGCTTTGCCAAGAGACTAAAATTGAAGATAGCCTCCAGATAGAGAAATGCCCCAGTATCTACTGTTGCTCCTAGCTCCCTAGGGTCTAAAAATCTATGAAACCTTCTTGCCTTGTGGGTAGGAAATTCTTTTCTCTTTCTGTTTTTCATCTTCTTACCCCCCCCCCCACCCTTTTCATCCTCTTTGCTACAGTTGCTGTGCTGTATTACTAAGATCTTAACAGAAAAACTTCCCCTCCCTGAGGTATTTGACATCTGTTAAAGACCAAATGGCATTTCTCTCCCAAATATTTCATTTGCGTTTCTAAATAGTCTCTTATATTACTACAGTGCACTGAACACCCCTAAAAATATTGATGGTGCGGTCTTAATATCATCTAATAGTCAAGTCCTATTCAAATTTACCCAGTTGATCTAAACATGCCTTTTTACTGCTGCTTTATACGAAGAAAGATACAAACGAGGTCCACATGTTACAGTTAGTTATTCTATCTCTTAAGTCACTTTTTAGGTACCAGTGACCGCTACACACATGTGTTTTGTTTTCCTGCAAGGAAATCAGGTTCAGCTATTTTGTGACACAGATCAATCTTAAATTAGACCAACTGGCTTCTGAGTTTTGTGTTTTTTACTTGGTGCGCTAGCCACTGTAATTCTCTATAACCTTGAAATTAGACCTAAAGACTTGATTAGATTAATGCTAAGTGTTTTTGGTGAAAGTACCACAAAGGTGTCATGTGCTGCTGATTGTGTCTCAAGATGCATACATTATTATTGTTATTATTGTCCCACTTTCTATCATGCTAAAAATGATCAGTGACTTCAGCTTGATCCCTCCATTGTGAAGCTGCCTTTTTCCTTTATGACCTGTAAATAGTCTGTGGAATGATAGTTTCTTACTCAGTAAAATTACTCTTCCCCATCAACATTTCATTTGGTGGTGTAAGCATCCATCGATCATTGCTTTTCCATGTAGATTTTTTTATGTCAATAAAAATTTAAAACCCTACCTTCATAGGTATGTTGATTTATCAAGTGGTTTTTGCATCTAATTGAATCCCAACAGTTCTGAGAGCTATGAAAGAAAGGAACTGAGATCAGAAAGATTGAATCATTTACCCCAGGCACACTCACTTTTTTAAAAAAAATTTTTTTTAACTTTTATTCAGCTTTTGAGAGACAGAGACAGAGTGAAAATGGGGGAAGGACAGAGAGAGAGGGAGACACAGAATCCAAAGCAGGCTTCAGGCTCCAAGCTGTTAGAGCCCAACATGGGGCTTGAACTCACAAATGATGAGTTTAGTCGGATGCCTAACCGACCGACTGAGCCACCCAGGCTTCCCGAGACACACTCACTTTGAGTGTCCATAATGGGATACAGGTACGTGTCCTACAATCCTAGATACCTTAGGATGGTCTCCTGTCCTTCATCTTCTAGGAAAGCGCTTGTCCTGGGGAGATCAGTTAAGTCTTAGAGAAACATATTTTCAGGAAGCTATTTATGCAATAAATCTTTAACAGTTTTTGGTTTCTCTTAGAGGTGATCACATTTGCTCCAGAAATATTAAGACTTTTTCAAGTCTCAATTAGTAGTTAACCATGTGTTTTTATTGCATTGTGATAAAGTCTGTGGTACAAGATGTGGAATGTACAAAGGCAGTATACTTTTTGGGGACTGTGCAATGTGATATGAGCTTATAAAGTTTATTTTTTCCTCCATCAACTTTTAATGTTTCATACTTCAGTAGATGCATGATAAGATACCATTTCTTTCCTAACTGAGATTTGCTATTTTCTGGTCAGTAAACATTGATTGCTTTTTACTTCTATATGGTACATATGTGTACGTTCCTAGAAAATTTCTCATCCTATTTCTTTGTGTATTTTCTACCACATGCTCAAATAATTTCTTTAAAAAAATTTTTTTAATGTTTATTTTTGAGAGAGACAGAGACAGAGACAGAGAGCAAGCAGGGAAGGGGCAAAGAGAGGGGGAGACACAGAATCAGAAGCAGGCACCAAGCTCTGAGCTGTCAGCACAGAACCTGACATGGGACTCGAACTCTCAGACTGTGAGGTCATGACCTGAGCTGAAGTTGGTCTCTTAACAGACTGAACCACCCAGTTACCCCTAAATAATTTCTAAATTGACACTTTTTTCCAGGTGTCAGAAATGTTACCCTGGCTTAAATGTAGATCCTGAAATTTCTTATTGCCTGTTCTAGACTTATAAATGAAATCATGAAAATAAGTGTCAAAGAGTTAAGAATATAGACTTGTTCCAATTTTGGGAATGGATATTAAAATAAAACCATATAAAACTGGTATCTCAAGAATTTTTCATTTTTGAAAAGGTTCACTGCAAGATCCCTATCTATTTTTTTTTAATTTTTTTAACATTTATTTTTGAGAGATAGAGTGTGAGTGGGGGAGGGGCAGAGAGAGAGGGAGACACAAAATCCGAAGCAGTCTCCAGGCTCCGAGCTGTCAGCACAGAACCAGACGTGGGGCTCAAACCCACCAACTGTGTGATCCTGACCTAAGCCAAAGTCTGATGCTTAACTGACTGAGCCATCCAGGAACCCCTGGTCCCTATCTATTAATAGGAATTAATTAATAAGGGCTCTTTAAGTCTCTTGCTATTCAGAGTATATCTTTCAGGCATCAGCAAAATAATCATTACCAAGAACCTTTTGAACGCACAGAATTTCCAGGCCCTGCCTATTACCCAGATCCCAAGATGACTGGTGTGCCCACAGAAGGTTAAGAAGCAGCACTTTGATCCACCTAAAACTTCATTTACAGAGCATCTTTTAGGAGCCACCTTGGTGCTAAGAAAAGTGAACAACCTTTGTTGGAGGTAAAATAGTCACCTCTCATTAGACTGTCCCTTAATAGTGTGGTAAAAAGTACTTGCTTAAATAATTAAAGAGAGAGGGTGATAGAGTTTCTCATAAGTTTTACAAGAATCCCTGAATTAAACTTGGCTACTTTCCTCATGTTAATTTTGAGACAAGAAGAGTAAGACTATAAAAAAATAATGTGGGTTTTAATACTAATGGTGCTGCTCAGCAGTCATGTGAGCATGGGCAAGTCTTAAGTCTGTCTGCCTCAGTTTCCTCACCTCCACATTGGGTGACTTTAGCAGCGGCAGCCTTAAAGCGCAGGGACTGAGGTCCGTGGTTTCTGGAATTCAGGGGAGGTTCAGGTGCCAGCTCAGCCACCTGGGCCAAGTTACCCGGCTTCTCAGAGCCTCATCTTCACACATAGAACAGGGGCAATAACAAGAGGGATGTGGGATGGAAAAGGGGTGTTGGGGTCTTCAGTTGTTCTCTATTGGAAATGGCCTATCTTACAAGCTATGGGGTATATTCTTGGATGTTTGAGATAGTACTTTCTATATGTCTGTATGTGTATGTATAAAATGTTTCATAATTTTAAAAAGGGAACTAATATTTATTATCGGTAAAATACGCTTATAAGAAGATTCAGTAACATAAAGTCCCTTAGAATGCTCTATCTGCCACCTTTTATAATAAATGTTTAGTAAATGCCAGGTGTTATTAGCATTTTCACAATATTATGGAGGTTTTTTTTAACTATTCCAATAACATTTTGGTTCTTGCTGAGTTTTTGAAAAATGTATCTGGAAAAGTGACAACGTGTGTGTATATGTGTGTGTGTGTGTGTGTGTGAGAGAGAGAGAGAGAGAGAGAGAGAGAGAGAGAGATGTTTATAGTTTTAACGAACTGAGATTAACTTTATCCACACTTGGTATACTGGATTTTTTTTTTTTTTACTCCAGAGAGAAAAGTCAATGTCCATTTACACTTTATCTGAATATTGGCGGTGTGTATATTTAACATGGAACCAAGGTTAGAAAATATAGCGCATGGTAGAAACAGGAAAGATTTCCCGCGTTTATCTTCACCCCCAGCAATTGCAACTTAGACATTACATCAACATCCTGACATTATTGGTAAAGGTCAGCAGCTGCTTTTCTCTAACTTCCTTATCCTAAGCATCTATTCAACAGAGATAAAATAGTTGTCTTAGACTTGTTTTGCTGTACAAACAAGTTTTTTCCCCTTTTTATCTCTGAAATTAAGCAACTTCTCTTAAAGAATGCAGCCAATTTGTTACAAATTTCCCCCACAGCACTTGTGAGTTCACAACAGTGGGAAAATTCTTCCTTTTGAATTATCAGATTCACATAGTGTAGTTTCAGTATCGTTCTTTAAAGTCTCAAGGCCAGAATCCACTTCTCTGCATCTCAGCCTTAATCCCAGAAGCCCCATCATGGAATCCCAGTGTGCATCCCATTTTTGAGAGCCTAGCCCAGGAGTTGGCCGGCCATGTGCCCTATGGAACACTACATCAGGAGACACCCACTGAGGAAGGGGTTCCCTGAGAATATTCCAACCTGTGTCTGCTGTGAGAATGTCACTGTGCACTCTAAGGGCTGTGAGATGGCCTGTGGCAAAGAAAAAGGTAAAATTCTACTGGTAAAATTTATCTTGCAGATCTTTTTTGGAGATGAAGACTTGACCTCCTTTTAAGTTTCCCAAGGACTCAAAAGCATACAGTGCCCACTTTGGGAGATGCTGTCCTAGCAGTCGGTGGGGCCCTGGATACATAATGGGGCAGGGAGCATTCTAATTAAAGCTTCTGACAGACTCTCTAACCCTTAACACAGGCTCACTCATCTTTACCATGCCCAATTGTGGTCAGGCTCTTTTTTAATGTTTATTTATTTAAAGAGGAAGAGAAAGAATCCAAAGCAGGCTCCACGCTTAGTGTGGAGCCTGACATGGGGCTTGATCTCATGACTGTGAGATCATAACCTGAGCTGAAATCAAGAGTCGGACGCTTAATTGACTAAGCCACCCAGGCACATGTGTGGTTAGGCTTTTTAAAGATGAGGAAAATTGATAAACAAAAAAATGGTAATTTCTTAAGATCATGGAGCCAGTGAGTGAGGGAACTTGGACAAAGTCAGCGAACCCAAAGCAATATTCTTGCTACTTTAATATGTGTGGTAGTTTTAAATAAAAATATGGCAGTTAAAATATTTTGAATTCTTACTGTATGCTAGCCTTTATGCTTAATACTTTACTACCATTATCTCACTTAATGCTCATGATAACCCTGTGTGTCGAGGGAGGGGGACGATATCATTGTCTCTGTGATGATGAATTGTAGCTCTTTAAGAGAGGTAAAGGGACTTATCTAAGGTCAGTCAGTACTGGGCAGGAGCCCAGTGTCCTAACCATTGTCATCTGTCACCTCTTAAGTGTATGGAAATACTTTATGAAATTAGAAAAGCAATAGGTGTGCAAGCCCTCTTCCCCCACACCCACACCCCTTCTGTGATCTTTAACTTTTCCTTGGGAATCACAGAACAGGAGAGTGACCAAGAACTATGCAGTTCTTGCAGTTCTATGTGGTTTTACTTATAGCACATTAATGGATAGCACTAAATTAGGTTTTGAGATTTTTTTTTTTTTTTTTTTACTGTTAGGTATGCTTCTTATGTGAACATTTAAAATGTTTGATGCGGGGCGCCTGGGTGGTGCAGTCGGTTAAGCGTCTGACTTCAGCCAGGTCACGATCTCACGGTCCGTGAGTTCGAGCCCCGCCTCAGGCTCTGGGCTGATGGCTCGGAGCCTGGAGCCTGTTTCCGATTCTGTGTCTCCCTCTCTCTCTGCCCCTCCCCCGTTCATGCTCTGTCTCTCTCTGTCCCCCCCAAAATAAATAAACGTTGAAAAAAAAATAAAATAAAATGTTTGATGCCCTTGCACCCTGATGGAAACAGCCTCACATTATGTAAGGAGTCTTGGATAGGACCTCTTGAAATGACTCATTTCATTTTCATGCGTTCAAATTGATTTATTTTAAGTGGTTCTTTCAGCTGATAGGAAACACCGTCTTGGGAGTTTACATGGAGAGCCTTTTTGACAATAAGTACCTTGTGTTTCCTTTTATTTTACTGCCAAATGTCTTTCATCTGCTGAGGCAAAAGTATCATCTTCTTTAGATCATTAGTCCTATCATTAGCTTCCATTATTGTACTTGGTGGCAATAAGGTCTAAAGAGATTCTAAAACAGTTTTGCAGAACTCGGTCCTATGCTTCTAATCTATAGCTGTGTCTTCTGTCAGCATAGTATTATCCATTTTCCTTTCAAGAAAACGAAAAATTTTGAATAATTGAAGTTACCATCACAACTTCATTCTTACTAGCTTTATTCTCACATAACCACTTAGACCCTTCTGCTCTTATTTTTCCATTCCAGGCAACACACAACATAAAAAAGTTAAACACAGCTGAAAAGAGCAAAATTTATGAGAGAGTAAGGCTGACAATGAAATTAGTAATACCTTGGGAAATCTGTTCACATTGCCATCAGACAAAGAACTGTAATAATTGCAAACTCCCCTTTGTGGTTGAAAAGATTGTAGTCATCAAGAGCTCACTTGATCTTAGACATGGGAAAAGATGTTCTCACACCCACACACAGGTGATTGTATATGGGTTGAGACCTGTTATAACTTGAATATTAGAAGAGCAATGATAAAACAGGAATGAAATCATGTTTCTAGAAATGGTTTCACTCTTGTGATATTTTAGAGCACTATTTCTCAAATTGCAGGTGGTGACCCATTAGTAGGCAATAAAATTAATTCAGTTGACACAACCAGCATGCTTTCAATTTAAAAAAATGAAGTGGAATAGGAAAATCATAATGCATTACATAATGCATAAGAATGTAATGTTTATTCATTCTTGAGAGAGAGAGTGACAGAGACAGAGACAGACAGAGCACAAGTGGGGGAGGGGCAGAGAGAGAGGGAGACACAAAATCCAAAGCAGATTCCAGGCTCTGAGCTGTCAGCACAGAGCCTGATGCGGGGCTTCAACTCACAAACTGTGAGATCATGACCTGAGCCGAAGTTGGATGCCCAACCGAGTGAGCCCCCTGGGTACCCCAAAAAATCCATGTTCTAACTATGGGTCATAAATTTTTTAAAATGTTTGAGGTCTGTTGTTTTCTTGTATGGATTAGTTAATAATTAATCTTAAAGGAATTTTTGCATTATGTATTTTATGTCATCCAGTTTTCCACAAGTGCAATTCAGTTGAAAGTTTTCTTCTGAAGCCTAATTCTTGCTTTGTAGTATTACAGAACTTAGTTCATACTAGGTATGTCTTAATTTCACTTTTCTGTTAGTGGAACGTGATTTCTTATCAAAGGGAAATAGTCTTTTAAGGAAGTTATTGTTTTCCTTTCTTAGTGGGTGGAATTAGAGTAGACTAAATAAACAGTTGACGCGTGTAGACAAGCATCTGGGATTTGTTTTAAGCTTATTTAGAAAATACCCTGTATATCCATATTTCCAGAACAGCTGATATTAAAAGCATAGAGACATATGCATTCATTTCAGGCATTTGGAGAATAGATATTGAGCCCATACCTCTGGGAGCTGTCACTATACTCTCAGGAATTACTTGTTAGCACACCCCTCACCTCTTGCCTGTGAGCTCCTTCAAGTGAGATCTGCATTATTCTAAATTCCTAGCTGTTGAGTGAGTTTTTAATGACAGTCTGTGCGTATTGGTTTAAAGAGACTTCTTTCAGTCTGTACCTTAAGGCTAATGCTAAAAGTAGCTTATGTTACAGAGAATATTAGGTAAATTTGGTATTTTTCATTATACTATTTTTCTGATATCTACATTGTGCTTTCATATTGTAGAGAATTAAAAAAATAAATATATCAATAAAATGAAAATCACTTGTAATCCTACATCGTAACACTTCAAACGTTTTCCCTTTATATCTATTAGTACACTATATCCCGTTTTTAAGTTAAAGAGAATTCTAAACCATGACTTTAACTTTTCCTTATTACCACATGGCTTGGAGATATAGTTTGACCATCCTTTTCTAATTTAGATTGTTTCCAAATGTTCACAAATAAAATACTTAAATTTTGTGTAGAGGTCACTTGGGGATCTATAAACTACTGAGTACTTAGCAGCTTTTTCCAAAATCTCAACTTCATCCAGTTTTGTTTTTTAAGTTGTTTTGAGAAGGGGTTTGATCAGTCTCACAAGTCGGCTATGGCTCCAAGCAAACCCCAGGATTTAGGCCCATCATGGAGTGACCACTCTTCAAATATTCTGCAGAGGAGAGGAGGAAATGACGGATAGTTTAGTCATCATGTGCTTTGGCCATTAAATTACAGTTCAAAGGAAGAAAAAGATAAACACTGGGTGGTAGCCACTTTTGAAGACTAGACAAGTTCCCTGTGGCAAAGCTTCCTCCTTCCCCTTTATTTCCATGCTCCCCCCCCCCCCGCCCTTTGATGTTAGGTAGGTGACACTTGAACCTAGCGGTCTAACCCCACACTCCTGTATCACTGTGGCTCACTACCCATCAGGCCTCCCAACACCATATGGAGCTTAATCCTCAAAACCAAGGTGATATTTTTTCCCCTAAAGACTGACCTTCATTTCTTTTCATTTCAGTTTTTTTTTAAACTGAACCCTCATCCATAGCAGCCATCAACCTTCCCCCATCTCTTTTTTCTATCCTGCTTCCTCCCTTTTTTTTTTTTTTTTAATTTTTTGTTCAACGTTTTTATTTATTTTTGGGACAGAGAGAGACAGAGCATGAACGGGGGAGGGGCAGAGAGAGAGGGAGACACAGAATCGGAAACAGGCTCCAGGCTCTGAGCCATCAGCCCAGAGCCTGACGCGGGGCTCGAACTCACGGACCGCGAGATCGTGACCTGGGTGAAGTCGGACGCTTAACCGACTGCGCCACCCAGGCGCCCCACTTCCTCCCTTTTTTTATTCGAGTATTTTAAGGCAAATCCCAGACTTCATGTTATCATGCCATTTCAGCCCAAATATGTCAGTAGGCCTCCCTAAAAAAAGACATTTCTTACACAGCCTCAACATCATTATCACACCTAATAAAGTGAATAATACTTTCCTGATATCAGTACCCCACTTACCTTCTTGAAACAGTTTTATAAGGTTGGTTTTTCAAATCAGGATCCAAATGAGATTCACTTGGTTGCTGTGGTTCTTCAGTTTCCTTTAGTTTAAAATAAATACATTCTTTTATGCCTCTTTATACAATTCATTGTTGAAGAAACTAGGTCAGTTGCACTAGCATATTCCAGCCTAGATTTGGCTAATGGCTTCCTTACGGTGTCAATAAACTTGTGCATTTCCTGTAGCCTGGAAGCTAGGTGTAAAGGCTTGATGAGATTTGGAGTCAATTATTGATTCACGTTTTGCTTTTTGGCAAGAGTGCTTCATAGGTGTTGGTGCATAGAGCACATTTTATCCAACCTGGAGACACCTAGTATCTGATTGCCTTACTTGTAGTCATGCTGGGATCCATCAGTGAGTTTAGATGGTAACACATCTGGCACTTAAATTTT
The DNA here is from genome assembly GCF_016509475.1 of Prionailurus bengalensis. Classification (NCBI taxonomy): domain Eukaryota; kingdom Metazoa; phylum Chordata; class Mammalia; order Carnivora; family Felidae; genus Prionailurus; species Prionailurus bengalensis. The sequence continues at coordinate 105,974,984 of NC_057349.1, forward strand.
GAAGTTCTTCCTCAACTTTCTACCCAATGGTTTTCCATCTGTTTATGACTTGCAGGAGTCAGCTTTCTCTCATTAGGGAACTGTTCATTTTAATAGGAGGGTGTCATCAAAGTATCCAAAGGAAGGTCTGATAGGGCAGCAGTTCAGATGTTTTTTAAAGATTAAGCGTAAGTATTTGTTACAAAATCAAAGAAGACAAAAATATTTTTTAAAATCCTAGAGCCATTGCTAAATCACCTGGCAATTGCAGTCTGGGATCCACCATCAGTAAAGTAGCCTTACGGAAAGTCAGTATGCATTGTGTTTCCTCATCTGTAAACTGGAACATGTATAGCCCCGCCCCCCCTGCCCCGCCCCAGACATAACACCCCATGCTCCTTAGACAAATATGAGGAAGATGGGTAATGAATTTGTTACAGAAAGATTTTCAAATAAAAGTGGCCTCCTTTATTGGTTGGCATTCCATATATACTTTTTCAATGTAAATTTGTATATTTTATTTAAGCATAGTTTAAATGGGAGAAACATACAGAATAACAAAATCCAACTAGTGTAGAAAAGTATAAAGTAGAAAATGAAAGCCCCCTCATTTTCACCCTCGTCAGCCAAAATTAACTACACTGACAGATTTTTTTTCAATTTTTGTTAATGAAACTTTTTCTGAGATAACTGTAGATTATATACAATTGCAAGAAATAACACAGAGAAATGTCCTGGACCCTTTACCTAGTTACCCTCAATGATAACATCTTGCAAATCACAACCAGGAAATTGACATTGACACACAAGAACTGGAACAAAGACTGATAGATTTTTAAATAATTTTTGTTGTCTTCCCTGTCAGTGATTCTTAACTGCAGTCAGGTGATGAGTTAAACTACCAGAGTGTTAGGATGAGGTCATGGGAATATTGCTTCTCTATTGTTGATTATTTGCATGAATCTGCCTTATACAATCCATGATATGGTAGCCATTTTCTCTCCCTACCAGTTCTCTATTCTCCCCTTTGGCATATTTCTAGTGCTTTTTTCCTCCAGCTTTATTGAGATATAATTGATATATGACATTGTGTTAGTTCAAATCTACAATGTGTTGATTTGACACACTTCCATATTGCAAAATTATTACCACAACAATGTTAGCTAACCCCTCCATCCCCTCACAAAATTACCATTTCTTTTTTTGTGGTGAGAACATTTAAGATCTACTCTCTCATCCACTTTCAAGTATGTATTACAGTATTATTATTCTATCTAGTTTTCTTAATCACACTATGGGAGGACAATAGGGTGAAAATTCCTGATGTAGTTAATACCCTGGAATAAATGTATTATATTAGTGTTTGCCACAGAAAACTCTAGAAATAGTCTCTGTCCATAGGCAGAGGTGAAATTACAACTTCTAATGACAGCTTGCTTTTTAACGAATTAGGACTCAGCAGCTCCTTTCAGGGTTTTTTTTGTTTTTTTTTGTTTTTTTGTTTTTGGCAGAACAAAGACTCCTAGAGTTTCATTCTGATAGTTAATGGAAAAGAGAAATTTTTCCAAGGAGGCACAGATCCCCCAGGCAGAATAACGAGGGGAGTGTTGGAGACAAACCTGCTCACTTTCTGCCCCGTATCACCCGGTAAAATTAGCTTCCTCTTGGGCTTTAGAGTGAAAGTGATTGGTAAAAAGTGTAATTACAGGGTTGGATAAACGTGATACCCTGGGATTTTCCTTTGTCATGACATGTCACTTAAAATCAAGAATACAATAATGATATGAAAGTTGATTCACATAGAATTACCCTTCATTTTATATTTTGTAGTTGTGTTTTCCAAAAGAGTTCGCTTTTTCTTTTCTTATTAAAGCAGAGAATTTCATAGTAATAAAAGGCATTGACATGTTTGACCAGGTGAACTCTTGGCGGCATAGAGGGGGTTAGTTATGTGTATATTTGTATGCATGATTTTTGGTACACTAGCTACCCTAGTGTTGCCCTAGCAGCATGCTCAAAATCATTGCCTCCCAAGGTGGGACATGTCATAGAAATGAGCAGTCAGGGTCTGGAGCTAGGGCACCTGTCTCCTTTAAAGGGGCAGCCACTGTGTCACTAGCCCCATAAGAATGCCTGCTGGCACGATTGCCATGTCTTTCCAGTTTTCAAGAGAAACTGTAAATTGGATTTTTAAACTGATTTTGTATGTTTATTTTTGAGAGACAGAGTGCCAGTGGGGGAGGCACAGAGAGAGAGAGAGAGAGAGAGAGAGAGAGAGAGAGAGAGAGAGAGAGGGGGTGGGGAGAGGGACAGAGAATCCCAAGCAGGCTCTGAGCTGACAGTAGAGAGCCGGACACAGGGCTTGAACTCCCAAACCACAAGATCATGACCTGAGCTGAACTTGAACGCTTACCCGACTAAGCCCCCCAGGCTCCCCAAAATTGGATTTTTTAAACCAAAGCCTTTACAAGCAGGCAGATAATTCAAATTTTAAGTCAAAGCCCTGTTCACTATGTGCTTCTGCACCACATGCTTCACTCTAGTATAATTTTCATTTAATTTTTAACTATTTTGTGCTCACTGCCAGAGATGTCAAGAAATAGAGCTGTCACCTCAGCCTTAACCAGACTTACAACGTCTGCCCCCAAACCTGCTCGCTCGCTCGCTCTCTCTCTCTCTCTCTCTCTGGGCTTCGCTTTCTATTTATATTAGCCTCAGTGTTCCAGTCATTTCTAGACTCAGAATCTCAGTGGTTTGTTGGGTTTTTTTTCTCCCTCCTCTTGTCTTTCCCACTATAAGTAGCCAAAACCCAAGTCCAGTAATTTTTTTTTCTTGTGAATATCTGTTTTTCTTTCCCTTCCCTTTCTAGCTGCCCCATTCCTAGCCTTTGTCCTGCTCCTCTGATCCAGATTCTCTTTACATCCTAATTCCTGTAGCATTGTCAAACTAGACTATCTTTTTTCCAAATACTTCTTTCATTATCTCCTTTCTCAAAAACTTGTATGGGTCTCTATCATCTTGCAGATAAATTGCACAGCTTATCCCTAGGTGCCCAGGTTTCATAGTAGTTTATCTTAGTGTCCACCTGTGTTTCTGCTGGTTTTCTCTGACCCATCGCTTGGTAAGGTTAATTCTTCTCTCCCCATCCATCCGCCTGTCCCGGGCTCTGGGAATTTTGTGGCAGTTTCTGGATTATGGGTGGATCTTCTCCTTAGACTTGTCTGCTGATAATGGGGTAGATTCTGAAGTTCTGTGCCTCCCCCTTCCCCCCCCTCTTTTTTTTTTTTTTTTTTACTAAGCCTCCATTATCATTTAGGCTGGGAGCCTCAGGGTCAGAGGAGAGTGGGATAAAGGAAGGCCCCAGGTCAGTCTTCCTCTAGCTCAGGAAGAGGCTAGAGGAGGAAGAAGGCTGCTCAAGTTGGCGCTTCTCTGTGGGAGACTTTGGGATGCAGAGGCCTCTCATTTTATTATTACTCTGAGAATTCCTTCTTCAGTTAATTTCTGCTTTCTCTCCCTCCAGCTAAGGGCAGAAATTCTTGCTTTTATGTGAAGCCAAACTAACCACAGGAATTTTGCAATTTGAATGCAATGTATGCTAATTTACCTTGCAACCCACCCAATTGTGCATGCACTTAGATATCTGAGTGAATGATTTAGTCATTTTCATCTCCTGGAGCAACGAGTTGGTCAATTGATGTTTTTTCCTACTCAGAAAAGTCTTAAGAAAATTTATTTTAGTGAAGTGTGATAATTCACTGAAATCGATTCTCTCCTACCTTCCTCAGCACTTTAAGTTCCAGATATGGCGCATAGCACCTAGTATTATATTAGTTGAACATGTGACCGTCTCCCGTTTTGCTCTTAGTTCTGCGAAGCTGCCCTTGCTGCTTTTTTTGTGTCTCTGACAATACCAGGTCTAGTTACGTGGCAAGCGCTCAATGCACTAGACCCTCGACAATCTCTAATGACACATCCTGGGTCTATCAGGAACCTTCACATCTGTGACTGCCATTAACTGAGATACGAATGTCAAATGGCTGCTAGCCTCCTACAGGTTTTCACTCTCCTCTCAGCCTGGGTCTCAGATTCTACCAGCAGCATGTGGAGCACATTTTCTTGTGTAGCAGTATGATGACCCTCTAAAGCGAGTCAGATTATTTTCTCCATCACAAACTATTGCGTGGCGTTGCCACAAATGGCAAATGTGTGAGTGTCGAGGGCCTACAGTGCAAGTTTCAGTGGGCAGATAAATAGATGGTTAGAAAAAGTAGTGTGATTAAACGATGTGTTTGCCAAGGGCTTTCCATTCTAGTATCGGAAACATTTTGATCAATATTCAGAAGATTAAACTGGGAAACCAGATGAAATACCCTGAAATAGTAAATAATTTCTTCTTCCTCTTTTTTTTTTTTTTTTTTTTTAGCTTTTCTCTCTCTGCAAAGAAGGAATAAATACATGACTTGGAGATAGTACTAGACTCTCTCAATGCTCAATAAGAATTAATTTCACTTCTTTCATTCTTTTTTTTCTTTACCAGGTGATGGCTGTGGGCACATAGTGACCTATCAGGACAGCGGCACAATGACGTCTAAGAATTATCCAGGGACTTACCCCAATCACACTGTTTGTGAAAAGACTATCAGAGTACCAAAGGGGAAGAGACTGATTCTGAGGTTAGGAGATTTGGATATTGAATCCCAGACCTGTGCCTCTGACTACCTTCTCTTCACCACCAATTCCGATCAGTATGGTAAGATATCTAGATTTCTGTGAGCATGAAATGATTTGAAACTTGAGAGGGAGGGCAAATTGTGTGTTCATTAGTATTATAGCCTGGGAAGATTAGAAGAGAAGCTTGCTTTTTGTAAATTCTTAGCGTAGCTCATATGGATACACTTGCTTTGTAAGTTGCAACAAAGACATCTAAGGAGATTTAGTGTTAGCCTTACATGTATTCCAGGAGCTTTGTTTGCATTTATATCTTGCTGGGAAGAGAATTGGAGATGTATGGGATTTGGCTAAAACATCTACAAGTCATTCATTCATGTGGCAAATATTTATTGAACAGTAATAGGGTATTCACGAACTCTGTGGGATATAGCAGTGAAAAAACAAAGTTCCTCCTTTCATGGAGCTTGCATTGCCGGGGAGGGGAGGTGGAAAATCAAATGCATCTATAATATGAGAGGTAGGGAGAAAGAAAAATAAGAATAAGAGGGGAGCCTGGGTGGCTCAGTCAATTGAGCATCCAACTCTTGGTTTTGGCTCGGGTCATGATCTCATAGTTCATGAGTTCAAGCCTGGCATCGGGCTTGGTACTTACAACACAGAGCCTGCTTGGGATGCTTGCTCTCCCTCTCTCTCTCTGCCTCTCCCCTGCTCATTCTCCATCTCTCCCTCAAATAAACTTAAAAAAAAAATTTTTTTTTAAAGAAAAATAAGAGTAAGAAAAATAAGGCATCCTAAGGTGATACAGGGCCTGTTTTTGAGTGGGTTTCTACTACTTCACAAGGGACGGTCAGGAAGATTTCTCCAGTAAGAGAACATTTGACCAGAGACCCAAGTGACTCGAGGGAATGGACCGTGCATGTCTGAGGTCAGAGTTTTCAGGGTAACGGAACAGCAAAAGCAAAGGACAGTTTTCAAAATAATCTTTTGAACTAAGCTTTTTTTGTGCTTTGTGGTGTGCGGTTAGTACATTGGAGTCTGCAGTCACTGTAACAGTGACCCTGTGATCCTGAGCCCAAGGAAACAGTGTGGATTTCGACAATTCAAAAACAAAGACAGAATCTTATGTACAGGGTCTATTGAGGTTAGAGGTTTTCTGAAATTCCCTATGCATACAACTCCAAAAATGATGCAAGTTTTGTCTACCTACTAGCTCTACAGGCAACGTCTCAAACACACACAACTTTCAATGTTGTATTTACCTTTGCACACAGATGTGTTTCCTCTCTCCTGGTCCCTCCTCCCAGCGTGGAGGCCCAGACTAGCCTGGAGACCATTCAGATATGTGTGTTTATCTAACCCCCATGGGGGGAAGAAAAATCCAAGATTTTTGTATCCCTGGGAATATTATGTCTATTTTAATGATGACTGAATTGCTCTGACCGAGTAAAGATAGTTGATTTCATATGATTGGTTGCAACTTTTTAACTCCACAGTTTGATTCAAATGGGAAAAATGAGAATTCCAGGATTGCTTAAGGCCCCTGGGAACACTTACTGGTGACCAAATGTGTATTATTTTTTGGAAGCACTCTTCAGGGAAACCCTCATTAGCCAGGAAATTTCATTCACATTCAGAGGAGAGGGTTGAGTGTCAGAGCTCTCCTGTAAAACGCGAGGCAAAGCACTGCAGGGCCAGAATCGGCTTTTCCGCACTGGCGTCTCCAGGGGAACATCTACTTTCTTGAAAGGTGAGCAGTTAATTCCACCTGCTGACAGAAGAGCAGAGTAGTCCTCTGTTGTTTTGGGGCTCTCTCAAGTCAGAGGCGAGGTGAGAAGAACTAGAAAGGGGAGCAAATCATTCGGGGCAGGATTGGAGAGTGGAAGTGGCTTTCCCACACTGTGACTTTACTTCATCATCTCCTATGTGTATTCGCAAATATACAGAAAGGAGGAAAAGCATGGGATTAACTACATGTTAGGAGGTAGATTCCCAGGTGCTCATGGTCAGCTTCTGGGCACCGACCTCTACATTTCTAGACTCTTGAATTTTCAAGACTTAGACCCTTCACTAGGAAATGAGTAATGGCCTACAATTCACCTGTAGCAGTAAAGCCAAGTAACTAAAATTTTCTCTTTATATTTTATTATATATGGTTAGGTTTATCTTTTTTTTTTTTTTTTTAATTTTTTTAACGTTTTATTTATTTTTGAGACAGGGAGAGACAGAGCATGAACAGGGGAGGGGCAGAGAGAGGGAGGCAAAGAATCTGAAACAGGCTCCAGGCTCTGAGCTGTCAGCACAGAGCCCGACGCGGGGCTCGAACTCACAGACCGCGAGATCATGACCTGAGCCGAAGTCGACCGCTTAACTGACTGAGCCACCCAGGCGCCCCTAGGTTTGTCTTTTAAAAACAGAATATATGCTCATTGTGGAAATAAGCATATTCAGTGTCTGTTGTGTGCCAGGCACATGCTTGAACCTTACATAGGTTTTCTAGAACGCTTACATCCACCTTGGAGGTAAATGTTATTTTCTTACCCCCTTTCTACAAGTAGGGAAACTGAAGCACAATGAGTTGGGGTTTCTTGTTGGATTTTTGTTTTCTGTTTTTGACTAACATGCCAAAAATCACACAGCTCAGTAAGGGATGAGAGGAGGATTTATATCGATGTCTTTGTGGCTCTAAGACCTCTGTTTCCAGATGTCTGCTTCTCTGTCCCAGGACCACCCCTCAGAGAAAACCACAACAAAGTCTCAGCCCAGTATTACATCATACAGCAGTTTTGTCTAACATGCAGGTGTAGTTAATGTTTTTGGCTAGGGTTTTTTTTTAAATCTTTATTTATTTTTGAGAAAGAGAGACAGAATGTAAATGGGAGAGGAGCAGAGAGAGAGGGAGACAGAATCCGAAGCAGACTCCAGGCTCCAAGCTGTCAGCACAGAGCCCGATGCAGGGCTCGAACTCACGAACCACGAGATCATGACCTGAGCCAAAGTTGGAGGCTTAACTGACTGAGCCACCCAGGCGCCCAAATTGGCTAGGGATGTTCTTAAGATGAAACATTTAAAGATGCTCAGTATTTTTCTTCTGTGGCTACTTTAGAGATTTCCTGATCGGTCGTGCTAAGGCAAACCCAATAGACAAGGATTACAGAAATCAGCAATAAAAGAAATACCTGGAAAGAAAATTAGGATATTTCAGTCCTGTAAGAATATATTTTTTTTAATTAAATGCTCAGGGCCACATATAGAAAGTGTAGACATGCATATGCTATATGTGTTGTGTGTATGTTTGTATCTTTTGTAGTTTTGAAAAGCATTCTGAGAGGAGCCACTGACTCCTATCTATGTGCTTATAATATTGAATCCAGTGACGTGAATGTAGATCGACTCAATGAATCAATGATTTTTTTAAAAGTGAATCAACAAGTTCAATGATAAGGAACCAGTTCACTAAGACATGTTACAGTTAGTTGGCATATTAAACACATATTTGTTTAAAAGACTATTCATATGGGAAGATGCTTATGATATACTATTAGGTAAAACATGAATATACACTAATATATCAATTGGGAAAAAAAAACTTCGCATCAACTAAGACAACATAACTTCAGGAGAATCTTTTTTTTCTTAAGTTTATTTCTTATGTTTATTATTATGTCTGAGAGAGACAGAGTGTGAGCAGGGTAGGGGCTGAGAGAGTGGGAGACATAGAATCCAAAGCAGGCTCCAGGCTCCAAGCTGTCAGCACAGAGCCTGACACGGGCCTTGAACTCACGAACCACAAGATCATGACCTGAGGTGAAGTCAGACACTTAACCGACTGAGCCACCCAGGCACCCCAAAAACTTCTGGAGAATCTTAAAGTGACACTTTAGAAGTTTTAACTATGGGTATTGTTATATCTTCTCTCCACTTTCTATTTTTTCTTTAACAATCAGATGTTGATATGTTAATAAACAATAGATTTCCTTTGACCAAAAATACTAACTAGACCAATATTTTAACTTAGTTAAAATAGTCCCCTGGTCAGTTCTCTAAGGAGTGCAGGCATCTGCAAAGGAGGAGGAGGAGGAGGAGGGAGGGACAAGTGCTTTGTCATCCTGTGTCCAGCTGTGGGTGTGCATTCCTGTGGGGCTGTTGCCCGGGTCCCTGGGAGAGCGGGAGGTTCCTCTGCAGCCAGTGTAGCTACAGGACCTGGCATGACCATGGAGGGAGAGCCCTAGTAGTGCAGGGTCTCCAGGATCCATAACACTTGTCTGGGCTGGTGGTGATGGCACAAAGTGCCTGCTCAAGGGCAGCAGTGAAGAATGTATGTTCTGGAATACCTCTTTGAAATCCCCATATATGACAGCTCTAACAATTACATGCGTGACTGAAATAGCTGAGTAGTTTTAGTTTATCCAACTCAGTTTTTTTCATTAACCAATGAATTGTTAAAACCCATGCCAAGAGATTTTAAGGCTCAACACTATCAGAATTTTGAATGTGGAGTTAATGTTTTGAAAAAGAATAATGTTTTCTGGCATTAGTGTTAGTAAGCTTTGCCAAGAATGGAAGTACTTGGAATGCCGATTGCATTAACAATTGTGAGTATGCTGAAGTTCTGTGCTTTTAATCATGATGCAGTTCATTTTTAATATGCCAATTTTGTTTTAAATGTTTGGTTCATATACTTTGGGCATTTTTGTAATCCACACTCATGGTAGTAAAATGCATTGTAAACAAGTGTAAACCACACCAACTATCACAGTAATCAGGCAAAACATGCTCTTGATCTCATTGCTTTTAAAAGGCCTAATAGAGACAAGGTGGGATTATTCTTCTTCTGTTTGTCACATATTATAATTATAGTTGGTATTTCAGGTTCAATATCAGTTAGAAGAATTCCATATGTATTTATCACTGAGTTAAGACACTGATTATTCCTTTCAAAATACCCTTGAAACAGCCAGGATGCAGCAAAATTGACAAAGTAAAGGTATATCAACCTTTTTTTGGGAAAACAAATTTTAAGGGCAAAATAAGTTTTTAAAGATATCTTTATTTTTTTTTATTTTTATTTTTTTAAAGATATCTTTAAATACAAGTTTTGCTTTTAAACTTACAAAACATTTGGATCTAAAATATATATACACTGACTTTCAAGATCATGTGTCCTAATATCCTGACCACGCCCCCCCCCCAAAAGTAACAAGTATAGTTTGCTTAGTAGAGGTTGTTTTCACTCTAACTGTGGAAATTCTGGGTTTCTGTTCAAGAGACCAAAGAAACTGAGACTACCTTCCAAAGAAACACGAACGTCTCATGAACATCTCTTTTCTGTTCCAGGAGTCAGCTAGGGTCACAAAGCATTCAGTTATCGTGACTCCTCCATCTGCTTTAATCTGGGAAAGTTCCTCAGTCTTTGTCCCTTGTCCAGTTTTGAAGAGTTCCAGCTATTTATTCTGTAGAATGTTGATTTGGGTTGGTTGGTTGTTCCTTCATGGTTAAAGTCAGATTATGCATTTTTGGCAAATATTATACCTTTTTAAAGTGATCTTTGAGGGGCACCTGGGTGGCTCATTCGGTATGAGTGCCCAACTTCAGCTCAGGTCAGGATCTCCCAGTTGGAGAATTCGAGCCCCGCATCGCGTGGGGTCTGCTTCAGAATCTGTCTTCCTCTCTCCCTGCCCTTCCCTCACTCGCTCTCTCAAAAATAAATAAACATTTTTAAAAAACTGAAATAAAATGATCTTTGAAAGGCCTGTTTGCAAAAACTTCCAGCATTAGAAATTGTGAGGTCATGTGTTCCCCCCCTCCCCAGGAATGCAAACTAAGACTGCATTGTTTTCTTTGTTTCTTTTCACAGCTCTTTGTCAGGTGGGCTCTTTTTGGCATTCAAGACTACATTCATTTAAGTATTTCTAGTGTCTTCCCAAAACAATTCGATTCCTTGTTGTTCAGAGGTCAGTGTACTAGGAGACTTTGAAAAACACAAATCTAAGGTGGCACCTTTTCAGAGGAAACTCATCTTATATTTGGGCACATAAGACCACAGAACCTTCACTGAGCTAGCCAACACTACTCTAGGGTTGAACAGGTTCACTTTTAAGCCTGGATTTGAAGATTAAAACAGAGAGTCCATTTAAATAATATATCTTAAAATTTAGAATTGTTTCATAGTACAGTTCAGAGTGCTGCCTTGGTACTGATTCTCCATCTCTGGCCTTTTATATTCACAATGTAAAAAATTAATAGAGGTTAATTATATAAAACATTAAAATATCTTGAACTTTGGGAAAACGTAGATGCTGCTTCAGATACTGTGTTATACCAAAATACCTACATTTAAAGTATGAAATATCTAACTTTTATTTATGACACTAAAGAGGGAGGGCTGTGAATGCATACTAAAGGTCATTATTCTCAACTTTAAAACTCTATGACTCATCCGATGGCTAAGTTCCATTTCCCGTCTTGCTGACCAGAAAGGACCTGGAGATTTGAATTCACTCAAGAGTTTTGTTTCTGCTGCCACTGCCCTCAGGGACCCCAGAGGAATTGTCATTTCTGTTTTCCTGATGTTTCAGGAAGATTGACTGGGTCCCAGTTTCCCTTGAAACTTGGCCTTCCCTGGATGTGTAAAGTTTAGGGTTGTTCCTGGACAATGGACTTGCTGGAAGAATCTGGGTGGAAACCAGATAGTGGCTCCTCAGGATCTCAAATGACCTTGCTCTGATGGAATCTCATAGGCTGCCCCACCCGGGTCACTGTGGATCAATAAAACCAGGCTGGCCTTCAGCATTGATTGAGATTAAGGCTGTCATTTCTGCCTAGATTTCTCACTTGTGCTGAAGAGTGTGGACTCTGGAATTAGACTGCCTGCCTTCACATTCCTGCCATACTGCTTATTTTTTAATTGCTTAACCTTGAGCAAGTTATGTAGTCTTTCTCTGTCTCTATCCCCCATGTTTAAAATGGGCAAAACAGTACTATCTAGCTGTATGTGGGTAATCGAGGCACATATGTATAACTTAAATGAATGAGGCCTGGCACACAGGAAGCACTCAGCACGTGTGAGCCATCATCCTCATCGCTCCCACCGGTCCACCCTCAGCATCCTGAATACTCCCCTTCCACCCAGTAGAGGCTGAGCTGCCGCACCCTACCCTCCTGGTGCATTCCTGGTCAAATCATTTTGCCCAAAGCATTCCAGTTCCCCAAGCCGGAAACAGCTCCCTCTACAGATTTTCTCCATCCAGCCTTGTGAGATGAACCAAGAACACATATTCTGCAAGCCCACAGTTGGTTGTGTTTCTGTTTGGCTTTTTTATCCTCACTGTCAGGCTATATCTTTGTATCTGTTTCTTGTGGAAAGAGCCTCCCCATGTTTCCCTCTCTCCTTTCACCAGCCTCTCTTCCCTCCAGGCTAGCCAAGGCTATCTTGTTGAATAGAATTATAATTTCTTTCTGTCCGTATTTTGAAAGTTATTAATTGTATCCCCCTGGTTACAGAAACTTGTGAGGGTGGCATTGAAAGCTCACTCACTCTCTTCCCCACCTTCATTTCCAGCTCATTTCTGGGTCTCCCCATGTCTGTGTCTTTTCCACATCACATTGTACACATCACATTGTACAACTTTATGCCATTGTACATTTGTTGATGGTGTTTCTACTATGGGTCTCCTTTCCTTCCCGTGTGTTTCCCACCCCTTCTAACACACACATACACACATGCGCATGCATACGAACTAAATCCAATGCAATTTACCCTACAGCCTTCTCTGATGTCCAATAGCCCCGCTTACTCTCTCTCTGAGGCTTGTGTTGATTTTCTAAGCCTTTACTAGAGCACGAATCTCAGATTGAGATCATTATGTTAGCTTCTTTACACAAGGTACAGGGTTCCTTGAGCAAGAAATTGCATTTTATTCTTTTTTTTTTTTTTTTTCAGTAGCCCTGATACTTAGCATAGTCTTGGAATTGCCGATGCTTATTGAACATTTAATGAATCTGACTGCATGTAGCTTGGTTTTGGCAAACATATATTTAAAAATCTGGATTTTTACAAAAGCTTTGCAAATATCCCCTCTGCATTTTCAAAAAGACTTGATTAACATAAAATTTTAGGACTCTGCTTATTATATAGAAACGACCATAAAGTACTGTAGAAGGTGCTTACACGTGAGCATTCAGTTATATGCTGTACCCTGGGCTTAGTTCTTTAGAGTCACTATCCCCTTTCACTGTCATGATGGCCCTAAGGACAGGGCCTATTATTTATATCCACAGTTAAGAAAACTGAAGCTCAAAGACCTCAAGTAACTCCCTTATCACTCTACTAGATCTGGGTGGGATTCAAGTCTGGGCATCTGATTACAGAGACTCTTAAACCCTGTAGTGTCCCAATTCTGCATGACAAAAACCATCTGATCCAGTGGTTTGTGTAGAAGAAAACCTTTTGTCATTTGCTGGAAGAGATGGAAGCTTCTCCAGGCCTCCCCATAGAGGTATCCTGAGGAGAAGTTCTGAGAAATCACTCACATACAGAGTACCAGTATAAAGTTAAGGTTTAAACGAAAATGCTTCCTAGTCAGCATGCTTAAGGAGGCATTGTGGTTAGAGGTAGAAAGAAACCAGCTTACCACAGGAGCCTCACGGTGAATTCGTTAAATCAGTTGTGGTCTGCTAAATGATTTGCGATATAGAAAAACTCGGAACCCCAAGAATTGTTCTCTTATATTTCCGGCACTTCCACCTCCACTCCCAATATTTTTTTTAACCGTTGTCCGTGATCTAGAAGTACAGTGATGGGAAGCCAACTGGTAATATTTATATTACACTAGGAACAAGAGAAAAGGGAAAAGTGGGAAATGATACTAAGTGTTTTCATTCCTAACTGCAACACAACTTCTATGATAATTTTTAGAAAGATACACATCTGGCATACTGCATTATACCCTGTCTGTTGATTTTTTAAAAATCCTAAATAGGGAGAAAGCACAAGATTAGTAACTTCTATTTTATAAATGGTTTATGTCTCCCAGCCATATTATGAAGCATGCAAAACTCTTACAACTTTTAAAAATAAAACAAAAGCCTTCGAAGAAATTTCTAGCTTGTGCAAAGTTGTTTTGGGCCTCAGAAGTCTATTTTGTTCTGATTGGGTCTGCGTTTTGGACATTCTTGAGAAAGACTACTTTTTGTTTATTTGTTTTTTTATTTTGTTTTGTCTTTTATGCCATGATAGAATTCAAAAAGAAACTTATTAAGAAAGGTTATATTGAGGTACCTTCCGCGCAAGGTACCTCATTGACATAACTGTAAGCCTCAGAGAGAAAAAGCTATGGGCCTCCTCCTCCTCCTTTTCCCCAGATCCTTCTTCCCTGGAGACACTGTGATGAGTTTCTGTAACTGCCATCTTTTGTTGGGAGAGAGGGAATGGCCTAGGTGGGTTGTGAGCCCTGGTGTTCCAGCATCTCTTGACCTGCGTCTCATAGCCCCAAGGAAAGCTGCACCTTTGTCTTGGAATCTGCCTGGTTCATTTATCATCTGTCACTGATTTTTGTCTGGGAACCAGAGACCAAAACTCTCCAGGGATACGTATCCACTTACATTCTTACGTGACTATGGTTTTAATAGCATAGTCCAGGAATATCCTTTTTTATGCTAATTTCTCTCCTTTTCAAAGAAAATGGCCCTGAAAATTCTGTAATTTTGTACGATGACCCTACTGCAATTGGCAGGCGAGGACAACCGTGCCATCTGACTGCACTGAAAAAGCAAACGGAAAACAGTCGCAAGTGTGAAGGCGTCTGCAGCTTCAGCATTTCTAGAGATTGCTTTATCAGCACGGCTCCAGCACAAATCCGGGCCGCTCCAGCTACCACCTTCCTGGCAGCCAGCAGCGTGTGATGTGGCTGGCTCCTCCCATGACACTCCCTTGGAAGGGTCACTTCGACTCATCGGCATGTTCTTATCTGTCATGAGAAATTAAATGTGTGTTTCAGAGGGTGTTCATCAGGTTAATGAAAGTTTTCAGGAGGTTGTTTTGTTGTTGCTTAATTTGATTTATGACAGAGCTCTCAGGAGTTAGGTTTCTCTTTGGTCTCTGTTTTTGTATGGTTATGGGTGGGCAGGAGTCTTTTTTTTTTTTTTTTAATGGCATACCCACCATTTTTAAAACACACCCTTTCACAGAGGAAACAAAAGCTTAGTTTCATCAGTTTCAAAGTGAAATGCATATGCCCACCCAAAATGGCTTGGAGCAGTTATCAACCACACTATTATTGCCTTGTAATGTGGAGTCCCAGACAGTCCTCAGAGAATGTAGCAGTAGCATAAATTGTAGTACAGAACAGATTGTCAGATTGCCAGACAAGCAAGAGGATTCTGGGCTTGGCTCGGGGCAGTTTATTCTTCCTTGTAGGACAGTTTTCTTTTATTCACACGAGGAAAGATAAAGGGTTTCCCTCTCAGCTGCTCATGGAACAGTAGCTCCAGACAAGGGATGTGTTGAGAGGAACTGGCCTACTGTGCTCAATGAAGGCAGCTCCTACGGTTCCTGGCCTTTTATCCTTTTGTCCAAGGAATCAGCCCATTGTCTGCCAGGTCTTGGTCTCCTGTCTGGTGCCAGATGCCACGGTGCTATTCCGTTTGGTGTCACTGATAGCCCTTCCCACCATCCAGGGCTACCAATTCGGTTTCACAAAAGGGAGAGGTGTTTATCTTTCCTGATTTGTCTGCCTACTTGATGAACTAACTGCTTTTCTGCTGTGCCCCAGTCTGGCGGGAACTGGGGATGGTGAAGTAAGAAATCTGCTTCGCCGACAAGGTCAGAGGTGAGGGAGAGTGGGAGCTACCAAGTCCAAGGGCTGCAAAGCACACAGCACCGCCGCTTGTGAAGCAAACGCCCGTGCAGAACTGTGAGTCCTATGTGGAGGTCTGCTCATGTTCTTAAGACCCCCTCAAGAAAGACTAGTTCAGTCTGTGAACTGAGACAGGTTTACCAGTCCAGGAACACTGCCCAGGACAGAGACCGTAACCATGGACAGAGTCACCACGCTTTCATTGGAATTGTCTTTGTGAATGTCTAAGTATAGGCGTAGACCCTTTTTAAAAGTCGGGATGGAGACTACTAACAGTGACATATATTGTCTGGCCAGCTGAGGGTGGAGACAGGCTTTTTCATAAGAAAAGGTATAATCCTCCACAGAGTTTGGCTGAGAACTGAAAACATTGCTTGGCACAAACTGGTAGGACCCTTCAGTGCTTTCCCATTATTTTTCCCTCTCACAGCCAGTCACATTTTTTCTGTTTTCATCTCTTTCCCCTTTTAACTCTAGGAATGCAGTTGTTAACTTTCATTCTGTGAAAGGGAATCTATCTGTCAGGACTTCAGACAGAAAATAATGTGGATGTTTTGCCATAGGCAGTACCACCGTCAGCATTCCACTTCCAGCCTCCACGCGGGACTGAAGCTGCCTTCTGCTGTTGTGAGGGTTGTGCTGTGATGAACCCATCAAAATAACTTCTAATGCTGCGTTGATAGAGGGAGGGTCCATTCCATCCCCTGTAGGGCTTAGTTGCATTTTTGCAATCCGTTCATAAGAAGAGGAGAAGGTCTGGAGCCTGGGGGGCACAGGTGATTAAAGGAATGTATGTGTTTACATTTTATCTTTGAACTTCTCCCAACTCACATTCCTATCATGACTTTGGGAGGATACAACCGAATTAGAGTTTTACTGTATTTATGTGGTTTTTTGGTGTAGGAAATGATATACATTGCCCGACAACTTAGCATGATGATATACGTTCTTATCTCTTCTCTGTAAAATATATGCAGTGTTGCAACCGTTACTTTCAACTGTTCCATAAAAATCTGAAAAAAAAAAAAAAATCCAGTTGTTGAGGCAAGAGAAAGGACATCCTGCCATTTGCAACTACATGGATGGACCAGGAGCACATTATGCTAAGTGGGATAAATCAGACAGAGAAAGACAAGTACTATAAGATATTGCTTATATATGGAATCTAAAAAAGCCAAGCTCATAAAAACAGAGTAAAATGGCATGGGTACCAGGAGATGGGGATGGGGTGGGGTGGATTGAATTAAAGTTGACCCTTGAGCAATGCAGGTTTGAATTATGCAGATCACTTACATATGAGTTGTTTTTTTAATACGGTACTGTAAATGTGTTTTCATGATTTTCTTAATACTTTCTTTTCTTTAGCTTTATTATAAAATATAGTATGTAATACATATAAAATATGTGTTCATTGGCTCTTTATATTATTGGTAAGGCTTCTGATCAACAGTAGGCTATTAGTATGAAAATTAAAAAAAATAGGCTATTAGTAGTCAACTTTTTGGAGACTCAAAAGGTACACACAGGTTTTCAGCTGCACAGGGGTTGGCGCCCCTAACCACCACATTGTTCAAGGGTCCACTGTATAATCAGCAAACTTTCTAAGGGACTAATAATTCCAGTTATGTAACATGATGGAAGTGCTAATTATCTTTCCAGTGACAATCACATTAAAGTACATAAATATATCAAATGAATACATAGTATACTTTAGATTTACAGTGTTATATATCAAATATATTTCAACTAAAAAGAATTCAAACAAATTCTCATTGATGATCAATTTAGACTTGCTTACCTCACTGTTTTTATTAGGACTTATTGGAATGCTATAGAAATTTGAGAGATCAATATCATCACCATTTGGAGAGGAGGATATACATTCTTATTTCGTCTTGGAAAAGATAAGTTTGGTTAGAAAAATATTCTCATTTATGAGTAGCAAGAAGTTACTAGTTATTTCATTTTTATTAGATTTGCAAAGCAAGTCTCTTCACTCATCTGCACAAAAAAGGAATTTCAAGTATATGTGAACTAAGAATGAGTTGCAAAAGTGAAGTACAGTAAGCTGACTCACTTTAATTTTGAAAAAATGTTCATCCTTCAACTTTATTATACAAAAATGGATTTAGTGTAAATTGCTTATCTACCATGCTGTGAGCACTATTAAAGTTCATAAACATCTATATATTTATTACACGAATGAATTTGTTTCCTCCCTTGCTTTTCCACATTTCTTTTCCTGACCTTTTCATGATAATTTTTTTTTTCAACGTTTATTTATTTTTGGGACAGAGAGAGACAGAGCATGAACGGGGGAGGGGCAGAGAGAGAGGGAGACACAGAATCAGAAACAGGCTCCAGGCTCTGAGCCATCAGCCCAGAGCCTGACGCGGGGCTCAAACTCCCGGACCGTGAGATCGTGACCTGGCTGAGGTCGGACGCTTAACCGACTGCGCCACCCAGGCGCCCCTTCATGATATTTTAAAATGCCAGGATTAGGGGTGCCTGGGTGGCTCAGACAGTTAAGCCCCAGACTTTGGCTCAGGTCATGAACTCATGGTTCAGGGGCTTGAACCCTGTGTCAGACTCTGTGCTGACAGCTCAGAGCCTGGAGCCTGCTTGGGATTCTGTTTCTCCCTCTCTCTCTCTGCCCCTCCCCTGCTCACACTCGCTCTCGTGCATTTTCTCTCTCTCTCTCTCTCTCTCTCTCTCTCTCTCTCTCAAAAATAAAGATTAAAAAATATTTGTAATGCCAGGATTAAATCTTTTATGCATCTTTATAATCAGTTGTGGCTTTTAAAAACTGTTGCAAATAAAAGAACATTTAGGGGGCGCCTGGGTGGCTCAGTTGGTTGGGCAGCTGATTTCGGCTCAGGTCATGATCTCACAGCTCGTGAGTTCAAGCCCCGCGTCGGGCTCTGGGCTGACAGCTCAGAGCCTGGAGCCTGCTTCAGATTCTGTGTCTCCCTCTCTCTCTACTCCTCCCACGCTCACACTCTGTCTCTCTTTCTCTCAAAAATAAATAAACATTAAAAAAAATAAAAAAAAAATAAAAGAACATTTAGCTTCATTTCAATTCTAACAATATTTGGAAGGCCACCACGTGCCAGGTATTGTACAAGCTGCTGGATAGAAAAAGTGATGGGTAGAAAAGTTTCTAACTCCATGGGACGTAGTCTAAAAGGAAAACAAGCATTGTTTATTTGTTTTAATAGATTTATTTATTTAACTACTCACTACCAACTATGAAGTACTTCTATAGCCCTCATGCGAGGTACTGTTCTAAGCAGTTTGCTAGTATTAACTCATGTAAGTAATTATATATGATGATTGTCTCTAAGTAATCTTTTTCTATTTGGATTTCACTCTCATTCAATAATAGGGAATAACAGAGATTCGAGGCACAAAGGTAAACACATAGCATTTCTCTTTTATTCTGTTACATCTTCTGAAGCTGAAACCTGGAAGGACAGTGGAGAAATCTGGTCCCTTATGGCAGGAGAGGAGTGCCTAGTTGGGTTCATGATCCTCTCCTGGACCTTTTTCTTTCCTTCCTCCTCCTTCCTTACCTGATGTTGGCACTGCTGTCTCCTGCCTATTACCTGATGTTGCTGTCGACTCTTCCCATCCTGTTTTATTTGGTTAATGAAGAATACCTGTTGTCAAAATTGGCTTTTGCTAATCCCTATTTTCTTAGGATTATTATGTCTTGCATACGTGACTTAAAATTTTTTTATGTTTATTTATTTTTGAGACCGAGAGAGACAGAGCATGAGTGGGGGAGGGGCAGAGAGAGAGGGAGACACAGAATATGAAGCAGGCTCCGGGCTCCAGGCTCCAAGCTGTCAGCACAGAGCCCGATGCAGGGCTCGAACCCACGAACTGTGAGATCATGACCTGAGCTGAAGTTGGTCGTTTCACTGACTCTGCCACTCAGGTGCCCCAACATACATGACTTTTAAGATGACCGTTTACAAGCTAAACTTGAACTTGAGTAGCCTTAGGAAGATCTGTTTTTCTTGTTCAGTTCAAAATCTAATTTTGTCCTTTGAGAGTTCATTGAGCTTCCTATTGCTTTTCAAGCAACTCAATCTAGAAAACAGTGTGTTATTTTCTAATTGCATAACTTATACTATGGTATTTCAAAAGCCTTTAGAGATTCCTCTGCCTTTTTATAAACTTCATTTTGCAAATCAAAATAAATTATATGGGTTAACCAGAAGATACTGTAAGAGAGAGATAAATGTATAAATTGCATGAAAACAAGATTGTTACCACGCATTGGCAGTCTTTTAGTTCTGGAACCTTCTTTTAGTTCTGGAACCTCCTTGGAAAAAAATTTGTGAGTTTCTTTGAGCAAATTTAGGAGGTCCCTAGAATATCACTTTTATGATAACATTTTCTTCACTACCTAATGTGTTTAACCTTTGTTAGTCATCTTTTACAAAAACTAGAACCTATCTCTTGGGTTGTTCACAATTAACTGGGTCTAGCCTATTCCTTATCTGGAGTTAGCCACTTCCCCCCTTGGCTTGTCAGTACAATCAAGTCCACATTCAGGCACTAATCAGCAGTTCCACTATTAAGCAAAACTTCAGTTGGGTAAAGATTACCATCTTATATATGTGTTGTCTGCTAAATTTCACCTTTAAGGAAAGAAATATGCCCATTCTTTGTGCTGGCCTAAATTTTGAATGTGCCAAAAGTGTGCTTTGTTTTTAGGACCATATTGTGGAAGTATGCCTGTTCCCAAAGAACTTCTACTGAACACAAATGAAGTCACTGTTCGCTTTGAGAGTGGATCCCACATTTCCGGGCGGGGATTTTTGTTGACCTATGCCAGCAGCGACCATCCAGGTATAGCAAAAGAATCAACACAAATCTGTAAACGTGTGTCTGTCTATGAATTCCTCTTGCTACTTATAACCGTCTCTGGATAGAATTGTGACCTCAGGTACCGAGTATGTGTAGGAAGAGAAGAATGTTATGTCCTTGTAAGCAGTTAGATCTGAACTCAGAATACTTGTATCAAGCTTGTTAGATTGATCAGCTGACCTATATGAGAAAGGGTTGATCTCGTTTTCCTAGAAACCTTGGATGGTACATTTTCAGGTCTATTTTAAGGTCTGGCTGCTAAGGTCTGCCTATTCTCTGGAGCCCTCCACCAACCCTTCTTCAACGTTTATTTATTTTTGGGACAGAGAGAAACAGAGCATGAACGGGGGAGGGGCAGAGAGAGAGGGAGACACAGAATCGGAAACAGGCTCCAGGCTCTGAGCCATCAGCCCAGAGCCTGACGCGGGGCTCGAACTCACGGACCGCGAGATCGTGACCTGGCTGAAGTCGGACGCTTAACCGACTGCGCCACCCAGGCGCCCCCACCAACCCTTCTTAGCTTAGGGGACAAACTATTTAACCAGCGGCACCTCTGCCCTCCGCCCCACCCTCATTCACATATACCAGTGCACCAGCATAGAAGAGGCATGTGAGTGTGAGTCACATGTGGAGTCACTGTCACAGTGTGCCTTATCCATGGAGCTGATACTTGAGCAGGAGAGAAGGGAGCATGAATACTGACAAGGGAGGAAAGCATGGCCTCCTGTCCAGGCCTCTCGTGCCCCGGAGTGATGACTGCGCAGTGCACTCCACATCGGCCCAGGGTCACAGACGTGCCCAGAGTTTCTGCGCTCAGTCCCGTCTGGCCAGAAATGCTCTGGGAAGGGGGTGCACCATTCATTTCCCTCTCAGCCAATCAAATCTGGTCAATCCCAGCATGGCTAGTGTTCACCATATGTTGCTCCCTAAGAACTATTGAAAATATTAAGGAAAGAAAGAACTATTGCAGCAAGTGTGGAATATTGTGGAAACTATACTAGGTTGAACTAAATGCATCAAAATCCACAGTACCTTAACATCTCTGTTGCTGAGTGTCCATTCAGTTCTATACTCCAAAAGAAAAGAACATCCTTTTTTTAAGTCCTTGGTCCTGACTGATCAAAGTGAAAGGGTTGTATTCTCAGTAAACATGCGGTTCCATGGTCACTCAGATGCCACTCGCTAAATTGCTAAATTAAAATGTTCCCGAATCTTCTCTGTGAACTAAGTCAGGCTTTGGAAATTGCTTTCCTCCTGCCAAGAGAGGTTATGCACATGATCTTTGTAGGCATTTGGTAGACAGTAATGAGTCAATGTTGGTTTTTCTGTTTGAAATAGTTTCTGTTATCATCCATTGGGCAGTTGCTGAAAAACCATCGTTGGTGGTAGAAAAGCGAAACGGAGGAGACCGATTAAATCCTGAAGATAGTGTTCTCAGTGTTGATTTATTTTTAAATGGAAAAAATTCAGATAATAACTAGATAGTGGATAAACACTTTTTAAAAGTTCTTTTTTATTTAAAATTATTAAATTCTTTTATTTAAAATTCTTTCAAGTTCTTTATTATTTTTTTTTTAGCATGAGTGTCCTAACTTCCATTCAGGCTCCTAATTGCAATTACCTTTATTTACGACAGATTTAATAACATGTTTGGAACGAGCTAACCATTATTTGAAGCCAGAATACAGGTAAGTACAGTGTCCTAGCTGTGCTGCAGTCATATGTTGCTGAACATTTTGTTTTCCTTCACGTTAAACCAGATAAAGTACCTTATTTGTATTTAATTTTTTTACAGCATTTATGTTCCTTTAAAAATTTTTTTTTTCAACGTTTATTTATTTTTGGGACAGAGAGAGACAGAGCATGAACGGGGAAGGGCAGAGAGAGAGGGAGACACAGAATCGGAAACAGGCTCCAGGCTCTGAGCCATCAGCCCAGAGCCTGACGCGGGGCTCAAACTCACGAACCGCAAGATCGTGACCTGGCTGAAGTCGGATGCTCAACCGACTGTGCCACCCAGGCGCCCCCATTTATGTTCCTTTTTTAAAAAATTTATTTATTTTGACAGAGAGAGAGAGAGCACATGCAAGTGAGCAGAGTAGGGGCAGAGAGAGAGGGAGAGAGAGAATACCAAGTAGACTCCACACTGTCAGTGCAGACCACAGCACGGGGCTCAGTCTCACAAATTGTTAGATCATGACCTGAGCTGAAGTCAGGAGTCCCATGCTGAACCTACTGAGGCACCCAAGCACCCATACAGTGTGAATATTCTAACTAATGAGGAATACTTGAAATGATTTCTTATATGGCAGAGATCAGCAGACCTTTTGTCCAGGGCCAGATAGTAAATATTTTAGATTGTGCAGGTTGTCCAGTCTCTTTTGCATCCATTTATAGTTTCTGTTGTTGCTGTAATGCAAAAGCAGTCATAGACAATATGTAAACAAATGTGTAAATAAAACTTTATTTACAAAAAGAAGCAGCAGCACAGATTTGGCCCATGAGCCACAGTTTGCTGACTCCTGAGCTCTACTTTGATACCATTGAGCATAATGGAGCCCAGAGTGTGTATTTTTTTTAACCCGGCCAGCATTTGCAAGTGACTTTTAGAATTTCTTCACTTTCAGAGGGAGCTGATCTTGTCTTTCCCACAGAGGAGAAACCTACTGAGAATAGGAGATGAAATATTTGATCCCAGCTTTACTTTAACTGGAAAATTACTCTATCTCTTTGATGTACCTTTCCTCATCTATATAATAAGAGTCTAGAGCAGGATTTCTCAGCCTTGGCACTATGGTGTTTTGGGTTAGACGATTCTTTGTTGTGAAGAGCTGTTCTGTGCATTGTTGGATATTTACCAGTATCCCTGGCCTCTACCCTGTCCGTTCCAGTTGTGATAACAAAAATGTTTCTAGACATTGCCAGATGTCTTCCAGGGTGGGCAAAATTCACTCCCTGTTGAGAACCAGTGTTCTAGAGAGGATTGTCAACAACACTAACTCCAGCTATAACTCCTTTGAGTGCTTTGTTAATGCCAGTCATAGCTCCCTGGTCTTTGCGTATATAACTCATGCGAGGTAGGTTCTGTTAGATCCTGCAAATAGAGGCACAAACCAGTGAAGCAGCTTGCCCAGGGAGGCCCAAGGGTCTATGGTCCTGACCATCTTAGACATTCTAATAAATAAAATTATTTTATATGCAGAATCAGTTCTCTATTATTAAGTCTAGTAGAGAAACACAAATGAAAATGATCATTAATTTAAATAATTAGAAAACAAAATTGAAAATAACCAGTAATTAATTACAGCTGCCCTGTACGGTTGCCATTCATTCAATATAAACACATGCCAACATTCTCTGAGATCTTTCCAGCTGTACCTATAGAGTCCCAGTGGTGAGAGGGCCTGTAGGCATCAATGTTCATTTCCTGTCCTACAGAAAAGAATACATTCAGGCCTACAGAGTGATGTTATGGTGCCAGATCATCTAGGCTGTAACTCAGTTGTTTTGTAGTATTTAAAGATGAGGTACGGTGATATACACGTCCACACTCCCTCACCTATAATAGTGAAATGTAGAAAGCTTTGAAAGTCAAAAGGTTTTTGTAACTCATTTGGTGGCAGTACCTGATTAGTGTGACCTTAAATTCATTTGACAGCAAAACTGAATTAACGAGTCTATTCAGCTTTGTGTTGGACTTAATATGACTATTCATGTATTTGATACAGAGATATTAATGTTTTTGATTAATGTATGCAGCCATAAGATGAATCTAATGTGTAACCTGACTACGCTGACAACGCTATATTATATAATTGAAATTTGCTGAGAGTAGAACTTAAATGTTCTCACCAAAAATATACGTATTACATATATTTTAAATGTTTATATATTTAGATATTACAATATGCGAGGTGATGGATATGCTAATTTACTAGTTGGGGAACATAAATCATCACGATATACACTTGAAATGCCTTACAGTTTCTTAATTATACCACAATGAATTACTTCCAATTGCAAAAGTAATCTGTAACTAATGTAGATCGTCACTGTCCAATACTAGCCATGTGTGAATATTAAGTACTTAGGCTGTGGCTAGTCCAAATTTAGATGTGCTATCAGTATCAAATAAACAGCATAATTCCCTCTTGCATGTTCTATAGAGGAGAAATATATGTTTAAGTGTAATTTATACTTTTTAGTTTAATTATAATTCAATAAAATACAAATTCTTTATTTTATTTTTCCAGTAAATTCTGCCCGGCTGGTTGTAGAGACATAGCAGGAGACATTTCTGGGAATCTGGTGGATGGATACAGAGATGTAAGTACCTGAGAGTAATTATAGGGCATGGTGGAAATTAAAAAGTACTTATTGCTCTGCCTAAATGCATCCTGAAGTAAAGTCAAATAAGATCTCAAACCCCATAGATAAATGTGCAAGTTTCTATTTTCTGAAAATAAATGAAATAATAAGTATAAAAACCAAGGTTATTCATGCATTCATTCCTGTTTTTCCATGCATTTCCACTTAAGCATGCTGTAAATGAAATGGTAGACAAAGCCCTTTTCAACCCTAAGAGTATAATTCCATCTATTTTCTTTAATTTAGTGCTCCAGCTGATTCATATAGCATAGCCAAGGACATGAACATTCACATCACAGGATAACATTGTGTCTGGGAGCAGTGAAGCCATCTGCCCTGCACTTACATAGTACTCCTTCCTTCCTCACACCCCAGTTTCTTATGCAGAATGAGACTCTCTGGTTACACACATTGTTCCCAGAGAAAAATAAATTCACAAGACATTTTCCCTAAACTATATGTCCTGTCTCCATATACACAGTCCTTTATTTCTTATTATTTGCAGATCTCTATCCTGGAAATTTGATATCTGATTTTTGAATATTAACATTGCTATTTAAAATAGTTTCATTCAGGAGCACCTGGGTGGTTCAGTCGATTAAGCATCCAACTCTTGGTTTCGGCTCAGGTCATGATCTCACCGTTTGTGAGATCGAGCCCCGCACCCGGCTCTGTGCTGTCAGCACAGAATAGAAATGCTGACAGCACAGAGCCTGCTTGGGATTCTCTTTCTCTCTCTCTCTGCCCATCCTTCTCTCTCTCTCTCTCTCTCTCTCTCTCTCTCTCTCTCTCTCGTGGGTGTATTCCGTATCTATTGGTACATAACAATATTACTACCGATTTAAAAGATTAAAACAACACATGTGTTACCTCTCGTGTTCTCTGGGTTAGGCATTTGGGCACAGCTTAGCCAAGTTCTCTGCTTCAGGATCTCACAGGGGTGCATCCAAGCTGTCAGCTGGGGCTGCATTTCATCTGAGACTCAACTTGGCTTCGAAGCTCACATGGTGTGGGCCGCATTCAGTTACACATGGATTGTTGAACAGAAGACCTCAGTTTCTTCCTGGATTTTGGCTGGAGGCTCTCTTCAGCTCCTTGCCATTCGGGCCTATCTGACATCACTGCTTTCTTCTTCAAAGCCACCCAGGGAGAATTTCCCGACAAAGCAGTCTCCTAGTAAGACAGGTTACAACCTTGTGTAATGTTATCATGGGAGTAGCATCCTACCACTTTTGCTATTGTTCTTTTAATTAGAAGAAGGCCACAGCTCCCACCTAAACCCAGAGGGATTATGCAGTGGGGGAATGCCAGGAGGCAGAGATCCTGGAGGGTATCATAGAGCCTGTCCTCCGTGGTGCCTTCATCTTAGGGAATGTGTTCAGTTGTAGCAAGTTCTTCCTAGAAGGGTCTTTGCAAAACCGAAGCATATTTTGTAGGTCAGGACAACAGAATCTGTAAAACAAGTTACAAGAGAAACTGTTGAAGAAACAGGTTCTCTGCGTCAGAAAAGAAGTATGTTGTCTTAAAGAACAATTACAGAAAAGGAACTGGTTCATTCTATGTTGTTCCCGAAGGCAGAACTAGGGTCAGAGGGTGCAAGTTACAGAGTACCCAGTTTTAGTTACATGTAAGGAATAATTGAGCAGTGCAAAATGGAGTCGGGTATCTCAAGACATGGTGAGCCCTAGTCCCAGGAAGTGTCAGGTGTAGGCGTTAAACCATTTGTCAGACATGGCCTATATATGTGTAGGAAGGTGCTGTGGGGTGGAGAAAGTGACAGTCTGTCAGGAAGTATCAGCGGAGAACTTTAAAGGTCTTTTTGAATTCTTAAGGTTCTGTGAATCTGTCTCCTTCACTGATGACTTAAGGCATCTGTATTGGTATATGCTTACCACGCTAGCTAAGTAGGATGAGCTTCTCTTTGAGATCTGCCTTACCCAGAAACCAGAAATAAAAAAGCCCTAGAATAGTTTCTCTCTTGGCACCTTCTCCCAAGTCTGCTGACTATACCATCTGCTTTTAAGACATCACTTAATAACTTGTTTCAATATATTCTCCATACCCCCAGAATATTCAAGAAAGACTATAGAATAATGGAAGACAGTATATGTAGTGCACCCCTGGTTTAGGAGGAGAAGGGGAGAAACCAGGCCTTTGTACACACCCACAAAAAGCCATGACACAGGGAAATACATTATAATAGCGTGTGATTGTTTCCAGGTGATAGCAAGCAGTGTGAGTGATTTTTTTCATATTTTCCAACATCTCTAAAATGAATTCAAGTAACTTTTGCAAAGAAAATGTTGCCAGGTTGCATGGGTGGCTCAGTTGGTTAAGCGTCTTACTTTGACTCAGGTCATGATCTCGTGTTTCATGTGTCCAAGCCCCACATTTGGCTCTGTGCTGACAGCTGACAGCCTGGAGCCTGCTTCGAATTCTGTGTCTTCCCCTCTCTCTCTGCCCCTCCCCTGCTCGTGTTCTGTCTCTCTCAAAAATAAATAAACATTAAAAAAAAAAAAAAAAAGAAAATGTTGCCAATATGGTAATTACGAAGACTGTACCAACATAGGAACAATTCATAGGATAGACCGTGGAACATATATATTTAACATTTTACTATCATTTTAAAACATGAGCTTTATTCATGTTTTATTAAATTCAATATGAAGCGTTTACTTTTTTTAAAGTTTATTTTGAGAGAGAGAAAGCATGAGCAGGGGAGGGACAAAGAGAAAGTGGGGGGAGAGAGAGAGGGAGAGAGGGAGGGAGGAAGAAAGGGAGAGAGAGAGGAAGGGAGAGACAGAGAGAGAGAAAGAGAATCCAAGCCCCAAGGCAGGGCTCAAACTCATAAACCATGAGATCATGTCCTGAGTCGAAATCAAGAGTTGGACGCATAACTGACTGAGCCACCAAGCACCCCTGAAGTGTTCACTTTTATATTAAATTTTATTTTAATACTTTGTCAATACTTTCCAGTACAAGATGACTTTTCCTAAAGGAAGACATAAGAAAATACTCCAATTCTGGCATGATTTGATAATCACTTTGAAAGTTGATGTAGTCTTGACATTGTCTTGAGACTGTACACTCACAAGCTCTCTCTCTCTCTCTCTCTCTCTCTCTTTATTTTTTAAAAAAGGTTAATGTAGTCTTCATGCTGATCTGTTTAGCCATGTTTTACGGTTTAATGAACTTTAGAAATGTTTAATACCATCACCTGCAATTTTGTGAGCCATGTAGGTGTTCCTCTCAGATGTCTGAGAAAATGTAAATGAAAAATTAGGTTTAAATTATTCCGTTTGAGTTGAAGCCAGTTCACCATTTAACATAGGCTAGTGATGTGACTTTCCTATATTTACATTTCAGTGAGGTTTAGACCTTGAAAATTGCTAGAAAATCAAAGTATAAATTTCCTCTTCCAAAGGAAATTTATAAAAATCAAGTTCAGTGAAAGTAAAAATTTAAAATCAACACCCAAAAGCCCCAATTTAAGTAAACATTTATTTAAGTTGATTGAGTGAGCGAGGAATTTTGTTTTTCTTAAAGAAAATAATCCTGTGATAATTTTATAAAAATGTAACAGCCAGATTTGGAGGTTATTCTCCTGGAGTTGTATCCTGTGGCCTGCATTGAATATCATGGAAAAATGTGAGCTGCAGTTGAATAAATTCCATAAAATGGGTATATACTGCTGGGGTCCCTCAACGCTGATTACTATGGAAAATGGGAATGTATGTTGGCCAATGATGCTGGTAGGTTCTATTGCTAATTGACCTGTGAACCTGTTCTCTTGTAACCAAGGAGTCCTTGGGACATGCCAAGTCCAGTGAGAGCTCTCCACTAGGCAGGGCTCTTGGGATAAAGACTACCTCATCCACAGAACAAATTCCAAGGAACAAACTCCAAATGATCTCAGGGACAGTGGGATCATCTACCCAGTAGACCACTGAACCAATTGCTTTTCATCTTGGGGCTGAGACACCTAGGCAGGCCGGCAGGGACGTCATAGTAGGTACATAGGGTGCCTATTAGAATCACAAGGTAATAGACCATTAGAAAAGATACTAGACATCATGCAGTCCAGGTTTTTCATTGTACACAGGAATTGGGGAGCTGGATCCACAGCAGTGACATGACTTATGCACACCTAGTAGAGTTAGACACAAAGCCAAGACGATAAGCTAAATTGCCAAATTTAAATTCAAGGCTTTTCTGTTATAACTGGCTTGCTCCATTTTGTACTCCAAGAATCTACAACAATGATAACAAACCTTTTTAAAGAAGGAACATTCAGAAAAAATAAAAACACAAGCTGCCTATTTAATTTAAAGATCACTATTTTGGGGGCACCTTGTTGACTCAGCTCGTTGAACATCTGACTCTTGATTTGGGCTCAGGTCATGATCGTGGTAGGATCAAGCCCTTCATTGGGCTCTGTACTAAGAGTGGAGCCTGCTTCAGATTCTCTCTGTCTTTCTGCCTGTCCCCAGCTCGCACTCACTCCCTCTCTCTAAAAATTAATAAATAAAATATTTATTTTTATTTTATAAAAATAAATATGACTGGTCTCCTGGGTGGCTCAGTCAGTTAAGCGTCTGACTCTTGATTTTGGCTCAGGTCATGATCTTGCAGTTCCTGAATTTGAGCCCCGCATCAGGCTCTGTGCTGACAGTGTGGAGCCTGCTTAGGATTCTCTCTCCATCTCTGCCCCTCCTGCTCGCTCGCTCTCTCTCTCTCTCTCTCTCTCTCTCTCTTTCTCTCAAATAAATAAACTTAAAAAGAATAAAAACAAAATAAAATTAAACACTGTCTTTTTCTCATCTTCTAGTATTTCTGTTTTTCTCCAAAATCAGGGAGGGTAATAACCACATCTGTCTTTCAACATTCTCTTATTTCTTCTCTGTCAGGAACTGTCCTTCTCTTTTGTTTCTGAGAGCCATTATTGCAAGACTGACTCATTTTCCCAAATCTAACCTAGTTTTGGAAATATGCACTCTCTAAACTAAACATCACAGAAGTTCTCAATTTTATTGCAACCACAATTATTATAAAATATTGTTGGTCTCCTTGGTCCCCCAGATATTGTAACCAAAATCCAAGAAATTTTTTCCACTGACAATAAAGTCACAATGTTGTCAACACAAAGAGAAATTCCCAAGTCCGGTTATCAAGACATAATTTCATGAGCTACTCTTCCCATGTTGGCATTAACCATCATGGAGAAGTGGGGCATTGCTAAAGATGATTTGGAAAATGATGTTTCTCAGCCCCTCAGTCCTGGGCTCACTGCCTAACCACCCTCCCCGGCAGGTCTGTGCCCATGGGGACCTAAGGGCCTGGGCACCCCATGGAAAAGTTTCAGTCCTTCCTCCAGCCCCACTTCTAATGTGCCAGTGCCAATCCCAAGGCCACCTGCTAATCAGCCAGTCAGGTGGTCCTGCTCAGTCTGTCACTCCAGGCAGCAGACTTGGAGGCCTGGGCAGGTGCCAGCTGTCTGACCCTCCCAGAGGAGACTCAGGAAATGAGGTGGAGGCTGTGGGCCCTGGGTTGCTCATCGTCATTGCCCTAAGACCTTTATGAAGTCTTTTGTTCCATTTCATATTCTGTTCTGTTTTTAATGCCTTGTTCAGTCTCTAAATCAATTGTAAAACGAAGCTGTGGTATGGAAGATTCACCTTCTCAAAGGATCCTTAGTATGTGTATCTGCTAAAGCAGATGTAAAAAACTGATTAGTTATTTCTATTTCTGTTTGAAAAGCCACCCCCAAATTGAGTGGCTTAAAATAACAACCGTTTTATTTGCTGATGAGTTTGAGGGTCAGCATTTGGGCTAGTCAGTTCTTAATCTGCCTTTGCCTAGAATAGCCCCTCTAATCATGTGGGGGGATCATCTGGGGGCGGAGTGTCAAAGGTGGCCACGGTGACATGTTGTGGTGGTTGGTTGTGCCATGTTCTCTGCAGCAGAACAAACAAGCTACCTGGCCCAGTGCAGTCAGTAGGAGGTGCCTACACAAGGGCATGACCATGGGGAGGCGTTTGTTATTCACTGGGGGGTCACCACTACTAAATTACCTACTTCCTCTCTAGTGGATGGGTTCCCAAGTTAGCATAAAATTGGTGACTCTAATGTCATTTTGAGATCTGCTGCAGAGAACATGGCCCAGTCAACTGCTACACATGTCACACGTGTCATAGTAATGCAGTAATTTTCCCCTCTTCTTTTTGTTTAATAAGGTACAGTGTAGCAATGTCATGGGTCAACTAGGGATCCTGACCACGTGTTATAACAAAATGGAAAACTCCCACCATGTTTTTAATGTGTTCTTGAGTAGCTGTGAGTGATGATGTTGCTGTATTTCAGACCTCTGTATTGTGCAAAGCCGCCATCCATGCTGGAATAATTGCAGATGAGTTGGGAGGTCAGATCAGCGTGCTTCAGCTCAAAGGGATAAGTCGATATGAAGGAATCCTTGCCAATGGTGTGCTTTCAAAAGAGTAAGTACTTTGTTTTCTGTTTTGAGTGGAAGGTAACCCCAAAAGCATAATTTATCAGCTCACAGTTTTGAAAGGACAGTGGGTGTATGATACCAAGGGTTTGTCAGCTGGGAAGAATGTGTGTGAATGCTTAAAGCAGCATTTATGGTGTGTTTGTAGAAGATAAATGCAGCAATATAAGAGCTCACTGGTTATGCTGACAAGTAAATTAAAATTAAAATGGCACACATCTGAAGTTCTAGGGCAGAGGAGTGTTTCTACTCTCAGGTGCTTTAGTAGGAGAGAACAAAGCCTGTTCCTTTTCAGTTTTTCCAGTTGTAAATTACCTGTTATCTCCAATGTTACCAAAGGTACTGAAGGAGACAGAGAACTGAAATAAGCCCCCATAGAACCACCAAGCTCCCCTGAAAGATCCTTGGAGACAAGCTCTTAGTGATGAGTAATAGTTGGGAAGTGAAGGAAGGTTGTTAATTAGCATTAACCTCTCTGTTCGCTGTTATCCTCTGCTCTTTTAGCTTTATGAGAAAAAAGTATGTCAGTTCAATTGTTTAAACATTCAACCTGGGCTTTTAATGCGTTTGGGTTTCTTCAGCTTCTGGAGTGGAAAACAAGAGCTAAATATAAGCCCCCCTTGTGGTCCAGGTGTCCACGCATTGAAACAGGCAGCTTGGAGTGGGCCAGAGGGAGGCTTTCCTCGGGTAGATGCCTTATGAGAGAAAGTGATCCTCAAGCCACGTGTTTATCTCTTGCTTCCTCCCTCCCTGTCTGCCTCAGAAATGTCTTCCTGCTACCATGACCCTGTGTTTTTGGGACAGGTTGTCACATAGTCTTGGGCTCAAGGATGTGGCACAGGACAGAGACTGCAGACATTTCAGGATCCAAAAGTAGGGAAAAGTAGGTTAGGGCCTGTATTGTCTACCCCTCCCTAGTGTGTATGCGGATCCCCCCCGGCCCTGTCCCGCCATTTTGGTGTGGTCCCTGCTTGTGTGAAGAAAGAACATGATCATCATACTTCCCTGTTCTGTTCTCCCAGTGGATGTAGACCATTTCATCTGGTTAAAAACATAAGGGGGTAGATAGCTTCCCTAGTTAGCATAAATATAGTACCTCTGATGTCATGTTGAAAAAGTTATGCAATAATTTTTTCCCTTCCCCTCCTACTTTTTATTGACATGTATTCTAGCTTAGTTTAGCAATCTTGTGCTTCACATAGGGATTCTGACCACAAGTTATAGTATTATTTTTATAGGAAAAAGTATCTTAAGTTCCAAAGAACCAATCGATGAACTCACAAGTAAACTTAGACTAAAACTCACTTCTGGATTGAAGCGTTGGCCTAAGCTCACAAGGGAGGGGATTTAGAAGCAGTGACTGAAGTTGGTTAGGTCACCTTCATGAAGGAAGCAAACCTTGGGTTTGGTGGAAGGCAGGAACAAAGCATCTGGGGACCTGGGAGCAGAGCCAAGGCCCAGGGAGGGACACCAGAGGAGTTGTGGTGGTCAGCTCACCATGCTCATGTCCAGGACCCTGGCTGGTGGGTGGCTGAGGAGAAAAGGCAGAGCCCCCACTGGTAATTCCGAGTCAGGGATGCAGGTGGGGGTAACCAGAAAGGGTGTTCCACGGTCCAAGTCTTTCACAGGCAATGCAAGTGACCCTGTGTGCAATCTATAAAAGGCAGTCATCCTCACACCCTGATGTGTAGGCTCACCGTGGTGTTTGTGCTCTCTGCTTGCTATGGATAAGACTTCCCTCTACTTTCCCTCTGGATAGGACTTGTAACTTTGACAGGCCCCGAAGTGTTCTTTTTATATTGTTCGAACATTCAAAGACAAATTACACCCAAATTTGTGCCACAGTTTAAGATCTAAAAGCTTAGTAACAGAGTGCCTTTAGAAACTAAAATCCTTAAATAAATAAAATATATATACGTGTGTCCTAAATTCATTTTTATGTATGCACACACATGTATTTTATACATGCATATATGTACACACACGTACTATATGTAAATAAAAGTATACATGCATGTGTTGTATGTGTGTGTGTGTGTGTGTATACATTTTTTTATATATTTGCCTCAGACTGTTTGGAACATAAATATTATACCTGATTTATAGTAAAAGTGATGCTTATGCAATCACATGGAGACCTGAGAAATCCGGTGATTCTACTCCAAGAACATCCCATGGGGTAGCCATGGCATCTCGCCATTGGATCACCACCACCATTTGTCCTACGCTTGACTCTCAGAAAGGACACCCTCTCCTACAGTTCCTCAAGCTCCCCCTTCACTATGTTGTACAACTCTTTTTCAAACCCAACCTTCTATTGCTTGCATGTTGACTTTTTCAAGGCCTTCCACAATCTGTTGACTCCTCTGGGCTCCAAGTCATTCCCCAAAAGGTTCAGGTTAAACAGGTTTTAATGCTTTTGAGAACAGAGGAGAGATACTGGCAGCAAGCAGGCGTCAGATTGCGTGTCTCCAACCCGAGTATGTTCAATGCACAATTTGGATGCTTTAGGACCTCACACAGGTGTTTCACTCCATCCTCCTGAATATCATTGCCCCCGATATCCAATATTTCACATTATGATTGTGCTTGAGGGCATTAGCAAGCTCCTGACAGCCCTCCACTGTGAAAGAACAATCTGGCAAATCCAGGTTCTGGAGGCTGCAGTCTGGACAACCCAGGGCCTTACACAGAAACTTTACTCCCTCATCTCTCAGGTTATTCCTCCTCAGGTTCAGGTGGGTCAATCTCGTGTTCTCAAGGAGAAATCTGACAGGTACTGCAACTGGGTACACCGAGCTGGCAGCACCAGAGCACCAATCTCTCCAAGGGACACAGTAAGCACAGTGATCAAAAACCAGCATGATCTTGACCCTTGAGGATCTGTTTCTGTTGACATTTTTTATGGTTTGATGCTACTTCAGGAAGGTATCAGGCCGTGGCCCAGATTTGTTGGGTGCTACATCTCCAAATCGGAGTGAAGAATTAACCTCTGGTGTTAAATCTGCTTTTTGGACTCTCTTGCCTATGTTTGTATACATTGCAGTGCTTCCTTTGTAGAATAGGACTGCAAAAAGTTTAACTTGTACTACCAGGGTTTTATTTTACTGTTGGAAAAGAATTATTTAAACTGTTGCACAAAAGTAGACATGTTCTGAGTTACTTCTGGGCTGAATACAGATGAAGTCGCTTTATGGTCATCTGAAATTAAACGTTGATGCAAAGATAAGAGTACGGAAATCGAAACCATTAATGGCTTAGGAAGAGTTTCGTTCCGCATTCCATGTAGTTATTGGAACACATTGTCCGATTTTTGTTTTGGTGCGAATAGATAGAAAGTCCAGAATTATATCAAGGTCCCTTCTTTCTAGCTCTGATTTTGCTTTGACTTTTGGTACTGAGCAGAGAAGAGTCCACCACATGCGAATACATCTCCTCCACTCATTTCGATTCCCAAATCTTCAGGGAGCAGTTGTTTTCATCTGCGCTATTTTGCTGTTGGGGAACCACTGTACGTGTGGTCATTGAACTTCTGTTCCCACACATGATTGTTTGGTGTTCAGGAAAAAACACAGAAGGAAGCAGTACAGCTGAGGAAGGAGTCCCTAAAGTAAATATCTAAGGTTCTTCTGGGATTCATCCGGGTCAGGTCACTTCCTTGATTTGAGGAGACCAGAATGGAATCAGGAAGAGAAGCTGACCTCATACAGAGGGCGAAGGCTCAGACCATCAGCGGGGAAGGCTTTTCTTTCAGTTTGCATCGGACTGTTCTCGATTGCTTCTCTAGTTCTCTGGGAAGGCTGGCAGTACTTGTAATCTGATGGAATTCGTGCACCCTGATGTGTGACTGCCTCAGAACTCCAGCCTCCTGGGGTGTTTTCATTTTTAAAAGAGGAGGCTCATTTACCAATAGAATTCTCTAAGTGATTGTGTTTAGTTAGTTTACTAGAGTGAAATGGAAAAGCATATTCCAGCTGGTAATGGAGAAAAGCCAGGCAGAGGGCCGTTAGGAGCAGCGCCTCCCCTGGCGGCATCTTCCCGGGGTTAACTCCAGTTATCCTTCTTTCCATAACTTCTCTTTTTCGGCAACGGCGAAATAAATATTTTAGTGTCTCATGACAGTGGGAGTGAGTTTAGGTCCTCTGGGTTGCCGCAGCATTTTGTGCACTCCTTTGGGTAAAATTTCAAGTGTAATACTTAGTGCAGGAACATTATAAAAAAAAAAAAAAAAAGGAAAAAATCAAATAGAGGCTCTAAATACATTAGTAAAACTTTAAATTGTGAATTGCAACAATGTGTATCTTTTTTTCAAAGTTAGAAGAGCTGGATTTTCACCCAGGCTTGGCCACCCACTGAATTCAGGCAAGTCCTGCGACCCCAGTGCGTCTGCATTTTCATGTCAGAAATGATCGGTGCCTGCATTATATTCAGGATATCGCAGAACCTTTATGTGGAATAGCAGGGCTGTGAAGTCTGCTTGAGAGTGGACAAAGAATGTGAAAGAAAAAGTCCATTCCAGGGAATTTGACTACCTGCTACTTCTAATCAACAACAGCAACCAAGTTTTGATGGAAAGATTCTTATACTCGTGTCCAGTCTAGGTTTTCTGTGGATTTCACAGTTCAGTAGTCTCTCTGTCCATTGTTGCCACATATAATACAGACTTAAACATTTAAAATTATAAGCAGTACTCTCAGATTGTAAAATAATTGAACACAAAAGTGACATCTATCTCTGTGTTTATCTCTAGTATCTAATATAATACTATGCACATAAGATTAATCTTGAGAACTCTAGATTTTCTATTTATTCTATGTATTTTTACACTGCCAGGTTGGTAAGGGATTTATAGAGGGTAAATATGGTCGCAGGCCTTCGGAATCTCTTCTCCACTGAAGGAGAGAAGTGCAGAGCGAGGTTGATGTGATAAGTTTGCCTGTGTGAATAATACAAGCTGTGAAAGCGCTAGAGTCCACAGGCCCAGGGATGAATGCCAGATCAGCGGTGACGCCCAGGCCAGGGCCAGCTCAGTGAGATGCTATGAGTTTTCTCCAGCTGTACCTTGTCATCCGGATGCAGGAGCTGGTTCACGGCTTGGCCTTAGTTGCTACAGTAGGTAGGAGTGTGACTTGAGAGAGAATGAGCTGAGGCTGTCCCCAGAGCAGCAGTGCTGGGGCAGAAGCCGTGGTCATTTTTCTAAAAGTGGCCAGTCTTCTTCATGTCTCTCAATGGTCCTTGATGATCGACAACGATTGGGATGCTTTAAGGTGACTACTGAAGCAAAGGGAATATTCAGGGCAGTCATTCCTTCTGCTTCCATTGCTGGGTATCAGTTAGTTGGGATTTCAGGCTGCTCCTAAGACGGTGTATGTGCACTTTCCTTCCCAACACAATGTGGCATGATGGAATCCAAACAAGATTTTGATCCAACAGCAGTGACTCAGAGTCCTGGCCACTTGTCACCTGGGTGACTTGAGGAAAATTGCCCACCTTCAGTGTGCCTGAGTTCTTGATCTAGAAAACACCAGTGACAAAGATAATAACAGCCTTGCTGGGGTGCTGTGAGGATCACATGAGGCGAGGGGAGACTCTGAACCCTGTGCTTGGTGCTGTGTCAGTCATTAAGATCCAGGTAAGCAACTCACCTCCTCATGTTTGTGTTTATTATTTCAGTGGTTCCCTGTCAGACAAGCGATTTCTCTTTACCTCCGATGGTAAGGATCACATTTTCCTTAAGAATTTGATATTTTAGGGGCGCCGGGGTGGCTCAGTCAGTGGCTAAGTGTCTGACTTGATTTCCGCTCAGGTCATGATCTCATGGTCATGAGATCAAGCCCTGCATCAGGCTCCACGCTCAGTGTGGAGCCTGCTTAGGATTCTTTTTCTCTCCCTCTGTCTCTGCCCCTCCCCTGCTCTCAATCTGTCTCTCTCTTTTTCTTTCTCTTTCAAAATAAATAAATACACATTAAAAAAGAGAATTTGTGGGGCACCTGGGTGGCTTAGTCAGTTAGGCATCCAACTCTGTCTCAGGTCATGATCTCTCGGTTTGTGAGTTCGAGCCCCACATCAGGTGAGCTCGAGCCCTGCTTCGGGCTCCCTACTCTCTCTCTCTCTCTCTCTCTCTCTCTCTCTCTGCCCCTTGCTCACTTATGCTCTCTCTCAAAAACCAAAAATAAATAATAAAAAAAAGAATTTGATATTTTAAAATCTTCAGTGCTAGTTTATTCTTCCATACCCCTCCAATGATGTAGTTTAAAGGATTTTCTTTTTCTTTTTCCACAGGTCAGGCAGCACCAAGTATGCTGTGACTTAAAAATACCCAATATTAAAAATATAAAATAGTTCAATTATCAATAAGCAGAAAATATTTTTCTTTATAATCTAAGCTATCTCAAACTTTTGCCAGAAAAGAATGAAAATTTGAAATGACACTTATTTTAAGATAAATTCCTTCATGTTAGATTTGAACAGAAAAACCTTTTGAATATTACGGTTTAATTTGTGGGTTTTTTTGAATAAAGTGATTAAACAGAAGTATGTAAAATAAAGGCTTTTTAGTCCCTCTGTCATGAAATATAGTCTACGTAAATATTCTCTCAGCATAAAGGAAAGTTTTTCAAGAACAGTCTGCATCTGTCTTCTTTGTCCAGGGAGAGGAGTGTGGCCTTTATTTGCTAATGTCCATGTTGCCTTTACAACACATATCACTTTGCTGAAATGAGGGTGAATTTAGAAGTTTAGAAAGGAAAAGCTGTGGTGGGAACAAGGATGTCATTTGTAGGGGAAGTGACTTCAGTGAAGTCCATTAAAAAAAAGAAACAGCAATCATTTCAAGATACTGCAGTACAAATGAATCAAATGAGAGTCTGAGTCATTAAAATACTAGTAATTAAACAGTCGATTTGATATCAGAATGGTAATAAATCAACTGAATAATTCTAGGCGAGGTGAAGTGCTACTTTTTTTTTTTTTTTTTTTTTGCTTTCATTTCGTGTTTATATCTAAAGGACTTTTTCTGGCTTTTTTTGTTCTTTTTAAAGGTTGCAGCAGATCATTGAGTTTGGAGCCTGATACGCAAATCAGAACTACTTGGCAGTGGGTCAGTGAGATGGGAGAACAGCTCCATTGGTCCCCTGGCCAAGCCCAGCTTCAGGACCAAGACCTATCATGGGCTTCGGGGGACAGCAGCAAGAACCGCAAACAGCGAGAATGGCTGGAGACCGATTTGGGAGAGAAAAAGAAAATAACAGGTGATGACACAGTGCAGTTTTACAAATGCAAAATGACTTGCTGTTCAGATTATGTTTTTGAGTTACATAGGTGCCGCTCTCTGTTCCTCAAAGTACTCTGTCTTTTCTAAAAGTAACTACCAAACCTTCTCATTGTCTCTATGGGCAGAACCTGTATGCAGATTGTAAGTATGGATATACGGAGTAGAAAGCCCACACAGCGGGGTGCCTGGGTAGCTCAGTCGCTTAGGGTTAAGCGTCTGACTCTTGATTTTGGCTCAGGTCATGATCCCAGGGTCATGGGATCGAGCCCCACATAGGGCTCTGCACTGATAGCACGTAGTCTGCTTGAGATTCTCCCTCTCTCTCTCTGCCCTTCCCCCACTCATACTCTCTCTCACTCAGAAATAAATAAACTAAAAGAAACCCACACTGCAATGAGGAAACCTTTGTATGGTATATTGTCAGTGTGGAAACACTCATGTGTGATCAGGTTTCTAAATGCAAATAAGGAAATTTGGCTTGTAAAATGATTTGAGATTTCAAGTGAGAAAAGGAAAGGAAACCTAAGATTATAATCCATGCTATATATATTTTAAAAACTAACCTGTCAATAATATTTTCTTACCAGGAATTATGACCACAGGATCCACACAGTCGAATTTCAACTTTTATGTTAAGAGTTTTGTGATGAAGTTCAAAAACAGCAACTCCAAGTGGAGGACCTATAAAGGAATTGCAAATAATAAAGAGAAGGTGAGAGAAACTTTGGACTAAAGAACTGAGTAGGAGAGCAGGTCTCTACCTATTCTTATCACCGCGTTTCCAGAAAGCAGATTTGCAGCACCACCTTAGGTAACTCAGCCTTGGTTGGCAAAACCTTGTAAATTCACTCTCAAGTATGTCTACAAAACTACAACAGACATAGAATCCTGACTTTGGTGTCATATATCCAGGTATGAGTGGGTGGAGAAACACCTAGGAACTAACTAATAGCATCTTCAGGTAAAAGTTCTTTGTTTCCACAGGTGTTTCAGGGCAACTCTAATTTTCGGGATCCAGTGAGGAATAATTTTATCCCTCCCATCGTGGCCAGATACGTGCGGGTTGTCCCCCAGACATGGCACCAGAGGATCGCCTTGAACGTGGAGCTCTTTGGTTGCCAGATTACACAAGGTAGGACTCAGGGCAAGTCAGCGAGTTATTTGATTCTGATCGTGCCCTTTCACAAATTGTTGTTACTAATATGGTTTTTCCAATATCTCCTCTACCTCAGATAATGATTCATTGGTGTGGCGCAAAACAA
Organism: Prionailurus bengalensis; assembly: GCF_016509475.1. NCBI lineage: Eukaryota > Metazoa > Chordata > Mammalia > Carnivora > Felidae > Prionailurus > Prionailurus bengalensis. Next base: position 106,014,773 of record NC_057349.1, read on the forward strand.
GTCCAAATACTGTTAGTTCAACTAAAAGAGAAGATGAGATCATCACAAGCTCCATCCCCTCAGAAGAAATCCCCACAGGTAGAGCAGTTTGCTGTTTCGTGCTTTCCTAAGGAGTATGACCGGACTCCATGTGATATTACAGTGACTTCAACGAAAACTTTTCTCTGTCATATCAATGTCTGAAGTCAGATGGTTCAGAGGTAGCTGGATATGTGTTAAAGGATGAATATCTGCAACTATTAATTGCAATATTGTAAGTAGAAAAAGTAGCATTTGCCCTTCAAACACCGGGTGAATGTTTCATGGAAAAATAATGGCACATGCATGAATTAGAATACCCTGGGGCGCCTGGGTGGCTCAGTCGGTTAAGTGGCTGACTTCAGCTCAGGTCATGATCTCGCGGCCCTTGAGTTCGAGCCCCGCATCGGGCTCTGGGCTGATGGTTCAGAGCCTGGAGCCTGCTTCCGATTCTGTGTCTCCCTCTCTCTCTGTCCCTCCCCCGTTCATGCTCTGTCTCTCTCTGTCTCAAAAATAAATAAACGTTAAAAAAAAATTAAAAAAAAAAAAAAAAGAATACCCTGCAACCATGAAAAAGAAATGTGTTTGTAATATAGGAACCTTTCAGAGATGTACTGACAAACTTAAAAAAATAAGCAAGGTATAGGACAGTCTGTATAGCCTACCATGTGTGTAAAAAATGAGGAATAAAGAATGAATATATATGTATAATCATTCCGGCATCTCCAGAAGAATGTCAAGAAATATAATTTGGCTTCTCCTAGAGAAGGAACAGAGGTAGGAGGGAGGCTTTTTTATACGTTTCAAAGTTTGAACATGTAAATGTATTGTCAGTTCAAGCAATAAACATTAAAAGTACATTTACTTTTTCAGAATATAAAATATTAATTTTATAAAATTCAGTAAGATTAGAGATAAATAAGAAAATAAAAAGCCATAAATCAGCATTTATAGATAATCACCATATCCCACTATATCCAGTCAACTATATTTATGTAAATCACCTTGAGGAAAACCTGTAATTTGTTCTGTAGCAAGTATTTTTCACTTAACATTGTATTAGGATGATCTTCCAAGGTTATTAAATCGTTGCAAAACACAATTGTTAATATCTTTATAGTATTTTCTCATATGGCTATACCATCATTTAGTTAACCATTCCCCTATTGTTGGATGTTTAAATTGTTAGATTTTTCCCAAATTTCCACTCTTGTAAATAACGCCAGTGTTAGTCACATAACTTTTGTTCCTTTCAAAGGTCCTTATCTCCCCCTTTCACAAACTGCACATTTCCACTCCCGATCATCCCGTTGTTTTCTTCCCAGGGATCAAAGATAAAGAAGGGTGAAGAACAAATCTTTCTCCTTTAGTTTGCCTAGTTTCTACAAACTTGGGGCCTGCTTTAGCGGCCGTTCAAGTGATTTCCTTTTTTAAAGTAGGAAGACACGGTGTTCCGTGCGGCAAAGTGGAAATGCTGTTTGAGGTCATCAGGCTGCATTTCCTCTCAGTCCACAGCTCCAAAGCCCTGGTAACGGGAAGCATGGGGCTTCTCTTCCCTTCCCCCTCCCCAGCTGCTGTTATTGTGCAAGTGCAAACGTGCCCACCATCTGGGGGAGACTGGGTACTTGAGCTCCACCCTGTGCTTAAGTCCTTCACCTCTCTGAGTAGCTCCTGTAAACCTTCCCCCTCAATTCTGATTTGGGAGTCTAATATCGTCCAAACAACAAGCTTAGAGTAAGTGTTAATCCCTGAGGACCATCAAAAATTGCCTTTTGGGGGCGCCTGGGTGGTGCAGTCGGTTAAGCGTCCGACTTCAGCCAGGTCACGATCTTGCGGTCCGTGAGTTCGAGCCCCGCGTCAGGCTCTGGGCTGATGGCTCAGAGCCTGGAGCCTGTTTCCGATTCTGTGTCTCCCTCTCTCTCTGACCCTCCCCCGTTCATGCTCTGTCTCTCTCTGTCCCAAAAATAAATAAACGTTGAAAAAAAAAATTTAAAAAAAAAAAATCGCCTTTTGGAGAAAAAAAAATTTTCTTTTCTTTAACTTTAGCCATGATTTTATTTATTTATTTATTTTTTAAATGTTATCTATTTTGAGAGCGGGAGAGGGAGAGAGAAAAATTCCCAAACAGGCTCTGCGCTTGTCAGCACAGAGCCCGATGCAGGCAGGGCTCGATCTCATGAACCGTGAGATCACAACCTGAGCCGAAATCAAGAGTAGATGCTTAACCGACTGAGCCACCCAGGCGCCCCTTTAGCCACGATTTGGAAATCCTCTCTTTTTGCTGTCTGACATCAGTAAATGCCTAGCACATATTCATTTTCCCCGTGTATTAAGCTGCGGAAGACCTTTCAAATCAGTGTTCAGTTTTAGATTGAGCAATTCGGTTGCACTTCCTTTCTGTTGTAACGTGTGGCTTTTCCCCCTTCTCAGGAATAAATGTCACAACTGTTGTTATTCCACTGGTGCTCCTGGCTCTGCTGGTTGCTGGAATGGGAATCTTTGCCGCCCTTAGAAAGTATGTGACTTGACATTTTTAAATTTCTCCTCTAATCCTGCAACTAATTACAAAACCAAAATGTTTGCTTTTCAGATGCTCGTGCATAGAAAAGCAGCATTACTTCGGCCAAGATAAAATGCTAATTTATGTGTTAAAAACAAGTTGTGTAGAGGTAGAAAGTATCAAGTATTATTTTATAAACAGTACTCCTCACTTAGAAACCTTTTCAAGTAGGATTTTTTTGTTTCTGTAGGAGGAAGAAGAAAGGAAATCCATATGGATCAGCTCAGGCCCAGAAAACAGGTTGGTTGACAGAAAACTCCACAGTTTTATTCTGTCTTCGAGAAGGGACAGGGTCTGCTGATTAAAATTATGTGGCTCACACTTACATCGTCGAAAAATGAAGATATGCAGCCTTTAAGTTAGCAGGTCTAAAAGGAATGGAATATTGTGGCCTATCTCTTTATTTTAATGGAGAGTTCTCATGGCCAGTGACCTTTACTTTTGTTCAGTATTATCCCATCACAACATTCTTTTTTTTTTTTTTTTTTTTTTTGGCCACCGGAGTTTAAGCCACCACACTGCTTGTCATCCGGGAGAAGTTATAAAAGCCGCATCTGTGAACTGAACTTTGTCCGGTACTGCTCTGCATCTCCAGGCTTCCACTGTATTTTCCACTCTGGGAGAGCGAAGGAAGAACCGGGCAGGGTTCACGTTCAGGTTTCAGAGAATCCTCAGGACACAGGGTGCCCCAAGCAATGAGTCAGCTGTAGTCCAGAGAGGGCAGCAGGGCAGGACCCCTCAGAATCTCAGGGGCAGCTTGGGACCCCACCTGCACAGGGTCTCAGCAGCCAGCTGTGTTGACTCCTCTGAGACATGAATGCTGTATCTGTGTAGATTATGGAAAGCCATGCCCAGCTGGTGTAACAGAGGTATAATCTGGGACCTGCCCTGGTGGCAACCCAGATACAAGTGGAAAACACGGATGGAACAGTGTTTGCTGTTGTCCTAACAACCTCAGCATGCTGTTTCCCTACACATAATCTGGGAGCCATGCCACGCACTCATCATGGTCAGCCGGCAAAAGGCGGCCTGACGTCCAGCCCATCGAGGAACACGTCAGAGACTATGTGCGTTACCCTTCTGAGATACATGTTGGTTTCGTGTTATCTTTATTCCAGACTGTTGGAAGCAGATCAAGTATCCCTTTGCCAGACACCAGTCGGCTGAGTTTACCATCAGCTATGATAATGAAAAGGAGGTGACACAAAAGTTAGATCTCATCACAAGTGATATGGCAGGTACGTGTCAGGCCTCTGTGACGGTGTTATGAGGCAGCAAGTGCTGCCCATGGGAGTGAGGAGACCAGGAGGGAAATATGACTAAAACCTGGTGTGGAGATGGGGCCCAAGGAATCAGCAATGTGTACGGTCCTCTCTTTCCTCTGCAAAGTGTTACAAATGAACACTGAGAGAGCTACAGCATAGCGATAGCAATGGCCCTGAGGGACCACGAAAATCTGGAAGCCCTTAAATAATCTGTTGCTAAGATTTTGGTTAAGACACTAAGGAAGGGAGACTGGAAAGATGAATTAAGCCCAGTTCCTGCCCTTGAGAAAAGAGGAGACAGGAGATGAAAGAACCTCTCCAGTGTTCGAATGACCTCTGTGTTCCTGATAAGCCATCGCTGAGGGTCAGGCTTCTCAAACTGTGGAGAGGGATCCATTTTTTGCCTTTGAAAAAATTATTATTTCTAATCTGTCAGAAACCACTGCTTTTGTAAAATACAATGCAGTTGACCCTTGAACAACAAGGGGTTTAAGGATGCCCACCCCCTGCACAAAAATCCATGTGTAACTTGACTCCCCCAAAGCTTAACTGCTAACAGCCTATTGCTGACCAAAACAACCTACTGTTGCCTCCACCCTTACCAGTAACATAAACAGTGGGTCGACACACATTTTGCATGTGATTTGCATTATATATTGTATTCTTATAATAAAGTAAGTTAGAGAAAATGTTACTAAGAAAATCCTAAGGAAGAGGGCCACTTGGGTGGCTCAGTCAGTTGAGTGTCTGACTCTTGATTTCAGCTCAGGTCATGATCTCCTGATTCATGGGATCCAGCCATGAGTTGGGCTCTATGCTGACAGCACGGAGCCTGCTTGGGATTCTCTATCTCCCTCTCTCTCTTTCTGCCCCTCCCCTGCCTGCATGCATACGTGCACATGCTCTCTTTCACTCTCTCTCAACATAAAGAAAAAAGAAAATCACAGGAAAGAGAAAAATATGTTTCCAGTACTATATACTACATTGAAAAAACTCACCTATAAGTGGACACACACCGTTCCACCCCTTTGTTTAAGGGTCAGTTGTATAAAGTAGAAGTAATGACATTTTAAAAAAGACATACAAAATACAAAGCTCTAATTCTTTTATTAGATTCAACGGACATAAGTATACTCTCTCAAGCTGCTGGGAGTTGCTAAACACTTGCTCTCAATTTGTGTGCGTGTCTTTTTGCAGACCTGTCTCGGTTCTCAGATACATAGGCATCTGCAGACCACACTCTGGTCACCCCGCTTAGCTTCTCGTGACCCAAAGTGCATTCTGAGGACCAGAAGCATCAGGGAACTTGCTAGAAGTGTGGGCTTTCAGGCCATGCCCCAGGCCTACTGACCCAGAAGTTCATGAATATATCAAAGTCAGAAAGCTACCAGTGGAAAGGTTGCTTGAGCTGCTGCAGAACAAAGAGCATCTCTCCACCCAAAACCCATCCTCTTAATTCCTTTCCTGCTGACAGTCTAGTGCTGCCTTGCAGACAAAACAGGGGAGAAAAGGCCCCCATGTCTATCCTTTTCTTCCTTTCTTTTTTCTTTAGCTTCTGGTGCAGCATGCCCTCCTTCCCCACTGTGTGGTCCTTCTCCAACACCTTGACTGTGTCCCCTAGGGTCTCGCTCTTGCCCTCACTCAGCCACAGTCTCTCTCCTCAGTAGCTGCACCCACCCTGCTCCAGAGCTCCCAATAGAGAGCCCTTCTTTGCACTTTTGTCAGCTAAGCCCAGACTTCCCTCCCTGTCCCGGAGAAGTAATTCTCACCTGCTAGACACCTCTGCCTGTCAGTGTCACCAGTTCCTCAGTGTGTCCAAAATTGAACCTGTTATTCCTAACCCTCCCCAAGAACGCTCCATATGTTTCCTCTCCCAAGTAGCTTCCGGACTGTGAATCCCAGGCTTCTGGGCTTAACATCCGGGAAGGGGCCTTGGTTCCTCTCTAGCCTCATGACTGACATCGTTGGTAATAACTTTCTCTGATTCCTGTCTCCAAAGTGTGACCTTTCCAAGGCTGCTGCCAGACCCCTAGTGTGTGACTGCTTGATTTTGTTTGTTTCTCATTTTTCAATCTTCACTTTTTTTTTTTAAGTTTATTGGGGAGGGTTGGACTGGGGAGGGACAGAGAGAGGGAGAGAGAATCGCAAGCAGGCCCAGGGCTGTCCACACAGAACCCCACTGGTGGGCTCTATCTCTCCAAAGATGAGATCATGACCAGAGCAGAAATCGAGTTGAAGCTACACCCACTGAGCCACCCAGGCGCCCCTCTTTCCAGGTTATTTAATCACTGTTGCCTTTTCTCTCACAGCAACCACCCCCCCCCCCTCCAAAATTTGGCATTTCAAGGGCCAGTTTAAGAGCTCCAGGAGGTATTTCCCCTCTCATTCCCTAGGTGTGGGGAAGCTTAATCTCTGTCTTCTCCGGGTTCTAGTGACCCACCGAGGCTTCCTAAAGCAGCAGTATGGTTGCGCAAGTCCGTGTGTGTGTGCCATGTACGCCTTTCCCATTCTCGGGCTTTCTCATCCTGCCTGCTACCGGTTAGGCGCTCAGCCGAGTTGGTTCCGCAGAGCACCTCCCTCTGCAAACAACCGGCTTGCCCTCGCATCCGTGTGACACACACACACACGATGTATCTCCTGCGCTTTTGATTGCAGATTACCAGCCTCCGCTCATGATTGGCACCGGGACGGTGGCGAGGAAGGGCTCCACCTTCCGTCCGATGGACACCGAGGAGGAGACCCCGCCTAGCGCCGAAGCCTGCGGCCACTACGACCGCCCCCTGCTGGCCGGCCGCCACGAGTACGCCCTGCCCTTGACCAACCCCGAGCCCGAGTACGCCACGCCCATCGTAGAGCGGCACGCGGTGCGCGCGCACACCTTCTCCGGCTACAGGGTGCCCGGGCCCCGGCCGGCGCACACGCACTCGCTGTCTTCAGGCGGCGCGCCCTACCAGAGGCCGCCTCACCCCGCGCCCGCAGCCGCACGCCCGGGCTACGATCGGCCCACGGCCGGCGGCCAGGCCGCGGACCGCGCCCACCCCGACTACCAGGAGCCGCGGGCAAAGCCAGCCGCCAGCGCCGCCTACGCGGCCCCCAGAGACTGCCTCCGACCCCTCAGCCCCACGGCCATGACCGCTCTTTTGTGAGCACACTGTGAAAGCAACCTGCTGCGGTACCGAGCGGCGGGCTGTGTGCGGCCCTGGAAGAGGGGAGATGTTCAAGTGCGCGTGTGTGAGCGTGTGTGTGTGAGCGTGTGTGTGTGTGTGTGTGTGTGATTTCATAGGATCCTGCGGTGGAGTCCGAGGGACCACCTCTCCTACTGTTTACAAAGTGGTGCATCTGGTGGTGTTCTGACCCTTAGGGCAGGGGTCTGTTGGTTTTTGTTGGGCTAGAAAAATGAAAATTTCCAGATAGCATTTTCATTTCTCTGTGATATTGAGCTGCTTTGGTATAAAATGTGCAATCTGTACAGAGTTGTATTTAACATGAATTAAAGTAACTTAAGTTCGCTTTATCAGAGTTTTAGTTCTGCACAGTGGTTAAGTGGGAGAATGCAGCTGTTGCGAAATCGTATATAATAGTATGTTCACTTTTTAAGTATATTTTATCCGATACTGTGTTAGCAGCAGGTCTGTTTAAACTTAATCTTGTTATTGTGGCTCATTTCCTCTCCTTTGGTAACTAGAACTAAAAGCATTGCTAACATTCTTCCGGAAGGAATGAAATTACTTGAAGCATGAGAAGCGCGCCAGGGTGGTGGTTAGCAATTGGGATTGTAGATTAAAACGGAACGCAACACAGCCACCTCAGCAGCTGCCTGTTCCTTAGACTCCACTTCAGATGGGACTTGTGGAGGCCAGTAGGGGGCGCTCGGAGCAGGAGGTCTCTGTGGCCCCCAGGGGGCCTCCCTGCCCAAGTGGGACAGAGGCCAGGTCCCACTTTGCCTCTTCCTCACCTCAGGCCTAGCAGATACTGTGCAGCTTTCACGTGCAAATCCACCTCTTGAAACTCTGCAAAGCCAAGTGCTGAGACTTAACAGCAACCAAAACTGCTCTCCCCACAAACTGAACGAAGGCAGCACAGCGACTGTAGTCTGAATTACTGTGACAGATGCTTTTGTACCTCAGGTCGAAAATACGGCTGAGGTCAGATGCCCACACTTTTCATGACTTTCTTTAGAAATAGCACATTGTACTCTGAAGCACAAAGTTATTTAAAGTGTGTTCTTACGAAAGTGACAAAGGCAAAATCCGCGTTGAGCTTTTCTACTGAGATGGTTGGGAAGTGAACTGATTTTGTAAGAAACCTTGTTCCCTTGAGTGTGTGTCTCTAATTCCAGATTAGTCCGGACCTCAGCTGTACCTCATGTTCAGTGCTTTTTGTCTGTTTGCTTTGGGTTCCCTGGGGCAGGGGGGGAGTTGACCTCTTTTGCCAAAGAGGAAAGTGTGTGCTTAACAAAATGTGGACCAAAAAAATCCTTGACCTAAAAAACGTATTATAATCCTATTTGTATGACTATGACTCTCTGTGAAAGTATAAATATTAAAATAGGGTGCTGGAAGTTCACGGCAGACTTTTCGGTTATTTTAGGGGATAAACCGTTTACTTTGTGGAGTTTACATGGTTTTATATGCATACTAAGTGTAAAAATAAACTATGCCAAATCACAGAGCCCTGCCCCTTATTGGTGTCCTGCCTGCCAGGCTATTGAAGGCATTTGAGGCTCAGCCTCCTCAAAAGAGCAAGTGGTACGGTGGAAAGAGGCTGGGTTTGGAGTCAGGTAGATCTCGGTTCCAGACCCTGATCTGCCACGATAGCGGAGTTATTTTGGAAATAAATGAAGCCCCACCAAAGCAGCAGAGTCTGTTCAAGCTTGCTAAAGGAGGGGAGTCGACCACCATCACTTGCCTTTTTGGCCGAGAGAGACTGAAAGGCAGCAGAGGGGGGTGCAAAGCTTTATCATGGAAAAGAAAGGAGGGCTTCAAGTGATTGGAGGCTGATGACCTAGGGAAGCTGTTGGATGGATTAACTAGATCATTGGTTAGGGATGCGTATTTGGCTTTCTCGGGTTGGCCCTAAGTTGGGAATGGGGACAGAAATTTTGGAGGCTGTCAGCTATTAATCAAATCTTAGTGATCCGGGGTTGGTGTAGGCATTATTGCTTGGCTTCCTGGATGGTTAACTAGAAGTAGCAGTCTGACCTCCTACAAGTCTGACTTCACAGCAAGACTGGCTTTCTGGGCTGGTTACTGTGGATAAAATGGGTTGCTTTTCTGCACTTAACGGCTGTGGGTTGTGAATCAGAGTTCAGTTTTTATTTACCCATTTGTATATTCAGTCTGTTCCGTATAACCCTTGGCTTCAGTTTCCCCGTGTGTAAAAATATTAATGCGGGGCACCTGGGTGGCTCAGTCAGTTACGTGTCTGACTTCGGCTCAGGTCATGATTTCACGGTTCATGAGTTCGAGCCCTGCATCGGGCTCTGCACCGACAGTGTGGAGCCTGCTTGGGATTCTCTCTCTCTCTCTCTCTCTCTCTCTCTCTCTCTCTCTCTCTGTCTCTCTCTCTCTCTCTCAAATATATAAAACAAATGTTAATGAAGGCTTACAAGTAAGAATTAATTGGGACAACATTTATTTATTTTCTAATCCAGGCTCTCAGCGGGCTGCATATAGCCTTCTAATATTAAAATATTAGTCCATAAGAATAGAATTCTTTACATTTTCCTCCCTCACACTTCTTCCCTGTACTCGTGATCTAATCACAACAGAAAGAGAACGGGACTTTGTTTTGGGACAGCCCTTCCTCCGGGTGGCCTCACTGTGTAGACCGGGTGGGTTGAGAGGAAAGGTCTGATAAAAACCCTACACTGCCCACCTTAAACTAGAGGATAAGAGGAGGAAAATAGTATGCCTTTCTTTTTCAGTGTTTTGCAACATTGGCACATGTGATAAGGTGAGAATGAGATCATTCTAATTGTCTGGTGTCTTCTATGTTATCAAATCCTATTGGGAGGCAAAGATTGCATTCTATCATGTACAGTTGTGGCTGCAACACATCTCCAACAAACAAGACGACACAGACCACAGAAGCTGCTGAAACTTTCCTCTGGGCTTTATTACGATCGAAACTTTCATTAATATTTATAATCAGCCTAGAAAACCTCTAGACAGAACGTGAGAGATTGTTCTGTGTTTATTACACTTGCTCTCAAATCTTAGAAAATGCAATCACAGTTATAGACACAACTATAGACACCATGAATAGCCTTTCGTAAGTATATTGCTGTAAGGCCTTCTATAAATACATCAGTTCAGTAGCCCAAGTGTAGGCACCACGTTGGCCTCACTTTTCTCAAAACGCCTCGCTTTCATTCATTCATGCACCAAACAGTTCCCAGGATTCACCCTGTACTTACTTGAAAGAGTGTATACTCAAGACAGCATACCTAAGCTCGCTGCAACCTTGGGACAATGGAGTGCGCTAATGGGAAACTAGGATTGAATACAATCCTGCTAGTGGTCTTCGCCCCAAACAGCCCAGCCCAGCCCCTCACCCAGCGCTCTCCCTGCACCCACACTACTGTGCGCACCGCCAGCCCCAGATCTCTCCTCTCCCACTCTACAGGTCTCTTTCCCAGCCTCCCGGTTCTACAAATAAATTCCCCTCGAGGCTTTAAAGATGTCTGCTCTGTTTCTTGGTATTCAGCGGTCTTAACTACTATGTGTTCAACTGTGAATTCTGTGAATTCATTTGTATTCACGTTACTTGGGACGTCTGCGTCTTGAATCCTAGGAATCGTCTTTCTCAACCATGACAAATTCTCAGCTATCCTATTTGCCTCTGCTGTTTTCTTTTCTCACTCCTGGAACTCCTGTTGGATTCATTGGACCTTCTCATCCCATCCCCCCAGGTCTCTTAGCCCCTCTTCTTTTCCGTCTCTTTATCTTCTGTGCTGCGTTCTGGGTCAGTTCCTGAGGTACAATATGGCATAGTGATTGGGTGCACAGACTTGGGATTGCCTGGACAAGGAGCCATAGTCTCTCGGTACCTGTTTCCATGCTTGTTATCTGGGGAGAAAATACTATCCACCTGCCCATGCCTGCTGTGAAGATTAAACGAAGCTTCTCAAGCATCGCGTGGCCCACATGAAACACTGTGTAAGATTCCACGTTATATTCCAGTTTACTAATTCCTTCTCCTGCTATCTAATCTGCCTCATTTAGCCATTGCGGTTTTAATTTCAATTTTTAAAAAATTTCTATGTTGATTCTTTTTTAAATATGCCTTTTTTTTTTTTTAAACACTGTTGCGGTATTTTCTTGGGCTTTGATTCCTTCGTTTAATCATTTGAAACATACTAATTTCATATCCTCTTTCTGATTGTCTTGTTTCCTTCATCTCTGAGTAAGAGCCTGTGTACGATGTTTATAAGGCTCGGTCAGTGCCGTGCAGTAGAACTTTGGTAATGACGGAAACATTCTCTGAGTTGTTCAGCGTGGTTCTCGTTAACTACACATGGCCATCGAGCACTTGAATGTGGCTGGACTGAGTGAGGAAGACATTCTTGGTTTCCTTGAACTTCAGTTTATTTGAATGTAAATAGCCGCATGTGGCTACCGGCTGCTGTATTGGACAGGACACGTCTGTGACGTGCACCCCCCCCCCCATCATGTTGCCACCCGTCAGACCTTATCTTCTACTTCTTTGTTCGCCCCACTCCAGCCACACAGGCCTCTTAGCTGTCACTGGAACATACCAGGGACACACCAGTCCTGAAACCTTTGCATGTGCTGCTCTCTCTTCCTGGAAAGCTCTTCCCCCAGATATCTGCATGCACTCATTTCCTGCTAGTCTGCACTCAGACATAATCTTCATGGGGTCCTCTTCCCGACCCTCCCCCCCACCCCGTGTAAAAACTAGAGTTCTCCCCCACACAGTTCCTATCTCCCTTCCTGCTTTACTTTTCTTCCAAACATTTATCGCTGTCTAACACAGTGCGCATTTGTGTTTATTGTTCTCAGTCTCCTGCACCAGGTGACATTCCGTGAGGGACAGGAGTTTTGTTTTGTTCCCTGCATGTCCCCAGCACCTAGAACAGTGCTCGATAAATATTTGCTCAATGAACGAATGAGCAGAATTCTTGAGGCTCTGTCCTGTTGTTCTTACCGACTCTCGTTCATGATGGTTTCTATCTTTGGTTTCATGTTTCTTCTTGTGACCCTTCCCGTAACAGGGCTTTTTCCTCCTTGTGAAAAACCTCATGATACTGTCCTGGCTGGGTGGTTTTGCATCTCTGGCAGGTACTCCGGGTGGGGTTGCCAGATAAAATACAGGATATCCAGTTAAATTTGAATTTCAGAGAAACAACAAACAATTTTTCAGTGTATGTTCTGTGTAATATTTGGGGCATATCTATACTAAAAATTATTCATGTCCTGTACTTAAAAAAATTTTTTTTTAACATTTATTTTTGAGAAAGAAAGAGTGCGGGCAGGGGAGGGGCAGAGAGAGGAGACACAGAATCCGAAGCAGGCTCCAGGCTCCAGCCCCCTACGCGGGGCTCGAACCCAGGAACCGTGAGATTATACCCTGAGCCAAAGTCAGACGCTTAACCGACTGAGCCACCCAGGTGCCCCACGTGTCCTGTATTCTTATTTGCTAGATCTGCCAACACTAACACCAGGAATATCAACCCTGCACCAGTTTTTAGTTTAACTTTTGGGTTGGTGGTTCCTAGAGTGTGCCGAAAACTTAGACCCAAACCTGTGTGAGGCACAGGCCCTGGGTTTTAGTCTCTCAGAGTAGACTTCCTTGTCCTCCAGGGCCATTCATCCTTTGTTGTCTGTTTTATCGGGCAGATTTTTTTAGGTTCGCCCTTTCACTGTTCCAACTCCTGTCATGCCTAACCCCAAATCTTGTCTGCTATCCCTTCAAGGAGGTTAAATAGCACCTGACTGACCACAAACCTCCCACCATCCGGGGATGTCCAGAGCCTCCACTCCAGTGTTTGTCACTCTGTTTTAAAGTTTCTTCTCTGAGTAATTCCCTTCTTTCTTTTCCTTTTCTCCTTTTCCTTTTTTTCCCTTCCTTCCTCCCTTCCTTCCTTCCTTCCTTCCTTCCTTCCTTCCAGGTTTATTTATTTTGAGAGAGAGAGAAAAAGCATGAGTGGGGGAGGGGCAGAAACAGAAAGAGAGAGAGAGAGAGAGAGAGAGAGAATCCCCAGCAGGCTCCGCACTGTCAGCTCAGAGCCCAGTGTGGGGCTCGAACTCAGGCACCGTGAGATCATGACCTGTGCGGAAATCAAGAGTTGGCCGCTTAACCAACCCAGCCATCCAAGGCAGCGTCCCCTTATTTTTAAAAATTAGCTGGGCCTTCTAGAGAATTTTGGTTTTCTTTTCTCTAACATCCCTAGGAACTTATAGACAGGTTTTCATCTCATCTTGCTTGGAATGATATCTCCCCAACAGGTAGGGAATACCATGTTTATTTCAAACAGTACAGGATTTAGAACTCAGGTCTAACCTGGGATTTAATCTTTTTAACCACATGATTTCAAGCGCATTTTTGGTGCTCAGTCAGTTGAACAAGAAGCCCATTACTGAGGTGGCTGTAATGCTATGGTGGCCTACGTATGCAAACCAAAGTCTAAACCTGTAAGTGTCTCAAGGTTTCAAAATCAAATGCTAAGGACAACCGGTGACGAGCAGCCAACTAAGATTTAAGCTACAGCCAGTGAAATAATGTCCTTTCTTTGCTCCCACAGGTCCTCTCGGTCTTTCCCCAGGTTTCTTTGGTGGAGCGCTCCTAAGCACTCCTGGTTTGGCACCTCCCCTACCAGCAGCTAGAAATGATCAAACTTAAAATTTTTAGTAGGCCCCAGTACATCTCTTAACATTTGTGATTTCTGAACCCACTTCTTAATCCCAAAGTAGAAATGATGACACAAGGCCTGCCGGGAAGACTAATTTATGTCGGTCTTTTGCGTACAGCAGGTGATCAATACCTATTAACTCCTTTCTCCCCACCCAATTTGAAGCCTAAATGCCCTCCGACACCATTTCCCTTAGAGTCCTTTTCAAGCGGAGGTCACCTTGTCTCAACAGTTGGCTGCACTCGCTGTGGCCAGGGGGCATTACATGCCTTCCTCCGACACCCACTTCCCATCCATTCACCCTCTCTCTCCGACGTGCAAAATCCTCTCCCTTTGTGACACCCATGCCCCCCCAGCTCTGCCACCTTCTTCCCTCCCCCCTCCCCCACTGTGGCATCTAATATCTTCCAAACCAGGTGCCCCATTCACTGAGGACTTTTGCCTCGCTCACGGTCTTCCCCGCTCCTTCCCTGTCGTCACACTGAGAGGTCAGTGTCCAGCATGGTCACTTGCATGGTTTTCTGACGTCTCCTCTAGTAACCTCCACTCCATTGAAACTACCTCCACACACGTCCACACTCTTGTTGTCGGATCTGAACTCTTACTAATTCTGTCTGCCCCAAACCTCCTATTCTTCGGATTCCTCACCTTTCCTCCTACTTATTCATGGACCTCATGAAGATATTGGATGCCCAGATATCATTTGCCTCTGGTTGTTAAACTTTTTTTTAATATTTATTTTTGAGAGAGAGAGAGAGAGAGAGAGAGAGCATAAGTAGGGGAGGGGCAGAGAGAAAGGGAGACAGAGGTTCCAAAGTGGGCTCTGTGCTGACAGCAGAGAGCCCAGCCCGATGAGGGGCTCGAACTCACAAACTTGAGATTGTGACCTGAGCCAAAGTCAGACGCTCAACTGACTGAGCCACCCAGGCGCCCCTGGTTGTTAAACTTTTTAAGTTGCATTTCCTTTCCATCCATCACTTGAACTGTTCTGTCTTAGCATTTTCACCCTGTTGTCTTCCCAGAAACCCCAATCCTTCAGGACCCCTCGACATACCATCCCCACATGTCCACAGCAGCAGGAAAACATTCACACTGACTCTTACCAACTCCTAGTTTCCTCAACCTTATCCAACTGATCTTTGATCCGCTTCTTTTCCCATCCCCCTCAGCAACTGTTCCAAAGCAGCGCCACTCTCTGCACCTTCCCCTTACTGAGGCCTCGCCATGCTCCTTCACCTAGTGGCCATTAAAATCTGATCCTAGGGGCGCCTGGGTGGCGCAGTCGGTTGAGCGTCCGACTTCAACCAGGTCACGATCTCGCGGTCCGTGAGTTCGAGCCCCGCGTCAGGCTTTGGGCTGATGGCTCAGAGCCTGGAGCCTGTTTCCGATTCTGTGTCTCCCTCTCTCTCTGCCCCACCCCCGTTCATGCTCTGTCTCTCTCTGTCCCAAAAATAAATAAAAACGTTGGAAAAAAAAAAATCTGATCCTGTAACTGCCTCTCCATCCCTCTTCCCACAGAAAACTGCGTCCAATCCAGTCCTTTTCTTCTCCCCTCCGTGTCCACGGGAAAGGCGTTCAAAACCTTCACCGGTGACCTAATCCCCATTGCCTTCTCCCTCACCTCAGACTTTGCTCCAGTTATCTATCCCCCTTTCCCTTGTCTTCATCTTCTCCCTCTCAACCGATGACTTCCTCTTGGCCTATAAACTTGTTCAAATCTCTCTCAAGTGGAAAGCATTCTCCCTTAACATCCCAAGCCCATTTCATTACCTGTCCCCTTTCTTCCCAGAATGATCTCTTTGACTTAGAATTTCCATGTGTCTCAGCTTCATCCATTCTTCATCTGATGTAATCGTTGGTCACACATGGTTATACGCTGGTTTTATGTCCAAAACGTAGTAATCTTGTCCATTTGTCCATCTTTTGCATCCCTTCGGGGCATTTTAAATGGTTCTCATGTAAGTACTGCACACTTTTTGTTTAAATTATGTTCAGGTGATTTTTGTTGTTACCATCGTGAATGGTAGCACGCCCCTCCTTTTATAGATCGAGGACCAATATGGCTTTAGAGGGGAAAAGTATGAATTCTGGAACTGGACTGCCTGCGTTCAAATTCTGCTGTAGTTATGTGACCAAGAAAGCATTATTTTACCTGTCTCTGACTCCATATCCTTATTTCTAAATGGAGATAGTAATAGAATATACCCCCATGGAGTTGTGAAGATTACACTGGTTCATACACGTAAAACCCTGAAAACAGTGCCTGACCCATAGTAGGCACCATGTTGGTATTAGCTATTGTATATATATGGGTATTTTTTTTATTAAAAATATCTTAAGTTATTAAATTCTTTTTCTTCCTCTGATATTTTTTAACATTAAAAAAATTTTTTTCATAGTGCGAGCAGGGGAGAGGGGCAGAGAGACAGAGAGAGAGAGAGAGAATCTCAAGCAGGCTCCATGCTCAGCACAAAGCCTGACACAGGGCTCCATCCCATGACCCTGGGATCGTGACCTGAGCCGAAATCAAGAGTCAGATGCTCAACCGACTGAGCCACCCAGGTGTCCCATGATTTGTGCTTATATTCTCCTTTACTAAATTTCCTTGTTTCCAGTAGTATTTAGCTGATGCTCTTTGATTTTTTGGGAATGTGATCACATCCGCCAATAGGGTTATTGCAGCCTCCTTTACAACATGACATGTACACTTAGTTCCATTGGCAATACCTCCCCTACCACGATATTCAATGCTTCTAGTATCTCCCTACTCGGTATGATGCTGGCTTAGGGGTAGTAATAGATGATGTTGAGGTGTGTATTAAAAATGCATCCATTCATTCCTTTTTTTCCTCACCAAGAATTCGTGTTGGATTTTTGTCAATGACTTTTCGGCATCTATGGAATTGGAAGCAAATGATTTTCTTGCCTAGAATCCCTTTCTAGATGCAGCCATATGATTAATTTTATCATTGGATGTCCTATATAGTTATGGCATGTGTGTCTATGCTGATTTCACATCGGTAACATTTTATTTAAGATTTTTACATGAATGTTCTTTTGAGAGATGGGTCTTCTCATTTTCTTTGTATCAAGCTTTATCGGGTTTTATTAGCTTGACAAAAACAATTTCATTTTCTTCTTTTAGGTTCTTCTCTTGCTAGGCGCTGAAATTATCTGCTCTTCAAACATTTGGTAGCATTGCCCCATGAAACCATACATTTGTGGTACTGAGGGGAGGCAAGCACTGACACTTTTTTTCCACGGAGATCTGTTTAGATTTTAAAACTTCAGTTTTGGAGAATGATAAATCACACTATCTTAGAAAAATTTTCAAATTTGTTCATGTAGAATTGAACAAAATAGTTTTTTATTATCTTTTCAGTTTCCGCTTTTGTTATGGTGATTTCTCCCTTCCTATTTTGTACATTTGCCTTTACTCTCTTTTTTCAGTTTATTAGTTTAGCCAGCAGTTCACCTATTTGTCTTTTTCCCTGGAAAATTCGTTTTTGATTTTTTTTTTTTTAGTTCTATTTTTCTGCTTTCAGAAGCAGACAACTCATTTGTTACAGCCCTAGGCAGATGTAAAAATGCCCTTAACAATGGTGAGAATGACACAAATTGTCACAAATACCCTGTTGCCACCTTGCTCCCTAGAGATGGTGGGAACCCTGTGCAGAAGAGCAAAGAGCGGGGTAGGAAATGCTGGAGTCTGAAGGGTCTGTGGCTCTGCTGTGTAATGTGAGGATTTCTTGCATTCTAACAGCCACTCAACTGCAGAAAAGCTATTTCTAGTGAAATTCAAATCCAGTTCAACCGTCACTCTTAAAAATCAAAACTGAATCAACCCTAGGCTCCATCAAACCTTGCACCATTTTTAAAAAATAGAAATAGGGGCCCCTGGGTGGCTCAGTCAGTTAAGCATCTGACTTTGGCTCAGGTCATGATCTCCATGAGTTCAAACCCCACATCCAGCTCTCTGCTGTCTGCACACAGCCTGCTTTGGATCCTTTGTCTCCTCTCTCACTGTCTTCCCCTCTCCTGCTCATGTTCTCTCTCAAAAACAAACATTTTTTAAAAAGAAGAAATAATTATTGGGGGAGAAAGACTGAAAAGCCAACAATTTTACCTGTATTTCCCTTTCTCCCTTTCAACGTGGCCTATTAAATTAGAATCAAGAGAGGGGTTTGGCTCTGACCCTTACTAGCTATATAACCCTGCACAAATAATATAACTTCTCTAGTTCTCACTTTATTCATCCTCCCAAGAGTATTTTATTTGGCAATCTTCATAAAGCCTTCCAGCTCTAATAGGCAGTAGACTATCACATTTGGAATCTGCTGCCCCCTGCTGGCACTTTGACAAATTGCAGCCATTACCGTTCCAAGGCATAGAATCCCAAGTTTGTGTCTACGTAGTTTACACTTCGTGTATCTAATTTTCGTTCTTACAGTTCCATTCATTCATCTCCCTACTTATAAGCCAGAAGTCTTTTACAATCACATAGTGTCTTAACTTGAACTTTAAAACAATCTTGTTATTTTTGCTGTTCAAATCTAACTTCCTTCCTGAATTCTTTGGAAGTTTTGTTGCAACCTCCCACTGCTGTGATGGCTTTTTAGAATTTTCTAGTGGTTAATTTTTCTTTTACATATTTTGAGGCATTTTTAAATTTGTATATACAAGTTTGAATTATTTTAACTTTGTACTGAGAGTTGATTCTTTAAGAATTTAAGTAGATTTCTCTATCACTGATAATGCTTTTTGTTCCCTTGAAGCCTATTTTCTCTGATATGAATAATTATCTAAGCTGGCCTCTGGAATATATGCCCAGTGTTATCTTCTTGATCATTTCACTTTCAAATGTTCTGTATTTTTATGTTTTAGGTGTGGATTATTTTTTTTCAATTTGAATTCTTTTAACAGGAGTTTGGTCTTTGATCAAGCAGTCTCAAAACCCAACCCCAGTAGCACATCCTTGGCACCTGCCAGTATATGCGAGCTAATTCCTACACTTTTGATTTCTAGTCTCTTTTCTCCCTTACCAGACCCAGCACATCCACAGCCAGGCTATGCTAGGATTTAAGCCTGTTACTGGCCAAGCAGCCAAGAGAGTAACAGTTACGGTCTGAGGGGGAGGGGGCGCTTAGAGGGGCCCATAGCACTATACACTCGCAACTACACTCGCAACTATATTACAAAGAACACCAAGCAAAATCAGCAAAGGGAAAAGGCATATGAACAAAGTCCAGAGGAAACCAGGCACAGGCTCCAAGAATCTCCTTCCAGTTAAGTCACGCAGGATGAGCTTAATTCTCCAGCAGTGATGTGTAACACATAAAATGCTGTCCATCAGGGAAGCTTACCTGAACCTGGGCATGGAGTCCAGGGTTTTTATTTGGCTCAGTTACATAGGCACTCTGCCTAGCATGTATCAAAATTCCAGATTCTTAGAAGGAAAGCTGGTGTTCAACCTAAATCTTATTGTTTGTATAAAGGTTTCAGGCACAGTTCTTACCAGTTACGGAATGGGGGTGAAAGCAGGGGGTACACTCCTGAAATCCAAATTGCTGGACACTAGCCAAAGGTGAACTTTGCAGGTAGGCCTTTCTAAGGATAACAGGTTCAGGCACACCATCTAAGAAATACTTAGTAACTGAGCCATGACCTCATGCCAAGGACTGTATGTAGCCCCACTTACCCAGCAGGAGGTCATTCTCTTCACCCTCTGGGTGGGAGATGAGCCAGTTCCTAATCTATTAGCCCGTTTCCTCAGATCTCACTCCTGGTCCACTTGTGTTAGCCGGAGGTCCTCCAAGAAGCAGACACCAAGACCAAGAAGGGGTCCACTGTGTAACAGATTAGGGGCAATGCTGGTGAGGAAAACTAGAACAGAAGCTGGGTTTAAGGGGAAGCTGGAAGCAACTAGACTCTGATGCAGTTATGAGCTCAACTGAATGAAAGGAAGGAAGGAAGGTTGGGTGAAAGCAATTCAGGGGCACCTGGGTGGCTCAGTCGGTTAAGCATCCAACTTCGGCTCAGGTCATGGTCTTGCGGTTTGTTGAGTTCGAGTCCCGCATAGGGCTCCGTGCTGACAGCTCAGAGCCTGGAGCCTGCTTCAGATTCTGGGTCTCCCCCCTCTCTGCCCCTACCCTGCTCATGCTCTGTCTCAAAAATAAATAAACATTAAAAATTTTTTTTTAAAAAAAGCACTTCAGATGATCATGTAATTCCACAGGAGTCTGGCAAGACCGTCAGGGAGTCCTCAAGCCAAAGTCAAGGGCTCATGATACCCGCATCATGGCAGCAGCTGGAGAAGCAGGAGTCTCGGTGTTAAGGCAGGACTGGATTTCAGAGCCCAGCAGCCGGCGGGGCGGCCTGGAGTCGCTATGCTCCTCTTGTTGGAGATCCAGGAGATACATTCTCCTGACTGCCACCACGGGGCTACAGCTCTCCAAATACACCTGAAAAAGATTTATCATCAAATATTTAGCACCAACAGCACATGGTAACTAGCAACACTTTCAGTTTAAAAAAAAAAAGGTGTAAACCACCTAGAATAGAACACTGGTTAAGAATGAAAAGGTAAATAATCTTTTACCTTTCATAAACTAAACATGCTATGCAGATGAATTCTGGGGAAAAGACTTCCAAACTGCTTAGTGAACTGGGAGTTTAAGCTGACAGACAGCATATCGTATTAGAACTAAATCAAGGTTGGTCAACGACAAAAAATACATATTTCCAAATGTTCATAACTCAAGTAATTTTCCGAAATATGATTTGTATTCATTAACACTTAGAGGAAAATATAATTTGTAAGTTTATCTTCCTGATTGACCTCAAAAACCCTTTAGCAAAGAAAAGGTATTTTACCCCCAGTTCTTAGGCTGACTGTAAGCGACCACATGTAAAACTTCTGACACAAGGAAACGAAATAATGTTTCCAGATGTTTCTAAAGGTTGTTTTACACATAATTTGGGAACTTCCAAACCTGTAGGCTCAGGTGATAAAATGGAAGACTGTCCTCTTACATGGTGTATCTAAGAGGATTGGTTTTCTAGTTTGTTTCAATGTTATCCTCTGAGATAACATTGACTATCAAGATTTGCAACACAAAACTAACCCAAGGAGGCTGGAGTATTTGCCATCTGCTAAGTTTCAACAAAACACTGGTCCCACAGTTGCTCTGACAGATCTGACAGATCCTTCCAACCAACATGTTTTTAACTAAGCCAGAGTAAACAGTTCCTAAGATCAAACAGTTAACTACTACAAAAAGAAAAAAGAAAAAAGAAAAAAAAAAACCATTTCAATATAGTAACTGGGTTTCATCCTTTACATGGACTTTAGGACCTCTTGGTGCAAATGACAGAAGCTACTAGAAGTAAAGAAACCAAAATACTGAATGTGAAAGAAACTTAAAAAACGTTTATTTTTTTAAAAATGAGATCAACACATTTTAATGTAGAAGATGCCATCTTTATTTACAGGCTAATAAAAAAATATTAAACTCAACTTAACTAGATATAATACATTTGTCATAAATCCTATAGATCTGAGGCCAACCGTAAGTGGAAGACTGAACAGGTGGAATAGTGGATTACATAATAAAGATGTCAAATAATGTGCGGCTTACACACGAATCAATATATTTTGTTTTTAACAGGAAAACAAAGTAAGTCCACCGTGTGGGGAATAAAACCAGCACCAGGCACAAGCTGTGTTACCTTCTGACAACTATTCAGTTATAATTACCAAGACTCACAACGTTTTCACCTCTCTTAAACCTGCTTTAACAAGCCTCAAGACCCAAATGGTTTTGCTCCATCATATTCACAACAGATACCACCGAAGAGAATTTTAGAGGCGAAAGTGTAAATATATGTACGCACATACACACAAGCCTCACGTTCTGTCGAACATTTTTTCTCAGCTATTCCGCTTGTGAATGTGTATATTTTTCTTTTTCCTTTTAACCGTAATGGCTTTGCAACAGTTCTTTTCTGTTTGGTTTTGCCCTAAAAACTTGAGTGTTAGAGATTTCTTCCCTATAAATGTGAAAATATAAAAACCACTTCTCATTAGTTTATAATTCTTAGCTCACCCCCCAGAGACCATATATTCTAAAATGAACTTTTAACTGGGTACTTTCTAAACACCTGCCAGGAAGCTCACGGTAGCATCTGAGCAACAGGGCTCTCACGTAGACTTTGCAAACCAAGGTGAAGCAGGAATGAAAAGGGACGGACTTGTGCAATTTTAAACTATCGGGGAAAATTTTCATTCTGCTCTTCAATCCTTGAAAGGAGTTTATGTCATAAGCACCCCATAGGATTCCTATTAAGCAGCGTCTAAGTAGAAATGCCAATTGAAGGTTCTTAGAAAAACTCTTTGTGGACTTTCTAGATTGTTCTTGAAAATCAAAAGGTTTCAGGTAATATTTCCTAAGGATTCTACCTAGTGGATAAAGGATATTCTCCAAAAAAAAATGCCATGGTCATCCCATCCCAGGCTGCATTTAAAAAAAATAAGAATATGGTTTTGAGTCACAACAAAAATGTTTTCAGATACGCTACAATGGAATTTTTTTTGGCTAAATGAATATACCGGCTGAAATCTAGTTTGCAGATCCCATGTCAGTCCTGGGGTATGTGTTTGGTACAGGGGGAAATGCATAAGGGAAAAACTCTTTTCTTCTTTTAAGAGGCCTAGCCTGTCAGGAACAAACAATAACATATAGCTTGCTTATTTGGTTGTACAATTAAATACTAGCTTCCGCTCGGAGGCAACGTTACACTATAAGGTATTTTAATATCAGTAACAATATACACTAGGAAGTGCATTTCTATTATAAACTAACATGGTGATATACAGATGAACAAAACCACCCAAAACAAACCATAAAGGAGCAATAGTTAAAACATCAAATTTATAAATAGCAAAACCACCAAATAAAGTATATACATTGTAAAGATTTACCTATGAACAAATATATAGTGCATCTAGGAAAGAAAAAAAAAATGTGTTTTACATCACATAACATCTGACTATTAGACATGAAGGTACTGATAATACTCTAAAGCCTGCAGGCTTTCCTCCACTTAATATTCCCTTAAACATACATCCTTTAAAACCGTGATATTGGCAAAACTATCACCTCTTTAAATGCAATGTTTTCACTTTCCCCAGCAAGGTACAGTGTGGCCTCCAAGAGCAGTAACTAAGAGAACAGGCCCTCCATGCTTAATCCTGGGATAAGAGAAACAAATCTGTAGTTTGCATATGAGAGCACTTCAGTCAAACACTGAGATGAAAAGCCAACCAAAACAATTCCGGTATTGAAATGTCTTCGCCTTATCTTGCCCACCAGTGCCTTGGCTTTTTAGATGACTGGCAAATTAGTTACTCTGAGAGAAAACTGCTGTTTGAATGAAATGCATTTCACTGACAAATAAATTTGAGCTTTTACTGCCAGAAAAATGTATCTGTAAGTGCCAAGACTATCACAAGACAAACTTTATGAACAACTCAGAATGTAGAAAACTGTCTTTCGTGGATTCCAGAAAAAAAAAAAATCTGACTCTAAACATTAATAATGTAATGCTCCAATACCATGCACACAGATCAACATAATTGAGAACAGATATTTTATACTCATCTGCATTTCTTTTAAAAACCAGGAAAAGTACAATGTACAATAACTTTTCAGGAAGTATTTCTAGTGCAGCATTGATTGATAAAGGATTGCTTAAAGAAAACTATTTTGTACTGCATTGAATAAAGCTGAAAGGCAAACTCATTACAATAAATGATCATTAAGAACTGATTTAGATATCAGGATGCACAATAAATTAAATAAAAAAACTAAACCATTCTTCTAGTTTAAAAAAAAATTAAGTCAAGCCTACATTTCTGCAATTCATTGAGTTAAGTTCTGTCCTCTGAAATACCACACTTAACATTCTGGAATATATAATATGGATTCATTTATTCTTGTACTTAAAGGCTATTTCTTATAAATTCCGGTTAGCATGGTCCTTCTACTAACTAGAAAAGGAGCCAAATAAAACAGTAGTGCTTCATTTGGTACTTAAGAGCCTAGTAATATCCCTTTGGGAAACACATGCTTTGGTGCTTTACAATTTTAGGAAAATCAAAATCGCTTTACATGCAATAGTTAATTATGGTATACCACAGAAAACAGGAGTTTTATGCATTTAGAATTGTTCACATGAAGCCCTGAGGTACCCGCCTTTCATTTAGGCTACAAGCCTCCCTTGATCTTGTATAGTCTCTGTCACCGTCTTCCCTAGTGCCCCAAACTCAGAAGAGTCTGATTAAGAATCTTGTCTGGAGAGACAGTCAATTTAGTAAGATTTTTTGTGATACAGACTGTGCAGATCGTCTAGTTTAGAAGCACTGTCTTCTACAGGAGGTTCACTTGAAGTTCCTAGATCTCCATTTTCATGTCCATCAGTTACTGCCTTCTTATTAAATCCTGAAAGAAAGAGGAAAAAAAAAAGATAGAAACTTTCTATCTAATCTGAAAGAAGTCTTGCAATTTTACTGAGCAAAAACAAAGGAGTACCCACTATAACTAGTAATAGTAATGAGGTAAATAATGGGGCCTAAACTAATCAAGTTAGCAATTTCTGACAGAGGAATTCTTCTTACAGCAGATATCAAACACTGTACAGATTTTTCATATTATTTATTGGACCTATCAAAAAATTATATAAAATGTCCTACCAGAATTTCCGTGAAACTTGGAACTGATACAAACAATCGTAAAATTCAGTTAATTCCACTTATACAAATATATATTGAACAGTAAGTTATATGTTTCTTTTACATTTTGCTTTCAGATGATTTAACTACAGTGCACTAAGGCACAGGCTAGCCTACTGCTAAAAATCTAGGTTGTTGGCAAGACAATGTCCAGATAACATTTAAAACAAATTTTGGTAAATCTAAAAAATACATACTCGGCTTGCAAATAAATCAGAGTTGATTATGTCATCTACTTAGTGAGCTATGAAGTCTGGACATGTGCTAAACAGTAACCAATGGATATATTTTGTGGTTTGAGTCCGTTAACAGTAATATATCATAAGAGCATACATTTTAGTTATATGAGTCACACTTTCAGTGGTCTGCAATTCACACAGGTGACAGAGAAGTCTTTTAGCCTCAGCTGCAAAAAAGGGAGGGGCAAAGCCTTCTAATCCCGACAGATAGTAGAAAGGATAAAAGACAATGAAATCATAGGGAAAGCAGACCAAGAGTGTAAAGTTTTGACATATTGCCACAATAGTTTTGATCAAGACGCACGGGGAGAACACAACTGCTACTGCTGTGTACACGTAGAGAATTCACAAGATCCAGGCTTATCAGAAGGGCATCCGTTCATCAGTTCACTACAGAACTCTGTACCAGACGTTCTCAATTTTTTTTTGGTGTTAGGATGCCTTTCCACTCTTAATAGGTACTGAGGGCTCCAAAGACTTTTGTTCATGGTTTATTAATGTTATGTGGGTTAATGGCGTTTACCATATTAGTAATTAAAACTGAGAAATCTAAAAAAATTATTACTTTGTTAAAAATGAAAATAAGCCCAACAAATGTTAACATGAACAGCATTTGCCTTAGGGAAAATAACTCCATTTTCTAAAAATTCAGTCAGAAGAGGAGCATAATTTTCAATTCTACAAATATTGTTAAAGTCTGGCTTTCTAGAAGCTGGATTTTCTTATTTGCCTCTGTTCCATCTGTAACAAGTATATAAAAAGTTCATCCTCACACAGATATATAGCTGGAAGAGAAGACTAGGTTTGGTTTTTTTTAATGTTTGTTTATTTTTGAAAGAGAGAGACAGAGCATGAGTGGGGGAGGGGCAGAGAGAGGGGGAGACACAATGCGAAGCAGGTTCCAGGCTCTGAGCCCAACGCAGAACTCAAACCCACAAACTGCGAGATCATGACCTGAGCCGAAGTCGGACGCTTAACCAACTAAGCCACACAGGCGCCTGGAGAAGACTAGTTTTAATAGCCTTTTCAGATAACTGTCAATATTCTTTGATATTATACCAAAATTTGACACCATAGACTTGAAACCATATCAGTAAAGTGTTCACATTCTGTTACATCAAAATCCATTGGTCTTTCTTGCAATTTGAATGGCTTTTACCCATGCAGGATTTTGTAACATCATACACTGGTCATTTGAGAAATATTAGATCACTGAGTCATGTAGCAATTCCAAAGGTTGACAAATTTCATTTCACTATATCAAAAAAAAATCACATTTAGTAACATTACCACCAATCTTACTTTACAAGTTAAGCACTGGAAAGCTATCAAGCTTATGGTGGGGTGATACATGTTTTACAAAATTCTAATTGTCACTTGAAAGCTGACATTTTATCATTGGCAATAAATACTGTCAGCTGTTTTCCCTGAAGTGATGGACTCGCTTTGTTCCTTTGAAAGAAAATGGCTGCCAAATAGCCTGAACAACCATAATTTATCATTCTTCAAGTAAAAAATCATCTTCCATGAAATAAATGGCTACTTCAGCGAGCTACTTAATCACTAAGTGCTCTTCTTTGAGACCAGCATCCTAGTTCAGCGTGCAGACTCGGTGCTTTATGCATCCTTCCCATCTTGTAACACATGGTATTAAAAAAGACATGTACTCAAGGGTCAAGATTTAATAAAATGAACAGCTAATTTTACTATTTCATGAAACTGTCACTGTCTTTTTTTTTTTTCTTACTCAGAGTAGATGGCAAGGAAGAAAACGATTCCTATAGTAGTAGAACCACTGCCTTGATTCGTACTAAGGCAAAAGTAGCTTTACTCCCATTGCTTTTGCACCATCAGTGCAAATATCGACTCAGAAAACCCACAAATAATGTTTTAGCATTATTATTAACAGTTTTTATCTCACGAATCCCCTAGAAGGGTCTCGGGGACCCCCAGAGATCCATGGATCACAATTTAAGAACCACTGCTCTATGTAAAAGAAAGGTTAGAATTTTTCTTTAAAATATGTGTAAATAATAGCAAAGGAATTAACCCAAAAATCCTCAAGATCACATATCTGGATTCTAATAACAATCACCACAGTCTAATAACATATTCATATTTAGCCTATAAATCACTGTATTATGAGAGAAGAATCTGCGTTAAGACAGCAAGATGACACTAAGATAAATCTATTCTAAAAGGCATATTGGTTTTTACTTCAGTCCCGAAAACTTGAATTTTTTTTATTTTTCCAGGATCTCATGTAGTTCAGTAACTGGTAATATACTTGTCTTAAAGTCCAAAAAGAATCCAGAAGAACTTCTATGTAAATAAAATTTTGGCATAGTGACCAGTGTACAATAAAACTATGAGCAAAGTTTCTGTTTGCTTATAATTTTCTGTTCATTCTGTTCATTCATTCATTCTGTTAATGATGGCTTCCCCATCATTAAAACAGTGTTACCAAAGAAATCTAAAATCTGTATTTTAAAAGTTTATTAATAATAGGGATGCCTGAGTGGCTCAGTCGGTTAAGTGTCCGACTTTGGCTCAGGTCATGATCTCATGAACCGTGGGTTCAAGCCCCACATCGGGCTCTGTGCTGAAAGCTCGGAGCCTGGAGCCTGCTGCGGATTCTGTGTCTCCTTCTCTCTCTCTCTGCTCCTTTCCCACTTGTGCTCTCTCTCTCTTTCAAAAATAAGTAAACATTTAAAAACTTATTTTACTAACAATAAATACATTAAAAATAACTTTTAGAATAATTTTTACCTTGCAACACTTTGATTTCCCCGCTTGTGTCCTTGCAACTAGCACCAGGATTACTACCTCCCTCTAACTCATCAAGGTACAAACGGTAGCGATGTCCACTCTCATCTTCGTACTCTACATTTTCATCATCAGAATCCACTTCAGGAGCCACATAAACTACTTCAAATTCAATCTCTCCTCTCTAAAATGAGGAAAGAAAATGAGGAAGTTATTTTAATTGTACTCAAAAAGGATTTCCAAATTCCTTGGGGTAATAGGCATGACGAGAAAGAGAGTTCAGATGTAGCCCCCTTTCAAGACAACAAATAATGAAATTCTAGACTCTCAAGAGGTGGAAGAGAACACAGAGGTCATCACGTCCAGACCAACCCCGTGAATCATAAGTAATTTCCTTTTAATATTACAGTAGCTCTTTTTACTGATGACAGTATTTTTGCTAACAGATCTAAACTAAAAAAAGGATGCTGAACTACTCAACTTACAAAATTCTGGAACAAATATTCACTTGAATAGTCATTTTGCCATATTGTACTTTACACAGCAATTTGGCAAATCCATCTAAGTAGGCAGATAGTAAATTTGCAGTTAAGGGCATCACACAAACTTTTCCTTGACTAATTCAAGAAACCTTTACATGACGATTTCCTGGTTGTTACTGAACAGGTCTTGAACCTTAACTTTCACTGAGTACCACAGTGTTAAGGTAATCTGGTCACTAATAATAGTAATTATCATATTTATTATACGAAACTATATCCTTCAATCTTCAGAATAACCCTATTGTAGTGTAGTCTCTTTTACATGAATGAGAAACCTGAGTGAGTCTGGAAAGAGCAGATAATTCTCCCAATATGATGAACAAGTAAAACAAAAAAAAGAAATTTGACTCCAAAGTCCTTGCTTTTTCTACTAGACTAAATGTGTAATATCTGTTCCCCTGTTCTTGAATAAAACCTTGCATATGAGAAAAAGTTACAGATTATTTTATGTTTAAAAAACATTCCAAGTCATTTAATAAGAGACTATAACCACTATACACAAGTCTGGTATTTCCAACTCTGAAAATTATGTCCTGCCTTTGCTCCAAAGAAAGTATGTCATTTTTTACTGCCACTCACTAAGTCAGTCTCTTTGGTTCTCCTCTTGAGGTTATGCTTCAGAATTTTAAAATGTGCTTGGCATTTCCTTAAAAGTTTATGACTGCCTGTCTGTATTTCCTTTATCACAGCTGCCATTCGTCTCACTCTTATACTACTGGATATAGCCAAGTTTGGTTAAGAAAACACTAACAAAGAGGATAGGGTTGCATTCTTAGATCTCTCTTAGCAGATAAGCTTTAAAAATATCATTTTCGGAGGATAGATGGGTAATTCAGTGGTCTTCAGTAAAGTTCTAGATTAAAGAATTAGGTCTGTGCATAATAGTCATGAAAATGGATTCTAGGCTTAATATGAGGAAGAGCTTTCTAAAAATCAGCAATATACAGCAACAGAATGGACTACTTTATCATCAATAGGTCCCCCTCTAATGTAAATGTTCGATTAGTGATATCGTAGAAATTTACACCACATGTATGGTTGGACCAAACAAGCTATAAATTCACTTTCAACTTTCAGATTCAATTCCATACTGATGACCCAACAAAAATCTCAATGTACTGTCAACACCTAATTTCTTCAACTCTATTCTTGAAGGAAAAAACAGAACAACAACAACAACCACCACCACCCACCTTAAGTTAACCTGGTAACAAATATGACTTGTGGATATGAATCCAAAGTCTACAATTTATTTGCTCTGCAACCTTAAGCAAATTATTTAAACCCTAAGAACCTTAGTTTACTCATTTTAAATAAGAGGGATAGGCTAAATGATTTCTAAGGACTCTTTCAGTTCTAACATTTATGACTGTGAAACCAATCTATGTCTAGCATATTGTTTTTTCTATAATACCTTCTATTTGTATAGTGTTTTTTAGTCATTAATGATGTTTTGCTTCCTAAGTACCAGGTCCTGTTCCAAGCATCCTAAATGAATCAACATACTTAATCCTGACAGTTCTCAGATAAGGACACTGCAGCAGGGGACTTAACAAACTTGCTAAAAGTTACACAACTGTGGAAAAAGGCAAATAAAATCTTTTTATTCAGTAAATCTGGATGAATGTGTTCTATAAAAGGCCCAAAGCAAAGGAACCTAGTATCCATATATGAACACTTTTATGACTGGAGAAGCCTCCTAGGTAAGTACAAAATACTCAATAGATTCAAAAGGAACCAATCGATAGATCCAATTTTCATTACATAAAGGGAACTTACCTGCTGGGAAAGAATGGTTACAGCTTCTTTATGCTTTGTGTCCCTTAGGTTAACTCCATTAACAGCCAGAATAGCATCTCCAACATGTAGCCCTCCACATCTATCAGCAGGTTGCCCTGGGTGGATCTCAGAAATGAGGATTGGAACACCATGTTCTTTCCCACCCTGACCAAAAAAAAAAAAAAAAAAAAGCGGGGGTGGGGGGGAGGTGAAGGGCAGTCAATTAGTTTACTCTTTGTATAGTCACCTACCATTCTAACAATAAAATATCTTCTTAAAAATGCATTTCAGTAAGTATCTATACTGTATAAATGCTGAGTGAAATATTACTTGCTACTTAGGTAATGGTAAATATATTATTACAAGTATCAAAAAGTTTTCTCTGAATAAAACAGCAACATGCATGTGGTTTCTTAAACACATTCCAAAGCCAAAATATTGGCTAACTCTTTTAAACATAAATAAAAATATTCTATGTATTAATATTCCACAGCACTGTTAGATTTTATCAACTCTACATCACTATGAATGGTAAGACATACCATTATTTTATGTACTACAAAAATCATTCTAAGAGTGTAATCTCAATTTCAGAGATACTAAAATGTGAAAAAATATGCAACAAAGAATTGATGAAATGCAGTTATTTGGTGCCTTTCACTTTCTAGCTTGTATCCTAATTATTTGTGTGTGTATGTATATATATGTATTATATTGGTATATATGTGTATTACTTCTCCTAAAATTTATGCTCTTTGAGGGCAGTGCATTCAAAAAGGTAGGTAGGTAATCAATAAATCCTTAACAGATAAACTTGTTATTATAAAAATAATTTCTACATTAAGCAATACCAAAAAGCAAATGAACTTATATAGTTCTAAGTGTCTAAGTATTATGTTCTAAGTGTCTAAGTTCTAAGTGTTCTAAGTATATAGTTCTAAGTGTCTAAGTGTCTAAGTATTACCAAATCAAAGATAGTTGTAAAGCCATCTTATTCATTCATCTGGAACAAAGCACTAAACAACAGCAAATGACTCCAAATATATTACTTTTTCCTAACAGGTTGCTCTCAGAAATGTTGCCCAAGATAAATGTTTGTAAAGGCATCAGATTTAGAAAGGATATTTGGACCCAAGAGCCAGTGAAATCTGACAGCAAAGAAATGAGACAAGAGAAAGATAACACACATACACTCCAGAGAAAAGAACAATACAATATGGAGCCATTTAACACAGAAGAAAACAGATCCATTCCCAAAGGCTCCCAGAGGCAATAATAGGATACTGTATAGAACTATGACCCAAGGCATAATGAAAATGTTAAATTATACTGAAAAAAGTAGTAATTTTACTAAAGTAGTACTTAATGGTCATTAGGAAGATTTACATACCAAAAAAAAAAAAAGTTTACACAAAAGTGTTGGTGCCCCGGGGGATAAACTTATTTACTTAGAGAATATATCCAGAACGCTTTGTTTCCCAAGGATGTCCAACACAGAAGCATGATTAGACTACATAACTATAGAAAAGGAGACTGGAAGCACTACTTCTTACTGTAATTGAAATGCCAAGGCCTTCATGATCTTCCTTAAGGAGGAGAACTTTTCTAATTGGACCAACGCCTTGGCTTTTCTTTAAAGAGTCTTGATCCTTATTAGGGGAAAAAAAGAAGAAAAATTAGTACTACTTAAAAGATATATCAAACAGAATAAACCCATGCTATATAAGTTGCTTTTAGAAATCTTTATTAATTTCTTGGAATGGATACACAGTAAAGTGTTAAGAAATTAATTACTAGATAAAATGGAAAAATGAAAACAGTTGTTCTGTTAATATAGTGAAATGTATAGATGATTTTCTCACTCTTAGGGTAATTTTTTTATACTGCTCATCTTTTAAATTGTAGGACATTACAAAGGAAACTATTGCCAGGAATGAACTGATGAGCACATATCTTCAAGAAATAAAAGTTGATAAAATGTTTATTTTCATTAGAAAAATATCATAAAGATCTACAACCATTTTAACTAACTTGTAGAACTGAAAAACAAATTCCTAATTGGTTCACTAATTACTTTTCCATTCTGCTGAGCTCTGGAGTCTACTTCTTAAATAAAGGACTTTACTCCATTAATAGTTCTTTCTCTGGTACCTTTATTCCTTCCTTTCTGTTAAGCTCCAGCCCTGTTCTGCATATAAACAAATTCTAAGCCTTTTCCAGCTTTAAAATACTATCCACGTAAAAATATAAAACAAAACAAAATAAAAACATTTCAATCACCTATTATTTTTATTATCGTCCCTCCATCTTTCCTTAACCTTCACACGAAGTCAAACCTAACTATATCTACTTCCCTGCCTCTCACATTCACTATTCCAGTCACTGTAATTAGGGTTTTGCCCCCACCTGCTCCATTAATTAAAACTGTCTTCTCTACAGTCACTGGCAACCAACATGGCTATATCTAATGCACACTTTTTAGTTACTACCCTTCTTAAACCTTGCACAAAGTTGATACTGTTCATCACCCTACCTCCTTGGAACCCTCTTTTCCTTGGTTTCTATTATAGTACTTTCCCAGATGGCTTATATCTGACGGGTCCATCTCAGAATCCTCCCTTTAAATGATCCATTTCTTTCCCTCACTCCATAAAAGTTTCTTTCCATCCTTGGCCTCCTATTCTTTTTCTTTTCTTGTCTTTTCTTTCTTTTTCCAATATATTTTAAGTTTATTTATTTATTTTGAGAGAGAGTGGGAAGGGCAGAGAGAGAGGGAGAGGGAGAGAATCCCAAGCAGGCTCCGCACTGTCAGTGAGGAACCCTATATGTGGGGCTCAAGCTCATGAACTGTGAGATCAAGACCTGAGCCGAAATCAAGAGTCGGGCGCTTAACCGAATGAGCCACCCGAGAACCCCTATTCTTTTTATTTTCCACACATTTCCCTGGGTTAATCAATTCCATTGTTTTGATTATAACAGATAAATGATTTCCCTCATATTTCTTCAACTCAGACTTCTTCTAAATTCCAGAGTCATATATCCAATGGGACACATTTTGTTTGACTCAATGGGACCTCAAACACTACATGCTAAAACAAATCTCATCATATTTCCCCCCAAATCTTCCTTTCTTCTGTTTGCTTTATAAACGAATGCCATCATCTCACTGAACTGCCCACACCAAATACCTAGACTACTCTTCCTTCTCATTCACCTACTTAACCAAAAGCAGTTAATCACCAAGTCCTCTTGATGCTATTTCTCTCAAACCTGTCCTTCCTCTCAAATACACTTCCTCTTTGTCCATCACTCTCTCCTCAGCTTACTAAAGTATCTTCCTAACGTATCTCCTCGACTCTAATTAGGCCCTCTCCCGGTATATCCTCTTCACTATACCAAAGTAATTTGTCAAAATAATGTTAAATCTTCAGTCTACCATTTTATTAAAAAATCCCATGTTTATCAGATTAAAGTTCATAAGCCTTTATTTAGCATAAAATAATTTTTGTCATTTGGCCACTGCCTAGAAGTTAATGGTCCCCAATGTCTGACATTGTAATTCTCACTCTTTGCCCACCAAGTTCACGTACATATCAATTCTTCTTATGATAATCTTTGCAGAGGCAACAAATACTTTAACTGTTTAAGGCCATGCTTTATCTGGTATGAAGATATGCAAGCCATTGGGTAGGAGTCAGACATGCATAAATTTTATTATGGTAAGGCTTTTATTATCAGGCAGCTGTAGTAATGAAATTTAATAAAGATTTATCCAGATAGAAAAGCTCTTGTACAATGGTAGCTACACAAACAGACGACTGGACACAGATCTCAAATTCCACCTTAATTCAAGACCAAACAGGTGTAAATGTTAGTTCAAAAACTACAGTTAAATCTAGTTACCAAAAAGTATTTTATAAACTACCCCCAAAATACTTGCCAATTTATTAATACGACCACAAGTTCTCTGCTAAGCTTGAAAAACAAACTTAAACATGCCTAATTATGATCCAGGAAAACTCTGAAATATGAGCCAAAGTAAAAGTAATATATATTTGCTAGCAACAGTTAAGTTTTCAGAAACATCACTTTTAGGGCATTTCAGGATAAGTCAGAAAAGAACTATATGTATCTGCTCTAAATAAGTTTAATTCCGCTTTTACTTTTTAAGTAATGGTTTTAAATACTACTAGAATAAAAAAAAAAAATGGAAAGGATTTCTGACTAAAGAAAAGAAGAGGCTGGGGCGCCTGGGTGGCGCAGTCGGTTAAGCGTCCGACTTCAGCCAGGTCACGATCTCACAGTCCGTGAGTTCGAGCCCCGCGTCAGGCTCTGGGCTGATGGCTCAGAGCCTGGAGCCTGTTTCCGATTCTGTGTCTCCTTCTCTCTCTGCCCCTCCCCCGTTCATGCTCTGTCTCTCTCTGTCCCAAAAATAAATAAACGTTGAAAAAAAAAAAAATTTAAAAAAAAAAAAAAGAAAGAAAAGAAGAGGCTAAGTAAGAAACAGGAACAGAGCAAACATACGTGGCCTGGAGGAGCTTGCATTGGTCGTTTCAGGTCATTACGTCCTCTACAGGCTCTGATCACAGTTTTGTGACGATGCAAATGTATTTCAGCTTCCAACTGGTTCCAAAGCTTATCATGAGCTGGTCCCTTCATATCTCGTCCTAGTAATTGTATTTGTTGGACCCTTTATATTGGGAAAAGAGTTAATTCAGTTAGTTTTTCATTACTATAATTTTTATTACAGAGAGAATTCACAAGAATTACTGAATGCAAGTAGCTTTTACATATACCTAAGTTAGTATTAAAACTACTATTCAGGAACCTCCTGATGGCTTTCAGATTTGTAAAATATGAAAACTCTGAAAAGAACAGATGTCTTCAAGGGAAAACCAGTTTTAAAAACAAAGAATGAATGAGACCTTTTCTAATCACATACTTCATTCAAATGCATCTAAAAAACAACTTTTGAGACTAATGTCAGTGAACATGTTTCATGTCTTGCGTGCAGTAAGGGCAGGGCAATAAAATCAGATACTACTGACTACTAGTCTTCACATGAAACTAACCGTACAAAAACATTTCTTTTAATGATAGCTTCTTTTTACAAAATGATTATTTTAAATATGGTAAAAGTTACTAGAAAATCTTCACTTCAACATGACAGAAATTATTTTTATTTGCTCCACATCAGTTCTTAACATGATATCAAAACAAGGAGTAAAGAATTATTTACCAACAATAATAAATCACCAAAGTTTGTGAGTAGTTATTTGTAAAAATATTAATGCAAGCAGAACTGTTTTCTTATAATAAAATCACTGCCATTCAAACATGTTTTAAAGGGTCAAGAAACACTGGGTTTCAACGATCACAGAAAAAATTTCTTATGGAAGTCATGCTGTATATGTGAACATCATCTTTTATGGTTTCAAGGCACGAAATGGCTGAAAAGTGCAGATCTGGAGTTATTAGCATTTCATAGTAAGTTCCTATCAAGCGTGTGTGTGTGCGTGTAAACCAGAAATATTTATGTAGTACAGCGAAATAAATCTGCAATATATAATGCTATCAATATTAACAGTAAGCTATAACAAACTGTAAAATAAGTCTTAAGGTAAAGATTAATGTTTCATTTATCACAAGAGGTTAAGAGTCAACCTCATTAAATACCCAATTCGTTACCTAAGAATACAAGGGTACCCGTTTTTTACACACCTTCCTGCCAGTTCCTTATCTAAGTACTTGGCAGCCAGTCTTGCCCCATAAACTTCAGCCTGGAGAACAGCTATATGTCTACGAAGGGCTTCATTCTCTTTTCTCAACAACTTCACTTCAGCTTCAAGTTGAGCTTCTTTCATTTTTTCTTTTTTGTTTGCTTCAAGCTCTCTCTCCTAATTAAAAAATAAAAAAAAACAGCAAATTTAATGAAAATACATTTAAGGCTTTTTAACAACAGACCAATTTCCTCAGAATACATAAAAGCGCACAATCTACAATACCAACAATGAAAGCATATGATAAAAGTTACCACTTTGTTTCTGTAAAATGGAACAAAGATTTGGACACAGTTCTTTTTAACTAGTACCAGAAGGTACTGGGACCACTTCCACATAAGATAATTGCATGCCTTGGAGTACTTTGACACTGAGGATACTAAGAGAGTTAGTCTTCTCTAAGCTAATGTCATCATATACTAATAGGAGTGGTTTCAATGAATAATTGAATCTGCTCTCTATTTACTTTCTAAGAATGATGCAAGAACCTAGACTAAAATAAAAATAGTCACACTGGTGGTTGTACCCAAACATTTATTTAACTTTAATACAACAATTCTATAAACAAGTCAAAATCCTTCAGCGGTGGAATAGATTCCACAGCTAATTTACCTGAGAGGACTACAAGAAAGTTGCACTGCTTAAATTAGAACACATACTCTAATTTTTTAAAGAACACTTGATGGAAAAAAATAATAAATAAAGAACATTTGGTGGTCATGGAAAAATGCTGGTAACAACTGCATTGAAACATACGTTAAAAAATTTCTCTACATAAGCACATGTATGGTACAGATTATCACTGAATTGGGGGATCTGACTCATCTATTTGTCCATATGTTAAAGTGAATGAAGAA
Source organism: Prionailurus bengalensis (assembly GCF_016509475.1). Classification (NCBI taxonomy): domain Eukaryota; kingdom Metazoa; phylum Chordata; class Mammalia; order Carnivora; family Felidae; genus Prionailurus; species Prionailurus bengalensis. Next base: position 106,051,242 of record NC_057349.1, read on the forward strand.
CTGTTTGCTGAGGAAAACAGGGCCCCAATTGCCTATTATGAGGTAGGATGGACATCCATTTTTAGCTCTCATAAAAGGATACCATCGTATGCTCCACTTGGTAGACAGCCCATATACGTGAATTACAAGTGTTAGCCAGAGTATAAAACCTCAAGATCTTTGCCATCAAATTTTTATCACAAGCTCACATGTGAGAAATAATGTTCAATTTACCTTAAAATGATATAAAGTACAGTATGTCTATTCCTATAAATCAGGAGTTACTAATGTAAATGCCTTCAGGACCCAAACACAAAACAGGCCGATACAAAACAAAGTAGAATGGAAAACAGAAGGTACAAAATCTAAAGGCAGTCAAGTTCAAATACACACACAAACTCTGTGGCCAAACAAAACTCTTCTGAGAGTTTAATAATGGCCCTGATAGATATTTTAAGTGTTACTTTTGGATCAAGAAAACTATCCAAACACTGTAAACTTCCATTTATTTATCCTAAGTAGAAGTGTTTTTACTATCTTACAGAACTGTTTTTACCAACTCACTGATTCACAGAATCAGTGACAATGTGGCTGGCTATATTTGTTGACGAGCTGTGAAGACACTGTTTACTATGTCCCCTTTGTGAGACTTAAAAATCTAGGGGCACCTGGGGGGTTCAGTCAGTTAAGCATCTATCTGACTCTTTTGATTTCAGCTCAGGTCACAACCTCACGGTTATGACATCAAGCCTCACGTCAGGCTCTTCGAGGAGTACAGAGCCTCTCTCCACACCCCCTCTCTCTGCCCCTCCCCATGCACGCGTGCTCGCTCGCTCTCTCTCTCTCTGAAAATAAACTTAAAAAAAATCTTATTTAAAAAAAAAAAGTCTACCTCAGCACCAGAAAGATTTTTATCTTGAGCAAATGGCAAGTGATAGTTTCTACTGTATGGGTACTGATTATTGTAATTATTTCCCTTTTTATTCCGGATATTAAGAAGCTGAAAAATAAATTCTGAAAACTTTTAACAACTCATGGAATATATTTTGGTACTAATTTAACTGTCTGCTTTGGTCAACTGTTCTGACAACAGTATATCAATAAATGATATAAACATCACTATATGATATATTCAAATACAAGGCTGTGAGTACCACAAACTTAAAACACAAAAACATACAAGCTAAAATGAGTAACTACCAAACGTTGGATATACTTTTTCAGATTCTGTAAAAAAAAAAATGTAACCATTAAAACCTAACTTCCAGATACTGTTTTTAAAGAATTTGAAGAATAATCTAGAATCCTCCTTTTATAACAACTTTGGAATTACTAAAATTGCAATTTATTTCAGAACCTATTTCCTAAAAGGCAAGTATCAATTCCAAAAAAACCCCCAAAGTTTGGATAACATGAACAAAAATCTTTTTTATGACATTTACTGGGGTTAATGCTGTCTGTGTCAGAAAAAGAGTTCTTAGAAGGCCAGGTATTCTTTGGTTTATGGGCTAAATAAACTTTACGTTAAGAATTACCTACTTGACAATTACTTCAATGAGCTATTTACATAATATTTATTGAATCTGAGAAACATACTAAGCCACCACTTTGTCTTCACAATTCAAACACCTAATGAATCTGGCAAACTCTTAGGCCTAAAAATAACATTTGTAAGCATGAAAAGGACAAAGAAAACTGAAGTTAGTCACTTTTAGATTTAAAGAAAAAAAAATATTTTAGTTAGCCTGTTTATTATTAGGTAACAACCAAGAAACTCATGTTGTATTTAGATAGTCAAACACTGTATTTTGAAAAGACATAAAACCATAAGATAAATTGGAGGCTGATTAGATTGGGAGAGTGGGAAAAATATTAAGAACTTACATATTGTTATTTTCTAAAATAAATTCTGATAAGGAGTTTCAAAATTCAGTTGTTTCAAAGGCCACACAATTATTCCAAGACTACTAAAAGGTTATGGCACATGCAGTAGATGAGTAAGAAACCAACATGCACATTCTTTTCCTGGGGATAAACTCAAATAGAAGAAGAAGAGGAAAAAGCTATTTCCGCTTAATGTATCTTTGAAATATTCAAGGGAGGAAACCAACTGCTCTTTTGAAGTAGAGGTTTGAGCAAGTTACAAGGCTCAGGAGTTGTCAAACATTGATGGGCTCTGCAAATAATGGTTATAAAATTACAAACAAAAGAAAAATCTTTAACAACATGTAGCGAAAAAGAACGAAGGGCCACCAACTGAACTTTTCGGGTACTGGCACATGAAAAAATCACCATCATGACCATCGTTTTCAAATACAAAGTGACAACACACAATATGCAAATAAGACACTAAGAACACTTCAGCATGACATATTAAAGCAAAACAGAAACGGGACACTTACCAGCTCCTCCACAGAGGGGACAGACTTAAGATATAAGAAAAAAGTTTCATAATTAGAAAAATGTCAAACAAATGAATTTATCTAGCGGTATAATCATTATAAGGAAAATTCCCATATGTTGAATATCATTTGGATGAAGTTCATTAGAACAAATATATTTGCAAGTACATAAACAATAGTAACTATATAGCATTAAAATTTTTTGTTTTACCAAAATTAGTCAACTCAACTAGTTCAGTGCCTTTTGACTATAGCACCCTGATTAAGATCTAATGTTAACACTTCAATTCTTTCCTACTGAAAACGTACATTGTTGCTCAATGTTAATATCAAACATCCCAAAGAAGCAGTTACAAATCTAAGTCACTTCAGTTAAACAAAACAAGACTACCAACTTAGATTCATAGAATTTCTGAATTGTAAAGGTTTAAGGAGCATGTAAACATTCATTTAAATAAATTCTAACCCATCAGTATTAGAAACTAATCAACCAATCAAATGGAATTAACTGAAAACAGGGAAAACTTAAAAATGTATTACTATCATCATCCCATTTCACCTCTCCCAAGCTGTACCTGTCTTACTGCTGTGTCCCCTGTGGTCAACAAAGTGGCACATAGTGCGCACTTAATACATGAGAGATTAAGCCGACATGAGACTTAAAAAAATTTTTCTATTTAAACAACCTATATTATGAAGGCAAAGGTTAATTATGGAAAATTTATGTAATGAGTATTATACAAACATTACAAAATGTTTAGTGACAGGAAAAGTGCTTCTATGAAGAGCAACAGAAAAAATGTGCCACTGGTTGGCACCCAATTCCATTTTCCCCTTCATCCTTATTAACAGAACTCCAGTTTTACTGGAGGTGGTCATGTGACCAAATAAGAGGCCGAAATGCAAGTCCCAATAGCCAACGAGATGGCTAAACTGATTGGCAAAAATCGCTGAGGAGGGTTTCATGAAGAGTTCCTTAAAGAAGGCTAATGCAGCCTGGAAGCATCCTTTTGCCCTTTTCTTAGATTCTTCCTTCTTCCTGCCTGGAATAAAGAAATCCTAAAGATGGAAACTATGAGCTAAAAATGGCAGAACACAAGAATAAAAAGAACCTGGACACCCAGTCTCTGTAGAGCTATCATATCAGCTCTAGACTACCTATCTCGGGGCTTGAGAGAAAACAGTTTGTACTATTCAAGAATAATCCTAGTGTTACTTGGATTTCTATTATATGCAGCTGAACTTAATTCCTAACTGATCCAACAGGGGAAAAAAATGTTTACGTGTTATAATCACAAATATCTTTTAAATGTATGTACACAGAGATTTTCAAAGAAGAAAACAAAATCCTATTCTAAGTATCAGTTGCTTACTGATGTTATCACTTATCACCCCCAGGTGATGAGACAGTGGATGATCACGAAGATCTTTACATCTCCTGTGTTTTCTGAATTTCCCACCATGAGCACATATTACCTTTTATAGTCAAAAGCCTCATTAAAAACCGTGCTCTTTGCCCTCTAAAATATATGTACGTATATGTTACCTTCTAAACTACTTACCAGTTTTGCCTTAATGGTACCAGAGTCAACACTCTGGCCAGTTTGAGCATGAAGCTGCAGCTGAATAGAGTGCAACTGTAAAAGCTGATCGTGGACTTCTTTCTCCAGCACGACTTTTTCTGCCTGGGTCTCTGTCAGTTCAGATTTCAGATCTACCAACTGTGCCTTATGAAACAACAACAAAAAACACCAAGTAAGCTTAATTTTATTTTGACTCAAATAATAATTATTCAAAAAGGACACAGGCTACCTGTAAAATGAACAGAGGAACACCAGAATGAAGAGATGAAGTGACTGAGCTCTAAGACATCCATCTAAATAGTCATAAATGCAATAGCACAGGTAAGATACTGGAGTGGTAAGAGAACTAAGTCTACCATCAACAGCATCTTCTTTTCTTTTATTTATTTTTTTCAGTAATCTCGACACCCAACGTGGGACTCAAACTCACAACTCCAAGATCAAGAGTTACATGTTCTTCTGACGGAGCCAGCCAGGTGCTCCCATAAACAGTATCTTCCAATACAGAATGCTACTTCCATTTTACTTTGCTTACTTTAAGAGGGCTTTTCACTGTTTCACCTTCACCTACAAAGTTTATGAAAATATAAAGGTATGGGATGGCTCATCATCCTTAGCGATAACATGTTTTACAGTGGTTCACTAACATTAATGGTGTATTAGAGGAGACACCAGGAAGTAGCCACCTCAGAGAATACTAGCTCATATGAGCCCATCCACTATCTATCTAGTAATTATTTTAGGTGCTAAGGTGTGAACCACTGAGGTCACAATGGGCCTAAATATCAGAGTTAACTATAAGCTACAGTTAACTGTTACAACATAGCAGAACAACCCCTCAAAACCAGTTATTCATTCAAGTTGGAAGTTTTTCATTTTTTACACTTAAATGTTTTATAGTTGTGCATGGGATGTCTTGTGTGTCTGGTCTTCCCAATCACCAGTAGATCAAAGATTAAGAAAAAGGCCTTAGTTTTCTATTTAATTCAACGTAACTGTACTAAGCATCAAGGGGCTCAGAACTATATTAGCTCAAGGAGAAAAAAATTGTGGAAAATACTTTTAGAATTATAGATTACAATTATTTATGTCTTGGAGAAGCTTTCTTATTTATTAACTGAGGTAATATATATGCAAACCAACTAAAGAAAAATGTGGCAAGTTACAGGTGTATTTAGAATCAGTCATCCCAAGGAATTCAAAGCAAAGGAAGATTTAATGAGGGTTAGTGAAGGAAAAAGAGTCTAGAGGTGCTTTGAAGTTAAGTGACAAGGACAAAATTGTAGTAGTAAAACAGTCTAGAGATGGAAAGACCAGAAGAGGCAGAAAGAGACCAGAAGCAACTGAGGGAAATTCTCTGGGTATAAGCGACCAAAGGACTAATATACATCTCTACACCCCAACTGCACCAATCAGTGCCTAGGACATAAAAGATGCTCAATAAATATCTTTAAGTTGAGATGAATTCTAATACTGTAGAAGTGTTCTTGGATGCACACTCTCTCTCTCTCCCCCTCCCTCCAAACATACACATATACACACAGGCGCACTTCTTATCATGAGTAGGAGAATGGGCACAAAGGGGTAAAGGGGACTGGAAGCTACAGGCTTTTAGTTATAGAATTTAAGTAAGTCATGGGATGGAAGGTACAGAATAGGGAACATAATCAATTGGTATTACCATAGCAATGTATGGTGAGAGATGATAGCTACACTTGTGATGAGCATAGCACATAGAGTTGTTCAATCACTACACCTGATACTAATGTAATATAGTGTGACAACTATACTTTATCAAAAAAAAAAAAAATTAAATGCGGGGCACCTGGGTGGCTCAGTCGGTTAAGCGTCCAACTTCAGCTCGGGTCATGATCTTGCAGTCTGTGAGTTCAAGCCTAGCATCGGACTCTGTGCTGACAGCTCAGAGCTTGGAGCCTGTTTCAGATTTTGTGTCTCCCTCTCTCTCTGCCCCTCCCCCCTTCGTGCTCTGTCTCTCTTGCTCTCAAAAATAAATAAAACATTAAAAAAAATTTTTTAATGTAAATGCTAAAAGAAATAATTACATTAAGTAGTTGACTCTGTTCTTTAAATGTAATGAACATATACAAGAGATTACAGAAGAACTTCATTTCCATTGCCTTCTAAAAGAGTATGTAATACTTTCACAAATACTCCTAATTGAAAAACGTAGAAAAAAAAACCTTACATGTATGATAAATATGTCTTACAGATCTTCTTCCCTTTAACAAAAAAAAATGCCCACCAAAGAAAATTATAAACATTTATAATCACCTCTTACCAGACAATGTTCAGTACATTTTGAAGACTGCTCCTTTAAAGTACAAGTAAGTTTTGCCTACAAAGTTTTTCTTAGTCAAAACAAAACAAACAACCTACAGGTTTTTACAGTGTTTGAAACAAGATAACCATAAAAGGAAAACAAAGATTTGAATAATATGCACTCTTTATAAGCAATATGAAACTTATGCTAGAGTGAACCTATATGCAGAAAAGGTTTAACATAAGTCATTTACTCTATAACAACCCTCACCTATTTTTTCATTACATTTACTTTGTCTGCATTTACCTTATTATAATATACTCCTCTATTCCTAACATTTCCTATAAACTGGAAGTTAGATCTAAAGGTTTAATTAGAGGCACCTGGCTGGCTCAGTCAGTAACACATGGGACTCTCGATCTTGGAGTTAGAAATTCAAGCCCCACGTTGGGTATAGAGAATACTTAAAAATTAAAAAAAAAAAAAAAAATCTTTAAAGGTTTAATTATATTTACTTACTAATTAAATCTTTGTGGCAAGGGATATACTGTATGTTTCAAAAGGCATACACTGCCTGGTAGTCCCACAATGATTTACCTTTCAAATCAAATATCTCATGAATCATTAACAATGGAGTAAAACTTCTGGAGTTAAGAGACTGAACAGGCATAAGTGGTATTCATTAATTAATTCGGCAGATTAGTATTCAAGTCAGAAATGATTTTAGGGGTGCCTGAGTGGCTCAGTCGGTTGAGCCTCCGACTTCAGCTCAGGTCATGATCTCATGGCTCATGGGTTCAAGCCCCACATCGGGCTCTGTGCTGACAGCTCAGAGCCTAGAGGCTGCTTCAGATTCTGTGTCTCCCTCTCTCTGCCCCTTCCTCGCTCATGCTCTGTCTTTGTCTCTCAAAGATGAATAAACGTTAAAAAAAATATTTTTTAATGATTTTATTCTAAAAGGGAAAAAAAAACAAAAACAGGGTAGTACACAGGTTTTTTGAATATGGCCCATTACAAATATGGACTCTTCATTAAGTCAGTTAATTTCTCAAGAGGTTGCTCAACTTAAAAAGTAAGAAAAAATTCTTTATAAGGAGAACATGCAGATATTAAAATTCGAAGCCCAGTTTCTCTGTTCCTCCTTGTTCAACCGACAGTCACATCTCCTTGTGCAGTGCCAGCCAGATCCCTGAGAAAGGATGGTTAAGGTCAGAGAAAATGGATTTGGCCACATAGGACACCTGGTCACCAGGGCGGCTTTTAACTCTGGCAAAGTTAATATTGTTGACATCAATGACCCCTTCACTGACCTCAAATACATGGTCTACATGTTCCAGTATAATTCCACCCATGGCAAATTCAATGGTACAGTCAAGGCTGGAAACAGAAAACCTGTCATCAGTGGAAAGCCTATCTCCATCTTCCTGGAGGGAGATCCTTCCAGCACCAAACAAGGTGATGCTGGTGCTGAATATGTTGTAGAATCCACTGGTTTCTTCCCTACCATGGAGAAGACTAGGGCTCACTGGAGGGTGGGGCCAAGAGGATCATCATCTCTACCCCTTTTGCTGATACCCCCATGTCTGTGATGGGCATGAACCATGAGAAGTATGACAACTCCTTCAAGATTGTCAGCAATGCCTCCTGTACCACCAACTGTTCAGCTCCTTTGGCCAAGATCATCCACGAAAACTTTGGAATCATGAAAATACTAATGACACAGTCCAGGCCATCAATGACACCCAGAAGACTGTAGGTGGCCCCAATGGGAAGCTGTGGCATGATGGTTAAGGGGCTGCCCAGGTCATCATCTCTGCTTCTACAGCCAAGGATGTGGGCAAAGTCATCCAAGAGCTGAACAGGAAACTCACTAGTTTGGCCTTCCATGACCCTACCGTCAATGTGTCAGCCATGGACACCAGACCTGCTGCCTAAAGAAAGCTGCCAAACATGATGACATCAAGAAGATGGTGAAGCAGGCATTAGAGGTCCCCCTCAAGAGCATTCTGGGCTCCACTGGGGACCAGGCTGTCTCCTGCAACTTTAACAGTGATACCCACTCTTCCACCTTTGATACCTGCGCTGGCACCGCCCTCAGTGACCACTGTATCAAACTCATTTCCTGGTACGACAATGAATTTGGCTATAGCAACCAGGCAATAGATTTTATGTTCCATATGGCCTCCAAGAAATAAGAGTCCCCTGGACCAGCCCCACTGAAAGCATAAGAGAGAAAGGGAAGCCCTCAGCTGCTAGAGAGTCCTTGCCACAAATCATCCCCTAACACAATGAGACCCCTCTTGACCTTGACACAGTTTCCATCCTAGACCCTCTGAAGAAGAGGGGCTTAGGGAGCCCCACTTTGTCATCCACATCAATAAAGTACACTGTATCCTCCCAACAAAACAAATAAATACAGTAAAATTAAATTAAATTAAATTAAATTAAATTAAATGCCAATCTTATTTTTAAAACAAGTGTTTCAAATTTTCTTTAAATTTTGTAATAGTTAAGTAACTCTTTTCTAGTCCATGATATAAGCATTTTAGCTAAGAAAACTTAGTCACTGATAAATTTTATGTCAAAATTAGAAATGTGCATATTTTATATAATGGTTATCTTTCTAATACCACCAAATTTTAGAATTCAAAGAGAACATAAAGACTACAATTATGACAGTTACTATTTACATAATAAAACCAAGGCCAATCAAAGTTGCTTTTATATCCAGGGCTACCCCCACTGGTCAGCAGCAAAACAGCACTTTGAACCCAATTATTCCCAGAACAAGGTAGTGGAAGTGTTATCAAGCAGCTGGTCATAAGGAAAAAAAAAAAAACTGTTTCTATAGCGACAATACATATGTTTAACTTACTAACAATATTCACAGCTACCACAAAGCAAGCATCTATATACCATATGGCAGGTATATACACACCACACATGATATGCAATTCTTACCACACTCTCCAACTTTTTCTTAATAGTTAAGGAAACTGGAACTCATAGTTTAAGCAATTTACCAGAATCACACAGCTAGTAAGTAATAGACTCCAAATTGTTCTGACCATAGAAAAAGCCTAAGCATCTTTTACCTCACTGTCTTACCCTGGCCACACTGTAACTCGTAAAGAGCCAAAGTTTAAAGGAAACAGGTGATTTCAACCTTCAACTCTTACTTAAATTTTCAAGTGATATCCCAAAAATGTTTTATTTTTTTAAAATATTTTTATCTTAGAGAGATAGCATGAGTGCACAAGTTGGGAGAGGGGCAGAAGGAGAGACAGAGAGAATATTAAGCAGGTTGCACATGCAGCCCAGAGCCCCACACGGGGCTAGATCCCACGACCCTGGGATCACAACCTGAGTGGATTCAAAAGTTGATGCGCAATTGCCTGAGCCACCCAGGCACCCCCAAAAGTATTTTAAAAAGCAAAACCAAAATAGTTAAAAACTATGTTACATACAGACTTAATTTGGGATACGATCTTTTCCCCTTCCTGCACTTGATCTTGGGAGATTCATTTAGAGAAAAAATAAAACAAAAGCTGATCATCAAGATACTCTACCCCTACACAGTAAGGAAAAAAATGATCTCATTCTAGGAGGGTCTCTGGGTCTTAAGACCATAGCCTTGGGGCACCTGGGTGGCTCAGTCAGTTAAGCATCCAACTCTTAATTCACCTCAGGTCATGATCTCATGGTGAGATCGAGCCCTTTGTGGGGCTCTGTGCTGTTTGCAGGGAGCCTGCTTGGGATTCTCTCTCTCTCTCTCTCTGTCCCTCCCCAGCTCATTCCCTCTCTCTCTCTCTCTCTCTCAAAATAAATACATAAACATTAAAACAAACAAACATGGGGGCACCTGGGTGGCCCTCAGTCAGTTGAACGGGCGACTCTCGATTTTGGCTCCAGTCACAATCTCACAGTTTGTGAGTATGGCCTTCACTTCACGTGAACCAAGCCATTTAAATCAACCACTGGTGAGATTTTCTAAAGCAGTGATTCTTAGCATGTGGTCCACCTGGAATGGAGTCTGGAGACAGATGAAAATTTGAGGCATATTTTGCAAAGTAGGAATGAAGTATTCCCCAAAATGAAAAAGACAGGCAGTCTATCTAAATAACACTGGAGTATTATCATCACCACTTATTTGTATTTAATGCAGCCATTACTATTCTATTCTCATCTCATACTCTTTCGAAACATCCAAACTTTTCCAACAAGGTAATTCCTTTCTAAAATAATCCTTTATTACTAGATTCCACTGTGCAGCACCAAAACCAAAGGAATTTTTTGTTCAGAGTTTCCGTTTTGTCCAGGCCTTAATCCTCTATGTTATCTGCTAAAAATACACAACACTTGCATTTTTCTTTCTAAACATAAGCTAATTTTTATTTAACAGTCTTATGGAGAAAAATGACAATTACTTTAACTTAAGCACCCTTCAAAAACCTCTTTGGGAGAGGATCAGACTAAGACAAGAAATTAGCAAACATCAAGTTGTATGGCAGGGAACTTGGATGTAGCTCAGTCATTTGTTTCAGCACATCATTCAGCTCTTTTAGTAACATTTTAAAAGGGCCAATCTAGGAACCTAAAAAACTCTGGTAAAATATCTTTATTTCGCACATGAGGAAACTGAGGCTCAAAGATACTGAGTGGCCCCAAATTACAAATTGCATGGCATTAAAACTCAGACCTCCTGACATCTTTTGTAATCCGGCAGTAATAGGGACATGGTGACCAAGCAGTCCAGGGCCCCCAAATAAGATCACATCCCCAGACCTCAGACAGGGCTTTAAGCAAGAGACTCAGAACATTCCTCATCTAGCTAGCAACTCCTTCCCCGCGCCCAACAGTGGAACTCATGTGTGTGCACAGATAGACACACATGCAGGAACAGACATGCATACACACAAAAACATACATTCCCCAAATTGTTTAAGAATTACAAAAAAAAATAGCTAACTCCAAATAGCAGTTGACCTGTAATGAACTGTAGCACAGAAAGCTGCTGATAAAGTAAATATAATCTCACCTACAAATTTACCTACAAATGTTTCTATACCTTCTGTTTTAAAGTATGTGCACAAAAGGTAATCACTTCACTAAAAAGAAACAAGTATGCTTTTAAAAGTCTGTATGTTTTTTTTTATGTTTGAAAATGCAGTTTAGGATGAAAGTACAGATTAGAATTTAAATCTCTAGCAATTATACCATTTAATGTCAATATCTAAGACTTATCATGTATACCCACCTATTTCCCGAAAGGCTGTAAAGCTCACAAGATAAATAAAAGAAATGTAAAAAATAAAAAAAAGGCTGTAAAGCTCACAAGATAAATAAAAGAAATGTAAAAAATAAAAAATAAAAATGTAAAAAAAAAAAAACTGCGCCTGGGTGGCTCAGTTGGTTAAGTGTCCGACTTCGGCTCAGGTCATAATCTCGCGGTTCATGAGTGCAAGCTCCACATCCGGCTTGCTGCTGTTAGCATGGAGCCTGCTTCGGATCCTCTGTTCCTCCTCTCTCTGCCCTTCCCCCATGCTCTCTCTTTCTCTCTCTGTTTCTCTCTCTCAAAAATAAACAGTCAAAAAATAAAAATAAAAACATATAGAGATGGCAAGATTTCACTAAAAAAATCCACCTTAATACAGTTTATTGTGTATTAAATTTAATACTGAGTTTCCTATCAGTAGGAAAACCTTTATATACTATACAATTCTCCTTGACTCATTAAAAGAAGCAATGCCATTTTATCTGGTGAGACTCCTTCTTTCCTGGAACTAAACTTTAAAAAAAAAAGTATCATAGGAATTGTTATATACATATAGGATCCTGAGCGACAGCAAAAGCAGAACAGAGCCATTCTTCACAGGGACTTTTCTCCTGTGAAAAAAAGTCACAGGGAAAATGCAACTCATGAAAGCATTTTGATCCATTCCGTTTTTTCCTTCTACTCCTTCAACAGAGCAGAACAACGTCTCAGCCCTAATCTGAGTTAACCCATACCTCTTATAAAGAATCTCCCTCTGTCTTCCTGTTCCCCGCTGTGCCTGAAGTACTTAGCATTGCTCCAACCACCCAAGAGTACAGAAAGACAACAGATCCGATTCTAAAACAAAGACTGTGACCAAACAGAAAATATATTCAGAGGTCAAATATAAAAACCTCTGCCACTCCTCAAGATAGGAAATAATATTCCTCTTTATTACAAGTCAGCTCCTGAAAGAGCCTGCACATCTGGCTTACAAAAGTTCTGTGAGAAAACTGCCTATTCGCTCCAATTCCCTCTATACAAGCGTAAAAGACCACTAACTTCATCTGTCATCATTCTTCTCCAAACTGCTCTGCAGTTTAAGACCAGCAAACTTGTTTTTGTTTCTAAACTACATTCATTCAGCAAGTATTTATCAACTACCAACCACATGCCAGGCACGGGCTGGGCTCTAGGGAGACACTGGTAGGTGAAACAAATGGGGATCCCGGCCTGCAAAGCGTGCAGTGGCCTTGTGCAGGAGGCGGCTTGTGAAGAAAATGAGTGGCGTATGTAACAACAGCACTAATGGCATTATATGCCAGGTACTTTTTGGGACATATTCATATTTTAATTGTCTTAATCCTCATGATAATCCTCTGAGAGACACATTTTTGTACAGAGAAGGAAACTGAGGTGCAGAGAAGTCAGGTAACTTGTCCAAGGTCATTACAAAGCAAGTAATATAATATATACTTACCAAGTGTAAGCTATATGAAAGAAACTAAAAGAAGGGGATTCGTGGGGTGGGAGAGTACACTTACTCTTCTGAGAAGTGTTCCAGTTGCTGTCAGAGCAGCAATTCTCACAGGCCTGTGGGACCTTTCAGGGCATCCACAAGGTCAAAACTATTTTAATACTAATAAAGCATTATTTGCCTTTTTCACCACGATGACATTTGTACTGAAAGTGCAAAAGCAATGATGAGTAAAATGTGTTTGCAGTTAAAGAACAAAAAGTTCATTTAAGAATGCCCGTGATGAAGCAATAAAAATTATAAATTTTGGGGGGACGCCTGGGTGGCTCAGTCAGTTAAGTGTCCGACTTCGGCCCAGGTCATGATCTCACAGTTCGTGAGTTCCAGCCCCGCGTCAGGCTCTGTGCTGACAGCTTGGAGCCTGGAGCCTGCTTGGGATTCTGTGTCTCCCTCTCTCTCTGCCCCTCCCCAGCTCATGCTCGCACTCTGTCTCTGTCAAAAGTAAGTAAACTTTAAAAAAAAAAATTATAAATTTTTAAAAATCTCAACCCTTGAGTACTTCCTTTTAATATTCTGTGTGATGAAATGGGAAGTGTGCATAAAGCATATATGCTGCATATCAAATCATGTTGTCCCAAGAAAAAGCACTTACGCACTTGCTTGAGTTGCAAAACCAAACTGTTTGCATGGAACACCAGTTTTACTTGAAAGAAGAACAGGTATCCCTGGGTGGCTCAGTTGGTTAGTGTCCAACTTGAGCTCAGGTCATGAGCTCGCCTTTCGTGAGTCTGAGCCCTGCATGGGGCTCTGCGCTGACAGCTTGGAGCCTGGAGCCTGTTTCAAATTCTGTGTCTCCCTCTCTCTCTGCTCCTCACCTGCTCGTGTTTTGTCTCTCTCTCTCAAAAATAAATAAACTTTAAAAATTTTTAAAAAAGAAAGAAGAACAAATACATTACTATTGGTACACATATTCTTGACAACGATTAAGTGAATCTGTTACTTCAAGGCAAACAACTGAGAGTATTATTGCCAATGGTAAGAATTTGTGTTTTCAAATGAAAATTAGAATTCTGGAAAAATTGAAGCTTGACAGCTTCCAAACGCTTAAAGGATTTTCTGATGAGGGTGGTGATATTAACAAATATGACTTAAAAAAAATTTTTTTTTAATGTTTATTTATTTTTGAGACTGAGAGCAAGCAGGGGAGAGGCAGAGAGAGAGGGAGACACAGAATCCAAAGTAGTTCCAGATTCTGAGCGGTGAGCACAGAGCCTGACACAGGGCTCAACCCCAGGAACCATGAGATCATGACCTGAGTCAAAGTCGGACCCTTAACTGACTGAGTCACCCAGGCACCCCAACAAATGTGTTTTTTTTTAAATATTGTACAATGAGGTGTACCCACATTTAGAAAATCTGCATAACTCAGCAAGCCAATATTTTCAAATGACCAGTCCCTAATGTTAACATCAGGACTCAGTAAGAGATCCATTCAATGACTATATACATAGACCAATGTATTTTACTTTAACAGTGGATGAAAACTTCATTGATTAGAGTTTCAGACTCCACATTGTAACTAACCTTTAAGAAATTACCTTTTAAAAAAAAAAAAAAAGTTTATTTATTTTGAGAGAGAGTGAGGGCACAAGCAGGGGAGGGGCAGAGAGAAAAAGAGAGAGAATCCCAAGCAGGCTCCACACTGTCAGTGTGGAGCCCGAAGTAGGGCTCAAACTCATGAGCTGTGAGATCATGATCTGAGTTGAAACCAAGAGCCAGACACTTAACTGACTGAGCCACCCAGGCGCCCCAAGAAATTACCTTTTAATATCAAAGAAAAATATCCACAACTATTTGAAAAGGTTATTAAGATATTCCTCCCTTATCTAACTATATATCTCTGTGAGGTCAAACTTTCTAGGCTACAACCCACGCCTCATATCACAAATGTTTGAATGCAGAAGCAGATGTAAGAATCCAGCTGTCTTCTAGTAAGCCAGATATTTAACGATTATTCTTAAATGTAAAACAGTGCTGTTTTTTGGAAAGTTATTTTCTCATTAAAAATGATATCTATATGAACATATAATAGACTTACTGTTATTATTTTCAGCTGATACAGGAAATATTTAAAGTTTTCTCAGTTTTAATTTCTAATACAGTAAATGCCTATAGACCTAATCCACATTTTGGGGACTTCATAATTTGTAGAGTGGAAAGGGGTCCTGAGACCAAAAGTTTGTTGTCTTGAAGTGTGAAGGGAGGCCCATGTGGCTGCACCATATAGAAAAGAGAAAAGAATGGTAAGATATGTCATTGAAGAGATATCCAGAGGTCAGATCATACAGCTTGACAGGTGTAAGAAGTTTGAATTTTACTCATAGTATAATTGAGGCATTTTAAGCAAAATGACATGATCAAATTTGTGTTTTAAAAAAGGGCAGCTGTGTATAATACAGGAAACAAAGTGAATGAATTATGGCTGGAGGATTTTCAAAAAGAAACAGATAAATCTGTGATGTATTTTTGAAAGTTAAATTACTTTGATGTTAAGCTCAAAATGAACAACATAAAATGTTTCCTGTTTCCATTTGCATATTAACACAGTTGGTTCTATGATCAAACTGGAGGTAGGGTGAAGAGAATCAAGCTACCCTATATTCTAGAAATGTCACAAGTACACTAAGTCCATACACAATATGAATGTTTAATGTTACTTTTAGTCACAGTTTCAAATTTTTCTTAAAATGGAATACCATGAAATATTAACTTACAAATCCTATCCTTGTGGATCACATACCAGGAGAAAAAATGAACCTGCAGATTTAGTCATCCATGTAGTGGACACTGTGTTAGATACCACGGATATAGACAGAAACCATCCCAGCCCTCGTGAAACTTGTATTATAGAATGATTACTGGTAATCTTTGAGAACTCATGGTAGAACACTAAAAGTGTTTCAAATAATTTATTCATTTAAATAAATATTTATTGAGTACACACTGTCTGCCAGGATCTGGAGACAAAAAAGATGAGTAAGACATGGATTCTGCCCTTCAGAATTTCACTGTCTGGTAAAAAGAGACAAAATTACACTTCCAATTATGACAGGGAGTGTCATAAGCACTGTTATAGAGGCCATGTGTGATGTACCAATTCAAAATGGAGTGAAAAAAAAAAAAGGAAGCGAAAGTCTGGGTGATATATGGAAGTGCTGAATCACTATCATCTACACCTGAAGCCAGTATTCCACTGTATGTTAACTCCCTGGAATTTATATAAAAACTTAAAAAAAAAAAAGCAGTGAAAAAGTCAGTCAGAAAGGAGAAATTTACCTGAGTACTAAAGAGATCAGCTAATATATAGGGTAGAGAAAGGTCTGAGAAGTGAAAATCCCTTGCAAGTGAGACAGGGATGTAAATAGGGTAGAAAGGTTGGTATTTAATGTGTGAGTTTCAAATTTCCAATTTTAAAAAGGGGCCAAACAACAATTCTATAATCCACATATCCGTCAACTGGATATCCATACTCAAAGGAATTGCTCACTACTCGATAAAGTTTGAAAGCACTAGAGAAAAAAATTACCAACCCATTCCTAGAGACCAAAATGAGTTCACAAAGAGATAATATTCCCCCCACCTAAAGTCAGCTTTCCACAAAGCACTTGATATTATTTCACCTAAGACATAGTCTTGACCCTCCAAGAGATTACCTTCCAGAGGTAGAGAGATGTGGCAGCCACTAATGACAGAACGTAACAAATTTAACAGTCCAAGTGAGTTAAAGGTGTTATGACCGGCTCTGCCTATATAGAGCAGAGAGAAATGGGGTGAGGAAAGCCTTCACAGAGATGGTGAGGTAAGTGGTATCTTGAAAGATGAGTGGGTGTTTGACACTGTAGACAAAGGGGACAGAGAAGGCACTATACACAAAAGCCTATGTTAAAGCAGTGATGCCATGCAAGGCCTATTTAGAGAGCTGCAAATAGACCAGTTTTATTGAGAGGCAAAAGGAGCTAAGAAGGGGTGTGACAAGAGATAAGGACAGACACACTGGGCATTGATCACTATGCTAGAGTTTGAATTTTACCCAGTTAGTAAAAGAAAAGTATAAGTAAAAGAAGAGTGACCAGAATCAGAGTTGCCCTTTTTTGCTATGAACAATTAAACTGAAATATTTTAGAATGACTCTGACAGTGAGGGGCACCTGGGTGGCTCAGTCGTTTGAGCGTCCACTCTTGATTTCAGTTCAGGTCGTGAGTTCACAGTTTGTGAGAATGAGTCCCACGATTGGCTCTGCGCTGACAGCACAGAGCTTGCTTGGGATGCTGTCTCCCTCTCACTGCCCCTCCCCCCACTCACACGCGTGCTCTCTCTCTCAAAAATAAATGAACATTTTTAAAAATACTTAAAAAAAAAAGAATGATTTTGAAAATGAAAAGATGGTAAGAAGCAATTAGGAGACTATGTTAGGAATATACAAGAAAGGATGAGAAACTTAACTACATACAATCTCCTAAACTCAACTCATCTTTCCTGCCAAACCTGCTCCTTCTCCTGGATTCTTTACTTCGGTAAATGGTGTAAGTCTCCTAGGGCTGTCATAACAAATCACTACAAACTTGGTGGCTTAAAAGAACAAAAATTTATTCTCTCACAGTTCAGGATGCCAAGAGCTCAAAACCAAGCTATTGGCAGGCCTGTTTCCTTCTGGATACCCTGAAGGAGAAACTGTTCCATGCATGTCTCCTAGCTTCTGACAGCAATCAGGACTGACAGCAATCCTGGGCATTTCTCAAGACTGTTGACATGTCACCCCAATCTCTGATTCTTCCTCCACATAGCCTTCTTCTCCGTGTCTCTGTGTGTCCTGAGTGTCTCTTATCAGGACAATCTCATTGGATTTAGGGTCCACTCTAATCTGCTATGATCTTATTTCCACCCTTGAATTATTACATCTGCAAAGACCTTATCTCCAAATAAGGTCACATTCTGAGGTTCTGGGTGTATATGAATTTGGGGGGAGACTACTATACTCAAACAGCTACCACCTAATCCATTTCTCAAACAGAAATGTGGTGGCATCCTTAACCCCTCCTTGTCCTCATCCTCTGCACATACATGATTATTAAATCCTGTTTCTACTTCTTTAATTGAAGGTTATTCCTTTTCTTCATCCCCATTACCATTTTCATTTCAATAATGCTCTTGTCAACATAGCAAACTCCTTGCTACAACACTGGATTATTACTCACATTACTGTGCTTGTTACTAAACAAGTATTGTTGGAGAAAGTCACACAACAAGGCAGACTGGCTGTATCATGAATTTATGATAACTAACTCCAAATAAGTCTCCAACATTGCCTGGCGGTCCCTCTATTTCTCTGGCCAACTGGCTCTTCCACTCTTCCATAACTATTTCAAATCTTTTCACTCTCTCCAAGCTCTTACTCTCACCCACTTTCAGCAGTTGTCCCCAGCTCCAATTTCACAGAGAACAAAGAAGCCATCAGACAAACACTCAACCTCCCACCTCCTGCTCTCACAGTGTCCCTCTCCCTCCAAGTGTAACAGCTGGCCTTTCAATGTGAGGCCATTCTCTCTACATGTATCTTAGATCTCCTCTTCATTCAGAAATCTCACTACTACTACTTACCCTTCTCTTTTGCTAGAATATTCAGCTTCCCTCTCAACTAGATGCTTCTCATTGGCTTATACACATTTATTGGCTTATACATGCCATACCCCCCTGGAATTCTACATTCCTCCTTCCTGCTACCTATCCGGCCACACTCACTCTTTCTGCCTGCTTTTCTCTCTACCTCCTCCTTCCCCCACCAGGCATAAATATGTGCTTTGGGAGAAACTGGTTTCTCTAGTTCTAGAGCTTTGGTCCCCTTACTTAATCCTGGTAAAATGGGAATAATAGTAATAGTAAACCTATCACACAGGACTGTTGTGAGAATTACATGACTGAATATATGCAAAACACTAAAAGCAGAGCCTGACCAATATTAACTGATCAGTAAGGTTAGCAACATAACTATTGTTAATAATAACTCATGTCCATCTATCTATTCAGCCAACTGACATCTTGGAGTCATCCTAAATTCCCTCATCTCTCCATTCCAATCCATTTCTAGACTTTATTTTTACCTCCCAAGTCTCTCTTGTTCTGTCACCTCCATCTCACTATCCTACCCTGCACGATCATCCTCTCATATGGATCAAAATAAGAATCTTCTAAAGGATTTCCTGCATTCATTCTTGTCATTATCCCAAACTCTCTCCTTAACCCTAGCCTCAGTGAGCTATGCTAATCTCCTATCTGAGGTCACCATCCAGTTTTAAACATCTCCCACTGGTATGATAGAGCCCCCAAATCTACTGCATGGCCTATTAAATCATCTAGATATCGTCCCTAACTACCTGTTCAAACTTATCTTGCATCTCACTCCTTGGGCCATCTGCTCTTATAACACATACCAACTCTCTGTCAGTTCTTCAAGTGCATTATGCACTTGACCATCACAGTGTGTTCCACTTTCTGTTCTCTCAACTGGAATGTTGAATGATATTCCCGTTTCTCTTGGCCTAATTCCTACTTATGCTTTATGTCTTAACTCAATGGCCACTTCCAGAAGGAAGCCTTCCTTGATCCCCCAGAACAAGCTCCCACTACACTATGTACCTTTCATAATACTCATCAAAGTTGGAATTTCACACTTACGTGACAATTATTCCAATTAACTCCCCAACAGAATTCAAACCTTGTAACAGCAATAACTATGTCCATTTTGGTCTCCATTGTATCCCAAGTACCCAATACAGCATCTGGCACAGAATTAGTCCTCAATAAATACAGAGTGAATCAATATTAACCTTCAAGTTCAACGGTGCAAAATGGCCTTACCACTTGTTTAAAAACAGAACAGTGTTAAAGCAGTAAAAGGACAGTACATCATCAGTTCATCGTAAACGTGGCTCTAAACCAAAAGTTTCTCTTCTGATGGTTGTGAACAGTAAATCAGTTTAAAAAGATATACTGATTCAGGGGGGCCTGGGTGGCTCAGTCGGTCGAGTGTCCGACTTCAGCTCGGGTCATGATCTCACAGTTCTTGAGTTCAAGCCCTGTGCTGACAGCTTGGAGCCTGGAGCCTGCTTCCGATTCTGTGTCTCCCTCTCTCTCTGCCCCTCCCCCGCTCATGCTCGTGCTCTCTCTCTCTCTCTCAAAAATAAGTAAACGTTAAAAAAAATTTTTTTTAAATAAAAAGATATACTGATTCAGCAATTGTTGGGGGAGGGAAAGGAAGATGTGACAGAAGATATATTGTTTTGCTGTTATTTTATTTTTATTATTTTTTTAAGTAGGCTCTATGCCCAGCACGGAGCTCAATGTGGGACTCAAACTCACAACCCTGAGATCAAGACCTGAGCTGAGATCCAGTCAGATGCTTAACCAACTGAGCCACCCAGGTGCCTCATGTTTTGCTGTTATTTTACAGAAGGGGTAAATAGGCAGAAAATTGCATTTCCAGATAGACAGGTGGGTTTTTCTAAAGTATTGGTTCTCAATCTTTGTACTACTCTAACACACTACTATAACTATTACTATTACTATTACTACTGCTCTTACTACTGTCCCAATCAATACCTGTGACTCCAGCACAGCTGTCACCAAGTGCTCACTAGAGCAGGAATTCTCATGCATGTGGAAAGTATAAGAAAGAGGTGAGTAACCTGAAATATCTCAATATATTCTGATATTCTTTGTCCTCCCCTTCCCCTTATATATAGCGCTCTCCCTACGGCAAGCAGCAGTCACACAGGCGTCATTTATATTTACTTTTTATTTTATTTTACTTTTTTAAATTCTATTTGAGAGAGAGAGACACACACACACACAGGGAGAGGGACCATGCACATGTATGTGAGTGGGGGAGAAGGACAGGGAGAGAATCTCAAGCAGACTGGGGGACTTGATCCCACGGCCCCGGGATCATGACTTGAGCCAAAATCAAGAGGCTCAACCAACTGAGTCATCCAGGCACACCATTTAGTATTTAATTTTAAATATAACCTCTGGCTTTTTTTGCAGCAAAATTGTTTTAACTACTATATTGATATTAAACATGGTATTACCTAAAGGCACAATAAGTAAGGCAGAAGAAAGAGCAATCTGGAAAGATACTCAAGACCAATTAAATATAAGTTACCTACACTGGAAGTATCTGTGTCTTGATTATAAAAATGTTTTATAATGGTAATATAGTTTAAGGTATTAATCTCTAAAAACACTGAACTTTGGTGCACACCTGTTATATCACACTATAAATGGCCTCAAATGTTGAATCTTAATGCCCATATCCTTAAAACAATAGAATTCAATCCACTTACTAAGAAATAAAACAGGGCAAGAAAGTATGGAAATCTTTTCTAAAGATTTCAAGATCTCAGATTAATAACAGTATATGAACCTCTGAAATGCAAATAATCCAACAGCAGGTCTGCTTTGAAAGGCACTGCTGACAACGAACCTCTCTCCTCAAAAACACACAACCGGTTCCATGAAAACCGTAAAAACTGCTAAATGTAGAAAGATTAACCCACAAATAGATAAGTTGACTGCAACAGAAAAACACACAAACAAAATGTCCCTTCCCCATTTTCTCAGATCTTTAAGTCAAGGGTTTCAAAGTATGTTGAAGAAACATGCTCACATCACGACAGGCTAGCATTTCTTATTTTGAGAAATAACGCCACCTCCTAAGCCAGGATGTGGAGTCAGAATATGTAATTACAATTTCTGAGAAAAAGGATATACATAATTTATTATAGCTCTGAATACTCATCTAAAATATTTAAAGATGAAAAAGACTGAGTACCACATCCTACTCACAGAATCATCCTTTCTCCAAAATTAGATTTTATATCCGACATCAAAATATCACTGTTCAAAGAGTCCTCTGGTCATTTAAAAAATTAGATATTGTTTCACTTTTTAAAAGCTGTTTATCCTCAGTAGGTACTTGCAGTTGGAAATCAGGGGCGCCTGGGTGGCGCAGTCGGTTAAGCGTCCGACTTCAGCCAGGTCACGATCTCGCGGTCCGTGAGTTCCAGCCCCGCGTCGGGCTCTGGGCTGATGGCTCAGAGCCTGGAGCCTGTTTTCGATTCTGTGTCTCCCTCTCTCTCTGCCCCTCCCCCGTTCATGCTCTGTCTCTCTCTGTCCCAAAAATAAATAAACGTTGGAAATGATGTGAAAGTTCTCATGAGGCAAAAGCTACTCTTGCTCTGTTATTTAAAGCTAAAGCACTATTTCTAAAATCCATTAAATGCATTTTTACTACCCGAAAAATTAACTACCTTCTAGAAGTAAGCAGCAATCAAGAAATAAAAAATCATTTTCATATACCTAGAACAAGACGTGATTAGCTTCACATCAGCACTTCCATTGGAAACTCTTCAAAAAGGACGGAAGAGATGAACAGTCCTTTCAGTGGAGAAGAAACAAAATCTCTGATTTGCATCTGTGCTAATCACAGATGAATTAGACCACCTTTTCTGTGGCTGCCAGGAAAGAGGAAGACTGCTAACCACTAATCAAGGAGAGGATACATACCTGATACTCATATTGATTTGGATCTAAGGGGCACTCTCAATCATTGTAACTGACAGCGATGATGCTTTCCGGGGTAACTTCACGTTCAAAGAGCTTTGCACATCTCTGATTATCCTATTTTTATGTACTTTAAAATGAAAGACCCATTCTGTTAAATTATCTAGTTAGAAAAACCTCTTTATGTAATAATGTCAACGTGCCATGTTTCTAAATATTGTAATAATGCATTAATTTAACTTTCTGCACAACGTGGTAGGTTTTTGGGTTTTTTTGGAACCACCACTACTCCACTCCACCCACACCCACACCCACACACAAGATTAGACACTAAAGCAAATGATCATTCTTCACATACTCTCACAAATAAATCCAGACTTTGGGAAATATAGTAAAGGACAAACAAAACTTCACTCAATGTTATAAGTCTTTTGAAAAATTGTAGACAACTCTTGCGGTATCTGCCTGTAATTTAAAGACCAACTATAAACCAAGAAGGACACTGATACTATCCTGTTTATCCCACTAAATTTTCCTAAGAGCTTTGATAGAATTCCCCTAAATAGTTCATGCATTCAGGGAATAGTATGTCTGTGTGAAACAAGGCACGATGGTCTGAAATAGTTAAAAAAACCATCAACACTGTATCAGTCTGGTGATATACAAACCTAGTTTGTCAATGTCAAAATCGATATAAGAGAACTCAAATGTTGAAAGGTGGGCTAAGGTATTCGGACGATCTTTGAGCTTAAATCTTAGGTTTATTAATGATGCATGTACAAGTAGGCTGGAGTAACTAGTTCCTGTTTCCTCCGCATAGAAATACTAGGAAGGTGGGTGACAGGACTCCGGGACACCCACACGTCGATCTACACCCCCTTTTTCTACTCCAACCTCACCTCACTCCTCTGCTTTACACATACACACACGCACTCTCCTGTCGCATCTGAGCCCAGGTGCCCTGGTAGGTAGTTTTCTAGGGTCGTTTCACCAGTGCGTTAAATGGGATCTGATGCCTAGGGCTGAATGCCACCTCCTCCAGGGCCCACAGCTCACCTCCAGCTTGTGGTTAATTTGGGACACAGTCTGGGCTTTATGGCAAAGCTGCGCAAAGCAGGAACTCAGGCTGGTCATCTTCTGTCGCCCCTCATAAGTGATGTCCGCCTGGTCCGGATCGATCTCACCCAGGAGCAGATCCACATCCACGAAGGCCTTGTCGAACTCCTTCTCCAGCACCTCCAGCCATCGGAACATGGATACCCCGCCGGGGGAGACCCCCACGGCGCAGGAGGCGCCCCCGGGGCCCCCTCCGGCTCCTGCCGGGCACGGGCCGCCCGCCGACATGGCGCCGTCTAGGGCCTCCCCCGACTGCTGCTGACCCCCACCGCCCACCCCGCGCGAGAGGAACTGCTGGGACTGCGGGGACCCCCGCGCACGCACGCTCCGTCGGTCCCCTCCCTTCCCCTCGCGCGGCTAACGCCGGCAATGCACCCCTGAGTGGCAAGAGCAGTGAAGCTGAGGCGGCGGCGGTGGCACACGGAAGAATCCGGCTGTCCCACCTCCCGGCCCGCCCCCGCTGCGCATGCGTAGCGAAGACTTAGGCCGACGCAGCCTGGAGGGACGAAGTGGGCGGGGCTAGGATGAGACCTTGGCCTATGAAAAGCCTCTACTTGGGACCTGCCCGTCAGCGGCCATATTGACAACTGGCAAACTCTAGCTTGAATCCCCGAGAAACAGGCACGCATCGTGTTGGCTTCCAAGTTGGAAAGGCCGGAGGAAGAGAACGGTGTCCACGTCGCAGAGACGAACAGTTTCCGCCCGCTTGACTTTACGGTGGGCGGGAGCCGTTCTAAAGACCTCCGGGACAGTTGCTGCGGCGACGTCCAGGGCGGGGAAGGGAATGTGAGGACGGGCGGTGTAAGCATGCGCAAGGGCCACGTTTTACCTTTCGTTACGGTTCCTGTAGAGGGTGAGGTGGGTGGACATACGGGCTCTTCTTGCTAAACCAGGCCCTCAACTCCGAGTTAGAACTGCTTGCAGCGGCGACTTGAAGGACAGCGGCCGCCCGGGTTTTGCTGAATTCACACGGGACCTTTTGTCTTGCCTTTAATAGGCAGCCCTGAGTTCGAATCTTGCACCCTGTCATATTAGCTGTCCTGTTTAGTTGTGTTCTTTAACCTTGAAGCCTTAGTGTCTAAAGTTTACTTCGCTCAGTACTGAGGTAAGATGCTTAACTTCAGTGCCTTCATCCTGATTATTAGCCTCCAGGTCATACGTTTCCAAAGAAACTATTTTTAAAAGTACTTATCTCAACAACTACGGTGTTCCCACAGTGACCTTTCATAAAAACAAAATTATGAAGATACATATATTCATAAATATATTGAATGCAGAGCCCTGTTGAGGCACTGGGGACACAAAAACGAGACGAGCCTCACGCAAGCCAAGCCGAGCTCGTAGGCTAGTGAGTCTAATCCTAATAGCTACTACTTCGATTTGAATTTTGTAGTACCTTTGGGAGTGTTGACAAACTGCCCTTTACCATTAGCCCTATTTGCGCTCAACTCCTTTCCACTTCTAGACTAGCCCAGTCTTAAGAAAGGAGAAATCAGATATTGGGTTAGGCTGGTGAGAACTCTTTTGCATTGCGTAAGGGAATACTTTACTAGCCCACCCCAGACTCCTGTGATCTGGAACAGACTCTTCCAATTGATCACCACCAAAGCCTGCCCCGTGTACCTCTCGCCAACGCAATGCCATTGAGGAGTAAAAAAGCTTAGCTCTAGTTTGCTCTCTGGATAGTGCAGGGCAGGCTAGCTGCCATCGAGAAGTCCTTTGGCTTCAGCGAACTTAGTTAAGCAAAACTATGAGATCTTTGCTTTGAACTTAAATAGGCACCTTCACATAGGTTTTAATACACAGTAAATAACATAAACCTAAAATATTCGTCTTTCCTCATTCCCTTCCAAATTAACTTTATTTTCATATGCAGTAATTTGCAAGAACATCATTACTACAGTTACCAAGGCCCCAGCCCCTTTCTCTGTATTATAGTTAGCAATGCATTTTAAGGAATTTGAAGTAAATAATTTAGAATTGGAAGGGTGAACATACATGGAATCACATTAAGACCAGCTTTCAATTGTTGAAAACATACCATGTGTAAAGCACTGTGCTATTTAATTTTTTGACCCTCACAAAATCATAAGAGGTAGCTATTACCACTTTTTTTTTTTAATTTTTTTGTAACGTTTATTTATTTTTGAGACAGAGACAGAGCATGAACGGGGGAGGGGCAGAGAGAGAGGGAGACACAGAATCGGAAGCAGGCTCCAGGCTCTGAGCCATCAGCCCAGAGCCCGTCGCGGGGCTCGAACTCACGGACCGTTAGATCGTGACCTGAGCTGAAGTCGGACGCTTAACAGACTGAGCCACCCAGATGCCCCTATTACCACTTTTTAATAGATAATTCACAAAGAGCTAAAGTATCTTGGTAAAGTCAAACAGCTAAAACTCAAATGAGGTGAGATTTCAATCTAGGTGTCTTTTTCTCCAAAGTCTTAACCTATTAACCAGGAAATATAGAGGGATGAAGAAATCCATTTCTTTTTGTATAAGTTACCGGCATAATAAATTGGCAAATCAGTCCAAAAGTTTTTCTTTTTAAAAAAAATGTTTTTAATTATTTTACATTTATTTTTGAGAGACAGAGACAGAGCACAAGAGGGGGAGGGGCAGGGAGAGAATGAGACAGAATCCGAAGCAGGCCCCAGGCTCTGAGCTATCAGCACAAAACCTCCTGATGTGGGGCTTGAACTCATGAACCATGAGATCGTGACCTGAGCCAAAGTCTGAGGCTTAACCAACTGAGCCACCCAGGCACCCCAGTCCAAAAGTTTTTCTAAAAAAATAATTTATTCCCAGTTTTAAGCCATAAACAAATCCATTGATATGTATTAAATATTACCAAAAAAGTCATTTCCTTTTTTTAAAGATTTAAAAAAATTTTTAATGTTTATTTATTTTTGAGAGAGAGAGCAGAGTGTGAGTGGGGGAGGGGCAGAGATAGAGGGAGACTAGAATCCAAAGCAGGCTCCAGGCTCTGAGCTATCAGCACAGAGCCTGATATGGGGCTTACACTCACTGACCTCGAGGTCATGACCTGAGCTGAAGTCGGACGCTTAATCGACTGAGCCACCCAGGCACCCCTACAATACTCACATTCTGTTATTACTCTCTTTAGTTTGCATGGACGACACTCGAAATAAAATTAATTTCTTTAAAAAAGGAACATCCTTCAACTTCCTACTATACTGTGAGGGCACAGCTGAAATGCATTTTGAGTGTTTTTAGTTTCCAATGCTCTGATCCTTGGTGAATACCATTTTCAGGATTGTAGAACCCAGCTCCATTTCTGTTTACAACCTTTTACAACTCCCAACAAATCACACTCTGTCTCAGAAGACTTACTATCTCATGTTGTCCCTTCTTGTAATCACACTTGTAGCAGCCGCCCATATCTCTGTGTGCTTGCTATCTTAGTACCATGTGACGCTTTCAAATCTTCATGAGGTGCCCTTTGTGTAGAAATTATCTTCTGCCCATTTAGACCAGGAATTTGCATTTCTGCAAATCACAACTTAACCTACAGTATAAAGCAGGGTTGCAGGGTTTGATATTCAAGTGCTGCCATCTGTTGCCAGTGTGCTTTGTCTACGTTTATTGCCTCCCCGCCCCCCGCATGGACTTAATCAGTTAATTAATTTTGAATTGCCTCATCTTGACCTACTCTAGAATTTGGAATCGTATGTAATCTCAATTCTTGTGGGATTTATTTTCCTAAATAAAATCTTGATACTTCTATTCGCAATTGCATTGGCAGAAACTTCTGATAACTGTTTCATGAATCATGCTTATGTGATTAAAAAATTTCTAATATAACTTAAATGTGATAGTTTTGTTTTAGGAACTCATCCCTATAGAGTTTTACCACAAGGTATTACTAAGAATAAACAGGGTGGGGACTGAGGAAACGGGGGAAAAACAGAAGGTGCTAAATATTTCTTTGGTGAGTACTGGTACTTAAGCAGACATTTATCAAAGCATCTTTTAATTGCAAAGGCACAGTATTGAATGGACATAGATGATGCACTTTGGATTGGAGAGAGAGACTGCCATTTATTGAACTCTACTATGTGCCAGGCCCTGTACTATGCTTCACATGTTTCATTTACTTTCTAGTAACCCCACCAGGAAGAAAGAAAAGGCAAATTAAGTGATGTTGGGTCACTATAAACAGTTGTGTGATAAATAAAGCCAAGGAACATCCACTACCATTTTACTTGAGCAATGCAGATCAAGTCTTGGAATATCAGGTCCATATGTATTATTTAAATTATATTTATTTGGATTTACTACCAATTTGAAAATTTGAGATATTCATATTGAAGAAGTAAATCTGGGCATCCCAAAGTGATTTCTTAGCCTTACTCTCCTTCTGATCATTTCTTTTATATACTCATACTTCTTTTAAGAAGCCTTCTTCTTAAAACCGGGAATTTTAATGCAGTGATTAAAGATTAGCTCAGACACCTCTTTCAGGAAAACTTCCTTTTTTCTTCTCATGTGGAGCTATGGCTACCATCACCATTTAGTTTCCTGCAAATACCTGCTACAGCACTGACCATATTTTTTGGAGCCCCTCAGACCGTGAGCTCCTTGCAGCAATAACCATATATTACTTAATCTTTGAATGCCAGGTCCTAACACAGAACATAGAACATGGTAGAAATGATGTAAGTATTTGTGGAATCAGTTTAATATTTAAAATATTACAACAGTCTACTTAGAAATCTAAAAACTGTCACTTTTTTTTTTTTTTTTTTTTTTTTTTTTTTTGGGACAGAGAGAGACAGAGCATGAACGGGGGAGGGGCAGAGAGAGAGGGAGACACAGAATCGGAAACAGGCTCCAGGCTCTGAGCCATCAGCCCAGAGCCCGACGCGGGGCTGGAACTCACGGACCGCGAGATCGTGACCTGGCTGAAGTCGGACGCTTAACTGACTGCGCCACCCAGGCGCCCCAAAACTGTCACTTTTCAAAACATACCTTTGATACCTGCCGGAGAGCATAGCTAAACATTTTTTATA
Source organism: Prionailurus bengalensis (assembly GCF_016509475.1). Classification (NCBI taxonomy): domain Eukaryota; kingdom Metazoa; phylum Chordata; class Mammalia; order Carnivora; family Felidae; genus Prionailurus; species Prionailurus bengalensis. The sequence goes on from NC_057349.1 coordinate 106,079,985, forward strand.
ATGTTTAATGTTTCATAGCTCAAGAGTTAGGAATATCTACAAAATACATGTCAACCTTTAAAATCTAAGGAATATTTTTCCCAACCTAAAGAGAAATGTTTATTTAACAATAATCTGGTTGACTTGACTAATAATAAATCCAGTATAACTTAAGCTTTGAGAGTTATTATACCTATTCCATAGTTAAAATTTAAGACCTACTACATTTTTGTGTGGTGTACCCAAACCTAAAGACAAAACATAATGGGGCACCTGGGTGGCTTAGTTGGTTAAGCATACGACTCTTGGTTCCAGCTCAGGTCATGATCTCACGTTTTCATGGGTTCGAGCCCTGCATTGTGCTCTGAGCTGGCAGCTCAGAGCCTGCCTCTCATTCTCTGTCTCCCTCTCTCTCTCTCTGCCCTTCTCCCACTTGCACTGTCTCTGTCGCTCTCAGTATAAATAAGCTTAAAAAAAAAAAAGGCAAAACATAACAAAAGCAATTTTCAAAATCTCTATCACTGTGTTTTTTCCTTACACTCTCAACGACCAACTACAACTGCTTTTCCACTGTTACCTGATTTACATTCTTTATTTACCCTTTCCCACAACTCCAGGTTTGATTCAGCATTATCTAAAACCACCATTTAGCAACAATGGTATCAGAGTTTACTAATCATTGATTCTTCCTCTTTCATCACTGTCAAGTCACTGTTTATTTCTCAGATTGTCAGACTTTACAGATCAAACACAGACTTCCCCTTCATCAGCCCCTGTCATTTATGTTTCTTGTAGATTAATTCCACAAGGGGCCCCAAACAATTGCATTCTGAACACTGTTAAACATTAGTTATCTTTTTTTTTTTTTTTGCAGTTAGATTAAAACTATAAGAATACCTTTAAGTATCTTTTTTAGAATTTTCACAGTCTTTCAAAGAAGTCAGAAAAGTGTGGGGAAACAATTACACAAAAGCCACGTCACAAGCATTGTTGGACAAAGAATTTGGCCCCATTTGACTGTAACTCCAAGTTCATTTGGCTTTTGTGGCCATGGTAAGCAGAGGGAGTGGGGATGAAAAGATTTTTATAGTGGATATTTGTCACTATAAATGCAGGACTGCCCATATTTAAGCCTCCCCTCCTCTATTTAGGGAATTCCCTACCTTACGTAACTTGAATATGATAAACCGAGTCTTCTTCCCATAATGGACTGAAAACGTCAGACAAACCCACTCCCCAACTCTTGACAGCGGGAGCACAGGCATATGATCTGGGATAAGCTAACCAAAATAATCCACCTGGAATTTTTACCTTGGAGACAGTAAGGCAAGCTTGGGATAATTCTTCCTAGTAGGGAGGAGAGATGGGAGTGGGAGTAGCAACATCCTTTTTGAGTAGTAGCAGGGCCAGCAAGTGGCACACAATTTCTGGTTCAGTGGTGCAGGCCAGGGCATCCGTGTTCTGTGGTGACACCAGATTGAAGTGTGATTTTTTGCCTGTGATTCTGGCTACAAAGGCTTGCTTTTATTCTTGCCATTTCCAAATCTGGTTCTGTAGGTTTTCACAATTCTGTATGCTACCCAATTTTCAATAATTCCTCTTCTGCTTAAATTAGCCAGATTTTTTTTTTCATTGCTTGTAACTAATAATCCAAACCAATACAACTATCATGTATTGAGACTCCCTTTTCACCCATGGACTTGACATGCCTTAGTTCATGTCATCTATTCCTTTCTGTAGAGTGGACATTATTTCCTCACATTTTATCTTCACATGTAGAAGAAAACATTAAGATTTAGAGAGGTTAAGCAGTAGAAAAAGTATTTTTTTGTCTTACTTCAAAGTTACACTTTTTCTGCAACATTTTCAAGAAGGAAATAAAAGTTAAAAAGAATCATATTTATAATTTTTTGAGTCTTTAAAATTTCTTTTCTTTTACCTCAAAAGGAGATTTTCATAAATTAAAGCTTCTGTCTCACTTTTGGCTGATCAGTTTTATAATAGGAATCACAAGCCAGTGCTTACAGACCCAAGTCAGGAAGATCTTGGGTTAGTCAGCTTCTTCTCTGGAATTCAGTTTCCTGTCTACAATGGGAACTAGACCTTTGCTTTTAATAAACCAAGGAAGGCCAATATCCATTGCATTGAGACACATGTTTGTATTTATTGTGGGGTTTCCTGACAAGGCACTATTGACATTTTGGACTAGAGACTTCTTTCTTGTGGGGCAGTCCTTTACGTTGTAGAGTGTTTAGTAGTATCCCTCACCATTACTCTCTAGATGCTCATAACACTGCCTATCCTCTCCTGACCATTATCACCATTTATTGTCATAAAAAATGTCTTCAGACATTGCCAAACTGCCCCTGGTTGAGAACCCCTGGGTTATAGAAAGGAAGAAAGGAAGGGAGGCGAGGAGGGGGCATAAAGATAAAGAAGATAAGAAAGCAAGTCAAGGAGGATCCTGGCTTGATAATCTAAACAAAGACATAAATCTAATTCAATCCAAATTCAAATGCAAAGCATATTCCTTGAGATTGCAATCCTCCTTGTGCTGAAAGATTAAACCTAGATTCTGGGGTATATTTTGAACAGTTGCTGGGTGAGTCATTTGAGTTTCCATTCTTGAGAAAGGCACCCATGCTCCTTTATTAGGTTTCTTCTCGCCCAAAGAAGCCAAGCAATAATGATGAGATAAGGTGTTAAATCTTTGCAGAGAAAAGAACAGTCTGTCTCACACTTAGCCTTAGGAACCCATAAGCTCAAGACCTGAAAACTCAGTCTAGGGAATTTTACACTCAGGGCCCTTAGTCAACATGTGAAAATTCCAAAAGTCAGCAGAAAGTATGCCAGAAGCTGACCAGTGATGGCCGTTTTGTGGCTGCGGCTTAGCACAGCATGACTGCAGAGGGGACTGTCGCCTCCAGAGCAGGTACAAGAAGACATGCATGTCCTTCAAGCACCCAGGCTGTACCTTTGTACTATACTTTCTCTGCAGTTTATGGTATCAATAAGACTTTGCCTTCTACCTGGGAAAAAAAAAAAGACTTCTCAGCTTAACTCTAACTAAATAGGTGTGGTCTAGGGGAACAAATGGAGCTTTTATTCTTCAAAACATTTTCAACTTTTTATGATCAAAACTATTTATATTTGTAATATTAAAACCAGGAAACAACTTAAAACTCCAACACTTAGTAGTTAATCAAATCTGGACAATACTCTTGAAAGTCTATTAGACATTAAAATTTATGTTTATGGAAACTATAAAATAATATGAAAACTATAATAGTAAAAGGTACAGAATATAAAGTATATAAGTAGGTTTACAATTGATAAAATAAAATAATAAAATAATAAAATAAAACTATTTACTATTATAAAATAGTAACATTTTAGAGATAATGGCATTACAGGAAAGCTATAGAAATACCATGGAAGAAAAAAATATTATACAGTGTAATTTCAGGGCTCAAAGAAAAGGGTATATGCAGTGACCAACAGAGGGTAGAAAATGAAATCCATCGCTATGCTGCTTAACAGAAAAATTAGCTGCCTCTAATGGCAGATGACACCAAAGGATTTTGTAGACATTTCCTTTTAATTAACTATGAATTTACTCTCTCCATTTTAATTAACTATGAATTAACACAGAAGAAAAAAAAAGTGTTCTATGAGTATTTCTCTTGGCTTTTTCAAAGCCTAGGCAGAGAAAAGAAACCAGAAACGTGTTTGATTTGGGGACAAGACTAACACTGATTTTTTTTTCCCCTCCTTGCTCTTTTTTTCCCAAATTTTCTTTTCTTGAACATTACTTTCCTATCTGAAAATTCTAAAAATTAAAAAAAAATAATTCTCTTGTTGAGAAATTAGTAATAAAGTTTGTTGAAAATCAGAATATTGATAGAAAAGAAATCCCTTATCATTCCTTATCTCAGATAGTAAAAGAAAAGAGGACTTAAAAAAAATCAAAAGAGAGGAGTAGAAAAGTCTTTTGGGAAAAGCATACAGAAATCCTTACTTACTCTGGAAATAGATTATCAGAGCAAAGGAACTTTTGGCTTCAAAATGAAAACTGCAGCAGAGAGGTAGGTTGAAGGGGACATTAGAAAAGCTTTTCAATATTAGAAAGGGTTTCTTTGGAGCGATGGGCTCAGGCCAACCAGCATAGGGAAATTCAGGTCTTCCATTGGGGAGGAGAGAACTTCTCTATATAATCTTTTGCTTAAAATGCTTTTAAATTCCTCAGCAGGGATGAGCACAGCAAGTAAAAGAGCCTCAACAAAAGCGTGCCTGGAACAAATGAAGCCTTCCCTCTGCAGTCAGGTTTCAGAACACACAAGTTCCTCTGAAGACACTCGAGACCTTTTCTTCCATTATTACAAATAGATGAAGGTAATTGACCCATTTTGATGTTTTATTCTCATCCAAGTCAACAATATTTTTGAATGACAAAAATATTGTCCAAATATGATATTTGAGTGGACCGAGTGATAGATGAGTTGAACAATTTATCTCTGGCTCTAAACCCCTCTTCTTGGTAGCCCATTGTTTCCCTAGCCATAAAATGTTACTGAAACAACAATAAGAAAACCTGCTCATTTTCCCATACTAGTTAATGGGAGAAGAAAACACCTGCCTGTTGCAGTCCTACAAAAATCGTTGTAATATAGGGTCACAGAAAATCCAAAGGTTTATAGCCCACTATAAAACGGCTCTTTGTCTTTCCCCACTAATTCCCTAGTGTCACATTTAACAAAACAAGGAAACTACAGATAATAGACGTGTTTGCAGATTAGCCTTCCAAGCCATAAATAACAGAGGGGTTTGCTCACCTACAAATATTAAGGCAGCTTATCAATGTTTAAGCCCTTTGTAATGGTTGCTAACATTTTAACCCAGACAAAATTGGAATTTTTTCTTCCCTGTCTCCTTACATTGACAGAGCACACATTCATAAGATTCTATGATCAGATTTCATGGTATAAAGAGTGAGACATCATCTAAACACTTGGCTGCTGCCTGAGAGGCCCTGTTTTGGAAGATGCATCTGCTTTATGTCTTCCTTGCTTTGCTCTCTCTTACCTCTGGTTTCCATCCTAACTGTCCTGGGAGATGTAGCTGCGATTCAGTGCACTCGGTACAATGCTACCGGCTAACAGAGATACCGTCAGGCCTTCCTTCTACCACCAAGAAGCTCTACATTAGCCACAGCAAAATTCAACACCTCCAGGTAACCATTCTCCAGTCAAGTTGCTGCAATTTTATTTTTTGAGGCAGGGTGAGGGGCAAGTGTGGGGCTGTTGACGTTTAATTTAAATAATCCAAACTCAGAACTAGTGGTTATCAAGTTTGCGTAGCGGCACTATCATTTTGCCTTCTACTGCAGAGATGGGTGTATGCCTCTGGATATTTCTTTGGTCAAAAAAAAATCTGAATCTATAATTAATGATATTTTATTTCAGTTTTTATTTTTAACAAATGTAATTATACTATTGCAAAGTAAAAGAAGTGGCTCTCTCTCTCTCTTTTTAATGTTTATTTTTGAGAGAGAGAGAGAGAGAGAGAGAAAGAGAGAGAGAGAGCAGGCAGAGGAGGGGCAGAGAGAGGAGGACAGAGGCTCCAGAGGCAGTGAGCCTGATGTGGCACAAATCATGAGATCATGACCTGAGCCAAAGTCTGACGCTCAACCCACTGAGCCACCCAGGTGCCCCAGGAAGTGGCTCTCTCTTAACAAAAAGAGTTTGAGAGCAAATGGCTACTTCCTGTTCCCAGGATTAAGAATAAGTGCTTTCAGGGCCACCTGAGTGGCTCAGTCGGTTGAGCATCTGACTTCGGCCCAGGTCATGGTCTCACGGCTCATGAGTTTGAGTTGCTCGTTGGGCTCTGTGCTCAGAGCCTGGAACCTGCTTCAGATTCTGTCTCCGTCTCTCTCTCTCTCTCTCTCTCTCTCTGTCTCTCTCTCTCTCTGCCCTTCCCCTGCTCGTGCTCTCTCCCTCTCTGTCTCTCTCAAGTATAAATAAACATTAAAAAAAAGAAGTGCTTTCAGGGGAAAGGGGAAAAAGTAGTTTTGTTTGTGCCATAAAAGAACAGATGACACTTAGAGCATCATAAGACCATCAAGATGAACCCAAGCATCTGAGAATTATTTATATAAATCCTACAAAACTGCCAGGCCTCAGTGTCTTTGTGGACACCTCTACAGAGGAAATACATGTTTATGTTTGGGCACATTACTGCCGTTCTCGTTCTATGCACTTTTAATTCTAACATTTTTATTTATGCCTACCTATTCAGAGTGCTGTAAAGAATGCTATAGATTTGCCTGACTTTTGTAATATGAAGGAACTTTTTGGCCTTTGGTATTTTGAAAAGTATCAAGAGATAAGGGTTCTCATCTTCATTTTCTCCCTAGCTAGAGATATAATCATCTTAAACAAGCAGTTAAAAAAATCTCCGGGCCTCACTTTTTACCTTTGTGAAGTAAGAAGCCTGGGTGTGATTGTGATCCCAGGCTCCTTTTCCCTGGCAGATTCCATGGCTCTCTGGTTTTATTTTTACTAGTCACTGCTTCTCCCTCATAGGCCAAATCCTGAGATAAGGAAATACCTCTCTGTGATCCAGGCACAGTCAGCAGGTGAATGTACTTTCCCTTCAAAAGAGTCACCATCCCCTTTCATTTGGTTAAGACATTTTAACGTACATGTGCCTAAGCAGGGAGACTTACAAATATGTGGCATGGTATTTATTTCAAGGCTCAATAAGCAAAATTGCCTAGTTGTCATGTTTACTTTGCTCTTGTAATCCAGTAGTGCCTAATGCCAGAGAGCAAGTCTGACCTTGTCAGGTCTCAGCATTTAAGTAGGACAGCTGGTTAAAGGGCGAGATGCTTAAATATTTGTTCTGAGGGCCTGAGACGCCAAGAGCTGAAGTGTCAGCTAAGCTGGGTAATGATCCCACACTGTTGCCTTGCAGCCGATAAGATGAAATTATCCCTCTCATCAAATTCAGTTATTGAATGAGTGCATTTGTCGTGGGTTTATGTTCACTGAACAGCAATATTGCCTCTTCCCCGAATTTAACCCAGTTAACCGCCTCTTGGAAGGACGGTTCCCAGCAGAAACGTTGATGAAAGACAGGATTGTTTTGCGAAAGTAATAAACAGCTCTAAGCAATAATACTTCTATTTTAAAAACCCTTAGGTTTTTAAATTGACTGTATTTCACGAATGTGAGCTGTATCTTGTGAATATGCTGTATGTTCTGTCCATTTGGTTGGAACTACAGAATCGGGTGCCTGTATTTCAAGAAAAAAATACCTTGAAAATACCTTCAGATTAATAGCAATAGAAATTACATATGCACACACATATGTGTATCTACACATATATACAACATATGTGTATATATCTCTGTACACACACCGCATATGCATGGATGTGTACGCACATACATATATCCATGCATGAAAGTAAAAATGTTTCTATTACTTATCCATATGTTTTGTGTTTGGGATTGTGAATGCTGTGTTTAAGACTAGGGATAAAATATGAAAAATTCACAGTTCTTGCCCTCACAGGATGAAGGCCTTTATTTATGCGTGCATCTGTAAAAATTCCTACTTATTTGAGGCACATCCATCAGACTGTAACACTCCCCATTTGTTCTTTGCTTGCCTCGTACTGTGCCTTGGCCCCTTCCCTCCTGGCTCCTGGTCGTCCTCTCCATCCTGAGTCCCGCATCTCCTTGGTGCCTTCAGTGTCCGATGTGTAAGCCTCACGATTCCTTGAGCTCACAAAAAAGTGTCTATCTACATTCCTACTTCACCACAGCTGTCTGCCCTCTTGGTTATATCATAATCATTATACCCAAAATGCCTCCACTCAGAAATCTCGAATTCCTCCACTCCCTGGTCATTATCTTCTTTCGTCTCACCTGCCACCCTCTCTACTCTTCCATCTTATGATGCTCTAAGTGTCATCTGTTCTTTTATGGCACAAATCATCCCATGGAGATTTCGAACCCTAGATCTGCCCATGTTTTCTCAGATAATTAGTTCATTTCTTATCCATCTTCTTTCCCTATCCCTGCCTTTTTTGCATCCCAAAATTAATGATCTCAACACCTATCCAGCAAAGCCTCAGTCTTAGATTAGGGTGATCATTTTCCTTTGTTTCTCCTATGCCTGGATACCCAGATGCTGCTGGAGATGGTCACACCACCTCTCTGCACACATGTGCATATGTATGTGTGGTTTGCAACAACCACAAATCCATAGAACCACCACAAGTTTAAGGTCTCCGGCCTCATCTGGGTCTTCAGCGTCACCCATCTGCCCTTTCAGTTCTTCTTCCTGTGTTCCCTTGACATCTTCCAAAACTTCAGTGCAGCGTTGGGCTGCTTTCACAATCCCTGCCATCCTTGCTCTCCTATCACCAACGATTGGTCTTCCCTTTTATTGACTATTCTTGACAAAACTGAGGCCATTAGTCTTGATCTCCCTCAACTCCTGCTTACTGTGTACTAACTTGTCTCCATTCAATTCTGCAAACTCTTTCCTCCAGACAGAGAGGATGAGATCTCCCTCTGTCTGCTCAAGGCAACCTCACACCCATGCCCTGGAGTCCACCTTCTTCACCTCTCCCTGGAGCTTGCTCCATTATCTTCCCCATACCCGTATCTCCAGTGGCTCTTTCTTTATGAGGGCCCTGTTCTAGCTTAGAAATAGGCTCCTTTCATTACAATAAAAATAACACTATTTTAAGTCTGTGTGTAAAAAAAAGGTAATCTGTACTTACTGTTTCTACTTCTTTACCTCCTTTTTTTTTTCTTTTTTGAGAGAGAGAGTGAAAGCTGCAGAGAGGGGCAGAGAGGGGCAGAGAGAGAGAGAGAGAGAGAGAGAACATTAAGCAGGCTTCACACTCAACACTGAGCCCAATTCAGGGCTTGATCCCAAAACTTGGGGATCATGACCTGAGCCAAAAGCAAGACAGAAGCTCAAATGACTGAGCCACCCAGGTACCCCATCTTTATCTACCATTTATTCTTTAATTCACTACTGTCTGCTTTCTACCCACTTCATACAGTTAAAAACTGTTCTCTCCAGGACATTGGCTCACTCCTATTTCTTGAAATTCTCTCTTTTGCCTTCTGTGGCACCATACTTTTGTGTCCTCATTACTCCTCTCTGATAGTTCTTTTCTGCCATTTTTGTAGGTTTCTTTTCCTCCACTGCCCCTTCTTTTTTGTCATCTCCAGGGAGTCTCAATCCTTGGTCATTCCATTTCTTACTATGTACACTCTCCTTAGGAGAGTGTACTTTAAGGAAGTGATGATGGCTCCCATAACTGAGTTTCAGATTCATGCCTTACCCCCGTGTTTCAGACTTACCCAGCTGCCTCCTAGACTTCTTCATTTTGGTCTATGATCTCAAAATAACATGCCCAAACTGTAGTCAATCTTTCTCCCTAAACCTGTGGTCTTTTGTCATTGGCTTCTCTTACTTAAAATAATGTCTTTAAGTTTCATCTATGTTATAACATATGTCAGAATTTCCTTCCTTTTAAAGACTGAATATTTCATTGTATGCATATACCATTTTGTTTATCCATTCATCAGTTGATGAACACTTGGATGGCTTCCTTTTTTTGGCTGTTATCCTCCAAAGAACATTCACGTACAAGTTTTTGTGTGCACATATATTTTCATCTGTCTTGGGCATATACCTAAGAGTGGGATTTCTGGGTAATATGGAAACTATGTTTAACATTTTGAGGAACTGCTGGACTGTTTTCCAAAGTGGCTCCATTGTTTTACATCCCTATAGCAATGTATGATAGTTCTAGTTTCTCCACATTCTTTTTTTTTTTTTAATTTTTTTTTCAACGTTTTTTATTTATTTTTTTGGGACAGAGAGAGACAGAGCACGAACGGGGGAGGGGCAGAGAGAGAGGGAGACACAGAACCGGAAACAGGCTCCAGGCTCTGAGCCATCAGCCCAGAGCCCGACGCGGGGCCCGAACTCACAGACCGCGAGATCGTGACCTGGCTGAAGTCGGACGCTTAACCGACTGCGCCACCCAGGCGCCCCAAGTTTCTCCACATTCTTGCTAACATTTCTAATCTTTTGTTGGATCATAACCATCCTAGTGAGTGTTAGTATCTCATTATGGTTTGACTTTTTTTTTAATTTTTTAATGTTTATTTATTTTTGAGAGAGAGAGAGACAGAGCACAAACAGGGACAGAGCAGAGAGAGAGGGAGACATAGAATCTGAAGCAGGCTCCAGGCTCTGAACTGTCAGCACAGAGCCTGATGCTGGAGTCAAACCCATGAACCATGAGATCATGACCTGCACTGAAGTTGGACATTTAACCGACTGAGCCACCCGGGCACCCCGGGTCATTATGGTTTGACTTTCATGTCACTAGTGGTTAATGATGTTGAGCATCTTTTTGTGTGCTGATTGAACATTTGCATATATTTTTTGGAGAAATGTCTACATGAATCCTTTGCCCATTTTTTTTAATTGGGTTATTTGTCTTTTAATTATTGAGTTGTAAGAGTCCTTTATATATTTTAAATACAAATCTCCTATCAGATATATTATTTGAGAAAAATTTTTCCCATTCTATGGTTGTTTTTGTTGTTATTGTCATTGTTGTTGTTCATTGTCTTACTAATGTCCTTTGAAGCACAGAAGTTCCTAATTTTGGGTAAGTCCAATTTCCCTGTTTTGTGGATGTGTTGTCACTTTTGCTTTTGGTGTCATATCTAAGATAGCTTTTACCAAACCCAAGGTGATGAAAAGTTATGCCTGTATTTTCTTCTAAGAGTTTTATAGTTTTAGCTCTTACATTTAGAGAACAAATAGGAGTGTCTTTATGACAGTAGCCAATTAAAATGATTGTGCAGGGACGTCTGGGTGGCTCGGTTGGTTAAGCGTCTGACTTCGGCTCAGGTCATGATCTCATGGCTCATGGGTACGAACCCCACATTGGGCTCTCTGCTCTTAGCACATAGCCTGCTTTGGATACTCTGTCCTCTTCTCTGTCTGCCCCTCCCCAGCTTGCTCACTCTCTCTCTCTCTCAAAATAAATAAATAAACTTAAAAAAATAGATAAAATGATTGCTCTTTACATATTTTGTGGAAGGGAAGAAGCTATGTCAAATTCCTCCTGGGTAAGAAATATATAAACAGAGTTTATCACCAAGTGGGGGGATTATGGATTATTTTTATATTTGTTCCATACTTTCCAGAATTTTAAAATTGTTTACAGAGAACAAGTGTTGCTTTGATGATCATAAAAATAATTCCAACATTGTTTTACAAAACTTTTACTGGCTTAGTTCACCCATGTCTGAGGCTGTAACTAATATTTCAATTTCATGTGTACCTTGGACCTATAAGGAACCCAAGAAAGGTCTGTGGCCCTCCAATGCTTGGAGCAAGGCCTGCCCAAAGGAAACCAGAAACAAAGCCTCTTATTGGGAAGCCAGCAGAAGTTGTTTCTTTGCTCTACTTCATTTTACTTGCTTTGCTTTTTTTTTTTTTTTTTTTTAATGTTTATTTATTTTTGGGACAGAGAGAGACAGAGCATGAACGGGGGAGGGGCAGAGAGAGAGGGAGACACAGAATCGGAAACAGGCTCCAGGCTCCGAGCCATCAGCCCAGAGCCTGACGCGGGGCTCGAACTCACGGACCGCGAGATCGTGACCTGGCCGATGTCGGACGCTTAACCGACTGCGCCACCCAGGCGCCCCTGCTTTGCTTTTTTAAAAAATTTTCATATTTTATTGTAACTTTTATCTACATATATATTAGGTTCACTAAACTGTAAAACTATATGGCAGGAATTATATTTAGCTAAACTTCCTATGTCTAATTGTTAACACCAAGCCATACTTGCCTTGTTTTTTAAGCAACATTGAAAAACCAGCATCCTCAAAACCTTAAAAAACAACAACAACAACAACAACAAAACCAAAAGGGTGAGGGGGACACCTGTGTGGCTCAGTGAGTTAAGCATCCAAATTTGGCTCAGGTCATGATCTTATGGTTTGTGAGTTTGAACCCCACATCGGGCTCTGTACTGGTGATGTGGAGCCTGCTTGGGATTCTCTCTCTCACTTCTCTCTCTGCCCCATCCCCACTTGCATGCTTTCTCTCTCAAAATACATAAATAAATAAAAACTTAAAAAAGGAAAGAAAGAAAAAGCAGTAGCATCAATTTAGCTCAAGGGCAAAAGCATCTCTTTTTACATCTCTGGAGCACACCTCCCCTTAGTCCAGGAAAATGGAAAAACTAGCCTCGCAGAATTATTTTCCTTTGTCAGCTCTGTAAATCAATGGAAAAGTTGAAAATCAGTGGGCATCTTCTTCACTGTTTGTGGTACCAGTATTCTATATTCTTCTGCTAAATTCATGTTATAGCAGTAAAGTTAAAATAAAAATATGTGTGTTGGGATAAGATAAACCTGGGTGGGAAGCTCAACTTTTATACTTGCTACCAAGATATACTTGGACTGGTTATTTTACCTTCTTGAGCCTTAGTTTCCCTTTCTGAAAAGGTAATAATCATGCTTGCACACAAGGCTTTATAAACATAGTAAATACTTAGACAATGCTAACCATTTTTTAAAAAGATTTTATTTTTAAGTAATCTCTATACTCAACGTGGGGCTCAAACTCACAACCCCAAGATCAAGAGTCACATGCTCCACTGACTGAATCAGCCAGGCATCCCTAGAAAACGGTAGCCATTTTAATTAATAATAATCAAGAGTAATCGGCATTGACTGACAAAAAGGAGAAAGAAAGGTCTCTGTGCTTCAGCTACCCACTGGATTTGTTTAGGAACATGAACAGTCTACTTAGGCCAGTCTGTACACTTCATGAATAGAAATAAAGACAAATTGAGTCTCTGATACCACACTTTGCCTAGTCCCCAAATAAATTGCCCATTCAGAGCCGTGTCATCTCTGAGCCTTGCTACATAAACAGTAATCTTTTAGGGTTTATGGTCAGTCAGATAAATGTGGAAGTACTAATAACACCAAGTTCTTTTGGGAGATCAACAATCTAAGAAATGAAGATCTATGTCTAGAATCACACGTGACTTTATATGAAGGAAAGTCTAGAAAGGACACTTCAGGATGAAAAGTATTTCAGGAACAGTCTTGAGCAGGTCATTAAAAAAATTTTTTTTTTTTTGCCTGAAATTCTAATGGGAGATTTGAACTAGGTAACCTCTAAAGTTTCTGCTTATCTTTTTTTTTTAATTTTTCTTTTAATGTTTATTTTTATTTTTGAGAGAGACAGGAAGAGCGTGAGTGGGGGAGGGGCAGAGAGAGAGGGAAACAGAATCTGAAGCAGGCTCCAGGCTCTGAGCTGTCACCACAGAGCCCAACTCAGGGCTCAAACTCACAGACTGTAAGATCATGACCTGAGCCAAAGTCAGATGCTTAACTGACTGAGCCACCCAGGTACCCCTAAAATTTCTGCTTTTCTAAAACTCTCTGATTTGTGTCTAGATCTTATCTTTTTTGAAAACCATTAACTGTAGACTAAATGCAATAGAGAATGGTAAGTTGAAGAAGAAAGGGCTGTAGAGTCCAATAGACCTTGTTGAAATTCTCAACTCTCAAAAGTTTGATAATAGCAAATTTGCTAGTTATTAGAAGAACTAATGATAATATGTTGTTAAAACACAAAATGCAACTGAGTACATTTGAAGATCTAATAATAAGTGATGCATGAATCAGGCAACATCTCATCTAGCAAGCAGAGATGCTCTGAGAAGTTGTACCAAATGGGAGAATTTATAGGCAGGAGGGTAGAGCAAAGGAGTTATTAACAAAACAAAAGTAAGGATGGTTTCAGACAGGTCAAGTTTCTTTGGGGAAGAAGGGATGGAAAGCGTTTTTATCATGGTGATTGCCTCACTAATGCTGATGAAGAAATTTCAGATTGACTCTTAAAAAGTCATATTTAAAAAAAAATTTTTTGATGTTTATTTATTAATTTTTGAGTGAGAGACAGAGAAAGAACGAGCTGGGGAGGGGCAGAGAAAGAGGGAGAGAGAGAACCCCAAGCAGGCTCCGCACTGTCAGCACAGAGCCCGATGTGGGGCTCTATCTCATGAACTGTGAGATCATGACCTGAGCTGAAATCAAGAGTCTGAGGCTTAACTGACTGAGCCACCCAGATGCCCCTAAAAGGTCACATTTTTAGGAGAGGTCAAAACTATAATTAAGTCTTGATTTGCCATCGCGGGTGGGGAGCAAATGACTCCATTTGGGGCTTATTTTTTTTTTTAACAATATAAAAAAGCACTTGGCACTTGTAGATGTTCAATAAATGCAAGAAAAATTATGATTATTACTGGGACTAGGACTAATTAATACATCTGATTAATCATTAAGAAAATATCACATGTTAGCAGCCGCCAAAACTATTATGATTAGAAACATCTGTTATGGAAATTTTAACATGAGGTTTTCCTAACAGAGTATCATATTAGGAGAAGCTTTGAAATATACCATGATTCGGTGCCTGGGTGGCTCAGTCAATTAAGCGTCTGACTCTTGATTTTGGCTCAGGTAAAGATCTCTCAGTCATGAAATCAAGCCCCGCGTCGGGCTCCACATTGGGCATGGAGTCTGCTTGGGTTTCTCTCTCCCTCTCCTCGACTCCTTAAGAAAATAAAAATAAAATAAAATCTACCATAATTCACATCACATGTCTTCCCGGGATAAATAAATATATGGTACAAAATTAACCCACTTTGAAAGTGTTAATCATGCAATTGTTATTACAAAAAGGCTCAACTGCATAATTAAATCAAACATTTAAAACCTGTAGCTAGTAAGGCATAAAATTGTGCCCTGAAAATTTTAGCAATTGAATTCTAAAGCAGATTGAAAATTTTTGTGAAATTTTACCAAGCTGAAGGAAATCTGGAACAATTCCTCTTTCTGCCTAGAGATGATCTTACTCTAAGAACCAAATACCAAGAATTACATCATTCAGAAGAAGACCTAGATGGCAAGCTAGGAGGTTGACAGATATGCGGAGAGGAGAGGGGTACTTGAACTTGCAACCTATGGAGAAAGCATATCAGATTTGATTATTTCTAAAATCTAGGACAAGAGTAGCATTAGATCTGGGGTATATGCGTGAATGGAATCTTTGTTCTACAGAGATGGAGATACGTGTATCCTGTTTGTTTCTTCATGGATCTTTTGCATCAATGAAGTACAGTTTGAACAATAGGGAATATGGAGGCTAGTTTTTCAAATTATAACATAGTTGAAATGTTTCTCTAATAGGCCCATCTTAGTGATAGCAGTGTCTAGGACATTTAAAATTTTTATGTTTAATGCTTAAAATTTTTTAATGTAATTTATAACTTAAAAATATATAAACAATGCAAAATGAAGATAATGAAAACCTCTAGTAATCTTGCACTGTAGAGTTAGCAGCTGCTAATAGTTTGGTGAAAGATTTCCAGATTGTTCCCATTTGGGGCTATTATAAGATGATGCCACAAAGAACATCCTGCTTCGTAAATCATTGTGCAACTAGTAAGTACTTCTGGCTAGAAATAAGCTTGCTGGTCAGAGAATGTACAGCAAAAGTTGACCAATATAAAAAAAATTTTTTTTAATGTTTATTTTTGAAGGAGAGAGAGAGAGAGACAGAGCATGAGAGGAAGAGGGGCAGAGAGAGAGAGAGAGAGAGAGAGGGAGACACAGAATCCAAAGCAGGCTCCAAGCTCCAAGCTGTTAGCACAGAACCTGATGCAGGGCTCAAACCCATGAGCTGTGAGATCATGACCTGAACTGAAGTCAAGACACCGAACCAACTGAGCCACCGAAGCACTCCAAAAAGTTGGCTAGTATTATGTCTACCAATAGTGTGTAAAAGTACTTAACATATTTTTAATATCATTCATGTTAGCAATCATGAATAAAACTAGTCAGGACCTGGGGTGCATGGCTGACTCAGGAGGAGGAGCATGTGACTCTTGATCTTGGGGTTGTAAGTTTGAGCCCCACGTTGGGAGCAGAAATTACTTAAAAATAAAATCTTCAAAAAAAAGTAGTCAGAACCTGAGTTTCCATCCTTTTCTAAAAAATAATTTTAAAGAGGTCCTGAAGGGAAATCTGAAGTATCATTAGTATTGAATGACAACTGCATTTCATTGTGTACAGTATTTTTTTTTCTCAGTAGTCTTAATTTTCTATTTTTCTCTCCATACCTGCTTTTTTTTTTTTTTTTTTTTTTTTTTTTTGGTAGCTGTCTAGCTTCACCCGAATGTTGGCTCTAGAAGATTTTATTCTGCTGGCCAGTGGAACAGAGTCAGTAGAAAATGACACTTTCAAAACTCTGAGTACCTTGAAGACCTTGGAACTCTGGAAAAATAAGTTAAGACGAGTCCCCAGGGTTCTGCCAGCCAGTCTTGAAGTGTTAAAACTAAATGAGAATTCAATAAATGTCCTACACGGATCTGATTTTGAAGGACTGAAGAAATTAAAAATCCTTGAACTTAAAAACAATCTGATCTCTTCTCTCTCTCCCAGCACACTCTCTTCTTTGATCAGTTTGCAGAGTTTGATGTTGGATGGCAACATTATCGAATCTGTAGCTGGACCACTGGTACTTCCCCACTTGAAAAGTATGAGCCTGGAGAATAATAAACTGCATCTTATACCAGCTAGCTTCTTTGCTTCTCTTCAGGCTTTGCAATTTCTCAGTGTCAGTGGTAATTTTCTGACTAAAATTCCTATTAATCTGCCCAAATCCCTGCTCTCTTTAAAAATGGAGAGAAACCAGCTCAAAGTGGTAAGGTTTCGAGACATGAGACACTTGGAGAATCTTTCCCACCTTTATCTGTCAGAAAACTCACTCTCCTCCATTGATGGGGCACAGATCCTTGCCAATTTAACTACTCTTGAGTTGTCCCAAAACCAGGTTCAAACGTTGCCCCTTAAACTACCAGCAAGGCTACAAAAACTAGATATTAGCAATAATCTGATTCAGAGAGTTACAGCCCAAGACTTCCAGGACCTCCGAGACTTGAAACACTTGTTTCTGGACAACAACATTGTCAGCTTGTTCGAAGCTGGAGCCCTGCAGATGTGTTCCCAGCTCTCCAACCTGGCCCTGGAACAGAACCTGCTGTTGTCTATACCTCTAAGGTAAGGGAGAGTTCTCACTTATGTTGACTCCTTTTAACGTTTTCTGAAGATTGGGGCAATTAAGCACATCATACAAGCAAGAAAAACAGAGCAAACATAAATGATCTGATGAAGGCTATCCAAGGGTTCCAGGGTAGAGGTTTTAGACGGGCTTTTGGAATCCCCAGCCCTGTAACTGAATCTGCACTAACTTAATTGCTCTCACCTGTCAGACAAGACACCAACAGGGGCGATCCATATTTGAAAATATACAACGCCACTTTGGCGGAGTATGCTAACAAACATAATATGGGGATAATATTTGTAAAAATGTATTTTGGTTTTTAAGCATGTGGCCTGAGATCCAGCAACAGGTACACAGCCACTAGCGAAGCAAGGATATGTAAAAGAAATGAGAGGGAAGTGTAGTAAAATATCTATATTTTTAAAAGCATTGAAATAGTAGCTATGAAAAAAATCAGAAGTGTATAATCTCATCGTGTATTTACTTGGAATTCTGTTTTTGGGAGACTCGTTTTCTTCTCAGGGCTGTGATCTTTAAAGGACTTAATCCTGGTTCTGCTTCTATCTGTGTCTGCCTGTGGGTGTGTGAGTCCATTTGGGGTGTCTTACCTTGTGTTCTCGGTTGTCTCCTCAGTTCTCTCTCTCACAAACACGCATACACACACACACCTGCACATATGGACACAAACACATACATATCCTCATACTCTGACACTTAATTTCTCTTTCCAAATATCCCTCCCTCTGTGCCCAACCCACCATCCTGTTCCCCCACCCAGTCATAACTATGACTAATGTACATGTTGACATTAATTGATGCTTTTTATGTAAACTTTATTACATGTTCTACATTTGTAAAGTAGATAATAAAGTAGAAGAATAAAGCCCTATTATTCTCTTAAAAAGATGTTATGCTATTTATTATATGTGCCTATCAGTGGACTCGTTTTCCTTTTGGTGCTTTATAGGAAAAAAAGGCATCTTGCTCTGTTGATTATCATTATCAAGTTGCTTGTAATTAATATACCAACTTCTGGCTTCTGTAAGACCCTATGGCACTCAGTTTACTTATCTGCATTGCTAGTTACAATAAACAACTTTTTTTTAGGAATGAAAAAGGGAAAAATTATCTTTGATATGTACAGATGTTCATTTTTTCTTTAAAAAGATTTTTTTAATGTTCATTTTTGAGAGAGAGAAAGACAGACAGAGTGAGCACGAGTGGGAGAGGGGCAGAGAGAGAGGAAGTCAAAGAATCCGAAGCAGGCTCTAGGCTCTGAGCTGTCAGCACAGAGTCCGACACGGGGCTTGAACTCACAGACTGTGAGATCATGACCTGAGCCAAAGTCAGACACTTAACCAACTAGCCACCCAGGCTCCCCCAGATGTTCATTTTTTCTAGTTGAAAAAAAGAAGTTTGTTATATAGTATGGTAACTGTACCCAATGCAAAACATGAAAAAATGATTTATCCAATGGAAATCAAGATTTTAAAATACATATTCAGGGTTATTTGAAATTAAGCAATTTCTTTTAATGTATAAGCATATGCATACAATTAATTTACTTCAACAAATAAGTTTTGAGTGTTTTCCTTGTGCCGGGTACTTTACCAGGCACTTGAGATACACCAGTGCAATAAAAATAAAACTTCATGTTCTATACAGCTTAAATTCTAGCAGGGAAAGAGTAACCATAAACACAAGGTGTACATATATAACATTTACATGGTGTTAGGTGTTATAGTTAGCAACAACAAAAAAGGGTGGCTGGTTGCCATTTGAAATAGGGTAAGCGTGGTAACCCTCACGAAAATGTAAGCTTTGAGCAAAGACTGGAAGGAGGTGAGGGATTTAGCTGTGAAGCTGTTTGGGCGGGAGGGGGGTGGGGAGGAAAGTGTTCTAGACAGAAGAGCCGATACAAAAGCCATAAAGAACATGCCTGCAGTGTGTCAAGACTCTAATACTTGTAATTTCAGTCATTTCTCTACTGTATTTCAAGCCTTATTTTCTATCACTATATGCCCCTTTTCCAAGAAAAAACAAATCACATATAGACTAAAAACTCATGAAAGAGATTGGGGAATGACTCTCTTGTCAAGGATTCTCAGTGGGCTGTAACAGCCATGGCAAAACTGTGAATCCAGTGGACTTCTCTATTCAGGTAGCTTTTAGAAAGCATTTGGCTAAGTAATCCTGCTAAGTTTAATGAGTGAAAAGTAGCTTAATTATTTACTCCCGCCAGGGCATTTGTGTGTTTAATAAGTGACTACAGAAAGCACAATGCTTTTACCCAATGGAGTGTATAATAGAATTGCAAGCCTGAGTTGGCCATAATTCTTGAATCTGACTCCACATTACAATTATCTGGAGAACTTTAAAAAAGCATACTTATGCCCAGACCTCACTTCAAGCCAATTAAAGCAGACACCCAAGAGTTTTTGCCCAGGCATCAGCATTTTTAAAAAGCTCCCAAGATCAATTTAATGTGCAGCCAGTGTTGAGAAGTAATGGGCAAGAACAATGGGGCAAAGGACATGAGATGAGACTGGGCTTTTCCTATGAGGATTAACTTAAGCATCACAGCTATCTACTTTGTCAAAGAACTTGGCCAGCTGTGAGAGCAATCTCCTTCTTGTGGAAAGTGATTTTTAAATTCTCCATCACCCCCCACCTCCCCAGCTTTTCTTTGAATTGGAAAGTGTGAATGACCGAGAAAAGGTTCTCTGTGGTTTTCCTCCCATAAAGCATTAAAACACAGTACTATCTGTTTTTTTTTTTTTTTTTAATTTCTGAATGTTAAGACTTTTATCCACAAGCTTAAAACAGGACACTTTTTATTTTCATGGGTTTTCTTCATACACAAAATTGTACTTTAAAGTTCAGTTTTGTATTAATAAACTATAAACACAGGCAACCTGTTACTAGTTGCTAACCTAACCTAATTTGTTGCTTAGTTGCTAGCTATGTATCCTACCACAAATCACAAACCCCTTCTTTTGCCGACCATCCTCCATTCTACATTGTACCAAGGAAATAACAGTGGATGTTTTCAGGTGCACATATATTCAAATATCTACTACTTTTGCCTCAATACATTATTCGAAATAGAAAATAATACCTAGGGGCTTCTGGGTGGCTCATTCAAACCTCCAACTTCTGCTCAGATCATGATCCCACGATTCGTGAGTTCAAGCTCCACGATGGGCTCCGAGCTGACAGCTTAGAGCCTGGAGCCTGCTTCAGATTGTGTCTCCCTCTTTCTGCCCCTCCCCCACTTGTGCGCACGCTCTCTCTCTCTCTCTCTCTCTCTTTCAAAAACAAATTAATAACCATTAAAAAAAAAAGAAAAAATAATACCTAACATAACATTAAGTTCTGACTAAACCAGCAGTGAGTTCATATATGCATGTTATTTCCCATTACTCTTTACAATGAACCTGCGAATGTACGTACATTTTTTAAACTATTATTTTACAGGTTAGAACATTAAGGTTAGGAGGTATCAAGAAACTTGCTCAAAATCACATTGTCAGTAAGTGGTGGAGTCAAGATCAAACACAGTAGTCTAACTCCAGAGTCAGTGAATTTTAGCCACCATGTGAGATTTACCCACCTCTGAGATTTACTCTGCTATAAACAATATATTATACTACTTAAAACTTATAATGCCCAAGACCTGGGTCTCACTTTTGCTGCTTTTCATTTCACCAATCTGTAGCTCAGTGAACAAATATAAGTCACATCACCTTTTCTTTATCCACAATTTGGGTAATTCAAATCCAGAATAGCTTTCTACAACCTAACACAGGCATAGCATTTTACCTTACTTACACTCAGGTGCCATCTACTGGTAAAATGGGGTGTACCCCTTCTTACTTTAAAAAGCCACAGACCCAAAGAACAAACAGCATTTTTGGAAACATGTTTGTCTTAAAATCAGGGAAACTTTTTGAGCATAAATCAGACTTATAAAGACAAAGTATATCAAAGCAATAAATGACTGCCCTAAGTTCACAAAATCAAGACATTAGTGATTTCTCTTACAGTGTCATTTTGGTTATAATGTCCATAGAAACACAGAAGAAAAAAAAAAGGAAGAGCAGGTATAAGTTTTAGATGCCCACCCTAGAACTGTTCATTGTATTTGTTTAAAAGAAAACTTGGCTTTCTCATTTTCATTAGCTAAAATTTATTATGTGACTTCTGTGTACTAGGCACTTTCATCTATAGGGTGGAAAATCAGAAACTTTAAGCCAAATAACTTACCTGAAGTTGTGTACTGGTAAAAAGAATGGCCAAAGTTAGAATTCAAGTCTTAATTAGTAGACTGGACTCTATGGTTTACTTTATCGTATCTTTCCTCAATTTCTCTCCCTTGTACTCTGAAGGGTAATAGTGTCTTGCTTACTGCTACACCATCTGCTAATAGTCCATATTTCCTTGGGGAAAAAAGCTATACATAAGATTTTCTGTATAACTTTTAGGGATGTACCTTATGTCAGTTGG
Source organism: Prionailurus bengalensis (assembly GCF_016509475.1). Taxonomy (NCBI): domain Eukaryota; kingdom Metazoa; phylum Chordata; class Mammalia; order Carnivora; family Felidae; genus Prionailurus; species Prionailurus bengalensis. The sequence continues at coordinate 106,101,672 of NC_057349.1, forward strand.
TATGTACATAAAATACATTGTCTTGGGGACTGACTTCAAATTAAATTTAACTATCAAACTGTTGGCACTCCTGGGTGGTGCAGCCGGTTAAGCGTCCAACTCTTGATCTCAACTCAGGTTCCTGAGTTCAAGCCCCGCATTGGGCTCTGCACTGATGGCCCAGAGCCTACTCGGGATTCTGTCTCTCCTTCTCTCTGCCCCTCCCCCACTTGTTCTCTCTCTCTCTCTCTCTCTCTCTCTCTCTCTGTCTCTCTCAAAATACATAAAATTTAAATAAAATAAAAAATAAATGTTATATAAATTTAACTATCAACTGTTAAAATGAAAGAAGTGATTTTTCCCTGGTAAGTTCATCTACTTTTTAACGTAAACTTTATTCCAACTAAGGCGACAACACTTTAAATAAATAATCAAAATCACAAATACTTATATATGTATATTCACTGTACAGTTTAGGATATTAACATAAAATATACAATCATCATATAACCGGGACCACCACAATAAATGTCACTGAATACTAAAAGACATGAGTGCACATTCAGGGGGTTCACACTCTATGGAAATAGCATCTGGAAATAGGAGAATATGAAGCTGTTGAGTAGCAGAAAAATTTTCAGGTTCACAATTGTGCTTCCTTTTTTTTTTTTTTTTTTTTTACTTTTTATCAATAAGCATTAGCATGACATTTTTCACATTGGTATCCACAGTGAAAAACTTTTTTTTTCCTGATTATAAAGCAGTACCTGTTCAAGACTGAAAACTTCATCTGTTGAAAAATGAAATATCATCCAAGAATTGCTCAACAGGAGCCTATGTCTAGACATAATTTGTTTTTATGTATTTGAGATCATTTAATTTTGGTTTTTTTCTATTTTTTCCATTGAACATTATAGAGTATTTTTCTCTCCCTTTACCCTTTCTACTTTTTCTGAGTATCACTATGGACCTAAAAAATCTTAATTTTTTCAGTGTGTTATGATCATTTCCAGTTGCTAGTCTCTTTTGATTCTCAAATTGCTCCAAATTTGTCTAGTGGGTGCCCCTCCAAGGTGGTCCCTGTGTTCATGAGACCCGATTCCATTATTTCTCTTAAAAATTTTTTTAATGTTTATTTATTTTTGAGAGAGAGAGCTGGTGAGCGAGTGAGTACATGTGTGCCTGAGAGCTGGGGAAGGGCAGAGAGAGAGGGAGAGAGAGAATCCCAAGTAGGCTATGTACTGTCAGGGCAGAGCCCAATGCAGAGCCTGATCCCACAAACTGTGAGATCATGACCTGAGACGAAATCAAGTGTCTGGTGGTGCTCCTCCGTTATTTCTCTTTTTTAAAAATTGAGGTCAAATACACATACAATTTACTTAACCATTTTTAACTGTCCAGTTCAGTAAAATACCTTCTTATTGTTGTGTAATTGGTCTCCAGAACTTTTTCATTTTGCAAAACTGAAACTCCACACTCATTAAGCAACTCCCTGTTTCCCCCTCCCCCAGCCTCTGACAACCACCATTATACTTTCTGTTTCTATGAATTTGACTACTCTAGAAATCTCATATAAGTGGAACTATAGTAGTTGTCTTTTTTGTGCTAGGCTTTTTTCGCTTAGCATAATGTCCTCAAGGTTTATCCATGTTGTAGAATGTATCAGAATTGCCTTTGGTTTTTTGTTTTGTTTTGTTTTGTTTGTTTTTTGTTTTGGGTTTTTTTTATTTTTTAGTTTGTTTTTTAATGTTTTTTAATGTTTATTTATTTTTGAGAGAGAGAGACAGAGTGTGAGCGGGGGAAGGACAGAGAGAGGGCGACAGAATCCAAAGCAGGCTCCTGGCTCTGAGCTGTCAGCACAGAGCCTGACACGGGGCTTGAATTCATGAACTGAGCTCAAGTCAGGGCACTTAACCTACGGAGCCACCCAGGTGCCCCGGAATTTCCTTCCTTTGTAAGGCTGACTATGCCATTGTATGTACATCTTGTATTTTGCCTATCAATTCATGGTCAATGTACATTTGGATTGCTTCCACATTTTAGCTATTGTGAATTTAATATGGGTGAATAACATGTAAATAATGTACATTATTTAATATGTAAATATCTCTTTGAGACCAATCATGCTTTCAATTCTTTTGAGTATGTACCAGAAATGGAATTGCTGGATCATGGGGTAATTCTATTTTTAATTTTGGGGGGAAGCACCATACTGTTTTCCATAGCAACTACACCATTTTACATTGCCTCCTACAGTGCACAAAGGTTCTAATTTCTCCATATCCTCATCAACACTTGTTATTTTCTGGATTTTTGATAGCAGCCATGCTGATGGATATTGCTTATCTTTGAATATGTCATTGCATTCTGGCTCAGATGTTCTAGCTTACCTTGCTCCAGACATAGAATAAGCCATTTCTCTAAGAAGCCTTGCTTCTTTTAAGTGGAAACTGGAATTCTGAAATTAAGATCTGGGTGTTCAGTGTGCTATGCTATTGGAATAGCATTGCCATTAGAGTGTAACTTTATTTCTAGATCCTTCCACTATGCAGAATTAGGAAATATGTATTTTTAAGCTATGAATTCATATTAAAATCTCCAATTCACATTTAACATTAGAGGGTTTTTCCTATTTTATATTTGCATATCTTCTTTTACAATGAAATCTTGGTTCCTAATGATATGAATGCATTTACTTATTTGTTTTGTATTAGAGCATTCATTTAAAAAGTTTCAAAATTTCATTACTAGGTGGTGTTAATAATAAGCATGCTAAGAGAAGTTTCCTTGCAGATCCTTTTGTCCCTAGTGTCTAAGGCTTAGATATATCCACCAAGGATATTTAGTCAGAGTACTTTTTCTTTCCTTTATTGGTTATACACCAACATAAACATTGATTAATTAGATATGTTTGTTTCTGTTTGTATTCAGTTTTAGGGCTTGTTTTTGCTTTACCATTTTTGTTTTGTGAACATGTAAAACATTAACATGGTTCAAAAGTTAAAACCATATGCAAACACTTCCTATAAGTAACCAGTTTTATTCACTTCTGGTTTATCATTCTTTTTTCCCCCAAACATAAGCAAATATATGGACATGTATTTTTATTTCCCCCTTACACATACTGTACATACTATTCTACTTCTTGCTTTTTCCCCTTAACCATACTTTCTGGAAATCATTTTGTAGTAATTCATAGGAATGAGTCCCTTCCTTTTTTAAGGCTGCATAGTAGTTTTTTTACTGTTGTACTGGGTTGTTTCCAATCATTTTGTATTATAAGTAATACCATAATAAACACATATATGCTGTTTTATATTTGTGAACCATATATGTAGAAGTGAGATTTCTGGGTTGAAGGGTGAATACACAGGTTATTTTTTAGGCTTTGCTGAATTCTCCTCCATAGGGGCTATGCTATTTTAGTCTCTGTGTATGAGAATGTCTGTTCCTTCACAGCTTTGCCCACAGAATGTGTTGCTAGAGATTAAGATTTTTACCAATCTGGTCGGTGAGAAATGGCATCTCTGTGTGGTTTTATTTTTCATTTCTCTATTTTGAGTATGGTTGAAGACTTCAGGACTTTGCTTTTCTGTGTTTTGGTTTTCCTTTTAATTTATTTTGAGAGAGAGAGAGAGCTCATATGGGCTAGAGGTAGAGAGACAGGGAGACACAGAATCTGAAGCAGGCTCCAGGCTCTGAGCTGTCAGCACAGAAACCGATACAGGATTTGATTTCACGAGCTGTGAGATCATGACCTGAGTTGAAGTTGGACACTTAACCGACTGAGCCACCAGGTGCCGCACTTTGTATGGGTTTTAAGGTGCAGATATTTTCCCCCAGTTTATAATTTATCTTCTGACTTTGCATATGTCTTTTGCTATACACAATTTCTTTTTTTTAATTACGTTTAATGTCATTGATTCATTGATCTTTTATAGCTTCTGGATTTTCAAGCCATAGTTAGAAAAGCTTTCTCATAGAATTAGTACTTCAAAAATGATTTAAGTATATGATTTTTATTGTCACATAAGTTTATTATCTCTTAATTTACATATTAGGAGACATTAGTCTATCCTTTTTTTGCTGTTATAAGTATAATTAAATATGTGACAAACGTTTGCAAATAAATCTGTTTGCTTCTGTTATCTCCTAGGTTGAAAGGTATGACATTATTTAAATTTGATACATAGTACCAAATTGTTTCCAAAATGGTACCGATTTAAACTCCCACCAATAGAGTTTAAGTTCTTACCTTACAACCTCTTCAGCAGCAATAAATATAAAAATTTAAAACCAGGGTGCCTGGGTGACTCTGTTGGTTAAGCATCTGGGTCTTGATGATCTTTTGATTTTGGCTCAGGTCATGATCTTATGGTTCGTGAGTTTGAGCCCCACATCGGGCTCCTCACTGTGGGTGCCCACCCTCTCTCTCAAAATAAATACACATTAAAAAAAAATTAACCAAAGCCATGTTCTAATTTCATACATAAAACATTGCATCACTTTTTCATTGCCTTTTATATTCATGAAGAACAACACTTTTTCATGTTTTTATTCAATACTTTTTTTTTCTCTTATAAATTATGGATTCATGGCCTTTGCCAACTAAAAAATTGGGAACTTTTTTTCTTATCAATTTGTTTCTGTGATCCTATTTGACAACAAAAGAAATTGAAGAGTTTTATGGCTAGGAACCAGAAAACTCGGAGGGTTAGAAAACAAGACCTATGAGAAAGGGTTAAAGACCTATACATAAGACTTAATTTTTCAAAGCAAGTCTTGTTTTTCTAGCTTCAAACAGGACATGGTGGTACAGAAAAGGTTGGTGTTGCTCAGTCCGGGTTGCCTAGATAGTTATGGAATGTTGATCATGGCTTCCTCTCACATCCTGTTTCCATACTTTTTCAGGCTTCCAGGGACCTTAGCCAGGCTGGACCTCAAAGGCAATGCCATCCAGGATATTACTGAGAGGGACCTCAAGGATCTGAAGCAGCTTCAGGTTCTAAACCTTAGGAATAACAAGATTTCTGCCTTAGACCTCAAAGCCTTGGAGGGATTGCCTCGCCTCAGACACCTGTATCTGGATGGAAATCCGTGGAATTGTACCTGTAGTCTCATAAGAGTGAGGGAGATCCTGAAGGCCAAGGGCACAGATGTGAAGGGGGGACAATGTGCTGCACCAGCTGAACGACAAGGGGAAAGCTGGATGTCCTCCAAGAAGATCATGAGACAATGTGAGCATCAACTACATCTAACCGAGAAAAACAAAGAAACCAAAAAGAAATCAAAACCAGAAGAGCACTCCAGCATCAGAATCAACATGGATGATGATTATTATGATTATGAAATAGATTAAGTATGAGCTTTGCCTACAGTTTAGAAAAAAATTTTTTTCTAATAGACTTCATTTTAGAGCAATTTTAGGTTCATATCATAGTTGAGACCAAGGTATAGAGAGTTCCCATATACCCCCTATCTCCACACATGTATAGACTCCCCCATTGCAACATCCTCCTTCAAAGTGGAACATTTATTACAATTGATGAACCTACATTGACACATCGTCATCAACTGAAGTCCATAGTTTACGTGTGGGTTCACTCTTGGAGGCATACATTCTGGGGACCTGGACAAATGTATGACAACATGTGTCCATCATAATAGTAGCAGAGTAGTTTCACTGCCTTAAAAATGCTCTGTGCTCCAGATGACGTTTTATAGCGTTCAATCTCCTAAGCAGAAATATACAATAAATTTAGATACGCAAGAGTCTTTTTTGTAAGTTTTGTTTTTGTTTTTTTTTTTAAAGAATGAAATCAGAGGGGCACCTGGGTGGCTCAGTCAGTTAAGCGTCTGACTTAGCTCAGGTCATGATCTCACAGTCTGTGAGTTTGAGTCCCGTGTGGGGCTCTGTGCTGAGGCTCAGAGCCTGTGCTCAGAGCCTGGAGCCTGCTTTGGATTCTGTGTCTCCCTCTCTTTCTGACCCTCCCCCATTCATGTTCTGTCTCTCTCTGTCTCAAAAATAAACATTAAAAAAAATTAAAAAAAAAAGAATGAAATCAGAGTTGAAGTAAACTGAGGTGGGGGGAGGAAAGGAGAAAGGGACAATGGTAAGAAGATATAAGATTCCTTCCACTTAAAAGGTAATCAGTGTTTTATACTGAAATCTACACAAATAATAATGCCAAATAAATTGCCATCTCACTAACTTCCTGCAAATAGAGTAGCTCATTTTTTCACATAAGATGATGACTTTTGTATATGAAGCTGATGCCTGCAGGTCTACACTACTGGCTTTTGACTGTAAGCAATAGAGACATACTCCAACTTAGGCAAGCAAGCAAGTATTAGAAAGATTGGGAATAGCCCACAGAATCAAAGGAAAACTGAAGAATCTGGGAAGAACAGGGATCAGAACTGCTCCAGGGTCCCAGACAGAATGATGTAATGGAGAGGCCCACAGCTTCTTCGAGGTTCTCTGTGCAGAATGAAGAGCTCTTGCTATTACCAGTGTTTGCTTCCCTCTTCTCAAGAGTCATATCCTCAGAAGGAGAGGCTAATTGGCTTAACTTGGGTCACATGTTCATCCCTGCTAAGGGACAGTAGGTCTTGTGGGACAGTCTTATCAAGACCAAAGGGAAACCAAAAAAAGGGAAAGATAAACTGGCACCTTAAATATTACAGATGTCCCTATAATGGCCTCCCTGAAAAGAGTTGTGTTTTGAGTTACAGTCCATTCTCCCTGAGTTGACCACAATCCCACACTGCCTTCCTTTTGATGAACTGCATACTTTTGAGAATTGCCTGTCTGGTCATAGAGGTGTGACTGTAGAATAATTTTTTTCAATCAGTATTTTTTCTATCAATCTACTAGCAATCTTTTTCTATCAATCTACTTGTAAATAAAATCTACAGGCATATAAAGCTGAAACCCCATCTAAATTGGCTCCTTTCCTAATTAGTAAGATTTACCTATTGCAGCATTTTACAGACTTCCATCAAAATGCTTCTAAAGGCAGAGAAAGGAAATAGTAGAGATTGAGTGGATGAGTAATATGCCCACCAGAAGCTTAAACTTTCACCAAAGTGTCATGTTTTAAAATTTTGTGCAGAATTTGTCTTACTTGCTTTATGTCCACATTTTCTTCTCCCAAAATCTTTATGAAATTGACATTCCTTGGAAAAGAGCCCTATTTTTATTGTGGCTTCTAGAACTCCTTGGCATAGTGACAGGTTTCCCAACAACATAAAGCACAGAAGTACAGAAATAAAGGAACTCTTACGTGATTTTCCTTGTTATGGTGTGGGTTTCAACTCTTGTGACGTGTCTGACCTATAATTCTAAGAAAAACCAGTGATTTGTGATATGTAATAATATATACCCACTACCATTGCCTGGGGTATTAATAATCAGAATTTCTAAGCTATGAGGGCCTTGAGAAAGAATCTTAGTCTTTTACAGATGTGAGAGCCAGTCTCATAGGGGTGAAGTCACTGTCAGGTTCACGAACATAGAAACTGGCAGAACTAGGGGTGCCTGGGTGGCTCAGTCAGTTAAGCTTCCGAGATTTCGGCTCAGGTCATCATCTCATGGTTCTTGGGATTGAGCCCCACATTGGGCTCTGAACTGACAGAGAGGAGCCTGCTTGGGATTCTCTCTCTTTCCCTCTCTTTCTGCCCCTCCCCCACTCTCTCCATCAAAATAAATAAATAAACTTAGAAAAAAGAAAGTGGGAGAACTGGAACTTGATTGCACCTGGGTTTTTTGTTTTTGTTTTTGTTTGTTTTGTTTTGTTTTTTTACTTCCATTCAATACTCCTACTACAGAATTTGCTGTAAGATTCACTTAGGACACGCTTTACTCACAATGTCCAGAATAGTAAAATGTTCCATAAGGTATGTGTATTTATTTGCTCTGGTGGCCATAACAAAATACTATGGCTAGGTGGCTTAAACAACAGAAATTCATTTTCTCACAATTCTGGAGGTTTAGAAAGCCCAAGATTAAGATGTCATCAGGGTTGATTTCTAGTGAGGCCTCTCTTCCTACGTTGTAGACCACTGTCTTCTTGCTGTGTGCACACACATGGAAAAAGAGAGATCTTTCCTGTCTCTTCTTCTTGTAAGGATACCGGTCCTATTGGATTAGGGCCCCACCCTTAAGACCTCATTTAATGTTAATTATCTCCCTAAAAGTCCTATCTCCAAATCAAATCAAATCATATTGGGGGTTAGGGCTTAACATAAGGATCTTGGGGGACACAATATAGTCCATAACAGTATATATATATATATATATATATATATATATATATATATATATATGTAAGTTCTTATCTATCGATCTACTTACCTATTTACCTATACTATCTATCTCAGTTTGGGGCTCTCGATTAAGTTTATTGATATCTTTACAGAAAAAAGAAAAAGAAATAAGAAAAAGGAAAGAGTGGGGAGAACAAAGCAAAAAAGGATCAGGAAATTTTAAGGCCCAATTATCGCACATTTATACTTATGTAGAGATTTTTAAAAATCAGATATTTAGCTGCTAATCTGAGAAGACAGCTAGCGGGCAAGGTTGAGATATAAGGCAGGTGAAACTTAGAAAGAAGAGTGAAATATAGATTGTGAGATAATGCTTCATGATCCTGGAAGACAGGTGTAGGTTGAGTGTCATTGGAGTTGGAGAAGGGGCAGTCATCCTGGGCACAAGGGTACATTTAATATCTGAAAAAAGGGATTACTTTGTGGTAGATAAGGAAAAGGGGAGATTAATGTCTAGAGACTAGTTTTTCCTTTTACCTTTTAGTGCCACTGTTTCCTCATCTGTAAAATGGGGATTGTAGTATACCTCCTAGCGTTCTTTTGAATTAAACCTATACGGAAGAAAAACATTTCCTTAATTGCCCCCTAAATTTGCAAATCCTCTTGTCTCTCCAAATGGAGACATTGTTATATACCTCAGAGGCCAATCACACAGTAGCATTTGCAAATGACCCCCCCCCCGCCCCGCCCCAAAGGTTATGCAGTGGATAGCATGTGTCCATACTGAAGGCATTTCTCTTCTCTCACTGCTTTCCTTCTCCCTTTTCAAATCATGCCTGCTTAGACCTTCCAAGAGTCAGAACTGAGCCACTGCCTGGTCAATACTCTCCTACTGTGACTGTTCTCTTGGTAATACAAATCCTGGTTGAAGCCTTTAAATTGCCCCCTGTAGGGCTTGATTGTTCTTTGATGACAGACTAGTCTTCTACTCACCCTTGGAAAAGGGAGTGAGAAAAACGGAAATGAATAAATAGCTGAAATGAATGATCTGAAAAGAAGGCACTGAAGCTCCTTTCTAGAACATGCACATGGTCACATGCAAATGTACTACTTTTATCAGAGCTGATATTCTCATTCAGGAGCATACTTAGTTTCTACTTAGAAATACTCAGAATTTACCAACTTTGAAGAGTTTTTCCTCACAGACTTTATAACTTTCTGTTACACAATACGTGCAATAGGAAGAACTTTGGACTTGCCTTCTTGTGATGTGTAGGCTTTTTGTTAATGCCTTTGTCACAAGTTTCAAATTTTCTGCTTTGTTGCACCTCTGAATCTCTTCCCTTACTTCATGGTTCATGGATGTTCTGGTTTTAGATGACAAAGATGTCTCTAAGGCCAATGCTCAGAAAACTCTCCTTTCTCTAAAGAAGTTCTTTTTTTTTTAATAGTTGTTCACTATGTCCCCTTATCAAATAATGCTCTGATATTGAGGCTGTAGCCAAAAATTCTGGTATAACAACCATGCGGGGGTGGGGGTGGGGAAGGTTGGAAGAGGGTCGGTTGACGTTTAATGCTTTCATCCCTTTTATTTAATTTTTTCATTCCTTTTAAATACAGGTTATACAGATTTCACCAGCCCTGAGAAACAGAATAATCAGTATGTTTTTAAAGCTCTACTTTGCCAGAGGTCACGGTTCAGTTATATCACCCATCATTTAGTTAATTAGACATTTTGCTCTTAGCTGAATTTGCTTAAACAAATATGCACACAAATGAAAAACTATCTTTGCAAATCAACCAAAAACTCAATGTTTCTCCATCATATAATTGTGTAGTGAATGTTAAAACTTGGATTCTTGCCAGCTTATTAGTCTGAAACCTCAGGGAATGTGTAAAAGTGCCCCCAAAGTGCAATTTTGTAAGAATGAACTTCGTGGAACTTCCTGGTATCATTCCAGTAATAATAATGGATTATCTTAACAGTTTGATTTTGTAACATTACTAGCATTGTCTCTGAGCTCAAGGATTACCTTTATTCCAGATGGTATCTGTTTTTGACAGGAAAGAGCTCGAATGATGGATTTCTTTATGTTTTTCCTCTAAGGCAGAATACTGTTCCAATATTCTCTATAGGCTGTCACAAAACACTGTTTTTAGGAACCTAATACAGAGGATTTTATTTAATAGCCATTATTCAACTTTTAAAACTGTCACTGACCATTGCCTCTTGAGTACTTGCATCCCAGTCTATCTTGGTTTCATAAAATACCTAGTGTATCGTCATTCCTTCCCACCTGCTCTCTCCCCACAACACAAACTCCCCACAGGCTGCCCCACCCAGTGTTGGATCATTGTTATTCAGATTTATAGTACTCATTTCTGCTTTAGGATTAATTTATCAACCACTTTTTTAAAAGAATCACAAATGCCAGGGCGCCTGGGTGGCTCAGTCGGTTAAGCATCTGACTTCAGCTTAGGTCATGACCTCACGGCTTGTGGGTTCAAGTCCCACATCAGGCTCTGTGCTGACAGCTCAGAGCCTGGAGCCTGCTTTGGGTTGTGTGTCTCCCTCTCTCTCTGTCCCTCTCCCACTCGTGCTCTGTCTCTCTCTCTCTCAAAAGTAAACAAACATTTAAAAAAAAAAAAAAGAATCACAAATGCCACTGAAAATAAAACTGTCTGACAGACTATAAAGGTCCATGTATTATATGAAAAGTAATCCATGATAATTCTTCCCTTGGAAACGTGATGGAATTTCAAAATGGGATTCCTGAGTTAAAGGTTATGTGTATTTTTAATTATAATCGATTCTATCAGATCATTTTACAAATATTACCTCCTCCAAATGTATCAACTCATCAGCAATGTTTTTAGATACCTGTTTCTGCCTGGTCATCAGCTTTTACCCTCAGTCTTTACTTTTTGCCCATCTGATGAATGAAAAAACAGTACCTCATTGTTTTGATTTTCACTTTACTGACTACTTGTGAGGTTGAGCATGTTTTTATATGTTTGTTAGCCTTTGCATTTCCTCTTCTGTTGGTGATCTGTTCACTGTGCCCATTTTATTTTTTAATATTTATTTATTTTCAAGAGAGAGTGAGAGAGCAAGCAGGGGAGGGGCAGAGAGAGAAGGAGACACACAACGTGAAGCAAGCTCCAGGCTCTGAGCTATCAGCACAGAGCCCAATGTGGGGCTTGAACCCATGAACCGCAAGATCATGACCTGAGCCAAAGTCGGATGCTGAACCCACCAAGCCACCCGGGCACTCCAGGTTGGTCAACTTTTAAGGTAAATGACCTAAGAGTACATATTTGTACAATTCATACATAAATGAATGTGGCCGTGTTCTAATAACTTTTTAAAAACTCATAGTTGACTTATAGTTTATGATTCACCATGTAAGGAGCTTGGAAGTTGTCAATCTGTTGCAACCACAAATAAAAAAGCTGAATGAACTGAAAATCAACAACTCTTTTTTGATCCATAAGAGAAAGTGAGATCCCAATTAGAGAGCCAGGTGAATGCAGAGAATCACAGGAGCAGAAAGCCCTGAGCAGAGGCCTCTGCAGGAACCTGTGCTATGTCAGAAAAATCTGACCTGTGATGGGTAATTGCTAGAGGCTCAGAGTGGACAAGTCTGTGATGGGTAATTGCTAGAGGCTCAGAGTGGACAAGAGTGGAATTAAAAGCTCTGGAGGGGCTGGCAGACACAGGAGGTCCCCCACACTTAGGTAAGCTTCACCTTCAGGAACTCAACCAGGTTCTCCAGTGAATAGTAGGGGGAAAAAATCTCCTCATGCTTCTGACAGGAGGAGGAGAAAAAGAGCCATTTTGAAAGATGCCAGAGCATTCTGTTCTTCTTAACAGGGGGTACTCTCAAGAGAAACTATTTTACCACAGTCTAAATTATTGGGGTTTTATCCAATCTAGGGGGAAGGGAAATACCCAATGCCAGCCCTGTCTAGTCATCCTGGCCCACATAAGACGGGGGGTGGATTAGGGAACTGAAAAATACTTGTGAGTTCACAAACCAGAGGCACAAGGTTCACTAAAAGACTGAGACCTGATCATAGGATTGCAGAACGCTTCCCACCCTCTGCACCTTGACACCACATTACTAAAGGACTGTTCCTTCCACCCAGTACATCATGTCCAATCACCAGATAAAAATTATAAGGCATTCTAAATAGCAAACAAAAACAAAAACCCAAAAAACAGTTTGAAGAGAGAGAGCAAGCATCAGAACCTGACTGAGATATAACGAGGATGTCGAGGTGACATATCAAAATGTCATATACTTGGAATCACAGCATGCTTGTCCCCATAATGTTTGAGACTTACCATATTTCTGAGGCTGTAGAATTCTTTCTGCATTTATCTGTCCCTGGCAGAACTTGGGTAGAACTTGGGTGGAATTATGCTTAAGAAGTTCAAATTTTATATTATACCTTATTTATATGAACACTTAACATTCCTAAAAGTGCCACATTCATTGCTTTTTTTCTTTTTTTCACAAGTGACAAAATTAGAAGTTCTTTAGAAAAGAGACAAGTCCTTAAGCTTTGGATTGAATGGATATACATAATAAGATAATATGTTTTCCTATTGTTCCAGAATTGTGGCAGAAAACAACAGGCATCAAATCTACCTCCTACTTTTTTATTTAATTTTTTTCAGTTTATTTATTTTAAGAGAGACTGAGACAGTGTGTGCAGGGGAGGGGCAGAGAAAGAGGGAGAGAGAGAATCCCAAGCAGACGCTGCACCGCAGTGCAGACCCAGACGCAGAGCTCGCACTCACAAAAATGAGATCACGACCTGAGCCGAAACCAAGAGTCGGACGCTCAACCAACCGAGCCACCCAGGTGCCCCCAAATCCAGCTCCTTCTAAGGGCAGAGAAGTAGCTGGAATTTGACACTTCCATTCTCAGCCTACTGAAAGATGGCAAAGAAGAAAAGGGGGGAGCCCTTGCCTATCTCCTTTCAGGAGGCTGAACATTTTGAAGTCAAGAGACCTGTTACCCTACCTACGGTTACTCTTGGAGGAAAAAAACAAACAATTGAGGACAGGACGCAGGCTCTGCATGTTGGGGGGGGGTGGGATACTGTCAGACAGAAATGGAGCTAGAACCCCTTTGCTTAAGTTTGCAATTCAAGGAAGTACAAAAGTTGCAGCCTGCATGTGCCTGCAGACCTGAGAGCTGACCATGGAGAGATGAGACTGATGTCTCTAGTCTTGTCAGAAGTGGCAAACATTGGGGCATAGAGGTGAGTAGAACAGAGAAATGTAGCCGTGTGGGGGGGGGGCGTCCTTTGGAATACACAGCCAAATTTCAGAAGGATGCTGGTGCCTGAAGAGCTTCCTTAGCAGAGCATCCTGTAGTCACATAAACAGCAATGGCTAGTGAGGAAGAAGACTGCAGGCTTTCCTGGTTACTGCCTTTCCTCTCTCCCTCCTCCCTCTGGTGTCTCCATCACCAGACAAAGGGACTGGAGAGATGTAGAAAGGAGTGAAGGGCGTGCCTGGTGCTTAGCCCTTACTTCCTCTGGCTGAACTGCCAAAGGGAGAAAAACTTTGACATGGACATGAGATTCCAGTTTCTTTTTTTAACGTTTATTTTTGAGAGACAGAGCATGAGCAGGGGAGGGGCAGAGAGAGAGGAAGACATAGAATCTGAAGCTGGCTACAGGCTCTGAGCTGTCAGCACAGAGTCCGATATGGGGCTTGAACCCATGAACAGGCTCGAATTCATGAATCATGAGATCATGACCTGAGCTGAAGTTGGATGCTTAACTGGCGGAGCCACCCAGGTGTCCCTCCATTTTTAAAATAAAGTGAAGTGATGGGAGCCTGGATGGTTCAGTCGGTTGTGTCCCACTTCATCTCAGGTCATGATCTCACGGCTTGTGAGTTTGAGCCCCGTGTAGGGCTCTGTACTGACAGCTCAGAGCCCGGAGCCTGCTTTGGATTCTGTCTCTCTCTCTCTCTCTCTCTCTCAAAAATAAATGAACATTAAAACTCTCAAACACCTCTTAAAAATAAATAAATAAAATGAAGTGAGTCTTGGACAATGAGACTAGTCCAAAAAGTGACAATGACTGAAACACTAAGGTATGTGGCCAAGAAGTTAACAGATGTTTCCCGTGGAGAAAAAGGGCTTGAGAGAACAAAGACTAGGTAGGCATTACAAAAATGCAATTATTTTATACATGCTATATGTAACATGCAATATTATATATATATAAATATCTATCTATATTTTTATATATATTTATATATATATATATATATTCACATTGAACAACCCAGGTTTAACTGTGCAGGTTTGACTCCTACTGAATTTTTTTTTTGATACATTTTTTTTGATAAATGTATTTTCTCTTCTTTATGATTTTCTTTTTTTTTTTAATTTTTTTCCAACGTTTTTTATTTATTTTTGGGACAGAGAGAGACAGAGCATGAACGGGGGAGGGGCAGAGAGAGAGGGAGACACAGAATCAGAAACAGGCTCCAGGCTCCAAGCCATCAGCCCAGAGCCTGACGCGGGGCTCGAACTCACGGACCGCGAGATCATGACCTGGCTGAAGTAGGACGCTCAACCGACTGCGCCACCCAGGCGCCCCTTCTTTATGATTTTCTTAATAACGTTTTCTTTTTCTCTAGCTTTATTATGAGAATAAGGGATATGATACATATAACATACAAAATATGTGTTAATCCAGTGTTTGTACTACTGGTAGGGCTTCTGGTCAACAGTATGCTGTTAATAGTTAGGTTTTGGGGGAGTCAAAAGTTATATGAGGATTTTTGACTGAGGGGAAGGGAGTTTTGGCAGCCTAACCCACTATATTCCTCAAGGGTAAACTGAATATGAAAATGGAAAGTGTAATAAGTAGTGCCATGAAATTTGCAAACAGTGGTGAGATTTACAAGGAAGAAATGACTTCAGGCTAGGAGATCGAGAGAATTTTCACTGAGGACGTGGCCTGTACGATGATGCTCGGGAAATGGGTTGGGGCTCGGGCAACACCTACTTGGGAAACAGGGATTAAGGAGAAGGCAAGAGAGCAAAGGGGGCAAAAAAGGTACAGAACTCCTGCAGGTACAGAACTGGCCTGGAGGAATACTTTGTGGTCCAGATGGGCTGGAACATGAGCCTGTGTGAAGGGGATGATGTCACTGCATGGGCAATTTCCACCAGAGAGAGGTTACTCAGGTCGGTCATGCTGGTAGTCAGCGATCGCGTGCTGAACCAACAAAACAATAAACTGACTGGACTGCCAAGCCGCGGAACCCCCTTTTCTGTATTAAGCAATGGACAGCCAGTAAAGATTCCACTTAGAGGGGGAGGACATAGGCAGAATTATGTTTCAAGAGCACTCCTAAAGATCCTCATTCACATTTTGGGAAGAATTAGCCTCAGGTACAAGGTTTGACTAAAGAACAGGAGCAGGACCTCCGTAAGGCGCACGCTTCTGTCTCCGCACCCCTCCTTTCCAGGACCCTCGTTGACCCCCTACATCAGCACTTGCTGAGGGCTACCTTCTGTTCCTAGGTTCTTTCTGGCGTTTGCAATGTAATGTAATCCAGTTGGGCCACTTTTATCCCTTAGAAACCGTTTCTGGCGGGGCCGTGCGAGGAGACAGGCAGTAGAAGACGCCCAAGGCCTCGAGGGACGCGGAGTGCCTGAGGTGGCCCATTCCAACCTTGAAGACAAGTGCCTTTCTGTCGAGTCCTGCGGGCAAGGGTTGGCGGCGTCTGTTCCTCGTTCTCCACACGACTAGGGGGCGCCCTCGGTCCCCAACCCGCTTAGTTCCCAGGAGCGCGCTCTCCTTCGCGGCGTCTGGTTAGGCCACATCCTCGGACTCAGAAGTCGCGTCAGAGTTCTGCATCGACCAATCAGAACTGTCCATGTACTAGTGGGGGCGGGGCTGCCGAGGCAGGAGGAAGATGGCGGCGGGGGCGAGGTGAGGTGTTGGCAGTGGAAAGGGGTTCAGGCGTGGGGGGCGGGGGAACGTGGAGTGATGGCCCGCGCCGGCCGCAGGGCTGGATAAGAAGCCGTCGCACCGCGGGTGTGGGAGGGCGGGAGGAGAGGGCGCCTGGACGCCACGGGAGTATGACGGGGCTGTACGAGTTGGTGTGGCGGGTGCTGCACGCTCTGCTCTGCCTGCACCGCACGCTCACCTCCTGGCTCCGCGTTCGGTTCGGCACCTGGAACTGGATCTGGCGGCGCTGCTGCCGCGCCGCCTCTGCCGCGGTCCTAGCGCCGCTCGGCTTCACGCTCCGCAAGCCCCCGGCTGTCGGCAGGAACCGCCGTCACCACCGGCATCCGCGAGGGAGGCCGGGCCCGGCCGCCGCCCACCCCCGGCTGCGCTGGCGCGCGGACGGCCGTTCCCTGGAGAAGCTGCCAGTGCACATGGGTTTGGTGGTCACCGAAGAGGAGCAGGAGCCCAGCTTCACGGACATCGCGAGCCTCGTGGTGTGGTGTATGGCTGTGGGCATCTCCTACATTAGCGTCTACGACCACCAAGGTGAGGTCCGGCGCGGGTAGGGGGACCCGGGCGTCTCCGTCGGGGGGTACCGCACATCCGGCAGGTGTATCCGCGGCGCGCCGCGTACCGCAGCGCTCTCTGCTCTTCCAGTTGCCCCATCCCACGGCCCTTCAGGGCAAATTACGGTGCTAGCGCTTTCGAGGAAGGGAGATAAGCTTTATTGAACACAAACACCAACATCTGCGCTTCTCCACATTATTTGCCCTCCGCCCCAACCTTTTTTGTTGTTTGTTTTTTACTACACTGTTTCTTCAGAGAGATTCAAGGCACTGCTCTTAAATCATTGCTAGTCTGTGAAGGCGCATGAGCTGAGTGGTTGGGGGCAGGTAGCGTTTGAACTGGGTTTACAAAAAGTATGTGAGAGACTGGATAGGCAAAATGAAAACAGTCCCAGAGGTCTGGGATAGTGTGCAATCCTTGATCCTTAGTGGCTAACACAGTACTTGATATAGTAATTGCCGTTTTTTAAGGTTTGATTGAGGGAATGCATTTAACCATGGGGAATTTTTTAAGTACGAGAATTCACCATTTATTGGGTGGCTACAAACCTTAAGCACTGTGCTAATAAACACATTCCTTGTAATCTTACTTTTAACTCCATGGATTCTCAGGTTTAGGGGAGTAGATACATAAGTAACTTGTTGGTGAATAGCAAGAAGTGTTGGGAGTAAGTAACCACGATGAGAATGGGGGAGAGAAATTCTGAATTGGAGGAATTTGAGAAGTTCATGCAGAGGAAATGGGCTTTCCTTTGGACTGAAATGATGACTAGGAGGTCAGGTTGAGGAAGGCTCTAAATGGCAGGTTTGGATTTCAGTCAGATCCTGAAAGTAGTGTCATTTCCTTTCCTTAGATATAAAGATGTGACGATAACAATGATTTAGGTGTATGGGTATGAAGGAAAGAAAACTAATGTTTTCTTCTCTGTTCAGTAACGTAAATTACTGGTATGCTCCACAGACGCTACGGTTTGATTTTTTTTTTTTTTCCTTTAAATCTTTGTCACATAGGCAGGTGTAAGTGTAGGGTTTTGTCCGAAAGGGTACGTCAAGGTCAGACAGGAACTCTTGCAGGGTATTAGAGTCATCTTTGACTGACCTGTCACCTTCCGTGCAGTCAGCAAGGAATATAGTGACTCAGTAGTCTGTCATTATCAACTGATGATATAACCTGTAGGGTAAAGTTTAATAGGGGCTGACATTTTATGGAACTTGCCAAAGAACTGAGCAGACCAATAGAAATACAGGACTGTTAGGAAGCAACCCAGTCTTTGCTTAAACCAATGCAACAGAAACACTGTGTGGGGAAAGAAACAAGTGAAGCAGAAATGGAAATCAGTTAAAGCCATTAAACAATAGGGTGAATTAACTTATAAGTGAATCCCTTATATACGGGTGATTCTTTTAAAGCAAGTACCTTTACGTTCTAGTAGGAAATGCAGATGTATATAGCTAAATAGTTTAACTTGGTGACTGTGCCTACAGATTGTAATATTGCAACACTTTCTTCTTCTGATAATTCCTGTTCTTGAATTGCTGATATGGTCCAGAAATATCTTGTGCCATATTTGCTAAAAGAAAAGTGATTGTTGATGAACAGGAAGAAGTCAAGCTAACCAGGTATTGACTGAAAACCTGAAGGAGTTTTAAGGTTATTTCCAGGGAATTGACATAGGGCACTTTGTGCCCAACTGTAAAAGCAGTTTTCATTATTTTTAAGGGGATAATTTCATTGTTTGAAATAAGAGACTTTTGACGTACCCGTTCTTGGTGTTCGTTCATTCATTCAACAGCGACAGTTGGCTGTCTATTAACTATCAGGTATTCGTTTGGGCATGGGGTACACCAGTGCACAAAACAGACAAAAATCCCTGTGCTCATGGAACTTACACTTTAGTGGAAGCCTGACAAATATTATATAAGAGTAAAAGAGTGGTAAATTAGATCATAAGTGAAATGAGGAAAAATGAAACAGGGAATGGGAATGTTGAAAGGCAATGGTGGGGTGCAGCGTTAAGTAGGGTGGGCAAGGAAAGCCTCATTGACTTTTGAGTATCGACCTGAAAGAGGTGAGGAAACGACCTGTGGATATGTGAGAAAAGTTGTCCTTTTCAGGGGAGGTGTAGCGACTTACGCTTTATTTAGTTTTCCCAAACAAACTTTTATTTAAACCCATTTCTTTATAAGTTAAAAAAAGTCCTATTGACATATTCACAAATGCCACATCTATTGAGTACCTTATGGTGTAAAGCACTGAGATACAAAGGGATACAAGAACTTGTGTTTCTTTTTTTTTTAATTTTTTTTTTTTCAACGTTTATTTATTTTTGGGACAGAGAGAGACAGAGCATGAACGGGGGAGGGGCAGAGAGAGAGGGAGACACAGAATCGGAACCAGGCTCCAGGCTCTGAGCCATCAGCCCAGAGCCCGACGCGGGGCTCGAACTCACGGACCGCGAGATCGTGACCTGGCTGAAGTCGGACGCTTAACCGACTGCGCCACCCAGGCGCCCCAAGAACTTGTGTTTCTTAAGAAAGTTAAAGTATCTCAAGGATATCTACTAAAAATTAATATAAGCCAATATATAGATGCTAAGGGAGTGGCAGAGACTTTATTTAAGGAAAGAAAAATCCCTGCAAAGCAGGGTCACCCCCATATGCCCCTGATAAGGAAGGAGGTGACACTTGAGCTAGGCTTTGCCAAAGTAGGTAGAATTTGGATTAGCATGAACAGCAGTGTTCTCTCTCCCTCCCTGCTCTGTATGTGACTAGGGAATTCCCTTTGGGTGGCATTCCTATCAGACAAGCCTTAACAACGGTGCTGAGGACTGTGGGGAGCAGTAAATATAAGCAAGTGCTTATAAAGAAAACTTGAGAAATGAGGTAGGGTGAAGGTTTCCATGGCTGTTCCAGTTATTTACCCCGGGGCATAGTGTTTTAAAACAACAGCTTATATGTTGACTCAGTTCAGTTGGTCATTTCTTTTTGGGGGTTGGTCACTCATAAGGTTGTGGTCAGATAGTGGCCAGGACGTAAAAATTTCTTGTCATGAGTCTGATACCTGGTTTGTAATGGCTGGAATAGATGAGGGCAGGTTGGTCATCTGTCTTCACACAGTCTTTCTACCTGACAGGCTTAGGCTTCCTCATTAATAGTGGCCTCAGGGTAGTCAGATGGTAGAGCTGGCTTCTCCCAGAAAAAGTTCTCAAAGACCTAGCCAAAGGCCAAAGCTTACACGGTTTCTTTGACTTAGCTTAGGAAACCATGCAGTGTTACTTTTGCTGTACTCTCTTGGTTTGAGACATCCCAGGTCTGGCCCAAATCAAGAAAATGGTGAAATAGACTTTACCGCTCATTGAGAAAATAGCTTATCCAGAAAGGTGCAAGGGAGACAGGTGTGGGAAGGATGGGGGTTAGGCAGGGGGATTGATGGCAGGGATCTCGGAGACGAGCTACTGTACCTTCTTACATCTTTCCCTGTCCTGTACCCTGTCACTTAAAAATTTGAGTTTAAGTAAGTATTCATTCTAATTAATTATAATTGAATCTAGATTATATTTTATTCTTGGACTTAAAAAACCCCTTGATATTTACTTTGGTTTGACTGCCAGCAAACTGAACTTTTTATTTTCATTTACCTGCCATATTTCTTGATTGTGATAATTTCTGCCAGTAATTCTTTCACATATTAGAAATTGGAGTTGTTTTCTCAGGATTTCTTAAGCCCAGAATTCTAGTAAAGAGGTTCACCTAATTTGTCTACATGATTATAATTGAAGAAATGACCATAATTGGGATGGCACAAAACCTGGAGTTCAGGGACTTTACCACCTTAGGGGCGTTGTGCTGGCCTGGATCTCACTTGAAGTATGCTGGGCTCCACATTATCTGGGTATGTATTATTCATCTTCAGTGATGAAGCCTGTTCTTCGGCCCAGTTATATTGGTGCCATGTTGGGGACCTTGCTGTAGGGCAGTATTTTTCAAAATGTGGCCTGTGGACCATCTGAGAATGAGTTTTTGGGAATACTTGTAAAAACTACAGATTTAACACAATTACTGATCAGACTGAATTAGGGGAGTGGGACCTCATCTCTTTTTACCCAACTGCCTATATACTGCCTTTGTGCCTTGAAGTTTGACCCTAACACAAATTGAGGGATGCTCTGCTGCTTGCCTTGCCTCAAAGTATTCATTCTTCATGTTCCTTGTCATGAATGAGGAAATCTGGGTAGGGTTTTAGTATTGCTCGTTATAAATTGGAGTGATCTAGGATAAGGCATTGCCTTCCGTGTGAGGATCCAGCAACAAGCAAACAGAAATCTTTCACGATGCTCTTTCTAGTGTTACTTCCGTAGTTGTAAATGTGTACTAGGTGTCTTCTGAAATTGGTTTTGGGTACATATTTCTCACACTGGCATTAAAAATGTCTGTCCAGTGTACTCACGGCTTCCCTAACCTACTTCTCACATTTTATATACCTTTTGCCTCATCCACATTTAGGTTACTTGATGTTACTTGATCCACATTTAGGTTACTCCCCGGAATGGCTCTCCTCCTTTTCCTGAGAAATGGCTGTCTACCTGTCAGAAGGCTGTCATAGATCCTTGTAAGTCTATCCTGTCACCTCTTAAATAGTCTCTCTTGACTATTCCATTCCTAATCTTGCTCTTTTCTTGAATCTCCTCAGAACTTTGCATCTTGAAAGGTATTTAGATTTTCTAAAATAGTAATCATGTATATGTGCCTCAATTTTCTTACTAGATTTAGGCTCCACAGATACTGTCCATCCTTCTCATCTTTGCTTCTCCTACAGCGTGTAGGTAGCTTGGTGTTCTCCATGTAATTTGTTTCTGAGCACAAGTACCCAGGAACCTTAGAATAATGGAAGGAAACGAACATAGTTTCCCCTAGTTACATATTTGGCACACTGACGGAGATGCTGTTGGGAAGCATGGTCTTACTAAATACTTCTTGTTCTCCTTATGTTGAAATACAGAGTTGGAAGGAGGGTTGAAAATCCACTTGTACTGTGATTACATGTTGACACAATGAGCAGTACAAACTAGGCTACTTGTCTTCCCTCATGTGGAAACTCATGGAAGGCAACATCTGTTCCTAATCTTCCACCTTTGTGTAGTTCACATCTTGTACATAATTTCAAATATATCCTAGCATCCTGGAACGTCATCTTCATTTTGTGCCAGAGAGTTAGCTACCTGTCAAAAGGCTATCATCAATTCTTATAACGTCCGTTCTGTTACTTCCTAGGTAACCTCTTGACTTATTATTCCATCCCCAGTTTTGCTGACTTTGAAAAGCTTTATTCTGCTTTTGGCAACTTTTGAAATGACCTTCTCTTGAGTACCCTTCTGGTTAACCATAGTACTGGATCTATTTATGAAAATAAACCTTTACTTAATAGGAATAATTAGTCTTTGTTGAATTCTTTCTGTGCAAAGAAGTCCGTTAAACCCTTAGCAGTTTTACAAATCAAGAAACTGAGACTGAGAAAGCTAAGAACCTATATCTGGTAAGGAACAGGTCTAGAATTTGAACTAAATCTTATTCCAAAGCTTTTATACTTAACCATTTTGCTATACTGACTTACACTCCTAAGAGAATGGGACTACAATAGTCACTTTTAGTACTGTTCCTAAGTATGTTAGGTCATCTGAAAGCCTCGGTAAAGTGGTACTTATCTACAGGTGATAGAAATGATTTGTAACATAATATGAAGGCAAATAGAATTTTCTTCCTACCACTAATATAAACGTTCATCCTGTGACTGATAGGACGCTTTTTTTATTATTTTTTTTAAATTTTTAAAAAATTTTTTCATTTTTTGAGAGAGAGAGAAAGAGACAGAGCACAAATAGGGGAGGGGCAGAAAGAGAGGGAAATAGAATCAGAAGCAAGCTCCAGTCTCCGAGCTGTCAGCACAGAGCCTGACACGGGGCTTGAACCCGCAAACCGCGAGATCATGACCTGAGCCAAAGTCGGACGCCCAACCGACTGAGCCACCCAGGCGCCCCATAGGACACTTTTTTAATCAACTAAACGTAATATCATGGTACTCCTGCTCTGTACTGAACTGTTTCTTTGTCAGGTGAGCAGAGTCTGTGAAGATACTCTCATTTTTAAAATGTGTACCCAGGGGCTGAGAGAGGCCACATGGCTTGTTAATTTTACACACCTATCCTGCTGAAGAGCTGGGACTTGAAACACAACACTCGTTCCATTATGCTGTGCCGCCATCACACACATACCTTCCCTGCTACAACACGCTGATTCCTAATCCTGGGGCTCTCTCTTGAAATAAAACTGTTTAATGGTGTATAAGATTTGTTTTTTTTAGGACTGCTTTAGTCATATAAAATTTTAATGGTAGTTTTTTTTTTTAAATTTTAAATAATTGCTCCATCAGTATTATATTTTCTTCTCTGAAGATTGCCTCTGATAGTTTTGTAAATGGATTGTTAGAGAAATTAAGTGAAGGTAGCCACTAGGTAACTTACTTAAGTGTCTAGTTTAAAAGGAAAAAAGGTAGGCCATTTTGAAGGACAGGCATTTATTTTTAAAGAAGTATTACATTAATTCCATAGCTGATGAGATGCTTTATAACTAGGAGAGATTGTTTTAGTGTTTATCTCACTTTTCTGTCTTCCCTTCCTGTATCCTTATAAATACTTGATGTTAGTTATATCTTAAAGTCTGTTTCTGTAGAAAGGAGGGAATAACCATGGTAAAAATTCTAATTTCAGTTAATTTTTTTTAATGTTTGTGTATTTTGGGGGGAGGGGAGAGGCAGAGAGAGAAGGAGACACAGAATCTGGAGCAGGCTCCAGGCTCTCAGCTGTCAGCACAAAGCCTGATATGGGGCTCGAACTCACGAACCACAAGATCATGACCCGAGCTGAAGTCGGATGCTCAACTGACTGAGCCACCTAATGCCCTGTAATTTCATATTTCAAAGAAAATATGTTAAATATGTGCTTTAAAAGTCTCATTTTATGGAATTGATTATTCATTTCACATAAATTTTAGAAGAAGCAGGATTTAAGGAATAGAGATAAGATTTGCTGACTGAATATTTGTCTAATTAAACTCCTTACTTGCTTTCCTGAACTTGAAAAAAGTATGTATGTCATGGGTGTATTAGCCAGTTAACGTGTGCATGAGTTGAGTGAAAGAGTAGACTATATTGTAACCTATAATTCTAAAATGTCATTTCGATTGATATAGTAAAGATTTCAAAGGACTCCAGTAAGGTACCTGAATATAGCATATAATCGAATGGGTGGATAGAGCATGCTTAATTCGACTCTCTTTGAAACGTACGTATGCTTGGATTTCTTCCTGTCTTGCTATGTGTTCCTTCTGAGCCTCTGGCTTCTCATTTTTTTCACTTCTAAATGTTGGGGTGTCCTAGAGTATTGTGCTGCATATATGCCTTTGTCCTTCTGTTGTTCTTGCTATCTCCTAGGTCAAGGGTCAACAACTTTTTCTTAAAGGGCCAGCTAGTAAATATTTTAGGTTAGTGGGTTATGGGTTCCTGTGAAAACTACTCAACTCTGCCAATGAGGCCAAAAAGCAGCCATAAAAGAATGGATGTGGCTGTGTTCCCATAGCAGTAGTTTGCTGATCCCTGTCCCAGATGATTTCTCTAACCTTATCATTTTAAAAGTCCTTTAAATGCTCATACCCAGATTTGTATCTCCAGTCCTTATCTCTCCCATAATTCCAGATTCCTATATCTAATTCACTGCCTAACAGGTTTACTTTTATTAGGCATCTCAGGTACTTAACATGTCCAAACCATGTCTCGAATTTCACTCCCCTCAGACCTCTCTCACAGTTTTTCCCATCTTAAAACATACTAGTAAGTGCTCAAGCTAAAAACGTAGATGTCTTCTGTGAGTCTCTTACATTACATTCCACCTATAATCTACCAACAGGCCTCCCTGGCCCTACTTCTAGAATATGTTCCAAATTGGATACTTGTTTTGGTTTTTCGTTGTAGCCACCTCAGTTTGAGTTATCATTATCTTTCACCTGGATTATTGCTGTAGCCACCTGATTGGTCTTCGTTTATATTCTGGCCCCTGTATAATCCATTCTTTACTCACCAGCAAAGTGATCTTTCTTGATAACGTCATTTAAGCTCTGAGTAAAACCTTCCAATGGCTTCCCGTTGTACTTGGAATGTTTTCTCAGCTCATTACCAAGGCCCACAGACCCCTTTGTATTACCCCTTTGCCTGGCCTCATATGATGCCCTTCATTCCACTTAATTTCTATGTTCACCAATTATATTGGCAATATGTTTTATTTTCCTTGAATATGATGAAAACCTAAATGCTGAGAGAATATGCAATAGCTCTAGTAGTAATCTTAGTCCTGGAAGTATTGATTTTTATATTTTGAGAGCTGGAACACATCAGCAAAGGCTTTTCTGTTAAATAATGCAATTGTTATAATAATCATGAGATTAGCACCAAGGAAGAATACATGTTATATAAATGAAAAAAGCAGGATATAAAATTGCATAATCATATAGGCCAGTATTATACATGGGTGGGAACAAAGACTAGGAAACACTAAAAACTGGAAGTGTTATGGTGATGAGGTTAGGGAATATTCAGTTTAGGATGAATGGTTACCTTATTGTCTAAATGTTGAGCGTCTTAAGTAGTTTTTAATACTAGAATTCAAGATAGATATTTCTTAGAATATGAGAAGTTTACATTTGGCCCCAAAAGTGTGTAGCTAATGTTTGTCAAGAAATACTAAAAACATTGTAGTCTTTCTGAGGTCCAATTTTTCTGGCATAATATTTTATTTATTTTTTTATGGAAATTGTAGATGTTTGTGTGTGTGTGCATGTGCATGTTTTAAAAGATAGTTCTCTTGGGGCGCCTGGGTGGCGCAGTCGGTTAAGCGTCCGACTTCAGCCAGGTCACGATCTCGCGGTCCGTGAGTTCGAGCCCCGCATCAGGCTCTGGGCTGATGGCTCAGAGCCTGGAGCCTGTTTCCCATTCTGTGTCTCCCTCTCTCTCTGCCCGTCCACCGTTCATGCTCTGTCTCTCTCTGTCCCAAAAATAAATAAACGTTGAAAAAAAAAAATAAAAAAGATAGTTCTCTTATATATATTATGTATATACACACACACACACACACACACACACACACATACAGTTTACACTTAGGAAATTGAGAATACATGAGGTATAGTTGTAGAGCAACAAAATATAAAATTCTTGAAATCATTATTGCAAAATCTTATGTTTTCTTTTTTCTTTTAATAAAACTTTTTTTAATGTGTATTTGTTTTTGAGAGAGAGAGAGAGCGAGCGAGCATGAGCAGGGGAGGGGCAGAGAGAGAGGGAGACACAGAATCCTAAGCAAGATCCAGGCTCTGAGCTGTCAGCACAGAGCCCGACACGGGGCTCAAACTCACAAATGTGAGATCATGACCTGAGCTGAAGTTGGACACTTAACTGACTGAGCCACCCAGGCACCCCAAACTTATTTTTTCTTAATTCAAATAACTGTCAGCCCTGTGAAACCTCCTTAAGAGTCTTTTAAAAAAGAGCTCTAGTTCTAGTTTTTTCCAAAGATACTGCTTATTTGTAAAAAGGCCAGTTTTATATATTTAATAGAGTTCAACTTTTAGGGAGGGGAATTCAGAATTTAATGGGTGTATTAGTAAAGTGGGTTTAGCATCATTGGTTTATCAATGTTAGAAATAGTTACTGAACTGAATAATTAGAATCCAGGAGACCTGGATTCCAGGCCAAAATCTTAGACTCTTGGCCAAGGACAGTTGCTTGACCTTTTTGGGTCTCTTTCTCATCTGTGAAAGGATGGTTTAAAATAATTATTTCAGGGGCGCCTGGGTGGCGCAGTTGGTTGGGCGTCCGACTTCAGCCAGGTCACGATCTCCCGGTCCGGGAGTTCGAGCCCCGCGTCAGGCTCTGGGCTGATGGCTCAGAGCCTGGAGCCAGTTTCCGATTCTGTGTCTCCCTCTCTCTCTGCCCCTCCCCCGTTCATGCTCTGTCTCTCTCTGTCCCAAAAATAAATAAACGTTGAAAAAAAAATTTAAAAAAAAAAAAAAAAAAAAGAAAAAAAAATAATTATTTCAGCTTATTACTGTATAATTCTGTAAATTACGATTTTCTGAAAAATGTATTCACAAATGTTTTTCCCTTAGGTCAGTTATTTCTGAGCGAATGTAGTCTCAACTTCCTTTTACATAAAATGACTTTTGTCATAGTTTCTTTTATTACACCATTTTGGTGTTAGTTTAGATTCTGTGAAGGCAAACAAGATGAAGTGTGATATGAGAAAAAGAGCTCTGCAAGTATGAATACTTGCCTAATACCATACTATGATATTAGTGGAGGAATTGCCTATCATAGACAAAGGCACTCATATCTTTCTGCGTTTCTTGTGTATCATGAGAAGTATGTATGTGTAGACTTTGAATCCTGAAGAAAATTTTAAGATGATAGTATTGCCTATGGGTAAGTGAGATAGGCAGCATAGCATATAATCAGATTTCTGGAAGGGGCAAGCTGTGAGTGATCAGGAATCGTCTTACTGATACTCTGTTTTATCTATACACTTCTCAGAAACTATACTTGTGCATTTAATTTCTCCATCCAAATTAGCTGAGACAAAGGTTGTGTTTAAAATAACTTTATGAACTTCTTTATGAAAGATACTTGGTAACTGTGGCTCTGTGTATTCTTCCTTTTTAACAGAATTTCTGCCTGTATGCAATGAGGAAGTGCCTGTTTTTATTGTGAGAGGTTCCTGGAAACTTCTTAAAAATTCCACTTAGTGACCTATCCATTTAGGTTTTGTTGTTAGGTGGCACTTTGTGCACTGATTAATTCAGTTTATTAAATAAACATTGAACTCCTGCTATGTGGAAGGCACCTTAAGGGAAAAGAAATGAGTAAGCCAGAAGTTCACAAGGAAGACTACAGTTCAGTAGGGGGATTAAGCTGTAATTATGGTACAAAGTAGAATCTCGTTTATTATGGAGTTTGAACAAAATGTGTGTATTTGGAGGAGGTAAGGGTGAGTCAGAGTAGGAATGGGGCATATCTGGCTGGGGGATTGGGAAGAGTCTCTTAAGAGTAAGTGACATTTTAGCTGGCCTGTGAAGAGTTTGTAGGTGTGGGGCTGGGGAAGTAACATAAAGGATGGAGGTTGGGCTCATGTCATATGTTTTGAGGGGAATATACGACAGTTCTAATTTGCTGGGGACAGAGTACTACAGAGAAATAAATTCATTTGTTTCGTAAACATTATTTCCACCCACCAAGTGTGGAAGCGTAGGCTGGAATCTTAATGCTGATCTGAGCAGTTTGTTCTTAGTATATTAAGCATTTTGGGAGCCATTGAAGATCCTAAATTGGAATATGTCAGGATTAAAGATGAACCCAAAGATTAATCTGGTTGTCAATCTAGTGATACATGCTAGAAGGGGCAAGAAGACCCATTGGAAGATCATGTAATTGTAATATTTTAATGAAAAAGAAAAACTTGAAACAGTTGGGGACAATGGACAAATGGAAATGGATAGGGGAAATATTGCTGTATGAGTATATGGGTTTAGCATGTTAATAGGGCATTGGAAGTGGTAGTGAAAATACTAGAGTAGAGAAGATGTTTGGGTCCCTGGGCAGGTAGTGATGCCTTTATTAGAAATAGAACAACACGGGGCAACTGGGTGGCTCAATTGGTTAAGTGTCTGACTTCGGCTCAGGTCATGATTTCATGGTTCCTGGATTTGAGCCCTGCATTGGGCTCTCTGCTGTTAGCACAGAGCCTGTTCAGATCCCTTGTCCCCTTCTCTCTCTGCTCCTTCCCCACTTGCATGCACACATAAACACACTCTCTCTCTCTCTCTCTCTCAAAAATAAACAAACAAAAAAAAGGAACTAAAACAACAAAAAAGGCTGGTGTTTTTTTTCTTTTTAATTATATAGTTTTACCCCAATTACCATTTTAAATCCCCTGTTGTCCTATCACCCTTGTACATTCCCTGTTGGCATATAGCCTATTCCCT
Organism: Prionailurus bengalensis; assembly: GCF_016509475.1. NCBI lineage: Eukaryota > Metazoa > Chordata > Mammalia > Carnivora > Felidae > Prionailurus > Prionailurus bengalensis. The sequence goes on from NC_057349.1 coordinate 106,130,558, forward strand.
TCCAAGCTTGGTTCCTAAGTGCATATAAATTTTACAGTTATGGTACTGCTCCATTTTTTTTTTTAAACTTGATATAGGGGTACCTGGGTGGCTCAGTCGGTTAAACATCTGAGTTTGGTTCAGGTCTTGATCTCACAGTTCATAGGTTTGAGCCCTGTGTCAGGCTCTGTGCTGATAGCTCAGAGCCTGGAGCCTGTTTCTGATTCTGTGTCTCCCTCTCTTTCTGCCCTTCCCCTGCTCGCGCTCTGTGTCTCTCTCAAAAATAAACATTTAAGAAAATTAAAAAAAAACAAAACAACTTCATATAAGTGTTTGAGAGCTAGTTTTATTTAAAAAAAAATTTTAAGTTTATTTGTTATTTTGAGAGAGGGAGAGAGACAGTATGAGCAGGGGAGGGGCAGAGAGAGAGAGAGAGGGAGAGAGAGAGAATCGCAGGCAAGCTCTGCATTGTCAGCTCGAGACCAGAGCTGGGGTTCGGATTCACGAACTGTGAGATCATGATCTGAGCCGAAGTTGGACACTTAATCGACTGAGCCACCCAGGCTCCCTGAGAACTAGCTTTAAGAGATCAGCTGCTATGTTTTAGGTATGTTTCAGATGCTTACAGAACTTCTGGGTACAATGAACTGGAATTTTCTTTTTTTTTTTTTTTTTAATGTTTATTTATTTTTGAGAGAGGAAGAGACAGAGCATGAGCAGTGGAGGGGCAGAGAGAGAGGAAGACAGAATCCGAAGCAGGCTCCAGCTGTCAGCACAGAAGTGGGGCTGGAACTCACGAACCGTGAGATCATGACCTGAACTGAAGTAGAAGGCTTAACCAACTGAGCCACCCAGGCACCCCTGAACTGGAATTATTAAATGCTGATCCTTGTTTTTACTTAAAATTTTAATGTTTTGTTCATCATGGGATGTTTTTGCATTAAGTTGTTGAAGATAATGCGTTATTCTTTATCTTAGAGTTTTTTGATGCCAACTTAAGTTTTGCTTCACTTATCTCACCTTTGTCCTGGCCCTGAGTGGTTTTAAAGTCCCATGAGTGACTAGACTCAGAGAAAGAGGAGCACATGGACAGAAGGAGAAGGCTGAGTTAGCAATTCTAGGAGTAATCTTCCAGTTAGAAGTGGGAAGAGGAAAAGGATTCAGTGCAAAGGGAGAAGGGGCCATTCAAGGCGCAGGCTGGGAGTAGAACCAAGAAAGGGAGTTTAGACAAGTTGTGGGGTAAGGATGGAATTTTGAGAATGGAGCAGCTTGGTCATTAATGGTAACACTTCAGAAAGATTGAGAAGGAAAGGATACAGATTGAAAAGAGGTAGTGACCATTTTGGTGACAAAGAATGTCATCCATTGATTTGGAGAGAGCAAGAGTTCCTGAAATGTGTTTCTATTTTAATCTGGAAGCTAAGGCAGAGATGAGTGAATTAGTGAGCACTGAAGTATAGGTCTTTGGAGTATTGAAGGAAGGGATCAGTGTCCTGTAAATAGACAAAAGCAAGGGTTCCTAGTGGTGGGTTACTATTAAAATGAATAAATCTACATTCTAGTAAGTTCATATGTTCTAACAGTGTTGTGGAGATTTTACATTGTTTTTGAAATTCATAAGCCTTCCATAATTTATTTATTCTTTTATTTTATTTTATTTTATTTTATTTTATTTTTTTATTTTATTTTATTTTATTTTATTTTTTGAATTTACATCCAAATTAGTTAACATATAGTACAACAATGATTTCAGGAGTAGATTCCTTAATGCCCCTTACCCATTTAGCCCATCCCCCCTCCCACACCCCTTCCAGTAACCCTCTGTTTGTTCTCCATATTTATGAGTCTCTTATGTTTTGTCCCCCTCCCTGTTTTTATATTATTTTTGTTTCCCTTATGTTCATCTGTTTTGTCACTTAATGTCCTCATATGAGTGAAGTCATATGATACTTGTTTTTCTTTGACTGACTGATTTCGCTTAGCATAATACCCTCCAGTTCCATCCACGTAGTTGCAAATGGCAAGATTTCATTCTTTCTGATTGCCGAGTAATACTCCAGTGTATGTGTGTATACACACACACACACACACACACACACACCCCATATCTTCTTTATCCATTCATCCATCCATGGACATTTGAGCTTTTTCCATACTTTGGCTATTGTTGATAGTGCTGCTGTAAACATTAGGGTGCATGTGTCCCTTCGAAACAGCACACCTGTATCCCTTGGATAAATGCCTAGTAGTGCAATTGCTGGGTTGTAGGTTAGTTCTAGTTCTATCTAGTTTTTTGAGGAACCTCCATCCTGTTTTCCAGAGTGGCTGCACCAGCTTGCATTTGCATGCCTTCCATGATTTATATCTATGATATAGACCAAAGTGTGGTCTAAATCATTTTTTATTTTTTACTTGCATAAACAACTGGAAGTCTTGTAACATTAATAAGCCTGTATCATGTAGCTGTCTTATAGTACATGCTTTTGTGTCATACATGTGAATTTTATGACTGACTTGAACATAATGTTAATATCCTACACATCTGTATTGTTGCACAAGTATTGCTGTCCTCAACATTGTTTTCCAATAGCTTCTGATATTAATCACCTTCCTTTAAAATTTTTGTTTGTCTTTGGGACTATGTATTTTTTGTTGCTTTACATATGGGTACTACTCAGTGTTCACTTTTATACTTCCTAGCTTTTGGTCTTATGACTGTGGGCTTTCATAAGGTGCCACAGCCTTAGCCCCCTGCTCTTCTTCACGTATGCTTCTTTACCTTTGCAGATCTTATTTTTCACTTCTTGTGTGTCTGTCTGGCTTCACCTTAAGGAAGGTGACTCCCAAATGTGTGTCTGTATCCCCATCTTTTGTTATGTTACCTTCCCAGCCTTACCCCTGTAGAATTCTCCTAATTCTCCATGGGCTGGATGAAATGTCACTTACCCTAAAGAGGTCTTTTTAAGTCCCCTAGTCAGTCTCTGACTGTTGCCTTCTTTCGGCAGACATTTATTTGCTGAGTGTCTGTTCTGTGCCAGGCACTGTGCTAGCCCCTGGTGAGCAAACACAGTTAAGATCTCTACCCACATGGTGCTTATATCACCTCTTTTGGTTTTTTGTTTTTTTGTTTAAGTACGCTCCACACCCAGTGTGGGGCTTGAACTCATGACCGTGAGATCAAGAGTTTGATGCTCTATGGACTGAGCCACCCAGGCGTCCCTATATGACCTTTTTTGAATGTCCTTCCTTCACTTGTCTTAATCACTTTTTCAGTACCCCTGCCCAAATATTCTATCATCAGGTGTCTAAAACTTAAGGTTATGTTTTCCTTCAAACCAGTTCTCTGCTAGAAATTCCACACTTTAAACAAAAGTTATTATTTTCTTTTAGCTAGGATTAATGCCATGGAATTTTCTCTGTTCACCTCTCATTAAGTCATGCTTTTCATTCTCTCAGTTCTTTTGTAATGAACTCCTTCCATTGTTTCATCAAATTACGAATGGACTATTGCAGTATTCTGCTGCCTGACCTTCTCTATACCGTTGCCAGGTTAGTTTTCCTAAAGTTATAAATTTCCACCTTCCCACATGGCTTAGAAATTGTTGGTTACCCACTTGGTAGGCAACATGAAATGAAAATTAGGTCTGTCCCCTTTTCTCAAATCCTTTGCACCAGCAACATTTGTCTGTCTTTTGAGTATTCAGTGTTTTTTTCTTAAACATTTTCCCAAACTAAATATCCTCTCCATCGCCTTTAACTTTCTAAGGTTGAAGCTCAGTTTTCTAACTTACGAAAGCTCAGCTCAAGTCTTGCTTATTTTACAAAGCTTTCCCTACCAAAAGAAACTTTTTTTTTTAACCTTTGAACTGCTATTACACATGGACTAGCAACATAATGTGTATACAGCATATTCACCAGATTGTGTTATTTTATATATTTTTAACTATATTCTCTTTCCCAGTTAATCTTTGAAGTACTTTAAAGTCAGATCTGACTGAGAGTACAGAGTAGGAACACTTGGTAAAGATCGAAAAGGCAATGACTGGTAAAAAAGCTGCCCCTCTGAAAATAGCTAAATAGTTGTCACTTGTTTTTAGTTAGAACTCTCTTCATTAGTTTCATGTTAAATTTATGCCACATAGTTACTTCATCTTTTTCAATGACATAATAACCATTAAAAGTTTTAGCTGTTTTGGTGCATGGTTGAAGGAACAAAAACAGTTTTAGGTAGTGTATTTCCATGCTTTGCTGGAATTTACTAAATTTTGATTTTGTTACTTTTGTGTATTCTCTCTATTTTCTACATGATTCTCTTTTTTAAAAAATTTTTTAATGTTTATTTTTGAGAGAGAGAGCATGAGCAGGGGAGGGGCAGAGAGGGAGAGGGGGGACACAGAATCCAAAGCAGGTTCCAGGCTCTGAACTGTCAGCACAGAGCCCGACGCGGGGCTTGAACTCACGAACCGTGAGATCGTGACCCGAATCGAAGTCAGATGCTGAACCGACTGAACCACCCAGGCGTCCCTACATAATTCTTAATAGTTCCTCTTACCATTAAAACAACGAATCGGGGCGCCTGGGTGGCTCTGTCGGTTGAGCGTCCGATTTCGGCTCAGTTCATGATCTTATGGCTCATGAGTTTGAGCTCCAGTCAGGCTCTTTGCTGACAGTTCATACTGTCTCTCTCTGTCTCTCAAAAATAAATAAACATTAAAAAAATAAAAAATAAATAAAACAATGAATCAAATAGAAGTAATAATATTGAATGCACGTAGTGGGTCTGCAAGGAAAGTGCATTGGGCTGGGAGTCCACAAGATAAGGGCTCTGGACCACTGCCACAGTTACAGACTCTTGAACAAGTCTCTTAAGGACTCTGGGTCCCAGTTTCTTAATCTGTAAATGAAAATTTCAAGTAAAAGATAGCTTAAAATTTCCTTCTAGGTGTAAATTTTTTATCATACTCATATTGGCTCCAAGTAGTCACCTCTATCCTTTTTTTTTTTTTTTTTTTTTTTTTTTTAATGTTAGCCTGACTCCAGACTCTTATGTTAAGAGTTTTGTTTTGTTTTTCTTTTAGACTCCGGTTGAGGCATAGTCAGCAATGCTTCATGTGGAGTTTGTTCAGTTCTGGGTGCAGTGATGTTTTCACAGCAAACATCCATTAATTGTTGAAGAGGATAAATTAACCTAGTTGGGATTTACTTGCTTTTTTTCTTTTTAAGGTATTTTCAAAAGAAATAATTCCAGATTAATGGATGAAATTTTAAAACAACAGCAGGAACTTCTGGGTTTAGATTGTTCCAAATATTCACCAGAGTTTGCGAATAGTAATGACAAAGATGATCAAGGTAAGCGCGAGTATCAAATTGAGTATCTAACTTACACAGATGTATTTTGTGTTTCAAGGCAGGTCCTGTCACTCATTCATTCATTTTGCGCTGTTAGTCTTTATTGTCACGCTTCTTTTATCATCAGATTTAGACTTTTCTTTCTTCATCTTCTTCAAAGAATTTTCAGAAAAAGATAAAATCGTGACTTTCATAGATATTAAAAAATACACACATGTTAAAGATTTTATTTAACTAATGAATAACCAGGAACCAGGCAGATTTTGTAACCAGTTCAAAGAGAGTCCAAAGGATGGACACACTTACAGGTAAGTAATATTGCAATGAATGTGTAAATGGAGGCAAAACTGGTTTTTCTTTTGGGTTAGAGGGAAGATAATTGAACCTCTACCAGACAAGAAAGAATTTGCATTCTTGTCTATAGAGAAGAATTTGGCATTCCTGTCAGGTACCTAGAATCCTGTCAATTATAAAATAGCTCCCACAGAATCAGATTCTGATAAGGTAGACAGTGCCTGTTTCATTGAAACACATTTTTTCCCCTATATTCTTCGTTTTTATCTTTTGTGTTACTGCTAACTGTACTATGATTGTAGATGGCATTTTAGGTGAGTGAAAATTGTAAACTAGCGTATGATTCCTATTTTCTAGAGGATTTATTCAGAGATACAAGGTCTTTGAGTACTTTGAGAGGAAGGTACTATATAAATATACACACAAATGTGATGTGTGGGTCCTTTCAGAGGAGAGTAGATAAGTATGTTTTCATGTTCCATTTGAAGGACTTAAATGATCCATGTTTACTATAAGAACTATACTTTTATTTTAGTCTGAACTTAATATTTCTTGAAACAGATTTTGAAATATGTCTGGAACAGGATTTTTTTTTTTAATAACTTGTTTGTTTTTTCTTTCAGTTTTAAATTGCCAATCGGCAGTGAAGGTGCTCTCCCCAGAAGATGGAAAAGCAGATATTGTGAGAGCTGCTCAGGACTTTTGCCAGTTAGTAGCCCAGCAGCAAAAGAGATCCACAGATTTGGATGTAGATATGTTTGGCAGTTTACTTAGTAAGTCATATATAGACAAATATATATGTTTTCAGTTGTGTCCTACAACTGTACGTGGTTTACGAGGGTACACTATGAAGGAGAGCATCTGAGTTCCTTTTGCACTATAAAGCCTGATTTTGTTGTTGTTGTTGTTGTTGTTACACTTGTAATGTTTCTGAAATTTTGAAGCCCCACATGTTGAAAATGATTTTGAGATAATGAGATTTGTAGTCAGCTCACTTGCAAGAGAACTTACTGGTAAAGGAGAGGATATAAGAGGATTTTGCGGGGGGCTGATGAATGTTCTTGAATATCGGACTTCTGCTTGTCAGCCTTCCTGTGGGATGTTTTCCTACACCGTGAGTTTTCCAATTCTCCAGACACCACATGGGTGTCCAGCAGTTCAATTCACTTCTGACACTAACCACCCAGAGACAGTGTTTGACTCTGTAGGTTGAAGGGCTCAGTCACACAAAACGGCCCCCACTTCAGATGCCAGTTGCAGTTTTCATGCCACCTGTACAGGCCACCTGATCAACTACCTATAACTAGGGGGTTCCTATGACTCTCTCCTAAGGTTTGCTAATTTGCTAGAATGGCTCCCAGAACTCAGGAAGGAACTTGACTAAACTTTATGTTTACCAGTTGATAATAAAGGACACAACTCAGGAGCCGTCCAGCGTAAGAGGCATACGGGGCCAGGTATCGCCAGGGGATGCAGTCATCTTCCGTGACCTCTCTGGGCTCATCACCCTCTCAGCACCTCAGTGCATTCACCAACCTGGAAGCTTTTGGAACGCTGTCATTTAGGGGATTTTGTAGAAGTTCCTTTATGTTAGCATGATTGATGAAATCATTGACTATTAGGGATTGAACTCAGTCTCCAGCTCTTCTCCCCTACCTGTAGGTTGAAAGGGCCGGAAGTTGCAGCCCTCTAATCACATGACTGGTTTCCCCAGCAACTAGCTCCCATCCTAAAGCTATCCAGAGGCCTGCCCAGAGTCACCATTAACAGAAACCCAGCTGTGGTGAAAGGGGGCTTATTACGAATAACACAAGATACTCCTCTCACTCCTATCATTCAGGAAATTCCAAGGATTTTAGGAGCTCTGTGCTTGGAACCTGGACAGAGACCAAACATATTTTTTTTTATTATAATATCGCACTCCTCTTATGTTTCTTTTTAGTTTGAACTATCTGTTAAGTTTGAATTTAACAGCTATTTAGGAGGCAGTCCCAAGAATATAATCTTATTAGCATTCGTGACTTTATTTTTAGTGTTCTTTCTGTTATGTGATATGAAATATACTCACTGTATTTGTCATGTTATACCAAATATAACATTATAGGGTTTTTTTTCCTTCAACTATTTATGAAAGCCTTTAATTTGTTTATTCTCTGTAGAGCCTCCTAGGAACCTTTTGCTTCAACTTTATGGTCCTTCTGCTTACTGGCATTATCCTTGATCCTTTTGTTTTTTTGTTTTTTGGGTTATTTTCTTTTGTTTGGGAGTGGGCGGAAGGGTAGGAGAGATGGGTTGGGGGGAGGCTCGTAAGTAGGCTGCTTGCCCAGCACAGAGCCTGATGTGGGGTTCGATTTCAGGACTCGTACGTCATGACCTGAGCCAAAATCAAGAGTCAGATGCTTAACCAACTGAGCCACCCAGGCACCCCATCCTTGATCTTTTGAAGAAAGGCAATGGTTCTAACAAGTTTATGTCCATTAATAGTTTCTATAGCTATGCAATTTCAGACATACATTTTTTGTTCATTCAAATAGGGTCTCCATTTACCTTACTTATTAATCATGCATTTTTTTTTTTTTTTTTTTTTTTTTTGTCTAATTCAGTCATTTACTTGACTCTCCATTCTTGTTTCTTCCACATTGACACATGTTCATCATACAGCACATTTGCTCTCTGGCCTCCGGTCTCACCAACTCCTGTCTTTCACTGACTACTCATTTCTTCCCCTACTCTGGTATTCTCTCTCATTGCCTGGCTGCATTTAAGCTGAATGAATAGACTTAAAGTAGACCATTGTAGGGACTCATTGTAGGTTACTGGATGTTGACTGTTTCCCGGAATCTGTAAGGCCCCAACCATAGAGTAATTTATGAGGGTGTCCTAAAAGTGATAGAGGGACCAAAGGTGGTCCTTCAGGGAGCCTATGGAGAAGTGCCAAAGTTTTGAGCCCAGGTGTTGCCTTCAGGGGTGGCAAACTCACGATAAGTGAAAAAGTACACAGTCCATAAGTTAATTTACTAATCTGACAGAAGCAGACCCCCTGAATACTGTTACCCCCAAAAGTTCGCTTATGATTGTGAACTTCACCATTCCTACTTGCATACAAGGCAACTACGTATCTGCTTTTTTTCTTTTACTATACTTTTATCTTTTCTAGAAATGTTATATAAATGAAATCATATAAAATAATCTTCAATGTCTTGTTTTCTTTCCTCAGCATATTATTGAGGTTCATCCATGTTGCATGTATTAGTAGTTCATTGCTTTCTGTTGGTGAATAGTATTCAGTTCTGTGGATGTACATTTCGTTTATCCATTCACCAGTTGATGTGCATTAGGTTTGTTTGAATAATGCTGCTGTGACTATTCACATACGAGTCTTTGTGCAGACATGTTTTCCTTTCTTTGGTAGATGACTAATAATGGAATTGCTAGGTTGTGTTGGTTGAGTGAATGTTTAACTTTTAAGAAACTGCCAAACTTTTCCAAAGAGGCTATAGTATTGTTATATTCTACCAGTAATGTAGAGGAGTCTAGATTCTTCACGTCCTTGCCAAGGCATAGTATTGTCAGTTTTTTGTTTTTGTTTCTTAATTTTAGCCATTCTAGTGGGGATGTAATAGTATCTTATTGTGGTTTTAATTAACATCTTCCTAATGACTAATGTCATTGAGCTTTTTTCATGTGCTAATTTGTCATCTGTATCTTCTTTGGTGAAATATCCGTTCAAGACATTCTGCCTACTTTTAATGGGTTGTTTGTCTTAGTTTTAAGAGGTCTTTATATATTTGGGGTACAGATCTTTTTTTTCAGTAGTAAGATATGACTTATGAATATTTCCTCACAATCTATGGCTTACTTTTTTTTCCTTAAAGTATTTCATCTTTGGGTGACTGGGTGGCTCAGTTGGTTAAGTGTCTGACTCCGGATTTCAGCTCACATCATGATCTCACAGTTCAAGATTGAGCCCTGCCTTGATCTCTGCACTGACAGTGCAAAGCCTGCTTGGGACTCTCTCTCCCTCCTCTCTCTCCCTGCCTCTCCCTCTCTTCCCCGCAAAATAAATAAATAAAAACTTAAAAAAAAAAGTATTTAATCTTTATGAAATCCAGTTTATCATCTTTTTCTTTTGTGAATCATGCATTTGGTGTCATAGCTAAGAAATCTTTCCCTAACCCAAAGTCACCATTATTTCCTTCTAGAATTTTTATCACTTAACCTGTTCTGTTTAAATCTGTAAGCTATGTTGACTTACTTTTTGTGAATGGTGTGAGGCAGACAAACTGAGTTGTTCTTCTGCCATTTTATTCTCCCTTGAATTACTGTGACTCCTGTGTTGAAATCTAATTTACTATAAATCTTTGAATTTATTTCTGGACTTCTTATTCTCTGCCATTGGTCTGTACTGCCTGTCCCTTCAAATGCCCCAAGGTCTTGATTACCGTAGTGCCTACTAATGATAAACTTTGAAATCATGTCCTTAAAGTCCTTCAACTTTGATTTTCTTTTTTTTTTTAATTATTTTTTTTTTAACGTTTATTTATTTTTGAGACAGAGAGAGACAGAGCATGAACAGGGGAGGGTCAGAGAGAGGGAGACACAGAATCCGAAACAGGCTCCAGGCTCTGAGCTGTCAGCACAGAGCCCGACGCAGGGCTTGAACTCACGGACCACGAGATCATGATCTGAGCCGAAGTCGGCCGCTTAACCGACTGAGCCACCCAGGCGCCCCTTGATTTTCTTTTTTGAAGTGAAACAACTTTGGCTAGTCAGGAACATTTCATTTTCATGTAAATTTTGGAATCAGCTTCACCAACCCCAAAGCACCTGGTTTTGGTAGGGACTGAATTGAATCTGTAGCTCAGTTTGGGGAGATTGACCATCTTAACAATATTGAGTCTTCTAATCCATGAACATAGCATGTCTCCATATTTGGGTCCTAATTTTTCTTTTAACAGAGTTTTTAACAGGATTTGGGATTTCTGCTTCTTTTGTTAGATTTATTCCCAAGTATTTTATTCTTTTGGATGCTGTTATTAATGAGATTGTTTGCTTAGTTTTGCTTTTAGATTGTTTGTTAATAATAAAGGGAAATGTAGTTTTGGTTTTTTTAAATATTGATTTTGTATTTTGCCACCGTGCTAAATTCACTTACTAGTTCTGATAGTTCATTTTCAGAGTCTTAAGATTTTTTTTTAATGTTTATTTATTGTGAGAGAGACTGGGGGAGGGGCAGAGAGAGGGAGAGAGAGTCCCAAGCAGGCTCCGCACTGTCAGATGTCACAAACTGTGAGATCATGACCTGAGCCGAAACCAAGAGTTGGACACTCAACCGACTGAGCCACCCAGGTGCCCCTTAAGATTTTTTTTTTAATGTGCATTTATTTTTGAGAGATAGAGACAGAGTGTGAGCGGTTGAGGGGCAGAGAGAGAGGGAGACACAGAATCTGAAGCAGGTTCCAGGCTCCAAGCTGTCAGCACAGAGTCCAACGCAGGGCTCGAACTCACAAACTGTGAGATCATGACCTGAGCTAAGTCAGACGCTTAACCAGCTGAGCCACCCAGGCACCCTGCCCCTTAAGATTTTTTAAATATACAGTTGTGTTGCCTGTATATAAAGATGACACCCATTGCGTCCTCTCAAATTTTCTATTTTTAATTTTATGTTTTAGTCTCACTTCTTGTGTCTGTCTAGTTTTATGTGTCAGACTGTCATTTGCACACTGGTTGTGCTCTAACAGCTTGAGTTTGGAAGGCTCCCCTGATCTGTATGATGTTGGCTGCTGGGTTCAGAGTTCCCACCAGTTCTCAAGTCTTCTTGGTTACTTTTCCTTGGTTACTTTCCTCCTTTGCATGTATGCAGTTTCCTCATCAGCTATGGGTACGTGGAGGGCTTAGCTGAGCCCTTATTTTCAGGATCTGCCTGGTAAATTTCTGACCATTAGATTGCCTGCCCTAACTGGGGCCACAACACCAAGCCAACAAGCTGTGTGTTTTCCTCATTTGTTTCCTTTTGAGTTTGCCACTTGGTGCTTTTAGCTGGCAAAACCCTGGGCTTTCATCATGGCTCCTCCTGCCCACAATCTCCAGTTCCAAATTGAGTTCATATCTTTTGGCCACAGGCAACAAATCTACCAGTTTTGCCATCAGCCCCATGCTGGTAAACCTATAATTTTTTCCATTTGATTGGGGGTAGAGGCATGGGAGTTAGGACCATTCCCAGGCAGGAAAGACAAAGACCCTTACCGTTCTTTTTAAAAAATTTTTTTTTTCAACGTTTATTTATTTTTGGGACAGAGAGAGACAGAGCATGAACGGGGGAGGGGCAGAGAGAGAGGGAGACACAGAATCGGAAACAGGCTCCAGGCTGTGAGCCATCAGCCCAGAGCCTGACGCGGGGCTTGAACTCATGGACCGCGAGATCGTGACCTGGCTGAAGTCGGACACTTAACCAACTGCGCCACCCAGGCGCCCCAGACCCTTACCGTTCTTACCTGAAGCTCTAGCTGGTGTTTCATTTTTTGTTATTAAAAGAATAATTGTCTGCTTCTGGCCAGTATCCGGTGCCCTTAAATGTTTGGTTTTGTCAGTTTAATACATATTTTTGGGGGGAGGATTCATCACCTTCTTCACACTACCCTTAGCCAGAAATTCCTTCTTGCCATTTTTATTTATTTATTTATTTATTTATTTATTTATTTATTTATTTATTTATTTTTTGATCTAAAGAGAATTTGCTCTTTAGCAGTCAGAGGAATATATATTCTTCTTAGTCCACGCACCTTTACCAATATGGACTTTAAAAGAGACTTTTTTATGGAAATAATTCTTAATTACTGCTGGATGAGCCTGTCTAATCTAGTCTCCTTATTTAACAAATGAAACAACTAAGCCCCGGAGAGGTTGTGCAACCGAAAGTTAGTGGCAGAATTGAGGTTATTAGAAACTGTTTCAGCCTGGGTTTCTTGGATAATAGCATCTTTTCTGTTCTACCAGTGACTATTTTAATATTTATTTTACTTTATTTCTTAAGCAGTTGAACTATCCTTATCCCCTTTTTTTCTCAAACCAGGTCTTGTATGGAAACCAGTTTGTGAGACTGAATGGCCATGCCTTTGTTGAGGCAGGTGTCTGGTCTTTTCCCTCCCTGGGCTGGAGCTCTGGAGAAAACATTTATACTAGATAGCTAGGAGTTGGGTTTTTTTGTTATCAGCTATAAAATAAGGGGTATTGGGGAAGGAAGGGTTCTAGTTACTTTTATGGTTCCTTTTCATCTCTGAAGTTCTGTGCTTCTATGGCCAGAATAAGCATTTGTGCCCCTAAAGCAGTATGGTTCTCAGGGTGCCAGGAGAATTTTGGAGTCTTGAAAGATGGATGGGATTTGGGTGCTGTCTGTATGGTTTAGGATGGGAGTGGGGTTACCTCTTCTTATGAGGTAATCCATTCAGTCAAATGGTCTTTAGAGAAAGCGCTCACGTTTGGAAATAACATAGATACTAAAGTATATGTTGGGCAGTGGGGTGGTGGTATGGAAACATATGAGTGAAGCTTGTGAAGAAAACAGATAAAGCATAAAAAGCCAATTTGATGAACAGATTTTGCCCTTGGTCATTTTATTTGTGAGCAATGCATGTTAAATTCCTGTGTATTTCTTTCTTTATAAGGTTCAGATGGTTTCCCTGATCCCGATTTAGTACTGAAGTTTGGTCCTGTGGACAGCACATTAGGCTTTCTTCCCTGGCACATCAGATTGACTGAGATTGTGTAAGTAATTAAAAGTGTACTGACTTTGATTCGATTCAGCAAGTGTTGCTTGAGCCTAGCACTGTACTAGGTATGGTGAGAATTCCCAAAGACTTACAATACTGGTCCTTTGCCTCAGATATTTCACAGTATCAGTGGTAAGATAAAGACTCAGACACAAGAGAGAGTGCTTGTGCAAATATCTGGCATTAATACAAATTTCATAGGAGACAAGTGAGAGAGATATGTCTGTGGGTCAGGGTTGCTGATTTTATTGTGTTGTATTGTTTGGTTTTTTTTTTTTTAAGGTTTTTTTAAAAATTTTTTTTTCAACGTTTTTTATTTATTTTTGGGACAGAGAGAGACAGAGCATGAACGGGGGAGGGGCAGAGAGAGAGGGAGACACAGAATCGGAAACAGGCTCCAGGCTCTGAGCCATCAGCCCAGAGCCTGACGCGGGGCTCGAACTCACGGACCGCGAGATCGTGACCTGGCTGAAGTCGGACGCTTAACCGACTGCGCCACCAAGGCGCCCCTTTAATATTTATTTTTAAGAGATGGAGAGACAGAGTGTGAGTGGGAAAGGGGCAGAGAATGAGAGAGAGATACAGAATCTGAAGCAGGCTCCAGGCTCTGAACTGTCAGCACAGAGCCCAATGTGGGGCTTGAACCCATCAGCTGTGAGATCATGACCTGAGCCGAAGTTGGATGCTTCACCAGCTGAGCCACCCAGGTGCCCCCATAGTTACTGATTTTAAAGAAAAGGTCTGACATACTCCAGGGCATGTAAAATGGATAGAATTTTTGTAATTACAGAAAGGGTGAGAAGTATAGGGGATGATGGACAAGGAAAAAAGAAAAGCTGGGAAGTGAGGAGTGAACATCTCATTTTAGAGAAATCGTGAGGGAACCGGCCCTACCAGAGCACAGAGATTTGGCATTATGACATTAGATGGTAGTACACTTGACCCTGGAACAATGGGCATTAGGGGTGTGGACCCCCTGTGCAGTCCAAAATCTGTATATAACTTTTGACTCCTCAAAAACTTAATAGCCTACTTTTGACTGGAAGCCTAATTTAATACATATTTTATGTGTTATATGTATTATATTCTGTATTCTTACAATAAAGTAAGCTAGAGAAAAGAATGTTATTAAGAAAATTATAGGGAACAGAAAATATGTTTATAGTACTGTACTGTATCAAAAAAACCAAATCTGCGTACAGATGGACTCATGCAGTTCAGACCCATGTTGTTGAAGGGTCAGCTCTGTAAGATGAAAACAAATAATTTGGGTGTATTGATGCTGGGAAGGTTTTAAGTACCAGCACTAAGAATATGCATAACGGTTTAGACAGGAAGTAGGAAACCACTGAGCCTGTAGATAGTGTGGAAATGGTGATTTTAGAAGATTTGTTTGGCACCTGTGTACTAGAGTAGATTGGATTTGGGAAAGAACCTGGAAAGAGACAAGTGAAGAATCCTTGGCTATGATTTAGGGCATAATACAGCGCGGAGAATGAAATTGCTTATCTAGAGCAGAGTTGGGTAAACTTTTTATATAAAGGTAAGATGGTAAGTATTTTTGGCGAATGTGTGATCCATACAGTCTCTTTGCAGCTACCCCTCAGCATTGGCAGTATAGCTGAGCAGCCACAGACAGCGCAGAACAAATGTGTGTGACTGTGTCGTAATAAAACGTCATTAAAAAAAAAAAACAGGTGGCAGGCTCATGGGCTGTATTTGCTGACCCCTGATTTTTTTTTTTTTTAATTTTTTTTTTCTCAACGTTTTTTTATTTATTTTTGGGACAGAGAGAGACAGAGCATGAACGGGGGAGGGTCAGAGAGAGAGGGAGACACAGAATCGGAAACAGGCTCCGGGCTCTGAGCCATCAGCCCAGAGCCTGACGCGGGGCTCGAACTCATGGACCGCGAGATCGTGACCTGGCTGAAGTCAGACGCTTAACCGACTGCGCCACCCAGGCGCCCCGCTGACCCCTGATTTTAAAGAGACTTAGTAGCCTTAAAATATATTTAAATTCTGAGTCTTAGGAGGAACATTCTATAAATTCGGTCTCTAATGAGAATTATTTATCAAGCATAATTAAAACTGTGCTAAAAGTCCGAGAAGAAATGAAATGACTCCTAAGCTGTTAAGCCTAATTATGATGTTACTGAGAGAAGCTACAAAGTCAAGGGAGCATTGATTTTGAAAAAAAAAAGGTTGATTTCAAGGATAAGATGATTTCAAAGCCATAGTCTATTTCGTGGAAACACAAGGGCAGAGGAAGATGCAGAATTGGTCCATGGATGAGAAGTCAAGGGGCTAAAAAATGTATATTTAGAGTTTGACAGTACTTAGAAGTAGTAGTAGTTGAGTCTGTGAGAATAGAGGAACTTTCTCAAGTGTATATAGAAGAGCACAGTATCAAGGGATCTTTTGGCCTTTTAATAAATGCTCCAAGTTCAGGGGCAAGACAGTGTAAAGGTGTCAAATAAAAAGGCAGAAAAGAACCCGTAGCATTGTAGAGTCAGAAAGGGCTGTACATCATATGGTCCTGGCTCCTCATTTTGTAGGCGTGAGGAAAATGGGGAGGAGACGTAGCTCTTACTATTGCTTGTAGTAAAGTGGAATTAGAACCCAAATCTCCAAACTCTGGTTTTCCGTATGATGGGTGTATGTTTCTCTTGTTTCTTTTTCTCCAGGGGTTTTCTGAGTTAATTTCAGGTGCCTTGTGCATTGGGCTCCAAGAAAGGTAGCAGTGCTGCTTTGTGAGGTTGAGAGTAGTTTGAAGGGAAGAGTGTGTTTTAGAACAGATACATCTTGGTTTGAATCTTGGTGATGCTTTTCTTTTTTTTTTTTTTTTTTTTTAAATTTTTTTTTTTTTTTTCCAACGTTTTTATTTATTTTTGGGACAGAGAGAGACAGAGCATGAACGGGGGAGGGGCAGAGAGAGAGGGAGACACAGAATCAGAAACAGGCTCCAGGCTCTGAGGCATCAGCCCAGAGCCCGACGCGGGGCTCGAACTCACGGACCGCGAGATCGTGACCTGGCTGAAGTCGGACGCTTAACCGACTGCGCCACCCAGGCGCCCCTTGGTGATGCTTTTCAATAACATGACTTTGGATAGCTTTTAAACTTCTCTGTATTTGTAAAATGGGTATTTTAATCAGAAGTTGAGGATTTAAGTCAGATAACGGACATCAGATACCGAGCACATAATAAGCTTTCCTGTGGATCTTTGTACATGTGTCTGTCATGGCCCTATCACGTTATATTAAGGTTTGCTTTGGATTTGTCTACTGCCCACCAGACCGTAAGCACCTGATGTCTTAACGTCTTAATCATAACATGGAGAAGTAGAAGGGTGGAGCCCTAACAGAACAGACGGGAATGGCAAGACCACTTTGGGGGCAGTGAGGAGGTAGTGGCGCTAAGTGCTTCTTGAGTGATAGGAGACGAAGCTATTGATGAAGAGGATAAAATGGGAAAGACTTAGTCAAGTGGGTTGTTTGAGGAGGACATCTGAATGAAGCAAGCTTCAGCAAGAAGAGTGTCGTTGACTTGTTGTTTGAGGATGTCTTGTGAGGTTATCGCTGCAGTGGAGTGAATAAGATAAAAGGTTGATGGCAGGATTAATAAGAGAAGGAAGTGGAGGAAAAGGAGACTTGTTTCAGAATTTTTGGCAGTTGAAGGAAAAAGCTTATAAGTCAATTATATTTCAGTAAAGCTAGGGAGGGGCAAAGGAAGGACAAAGAAAGCCTAGCTACGAGAACCAGCACATGGTCAGACAGGAGTCTGTTCGTGGTAAGTTTGTTCAGTCTTTTTTTTGTGATGTATGTGCCTGGAGCTCCCAGTGCGACTTGTACTCTGACCAGGTGTTTGGCTCTGGTACAGTTTGGAATTCCCAAAGCCTCACAAGAAAGCTGTGTACGTTAGAGAATTGTTTATGTCAATTATTGAAAATTATTCTAAGTATTCAAAATACCTAACAGGGAACCTTCTGGCTGTACATTCATTCTGCCCTTAAAGTGTCTTCACATCGCACTGTGATTGCCGCCTTGAGCGAATGGAAATGGTAGAGATGAACGTTCATTTGTTGGTTGCTCACCGCGTGGCTTCGACATGCAGTCGCGTGAGGGTGCTGTGCTGCTCTGCCAGTGCTAAGCCTGGCTTTCATAGACCACTTCACGCAGTGCAGGCTTCGCTCTGGCAGAGAGGACTTCCTAACGTGAACGTGAATGAGATCCTTACAAGTAGGTCTCCAGTTCTGCATTGATTTGGACTTCGGCTGATACAGGTTCTGAATCTCTGTCTTGCTACAAGTTGCTTTTCTCTCCTTAGGGAAAGAAGGAGAGATTATTTTGTACTTGCACTGTTTCACAGTGAGTTTAGCTGTCATTTGGTAGAAATGGTTTGACATACTCTGTGTTTATCATTTACTTTCTTCTGTCCTTAATGTCTTTTGGGGTATTTTCCTTCTGGTTCCCCCCTCCACATTACAGTGTATCATCTAATTGCTTTTTTCCCCCTGTGCTTTCTTTTCAGCTCTTTGCCTTCCCACCTAAACATCAGTTATGAGGACTTTTTCTCTGCCCTTCGTCAATATGCAGCCTGTGAACAGCGTCTGGGAAAGTAGTGATCCCTGGTTGTGTAATTTGATTTCAGGCTTTTGGAGAAAAGGACCCAAGTGACTCTGATGTTTACAAAGCACCTATGAAACCCTGTACACACCTAGTTCATAATCCTCATAATTTATCAACAAACACAAAAAAGTGTCTTACTTGAGAGTAAGGGTATGTGTGAATATGTGTGTGTGTGTGTGTGTGTGTGTGCGCGCACGTGTGCGTGTGTGTGTGTGTGTGTGTGTAAATAAATTTATAAATGGGGGAAGTATTGGAGAAGGAAATACATAGATCTGCAACTTTGAGCAAATAGCAGCAGTGTTTTAGGAGCTGAAATATCAGATTTAAAGACTTCAGCCTCAACTACTTCCCTATTTTTGTGGGGAGAGGAGGGGGTAACTAGAGCTATTTGGTTGTTTTGAGCGGAGGGGGATCGTTTTTGTTCAGTCTTTCCTAGTGACCAAACTTAATTTTTAAGAATAATGTATTGACTTATTAAACGGAACCGTTTTGAGTCTGAGGGATCTCCGGAGGGATGGAGTTCTGTGTTGGTCACATGTTAAAAGTTTGCTCACCTTTGGAGTAGAGGGAATACCTATTTTCAGATATCCGTCCATTTTCATCTCATTATAGTTAAACAATGTGACTTGTGAGTGTTGCTCTGATGTCTGTGTTCTGGGTTGTGAAAATTATTTGAAAAGGAACTCTTACTACATTGAAATGTAGAATTTAAAAAATTTAAATATCAGTCAAAAAAAGGTGAAAAAGTTATAATCTTAAAGGATTATGAGTTGGAAAATTTCCTAAAATAGGAAATAAAGTTTGATTCCCTTTTTTATTTGGTGGGCAGTATGTACCCAAAGTTGGTTTAAAAAAAGATTCCCATTAACTTTCTATTTAAAAGAGCATTTGAAAAGTTATCAAGGCAGCTTTTTTCCCCTAAAGTAGTAACCTATTACTCTTTGGAATAGCACATTTAGGTCTGTGTTAGTTCCCAGGA
Source organism: Prionailurus bengalensis (assembly GCF_016509475.1). Lineage (NCBI taxonomy): Eukaryota > Metazoa > Chordata > Mammalia > Carnivora > Felidae > Prionailurus > Prionailurus bengalensis. Next base: position 106,149,554 of record NC_057349.1, read on the forward strand.
TTTTTACTCAGTATATCCTGATGGTGGGGGACTTTGCCTAAAAGATCTTTAAGTAAGATTGAGGCCTGTGTAGGTAATAAAATATTACCAAAGTCTACAAAAGTAATTTAAGTTAACCTTACATGTTCTCTTTCATGACAGAGAACAGCACTGGTTCTGTTATTTTTTAAATGAATAAATGATTTTTTGATGTTTAGTATTTCTTCCCTCACTACTGATCCTTGGACAGAAACCATTCTTTATACTTGATGGACTGTTTTCAGAAAAATCTTAAGTGTACAATAGTTGTCTAAAATTGTACATTTAGAATGGAGTAGCTTAAATACTAGGTCTCAGAAGTCTAAAAAATAGCAAGGAAGACTGGGCTTGGAAAGCAAGGTCTAAAGTTGCTTGTCATATTCTAAAGCTCTGAGGAGGAATAAATGTTTGGACTTTGGACTGTAAGACCCCATTTATGATTTTAAAAACTACACTTGAAATAAAATGATTAAACTAAATTTTGGTTCAGTGACATTACTTTGCACTTCATAGTCCTTTGTACATTGTGAGACTTTTTTTTAAGTCTTAATTTATTGCTACAAGTTTTGTGTGAAACTATAGCATATCCCTGAACTTTACCAATTTCTGATTTCTGTTCCCCTGTACTGTGATCCATGTTCTGTTGAGGGTTTTTTGCCTTAGTTTGAGACTGAATTTATGTCTTTTATAAACATGGTATGTGTCTTTTATAAACATTCTGGAATATGTATGGCTTCAATGAATAAACTTAATGGGTCTGGTTGAAGTGAAGGGATTTAATTTTGGTAAAATGAAGTTAATCAAACATTACCCACCGGGATGTAGCCAAAGTCTCTAAAAGTTTAATGGTTAAGCCTTTGTACTTTTATTTTCTCCTTCCATTTCATAGCAGTGTAGTATTACACATCAAAGTAAATCTGTAACCTGTGACTTGAGTCTGTTATAGTCCTAGAAAGAGACCCTTAACACAAGTTGCTAAGGATTCTGAATTCAGATATAAGCATTCCAGATCCTTCTCCTCATGAGTTTAACTGCTTGTATGGTCTCCACAACTTGAATGGCATTGGTCATTCTGGAATTCCTGCCAAAATCATCACAAGTTCCACATCATCAGGGCTCCCTGGGCACTCCGAAGAAGAACTGATAATCTTAAAGTTTAAACAAACTGTTATCTTTAGGTGTACTCAAGGTATTTGTCTTTAAATTGTTTCTTCTTGACACCCCTGACAATGGAAATTATCAAAGTAAACCTACTCTAAGGATGGCAGGTTGGAGCATAGCAAAAAGTTTGCGTGTTTGAATCCATTCCCAATTCTGGTTGTATTTTGTTTCTTAAAACTGATTACTGTTACAATATAGTTTGAAAGCTGCTTTTGACGTGAATAAAAGAAATCCTGGTATATTGGGACTAAAGCTTAAGAATACTTGTCTCTGAGAGGAAGGTGTTCTAATGTTAAGGAAACAGTGCCAAATACACTGTGCGTATCTACAGTTTAATCTTTGAATGTATGTTATTTGATTAGCTCCCTCCTGTGTGATGGCACCATGCATAGAGTCAAATCTTTGTGATGTTTTGTATGGCTATAGACTTTGGCAACATGTACATAATGTGTAAAGCAAGTTTTTATGATTGAGGAATCAAATTTATTGAATTTTATTATTGAAAGTTGAAACAACATGTATGTACAAAAACAATAAAAGAATATACTCTTTTCATGGACTATAGTATTATGTGAATGCTACATTTATTCTAAACATTTAGGGCCTGCAGAAATGTACTGAGAAACTCATGGCTAGATAGCAATACTATTTTTTTTCCCCAATGGTATGTTTTTGATTGAAATATATTCTCATTTTAACCAGGTTAAGCATTTGGAATCTTAATGGTATTTACTTTTTGCTAGATAACGGCAAGATAAAACTCAGCTTTGCCATTGCTAGAGTTGTCAAAATTCCACAGTAATTAAGATCAAATTGATTTTTACTGAACATGGAATGCCAAGTTAAAAGTGTATGTGTGTACTCTTTTAAGAAATTTGACAGTCCTTATCAAACTAGGAAATAGAATGGTAAGAACCATGGTTTGTCTTACATTGCATAGAATATTCGTTTTCTATGTATCTAATTGCAAGACAGATTTTCACCTGAAATCAGGTGTTTCAAAGGGCACATTTTAAATTTTGGTTAATAGGAAATGCACTTAACAAAACTTAGGGAGAGTTCAGTATAGTTTGAAATAAAACCCAGGAACCAAGAGTAATGTAAGCACTTGTCCAAAAATCCTACTTGATAGGCCACAAACTGTGATAAAATTGGTGGGGAAAGGGAGTGCAGAAAGAATTCGCTTGTGGTTTTATTTATTTATTTATTTTTATTTTTTATTTTTTGCTTGTGGTTTTAGAAAACACTCATTATAGAAAAAAATAGAAAATTTAGAGAAGCTACAGTAAAGGAAAATAATTTCTAATACCATCATTCATTGGTTACATTTTTGGTGACAATCAAATTTTTTTGTACTTCTATTTGAAAAAATGAATCTGTAACAGGTTTAATAAAGAGATTCTTTTTAAGCTACAAACTATAAATTGAGAGTCTTGCATTCTGTTTTGTATTTAATTATTGTGTCCCGATATAAACAATCACATGAGCACATGAAAATAAAATGGGAGAAATTACAGTCCACATTCAGTTACCCTTAGTGAGTATTTAACCTTAATCCAAATTCTTCAAGTAATTTTGTACTCCTCTTTTTTCCCCTCCATCTGTCTGGTAGAGATTTGGGAACTATACATAAATTTTAGCATCTAGATTCATACATCCGGAAGAATGCAAAAGATAAAAATTAGATCTACTCCGAGGTCAGACTGTTTGGATTACCTGCTACTGACCGTGTTTATACTTCCCATCATTAGTAGTTTTAATCATCATTTAAGTTTAATGAGGACCAGGAAAACAGGATGTTTGGCTCAGAGAAGGAAAACTTGAGCAAAATGAAAAGATCTGAAGGTAGGGCAGTCATAACAGCATAGTCCTACTTGTAGAGAGTATCTAATATTTCTATTCTGATAAAGATTGATTTCAACTGCTCTATCTTTAATGGATCTGGTTCTATGAAGCCTTCCTTTCTTTTTGGTAAATGTATATTTTGCAAGGTTATTCCTCAGTAACAGTTACTCATAACTGCCTTAAATTTCTTATTTTTACAAAATTTAATAGAAAAGTAAATAATGGGAATAGTAACCAACTGTTTTAACCAGAGAGGAATCAATATTTTAATTAGATTTCAGATAATTAAACAATGGAACATCAAGAAAAACGTGGAAGTTACTTGACAGATGTTTGACAGCATTTGTCTAGAGCAGTGGTTCTCAACTGGAGTGATGACACCCCCCAGTGGACATGTGAAAACATTGGGAGACATTATTTGTCACAACAGGGGGCATACTACTGGTATCCAGTGGAAAGAGGCCAAGCTAGGGGTGGTGATGGATAGTGCCTAAAATATGCTGTAGCATAACTTTAAAAAGCAAATCAAGTTTACTTGAATCTATAGTTCATGGTTTAAAGATGAAATACACATTTGCTTGTATATGCATATTTTAATTCTGTGAAATGATACGTTAGCTTCTTTCCATGCACGAGTTCTCATTATTTTCACATTTTTCCTTGATGTTTTGAAACACCAGTTTCCCAAAGCCTGTCAGCTTGTTGTCTAAGCTTATTTGAAAGAAAGCAGTGTTTTTTGAAAGATGGTAATGCTTTACCCATGTATGATGTTATAAGAAATTCCATGCTTCAATTACCTGTTGTATAAACATCAAATTAGCAAATTTTCCCCCTTAATCTGCATGTAGTTGATTTCCACATTATAACCACCTAATAATGTTCTTAAAAATGCTTGTTGTAACATCCTGTGCTTGTTTTTGAGGTCATATTTCCAAGAATAATGATTAAGCATTGTTATTTTTTTATAATTTTTTTTAATGTTTATTTTTAAGAGAGACAGAGACAGAGAGTGCAAGCTGGGGAGGGGTAGAAAGAGAGAGGGAGACACAGAATCTGAAGCAGGCTCCAGGCTCTGAGCTGTCAGCACAGAGCCTGACGTGGGGCTCAAGCCCACGAACTGAGATCATGGCCTGAGCTGAAGTCGGACGCTTAACCGACTGAGTCACCCCGGTGCCCCCTTTTTTATTTTTAAGTAATTTATCTGGTGGCCTTTTTTAGTCTTCTGAAAGTGATATTCAAGTGGCTTCAATCTAATGTGATTTTCCTAAATATTACCTGTAATTCAAATAAGTAATTGGCATGCCTCTCATAAAGAGTTTTTTCTTGGCCTGGAGAAAGATGACTTCTCTGAGGGAAAATTACAGAGAAATAAGCCTGCTTTCATTCAGGTGTACATGGGATACATATGTGTACGTAGAAATAGTCCCACCAAGTCTGTCACTGGCTTTGGAGTGTGAGATGCAACACCAAATATAAAGCACTCGGGAGATGAACAGGAATACACAAAGCATCTCCAGGCAAATGATTCCATTAAATATTAACTTATGAGTTACTTGGAAGCAGAAGCTCATCTATACGTAAATATGCAGAATACCTAATTACTTGCAAAATCAGACGCTATCAGATGTATTCTGAGGTCCTCAGCGTATCAGGTGGAGAAGACCAGCCATGATGCTCACAGAATATCAATTGGTGATGCTTTTAATTAATTTAGAAGAAAATCATCGCTCACCTGCTGCCTACTCATGCGGGCCCGGGCGGGGGAAAAGAGAAGTTAAATAAATGAGTACGTGTGCTTGGAATGTGAGTTTTTGTCATCATAAAAAAAGAAACAGATATAACACAAAAACTAGTACTACTTAAGTCCTGAACTGGTGATTATGTCCAAGAATTCTCTGGAATTCTAGTATTTTCTAATCTAGCATGTTGTCCGAAAAGATGAACTTGAAACTTGCTAGTTCCGCCTGGTTTGAAGAGGGCTTCTCCAACCTAGATGTCAGCATCATTCTTTTTTACCTCAAAATTTCTGTCTGCAAGCTGTGTGAGGAAAGGACGTTTCTTCGTGTCACAACTAATCCTCACACTGTACCTCTGATACCATCTCTTCCTCTCTTCAGGACCTTTGCTTTTTCCTTCCCATTTTCAGTCACTGTCTGCTAAATACAGGGGATTCTTTCCCTGAGTTACAAATGTTACATTTCTAGTTTCTGGGATTCTATACTCTCCTGTATACTTGGAGTTTATGATTCATTCGTTTTCCTAAGAAATGAATTCTAGAAAGACCCAGTATTACTTCCCTAACCTGTTTTTGTTGTTTAATTTAAAAATCTGCAGACCAGGGTGCTTGGGGTGGCCCAGAGGCTTAAGTGTTGACTCTTGGTTTCGGCTCAGGTCATGATCTCAGGGTTTGTGAGTTCGAGCCCTGAGTTGGGCTCAGTGCTGACAGCAGGGAGCCTGTTTGCAATTCTGTCTCTCCCTCTCTCTCTGCCCTTCTGCTTGCTTACTCTCTCTCTCTCAAAATAAATAAATAAACTTAAAAAAAAAACCTGCCAACCATTATGGCCATCTTTTTAAAAAATGTTTACTTATTATTTTTTAATCTTTATTTTTGAGAGAGAGAGAGAGAGAGAGAGAGAGCAGGGGAGGGGCAGAGAGAGAGGGAGACACAGAATCTGAAGGAGGCTCCAGGCTCCGAACTGTCAGCACAGAGCCCGACGCAGGGCTCGAACTCACAAACTGTGAGATTATGACCTGAGCCAAAGTTGGACGCTTAACTGACTGAGCCACCGAGGCACCCCGTATGTGTATTTATTTTTGAGACAGTGCGAGTGGGGGAGGGGCAGAGAGAGAGGGAGACACAGAATCCAAAGCAGGCTGCTCTGCGCTGACAGCAGAAAGCCCAATGTGGGGCTCCAACCCACCAACCGTGAGATCATGACCTGAGCCGAAGTCGGATGCTCAACCAACTGAGCCACCCAGGTGCCCCATGGTCATCTCTTTCATTCCAGGTATTATGCTAGATAATGAGGGTATGAAGACAAATGACAAAGACCCCACCTTAGCACATACAGTGTGAGATTAGTCTTGATAAGGAGGAACACTTTTACCCCAGAGACAGGTCAAGATATAACTCGCGGGAAATGGGTGCCTAAGTGGATCATCAGGCTGCAGTGTGATAAGCAAAATCATGGTCACTTTACCATTTTGGAGTAAGGATGTCTACTCCAGGGCAGTGGTTGGAAGGACAGGAAAGGATTCAGGAAAGGAGTCTGAGCTGCGTAAGAATTGCTTATTGGCAGTGAAGGCAGCTGGGGTACGTCTGGCATCTCAGGAAAGCAAGACGTGAGCATGGGAAGCAACAGTTGACACTGGAATATAAAGTGTGAGGCAGAAAGTAATAACAGGGAGGCTCCAGAAGGGCTCAGTCTTGAATGCAGAGTTTAAAAGCTTGAACCCCGGCTGTAGTAGGCAGTAGGTGAGGGAGTGAAACGGTCAGAATCGCACCTTGCGTAGTTCTGGCAGCCATGGAAAGGAGTCCTGGGAGGGATGATACAGAGACAGAGCACTTTGGGGACAAGGAAACCAGCCTTCAGGCCCCTCTCATGTCCACGTGCACTCCTCCAACAATCTCACCCATTCTCACGGTTCCCACTACCTCTTTACATAAATATCTCAACCTATATTTTACCCACCATCACTACTGACTCACTGATGCCTAATTCTACCACATGTTGAACATCTTCACATGGAGGTTTTCCGGACACCTTACACCTCTCACCCCGTTCTCCCTCATTCCCCTTCCCCCATGGACTTTCTGATGCCTCTCTCTGCTAGTTCATCTCAAATCCACCCAGACTCCCTCTCTTTACATTTGTAATACCTATTTCTTTGCCCCCCAATTCACTTAACTGTCCAATTTTTATCGATTCTTCATTCCCCAAACTTCTGGCTTTTTTTTTTTCCTGTTTCCATGCTCAAGACTTTAGCTAAATCGTTATGTCCTCTTACTAAACCATCACGCTAATCTCCCAATAACTATCCAGCTTTATATCTCCCTTCTGATGTCTTCTATACACTAGTATCAGAAGAATTTCCTAAAGCATAGTTTTGCTTTCTTTGTTCCCCAAGTTAGGTCCTCCTATTTTCTAACCAGTAAATTCAACTGTTATACTGCCGTCCAAGAATCCTATATATGAGTCCAGGCATTATGTTTAGCTATATTTCCTCTTACTTTAAAAAAAAAAAACACCCAATAGTCCAGCCATGAGGTACCACTTCCTATCTCTTAATAATCTCCTGCTTCCTTTCATTTGCTCGAACTGTTGCTTTTAATTGGAATGCTCCCCTTCTGTTTCTGCCTGCCACAGCAGTTTTCATTCTTCAAAACCCATCTCACCAGTGCTACTCTTTCCATGATGTCTTTTCCATCTCTTCAAACTAGATACAGTGTTGTCCTCATCTCACCACCTGCCCCGGAGCATTTTCCCCCTTTTTGATGGACTTACATCACAATGATATAGTAATTTATATATCCCTTTGGTCCTGTACAAATGTAAGCTTCATGAGAGCTGGGACATTATCTATCTTGCTTAACCCCATACTTGGCACATACTAGGTTCTCAATAAATATTTTTTAATGTTTTAAAGATTTTGTGAACAGAAATTTAATGTTATTATTATTTTTTTTCATCTCCTGCCATATACAACATGGTGCTTGGCATGAAGTAAGAGGTAAATAAACTGTTTGAAATAACTCGATGTCTTGGGATCTCCTATGCATATACTACCATATTCACCTTTCTAAAACATTCTTTTCATATCACTTTCCTACCCACAGACCTTCCTCTAATCTATGACATAAAGGCAGACTCTTAAAACAGACATCCAAAATCCAGGATACCTAAGTCCAAGTACTCAATCTCTTCTGAAAAGTTACTCTATTCATTGATGACAACCATCATTGGCTGTTGGGGGCCGGTCTCTTCCTTGCTGCCTAAATAAGCCATGGCCAACATCATGACTAGGATGCCACAACATCTTCCAAACCCATGCCCTTACAAATTCTATCCATCTCCAAGGTTGCACCCAACTCAAGTTTTATCTCAGTTATATTGTCTTGCCTGACCATTGTAGGCTCTTTCTCTTCTTCAATATGGTTTAGTAGAAATAGCAGGGACTCTGGACTCCGTTAAACCAAGGTTTGAAAACCAATTTTACTGTATGATTGTGGGCAAGTTACCTAACCTCTGCGAGACTCTTTTCCTATCTGTGCAGGAAAAACAAAGTGGTCACAAAGTGTGGCTATGGGTTTAGGTGAAATACTATACCTAATCCATCCTGGCACTTAATACATGCTAATTTGTCCCCTTCTTTTTTCAGTCATTCTTGAGAATGGACATTATTGTATTATTGATCATCTTTTTATTTTTTTGAGAGCAAAAACTTTCCCCCATTATTAAAAAAATATTTTTTTAAGTTTACGTACTTTGAGAGAAAGTGTGCATGTGAGCACATGCACGTTGGGGAGGGGCAGAGAGAGGGGGAGAGAGAGAGAGAATCCCAAGTAGGCTCCACACTCAGTGCAGAGCCTGATGCAGGGCTCAATCTCTCAACCATGAGATAACAACCTGAACCAACATCAGGAGTCAGACACCTAACCGACTAAGCCACCAGCTTGGTACTAAATAATTTCAATACAAGTTTTCAAACTTTAAAAATGTTGAAAAGAACGGTACAACAAACATCCATATACTTTCCATTTAGATCCAACAATTGTTAAATATATTCCAGTATGTAATTTATCTACGTATCCATCTTATGTGTATATAGATAGATGTATATAGTTAGATGTATGTATACATACCTACACTGTATATATACGTGTGTGTGTGTGTGTGTGTGTGTGTGTGTGCCCATGTGTGTGTATACAAGTGTATATAGTAGTCCCTCCTTGTCTGTGGAGGATACGTTCTAAGACCCCCAGCAGATTCTTGAAACTGCAGAAGGTACTGAATCCTATATATGCTACGTACTTTCCTATACATACAAACCTATGGTAAAGTTTAATTATAAATTAGGCACAATAAGAGATTAACAACAATAATTAATAATAAAATAGGACAATTATAACAATATACTGTAATAAAAGTTATGTTAATGTGGTCTCTCTATCAAAATATCATATTGTGTTCTACTGAGCCTCCTTCTTTGATGATATGTAAGATAATAAAATGCTTAGGTGAGGTGAATGATGTAGGCACTGTAATGTAGTGTTAGGCTACTATTGACTTTGTGATCATATGTCAGAAGGACTACCTGTTTCCAAATGGGACTACTGTAGTTTCTTTTGGTGAATAATTTGAGAGTAACCTGCAGACATAAGACACTATACGCCTAAATACTTCAGCAAGTATGTCCTAAGAATGAAGACATTTACCCACGTAATCATATTATTCTTTTTTTTTAATGTTTATTTATTTTTGAGAGATACAGAGACAGAATGCAAGTGGGTTAGGGTCAGAGAGAGAGGGAGACACAGAATCCGAAGCAGGCTCCAGGCTCTGAGCTGTCAGCACAGAGTCCAACGTGGGGCTCGAACTCATGAGCTGTGAGATCATGACCTGAGATGAAGTCGGATGCTCAACCGACTGAGCCACCCAGGCACCCCAATCATATTATTCTTATATTTCCCTGACCCATGCCCAGAATGCCTCTTTTAGTGGACATGGTATTTAGAAACCAAGAAATGGACAAGAGGTGTGCTTATTATTACTGTCATTGCTTCTAGGTCCTTTCATGGAACAGAGGTAGAAAATAAGTTTTGGTTTTTTTTTTTAACCACGAGGCAAAATTGGTATTTCCAATATCAGTGGGTTTGTTCTGCATCTTACTATTTTTACTTATACTGGAAATATTTCTTTGCTATGACATAAAAATCTTCCTAGTTATGGCTACATGGTACTGTGTTGTTTGGATGTTCCATAGGTTATTTCAAGTAGCCCTATTATTTGGATTGTCTAGTTCTTTGCTATTACAAAATAATACCACATATATTCTTGTGTGCAAGAATTTTATTTATAGAGGTAGAGGTAGGGTTATGATTGCTGTGTCAAAGTGTAATTATTGCTAAATCCCCTTTATGGGACCTTTCACTTGCAATATATGAGTGCCTATTTCTTCAGAGTCTATGAGCAACTTCTAGATTTTTGCCAGTTTGATGGAGGGGAAATTTTTTGTAGTTTTAATTTGCATTTTATGGTAGATTGTGTTTCCAAAGATGGCTGTTAACAATTCCCACCCCCCATGCTTTTTTTTTTTTGACAGTGTTACCTTGCCAATTTTCCATAAGGAAGTACAATCTGTTCCCCCTTTCCTTGACAATGGGCTGACCAGTGTGACTATGATTAATCACCAGAAGTGACACTGTGCAACTTGCAAGCCTGAACCTTAAAGATCTTGCTTCATTTTCCTTGCTTTTGGAGCCCTGAACTGTCACATAATGAGGTCTACCTTACTGGAGAGGTCACATGAAAAGACAGAGAGCGAGGGCAAGAGAGAGAGAAAAAGAAAGAGAGAGAGAGAGGGAGGGAAGGTGCTAACTCAGTCAGCTCTCAGGTTGTTCTAGCCATCCCAGACAGGTGGGTGAAGCCTTCTGGGATATTTCAGTACCAGCAGAACCCAGCTGATGTGGTCTCAGGAGTGCCCCCAGGCCACGTGGAGCAGAATTATCCAGCTGAGCCTTGCTTAAGTGTCTAACCAATAGAATCATGAGCAAATAAAATGGCTGTTATTTTAAACCAGTGAGTTTGGGGGCAATGGAAAACCAAAACACATTTCTCTTATTACAAATAAGGCTGACAACTTTTTCATAGGTTTATAACCCATATCCTTTCTTTTTATCTGTAAATGTACATGTCTTTGTTCATTTTTAATTCTGTTTTCTAGTATATGTTTTCCTCTTTTTTATGAGCTCTTTACAAATTAGGGATGTTTGTCCTTTGTCTGTAATATAAATTGCAAACCCCTTCATTCCAGTTTATCATTTACCTTTTGATCCTGTTTTTAGCTTTATCTTTACATGCAAACATTTTTTTTTCATTTTTATGTTGTTTAATTTATCAATCTTTTTTAGGTTCTAAGTTTTGATTTATAGTTAGGCAATATTTCCCCACTTACAGGTTATAGAAAAATTCACCCCTATTTTCTTCTAGTATTTCTATAGTTTCTTGCCCTCCCTCCCTCCCTCCCTCCCTCTTTTTCCAAATGGCTAACCAATTGTTACATTTTTCCCAGGTCCATTTTTTGTCCAGTAATTTGAGATGCCATGTTTATAGTACAGTAAATTTTGATTTGTCTTTGGATCCATTTTTGTACTTTTTAGGTTCCATTAGTCTGTTTACCCATGCACCAATACCACACAGTTTTGATTGTACTGTCTTTAATATTTGATAAGGTTTGGCATCCCTACTGTCCTTTTTCAGGATTTCTGAGCTATTTTTGCTTACTTACATAATTAACTTTAGACTAAGCTTATTTACTTCCAGAAGATAACGTTTGTTTCTTTGTTATTTTTGTTGTAGTTTAAATTTATACAACTTGGAGAGAATTGACTTTTTTATGATGTTGAACGGACTTTCCAAGAAGAGGAGACATCATTCCATTTGTTCAAGTATACTCATGAATTTTTCAGTCCTTCACACTTGTTTAAAATTTTTATTCCAGGGGTTCCTGGATAGCTCAGTGGGTTGAGTGTCTGACTTTGGCTCAGGTCATGATCTCACGGTTTGTGGGTTCAAGCCCCGCGTAAGGTTCTGTGCTGACAGCTCAGAGCCTGGAGCCTGCATCTAATTCTGTCTCCCTCTCTCTCTCTGTCACTCATGCTCTGTCTCTCTCTCAAAAATAAACATTAAAAATTAAAAAAAAAAGGGGGGCGCCTCGGTGTCTCAGTCAGTTAAGCGTCCTACTTCGGCTCAGGTCATGATCTTGCGGTTCGTGAGTTCAAGCCCCACGTCAGGCTCTGTGCTGATGGCTCAGAGCCTGGAGCCTGTTTCAGATTCTGTGTCTCCCTCTCTCTCTGACCCTCCCCCATTCATGCTCTGTCTCTCTCTGTCTCAAAAATAAACGTTAAAAAAAATTTTTTTTTAATTAAAAAAAAATTAAAAAAAAATTTTTTTAAATAAAATAAAATAAAAAAATTTTTATTCCACGTATTTCAAATTTATAAGTTTATTTTTGTAAGTATTTAATTTTATTTTTTTCTTTTTCTTGATTTTTATGTTTATTTTATATTCTACTACCTTACTGAATTTTCATATTGTTTATATTAGTTTTGCTTTTGTTTTTCTTAGGTTTTCTAGGTATTCTATCACATAATCAGCAAATAGAGATAATTTTACCTCTTCCTTTCCAATATTTGTCTTTAGCTGTTTGTTTGTTTTTTTTTCTGTTCTAATTTTGTTGGCTAATATCCTGAATATAAAGAGTGGGGGAGATAATAGTAATACATTTATTGACACAATTTCCCAGTAAGTCTATGCACTGCAATGGAGAGAGTCAGCCTAAGACTTCCAAATTCATGTGCGAATGACCCACCTAAGCAGTTTATAGCTCTGTAGCACTGCTACATATTTCACTTTTCTAAACAAAATTCTCAGTACTGATGACACTTTCTAGTTTTCATTTGCTCTAATATCATAAGTAAGAATTATTTGGCAGCTTTATCAAAAGAATATGGCCACCCTAGCCAACAATTTAAAAATGTAGCTGGGTGCCTGGATGGCTCAGTCAGTTAAGCATCCGACTTTGGCTCAGGTCATGACGATTGGTGAGTTCCAGCCTTGCATCTGGCTCGATGCTATCAGCACAGAGGCTGCTTCAGATCCTCTGTTCCCCTCTCTTTGCCTCTCCCCTGCTCTCTCTGTCTCAAAAATAAATAAACATTAAAAAATATTTTTCAAAGCTCCTGGGTGGCTCAGTCAGTTAGGTGTTGGACTCTTGGTTTCAGTTCAGGTCATGATCTCAAGGTTCCTGAGTTTGAGCCTGCATTGGTCCCTGCTCTGACAGCACGGAGCATGCTTGGGATTCTCCCTCTCTCCCTCTCTCTCTGCCCCTCCCCAGCTCACACACTCTCTCAAAATAAATAAACTTAAAAAAAATGTAGTTTCAAAATTACTTAAGAGCAAAATGGCAAGCTTTCGAATAGGAATATTGTATTTTTATTATACAAACAAGTTCTAATGACCAGGCAGCATGATCTAATGATCAGGCCTGCTAAAGCAGCATGTTTTAGGAGGAAACTACCAGAGACAGACTAAATAATATTCAAGGGATCCCATGCTCCATTCAGTCTAGAGAAATGCACAGAGCTAAATATATGAATGCAGGGCTAAATATTCTATTCCAGGAGGGCAGTTGGATTATTTTGCTGCTAGGCTGCATGAGTAAGAACGTACTGGGCTTCCTGCTGGTGTGATCAGGGCCAAGGAGAATGTTGACATCAGTCTTATTCTAATAGCTCAGACTTTGAGTCCAGGTATATTTATGAGGGTGTGGGTTGAAGTATCTCTCCTTTTTTGTGTTCAGGGACTGGGTCCAAGTCCTATGTGGTAAGCTAATAGTAAGATTTACCCATCTCTGTCGTGGTATAACCAGAACACAGGGGTCCAAGATTTGGGGTTGACTGGGAATGATTCCCTTAAGTACAAGACATAGCCTATGTCTGTGGAATTTTTCATATTCTAATTCTGTCTCTGGGAACCATTCTCTAGGAAATCAATACTAGACAAACTAACAATTAGTCCTCGATTTCCATCACAGAAAGACCATTATGTTGTCATTTCATATGTATTTCACTCTATGTTTATATAAAAATCTGTAAGCATTTGAAATGGTTTCCACTGATAAGTCACCATATTATAATTTGAACCCAGTCAATTGTGGGAAAGTTACTTTTGACTGTAACACTTAAATTTGGATGTTTTTAGTATGGAAAAAGAGAAAAATACAAGTTATCTTTAAAAGGAAGTGCTTTGAATATAAAATTTGCTTCCCTGAGGGCAAAACGTAGTTTGCTTACTGCAAATAATTTTCAGGCTACAATATGCTTCTGCAAAGTTTCTAAACCTAGTTTTTATTATAATTCAATTGATCTAACAAACAGCAGTAGGTAAAACAATTTTGATATATTATTAAGCTATAAACTGATTCAGAATAGGAAATCAGAAAGGAAGAAACTTTGGGAATCTGTGAAGATGGTTTTTTTAATTAATTTCTTCATATATTTGAAAGTAAAATATAAGTAACTGAAAAAATGAAATATTGATAATCCTTTTGTTTCATGCTTCCTAAGCTTTCATAATTTATATTATTTTTTTATTAAGGAACCTATATAGTAAGTGTATTTTATATTAAAAGAGCCAGAGTTTTATATTTTCTGTGTATGGCATTATTTTATTACTTATATAGATTTTTTTTTTTAATTTTAAAATGTTCGATATGATTTTGCATTTTTCTTTGATTAACCATTAAAAACCTCAAATGTGTTTGGTATTTTCATTGACTACAAAAAAATAAATTTCTGTTGGTTTAAGCCACCAAATCTGTAATTTATTGCAATAGCCACAGGAAACTAATACAGATGGAAAATATGGAAAAGTTATTAAAGTGATTATTAAATTGATCATGGTGGTAGAAAATAGCCTGACTGGTTAATGTAGATGTGTCAACTGATGTGGGCATGTCAAATAAATTTACAAATAACCAATTTGTCTTTCTATGTAATTAATATTTAAAATATTCATGTAATCTATAACTATTTGTCTATATAATCTCTGAATTGATTCAAAGTATTGTGCTAATATAGACTTAAAAGTTTTTAAGACAAATTGCTTAAAAGGCAGAGTTCATTTAAGGCTGAGGGGAGTATGAATTTGGCCTTCTCAGTAGGTCATTGAATGGACAGCATGAAAATTACTTTTTCTTCTTTTTTGATTTTTATTCATTTTTGAGGCAGCACAAGTTGGGGAGGGGCAGAGAGAGGGACACAGAGGATCCGAAGCCAGCTCTGCATCAACAGACTGATCAGCAGTGAGGCTCAAACTCACAAAACTGCAAGATCATGACCTGAGCTGAAGTTGGATGCTCAACTGAGCCACCCAGAGCCCTGAATATTACTTTTTGAACAAATAGTTATAAGGTGGATGCCAGTCTCATGTTGCTATGTCTAAACAGTTCAAAGATGTATTGGATAGTCAGCATTTCTTTTTTTTTAAATATATTTTTTAATGTTTATTTTTGAGAGAGAGACAGAGAGCACAAGCAGGGGAGGGGCAGAGAGAGAGGGAGTCACAGAATCTGAAGCAGGCTCCAGGCTCTGAGCTGTCAGCACAGAGCCTGACGTGGGGCTCAAGCCCACGAACTGAGATCATGGCCTGAGCTGAAGTCGGACGCTTAACCGACTGAGTCACCCCGGTGCCCCCTTTTTTATTTTTAAGTAATTTATCTGGTGGCCTTTTTTAGTCTTCTGAAAGTGATATTCAAGTGGCTTCAATCTAATGTGATTTTCCTAAATATTACCTGTAATTCAAATAAGTAATTGGCATGCCTCTCATAAAGAGTTTTTTCTTGGCCTGGAGAAAGATGACTTCTCTGAGGGAAAATTACAGAGAAATAAGCCTGCTTTCATTCAGGTGTACATGGGATACATATGTGTACGTAGAAATAGTCCCACCAAGTCTGTCACTGGCTTTGGAGTGTGAGATGCAACACCAAATATAAAGCATTCGGGAGATGAACAGGAATACACAAAGCATCTCCAGGCAAATGATTCCATTAAATATTAACTTATGAGTTACTTGGAAGCAGAAGCTCATCTATACGTAAATATGCAGAATACCTAATTACTTGCAAAATCAGACGCTATCAGATGTATTCTGAGGTCCTCAGCGTATCAGGTGGAGAAGACCAGCCATGATGCTCACAGAATATCAATTGGTGATGCTTTTAATTAATTTAGAAGAAAATCATCGCTCACCTGCTGCCTACTCATGCGGGCCCGGGCGGGGGAAAAGAGAAGTTAAATAAATGAGTACGTGTGCTTGGAATGTGAGTTTTTGTCATCATAAAAAAAGAAACAGATATAACACAAAAACTAGTACTACTTAAGTCCTGAACTGGTGATTATGTCCAAGAATTCTCTGGAATTCTAGTATTTTCTAATCTAGCATGTTGTCCGAAAAGATGAACTTGAAACTTGCTAGTTCCGCCTGGTTTGAAGAGGGCTTCTCCAACCTAGATGTCAGCATCATTCTTTTTTACCTCAAAATTTCTGTCTGCAAGCTGTGTGAGGAAAGGACGTTTCTTCGTGTCACAACTAATCCTCACACTGTACCTCTGATACCATCTCTTCCTCTCTTCAGGACCTTTGCTTTTTCCTTCCCATTTTCAGTCACTGTCTGCTAAATACAGGGGATTCTTTCCCTGAGTTACAAATGTTACATTTCTAGTTTCTGGGATTCTATACTCTCCTGTATACTTGGAGTTTATGATTCATTCGTTTTCCTAAGAAATGAATTCTAGAAAGACCCAGTATTACTTCCCTAACCTGTTTTTGTTGTTTAATTTAAAAATCTGCAGACCAGGGTGCTTGGGGTGGCCCAGAGGCTTAAGTGTTGACTCTTGGTTTCGGCTCAGGTCATGATCTCAGGGTTTGTGAGTTCGAGCCCTGAGTTGGGCTCAGTGCTGACAGCAGGGAGCCTGTTTGCAATTCTGTCTCTCCCTCTCTCTCTGCCCTTCTGCTTGCTTACTCTCTCTCTCTCAAAATAAATAAATAAACTTAAAAAAAAAACCTGCCAACCATTATGGCCATCTTTTTAAAAAATGTTTACTTATTATTTTTTAATCTTTATTTTTGAGAGAGAGAGAGAGAGAGCAGGGGAGGGGCAGAGAGAGAGGGAGACACAGAATCTGAAGGAGGCTCCAGGCTCCGAACTGTCAGCACAGAGCCCGACGCAGGGCTCGAACTCACAAACTGTGAGATTATGACCTGAGCCAAAGTTGGACGCTTAACTGACTGAGCCACCGAGGCACCCCGTATGTGTATTTATTTTTGAGACAGTGCGAGTGGGGGAGGGGCAGAGAGAGAGGGAGACACAGAATCCAAAGCAGGCTGCTCTGCGCTGACAGCAGAAAGCCCAATGTGGGGCTCCAACCCACCAACCGTGAGATCATGACCTGAGCCGAAGTCGGATGCTCAACCAACTGAGCCACCCAGGTGCCCCATGGTCATCTCTTTCATTCCAGGTATTATGCTAGATAATGAGGGTATGAAGACAAATGACAAAGACCCCACCTTAGCACATACAGTGTGAGATTAGTCTTGATAAGGAGGAACACTTTTACCCCAGAGACAGGTCAAGATATAACTCGCGGGAAATGGGTGCCTAAGTGGATCATCAGGCTGCAGTGTGATAAGCAAAATCATGGTCACTTTACCATTTTGGAGTAAGGATGTCTACTCCAGGGCAGTGGTTGGAAGGACAGGAAAGGATTCAGGAAAGGAGTCTGAGCTGCGTAAGAATTGCTTATTGGCAGTGAAGGCAGCTGGGGTACGTCTGGCATCTCAGGAAAGCAAGACGTGAGCATGGGAAGCAACAGTTGACACTGGAATATAAAGTGTGAGGCAGAAAGTAATAACAGGGAGGCTCCAGAAGGGCTCAGTCTTGAATGCAGAGTTTAAAAGCTTGAACCCCGGCTGTAGTAGGCAGTAGGTGAGGGAGTGAAACGGTCAGAATCGCACCTTGCGTAGTTCTGGCAGCCATGGAAAGGAGTCCTGGGAGGGATGATACAGAGACAGAGCACTTTGGGGACAAGGAAACCAGCCTTCAGGCCCCTCTCATGTCCACGTGCACTCCTCCAACAATCTCACCCATTCTCACGGTTCCCACTACCTCTTTACATAAATATCTCAACCTATATTTTACCCACCATCACTACTGACTCACTGATGCCTAATTCTACCACATGTTGAACATCTTCACATGGAGGTTTTCCGGACACCTTACACCTCTCACCCCGTTCTCCCTCATTCCCCTTCCCCCATGGACTTTCTGATGCCTCTCTCTGCTAGTTCATCTCAAATCCACCCAGACTCCCTCTCTTTACATTTGTAATACCTATTTCTTTGCCCCCCAATTCACTTAACTGTCCAATTTTTATCGATTCTTCATTCCCCAAACTTCTGGCTTTTTTTTTTTCCTGTTTCCATGCTCAAGACTTTAGCTAAATCGTTATGTCCTCTTACTAAACCATCACGCTAATCTCCCAATAACTATCCAGCTTTATATCTCCCTTCTGATGTCTTCTATACACTAGTATCAGAAGAATTTCCTAAAGCATAGTTTTGCTTTCTTTGTTCCCCAAGTTAGGTCCTCCTATTTTCTAACCAGTAAATTCAACTGTTATACTGCCGTCCAAGAATCCTATATATGAGTCCAGGCATTATGTTTAGCTATATTTCCTCTTACTTTAAAAAAAAAAAACACCCAATAGTCCAGCCATGAGGTACCACTTCCTATCTCTTAATAATCTCCTGCTTCCTTTCATTTGCTCGAACTGTTGCTTTTAATTGGAATGCTCCCCTTCTGTTTCTGCCTGCCACAGCAGTTTTCATTCTTCAAAACCCATCTCACCAGTGCTACTCTTTCCATGATGTCTTTTCCATCTCTTCAAACTAGATACAGTGTTGTCCTCATCTCACCACCTGCCCCGGAGCATTTTCCCCCTTTTTGATGGACTTACATCACAATGATATAGTAATTTATATATCCCTTTGGTCCTGTACAAATGTAAGCTTCATGAGAGCTGGGACATTATCTATCTTGCTTAACCCCATACTTGGCACATACTAGGTTCTCAATAAATATTTTTTAATGTTTTAAAGATTTTGTGAACAGAAATTTAATGTTATTATTATTTTTTTTCATCTCCTGCCATATACAACATGGTGCTTGGCATGAAGTAAGAGGTAAATAAACTGTTTGAAATAACTCGATGTCTTGGGATCTCCTATGCATATACTACCATATTCACCTTTCTAAAACATTCTTTTCATATCACTTTCCTACCCACAGACCTTCCTCTAATCTATGACATAAAGGCAGACTCTTAAAACAGACATCCAAAATCCAGGATACCTAAGTCCAAGTACTCAATCTCTTCTGAAAAGTTACTCTATTCATTGATGACAACCATCATTGGCTGTTGGGGGCCGGTCTCTTCCTTGCTGCCTAAATAAGCCATGGCCAACATCATGACTAGGATGCCACAACATCTTCCAAACCCATGCCCTTACAAATTCTATCCATCTCCAAGGTTGCACCCAACTCAAGTTTTATCTCAGTTATATTGTCTTGCCTGACCATTGTAGGCTCTTTCTCTTCTTCAGTATGGTTTAGTAGAAATAGCAGGGACTCTGGACTCCGTTAAACCAAGGTTTGAAAACCAATTTTACTGTATGATTGTGGGCAAGTTACCTAACCTCTGCGAGACTCTTTTCCTATCTGTGCAGGAAAAACAAAGTGGTCACAAAGTGTGGCTATGGGTTTAGGTGAAATACTATACCTAATCCATCCTGGCACTTAATACATGCTAATTTGTCCCCTTCTTTTTTCAGTCATTCTTGAGAATGGACATTATTGTATTATTGATCATCTTTTTATTTTTTTGAGAGCAAAAACTTTCCCCCATTATTAAAAAAATATTTTTTTAAGTTTACGTACTTTGAGAGAAAGTGTGCATGTGAGCACATGCACGTTGGGGAGGGGCAGAGAGAGGGGGAGAGAGAGAGAGAATCCCAAGTAGGCTCCACACTCAGTGCAGAGCCTGATGCAGGGCTCAATCTCTCAACCATGAGATAACAACCTGAACCAACATCAGGAGTCAGACACCTAACCGACTAAGCCACCAGCTTGGTACTAAATAATTTCAATACAAGTTTTCAAACTTTAAAAATGTTGAAAAGAACGGTACAACAAACATCCATATACTTTCCATTTAGATCCAACAATTGTTAAATATATTCCAGTATGTAATTTATCTACGTATCCATCTTATGTGTATATAGATAGATGTATATAGTTAGATGTATGTATACATACCTACACTGTATATATACGTGTGTGTGTGTGTGTGTGTGTGTGTGTGCCCATGTGTGTGTATACAAGTGTATATAGTAGTCCCTCCTTGTCTGTGGAGGATACGTTCTAAGACCCCCAGCAGATTCTTGAAACTGCAGAAGGTACTGAATCCTATATATGCTACGTACTTTCCTATACATACAAACCTATGGTAAAGTTTAATTATAAATTAGGCACAATAAGAGATTAACAACAATAATTAATAATAAAATAGGACAATTATAACAATATACTGTAATAAAAGTTATGTTAATGTGGTCTCTCTATCAAAATATCATATTGTGTTCTACTGAGCCTCCTTCTTTGATGATATGTAAGATAATAAAATGCTTAGGTGAGGTGAATGATGTAGGCACTGTAATGTAGTGTTAGGCTACTATTGACTTTGTGATCATATGTCAGAAGGACTACCTGTTTCCAAATGGGACTACTGTAGTTTCTTTTGGTGAATAATTTGAGAGTAACCTGCAGACATAAGACACTATACGCCTAAATACTTCAGCAAGTATGTCCTAAGAATGAAGACATTTACCCACGTAATCATATTATTCTTTTTTTTTAATGTTTATTTATTTTTGAGAGATACAGAGACAGAATGCAAGTGGGTTAGGGTCAGAGAGAGAGGGAGACACAGAATCCGAAGCAGGCTCCAGGCTCTGAGCTGTCAGCACAGAGTCCAACGTGGGGCTCGAACTCATGAGCTGTGAGATCATGACCTGAGATGAAGTCGGATGCTCAACCGACTGAGCCACCCAGGCACCCCAATCATATTATTCTTATATTTCCCTGACCCATGCCCAGAATGCCTCTTTTAGTGGACATGGTATTTAGAAACCAAGAAATGGACAAGAGGTGTGCTTATTATTACTGTCATTGCTTCTAGGTCCTTTCATGGAACAGAGGTAGAAAATAAGTTTTGGTTTTTTTTTTTTAACCACGAGGCAAAATTGGTATTTCCAGTATCAGTGGGTTTGTTCTGCATCTTACTATTTTTACTTATACTGGAAATATTTCTTTGCTATGACATAAAAATCTTCCTAGTTATGGCTACATGGTACTGTGTTGTTTGGATGTTCCATAGGTTATTTCAAGTAGCCCTATTATTTGGATTGTCTAGTTCTTTGCTATTACAAAATAATACCACATATATTCTTGTGTGCAAGAATTTTATTTATAGAGGTAGAGGTAGGGTTATGATTGCTGTGTCAAAGTGTAATTATTGCTAAATCCCCTTTATGGGACCTTTCACTTGCAATATATGAGTGCCTATTTCTTCAGAGTCTATGAGCAACTTCTAGATTTTTGCCAGTTTGATGGAGGGGAAATTTTTTGTAGTTTTAATTTGCATTTTATGGTAGATTGTGTTTCCAAAGATGGCTGTTAACAATTCCCACCCCCCATGCTTTTTTTTTTTTGACAGTGTTACCTTGCCAATTTTCCATAAGGAAGTACAATCTGTTCCCCCTTTCCTTGACAATGGGCTGACCAGTGTGACTATGATTAATCACCAGAAGTGACACTGTGCAACTTGCAAGCCTGAACCTTAAAGATCTTGCTTCATTTTCCTTGCTTTTGGAGCCCTGAACTGTCACATAATGAGGTCTACCTTACTGGAGAGGTCACATGAAAAGACAGAGAGCGAGGGCAAGAGAGAGAGAAAAAGAAAGAGAGAGAGAGAGGGAGGGAAGGTGCTAACTCAGTCAGCTCTCAGGTTGTTCTAGCCATCCCAGACAGGTGGGTGAAGCCTTCTGGGATATTTCAGTACCAGCAGAACCCAGCTGATGTGGTCTCAGGAGTGCCCCCAGGCCACGTGGAGCAGAATTATCCAGCTGAGCCTTGCTTAAGTGTCTAACCAATAGAATCATGAGCAAATAAAATGGCTGTTATTTTAAACCAGTGAGTTTGGGGGCAATGGAAAACCAAAACACATTTCTCTTATTACAAATAAGGCTGACAACTTTTTCATAGGTTTATAACCCATATCCTTTCTTTTTATCTGTAAATGTACATGTCTTTGTTCATTTTTAATTCTGTTTTCTAGTATATGTTTTCCTCTTTTTTATGAGCTCTTTACAAATTAGGGATGTTTGTCCTTTGTCTGTAATATAAATTGCAAACCCCTTCATTCCAGTTTATCATTTACCTTTTGATCCTGTTTTTAGCTTTATCTTTACATGCAAACATTTTTTTTTTCATTTTTATGTTGTTTAATTTATCAATCTTTTTTAGGTTCTAAGTTTTGATTTATAGTTAGGCAATATTTCCCCACTTACAGGTTATAGAAAAATTCACCCCTATTTTCTTCTAGTATTTCTATAGTTTCTTGCCCTCCCTCCCTCCCTCCCTCCCTCTTTTTCCAAATGGCTAACCAATTGTTACATTTTTCCCAGGTCCATTTTTTGTCCAGTAATTTGAGATGCCATGTTTATAGTACAGTAAATTTTGATTTGTCTTTGGATCCATTTTTGTACTTTTTAGGTTCCATTAGTCTGTTTACCCATGCACCAATACCACACAGTTTTGATTGTACTGTCTTTAATATTTGATAAGGTTTGGCATCCCTACTGTCCTTTTTCAGGATTTCTGAGCTATTTTTGCTTACTTACATAATTAACTTTAGACTAAGCTTATTTACTTCCAGAAGATAACGTTTGTTTCTTTGTTATTTTTGTTGTAGTTTAAATTTATACAACTTGGAGAGAATTGACTTTTTTATGATGTTGAACGGACTTTCCAAGAAGAGGAGACATCATTCCATTTGTTCAAGTATACTCATGAATTTTTCAGTCCTTCACACTTGTTTAAAATTTTTATTCCAGGGGTTCCTGGATAGCTCAGTGGGTTGAGTGTCTGACTTTGGCTCAGGTCATGATCTCACGGTTTGTGGGTTCAAGCCCCGCGTAAGGTTCTGTGCTGACAGCTCAGAGCCTGGAGCCTGCATCTAATTCTGTCTCCCTCTCTCTCTCTGTCACTCATGCTCTGTCTCTCTCTCAAAAATAAACATTAAAAATTAAAAAAAAAAGGGGGGCGCCTCGGTGTCTCAGTCAGTTAAGCGTCCTACTTCGGCTCAGGTCATGATCTTGCGGTTCGTGAGTTCAAGCCCCACGTCAGGCTCTGTGCTGATGGCTCAGAGCCTGGAGCCTGTTTCAGATTCTGTGTCTCCCTCTCTCTCTGACCCTCCCCCATTCATGCTCTGTCTCTCTCTGCCTCAAAAATAAACGTTAAAAAAATTTTTTTTTAAATTAAAAAAAATTAAAAAAAAATTTTTTTAAATAAAATAAAATAAAAAAATTTTTATTCCACGTATTTCAAATTTATAAGTTTATTTTTGTAAGTATTTAATTTTATTTTTTTCTTTTTCTTGATTTTTATGTTTATTTTATATTCTACTACCTTACTGAATTTTCATATTGTTTATATTAGTTTTGCTTTTGTTTTTCTTAGGTTTTCTAGGTATTCTATCACATAATCAGCAAATAGAGATAATTTTACCTCTTCCTTTCCAATATTTGTCTTTAGCTGTTTGTTTGTTTTTTTTCTGTTCTAATTTTGTTGGCTAATATCCTGAATATAAAGAGTGGGGGAGATAATAGTAATACATTTATTGACACAATTTCCCAGTAAGTCTATGCACTGCAATGGAGAGAGTCAGCCTAAGACTTCCAAATTCATGTGCGAATGACCCACCTAAGCAGTTTATAGCTCTGTAGCACTGCTACATATTTCACTTTTCTAAACAAAATTCTCAGTACTGATGACACTTTCTAGTTTTCATTTGCTCTAATATCATAAGTAAGAATTATTTGGCAGCTTTATCAAAAGAATATGGCCACCCTAGCCAACAATTTAAAAATGTAGCTGGGTGCCTGGATGGCTCAGTCAGTTAAGCATCCGACTTTGGCTCAGGTCATGACGATTGGTGAGTTCCAGCCTTGCATCTGGCTCGATGCTATCAGCACAGAGGCTGCTTCAGATCCTCTGTTCCCCTCTCTTTGCCTCTCCCCTGCTCTCTCTGTCTCAAAAATAAATAAACATTAAAAAATATTTTTCAAAGCTCCTGGGTGGCTCAGTCAGTTAGGTGTTGGACTCTTGGTTTCAGTTCAGGTCATGATCTCAAGGTTCCTGAGTTTGAGCCTGCATTGGTCCCTGCTCTGACAGCACGGAGCATGCTTGGGATTCTCCCTCTCTCCCTCTCTCTCTGCCCCTCCCCAGCTCACACACTCTCTCAAAATAAATAAACTTAAAAAAAATGTAGTTTCAAAATTACTTAAGAGCAAAATGGCAAGCTTTCGAATAGGAATATTGTATTTTTATTATACAAACAAGTTCTAATGACCAGGCAGCATGATCTAATGATCAGGCCTGCTAAAGCAGCATGTTTTAGGAGGAAACTACCAGAGACAGACTAAATAATATTCAAGGGATCCCATGCTCCATTCAGTCTAGAGAAATGCACAGAGCTAAATATATGAATGCAGGGCTAAATATTCTATTCCAGGAGGGCAGTTGGATTATTTTGCTGCTAGGCTGCATGAGTAAGAACGTACTGGGCTTCCTGCTGGTGTGATCAGGGCCAAGGAGAATGTTGACATCAGTCTTATTCTAATAGCTCAGACTTTGAGTCCAGGTATATTTATGAGGGTGTGGGTTGAAGTATCTCTCCTTTTTTGTGTTCAGGGACTGGGTCCAAGTCCTATGTGGTAAGCTAATAGTAAGATTTACCCATCTCTGTCGTGGTATAACCAGAACACAGGGGTCCAAGATTTGGGGTTGACTGGGAATGATTCCCTTAAGTACAAGACATAGCCTATGTCTGTGGAATTTTTCATATTCTAATTCTGTCTCTGGGAACCATTCTCTAGGAAATCAATACTAGACAAACTAACAATTAGTCCTCGATTTCCATCACAGAAAGACCATTATGTTGTCATTTCATATGTATTTCACTCTATGTTTATATAAAAATCTGTAAGCATTTGAAATGGTTTCCACTGATAAGTCACCATATTATAATTTGAACCCAGTCAATTGTGGGAAAGTTACTTTTGACTGTAACACTTAAATTTGGATGTTTTTAGTATGGAAAAAGAGAAAAATACAAGTTATCTTTAAAAGGAAGTGCTTTGAATATAAAATTTGCTTCCCTGAGGGCAAAACGTAGTTTGCTTACTGCAAATAATTTTCAGGCTACAATATGCTTCTGCAAAGTTTCTAAACCTAGTTTTTATTATAATTCAATTGATCTAACAAACAGCAGTAGGTAAAACAATTTTGATATATTATTAAGCTATAAACTGATTCAGAATAGGAAATCAGAAAGGAAGAAACTTTGGGAATCTGTGAAGATGGTTTTTTTAATTAATTTCTTCATATATTTGAAAGTAAAATATAAGTAACTGAAAAAATGAAATATTGATAATCCTTTTGTTTCATGCTTCCTAAGCTTTCATAATTTATATTATTTTTTTATTAAGGAACCTATATAGTAAGTGTATTTTATATTAAAAGAGCCAGAGTTTTATATTTTCTGTGTATGGCATTATTTTATTACTTATATAGATTTTTTTTTTTAATTTTAAAATGTTCGATATGATTTTGCATTTTTCTTTGATTAACCATTAAAAACCTCAAATGTGTTTGGTATTTTCATTGACTACAAAAAAATAAATTTCTGTTGGTTTAAGCCACCAAATCTGTAATTTATTGCAATAGCCACAGGAAACTAATACAGATGGAAAATATGGAAAAGTTATTAAAGTGATTATTAAATTGATCATGGTGGTAGAAAATAGCCTGACTGGTTAATGTAGATGTGTCAACTGATGTGGGCATGTCAAATAAATTTACAAATAACCAATTTGTCTTTCTATGTAATTAATATTTAAAATATTCATGTAATCTGTAACTATTTGTCTATATAATCTCTGAATTGATTCAAAGTATTGTGCTAATATAGACTTAAAAGTTTTTAAGACAAATTGCTTAAAAGGCAGAGTTCATTTAAGGCTGAGGGGAGTATGAATTTGGCCTTCTCAGTAGGTCATTGAATGGACAGCATGAAAATTACTTTTTCTTCTTTTTTGATTTTTATTCATTTTTGAGACAGCACAAGTTGGGGAGGGGCAGAGACAGGGACACAGAGGATCCGAAGCCAGCTCTGCATCAACAGACTGATCAGCAGTGAGGCTCAAACTCACAAAACTGCAAGATCATGACCTGAGCTGAAGTTGGATGTTCAACTGAGCCACCCAGAGCCCTGAATATTACTTTTTGAACAAATAGTTATAAGGTGGATGCCAGTCTCATGTTGCTATGTCTAAACAGTTCAAAGATGTATTGGATAGTCAGCATTTCTTTTTTTTTAAATATATTTTTTAATGTTTATTTTTGAGAGAGAGACAGAGAGCACAAGCAGGGGAGGGGCAGAGAGAGAGGGAGTCACAGAATCTGAAGCAGGCTCCAGGCTCTGAGCTGTCAGCGCAGAGCCCAACATGGGGTTCGCTCAGGAACCACGAGACCATGACCTGAGCCAAAGTCAGACGCTTAACAGACTGAGCCACCCAGGTGCCCCGCATAGCCAGCATTTCTATGGCATTTCCAAACTTTCACTCCTGTTAACTCACCATTGGTCTCGATAGAATACAGGGTCCTACCTCCCATTATAGTAACCACAATGGCCTGATTCTCTTTCTCCTCTCCTAGGAGCCAGGACATGGTCACGTTACTTGGGTTTGGTTAAACACTCCCACCCGGGACTCTGACTCCTTGGTGACTGACGTTTACATAGAGACACTTTGGCGTAATTCATAACAGCAGGGGCAGTTATTTCTGCCAAAAGCTTCTTTTTTCTGCCCTTTAACACTGCATTGGTGTTGGCCCATATTCCAAGTTTGGTCTTCCAGAAGCCCACTAATAACATCAACTCCTAATATTCTTTGATAAATCCCATTTACTCAAGAGAACTGGTGTCAGTTCTGTTATTGTTGCTTTGAAGGTTTCTAATACGTATAACAGTCTTTCCTAGTATTTTAGTATCTATCTTCAGATTTTCTTTTTTTTTTAAGTTTATTTATTTATTTTGAGAGAGAGAGAGAGAGAGAGAGAAAGTGGGAGAGGGGCAGAGAGAGAGGGAGAGAGAGAGAGAGTCCCAAGCAGTCTGGGCACAGAGCCAGATGTGGGGCTCAAACGCACAAATCTTAAGATCACGACCTGAGCTGAAACTGACTCCAATGCTTACCTGACTGAGCCATCCATGAGCCCCATATCTTAATATTTTCTTAGGAGTTCAGGCTTCAGTAATCCAATAGGATTTCTAACTCAGAGATTGTGAAGGTGAGCCATCATGTACAGCCCTAAAATTGTTAATGTTGATTATCTTTTCGAGACATACCAAAATGTATAAAGTAATTGAAACATCTATGCAGGTCTTTGTGACAATGTAGCAAGTGTTTTAGCATCCCCATGATCTGTCAGGATACTAAAATTCTTCTTGATATTTAATTTGTATAAGATAAAAGTGATAAGGTATTTTGGTTGATTAACAATATGGTGCAGACTGGAAACAATATAATAAAATTTATTATTGAATGCGCACTTCATGCCAGTCATTGTCTGAAGCATTAAACACATACTATCTTATTTAATGCTCATAATAATCTTATGGCCCAGGTACCATTAAAATTCTCCAAGGAATAGAGACACTGGCAAAAGATAAAAGAGGGGAGGAGTCAAGAGTTCTGTTATTTCCCATTGTTCACAACTTTAACCATTATTAATGAGTCATTTCTGTAAGACTTTATTATTTCTCAAGTGCAATCAGGTCTAGAAATTCAGTCATTGCAAGACTTAATGTGTCCTTTTACCAACAACTTAAGCATGGCTCTCAAAAAAGCACCATCTACAGATGGTGTGGCTGGAGTGGCAGATATAGATTGAAGCCATCTGCAGAAATTCAAAAATAAATCTGTAGTTTAATTTGCTACAGATGTAATGATTATAGAGAGGTAATAGCTGTGTGCTATCTTAATGTTTAATTTTTTTAAATAAACACCTCTTTATTTAGGAAATCATTTGGTGGCACAAAAACAGACACTCAGATCAATGGGACAGAATAGAGAACCCAGAAATGGACCCACAAACGCATGGCCAACTAATCTTTGACAAAGCAGGAAAGAATATCCAATGGAATAAAAACAGTGTCTTCAGCAAGTGGTGCTGGGAAAACTGGGCAGTGACATGCAGAAGAATTAACCTGGACCACTTTCTTACACCAGACACAAAGATAAACTCAAAATGGATGAAAGACCTCAATGTAAGACAGGAAGCCATCAAAATCCTCGAGAAGAAAGCAGCAAAAAACCTCTCTGATCTTGGCCGCAGCAACTTCTTACTCAACACATCTCTGGAGACAAGGGAAACAAATGCAAAAATGAACTACTGGGACCTCATCAAAATAAAAACTTCTGCACAGCGAAGGGAACAATCAGCAGAACTAAAAGGCAACCGACAGAATGGGAGAAGATATTTGCAAATGACATATCAGATAAAGAGTTAGTATCCAAAATCTATAAAGAACTTATCAAATTCAACACCCGAAAAACAAATAATCCAGTGAAGAAATGGGCAAAGACAAGAATAGACACTTGTCCAAGGAAGACATCCAGGTGGCTAACAGGTACATGAAAAAATGCTCAACATCACTCATCATCAGGGAAACACAATCAAAACCACAATGAGATACCACCTGTCAGAATGGCTAACATTGACAACTCAGGCAACTGACACATGTTGGCAAGGATGAGGAGAAAGAGGGACCCTTTTGCACTGCTGGTGGGAACGCAAACTGGTGCAGCTGCTCTGGAAAACAGTATGGAGGTTCCTCAAAAACTTAAAAATAGAACTACCCTACGACTCAGCAATTGCACTACTAGGTATTTATCCAAGGGATATAGGTGTGCTGTTTCGAAGGGACACATGCACCCCCATGTTTATAGCAGCACTATCAACAATAGCCAAAGTATGGAAAGAGCCCAAATGTCCATTGATGGATGAATGGATAAAGAAAATGTGGTATATATATATATATATATATATACACACACACACACATTGGAGTATTACTCAGCAATCAAAAAGAACGAAATCTTGCCATTTGCAACTATATGGATAGAACTAGAGGGTATTATGCTAAGCGAAATCAGTCAGTCAGAGAAAGACAAAAATCACATGACTTCACTCGTATGAGGACTTTAAGACACAGAACAGATGAACATAAAGGGAAGGGAAACAAAAATAATATAAAAACAAAAATAATATTAAAAATATATGAAAAATAATATAAAAATATACAAATACGAAACATAAGAGACTCTTTTTTTTTTTTTTAATTTTTTTTCAACGTTTATTTATTTTTGGGACAGAGAGAGACAGAGCATGAACGGGGGAGGGGCAGAGAGAGAGGGAGACACAGAATCGGAAACAGGCTCCAGGCTCTGAGCCATCAGCCCAGAGCCTGACGCGGGGCTCGAACTCCCGGACCGCGAGATCGTGACCTGGCTGAAGTCGGACGCTTTAACCGACTGCGCCACCCAGGCGCCCCCATAAGAGACTCTTAAATATGGAGGACAGAGGGTTACTGGAGGGGTTGTGGGAGGGGGGGATGGGCTAAATGGGTAAGGGACACTAAGGAATCTAGTCCTGAAATCATTGTTGGACTATATGCTAGCTAATTTGGATGTAAATTAAAAAAATAAAATTTAAAAAATTAGTTAATTAAAAAAAACAACTTCAGGACATATGAATACATTGTTAACTTTTACTCATTACTGTACCATAGGGAGATATTAAGTAAACTATGCAAACTTAGATTGTTTTGGATATGGAAAATATTAGTTAATTCTTGAACTATAATTATAAAACTCTGTTGTCAATATTCTGGGGTAAATAAGTAACAGGTAGAATTTTATTGAATCTGAGTTTTTTATTTAATTTTTCTTAAGTTCTTTAACTGAAACAAATATTTATTGTTCAAAAAAATCATTTGGCAATCTCAATTTTGTAGCTCACTGAAAACCTTATGGAGAATCTTGATATAGAGGTGTAGACTAAAAATAACTTTTAAAGTAGTCAATGTGGCTTAGGTTTCATGGTCAAACTGGTAGAAATAGCTGGCTTTTAAGTCTGTTCCGTCTTCATCCCATACTTTGACCCAATGATAGTTTACCTCTTTATTGCGGTGGGCTGAAGGCCATCATATACATGGGATGGATTGTCTGAAGCACGTCTATGATTCAGGCATCCTCCTGCTTCCTCTGGATCATATATATGCCTCAATTTCCTTTGTTCTTTCATCTTCTATTCATTCTCAAACAGCTTCTTACCTCCTTCTCCTCCTGGCCCCAACTTTCCCTCTGGAGCTTATTCCATTAGGTGTGTTTCAGTTATTTACTGCTGTATAACAAAGTACCCAAGATTTACTGGTGGAAAACAAGAACTGTTTTGTTATTTCTCACCATTCTGTGGGGTAGGAATTCAGACAGGGAATAGCAGAGATGACTTTTCTCTGTCCCATGTCACGTCTGCTGGAGCTACCAAGTCTAAGCGGTTTCCTAACTTGCATGTCTCATGGCTCTATTTGGAAGTTGTCAGTGTAAGGGCTTGAATGACTCTGCTGGGGTCATGTTTAGTGCCTTGTTCTTCTTGTTGGCTGGGTTCCCCAGTTCTTCTCCATATAATCTTATGACCTTTCCTCTCCCAATGGTCTCCATATGGCCTCCATATGTAATTTCTTCAGCAGGGTAGACACACTTCTTACATGGAAGGTCAGGGGACTTCTGCCTTACTTTTGGTTACAATAGGTCATGGGATTGGCTCAGATTTATGGGGAGGAGATTACACAAGGACTCCTTTGGGAGTCACCAAAGAAATACACCAAAGTGTGCCAGTGATGTAACGGTAGCATTTCAGCTGCCTTTTGTACCCAACCATTGTGTGCAGAAACATGCAGCAAAAGCTTTTTTTCCACTCTTGCATCAGTTCAGATCGGTGTTATCTACTCACAGATGCAAAAATAATTACTTCACATACTATTCTTTTAATACTATCTTTGCTTCTTTGGGTTAGGTCAGATTTATAATAACTTTGGTCAGTGGTTAATACAGAATTTAGAACAATGAGTTGTGCCTTAAATTCACAATAAAGGTCAGATCAGGGAAAAGGGAGAACAAATTTCTTTTTTTTTTTTTTAATTTTTTTTTCAATGTTTTTTATTTTATTATTGGGACAGAGAGAAACAGAGCATGAACAGGGGAGGGGCAGAGAGAGAGGGAGACACAGAATCGGAAACAGGCTCCAGGCTCTGAGCCACCAGCCCAGAGCCTGACGTGGGGCTCGAACTCCCAGACCGTGAGATCGTGACCTGGCTGAAGTCGGACGCTTAACCGACTGCGCCACCCAGGCGCCCCGGGAGAACAAATTTCTAAGAAAAGGAATACGTAAATCCTATGGGTTGATTTTATTAAACCGACATTCTTAAAGTATAATTTATGTAATATAATTTAAAGTATAATTAATAAAAACAAAATATATAGATCCTGAGTTTTGACAGTTTCATCACATATATAAACGTTACCTAAAACAAGACAAATCATCTCTATTACCACAGAATGTGTTCTCATGCTCCTTTCCAGTCAGTTCCCTCTTACCTCCCGAAGCAGCAATTGTTCATATTTTTATTACCACAAATTAGTTTTGCGGGTTCCTGAATTTCATGTAAATGGCATAGATAATGCAACCTTTGTGCTTAGATTTGTTTGCTTACCATGGTGTTTTGAACTTTATCTGTTTAGTTGGTGTATAAGCAGTTGGTTCTTTTATTATCTGTTCCTTTCTTAATGAGTAATTTTCCACTTACGGATATACCATTTTGTTTATCCATGCTCCTATTGAACTGGTAGACATTTTGGTTGTTTCCAGTTTTTGGCTACTATAAACAATGATGCTATACCCATTCTTGTACCTCTCCCCAACCCCTTCTCTTACACAGACCCACATACTTGCAGAGTCAAAGAGTAACTTATGATAAAGTATGTGAAGTATATATTCTGATACAAGCCCTATGTGTTAAAATTATTTTTATTCCCAGGCTATGGATGCTTATTCATTTTCTTAATGATATCTTTTGATGAGCAAAAATGTTTAATTTGGATTAAATCCATGTTATAAATTTTTAATTTTATGGTTAGTGCTTTTTTGTTTTGTCTAAAAATATTTTAACAGTCTAATATCACAAAAGGTATTTTTCCAAGTTTTTTTGGTAGATACTCTATGATTTTAGCTTTATATTTAGGTCGAGTTCCATTTAGGCTAATTTTTGGACTTCCATTTGAATTAATATAGTGTGAAATAAATGCTGAGGTCCATTTTTTTATATTTTTCTCCTATTGAATTACCTTGGCACTTTGGTCAAAATAATTATATATATATATATATATATATATATATTTTCTTGTCTAACGTCTTTGTTCTGCTTCACTGATCTACTTAAGCTCATACCAATGCCACACTCTCTTGATTAATGTACTTTATATTAAGTCTTAAAATCATAGGATGTAATTCCCTCAACTTTGTTCTTCTTCTTCATGTTTGTTCTTCTTCAAGTTTGTTTTGGCCGTTCTAGACCTTTGTCTTTTCCTTTTCTTTTCTTTTTCTGTTAATTAAAAAATATTTTTAAATTTAATTTTTATTTTGTAGTGTATATTTTTTAAAAGTTTATTTATATGAGAGCTAGAGAAAGTGAATATGAGTGGGGGAGGGACAGAGAGAGGGAGAGAAGGAGAGAGAGAGAGAATCCCAAGCAGTTTCCACACTGACAGCTGGGCTGGCATACACGATTTTGAGATCATGACCTGAGCTGAATTCAAGAATTGGCTGCTTAATCGACTGAGCCACCCAGTCGCCTCAAGACCTTTTGCTTTTTCATATAAAGTTTAGAATCAGCTCTTCAGTTTCTGACAGAGTTTCTTGGAATTATGATTGGGATTGCATTGAATCTACAGATCAATTTGAAAAGAATTCAAATCTTCAAATTTGAGAGTCTATCAATCTATATACATGGCATATCTCTCTATATAGATTTTCATGAATTTCTCTCTGCAATGCTTTGCGTGTGTGTGTGTGTGTTCAGATTTGCACATCTATTAAGTTTGTAGATAATTGATTTTTTGGATATCCTGTAATATGGGTAATTTCACTATTAATTTATTAGTTTTTATAGATGCTATAGTATTTTCTTTATAGGCAATGATGTCACTTGTGATTAAGGATAGTTTTACTTATTTCTCTCTCATATTTATGCTTCTTATTTCTTTTTCTTGCTTTATCAAACTAGCTAGGGCTTCCACTATAATGTTAGAGAGAGTACACATCTTTTTGTTTTCTCCAGTCTTAATGGACATACAGCAGTATTTCACCATTAAATATGATGTGGGCTGTGTATCATATTAAGAGTCACCCTCTATTTCTTGTTTGCTGCGAGTTTTTAGTTTTTAATTCATTAATTGGTATTAAAACTTATTTTGTTGTTATTCTCTATCCCAATTGTTATATAACTTTTCTTCTTATTGTTTTATGTGGTGAATTACATTGATTGATTTTCAAATATTAAACTAATCTTACATTTCTGGGACAGAATCCACTTGGCCATGATATGTCATACTTTTTATATGTTTCTGGAATCAGTTTGCTAATTTTTGTTAAGGAATTTTAAAATATGTGCTTATGAGGGATATTGATAGTGTGCTTTTCATTTATTGTAATGTATTTAGTTTGGGTATGAAGGATATGCTGGCCTCATAAAACAAGTTAGGAAATGTTCCTTCTTCCTTTATTTTATAAAAGCATTTATGACTGGTATTATTTCTTCCTTAAATGCCTGATGGAATTCATTGGGAAAGCCATCTGAGCCTGAAGTGGTTTTTTTGTTGTTGTTGTTTTGTTAAGGTTTGTTTATTTTTGAGAGAAAGAGTGAGACACAGTGTGAGCGGAGGAGGGCCAGAGAGAGGGAGACATAGAATCGAAAGCAGGCTCCAGGCTCTGAGCTGTCAGCACAGAGCCCTACGCAAGGCTCAGACTCACAAACCATGAGATCGCGACCGACCGGAGCCAAAGTCCGACGCTTAACCAACTGAGCCACCCAGGCGCCCCAGACTTGCTCTATTTTCTTTCCCTCTGGTTTATTTCTCTTCAACCCCAGAGCTATGTTCTCATTCCAGGTAGTCCAGACACTCACCGCTCCCTCTCCTACCATTACTAGGTCACGGTGTCTCTGCCAGGTACACCCATGTTGGTCATGACCTCTCCCATAGTCTTACCCTTTATGATTTTTAAAAAAATTTCACCTCTGACTTACATGCTATTGGATATAGATGGAAATAGCTCAGTGAATTTCCTGACACTTGGATGAATATGTGCTTCTTGAGAAAAACAGTGTGCGCTGATAATCTATTGGGAAAAGTACAAGGGTCCTATGCCCTTTACGGATTCAAAGAAAAGAACATTGACTAAGGAAATTTTCCCCTCTTTTTTATTTGAGTCCTTCCAAGTTATATTTTCTTCCCCTTCATGAATTATTCTCTTTAGCTATTTGATTCAAGTTTGCTCAATTAAATATTGAACTATATGTAAAGCAGAGTTATAAGCTATAAAATAAATAAGGCATTACTCCTACTCATACGAAATTTTAGAGTCATACATTTTTTTTCTAACCTCTGGCTGCAAAGAAGAATCACTTGGGGAGGACATAAAAATACTGATGCCAACAGTCTATCTGCAGGAACTCTGATTTAAATCATTTGGTGTGGGGTCTAGGACATTTCTTTCAGGTGATATGCATGTGCAGCTAGAGCTGAGGACCACTAAGGCCAGCATGTGGCCTGTGCACAAAATAGCTGTGCTACAAAGCAGAATATAATTGAACGGTGATAAGACCAGACACCATTGTTAAGATAAAGTCCCTACTCCCCATGACTTTTCATAAGCACCTGCCCCTCTCTCCCACTGTATTCTGGGTTAGTTGCCCCACCAATCTTTTTTCATAAATCCCTACAGTTACTGCAGACATAGCATTTATCACTAACCTTTTCTCCCCCATTTATCTATAACCAATGTTTTTGTTTAGATCAGGGCCCAAGGTCTGCAGTCAGATTAATGTGATTTCCCATCTGGGCAGCTCATGATATAGGCAAGTTACTTAACCTGCTATGCATCCTAGTTCTTTATGTGTAAAACGTCAATAATAATAGGGTCTAGGTGAGAGGGTTGACATGAAGATATAATAAAATATTGCCTATAAAGCATTTAGTTCAGTGCTTGTAACATGAGTGAGTCACTCGCTAGCTATTGTTATTACTTGTCTCTGTCTCTCTGGCCTCAGAATCCTGCATACTGATTTGTACTTGTTAAGTATTTAATACATAAAAATACCACTATACTTGACTTCACAGGCCAGATTTATTAAGTTCCGATGAGTGTTTAAATACTTCTTTAACAAAGGCAGGCTGCTGTTTGTCCACACTGTGCCTCTGTGCAACTTAGGAAAAAGACCCCATGCTGGTTTTTCTCTTTTTGTTTGTTTTGTTTTGTTTTGCCTTTTTTTTTTTTTTCTGAGATCAATCTGTTTTCCACACTTCCCTGTCATGGTCGGTGCCTGACCATTCGTGACTACATCACGCGGGCTCCCTTGCCAACAGACTTGGGTTCTGCCAATGGGAAAGTAAAAGGGCAGAAGGAGAGTTGGGATCTTTACTCCTGCTCCCTCCCTGCTTGGGGCTGCATCTCTGGCAGTGGCTGACATCTGTCCACAGGGCTAGAGCTCTAGTTTTCACTGGATTCTGAAAACACCATTTCCTTCTATGCTCTCAGGTCTAGGAATGGTGATGCCTTCCCGTTCTTGCCAGTCTCCAAGCGCAATATCTCTTACTGGTCTCCTTAGCTTGGTCCACACATGGAAAGGGTGGGGAGGCAATCTCTTCATTGAAGTCTTTTGAATGGAGTTGGAAAAGCAGGTGCCTACTACCTTTTTCCTCATGACATTTTACTGCCCTCTGCTGGAAACTTGTGGTAAGCAATATGCATTTCTTAAGTCTCCAAAGGGAATGCTCCCACTTAGATGTGGGTTGAAGTAAACTCAAAGCACGGCAAAGTCAGAGGCACAACATTGATGGCTTACTATACCTATCCAGCCATCTTGTACCTCAGGAAGGGACCCCAAAGCCTCTACAGTTAGTTATCCAGGGTGTCATCTGTGAATGCTTCTTCATTCTGTTTCTCTCTTCAGCCTCTTTCATAATAATTATTATTTAGTGGGGGCACACTTACATGAAAAAGTATTCATTGTTTATCTGAAGTTCAAAATTTAACTGGTCATCCTGTATTTTTATATACTTAATCTGGCAACTACTCCTTGGACCATTAGCAACACAAACATTGTTCTAGGGCCAAAAACATAAGAGAAATGTAGTTGATTCAGGGTCACACTTCTACAGGGCGGGTCTGATTTGTCCTACCATATGCCTTCCCGCTGCTTGTTTGTCCCTTGAAGAAACTTCTCTTTATCAGTACTGGTGTGCTCCTTCCAAGTGCAGCTGTGTCCTTTCTGGGATGTGAAAAGAACAAATGTCACCACTTAGAGTTGGAATGTAGCTTTATTGTTTCTGTAAGATCCAGATAGTGAGCAACATGGAAAATAAAGGGGGAAGTTCTGTTATGTTCGCATAATTTTCAGTCTCAACTTTAATGTCTTAATATTATTTATTGATAATTAATAATAAAGGGTCCTTTAAACACCTCATTTTTTTTAATGTTTATTTATTTTTGAGACAGAGAGAGAAAGAGCATGAGTGGGGGAGGGGCAGAGAGAGGGGGAGACACAGAATGGGAAGCAGGCTCCAGGCTCCCAGCTGTCAGCACAGAGCCCGACGCGGGGCTCGAACCCACAGACCGCGAGATCATGACCTGAGCCGAAGTCGGCCGCTTAACCGACTGAGCCACCCAGGTGCCCCTAAACACCTCATTTTTAATTGCTTTGCCATATTGCTGATATTGCCCTGGTATAAATGTTAATATATCATCATTTATCTCAAATGCCTTATTAAAATACTACTAGTTATTCAGTTTTGACCAGATCAAAACATTATAAAAATACCAAACATACCCTTACTCAAGGCCTTCTCTATGGTACATGTGTCTCTTTGTTTACACTTACTTTTCATTCACCAACACATATTTTTAATATATAGAATAAAATGACATTTTTTAAAAGTTTATTTTTGAGAGAGAGGGAGAGAGAAAGAGAGGGAGAACGTGAACAGGGGAGAGGGAAAGAGAGAGGGAGAGAGAGAATCCCAAGCAGGCTCCACGTTGTTAGCACAGAGTCCCATGTGGGCCTCAATCCCACAAAGGATGAGGTCATGACCCGAGCCGACATCAAGAGTTGGATGCTCGGGGCGCCTGGGTGGCTCAGTCGGTTGGGCGTCCAACTTTGGCTCAGGTCATGATCTCGCGGTCTGTGAGTTCGAGCCCCGCATCGGGCTCTGGGCTGACAGCTCGGAGCCTGGAGCCTGTTTCGGATTCTGTGTCTCCCTCTCTCTCTGACCCTCACCTGCTCATGCTCTGTCTCTATCTGTCTCAAAAATAAATAAATGTTAAAAAAAAAAAAAAAAAGAGTTGGATGCTCAACCCACTGAGCCACCCAGGCGTCCCAGATATTTGATAGGCACAGTGTGCAAACAGTGTAAGGCCCCCTCACTGGCTCTCAGCTTCATACTTTGACAAGGGCACCACAAATACTTGGTGGTTTATATTAGTTACTCCTATATAACAAATTAATCCAAGTCTTAGTGGTTTGAAACAACAGCATTCATTGCTCACAGTTTCTGTAAAAATGATCCAAATATTTAGTGTTATCTTTTTTTTCTTTTTTGCCTCTGCCTTGAACTTCCTAACTGTCCCTCCTGTCCCACCGCTGTCATCCTGGGTGGAGCCAGCCATCTCTCTCCGCTGGATCACCACCAGAGCCTCCCTTCATAGCCACTCCTGCCCCTCCAACATCGTCTACACAGCAGGAGATGATCTTAAAACCAAACCACACCTCTGCCTTCTCCGGACCCACCCAAAGTTTTATGCATTTATACCCCACGGAATCTGGGGGCACAGCTTAACTGGGTCCTCATACCCCACGGAATCTGGGTGCAC
Organism: Prionailurus bengalensis; assembly: GCF_016509475.1. Lineage (NCBI taxonomy): Eukaryota > Metazoa > Chordata > Mammalia > Carnivora > Felidae > Prionailurus > Prionailurus bengalensis. The sequence goes on from NC_057349.1 coordinate 106,188,019, forward strand.
AGCTTAGCGGGGTTCTTTGCTCCAGTCTCAGTCTGGGGTCCAGAATGGCCAGGACTACGGTCACACCTCAAAGCTTGAGTGGGGAAAAAGTTGCTCTCAGCTCACTCAAGCTTATTGGCAGGATTCAGTTCCGAAAGGATTGTTGGGCTGAGGGCCTTAGTTCCTCACTGGCTGTCATGTGCTCTCAGTTTCTTTTCAGTTGTTTCTTTTCACAGAGGCATCTCTACACTGCAGCACAGAACATGGCAGCCAGTTTCTACCAGAGCAAGGAAGCAAGAGGGCCAGGGAGTGCCAGCAGGAAGTCACAGTCTTTTGTAACTTAATCATTAAAGTTACACCCTCATACTTTTGCTATGTTCTGTTTGTTAAAATGAAGTCTTGAAGTCCAGCCCTTAGGAGAAATTAATTTTAAGAGCAAAAACTAAAGTCACCTTTAATATACTTTAATTTCTGGTTTTGTTTTCTAAAAAGTCTGAGCTCATTGAAGTGATTACCTTGACAGAGAAGAATAGAGGGGAATGGTTTTTAAAGTAAGGATGGGTGAGGTGGGGGGGGGGGAGGGGGCGGTGGGGTGGGAGTGGCAGGAGAGATGTCCCGAGGAAAGAAATTGGCAGCCAAGGAATCTGTTGAGAGCGACTGCCTTTTGGCTGAGTGGGAGGAGGGATCGCGTTGGTCTTAGCTGGATTTAAAGACAATAAGTGCATATTTCTCCAAAACCCACGTAGATTTGTGGACTGAGAGTCATAGTCACTTCTGATATTTGTTAATGTTTATTCACTTTAAGAGCAGACACATGATGGAGAGGGGCAGACGCCCAATGCCTTGAACTAATTGCATAGTCATTTTATGGGTTCAAATCTTGGCGTGTATAATTTAAATTGGTTGTTCGTAGAATTCTGTAAAGCCTATATTAAATCATGCTAGGTAGAATTAGTTCCAGAGCAATTATTGATGCTTCCACCAGGTTTAATATTCCTTTTCATAATTATTTTCCAATACATGAAATACTGAAAAAAAAGACCAGAACAAATGAGTTTTTCTCATTTAACTTACTATTTTTAGTTATCAGAATATAATGTTTATTGGACTTGGGAGATACAAATGTTACAAACATTTCTGAGTTAGAGATAAAATCTTAGTCAAATGAACAAAAATAATGATACATTCCATGCTTCATTCTTAATTCTATTGCTTCTTCCATTTGGGGTGGGAGAGTGCGGGGTGGGGGAAGAGGCAAAAGCATACGCTTCAGTAAAAGAATCAAAAACTCATATAATGAATGCCGCCATTGTATCACTAGAGTTTCAGTGTAAAAATGTCCCTCCACCCCACAAAACATAAACCTGTTTCAAACAAATGTATAGTTTTTGGGGTTTTTTTAAAGGTATTTTTCTCTTTTGGCACAAGAAAGCTACAGAGAATAAATGACATACCATGCGTCCTGTAATTGCTTAGCTCATTGTAATACTATGTAAAATTATGAGAGTAAACATTATTCCTCAAGAAAAAAAAATCAAACATTTAGTGTCACTTCTTGTTCTTCTATCTGGGACCTCAGCAGTCAGATCACACGACTCCCTTCTCAAGACCCACCCAAAGCTTCTCATCCAGCTTTGAATAAAGCGCAAACTGTTCAGCTCTCCCTAGCCAGCTTCTCCAACATTAACCCTATTCTCCTCCATCCTTTGTTTCTGTCCTCATACTTACTAAATTCTGGAGCTTAATTTAGATGAGTGAAGCATGCTGAAAAACAAACAGATGAATAAACAAAAAGTAAATCTGCTGGAGGTAGTCAAAGTATGCACACTGATTATTTTCAATGGATAGGTTTCCCATGAGCTTTTGCCTGGATCCATTCATGTTCTGTCTCATGGTAGAGCCTCTAGTTCATTCTGTCAAATGACTGAATATAATTGAGGACTTAGTGTGGGAAGCAGATTAACCCAGCCTTCTTTGCCATTACTCTCCAAGGTGAGTGAAAATGGCCTGTTTGGCTTTTGGTGAATCTTTTTTTTTTTTTTTAATTTTATTTTTTCCTTTTTAAAATTTACATCCAAATTAGTTAGCATATAGTTCAACAATGATATCAGGAGTAGATTCCTTAGTGCCCCTTACCCATTTAGCCCATCCCCCTCCCACAACCCCTCCAGTAACCCTGTTTGTTCTCCATATTTATGAGTCTCTTATGCTTTGTCCCCCTCCCTGTTTTTATATTATTTTTTGTTTCCTTTCCCTTATGTTCATCTGTTCTGTGTCTTAAAGTCCTCATATGAGTGAAGTCATGTGATTTTTGTCTTTCTCTGACTAATTTCACTTAGCATAATACCCTCCAGTTCTATCCACTTAGTTGCAAATGGCAAGATTTCATTCTTTTTGATTGCTGAGTAATACTCCATTGTATTTATATACCACATCTTCTTTATCCATTCATCCATCAATGGACATTTGGGCTCTTTCCATACTTTGGCTATTGTTGATAGTGCTGCTATAAACATGGGGGTGCATGTGTCCCTTCGAAACAGCACACCTATATCCCTTGGATAAATACCTAGTAGTGCAATTGCTGAGTCGTAGGGTAGTTCTATTTTTAAGTTTTTTGAGGAACCTCCATACTGTTTTCCAGAGCAGCTGCACCAGTTTGCGTTCCCACCAGCAGTGCAAAAGGGTCCCTCTTTCTCCTCATCCTTGCCAACATGTGTCAGTTGCCTGAGTTGTTAATGTTAGCCATTCTGACAGGTGTAAGGTGATATCTCATTGTGGATTTGATTTGTATTTCCCTGATGATGAGTGATGTTGAGCATTTTTTCATGTACCTGTTAGCCACCTAGATGTCTTCCTTGGAGTAGTGTCTATTCATGTCTTTGCCCATTTCTTCACTGGATTATTTGTTTTTTCGGTGTTGAGTTTGATAAGTTCTTTATAGATTTTGGATATTAACCCTTTATCTCATATGTCATTTGCAAATATCTTCTCCCATTCTGTTGGTTGCCTTTTAGTTTTGCTGATTGTTTCCTTTGCTGTGCAGAAGCTTTTTGTTTTGATGAGGTCCCAGTAGTTCATTTTTGCATTTGTTTCCCTTGTCTCCAGAGACGTATTGAGTAAGAAGTCGCTGCGGCCAAGATCAGAGAGGTTTTTTCCTGCTTTCTCCTCGAGGATTTTGATGGCTTCCTGTCTTACATTGAGGTCTTTCATCCATTTTGAGTTTATCTTTGTGTCTGGTGTAAGAAAGTGGTCCAGGTTCATTCTTCTGCATGTTGCTGTCCAGTTTTGCCAGCACCACTTGCTGAAGAGACTGTCTATTCCATTGGATATTCTTTCCTGCTTTGTCAAAGATTAGTTGGCCATGCGTTTGTGGGTCCATTTCTGGGTTCTCTATTCTGTTCCATTGATCTTAGTGTCTGTTCTTGTGCCAGTACCATACTGTCTTGATGATTACAGCTTTGTAGTATAGCTTGAAGTCTGGGATTGTGATGCCTCCTGCTTTGGTTTTCTTTTTTTTTTTTTTTAATTAAAAAATTTTTTTTTTTCAACGTTTATTTATTTTTGGGACAGAGAGAGACAGAGCATGAACGGGGGAGGGGCAGAGAGAGAGGGAGACACAGAATCGGAAACAGGCTCCAGGCTCTGAGCCATCAGCCCGGAGCCTGACGCGAGGCTCGAACTCACGGACCGCGAGATCGTGACCTGGCTGAAGTCGGACGCCTAACCGACTGCGCCACCCAGGCGCCCCTGGTTTTCTTTTTCAAGATTGCTTTGGCTATTCGGGGTCTTTTCTGGCTCCATACAAATTTTAGGATTATTTGTTATAGCTCTGTGAAGAATGCCGGTGTTACTTTGATAGGGATTGCATTGAATATGTAGATTGCTTTTGGTAGACATTTTAACAATATTTGTTCTTCCTATCCAGGAGCATGGAATCTTTTTTCATTTTTGTGTGTGTCTTCTTCAATTTCTTTCATAAGATTTCTATAGTTTTCAGTGTAAATATTTTTCACCTCTTTGGTTAGATTTATTCCTGGGTATTTTATGTTTTTTGGTGCAACTGTAAATGGGATAGATTCCTTGATTTCTCTTTCTGTTGCTTCATTGTTGGTGTATAGGAATGCAACCAATTTCTGTGCATTGATCTTATATCCTGCAACTTTGCTGAATTCATGAATCAGTTCTAGCAGTTTTTTGGTGGAATCTTTTGGGTTTTCCATATAGAGTATCATGTCATCTTTGAAGAGTGAAAGTTTGACCTCCTCCTGGCTGATTTGGATGCCTTTTATTTCTTTGTGTTGTCTGATTGCAGAGGCTAAGACTTCCAATACTATGTTGAATAACAGTGGCGAGGGTGAACATCCCTGTCTCGTTCCTGACCTTAGGGGGAAAGTTCTCAGTTTTTTCTCATTGAGGATGATATTAGCGTTGGGTTGTTTATATATGGCTTTTATGATCTTGAGGTATGCTCCTTCTATTCCTACTTTATTGAGGGTTTTTATCAAGAAAGGATGCTGTATTTTGTCAAATGCTTTCTCTGCATGTATTGAGAGGATCATATGATTCTTGTCCTTTCTTTTATTGATGTGATGAATCACGTTAATTGTTTTGCGGATATTGAACCAGCCCTGCATCCCAGGCATAAATCCTGCTTGATCTTGGTGAATAATTTTTTTAATGTATTGTTGGATCCGGTTGGCTAATATCTTGTTGAGGATTTTTGCATCCATGTTCATCAGGGAAATTGGCCTATAGTTCTCCTTTTTAGTGGGGTCTCTGTCTGGTTTTGGAATCAAGGCAATGCTGGCTTCATAGAAAGAGTTTGGAAATTTTCCTTCCATTTCTATTTTTGGAACTGTTTCAAGAGAATAGGTGTCAACTCTTCCTTAAATGTTTGGTAGAATTCCCCTGGAAAGCCATCTGGCCCTGGACTCTTGCTCTTTGGCAGATTTTTGATTACTAATTCGATTTCCTTACTGGCTATGGGTCTGTTCAAATTTTCTATTTCTTCCTGCTTCAGTTTTGGTAGTGTATATCTTTTTAGAGATTTGTCCATTTCTTCCAGATTACCCACTTTATTGGCATATAATTGCTCATAATATTCTCTTATTATTGTTTTTATTTCTGTTGTGTTGGTTGTGATCTTTCCTCTTTCATTCTTGATTTTATTTATTTGGGTCCTTTCCTTTTTCTTTTTGATCAGACTGGCTCGTGGTTTATCAATTTTGTTAATTCTTTCAAAGAACAAGCTTCTGGTTTCATTGATCTGTTCTACTTTTTTTTTTTTTTTTGGTTTCAATAGCATTAATTTCTGCTCTAATCTTTATTATTTCTGTCTTCTGCAGGTTTTGGGTTTTATTTGCTTTTCTTTTTCCAGCTCCTTAAGACGTAAGGTTAGGTTGTGTATCTGAGATCTTTCTTCCTTCTTTAGGAAGGCCTGGATTGCTATATACTTCCCTCTTATGACCGCTTTTGCTGCATCCCAGAGGTTTTGGGTTGTGTTATCATTTTCATTGACTTCCATATACTTCTTAATTTCTTTTTTAACTTTTTAACTTGGTTAGCCCATTCATTCTTTAGTAGGATGTTCTTCAGTCTCCAAGTATTTGTTACCTTTCCAATTTTTTTCTTGTGGTTGATTTTGAGTTTCATAGCGTTGTGGTCGGAAAATATGCACAGTATGATCTCGATCTTTTTGTACTTACTTAGGGCTGATTTGTGTCCCAGAATACGGTCTGTTCTGGAGAACGTTCCATGTGCCCTGGAGAAGAATGTATATTCTGCTGCTTTAGGATGTAATGTTCTGAATATATCTGTTAAGTCCATCTGGTCCAGTGTGTCATTCAAAGCCATTATTTCCTTGTTGATTTTTTTATTAGATATCTGTCTATTGCTGTGAGTGGGAAGTTGAAGTCTCCTACTATTATAGTACTACTATCGATGAGTTTCTTTATGTTTGTGATTAATTGATTCATATATTTGGGTGCTTTCTCATTTGGCGCATAAATGTTTACAATTGTTAGGTCTTCTTGGTGGATAGACCCCTTGATTATGATATAATGCCCTTCTGCATCTGTTGTTACAGTCTTTAAAGTCTAGATTGTCTGATGTAAGTATGGCTACTCTGGCTTTCTTTTGTTGACCATTAGCATGATAGATGGTTCTCCATCCCTTATTTTCAATCTGAAGGTGTCTTTAGGTCTAAAGTGGGTCTCTTGTAAACAGCATATAGATGGATCTTGTTTTCTTATCCATTCTGTTACCCTGTGTCTTTTGATTGGAGCATTGAGTCCATTGACATTGAGAGTGAGTACTGAAAGATATGGATTTATTGCCATTATGAGGCTTGTAGAGTTGGAATTTCTGGTATGTTCTCTGACACTTTTTAATCTTTGTGGCTTTTGGTATTTATATATATATATATATATATATATATATATATATATATATACATCTTTTCTCCCCTCAGAAAGTCCCCCTTAAAATTTCTTGCAGGGTTGGTTTAGTGGTCACAAACTCCTTTAATTTTTGTTTGTCTGGAGAACTTTTTATCTCTCCTTCTATTTTGAATGACAGCCTTGCTGGATAAAGAATTCTTGGCTGCATATTTTTCTGATTCAACACACTGAATATATCCCGCCACTCCTTCTGGCCTGCCAAGTTTCTGTGGATAGGTCTGCTGCAAACCTGACCTGTCTTCTCTTGTAGGTTAGGGACTTTTTTTCCCTTGCTGCTTTCACGATTCTCTCCTTGCCTGAGTATTTTGTGAATTTGACTGTGATATGCCTTGTTGATGGTCGTTTTTTGTTGAATCTAATGGGGGTCCTCTGTGCTTCCTGGATTTTGATGTCTGTGTCTTTCCCCAGGGAAGGAAAGTTTTCTGCTATGATTTGCTCACATAACCCTTCTACCCCTCTTTCTCTCTCTTCCTCTTCTGGGACCCCTATGATTCTGATGTTGTTCCTTTTTAATGAGTCACTGATTTCTCTAATTCTTAAATTGTACTCTTTTGCTTTAATTGCCCTCTTTTTTTTCTGCTTCGTTATTCTCTATAAATTTGTCCTCTATATCGCTGATTCTCTGTTCTGCCTCGTCCATCCTTGCTGCCGCTGCATCCATCTGTGACTGCAGCTCGCTTACAGCATTTTTAATTTCATTCTGGCTAGTTTTTGCTTCTTTTATCTCTGCAGAAAGGGATTCTAATCTATATTTGACTCCAGCTAGTATTCTTATTATCGTGATTCTAAATTCTGGTTCAGACATCTTGCTTGTATCTGTGTTGGTTAAATCCCTGGCTGTCGTTTCTTCGTGCTCTTTCTTTTGGGGTGAATTCCTTCATCTTGTCATTTTGAAGGGAGAAAAGGAATTAATGCGGTAGAAGAATTGAAATTTAAAAAAATTAAAATTACAAAAATATTAAAATTAAAAATTAAACACACACACACACACAAATCGAATAGATGATGCTAGATCCTGGGTGTGTTTTGGTCTGGATGTTGAAAGTGGTTTGACAGATTAGAGAAAAAAAGTGGGGGGAGAAAAAAAAGGAAATCGTTTGAGAATTTGAAAAAATGAATACACTGAAGTAGACTAAAATGAGATGATGGGGGTAAAATAGAATTTGAAAAAATATACACAAAAGTAAAGAATATAGTAGAAAAAAGTTAAAGAAAAATATTTTTAATAAAAATTAAAAATAAGTATGAATTTTTTCTTTTTCTGTGTTTAAGAAAAAAAGAAAAGAAAAAAAAAGAGAAAAAAGAAAAAAAAGAAATTGGTTGAAATTTTGAAAAAGTGAATATACTGTAGTGGACTAAAATAAAATGAAGTAAAATAGAATTTGAAAAAATTTACATAAAGGCAAAAAAGATAGTAATAAAAATATTTTTAATAGAAATTTAAAGTAAAAATTAAGTTTTTCTCTCTCTGCATTCAAGAAAAAGAAAAGAAATGAAAAAGGGAAAAAAGAAAAAGAAAGAAAAAAAAGGAAATTGAAAATTTAAAAAGGTGAAAACACTGAAGTAGACTAAAATAAAATGATGGAAGTAAAATAGAATTTGAAAAAATTTACACAAAAGTAAAAAATATAGTAATAAAAATTAAAGAAAAAGATTTTTAATAAAAATTGAAAATAAAAATGAATTTTTTCTCTTTCCATATTCAAGAAAAAGAAAAGAATTGTAAAAGAAAAAAAAAAGAAAGAAAATTGAATAGATGAACCTGCTAACAGATTGAAGTAGGACTGAAATTGCTTCGTTTTCCCCTAGAAGTCAGTCTATGTAGCTCTTTATAGTCTATAAAATAAGCCAGCGGTGAGACTTGTGTTCTTGAAGAGTGAAGTTGGCCCAGTTGTGCAGGGCAAAGTGTAACCGCTCTGCTCTCCACTAGATGCCACTGCTAGCCTACTGGGGTGGATTGTTGCGGTGCTCGTAGGTGCGTATGTGCATGCGCGGGAGCGGTGAAAATGGTGCCACCCAGCTACCCAGTCTGTTCTCCTGGATCAGCAATCGTGCACTGGTCCTCTCCTTTCAGGTTTCGTCCACTCCCCACTTTTTCACTCTCTGTGACCAGGCCCCAGGCAATACCTCTCTCCCAAGTTTTGTCTCAGATGTGGCTGTTTTCCCTGGCCCCTTACTTCTGAAGGGCTGCGGCTTTGACCTGCTCCACCCCTCTACGGGAGGGTCTCGCTGAGCAATGGCTGAATGAGCAATGGCCGAATATTGGCTGTACCCAGGAACTCCTGCTGGACCCTGCTGCTGCCGGTGTCCCAAGACTGAGGCCAGTTGCCAGCCTGTCCCAGAAAATGTTCGCGAGATAGTGTAGCAGCAGCTTTTCAGGGATTATGGAAAATCACAACACACATCTGGCACCAGGCTTCACCCTTAACGACCTCGTTCCAGCACCAGTGAATATGGCCATTTTTCTGGGGTCTGCTGGGACCAGGTGGCTTCAACAGTCTCTACCAAATGTCCTTCCAGCAGTGGAACTGCTTTTCCCCGTGTGGCCCGAGAACCTCCCAGGCTTCACTCTGCTCCTGGGGATTCGCCCTTTCCACCAGAGCACCGCCAGGTATTGAGCTGCAGAGTTGCAGCCTTTGTGCTCCCCTTGTTTACAGTCTTAATGGAAGTTAAACCCTCTCCTTTCTCCTTTCTCCCTTTTTAAATTTAGTCCCTGTGGCTGTTTCCAATTTTCCACTTTCTCTCCAGCTGCTTTTGGGGAGGGGTGCTTTTCCTGTATTCTCCCTCCCTCCCTCCCCAGTCTCTGTCCTCTCTCCTCCCGCAAAAGCGGTTCCCTACCTGTCGCGGCTTCTCACTCCCCAAGTTCAGCTCTCCGTACCGCATACCTGCTAAATTCTGTGGTTCAGGTTGTGCAGATTGTTGTGTTAATCCTGCAATCAGTTTTCTAGGTGTGTAGGATGGTTTAGTGTTGGTCTGAATGTATTTCATGGATGCAAGACACACAAAAAACTTTCATGCTGTTCCGCCATCTTGGCTCCTCCTCCACTTTTGGCTAATCATTTGAAGAGGGTTAAAGGTTCATAATGTATCTGTTTGATGAAGTTGAGCAGTAGTATCTGTGGGCCAGATATTTCATGGTATTTAGAGACTAGGCAGTGGATTGTGAGCTTGGGCAAATTTATTTGTTATTAAATTCTTTTTCCTTCAGCTCACCTCATGAGCAGATATATAGTTTTCAAAAATAAGCTGTCAACAACTTTGGAATCTCCCAGTTGGGTAGGTCCTTAGAGAGGAGATAGATTTTCTTGATTAAACAATGTACCACCTCACTAGACAGGCTTGAAAGAGATGGAAAAAATGGAGTTATTAACCATCTCAGTGCTCTTCAGAAATTGCAATTTCTATTTCAGCAAGGCAAATAATTTCTCTTTGGGTAAATAACAAAAGTGGACTGTAAACTCTCCTTCCCTTTGTCCTATGCCTGAGAACTCAGGTCTGTGAAGATTCCATAGGTTCACTTCCTTCTCCCAGTTGTCTGTGCATGGTGGACAGAGTTGAGGCCTGGAAATGTTATGTTATGACTTTTAGAGCTCTCTCAGAGCACATCCTGCCTACTGGGCTTCAAGTTCTCAAAAGAAAATATAAGATGTTGTGCAAATCATATATTAACAAGATGATGAAAAGAAAACACAAGATGGTACATTAAAAGCGTTCATCATTTCCTCCAGAGATTCAAAGACATGCCTATCAGGCACCTATAATATGCTTAGTAATTGGTTAGGATGAACAAGCCATTTATTGGGCATTCAGTAATGACATATACATGATAAATAATAGGAGTCAAATATAGCATGATAGAAGACAAAATCAGATACCGTAGGGACCAAAAGGATGGTGGTCAAGAAAACTGAGATAATCAGCAAAACCTTTAAGAGTCTTCACTAGTGAGAATGATTTGCCTAGTAGCCAAAGCCTTCATTGTTTTCCTTATGGAGCCAACATGATACATTCCCTGATTGTTTTTTATCAGCTAACATTCCATGCCCTCAGAAATGTGATCATTTAGGCCACAGCAGGCTTCTTCTACAGAGGCCTAAGTCCTCCTGAGTTCTTCTATTTATCTGGGGACTCCAGAAATTTGCAGTGTATGGTCAGGCTTATGAACCATATGGTCGAGGAGCCCCTCAAAGGGCAGCTGGGCTTCAGAGACATGCCCAAGGGTGAGCCTTTGGAAGAGATACTCAGCCAAGCCAACCTATGGGCCAATGAGCCTGCAGATCTTAGTCAGGTGTTTCCCCATATCCTTGATGAGTTTTACCTCTACTTCCAGAAAGTGGTTCTTCAGGAAGTCACAGACATGGGAGTCTACTCAGGCAGAACCCAGGGCATGCATATCCAAAAGGGCCTCGTTCAGGTTCTTTTCCAGAACCAGGTGGCTTCTGAGGTGTCCAGGGTTTTACCTATTCATCCTGGGACAACTTCTGCATGTTCTAGAAGAGGGTGCGGCTGCTGCACTGGTTTTGCATCTTCAAGAGAAGCTCAGTGCCCTCCAGCCTCTCCTCAGCCAACCACAGAAGAAGTGCCCCCTTCCTCACCCCCCACCCCCCAGCCACATCCTTGCAGTGGAAATAGAAGCCAAGAGAGAGGTAGGTGTAAGAGGCCCTCAGATGCATGTTGATCATGAGGTTGTTGGCAACCTCCACCTCAGTGTAATAATTCTAACTAATCTGGGAGCTCATGGTTGAGCTAAGTTGGAAAGAAAGTATTCGTTGGTCCCAGAGGCAGATGGTGGCCAAGAAGATGGCTCTGGTTGCCACTGGCAAAAAGGTTGGAGGGTGGTCAGAGGCTGGTAGAGGGGGCATTCCTGGGTCTGTTCTGTCCAAATACTGTTGAAGCAAAAGACAGATCCCTGGAACCGCTGGGCACACCGCCTCACTGCCCCCGTCTTCTTCTCAAGCCTTACTGTTATTTTTTTAAATGTTTATTTATTTTTGAGAGAGAGAGAGAGAGAACAAGCAGGGGAGGCACAGAGAGAGAGGAAGACAGAGGATCCAAAGTGGGCTCTGTGCTGACAGAGGCTTGATCTCACAAACTGTGAGGTCATGACCTGAGCTGAAGTCCCACTCTCAACCAACTGAGGACCCAGGTGCTCCTCAAGCCCCACCATTATCGAAGGGGCACAGACCTTGGAATCAAAGCGAACTGGGCTTGAGGGGTGCCTGGGTGGCTCAGCCAGTTAAGCGTCTGACTTTGGCTCAGGTCATGATCTCACAGTTTGTGAGTTTGAGCCCCTCGTCAGGCTCTGTGCTGACAGCTCAGAGCCTGGAGCCTGCTTAGGATTCTGGATACCTCATAGCATTCGGAATTGCCCCTCCAGTGAAATCCTAAAGATCTGTATTTTTTACATTACCTTTTCATATCATTCTAGCTCTCTTATTTCTATACTCATACCTATTCTCCAATTTTTCTTGATTCTCCATTCATCCTTGTTCTTCCTCTCCTTTCTTGTGTCTCTAAGTATAGACAAGACTAATAACGCTCTTTGACAACTTTCTTGTTTCCTCATCTAGCCTCATTTAGCAGCAAAACTCCACTGCTAAATCAAACCACATGATTACCTCTTCTGTTTTTATACCCAGTCTCTAGAGAGCTATTAGAAAAACAAGATTAAACTTTGGTGAGTATTTTTAAGTATACTTTTTCCAGCCCAGCTCTGGTGAGGTTCCTCGGAGCTCTTCACATTTCAAAACACAACATTCTCCTTGGGTTTCCTACATATCACCTCTCTGAAATCTCCCAGCTGAAACTCTAGCCATGTACATCGTGAGAGGAACTGCCCTATCTTTTCTGCTACTTCCCCTCTCTCAATCGTTTCCCAGTTCCTCCCCCTATAATTACATAGATCCACATAGTAGAAGGTTCTGTACTTATCTTTTCCTATTTACTTTAGGACGTCATTCTATTGTTCACCCCTCTCTCTTCTGTTGCTTTATCCTTCATCTACGTACTTTCTTTCTCTCTCAAATTGAAATATGTCCAGGGTCTTCTCTCCTTCATATGCTCCCCTTCCCCAGACACTATCTTTTCTTTAATATTTATTTATTTTGAGAGAGAGAGAGAGAGAAAGTGTGCATGTGAGTGGGGAAGGGACAGAGAGAGAGAGGGAGAATCCCAAGCAGGCTCTGCACTCTCAGCACAGAGCCTGACTCAGGTCTCCATCTCACAAATCACGAGATGACGACCTGAGCCTAGACGAAGAGTCGGGACGCCTAACCGACTGAGCCATGTAAGTGCCCCTCCCCAAACACTATTAACTCTCAGTTTGAAACATTCCTACTGGTCTTTGCTGTTATAAATCTCCTACCTCTCCTTCCTCTTCCTCTTTCTCCCCCTCTTCTTCCTCCTCCTCCCCCTTCATCTTTGGTCTTCCAGTAAATACCTGAACATTTTGTAGAGTTCTATCTTCAACCCTTTCCTACCGTCATTAAATCAAAGTGGACACATTCACTGGGATGTAGCACAGGCACCATAAGTTTAACATTTCCTAAACTGAGCTCTTCTTTCCCTCTTTCTTCCAAATGTATCTTCTCCTGCACTGTCTGCACTTCTAGGGAGTACAGAGAGGGGAGTGGCATCCTATTCTATGTGGAGTAAAACTGTTTCACTGCTATGATCTTAGGTCCATTTTCTACCTTTGCTGCAGCGAGAAGAATACAAATCTTGAACTGTGAACTTCCCTGCTAAAATCCTACAATGGCTTTGAACTGCTTTGAGGATAACAATCATACTCCTTAGGGCATCCAAGGCTCTTGCAGACTTGGCTTCCGCTTACCTCGTTGACATGATTGACCTCTCAGCATGTCTCAGCACCCTTAACCCTTCATGCCCTCCACTTTATGCTAGATGTAGCCCCCAATATCAGTCCCCAAAGATTGTGCTAGTTTTTCCTTGTGCCTTTCCACAGTACCTCTTGGCTACCTGGGCCATCATTATCACCACCAACTCACCCTGACTTCTTTGTTAGAATAGCTCCTACTTAACTTTAAAACCTAATATCTAGTTTTAAAAAACACAAAAACCAAATAACAACAACAACAACAACAACAACAACAAACCTAGTCAGAGATGTCATTCCCTTTAGGAAGACTTCTTGAGCTCCCCACTTTCCAGTTTGGGTTAAATACACTCCCCCTACTCATGACACCTCACGGTTACCTCTTCCATTCCACTCATTAGAAATTAATGCATCTCTCTATTTACCTGTTTGCTCTTCACCGCGATGTGAAGTCCTTAAAAGCAGTTGGATTAGTGGCTGGCACACAGTAGGAGCTCAAGAGTTTATGGATTAAGGGGCTAATTGCACCAAGCAGGAAGATCATAAATGAACACCAACATGTGACATCGTGGTGTCTGTTCTTTGTTGGTAAAAAGGTTTGTTTATCATTTGAAAAAGGCTTGAAACACTGCCTGGTCTTTGTTCAGTGTTTGGAAAAACTATCAAGACACACGAAGTGTCCCTCAGGAGTTTCTGAGAATCTAAAACTGATGACAGGGCTCCGTGAGCACTTCCTGCTCCCCTGTGGGCACCACAAGTGCCTAATGAATCTTGACTGACTAACTCTACCTCTCCCGGTGCTTTGCCAAAACGCCTAGAAGGCTTTAGGTTAGTTTCATTTATCGTCCTTCTTTCTAGATTTTTCTCTCATGGAGTAGAAATGGTAGCCAAATGGACATAGGTAATACCCTTGCTTTGTATTTTGGGTGCTTTCTCAAATCCTGTCTCTATTTTAATCATTTCAGTAGAGCTAAATAATTTATCTTGTAATGTTTCTCTGTTGCCTGTAATTTTGTCACATCAAAGTGTGTTCCAGACACAAATTGTGATTTAGTATGTATTGTTCTGGATCCTGTATTGCCTGCAGCCATTTGATTTAAAATTCTAGAGAGAGATGTTGAGCTTACTAGAGGCTGAGCCACTGTGTCTGGGTGGGGGTGGGGTGGGGTGGTAAATATGTGGGGAAAAAGCAAGTCTGTGAGCAGGGAAGGAAGAGGTCACCTTTAGTCATTACAGCAGGCAAAGTAATTGGGAACAGATTAACTGCACTGTGATAAAGGTCTCCTTCTTCAGAATCATCTTATAAATTGTTTTCCAAATTGTGGCTAAAACATTCCCTCACTTGCCCTTCCCATCCTCATCTCTTACTGCCCAACCCAACCGCCCCCCCTCCAAGGGAGATTAGCAAAAAGTGGACAAAATTAATTTCTCAAATTCTTAAGTAGAAAGAAGTTCAAACCAATTATATCAGAGCATTTTATCCTTCTTGTGCAGATGCTGTTGATGATAATTTGAATTTTGCTTATGATTGAAATGCAAAGTAACTTCTTCCATTTGTGATTCTTCCTGGGGCTTCCTGATCTTATTGTCTGTCTCAGACCATTCTCAGTTTCTTTCCTTCCAAGGCTAACCACCACAGGGCCTGTGTTGTCTTCTGAATGTCCAAATGGCAAGGCTGGTGTTTCTTAATTCCACATTAGCATTAAGGAATGTAAGGGAATTAGCATTTATTGATCACACAGAATGTGCTAGCACAGTGCTGGGTGCTTACAGATGCTATCTCCTCTAATTCTCACCATAATCTAGCGATGAAGAGATTATTTTCAGCCTGTTAGATAAGTACATTGTTGATTTGACCAACAGAACACAGGTTGTGGGGGAGCCTGGACTTGAATCCAATTAAGATTGATTCTGAAAGCTCATTATCATTCTGTTGCAAAGGTTACATCCTACTATGACCATGGAGTATCACAAATTTAGCATTTAATTTCTGTTATTCTTAATTGAGTTTTTCTCTTAAACATTTCATTGTGGTTCTTTAAAAAATATTTTGTAATGTTTATTTATTTTTGAGAGACAGAGACAGAGCACGAATGGAGGAAGCGCAGCGAAAGGGGGAGACACAGAATCCAAATCAATCTCCAGGCTCCAAGCTGTCAGCACTGAGCTCGACATGGGGCTCGAACTCAAAAACTGCGAGATCATGACCTGAGCCGAAATTGGATGCTTAATCGGCTGAGCCACCCAGGCGCCCCCTCATTATGGTTCTTAATGAATTCTCTATGTCTCTTATGAAGTGCTTCAGAGGATACTGTGCATGCATGTACACATACATGGATATGCATTAGAAATTAGAGATAGTTCTGTTTATACATTAGGATATTTAGCCAATAGCATTTTCTATTGAGAATTCTTCCGTTTTCTATACTTATATCCTAATACAAGGAATATGTTGGCATTATTTAAGGGCCGAGTTAATTAGATGTTGTGATATACACCATAAACAGAGTCTCACATGACCCAATCTTTCTAGCCTTGTCGTTCTGTCCTAAACATACTCAGGGCTTTGGCTTCCTCACACCTGCTTTGTGCCATCGGCCCCAGTCACCAGCCTTTCTCCATTTTCACTCGCAGAAATTCCTTAAGGCCCATGTGTGCTTCCAGAGCATCCCATACTCCTGCTAGCAAAGCACTTACAACAATTTAAATTATCTGTGTGGCTGGGTAACGTATCATGACCTCCCTGTGAGGCTATTATATGTTCATTGCTTCAGAGGAATAATGTGGAGAGCGGAGAGCAAAAGGCTCCTTCAACATTTTGGAGGGAGAAGGACTTCCCTCTGTGGCAGAATTTGCTATCATGGAACAGAAGATTGGTTCCATTTGTATCATTGGTGGCTGTGGGGAAATAACTTCACATCAGTAAGAGCAAAGAACAGGTTGGGTGAGCCTTCTGTTGGGGGATTTGTCCTTTGCCTCTCAAGACCAAAAAGCTAAATGTCACTGAATCTATTTCCAGGAGGACAACATGAGCTACTTGAAATAATAAGTACCAATGGCAGAAGACTATCACTATTGTGAAGGCTCACTCTCATCCGTGTTTAACTGTTAGGGTGCCAAGCTATAGCAGGCTTCCATTGTGATAGTTGATTTGTAAAACATGAGCTTATGCATTTCACATGCTGTGTCCTCATGACTGATTTCAGTCATAATGAGCACGAGCAGATATCAATAGTGTTTTGTTTGTTTATTTACATATTTTTTTCTAGTGAAAAAAAATTTCAATATAATTTATTGTCAAATCGGCTTCCATACAACACCCAGTGCTCATCCCAACAGGTGCCCTCCTCCATGCCCATCACCCACTCTCCCCTTCCCCCACCCCCCATCCACCCTCAGTTTGCTCTCTGTATTTAAGAGTCTCTTGTGGGTTGCCTCCCTTCCTCTCTGTTTGTATTTTTCCCCCTGCCCTTCCCGCATAGTCTTCTGTTAAGTTTCTCAAGATCCACATATGAGTGAAAACATGATATCTGTCTTTCTCTGACTGACTTCTTTCACTTAGCATAACACCCTCCAGTTCAATAGTGTTTTTATATGAGCCAGAAATACATTTGTTCATGACTTGAGAGTAGTTATTTTTGATATATGATGATGTAAGATAATTTCAATACTGGATTTTCATTTCACAGGGTAATTATAACCACAGCAATAATTACCAACATTGTCATGATGGGGACCATTTGTTGAGTGCTTACTTGGAATACCAGTTGTTCTAAAATTAATTTTGAACCTGTGGTTTAACTTTTTTTTTTTAATTTATTTTTGCGAGAGAGAAAGCATGTGCACACAAGCAGGGGAGGGGCAGCGGAGATGGGGAGAGAGTTTTCCAAGTGAGCTCTGCACTGCCAGCAAAGAGCCCAATGCAGGGCTGAAACTCACAAGCCCACGCCATGAGATCATGACTTGCATTGAAGTCAGACCTTAACTGCATGAACCACCCAGGTACCTTGTTTTAACTGGTTTTGAACCTAGGCCTAGAAAAGAAGGAGGTATCCTTCTCCCGTCCTTCTTGGGACCACATCTTGAGAGCCTTATGGGAGCAGCAGAAACTCCCAGAGTGGCCTAGGGGAAACAGAGTATGGGAGACTGGAATCTCACCTTCTTGAATATAGCTTGGGGGTTGCCAAGACTAAGAGAGTCTCTGAGTTCAGGATGGTAGAGGGTTGAATTGTGGACTCCAAGGGATACGTCCACCCAGAAGAGCAGAATGTGACCTTATTTAGAATAAAGGCCTTTCTAATGAAGTTAAGGTAAAGATCTTGAAATGATATCATCCAGGATTAGATTGGACCTTAATGATATCACCCAGGGTTAGCTGGATCCAATGATGAGCATCCTTATTAGAGATAGAAGGAGATACAGAGAGAAGGCCTGTGAAGAGGAGGGCAGAAATTGGACTTATGCAGCCTTAAGCCAAAGAACGCCAAGGGTTGCCACCAGAAGTTTGAGTCTCAGAACAGATTCTTCATTAGATCCTCCAGAAGGAGCCAACCCTGCAACGCCTTGATTTCAGATGTCTGGCCTCCAGGACTATGAAAGGATAAGTTTCTGTTGTTTTGTGACACCCAGTTTGTGATAATTTGTTACAGCAGCCCTAGGAAACTAACGCAAGAGCACCAATAGTCAGGCATGGGCCTGAAAACAGTCTTCCAGACACAATTTGCAAATCATCACATAGAGAGCCCCTGACTGTCCCAGCTCAAGGGGTTGTTCTCCAGCATACAGCTGGAGCAGCCCAGAAGAGATCTCAGGCCAGGATAAGAGGACAAGGGAGGATAAGAGTGTGGGTTGGTTGTCTATTAAGTTGTAAAAGTTCTTTATATCTTCTAGAAAAAATCCTCCATTGGACATATGCTTTGGAAATTTTTTCCCAAGTGCGTGGCTTGGCTTTTCATTTTTCATAACTGTGTCATTGGACGAACAAAGTATATAATTTTGATGAGGGCGAGGCCTGCAACTTTTGTCTGTATAGATCTAGGAGAGGCACTGTGACTCTGGTCCCAACAGTTGTAGATGCAGTGGTTTCTCCTACCTAGGGTAGGAGATTCCTGGAGCTAAAAGCTACAAAAACTGTTCCCTGTCCCCCTAATATACTGGTCTTTTGCCTATTTGCTTACACTTCACCCTGCCTTACTGTGGTCTGTGTGTGTCAGGGCAAGCTCCCTTTGCAGATTCCCTCCCCAGTGGGTGTTTGGTTATGTTTGGCCAGTGGGTGGCGATGTCAGGAGACTGGCAAGGCAGGTATAGAGAAGTGAATTCTGTCCTTCCAGCATTTGGAGGAATAGTGGTGAGGGCTACAGTGGCTGAGGCTGCACCAGCAATAACAGTAGCTGGAGTACGGGCTATGGTTTCTGCACAGGCAGCTCAGGTCCAACGGGAGGCTCAGCAGCACATTGAGCCCTGGCTACGAGTAATGCTATTTTCCCTTTCTGCTCCTCCAACTACTGCCGGTAGTGGTTTCCCACAAATACAGATCCCCAGGGAACATTATTTTTCTTCTTTTGTCTTTCCAGCTGTTCCAACACCCTTGCAACCAATGCGTGTATTAAATTTCCTCTGTTGGAAATTGAGAGAAGTGTTTTTCCCCCTACCCCGATTGAACTTGACTGATATATTTTACTTCCAAATGTGGCAGAGAATCCTGTCCGCTAGCAGGCCAGCTCGGCAGAATTGTTCTAGGAAGTATTGTTGAAGGCTCTACCTAAAGGCTCTCCCCCTGCCCTTCTCAATTATTCAGGAGGCTTTCCCCTGCCCTTCTCAATTATTCAGGAAACACCCTGTACAGCCATCTCTCTGATCTAGCTTGGGTCTGTGGTCAGGAAGTCACACATACGATCTGGTGACCAGAGATCCAGCATCTCTTGAGTGTCATAAGAGTGAGTGCTGATTGCCAGCAAGAACACAGTGTGGACAGGTTGGGAGTGTTTGTGGATTTCACTTTGTTGGGTATTTGTGACCACAATGATCAGTTGTATGATGGCTTGTAGGTGTTTTGTTTTTGTTTTTGTCTTTTTTGTGGTTGCTGTTTGGGGTTTTCTTTTCTTTTCTTTTCTTTTTGCACACATTGACAATAAAACAAAGTGTGGCAGATATGCACACAAGTTTTAATCAGACAGATCTGAGTGAATCCAACTCTTCCCCTTATGGCCTGTTGGTTAATGTCACACAGTCTCTATTTTCTCACTGAGGGTAAAATGTCAGCAACAGCCTTCTAAGATTTTGTACAAGATTAAGTGACATTACCTGTGGATATATATGTAAAGCACTCAGCTTAGAGTTTGGCATATAGGTAAGTATTCAGTAAAAAAATAGCTATTAAATTCCTGGATTTGCAACATGGTTTTTTTTTTTGTTTGTTTGTTTTTTGGGTTTTTTTTTGCCTGTAGGTATACCTTTTAAGGACGTGAAGGTGCAAATTACCAATTTTAGCAAATCCACCAACTTGGGAGACTGCCTGGGCCGGGGCCAATTTGTGTCACTGGATGCTGTGCCTTCTCCTGAGACACAAACCCAGAGGTCTGCTTTGAGGAGGAGATGAGAAAATGGCTACTTACTCTTGCCAGCCACAGTGATAGTGGATCGTTCAAGATAGAGCATGAGAGGAGCACACTAGGAGGAGTCCAGGTAAACTCCCAGCTGGTTTCCGTCACAGACCTTTCCTAAGAGGCAAATGTAGTCACCACCATCTCATAGAAGTCTGCAAAAGGCTGCTGATGAATGTGTTCCACTTTCTCAGTAGAGTGCAAGTTTTGAGCTTGGGGGCAATTTTTTGATGTCTTAACTCATCAGCAACTAAAAAAAAAATTTTTTTTTTTAAGTTTATTTGAGAGACAGAGACAGAGCATGAGTGAGGAAGGGGCAGAGAGAGAGAGAGAGAGAGAGAGAGAATCTGAAGCAGGCTCCAGGCTCTGAGCTGTCAGCACAGAGACCGGCATGGGGCTCAAACCCACAAATGGTGAGGTCATGACCTGAGCCCAAGTCAGAGGCTTAACTGACTGAGCCACCCAGGTGTCCCACTCATCAACAATTTTGTTAAGAAAGTCTCCCTAAAACAAAGGCCGTTTCTGGGGATATGCCTTACAGACCTCCATGAATGATTCTCGGGAGGAAACCTGTAGAGAAAATTTAGCCACGGACATAAGAAATCAACTGGGGGATTCTAGGAAAGATCTTCCGGGCTGCAGGAGACTCATCCCGTCTTTCCTGCTTTGGAACTTATCAACATTGTGAGAAGTTGTGATGCTTGGTGCTATTGCAGCCATCTTGCGACCATAAGGTCACGAGAATCACAGAGATGCACGGGTAGCACTCTTACATTATGTCCCCACCCCGTAAGTGCCTACTCTATTGTGTTGCTTTGACCCTGATTCAGTCTGGGCACAGTATGATGTCCAGTTGGAATTTGATAATATCTACTGGTTGGTAATATCTACTTGAGTGTTGCTCCCAAATTTTTCTCATTATACTTTCTGTACCAGACTATACTTTAGAATATATGGCAAAGGAGTCTGACTCTATTGGTAGAGACTTTCTGTCTCTGAATTGATCTGGTACAGAGGAAGATTATGTAGTGTGGCCGCCCCTCATCCTGGTGTCTCTGGTAAACAGGCTTACACACACAATTTTGTCAGGGGAGCAGAGATTTCCATACTGAGAGACCTTCAGTTATATTACTGCTGTTTGGCTGTAGACAGGCTCATGCTTGCTGTCATAACCTCGGTAATTGATTCTACAAGTAGCCCCTCCAATCCTCACATCAACTGAAGCAATACATTCCTGATGGTTATATTTCTTTATTTTTTATAGCGGCTCTTATACAACATTTTTGTGTCATCTTCTTTGGCTTTTTATGTTTGTTGGTTGTTTTGTTTTTGTTTTTGTTTTGCTTTTTTAATTCTTGAATCCTTGAAATTTTTGTGTTTGGCACCAAAAATGTGTTTTGCTTGCCCTAATGGCTAATTACTTGAAGTGGGAAAAAATCTGAGCTACAGACTGATTGACAACATAAGCTTGGAAGTTACCACCCACATGTGGAGCCACTCTTTTTCAATGAAAATATTTCACAGATTTACATGCATCCATAAAGAAGCTTAAACCATACATTTTGGGAGAAGAGGAAGCAGGCTTTCCTTGGAAAGACTCTTGTGACCTCTATTTAATCACAACAGAGATCTATTTGTATGGTTATAGCCCTGGCATATTTTAGAGTCAAGAACAGGCATTGAAATTGCTGGCAATTTTGCTCAAATAACTTGACTGGATATACATATTTAATAAGAAGTTTTAGAAAAAGTTATTATTCCAATAATTTCCATAAGATATAATATTTATACATAATACCATTTCAATAACATTCTGTAAACTTGAAAAAGAGCATCCCTTCTTTTAAGAGAGCTATCTTGGTTTCGTTTTGATTGTAAGAGTAACACATGCTCTGTGACAAAAATTCAAACTACATATTCAAATGTTCAACGTATAGTGTGGAGGTTCCCTGTAAGCTCATCTCCCAGAGACAACCACCACTAACTCTTTAGTGCATAGACTTCCAGTTTTTCATGCATACATAATATATTTATATAAATGGGATCTTACTCAACATACAGTTTTATAAAGTGCTTTTGTCACTTAAAAAATATATCTTGGGGTGTCTGGGTGGCTCAGTCAGTTAAGCGTCCAACTTCGGCTCAGGTCATCTCACAGTTCGTGAGTTCGAGCCCCGCATCAGGCTCTGTGCTGACAGCTCAGAGCCTGGAGCCTGTTTCGCATTCTGTGTCTCGCCCGATCTCTGCCCCTCCCCCCCTCCCTCTCCCTCTCTCTCTCTCTCAAAAATAAACGTTAAAAGTTAATATAGATATAGGTATAGATATAGATATAGATATAGATATACCTATAGATATACCTATAGATATACCTATATATATCCATCTTGGATATCTTTTCACTTAAAAAATGTATCTTGAGCATCTTTTCAAGTTAAAAGTTACCTACTTCAGCTTTTAAAACAGATGCAAACTGGTGCAGCCACTCTGGAAAAAAGTATGGAGGTTCCTCAAAAAAGTAAAAATAGAACTACCCTAATGACCCATTAATTGCATTTCTAGGTATTTATCCAAAGGATATAAAAATGCTGATTCAAAGGGGCACATGCATCCCAATGTTTATAACAGCATTTTTAACAGTAGCCAAATTATGGAAAGAGACCAAATGTCCATTGACTGATGAATGGATAAAGATGTGGTATATATGTACAATGGAATACCACTTGGTGATGAAAAATAGTGAAATCTTGCTATTTGCAACAAAGTGGATGGAGCTAGAATGTATTATGCTAAGTGAAATAAGCCAGAGAAAGACAAATACTGTATGATTTCACTCATTTGTGGAATTTAAGAAACAAAACAGATGAACATGGGGGAAGGGAAGGAAAAATAAGATAAAAACAGAGAGGGAGACAAACCGTAAGAGACTCCTAAATACACAGAACAAATACTGAGGGTTGCTGGAGGGGAGCTGAGTGGGGAGATGGGCTAAATGGGTGATGGGCATTAAAGAAGGCTCTTGCTGAGATGAGCACTGGGTATTATATGTAAGTGATGAATTACTGCGTTGGACTCCTGAAACCAATACTACATTGTATGTTAACTAACTGAAATTTAAATAAATTAACTTAAAAAAACAGATGCATAATAGCATAATGGGTAGCTATACTATATTTTATGTAATCAAATAAATAAACATTTAAAAACATTTTTTTTACTGTTTTAAATAAATCTACAGGTAACACCTGCATCCGCATATACTTTGATTATTTTTCTGAGGATATATTCTAAGAAATTGAATGACTTATTAAAGAATAGTTTAAAATTTTACACAATTTGCCAAATTTCTCTAGAAAAGTTATCTCTTTTTGCATTCTTGCACACAATGAATAATTCCTTTACCAATATCTTTTCCATTGCAAGCAGTAACAATTGTTTGAATGCTTGTCAAACTGAAAGATAATATCACTGATGTTTTGTTCTGTAACTAATGACTGGTGTGGTTGAACATCTTTTCATTGGTTTATTGGCCACTTGCATTTTATACTTTGTTAATCGCTTGAGCATATCCTTTGCCTTGGTCAATAGGAGGGTTAATCTCTTACACATGAGAGTTTTTACAGATTAGAGGCTTCAACTGTTTATGTTTGTAGAGGTTATTTACTGGAGATTATTTATCTAGTTTATGGAAGGTTAGTCACGCATATGGCCCCAGTCTTCCTGGGAAACAAGTTGAGTTAGATGGTTCCTCCTCTTTGTTTTGTGCACTTCAGACATGCATTCACTAGAACACTTGTCACTCAGTACTGACTCCTTCATTAGACATGTAGCTCATGAAACACAGGGAAAATCCTTGTTCATCTTTGTGCCTTAGTATGAGGATGACACTATGAGAAACTCACTGAAAGTGGTAACCAAAGCAAAGCCTTTTGGGTTTCCCTTTTTCCTCCATCTTCCAAAGTGCCGCTCAGGTTGAATCTGCATAGTAATAGGGCATGCAGGTTCGCTCTCTCCAGCCCAGTGTTGAGCACTTTCTGGGTGCCAACATTAGAACAGAGGCAGGTGATGACCAGAAAAGAAGGACTAGATCCTCTTAGTCATTTGACTATTTTTCAGTTCAAGGAACTCTCTCCCAAATTTGGAAAGTAAGGGCCAAATTGTGTATATGTGATACTGTATATGAACGGAGAAAATGGGAACAAAATGACAGATGCTGGCAAGATTTAGCCTTAAAAATGCCTCAAAAATGATAGCTATAGATATGACAATGACTACATTTTGAACCACAATTAAGTATTTACTCATTTATTTCTAGATGCAAATGTATCCAGCTTTTGTAAATTCATTTTGTAGCTTATTCTCTTTCTAGTGATCATGCTGATAACTGAAATTTCTGAAGAGCTGTTGCTAAGCAATGTAACTTGAAGCATGTAATGAAGCTTTCTGGTGACTGCTTAAATGTAAGAAAGTCCTATCGTAAGTTTACTACTTCGTTATCAATCTACTTTTAATGTTTGTATGATTGTATCATTCCTTCTTACTTAATTAAAAAATTTTTTACAGTCATCTAAAACTGATCTAATAAGGTAACTGAAGACTAAGGGGGAAATCTCTTTCAGAGAAAAATATTTATATAGTGACAAGGAGAGAAGACTTTGGTATTCAACATTGGGTTAACTGTCATTATCTAGCTGGGTGACTTTGAGCACCCAGTCCCTCCCTCTTTCTAACTCAAGACTTTACTGGAAGTCTCAGCCAATGTGATAAGACAAAGGACATGGAATATAAGCAAGGGGAAAAGACAACATTTTCTGAATAGGTTGTAGTCTATTGTGTATGTTGAAACTCCAAATGACTTTATGGAGAAGTTATTAGATATAATAAAATAGTTCAGCAAGTTTTCTGTATAAAAGATTGACATATGGAGTACCTAGGTGGCTCAGTTGGTTAAATTTCTGACTTCAGCTCAGGTTATGATCTTGCAACCTGTGAGTTTGAGCTCCGTGTCAGGCTCTGTGCTGACAGCTCAGAGCCTGGAGTCTGCCTTGGATTCTGTGTCTCCCTCTCTCTCTGCCCCTACCCCGCCGGCACTCTGTCTCTGTCTCTGTCTCTGTCTCTGTGTCTCTCCAAAATAAATAAACACTAAAAAAGAAAAAAGATCACCATACAAAAATCATTTGTACTGCCATATCAGAAATAAATAAGAATAAAAAATGAAAGAAAGATGTCATTCCAAGAGCACCAAAAACCCAAAGGTAACCTAGAAGTAAATATATGTGAGTTATCCATGGAGAATATTAAAATACATTACTAAAGGACCTAAGGAAAAAATCTGAACAAGTAGAGGTATATACTATGTTAATAGATGAAAAGAATTGATATTGTTGTTATTAAAATACTTGATGTTATTTCTTCCCCCCAAAAGCTTACCAACTCAATAACATTCCAATAAAATCTCAATAGAGTTTTTCATGGAACTTGACAAATTGACCCTGAAATTCATATGAAAAAGGCCAAGAGGCATCTCATATATGGGCCAGGAGGAGCTAAAACAATTTTGAAGAAGGCAAAGAGGGGAGGCTCACCCTTCAGATATGAAGATAAATTATAAAACTATGGTAACACAAGATTGTGCTTTTTTCCCCCAGAGATAAACAAAGATTAATGGAACAGATTGGTACAAAATAGAGCTCAGCAAAAGCCCAAACTCATATGAGCATTTGACACTTGCCAAGGAGACCGCTATAAATCTGTAGAAAAAGCATGGGTCTTATTAAATAGTGACAGTACAATTTAATAGCATTAGATAAATTTAAAAATAAATTCCAGGCAGATTAGAGAATTAAATATGAAAGACAGAATTAAAAAAAAAATTTTTTTTTTCAACGTTTATTTATTTTTGGGACAGAGAGAGAAAGAGCATGAACGGGGGAGGGGCAGAGAGAGAGGGAGACACAGAATCGGAAACAGGCTCCAGGCTCTGAGCCATCAGCCCAGAGCCCGACGCGGGGCTCGAACTCACGGACCGTGAGATCGTGACCTGGCTGAAGTCGGGCGCTTAACCGACTGCGCCACCCAGGCGCCCCTGAAAGACAGAATTTTAAATCTCTTAGAAGAGAATACCGATGACTATCTTCATAGTATCTGTTAGGGAAGTATTTCTTAAATATAAAATCATGAAAAAGGGTAAACAAAAAGTTTGATAAATTTGAATATATAAACACTGAAAAGTTCTTTGGTTATAAAAGATATTTAAAAGGTTCATTTACAACTAACAGACTGGGTAAGATATTGAAATAAATATTATTTGGGGCACCTGGCTGGTTCAGTCTGTAGAGCATGTGACTCTTGATCTCAGGGTTGTGAGTTCAAGCCCCATGTTGGGAGAAGAGGTTACTTAAAAAATAATAATAATTTAAAAAAAACCTGCCAGCTTTTTTTTTTTTTTAAAGAAAAGAAGTGTAATTGACAGAATTAGTATCTAGGATGTGTAGAAAAGACCTACAAATCAATGGGAAAAAAAAGCAAACAGCCCATTATAAAAATGGGCCAAAGATACATGTGAACAGGCAATCACAGTAGAAGAGAACACCTGAATGGCCAATGAACATATGGAAAACAGCTCAACTTCTAGTTGGGAAAGCGAAAATAAAAGCAATCATGAAATAACATCTCATATGCACAAGATTGGCAGAAATGGAAAAGCTTGATAGTATTAAGTGTTGCAGGACTTTGGAGAGATGAGAACTCTCTTCTAGGACCTTTGGAGGCCAAAGAGAAGAGAGCTTAGTGTTTACTAGTGCGGACTCTGGAGCTATGTGACATACTTCAAATACCCAGACCTCTGCTTCCTTGTCTACAAAACAATAACAATAATAACAATAATAAAAATAATTTAAAAAATGATAATAATAATAACCACACTTAAACAGAGCTTCCTGAGACTGGGAGGTATCTGTTCTAAGGTACCTCATAGGGTTTGTGCGACGATTCAATGAAAACAGTGCCTTGTCCCAGTGCTTAATTCATGAGAGTTAATACTGTGCAAGTGTCAGGTTTTTTCTTTTTTTAAGTTTATTTATTTATATTGAGAGAAAGAGTGAAAGAGAGCACATGTGAGCCGCAAAGAGGCAAAGAGAGTGACAGTTCAGAGCCCAAACACGGAGTCTGGACTCCAGAACCGTAAGATCATGACGTGAGCTGAAATCAAGGGTCAGATGCTTAATCGATTGAACTACCCAGATGCCCCAAGTGTTAGGCGATTTTATTTGTTATTACCTAGTAAAGCCAATGCTGTCCATACACTTCAATCTGATGATTTCAGTTTGAAGTGCAGACTTTTGCACATGTGCTTCAGGGAATTTATAATATGTATTGCTGTGTTGTTTATTACAGCAGAAAGTAAAACGGCCCAAATGTGTAGGAGAAAAATAGATAAGTAAATTGTGGTACTTTCATTCCATCTTGTAGGAGCTCCATAGAGTTGCATGCGTAAGGGTCAAAAATATAATTTTTTTCCCAAAAATGTAATGTTAACTGTAAAGCAATACATAGATTGACACATGTGATAAGGTACCATTTATTTAAAGTTTAAACACATGCAAAGCAACATGATGTGTTTAAGAACAGCTGTAAGTGTGGCAAAAGTATAAAAACAGTTATGAAGGACCCTACCAACTTCAAGATAATGGTTACATGAAGGTCAGAGAGGGGCATCAGGAATCAGGGGAATCAGGGATCCAGGCTGATGGGACCACAGTCATATCACGGTTGCATCATCTGGAACACACAACCTCTTCTGTTGCTGCAGAAGCAGACCAGCAAGACAGGAAGGGCACTAAAGAGCTTTCTACAAGCTCAGCCGGGAAATGACAGAGGTTATTTCTGCTCACATTTCACCAGCTAGAACTAGTCACATGATCCCACCCGTCTGTAAAGGACTGGGAAGGGCATATTTTGACAAGCACTATTGATGTTTGCCCACACTTGGCCTGTAAACTGTCTTTTTTTTTTTTTTTTCCTCTTGGTCTGAAACTCCTCAATAATTCACTTTCTCTGGATCCCTTGATCATTGGATCTTCAGGACTAGATCTGTCGTCAAATGCCTTGAATGCCTTCATAGATACTAACTGTTCATTTTACAGAATCACCAGATGGGAGCAGAGGTTACCAGGATTTTCTCTGACAGTGACTCAAAAAGAAAGTCTGCAGTGGTTCCCAATCTTTTGGAGGTTTTGTACAAGTATCTAGAATATTTTGGTTAAAAAAGTAAATGTTAAATAGTAGTTGTTTATAATTATCCTTTAAAAATAATTTAGGATAACTCCTTAGTGACTTAATAAAGCTCTTTGATTAGAGTCTTTGAATGAGGTACATGGTGACTGGTGGATCATCCATGAGCTTGGGAAGCTTTGAAAGGCTCATTCATCAAAGCCAGCAGTTTTGGCAAACTCTGAGCTACAGCTTTAATTAGCATTATGTTGCTTTCTTCAGTTTGGATTTTGCATAAGTTAAAGCAGCCAGGGAAACATTTTGCTCAAATCCACATGCTCACTCAGCATCACCTACCGCTTTGGTTTTCCATAAATAGCTCAGGATGAAGAGTTGACAGTCTACTTGTTTCCGTACTCACAGCTTGGGTGCCTCAATTGAACATATGGAAAGGTAGATTTCAGGGGCTTTGTGACTCTTTCTGAGCCAGGGAGGTGGGTACCTGAGGCTGTTTTTTTAGTGCCTTCCTTGATCCCCATCTGGCTTTTAGGTTTGGAGCTGGCCTTATAATTAAGTCAGAGCTCTAGCTGGCTTTGATGTTGCCTTGGCGTGATCTTCTACTTTTTCTGACTACCTTCAGAAACCAGCACTCTCATAAGTCACTCTCAGAACTGCCTAGATCCTTGTAGACACCTGTGTCGATGTGACTCATAATCCAGTGTAAGTGTTAAATAATTTGGGTCTACCATTAGGCCAATTTCTATAAACATACTATTGGAAGAGAACAAAAACCTCTCTGTGGGATATACTGTATTTTACAGTTAGTGCTCCCTATTATTGGTATATTCTTCACTCATTTCTAATTGAATAGTGTATGAGTTTTGAGCATTTGTCTCCAGCACTGGATGGGACAGGAAGAGGAACATGGATGAAGGTGTGCCGATTATAATGGGGCTAGCCATTCACCATGCTAGGAGATTGCTTAATGCTTTCTGGCAGGTTGGTGGAATCTCTTTGTCCTCCTTTGCTTCTGGAAATGGATACCTGACTATAGAGAGACCCCATATCTCACAGAGTTTATTGATCCCCTTTGAACCAGTTGAGCACTTTCAGTGCCTTCCAGGATAAAAAGGGAAGTGGATCTTTTCTTTCTGCATTCCATATTCTTCTCTCTATGAGCAGATGAGCATGAGAGTTCACTTAATGTAAGCAAGAGTGTGTTGAACTTGGAGATACATCTCCCAGATTCTTTCCAGTGGAGAATTTACCGCAAGCCTCTCACTGCTCCTTCAGCGTCAGCTGCCTCACTCAAGGGCTCACCTGGTCAAGATGGGGGTACAAAGGCCTGGACATTTGGGCCTGATGTGGACCAACTTTGATGGGCAATATTTGCCTCTGAGGTCCCCCCTGGGATCGGCTGAGGCTTTATCATGCTGCATTATAGACTTTTCCCTCCACCCAGTACTGCTCTTTCCTCTCCCTTCCGTAGGTGCTGATTCTTCATAATTCCCTCCATTCCCACTGTGTCTCAGCATCTGGTTTTGGATAACTGAACCTGCAATACAAAACAAGGCTCTTTCCTTTTCAGCCAACCACATATGCCACACTCAGCTGTGACTTCTCTATATCCAAGAGCAGTGGCCGGTGGTGGTGGGGGGAGGAGTATAGAACCCAGGTGGGCCATGAAATTATGGATTCCAAAGATACTGATAAGCTAGGGCGTGGGTGCTTTGAGTTCATCGAGTCCAGATTTTCTGAAATCGTATTCTGAGGAAGATGTTAAAGAGCATTCCCTGCAACAAAGTTCCCAGGGTGGAAACATTTAGGAACTACAGCACATTACATT
Organism: Prionailurus bengalensis; assembly: GCF_016509475.1. NCBI lineage: Eukaryota > Metazoa > Chordata > Mammalia > Carnivora > Felidae > Prionailurus > Prionailurus bengalensis. The sequence goes on from NC_057349.1 coordinate 106,217,950, forward strand.
TCTCTTTGGAGACTTGTCATGCATATTAATGCGAAATTCTGTTGTAAAGAACACAATTTAACTTTAGCTTAATGATCATTATCCAAATTTATTTGATTTTGGAATCCTTTTATTCCCATGAAACAACCATTAGCAGCCCACAGTGCTACAATTCTTTTGATAGCCCTTTGGGAAGCTTCAATGAAGACATATGTAGAAATTGAATCTTGAATAGACACAGTAACTCCCAATAGTGGCAGAATTAACTCTTGGTAGAATCAGGACTAGAATGTGGGGCTCTTGATTTTTTTAAAAATATTTTTTAAGCATTTATTCATTTTTGAGAGAGAGAGAGAGAGAGACAGAGAATGAGCAGGGAAGGGGCAGACAGAGGGAGACACAGAATCCGAAGCAGGCTCCAGGCTCTGAGCTGGCAGCACAGAGCCCGATGCACAGAACTCACGAACTGCGAGATCATGACCTGAGCTGAAGTCGAAGTTGGACGCTCAACTGACCAAAGCCACCCAGGTGCCCCAGGGCTTTTGATTGTTTTCCCAGTACTTTACCTGTGAGGTCCAGCTGCCTCTCTTATGTAATCCTAAGGGGATGTTAAATTGTTTGGTCTCATTTTCAGCCGAGGTTCAAAGCCAGTAAGAGCAAACTTCTCCCATATTCCAAATTATGGTGTTAGACCTCTAAGCAAGACTCCCCACATGATGAGGCAGACCACTTGGAGCCAGCTCTCACTAAGAGGCTGAAGTGGGAAACTGGACAGTTGTCTTAAGAGAGTGGTCATTATATAATGACATAAGGGGTGTTACCTTGCCCTTCAAGTACAGTGACAGTGGCTTCCAGGGACTCCCCCAAGGGCTACTTTGCATCTCCTGCCCAAAGGGAGGCTGGAAATCAGCCTGCAGCTGCAGATCAAAGAGCTATGCTTTAGGAAATAACCACAGTCCCACCAGTGATGGGACAAAAAGGACATTTTCCCACAGTGGATTCATGAGAGAGTTGACCTGGAGTCCTCAAAAAGGGCTTGGTACAGGAGTAGCTTCCTGGAGTGGAGATCAAAACAGAAAAATGATTGTGAAGGTGGATTACTGAGTTTCAGAGCCAAAGAAGGGTTTCAAAAAGCTACTCGGAAGACACAGGAGGAGTGTCATCCAGTGACTGGGGGTTGTCCAAGAGCTCACAGAGTCTGCTGCAGAGACCCAGTCAGGTTTAAACACTAGTGTGGCCAGGATGAGCTAATGCTGGCTCAGTGTAGGAGGTATTGGCCCCTAGTTCTCCCTTACCTACTTTCTTTTCCTTCAACATCATGGTAGCTGCTCATGGGAGAACTGGAGGAACCGGCAGGCTGAATGAAGAAGCAGCCAACCAGGGCCCCTCTCCCGGAGCAACACCCGCAACGGCCATTAGCTGAGAAGTGCTAGGTGCTAAGTACTAAGTGCTAGGAGATGCTTGTTCGGAGCTTTACGAGTTAATATTACATTGTACTTCATCTATTATTTACCTAATAGTGACTGTTCTGATGCCTCCAAGTTACTTGAAGACTTTTATTCTCTAGAAGAAAGGCTGTGAGATGCCCAGGATTTCATTCAGGGAGGGAGTGGGGTACAGGTTATCTAGACAAAGGAGCTGACAACAGATTTGCAGAGGCAGTGCTGAGAAAGAAACGTCACTGGATGAATCCACGAGAACACTATAGTGAAGAGCAGGGGCTGTGGAGCCAGATCATCTCAGTTCACACCCTACACATTGCTGTTTCCAAGTTAAATTCTCTGTTCCTCTGTTTCCTCATCTGTAAAATGGGAATAATAATAGAAACTACCTCATAAAGTTATTTTGAGAATTAAATTGGTTAACGCATAGCAAACACATAGAATAGTGCCAGACATCATAATAAATGCTTTATAAATATTGGCTATTATGGGTCTAGCACTTTTGTTACCTGTTACATAAGCACGAATGAGGATCCCAAGAATGACTGTTTCAGAGTTGATGGTAAACCAAAAACCAAGTTATTAAGTGAATTTTCTCCCCTCTTGAACTACTTTCTGTAGTTCAGGGATTGGTCTGTGTCCCATGATAATGAGGTAAGCTCATTACCATTCTATTGATAGTTCCACAGATTTCCTTTCTAGGTAAAGGTATGATGTATGCACAGCTGGCTGTGTAGACTCTGGCATAACTCCCTAGCCTTCCAGTCTTCCCTGAGGCCTCTGCACCAGGCCTTACTGTTGAAGGCAGATTTCATCTGCACGTCAGCAGGAAGTGCTGTCCCTGGGCCAATCTGGCAGAATTGGAACATGCCATTCAGTATTCATGACCTTGTGCCCTAAAGTGAACGTTTAGCATCGTCTGAAAAAGATTTCAAGTCTGATTTGTTGAGTCACATGAATTCCAGCGTCCCCTAATAGAAAATCTTTTTCAGTTCCTTGCCCGTGACTTCAATCTGTACCTTTGCCAAGGAGGAAGGGGTAGAAACTCAGATTTTTTTTCCCATCTCTTGGAAAATGAGATGTTAGAGGTTTGAAATCTGCCTAGTAGTTTCCAACTATTCAAAGCAGAATTTAAAACAGGAAATTGAAGAGAATTTGACATTTAATTTCTATATTAATGAGTCATGTCACTTGTTCTTAACTATGATCTACACACTTAGCATTTAAAATCAGCAATCCATTTTGCACCATATGCAGTTGAGTTAAATAATAGTCACATATGAACAAGAAGGTCAAAGATGTATTTTTTAGTTTTATGTTCCCAGTTCGCTTGTCTCTGTTTTGTATTTATTTCTTCTCTTGTCACATAAATGATCTGAAACATGATATTCCAGCACTAGGGAAATGACTGAAACTATATCAATATGATGACTTTATATATGGTCTAACTAAATTATTATGAATACAGAATAGATATTACCTTGTCACTGTGGAACTTATAGACACACACATAAATTAATTGGAGGTGCATTGTTTAGATTTCTTATGTATCTTTATCTGTGTGACAAAACTTTGACTTCTTAAAAAATATAACTGAAGTCAATGACTACTAATTTTGACCCTATATTGGTCTTTGAAACCAAGAGCCATTTAGTTAGTTCTGTCTTCCTAAGATCATTGTCTCCTCACTGGAAACCTCTGAAGGAGATTTTGCCTGGTTAGGGGTATGTCGGAAACAGTGCTTCAGCCAACTGTCATCTAGAATGACTGGACCACTCTGCAAAGTTAATTTTATGACAGTTTATTTCATTTTGTCATGTACTTATTAGAAGGAATAACTTGTCTAAAGTTCTATTTATGGTAGGAGAAAGTTTGTCGTGTAGCAGTGACGGAACATTCAATGGCTCTATGATGTTGGTTTCATAAGATGCAATTGACCCCTACACAATGTGAGAATATGTGTTTCCTTTAATGTGAATTCAAATTTTCTAAAACTCCAAATCTCTTATACACATTAAATATTAAAATCCAAATAGCTCTTACTAATCTTATATATTCCAGGTAAGAGAGAGACCCCAAGCAATTAATTGGTTCCAGAAGAAGCAATCATTAATCTTATGTGATTTAACAGAGCGTAAGTATACCTGAACCTAGCAACAGATCTGCTCTGGCATTAAATATAATACATTTATCCCGTTGTGGGTCATAGATTTTTTTTATAAGCTCTCTGGATGCATCTCAACCAGAAATGGAGCTAATTGGTGAGTCAATTGCTGTGGATTCTAATGTACCTCTCAAGGGAGAGTGAAGTCAGATAGGAATGTTGCTAGCCCAAGATTTGAACCCTTAGCCAGAAGAAGACTGGGGGAAATTTGCTCTGTAGGGCTTATTAGGATTTATGTCAGTCCAGTTAAATGTGTGAATTAGATATCCATAAGAAGCCAGAACTAACCAGAAGTAACTCATGGCTCCGTGAAGTAGGAATACACTGCTTTTCCATTATTGCCTGGTAAACTTTTGATAAAAGCCAAGGAGGGAGACCAAACCAAGAGCTTCATAGCCATTAAGGACAATAGGGTAGAAAGAGGTTTAGGAACAAAGGAAAATTCTCTTTAGTTTGAAGGACAGCTGAAAACTTACTTGTGTGTGTTTTTTTCTCTGTTTCATCTTTTATTGATGGCATATGTGTAGAGGTTATAAAGTTATTATAAAGTGAGAACTGTTTATTCCTGAACACTTTAATGAATTGTCTTAATCTGAGTTATAGCAACTCTTAAAGAATTTTCTTCACTGGGGATTAGTTATCGGCAACTCATTAACAACCCACCAAAGACATTAAAAAGTTTCAGGGATCAAAATATGCCTCTCTACTCATTCTACTTGTGAATTCAGTGAAAAAGAATTCATCCAGTTTTGGTGAATTTTCCATTACTACCTGATATTTTCAGATTTGTGTCAAATGCAGTAAAGGTAAGACTCATCCAGTTAATAAATGGTAAAAAGAGGACTACATTTGTGCATATCAGAAGGGTTGCCCGGATCAGACTACATGTGTGACTACTACAATTGAGCTAGAACTTGGCTGTGAGTGGCCTCACATGGGAGATAGCATGACATAGTTGAAATCATGGTGACCTTGGTTTAGGCAGACTCCTTAGCGAAGACTTCAAAGCCATTGGAATCTTATGAATCAAGGCCTGAGTTAGGGTTGGAGAGATGGTACCAGGTCATGCTGTTTGGCTCAGGCCTAACTTTCTTCATACTAAGGACTTCTTTTCCAGACTTTGATGTCATTTCCAAATCAACCTGCCAAATATCACAGTTACAGCACTGAAAAATGACATTTATCACCAACTTCCACTTGTGTCCCCTTCCCAGACCACACTGACTATAGTGGACTATGAATTAATAGTCTGTTGTAGGTGTTTTATGTTAAAGGATTATTAAATGTAAACATTCAAAATATACAGAAAATTGGTGACATTTTATTTTTAATATAATGGTAGCCTTTTTAAAAAATGGAAGTAGCTTTGTCTCTATTATATTGTATGTAATTCACCATCTACTTAAAAGTGATTAGTTAGCATTTGAAAAATCATAATCAGGAATCCAAACTCCAGAGCTAGCTAGTTAAATATTGTTATCTAAATCTGCAAGAGAGGGTTTTGTTATTTAGACAAAGGGGTGTTACAAATAATTCTTCACTGGAGGAATGAGTAGTGTTCAGGGTAAATAGTCGACTAGAAAGATTGAACAGGCATTTTTATCCATATATATATATATATATATATATATATATATATATAAAAGTGACCCAGCAAAAGCCAATAAATATAGCGGCATGAAATGTGTGGAGGTGAAATGTGCACCTTAGCTCTAGAACTCCCTTTAGTCATTTGTGTCTCCCATACTGGAAATCTAAAAGGCTTATTGATCCTATCTTCAAAATATCATTAGATCTGCTTTGGAATTTCCTACAGCATGCTTTTTAGAGCCAAGAGTTGTCTTAGCTCAGGCTGCAATAACACTTACTTCTCACAGTTCTAGAGGCTGAGAAGTCCAAGATCAAGTTGCTATCATGGCTCAGTTATGATGAGAACCTTTTTCTTGACTTGTAGATGGTTGCCTTCTTGCTATATCCTTACATAATGGAGAAACAGAGAGAAAGAATGAGAGAGAGAGAGAGAGAGAGAGAGCACTCTGGAGTCTGAGTCTTCTTATGAGGGAGCCTACTTCCATCATAGAGGGTTAACTCTCATGACTTTAGTGAAGCCTAATTACCTCCCAAAGATCCCACCTTCAAATACCATCACACTGGGGGTTAGGGCTTCGACTATGGATTTGGGGTGAGGTTCAAACATTCAGTCCATAACAGGGGTACTCTGAGGGAAGACTTTATTAAGCTTATGGGAACTGGTTGCTGGTTCTGTACCTGCTTGTAAAGATATGTTTGCATGTGTGGCACAATTCAATCTGACTTATTTTCATTTAACACACACTCTGGCAGCCAGGTGGTGGGGAGGAGACGCATAGTCCTGTTCTCTAATTGTTGCTGTCAACCTTGGGAGGTCATGCTCTGAATATAACAACTTCATTCTGTAGCTTTCATTAACCTTTCAGACTGGAAGACCAGTTCTCAACTGGATTGTATTTTTTCATCAACAAACCCAAACCACGTAAATAATGTGAAATCATATGAATGAACTATGTATGTAAAGAATTTCAAACATGATCTGGAGATATTTCTTCATGCAAAGAAATCATTCCTTATTACTCTGAGTCCTGAACCAGAGAGAGAGTTCAAGAGGATCACAGCAGAAAGGTATGAGGCACTGAAAACTGTCCTTAGGGATAAGCAGAAGGAATGGGGCAATCAATCGATTATTTAATTTCAGTGACTCAGATTCTTTCTAGATTCTTTCATTAACTGTGGAAGTCTATTTAATTTTTCATGTTTCTAGTCTACAAGTCAGAAAGGCATTCTTTTCATTTTTAATTAAACAAATTTTTTTAAATTATAGTTGACACACAATGGTACATTAGTTTCAGGTATAGAAAGGCATGATTTTAGTGCAAGTATTGCACTCAAGTATTGCACTATGGGCAATGCCCATAGAAAACAAGTTATTTAGGTGTGCTTGGGTGGCTCAGTCGGTTAAGCATCCGACTTCGGCTCAGGTCATGATCCCACAGTTCGTGAGTTCAAGGCCCAAGTGGGTCTCCAAGCTGACAGCTCAGAGCCTGGAGCCTGCTTCAGATTCTGTGTCTTCCTCTCTCTCTACCCTTCCCCTGCTTATGCCCTGTCTCTGTCTCTGTCTCGCTCTCAAAAATAAATAAACATTAGGAAAAAAGAAAGCAAATTATTTATTTGGAATTTACTTTTATCTTTTCTTCTTATTAAGCTACTCCATTAAGTGTTATTTATAGGCTTACGCTTTTATTTTTTTATTTATTTGTTTTGTTATTTTTTAAATGTTTATTTATTTTTGACAGAGAGACAGAGTTCGAGTGAGGAAGGGGCAGAGAGAGAGGGAGACATAGAATCCAAAGCAGGCTCCAGGTTCCGAGCTGTCAGCACAGAGCCCAACACAGGGCTCAAAGTCACTAATGGCGAGATCGTGACTTGAGCTGAAGTCGGATGCTTAACTCACTGTGTCACCAGGCACCCCGATAGGCTTATAATTTTAAAAGTGTGACCATTTGAATCTCTTTGCAAGGGTGACAATGTGTTATTTTTAGAACGATTGCAGATACTTTGACACTATTTGCTCAGGGATGAAGTATTTGGAGTGTGGAGTTTGAAGTAGAAATTCAAAAATGAAGGAAGGACTGACTAGATAAAAAATTCAAGGCTCAGATTGGTGACAAATTAGTGTAATATGCCTTAAGGAGTTGCTTATGCTAGATTAAGAGCCTTGTCCATTAAAATCACTGTATATGTAGAGCCTAGTAAAATAACATGTGCAATTAGGAAATTAGTACATTTTATTTGACCAGGGTTTGGGAAAGCACTCTGAGACATTAAATCAGGTGTGCAGAATTTTGCCTGACAAAAAACAGATTCCGTCTTCCCACATTGGATGTTTGTGTGTCCAGAGACCCTACTTGCCAGTAAGGAAATGAGACCCACTGACTTTAGAACCCAAGGTATCCCCCGTAATCTTTCATGTGGATGAAGTTTAAGGGCAATCCATCAGACCCCCAGGTCTTGTTAAATACAAGTTTCGTTATGTCATTGACTCTACAATTAAACTTTTGCGTTTCTTCAAAAGTTTAGCACAGATTATTATTTTTTTCTATCTCTAACTTACTTCCTAGTTTCTTCTGATTAGGTATAGGGTATCAGCATGTTTATTATTTTTCAATATAATATCTTTGATCTCTTTGTTTCAAAAGGCAATTTGAAAGTGGAAATCTTCTTTTTTCTAAAGTAAAGACCAAAAAAGATATCAAATAAATCCACTTTATTTATTTAAAAAAAATTTTGTTAACTGTATTTTGAGACAGAGCATGAGCTGGGGAGGGTGGAGAGAGAGAGCTTGATGTGGGGCTTGAGCTCATGAAACCATGAGATCATGACCTGAGCTGAAATCAGAAGCTGGACGCTTAACCGACTGAGCCACCCAGGTGCTCCAAATGAATCCACTTAAAAAAAACCCAGAGATCTTCACGTTCTAGGCGCTGTGTTAAATGCTCTAAACAACAACCAAAGACTCATTGCTTTTGCCTTTAAATCTACTGATTGCATGCTTTGTTCTGTAATTATGAAACATTCCCTCAGAATTTGAACCTGGTTGTCTCTCTTGAAATTTTAAAAACGCATTTTCACTCCTTTGCAAAACTGTCCTTGAATTTCTTCTTTTGGAATCTGCATAATTTCTGGTTTTTCCTTAATTTCTTGTTTGAATTTGCTTCTTCTCCTTTCTTTAGCCATTTTTCTGTTTTAAAAGGATGCTTGCTTCTTCATAATGCTCTTCTACCCCCAACCCCAGGTCTCATTTTGTGCTTTGGCCGATATTTATTCAAGGACTTTGAGAGGTTGTATTAAGTCATTTCCAGGCTTCTTGGGGGCTTCAAAGCCTCCTGTTCTAAAAGTTAATTATTTGTCCTTATACTAACTTTGTTTTTCAATCTCTTATGATGAAATAAAAATTCTCCATTATTATTATTATTATCTGAGTTATTACTTCTTCTCAAGGTACTATAGCTTTTTGGTCAGTTGCATTTTCCAGTCCAAGTTAATTTTGTCAAGCACAGAACCACCCACAGAGGGTTCTGTAGTTTCTTACTTAAAAAAAAAAATGTTTATTCATTTATTTTTGAGAAAGAGACAGCATGAGTGGGGGAGGGGCAGAAAGCAAGGTGGGCAGAAAAGATCCCAAGTGGGCTTTGTGCTGACAGCAATGAACCCAAAACAGGGCTTGAACTCATGAACTGTGAGATCATGACCTGAGTGGAAATCCAGAGCCGGATGCTTAACTGACTGAGCCACCCAGGCGCCCCTTGTAGTTTGTTTTTTGTCCAGTAAATTGTTTTTGTAAGATTTCTATGCTTTTTTCATGGATACAGTCCATTTTAGACCCCCTTTTACATGTATTTGTACCCTTTAGAATTCTTGGCTCCGCTGAATTCCATTGACTGTCCTCATGTCTTCAAGGATCTAAGGTGCTGTTTTAGTCAGCTTGAGCTGCTCTAACAAAACACCATAGCCTGGGAGGCTTAAACAGCAGACATTTATTTCTCACAGTTCTAGAGGTCCGGAAATCTAAGATCAAGGCGCTGGCAGATTCTGTGTCTGGTAGGGAAATTCTTCCTGGTTTGCAAATGACTGCCTTCTTGCTGTATCCTCACTTGGTAGAGAGAAAGGACCCTTCCCCTTCTTAGGAGGGCACTAATCCCACCCTGAAGGCTCCACCTCCATGACTTTATCTAAACCTAATCGCTTCCCAAATGTTTCATCTCCAAATATCATCATATTGGAGTTCAAGGCTTCAACATATGAATTTGAGGGGAGAAGAAGCATTCAGGCCATAGCAGGTACTTATTATATGAAAGCTCTTGATTGTTTTTTTCCACGGAAAGCTTTAGTAATACACACGCGCGTGCACGCACACACACACACGCACACACACACGCACATTTTTTTAAAAGAAAAAGTTTATGAATAAAACCATCTGATTATGATGATCATTAATGTTGGGTAAGATCACACCATATAAATTTTAAGATAAAAATTATCTTAAAATAAGACATCTTTGATCAGTAGATCCTTGGAAGTTAAGAGATCATTGCAGTGTATGTATGCTAATGGTATTAGGATTACTCTGTAATATAAATATAATCAATATTTAATCAACTCTTCAATGGAATAAATTATTTGTTCTCTCATGGATAGATTTATAAAGAATCACAGTTTCAGCTGTGATATTTGAAACACAAACTGGAGTAAGAGGAAAGTCAGAAGCTGTTGGTGAATTTACATATCGTTGCTGCATTTATTTTTTAAGGGAACACAAATATCTTGGGAGGGGCAGGAAGAAGCAACACTTTTATGTCCTGCCAAGCACAGCCAAATGCAAGGTCTTTATTTTTTTTTAAACATTATGTATTCATGCCTGATCTTATGAAGTTATGAAGACAACTGAGCCTTTGATTATTTAAAAATATTAAAAATGATGGTACAAAACATAAGGTTTTCTGGGGTTCACTTTTATAAACGTTTAGAAAAATAATAAATAAGAGGAAAATGTATTCTTTTTGGTGACATTTCTTTAAAAGTTTAAAAAGAAATTTTTTAATGTTTCTTCATTTTTGAGAAAGAGAGAGACAGAGAAAGAGAGAGAGAGGGAAAGTATGAGCAGGGAAGGGGCTGAGAGACAGGGAGACATAGATTCCAAAGCAGGTTCCAGACTCTGAGCTGTCAGCACAGAGCCTGACATGGCGCTTGAACTCACGAAACCATGAGATCATGACCTGAGCTGAAGTCTGACGCTTAACAGACTGAGCCACCCAGGCGCCCATTTTTGGTAACATTTCTAACACCATATGTTTTAGTTTGAAAAAATGTAATTCAGAGTGCCTGGGTGGCTCAGTCGGTTGAGCAGTTTGAGCGACTGACTTTTGGTTTTGGCTCAGGTCCTGATCTCATAGCTGTGGGCTCAAGCCAGGAGACAGGCTCAGAGCTGACAGCACAGAGCCTGCTTGGGATTGTCTCTCTCCCTCCTTCTCTGCTCCTCCCCCACTTGCACGCACTTTCTCTCTCTCGCTCTCGCTCTCCCTCCCTCAACATAAATAAATAAACTTAAAGAAAAAATGTAATTCGGCATCACAAGGAGTAACAATATAAATAGCCAAAATACGTCAGGAAGTAAATTCTTGAGTATTTCTCCTGAACCAAATTTTTTTCTGAGAAAATTCTGTCTTCCAATACCAATTCTGACTTGTTCAGTGGATGGCTCTGTTCTCTGTGTCCTGGCATTAGAACTAGGCTGTCCTATTAGGTGATAAAGATATTCTAATACTGATATTTAATGGTTCATACACAAATACTTTTTAGTAGGGTTTATAAACTCTGGATTTTTGTGATTTTGTCCACGTAAAGTTCTGCCAACAAGTCATTTAATCAACATTATCAATAAAACCAGCTAAAATTGGTGAAACTGATTGAGTTTACTTTCATTAATTCAATAAATTTTTATTGAGCTCTTACTATGTGCCAGATGCTGTTCTAATCAGAGTAAACCAAACAAACCTCCTTGGCCTCAAGAAGCTTAGTAGGGAAAACACACAAAAATAAATAAATATGTAGCCATACATACATATAGAGAGAGATCTAGAATAATGACTGGCATGTAATAGGCATTCAGTAGCTTTTACAAAAATAGTTTTTATTGGAGTAAAATTCTCGTAAAATGTGGTAGGTAAGACAACGGCCTCCCAAAGATTTCCATGTCCTAATCCCTGGAACCTGTGAATGTTACTTGATGAGGAGAATTAAGGTATAGATGGGATGAAGATTGCTAATGAACTGACTTTAAGGGAAGGAAATTATCCTGGATTATCTGGATTGGTCCAATGCAGTCACAAAGGTCCTTCAGGTGTGGAAGAGTCAGTGTGAGAGTAATGCAGTGTGGAAGGACTTGAATAGCTATTGCTGGCTTTGTAGATGGAAAGAAAGAAAGAGCCAAGGAATTCCGGCGGCCCCTAGAGGGTAGAAAAGGCAAAAAAATGCATTTTCCCTTAGAGCCTCCAGAAGGAACCAGCCTGTTGACACCTTGATTTCAGACCACTGAGACACATTTCAGACTTCTGACCTACAGAATTGTGAGATAATACATTTGTATTGTTTTAAGCCACTAAGCTTGTGTAATTTGTTGCAGCAAAGATGGGTAAGTAACTAATATATACAGTAAAATTTACACATCTTCAGTGTATCATTTGATAAATCTTAACAAGTATCTTCACATATGTAACCAACCATGTTACAGACATTTCCATCATCAAGAAACTTTTATCATTAGCTCCTTCTAGTCATACCATTCTCCCCCCAAATAGAAGGAATTAACTGATTTCTTTTATTTTTTTATTAAAATTTTTTGTTTAATTTTTAAAAAATCTGTTTATTTTAAGACAGAGAGTGAGAGACAGAAAACATGAGTGGGGGAGGGGCAAAGAGTGAGGGAGAGAGAATCCCAAGCAGGTTCTACACTCAGCACAGAGCCTGACATAAGCCCAATCTCAGGACTTCGAGATCACGACCTGAGCAGATATCAGGAGTCACTTAACTGACTGAGCCACCCAGGTGCCCCTAGATCTGACCTTTTATGTAAAATTGCCCCTCAATGTAAAGAACTTCCTTTAGCATTTTCTTTTTTTTTAAAAAAAATTTTTTTTAATGTTTATTTATTTCTGAGGCAGAGACGGAGCATGAGTGGGGGAGGGGCAGAAAGAGGGAGACACAGAATCAGAAGCAGGCTCCAGGCTCCGAGCTGTCAGCACAGAGCCCTATGCGGGGCTTGAACTCACAGACCGCGAGATCATGACCCGGGCTGAAGTCGGATGCTCAACCGACTGAGCCACCAAGACGCCCCTAGCATTTTCTTTAAAAAATTTTTTAAATATGTTTTTAAAGTTTATTTATTTATTTTGAGAGAGAGAAAGAGAAAGAGAGCATGAGCAGGGAAGGGGCAGAGAGAGAGGGAGAGAATCCCAAAGAGGCTCCTCACTGTCAGCGTGGAGCCCGACTTGTAGCTCAACCCCATGAAACCGTGAGATCATGGCCTGAACTAAAATCAAGAGTTGGATGCTCAACCAACTGAGCCACCCAGGCACCCTTCCTTTAGCATTTTCTAACATTAAAAACAAACAAACAAACAAACAAACAAACAAAAACACCATTTCTAACCAGAAGGTTGGGGAAAAGTTCCCTTGGTTTTATTTTATCTGAAAAAAAATCTTTGTTTTATTCTTATTAGTTTTTTTTAATGTTTATTTTTGAGACAGAGACAGAGAGAGAGAGCACGAGCAGAGATGAGCAGAGAGAGAGAGGGAGACACAGGATCTAAAGCAGTGTCCGTGCTGAAAGCAGAGAGCCGAATGTGGGACGCAAACCCAAGAACTTTGAGATCATGACCTGAACCAAACAAAGTTGGACGCTTAACTGACTGAGCCATGTAGGCACCCCTATTTTATCCTTATTTTTGAGGCATTTTTCACTGGATATAGAATCATAGTTTGACAGGTTTATAAAAGTTTCTTTCGCTATGGGTTGATTGGCATGTACCTCCATCCCCTATCATATGTTGATGTCTGAATCCCCAGTACCTCAGAATATGGCCTTTTTTGGAGATAGGGTCTTACAGAGGCAATCAACTTAAAACAAGCTCACTAGGGGGCCCTAACTCAACATGACTGCTATCCTTAGGAAAAGATGAAATGTGGATACAGAGACACACATATAGGGAAGACAGTGTGAAGAGACATAGTGAGAAGACAGCCATCTCCAAGCCAACAAATTCCCTCATAGTCCTCGGAAGAAACCAATGTTCTCAGTATCTTGATTTTGGACTTTCAGCCTCTAGTACTGTGAGGCATAAATTTGTGTTGTTCAAGCCCTCAGTCCATGGTGTTTTGTTATGGCAGTCCTAGAAAACTATTACGCTTCTCATCACTTTAAAGATTTTGTTCCATTTTCTCCAATATTTTTTTCTAATGAGAGGTTAGTTGTCATTCTTATGGTTATTCTCCTATATGTAATGTGTCTTTTCTTCTTCTGCATATCTTAAAGATTTTTTTCTCTTTGGTGGGGCTCAGTGTGGTTATCTTTGTATTTATGCTGCTTAGGGTTATGCAAACATTTTGGATCTATGAATCAATTTAAAAAAATTTTTAATATGAAATTTATTGTCAAATTGGTTTCCATACAACACCCAGTGCTCATCCCAACAGGTGCCCTCCTCAATGCCCATCACCCACTTTCCCCTCCTTCCCACCCCCCATCAACCCTCAGTTCTCAGTTTTTAACAGTCTCTTATGCTTGGCTCCCTCCCTCTCTCTCTCTTTTTTTTTTCTCCCCCTCCCCCATGGTCTTCTGTTAAGTTTCTCAGGATCCACATAAGAGTGAAAACATATGGTATCTGTCTTTCTCTGTATGACTTATTTCACTTAGCATAACACTCTCCAGTTCCATCCACGTTGCTACAGAAGGCCATATTTCATTCTTTCTCATTGCCACATAGTATTCTATTAATTTTTTAAAAATTTTCAAAAAGATTTTATTTTTAAGCAATCTCTACACCCAACATGGAGCTTGAACTCAACCCCAAAGATCAGGAGTTACATGCTCCATTGACAGAGCCAGCCAGGCACTCCTATTAATTAATTTTTTAAATGAAATTTGGGAGCATATCTTCCATTACTTTTAAAAATATTTTTTCTAAGTCATTCTGTCTCTACTCCCTTGGATGCCAATCATCCAAGGAAATTATATTGTCCCACAGATTATTGAGGCTCTGTTCGTTTTTTTTCAATTTTAGTCCTTTTATTCAACTTGAGTAATTTTTATTGATCTGTCTTTGTGTTCATTAATTCTTCTTCCACAAAAAAAATCTGATTTTAAGCTAAGTCAGTAAATTTTTAATTTCAGATATTGCATTTTTTTAGGTTTAGGATTTCCATTTAGGTCTTTTTTTTTTTAATTTTCCATTTCTCTGCTGAGCTTTTTCATCCATTCATTCGCTCATCATCTATGGTTTCTTGAACAAATTTACAATGTTTTGAAGAGTTTATCTGCTAAATCCAACATCTGGACAATATTGGGGTCTGTAGCTGTTACCTGGCTATTCTTTTTATTGCTGATCACATTTTCCTGCCCCTCTTCCCTTGCACATCTAGTGTCTTTTTTATTGTGCACCGGGTATCATTGTGGATGACACATTGTGAGGAGTCAGGATCATTCTGAGCTTTGTTCTGGCAAGCAAATCAAATAACTGGTGAATCCTCTTGACACTGTCTGGATTGGTTTTAGGCTTTACTGAGCCACATATATTTTGGTCTAGTCATCATTCTAGGTCATGACTGCTATTCTTGGGAGTGCTACTTATTCTTAAGGCATGGCCTCTCTGGGTCACATTTGAATGCCTAGTGCTCAACAAGGTCTCTCAACTCTGGCATGGTTAGGACACCAACTCCTCTCAGAATGGCCTGACTTTACTATCTTTGTTCAGCTCTTTGTCACCCGTGAGTCTCTCTCTGCTATATCCTTGGGGTTTTGTGTTGTTATGATCAGTTCTGTACTCAGACAAGTACCCAAGGGTAACCACCACACCCATATCTGGGGTCCCATCTGTATTGCTTTCTCTTAGCTATACCGTGATATGTGAATTTCAGTCACCTCAACAGCCCCAACCTATTCTGCCTCCTCACATCACTGAGATCATTGCTCTTCTCCTGGGTTCCATATACCGGGGTGGCCAAGAAAATACCCCAAGGAAGAAAATGGCAGTGAATGTGTAGCTCCCTTTGTGTGTTTCCTGTCTCTTAATCATCAGAACCAGTGCTCTCTGTTGTTCAATACCTGAAAAAAATTTCCACTTATTATTTGTCCATGTTTATAGCTGCCTTAGAGGAAGAATAAATCCAATACCATTTACTCCATCATGGCCCAAAGTGGAAGCCCAATACTCAGTGCATTTTTATGCATAAATGTGGGAATTGAGTTCACGTTTCTAGGGTTCAATATAAAATCCGGCACAAGAAGAGCATAATAAATGTTTGATGGATAAATTTCTAAGATTTCAAAGAAAACCCACCCTCAAATTTTATACTGGTCTACTAAAAGTGGAATACAGGAAAGTAGGACTAGAGGAAGTTATTAAATATTGTCATGGCACTTTTTTTCTTATTTCAGTTATCTTTTATTTTGTGCAAATAGAAATGTTTGCATATCCGGAGCCATTTTTATTGGTAAACTTTTCAGAGGAGACTGAGGTGCACTGGCACAGTGAAGATTCCTTTCTAGCTAGAGAGAAAATGGACTTCTATTACAGACACGGCTGGGAAGAAACAACCATGTTGTTGAGACCGGAAGTACACATGATCTTCTGCAGGGAATAAGAAACAGGTGACTTGTGAAGAGATTCATGTATCACTTGATTGTGGATGTCATTACTAGCTTTCCAAGATGCTCTGTAAAGAGGACAAACTTTTTCCCTTTTCAGCAATTTCCACTTTGTTTTCAGAGGGATTGTGTGTGTGTGTGTGTGTGTGTGTGTGTGTGTGGTGTGGTTTCACACCAGGCCCAGCTGGGTCTAAGCAAAATTGGCTGGGGGAATTCTTCTGCATTTGGGTCCTGCAATTTCATTCTATGTCACCCACTGGGGTGGGAGTTGTCAGCGTTAAGCTTAGTTGTCAGTAGATGGTCTGCCACCGCTACCAGCATGGTGACCCCTCCCCTTTGTGCCAGCAGAATAGAATATTCGTTGCCTCAAGTTTTCGTAATGACAATGCTTTCACTGTTCTCCTTTTCAAGCTGGGACTCCCTCTAGAATATCAGTTAGAGGAACCAGCTGGGATTCACTGTTGTAGCTTGATGCCCACTCTTTTTCTTTAACCCCTTTACTCCAGTTCTCTGCACATTATATGTAGATACGAATGTCTGTTCTTGTTTCCTCGAGAAACAAAGAGGCGGCAGAGTTAAACTTGGCTAATAAATCATGTGACCATCTATAGTACAAATTTTATTGAAAAACGGACTAGAATTATGCAGATCTCCCTCGCTGCCTGAGTCCTGACATTTCTTCCTTCAAAGAATTAATTGGGTTCAAGGCTCTGGAAGGCAAGAAGATGAGTAAGATATTAATAAGATTGATTTATGCAAAGGAAGCCACAACAATGAATATATTGTGCATTATGCAAACCAGAGGCAATGCACTTCAGAACCAGAGTCACTTGAAATCTTAATTACAATGACTATACACTGAAGTACACAGCAGTGACAATGTCCCACATTAAACATTTAACCTCAGAGCCATCAAGTAAAAAGATGTACATTTAAGAGAAAATGTGAAAAAGCAATTAAAAAATCACAACCCTTAAACTGTTACAAATTTATATGTATCTCTAGACTTAACAAGTATGACAAGATGACAAGTGATAAAAGACATCTGACATGTGACTTTCTGCTCCACAACATACCTTATGTGCCTAACGAGGATATAACCTTTTCTATTATAATACGGCTCACATCCCACTGGGGAATGAGGCAGCCATTAACGCACAGCTGTTAGCTTCCATGGAATGCATGGATACGGAATGAAACAACCTCTATTTAGCTGTTGCCTTTTTGTGAAACAGCAGTGAAATTTCCTACAATAATACTAATGATAATACTCCCTTACATTTATGTAGCGATTTACAGTTTACAAAGCGTGTGAAGATAAAATAACAATGGCTACCATGTATTCATTGTTGTGTGTGTGTGTTGGGCACTTTCTCAGGCGCATCTCGCGTACTTTGTCGGTTTAACTGTTACGAGGGCTCTGCGAGGTAGCTGTTGTTCACATTTTCCACATGAGAAACTGAGCTTTGAGGGATTAAGCGATTTAACTGAGATCATGTAACTAGTAAGAGGTCAGAGCTGAGATCTGTGTGACTACAAAGCCAATCTTCAAAACGGTGTTAAACTGCCTCATTTGATGTCGCAGCAAATACATTCTCATGTTAAATAATTATAGCTGCTCCCTATCATGCTTCCAAAGTGTTATATACTGTTATGATTTGAAAAATAATATATTTACATAAAATGAAGAAAAAGGAAAAAGCTGTTGCCTGGCTAATTTTTTCTCTTCATTTGCATAATTATGCTCCGTATCTTCTACACCCTCACATACAAACACCTCAGACAGAGCATGCCATTCTTTACCCTGTCCCCCGCTTGCTGTCCCTTATCCTGGAAGTCCTCCTGGCTTCCCAGGCATGAGACAAGCAGCATTCAATAGGGGACTCTGTTCTTCTATGACAAATATTCCACTGTGTGTGTGTGTGTGTGTGTGTGTGTTTATGAGGGGGGGGGGAGGGAGGGAGAGAGAGATTGAGAGAGAAAGAGATTAGAGCCAAGTTTAACAGAATCACATACAAAGGGAGAAATTGGTTTTTCTGTGGCAAAGGTGGTAGGCTTTGCCGAGTCATGCCTGGATATTATTCATATTCTCTCACTCACCACTCACTCATTCAATGAGTAATATTTGAGCATCAACTCTTCACCAGGCTTTGCACTAGATGCTGTGGAGGTATAAATATAGTAACAGATATATTCCTTGCCCTCAGGGAGCTTATAGTCCAGCTAGGAGAATAGATGTTACCCATTATAGTATATATGAAGAAGGAGGTTTTGCAAATGGTAACAAAGCACAAATCAGAGACCAGCAAAAGCAAAGTAGCTTTTGGGAGTGGGGGAACACTGCCTCTGAATTCCTGATCTTTCCATCCTTGCTGGGGGATGTGAATTAGGGTGACATCCAGCATTTCTCAGTTTGTATTTCATTTTCTGGATGTCATTCTTACTTGTCTTCACTTTTGGCCATCACCCTTTTCCATTCAATCTTACCTGCTTGGTGAGTTTGAGAGGAGGGATGAGACACAGAGAGAGCTCCCCCCACTTCCATTCTCTTTGGGGCCTCCTGCCCACTGGAATTATACCCCCTGTCTGCTTTTCTATGGTGTTCAATTATCTCAGACAGGCTCTGCCCTCTGGGAAGGGTGGTGGATTTCAGCCCTGCCCGAGACTGAGTAGGTGAGTCTGTTTAATTCTGTGGTGCAGTATTTGAAACACATTGTTGCTGACCATTGAAGCCACGCTCTTCCATATCAACTTAAAGATTAATAAAGGTGATACTTTCACCCCAGTGCATCTTACTCACTGGTATTATTTCTCAAACGGCTCAGAGAAGCATTTGAGTGGGGAGAGACTGTTGTAAGTTAAGTTCTGTACTGATCATAACAAGTATCTTTTCAAGCATCTCTACTTTAGATGAAGATGAAGAAACATGGAATTATTTTCCTAACCCAGCTGTCAAAATGATTACTGCCTGTTATTTTATTTCCTAAAGCAATGTCATTCCTACAGAAATCTTTGTACAAACGTAATGCTGGAATGAAAAGTCAAAAAATTGTTCTGTGTCCAATTATTGATATCTAATTCCTCTTTGACCTTTACTACTTATATAATTATTAATGGTAAATTTAACTTGCAACTTTTTATGAGTGAGTTTTCCTAGTTCTGTAATATTAAGTCATGAGATTCATTTCATTTTTTTTATCATTATGTAACAGTTATGTGGAAAAGTTCACAAAATATAAATGCCCACCAGCATGAATTGAATTATTGAATTCTTGGAGTTATTACTGGATATCCACTGCTCATGGTGCAAATTCTGATGAGGAAGGTAACATGATGGGTATGTTTTTATATTTTTTTTTGAGGGCTTCCTTCGTCAGTGAATCTAGGAAGCTCTCGCATCAGCTAACATTTTGGCCGCTCACCCTCATCTGAGCAGTGCGGCTGTTAGAATACAATCGGTGATCAGAAGGACACCTTCCCAACCTGTGACTTGCCTCTTACTGACCACGTGGGTGTTGTGAAAACTGCTGTTTACTCTTACCTCATCAGCATCTGTCATCATGATGTGTAAGTGTAAAAGGTTCGTAGAGAAAAGCTGTCAAACTGATAGTATTATTACATTTCCTCAGGGGCTTAGCAGGGCTGGAGGGGAAAAAAAGAGAAAATTTAATCACCTTTTTTTTTTTTTTTCATTTTAAGTGCTATAAGTTATATTTTCAGAGATGAATCCTCTGGTTCACTTAACTGAGAGCTGCATCTTTGCTTGATTAGCTCCAATCCAAATACAATCAACTCTTCCTCGGAACTGTATATGTGTGCAATTTCCACCGTACAGATCTGGGTTTGCTAGGTGTTGTTCTTGTGTTCATTCAATCATTTAGTCAATGTTTAGTAAGCCCTTTGCTTGGTCCTGGGAATGCAAATATGAATAGGAAGCAGAAGGATAACAAAGTAACCAGCTCTGGAGTAAATTTAAGGAGTAGATGTGGAAGCATGGAGGAGAAAGTGTCTAACACAGATTGGAATCAAGAGGGAAGACTTCAGGGTAAGGGAAGGAGGAAAAACACCCTGGGGGGAGAAGTTTATTTACAGAAGATTTGGAGGTTCAAAGAGTACAATGGAGCAGGCGGAGGGAGCAGGCGGAGGTGAAATTCGGAAGTGAGGAGCTAGGAACGTGTGGAAGACCAGTGAGGTGGAAATGAGGCTGGAGGAAAAGGTGGATCATCCCAAGGGCTTGCATTCTGGATGACCATGCAGAGTGATGTGAAGAAAATTAACTGGCTTCAAGGTTCCAAAATGAGTGCAGGGAAAAATTATTTTGGAGATGCCCAGACTTCAGCTATTTTTTTTAAAAATATTCATGGGAATGCTATTGGGGTCAATATGGCTCACTATCAATTAGAAAGGAGAAATGTTGGAAGGCGAGGATGGCAAGAAAGAGTTTATACTTCAGAAAATGCATTTCTGAACTATCTGGGTTGTGATAATTATCCTCTTACAGTATACGAATGTGACCTTAAATTCTTTTACATGCTTGTGTCTCTGTGATCCTTTTTTTTCTAATATGGAAGCTGTTACATTTCAGGAATCATACTTTAATTTTTCTTTTTTTAAAATATATATATATTTAATATTTATTTGTTTTTGAGAGAGAGAGAGAGAGAGAGCATGAGTGGGGGAGGGGCAGAGAGAGAGGGAGACACAGACTCCAAAGCAGGCTCCAGGCTCCGAGCTGTCAGCACAGAGCCCCACGTGGGGCTCGAACTCACGATCGGTGAGATCACGACCTGAGCCCAAGTGGGACACTTCACTGACTGAGCCACCCAGGTGCCCCTATATTTCTAATTTTTAAATCTACGTCTCCATCCATCACTTCATAGTACAGAATTTATATATTTTGTTATAGCTATTAAGTATATGACAATCTTTTTTTGGCTGTAAACTTCTTCAAAGCTGAAACTTTAGTCATCCTTAGTTATTAGCTTGTATTTAGTAATCACTTGATAAATGTTTCTTGAGCTATAAAAACAGAGCTAAATTGAACAGATGAGGCTCAGGTGTTGCTGTCTTCCATGAGCCTAAGGAAGACAGGAGAACAAGTCTCCAGCATGCTAACTCCTGTTTTGCCTTGATCTGTAGACATCCAAAGTAGATGCTTAACATCTACCTCCCACCCCAAGGAAAATATTCTCTGTGAAATAACAGAATATGCCAAGACCTGTCAAAGCTAACAGCTGTAAATATTAATAATTTTTCTTCTCTCCCCACCCATAAGCCTAGCTTAGACTTTAGAGAAATAGTGAGAGAAGTTTTTCTCTTCTACATGACACTATCAGCCTTATTGAACGTCTTGTTGATGTAGAAGAAAAAACTTAATTAAAAAAACTAAGTATTTTATGTTATTTGTTAGGACACTTGCTTCTAAGATGTTTTGCTTTGTGTGAAAACTGTTGGTATTTCATGATCTCCAGATCTCAGAGGGATATATATATATATATATATTAAGTTTATTTATTTATTTTGGGAGACAGAGAGCTATCAAGGGAAGGACAGAGAGAGGGAATCTCGAGCCAGGCTCTGTGCTGTGATCATACAGCCCGATGTGAGGCTTGATCTTATGAACCATGAGATCATGACCTGAGCCGAAATCAAGAGTTGGATGCCTAACCAACTGAGCCACCCAGGCTCCCCTCAGAGGGATAGTTTTAATGAACAGAGAAGGAAGCAATATGACACTGAGTGACAATTACCTGACAATGATTTTCATCTTCTGTTTTGATTTTTTAAGTAAGCTTTTACCTTTTAAAAGAGTTGTAGATTGACAGAAAAATTGTACAGATAGTACAGAGTTCCCATATACTTCTTACCCAGTACCTCTTGTTGTAATTTCAGATGAATGTGGTACATTTGTCTTAATTAGTGAACCACTCTAGACATATTATTATTAATGAAAGTACATATCTTATTCAGAATTCCTTAGTTTTCCTCCACTGTCCCTTTTCTTTTCCAGGATGTCATCCAGAACACTACATTACATGTAATCACTATGTCTCCTTAGGCTACTTTTAAAAGTTGGACATGTTGTATCAAATAATAGGAACTAAGGTGAATAAGCCAATAGTGGGTGTCTTTATATTAATTGGGCTAGAAGTTGGGCTATATTAGTGTCTGCTGTTGTTAACAGTTGTCACAGCCTTAAAAATTCCTTTACTGATCTTGTTTTTGTCTCCTTCCTTGACTTGGGGTTTCCCTCAGTACTCCCCCTCAGAAAGAGTCTTTGTCCTGAAGTTTTCAGCTACAGTCCACTTTGATTATACTGGAATCCTGTTGCTATTGTGATAAAGTGTGGACCTTAAATAGCATTCTGTCATCTTGCAATGAAATCTCTGTCTTGTAGTGGGCCAGCATCTTGGGGTTGTGATCTTTCTAAATAGTTCTCTGGTGGTATAGCATTTCCCTCTTGCTCCCTACTCCCTCATCTCACTGTCACATTGCTAATCTATTTTCTTGAGGCCCTGATTTCTGTGGACTATGCTTTTTCCCCTTTGATGAGCCTATTAAAAATTTTATTTAACATTTACTATGTTCCATGTATTGCTTTGGCACTGGAAGAATGATTTAGTATTGAGAAAAAAAATTGATGTTGCAGGGGAAATTGAGGATAATATTTGGAATGATGTCCTTGATTAGGAGACAAAGGATATGATTTGGTTTACAAGTGGAGAGATTAGCTTTAGATAGTAGCTTGTATAGTTGATCATGGGAGCTTGTGATAGGAAAGAAGACAATAATTTGGCCCAGATGCAAATAGATTGATTTGGCTTCATGAGGGATTGAAGCCAGGAAAGTCATTGGAAACAGACAGCTAATTATTCTCTCTCTCTCTCTCTCTCTGTTATTCTTGAACTTCATGGTTTCTCATAACTCTGGTTGTGTGCCTCATTCTTTATGCTTTCCAAAGGCTGATGTCCAATACTTAGGCAGAGATGTGATAGGAAATGGCTCCACCAAAATTCTCTCAGGTCATTAACTTAAGAGCTTAGAGTTGCTGTGTCTCAATTACAAACTTCTGGGAGAAAGAACTGCATGGTTTTCCCATCTGAGGTTAGGTGACTATCACTGTTTCAATTACTAATAGCCAGTAATTTGCCCTACAGCTTACTTTTTAGGGATTGAATAACAGATATGAGCAGGTTCTGTAAGAGCATGTGGAGTTAAGGAGGAAATTATTTCAATTTCTAGCCAATGAGCACGTGTGTGTAAGTGTGTGTGTGTTTACATGTGTGTGTACATGCAGGCAAGTAAAACAACCAAAGTTAATCTGTAAATTTCATTTAACATCCTTAAAAATATAACTCTGCTCAGGAGAACTTAAGATTTGATTTTGGAGGGGCACCTGGGTGCCTCACTCTGTTAAGTGTCCAACTTCAGCTAAGGTCATGAGCTTGAAGTTCGTGGGTTCAAACCCCGCATCAGGCTCTGTGATGACAGCTCAGAGCCTGGAGCCTGCTTCGGATTCTGTGTCTCCCTCTCTCTCTCTGCTCCTCCCCTGCTCGTGCTCTGTCGTTCTTTCTCTCAAAAATAAATAAACATTAAAAAATTTTTAAAAAGATTTGATTTGGAGTTAAGAACCCAAGAACAGGGAAATTATATTTTGTTATAGTTTAAATTATTGATGCATAGTTTAAATTATTGGTACATATTTTCTTACTATGTTTGAATTTCGCACTCAAAAATATAGTTAAATATATATTGCCAGATGAATTCTACAGTGTGGGAATGAACTGTGGTTCTGTAAGTGCAGAAGTGATTACTCCTTTGCTTTTAGTCCTGTTGCCACACCCCAAAATGTCTTTTGAAAGCTAGCCTTTCAGCCCAGATGGCTTCTCCTGTTTTGCTTGATGACCACTTAACGATAAAAACAAATTCTGCTTTGTTGTAACACTTGCTAACACTAGCTGAATTATTTAGACAATTGGACACTGTTGGAACTATTACTGAAGACAAGTCTTTATCCCTTTGGCAAAAAGCAAAATTGCATAAGCAGTAAGATGCCGTAGGAAAAAATTCTATTTTGAATTTATTTCTTTAATTATTGAGTATTATAATTGTACAGTCCATCCAGAAAATAATGTATTTTAAGTTTAGAAACCTCCTTTCACTTGGTAAGAGCCCTACATGAGAACAGAGGTGGGGAAATAGGTAACCTTCTTTCTCTCAGTATGTTTTATTGGCACATGTGGTTTACCAGTTGTCCCTCAGAATCTAGCCTTCTTCCTTGGTGATAGAACCCCCAGTTTTAATCTAGGAACAGGCAATAGGATAAAGACTACCTCTTTTCTGAATCTCATTCCTTACAGCTGGATGCGACTATAATTAATTTCCAGGAGGTCTTCTTAAAAAGAGCATTTTCTCCTTTGTCACCCCTTGTTGGTTTCCCACTCTCTGGGATGTGTCTATTTGGATGTCATAGCTCAGCAGCAATATTGGATGATGAAACAGAAGCCACAAATTGAGGTTCAAAGCTGAAAAATATAAGGAGCTTGGGTCCCTAACACTTCTAAGCTTTCATGCTTGCCCGACTGCCTTGTTCCTATATCGTTTCTCTATTGCCACAAGAATGCTAAGTAAAAAATATTCACAAAGCCTGAACAGGGTACAAAACCACTTATTTCTCATGCATCTGTGGAGTTCGGCTGATCTGATCTCTCCTGCTTCCAGAGGTCAACTGAGCCTGGTCTAGGCTGGGTTCAAATGGGACAGTTGGTATAACTCAGCTCTGCTCCATGTGTCTTTCATCCTCCAGCACAGCAGTTGGGCACATCCTTCTCATGAAAGACAGAGGCACAAAAGATCAAGTGGAAACACGAAGAACTCCTTAAGGCTTAGGCATGGAACTGGAACACCAGCACTTCTGCCTCCTTCCGTTGGCCAAAGCAAGTCACAAGGCCAGCTCAGATTCAAGGAATGGATTCCACCTCTTTAGTGAGAGGAACTGCAGGCTACATAACAAAGAGGATGATATAGAAGAGGGAAGAATTGGGCTATTTTTGCAATCTTTCTCATTGTCAGCCTTCTTTTATGTAAGAGACAAACTGCTGTCTTGTTCCTGTAATTTGGTTTAGTTTAATTTTGTTTTTGTTATATGTAGCTGACCCTAATGCTACTTGACTTACTGAGCTCTCACTGGAATGTGAATTCCATGAGGACAGGATTTTTGTCCTTTTAAATTCACAGCTGAATGTGCAGAATGGAATAATGCTTGTTCATAGTAGGCACTCAATAAATGTTTATTGATACAATAAATAAATGATATGGCAATTAAGCTTCGTATTTTAAAAAAGAACCCATCTGGAGAAAGAACACAAACATGCAGAGTAGCAGCCTCCCCACCACTCCCTCCCCCTCACCAGAAAAAACCCCAAGCAAACAAACAGGACTGTGAATAGCTTTAGAACCAAATTAGACTGCTATAAAATAAATGTTTTAAAATGCTAATGTGTCTTAAAATAATTTGGTGACTATGGCAGATACTATAATTTGGCTCAGTTCCCATTCTAATTCTTTTTATCTTGACTTCTAGAACCATGAAGACTATAAAGCTAAAATCTGTATTTTCACATTCTCTACCAACCCTGGTGCTTCGGGAAATCTAGCTTCCCCCAAGCTGACCCACCTACACTTGGGTTAGGGTTAGCATTGTGCAACATGGGTGGTGGCAATGCACAGGTACCTCCCAGCATGACTGAGGGTAGATGTACCTAGTTCTTCTGGGTGGCTGTAATGAGGTTTCTGACCTGGGGTCACAGGTATATAGAGTGATGGGGGGCAGTGCACTTGTGCTTTGTCCAATGGTGTCTTTCAGCTTTTCTCCTGTCTGCAATCTTCTGGCTGTGTGTATCCAAACCCAGTACTTGGACATCCCAAGATAGTTATAAACTACGTAATATTTCTTTTTTTTTTAATTTTATTTATCTGTTTTGAGAGAGAGAGTGTGTGAGCGGGGGTGGGCGGGCACAGAGAGAGAGGGAGAGAGAATCTCAAGCAGGCTCTGCACTGTCAGCATGGAACCCAATGTGGGGCTTGAATTCACGAAATGTGAGATCACGACCTGAGCCAAAATCAGGAGTCAGTAGCTTAACTGACAGAGCCACCCAGGTGCCTCAGCTACATAATATTTCTAAAAGAACTTTTTGGGGCACCGGGTGGCTCAGCCGGTTAAGCGTCCGACTTCGGCTCAGGTCACGATCTCGCGGTCCATGAGTTCGAGCCCCGCGTCGGGCTCTGGGCTGACATCTCAGAGCCTGGAGCATGCTTCCGATTCTGTGTCTCCCTCTCTCTCTGTCCCTCCCCCGTTCATGCTCTGTCTCTCTCTGTCTCAAAATTAAATAAACGTTAAAAAAAAATTAAAAAAAATAAAAGAACTTTTTTATTGTCAACAAGACAAAGGGTTTTCTGTTGTCTTGCAGTTACTTTCAGAAACAACCAAAGATTTGATCATTTATGGTAGCACCACATTTGCTAGGGTGCCACTTTTTGGATCTTCAGTTAAAATGCTGTGGAAACTTATTTTTGGTTAAGGACAGAGGTGGGGAAATATCATAAATGGGTACCTGTTAAAGATATATCTTTGATCTTTTGTTTATTTAAAAAATATTTCATTGGCCAGCAAAAAAACAGTGACATTACAAAATGGAATATATAATTAAAGCATCAAGAAGTGGAAATTATTAATACTTCAAATGTGTTTTACAATAATTGTTTTCTATATCCATAAAGTATAAAGATGAAACTTTATTTTGTTCCTTTTTTCTACATGCCCTTTCT
Source organism: Prionailurus bengalensis (assembly GCF_016509475.1). NCBI lineage: Eukaryota > Metazoa > Chordata > Mammalia > Carnivora > Felidae > Prionailurus > Prionailurus bengalensis. Next base: position 106,244,815 of record NC_057349.1, read on the forward strand.
TATATTCTTGAACAGGTTTCTAATCCCACCCAGAATACTGATAAACATGAAAACATTAGTAATAATGCATTTACTTTCAGTGATAGTTTTGGTATGATGTTTCTAAATGAAGTAAACTGATTTTTAAAACATTGTTGTTTATTTTGAATAAACTGATATAAACCCACAGGTAATGTATAATTGTCAGAAAAATAAATACAGATTAACACACGTAAGCCTGCACTTGGCTCGCTTAACCTCAGCATAATGACATTCTGAGCTGGACGATCCTTTGTTATGGGGCCTGTCTTGGGTATTGTAACATGTTTAGCATCATCGTTGGCCTCTACACACTAGATGACAATAGCACACACCTTCCCAAGTTCTGACCATCAAAAATGTCTCCAGAAATTGCCACATGTTCTCTGCAGGGCAAAATCACCCCCTTCCCCACACTCAACCTGTTGAGAACACCAAAAAAACATGGAAGCAATTTCTTTTTTTTTTTTTTTAATTTTTTTTTCAACGTTTATTTATTTTTGGGACAGAGAGAGACAGAGCATGAACGGGGGAGGGGCAGAGAGAGAGGGAGACACAGAATCGGAAACAGCTCCAGGCTCTGAGCCATCAGCCCAGAGCCTGACGCGGGGCTCGAACTCACGGACCGCGAGATCGTGACCTGGCTGAAGTCGGATGCTCAACCGATTGCGCCACCCAGGCGCCCCTGGAAGCAATTTCTAATGGAGTATTTAACAATATATTTCAAGATTTGAAGAACATCTTAATATGTGAAATATGCACCACAGATAGCACGTTAATATCATATTAAGGGCTTGTAATGTAATGGACACCTCTTTCCACTTTCTTACTTCATTGCTCCAGGGACATGAAGTTGGTGTTCTGCATAGCAGATCTAAATGAGCAAACTGTTAACTTGATAAAGACAGAAACTCAGGCTTGTATACAATGGAAAAAGAAAACACAAAACTTGAGGCACCTAGTGATTACCTGTGATTCATTTTTGAGCCCGTGGTGTTTTCATTTCAATTCCTGGGAATCGTCTTAACAGTTGGAATCTAGTCCTGAGGGTGGAATGAAAAATTATATTCTTCTTTTCTCAGCAGCTGAAAAGAAAAATGACTGTTTACCTGAGTTCTGTTCTCAAACCGCGTGGCCCTTGAGCTGAACTGTCACCGTTGTTTGTTTATGGGTTCTGTGATCCCAGTCTGGGAGTGCTTTGGGGTTGCGGGAGCAGTTCTGAGACCTTAGAAATAATAATTAATTTTTAAACACCTTGTCAAAATAAAATTTTTTTTTCTGACTCAACAAACATTTGTTTCAAATTCAGCATCAAGGATTTTCTCTTAGCATGAAAGTTTCAATATTTCAGACTCATAGGGAAAGATTTTTTAAGTGTTATGCCAGAATGACAAGCAAATGGAAACTATGGTTACAAGCATAGACATTTGACTTGTTTAGGTAAATGAAATAAACCACCTTACTTTTAAAAACACGTGTTATTTAACAGAAATTTAGGAGATCCAAGTTCTCATCCTATATCTGAAACAGACTAGATCTATGATTTTGAGAAGGGAAGGAGGAGAGGAGTCCTTTTATTTATTTTTTATTTTTTATTTTTTTTCCCCCTTCCCCCGAGGAGTCCTTTTAAAAATGACTTCGTGGACCAGGGGCTCCACATATGTTCTCCCAGATAACTTCCTTATGTTATTTCTAGTCACTTACCTCCTCTATGTCTGAATCCCTCACCTCTAAATTGGGTTGTTGGATATGGCCAAGCTTTCTTTTTTTTTTAATTTAATTTTTTATTAAAAGAAATATTTTGATGTTTATTTATTTATTTTGAGAGAGAGAGAGAGAGAGAGAGAGAGAGACCAGACAGCATGAGCATGGGAGGGGCAGAGAGAGAGGGAGAGAGAGAATCTCAAGCAGGCTCTGCTTGTGCTTTCAGTGCAGAGCTTGATGCGGGGCTCAGTCTCACGAACCATGAGATCATGACCCGAGCTGAAATTGTAATAAATTAAAATTAATTTAAGTTTTAAATTTATTATTATTATTTTTTCATTCATGAGTAGAGTTGACACACAATGTTACATTAGTTTCAGGTGTACAGAGTAGTGGTTTAACAAATTTATACATTATGCTATGTTCACGACAAGTATAGCTACCATCTGTCACGGTACAACACGATTACAACTGTTATCATTTCATACATGTAATATGTAATATGTAACATATCATTGCCTATATTCCTTATGCTGTGCCTTTTATTCCTGTGATTTATTCCTTCTGTAACTGGAAGCCTGTATCTCCCACTCCCCTTCACCCATGTTGCCCATTCCCCACTTCTTCTCTGGCAGCCATCAGTTTGTTCTCTGTGTTTGTAGGTCTGATTCTGCTCTTTGTTTGTTTGCTCATTTCAGATTCCACATAAGAGTGAAATCATGCGGCATTTGTCTTTCTCAGTCTTATTCATTCTACTTAGTAAAATACGCTCTGGGTCCTTCCATGCTATTGCATAGGTTGGCCAGGATTTCTAAATTGAGAATCCATGCATGGGATTCAGGGCAGTCTGTGAATTCCCTAAAGCTGCATGAAGAGTTCTGGGTATGCATGTGTGTGTAGTATTCTGTGGGAGATGGCTCAGAGTGCCCATCAGTTTCTAAAGGGATTCAGATCCTGAAAAATAACCAATTCATTTAAAACAAACTAGGATGTGTACGCCCCTGGGAGTAGGCAAATCCAGGAGGTGTGCTGGCATAGAAAGCTCTAAGTACATGCATTTGTGTTCCTTAACTTCCTTGTATAATATGTACCAAAATGGATGTGCCTGAGAGAGTATGAGTGTGAAAGCCCGTGTCACAGGGGGTTGATACTTCTCTCCTACCTCCTTCTTCATAACTACCATTTTTCATTTATAAAACAAGGTTTTCATCCCAATTGTCTCATAATCTTACCAAAAATCCCCATGGTGCCAAACAGAGGGATATTTCAAAGTATTAGTGTTGAGATTAAGAAAGTAAATGACTTCAATGACTAGATAGCAATTCCTTTGTTTCTTTCATGGTTTGCATTCAATCAAATTGAAAGAGGAGTTAAATTATTATCTGAGAAGTCATTAATTACATTTTTTGTTGATTGGTCCCAGTAATTTTCTCTACTTTGTAGTTCTTTCTCTATTTCATTCATTTCTGCTCTTACCTCTATTATTTCTTTTCTATTTTCTTTGGGTTTACTATACTGTTGTTATTGTTCTTGTTTTCTAATTTTGGGGGGTAACTATTTAAACCATTGATTTTTGGGGGCGCCTGGGTGGCTCAGTCGGTTAAGCGTCCGACTTCAGCTCAGGTCACAATCTCACTGTCTGTCAGTTCGAGCCCCGCATCGGGCTCTGGGCTGATGGCTCAGAGCCTGGAGCCTGTTTCCGATTCTGTGTCTCCCTCTCTCTCTGCCCCTCCCCCGTTCATGCTCTGTCTCTCTCTGTCTCAAAAATAAATAAAAACGTTAAAAAAATTTATAAAAAAATAAACCATTGATGTTTTAACTTTAACTTTTTATCTAATAAATATATTAAGCTATAGGTTTCCTTCTAAGCTTTAGCTGATATCCACAAATTTTGATCTGTAATATTTCATTATCATTCAATTATAAATATTTTCTTATTTCCAATATGATGTTTTTGAGCATGCATTACTCAGAAGTGCATTGCTTAATTTCCAAACCCTAATTTGGGAGATTATTTTAGTTATAGATTTCTAGCTTAGTTACACTATGTCTATAATCCATATTTTGAACGATTTCAATTATTTGATGTGTTTTATGACCTGTAGTCAATTTTTTTTTTAAATTTAAAGATTTTTATTTTTTAAGTAATCTCTCTGCCCAATATGGAGCTTGAACTTACAAACCAGAGAGTAAGAGTCTCATGCTTCACTGATCGAACCATCCAGGTGCCCCTGACATGTAGTCAGTCTTGATAAGTGTTCCATGTGCACTTGAAAAGGACATGGAATTTACAGTTTGACCTGACAGCTCTCTTGACCTTCCCCAGTTCCCTCCTTACTTTCCTTTATAGGCCTCAACTGCACAAAACTTTTGCATTGCTAATCCAGTCTGCTTCTTAGAAGACCTAGACTAAGAATTCATTTACCAGCCCCCTCCCCTGTCTTTTGTGCTATTGTTGCAGTGTATTTACTTGCACACATATTTTAAATTTCAGAAGGCATTATTATCTTTCATAGTCAATATTAATTTTGATTTATCCTCTTTCTTTCTTTCTTTCTTTCCTTCTTTCTTTTATTGGTGTTTATTTCTTCCTGCATTTTCATGGCCCTGCCCTCATAGAACTGGGATCACATTTTTTATTCTGCCTCCAGAATTCCTTTGGTATTTTCTTTAGTGCTGGTCTCCTGCTGATGAAGTCCCCCCCCCCCCCCCCCCCACTTTTTTTGTCATCTGAACACATTTTTATTTTGCCTTCATTTACTAAAGATATTTTTGCTGGATATAAAACTTTAGGTCTTCTTTCTCCATGAAACTGTGGCAAGCTAATTTACTAACTTGCAAGTAGGATATGATCCCCAACCCTTTACAGTTCTTGACAATTACCTGAAATTGTATTTTTATTTACTGACTTGTATGTTATCTGTCTTCTTCTCTAGAATTTAAGTTCTTTGAGAGGAGGGACTTTTCACTCTGTATCTTCAGCACATATAATAGTCTTCAGCACATGGAAGATACTCAATAAATATTTGCTGATTCAATAAATGAGTAAATAAAAATCTTTTCTAGCATAACTTTTTGAAAATCAATAGAGCCATCCTCATCATATCCTAAGCCAAACAAAATCTATTTTCTTATAGTTTCTGCTGCCTTGATCATTTTTCTCCCTGACTAGACTATTACTTCAAGTCTTTTCCCAGTATTCATGTTATTTACCATTTCTTCCAAATCATATTACATTTGTTCCCACTGTAAGGGTTTAGTCATGTGGGTAACACACAAGAGTACAGAGGGTATAGACTCTAGAGCAAAACTGCTACTTGTCTGATGCTGGCTTCACTCCTTTCTAGAGGAAACTTAGTTTTTTGATCTTTAAAATAGGGATAGGAATGATGCCTCACTCATATGATTGTGACTATAATCAGAGATAACGTATGTAAAGTCCTTAGCAGAGTACTTGACCTGCAAAACATATTTGATGAGCTGAGCCGTCTATGGAATTTGGACATGTTTCTTCCTCCCTGACAGTGCCTTAGAGTTAGAACTCTCCCCAGCTTTATGTATATGCTCTTTGTTCCCCGCTGAAGGAACTTACCCAGCCAGTGAACAATATGCTCAGAACTGTAGTGCTCTGAGATGTGCCCCTAAATATTCACCCAGCTTTTTATTTGCTGCGGATGATCTGAGATCCTGTCTCCAAAGTAAAAGGGGAGCAGAAGAGTTGGGCAAATCTTTTAAAAACTCCAGGAATTCAAAAGTGATGCATTTTGGTTTTGATCTGCATTTCTATGTTTCCGGTAGTTGAAATTTTAATGTGCTTCCTTCGTCAGAATTTCCCTCTGAATGATAGTCTCAGCGCTCCGCTTTATTAAAATTAGAGAATAACAATGTCGTTGAAGTCTCATTTTACCAGACAGGCAACCTGAGACATTGTGGTGACAGAACAAAAATGTGATAATGGAGATGCAAATTCTGGCGGGATAGAGATTCATGACTCCACAGCTCAAGACCCGAGCTGAGTGCGTGAGATCATTGTGTAAGATATTAAATAATCATTGCGCTGCTAGATAAGAGTGTAACCATGTAATTTTGACATTACATTTTATGTTTTTTTAACTGCGAAGGCTATCTGAGGAAAGTTTCTGACCAAGCAGAAATATTGAAGATGGGGCAAGCTTCTTTTGCGAGGGAGCACCAAGACTCAGCAAAGACTTGGATTCGTCTTTCCTCAATGCTGGCAGTCAGCAGTCGTGTGCAATTGGTAGCTCAGGCAAAGTCACGGTTCATCGTGAACGCCACGTCAACACCAGCGCAAAGGGTTGCTAACAAATAGACTGAAAATTTGGTGGTTACAGATAGATTTCTCAAAATAGATGAATTTCAAAAAACAGAAATAGAAAAGGCTTGACATTCTCAGATGGTGTTTTATTTACAAGTTGCTCTAGCGAATGAAATTGAACGCTGGTGACAAAGCATTCACCAGAAAATAAATAAGTAACAGAAACAGTCCCTTGGGCCTGTGACTGAGGATGGCATTTTGCTGTCTCAGGCTGAAAATTTTTCTTAAGTAAAGCTAAACCTGAGGAGTGTGAGACACAATGAATATAAGCAGCAGCTTCAGAGACACAGGGTTAGTTAGTAACAGATGCCAAATGCGGAAACACATTGGGCACTTTTTCCTCTAAGAGCATTATCATTGTCCTCGTTACTGTCAAAACCCCATGTCATGCTAGGTTGACCGCCCACCATGCATTCTGGCTTGTCCAGGCATTACTGGTTTTTATTTGTTCTTGTGACCCTGCCTACTAGGATTCCCTTTGACTCACACAAATGTCCTGGTTTGGAGAATAAATTATATGGCCACTTTGTGTATGGCACGTTCTTAGGCAATTGGAGGTTAAGCAAGAAGAACTGTGGCCGCTGGACTTAATGGGATTTATTTTTCTCCTTTACAAAAGATAAGGGGCTGAGGGCAGGAACATGCAGCCCCTTGGCTCCTATTAGACTTAATAAGTGGGTAAGTTGATTGAATTAAATACTTAACCACCCCAGAGCCTCTTGGGTTTAGGTAAATACTACACCTCTGCTGAATATTCCAAGGGCTTTAAAGAATACTGTAGGGCAGGGGCACCTGGGTGGCTCAGTCAGTTAAGGATCTGACTTTGGCTCAGGTCATGATCTCACAGCTCGTGAGTTCGAGCCCTGCATCAGACTCTGTGCTTGACAGCTCAGAGCCTGGAGCCTGTTTCCGATTCTGTGTCTCCCTCTCTTCTGCCCCTCCCTCACTCACACTCTGTCTCTCTCTCCTTCAAAACTAAACAAACATTAAAAAAATTTAAAAAAAAAAAAAAGAATACTGTGGCCCAGTCAAAGAGAAGTTGTGCTTAACCTTACCTATTGGAAGGTACCATGACAACAGCGTTTAACTAGAAGGCTGGTGTGCGGACCAGTCTTTCTCTGTATGCCAAGAAGTGAGTAGAGTGAGTTAATCTTTTCTCTTATCTGGATGAAGTCCCAAGCATGTGCTTTCCAAAGCTAAAACACTTGTAAAGCTACTACTTTTATGTTTATGGACTAAGCATCCCTTTGCCACTTATCAAGGAAAGTAATCAATCAGCTGGGTCCTGAATAGAGTTTATTGTTTGGAGATGCTTAAGTTGCCAAAGTCTCACACCAGAAATAAAGTTGAGGTTATCTTTTTAAATGAATAATCCATTTCCTCGTAGGCATTAGTGATAAAAGAAAATAAGATATAAAATCTAAGCAGGATCTTAGATTTTTAAATAGCATCTGACTTCAAGACAATTAAAGAAAAACATAGAATTCTTTCTCAAAATCAATTTTCACATTCTATGAAGGAACAGATATTAATATCTCTGATCTCCATAAAGCAAAAAACAGGTATTACTATCTCCGTTTAGTTGAGAGAGGAGACAAAACATGTTGTTTCAAAGATGTATATATGCGTGGTGAAATAATGACATTTCAATGAGTTTTACATTAAGGAAAATGGGTAAAAATAATTAAAATTTTACCTTGTGTTATGATAATAAGGATATGCATGGAGATCAGGGGCTCAGAGCCAATGCTATAAAGGAGGATTAAATAATTTTTTCATAAATCTGTTCTAAACCTTACTCTTAGTTTAATTATCTTGGGTTAATTGTCAAAATAGTTCATCAGAGTCATTTATCATTAAGAATCAGCTATTGCTCATCTAAAAACACACATCCGTCCTAAAGAATGCATTAATTTATTCAACGAAGATTTATTTACTATTTATTATCTCAGTCGCTTTTCTGAGTCCTGAGGTGAACAAGACAGACAAGCTTTTCCTGAACTTCTGTGACTGATGAAAGACGGATGTAAACATCAAGAAACAGGTTGACTCCAGACAGGGTAAGTACTATGCAGATGAATTAGAGACTGCCATAAGCTAAAAATTCCAGGATGGTGAAATTTACGCAAATGCAAGGCAAGGGACAGAAAAAGTGGTTCGAGAAATATTCATCAGAATAAAATCAGGTATTAGCGATAATTTTTCTTTTGCTTGCTGCCTTCCTTCGGTGCGGAAAGCCTCTTTGTTTTCCTGCAGTTAGGCTGGTTGCTACTCTGTATCCATTTCTTACATTGAGCCCCTCTGCAACCCAAGGAATCTATGAATCCTTCCCCAAATACAGACGGAATCAGTTTGCAACCCAAACACACACTGCTGGAACTTTTCTTTGAGGCTGTTAATTTTGGCAAATGTGTCCCTCAGTTTAGTCCTCTGTCTGGTGATGATACGTTGGCTTGGTTCCTCTATGGGAATTACGTGGTTGCACAGAGGAAATGGTGGCACTAATGCTTTCATGTCCTGAGGCCCAAAGACAGCTGGTCATTGTCACAGGTGAGTTCTGCAGTTGCCGTTTGGTTTTTATTCATGTTGTTGTTCTATATTGTTTTAATATCTCCCTGTCTTAGTTGCTTTCTGTTCCAATGACTCTTCCACAAGGTTGCCCAGAGGTTTTTTTGTTTGTTTGTTTTTTTTAATATTTATTTATTTTTGAGAGAGAGACAGAGACAAAGACTGAGGGAGTCACAGAATCCAAAGCAGCCTCCAAGTTCGAGCTGTCAGCACAGAGCCTAACGTGGGGCTCAAACTCATGAACCGCGAGATCATGATCTGAGCTGAAGTTGGATGCTTAACCGACTGAGCTACCCAGGCGCCCTGAGTTTGTTTTTGTTTTTCCTTTTTCAGGAACAAAATCTAATAGTTGTTCAGGTTGTTCTCCTGTACTCCCTGCTAAAAATTTCAGGTGGACATGCCTGCATCTGGTTTGTTAGTTGACTTTATTATAGTCAGTGTATGAATATATGGCCTTTTGTTTGTTCCCTTATTACTGGCATTTTAGCTTGTTTCAACTTTGTTTCTAATATTGCAAAAGACATTTATGCAGGTCTTCTTTGGTATCAGTGAAAGAGAACAGATCACAAAATAATTTGGAATGTTTGAAGCAAACATTTTTTTTTTTTTAAGTTTATTTATTTTTGAGACAGAGACAGAGCATGAACGGGGGAGGGTCAGAGAGAGAGGGAGACACAGAATCGGAAGCAGGCTCCAGGCTCTGAGCCATCAGCCCAGAGCCCGACGTGGGGCTCGAACTCACGGACCGCGAGATCGTGACCTGAGCTGAAGTCGGACGCTTAACCGACTGAGCCACCCAGGCGCCCCTGAAGAGAACATTTTCATTGATAGAAATTGTTAAATACTCAAAGTCATTGTGCCAATTTATCCCCTCTCCAGGAGTTTGTGAACATTCCCATATTCCCACATCATCTCAATACTGGGATGGCATTTTTGCCAATTTGATGGGGGGCCAGATAGCATTGAATTGCTTTAACTTGTATCTCTCTGACTGCAAGGAGGTCAAGCATTTGAAATGTTTATCTCAGGAGGAATTCCCTTTCATATCTTTTACCGATTTTCATTTTGGTTTGTCGTTTTTCTTCTGTTGATTTTTAAGAATCTTGTGTATACTTAAGTTAATAATCTTTGTTTTATTGCATGTATGTATCGCAAATATTTTCTCTCATTCTGAGGCTTGCCTTGAAGTTTTAAATTTTGATGGGGCGCCTGGGTGGCTCAGTCGGTTAAGTGTCCGACTTCGGCTCAGGTCATGATCTCAAGGTCCGTGAGTTTGAGCCCCGCGTTGGCTCTGTGCTGACAGCTCAGAGCCTGGAGCCTGTTTCAGATTCTGTGTCTCCCTCTCTCTCTGACCCTCCCCGGTCCATGCTCTGTCTCTCTCTGTCTCACAAATAAATAAACGTTAAAAAAAATTTTTTTTAATTTTGATATAATTAAGTTTACTAGTCATTTTTCTTTATGATTTATGACTTTAATGCTTTTCTAAGAACTCCTTCTCTCTTGTAAGGTCATGTAGACATGCTCCCATAATTTGTTCTAAAATGTTTCAAGTTTTATTCCCATTTAGGTCTTTAATTCATCTGGATTTCATTTTTCTAAATGGCATGAGAAGGAAATCTAAAATACTTCCTTTATCAGATGGATAGCCTTCGTCCAAACACCTCTTACTTTGTATATAAGCCCATATTTTCCTTGTGAACTTGCAATATCCTGTCAGATTAGATCAGATGTGTGAATATATTTCTGGGTTCTCCGTTCTGTTCCACTGACCTATTTGAACCTATCTGTGCCAATACTATGCAGTTCGAATGGGTATTACCACATTAAGTCTTCATAGCTGACAAAGTAGTCCCCCTTTTTTTATACTTCAGAATTATTTGGGGAACTCTTGGCTATTCCACTAGGAAAGGCTTATAGAGGTCTGACAAAATGTGTGGACCTTGACTGGGATTGCATTTGATATAGACTAAATCTGACAGGACAGAGTTCTTTTAAATACTGATTTTTCCTTCCACAAACATGCTATAGCTTTCCATTTTTTTTCAGATCTTCTTTTATATCCCTCAGTAAAATTTTACAATTTTTTCCATAAAACCCCTATCTATCATTTATTAAATTCATTTCTTGATACGTTATCGTTTTTCTTATCTTATCATTCTATCTAGGACCTTGAATACAATGTTGAATTTCAGTGGTGACTGTGGGAATTCTTGTTTTGTTTTTGAATTTAAAAAGAATGCTTTTGAAAAAATAATTAAAAAAGAATGCTTTTGCATTTTCACAATTAGATAGAAGATTTACTCTGTGGTAGATACCCTTTGCTGGATTCACACAAAATCGTTCTATTCTTAATTTTTATTTAAATCACAGATGCGTGTTGGGTTTTATCAAGTGCTTTTTTGCATCAATGAATATCACCAAATGTTTCCCCCTTTAATTTTTTTTATTGTGGTAAATAATTGTAATTCTAGGTCAAAAAGTTATAGATGTGTCTTCTCTTTTTGTAAATAGCATGTAAGAGGATTTTTTAAAATTCCTGTACGACTACTTCCTGACCTTCTGGCACTTCAAGATGCTCCAGACTCATCTTGTATTTTCCCTGCTCCAACCCTAGGACTAGCTATTCCTCAAGGAGCCTGTTTCTTTTTATTAGAGAATGGCCTTTAGAAAGTACGACTGGCCACCAGGTATGTTCACTGCTGTCGGGGTACCCTAGCCCTCTCAGTGGACAGAGTTAGGGAGTATATAACTGTATATAACTATGTCTGTACTGAGTTTTAATTTCTAAATTTGTGGTTGTAACTTCACGCAGGTGATGACAAATTGAACCTAATATCCAGGCATGGCTTTCAGTTTCAGTTCATTTTTCCATTCTTCATCCAGTGCTGCCGGCCTGCTTTCCATGGTGTATTCTTGGGCCAGTAAGCACAGGTGTTCTCTCTGTTTCCTGGACTGGACTCTTTCTGTCTCCTATCTTCAAGCAGAGTGCTCCATTCCCAATATCCCACTGAACACACATTTGCAGCCTCACCCATCATCGTCTCTCAGGCACCAGATTCTACCCCCACCTCATGTCTGATACTCCTCAGGGTTATTTTTCTTTTGTTAGTGCTTCAATCTTAAGTTTCTTCATAGTTTCGGTTACCGATGGGTATTGTTTTCTTATTCGAAACTTTAGTAAGGATAAGAAAAAATATCTGATGTTGTACTGTATCTAATATTATCGTGTGTGTGTGTGCGTGTGTGTGTGTGTGTGTGTGTGGATCTTCACATTGGCTTCATCTGCTCTGTTGAACAGAAATTCTATTTACAGCTAAGGAAACAAACACTAGAAAATTTATGTGACCCCAAATCACATAGAAACGTAGGGCCAGACTATCTGCACTCTCATCTCTAAGCTTCCCACTTTACTTTCTTGCTCCTGTGGTAACTGTAATAGTTTCACAAAATTTTAAGCCTCTTCATATATGAATTTTTCTTTCCAGAAACTAACTCATTTCTAAAAACTTCCAGAATTCTATACTGTGATTAACTTTCCTTGAAATGTTGTTGTATAACTGATCGGGGAAGGCAGAAAATCACAATAGACTGAGAATGGATTCCCTTTCATTCTAGGACAATCTGCAGTAGATTTAATTTGCAAGCCTAATTACGGAACAGAACAGTGCTTGGGAAACACAAATACCCCTAAAATGGGAGAGTTCCTCTAGAACTCAAATATTAGCCATATACAGACTCCTGAATTTGTTGGAGTCTATATAGACAATACTTATAGCCCTTCATTTTAAAGGTATTTTATTTTCATAAATTTTTTTAATGTTTATTATTTTTGAGAGAGAGAGAGAGAGAGAGAGAGAGAGAGGGAGACAAAGCGTGAGCAGGGGAGTGGCAGAGAGAGACAGAGACACAGAATCTGAAGCAGGCTACAGGCTCTGAGCTGTAGAGCCCAAAGCAGGGCTCAAACCCACAAACCATGAAATCGTGACCTGAGTTGAAGTCTGGTGCTTAACCATCTGAGCCACCCAGGCACCCCTTTAAAGGTATTTTAAATGATTAGATTTAAAATGTCTAGATTTGTTGTTAGGAATCTCTTGTGGTTTGTTTCCCTCTCTTTTCTTTTTACCCCCCCTTTCCATATGTTCATCTGTTTTGCTTCTTAAATTTCACACATGAGTGAAATCTTATGGTATTTGTGCTTCTCTGATTGACATTTCATTTAGCATAATACATTCTAGCTCCATCCATGTCATTACAAATGGCAAGATTTCATTCTTTTTGATGGTTGAGTAATATCCCATTACACACACACACACACACACACACACACACACACACACACCACATCTTCTTTATCCATTTATCAGTCGATGGACATTTGGCCTCTCTCCATAGTTTGGCTATTGCTGATAATGCTGCTATAAATATTGGGGTGCATGTACCCCTTCGAATCTGTAGATGGAGGGAGGGAGGTGGGAGATAGGCTAGATGGGTGATGGGCATTAAGGAGGGCACTTGTGATGAGCACTGGGTGTTGTATGTTCTTGATGAATCACTGAATTCTGCTCCTGAAACCAATATTGTGCTGTATTTTAACTAACTAAAATTTAAATTAAAACAAACAAACAAAAATAAAATGTCTGGATTTAGAGATATAGGTAAAATTCTGAACTTTCTCTTAGCAAGGAAGAGGCTGATGTGGGGCGTACCAAAATGGGAGTAAATATTTGTTTCATGGTTAAAAAGCTCTCCCTCTTCATCGTGCTTCATCAGTTCTCCCTTATTGCAGAGTCTTTGTAACTGTTGATTGCCTATTTATGCCTGTCTCATGGCATTTAAAAAGTGCTAATACTAAGAAAACCAAATACTCCCCAAATTAAAAGTCTTTATTGATAAGACAAGTTGTATGAAATAAGTCAGTTAAACACTGTAAGTTTATAATTTTTTGCTGAGAAACAAGTAAAGACAAAACAAACAAACAGAATAACCTCCTCTTGACCTCTAACTAAACTTCTCTATTGATACCAGATAGGTATCAGATATAAAACACGACTGACACTTCAGGACTCATATTATTTTTAAACAGAAGAAACGACCCTATCAAAAATGAATTCTACATAATCCACTGCTATAATGTGAGAATCACTTAACTAGATTTCTTTCTTTAATCTGGCATTGACGTTAATGATCTGTAAAGCTGATTAAAATTCAAGGATCAGTGATGGATGGGTAAACCACAAAAGTGACTTTTTAAGCCTAAATTCTCCATTTTTTTTTTTTTTGGTAGCAAATATCATGTATCATGGAGCTTTGGTATGTACTTGTGGGTTTCTCAAAAGTAAGTCTGAAATTAACAGTGTCCTTGCTTGTTTTATGGAAAATTATTAAACCTTTAAAAATATTTATTAAAATATAGTCACTGGAGCTGTATTTCAATTGACTTATCCTAAGAACCAAAACGTAATATACAACCGGAGGATTTTTCTTCATTCGTTACGACTGAATATCAAAGTCTGATTAATGTTAGCTGGAGATGACAGAGTCCATTGACTGTCAATATTTATGCAGCGAAAAATTTTTACTCATCCGCATAGTCTGGCAAATATTAAGGGAAGTTGCTATTGAGCATGATGTTCTCATTCTGGGAAAGACTTATATAATTGTGGAAGAAAGAGATCTCAAGTCCAAGATTATTAGTTGTCATTCACTATAAGCCTTTTAATCTTTTCTATGAAAAGAGAATGAGATATAAATTAAAGTATTAATTTATGTTAGTTGTCCCAAAGACGCTTTTGCAGTAATCACTGAGAAACAATTTGGAGGCCCAAGAACTGTGTGCACATTTGATGAATTAATGTCCCAAATTACCTCATGGGCGTCACGAAATCCCAGTAGTTTAGATTATTTCCTTTACTTTGGGACCCGGGCAGTTTAGGGCCATGGGCCTAAAATCGCAAAGAGAGAGCCAACATCTCTGCTTAATTCCTGCAGGAATTTACCCGTTCTTTACATTCACATCGTGACCGGACAGATGAATCCCTTAGGCTGTACAACCGCCGTCTGTTCTAACAGTACGCTCTTTTACATTTTGTTTTTCTCTCTCCTGCTTTCAGAAACGTTCACGGCAGTTCATTAGAAAATAGCATCCATCCCCACAGCAGCCACCATGGTGAGCAGATCACCTCCTGCGTGTTTCCCCTGCAGTGGGTCTGTGGCGGGTACCTGCGGCCATGCCCGCAGCAGCATCGTGGTGCACAGGACATCGTGTCTGCTCTACGCAGAGCCTCGCTCAGGCATCTGCTTTAATGTTGTTCTGCAGACGCAAACCGTAATGTTCTTTAAAAGAAAGGAGCAAAGTATTTTCATTGTTCTTCTTCACCCTTCGCCTTCTTCGGGTTCTGTCATGAACATGTGTTTTCTCTAAGGAAAGAGGTCACCGTCTGACCCTTTGATTTATCCTATAATTCCCAATTGTGCTTCGCTGAACAAAAGCCTTTTCAAGAGGACAGTGGGAACATGTTTCATTACTCTTTCTGAGAAAAAGAAAACTAGCGCAACACAATAGAGTGGCGGTTCTATAGCATTAGAGGTCTACCTGTTTCTTTCACTCATTTTCTTTCTGGAAGTTCTAAAAGCAGAATTTCCTAGTTACTTCTGGTCTGGAGAATAGAATGTGGGGTGAGTGAGTGTGTGTGCGCGTGCGTGTGTGTATGGCATTAGATAAGATGTAACAGTCGAATAACTGGAGAAGCAAACAAGCCACTTTTTATCCTCCTCACGGCCCTTTCACTAAACACGTCTACCCTAACCCATTCTGCTAGCCATCCTCCGCGCGTCTCCTTACCGACCTCATGAGACGGTAGAGCTAACAACTCGGATGCTCTTTTATCTTGTAAACAGGCAGGTAGCACTGGGGAGAAATCCACCGGAAAAGATTTGACTTTTCCCTCTTAAAAAGTAACCGAGTTATTTGAAAAATGGTGACACATTGGCATTTGGCCTATTTAGGTTTTCTAGGTGCTCTTGACAAGGAAACAATGGTGACACGGGAAGAGGCTTGACACTTTGACAAGAGGATCACGCTCTTTGATGCTGGTGAAACCCCGCAGGGAAGAAAGTATATTTTACAGAAATCTTTTGTGAAGTAAGTGGTGGCTGGGAGTGAGATATTTGCCCCATTGTGAGTATTTAGTGGGCAGTAACAGGATGCTAAAGACCCTGCAGAGCGTGGGGCAGCCTTATAAAAGGAAGAAATGTCCCATCACAATGTCAGAAGTGCCGCTGAAGAAAAACCCTGGGTCTAGTGCGTATCGAGAAAGGAAGAAGTTGTCCTCAGTTCCTCCTAAATTTTCCACTTGACAGTTCCTCCTCTGTGTTGTGTACAGGCCCTGTAGCTCCCAGCTTCACCATGGGGCCACTGGTCACCCTGCTCCGAGTCACTTGCTGACACTCCACTGGATGCTGCTCCCTGTCCGGGGAACCAGCACGGGGACCAAATCTGCTGTGCCTGCACTCTTCCTAGTTCCTGTTTCCTATCTGATTGTACTGAGACTTTGGCATACCCTCAGGGAATGACCTTGGAAACATTTACTCTAAAGATGACTTTCTCTGCAGTTCAAGGTGAAAAAAAGCACTGAAGTCTGCTAACCATGCTTAAGTCTGAGAACAAAGTCTGAGATGTTCCATTAGAACATTCGCTTCTCTTCTTTTTAAGAAAATTTTAAATTATTTTTTATTTTTATTTTCTTAAATGTTTATTTACTTTGAGAGAGAGAGGGAATGAGAGTGAATGAGTGGGGAAGAGGGCAGAGAGAGAGAGAGGAAGAGAGAATCCCAAGCAGGCTTGTGCTGTCAGAGCAGAGCTGGATGTGGGGCTCCATCTCATGAATCGTGGGATCATGACCTGAGCCGAAATCAAGAGGCGGACACTTAACCAGCTGAGCCACCCAGGCACTTGGTTAATTTTTTTTTATTTTTAAGTAGTCTGTACACCCAGTGTGTGGCTTGAACTTACAACCCTGAGATCAAGAGTCATATGCTCTACTGACTGAGCCAGTTAAGTGCCCCCATTCTCTTCTTTTCATTTCTGCCACGTGAATACATCTTTCAGAAACTTTGTGCCATACCCACAGAATTATCTATCAGCTTCCTCAGCAGTATATTGCCTGAAGTCTGGGTAAGTCTAGTTAGAAACACACATCCATACGATAGGTGATGGATATATTACAGCCTCTGACACTAGTAGGGATTCAATCAAGACTTGTTGAATGAATGAATGAGTGAATGAATGAATGAAAAAGCCCCCCCTACTCTCCTTTCTCTCTTTCTTCTCTTCCTCTTCCTCCTCCTCCTTTTTCTTTTGGCTGGGATAGTTAGATTTGGTTTCTGTTGCTTGAAGTTAATAATCCTGATGGATATAGAATTGAATGGCTTTAAAAAAAATTATCTTCTGAGAGGGAAAATTCAATCCAAACCCAGTATTTCCCAACAGATAGAGTTTGTCAGTTACCCTCTGCTCAACTCTGCCCTTGGGCACTAGGTAAAAGCCCTTCTCAGAGATACAGTCGGATAATACCTGATACATGACCCCATTTCAAATGTTTAGCAGACTTTCTTCTAGTGCAGCTCTGTTGAACTGAAATGAGGTCTCCTAACCTTGCTTTCTAGCTTTCTGAGTAAATCACATGCACAAAAACTTCCCTCCCCATGAATGCTGTTACCAGCTCTTCCTGACTCCCTTACCTAAAACTTTCTGAGACCAAGCCTTCACATTTATCACTCCTTCTCTGTTTGTGCCTGATTGTTTTCTGGGTGTAGCCATCTCTATGACAGTAGAAAGAGATTCTGAGGGAGAGGGAGGTAGAGAAGGGACTCTGACTTCTCAAAAAACATCATTCATATGGCAAGTTGCCCAGTTTTCTGACTGAGGTTTTTCTGACCCAGTGATTAAAGAGTGAGGAGTAGTAATGTTGTCTCATTCCTCACTGTCATGTGAGTATCATACAGTTTTTCTGTGTGCTTAGTTTTATCTGTTGTACATTTAGAGGAAATTCCTCTCAAGTTCTGCAGATCAGCTGAGTATCATTTTTAGGTTGCAGCCTTGGAAATGTATACATCCTTTTTGGGTTTGTTACAAAAATATTTTAGTAGAAGTTTAGAGAGATCATGTTAGAACTTAAACTAAAAGGCTTAATGTTTATTTATATACAAGTTAAATTTCAAGTATTTTTTAGTTTGTTCAAATATGGTACATAAACTCACGTCTGATCAAACTAGTACTTCCATTCACACACTTCATGTTTCAATAATGTGATTCTCTAATTTGGAGGCATATTTTCAAACTTTGAGCTTTTATGATTGCCACTGTTGAAACCCTGGTCCCCTCATCTCCATTACAAATCTTTCCAGTCCTCAAGAAGTGCTCAGTGGTAAGTTGTCAAAATATGCCTCTTGCTTTGAGGTCCTCTGTTCACTGTTGGACCATTGTTTCCAATGATGCTGGTGGCCCTGGCATGACTTTCAGAGTTTATCTGAAGCCTTATTGATGGCAGTCACAACTTTCATTTTCCTCACTGATGAATGCTCTTGAAGTTCTTCTAATTCATCTGGAATTAAGTTCTTTGAATGTGGGAGTCATGCCCTATAATTTGTAAGAAGCCTGGAGACCACTTATATACTCTGTGTCTTGCACAGAGGGGATACTTGATGGTTGTTGGTTGATTGATTACTGGTAAGGCTATGGTTATGTGTCAGGTGGCAGGCTCACAGATGGGGACACTGAATCTCAGCTCTACAGGCTCTGTAAGCCTTTAGAAATCCATCATGCGAATGGGGAAGTAGTTACTATAGGTATTACCCGTTTTTATCAGCATTTTCTGTTTGTAGTAAGCACTTCCTGTGTGCTGTCTCATTTCATTTATTTTTTTATTTATGTTAAAATTTATTGTTGAAGTACAGTTGATATACAACATCATATTCGTTTCAGGTTATAGCACCGTAAGTCAATATCCAAAAACCTTACCAAATGATTACCACAATAAGTATAGTTATCATCTGTTGCTATATAAAATATTGTTGTCTGTATGTCCAATGCTGTACTTTTCATCTCCATGACTTATTTAGTTTATAACTGGAAGTTTGTACCTTTTAAAACCTTCACCTATTTTGCCCTTCCCCCCCACCCTCTTTCCCTCTGGCAACTACCACAGTGTATTCTTGGTATTTATGACTCTGTTTCCATTCTGTTTGTTTGTTCATTTGTTTTGTTTTTTAGATTCCACATATGAGTGGAATCATATGGTAATTGTCCTTCTCTGTCTGACATATTTCACTTAGCAAAATACTCTAGTTCCATCTAGGTTGTCACGAATGGCAAGAGTTCATTCTTTTTTAGGATTGAGTAATGTTCCATTGTGGATATATCCCACATCTTCTTTATCTATTCATCTGTTAATAGACACTTGGGTTGTTTTCATATCTTGGCTATTTTAAATAATGCACTAATAAAAATAAGCGTGCACATATCTTTTCAAATTAATGTTTTCATTATTTAATTCATTCTTCACTGCAGATATTATTATTCCATTTGTACTGACAGGAAAATGCAGGTTCAGAAGAAGAGATTACATGGTTATAGTAATTAGAACAACAATGACATACAATTACATTCTGGAAGCTAAAAAGGAAAAATCGGAAGATGTAGATGTATGGGAAAAATTCTTTTCTTTTTCAAATTTTTAAGGTTTATGTACTTATTTTGAGAGAGAGAGAGAGAAAGAGAGAGAGAGAGAGAGAGTCTACAAGAAGGGGAGGGGCAGAGAGAAGGAGAGAAAGAATACCAAGCAGGCTCTACACCATCAGTGCAGAGCCCAATGTGTGGCTCAAGCGCATGAACTCTGAGCTTATGACCTGAACTGAGATCAAGAGTTGGACACTTGGGGCGCCTGGGTGGCTCAGTCGGTTGAGCAACGAACTTCGGCTCAGGTCATGATCTCACAGTTTGTGAGTTCGAGCCCCGCGTCGGGCTCTGTGCTGACAGCTCAGAGCCTGGAGCCTGCTTCTGATTCTGTGTCTCTCTCTCTGCCCCTCCCCCGCTCATGATCTGTCTCTGTCTCAGAAATAAATAAACATTAAAAAAATTAAAAAAAAAAAAAAGAGTTGGACACTTAACCGACTGTGCCACTCAGGTACCCCTGTATGGAAAAAAAAAAAACTTTTTTAAAAGTTTTTAAAAATGTTTATTTATTTTTGAGAGAGAGGTTGACAAAGTGTGAGTGGGGGAGGGGCAAAGAGAGAGGGAGACACAGAATCTGAAGCAGGCTCCAGGCTCTCAGCTGTCAGCACATGAGCCCAACATGGGGCTTGAACTTATGAACTGTGAGATTATGACCTGAGCCGCAGTTGGACGCTTAAGTGACTGAGCCACCCAGGTGCCCTGGCAAAAACTCTTAAAGTGTGATGATGGGTAAGAAAAGTCTGTCTGCTGGGGAGATAGCCTGGGCCAGGGACATAGTTGGCCCTCCATAGAGACTGGGAGTTCTAGAAGCATAGACTTCAGTAGCTGGAACTTTAACTTATGGGCATAACTTTTCCTTTTCTTTTTGTTATTTTTATTCCAAAGAACTACAACAGGGAATCTGTATAATAACATAAGGGAATTTGGAATTTCTTTGATTACTTAGCATTTTATGTTACTAATCATGCTTGAGTTAGGCATCCAGAGTTCCTATCAGAGCAGTAAGTAGCCTATTCCTGATTGTGGAAAGCTATGCTTCCCCTCCTACCCGAGGCCTCGTCTTCTAATTCCCCTGGGGAGAAAATGTATCTAGTTCTGTGTTTTCAGTTTGCAGAATCTTCCCCTTGAGGCCCTATAGTTTGGCAGTGTAAGTTCCAGCCATAGTCTGGTATTTGTCTAGTACAGCATAGTCCTGTGAAATTTTCTGCAGTGATGGATATGTCCTGTATCTGCTCTGTCCAATACCATAACCACAAGGCCCACATGGCTGTTGATCATTTGAAATGTGGCTAGTGTGACTGAGTAATTAAAATTTAATTTAATTAATTTAATTTAATATAATTTAATTTAATTAATTTACAGGTACATTTAAATAGCCACATGTAGTTAGTGCCTGCCATGTTGGACAGTGCGGCTCTAGAGTCTGGTCAGAAAAGAAACCGGAGCACCTGGGTAGCTTAGTTGGTTGAACGTCTAACTTTTGATTTCGGCTCAGGTTATGAACTCATGGTGATGAGATTGAGCCCCACATTGGGCTCCGGGCTGAGTGTGGGGCTTGCTTGGGATTCTCTCCCTCTGCCTCTCTCCCCTGCTCTGTTCTCTTTCTTTCACTCTCTCTCAAAAAACAAACAAAAAACACAAAACAAAACGAACAAACGAAAACCCAACCAAACAAATAAAAAAACTAATCAGTGTCAGGTTACATCTCAGTTGGTTCTTCCTACTGAATTCTTGCCTCAACAGAGCTTTTTTCTCTGTACAATCATGTGAGTACTTCCTGCTCTCACCTCATTCAATTAACTTTCTCTCTTATCACTTGTTTCTCAGCATTTTAAAACAATTACCTACTTGCTTCCAGCAGGAATTTCAAAATTGCTTTATTGGACAATTTTTTCATAGAAGCATTGTTTTCCTGTTTCTCCCCCATACTTGGAAAATAAAACTAATAGTTTGTGAAAGCTGTTCCTTTTCATATTACTTATTAATGCAAAGAGGTATTTCCCAAAGTGTGGAGCATGTGCCCCTAGTGGCATAAAAGACAATTTTAGGTGATATGATACTAAGCATTTACATAACTTTATTACTTATTTTTATTTTAATGACTACTGGGAAAATGTGATTAGTACCTCAAATGTGTAATTTCATGGATATTATTGCTTAACATGAAACTAAAGTAGACATTCACGTTTTACAAAGAGAGTCATTTAAAACAATATCGAGTAAATAATAGTACAGGTGGTGTGCAGATATGGTAAAACTTATTAATTTATTTTAAAAATGGCTGAACTCTGGGAAATGCAGTTGTTAAATAAACTTTCAGTATCGACTCCATTCCCTGCCACTTCCTACACATGCTCTGAGTTTCAGCACACTGCTCATCATTTGCAAACGGGCTGAGCACTTCTCCATCAGGCCTTTGTTGATTTCTGCCCTTCTGTTCTGGACCTGTCATTCTCCATCAGGGGAAATTCTGCACAGCCATGAAGGCCAGAGCCAATCTTCGGAGAAACCATCACCACCTCTTCTTCCTGGACTCTTTCATAACGTGAAACTCACCTGCCTTCTTAACCTCACGGCACACTATTCACCCTTCCAGCGTAGCGCTTAGCATTTGATGGTTTAGTTGGTTATATGTGGATCTGTTTCATGCACTGGGATTGAGAATCCCTTGAAAGGAGAGACATTGTCATAATCATCTTTGTACCTTAGTGCAATCACAGGGTCTGGCCTGGCACATAGCCAGTGTTTATGAACTATTTGTTAAGGGACAAACTCAGCTTTTAAATTAAACTTGATTATGTGAAGCCAAATTAAGCACCTGGGCCCCTTTCCACTCACATTCAGTGCATTTACTAACATTTGGCCACACCAGGTTAATAAATGCACAGAATGACGAGTTACATTTAGTATTAGCCAAAAGGAGACACATATGGATTTTAAAGCTGGGAGGAAAAGCTTTGTAGCTTTGCAAAGTTAAAACAAATGATTCTATGAAAATAATTCACACCTCTGCTACCAAGGAGTTTTTAGACTGAGACTTTAATTTATTCAAATAATGCAAGCTAAAATGCTCTGCTATATTTCAGGGGGGAAAAAGGCATCTTTTTGGTTTCAGTTTCAATTATAAACTTTGTCTATACTGATTTCTTTCACCATTGCTTAACCTTTCTTTTCGTTTTGTTTGGATAGCTGTATTACAAATACACCATTACATGCCTCTTTGCTATTGAGGTCAGATAATAAGATATGTATCTAGAATACCTGAATACAGTAAATTTTCTGTAAGCCTTCTAATGTGAATGAGTCATTTACTAATGTCTAGGAGAGTAAAAGTATGCAAGATAGCCTGTATTTATAGAAACAGTTTCTGCCTGAATAAAAAGTTTACTACATTATTTTCTAGAAAGTCCTTGGCCTTTTCTTCTCTTTAAAATTTTTTTTTTAATGTTTATTTATTTTGAGAGAGAGAGAGAGAGAGAGAGCATGAACAGGGAAGGGCAAAGAGAGAGGAAGACACAGAATCCAAAGCAGGCTCCAGGCTCTGCCCTACGCGGGACTCAAACCCACGAGCGAGGTCATGACCTGAGCTGAAGTCGGACGCTCAACCAACTGAGCCACCCAGATGCCCCAACCCTTGACCCTTTCTTATAGTGTTTTCTAGCTTAGATAGGCAATATATTTGTTCAGAAGAGATTTCCTTTCACGTTAGCTTTTCCCCTCCAACCTTAAATGAACTCTAGTAGGTAAGACCTTGTTCCAGTTACACTCTTTTTTTTTTTTCAACGTTTATTTATTTTTGGGACAGAGAGAGACAGAGCATGAACGGGGGAGGGTCAGAGAGAGAGGGAGACACAGAATCGGAAACAGGCTCCAGGCTCTGAGCCATCAGCCCAGAGCCCGACGTGGGGCTCGAACTCACGGACCACGAGATCGTGACCTGGCTGAAGTCGGGCGCTTAACCGACTGAGCCACCCAGGCGCCCCGCAGTTACACTCTTTTAAACAATGTCTGATTTTGACAATGTGTGGGATAAATTCTTAAGTCCATTTCTTCACTGTCAGTTAATCATTTGACAAACACTTATTATATGCTGGACTCTGTCTTACATGGTAGGATACAAGCTGAACAAGACATGAAGCTTACAGTCTACAGAGAACCACATAAGAAAATGATGCTCTGTTTGGTGCACATGCAGAGTGCTGTGATTTTATGAAGGCATCTAACTGGGCTACGGGGTCAGGGAAGGCTTCCTGGAGGAAGTGACTCCTGAGGTAGTTTTTAAACAGTAAGTAGGCATCAGCTGGACCAGGAAAGAAAAGAATATTCAGAGTGGCATATGGGAAGGCCCATAGGCATGAAACAACTCCTCACAGTAGGGAACTGAGCATTCTTTGTGGCTGTGCAGAGGGTACTTACACTGGGGAAAGGAAGGAAATGAGGCCTAAAAGGGGTTGACAAATGGCCAGAATATGAATGGGTCTTCCATTAAGCTAATGGATTTGATTTTTGTCCTGATTGCCAGTGGAGCCATCGATGAGTTCATAGCAGGGAAGTGGCAAGTTAGGTTCGTGTTTTGGGCAGGGGACTCTGGCAGCTTGGTGAGGGGTGCACTGGAGCAGGGCCAGACTGGGATAGAAACCCAATCAAAGACCACTGTAATGATCATACTGTGATGTAAAAGAGCCTGGGCAAGGCTTAAGGATATGATGGAACCGGGAAGGGCAGGAGGGGATTTTAGGAGATAGCACTGTTGGGGCACCTGGGTGGCTCAGTTGGTTAAGCGCCTGACTTCGGCTCAGGTCAGGATCTCATCCTTTGTGAGTTGGAGCCCTGTGTCAGGCTCTGTGCTGACAGCTCAGAGCTTGGAGCCTGCTTCGGATTCTGTGTCTCATTCTCTCTCTGCCCCTCCCCGACTTGTGCTCTGCCTCTCTCTGTCTCTCAAAAATAAATTCATGTAAAAAAAAAAAAAAAGGAGATAGCACTGCAAGAATGGGTGACCACAGGGTGAGTGAGAAGTGCCATGTGGGCATCTCTCAGGCTTTGCTTGAGCACTTGGGTCACATATAATGTTATTCAAGGAGCCAGGTGTCTCAGTGGGAGGAAGTTGTGGGTGAAGTTTCCTAAGGTTCATTTTTAAAAGATAAGTAACATCCAGGGAGAGAGGGGTGTAGGAAAGTTTCCATGAAGAGAGTATTGTGCAAGAATCCCAGAAGTGAAAGAGGATGTATGTTGGGTTCAGTTCAGAGGCTGTGGCTTCACCCCATTGAAGAGACAGGCTGTGTAGTAGGGATGAGGCAGTGGGGTATGGAGTGAATGGATTCAGGAAGCATTCAGGTGCCTGAATGAGATGTTGAAGGTGGGAGAGAAATGGGGCCATTGAAATGGTTCCTGGACCCAATTTTAACATACGTGAGGAGGGGGGCTTCCCCATATACCACCAGGCAATTTCAGACAGCAGTAGGGTTCCCAAGAATTCAGCTAAATTCTGATACTATCAACCTGGAGATAGCATCAGATTCCACAGGTTAAGAGTTCAGTCCTACAAGACCGCCCCCCACCACGACCGCCCCCCCACCACCCCTGCCCCCAGCAAAACGCACACAACTTCAACAGCCAGTCATAAATCACAGGCTATTACTGTGCCTCTGGCTGACAGACTACAGATTGGAGGTTACCACGACTCTCTCCTTGGACTTTAGATGCCAGTCACAAAGTCCAGATTGTTATTTGTACTTCTGACTGGCTATAAATCAGAGGTTCCCACAACCCTCTCTTTGTGTTCACTTAATTTGCTAGAGGAGCTCACAGAACTCAGAGAAACATTTTACTTACTAGATTACTGTTTTTTTATAAAAGGATATAATGTAGGAGCAACCAGATGGGAGAGATGCCTAGGGCAAAGTATAGGGAAAGGGCATGGAGCTTCCATGCCCTCCAGGTATACTACTCCCCATCACCTCCACTTATTCATCCACCCAGAAGCTCTCCAAACCCATTCTTTTGGGTTTTATGGGGACTTCATTACATGGGCATGATTGATCATTAGTGATCATTAATAATTGAACTCAATCTCGAGCCTCTATCTTCTCCCCAGAGGTCAGGGGGTGGGACTGAAATTTCTAACCCTCCAATCACCAGGCTGTTTCTTCCGGGAACCAGCCTCCATCTTTAGGTGTGGTTCAAAAGTCACCTCATCAATATAACAAAAGACATCTTTATTGCTATCATCACTTAGGAAATTCCAAAGGGTTTAGGAGCTGGGAGCCAGGAACCATGGACAAGGATCAAATATATGAGAAATAGTTCTTACATCAACCTTAAAAGTAAAATGTTTTTACTAGCAAAACATGGGTTTATTAGGGAATAGCAGAGAATTGCCATTCGGGATATTCAAGCTATGGCAAAACCAAAACCATAAGCAAATATGAAGAGAAGGTTAGTTTTAGGAGGAAACCGGGGAGGGTTGTTCCGAACAAAAGATCATTGAAGAAGAGTCTGAGGTTGTGGCCGTTTCTTACTGGCTGCAAGTGGCGATCAGTGTGTTGTTGCTGGGACAAGGAGGGATCTTTTTTTTAGGAGCAGGAGATAAATTTCTGTGTGAAAAGTGTCCTCCCAATGTCAAAGTAAAAATCATCTTCCTCCTCCTTACTGCTGGTTTTATAGGCTGAGATGAGTGGTATATGCATGAGAGCTCCCCTTCAAGGGCTTCTGGACTCTATTTTAAATGAGGTTGCCTTTATTCATTTTCACGCTTATAAATCACAATATCACAGCCATTCATTGGATTACCAACGAAGTCACTTCAGGAGAAAAACACTGGGTTCAGTTTTAGCGTTTGGGGTTTGAGATGTTTGTGGGATTGTAGATGATAATGTAAGCCATAGAAATAGATGAGATTTCCCATGGAGAAGTTGTGAAGCAAAAGAGAAGCATTTGGGACAGAACCTCAAGGATCACAACTAAGGGACACACAGAGAAAAAGGTCGTTGCAAAAGAAGTAGAGAAGGAACAGTTAGAGCAAAAAACCCAAGAGTACAAAAACCAAAGGAAGAAATTTTCAAGACAGTCATCTGTGTTATATGTTTTATACATTATAAAAGAGTCAACAAAGTAAAGACTGAGAAGTGTTTGTAGGATTTAGCAACTAGGAAGCCCTCGGTAACTTTGGAAAAAGCAATTTCTATGGAGTGGTGAGTGGGAGCAGGTGTGGGCAGAAACCTGGCTGCATAAGATTGATGAGTGGGTGGAGGTTAGGAGAAGGAGACAGCAAGTGTAGACAACATTGTCAGAAGTTTCACTGTAAAGGAGAGAAAATGCCTTTAACTAGAAGCATTGATTCCTCTGCCATAAAGTCAGAGGTAGCATTGTTTTTTTTTTCTTTTTTCAGAAGAGAAAGATTTTAACATGCCTAAATGCTTATAATGAGACAGTAGAGGGGAGAAGATAAAATACAGGAGAGGCAGTGGTACTTCCTTGATCAAGTTCCTGAAAAAGCAAGAGGCCACAGGACTCAGCATATAGGTGAAGAAAGTAGGCATAGGAAGGGTGAGGGATACCTCATTCATTATGAAAGGCAAGAAGGAACAAAAGAGATAAATTTGTAATGGTTGTGGGAACCTGAGGACGTTCTTCTCAGTGGCTTCTGTTTTCTCTGTGAAGTAAGCAGGTAACTGATGAGCATGAGAGGAAGTAGAGATGGTAGAAGTGATGGTAAGAAAATAAGATGGTTTGATATATATATTTCAGAAGGCACTCAGCTTTTTGTAAAGATAAGGACGATGGGAGTGAAGGAAGAGTTGAAGAAAAGATCCTTGAAACTAAGGAACAAAGCTATCAAGGCATTGGGTGGTTCCTTTATTTGAATATTTAAATGAA
Organism: Prionailurus bengalensis; assembly: GCF_016509475.1. Classification (NCBI taxonomy): domain Eukaryota; kingdom Metazoa; phylum Chordata; class Mammalia; order Carnivora; family Felidae; genus Prionailurus; species Prionailurus bengalensis. The sequence goes on from NC_057349.1 coordinate 106,272,048, forward strand.
AGTGGTCATAGGAATAGGTAGAATGAGAAACAGTGAGTTAGACACTAATATGATCAATTAATGAGGGGGTTGGCAGCAGATCAGTAGATGACAGTAATAAGAGGGGATAGCAAGTTGTCAAATGTGATGTCCTGAGTCCTTTTTTTTTTTTCAACGTTTATTTATTTTTGGGACAGAGAGAGACAGAGCATGAACGGGGGAGGGGCAGAGAGAGAGGGAGACACAGAATCTGAAGCAGGCTCCAGGCTCTGAGCCATCAGCCCAGAGCCTGACGCGGGGCTTGAACTCACGGACCGCGAGATCGTGACCTGGCTGAAGTCGGACGCTTAACCGACTGCGCCACCCAGGCGCCCCATGAGTCCTTTTTTTTAGATGTCCTAAAAAAAAAATACGAATCTTTTCAGAAGTGGAGGAGAAATGTTATGAAAGCAACAGGAAGCAAGAGGCTCCCTATCCTACTTTTGGGACCAAAGGTGAGCAGGATGTAAGAGAAAAAGCAGCATCCACTAAAAAAGGGCTGCAAGGGAAGAGGAATCATCAGGAGATATTCAGATTTCAACTAGAGAAAAACTGTGGAGATGATGAGGATGAAAAGAGTAATTTTCAATAATATACCATGAGTTCTAGAAGGCAGGGAGAAAAAGTGAAGGGTTTGGGAAAGGTGGAAGATTATCTCAGATTAAAGGATATATGCATAGCTATCCTTATATCTGGGTGATGTTTGATGACTTAGGAAACTTGGGATTTTGAAGGTAACAAATAATCAGATGTGAAACATGATGGACTTAGTCTTGATGAGGTTGCCATATTCGATTAAAAACTATGGGGCCACTGAGGTCTTTTCTTTGTTTCCAGTTCATGGTTGCTTTGTTGCTAAGAGATAAGGCAAGGTATTTCTTTTAGGCAGCCATTGACATATAGAAATAAGTAAAATCATGGGCATGGTGAACTTATCTCAGGAGAATAGGGTGATAAGGAAGGGTCTAAAGACTGAGACTTGAGAAATTCTTACACTTGATGGCTGGGTATAGGAGAACAAGCTTATAGAGAAGACCAGGAGAAATTACAAGGTTAGAAGAAAACCAGGAGCATGTGGGTCATGATGGGATTCACTGGGAAAATATGTTTTACAAGGAAATAATTAGTTAATATTGCCAAAGGCTAAGGTGAGGAACAAAAGCTCCATTATAACTAGGAGATTGTAGGGGCACCTGGGTGGCTCAGTCGGTTAAGCAGCCGACTTCGGCTCAGGTCACGATCTCACAGTCCGTGAGTTCGAGCCCCGCATCAGGCTCTGTACTGACCGCTCAGAGCCTGGAGCCTGTTTTGGATTCTGTGTCTCCATCTCTCTCTGACCCTCCCCTGTTCATGCTCTGTCTCTCTCTGTCTCAAAAATAAATAAACGTTAAAAAAAATTAAAAAAAAATAATAACAAGGAGATTGTTGATAATCTCAGTGGGACTTTTGTGTGAAGTTACTGCACAAAAGCCAGATTGACTAAAGAGTGAAGGAGAAATGAGAAAACTGGGCTAATGAATTAGCAAGTTCAACATTTTGGCTTTGAGGAGATTATGAGAAATGAGAGGGTGACTTAGGAGGTAGAGAAGGCATTTTTTTTTTTTTTAAGATAGGAGAGACTCGAGTATATTTGACTCTCTTTGGGACAAGGAAGAAGTTTTATGTACAGGAGGAGAGAGAAGAGAAAAGAGACAATATAAGTTTCCAAGAAACTGAGAAAGATGATATAATTGGGGTTTTTTTGAGAACACACTGAAAAAGTTTGGTTGGGAGGTCAAAGAGTAGAATAACAGAAGGAGCCTGGGAGTTAAAATTAGTAGTCTTTGTGGTTGACTCCTAAACAATCTTTAATTCCAGATGTTGAGTGTTAGCCAGTCATGGTCATGTCACTCTTCTTGCCTCAAAAATCCAGGACTGGTATTTGACCCAATCATGGCCAATGAGTAAGAAAAATCTGCTCATGGGTTTCTGCAAAAGAAGACATGGCTCCTTTCTTCTTCTGAATGTTGGTGTATATGGATATCACACCCAGAAATGCAATATTCTGGCAGCCCCTGAGGGGAGCCAAGCTGAGGGCAGAACCAATGCATCGAGTCTTATAGAGAAAGATGGAAAGAATTTAGGTCTATGATGATATCTTTGAGACACTATTAACTAATTCTGGCTCCTGCCCAACCCCTTGACTTCTCTTTATATGAAGCAATTAAGTTTCCTATTGTGTGAACCAATTTGAGTCGAGGTTTTCAGCTCCTAGCAGTTGGATATGTTTTAACAAATGTGGTAGGATTAGTTGTTCTCAAGACTTAGTACTGATGCAAGTGTGCTGGCTGGCTTCTAAGGCTCGATAATATTAATATTTTGAGATCCTGTCAGAAATTGTGGCTTTTATATTGGTTTTAAATAGAACTTTGATGCTATTTATTGTTGTTATTTCTGAATTGTATAAGCCTCAGTGCTGAGTGACAGAAACATTATTTTAGGACTGAATCAATACACAAGTAGCTAAGGCTTACATGTTCTTATGACCTTGCAAAGTTCAGCTCTGAGTTTACCATGGAAAAAATTGGCTTTCAGTAAGGTTTTTAGCCTTTATGAAACTTATTAACAAACAGAGAATGTGTCACGTTCATGTCTGAGTCACAAAAGAAGAAACTGGCATTAGGTACAAAATTAGGAGCTCACTTGGGTTTCTAGGTAAACAAAAATATCACAACCATATTTTCATATGTTTTTCAGGAAGAATAAGTAAAAATGCTTTAAAAAATAGAATTTAGAAATAGAAGTGAAGTTGTTACTGGGATGGAGGTAGACTATTTGCCTTTTCAATATTTGACAATTCAGTGTTGAAAGATAGCCTATATGAGACAACTTATTCCCATTGACTTTAAATAACCCATTGACTTACAGAACCTTATAGGAGAAAGGAAAACCTACTACATCCAGTTGAATGAATAAACTCAACCATGTTTAACTTCTGATTTGCAAAGTGAAAAAAAAATGTATTCACTATCTTCCTTCTCTCCCCATTTTGATGTCAAAATATGTTAACTAAAAACTGATGTCTCACTGTTTGTTCATATTCTACTGCTTTATGTCAACTTAAACGACGAGAAAGTATTTGTTGAATTGTGGCTGAATTCATCTGTTGGGAAATTGAGGGTTTATCAATGAGGACATTATAGATCTCTCTAGAGAATGGAAGCACAATTAGCGAATTAATGAATCTGCCTGTAGATTTACTATGACAATTTATTTGTTAGTTTATGGTAAGAAATGATTGCAGCTCTTGTAGTGATCCCTAGTCTTCTGCCTTACTGGCAATCTGCTCAGGAAAGTGTCTTAACAACACCAAGAACTCAATGGAGAAAAAAATATGTCAGGGTTGCACTTCTATATTTTCCTTTCTTTTTGAAAGAAAAAAAGTATTTATTTTTTGTCAAATTTATACCTGCATATGGTTGAAAGAGTTGAATCTATAAGGTTTGTTAAGTGAAACAGTAGTGCTCCTCCTCCCTCTCCACCATTTCCCCTTTCACCATAGGCAATCAGTTTCCACTCTCTTAGCTGATTCTTTTATGGATTCTCACAATGGAAGCTGTGGGTTTAGCTTTCTTTTTTTCTGGTCCCAAATATACATATATGCCATTTAATTCTCTCATCAATCAAATATAGTTGTAAATTTATCTAGATCAAAATTCAGTGTATGCGTTGTTATGGCTCAGCAAACACATTTCAGAACTTAGTAAACTATGATTACTTTTAATCTCCTGTCTGAACAACTGTTTTTTTTTTTTTTTTGCTGAAGTTAATATTGTCATTTTGTTAAAATTTCTTCGTACTTGTTAAATTCAATTACAGATTTTCTAGCGGTTGTCTAAATTTACTCTTGAGAGGGTAAGATGCATTATATTTGTTTGCTGTTTGTTTGTTTTATCTATTTCATCTTGAAGATACACTCTCCCAGAGTCTTTTGGTGTCTTCCAACATGGGCTATTTGTCCTCAATGACTTGTGCACACCTGTAGTTTTGAGATCACCCATCATTGTCACAGGTATTCCCTTTGCTTCTCTTCTGTGCTGGATCTCTTTGTTCCTATTTCTTCTTCTTCATTTAGACTCTAATTTTGGTGGAATACGTCAAGTAGGTTCCTGATAAAAGGTGCATGGGAGGTAAATATTCTGAGACCTTCTAAGTCTGAACATGTCTTTACCTATACTCATTGTAGATTGACAATTTGGCTGTATATAAAATCCAAGAATGAAAATAATTTTCCTTCAGAATTCTTAAGACTGCTCCACTGGCTTCTAATTTCCATTGTTGCTATTAAGAAGACTCAAACAATTCTGTTTTTTGTTTTTTGTTTTCCTTCTCTGGAAGCTTAAATTCTTTGGCCCCAAATTATTGGACTTTCACAATAACGTACTTGGTGTAGTCTATTATGCTTAGTCTTTTTGGACTATTAACTCATGTTTTTCAGGTCTTGAGAAATCATTGCATTATTTCATTGAAATTTCCTCCCATTTCTCAGTCCCCTTATGAGGAACACCTATTTTTCAAATGCTGACTTCCTTAACTGACTTTCTGATTTTGTTACCATTTTTCTCTTTTTTCCACTATTTTTTTTTATTTCTTGGTGAATTCATTAGATTTATCTTGCAAACCACCTATTGTGTTCTTCATTCCTCCTTCGAACATTTTAATTTCTGAAAAGTTTATTTTGTTCTCTGAATTTTACTTTTTTGTATGTGTGTCATTCTGATCCTATTTGAAGTCTTCAAAATCTTCTCTTACTTTCTGAGGATATAAGTGATGTTTTTCAACTTTATTAAAGGCATATTTTGCATATCATAAAATCCAACCATATCATGCCTACAACTCTATGATTTTTAGTAAATGTATCTAATTGTGCAACAATGATGATTGTTTTATTAAAATCAGTTTTATTATGCACTGTTTATTTACTATTTACTGTTTTTTTTCAAATTTTAAATTATTCTTTTGCTTTTTTTTTTTGTTATGTGTTTTGTTCAAGTCTAATATTTGAAAATGCTGACCCTTTATTAACAAGAATCAATAGGAAATATAGGATCCCTCCCCTCTCCTGGCCTTCCTCCGGGAAGCCACCACCATTGCCTCATTGGCTGGATGCTGGAAGAGTCCTCCATGTGTGTGGACTCAGGATAAAAGGGCAGTCTCCTTCTGTGGTTGCTGGGCTTGTGACCGCGGCAGTATCTTTTGACTTTCAGTGTCTCTAAAGTGTTTTTAAACCATTTTGCATACATGGCTCAGTGCACGCTTCTTTTTGCTTTTACAGTTTTCCACTTGGTATGGTCGGTGTGTTAACAACTTCTTCCATGACTATGAGGTTTTTTTTTCTTGCCATTTACAGTCTTTAAAGGTCTTGTGTACAGTCTGGAAGAGCTGCTGGCCCTCTAGGGAGACACCAGCACTGATTGCATAAGCCTGGCTCAGCTTCTCCTCCTTCTCTGTCCATGCTTTGCTGGTAAGCTTACTAACATTGAGTGCAGCTAGTGGAGGATGGGTTTCTGTTCAGTCATTATTTCGCCATCTTGGGAGAACAACCTACTATTTGCTGTTAATCCTCGTTTCCACCTTTGTCCCAGGCAACCACTGATCTACTTTCTATATCCATAGATTTGCTTGTTCTGAACATTTCCTATAAGTGGAATCATTTATTATGTGGTCCTTTGTGTCTGCCTTCCTTCACTTAGCATAATGTGTTTGAGGCTCATCCATCTCCACATGTATCTGTAGTTTGTAACTTCTTACTGTTGAGTAATATTTTATTGTATGACTAGACCACATTGTTGTCTATCCATTGACTAGTTGATTAACTTTTATTCCCCCCCCCCCCAGTTTTTGGTTATTATCAATAAAGATTCTACAACCATTTATATGCAAGTCTCTGTGTGGATATATGTGTTCATTTCTCTAGGGTAGATACCTAGAAGTGGGATTTCTGGGTCATAGGGTAACTTTATGTTTAACTTTTTAAGAAACTACCAAACTGTTTTCCAAAGTGGTTCACCATTTTATATTCCCAGCAACAATGTATCAGTGTTCCTGTTGTATACAGTTTGTCAACTTAGCAACCATCTGCCTTTTTTATTATATAGCCTTGTGGGTGCGAAATGATATCACATTGTGGTTTTAATTTATATTCCCCTAATGACTAATGATATTAAGCATCTTTTTACATGCTCATTAGCCATTCATACATCTTCTTTGATGAAATGTTTATTCAAATCTTTTGCCTATTTTTGAATGGTTTGCTTGCTTCTTATTGAATTGTAAGAATTCTTTATATATTCTGGATCCTACATATCTATATATCCTTCATCAGATATGTATTTTATAAATATTTTCCTCCTGATCTGTCGCTTGTATTTCCATTTCTTAATAATGTCTTTTCAAGCACACAGTTTTGAATTTTGATGAAGTTCATTTCAATTTTGTTTGTTTATGGACCTTGCTTCTAGTGTCATATCAAAAAAATTTGCTTAATTCAAGGTCTCAAAGATTTTATGCTGTGTGTTCATATAAAAGTTCTATTGTTTTAGATCTTACATTTACGTATGTCATGCACTTTGAGTTAATTTTTGTGTATGGTGTGAGGCAAAAATCTAAGTTCATCTTTTGCATATGGATATCCAACTGTCCCATACCATTTATAGAAAATACTTTTCTCAATGAGTTTTCTGGGCAAATCACTCAAATGACCATGAATATAAGAATTTACTTCTGGGCTCTCAGTTCTGCTCCATTGATCTCTGTGTCTATCCTTAAGCCAGTATCATACTGTCTTGATAAATGCAGTTTGATAGTAAGTTTGAAAGTGGTAAGTAAAATTCCTCCAACTTTTTTCTTCAAAATTGTCTTGGCTATCCAAGGCATTTTCCATTTCCATATAAATTTGAAGATCACCTTGTCAGTTTTTGTAAAAAAAAAAAGGCTGGAAGGATTTTTATAGGGATTATATTGAACTTGTAGATCAATTTGAGGAATATTGCCATCTAAACAATATTATATCCTCTGATTCGTGAACATGGGATGGCTTTCCATTTCAGTAGATCTTTTTCAATTTATTTCAGTAATCCTTTATCATTTTTCATGTATACATCTTGTACTACTCTTGTTATATTTATTCCCTAAGTACTTTATTCTTTTTGATACAATTATAAATGGAATTATTTCTTAACTTCATTTTCAGATTGTTCATGACTAGTGTGTAGAAATACATTTAATTTGTGTATATCAATTTGATATTCTGCAACCTTGCTATATTTGTGTGTTAGTTGAAATAATGGTTTTTTGTTTTTCACTTTTTGTTTGGTAGATTCCTTAAGATATTCTATATGTAGGATCATGCATCTGTGAATAGAGATAGGTTTATTTTTTTCTTTCCTATCTGGATGCCTTTTATTTATTTTTCTTGCTGATTGAACTGGCTAGATTGGTTCTACTTCACTGAGTAGGAGTAGTGAGAACAGATATTTTTGGCTTATTCCCGAACTTGGGGGGTGTTCAGTCTTTAAATATTAAATATAGTTTTCACTATAGTTGTTTTTTAGATGTTCTTTCAGATTCAGGAAATTCCCTTCTATGACCAGGTGTTTGAAAGATTTTATCATGCATGAATAGTTGAATTTTGTCAAATGCTCATGAAATTTTGTTCTTTGATTAATGTGCTGTATGACATTAATTGATTTTTAGGTGTGAAATCAGCCTTGCAGTCCTAGGATAAATCCCACTTGGTCATGGTATAAGATTGTTTTTATATATTGTTGGAGTTGGTTTGCTAATATTTTGTTAAGGATTTTTGCATCTATGTTTATGACTAATATTGGTCTGTTTTTATACATCCCCCAAGCCTAGAAGAGATTTTTACATTTTTAACTGGCTTAAAAACAAAACAAAAAAAGGAATATTGCTTGATATGTGAAAATTATATCAAACTTACATTTCAGTGTTCATGTATATGTAAAGTTTTATTGAAACATAGCCATATTCATTCATTTATCTACTGTCAATGACTGCATTCACATTGCAACAGCAGAGTAGTTGCAAAAGAGAATGAATGAATTGCCTACAAAGCCTATCATAGTACTACTTAGTCTTTTAACCCCTGCTATAGATTATTAGTAACTTTTTTCTGCTTATTTTTATCTGTAGTAATTAAAAAAAATTTTTTTAAACGTTTATTTATTTTTGAGACAGAGAGAGACAGAGCATGAACGGGGGAGGGTCGGAGAGAGGGGGAGACACAGAATCTGAAACAGGCTCCAGGCTCTGAGCTGTCAGCACAGAGCCCGACGCGGGGTTTGAACTCACGGACCGCGATATCATGACCTGAGCCAAAGTCAACTGCTTAACCAACTGAGCCACCCAGGTGCCTGTAGTAATTTTTAATTGCTTACTGGATGTTGTGAGTATAGGCAATAGAGATTTTGGATGATGGCATCTTTCTCAAAAGAACATTAAATTTTAATCTGGAAGGCAATCATCACCTCTGTCATGTTGAGGTTTGGTTTTAGCTCTCTTAGGTAAGGTCTATCATTGTTCTTAGACTTCTATGTTCTTACTAGAAGTTCTTACTACTGTGACATGGTCCTTATACTTAGGGTATGGCCATTTTTTTGAGTGGTGACCCAAAGTCTGGGAGCTTATCAGATACTGTCTATAATCACTGGGTCTAAATACCAACCTCTATCCTTTCCAACCTGTGCTGCCTCTGAAATCTCTGTCCAGCTCTCCACCTTTCTTTGCTGGGCCTCCCAAAGTCTTGCCTTGCATATGTAATTCTTAGGAGTTGGCTCTCAGTGCAATTTTCACACAGAGATTTTAGGCTCATTTTCCTAGGTTTCTCTTTTCTAGAATCCTCACCAGAAATTGCAGTGGTCTTTGCAGCTCTAAACTCTGGTATCTTGTCTCTTCTACCCTGTGAGACCATCACTCTCTGATTAGGCATTATTTTTCTGAATGGTGGTTGGAAAAGCTGAGATGAATATGCAGCTCATCTAATGTGCTAATGTGTTTCATTTCTTACGTGTTTCTTGTTTCTAAAGGATCACGGCCTTACGTTGGCTACTTAATATTTAATACAGCTTTTAGAATTGTTTATGGGGACCATTCTAATATTGCCCATCCCATCATATCCAAGTCTGGATCAATTATTATTGTTTTTTTAAAATATAATTTATTGTCAAATTGGCTAACATACAGTGTGTAAAGTATGCTCTTGGTTTCTGGGGTAGATTCTGGTGGTTCATCACCTACATACAACACCTGGTGCTCATCCCAACAAGTGTCCTCTTCATTGCCCATCACCCATTTTCCCCTCTCCCCTATACCTCCCATCAACCCTCAGATTGTTCTCTGTATTTAAGAGTCTCTTATGTTTTGCCTCCCTCCCTCTCTGTTTGTAACTATTTTTCCCCCTTTCCTTCCCCCATGGTCTTTTATTAATTTTCTCAAGATCCACATATGAGGAAAACATATGATATCTGTCTCTGACTGACTTATTTCATTTACCATAATACCCTCCAGTTCCATCCACGTTGCTACAATTGGCAGGATTTCATTCCTTCTCATTGCCAAATAGTATTCCATTGTATATATAAACCACATCTTCTTTATCCATTCATCAGTTCATGGGCATTTAGGCTCTTTCCATAATTTGGCTATTGTTGAAAGCACTGCAATAAACATTGGGGTACGTGGGACCTTATGAATCAGTACTCTTGTGTCCTTTGGACAAATTCCTAGTAGTGCTATTGCTGGGTCGTAGGATAGTTCTATTTTTAATTTTTTAAGGAACCTCCACACTGCTTTCCAGAGTGGCTGCACCAATTTGCATTCCCACCAACAGTGCAAAAGGGTTCCCTTTTGTCTACATCCTCACCAACACCTGTTTTTCCTGAGTTGTTAATTTTAGCCACTCTGACCAGTGTGAGGTGGTATCTCAGTGTGGTTTTGATTTGTATTTCTCTGATGATGAGTGATGTTGAGCATCTTTTCATGTGTCTGTTGGCCATCTGGATGTCTTCAAAAAACCATAGAGGAGAAAGCAGGCAACAACCTCTTTGACCTCAGCTGTAGCAATTTCTTGCTTGACACATCTCCAAAAGCAAGGGAATTAAAAGCAAAAATGAACTATTGGGACCTCATCAAGATACAAAGTTTCTGCACAGCAAAAGAAATAATCAACAAAACTAAAAGGCAACTGATGGGATGGGAAAAGATATTTGCAAATGACATATCAGATAAAGGGTTAGTATCCAAAATCTATAAAGAACGCACCAAACTCAATACCCAAGAAAACAAATAATCTAATGAAGAAATGAGCAGACCAATGATTTTTTTTAAAATACCTTTTATGCCAGATTCTTTATATACATTATTGCTAGTCTGTGTGTGTCCTGTAAAGTAGACATTATTATCCCCATTTTCATTGATTAGAAAACTGATGCTCAGAATATTTTAACAATTGACTAAAACTAACCCAGTCAATAGAGCTGGATTTAGAACTGAGATTTCTTTGACTCCATTTTCTACTATAACATAGTCTTTCCCCACCTAGTCACTGACAAGTCAGTATATAAATTCCACATGAGAGTCACTGCAATTTTACCAAAACTTTTGCATTAATACTTTTGTGAATTAAAATGTCTAGAGGGGAGAAGGTATTGATGTCATTAGTAAAAAATTATAAATGAGGTTTATGTGAGGATTTTGCTGCCCTATTCAGAGATAATTGATATCTGTATTGAAAATAATAAGTGTTTCTGGGGTATTGCTATGAAATGAATGTTTGTGTCCCCCTCCCCTCCACCACCAGTTTATATGTTGAAACCCTAATCACCAATGCCATAGTATTTGGAGTTGGACTTTGGGAATTAATTAGGCAATGAGGGTAAAGCCTTCATGAATTATATTAGTACCCTTATAAGAAGAGACAAGAGAGAAATGATCTTTCTCCACCATGTGAGGATGGCCATTTGCACACCAGGAAGGAGGTTCTCATCAGACACTGGGTCTGCTGGTGTCTTGATCTTGGACTTCCTAGCCTCCAGAACAGAGAAATAAATGTTTGCTGTTTAAGTCTGTGACATTTTATTACAGCAACCTAAACAGACTAAGACAGAAATCATTCACGTGTTTTTTGGTTAATATCTTGAGATATTAAAATAATCATGAGGAAATTGGAACTCCTAAATCAGTGCCCTTACTGAATATGGCAAGTTTTCTGTGGTCAGGGACTCATCATGTCACCACGTCAGAGATACACAATATGATGCTTTTGGAAATAGAACACTTGGAAGACAATACTTAGACATTTTTGACCTATCATAATGTAGTCTGACCCTGGAAAACTAGCACTTATTCACAACCAGTAACACTAATCTCCTTCTCCAGTGCTTCATGTCTCTTATCAGGAAAGGTCAATTATAAGCCTATGAACAGTATTTAGAGTTTCCCCCAAAGAAATACGTTTCCAAAGCACAAAAGAAAAAAATTAGCTAAGTAAAGAGAAGAGGCATGTAAAATGTGTGAACAGTCTTTGAAACCTGTTGTCTACTGCCCGTCTCCCTGCCCTGTGCATATTTTTCCTATCCACTAATACCATCTACAGACTGTCTTTAAATGATGAGGAGGCTCACTGAAGTTCTGCCAATGTGATCTCCCAATTATTTTTATCCATTGGCCGGATATACATTTAAAGACCTACCTATCCTACCTTCCCATCTCTGTAAGTTTCCCACCAGCTTTGCTTTCTTCTCTCCTCTGTGAATTGAATTACGTGAATCAAAACTCTGAAGTTCTATCATTCTAGGTGCCATGTGTTTAGTAGTGTGTGTTGACAAGATTCAACAAGACTTAGGAGAGAAAGAAAAAGAGTAAGAGAATGGCACAGGGAGAGCAGGCGGGCCACTGGGCGTTTGGAGTAGCACCAGCAATTCCAGGCAACTGGTCAGCAATTTGGACAGGATCATCAGTCACTTCTGGAGCATGACTGTGAAGCTTTTATCCAAGTACAACACACAGGTGCAGTCTGTGCTAAACGATGAGTCAAAATGCCTGGTGACTCTAAGGGCTGAAACACAAGCCAAATGCTACTCTTTTCCCATCCCATATGAGTGGAAATGCCTTCAAAATGAGCACCATTGAAAAAAAAAAAAGGTGTAGCTGAGAGTCAACTTCTGCTTCCTAAAGGAATTCAACAGAGCTAGCACCGGGTCAAGTGAAAATCAGATGATGTAATAGTAAGAGCAGAATGGAAACTTTGCAATAGTATGGCACCACTAACCATACCTAGTCAAAGAGAGGTAAACTGAGCAGTAACTGTGGTCCTGGAATCACGTGCCACAACTAAAAAACTATATACTGGTCCACAACCCATTGCCTTCATCCCTTTTGCCTTTGTTCAGAGCTCATGCAGGATGGATTTTTTTTTTAATGTTTATTTATTTTTATTTTGAGGGAGAGGGACAGACAGAGAGAGTGCCAGCAGGAAGGGGCAGAGAGAAAGGAAGAGCAAGAATCCCACGTAGGCTCCTCGCTGTCAACGCAGAAGCCAACGTGGGGCTTGATTCCATGAACCATGAGACCTGAGCTGAAATCAAGAGTCAGACATTCAACCTACTGAGCCACCCAGGGGCCCCTGGAGAATGGATCTGAAGGCCAAGGAGGCAGCAGAGAAAAGGGAAATAGGCCTTCCCCTCATCTCTTTTGTTTTAAATCCATGTGGGACTCACCACTATGACATGTGCCCTTTAAAAACCCGTTTATCTCTCAAATACTATTTAGCTACTTTTTAAAAAAATTTTTTTAAACATTTTATTTATTTTTGAGACAGGGAGAGACAGAGCATGAACAGGGGAGGGTCAGAGAGAGGGAGACACAGAATCTGAAACAGGCTCTCAGCTCTGAGCTGTCAGCACAGAGCCCGACGCGGGGCTCGAACTCACAGACCGCGAGATCATGACCTGAGCCGAAGTCGGCCGCTTAACCGACTGAGCCACCCAGGCGCCCCTATTTAGCTACTTTTTAGGAGACGAGGCTGAAGCACAGAATTGGAGGTAAGAACGGATCTGATGCTGTATCCCCTTTACAATAAGGGAGAATGAAAGACTTGTTTTGGGTCTTAATAGTAGGGTTGAAATTTTACATCTCTCATCTTGTTCTTTTCCCACCCTGGCTTTCTCCCTTCCTGACTCAGTGGAGATTTAGATAACTTGGGTTCAGCAGTCCCTCTGGAGAAGTGAGCAGACACAAATGCAGACACTGAAGTGTAGGCATAGCACTGAGTTGGGAGGTGCCAAAAACATTCAAAAGTGAATGTGAAGGAAGCCAAGTGTGAAGGAAGAGGGCACTGAAGCAACCAGTCATTCAAGGCAGACATCTGAAATGATCACAAATGTTGTTTTAATAGAGATTCTTACCGTGGTTTGCTTCCAGGGTGAGCTGAAGTGAGATATGGTCCTACATTTGGTGGGTCCTCCGAGGGCAAACTCATTGTGAACTATTAGAATGTTAATGCCTGTGAGGTTACAAGCTTTGGTTCTGTTGGTAACATTTCTTCAGAGTGTCTTGTCCAAATCTGAGGTGGAAAAATCTGAGAGTCAAAAGTTGTTGAGGAAGAACAGGACAGTATGTTAATTATAAAAGGGAAAATGCTCTGATCTGGGTTAATTTTTGTATTAAAAAAACCTCAGGGATATTTCAGATAGTAACCTGGTTTTACATAAATTGAAATATAAAGAGTTTTTTGAATAGACATTTCCTCAAAGTTTTGACTATTAAAAAAAAGGGCTCCCAATATTGTTAAAGGGATGGCAATGTAAAAAGAATGTTTATTTATTTTTATTTTGAGAGAGGGAGAGAAAGAGAGAAAGAGAGCACCAGCAGGAGAGGGGCAGAGATAGAGGGAGAGAATCTCAAGCAGTTTCCACCCTCCACTGAAGAACCCCTGGCAGGGCTCGAGGCCACCAAATGGGAGACTATGACCTGAGCAGAAAACAAGAGTAGGAAGCTCAACCAACTGAGCCACCCAGGCATCCCAAAGGGATGCCAACTGCTTAACCAAATAATGAATCTCATCTTTTCATCCTCCCCTCTCCTTTTTGTTAATCAGACACGGTCAATTCCTTTCTCGAATGTTTTTTCCTTAGTTCAATTCTCTGTGGCAAATCACCAGTATTTTTTATTTGTGCGTTTGGATTTGGTAGTGGTATTAGTATGCCTTTCTGCAAACATCCTTACCTTTCAAAGATGTTCAGGGCAAATAAGTCCACATGCTGCACTAAAATGGAAAAAATTCAAAAATTCCTATCATTGTTCACAGCAGGATCCTTATCCAGGCAATGTAGATAAAGGAAAATGGGAAAATTACAACTCTCTTAAGAGAGTCAGTTATTAACTGGAATCTGGAGCAATCGGTATAAGAGATGCCTGAGGCAGGGAATCAGTTTCCTTTGGGAGAAATACGGTCTTGTTTAGGGCTAAGGTTTCTGGGTCAGATTCTCAAGGGTTTTCCTTTTTGGGAGTGGAGATCCTCTGGTCAGAGCCCCACTGAAGAATCCATCAGGGCCCCCTGCTGGGTGGTTTGCCTCATTTAACTCTTACGCCTCGGTGGGGGGGGGGGGGGGGGGGGAGATACGCTTAGCCTCGTTGCACAAAGGAGAATGTGTCTCAGAATGTAAGTACACAAATTGCATAGGGAATCTCTGCTAACAAGTTTTAGAGGCACAATTGGAACTGGAATCTGCCCACGTTCCCTTCGCAGCGCTACAAAACGGAGACGTTGAGTTGGTCTGACAAGCTTTTTCCAGTTCCCAGAATGAATTCTTTGTGCGAAGTTGTGTCTCCTCCAATTTCCTCCAGGCCCATTATGGTGAGTGTTGGTGTAATCCTTAGGATACTTGAGTTTTGGTGTTTATTTCGGGGCCAGCACCTTGTCTTCGGGTCCTGGCGCTGTCCTGGAAGGGTGGTACTAAGATTCTGCGGTGTCGCGGCAGGAGGCGGGAGATCCCGCCAAGTGAAGAGGGAAGATCTATCCCCAGCCTCACGCGAACAATAAATTACATAAATAAATAAATAAATAAATAAATAAATAAATAAATAAATAAAACAAAAGAAAACAATCATCGCAACCCGGAGCGCGGGGCTCGGGTGCACCCGGGTGAGGAGGGTCGGGGCAATGAGGCGCCTCCCGAGCGCCCTCTGGCGAAGATGGAGCGCGCGTGTCCCCGCCCCGGCCCCCCTTCGCCGCCGCAGCCGCCACCGCCGCCGCGGCGCCCCCGCCCGGCTCTCCGGGTTCACTCTCGGTCTTTCACTCCGTGAGACACAGACGGCAGCTTTCTGAGCGAGCGGGGGACAGGCTGAGGCGGCGCTAGCACTACTGCTGCCGCTCGCCCAGAGACGAACTGGGCGCCGGGAGAGAAGGCGAAGCCCGGACCCCCATCCCCTCTCTCCGTGGAGGTCTCCTGAGCCGACGGGCAGCTCGGCGGCGGCGCGCGACCCCCTTCCCGGCCACTTCGCGGGGCGTGCCAGGACTTGGGGACGCGGCTCGGGAAGAGCCGGGCCGGGAGGCGGCGGCGGCGGCGGCGGCGGAGCGAGGGGGCGCGCACCCGGACTGGAGAGGAGTGAGTGGCGGGCTGGGCGGCGGCGGCCGTAGCCGCGGGTGCCTCCCCGCTTCGCCGCTTCGCAGGCAGCGCCGCCTCCCCGGGCCGCGGCCGCCCGGCCAGGTCCTCTGCGCGTTCCCGGGCCCGGAGCCGGCGCACGATGCGCCCGGCTGCGTTCTGATCGCCGCCGCGCCGCCGCCTCTGCCGCGATGATCCCCCCCGAGCCGCCGCAGCAGCAGCTGCAGCCGCCGCCGCCAGCCCCGCCGAACCATGTGGTGACCACCATCGAGAACCTGCCGGCCGAGGGCAGCGGCGGCGGCGGTGGCGGCGGCAGCCTGTCCGCCTCCTCCCGGGCTGGCGTGCGCCAGAGGATCCGCAAAGTGCTGAACAGGTGAGCGGCGGCGGGGGCGCGGGGCGAGGGCTGCGGGAGCCCGGCCCCGGGTCTCCCCCGGACCCCCGGCGGCCCCTTGGGACTGAGTCGCGGCCGAGGGAGGCTGAGGAGAGCTGGCGACGACGCGCCCCGCTCCTGCGGGGAGGCCGTGGCAGCTTTGTCCCAGAGCCGGGAGCCCCGGGGCGCCCGGGCTGCCGGCTGGTCCGAGGCGGGAGTTCGGGGAGAGGCGGGGTTTGCTGCTTGGCTGCTGTGTGTCTGCGCTCACACCCTCGCACACGCGTGTCGCTCACTCCTCTTGCTCACTGAACCCCAGCTTTGCACCCAGGGGACAAGAGGGAACCGAGGGTGGCCCGGACGGAGGCGGGAAGGCGCGGGGCTGCGGGGAAGGCGAGGAAGTCGCCGGCCTCGCGCTGTCGCCCGCCCCGGCAGGACGTCTCCGACCTCCACGGGGCGGGGAGGGGGGGAGGGGGGAGGGGTTCGCGGCAACAGCCGGGGCGGGCAGGCGGGGGACCCACTTCTCCCGTTGCCGCTCCGACTCCTCCAAGCTGGGACCAGGGAACCCGAGGCTAGAGGCCTGGATCAGACCCACGCAAAGTGCAAAAATGTTGCGAGAAGGGTGGGAGCTGGAGGAGCCGGGTTATTCTAAAGCGGGCGAAAGCCAGAGGAGGCGAGCGCCTATCGCCGGCGCCTCCAGTGCTGGAATCTGCGCAGTGGAGGGATCAAGGACGAGGCGTTTTAGGTTGAGAACCGCGTTGACGTGAAGATGGGGCCCCTGGCGTCCTGACTCAACTGTGATGTGAAGGGGACTTTTTCTACTTAAGTAACTTGAAATGGTTGAAGAACTGACACTTAAAAAAATCAGAGAATTTGTTTTGTGTGTTTTTATTTGAGTGCGTGTGTGCTTTTTTGAGGCATCTGCATGGGTAACTCTAAAGGTCGCGCTGTTCTTACAGGTTTCCGTGTGGCACTGCTTCGGGTAGCCGAGACTCCCCATAGAGCCATGGGGAGTTCACGTAGACCTTTATGGGGCTTAAAGCTCTAGTGGGGGCACCAAATATGTACAGAAATCAAAGCTTGAAAGCTCTCCTTATTTTAGGAGTAGGGTTTAATTCAGGTGTAACAAGTCCCAAACCATTTGAGTCCCTTGTGAACGGGGTATATATTGGCTTACTTAACGTATATATTGGCTTACTTGTGGGCACTTCAGTATGTTTCCGTTTATTAGCAAACAAGAAGAAATTCACTCTGAAGTGAGACAAGAGTTGGTAATAGAAAGTCCCGCCTTTACTTTCCTTCGAGTTGTAGCTTAGGATAACACCTTCCAAAACATCACATTCAAAAGACAGTGAATAGAATAAAGCAAGAAGATGCTGGCTGAGTACATATTATGTAGGTTTCCTATTCTTCATGAATACCTGTGGGGTTTTTTTTTTTTTTTTTTGCATGGTAAATGCCCAGGCATTGGATCTTTATTTTAAGCAGAATGTATTAAATATTAATATCCCTCATCACTCTGGCAAAAGCTGATGCAATCATTCATTTATCTTTGCTTGATTATAAGTTATTATTGATTCCGTGCAAGTTATTTCTTGATATTCAATGACTCTTAGAGTCCAGAATAAAAAGATCACTGAGGAGACTTGGTTGTCACCATTTCGCAGCCAGTAACCAGCCACGTGGCTCGGGGGCAGAGCTGCGCATCTCCCTGGGTCTCGGTTTCTGCATGTGTAAAATGTATTTTATAATACGTGTCTTACCTCCCTTGTCTTGAGATAATACCGAAGAGAAAACACTTGCGCGAGTTTAAAGCTCTACACGAATTCATTTTGTGGTCTGAGGTGGGTCAGTGGGAGCATCACAAGCAAATAAAGTGAAGTCGTATACCATGAGTAGAACTATGTGTTTTACTAAGCTGTCGGTGATCTGTATGACATGAGTTGAACGATTCCTGATTTATAGAGGAAGAATTTAGACTGGAAGGTTGGGTCAATGATAGATCATTGCAGGTACATCTGTGAATGGGACTCCAGGTTATAGCCTTTCCGCTTCAACTCAAACATTTAATTGTCTTTCAGAATTCTTCAGAATTTCCAACATCATATTTTGCATTGAGCTCATGGTCTTTCCTTATCCGTAAAGAGACAAGAAGAAAATATTTCTTTTGAGAAGGAGCATCTGGTATGGAGACTGAAAAAAAATCAGATTAAATGTAAAAATCTCGGTGGAATAATTTCATTAGCATGCTGATGAGCTTGGCTTCTGTACCATGATTATGTCAACAGGAGACAGCATTGGTAGTGGCTGAGTGACTGGGCTCTAAGAGTAACAATGTGGGAGGAAAGTGGAATTTTAAAGATCTTATGCCAGCACTCAGGTGTGGCTCCCCTTTGGTTTGAACCCTCCAAGTATGTTGAATCAGTCAGTAATGGCTATCAGACTGGCCCACTGGGACCGTATCACAAGCATCTTTGTTCATTTTCTCAAAACTTAAAATCATTTTTCCCCTTCTTTTTCTTCTCCTTCTTTTGCTCTTCCTTTTTCCTTGATACTTCTGTATCCTTCACCTCTATTGCCCTGTCAACTTACTGTCCTCTGGGTTTCAGTTGCTTTTTTTTTTTCATTTACTTCTGGCACGCAGCAACTTAGCTGCTAGCAGAAAGTGAGGTTGCAAATCTGGATGTTTGGAGCCAATGTAAAAAAAATATCCCTTAAACTTTTGGCATGCAGATATATGGTTGGCAGCATCCTATTGCTGTGAGCTGGCCAGGAGTCTCTTCAGTGACAGAATGGGACATTGCACCACTGTTAACTTAGCCCTTAGCCTCCGATTGGGCCAAAGGGGCAGTGCTGACAGACTGAGGATGGTGCAGTGAGATGGGGAGTGTTAGACTATGAGCAATGTAAACCTGGTGATTTGCCTGCCACCGGTGGCAGTCTATAACAATAACTACCTGCCAACTCAGAGGAAGAAATGCAAACACATATGCTATCTATATCTACCGAGGGATAGGTAAAGGGAAAAGTACTGATTAATAATGAAGTAAAGGTACTTGCTCTCAAGAAGCATAAAATGAAAATGTAGTGTTACCTTAATGAAATCTGCCTGACATTATACTATACCCTATGACTTTCCTCAGTATAGTTACTCATTCTTTCCCCTTTCTTTATGGGCTTGTAGAATTGGATTGCCGTATTTTGTATGCGACAGTTGGGGCATCTCACTGATCACTCACTTTCTGTAAAGCAGTTAGATTAGAATCCAGTAGTACCAAGATTTTGGTGAGAGAGGAGGTGATAGATCATCTTTTTTAAACCGGTTAATGGGATGTGTCACATTCTTCTCCCCATAGTGTTCAAAATTGTTTTGGCAGTGGGATGCAAGAAATCCAAGGTGATTCTTATGCGGAGATAACTGTTGCTTCTTTAATTCCCAAAGATTTAAAATAATGTGTTGGTTCCAGCAAGGAAAAAATAAGGCTTACTCTTCCTCATTTATTTCTTAGCACAGAATAGTATTTATTACTCTGTCACGACCAAGCAAGATATGACAAAAAAAAAAAAAAAAAACACTTCAAGGGTAATGGTTGGTGACCCTCACACAAAAACTGATGATACTGGTAGTTTCTAAGAAAGATAAAGGAATGGGTACTGGTCTATATAGTATCTGAAGATTTTCTCCTCTAAAATGATTACTTAATGAAATGTTTGTGAAAAATGAGTAATAGCTTGTTTTGTGTTTTCATGTGTGTGGTTTTATTTATATTTCCCAGTTGAATATTATTTTCAAATCTTAACGAAAATAACTGTGAATTTCTAGTTTTGACCCACTTTCTTCCCCATAAGAGATTCATTGCCTTGTCTCAAGTTATAAAAGGGTTTCTGCCTTTTTGAGTCTTGTAGTGAGCATGTTTAATCATTAGAATGGATCCACTAGTGTGATGCTGGGTCATCCATTTATTTGATTTGGAACTAACTGATTTCCAACTTACATTTTGATTTGTACTACTAATTTCAAAATTTCTAAAAAAATTTTTGAGTTGAAAACCAAGAATCGTTAAAGAGGATGTATAAGAGAATTGGTGACAAGCCGAAGTAAAACCAAGTCCACGTGGGAAGTTACCATATAAGATAGAACAATATATGTATATAGCATTTCTGACTCCTTATATAAGGTGGACAGAACACAGTGAACCCAAAGAATGACTGCCAAGGAACAGAGTTATGCTTGAACCATGTATTAGGTACAGTTGAGGAAGACAGATATTATAATTTAGATGATCCTTTTTTATTAAGTTGGAAGGCTCTTGTTGACAAATTGAATAGTGAAGCTCTTCCTCAAGCTACTTCTTCTAACAGATGTCAAAATGAAAGGGGAAGACCAACTTGTAATGAGGATAATTTTATACACGATTATTCCAAATGGAACTGGGTGGTGTGATTAAAAACAGACATTTCGGAGATCAGTAGTCTTACTGAAAGAAAGGATGTCAAAGGATGCATTTATGTTTTTCAGTTTACTTATTTATTTCTGCGAGAGAGAGAGAGGTGGGGGGCAGAGAGAGAGGGAGAGAGACAATCCCAAGCGGGCTCCATGCTGAGCTTGATCCCAAGAACCATGAGATCATTCATGAGCTGAAATCAAGAGTTAGATGCTTAACTGACTGAGCTGTCCAGGTGCCCCAGGATGCATTTATTTTTAACTAAAGGACAAAATTATGAAAATAAAAGATCATCCTGTGTACTTATTTTTTATACACAGGGCTTGGAGAAATGAATGTTTATAATGAAGGAATATTTGGCTTACTTGGGATAGAGATGATACATTTCCAAGTAATTGATGTGTAAGAAAATGGACGTATCTTTGTGTAATTTTCCTTTGAGTGTTTACCATCTCAAGATGTTTCAGGGCCATCATAATAGAAGCCTGTTTTTATTGTGCCCTGATGTCTGTGTAGATGATATAGGAAAATGAGTTGGCTGCCCATATAGTTCTAAAGTTACTTAATGCAAGAGCTAATTTATTATTTAACTGCTATTTCTCGTAAAAGTAGAATGCAGAATGTGAGAATACCACCACACGGTTTTGGTTTAGCTTTCTCATTCATTTGAGCTCAGGCCAATGAGCATTCACTGTACATTTTCAAACACATTAATTCTTGATTATGTTTCTAAAAAAAAAGTATGCTTAGGAAATTAAACTCCAGTAGTCACATGGAAAAATACCTCACAAATATTTGGCATATTTCTTGACTGTGGCATGAACACATACAAGTACACATTCATTTATTCTTTGTTTTTAGTGGCCAAAGCACATGACATAAAATTTACCCTCTTAACCACTTCTAACTGTACAGTATAGTAGTGTTATTTGTATGCACATTGTCATGCAACCCATGTCTAGAATTTTATCAGCTTGCAAAACTGAACCTGAACCCATTAAACAACTCCCCGTTTCTTCTTCTGCGCTGACCCTGGCAACCACTATTCTACCTTTTGTTTCTGAGAGTTTGACTGTTTTGGATACCTCATATAAATGAAATCATGCAGTATTTGCCTTTTTATGACTGGCTTAGTTCACTTAGCATAATGTCCTCAAGGTTCACCCATGTTGTATCATACGAGGATTTCCTACCTTTTTTAGGCTAACATTCCGTTGTATGTATATACCACATTTTCTTTATCTCTTTGTCTGTTGATGGACATTGAGGTTGCTTCTTCCATCCCTTGACAATTGTGAATAAAGCTTCAATGAACATGAATGTGAAAATATATCTTCAAGATGCCTCGTTCAATTTTTTGGGATATGTACCCAGAAGTGGGATTGCTGGATCATATGGTGATTCCATTTTTATTTTTTGGAGGAAACTCTATACTGTTTTTCATAGCAGTGGCACCATTTTACATCTTCACTCACAATGTATAAGAGTTCCAATTTCTCCACATCCTTGCCAACACTTGTTACTTTTGGCGGTTTATTTTATTTTATTTTATTTATTTTTTTATTGTGGTCATCCTAATGGGTGTGAAGTGGCATCTCGCTGTGGTTTTGATTTGTGTTTCCCTAATGATTAGTGATATTGAACAGTTTTTCATATGCTTGTTGGCCATTTGTATGTCTTCTTTGGAAAAATGTCTATTTGCAGCCTTTGCTCATTTTTAAATTGAATTGTTTGGAGTTTTTAAGTTGTTGAATTGTAGGAGTTCTTTGTATATTCTGGATATTAATCCCTTATTAGATATATGGTTTACAAATATTTTCTCTCATTCCACTGGTTGCTTTTATACTCAGTTGATTGTTTTCTATGTTTATTTGTTCTTAATCACTTATTGTGTGCTGACCTCTTTTCTGGAGGACATCTACGTGACAAAACATTATTCTAACTGGATAATGTGGTGTGTGTTTTGCTACTGAGAGTGAATCATTATAATCTGTAACCTGAGTTTTTATGCATAATGTCTAATTGTATGCTTCCAAATGTCTAGATACTGGAGTCCTATAAATAAGTTGTTCAGTATGCATTCCATATTATATTTCTCATTCTGTCATTTTGACCTTATACAGGGACTACTTGAATGTGCAGTAGTTAAGAAGAAATTTCATAGGAAATGCCAAGGAAAACAATAAAAGTAAATACATCTGGGGCGCCTGGGTGGCGCAGTCGGTTAAGCGTCCGACTTCAGCCAGGTCACGATCTCGCGGTCCAGGAGTTCGAGCCCCGCGTCGGGCTCTGGGCTGATGGCTCAGAGCCTGGAGCCTGTTTCTGATTCTGTGTCTCCCTCTCTCTCTGCCCCTCCCCCGTTCATGCTCTGTCTCTCTCTGTCCCAAAAATAAATAAACGTTAAAAAAAAAAAATTAAAAAAAAAAAAAGTAAATACATCTTAGAAAGTGTTTTCTTAGAAAAATGTCAGGCTTCAGTCAGTGGCAACATGAATGTAATTTGTTTAGGAATACTATTATTAAAAATTTTTAAATATTGTTTTGTATTGGATTTAATTCTAAACTTTCTCTTAAGAAACTTTATGTGTGTGACTCTGTGATGGTTAAAAAAAATACCTTAAATACCATTTTGCAAGTTCTGTTGTTATGTTCCACTAATTCCTTCCATTTTAAACAAATTCATTAGGGAAACCTACTATGACTGAATAAACAAGTTAAGGATTTTAAAAAACAAATCAATCTAATTATGTCCAGATTTAGAATGACAGGGCTACAATTCCCGATGATTCTTGACTTTGAGATAGAAAAAGTACTGATCCATTGTATAAGAGAAATTTTTTACTAGTTTCTCATTCATTCATTCATTCATTCACTCATTCATTCCATGAATATTTATTGAGTTCTTCCTATATGTTGGGCACTTCAGGATCAATGTAGTGAACTAGACAAGTATAGGCTAAAGAGGACTCTTGGGTGCTGTTGGTAGAGTTTCTGACTGTTATTACCCTTTCAATATAATTTACCAAGGGGACAATTTAAGTAAAGTAGAAATAACGATAACATACATCACCTCTCAAAATGATTAGATTTTTCAAGCTGATCTAACAGAGGTGTACAAAAAAGCCCCATAAGTTAGCTGTTTCACCTGTAGGCAAACTACTCAAGAGGAAGACCGAACCCATAATAAAATTACTTGAAGTGTACACAGAGTCCAGAGGGTAGATCTTTCTTGATGAACACAGTACAATTTGTTTCACTTAGGACTTAAAGAAAAAAGGAGACATAGCCATTCAGAATGTTAGGAGAAAAAGAACAGATTTGAAACACATCCTGTCATTGCAAGTGAGCCTATCAAAGGTCATTGCCACATAAATCAAGAAAACAGACTTTTCTGACAGTATTAACATTCTGACAAGTGCATATACAGCTTTGAGGGAGCTTGGACATATATTCATGCATTGCAGGTAAGAGATGCTTAGAATATGACAATAGCATGAGGATGAGTTGGTGGAAAGACAGCATGCTTTATTATATAATTTGATGCAGTGTTTGAGTTAAAATTAACATTTAGACAGTGGACCCAATTCTTACATTTTACATTATAAAGTAAGCATTTTATATTATAAACTATATCATGTGTTATTCTTATGACAAAAGTGCTTATTATCATCCTTTTATAGGCAGGGAAACCAATTTTTGTAGTCACACAGCTAGGTGCTTTTATAAGACTACAGAGGAAAGAGACACCACACTAGACTGGAGACAGGGCAGGAAGGTTCAGGGATGGCATTTTCTCTTGGCATTGAGAGATAACGTCTTACCAAGGACTGCTTTAACGAGATACTGTAGACTAGGTGGCTTAAACAACAGACATTTACTTCTTACAGTTCTGGAGGCTGGGAAGTCTGAGGTCAGAGTACCAGCAGATTTGGTGTCTGGTGGGGCCTTCTTGACTTGCAGACAGCCATCTTCTCATATCTTTAATTGGTACAGCAACAGAGACATCTTTCTCCCGTCTCTTTTTATAAGGCTACTAACTCAATTATGGAGGCTCCACCCTTGTGACCTCATCTGAATCTAATTACCTTCTGAAGATCCCACCTCCAAATATCATCACATTGGGAATTAGGGCTTCAATTCATGAACTTTGTGGGGACATAAATGTTCTAATCCATAGCACATGGGTAGGAAAGGAACATGTGGATCCACATATTAGTGAAAACATCTTTCTCTCCTGACTTATTTCACTTATCAGAAGACCATGGGGGAGGGGAAGGGGAAAAAAAAAGTTACAGAGAGGGAGGGAGGCAAACCATAAGAGACTCTTAAATACTGAGAACAAACTGAGGGTTGATGGCTGTGGGGGAGAGGGGAAAGTGGGTGATGGGCATTGAAGAGGGCACCTGTTGGGATGAGCACTGGGTGTTGTATGGAAACCAAAGGAAGATGTGTAAGAAGGGGGATGGTAGAAAGGATGAAACCAAATATGGGGTAAGATCAGAAGAGGATTAAGTGTCCAGTTTGACAATATTATGTGGAGGTAAAAAAGGCAGTGGAGTGAAGTAAGGTGAGAATTATAGGCTGGAGTCAGATAATGGACACCCTTGGGTGCTTTGATAAGGAATTAAGACTTCATTCTGTGGGTTATTACTATTGCAGGTTATTGAGCAGAGAAAGGATATGATCAGAGATGTGCTTAAACATGATATTCTGAACCATATCTGTAGGACAGATGGAGAGAAGAAGGACTGGGGTGTGTGGGACTAGTTAGGGGCTACTATAGCCATATAGGGGAGAGGAGAAAGGAGTCTAAATGGGATGGGGATGGGGAGAAGGAAGTGCTATGATTTGGACAGAATCTGGATCAAGATCAGGAAGAGGAGGATTAGATTATTTTGGAGAAAGCACTCAACAGTGCCTACACCATTGTGGGTATTTAATACTTGTTTCATGAACGGTTATTTGAAAGTTGCCTCAAAGAAGAGATATGTTCACCAGGGGAGAAGAGACATACAGCCAGGAGGCCAGCAACCAGCTACTCAAAGTGTGGTCACGGGACCTGTGCTGATTCAGAAACTGCACAAACCAGAATGTGATATGAACAGAAATCAAGAGTAAGCATTTAGAAATATCTATAGCAATCTGACAGAACTTTTATGCCTTTCCTTCTAATATTAAAAATGGGGTCATGTATTTTGGTAAGTTTTTGTTTTTTGCCATTTTATTTTTCTAGTAGTTGGCTTTTTAAATTGCATTTTACAAAAGTATTGCCTGCAATGAATTGAAAGAAGCAATTGATATCTTACAGTAGATAGTCTGAGAGGTACTGGTCCCCACCCAATATCCAATATCCAGTATTGATATCCAATATCAACTGGTCCCTTGGATACTGGGTGGGGACCAGTTGATCCAAGAGGGATCAACAGTGAGTCTGGAAGTGCATCTAATCAGGTATTAATGGTAGCATTAGGCTGGTGCTAGTCATGGCCTTGGAAATCTGTATGTCCCAGCTGGTGATATGGAGGCAGTTGATTAGGTCTGATAAGAGCTACATTAAGTATCAAGGACTCAACCCAACAGCCTGGGTTGAGGCTCCCACCTTAAATGTTAAGCAGAGTAGCTTTTAGAAGTAAAAAGAGATAGCATCCCAGTTCTGTGGAATGGGTTTATAAGTGGAGAGTGCTACCTTTCAGGGATGCTGAAGTTAAAGAGAGCACATTCTAGGTCTGAATGGCAGAAGGGAGAGTCAGGGTTACATCACAGCTCAGCATAAGTGGCAGAACCACTGGTATGGCTTCACTTCGAGCTCTGAGTTGCTCAGACTAGGAGCTACTTAGCCATTCAACAAAGAATTACTGAACCAGGTAAGAGGCATCATCTGGATATTGGGAATACTGCAAGGAACAAGACCTAAGATACCTTCATTTTCATGGTGACAGCATTCAAGTTAGTACAGGCAATGAACGATACTAAGAAAGATGTCTAATTGTGCTAAATACCACGCAGAGAATTCAAGTGGGGTGATGTGACAGAGAGGCAGTGGGTGCTACTTTCATTTGAGTGGTCAGAACAGGCCTGTTTCTCCCTGGTGACATTGAAGCTAGGATTGGCATGACCAGGAAGAACTGGCCAATTGAGGGTCAGGAGGAAGTGTGCTCCAGGCGGAGATGGTAAGATGAGACAAGCAGGCATAAGGTACTAAAAAAGAGGGAGACTGAAGTGCAAGATGGAAGTGAGCAAGGGAGGGGAGGAGCTCACAAGGAAGGGAGGTGTAAGATCTTTTAGGACCTCAGAGGCTGGGAGACAAGCTTGGGTTTTATTCTAAGTGGGCTGTGAAGCAACTGGAAGGTATTCAGCAAAGGAGTAATCTGGTAGAGTTTTGAAAAGACCATTCTAGCTGCTGTTGGGGAATGGATTGTGGGAGAGATAAGTGGTTACTGGAGGGAAGAGATGTTGGAGGCTTGGACTGGAGGGTAGCAATGCAGGTAAAGAGAAACAATCATGTTTTGGAGTGATTTGCATGAGGAGATGGAGTCCATGGGACTGGTGAGTGATTTGATGAGGCTGCTGAGGGTAAAGAATAAAAAAAAAATTCTAGTGTTGGGGCCTTGAGAAATTGGGTGAATGAAGGTGCTATTGTCTAAGATGACAAAGGCAAGGAGAGGAACATATTTGTGGGGGGAAAGTTGGGAATTTACTGTGGCGAGTTCAGTTAGAAATGTCTAGTGGAAATGTTCAAGGACTGCTGGAGTCTAGGATTCTTGGGAGAAATCAAGGGCTGGGGATTTGATGTGGGAGTCACTGGGGTGGTCCTAGAAGAGATCATCTGGAGACACAGTGTAGACAGAGGACAACAGGGGTCCCAAGGTCAATCTGGGCAGTGCATCAACGTGTGGGTCAAACAGAGGAGGAGGTCCCAGCTCAGGAACTTGGGTCTGAAGTAGGAGGGAAAACAAGAGAGTATGGTTCAGAAGCCAAGGGAAGGACTTGTTTTGAGAAGGAGGAAATAAGCAGTGCACTGTGTTGAGGTATTAAGGGAAGGGCAGAGACATGGCCTGGTGACGTGAGAACCTTGGGGGCCATGAAAGGCACAGGTTCAGAGTGGTGGTGCAGCTGGGAGCCTGGATGGAATGGCTGGACAGGGAATGTGAGA
Source organism: Prionailurus bengalensis (assembly GCF_016509475.1). NCBI lineage: Eukaryota > Metazoa > Chordata > Mammalia > Carnivora > Felidae > Prionailurus > Prionailurus bengalensis. The sequence continues at coordinate 106,299,692 of NC_057349.1, forward strand.
TGGGGGCTTCAAAACATGACTTGTGAGACATTTTGCCCTAATGAGGAGCAAGGGGAGGAGAGTCTTTGAATGGAGGAGATAATGCAAAAGGTCTGTGTGCTGACAGGAATGATCTAGTAGAAAGGGGAAAAATTGCATCTGTGGGAAGGAATGGGATAATGGAAGGAGGGAAAAGCCGTGAGAAGGCTAAGATGGTGGGATCCAAAGGAAGGGGGAAAGGTGGGCCTTTGAGAAGAGCCAGACATTCTCCGTGATACAAGAGGGGAGCCACAGCCTGTGGGTGTAAATGAAGGTGATTTGGTAGATTCGGTGGTGGGACTAAAAGTTCCTGGCTGGTGGCTTCTCTCTCTCTCTCTGAGAGCTCTGAGGCAAAGATATCGGTTGAGGATGAAGGAGCTGGGTGCTGGGGACAGGGTGTAGTACATTTGTGCAGAGGAAACCGGGAAACAGTCATTTTGAAGAGTCAGAAAGGAAATACACAAAAGAAGTATAACAGGATTGAAGGACAGTGCTGTGAGTTTATTTGACATTTGTGGTAGGGATGGGGTGGAGGGGGTGTGATGGGCAGAAAGATGTTGCCTTAGAAAGGGCTAACTCAGAAACAGGTGTGGGCCTGAGTGACCTGGCAAGGAAGAACCATCAGTGAACTCAGCTATGAAGAAGTCAGGCTATTGGTATGGGGCATATTTTGGGGGAGCTCCGTAGGATCTGGGTCCTCATGACATTTGAGAATAGCGTGTGAGAGACAGAAGAGGGAATTGAAAGTCACTTAAAGATATTGTGTGTGGGCCATTGGTGTGATGGTGTCCCCTTCAGAATGTGATTGATATGTTCTCGCAGGCAACTGACTTAAGTTTTGGGTGCCTCAATTTTCTCATTTGTAAACCAGTTAAAATAATCCTAGCCTTTCATTTCCCATTGCATTTTGGGGATTTTTAACTGAAATGACATCTGGGTGCGGGCTTGGACAGCTGCCAAACACAATGCAATTGTTATCCTGGTCACAAAATTCAAAGGAGAGCCGGGTTTTGGGGCTTTGTGCTGTCTTCAGGCCTGTGATAAATGCTGACTCAGCCCACAGAGGACTTGGGTGCAGGCCCTGCGCTGGCCTGGTCGTTTTGTTAGCCTTGTCAATCAGAATCTGAGGGGAAACTCGCCCATCTGTGAACAAGGCAGGAGTCTGTTTGCTTCAATGTACTCCAGTTTTGAAAGCTAGATACCATTAATTTTGTTTTTTGTTGTTTAAATATTTATTTTTTTGTGGGGTGGGGAGAGAGAGGGAGAACAAGTAGGGGGTAGGAGCAGAGAGAGAGGAAGACACAGAGTTTAAAGCAGGCTCTAGACTCTGAGCTGTCAGCGCAGAGCCTGATGTGGGGCTTGAGCTCGTGAACCAACAGATCATGACCTGAGCGGAAATCAAGAGTCGGGTGCTTAACCGACTGAGCCACCCAGACGCCCCTGGTTTTGATTTTTTTTCCCAGAAAGCCTCTTCTCGGGAAGACTAATTTGGCAGAAGGTATACGTGCTGCTGCCTGATTGCTCCCCTCCCAGCAGTAGTGCTTCGAAGGTACCTGTGGTTTGTCACGGAGTTTGACAGGCTTTCGGGAAGGGTTAGTGCCTCTTGAACTGGGGAGGTTTCAAAATGAGCGTGGGCCTAAAAGGCTCCATAGAGGCCGGCAGTGGGACAGACAGAGCGGCTCAGAGGGAAAGGACAGAGCAGCTTTAATGTGCTAATGAGGGGAAGCCCAGATGCCAGCCGGATCAGAGGAGCTCTTTGTGACACTGGGTTCCCGGGGATGGCTGGAGTCTCTGTCCCTATCTGTATCCTGCTGCGGGCAGAAGAAACACTGTGCTCTCAGAGAGGGCCCTTTCCTCAACAGATAGCCTTACAGACTGCTCTGAACGCCTGTGGGTGGTGAGGGGCCTTGGAAAATCCCAGGGTCCCTCGACTGCTTGAAAACACGGCGGCTGTGAGGTGGGGGGAGGTGTGTGTGGGAGGACAGAGGAAGGGTGGGGAGATCTGTTCTGGAGGGTGTGTGCAGTCCCAGAGAGCTAGGAAGGATATTTACAGCTTCACAAAATTAACTGTTGTCCCTCCAGTACTGCCACGCTTGGTGAATGGCACTCAAGCCAGCCAACAGGAGGTGATCTGTCCTTGAAAATAGTCAAGGTGGGGCGCCTGGGTGGCTCAGTCGGTTAAGCATCCGACTTCGGCTCAGGTCATGATCTCGCGGTCCGTGAGTTCAAGCCCCGCGTCGGGCTCTGTGCTGACCGCTCAGAGCCTGGAGCCTGTTTCAGATTCTGTGTCTCCCTCTCTCTCTGACCCTCCCCGGTCCATGCTCTGTCTCTCTCTGTCTCAAAAATAAGTAAACGTTAAAAAAAATTAAAAAAAAAAGAAAGAAAATAGTCAAGGTAGTTTGTAGCTAGTTACAGAGTAAGTCTGAAACATTACAAAACCAACCAAACAAAAACTACCACCATCTCCCAATGAGTGCTGGAATGAAATTCATGGTCTTGTTACTTCATTCAGTGATGGCTCCAGAGTTGCTAGTGGGGAGGGGTTGGAAGCAGGGTCAGGGAACTTGTCTTGAAGCTGACTTTGCATAGCAAGAACACAGTATTTATAAAGATTGTGTGTTTACTTGTACTGACCCCGTCTACTGGTGGAGTCACCCCTTAAGGCTGCCTCTAGATTTCATCATGATGTCTAGGGTTGTTGTCTCTGGAAATATGAGTCCCCAGATAAGACAGACCAATGAAATGAAGATGATCAATCCGTGGTATCTTGACCCTGTTATCTTTGCTACTTTTCCTTTCTGAATCTTTCTGGGATATATAAATATTTAATATAGTACAGTATATATATTATTTCCCAAATAATGTATATTAGATATAATTTGTAATCAATCTTTGTCTATCCATCTGTCTGTCTTTGTTTTGCTCTTTTTTTTTCTGACACGCACACACACACAACTGATTGGTAGATGATAGTTTTCCGTTTGTCTTCCTTATTTGAAAATAGCTCTTAGATTTCCTCACCATACTTTTTTTGGCTCAGAGTTGGTTCAAGAAGAATGTTTTATTTTTAACATGTTTTATTTTTATTTTGGGACCATACTGAATTGGTATCGTCTAAGAAAATAAAAATATTCAGTGTGGAATTACCTATGAACTAGTTATATCTGAAAGTGTGAATGTACCTATAGAACAGCCACCCCATAAGGATTCCTCCCCACCTATCCCACATTTCCCTGAGTCATAGATGGTTTTATTACACTTCAGCTCCAGGTGATAATGAGTCTAGTGACTTGACTTTAAAATTGTACCTTTTTTTCCCTACTCTGATTCTAACGGTTTCTGTGATTTGTGTTTTTGAGGCAAAAATTTACCTTCTCCTCCTCCTCTTTGTCCTCTTCCTTCTTCTTGTCCTTTAAAAAAAATATCCTTCTTTCCTTGACGCTTCCTGTTAATTTCCTGCTCCTAATGGGATACATGCATCTTGGATTGACCTTCCCTAGTGAAAGCTTGGTGCTCTTGATCCTATCAAGTATTATAGACAATGAGGTGCTTGCTTGCACTGGTTTTGGAAGATCAGTCATTTGCAACTCAAATGCTGATAAATGAACTCATTTGTGTCCAATTCAAAGAGACCATAATTATTACTTCACTAGCCCCCAAATTAATTGCAACCTGAGAGTCTGCCTTCAACAATCACAGAGGAAAAGCACTGTTTCAAGCATTTATGGCAATGAATATCAGATCGCTCATTTTGGATACCAGTTTGTTAAAGAAAATGGTGGTTATGCAAAGTATGCAAATGGGAACGAATGCAGTATGGGCTGGTGCCCCAGGGCTGCAGTTTGTTTGGCTATTGAGATACAGCAACAAAAAATTTTTTTTTATCGGATTGTCATCACCCGTTTCCCTCTGTCACAATTGCAAAGCAGTTCATTAGCGTCAGGAACCTGAAGGTTCTCTTCCTTTTTGGTTGCAACTGGAGAAGCAGGTAAAGGGCCGGAATGTGTAGTGCACTCTTTTTCCAAAAAAACGAATTTCCACAGGTTGATAGACTCTCCCACAAACTCTTCCAAATGGTGGTTGGGAAAGATAAGACATACAAGGAGCAAAGGATTTTTAAAGTTTTTTTTTTAATGTTTATTTTTGAGAGAGAGAGAGAAAGAGAGAGAGAGAAAGAGAGAGAGTGCGCACAACGTGGGTGGGGGGGAGAGAGGGAGACAGGATCTGAAGCAGTCTCAACGCTGTCAGTGCAGAGCCCAATGCAGGGCTCGAACTCATGAACCTAACTGTGAGATGAAGACCGGAGTGAAATCAGAGGCTTAGCCAACTGAGCCCCCCAGGCGCCCTGACACAAAGGATTTTTAAAGTGAAACGCATAAGAAAATGGATACAGGGTGGGAGGGAAGCCTTGCAGAGAATTGGCCTTGCATTTCTAATATTGCTCTGCTATTTTAACCATTAAAGTAATTGGCTTCATGAGGCATAGAATGTTGATTCCTGGCCCCTCTGAGGGAAATGTTAGCAAGTGAACAACGGAAAAAAGCCACAGAAGACGTATGACATATTAACGAATCAAAGTCACCCTCATTCCATGTCAAAATCTCCATTTTGGTGAATTACTAACTTTCTCTCTGGAGCTGTTTTGATCTTAGGAAATGAATAAAGTAAAGCGATGAATGGAATCATAAAAACCTGATCCTCAGTTTTGAGGCACTACCAGGCAGAGCTATAGGCTAGCTATACACTACAATCTAAAGAGAGGGGCACCTGGGTGGCTCAGTCTGTTGAGCATCCGATTCTTGATTTCGGCTCAGGTCATGTTCCCAGGGTTCCCAGGGTCATGGGATCGAGCTCTGAGTGCAAAGAGCAGTAGGCTCTGCACCGAGTGTGAAGCCTGCTTGGGTGGGATTCTCTCTCCCTCTGCCCCTCTCCTACTTGTGCTTTTTCTCTTTCTATTAAAAAAAAAAGGCTGTGACATAGAAGCTTGTTTATGAGACATAACTATTCTTCAACCAAAACACAAAGGCACCTATGCATCTGAAGACCTTGACATCCCCCCCCCCCAACCCCCAAGTCTGGGTTAGATGCCTCATTCCAGTTACAGGCTATTTTATATCATTTACGGTCTACATTCTTTATGTGTCTGAACCCTCCCAGCGGTTAAATCTACGAGGGTGTTCTCTACCCAACATCTTACATAGAACCTGGCATAAAGTTAAGTGCTCAATAAATATTTGTTGAATGAAGGGGCAAATGACCTGCTAGAAGCCCTTTCAAGAGAGGTATTATTTTATGTTCTCTAATTTTTAGTTTCTCAAATAATGTATGTGGTAGTGCCTGGCACAGAGTAGGTACTCAATGAATTTTAGTTTTAGTTTTTTTTCAAATTGATCTATGGAGAAGTAGGGGATATAAAAAAGTATAGAGAGATAATTTGAGTGGTTCTAGAGTTAGGAAAATACTGAGGTGCACTGCCTAAGTCCTACTCATACTTTAAAACTCAACACACGTGTCTATCTACCCACTGTTTCCCTAAAATTTTCAATTCCATCTGCCAAGAAATTTCCGTTGGGATAATCAGTTGTAGAAATGAAAGCAGAAGTCACTTAAAGCTTGTTATAGACAGCAGAAATTGAGAAGAGGACTACTTGCTTATTTCGGTATCTTAGCGCTCTGATCTCAGAGACCTCAGTTTCTTTTCTGCTTACAGGTTGTGTTGAGGACTAAAAGATTTTATATCTATATACATAGATTATACAGCTATCTATCTATCTATCTATCTATCTATCTATCTATCTATCTAGTGCACTTAGAACAGCATCTGACATAGAGAAAGTCCTACTCAAACTTATTTTATTATTATCATTACCGGCAGGTATAAAGCCTGGTGAAAAATGGGGAAGAAGGAACCGATTACCAAGAAAACTACATGAGAGTAGTAGAGCCCATGCCTGGCTGGTTTAGTGCTTTCCGCTCTGTGCTCCACATACTCCTTGAATTTAATATATGTTGATAATAATTGTTTGATGAATTAATGGTGTATTTTCAGTGGTCTGGGGAAGGAATGGTAAGAGGGTTATATGGTAGTTAGAAGTCCTAGCTCAAAGTAAGCCAGGAGAGAGGAGAACGACATTTCTTATGCCTGATCCTAAATATTTTCCTAAGCAATTTCTACCAGTCAGAAATTAATTTGAGATAAATTTCTTCTTCAAATACATCACCCTGGGAAAATTAAACAAGATTAGATTTATATCCTTTGCATGTCTGCTGCAAGGAAAACAAAGTCCTAAGTGTGGTTCGGAGATGCAAACACATAAGGTTAGGTCTCTGCTCTCAAGCATATTTTAATCTAGTTAATCAGTTATTATTTTAGTCAATCAGTTAGACTGCTTTTCCCTTAAGAGCTGAAATCAGTCACAAGGAAGGGTGGGAACATTGCTTGAAGGCGTCTTTGGAACATGGGACATGGGACATGAGAGAAGGTCTGGTTGGGTTTTTTATAGTGTGGGAAGTTGTACCACTAGAGAGCTATAAGTATTTTTGGTTGGAGGAGATCAACTTTGCTGCCTTTGGAATATGTCCAGGGCTCTCCATCGGTGAGATCAAACATCACCTTCCCAGATTTTCAGAGGCATACTGGTCAATAAATGCATGTATCTATGAGATATGAGAATGTATCTATGTAACAGCTATGAGAATTTTGACAAGTCATTTGAAATCCATGGTCACTAAATCCCAGTACAACTCTTTTGGTGCATGATTATACATGACAATAAAACCCCAAACCTTGTGACAAATCAAATGAAGTTTATTTTTAAAGCTATATTATATATATATTATATATATATGTTATATATATATATACACACACATATATTTGCGTATGTATATATATAGCTATATATTTATATGTTTGTATTATATATAATAATATATAATATATTAGAAATATATGTATCTATATGTATATTTAAATATATATATGGGTATATATATATATTGCCTTTCTTCTTCATCTACTGATACTCAGAATAAAATGACAGTCCAGCCATTTCAAGAGTGGTTCATATGTGCTGTGTCCTCGGGGCAAAGAGACCACATAGTTAAGTTAAATATCTTGTGTGCTAGATTAGAGTTCCAACCAAAGAATTATTTGTTACCTCAGTGTATTTAGACAAACCCTGCAAAGGGGGACTCAGGATAACTTGATAAGTTATCTGCCCTGGAATAGAATGGAAATTAGTGTAGTATTTTTTCTAAAAGTGTCAGTTATCTAAGTTGGCTTTTAAATTTCTGCCCCAGAACACACAAATGTGACACACTGGAGAGCAATACAGGGCTGGAAGGTTACTACCTGTAACAGCCTTTCTTTTCCTCTTTCCAGCCTTTGTTGCATCACTAAGATGGGATGTTTTATCCACTATGGGGTGATGAAACTTCTGCTTTATGACATTATCGAAGATCTGCGTACATAAAGAAGAGTAATGAAGTCATTTGGCTTACATTTTTGATACCATTTGTATTGCCTCTGTGCAGGGTTGAGTGAAGCAGTTTCTCTAGCTGCTGTAAGCAATAAACCTCTAACTGTTAAATGCTGACTCAACATAAGCGTGTTGGCAGAAGAACATGATTAACTTGAAGAGAAGCTAGTGTCAGCAAGAAGAAATACAACCACACATCCAAAAGGAATATGGAGTATTTACATGTGACATCTTCGGGAGCCATTGCAAATAGAAAGAGAAATATAGTTGTGTTACGTGGGAATAAGTGTAGTCTTTTGCTTCTGTCCTTGGCATTGCATATTTTGTCCTCCGTAGTCTCTTGTTGGTTCCATCACTACTGCATCCATTTTTGCCCCAGATGGTTCTGATAAGCCAATTAGTTCTTGGCATTCTTCTGGACTCGGGAGCTGGCATATTGTCGTCAGTCTTCAGGCAGGCATAGGTCCCAGGTTGGCTCAATCATATTGAAAGGAAGTACTTACATTTGATGGTGAGGGGAAGAGATTTCTCTTTCTCTGTTGGATTTGATCAAGGAAACATCTGTTTTACCACTGGCTGTTACTGTCACCTTATGACAGCCACCTTATGACCATAAAGGAAACCAGCCTTCAGATGTCACTGATGCTGAGGACAACATAGTAGAGACAGGAAAAGTTCCTGGATCCTTGAAGATATATTGAGCAACTGACTGACTGACGTGCCACACGCTCAGAGTTTGCTCTATCACTGGACTTCCATTATATGGCATAATAAATATTCTAACTGCTTAGGCCAGGTTAAGTTGAAATTTGCTTTACTTGCAGTTGAGGGCTTCCTTAACTGATACACATTTCTCTCACTTTGCCCTTAAACTGACAACTTTATATGAAGAACAGCCAGGGCCTTTTCATCTCTTTCAGTATGGACACATGCACCAAGGAAGTGCAGAGGCAGTTTGCCCCAGTGTGTGGTGCAGAGGGTTAGTTTTCCAGGGTGCATTTGCACAGAGAGTAGAAAGAATGGGCTCCTGTGCCTGGTAGATGTCATGGATATCCACACCAGGCACCTTTGATAATCTGAACTGGTCTGGATGAGACAAATACATTGAGGAGATTGGAGTACGGGATGATAGACTCTCCCACCACATCATCCATTTGTTCATTTGTGTGATCATTTATTTTGAGCCTGCTTTGTGCCTGGCTGGTGTGAGGCACCAAGCGTAGGAAAGATCTCACAGAATAGTGGAGAACCATGGAATGCCTGATATGAGGGATTGGAGATGGCATCTGAGCATGTGACAGCTAACCTGGCAACTGGAGGGTGAGGACGACTTAGCTAGAATAAGGAGAGGAGTGTGTGTGTGTGTGTGTGTGTGTGTGTGTCTGTGTGTGTCTGTGTGTGTCTGTATGTGTCTGTGTGAGTTTGAGTGGCAGGGAATGTGTTTTAGACAAAGGAAACACATCAGAAGACTGTGGGGGTGGACGCATGGTGCATTCTGGGGAATGGAAGCAGTTCAGATGGCTGTGGCTCCCTGTGTGAGGGAGGGAGATGTTAGAGGCTGGCAGAGTAGGTGGGGGTCAGATGAGGTAGGGCTTTGGAAGCTTGTTCAGTGTGTGCTTTATCTTAAGAGCACTGAATAGTATTGAGGCTCTAAGCAGAAGAATGCCATGGTCAATTTTCGTTTTCACAAGCTCTGGCTTCCTGTAGTATAAACAGTGAGTTGAGTGCAGCTAGATGGTTACAAGGAGCCCAGCCAGGAGACAGATGCAGAGGAGAAATGGCAAGGTGTGATGCATTCCTAACTTCTCCTTTCTGAAGCCATGGGTCTTGATTATAATTGCTACTTAAGAGAAAGGTGAATTGGGTTTATGGTGGTCAGTGTTTGATTTTCTTTGGTGTAACAGTGGCACGACCTCAGGCAAGTTACCTGAACTCTCTGAGTTTTGGTTTCATCAACTGTGCAGTTACAAAAACACCTACCTCAGAGGGTCATTGTGGAGAATTAAATAAGATAATATATTTATAGTTCTTGGTGTCATGCCTGAAACATGTTAGCCATTATAATTATTCATACGCAGCCTGATAAATATGTAAGAAGAGGGGTAAGAACAGAAGCAGAAGAAGAGTTAGTTTGGGAGTTGAGAGTAACACGAACATCATACTTTCTTTGGGAGCAGGACTTGTATTTATTATATAGGCAGGAAATTTCCAGTAATACTTGCTCTTGGAAGGCAAAAAATAGAAATCACGACAAAAATGACAATAGAAGGTGTGCTTCATTTTGGCTAAGGAGAAGAGGAGAGAAGGGATGTTGAGCTCACAGGGCAGGGAGAGGAGGAGGCCTGGCCCTGAGAGATGCTGGGAGCAAGGGCTTCCAGAACCTGTGACTTCCCTGCAGTGACAGCCTTCTTCAGAGACATACTTTGAAGCCCTGGATGAAAGCAGGAAACAGGTGTATTTGTTTTAGGGCAGGGGCTTTTGTTTGTTTTTTAAATCATGTAGAGCAGCTGCCATATAGGAGATACTGTATTCAACAAATATTTGTTGAATGAATGAATATGAGGAGATGCACACGCTTCTGCCAAGCTTTGAATTCTGGGGTCAGAATTTCTGCCTAAGGCATAGGTGCACGCTGGGTTGGGTTCCCTTCATTTGCCACCTACAAAGCAGCCTTGTATTTCTCTTGCAATTAATAGAGAAACTAATTAGAGAAGCTAATCAATGGCTGATGAACTGATTCATGCAGATAGATTTCTCAAGCCAGAGTTTGAAAGAAAAGAATGGATTCTTTCCTTGGGCGATGTAGGCAGCTATTTTTAGTCAGCAGGTGTTGCAGCTTTTAAGAGGCATTTGGCAGGGTTTCCTTCTACTTCCATTTCATCCAAAATATGTTACTTTCATCCTTTTCATTCCAGAAACATGCTGCTTTATGAGTGTTTACTGAGTAGAAAAGGGGATTGTGGGAAAGAATAATCAAGAAAAAATATATGAAGTGCTTTGCATGGAACCTGGCTCCATAGTAAATGGGCAGTAAATAAGAGAGGAGATGGAAATGCCATTCAGAGAGCGTGGGTGGAGGAAGGATGGCTGGTAGACGGTGCTCTCTGCTGAACATGGAGGAGGTTTCTTTGCATCACTGGAGATAATGCGTTGCTTTTGGCTTTCTTAGTCTGGATCAATTTCTGTACCCAGAGCCTTGGATTATAATTTAAGATGTCAATACTTATTACTCAGGAAAGGGCCAATCAGTTTTCTTTGTGCATTGGTTAAAAACAAATCCCTTCCAAATCAATGGGCGAAAAAATACAACAACTTAATGCTTCACACAGTTCTGAGATGAGAACTGGGCCTCCAGAACAGTTCTCTCCTATGATAAATTTCTAATCACACATGAGATTTGTGCCAGAGACTGATAAAGTGTAAGCCACAAATAGTAGTTTGCTCTATGTGCATATGTTCCACTGTGAGATGCCATACTTAGGTCTTGGATGAAGACAGCCTAGAAATGTCTTGCTTCTTGGAGAACAGTTGTGAAAGTCAATCAAATGTAAATATATAAGATATAAGATATATAACAAAAAGTATTTTAATACATTTCTATATATTATAAATATAAATAAATATTTATGTTTTGTACATAATATGCATATATATTATATCTATGTTTATGAAAAAAATACGTATATATGTGTATGTATGTGTGAGTGCTGTGCATATATATAGGCACATATATATAGAGAGAGACACAGAGAGACAGAGAGAGAGAGAGAGAGAGAGAGAGAGAGAGAGAGACAGGGAAAATTTATTTTAAAAAATCAGCTCATGCAATTGTAGGGGCAGGCAAGTCCAAAATCTCTAGGGCAGTACAGCAGGCTGGAAATTCAGACATATCTGCTACAGTCTTTACGCAAAATTATTTTTCCAAGAAATCTCAGTTTTGGCTCTTAAAGCCTTCAGTTGATTAGATGAGACCCACCCTTGTTATTTTTTTAATTAATTAATTAATTAATTATTAAGTTTACATCCAAGTTAGTTAGCATATACTGCAATAATGATTTCAGGAGTAGAATCCGGTGATTCATTCCCTACATGATACCCAGTGCTCATCCCAACAGGTGTCTTCCTTAATGCCTCTTGCCCATTTAGCCCATCCCCCCACCCACAACCCCTCCAGCAACCCTCAATTTGGTCTCCCTATTTATGAGTCTCTTAAGTTGCCTCCCCCGCTCCATTTTTATATTATTTTTGCTTCCCTTCCCTTATGTTCATTTGTTTTGTATCTTAAATTCCAACTATGAGTGAAGTCATATGGTATTTGTCTTTCTCTGACCGACTAATTTCACTTAGCATAATACACTCTAGTTCCATCCACGTTGTTGCAGATGGCAAGATTTCATTCTTTTTGATAACCGAGTAATACTACATTGTGTATATATATATATACCATATCTTCTTCATCCATTCATCTGTCAATGGGCATTTGGGCTCTTTCCATACTTTGGCTATTGTCAATAGCGCTGCTATAAACATAGGGGTGTATGTGCCCCTTTGAAACAGCACACCTGTATCCTTTGGATAAATACCTAGTATTGCAATTGCTGGGTCATATGGTAGTTCTATTTTTAATTTTTTGAGGAACCTCCATACTGTTTTCAGAATGGCTGCACTGGTTTGCATTCCCACCAGCAGTGCAAAAGGGTCCCTCTTTCTCCGCATCCTCGCCAACATCTGTCAGTTGCCTGAGTTGTTAACTTCAGTCATTCTGAGAGGTGTGAGGTGGTATCTCATTATGGTTTTGATTTGTATTTCCCTGATGATGAGTGATGTTGAGCATCTTTTCATGTGCCTGTTAGCCACCTGCATATCGTCTTTGGAAAAGTGTCTATTCATGTCTTTTGTCCATTTCTTCACTGGATTGTTTTTTGGGTATTGAGTTTGATAAGTTTTGTATAGATTTTGGATACTAACTCTTTTTTTTTTTTAATTTTTTTTTCAACGTTTATTTATTTTTGGGACAGAGAGAGACAGAGCATGAACGGGGGAGGGGCAGAGACAGAGGGAGACACAGAATCGGAAACAGGCTCCAGGCTCCGAGCCATCAGCCCAGAGCCCGACGCGGGGCTCGAACTCACGGACCGCGAGATCGTGACCTGGCTGAAGTCGGACGCTCAACCGACTGTGCCACCCAGGCGCCCCGGATACTAACTCTTTATCTGATATGTCATTTGCAGATATCTTCTCCCATTCTGTCGGTTGCCTTTTAGTTTTGCTGATTGTTTCCTTCACCATGCAGAAGCTTTTTATTTTGATGGGGTCCCAGTAGTTCATTTTTGCTTTTGTTTCCCTTGCTTCTGGAGACATGTTGAGTAAGAAGTGCTGCAGCCGAGGTCAAAGAGGTTTTTGCCTGCTTTCTCTTAGAGGATTTTGATGGCTTCCTGTCTTACATTTAGGTCTTTCATCCATTTTGAGTTTATTTTTGTGTATAGTGTAAGAAAATAGTCCAGGTTCATTCTTCTGCATGTTGCTATCCAGTTTTCCCAACACCATTTGCTGAAGAGATTCTTTTTTTCCACTGGATACTCTTTCCTGCTTTGTCAAAGATTAGTTGGCCATATGTTTCTGGGTCCATTTCTGGGTTCTCTGTTCTGTTCCATTGATCTATGTGTCTGTTTTTGTGCCAGTACCATACTGTCTTGATGATTACAGCTTTGGAATATATTTTGAAATCCAGAATTGTGAATGCCTCCAGCTTTGTTTTTCTTTTTAAGGATTGCTTTGGCTATTCCGGATCTTTTCTGGTTCCATGTGAATTTTAGAATTGTTTGTTCTAGCTCTGTGAAGAATGCTGGTGTTATTTTGATAGGGATTGAACTAAATATATAGATTGCATTGGATAGTGTCAACATTTTGAACAATATTTATTTTTCCAATCCATGAGCATGGAATATTTTTCTGTTTTTTTGTGTGTCTTCTTTAGTTTCTATCATGAGATTTCTATAGTTTTCACCTCTTTGGTCAGTCTTATTCCTAGGTATTTTATGGTTTTTGGTGCAATTGTAAATGGGATCGATTCCTTGATTTCTCTTTCTGTTGTTTCATTATTCATAGAAATGCAACCAGTTTCTGTGCGTTGATTTTATATCCTACTACTTTGCTGAATTCATGGATCAGTTCTAGCAGGGTTTTTGTTTTTGTTTTTTTGTGGAATCTTTCGGGTTTTCCCTATAGAGAGAGTATCATGTCATCTGCAAAGAGTGAATATTTTACTTCTTCCTTGCCAATTTGGATGTCTTTAATTTCTTTGTGTTGTCTGATTGTTGAGGCTAGGACTTCCAATACTATATTGAATAACAGTGTTGAGAGTGGACATCCCTGTCGTGTTCCTGACCTGAGGGGGAAAGCTCAATTTTTCTCCATTGAGGATGATATTAGTGGTGGGTCTTTCATGGCTTTTATGATCTTGAGGTATGATCCTTCTATCCTTACTTTCTTGAGGGTTTTTTTTTTCAAGAAAAGATGCTATATTTTATCAAATGCTTTCTCTGTATCTATTGAGAGGATCATGTGATTCCTGTCCTTTCTTATGTTAATGTGATGTATCACATTGATTTGCAGATATTGAACCAGCCCTCCATCCCAGGTATAAATCCCACTTGATCATGGTGAATATTTCTTTTAGTGTACTGTTGGATCCAGTTGGCTAGTGTCTTGTTGAGAATTTTTGCATCCATGTTCATCAGGGAAATTGGTCTGTAGTTCTCCTTTTTAGTGGTGTCTTTGTCTGGTTTTGGAATAAAGGTAATTCCGGCCTCGTAGAATGAATTTAGAAGTTTTCTTTCCATTTCTATTTTTTGGAACAGCTTCAAAAGAATAGGTGTTAACTCTTATTTAAATGTTAGGTAGAATTCCCTTGGAAAGCCATCTGTCCCTGGACTCTTATTTTTTGGTTTTTTTTTTATATTACTAATTCAGTTTCTTTACTGATTATGCATCTGTTCAAATTTTCTATGTCTTCCTGTTTCAGTTTTGGTAGGTTGTATGTTTCTAGGAATTTGCTTATCTCTTCCAGATTGCCCAATTTATTGCCATATAATTGCCGATAATATTCTCTTATTATTGTTTGTATTTCTGCAGTGTTGGTTGTGATCTCTCCTCTTTCATTCTTGATTTTATTTATTTGGGTCCTTTCCTTTTTCTTCTTGATCAGACTAGCTAGAGGTTTATCAATTTTGTTAATTTTTTCAAAGAACCGACTCCTGGTTTCATTGATCTGTTCTACTGTTTTTTTTTTTTTTCAATAGCATTGATTTCTGCTCTAATCTTTATTATTTCCTGTCTTCTGCTGGTTTTGGGTTTTATTTGCTGTTCTTTTTCCAACTCTTTAAGATGTAAGGGCAGGGAAATACAAATCAAAACCAGACTCAGATATCACCTCACGCCAGTCAGAGTGGCCAAAATGAACAATTCAGGAGACTATAGATGCTGGAGAGGATGTGGAGAAACGGGAACCCTCTTGCACTGTTGGTGGGAATGCAAATTGGTGCAGCCACTCTAGAAAACAGTGTGGAGGTTCCTCAAAAAATTAAAAATAGACCTACCCTATGACCCAGCAATAGCACTGCTAGGAATTTACCCAAGGGATACAGGAGTACTGATGCGTAGGGGCACTTGTACCCCAGTGTCTATAGCAGCACTCTCAACAATAGCCAAATTATGGAAAGAGCCTAAATGTCCATCAACTGATGAATGGATAAAGAAATTGTGGTTTATATACACAATGGAGTACTACGTGGCAATGAGAATGAATGAAATATGGCCCTTTGTAGCAACGTGGATGGAACTGGAGAGTGTGATGCTAAATGAAATAAGCCATACAGAGAAAGACAGATACCATATGTTTTCACTCTTATGTGGATCCTGAGAAACTTAACAGAAACCCATGGGGGAGGGGAAGGAAAAAAAAAAAGGTTAGAGTGGGAGAGAGCCAAAGCATAAGAGACTGTTAAAAACTGAGAACAAACTGAGGGTTGATGGTGGGTGGGAGGGAGGGGAGGGTGGGTGATGGGTATTGATGAGGACACCTTTTGCGATGAGCACTGGGTGTTGTATGGAAACCAATTTGACAATAAATTTCATTAAAAAAAGATGTAAGGTTAGGTTGTATATCTCAGACCTTTCTTCCTTCTTTAGAAAGGCCTGGATTACTATATACTTTCCTCTTATGACCACCTTTGCTGCATCCCAGAGGTTTTGGGCTTTAGTGTTATCATTTTCATTGCCTTCCATGTACTTTTTAAATTCCTCTTTAATTTCTTGGTTAACCCATTCATTCTTTAGTAGGATGTTCTTTAATCTCCAAGTATTCATTGTTTTTCCAATTTTTTTCTTGTGGTTGATTTCGAGTTTCATAGTGTTGTGGTCTAAAAATATGCACGGTATGATCTTGATCTTTCTGAACTTCTTTTTTTTTTTTAAATTTTTTTTTTTCAACGTTTATTTATTTTTGGGACAGAGAGAGACAGAGCATGAAGGGGGGAGGGGCAGAGACAGAGGGAGACACAGAATCGGAAACAGGCTCCAGGCTCTGAGCCATCAGCCCAGAGCCCGACGCGCGGCTCGAACTCACGGACCGCGAGATCGTGACCTGGCTGAAGTCGGACGCTTAACCGACTGCGCCCCCCAGGCGCCCCAATCTTTCTGAACTTCTTGAGGGCTGATTTGTGTCCCAGTATGTGATCTATTCTGGAGAATGTCCCATGTGCACTTGAGAAGAATGTGTATTCCTTTGCTTTAGGATGAAATGTTCTGAATATTATCTGTTAAGTCCATCTGGTCCAGTGTGTCATTCAGAGCCATTGTTTCCGTGTTAATTTTCTGTTTAGATAGTCTGTCCATTGTTGTAAGTGGGGTGTTGAAGTCCTCTACTATTTTGGTAGTATTATCAATTAGTTTATTTATGTTTGTAATTAATTGATTTATATATTTAGGTGTTTCATGTTGGGGGCATAAATGTTTACAATTGTTAGATCTGCTTGATGGATAGACCCTTTAATTATGATATAATGCCCTTCTTCATTTCTTGTTGCAGTCTTTATTTTAAAATCTAGAGTGTCTGCTGTAGGTATAGCTACTCTGGCTTTCTTTTGGTGACCATTAGCATGATAGATGGTTCTCCATGCCCTTACTTTCAATCTGAAGGTGTCTTTAGGTCTAAAGTGTGAGACCCACCCTTATTATTAAGGGTAATCAACTTAAAGTCAACTGATTGTAAATATCAATCACATCTATAAATACATTGATAGCAGCGTCCAGAATGGTGCTTGACCAAATAACTGGGCACGATAACCTAGCTGAGCTGACATGTAAAAGTTAATTTTACACAGTTATGTCACAGTGATGGTGATGATGATGGTGATAGTGATGTTTGTAGCCCTCAGGTGTCTTGGCATTGCCGTGTATCAGTCACGTGCCAGGTGCCTTACATCTCTTATCCTGTTCAATCCTCTGAAACCTTCATCTCCATTTTATTTTGTTTTTTATTTTTTTAAATGTTTGTTTATTTTTGAGACAGAGAGAGAAACAGAGCACAAGTGAGGGAGGGACAGAGAGAGAGAGAGAGAGAGAGAGAGAGAGAATCTGAAGCAGGCTCCAGGCTCTGAGCTGTCAGTACAGAGCCTGATGCAGGGCTCGAAACCATGAACTTGTGAGATCATGATCTGAGCTGAAGTCAGACGCTTAACTGAC
Source organism: Prionailurus bengalensis (assembly GCF_016509475.1). Taxonomy (NCBI): domain Eukaryota; kingdom Metazoa; phylum Chordata; class Mammalia; order Carnivora; family Felidae; genus Prionailurus; species Prionailurus bengalensis. The sequence continues at coordinate 106,316,935 of NC_057349.1, forward strand.
CAAGCCACCTAGGCACCCCTTCATCTGTATTTTATTTTATTTTATTTTATTTTAAAATTTTTAATGTTTATTTATTTTTGAAAGAAAGAGGCAGAGTGCAAGCAGGGCAGGGGCAATGAGAGGGAGTCACAGAATCCGAAGCAGGTTCCAGGCTCTGAGCTGTCAACACAGAGCCTGACGTTGGCTCAAACTCATGAACTGAATGACCTGAGCCGAAGTCAGACCCTTACCTGAATGAGCCACACTGGCACCCCCATCTCCATTTTAAAGATGAAGCTATTGAGTCGGAAAGGTTGCAAATTGTTTTAAGTCACATAGACCCTGAATAACATTGCTGGAGCTTGGTTTTGAAGCCCGTGCTATTATGTGGCATTGTATACAACAGATATTAATTGATACCACTCTGTCTCCTCCTGGTGACAGAAACCTAACTCAAGCTGGGATGCAGTTTATTGTCTCATGTGTTGGGGAAGGCAATGGTGACTAGCTTTAGGCACAGCTGGATCCAGGGGCTGAAAGGATGTGGTCAGGACTCTGCCTTTTGCTCCATCACTTGGCTCTTTTTAATTCCTTTTAGTTTTATTCTATAGAGAGGCCTTCACCATGAGGAAGGCAGGATTTACATCTTCTGACTCGGCAAGCACAGTAGATAGGAACTTTGCTTTTTTATAGCCTTATAGTAATTCCAGAAAATGACTTTGGCCTGGCTTGGGTTATGTACTTATTCCTGGTCTAGTTCCTAGGTCCAAAACATGCAGCTCTGTAGTTGGGACTGCCTGCTTTGACTCTTGGTTGGAAGGCATCGTGATGGAAGGCCACACTAGAACCAGTGGAATGAGGGAGGGCACTGCCGTACTGAAACCTCCCGCCACTGACAGTTCCTCGTGGACATTTCCTCGGAAAGGAAACTCACCCCAGACCCTCCTTGGACTGGACTGTGTGTGACAGTTTTATGTTACCCAGTGATAGAAGTTCCTTGAAGCCATTTTTGTGGGAACACTGTTTTTAGTGCCTTGGCGTATTTGAAAGGAAAGCCAGCTCTAACCTATATAGAATTGAAATATAGAAGTTTTAATTTTTTTTCTGTGATCTGAAGCACAGGACCTAAGCAAACTTCTTTTCTAAGCTTTAATCCTAAATTAGCTTCTGAGTAGATACCCAAACATCAAAGGCTTCGGGAATGTAATGGTGCAACCTAATGCTCATGTCCCTTCATCCTTTCTAACTGAAAATCACAGACTACCTTGAAATATGGTTGTTTGTATTCCAATCTGATCTTTCTTCGATTGTGGGTGATTAGGGGGCAGGGCCCAATCTTATTTCTTTTAGTAACTCTACAGTTCCTGGCACAGATTTCTGTCACGGTGAGCACTCAGTAAGTACTTCTGAGCAAGTGAATGAATCTGAGTCATTATGGAGTAAAATAATCCCTTGTGTGCTGCACTCAGAGTTTTCTGGGGTAAGTTTTTAAAGGAGCATAGCACAGAACAGTGGTTAAGGGCAGTGGTCTGGGTCAGACTGCCCGCATTTGAATCCTTTACCCTGTCTTTTTGCAAACCTCCATACCCCATCTATCAAATAGAGATTATGATAGTATTGACTGCACAGAGATCTTATGAGGATCTATCGTAAGCACTTGGTCCATGGTTAGTATTCAGTAAAAGTTAGCTAATAGAACTATCATTATTTGGTTGTTTTTGATGCTAGGAGGTCACCAGGCCTTGTTTGAGCCTGCAAGCATTTAATTTGTTCTGCTCGTAGTGGTGCCTCTGTCACATCAGAGCTTAAGTCTATTCTTGCTTGCGTTGCAAAACAAAGAAGTATCTTTCAAATCATAGCTTTCTCTTCCTCTTCTATTAAGAACAGTACTAGGGTTTGCACAAATAAAGCTGTAACAAAAACAAACGCACAATCAAAGAAGACTAGTGTACAGATGGTTGTTGTCTACGAGTCCCAGTCTCAGAAATTTAGCATGGGAAAGCTGCAGCTGGTTTGTTTGGTGATGCCCAAGGACACTCCTCCTCAAATTGCCAGATCTATTTTCATGGTGAATGTGGCCCATTTCTAAGTTAATGGTCGACTACTGGCTTTAAGTCTGTCAGGTTTACCCATGTATGATTCAGTCACTGCCTGGTACATCATTTAATTATCTTTGCGCCCAAAATGGGTCTGAGTCACCCAAAGGGTTTTTCACCTTGCAGGTAGATGGAGTGAGTCCTAAGGGTGAATTATCTGCTTAATTGTTGCTATTGGTTTCTGAGAAACTATGGATAAAGAGGTGCCTCCAGATCAAGGTGGGCAAATACCCTTATTGTTTTTTACTATTGCTGCCTAATGCCGTTTCAGATTTTTTTCAGCTATTATTATCTTCACTGTTTCACAGTGACGGAAACCAAAGAAAAAAAAAGTTTAAGATAACAGAGCAAGTAGCCAAGCTAAGATTTGAATTCAGTTGGCTTTAGAGTCTGTTATCTTAACCTCCATACTACCTACAAATATGTCAAAAAAGAACACCTTTTAAAGCCTCTTGTGGTCTCTACCCCAAAAAATTAACTTTCTGTACCCAAATCCAAGATGAAAAATGCTAAGTGAACCAAATCTCAGACAGATTGAGGATTTTCTTCTCGCAAAACCAAGACATTCAAATCCTTCATTTCTAAAAACTCATTTTGTGGTATAACTTGGTGCTGTGTGAACTGTGTCTTTTCAAGGATTATATGAAGTTTTGGGGAAATGAATATCATTGGGACTTTCAGAAACTGGAGTAACTTGATGTTCGGTCCACGTTTACTCTGGAGGCAGTTGGAAATGAGAACTTGAGAAGGCCCTTCTGAATGTATGTGATCCAGATTCCTGGGCTGGGCAAGCCAGTAGTTTTCCTGTGGCCCATCATCCTCTGCACTTATTCTCTGTAGCCTCCCTGCTGGGCTTCTCAGAAGGTGCTGCTCAGAAAGCTTGTGGTAACAAAACCAATTTCTGATGATTTCACTCAAGCTCTAAGGACAAGCTTAGAACTTGTTTGATTTCTGCCTTTCGTGCTTCATAACTAGGAATTGCATAGACTTCTCCTGATCCTTGTGAAATGAATATGATGCATTATTTAGATATGTCACAGATGGGAATAGAGCACTTATAATGATAGTCAATCCTTCTCTCCTTCCACTCGCCACACCTCATAAGGCCCCATGGACGTTATACACTGTTAGGACTTATAAACCTTGTGTATTTATATCTGAGGTCATTTCTCTGTGCATACTATAGTCAGTATTTAGACTTCTTTTCTTCTCATTTTTCTCCCTTTCAACAAAAGCAAGCCCTATGAAGCACTCCAAATGATATTGTTTAGAGTAGCAAATTATCTTTAAAACATAATACTTAAGGGCCTCTCATCTTCTTTTAAGCATGTATTTTTTTTTAAAGAAGGTATATCACACTCACAATATTTCTGAGTAAGCATAGATGTCTTGTGATATAGTGGTTGCCATGGTAATTAATCACCTCCTAAAAAGAATAGTGGAGAATATAAATCCATGTAAATTACTCAGAACACTAGTTAGAACAGCCCCCTGGGCACCTCAGTTTATGAGGAATTTCAGAAAAAAAAAAGAAAAAAGGATGTTTTCCTCTTTTTTCTTTCATGGAAAGAGGGATAGAGAAAGCTGCTTTTGTGCTCTGATGGCCTGGCCCTTCCCTTCCATTGGCGGGTGCCAGAAGGTTGCAGAGCAGGAAGGCAGTCACTCTAGCTGACAGAGAGGGCTCTTGTGATAACACATTGCAAAATACACACGGGCATGGCGGGGTCCATGACTTTATGAATATTCTGCTTTCAGATTCTAAATCGCCTGTGCACTTTCTAGGACCTCGTGAGAACTCAGAGCTCAGTGCTCACTCCTTTGGCTGATGTTTTTCTGCTTGTCTTGACCTAGGTCTTCTTTCACATTGAAGTGGAATTTGCCACTGACTTCTATTCAATATAGATAACAGAAGTGGAAATTACTTTAAAGGTTGACTGTTGAGTGGGGGCCTGCTGAGACAGAGCAAGGCATTGTGGAGGAACATTCTTTAACTACAGGAAAAGGGCTCAAAGGAGAGTGAGCAGCTAAAGGGTGATTTCCAAAATTTCAACTATGATGAGCAGTGCCATCTGCTCATAGGATAAGGTTTGCCTTTTCACCTTGCTTCTTGTAGGTGAAACCCGTAACTTCCAATCCTTTTAGAGACAGTCTTCCTTCAGAGGTGTTGGTGCAATGTGGTGTGGCAGGTGTAGAGCCATTCCTGACTGAAAGGATTTTTTATAGAAAAGCCAATGGAAACAAGTGAATATGGTGGAGGTATTTTTGACTAGGATGATTCAAGGAATCCTATTAAGAAGATATTCTGTGACAATATTGGGAAGAGAAATTTTGATTAAGGAATATCTGATAACTATTAAAGATACACTTAAAAAATAGATTAATAGTCATAAAGGGAAACCTCAATACTTCATGTGTAGGTTTACCTCACTTTATGGAAGGTATTTTTTTTAATATAATTGATTGTCAAGTTAGCTAACATATAGTGTAGATTGGTAGATTACTGTGATTCATCGCTTACATACAACACCCGGTGCTCATCCCAACACGTGCCTTCCTCAATGCCCAGCACCCTTTCCCCACTCAGGCCCCGCCCCCACCCCACCACCCATCAACCCTCAGATTGTTCTCCGCATTTAAGAGTCTCTTATGGTTTGCCTCCCTCTCAGTTTGAAACCATTTCTTTCCCCCGTTGTCCTCTGTTAAGTTTATCAAGTTCCACGTATGAGTAAAAACATGATATCTGTCTTTCTCTGACTGACTTATTTGACTTAGCATAATACCCTCCAGTTCCATCCATGTTGTTGCAAATGGCAGGATTTCATTCTTTTCTCATTGCCGAGTAGTATTCCATTGTATATATAACCACATCTTCTTTATCCATTCATCAATTGATGGACATTTGGGCTCTTTCCTTAATTTGGCTATTGTTGAAAGTGCTGCTGTAAACGTTGGGGTACATGTGCCCCTATGAATCAGTACTCCTGTATCCTTTGGATAAATTCCTAGTAGTGCTATTGCACTACTAGGGTAGTTCTATTTTTAATTTTTTGAGGAATCTCCACACTGTTTTCCAGAGTGGCTGCACCAGCTTGCATTCCCACCGACAGTGCAAGAGGGTTCCCATTTCTCCACATCCTCACCAACACCCTTTTTTCCTGAGTTGTTAATTTTAGCCACTCTGGTGTGAGGTGGTATCTCACTGTGGTTTTGATTTGTATTTCCCTGATGATGAGTGACGTTGAACATCTTTTCATGTGTTTATTGGCCATCTGGATGTCTTCTTTGGAAAAGTGTCTATTCATGTCTTCTGCCCATTTCTTCACTGGATTATTTGTTTTTCGAGTGTTGAGTTTGGTAAGTTCTATATAGATTTTGGATACTAACCCTTTATCTGATATGTCATTTGCAAATATCTTCTCCCATTTATGGAAGGTATTTTTAAAAGTTATATAAAGGGCTCCTGGCTGGCTCAGTCAGTAGAGCATGTGACTCTTCATCTCAGGGTCATGAGTTTGAGCCCCACGTTGGGCGTGGAGCTTACTTAAAAAAAAGTCATTTATAAAGTGAATTTTAGTCTCAATAAATGCCAAGTTGTTTTCGGTAGAACTCATTTCTTAGTTATGAAAGTTATAATTTTGGTACAATATTTGGTTAGGATAGAAATATCAAACATGAGAGCAAGATAAAGTATTATATTTAGTAGTTTCATTTAGATGAAAACAATTCTTGGGGTGCCTGGATGGCGCAGTCGGTTAAGCGTCCGACTTCAGCCAGGTCACGATCTCGCGGTCCGGGAGTTCGAGCCCCGCGTCGGGCTCTGGGCTGATGGCTCAGAGCCTGGAGCTGTTTCCGATTCTGTGTCTCCCTCTCTCTCTGCCCCTCCCCCGTTCATGCTCTGTCTCTCTCTGTCCCAAAAATAAATAAACGTTGAAAAAAAAAATTTAGATGAAAACAATTCTTGGAAAAAATAAATGAAAATGATTTTTTTCTGATTTTGTTGAATAAAACAAATTTCAAGATACGAAATTTTTTCATGTCTGACTCAACAATAAGAAACAGAGTTAATGTCACAGTGTAGCCCACAGAGCCTGCTGGCATGAAAACTCACTTAGCCACTGTCAAATAATTTGTACGCAAATTCTATGCCAAGGAAACTTACCATTCTATTCCACTGAACAGAGTTTACTCTCTGGCAAATATTATAGCTTACTTTTTACCTCCTTTAGTACCCCTTGCATTAAACAAGTCTGAATACAAGAAGAGAGTTCTAATTTTTTCAGTATTTTAGTCAATGTTAGGACTTCTAGCCACGAGACATGGTAAGACAGAGTACCACAACTGGAGCCATAGAAAGGGAGAAAAATTCAAGATCAGTTATAGTAATTGTAGTGTGTCAGATCAAAGCCAACAGAATTAGATTTTATGTCATCTGTGTAAATATTTATCTCTTATGGGAGGGATCTATCCTCTCAGCTGAATAATGTCCAAATAGTTTCAGTATACAGTGCATCACTGCAAAGTTAACCAGGCCATTGTGACCTCTCCCTCACTTCTCAAAATTTTCTATTAACCATGTCACTAGTGGATATACTGTGATTGAGTTACAGGAACCAACAATTTATGAACATCTACCAAGTGCTGGATAACGTTCATTTGCTTTAGTCTGTACACCAAGCTAGCGCAGGTTATCAGTTACCAAGTGAGGAAACAGGTTCAGAGGAGTTACATAAGTTCTTCAAACTCATGTGGACAATACCATAGTTGAGATTTGAACCCAGGTGTCTTTTTATTAGAAAACCCCTTTTCTTTCTGTACTTAATACTTTTCAAGTGTCTTAGACAGTAAATTCTTCTTTTTATCCTGTATGAAACTTTCCCAGGAACAGCCTTATGCTTAACCATTAGGAGCAATGACCGAGTCCTTCAGATGTATTAAGCCTTCATTATTGGGAGAAAGCACATCACTGTTGGTGGAAACCCTGAAGTATCTTATCAGAGCTTTAGGATTCTGAGAGGACTTGATGGGAGACTTACTGCCCAGGTGGTCTGGGAGGCTGGGCGTCTATGCAACTTAGAAAACCGTGTGTTTGTTAAACTCATCTTAAAACAGGTAATAGAGTAGGTACATGCTCAATAAAATAGCAGAACTTTCTGACTAATCTCAAATGAAGATAGTGGTTTCTGTGACCTAGTGTAAATGTACACCACACTGGGGAAGCAAGCTCCATAGAGTGCATGAATTTAATTTTTAATGTGTTTCTCATCTGGTGAATGGCTCTACTCTGTGTTTCTTTTCTCGACTCGACCTATTTTGTGTCACACCAGTCCTTCAGTGAGGTGTACTGACCATCTATCTCAGTTCAGGACAGGATCATAACTGTTTCTGTGTTAGCAATATTGAAGTTAATAGAGGTGGGGAGAGTTGATCGCAAAATTGGCAGTCAGGAATTCCAAATGGCATTCCTAATTGCTGACTTTGGAAAAATCACTTATTTAGGATTATGACTTTTAGCCAAATGGGATAATATAGTTTCTTTCTTTAAATCTTTTTTGATTTTTTTTTCTTTCTAGTCTCCTTCTTTATTTTCTTTTTATTTTTTTTTTAAGGTTTATTCATTTTTCAGAGACAGAGAGACAGAGTGTGAGCGGGGGAGGGGCAGAGAGAGAGGGAGACAGAGAATCTGAAACAGGCTCCAGGCAGCACAGAGCCCGACTCGGGGCCCCGACCTCACTGACGGTGAGATCATGACCTGAGCTGAAGTCTGACGCTTAACCGACTAAGCCACCCAGGCACCCTTTTCCGTCCCCTTCTTGAACCTTTTAAGTCCCGGGATTTCAAAGCACTCTTCCCAGAGGAAGGCAATGTTTATTTCCCAGGGGTCACACTGATTCCATGAAATATCCCATTGTGGGACTTTGTTTTTAATTTGGTCTTCTTCTGTTTCTCAAAGTTTATCTCCCCCTTCTTTCTCATTGGGCCTGTAATACTTTTACGTTCACCACTTAAATATAAGTGGTGATCAAAGAAGTCTGTCAAACTTAGATGTGTGTCTAAATAATTATTTGGAAGCTATTACTTAGTCAGTAATGATCAAGTTGTGCCCCATGTCTTCCTAATGTATTTATTTTTTTGTTTTGCTGAAGTACCGTAATAGTTCTTTTGGAGTGGATAGATGAGTGATCAACTTTCAAAATCCTTGCATTAAAAAAATGTCTTTTTTCCCCTTGAATGCTGGTCTGGCTGAGTCCAGGTTTTATACTTAAATTTGTTTTCCATCAGAACTTTGAAGATACTGTTCCATTTTCTTTTAGCATATAATGTTGCCTTTGAGAATTCTCAAGTTAAAATGAGCCTTGTTCCTTTTCAGGAAACCTGGTTTTCTCTCTGGGAGCTTTTAGGAACCCCTCTTTATCCTTGGTATTGAAATTTTATCACATTGTGTCCACATGTGGACACAAAAATTCATTCTGCTGAGCACTTGATAGACAGTGGCAATTTGAACACAGGTCTTTCTTTCATTTTGAGAAATCTTTTCTGTTCTCTATCTTCTTTGGTCTTGAAATTTCTACTAGGTAGATGTTAAAACTTTATACCTCTGTCTAGTCCTAAATTTCTCTCACCTACTTTGCATTTTTTTTTTTGTATGTGTGTCTCTTTGCAGTGTCTGTGGGGCATTTTTGGCTTGATCTCACTTGCTAATTTATTCTAAAAGTAGTGTCCATTTTGCCATTAAGTATATTTATTGATTTTTAATTTTTATAAACATTTCCCCCCAAGAATCTCAAATTATTTTTTAGACAGTATAATATTATTTTGAGGTGCAATAGCCTATCTTATTCATATGAGGATATCTACTCTACAACCTATTTTCATTATTCATACTAGTTATGTTCTATAAAGTCATCATGAATTAGTAAATTAGCAAGTACTGAATTAGTGAATATTGAACCATTGTTGTTCCTAAGGGAAATGCAGGATTAGGTGCCTGTGAGCTCCTGGTCATGTTTCCATCAACTCACCAATAAGTAACCTTCTTTTATGGATGTTCTTGTTTATGAGCCCTTATTTAATATGTACTATTGAATCATAAACATTTAACTTACAGCCAACAATACTATAACTCATGCCTTAATGAAGTTTATTGAACACATGTATTTTCTCTCTAAAGCATGTCACAGCCTTTTGGTACTTAGAAACACTAGACAGCACTTCAGTGCTATACTTGGGGGCCATTTTAAATAGAGAAATCACCAACAAAAAGCACAAAAATGTGAAAAACGTGGCACTCAATACACCACAAAAAGACACTTGTCTAGAGTATGAGAGCTGAAACACAAAAATAGAGTGTTGCCTTGTTTTCACCTAGTTGGAATGTGCACATCAGGGGACTCAAAAATTTCACCCCTCTATATATGTCTGTGATTGACTTTGGAAGCACCATGAGTGTTGACTTGGGGATTACAAATACATTTTGTCAAATAGGCATATTCACAAACATGGGATCCACAAGTGTGAGGGTCAACTATACTTATTTCAAAGTCACCTTCTCTTTATTCTGTTAAGTCGTTTCTTTAGATGTTTGTGGTTTTCTTTATTCAATTTGGTGCCTTCTCTCATGGGGTTGGTTTTCTGAAAGCATTTGGTAATTCTTGTGTGTGTTCATTTTTATATTTGAGATTCCTTGCTTACTTACTGTAAATAATGTTTCTGTTTACCAGAATCTGCCTTCGTTGTCAGAGGGGGAGAGCTGGGATATGCTGCCAGGTGTGGGGTTCAAATGCTCCTTATCTGGTTGTGGGGATTCTGTATTCTTTTTGGGCACTGACAATCCAAGTCCCTCTCCAGTCCACTAACCTCACAGGCCCAGGGATAGATGCTGCTGCTACCGCTGCTGGTGGTGGGGTCGTGAAAGGTGGGAGAGTGGGGTCAGCCGAACTGCTTACCAGCGAATGACTGAGGCACTTTCCTCAGGATTCTTTCCTGCTACTTTGTCTGTCATCCCTGAGTTTTGAGTGCCCTAGAGTTGCTCTAACCTTTGCAACTGATTTCTCCTCCATGTGGTCAGGGTTGTGGTTTTTCCTATCAGTATGATTCTGTCAGTCTTTCATTTCTGGAAAGCCTCAAAATTTCTGCCCATCAATTCCACTCATTCTTATTTTCCAGCACTGTTGTGAATTCATTCTTTTTAAAAACAGATTTTCTGGTATTTTTAGGAAATTGAGGTGGGAGTAGATAGGCATAAGGGCTTAGTCTGTCATTTTGATCGAAATCCATACTATTTTATGTAAAAAAAAATAACAGTTGTTTTTAAAAGAAAATTTGTATTTTTCAGATGTTCCAGATGAAAATGTTTCGATTCTGGATTTCAAGGAATGATTGTATGGAATTTTTTTTATTGATGGCTTATGTGGGAATCTATAAGAACACATCAATAGATTCTAATTTGTAATTGTTACTATTGTATTCACTATTGTATGGATATTTTTATCTTCATAATTGTTTTAAAATACTTTACTAAATATATTTTTATATGGGTACCTTCTGTATTCTAATATATTTGTATCATAACAGTGATGCCAGGCATTTTTTGGTTCATTATCTCATTTAATTCTCACAGATACTTTTTTTTTTAATGTTTATTTATTTTTGAGAGCCAGCAAGCGAGTGGAGGAGGGGCAGTGAGAGAGAGAAAGACACAGAATCCCAAGCAGGGGCTCGATCTCATGAACGCTGAGATCATGACCTGAGCCAAAATCAAGAGTTGTATGCTCAACTGGCTGAGCCACCCAGGCGCCCCTCATAGAGGTCTTATAAGGCAGTGGCTGTCGTTTTCATTTTTGAGGGTGAGGAAACAAGTTCACTAACTTCAGTTTCCAAGTAGGTCTCAAATATGTATTGGAGCTGGATCTGACCTATTAGCTTTCTGGCTCTAAGTTCATCAATGCATTACACTCTTATGGAAGATTGGCACCTGTTCCACAGTCCTAATTATTAGCTCACAGTGTATGTGCTCGTGCACATAAAAATCAGGAATATATGCAACGCAACATGAGAAATTGGATGTACATCGGAGGAACTGTGTGATAAACATTTAGACATATGCTACAGCCTTCTGTTCTTGGATTCTTCTTCACGTTGGAATGAATAACTGTTTAAAAGTTCACCTTTCTAAAAACAAATTAATGATCAATTTAGTGTCATTATCGACCATTAAAAAATTCCTTTCCAATTTAAGGCATAGCAATCAAACATTTATTTAAAGAAAATAATTCTGCTCTCCTCAGGGTTTTTCATTTGAATGATAAGATAATAAATCAGGAAATACTGTACATAGCAAGCCTCTAGCTCAGAAGAGCTCAGAAATTCTCCGAACATCTGTATTGCAAAAACTTAGAGGACTTAATGATTGGATTTAAGTTGGAAAAATCCTGCAGCTTTCATCTATAGAGATGGTGAGTACATTAGGTAAAAGCAAGAAGATCTCAACTTCTAACTTTTCCACTTTGAGCTGTTCAAACTCAGCATGAACTCAAATTCAGGAAGGTTCCCTGAGAACATGGCCTGAACAGGGCCTCATGCTATAGCCTCTCCTCTTCTTCCCCTCTCTTCCTGATTGGAAGAGAAGAGTTAGATCCCACACATGCTTTGGGGAGAAAATTTCTTCTCTGTGAGTCACTGAACCATTTTTAGAGACTTATTATTATTATCTATCTATCACATAAAGAGACATAAAAATTAAATAGGAACCTATAGAAGTCAGGCCTTGGGCAATAAGCCTAAAAACAAACCTGTGTTCCATGACTCCGTTATCTCTTTAGGTTGTTTTGTGTGTGTGTGTGTGTGTGTGGAGTTAGGGAGGAGGTGATTTATTGAAATCCAAAGGTTTCTGTCTCTGCCAAATACTAGTTGCTAATCTGTTCATCTAAGTCATCTGAGAAACATCACTCAGAAATAAGTCTCACTGAAATGAAGTTGGATTGTTTGTTTCACAGGACTAGAAAAAAAATGTCAACTTTCTTGATTTGGTGCATACTACCACACTACATCATGTTTACATTAATAACTAAATCTCACTGTTCTGAGTCTCACCTTGTTCCAACAGAAGCTGCAGTCTCTTGCACTAAACCTTGGAGAGTTGCCTCACATGTCTCACAGTCAGTCAGGACTCCCCTGCCTCTGGCTTCCTTGTCCCTTCTGCACAGAGCCTCTTGCCCCTCAGTCTACCCTCCTCCCCTGACTGGCACTCCCCTAGCTGGAGGAGCAGATTCCTACTGTCATTTTGGCTTCTGACAAGCTTCTACTTGCTCAGATAGCTTGGCCAAATCTCGGGAAGTGGGAAGGAAGATGTTTCTTCCTCTTGAAAATCCCAGAACAAGGGATCTTGGGCCCAAACTGTGGCTGAGTTTAGTGCAATGGCTTTGCCAGGTCACATATAAATTATTTTCCTGCCTGGGGTTTGTACTTATCACCAGGTAGCTTTGTCTGAATGGATTTAAGGACCAGCCTACTGAATGCGGCACTCAAACTTGCCTCTCCTCTCAACCTTCAGACCCTTTGCCTTTCCTATGTTAGACACCTTTTGCCCTGAATGTGGATTTTCTTTTGTGGGCAGTCCCCACTGTCCTCTCTGTACCCTGGCATCCTTTCCTTTTGCTCCTTAAGTTCTGCCAGACATCCCTGTGTAGGCCTGAGCTCTAAATGGAGATATGATTCACGTGTGTCCCACCCCACCTCCCCCAAGGACTTTCAGCCCTAATGTAAATCAGTGGATGCAAATAGGTACTTTTGAGAACAAGTGTCAGTTAGCTTTACTTCCCAGACAGATCTGAGTCTCACTTCAGCCCAGCCAAGTACTGCATGTTAATTTTTGCATTTATTTCTTTTCCCCACAAGCTCTTCCTCTTGTATTTTTGTGGTTACACAGAACATTATAGTCCGCTAAGATTCTGTGGACATCCTGGAACTTGATCTACAATGCCCAATTAATCTTCAACATTTTCTGACACTCACGGAGAGTTACTCAAAAATTTCGGAGCCAGTTGGAATCCAAAGGACTTTCATCTGAGTAAGTTTCCTGAGAAGTGCCATTAAAATGGATCTAAAGGGAATAAACCCGGAAGTATGACAGATACCCTGCTGTGGAGTTCCTGGAAGAGTAAAAGAAGTAGGGAGGAGGTGATTTATTAAGGAACTGAAAGGTTGTACTTATAGTCACATCACTTTCCTTTTCTGCTTTTATTTTATTTTGTTTTTGTTTTCTTTCTTTTTTAAAAAAATCAACTTTTAGTTAATTAATATGTAGTGCAATATTGGTTTCAGGAGTAGAATTCAGTGATTCATCACTTACATACAATACCCAGTGCTCATCCCAACAAGTGTCCTTAATGTCCATCACCCATCTAGCGCATCTCCTTGCTCCCTCCAGCAACCCATAGTTTGTTCTCTATCCTGAAGAGTCTATTGTGGTTTGTTCTCTTCTCTTCTCTTCCCCCTGCTTCCCATATGTTCATCTATTTTGTTTCTTAAATTCCACATATGGGTGAAATGATATGGTCTTCCTCTCACTGACTTATTTCGCTTGGGATAATTCATTCTAGCTCTATCCACATCATTGCAAAATGGCAAGATTTCATTCTTTTTGATGGCTGAGTAATATTCCATTATATACACACACCACATCTTTATCTATTCATCAGTCAATGGACATTTGGGCTCTTTCAATAGTTTGGCTATTGTTGATAATGTTGTTGTAAACTTGTACCCCTTCAAATCTGTATTTTTGTATTCTTTGGGTAAATACCTAATAGTGCATTTGCTGGTAGTTCTATTTTTAGTTTCTCAAGGAACCTCCACACTGTTTTCCAGAGTGGCTGTACCAGTTTGCATTCCCACTAACAGTGCAAGAGGGTTTCCCTTTCTCTGCATCCTCACAAACATCTGTTGTTTCTTGTGTTGTTAATTTTAGCCATTCTGACAAGATGGCTAAAAGATGTTGAACATCTTTTCTTTTCTTTTTTTTTAAGTGTTTATTTTATTTATTTTGAAAGAGAGAGTGAAAGCATGCATGTGAGTGGGAGAGGGGCAGAGAGAGAGAGAGAAAGAGAGAATCCCAATGCAGGGCTTGATCTCATGAATCCATGAGACTATGGCCTGAGTCGAAACCAAGAGTTGGATGCTTAACCAATGGAGCCACCCAGGCTCCCTGAGCATCTTTTCATGTGTCTGTTACCCATCTGGATGTTTTCTTTGGAAAAGTGTCTACTCATGTCTTCTGCCCATTTCTTAACTGGGTTATTTGTTTTTTGAGTTTTGAGTTTGATAAGTTCTTTGTAGATTTTGGATACTACCCTTAATCAGATATGTCATTTGCAAATATCTTCTCTCATTCTGTAGTCTGCCTTTTAGTTTTGCTGATTGCTTCCTTTGCTATGAAGAAGCTTTTTATTTTGATGAATCCCCAATAGTTCATGTTTGCTTGTGTTTTTCTTGCCTTCAGTGACATGTCTTGTAAGAAGTTGCTCTGGACGATGTCAAAGAGGCTGCTGCCTATGTTCTCCTCTCAGATTTCGATGGTTTCCTGTCTCACTTTTAGGTCTTCCATCCATTTTGAATTTATTTTTGTGTATAGTGTAAGAAAGTGGTCCAATTTCATTCTTCTACATGTCACTAGCCAGTATTCCCAGCACCATTTGTTGAAGAGACTGTCTTTTTTCCATTGGATATTCTTTCATCCTTTGTTGAAGATTAGTTGACCATATAGTTGTGGGTCCACTTCTGGGTTGTCTGTTCTGTTCCACTGATCTATGTGTATGTTTTTGTACCAGTTCCATACTGTCTTGAAGACTACAGCTTAATAACATAGCTTGAAATCCAGGATCGTGATGCCTCCAGTTTTGTTTTTCTCTTTCAGGATTGCTTTGGCTATTTGGGATTTTTGTGGTTCCATACAAATTTTAGTATTATTTGTTCTAGGTCTGTGAAAAAATGTTGGTGGTATTTTTGGTAGGGATTGCATTAAATGTGTAGTTTGTTTTGAGTAGTATAGACATTTTAATAATGTTTGTTTTTCCAATCCATGAGCATGGAATGCTTTTCCATTTCTTTGTGTCCTCTTCACTTTCTTTCATAAGCTTTCTATAGTTTTCAGAATATAGATCTTTTACCTCTTTAGTTATGTTTATTCCTAGGTATCTTATTATTTTTGGTGCAATTGCAAACAGGATGGATTCCTTAATTTCTTTTTCTGATGCTTTGCTATAGTGTATACAAATGTAATAGATTTCTGCACATTGATTTTAAATCCTGCAACTTTGCTGAATTCATGTATTAGTTCTAGCAATTTTTTTGGTAGAGCCTTTCGGGTTTTCTACATACAGTGTCATGTCATCCGCAAATAGTGAAAGGTTAACTTCTTCTTTGCTAATCTGGATGCCTTTTATTTCTTTTTGTTGTCTGATTGTTGAGACTAAGACTTCCAGTAGTATCCTTTTCTACCTTTAAATTAGGAGAATTTTCCTTTTAATTTACCCCAGGGAAGCAAGACCAAGCAAGTCAGGTGGGAACAGGTCACTGATGAATATTGCTTTGGTGGGGCAGAGGGGCCAAGGGACCTCAGACACCTGTCCTCAGGTCCCATAGCCCATGATCCAGCCCACCATGAAAGGGAGAATGAGCTAAGATGAACAATCATGCAGCATCTCAGTTGTCTTCAGGCCAGGAGCACACAGTGGATGCTCTTTTAAGTCTGCTTTTCCCCTGTTCTCTGCTGATTAAAGAGCCCCTCTAGTAATTAGCCATGACAGTTTAGCTAAGTATGATGGTGGGCATTGGCATAGAGGAAGTATGCAGGGAAACCATTCCTCATTTGAAAATGAGCACAATAGAGGGAGAGAAATACATAAGAGTAAATAGCTATTTCCTAGGCTTGTTGCTTTTGATCTCTTATAAATCGATTTTCTGAACACCCAGTGAGACAAAAAAAAAAGTAATACAGACTTTTTATTAACCATAAGGAGAAGCATGAGGCACTTTCTTTTGACGTATTGGTGGAGGATGGTTTTCTTTTACCTCTGCGGGTCATCTGGGACATTTCATCTATACTAAGACTGTCTCTATTTATTGCCTTTGTATGTTTTTTTTTAGATTATATCTCTGTATCTGAAACTCCTCTTAGAAATAAAATAATGGCACCTTGCATTTGTGCCCATATGGTACCCATTTACCTGAAGGCAAGGCATCAAATTTGATCCCTGGTACTTCTTTCAGTATTTTAAGATCTAATGACCACATGTTGGTTATGCTGTTTGTATTTGTTTTTGAGAATCTAGACCTATCTTTCTGATTTATAAATTCCATATTTAAAGTGAGTGTTTTCCTCAACACTTCCCCATCAGTGCCTCTTGAGAAAATCAGTACTTAGAATCAATTATTTTTAGGTTTTTATGCTTCAAATGAGAAAATGTATTGGAAAGACTTTCTGCTATTTTGGAACGTTTAGAAGCAAATTTGTCTCACCTCATTGTTTACGTTCAAGGTAAAGCCCTAACTGTTTCATTCTTCCATTTCTATGATCCAGGCAAGAAGGTCTGTAGAATAAGGGTAACATCTTTGATGAAAATCTTTAGTCTAACCCAATCAATAAGAATAACAAAACCAATAACAACTATCATAATAATGACCTTTCAAGTAAAGCAAGAATCATAGAGATGTCAAGGGCAACTCATCTGGTTGTGAAATGCCTACTTATATTTAAGCAAGTGACTTTCATTCTTTTCTTTCATACAATATTCTATTTGCCTTTGGAAATTATTTGTTTTATAACCAATAATGCAATAGATTAGCTTCCAATTCAGAAGCAAACTTATTCCATGGAGTGAGTTGTTCAGTTCCCACTGAAGATTTGAGCTTATCTTTAAGCAACCATATATATTTCCTCCTATTTCTTGTTTACTTCAGGCTTTTCTGAATGAAAATAGACTTAAAAAAAAATCTGAGATCCTGCATTCATATCTGAAAACACTTATAAAATTAACATGACTCAGTAGTTAGTATTGATCCTCCAGGAATTGGCTTAGCAGATTTTCTTCATCATCATATCATGGTTCATGTAATAGTTACCTTACATTTGAATACCTACTCAAGGCACACCTCACTCAAGATCATAAGCATTACCATGAAGAAGAATTGAATGGCATAAATGCCAATGTGTGTGTATTATGTAACAATTATCATTTCATCCTCTCAACAAGACTTTGAGGTATCATTGCTTTTTGTAGACGTTGCTACTTGCCAAAGTGCCTGAGTTATTTAAGATTACACAGCTAGTGAGTGCTGTGGTGAGAGGTTGAACTTAAGCCTCACTGACAACAAAGTCCTTGCTCTCATTATGGGATTTGGACCAAATTCTATTGTTGTTACAGAATATGAATATATAATATGAATTATGTAAACACCATGAGCTTAGATATTATAAATGTCCAGGAACAGGGTAAAAGGATAATAATTTTTTGTGTGTACAGTCAAGAGATCAAAGCCAGTTTGATACAGAATGGTGTTTTTTTAAAAAAATTTTTAAATGTTGATTTATTTTTAAGAGAGAGAGACAGAGCATAAGTGGGGGAGGGCCGAAAGAGGGAGACAGAATCTGAAGCAGGGTCCAGGCTCTGAGCTGTCAGCACAGAGTCCGACGTGGAGCTTGAACCCACAGACCGTGAGATCATGACCTGAGCTGAAGTCCGCCACTCAACCAACTGAGCTACCCAGGTGCCCCCAGAATGTTTTGACACTGAGTATGTTCATGACTTCATGTTTGTGAATTTAAATTAAAAAAAATTTTTTTTTAATGTTTTATTTATTTTTGACAGAGAGAGAGAGACAGAGCATGAGCGGGGGAGGGTCAGAGAGAGAGGGAGACACAGAATCCGAAACAGGCTCCAGGCTCTGAGCCATCAGCACAGAGCCCAATGCGGGGCTCGAACTCACAGACTGCGAGATCATGACCTGAGCCGAAGTCGGACGCTCAACCTACTGAGCCACCCAGGCGCCCCTGTGAATTTAAATTTTTTATAACATCGATTAATTTTAGTTTTTTCTAGAAGTAGCCTCCATTCTACACAGAACAGTTCATTCCATTTTTAAAAAATGTTTATTTATTTATTTTGAGAGAGAGCACACATGTGCAGACACATGCATGCAAGTGAGCAAGGGAGGGGCAGAGAGAGAGAAAGAGAGAGAGAGAGGGAGAGAGGGAGAATCCCAAGTGGACTCCATGCTGAACACAGAGCTCAGCACAGCACGGGGCTCGATCTCAAGACAGTGAGATCACAACCTAAGCCGATATCAAGAGTCAGATGCTTAACCAACTGAGCCACCCAGGCACCCCAGCGCATTCCATTTTTTAGTCTATTTTTATTTTACTGAAATTAAGTTAATTGGATCATTTGTATTTTGCATAATTTTTAAGACAATGACTTAGTATTTGTTCAGCTTTCTGGCATATACTAACATGTCAGTAATTATAGCCTCTGTCATTGAAGTTGTCATTTTATGAAACCAAACTTCTTGGTCAAATACTGGCATGATTGAAATTATACCAGGAAGATTTAATTCTTCCATTAATGATTTTCCAGTTTTGCCAGTTTTGTGTCAGTTACATCTACTAAATCTGATTTTCTAAGATCAGGTGAGTAGTTATCACTGTCATTAGCCAGATGACATGTGCTGTTTTAGTTATTATAAATTTTCTTTTATGTTACTTATTTTTACCAGTAATGCATTCATTTAGAAACAAATAAAAATCTGATAGTTTTCATTTCTTTCTTAGCCAATCCATGAGAAAATTATATCAATTTCTCTTAGTCCACAATTTATCTTTTATCAAAATACCGTGCCAGTCTCAATTCTTTTAATTCTAACGCAATCAATAGTCAAGTGTCTTTGAGACAACTTTTCTGTCAAATGCACACTGATCTTGTTATTGATCCATTTGGATTGAGTCTTGCAGATCCTGTTAGTGGATTTCTAAAATGCACGATGCTTTATTTCAAATTCCCTTTGACTTTGATACATGTATCTGTAACCAAATTGTTTGGTAGATCATTACAGCTGATTGATATTTCATGTTGAAGCTACATCTGTGGAGATCACCAAAAACACATTTTTTGAACCAGTTTCAAAGTAGTTTTATTTTGTACCCTGAAACTAATATAATGTTTTTTGCCAGTTACACCTCAAAAAAAAGTGGCTGTAGTTTTTCTAACATATGAATTTGGTAAGGGCTCCAATGAAGGCCTAGCTTTATAAATTGGAATCTAGGCAAATGACACAATTATCTCCTCTGTGTGAGCAAAATACATGTTATCAGAAGTGCTGTTAACACTCCCTGCTCTTAACTTTCACTGGACTAAAAAAAACAAACAAACAACAAACTGAGAAATTTAATGTCAGGGAAAATTGAACAGAGTGAATTAATGCCACTTGTTAAGACTATGGACATTGATGTCCGTGTGAAATTCTGTGTAAAGTTCTTTATGGGTTTAAGCATACATCAATAGCAGATCAGAGATAACTGAAATCATCTTATAATGGAAATTGCCTAAATCCTTGCCAAAAGAGTTGGCTCTATTTAAAATGTTCCATCAAGGGGATCTCTTTTCATTCCATTGTTGCAGTGAGCATGAAGACTAGTAGTAGTCAGACCAAACAAAATAAAAACTTCTATTTGTAGGTCTGAATATGTTCTTGAATCTTAGTTGGTGTCAAGTCCTTGGTGTTAACGGTGTTGGGAGTCCCTATAGCTTTGCATCTCTTTTTGTTATCACGTCTGCCTTTAGCTATTTTCCTTTTGCCTCTCTGTCATGTGGTCTGATACATGCAAAGCTGAAATAAAGATGGTATTCCAAACTTTATAAGCATCAGTTATGGAAGCACGAACTCTGACCACGAGGCCTCCATGAGATAGCTCTTCACCATCCACAGGTCCAGTCTCTTCATGGAAATGTGAAGTCTAGCTTTGCAGGTGTGAGAAATGCACCAAAAATGGATGCTCTCGTTGTTTATTTTTGAAAAGGAGAATAAATGGCCATCACAAGATAATTTTCTGCAATTATATTTGATAGTCTGTTGTTCTATATTTTGCTTGCTATTCAAAAACAAAACATGAACAGTTATGGAGAATTCTTCCTATAATTGAACTTAGTCCAGTTCTTCTATTTGTTATCATTTTGCTTCCAATGTGCTATCTGTACACATTATTGACAGGTCAAAGGCCATTAGTATGAAAAAGGCAGGGGCACTTGGGTGGCTCAGCCGGTTAAGCATCTGACTTCAGCTCAGGTCATGATCTCACGGTTTGTGAGTTCAGGCCCCACATCGGGCTCTGTGCCAACAGCTCAGAGCCTGGAGGCTGCTTAGGATTCTGTGTCTCCCCCCCTCCCCCTCTGCCCTCCTCTCTTCACGCTCTCTCTCTCTCTCTCAACAACAAACATTAATTTTTAAAAAAAGAAAAAGTAAAAGGTAAAGAATCTGGGTGAAGGAAGGGACAAAAATCATCTCTGAGGGCAAAGTTGTGAGGGCAGGTATCTTCATTGCCAAACTTAGCATAAATTCTGTTGTTGGGCTCAGAAATTCAGAGTCATTTTGCAGTTGGAAAATGCTATGAATAGATGAAAAGTTCAAAATGTAGTGAAAAAATACTGAGTAAATTTAATTTTTTTGTTTGCTAATTTATTATTGAGAAAGAGAGAGAGAGAGAAAGAGAGCGAGAGAGCGCATAAGTGGGGCAGGGACAGAGAGAGCAGGAGACATAGAATCTGAAGCAGGCTCCAGGCTCCGAGCTTTCAGGACAGAGCCCGATGTGGGGGCTCGAACCCACGAACTGTGAGATCATGACCTGGGCCAAAGTTGGACGCTCAACCAACTGAGTCCCCCTGAGTAAATTTAATATACTGACAAACTAGTTATTACTTTTTATTTTATTTTCTGAAAAGAGTTTTTAACTTTGTTTTGTGAGATCCTTCTCTCCCAACATCCCCGCACATAAACACACACGCTGTGAGAATATATTCTGGATGTAAGCACATGATAAGTATTTGTTGATTTGTTTTGACTTACTTTACTGCCATCTTTATGGATGCATCTGTTCTAGGGAAAGAATGCCTGCATACAAACAAGGCACATTTAACTAAACTTTACAGGATTCCAGTTTTAAAGAGTAATTTGTAAGCAGTTTTTGAGATGTGATTCTTATTTCTGTCGGAAGCCATTCTTACTCTTGGTTTGAGTTAAACTGCTGTCAAATCAGAGTGCTTTTACTACACTCCTCAATGGTCTGGATTCTTGCAGAAATGTAGCTGGATGTATCTTTGACAAAGTATAGCAGACTTGCAGTTTGGAAGGCAGAACTGGGAAATCCTTCTTGGTAGGGCACTTGGAAAAGCTGCTGGAGTTCTGAGGGCCAGAGCTGTTCCCCTCCATACGTCGTTGGGCAGTCTCTCCATAATGCTGTCCTTCTCAGTTACAGTACCCTACCTCTTCTCCTTAAGTGGTGTATAGACAGGGCTGGTCCTGTGTGGAAAGGTCTGCTACAGCAGAGGGTACCTTTCTTTGTTATTGAAAAATTTTTTCACATATAGTCACAAATTTGCTATATCACTTGATCGTCATACACATCCTGCAAGGTAAAAAGTATTTACTACCCCATTTTATGAGGTAGACTTATTTGTGAGGAGATATAAGGAGACTTAGTTAGGGAGACTAACTCATACACACACATACACACGCGCGCGCGCGCGCACACACACACACACAGTTTAAAATACTCAGTTTTTCTGAAAAATAAAATGATGATTATTTTAGAGAGTGTTGCAAGTGTTTAAGATGATCACTTCTTAACAGTTAGAGGCAGCATTCTTCTCCTCATTCTCAACTTTTTAAACCTACAAGTAAAGACAAGCTTCCAGTACTGCAGGCTTAACGAGAGTCTGTCTTTTCACCATCCATGCCATGTTTATTCGACTGGCTGTGTGTCTTCACAGCGGGATTATAATGGAAAATGCTTCTCTTCTGGATAGTAACAAAACTTTCCTTTTACATTGTAAAGATTTTTAATTTTGGAAAAAGTGTAAGTTGCTCAATATTATGGTTCTTCAGAATGAACTTTTAAAGATAGATCTCAGGGGGCATCTGGATGGCTCCACTGGTTAAACATCTGACTCTGGATTTCGGCTCAGGTCATGGTCTCAATTCATGAGATTGAGCCCTGTGTGGGGCTCTGCACTGACAGTGTGGAGCCTGCTTGGGATTCTCTCTCTCTTTCCCTCCTCTTCTCTCTCTCTCTCTCTCTCTCTCTCTCTCTCTAAATACATATACTTTAAAAAAATAAAGATAGATCTCAGAAGAGCTCAGGACAGAAACATGACAAGGGGAGAGACCAAGGTCTTAAGAAAAAATAAGAGTTGTTAAAATGATGAGTGTTTTCCACAAGTTGCAAAAAGTTTTAAAAGGAATTGCAGTTTGTGTCGTTAGTTTAGAACTGAAGAGCCAAAAGTCTTACTCTTTCTTTGTGCTCCGTTATTCTGACTAGACTTTCCTGAAAAAAAAATAATAAAAGGAAAATGAACTGAACGATTTCCTCTGTAACATCCATTTCCCTCCATTCTCCTCACACCTAACTTCCAAGCCCTGACTCATTTCCAGGCTTTTTTTGGAAAAGGTTGAGGATAGAACAGACAGAGAAAATAAGTTTAAGTGTGTGGGCACCTAATCCACAAACGTAGATTTAAAAAATTTTAAATTATTCTTTTAATAACATGACACAAATACAAATAAAATGATGATTATGGAGGCAGTCTGCAAACTGCCACTCAAATATAATTCTCACCACAGCTCTAAGGTGGCAGAAGGGCTGATATTGTGCTTCTTAATTTAAATATAGGTCAGTGGGGTTTTGGGAGATTGATGCCTCTCCACACCGAACTCCTAAGGGATAGAGCTTGGGTAAGAACTCAGGTCCATGACATCCAGTCCTGTCTTCTTCAGTTCACCATTACTTTCCCACCGTAAGCTAAGTTTTCTGTTGTACGTATGAAAGACCATATAGTGTATCTTCTTTAAGGTGACTGTAGCATGGTCTTTCCAACCTTCGTGTAAGTTCTTTTGAGTGATTTGACCTAGAGGAAAAGTGTTAGTAGCTAAATGGAGATGTTGCACTTTGTGGCATTATCAGAGAAGTAAGGACGTATATCCTTAGAAAGATATTGACCTGTTGTGCACTAAGATTATTTAGGTTAAATGATATTGAATTTCAACCATTGCAGACATTTTTAAGCAGTTATAGAGTAGTACCATTTGTTTTTATTTTTAACAATCTGGTCTGGAAAGTAGGAAAGCTGTTGATCTACCTGGTTGGTTGATTGAGTGAGTGAGTGATTTACTGACTGATTTATTTATAATTTAGTTATTTATTTATTGCCTACTCTGTACCAAACACAATTTTTAGGTTAGGGGAAACACCAGTAAACAAAGTAGACAGAAGTCTTCTGCTTTTATGAAATTTGGGAAAACCTTAAAGTGAAGGGGTGATCTGAAGCACGGATGAAATTTAGGTAAGGTGGTCAGGGAAGACCTGGTTGAGAAGATGACTTTTGGAAAGATCTGGCAGAGATGAGGGAATAGCTATTTGGATCTGGGGAAGAGCTTTCCAGACAGAGAGAATAATAAGTGCAAATTCTGAAGCTATTGGTGCCTGGGATTCCACTCAAGAAATAGCAGGAGACAAAGGAGGCTGGAGAGGATGGGAAAGTGGTAGGAAAAGACATTCTAGAGATGAAAAGACATCATGGGAGGAGAGCACTGCAGATCATTTTAGGGACTTCGGCTCTTATGCTGAGTGAAATAAGAGCTGTTCGGGGATTTTTAGCAAAGGGGAGGTGTGATCTGATTTATAAGAACTCTCTTACGAAAGATAACTCTAGCTGCTGTGTTGAGAATAGACATATAGGTGGGCAAGAATAGAATTAAGGAGACCATTTAAAAGGTGACATCAGTAATCCAGGTGCAAGATGATGGCAGGAATGTAGATGATAAAAGGTGGTAGGATTCTGGGTGTATTTTGAAGGTAGAGCCATAGGTTTCTGGACCGATTGGGTGTGGGTTGTGAGAGAAGGAGAGGAGCTACGACGATGTCGAGGCTCTTGGCCTGAGAAGCTGGGAAGTTGCGGTTGCAGCCAACTATGATGGGGAGGGTGTAGTGAGTGAGCAGGGGTGAGGCAAAGATCGGCAGTCCAGGGTTGCATTTAGAATGCATGTTATGTGTTCATGTCAGCTGTTGAGTGGGCATTGGGATATAGGAATCTGGGGCAAGGTCTGGCTGAGCATATACATTTGGGAGTCATCAAATAGTTGCTATTTAAAACTGTGGAACTGGATAGAATCTCTAAGGAAGTGATATAGATGAAGGAGTAAAGAGGACCAAGGACTAAGCCCTGGGTCACTGGTGCATTATGAGCTCACGGGGAAGGAGGAACTAACAAAAGGATAAGAAGGAGTTATTTTTGAGGCATAAATAAACATCATATATTAGTAGATTTATTTTTTTCAGCATTTCTTGTAATTATGAAATAGATGGCAGTAAAGGAATCTGAGACAAAGTGGCCAGTGATGTGGGGGACAAACCAGGAAAATGTTTATAATGACAGGGCTTCAACTAAGACAAATCCTAACTGGGTTAAGTAGCAGAACTAAGTCTGCATGTAGGTTGGGGATGAAGAAGCAAGGACACTCTTTTTTTTTTTCTTCAGCCTTGGCTTGGGGATGCACCAATTCTGATTACTTTGGATTTGACCTGGTATTGAAAGATAATTTAGGTATTGAAAGATAATATCTTGGACACTAGGTAAACAGCACCCAGTCTTTTACATTATTTGGAAGTTGGGTCTGTTGCCTTCTAAATTGTTTTCATATACTTCTGAGAAGGATTGGTTAAACTTTCTCTCTGGTTTGATTCTCAGTGATATACTTTTTTTCTGATGCTTGAGGATAAGAACATACTGGGTTCTGCTGGAGGGTCTAGACTTGTCTTCATGGCTTATATTCCTCTACTTAGCAAACATTATTCAGAATCAATTGCATATCAAGCTTTGCACTTGACATTGGGGATACAAGTATTTCCCAAATAAGTTAGCTCTCCCTCCTGGAAGAGTTTTCATTCTAGTGCAAATGGGCAATTATAGTGTAGTGTGATGTGTGCTATAGTGGAGATGAGTATTGAGGAGAGATTTGTTAAGGGAACTTAAGGGAGAGAGCAACTAACTTCCTGGCAAGAGTTGAAGTGAGCTTCTTGGAAGAGGGAATACCTCAAACTTAGCCTTGAGTGATCAGTGAGTGCTCCAGCACACAAGAAGGCAAAAGATATTCTAAGCATTGAAAGCAGTATATGTGTGGGCAAAATAGTATGAAAGAAGAGGTGCAGGTTTGAGAAGGCATAAGGGGGTAAAGTCAGAAGAGTTAACAGGAGTTGGGTTACGTGGGCTGTTTTATGCCCTTTGCTTTGGCACTGTGCTTAATGCTTTTTGTGTATTTACCTACAGAATTCTTATAACTTTCTGGGGGTGATGCAGTATTAACACCATTTTTGCAGATATCCTAAGGTATAGAGAGATTGAGTGATTTCTCATGGTCACACAGCTAGTAAGTAGTAGAGTTAAATATGTGCATCTGATGCTAAAAGTGCTAGTTGGCCAGTCCTAACACTTTTCCTCACCGTTTTCTTCTTGGAGTTGTTAGGAACCTCCTCCATTATGGTTTATTGTTTATTCTTCTCCATGGCACACCTACTGTCCTCCATCATACCAGATATGACAAGGGCCTTAGATTTTTTCTGATTATTTCTTTTTCCTCTTTCCACAAAATTGAATTTGAAGTCCCTTTATTAGGTTGGCAAGGCTTTTGTCTTGGTTTATGTGAGATGCCATCTGACCCTTTCCAGGGGCCCATGATCCTGGTATTGTGAACCACAAGCTCAGAAAAAAAAATTTCTTCCTTTAACAGAATCCATGGAACCTATTGTTCTCACCTCATATACTCATTTCCCTTATGTAATTATCACCTTCAGGTTGGACAAGGTTTGAAAAATGTCATCTGTTCACTTGTGTCCTTGAGGCTTTCAGTTTCTTAACCTGTCACTATAGGTTTCTACTGAGTGAGTTGTGAAAGGTAGGGCGGGTGGCATGTGTCCAGGAAAGTGGTGCACCTCCTGGTTAGCCATGGATTTACACTGTTTACTTGTAGTCACGATATCTCTCTCTGGGGGATAATTGAAGTCCTTGCACTTGATAATGCATCCTCTTTACTGCCCTGCGGAATGAAATGCTTCTCTTTTAGTAGGTCTGGGTCCCCCTCCTTGGGCAAAGTCTCACACTTTTTCAGTAATTCTCCTGCCATGGTTTTTTCTTCTGTATTACAGTCTCCCATTCACAGCTTTCCAACCAAGTCTTGATTTCACACAACCCATTTTTTCCCCCTGAGTGTTGTTTCTGCCGAGATTGTTCATCTTCTGTAATGAGTGAGTAGAGAGGTATTCTTCAAGCTGTTTCACATTGTTGCCTAGCAAGGAGCTGGACTCTAACAGTAATTGGGGGCCACACATCTGCCAGAGGCGTGACTTTCGATGCTTGCTGAGGTAGTACTATCCCAGAGCTCATACTGCCAAGAGGCTCGAACCTTCATCAGCTGGACTCTGAAGGCAAAGCTCTTGGTTAATGTTTTGTTGTTTCTCCATTTCTTAACATTAAGGACTATTGGCTTTGCTAGTTTTGTCCAAGAAACCTATACTGAGCACCATTTATTGAGTACTCTGTGCCAGATGCCGTGGAAGACCCTTGACATCTAAAGGTCTTTCCTTTCAAGGGGGCTGGCTCCTTCTCCAGTGGAGTCACTCAAAGACTGATGTGCATGACTCTGGGAACTAATTTATTTCAAACATTGTTGGCACATAGAGCCACAAATTCAAGTAAAAATAGAGCTCTTCCATGATAAAACTAAGATGGTGGATATAGGGAATTCATCTGATATAATTTAAAAATTTAAGTGAATATTAAACATTAGCAATGAACATGCTCAAAGCCTTTAATTTGAAAATGTGCAGTATTGGAATTATAATCCCTAAATTACATTTAAGACACAGAAGGAAACAGGTGTTGAGACATCAGTGTTGGTAAATAAGGGACTTTTAAATAGTCTAAGTCATTCCTAAGAAAGAGAAAGCATTTTTTAAAAATTCTTTAACATGTAGTCTAAGAATACATTCTTAAATATGTCTAAACTAAAATAAAAATCAAAGACATGCACAACTGAATGAATTATTTTTTTATTCACTTATGTCTGGATGTTCTATTCTTAGACCTGAACAAGAACATTTCTCTTCATAAGGAATTTATTTCAATGGCTTGAATGTGATGTATGAAAAAGATGTTTTGTAGGGTTTGTTCAGAGCCCAGAACGGTTCCAGAAAGAACCGAGGGAGCTTTGGAGCAAGGCTAGAAAAGTTTAAAGATTTAAGGATGAAATTCAGTTCCCAGAAGGAAGGATTTAATCTGCTTTTTTTTTTTTCCGGGAAAAAATTCAACAGAAAAAGAGAGTCATATTAGAATGAGTGAAGAATTTTCTTCATATTACATGTCTTGATAGCAATCTAGACATAAAACTATTCTCGAGATGGAAAAACAGACCTCATTTACTAGAAATTTAACAGTGTGGTTTTATTTTACCAAGCAAAATGAGCAAAATGACATTTAGTGAATTTAGTGGAATTAAATGACCTGGGGAAAATTAGGAATGTGTAGAAGACACAGTGTCAAATAACAAAGGAAACTGAAAAATAACCAAAGAAAAAAGTAAAAGAAAACATTTCTACAAGTGGGAGGCATGATCTAATTTCTCTTTTTAAAAAATTTCTGTCTTCTTTGAAAGAAAAGTTAACATGTCTGCTTTTTTGTGCTGTGTAGGTCAAGGAATACGCTAGCAATAAGAGACTGGGAAAGGACCCCTATTTAAACCCAGGCCAGTGCTCAAGGACCCCACACTAATGTGCTTTTTGCCAGGAGCCTACCCCTTGCCAAAGAATGACGGTGGTCCAAGGAGGGTGGGTGGAAGACAAGGCCAAGGGAGATGGAAAGGGATTCCATCCCGATGGCCAATGGACTGTGCCTAAAGTTGTCCGTTAAGTCCAAGGGATTCCCTGCACAGTGTCTGCCGGTGGAATGCAGAGCTTCTGAAAGGAACCTTGAAGTGCAGCTGGGAGTGAACATTGCCTGTGCCGCGGTTGCCAGCCGGTGGCCCGCCTCACGCTGCGCCCTTCTGCAGAGGGCCATCTGCTGCAGCTTTAATGAATGAATCTCTCTCGGGCTTTTTTTTTTTTTTTTAACAGAACAATAGCTTCTGTGGTGTGATCTGCGTTCCGATGGATGGATTGAGTCCTTTGCTCATACTCCTGTGTGTGTGTGTATGGGGTATGTGTTTGTGGGGGGTGGTGAGGGAAAAGAGGGTTACGTATCTTGAGTCCTATGGGCGGGGAGACGGTGGATGTTGTTGAGGTTAATGCTTAAGTTTGTTTTTCCCTGCAGTGTTCAATCAGCTCTTCCTTTGGAGAGTTGTTCAATTGGGCTGCTGTTCTTTTCCTGTGCATGTTCATTCCACAGCTTGTTTTTTTCCCCTCAACACTGAAGGATGGGTTCACTTCTTTCAGAAATGCTAATGAAGTACAAGTCAATGGAATAAAATATTTAAGCAGATTTCCACCCCCCACTTTATAAAAATAACCTGACATTAACTTGGGTTGATGAATCTCTTTCTGTCCCTCTTGCCTTGGCCAGTGTCTGTGAATGTGTTTGGCTGTCTTTGATGCAGTACATTGGAGGGTGTCTGCAGCCCCCATCAATATCTCTTTCCCCTGCGGTGCTCATCAAACCAGAGGCTGGTTCTTCTTAATTACAAAGGAGAGAAAGAAACACCCCAAAAGACAAATCAAAAACTTTACCAGGAGAGGATTGATTTGGTCTTTGGTTTAATCATCCTTAGAAACAGAAAAAAATTTTACCTTGCCTGTCAATAATGGTCCTGTGGTTATAATCGTTAGCCTAACAGAACTGAAGGAAAAGCTAATTTGGGGGGAAACTTTTGAAGATTGGTTATTTTTCTTACGGAGGTCATCTAGTTTCAGGTTTTCAAGAAAAATCTTACTCAGCCTTCACATAGGAACCAGATATAGGTGCAGCTGCTCCGGTTGAGCAGGGGAGAAATGGGTATGATGGAGACCCAGTCATACCTCAAGGTGGCCCACGTTCACAGGGCTCTGGTGGATGGAGTTTGTAAAGCTACTCATCGAAGTATTTATTTGTTTTGGGGATTTGTACTAAATCATAGTACGGAGTAGTTTTCATTATTTATTTTTATTGTTATTGTTATTCTGCCTTTATCTGTCAATAGAAGTGCTATTTTATATCTTTCCCTGGTATCCCTTCCTCTCATGAGTTTGAGCTGTATACGTCAGAAGATGGGATAGATTGGAACTAAAAATCTCTTCCATTCTATAGCTCAAAGGCAAATGGAAAGTTTTTGCTTTTACTTTTTTGTGGATGGATGTGGAAATCTCATACAACTCTTATATGAGTTATATAATCTCGTATAACTTTCACACAACAACCTTGCCATTTGGTATTTTATTACTGGAAGACATGTGCTTTAATTTATTTTTCTAGAACATATATATATACATACATGCCTATATATGTATTTATTTATACGCATGTACATATGCACAAAAGACATATTAGTGTAACTCTTGCATAGTTCATTCTGATAGACGCCCATATCTCCACTGGTAGAGCATCCTTGAAATTCCTGTGTACAAACCCATTTACCAAACCATAAGAAAATCCTTTTTGTAGAGGCATCAAGAAAGTCTCCTCAAATTTATAAGTTGTTGCTGCTTTTGATTTAAGGGTCATCCAGGGGGCTAGAAGAGCAGGCTAAGGAGGCCAGCATTTGTAGGTGCATTTGAATCTTATACATGAATATTTGCGTTTTTATGTGGTCCTGGGACCTCAACCAGTTTGGTGGGGGTGTAGAGAATCACATCTCCAACTGGACTCTAGATGAAGGTGTCGGAGTGGGTGGGTAACTTGCCATGCTCAAGTGGCATAAAGCAGCTAATTTGTTGTTAAACCTGGGATCATTTTGAGAAAGAAAGGAAACGCTAACTGAGTGGGATGCTGGAGCATCAGGTATCAGCCAGGACATGTGATCATCCTGCTAGTTTTACTTCCTAAGCCTCAGTAGATGAACAGGACCTATAGCCTTACGTTATATAAACAATTATGAAGAAGATCACAACAGCTCAAGAAAATATAAGTTAACTGATTTTTTCAAAGCAGCTTGATGCTCTACAATAATCTTTTGTTATTTTTAATGTTTATTCTTAGAGAGAGAGAGAGAGAGAGAGAGACAGAGCATGCACGGGGGAGGGGCAGAGCAAGAGAGGGACACGGAATCCGAAGCAGGCTCCAGGCTCTGAGCTGTCAGCGCAGAGCCTGACGCGGAGCTCGAACCCACAAACCGTGAGATCGTGACCTGAGCCGAAGTCGGACGCTTTATCGACTGAGCCACCCAGGCGCCCCTCTGCAATAATCTCAATGGGTTGTAATGGCCTTAACTTGGTCACGGATTATGAAAATGGTGTAGTGAAGGAGCCAGTAGAACAACCACGGTAATAACGGTGACCAAGAAGGCAAGGGGCTTTACGGAGACACCAAAATGTTGTTTGAGCTAGAGTGGCAGAGTCAGGAGATGACAAGTGAAGTAATGACAGGTAGGAATCATTCTCTTGGCTAGCTGGATGTTCTGCTGCATCCTGACACCTGAGTATACAGGATATAGACTTTGCATTCAGCTTTGCATTCAGCAGCACCTTACCACAGGCTGTCTTTCTGTGCCTCGGTTTTCTCATCTATGCAAATGGTTAAATATGTGAGAAATACGGTGATGACCCTAAGGTTTTCCTACTCATTGACTATTAATAGATACTCAGTATAAAATTTGGAATGTTGAGCATATTTTATTGTATTGTAATTCTTTGAAAATATTACCTCATCTATAATTTATTTTGAACTGTCCATTAGTCTTAATATTAAATTAAGCTTCACAATCCATTCTTAGGCTATTCCAAATACCTAGGGGCTCATACTTCATCTTTAAAATTTATCATGAGAAAATTCTTTCTTCTAGCTAATACGTTTTTTAGCATTAAGTTGACTAACATCTGAACATGACATTTATGCCGCTTAATCTATTGTAGAATCCCTGTGCTGTTTTCTATCTCAGGACTCATACCTCCTGATTTTTAAGTGATTTTTTAAATTGCTACTGCCGGAAGAAGCACCTTTTAGGAATAGCAAACAAAGTTACCGCTTACACTTCATTTTGTAATACGATTCCTTCCCCAAACTGGAGACTGTATTTCCAAAGCTATACTTGGAACTTGCACAGTGTGACAAATGGTCTGAGAAATGACTGCATTTTGCAATCAGGACTGTTCCAGCTAATGGTTATCAAACGTAGAGCAGTTGACATCTGGTAGGAGCCTTGCACAGGGTGGGAACCCTGTGAAACTTTTTGGGGTGCAGGATTGTATTGTATCTAGCTTCATGTTCTTTATTGCTTCTTTGAATCTTGAGGGGAATCTTGATGCTCCATGGGCAACAATTATGGACAAGACTTCTAAGTTTCCAAAGCTGTTCCAAGAACTTTTCTCATCTCCCCACCTCACCTGAGACCCAAAGTAAAGGAAAAAGATTAATCAGGGATAGAGAGGATGAGAGAACAGGTGTAACTGTGAGGTCTGGGCTCAATGGAACCCTGATCTAGTGTTAACCACTTTCTGTCATGCATGCCTGTGCTGACTCAGTTGCCACCTTTGTTACTTTGCTTAACTGAAAGTTGCATACCTGAAGTCAAGTGCAGGCACCCAGCCCTGCTTCAGGGTGGTCTAAAGTAATAAAAAGCAGAAATGATAGCACAGAATTAAGGACCAGGAAACAGACGTGTAGGTGATTTATAGCCATGAAGGTTCATCTGCCAGTGCAACGATAGTCATTAAGGGACATGGTGTGAGGGATCAAGACTGTGCTGGCTGAAACCACTAATGACAGTCTGGTCTGTGGGGAGAGCAGCGCTGGGACACTTGAGGGAGGTACGCACGAGCCTCCAGCCAGAGTTGAATGTAGTCTCTGCTTCCATGGCCCACCATTATATGTCCTTCTTGCATCTGTGTAGACGCCTTGGGGCAGTTCACAGATGTTCGTTCTTCAGTTCACAACCTGGTATCTCCCTGACAGGCAGAATAGAGCACCTCAAGCTCTTTGTCTCCAGTGAGTGATTGGCGTGAGTGCACTGCCCCTCCACATAGGAATGGGGGGGTGGGCACTGTGGGCATCAGGCTTTTCCATAAGATGATCGGGCACTGGTCCTTTCGCCTCGCCCAGCCAGAGAGAACAGCAGGACGATGGTACTGACTTTTGATGTGCTGTTGGGCTGCCTTGTGCAGTGAAAGATTCTGTCCCCTTCACTGTGGATGGCAAACTGTGATTAAACCTTCAATGAGCGCTCCTTTACTAGGCAACGGAGGGACAGTGCCTGGAATCTAGTCAGTTCATTGATAAAACTCGAGGTTGAAAGCATGACTATTTCTTTGTGTGAGTGCATCCAGGCCTCATTAACGGGCTACTGTCCAACTCTGCCATCTGAACCAGCTGCTGAGTAATCGGAGGCATTGCAGAGGCCATTTTAAAGCGTCTACGAGTAAAGCTTTTAATTTTCTCTTTGGAAAATTTCAGGACTTGCCAGTCGTCACCGAGGGCCCTGTTGACAGGTTAGGATTTGAGCAGACGGTAAGAATGCAGTAGGTCTTGAGGAGGCAGGGAAGCCCCATTCTTCTTAGTGCACGTGTGGTCGGTATTTTCTTTAAGCAAATATCTAACTTCAGGGCCAGGCGTTTGTTATAACTCTTACCATTAAAATGAAAGCTGAAAAAGGAAAGAAGGTGACTGAGGAACCTGCCCACTTCTGTCCATGGAACAGTATTCTAAGGCCGCAGAAATGCCTTTCTTGTTGGCCTTGGTTAGGGAGGTTTTTCTTTCGAGGTATGTGCAGTGAGCAGCTCTCCTCGTGACACAGATACCCTAAGTGATTTATGACTTTGCCTCGGCGTGGTGTTC
This sequence comes from Prionailurus bengalensis, assembly GCF_016509475.1. Taxonomy (NCBI): domain Eukaryota; kingdom Metazoa; phylum Chordata; class Mammalia; order Carnivora; family Felidae; genus Prionailurus; species Prionailurus bengalensis. The sequence goes on from NC_057349.1 coordinate 106,350,275, forward strand.
ATCGTCTTTCCTCCCATCTTCTCCAGACATATTTCTAGGTAAAAATGAACACTTATCAAAAGAAAGCATGACCCAGATGCCCTTGTGAATATTTTAGTATTTCTTGAATCTAACTTCTTTAATGGTCATTCTACACGTCTGATAGAAATACCTTTGTTACATTCAGGTTTTATAGGTTAGTGAGGCTAGCACTATAAGCACCGGAACTCTGCTTTGGAGAAAGCCACAAGAATTAACACAAAAAAAGAGAGCATCGAAGTGGAAAGCATTGCAATGGTACTTCGTATGTATTAGAATTTTCAAAATAGGTTCTACCAGCATCTGAAGTAGCTTGAATTTTAGATGTGAGCTTTGGTAAAAGCATCTGAAAAATAGTTCAGTTGTATCATCCATTCATTATTTTTTAAGAATATTTACTGAAAAATCAAAAAGATTTATATAGGGTTGTGAATTTTTGTTATTGGCTGTTAAAATGTATCTTTTTATGCCATTTAAATGAACAGTTTTTCTCTCATTTTGTAGGCAGTTTCTAGTGACAAAGAGTGTGTCAGTGAAAGACTCTGGTAAAATATGCATTTGTTTGGTAGAGCTCAACATTTCTAGAATTTCTGATCCCTGACTGACTTGTCACTCTTACGCTGGAGACGTAGTTTAGCAGAATTAGCGCATGGACTTGAGAGGCAGACTGTTTGGTTCAAAACCCAATTTCTTTGCTTTGTTTGTTGCATGATCCTAGCGAAATCACTTGAACTCTATGCGTTTGTTGCTTCATCTGTAAAATGGGGATATTCATAGGGCTTTTCTGAGGTTTATTGAGCTGATCTAAATAATGTAGGTGAAACATCTCAGTGTGGCACATGGTACACACTGATGATGTTCGGTGTTTCTTGACATTCTAAGTTGTGGAGATGGGTACAGTGATGTATTCTGTGCAGGAGGGGGAATTACAAGGGTGGTGGTGGGAGACGAGGCAGCCTCACAGTTCTTTAATAGGGCTGTGTTTGGGAGTTGAGTGCCCTGCTCTTTTGAGCACCCTATACCAAAGCTGTTCTCCAGGTACTGGACTTAATAGGGGACTTCCATGTAACAAGGACCTTTTGACATTTCAGTAACTAAACCTGACTTTGGAGTGGAGGCAAATTTGCCCAATGCTTAGGGTGGTTCTACAGCAAAGGGTTTTCCTTCTAGGTCCTAGTGTGTCATATCTGAGGGGAGAAGACAATTCTAGTTTCTGAAAATAGATATACCTTGCCATACCTGAGATGTAGGAAAAATAAGTGAAACATTTCTACATAAATTCACAGATCTAAAAATAAGACTCCAGTAAACAAACTCTTTGGCTAAATAATACATGGAATAAAAACAGAACTAGTAGGATAGCATTTGAAATTTCTCCTTTCTATGTATCGTTGAAAAATAATGCTGAGACAAACAAGAGGCTCTTAAGAGATATTATTAGGATATATTCAAAGTGCATACAATACCTGACATACAGAATTGAATAAGTGATCATAAATTGAAATGATTTTTTGATCACCTACTGTGTGTTAAACACTTTCTCAGAGCTGCCTCAGTTAATATCCTCATGGACCTGAGTGATACGTTACCATCGTTATTTTTGACGCATAAAGCTGAAGTTGCGAGTGATTTACTTGAGGCTCTATATAGCTAATGATTGACTGGGCAGCATTCAAACCCAGGAATTTCTGACTCTGAATCCAGATGCTTTCTAGTATAATCTTATTGTCTTTCAAGGATAATTTAGTTCAGTCCAGTGGAAAATTAACTGAGCCCCTGTGGTGTGCAAGGCACCGAGGAGGGTCCTGGGGATACAAGGCAGACAAGATAGGCATGCCCTCTGCCTTCGAGAAACTGACAGCATAGACAGAAGGACAACAATTAGTAACCATTTGCTTCTCTCTATCGTGCACTCCTAGGTGTCTACCTTGAGTAGACATGTTGCTACCTTGAGTACAGTTTAGGCAGTTCATAAGGCACTGTGTTCTCTTAAGAATACTATTTTTCAGTGTCCTTATTTGTACCAATATGTAGATCCCAAATTGTCACCTCCATTACCTAACATCCTAATATAGCCACCTGACATGCTAGTTTTCAGACTAGATTATGTACAGTATAGGGCCATCATCACCTTCAAAGTATAGGTTACTTTGAAGGATCAGTAGGAAAATTATAATTTAGTGAGTTATAATGTATTTCATGGTGAAACAAGACATGTGATAATATCTGCTTTCTGACTCCCAGTGTGATGCAGCTAAAGTTTCATGAAGTAGATTTGTCCTGATGTTGTGGAGCTCACATAGAAAAGGGAGAGGGGCAGGAAAGCAATCCCCCTGCAGTATCTCCAAGGAGGGCGGATGGGTGTGGATGAAGTATCTTTGTAGGAAAGAAAAGTTGTGTGACAGCTGATGCTTGGTGGGGAAGGGACAGATTAGTAGTACAGACATTTAGGAGACAAAAGTTAGGTGGCCAGAGAAAATATGGGGGAGAATATGAGGCCTAATGGGGTGTTTTAGAGCTTATTTTAGGAAAGGTGGTATTATTTGTTTTTTACCTCTCCATAGATGTATGAAACTTGCATTCCTTTGAGTATCAGATTCTTCACACCTTAGATCTGCTTAAGGGCGCAGGAGGAGAAAGATGCGGGTCATGTGACACTCTGCTTCCGGTCACTCATCTTTGCGTAACTTGGTACCACCTAAATCTAATACAGCGTTACAACATCTGCTTACCGTCTACACATGAGAAAAAACAAAACAAAACGAAACAAATGGAAAGGGAATTAAAAGGATAATTGGAATGTGTTTCATTTCTTTTAGGACTGTGAATTGCAAATTTCCTTTAGGTTTAGTGTGTTTTTTTTTTTTTCCTTTCCTAAGTACTTGGGTGGCTGCTCATTTATAATGGAAAATCCTATAAAGAACTTCATGAAAAACTTGGAAATGAGACAACTGAATCTCGATGAATGGATAACTAAAGAATGTCTGGCAGATTCAATTATTCTGACAATGCTTTTACTCTGCTTTATCACTGAAGCTATTCAGAGAGCCGGGACACTTGCAGGCAGGACACCAAGACTCTGGTCATCTCCACAGGATGAGAACATTTAATAAAACCAAATGGAAAACTAGTGATCTCTTCCTTCCCCGCTGACACTCAGGCCATCTGGACAAAGGATTGATTAATAGAAGAGAGCCCAGCCTCAAGCTCTGGGGTTTGGTCCCATCTAGAAGGGAAGTGATTTCCAGGGCTTCTCAATCCTTGTCTGTGTCAGACCTCTTCATTCCCCACTGCTCCTCCTCTCTGTTGCCCTTTGTATTCAGTCAACACGAGGCACAGATACCGGTTTCCTGAGGGACACCAGTGTCCCTTTTCTTGATTCTACTATGGGTCTTTTTAATCTAAATACTAGTCTAAAGTCTCGTGTCGGGTATACAGCGTAATAAACACAAATTTAATCTTTCCCAGTAATCTACTGTAAAATGAGCAAGTTCTTTCCAGTACTGGACATATCTCATTTGCTTTAATTCTTACTCGACGCAACTAAATCAATAGCCCTTCTTTACATTTATGCCTCACTTGTAATGCCTAGTCTTACAGGTTATAGGTAAATATATGTGAAGGAAGATCTCGGCCAGTGTAAGATAAGGCAGTGATGGCAGAACACAACTTGCAAATGAAATAAATGCCTGTAGTGGCTGTTACTCAGGTGTGTGAGGACCTGTGTCTGATGATACTATTGAGGATGCTGTGGTTATGTTTCTAACATCTGGATGTTTACTGACACTTATATTATGGAGTGAATCACTCAGTTTCCATCTAGAGGTTTGAGGTCCTTGGTATATATTTCTTTAGAGTTCAGGATTAATCCATTGCCAGGCCAGCATGTAGCCACGGACGAGAGGTAAGACAGGCAGGGGCCTCACTTTCCCATCCCATCTACTGATCTCCATTCTTCGCCCCTGTGTATGGGTGAGGAAGCCGCACAGCTCATGAAATATTCCCCCAGCATTTCAATACAGAAAAACGGAGCCCAGGTGTAATGTTTTTGTAAGACAATGAGAATTCCTTATTTTTTTCTTTACTTACTAAAAGTCCCCATTGTTTCTGTAGATCTTTCAGCATGTTAATATTTTGAAATGACCCCCTCCTTGCTTTTTAAAAATGCAGGACCTTGAACACCATCACACACACAAACACACAAAAGGTTTTAAGATTCACTCGTCTTTGATACAAAACCGTGGGGTATCGTATAATCATCTGCTGGCTGGGAGAGCAGATGCTGCTCTCTTTCTCTGCAAACAAAGCTCAGATGAAAAGGGCAACAAAGCAAGGAAGATGTTAACGCCCACCACTCCTCTCCCACCGACAGGCCTGGACTTCCCTGAGGGCCTGCCAGCTCCCATTAGCTGTTCCACATTGGGCGTTCCTGAGTGATCAAAGAAAGGGTCTTCAGAGGATAATGTAAGGAAATTTTGACAAATGCAGATTAGCCGGGGCACTCTTTAACTGTATTCGGCGGCTCTGCCCATTTTTCGTCATTCTGGAAAGCACTGATGTATACGTGGCAGGCACAAGCATGAGAGAACCTGTGCTGGGGCCCCCGAGACACCTGGGCTCAAAACTGGGCTCCACTGTTTCCTGGCAATGTGATATGGACAATATCTTAAACTCTCGGAGCCTCAGTTTCCTCTGCTGTGTTATGCTAATAAGTTGGCTCTGGGGCATGGGTGGAGGGGAGGATGGAAAGAGGGAAAACCTCTGACTTGTAGCTTTTGCCAACTTCTGTGGCATAATTATTTCCACTAAAGCTATAGAAGGTATCAAGGGTTGTGGCTCAGAGTCTTGCACAACTTCTGAATATTTAATAATTGGTTTATTAACGAAATGATATCGCTGCTGATCTGTAAAATGAGCATAACAGAATTTACCTCCTAGGGTTGTGGTAAAGATTAACGAGACAATGTATGCAAAGCTCTTAACACCCTAAATTCTGAAAAGTGGTAAATAGTTAGCAAATAATAACTGTTTTCATTGTTTTTGGTTGCATATCACTTTTAGGAGGTCCTTGTGGTTTTAGGGAGTCTGTGATTCTAATCCTGGCCTTAGAATATCAAATATTGCAAAAATGCTATGATTTAAAACAAACATTCTAAGGATAAAATTAATCTTACCTTATTTTGCATCTTAAAATAATTATGTGTACTACCTAACATTTTAGAGGGAAAAGAAGGATATTAAAACATGATTCTGATTCAGAACTTCCTCTCCTCCAGTTCACTCTCCGCTTGTGCCCTAACAAGCTTGGAGGTGAGGAGGGTTGGGCCCTCATCTCCTATTTACACACCTGTTCTTCTGTCTTCTAGGTGAGCTCCTCCAGTGTCGAGTACAAGGAGGCGATAGGGAGAGAGGGTGATGTTTTATCATGTAGCCGAGTGGGGCCCATGTCCCCACTTGTGCTCTTTCTTTGGCTTGACGGGCTGATAGTCACGAGCCACTGGAGTTGTCCCCTTGTTTCCCTGAGGTGCAGGTTTAGGCTCTGGCTTGACCAGCTTCTCCCCACTCACTCCAGTCACCAGCTGCTTACCCCACAGCCTCTGTGCTGCGGTGCCAGCAATATGGTGCAAGACAGGCAGCCTCCAATGAAGGTCACGCAACCCACAGACAGTTCACAAGGTCTTGTTGTGCCAGATGCTGGGAGCAAACTGTAAGCCCCCGTACAAGCCTTTTGTCAGCTTTGCCATCTCTCTCCTGTTCTCATAAACTCTGCTCAGATAGGCAGAAATAGGCAAGGCTGCTTGCCAGAGCAGAAATCCAACTGGGGAACCAAATATTGGTTTCCAGTCTTGGATATAACCATCTTTTTGAATGCATCTCCTGGTTTGTATTTTGTTTTTAATTTATTTATTTTGAGAAAGAGCATGTGCACACACACAGGAGAGGAGCAGAGAGAGAGAGAGAGAGAGAGAGAGAGAGAGAGAATCCCAAGCAGGTTCCAAACTGCCAGTGCAGAGCCTAACAAGGGCTCAAACTCACAAACCATGAGATCATGACCTGAGCTGAAGTCAGATGCCTGAGCCACCCAGGCGGCCCAGCCTTCCTACTTCTATTAGAGAAGCAGCCTTCCCCGTCCCTGTTGCCCACTACCGCCCCCCCGCCCCACCACCACCGTGGGATCCTCCACCATGAGCCCTGCTGTCTGCACTCAGCCCCAGCCTCCTATTATTCCCTTCCCACAGTTGGGGTTTAGATGGTATGTAGGTATAGTAGTTTGCTACGGCTGCCATAATGAAATCCCATAGACTGGGTGGCTTAAATAATAAAAATTTATTTTCTTAAATTCTGGAGGATGGAACTCTGAGATCAGGTGTTAGCAGGTTGGGTTTCTTCTTCCAGATTTCCTCACCAACCATATTGGATTACAGCCTACCCCAATTACCTCACTTTAATTCAGTTACCTCTTTATAGGTCCTATCTCCAAACACAGTGACATTCTGAGGTATTAGGAGTTAGGACTTCAACACAGGAATTCTGAGGAGACACAATCCAGCCCATAACAGTAGGGTGAGGTGGTTTCTGCTGGCCCCAGGTGCCACTGATGCTTCTCTTTAAAAATTAATATTCTGGTTTGTTTCAGCTTGGAGATGTTTTAGATTCTGAGAAGACAGGAAGAAGCCCACTTAAAATTTTATTCATTGGAAATACAAATAGTTAATGCTGAATATTTTTGAGGATTTCACTTTGCCCACATCATCCAAATAGCTGAACATACGAAATGTACAAGATAAGAAATCACTAGAGCACATGGCAGAACGAGCTGAAGAAAATGGAAGGAAAAGCTATGAAACATAGGAAAAGAACTGGAAAAAGGGGTGGAAAGTGTCAGAAATAATTGAAAATATCAAAAATCTATTTTGCGACCACAGAAGAAAACCTAGAGTGTATTTCTACAAAGCGTTCTACAGGAATAAGCAGGATGGTGCAATCAAAACTCCACTGAAGAGACTGTGTTATGAATTTAAATCATCACCATAAATGCTACTGTTATTGTCTATCAATAACTTGGAAGTTAGTAGATTATTTCTACTGACACTTGTCATCCATTTTATGGTTTATTTAGCTATTGCTTTGGCTTTTATGGGGGACTCTTAACACCTCAAGATGATGTTTGTTGAATTTGACAAATCAACACATTATGCCACTGTTTACTCTTGTCTCCCAAACTAATTGATGGGTTTTCAGGAATTTCTGAGTGTTAATGACTGCTAATGTTCATTTAAATAAACAAGACACTGAGAGCAGAAAGATGAGCCAGGCAATCTTATGCGATGAGTACATTAATGAAAGTTAGCTCAATAAATCTGCTCCTGGATGGATGCTGGTACCGAAAGTTTAGTTGCCTTAAGCTCATGCAAAGAAAAGAGCTAAGGGTAGTTGAGGGGAGCCCTTTCAACCCAATATGAACAAAATTTTAAAAATCAATATTTGTATTTCAAAACCTTTTATTTTTCATTTTTTAAATTCTTAGTTATCATGATAGACAAATGGATGTGTATGTGCATGTGTGTATGTGCATGTGTGTAAGAGAAATAATGAAATATTATAAAGAAGGAAGATGTTAAATATCCTCCCAGAGTACTATTTTATTTCTTTTCTGAAATAACTGGCAGAGAGATTAACATACATTTTGGCAGTCATTCAATATCATGTGTTTGTTTGAATTGCACTTGGGTTCTCCACCCTCGTGGACCTTTCTTGTTTGCTTAGAGTACAACAGAAATGCATTTGTGTGTGCATGTACTTCAGACAGGACCCGTTCACTCTTTCATGCCTCCTCTAAATCATATTCCTATTTTCCTAAGGAAAATGAGGACCTTGTTTTAATTCGTAAAAATAAGAAGTCTCTCCCAATTAGCTGATGTTGGCTTTCTCCCTAAGAATAGTCTTTCGTAGTAGGGCTGAATTTTATCCATTATTTGTCTGAAAATAAGTTATATTATTTGGTAGTACTGGGAATCATAAAATTTTGGGTAAATTTAAGTGAAAAGAGTGTCATCATTAAGATCACTTTTGGGTTAATCCAAAAGTAACAGTGAGGGATAGAAAAGAAATTGGAGAGAGGTAAAAACATGCTGGAAAGAAGATTTGGGGGATGCCAAAACTGCAAATATTTCATTTCAACTACCTTAAGGAAAATTATGTAACAAAATAACTAGTGAAGTACATATTGCTTATTTTTGTAAATCTAGTGAGATTTGGATTGGCAGTGGTAAACCAGAAATCTAATATTTGCCTTTCTAAAAGACTTTTGAAAAATGTGGCCCACAGTCTACTTGATCAGAAACATCTAAACACTCGCTAAACCTACTATTCCTGGTCTCCTGAGATTCTGATTCTGTATGGCGACATTCAAAGGCCTGAATTTGTAGAGGGCTCTCCAGATGGCTCTGATGCACGTAGAAGTTTGAGAACAACTGTTTGGGGAAATAACTCTGCTCACAGACAATTTATTCTGGCAGCACTGATGCCTGCTTGTCTATTAATCTCTTTTTCCCTTCATTCTGTTGTACAATGAGTATAAGCCCACCAACTACCCATTTTCCTCCAGAGAGGGATTAGGTGAGAAGCCTTTTATATGGAGAAGACTGTGTAGCCCAGGAAATGTTTTTTTATTGACTAAAAGTGATTTCATAATTTCAGTACAAGAGTGTCTCTTTCATGAGTCTCTTAGTGTCAGATGGATGTATTTCAGCTGACATAAACAGAGAAAGACAGTCTTTCTGAAGTGAGGAACAGGTACTTTCATTATAAAACATGTTCATACGTTCACAATAAATTTCTCTGTAATATAGTTCAGAATTTTCACCTGTAGGACGAAATAACTTTGTTTAAACAAAACCGTATTCTTTATGTCCTTATTTTGTGAAAGGACAAACTGAGACATGAAGATACCCAGAAAATTTGCCCAGTTTGTGATCAAAATTCCAGCGACATGGTTAATCTTGTAAAAAAGAAAACATTTATATCTTTTTCTTTTTGCTGATTCATGAAAGTAATATATAGCCTTTGTGGAACTTTTGAACTATAACAAAAAGTATAAAAATTAAATCATCTTCAATTTCAAAACTCAGAGGAAAACATTTCTAACTTTTTGGTATATTTTTCTCATTTTCACAATGCATGTAACTGTTAATATTGTGTACATAAATCTGTAGGCAATCCTGGTCATTCTTTTAGGATAGATTCCTGGACGTGAAACTCCTGCCAAAAGAGACATTTTTAGGACTTTGGATACTGATTGCTAAATTGCTTCACAGAAAAGTTGAGCTAATTGGTATTCTAACAGTTAAAAGGATAATCAGGCTTCATGGCTACAAATCAGTGTCTTTTTTTTTTTTTTTTTTTTTTACCTTGTAAGGACACTTTACATGTTTAGCAAGTTCATGAATCTTTAGTGATTCTGTCTGAATTTTGTGCCTTATGCTTACTCTTTGAAGCTGAAGTTAGTGTAAGCAGTGGATTGAATGAGTAGTATATTGGACAATGTCTTCTGTCTTGCTAGTGACTCTGCTAACTGCAGTGTCTAAAGTTGAACCTGTATGATGCCCTGTCTCTAAAATGCTGTTTCTGTCAGGAGGTCTCCTGACTGTAATGATGGAAGGAACTAGCATGTGACAGCTCTTTGAGGTGCCAGGTATAGCCTCATTGCCCTTCACAACAGGTCATAAAGTACCTTCTTTCACGACACCACCCTCTTATAACAGTCTAGAGTATAACAGACGTGTATGACCTTAAATTTGTGTATGAACTTTTTCAGTAGTGTTCTGTAGGTTAGTCTTTTTTTCCTCTAGTTTTTCCTTGTCAACAACTTGAGGACAAGAGAGCTTGACCACAACCTATAATTCTAGCTGGCATCCATGGCAGGACCACCTATACCTAGATCCTCAGTGTGGAATTAGGGACACTTCGGGTTTTCTTCTCATACAAATATCCAGATGTCATGATTTACTAAATTTACACATGTTATGATGGATGTCAAAACTGTGGAATTAAAAATTTTTTTTTTCAACGTTTATTTATTTTTGGGACAGAGAGAGACAGAGCATGAACGGGGGAGGGGCAGAGAGAGAGGGAGACACAGAATCGGAAACAGGCTCCAGGCTCTGAGCCATCAGCCCAGAGCCCGACGCGGGGCTCGAACTCACGGACCGCGAGATCGTGACCTGGCTGAAGTCGGACGCTTAACCGACTGCGCCACCCAGGCGCCCCAAAACTGTGGAATTAAAACAAAATGCAGTAATGTGAGAGAGATAGGCTGATGTATTAGTCTGCCAGGGCAGCCATAACAAAACACCACAGACTGGGTGGCTTAAATAACAGGAATTTATTTTCTTGTAGTTCTGGAGGCTAGAAGTTTAAGACCAAGGTTCTGGCAGGTTTGATATCTTCTCCTTGGTTTGCAGATGGCTGCCTCCTGGGAATGTCTTCACAGGATCTTTTCTTTATGTGTGTACATCCTTGGTGTCTCTCTTTTTGTAAGGTCATACTGGGTTAGGGCCAACCTCACATATGACATCATTCAACTTGACTTACCTCTTTAAAAGCCCTATCTCCAAATACAGTTAGATTCTTAGGTGTCCTGAGGGTTAAGACTTTAACATGTGAACTTTGGGGGTGGGGAAAGACACAATTCAGTTCATAACAGCTGATGTATGTTTGTATGTAAGTATCTAACATTGGATATCACTGAATGTGCAGACATTATTTTATTCAGAGATGGTTTGCTGATGGTATATTGTCTGGCCTCTGTCCACATTTCAAAGTCAAGACTTGTTTTATAGAACCTATGGTTTAGGATTAGTGGCCATTTCTTCACGTTCATAAATGTGAACAAGTTAAGGATGACCAAAAGTTTCAATCAATGTACGAAATCCAGGAATAAATGGTGAACTTGAAGTGATGATTTCTTCCGGCTCTAATAAGATAAACTGACTCCAGCAAAATCTTGATGTCGCTTTGGATTTTACTTTGTCATGTGCAGCTGGTTTGTATATCCAGTTGTAAGACCTTGCTGGATGTTCCAGTTATACCGTGGAGGTTATGTGCACCGATTCTGCTAGTTTAAATCCTGGCTCTGTCACTATCAGATCTAGAACTTTGAACAAAGTGCTTAATCTCTCTACATCCCAGTTTCCTCATCTGTAAAAATAGGAATAATAATAATACATAGAGCCCTTATTAGGAGTAAGTTAGTTATGCCAATAGGCTCTTAGAACTGTGTCTAGTACATGCATGTACTTAATGAATGCTAAGTCTTACTATTTAGAAGCAGCGACATATTTTTTTTTCAGGCTGTTAGGATATCATTTTATTCACTCAGACTAGCAATTTACCAAACATAGTTGTATTTGCACATGATACATTGTGATACTGGGATTTATAATTAGAAATATTATAAATTAAATATCTGACACAGAGCTCCTAAAAACCCTGGAATTTCCTAAGTGAAGAAAGTGATAAAGGTGTCTCTTGTTATGTTAATGAAGTGACTTTTGAACACACCTAAGGTGAGTCACCATGTGATTAGAGGGCTGGAACTTTCAGCCCCCCACCCCAACACTGGGGAAGGTGAGAGGGGCTGGCGGTTGGGTTCAATCACCAATGGCTAGTGAGTTAATCAGTCATGGCTAATGAGTTAATCAATCATGCCTTTTATGGAAGGCTCCATGAAAACCTCAAAAGATGGGTTTGGAGAGCTTTGCTTTGGCGAATGTGTGGGCAGTCAGCGAGAATGACACTCCGAGAGCTGGAAGCTCTGTATCTTTCCCCATATCTTGCCCTATGCAGCTGTTCCATCGGGCTGTTCCTGACTTATATCCTTTTATAACAAACCAGTAATCTAGTAAGAAAAAATGTTTCTCTGAGTTCTGTGAGCTGCTCTAGCAAATCAAGCAAACCCAAGGACGAGATCGTAGAAACCTCTCTGATTTATAGCCAGCTGGTCAGAAGAATAGATAATAACCTCAACTTGTGACTGATGTCTGAAGTGTGTGCATGTGTATGGTGGAGGGCAGTCTTGTAGCATTGAGCCTTTAACCTGTGGAATCTGATGCTGTCTCTAGGTAGGTTAGTGTCAGAATTGAGTTGAATTCTTGGACACCCTGCTGGTGTCAGAGTATTGCTTAGTTGTTATGTGTGGGGACTCCCCCCAACCCCTACTGCACATTGGAATTGGCCTCAGAACACCAAAAACATAGGTACTCAGTAAATTTTTACTGAATGGATGCATGCGTGATATTTGAAAATTTCTTACTCCTTAGTTCTGCAGTAGGCGAAATTTAATTTGGATTCTGAGTAGCATAAAGGCAAACAAAAATGACTTTCAACTCTGTAGCTTTGATTGTGAAAATCCAAAAAGATGTTCAACATTAATATAACTTTTTAATGCTGAAGCAAAACAAAGGTCTTTGACAGCTGTTCTCAAGAATTTTGGTCTAAGACTCTTTATACTTTTTAAAATTATTGAGGACCCAAAGAGCTTTTGCTTATGTGTACTGTATCATATTTATCATATTAGAAATTAATAATATTTATGTATTGTCCGAAATAACAAAAATAAGCCCATTGTGGGTTGGTATAAATAGCATATTTTTATGCAAAATAGTTGTAGCTTCCAAAAGAAACAAAAATTCGGTGAGTACAGTGGTGTTGCCTGACATGCTTACAAATCTCTTTCATGTCTGGCTTAATAGAAGACAGGTAGATTCACATACCTGCTTCTGCATCATTCTGTTGCAACATTTGTGCTGGGTACTTTTAAGAGACTGGGAATGAAAAAGGCAAATAACGTTTTAGTGTGATTCTGAAAATACGTTTGACCGGGTGGACCTCCTGAAAGGATCGTAGGGACTCCCAAGAGCCCCAGTCCACACTCTGAGGTTACTTGACAGAACCAGAAAGTTTGATTAGTGTTAGCTACATTATAAGTGCCTTTCTTGAATTTAGAGCCCTCTAATTGGGAATGTCAGTTAAGCTTTGATCTGGGATTGGCAGGTAGCATCCCAGGAAAAGTCTGGCGGTGTTGTTGAAGTACAGGTATAGGATCTAGAGTCTTGAGAAATTCTTTTCATTTTAATATGATCTTCCCCTTTGATGTGATAGAACTAATTGCGTATCTCAGTCTGTCAGCCAGATGTGATAGTTCTTTAGTAAGATGGCAATAAATAATTCCCAGATTAGAGTGATGGGAAATGTTCTCTTTTCTAGTACATGGTATCATTTCAATGTAAAGGGGAATGTTTTCTGTCCTACAGATGCTTTGTTCTGTGCTGAGCATGTCATAGCCCCTAGGCTAAATGGTCTCTAATTTGATTGTGTTCCAGCCTAATAAATTGTTTTTAACATGTTTATTTTTAGAGCAATGATTTATTGCTCTTTAAATTAAGAATTTACAAAAGCGACTATCTTCTCTCACTTTAGAAGGGCTTGACTCCTTCTTGGGAAATTCTTACATGTGAGCACAATTGAGTGTATTTGCCCCAAAAGAGATTCTCATGTGCTGCTGTGTGATGATCCTCACAAGCAGTGGCAACAGTACAGGAGAACATTCCAGTTGCTTCTCATGAATTTTAAGACAAGCTAACTCTCTGTTGAATGTCAGGCACTTTTCTATACAAATGCATTGTATGTTGAAAGCCTAAATAATCAGGAATTCTGGGATTTTACTCTGAGAAGTGTGGTATCTGTCTAGTAAGCACAATTGTGTGTTTTCTCCCATGGTAAATAATATACTGAAATCTTTTTCAGCTCCAAATATATATATTTTTAAATTTCATCCCATGCTCACAAGAGGGCGCTAATTTGTATTCATGCCTAAAGTGGTATCCGAATAAATTTCCTTAAATCTCTTTTGGTCAAACTGGAGAAACCTTGGCCACAAGAAAACTGCTAATTGGTTTCCTTTTCTTTTAGCAGAATAATTTGAAATTTTACAAATCTTAGGTTGAAAAAAATGCGACATATTGCATACTTGTCAGATAGATGGCAAACCCAGTTTTGAGGGGAAAATTGATTTAGGGAGTAAAGATTCTGTTTTTTTGTTCAGTTTAATTCTTGTTAATTTTTAATTGGATTGTTGACATGACAATAAATAAAAGAGTATCAGGACTTACAGCAATCAATAAATATAAACCTATAAATACAAGTATTTAAATAAATACCAGGGTGTATGGGTCCAAGCATTGTTCATATCCTTGGATTAATCCATATTTCTGCTTTCCTTGTTATAGTAAAACAAAGCTTTTTAGCTCAAGCTAGTTCTCGTTTTTCCCCTGATTGCCAAAGAAGTACATATTTATTGTAGAAACCTCAGAAAATATAAGAAAAAATTTAAAAGGAAACAAGAATTACTCATAATCTCATAACATGATTAATCATAGTTGATATTTTGGTTTATTTCCTTCTACTCTTTTTATGTATATAAAAGTGTGATAATAGTATGTATAGATATATAAATTTAGTTTTATGTGCTACTTTGAAAAACTTAATGTTGTATAAGTTATTTTCAAGGATCATTTAAATTGTTTTAGATGCACTTTTAATGACTGTCAAGTATTCCATTGTAATTATCCTATTAATAAAAATTTATATGCTTTCTTTTTTTTTACCAGGAATAATAGTGTGATGTTTTTATTCATAAATAAATCTTTGATAATATATCTGATGATTCCTGTAGGAATCTTACAGATTCCTACAAATGTAATTCCTAGGTGGAAGAATATGATCATTTTTAAGGTCTTTGACATATACTGCTACATTGTTTTCTAGAAAGGTTTTTTACCAATTTCTACAATAGGAGAGTACCTGATGTTCACAAACTACCCTCATTAATGTTGAATATTTAATTAAAAAATAATAGCTAATTTGATAGGTGAAAATGTTAGCTAATTGTTGATCTAATTAGGATTTCCTTGTCAAGCTAGAGAAGTTAACTATTTTCTGTTTTCATTAGCATTTTTCTTTTTTTTTCCTGGGAATTATCTTTTCATGTCTTTTGTCCATTTTTCTACATGGTATATAAGATTCTCTTATCTTCATCTGCTATATTTGGAGTACTCCCTAGTTGGTACTTTGAATTGCTTATGGCTATACACGCGCGTGCACACACATGCACACACACACACACACACAGGAGCAGTTTTAAGGTTTTATCTATGTAAATCTTTTGAATACTTGTGTGGTGTCTGTCACTGATTTTTCTTTTAATGTGTAGAATATTCAGATAATTCTTTATTAAAATATTTTCTTATGATAGGGACAGGTTTTCAGAGGTTCTGAATTATATTTTAGCTTCATTTAGTAAAAGATTTACAGGAGAAATAAGCAGTTGAAATAATAAATATTGAGAAGGAAAAATAACACCTAATGTTATGTTAATTTGGGAATTATGTTAATTTTACCTGAATTTTAGAAAGATTTTGCTCCATATTACACTGTAGTCTTTTCTGGTAGGCATTTACTACAGTCTTCCCCATTATTCTTGTATTATATGAGGATGATTGCAATCAAGGTGCTTTTTGAAAAATTATTTTTATTTCTTTTATTGATCTAAATCCGAGTTACTTAACATATAGTGTAGTATTGGTTTCAGGAGTGGAATTTAGTGATTCATCACTTACATATCCCACCTAGTGCTCATCCCAACAAGTGCCCTCCATAATGCCTATCACCCATTTAGCCCATCCCCCCACCCAGTTTCCCTCCAGCAACCCTCAGTTTATTCTCTGTATTTAAGAGTCTCTTATGGTTTGCTTCCCTCCCTATTTTTATCTTATTTTTCCTTCCTTTCCCCTATGTTCATCTGTTTTCCTTTTTTTTTTTTTTAGTTAAAACAATTTTTTTTAAATGTGTATTTATTTTTGAGAGAGAGAGACAGAGAGAGCACGTGTGGGAGGGGTGGAGAAACGGAGACATAGACTCTGAAACAGGCTCCAGGCTCTGAGCTGTCAGCACAGAGCCCAATGTGGGCTCAAACCTACAAACCATGAGATCATGACCTGAGCCAAAGTTAGACGTTCAACCAACTGGGCCACCCAGGAGCCCCACATCTGTTTTGTTTCTTAAGTTCCACATATGAGTGAAATCATATGATATTTATCTTTTTGACTGACTTTCTTCACTTAGCATAATACACCGTAGTTCCACCCACATTGTTGCAAATGGCAAGATTTCATTCTTTTTGATTGCTGAGTAATATTCCTGTGTGTGTGTGTGTGTGTGTGTGTGTGTGTGTGTGTGTGTGTATACTACAGCTTCTTTATCCATTCATCAGTTGATGGACATTTAGGCTCTTTCCATAATTTGGCTATTGTTGATAGCATTGCTATAAACATTGGGGTGCATGTGCCCCTTTGAATCAGCATTTTTGTATCCTTCAGATAAATACTTAGTAGTGCAATTGGTGGGTCATAGGGTAGTTCTATTTTTATTTTTTGAGGAACCTCCATACTGTTTTCCAGAGTGGCTGCACCAGTTTGCATTGCCACCAATAGTGCCACCAATTCAACATCTATTGTTTCCTGAGTTGTTAATTTTAGCCATTTTGGCAGGTGTGAGGTGGTATCTCATTGTGGTTTTGATTTGTATTTCCCCGATGATGAGGGATGTTGAGCATCTTTTCTTCTGTCTGTTAGCCATCTGGATGTCTTCTTTGGTGTCTGTTCATGTCTTCTGCCCATTTCTTCACTGGATTATTTGTTTATTTGGGTGTTGAGTTTGATAAGTTCTTTATAGATTTTGGATACTACCTTTTATCTCTTATGTCATTTGAAAATATCTTCTGCCATTCCATCAGTTGCCTTTTAGTTTTGCTGATTGTTTCCCTTGCCATGCAGAAGCTTTTTATCTTGAAGAGGTCCCAGTAGTTCATTTTTGCTTTCGTTTCCCTTGCCTCTGGAGACATGTCTAGTAAGAAGTTGCTATGGCCCAGGTCAAAGAGGTTGCTGCCTGTTTTCTCCTGTAGGATTTTGATGGTTTCCTGCCTCACATTTAGGTCTTTCATCTATTTTGAATTTATTTTTGTGTATGGTGTAAGAAAGTGGTCCATTTTCATTCTTCTGCATGTTGTGGTCCAGTTTTGCCAGCACCATTTGCTGAACAGACCCATTGTATATTCTTTCCTGCTTTGTTGAAGATTAGTTATCCATACATTTGTGAGTCCATTTCTGAGTTCTCTATTCTGTTCCATTGATCGATGTGTCTCTTTTTGTGCCAGTACCATACTGTCTTGATGACTACAGCTTTGTAATACAGCTTGAAGCCCGGAAAATCAAGGTACTTTTAAATTTCATAGCTTCTCTGTAAAGTGTTGGTTACATCTTCTAAAGGTGTTGAGTCACCTGTAGCTTTAGTGATGTTACTTGACTCTAATGTTTTTGTTGTTTACTGATGCACAGTGCCTGGAACATAGTAAGTGCTTGGAGGTGTTTGTTGAGTGAATGAATAAATGAATGACCTAGTATTTTTTTTACTTTTTTAGAGTAAATTAATGGTCTTATCTCTTTAGGTGTACTTACTTAGACTGAACTTGATTTTTTGTTCTATTGGGCTTATCGTCTCTTCTCCAAGCATTAAAGAGGTGCCTCATTTTCTCATGCTTTAGAAGTACCAGATAACAGACATAAGGATCTAATCCTCTTTGGTTCTATTTCCAAGAAATGTGCCGATGGAAAATGAGTCCATTCCTCTCTCACTTTCTGTCTGTCTGTCCCTCCCTCCAATTTGCCAAGAGAACCAATCTTGCCAGATGACCATATGTTGGGTATGTCACGGAATTCAGCTTTGATTTCCCACGTTACTCAGGGTTTCTCTTCAGGCTGGACTAGTCGCCCCTTGCATCCTCATCACCATGAGCAGCAAGCCCTGACAACAATCTGAACTTCTCCCCTCCCAGGATTCTGTTCCCAGCCACTTTCCTTTGTCTTCCAGCTCTGTTCAGACCTCAGTCGTCTCTCCTTGGGTAGAACCTGTGGCAACCTGGCAAGACAGCCCGCGTCCATGCTTTTAGGAGAGTTCTTCTCCTATGACAACGTAATACTCTTCTCTCCTCTAGGAACCCACTTCATTTGGATGTTATGAATCTGGTTGTCCATTCTTATTCTCTCAGTTAAGGCCCTGTTTCCCACTAAGGCTTCATTTCCCTCCTTTAGGGTTTTCAGGTTTAGCAAACAAAATATAAGATGCCCTGTTACATTTGAATTTCAGACAAACAAAGACTATTGTTTTTCTGTATAAGTATGTTCCATGCAATATTTAGGATATACTTATACTCCAAAATGAATAAAATGGGTGCCCTGTATTTTATCTGGCAATCCTGCCCTCATCCTGTGGCTCATTTCATAGTTCCTCTTAACTTTCTTTCTGGGGTCAGCTGGAACTCTGCCCCACTCACCACACCTCCTGTTTGAACTCCTCTCAATCAGGTCCCCATCCTGGTTTGGCTTGACCTCTTCCCTGAGCACCTGGTGTTATTAATTCTTCTACATAATTGCACACATTTTTTTCCAGTTTACTTTGTGTTATTGTCTGCCTCACTTATACATTAGTTGAGGCTGTTGTGGTTGGGCTAGATGGAAAGCCACCTGAGAGCAGAAGAAGCCCCACTCACTCATGCCTGAAACTCACTCCTGCCTTAGCATCACCTCCCTTGTCAAAGGGCTTCAGCTGTTTCCATTTCCAAAAGCTGTCAGTGGAACCAAGACTCAGGTTGGTAAACTCTTCACTGTACAGCCCATACAAGGCACAACCCTCCATTACCCTATTAGAAGATTTCCTTATGAGGCAGGTGTTAGTTTCTGGTCCCTTGAAAACTGTTAAGAAGATTTTATTGGGTGTGCAAAGCAGATAGCAGCAGATGCAACTTAAGGAATGGTTTTGCTTCAGTGCTTTCCTTCTTTCTAACAGGAGTCGATTTCAGATGTGTTCATTTCACCTATCTGCATCTAGAAACTATTAATAGCCCTTTTTCTTTCACTAACACAGCTTGTTCTCTAGCAATCAGCATACTGGTGTGTTCCCGATCCTGCTGTGTCCTGCCTTTACACCAAAAAGAGAAAATCTGGCTTAAATTACTCTTTTTGAAGCACAGAGGCATTAAAATTCTATTATTATTTCTTTTCTTCTCTTAGGCTCTTAGTGCAAGGTCACATACAAGGGTCTGTGGTAGAACATAAGAGCATCCAGTTCTGTTTCCGTGGGCACGTGCTGCGTGATCATCATTTTGTGGTCCTTTAACTTGTATCCAGTGGATCCAGCTGATGCGGTTTCCAGCATTGGAACCTTTTGTTTCCCAGCATGATGGGATGATGGAGCTTTTCGTACATCTCGGCAGGAACATTTGATTCATGTTTCTCTTAGCTCTGGCAGCAAAAATTACTTCTTAGGATTTTTTTCCTTCACAGTGGTACCAAGTTGCTGTTAGCACAGCTCTGAAACTTTTTCTACCCCTGTGCTGACATTGGGGCTTCAGAGTCTTTTTCACTTTCCCGATGGGTTTCTGTTTGTGCGTGCACACAGCAGCTATGGGGCCAGTTGCTTTGCACACTTGTCCAAGCCTCACATGTGCAATTGCAGTGGCAAGGCAGTGTCTCTCTGTAACGCACTGTCACCATCTTTGTTGATTTTAAAACAACCTGTGAGGAAAGCTTCAGAAACCTGCATGACTAAACCTCACCACCAAGGTGCAGGTGGTCAGCTGTGCTTAGCCCCCTGCTAAGTCTGGTATTCTTGGAGGTGCAACTTAAAGAAA
The DNA here is from genome assembly GCF_016509475.1 of Prionailurus bengalensis. Lineage (NCBI taxonomy): Eukaryota > Metazoa > Chordata > Mammalia > Carnivora > Felidae > Prionailurus > Prionailurus bengalensis. Next base: position 106,370,097 of record NC_057349.1, read on the forward strand.
TATGGAAGATGATGGGGGTTGCAGGCACCTTAAATGTTAGCAAAGACTAATAATTAGGAGTGTCTGTTTATTCCCATTTCTTGAGACTCTAATGACCTTGTAAATTACAAGAACTGTATTGAATATTTGGTTCTAATGTTGTATATGTTGAGGTGTCCTACTAATTCAAGAATTATGTACATCTCAGTGGAGGATACTACATTTTCTAGGGATATCACAAATGAAATTCAGGAGAAAGGAAAAGTGGAACAGAAAGGAGTTTCTGTTTTCATTCATTGACTGATCAGACAATTGTTGAGTACATTCTCTGCCCCACACTGTGTTGGTTGTTTTCCCTCTAGCTTTAGGGACCTCAGGGCTTGTAAAGGAGATACACATGAAGAAAAACAATCAGAGTACATTGTAGTAAAGGCTGACTAGAAATATTTAGCGTATCAAGTGAGTACAAGAGTCAGTGTAAAAGAATAACTTAATGATGCATGGATACCATTTGGTTTTTCAAAGTTGGTGACATTTGAGTTAAACATTGATGGAAGTAGGGATTTCAGCAGTCCTAGAGAGCATCCAAGGTAGCAGGAGGGATGTTAATGAAGATACAGGGGCAGATGAGGTGTTTAGAGTTATCCCATGGCAACAGGAAAGCCTAGATGGTTGAGGCAACAAGACAGTGATAAAGGGACATCGTCAGTTCTGAATTATGGAAACAAAGCTCAGAATGTGGGAAGACTAGTTTTGGCTATGATAAAAGCACACCATAGAGGCAGTGGCAGTGGGAAAGGAGAGGGAGAGGTAAATTTGAGACAGCTTTCGTTGAGAGGAAGAGGAGGAGATCCCTTAGTTCAGTGTAGCCAGATGTTTTGAGTTGCCATCAAACAAGATTGCAAACTGAGGATGAGAAGGAGGTTTGGGAGAAGGGGAAAGAAGTGTATTCATTATATTTGGCCATGTTGGGTTAACGGTGGAAACATCCAGATGGAGATATTGGAAATACCAATCTGGAGTGCAGGGGAGAAGTATATTATTTTAATAATTCAAAATTCACAAAAGAAACAGGACATTTTGGTATTGGAAATAGTGCAGCTCGAGGCAACCCGTCAGCTATGACTTGCTGTAGATATAGGTATGGTCAAACAAACACAAGTGATGGTTGGAGCTGTGGTACCAGAAGACACCTGCCAGGGAGAATGAAACGTACAAAACTGAAATCAGAATCCCTTGAACACTAAAGGTGGGGAGGAGAATAAGAGAAAGACGGCAGGAAAGGCTGACTGGGGGGTTCCCATCTGGGGTGGTAATGGTACATGAAGGGGGATGTGAGGGAGGAGACGTGTGAGAGGGCTGGAAGTCGACAGCTAGAGTCAAAGGTCATGAGGGAACTAATCAGTTTCCAGTTCTTATTGGAACATTGGCATTAAGCTGTTCAGATGCCTCCATATGGTCCATTCCCAGGCATCACCAGCAGACTTCTGGGTCTATGTAGGGGGGCTGAAATGGGTGGGCTACTAGTTTTACTTAGCAGTGATGAAAAGGAAAACAGGCTACCTGAGGAGGAGTATGGTTAATGGCTCATGTTTTATTTTAATAATCTACTTTGAACTTTGAATTTCCTGAACTTTGCTCGAGAATATGACGGTGGTTGGATAAATGTTTGTGTATGCCTATACAAACTACCACCTATAGCGCTCTCTTATAACTTCAACCTGTAGAGTGGTTGTCAGTATTAGTTTTACTTTGATTTGTTTGTTTGCTTGTTTTTCCTTTTTTGCAAAGAAATAATTTTTAGGGCAGGTAGAACTTTCTGGTGTCTCTGCTGCCTGATGGGTGTAAAGGATACTGGCATGCATCTGACAAGTTATGCATTGCATTATCCACACTTTTCAGGACCACAGCTTTATGCTTATGCTTTTAAAGATACAACAAGAGAACCAATTCATACTTGATCTGGTGAACTAGTGCAATCCCTAAATGTATTTGGCAAACTTATATTTACTATGTATTTATTTAAGTTTTCTGTTTTTCCTTCTAAATGAATTAGCCTTTTCTGATATCTTTTTATGTGGAAATCATCTGTCTCTTAAAAATCAGATATAAGGAAGTTATTTTGATTCTAACTTTACACGGAGTATTTCTGACATATATTTCTTACTAGCTTTTTCTTCTGAGATGACAAGTATCTTTGAAAGTTACTGAAATGCAAAATGTAGGAAAGGAGACCAAGAAGTCAATATTTAATGAGGATTTGGATTAGCATCAAAACCTTCATCTTTAAGAAATAAAAACTCCTATGATTTTAGACAATGACAGAGTCTTTCTTTTTGGCTTTCACTCTCCTACACATAAATATTATAAAGATAAGAAGGGCAGAAACTATTTCAGTTTTTCTTGACAACAGCACCCAAAACATTAGCTGTGGTGAATAATGTGGGATGATGAGTTGACATTTAATTGGAGCAGAATTCATGTATGGATGGACAAAGGGAACCTCCACGTTGCTGACTTGTGAATAGGTTTCTCCGGATCGTAAAGTGCTTCCAGCTGGTAGGATTATATGAATGTTACCAACATGAACTTCCCATAAGGGAGCAATGGAGGTATGGTCTAGGGCTTGGGGTACTAACGCTCAAAGAGAATGAATATGGGCCGAAATAAAAACCCATAGTTTTTTTTTCCTCCAAGTTTTCTATACATCATCACTCCTTTAAAAAAATCAGCAAAGTAAACATCCTGACTTTGGGATTACCTGAGAGACACTCTGCAAATATATTCATTAACTTTTCTACTTCTTCAGGATCTCAACTATATGATCTCAATTATCTGGCATTACTCACTGACTAATACCTTATTGAGGTGGTGGCATTTAAATTTCACCTCTTCTCCATCTACCTACTTTTCTTGATTCCACTCATTAAACTGGAGAGATTGGACTGAGGATCTTGTTCCAAAAGAAAGAAATAATAATTTTACCCTTAGCTGTCGGCAGACTTGTAATTGTATTCCCTTGGTCTCAAAGGGCAGTCAGCAATGGAGTGATGAGACATGAGTCTAAGACCTTGATAACCAACCCCAAGCACATGATTTTGGATAGGTAGCTGGTGCTTGGTCTTTTCTGGGTGAAAAATTGTCAGTTGTTAATTGCAAATATGAGCTGTGGTCATGCAACATGGAACAACTCTTATAAAAGTGGTTTTCTTTAAGTTTCAATTGGTTACTCGGTTCACCTGTCTTAAAAAATTCAGAAGCAGTCATAAATCCACGTCATGCCTTTAGATAGGAAAGGAACTTTTTTGTGGCCCATAAAACTTTTAGCTTTCTGACCCCTCTAGTGAACTAGAAAAGTCTTTTTTTTTTTAATTTTTAATGTTTATTTTTGAGAGAGAGAAGGAGGAGGGGCAGTGAGAGAGAGGAACACAGAATCCAAGGCAGGCTCCAGGCTCTGAGCTGTCAGCCCAGAGCCCGACGTGGGGCTCAAACTCACGAACTGTGAGATCATGACCTGAGCCGAAGTTGATGCTTAACCGACTGAGCCACCCAGGCACCCCAACTAGAAAGGTCTTTAAAGATAAAGCAGTAAAACCCATTTATTGTGTAGATGAAAAAGTGAAGTAGAATAGGTTGTTTCTATGTTTAATTAAAATCCATATAGATCCCTTATTTTTGTCGTGACTGGTCTGACATCCTGAATGTTAGCTATGCAAGTCCAGCTAAACTTGGAAGTCTAGGCTGCCATATGCAATTGGACTAGCCAACAGTGGAAGCTGCAGTGGGAAGACTGGGCCTCTCTGCTCCTTCTTGAACCCTTGAAGTTGTGTATTCTGTCATCTCATGGGCACCATCCAAACATCTTGTTCTAATCTGCCCTCCAACTACAGTTTCAACTATAGGAAAAAAGTAACACATTTAATCAAAAAGCATCTCTTTATCTATTTGACAGTAACATTTTCCCTCTTCTGTTTTCGGTTATTGTTATTGGCAATACTGATGATATTTTTCAGGGTTTGCAGTGGGCAGGTTTGCTGCCTATTTTTGTACAGGTTGCAAGCTAAGAATCATTTTTACATTTTTAAATGGTTGAAAAAATAAAAATAATGTTTCATGGCATCTGAAAATGATGTGAAGTTCAAATTTTAGTGTCCAGAAGTGAAGTTTTAGAGCATAGCCACGCCCATTTATTTGTGTATCGTCTGAGGCTGCTTTCTGGCTACAACAGCAGAACTGAGTAGTTGCTGGAAACACTGTCTCACCTGCAAACCCTAAAATATTTACCATCTGGTCTTGTACAGAAAAACTTCCGCCAACCTCTATACCACTTACTCTACATATGTCAGTTTATTTAATCTGTATAACAATACTGCTCAGTATGTGCCTTTATTATTCCCTTTCTACAGATTAGTAAACTAAGGCTTACAAGGATGTGAGGTGACCACAATGAAACAGCTAGGGGATGATAGAGCTGAGAGAGGGACCCATGTTTGTCTCATGTGGAAGGGGCTACTCTTTGTCATACACTAAATTGCCTCCACTGTTGGCTAACAACTCAGTCCTTTTGTACAACCACGTTGCTGTCTCTGCAGTGCTTCATCGTTCTATCTCCATTAAATTGAGGTCAAGGAATGCACACTTGGAAGTAAATGCACAGTAAAGCTGAGCATAACATAGATCACAATTTGATAAATCTTTCCCTTAATTGAATGAGCAATCCGTCAAACTCTGCAGTTGATTGAGGCTTTGGTAGAATATATGTCAGAATAAAACCATAATGTGTTTTCTTCCTGTGGTCTAGATCTGTATCTGATGAACTTCCCAGAGTAAGTGCTGAGCCAACAAACTGATGGGAGTATGGGCCAGAACCAAAAGAGCAGCTGAACCCCAGGAGGAGGACACCATGAGAGTAAAAGTAGTGCTTTAAATATGGTGACTGTGACTTGAGCTTTTTAAATTGAGCCATGATTGTGATCATTTGGGTTTCTCTATTTTTGATGGTAGGGATTAGCTAAAAACAGACATTAGACAAATCACAATTCACTTGAAATGGGCACATGGAGGGAGAAAGAGCTTGAGAAACACAATCTGAATTTATAATTCAACTGGTGTGCAGAGTTGTTTGTCACCTAGAAAAATGCAACAATTTAAAACTCATTATATTATACATTTCAAATTGGAATACTTCAAGATGTTCACTAAACAGTGCAGAGGAACATCTGAGGCCCTTGAATACCTGTATTTGAGTGGCATAAATGTCTCTGTGTACATAATCTTTAGCCATATGCTCCATATGTCAAAATATCTTCAAAGAAACTGAATAGTGCCTCTCTCCATTGGCTCACTTCCTTTTGACTTTCAAGGCTTTCAATTAGTGAAGAAAGACAATGGTTCATAAAATCGCTTCAATTTTTTTTCTTAACGTACCTTTAAATTTGTAGGAAAATTAAAGCCAATGTGCATGCACTTAATATTGGGCATCTTCTTAAAGTTAGGTTTCCTTTGTTTGCAAGGAGCAGTTGCAGAAATATCACTAGCTTGAATGAAAAGGGGAAATGTATTGCGCACATGGATATGATCCAGGGCTATCTTGTAGAATCCAAAGACAGTTAGTGTGAAGGGGCATCACAAAGGACTAGGCAGGGCTGGAAATGTTTGAAGGCAGGTGGCTGTGTTTTGGTCTCATTCTCACTCTGTCAGGCCATATGGTCTCTTGTTTCCGTTTCTTCCTAGTGTCTGGTTTTGTTTTCTCTTTCTGCAGACCAGTCTTTTCTGCTTCTCCTTTCACATTTTGGAATATGGCCTTTTCACAGCCACCAGAGACGAGCCAAAGTCCCAGTTCCAATTCCTAGCAGACAGAATCTGTTTAACTTAGCTTGGCCCTGGGACCAATCCACTGTGGCCAGGGATATAGGTCTCATAGTTTAAACATGACCATTAGGATCCATTCTTGGGTTGAGGAGAATTTTCAGGAAAAGAAGTGGGAGACTGGGCAGAGTTTCAGAAATGTATCTACTACTTTCCGCAGTTGCCCATGACAGACCAAAAATGAATGGACTACTTATTTATTATATTTGTGAGATTTATTACCCAGATATATTACTGAGATTATATTTGTGTATGTTTTTATATGTTCTGTTTATTTTCTACAAGTGCTCAGGTCCCCTGGGATATTGGGCTGTTTGAAGCTGAATGTTGGAAAAGCTCACTGATTGGCCTGTATCCAAGCTCTGTTCCTGGTCACGTCTACCACTAGGCTTCTGAGGGCAATCTACCTCTGCATGGCTGACCCCAACTCTGCATAGCATGTGTGATCTTCCAGCTTCACTAGTGGGAAATTGTTAGTCTATCCCTGCCACCCTGGCGAGTTTTGAAAGATGAGGAATCTCTGTATTTACCCCCCTTTTTAAAGATGACAAAAAGGGTCACATATTTCTGAGGCGCCATTGCTCTCTACTACTTCTAAAGAGCTTTTGTTCTTGACAATCACGGCAGATCCTCCTATTGGAGATGATTTCCAGCAGCCTGTGTTGGACCTCTCATGCTTAGTTCAGTTCCTTGCCTACTATGTGACAGGCAACACGTTGTGTCCTTGGGCTGGAGACACATAAAGAGTTGATTTTCACATTTAGGTAGGTATAGAGACTTAAAAATATACAGGGTACTAAGGAGCACGGGGGAAGGGCATTCAGATGAATGTCTGGGTCTGAAGTGATGTTTCTTATTCCTAAAAGTCCTTTTAGGAGCAAGCCTGTGCCCTACACCTAGCTGCTTTCTCAGTTTCAGTTTCTTCCTGTTCTGCAAAACACCATTGTCATGAATCAGGGAGCATTTATACATATATATGAGTCTGTTTCAGGGTCCTGTGCATTCATCTGTTTCCACTTGTGTCCATATTGTCTTAAGCATTGCAGTTTTATAGCAAGTTTGCTATCGAGGAATGTAAGTCTTTCAGCTTTCTTCTTCTTCCACTTCCTCCTTTTCCTCATTCTCCTCCTCCTTCAGGATTGTTTTGGCTACTCATTTGCATAACAATTTTAGAATCAGGCTTTCAGTTCCCACCAAGAATTCTAGTGGGGCTTTGATTGGGATTGCTTTGAATCGGCAACTCAATTTTGAAAAACTGATGTGTTTACGACATTGAGTCTTCCAATTGATTTGGTCTTTTAAAAACTATTTTCAATAAAGTTATGTAATTTTTAGCAGTAGAGTCTTGGATATATCTCACTAGATTTATTTGTAGATATTTAATGGGCTTCAGTATTATTAGAAATGGTATTTTTGTTAAAACTTTATTTTTTATTTGCTGCTAGTATAGAAATAAAACTCATTATTTTGTATTTCAATCTACAGTGACTTTGATATATTCACTCATTAATTCTGTTTGAATGTAGATTCTTTTGGATTTTCTGCATCTACAGGAGGTGTTCTGTCTTCTTCCAACCCAGTCCAGCACACCCAGTGAATCTGTTTGCATGGATTTAGGATTTTACCAGAGCTTTGAATTCGAGCTTATTCCACTTTCCGGCTTCTCAAGCAAGGCATCACAAAGCCTGCTTAAAAATAGAGTGGGAGGGGTAGAGGAGAGAGGGTATGGATCCAGGAGGAACAAAAACAAATTAATACTTCAGTAATTAGTGCTGCAAATATAAGCCCCTTGCATAGTTAAGTACTGTCCTCTCCCAGACATTCAGATTAAGCTTGTGATTAATCATTTTCTGCCAGGATATTTCTCTAAAACACATTATTTTAATTCTTTTAAATAACTGAAAATTTTCATTGGCAATACCAAATTTAAAATTTTGCAGTCCAAGCAGTATACGTTCTAAAGCTGGAAAAAATAGCTGTTCTTTCAGGAGGCTTGAAGCTCGGGGTGGTACAGTCAGAGCCCAGCAGTAGGGGGGACATTTGGAAAGGAAAGATCAGGATGCCCAGCTCCATAGAGAGGAGAACACTCAGGCAGACACCCATCACTCCCCCAGAGCTTGATCACTGCAAAGCCAGGGGTTGATCACTGCAGAGTTCCCAGCCCCTAGCAGAGTGCAGGACATAGCAAATGCTCTAGCAATGTTTATTAAATACACAACCAAGGTGAAGAATAATGAGTATCTCGTGTGTGAATCACTCAGAGCCACAATATTATTTTATCCCCAGGTGGGAGGCAAGATGGTGGGTTTTCTGTTTGTCATCATTTCATATCTATCCCAGAGCAGCAAGACTGTCTAGACTGACAGAACATCATACTCCATTCCCTATTTCTTAATTTAGTACATAGCAGAAGTGTAAGGATTTCTCAGAGCCACAGAAAACCTCTCTTAAGAGAAAACCAGTAGAGAAACCTAATTAGAATATAGTGACACTCTCAAATATCCCAGCTCTATTTGCGACTGTGCAGAGTTAAATGAACAGAGTTCTCAGCCCCAGCGCCTCAACTGAGCCTTCTCTGGAGACAAGCCCTTGGTGTGAAAGTTGTCTCAGTGATATTATTTGAACATCAGAGATGTAGCTATCATTAATATTGACCAGCTGCACTGTAACTCTGATTTCTTTTATGCTACAGGGAAATGTGCCAGCACAAAAGGTCTCCCTGGGAGGAGAGAAGTACTGTTACTTCATAGTGTGGAATAAAGTTGGTTTCTTTCTTCTTTTTTTTTAAATTTTAATTCCAGTAGAATTAATATACAGTGTCATATTGGTTTCGGGTATACAAAGTTGGTTTCTTAGTATTTATTATCAAAGTCCTATTCAGGGCCGAGAAAAGGAGGAGATGAGTAGTTGCTGTTTAGTGGCTACAGGTTCAGTTTGGGATGATGAAAAATGTCTGGAGATGGATATTGATAATGGCTGCACAGCAACATGAATGTACTTAATGACACGGAATTGTTCACTTTAAAATGGTTAAAGATGGTAAATTTCATGTTGTGTGTATTTTACCACAATGAAAAAGTCTGTCCTATTTTATGAGTTTTTGGAGGTGCCATATTTCAAGGCAGTTACTATGACCTCCATAGCAAGAAGGGTAGCAAGGGAGTTTTTAGTATCCAAGTAGCTGATGTGGACTAAAGTCCCAGCTGATTCTTGGCTGGTGCCCTCTCACAGGTCATCTCTGGAGGGGTCACTGCATTCAGGGACCCACCCCTTCCGCCCCCTCCCTGACCCCAGCAACTCCAGCATTGCACTGTGGTAAATAACAGGTCTCCCTCTCCAGCTAGAACAGTTACGGGAACAGCATCCTTGTACCATTTTTAGCTGAACACGTTTTATTCCTTTTTCTGTCCCCGAATGGGAGACCTTCTCTGTGCTGTCAAACCATGCACTGTGCTTTCTGAAAGACTGTCAGCAGTGAGGAACGTGCTTTTCCACTTGTAGCCTGTCAGATCATTTGGGATTCTTCTGCATGTAAAGTGGCCTGTCTGAGCAGAAAGGCCTCCTCCTCAAAATAAGTTTCGGTCTGATTGTCACACGTAGTTTTTATTTTGAGGAGATTTAATCGCAGGCATTTAATTTTGGGACATTCTGAGGCCCTCTTGATTCACCGAAGGGGTTTAAAAAATTAAAAATGGGATTGTAATTTCTGACCTTACAAATGATGTGGTTTTTTGTTAATTAAAAAAAAAAAAAAAAAAGAGCCCTTCGGCCCCTAGATGGTTTAGTTGGTTCAGTGTCCGACTTTTGGTTTCAGTTCAGGTCATGATCTTGAGGTTCGTGAGTTTGAGCCCCACATTGGGCTCTATGCTGACAGCACGGAGCCTGCTTGGGATTCTCTCTCTCTCTCTCTCTCTCTCTCTCTCTCTCACTACCCCTTCCCTACTCATGGGCATGCACGTGCTCTCTCTCTCTCTTTCTCTCTCTCTCTGAAAATAAACAAACTTAAAAAAAATCCCTCATAAATACAGTATTTAAAGTTAGGTATCCTAAAACTGGGAATAATTACTAAGCTTAGTGTTGGATTTAATTCATTTCCTCAGTGAATATGGATACAGGTTTGTAGTGGTTTATAGGTAGAATAAAGTAAAGCAATAAATATTAATGGCATTGTATGCTTTATAAGAAAAAACAACAACAAAGATGACTGGAACAAAGCTTCCAACGTGATTTTCTTACAATGCTTTCATTGGAAATATCAAGTGCATTTGGCCTCACAAATGACAACGATTTTTTCCATTTTGCAAGCTGTTTTGTTCTACTTGTAGTGGTGGGTTTTTTGTTTGTTTGTTTTATTTAGCTTTGTTTTGTTTTGTTTTGTTTTTGGTAGCAGAGTTGAGCCCAATTTAGGGTATAATTGTGACAGTGATGCTCTTAAATTCAGAACTTTCTTTCTGCCTGAACATCTGATTCAGAGTGGCAGCTGACAGTGATCATTTCCTTTGGTTAGAAATGGTTAAGTGGATAGCTTCCATTTTAAGGGCACTTGAATTATTTGAAAACATTTTTAAAAAGCCATTAGGTGAGACTCTATATCCCAGATATTCCTACTGATATTTAGTGAAGGACTAGAATTCTGAATCCTGAACTAGAATGTGTAGCTAAATGTATATACTAAGGAACTTCTGGATTATTCTGGAGGCCAGTAGGAAGTGTGAATAGTCTTACAAGAATCTCACACTTGGGCTGAGTTTGTGCCATATGCTTCTTTTCTCCCCTAGGGTGGAATGTCTTCTTTAGTTTATTCAGTGGTAAATTTCGAGCACAAGTCACTAGATAAATGAACAAGTATATTATTTTAATAATTTAAAATTCACAAAAGAAATAGGACATTTTGGTGTAGGAAATAGTGCAGCTCAAGGCAACCCATCAGCTATGACTTGCTTGTGTTTATATCCCATTTGGAGGGATTGCACGTATATTAGCTCGCTGGTTCTTAAAATTAATCTGTGAGCAAGTACCTACTGCGTGCTGAGCCCTGCGAGGCATCAGAGAGCAGATAAGAGAAGATGAAGAGATGACTTTTGCCCTTTAAAAACCTGTTTTCGGGGTGCCGGTTGAGGTCATGCTCAGGTCCTGATCTCACAGTTTGTGAGTTTGAGCCCCACATCAGGTTTGCTGCTGTCAGCCTGTCAGAGCAGAACTTGCTTTGGATCTTCTGTCTCCCTCTATCTGCCCCTTCCCCCCGCTTGCGTGGTCTCAAAATGGACTGTTGGAATTTAGCGACATTAATAGGAGAGTGTTGTGTGGGGTTGGGGGGAGAGGAAGCCTAGCCCACGCTGGGGTAGCTGTGCCTCTGTATTAGCTGCGGTTGGAGTGTCAGTCCCATTCACCCAGTCTGCTGCTGGTTCTGCTGTAAGTCTTCAAAAATAACCAGGACTTGGCGAGATTTGCCTAACTTGTGGGAACTAATGATATTATCTTCCAAATATAAAAAAAAAATTGGGTATAAAGTTATTAGTGAATGTTTCAGTGATACAATTAATGTTTTGTCTGATCAGAGAATTGAGCGGACATTTTAATTGTAGAAATTATTGAAAGTGTAGGAAAATATAAATTAGAAAATAAAAATCATTTGTAACTAGGACCAGATCAAGGCATTCAGAGCAAATCAAGAGATTAAGCAAAGAATAGAAGGATATAATCCCTTCAACCCATGTTTGTATTTCGAAATGAAAATACTACCAAACTGCACAGTAAATATAAAGAAGTCCAACCATGTTCTGATTTTTCTCATGATGACTAATTCATTGCTTTTTCTTTTTTAATCATGAAGTTCTTTCAGAAAAAAAAATTGTTGCTTTTGCTTTGCTGGTGGCTGAGCCACATTGCTACGCCTCCCTCCTATAACCCAAAGATAATCCTTCTTTTTCTTTTGATGTATATTTTTCTAGAATTTTATTACATAGATAAAAGCAAATTTTATAATTAAGTTTGGGTACTGAACATGTAGCTTTTTTTTTTTAATTCTGAATTTTCACTTAATACATCATAAGGCTGTTCTCAATACGACTAAGAAATTTCTAAAGGCACTTTCAGTGTCAGAGCCATGGCTATATTTAACCAGTCTCTGAGTGTTCCTGGTTTCATATGCTTAAATAAAGTTCTATAAACAGCTTGCAGCATACATCTTTCACTCTATTTCTGATTTTTATTAGTGTTAGTTATCTGGTTTCAGTTTACAGACAGCAATTCTGTCTCTTGGTATCTTTAACAGTCCAGAGTGGTTTTATTTTTAAAAGGAATAATAAACAACTTTTCCCATTTGATAGAAAAAAATAGTGTCTTCTTTTATTTTATACTTTTTTGGTTAGTAGCAGAATAAATTTTTGCATGTATTTACTAGCCATTTAAAAATTTCTGCTCATGTTCATTGAACATTTTTATCTCATGGTATGAAAATTTTTGTAAGTGCTGTCTTTATATTAAGGATACCAAACTTTAAAAAGTATTTCTTGGGAATATTTTGTCTCTCTTTTCTTTGCCTTTTAATTTTATGGCATATTTAATATAGGAACATTTAATTTAATATAGCTAAATGTATCAGTATGATCTTCTGAATTTGTTCATTACTTAGAAAGCCCTTCCCCATCCTGAGAGATATATCCAAGTAGATTTTTTCTAGGCTTAATTTTTCCCCCCTTTTTTCTTCTTTTTAACTTCTTGTACATCTTCTGACTAATGTTTTGCAGAAGGTATTGTCTATTTCCATTTACCAGTGATTTGACATCATTGTATTTGAAGTGTTCAGTTCTTAACTTTCGGAGATAGGAGGCCCAATGGGTCATCATTCCTTGTCTTAGTATTCTGAAATCTTCTCCTGCACATCAGGCAGGTGTGAACAATCCAACCACTCCCTTAACTTCCCCTCTTCATTTCCTTTTCTTTGCATTTAGGTCCCTCACTGCCTCTCATCCTCCCCCAACTATCATGTGAGGAATGCAAAATCTATCTTCTGTCTCTTCAGCTGGAGATGTGGGAAGACCTGGTCACAGAGGAGTCAAAGTAGGAAATATGCTGACTTTGGACATCATATGCCTTTCTGATTGACAGAAATTGCTGACTTTTGTAGCTGTTGGGAGATATTTCCTATTTAGCTCCACTTATTTTCCTGTGAGACAGATTTTTTTTTTCATGGAATGGCTTAAAGTTGTTGTTGTTTTAATGCAAAGAAGACACAGTCAGAAGTGAAAGATTTTCAAAACTAGAATGGTGCAGAGAGAAATTCAGTTTCTTATTTTGAGAGTAATTGATAGTCTTTCCAGGAGTCACCCGTATTTCTGGAGTATTTTAGTTTCATTAGCTTCATCCCTCTACAATCTATACCAGAAAGATAGGATTTTTGCAGATGGCAGTGGGCCATGCTTCATTTCTGGTCAAATCACATCATAATGATACCACTTATTCATCCCTAAAAGCTTGTGGAAGTGCACTGAACATCTGCACATAATGCAGCCATTCATGCAAAGAAAGCCGAGGACCCTGTTTATCACAAGGGATCTGCGAGCTCTCTCTTCCTGCTCAGTCTGTCTCAGGAGTTTCAACTGTCCTGGGAGAGAAGTGCCAACAGCCCATTAGCCTGATGAGCCAATCCATAGAAACATGCTCTCTTTGCCCTCGCAGATGCCTGGCCAGAGCTGGAGAGCAGCCAACATGATTTAGTTCTGGAGCTCATCAGCATCATCTTCCTTCTTTATCCCTTTATTCCTGAAAACATTACTATGGTAATGTTTACTGGGGACCACACGGTCTGCATAAACTTAGCCAAAACAAGTTTGAAATTTTTGAAATCAGAGCAATCCCTTAAACAGATGCTGATACAGAAGTACTAGTTCAATGCAAAGCATAATAATAGTTCTCTATTTCAAGTCACCGTAAATATGCTTTCACTTGTCCAGTTAATAGATTTTTATTAAGCAGGTACCGTATGCCGGTAATACGGAGATAGTGAACGAGGAAGAAGTTGTTTTACATCCTTCCGTGTAATTCAAGTACAACAAAAGATTCTGGACTAATCCTTTGAGAACTTTTCTTTATAATTTTCCTGGAGATCAATTCAGCTTTAACTTTTTGTAATTATTGCATAATTTAGATCAGAGCTTGAGGAAAAGTCTAGCAATCTGAGCAGTGTCCCTTCTGACAGTGTCCTTAACTTGTTCAGCTTCAAATAGCTTTCTTGTTTTCTTAATTGACGTGTATTTTACATTTACCCATAACACACTCCTCAATCCATATCTGTTGTAAATAATGGTGGTACGATGGGTAGGAACTTACAGTCCCAGAATGAGTCCAAATGTAAATGTATTCGTTTTTTTATTAAATTGAGGCATATTTGACATATAATATTATATTAATTTCAAGTGTATAATGTATTCATTTTTTATTGCTGCTGTAACAAATTACCACAAATTTAATGGCTTAAAAACAACACAGATGTTCTTCCACACTTCTGTGGGTCAGAAGTCTGAGTATATGTGGCTGGTTTCTCTGCACTGGGTTTCATGAGGCAGAAATTAAGGTGTCAGCCAGCCTGACCTCTTGTCTGAGGGTGCTGTACTCATTCAGATTGTTGGCAGAGTTCAGTTCCTGTGGTTGTAAGACTGAGGTCCCAGTTTCCTTTCTGACCGCAAGCTGAGAGCCTTTCTCAGTTCTCAAAGGGCACCTGCCTCTCTTGGCACATTCCCTGCTTCCATCTTCACACCAGAAATCTTGCATCTCTTGGAACCTTAACACTTTCAATCTCTCTGACCCTCTCTTCTGCTACTTCTCTCTCTCATTCTAGTCAGAGAAAGTTCTGTTAAGGACTCATGTGGTTAGATTGATTCCACCTGGACATTGCAGGGTACTTTCCCAATTTTAAGATCTGTAACCTTGGGGCGCCTGGGTGGCGCAGTCGGTTAAGCGTCCGACTTCAGCCAGGTCACGATCTCGCGGTCCGTGAGTTCGAGCCCCGCGTCAGGCTCTGGGCTGATGGCTCAGAGCCTGGAGCCTGTTTCAGATTCTGTGTCTCCCTCTCTCTCTGCCCCTCCGCTGTTCATGCTCTGTCTCTCTCTGTCCCAAAAATAAATAAAACGTTGAAAAAAAAATTAAAAAAAAAAAAAAGATCTGTAACCTTAATTTCATCTAGATAGTCCCTCTTGCCATGGAATGCAACATATTCACAGGTTCCAGGGATTAGGATGTGGACATATTTGTGGAGCTATTTTGCCTTCCACAGCTTCCGAAGACCTCCTCAAAAGAGCTCTTTCTGACTATTCAGATCCTTACCACAATGCTATGAGATGGATACTATGTAGCCCGATTTTATGGGTGAGGAAAGTGAAGTTCAGAGAAGGTTGGGAACTTGCTCAAAGCCTTGCAGCTAATAATGTTGTCATTGGAATCGCCAAAGCTACTGCGTTGCATTGTGAAAAACGAGTCATATAAAATATTGTTGATTGATTGGATATGTTTTTTTTTAGTTTTTTAATATTTATTTTTGAGAGAGAGATAGAGCATGACCAGGGGAGGGACAGAGAGAGAAGGAGACACAGAATCTGAAGCAGGCTATTTCTCAGCTGTCAGCACAGAGCCCAACACAGGGCTCGAACTCGGGAATTGTGAGATCATGACCTGAGCCAAAGTTAGATGCTTAACCGACTGAGCCACCCATGTACCCTGATCAGATATTTGTTGATGTGATTAACTAATTTGGTAAAGTTAAACTTCATCAGAATGTTTCGGACTCTCCAAAAAACTAAGATGGCTGAGAACATGTATGCACCTTCTTGAATAATTTCTGCATCAGATATTTACACTCCTTGTTTTCTATCAGTTTTTCAGGGGAACCAGTTAATACAACTTCAAACGTTATTATGGAGTGAGAATACTAATGCCTTGTCATTGGTATATTTGGCATCTCAGTAGTCGAGTCTGTAAGTCAGATTTGATAACATCACACTGTTTGAAGTAGCACTTTGAATTAGCATCCTTTGAATTTAGCACCCCTGACATTTCACCTAATGTGGGAGTCTGCTAGGCACTATTTCCAACTTTCCAGACTCATCCAGCTTGAGTTTCTTCTCACTACTAGAATACTAACAATGTCGCAGTTTGCCGTTTTTGCAAGGTAGTCATTTTTACCAGTGGATAGCTTTAATAGTTATTTCTTCTTTCATAAAATACAAATCTTGCTTCCGCCATTTTCCACCCCCAATGTTTATTATGAACTTTAGGAAACATTTCCAACATATTTCCCAGAAGGAGGAAAATTGGACAAATATATCCAAGTGTTCTGCTAAATACCAGTGAGGGCCTTTGGGAATTTCACTCAAATTTAAGTTCAGCAAAGGCAAGGATATTTTCTTTTTTTTTTTTTAATTTTTTTTTCAACGTTTATTTATTTTTGGGACAGAGAGAGACAGAGCATGAACGGGGGAGGGGCAGAGAGAGAGGGAGACACAGAATCGGAAGCAGGCTCCAGGCTCTGAGCCATCAGCCCAGAGCCTGACGCGGGGCTCAAACTCACAGACCGCGAGATCGTGACCTGGCTGAAGTCGGACGCTTAACCGACTGCGCCACCCAGGCGCCCCAAGGATATTTTCTTATACACCCAGTGCATTGGCAAATAGAAGTGCTAAGTATTTATTGAATGAATGAAGCGATAGATGGATGATGATTTACATTTTCCACATATACCAAAGAGAAACATATTTAAGTTCTCCTTAAGAAATGAGCAAATACATTTTATTGGGATGTTTTGATAGACTGGATGGATTGTATTATATAGAAAGAATGTGTATGTATAATTTTCATTTTTCACAAAAGGAGATGCCATTGTTGAATAAATTTTAAAGGAAATAAAACATCAGTATGGGGGAATCCTTAATGCCATGTTCCATATTTGGAGAAATAAGTATCCTCCATGGCTGAGGGAACATTATAAAGGCTAGCATATAGCAAATAATTATCTTTTCAATGTGATGTTTTCTGAAATCCCCAGTTAAAAAATATGAAAACTCTACATTTGTATTTTTTAAATGAAAAGTTGAAAGAAAATATTTCAGTGTTAAGATTCTGCAGTGATTTTAGCACAGATTTTTAAAACCCAAAGGCATTAGAGTTGTGCAAGAGTGAACATTTGCACGATGGTGCTGAAGAAAACTTTCTTTTTCCCAGTTTAAATAATGGCTTTTCCAGATGTTTTTTGATCCTGTCTCAGGTGATTACTTGGTATGAGAGACATTGTCCTGACGTATTAAAAAAATTACCTTTTCTCATGATGTGGGAATTTCCAAACTGTCTGGAAGAAAAGTCGTAAGAGAGAAGAAAAAAGTAGTATCAGAAGTAAGACCCTCGAAATTATTTTTGAGAACTTCAAACAAATTTGGCAGTCATTCTTACAACTCTAAACGTGCTACTTTTAGATCGGTTTTCGATTTTTCAGTTGTGTGTGCTTTTTGGAGGTTGCTTTATTTCTTTTTTCTTTTTCAATATATGAAGTTTATTGTCAAATTGGCTTCCATACAACACCCAGTGCTCATCCCAAAAGGTGCCCTCCTCAATACCCATCACCCACCCTCCCCTCCCTCCCTGCTTTATCTCTTCACGCCATAGCCGTGAAGCCAGTCTTCATCGCTGTTGACGTCTCTGCACACAGTATTCAGATTATGCCCAATAAGTCCACCAGCACACACACTGCACACTACTTCGTTTAGGACCTACAACCACGTGTGAACTGCAGTGAAGTTCAGTTATAAGGTTATCAGTTGAATCTCAGTGTAAAATAGATTAGGATGCGTGTATGATCTTTCAAGACTCTGCCACATCAGAATTTCCTTTGCTGTGGGATGAGTGCCCGTGTGTGTGTGTGTGTGTGTGTGTGTGTGTGTGTGTGAATGCTTAGCCCTGTCTGAGGAGATTCAGATGGCCCTTCTAATAAACCCAGAATAATGAAAACCCCCCAAAATAATGAAAAGATTATTTCTGAGATTCCACACACTTAGTTAACTGTAGCAGTATGATAATGTCCTGGAATGCACAGGCCCAGGTGTAGGAGGTTCTGGTTGGTTCTGGGCCTGGCTGTCCTGGCAGCCTACAGGCTGTGGTCTCTGGATGAGTTTCATCCATTAGAATGGGTGTCCTTCATGTAGTGCCGCCCTGGTTAGAGGTCTGGGCACTCGTGTGCTTCTCTTTATTTCGGCCTTCTGTTCACACGTTGAGACAGAATCATGGAGGAGAAAAATCTCAATGACTCAGTTTTCTCATCTGTAAAATGGTAATCATAGTGCTGTGTTACTGCGATGATTGAATGAATTAATACATGTAAAGCCCAAAAGTTATGCTTCATCCCTAACTTTATATTCATGATTTTACATTCCTTTTCTTAAAAGTTGTATAAAGCTTCAGGTCCCAGAAAATGTCCTACCCGGCAGGCAGAAGTGAGAAAAACGGTCACTATTCCCACAAAGGAGATGAGGCAGGAGTGGAGGACCACAACATCGTTCATAACACGAGAATAACGACATCTTGGTTACCTCACAGAGATATTGTCAGGTCCAAAGAAAGAATGCATGTGAAAGTAACTTAAAAATATAAGTTACCAAGTTATTATTATTATTATTATTTTTATTGTTTACAGCTTTATGCAAGTCCTGTACTTTGCAAATAACTTAAAAATATAAGTTACCAAGTTGTTTATTGTTATTGTTATTATTATTATTATTATTATTTACAGCTTTGTGTGCAAGTCCTGTACTTTGCAAACACAGTAGGCAATCTGGATATATGTACAGCAGGCCACCTTCTTTTTTGTTATATTTTTGTGAAGCATTCATTTCTTTCTCAAAGATGGTGATTGCACAGGATAATTTAGGTGTAGGGAGAGCGTTATTTTGAATTTTTTTTTACTTGTTTTTTTTTTACTTTTTATATATTTTTTTAAACATTTTTTTTCAACGTTTATTTATTTTTCGGACAGAGAGAGACAGAGCATGAACGGGGGAGGGGCAGAAAGAGAGGGAGACACAGAATCGGAAACAGGCTCCAGGCTCTGAGCCATCAGCCCAGAGCCCGACGCGGGGCTCGAACTCACGGACTGCGAGATCGTGACCTGGCTGAAGTCGGACGCTTAACCGACTGCGCCACCCAGGCGCCCCACTTTTTTATTTTTTTTAATTTACATCCAAATTAGTATATAGTGCAACAATGATTTCAGGAGTAGATTCCTTAATGCTCCTTACCCATTTAGCCCATCCCCCCTCCCACAACCCCTCCAGTAACCCTCAGTTTGTTTTCCATATTTATGAGTCTCTTCTGTTTTGTCCCCCTCCCTGTTTTTATGTTATTTTTGTTTTCCTTCCCTTATGTTCATCTGTTTTGTCTCTTAAAGTCCTCATATGAGTGAAGTCATATGATTTTTGTCTTTCTCTGACTAATTTCACGTAGCATAATACCCTCCAGTTCCATCCACATAGTTGTAAATGGGAAGATTTCATTCTTTTTGATTGCTGAGTAATACTCCATTGTATATATACCACATCTTCTTTATCCATTCATCCATCGATGGACATTTGGGCTCTTTCCATACTTTGGCTATTGTTGATAGTGCTGCTATAAACATGGGGGTGCAAGCACACCTGTATCCCGTGGATAAGTGCCTAGTAGTGCAATTGCTGGGTCGTAGGGTAGTTCTATTTTTAGCTTTTTGAGGAACCTCCATACTGTTTTCCAGAATGGCTGCACCAGCTTGCATTGCCACCAGCAGTGCAAAAGAGATCCTCTTTCTCCGCATCCTGGCCAACATCTGTTGTTGCCTGAGTTGTTAATGTTAGCCGTTCTGACAGGTGTAAGGTGGTATCTCATTGTGGTTTTGATTTGTATTTCCCTGATGATGAGTGATGTGGAGCATTTTTTCATGTGTCAGTTGGCCATCTGAATGTCTTCTTTGGAGAAGTGTCTATTCATGTCTTTTGCCCATTTCTTCACTGGATTATTTGTTTTTTGGGTGTTGAGTTTGGTAAGTTCTTTATAGATTTTGGATACTAACTCTTTATCTGATATGTCATTTGCAAATATCTTCTCCCATTCTGTCGGTTGCCTTTTAGTTTTCCTGATTGTTTCCTTCTCTGTGCAGAAGCTTTTTGTTTTGATGAGGTCCTAATAGTTCATTCTTGCTTTTGTTTCCCTTGCCTCCCGAGACATGTTGAGTAAGAAATTGCTGTGGCAAGATCAAATTGCTTTTTGCCTGCTTTCTCCTCGAGGATTTTGATGGCTTTCTGTCTTACCTCTTCCTGAGGTCTTTCATCCATTTTGAGTTTATTTTTGTGTATGGTGTAAGAAAGTGGTCCAGGTTCATTCTTCTGCATGTTGCTGTCCAGTTTTCCCAGAACCACTTTCTGAAGAGACTGTCTTTATTCCATTGGATATTCTTTCCTGCTTTGTCAAAGATTAGTTGGCCATGCGTTTGTGGGTCCATTTCTGGGTTCTCTATTCTGTTCCATTGATCTGAGTGTCTGTTCTTGTGCCAGTACCATACTGTCTTGATGATTACAGCTTTGTAGTATAGCTTGAAGTCTGGGATTGTGACGCCTCCTGCTTTGGTTTTCCTTTTCAAGATTGCTTTGGCTATTCGGGGTCTTTTCTGGCTCCATACAAATTTTAGGATTATTTGTTCTAGCTCTGTGAAGAATGCTGGTGTTATTTTGATAGGGATTGCATTTAATATGTAGATCGCTTTGGTTGGTGTCAACATTTTAACAATATTTGTTCTTCCTATCCAGGAGCATGGGATATTTTTCCATTTTTTTGTGTCTTCTTCACAATTTCTTTCATAAGCTTTCTATAGTTTTCAGTGTATAGATTTTTTACCTCTTTGGTTAGGTTTAATCCTAGGTATTTTATGTTTTTTGGTGCAACTGTAAATGGGATCGATTCCTTGATTTCTCTTTCTGTCGCTTCATTGTTGGTTTATAGGAATGCAACCGATTTCTGTGTGTTCATTTTATGTCCTGCAACTTTGCTGAATTCATGAATCAATTCTAGCAGTTTTTTGGTGGAATCTTTTGGGTTTTCCATATAGAGTATCATGTCATCTGCGAAGAGTGAAATTTTGACCTCCTCCTGGCCAGTTTGGATGCCTTTTATTTCTTTGTGTTGTCTGATTGTAGAGGCTAAGACTTCGAGTACTATGTTGAATAACAGTGGCAAGAGTAGACATCCCTGTCTTGTTCCTGACCTTAGGTTGAAGTTCTTATTGGAAATGAAGTTGTTCATTTCAAATCTTGAAATTGAGTAACCCTTCTAAATGCTGCTATAGAGATAATATCAGCAGAAACTTTTGGGGTTCCATTTAGCATCCAGACTTTCTATTTTATCACAGAGAGTTTTAGCAGTGATTCAAAGTGCTTCATTCAATTGTGAATATCTTGCTTAATGTCTGAAACTTAAATCCTTGTGAAGTATGCAAACCATTTGTTTGGAACACAAAGTTCTAATCATACTAGAGTCTGTCCTACCATCACCCAAATTTCAGATAAATTAAACTCAAAATCCAACAATTTATATTGAGTGTCTGCTATGTATCAGGAATAGTTCTAGTTGCTGAGCATATAAAAGCAAGTAAAATACAGCCCTTGCTCTCAGGGAGCTCACAGTCTAGGATGGAGAAGTAGACAAACACATAACAAGTAACAACTTGAACAATTCGATGGATGTTGTGGCAGAGGTATTCACTCGCAGGTGTTGGAGTGTGACAAGAGAAGCGTCATCACTTAGATGGGTCCAAGAAGGACTTCCAGAGGAGAGGACAGACAGACATGTAAAGTATGCCTAGAACACAGTGAAACAGAGAAGGAGAGGAAAGGCATGGAAGAATGGAACAGCCTGCTGTGTCCAGAGCATGGTCCCAATATGTGCCTGCCTGCTCACCATGTGCACAATGTTATGCAGCAGAGAGAAAGCAGGCCTTAGGAAGCCTCCAGTGGGACACTTAGGAATTTGGCTGATGTTGTAGAAATCATGGAAGTCGCTGAAAGGCATGTTCCCTCTCTCTGTCAATGAAACCACTTTCCTCCAGTCACACAGATTTAAAACCACAGCCTCTTCTTTACTTTTTCTCTCCCTGTACTGTTCTCCAAACCATGTTATAACTCTCCTTTTAATCTGTCCTTCGTGGTGTCTCTAGACTTTCCCTCGTCTTACTATTTTGCCTTGTTTTTGGCTCATCTTCCCAATATGGGATCACTGCCAGGGCCCCCTGAATGCTGCCCCTGCCTCCCTATTCTCCTCTCCTCCAGTGTGTTCAATATACCTACCCATGGACAGTTAATTTACTTAAATCACTTTAGCTTTAGAAGCCTTTAGCAGGTTTCTGTAACTCATGGATTTCCTCCAAATACAATATATAAATATTGACTTGGAATGAGCTGAAAACATCTTCACTTGGTCCACCGAGCCCATGAAGAAGCACCAACCAGCCAGTCGTCCACCCTCAACTGGACTGCCCTTCTCCCTGGTACACACCCTCTGATCCAGCCAGATTGGCTTCTCATGCTCCTCCCAGCTCTGCCACCAACCTTTCTCTGTGCCCCCCTCCCTAGGGATTGTTTCTTCCTCTCCATTTCATTTGCTGCCTCTGCCACACACACTCCAGCACGTCTTGGCACAGACATGCTACCTAGATGTGTTAATTATTATTGAGTTATTATTTTGTAATTATATTTGATTTCTTCAAATACATTTCAAACTCCTTGAGGGGAAAATTTGTAAGATAATCCATCAAGCACTTAGCACAATGCATGGCACGTAATAGACCCGATAAATTATAATTTTTCTTACTTTGTTTTTTTTTTTCGTCTGTTTTGAGGATATTGCTTCTTTGCATCCCTACAACAACTAGCAAAAGAGGCCCTCAAAAGGATGTGCCATCCCAACTGAGCAGTTTGCTCAACATTACTATAAATGTCTGGCAAAATGCTGAGTGTTGCAAAGAAAAGGTTTTCTGCTTGCAGTTTGAAAATTTTAAAGGTATCTGATTCCAGTCATGCTCTCAGGTGGAACTTTTTTTAATTGTTAGAGTGTATCTTTTATTATTAAAAATTCAATACTTATTGCTAAAATTTCCAAGGATGTGAAGTATACATAATAAAAAGGAAATATCCTTCGATCCTCAGCCCCCAGAATTCACTCCGAGAGGTAGCTCCTGAAATGAACAGTTCTTTAACCACTCTGTTATGGTACATGGTAGGAACTTGCAAGGCACTACAGATTTGTTAAGTGTATGCTGAGTCATCAAATAACTATGTTCATTATTTCCCTAATTCTTAAGAGAACATTTTATTCAATAACAAATTAACTTATTTATTCAATATTTATTAACTCAACAATACTGTTTATTGACCACCTGCTACATGCCGGACATGCTAGGCAGTGGAGAGCCTTGGTATAATACTCATGGGTGTATAATTCCCATGAGCTACTTCATAGTAGCTCTATTCATTATTTGATGGCTGTGTTCCCATCCCAAGTGTAGCTCTGTGTATTAAAGGACAGTTCAACCACTGGAGCCTGGAGCCCATCTTTTTTCATTATATATACTGAATTTATCTTCTCCAGCACTCTGCCCATTCACATGACGTCATCATATGCTCATGGCTTTTCCCCCTTTGTGTTAGATTGCTGTGGCTTTGTAACAAATGACCACGAACGTAGTAACTTAAAACAGCACCCATTTATTATCTCACATTTCTGTGGGTCAGGAGTCCGGATAGGGCTTCACTGGGTTCTCCGCTCAGGGTTTCCCTAGGTCAGGCTGCAATTCTCAAGTGGAGCTGAGAGTCCTCTTTTCAGCTCATGTTGGGGCATTCAGTTCCCTGTGGTTTTAAGATTGATATCCCCATTGTATCTTGCGAGTTGTTGGCCAGAGGCTGCTCTCAGCGACAGGAGACCTGGTCCAACCTCTGTGGTCTCCACAGGTCTTTTCACAACATAGATGGTTTCTTTTTTTCAGGATGGCAGGAGTGCATCTCTCTGGCTCCGGATCCCTTCTGATCTGCTCCTGATCCTTCTGATCACTGCACCCAAATGAGGGCATGACTATCTTATATTCACAGGTTCCGCCTGCACTCCAGGGGAGGGATTATGCAGTGCGTCCACATCGGGGAGCTGGAATTTGAGGGGGCATCTTAGAATTCTCCCTTCCACACCCATGTGTAGCATCAATATGTTGATGTCAATATTTACGTTAATTGCAGGTTTGATATTGAAAAACAAAGCAGAGGTTGGACCATGAGGAGGTTTACTACAAGAGGCACAGTATGTGGCCGCCTTCCTTGTTTGGCACTCGCAGGTGATGGTTGCCAGCTGGGCCATAGGCCTGACCTTATATGGGGAGCATTTTAATGCTTTCGCCGAAATAGTCCAAGGATGAAAACTTAGCTCACAATTCAGGAAAGGGTAAGGGAATCTTTTCTGGAATTTACTTAGAGGAGAATTTTAACTTATATTCAATGCTAGCGATAGACCAGATTAGACCTAAGCAGATGGCCAGTGACAACTGCAGATGGTAGCAGCCTCAGTTTGAAGAGTCTGTCTATTGCTGTGGGGAATGACAATCTTTAATATTTTCCTTCCACTGTCCAAATTCCCTCTGGAGTTGCTTTCTTTGCACTTTTCCTTGGAATCTGGCTCTTCTGCTCATGTTTTCGTTTCTGTTAGTAAAAACTAAAGACCTATATGAAGAATTTCAGATGGCAGTATTATAATTATTGAACATGCCACATTGGAGAACTTAAACTCCCGATAGCCCTAAAAAATATGTGCTGTCACAGCACTCTGTGCTGCCCTGAGTGCCATTTATCATTTCCTGTATGTGGAGTCAGCTGACAACCAGCGAATCAAGAGAAAGATAAATGGTGTTGGATTTGATGCATACAGTTATTTCTTTATTCTGCAAATATTTTGAGTGCCTGTCATGTGCCAGGCACTGTGCTGATGCTTGGCATGCAGCAGAGAACAGGACAGATCTAGCTCCTGTCTTCAAGGGTGAGGGATAGGGACATTAGACAGGCTGGAGAGAACCTAAAGATCCTTGTGTTCCTTAATTCTCTAGACTGAGACATTTTGCTTATTTTACAGATGGCCAAATGAAAGTGTATCAACGAATTAAGGATACTTGAGGTTAGGGAATGGGAAGCGTCACATAAGTAATGAAATTCCATCTCCCCATTTTAAAAAAAAATTTTTTTTTTCAACGTTTGTTTATTTTTGGGACAGAGAGAGACAGAGCATGAACGGGGGAGGGGCAGAGAGAGAGGGAGACACAGAATCGGAAACAGGCTCCAGGCTCTGAGCCATCAGCCCAGAGCCTGACGCGGGGCTCGAACTCCCGGACCGCGAGATTGTGACCTGGCTGAAGTCGGACGCTTAACCGACTGCGCCACCCAGGCGCCTCCCCATTTTTAAACCCAAGGAAAACTCAGAGGAAAATGAAATAGGTATGAAGAATAGTGAAATCACTGATCTGCTCTTCTTTTGCATTCCTGGGCCCTGCACTAATGCGATTAGACAATTTTGCTCAGGTTCACAGAGCTAATTAGAGGCAAGGCAGCAATTTGACTCTTCCAAGTCCAATTGTCTTTTGACTGCAGTTCCATAAAATACTTTAATATCCTCTATTCTTTCTTCATTGCCATTTTCTAGCGTGCTTATAATTATTCACTCAGTAACACTACTTTCAAAATAACAACCTCAGTTCCTAAGTATAGATTTTATTCTCAGTTTCTCTAAAGATTTGTAGTCCAAATTGGTTCAACCATATTCTGAGATATTTCCTCTTAGATTTGTGTTCTACCTACGTCTACCCAAGGGTAGATTTTTCCTGGTCTGCGGCATCCCGCTGCCAGATGAAGGAATGTTGTTGTTTTATTTAGAAGGAAATTTGCATGCTAGGGGAGTGAGCATTTGGAAACTTAATGACTGCATATTTTACGTTTGACCCGCGAAGACAGAAAGTGTCCCCCAAATCCAAGTTTGGGTGCCCATCAGCCAACACTCAAGAGATGAGTTTTGACCGGAAAGGAATATGAGCTTTGTTCGAGTGGCCAGCCACCGGGGGAGAAGGCAGACTCTTGTCCAAAGGCCAACTCTGAGGTTTCTGCCTGACCCAGGGGTTTTTAAAGAGGCTTAATCAGTGAAGGTAGTGCAGTGGTCTGTGACATTTCTTGATTATATGCAGACTCAATGTCAGTTGCAGAGTTGATCTCAGTGCTTGGAGGTTGTGCAAGTTCTAGTTCCTTCGTGCCTATGGGGGTTTGCAAGGTCTGGTTCCTTGGTACCCGCAGGCTGTGCAAGAGTACTCTGAAAACTCTGAAAAATTTCTTCTTTTCTGAAAAGGATGGCAAGGCCTACAGGGAGTGCAAAGGGAGGTCAGTAAAGTGATTTGTGTGACCTTATAAAAAAAAAATATTTCGCTAGCGCTAATCAAAAAGCCGAGGGGGCTTCAGACAGAGGCTTGCTGGCCTCTGTGGCCAGGGAACATTCTGGTCCTTCATTCCCCAAGGCCAGTGGTCTGCAAATCTCAAAGAAAGCAAATTAGTTCTTTTACACATAAGGGTCTTAAGTCAGCAAGCAAGTATCTTGAAGTAAGTTAACCCTTAAGACCATCCGGAGTGTTGTTACAAAACTACATACATATGTGATACTTATGCTCTTATTTGGGGTTCTTTTAAAAATAAGATACACTTTTTATGGGTGGAAATTGTCTAAAAAGAAAATCCTTCCTAACTAAATTTAGATTGCACATAGAAGAAATATTCTAATTCCAGAATCTAACGTGGCTAATTTTTCTCTGTGTTTTGAGAAGGTCACTATATCCTGGACCTACCTGTAAATCGAGAATTACTAATATTTTGATATAAATCTTCTGCTTAAGAGCCTCTTATTAGTTGGTATTATTTTAGAACAACAATGCCACTTGTTTTTACATCTGCCTCCTCAGTAAGAGATGATAACGATTCCTTCAATATTCACACACTGGAAGGATTAATTAGCTGTTTGTGAAATGCTCTTGACTACATTCCTAGAGCTGACTGATATATCCTTGTGATAAAGACAAGGGAAAATAAAAGTGGTTTATAATATTTCAAGAATGAACTCTTACTTATAATAATTTTTTTTTACCATTTTATTAGGCCGTATCAATAAGTAAATGCTAAAAATGTTGGCTTGTTAACACATACAAAAGTTAGAAAATACATTTAGTTCTGTTAGGTTCAGTCCCCTCGTGTTGTATAAAACATGTTACTCTTCAGTGCTTTTATTATTGTTTTTCGGGTTTTATTTTTCCTCCCAGAAACTCAAAATCCTTTCACCAATCTTGTGGTGTTCACAGCAATTCTCTGAAGACCAATGTGAGGTCAGCAGAAGTTATTAAAAAAAAAAATCTCTCACCTCACTGATCCCCAGCTTCATCCCTGCCTTGAGAGTGACATGCACAAAACTCAAAATAACTTCCTTCCTTCCTTCCTTCCTTCCTTCCTTCCTTCCTTCCTTCCTTCCTCAAGGCAGGTGAATACACAGATGACTAGTAGGACCTAGGGGAGTTCTCGATTTGGGCTGATGTGGGTCCCCCAGGGTACATTTGGCAATGTCTGGAGACATTTCTGGTTATTTCAACTCAGAGGGGAGGGATTGCTATTGGCATCTCGTGGGTAGAGTTCAGGGATGCTGCAAACATCTGACAATGCACAGAACAGCCTGCACAACATAGAATTATCTGGCCCAAAATGTCAATAGTGCCATGTTTGAGAAACCTGGATATAGGCAAAAGCCCTGAGCCAAGGGACAAGAGACATCAGGTATATTTATTTGTCTCTGCTTTTTATAAGCTTATCAGAAAAAGAAAGAAAAAAAATTACTTTGCATTTTCAGAATGAACACTTTTTACATATCATAAGGTTTTTTTTAACGGGGTTAATATTTGTAATGCTAACAACACAGTTGTAGCATGCATGGACTTTTAAGAAAAAGAAGGAAATCTGAAAAAATCAGTAAAAAGGGGGCGCTGGGTGGCTCAGTCTGTTGAGTGTCCAACTTCGGCTCAGGTCATGATGTTGCGGTTTGTGAGTTGGAGCCCTGCGTCGGGCTTTGCTGACAGCTCGGAGCCTGGAACCTGCTTTGGATTCTGTGCCTCCCTCTCTCTCTGCCCTTCCCCGCCCTCTCAAAAAATGAATAAACGTTAAAAAAATTTTTTAAAAAGAAAGAAATCTGGAAGGAAAGGGTTAAGAAGAAAATCTTTTTTTTTTTTTTAATGTCTCAATATTATTACAAGTGCTATCCTATTACTTATACCATTAGTGACCAAGATGGAGAGGAAAAAGAAGCAGGGACAAAAGAAAAAGAACAAAGAAAGATGAGGAAACATGTGGTTATTCATTTATTTAGTGAGACGTTTTACCTTTTCATAAACTTAGGAACTGTCATTTCATTGATCTCCCTCCTGAACTTGAAGCTCTCACAGGAGACAGTGTGCAGGGACAATAACTGGGAGAAGAAAAAACAAAGTAAATGGAAGAAAAGACCCTCTGGATATGTGACTGTGAGTGTCTTCATGGCGACCGCAGCAGGAAGGATTAGAAAACTGTTGTCCCACCTTTTCCAGATTTTTCCTGATGGCGGAAACCTTAGCTGAGATGCCATGCGGGGTATGTAGGCCCAGTGTTATTGAAGGATCCTGCTGCTTCTGTCCTTATTTATACTTGCTAACTTGCTAAGTGGTTCCTGGCAAATCACTTAACCTCCCTGAAGCGAGACCGTGCTTCACTTCATTTGCTTTCTGTAATTCCAGGAGAATGGTGAGAATCAGCGAGAACTCTGAATTCAGAGGTAGGTGCCATTTTACAGGTGTTATTACTTAATATGATCATTCATTAATAACATGCTCAACTGCCAGAATGGAAATGAGTGTACTATTATTCCAAACTGTTCAGCGCTCTCCTTAGACATAAAATCTTTTATGTTATTCACAGCGGAGGCCACAAGTTTTGTAAGCAGCATCTTTTGCCAAACCAGCCTTCTCTGATGATTACTTAGAATTTGGATGGATGTGAGTCTTTTTTTTTTTTTTTTTTTTTTTTTTAATTTTTGAGCAGCTAGTTCATTAGTGCCACGGTAATCATGAAAATAGGTCAGACCCTTCTTAGAGTTGGGTTCTTAATGGCCCCCCTCCCCCACCAGAACAGCACTTAAATATTAATAACATCACTGGGAAAGCATGGCAGTTATTTCCCTGTTTTCTGCGGCTCAATGAAGAGCTGTTCAGTGTGGACCCCAGTGCTCTCTCCTCATGAATGGATGTGATTGTGAAGAAACCGTCTTCTACTAAGCCAAGACGTGACACTGTGAACAAAGGGTGATTTTTAGCCTGATGTGATGAGCTCACCCCAGGGCCCATGTGGGGACTTTGAAGCTCATCCAGGTGCCAGCTTTCTGTGTATATGACATTCTTGGGGGAGCTTTAGAGATTGGGCAGCAGGCCTTTAAACACTGATCTGCAGTGTATGCATTACAAGGTCAGATGGGGTAAGATGTCATAATTTCTTTTTGGGCTGAATTTCCCTAAGAGGAGACCTATTTCCCTTATCCCGAGTAAAGGGAAACCACAGTATTTTCAATTTGGTCAAATCAATCAAACGTCAAGATGTTTAAAAAGTAAGATTGTGTAATTATTTTCTGGGGTGGATATGTCTGTAGATAAGAAAGTACGTTTCCCCTTTTCAATATCTGCCACACCACATCTTCTATGAGGCTGTGCTAATGCCTAGGAGAAACACAACCAGGAAACCAGGTTCAGCGTTGCCAGTTGAAATGAGAAACTCTCATGGAATCAGTTTTGATTCTTGTGATGTCTTAGAGCCACTTTGATTGCTGTTTTTCTCACCGAAGAGACTGATTCTATCGTTTTACTCTCCTGTAGTCATACCTTACTGTATTGGCTCTATGCAAATGTGTCCAACTGCTTGTGGATCAAGTGAAATTAAATGACATTAGTTGCTTTCTCTATTTCCATATTTTCCATTACACCATATATTATGTGCACAATTAGTTCTTTAAGCCCCTACAATACACCTAACGCTGTACTGGGTATCATACCAACTTAGAACAATAGGAATTTACGGTCTAGACTTATAGGACAACAAAATACTATAGAATAATCTAAGACTGCTTTTGCTCCAAAGTGGGTAAAAATGATAGCTTTTGGCTCAGACTTAGGTTTGAATCAATATTTGCTAGCTAAGTTATCTTAGATAAGTTAGGTGATCTCTTAGCTTCGTTTTCCTCACTTGTGAAGTAGATACATACCTTGTAGGTACATAATCAAGATAAAACAAAACATTGTATATAACACACCAGAACAAAGTGTACACTCAGTATATATTACCTACAATTATGAAGATCTCAAAACATGCACTACAGCTTGAGGGCTATCAGGATTCATGGGAATGTATGTCTTTATGGGCTGGAGTAGTTTGGGAGGATTTCATTGGTATACACCTTATGTTGGGCTCTTAATGGCCTGTGAGAAATGGCGGGCCCTAAAGGTACAGGAAATCTACAGGATATTAGGATGTACTAACCATGGTAATGTTTTGAAAACAAGAATTGATAAACACAGAAACTGTATACTGGGAATAATCACGACATTCACATTTTGAAACCCAGACTCACACTTGTCACTTCTCATAGAATCTCCTTAAAACCCAGTTGTCATTAGATATCTTTTTGGGTGGGTGTGGTCAGAACAGGAAGCAGCATTGGATTTCTCTTGAGGCTGAGGCTATGGAGGCTGTGGGAGCAGAAGTTGAGGTCAACTGAAAGCTGAAGGAGCTGCTGTGTCCCTATAAGGAAGAGTCAGAGAGATGCTGAATTTGAAGGAAGCAGTATGGAGATGTAGCTACATGTCACAGAGCAAGTGTTCAGACCCTCAGACAAAATAAAAATGGACTAAGGACAAGCGAGAGGGCATCTTGGGTGCCTTAGACACTAGCCTCCCTCTGAGGCTCATCTGTATCGGCTGGCAGGTATAGATAATTAGGTAGGTCAGACTGGCTTAAAGAGCAGGTCGTAGGACAGACAGTTGCCTAGAAATTCCAGCATTGAAACTGGAGGCTTTCCGTGTTTTGGTTGATCCACAGGCTGACTTTCCACTTTCAACTCTCCCTTCTTTTCACCCATTCAGACCAGCTGAGCTTGTGTTCTTAATGTTCTATCTTTCCTAAATTCCAGTCTTTTATTTATATCCAACCTCAGTTCCCAGGGGTCCGCCTAAATGAAAAGTCCTGGTTTCCTCAGCAGGAAATAATCACATCCCACCTCTGAATTCCTTTAAGATGCCATCACCCCATTCCCACACATCTTTATTAGACTAAAAACTCCTTAAGGGCAAGGACTGTACTAATACATTTTAGCATATAACAGGGGTTTTCAGATATAGCCACAGGCTCTCAGGGAGTCCTGAACAGCTAGGAAATCCAGCTAAATAAGTCTGTACATACTTTGTTGAAAGATGATTTACAAAACTAATCTGATGCCCTGAAGATGCTTTTTTCAAGGAAACTGCTACAAAAATGGTCACACGTGCTTTTTGAGATCTGACTTCTGAAACATGCACCCATTCTCCAGTTTCCTGTTCAGTGAGTTCTGCTGCATGAGAGTCTTGTTCTGCCCTTGCTATTTCCCACATGTTAGTCGTGGAGTCAGTCTGCTGTATTTTGTAGGAGTCCTTCTGTAACCCCAGCATTCATCTTTTCTCTCTTGGGATGTTTCTAAGTCAGCCTCAGGGCATCAGGCATCCAGTCCCCTGTGCTTTGAGTGAGTGTTTTCATAGCTACCATTACCACTCATGCCTCTTTTGTGTTATTTCAATCCTTGGGGTAAATGGCATGTCTAACATTTACAGTTTCATACTGAATACAAGAAAAAAAGTCATTCATTATATAATATTATTTCCCACAGAAATACTAATTTAAGGAAAGGCTAAGGAATCTGAATTCTGTAGGCCCTTTGTACATTTGAAAACATTATTTTGTCCATCTTTATCGGAAAAGGTGGGAGGGCAAAGTAGCATAATTTATGTCCTGTTCCTTTTAAATTGAATAGAATGCATTTCTTAAACCAACATTTTAGGGTTAAACTGCAAATATTCTTTGTTCAAGAACTTCTGTTTTTATAGAATGACATTGGTTCCAAGCCATTGTATGACAGTAACTGGTGGAATCAGTGCCTGCACCATGTCTGGTGGTTAATATTTGCTTAGTGCTTGAATTAATCAGCATTGGATTCTTTGCTGGTGTCCTGGGTTCTCATCCAAGACATATTTTTTTTTAAGACTTACAATAGTGCTTTCAAGGTTAAAAGGCATGCCTTCTAATGAATATTTTCAAAAGAAAAGGCTTCAGACTGTCCCTGCTCCCTCTCCACAATTCTCTACCTCAAAATTTCTACCACTACCATTATTAATAACAAAAAAAGTCCCTCAACCCCAAAGCACTCTTGTGGTGAAATTGCAAGTTTGTTTTCAATGGGAGCTGGCTCAAGATACTGAGATTGCTGCTGACTTGTTCTTCTTGTGCCTATGTTATACCTAAAATGGGATCTATGGAATACCTTCCCTTCCTCCCCCCAGTCTTTCCTTCCTTGGAATATTTCTGGAAGAGTTACAGTAGCTTCAAGAGCCCATCTAGGAGAGAGGAAATAGGCTCAATGTCTTGCTTAGTTTGGTTCAATCTAGAACTGATATAAATTGTTAGGATTCAGAATGTTGTCTCACATGGGCATAGACTACATCCATTGGCCATAGTAGAATGAGTCCCTGGCCCTGGTGCGAAACTGCAAGCAGGATGTGATCTAGGGTGTGGACAAAGGGCAAGCAAGTCCATACTTGACTGGGTGCCTTTGTCTTGATGTTAAATTTCCCAAGAAAGGAACAATTCTACTCTTTCGTCCTTTTTTTTCTGGTGTATGTGTCACATTGCAAAGTCAAAGACAACCCAGGGTAGGAATGTGGCTTCTCATTATGGACCTCTTAGCAGTGCTCCCCTGGAATGCGTAGCAGGTTCATCTGTTCTTGAGCTACCATTCTTCAGTTTCTGGTGACTGTGATACTCAGTGCGTAGCAAAAGCTCAAGTTGAAGTAGAGAGTGCTCTTCTAAATAATAGCAACTTGGCAGCTGCATGAGCTTGTACTAATTATGTTTCTGTCACTCATCTGTGGTAGATCTTTTGTGGCTCTTGTATAAAATAGCTCCAGGGTATTATTTCTGCACACTTATGTAAGCTCAGCTCATTAAATAAAGTGCTTGAAGTTAAGTTCCCTTTTCATTTTGTTTTCTAAGATCATCGTAATAAGAGAGGGACTGGACTGTAGTGAGCCCTTCTTGGAGAGTAGTTAATGGCAACTTGATGTAAGATCAATTTTTAAAAATGCATAAAGAAGTCAATGGGCCTTATCATTACTTTACACTTTGCTTTTAAAGTCCTCCAGCATTAGCCCAAAGTGCCACAGTGGCAGTTCATATGGTGCCTCATAAGTAGTCATTATCAGAATCTAGATTCTTTAAGTGGAGGGAGTATTAGACTTGTAATCAAAGGACAGACTTTATCTCTATCATTTACCAGCTGCATAAATCCTTCAATTTTTCTGAGCTTCTCTTTATCACTTGAAAATGGGCATGATAGTTTTTACCTTACAGGGTTCTTATGAGATTAAATGAGTCTTTCATATGTATTGATTCTTTTGTGTCTGACTAGAGCACTTTGTAGATTGGCAAATTACACACATCTTTCATTGTTGTAGTAGTTGTTGTTGCTGTTGTTGTTGTTAATGCCAAACTTTTTAAAACAGACATATTTTAAACGTGGCTTTCTATGAAAACTAAGGGTTTTATGCTTTGAGATCTAGACATATGATTTTACAGGGACCTTTGACTGTTTCTTGTAATAAGAATAATGATAATGAGCACCACTGTGTAGCAAAATCTCCTCCAAAAAATTTCACGCTCTCTTACTGACTCCGTGGAGCTAGCTGGTGATGTGTGGCTGATGGGACCGGTTGCGGCTGCATAGTGTCCAGATCTGTATTGTCAGGCTATGCTACACACATCCTAGTTTGATTGACCTTTACTGACTCCTTCTCAAGTTGGGCAGTTTTGAGGACATTCCACTTCACGCGCCATGACAGAGAATTCCAATTTGCTTTGTAACAATAGCGCTTGACGAGGACTGTCACAAAAGACATAAAATCATTTAAAACAATTTCAGCCTTTAAGTTGAATGTGTCAGGTCAAACAAAACCAATGGAGGTGCTGCCTCCACGTATCTTTTCTCTTACCCTGAACGACAATGGTTTTGATCTTTTGCATGTACAAATTTATAACATGGTTTCCGTAATGTGAAACTGGTCCAGTTTTAGTACTTCCCAGCACTGGATTTGAACAAATATAGTTTTGATATTAGAATAAATATATTGAAATAAATGGTGCATTTGGTATTTTACATTGTCAATACATCATTTTACCCATATGTACATATGTTTTTTATATACTAAGTAAATAAATCCTTAGCTGATATTTTCAGTGCCGAATAATGAAACACGTTTGTGGTGTGACCATTTGAATACATCTTCTGTATAAGTATGAATAAAGGTATTACTATAGAAATTGATAGTTGAAACAAGTTAGATTTGTTTTTACTCTGAATAGTTGTATTCAGTTAGTATCATCAGAAGATAGCTAGCACCTAGTGTGTGTTGAAGCATTCTTTTTAAAAATTTTTTTTAACGTTTATTTATTTTTGAGACAGAGAGAGACAGAGTATGAGTGGGGGAGGGGCAGAGAGAGAGGGAGACACAGAATCCGAAGCAGGCTCAGGCTCTGAGCTGTCAGCATAGAGCCCGACACGGGGCTCGAACTCACGGACCGCGAGATCATGACTTGAGCCGAAGTCGGACGCTTAACCGACTGAGCCACCCAGGCACCCCTGTTGAAGCATTCTTATGCATATATTAGGGGTTGGAGAAGAGGGAGAAGGGAGAGAAACTTTTGAAAATTTAATATCGTTTTTAGGCACAAATTACTCTTCTGTACGTCTTTCTAATAGCTCCATAGTCCTCAATTCATGTTCTGTAATGCACAGGATAATATATTATCCTAAGTGACTCTATCCTCATCCATTTTAACTCCCTTATTTCAGATTGAACCCCTTGGGCAACACTAGTGGGGAAAATGTAGGTGTATCTTTATGTAATAGTTGGATGGTGGTGAAATTGTTCGATTTGGTTGCTATTTGCCTTCAGTGAAGAGGCATTTGAAGAAACCACTTAATCCTGTTTGTATTGTACCCTTTATCATGATGGATCCAACTCACCATAATGTATTTTGAATTTTTCAATGGAGAGTGTTTTTAAAACTGTTAGACAAATGTCACAGCATTTGAAACAATATTAGAGACTGGCCTCTGGCACATTTGAAGATTCAATGAAAACAGACATGGTATTTCTTTGTCTTTTAAACTAACGAGTCCTTGTACCGTCTCCATTTTTGCTCCCTTTCTCAGAGACATCATTATTAGGACATATGATGCTACTATGACTATGTTAAACTAAAACTGAACACCAATTGCCTCCTATACGTTGCACGGTCTGTGTGGTATCTGCTTCTAGTCACTAGTTTGCAAGTTGGACTCTTCTGATTGCCAGTTATGTGCCAAGTAGGGTTCCCTGAGCAAGATATGACTTGGTGCCCAACTCCCAACAATACACCAGATGGAGGAGAGTAAAGGAAAATGGTCACAAAGAAAACACTGAGAATATTTGTGTCTGATCAGGGTGGAGGAGGTTAAGCCCAAGGAGAAAAGGGTGGATCTGGATTAGAGTTTTGAAAGAATTACTGAATTTTCCAATGTGCCCCTCAGAGTACAGATGTGGAAACTGAAGTCATTCATTTGGTTGCAAACAACTACTTTGGGCAGAGTGAGGATTAGCATCATGTCTCTAATTTAGGGTGTAGGAGTTACTGAAGTAGAACTCGAGTTGGCTCCAGAAGAATGGATTAGTAGAGAGAAAAACATGAATGCGTGTACACAAGTGACACAGGGCAGGGGGATATGATTGAGCACTTTCTGTGTAGCTACGAAAATTGGACTGGTATGGTTGAAGGGGCTGAACACAAAAGGATGCCACAGGTTTCCCCTACTGTTTGAAAGTAGAGCATTCCTATGAAGGCTTTCCTAGATGAAAAGACATAAAGTGGAGAAGCAATTGTCATTGATTTATATGGAAAACTTTTTGAGTATTCCCAGACCCCCCAAAATAACCTGTCTTAGGCTTTTCTGATACCTTAGGACTCTACTTGCTAAAGGATACACAAAACAAATTAGGATAAAGCGCAGATGCTTCACCTGTTTTCATAAAAGCAAAAGTCTTCAGTGGATATCTTTTAGGTTAGTGAAAATAGATACTAACATAGGTCTTCCTCAAAGCAAAGTGGCACAATCCATACTTTCAAAAAGTGGCAGATACTGAGACTAGGAAATAAATTGGGATAGACTTGTGGGGAGGAATTACAGGGAGCCCTTGAAAGTGAAATAGAAAGTATTATCTTCATGAAGTGGGAAATAGGTAATTATTATAGACTTGTGTGTGTGTGAGAAATAACAGGAGGCTTGTTAAGAAAATGAGCCTGAGTGCTCCACTTAAAATGTTTGGTGGGCACAAGGGTAGAATCTGGAGACTAGCTGAGGAATTGCTGCTGTAATTTAGTTACAGACCTAGACTCAGGGGAGGGATGGCATTGGAGATTGAGGCGGAAGGAAAAATCTGAGATTTGCTTTTGAAACAAGCAGTGATTGGATTTTAGAGAAATCGAATATGGAGGATAATGTGGAGGAAAGGGTCAAAGATAACTCATAGTGTCCTACTTCGGGATGCTGTAGATGGGATGCTGAAAAGGGAGAACCATTTTAGAATTGGTGAGAGGTAAAACCTTCCATCTAGCACAAAGAAGGGAATTTCTCCAGCAGTCAGCACAGGATATCCTGAGTAACATCAGAAATCTGCACACCCCATGGGCTCTGGGGGCTGAGTTCAGAACCGCCACAGTATCTGCCACATTGTGTTGGTCAAAGCAAGGCCTGTTGGTTGACAGGCCCAGAACTGAGGGGGAAAAGGAGTAGATTCCACTCTTGAGGGGAGGGGAGGATTGGCAAAACTACATTGCAAAAAGGCATACATATAGGAGTGGGAAGAATTTGTGGCATTTTTGTTGTCTACGTATTATAGAACATGATCAGATTTTTCAATAAAATGTTTATGACTACAACATGAAAATGTGTTTGATGATCAGGAAGAAGATTTAGACGGGAAACATGGGGACCAATTAGGATCTCATTGCGGTAAACCCAGAGAATCATTATGGGTGTGTTAATTAAGGCAGTCGCAAAAGGGATGGACAAACATGAACAGATTCAAAGAAATATTAGGATGGAAACACCTGGAAATGGACTTGGTGTGGAGGAAGGTCAAGGATGAGGACTAAGTATCTTGTTTGGACAGTGAAAGGAAGGTGATGACTGTCACTTGAAACAGGGAACACTGAATGAGGAGCAGGCTTGAGTGGGAAGGTGAGGTTTGCTTTTTGGGTAATGTCGAGTCTGAGAGGCCTGGAGCACATCCATGAAGAAACAGGCAAAGGTCTCACCTGAGGATGAGAGGGAAGAATAATAGGGTTTTAAGGAAACTGGAGAAACAGCTGTTGTTGGGAATGCAGGGGCAGAGGACTGGAAAATATGGGATTATGGACAGTGTTGGGCAGAGAATGGAAAATGTGGATGTGGGTGGCTCAAGGCTACCAGGTTGGACGATTTTTTTCTAGTAATGCTCAGTCATTTTTAGATAGGCATATTCCTATAAAGAAATCTGTGGCTCAGTCATGACAATCAGTAGGTGATTGGTTAAATGTCTTTGCTTGATGTGAGGAAAAGAAGTGAAGGTAGAAATTTCTGAAGATCAAAATGAGATATCTTAAAAGCAATGGTCAAAACCAGCTACATAATTTGCTGGACACAATGCAAAATGAGAATGTGGAGCTCCTTGTTCAAAAATTATGAAGTTCACATGGTGATAAGAAAGCCATAAGCCAACCTGGGGACCCTTCTGAGTGGGTAGCCCTGTGTGACTGCACATGTCACATCCTCACGAAGCTGGCCTGGTGATGAGAATCTAGAGACTATCTAGAGACTGAGGAGAATACAATCACTGAGTAAAAATTTGGATATTTCTCTTCGAACATCTCTTTTCTTCCTCTTCTTTTGTCAAACACATAAATAGCTAAGGTAATAAAAGTGATGGATGCTAGGGAAGTGGTGGGCATAGAAGGAATCTGGTGACATGATATATTTAAGGGCTGACCCTCACTATTCATCTGTGCCTGTTTAAATGGAAAAGCTGATCTCTGTGGTCTCAAGTCCTCTATCACAGTGTCTGGTCAATGACAGCTTTGGTGAGTTCTCAAGCAATATTAATATTAAAGTTACCGTTTTAAGTCCAGTTCTCCTAAAATCCTGTTTTCTTTCAAATATATGAAGCTTTCTCTTTCATCCTTTTCCTTCTCTTTGAATCTGTCTGATTTCTGGCTTCGTTGTGCTTTGGAGAGGCTACTCTTTCATTTTGGAAGACTCTTCCTAGAATCAAGGCAGCAGGAAACAAATTTTGAAATCAAAGTTGAGTTAGGTGTGCTGGCCCCAGTGAGTTATATCTTCTGCATCACAATTTCTATTTGACAGATATAAACTCCCATCCCTATTTCCATGAATTTCAAAGTCTGCACTTGCGGGGCTGTGGGGTTACTAGGGAATCATGCTCATCCATACCTATTTGAAAGGCAAATTGTGAAATTAATACTCAGACTTTAGGAGTTTTTTTTATGGCTAGAATGGGTTTAGAGATAAGTGATTGTGAGTTATAATCTTTTCATTTTATAAATGAGAAATCTGAGGCCCAGAGCCATCATTTGCTCCAGATCAGTCAGTGAGGAGACGACTGGAGAGGCCCCAGAGTGTCATTCGCACAGCAGCTGAGCCCGCTCCGCTGTCTTCCTTCCTAAAAAAACAACCAGCCAAACAAAAAACAACCCTCTCCCTGGTCTTTGGACTACACTATCTCAAATGCAGATATAATTTATTTAAGGAAGCCCATTAAAATAAAAAGAAAAAAACCTGAAATTTTAGCAATAGAAAATGCCTAAGATCTAACCAGCATCAAATTTCTTTCCAATTTATTTTGGAAGGAGAGTTGTGAAAGTTAAGAACATAAGCATTGTTTTTTTCTAATTGACAAATATAGTGTCCCTTTATTTGGAATGGGGAAAGAGAAAAGATAAATCAGTCATCTCAAGTGGGAAATCAATCATCGCAAGTGGAATTTGTTTTCAATAATGCTGACCACAGGGTGAATTTCTATGAAGTCATACATTTTTCAGTGGCTTTCAATAAAAAGTTACATTACTTCTTTGTGAACTTAAGGTAAAGTAAATCATATGCAACAACGAAGCATTTATTTTAAAATTATGCATTTAAAAATAACAGTCTTAGAATAAATGTTAAAACTACTAACTTTATTTGTACTTAGAAACTTCATCTGCAACTCTTACCCTGAGCTAAAATATGTCCAGGGATGTGTTTCTCTCTAGGGCGAATCTCCTGTGATACAGCTTAACTCTTTATTGCCTAGAAACATTTCTTGTTTCAGGATAACTTTTTAACGTTTGAAATTTGTGTGTTTAAAGAAATAAACTTCTTTTTTTTTTAATTTTTTTTTTCAACGTTTTTTTAATTTATTTTTGGGACAGGGAGACAGAGCATGAACGGGGGAGGGGCAGAGAGAGAGGGAGACACAGAATCGGAAACAGGCTCCAGGCTCTGAGCCATCAGCCCAGAGCCTGACACGGGGCTCGAACTCACGGACCGCGAGATCGTGACCTGGCTGAAGTCGGACGCTTAACCGACTGCGCCACCCAGGCGCCCCTAAAGAAATAAACTTCTAATTTTAGTCAGCTTTAGCTTTATAGAGAAATTGCAAAAATGGTACTGGGTTCCTATTTGCTCCACACCCAGATTCCCTGATTGTTGACATCCTACATTAGTAAGTTACAATGAACGGATCAATCATTCTACATCCTTGTTAACTACACTCTGTCCTTCATTGAGATTTCCTTGGTTTTCCTTAGTGTCTGTTTTCTGTTTCAGAGTCCTGTCCAGGATAGCGTATTCATTGTTGTTGTTGTGTCTCCTTAGGCTCCTTTTGGTTAGGGCAGTGTCTTACACTTTAATACTTATTTTTGATGACCTTGACAGTTTGACGAGCATCGGTCAGGTATTTTGTAGGTTTTTTACTTTGATTTGTCTGATGTTTTTCTTATGTTTAGGCTGGGGTTTCTGTCTGGAGGAGGAAATGTACCATTCTCATCACATTATATCAAGGGTATATACTATTGATAGGACTTGTCATTGTTGATCTTAATCTTGATCCATTGGCTGATGTGATGTCAGATTTCTCCCTCTTTCATTTCTATGCAGTGCTCTTTGGAAGGAGGTCACTATGTGCCATCACACTTAAAAGTGGGAGTTATGTTCTACCTCCTCAAGGATGGAGTATCTACATAAATTACTTGGAATTCCCCTGCATGGGAGATTGCCTGTTCGCTTCCATTTATTTATTTATTCAATCGTATAATTGTGTCAGTATGGATTCATGGATATTTGTTTTATATTTTTGGTTATAATCCATACCATTTTATTTATTTTGTTGCCCCAAGTATTTTAGCTTTGGCCTTCGGGAATTTCAGTTGAATGTGTGTATATTTTATCTAATGGCTTTCAAACAAGTATGATACGCTTTTAAAAGATGCCAGAATATATCTTATATTTAGAGTGAGTCTATTACCTTGAAATAAAATAGAGGTCAGTAAAATTTTCAAATGGACCATTTTCTATGATTGTACCAAATTTTCTATGAAAGCACCTAAATATGACTGAATATTAAATTCAGTCATTCAACACATCGGGTACCTGTTTCTTCAAGGCACTTTGCTTGATGCTGTGGGAGGTGTGAGGATGACTCACGCACAGGCTCCAGCCTCCATTGGTTTACAATCCAGTAGGTGAAGTATGTCAATGCCCACGTAATACAGTACAGGAATTTAGGAAGTGTAAGAGATGCAGATAACGGGCAATGGCAGTTCATGAAAGACAGAGCACACTTCCAGTCCTGAGGTTGTTTGAAAGGATTTTGAACTTTCTAGTGTATGAGATGGACCTTGAAGGACAAAAAAGATTCCGATTTGAGATGTGATGAGATGCCCAGGACGGCATGACCTATGCACAGAACACAGTGAGCAGGACGTGGAGGCGGAAACTAAAGGCCATTCTGCGGCCAGGCAAGTAGTTCCAGTTTGACTGGAACCGCTCATTTCAGTGTGGATTTATAGATAGTATATTTTGTTTAAGTGGGCGGCTACACTTCTTTTATAGATGGAGTTCAATTTTAGCTTATGATTTATTTTTGAAGGAAAAAAGTCATTCTGACTTTAAGGTGTATTAATAAGAATGTCGACATCATTCTTGGTGGCCCTGCTCAATTCCTTGTTTTGTTAATAACCTCTATGTGAATCTCAGAGTTGTTGAAATTTTGCAGTGTTAATTTTTACTTCTATTTTGTTTGTGACAGGAAACTTTCAGGCTCAGCCTTGGCTTTGTTTTTATTATTTGCAAGATTTTACAATGTCATTAAGCTGATACTGAGAAATTATTATCAGTATGAAATGGTTGGAGACAGAAGTTAACAAGGAGGTTGGGATAAGGAAAATAAAATATTCGCTTTCTCTTTTCTGTTTTTTTTTTTTTTTAAGTGTTGATTCCTTTAAGGCCAGGTTTATTGATGTATAACTTATAAAATTCACCCTTTTTAGGTATGAAATTTAATGAGTTTTGACAAATGAATCCAGTTGTGTAACCATCACCATATTTGGGAGATATAGTACATTTGATCACTCCAAAAAGTTTTCTGGTGCCCTTCTATAGTCAATCACTTTTCCTACCACCAGCCCTTGGCAACTACTGATTTGATTTCTGTCTTTGCTTTTTCTAGAATGAAATAAATAGGATATACATAGAATCATACAGTATGTCGCTTTCCATGTCTGGCTTGTTTCGGCCTAACGCTTTGAGATTCATCCTCGTTGATGGATGTATCAGCGGTTTATTGCTTTTTATCATGGAAGTATTCTTTGTATTGTTTACCCATTCACCAGTTGATGGGCATTGTGTTGTTCCAGCTTCTGGCAGTTGTGTGAAGGCTGCTATAAACATTCACCGGCAGGCCTTTGCTTGGACATGTTTTCTTTCATCTGCGGCAAATACTTAGGAGTGGCATTGCTGTGTCATATGGTCAGTGTTTGTTTAAGTTGATAAGAAATTGCCAAACTGTTTTTTACAGTGGCAGTCCTCTTTGGTGTATGAGAGTTCTAGTTCCTCCACATTTCACCAGGTGCTCTCGGTATGGTCAGTCTTTAATTTTCACCCTTCTTATAAGTGTGTAATGCTATCTCGTTGTAGTTTTACTTGGCTTTTCTCTAATACCTTGATGACATTAAACCTCTTTGCATTTGCTTATTAACCATCTATGTCTCCTCTTTGGCAAAGTGACTGTTGAATATTTTGCCCTCCTATCTTTTTTGTTTAATTAAAATTGGGCTATTTGTCTTCTTATTGATTGGATTGTGAGTTTTTCATATATTCTAGATGCGCGCTCTTTATCACATATGTGTTTTGCGATTTTTTTTTTTCTTCCCCATTTGTGGCTTGTCTTTTCATTCTCTTAACAATGTCTTTCAAGGAGCAAAAGTTTTTTGATTTGGTCAAGTCCAATTTATATGTTTTCTTTTGTGGTTCACACTCTGTGTCTTTTCTAAGAATTCTTTGCCCAACCCAAGTGTATTGGAGAGATTTTCTCTTAGGCTTTCTTCCGGGAGTTTTATTTTTAGGTTTAGGATTTACATTTAGTTTTGTGGTCCATTTATTTAATGTGGTGCAAAGTTATGGTTTTATTTAAATTTTGTTTTGAATTCCCAGATTTTATATGCAAAGGTAATTTTCTTATATACAGTGGCTGGCTCTATTCTATTAATGCATATAATAAAGTTTGACTGTAATATACTGACTGGGAGATACAACTCCTTAAAAGATAAATGCCTCTGTTTCCCCTGTTTCTTCTTCCCCGCTGTATTCAACATCAGTGAGACTTTCTTTGTAAAACTGTTCCGATTTTTTATTTTCAGTCTTTTCCAAAAGACTGGGAAACTCTGGAAAGAGTCTAGTGAGATCAGTGAAAATAAGTCAATGGACAGATGGCATGGAATCTGTGGAAAACAGATTCCAGGAAATAGAAATGATTAACACAGTGGAGTAAGCAGGTAGATGAGGCGGTGAAGCTTCTACTTTGGAGATCTGGCTTGGATACACAAGACAAATTAGGAAGGATGAATGCTTGGTAGCAGAGCTGCCGCACTGAGGCGGGGGGTGGATAGTGTTGTTTTTGTATTCCACAGGTGGAAGAAAAGAAGGATAGGGATGGGAAGGGGCCT
The DNA here is from genome assembly GCF_016509475.1 of Prionailurus bengalensis. Classification (NCBI taxonomy): domain Eukaryota; kingdom Metazoa; phylum Chordata; class Mammalia; order Carnivora; family Felidae; genus Prionailurus; species Prionailurus bengalensis. Next base: position 106,413,668 of record NC_057349.1, read on the forward strand.
AAAGAACAAAGTAACCATCTGAGAGAATGTGGAGAGGATGAGAACACTAAATGAGGTGGGGGGGAGGATGTAGAGAAAAAAGAAAGAAGCAGACATGAAGGATAAAGTCCAACATTAAAAGTCTTATGGACAGGGAAAATGGTGTGTCTACTGGCAGAAGTAAGAGAGTATGGGATGAAAATACAGTTTAAGATGATGAGGATATGGCTTTTTAAAAGGTGTGTTCTTTTGGAAATGGTAGCAAGCAATTGACCCTATCTAAGTCGTTCTTTGGAAATATTATCTGGGGTTTCAGTTAGTTTTGAGGATCATTACAGAAGAGAAACTTGAAAATATATGATCAATCTCTCTAAGGAGAGGAAAAGTGAAAGAAGAAAAATAAGGCAAGAATTTGACTTCAGGAGGTGCATACAGTTAAAAATTAAGGGACAGAGAAGAAACAACTGAGAGAAACAGAGACAGAGTGTTTAGAGAACTATCAGAGGGAGTAGAACAGGTGGTAGGTAAACAGGGTGGAGATGCTTCAGGAAGTGCTTAGATATACAGGGTAGCGATCAGGCAGGATAAGGATCCACAAAAGACAATTATATTTGTTTACCACTTGGTGACCTTGAAGAATAATGGGGATGAAGGAAAAAGAATACAGGAGAAAGGAAACAGGGACACTATCTCATAGCAGTGTTCCCCAGCTTGTACGTTCTGACAACTGTTAATAAATGTTACAGGATTAAATATTATGTTTATAAAAGTTAAACAAATTTAAAACACCTCCTTACTGAGAAAGTTTGAAACCCTTCTTTTTTATAATACTTGACAGCCTCCACATGCTAATAATGTGGATTACTGAGCTCTAAAGAAGTGAACTATAATAGGCATCTTTTCCTGCATACTGGGCCTGGTATCCCTCTCCCTTTCTTCCCTTCTAGTGAGGGAAGAGAGAACATAAGTAAGTTTATAGTACACTTTAAGTGTGATGTATTTTGGATAAAAGTTAAGTAAAGAAAGGGGATAAATGTGTTCAGAGGTCAATTTTAAGGGTGTTCAGGCGAAGATGACGTATTATACATTAGAAAGAGGCGAGGAAGCAAAACCATGCTTCCCTGTGGGGGGCTCACTTTCCCAGTGCAAAGGTGCAGAGGCTACATCAGTCTCACATGCCCACAGAGCAAGGAGATGTGGTGAGAGGTGCGTGTCTGGGATCCTTTCTGGAAGTGCCTTGGCAGTGTGCAGTAACTGGGACTGGGTGGTCTAGAGTGGGTTTCTGGTTTTGTGTTTCCCATCAGCCTCAGCAGGCCGCCATCTCCCACTGCTACTGCTTATGATTTTGGCCAGTGGGTCATTGACACAGGAAGAGCCTTGGCCAGAAAGCTTTCTGCTCTGACCCATTCTGGAAAAGCAGAGCATCATTTTTGTGGCTTTGGAGAAACTAGTAGAAGCCAAGTAAAGCATGTCACAGTTTGGCTAAGGACGTCCGAAACAGGAGAGATTTGCTGAGGCACTGCTGAATGTGAAGATCACTGGGAGTAGAGAGGAGGGAATGGAAAAAACAGCGATCCCCTGTCTTTATGGGTTACATACCAAACAATCAACTTAGTTGCCTGAGATTTTTGCAGGATTTATAAAATTCCAGAGCCCTGGTGATACATAGCTGTTCTCCATTTCAGGCTTTCTTCATATCTATATTTTAAGAAACAGTCTGTTAAAAAAAAAAAGAAACAGTCTGTTATCTTTAATAATAAAGTGTCATTTGCTGTCTCACTCTAGAAAAATGAATATTCTCTAAGTAGGCCTTAATTTTTTTTCATGATAGCATGTAAAATATTCAAGCCCTTAGAATTTATTTATTTATTTATTTATTTATTTATTTATTTATTTATTTATTTATATTCTTACTCTATTTCTTAGAGCACTTTTAGGTTCACTACAGAACCGAGCAGAAAGTACAGAGAGTTCTTGTATACCCCCTGGCCCCACACACTCATGACTGTGCCCATTATTAGCCCAGAGTGGTACATTTGTTACAATCAATGTGAGATTTATTTTTAAATAGAGTGAAATGAGAAGTAAACAGTCAGTATGTTTTTGAGGTGGGTGTGATTCAGAATTCACCTGTTGACAGTCAACAATTCTTTTTTCTTTTCTCTTTCTTTCTTTCTTTCTTTCTTTCTTTCTTTCTTTCTTTCTTTCTTTCAAAGCTTGATTTCTTTTTCCCTTGCATCTAAAGCTTAGTAGTAATTTTTAAGTAAACATGTGTCTTAAACTAGAAGTTATTTCTGCATAAAATATTATTTTCTAGGCCAGGTATGAGGTCTACTATAATGTTAGCTAATTTACACAGCTGATTGCTTTTAGCAAAGGATTCACATAGCTCCCAGGTAGAAGGGGTTCCACGTTCCCAGTTGTTTAGATGGACTTGCTGGGAGATTCTGCTGGAGCAAAGAATTATTATAGCAATTGGCTAGTCTGTGACTGCTTCAAATGAGCACATGATGAATGAATACACTAAAATCTTATAAATATAAATAAAGCATGGTTGGAGTTCTTATCTAGATAGTTATTTGAGAGGAAGTATTTGAGTGTGTTTGTGTGTGTAAACTTGCACAATGTATCAAAATTTGATGCTTACTTTAGCCCAATAAACCCAGAAACATTTTCTTTCTTTCTGTATTCATCTTTGTAATCCATCTGAGCAAAAAGTTTTATTCACATTTTAAGGTCTGATTTCTACAATTATTGAATTTAAAACAAATTTTTTTAATGTTTATTTATTTTTGAGAGACAGAGACAGAGCATGAGTCGGGGAGAGGCAGAGAGGAGACACAGAATCTGAAGTAGGCTCCAAGCTGTCAGCGCAGAGCCCGATGCAGCATTCGAACTCACAACTGTGAGATCATGACCCTAGCAGAAGTCGGACGCTTAACTGACTGAGCCACCTAGGCGCCCCATACAATCACTGAATTTTTAACAGGGAAAAAATGAAAGAGGACAGAATGCGGGGTGACAACAGGATCAGTTTACAGCTGTAATGACCAGAGCAAAGTGAAAGTTTGTCCATTTTTCATTAATTTAATCATTGTATTTATTTCAAATCCTGTCATTAATCATCTCTATATGTCAGACACTGTGTTTGGGGGTGGAAACATGAGGGTATCACAATCTCTGTTCTTAAGGAAATGGAATGTTCGAGAATAGATGCCTCAGCTGGAAACATCTCTACCCTTTTTGTCCCTCCTGCAGTCTTTCTTTTCTCTTCCCCTCTTTGGCTCTGGACATAATAATAGGAATCAAACCTTAAACAATTTATATGCAGTGTGGGTTGTTTCTCTCCCAAGCTGATTTAACTGTTACAAGTGATCCCAGTGTAATAAAGATGATTAGTAGGAAGGTTGTGTTGGTATTTTATTTTAAAAGCTATTTGATATTATTCAGTCTGCTTCTTTTCCCAGGGCTGTAATTTGTCCAATGCTCTCCTATAACATAGAAAAACTATTGACTTTAAAGGTCTTTACTTATTAAATACCTTCCATGAGCCAACTCAGTTTCTTGACCTTGATTCCTTCGATTTGTGTTTTAGGTACTTGTAAATCCTTCCCCTTCAATTAAGTTCTTGAGTCTTACAATCATTCCTGTTTGGCTTGTCTCACCTTTTTCAAATGTGTCCACTTCTCCTGGGAACTGGGGCATGCATGTGATGTGCCATATTAGTCTTCTTTCTCTTTTCTCTTGGTGACATCTTTCCTGCAATTCAAGTCACTCTGATTATTTTGGTTACCGTGTTGCCTTATAAACATTATTATCTTATTCAGCACTCTCATGTACATATTCCCTCTATTGGGTCTTCCCTCCACCAATAGTTTTTCTTTGATGAAATAAATAATTGATTCCAACCACTTTATACAGAAAATATCCTCAGTTGCATTTTGTTGAATAACATTGTATTTTCTGCTGGTATTAATGCTGCCCTCAACTCCTTTCGACAATCTTTCTTATATCCTCTGGGTTTAGAACGCAAATAATTATCAGTGGCTAAGTAAATGTTAGCTAATGCTTTTTAACACATGAAGCTGCATATCTTTTGGATTTGGATATTTTTACATTGACTTTAAAATAGGCAGTTATTTTTGGATGCATTAACAAAACCTCCTAGGCATTATCTTTCCCTAATGTTCAGCTGTGTTTGTTTTATTTAAAATATGAGATTTAAGAAGGAGTTTCAGTTTGAGGGAAGGATTAACAATTTTGAAACATCCAACTGAGGAAGATACGAGGCTGCCGCAAAGTCTTATATTTGCATCCTACACATTCATATTAATTTTTTCATCTTTTATTGCAAAATTTATTATCTCTATATTATAATGGTGAGACACCTCAGGTCCAGAGAAGCATGACATCCAGTGAAGAATGCAAAGTAAGTCCCAGCAGCAAACAGATGGGGGAGGGCAGGCCAGGCTTACCTCATCATTGTTACCTGCATGGCCCTGGTAAAACCATGCTGGAAACATTGAGTAATTCATGGGAGTAAACATTGAGACCTCTTCTGTAGAACCTGTAGGCTCACTGAGGACTGGTTTGCCTATCTTGTACATCATTATAGTGCAGATATAATGGTAAAGTGACTTATATATATTAAGACTCACCTACACACCTATTGAATGAATGAGTGAATGATCAGTAGGTGCTAAGTGAAGGAAAGAGAACAGGAGGACTAGCAGGTGTCCTGGTCTCTGAGCATTTTTCATACCCACTCTTCCAGAGAGTGGAATAATAAAATTATTTATCGCCATAAACCTCTTACTCTACCAAGGATAGCAAACTTTCTGTGTAAAAGTCAAAGAGTAAATATTTTAGGATTTGCAGGCCACATATAAACGCCGTTACTTCTTTTTTTAACAACGTTTTTCAAATGTAAAAACTGTTCCTTAGCCTGCAGGCAATACAAAGACAGGCCTGAGCTATATTTGACCTGTGGGCTGTAGTTTTTCTGCTACAGAACAAAATGGTTAGAAAATTATCCAGAGAGTATGTTAATACTAAATGTTTCACCTGAGGCTGTATTATAATCAGATCCTTCGAGGCCTTTCTGTAGCAAGAGTCATTTGTGTATGGTTCAAGAATTGTCACAAGGGTACATAGTAATAGGACTCCACTTTTTTTTTTTTAATTTTACAACTTCATTAAGATATAATTTATGATCTTCTTACTCAGATTTTGTTGTGGGATATACTGACCTTTTAAAAAGAGTTGATCAATACCTCTTTGAATCTTCTAATTTCTGAAAAGTTTGTGTAAGATTGGCATTATTTCTTCCCTGAATATTGCTTAAAATTTGTTGGTAAAACCACTTGGGCCTGAAATTTTCTTTGGGGAACAATTTTTGATAAGGAATTCAATGTCTTTAATAGGTTCAAGGACATTCAGTTTGTTTCTTATTGTGTCTGTTTTGCTGAAGTGTAACTTTCGAGAAATCTGTCCATTTCATCTGAGTTGTAAAATTGGTTGGCATAAAATCGTTCTTAGTATTCTCTTATCATCTTATAATGTCTGTAAGATCTGTGTTGACATGTCTTTCCCATTGGTGCTTTCTGTTCTTTCTCCTTTTTCTTATTTAGTGTAGCTAGAAATTTGTCAATTTTGTTGATCTTTTCAGAGAACCAACTCTTGGCTTTGTTAATTTTCTCTATTGTTTCCCTATTTTCTGTTCCATGCATTTCTGCTGTTTCCTTGGTTTGAATTTTCTTTACTGTTGTTTTTCTAGCTTCTTAAGGTAGAATCTTAGGTTATTTATTTTGTTTTTTCTTCTTTTCTGATATAAGCATGTAAGTTTTCCTAAAAGCACAACTTTATCTGTATCCCACAAATTTTGATACGTTGTGGTTTTTTGTTGTCATTTAATTAAAAATATTATGTGATCTCAGAGCACCTGGGTGGCTCAGTTGGTTGGGCGTCTGACTTTGGCTCAGGTCATAATCTCGCGGTCCTGAGTTCGAGCCCCACGTCAGGCTCTGTGCTGACAGCTCGGAGCCTAGAGTCTGCTTTGGATTCTGTGTGCACCCCCCCAACCCCCCATTCGTACTCTGTCTTGCTGTGTCTTTCAAAAATAAATAGATGTTTAAAAAAATTTAAATAATTAAAAAATATTCTGTGATCTCCCTTGTGATATTTATCCATCATTTAGAAATGTGGTTTAATTTTTAGATATTTGAGGTTTTCTGAGGTACCATAATAATACTGATTTCTATTCAATTCGGTTGTGATTGAGAACATATTTTGTATGATTTTTATCCTTTCAAATTCCTTAAGACTTGTTTTAAGCCCCAATCTATGGTCTATATTGGTAAAGGCATATACTCACTTGAAAAAAAAGAGTATACTCTGCTATTGTAGAATGTAGTATTCTATAAACATCACTTAGATTAAGTTGGCTGATAGATCTTTTGTCTTCACTGATCTTTTTTTGTCTGTTTGTTCTATCAGTTGCTGGGAAAGGAGTGATAAGACCTCTACCTATGATTTTGGAGTGACTTGATTCTCATTTGAATTGTTAATTTTTGTGTCCTGTATTGTGAAGCTCTGTTATCAAGTACATACATATTTATAATTGCCGTTTCCTGATGAATTCTACTTACATCATTATGAAACATCTCTCTTTATGTCTGGTAATATATTTTGTCTTGAAGTCTATTTTATCTGGTATTAATATAGCACCTTCAGCCTTCATATAATTAATCTTTAAATATTACATATTTTCCCATCCATTTTCTTTCAACCTTTATGGTTCTGATATTTAAAGTATATCTCTTTTAGGAGTATATAGTTGAGTCTTGCTTTTTATCCACTCTGTCAATCCCTGCCTTTTAATTGGAGAGTTTAGATCATTAGCACTGAACATAATCCGACACTTTTTGGATATTGCTTTCCCTTTTATTATTTTTCTTTGTGTGTTCCCCTGCATTTTTGTCCCTTTATTCTTCCTTTCCTGCCTTCTTTTGGGTTATTTGAATATGCTTTGGTATTTTGTTTTCAATTACTTTTTGGCTTTTGGTTATATGTCTTTGAATTTCTTTTTAAGTCTACTTAGAGTTAATATTGTACCACTTCAGGTAAAATAGAGAAATATTTCAGCCATATAGATTCCATCACCATGCCCTTCTGCTACTTTTCCATATTATGGTTGCTATAAGTATTCTATCTACATACATTGAAAGCCTACTGGAAAGTGTTACATATTTTACTTAAAGCAGTTAGACCATTTTAATGAATTTAAATGGGGAAATCCATAGTCTTTTATATGTTCATAGATATTTCCCCTTTCTGATATTTATTCTTTATTGTTAAAGAACCAAATTTCCCTCTAATATTATTTCTTTCAGCCTGAATAACTTTCTTTAGCATTTTCTTGTAAAGCAAGATTCAAGACAATTTTTAAAAATTTTTCCCTTATCTGAAAATGTCTTTATTTTGATCAAGATTATTTGAATCTGTACACCAATTTTGGGACTACTGTGTTTAACATTGCTAAGTCTTACAATCAAAGAACATGGGATATCTTTACATTTATTTAGGTCTTCTTTAATTTCTTTCAAAAATGCTTTGTAGTTTTCAGTCTACATATATTTTCTTTTGTTAAATCTGGTCCTAAATATTTTATTCTTTTGAATCTGTTGTAAATGGAATTGTTTTCTTTCTTTTTTTTTTTTTTTTCAACGTTTATTTATTTTTGGGACAGAGAGAGACACAGCATGAACGGGGGAGGGGCAGAGAGAGAGGGAGACACAGAATCAGAAACAGGCTCCAGGCTCTGAGCCATCAGCCCAGAGCCTGACGCGGGGCTCGAACTCACGGACCGCGAGATCGTGACCTGGCTGAAGTCGGACGCTTAACCAACTGCGCCACCCAGGCGCCCCAATGGAATTGTTTTCTTAATTTTAGTTTTGGATTATTCTTTTTAGTGTATGGAAAAAAAAATTGGGGACGTGTAGGTGGCTCAGTCAGTTGAGCGTCCGACTTCATCCTAGGTCATGATCTCACTGTTCCCGAGTCCAAGCCCTGCATTAGGCTGTGTGCTGACAGGTCAGAGTCTGGAGCCTGTTCCGGATTCTGTATCTCCTTCTCTCTCTCTGCCCCTCCCACATGTGGGCTGTCTCTCAAAAATTAATGAACATTAAAAAAAAATTAGAAAAAAAATTGTTGTATATTGATACATCCTTCAACTTTACTGAACTTATTAGCTGTAAAAGATTTTTTTTTAAGATTACTTAGGCTTTTCTAGAAAGTTTTTTTTCTTTTGCCTTTATTCCTGAGTGATACACTTGTTGTATATAGAATTTTGGCCTGACAGCTTTTCTATTTCAGCATTTAAAGATGTTGTTCTACTGTCTTCTGACCTCCATAGTTTCTGGTGGGAATTCTTATGGGAATATTCCATAAATATTGAAATATTTATTCTCTGTATACAATGTGTCATTTTTCTCTAGAAAATTTCAAGATTTTTTCTTTATTTTTAGTTTTCAGCAGCTTGATTATGATGCATTATAGTATCCTTTTAATTTATTCTGTTTGTCCAATGAGTTTCATGAATCTGTGTGTAAGTCTATATCTTTTACTTAATTTGAGATGTCTTCAGCCATTTTTTCTGTCTGAATATCACTCCCCTCTATTTTTCCAATTAAAAATATCTTAGATCTTTTATATCGACTCAAATGTCTCTAGACTTTGTTCATGCCTTTTTTTCCATTTCACTTTCTCTCTGTTCTTCAGACTACATAATTTCCATTGATCTATTTTCAAGTTGTCTGCCTTTTTCCTCTGCTGTCAAGCCTATCAGCAATTTAAAAAAAAATTCAGATATTATATTTTTAAACAAAAAAAAATCCAGTTGATTATTTTTATAGTTTTTATTTTTCTGTGAGATTTTTATGTTTTCATTGATTTCAAGTGTATTTTCCTTTTCTTCATGTAGCAGAATTATAGTACATATTTTAGTGTCTTTGATATAGTATATGAGATTGGCTTCTGTTGATTGCCTTTTCTGTTCAGACTGGGTTACATATTCCTCCTTCTTTGTACATCAAGTAATTATTAATTGTACCATATACATTGTGAATATTACCTTGTAGAGACTGTGGGTTCTGTTACAGTCCTCTGAAGACTGTTTTGGTTTCAGTAGGCAATCAACTTGATTTCTTCTATCTTGTTTTCTGTTAGCAGTTGTTCAAATCTCAATTCAGTTCTCTGAGCCTTCACTATGCTGCTTTGGGTCTGAACCTGTGTGATCTTACACAGGATTAGGGGTTTCCTTCTCTGTCTTTTTTTACCCTCTGGGATTCCTTCCCCACTCTTTCACCACAGGGGCTCCTTCCCTTGTATCTCTAACTAGAAAGGTGGCAAAGTTTCTATCAGAGTTTTAGCCTCCTACACTGTGGGGCTGCTCTGTGACTGGGGTCCACCCTCAGGGCAAAGTTGCAAAAGAAAAATATACCTGGGAAGCTAATCTCCATGCTAATTGGTTCTCCAAGTTTTGACTGCTCTTCCTAGTCTTTCTTCTCTTGTTTACTTTTCAGAGTTCTCAGGTTGGGTTGTTGCTGTTACTGCTTTTCCAGAGTTCATAGGCATTATCAGTGTGGAGGGATTAATTGTAAAGAAATTACATTGCCATAGTGGATCTGAATATTATCCATATACTTTTATTAATAAAGAAGAAAAAGGGGTGCCTGGGCGGCTTGGTCGGTTAAGCGTCCGACTTCGGCTCAGGTCATGACCTCACGGTCCGTGAGTTCGAGCCCCACGTCGGGCTTTGTGCTGACAGCTCAGAGCCTGGAGCCTGTTTCAGATTCTGTGTCTCCCTCTCTCTCTGCCCCTCCCCTGTTCATGCTCTGTCTCTCTCTGTATCAAAAATAAATAAACGTTAAAAAAAATTAAAAAAAAAAGAAAGTTACTTTTATAAAGAACAAAACAGTGATAGAGTAGTATGAGTACCAAACATAGTTCTAGAAGCATTGAAATATTTTTTCTCATTATAATAGATAATGTTTTTGTAGTCAAATGCATTGGCAAAGGATAGAATCTTAGAAATTTGGGGCTGAAGAACATTAAAAGTTATCGATCTAAGCTCATCATTTTACATATTTTGCACCAAAGTGAAATGGATGGCCTAAATTAACTCAGTCCATCCTTCAAATAGTCCATCATATATCGGCCTGACAGAAGTCTTTGCCTCTATATCCTGAGTGTGGATGTAGGTGCATTTCCACAAGCCCAAAATCTAAAAATTAGAATTATGTGACAGAAGGAATCTAAACCATTGTGAGTATAAATATTTGTTTTTACTAAATTTAACCAACTAGGTCTATGTTAAATTCCATTTATTTTGGTTCAGGGGCATAAATACAAGTTGGATTAAGTTGTTGTTCTGACTTTTTCTGGTGTTACAAAAACATGGAAAGGCCTTAAATGAGTATGCTCTGTGCTTTTCTTTTAATAAAAATTTTATTTTTTGGAGTAATCTCTGCATCCAATGTGGGGCTTGAACCCACAACCCTGAGATCAAGAATTGCATGGTCCACTGACTGACATAGTCAGGTGCCCCCACTTTGTGCTTTTATAAGAATATTAGAATCATAAGTAAATAAATTTTAAAAACCCACAATGAATGGTACCATTAGTCTAGAATCTGCAAAACTTGATGATGGTTGTAGTAGTGGAAGTAACTGAATTAATTTCAACAAAAATCAAATAAATAAATAAATTAATTAATTAAATAAAAATTTCTAAGAGTGGTGACCAGTATGAAGTAATAAAACAGGTGTTCTGATAAAGAGGATGAGCCTAAAGCCCATCAGAGAGTGGCACAGAGAAAGACCTCTTTCAACAGATTGTATTTTACCTTAACATTAACTGACTGCCCTTCCAGGATCTTGCAAACAAAGCAATCAGCAATGGAAAAGCCTTCAAGGCAGAAAAGAGCTTGGTGTTTGAGAGAGACAGAACTAAGGCGGAGTGGATAAAGTGGAGTCATGCATTGGGAAATCAGGGAGTTAGAGAAGTAGTCACACATGAGTAATTGGTACCTGATCAGCTGTGACAAGGTCTTCAGATTTTATTGATGGTCATTTGCTCCAGCCAAACAGATCTTCCGCCTTTCTTTTTTTTTTAAATCAGTTTTCCTTAAAGTGTCAGCTCTTGATCACATAGTTATCCCCACATGGAAACTCTCTGCCTCATTTCTTCTTCTTATCCAACTCTTATCTCATTTCTGAAAGTGAAGCTCAAATCCAGTATTGTCCCTGAGGTCTTTCTTGACTGCTCTAATAGGATGTATTTTTTTTTTCTTTTCTATCCATCATCCATTCATTCTTTCATTGAGTACTCACTATGTACCAGGCACTGTGCTATGCCCTAGGAATACAAAGATAAGTAAGACATTGTCTTTCTGTCTCTTCAAAGCCCACTATTTGGTGAAGAAGATAGCTGTAAGAACAGATAATTATGATGAAGCATGATGAATACTATACCCAATGAAAAATGAAGCATTTGGGTAGGAGCACAGAAGAAATAACTACCTCTACATGAATAGAGTTTCAAAGGATAAATAGGAGTTTGCTGTGTGGGGAAGTTGAGGATGGCTAGTTCACACCTTGTGTCTGAATATGCAAAGACATGAAGACATGGGTAAGCATTGTGAGTCTGAGTAATGGTGGAGGATCCAAGATGATTATCAAATGCCTGGGCATTCAGTTACAGGAGGTTGTACACAGCCTCCCATGCCTTGCCAAAGAGTTTGGACTTGATGGACAACAAGGAAAAGAAGTGTAGAATATTACTTGGTGACAATATGGAGGATGACCTTAGATGGGGATAGAAAGAAGATGGGAGGTCATATTGTTCTGTTGATATTATGAATGATAATGAAGACTTGAATTTAGTCAACGACAGAGTGAATGAATAGCAGGGGCTGGATTTAAGGGATAGTTTTGCTTAGAAACTACCGATGTTGGTGACCTATTGAATGGGGAACAAATGGGAAAAGCAGCGCTTTTGAAGAGCTGGCTTGGGTGAAAGGTGCCGCCATTAACTAAAATAGTAAACACAAGAGGAGGATCATGGTTAAAGGAGAGAGAATCAGTTCCATTTTCAATAGGTTATACTGAAAGTTACACCCAAGATACCTATTTCCCTTATTGAGTTTACAACCGAATTGGTACTTGGCAGCTGCTGCTGTATTCCTGTGTGGTTAGTATTCTATTCTATTTTATTTATTTATTTTTCAATGTTTATTTGTTCTTGAGGGAGAGAGAGAGAGACAGAGAGAGAGAGGGCATGAGAGCAGGGGAGAAGCGGAAAGAGAAGGAGACACAGAATGTGAAGCAGACTCCAGGCTCTGAGCTGTCAGCACAGCTGACTAAGTTCACCGGGTAAGTGCCAACCAGGTTTTCTACATGTGTTCACCTTCATCCTTGATTTAGGAAGAGTGGGTGAGTCTTACCAACAACTCTTTCACAGAGGAGAATTTGGAATAGGCCTTTATATTTTCCTTAAATGGACTCTTTTTGCAGTTCATGTAGCAGAAGGTGATGGCACTTTGTGGCACGTGTGTGGTACCTCTTCAAGATTTCAGGAAGAAAAAGGAGGGAGGGGCCATGCCTTATTTTCAGCTGTTTACCTGGTATATAGAGCTGTGATTAGTACATAGTAAAACTTCAGTAAATATTTAACAGATGAGTGAACGAATATAGATTTTCCCATGTTCTCATATTTTATTGGCTATTTTTTAATGTTTATTTATTTATTTTGAGAGAGAGAGCGTGTGTGTGAGTGTGAGCGGGGGAGGGGCAGAGAGAGGGAGAGAGAGAATCCCGAGCAGGCTCTGTGCTATCAGGTCAGAGCCCAACATGGGGCTTGATCACACAAACGATGAGATCATGACCTGGGCCGAGATCAAGAGTCAGATGCTTAAGCTACTGAGCCACCCATGTACTCCTTTATTGGGTATTTCTATATACATCTGGAATTGAGGGTATTAGACATATTCTCTCACACTGTCTTATTTCTATTCTAAAAGAACATAAAATATATTGTACACCTACGTATTTTTAGAAAATTTAACTTTCTGACCTTTGTTAACTTTGCCAGGTAGGCAGCGTGAAGAAAAATCCTAAAGTCCTTTGCTCAGGTCTACAGGAAGAAAAAAATTGTTTTTCCCTCCGCCATTGCTTTCAGAATTGCTTTTACGTCAGGCTTTTTAGGGGAATTTGATTTTCTCTATTGTCTGTACAGGATGTGACCTGTTCCCCTTGGTTTTGACAAGTCCGTGGTGATTGCTGATGGAGAAGGGCAAAGAGGACTGTCAGTGGATCTCTTGATTGACCCAAGTGCGGTGAACTGGCTTGCACTGACTGATGCCAGGATGCCCCCCGCAGGGTGCAGGCCAGTGCCCGCCTGCCAGGATGTGAAAGAAAAGCACTTGGCAGCCACAAAGCAGGTGCCCCCTTCAGTTCAGTCTTGAAGCTTCAGGCACACGTGGCTAATGTGGGTCCTCGCTTTGCCTGTCGTTTGCAGCAATATGGACTGTTTATCTATTTGTTATGAACCTCTTCTGCACCAGAGCCTCTGTCAGGTCATTCTCTCCTCAACCTTATGCCCTTTCCTACCACCTGATCTTAAACAATTCTTTTCTCTTTCTTCATTTTGCTCTGTTTCTCTGAACAATTTCCATCCATTATGCTAGTTTGAAATCCTTCTCCAGGGCTTTTTCCTTTGGATGTGGGGAGGTATTCTTTGAGTCACCCAGCAGCTGAGAGGCTCTGTCTGGAGGTCTGGCAGCATTTGCATTTCTCTCCACCCTCATCATGTTTGGATGCACCTGGTTCAGCCTCCCAGGGGCACTGTTGAATAGCCAAACCCATGACCAATTAATAGTCAAAAGAATTCAGAATTATCTAGACCCTTTGAATTGTTTTTTTTTTTAATTTCTTAATGTTTATTTATTATTGAGAGACAGAGCATGAGCATGGGAGGGGCAGAGAGAGGAGGAGACACAGAATCTGAAACAGGCTTCAGGCTCTGAGCTGTCAGCACAGAGCCCGACGCGAGACTCGAATTCACAAACTGCAAGATTGTGATCTGAGCCAAAGTCAGACACTTAACCAACTGAGCCACCCAGGCGCCCCTTTTTGAATTGTTTTGAAGGTGAAAAATACACAGCCCACAGTTGCATTTATAAAATCCCCTTTCTCCTCCTGTTCTCACATCTTACACTGTTCTCCTCCCTGATCCAGTTACACACCTTTTACTCCTCAATCTCTGCATTTTCTTTTTTAGCACTTTATCACGTAGCAGAATTGATCTCTCTCCACAAGATGTAATCCTTCTAATTTAGGAAGGAGAAGGTATTAGACACTATCAAGGAAAGGAAGTTTATGAACATGCTTCATGTGATAATTTTTGTACAATTATGTCACATAGTAACATAAATCTGTTTTAAACAAATACCTCAAGGCTAGCTCTTGCATATTGGTATATATGAAGAGAATTTTTCAAGGAAATAATTCTAAATTATTTTATTGTGCCATTTTTTTCAAAGGCAAAATATGAACTGTCAGGGAAGACCTCCTTGTTAGACAAATTTACTTTTATTTTTTTTTTAGTTTTTTTTTCAACGTTTATTTATTTTTGGGACAGAGAGAGACAGAGCACTAACGGGGGAGGGGCAGAGAGAGAGGGAGACACAGAATCGGAAACAGGCTACAGGCTCTGAGCCATCAGCCCAGAGCCTGACGCGGGGCTCAAACTCACGGACCAGGAGATCGTGACCTGGCTGAAGTCGGACGCTTAACCGACTGCGCCACCCAGGCGCCCCGACAAATTTACTTTTAAATGATTGACTCTGTGATGTCAGACTTGGTGAAATTTCACATTCTGGGATTGTGTCTTCAATCAAAGGCTCTATTACTTGTAGTGGAGAGATTTTGAAGTAAGACATGCTTTGCTACCGGAAAGGAAAAACAAGAAAGTGTTCCTGGGCTGCTAGCTATGAACATAACAATTTGTCAGTTGTCTCAGTTAAGGAAGTCTAAGATCAAGTTCACTAGATATATGTCATTTGTGGGGAGGGGTGTCTCAAGGGCACAGCACGGAGCCTAGCATATAAGAAGCTCTTGATGGATGTTTCATGAACTGAATTGATATAGAAGCTTTGAAGTCCAGAAATTCACTTTTGGGTATTTACTTCCCACAGCTATTTGTCTTAATTTCAGAAGTTGCCTCTTACATTCCTCCTTCCCTACCCAATAACACACACAGAAAGCCCTCTCAGTTGACTCCCATGTCTTTGGAATTTACTGGGTATTTCCTGCTTGTGAATGTGTACGATTGTGAGCTTCTAGAAGGAGGGTAGAAGGGACTGTGTCTAAGTGCAGCTTAGATACATGCTTTGGGATGATGTGGATGATTTTATTATACTAAGACTTTTGCTGGGTGAATGGGAGAAGGATACTAGAGTATTCTTACGTGACTTGCTTAGCTTTTCTCCTTATCTTGATATTGTCATCATTTGTTCCTTTTCCCAGATACTGGATATCTCAGGGGTTGACTCTGAGACCAGTTAACTGATAAAGAAGATAGGTGGACAGGCAGAGTTATCTTTTTCATGGAGTCGTGACTCAACCATATGGTTATAAATCTGCTATATTATAAAGTACTCCAATCACTTGAAGCTAGATATTTACAGTGCACAGGCATTTAAAAGAATCTGTGAATTCTTTCCTAAAGTAGTGTAGGGATCTACAGACACTTGTCCTTTTGGAAAGTGAATAGGCTTTGTAAGCAAAGTCTGACCTCTTTAACACTAGACTGACTTAATACCTTTTCATATACTGTTCATTACAAAGTAAAATTTGGCTTGTCTCAGATCTGACCCTACTCAAAATTCAGTAATGACCATGGCATGTCACCAATAAAGCTGTGATAGTGGCCAAAGGTTCAAGGTACCATGGAGCCAATATCCGCTCTATTAATTAGGCTTCTTTAACATTACTGTCCATCCTGACTTTCTGGAAATAAGATATTAATTAGATGATGCTTCAAATGTGAGGTTCGTAATGTTAGTACTTATTACGAAGTGTCTTTTCAAAGAGTAGCAGAGAGATTTGGGCATGGGCTGTGAAGTTGAACAGCTTGGTTTGGATTTCAGTATGATACCTCACAGTTGTGTGAATGTAGCTGCATAACTAAGCCCCTCTACCTTCAGTTTTTTTTATCTGAAAATAGGGGGTAATAGCAACCAATCTCAAAGTTGTGAGAATTAAATAAGAAAATATAGGTAAAGATAGATTTTTGAGATAGGAAAGGAATAGTTTTGTTTTCTAATCTCATTGCAAAGAATTTCTATATGTTTTCCTTCCACTCTTCTCCTCTGGGTTCTGAGAACTTCATTTGCTCTCTCACTGCCTGCCTCAGGGGCTGGCCAGCTGACCCTTCTCTTTTCTTCTGCTTCTAATCAGCAGCAACTCCTCTGGGAATGTAAGTGGTGGAAACATGTCTGTGTGTGCTAAATAGACAACTCCTTCTTGCTTGTGTCTTACTTAGCTAGTTAATACTGTCTCCCAAGCTTGATCCACTTGAAATCCAAGTGAAGAGGAGGACACTGGAATGG
This sequence comes from Prionailurus bengalensis, assembly GCF_016509475.1. Taxonomy (NCBI): domain Eukaryota; kingdom Metazoa; phylum Chordata; class Mammalia; order Carnivora; family Felidae; genus Prionailurus; species Prionailurus bengalensis. Next base: position 106,430,316 of record NC_057349.1, read on the forward strand.
ATGAAGATAAGAAAATAGGTGGGGGCATCAGCCTAAGGAAATCTTGCGATAGGTGGCATCTACCTCAGGGGAAATCAGGCATCTTAGAGTCCAAGAGTAGGAGCCTTAAGGTTTGGGCTCTGGCCCAGGTTAAAGTTCTATCTAATTGGCCATGTCATTGCTTCTATTTGTGCTCAGTGGCTTCCTTCATAAAATTAAGAGGGTTGCTCTTGGATTGTAAATTCAGAAGTCCCACATGTCATTTGAATGGACACAGTGAATCAAGGGAAAGTGCTTGTGCAGATGTGATTTGAGTGGTAGGTTCCATGGGGAGTTGGAGAGATGCATATATTTAGCTCCAGACATTGCTGACCCCAGGGGAGGAGCCAATGATCTGTCCAAAAGCCAATTCTGAGGTTAGAATTTGGGTATATAGGCAATTTATTTGGGAGTGGATCCCAGGAAACATGCTGAAGGAAAGGGGAAGTGAGACCAAAGGGATGAAAGCCATAGATGAAAGTGAATGGTGTTTTAACGTACGATTTTTAGGGCAGTGAAACTTCTCTGTAAGATACTATGATGGTAGATAGATGTTGTTATAAATTTGTCCAAACCCACACATAGAGTGTACAACATTGAGAGTGAACCCTAATGTAAACTGTGGACTTTGGGTGGTGATAATGTGTCAGTGTAGAGTCACCGATAATAACAAATGTACCACTGTGGTGGGGAGTGTCAATAATTGGGGGACTATGCATATGAGGCATGGGGGGGCATGGGGTTGAGGGAACTGTTTGTGCCTTCTGCTCAATTTTGCTCTGAACCTTAAATTGTTCTCTAATAGAGTCTATTTTTTTTTTTAAGAGAGATTCATTCATGAGTGTGGGCAACTGAGGCCGAATCACCTTTGAGAGCCTCCCAAGGGACTTTTTAGAGCACGCCCCAGATTCACACTTCTACGGGCCTAGGAAGCTGGTGATGGTAGCTAGGAAAGGCAGTTATTTGAGGTAGGGTGTTTTGGGTTCATAAGGTCCCTGTGGAGGGAGGTACAGTGGGGATGTGGGTGGACACCAGCTAACTGTATCCACTACCTACCCTCTTGCTTTTTCAAGAAGCCAGAAGTCTCACTTTTTATGGTAACTTTCCCAATTTTCAAATTGGCAACTAAATCAATTTCTTATAAATCTGAAAAGATCAAATAAAAGATGTTTGTGGGCCACATTTGGTCCATTGATCACTGGGCCAGATATGATGCTAGGTGTTTTACTTGCTTTTTATTTCTCAAAGGTACACGAAGGAGATGATTGCCATTATGACCCACATTTTGTATAGGAGGACACTGAAACACACAGAGGCTGTGACTTGTCCACGGCCCAAGAGCCATTACTTGGTGGACTTAAGGATCTAAATCTAGGTGGCTGGCTCTGAGCCATTCTAGCTCATTGCCCTGACTTTCACTGACTGTATCTAAACCTAAAGTGTATGGGGAAAGACAAACCCAAATCCTCCCAAAGCTGGCTTTGTCCCACCTAAAACTAAACTAAAGGTTTGGGTCCCTTATATTTCTGGTTCTTTAATGTAATGGTTTCCAAAATAAAATTTTAGACACTGAACAACACTTTTTCCCTGATACCATTTTTAGTTTCAAGGGATTTCATTCATGTGAGAGCAACTGGGACCTAGGGAAAAGTCATTTATTAAACTAAGTCTAGAGACTTGAGAGTATTTCCCTAAGGCAGCTTTGAAAAAAAAGTCCAGGAAAAGATACACTGTCAGAGATTCCAATAATTATTACACACATTTTTTTCCCAGTGGAACAGAGGAAGACAAGGAGCTTTGAAAAAAAAAATGTTCTATTTTAGTTACTGAAACTCTCTGCTGTCTTGCTATCCAATCAATTCAGACTGAAGGGTAGTTCTATTGTAGACATGTCAAGGTGGGATATGGCAGTTTTTCTTCTATTGTTCTTATCTTTACAAATGTTAGGTACAAAGAATTTATAATATCCTCTCCAAATTCAAAGGAGAATTATGTTTGTAGACATAAAATCTAGTGCGTTCATCGCATAAATGTAGTGTTCTCTGTATAGGCTTTGAGCCCTCGGGGGTTACTGCAATTACTAAGTATTTCTAGGTTTTATTTGAAGCACTTGAGCAATTTTTAGTAGATATGAACTTTTTATAGTTGGCTTTATGCTGGATAAAAATTAAAGTTGGCTGAGCCAACTTCATAAAGCATTTCTTCAAAGACTAAGTTGTGCCTCTTTGAAAATAAATGTTTCTTTTTTCCCTAACTTTATTAGCAAATACACATCGTGTTTTCCATGTGTAACATCCATCTTTGCAATGATAGGAGCTTACTTACTTCAATGGCTGTATCTGTGGACAATTCTAATAATCAAAATTTGCAACTGGTACCAGAAGTAATAGCAACAAACAAGATGGTACTTGTCCTCAAGGAATTCATGACCTCGTGGAGGGATTAAGACAAGCAAAACAAAACAAAGCAAAAAGCTAGCAGTTGTATTACAACAGTGTATTAAGTGCAGTGGTCAAAGTCCAGAGACAATGAAGGCCAAAGAGAAGGACAGCTAACTCTGGCTGTGAGCGAGAGGCACAGGACCAGAGAAGAAATCTTGAAATGATAGCTGAAGAAGAACAGGGATTATCCAGGCAGAGGAAGAAAGGGGAGGAAGAGTGTTTTGGACAGGAGGAACAACATATTTAAAGGACTGGAGAGAGGTAAGCAGTAAGGCTTTAGGAACTGAAAGAAATTCTCTGTTGAACCCTCTGTTCAACCAACCCCTCTGTTGGAGAGGGGTGAGGAGAACAGAAGCTGAAGAAGAAGATGGAGACAGACCCAGACAGGTTTTGTTAGAGACTGTTTCAGAGCTTAGCTCTCATCCTCAGAAGAGTAGGTGGTGATTAAAGTAAGGATACTGTAGGCAGAGTATGGTGTCTATCATTCCTTGTTGACCTTGGCTAGAGAGACACTGAGAGAGAATACAACGAGTAGGGGACTGCTGGAAGCTGCAGGGTAGAGAAAACACCTTGAACTGATAAAACCTCTGTGAGATAGGTGTCCCTCAGCATATAACCAACTGTAAAGATGAGTATATTGACAGCTAGAAGATTTTTCCCTTCTACTACCAAATAAAGTTACAGGAAATTGTACACGTTTCATTAAAGGACTTTTTAACATTAATTTGTGCATTCTAAGGTAAGAAAATTTACCCCTAAATCAGTTTCTTAGTTACCTAGTTTGTCACATTTGTAAAGTATTGCCTATTTAAAAATTGTACCTATTTAATTATCATTCTAAATCAGTTTCTGTTAGTAACATGTAACTTAGTTTTCCAAAAAAGAGGCTTCAAGTGTATTTCCTTTTGTTCCTCTATTTAATATGCATCAATTCTTACCAAGTACCAATTGTGGAGCCAGCCCTGTTGACAGTTTTGTACTTGACTATGTCTCAGTACTTCACCGAATAATTGAGTAAATTTCTAGTTGCACATGTAATGAGTGTGATGTGTGTGTGTGTGTGTGTGTGTTTGAAGATAAATAAGAGAAATTTTCAACTGCTATGGTTAGAAAGAAAATAAATTATTAAAAAGTAAAATTTGTCATTCATCCACTGTATAGCCATCACTGTGCATTCCTGGAGGGGGGTGTTATAAAAAATGTAAAATACTTAATAATTTTTCCCTTGCAATTCACAGTATTGGTGACGAACCACATCATAAATGAAAAAAAAAGGGGGGAATGCAAGGCAAATATTGTTAAGAACCCAGAGTTACGGTTGAAAGGACAAAGTGCAATGGGAGTACAGAGGGAGGATCTCAGTAAGAGCCAGAATAATGAAGTTCAGTGTGCAGGAAGGATGCTAGAGCCTGTTTGGCAAGCTGGCTTTGGATGTTGATGGCTTGTCTTGCTGAGGAACGTTTTCTGTGTGAAAATAATCTTGATGATTATCATGGTGCCAGGGAGAATCAGAGTAGTGATGACCAAGAACTGCATGGCGTCAGTGTCCTTCCTTTTTAGGACCAAGCCCTAACGTTACTGCTTTGCCATAATTTTTTTTTTAATTTTTTTTTCAACATTTATTTATTTTTGGGACAGAGAGAGACAGAGCATGAACGGGGGAGGGTCAGAGAGAGAGGGAGACACAGAATCGGAAGCAGGCTCCAGGCTCTGAGCCATCAGTCCAGAGCCTGACGCGGAGCTCGAACTCACGGACCTCGAGATCGTGACCTGGCTGAAGTCGGACGCTTAACCGACTGCGCCACCCAGGTGCCCCTGCTTTGCCATAATTTGGTTCAAACCATCTTCCTAGTCTTATGGGGATCCCATCACTACCAGGCTTGTCTACAGTTGGCCATACTTTATAACTCCGGGAGATACATCCTGCCTTCTGTCATCTCACATCCCCTTGGACCATTTGTCTAGCAGAGAGTGCCTTTTCTACTCTACATATGATGGTCAGAAATGACAACGACAACCTGCAGCCCACTCCCTTCATCCCCACCCCCCTTTACCTAAAGCTATTTGGTAACAAAACATTACCTATAAACAACCCATTACACAAAAAGTAACTTTATCTCCCCGAGATAGTGTTCACCCATAATCTCAAGCTACCAAAAGAATTAAAGCAATTTAATTTAAAAGACGTGAAACAGAATTCCCTAAATGCTAATAGGAGCCTAAGGAAATTAAGCAAAATCTGAGTCTGAACTTTTACTACTCTTAAGACTCTGTTTCACTACCTGAGGTATACATCCATGCGGTACATAGTTACCATTGCATAGGGGTGCTCTGAGCCAAAGTAAGTTATACATAGGAAGTCCTTGAAAAAGTCAATTTAAAAGAAGCCTTAAAAACATAAAACATAAAATGGAAACCAGTAGAGAATTTTAATATGTGGTATTACCTAGCATTATCAGATGTTATCACCTTTTAAAATCACTTTCATATCTAACCAGTGAGAAAAGCAAAAATAAAGTTTAAGAAGAAGGTTTGTCATTATCAATCAGATATTATAATTCTTATATGTTATTTTTCTAATTTAGGGAAAAAAGCTATTTAGTTGTGAAGAAAACTAAAAATTGTAGACTTAAATATATAGTTATTTTAATCATGGAATAAGAAATTAAATTTTATGAGAAAATAATTAATGTTGGATTAACACAGAATATCTGTGAATGTCTTTTCTGGAAAATGCAGAGATTCTTTCCCTATTAGGTCATGAAGAGAACATTTAAATAAGGTAGTGTTTTCCATAAACTCTGTTATATTCAAAGACTGTCCTTCTCTCAAAGCACCTTGTGTGAATCAATAGTGTACAAAAATAATTACCATTAACTTTGCTATAGCATTCTAGATTGATCAGGCCACATAAAGGATTTGTGTCAATATTGTGAAGAAACTTCATTTTGCAAAGGAAATTGACCGGGTAAGGAATCTTACCCAAAGAAAATTTCATTTAAGGACTCAAAACAAGTTGAAATATTGCTAATATTAGATTTTTAAAGAACTGGCAATGCAGTTTATGAAATTCCACTGCTCTCTGCCATTCCTAAGAGAGAATGCATTACTTTGCTACTTCTTAGACATGATGAGATTGAAGAGGGGTAAGAAATCTATATTACTGTCTAAAACTGAGGGCATGTAATCATGCTATAGGGAGCTGAGCCATGGCTCAGAATGGCACAGAGATGAATAAAATACAGCCGTGGGCTTTAAGACAGTAACTCAAATATCTAGAGAGGAGAAAAAACAATCTTTGATATCTCTAAAAACCTTATTTTAAGTTACAAAAATAGTATTATGGCAGTATTAATACTTAAAGTCATTAAGTAAATCCTCCCTAATCCTATTATCCTAACATAATACTACATTAAAAATATTTCTTTTTTTTTCCTATCAACATGTATATTTCATCAATTATAATCATAATGAGCATATAACTTAATATTTATTTTCACCCAATACTGTAGAGTAAGATTTTCATGTTTTTAAGTTTGTTTATTTATTTTAAGAGAGAGACAGAGAAGGGGAAGGGGGAGAAAGAGAGAGCATCCCAAGCAGGCTCCACACTATTAGCACAGAGGCCAACATTGGGCTCAGTCTCACGAACCATGAGATCATGACCTGAGCCAAAATCAAGAGTTGGCGCTTAACCAACTGAGCCATACAGGCACCCTTCATATTGTTCTTATAGTGTTCATATTTGTAATTTTTAATGACTGCATGATATGCTACTGAACCAAAACATCAGCATTTACTTAAATGTTCTCATATTTTTAGTGTCTTTATTTTTCATATTATAGGCATTTATTTAATCAGCATTTTCATGCACATATTATATTTATACTTGAGAGTTTTTTAGGATAAGTTCTATAATTCCTGGGTTAAAGAGCAAGATCACTTTTATGTTTCTGGATATATATATATATATATATATATATTTATATATTACTGTATTACATTCCAAAAGAATAGAATCTAGTTAATACATCATTATTAGCAATTTATTTCTGTGTTATTATGTTATAGCCATCAATTGCATCGAGAATTTTCATTACTTATTCTAACTTAATATATTACTGAATAGTACTTTATTATTGTTTTAATGTACATTTCTTTGATAATTAGTACGGATGAAAACTTTTCTATATGTTTGTTGACTATTTGTCCTTTCTTATCTCTGGAGACTTAACTTCCTTTCATTGATTGCTGTTTTGGAGTCTTGATTTCTTTCTTGCAGGAATCATAACTTTTTGCAGTTGGTTAGCAATGAGCAAAGCTTTTTGGGCAGAAGAAGCACTTTATAGACAATGAGGCATTCAGAGAAAGGGAGCCCTGGGAACAGAATTCATTTGGCTAGGGTAAGATGGCATGGTAATAGAGTTTTCTCCTATAAAATGTCTGTCCATTGTATGAATGGAAATAAAAAGGATACTGTTTTAGTCACATATCATACTGCAATTTCAGAATCCTTAAAGAATGTTTTTTGACTGCATGGTTGAAATGTTGTACTTAGAGATAACTTATAAAAGTTCTTTTTTATCTAGGAATATAATTCCCTGTTCTTGGCACAATTACAACATGAGCTTAGAGAAAGGACATCATTTTTTACAGTCTTGCATTCTCTATAATGCTATTTTGGCACTAAACGTGGTATGGATTTGCAGGATATGTTCCCCTGCCTACCTCTGGTATTTCACATTACTTGTCACCTCATTCCCTCTCTGAACTAATTCACCTTATTCTGTTAGAACTGATGGGTGGCAGATTTGACATCCCAGCAAGCTCCATTTTCCCAACTGTGTGAGAGAAGCCCGCTGCTGGGTTGAGTCTATGAGTCAATCTTCCATTCTTTTCAATGGATGAATATATCTGGGTATTGCAAAGATGTTTAGATATTGACATCTAGTTTAGGATAGTAGTAGGTGTTACCTTATCCATGTTTGAAGATTTGTCGTTAGATTCTACTTTAAATTTTGAATGGGTGGAAGCATTCTCGAGGATGTCATATTTAAACAATGAGTCATGAAGCAGCTTAATGTGGTCCTGCTTGGGTTATCAATGGCTTCATTGATTAAATATTTACAATACAAGCATTGTCTTTCATTCTTGGTAACTTTTTTTTTTTTAATTTAGACAGATTTCGATTTAAGGTACTTGGTTTTGAGAATACAGTGAGTATTTGAAAGAAAAGCCTCTCTGATACTGGATGTCTCCAAAAGTCATTGTTAATGGCATCCCGTGTATACTCAAAGAAAGAGGAATTTTTTATTTTAGGAAGGGACTTATTATTAAAATTATCAATTATTTTGATTTTTTCAAGTTATATGGAAATCACAACATGAATCATAATAATGCTTGGTTGTCTTGTAAAAGTGCTGGGAAATATCTTCAGTGAGTTATTCCTGGAAACATTGCTTTTAGTCTGGATGGTAAAGCATTGGAATATCAGATGGCTGAGCCAGAACTATAGGTTGTGAGGTGTGGTTGAAATGAGATGCACAAGAAAAATTAGAAGTAAGTTATGGGCGAGGCTTGAGCTAAATAATGCTCGGACAAGAAGGCCTCTAGAGAACGCAGTTCCTTGGTCATGACTCGCACCCATGACCAAACCAGGTAGGCTGAAGGATGGTCCCAAGCAAGGGTCAAGTTTGCCTTTGCATCCATGACAGACTGAACTCTGGTTCATAGTCAGAAGTCAGGGCCAAAGACATACCCTATTGAGAGCCACTTCTGTGGCTTCCAGAGAAAGAATTGTATGGCTTTTTCTCTGTGGTGGCGCTGCTCTTCCCCATCAGCCTAGTCTCTGGGATTATCCTTGACATTAAAGATCTCAAAGTTAGTCCTAATGCCCTGGGTGTGTAGCTGGGTCCTCGGTTATTCAAGGCCTTTTCCTTTATGCCTGAGGTCTCTTTCCAAGTGGGAAGGAGCTTAGACAATGCATGAGTGGGAATAAGGAGGGGACATATCTCCCTTATTCCATAAAATCTGCAAAGTGAGGAGACAGGAGATCAGGAAACCAGTCCAGGGCAAAGCCCACCAAGCTGGTATAACTGAAGTGCTGATTTGGAGGGTGGAACCTGGGTGGTTCCCTGGGTGGGGAATACACAGATTTTCCATTTACCAAACTAGGACAAGAGTAGCTGGAACATTCAGTGGCAGGTGGAGACTGGAGAAAATTCCTCGGTGTTGACTTAAGGACCCTTTCAAGAGGGCACCTGGGGTTGACTTTTGGTTGGGCAGCAAGATATTAAGCATTTTCTATCAATTCAGACGATGTTAGGTAGTATCAATATTACATCTTTTATCTTTAGCATATACAATTATCTTTAGTTTTTTTATTATTAAAATGCCCTTGGCTTAAGATATAATGTAAATATATAATTTTAGTTTTTATGTCATTCTTTAAAAATAATTTTGTTAACTTCATATCCTCCTAACTATAGCATCATTCCCCTATTTTCTCTAAAAATTGATACCATTTCTTCTAAGAAGTAAATCCTGACTCTGTGGACAGATTGATATACATCTCAAAAGCAATGCCAGCCTCATAAACATCTGCTTAATATCTCAGATTAAGGCAACATAAAAGAAGACATTTTGATATTTTAGCTCAATTGATCACAAGTTCCCAGAGGAAGGCAGTCCTCTTTCATATTCTGGATAGCGCTTTGAATCTATGAATATTCAGCCAACACAAAATCAATCTATAAAGGGCTGACAAAGGCTAGTTTTGCAACTCAAATCTGGTTGCACTCTCAGGCAGACAAAACAACCACAGCCAACTCCATCATAATAAATGGTGAAGTTGATACCTTGTATTCTAGCTCAGTGAACCTAAGAAGAGTGTGTGTATTCAAGTGTAGGAGAGCAAAATGGTTTGTATTTACACGGAGACTTTTTATGGGAATTTCCTTGAGCTTGATAATCACTATCTTGATAATTAATGCCCTGGGGTAGTAGAGAATTGGTCTTTATAATGTACCACATTGCATTTGGGAAAACTGAAAACAAAAACAAATGATTTGTCCTTGTTTTGCTTATTAGGGCCATGTGGTTTGACAGCACTGAATATATTCTTTTTACCTTGTCAGTAATAGCTGTTTAACAAGAACAAGCAAACAAGGATAGTAAGAAATTAAAGGTGAAAAGTGTGCTGGTCCTAATTTAGTTCTCCACATATAGATTTGGTGGTAATGAGATAATTGCATTTGGGAGTGATTACCTCTGCCTCATGTAAATTTAAACTCTAGAGTCTATGAGAAGGCTGCCTTTAAGGTTGCCACATCACATGAGCCATTTAGCAGGGGCAAATGAAATTAAGCACTGAATTAGTTTGATTAGTGTTTACTGCACTGTTGTACCAATGTCATGCTAGAGATGTTTACAACTTTCTATTCAAATGCCTTAATATGGGCTTTAATAGTGAAATGATTCATTGGGCCTGAGGGCCTACCTGGACAGATACACAGTTGGTCCAATCTCAGAGGATACTTCTGAGGGCAGCAGCGACCTTGATGGTCTTGAGCAGGAGGGGACAATGCAATGGAATTCTAAGGATAACATTGAACGCTGTGGGGTTTTTACACATGAGTTCTATAGCAGAAAGTTAAAGACATAATGTAGATGAACTATCTAAGAAAGTGTAGTAAAAAGAAAAACAATTTCCCTTCCTAATTTGATATGAGATTAACCTGCCAAAAAGCTATTGCCTTAATCTTTGACTTCTGTATTTTGTCAAATAAGGTTTTGAAATGCTGTGAGAGGTTGCTATGGTGGAAGTAAAATACTGGAAAAATTCTGAGTCCAAAGGTTCTGGGAAAAATTAAGAGTGGGTGAGGTCTGGTGGTTGTGTCCACTAACCTTGTGTTGGTGGTAGAACAAGTTAATGATTCTTCACAGGAAAATCTTTGAGAAATGGAGACAACCAGATACTGAAGTAGGTAGAGACATTTGAGGTTTGGATTTCTTTTGTTTAGAGGCTGGCAACTTGTGGAAGACAAGGTTCTCTGCCAGGTGTGTGGAAGCCTTAGAGTCAAAGGCAGGAAGTGATGCTTGGGGAGGGTGAAGGAAGAGATTCTTTATCAGCAGGAAATGCAGGGAAGCATCAGTGTGCTTTCCTGTCACAACTGGTGGGAGTGGAATGGGGAAAATGATTCCCTGGGGACATTGGAACAATATGTTACAACTCTGATTATTTTATGTTATCTTTTTCATGTATTTTTAATGTATATAGTATGTTGGCACAGATTTAGACACGTATAATGCATGAATGCATGAATAGATACATAGATGTACTAGGGGTCCATTTCCAATTTTTTTTTTTACTAGGGTGGTAAAGAATCTAAAAAGTTTAGAGGTCTAGGATCAGGTACCTAGACCTGTAATACCTATTTTCAGGTACCTATTTTCTGCAATAACTTAGCCTGGTCTCTCCAAAGACACTCCATAAACCATAGACCCAAGGAATTGGTTTATTTTTATTATATAGAGTTTGTGCACATTGGAAATTATTGTTCTAACTTACAGACTTACCTGATCTCTTATTTCCAGACATTTGTATTTCATGGACCCGAGTTCCTCATTTCTTTTTTAAATACCATTGATCTGTACACATTCCTTCAGATCACCTTGAGATTTTTATAGAACGAGGTGGGGAATATATAAATAAAAATGAAAGTACTTAGAGAATTAGTTATTAGACTTTCCAAAGCAACTTCACAGTTGGTAAGTGGATATTCCTATTGTGGGATCCCTAAGTAGCTTGAAATAATCAACTTATTAAAAGTGCTATTTGTCTCAATAATCATATTTTTATTTCCAATAAATCTTTACTTTGCTCTTTTTCTATCGGCCTCTGATATTACAATAAGCTGGAATTGGGAAAATCGTTCTTAAAATAGAATGCAATTCTTTTTCTATAATAAGATCAGCTTTAATTTAGTTTCAGTGCAATGAAAATATAATGAAAATCTCAACTTCAGAACATAGAATCTGGAGAAATGTGCTGTCAATACCAAAAGCTATTCATAACCTTCTCAAGGTATAACAGTATTTCATTTCTACTGAAATTGTTTGTGGGGGCTTTAAAAATATTCTTCTTATAATAAAAGAATGTCACAGAATTAACCTCAGTGAGATGATTTTATTGCAGTTCATAGTTATAAGAATAATTTAATTAGTTATTCAGAACGTGAGAAGGCATACACCATAATATGAAATCATTGAGCCCAGTGAAAATGCATTCCACACATTTGAATTATCTCTCATATTCACTGTGACAGAACAGAGAATGCACCTTAGCAAGTACTTTTGTCGACCGTGGATTCTCTTATAACAAAAAATAAATACCAAATCTGTTATTTAGTACACTGAGTCCATTTAGTAGAACTTCCCACCCTTACCCAGTTAGTTCATGCCTTGGTAGCACAGAAGGGAATATGGTTAAAGAATACAGTTTAAGAAAGGTGAAGTCTAATTTTATGGGCTATCACCTTGCAAATTGTTATAAAATGCTATAAATAGTAAAGTTTCTTTTCTTTATTGTCTTCAAGCTGACCTTTATAATGTTAAATTGGGATCTTAAGGTAAATGCCATATTGATTAGATTTTAAGATGCTCTATCAGTCATACAAACTAGGTTATGTTGTGTTAACAACCAACTCTAAAATCTCAGTGGCTTACAATAACGAAGTTTGTATTTTGCTCACTCAGCATGTCCGTTGCAAAGTCAGCATCATAGTTACTCAGAAACCCAGCTGTGGAGGGACCATCCCTACCCATGATTTCATAATTGGTGAGGCAGGGAAAAAAGAGCATGGAGATTCATGTGCTAGTATTAAAATCATTATTTCCACTTATGGCCTCACTGCTTTTGAGCAAGCATATGATTCCAAAATTCTGCCCCATACCCAGAACATGAGACCCAGCATTTGTAAACAGCCTTAATAAGCAATCACAGAGACCACTAAGTGAAAAATGTACTACCAATATAATCATATGCTTAGAGAGGTGGGAGAAGAAAACACTGTATTGTGTTCCTATACGGTTTATAAAATGCAATATATAAAATATAAAATAAGGCTTTAGAGCTGCATGTTAAAAAATAAACATTGTTAATACCTGACATTCTGCAAGGGGAAGTAAGGATATAATTATGTAAGACTAGATAATGATATCTGGTTAGAGGGAAATACCTTAAATTGTGAAGATAAGAGCCACACAACAAGTAAGAAAGAACAGGTACTTCATCACTAGACTTGAGCTTGCACATGATCCTTAGTATCTGTGTGATTTAACCTCTCTGTGTCTATAAACAGGGAATAATATCTATACTACTGGGTTATTGTGAGGATTAATAAGATGGCAAATATAAAGTGCCTGCCACATAGTAGACCCTTGACCAGTGATAACTATTATTAGAACACTTCATTGTACAAAGTATTATGCTTTGTCACAGTATACATCTAGATAGGCATTGACTAAAAGAGTTTGATCACATACGATATTTTCATTTGTACTGAATATATCCAAGTGAAAAAAAACAGAGTCTACTTCTGATGTTATAGTTTTCTTTTGAAAGATACAATGATAATGTATTTTTGTTTTTATTTATTGAAAGAGAGAGAGAGCACGAGCCAGGGAGGAGGGGCAAAGAAAGAGGAAGAGGGAATCTTAAGCAAGACCCACACCCAGCACAGAGCCCAATGATGGGCTTGATCCCAAAACTGTGAGATCATGACCTGAGCCAAAATCAAGAGTTGGATGCTTAACCAACTGAGCCACCCAGATAGGCTAGATAGGCTCTCTCTCTCTCTCTCTCTCTCTCTCTCTCTCTCTCTCCATATATATACGTGTATATATATATACGTATGTAAAGCTTTATATATAAAGCTTATTTTTATTTATTTTGAGAGAGAGAGAGAGCAAGCGGGAAAGAGGCAGAGAGAAGGAGACAGAATCCCAGGGAGGCTCCATGCCATCAGCCATGCCATCTGCACAGAGCCTGATGTGGGGCTTCATCCTACGAACTGTGAGATCATAACCTAAGCTGAAATCAAGAGTCAGACACTTAACTGACTGAGCCACCCAGGTGCCCCGGATAATATATTTTTTAAAATGATTTTAAAATTATCCCTTTACCACTGCAGAAACGATGCCCACTCTCCCATTTTGCTTGCTATTTTACGATGGTTAGTGTTAGTTATTGTCTAGATTTACCTTAAAACATTCAGAATCCTTGAGCATTTGGCTCACTCGAGATTTGGTCACATTCATAAGCAAAAGAAGATCAAAATAAAATCAGACAATATGAAGTGGATGGATGAATGAATGAATGAGACTAACTTTTTTTGAAATAAAATACAATTCTTATCATTTTGCCAGCTTGAATTGAAGATATGTATTAAATCAGAGACAATAGCTAACATGTATTAGCACACTTAAACCTCACAGCAAGACAGGTGCTACTCTTTTCTGCATTTTACAGCTATGGACACTAAATTAAGTAGCTTCTCCATGGTTGCACAGAGAATAAGAAGTTGACCCAGGGTTAAAACCATATAGTGTGGTCCTTAAACCCAAGCTAAGGCACCAGAGGTCTGCTGCTCACTCATCCATTTGTTTGTTCCTTGGGTCATTTGTTCGTTCATTCATTCATTCATTCATTCATTCATTTTCCTTCTCTCTTTTTCTACTAAAATCATTTGTGTCTCACAATTCCAAATTATCCTCTTGATAAACCTATGGACAAATTCAGGCCAACTGACAGTCACAGATTGGACAGTTGTTAGTAATCTCAACTGCCTTCCATACTAAGAACATAAAAAGGAGCAGAATGGACCATCTACTCCCGAGAGAGGCTGGAGGCCACCATCATGGACTTGAAATTGCTTTCTACATGCATCAATTGAAATGGCCTCCGCACAGCAATTAGATTTAATGAAGGGAAGCCGCTGATAACTAAGACAGGCTGCCAGGCCTTCTGTTGGTTATTTTTGGAGGAAATAGATTATACAACCTGTTTGGCCCCAATTCCTATCCCTCTAAAATTGCTTTTTCTTGATGGGTTTTGCTTCTTTTTCTGAATTCAAAATCAAGAACGAGCTAAAGAAAAGTTACTTGATAGCTCCAAATGAATGCTGGTATTAAAAAACTGGATACATAGTGATGGTCATAAGTCCTATTATATATAGATATATATGTTATAGATATCATGTTACTGCCCTAGCAGAATATTAAATTGACTGCATTAAGCTGAGCAAAGTGTACTTTTTAAAAAATAATAGGAGTAGAGCCCTTGAACTCTTAAGGGAGATATTTTTCTCTTTTTTCCTCAAAAAAATTTTTTTTAATGTTTATTTGTTTTTGAGACAGAGAGAGAGAGAGAGAGAGAGAGCGAGCACGCACACATAAGTAGGGGAGGGGGAGGGGCAGAGAGAGAGAAGGAGACACAGAATCTGAAGCAGGCTCCAGGCTCTGAGCTTTCAGCACAGAGCCTGACACGGGGCTCGAACCTCGAACTGTGAGATCATGACCTGAGCCGAAGTCGGAGGCTTAACCAACTGAGCCACCTAGGCACCCCTCTTTTCTTTTCTTTCATTATTTTTTCTTTTGTGAGAGAGAGAGAGAGAGAGAGAGAGAGAGAGAGAGAGACAGAGAGAGAGAGAGAGAGAGAGAGAGAATGGGAGAAGGGCCGAAGGAGGGGGAGAGAGAGAATCTTAAGCAGACTCGATGCTCATGGTGGAGCCCAATGCAGGGCTGGATCTCACAACAATGAGATCATGACCTGAGCTGAAATCAAGAGTTAGATGCTTAACTGACTGAACCACCCAGGCACCCCTAGATATTTTTTTACTCTTCTAATAAGAAAATCAGAATGAGATATTTGAAAATAAAAACATATATTTTAAAGGTGAAAATATATGCTTTTAAAACGAATCACAATAGTTGTAAGTGAAAATACCTTATAAGATACTGAAAGAGAAACATCACCTATAAAATAATCATAGAAAAGATGTTCTGATTTTAATTAAGGACAAAACTGATTGCTCATGGTGTTCAATAAATTGGATAACAAGGGAAAAAGAAAAACCACCAACTACTAAAGTTTCACTACATCAGTATTATTTGGTACTTTCATTAATGGAGCATGGAGATGTGTTTTCTAAGACATTTTATTTATCTCCTCATACATAGATTGTGAGGGTATTATATGTCGTATGATTCTTCTGCATCCTTATTTCTATTATAGAAAAAAAGCAGCTAAATTTTAATGTCATAACGTCATGTGGTCACTAAGAGATTGGAGAGCTACAGTCTATAATCAGGGAGAAGGAAACAGAATCCCTTTTTGGGTAAAACTTACCATAAATTTCTTCTTTTGTCTTATACTTTCCCTAAATTTTCGCATTTAATTTGTCACCAGATCCATGAAATATTCTAAATTTTTTTCACCATAAATTTTCAATGAAGTCAGATTTATTGCTCCATTATAGGAACTTTTGAAAATAAAGGAGAGAAAAATCATAATTAATGAAAAGATTTTATTTCTTTCCTTTCTATATATGCTACTATCCTTACCCCAGTCTGATGTATCTCAGGACTCCTCTCTGGGTCAAGAACCTGACCGACAGGTAAAATGTCTCTAAAGGAAATTAGGTAATGTGTATGTATTTTTTCTGTCTTTATTGATATACTTTTTGATTATTCACTGTAAAAAATAAAAGGCTGATTGTTTCTGAAATTCAGAAACGTGTCAGAAGCCATCCTCCATCACCCCCAAGCCCATCCCATCCCCCAAATCAAAGCTTAGTATACTGCTGATGTAACAGCAAAGCCTTTCTTCTTTCTCCTCAGTAATCACTGAGGATGGGCTGTTGTGAGTAAGCAATGCATGTCACCATATGCTTTTAAAATTTCACCCAAGACAGGAAACTGTGGTTTGGTGCTTCCAGTATTTTTGTCTCTACTCTGAAATCAGATGTTGTTTTAAACAGATGCCTGAAAAGAAAGTTGGGGTGATTTGGGAATAATGTTATTGAAAATTTAGTATCAATTTTTTAAAAAATTGCATTAAAGGCAGGCTAAATACACAGAAGTGGTATGATTAAATCATGTAAAGAAAACGTCTGCTTAGACTGAAGACAGCAAACTCATCAGCTTCTTTGCAGGTTTCAATCATTTTAATTCAGTAGCTCTTACAGAATTGGAGATTATTTTGGCATCACAGCCTGACACAGGTAGTAAATCCTAAGTTCAAACCATGGCACACAAACCATTGCCATCACACCTTGAAATACTCTCTAGAATTGTCCAGGGTTCTCATGTATTTGATAGCTGACTGCTGAACAGCCCAGGCCTATGGTGCAGGTGACTGGAAGACATCCGAAAGTCACATGTGAGTGACCAAGCTGGACTTTAGCCGATGAGCAAGGGCATAGTCAATACTTCTCTTAGCAAGTTCAGATCTCCTTGGATTCTGACAAACATCCGGGGTGCCTAGAAATTTCAGATCTTACTTCCTTGGAATAATAAACAATAAACTCAAACTGAATTTGTATTCTGAACTTTGTAACAACTCCAACGAATGTGTCACTTTCTACATTATGCCATGTGCATATTGGTTATCTGTTGTCATGCCTTTTCTCTCTTTCTGACTGATAAGGGCTGCTGTCTTGTATATATTTCCATCCCCCTTAGTGCCTTGTACTTTATTGGCTACTTGATAGAGATGTGCTGAATTGAATTACCCAAAGCACAGGAAACCAATGAAAGGTTATACCACTGATTGATGTATTAGGGAACAATCACACAGCTAATCTAGATAATCTAGGATGGAAGTGGTGAGGAAGGTCACCGTATTATATGAATTAATTGGCTTTACTGTGGGGAAAAAAAGCCTCAATTATTGCATGGTCCTCTTTTAGAGGTTGATAATGAGATACAAAGAGATAGGAGTGAAATCCTGTGCCACCAGCTTCTAGGTTAGTGCCGTGCTTCCTAAATGTCATCACTCCTTCCCAGGGAGGCAGAGCAAAAAAAAAAAAAAAAAATCCTGCTTTTGGGTTTTTTTTTTTTTTCTTTTTTTTTTCAACGTTTATTTATTCGGGACGGAGAGAGACAGAGCATGAACGGGGGAGGGGCAGAGAGAGAGGGAGACACAGAATTGGAAACAGGCTCCAGGCTCTGAGCCATCAGCCCAGAGCCCGATGCGGGGCTCGAACTCACGGACCGCGAGATCGTGACCTGGCTGAAGTCGGATGCTTAACCGAGGGCGCCACCCAGGCGCCCCAACTTTTGGGTATTTTTTTTAATGTTTATTTATTTTGAGAGAGAGAGAGAGAATGCGTTAGTAGGGGAGAGGGCAAAAAGAGAGGGGAAAGAGAGTATCCCAAGCAGGCTCTGCACTGTCAGCACGGATCCCAATGCAAGGCTTGAACTCAACAAACTGTGAGGTAAAGAGTCAGGTACTTAATTGACTGAGCTACTCAGGAGCCCCCTGTTTTTGGATATTGTAGTGCAGTACAGTTAAGAACAAGAATTATGAGTTTATATCCCAATAATCTATAATCTGCCTTTTATAAAAGCTGTGAGATATTCAAAGATAAACAGGGCTAGATTAATTTTTAACATGATTTTAGAGACTTTTTCTCCTTTGCTGATTTTTGATGGATGACAGATTTATATTGCATTGTATTGCCTCACTCAGGCCATGCTCACATCAAAAATGGACTCTAAATAGGAAATAAAAACTGTAAAAATTAAAATACTGGTATTGAGCAAAAAAAGATTGAACTGGTTCTTTATTGGAAGATTTACATAAAACTGGTTGAAATTTTTCAGCTAATTAAATTCAGTGGAATTCTATTGTTACAGCTCAGATTAATTTCATAAATATTAGGGTAATGATTTATCATCATGGAATGTCTTAGATTTGTAAAATTATACTGTTAATTTGAACCATTCATTTTTGCATAATTTTGTAAGTAGATAAATGATCACTAGTATAATTGAAAGTTTTTTTTTTCCTTTTGCATGTTATTTTATAACTGTTCAGAGTTAGTTTGCAATCTAAAATAAGACACTTAAACCTACATACATTTATTTTTTATTACATCTTTTAGAGTAGTGGTTACCAAATCATGATCTTCAGGTTAGGTGCTTGCTAAAAAGGAAGATCTACTGAATAAGAAATCTGAGGGGTAGAGTTCCAGAAAGTGCATTTCTATTTATTTATTTATAAATTATTTATTTATTTATTTATTTATTTATTTAGAGAGGGGGGAAGGGGAGAGAGAGGGAGAGAAAGAATCCTAAGCAGGCCCCACTCTCAGCACAGAGCCTGATGCGGGGCTTGATCTCATGACCATGAGATCATGACCTGAGCCAAAATCAAGAGTTGGATGCTTAACTAACAGAGCCATTCAGATGCCCCAGAAAGTGCGCTTTTAACAAACATCCCTTTGAGTCTCATACAGAGGGTCACAGACTTTGCAAATAATATTTTTATAACATTGGGAGGTTGCTTATTTTCAATACTTAAGTCATTTAACTACTATGAAACTCAATTGAAATATCAGTTCAAAACATCTTCAAAAAGAAAATCTCCATTATTTGATGTCAATAGAACATCCAAAGGAGAAAGAAATTTTCCTCTTTTTATCACTGCTGGAAAAGCAAGTGGCAGAGAATTGCAGGTGACCTCTGGAACCTGAAGGCAAGCTCCAGCCTCCGGTCCCTCTGGTCGGTGAGAAGCCAGTATCCTCAGTCATACATCACAAGGAAATGAATCCTGGCAGCAACCTAAAGGAGCTTGGAAATAGATCCTCCGTCATTGAGGCTTCACAGGAGAATGCAGCTCAGCCAATACCTTAATTGCATCCTTGAGAGACCCTGGATAGAGAAGCCAGCGACCTGAGGCATGTCTGGGCCCTTGACCCACAGAAATGGTGATATAATATGTGTATATTGTGTTAAGTAACTAAATGGGTAGCAATTTGTTTTTCAGCAAGAGGAAGACTCATATAAAGGCCAACGAATACAGTTCAAGTCCACAGTGAAAACTGACCTAAGGCAGTAGTCCCTAAAATTTGGTGGCATAAAAAGCAACTAGGTTATTTACTTAAAAATGCAGATTCTCAGGCATTAATTGCAAAGGTTGCTCTTTTACCATACTGTAGAGTTTACAAAGGAATGATACACATATCACTAAATAGAAAACCAATTTCATTCTTTTTCTCTTAGGACAAGGCCTCGAGTATTTAAGTTTAAAAGGAAATAAATTAAAAGAAAAATACTCAGTTAACAATAGATATGTAATATATAGCAAAGTTATGAATGTAGGGGCATGACTAAAATTTCTTAACTATTCAAGAAGCAATTTTGACTCCCCGTGTCAAATTGAGAGAGTTAAAGAGGATAAAGGATGATATAAAACGGTTTCCCTCTAACAAGGTTAGCCATGATTTCAAGTCCGTGAACATGAAGCACTTATGTGTGGTCATTTACCATGTATACTAGATGCCATTTAATACTTGTGGGTATTATGCAATATTAATTATACAATTATATATGCATAACGGGATAATGTACAACTCTTCCTTTGATCCCACTTGTTCTGTTTCTGACAATTTCCCTATCATGTCAAGGTATCATTAGGTTCTCATTGCTGGACAGATCAAATCTAAAACTTCCACATCATGTTCAGAACCCATCTTGAGGATGACCAAGGACAACAAGGAAGCTTTTTGTCTCTTTTCATCAGGAGAATGAATATGAGATGGGGGAAGAGAGAAGAATCAGATATCTTATTCAGTAAGGGTTTTTTTGTTTTGTTTTTTGTTTTTTGTTTTGTTTTTTGTTTTTTGTTTTTTGTTTTTTTTGTTTTGTTTTTTGGTTTTTGCCAGCCTCCTTCCCCCTGGAATGTATCTAGGCCCAAAGAGAGAAGATGCTTTCCATTAACATTTCCTTTCTACTAAAATCTCCTAGGCTGGTAAGAGTTATTTTCTCAAAGCTCCAGCTTGCCACTCAGCTTTGACAGTATTATGAGACACATATAAAAATAAAGCAGAAGATTGTCATAGCAATGATTAGCAAGCCTCACTGTTGGTTTCTCTAGCTAATATCTAGCTATTAAACTTTTTTTTTTTGCAGCAGGAATAATTATACTTATTTACCAGTTCTCAACGATTGAGGAAGTATAGTTTATCCAATGTAAAGCACTTAAAAGTGAACTCTGTCTTTTCTCTGAAAGATCAGAGATTCCCAGGACTTAGCTGCTCACAGAAAATGAGACAATTTGTGCATAAATGTTCATTTAATTAAAGATAATGTAATTGATGTGTAATATATTATGCAGTAAAAGTGAAGGAAATCTAAGACCAGGTTAAAAAGGCAAACTGCTTCTCTTTTCTCTCCTCAGATAGGGGTTAGGACTTAGATTTCAGAGAAACAGCAACCTGCACTAAATCTTGTCAACGGAGTTTTATTTCCAATTGGCATTTATGTTTCTTCTGTGGCACAATTGGTATGAGAACATGAATCTTGCATCAAAAAGCTGAAGTCTACTTTAAGCAATGACAGTAAGTTCAACACTCTTGGATAGGAGTTAAACACAGCAACTATACCAGTCTCATCAAAAGAAGTATGCACATACACATCCATGCTTAAACACATGCATATATATATATATATATATATATATATATATATATATATTTTAAATTGAAGAGTATCAAGATTTTCTAATTCCTTCCTATTGCACCGCATTGCTCCTCCCTCCCCCCCCCCCCACCACCCAGCCCCACTTTCCACGTCATCTGTTTTAAACTGTTGTGGCTGCTGCCTCTGGCAGTTACCTCAATTTCTCTGAATAATATGCCTTTCCTACTATTTCCTTTTTAAAAAAATTTTAGGCATTATCTCCATACTTCTCATTATGATGGATGAGGACTTAGAATTTTTTAACACTAACCCATCTTCCATCTTCCAACCTCACAGTATGGTAATATTACTCTTTTTTTTTTAATTGATCATTACTGCTTACAAAGTAGCAATCGTGTATTCAAAATAACAATCTTGTGTAAATAACGATAGGGTAACATTTCCTTTCCTATACAGCCTTTGACTTTCCTGGAGTTTCTAATTACGCTTCTTTATTTCCTGCTCTATTTTCCCATGATTGTATCCTTATCATTTTTCAAAGGCTTCATCATATTAGATATTTTTCGAGTGCTTTTTCCTTTACTGGATCCCACCATCTTTTAGCCCCAGTCAGGGTTGTTCCTTTCTAGTCTCTGCTGCACAGCATCATCCCAGGAATTTTGGATCTTACACCTTTCTCTTCCCCTTCTATGGTTTACTCTTTTTCTCCTGGGAGCACATTCTCAGGAAGAAGATTAATTTCCAGAACTCCTTCCATGGCTGAAATATCTCTTTATTTCACCTTCAAGTTGATGAGTTTGGCTCTAGATGGTATTACATGATAAGAATAATTTTTCTTAATAATATTTAAGGGATTCTCCATTACCTTTTAAGCATCTGATGTTGTTAAGGAATCTGATGCTACCCAATTCTCATTCCATTTTGGAAACCTCCACCTCCTCTCCCCAAGAAAGTGTCTTGTATTTTCTCTTTTGACTGGGATTCTGGAATTTCGTAGGGATGTCACTTGCTTTGGACCCTTACTTCACTCATGGGGCATTTCAACTTGGAGGCTCATACTGTTTTGCCCGGGGATATTTTTCTATATTGTTTCTTTGTTAGTTTCTTCCTCTCCATTTTCTCTTATACCTATTTCTGGCATTCTGTTTTTCAGATGCTTGACCTGATTCTTTATGACTCGTATACTATCTCTTGCATTTTACATATCTTTATCTTTTTATTTTAAGAGATTTTGTTGACTGTCTCCTTAATTTTTTTTAAATTGGGAATACATAGATATTTATGTTTAATTTCCAAGCCCACTTTCTTGTTATTTGTTCCCTTTATGGTCATAGTATTTTCTCAAAACTCTCTCGAGTGTACAGATTAGAGAATTTCTTTTTCTTACTTATTGCTATTTAATTCTCTTATTGTTTTTCCTCCAAAATAGTTTTTCCTTTACTGTGTTCTAACATTGGAGTCCTCCTTTGATTGTCCATATATATTTAGGAAAAGGCATTAGAAAGCTAATTGTGAGCTTTGTTTATGTAGACTGAGTGTGTTGGTTGCAAGGTTTTTATTTGAAGTGTTTGAGTTAAGAGTTGACTATTTCATTAAAAACCCAGAATCTTAGATTATAGTCTCCTTCCCTGCTCTCTGGCTATTCACTTTTTCTTCAGAAGAAATATTGCTTGGGACGGGTAAATGCATAGCTATTAGACATTCTTTATATGGAGGAGGGGCAAAACGGAGGTTCCATATCTTCTGCATGCTAAACACTTCCTCTAACCTGTTGTAATAGTAACTACTCCCCCATGCATTTTCTCTCTTCCAGAATTTGCTCATATTCCTTGTCCACTGATGGTCCCTCTCCTGCTTGCTCAGTTATGACTTTATACATTTTAAATTCCTTTACTGTCATTTAAGTGAGGCCTCTGGAAGGAGGAAAGATGGATGCTTCTCCGTCAAGCCTTCATATTTAATGCAACGTCTTGGACTCTGATTTAAATAAGGTTCTCAGGAGGAATTTTGCAACTAGCATTTGTGAACCACTGACCTGAGGTGTGAAAAGCACATTGATAAACAGTGGCTCAGGGAGGAGGGAGACACAAAATAGAGACACTTAATTGCACCTCTGTGTTTTATCCTCTATGGAAAAGACTAAAATACAACCCAGAGTTTAAGAGATCTGGCTTTGGAGTTGGATAGCCTAAATGTGCGTTTTTGTTCTGCTGGTCTTAACTAAATGACCTTTGGAAAGTGTTGAAATTCACCGAAGTTCAGTTGCTCATCTTTAAATCAGGTGTACTTAAAATAACCACTTCTTAGGATGGTAATGACGATTAAATATGATAATGCTTGCAAAGTGCGTAGTATTGTGCTTGGCATATAGTGAGCACTTAATAATTATTCACTGTTATGTGTTATTATTAAAGTAGCCATCCCCCTTACCTGGGAATTGCAAAGCACAACAAAAAAATGCTATCCATATATTTAGAAATAACAGTATAAGTTCCAACATATTTAGTTATATAACCTAGAACCAAAATGAGGTTCATATGTGAAACTCACATGCTTGAACAATGAGTTGTCAGTGTTATTTTCAGTGTCAATATTTGAAAAGAATTTCCTGCCATTATTATTTAAATCATGAGTAATATATATTTTTACTTGTAGCTTCATGTTGTATTTTTAAAATGCCATTTACTACCTACTGATTTATCTAACATAAGGCAAATTAGTCTTTTGTTTGGTAAATTGATCCACACATTTTAAATTGATTTATAATATAAATGACACAAAAATAATGTATCATATTAAAATTTAAGGAAAGAAATATGGACTATTTTTTTTTATTGTTCTGATGTCAGCAAATCCAGGAAAAAAAAGCTTGTCAAAATTCAAAACTATTTCCTGCTGACTATATAAATCCAATTACTTAGCTTTTCTACATAGAGTATGTTTTTTTTTCATTTATTGTAGCATGTTTTTATAATTATGCCCTGCAGTATAGAAGGAGCATTGTTCCCTAAGTTGGGAAACTTGAGTTCTAGTCCTGCCACTATTGCAGCCTGCAAGTATATCCTTTCTGTTCCTGAAATGTGTACAGCCTTATGTAAATGCAAGGCAGGAATGCTTCTTTCAAAATTTTTTTTATTACTACGTTCCTTTATTTTTGAGAGGCAGAGAGAGACAAAGCATGAGTGGGGGAGGGGCAGAGAGAGAGGGAGACACAGAATCCAAAGCAGGCTCCGGGCTCTGTGCTGTCAGCCCAGAGCACAACGCAGGGCTCGAACCCATGAACTGTGAGATCGTGACCTGAGCCGAAATCAGGTTTAACCGACTGAGCCACCCAGGCGCCCCAGGAATGCTTCTTTCAAATTCACGACAATTATCTTAAGCTTGCACAGGATCCCTTAAAACCTGTAGGAAAGAAGTGGGGTAATTTGGGTTGTGCAGTGCATTGCTGTTGTGTTCCCAGCACAGAGAGTTGACTGAATTTCTCTTGTGTAGCCTGACTGTTAGAGCCTTTCTGTAAAAGTCTTTTCTTGTGTGTGACCTCTTCAGAAGCACATCATAAGCTAGACTTAACCTGGTATTACTCATCTTCATTGATGGTAAGGATCATCCAGCATTCTGTTATTCTCAGTCCAGTATCTTCAGGATTGAATTGTGAGTCTGAGGTTCTGGTGATTTGGCATCATACAGAGTAGGGATTTGGTAACTATCCAGTTACTCTGAGACATATAGATTTAAGAAGTAGTTATTTGTTTGGGGGGCTGTAGGCTTCAACTTTGCTAAGTATGAAAGCTTTCCTTTCCAACATATGGTTCACACAGCCCTTTCTCCTTGTGTGCCGTCTTAATGAATGACAATGAGGCCATGCTCTGTTTTAGAACATGGTGCTTGTTTAGTGAGAATTTTGCATCTTCAAAAGTTTGGTTTAATTAGTCAATTGAATTCCTGAACCTGCATCAGGATCCTGTTTATGTTGGTCAGAATATAAATGGTCAGAAAATGAAAACCTTGGGACTCAGAACATTTCTCACTTCTAATTATACTTTAGAAGATTTTTAGTTTCTTCAGTGGTTTCGCATTAATTGTCACAGTATATTAATAGCAATGCAATAAGAACTTAAATCTGCATGATAAATGGAAACTAGTGTTATTTTTAAAAGAAAACCTGTTATTAATTTTATATTGGCATCTTTTTAGCATTACTAAGTAGTTTATCAGATTTCGTGATCACACATCCAGTTTTTTATCTTCTAGAAACATTTTATAACTGCAAACCAAGATGCACTGGAAGCCTAATGCAAAGATTAAGATGACAAATATTGTAATTAGATGCACAAACAGCAGTAAAACTCTGACTAATATAATATTTAAAACGGCATTTGTATTTGTGCTTGCATATTGGTCTTTGAGTTACACAAATGCAATATTTTTGATCTGTTATCACTTGATTTTTGGAAACAACCTGGTTGGTATTTGGAACTGATTGTGGTTCTTAATGCATATAGACTTAAAAATACACATTTATACCTACGTGCTTACGACTTTATGTGCAAGAGAATATAGTGTTTATATCGTCAAATATATCAGTATTTTATTTAATAGCAAACCAGTGACTCATGAGTCAAATAAGATGTTTTTCTTTGTCTCACACAATATTTTTTTAAAGCAAACAATTAAAATTTGGTTTTTCTTAAAAATGCGGAAGACATGGTAACCCTGAGCCTCTGTTCCACACACTGCTGCCTCTGTGGATGGAGAATGTGCCCACCAGCTCCACACAGTGCCCACCCCTTCCTATGATTTCTTCAGCACTAAGGCTAAGTGTCACCTTCACTACCAAAAGCTTACTATGATTCTTTGGGGACCAGAAAAACAGAATTTGTTGATCTAGTTTGATAATTGCTCATTTATGTATCTGTTATGGCCCCTGTACTTCCTTGAGTTTATGATTTCTTCTCCACAGGATTGACTTTTTGTGTTATGCTTAGAAAACTGTTCCCACTCCCAAATTATATAAGTAGTTTTCTCTATTTTCTTACAGTATTTTTATGCTTAATTTTTACACTGAAATATTTAGTGCATTAAGAACTTACCATTAATGGAAGGCGTGAGGTGGGAGCTTTATTTAGCCCATTGTTGCTCAATGATTCATATTCTCACCATTAATTTAAAATAATGTCTTTATTATGTGGTAAGGTATTACATACACTCATACAAACTCTTCCTACAGGTAGTGTTGATTCTTTCACCCCCATTATACTGTCTTAGTTATAATAGGCTGACAAGCTTTACCATATTCATTATATATGGGACCAACTCTTCTTTTCTCTTTCTTGAAAGCTGTTTGCCTATTTTTGTGCAATTATTTTTTAAGTTTGATTTAGAATGATTTTTCAAGCCTCCTTTCCTTCTCCCACCTATACTACTTTCCCAGAATTCTATAAATATATATATATATATTTTAAATCAAAATTGAAATTTTTTTGAACTGATGGATTAATCTTTGGAGAACTAACATCTTCTAGTTTTGACTGTTTGTAAATCAAGTATTGACTTGTTCTTCATTATAAGAAGACAGCAATATCAACAAGAAAAACACCCAAAAGCATCCAGTGCAATGTATGCAGGGCCAGGAGAGAACCCAGCCCAGTCAAGTGCACTCAGGGAAAGCTATATAGAGACACTGTGGGTAGGCTGAGGCTTATGGTAGACAGTAACATACACAAGCAGTAGAAGATCTGTGTGCAATTCTTGAATTCTGTTGTCATGTCAAAGTTTTGCAGTATATCACCTCGCCAAGTAGAAAAAAAAAAAGATATAAGAGTTTAACTAGTCTTATAAGAGGGACAGGGAGGGGTGCCTGGCTGGATCAGTCAGTTAAGCATCCGAGTCTTGATTTCGGCTCAGGTCATGATCTCATGGTTCCTGGGATCAAGCCTCATGTCAGGCTCTGCACTGACAGCACAGAGCCTGCTTGGGATTCTCTCTCTCCCTCTCTCTCTCTGCCCATCTCCCGCTCTCTCTCTCTCTCAAGTAAATAAATAAACATTTGAAAAAAGAGGGACAGGGAAATGCCTTTGAGACTCTAAATTGAAACCTTTAGGGTCACTACTAGAAATGGAGCAGATAAAATTCTATCAAATGTGTTTTTTTTTTTAAAGATACACTTTTGTCTAATTGACCTGATAAGACTTTTGGGAACTTTAGTTTACTCATAATAAACATGGGAAGTGATAATCTGTATTCAACTTCAAGACGGAAATATATAATCAAAATGCTGGGTAGCAGATTGAGGATTTAAGATCGTTTTATTTCAAAGCTTTGTCAGCATATGGAATGCAACACAGAGTGCACAGCCACTCCTGGAGGTTCCTATGACAGGCAGAATCATCAGACTGAGAAGTAAATTAACTACATTTAGTGGCAGGGGGAGAGAATTCCCAGAAAACTCTGAAACAGCAAGAAATCACAGTCTAAAGACCTTCACATCCAACCATAAATGTATTACGTAGGCCATTTTTCACCTAGTCTGACTGTGTTTTAATTTTCTAGCTCACTAAGTTTTCTCAGTAGAGGGTTAAGCTTGCCATTGGTAGTCAATTTAAGTTCTGCCTCTTGGGAATATAAAAAATGTGAAAATGTCTCTCTTTAATTGATGTCCTGCACAGACTAAAGCAATGGAACCTGTTTTGTTTGTTTTTGCTTTTAATGGCTTCTCATTTCACTAATGTCATCTCAAAGGCATGGCACAGTTGGTGGAGTATTTTTAAAATTACTTTTTAAACTTATGGATGAGAGAAATACTCTAAGTTCATTCTTTCTTTATTTCTATCCAAAGTGTATAGAAAAAATGTAAGGCAAAAACTATGTCCCCATGGTAGAGATGGCTCAAGTTGAGGTAGTGAAAGAAAAAAGAGCTGGGAGGGGCGCCTGGGTGGCGCAGTCGGTTAAGCGTCCGACTTCAGCCAGGTCACGATCTCGCGGTCCGGGAGTTCGAGCCCCGCGTCAGGCTCTGGGCTGATGGCTCAGAGAGTTCGAGCCCCGAGTCAGGCTCTGGGCTGATGGCTCAGAGCCTGGAGCCTGTTTCCGATTCTGTGTCTCCCTCTCTCTCTGCCCCTCCCCCGTTCATGCTTTGTCTCTCTCTGTCCCAAAAATAAATAAAAACCGTTGAAAAAAAAAATTAAAAAAAAAAAGAAAAAAGAGCTGGGAAATGTCGTAAGCCATTAATAAAAAGAAGAAAGGTACAGTTTTGGTGCAGCAGTTCAGAAGCAAGAACAAATTCACCTATTTTGTTCATAGTGTGTAGTATTGTAAAAATCTTTAAAAGAATATGTGCACTGGAAACTATAAGAGAGCGAATTAGGAATACGTACCGTATCACTATGTCAGACTGAGGACCAAAGTCATCACACACCAGTTTCATAGGAGGCTGGAGCTTGCAGAAAAATAAAAAAATAAATAAATAAAAAGCAAATAAATAAAGTAAAAACTTTATACAACTGATCTCATCCTGCCCCCTTGATTCTTTGTTCCCAGGGTGGTGGATTACAGTAATATAATCCCAGTTAAAACTTTATCACTTGGGAGTAATTAATCAAGTCTGAGTGCAATCTCCTATTAGGAGGTTTTTTTCCTTCTCAGAGGGTCTGTACCATTGCTTCACCCCAAGATAGTGTCACAGTGCAAAAGGAAGCTTTTGTGTCCTTTCAGTGTTGGTGCATCTTGCTGGGGACACATCTGATGCCCCTCTGGCCCTTATGCTGTCTTTTGAGACTTCCCTGGCCTCTGTGGAAGTGTCCCTCAGCCAGCCTGAACCCTGGGCATCCTGAGCCACAGCTGCTCAGGGCTGGGTTTTTGGCATGCATTGTGGGCACCCACTGCTGAAGTCCATTGTCCTAACCCCATGTCCCTTTGAACACTATGTAGTCTCCTTGTCCTAAAGGTTCACTTAAAATTTTGTACTGTGGTGAGATATACATAACACACAATATATATATATATATATATATATATATATATATATATATAATATTAAATATAATTTATTGTCAAATTGGTTTCCATACAACACCCAGTGCTCATCCCAACAGGTGGCCTCCTCAATGCCCATCACCCACTTTCCCCTCTCCCCCACTCCCCATCAACCCTCAGTTTGTTCTCAGTATTTAAGAGTCTCTTATGGTTTGCCTCCCTCTCTGTAACTTTTTTTTTTCCCCTTTCCCCTTCCCCCGGTCTTCTGTTAAGTTTCTCAAGATTCACGTATGAGTGAAAACATATGGTATCTGTCTTTCTCTGACTGACTTATTTCACTTAGCATAATACCCTCACGTTCCATCCACGTTGCTGCAAATGGCAGGATTTCATTCTTTCTCATTGCCAAGTAGTATTCCATTATATATATAAACCACATCTTCTTTATCCACTTTTCAGTTGATGGACATTTAGGCTCTTTCCATAATTTGGCTATTGTTGAAAGTGCTGCTATAAACGTTGGGGTACATGTGCCCCTATGCATCAGCACTCCTGTATCCCTTGGGTAAATTCCTGGCAGTGCTATTCCTGGGTCATAGGGGTAGATCTATTTTTAGTTTTTTGAGGAACCTCCACACTTTTTTCCAGAGCAGCTGCACCAGTTTGCATTCCCACCAACAGTGCGAGAGGGTTCCCGTTTCTCCACTTCCTCTTCAGCATCTATAGTCTGCTGGATTTGTTCATTTTAGTCACTCTAACCAGCATGAGGTGGTATCTCAGTCACAGAATTTATATTTTAATCATTTGAGTGTATAATGGCATTAAATACATTCACAAAGTGTGCAAGCATCACCACTATTCATTACCAGAATTTTATCATCATCCCAAACATCAATTCTGTACCTATTAGATGATACCTCCCCATTCTCCCCCTTCTACCAGCTCCTGATAACCTCTATCCTGCTTTCCGTCTATATGTATTTGCTTATACTAGGTAACTCATATAAGTGAGATCATATAATATTTGTCCCTTCATGACTGACTTATTTCACTTAGCATAATGTCTTTAAGGTTCATCCATGTTGTAGTATGTGTCAGAATTTCACTGCTTTTTAGGTGGCTCCATCAGTTAAGCATTGGACTCTTGATTTCAGCTCAGGTCTTTTTTTTTTTTTAATGTTTATTTATTTTTTGAGATACAGAGAGACAGAGAGACAGAGGATGAGTGGGGGAGGGGGAGAGAGAGAGGGAGACACAGAATCTGAAGCAGGCTCCAGGCTCTGAGCTGACAGTACAGATCCTGATGCGGGGCTCGAACTCATGAACTATGAGATCATGACCTGAGCCGAAGTCACATGCTTAACCAACTGAGCCACCCAGGTGGCCCTAGCTCAGGTCTTGATCTCACCAATTGTGAGATCTCATGAATCGTTGAGCTCTGTGCTGACAGCATGGAGCCTGCTTGGGATTTTGTCTCCCTCTCTTTCTGCCCCTCCCCCACTTGCACAGGCTCACAGACACACACCCTCTTTCTCCCTCTCAAAATAGATAAATGAACATTAAAAAAAGAGAATTTCACTGCTTTTAATGACTGAATGTTATTCCACTGTATGCATATATATACTGCATTTTATTTATCACCTCATCTGTTGATGAACACTTGGGTGGATTTTATCTTTCAGCTATTACGAATAATGCTGCCATGAACATGGGTGTCAAAGTTACGAGTCCTTGCTTTCAGTTCTTCAGGGCGTTTACCTCAGAGTGGAATTGCTGGAGAGGGATCCACTTTTCATCTTAGAGATTTTTTGTATCCACTGGAGATCTGAGACCTTTCGGCCGCTTATTCCATACTGAGGTGTGTGAGTCTATCCTCAAGTCTGTTTGCCTAGACATTTTCCTTCTTCTTTTTTTCTTGTCCTGCCCTGGTGCTGGCTGAATGTGGGGCCTTAAATGTTGCTGGACCATTCCCTCGACAAAGGAACATCTTCCCCTGCCCACTGATTCCCTCTCACCCCTGGGGTTTGGGGTTTCAGCCCTGAGTGAGGGTGAGCGAGCATGTGTGCATCAGATCCCTTGACCTCCACATTCTTTCCATTGTCTTGTGCTCCAGCCACAGGACTTTCTACTTCCCCTTCATGTGGTCAAGAACTTTCCCCATGCCATATCCTCTTGCCTTCTATGTTAAAGCTAATAGTAAAGCAGGCTCCTCTCCTAAATTTGCCTTTTAATATGTAAAACAACTCTTTTGGGCTTTAGAAAGCCTCTTATTTTCAACAAAGCCAGGCTTTCAAAACTATTGTCTTGCTCTGCACATGAAAAGATTTAGCTTGAAACTCAAAGTTGAGGTCTGGTTTCCTTCTTCCTAGATGGTATCCATCAAATCTTGAAGTAGTAAGTGCCATCAGTTAAAGAAATGGGGGAATGCCAGGATAGGAAAAAATAAGTCAGTGAGATGTTTCAAAACTATCACCATTACGTTAGCAGCACCATTTATTCTTCCAATTTCTAGTCAGCTTCTCTTCTTTGCTCTGCTCATGTCCTACAACCTCAGCTCTTGGTTTTGATGAAGTCACACTGCTATGTAAGGCGAGTGGGATCACATTTGGCTTGTAGAGTTCTGGAAGGAGCTTTAAATGCCTTCTTCTTAACATATGCACGTAGGGTCTGTTTCCAGACATGGTGAGAATTGTCAGATCATAACACACCTTAGGGAAAGCTTTAATATACATGCTTTAAAATAATATGAAAAGGTGAAGAATGACAAATTGGCACTGTGGTAAAAAGAACTGCGGAAGTTCAGACTGCTATTTTATATGATTATTGATTTCTAATGGCTTTGTTGTGACCTTAATTGAGCTATTAGAGGCTAAGCCAGGTTTGATATGAAATGAAGTGCTTATAGCATATGCAGGGGCTCTTCTAGATTGATTGAAATAGTGACTGGGAAGACAGTGGGAGTCCTTACTGATGTGCTTGGGTTCCCAGTGGCTACGGAGCTAAAATGCATCATTACCTTATAGGGAAACAGTGAACTGTCCTGTGCAGTATTTCTACCACCTTCAGCCTAAGAGTAAGGCAGAAAAAGCTGGTAACAGTCAATGAGAGAAAATGCAAATGAAGAAATCAGCAGTGTTCCTAATAGCACATCGGTACTATTCTACTTATTTTGCCAGTGTCTGCCTGGGAATAGTAACTCCCAGCCCATTTGACCTTTTTTGGTGCCTGTTGGTTTCCTTTCAGAGAAGATCTCTTCCCCAAACCTGAGAATCTGGTGAGCCAAGGTCCTCTGCTCCACCTCTACTTTGTGGCTGATTTTAGAATCTCAGAGCTTCAGATGAAAGCTTCCCTTCAATCCTCTCTTTTACCCTCGTTTACTTCCATTTGGTCTAGGGGGTACTCACTGAACTTTTCAGTAATAGATGGACAAATTCCTCCTGTAAATAACACTTTATATTTAGGACATACTTTGTAGAGACGCTGGAGCAGTACTTGCACACACATACAAATACAAATGCACACGAGAAAAGACCAGAATGATGATACCTATAGTTGTAAACTTTTACTGGCTGTCAGTTTATGTTTCCTTTAAAATGACCTGGTCTGTTTTTGTTTTGTGGATGGTATGACTTGGCCCATTCTGTCCATCTGATGTGTCCATGCTGAACTTGTATATGTCATCGTGCAGATAAATTCTGGTCAGTACCAAGCCTTCCAGATCTCATGAATCCTCAGCCTGTGTTTATCCCTCCAAAGGCTCTTTGCTCTGTGTCTGCAAAATGGCTATGAACATAGATTCACTGAGGGTGACTTGGCCCCTCATTAAATCCAGTAGTTCTTAAACCTGAATGGCCATTAGCATCACCTGAGGAGCCATTAAAATTTCTAAAAGACCCATTAAATCAAAATCCCCAAGAATTTGTCTTAAAGTATCTTTGTTTTTAAAGACCTTTCCATGATATTGCTCATTAAGCAGATTTAGGACCTAGTTGACCTAATCCATTCCTCTTCTTTAAAGAAGGTACCTGCCTAGAATAGTTACAGGTGATTCCTAAACCAGGGATACATATATGAAACACAAATCTTTTTAAAAATACATTTTTGGGTCCCAACCTCTGAAATTTAGTGACAGCTTATTGAGATTTGGATCTTAGGCAATTGTAATTTTCTTAAAAATGGAAGGGGTGCCTGGGTGGCTCAGTCAGTTGAGTCTACCACTTTGGCCCAGGTCATGAGCCCATGGCTCGTGAGTTCAGGCTCCACACTGGGCTCTGTGCTGACAATTCAGATCCTGGAGCCTCCTTCGGATTCTGCGTCTCCCCTTCTCCCTGCTCCTCCCCCTGCTTGCGCTTTTTCTCTCTTAAAAATAAACAGACATTTTAAAAAAATGGAATAGGTAATTCTAATTCACATACAGATACCAGGTACCACTGATCTAAACCATTCTGTACAGATAAGAACAAAGCCTAGTTTTAAAGATGCCAAAAGGAGATGTACTGATTTAAACTGTGTGTCTGTCTTTGTTATAAGATGCTGGCAGGGGCCCCTGGGTGGCTCAGTCGGTTAAGCATTCGACTTCAGCTCAGGTCATGATCTCGGGGTTTGTGAGTTCAAGCCCTGCTTCAGGCTCTGTGCTGACAGCTGGGTGCCTGGAGCCTGCTTCAGATTCTGTATTTCTGTCTCTCTCTGCTCCTCCCCGGCTCTCTCTCTCTCTCACAAATAAATAAACATTTAAAAACAAAAAAGATGCTGGTGGCTAGTGATAGAAGTAATTGACATTTTAAGGGCTTGGGGAAGAATTTTTAAAAAAGAATATAAATAAATGGCCTGGTGTTTATCCCTGACAGAAGATGAGAATTTAGGAAATTAAAGTAACACTGATTATAAGATAAAACCATCATATCTATCCTTTTCTTAAACAATTGTATCCTTTCCTTAAACAATTGTTCCTTAAACAATTTTAGTTATACTTAACAGAAACTCAACTCTAAAGAGCAAAAGGAATTTTTTTTTCCACATAAAGGAGAGATGAAAGATGGGACTTCAGGTACAGCTGGATCCAGAAACTCAAAAAAAAAAAAAAAAAACCAAAAACAAAAAGGAAGAGCTGTCTCTTTGTCTTTCAGCTCTGTTTTAATCTTTGTGTCAGCTTCATTCTTAAGCAAGCACTTTTCAAATGGCAAGAAAAAAAATGGCTACTGATAGTCCCAAAATTATTCCCTTAAGTAATCCAAAAGGAAGGAGTCCCTCTCTCTTACAGTATCCATAGACCAAATCTCAAGGAAGGCTCTGATTGGCCTTTGCCTGAATCACCTGCCTATCCCTGTATTTGTTAAATGGTCTGGGGGGAAAAGGACTCTGAATGATCAGCCTATGTGACACACATCCCCCTTTGACGTTGGGGATACCAGCATATCTCCTAGGACCACTGATGGTAGAGTAGAGTAATTCCCCAAAGAGGGGAAAGGAAAGAACTGCTAGACAGCAAAAAGCAACAACTGTCCTCCAAAACACAAATTGAATGATTTTGCTTTGTCTGTCCAAAACTCTGGTATTCATTAAGCTTTATAATCTGTGGGGAGCCACACATCAGACACTTCTAGGGCAAGGAAAATAAGTTTCTTCACTGGATATGTTCAAACTGAATTGATGAAGTAAACAAATGTGTGGACAGATATTCAAACAGGCATTTTATGAACCTTTCCAAGATAAGTGGGCCGACCTAAGTGGTAAAGTAATAAGGACTTTGCTTTCCCAATATATTTGTATTCAGATGTGTTCCTGTATTGAAAATATGACCTTGAGCTTTTGCTACCTATAGCTTTCTAAAACCTGTGTAGTAATGCTTGTTAGAAAAAAATCATGAGGAAATGTTAAGGTAAAAAATAACGTAATTTAAACAGCATTACAATAATCTTTAAGGTACTTTCCTGTCAGATATCAAAAGCAAATAAGGGAATTCCTTTTGCTAAATCCAGTGATGCTCTTATGTCACTATTATGAAGTCAGGGTCAAAAAATAATTTAGTACCTGGTTCTCTGCTGTATGATGTGCCCTTAAAATGTTCTGTGGTTGATCTTGATTGGTACTTGGCAGTATATTTGGCTTCTGGATATAGACAAACAATAATTTGCAATTTAGTTATGTTATTTAATTAGTTAATTAGAATCTTTAAAGGAATTTGTGGGGCGCCTGGGTGTCTTAGTTAAGCATCTGACTTCGGCTCAGGTCATGATCTCATGGCTTATGGGTTCGAGCCCCACATCAGGCTCTGTGCTGACAGCTTGGAGCCTAGAACCTGTTTTGGATTCTGTGTCTCCCTGTCTCTCTGTCCCTCCCCCCTCACACTCTGTCTCTCCCTCCTTCAAAAATAAACACTAAAAAAAAAGGCATTCATTTTTGCCACTTTACATTATGAAAGACCTCTTTCTCAGCTTCATAAATGCAAACCCTCTCTGCTGTTCTCAAGATTTCACCATTTACACTGAGGCCATTTGAGTGGAATTTTGAGCTGTGGACATTGGCTGTCTCTCCACACATGAACACATAATGATAACATTTTTTGAGGACTAGCTGTGTGATAATACTATTCTAAACCCTTTTTATGTGTATTTTGCTTAATTCTCATAACAGCCAGATGTGATAACTGCTTTGATTTCCCCATTTTGTAGATGAAGAAGCTGAGTCTTACAAGGTTTGGCTAACTTGCCCAAGGTCACACAGCTAGTATGTCCTGGAACGAGGATTCCAACCAAGTTTTGTCTGGCCTCAAAGCCCAAATTCTTAATTTCAGACCCTTTGCTCTCCTCCTGTTTCTCCAATCCATGACTTAATAAGGAAAAGAAGAATAAGGGGAGGAGGAGGAGGAGGAGGAGGAAATGGGAGAGGAAGAAGGAAGAGGAAGAAGAAATTTAAAATTCATAAATTAAGTGAAAGAGTCCAGTCATATAAATGACATACACTTCCCTAATCTGTTTTCCATATTGACCTGGAATAGATACTTTAAAATATGTAATAGATTCTGATTGTTATTTAGCTCTAGTTTTACACGTAAACATTCACAAACGTTTCGAAAAGATTCTCAACAATACAAGGCTATTCTCTGAATTTCCCTCATCCCCACTTTGCTTGTGTGTCAAAAGTGAAACAGAATAATTTAAACACAATATTTGATTGTGAATGCTTTACTTTCTGTATTAGTCAGTTTGGGCTGCTATAACAAAGTACCATAAACTGGCTGACTTAGACAACAGAAATTTATTTTATCATAATTCTAAAGGCTAGAAAGTCCAAGATCAGGATACCCATCTGGTTGGGTTCTGGTGAGAGCTCTCTTTCCAGTTTATGGACAATGGCCTTCTTGCTGTATCCTCATCTGTTGGACAAAGAGAGCTCTGGTAAGGCCATTAATATCATCTTGGGAGGCCCGTCCTCAGGACCTCATCTAAGTCTACCTTCCAAAGGCCCCACTTCCTAATACCATTACATCGGGGGTTAAAGCTTCAATATATAAATTTGTGGGAGGACACATTCAGTCCGTAACAACTTCCAGTGGGGGATATGAGGCAGGTATAAAAACAACTGCTAAGAAGTGCAGTATGTGATGCGTTTCAAGTGACATTCAGACACTAATACTCATGCAAATATATGGGCTTTTAAGATAGGTGATCCTGCTCCTGGATCAGGTAATGAGGACAACCAAATGCAGAAGTCATTTAAAGGATTGGCAGATTATTAAAAGATTTAGGGCAGGAGTTGGAGTTGAGTAGGGTGCTGGGGGATGGGAAATGGGACAACTTATCCTTCCTCCAGCAGTCAGTCTTTACACTGAATGACCCCATAGATCCTTGAAGACCCTGTCTTCAAGAGGCTTCAATGTCTCATTACCTCTATCCCTAATTTTATGGGTGTCTGCCTAATGTTTCCATCTTGTGTGTCATTTTTCATAACATTCCATGGAACAGCAGCCTATCCTAACCTGGTGGTGTGTAAGAGGAGATGGTAAGAATAATCATAAAAAGAAAATATAAGTTGAAATTACAGTTCTAGGAAAACAAACAGACTAACAAACAGCCTTGGGAATTTATGCTTTTCCTCGCTCTCAGCCAGTATTACATTAACCAGGAGCCGCTGATTAAACATCTTTATTTGGCCTCCCTCCCAATTGTAGGCAGCCCAAGAGATGGGGCCCGCGAATGGAGCAGAGACTGGGCAAGTCAGAACCCAGATAACGAGATCCTTACTGCCATTGCTCCCTACATATTCCAGCCTTTCTACTCAGGAGCCACCAGGACTATCCTAGAGTTTGGGCCCATATCCAAGAGGTCCCAAGGAATTGGTTCCCTATTGTAAGAGGCCTCCTCTGGTCTAGGAGATTCCTCTACAAGGCTGTTGCTAAAGTGGCCTACTTTCAAGGCCGCCAGCTGGTTCTGACAGATTTAGGGCCAGCCTGTTCCAGTTTGGACCAAATTCCTTGGGACCTTCCTGATCAAATTAAAAAACTCTCACGAAACGATGAGTTCTTTGTGTGAAGGCTGTTTCAACTAGTTACAAATTTAAGTGTGCAATCATTCAACCTATAGTTCTCTATCTTATCTTCAAGATATACCATGCTGAATACTAATACACTGATCTTACAACTTGCCCTAGATGGATTACTGTGATTATGACCAATATGATTACATGAATGTGCTGCCTTAAAAAGTAATGAGTTTGTAACCACTGGAGGTGTTCAAATGTAAGTTGGATCACAAACTTGTGGAAATTTAAACACTTGATGGATTTTTGGGCTGAATTACCTGACAGGCCCTTCCAATTCTGAAATTCTGCAGTTCCTTATTTTTCCCATATTTTGTCTATGCTGACTTCTAATAGTCAAATTTCCCCTTCTTTTTAAATGCTCATAATTCACCCATTTGAGAATTTTTTCCTGAGATTACTTCCAAAGCATTTTACAGTGTGTAGATATTTCTTTCTTCCTTTTGGTAAAAATCAGGCCAGCATATGCCCATCTCCTGAATGTCTACTTCTTCCATTTTCTGTGCTTCCTCAGAGATTGGCGTCAGCAGTTCTGCCACTCATTTGCAAGTTCTGCAGTTACCTTGAGATGTGATTTATTGAGGTCAGGATACTTGAACTCACCTAGAGCAGCCATGTGCTCTTTTATCATCCTTGACTTCCCTTGCATGTCAATTCCTTCTTACCAAGCCTCATTCCTGTCTCTTCATTCAGAATCTCCTTCTCACTGGCAAAGACTAAAGCAGAAGAGGAATAGAAAGTTCTGCTTGCAACTCTTGTTTGGAAACATTAGAGCCTCTGCCCAGCCCAGGTCCTGGCCTCCCCTGGTCTTTGGGCATCAGCTCTAATTTAGGAAGCTCTCATTATTTTCTCACTTAATTTTTAGAAGCCTGAGTCCATCATGCTTTTTAATCTTCCTGAGGTTTCTGACTTGTTTGCGTCTGTTAGATACTTTCCCTTGATGGTGTCTCTTTCTCTCCATATTTTGTGCCTGTCCTTTAAAAGACAGGCTCATCAGGAAGCCTGTCCATGCAGCTCCTGTGGCCTCCTCTTCCGTATCAATCTCACTCAGAATTATATTGTCTTGGAACATGTATCATGTTCTATTCTGAGCTTTCTGCTATGTATGAAAGCCTATTCGTAAAGTCTTGTCTACATGTTCAACTACATTCCCCTTTTTTCCTCCTCCCTTCCCCTCCCCCTGCCCCCAGAGAACTATGAGATGCTAGGGCCCTGTATTAATTTGCTTAGGCTGCCATAACAATACTCTACAGACTGGTGGAGGGGGTGGGGCTTAAACAACAGGATTTTAGTTTCTCATGGTTTTGGAGTATAGAAGTCTGAGATCAAGGTGTCAGCAGGGTTGATTTCTTCTGAAGCTAATCTTCTTGGCTTGTAGATGGTCGTCTTCCTATGTGTTCACATGGTCTTTCCTCTGTCTCTATATGTATGCAAATTTCCTCTTCTTATGAGAACACTAGATAGATTGGAGTTGCTGCTACCCAAATGACTTCATTTTAACTTAATTTCCTCTTTAAAGACACTATCTCCAAATACATATTCTGAGTTACTGGGGGTTAGGACTTTAACATGTTAACTCTTGGGGGACAAAATTGACCCCATAGTAGGCCCCTTTACACTTCAGCAGCTGCTACCAACAGTTGAATTAGGTCCACATTAAGTTTGTGGGTTGTTGTTGTTGCCTGTCTTTTAGAGATGCAATGTCAGCGAACAGTCAGGATCATCTTTGCTGATCTGCTCTTAGCTAGGCTTAGCCCAGTGATCCAGGATGGAATTCATTTGACTCTCTTCTTCCTAACTTCCTACAAAGCAGACTGAATACACGTCTTCTATGCCTTTGCCCTAATTCCTTCTTTCAAAATCCTACCTATCTATCAAGCACAACCCAAATACCACCCTGTCTTCCTGGTTTGTGCTGCCATAGTCCTCTGCCTATATGATAATATTTATAGTTATTTATTATTTCCATTGTGTTAATGTTATTTGTATGTAGCCCTTCTTGCTCATATATGATAACAAAGACCTTGTGGAAACTTTCGGTTATCATGTTCATCTTTATTCACCCTAAAGCCCCAAGCATTTGGTTTGTACCCAGAAACCAGTCAACAAATACTAAATTGGTTTGAAACTTAGCAGAGATTTGGAATGGTATTCAAAGCAATAAATATTTAAATTACACTTTATAGTTACATATATTCTTAAAGGTAGTATGTGACAAATTATTGATATGGTGAGTATAATCATTGGATTATCTTAATAGTTACTTTTAATGGTTACTTGAAGTATTTAGTCTAATTAAAGGGTGTATCTTTTCATAAATTTTTCATGGTGATCTCGCCTTCTGAACTCCCAAAGCACTGTTTGTTCCTAGCACAAGTTTCACATTTATTATTTATGATGGAGTATCCTTTATACATTATTCTAGTCTCTTATATTAAAATGTAGTCCCTTGGTGAACAAGGGCAATGGCTTGTAAATGTTTCCATCCCTGACACCCGTGCAGTAAACAGATAATTCAAGATTACCCATAGGGTTACTTCCATCAGCTGCATAGGGTTGCCATTAGCCTATGGCCACAGAAGTAGTTTCTTGGGAATGAATCCAAAATGCTGAGTCCAACAACCAGGTAGCTTTCCTCTTAGTTTATCTCTCAACTTTTTTTTTTCCCCACTGTGCCTCTTATCCACAGAGTGGATGTTAAATACTCATTCATGCATTTTTTTCATATTGGAATATTTCATATAGGGATATTTAATAAACATTATCTACAATAAAGCTTATCTTGGAAATAAAAAGAATGTCTTGAAAGAGAATAATATTGGTTGGTGGGCAAAACTACTACGTTTGCTAGTGCAGAATGTACTTTGAACAAGGGCATCCAGCCAAAGGGGTGATGGGGCTAAACCCAGTCTGATCATGCCATGCCATGCATGCTGGCATGCTGATGTGTGTATTTTTTATTTATGTATGTATTTTTTCTAATTAGCATAAAGTTATTGTGCACTTACTATACTTGGTATCTGTAGGATTGCATCTACCCAGAAAGGGTACCTTTTTTTGTGATTTATATAAGATACCCTATGGACTAGCAGCAGCCCTGAGGATGAGAGAGAGATGAACCTACTACATACCACACAGTTGGGGGACTAGAATGGAAGCAGAGAAATCATGTAACAAGCTTTTGTATAAAGGCAAGAAAGAAACGACGATGTCTAGGACAAGGTCAAGGCAAGAACTGACTGACTTGTTGATGGATTTGTTACATAGGTATGAAAAGAGGGGGCACTCAGAGGAGACCCCAGAACTGTGGCCTGAGCATTCAGTGATTATTGCTGCCATTTCCTAAGATGGGGAAGACTGAAGGTGAAGACCAGAATGACAAAGAGAAATGTAATAACCTCTCTTTTTAGAAGTCTCATTATAGGTGCTTCTTAAAGATTTTCTACTTTATACATTTTTGGAGTCCCATAAAATAGCCATGAGGAGTCTGATACTTCTGTGTGCCCAAAGCCTAGAAGAAACAAAAGAGCCTGGGCTGAGAGTTTAGACAAGTCATTCAACATCTATCAGTCCATTTACCAAAGGAAGTAGGTATTCATCACTTCCAAAGTCATTTCCTGTCATAAAACACTATCATTAATTTCTGTTTCCTTCTGCTCATTTTTGTGATATTCTCTGTGCAAGATGCACAACTCAAGAAGAGAGGGTGGCAGGCGCCTGGGTGGCTCAGTTGGTTAAGCTTCTGACTTTGGCTCAGGTCATGATCTCATGGTCCATGAGTTCCGTCCATGAGTTCGAGCCCCACGTCCAGCTCTGCAGACAGCTCAGAGCCTGGAGCCTGCTTCAGATTCTGTGTCTCCCTATCTCTCTGCCCCTACCCTATTCATGCTCTGTCTCTCTCTGTGTCTCTCAAAAATGAATAAATGTTAAAAAGAAAAAGAAAAAAAAAAGAAGAGAGGGTGACAGTGACAGCTAATAGTAAACTAATGCAGATTCTCCAAGCTAAAAAAACAAAACCAACAACACACATAAGAGGCCACAAGCTGCACCCTAACATATTTTTGCAATAGAGCTGGCTCAAAGATAGACACTTGGAAGACTTGTGGATCTGTTTTCATGCCGTTATTGCTAGTAAAACACCTCTCTTCTACCATGGATTTAGATCCTGGGGGCATATGTGGATTACAGAGTGTTCTGTTAACAGCTCTCCCCAAAATAACCATTAGCCTGCAATTTGACTTTGCAAAATTGGAAGGAAAGTCCTTTTCCTGTAAGCCAATTTCACAAAACAAAAAACAATGCTTTAACTCTTGACTTGAAGCCGAAAAACTGTAATGGTCCCATAAATGATTAAAACAGCAGCTGGTAATGTCTTGAAAACAGATTGATCAGTTGGAATGCCTTAAAATCTGTCTAGATTCTGCATGCCTTTGAGCAGTATGAACTAACTCTGATGTGAGAGGAAGAGTGGGTGTTTAAAACTCAAAGATATTAAGATAATCATTAAAGCTCTGGCAGGGAATGCATCTCTCTAGGGCAACTGCTAGCATATTTTAACCCCAAAGTGGGGTATAAATAAATTATGGAAGCATTTGGCATTAATGGAAACTCATGGTGACCCTGGCCAGGATACTCCAAGTCAGATCTCCTGGTATCATCGTCTACTCATATGAAATGGATTTTGGGGGCACCTGGGTGGCTCAGTTGGTTGAGCATCCAACTTTGACTCAGGTCATGATCTCGCAATTTGTGGGTTCAAGCCCCACATTGGGTTCTGTGCTGACAGCTCAGATCCTGGAGACTATTTCAGATTCTGTGTCTCCCTCTTTCTCTGCCCCTCCCCCACTTGCACTCTGTCTCTCTCTGTCTCAAAAATAAACAAACATTAAAGAAAATGTTTAAAAATGGATTTTGAGTGCCTACATTGTATCCATCATGGGGATGCAGTGGTGGATGGGACAGAATTCCTCCCCTCATTGAGCTTATATCACAATGAAAGGAAATAGATAAAAACTTAGTAGATAAAGAACATACATAAATTCACATAACAGTAAGAGCTATGCTGAAAATAAAGCAGAAGTAGGGAGATGCTACTTTCAATTGAAGTATCAGGAGGGTGGCTCTTGGGTGGCTCAGTTGGTTGAGCATCTAACTCTTGATTTCTGTTTAGGTCATGAATCCAGGGTTGTGGGATTGAGCACTTCGTTGGGCTTTGTGCTGAATGTGGAGCTTGCTTAAGATTCTTTCAGTCTCCTTCTGCTCCTCTCCCCAGCTTGTGCCCTCTCTCTCTCT
The DNA here is from genome assembly GCF_016509475.1 of Prionailurus bengalensis. Lineage (NCBI taxonomy): Eukaryota > Metazoa > Chordata > Mammalia > Carnivora > Felidae > Prionailurus > Prionailurus bengalensis. The sequence goes on from NC_057349.1 coordinate 106,473,278, forward strand.
AAAATTAAAAGAAAAATAGAAAAATTGAAATATTAGGAAAGCCCTCTCCAAAGAGATGACTTTTGAGCAGATACTACAACAATATAGGAGCCATTGTTGTAAAAGAAGAATCCAACAATGTAAATTCCTTAGGGGAAACTTCTGCATGGACAGAAGAAACAGCACATTATAAAGCCTTGAGGTGAGAATGGGTTTGGCATAGTTGAACGGTGAGAAGAAGGCAGACAGGGCTGGAGTCTGGTGAGTGAGGAGGAGAATAGTAGGAAATAAGGTAAGAAAGACTTGCAAAATCCAGATCAACTGTTGAAAAAGAATTGGGTTTAATTCTGCGGAAAGTCAGAGTTTTAGACCAGAATAGGATTGATTGAATTAATATTTCTATAAACATCCCTGTAACTGTTGTGGGGAGCGTAAACAGAAGGAGGAAGTCTAAACAGGAGGCTATTGTGGTTGCCCAGACAAAAGATGGTGGGCTTGGATTAGATGGAAGTGAAAATGTTGGTCAGAAGTGGTTAGAAGTGGGATAGAGTTTGAAGGAGGATCTGATAGGACTAGGGATTGGATTTGGGGATGAGGAAAAGAGAAAGAAAGAAAGAAAAAAATGATAGGATGACAGTTAATTTCTTGTTCTAAGCAGTTGGGTGAATTAATTCTAGCTGGATGAAGGTAGTGGGTCTTACGATAAATGAGGATAAGTTTAATGGAGATGGAAGAGGGATCTAGACTTTATTTAGACTTGGACTTTTTTTTAATGTTTTATTATTTATTTTTGAGAAAGAGAGAGAGAGAGAGAGAGAGAGAGAGAGAGAGAGAGAGTATGAGCGGAGGAGGGGCAGAGAAAGAGGGAGACACAGAATCCGAAGCAGACTGCAGGCTCTGGGCTATCAGCACACAGCCCAACACAGGGCTTGAACTCATGAAGTATGAGATGATGACCTGAGCCAAAGTCAGATGCTTAGCCAACTGAGCCACCCAGGCACCCCTTGACCATCCTATTGGACAAGACAAATAGCTTAACAACAGCACTTTCAGTGGAGAGCATCGAAAAGAGCCACAAAGGTCTGAAGTAGATGCAGGGAAGATAGACAAGTCTTTGAGGTTTTCCTGTAGAGGACTTGAGGGCAACAGGTCATAGGCGGGAGGGGATGAACTTCTGTCCCACTTTTGTTTTCAGGGTGACAGTTGTAGCATGATTTTATGCTGTTGATAATGATCAAGAGGGAAAATCCTTTAGTAGGTAAAACCCATGGAAGGCTGGCCATCGATCAGAGAATGTAATGGTGTTCCACTGGCACATTAAGGGAAGATGGAGTATATGGGACCAGATAAAGTGGGTATGAGTATGCAATAAGTAGAAGATGTAGATCTCACAAAAGTGGCTTCATTTTATTCAGTGAAATAGGAAGCAAAGGTCATTAGCTCAGAGTGAGGAAGGCAACAGAAATCGTGTTGAAAGTTCAAGGAAAGAGAGAAAGCGGATTTTCCAGGGCAATAAGGTCAGATTACTGGGTAGTACTTAATGCTCTCAAGAGGTCTGTAGTCATTAATCTGAGTTTATGCTCTTCTGCAGAACCAGCGCCAGCATTGAATATCTCGGTGGAAAGAGCATGGTGCTAGGCGAAGGATGGAGTCGGCAGGGAGGTAGAGGGTAGCCGTATAACCTTGAGCACATTATTAAATTTCCAGAGTCTCATGTTCTTTATGTGCAAAATGGAGATGGTGGTTCTTACCCAAAGGGAGAATTGTGTCAAATTAGACAACATATTCAATGGTTTTTTGTTTGTTTGTTTGTTTGTTTTTTGCTTTAAAAAACTTTCCTGTAGTCTCCTTTAGCCTGTTTGTCATTGGGTGAAGAGCTTTGGTGATTTGTGGCTAATACATTCTGCGCGGGTTATGGATATGGCCTTCAGTGAGCCCTGAAACATTCATATATGTGGGAAAGGAGCATTATGGGGGTCTCTGACAAAATTGGACATAACTCTGAGGGTACTCTGGGGCTCAAGAAGAAGTAGAAGGGGATGCCGGGGGGGCTCAGTTGGTTAAGTGTCTGATTCTTGATTTTTGTTCAGGTCATGATCTTATGGTTCATGTGATTGAGCCCTGCATCAGGCTCTGCGCTGACAGTATGGAGCCTGTTTGGGATTCTCTCTGTCCTCTCTCTCTCTCTCTCTCTCTCTCTCTGAAATAAATAAATAAAGATTAAAAAAAAAAGATAGAAGGATCCATCTTGGTTCTTAGGAAAGTAGAGAGGGAGTAGAAAAACCAGGAGTGGTGGGATGAGGTTGTAGACCAGAAGATCATTACACATAGTTAAGTGTTTCTTGTTAGGATTGAGATGGCTCTTTTGTCTTAGCTTCATTATTACTAACTGAGTACCAGACCCTAGACCTATATTTCCAATTTCCAATTTACTTACAGAAGTAATGTGAGAATGTGCACTATAGGAGATGCATGGTCTTGAGTGGCTCCGGACTCTCTCAGAAGTAGGGAAGAGGAAGGAATTGAATCAACAAAATATTGGAATATTGCTGCTAAATCCTGTTTCTCCGAACTTTCTCTGTCACAATTTCAAACTTTTTTCCCCTTTAATCAAGCAAGTTGCAGATTCAGGACTGAATTTGCATTTGGCAAATGTTGAATTAATGAAAATAATGAAATACTGATATATGTGAGAAATATGGTCACAGATATTTTTAGGTAAGCCTTGGTACAACTTGGCCTAAAAATTTGCACCCTATGGCTGAATCCACATGGTTCCTTTAGTTAAGGCATAGCAGAATGCAGTGAATGTGAGTTGTAAAAAATGAAACCTCTAGTGAAACAAATCTTTGTAGACATACTGCCTCTTTTAACTACCTCAGATCTTTTTTGGAAAAGGCTAGGCTATAAATAAATAATCAGTTCTCTTGGCCGACTTTCCAAAGTGATTGGGCATTCAGTTTTGACCAGCTACATACTGAGCAGCCCCTGGTCACTCAGGCGTTGTTGTAAAATCTCCTTTAAATGCACAATGGATGTGCCTTCATTATTTTTCAAAATCCTAAGGTTTGACTGTTGGGGATCACACTTCGTCTCTTGTTCTCTTCATTCTAGGACTTTGCTATTGAGAAATTTTCAATGAGCTAAGGAAGATACACCACTCTCCTTCCTCTTCACACATTTATTCATTCAATGTCTAACTGTAGACATGGGGTAACATTACTGGAAAATGCAGAACCATGAAGGGAAGCATATTCTATTATTCATGGTATCACTCTCTCCTATACTACGTACAAATCTGCTCTTTTTTCACAATGCCTTGGCTCAAGTGGAATACTCCTTTGACTTTTATTCCACATGCAGTATTGCTAATGAAATGCTATCAGTTTTGCCTCTTTGGCATTTGTAGGATCTATCCCTTCTTCTTCATCTTTTCTACCTCAATTCAGGATATCAGAAATCTTTCATTCTTTGTTCTTACTGGCTTCTTTTCCCTTCTTTAATCTTTCAATGTTTTCTCACTGCAGCCCAGAGGATCTTTCTAAAAGTCAAAATTATCACTCCCCTCTCGAAAATGCACACAGCTGCTTCCAGTTGCCCCAGAAGAAGGCCACACTCTGAAGCTAACTTACACCATCCTCCCTCAATGGACCCCCATATCCCTTTTTGGCTTCATACCTTTCTACTTTTCTTTTTATGCTATGCCCAGGCCACACTGTGCTACCTTCAGTATAGCTTCACAAGTGTTGATGAAGGAAGGAAAGAAGGCCTGCTTCTAAGGGGAGAAAGGGGGCCTAGGCGAGGAGAGTTTGCCTTTTCCTTTTAAACATTTCAGCCCCATTTCCAGTTTCCTGAGCCAGAGTATTAAAGGCCTTGTTTTTCTTCTCTTTCAGGAGGTTTCCAGTTACTTATGTCTTGGGGGTGTGCATTTATCTCTGTCTCCTTTCTTGTTGGACCCGGAGGGCAATGGAAGCCATTTTGGTCTAAATGTCAGCTATCACAATGGGACGTTTGAGTGCACAGCCAGAGCTGACTCTGACAGAGTGATATTTTTCTGTGAAGATTGCTTTATACAGGAGAGTGTATTCAAATCACAGATCTCATTTAGAGAATTATTTTGCTGCCAACACCAGCCGCCACAGCTGATAATGCCACAGCGCTCATTCTTCGTACCAATAAAACAAAGTACACTAATCTATTAAAAACAGCATAGAGTCTAAATCGGTAATAATATCCAAGACAATTACCAGTTACCTAGTAATTATTCTAGAATGAAGTTTTCAGTCTTGCTAAATGAGTAGGTGTGGTTTAGGTATTCCTTAATCGTTTTGCATCTATTTATAAATGGGTTTATTTCCAAGTATCACGTATCCCCTTTCTAAAAATAAGACAACTATAGCTATATATCTTCTGTGTACTGTGCTCTAACATAGCATGAATGGAAAATCCACACTGACACCAATCCTTTTAAATAATAACAAGAATACTTTGATTCTTCAATAAATGTTTGAGTGTCTATTATGTGCCAGCACAGTTCTGGGTGCTGGGGATACAACACACAAATCAGTCAGAGATCTCCATGTTCATGCGCTTTAGGTTATTACTTCACAATGATGTTATTACTAACTTCACAATTGTATGGGAGACTGACTGTAAAACATTTTCATATGCATGCTTACTTTTGATCTTCATAATAACCTTGTGAGGCTATTACCCTCCTCCTGAATTAAGAAAACCTAAGTGCAGAATGTCTCGATGACTTCAACAAGAACATGTAAACCAGTAAGTAGTGGAGAGATCTAGGATCAGAATCAAGGTCACTTGAAGCTAGTGCCAGTGTGATTGATATTCACTGTCCCATATTTCCCATGGCAGCCCGGTTCCTCAAGCCAGTAAGCCTCGTGCATTGTGCCCTGGGAGTGATGATAGTTACAGTACCCCACTGCAAGCCCCACTGTTCTCCTATTGGCTTCCCTTTCTTTATACCTCTGATGACTTCTTGCTTCTTTGACTCCTGCCTTGTTTCTTTCTCTACACTCTTCTCTTTGTAGCCAGACAGCATTCTTCACTGGTTTTCAGCTCCACGTTGGATGTCCCCATTGCCTGTATCCTCTCTAATATATTCCTTATTTGATGACTAATGTAGTAATAAAATGCCCTTGGATAAAATGATTAGAGGTGAAATTTTATTTGTACTAATCAAGACAAAGAGTATTGTTGATGTGGGAGAAATAAGACTCAATGTATTTATTTTTATATTTTATTTTATTAATAACACATGTGAAGAGTAGAAGAAGGGGAAAGTTCCTTGTCCCTGTTCAGTGTGTCCCTCCCTGGTTCCCTGCATTTTCTCACCACTGGGTTTGGCTTTTTCTATAGGGTTCCTGCTTTGTGCAGCCTTTAAGACTGTCTTTGAATGTTGAATGATAGCTTGAGATGGACCACGAATCAAAGGGAGAAAACAGCATCAGGAAATGTACCTCTGTTAGGGAAGTTGGATGAAGGAAAGTTCAGAGGGAAGTATGGTCATGGCACAGAACTGTATCCCCAAAGGTTAGAGAGAGGATTTTAGCAGGTTGGTGGTGAGAGTGGTAGTGCCACAAGGACAGATAAAGACTTTCTGATCTGAGGGCAACCCCAAATATTATGGCAAAATCATTGAGAAAGGTGGTTCTCAAACTTGAGCAACAGAATCACTGGGAAGTCTTGTTAAAATAGTTTTTTGGACTCCGCCCCTAGAGTTTCTGACTCCGGAGGTCTGATACTGCTAGTTGGGGAACTTTGCTTTGAGAATTCCTGATTTAGATGCTACACGTGTCAAATAGGGAAGGCATATAACCAAGGAGAGGAGGACATGTGCTTTTCTCTCTCTCTCTTTCCCCTCACTCCCTAACAGAACCCCTTTACTTAGCGGTTACAACTGACCCTCGGAGACTGAAATGCTCTGCCACACAGTCTCTCATGAAAATAGAATTGACTACCAAGGGAGCTGAAGGGAGAGACCCCTAGGCTGAAAATAGCCCAGTGTCCAAGGACACACCTGAGGTCAGCCATGAATTAAGACTGCCAGTGCCATCTGCACCTGCAGATTCCCACCTTGTATATCCTGCATTAGGAGAAGATGCTCTATGAGTGGCTGTGGCTCATAGTCACACATCAGTGGATTGGAGTTGAATTCGTACTTAGTCCTCTAGCAAGCAATAAGACAGCCTCTGGTTAAATGGCTAGAACCTGTGATTTGATACTATAGTAAATAAATGATAAAATATATTGGTATTATCTGCTTCTTAGTTAATTTCAATAGAAAAAAAAAACAATGCATTAGTTTGCATATGTTAAGTAACATTTGTGAGCACTTAAGAGCATTTTGCATGTCTAACATATTTATCCTCATAACAACCCAGTGTGATAGATATTGCTGTTATTATACTCCTTTTACGAATGCAGAATCTGAAGCACTGAGAGTTTAAACAACTTGCCCAAGGTCATGCAAGCTGCAAGTAACAGAGGCTGGATTTGGATCAAGGCTGTCAGGTGCCAAAACCTGGACCTGCTTTTAACTTATATTAGACTGTTTTGTCTAATAAAACAGGGAGGGGCCTTTCATGCTCCTTAACAGCATGGTTCCTAAGTTTTAAACCAAAGAGACCACTGAGACAGCTGCTCAGAGCTGGCCAAACTCAAGGTCAGGGGCACAGCCCTCCACAAGACTGCTCTCACTTCACATATCAGCCTGGGTGAGAGAAGGGGTCTCCAGGGCTCACTTCACTTCAGACTAGCGGACTATAAATTTGGGAGTCCTTATGGAACCCCTTAGTTTCAATAATTCACTAGAATAATTCACAGAACTCAGGAAAATGCCCCACTTAACAATTACAGTTTTATTATAACAAAAGCATACAGATTAGAGCGAGCTGAAAGAAAAGGCACTGAGGGAGAGGTCTAGGAGGGTTTCAGATGTGAAGCTTCCATCATCCTCAGGGATGTGTTATCTTCTCCATAGCAAAGTAGAGAAATTACCCAGAGTATTGCCAGCCAGGGCAGCTCACCAAAACTTCAGTGTCCAGAGTTTTTGTTGGTGTTTCTTTATATAGGTACTATGGATCAAATCAATCGTTTGCCTCATGATTGAACTCAATCTCCAGTCTCCCTCCCTTCTCTGGAGGTAGGGCTGATATCAGGTGGCTCAAAGCCTCAACCCTCTCTAATCACATGCTAGGTCTTTCTGGTGTGGCCACCCCCCTGTCTGAGTCACCTCATTAGCATAATGTATCAGGTGTGGTCCAGGGACCCACCATGAATAACAAAAATACTCCATTCATTCAGGAAATTCCAAGGGTTTAGAGGTTACCTCCCAGGAACTGGGGACAAAGGCCAGCTAAGTTCTTTATTACACAAAACACAGCCAGAGGAGGGTGTTAGAATAGGGATGCCTGCTTGAGCATGAATTTTATGACATCTTTTAGGTCAGCAGCACTATTTCTGTACGAGGCAGTAGTCGCACTGTTACAGAAAGGGGAAGAATTTTCTCCTAGAATTTCTTCAAATCATCAGGCACTAAATCAGGAAAGATGACACTATAGAGAGTGTCTAAATTAGGAAGAAGCTAGAGAGCTCTAAGTGGTGGAGGCTGCTTGTGCGCACAACACAGCAATTGCAATGAACTCACTGGCAGAGAAACCAAACACAAGCTCCATAGCAAGGGAGTGAGTATCTGCTGTGTGAATTGAAGGCCACAGGACTCTGCAGTTGTGAAGCTTTTATGCACTCAACATGTAAATTACAGTGCTGGTGAATTGGGGTTGGTTCACATGTAAATGAGAAAATGCTTGAGTTAACCAAGTCTGCCTTTGAAAAGAATGGATATCTAGGAACTAAAGACTGTACTGAAGAACTTGCAAATAATAGAGAGAGCGTGGTTCTAATTCCAAGGGACTTCTAGAATGAAAAATAATGAGGGGCCGATGGGGGAGGGGAGAGTAAAACATCAGAAGAAGCAATCTTCCATAAAATCTGCTTGTATGCCATTAATGTATGTCTCTCCAAATAAGAGCAAGCAAATGAGAAAATAGCAAGGAGGTATAAAGGCTAGGGCGAGCTTTGAAGGAAGCGTGTTATGCATGGATGGAGACTTTTATTTTAAAGGGCTGGCTGTTATAAAAAAAAAAAAAAGGAACATTGCAGACTTGTGTTTATAACTCACTCAAAACATGGGATTTCCTATTGTATCCAAGCCCTCTTTTCTCTGAAACTGAAGTCCCTCAAATCTGAGTAAAACCGGGATTTGCAGCAGGAGGTAGAGGAAGGTGAAGGACTGCTTAATTTCACTTGCCCGTATGCATCTGAGTATCTTTGATGTTTGCCAGATTGATTGGTTTTTGCCTTCTCACTGGCATGCCCACTTTACTCTTTGTTCACTACCTGGAAGTCTGAGAGGGACTGAGGTTTTATGATCGCTATGGCAGCTTTTCAACTGCTGTGCTCTTCTCTTTAGGTCCGGTGCTACTGTTGGGAAGGAAGAATTTCCCCTGCCCTTCAAGATCCTCCTAGCTGGACTAAGAATCAAATTGACATGAGACAGATTAACAGGAGAAAGTTAAATTTAATTTTGTAGGTACAGGGAATTCACACAGATGTGGAAATTCCGAAGACAGTCAGGCAAAATGAAGTGTATATGTCATTCTGAACCAAGGAGAAGGGGTTAGGGGCCTGGGACTTCAAAAGAAAGGAATGAAATTCACAGGCTATGAAAAAGTAAATGTTTGGTAAATAACTGCTGGGCCACTCAGAAACAATGGGAGGTAGAGGACTTCTATCAAACAGGCCTTGCTAGATTCCTCCCTGTCTACCTTACTTAGTTCATATCATAATGTAGATATCTATGGTGATAGCTCTCTTCCTGGAATAGGCTCTTTATCTAAATTCTGTCAGGCAGTTGAGCGGGAGGTAAAGAGCTTTTCCTGAATCTGCTGGGTTTTGATTGCTTTTTAAAAAATGTTTATTTTTGAGAGAGAGAGAGAGAGAGAGGGAGAGAACGCGTGCGTGAGAGCAAGCAGGGGAGCAGCAGAGAGAGGAAGAAAAGGATCTGGAGCAGGGTCTGCGCTGTCAATGCAGAGCCCAATATGGGGCCTGAACTCACAAACCATGAGATCATGACCTGAGCTAAAGTCAGACACTTAACTGACTGAGCCACCCAGGTGCCCCGATTGACTGCTTTTTAATTCGAAATAGTCTTTAGGCCAAAGTGGCCTATTTGGGGGCAGCCTGCCCTTGGCCCTTCACTGCTTGTTTAAACAACATAAACTGGTGCACAATAACAATTTAAAGCAAGCGCTTTTCCTTTTTCTTTCTTCCTTCTTTCTCCCTTCTTTCTATCCTCCCTTCCTTCCTTCCTTCCTTCCTTCCTTCCTTCCTAAAGAAAAAAAGAATGGGTTAATATTCATGTGCAACAACAGCTTTGTGTATAATGTGACAGTCTGGGTGATGAGGAATTAAAAATGTCCATGGATGCTGAATGACACTTTGATCATGGTACAGCACTCTTTGCCCTGAAGTCAGCTGCTTCCGATGTAAAGAAAGCAGCCACTGCTGTACCTCAAGAGCTCATCCATGGGCTTTGAGGCTTAATTCCTCCTCTTCTCTCTGAATTCTCCTTTTGGAGGTCTGTCCCCATCAGCCAGAGGCAAATCCACTGTTTGGTAGGAAGGAGGATGTTTCCCTAGGAGGCATGGGTCTCAATCCAGAAGGAAAGCTATAAAAGAAGCTCCCCTTTTTTTTTTAATTTTTTTTTCAACGTTTTTATTTATTTTTGGGACAGAGAGAGACAGAGCATGAACGGGGGAGGGGCAGAGAGAGAGGGAGACACAGAATCGGAAACAGGCTCCAGGCTCTGAGCGGTTAGCACAGAGCCTGACGCGGGGCTCGAACTCACAGACCGCAAGATCATGACCTGGCTGAAGTCGGACGCTTAACCGACTGCGCCACCCAGGCGCCCCAAAGAAGCTCCCATTTAACACAGCCAGATAGGATGCCAGGTAGCCGCAGCAATGGAAAGGAAGTGGACTTCTGTATCTGCCCAGACCTAGATTTGTACTCAATACTTTTCCTTTGTACTTAATAGTCTGGGGCAAGTGTTTTGTTTGGTTTGTTTTACCTTTCTGAAACTCCACTTACCCATTTGTAAAACTGGTGTGATTATAGATCTATTAAGGTTGTTTTGAAGATTAAATAAGTGAACATATCTGTAGTTCCCCCAAACCCAGTACAGGCCCCTCCCAAGAAGAATGTATTGACTATCAAGTAAATATATTTCTAATGCAAAATTGAAGCATGAAAATTATTATCATTGACTTTAAAAGTTGTTGCCTATCTTGACGTCAAAAAAAAGAAAAGCCTGGGTGGCTCAGTCGGTTAAGCGTCCAACTTCGGCTCAGGTCGTGATCTCACGGTTTGTGAGTTCAAGCCCTGCATCGGGCTCTGTTCTGACAGCTAAGAGCCTGGAGCCTGCTTCAGATTCTGTGTCTCCCCCTCTCTCTGTCCCTCTCATACTCATGCTCTGTCTCCCTGTCTCTCGATAATAAATAAATGTTAAAAAAAAAATGTATGAAGTTGTTGCCTATCTTGGAAAAACCCTATATTTTCCTTTATTCACTTCTACCTCACTTCTGATATCCGATGGAAAGGTTTTCCACACATCAAGCAATTCTGTAACGCCAGCTGGGTGTCCTACAATTCAACTCAGTTGTGACACTGTCTGCCTGGAGTTGGCATCAGGTGCCATAAGTGAAGGGCTCCATCCCATAACAGTCTCCATGTCAGATGCTAGATTGTCACCTATACATCTTGCTTACCGGCTATACATCAGGATTCCCACAACCCCCTTCTTGTGTTGAATTATTTGCTAGAATGGCTCTCAGAACTCAAGGAAACACTAGTGTTTACCAGTTTATTATGAAAAGACCTAATAAAGGCTACAGATGACACCCAGATGGAAGAGAAGTAGAGCAAGGTTTAGGGGAAGGAGCTCAGAACTTCCATGCCTCTCTGGGTACACCATTCCACCCAGCTCCCTGGCATGTTCAGCAGCCCTGAAGCTCTCCAAACCCTGTTCTTTTGGGTTTTATGGAGGCTTCATTACACAGGCATAATTGATTAACTCATTGACCGCTGGTGATTGATTCAGCTTCCAATCCCTCTCCTCTCCCCAGATTTTAAGGACGTAGGGAGAGGGTGAGACTGAAAATTCCAGCCCTCTAATCAGCTGGTTGGCTCCTCTGGCAACCAGCCTTCATCTGTATAGGCCTTCAGTAGACATTCATGAACACAAACTCAGGTTTGGTTGAAAGGGGCTAGTCTTGCATAACAAAAAATATTCATTTCACCTTTATGGCTCTGAAGCGATTTCAGGAGCTGGGAACAAAAGCAGATGCTATAGCTCTTGTCCCTTAGGAAATTATAAAGGTTTTAGGAGCTATGTACTGGGAGCCATGGATGAAGACCAAATACATTTCTTATTATAAATCACACTATCCTAATGCTTAATTTATCTTATGAGCTGTCAAATTAGTGACCTCCTGCTTTGGGGATCATAAGGTCCAGCTGAGTACATTCATTTATTAGTGTTCATTTATTATTACTAGTGCCATTTGGCTGTTCTGCCCTGACACCTGCCTCAGTGAAAGGCCGATTCTGTCGGTATGTGGAGTGGATGGTTGTGCCCACCCAAGCCACTGCTCTCTGTGCTCAGCCCCGGAAGCCTGAGGGGGTGCATTCCATCTACTTGTGGAACATGCTGTCCCAGAAATGGCAGTGGGGCCACCACGTGGTGCTGAATGAACCCAAATGTGTGTTTGCTCATCCGTGAAAATGCCAGCCGTCTCTGCAAGGGGAAGCAGCTTGTCTGGAGCTGTGAGTGACCACCTCTCTACCCTCTCCTGTCTTTGTAGGAGAAAGTGGACCTTTGAAGGTGCAGGTCATAGCCCAGTGGGTGTGAGCTTGCTTTGTCTATGAGTGCAGCTTGTCCAGACCCAGACGATTGTTTCGACAGCCTTGAAATGGTTTTTGATTTAACATTTCCATTTGCCACGGTTCAGTTCTGCCAGCAGTTATTTTTGACAATAATATGCTACCTAAAAAAAGTCTCAGATTACTATGTTTTATCAGCAGATGCCTCCTAGTGAACTTACACTGAAAACGTAAACCTACCGAAATACCGCATGTTCTGTCAGAGAGCTGGCCACGGAGCATTTAAATAGCATGCGTACCGTTCAGAATCACTTCAGGTTTTTCCCCTTCCTTCCTTCCTTCCTTCCTTCCTTCCTTATGTGGGAACTGGTTGAGCTAACATGGTAAAAGTCTCTTCTTTTACAAATTCAGAGTAATAGAAGAAAGGCTTCACATTTATTTAAGTTCTACACGACACAGGAGCCTTCAAAGGAAGTGAAGTAACAGTTAAATCTGAGTGTTTTATGTTGAGTTTGCTGAAGCCTGGACTATCACCGAGGAATAGGATAGGGCACAGAGTCTGCAGTAAGCCTAGTAAACTGGAGGAAATTTGGTGAGACCGGTTGGTTTGGATTCTGCCCAGAGTCCCTTTGTCTTCAGAGCTATGGCTGCTCCTTTTCTCTGGGCGTAGGGAGGGCACCTCTCACATAATGTTTTTTGTTGTTTTTGTTTTTGTTTTTACTGTCTCAGCGGAGAAGGGCAGGGGAGATCAGAGTGACCTTCCTGCTTTTGCTGTTTTCTCAAATTCCTTGAGCTTAAAATATTCTATATGCCAAGGTGTTCTATTCTGCGGTGTCCTGAAACTCATCACTTCCTTCCTTTTTTCTCCCCACACTTTTAAAGTATTTAAATACTACAGTGGTTTGTTTAGAAATTGGATTGTGTGTCTAGCCTGGTCCAGAGACCATATAGCATTGCACTCTAGAATAAGACTGACCAGGGCCAAATTTATCATTTATTGACTGTAAGGTCCTGAGCAAACTATTGAACCTCCTTAATTCTTAGTTACAGCATCCATGAAATGTAAATAATAATGTTGCGCTTACAGGGTTCTTTTGAGCTTTAGATAATGCACGAAGCACAGTGCCTGACACATAGTAAATGCTAAATAAATGTTAGCTACTTTTCTTTATTTACTTGTGGAGAATTTTGTAAGCTTGAGTAATATTATTTGTGATGGTTGTGATTGATTTTTCCGGTTCAGCCACTATAGAAGTTGTGTCATGACCAAATAAGTATAAAGGGAGAGATCATGTAAACAAACCCTTATAGTATTTTTTAAATAGATAGATAAATAAATAAATAAATAAATAAATAAATAAATAAATAGAGTATATTATTCTAAAAACTCTCAGTGTAGATACTGAACTGAAGGCAGGAGCTTCAAAGCTTTGGACCCATGTCACCCAGCTCCTAATGATTTTAGTCATTTAGCCTAGTGCCCTTCCAAGTTAAAAAGATCCTTAAGGCTGAATCTACCTGTTCTCTCCTCCCTATCTAAAGCCTACAGAATACTCCAGCCCTGCTAGTCTCTACCATAGCCATGATGTTCTAAGCATTTTTGTCCTAGACGTTAACCTCCTTGCTTCTCCTCTTGTTGACTCCTTCTGTTGTGCCCTCCAGAGCTGTTCCTTCATAGCTTTCTTTCCATAGCTTGCTCTCAAAGCCTTCCTATATTCCACTTGGCGTTCTCCTCAGAACACCGCTTTTCTTATAGTCTTCTCAAAGAGTAGTTGAATATCATTTCACGTCTGTTTTCCTCAGGATGACACAGTAGACCTGTTACTCTGTTTGTTTTATTGCAGCCAGTTATGACCCAATCCTTCTCTTTTGGATGTGCCATTAACTAATGCTGCCCCTCTCCTTCCATTGACCTCTTTACTCATCCCCCGAGCATCTTTTAATAACACCCTTAGATTCCAAGGACTGTTTCCTAATGGGATTCTTGCCAATAGCCCTAACTTCCTTCCTTGTCTGCATTTTCATCACACCCATCAGATAAAATATGAACCCTAGAAGAACACACCTTTATGCTTAACTTATGCCTATTTCTGACCAGTGGTGTACTGATAAAGGAAAGTCACACTAACCTTGAAGGTATCCTTAACACTAGCTGGCAACCCTCTTACTTTTTACTATTCAGCTCATTCTCCCAAACCCCAGCCTCAAATGCCAATCACCCCTCTGTCTCTGCCTCCTTGTACTTCATAGACAAAATAGTAGCCATCGGAATATCAGGCCTGCAACTAAGTGTTAACAAATACTAATATTATTAAGCCTGAAAACCTATAATTTAATACACGTTCTCCCCCCCCCACCCCCCTGTACAATAGAAGAGCAAACTCTCCTTAAGACTAAGAATGACCCTTCTACATAAGGCTTGTATACAGTCTCTGTGCTTTCTTTAGAACCGAAATGTCACCTCCTCAGAAAGGTGTTTTCTAACTACTCTACATAAATAACACTACTTTTATCATTTTCTTCATAGCATTTATCACCAACTAACATTAATCTTATTTGCTTATTGTTTATTTCCGTTTTCCCTAGTAGATGGCAAACTCAGAAAGGATGGAATCTAGCCTGTCTTGTTTGCTGCTGTTCTGTAGTGCTTAGAACAATGTCTGACACGTAGTAGATGTTCAAGAAGTGTTTATTAAATGAAAGTATGGATGTACCAAAAAACCAGATCTTTCCTATAAATATTTAAAGCTGTTTAAATTTGTGCCTTCTGAAAGGAAAAACAAAACAAAAATAAACAAGCACAAAACCCCACTGCCTGCTTTCCAGCAACTCCCCCCATTCCTGCTCTGTTTTCTGTTCCTCATCCTCATCCTCCACCCTGTGCTCTCAACTTCCAAGCCCTTCCCTTCCATTGTCATTTGGGTTGCATGGGTGCTCAGCACCACCTGAGGAGAAAATTGGAAAACACATGGAAATATTGTTTTGCCTTAACAAAAACAATGTCTGCCCCTCAGATGAAGTGCCGACAGATTATACGATAACCCATTTATCGGGAAAGATTTTCTTCATTGCCCAAGAAAACCTGAAAAATGAACCCATGGCCTATCAAGTGTTGGAGTCTGTCTTTTTCCTTGGGGCAATATTTTAGATGGATCCTAGATTGAAGAAGAATGGAATGGAGACTAGACAAATTTTTCCACATATGAAAGTTTTCAAAATAATCTTGGTCATTTGGGACTCATGTGTAAGTTAGACATACACACCTATATGCAGGGGCAAAGTGTGTGTGTGTGTGTGTGTGTGTGTGTGATCAGAATTGTCAGTATTCATCAATGGAGACAGTAATATGGATGGGGATCAGGGGATCAGAGATCAGGGAAAAGTTTATAGATACTTTCGGAGTCCAGCAAATCTCTAAGCATTCCCTCAAAATACAGCAAATTCTACCATGCCTGGAGTTTTATCAGTGGAAGGGCCCCAGTTCCCACACTGTTTTGGCATAATGAGAGCTTCAGATCCTACCCTGAGGTGCTGTGATGGGTTAAAATGCTTTCTGAATGATTCAGAAAGAATGAGAGTATAAAATTTTAGTGCACAATCCACATAATTATTTGGAGATTGATAGCCCATGTTTGGTGTACATTGTAATTTTACGCAACTCAAATATTTGATTCATTAAAAAGTCTGCTGCTGCCAAATAACAAAGAATTCATTGTTTTGCCAGGCCAGTCCAATATCCCTCTGGAGCCTGATATCAGTTTACTGGTTCCATAGTTTTTTTGTAATTAAAGTATGAAGCGAGCTTTCATCATGATCAAGACTTGATTGTCAGTCATCATATTGATGCCAGTGACTAAGCTGCTTCGGGGTAAATTCCTTTAAGAATCTGAAAGAGTCACTGTGGACTTTTTAAATGGTTATTTATCACTATCTTAGGCCCTGGGACAGTCTGCCTGTATATACATAATACCCTGTGGTGGGAGAAAGTCAGAAAAGTCTTTACGAAGTGGAGGACCCTCAAAAATGCTAAAAGTGCTAGGAGGTCTTTGTTTGCAGATACTTTTTAATGTACATGTATAGAAATACCTTGGATGTATGACTGAAGGAAATGAAATTACTTGAAAATCTTATCTCAAGAGCAGTCTTTCCCTAAAATACCTTTGCTGTTGCTGCACTGTGTTATTACTAGAGCATGGGTTGGGGAATTGTTTTGGAGCCCATTTATACTGTGTTTTTCCCATGCTGAAATGATTAATCAGCTATTATCTATAAAGGTTTTTTTTCCCCTTTTTTTTATCAAGCAGTAGATGGAGAAATGAGTTTAGCTTCTTATGTTGCAGTGACATTTTATGGGTATATTATTTTCTCACACTGGAAAAATTAAACTTCTCATAAGATTAAATTGCAATACTTATTGCTTTTCTTTGTTTTGAATCATTCTAAAGTCCTCTATGACTATGGTTCTTTGAAGGCATTCCTACTGGATAAATTATAACAGCTTCAAGTCAGAGAAACTTAGAAAACATGCTGAAAGTTAATGAAGAAGACTATCAAAGGACCAGATTAATTTAAAATGGAGCTTCGCATGTAAGAACAACTTCCTCATTACAGGGAATCATAGTAGAGGAAAGATGAGATTCAGAGAAGGAACAGTAAGGCAAAGCCTTATGATAAAATCTGAATATTTGAAGTAATTGGATTTAAGGGATTCACCTACTCATAATAGAAATGAGTGATATAAATAGATATGGAACATATAAAGAAATGTGAATGTCCAAAGGTTTATGACTATGTCAGGTTATTGACCACAGTCATGGTGGCTAGACATGGAAAGACTGCAGAATACTAGGTCTCAAATCCCAAAGGAATTGACTGTTACTTCTATGGGGTTTTCCTTGTATTTATTCTTTCCAATGCTAGAGGTACAATAGTCTTCTGTTTAAGGCTCATACATCAACTTTCCCTGCTCACTACCTAAAAAAGAAAGCACTAAATTCTGAGTAAGCAATGTTTACAATCAAACCCACAGTTGGATATGAAACTTTTATCAGAGTTTTCAACATCTAGCAGTTAGAATGTTAGAACTTTGGAGAACATATGAATCTTTACTGCTTGGAGGCAGGTGTTAAAATTGACTTAAATATTCTGGGAGGAGTGTGTTGTAGAAAGAGTTTTTCTAAGTTAACTTGTCTTACAGTAAGAATAAATCATGTAAGGTAGAAAGACCTGTAGTATATTGGCAAACAGAACACCAGCAACCCACACAGAGGTGATATTCAGCAAATATTTGTTGAATGAATGAAGACAATAATTCAGAGGCATAAAAAACTAAATTTCTGTTGAGATGTAACAATGTAAACCTTTCTTAGTCCATATGAGGAAGTATACTGATGGGCAAGATATCCTAGGGGGAAATGAACAAAAGTCAGGAAAAGAATCTGTGAGGAACATTGAGAAACTGGTAGATCCATCTTTCACCTTCTGACAGGACAACTCAGAAACCATACTACACATACTAAAACCATGGTTGCTTTAAAGGCATATGGAAGGGAGATTTCACAACCTGGATTAGTGACCCAGTCCAGGCCATTAATAGCTTTCAGAAATCCCTTCTTTATGGGGCACCTGGGTGGCTAAGTTGGTTAAGTGTCTGACTCTTGATTTTGTCTCAGGTCATGATCTCATGTTCATGAGGTTGAGCCTGGAGTCAGGCTTCCCACTGGGCATGGGGCCTGTTTAATATTCTTTCTCTCCCCCTCCCTCTTTCCCCCCACTCATGCATGCTCTCTCCCAAAAAAGAAAAAGAAAATAAAACCCTTCTTTATATCTAGCATTTACCTTTATTTTTAGTCTTTCATTCAGCACATCATTATTAAGGGCCTCTTCTCTGTGAGAAACTAGGTTAGTTACTGGGGATATACTAGAAAGCAAACCAATAGGGCTACTGTATAACAGGGGATTAAAGCCAGAACTGCAAGTCTTAAACCCTCTTTATGGAATCTATAGAGACACCCAAGCACAACAGAGGAGATAAAAACAAGAACATAGGAGGAAATTTTAGCCTCTGACACTATAGCAAGGACAAATGGTAAACACAGTCTAACTCCTAGCCAGATATACGTAAAACTTCACACTGAAGTCCTCTCTACTTCAGGTGCTTTTTAAAATCTGTTGCCTTATGTCTAGCTTTCAACAAAAAAATTCAGGATATGCAAAAATGCAAAACAAAAACAACCTACAAACCACCATATGAATAAACAAAGCAAGCATCATCACTAGATTTAGACAAAGGAGAGATTTTGAAATTATCAGACTGGGAATTTAAAATAACTAGGATTAATACTCTAAGGAATCCAATGGAGGAACTGGACAATATGTAAGAATAAGTAGGTAATGTAAGCAGAGAAAAGGAAACTCTAAGGAGGGATCAAAAGGAAGTATTAGAAAGCAAGAGCCCTATGATATACATGAAGAATGCCTTCGATGGGCTTATTAGTGGTCTGGAAATGACCATGAAGAAAGTAAGTGAGCTTGAAGATATGTCAGGAGAAACTTCCAAAACTGAAATGCAAAGAGGAAGAAAAAAAAGAATGAAAAAGGGAGAACAGAATATCCAAGGACTGCAGGACAGTTACAAAAGGTGTAACGTAAACTTAATATGAATACTAGAAGGAGAAGAAAGAAAAGGCAACAGAATAAATATTTGAAATAATAATGGCTGAGAATTTTCCAAAATTAATGACAGACACTAAACTACAGATCAAGGAAGTATGAAGAACACCAAGCAGAATGAATATGAAAAAAAAAAATCTACACCTAGGCATATCATATTCAAAATGCAGAAAATCAAAGATAGAGAAAATCTTGAGAAAAGCCACAGGAGAAGGGGGAGACACTTTACCTGTGGGCAAAGATAAGGGGCAAAGATAAGAATTATATCACAGTTCTTTTTAGAAACTATGACTGTAAGAAAAGAGTGGAGTGAAATATTTAAAAGTGTTGAAAGAAAAAGTAAATGCCACCAAACTAGAGTTTATATCCAGTGAAATTATCCTTTAATAGTGAAGGAGAAAGGAAGACTTTATCAAGCAAAAACTGAGGGAGTTTGTTTCCACTAGATCTTCCTTACATGAAACGTTAAAGGAAGTTCTACAAGATACAGAAAATTAAATATAGGTCAGAAACATAGATCCACATAAAGTAAGAGCATTAGAGAAGGACTACGTGGAAGTAAAAATAACATTTTATTTTTCTCATTCTTAACTGATTTAACACATAACAGTTTGTTCAAAATAATAATAGCAAAAATATATTAGGTGATTAGAGCTTTATGAATAAGTGAAATGAATAACAACAATGTTATAAGGTAGAGGAGATAGGAATTGGGAATACTCTCTTATAAGGTACCTGTAAAGCCCATGAAGCAGTATAGTGGTATTTGGCAGTGAACTTGGATTAGTGATAAATGTATATTGCAAACTGTAAAGAAACCACTAAAAATGTTTTAAAGAAATATAACTGATATAAATATATAAATATAACTTGCAAGGCAAGAGAAAAAAATAGAATCCATAAAATGTTCAGTTAAGAGTCAGAGAAAGCAAAAGAAAAAAAAACAGGCAAAAAAGGAGGAAAAGAACAAAGGCAACAGATAGAAAACAGTTATGAATATTATTGATACTAATCCAGCTATATCAATTTTCACTTTTTTTTAATGTTTATTTTTGAGAGACAGGGCACAGAGGGAGGGGCAGAGAGAGCAGGAGACAGAGAATCTGAAACAGGCTTTGCACTGTCAGCACAGAGCTTGATATGGGGCTCAAGAACATGAACTGAGCCAAAGTCAGATGCTTAAGACTGAGCCACCCAGGTGCCCTATCAATTTTCACCTTAAATGTGAGTGTTTTAAATGCACCAATTAAAAGAGGAGACTTTCAGAATGAACAGAAAAATAAGACCCAACTATATAGTCAGTAAAAAACTTCTTTTAAAAAGAAAAAAGACGTAGATATATTAAAAGTAAAGGAATGGAGAAAGATATACCATGGTGACACTAATCAAAAGAAAGTTGGCATCGAGGCACGTGGGTGGCTCAGTCGGTTAAGTGTCTGACTCTTGATTTTAGCGCATGCAGGTCATGATCTCATGGTTCATGATGCTGAGCCCTGCATCAGTCTCCATGCTGACAGCACAGAGCCTGCTTGGGATTCTCTATCTCCCTCTCTCTCTGCTTCTCTCTCTTTCTGTCTCTCAAAATAAATAATAATTTCTTTTAGAAAGAAAGCTGGCATAGGCATGTTAATGTTGGAGAGAGCAGAGTTCACTGCGAAGAAAGTTATAGTAACCTCTCAGTATTATCTTTTCTAGCTATCATTTCATTTCTTTAACTTTTTTCCTAGGTTCTATTTTCAAGTCTATTAGTGTAGAGAAGAATACCTGGCACCAAGGGAGTAGAGTATTGTGTACTAGTTAGTAATCCCAGGAGAGGACTCTAGATACTTCTGCTCATTTAGTCTTTGTATTGTAATCACTATGGAAAACATAAGTCAAGTACTGGATAGAATAGTACTTTATAGAGAAGGGACAGAGCAAGGTCAGCTTCAGTAGTGGGCATCAGCCCCCCATGGCCAGTGGGTCTTTCCCTGTGGCCAACACAGGGCAGTTGGCCTACATACTCCCCTTTAGTTCCACAGTGGAAGAAACCCTATCTTCTCCTTGTGGAGGACAGGTATAACAGTAGGGTGCTATGTGACGCACATGCTTTAAGCAGTGAAAAAAAGAGTAGCCATTGAGCTGGAAATAAGTAAAGATATTCCCACACAAGGTGATAAGCTGGGTACAGGCTGCGTGGACTCTTCATTGCTTGGTAAGGAAGTACTCCAGGCCAAAGGCCCATTCTTATATGGGCCAGTAGATGTTAAAAGACTGAACCCAGGATACCGCCTTTCCCATGAGATAATTAACTATGTTTCTGGCTTTCCTTCTCAAGTTCTTCATATTTTAGAGCCCAGAATTAAGAATTAGTTATCCAATACCATTTAATAATGCTGTACAATTTCACTTATTTAAAAAGTATGTTGTCTCTCTTCTATGCTATAGCTGTTCATATATTTTAGTGCCAGTGTCATCTTTTAAATGATACATCAACATTGGTCAATGACTTGTCTACTTGTCTTTACTCAGCATAGTGTAATACATAACACTACAAACAATGAAGCAAAAATACTAGTATTAGCTAACTTAAATCAAGCCCTTCTGTCTGCAGTATACCATTTAGTTTGCATAAGAGATAGATACTAGTCTTACCTCCATTATACCCATGGGGAAACCATTTCTCAGAGAGTCAGCTGCAGAACTTAACCAAGCCTCTTAAGTGGAAAGGGTGGGGCTGGACCTTGGCAGCGTTGAATTCCAGAGCCCAAATCCTTAACTACTACACCTTACCTTCTTTCTTTATAAACATTATATTATCACGATTATGTTTCTGTTTGCTTCATGCATTTAGTCCATGTTCTTGGAATATTTTAGGCCTAAGTGAATTATTGTTATTTTCTCCCTAGTTTCTTATATTTTGCATTGATTCTACTTGTGTTCTTCGGCTTCACTCCAAACATGTTTGGTCTCTTCAATTTTCTTCCTGTATTTCAAGATCTCATTCCCTCCACTACAACAACCAGTTGAAGTCTTCCCCTTATAGCCTTTTATTTTCATCCAATTTTGGCATGATTTGAGTTTGGAAAGGGCAGTCCTGTTATTTTGAATTGGAATCCTGGACAGTGGTGGTGGGGACAGTTTATTTAACGTATCTAGTATCTTCATTAAATGCAAACAAATCATTACATTTTTGAAAAGGAGAGTAGATTAAGAGACAACATAATCTGCTGCACTTAATAACCATGCAAATCTAATATAGGGTATATGTAGAAGCCACTTGGCACAGAAGGGGTTTGTTTGAGATATTTCTAATTTGATATCCAGACTGTTCTTCCCAAACAGATGCATTGAGTTATTAGTTGACTTTTAAGTCACTGTTCTGTTTTAGGAACTCTCTCAGTTCTTGCCTCAGATAATGCTGAACATCAATCAGCTGATTTTATTGCCAGCACAGTTCTGCATTGATAGAAGACAAGAACGAATGGTATTTACAATGTGCTACTTTTTCTGGGAGGTGGTTTGCTGATGTCTTCTAATCAAGCGATGGATTATAACTGGAAGTGCATTTCTGTATAATTGCAGCACACTGTGGGTGCCATTATAAGAAATTACATTTTTAACCACGAAAGAGTAAAATGACTGATCAGAGAAGCAGTGTCTAAGATATCATTGCTTCTGTGAAATGGAATTACAGTGTATGTGCAATTAAAGAAGCTAGCCTTGACCTTCAGCATTTCCATCAAGATCATTATCTATTGTGTTCGGAGACACAGCTTTATTTCAAACCTTGTAGCGCTTCCAGCTGAGTCTGTCAGGTGCAACTTTATCCATAATTCCACACTGATGCGCTTGTCACAGTGCCCCAGGAAGAATGATTCATGCTTGGTGTGTCAAAGCTAGCCATCACCTATCAGCAGAGACAGGAGATAAAAAGAAGATTTGTAGAGGTGGAGAGGGTCCTAAAGCTGCTAGAAAGAAGGAAGGTGCACTGACCAGATAGCAGGTGTGTCCTAAGCCCTTGTTGGTTGACAAATGGAAGTAGAACGAAAACAATAGTACCAACCAGGAGAAAAGATAAGGTGATAAGAGGAATCAAGGATGAAATGGAGGTTTTAATGATTATACTGTATTCTCTATTTATCTCGAATAAAACTACTTGTATTCATAGTGTTTTACAGTTCACACAGCATTTAACATCAGTGGTTTCTTTGAGGCTTCACTACCAGAATTTTAAAGTGGATGGTGCGTTTTACAGACATTGAAACTTGCCAGCAGGGTGCGCTCTTTGCACCACACCAGGTGTTGCTTTGAACCTGACCCCAGTCAAGTAATTTGATTTTATCTCCGAAATTTTCTTCTCACACATTTCCCTATCACAGTATCACTCTGCTGGCTTCATGTAAGTCTTATAAATGAACAAAAAATTGACAAAATGACAGCAAGCCAACTTCTACCCGGGTAGAAAGTGAATATGGATTTATTGTATCCGCTAAATATCTGGCCAAGGTTAATAAAACT
Source organism: Prionailurus bengalensis (assembly GCF_016509475.1). Classification (NCBI taxonomy): domain Eukaryota; kingdom Metazoa; phylum Chordata; class Mammalia; order Carnivora; family Felidae; genus Prionailurus; species Prionailurus bengalensis. The sequence goes on from NC_057349.1 coordinate 106,496,393, forward strand.
GCTAATATTAAAAATGTTAAAAGGTAAAGTGTTTCTTATTCAGGTCTGAGTGAAAAGAAAATATAAAACGTCAACTTACCTCCACTTTTTTTCTTTTAATTTGGAGATCTAATGTTGAATGGTTGGAAGGAAGCGTGGAAATGTTCACTTCCTCCCAGAGATAATTCAAATATGCAGCTGAGAGACAGACTTGGTACTTTGATAAAGGAACACGTGGAACACGGTAGTTCAAACCGTCCCTTTGTGTAGTGTCCTCAAGTACTCTTTATAACCCAAGACTCTCTCTACCACCATACTGAAATGCAGAATGGGCGAGAGGCATGCATTTCTTCTGTAAAGTGGGAGAAAGGAGATTGCAAGAGAGAGGGGAAAGGAGCAACGGCATGACTGTCCGCTATCGATTCGCAGGCAGATCCAGTTAGGAAAAGAAAGCGTACATAGGGGAAAGCTGGTGATCTGCAACTGATGTCTTCAAACTGACCACGCTTGCAAACTTTTGTAAAGTTTCCGTGGGTACGCATAACCCAGTTTGATGACCACTGGATTATAAAATGAATACAAGAGTGGTCAACATTTTACAACTTTGCAGCAAGTGAAAATCTTGAAGATATTTCTAGAAATAAAATCTTTCTTCTGGGGGCTTAAATTGCTTAAATATAATGCCTATAACTGCAATTTAATTCAAGCCATATTTACCATAGAATAAGCCCCTTTCCAAATGAAAGGGGCTTGACAATTTATATTATTTAAATAGTGCTTTAGTATCTATCTCATGCTAAGTGAAAAATAAATATATTATTATATTAATTCTTTCTATCTTGTTACTTTATTATAAAGTTATAGCTCTGAAGACTACTTTTTTAATTTTTTAATTTTATTTTTTTATTAAAAATTTTTAATGTTTATTTATTTTGGAGAGAGAAGAAGAGAGAGACAGTGTGAGCAGGGGCAGGGCAGAGAGAGGGAGACATAGAATCTGAAGCAGGCTCCACGCTCTGAGCTGTCAGCACAGAGCTTGATGCTGGGCTCTAACTCACGAACTGTGAGATCATGACCTGAGCCAAAGTCAAACACTTAACTGACTGAGCCACCCAGGTGCCCCTGAAGACTATTTTAAAAACAAAAAGAGAAAAGAGAAATTTCAAGGTGTGTCAAACAGTGTGATAAAAAAAAATGCAATAAAAAGATTGAAGAACGTGGAGGTCAAAAACCTGAGTGTGATGGTTTATATATTATAAAATAACAGTGACTTAAGATGGTTAATTCATTTATTTTCCTGTGATTTTCAAGGTGTTTCACAGAATGGTTTTCCTTATTGGGCTTGTGGTAGTTCTCAGTTCACTTCTAATTGTATTTACTGAGTCCCTGCTATATGCTTGTTAATACTGCTGGGTGCTGACGACATGGTGGGGAGCATGACCATCTTGTCGTGGAAGCTTGCTGCTTCCTTGTCCCACTCTGTCCCTTACATTGGGCTCTGCACACAGAGTTCAAAAGAAAAGAAGGATTGTTTGCTGTTAGAAGACCTGGTTTACATCCCAGCCTCACAATATGAGCCTTGTGACGCCGTGAATATCTATCATTGTACTTAAGCCTCAGTTTCCTAATCATAAAATTAGGAGATAATGATGCTTCACGAAGTTGTTACAGCAATGAAATAAAATCATGTCTGTAAAAAGCCTTGGTAAAATGCCATCAGATGTTGGTTATTGTTGAGACGATTCCCATTCTCCTTTTTTACCAAGACTTCTAAGCATCTTTTCCTCTATCCACATCATTAAACCTTTTAGCTTCACTGGGTTCAGAGTTTACTACATTAATGCTCTTCTTTTCTACCGCTGGAATTCTCTCTTCCTTAATCTTTAGCTGAGAATGTACTAAACGTTACTCTCAACCCTAGAGCACCTGCTGTCTGCTTTTCTTTTTATCTGAGCTGCCAGGGGAGATGTAAAACATGTGAGTAACCCATCTAAGCTCTTTAATTATATTGACACTTGGATGTGCTCAAACATCCTGTCATTCGTCCATTCTCCATTGTGTGTTTCTTTTTTTTTTAATATTTATTTATTTATTTATTTATTTATTTATTTATTTATTTATTTTGAGAGAGAGAGAGAGGGGGGGGTGGAGAGAGAATCCCAAGCAGGCTCCCCGCTGTCAGCATGGAACCCCCACACAGGGCTCAAACTCACGAACCATGAGATCGTGACCTGAACCAAAATCAAGAGGCAGACTCCTAACCGACTAAGCCACCCAGGGGCCTCACTGTATGTTTCTTTAAACCATCGGTGTTCTCTTCTCTTCCTTCTTTTCAAAAGCCTTTGCCTCCCACTTTACAGAAAAGGTAGAAACCATCCAGTGACTTTACTTCATGTACGGGGACCTACACTTATATCCTCTCATTTCCTCTCTCTATCATTTCAGTGTTCACTTTTCAGTTTGCTTCCTTCCCATTGCCGTTGAATATCATGTTCTTAAAAGGGGAGGGAGTGTTCATTAGACTCCTTTGAGACCTTATGGTATATACTGCTGTTTTCTTATTTTCTTCCTGTTCTTCATAGCCAGCATCTCAAACTTGCTCAAGTAAGCGGTCTGTGACCATTAGCTCATTCCCTGTGCAATCTAGATTTTTAACCCATGACTTTGGTAAAACTGCAGAGGAGAAGGTCATTAATGGTTTAATTGAATCACAGAATCTCAGCATCAAGTGAGACCTCAGAGATCACACTGTCTCACCTCATGGCTGATGCTGAGATAACATCTATGACATTTGCACAAATGTTTATTCAACCTCTGCTTTATTATCTGTAGTGAAGGGAGACTCACTATTTCACAAGGCAGCTCATTTTAATTCCAAAAGGTTGTGGATTTCAGGTTTATTTCTGCATGTATACAAACTGTAACTTCCAAAAATGACCCTGGTTCTGCTATCTGAGGCCTCTTGTAGGTTTCACTCTTCTTTTTTACTGAAATAAGATGGTCATTCTCAGACCTGCAGCAGATAAGTGAGAGGGTAGTAATTTTCACCTGCGGTACCAACAACCCTATTTGCATACATTTGATTCTAAATATTATTACCTTTATCAATGCAAACATTTTCAAAACAAAGTCTTGTCAGGAATTTTTACTATGTTTTCCTAAGTGAAGGAATATACATTTTTGTGTTTCCTTTTCTGGTGGTATGGTGCTTCTCGCTTATGACCTATGACAAAGAGAGGAAAAAACAGCATGTGGACATTTGCAGCAACTGAATTCTGAAAACAGAAGTAGAAAGAAAGGGGATGTCTTGTTTTATGAGAGCAGTTGTGTAATGAGAGGGCTTTTGAGATTATCAGAGTTGATTTTCTGGGTAACAAGGGTCAATAATTTGGAGTAAGTTTTATCACTTTATAATAAGTAGAATGAATCAAAAGAGCAGTCCAGAATAAAAATTTTCATTGGAGTTTTATTCACAATGAACTCATCGATGTTAAGTGTACAGTCTGATAAATTTTGGTAATTGTATATAATCGTGCAACCATCATCAAAATAAAGATGCAGAATACTTCCATTGTCCTAAGGTTTCCTCATGCCCTTTGCAGAAAATCCTCTCCCACATTCTCCAAACTGAAGCAACCATTGATCTGCCTTCTGTCAGAATAGTTTTGTCTTTTCCTAGAGTTTTATATAAATTGAGTCGCACAGTGCATTCTCTTTTGTGTTTGGCTTCCTTCATATATAGCCTGTTTTTGACATCCATCCATCTTGTTGCATGTATTAATATCTCATAAATTTTTATTGCTGAGCATTGTTCTATGGTATGGATATAGCACAATTTGCTTATTTATTCACCAGTTGAGAGAGATTAAAGTTGCTCCCAGTTTCTTGCTATTATGAATAATGCTGCAGTGAACCTACACGTATACATATTTGTGCAACAGGTGTTTTCATTTCCTATTGGATAAATATTTAGAAATGCGAGTTGCTGGTTCACTCAGGAAATGTATGTTTATGACATTTTCCAACGTGGCTGTACCATTCTGAATTTCCACCAGCAACATACTAGAATTCCAGTTGCTCTGAATCCTCATCAGCACTTGGTGTCATCAGTCATTTGAACTTTCGCCATTCTAGTGAGGGCGTGGTGGTATTTCATTGTGGTTTTAATTCGCATTTCTCTTGTGAGTAGCAGTGTACAGCATCTTTTCACATGCTTCTTAGCCACTCATGTATCCTGGGAGGTGTCTGTTCAAATTTTTTGCTCATTTTTAAATGGTGTCTTCAAAACAGATTTTTGAAAGAATCCAGGAGGCTTTGAGTTCTCATGAATGCCTTCTTATGTGGAGGAAGTAACGAATCTGGTAGGTAAACAGAGCAGAATTCATTTCAGGAAGGGACAGAGCTGGGAGCTAATGAGCCTCTTTTCCCAGTACGGCTGAATGCTGTGCTGCTGTGTACTTCACACCAGTGATTTATTGATCTCATGGCAAGATGCAAATGAAGGACGCTGTGATGAAAATGGCAGCTTCTAGGGATAGATACGCTTTGCATTTTTGCTACAGTGTGCAGACATGGATTCTTCTTGAACTAAGAGACAATAAACTCTTCTTTTTTTTGACGGAAGTTCCTCTGAGATAGCATAAGGTAACTTTGAGACTCTATTGGACTGCGGTTTATTAACAAAGCTACGTGGCGATAGATCTCAAAGTGCAGAGGGTTTAAAATAAGGTAACTATTTCTCAGTGGTCATTAAATCTTATGTTAGAATAAAAGAAATGCAGCACAAGTATTCTGCCTTTTTAAAGATTTAAAAGACGATGCTTATATACGAGACGATGTAAAATAATTCAGCAATAACAATATTTTCTTATTTTAGAGAGCAAAAAGATTTATACATTATTGGCTAATCTACAATAATGCTGTCTAATACATAATTTTAGTCATTACCACATACTTATTCAGCATCATTGTGTATATATTAGGTACCCTTAAGAATTACTCAATGTAAGCTCAATAATCCTGGCAGCTTACCTAAAGTGTCTGGGAAATATCCAATATTATGCTCCTTTTTACAAGATGAATTAATAGGCCCGCATTTTTTGAGGGACATGCAGACCATCGTGGCTTACCTTTTGTAGGTATCCAGTTCAAATTAAATAAATAACTTACATTTTGCACTACTGAGATTCATAAATTGAGTATACAACAGATGGAAAGACAAGAGATAAAATGAATTAGGAAGTCAAACATGGTGAAAGTCTTTGGGAAAATAATAAGGTTACATACTGAAAAGGATAGTCTTTGAAATGGAAACCAGAAAGACAAATAGCATAAAAATATCGCAGCTTCTAGTCACAGTACAAACAAAAGACTACTCTAGTCTCTCGGTTTAAGTTGGGTCAGATGAACCCCCAGTTCCAGGGTATCTTCTCATTTCTTCTGGGCTAATTTGACACTTACAATAAACATACAGATGGTTTCCCACAGGGCACAGTGCTTGGCATGGAATCGGCAATTGGTACAGTTTGATGAGCTACTTAGAAATTCTCAAGAATCCAAGGAACTATACACAGAGAAAAACTTTCTTTTAAATCTTTTATGTCTGGTTTCAAGCAATGTTGCTACAAAATAGCGTTAGCTGAGACCAGGCTAATGCAGCCTGAGGTATCAGAGTAATTCATGATAATCTGCTTGGCTTCTGTAGATTTTGCAAAATACCACCTCTTTAAGAATCATTTTGGCTAACCACCAGCTCATCACTCAGAATCACATTTAACTAATTCAAAGAGTAATCAAGAACTTATTTTGTATTGAAGATAGCTCCCTCATTCCCATACAGATGGCATGTTGATGCTTAAAATACCCTGAAAGTAGGGAATTCCCTTTATATCTATGGAGGTAAACTTAGGAGGGAAAAATTTGGCCATATTGTCCTTATAGCTTTCCAACCGTTTTCTTTACATAGTTCTTGTGAACATGAGTTCATTGGGTTGCGTTTTCTGCTTACAAATAATTTCCATATTTTCTCAAGATAATTAAAAAATAATGATAACTAAAGGCTCAAACCCTTAATTCGTTGTACATTAAGAATACATTAAAATTGTACATTAAAATTAATTTAGAGGGTGATGGGTGAGTTGAAGCCCCGTGAAAGCAATAACCTCTTGCAAGTTTCCACACTGAAGTGGCTCTGACAGAATTCATTCCATTAAGGTTCTAAGAATTAAATGATAAAAAGGAGTTCTTTGCCTTGGCTGCCAGGACGCTCAATATTAAACTTAATCCTCAATCATAGTAAACTCAGCGGCTATTACTAATTCCTGGCATACTAATGTTTTCTTTCTTTTCTTTCTAACTGCTACCCTTCAAACTCTTTGAATTTAAATGTTTAACAGTTCTATCAGAAATATGCAATAGATATATTTTTTTGCCTAATTTTTATTTTAAGTGATCTCAAAGGTTTTTGAAAGTAGACAAAGGACCAATTAAAAATAGTTTAAATTAATAACAATCAAAAGAAGTTTAATACTGTGAGTTGTCAAAATCAAGAATTAGGAAAAAATTTTGATTTGCTTCAGTAGCTGTTTCTTGTGTCTATTTTCTGGCTTATCATCATAAGCATTAGTGTGGAGATGTTCACTGCTTTATTTTATTAGGCATTCAAGAGTTGCTCTTCAGAGGTATAAATCAGAATCTGTGGCACTACTCTATTTTCAGAAAGTTGATAGGGACTTTAATAAAAATAACTATTACCTCTGAAAACATATTATGATACAGTTACCTTGGTAAGGATTTGTTTATATGGACCCAGTTTAACCTTCACAAAATAGTTGTACATTTTCATGATCATCATTTTACTTTTTCTTAAGTATTTCAAATTGTTTTATTTTTTATTTTTTAATGTTTTATTTTTTAATTTTATTTAAATTCAGGTTAGTTAACATATAGTGTAATAATGATTTCAGGAATAGAATTTAGTGATTCGTCACTTACTTATAACACCCAGTGCTCATCCCAACAAGTACTTTCCTTCATGCCCATCACCCATTTAGCCCATCCCCCCACCTCCCCTCCAGCAATCCTGTTTGTTCTCTGTATTTAAGAGTCTCTTATGGTTTGCTTCTCATTTTAAAGTTGAGAAAATTGAAACCTGTGAATGTTCTGTGTATTGCTCAAGGTGACAGCACTAGTCAGTTGCAGAACAAAGATTTGAATCCAGTGATATCTGGCTATAGTTTTCTGCAATGTACAAATAAACCACTTCCTTAAGGATCATTTCAACCAACCACCCTCTCATCTCATAGAATCACATTTAAGTTATCCGTGTAAATGAGAAATTATTTTGTCTTCAAAGACAGCCCTACGATTCCCTTAGAGATGCATTCTGATGCTTAACATTCCCCTCAAAGTTATGAATTTCTTCTTCTTATCTAAATTTATCTTTTATATGATCTCTCATGTGTTTTCTCTTTTGTCTTTCTCAGCTGGGGAGAACACCCCCAGACACATTGTGACACTATAGTATATGTAAAAGAAAATATAATTCCCAAATATTTAAGAAACCAATAAAATAAAAATTACTAGATGATTTAATAACAGTGCAATTGGGGATTTCATAATAAGTTCTTCATATACTATTTGAATAGCTGTCCTAGCCTTTCAGAATCAAATGTTACCATCAAAGCCTGTAAGAAATTTCCCCATTTCAAAGTTACATTTTCTCAAAAAACTGAAATTACCCTCAAAATGGGAAGCTGATGAAATGATTCTAGTTTATTTTTACAATGCAGTTCAAGACCCAGTGATATTTTATTTTTGTATCTCAACTGATATGAAATAATGATGTAATAATTTATTGTAGTTGGAGGCTTCAGCATGGCATTTTTGTATGTGCAATACAAGAGTGTCTTTACCTCAATTCCTTCATTTCTCTTCTTTCACTTTATTAAGAAAAAAATTGAAATGCAACAAAAACATAAATGCCATTGTTAGCTAAAACCATTGCAGCTTGGCTGTCCTGAGCTTTTGACAGTGTGGTAGCTTGAATTTCCAATGGCTGATTGCCCTGTGCTTGCTGATCTGAAAGGATTCTGTACCAAGCAAAGCTGCTCATTAAACAAGCTTTTGCCAAGTCAGAAACTTAAATTTTTTCCTGCCATAATATAAGGTACCAAGTACAATTCTGGCAGCTTCCAGTTTAACACCAGCAATGGGAATCGGGGAGAGCTTGAATAAATGAGATATACATGATAAAGAAAGTTTACTATTATTGTGTGCTTTTAATACACTGCCTTGCCAAACTTTTAACCAGAGCTGCCAACAAATAACAAAATGAACTTATTTGAGTCTCCAGGCTTTTATCCGTACCCTACTCCTGCACCTCATTCCCTCATGAAGGAACTAACAAGCTGTGCTGTGGCCAAAAGGCAGGGAGCAGAAAAGGAACAGAGAGCAGAGTCAAGTTAATTCCAGACCCTGGCTAATTGGCATCCAAATAATTAAGAGCTGGCTTTAAAATAAAATACCCAACACTTAACAGAGGCTCAGAAATGAATAGGGCATTGGGGGAAGAGCATTGAAAATTTTGGAACATTTATCAACTAGTAGGAGTCTAGGCTATGGGCTAAAAGCAGGAAGTTAGAAAAAGACCTCAACAGAAGAGAGGAAATTAGATAGCGAGCTGGCAGCAGCAAACTCATCTAATGGCTAGAAAAAAGATCATCTTTCACTTTCAGTGATGAGATGATGGGTAATTGGTAGTTTGATTAGGATTTATTCTCAAAAGGCCTTTTTTTAAAAGCTTGCTTTATGTCCCATTTATGTTGTGTAATAAATACCTATCTACAAACTGAAGATAAAATCCTGAGAGAAACACTTCTCTGGCCGTGTCTCCAGGTTCAATTAAAGTGGAGAGTTGAAGTAATTACCCAGAAGATATAAAGTAAAACAATTTCACTTTTGCCTGAATTAATAGGCAAATTTAACCCAAAGTTTACACTTTGCTTTTACTCCCAACACTTGACTATTTTTAGGTAGAACTGATAATCAAAGGTAAAATATTTGGTTGGTGTTATAAGGCCATGTTTAGAAATTCAGTACCAAATAACAGATTTTTTTCTACAGTTTACTATGGAGATGGGTTCTAAACAAACAGATGAGGTAAATGACAAGGAAAGAAATTGCCTATGTGCACTTTAAGAGGTGATGCCCTTCTGTGCTTCCCCGTTCTCCTTGTTAATGCTTTGAAAGTGCCAGTTTTGGACTCAGTGGATCTCTGAACCCCCTGGTCTTTCCTGAAAAGAGTAAGACTCCCAGGCTTAAAATAGAAACATTTCTGAATTGACATATTGTAGACTGCAGTGAGTGCCTATCATTGTCAAGACATCCCACCATTCTCTGCAACAATTTGCAGAGAATTGCAAAGCTTGCAATTTGCAGAGCTTGAACCAAAGTCCACTTTTACTCTTGTAGTGAGAGTTTTTGGAAACCCTGGGTCAAAATGGCAGTTCTGGAAGCCTTTACTTTTAAATGGGGTAATCATTCTCTTTTTCTGAACTGCAGTCTCCAAGCTGAGAGTCCAAGAGTCCCCGCTGGTATTGGACCTACCATCCCAATCTCTCCCTAGAGAGGAGAGAAGTAAAATGTTAACAACCTGTACTCACACTGGAAGGAAGGACAGAACCCTCCACTGGCTTCCTCCTGGCTGAGGTTTCAGGTCTTTATGTTGTTACTGAGCCCTGGCCCAGGCTGACTTGTCCTTCTTTGGGTGGCATGTGTCCTGACCTGTCACCTGTCATGACCACTTGAAAGTTCTAAACTTAATGAAAGCCTCATGTATTTACACCCTTTGCTCCCCTCCTCTTGGGTAGGACCCAAGTAAGTGCATGTAATCAAATCTAGTCTCAGGAACTCATCAAGAAATTCCATATATTCTCAAGGTATCAGTAAAAACCTAAACTATAAAAATGACTGACAGTTACAATTAATAAATACTACTCTTTAAGGCATCTGACCTAATTTTTCTACAACTCATTATTCCTCACGATGTGCAAAATAGATGACAGCAGGATGAATGAATCAAAACTTGATCAACCAGGAACCGTGGACAAAAGAAATGCTGGAACAGGATACCATGCAGCTCAGCTTCTCATATTTATTCCCATATCCCAGAATCTTGACTGAATAAGCAATAATTTGCACAAATTTATGTGTCTTTGGATATACAGATGGATATGTAGGTGCTTGCAGGTATGCATGTGTGTGTGCTGAGACAGTAATTCAGAACACATTTATTTACAGAAAAAGAAGAAAATGGTGTTCTCAGAATTCAGCACTCAGGTTTTATTTCTGGTTCCTAATTTAAAACTACTAGCTAAAATCTATTGTTATAGGGAGTAACGTGTCACTCTCCCTCTGTGCTGTCTTAACTTTAAACTGTTATTTGGGAAAAGTTGACATATATATGTGTGTGTGTGTGTGTGTGTGTGTGTGTGTGTGTGTGTATGTGTGCATATATGTGTATAATTGAAACACTTTAAAAAATGAATTTCTGCTTTTGTCACATACTTACTCTAGATGTAGTATATTTACGTAAGATTTATAGTTATTCATTGTCATTTTTCTGAAAGGTAAAAATGAGCAGATTTTGACCTTGAGCTTTGGGGTGGAGCAAGAAGTAGACTCTGATTGATTTTGTTTATTTGTGAGCATATCCTGAGTTCTGGTGAACTTAACTTGAGCAGTACAAGTTAAGCCTCATAACCTGTTCCTCCAGAGTTCCTCCCTTTTAAATACATTTTCAAGTTTATTTATTTATTTTTTGAGAGAGAGAAAGCATGCACATGAGTAGAGGGGGGAAGGGCAGAGAGGGAGAGAGAAAGAGAGAGAGAGAGAGAGAGAGAGAGAGAGAGAATCCCAAGCAGGCTCTGTGATGTCAGCGTGGAACCTGATGTGGGGCTTCATCCCACGAATGATGAGATCATGACCTGAGCAGAAATCAAGAGTCAGACGCTCAACCTACTGGGCCACCCAGTGCCCCCAGAGTTACTCCCTTTTATTAGCATTCGTAAAATATGAGAACTTTTCCAGATACCCAGTGGGTGGACAGCCTCATAACTAGAACCTCAAACTCGTTCTGCTGTTTTTAATGTTTCTAAGATGAGGGGTTTGTCAATGCACCAGCGATGGAGCAAGCCAAGCCATAGGACATCTGTGATTTTGGTGAGATTTTGGAAAAGAGGCATATTTAATATGTGACCTCATTAATATCATTACATCCGCTTTCAGCCAGCCACACCAGTGGTGGAGGAGGATTGGCAGGTCCATGGCCTGGAGCGGCTTTTGGGCTACTGCCCATGGATAATCTCTATTCTTTTTGCCCACTTGTTTGGCTTAATTCCTAGGGCATTCGACATTTCTGCTAGCATTTGGCTGTGGAAAGACTGACTTAGAAATTATACTGGATCAGAAAATTTAGGAAAATAAATTCAGACTACATACAATTGGAGTTTTACCACGAAGGGCAGAATAGTTAGTGGTTAAGGCTTCAAAGATGACAGCCCCGAAGCTCCCCTCACTAAAAGCGACTACTGACTTCTCTGGACTTGATGTCTCACCTGTAGAAGAAGGATACAAATAGCCTCTCCCAAGAGTCTTGTTAGGATTAGATGAATTAATCCATGTAAAACATTTAGAAAAGAGCTGCTGCATAATAAGTGCTTCATTAGACTACTTTTTTTTTTTTCCTGGAATGTCAGTGGTTAGCTTGGGGTGTTTCATGGAAATAAATAATTAAGCAGTGCTACTCAACACATTCATTGCTCCCTTTCTTATATTTCACAAAATTGTTAGTGATCCATTCATCTACTATTTATTAAGAGTCCCCCATGTGAGAAGCAAGGTGCTGGGCAGGCAAACTCCAACAGTACACAGGAGATGCCCAGCCCTTCCTTCATGGAGCTGACAGTCTAACTGGGAAGATACATGTTAAATTAGCAAATGAATGAATCAAATAATTGTGGATTGTGATTCGTGCTTTAGAGGAAGTCAGTGGGAGCGGTGAAGAGAATGAATAGCAGTGTCTTAAATTAGGTGGAGAGATAAGAGGTGGCTTCCCTAAGGAGGTGCTGGTCAGGCTGGTGTACATAGACTGAGGGGAGAGCAACAGAGCAGTGGAAATAAGAGGAAGGCAAGAAGGCGCAGGTGCAGAAGGAATTGTCTAGGAGCAGAGAGTGGAGTGGAGTGAGAAAGAAGGAGGCGGCCGAGCATCAAAGGCTTTTTAAACCCAAGTTGTTAAGTGCTGTGATTTGCATTTCCAAAGGTTCTCTTAGCTGATTTATCAAGGGTAGACTGAAGAGGGTTGGCAATTATGGGAGCAGGGAGCACAGAAGTCTAGAGGACAGGGGATGGTGGCTTGGACTACGAGGTAGGCAGGGGTGGTAGGAAGAAGGGATGGATTTTATAGATGTGTTGGAAATCATATCAACAGGACTTATTGCAAATGCATTTGGCCTGGAATGTGAGAGATGGCAAAGAATCAGGGATATGAAATAAAAGTCCCTACCTTAATTTAGATGGTAAATATGATGAATACTAAGTCAGTGATGCCAAAGGACATCACATATTTAAGAGATAATTTACATATGATGTAAACATAGGATCCTATACTCTGTTTTTTTTTTAAATTTTTTAATGTTTATTTATTATTGAGAGACAGAGAGACACAGAGCATGAATAGGGGAGGGGCCAAGAGAAGGAGAGACACAGAATCTGAAGCAAGCTCCAGGCTCCGAGCTGTCAGCACAGAGCCCGACGCAGGGCTCGAACTCACAACCCATGAGATCATGACCTGAGCCGAAGTCAGGCGCTTAACCGACTGAGCCACCCAGGCACCCCTATACTCTGTATTTTGGGACAGAATTTAATAGATGGAAAAGCCTTTTGATGTTTTAGGAATTTCTGCACTGAATGTAAGCACATTGGTAAGTTTCAAACATTTTTCTTTTTGCTAGGTTGCCTGTTGCCTCAGATGTATCGCCATTAACCTTACAAACTCTCCATCCCCCTACGTGTACTATAGTTTATTTACAAAGCACTTTGTAATTCTAAAACGTTTGAAGCCTTGTGTTACAAGAAATTTGAGATATTTTTTTCTTAGTTTGAAGCCTGGGGCAGAGTAGTAACCTTTCTTTGACAGTTTCCTCATCTGTAACCTGGAATTGGACAGCAGCCTGTTTCTCAGTGGGAGGTTGTGAAGATTAAATCACTTAGTACTGGTAAAGTGCTATGAGATGTCTGTTACCTAGTATGATTGCAATAAATTTTGGTTCCTGTTATTACTCTAGACAGACTTCTTAGGGTATGTGTGCTTCAGTTTCTTCATATGCAAAATAAAGATGGTTTCCTTCTCAGAAACCAGGAGAGTTTGGTTTACTATAGAAATGCTCTGTCTTTCTAAAGGAGCTGTGATTTAACAAGGTGTGAGTGTTTTGGGTAGATTACCCGAAATACACAGCACTTGGCCAATCATATTACACGATGCCAAATGTTCAGAAATGTGGAAAAACATACACTAAGCTTAAGGCAGCAACTTTTTCCCCCCAATTTTATCTGCATTTTTGTGTGCAGAGAATGGCCTCTACTTGTTATGCATGAAGCACTATGATTATCTCTTACCTGTTTATACTGCACTACAGTCAGAAGGGATTTGAGATAGATTACAATAAAGGGCTTAGATATCATAAATCATTTAAGGAGAAGTAACAGAACCAAAGCCAATAAAGGAAAGGGAAAAAGTATGTTAAGATTTTATAAATATTTTATGTCTTCTATAGCTAGGAATTTTTTCAGGCAGTTACTTCAGATAACTTTACAACCTTCTGATTAATCTTCATAAAATATGTGGCATGGAAAAGTAGCAAACATTGTCCTCACACCACGAATGGGAAATGTCACTGTCTTGCTTAAGTCCAAGGTTGGGAAGAGTCAGTATATATACTGGTTGTTCCAATACTACACCTTCCCCAAAGACACACAATTTTTTTTTTAATCAAGAATGTTATTTCCTGTGGGGCACCAGGGTAGCTCAGTCGGTTAAGTGCCCGACTCTTGATTTCAGCTGGGGTCATGATCTCATGGTTCGTGAGTTGGAGCCCCACGCCGGGCTCTGTGCTGACAGCTCAGAGCCTGCAGCCTGCTTGGGATTCTCTCTGTCTCCCTCTCTCTCTGCCCCTCCCCCACTCACACTGCCTCTCTCTCTAAATAAGTAAACTTAAAAAAAATATTTCCTGCAATTTCAAGTTACTCAGTGATTAACTTAATAAAGGAAAATTGATTCAAAAGAATTTTTTTTATGGATCTATCCAAGTTGTAACATACACTGAAAGAAAACAAAAGGAAAAAACCCGTCAATATGCATAAAGTAATTTTATGCAATTATGGTCAAAGCACAGAAGCAATTTTTATTATAGTGTTTTTCACTTGGCATTATATTTTAAGCATTTCATATCTCTATCTTTTGGCAATGATAGGAAATTGCTGCCTACTATTCACTCAAGTTGATGCACTGTAACTTAATGAACCATTAAGTTATAATAACATTTAGGTCATTTCCAAGTTTTTGTCATTATGAATAATAATCATGATGCAAGGCTAGTTTTTCCATCTTTTGGATGACTTCCTTATAATAAATTCTCAGATAGGAGATTACTGGAAGTGTCAAAGAATATGAATATTTTTGTATCTTATAGATACTGCTGTCAGTAATAATGCAGGAGATGTGCCCCATCTTTTAAACATGGGTGTTCTCACCTTTTCTACTTTAATAAGTTGAAGGAAGTTTTGCATACTGATTTAGTAACTCTAAATTTTACATCTGGCATTCAAAGACAGGTAAATTTACCCTATATTATATTTATTATATTATTTTCTATTACATTATATTGTTATACTATTATATGCTATATTATAATATTTACACAATACACATAAGTAAATATATCAATATATACTGATTTAAGTAATGTTTGTCACCCTACTCATGAATTATTTCCTCTTCTTGCTAAAAGATCAATGTTTGGTTTTTTTCTTGAACTTTTCTAGAAATAAGGAACACCATATAAATATGATTAAGTCTTTTGTTAAGAGAACTCTGTAAACTCCCTGAGTGTCAGATATATAATCCATGCTTTATACTACTGTTTCGTAAGGACCTCAAGAAATGGATATATAGATTTAGTAAATAACTCAAAGGATGAACCTTACTTTTCACAAGTTGTCTTCTTTTTTTTTTAATCTTTGTAAATTTTTTTTTAAGAGAGAGAGCGAGAGAGAGAGAGAGAAAGACAGAATGCAAGTAGGGGAGGGGCAGAGAGAGAGACACACACAGAATCGGACACAGGCTCCTGGCTCTGAGCTGTCAGCACAGAGCCCGACGCAGGTCTCGAACTCACAAACTGTGAGATCATGACCTTAGCCAAAGTCAGATGCGTAACTGACTGAGCCACCCAGGCACCCCCAGGAATTGTTATTTCAAGAAACTCAAGCAGATAGGTCCAGGTCTTTAAGAAAGGATCACACCTCGTTTCTTCTTCCCCGGCCTGCCCAGGCCATATCACATCATTTCATAGCTTTTGGATTGGAGTGATGTAAAAATTATAACAGTGAAGACTTAGTGGGGGGAAAAGATATGAAAAAGAAAATGAAGAAGAATGAAAGTAGTGATGAAAATAAAGCAGTATAACATGTGTTTGTGTACATGTGTGTGGTGTATAACACAGATAGTGGTTGTCTGGCAATGGCCATATAGTTTGTGGTTGAGAATTCAGACAGTGGAATTAGGTTGAGCATGAATTACATTTCTATCACTTGCTAGCTGTGCGATCATGGGCAAGTTACTTAACCATGTTGCGCCTCTGTTTTGTCATCTGTCAAATGGAGATAATGAAAAGACTTAGGTCATGGGGTTGTTGTAGGATTAATCCATATAAAGCCTTAGAGTGGCTGGCATACAGGAAGTGCTTAATAAATGTTAATTATAATGATGAGTTTTATTATTGTCACTACATGATAAGAACTGAAATTCAAAAATGACGTATTTTTCTCAGTGAAGAATGATTGAGTAGAGACCATTTATTCTTTTATTTGTGACACGTCTTCTTAGTCTCCCCAAGATATTTGCCCATAGGGTGTGATTTGGGCAGTAACTAGAAGGTTCTGTCCTCAAATATATCTTCCACTAAATTATCTAGTCCCACTATTATCACCATTTTTTTTAACCGAGTTTTGCCCCACTACCTTTACCATCTTCTGAAATGCAGAGGAGGTGAGATATTACCTCACCATCTCCTTGCACTATCCGTAAAGCTATCAGGATTTTTTTAAGTGGTGAAGATAGCACAGGAGCCCACACTCCTTCCAGAGGAGGGCATGGAGATAGAAAAAAAGGGCCAAGAAGGGGCTATGGCGTTCTTCAGTGGAGGTTCTTGAATGTGGTTCTTCCAGTGGAGGGAAGAAAGAGGTTGACATATAACTCCATATCCTTCCCTGGCTGTTGCATCTGGGTAAGAAATATAACTGGAACGGATCTGAATCTCTGGAAAAGGCAGATCCAGGAGTTATGTGATTTATCTGAATAAGAGATCTTTGCATTACACTTGAAATGATGCTCTCCTAGAATTAATAATCTGTGATTTGCCCCTGGTTTCAAGAGAAGGATCTGGTCCATAGAGTTTTCAGGCAGGACCTTGCTGGTGGCAAGAAAAAAGAGATGAATGAAAAGGAAGAATAAAGAATGAAACCTAGCTGCAAAAGCACACATTTCTAGTGCTGTGAGTGAGCAGAACACTGTTGCCTTGATTTAGGTTTTTTTCTTTTCTTTTTTTTTTTTTCAGAATTTTTAGCAGAACTATTTTTAGGTTCTAAAAAAATATGTCATTTATTTCCACTAAAACTAGTTTTTAGATGCATAAATGGCAACATTTCTGGCTAGAAAAAAAAATGAATTTCCACCTAGAACTAGTTTATAGAAAGGTTAATCATATTAATAGAATAAAATAGGCCAATTTTCACTGCAAAGAAATATTTCAATGTGCAGAATTACCAGAGGGAAGAACATTTTCTCTTGATTTCCATTTTGGAGTTAAATTTATAGAAAACAGACTCTAATTCTCAAGGAAAAATAGTTGTGATTTTTTTTTCTCTTTTCCTTCTTGCGATGCAGAGATCCAGGACACTATTTTATTGTTATTCTTGTTGCTTATAGACTTTTTAAATATGAAAATTAATGGATTTTTCAATTTCGTGATGGACTGCTTAACTTCTAGAGGTAACCTTATACATCTGCTTCGACCTCCCTTGTCACAGTCTCTGTACCTAGAGCCTTGTAACACTTGTAGCACTCACTAGATGCCCAGTGGCTGCATGGCATAGTCAGCTTGAATGATTTAGTGCTCTGCTTTTTGGAAGCATTGGCCTTTCTGTCCACAGTGAGCTTTCTTGTTTTGTTCTGTTCTGTTTTGTGGTGTTTTTTTTTTTTTCTGAGCCTTCTTGATTAATTCAGGCCCATCCTTTCCTTGCATCTTGTTATCTTTCTCCCCTAATGTCTCTGAGACCATCAACACAATATTCATGTAAGTCTTTCCATCTATCTACCTCCTTTCTGGAAGATGAACCACAACCCAATTTTGAAAGTTCAGATCCTTATGAAATCGGAAGTTA
Source organism: Prionailurus bengalensis (assembly GCF_016509475.1). Taxonomy (NCBI): domain Eukaryota; kingdom Metazoa; phylum Chordata; class Mammalia; order Carnivora; family Felidae; genus Prionailurus; species Prionailurus bengalensis. The sequence continues at coordinate 106,514,087 of NC_057349.1, forward strand.
ATAAAGATATATTGGTAAAAGGAATAGATTACAGCATCAGCAGAAAAAGAAAATAGTGCCTGTGCAGGACTGGCCCTGATACTGTATTCAGAAGTGTAATGCTTAAGGTGAGTGCTGATCCTTAGAGAAAAACACAGTGTTAGACAAGGTCAAGGTCTCTCTTCAGAGAAGAAAGCAGTTGGGTTGCATCCTATAGTCTGTGATCTCATTACTTACTATGAAGGTGTCTTCTCTGCCTTTGGGATGTTTGCTTTATCACCTGTCAAGTCCAGTTGGAGACAGGGAGTTAGAAATGGTGTTGACTGCCTCCAGCTCTGATTCAGCATTCTGGGGGCCCGAGAGCCAGTAGAAATATGTTGGTCCACAAAAGAGCTGCTCACAGTGGCAGGTAGTTGATGAAAGTGGTTCAGTAAATAGTGCCAAGTCCCAGAATGATGCCATACATGAGGCAGAGTTTAATAAATAGAATCCCAAGGTGAATATAAGGCGGAGACCTAGACAGAGGTGACCTGATGTGGCAGCAACATCCACTCTTTGTTTGTCTCTGCTTTCATTGTGTGACACTGTGAAGCAGACCTCTCCTGGGGTGTGGAGCGAGGGACTAGAAAAATCTAATGACTGGTGAAAGAAGATCCCTTGACACCTGGGTAGAGTTTAACAAGTGAACTATATGATTTTAGAGACCTGCTAGTCACTTCCCTCCATAAAGCAGAGGAAGTTTGAACATCAGGATCTTGTTCCTCTACCTCTTGGTTCCTCTTGGTTCCTCTTGGTTCCTCTTGGAACCTCTTGGTTCCTCTAACTCTTCTTCTTCCTTCTCTTCTTCCTCCTCCTGCTCCCTTTCCTCCTCCTCCTCCTTTTTCTTTTTTGAGTTTTATCTTTCATATTGTCAAACCAGGGATTAAAATTTGAATATTGACTTTCTGTTCTGTCTGCCAAAGTGAAGGACAAAACTGGAAAGCCTTCTTCTTAACAGGGGTTATACAAAGCCTAAATCAGTAGATGAAGAAGGTCAGTTAGGTAGAGATTAAGAACAAGAACATCACCTCTCTGTGGGCTTATGAGTAAACGATCCCCCTCTTTATTATGATGTGTATTTCTGGAATAGCTATGGACCACACTAGGCATTTTGAAAGCTTCCTGACACACACCTTCATCTTTAGTGTATAAGCCTACTTGGTACCCAAGTGTACCAAAGAATCATTAAAACTCAACAATAGTCGGGGCGCCTGGGTGGCTTGGTCGGTTAAGCGTCCGACTTCGGCTCAGGTCATGATCTCACGGTCCGTGAGTTCGAGCCCCGCGTCGGGCTCTGTGCTGACAGCTCAGAGCCTGGAGCCTGTTTCAGATTCTGTGTCTCCCTCTCTCTCTGCCCCTCCCCTGTTCATGCTCTGTCTCTCTCTGTCTCAAAAATAAATAAACGTTAAAAAAATTTTAAAAAACTCAACAATAGTCAAAATTCAAATATGGCTCTTAATAACTAACATGCTAATAAATTAAGAAATCCATAACCCTCCTGTCCTTCAGAATTATTCTTCAGGTTATAAATTCTTTGTCAATCATAGCATTCTCTCTAAAATGTCATTCAAAAACTTTCAGTGCCACTTGAACTCTATATTATGTCTCTACAGCAGAAACATTATTTATGTTGTTTAACAAAAAGATGCATCTAAAATAAAGGGAAAGATTGAAGCATTGTGAAATCGCTACCTTTGGAAGCATGGGGGTGGAGGTTACCGCCATTGTGCCCATTGTTGTGTAGGTCCCTGCCCAGGCCCTTCATTTTCTGTAGGCCCACTGAACCCCCCACTTGCTCCACAGTCCAGTTGGGTTTAAGCATCTGTCTCTGCATGCACACAGATTTAACACCTGCTGGTTTCTAAACATTCTGAAGACCTCTGCTGTCTGTGGGAGTGAAAGGGGGTTGGAGCTTGAACAGCATATTTGGGTGATTTCTGACACTCACTACAACTAAATACACTGTACAAAATTCATATTAACTCCAACAGAGTTCCCTCACCAATTCTGCTCGAAACATTTCTGCAGAGGGAAAAGAGCACCAGGTGTTGACCACCTGTTTCACACAATTGGGGGATGGGAGGACCTTCAATCACATCTTCCCCATAGGCCCAGAAGTCAGATATTCACTTCTGCCAGAGATCCTGTAAAAAACTGTGTTGCCTGGGTTCTCACTCCATGCAATGGGCTTTAGGAAAGACTAGGACACAGAGGATCAGAAACTTTTAGGTTATTGACATCATGTGACTTTGGGGGTTGGTATTGACAAACAAGCACGACCATGGGAAGACAGTCTGTCTTTTTTTTTAATGTTTCTTCATTTATTCTGAGAGAGGGAGAGGGGGGTGGAGAGAGAGAGAGAGAGAGAGAGAGAGAGAGAGAGAGAGGAAGAGAGTGAATGGGGGAGGGACAGAGAAAGAGAGAGAATCCAAAGCAGGTACCGCACTGCCAGTGTGGTGTCAACATGGGGCTCGAACTCATGAACCGTGAGATCATGACCTGAGCTGAGACCAAGAGTCAGTTGCTTACCTGACTGAGCCACCCAGGCACCCCAAAAGACTGTCTTAGAGTGCTTTCCCCATTATGCTCCACAGTGAGTATGCAATATCTTTTCTCATTGCCTGCCCTTAGCTGGCCATGCTGTACTATTAATTAGCATTTTTTAAAATAGTTCTCTTGGTGTTAGCAATGGTCTACATTTACCTTAGAATAATTGTAAAGAATTCAGATGTTTCCCTACCATTGCCTTGCCTGCAGTCTATAGTTAATTAACACATTACACACACTGTTCTCCCTGTATCTGCTCCATCTTTGAGGATGTAGACATAGAATTGTCCCCATAGTGCTGAAACGTTTAACATAACTGATTAAAAAGTACCTTCTGGTTTTTTTAAGAGCCTTTATTTGGAATTTTTTGGTCTCTGTACTAACATGCATGCCTTGGTGGGAATAAAACATTTTTTTCTTTTAGTTTCTAATTTTATTAGACTTGAATCACAGTATTTATATCCTGAAGGAATTTTTATACTAGTAGACGGTGGAGCCTCATTTCTTCCTCATTAACCCATCCGCTCCCACCTCTCCCTTTTTGTTCTTAAAAGTTCCCAAAGCAGTTCGGGAGTCTTGCTCCACTTCCAGACATATACTTGCAATGAATATTTCCATAAATATGAAATGGGAACATGCTTGCTGATGTATTCTGGGGTTATCAACTGAACCAAAAGTTTATATGCCAAACATGAAAGGGTGAGTTAGTGAGATAACTGGGGCCTCTTAATGTCTCTCACAGATATATCTCAGGCAGCGCTGGGAATGCGCAGAAGAGAACACTTCATAAGAAAACATTTTATGAAATATGTATCACAGCAGCCGTCATATTCTGCTCTTCAAAGGGCCTCATTTCTCACCCTTCCTCAGACTGGCTGTGGAACTGGAATGTGGACTAGGTACTATCAATTCATTCATAGCTGGGTAACCTTGGCAGTTTCTTAACCTAGTTCCCTTTGATTTTATATGTCATTGTCGTAGAAAAATTAGCAATTGTCATATGAGTAGCTCTATTTTTCTAGATATTGTTACATGTGATATCTTGTCTATTTCATTTATCCTTCACCACGTCAGTGCCCTTTAACTTTATAAGCCTTTCTTTTTTGCCCATACCCCGTCCCTTCAGACCTCACTCCCCACCCTCCCCCAAAGTCAAAGAAACTATAATCTTTGCTGTAAAAAAATTCCAAGCATTTTCCAAAGGAGTGGGAAAAGAGGAGATTTGAGGGGAAGCAAGATGCTTTACTCATGAATGACTTCTTAGCTAACAAAATGGAAGTGAACTTTTTCAAGAGTGGAAGAGATACCTTCTGTTCCAAATTTTCACCAAACAACTTAAATCTGCTTTCATGTTGTCTTGGCTTGGACTCAGAGGTAATTCTCAGCCATTTGGGGAGGGGGTCCCTTTCCCCACTCCCAATTTACCCCAGACCCTTCCATGCCACTTCTTCTAGCCCCACCCATTCCTTTTGGACCAAATAAATGACTCGGGGTCTTATGCATATCAAAACACACTGGACTACCAGTATACATATTTTTCAAACCTCCATTGTCCCTTGGAGTCCAGAAGCTTTATGGGTTTTATGCCATCCTTGGGCACAGAAATGCATACAAGCTAGGAGCCCTGGTTCCTGGTGTACAGCTTACCTAAGTGATCTACCCAAGCATTCCACCTTGATGTCTGCAATCTTCTCCTCCCTAGAGTGGCATGAGGGGTTGGGTCTCTATCTCTCTCACTTGTAGAACCTGCCCTAGTCTTGAGAAATCTTCCCTCAAGCTGATACTTCTGTGCCCTCCTCCCTCTAGCTGATACCTGACTTTCCTACCCCTAACGTAATCCTCTCCACGGAATCAGAAACAAAAGGAGTATTTGTTTTAGCCTTCTGTTTTTCTTCCTAATAAAAACTCTTCTGATGCTCTAGAACTCAAAACCTGAAAGAAAAAAAATACAAAGGGAAAGCCACATAACTAAATGTCTTAATAAATTATTTTTGTATCAATGTAAAGAAAATCTTAGGTTCATTTTAGCCAGTCTTTCTGAAGTTAATGTAATACCTGTCTCACTCAAGGAAGAAATGACCCAAGGTCTGTCTGACCTCTTATTCACTCCAAGAGAAGATATCAGCAACCAAGTCATCGAACAAAACCCATTCTGCCTTTTTCACTCATAAAACTTCATTAGATGAAGTTCTAAAATGTGCTTGAAAAATAATCTAATTTATCTTGCTCCAAGGAATTTAATTAGAACTCAATTAAATTCAGCAGAATGCATACATCATATTACATGCTGTACCTTGATTCATTTTATTTTCTATTTTTACTTTAAAAATGCAATGGAATTATTTGGTCCTGCAGTATTCTATTCAAAATAATCCACTTCATGCATAAACTAATTGGTCCTCAGGAGCACTAAGGGAAACAAAACATGTACGTTATTATGCTTACCACGTACAACTCACTTGAATTTGCAGTGTTTGCTGGTGAGACAGGGACTTCAGGTATCAGTTTACCTGTACTTCCATAAAAAGGTATCTTTTGGCCCTTCACTTGTTTCCCATCAGACAGACAGACACACACACACACACACACAAATGGATCAATACAGGAAAAGAAATGATATTCAGACTCTATTCAAATCACCTTCACGGTCACTATTAAAACTTTAAGTTCTCAATTCGAAAGCATAGGTGACAAAAGCAAAAATAAACAAGTGGAATTGCATCAAACTAAACAGTTTCTGTGTAGCAAAGCAAACAACAAAATGAAAAGGCAATCTACAGAATAGGAGGAAATATTTGCAAACCATATATCCAAAATATATGGTGCACTCCTACAACTCAATAGTAAAAATATGTGATCTTTTTTTAAATGAGCAAAGGACCTGAATAGGTATTTTTTCAAAGTAAACATACAGATGGCCAAAAGGTGTATGGAAAGGTGCTTGACATGACTAATCACCAGGGAAATGCATATCAAAAGCACAATGAGATGTAGCCTCACACCTATTAGGATGTCTGTCATCAAAAAGACGAGAAGTAGCAACTGTCATCAAGGATGTGAAGAAAAGGGAACCCTTGTACACCATTGATGGGAATGTAATGGAGTGTGAAGATTTCTCAAAAAATGAAAAACAGAGCTACCACATGATTCAGCAATCCCACTTCTGGGTGTATATATCCAAAGGAAATAAAATAAGTATCTTGATGAGGTATCTGCATTCTCATGTTCATTGAGGCCTTTGAATGAGGCCTTTTTCCTTTCTTAATTCCAATTATTCACAGTAGCCACAATATGGACACAACCTAAGTGTCCCTTCAGTGGGTGGATGGTTAAAGAAGATGTGTTGTGTGTGTTTATACACAACAGAATATTATGAAGCCATAAAAAGGTAAAATTATTTTGCCCTTTGATCTGAGAAAGTTGAACCCATAGAACCTGAGAGTACAACAGAGGTTGCCCAGGGCTGGAGGGTAGAGGAGATGAACAGTCAAAGAGCAGTAACTTTCAGTTACAAGATGAATCAATTCTGGGGATCTAAAGTAGAGCATGGTGATCATTGTTAATACTGTACTATATACTTGAAATTCACGATCTAAGAGAAGATCTAAGAGAATAGATCTTAAGTGTTCTCACCACACACACCAAAAAGTGGTAACTGTGTGAGGTGATGGATCTGTTAATTAACTTGATTGTGGTAATCATTTCACAACATTTATGTATGTAAATCATCACAGTGTACCCCTTTAAGGAATCACATTGGACAACCTAACTATTTGTAATTTTTCCTTGTCAATAATACCTCAATAAAGCTGGAAAAATGAGCATACAAAACTTTAGAGTGCCAAGAAAACCAAGGACAGAGTTTGAAACTCTGTTCTTTAAGGATATTTCAAAATACTAACATGTCTGGAAATTGTTTTGTGGTTGTTGTTAAGGAATAGATATGCCACACTGGGATGCAGTTGGTCTCAGTAACACAATCTGAAGGGGACTATTATCACATGAGTACTACATAAGCACTATGGAAGGACGCTGACTTAATAGTTCATTTTCCAGAAGGAGAGCCATAGGACTGTCTTTACATTGTTGGTGGCCATGATCAGCTTAACACAGCAGAAACCCTCCAAGGCTAGATACTTCTGTGATTCAAGAAACAAAGACGGATATCAAGTGTCTTTTCTCTATGTTTTCTTGATCTCAAATTGCTTATAGCTGAAGTATTCACAAGTAGAAGGTGAGATTAATACATGGAAAGCACTTAGCCCAACATTTGACGTTTAGTAAACGATAACTGTTACCTAATAGTAACAATGATCACTAATAAAGCCAAATGCTAAATATTCAAATAAATATTTGCCTTGGTTTACCAATGTGCTAAAACTGTCATGATGCCTTAGCATTGTTCTCAGTCACCAGACTATGTCACTGCACTGAGCATTAGATAGTTCCAACAACTTACGTACAATGGAGGGGGCTGGTAGATAGAAGATATACCTTTAGCAAAAAATACTGTTAGAGTTAGAGTGGAGTGTGGATTTTTCAGCTCTTGAAGTTTTATTAATTTCCCCTTTGGTGGAGGTTTTTTTTTTTTTTTGAATATTTTATTTTTGAGAGAAGGGGCAGAGGGCAGAGGATCTGAAACAGGCTCTGTGCTGACAGCAGTGAGCCCAACATGGGGCTCTAACTCATGAACCACGAGATCATGTCCTGAGCTGAAGTCAGACGCTCAACTGACTGAGCCACCCAGGTGCCCCTTTGGTGAAACTTTAAAACATTGAATGAGGCCTTTCTTCTTTTTTCAGTTTGAAAGACAAAATCTTAATGTTCTCTTTTTTGGTACTTTGCCATGTACTCCCTGGATGCCCTCTGTGTTTTTGGACAGTTTGGAAACATCATGGAAGCCCTTAATAGGTAAGCAGGTGAGCTAGATGAAATGTGTCAAACCTCTGAAATTACTTGGATTTACCCAAGTCTTGACATAAAAGAAAAGGAAGGAAAGGTGGTTTGTAAGTGGTTTCCATTGGTGACTAGTAAGTGACTGCTTTGCCCCGCAGTCCACCTTGTGAAAGGGTGGCTGTAACAAGGCACACTGGACTGAGGCCCTGGGGAAACTTAAGAAGGCACTGGGCTTCAGCCCTTCTCACTGTGGAGATGGCGTCGCATCAAACTGGGTCTATCAAAACACCTTGTTATGTTAACAGATTATTTCACAAATTTGCTCAAGTAGAATGATGAGCGTACAATTTATGTTTCCTAAAGCAACCCTTCATTACTTTTTTCTTCCTTCTTAAAGAAAGTGTCAGTAGGTCCCCACAACTTGAGGTCTAGACATTGGTCCTCAGTCGTAGTTTTGGCAGTGGCTCCACTTGTACTGTTCGTCTCTTTTACATAGAATGCGAATTTAATGAGAACGCTCATTTTCAGAGTAAAACTCTCTATGACACCTTTGGTTTGTAACCCGCCTGATATTTTTGTTTGGCCTGATGTTTTTACCACAATGCTCAGTCTTAGTAGCTTTTAAAGAGTTGGAACATTTTGTACCTCAGGAAGCAACCCGAGCTGTCTTTTAACAAATTCATCAATTTAGTTTTGTTTTTTTCTTTACCAGCCCTCATTCTCCACTCGGTCTTTAAAAATCCTCCTCTGAGGGCACCTGGATGGTTCAGTTGGTTAAGTGTCCAACTCTTTAATTTCGATCTCTGATCGGCTCAGGTCATGATCTCAGGATTCCTGAGTTTGAGCCCCGTGTGGAACTCTGTGCTGACAGTGCAGAGCCTGCTTGGGATTCTCTGTCTCCCTCTTTCTCTGCCCCTCTCCTGCTTGCTCTCTCTCTCTCTCTCTCTCTCTCTCAACAGAAATAAATGAACATTTGAAAAAATAATAAAAATAAAAATCCTCCTTAGATTGCCCTGTCTCAGGAGCTCTCTCTCCCATACACCTTTCTGGTCTTTTCCATCTTAAAGGCAGCTGAGAATCTTTTGGGATTTCCCACTTTAAAACATCCCTTCCTGGGGCACCTGGGTGGCTCAGTCGGTTAAGCGACCGACTTCAGCTCAGGTCACGATCTCACGGTCCGGTCCGTGAGTCCGAGCCCCGCGTCGGGCCCTGGGCTGATGGTTGGGAGCCTGGAGCCTGCTTCCGTTTCTGTATCTCCCTCTCTCTCTGCCCCTCCCCCGTTCATGCTCTGTCTCTGTCTGTCTCAAAAATAAATAAACGTTAAAAAAAATAAATAAAACATCCCTTCCTTCTAATTGCCTTTCCCTGTAACCCTGAAGTGAAAGTGACAATAATAGATTTTGTTTTTCTGTTAGAAACATTCCTAGGGGTGCCTGGGTGGCTCAGTCAGTTGAGCCTCTGACTTCGGCTCAGGCCATGATCTCACAGCTCTTGAGTTCCAGCCCCGCGTCGGGCTATGGTGCTGACAGCTCAGAGCCTGGAGCCTGCTTCGGATTCTGTGTCTCCCTCTCTCTCTGCCCCTAACCCACTCACATTCTGTCTCTGTCTCTCTCACAAATAAATAAACATTAAAAACAATTAAAAAGAAATCATTCCTAACAGTAGAAATTTCAACAGGTTGATTTTCTTTTCAGTCATTGTAATAATTATGGTAAATATCCAATTTTGATTCTTACGGAAAACTTTTTCCTCTAGAGTAAATTTTGTCTAGTTCATGATGCAAAAATTGGATCGTGGTATAATTTTGAGTTGTTTCTCAAGGCAGTCTGTCATAGGTACTGAGACTTTATGTCAGATCCTTTTAAAGGGGCAATTGGAGTCATCTTTAATGCAATGAATGATGAAGAAAAATGTCAGCTAGCTTCTGCTCAGAGAATCCTTTTATGATTGAAAGCAAAAGCCAGATATATTTGTCTTCTAAAATGAGGCCTGGCTTCCCTACCTTTTTATCCTGAGTTCCCTGCACATTCTTCCAAGTAAAAGCATAATTGATGATCTCAGTTGATTATACATTTTTCAAGCAGGTTTTAATTGTGTGCAGAGAAGTTCAGCACTTAGTGGAATCTAATTTTCCCAATTTGCTCTACTTCAAATTCACTCTAGTGCATGCATACAAATTTGGTAAATATGTGACAAAATAATGGAATTTGACATGAGTCTTTATTTTAAAAGAAAGTGAGTCACCAGTCTACTTGTGTACTTTCTTTGTTTTTATTTATTCAGTAGGTTTTAAAGTTAAATGTTTGCCATTTGGTGTCAGCCTTCACTAACATAATTAAAATTGCAAGGTTAAAAGCATTTTGTAATGAAAAATGTCAAAGTCATTAAAAAATGCATAAAGAAAAAAAAACAGTAACACAGTCAGCCTAAAAATATCATCATCGCTTTTCTGTTCTCCAAGATGTTAGCAAGTGTGAGAAGGTCAAGTCAAAATGCCTATTAAAAATCAGATCTGTTAATTTCTTGATAGTCATGTCACGTAAGACTCTTTGATATTCCTCATTTCTTTTTTGTTTTCCTTCCCCAATTTCTAAAGTTCAAGAATCCTTTAAATTTTCAAAATTTGGGAGTAAAAGTGTTAGTTAGAACTTGTGAAAATAAATCTGAGATGCATGCTAGCAATAGTTTCTCTAGTGTTTTCTAAATGTATCATAATGCAATCTTACAGATTTAAGTAGTCAATAAGAGTATGATACTTCTAAAATGTACCAAAAGGTACTAACAGCTAGTATTCTGAGCATTTACCATGAGCCAGATACTGTAGTAGAGAGACAGTTACATGAACAATCTCATTTAGTTTTTATGATAGCCCTGTGAGGTATGTATTATTATCCCCATTTCATAGATGAACAAAATGAGTCTCAGTGACTAGTGGCAGAGCAGGATCCATTTTCCAGACATGTTTTCTTTTTATGACACCATGCTGATTCTCTGGAGGAAGATGACAAAGGTTCTTACTTTCCAAGCTAATGATTAAAAACTTATCCTTTAAGTCGATAAAAGTGAGAGTACACATCTTAAGGGAGAATACGAAATGATTCCCTGGGATCCAGGAAGAAAACTTTATTATCATGTTATATTTAAAAGAAAAAAATCTTTACTTTATACATGGAAAAAAATAAGTAAGTAATTAAGCTTGACTAATTTTTAATATATAAATTATCCCCGGTGCACTCAGTTTGTAGACGAAATGGTTGAACTTTTTTCTTACCTGCTGAATAATTTTATTTTTCTTTTCCTTATCTTTTTTGCTTTTCTATTTTACTCCTCTTCTCTTCCCTCTCTTTCTTTCTTTTTAATAACAGCTTTATTGAGACATAATTCACATACTATGCCGTCTACTTATTTGAAGTGTACAATTCAGTGGTTTTGGTATATCAGTATTTAGTATACAGATATTTGCAACTAACACCACAGTCAATTTTAGAACATTTCACCACCTCAAGAAGAAACCCAATACTCTTTTGGTAAAACCTCCCTATCTTCCCATCTTCCCAACCCTAAGCAAGCAACTCTCTACTTCCTGTCTCTGTAGATTTGCCTGTTCTGGACATTTCTTGTAGGAGGAATTAAGTAATACGTGGTCTTTGGTGATGTTGCTTTAGACAGTCAACTGTTTTGAGGTGTATGAGATTCTTTGGCCGAGGAGTGGATGTTCTGCTTTCAGAGGGGTTTCATGGTAGCCCCCTGACTTCACTCAGTTAATGTGGGTCTAGTCAAGGATCTAGTGATTATATCACTAACTAAATTTCACAAAGAAGATTGTTGTTTTAAAAGATTCCTGCACAAAACCCCAGAGTCAAAGATAATACCCAAGTGTGGCAGAAATAAATAACAAGAAAAATTTACTCAGTTGAAACTTCTCTTATTCTTTGTTTTAAATTTTTATTTGTTTTGAGAGAGAGAGCGTGAGCAGGGGGAGGGGCAGAGGGAGGGGGAGAGAGAGGTTCCCAAGTAGGTTCCGTGTCAGCACCGAGCCCGACACGGGTCTCGATCTCACTAACCGTGAGATCATGACCTGAGCTGAAATCGAGAGTCGGGTGAGTGAGCCGGCTGACTGAGCCACCCAGGCACCCTGAAACTTCTCTTATTCTTAATCTGACCCTTCTTCATCAGCTACATTGCAAAATAAAACACAAACACAGTGAAATCTAATCATATGAAACAAAATACCAATGAAAATTCGTAATGTCAATAAGATAATCTCAAATATGAATCTGCTTGTACATTTATTAAAGATGGGCTTCTCTCTAAGTGTACATTGTGCCTTAAGGTATTACCTGACACAATCTTAGCAAGCAAGTAAAAACTAAACAACCATAACATTAATGTAACTTTTGCAGATTTGGTAGAGGGTTATGTTAAAGTCCTCAATCCATTACTCTTAAAAATTCTATTAAATGTAATAATAATTGTTTAATTCACCTCAATTGGTATTTCATACTTATTAGTAAATAAATGATCAAAATCCTTATACTACTGGGGAAATTCTTCCTATCACTGTAAAGATAGCTATAATCACAAGAAAAACAAGTGACAACAGACTAAAACATTCTTCTGTCACCAAATATTTTTGAAAGATACATAGAAAGCCATGCTGATGATTTGAAGAAGCAAGTATTGCGAGACTTTCGGTTTGCAATGTTAGGATGAAAGTCGGGTGTGTGCCTAGGTCAGAGGTGGATGTACCATGAAGCTAATGGAGTTTCAGGGTGTCAACACTTACACAAAGAGATTTGGTTCTTACTGCACCTTTTTGAAACTTTTCTCCATAATAAAAGCAGGATTTGGTTCTGACTAATTGAATGAGCAGAGAAATTTAGAGACATTGTGGCAGGAGGTTATTTCTCTTGGTCAGAAAGTCTTTTTTTTTTTTTAACACGTATTTATTTTTGAGAGACAGAGAGACAGAGCTTGAGTGGGGAAGGGGCAGAGAGAGAGAGGGAAACACAGAATCCGAAGCAGGCTCCAGGCTCTGAGCTGTCAGCCGAGAGCCGGACGTGGGGCTCGAACCCACGAACCGTGAGATCATGACCGGAGCTGAAGTCAAATGCTTAACCAACTGAGCCACCCAGGCACCCCTCTTACTCAGAAATTCTAAATAACAATTCCTGCTGAATTAAAACTCTATCCCATGCTGTAGGTTCTGCTGCTGCTTACCCATTTTTATCCATCTCTGCTATTATGATTCTCACTTGTGACCCAAATTTCCGTATGTCAGTCTCTGCTTCTGAGACAGCACAACATTCTCTTTCCTGGAATGGCATGCCAGTTTCTCAATAACAAATTACATCTCTTCCATTATTTAAATCAAACAAATGAAAGGCTCAAAACTATGCTCTCCATGAAACCCTTCCAGATTTGCTTTGTCTAATTTTAAGATTAGAATGATCCCAATAACTTCAAGTAATTTTATATAAACCTACTTGAGTTTTTAGGTATTTTTATGTTCTCTATCTGTATAGTTTTGTCTTTATGTTCCATATCTCTATAAGTTTCTTGGAGGCAGGGGCCAAACATTCCTTTCTCATAACCTGAACTTAGCATGTCTTTGCAAATGCTACTGACTCATCTATTTCTCAGTGGCTGATCCTGTAACTCACAGAGTTTTCACATAATCAATGAACAAACATTGCTGGTAACTCAGCTACAGAAGAGTTTAATCAAATACACAAAAGGAATGGACTTTAAGATCGAAGACACTAATTTCAAGAGTTGATAACTGTACGGGTGCCTGGGTGGCTCAGTTGGTTGAGCGTCCGGCTTCGGTTCAGGTCATGATCTCATGATTTGTGAATTTGAGCCCCGCGTGCTGACAGCTCAGAGACTGGAGCCTGCTTCACGTTCTGTGTCTCCCTCTCACTCTGCCTCTTCCCTGCTCACGCTCTGTCTCTGTCTCTGTCTCTCTCTCAAAAATAAATAAACATTAAAAAAAAAAGAGTTGATGACTATACACCAGCATCTTCTAAAAGTAAGTCAGAATTATGGAATAGAAGGAAATTTGAAGCTAATTATCTTAGCCTGATTTACCCAGAAAGCAAAGACTTATATGCTGCTACCGTTTTTAAAGATAGGGAGCAGGCATGAGAAAGGGATGGAGGGAGAGATCATACAAGGGCACAGAGTACCCTACAGAGCGTCTTGTGAGGAAGGATCTCTTCAGAGAACATGTAGAAGTGACTGCTTTTCAGGAAAGTCTGCCTGAAGGAGAAAGAAGAAAGAATTTATCTGTCTGCTATAGTTTCCTACTGGTCAAGTGCAATAATTTCCCCGTATTTCCCAGTTGCTGATGAGTGAGCACCAAGCAGATCCCCACAAGGTCTGGTCCTCAGCATCCATGTGGAATCCCCAAGGTAGAAGGCACAAGGTATATAGAATGGGCATGTGGCATTGGGCCACTGGGCTGTGTCCACGTATTGTTGGTTGTAGTCTATGCAGTGTTGGTGAAGCCACCACTGGAGTTAGAGTAAGTGACCAGAGACCTTAGAGATGGTAAGACCAAGAGGATTTGAAGGCAGAGCATAAGAGGTGTCTAAACACTCACCAATTATAATATACTTACTTTGTATGAAGGAACCAAAACCCAAAGTAGAAGATGTCCAAGATTATGGAGCTTAATTAGTGGGACCCAAAAGCCAGGAGCTTGTAAATCCCTCTCTGGTGCCTTTTTACTCTTCTGTGCCACTTCTCTAGATAATGCAATATGTAATTTACATGCACAATTGTGACTCATCCTCTCATAGTAGAGTTTCCAATGTCTCCTACACATAGTGCCTCATAGACTCACTGAAATATTGTTTAGGAGGGCTTTTCTGGCTTACTTGGTTTCCTCTAAAAACCAAAACAAACCCAAACCAAAACCTGCTACCCCAGAACCAGAGAACAGATTAAAATCCATGAATATAGAATCTGAAGGAAAGACACTCCAATTAATGTTAAACCTGTAGGTAGGTGCTTTTGCTTCTTGCCTAATGATCTTACATATGTCTAATTAACACTTAAATGTGATAAAATCTTTCAGCAAAGAACTTGAGGAAGCCAATGTCCTAACTTCTGAAACCATGAATCTTTTCATAGAACATAGTAGAACACACGTTTCTCCCATGTTCAAGTGGAATTGTTTTTAGTCAGGGGAGTTTACCTAAGTGTTCTTTATGTATGCATATCTGAATTCATATGTTGACCCAAATCTAACATGGCTTGTGTGAGAATAGCTATCAGATGAAGATGTCTCTACAGAAAGGTTGATGTGCTCTGATTCAAAATGATAACATAATTATTTCACTCTCATGCCAAAGGATTACAAAGCAATATGGTTATATAACACTATGTTGAAAATCTTCATACCCTTTTAAAAGAATGTATTCTTATAACTGAGGGAAGAAAACAAGATTCAATTCATGTTTTATTTTAAATCTTATTATTTTGAATATCTAATTTGTAATAAGTTTATTCACAGGGTTCTAAAATCTGTTTCTTTAACAGAATAAAGTGCTTGTGGTAATGGTTATGTCAGTCTTTATGAATATAAGCTGTATTATAATAGGTATTCAGCTTCCAGCAGCACTATTTTTCCTGAGACTCATGCATTTTTCATTGTCTAGTCATTCTGAATTTAAAGTGGATAGGATGTCCTTTTAAATGCATAAACAAAGAAGATGAAAATGTGTATAATAGTCTCCTCTCAATTTCTGCTACTAAAATTATAGGACCTGTGTTTCCTATGTTAGGATGCATCTGGTGTGTTATTCTATATATTGCATGAATAACCAACAGTTCCCTGTGCAGAATTCCACTCAGCACCATATTTAGCATCATTTTTGCAAGATAGCACCTTACCAGGCTTGTTCAGAAAGGCAACAAGAAATAAAGCTTGTTAATCTCAGTGTCTAACTGGAAAATGGAATACAGTAAAAACAAGGTTTGCTTTGTCTTTCAAAACTAGTAGTTTTTCAAGACAAGATTAGCAGTGATCTTTCAAATCTTCTATGATTTTGCCCTTTTTCTTTACAAATATTTGTTCTCTCATAAACATGTTTATTCATTCTGTGTTTATTGAGCATCTATTTCCTTTCCACCCAGCAATGCTCAAGGCACCAGGAACATAGAAGCGAATACAATACATTCCCTTCTTTTCAGGAGCTTATGAGTTACACTATATGGTGAGTAAAATAGAGATAGGAGCATGTAGATGAGGGCACTTAACTCAGCTTCAGGGAGCAGGGAGTAACCAAACGGAGACTTTCTGGGGAAGATAGGTCTTAAGATTATGAAGAGTTAGGTGAAGGGACTACAGATCTACTGTGGTGGTTACCTATGGTCAAAAGTATAGTTCAGAGGGATAAGGCGATGATAAATAAACTGAAAAGATCCTAAAACAGAGAGAGTGGTGGGGAGAACATTCTGTGAAACAAATCACCAAAAGGATTTGTCCGGTGGTTAAAGACAACACAAGAGAATTTGATGAAATGAAAATGGCAAGGGTGTGGAGATGGAATTAACAGAGTTTATTATCTAGGTCAACATCTAGATTTTTTTATATTTTTATTTATTTACTTATTTTGCTTTGGTGACTCTGGTAACAGATGTGTAGACTACACTAGCTATAGTATTTAGCTTTCTGTGGCTGGGAAAGAACTCATAGTGAAAGGCTCCTTCCATTCCTTCCTGTTTTTACAAGTCACGTTTATTAGCATGACTGATAAAACAATAATTTGCATTCTGTATCAAATCATACCAGAGCAGCTAAATGACATGGTCACTAATTAAAAGCAAAAACCGATTACTGGAGATTTGCTGCTTTGTTTGGCTAAAGAAACAAGTGTAAGCCTGTGTTGACCTCCTGTTGAAAGGCACACATTATAGAGGTCTTAGTGGAAGAGTTTTCATTAGTCATTCTGGCTGGCTTTTTTCGTCTTCACCTTACTCAGAATATTCCTGGAACCTAACAACTTAGGTTTCTAGCACTGTGCACTCTGCCTTTGTGAGGGAAACCACTTTTTTTTCTTTTCTTTTTTTTTTTTTTTTTTTTGGCAGCCTAGGGTGGTATAGCATAGTAATTAAGATGTTGGGAATTTGAGTCAAATAACCTGGTTTCCATCCAAACTCTTCCCCGTTTCCCCATGCTAGCTCTGTGATCTTGGGCTGTTTGCTTAACCCCTCTAAGCATCAATTTACTTATCTATAAAAATTTAATTGTGAAATAGTAATATCTGTCATAAGCAGTTTTATGTAAGCCTAATGATAACAACAAAGCAAAAACCTATAGTAAACATACAAAAGGTAAAGAGAAAGGACCATAAGCATACCACTACAAAAAGTCATCAAACCACAAAGGAAGAGAGCAGGGACAAAGAAAGAAACAGAGAGAACTGTGAAGACAACCAATGAGAAATTAACAAAATGGCAATAAGTACACACCTATCAATAACTACTTTAAGTGTAAATAGACTAAATTTTTTAATCAAAAGACACTGGGTGGCTGATTGGTTAAAAAAAAAAATAAGACCCATCTTTATGTTGCCTATAAGGGACTCAGTTTAGATATAAGGTCACACACAGACTGATAACGAAGAGACAAAAAAAGATATTCCATGCAGATAGAAATCACAAGAGACCTGGAGTAGATGTGCTTATGTCAGGCAAAATGGAGTTTGAACCAAAGACTATAAGACCCAAAGATGGGCATTACATAATAATAAGGTGGTCAATCCAACAAGAGGATATTGCATTTGTAAATATTTATGCACCCAACATAGAAGCACCTAAATATACAAAACAAATACTAATAGACCTAAAGGGAGAAACAAACACCAGTATGATAATAGGGGATTTTAATACCCCACTTATATCAATGGATAGATCATCCGGAGACAAAATCAATTAGAAAACATTCACCTTAAGTAACACATTAGATCAGATGGACGTAACAGTTATATATCTGGAATATTCCATCCCAAAGGGACAGAATACACATTATTCTCCAGTACAATTAGAATATCTTGTAGGATAAAGGGCCTGGGTCGCTCAGTTGGTTAAGCATCTGACTCTTGATTTCGGCTCATGTCATGATCTCAGTTTCATAAGATCGAGTCCCGAGTAGGGTTCTTCGCTGACAGCACCAGAGCCTGCTTGGGATTCTGTCTCTCCCTTTCTCTCTCTGCCCCTCCCCAACTCATGCGTTCTCTCAAAATAAGTAAATAAACATTTAAAAAAAGAGAATAGGGCACGTGGGTGGCTTAGTTGGTTAAGCATACAACTCTCAGTATTGGCTCAGGTCATGATCTCACAGTGGTGGAATCAAATCCCACATCAGGCTTTGTGCTGAGCATGGAGCCTGCTTGGGACTCTTTCTCTCCCTCTCTCTGCCCCTCCCTCACTCTCGTGCTCTCTTTCTCAAAATAAACTGAGAAAAAAAAAAAGAAAAGAACATTTTCTCGGATAGATCGTATGTTAGGCCACAAAACAAGTCTTAATAAATTTAAGAAGATTGAAATCACATCAAACATCTTTCCTGACCCCAATAGTAGAAAGTTTTTATATGAAGAAAAGTGGAAAATTCACAAATATGTAGTGATTAAACAAGATGCTACTGAACAACCAACAGGTCAATGAAGACAGAAAAAGTAAAAAAAAAAATACCTTGAAGCAAATGAAAACAGAAATATACATACCAAAATTTGTGGGATGCAGCAAAAGCTGCTCTAAGAAGGAAGTTCGTGGCAATAAGTGCCTATCTCAAAAAACCTTTTGAAAGATATTTCAAAAAAACCTTCAAAAAAGAAATGTTTCAAATAAACAACCTGACTTTATACCTCAAGAACTAGAAAAAGAATAAACAAAGCTTGAGGGAAATAAAGGAAGGAAAGGAAGGAAATAAAGATTAGAGCAGAAATAAATGAAATAAAGACCAAAAAGGCAATGGGGAAAATCAGTGAAACTAAGAGGTTGTTCTTTGAGAAGATAAACAAGATTGACCAACCTTTAGTTATACTTATGAAGAAAAAAGGACAGAGAGCTTAAATAAAATTAGACATGAAAGAGATTTTACAGCTGATACCACAGAAATGCAAAGGATCATAAGAGATTGCTATGAACAATTATCTGCCAACAAATTGGACAAACTAGAAAATTGGATAAATTCCTAGAAACATACAACCTACTAAGATTGAATCATGATGAAATATAAAATCTAAACAGACTAATTACTACTAAGAACATTGAATCAGTAATCAAAAACTTCCCGACAAACTAAAGTCCAGAACCAGATGGCGTCACTGGTAAATGCAGTCAAACATTCAAAGAAGAATTAAACCAGTCCTTGCTCAAGCTCTTCCGAAAAATAGGAGGGAACTCTTCCAAACTCATTTTATGACGCCAGTGTTACCCTCATACCAAACCATACAAGGATGTCAGAAGAAAAAAAAAATTACAGGCCAATATCTCTGATGAACATAGATGCAGAAATCCTCAACAAAATGTTAGAAAACCAAATTCAACAGTACATTAAAAGGATTACACACCATGATCAAGTGGGATTTATTCCAGAGATGGGGATGGCTCAACACCTGCAAATCAGTGCGATACAGCACATTAACAAATGACGGAGAGAACTCATATGATCATAGTAATAGATACAGGAAAAGCATTAGACAAAATTTAGCACTCTTTTATGATAAAAACTCTCAACAAAGTGGCTGTAGAGGGAACATAACTCCACATAATAAAAGCCATATGTGGCAAGCCCTACTCGACAGTGAAAAGCTAAAAGCTTATCCCCGAAGACGAGGATGCCTACTTTTGCCACTTTTATTAAACACAATATGGGAAGTCCTGGCCAGAGTAATTAGGCAAGCAAAAGAAATAAAAGGCATCTGAATAAGAAAAGAAGTAAAATTGTCACTATTTGCAGATGACATGATATTATATATAGAAAACACTAAAAACTACATCAAAAACTGTTACAACTAATAAATGAATTCAGTAAAGTTGCAGGCTACAAAATCAATACACAAAAATGTGTTGCATTTCTTTGTGCTAATAGTAAACTATCACAAGGAGAAATTTTAAAAATCCCATTTACAATTGCATTGAAAACAATAAAATACCTAGAATAAATTTAACCAAGGAGATGAAAGACCTCTACTGAAAACTATGAGACATTAATAAAATTGAAGAAGACACAAATAAAAGGAAAGATTATTTTGTGCTCATAGATCGAAAGAGTCAATATTGTTAAAATGTTCATACTATCCAAGACAATATACAGATTCAGTGCATTCTCTATCAAAATTTCAATGACATTTTTCAAAGAAATAAAACAAATAATTCTAAAATTTGTATGGAACCACAAAAAAAAAACAATTAAAAAAAACCCAATAACCAAAGCAATCTTGAGAAAGAACAAAGCTAGAGGCATCATGCGTCCTGATTTCAAACTTCATTACAAAGCTTTAGTGATTAATACAGTATGGTGTTGGCATAAAAACAGACACATAGATCAGTGGAACAGAATAGAAAGCCCAGAAATAAACCAACACATATATGGTCAACTAATTTACAATAAACGAGACAAGAATATACAATGGGGAAAGACTGGACAAAAGAACGAAACTTGACCACTATCTTATACACAAAAATTAACTCCAAATCCATTAAGGACTTGAACATAAGACCCAAAACCATAAAACTCCTAGAAGAAAACATAAGAAGTAAGCTCCTTCACACAGATTTTGGTGATGGTTTATTTCAATCTGACACCAAAAGCAGAAGCAGTAAACACAAAAAGAAGTGAGACTACATCATACTAAAAAGCTTCTGCACAGGAAAGAAAACTACAAACAAAATGAAAAACAGCCTACAGAATGGTAGAAAATATTTGCAAATCATCTATCTGATAAGGGGCTAATATCCAAAATATATAAAGAACTCATAAAACTCAACGTCAAAAATACAAACAATCCAATTTAAAACTGGACAGAGGATCAAAATAGACATTTTTTCAAAGACATGAAGATGGCCAACAGGTACATGAAAAGATATTCAGCATCATTAATTATCAAGGAAAGGTAAATCAAAACCACAATGAGGTATCACCTCATGCCTGTTAGAATGGTTATTATTGTAAAAAGACAAGACATAAGTGTTGGCAAAGATGTGGCGAAAAGGAAACCTTTGTGCACTATTGGTTGGAATGTAAATTGGTGCAGCCACTGTGGAAAACAGGGAAGTTCCCCTCGCAAAATAAAAATAGAACTACCATATAATCTAGCAATTCCACTTTCAGGTATTTATCTGAAGAAAATAAAAACACTAATTAGAAAAGATTTCTGCACCCTTATGTTCATGTTCGTGTTCATTGCAGTGTTATGTTCAATAGCCAAGATATGGAAACAACCATAAGCCATCAATGGATGGGTGGTTACGAAGTTGTGGTGTGTGTATTGTGGTGTGGGCCGTATTATTCAGCCATGAAAAAGATGAATTCTTGCCATTTGCGACAACATAGATGGATCTTAAGGGCATTATGCTAAATGAAATAAGTCAGACAGAGAAAGGCAAATACTGTATGATCTCTCATATGTGGAATTTTTTTATCTATTAAAAAACAAGCACATAGATAAAGAGAACATATTGGTCATTGTCAGAGCTGCGGGGGTTGGGGGTTGAGAGAAAGGAGGGAAAGGGGTCAAAAAGTAATGAGGAAAAAAAAGACAAGTTGAGAGGGAGAGATCTTTGCAAGTGCTTATAATCACATTTTTCCCTGCTTTTAGAACAAAGGACCCCCATTTTTATTTTTTACTAGGGCCTGGAATTATGTAGCCAACCCTATTTCTACTTGAAACTGAGTTCCTTAAGATCTGGACACATGCTTATTCATCATACTATTCTGTGTGTAGCATAATATCTGGCATTTATTAGATAATAAACAATGCTTTTTGAGATAATATTTATTAATTTGATTTATGGTATATGTGTGTGTATCTATAAAACTCTAAATATCTACATATTTATGTTGATATATTTATAAAGTATAAATTAATAGAAATATATACTGTGAATGTATAATTATATATGCAGTGGACAGATAGGTACAAAATGTTTAGAAAACAGGTTTTCTGTTAGAAAACAGTTATTCTGTATTAAGGGTCTACTGTTTCCGTTCCTTTTAATTTAAAGGGTTATTAATTCAAATGCTAGTGTAATCAATACTGTATTTTAAAAACTATAAAAAGTAAATTAATATCTAGCAAGTGGATTCATTGCACCATAAGCTTTCAGAATGTGCCCAGTGACACCACATTTCTATAAGAAATAAATACAAAAAGTAGTACCTGCCTTATAAGGTTATTATGAGGATTAAATAAGATAGTATATATAAAGCTAAAGCCCAGGACTTGGCACAGGCTTAGAACTTATTAAATATGAATTATTATTGTTATTTCACCGTAACTAGCCTCATTTTGTAGTAAGTTATTTGGGAACTCAGCTCCAAAGTCTTGGTTAGTAGTTCGCCAATGACAAGGACTATGTCTTACTCATCTTTGAGTACATAGTGCCTGACATGTAGAAGGCTGTTTTATAGTATACTGGTACATATACATCAGAAAACTAAAATTTGATTCCCTTACATAAGTAATCAGTTATTTTTGGTGGCTTGATTTTGTTCAGGAAAGGCACAGGATATTGCCAAATTTTGAATACGATGGTTATAATTTAAGCAGCTGTAGGAATTCCCATGTTGTGGCCATTTTTAACCTTATTTTCTCAAGGAGATATACTCCATACCCACTCTTCTCTGGTCGACATACTCAGCATTGAGAGTAACCAATTAGTTGTAACTCTCCCTATTTCTTTTCCACTTCAGGATGTAAGTTATTATGCAAATAATCAAGAGTGACCTCATGAGAGGATAATCATGAATCCACTCTAAATTAAATTGTAAATCAGTTTATACATTATTATTTTAGCTCTCATCATAATTATTGTGTTTTGTGGTGACTAGATCAGACTTCTTCAAAGAATTCTTTGAATTCTCCAAAATTCTTCAAAGTCAGCACTTTTATATCTTAGGACTTCCTGTCCATTTAGTCACAGCTAACTATTCCCTCTGTGGAATTCTCTGTTTCCTTGGTTTCCATAATACCAGTATTGCTCTGCTACTCTCCACTCTGCGAAAACTGGTCTTTCAAAGGCTAGCAGTGACTACAAATTATCTTCTCCCAGTACACATTCTCTCTGTCCTCTAAGCAACATTCAGTATTACAACTACCTTCTCCATGAAAGTCTCTGTTCCCTTGCTTTCCCTGACAGCAAGAGCTTTCCTTGTCTTTCCCTTAACCTTCTAACCACTTTTGACTCCAATGATGTGCCTCTTCTTTTCCCTTAACCCCAATGTGGGGATTCCCCAAGGATTTTTTCTAGACTTCTTATTCTCTCTTCCTTGGCAATATCATCCGTTTCTGGTACTTGAGCCATCCATCACTTTTAGGTGTATAGCTTCTGCATATTTATCTCCTGGTTGTTCTCCCTATCCAACTCTTATCTCTTGTTGCAAATACTGCTGGATCATTTGGAAGCTCATCTGGCAGCTCAGATTCAATATACCAAAGTTTTTTGTTATCTTTCCACTCAAACCAACTCCTTATCATGATTTTTGTTAGTGGGTATCACACTTCTCTGTTAGGCTGCCTTAAAAACTTTTGAATTAATTCTGGTACTTCTCTTTACCTCTGCCTTTCTTTTTTACTATGCTTTCAATTCGGCAAAACTGTTCAGTGTTGCCTAGGCCTGCCTCTGCCCCGTCTTTGAATTCTTCATTCACTACTTCTTCTGAATGGTATTGTCCAGCAATAGGTGCAGTAAATAAAGAACATTATATAGACTTCACTGTCTGGCAGAGGGAAACAGGGTAAAATCAGTAATTATAATACAAGATAGAGAAATGAAGGAGAAGCAACCCAGGGAAGACTTCTTAAAGGGGGTAACATATGAGCCAAATCTTAAAAGATGACTAGGAGTCAGACTGATAAAGGCAGGAAAAACATTCTAGAAATAATAACACATGCAAAGGAATGCCAGCAAAGAAGACTATGACTTATTGTTGAGGTGTAAGTCGGACTGGAGCTCTGGCTTCATGGGGAAATGAAAGCAGGAAGTAAAGCTCCAGAGGTATTAAGAGTGGAGGGAAGGCACGTAGGGCCTTGTTTTCAGTTACCTGATGTTCCATAATGAACCACCACAAATATTATGCCCTAAAACGATAGCCATTGATTATTTCTCACAGTTCTCCAATTGGGCAACAGTCTCTGGGGATGGCTCATCTCTGCTCCACGTGGCATAGGCTGGTACAGCTCCAATGGGGCAGGAGGATCCAGGACCCTCACTTACATGTCTGGTGCTTCAGCTGGGGTGACATTGGCTGGCTGGGTTTCTCTTTTTCTTTACACATGGTGACTCAATATTCAGCAACCTAGGTTCTTTACATGTAAGCTGTATCTGCAGAGAGAGAAAAGTGGAAGCTGTGGAACTTCTTCTGGATTAGTCTGGAAGTCACATGACATCCTTACCCCTACATCCTGTTGGTCAAAATAAGTCACAAGAGGAGATCTGCTTCTAGAAAAGGAGAAGTAGATCCCATCTCCCTTTGGGAGGAGGAGCATGAATGCAGACAGATGAGAGGAAATGTTGGCAGCCATGTTTCTGGATCATGTATCATAAGCCTTATAGATCACTGCATTTTGTAGGGTACCATTATAGGATTCTAAGCAGCAGACTGACATTGTAGAATATACGTGTAAAAATATCTCTT
The DNA here is from genome assembly GCF_016509475.1 of Prionailurus bengalensis. Classification (NCBI taxonomy): domain Eukaryota; kingdom Metazoa; phylum Chordata; class Mammalia; order Carnivora; family Felidae; genus Prionailurus; species Prionailurus bengalensis. The sequence continues at coordinate 106,538,418 of NC_057349.1, forward strand.
TGATCCCTTTATAAAGATTGAGTTCAGGGGTCAGGCCCAATACCTGGAAACAGGGCAACCAAGGAGAAGCCTCTACCAGTATGTTACAGGTTATCCTCAGGAAAGCCTTTTCTATGGGCCCTCATGCCTTGCTCCAGTTTTCCTCCTCTTTGAAACAAATGGAATGACCAAAATGTGATAGATGCCTTTTTCTTTTTTCTTTTTCCTTTCTTTCTTTTTTTTCTTATTTTTTAAACATTTACTCTTTTATTTTATTAATGTAGAGAGAGAGAGAAGGAGGGGGGACAGAGGGAGAAACAATCTCAAGCAGGCTTCATGCTCAGCATTGAGCCTGATGCAGGGCTCAATTCCGTGACCCTTAGATCATGACCTGAGCTGAAATCAAGAGTTGGATTCTTTTTTTTTTTTAACGTTTATTTATTTTTGAGACAGAGAGAGACAGAGCATGAATGGGGGAGGGTCAGAGAGAGAGGGAGACACAGAATCGGAAGCAGGCTCCAGGCTCCGAGCCATCAGCCCAGAGCCCGACGCAGGGCTCGAACTCACAGACCGCGAGATCATGACCTGAGCTTAAGTGGGACGCTTAACCGACTGAACCACCCAGGCGCCCCAAGAGTTGGATTTTTAACCGACTGAACCATTCCAGCACCCCATTCTTTTTTCTTGTTTTAAGCAAGACACAACTAAGGTATCTGTCCAGGACTCTGTGCCCCTTCCAGAAAGATGGATTCGCATCTGCCATGGGGGAGGAAATATGTAACATCACATATCCTCTGACTAATTTTTTTATGTTTAGAGATAATATTCTTTGCTTATTTTATATTGCTGTTTCTATAAATAAACCAGGAAAGTCAGATGAGACTTTTGGAGAAGGCAGAATCCTCCTTTATATTTCCAGGGGCTCTTCCTGTGTCAGATCCTGTAGATTTATGTGATCATAAAGCCCATATGGGTGCTTTATTTCTATGCATAATGAACCCCTTGACTCTTGCCCCTAGTCCTTACTACAGTGCTGTTCAATGCCTATTTAAAAGCCACAGAAAATATTTACAGAATTTGAAATGTTTTATTATATCACCTCAGTAACTAAATTTGCTTCATGAATAACTTTTTTAACATGCAAGCAATAGTATCTTGTGTAGAGGAGAGTGAAGACTAATGCTTATCAGTCTTTACTAGAGCAAAGTAAGATCCAAAATCTGGGAACGGAGAGGAGATGGTCCTCCTGGATTTTCTGGGGTTTGTACAGCCCCTTCCCCTAAGTGTTCCTGGATTCCAGATTTCAATCTATAAACAAAAGAGTCTCTCATTATTGGTATGAGAACCTGAAGATAAGTTTACAGTATGGCGCCTCTTTGTCAGCGTGCAAGTGTTCTGTCGGGTTTCTGAACACTTAGTGAGTGCTATGGTGGGCATCACCGACGATGTTAATTTCCTCCAAGACTCCAGAGTCCTGTGGCTAGAAGCCAGGATCACTTGGAGAGATTTGGTCCCAAATCCCAGCTTTGCCACTTCCTCGTTACATGACAGTGAACAAATTCCTTAACTCCTGTAAACTTTGTTGTTGTTTTTTTCCTCTTTAAAACCTCACTAATAATTGCACCCTGCTCATAGGGTTGCTGTGATGGGTGAAAACAAATACTATTTATTGCACCTAGCCTAGTGAATGGCACAAGTACTCAATGAATTTTAACTGTTATTGTTTCAATGGACTTCCTGCTGATCTTCACTGTTTCCTTTATTTTTTCCAGGGAGATGTTAATCTCTGTGGCTCTGGGCCAGGTGTTATCCCTTCTTATTTGTGGAATTGGCTTGACCAGCAAGTACCTGTCAGAAGATTTCCATGCCAATACACCAGTCTTCCAGAGTTTCCTCAATTACATCCTTCTCTTCTTGGTCTATACCACCACACTAGCCGTCAGACAAGGTAAGCATGCAAAAACCTATATGTAGCTTGGAATATAGCTGGGTTCCTTTTTTATAGACATCTAGAAGAATGATGAGCCATGACTAAATTAACTTTTTGTCACAGCATCATAAGACAATTCAAAACCTCAACTCTTGCTTTTCTATTTTGCAGTAATAAAGCAAACAAAATGAATAAATAAATCACAAAGAAGCATAAATTATGTGAATTCAGCAGGAAATAGGAAACGCATGTATAGGCAAAATGTACAATTGCTCACTATTTGAATTTCTGTTAACATCCCTTATACCCCTGGACTGTGGAAAGGCCTGATGCAGCTGTCCTCAGTAATGCTAGTCCTCAGAAATCCAGGGGAATTACAGACAAATGTATGTTCTTTGGGAAAGTGTCACAAGAAAGATAAAAATAGTAAACACAAACAACTCTAGTAATAATAAAAGAGAAAAGAAAGGAAAGAAAACTACAATTGGTCAGATGAGATGTTCTGTCTAAACTTCAAATAGCTAAAGCAAGAAAACAAGTCCTCCAAGAATCAATGCAAGAAAAACTTTTTATTTGGCAATTGCAGTTGAAATCTTTGGGGGGTGTATTTCTGGGGAGAGTAATTCAGATCCTTATGATTATACCATTGAATCTGGTGTAAACACTCTTTTTTATTCCTTTGGCATGGAGATAGCCAACAATTCATCCCTAGAAGCTGTTGAATGTGAAATATGCATTGAAAAATAACCATTAACATGTTTGAAGATAATTTTATACCTTAATAATAAATAAGAATATAGGAATAGCTATATTCATCAATTCTAATAGTCATACTTTTTTGAAACTTTTATAAGAACTGTAAGAGTATTTCATTTTTACACTTCCTTATTTAAATGGCCATCCAGAATAATATTGCTTAATTATAACTATGTGGCCAATTCTAGATTTTATTCAGTTGGGACTGAATTCCAGTTTAACTTTGGAGTTGTTTAAAGTATTGGAATTCGTTTGAAACTTATCAAAAAATTGCATTATCGGTGTTTGTTTGTTTTTTAATTTAATATCAGTAGACATTAATCTGAGAATAAGCATCTGACTTCGGCTCAGGTCGTGATCTCACAGTTCGTGAGTTTGAACCCCACGTCAGGCTCTGTGCTGACAGCTCGGAGCCTGGAGCCTGCTTCAGATTCTGTGTCTCCCTGTCTCACTCTCCCCCTCCCCCATTCACACTCTGTCCTTGTCTCTCTCTCTCTCAAGAATAAATAAACATTAAAATTTTTTTTAAAAAAAATAATATTTCAACTAAAACCTCAGGCTACAGAAGCTATAGACATTGAGTCTGACTTATATTTCCTCAGGGTGATATATGGAGGCTAACAGTTTGAACACTACAAATGCAAACAAGAAAACCCACAAAAATCATAGGGAAGTGGTGAGGAAAAAAGTAAATCAAGCCAATCTAAGAAACAGAGAGAAAATTTCACTGTCATAGGTACAAACAGGAAAGCGTAGAAAACTAAATGGAGCAAAAGACCTAAAGTTTATAACAGTACCTTCTATCAAGACTCCATAATGTGCCAAACACTATGTATCTCCTTTATTATCTCCTTTATTTCTTCAATCCAAAGAAATAGGTATTATTATCCAAAATTTTGTAAATTAGGAAACGGTGCCTCTGTGTCCAGAACTTGCTCCAGGCTGTAGAACTAGGAGCTGTAAGGCTCATGCTAGGCCAGGTCATGTGCCTCCCTGGACTCCCTGAACCCCATGTGGGGTCTAGGGGAGGCCGGAGGAAGAAAAGATACTTTTGAACAAATGGAGGATTTTTGCTTGAAATTCAAAACCCTGAATAAGAAAATAGCACTGGTGCAAGGTCTAGCGAGGCACAACAGCGAAGTCAAGAAAATGTGGTCTCAGTTTTGGGTGGGGAGGGTAGATGGTGGTGGGGAGTGGGGGTGAGGTGGGGAGAGACACAACTGGCAAGAGGCCGAGGACTAGGACAAGGAATTCGGAGGCTCTTTGGAGAGAAGACTGAAGAGAGCCTGAGGGAATTTTGTTTATCCCAGTCAGTGATGTCCAGAAGCAATGTCTCAGATACCCTATCCAGAGATTTCTGCCATTGCCTCAGATTATCACTAGATTCACTGACATGGCTTTATTTGGGTGTTTACTCATGATGTTTGTTTTAATCTTCATCTTTAGAAGTTTTAATAGGCTGGCATTAAGCTAACATCTGGAAACCAACATAGTAATTACATTAATTTTGTATAGGCTGATTCCATTCTATGTTCTAGAGACATAATGATCTCTTTCCTTGTGCACCTCAAGATTTGAGAGGGAATGAACAACAGAGCGAAGAGGGGGAAAGGATGGAAAGTCTGGTGTGTGCAAGGGAGCTGCTCTCACAACCACAATTTCTTTTCCTTTCCTGGTGCTCTCTGACCGCTCCTCCCAGAAGGGTGCAGATTAGGACTGAGCAAAATTACTGTCTTTCCAATTCTCCCAGCACAGACGTCACCTAACCTGACTGGGCCACCATTTAATTTGACACACCTTAGGCCACAAAACTGCAAGAAGTTAGTCTCGGGAATGTATATATGTGTGTGTGTGTGTATATATATATATATATATATATGTATAAATGTATATATATATATATATGTATGTGTATATATATATGTGTGTGTGTGTATATATATATAATTATTTATTTATTTATTTATTTATTTATTTTTTGAGACACAACATAAGCTTGGGAGGGGCAGAGCGAGAAGCAGAGAGAGGATCTGAAGTGGGTTCTGTGCTGATAGGCTGACAGCAGCAAGCCCAGGGCTGGAACTCATGAACCGTGAGATCATGACCTGAGCTGAAGTCGGACATTCAGCCGACTGAGCTACCCATGCACCCCATCGGGAATGTATTTTTAAACAAATATTTCCTTATCATTTTAACCATACAACTTCTAAAAAGTTATGATCGTCTCATGTGATTACAATGTGATAAATGCAAGAAGCCCTTCAAGAGCCTTCAGGTTGGTATTATGGCAAAAGCCTTGTGGAAATTTGACTTCAAAGTTAAACTGAGTTCTCTTTATCAGATGCTCACTGAACCAGTGACCAAAGACTCTGAAGCAACAGGTTCCAGTACAAATTCCAACATAACTCTGGTTCAGGCTGGAGTTTTGAACTTGTCCCTGATTATTAAATTGGTTCCCAAAAAAGTGTGATTCCGTCCTTAAAAACTTTGTCTTGTTGAACAAGTTTTATGTCTGACCCTTTCCTTGATTGGTACTAGGTTGTTATTACAGATGTTCCAAAATTCAAAAAGTTTTTGCTGTTCATAGCAAAGAGCTTCAGTAATACCACTTTATAGAAAAAAAATGTACTTCAAACAAGTAGTTGCATTGACGCAGCAGCAAGTTTGAGAATTTAGCTATAATAAATATATATAATATTTATTTATATTTATATATATAATAAAAATTAGCTAAAATAAATAAAGTGGTTAAGAGTAACCACTTTAGAGAAGTTATTCAGGCAATTGAAATGTCCTCATTGAAGTGATGCCTGAAATCCAAACTCATGCTGTGTGTACCTAGTTGGGCATCATGAATTGTAAAGAAAAACTCAGTTCTCTTCCTGTGTCTTCCCTTTACCCTCACACTATCACCACACTTAACACACTTTTGTGACTGAATGCCTGGTGTTTTTCATACCAAGCAATTCTGTGACATCAGCTGGGTGTCCTACAGTCAGCCCAGGTTCTGACACTGTCTACCTGGAGATAGTGTCAAATCCCATAAGTTAAGAGCTTGGCCTCACATGACTGCCCCTCTCACTTCAGATGCTAATTGCAAGTCTGGGTTGTAGCCTCTGCTTCTGACTAATGGACTGTAAATCAGAGGTTCCTACAGCTTCCTTCTTGAGTTTGATTAATTTAGTAGAGTGGTTCACAGGACTCAGGAAAACAGTTCATTACTGTTTATCAGTATATTATAAAAGAATATGATGAATGATATACATGAACATCCAGATGAAATAGATGAGTTGCACAAAGTACAACTCATGCCTGTCTGCATAGGCCACTCTTTCCATATCACCATGTATTTATTCATCAACCCTGAAGCTCTCTGAATCCTCTACGTTAGACATTTTTATGGAGATCATTATGTAGGCATGATTGATCATTAACTCCATTTCCAGCCCCTCTCACTCTCTGGAGAATGGAGAGATGGGGCTGAAAAATCCAAACTTCTAATCATGGCTTGGACTTTGTGGTAACCAGTCCCTATCCTGGAACCGAGCAAGAGTAACCTCATTAGAACAAAAGTTATGGCTATCATCCTGGAAATCCCAAGGGATTTGGGAACTCTGTGTCAGGAACCAAGGTCAAAGACCAAATATTAGAACAAAAGATGCTCCTAAGTACTCTTATTAGGAAATCACAAGGGTTTTTGGAGCTCTGTGCCAGGAACTGAGGGCAGAGACCAATATATATTTTCTATTATCTCACAGTAATATAACTAGGAAAGTATAGTGAACCTCCCAGAAACTGATGGATTTTCCTGGGAAATTCTTCCATCCAAGTACTAACCAGGACCGACCCTGCTTAGCTTCCGAGATCAGACGAGATCGGGCGCGTTCAGGGTGGTATGGCCGTAGACTGCCTGGGAAATTCTCAAAAGAAGACTCTTCCTCATGTCTACTTTTTTTCTTAAAATTCCATGCAATGCTAGCTGAAATCAGGAAGCAGAGAAACACAAAAAGCAAAGACTATGAACAAGAAGAAAGAAGAACAGGATGGGGTCTAACTAAAGCCCAGCCATTCTCACATTTATGTTGTAGAAGTGAGAAATGTGACAGGCTTTTAAAAACAAAGGTGAAGATAGGATATCAAGGAAAAAAAATATGTTATTAGACTTTCTACCCATAAAGTTCTCTTACCAATTATCTTAAGAATCCTGCTGCTTCCCAGAAGTACTTTCAGCAGCTCTTAAATAATAGATACCTATGGTTTCTCTTTTGGCAATTTTTAACTTCTGAGTGAATGTGAACAACAGTTTTTAAACAGCCAATAATTTCCTTCTTTTCTTCTTCTGCCAATTTTCCTCAGTTCCTATCTCTCTAATTCCTCTTTATTTTTTCATTCACAGTTTACTCTGTGATGGGGTAGGAAAGAATTGTGGGGCCAAGGCAGGACGCTTAAGGGGGGAGAAAACACTTTCAATCCATGTTTTCCTCCCTAAGGCATGGTGATGAAAAAAAAATGGATATCAGTAATGAAAGCACAAATAGAAAGAGAAGTATCTGCTTCATTTCATATACAGACCTTGGAAAGAAAAGAAATGTGGCCACCATAGATCATCATTAGATATATTCCTGGTGACTCATTTTATAAATTGGGCTTTTTCATTGAAAGATATTTTTATAAGCTCTTCCAATTTTGAATAAAAGACAAGCTTCCAGCTAAAAGCAATATGATGGGTTGTGCATGTATTTCGCTCTTCAGAAAATTCTTGGAACATAGACATTAAAGTATCTATTGAATCATTGATATATTTTTTTTATGTTAGTGTGAAAAAGAGACAGGTCTTTAATAGTACTAACAGAGCACTCATCAAAACATCACCATGTGTAATCCCTTTGACTTTTTCTAAAGAAAGAATACTGAAAAGTAAACACATGCCATACTTTTTATGAAAAATATACCCATTTTGAACATTAAATTCCAGAAGATAGAAATCCTAGTTCAAATTTCACTTTTAAGTGGGGAGGCTGAAAAATGAACTCTGTTCAGGTCTTTCAAGCACTTGCTCTCTCCCTGCCCGTCCTACCCACCATCTCCTTTTTCCTACCCAGGGCACTCAAGTAATGTAAGAGAGATGAAAGAAATACATAAAAATGACAGCTTTGTCTACACATAACAGCTAGATGCAATTCATGGCCCAATGGTCCAGTCCTATAGCCCTCAGCATTTTAAATGAAGATGCTTCTCGGAATTTGTGCCAAAAAAAGCATTTCTCCTTTTGGTGGTGGCTGGGGAAACATTAATCAGTAAGTAATTGTTACCTCTTCCCACACCAGACAGCCTTCATATTTGTTCTTTTCGGAAACACTGCACTTCTTACATACAATTACATAGGCTAAATTCTTAATTACCAATGTTGCAAGATTAAAAATATCTCTGTAATTAGAGGAAACGTAGGACTTCATACAAAATAATATAGACTTCTCACAGAGCCACAATGATGTCTTGGAAATAAGTATCTGGCATTTCACAGTCTATCAGATCTAGAGCACCCTGTGGATCTCATTTCCCTAATTCTGTTAATACTGCTGTGCCTCTGTGAATCTTTGCCCCTTGCCTTTATTGGAATGTTCTTTGACCCACACCATAGGAGGTCAACAACATGGGCCAGAGCAGTGAAAAAAGTTAAAGCAGGATCCAGGATTTTCCTCAGAGCCAAAGCTCAAGTTATGCTCACACATAGCTCAGTTTCCAATTCTCTGGATAACCTTTACTGTATCACTGAGAAGGACTTTGGGTTGGACTTTGGGTCAATGAGGAGAAGGAGTGGGTTGGCAGTATAAGAAAACACTTGGCAAGTGTAAATACTGAATTATTACTCCCTTGGAAGTTGTGGGGGCAAATACTACCGTCACTTACCTACGACTGGTGAGGTAATATTCATTGGAGCCTCTTAAAAATTCTCCCGTGTGGGAAATTACCTGGCAGACCTCCATTCCTATTCCTTATCAGGTTGCATTTATTTTTACTTAAGTATGATTGGAGTGTTCTAGTCCCCATAGTATAAAAAGGTTGTACTTTAGGAACTGAGGTGCTCAGATGAATCTTTGGTAGATGGGAATTATGATTATGTTGTTGGGGAAGAGAAAAGAAAAGGTGGGAACAGGGGAGGGAGGGAAGAAGAAAGGAATATACACAAACCATGCTGGGAAATTATTAGAGAAAATCACAACAGAAAGCTAGAATCTGGTTCTAGGAAGAGCAACTGAAACTCTCATAGACTGCTGCTGGGAATGCATAATGATACCACCACTTTGCAAAATGGCTTGGCAGTTTCTTATGAGGTTAAATATACACTTAAATATGACCCGTCAATCACACTGTCCCAAGAGAAATAAGAACATGATGTGCACACAGAGAACTATATACAAATGTCCATTGCAGCTTTGCTCATAATGGCCAAAAACTGTAAACAACCCAAATGCTCACCAGCTTGTGAAAGGATAAACAAATTGTGGTAAATTCATACAATGGAGTACCACTCGGCCATGACAAGGAATAAGCTACCGACACATGCAATGATATGGATTAACCTTAAAAGCATTATGATAATTTCAGGAAGGCAGACATGAAAACTCTGGTACTGTGTAATTAAATACTGGGTAATAATGTGATGTTCTGGAAAAGGCAAAACTATAAAGTGAGGAAATAGATATGTGGTTGCCAAAGCCTCAGAGTGGGAGGGGAGACTGACTGCAAAGGGGCACAAGGGAACTTTCCGGGTAATGGAAATGTTCTGTAGATGTTGATTGTTGTAGAGATTACAGGACTATATACATTTGTTAAAACCCTTCAAGCTATACACTTAAATGGATTTTACCACAGGTAAATTATACTTTAATACACCTGACCGAAGGCCAAACAAAATGAATGAAAAAGAATTAATTGACTCTTCACTATCCCTCCATGGTTACCATGATAAAATAATGTCTCGTTAGGCCCAGAGTTTCCAATAGGGAAACTATAGTAGCTATTCCTTCAATCACTTGTGGATATTAGGAGGTCAGCATTAAAACTTCTCACTTCATAGGGCATGCTTTTGGACTATAAGAATGAGTATCGTTTCCAAAAGAGGGAAAAAAAAACAAACCCTGCTCCAAGGACCTTGCTCATGTGACATAAACTGTTATTTATCAAGCTCATAACCCACTAAACAACGCAAAAATACACACACTGCATACATATGCAGCGCTGACAGGGTGAATCTGCACCAAATCAAGTCTTCCACAGTCTTAATCAAAGTTAAGAGTACCCAACAGAGCATGTCCTGTTTGTGCTCAAGTGGATGAATCTCAAATAGAGTGAGACCTTGCACAGAACTTTCAGTATCACTTAAATGACTTTTAGATGAAAGGAAAATGACATGAATGTGCAACACTGCTCCTCCTCTTAATGGATCATCTTATAAATGTACACGCATGCACACACACACTCTATACATCAAACCCTCCCTCATTCCCCATGCCAAATACTTCGCTTAAGGGATGCGCTTCTGATTCTTTCATTCCAAACAGCCCATAAGCTTGGAGGGAGGGATTGTCTCTCTGTCTTATCTGGAGTCCACGTTGACTGTTAATTCTGGAAATCTTTAAGCAGTCACCTATCCATGCTGAGAGCTGGCATAGAGCAACATTCATTCCTGGCACGAAGCTCCAGTGTTCATGTGGGAGACTGAAGGGTGGTTACAAGATGATAACTGTATTGCCTGAAGGAGATAAGTCCCCTTCTGCCAAAATAGTGCTTTGTATGTAATTAGTGTAAGAATTCAGAGGAATAGAGTTTATCCTTACAATCATCTTTCTCATTAAAAAAGAATCATAATGGAAGAACAAAGCAGTCCCTGCAGTGAGTTGAATTGCTTTCCCTAAGTTTTCATTAAATCAAAGACTCAGCAGTTAGCCATCTTGCAGACCCTACTGCAGTCTGCTACATGAGATTTGTGAGGCGGAAAAATGAAGCAAACCTTTTCTTTTTTTTTTTCCTTCGCAGGATTAGATTTGCAGTGTGGTTACTTTAGATCAGAATTCTCTGTGCATTTTTTGAGTATCTGGTTTCACTGGCTTCCATTTCTGAGATTTTGGAAGACCAGAAAGAAGATCATGTAACTCACCAAATTTAAATGTGGTGTTTGCAAATGGTGGGTTCTGACTGCAAGTTGGAGTGACTGTGCCCCTTCAGTGACTTATAGGAGGAGAAACATAAAGGAAATGACTTGAAGATAAAAGAAAAGATGATCAAAATTTATGTGTCTGACCATTTTGTTTTACCATTTCACACTTCGTTCTATAAAGTAGCATATTACTTTCTTTTACCTTGAACTAATTAGTCATGTCTAAGAAAATGCCCATCTGTAAGAATCATATTTAGGAATTACTACTTAAGTCCACTAAATTAAAATATAATTTTAAACAATTAGGGTCTAGACTTTTTCTGTTTCTCAGTTCAGTCCAGATGTAAGAGTCACTGCATCATCCTGGTAAGTTTCCATAACTTTTCTGTGTTGTTTTTCTTCAGTTTATATGTCAGGGTAATAAGAGCAACCACCTGACGGGTTTCCTGTGGACTAAATGAGGTGATGTATGGAAAATTTCTAGCACAGGATCAGGGTTATAGAAGCATTGAATACATATGATCTGCCATCATTGGCATTATATTGACTTAATAAATATTGATTCTCCTCCTTAGCAAGTTGGATTTTACACATGTAACCCTTAATTTGGATAAATTCCATCACGAGGACCCCGAAATTCATTAGCCATATTGCCGCGGTTGTGTTCTTCTTTTGTCACTGGATGTCACAGTAGGCACTGGTATGATTCATAGAAGGATCAAAAACAAGAGATATTTCAGATGTTTCCTCACCACTGTGGTGGCCAATGTGAGTAAGGGGACTCACTGATAGAATCATTACATTGGCGCACGACTCATTCTGAAATGCACTAGCCCAAGTTCCCCTGTCCCAGCGTGTAGAGTGGGGGTCTTTTGCCTGAGAAAGTCAAGCCAAGGGCAACAGTGAGCATCCAGAATCTGTCCAATGGGACCTAGCACCACCTATCTACTTTCTGGCATAACTGCACCCTAACTATGAGAGGTCACAAAGGGGGAAGGGAGGGCTGCCAAAGGAAGAATTGAAAGAACAACTCCCTAGATCCATGCTTATCCCTAGAAATGAATGAGTACTTTGCTCTAGAGCTTTGATTTTAACAATGAAATCTCAACACAAAATTATTTCCCACCCTTTCTTTTCCTCTTGTTGATATGTATGTTTCCTCTCTCTTCTCCCATTTCCTCTCTTCACCCAGCTTTTTCCTTCTCCCATAATCATAACTGATACACAAAAGGGAAGAAAAACATTCCCATTCACTTTACTAAGATAAAACTGTCACTACAAATTTAGATGTTACAGAGAAGATCCAGATTCATTTTAAGCCATGCCTGCAAATTCTGATTCCAAGTTACTATCCTTTGCTCAAGAAAAGACTCAGAAGCACAAGGACACCAATTAAGATCAGTATGTTGTAAACTAAGTTTGATTACCTTTTTTCGTGAATGTTTTTCTTCCACAACACACACACAGTGCATCTGTGAATTGCAACCAACTGAATACGCATATGGAAAGCAAAGCAGAGCCAAAGCAGCTGAGAAGATCACATTCCTATTTGGCCTGCTGACCAAGGCATACGCCAGCTGGAGAAGTTAAGGACAGAGAAATGTGGTTTGTCCAAAACCATGAAGGGATGGCATTTCTGTCCAAGATAATTTCCAGCAAGGAATCCATTCTTGGGCAGTGGCCATAGGTGCTTTAGAAGACCTATCATTACAATAGTAGGGATTCTTAAGCTGCATTCCCAGAGGGAGAGCTGGATCATTATTTTATAATCAGAATCCCAAATCTCCATCAGTTATCTGGAATGAGCAGAGAGCAGCACGTCCCTTTTAAGGATATTTCAGTGGAAGCCATAGTATGAAATCTATAAGCAGAGATTAGCCTTACTAATAAACTACCACACAGACAAGAATTGTCCTCGGATGAGCTCATTAAAAGGAATCTTGCTTCCATTTTTGACAGGGTCAGAACATTTGTCCTATTTTAAAGTTGAAAAATAAAATCAGGGTGGGGAGAGGAAAAATAAAAATAATCCAAGATGAAAAAGAGCTGCAAAATGCCCCCAGAGAGCACAAAGCTTTGGGGGCTACATAGCCAGTGAAATGGCCACCAGTATGTCATCTTCTAGCTGAGAAGAGGGGAAAGCCATGCTGTCAAGATCATGGAGCTCTCACTCACCCATCTTTCAGCAGGAAGAGCATGCCACAGACAAACTCAATGGACTACTGGGGTCTCACCAAATTCAAAGCATCTGGTTCTGTACCTACAAGCACATTTCAACTTTTGGCTTAGTGAATGTCATTCACTGAGGTCGAAATTTCCAGCTGGGCTGTGTTAAACTCAGGGCCATTATAGCACAGCTTTAAGCAAGCTATTGATTTTAAACTTTTGTCAGGCTAAAAGAAACTAAGATCATTCGGAAGCAAACAAAGAACTCAACTTCTAAAAATAAAGTTAAGGAACTTGGTAACTTCTTTCTAACAGAGAAACGTGTGGGCAGATCTTATGTAAGTGACATAAATGTGGAAGTCTCTGCACTGTTAAAAATTGTAAGTTATTTACTATATGGGAACTTAATAAATCTCAACTCTCGGTTTCTGTTGTTTTGGCATCGGATATGTTGAGTAATTTAAATACCTAACAGGAAAGTGTGCTCTTATACTCAGAGTGTCTCTTAACGAAAGGAGTCAGCCCCATATGCACAAGCCCAGGATGCAACTGCTTCCCAGCCTACTGAGTTTTATTGTGCCCATGTTTATTTCATACAGAACTTTCTAGAAGTCTCTGAACTGAGTACATCTTGCTCATATGTCTCTTATCTAAATGTAATTTCATGTATCTTCCTCAGTCACGTATTTCTTCCCTCACATATTCATTCATCTATTATTCCATTCATTTATTCAGCAAATGCTTTTGGAGGGCCTCGTTCTGTTAGGCACTGTACTCCCAGATGTGAAGGATGCCCAACTCTCCCTTCTCCCATTCCTTCTAAGCTCATAGGCAAGAGGAGGAGAGTGACTAGTAAAGAGTCCCTGTAATTGCAAGAGGCCAGATCTGAGGGTCTCGCTTTCCTTCATCTCCACCAAATCTTCATTGTAAAGGAATTTACTTCTCCTCTGTCATCTATTTTCATGACTGTTTTCTCCATCAGCCGCCAGTACCCCCTTCCCAATTATTCACAGCAGAAGAATTCATTACAAGCAGTTACAGTCAATACATTGCTGTGTTGTGGCATTCTGTTGGTGTGTAGGCTCACGCCTGTGTTCTTGGATCCTGACTTTGCATTAAAAGAGCCATAGTTGTTCCTCTAGTCCTTGTACACACCCCCACATACATTGTCGCCCCAGGAGAATAAGACACAGATATCATCCGTGTCCTTTATTTAGACTTAGCTGTGGTGACTTCTAGCCTGCTAAACTTCTTTGAGCTAGGGCAGTTGGCTAATTTCATGATTATTAGTGACTTCCAAGACTCTCAAAGGTCTCCTATCCTCTTACAGGCAGCTATATATGGCTCGCTGGTCTCCATCAATTTGCCTGGCTTAAGTGACCCCTTTCTGTAATGGCAAACAGTCCTTTTCTTTATTTTTTTGGCAATACCTTTAAGGAGCCCCTTACCCTTCTGGTCATTTGGGGATGTACCTCAATGCTTGCTGGTGTATGAACTTAAGCTCTTCCCAAGTTTCAAGAACCCCCGTAAAATGTTAGAAACTTTAATAATTTAATGTTATAAAGTGAAAAACAGTAGCACAGTAAAGAATATCAAAGTTCACAAGCTTTATTTCAGTACCTGACTGAGGAGAAGGACTGCCAACCACTCATTGGGACCATTAACAGCTGTGGAGCAGCAAGAAAGGAAACCAAAGTGTCAACTTCTTGCTTTTGACCATTTTCTCATTTTCTTACTGTACAACATGTTCCACTAAGATCACATCTCATTCAGGGTAGGTCGCCATTTGATAGTATTCTGGAGGAGTAAATTAATGTTGCCTTTCATAGCTAGTCTCACAGTAGGTACAATTTCTAATAGTCCCAATTTGTTTGCAGAAAGTAGCACAGATACATATCTAACTAAATGCAGCAATTATTATGATTCTTTTGAAGAGATCGTTTTTGCCTCCTACTAATCATGTGCCACAATTCCTGATATAATCTACTTGTTCACGGTGTGACCTGAAAACCAGAGAAGGGTATCTCCCCTGAAGGAGCATATCTCCAGCCATGAGTATTCCCTGTGTGTCCATGCAGCTCCCATGATTAAAGTTTAAACACACCTAACAAAATAATGTAGAAAACTCCCATCATCTCTGGAGTTAAAGTTACATTTGGTTGTGGGATATATTGACTGATACAGTTGTCTTCAGTTAAATTTCACAAATATTTATTGAGCCCACTGTGTACCAGATACTATGTGAGACCCTTACCGATGGCCTCTTTCTATCCTCATTTGCTCTAGCATGTCTAAGCCAAGCCATCCATCACCTCTTGCCTGGACTGCTATGACCACTCCTGTGCTGTACTGACACCTGTCACAATTTCATCACTACACTGTCTTTTATTTTTTTATTTTTATTTATTTATTTTTTCAACATTTATTTATTTTTGGGACAGAGAGAGACAGAGCATGAACGGGGGAGGGGCAGAGAGAGAGGGAGACACAGAATCGGAAACAGCCTCCAGGCTCTGAGCCATCAGCCCAGAGCCTGACACGGGGCTTGAACTCACGGACCGCGAGATTGTGACCTGGCTGAAGTCGGACGCTTAACCGACTGCGCCAGCCAGGCGCCCCTACACGGTCTTTTAAAGCTTAATTTGCTCTAAGTTAAAGTGCACTGGTCAATCAGACTTTGGATAATTATGCAAATCCTTCTTTACTTTTGATTTATGTTGAATTCAGTATTTTTAAAAAATAGTTGGGGAAAGGAATCGGTTAATAAAAAGTGATTTTTCTCATACCCATTGAAATCAACACATACTTCCCGGCTTCATTCATCTAACCAAAATGAGGTCTTTTAATAAGGTTCGAGAAACTCAAAGTCAAGATAGTAGAATGTTGTTATTCTTACTTTCTAATTAGCCTGTCTACTTGAGGAAAAGAGGCCAAAGATGTAATATTCTAATTTTTGTTCTCTGAGCAGTATGTCTTCAAAGTGCAAGCTAAGTTGCCTTGGATTTAAGAGTGGGGACATTGATCCAAATGTAAAAAAATAAAATAAACTTAATATTTTAGATACTGGTTTTATAAAAAATAACTTTGGTAGATACTGTACTCTGTATACAGCATTATTGCTAAACTCAAAGAATTCCATTCGCCCCTTAATATAGAACTTCCAGTTAAAACAATTCAATTTGGTTGAGTTAACATACATTGAAAGACCTCTTTAATAATGAATCTTCTGATCAAAGATCTTCATTGGACTTCTTCGAAGGTAGATGTCTACTTTATAAAAACTGCTAAATACTAGGAGGAAACCATGAAAAGCCAAGACACTCTGAGACAATATTTGAGGTGACAATGTTATAACCATTGTAAAATTTATATTTATCTTTAAATTACCCAAGTAATACATGAATATAAATAATACATGTTTATGTAAATATAAACATTGCAAAGACAGACCTAAATATGTTTGTTAAGGGATAATGTTTCCCACTCACCAAATAAATCCTTCTCTTCTTCAATGGAAGTCTTTGTTAAAATTTTATTGTTCATTTTCATGGCAGTTTTTTATGCATATGCAATCAAATATGTAGTTATAATGTGTTTTAATGTAAATGCTAGGAACTATATATGTTGTTATGAAAGTTGCTTTTTTCACTTAATAATATATCCTGGAAAATTTCCCATCTCTGTACATGTACATTTACCTTACAGTTTTTAGTTCTTGTAATAGTACTGATGATACTCACAATTAGCAGTCATACAGGGTATTGCCAATTTTGAGTTATTCCTTCTATTGTATAAGAAACATCCTTGTAAATATATTTTAAATACCTGTGAGAGTATTTTGTAGCTTAGATTCCTAAAAATTTAAATGCTGAGTCAAGGGCATTTTAAATATTGATAAATATCACTAAATCTCTTCTCTCTGGAAATTATTACCAGTTCAAAAGCCTACTAACAGTATTTGAGAGTATATTTCCTTACTTATTTACCAACCCTGAATATTATCATTAATATTTTTGTCCAGATTGACAAAAGGTGAAAAATATCTCATTGTTTTAAATTTCATTTTGTTAATTACCGGTGACATGAGCATCCTTTTGTATGTTTATTGGCAGGAAGAAATAGCATTTGAATCCTAAAATAAAAACAAGAAATGATAATGATTGCTTGCATAGTCTATTCTTGGTGTAAGACTAAGTCCTGGTGGGCTCCTTTCCTTCTTTCTTTCACTCAGTCTCTTGTTTTCATCTCCTTGTGAATTAGTGCAAAGAAAGGAAAACAAATGAGCCCTGCGATACGTTCCTCTGGAAGAATGCCACTGCCAGAGCCTTGGAGTAATAATATAGAAATTTATATCATCCATAAACCTTTTATAGTAGTGTAATTAGTAGGGCTATTAATACTACCTAAGCCTAGCGTTCTTTATTGCTGTAAACACAGCTTGTTATCGTATAAATGACATCAGTGTTAATCCTTTAGGGCATCATGTAAACCGAAGCACATGAGTCAGTTTAGCTAGGGTTTAATCAGAATCTCCATTAAAAAAAAAAAAAAAAAGATTCTTTTTGCTTAGAAATCAGACGGATAACCTTTGGGTGTTTGGGCAAAATCCAACATTTGGATTTTGAATCCCAGGGGAGGTTTACTGGTGTAGATATGCCTGGTAAGAATGAACTGGAGAGAAATAGAGAGATTTTAGCCAATGTCATTGTAGAATTATGCCCATTAGCCAAATATATCTGGCATTTCTATGGCTATGTTATTTACATATGGTTTTCCTTTCTCTTATGCATTTTTATTAATATTTAATCCAAAAAAATGTGAGCCTAGTACCTATGCTTCATATCTTTTTTTCAAAAAATAATGAAGGTGACATGGAAGTAGGTTCCAGGAATCCCAAATCAGCATAAATTAGCAATGTGGTTTAGATGACTGGTATGGGAATCAGGACAGTAAAATTACACTGAAGGATGGTCTCTACTGTGATTATGTTTCTTCCTTAAACAAGTCAGCTTAATATCCATATGATTCAGATTTCCTGGCTGAATAAATGAGGATAAATATCCAATAAAAATTGTTTATTAACATATATTGATCATTTTATGTGCTCAGAGATGATGTCATTAAAATGTTAATCTGGTTGATAGTTGAGAGACATACTCTATGTGGCTCTTTTAAGGTCAGCTATTATACTTAAGCCCTAGCTCTGAGTGAAACTAAAATATTTCAGGATGAGTTAGGTTTTTTTAAACAGTAGCAAAGTCAGCCCTTTCAACTTGGATGATGATTGATAAAGGGAAGAGCACAATTAAATAAGGAAGGAAGAAATAGTGTACAGTGAGTTTGTTTGATTTTATGAATACACTATGCACCGTTTCAAGTACCACCCCAAAGGAAAAAAAGGAAGGAAATGAAAATATACAGAATAACAACAACATACTTAAGCCTTACAACCATTGTATAGGTCATTTTACATATGAAGAAACTGAGGCTGAGAGATTAATTAACTTATCAAAAATTATATAGTGGCTTCTGTTTAAAAAAATTTTTTAACATTTGTTTATTTTTGAGAGATAGAGATAGAGCATAAGCAGGGGGAGGGGCAGAAAGAGAGGGAGACACAGAACCCAAAGCAGGCTCCAGGTCCTGAGCTGTCAGCACAGAGCTCAATGCAGGGCTTGAACCCATGAACTGCGAGATCATGACCTGAGCCGAAGTTGGATGCTTAACTGACTGAGCCACCCAGGCACCCCTAGTGGCTCCTGTTTAGGATATAACTAGACACAAAAGACCATCACCCTCACTCCAGCAACAAAAACATATAAAGCTAAGGAAGCAAAGAAATCTAAATATGTGAAATTCCAGAAAATTCCCTTTGTAAGAGAGAAAAGATGCAGTTTATATCATCCCTGGCAGAGCGAGAAGAGAAAGAATCCACAAAAAGAGAGGTAAGGAAAAAACAGCAAAAACTTTAAGTTTTAATGCACTCACATGAGCTGGTGTGGCAGACTATATTCTAAAGTATCCCAACCACAGAGCAGTTTTATATATACGTACAAACTGTGTTCCATAGGTCTTTGCCTAGTGCTAGGCATGTATACCAGAGACTGAGAAGTGGCACAGAAAAACTAAAGGAGCTTCTCCTGGTGTGTGTGGAGCCTTCTCAAGTGCATGACACCCATGTTTTGAAGATGGAAAAGGGCAGTACAGGAGATCTGAGAGAAATGAACCAGAAGCAGTTCAGACTTTCAGCTGCCAAGGACTGGAGGCATGGCAAGAGAGTTGAGGGAAATACTTCTGAGACATTCCAGGCAGGGAGAGATTTCAATAGTGTAAAAAGCTTACTACAGGACATGAGAGCAAAGAGAATTCCCCAGAAACCCAACAGTAGTCAACTGAATTGTAAAGTAAAGGTATATTTTTCATGGTTCAGAAAGTTGGTACCTCGGGATAAAGTGCAAAGAGATCGCCAGAATCTCACCAGTACTCAGACCTCAAGTCCTGAAGAAGAGTAAGTACTGATCCTGCTTTCAAAATATTTTAAGTCACTACTGAACTAAGTCAAACTAAAGCTGTAAGAAACCCCAGTCCCAATAATCAGATTGCTTTAGTCCCCCAGTCAAGCAGCCTGACACAGAAAAAAAGGACATTCTGTTTTTGAAAGTAAAAATTTTTCCTTTAAGTATCTGCTGCTATTTTATACAAAATATCCAGGTACAATAAAAATTACTAGACAGGTGAAGAAGCAAGAAAATGTGACATACAGTCAAGAGAGAAAATAATCAAGAGAAGCAGACCTAACAATACCATAGATGTTATAATTATCAGATGAGAACTTTAAATAATCACTATGATCAAAATCTTAAGTTCCAGTGGAAGAGGCTAGCAACACATGTGAATAAATGGGAAATTTCATCAAAGACCAGGAAACTTCTTAAAATAGTTAAATAGGAATTCGAGGAAAAAAAACAGTATCAAAATGTAGGATTTAGCAGAGGAAGCAATCTGTGAATTTGAAGATAGGCCAGTACAAAGTATCCAATTGAAGCACAGAAAAAAACTGAGTGGCAAAAAGAGAGAGAGAGAGAGAGAGAGAGAGAGAGAGAGAGAGAGAGAGAAGAAAAACAGAATAGAATATCTGGGGCTATATGAAATTATCCAGCATGTTATTGAACTTCCAGAACAAGAGGAGAGAGACAATGAGGCAGAATAAATATTTGAAGAGATAATAGTTGAGAACTTTCAAATTTGTTGAAAGGCATCTGATAAATCCAGTAAACTCAGGAAATCCCAAGCAGAATAAATGCAAAGAAAACTACACCTGGGTTATATCATGTTCAAACTGCTAAAAACCAAACACAAAGAGAAAATCTTGAAAGCAGCAAAAGAAAGAAAAGATACATTACACTGAGGGAAAAACACTTCTCACCAGAAATGATAGGGTCAGGAAGGTAATGTACAATATTTTTAAAGCACTTAAAGAAAGAAAAGAGACACTTGTCATCATGTAAGTCTACAAACCAGGAAAGTGCCTTGGTGGCTCAGGTGCTTGGCAGGGATGCCTGGGTGGCTCAGTCAGTTAAGTGTCTGACTCTTGATTTCAGCTCAGGTCATGATCTCATGGTTTGTGGGATCAAGCCCTGTGTAGGGCTTTGTGCTGACAGTGTGGAGCCTGCTTGTAATTCTTTCCTTCTCTCTTTCTGCCCCTCCCTTGCTCGAATACATTCTCTCTCTGTCTCTCTCTCTCTCTCTCTGTCTCTCTCTCTCTCAAAACAAACATTTTAAAAAATAAATAAATAGGGACACCTGGGTGGCTCAGTGTTGGTTCAGTGTCCAACTTCGGTTCAGGTCATGATCTCACGGTTGGGTTTGTGAGTTTGAGCCACAAACTCACATTGGGCATTGGGCTCTCTGCTGTCAGTGCAGAACATGCTTCAGATCTTCTGTCTCTCTCTCTCTCTGCCCCTCCCCACTCACTCTCTCTCTCTCTCTCTCTGTCTCTCTCTCTCTCTCAAAAATAAATAAACATTAAAATAAGTGAAATAAATAAATGAAAGTGGAGGCAAATAAAAAGCTTATCCCTAGTAAGAAGGAGAGATAAGAGATGAACCAGAGCCACATAAATGGGAAGATGGCTTCCCACCAGGGTCAACCCTGCCAGTTGTATTTGTTATGTGTTGTCATATATTTATGGCAATGCCAGCCTTTCAGTGTTTCATTTTTATATTTTATATATTTAAAAAAGTTTTTTTAATGTTTATTTCTTTAGAGAGACAGAGAAAGTGCTAGCAGGGGAGGGGCAGAGAGAGAGGGAGAGAGAAAATCCCAAGCAGGCACCGCACTGCGAGCACAGAGTTCGACATGGGGCTCAAACTCACAAACCGTGAGATCATGACCTGAGCCAAAACCATGAGTCGATCGCTTAACGGACTGAGCCATCCAGGCATCCCAATTTATTTTTATTGTAAAAATAATGAATGGTAAAAAAATTTTAATCACTAACAAGTAGAGAAGGTAAAATCAAATATGCCATTTTCTACCTGCTACAGAGTCAAATCGGTAAATTAAAAATTGGAGATAAGCTCCATTGAGTAGCTCAACATGGCCCACTTCATTTGATCTCATTTCTTAGATTTGAAATGTGAAAAGTTATCAAGAATTCTTCTCAGGGTTTCTCTGTTATGGTGAATCCTCACTGGGAATAAAAATAAGAAATTCAATACTTTGTGCAAATTCAGTATATTCTATTTCTTTCTAACTTAAAGTCATTGGAAAGAGTGGAATTTTCTAATCAATTTACCATAATGGCATTGAGATAATTGTTTAGGTTATCAAAGAAAGCATAGTTTTATGTGGTTTCCCGCCACCAAAGATATCTGATACTCTGTAACTCTACATGTCATTACTCAGATGTCTTTAAGCTTAGTTACATGAAGAAGCCTCAGTTTCACAAACACCATTATTGTCATAGGCATACACATGTATATTATCAACAAATATGGTTGGCAATTTTTTTTTAATGTGTATTCATTTTTGAGAGACAGAGCACGAGCAGGGGAGGGGCAGAGACAGAGAGAGGGAGACACAGAATCTGAAGCAAGCTCCAGGCTCTGCAGTGTCAGCACAGAGCCCCAATACAGGGCTCGAACCCACAGACTGAGAGATAACGACTTGAACCGAAGTTAGACGCTTGACCGACTGAGCCCCTGGTTGGCAATTTTTAAATCACCATTTTCCAGGGTGTATTCACAACAGCATGTTGGAGCAGAAGATGAGAAGTCATACCTAAAGATCAGGAGAGGTGGTTTCTTTTGACCAAGCACTTCAGCAACACTTGAGAAAGTATCTGTAGTCACTGTATGATTCATGGTTGGCTAATCCAATTTCAGGTAGAGCCAAAGAAGAAAGATAATTTGTGTTTGTTTGTTTATAGTAAGACTGACAAGAAAAAAAAAAATTGTTGGTGGAGACTTTAAGGGTTACCTACTCTAATTGGAAAGACTCCACTTCTACAATATCCAGGCCAGGAACTCAGAATGTGCTTCAGTATTTTGAACTCTTTATATTTCAGAGAAATGCATCCCATCTTGGGCTGCCCTGATCATTAAATTTCTTTCTTGTAATAAACCAAAATCCATTTCCTTTTTTGTTACCCAGTATCCTAAATCAATTTTATGAGACCATAGAATATTAAATTCCTCTCTATAAGACAGTCATTGAAATACTTGAAACAAACCTCATACACACTTTTTTTCCTCTAGGCTAAACATCTCCAGTCCCTCAAAACTCATCCCTTCTCCATTCTGATTACTCCCCTCTCAACCTCTTCTATTCAGTGCATATCCTTTTGAGAGACACGTATCTACTTCTCTGCTTTTCAGAGTGGGAGGAGAAAGATCACTTCTTCTTTCTAAATATTACATTCTTATTTATAAAGCTTAATCTTGCATTTCATCTGGGTTTTTTTTTGCACTCACAGCTCATTTGAACTTCAATAATCCCAAATTTAAAAAGTAACTGATTGATTTTCCATACTCCTATATCTTTATTATAGGCAGACATTTTCCCAATCAGTTAATTCCATAACTTTTAACTTGTTGAAGTTATTTTTTCTGATACCTGACCAGAATTTCTTCCCCTGTATTATAAACTTACTTCTTTCTAATTATCTTTTGTATCCTTCAAAGTCACCTTAAGTCCTATTAAATCACCGAAACCTTTCCATCTCTGATTAAGGACTGCTGGATACTTTTAAAGCTTTCTTCATAAGTCCTATTTTCTATGCTTATCCTAGCTTTCACTGCATACTTTCAGACTCTCTTTGATCTCTCCATACTCCCTAAAAATGTGAAACTCTAAATTAGATACTCTTAAATATAGTGTAACTGACAAAAGTTCATCTTTTCTGAGCAAGCTTCCCTATCTTTGTGCCTACCTGAGATGAATTTTATTTTGTCATATTTCTTCTATTAAATCAGAACTTACTGGAATGATTAAGAAAGTCTGGGAGATAAGCCCATCCACGTCCTCCCCTTATAGTTGGAGCATGGAATAGTTGTATGTTTCATTGTGAAAACTTAGAATGAAAGGAATGGAGTCCATTTGTTTAAGAATTTTTACTGCAGCACCTGAGTGGCTCAGTCAGTTAAGCATCTGACTCTTGATTTCTGCTCAGATCATGATCTCACGGTTTGTGTGTTTGAGCCCCGCGTCGGACTCTGTGCTGACAGCTCAGAGCCTGGAGCCTGCTTCAGATTCTGTGTCTCCCTCTCTCTCTGCTCTTCCCCCACTCATGCTCTGTCTCTCAAAAATAAACATTAAAAAAATTTTTTTAACTAAAATAAAAATTAAAAAAAAAAAGAATTTCCTCTTGACTTTAAAAGGGATAATGCCAGAACTTTGGAGAGAAAGTGATCTTTGTTCTAGGCTGGTCCAGTGTCTTCCCTTCTCTTTATTGTCCTTAAGCTCCTCTTCTCCTTGGTCTGTGACAAATTAGTCACAAATTACAAAGAATTCTTAGTCTCTTTTTTAAATAATGAATACTAATACTTTAAGCAGAATCTTCCCCAATTATAGTTCGTGTTCTAGGTAATGATCTTTTCAATTTGCTACTACTATAGGTTCCAAGTCTCTTAAGTGTCTTACCATGCATTCTGGAAAAAGTTCTCTACCTTCTTAGTAGTGGCTTTTCATTACTGTCACATGAAGGGCTAGTGGGTACATAGATTACATTGGCCTTTGGCAGGAAGAAAACATCTAGGTTGAATGATGCTCATAAAGCCATTCTCCATTCCTCTTTACTCCTTAGCTTCCAGTATCACAATGTTAAACATCCTTTTGTGACAGTACTGGGGCAGGTGGGTGTTGAATTATTTCATGCTTGTTTTGTGAGGGGTGGATATTCTTCTGGTACAATGGTACAATGGTAACTTTCCCAACCTTGTAATTCAAGTATCCCTGAAAGCTGAGAACTACAACTAAAGAGATCACTGTTTCTCATCCTTTCTGTTCAGGTCCCTTAGATATCTATACTACTAAATATCAATACCTCCTAGGAGCTGATTTGGATTTTGATCCTTCTCTGGAGATGTCAACTCTCCTGGCCCCTCCCTTTCCCTCATTTTCCACCTAGAATGTCCCACCTCTCTTCTTTCTCTAAACCTCTCTTGTCAGAGCACCTTGTTTTTAGTGGCCAGTTGTTTGCCCATGTGTGGGAGGATATGTTCAGCTTGGGACCTTGTGTTTCTGTAGTTAATTTTTTTTAAAAAAGTTTTCATGTTTTTCCACTTTTTTAGTTCAGTTCAGCTGACCATTTTATTTACAAACATGTTTTACTGAAGTTATTTTTTAACATTAAAAGTGACTTTTTGATTTTAGGTAATTGTAGATAAAATTTAGATAAATCTTTCTTATGATACTTCTTTGCTATCATTTGTTTTTAAAGGGGGGAATCACAGGTAATTTAAAGAGAATCATAAAGAAAGCCCAGATTCCGTTTTTATTCCCTTGTACCCTAGATAAAGAGAAAATACCCTATACAAAGCCTCAGTGAAGACCTATCCTAACCATGGTCAAGAAGGAGCTATAAGGAAATATACCTATAAGGAAATCCAGACAATCACAACACAGATATAAGATATAAGATTATCCCAAAGGTAACTCTCTTATCTTGTTCCCAGGATTTTTTCAGTACCTCTTTGAATAGATTTGTGATCTAAAAGCCTGGGTCTGTGATTGAAATATAATCAGATCCAGCCATGTTGGTTCTGTAACTTAGTCTCTTAAAACTAAACTTAGGTAACAACTAAATAGTTTTGAACACTCTAGTTAAGAATATTTTTATGAGTGGCCATAATAATGTCTGCATTACTAAAAATTTTAATGACTTTTTAATGCAAAATATACATGAGTGAATTGAGTCATCTTAGAGATAAAATTAATTTTGCTTCTTGGTTAAATCCATGTTTACTATATCCCATACCTGGAGACTAAAGAGAAGCTGGCTGCAGCCAGGCTTATCTCAAAAGCTGATGGGACAGGGATGTGACCATGCTTCCCCTCTAAACATGGATCTGGTGATCGGGACCCTAACCACAGAGCCTATCTTCTAAGCCTTTTTGGAGTGAGAAGTAGTTTCATTATTGAAATTGTTGAATGGGTTGATTTCAGGAATTCTATATCTTGTAAATAAATTAGTCTTCTACCTTCAGTTCTTTATTTAATATATTTTGCCAAGGCGGGACTCCAGTATCATTTCATGTTGCTGGAATCCAAACAATGAATACTTTTCAGAATGTCATATTAGGATTTCTATTTTTTTTCATTTATAAATATGAATAGAGTATATATTTTTGAGAGTACCTTTCCCAGTACAGCACTCCTAAGATTATGGGATAAAGTATTTTTTAAAAGTCTTTTTTTAAGCATAACTGACTTTACAGGAAACTTACGGGAAATTTGTGGAAGCCAGATAGGAACTGTAGGCCACAACATCATCTGGATGGACCTATTCATACTGGTGTTAGTTATCCCCAAGTATATAACAGATAGTTTAGAATCTAGTTTTAGAGTACTGGTTTTAACAGGTCACCAGTGTGGCATTCAGGAAAGGACTGGAACACAAGTATAAGCTGTATGATCAGAGACCTAGAATAAATCCAGGACTTTCAAAGGGAAACCCTCTCAGCAGAAAAACTAGGATGAAATCTGTCTCATTAAAAGAAGAGGTGGAGGGGCGCCTGGGTGGCTCAGTTGGTTGAGTAGTGGGCTCTTGATTTTAGCTCAGGTCATGATCCCAGGGTTGTGGGGATAGGGCTCCATGCTGAGTGTGGAGCCTTCTTATGATTCTCTCTGCCCCTCTGCCCTTCTCCCCAACTCTGTCTTTCTTTCAAAAAAAAAAAAAAGAGGTGGAGATACGTGCCTGTCTGAGCTTTGATCTGGTTGGAGCAGAATCAATAGAAGTAAATTCTCTCCTGATATTTCTGTCCACAAGTCCACATGCATGTATATTTGGGGCCAGATGTCATATTATCTCCATGAATTCAAAAACACTGACTCTAAAAGGTAATTTTAAGTAGTCTCAGGTTAGTAGTTTCTGTAGGTGCCTGGCATAGACAATTACAGATTCTCTGAAGGAATGCACTTTAAGATCTCATCTCGGGGCGCCTGGGTGGCTCAGTCGGTTAAGCGTCCGACTTCAGCCCGGGTCACGATCTCGCGGTCTGTGAGTTCGAGCCCCGCGTCAGGCTCTGGGCTGATGGCTCAGAGCCTGGAGCCTGCTTCTGATTCTGTGTCTCCCTCTCTCTCTGCCCCTCCCCCGTTCATGCTCTGTCTCTCTCTGTCTCAAAAATAAATAAACGTTAAAAAAAAATTTTTTTTTTTAAAAAAAGATCTCATCTCATAAACTGCTATAGAGAATGTTCTAAGGAATATGAGCTAATATATATATTTTTAAGTTCAGCAAACTAAGAAAACAAATCACTATGAGTAACAGCCAGCATAACAATAAACTACAGAAACAGACCTGTAAAGATTCCAAATACTGGAATTTCCAGGTAAAGAATTTAAAGTAAATATGTGTAATATGTTTAAGAAATAAGAGAGGGTTTTCATTGTATGACAAAGGAAAAAGATTATCAGAATTTGATCAGGTAGGTCTAGAAAAAAAGAACCAAATAAGATTTCTAGAAATGAAAAATATAATAATTGAAATTAGAAAGTCAGTATAAATGTTAAACAAAAGAGCCAATCTTCATAAGAAATAATAAGCAAAATGAAAGTTAATTCTTAAAAACTTATGCAGGATGCAGCACAGGATAAAAACATGAAACAGATTTAAATGGACATGGAGAGTGGAGAATGTGCAACATGAACTTGAATTCTAGAAGATTATTATGGGCAAAAAGGGAGAGAGGCACCAAAGAGATAATATGGCAAAAGAGTTTCCAGAGTTAATGAAAGAACCAAATCCCTAGGTCCTGAAAATCCAGTGAAAGCAAAGCAAGGTAATAAAAATAAAACCACATCTAGACACATCATAATAAAGCTGCAGAATACCAAAGAAAAGACAAGGTCTTAAACATAACAAAAGAGGAAATAAGGACTATCCACAAAAGAATAACAATTAGGTGAGCAACAATGAAACACAGAAAATTAAGTGTGCCTTTCAACTGTTCAGAGAAAATAAAACCTGTAATTACATATACAATAAAGCAGTCCTTTAAAAAAAGAGGGTATACTAAAGATATTTTCTCACAGATAGAGTTTACTACTAACCAACTTTCAGTATGACAAAGGATATACTTCAGGAAAATGAATATGATTTTACAAAGGTCTAAGGTAGAAGAAATAATGGTGAATAAATAAAATGGTGCACACGAAGCCATGTCTATGCAAATATTCACTGTGCAAAATAGAGCGAGAGAGAGAGAGAGTGTGTGTGAGAGAAAGAGAGAGAGAGAGAGCAGGGGAGGGGCAGAAAGAGAGGCAGACCAAGGATATGAAGCAGGCTCCATGCCGACAACAGTGAGCCCCATGTAGGGCTAGAACTCAGAACCGTGCGATCATGATCTGAGCTGAAGTTGGATGCTTAACTAACTGAGCCACCCAGGTGCCCCTAGGATGTAACATTTCTTAAGTAACCACTGAAAGAATAGAAATAGAACACATAATGTAAAAGCTATTAGAGGAAAGACAGTGAAATGAGGGAGTGAAAGTCAATAAATTCAAGAAAAGGGAAATACAGCAAGGAGAAGAAGCAATATATGAGACCAGTAAGTCGAAAAATAATGGCAAAAATCAGTAGAGATTTATCAGAAATCACAATCTGTAAATACACAAACCTTGCCACTTTAAAACGACAGTCATCACAATGAATCTTTAAAAATTCTAGCTGTAGGATGATTATAAAAGATACACCTAAAAATGGAAAGATTGTTTTTTTAATCTTGAAAGCAAAGAGTGGAAAAATAGACTGGAAAGCCACTAAATGAAAAGAGCTGTGGATATATTTGATAAAATATATTTGATAAAAACTTTAAGACAAAATATTACTTAGCGATGAGAAAGCCTACCACCTATTGATTAAAGGTTTAGTTTATCAAAAAATTGAACAATCTTAAGCATGTAAACACTTTGTAACATAAATTTTTCTAATGTGTATTTTTGAGAGAGAGAAAGAGACAGAGCGTGAGTGGTGGGGGAGCAGAGAGACACAGCATCCAAAGCAGGCTCCATGCTCGGAGCTGTCAGCAGAGCTTGGGCTGTTCAACGCAGGGCTCGAATCCACGAGCCGTGAGATCATGACCTGAGCCAAAGTAAGACGCTCAACTGACTGAGCCACCCAGGCACTCCCAACACCTTGTAATATAGACTCAAATTAGATAACATAAAAATTGATCCATCAAAGTGGGAGGTTTTAAGGTGACTCAATAATGGATAGATCAAGAAATATTGTAATGTATGCTTGCTAATTTTATTTTCCTAAGGAAACAACTTTTGACTTGGATGATACTTCTATATGTCTTTCCTTTCTATTTCATTATATTCTATACTTGTCCTTTATTATCATCTTTCTTATTCTTTATTTGGCCTTACAAAATTCAATACAGTACAGAATAAACCCCAGACATTAATAAACCCAAGCATTAAGAACCAGTTTGTAAGCAATTAAGAAGTAAATGGATGTAGGGGTGCCTGGGTGGCTCAGTCGGTTCAGCGTCCGACTTTGGCCTAGGTCATGATCTCTCAGTCCATGAGT
Organism: Prionailurus bengalensis; assembly: GCF_016509475.1. Taxonomy (NCBI): domain Eukaryota; kingdom Metazoa; phylum Chordata; class Mammalia; order Carnivora; family Felidae; genus Prionailurus; species Prionailurus bengalensis. The sequence continues at coordinate 106,567,665 of NC_057349.1, forward strand.
TCAAGCCCTGCGTGGGGCCCTGTGCTGATGGCTCAGAGCCTTGGAGCCTGCTTCCGATTCTGTGTCTCCCTCTCTCTGACCCTCCCCCATTCATGCTCTCTCTCTGTCCCAAAAATAAATAAACATTAAGAAAAAATTTAAGAAGTAAATGGATGTAGGCATTCTATATTATTTCTTGTTATGAAATGAGACTGTTGTTTACATATAGATAATATGCACTATGCACAAAAATATTTGTAACAAAATTATACTCCTATAGAATTATCAAAGCCTTATAGAGTAAAATCACCTTGGTGGTACTTTTTCCTGATCGCATTTAATTCTTAAAGACCCTTATAGCGAAGCTTAGGTAATTCTCATGATTATTTGTTCAAATGAATCAACTAAAGCCTCTTATTGCTTTGGTTTGGTTCTTTGGAAATGCTTTTGCCCTGGAAGGATTTCTCTTTGGTCTGACTCTAAAACTTTAAACACCTTTCTCAAAATCTATTTCAAAGTAAGAGAAACTGCCTGGCTGAGATTGCTGCAATCCATCATGGGAACACCAGATGTCTTGAAATACCACCAGCAGTGAAGATCTTTATTTTCTAAAGCTTACGAGGTGTCTTTGAAACCCATGACAGATAGCAAATGATTGGATGACATGTGTTTGTGTATTTTGTGGTCACTGTTGAAGCTAAAATTCCCCTCTGAAGTTAAGGTGAGAGGTGAATTCCACCTGGATAGTTGAGAGCCATTATTGATGACAGAGGGTGACAGTGTCAGAGCAAAATTTTTCATGGTGTTAAGACATGCATGGAAGAAGAAATTGCTTTTTAGGGAAAAATTGGATAGATCCCGTGAAATAACAACACTAAGAGTGGATAGCAGTGCTCAATAGTGACCATCAAGAAACACTCATTTCAAAACGTATCCTTGGAATCCAAGCATGTTCTTTCTGATAAGGTCTCATTACCTAGAATCCCCGCCTAGGTAACTCAAGAAGAGCCAACCTACCTAGAGATGCTCTCCTGGAAGAGGGTGCAGTAGGCCTAATGTCTACAAAGGACTCTGGATTAATTATCAACAGAAGCATTTTGCAAATTGCCATAAATCTATCTTTATTCTCTTCATATTCTTGTGTTTCTTTTCTTTTATGGGTTTTTAAAAATAATTTATTTGAAGTCCTTCTTTCAAGCAAGAGGTAAAAGTATTCTCTATTCTTTGAGCTTTCATTTGCTACTGGACCAGCATGAGGCTCAGCTTAGTTATTGGTTCCAGTTCCTCTGGGTTATTTAGAAATCAGCAATTTCTAGCAGTTTTCTGGGATGTGATGCTTTCCTGACAATGCAGAGAACAAACCACAGGTTAACATACCGTGAGAGGATTGCCCCATAGTAAGTTTAGTGTGACCATACATCCCAGCTTGCCTAAGACTGAACCACATTATGTCCCATGTCCTGGAATAATTATTAAGAGCAAGACTCTCAAAAGGGTTTCTAGATGATGGGATACCTGACTCTAACACACAGATCAGAATTTCTGGAGATGTAATACAAGGGGTTTCCCAAGCTTTATCACAGCATAGAATCACTCCCCGATACTCTGTTCAAGGGCAATAACATGGCTAAAGGCCATCTCTCATCAGCACACAGAGACTGTGCTCTGAGTAGAACGAATGAACAAACTCCACTCTTCCTGCTTCTCCTCATTAGTCCTCCAATGGAAAGAGTGTTCTGCACTTGAATTTCTAGAGAGGTGTACAGCAGAAATTGTTTTTGGAGTCTCTCGGGTCAGGAGATTGAATTAGCGACAAAAGAATGTTTCCTAATCCGTATTTTTGAAAAAGGGGGGGGGGGGCATTTCTAAAGGACTTTATATGAAAGCATGGACACTTTCACATGTGATGTCTATAATGAAAGCCTGTTGTGGGTTTGAATTTTAATCCACATCCTCCAATTTGGAGGAAGTAATACATCTTCATATTTTCTGTGACTCAGTCTGTTTTAACATTAACTACCATTGGTGAGGAGGAAAAAAACATCACACCGATTGTACTTGGGGTTCTCCCCTACTTTTAGGGCTATGCCATGGCTCTAAGATCTTTTCCAGGGTCAGAGATGGCACAGAGGTTCTGTGGTCATAGTCATGGGTGACCAGGAGAAGGCATTTCCATTGAATTACCTGTCTGCATGGCTCTTGCTTGGCCATTAGCTCTCAGCAGCTTCTGATGCCATGTTTGGGGTACGGTTATATTCTTTCAGTTGCTTGCAGACTCTCCTGCCTGAACGCACAGTGATGGCATTAGCAAGAAGCAGAGCCAGAATCTTCACTGCTCTGAAGCCCATTGTTGTTTCTTTCCTTCTCCTACCTCTTTCCAGCCTGGGAGGAATTTCTTTCTTGCTTGGGGCAGGAAACAAGTGCTACTTTTTCACGTGGGTTATTCAAGGCTCTGCATATACTAAAAAAAAAAAAAATCTTTCTTCCTTATACCTCTTATGTTAATTACTCCTGTTAAAGTTTTAAGCTTTGGGTAAATAAAACCCAGAAAGACTTGCAAGCTAATTCTGCACTGACCCTGCCACTGTTCCCCCACCAAGGCAATAAAATAGCAGAAGTGGAAGGAATAGGAAAAGATAACAGGGAGAGAATAAAGAATTTCAAAATAGTAGCTAGCCATAAAAGCCAACAGGAAATGAAAATCAAATAATGTAAGCAAGTGCTTCTTATAGTAACTTTTTAAAAATATTTATTTATTTTTGAGAGACAGCACAGGAGAGGGGCAGAGAGAGAGGGGGATAGAGGATCTGAAGCAGGCTCTGTGCTGACAGCAGAAAGCCCGATATGGGGCTCAAACCCACGTACCAGGAGGTCATGACCTGAGCCGAAGTGGGGTGCTTAAGCAACTGAGCCATCCAGGTACCCCCATGTAGTAACTTTGATGTAGATGCTTCAGGGAAGCATTCTTTGACTACTGTAGAGATCTCCTTTATGGCTTCAGGTAGTAAATACCCGGATTCTTCTTTTTTACAAATGATTCACTAGAATTGTTTAACACTGGACTATAGATGGTATTGTGTTTGGCCCACACAACGTTTATAAAAATTTGAGTCAGTTGGGGACATTTTAAAAAGTGAGAACAGTTCACGTAAAAGTGTGGTATTTCAGCTCCTATTAAAAATCATATCTGGACTGCCTCTCTCTGGGCTCCTCCCCTGCTCTCTCTCTCTCTCTCTCTCTCTCTCTCTCTCTCAAAAATAAATAAACATTAAAAATTTTTTAAAAAAGAAAAAGAAAAAAAAAGGAGGCACCTGGGTGGCTCAGTCAGTCAAGCATCCGACTTCTGCCCAGGTCATGATCTCACTGTTCTTGAGTTCGAACCCCACATTGGTCCCTGTGCTGACAGCTCAGAGCCTGGGGTCTGCTTCAGATTCTGTGTGTGTGTCTCTCTCTGTCTCTCTCTCTCTCTCTGTCTCTCTCAAAAATAAATATTAAAAATTTAAAAAAGAAGGAAGGGGGGCGCCTGGGTGGCTCGGTCGGTTGAGCATCCGACTTCGGCTCAGGTCGTGATCTCGTGGTTCGTGAGTTCGAGCCCCGCGTCGGGCTCTGTGCTGACAGCTCAGAGCCTGGAGCCTGTTTCAGATTCTGTGTCTCCCTCTCTCTCTGCCCCTCCCCTGTTCATGCTCTGTCTCTCTCTGTCTCAAAAATAAATAAACGTTAAAAAAAATTTTTTTTAAAAAAAAAGGAAGGAAGGAAGGAAGGAAGGAAGGAAGGAAAAAAAGAAAGAGAAAAAGAAAAGAGAAGAAAAGAGAAAAGAAAAGAAAAAAGGAAAGGAGAGGAGAGGAGAGGAAAGGAAAGGAAAGGAAAGGAAAGGAAAGGAAAGGAAAGGAAAGGAAAGGAAAGGAAAGGAAAGGAAAGGAAAAGAAAAATCAGACGTGGCAGGAGGTAGGCCTGGCTGATAGCAGCCATCCCATACTCTACCCCAAGTTTGTCTGCCCTTGGCACAGAAAAGCCAGTCACTGAGACATCCAATATGCAGCAAGGAAAGGATTTATTCAAGAAGCAGCCCAATGAGGAAATGGGAGAGTAAGCCTCAGATCAGATCCACCTCCCTGAGGAAGGAGAGACCTGTAAAGGCAAGTGGAAAGAAGTCTGGATATAAAGCTGCAGCTGTGCTCAGTAGTCCTGTTAACCCCTTGGTTAGCAGTTCCATTCCCCACTATCTTTTAATCATTCCTCATTCCTGAGGGAATTGGGATGATGGCCACTCTAGTCACTTCTGCTGAAATGGGCAAGAATCAGGGTTAGAGGAATGAACCTTTCTACACTCATCTGGAAATAGTCTCTAGTTCCACATTGAAACTCAACATTCTGCATCACCAAAATTTTTGTACTTAATAGTTCTCATACAACATTTTTTAATCCTAGTAAGACTGACCTAATTCCTCGGAGAATCCTGAAAAACAGTCTTGAGTCTAGGGCCTTAGGGGAGCTTTACTGTAACCAAGTAGCTTGTTGTCTTATTTTGTAATATACGTGCAGTGTGATGAATTACCTACTACACAAACATCTCTTCGTCCTGCTATAATATAATCTAAAGCAATTGTATTATTTAAAACTACTCTGGCCAAAAAGTCTAAGGCCTTTTGTTCAAGGCCTTAAATATCAAAAACCAGTTAAATATTCATATTTCCAAGGGAAATATTTATAGAAGTCACAGGTCATTAGTTACCTATGGATTGATTTCTTTGGACCAACTCTCCTAAATAGTAGTTTCAGGTCCATCTGAGGCTTGCTGGTCTGAGCAGGGTTCTGTTCTTTCTGATTTTCTCCTTGCAGCAAGGTGGAGGGAATCTGTGGACTCTTGTGGAACCAGCTTAATTTGAGCATGGTGAATCCATGGCTCAATTCCCTTTAGTGTTGCTGAAGAATTGGTGATCAGTAATACCTCATAAGGTCCTATCCAGTGAGGTTGGAGTTGGTCCTCTGGGTGCTTGCTTTTCTAGATCTGTAATAACACCAAGTCTCCAGGATGCAGGCGGTAAAAGGGGCACATTTGTAGGGTACATCAACTTGTTGGAAGCAAACTTATATAACAGAGTATTTCCCAAAGGTCAAATGCACCCAGTAGTATCCAAATCTCTAATGTAAACCCCATCAGGAGCTCCTAAGTCTTGAAAAGAGTGTAGAAAGGGTCTTCCTTATAATATTTATAGAGACTTAGACCAAGTCTTCTTCTAGTTTACATTCTTACCCAGAGCAAGGCAACTGGCGAGGCCTTTTCCCAAGTTCAGTTGGTTGCTTGAAAGTTTTTGACAACTACAAGGCCTTCTCTGCATGGCATGGAAAAGTTTCAGTCTAACTTGTAAATGTATCTACAAATACTAGCAAATATTCTGGCATCATGGTAAAGTCTATCTGCCAGGCTTCACTAGGTTTGCTGTCTCCAATTGGTGTATCTTTGAGTACTGGTGTGTGCCCAGTCTTAGCATTGTTTTAGCACAATTGCCACATTTTTTGGACTCTGTTTTTTAAAAAGTTTTTTTTTTTTATGTTTATTTTTGAGAGAGAGAAAGAGACAGAGAGTGAGCAGGGGGAGGAGCAGAGAGAAAGAGGGGGAGACACAGCATCTGAAGCAGGCTCCAGACTCTGAGATGTCAACACAGAGCCCAATGCAGGGCTTGAATTTATAAACCGTGAGATTGTGACCTGAGCTGATGTCTGATGCTCAACGAACTGAGCCACCCAGGCACTCTGGACTATCTTTTAAATAGTTCTCTGAAGATTGGGACCAACAGTATATTTCTGGATCCACTGGGGAGTGGTATCTTACCCATAATTGGTGCTTTGGTGAATATGACTATTTTTTCCAAAAGATATTCTGGGATTAGGATTATTTCTTGTTCATTATATTTCCAGCCAGCTTTAGTGCCATCATGGTGTCCAAATCTCCTTTCTTTAGCTCTTCTTTATGTCTAGTTTTAAAGCCATTATGAGTCTTTGTGTTGGAGTGTTTGTATTGAGGGTCCCAAACTGTTTCCCTGGGCAAACAGTCTGGAGTGTTTGTATTGAGGGTCCCAAACTGTTTCCCTGGGCAAACAGATTTCTCATGCCCTCAGCGGTGGACAATAGCTGGTGGGTCACCACTGCATCTGGCGGTTCATTGTCCTCGATCCATAAAACTGCTCCCATCCATGAATAGCTCAATGTCTGGGTTTTCCAGTGGCAGGTCCATCAAATCAGGACAGATGGAATAAACTTGTTCTGGTGATCTTTCTGAGTGGCCCATATGACAACAGGTAAAAGTGAGCTATTTTGGCAATTTTCTCTGAAATTTACCTCAAGTTCTCCAGCTTCAGTTTATAGGGCTTTTGGGGGAAAAAAAAGAACAATTTTAGTTCTCAATGATTTCAAGTCAAGCGAATGGGAAGAAATTAGAAACTTTATTCTGGGGACTCATAGCCAGGTATTGGAGGAAATCAAAAGAATTTAGGATCCAGCCCAGTTTTATAAATGAACAACAAGTACTCAAAGACAGTTGATCAGAGCTAGAATCTAACATCCACAGAGGGGGTTACAGAAACATAATCTCTCTAAAATCACCCTCATTTCCACCAAATATAGGCAAATTAATACTAATTCATTTATAAAATAAGTCCAGTTTAACAAACTTGACCTAATTATTTATAGAAGTGCAGCAAGAATAGTGATTGGTGATTTAGGTTGTTCTCGTTTTTTAAATTTTTTTAATGTTTATTTATTTTTGAGACAGAGAGAGACAGAGTGCAAGCAGGGGAGGGAGACACAGAATCCAAAGCAGGCTCCAGGCTCCTAGCTGTCAGCAGAGAGCCCGACGTGGGGCTTGAGCTCACGAACCTCAAGATCATGAACTGAGCCAAAGTTGGAAGCTTAACCGACTAAGCCACCCACGTGCTCCCCCCACCCCTTTTTTTTAAATCTGCTTTGCTGGAACTTTTCATAAGAAATTGGAGATTGAACTTTTAACAGCCTCAAGGCTAAGAGCGAAGTCAAATACTTTCCATCGGACTTCACCTACAAACCTAAAGATTTGGGTAAATTCCTCGCTCTTTATGGTCCCCAGAATCTTCTGAGGTACCTGCACTTGCCAGGAAGGAACTTTCTTTGCTTACCTGGTAAGGCCACGGGAACCCTGTAAGCAAAGTACCAGGCCGATTTTCCCAAGGAGCTTCATTGGGTCCATAAAGTCAACCTTAGTTCCTCAAGGTTGTCTGGTCGTATCTGATTCTGTGCATGTCAACCTCAAATAGGACCTTGCAGTCAAAGCCTTGGTAACAAAATGTTTCCACTTGTGTCCTGCCATAAGGAGAACAGATTCTTATTGAACTCATGCAAATAAATACATCTCAGGATACTCACTGAGAGTTTCTGAATTCTGTATGGGTCAGGTAGGGACATAAAGATAAATGTTTCACATTTGCTTACAAAGGAATATTTAAGTCATAAATAAAGAGAAAAGGTTTTCTTCTTATAGAAGAGAAAAGGTTGGAGAACCAGGAGTGTTTCAAACACGAGTCATAAAAAATTATAATCATCTTCCTCAGTTCATTCAGTTTCATGTTACTGATTTTTGTTCCGTTTGAATATAGTTTTCCCATTAGTTCAGAAAATTCTTAATTTGATGATCTTAAAGGTATGAGACATATTTGTCATTACAATGCAATTGACAAGGAAACCCTATGACATACATACACTTCAATAATCAGAATTCAAATGATGACATTATACATATCAAAGACTTACAAATTTTATATAATTTCTGGAATAGTTATAGCACTTACTCATAAAATATAAACTAAGAAGATTCTATCATGACTTATTTGACAGTGCTTCCCATATAATTTGACATACCAAGCAAATAAGCTTGGTTACTCAAAAAGACTTTGTTTATAAGTTGAATTTGGGGAAGTTTGTCAGAAATATCTCAAGGTTTTAAGCACATAAACAGGATTACAGATAGAAAAATCAAATTCCAGTCTTATACTGGTGTACTTCTGATATTAAAACTCATTCATTCCAACAAGGTGAAATCTTTTAAAAATTATGTGGTTCTTCCCTTTTTCCTCCCTGCCATATACTTATTGAGACAAAGACATACAGGGCACTGCCTGGATCTGAGTTCTTGTGGTGATGTTGTGATGTGCTGACCAGAATCCCCATCAGGAAAGAAAGGCTCTTAGCTATAAGGATTCTGCCAACAGCTCTCATCTCTGATGCCATCATGGATCGCCTTGACTGAAGACAGTGGCCTTGCCCAGGTTGTGCCCTCTTCACAGGTGGTCACATCAAATGACCATTCAATATGGGTGTAAAAGCCCAGCCCTTTAGCCACAATTTAGGATGGTTCTGAAGGGTAATCTAACCTTTGGAACTCCTCGGAGAATCAGCCAAGGCTTCTGTTGCTACTGTATCACTGCTCAGCTTCTGCCTGATCTTGCTCTCTTAGTCTCCCTTGTTTTTCCCAAGTGGTGATCACTCCCTAATAAGCTTCTTTACATAGTAGTCTTCATAATCTTAGTGCAGACGATGCACAAAACTCCATTCCAAAGATTCCCTCCTCAATGTTCTACAACTTTCCTTTTTACATTTAGATTTTGTCCTGTTTTTCCTCTTTAAAGAATTAGTCTCACTTTCCTTGCATAGTGAGTTGTTTTGAGTAGTCTTAATTACACTTATTAGAATTATTCCTAATTTTTTCCCAAAAAAACAAAACAAATGGACAAACAAAACAAAGTAGAAACAGACTCATAAATACAAAGGCAAAAGTGGTGGTTGAAAGACAAATGCCATAGGGCTTATTCTTTTCTGACAAATTTTTCAATGGAGAACATAAACTTACCTGACTTTTCGTAAATAGAGGCAGAACAAGAGTTCTACATCCAATGCTAGCAACTCTAAAGATACTTACTTTAATTAAACCAACAACCCTAAATTAGTTTTAATATAGACCAGATCACATGAACTTGAAAACCACTTGGATTAGTTTCCATTTTTCTGAATTTTAGAATGCCCACTTCTTAGAAGTGTTTGCCTTTAAACCAACTAAATGGAACTTTTACAAATTAATTTTAACAATACCACCCAGAGGTGGAGAAAATATCTCACAATTACAACACACATGGACACATATATAGAAATATACAAACAAGAAACAAAATCTTAAAGCCTTTGCTTTACTAATATTTGTGGAAAGGATATTAAAGGCTCAATTTCCAAATATCTCCCTTTTATAAAACAAATCTAATTGTAAGATGGTATTATGATGTATGGATTGGTTAGTTATTTTTCTCCAGAGTCTAATGAGTACTGTGGCCAAGTAGTATTACAAAAAAAAAAAATCCTTTTTTTTCCTTTTCTTAGGTTAGTAACTAAACATGGCCCAATTTTGGAGAATACAGACAAAATGCATGTGAGAATTAAATTATAATTTCCCATTTTCCCATAGAACACAGTTGGTTTTATTCAAAAGCTGTAGCAACAAATAAACTAAATGAAGCCCAAAGTACCACCTGTAGGGTTGGTTCACCTCCCCCAAGGTTCAGGCTTCACCAATGGAAACTAACATCTTCCTAGTTTCTAGTTCCTCCCTAAAAGTCAGAGCTTTACCAACTGAACTAAACAGTTCCTAACCAACCTTTTTACTTTTTAAATTTTTTAAAAATTTTTTAATGTTTATTTATATTTGAGAGAGAGAGAGAGACAGAGTGCAAGTGTGGGGAGGGGCAGAGAAAGAGTGAGACAGAATCTGAAGCAGGCTGCAGGCTCCGAGCTGTCAGCACAGAGCCCAACACTGGGCTCGAACTCACACATCATGAGATCATGACCTAAGCCTAAGTCAGACGCCTAACCGACTGAGCCACCTAGACACCCCCCACCCCCGCAGCCAAACTTTTCTTAATTAAGCCAGAAAAGGAGGCTAAGAGAAGCAAAACTTCCTTTTTTGGAGGCAACCCAATGGGAGGAAGAAATCTAAGAAAGCCAGAGCAAATGGAAGGAAGAAATAAGCTCCCAACATGCCATTACACATGAAGCACTCACCAAGAGACATCTGTCCAAACCCAAACCCATTTCCTTGCCAAAAAGGTTAAATTAAGCACTAAAGGTTGATGGCATCCAGTCAGAGTGGGGCCCTGAGGACAGTCCCTGAGACAAAGAACCTAGGCGGTTGCTTGGACTTGTCACAGGATTCCCATTACCAGCTGGCATGGATGAACCATGGGCAAAGAGCTCCTGGCTGGCTCCCCAAATCTGTAATTGAATTCATATTTATCTGCCCAACATGCAGCAAAGCCAATCACTGAGACACTGAGTATGCAGCAAGGAAAGGGTTTATTCAAGAGGCAGCCAAATGAGATGAGGGAGCAAGCCTCAAATCTGCCTCCCTGAAGGAGGAGAGTCAGGGAAATTTAAAGGCAAAGGAAAAGAGGTCTGGGTAAGAAGTTTCAGCTACACTTATTAGTCTGCAGCTGGCCTATGAGTCCCATTAACCCTTTGGTTACTGGTTTCAATCCCAAGAAGTGAACTGTACCCCCCCGCCCAAGGTAAGACGGGCACCCTCCAGCTGGTCACAATCCATCTGCTTCTTATTCAGTAGGCATTTGAGTGTGTGAGCCCTCCTCTAGGTTTGTATGATTTAAGTTCTATGATGTCAAAGATTGGCTCTCTTCTGTTCATTACAACAAACACCATGTCTAGCACGTATTAGGACTCCACACATATGTCTAGAATGAAGAGATTCAAATCCTGTCTCCCACCTCCCCCCAAAATCCATAACATTTAATCTGTATTCAACTCTACTTTATTCCTCCTCAAAAAAAAAAAAAAAAAAAAAAAAAAAAAGATTTGATGTGCCCACATGACAACTTTATTCTGCCACTTACCTGCAGGATATAATGTCAGTTGGCATAAGTTCTATCTTCAGTGGTCTCATGTCAGAGGATGTAAGACAGAGGATATAGTCACATGGCCTTCTTGGCCTCCCTGAGTCACCCTATCCAGACCCAGAATTGCTTTCTAGACATCCACACCACCACCACCACCACCAAATGCCCTGGCTGTCTCTGTTACTCTCCTCATCTCGAATCCGAGCTCTGCGAGAGGAGAAAGAATTCTTATTCCATTGTGCTACCAAGCCCAATACAGAAAAAGGCACTCAGTATATGTGTATGGAAATAAAAGGGCAGCAGCCACTCTTATTTGAATCCCAGATAACTCTCAGGAGTACAGTTCCAGGGCATCAAAATATACTTTGCTTCAGCTTCCTTTATCTTGCCCAGTGCCCCAAGCTGTTTTGCAAAATCATCTGTTCCTTTTGTACCATCTACGTCACTCTTTTCCCTTCTTCCCAGTTTCCGGTCTTCTCTTTTTTAACTATTCCTAAGAAAATATAAGTACTTCATATTAACTACATTTACTGTGAAAGAGTCTGCCCAGTTTTCAAATGAAAAATAAATATTTTAACTGTTCGTGGCATTAATTCAATAAGCATTTGATGAGTTGCTTTTATTGGCAAGGTACCAAGCAAGGTGTTAGGGGTAGAAAGGTGATTGAGGCCGGCAGCCCACATTGTCTAAATGAGGCCACAGTGATCTAGCCCAGGGGACTTGATGAACTCGGGGAACTCTCCCCACAAACTAAATAAAGGTGCGACTTTTCCTGTCTGGTGAACTGCTAAGGGCTTATGATAAGTTTCCTAGACAACTTGAACCAAAGCCAGCTTCCCAGGGCTCTGGGCTATCTTCTAAAGCTGGCATGGGCAGATATTTTCTATAGACTACCATTTCCCTCCAGACATCCCCTTTTTCCCATATCAATCCCATTATTTCTGTCCAGCTGTCCCTCTCCTTCCATCTCAACTAGCTGCCTTTTGGAAAGATCGCATTTTTTCCTGATGTGTACAAGTTGGGATTTGTTCACTGCCCACGCTCTCTGTCACTGAGCAAAATCTGTTAAATGAGATAATTTATGTACCAACACCCTGCACAAGGCAGACACGTGAATGTTACCTCTCTTCTGTCCCCTTTCTCAAAATGCCATGGCTGAAAATGCTTTTCTGTCAAATGGAGCACTCACATTCTGAGACATGTTTTTGTTACCATTTCTTTCCCCCTCACCATCTTTGCTGAGACTGTCAAGTGTTCCAATTAATGCCAAATCCCTTTCCCTAGATAAGGGGCGGGGGGGGGTGGGGAAGAGGCCTGATGACTATAACCAACTCATGAAGACAGTTTTCTGAGCTTATAAAAGAAATAACAAAAAGAAGTTGAATTTTGTCTGCACTATTTCATCTTTTGGTCACAAAGCCTTTCTTCAGTGATAACAGAGTATGCACTTGGTTCTGTTTTGGGGTTTTTTCCTTGACAGCCCTATGTCAGGTTTCCCCCAGGTATCCATGTGGGTGGCTGAGGGACTTCTCCAGAGGCTGTAGATGAAACAGCTCTCTGAAGAGAGATGTGTGAACGAAGCCCACAGCCCATTCTAAGTACAAGATCCTAATGAGTCCTCTCAGTTTTAGGAAGCATATTAATCTAAAAGGTGCCCGAGCCAGAAAACAGAATTGTCTCAACTGAGAGAGTTAAAAATAGTCTTTGTTCCAGACAAGAGAGACACTCTTCTCCCTCTTGGCATATAAATCATTCGCCAGCTCCACACAGGGAGGACACCTACTCATGAACACTGCCTCTGGCTCTTGCCAGAGACAGAGTTGTTTCAAGAATAACAGCATAAATTCCTATCGCCCAGTTCCACCGGGACCACAACGTAATGTATTTACCTCACATTCTGTCAAGACGTTGAACGGTCAGATCCGAACAAAGAATTTGATACTGGATCTGATTGCTTCATTATGTGTGACTCTCATCAACTTACACAGTAATGCAACAGTATCACTTAGAACTTGACACAGACTCACCGGTTCAGGGGGAGATGCCCGACGGTGGACACCTGCTGACTCTCAAAGTGATTAAATCTCTCCCGGGGATGACACTTCCCAGTCCCAGAAAATTCCTTTTCCATTTATTATGTTTCCACTGTCTTTCAACCTGTCTTCGTTTACTAAAATCCAGCCAAAGAAAATCAGAGTGCAGGAAAAACTATACTTCTGGTTGAAATCCCTTAAATTTGTCGGAGCATTGGTAACTCAATAGCAGGTAGGAGAAAAAAGCATGCCTTAGTTATTTTGCCTAGTAATTGAATCAGCTACTTGCCCTCTTTTTTCCCCTCTTTTTTCTTTTCCTTTCTTTACTTTTCTTCCCTGTCTTTCCTTTCTTTCTTTTTTTTTCCCCCCTTCCAATTAGGTAAACTAAAGTAGATCTTTGCCTCTCCAAGTGTCTGCAAACTAAGTGATAGGAGAAACGAATAGGGTGAGGATCTTGGTCTTTTAAAAAATCAGCGAGCCTTTGTGCTGCCTTTACGGCAAAATACATGAATGCAAGCAGGTTTTACCTTATTATGAAGTTATTTTCCCACGTTGAGCTTAGAAAGTACAGAGGATCAGACCAACTCCACTATCTCTGGGATTAAGTCAAAGATTCCCTATCTGATCCTGGTATTATATTAATAGGGTGAAAGAGGATTCGGGAAAATACAGAATTCTGAGCTTATAAAAATCAATCTCCTGAGGCTTTGGCCTGAATAAAGACCATGGCCTGAGGCCCAAACTGTACCCAGCCCTTAGAAATGCCCTTGTAACAATTCAGGGTTGAATTTTTAAGACGTTAAGTTGTCTGCTTTCAGAGAGAAGAAGGCAGGGGAAAAAAAAAAAACGCCTACTTTACATTTGAAAAGCTCACTTTCTGAAACGGCTGGTTCCCCACTGGGAGAGCCTCGGATGGGGCTGGCAGAGGATTTGTAAAGGCATCACTCTAATAAACTTGCAGACAAGATAAATGCTGCTTTAAATCTGAAGCCTCTTCTTTATCTTAAAATCTGTAAGTTGTTTGCAGTTGTGTAAAATTTACAGAGGGAAGAAAATTTCCTCTTATTTGCTTTTAATAAGCAATTCTTATAGATATTCTTCCTCGGAAACACTTCCCCGTATTCAACTGACTTGAGGACTTTTAGTCCTGTGGTAAATGTAAGCGGCAAGAAATGCCATAATCATTTTCCCCATTCACGCAGACAATTGCATCAGCTTGGAATTCAGTTGTGCAATCTGTGAAGGCAAGTGTCCTTTGTTTTTTGCAAGAATATTTTTCTGGATTCGATGAAATTCAGATTTTGAAGCAGGTGAATTATGAAATCGCTCACAGGTATTCTAGTTTCTCTTCATACTGCTTACTCCTTGCACTGAGGCATGATCTGTTTCAAATCTTGTGATTTTATAGCACACAAGTAAAATGACTGTAATTTTTTTTCTTTCAAACTGGGACAGCTTTGAGAATGTAAGGGGATCCCATTATTCTTGTGGAGACAACACACAGAAAACAGGACTGTCCTGACCTAATTTATATGAGGGATTGAGTTTTTAATTCTGAAAGTAAATTAGTTCGAGATAAAAATGTTCTTGCTAGTCCACTGCATTTTTTATTTTTTTTTTAATTTTTTTTCAACTTTTTTTTAATTTATTTTTGGGACAGAGAGAGACAGAGCATGAACGGGGGAGGGGCAGAGAGAGAGGGAGACACAGAATCGGAAACAGGCTCCAGGCTCTGAGCCATCAGCCCAGAGCCTGACGCGGGGCTCGAACTCACGGACCACAAGATTGTGACCTGGCTGAAGTCGGGCGCTCAACCGACTGCACCACCCAGGCGCCCCTCCACTGCATTTTTTAAAATACACTTTCTTCATGTAGGTATAATTTATTTTGAAAAATGAGAAAATACATTTCAGCACATATAAGAATTAAATACTTATCACTCCAGCCCCAAAGATAAACCCTGTTATTACCTTGATGTGTATCATTCCAGAGCTGAAATATACATATACTTCACAAGTTGCCATATTTAGGGGTAGTGTGCCCTGAATGTCATCTATCCATATATACGGATATGCATTCACATATACATACATGTACATATATACATTTATATTTACATTTTTATAAAAGGTGAACTCATACTGTGCGTATAGTTCTGCAACTTGTCTTGTTCTACATCGATACATATTCTCTCATAGCAACAACTTTTTTAAGTTTATTTATGTATTTAGTTATTTTGAGAGAGCGAGCACGCCAGCAGGGGAGGGGCAGAGAAGGAGAGAGAGAGAGGATCTCAAGCAGGTTCCACATACAGTCAGCGTGCTGAGCCTGACATGAGGCTTAAACCCCAGAAATGCTTGAGATCGTGACCTGAGTAGAAATCAAGAGTTGGTCACTTAACTGACGGAGCCACCCAGGCGCCCCTTGTAGCAACAACTTTTAAGGCATTTCGTTGTGTGAATTTACCGTAATTTATTTAACCTATTTCCATATTAAAGGATACATTTTAAAGAGTATAAAACTATGATTCCCATACAAATTTTAAATGGACACGTCAAAGATTTTATTTATCTCATTAATTCATGAGGAACCTATAAAATATTACAACTAGTTCAAAAAGACCTCAAATTATCTCACATTTTGAGTACACAGTAGACTGAAATACGTTTACAAATGGATGCAACGCTGGTCAATATCCACAGTGAAATAATCAGTTGCATTCCCCCAGACACAATATATATTTCTATGGACAGGAATTATGTGCATGATGATCCATTTTCTACAAGTGCACTTCTATACAGAGTTGTATGCAAACACAAATAATGGCAGAGATAGCCGGCTAGTCAGGACACCTGGTAAATTTTTGAATCATTCAAAATTTTTCCTTACAATCCCATTGTCGGGTCAGATTCAGATAATAAATTGTATTGTGAACATCCTGACTACTAAATTCTTAAATGTAGAATAAATTGCTAGAACATCCTGACTACTAAATTTTTAAATGTAGAATAAATTGCTAGAAATACAATGACCGGGTCAAAAAGCACACAGTTTTGTGATTGGTGGGGAGGAGAATTACTAACGTTTTTAAGACGTTGGATACATTGTGTCAAATTGCCCTCCAGAAGGATTACACCATTCACCGTCTCACGGTGTAGGTGAGCACCAAGTCCCCACATCATCTCCAAAAGTTATACTTTTATAAGTGTTTCAATTTGTGAGGGCGACTGGATTTAAAATGCCTCCTAAAATATGTCTGTTCAGACTTCCTTCTCTTTCTCACCTAGCATCTCTTTTGTAGCATTCTGGAACCATACCTTGCCTTTTCTGTTTTGAAAGGCCTTTGGACAGTAGGAGCTATGGAGTAGCAATAAAGCCCTTAGGCTTGCTAGATATGATCTATTTTCTACATCAATTTTAATTTCTCCCTAGGGCTTCTGGGCATCTTTGGTGTTAGTTTAAAGCAGTCCGTGGATCCTTCTTTAATCTTGAGATTAAAGATTGGGAAATACTGAGCACAGGAATTCTGTTCACTGTGCACATGGCTAGAACCTTGGTGCCATTTGCCCTGGCAAAGCTCTTCTTTCCCACATTCCTCCTCTTCACTTGGCTCTTTAATGGTTAGGACACAGGTCTAAACACCTGTAGCCTGTGAAAGGGTAACAGAATTGCCCTTATTTACTGAACTCCACCATTTCTTGTTTCTGCGCAATTGAAGGCATTGGGGACTTGGCAGTAAGTGCAGAAATTATGATAAGAAGTGATTCTCCCTTTTCCCCACAAAGCAATGGACACTAGAGCAACTGCTTTTGTTTATTTCTTATTTTGTTTTTTTCTTATTCAAATGCTTGCTAACACTTTCATGGCAACTTGACCTTCCTCATGTGGGCTTCTTTGAACAAATGTCAATTTTTTTTTAAATCCTTGAGTTAGAATCTATCCCAGTGTCTTTCACCATCTGAAGATAAAATGAATGGAACGAGGTTTAAATTATTTTCAAGGTTGGTCTTAAAGCAGTAAAGCATGAAAGGCAAAATGGGAAAATAAGTTAGAAGAGGAGTTCAGTTGGCTCCTTTAAGTTGGGTCATCAGGGAAGTCCTTTCCAAGGAGATGGCATTTGATCTGGGACCTAAATGATGAGTTCTAGAGAAAATGCTAGTGCAGAGGCCCTAAGGATTTACGTTTCTATTACAAATTGTGCATAGGAACCCAATAAAGTAAAAGCTCTGAACTTCCTTGAAGAAAGGGAGACCATTGTTCCCACCTGCGGCTAATTGATTTCTGGCAAACCGCTTTCAACAAAAGGCGGCCCAGCTGCTCCCACACAGTAGCCAAGATCTCCCGACAGGGTTTTGAGTTTTCGTGTTCACTGCTGTTCACTCCCGAGCTTGCCATGTCTCCACATACCCTTCCACCCTATTTGTGCAGGAGCCAACTGTTGTTTGAGGCTCTGAGAGCAGTGGTTATCTAGAGTAAAGCACAGCTCCTTTGAGCAGTGCCCTCCTGTGTGTTAGCACTCTGCTATCAAAGGTCATCTGAATGAATGAAGCCAAATGCACACGATGCCCCACCTCAGAGCTGCCTCTCCGGAAGTCAAGGCCGTATCTCACAAACTGAGGACCCGCACAACCTCTGCTCTATGTGGATTGCCCAAGTCTCTTTCCTTCATTCCACTCTCCCACTTTTCAGAAGGGCCCCTCAAAACCCCTCGATGCTTTAGCCTAACCATCCCCCTCTGAAGACTCTGTTAGCATTCAACAAACATCTGAAATCATTGGAGTAAAGCCTTGCTCTGTGAAGGGGAGGGAACCATGCTATTGGGAGGGCTATGTCTGCTTCCTGCCAAGACTCCTAGGCAAGCCTGTTCACAGAGAGATGTTAGAAAAGAAATAACTGAAAACTCTCTGGTACTCCTAACTGAATACCCGTGTAATTCAAATTGTGCTATGGAAACCATACTATGGGAGAACATGCTGATTCCATCCAATTAATTTAGAGCCCTTAATTTCTTCATTCATTTAGGTAGCAAATAGGCATGTATGCAACAGGAAAAGCCTTGAACAGTGCAAGTGTTGGGGCCATATAGTAGCCCCCAGGATTGACAAGGTCCCTGCCTTCATGGAGGAACATATGCCAGTGAGAAAGACAAGTCAGCAAAATAATTGCTAATAGTAATAAACACCATAAAGGAAGTAAACTAGGAGACAAAGTAGAGAGTAACAATGGGACAGAGGGTCTACCATATACAGGACGGTCAGAGGAGATGTCATTGAGGAAGAGACACTTAAGATGAAACCCAAGGTATCAGGGAGAGAGTAATGGGGACAGGCAGGGAAGAACTCAGCAAAGGGAACAGTGGACACTGGGGAGGGAGCCAGGTGCACTTGAGGAACAGACCTGTGTTACTGAGGCATTGTAAGCCAGGGAACCTGTGGAACAAGATGATGATGCAGAGGTAGGCAGGGGCCAGATCATGTGAAGCCTCCTGCCTCTTGAAAAAGTCACTCTTCTGTGTGATAATGGTTGGACAAATGTAGCATATTCTCAATTCTTAACTGCTAGAAAATTTCTGTTTTCATTTTCTAAGTTATTCAGGAACTTTTAGACTTGAGTCTAGATGTGCTCTCAGAGATGACTTAACTACTGCATAGATAGTCATGAAGTTATAGAATCTGTCAGGTGGACAGAGACTTTCCTCTGATGCATAATGATGATGAGCTCTTTTTCATATGTTTATTAGTTGTATGGGTGTCTTCTTTTGTGAAATGCCTATTCAAGCCTTTTGTCCATCTTTCTATTGGGTTTTGTCCATTTCTTATTGATTTGTGGTGCTTTACATATTGTGGGTACAAGCCTGTGTCATGTATCTATTCCTGAATAAGAAACTACCTCAAAAGAAAACAATGACTGTGCTATTTGGTTGTGATTCTGTGGGTTAGTGACTTGGGAAGGGCACACTTGTGCTTGATGCTGTGACTGCAGATATCTTAAGCCTCCACAGGATCTGGACAGTCTAGCATAGGCCTAGTCACATGTCTGAATGTTGGCTGAAGCACTTCTCTTCTCCTCTATGGTTTCTCCAATGGGCTGACTTGGGCTTATTCATATTGTAAATTCAAGGTTCCAAACACAGACAAAAGAGTGCAAATGACAATGTACAAGCATTGTTTAAACTTTTACTTGTGTCATATTTGCTAATGACCCATTGGCCAAAGCAGATCCCCTGACCAGTCAAGAGCTAATGTTTCTTTTTATAAGTTTATTTATTTTTGAGAGAGAGAACATGAATGAGCAGGGGAGGGGCTGGGAGAGAGGGAGACAGAGGGTCCGAAGCGTGTTCTCTTCTGACAGCAGAGAGCCTGACATGGGGCTCGAACTCACAAATCACGAGATCATGACCTGAGCTGAAGTTGGACGCTTAACCAACTGAGCCACCCAGGTCCCCCCAAAAGCTGATGTTGAAGGGACTATGTAAGGATGTGCATAGGAGTACATGATTCTTTGGGGGCCATTATTGAAACAACATACCACAATCTACTACAAAGTCCTTTGTCTACTTTCAAAATACAGAGTTAGAAGAATCCTTTCATTAAATCAGCCACTGACCAGCTGAATTGAGGCTCCTTGAGAACCAAGGACAAAAGGCAAAAGGGTCCAAAGAGCAAGGGATCTCATGAACAGTATGAGGCAGACAGAAAGGGTGGCAGAAAGCCGCACTGGAGTGCCCCAATAGAGAGGAGCTTGACAGGGGGCTAGTCTCTCACCTGTGCTCCTTTTGTCAGAGTTTCTTTGGCTTCTGCGACATCCAGGGAGCCACAGAAGGTGTTCCCCTTCTTTCATGATACACTTTTACTTGCATTCCCCATCCTCCATAAAGAAAGAACACCTGTGGGAGGGCAGCTTGGAGGCCTAGTCACATGTCTGAATGTTGGCCGAAGCGCTTCTGTTCTCCTGTGTGGTTCTCTACATGCAAAAGGAGTTCGTAAGGAGGGTATGAGCTGAAGGGCGGCTTCTGGTCAGACAAAAAAGTGCATAGGAAGTGCAGAGGAAGGTGCCTGTGACATTAACTAGAGGTAAAGCAGCATTTTAAGAAGCCACCACCACCACCACCAACAACAACAACAACAACAACAAAAAACCAATTCAAAGATGGGCAAAGGACTTGAATAGACATTTTTCTAAAGAAAATATACAAATAGCCAATAAGCACATGAAAAGATTAAACTCATTAGTCATTATGGAAATGCAAATCAAGACCACAGTAAGTTACCACTTTACACCTACTAGGATGACTATACTAAAACAACAACAAAAAACAAAGTGCCTGTGAGAGTATGGATACATTGGAACCCTCGTACACTGCTCGTGGGAACGTTAAATGGTGCAGCCACTGTGGGAAATATTTAACAATTCCTCAAGAAGTTAAACATAGAATTACCATATGACTCAGCAATTCCACTCCTAGGTATATATCCAAGAGAATTAAAAGCAGGAATTCAAATAGGTATTTGTATACCATTGTTCATAATAGCATCGTTCACGATAACCAAAGGTGGGACCACTCAAGTGTCCATCAACAGATGAATGGATAAACAAAATGTGGTATATGCATAGAGTGGAATATTATTCAGTGAAAAAAATTAAATTTTGATATATGCCAAAACATGGATGAACCTCGAAGACATTATGCTAAATGAAATAAGCCAGACACAAAAAGACAAATATTGTATGATTCCACTTACATTATCAGGTACCTAAAATTGGCAAATTCATAGAGACAACAAGTAGAAGTTGCCAGGGGCTTGTGGGGGAGGGGAGAATGAGGAGTTACTGTTTAATAGGTACAGAGTTTATGTAGGGGATGATGATAAAGTTTTGAGTATAGATAGTGGTGATGGTTATATCCACAACATTGTGAATATATTTAATGCCATTTAATGAATGATGAATTGTATACTGATAAATGGTTGCAATGGTCGATATTATGTTATGTGTGTTTTACCACAATAAAAAGACTCCCCAAACCCTTTGCTTCCTTTTCTCTCTGTTTGATGGCCTGTCTTTCATCTTATTGGCCTTCCTGTCAACATGCTATCTTTAGAAACCTTTTGGACAAGAGGCCAGTTTTGGCAAGAGTACTTAGGGGCCATGTTCTCTCACCTCACTTCTCCTACCTGTGGCTCATCCCCAGAAGGCATCTCCTCAGCACGTGGGTTAGGGTAGAGCCACCAGCAGACCTTTTGACATGAAATCAAATTGTGAAGTTATGAATTCTCATTGTTCATAAACAACGAATGAGTATATTGTATACAATAATGAATATATTATTCTACTCAAAGTCATAGAAAACATTTCTGGATTCCTGTATCCCACGTAAGAATGATGTGACTACTCTAACTTCAGATACGTGTTTTTACAACAGAAAAAAAATCCAAGAAGTTTTGAGAATCCCGTGATCAGCTATGCAATTGTGCCGCTTGAGAGGGGGACGTGGTGCCTTTTGTGTCACAAGAGACTGTCTTATGAACAAACCAGATATCCTCTGTTCTTCACAGGGGACCAGGAGCCAAATTAAACTAACTGTACTGTGAGCTGGCAGGATCGCACAGCATTTGCACGCATTTATTTTCCTGGCCTTCGTCCATTTTTGCTTTTTATTTAGGTAAAACCAACAGGTAAAATGAGAAAAATACTTGACTCTATGTTTGCATTAAGGATAAACCTAGGCAAAAGTGTGTTGTTAAAGTAAGGAGGAACATGTGAGCATAAAATTTAAGTCCAGACCTCAGAAGGGAACTTAGGAAGCATTTGCTCCCTTTTATGCGAAGGGAATGATTGGATTGATTAACCAAAATAAAAATTCCTAAATTATATGTTAGAGTAAGAAGGCACATTTAAAATAAGTCAGTTGCTTAAGATTAGCGTATGAGTCAGTGTTTGCTTGACTGGTTAGTTGATTGATTTTAAGAAACAATTCCTTTAAAATATTTCTATGTAATAAGCTACAAGGAGGTATGATCTATAGAATATGACTTAGAGTCCTTTCCTGGCATTCTGAGCAGCTGTGATACATGACCAACAAACCACAAAGGCTGTGTTTCTCTGGACACAGATTATTACTCAAAGGCTACACAGAACAAAGCAGTGGGCATAGTGTGGAAGAAACTTGGGCTTGGATGTTGGTCCCTGGATGGGGAGAAACATGTGAGGGTCAGAGTAAGAGTAATGAAAACTGAGAAACAATGTCAGAAGATCTTCCTAGGCACCCAGGAAAAACTGAAGCTGCTTTGTTTTTCCAAATTGGAGACCTAATTTGATTTCAGGGACAGGGAGGTATTTCTCCTGACAAACCTTCCCTGTCCCTTGCATCTAAACTACCTGCTTATTGGGGCGCCTGGGTGGCGCAGTCGGTTGAGCGTCCGACTTCAGCCAGGTCACGATCCCACAGTCCGTGAGTTCGAGCCCCGCATCGGGCTCTGGGCTGATGGCTCAGAGCCTGGAGCCTGTTTCCGATTCTGTGTCTCCCTCTCTCTCTGCCCCTCCCCCGTTCATGCTCTGTCTCTCTCTGTCCCAAAAATAAATAAACGTTGAAAAAAAAATTAAAAAAATAAATAAATAAACTACCTGCTTATCACCACCAGGAATTCCCTTGATTGGAAATAAAAAAATTTTCCCCATTGTTAGGCACAAATACCATTAACATTTAAATATTTAGTAGAGTTAGCCACCCAGCACGAATAGACTCTACTAAGTTTAAAGGATGAGAGCAAATCATCCCTTTTTGAGTCATCGTGATGATTTCTGTCCTGAGTAAAAAGCTGGAAGGCCCAGTGCAACGGATTTTGTAGACGAAAAAAATGAAAGCATCAAGAGAGGGAGTTTCACACACACGATAAATCACATCCTATATGACCTGCCAGTATCTTCCGCTTAGCTGGGCTGTGATGAGATCTCCAGTGCTTTATGTTCCACTCATATGTGACCCTGGGAAGTAATTTTATCTCTCTAATTCAGAAGCACCTGGTAATGAAATGAGATCCTACCACAGAATGTGAGCAATGCTCATAAAATAACGACAAATGACTTTGCAATTTCCTTTGACCAAGACATTTATTGTTTGGTGTTGTGGATTAAATCATTCTCTGATTTCTTTATAAATCTTTGTTAGATTCTGGGAGTTCAAACTTGTGAAGAGAAATTTATTTTAAAGTAACCCTTTTAATATTTAGCCGGCATTGACTTTTATGTAATTATAAGTGCTTTTTAATTATGAAAGCAATTTATGCTTATTTAAAAAAATTGGAAAATACATGTAACTAGAAGGAAAAAATACCCATTGTGCCATCTCTCAGTCTCAAGCACCTCTGTTAATATTTTGATGTCATTTTTAGAGGCTTTCAATACCTAAGTGTTTTCACCTAAGTGTTTCACCTAAGTGTTTTCAATACCTAAGTGAAAGCAATTTATGCTTATTTAAAAAAATTGGAAAATACATGTAACTAGAAGGAAAAAATACCCATTGTGCCATCTCTCAGTCTCAAGCACCTCTGTTAATATTTTGATGTCATTTTTAGAGGCTTTCAATACCTAAGTGTTTGTGCTTTTATTTTATATAATTGAAGTCGTAGTGTGTTTACAATTTTCACACCTGATTTTTGCACACTTAATATTTCATCATAGGTACTTTTACGTTGTTTTACAAAACTTTTCTACAAGTACTTTTTAAAACCTATTAAATATTCTAGGTGTGGGGCGCCTGGGTGGCTCAGTCGGTTGGGCGTCCAACTTCAGCTCAGGTCATGATCTCACACTTTGTGAGTTCGAGCCCCACGTCGGGCTCTGTGCTGACAGCTCAGAGCCTGGAGCCTGCTTCACATTCTGTGTCTCTCTCTCTCTGCCCCTTCCCTGCTCATGCTCTGCCTCTCTCTGTCTCAAAAATAAATAAACGCTAAAAACAAACAAACAAACAAATAAATAAATAAATAAATAATAAATAAATATTCTAGGTGTGCCTGGATGGCTCAGTCAGTTAAGCGTCAGAATTGGGCTCAGGTCATGATCTCAGGGTTCATGGATTCGAGCCCCATGTGGGGCGGGCTCTGTGCTGACAGCTCAGGGCCTGGACTGCTCAGGGCCTTGGATTCAGTGTCTCCCTCTCTCTTTGCCTCCACCCCTGCCCACACTGTCTCTCTTTCTCAAAAATAAATAAAGATTAAAGATTTTTTTAAAAAATAAAGAAAAGCTATTAAATATTCTAACAAGTAGATGTACTGAAATTTACCTCTGGGCAATGAAGTGCTTATATGCTCAGAATTTTGAAAACCAAGTGTATTAAATAATATTATTTTAGGAACCAGAACCCATCCCCCTTCCCTTTGGAAACCATTTTAGAAGTCTTGATATAAAACAAAACGAAACAAAACAAAACAAAACACTGACCCCTGGCCAACAGAGTAATAAAATTACCTTAAATAATCTTATAGATTTATAAACGCATAGTGTCCCTGGTTCCGTGAAAAATCCAGCAATGTACTATTCTAGATTTCACAAATATTTTATGATATTAAACATTTTGCTAACTTTCCCAGACTTTTCGATTATACCCTCCAGTGTAATCCGTATGACAAAAAGGAACAGAAGTGATTTCTGATTCTGCCTTTTCAGAGGTTCTGTCTTCCCTTTGCTATTCTAAACTATGCAATAGCAATGACAATTTCAATAAACTGCTGTAGTACTAACTTAAGTTTATTTTACATATCAGTGGAAACAGGAACAGCGATATTCTAAGACACTTGGCTGGAACAAGTAAAAGAACAAAAGGAACCCAATTATGCAAATATGTGCTCTTGCACCTCGAGGAGGTTGGCTGAAAATGGGAGAAAATGGCAGGCTTATAGTTTCCTGCCTGAGTTATTAGTTCTCCTTATAATTAAAATCAGACGTAATTATGATTATTACTATTATCCTTCAACAATTTTCAACAATTAAAAATCATCCCTGGATATATTCAAATGCTCATAGCCCTCATTTTCTAATGCCTTTTGAAGACAGTTTTTCCTGTTAAGATGTTTCCACCTGATTTGTGGAAAGTCTTGTTTGGAGTACTTAGCAGTAGAAACTCTCATGGTGACAAGTGACCAAAAAAAATCAAATTCTAAGTTGCCTTTAAGCAAAACAAAACAACAAAAACAAAATGAAATCTAAAAAAGAAAGAAAGAGAGAGAGACTGGAGAAGCTGAAGGGTAGTGCTGGTTTCCCAAAGCTTGACCTGGTTCAAATTAGGCATCAAGATCCAATTTTCCATTTCTACATTTCTTCACTCTGGCTTCCCCAGAGTATGACCCATGCTCTAATGAGATTTTTTTTTCCTCTCCTAGTGATTATAAGAAATCTACCTCTTTCAGATTCCAGTCTTCAAACTTTCAGGGTCAGGCATTTAGTGGAAGAACAACGCTTCCTCCTGGTCACTCAAGTGACCAAGTGTATCTCTTTGGTTCTGTTTAGGTTATGTGTCCAATCCTAACTCAAACATTTTGGCAAGTATAAAGTTACATGCTTATTATTCCATTCCTGTTTCTGAGTAGAGCGCCAACCCAAGTGCGGCCATTTCTCATAAATCCATCCCTATCCACCTGCTATGGCTTGAATTTGACACCCTTCCCTTTCATATGTTGAAATCCTAATCTCCAATACCCCAGAAAGTGACTGTATTTGAAGGAGGGTCTTTAAAGACCCAATTTAAGGTAAAATAAGGTCATATGGATGGGTGCTAATTCAACTTTACTGGTGTCCCTATGATAAGAAGAGATTAGGACACAGGGGAAAAGACCACGTGAAAACACAAGGAGAATACAGCCATTACAAGCCAATTAGAGAGGCCTTGGGAGAAAACATCCCTGCTGATACCTTGATCTCTGACTTTGGCCTCCAAAACTGTGAGAAAATAAATCCCTGTTAGTTAAGCCACCCAGGCAGTGGTACTTTGTTATGGTAGCAAACGAACACACACCCCACTCAGAAATTTTGTTATGGTACAAACGAACACACACCCACTCACACCCTTTTTCTTCTGAACTTCTGTTGCCTTTTTTGGTCTTTCTTACTCTCTACCTTATATTACATCTAGGCATGTTGGTATTTCATATATTTCTTCCCAGTCCATAAGGTCTTGGTGTGCAAGACCTAAGTCTAATTCATTTCCCACTGCCCACAGTGTACTCATTAATTTATCAAATAATTATTGTGTGCCTACTATAAACCCCGAGTGTAGCACAGTCTTACTAGGCACTCAATAAACATTTGCTAAATGAATAAATGTGATCCCCAAAAGGCAGGTGATGCTATAAATCATTACTAAATGTCAGTTCTTAAAGAATGCATGATCAGTCGAAGAACAACAATGAGGAACATATGGAGCCTTTTGAAGTAATGCCAGGATCATGTCATGCTGACTGCAATATTTTAGGATTTTCATGTTGCTTCTCCCTGCAGGACTAGGAGAGTAAGTGGTGTTAACAGGTCATTGTTATAATAAATTCCTTGTCTGACCTTAGCCAGAACTGTGCGCAGCTAAGTGGAAAGAAGTTTGAGAACGTCGTTGATGCATTAACTAAATAATTAGATTTCTCGGGTAAAGGCATTAACTGTTTATTTTCTCACAATAAGTTTAATATGGAGCCATCCACAGATTATAGAAAGGAAACATAACTGTATATATAGCAAAACTTTTTGGGGTGGACATGGTTTTTAGTCAGCCAGCATTCATTCACCCTATTTCCAACAGAAGCCCAGATTTCGTCAGGGAACCTACCCCATCCACTATCCAGGCCAGGTGGCCCTCAGGGGGCCCCAGTTCTCATTCAAGAGGTGGATGCTTGACCAAAATGAAGCCCATGGGACATTCTCTCCTGGGACTTTGAGCCTTGAGCTATGACATGAGAGGACACAAGACAAAACCTAACAGAAAAAATTGGAAGTGCCACATTCCATTTGCAGTGCCCTAACAAAAAGACCAAGTATTTCATGCTGCCCTAGTTCTTAATGGTCTAATTATCCAAGAATCACTAATCCCAAGAAGTGGATTACTCAAGAGGCATAGGCCACAGAAGAATCCTTCCCGGTGCACCCATCCCACTGTGGCCGCATGGCAAAATGGACAAGGAACATTCTCCCCAGGAGAAGAAGCAGGGCTACAGAGGACAAAGGAAAATAGAAACCTTCTCAAACCAGAAATGCAGTGAACTACATTGGTGAACAAAAGTAGATTACTACCAGGGCAGAAAG
This sequence comes from Prionailurus bengalensis, assembly GCF_016509475.1. Taxonomy (NCBI): domain Eukaryota; kingdom Metazoa; phylum Chordata; class Mammalia; order Carnivora; family Felidae; genus Prionailurus; species Prionailurus bengalensis. Next base: position 106,594,882 of record NC_057349.1, read on the forward strand.
TTCTCTGCTTTCTCAAATGAGAATTTTAGTGTAGTTTTCTCTCTCTTCCTCATTGCATAAGTCAGTGTGCTGGGAGTGGATAAAGCTTATCATTCACAGAAAGGTTGCCAGACCTTTAAGAGCTATGAATCTCAATTCCACTGAAAGGACTACTCATTACTCAGGAATATTTGACCCAGATCTAAAAGCATATTCCAAGTTTAACACTGGCAACAGGAATTTCAGCATTGGACTTTAAAGAAAACTTTAACCTGATAACTAGATGAGACATTTAGTGGTTTCCCTTTGTGAGGGGAGAGTGAATGAATTTTGTTTAGATGCAAGCATTTCTATAATTATAAAGAAGCAAAGAGAATATGTAAGGATGGATGGATGTTGAACAGCCACGGAAGTAGATGACAATAGACATATGAGATTCAGTCCCAACATCAAATAACTCTCTCTCCTTAATTCATCACCCTTCTCCTTTCTCAGACAATGTATTCAGGAAAAGTAATCTAGCACTAGAAAATGTACAGGAGCCAAGTGGCTCAGAATGGGAGACGGAGAGATCAGCCATCAGACTAGCTGGAGACCGGCACAACAGTTTAGGTGAGAAGTAGTGAAAAACTTGACTAGAGTCAACACGGGATGGTTGTAGAGGTAGTTGTTAGAGAAGAGAAAGTAAAGAGAGAGGATGAGCAGGGATTCAAAATTGACAAACCATGAAAGAGGGAAGAGTCAATGATGGTTCTGAAACTTTGCGGGGCGCCTGGGTGGCTCAGTCGATTGAGCATCCAACTTCGCCTCAGATCATGATCTTGCGGTCGGTGAGTTCGAGCCCCGCATCAGGCTCTGTGCTGACAGCTCAGAGCCTGGAGCCTGCTTCAGATTCTGTGTCTCCCTCTCTCTGTGCCCCGTCCCCGCTCATGCTCTCTCTTTCCCTCAAGAATAAATAAAACATTAAAAAAAAAAAAAAGTAACTTTGCTGGCACCATTAGCAAGAATTGGGAATGCAATAGGAAGAAGGCATTTGCAGGGCAAGGGATAATTGAGTTCAATTTTGAAAAAAAAATAGGTCTACTTGTTTACAACACACCCTGTTGGATACTTCGGGGGCAGTTGACTATGTTGGAAGGGGGGGGGTAATCAATTTATTAGAAACACACAAAACTACTTAAATTGTAGGCTCAAGCTTTGTGCAAGCCCTTTGGAGCATAGTGGCCAGGTTTGTGGTGTTGACTGTTCCTGGCATATGGTAGACATTAAATATATGTATTTGTTCGACCCACATGTAGCAGATAGTCGTTCCATGCCAGTCAGTATCCACTGCCCTCCATGTTAACCAGAGTATCCCTTATTTTCTTCAGGGAAATAAGCTCTTTTTTCTCTGTATCCATTTTCTGTGTAACTTGATTCAAAATGCCCCTTCTTCCTCTGATCAAGAGCTGGGCATGTGATCCAACCTAGGCCAGTGTTTGTTCTTCTTCCAGGTTTCAAATCTTAAATGGAATGAGGCAAACTGTTAACCCAGTTCATCTTGATTTGCTCCAGCAGTGGAATATTAAAAAGACTGTTTGCACCAGAAGTCCTGGTTCCTTAAAGGACTTTTTAAAAACCTGGTTCTCCAGGCTTCCAACAATCGCCTTTTCTACTCACAACAACAGCTGGGGTCTGTTGCTTTCAATTATAAAAATCTTGACACAAATCATCATGTAGCTAGCAATCATCCACACCCTCCCAACAGCACTAGTCTGAAGCTTTGAAGACAGTAATTAATCCAGCTTTCTTATAGAAGTAGATATATAAGTAACCTTGGGAAATCTCGTGTTCAAACACCATTTATATTAGGAAGTAATTCATATCTAACCTGGATTTTGCTTATAAAAAGTTAAAACCATGAATAGTCAAGAAGACACTTAGAGGTGGGATATTCCACCACATTATTATAAACACTAATACAAGTTAAGGCAAGTCCAATGCATCTGGACATATGTTTTAAATTCAGCCACACATCAGGATGCACTCCAGTTCTGATCAAGGCATCACTTCTCATCTCTCAACCCTTTATCTCCCTTACCTCTTAATTAGAATCCACCGTATGAAAATCAACAAGTCTACAGCATGTTATAATTGTTGGCCTTGTACTAGGACTGACTTAAGGACTGTTGCATTTTGTTGTCTTGATCACAAGACATAAAACTGAAGAGAGAGTATCCTCCTTGTCTGTTGTGAAGTAAGCATGCAGGATAGGTGCAGCTTGTGTCGTCAAGGATGGGGAGAAAGACAACTGACGCTGCTAATGGAGTGTGAACTGGTACCAACACTTTGAAGAGTATATTTGCCTGTGGTCTAGGGAATGTAAAAAATATACATATTCTACAAACCAGTAAGTTTGGAGACCTGTCCAGACACAGAAACGTGTTTATTGCAGCATTGTTTATCATAGCAAAAACTGGCAATACCCTATGTGTGCAAGAATAGGGGGAACGGATAAATAAAATGTTGCATGCTGTTCAGCAGATTTTTTTAATGACCATATTTATTTGTGTGTAACATGGATAGCTCACAAACACCATGATGAGTGAAAAAGCTAGTTGCAAAGTAATAGAGTAGCTAGAGTATGACACTGGTATTATCAATTTTATAAAACTCTTACAAAAACATGTTATTTATAGACATGCGTACATAGGTGTATCCATGTGTATTAAAGCAAAAATGGATTGTGAGGCAATTCACAAATTCTCTTTCATTCCTCCTGAGGATTGGGGAAGTAGTATTTGGTGTGAAGCAAAGCAAAGACTTCAACTTTATGTGGAGTGTTTTATTTTTTATTTCACTTTATTCTTAAAAATGGCTTGAAGATATTTCAGAAAATGTTAAAAATTACCACTTCTCTATTGTAGCTGCGTTGGTGTAGCCAACTATTTTTTCTGTGTTTTTCAAACCTAAAATTTTCTCAAGTCCACTACTAAGACACACGATGCTTGATCTATTCATTTAGTTTTCAACAAATATATATTACTTGCTTGCTGTATAAAACACTATGATTGGTACAATAGGAAATAACAAAGGTATATAAAACATGGTCCTACCCTCAAGGCTCTTGTAGCTTTAGAATTTAAAAGTCCTTTTTAGAAAACAGTGTGTGTGGGCTCAGGCATGCCTCAGTGTGGAAACATCTTCAATAGGCTTGTAACATGAGATTATGCCAATTGTCATGAAATGACACGTGGGTGGGCTTCCCATCTATGAAAACATAAAAAAATCACCACGTACAAAAGATTAAATTAGGGTGTGATTGACACTTTAAAAAGGAATCATTCCCATTTTTAAAAATGATTCGTTTGTAGGCCTCTTCTGTAAGCATATGAAATGTGATGGTTATCTAGGAAAGATTTCTTTACATCCAGTTTTTTGGGCAACACATCCATTAGGTAAAGCAAGGAATACCAGTATAAGACAAAGACTTCTTTACCTGAAGAGTGCTGTTCTGTGGGAAGTTAGGTCAAGCATACCTGGAGACATGTAGCTGAGGAGCTTCATGGTAGCTCAGTGCCCAGCTCTGTGGTCCAAGTGGATGAATTAAGTCAAGTTGCGGGCTGGTGATCCAATGGAAAAGCATCAGCTGGGGCATCTCTCTGTTGTAGCTGCCACAGGAGATTTAGGCTGATAGAACCCAGACAATGGGTAGAACACGCAAATTATTGCAGATACCAGCAGTGTTCCAGAAAGGTAGGTGAAGGATGAATGGTAAGGCAGAAAGCTGTCTGTCAGAAACTGAAGGATCACACCTCTGCCCCCATTAGGAAAGGAATGGTGTATCAGCTTGGGAAGAAAGGGCAAAAATCCAAAACACACCGTGTATTTTTCACAAAGAGAATTGGAAAAGACAAAATCATCAGTGAAAGAAAAGAGAATCGATATGGGCTCTAGGTGAGTCTAGGAATTTGAAGACTACTTACAAGGCCGACTGGCCAGTAAGGTCTCTCTACCTTCATAAAAGCTAAGTAAATATGTGTTGATTGAAGTTCTGAATTGAATATTAAATGTATCCTATGTGCATGGATCCTCTAGGCCATGAAAAGGAATTTGAATCCAATGTATACAGCTTACTAACTCAAAGGGTAAAAGTGAAGGCAAGAGGCTCACAACAGCATTGCCTTTAAAGAATGGTTCAACATTCATTGTACTGGATTCCTCTTCTCAACTAATACGGTGGCTCTTGACCTGCTTTAGCGCTCTCTCCTCTGTATGCCCTCTTTTCTCTGAACAGCCAAGTTCAGTGTGGAAAACTCCTGGTAACTGCAAAGAGAGAAAAAATAGCAGGCACTGTGTGTGTGTGTGTGTGTGTGTGTGTGTGTGTGTGTGTAAGAGAGAGAGAGAGGGAAAGAGAGAGAAAAGGGGACAGAAACATAAGGGGGGGAACACACAGAATCAATGATATACATAGTCTTTTTTATGAATGTATGACTTTTGCTCATTAGTTTTTGCTTCTTCTCCCTCACTTTTCTTAAAAGTGATCTACTGGTAATTGGCAGGCACTGCCTCGCTATTCTGGTGGACAGTATGTCCAAAGACGTTTCTCCAGAGAGCTTGGTTATACTATTCTCCCTGGTATCAGGAGGCAGCGAAACCTAGCCTCCCTCTGGGGGTCTGCTCTCTAGCCTTGGCTCAGGCAAAGTGGAATTTGGGGTAGGAGTCACTGCAAAACTGGGGGAAAAAAAGCTGTCAGCCACGGTGTGCCTTGGCATTCAGACACGTTCTGTTCCTTGGGGATTTCTATATTTGGCAGACCGTAAGGTATTGAGGTAGATGAAACAGAAGAGATCTGAAAACTGCACAGTGGATTTTCCCTTGCAGTCTTATATCTCAAAAAAAAAAAAAAAACGCAATTTAAAATGCATGTGAGAAAAGGGTATTTTTGAAAGTTTTCCAAAATAAAAGACCAAGAAATGCTTTCAACTAATATATATTAAAGGTTATTTGCCTGCATAGATAAGATGGTCTTGTTGCTAGGCAACAGAGACACCGAGACAATGGTGGACCAGGAAGGTAGAGGGACTCATGAGTGTTTTAGTGTGAATTCTTGTCACTGTAGGAATTAGGCTGACAAGCCTCCCCCATAATGGGAAAAATGGAGATGGCAAAAATGAAGATATGATGGACTGACAGAGGTGAGGCATCTTGATTTGTTTGCCTAATATACACAATTCTTGTGCGATGTAGTTGATATTTTTAAATGCCAAATAAACTGTTTATCCTAATAGAGATTTTTCCAACTTTCTAGCTTATATTTGGTGACTCTCCCAGTGAAGGCAGCTGTAGGATTTCAGACAATTGTATATAACCATCATAGGTAGAAGCAAAGCTTGATTATACAAGCAGTGTGACTATGGTATATTCTGAATTAGAAATGAGAACTCAGTTCCTCACTTACCTGTCAAAGGAATTTCGTTATCATTTAAAAGTGAAAATTTATTTGATAGATGGTGGCTTTTTCATAGAAATATGAACATTTTTCATTTCAGGAATCCTATAGATTTTGGCTATTTGGTATGCAGCGCTTTTATTCTAGATCCCCACAGTCTTTAGAATTCATATTTTATCTTCCTACTACTAAAAAGTTGAACCTAACAAAAAAGGTTAGTCCCCTTCCCTCTCCTGCAAAAAAAAAAAAAAAAAAAAACAGTTGGAGAAAGTGAACAGAGGATTTTTAATTAGTTTAAGGTAGAAGAGCAAAAGTCAGGAAATGGTTTACATTAATTGTGCCAGAAACCTCTACAGCAATTTATTTCTAATAAAGTACATATCATAAGAATTGACGAAGGTTATTCATCAACTTTCAATAATATATTTATTGCATAGGAATTATTACCTTACTGTCTTTATTTGAAGAGCTCCAAATCTGAACATAGAGTAGCTATTTATTATAGTCTTGATTTTAGAGGTTCACCAGGTTGTGAAAGTACCACATTTTACATAGAGTGAAATGAGTGTGTATATGAAGTAACACTTCAGTTCAGTCCAAAAAGCAGAAGTTGGCCGGGTTCTCCAGCGAGTATGAACTGAATAATGTCTAAGTCCCACCCCCCTACTCACCCCCATTCCCACAGAGTGGGCTTAAATTGAGTTAGATTCCAAAATGATTCCAATTGAGTGATCATCTAACTGACCTGAAGATCCAGTGATTTGAAAGAGCCAATGTGGATGACTCCCAAGAAGGACTAAAACAAGGGGAAAAAAAGAAGAGTTCCCCATAGTAACTTTATTCATTATATAACCTCACCTTTGGCTCTCAGAATTTATAAAAGATCCTTACCTCAATTCCACTTCTGTGCGTATACCCCAAATAATTGAAAGTAGAAACCTGAACAGATACTTGTACACCGCTATTCATAGCAGCATTATTCACAATAGCCAAAAGGTGGAAACAGTCCAACTGTCCATCACTATATGAATGGATAAACAAAATGTGGTGTATACACAGTGGCATATTACTCAGCTTTAAAGAGGAATGAAATTCAAATACATGCTACAACATAGATGAACTTTGAATACATTATGCTAGGTGAAATAAGAAAACATAATAGACAAACATATGATTCTACTTATATGAAGAGCCTAGAGTAGTTAAATTCACAGAGGCAAGAAGTAGAACAATGGCTACCAGTGGCTGGAGAAGAAGGTTATGGGGAGTTATTGTTTAACAGATTTCAGAATGGGATATGATGAAAAAGTTCTGGAGATGCATAGTGGTGATGGCTGCACAAGAATGTGAATGTACTTTAAAAAAAGGAAATGAGGGGCGCCCGGGTGGCGCAGTCGGTTGAGCGTCCGACTTCAGCCAGGTCACGATCTCGCGGTCCGTGAGTTCGAGCCCCGCGTCAGGCTCTGGGCTGATGGCTCAGAGCCTGGAGCCTGTTTCCGATTCTGTGTCTCCCTCTCTCTCTGCCCCTCCCCCATTCATGCTCTGTCTCTCTCTGTCCCAAAAATAAATAAACGTTGAAAAAATTAAAAAAAAAAAAAAAGGAAATGAAACTACATTAATAACAGGGAGAAATGTGCAGAAGGAAAATATTGAAATCTTTCTGAAATATGGAAGGAGAAATTTATTTAGCTCTAACTAGTTTTGAATGTCTCAGATCTTGTAAAACCATGCAATTTGTTCTTTGTTTTCAGTGGATTTAGGTAATATTTTCTGACCAAGGATGGGTGATTTTCCTTCCTTTGTTGTTTTTTTTTTCTCTCCTCCTTACACTGTCTACTCACCAATGACCCACATTTCTGATCCTAGTTTTGTCTTGAATTTTGAATTAAAACTCATCTGGAGGGGCGCCTGGGTGGCTCATTCGGTTAGGCGTCCGACTTCAGCTTGGGTCACGGTCTCGCGGTCCATGGATTCGAGCCCCGCGTCGGGCTCTGGGCTGATGGCTCAGAGCCTGGAGCCTGCTTCCGATTCCGTGTCTCCCTCTCTCTCTGACCCTCCCCCATTCATGCTCTGTCTCTGTCTCAAAAATAAATAAACTTAAAAAAAAAAAAAATTTTAATAAAAAAATAAAACTCATCTGGAAACTCAAACGCAATGTTAAATTGTGTGTGTGTATGTATGTATGTATGCATCTATCTATCTATCTATGTATATGAATCTGATCTGGCTTCAGTGAAAAATTAAAGTTCTTAGAATGGTTATTTAGGATAAACTGATGCCCAACCTCTAATGCCTTGATCCATCGTTGGGAGGGAAAGTTAGGTTACTACCACTAATCAAATATAGATTAATGTGGAAATAAAATGTATTTAGATTTCGTGAGTGTAAAAAAAAAACCAATATGAATATACTTGATGCCACTGAACTATAGGCTTAAAAAATGTTAAAAGGTAAATGTTGTGTATACTTCACGCACACACACACACACACACACACACACACAAACAATCATGGGGGGGGAAATCACTTCATCAATTTCTTGCTGAAATTACACCCTTTTGCTTCTTTCTCTCCCAACCTCAGTTTCAAAAATACAAGACTGGCATCACTATGTGTCTTAACTTAAACTGGTGTGATAGCACAAGGTCAGCTTAGTAATTTCCTCTCCTGGAAATGTCTCTTTATGTTCTTTCTTGAAGCATTGTTTATTTGTCTGGTTACTTGCTAAGGCCAGCCACATGCTTGGGGGCAACACTGAGATGTTAAGAGAGAAGTCCAGTTTTTCCTGCCCTGGTTGGAGCTTGTAGGACAGATGGTGTGGTATAGACAGCAGGTCCACAGACGGGACAGATGGCCCGATCTTTATTCTGAAGTAGAATGCAGGTCCTGGGATTTGGGTTCAGTTATATCAGAGGAGTCTAAGTTTCTGTTATTGAGGAAGAAATGAGAGATACGAGGCCTCTCAGGAAAACAGGTAAACAAGGAGCATGGAGGGAGTGTGCTTACAGGCCTGGTGCACCCAGAAGACCAGGGAAAAGAAGTACTCTAAATGTCCTTTCATGCTATGCCTGTTCACATTCAAATTTCCTATTAAGGGGTTAGCAGCTTCATTTCAGCTAGGTGAATATAAACCACCTTCAGGCACCCTTCAGACTTCAGCTATAACCTTCACAAAAGATCACTCCGTTTCAGTTGAAGTCAGATCTAAAAATAGACTGGACTTGGTGGGAGTGGGTGGGTACTACAAGTTTGGTATTTGGGTTAGATCTAAGATGTAAGAAGTGAAGAGGGCAAAAAGGTTGATGGGACTGCTTTGGAGAATAATTTGAATTGTTTTCCAGGTTTGCATTAGGAATCCTAATCTTAGCTTAGGCCTACATCTTACCTCCTGTCTTGACTACTAATTGGAAATCTAAAAAGTTTTCTTTTATTCACCTTTAAGCTCTTAACTTTTTCTCTGTCTCCTAAGAAATCCACAGACAAATGGCACATCCTATTAAAAGTTACCATGTAGGGTGCCTGGGTGGCTCAGTTAGTTAAGCATCTGACTTCACCTCAGGTCATGATCTCACAGTTCGTGAGTTTGAGTCTTCAGGTGAGCCCGAGCCCCACTTTGGGTCAGCCCCATTTCTCTCTCTCTCTTTCTCTCTCTCTCTCTCTTTCTCGTCCGTCCCCTATGGGATTCTCTCTCTTCCTCCCTTTCTCTCAGCCCTTGCTCACTTGCGCCCCCTCTCTCTCAATAATAAATAAATAAATACATAAATAAATAAATAAATAAATAAATGTTACCACGTAGCCCTTGATTTCTGGAACACATCCTGTTCAATTTTGTTTCCTAAGAAGAAGTCACCTCTCTTTAGTCTTGAGAATGTATGGGTGAACTCTTGCTTGACAGGACAGGCCATCTGCTGTGTCTCAGAGGTTTGTATTCTATCAATGGACTCCTATCCAACGATGCATATCCACTTTTCAAGAAATACACTTAGCATGGGTCATTAGGGTTTGTATTTGTTGTGGTTTTTTTTCCTAAGCTGCTATATTGTAAAATTGACCTTTTTCTTGGGGGTATACATTTCTATGAGTTTTAGCTTGGGTCATTAGGCTTTGTTAACACTGGCAGTACACATGAACGGAATCACTAGTACTATAGTTGATATACAAAAAACAAATGAATAAAATTTAGGAAAGTTAAAATCTCCCTAAAATATAATGTGCAAATATATTAGAAGATGATAAAATAGAGACCTTCGGCTCTAGGGACTGCATCTATATTATGTATGTTTGAGGATTTGTCTGTGATAAATAAGTATTTGTTAAGCAGACAGTGATGTACGTTCATAAGAGTGTCTCAGAAAAGGACTACAAAACAGAGGCTTTGCTTTCCCTAAGTTTGCTACTATTTCAGGACAAAAGAAAAACACACATAACATTTAAAAAATACAGGGTAGGTTGAGTATGTTCCCAAATCAATAGAAAATGTATAAGGACCATAAGAATTCAGAGGAAAAGTCAATGTGGGTCAAAATGGGGAAGTTTCTTTGAGAAGGTAGGATTTGGGGTAAGGCTTATAATAGTGCATTTATCCAGAAATAGCCCTGCCTTTCCCTTGGGTTCTGACAGACTTAGAACAGATATCAATTTATTCCTATACTAAGGACAACCCTATCAGGTGGTTCAGGTCACCAGCCTCATCTAATTGGTTGTCTCTTTCTTTGTAATGATAGGAAGTAATAAGTCACAAATGCCCCATGGAGGAATATTCCAGTTTATTTATTAGTTTAAATTGGGATTTTCAGAATGTAATAGAATCAGCCGCAAAGCAGTATTGTGGTCTCTGGGAGACTTCATAAAATACAGATCCGAGCCCCAGCCCAGACCTGCTGAGTGCCAATGTCTGAGGTAGAACGCAGAGATTGGCAGTCTGGAAAGCTCCCCAGGTCATACTAATGCATACTCAAGTGTAAGAACCGGTCTAGACAAAGTGGGGGGAAATGGCAAAAATCTGATTGCATCAAGAAATAACATTTATATAAACTTATAAAGAACTGAATCACTGGCTGTTTTGTTTTCTTCCTTCCTAAATATTTTAGCATTGTTTAATGACTTATTCTAGGCCTATGTATGTAGTTAAGGCTGGTAACATACTCTGGAACATGCCTACACCGTGGCCTGCAGTAACTGTGCGATGTCCCTGGCTCCAAATGTGTTTGCCACCCAACACCGGAAGCCTCACTTGGGATGGACATTAGCTTATTATTTGCCATCTTCTCCTCTCCTGGTTCTTGGCAGTCACAGTTCAAACCACACCATCTCTTATCATTGAGTTAGATTTTACTGCGCTTGGCCGGCTCTGCCTTAATGGTTTCAACTTAACTGAACACAGCACTACCAACCCTTGAGAGGAGTGATTTCTCCATCAGCAGCTTTAAGAAGCATCAGTAGTTGGTACAGATGCTACATATATACACCAAAAAAGATTCCCTATGAGGGCTTTCGGAGTTCAAACATAGACAGGCTTTATCTGTAAACGAAGCCTCCAGGGCAGGGAATATCTTGGCCATTCGTACAAGGGCAAGGCACCTCCTCAAACAGAATGCAGGGAAATGAGTAAGAGAGGTTCTCCGTTCTGAAGAGCTTGTCAAAACCCTGCTGGAAGAGTTGCCAAGTATTCCTCCCCGACCTCCAAGACTGAAAGGAGGACACGGAAGTAATAGAATTCAAACTTCTGCATTCTCTGGCTGCTAAAGAGGATAATATCACCTACAAGCCAAGGACACCTGACAGAGGAATGTGACTACAGCAGTAAAATACTTAAAGAAGCCCACAGACGCACAGATAACTTGTTATTCACATGTTCTGGCCAAGGCTACTCCATTAGCTAAACTTCCTGTTGACAACCGAACCTCTTATTTTTGTAACTTTCTTATTCTGAACACTTTCAAACATACACAAAAGTATACAGAATAATATAATGAACCCCCATGTGCCAATATATCAGCTTCAGTAAATTTCAAATCCTTATCCTTTTCCTCACCACTTTCCCTGGTGTTATTTTAAATCAAATCTCAGACATTGTATCAACTCATCTGCAGCTATTTCAGTGTGTATTCCTAAAAGATAAGAGCTTAAAAGTAAACATTGATCACATTTAAAATTAACAATAATTTATGGGGCACCTGGATGGCTCAGTCAGTTAAGTGTCCGACTTCAGCTCAGGTCATGATCTCACAGTCTTTGAGTTTGAGCCCCGCATCAGGCTCTGTGCTGACAGCTCAGAGCCTGGAGCCTGTTTCGGATGCTGTGTCTCCCTCTCTCTCTGCCCCTCCCCTGCTCATGCTCTGTCTCTCTCTGTCTGAAAAATAAATAAAAATATTTTTAAAAATTAAAATAAAATAAAATAAAATTAACAATAATTCTAATTCTATCCTGTCAGTGTTCAAATTTCCAATTGTCTCATAGATATATATTTTTTACAGTTTGTCTGAGTCCGGATGCAAATAAAGTCTGCACATTGCATGTGGCTGATGTTTTTCTTAGGTTTTTTTAACCTATAGATTTCCTTCTTTTGTTTTTACTACAGTTTATTTATTGAAGAAACTGCATGTGTCTTCTACAGTCACTGCTTCTCCAGCTGTAGGGTATACAAACTGGCTGGCACTCAAATGCAGATTCTGAGTCCGTAGGTGGGGGGAAGTTCTGAGAGTCTGCATTTCTGAAAGACCCTTAATCACTCCTGCTGCCGTTCAACAGACCAAACTGAGTAGCCGGACTATAGCAGATCTCACAGTCTGGATTTTGCTGATTGAATCTTTCTAGTGACTTTTAACATACTTCTCTGACCTCTGAATTTTCTAAATTAGTAGCTAAGTCCAGAGACTTGATCAGATTTAGGTTCTGTGTGTGTGTGTGTGTGTGTGTGTGTGTGTGTGTAAGTAGTGTTTGGTTCTTCCACCAGGAAGCACATAAAACATAATGCTTCATTGTCTCTTCCTTTGTAATGTTACTAGCTTGACCTTCAAGGCCAATACCCATTAATTCATCATGGGGTACAAAATATGATAGTCTAATTCTCTCATTTTTTTTTAATTTATTGGTTAAAATATTACCATAAAGACCAATCTCTCCCTCATCTACTATTTAGTTACCTAGTGGTATAGTTCATATAAGAATCCCAGGGGACAAAAACTTGATTTTTTTTCCCTTTGTTTACCAATTTTCAAAATGAATTGGTTTATTAATATCTTCTAATGGTGACCAATTGGGATTTTTTTCAATGTGTTTGGTGGTAATTGTTGTTGCTCTTGCTTTCATATTTATTATGAACTTACGGATCTAAACATATCTGATACATTTCAATCCATTTCAGTTGTTAGTTTCATATGAAAGACCCTTCAAGTTGGCCTCTGTGTCCTTTTGACACAGCCCTAGTAATGTTTGATTTCTGTCTTGCTCTTCTATATGACAAGATGTTCCAGGCTTGACTTGTATTACATTTCCCGACCCAAATCTGCAATTAACCACTTCTCCAAAAACCATTATTTCTTTTGGTGGAAAATGGTATTTTAAGATGATTATCTGGGCACCATAGTGTTCTTTACCACTAGGTTAGTATAGTGGAAACTTTTTACCCCCAAAATATATTCTTTAATATTTTAAGATGGGACTACATATATAAATATAAATATAAATATAAATATAAATATAAATATAAATATAAATATAAATAATATATATATATTGCATTGTTTAGAAAATACTGCCTTGTTTCTACTGAAACTAATGTCAGAAAGATCATATAAATAAAAATATTTCTGGTTTATTTTATGAAATGTGCCATATAAACAAAAAGCATCATTCTTAGAATAGTGAATACTTTCCAATAAAAAGTCAGGACAGACCTTAGACAAATTACCTAACTCTAAATCCAATTTCATGCTCTGAAAAATGCTTTCTTCATAAGGCTATTAATAACAAAGCTATCATTTACTAAGTATTTCTTGGAAGCCAGACACTTTACATATATTTTCTCGTTTAATCCATATAGCATATTTTCAAATAAGTAGTGTCTGACTCATTTTATGAATGAGTAAACTTTCTCAAGGTGACACAGCCAGTTCAGGAGCAGAGTCAGTACCTTAACACAGGTCTTTTTGACTTCATGCTTTTAACCTAGAGTATAGGGTGGCAAGTAAATGAGAGAATGAATATATGGTGTCAGTGCCTGACAAATGGTGTTCAGTGCAAAATAGATGTCAGGTAACAGAAATGGCCTTGGTAGATCTGTGCTTGGCATTTGGGCTGGAGGTGGGAGGGTGGACAGGGGAGAGGAGGCTGACCAGATTTCTGCTTTACCAGCGTTTCTGGCCTGTGGACACTTGCTAATTTCCCATGTTGGGTCTAACCTATCTGTCCATCATGACAGATGTTCTCATGTCAGAGCTCAAGGTCAGCCCTCAAGAGTTCAGGCTGGCACCTTCTGTCACGTTGTCTTTTGAATATGCTCGGCAAGTAGCAAGAGTCCAGAGGCAAGCCCGCGTTGGCCTCTTCCCCTTACATCATGTGTCATTAGCTGCTACACAGCTCTTTGTTCAAAACAAAATTCATAAAACTGACAGATTCATCTGCTAATGTCAAGAGGCATCAGAGCCAATTACAGGAAGCCTCCAAAAGGCAAGTAGGGTCACTTTTCACAAAATGGGATAAAGAAAAGGAAAATAGTCTTGTCATTAAAAAGGACAAATACATTTTCCTCTCAGCAGGCTCCCCCCAGGAAAATAGAAAGATTTATATTAGCACATAGTTTTATTATGATTGCTTTGAATAATTTCAAATCAAAGCATTTGCCCCCACACACAGCCAACCTATCATTAACCATTTTAAGCTAGTGAGCAGTATTTCCCATTGTAAGCGATATCTTTATAATGACAGAAAATTTAGATATAAAGCACAAAATTCCTACACTCCTTTTAAAGATAACAAATAATCACATACATTGTTTAGCATCATCTGGAAAGGAGACTAGTTGTTTGTTTTAATTTGAATTCAGACCTGGAGGATTCTGAGTCTGGTTATTCTGAGATACACCTAAAATGTATTCAAGTTCTTGAGCAAGAGACGAACAAAGTTAGTTGTATTTGAGGACTGCAAAGATTTCGGGCCATTGCCCCAACACTACCATTACTCCACATCAACTGTGAGAGTTTAAGCCAAGTGAGAAAGTTTAGAGTCCACATAGGACTACCCTCTCTGCTGACACCAACTGCAAGTTCATAGGGCAGGAAGTATTCCCCAAAACCATGCCTGGGTTCAGTAATTTGCTAGGACTCACAGAACTCAATGAAAGCTATTAGAGTCATGATTACAGTTACTGCAAGGAAAGGGTACAGATTAAAATCAACCAAGGGAAGAAGCACATAGAGCAGAATCCAGAAGTACCAAGTCAAGAGCTTCCATTGTCCTCTCCCTATGGAGTAGGATGTGTTACTTTCCCAGCTCCAGTGTGTGACAGTATGGACAAAATATTGCTAATCAGGGAAACTCACTAGAACCTCTGTGTCCAGGGTTTTTATTGGGGCTCCATTATATAGGCGTGACTGATTGCCCATGTGGCTGATCTCAGTCTCCAGAGTCTGGGGGCGACCAAATTCCGCCCCACAAATCACATTGTTGGTCTTTCTGGCATGGCCAGCCCCTACCCTGAATCATATTGTTAGCCGAGTTCAAATCCCAGATTTTTCAAATCCCAAAATCACTTTTGGAGCAAGGTTCAATTCTTTACTATACAACTACATTATGTAGGAAGTAGGGCATGCGGAAAGACCAGCTATGATAACAATCAAGATAGTAGTAACGAAAGCTACTTGCCAGGCAACATGTCAAGCATTTTTCAAATATCTCATTTAGTTCTAATAAATATTCAAGAAAGCAGGTCCAGTGTGTACGTCCAATGTGTAGATGAGGAAAATGGAGGTTACAGAGACAAAGTTGCAAAACAACATCATATGCCCAGTGCCTGGAAGAGCCTGGCTTAAAGCCCACTGCTGAATGACTCCAGTGCCCTCTTTATGTTGCCCCACCAAGGGGAAGGCATGGCCGCCATATACATGACTTCAAAGGGCACCATTGTTGATGACTTCTCTGATAAATCTGCCTCCTGGAGCTGAACAGCTGAGCAACCCTAAGGGAACAGCCCAGCCTCATAGACTCACTACCTAAATCAAAAGGGAGGAACTCTTGCTGAGACTTTTCAGGGCAAGAACCTGCACATATAGACAACTGTTAAAGATACAACAAAGTTAAAATGCGTCCTCCCCCCGCCAAGAAGTGGTTGCTCAAGAAAAGGCATAAACTGGACAGGAGTTTGGGGGAGAAAGATGTGCTTGGTTTTTATGGGTTAAATTTTAATTGTTAGATGATATATATGAATAAATGTGTCTATTACAACTAGAACCATGGGGCAGAGATGTTGGTTGTGTTTGACCATGCAGCAACTTAACATTTATCAGATTTTCAGATTCTTCTTTCAGTTATTCACAGTGACAGTGTTTAGTCATTCATGCAGGTTTATTCTTTCATAAGATGCTCTTTTCCAAGAACATAAAATGCATGCTGAACAGCATACATGTTTTAAAGAAATTCTGGGTGGGATTTGTCTGTGGGAGTTGTTTAGATCTAATGCACTGTTTTCATTGAGAGGTAGAGCAACCCATAGCACACAGGTATCGATCAACAGAGTTTAATAGTTGGTATGCAATTTGTTTTATAGGTTTTTAAGTTTTTTTTAGTTTTGTAATGTTTATTTATTTTTGAGAGAGAGTGAGCATGAGCGGGGGAGGGGCAGAGAGACAGAGAGACAGAGGATCTGAGGTAGGCTCTGCACTGTCAGTGCAAAGCCTGATGTGGGGTTCAAACCCACAAGCCATGAGATCATGACCTGAGCTGAAGTCAGACACTCAACCGACTAAGCCACCTGGGTGCCCCTGTATGTGGGTTTTTAGATATCTTGAAAAGTTCTTTTTTTTTTTTAATTTATTTACTTATTTTGAGAAAGAGAGCGTGAGAGAAAGACAGTGAGCACACACATGTGAGTTGAGGAGGGGCAGAGAGAGAGGGAGAGACAGAATCTTGAACAGGCTCCACACTGTCAGTAGGGAGGCTGACACGGGCTTGATCTCATGAACCATAAGATCATGCATGACCTGAGCTGAAATCAAGAGTCAGATGCTTAACTGACTGGGCCACCCAGGTGCCCCCTGAAAAGTTCTTTCTTTTAAGGTTTCTTTCTTTCTTTCTTTCTTTCTTTCTTTCTTTCTTTCTTTCTTTATTTCTTGCGGGCGGAGGGGTAGGCAGAGAGAGAGGGAGAGAGAGAATCCCAAGCAGGCTCCACACTGTCAGCACAGAACCCGACATGGGGCTTAAACACCGGAACTGTGAGGTTGTGACCTGAGCCGAAATCAAGAGTTGGTTGCTCAACAGCGAACTGAGCCATCCAGGTGCCTCTGAAAAGTTCTTTATTTATTTATCTTCCTATGTGTTTTAACTATCTGGATGATAAAAGCTAGGCAATCAATTCATACCGATTTTTATATTGGTACGAAGAAGAAAATGTTAGTCATTGTATTTTCTAAGACACATCAAGATAACAGGAAGTTTGGATACTTTGGATAAATGTGCCCCATAAAATTGTATATCTTAGCTTCATAAAAGATGACAGCTTAAAAAATTCATAAAGGGAAGTTTTCTAAGATTTGAGTGATTTGGTTCATGTAAGAAATGGTAACATACACTGAAATACACATGTTGAAAAGTTGAGACTTTTATTTTCATATTACAATGTGTAAACGCTTTTATCTCAGAAGAAGTAATAGAGTTCATAATTAGAGCTAGAATATTGTATTTTAATTATCAATGCCAGAAATGTAACTTTGAAAGAAATAAAATAAACTTACCGTTGAGAAACCTATCCTGTGTGCGATCACTTCTACACATGTATCTTTATTTTCTCCCATTCAACTTACAGTAACGGCTACCACAACCTGATGGGATTATGATTCATCTTTAGCTGCTTTTAGGTATTTTCTTCAAAGTTTTACTAGGCATTTCTGGAAAACAGCCAGATGACTGAGCAGATTTTTAAGGTGCTATTCAGTGCTCTCGCCTTAATAACAAGATCTTACACTGACTAACTTGTCTAAATCACTACGTGGGGCCTAGCTGAGGATGTGTAAACAAGAGAAGGGCCTGGCACAAGATGGCAGAAAACTGGTACGTTCACACAGCCTCCACTCTCAGGGTAAGTGGTGCTATGCAAAGGATCAAAACACTGGCTGGTCCAGGGGAGAGGCATCAAAGACAAGGCCTCAGCTTGCCTCTAGTTTGGACAAATGTTGTATGCTGGCTGCAATGTGACCTAGGGTAAGGGACAGAGAGGGGTAGGTGGCTGAGGCCTGAAGTG
The DNA here is from genome assembly GCF_016509475.1 of Prionailurus bengalensis. NCBI lineage: Eukaryota > Metazoa > Chordata > Mammalia > Carnivora > Felidae > Prionailurus > Prionailurus bengalensis. Next base: position 106,612,746 of record NC_057349.1, read on the forward strand.
ACAATTGTGAGGATTCATGTTCCTGGGCTTCGTCTAGGCAGCTCTACCACACATGGTGAGCTAGATGCAGTGGGTGGCTGGAAGGATTCAAGGCTTTCAGAACCCTACCCATTGCTACCATGTTCTGTGCACATACTTTATATTAGATGTTAGCTTACACACATTACTCATACTACCTTTCGCAGTAGAGGGATCAAGGTTCAGAGCCATTTACCAAGTTACTTAGGACCACATAGCAGAAGGCAGTCTGTGCTCCACCCCAGGTCTGAGATGCAACATGATACGACCAAGATGCAACTCTGTCTTTTATTCTCATCCTAATCGCACTGTTTCTAATAGTAAACATGAGTGAAAGAATACAAAACAAAATTTAATCTTCATTATTATTTTTTTTTGTAGTTCATCCCTATACTCAGGTTCATGTTATAAGGTATAATTGGTTGCAAACCTTTTTGTGAACAACTTATATTTTTATTTCCTCCTAAGTGCATTTATTTGGTTCACTTTTCTGACTAAAGAAAATTGTCTCGGGGCGCCTGGGTGGCGCAGTCGGTTAAGCCTCCGACTTCAGCCAGGTCACGATCTCGCGGTCCGTGAGTTCGAGCCCCGCGTCAGGCTCTGGGCTGATGGCTCAGAGCCTGGAGCCTGTTTCCGATTCTGTGTCTCCCTCTCTCTCTGCCCCTCCCCCGTTCATGCTCTGTCTCTCTCTGTCCCAAAAATAAATAAACGTTGAAAAAAAAAATTAAAAAAAAAAAAAAGAAAATTGTCTCAAGCTTTCCATTCTAATAAATTTCAGCTTTTAATGGTGAGTAATTAAAACCTCCGTCACCAGTCATTTAAAAGTTTTCAGGTTCACCGATTCATACGTAAACACTTCCCTTGGGAATCCTGATAAAGATGATGTTATGGCTTCAGATTGTGAGCCAAGGAGGTGCCGGTTCAAGTAAGGGCCTCGCCAAGGGCCTCGCCCCCTGTGTAGGGGCTTTGCGTTTGCTGTAGACTCTCGGCAAAGCATGCTGGGTCCTGTTCTTGCATAAGAACACCATGAAAGACCACACCACCCGTGAGAGCCCTTAATGAAAATGTCCCAAGAATAATGCAGCTGTCTTGTTCCCTCTGGTACTGTCTTACAGTGCTGTTACTCTTTACTCAGACTACCACTGGGGGTGAACAAGAATACTATGAATATTATGAATCAGAGATCTGTTTTCCAGGCACTGCCATGAATGTTAACCATGTTTCGGTTCTTGTACAAAAGTTTTCCCTTCCTTCATTCAGTATGTATTAATAACCACCACCACCCTGGCCCCACCCGTGTGTGACCAGTGTTTTTATGCCTGAGGCTTCAGCAAGTAGCACAGCATAAAACAGTAATTCGTCATTAAACTTCTCTAAGCTACAGAACTTATTTTACACCTTATTTTATATTTTAGAAGGGCAAGTCTGTCATGGACTTTACATCAGTCAAGGAGACACCATATCCTTGATACTGACCTGATGGTGATTGGGACACATCCTCATCCCCAAGCCGCTTCAAGGGTAGACACACAGCTGCATCATGGGTACTGGCAACTCCAGGGGGCGCCATGCACACGGGCTTCAGTGTGATGGGCACCTCCTGGAGTTAGCAGTGGGGCACCCAGCAGTGAGTCGGGACAGGTAGGTCATGAAAGAGTCCTTAATGAGAAATGTGTGACTCCTGAGGACAACGCCACCGTTACAAATCAGTGAGGCAAAATTTGTACAGTGCTAATGAGTTTGAAGCCCAGTGCCTGATTGTCATGAGTCCAGATCCTGGCTTATCTGTGTGTCCCTTGGGGCAAGTTATTTAACTCCTCCAGGCCTTGATCTTGTCATCTGCACGTAAAGTTAATAGCCATCTCTACTCTATGGGGTTATTATGAGGATTAGGTAAATTAGTTATTTGTAAGGCATGTGGATACTGTCTGGTACATAGTAATTATCCTAGAAGTTATTTGTTACAAAAACTCAAAAACACTTTTGATTGATCATGCTGTTGGTGCTTAGTAAAATTAAATATGAATGACATGATCAAGATTGCCAGTAATTTCTTTCCCTGTTCTTAATTATTGAAGTAGTTACTGTTGCTGGAGTGCTGTTACTTAAAATTAGAGTAACTTTCTTTGTTGCACTGTTCCTAATAGAGAAAAAATGGAAACAACCTAGATGGGTTATTGGTGGGAGACTAGATAAACTGTGACAGATGCATAAAATATGATAATATACAGTGTTTAAAATAAATTAGCTCTACATGAAACAATAGGGATACATTTGTAAAACAATGTTAAATATTTAAAAACCCTAGAAGAATGTTACATGTACAGTATATACAATAAACTTTCATATAAAGTTTAAAAACTTTAAACTATGAAGTATTTTGGATACAAACATACCTAGAAAAGGTGTAACAAAAACATAAACATGAAGGATTCACAATAATATCAAGGCAATGATTTAAAGAAGGAGGGAAAGGAAGGGAATTTGGCAAGAGCAAAAAAGGAGCTTCAGTTTTATCTGTAGCATTTTCTTCCTCAAAAAGAATCCCCAAATTTCTGAAACAAATGTAGCAAAATCAGGTTGGAGGTTACCTTATTATATTGTCCTCTAATATTTTTATTTATATTTGAACATATTGATAATAAAAATAATAATTAACAGAATGCATTTAAATGCCAGACTGTAATTCTAAAGTTTCCACCCATAGATTTTATTACTGTTTCTAGTTAATTAAAAAAAAAAAAAGAAGAAGAAGAAGAAGAAAAATTTCAAAACATTAACATACCACCACTTGTGCTTCTCTTCCTTATGGATGGCCCTATTTCATGAGATTTAGGGAGCGGTTTGGCACAAAGGCTGTAAAGAATGCATTTTCATTATTCTAGAAAGAATTTTAATCACCTATTGTACATCAGTGTTAATGAGAGCCATGTAGACAAATCCCTAAGCAGTCCTTTCAAGGGCTGGATTTTTTGCTCAGCCAAAATGCAAAAGTGCTCTCTTGCCTTCCTGGATAATTCTGCTCTGCAAAAGTGTTGTATGTTTTCTGGTGCTTCAAATGAAACAATATGGAACATTTATTTAGAGTGTTTTGCTTTGCAGACTTCTTCAGCGGAACAGCAAGGCAACTAATCATTCCTTTGAATCTTTGTAATGAATTACACTTTGAATATGTTATTGATTGGTAGAACAAACAGCACCATGACCCAGATTTTCAGTCTTACATCATTGAGATGTGGCTGGTATGCTCCGAGTTTGGCAATTCTCTGTTCATTGTGTAAATTAACTGGGACAATGACCTGTGACTATAGAATTGCAGCTTTGCAGTTAAATATGCCATCAGCCTTTTGATGTCCTATGTATAGTATCTTATGTGTAAAATGGTCACCAAATTAATTGTGTCAGATATTGTCTACATTCTAACTAAAAAACAATTTTCATTGTCTGGAACATGAATGTTTATAGTAGATATATTTTAAGTACCTCAATTTCGATGCTCTTTAGCATTGCTAAGATTATTAAACATGAAATTTATTTATACATTCTGTATTATTTATTGACCACTCACCATATACTGTTGGATACTAGAGATAAAGTGATGACCAAGGCAATGCCATGCTCTCCAAATTGTTAATAATCTAATGGGTAATAGAGTCAAGAAAACAGGTCATTACAGTGAGATAAGTATTATATGTGGGATAAACAAAAGACATTAAAGAAGCACATCACAGGGAAACCCAGTCCTAGGAAGATTGAGTTAAGAGATCAAGGAAGGCTTCCTGAAGGTGGTGTCTATGCTGATCCTTCATTTGGAGACTGAGGAAGAATAGTCCAGAGGAATCAGCACAAGGAAAAGCCCAGAGACAAGACAAGGGAAAGCATACTTTAGGCCAGATGTTCAGATGTTTCTTTGGATGAAGAGTCTTCAATCGTCTGTGGCTATACCTCTTTGCAATTCCTAGCTCAGGTCATCCTGAGCATCGCCATTGGACGCCAACCATTTGAAAGTCTTAGATTTGATCCTCAGCCCAATGCTCTGGCCCCACCCAAAGATAATTACATCAGAATTTGGGGGGACTGGTCCCAGACATTGAAATTTTTAAAAATCTCTCAAGAAGATGGGAATATTCAGTGAAGTTGCGAATCACTAATTTACAAAATAAATTGAGAGGTGTGTTGATTTATCAAATGTGTAGGCAAGTAAGAAAGGCAGAAATGCTGTGCGAGGGCATTGCCAAAATGAGCTGGCTGGGAGGAAATAACCTTGGGGATCACATCTACCAGCTATGAATCTAAGTGCAAAACACTAAGAAATGTGACTCATATTCTAGAGCTGGCTCTTGACATATTCAGAGAGATAGCACTTCACACTTTTTTCAGTTCAATTATTTGTTCATTCCAAAACACTTAGCTAATCCTTAGTATATGTCAGTATGCTAAGTGCTGTGGATACATGTATGAGTAAGACAGTGATGTCTTACCATCCCCAAATTCCTAGTTTAGTGAAGAGACAATTTCTAAGTAATTGCAATCATGTGAAAAGACTATTCAGAGCTGGGTACACATTACCCAGGGGGCAGTGGTGTCAGACAAAATGGGAGAGAATAACTAAACTTTGCAGGATGAACAGGAATTAGCAATTCACTGAGAGAGATTTTTAGTGTGTTTGGAGCAAAGGATATGAGAAGCGTAGCATCCAAAATAAGGCTTGAAAACTGGGTTAGCTTACCAAAAGTCCAGGGACCTCTCCTTCCTTGTTGCCAACCAGACACGACCCACACCCTGACATTATCCATGTAGCTGGAAAGCTTTGTTTTACGAGTCTTCATAACGTTGAAAAGGTCTTCACCTCCTATCATGGTGACTAGAATAAGACCAATGGTAGAAATTAGGAGTTCAAAGTTCTAAGAGTGGCTCAGGGGTCTGTTGAGGTTCTTGAGGACCAGCTTAAGCACAGCTATAGTACTGAAGGTGTGTATCACTGGGTAGCCAACCTCTGAGATGGCCTCCAATGATCTCTGCCTCTTGGTATTCACATCCTTACAAAATTCTTTCCCTTGAATATGGCTTGAACTTACCCTCTTTTAAAGAATCAAATAGGGCAGAAGTGTCATTTATGGTAATGGGCTATAAGAAAGACTGCAGCCCCCCCCCACTGCCACCCCCTACCCCCCACCCCCCACCCCCCACCCCCCACCCCCGCATTGTAGAGAGGACTGAGGCCTGCCAACAGCCATTCTCACTGAGCTTAGAAGCAGATCCCTCTCGGGGCACCTGGGTGGCTCAGTCGGTTAAGCATCCGACTTCAGCTCAGGTCATGATCTCACAGTCTGAGTTTGAGCCCCGCGTCAGGGTCTGTGCTTGTAGGTCAGAGCCTGGAGCCTGCTTCCGATTCTCTCTCTCTCTCTCTCTCTCTCTCTCTCTGCCACCCCCACTTTCACTCTGTCTGTCTCTCTCAAAAATAAATAAACATTAAAAAAATTAAAAATAAAAAAAAGCAGATCCCTCTCCAGTCAGCCCTTCAGATATGACTACATCCATGGATGACAACTTGGCTGCAATTGAGACATCTTGAATCAGAGGCACTCAGTTAAGCTCTGTCCAGATTCTTGACCCACAAAACTATGAGATAATAAATGCTTGTTTTTTAAAGCATCAATGTTTTAGGATAATGGTTGTGCAGCAATACATAATGAATACAGTCACCATTCACTCAAGGTTTCTACATATTCACCATCCTCTAGGAAGACCTCACAGGTTGGCTCCAAAGAGCTATTATTATTAACAATCATGATTTCCTCTTGAAAAATAAGGCTTATCTCAGGCCTGAAATATGTAAAAATACAGATGAAAAACTAAGGGATTCCAAATCTGTTCTGATGCTATAGTCTTAAGAGGCAAGATGGTGAGGGTTTGGGGCAATATTCAGACCATGATCCTATGGCTCTTTTCCATCTGAGAATGACCCCCACTTCCTTTGTTTCCCATCACCCACACCCCACCAGAATATAATGTTCAGAGCATGTAACGTTCAAAGCTGAGCAAGCGCTCAGGATGGAGTCTTGGAATCTAACTGCAGATCAGCTGCCAAGCATAGGCCGTTGTCATTGAGCTGCCCTCATTTCATTTCTTTCTATTTTACCACAATACTGAAGTTTGGAATGATTTGGACTCTGTGTGTGTATGCAGCCTTTCTGGCACACCTTTCCTTTTATTTTTACATGATGTAATGTGTTTTCCTTGAAACGCTCATGAGAAAATGCTTTGCATGGTGATCTAAAATCCTGCCCAGGCTTCCTCTGGCATAGAAACCAATCCGAAAGGCCAAAATGTACAATAAAAACACGTCGGTCTTGGACACAACTCATTTGTCTAATTAAACTTTTGATAAGGAACAGTAAAAAATACATCACACGGTAATATTTTAGAATCCTTCTAAATAGGCAGTTTAGAACCTTTAGAACGTGTGTTCAGAACCTAACCCCTTTCTTCTTACCTTCATAACACAGGAGAAGAAAACCTCCTGGCAATTTTACGACGAAGGTGGTGGAAGTATATGATCCTGGGACTCATCGACCTGGAAGCAAATTACCTGGTGGTCAAGGCCTACCAGTACACGACTCTGACCAGCATCCAGGTACTGGCGACTCTTCTGTTCTTCGCAGCTGCCTCTGTTTCCGGATGTAGTTTCCTTTCAGCTGAGTCACCTGGGAATCTGAATACTCCTCTAGAAGTGTTACAAGAGGAAAATTGGGTGTATAAAAAATAACTTGAGCTTTATTTCTATGTCTTATTAGTTTTTCTCAATTCAAATGTAATTGGGTATCTTTTTCCTCTTTGTTCTTAATAGACCATAAGGATTGACAACGTAGGAAAATATTTTCTAGCTATGAATAGGAGCAACTAATCTTATGTCAGTAGGAGAGTTATTAATAAGCATAAAAAGAGCTATTTTAAGCTATTTAGAACATGTTCATGGACTTTGATTAAGTAATCACAGGGCTCGATAATTTTTTCTTTTAGCTTTCTTTAATGAGGAGGTTTTGCAACCTGAAGGGACAGAATTTCTTGTAAAAGAGTAAGACATAAATGCCTAAATAGCGTTATTCATGAAGATAATCACTGTGTCCTTCCTTCCTCCCTCCCTCTCTTTTTCTTTTATGCACATGCATACACACAATTGCAAGTTTAACTTGGGTTTTCACAGTTTGCACCAGGCACCACTTACATTCTTCATTACACCATAAATAATAAGTTTGCCTATTTTTGTTTCACCCTCATTTCTCCTTTTACGGCAATATTATGAATTCTGTAGTCATTCCAAAGCTCCGGGATGAAAACAAAACATTATTCATATAACAGTTTACTTAGACTTGATGCCACAACAACATTCATGCCATTCTAATAATTTGCTTAGAAACAACAATAACAAAAATGAAGAAACAAACAAGCAAACCAACCCCCTAAACAAACTGAGATTATATGGACTGAATGGGAAGCTATCTAGAATGGGTTTAGATGGCGCTACAGGCTTCTTCCCACACGCCCATTGAGAGACAGAAAGGATGCTTGTCTAGACCCCTTGAAGAAAAGTCCAGAGCTCTGATTGGACCGCAATGAGAACAGGGAGATGCTGGGACCTAATTGGCTTAAACTTGGACTCCCCAACGCGATACAGGATGAGATTTTTCTGATTGGTTTAGACTCATGTTTTTCAATAGGAGTACCACTGGCATTTTAGGGGGACAATTTTTCATGATTTGGGTCCTTTTCCTACTTTATTGGTCATTTAATATTCCTATCCCTTGACTAAATGCCAACAGCATCTTTTTCAGTCGTTATAACAACCAAAAGTGTCCCTGCGGATTTCCAAATGCCCTCTGGCAGAGAGGTATCATGTCTGCTTGAGGATCACTGGCTCATCAATCAGCACTCACTCCTGGAGTCAGGGTGGGAGCAATCCCACTGTGGGAGAGGAGAGGTGGACAGATGCTGGAAATCAGCTGTAGAGCCTCTGCGCCCAGCTTAACTCTTACTCACCTCAACAAGCCCCACAGCGACAACTGATATCTCTCTTTTGTGCTCCCATGGCACTTTCTCTTCTAGCTCTGTCTGTAGTCTGTCTTACCTAAGAATGGTGTTTATTACCTAAGAATGATGCCTTACCTAAGAATGATTCCTACCTACTCCACCAAACTGTGAGGTTTTTTGTCACCGCAAGAGTGATTTCTTGCTCACCTTTGACTTTCTGGTACCTGGTAGAAAACCCAGCACATGCCAGGTACTCAGTAAATGTTCAGAGAAGTTAATTCACCTGCACTTATTTCTAGTATTTGGGGGCATAGAGATTCCCAGCAGTTCTCTACCTAAATGTATAGACCTCCAGAATGTCCATACAGATGTGGTGGGACAACGAAGAGACAAATGTTAGCTTTGTGGCAGAACTGCGCCCATTAGCCTAGAATCAAAAACTAGAAATGAGCTTAGGGGAGTATGAGGAGAATTCACCCTTTGAAAATACAGTTGACTTTTTGTTTTTTTTTTTTTTTCTTTCAAGCATTGAAAAGTCACAACCAATTGCTGGTTTCTTATGGAGCTTTTTCCAAAATTTTTTTAAAGTTTATTTATTTTGAGACAGAGTGTGTGTGTGTGTGTGTGTGTGTGCACAAGCTGGGTAGGGGCAGAGAGAGGGAAGGAGAGAGACCCCCAAGCAGGCTCCCAGCTTTCAGTACACAGCCTGATGCAGGGCTCAAACTCATGAACCATGAGATCATGTCCTGAGATGAAATTAAGAGTCGAATGTTCAACCAATTAAGCCACCCAGGCTCCCCCTTCAAATTTTTCTTTTCAATTTTTCATTTTGTTTGTGAACAGTGACAATTTATTCTTAACAACCGGTCCCCTGGTCTTCAGGTGTTTAATTCAACCCATGTCATACACCGCCATCCAAATCCATCCTGCCAGCTCTCTCAGATTAGTTGTTTAACACCTATTCAATGCTCCATTCTATGAAAAAGTTTATCTTAACTCTGTAGAGAGAAAGAAAAATAATAATTCTACTGAAATATCAGTTGGTCTTCATTGTAATTTAGTTAGCAACAGATAGCAGAAAGAAAAAAGCGAGTTGAAGCTAACAATTCTAGAATTATTTTTGCCACCTACAACAAATAAACTTATTAAATAACAATAAATGGTCAGAACAGAAGGCATTTGTTCTGGGAACCATGTCTGTACTGCTGTTTAGTAAGTTAGTTTACTTGGTAGAACTAACAAAGATCAATAATTTTCCCTTGATTCTATAATTTTTATTTTTGCCAGCCACTCACAGAATTCACACACATTTATTACTGGATGGGTTTGTATGTAGAACCCAGAAAGAATATCACTATTGTGGACAATTGTTTTCTCTTCCATTGGATAAGGAAACATAGGCATATACAATCATTGAGTAGCTCTCCACTTTTCTGAATGTTATTGTATATATAGTATTGTCTCCTGCTACCTTTGGTGATGGGCTCAGAACATGACTCAGGGGATCTTCATTCTTGAGAATTACACCAAGCATGAGAAAATGTTAGATTTGTTTGATTTTTCTGTGTATACATATATTGTTTTGAAACTTTCTTTCAGCTTAAATTGGCCACCTCCCGTTTTCTTTTTGAGTTTGCCATAAATTAATTCAGCTTATAATAAGCTTATAAAACCTTTATATAAGGTTTTATATATAAAAACCTTATATAAATATAAATATTTATATTTATAATATAATAATATTTATAAATATATAAATATAAATATATATAAAGGTTTTATATAAAAACACCAAGTATGGCAAGAGAACAGATGCCTAAGTGCTACAGTTTCCAAAGGAGGCAGAGATGATGTTTATTTCCAAAGGCAAGGAAGTATCCATTCCTGTGGTCTATAAAATTGGATAAAGTGTAGAGAGGATAAAATGTGGGTATAGCTTTGCACCTGGAGTGAAGAGCATGACAGAGTTTGGGGGAAGGAAACCCAATGAATATGATTGGAGAGCAGCTGTTCCAGTTTGATTCATCTAGTCACTTAAAAAATAATAACTGAATACTTCTACGTGGTGAACAAAGTTGTGAGTAAAAACAGACACACTCTGTATTCTCATGGAGCTTCCACTCAGATGGAGAAGGCAGGCTTTGGTCAAATAATCAAAGGAATGGATGTATAGTTATAACGAAGGATAAATGTTCTCAAGGAAAGTGTTCTATTAGAACGGTTGTAAAAACAACCTGACCTCAACTGGGGAGTTGGGGAAAATTTTCCTAAAGAATTGATTGTGGGGCTGAGATCTACAAGAGGAGTGGAAAGAGGTCCAAGCAAAAAAGACAATGTGCTCAACACCCTGTGTGGGAAGGGCTGTGGCAAGGATGAAGTTGTGGACAAGGTCATGTGGCTGGACACGGAGAATGAAGAGTGGTACAAGATGGCCTGGAAAAGGAGGCAGGGGCCAGACTATGAGTCGTGATGTCCAGGTCAAGAGTTTGAGTCTTTAGGCCAAGTGCCAGGGGAATCCAAATGTGAGTTTTTAAGAAAACTTGGGCTCTGGTGTAGAAAACAGATTGAAGCAATGGATTCTCATCAATAGAATAGAGGACGAGAGGAATGTAGAGCTGAAACTCTAAGTTGAGGCCATGTTATGAGAGGTCTTCAATGGCAGGATAAAGAGTGTGACTTCATTTTATAGGTAACAGAGAGCCATGAGAGTTTCTGAGGAAAGAAATGATAGGATGTGACCCAGTAGCCTTTTTTCAAAGCACTTCTGTTTTAGCAAGACAGCCTTCATTAATAGTTGGCAGAGCACCAAATACTTTCGTTTCCTGATTCTCTTAAAAACAGAGACATAAAGCAAAAAGACATGAAGAGCCTCTCTTTGCTTTCTCCTCCTGCCCTTTCAGTACATTCACCAAACATAGGGTTAAATGTCACAAACAACTGATACATGAAAATTGAGAGGAAAAATATACATTTTTTCAATTTTTTTAACATTTATTTATTATTGAGAGACAGAGTATGAGCATGGGCAGAGAGAAGGGGAGACACAGAATCCAAAGCAGACTCCAGGCTCTGAGCTGTCAGCACAGACCCTGATGGGGGCTCAAACTCACAAACTGCGAGATCATGACCTGAACTGAAAGTCAGACTCTCAACCGACTGAGCCACCCAGGCACCCTGGAAAAATATTTTTTTTGAAATGATTATACACTCACAGGGAATTGCAAAAGTACAGAGTTCTTTGCACCATTCACACAGCTTTCCCTAACGGTGACATGGTATATGACTTTAGTATAATGTCAAAACCAGGATATTGATATTGGTACAATACGGTTAACTAGACTACAGACCTTGTTCAGTTTTCAACCTCTTTTCCTTCATGTGTGTATGTGTGTGTGTGTGTGTGTGTGTGTGTGTGTGTAGTTCTGTGCAATTTTGTCCCACATGTAAGTTTGTGTAAACACTACCACAAACAGAATACAGAACTGCCCAATTACCACAAAGGAACTCCCTTGTGCTATCCCTGTGAAGTTTTGCCCAACCCACCACTGCCATCCTGGTCATCAGGCAACCGTTAATCTGTTCTCCATCTATATGATTTTGTCGGCAGGAGGGTGCTATGTAAAATGGACTTAGGCACGATTTAACCTTTTGAGACTGTTTTCCTTTTCAACTAAGCATAATGTCTTTAAGTGCATCCAGATTGTTGCATGTATCAATATATTATTCCTTTTTATTGCTGAGTAGCATTCCATGGCCCAGATATACCAGGGTTTGTTTAACCAGTCACCTGTTGAAAGCCATTTGGGTTGTTTCCATTTGGAGCTTTTACAAAGAAAGGTGCTATGAACATTCACTTGCAAGTTTTTGTGTTAACACAAGGTTTCATTTCCCTGGGATAAATGCCCAAAAGTGCAATTGCTGGATCATATGGAAAGTACCTGTTTGGTTTTAGAAACCGGCAAACAACTTTGCAGTGTGGTTGTCCCATTTTACATCCCCTCCCGCAATGTAGGAGAGATCGGTCGGTCTCCATCTTCGCACCCTCATGAGCACTCGGTGTCATCATTATTTTTCATTTTAGCCATTCCAAAAAGTGCATGGTGATACTTCATCACGGTTTTCATTTATAATTCCCTAGGGGCTAATCATGTTGAACGTCTCTTGGAAAAAAAAACTTTAACTTTGTCTTTATAGTCGGAAGCTAAAGAAAGTTAACAACGGCAAAAGAGGTAACATATTAAGGAAAAAGATGATGGAAGAGAGACACTGAAGTGAAGAAATCCAGCTGTTCCCTTTATTATAAAAGAAAGAGATTTATAAGGATTGTATTCTAAAGACACATTTGTGGGTTTGCATCTCTTGACTTGTGGAGAATGAATAGATTGTACTTGTGACTTTGAGAAAGATTAGCAATGACATTTGGATAAATTCTAAAAGCTATGCTATTTTTATAACGGTGCTATATGAACCATTCCAGTAGAAATACCAGCTTTACAACTTCTCGCCTAAAGATTATTCATCTTTTTTCAGCCACGTAGTACTGAAATGCAAACAGATGAAACTAGTGCTTCTGTGAAAGAAGAAGAAAGCTGGTCTCTTCAAATGTGGTATTTGGTAACTAAAATTAACTCACATTGGAAACGACTTACGGTACTCTTGCTGGTGTCCATGCTGAAGGGTCTATCCTCTAACACATCCCCTCCTTCACACGGTGCATACTTCAGAGCCCTTTCCATTCTTCAAGCAGTTGACATCGGGAGCAAAGCACGAGAAAGAAATACCTCTAGCCCTGGTTGTCTGCTTTCTGTTCCACTCCTCTGATTCAGGCACATTAGGACAGGATGATACAGAATGCAAGCCAGCCTCCCCCGTGCACAGCGCGACGTCCAACCCTGAGACTAATTCTAAAGGGCATACGCATGCAGCATGGGCACGTAACACACACATCATGCTACAGCACATGCACAACACATGTGTAACATACACAACATGCTACCGCATCCACACGTAGCAGTTTGTCTCATCGCTTTACATCACTCTCAGGCCTTTGTGGGTCTTCTCTTTGTGTATCACACTTAAGGTAAGTTGTATCAGACACAAAGAAAGGCTGGGTAGTGTGTACCTTGTTATGTCTAAAATTTAAGTCGTGTGAATAGACTTGCCCTACCGACGTGTTTATTGATTAAAAAATGCCTGTGCTGTGGCTAGAGGTTCGGGGTGCAACTACAGACCAGACTCCAGCCCTGCTGTGGGGCAGTGGGCAGCTGCGTTAACAGTTAGGATATGACGTGGCAGTGCGATGAAGAAAGTATGCCTTGTTTAGTGGAGACAGGAGAGTGATACCGCTCATCCCCAGGAGTCACATAGCTGGGGTCCCATAGTCCAGAAGTTATGATACATGAGACAAAGTCACTAAACTTCTTATTTGTAGCCAACTTGAATTTCCGCCCTGTGGATGAGCCCAGAGACAAAGCACGCCTATGCACATTAGAAACAGTTTCATGGGCTTGAGTTTACGATTATGAGCTCAGCTTTTAAGACTGTATTTCCTTCTTTCCCCTTGCTGTTTTTACCTGTCCCTGGTGCAAGACTGTGGCAGTTTATGACTATTCAGGAGATATTTTAAAGTGCGTTTAAAAGCAAAGCTTTAAAAGCAGACAAAGTTCTTGCCTTAAAGGGAATACAATATTCTGAATGTCTTTCAGGTTTCTTAGATCTGGACTTTTTATTCTCATGATTGTAGAAATAAATATGCAACACTTCAAATCTAAATATTTGATTGAGCACTGCAGGTTTCCTGTCAGCCTTTTATCCTGAGAGAGAATATAGACCTTTGCCCATCACCAGAGGGACTATCTTCAATCTCTCCTTAGTTCCATGACTATGCCCATCCCTGAACCTGTCTTTAAATGTGTTCTGTAGGGGCTCCTGGGTGGCTCAGTCGGTTAAGCGTCTGACTTCAGCTCAGGTCAAGATCTAGCGGTTCGTGAGTTCGAGCCCTGCATTGGGCTCTGGGCTGACAGCTCAGAGCCTGCAGCCTGCTTTGCATTCTGTGTGTCCCTCTCTCTCTGCCCCTTCCCCACTCATGCTCTGTCTCTTTGTCTCTCTCTCTCTCTCAAAAATAAATAAACATTAAAAAATTAAAAAAAATGTGTTTTGTAGAACTGCCTTCTACAGAAGAGAGCTTTCATATTATACTTCATTGACTTGGGTTCCATGGGCTGGCCCCTCAGATGCCACAGACAAAGGCATTTGGAAACAAGAGAGCACCTGTCTCCCTCACTTCCACTGTAGTCTCTAACAGCCCTGCTTGCAGGAAAGGAAAACACACATTGCATCCTGTCTTCACTCTCTTTGTTTCTTCAGCTTCCCTTTTCTTATGGTAACTGCCATTTTCTACTTTTTATGATAGTTGTGTTTTTTTACATATTTCTCCCCCCGCCGCTCTCCTCACCCCCGCCGCCACATGTCTATAAGGATCTTGTAGGTGGGACCTGAGTACCTGGTACACAATAAGCACTGAATACATTTCTGATGCTTGAATAAATGCAGATGCAATTCATCTTTGTTTCCTGCACAAGATCATGTACACATAGATGCCAAAATGTATGAAATACTTGAATACATAAGTTAAAGAATGAAAGGATTAATTTCTAAAGGTGAGTTATGTGGCAAGACAGCACAAATGACCTTTAGTAGTTTTATTATCAGTAAGTTTATTTATTCATGCATTTCTCAGATATGGGACTCTAAACACCTCTTAAGTATTCTATTATGCTCTGGGGATATAAAGATGATGAAAAAACTGTCCCAGGTCTCAAGAAGCTCAAGTGTTTTTTTTGTTTGTTTGTCTGTTTGTTTGTTTGTTTGTTTGTTTTAATATATGAAATTTATTGTCAAATTGGTTTCCATACAACACCCAGTGCTCATCCCAAAAGATGCCCTCTTCAATACCCATCACCCACCCTTCCCTCCCTCCCACCCCCCCATCAACCCTCACTTTGTTCTCAGTTTTTAAGAGTCTCTTGTGCTTTGGAAGAAGCTCAAGTGTTATAGGCATTGCCTCAATACAGATTCACTCATGCTATTCTTAGATGTTCAAAGCATCTACATCTTCTTTATATCCTATAATCAATCTAATCTTTTCAGTGAACCTTCCCCCCCAATGCCCTCAAGCTGGCTAAATAGCCGTGGGTGCAGGGGAAGGTCTGATTCATTATAAAAACTACTAATTTCTTGCAGTTAAAAGTTTTTCTTTGGATAGCTGAGTTGCTTTTGGACAAACGCTCAGAAGTCCCTTCTTCCATACTCGCTTCTGAGATGGTGTGTGAGTGGGTCTGTAGTGTGACCTGGTGACCTGGGACCTTGTTGGTCCTTTGGCTGCTTTCCACCATAAGGCAGCCCCCCAGTTGTTGGGTGTACACTTGCTGGATTGAATACACACTCTGTGCCTGGCATTCTGCTGGCCTCTGCTGTTCACTGTGTCCCCCAGCAGTCTCCCTCTCCTTGCCGACTGTAATTCCTCCTTGATCCCCGTTGATGCTGCGGGCCTCTAGGTATCTGGCCGTGAAGGCATTTGGTCTCCAGCCTTGATGGTCCCTGCCATATGGAACCTCTCACCCCACCCCAGGGAAGCCAGCCTTCACCCCTTTGCAGAGCACTAAGACTTCTGGCAAAACAGGAGCCGAAAAGGATTCTGGGAGTTAGAGTGCTCTCTGCTAACAACGCTTCACCTTCTGTTCCCTGCAGCCTCTTCAGGTTGGTGTGGCTGTCCCAAAAGGAAACCATTGCTTTGCTTTCAGTGTCCTCTCTAACTATCTAGTATTTTTTCTCCCTCTGGGACTGCAATCCAAGAGAGGCACCTCTAGACACACATGACTCAACACTCACTTCTCCTATGTTAATTTCCTTTTCTCTTCCCATAGTCCATGGTGGAAGAGACAAGCTTCCCATCCTCTTCCTCTTTAGCATGGACTCTTTGTTTCAAATCCTCCTTCCAAGGAGGAATTACAGAATTTAGAATCTCTTCTCTGTCCATGAACCTGACTCTAGACCTTTCTTTGCTAAAGAAGTCAGGAAAGTCAGCTTGGTGTTTGAAACCTGATGAAGGACCTCTCGTTCTAATAAAGGACTTGTTGTTTTTTTCTTCATGGCTCAGTTTTAAATGGGGCATGATTGAAGGGGGAAAACTAAATTTCCAAAAAAAAAAAAATTACCCTATTTTGCTGGAAGACAGATGTATAGACAAATTACAGTGTGAGCAGTAGTAGTGAAATGGAGCTACACACAAATGCTACCGGATTACAGAGAGGGACTGAAGCCACCAGTGACAGAGAGGACTTTCTGGAGGGGACAATTCAGTGGAGTCTCTAAACCTAGGTTTTACTGACAGCATGAATCCCACAGTAAAATGGGGCCGCTTGGTTCCCTGGTGAGTGTCAGCTCCAGTGACTCAGGTAGACAGGTTATAAGTAAGTGAGATGCCCTTATATGTTTGTTTTCTGTCTGAGCATCAGTTTTCCCACTTACAAGGATTTAAAAACCTGCCTCCTGGTGTGGTCCTGTGTGTGCAAATGTAACACTGCATTCAATGGTCCTGGTTTCCCCACTGCCCCAGGCAAAAATAATGCAACAAACAATAACATTATATTTTTCTGATCCTGCCATCACCTCTAACACCTTCCTCAGTGAACTTCCTCAGTCCTCTCACTGGTCTTCCAAGATTCTTAGACTTGTCTGAGATCCCTGTGACAGTTAGTCGCCAAGCCAGGACACTGACCATTTTAGCCATGCCTCCAACATGTGGTAGTTGCTCAATAAATAACCAGCTCCTTTTACTCACATAGTTTCCACTTTGTGTATTCCTTCCATTAATCCCATCTGAGAAAACCAGTCCACACTCTCACTCTTGGGCAGCAAACTGAAGAAAAGCAATGACAAATGTACAGTTGTGTACAAAGCGATCCAGGTGAAAGACTGCTTGAGACACAAAGAGGAGGTTAGGAAACCAACATTTCAATTAGCTTTGCCACTGATTGATTACTGTATTACCTCATGTAAGACCATTTGCCAGTCAATAGAAGTGAAACCTCATAAAGATGAATGAGATCGCTTCTAGGTACAAACAAAATTCTTCCAACCCACTCTGTTTGGGAGTGAAAACTTCAGGGGAAACTGTACAAACAAATATGGTAATATCCTACTTGGAATCATGTTTTCACAGCACTAGGGGCTAAACAAACCTTAAAGCCATGCGATACCGTTGCTTGACATGTAAAATCAAGAGAATTTTCTCCTGTGGTACAGATGCACCACCTTTTTTGCAATGAACATGTTCCTGAAATACTCTTTGTAAATAAATTTGTATAAATGATTTATATTTTTAACACACTGGGAAATGTACAGTGTATTTCTTGTAAATTGAAAAATCATTTTGTACTATGAATAGTCACTATATTTGTTTCTATAGGTATTCTTTCCAATATACTAAGTTTGTGGAAAGTGAAACACTCTTATAGTTCAATATTATACCACACAAACAAGATTCATCTTTTCAGAATTAATGGCCAAAATGCCTATCTTATTTGGTGGATAAGAGTGAATAGGGCAAAAGGGAAGACATAGAGAGCTCAGCCTTGGATATCCCCAAGGCTTCAATATATTCACACACAGAGATTAATCTGTTAACCACTGCCCGCCTTACACCTCCCAAAAGTGCAAGCTGTCCACAGAAGAGAATTGGTGGAATTGTGGGTAAATGGACACTTTTAAAAAATGCTTTACTTATTAATTTTGAGAGAGAGAGAGAGCACAAGCAGTGGAGGGGCACAGACAGAGGGAGAGAGAATCCCAAACAGGCTCAGAGCTGTCAACGCAGAGGCTGATGTGGGGCTCCATCCCACGAACCGTAAGATCATGACCTGAGCCGAGATCGAAAGTCGGGCGCTTAACCCAGGAGCCCCCAGATGGACACTTCTAATCAATGTTTTCACTCATTTAAAAAGGAATTGCAAATAGATTTAGTGAGCACCTCTAAATTTGTGTGTGTGTGTGTGTGTGTGTGTGTGTAAGAGAAAAAGACAGGGATACAGAGGACAGGGAGAAAACAAGACTGAAACAAAGAAAGTATGGTATTGAAAACAGGTCTTCTAATGGCCAAGTAAATAAAATTTCAAAACTCAAATTTTTCTGTACTTTCAAAAGTTATGACTTATAAGCCTTAAAAGAAACTAATTAAATTTTTAAAAGTCAGGCTGTTCCAGTATGGTTAGGCAATTTCACTACTGGGCATTTACGCAAAGAACACAAAAACACTAATTTGAAAGATATATGCACCCTTTTGTTTAGTGCAGCATTATTTGCAATAGCCATGGTATAGAAACAATATAAGTATCCATCAATAGGTGAATGATAAAGGAGATGTGGTACACACACACACACACACACACACACACACACACTGGAATATTACTCACCTGTAAAAAAGAATGAGATCTTGCCATTTGTTTCGTGTATGGACCTCAAGGGTATTATGCTGAGTGAAATAAGTCGGACAGAAAGACAAGTACCATATGCTTTCACTTATATGTGGAATCTGAAATACAAAATAAGTGAACAAATGAAAAAAAAAAAAGAAAAAAGAAACAGAATCATAAATACAGAGAACAGAGACCAAACTGGTGGTTGCCAGAGGGGAGGGGACTGGTTTACGGGCAAAATTGGTGAAGGGGATGAAGAGTTACAAAATTCCAGTTATAAAATAAGTAAGTCACAGGATGAAAATTACAGAATGGGGATATAGTAAGTAGTAGTGTAATAACACTGTATGGTGACTACACTTACTGTGGTGAGGGAGCTTTATATATAGAATTGTTGAATCACTGGGTCAAATACTTGAAACTAATATAACAATGTTTATCAGCTATATTTCAAGTTTTTAAAAAGCCAGAGTTTTCCGATTAGCCATGCTTTAAAATCTTGCCAATTACAGTATGCTCATTGTCCAAATGTGTTCATTTGGCCGTTAAGGGATTTTTATAAATAAGAAATCATTTGATAGAAATTTAGTCATGTTTTTATTTCCAGTCATCTTCCCTGCCTTTCCCCAAGCAAAATTCTATAAGTAACGTCACTGATAATTTTTCATACTTTTCTCCAGGTAATTATTTCCCTGGTTTATTGAAACACTAAGATTATTAATAAGATGAAAGAGAGAGTAAGAGATTTTATGTGTTGGTTATAAAATTTGAGGTTTTTTTTAATACCACTGATCTAGTTTGGGCTCATTTAAAACACAATGCTATACCCTATAAAGGATTTAATTAGGGAACACAATATGAAAGGATAATGGATTTGAAAAGAGCTAGTTTGTAACAAATAACTTCCCTAATTAGACACTGTAACATGAGAATTAAGAGTAGGCAAATTCCAAATGGTTTATCATTAGAAGCATCTTTCTATATAAGAATCCCCTTTACTTTTCAACTAAAAATGTCCTTGAGGTAATAATGATATTTTACTATGTAAGATATAAACAGAGTGGTTTGGTAAACATAACCAAATTTATACCTTCAAATTAATATTCCTCAAAGGGCTTTTTATTATACATTTGCTTAGATGTGTCTACCATTGTTCAAATTCTGTGGAATTTCTTTGACATCTTCAGAGCCAATTTTAAATCATGCAAATTTCTTTATAACTTATCCTTCCTTTGGTTCCCCAAACTATTATCTAGCTTAATCCAGCATTTGTGTTCTATCCAAAAAATAAAACCTACTCTCAAAGAATTAGTGGCTGCTTCCATTAAGAATATTCCAGTGAGTGCTCCAAAGGTGATTTCAGAAAGTTCAGAATGTTTTTGAGCAATGAAAACGTCATTAAAATACACCCATGACCTTCCAGAGTGACTACCTTGAATGACAACCATGTCCGGATTGAATGAATTCCAGTGTGTTAAAGAAGATTAGATATGTAAACACCTGCACACCCTGTTCAATAAGTGGCAGGTTTTTTTTTTTCCCCTTAAAAAAAATCCTCATTATTTTCAAGGCACACCTTTCATTATGCATGAACACAGCTGGTGTAATAGGCAGGACAATGGTCCTCCAAAGATGTCAGAGATCTAACCCCTGTAATACGGTACTTTACTAGACAAAGGGACTCTTGCAGATGTGATTAAATTAATGAAGCTGAAATGACGAGATTATCCTAGGTCTTCTGAGTGACCTCAGTATAATCACAAAGTCCTTTGAAAAGAGGAGCCAGAGTCAAAGGTGGCAGGAGATATGACAGTGGAAGCAGAGATCGAAGAGTCAGAGAGATATCTGAAGATGCTACACTCCTGGCTTTGAAGATAGAGGAAGGGGCCACAAAGCAAGGAATGCAGGTAGCCCTAGAAGCTGAGAAAGGCAAGGCAAGGGATTCTCTCCTAGAGCTTCCAGAAGGCACATAGCTCTGTTAACACCTTCGTTTTCGGACTTCCCACTTCCAGAAGGGTAAGGTAATGAACGTATATTGTTTTAAGCCACTAAGTTTGCGTTCATTTGTTACAGCAGCAACGGGAAACTAATTCATTGGAGACAGTATTGAATTCCTCCCCACCCCCAGGCAGATTTGAAGGTACTAACCTTTTAAAGGCTGTCTCCAAAAGGAACCAGAAACACACAGAGCAAGAGCAGGCTTTTTTGCCTGTCTGTGTCATTGTTTCCATTTTTTGAGAAGAGATCCTGCCAAGGACCTAATCCCTCTCTGTGGTTACTAAGATACCAGGGTTCCCAATGCCACCTACAGTGTCTCCTTGGAGGAGCATTTTGATGCTGTCTTGTCAGGGATAGATGCACAGGAAAACACTCCTGCATCACGACTGACTGGGTGCCTTTACAGAAGTGCTCACTTTGACTCGATCACTGCACAAAATTCACCTGTAATAAATACATCAAGTAGAAGAGTGTACTTGCGCTTTAAAAAAGAAAAAAAACGTGCAGAGCCTGCTTACTTTGACAATGCATTTGAATAGATGTGTTTGTTAAGAAATCATAAATCAGTAAAAGTCTATGAGGTGCTTTAAGAATGAAGGGTACAGTCTTAAAGCTGCTGAGACTTTTTAAGACTCAGACCATGGCAATTCTAAAAACACCAACCTCGGGGTACGTGGGTGGCTCAGTCAGTTAAGTCTCCAACTTCAGCTCAGGTCATGATCTTACAGTTTGTGAGTTCGAGCCCACATCGAGCTCTTTGCTGACAGCTCAGACCTGCAGCCTGCTTCGGATTATGTATCTCTCTCTCTCTCTCTCTGCCCCTCCCCCACTCATGCTCTGTCTCTGTCTCTGTCTCTCTCTCTTTCTCTCTCTCTGTCTCTCTCAAAAATAAATACACGTTAAAAAAAAATAAAAACATCAGTCTCTGAGAAAACAGCAGGAATTATTTCTGCCCTTCTTCCTGTCTTCCCTCTTGCTTGTATCTTCTGGGTCAGGGGCCATTTCCAATTCAAGATCCCTTGAACAGAAAGACAGAATACAGTTGAGTATTTTTCAGAGTCATCAAGTGGGAGGCTCTATGGTCAGTTTAGGAGTTGTGACACCATCTGGGCCAGAGAATGAGGACAGGAACTAGCAACTGCACGGAGCACTCACCTTCAGCTCCTTTGGCCAAAATCATCTCAATACGCAGCTTTAGGGAGTACCAGTTACCTCAGTGACAGCAAATCTCCCCAGATGGTTTAAAGAAGCAGAGGTTTTTCATCATTCAGCATCTACTATCTGCCAGAGAATGAGATAAACACCTCTGGACTTTGCTCAGATGTTACCTTCTCAATGAGTCTTTCCCTGACCACCATGTTTAGAATCACAATCTCCTGCCCCACTGAGCACTCCCTCCCCTCTCCCCTGCTTTAGTTTTCTCCATAGCTTCTATCACCATTGGCATACTATATATTTTACTTGATTGCCACTTCCTACATAAGATTCCAAGCTCCGTAAAGGCAGGGAATTTATTATTATTTAGATTTCTTATTTCCTAGAATAGTGCCAGGTACCTAGTAGATACTCCATAAATACTTTTGAGTGAATTAATAAAATATTTAAGGGGTCCTTCTGTATGCCATGCACCATCTAGCTTCAGGAAGTAAAACAGTGCAAGGGAGAAAAAATTCCTTCCCTTATGGAAGGTAGTTGTGCTTTAGCATAATTAAGTACAATTTGATAATACAGAGATCAATGGGAGCCCCTGAAGGGGCACCTAATTTGGATTTAGGAAGCCAAAGAGGGCTTCCGGAAGGAAGTAGTGTCTCAACTGAGCTCTGAAAGATAAGTCTGAGCAGGCCAGGCAAGAAGTAGTGAGACAGATGGACATAGGAACTCCAACCAGAAGGAACAGCGGGAAGGAACTATGAATGGAGAAGGACCATGACAGGAAGGAACTACAAATGCTTCTGCATGCAGTCTGAAGGGGGGATGGTCAAAGAAGAGAATGAAGGGGCAGCTGGTGACAGACCACAAAGGGACTTCTAAACCACATAAGTCACAAAGGGGGTTGGGCTTATTCCTGGGAGTTTCTAGAGTAGTAATGACATGACAAAATTTGTAGTTCAGAAAGTTTATTTGCATGGCCTGATAAGGAAGGGGCGGACAGGATAAGGCAAGGAAAGAGGTTCCAGAGAAATTTAGGTGGCTAAGAAGACAGAACTTGGTGACTTATTTGATGTGTGAGTGAGGAAAGATCAATCCATGTTTTATTCACCCATGTGCTCAGCAAATGTTTACCAAGCATGTATTATATATATCTTTATATGGCTCTAGACATATAGCATGAAGAAGATCATGTTTTTACCCTCATGAAGTTTCCCTTCCAAGTTACAGTTAGTTTTGAGTTTCTTTCTCTCCCATCAGAACGTGAGGGAGTAAGATGTGCAAAGATATGAGGAAGAGAGTTCTAAGCAAAGGGACAGCATAAGGGTGAAGGCCCTGAGAATGGCATGTTGAAGACACATAAAGAGTGGATGAAGTTACTGGAAGCAAAAGATGACACTGAGGAAGGAGGTAGGAGCTAGATAGCATAAGGCTAGTATATATTATATTATATAAGGCTATTACATGAGATCAAGAAAAGCAGCTTGGATTTGTCCTAAGGAAAATCATTAAAATGTATAGAGCAGGGGATTGATACAACCTAATTGGTATTTTTAGATCATTGTGGCTCTGGCTGCTCATGGAGAGTTGACTGTATGGGAACAAGAGTGGTATTGTTTAGACAGTGAGGAGGCCGCTAACTGAAAGATGTGTTGACTTGAAGCCACGCGCCAACTGGAGGTGGCTTGAGGTTGTCGGATACATTTATAAGATAAAGCCAATAGGATTTCCTGAGTATTTGTGTGGTGGAAGGTTGAAAGAAAAAGAAAAGTCAGGAATGATTCCTTAGTTATTGGCCTGAGCCACTGGGGTGTGCCATGCGGTGAAATGAGGAAAACGGGAGAAGAGCCGATGTGGAGCAGAAAATGAAGGTTCTGCTTTGGCCACATAGGTTTGAGCTTCCTGTTAGACATCTAGGCAAACCTTGGTATAGGTGGCTGGGGATATGTATCTGGAGTCCAGGGGAGAGGTGAGAGCTGGGATTATTAATTTTGAATCATTTGCACATAGATGGTGCTGAAAGTTACGGTTTGATTACATCACCAATGGGATGAGTATAAATGGAGAAGAGAAAGAAACTGAAAGCTGAGCCCTGGGACATGCCAACACTCAGAGACTGGAGGGAAAATAGGCTAAGGAGAGGCAAGAGGAGAACTATGTTAGACCCTGGAAGCAAGTCAAGGAAGTGTTTCAAGAGGGAAAGAGTGGCCCCTAGATATCAGGGTTCAGGTTTGAGACCTGAGCAACTAAGTCTCGAGTGGTCCCATTCGCCAAGGAAAGAACATATGAGGAGGGACAGTTTGGAGACAAAGACATGAGTTATGTTTGAGCCATGCTGAGCTATAGGTATTTTTGGTACATCCACAGCAGATCAGCAGACTCTGGTGCTTAAGAGACGGGTCCAGATTTGAGATGTAGATTTGGAAGTTATCATCATCGAGACGACTTTTAAAGCCATAACAGACCTCCTTCATAACAGACATCACTCAGGGTTAGTGTGGAGAGATGAGAAGGCACGCTGTGGCAAAGTCCTGAAAGCACAACATATGAGAAACAGGAGTCGATCTGGGAACCCATAGACCAGGAACTCATTAAGGAGTCTCAGAAAGATGAAGTGATGGACAGGAAGCTTGGCAGGTAAGGCCATCAGCAGGAGGAAGTGTCAGATGCTGCACTAAGCAAAGTATGTGCTAAAAAGTCTGTGTAGGGTTCAAAAACAGGGAGTATATTTTTGAGCGATTTTGATGGTGCTTGGGGAACAGAACCCAGATTGCACTGAGTGGTTGAATGATGTTGAGGGAGATGAAAGCAGTGGCTGAATGCAACTGTTTGCAAGACATTTGGCAGGGAAGGAAGTAAGAGGTGGGTGACAGCCAAAGACTGGCATATATAGAATGTGAAAAGGAGAGTGCCAAGGGCTGAGCCCTCAGACATGACAACTCTGAGGGACAAAAAGAACAAAATGAATCCAGAAAAAAACTCAGAAGGGCCAGAGAGGCAGGAGGACAAAAAAAAAAAAAAAAAAAAAAAAAAAAAGACAGATAAAATCAAGAGAGGAGAGAATCCAGTGGGAGAATCATCAGTAATGCCAAATGCTGCAGAAGGTTTTGTCAAAAGTGGCTGTGACGTGTAGCTTTGGTGATCGTGGTGAAGAGAGGTGTCAGTATTGCTGCATCTTGAGGAATAAATGGAGCCAAGATACCAGAGTCAGTGGCTGTAGATGAATCTTTCAGGAAGTTGGCTGTGAAGATGGAAAAATAAATAGCTACAGAGCAACTGGGCCTCAAGGGTGAAATCAGCACAGATTTCAAAGCACTATGTGGCAAAGGAGAATAGCCAACAGAGAGGAAGGATCAAGAGAGACGTGGGATAGGTGCTGGAAGGAAGGTTCTGTGAGGAGCAGGAGGTCCTGTTCCAAAGAACAGAGGACAGAAGGTTCAGGGCCAGGCAAGTTCTAGAGTACCACTGGCTGTGAACCTCAAGAAAGAAATGCGTGTCCCTTGGCATCTGTCGGCTTGGACAGAGATGTCGAATGTTTTGGTCACTGTGGTATCTCAAGCATCTGTAGCAATGCTGAACATGCAGTGGGCATTCAATAAACATCTGTTGAATCAATAAATAAGTGACGAGTAGAAGGTGATGAAAATCTGATTTTGTCTTTTTTTTTTAATAAAACCTGGAATAGTTGAGTTAAACCTAGAAATAGAGTCCAAAAAGTATAAGATGTTCTCCTGTAGCTTTTGAAATTGTTTCTCCCTGCTGTTTTAATGCTGAGAGGAATCAAAAGTAATGCAAAATTAATGTAGAATTAATATTTTATCAGAAAACTTTCATTTCCTTCAAAATGTGCTTTGAAATGTGTGCTTTCTGTAACGTTGTTGTTAATGTTCTTATGTTCAATGAATTTGATAAATAAGAAATACGAGTCAGTAGTACTCAGCTGATTTAAGGCAACCACTTCTCCAAAAACACTCAAGATAGTCACACAGTATCAAAGACCCATCGCTAAAACCAAACTATCCTAATTCCTTTTTTCCTTTGACAAAAGTGTTGGATATGTAAGGAAAAAAAAAAAAAACATTCTAATAGGTCTGTGATCGTCTTCCTGGGAAGAGGTATCATATCACAGAGCGGATGTTGATGACTAGATGTTTCAGCAAAATATAACCATACTTTATGCTGTAATGATTGGCAAAGCAGCAGTTTCCGCTCTGATGGCACAATTCTAATTTTCGTACACTTTGTCTTGTAACCTGCACTTTATTTAACATAAAAGATGCAGGCAACCAGTGATTATTTTTTCAATACCCTTACAGTCTGCTCACTCTCCCAGAGTGCTCTCACAGGTAGAAAGAGCACCCGAGCCTGCTAGATTGAGTTGAGAGTGACCCAGCCTAGACCAATGTTGTTATCACTGGATCCTATATAGTCTCTACCCCACCTGGACCTTGACTGCTTACACTTACTTTGTACAAGAAGGGCGGCAGACCTGGGATCACCTCTGGCTTTGACACTTACCACTGTGTGACCTAAAGTAAGTTACCTGTTATCTTTAATACTCTGTTTTATCATCTGTAAAGTGGAAGGAGCAAGAGCCTAGCATTCTGCCTGTTGTATGGTAGACATTCAGTAAGTGTGAATTCCTTCTTTCTACTTCTAAAATCCAGTTTACTGATAATCAGAGCTTGTTCTTAAACCTGATGAAAGTGCCAGTGATGCTCACCCAGAAGGAATTTGTCTTATGGGACAGCTCTTCAGTCACCTGAGGCAGATTTCTTTGCAGCCGAGCTGGAGAGTATGTGTCTCCTAATTATCTGTCTTCCAGTGGTCACCTAGATTTCAAGGTACTTGCCCCAGATTTTCAATGCATGATAGTGTCTTTTTTTCCTTTCATTCTTTTTTTATTTTGAGAGTTGAAGCCCAAAAAGCTAAGTGAATATATTTTAACAACTAGGAAGTTCTGATGGGCTGGCATAAGAAGACAAAAAATTCACACGTTTAAATCCTTACCAGAAGACGCAAGAAAAAGTATGGTGAAAATCTTTTTTTTTAAGTTCTAGAAATAGGACATTTCCTGGAAAATGGCTGTCATACAATCAGCACAATGACACATTTTATTAGTCTGGCTCTCTTGGGCAACATGATGGAAGCATGATTCCATCCACCATGAATATTTTAAGACAATAAAATCAAAACATTAAGTCCTAAGGTATAGGGTTGATGGGGGTGGAGGTGTCAGGAAAAGAATAACTCTGAGAGGGAAAAAAATCTGGAGAGGTAGAGGGAGTGTGAGTGTCTACCAGAAAAGTCTGTTCCTGATGAAAGATATTCCAATTGGATTTTCACATGCCTCTAGGATGGGTACGTGTCCAGGCCCCTGAATTACAATGGTTCTTGATTGCGTGTGAATGTGCATTTCCCAAATTATATTCCACTCTCTTCAGCTGGACTGTCTGCCAGAGAAGGACTTTTGTTGTGTCTGTGATACTGAAGATTGTCTTTTTTTAAGATCCTTCCCTGTTAATGCTTCAGTTTTACTCACCGGAGATGAATTTATAATACATATCACTTTTAGCAACTCGGGAGAATTGCCAATTAGAAGCAGAGGAAGGGAAAGTAGGGAAATGTTCTTTTTCCTGGAATCACCTACTAGTTGCCTCAGGTTTAGCCTCTGACAGCTGGGCCGTGTGAGGGGAGCTTTTTCCCTGTGAATAGCCGGAGGGGAGCGCTAATGAGGAGCCGAAGGCCGGCGGAGGAGTCTGTTTTTGGCAGACAATTAGAAACGAGGGATGAGATCACCTCCTCATTATGCTCTACTGGAATGGGAGCAGTTGGGTAGCGGTTTTTTGTTTTGTTTTAATTTTTTTACAAACCATCTGCTTCCCTTGAAAAAGACTGATCTGACTCTTGTAGATTTTTTACACTCTCATAGCATGTGTTGTTGTATATATTTTGAAAGCAGTATATGCTCAAGAGAGGAAATTTGGAAACCGCAGAGAATTTGGGTGATGGGTGGTGATGATTCAGTTGTCTTATCCAAGATGACCATTGTTAATGTCTTATTCTTATAGATTCTGCTTTTCTCCTTCCAGAGATTTAAAGATTTTATGACTGATAATATGATATGTAGATCTTTAATCAAGAAATGAACTTTTACATAAATGTATATGTATATGTATATGTATATGTATCAGCAAAACCAAACATGGCATTGAAGGAAGGTAGAGGGACTCCTGTTTTCCCCCATGAAACCACCCAAGCCAAGGGGGATATCCATTCCCTTCCAAACATTGAGAGAATGGAAGATAACTCTCCTTTTTCTCCATTCCTTCTTCCTTCACCCCAAAGAGGAAATAGCTAATTCAATATCCAATAGGGGATTTTACCACTTGGTGGGGTTATTATGCCTTAATAGGAAAGGAAAAGGAGGAAAAAACTGTCATCCAAGTATTTCATTTCTGTCTGCTTTCTGGATTGGTAAGGACTGTCCCTTGCTAGAAGGACCCCCGAGACAGGGTCCATGGCTTGATGGCCATTTCCTCCAGTATATCTGCCTAAGAAAGATTAGCTAAGTTAAAATTGAGCACATTTTTCTGGACTCGGTCTAACAAAACTGAATTTCTTTTTTTTTTTTAATTTTTTTTTCAACGTTTTTATTTTTTGGGGGGACAGAGAGAGACAGAGCATGAACGGGGGAGGGGCAGAGAGAGAGGGAGACACAGAATCGGAAACAGGCTCCAGGCTCTGAGCCATCAGCCCAGAACCTGACGCGGGGCTCGAACTCACAGATCGCGAGATCGTGACCTGGCTGAAGTCGGACGCTTAACCGACTGCGCCACCCAGGGGCCCACAAAACTGAATTTCTTCATCAGCCAGTAGGAAACATCTTGTCTAGTTGTTTCATTAGCAGTAACAACTGCATAAAGGTGAGAGAGAACTAGAGAGAGAGAGAGAGAGAGAGAGAGAGAGGATGCAGCAATCCAAGGATAGGTACATGATTGGCAGGCTACTATGATGTCATATCACAAGTGAGGTTGTTGGACTTTGCATGGTTCTGAGATATGTCAAGGGGAGGATTTATATTCTTTTCATTATTTAATCACCTTGCATTGATTTTGAAAGTCGTGTAACACAGTTACATTTAACCATCACAACCTTATAATTCCATGCTGGTAATTATGCAGTGCACGATCATCCAAGTACCAGTCGGCCTCAACTAGTCCAGTTGTGTCGTGGCTCCGAGTCCTACCACTTGAATTTACTCACAAAGACATTATAGAGACATAGACACACATCAACCAAATATACTCACAGATACAGGCATCAGTACACATTGAGTAAAGTTGAAGGGGCAAAATTCATATTTTGTACAAGAAATAAATTTAATAACATCAGTGGAATGACAGGCGAGAAAATCGTGGGAGCAGTAGAATTAGAGACAGAGTAAGGCCAGAGAAAGTTCAGTAGGTTTCATTCAGCGAACATTATTCAGCATCCACTAAATCCCAGGTTCTGAGTGAGATAGGTGGTGGAGGAAAATACGGTAAGAGAGGAGTGACCATGTTGGAGGAGGGGAGGGACTTATGAGTGAACATGAAAACCAGATGGAGTGTATCTGAATCCAGATCAAGGTGGTCTGGGGAATGCTGGCAAATGGAGTTAGCGCAGAAAGGAAGAGAAAAGTTTGAGTGGGTATGGTAAGATGAGGGGATTGGGATATGTGTGTGTGTGTGTCTGTGTGAGTGTGTGTGTGTGTGTGTGTGTGTGTGTGTGTGTAGGAAAGAGCATAACTAAATACGATTGAAGACTGCAGAGGAAGATCCAGTGGTAAGAGATTGGCTGAAGCTAAAAAAGACAGGGAGAGAGAGGAGCAAAAACTTAAATGAAGCTGCGATTCTCCAAATTACTTAAAAAAAAAAAGTAATGTTATTTAATGTCGACTTCTGTTATCCTAAAGCACCACCAATACAGACCTCTTTTATTATTAAATAACTTTTGGAAGCTGCACTTGAACTCTGTGGAGACTAGAAGTCCAGGGACTAGTATTTTAGCTTCAAGTCTGGCACTAACTTGCTTTATTATTGGAGGCTCAGTGTCCTTACCCATAAAATAGGTATAATCGTAACTCCCTTAAAGTGCTGTTTTAGAGATAAAGTAAAAATAATGTGTTTTGCAAACTGTAAGTATAAACTTAATACAACCTACTCTAAATGTTATTAAAAGTTACCAAGTTCACATAATAATCCTGGAGCCATCACCTTGGCTTCAGAGAATGTGCCCTGGCCATTAAGCATGGTGTGCCTCAGTGCCACCATCAATAAAATCAGGTCATTTGGTATTGGACACCTCTCTGGCAGATATCATCTAAAGACTAATGACATGGAAGAATTAATTTAAATCTTTAGGAGAAAAAAGAGGTAAATCTAAGGTTGTAATGAGCACTTTTCTTTCCAACGTATTCTTAATTTTTTTGAGACTTTTCAGAGCATAGGAAGAATGCAATCTTGCCATTTGCAATGACACGGAAGGAGCTAGAGAATATAGTGCTAAGTGAAAGAGGTCAATCGGACAAATACAAATACCATATGATTTCACTCATACGTGAAGTTTAAGAAATGAAACAAATGAGCAAAGGGGAAACAAAAGAGAGAGAGAGAGAAGGGAGAGGCCAACCCGGAAGCAGACTTAACTATAGAAAACTGATGATGACCAAAGGGGAGGGGGCTGCAGGATGGGTTAAATAGGTGATGGGGATTAAGGAGTGCACCTGTTGTGATGAGCACCAGTGTTGTAAGGAAGTGTTGAATCACTATATTGTATACCTGAGTCTAACATTACACTATACCTTAACTAACTGGAATTTCAATAAAAACTTTAAAAAAAAATAAACAGAAAAGGGGGAAAAGATAATTACGAAATAGTATTCATTTGTTCATGTTTTTGGTGTTGATATTTTATCATTTCTTTTTGGATATAGAAATGTATGCAAAGAAAGTAAATCTACTAAAGGTTCATGACAGAATCGGAAGGGTTTTTGTCTTTTTTAACAGTCCCCATCTCTAGCAGTATCTATTATCATGCTTTTCTCTTTTATTACTCCAACAACCACTTCACTGAGTAGTTAAGCTACCCGAAAACTATTGGAAAATGATTTTGTCAGTATGGTTCATGCTATATGACCACAGGGGAAAGGCTGGAGCCGAAAATCACTGCAAAGTAATAGCCTGTTTACTAATAGAAGCTCCCAAATGTTTGTTTCTGTAGTTACAGACACAGTGATAAGACCTCTACCTGTAACAATTTCTGTCATTGACCTTTATTAAAATATTGTTTCGTGGGGGCACCTGTGTGGCTCAGTTGGTTAAGCGTCTGACTTTGGCTTCAGGTCATGATCTCACGGTTTGTGAGTTCAAGCCCCGCGTCCGGCTCCGTGCTGACAGCTCAGAGCCTGGAGCCTGTTTCAGATTCTGTGTCTCCCTCTCTCTCTGCCTCTCCCCTGCTCATGATCTGTCTCTGTCTCTCTCTCAAAATAAATAAACATTTAAAAAAAAGTTTTTAAATACTGTTTTAAAAAAAAAAAAACAGAACTCCCACTGGTACCAATAGTTTGAGTGACCTTGAGCACATCACTTCATCTCCTGAAACCTCTGAGTCTCCAGCTTTTAAATAAAAAGGGTGGAGGGGTCAAGATGACTCTAAACTGAGGGGCACTTGTAAATGTGCATGAGCATTTTTTTAGTGGCCAGTGCCCAGTGATACTAAATGCCCTGCAGAGAACAAGGGACAATCCTACAAAATACACTGCCCCACCCAAAATGCCAGCAGCAGCCTGAATTATCCCTAATGTCCCTTCTGACAGTCAGTGATAACAAGTGTCTGTCCATTCATTAATTCATTCAGCCACCCATTGTTGATCCCTACTGTATGCTGGGCACTAAACTTCCCTAGATGAATGTTCTAGAAGCCCTGGCTTAAATTGTACCTTTCGTTATCTTTTCCCCTTCCTTTTAAATGTCTTCTCCATGCATAGGACCATGTGACATGTACAAATAAGGATTTTTCAACTAAATCTGTTGAGGCAATACCCCAGGACTTATGTACTGTGGGGTTTCTAATGACATTGAGAAACAAAAAGGCTCACTCAGTCCTCCCCAAAGACTGAATGATGGCCTGGTTTGCCTTTAATAATTCACGAACGAAGGGGCGCCTGGGTGGCTCTGCTGGTTAAGCACCTGACTCTTGATTTTGACTCAGGTCATGAACTCACGGTTTGTGAGTTCGAGCCCTGCATCAGGCTCTGCACTGACATTGCAGAGACTGCTTGGGATTCTCTGTCTCCCTCTCCCTCTTTCCTGTTCATTCTCTATCTTTCTCTCTCAAAATAAGTAAATAAACATTAAAAAATTTTTTAAATAGTAATTCAGGAATAGAGGTCTTCAGCTCCACTAGCCAAGGGCTTCCAGCTAGACAGTGAAATCCAAATTATAGAGTATGTAGCTAAATATTTCAACTGTCGATTCAATCATTTCTAATTTTTAAAACAAAACACCAACTGTTTTACACCCAGTGAACAGTTTTCACTGGCAAACTCAAATGTCCTAATATACTTAAATGGCATTTGAGGCCAGTTGTACTAAACTGCCTCAGAGCATTTTACCATATCAAGTAGGATCATTAACTTGCTAATTAACTGTGCATTGAGCAACTCCAGCTGTAGTGCAATCCTATCAGCCGCCACCCTGATACAGAGTTCCTCCGGGAGTGCGATGACCTCTAGACTCAGCCCCCAGCCATCGCATCCACGTGGCCCTCCATCACCTTATCTCACAGCACCCCCAGGGACAGCTTACAATTCTGATTGCTTTTGTTGCAAAGGAAACTGCTGCACAGAGAAGCTTGAGGGTCTGCCAGACCACAAAATCTTTTGGGATAGAAGGGATTCTGAGTGCTGGCTGCTTTACAGAGCCAAAAAGTCATGCTGATGGTCAGGGATGCTTTGCAAACACGCAAAGATTTTTCATCCTTTCATGAATTTTGGGTATTATTGATCATTAAAAATACCATATGCACTTGTTCAGTCACTATCATTGGATACTTCTCATGAACACAGCAGGGTCTGACTAATGAGAATGCAGTCCTGCTTTCATAGACCGCTGGACACGTGGGGAAGTTAGACATTGTGCCAATAATTCTGTGCTCATTAAGTATTATTGCAATTGACACTATAAAGGAAAAGTACAGGATATAAGGAAAGCATCGATGGTCCTGACCTAGCCTGGGGACCCAAGAGGCTCTCTTGAGAAGGCAGTATGTAAGTGCAGGCCTGAAGGGCAATGAAGCGGGAGTTCGGGAATTGAGTGGGACATTCCAGATGAAGGAGAATGCATGATTGAAGACCCTGAAGCAGGAAGGAGGGGCTTATTCTTTTTTTCTTTTTTCAACGTTTTTTATTTATTTTTGGGACAGAGAGAGACAGAGCATGAACGGGGGAGGGGCAGAGAGAGAGGGAGACACAGAATCGGAAACAGGCTCCAGACTCTGAGCCATCAGCCCAGAGCCCGACGCGGGGCTCAAACTCACGGACCACGAGATCGTGACCTGGCTGAAGTAACCGACTGCGCCACCCAGGCGCCCCTGGGAGGGGCTTATTCTGAGTAAGAAAGGATACAAGCTTAGTCCAGGTGGCAAAAATGGGAGAGGGTGGCATGAATGGATTTGAGAGATGTTTAGAAGATGGAATTGACAGAACTTGGTGGCCAACAGGATGCAGGCAGTTAGAGTGGAGGCGTACAGGGATCACTGCCCTGTGTCGACTGCTGGGTGGTAGAGTTACTTGTCTAGGATTCTAGCAGAGGAGCAGTACCCAGCAGTGGGCCAGAATCACCAATTTCTCGTTCAGTACATGGAGTTTGAAGTCCTATGAGATACAGTTTGTCTAGTGGAGACCCTGCCTCACATGGGTTATCCAAAGGTCACTGTATCTTACCAGAGTGTAGAAGAAACAACCCATTCCGTGGAGCCAAGAGCACGTGTTGGGAAGCACGGTGATAGACCAGCATTGACGCCCTTGTAGCTCAACAAAATGTTTTCTCATGTATTATGTCAGAGCTTCACAGGGATCTTTGGGGGAAGTCAGTGGATTATTATCTTCATTATACTGGCAGGACACTGAGGCTTCCTGAGCTTGTGATTTGCCTACGGTCACACTACTGTAAGTAAGGCTCTGGGACTCAAACTGAAATCTCCTGACTCCAGGCACAAGGGTCTTCTCATTGCACCACATTAACTTGCTGCAAGATTGGGGCCAGCTCTCTACCAAGTCCTGAGGTTTCCATGTCACATGGAATCTCGTTATTAGCACAAAATACGTAAGAAATGAAATCAAAGATATTTTTTTCTACACTCTGTTTATCCTTCCCTCTCTCACTCTCTTTACTCTTTTTTTACTACGGTATTTTTTAAAGTCTTTGTAAACTTGAGAGTAATATTTGTATTTAGAACAAATTTACAAGTAGCGAGGAGATAGTTTCTGGGAGAAATTAAGTTCAACCGTTGTCTAAGTTCTACTAATTTATAAAACATGATAAGACCTCAGCCCCCTTACCTCCCATTCCCAGATTTACTCTTAAAATAGTGGAACCATCTAAAATGGCTCAGTATCCTCTCTCTCAAGTAAGGGGTTCTGGTGGAGTCCGGGCGCTGAGGAAAATGGGAGACAGAGCTGCCCTGACCCTGTAAGGGCAGGCAACTCTCCACCACCAACCTGTCTTATCCACTGGCTTTCTCCCCTTTCCATCCAAGCTTGGAGGATGTTTAAGTAAAGCTAGTTTGTGCTTGTTTCAGAGTCTATTTTAACCGAAGCAGTTCTGGGTCTACACAGAAACCGAGGTTCAGGGGAAATAGCCTTTCTACAGGGCTAAGTGATTTTTCTTTATTATGTGGAAAGCTTCCCCCTGAACCTCCTCTTGTTGTTTACCTCCCTCCTTCCCTATAGCTCTTGGACTGTTTTGTGATCCCGGTGGTGATTTTGCTCTCCTGGTTCTTCCTGCTGATCCGGTACAAGGCTGTGCATTTCCTCGGCATCTTTGTCTGCATCCTGGGAATGGGCTGCATGGCAGGAGCGGACGTGCTTGTGGGAAGGCATCAGGGAGCAGGTGAGTTTCTAGGTGTTCACCATGTTACGTGCTTATGTGGGTAAGGCCAAAGCAAGACACAGAATGTTCATGGTGGGGTAGAAACTAGGAACCTGGTCTTCTCAGTGCCTGTATCTTACTCATGTTTGTTCCTCGACACCTCAAACAATGACACATGGGAGGTGCTTAATCCATGTTTCTTGAGTGAATGAAGGAAGCAAAATACAGATATTCTGCCCTTTTTACATGTATTCAGAAACATTCAGATGGTATTTAAAGTTGAGTCAGGACCTATATGGGGGATATTTTGCAGGCCATTGCTGGCTGGCCCAAACCAGCTGGTTAGAAATAGTGTCAGTGGGTTACTGGGGCCTTCCCCACACCTCACCCTCCAACTCTTTCTTTCTCATGTCAGAGAAAGACTGAGCTTTCAAACCATTGGGTGGAGGTTGATATATAAGTTAGGAGTGAATATTTGAAGTTTGAAGACTAGATTAGGAATACTTCATATTTTTATGGGGGAGAGCTAAATTTAGTCTCATTGTGCATGGTTTTTTGTTTATTTGTTTGGGGTGAGGGAGGATTTGTGGTTATCAATCACAGCTTATAGACCTGCAAGGTAAAGCTTCAAGATTTACTCATCAAATTGCTATGAATCTGATGGGGATCCCTGATCCAGGATGGTTTCCAGAGAACTCTTTTTAAAGCATTGCAGTTCTTTAAAATGTACAAAAATTCTTATGATACATAAGGTTTTAGGGGACATGAAAAATAACCTCCTTTTTTAACATCAAGAATGGGATAGAAAGTATTTACGTTTCTATAGTTCTTGGAATTGCCCTGTCTTCTAGGGAATTAATTGATAGTCAAAATTGGGGCATTTCTTGTAATGAGACTAGATTGTAGGAAGTACCTGAAATAAATACAGTTTATGTTTTTAAGTTGCACTATAGTACATTACAGCTGAAACAGACCTTGTTCGGCAGCTTTATATATGACACACAAGAACACCAAGGTACAGGGAAGCCAAGTGAGTTCCCAAGGTCACAGAGCTGAGAGAGCAGGGTCTAGGACCCCAGGCTCTTGACCTCTGGGACAGGCTTCCTTTCTTTTTCCACATCTCTGGGAGCTACAGATACAACACAGAGCAAAAGAGAGACAGCCTTGGCCCTCACAAACATAATCAAGCCCATCTCAACAGGTAAGCTAAAAATATGTATACCAGCTTTTCCGAGAATCTCTTTTATGAAACAGTGGTTCCGTGGGATATCAATAGATGTTTTATGAAAGGACCAGTTTTATGCTCTATAACCATCATGATCCTGATATGAATAATCTCTTTGAACCAATCAGAGTATGTTTGTCAGAAACAACATGGTTATTTGTTCTAAAGTCATAATTTAATTTCATTTTCTCAGCTTTACTTGTAGGATGTAAACATAGACTAAGCAGAAGCATGTACCCTTATTTTGAAAATTCTGCTTTGCTGAACCTTAGCCGTTGGCCCCCAGCCATCATCTTGCATCTCCTAGTCAAGAAAGACAATTGCCCTAATAAATCTGGATGTTTAAGCCCAGAATGTTAAACTAAATTGAATTGATTTCACTAGAGGATATTCACTACTCCTGGAAAAAAAAAAAATGTTCTCTTGATTTCAGATGAGGTGTTAGGAAAGGAGTAATAGTATTAAAGAAAAGAAAATAAGTCCATTTAAGGTCTTTCAAAAGTAGCCATTTTTTTATTATTTAAAAAAAATTAAGTTATTTATTTGTTTTGAAAGAGACAGAGACAGCATGAGTAGGGGAGGGGCAGAGAGAGGGAGAGAGAGAATCCCAAGTAAGCTCCATGCTGCCAGCGCAGAGCCCAATGTGGGGCTCGAACTCACAAAACTGTGAGATCATGACTCGAACTGAAACCAAGAGTCTGGCGCTTAACTGATTGAACCACCCAGGCGCCCCAAAAGTAGTGATTCTTAAAACAGTGCAGAGTAACTCAAACACACTAGAGTGGGTTTCACCTGTAGAAGACTTACAGCACCATCCTTTTTGTGACATGTGAAGTGCTCATGTTAACAGAATTAAGATTTATCATCTTGGAGTACCTTCTCGGCTGAAGTAATGGTGCCCAAGTAGATGATATGATGTTCTAAGGGCAGTCCAAATACAGGATCCAAGGGTTTATTTTACAAAATAAATTAGGCAGCAATGTAAGCCACCATATAAAATATTTTGAAAGAAGAAAAAGACACACTAGTTTGAAGGACAATATAATCTTAAAATTGGTGTGCATCATTATGCAAAGTATCCCATTTGTTTTCACCTTTATGGTAGAATTGATTCAATGTTATTAGCCAGGGACAAAACTTTACCAAAATACTTGAGTCACTCACCAGAACTTCAATCGGGCGTTCAGCGCAATATAAATTGCCATCACTCTATCGAGAGCTTTTCATAGGAAAAGAGAATGTCCGTCTCAATCCTTTTTGTATTGCTGAAGCTGTGGTTCACCTTAGCTTGGGATTTTGAAAATTCTTTCCTCAAGCACAATGATAATGGCCTGTTCAAAGTTACCTTGACTTCACTTCATTATAATTGAAATAATTGTTCGAATCCCCTTGTTAGACTGTTTCTTCATCAGCTACCCAGGAATCCCTCATTTTGATTTAAGCCTTGCTAAAGGAATCTTCTCAGATGGCAGCAGGCTCTCCAGATGTGAACTGTAACTGTCAGGGCGCACAATGATGTGCCAGGAACCGTGCTTCTCAGGAAGCTTTGCCGGCAAATTTGCCCACGGCAGACGGAAGTGGAGAGAAGGTATCCCCAGTCCGTGGCATTGGAGGCTCGGCCTTGCGGCCGGCAGTGTGCTGCGCAAAGTGGGAAGGGAAGGTTAGAAAGTCATAAGACTAAGATAAAACCCAATTAAAGTAGCTCCCTTTTACAAAATATATGTCTTGCTCTTCAAAATATCATCTTTCTACCATAATACATTTATTGCACCTTTTAGTTCATTTATTAAAGCCGTTAGATACATACAACAACATTTTGTTTTCTTATTATTAGCCCGAATTTTAGAGTGATTTCAAGGAAGAGAAAATATTTTCTTTTTTTTTTTTTTTTACGTTTATTTATTTTTGACACAGAGAGAGACAGAGCATGAATGGGGGAGGGCCAGAGAGAGGGAGACACAGCATCTGAAACAGGCTCCAGGCTCTGAGCTGTCAGCACGGAGCCTGACACGGGGTTCGAACCTACGGACCGCGAGATCATGACCTGAGCCGAAGTCGGCCGCTTAACCGACTGAGCCACCCAGGCGCCCCGAGAAAATATTTCAAGGAGCTCGCTAATTGAACACAATCAAGGGACAGTGACAATTTTTTTGGTGCCAGCCACTTTCCCATACATTATCTCATTTAATCCTCCTAACTGTGCAAAGAAAGCTTTCTTATTCTTCCTTTTGCAGCTGAAGAAATCAAGGCTAAGGGAGATCAGAAGGGTGTGCAAGGGCACACCAATAGTAAATGGTGTGGCCTAGATGTGAATTCTAGCCAGTATCCTTTCTGTTACACCACTTAATACTTATTTTTCTATCCTTGTGACCCTTATAAGAAATATATAGCTGTTCTATTATAGTTAATTGCGATAAATGACAGTCCCAGATTCCCCAGAATGAAAGGGTTTCTTGAGATGAAGGAATTTGGTGTGAAAACCAAGAGAGTCCCAGGAAAACAAGGCAGTTGATCACATTTACAACTCAAAAATATTCAGTGGGATGGGTTCATTTTCATAAATCACATTAATAGTCTTTCAACACTCCAGAATAGTGTAATTCATCATTTATTTCTTGAAATAATGGTACGTAGTAGTCTTAAGTCCTCTTCCCTATTCTTCTTCCACTGCCACACAGACACAAATGTCCCCCCAAACAACGCTTAAACAAAAATCTAATAAGGAAAACCAATTCTTGCAAAGCAATTATGACTGTGTTGATTAGAATCAAGAAGCGATCCAAAATGAGAAATGGCCAATCCATAGAGACAGGTGCTTTTCAAAGAGAATGACTGATTCTTTTCAGTCACCATTTAGTGAACTGTTAGTCAGTGCCCAATGATATACGAAGCAATTCATTTTCTTTAAATTATTTTATGTACATTACTTTGCTGTAATCTCAAACTAACCTCATTCTGAAATAAGGAAACTGATGTGCTGAAAGATTGTATAGCTTGTCCAGTACAAAACATTATCACTGAGCATGGTTTCATACATACATAAATGACAGCTTTTCTGGGTATTATTTCCCCATGAACATTGTACAAAAATTGGTTCCACTGCATCAGGTATCTATTGCACTGAAAGTGCATAAAACATGGAGTAATATGTTGTAATCTCCAGGGAACGAGATACAAATTGTAGATATAAACTATTAGTCCTAGAACTTTCTTATACTTACATCAAACACTTCATTATATAATATAGTTGAATAAAATCATGCCCTGGTTAATTTAGTTATATTTAATCAGCCAAATTATCATACATGCTGTATGTATATGCATCCATTTTCAAAGGTTTGAAAACAGATAAATACACTTACAAATGAAATTTTAATAAATAACATTTAAATTTTTATCACTGGTAATTTAGAAAGCACTTCTGAACTTGCACTTACATAAAACTGTATTATTCTTAACAGTAATCATTATGCCCTGGTGAAAATTCAAAGTACTGGGGAATAGATTTCATATGGTCAAAGGCCAGGGAACAGAATAGGCCAAAACTGTACAAATGTAGAGTTTAAAAAAGATTAGTGAGACTATTCAGTAATGCAGCATGGCCTCTTTTTAGGACTTATAAAAGATAGACTGATGTTCTGCTAATTTCTATTAAAATATTTCATTATAACTTAGCTTTCCTGAATCCATTCATATAATTTCATTAACCGAAAATTCTGTTTAAGCAGCACTTCTTTACTTCACTAATACAACAATAATTGATATTCATAATAATGACCCCCATGCCATCACAAGATTCTGAAATGGCTCCTGAGTAAAAAGAGACTGAATTATATTCATTATAACATTACAATTTTAGTAATGGATACTTTTTTATTTTATGGGTTATTCCTCAAATGAACTACTTAAAATTAAAAGCTTTGTCATTATTTTCTACTCGACACATGAAAAAGATGAATCAGGTTGCTGAAGATGACCTTCTCTGTCAAAGCAACCTTAATGCCCCCGTGAGATGCACCCAAGGA
Source organism: Prionailurus bengalensis (assembly GCF_016509475.1). Lineage (NCBI taxonomy): Eukaryota > Metazoa > Chordata > Mammalia > Carnivora > Felidae > Prionailurus > Prionailurus bengalensis. Next base: position 106,652,803 of record NC_057349.1, read on the forward strand.
CCTCTCTGGAGCTTTGGTTGTTCATTGACACCTCTTTGCGCTCTTGGCTCATCTGTTCTCCATGAATCAGGGAGGGCACCCCACCCTCACAGATCCAGATTCTCAGCCCATTCCCTGGAGGGTGATGCCAGCAAGGTCTCCTGCCTTTCAGGGTCTCTCCTCCTCTCCTTCCAATCCTTACCAGGAGTGGGAAATTTGCTTTCGAAAGAGTGACACCTTTAAAGTACAGTTGCCCCTTGGACAGCAGACTTTTGAAATACACGGGTCTGCTTATACATGGATTTTTTTCAATAAATGCAGTACATTTAACATTTTCTTTTCTCTAGCCTACTTTATTGTGAGAATATAGTATATAATACATATACAAAATATGTGTTGTTTGTATTATTGGTAAGACTTCTGGTCAACGGTAAGCTATTAGCAGTTTAAGTCTTTGGGGAGTCAAAATTTATATGCAGAGTTTTGACTGCATTGGAGGTCAGCACTGCTAACCCCCTGCATTGTTCAAGGGTCAGCTGTAAATATAGAATCTCCCAAGGTGACCCCAGGGGCAGGAAGGAGGAGGTCTTTCCCCAAGCCCAGCCCAGATTCTTTTATGTGAAGTCATTTCCTAGAGAATGCTCAGTGCTCCCAACTGAACACAGAGAATCTGGTTCTCCAGTTTTAGATTGTTCCAGCTAATCTGGAAGTCCAGAGCTACTCTAAGGTGAGCCCCTTCCCTAGAATCATGCTGGAGAGCGCACCCTTCTCCTCCAGCATTTCTTGTGCCCCCGAGCAACATACCTGCCAAGCTCCCATGTACGGACCTGTACAGGACAGAGCTGGAGACTACTTGGGTACAAGCCCACATAGGCTGCTAACTTCCACTCTCCCTCCCTGGCTTCATACTTCCTAGAGTGGAATTTGCTTTATTATAGGAAAGAGCTGGGTAAGGCATTTATTAAAAATTGGACCAACCCAAACCAACCCAAATTGATTTTCATGAAAAAAAAAATTAATGTAAGAATGAATCACATGTATTTTCATTCTTACATTACTTACTTTAGGGGAGTTGCAAATTTCAACCCATGATCCCTTTCACTCTCATTTTCTAAGCAAGTACACATGTTGCCCATGGTCAAAATAAAGAGTCTGAAGTACTTCTGTCATAGCTTCTCTCCCTGGATAGCAAAGAGTGGAGATTCAGACTGATTCTGTTTGTTCTACACCACGTTCGCCAAACTGTTAGAAAGCACCCTGCAGCAAATATAACATGTGCACATATTAGCATATATTCCTAGACATATATCTAGTCAGAAGACATGGGGCTTTGTAGAGACACTGCAATCTAGAAGCAGCTGGTCCCTTTTTTTAGGTTAAGGAAGACTTCTGGTTGGGCAGACATAGGCAACCTGTTAACAACAGAACATATCTGCAGCACAGATAAACAAACTTTACTAAATCATAATTGGCAAGTTACCGGACTTCGATAAAAACATCAGAATGGAGTAGACAAAGGAAGCTCAATGTGCTGGTGCCAGATTCTCCATGAAGAAAATGTTAATGAAGCTGTGTTTGTGGTTTTGGTTCCTAGGGGAAAATAAGCTGGTAGGGGATCTTCTGGTCCTAGGAGGGGCCACACTGTACGGTATTTCTAACGTCTGGGAAGAATACATCATCCGAACCCTGAGCCGAGTGGAATTTCTGGGAATGATTGGACTCTTCGGGGCATTTTTCAGTGGAATTCAATTGTGAGTAAAAATCATGAGTAATTCAGATGGTAGATACCCTTAGGGCTTATTCTAATTCTTTTCATTAGGGTATGGTTGGTCACTTTATTTTATAAAAATCCAGACTGGAAACCTTTCACTAACCTCCTACATGAAATCTGAAAATTCAGTATCTTTCTTAGTGAACTTCTTCAAAACTAAAGAAGTTTGTTGTCAATTATTAGAAAAACGCTTAGTGGACTTTGTACAGAATTTACAAGGAAACATTAGAAGTACATTGATTTCTCCAAACCAGCTAGTGGGTTTTTACATAGAGAAATAGAATAAGTGTAAATGCCATGATATGATGTACTTCCAAAAAGGACATCTGTTTACTAGTGACTATAAAACATACAGTATAGGGGCACCTGGGTGGCTCAGTCAGTTAAGCGTCCAACTTTGGCTCAGGTCATGATCTCGTGGTTGGTAAGTTCGAGGCCCACATTGGGCTGTGTGCTGACAGCTCAGAGCCTGGAGCCTGCTTCGGATTCTGTGTCTCACTCTCTCTTTGCCCCTCCCCTGCTCACACTCTGTGTCTCTCTGTCTCAAAAATAAATAAAACATTAAAACACATTTTTTTAATAAAAAAAACATACAGTATAAGTTTGCCCTTTCATAAATGTTTTCTTTTATTGCCTGTGGATTTACCTGAATGAAGCATATTTCAAATTCATCTCTTAGGAATTTAGTGTTTCTACTTTCCTTAAACAGATAAAGATATAACACAAACATTCACTAAGCATCAAAAAGTCCAAAACATCAATTTTGTAATAATCCTTCATTGGAGCATATAAGTCATCCCTGACTAGTGCCTCAGAATTGTGAGAATAAGGGTCAAACAAAGTGTAATTTTCCATCAATAAGGACTATATGTTTTAGTTTCATGTAAGGGGTAAAGAATGATATGGAACAGCCTCCAGTGTAATTTCACCAAATCGCTTCCTATGAAGCAAGTGCTTTGTAATTGTATTGATTCAGTATCAAATTCTTTATGGAAGATATTTTGGCATCACCTTAACCATGGTTTGCAAATAAGCTATTTCCAAGGATCCGCCAAGTTTTGGTATGCTGAGATACAGGAGGAAACCTCCATAGCAAACAAGGCACTGAGGTGAGGAGAGTCTCCAAAAACGATTTATTTTTGATTCATTTTGAAGGTGAGATGGCATTTTAAAGCTCCTAAATTTGGTACTTCAGCTTTGTGAGAGGAAAAGAGATTGCCTAGTGCAACTATTCATAACCAGCACTTTGTAGATCGATGACTCATTTTATGGATTATTATTCTCGAAGCCAAAAAATATAATCAGACACCTAACACTCATTTGCTTCAGTTATAGTCCATTCGAGCCAACTGAGCCCCTTTGGGCCACTGCTGCCAAAATAACAGAAGTGGCATAGGGGAGTGTTTGGCAAATGGAGCCAATTGAGGGCACGCTGAAACCAACGTAATGCTGCTGGTGGAATGATGCCAGCTTCACCTCCTGGTCCTCTTCGAGAGCAGCGGTTCTCAAAGTGTGCTTCTCTGACCGGCAGCACCGGCACCACATGAGAACTTGTCAGCAATGCACGTCTCTGGGCCCCACCCAGACCTACTGAATCTGAATCTTGAGGGAAGGAGCATGAGCACCTGTTTCAGCATGCTCCCCAGACAGCTTTTTTGTGCCTTTAAGTTTGAGAACCACTGCCTTGGAGAATCCTCATTCAGAAAACTGATTTAAAAAAAAATAATAACAATAGCCGCAAGCACAATAAATTTCCATACCTCACCATTGACGTTTTAGAACATCTAAGCAAGAAGAAACCAAGGCTGCAGGCAATCTGGTGAAAAGGCCAGTGGAAGGCTAGAGCTCCGCCTTGCCCACTGCACACCCTCACCACTGGTGCTGGCCATACCTAGCAAGATCCTTCACGGGTAAACCGCAGGTTGCCAGATTAGACTTGCCTATCCCTGGCCCGAAGTTATTTTTATTTATTTATTTATTTTTAATGTTTATTTATTTTTGAGAGAGAGAGACAGAGCACAAGCAGGGGAGGGCAGAGAGGGATGGGGGGACACAGATTCTGAAGCAGGCCCCAGGCTCTGAACTGTCAGCACAGAGCCCGATGCGGGGCTTGCACTCACGAACCGTGAGATCATGACCTGAGCCAAAGTTGGACACTTAACCGACTGAGCCACCCAGGTGCCCCTACCCGAAATTATTTTTAAAATTCAGTTGGTTGTTTCATGACTTGTATAAATCTGGTTAAAAAAAAAAAAAAAAAAAAAGTAGGTTGCATTATAATCTTGCTCATCAGGTCCACTCTCTTTAAATCTGCAGAGCTATAATGGAGCACAAGGAGCTGTTAAAGGTGCCCTGGGACTGGCAAATAGGTAAGGGGTTTGCTCACCTAACATGCTGTTTTTAGTAAACCCTGAGGGATATATTTGAAGAGTGATGTGGGCGGTAGTGGGGCATGAACCATGAAAGGATTTAAAATGCAGAGGACGAAAGAAAATGTTAAATCCCTTGTCATTTTAGGAATTCTTGTACACAGGAAGAGACTGAACCATATGATTCATAACGTTTCCTAATTGAGCTTCTGCCCATTATCATCGTCAAGATGCCATTAGTGTAGACACACAAGTATGTTATTAGGTTAAAGACCAACCAGAAGGAAAAAATGCCCAGAGGCAGTGGTGGGACATAAATGGTAGCAATTTTCTGTAGCCAAGAAACACAAAACTTATGGGATCATTAAAAAGTGGCACTTCAGCAAAGGGAAGAAAAATGAACAAAACGGCATAAAAGAAAACAATGTAATGGGCATTTTGAGCCCATAAAAACCTTTTCAGAAGGGAGCATTTTGCACATAAGAAATGGTTAATTGATCTCCAAATGGACTTGGTGGAAAATCCCAGATAAGCTTCGAGCCCATTAATAGTCATCCAGGGCATCTCAGATTCCACCTGTTTCGAAAATCACTTTTCTCTAAAAATAATTTAGGACAAGGATTTAACATCCTAGGTGATTGCTATAATGATCACACAGCAAGCCCTAGAAGGGAATGACATTTAAAACCTTCTGCCTAGATAACCCTCGGTGTCTATACCAAGACTCATGGGGTGCCGCAGTGAGCACAGAGCTTGGCTTGCAGGGGTGCTTGGAAAATGTGTGCACTGTGGATGGAAACGGGAGGGGAAGCCAGATTGCCCATGGAAGCTGGCTGCTTGAGCCACCTCCAGCTTATGAGAGCTCTGATGAGATTGACAGCTTCAGTGGAACCCTGCTTCCACAAACAAGGACAAAGCCATAAGCTTCCCTGCACCACTTTACCTACCCCTGACCCAGAAGCGTCCAAGGCTGGCTTGCTACTGAATAATTCCCTCTAAAAGCACTCTGGAGCTACAGAATTATGCATGACCCTCCCTGGGGGTTATAGCTAGTGACTTCAAGGGTTGACCAGCCCTTGTGTCTGTCACAGAATCCTGCCATTTATTTTTTTTTTTTTTGAGTTTTGCTCTAGATTGTTACAGTTAAATGAAAATCAATAGAGGAGGGGGTGCAGGGAGGAGAGGAGGGGCAGGCAAAGAAACCGGCTGCAGGTTACAGATGCGTTTGCCTTTGTGACTCTCAGAGCCAGGAAGCAAGATGTGACCCATGCTTGGTAACACTTGCCACGCAGTGGTATAAATTAATTTTATATTAATAGTAACAGCAATAATAAAAAATAATTTGTCCCCTAATTATGTGGATGGCATGTGCATGTCCACTGAGGTTCTGTTATAATTTAGTGTTAGTTAAATGTGTCATCAAAAGGTAGTTTTATTCTTAAGTCTCTTATTGCCATTAAAATGTCAATCCCCTGTAGCCCAAGATGATGAAAGGCAGTATAAAAGGAATACATTATACAGCCATCAGTTTAATTCCTGATTGGAAATGAGGCTAAAATGGTCGAGAAAGAGAACCAAATATTCATCCTTTTCCTTCCAAAGCATCAATAGCATTGGGTTTGAGATGTTTTTTACACGAGGGCTACCTTAATCCTCATTACCTCATCCTGACCAACTACAGGGTTTGGCTGGTTTAGCTCAGTTCTAGGCACATAAAGTTCAGTGTGTAAATGTTTACTAAATGAGTTAATGACAAGCAAGGGAGATGGGGCCTGTTCCGCCATCTCTCATCTTTCAAAACATAGACAAGAAGGAAATGGTGGGACAATGGCGAGAGGTGTAGGCTTGCATTGCTCTTTCTTTCTGGGGAACCAGGAGATGGCATACCAACCACTGAAACTTGGGGACTGGAGAGGCAAGGAGACATCAGGCCAGGGGGTCAGGGTCCTCCCAGAGCATCCCTGCACTCCTTGGGAAGTCACCCAAGAGTGCCAAGCTCTGATCACTGTGTTTGATGGAAATCTCACAGCGTCTTATTAAAGAGACCAAAATCCAAGACCGTCTTCATTCCCCACCATCTATCAAAGCACTCCTCTTCCTCCCCCTTCTCCACATCAGCAATCTCCCTCTTGCTGTCTCTTGGGTAGCTCATATGGTTGACGTTTTATCAAAGTAAAGACATGTTTTTTCTATGGAGCAAGTGGGATAATAAATGTATTTTATATTTTCTGCACTGAGAACATTTTTAAAAAACAGATTCTGTTATTTTCTTATAACACTTGCAAGATACAGAGAGTAATTCAAAGCAAGAAGACCACAGTTGTTGTTGTTTGTTTTATTTCTTTGTTTTACTCTACTCAACAGGAAGACTGGGTCTGGTTATGTAATCGGTAAATTCCAGTAAAATATATGACCTAACAGAGCTCAAATGTCCTGTGGAGCAGGTGTGTTCAAATCACCGTCAGAAATCTAATAAATGGCTTCAACATTCCCTTTATCCCATTTGCCATATTGTGTTAAAGGATGTGTGAACAAATACGAGATGATGTGAAAGTCGAACGTTAAAGGAAAGAAAAAGTGTGCTGTGGGTCAGCTAGCTCAGGTCCGTGGTGTGCAGGGGGCTTCTTCACTGCCCTTGTGGGTGATACTTGTTTTGGTTTGGGTTTTGGTTTTCTTCTGGAGGCCAAAACAAAGATTTGACCTTTTCCTGAAGATGGAGTAATGGGACCACAGAGCAGGAAGGACTTTAAAGGTAATTAAGAGCGCACCCTTTTAACTGAGGTTGAGTCAGGGGCCTGGGGAGGTGAGGCCACTCGACAAGTCTCATGGCTGCCTGTGGGGGCTGGGGGTTGAGGGGTGGGTACTGATGTGCACTATTTGAGCAAGCCCTGCCTGCCTGATGCCCTTTCCAGACTTAGCCTGATGCGTATGTTCTAAGAAGCCATCTTTAAGAATTAAAAATAATGTGTTAAAAATCTAGTATCTTCAAAGGAAAGTGAATCAGAACATCAGGGGGGTAATGAAATAAAAGTATACAGCACACGCACACACATGCACACATGTGTATATCACATCTAAGCATACCATATCTAACATATCTAACCATATATCATGTACACCGTGTATATATCATATATGTATTGTATATACATTGAGATGCTTATTAGAATCAGATAGGATGCTCCATCAAAGCCCTGTTTTCTCTCCATAATAATTAAAGAATATAGATTACTGGTAGGTACTCAGAATTTAAAGTCAGGCAGCATGTGTCCCAGGCCAAGTTACCCTACCTCCGTATGCTGGTTTTTCCTGTTTATTCACAGATCTGTCTGTTTCTTACCCTTACTCTGCTCTATAATGATTCATGCAAACTGTACTTTCCAGGCTGTCTTATTAAGTGGCTTCCAACTAGATTTGGCCAACTGGAAGCAGTAAGAGACTGGAGGGTGGAAGGAAGGGAGGAAGGAAGAAACCAGGGGGTGTCTCCCTGTTTCTCGCTGTTTGGGGGTCAGGTCTCCAGAAACGGCTGAGTGCCCTCTGTGATTATATCTTTGCTAGGTTTTCCTACCTTCTGACCCCTAGCAACATAGCCTCCTCCCTGGATCTCTCCAACTCCAAGAGTGTGGATAACTTACTGTTATTGCTAATCTCCGGGGTGCCTCATCATCCCTATGTGCCCTATTACCCATTCAAGCACCTTTGTGACTTGTGCCCCCAATTAAATTTCCTTTATTGAACCAGTCATATGGACTGTGTTTCTGAACTGGTACATTCTGTTAGCCCATTTCCTTGCCTATATAAAGAGGGTAACAATAGGAATGGTGTTCTACAGTTGTAGATATTAATAATGTGTATTATTAATGTGATAGCAAGCGTGCAATTAATAATGTGTGTAAAGTAGCACATAGCAAGCACGCAATCAGTATTGGCTGATAGCAGTATTCTAACTTCTTTAACTTAAATCTCTAATGCATGAGGACAAGAGCTACCAAATGCTGTCTTTTGTGAGAGAGGAAGCATTTCAAATAAGAAATAGTTATACACATACCTTGTCTATAAATGTAGCTGTTGCAGCCGGTATGTAGCTGTCAGTCAAAAGATTAATCAGTTCATTTTTTTTTTTATCACATTGATTGATTGTTTGAAAACCCTGCATGGACAGCACGTTGGGTCTCCAGACGCACTGCTGACACGTAATAACTAGCTAATGTCCATCTGAGAACAGCACACCTGCATTCCGACCTTAATAATGTGTTCATTCAGCTGACTATGCTTTGCTCACAAAACAGGATGTTCGCACACGAAAACATTGGTTGACCTAGCTAAGTGGTTAACTGTGATGGTGTATATATTCCATTCCTGTATCCCTAAATTTAATTTACGCAGCTTTTAAAAATAGGTTTGGAATGTTTAAGCTTGAAGCGCCCTGACACAGCCTGATGAGTAGAGCAAAACTCTGCTACGTATGTATGTATGTATGTGTTTTCCTACTTTCCGTGGCTCTGCCAGTTGTATGGCCTTCTCTTCTCTGAGCCTGCCAATTATACATCCAGCTCCCTACTGGACAGATGCTCTTGGATGACGCATCAGCATCTAAAACTAACGTGTTCAGAACGGAGCTTTTTATTTTCCCTGAAAACGTGCCCTCTCTCAGTTCTCTTCATTTCGGTAAATGACGCCATAATTCACCCAGTTTCTAAATTAACCAGAACCCATGAGAACCCATGGGCATCCATGATGCCCTCCTTTCTCTCACTACCCACATCCGGTCTGTCACCAGGGCTTGTCGAGTTCCCTACACACCCGGCCACATCCCTTCATCTCCACTGCCATCCTGAGCAAAACGACCAGTATCTCCTGCCTGGATTAGGACACTGCACTTCTTGCTAGTCTGCCATGCTTTCTCCATCCAGTCCCTTCTCCACATAGCAGCCAGAGCTATCTTTTAAAGATGTAGATCGGGTGTTGGCCACCTGCTACCAACTCCTCAATGGCTTCCTGTTAACAACTAGAATAGGATGTCAATTTCTTTCTGAGACCTACAAGGCCCTGCATAATCCATTCTTTGCCTAATTGTCCACCCTCATTCCTTCCTTCTGCCCCATTCTGTTCATCCTGCACAAATGTTCTGGCCCTGGCAGCTCCTGGAACACATCAGGCTCTGTCACTGGGGTCCTTCATTTGCAGATCTCCCTACCTGAAATGTTCTTGTCCTGGATCTTCCCATGGCCATCTCTTTTTAGTCCTTGAGCATTCAAGGTAAGTGTTACTTGCACAAAGAAGCCTCAGCCAGTCAACCTTCCTAAAGCAAGCCCCCTGCCATTACCTATAAGGAACCATTTTCTTCCTTCTTAGCACCAAAGCAACTCTAAACTTCTCACCTATTCTGTTTTCCACTACTTTTCTGGCCAAAGGCAGAGTAGGTAGTCAGTGAATATGTGGTTGAATAACTGAGTGAATATAAAACATCAGATCCCACATGTGAGAGTCTACAGTGTGCCAGGTAATGTGATGGAAGGGTAGGATTCTGGAACTTTCTAATTCAATCATATTTAATCTAAATCAGTGAGATGGTAAAAAAAAAAAAAAAGAAAGAAAAAAAAGAAAAAAGAAAAAAAAGACTGGTGCCTGGACTATGTTCTGATCAAGTTTGACTACTTTTAGTGGATTTTTAGTGGATTAACTTAAGGATATATCTTGTTCCCAGTCTTTTAATCTCAGATTCCTTCAAGAAATGCTGAGATAATTTATGTCTTTCCATGTATTGATCATAGGTTATTTAGTATTGCACTTTCAGTAACTTGGTTTAAAGCAGGATGAATTATTAGTAGCATGAAACCCAATTACAGGAAAAGTGACCGTTTTTAGGGAATTAAAACTTCTGATGGTGAGTCAAAAGCTATCTGATATTACTATGTCTGAATATCTGCAAGAGGACGTGTACTTTGCTGAACTAGGAAAGTGGTTATTCTAGTGTCCTCTTAGGGCATTTCCACCACACTAGAGGGGGCTGTTGTACTGAGTTTGCTTACTTAATGTTCAAAATAATCTTTTTATATAGATTTGATGTGGCTTTCTTTAAACTGAGAATCAGAAATATATAGGATGATGATTTATGCCCTTAAATACTTTTCATATAAAAAAACCAAATTTCTCTTCAGAGGAATCACCAGTCTTCATAGGCAAAGGGACTAGGTGTCCAGCACCTACAAAATCCTCCCGAATTCATAGAATTCAGATGAAGCATTTGTCCCATGGCCTCACCAAAGACTTCATCAAGAATTCCTTTGGACAGGTCGGATACTTTTATTTTAGTAAAATGCCCAAAGGTCCACTGAATTATATTACTTGTGTTTATTCTATGCTTTATTCTTTCAGGGTAGAGAAATGAGCATTATTTTTGTACATTTGTGTTGTATCACCATCTAGGAAAAGGTGAACCAAATTCTAGATTTAGCCATAAACTCTTGATTCAGACTCAACAAAATCGTGTAGTTATGGAATCAGTACTAACAATTGTTTATCTAGTTATAATGAGAGACAATTTTAGAGAATGGGGGGGCTGACCATATAGCATTTAAGGACTTTCTTTTATCTTTCTGTTTTATTTTTTTTCCTTTTTAAAAAATTTTTCTAATGTTTATTTTATTTTTGAGAGAGAAGGAGAGAGAGACAGAGGGTGAGTGGAGGAGGTGCAGAGAGGGAGAGAGGGAGACACAGAATCCAAAGCAGGCTCCAGGCTCTGAGCTGTCAACACAGAGCCTGACGCAGGGCTTGAACTCACAGACCGCAAAACCATGACCTGAGCCGAAGTCGAATGTTTAACTGACTGAGCCACACCAGGCGCCCCTTATCTTTCTGTTTTAAAAAAACAATGAAGTGAAGCATTTACCTAACTACTTCTAAAATAGCAGAGCCCATATGTGAGAACCCACAGTATGCTAGGAAGGGTGATGGGGAAGTAGGACTGAGCAGGATTCACAGATCTAGAAGAAATTCACAGATCATGGTGTGCTCAGAGAATGAAGTGGTCTGCCCCAGGTCACACAGGATTCCAGTTCAATACTCTTAGTCCTCCTCTCTGTGATTCGTAAGCCCTTCCATTTTGAGGACTATATACTTCTTCATCATTGTGAGCAATACAGGAACCAAGTAATTTTGCAAACAAAAAAGAGATTTAAAAAAAAATGTTTTAAAAGACATAGACAGGAAACGTTAAGTACAGCACCATCGGAAACAGAATTCAGAAGCCTTGACCCCACATTCCGACGCTAGCCACTAAGAGGCACTCCTTCCCAGAAGAAGCAAAATATTAGTTATGGGGTGCGAAGCAGCAAGTTCATTTTCCACACGACGATTTTTTACATTTTATTTTATGTTTTAGCCATATGTTACCCAGTAATAAAGTCAGTTCGTACGGTGAAGAAAAACGCCCTGTGTGAGTGATCAGTGGTATGCACCAGCCCCCTTGGTCCACGCACTGTGGGTACTCAGAGGCCCCAAGGAGACTGTCACATCCCCTCTCTTTCCTCTCCTCGCAGGACTGCTCTACGTTGGCTTTAGCGCCTGCATGTTCGGTCTCTATAGCTTCATGCCGGTCGTCATAAAGAAAACCAGTGCCACCTCCGTCAACCTCTCCCTGCTCACGGCAGATTTGTACAGTCTGTTCTGCGGATTGTTTCTCTTCCACTACAAGGTGAGTAGAGTCAGTGCTCCTCTGTGAAGACAACACTTGGTGGGAAATAACCCATATAGGTGGGAATGCCCTGATCTGGAATGCCCCGGTGTTGTGTAGGGAAGCAGGAGCGCAACTCTGTGTGCTAACCCCCCAGATACTCACCTTGCCACCAGGAGCCAGAGGCACCATTTTGTCACAAGAGACCAGTAACGACAGGCACTTGATGGTGAATAAGAAACTGCCATGGAGGGAAGGGCTTTTGGAAAATGGGGGACAGTTTTTCTGACACCGTTCAACCCAGAAGCTACTCTTCTTCTAGCCTAAAGCTAGTAAGATTTGTACAGTTCCCAAACTATAACCACACAGTGGATTCTACCAAAGGCACTGGCAGGGTATGTTCTCATTGGAGAAAAGATAACAGTTCCCGCAATTTCTGTTTTGCAGATATTTTCATAGCAAGCTTGAGTGGAAAATGCTAATGCACTTGAAATATTGCTTCTTTACTGAAAGATTAGGGCTTGGACTAAACGAATGCAAAGAGATCTTTTGAAGCATTTGCAGTTAGTATATCAGCCCAAAGTAAAGAAGAAAGTATTCAGTCCAAACACAGCAGTCTTTTCAAATCCCAGATGACCAACCTGCTCACCCACAGCAGACAGGACTAATCAATTATGGCTCAGTGGAGTCAGATTCTATCTTTTAAACACTGCACTCACTTCAGACATTAACAGTTGATTGGGTCAGTGGAGACTCTGAACAGGGTGCAAAAGGACGAGTATGAAATATCCAGACAAACAAGACCAAACTAGGGCAGGCAAAAGAAGAGGCAGAAGAAAGAGATAATATACTCTGGCCGCTTCTAGCCAAGCGCCTCAGCAGTGATATTACAGCTAACACCACTAGCACATGGGTGTGGCCCACTGATGGGCCATGTTGGTGGGCAGGGCATCTACAACCAGGTCAAACCACGTTTGGAGGTTCCCTAAGAAAGGCTGAGCTGGAAAGAGTATGAGATGACCATCCTGAGATGATGCTGGCCCCCAGCGTCCCATATGGCCATGTTCCTGAAAGTCTCCTATCACCAGGGAGACTGGCTAACAATGCAGCTGAGGTGAAGAATCAGAAATATTACTGGATGAGCGAAAGTCATAGCCAAGAAACAGACTAAGAAGAGCAGACGCGGGTGGAAAAAAGATTACAAGCAAGGTTAGCTGAGAGGACCAGAAGCAGATCTGAAAGACAAGGGGTAGAGAAAATGGCCATGGCAGAAGACAGGGAAAGGGCTGCATCCCTGTTTTATAAGGAGCCCTGTGCCCAGTGTGGTGGCAAAAAAATGACAGCCTTTATACATTGTTTGTAATTTGTTTTGTCTAGAAGGTACAATCTCTGTTTCCTGAGCACACACTGGTCCTCATGGGGGTAAAAGTAAAAGTCACAGCATATTCCTCCATTTCTCCCAGTCACAGTGTTGGGACGAGCAGTTCTCCTGAGATGCCCCCTCCACCACACCCAATTATTTTCCAGAGCCCTGGGGACCACCTAGCCACGGTCTTACCTGTTCAGCACAGTGGCCACCATTTTTCTTCTCTCCTCTGCTGTTAGGCATCCACATCTAGTGCCTTCCCAAGTGTGACTTCGATCCCCAGCAATTATTCCTGTGATTGTTTTTATAAGCTCCTAAACTAGACAGATCCCTTTCACATTCCTTAAGGAAAGATGACGAGACCTATAGTTCTGACTGAGGACCATAGGCACTTCTTGGACGGCCAAGATCCAGTCTGGCCCCCAGCGTCCCTTATGGCCGTGTTCCCGAATGCCTCCTGTCACCAGGGAGACTTGCTAACAATGCAGATCCATGGGCCACACCTCTGATCGGATACTGGAATCAATATTTAGGGATGTGTGTGGGGGAGGCTGCACTATTAATAGGCTCCCCTGTGAAGCTGATGTCCTCTGACTTTGAGAACAGAAAGCTGAGAAGGATACCCGAACAGCGCCCCTTCCTATGCTTTCACTGACTTTTGGTTGGACCTGGGGCTCTCCATACGAAGCATCAGGGACTGAGAAGGCTGATGACAGCTCAGTTCTCACTCTCCATGGTCTATCTTCCTCTCCCAGCATGTGTGTGTTGCTTCTTACTTGGGATGAGGAAGTTTGCTGGAGAGGAAGCCATGTAGTAAGCCTTCATCATGCCATCAGAAGGGAGGCTGTGTTATCTGAAAATTGAATTCTTGTGTTCACCAATTTGGAGGTGTGGTGGATGTTTTTATTTCTCAAAGCAATGTTTCACCATGTACATATATTTTGTTACTGTTTAACAGATACATTTCTTTCCCACGATTGGTTCAACACAATAGGTGTTTTCTCTGGTTAAAATTGATCCCTATTGTCTTTTTTTTTTTTTTAATTAAGCTTCCAGGGCACCTGGGTGGCTCAGTCAGTTGAGCATCCAACTTCAGGTCAGGTCATGATCTCACAGTTCATGTGTTTGAGCCCTGCATCAGGCTCTGTGCTGACAGCTCAGATCCTGGAGCTGCTTCAGATCCTGTGTCTCCCTCTCTCTCTGCCCTTCCCCTACTCATGCTCTGTCTCTCTTTCTTTCTTTCTTTCTTTCTCTCTCTCTCTCTTTCAATAAATAAATAAATAAATAAACATTAAAAATTTTTAAATTAAACTTTCACGATAATAATAGATTCACATGAAGTTTTAGAAATAATACAGAGAGATCTCCATTTCCCCTTCACCTAGTTTTCCCCATTGGTAACATCTTACAAAGCTGTAGCACAATATCCGAATATTAACACTGATGCATCAGCATACAGAACATTTTCATCCCCACAAGGGTGCTCATGTTACCCTTCACAAGCATGCCTACTTGCTTCTCCCCCACCCTTCAGAATGCTGCAAAACTTTGTGTTTATTCTCCATTTCTCTAAATTTGTCACTTCAAGGATGGTAGGTAAATGGAATTAACCAGTAAGTAACCTTTTGGGTTTGACTTTTTTCACTCAGCATAATTCTCTAGAGATTCATCCAGATTGTTTCATATGTCAGTAGTCCATTCCTTTTTATTTCTGAGCACTTTTCCATGAGATAGATGTACCATGATTTATTTAACCATTCCCTCAGTGAAGGACATCTGGGTTTTTTTCTATTTAGGGCTATTACAAATAAAGCCGCTCTGAACATTCATATACAGATTCTCATGTGAACAGTTTTCATTGCTCTGCAATAAACAGCCAAGAGTCCTGGTTCAAGGCATATGGTCATAACATGTTTAATTTTATAAGATACTGCCAAACTGTTTTCCAGAGTGATCTATTGTCTTTTATTACGAATACATGTTCATTGTGAGAAAGTCAAAAAATACAGATAAATGCAATTACAAATTGATACAACTTTATAGTATATATGTTTTTATAGTATATATGTACTTTATAGTTCATTTGTATTTCAATAAAATACATTTTTATTTAATATGAAAAATATTTTATAAATTACATTTTTATTAAATGTAATTTATTAAATAAAATAAAATTTAATAAAAAACTACTTTGTTACATGCTTTATGTAAACTCAGCATGTATATATCCCCTTGTCATTCAATATCTATACATAATATGCATGTGAGTCTGAATGGGTGGTTCTCAACTCTGTCTACGCATTACAATCACTTGGAGAGAATATAAAACATAGTCATGCCCAGGTCCCACTCCAGAGAGTCTGATACTGTTTGGTCAGGAATGGGGCCTTTTCGAAGCTCTACAGGGGATTCATCACTTATCCTAATACACAACCAGAGTTGAGAATCACTCACAAGATTCTTTTAATGGATATATAGTATCCCGTGTAACAGTTTTAGTTACCCAGGTTGTCTCGACCATGGCACTATTGACATGTTAGACCAGGAGATTCTTTGTTGGGCTAAGGGGGTGTGTCTTGTGCATTATAGGATGTTTAATGGCATCTCTGGTCTTTGCCCACTCAATGTCAATAGCATCCCCCCAATATTGGCAATCAAAAATGTCTCCATATGTTTATTGAGAACCATTGATTTAACAATCCTTAATTATTGAATTCGGGTGATACCTCTTTTGGGCTAATATAAATAATTTGGGGACTGAGCGTATACTAAATTTTTGCTCACATTGAATGTTTCAGTGTTCTTCTTTTTTAAAATCATTTTAAAATAAATCTTATAATTGGTCCGTTTCATTTCTCTTTTGAAACAGAGATCTTTAAAATAGTTTGAGAATCCTATTGACCAATCAGGAACCCTGCAAAGAGGCAGTATTTGCAAAGCCCTGTTATTATGGTAACCAATATTACAACACAGACAATGCTCTAGTCCTCCTTCCCCTTCACTTGCATTGTACCTACAGTTGACTCTACACCTCTGAGTTCTTGAATAAATACTGCCTTGTACTGTTCTTTCCTTGTTTTATGAATGGAGTTTAATATCTGCAAAGAAATAAGTTGAATACTCAATTTAAATCTAGAAATAAAAACCTTTCCTTCTCCCCTTTTCTAAAAGAATCTCCCAAGCAGTGCTTGAATTTGCAGTCAAATAGACATTGTTTGGAAAATTCAGGACTTTATCCCCCTGGCCCAGCTTGCCTGCCTCTGAAATTGGCCTTGGGTTTCCCCAGATGGGAGGCTTTCTAGAGCTAGGGAGAAGGGTGGGTCTGAATGGCTTGTCGGTTTCCCACTAGAGCCAGATGGGCCATCTCAGAAAATTGGTTTTTAAATAATGCTTATTGGTGGTACTTTTATCATCATAAGCAATTTATGGTTAATGCAAAAATCTTGGCAAATTTTGCAAAGTTCAATAATGGTGATGTCATGTGATGGGTCATATTTGTGTGTGTGTGTGTGTGTGTGTGTGTGTGTGTGTGTGTTTGAGTTATTTAGTTTTTTATCATTGATTATAATATTTCTTTATATATGCTGGGTAGTATATACACTTGTCAGATACATGATTTGTAAATATTTTCTCCCACTCTGTAGTTGTCTCTTCATTGTCTTGTTAGTGTCCCTAGAATCATAAAAAGTTTAGTTTTGATGAAGTGCAATTTATCAATCTGGTTATACTTTTAAAAACATGAAAGGAACCAAGTCAATCCCACCATGGACCCCAGGCCACAAGTCTTCCCTGGGGGTCCCCAACAGTGCTCTTCTCCAGGGCTGCTCAGTTATGATTGCCAGTTGCCTCAAATCCCCTGTTCTGAGGGGATGGATAAAAGTCAGCCTAAGGAAGAGAAAATTCAGCTCAGGTGAGGGTGACTTCTAACTCTATAAAGAGTGTCGTGGAGAAGAGAGTTTAAGCCAGTAACCCTCAACCCTGGCTGCACATTGGAATCATCTAAAGAGTTTTAAAAATACTGATACTTGCGTCCCCCCTCCCACTGATCCTGATTTATACAGTCTGCAGTACAGCCTGGGTATTAGATTTTTGAAGGCTCCCTAGATGATCCTCTGATGCAGCCAGAATCGAGAGCCCAGTACTTTAGACTGACTTTATGTGGCTGCAGCCATTGGAACTAGGACCAAAGGGCGAAGATGATAAGATTATAGCTAAATAAAAAGAATCTTGTTAGCAATTAGCCATCTGAAAGTGGAAGGGACTGGCTTGGGAGTTACTTTCACTGGAGGAAGCCAGACACGACTGTGAGAGGGACAATGTGGAGGGGCCTCCCACTTCAGTACTTGCGATTGACCAGTGCCCTCCAAATCTCACTTGGTTTTACTATAGTCTGCACTTACAGTTTATTCCCTCACTTAATCATGATGTCTTTACTCTAAATAACCTTCTGGTCTGGTTATAAATATCTGCAAGTTGCAAGGGGGCGGGGGGCTATTTGCTCACAGATGTTGCTTACCCAGGCAGAACTAAATGATTAAATGAACCACTCCTGCCCAACATTGATTATTTGCTTTTTCTTGCTTTCCACTTTTGGAAGAAATTCATTCCCTCCCCCACCCGTCAGTACACAGTCTGTACCTTCTCCACCTCTTGTGCTGACTGCCATGCTGACTGGGCAATAAAGCCCCATGTCCCAGGGAAGCAAATGAGCTAATTCTGAATTAGACTACCTGCATGGTATAGTGCTCTTGCAAACTTACAAGACTTTTGAGAAGTGGTTATATGTGTCTCTTCTTTGTTATCTGACATCATTATTGAATCCAGAACACTAAATCTATAGCAATCCATGGAAAGTACAGAAAATGAGCTTTATTGGGCCTCAGAGACCCCCATCACCAAACCCAGAAAGAGATGTACAGTTTGATGGTGTATTGGCTTTTCAGGGTTAGAGCTTGATCAGTTATGAATTCTATCCCCTTATACTTATTGTGCAAACAGGACCGTTTTGAAATGGAAAGGATTAGATTTCTATGGCTGCTCTAACAAATTACCACATAGTGACTTAAACCAACACAGATTTATTATCTTACAGCATTGGAGGTCAGAAGTCTCATGGGGCTGAAGTTGTTAACAGAGTGTGTGGCTTCTGGAGGCTCTAGGGGAGAATCTGTTTCCTTACCCTTCCCACCCTCTAGAGGCTGTCTGCAGTCCTTGGCTCATGGCCCCAATCTCTGTCTGGAAGGCCAGCAGTATAGCATCTTCAAATCTGACCCTGGTGTGATCATATTGGGCCTGCCCAGATAATCCTTAATGTAATCACATCTGGGGAGTCCCTTTTACCACATAAAGTAACATACTCACAGCTTCCAGGGATCAGGATGTAAACACATTTGGGGGGCATCACTTCACTTGCCACAAGAGGACTATTAGTAATTACACCAAGATAAGTGAGGGTACATTGGTTCCAAGCCAGACCTGCTCAGACATAATGGCTGTGCTCTTTTAGAAGCTGCATCTGGTCAATGAAGACACGTTCTCCACCTAGATAGACACTGCACTCTGTTGAATTTCCCAGCTGATTTTTAAAGTCGTTCTGGCTACCTGCTCTTATGTGACTTTAACCAAGAGAACACTCAGGCATGTGTGGAGAAAATGGATTAGGGCTGGAGGGCTACTGAATGTCTCCTGGGTGAAGAATGAATTCAGAAACATGGTATGTTTAGTAGACCACAGACTGCCAAGTCAAAGGAGCCTAGACTGAAAGTGTGGCTTCTTTTTACTCTTTAATTACTTTGGACCAGGTATTTATCCTTTCCCAACTTCAGGGTGATGATACCTGCCTTATGGAGTTTTTGAAGGGAGTAGATGGTTTATAAATGGCAAACATTTCTCTGGTTAAATGTATGCCTCGGAATTAGTAATCCCTATCTCATTCCACTTTTAGGATACTAACTTATTTTAAGATTTTGTAACAAGGTGTAGCTTTTAACAACGTTTTGTGAATTTTCTCTTATTCCTTGTTTGAAAAGGCAAAACTGGGTCTCATGCATACAAATTTAGAAAATATTGTATCAGTCATTTTCCGCTGGATTCCTTGATTCCTTCATTGCTTACAATAGGATTTTTAGGTGATAGCCGTAAATACAAAACATTCAGGGGCTATTAAAATAAAATGCCAATAAATTCTTTTACAGTATGCCATCATATGTTGAACATTCTTCAGGAAGATAGCAGCCAGTGTTGAATATGCAGAATATTCCTTTTTGCTTGACATTTATAATAGAAAATGGCTTACTTCACACATTTTGCTATTACCTTTTCAAGGTTTAATATTGCCACAGAATAGCTGTAATAAAGTTGAGAGTAATTGCATAAGTAGTGATTATTTTTTGTAGCTGCATCAAAATAAACATGAAACTGATAGAGAAGAAATGAACATTGTAAATTCTCTCTAAATTCCTTTTAACGCTCCCCCTTGGCCACTGGTCTATATGGTTCCCCACACTGAGCAGCCTGAAACCACAGGTGATCTTATTGGAAGAGTAACATTTTAGGAAAGTAAAGGCTCCATAAAACTTATATTCACACATCAGGAAAAATGTTTTTATCATCCAAATATGCACTACTAAAAAAAGGGGAGAGAGTCATTTCAGAATCACTTGTCCAAGAAGGCTACTTCAACTATTCTGGGTAATGTGATTCATGTGAATTTTTTAGAATTTCATCTGTATGTGTTCATTAGAAAACATTCTGCCTGTTTAGCCTCATCTTTATACCTGACTGATTTTTGTAATTGCTGTGAGTTGTTTTTGACAAGTAATCATAAAAGTTTCTTACATTGTCAACTGCCTATTCTAGCAATCCACATTACATCCTGTGAGGACAGGTGTAGAGTCCCATGATCCTCCCTGACCCATTCTGTCAGCCACTAAAAATTTTATCCCACATGTGCCAGTTTCTCTAACTGGTTTTGTTGTTCTTGTTGTTGTTGTTGTTGTTATAAGAGACTTGGCAAGAAAAGTTTAGTAACCTCGGATGTGGGTATAACTTAATAATACATGATTATACACTGAATCTCAAAGAACTTCGTTCAGCAAATATTTATTTATTCTATGCCTGCTATGTGCCAGGCACTGTTTGGGTGCTTAACTTTTTATTTATAAATAAAGATGACAAGAACACTAAAAATCACCAAGTGGATTAATGCAAAGGCTGAGATTCCAAACCACTGAAACTTGAATAGACCAACAATCTCAAGCATCCTTAATATCTGAGTGCCAGTGCCAGAGAGTTTGCAGAGGTTGCGTTAACAGTGGAATCTTTCATTAGCTGGGGATCAGGATCCGGAGCCAAGCAACCGTTGATCCTCTGTGGCCGTGAGCAATTTGAGTAATGCAACTGCCCTTGAGCAGCCAAGGCAGGCAGCCTCAGCCTGTGGCAGCCGGTGAGCATAACAGCAATAGTGCACAATCTTACTTATAAAAATACCCTCAGAGGCAGCTTGTTGTATTTCCTTTGGTAAGAACGGAATCTTCAAAGGCTATGATTTTTAAGTGCATAATACTAATTATAAATGGGAGATTTTGATTTTTTTATTATTTTTTTTAATTTTAGAGAGAAAGAGCCTGAGCAGGGGAGAGGGGAAGAAGGGGGAGAGAGAGAGAGAGAGAGAGAGAGAGAGAGAACCTTAAGTAGGCACCATGCTCAGCACAGAGCCTGACACAGGGCCCGATCCCACCACCCAGGGATCATGACCTGAGCCGGACTTAAGAGTGGGGTGCTCAACAGACTGAGCCACCCAGGTGCCCCTAAATGGGAGGTTTTAAATTAATGCTTACCTTTTATGACTCTTTTCATATTTTTTAAACTGTCACTGCTGAGTAAAGAGTTGGAGAAATTGGCATCATTGAGGCCCCAAAGTATTTCACATGAAATACGGAGGTGATAGAGCAATGAATGTTTGAACTTGGTTTCCCCCTGCCTGAAAGCTCAGTACAGAGTCTTTTGAGAGCACCATCTTCCTAAATTAACTAGGGTAAGTGCTGCTAGCTTCTGCAGACAGGAGGCAATGCTCCCCATGTAGCCATTCGGAAACCCAGACTCCTTCCATGTTGTGGCTCTGCCATCCTCTAGGGCGGGGATTAACAAAGTAGGATCTGCAAGCCAGCCCCTTGTTTTCATAAATACAGTTTTATTGGAGCACACTCGTGCCCATTTCTTTATATATTAACCATGGCTGCTCTTACCCTACAACGACAGCATTGAGTAGTTGTGACAGACACTGTGTGACCCACAAGCCTAAAATATTTATTATCTAGCCCTTTAAGAAAAAGTTTGCCATCCCCTGGGCTAGGTTCTTAGAGTTTCTATTGAGACAGCCTGGAGACTTCTATGGCTGTGTCTAGAGTAGTATACATAACCTCTTGCTCATTCTTTTGGCCAGAACTCAGTCACATGGCCACACCTAATCGCAAGGGAGGCTGGGAAATGTAGCTAAGCTGTTCATACAGGAAGGAAAGAATATAGGTTCAGTGAAGTAGCCAATCTCTGCCACATTAGCAATTCCCATTTACTAGAAATAGTGGAAGGATTAGACAAGTTGGGATAGATTGTGAGGCAGGTCCAGAACTGTAGCCAGAAGTCTGAATTCCTTTTACAAAAGTCTATTCATAAACTACACATCACAAATATTTTGAACTCACATTATCAGGACAAGCTGTAGGGAAAACAGAATGAGCTAGAAAGGTTGCAGAAGTTTCAAATGGAAAGGCTTGTGGTTGCACTGGAGCATAGCCAGGAAAAACCAGCTAGTTGTCTCCCAGGAGAATGCATGGGATGTGCTCGTCACTAGGTGCACAGTCCAGCCCCCTCCTACATACTCAGACACCTAATTTTGTCATCCAACCTGTATGTGTCCATCTTCCATTGTCTAGAAGATAAACGAGCCAAGCTCACAGAAGCAAGGCATCAGCTTGCTGAGATAAAGAACAAAGCTTGGCTCAAACCTAAAGGCTAAAGCAGAGCCACCCCTCCACACATCTT
This sequence comes from Prionailurus bengalensis, assembly GCF_016509475.1. Classification (NCBI taxonomy): domain Eukaryota; kingdom Metazoa; phylum Chordata; class Mammalia; order Carnivora; family Felidae; genus Prionailurus; species Prionailurus bengalensis. The sequence goes on from NC_057349.1 coordinate 106,675,005, forward strand.
CAGGAGCTACCAAGACTAGTTTTCAACTCTGTAAGTGTTGAGAGTTTTTATGTACTCCCTTCTATTAAAGATAATACTGTCCCTCCCTCATTTCCTGACTTCTGTTGTACTGTTTTTATATTATCAATGATTTTAACAGTGCATTTTAATCAACATAATCTTTATGGGTTTTAAGCCATATTTCCATACTTAACTACATTTCCTATGTATACCACCAGTCCCTGAAACGCAGGCTCTTGTTTTCTGCATTCTTTATTTTGCCTTATGTCTTAGATTTTATCACTACTGCTATTGTTAGGAAGCAGGGCTGCTATGTACAGTTGTACAGGCTGTCCACAGTGCAATTTGTCCATTTCTAGGAAATACTTTACAACAGATGCTAGTCAAGTGCCTTGAAGAAAGAAAAAGTTCACAGTCACTGGAAAAGTGCCATTGGGCTGGCAGTGCGTCTGTCAGGAAGTGTTCACAGGGACTTGAACAGTATCTCCCAAGTCTTTACTTCCTTGAAGACATTTCTTATATTTATTTATATTCAAAGGGTAACTTTCCTAGGTTACATTTTCTTTTTCTCAGAACTTTATAGTTATTGAGATTTGTTTAGTTTAGTTTTGTTTTGTTGAAAAACTGAGAACTATATCCAATCCTTTTCAGTCTTTTGAGTTACTGGATTTTATTGTTCAGTAGTTTGGAGGTTTCTCAAAAAAGGGCCTACAAGTGTCAGATCTCTGGGTTCTTTTTGTTTGAGAATGTCTCTGGTGTCTTTACACTTGTAGGTCAGCTTGGTCAGTGACCTGTCCCATTCCCAGGAGTACAATTCCTTGGTGGCCTTGAACTGCCTCCCCCACCCCCACCACCCCCACTGCCCAGTTCTCCTCAGAGCCTCAGATAATGGTAGATTCCAAGGCCTCCCCATCCCGCCTCCTTGAGACTATGAGGAAGTATGAAAGGGTGTCTGTTCCTGAGAATGTTTCCTTGACTTTTCCCTGAGTTTGCCTAATCGCCATTTAATCTATTCTTTCCAAATTAGAGAGATCTGAAAGTAAGTATATCCACCAAAATGTGAACACAAGGCCAAGGGCAGATAGAATGGCAAAGTTGTTGCATGTCAGGCTCCAGAGTCAGACCACCTGGGTGTTAATTTCAGCTCGCTCTCTACCAAAGGGTCCCTAACTTTTTCATACCTTAGGCCCCTTTGTTGGTCTGGTAAAGCTTAGAGATCCTTTTCACAACGTTTTCACATGTCTAAAATAAAATACTTGGCATTACAAAGCAGGCTGATTATATTAAAATAAAGTTAACAAAATATTTTTAAAATGTGATGATATAGTAATATACAAATCACGGGATCTAGAAGCACACCTAATAACTACTGTCATTTCAAAGCAGTGATGAGTGCAGATCTGGAATGATCTGCAGCAGTCGTCATGTGCTATGAAATATACGTGATTTCTGTTGGCAAAAATTCCAAGGTACTGCCGATACCAGTGCGGCTCATTGCTTACGTTTATAATGGAGAAATGTTAAATGACAGAGGTCAATGGAGATAAAAATCCAGGGTCTTTGTCTAGGTTTACAGCACCCCTGAATTCTATACAGCAACCCCGGACGCTAGCCAGTTATACAGCCTCGTGCAAAAGTTACTTAACTACTTTCATCTCTAGTTCCTCCTTCAGCAAATGGGGGTGATAATAGTAGATGCTGTGTAACTGGCAGCATCAGAGTTCCCGGTACAGAAATGAGTATAGAAATGTAAATCACTCCCTGCAGTGGCTGGCACAGTGAACACTCAGTAAATAATGCCATTATTAAGGATGGTAGACTTTTGAGGGCTTGTATTTTATGTTCCGCACACTTTCAAGTATTGCATAAATTACGTAGTGCTGAAACCATGTGCATACGTTATTTTTATAACCGTAAAACGATAAAGTTGTTTCTATGCCGAAAATACATAAAGCTAGCAATACTCTCTTAATAAAAAGGAGGTCTAAATACGAATCTCTGCCATTGCAAGATGCGCCAGAAGTGCGACCAGACACTGATCGGAAGGTTTCAAGGGGTTTATTCTCAGTTTTAATAGACAAGCATGAACACAAAGGGTGTCTGTTTTCCTCATTATTTTCACGTAGCAAAACTCTTCGCTCATTACATTGCCAAGGACTAACTTAGTCACATGCCGAGTCTCTTTCTCATTTAAATCGATTTGGGCTGCGGTTTTATTTTAAAAATAAATACATTGTAAACCATTCTGTGGAGCTTCATATTCAGGAAGGTAACTCAGTTGAGCTTGAATGTAAATTTGGTGAGTGGCTTTACGTCCAGTTCCTTCTCGATGCTGCATGGAACCCGGGCATTAGTGTGCAGAAGAGTAGCTGTGTGTAGTTGCTCTGTGGAGATCTGTCTCACAGAGAAAGCAGTTATTGATTGTACTGGTAGTTTCCTTTGTATACTAACCAGTTCTACCTTTAGATAAAAGGACTGACCTTAAGTGAGAAGTAAGTACCAAGCTCCTGATGACAGAGTTCCCTTTCTGCTGGATCCTTGATACAGCACCTAGCACAGCGCCTGGTGCAGTATGTGTTCAGCAATTATTTATTCAGTGCAAGGCTCATCTCTACAAGAAACATTAAAGGTTAAACCTCACTTTTCTAGGCTGAACATTATCTAGGAATTTTCACATTAGAAGCAAAAAGGCTGTTGATCGATATGGACTCTTAAATCTCCAGTGGATGTGACCAGCCGAAAAATAAAGAAAAAAAATAGATCCCACGATAGCAAGCCACTATTTTGATTCATTCTTTGATTGAATTGGTGGATTGCTTAGAGAACGTCTTCAGGTAACACGGAGCTTAGAAAACTGGTTCAGTGTCATAGTAACTATTACAGTATCGTGGGGGTGTGGAAGAATGGAGCTCGCAGCAGGGATTGAAAATTTGCAGAGAAATGTATTCTTTGTATAGGAAGAATCCTATGTAACATTCAGACATTCGTAAGTCATCCCACAGCGAAATTGTGAATTGAGTCATTATCACATACTATATTGCCATATCTATATTTATATTGTTTACATGCACAGAGGTCAGCAAAGTGGTAAGAGATCAGATTATACATATTTCGGGCTCTGGAGGCCAGGCGGTCTCTGTCACAGCTACTCAACTACCATGGACATGGCTACCTTCCAATAAAACTTTACAAAACCAGGCAGCTGCCAGATTTGTTGGTTTACTGACACCCGATGTAAACCATGACTGTCCTTGCAAACTTTTCACTAATCCTCAGCACCAGGAAACGGCCATCTCCTCTGAAAGGTGTGTCATTAATAAAGCTACTGAGAGCTGTACACAAAATGTTACAAATCTCTTTGCATTTCATGTGTACAGACTTGCTTGTAAGGCTAATTGTAATAATTCTCCCTAGTTTTAGCATTAAGCGGTGCATGCGCCTTCTGTTTCAGTTCTTGGTGGCATCTAAGGCCATATCTGTTAGTTTTGTTACAGGGATACCCACGGCATGCATTCAGTCCAGGGAGATGTCTTCAGTTTATTGGTTTGTTATTTGCATTTTGCACAGAGGCATGAGTGGGGTGCCAGTGCAAACCCGTGGCCCTGAGCGAAGATGTGAAAGGGAAGGGATATTAAAGTCATCACTTACAGAGAAAGATGAAGCAAAGGCATCTGTAGACATGAAGCACATTCCAAAAGTTTCATCTATATAATGTGCCTCAGAAGAACCGGCAATATCAGATAACAATAATATTATCAAATTAACTTTCCCAGAATCACATGTCCAGAGAAAAGAGGCCCTTACACACAGGCTAGACAATAAAGGAGGTCATTTCCAAGTGACAAATCTCTTTACAGTTTGGTGATATCTCACTTTGCCCATCTCCCTCAAAACTATAGTCAGAGACATCATGGATGGTTATGGTCCTATCAGTTCATGGATATCAAATATAGAAGACAGCTCTCGATTCTGATTTTTTAAAATGTGTGTATATAATGGTAACAAACCCAAAGTTCAAAATGTTTTTAAGCCTTGGGGCGCCTGGGTGGCGCAGTCGGTTAAGTGTCCAACTTCAGCCAGGTCATGATCTTGCGGTCCGTGAGTTCGAGCCCCGTGTTGGGCTCTAGGCTGATGGCTCCGAGCCTGGAGCCTGTTTCTGATTCTGTGTCTCCCTCTCTCTCTGCCCCTCCCCCGTTCATGCTCTGTCTCTCTCTGTCCCCAAAATAAATAAACGTTGAAAAAAAATATTTAATAAAAAAAAATGTTTTTAAGCCTTAAGACATTAGATAATTTTATTTTTTTTTAGTCTTTTTTTTTTTTAAATATAATTTATTGTCAGGTTAACTAACATACAGTGTATACAGTGTGTTCTTGACTCCGGGGGTAGATTCCCATGATTCATCACTTACATACAAATCCCAGTGCTCATCCCAGCAAGTGCCCTGCTCAGTGCCCATCACCCATTCCCCGACGCCCTGCCGACCCGTTGCATTAACCCTCAGTTTGTTCTCTGTATTTAAGAGTCTCTTACAGTTTGCCTCCCTCTCTGTTTGAAATGATTTTTATAACAAGTACAAAATTTAATTTAAAAGGGGAATAAGACACTAACACTGTTGTTGAATGTCTATCACACTTGTGATAGCACATTATGGATTTTGAGGATTATACCATACTGTGGAAATGTAGTGATAACGATGTTGTAAGATTTTATTATGGAATAACCAAATATTCTGGGCGTGATGCCAATACTTCTTAGTGATATTTTGGAATTAGAAAGTGAGTGTTGAGGGTTACTTAAGAGAAGGTGGAAGCTATTCATCAGGTACCAAACTTATTTAGAAAAAAATTATTAACTATTAAAACCATAATGTGATTTCCCTCTTGACATCTGCCACATCATGATATTATTTACAATCAATTACTCATCCATTTATTTTATTTTTCTGTCTTTCCTGCCATTACCAGGTACATGTGAGACAAAGAAATAAAGAATCCCAATATGGTTGTGGGAGAAGCTAATTTTTCATTTTGTCAAAGGTTCCCCCCCTTCACAGCCGTGATAATATTTCTTGGTGATTGTTTCTGTGAATTGAGAAAGAATAGCATCCAACTTCATCATTGATCCATTAAGGTTATTCCAAGATGTGTTGAATTAAAGTTGAGTCCTTCCCATATGCATAAATATATGAATTGCTTTCAGAAGCGTGAATGTAAGCAATAGAAGAACAAAAAGAATTATGTTGCAATGCAGTTAATGAAACAGTTGGGAGATGGGAAGAGAATTGGGTGGAGGGTCAAGGCCTTGGGCACTATGTCAGCTGCCACTACAAGATGGTGCCCTGAACACTCTATTGAACCTCCCTCAGCGCCAAGACGTTCATCATAGTACTCCGTACTTCTCTGAAGGTTGGTTTTTAAAAACTGACATGAGATGAAAATACTTTGGAGGAAGTTGACAGCGCTTTGTTTGCTAAGATTACCATACTTAAGCAGTGTTGTTATTAATTGTGCTTTCCTAAATATGGTTCTCTCCACTTAGAATACTTCTCAGGTTGCAAGAATGGAGACCGCTGGAGAAATGGGAGAACTTTATAAACACTGGAAGGAATTATACCTACAACAACAAATAGTTTATGCTAGTACCATAGAAGATGTTAAGTGTACCTCCTCTCTGTTTAAAGAGATGATATGTGAAAATATGGGAAGAAATGCACCATGAGAAATGCTTAGAAAAAAATCACACACCCTCAGAATAGTCAGCTTCAGTAATTGAGATTCAGTCTTCATTTCTCTTCGTTGCTCCTCCTCTAAAATGTATTCTATTTCTACTGTCATCATCTTAGTTCAAACGCCAGCATCTCTCATTTAGACCATTGCAGTAGTCTCCTGGTCTGCCTGCTTCCACTTAATTCATCGCTACAATTAATCACCCACCAGCAGCCAGAGTGATCCTTTTATTTTTTTCTAAGTTTATTTATTTATTTTGAGAGAGAGTGCACGTATGCGAGCTGAGAGGTAGGGCAAAGAGAGAGGGAGAAAGAGAATCCCAAGCAGGCTCCACGCTGTCAGTGCAGAGTCTGGACTGCACTGAGCTGCACTGGAGCACCGGGCTCCATCCCACAAACCGTGAGATCATGACCTGAGCCCAAATCAAAAGTTGGACACTTAACCGACTAAGCCACCCAGGCGCCCCCAGAGTGATCCTTTTAAAACACCAATTAAATAGTATTCTCCTCTGCTGAACACCCTTCTTTCTCATTGCATTTTGAGCAAAATTTAAATGCCATGCTGACCTCTAAGGGCCTACACACTGTTCCTGAGTAGCCTACGCTTTTATGGCTCCAACCTCCACTCTTGGCACTTGCGCACCATAGTGTGTTTCCCTTTAAAAGGGGGAAATGCGGTGCCTGTGTGGCTCAGTGGGTTAAATGTTCGACTTCAGCTCAGGTCATGATCTCACGGTTTGAGAGTTCGCCCCCCACGTTGGGCTGTGTGCTGACAGCTCAGAGCCTGGAGCCTGCTTCAGATTGTGTCTCCCTCTCTCTCTGCCTCTCCCGAGCTTGTTCTTTCTCTCTCTCTGTCTCAAATAAATAAATGTTAAAGAAAAAATTGAAAAAAAAATTTTTTTACATTTATTTCTTTTTTGAGAGACCTAGAGAGACAGAGCACAAGTTGGGGAGGGCCAGAGGGAGAAGGAGACACAGAATCTGAAGCAGGCTCCAGGCTCCGAGCTGTCAGCCCAGAGCCCGACATGGGGCTCGAACTCACAAGCCGTGAGATCATGACCTGAGCCGAAGTCGGAGCTTCATCGACTGAGCCACCCAGGCACCCCAAGAAAACATTTTTAAAACGGGGAAATAATCATAGCTTCCTCATGAGTTATTAGGAAGGCAAATAATGTAAATCCCATTAAACAGCACCTGGTACACAGAATGCACTCAACTATGAATTAATACTAAGTGTTAGACATCAGCGACATTGGCTATCCTTCTAGTTATAGACCTGTGCCCTTTCCTCCTTGGGACCCTTGCTCTTGATGTCCCCCTGCCTGGACTTGCTCTTCTCCAGGGCCTCCCATGGCTGTTTCTGTCTCAACTTCAGTGCCTCATCTGCAGAGAACACTTCCCTCACGATCTAAGTAGCTTCCACCAGACTCTCACGTCACCTGTCACCTGTTGGTTTCCTTCATAGTGTTTCCTAAAATCACATTACAGATTAATTCCTTCTAATGTTTTCAGTCTCATCTCCCACAACAGACTGGAACCTAGGAATGGCGTTATATCCAACATATTTATCATTATATCCTCAGCTCATGAAATGGTAGAAACTCCATTCAGATGGACAATGAAGTGATAGCTAAGGTCTCGGCTCACAGGTAATTCAAGTTACTGAATGAATAATTCATTGCTGAGTCTATTAGTTCTATATGGCTGCTGTAACAGATTACCACAAACTTGGTGGCTTAAGACAACAGAAATTTATTCTCTCACAGTTCTGAGGACCAGAAGACCAAAATCTGTTTTAAGGGGTGTGCAGCTGCACTCCAGCAGACTCTAAGCCTAGGGTGGGTGATGGTCCAGTGAGGCCAAAGGAAAGACCCAGAGACAGTGATCAAAAGGTAGGTTTGTTGGGGGAACCTATGCCCAGGGAGCATCTGCTGTTGGGATCTACGTGCAGCAAGTGCTTGTATCACAGCAACTTAACCCAGCAACTATCAGTAGCCCTTCCCCTCCTCGCATGGCCAGCATTTCCAAAACATCAAGGTGTGCCACATGGGCACTCCTCATTACGGGAGGGATGCTCCAGGTTGGCCACCTCCAAAGCACCTGACCTTGAACACTGAACAACACATTCTGCTTTACATTCTGCTTGCTGGGAATGTAGAGGGAGGACAAGATCTCTATGTTTTCAAGATGGTGATTAACAAGGGCATTCAGGGTGTGCTTGTACCAACTGGCCGTCCAGCCTGTACCATATACCTGGCCAAAATTCAGCAGTTATGCTCCATCCAGAGTCTCTTGGGGAGAATCTGTTCGCTGCCTCTTCCAGCTGCTGTGGCAGCCTTCATTCCTGGGCTTATGGCTACACATCACTACAGTCTTTAAGGGGAGCATCTCCAAACTCCCTCTGCTGTGTCTTTGCATATCCTTCTCTGTGTGTCTAATCTCTCCCTCTGCCTCCCCTCATAAGATACACGTGATTGCACTCAGGGCCCACCTGAACCTAGCTATGTTAGTGTGTGCTTAGGCCTCCATAACAAAATACCACAAGCTGGGCAGCTTAAACAGCAGGGATTTATTTCTCACACCTGGAACCTGGAAATCCAAGACCAGGGTCCAGCAGGGTTCAATTTCTGATGAAAGCTCTCTTCCTGGCTTGTAGACGTCCACCTTCTCAGTATGTCCTCACTTGGCCATTTCTCCATGTGTATGTGTAGAGGTGGGGGAGGTGGGAGAGAGAGCTCTCTGGTGTCTCATAAGGACACTAATTCACTAATTCACCTTTATGACCTCATTTCACCTTAAATACTTCCATAGAGGCCCCATTTCTAAATATAAGACACACTGGGGGTCATGGCTTCAAAATACATATTTAGAGGAGTGGACATGATTCAGTCTGTAGAGCCCAGGATAATCTATCACCTCAAAATCTTTAACTTAATCATATCTGCAACGACCCTTTTTCAACTGAAGTAATTAACATTCAAAGGTTCCAGGTATTAGGATATGGATGGGTGCCACTTTTCAGCCTACCACACCGAGGAAGCAAAAGGAATTGCTAAACTTACATATACTTGTAGGTTCTCAAAGATGGTTTGTGCTGACAGGGGGTGGTTGCTCCAAATTAATAAAATAAAGCAGAATAGAAACTTATGAGGATTCCTGTGACTTATGTAATTACACATCATTGTAAGAGAGCTCAACATGAAAATAAGTTCAAACACTGAGCCTATAAACCAAGGGTTTATTCTTTGCATTGACAAAAAACCTTCCACTCCAGATGGATTGATTGCTGTTGCCAATTCCATAAATGCATTTGCAATTCAATTTGATTCATGCTGACCTTTTCAGAAAGAACTATTGAGGAAATTTTCAAATCTATCTGTGCTTTAGCATTTACTCTTTGTGATGTAAAGCTAACAATAGCTGACATTTATTGAACATTTACTATGTGCCAAGCACTGCACCAAAAATTTCATATATGTGAAAATATATATATATTTATGAAATATACATATTATGAAAAGTTTCATACACACACACACACATACACTTCATTTAATGCTCACAACAGCCCCATGTGGGAAGTATTACTATCTTTAGTTAACAGACAAGTGACCAGAGGCCTGGAGAGTTAAGGAACTTGTCCAAGACCACAGAGCAAGAAAGTGGCAGAGATGCGAACCTCACCATTCTCACCAGAGCTCATTCTGTGAGGCCCTGCTTGATATTCCCCAGAAAATATCATTAAATATTCCATTTCTAAAACTTGCCATGGAGAGAAATTGTTATGAAAGGTTTACATCAGCATTAAGACCTTTAGTATAACCAGATTTTCCTTTTGTCAATTGCATTAGGGTTCTCCAAAGACCTAGAACCAATAAGACATGTGTGTGCTTATGTATCTTTCTCTGTCTCTATCTCTAAGAGGGCCAGGACAGGCTGGGGTTGGGTGATCCAACTTCATTGCTGAAGGGTCTGGGCCCTTCAGTGCCTGGATTGGGTTGTTGAAGTTTCCCCTTGACTGTAATCACAGGCCATAGTGATACTAAGGAATGCCTAGGGATCTCGTGTATTCCAGACATAGTATTCCTTACCTTCATCATGAAGTAGCAGCCCAATTTCCCTTGGAAACCCAGATCAATCACCCCAGCCAGCACAGCGACGAGAACTCCCTTCTTTGTTAACTGAGAAGCATGAAGAGCCCAAAGCAGTTGGGTGGCAGTCTTCACTTTCAATTCAGTGGAATGATTGTTGTGTCTCCTGGTAGCAGTATTCCTCCCTTTGGAACTAAGACTTTTAGATCAGCAGAGCAGAACGGTGCAGTAACAGGAAGCAAAAATTTTACTAGTGGATCACTAGGGGAAATAGGACAGGGTGCCACTCCTATTTCCGCCTCGAGATTCATTGTACCGGAACAGTTCTGTGACATAAGTTGAGCTGCAACACTACCACTTCTATAAACTCAGTATGTTTCACTGGCTTTCAATTTCAGTCTCCTGTAAAATCACTCCAAGCCCCATGTGCACCCCCGTGTTGTGTGGAGGGAAAATAGATGTCTGATGATGCAAGAGTCCGAAGGAATGCGGGAGTGAAGGCCACTGCTCAGCGTCCCTCACACACAAATGTAATCCCTTTTTGACTAGTGATAAGAAGAAGGAAGCACAGAAAGGTGACATAAATGAGGCATCTAATGGCCTTTGTTGTAACTGAGCCTATAATTAAACACTCCCACAGAGTAGGCCCCTTTTATTCCACTTCTGGCTTCGCTATTCTGGTCTTCTTTTGCTGGACTGCTGAGAATAGAAATCTGCATGAATGAGGATTTCTATCAGTTCATCAAACCAAGTGAAAATGTCTGTTTGTCATATAAAAGATAATGTCAGAAATCCATTTTTAGCTCCCTGTTGCTGTACTCATGTGTGAAATTACTCACAGGGGAAGATATTTGCCCGTAAAAGAACCCTTATTGGCCTTGGATGTGATTGGCTGCACAAATTATACTGCCAGATGAATTGGTTTTGCAAATCAAACAGAAGGCCTCATAAACTGAACTGGGATCACAGTGCAGGGCACAGCCCTGCCCTGTGACAGTGTCAGGGCCCTGTTTGCTGCTTCTCTCCTTAGCAACATGATGGCTGGAGGATAAGTTGTTCTCCAAGTATGTAAATCTTTGCAATTCCTTGGTTTGTTGAAATAGAGAGACCATTTGGTATTTTGACTGAGGTACTCATTGATTTATTTTCCGTCTTGATTAGATTAGCATGAATTTGGGGTTATTTTCTATCTCCTTTGGAGAAAGAATGGGGAAGGAGGGATTGAGGTCAGTACTGCTGGTCTCTGGAAACAACCGATTTTAGCGTTTGTCAGTAGATTGTGTGCCGTGCCCACATTTGGTATTTTCCCATGCTATGACTTATGACTTAGAAGAAAGAAATCGTGCAATATTTAGCGAGAGATTTAGCCCTTTTTTTTTCTTGGAAAAAAAAAGAAAAGGAATGAGGAAGAAAGAGAATGAGGAGGAATAAGAGGAGGCAAGAGCAGGAGACAGAGCAACAATAGGCAGGTCTGAAGAATTTGAAAAAGCTCTGTCCTCTCCAGGCAATATATTTCCAGTTCTGTAAACTCAGAAGACAAACTTTTGTTTTTTCAATACTCTTAATAATAATAAAAATGATCTTGTTAGTTCAGTGCAGAGCCAAAATTAGGAGGTCAAGCATCAACTTGTTTATGTGGGCATTTCGGTGGAGCCAAGTCTGTCTAGTTGCCTTGCCCTGAATAGCAACTGGCTCAGACCCAGCAGCAATAAATCAGGAACAGGGGAGAGCCTTTCCTTGCAGGAACCCAAGCAGGCCACGGCTTACAGCCTGCCCAGCCAGGACCAGCCTCCCCTGCTTCTGCTCCCCACCGTGGCACTCCCAAGCTCCAGGTGTGATCCCCAACCCACTGAGACACACACAGCTGCTGAGAGATGAGTTGTCCTTGGTGAGCTGTCCTCTCTTGCTTCTCCACCCCAGGACTCTCAGCGGATTGGTTGTTGCCCAAAGGGTCCACCCTGCAATTTACATATCAAGTGGGAACCCAAGAGACCTTGGATGCCCCTTTTAGTTATAAAAGCCAGTTTTCTCAACCCGTAATATTTGGATTTAAAAATTTCACTATGGCAGCATTGTATTTCATTGTGATTCACTCTTAACTAGCATTTTGCATTGCTCAGTCACTGGTGAATCTTTTTTTTTAAATATGAAATTTATTGTCAAATTGGTTTCCATACAACACCCAGTGCTCATCCCAACAGGTGCCCTCCTCAATGCCCATCACCCACCCTCCTGTCCCTCCCACCCCCCATCAAACCTCAGTTTATTCTCAGTTTTTAAGAGTCTCTTATAGTTTGGCTCTCTCCCTCTCTAACTTTTTTTTTTCCTTTCCCCTCCCCCATGGTCTTCTGTTAAGGTTCTCAGGATCCACATAAGAGTGAAAACATGTGGTATCTGTCTTTCTCTGTATGACTTATCTCACTTAGCATAACACTCTCCAGTTCCATCCACGTTGCTACCAAAGGCCATATTTCATTCTTTCTCATTGCCACATAGTATTCCATTGTGTATATAAACCACAATTTCTTTATCCATTCATCAGTTGATGGACCTTTAGGCTCTTTCCATAATTTGGCTATTGTTGAAACTGCTGCTATAAACATTGGGGTACAAGTGCCCCTATGACTGACGAATCTTTAAACTAGTATGGAACCTAGAACCGCCAATCTGCGTCATCTGGCTTTCTGTTGGGAACAAAATTGGCTTATTTGTTCTCAGCCTAGAAATCATGATTCGATGTGCCAGTTGGTCTAACTTTATATGTGCGTTTTCTATCACAGTGTATGGAACTACAGGGGGAAGTATACTGTTCTACATGGCAGATCATTCAGGAGAGTTTTCACAAACTTAACTAAAAGTCTCATTTTTCCCAGGCATGACTTGCCACTGAAATTGCTAGGCCGTCTCCCTTCATGGAAATTCTTCCCGACAGCTTTGGAACCTCACACTTCCCTGCCTGTGCTGTCTAACCTTGGGAATGACCAGTCACTGCCCTTTATTGTTCTAGTTACCTATCGTTCCATTGACTTCTGAAGCAACTGCTAAGTTTGCACATTCCCAGACTCTACCTTCCTAAGTATTTTCTGCTAAAGAGTTAAAAATGTGGAAAGGTTTAATTACATCTGTATCTGTTTAAAAGAATAAATGTGGGGGTGCCTGTGTTGCTCAGTTGGTTAAGTGTCTGACCCTTGATTTTGACTCAGGTCATAATCTCACGGTCGTGACATTGGGCCCCGTATTGGGCTCCATGCTGAGTGAGGAGCCTGCTTGGGATTCTCTGTCTCCCTCTCTCTGCTCCTCCCCTCTCCCTCAAAATAAATAAATATACTTTAAAAAAAAAGAATAAACTTAAATAAGAACTAGAAAGGAAATCATTATTGTAGCCACATATCTTTCGTTAGCCTTTGTATATGTGAAAAGCCATGTGTAAGGACACTTAGAAATATCCTTGAATTCATTTGTAAGCAGCTTCCTTATGCAGTTCAGAAACCACTTTCAACTCTTAACCATTATCATGCTTCCAAATGGAATGCCTCTTTAAACAGCAGACTTGCATCCAGCTGGGCAAGACAACAGGTCTATTTAAATTTTAGCAATAATGCCTTCAAGATAAGACATGACCTGACATATTGGTATTTCCTTCTTCCATACTTTATGGATAGCCTTAGAAACACATGAGGGTTTGAAAATGTTGTCCTTTGCTCACCGACCATACATGAGAAGACTTCAGGGATAGTAGTCTTTCACCTACCCAGCTTCTGTCAAGCAAAGTTCAGAAGGCAGGTCCTATCAGGCCAACAGTAATGGTTCACAGGTGTGTGTGTGTGTGTGTGTGCGCGCGCGCACACACACACACACAAAATGGGAGACATAGAGAGAAAGAATACATACTGGGTGGATAATTTAGAAAAGAATTACTACTTTTTAGGGTTTCCAGTTATATGCATTCCCCTTTCCTCCTGGCTAGTGAGAAATTTTCTTTACCTGTATCTCTTTTCTTTCTAATTTGACCTTATTTTCTCCCTCTTTCCAGTTGAATTTCTCTGAGGTTTCTTAGCTCTCCCAGTTAGATCTAAATCGGATCTAATCTCTCCTTTTTTGTCAAATAACTCCAGGAGTTATTTAAATCTCTCCTTTTTTGTCAAATAACTCCAGGAGCTTTACCCAAATCTCATTTCCCTGTACCCCAGTTTCCTAGGAAACCTCCCCAGCCACTCTTTTCCAGGTCTTTCTTCTACAAATCACAAGTGACAGTTTCCTTTTTTCCATTCAATCTTTGTTTTCTCCTAGAGCTAGAAGCACCATACATCTCCCTGTAAGAACTAAAATAATCTTTTAACTTTGTATTATCTATTAAATAAAAATTAGTTCTGATCATCTATAGACCCAGGTGCAGTCATTGAGCAAAAATGACCAGAACCCCGCGTCAGGAACCTTAGAGAAGCCACATTACACAGAAGCATGCACCATAAGTACACTCCCCAAGAAAGAAGGAAGCGGCAGGCCCATCATATAGAAGAAGGTGGTACATAAACTCAGTAAAAGTAGAGCTTCAATCCAGAGTCTCTTCATCCTTGAAACCTTATGCCTCTCTGAGGATTGCCCATGTTCTTCTCTGCTCACCCGGCCATCTTTTTGGTCAAGCTAGAAAAGGAAAGATGCTCTTGAAAATTGCCCTCTTCCTCACTTATTCTAGTTGGTATATTTATAAATGTGCCTTGAAATGGCTTTCAAACCATGTGGTTCTCTACTTGTAGAGGCCTAAGACTCATTAGAGTCATTAGTTTGTTAAAACTCTGCTTAGATGTTTAATACCACAGCCAAAATTAAAATTTGTTCTGTCCTTAACTGATGTGTTGAATGTCCCATTAGCTAAATAGTAATCATACTGAGATGCCATCTGGCTGGAGCTAGGTTTAATTCCTAGCTGGAGGTTGAGGAACTTTGTACAGTTTTACCATCAGCCTTCCAAGCCACCCCCTTCTGGACAATGGCTTGTGTCCCAGTCAGATTGCTTTAAGCAACACACAGGCATTCTCGTGATGCACCATGAGTGCTTTCTGACCCTTGTTAGCAAAGAGACCCAGCAGGATGGGAAAAAGACAGCAGCAAAGTAAACAGTGTGTGCAGCACAATGATGTTGATGCAGGCCTTCCTTTCTCAGCTTCTCAAAGCTCCAAGTCGGATAAAATGCACATGAAGTGAGTCCGCAGCACAGAACATTTAAGCGTCTTCTGATGGGCTGCAGTTGGCTGGGGGAGGACCACGAAGGACACTTCAGACAGCAGCCTGTGCTCTTCAATGGGGACAGCAAACCTCCACCTGAACCTTTCCCTCTGTGTAATTCGGAGATGGCTTTCGGGCCTCCTCCGGTGCCCAGGGAGGTCCTAGTTCTCTTTGCCTAGGCAATTAGGCATGAGTACTTCTTTGTAGTAAATGAGTTAAGCAGTCTAGAATATACAGAATTTTTGTTTGACTGATTGGTTTCTTTAAAAGAATGCTCTCTCAGGATAAGTGCAGTATCCAAAACTGGGAATCAGCCTATTAGGTACCCTGATTCAATTTTCTTTCTTCCGTCAATCTATAAAGAGAAAAAATGAACTTTTTTCTTACTTTTAACCTTTCTGTCATTATTTCTAATATTCAGTATTTATCCAGATTAGTCATAATGCATGTCTTTCTGGTCTCATTTTGGGCTTGTGTGCTAAATAAGACTTCCTCTACCATCTATTAATAAAAACTCTTGGGTGACTTCCAAGGTGCCTCTGTCATATAAAATCCCATGCTATCTATATTTTGAACAATTTTAGGATGAATTCTGCACGAATTAAGTGGAAATGCTTTGGAAGTAAAATATGTGCTGTCGTTCTAAAGCTACGTCCCAGGAAAACACTGTGGAGTGGATTTATCATTCCACTTGATGGTTCCATGTTCAGAAGAGGGACGATTTGGGTGTTCGTTCCTACAATGGCAAAGGCATTAGCTTTACAAAGATGAATTTTTAAATATTCGTCATATCGATCAAGTCAGACTAGGGGAAACTGAAACCAGAAGTTGAGAGGAATTCAAATCCTTCTTGCAGGATACCGTGCATGAGATCTTTCCTGTTCCTCCCCTACATTGCCAAGTCCTCTCCACTACGAGTCTATGAGACCTCTTGTGCCAATCCACTGATCAGCAGCCCCCCTCTTCTACCCAGACTCTTGCATTGTCCTCCCAAATCGTTGTCTTATCGCTCTCCCCTGACTGACCCCAGATTTGAAGATGACTTTTGGAGTTAATTATTAAGAGTCAATACTATGACTTCCCTTTCAACAAGTTTCTGCTTGCCATTCTATGTATGAGAAATGACATTTGAGGGGCGCCTGGGTGGATCAGTTGGTTGAGCATCCAACTCTTGATTTCGGCTCAGGTCCCGAAATCACGGTTTGTGAGATAGAGCTCCGTGTCAGACTCCGTGCGCTGACAGTACAGAGCCTGCTTTGGATTCTGTGTCTCCCTCTCTTTCTCTGCCCCTCCCCCACTTGCTCTCTCTCTCAAAATAAATAAATATTTTTAAAAAGGAAAAGAAATGGTCTGTAGTCTTAGCTACCTTGGTGTTGCTAAAGAGAGAGAGAAGGAGGGGGGTACAGGGAAGGAAGGAGAGAGAAGGAGGAGGAGGAGGCAGAGAAGGGGAAGAGTTGAGGAGGAACAGTAGCAGGGAGGAGAAAGAGTTAAAAGAAAAACAGAAAAACCACCACTGTGGCAGGGGCTCTTAGCCTCGGGGCTGTCTTCCAGGAGCCATTTTCCTGACTGACTTTTCCACTGCAGCTGTCTTTCAAGGATTATAGCCTTGCAACTTACTTTATAGACTCTCTGGATCTTCTTCCTGTTCTTCTACGAGCTTCCAATTAATTTTTGTCTTTTTACCAGTTTTTAGTTCTTTTAGACTGTGAGCATTAAAAATAAAATAGGAAACCCAATCAAATTGGTCTTCTGTTGCCCCATGGATACAGCCTGTGGTCAAGACTGCAACAATAGCCCTTGACTAAAAAAAGATTGGGCATTCACAGCTGCATTGTATTTTGTCTACCAGTACCTCTGTGTCTCCACTGAGACGATTAAGTCCTTGAGCCATATGTTTTCATTTCTCTTTCTCCAGCATGTAGTTCCATGCGTGATAGAGAAGGGCATACAAGAAACTATTAGTTGAACGAACGCATGAATGAATGAACGAATGAATGAAATAGAAATGGCAGCACTTGTATTGTTACCTTACTCTTCCCCAGTAATTATTCAAGCAACTACGTCCAGTGTAACTACTCAAGGAGGCCCAGAAGTTGTAATTTTTCAAAAACATATATGAATTTTCTGGCACTTGTATAAACCAGTGTTTTCTTTTTTCTCTCTCAAATCTCTATGAATTGTCAAGCAAATACTTTAGGAAGCACCATGCTACATAAACAGCTCTGCTTGGTTGTTGTCAGATTAGTAGAGCAAGAATGGAATGTTATAGTGTTTCTTGCCATCCAAGGATAATCTAGTCTTGCAAAGATAGTTACGAAAGTTAATAACAGTTCCTACAGGGAAGACAAATAGTGTCTGAATTGGATTAAGGCACAATAAGAGTGCCCAATACAGTTGTGTCAGGGAGGGGTTTGGTATTTATGGCTTCATTACAACCTTAAATGGAATATCTCTATTTCTTCTGGGTTTAATGAAGCCAGAAACAACCGCTTTGTTGAGTGATACTGGAGTTTGAGGCTTATTGGGGTTTGGGGGGGTTGCTTTTAACTTGACTTATTTTAATTCACGCTTAACTAGCTCTCCCGCATCGGGTACTCAGACTGGCACTTTAAGGACAATTAGCTAAGTGTTCCTCTGTGTTCACCACAGAGCCAAGAAAAAAGATAAGGAGAATCAATAAGACCAAGCCAGTTTAGGACGAGAACTAAGTGACGAATTCACTTTCCATCAAGAGCATTGGCCAACTCATCAAGCTGCCTGTTCTGGGAGGAAATGCTCTGCTCTCCTCCCTCTGTGCCTCATTAATGTGGAAATGGTTCTGCTCTGACTGCTCAGTGACTTTGCTGTTGTGTTACCTAGTTTTCAGGACTGTATCTCCTGTCCTTCTTCACCATCCTCATCGGGCTGGTGCTCTACTCCTCCACCTCCACGTACATAGCCCAGGACCCCCGAGTGTACAAGCAGTTCCGCAATCCCTCGGGACCCGTTGTGGACTTACCAACCACAGCTCAGGTGGAGCCTTCGGTCACCTACACCAGCCTGGGCCAGGAGACCGAAGAGGAGCCCCACGTTCGCGTGGCCTAGGATGCGGCCCTCCCTGCCCCCTGCGGTCAACTCAGCGGCCGTGTGTTCGCCCTCCATCTCTGTATTGTACATAGAGAAAGGTATTTATTAGGTGCGGTTTACACAGGTGGACTGCAAGGTAGCAAATCCGAAAGCCTATAAAAGGCACGAGCTGAAGATCACCGCAGATACGGGCTCCCATCCACCTGACTTAGAGAGATGCCTAGCTAGTGTGTATCCCGACCACAACCCTCCTGCATTAATTACTGTGAAAACTTTTGAATTAAAAGCAAGTATTATTATTATTTGTATTATTATTGTTACTGTTATTACACTAACTTTCAGGAGACTGTTTTGTACTCCTGATGAGAACTATTGCCAGACCCACATGTAGTTAACATAAATCCCACTTTTCTATGGCAAGTCACTTTTTAAGAATCATACTTTATTTTTTTGCACAGTCTATATGAGTGCTGCATGCCACAGGAGCTCCATCCCTGAGAAGTTTCCTTATCCTGGGGACCTGGGGGCTAATGGTTTCCTCTGTTACCTGTTGGATTGCCTGCTCAATAAGTATTTTGTGCTGTGACCATTGTGGGGAGGGGCAACTGACCATATAATTCTCTATTCTAGGAATAGATATAAAGCAAACACTTTAGCCTTTTTATATTTCACTCTCTGACTACTCCAGGCCATTGCCTTTCTGTTGTGCCACGTGATTCTGCTGATAAAGTCGCTGTAATAACTGGATGAGGAATGTTTCATTCCTGTGGCTTATAGGAAACCCCAGAAATAATATTATATGTGTTTAGGGTAATATATATACATCTGTGTATTTTAAATCTTTCTGCCCCTCCCTATATCCTCTCTTCCAAAAGTGTATTGATTTTACCTTTAATTCCTAGATTTCTTGAGTGATAATATGGAAATTGTTCAAGGCAGTGGAAAAAGCCATGGCCCTCTGCCCTCTTCATTGGGTGAGACACTTTTTAAAATATACCAGCATGGAAATTACCCTTATCGTGGCATATCACCGGTTGTGTAGCCTCCCAACAAGGTCAAGGTGCTGATGTGGAACAGTCTCTGACAATAGCTTGACTGATTTCACCATTTAGTAGTGATAAAGATGTCGTGAATGAAAAAGTTTGGCAATTGGGTCGTGTTTGGCATCCCTTCAATAGCAGAATATAGCAACGCCATATTCTTAAGGATACAGAGAATATTGCAAGGTCCTGATAAGGCTTTGAAGCATATGTCACTAAGTCTAATTTTGTTGCCCTGAAAGTAGCTGTTTTTTTCAAACACACAAAAAAATCAAGAAACACTACAGACCTCTTCAATTTGGAATAGATCCTATGTGTCAGTACGTGAAACAGTCTTTAAGTTTGGCTGGCTTCAATACCATTCAAAAAGATCCGCGATGGGGTACAGGGTTTGTAAAAGGAAAATAAATGCTGATGAAATTGTGGGCAATTCAGACCAATACATTTTAGGCAAACAAAGCAAAACACCAGAGGGGTCCCTGTAAAGGAGGACGGATTACAGCGCAGTCAGGTTTCCAATACACCCTGCACGAGGCCTACTAGGCAGGCAAACGCGCCCCCTGCTGGCAGTCAGCGCCAGGCGGCAGCGCCAGGCCTGCCTTCAACCCCGGGGGTGTAGTCCTGCCCTTGGAGATGGGGAAGAAGAATGATCTCCTCGGATATGCAGATTTTATGGCCATCTCTGTTCAGCCCCCTCAGAAATACGTTTTATTTTCGGAGAAGAAAATATCAATGTTAAAGCTACATCAAGTCAAAACACCTTGCCAATATCTGCTCTCTGCTACCTTCTAAACCAATTAAATACCTTTCTCTGAATATTGTCCATTCAGATCTGAAGACCTTTGAAGACTGTGGTTTTATTTTTGTGTTTACATTCCTTTGGTTGGCATAATTTGCTTGACTTATTGCATTTTTAGTATTTATTTTAAAGCCAAATGTTTTAGTCTTTTTTATTCATTTTTTATGACACTAATTCATAAACACTTAGTAAAGTCTTATGAGAAATAAGTGGATGAAGATATTCCAAGTCAACTCAGTCGACTGGGAATTTTTTAAAAATTTAAATTTCAGAAAGGTTTGCAACCAATGGATGGCTAAAAGTAGCCATCTGGATTATTTTCTAGGATATTTCAATTGACTCCATTGTATGGAAACCAAGTGTGAATGTTGAGGTGGACTCACTGTATACCCTTTTATCATCCAGTGTCCTTGTGCACAAGACTTTCATGTCACTGGGGTCCTTCACCGTGTTGGTTCGTCCCCATTTAGAAAGGCTGATAACACGTCGAACCATCCGAGATCAGGAGTTCCAGATGGGCCCTTCGGAAAACAAAAGAAAATAGCCAAGAACAAATGTGACAACACCGGTCGGTCCTTCCGGAGTGCGTCGGGACGCGAGAGTAGAACATTAACTCTAGTTGTTTTCGTTTCCGAAATATCATAACCTCAGTAGACACCAGCAAAAATCTCAGCTTTCTGACCCCACCGCCACTCTCTCCTCCACAAGTGAGACTTTAGCAACTTGTATAGAATTGGCTTGGGTAAGCAGACCACAGCTCCCCGTTACCCCGCTGGCGCTAGTGGTGAGTGCTGGTTCTCACTTCCTCGCCGGAAACTTGCACTGAGGACAGCGCTTGCCTTGGTCACACCTTCCCACAGCTCCAAACTCTGGACCACACAACCAGGTAGACCAAGCAATGGAAACATTTGCACCACTGTGTCCCATGAAAATGTTTCGATGTTTAGTTTAGATATTGCTAACTCGTGCTATTAACCTTTTGACAAGCGTGTAGTATTGTTTGTTTTGGGTTTGTTTTTGAGTTATAACCAGTTAGTAGTCCCCGGCTAGCTCCCAGTACAGATTTTACCCCATGGGTAGGATTCTATTGTCAAGCCACATAACAAAGCACACTAATCCAGACACTGCAAATGGAAAATATGAACCAAAAAGGAAATTTACACCGAGAAGTTGAACAAACTTTCCATTTTTGATATTTGCATGCTCCCCTATGGACTGGCTGTGGCAATGTAATGCCTGTATAATGTTTTCAAATAAAAATAAATGCTTTATGAAAGCACGGAGTTCTTGGTTTTCTTAAGTGTTTGTCTGCACTATGACAACCGTGTAAGGAGCTCCCCTGGGATGCTGGAAATAGCCATGAAAGTAGACAGCAGGGCACATGTCAAAAGAAACACCAGAAAGAAAATATTTCCAAATTAGGAAGGGCTCAGTTGGTGTCAGAGCCGGAGCTTTGAAAAGCCACAGTAAGCACGTTTGTAATTTGCAAAATTAATTATTTATCTGAGTACTTAAAAAGGTGCTGGGGGCTACAGTCTTCAAGTCCACGTTTAAACACGTTAAAACACATGTAGAACAATATCAATTTTCTCCAAGAAACAGTTTCTTATAAAGGACAAAGTTCTGTGTGTGCTTCCCTTGGCACAATGCCAGACTTAAAAGATGAACACCACGTTTGTTAAGCAGAACTCTTTGTGTCTCTCCTCTGGGCTGACACCATATCCTGTGATTGTCCCTCCTCCACTAACTGTAGCCACCAGCAACCCCTTAAGTACTTCAGGATGATGTCTACAAATTCGCATGTTCTTGTGTGTGTTCACAATCAGACCTCAAAAATTAAAGAGCTGCAAAGACTGTGTACGTGAGTT
Organism: Prionailurus bengalensis; assembly: GCF_016509475.1. NCBI lineage: Eukaryota > Metazoa > Chordata > Mammalia > Carnivora > Felidae > Prionailurus > Prionailurus bengalensis. The sequence goes on from NC_057349.1 coordinate 106,696,821, forward strand.
ATATATTTAAAATATTTTTAAAAGAAAAACACCCATTTTTCAGAAGAATAGGAATAGCAGCACACTGATCCTTTTAAAGTATTCTTTTTTTTTTTTTTTAATGTTTATTTTGAGAGAGAGAGAGAGACAAAGCATGAGCAGGGAGGGGCGGAGAGAGAGGGAGACACAGAATCCAAAGCAGGCTCTAGGCTCTGAGCTGTCAGCTCAGAGCCCGACGTGGAGCTTAAATCCACGAACCGTGAGATCATGACCTGAGCTGAAGTCAGACACTTAACCAACTGAGCCTCCCAGGCGCCTGCTTTTTAAAGTATTGTTGAGTGAGATCCATTATGATCTTCCATTATAAATAGAACAGTCTGTATTTAACACAAATAATTTGCTTCAAAATTGTGACTTAGTTTTAAAAAAGTTTTTTCCTTGAAAAATGTAAATATTTCTCTAATGTGTTGTTTATTTAGGAGGCTTTTCACCGAAGATGAAATACATTTGAACTTCAAGCCAACCTATGTCCAAATGCCCAGCAATTCATTGGAGTCCAAAGAGTATACATAATAAATGCATACGACATGTATACTCTGTCTCCCCAGTGAATTATAATTTTCTTAAGAGAAAGAACTCGGTTTTCTAAATGCTTGAAAGTTCTTGCGAAGGTAAGATAAGGCAGCCCTCGGATGATTTAGCATGAAGAAAAAAGAGAAACAAGTACAATTCAGCAGGAGAGCTGTAATAGATTATATTGTCTCGATGTTGCATAGGAAAACCAACTGTAATATCAAAATAACAGGGTCTGAAACCAGATCCATTTTCAGGCCTAGCAAAACATCTTGCACAGGGAAGGTACTAGTACATCTTTTTTTTTTTTTTAATGGAATCTAACTTAACCCAAAATAGAAAATACAAGAGTAAGATTTCTATTACAAAATGTTCCCTTTTCTACTACTTGAGTACTTTTTTTCTGTAAAATTCCTGTTTTTGGAAAGGAAGAAATCACTGGTCCACTTAAATGCACCATTCTGCGGCGTTTTTTACCAACTCTTAAAATGTTTACCCCTTCAGGTTGGCCCCTGGATAAAAAAACAGCAAAGTGAAGTTCTTTTTTTTTACTTGCAAATAGTGTTTTTGAATTTATAACATTGCTTCTTAATTATGCACGCTGGTCTTTCTTTTTTCCTTCCTTTCTTTCTTTTTCTTTGATTTCTTTTTTTTTTTCTTTTTTTGGCTTTTTTCTTTCTGCAAGAATAAACAAAGGGATCGCTATGGGCCACCTAGGCAGTGTCTCTGCCCTTTATTCTCTATGTGGTCAAAAATGTTTAATTCAAAAAAATTACAATACAGCTGGGAAATCCCACACCTACCAGATGGCCTTACATCAGGGCCTGAAAGGACAAGCCATTGTGTGTCACTTTTCAGACAGCCAGACAAGTCGCGTCCAAACATTACTGCAGCCTGATTAACAAGGAAAACTAATGATCAGAGGGAGCAGGTCTCTGGGAATAGACTAAAATTAGGGGCTTCCATTTGGATAGACAAAGGCCTGGTGTGGGTAAGACTAAAATCTATCAAATGAGCTTGTTCGCCAGGCCTCAGCATTAGAGCTGGAGACAATCCGATAATGCTTGAAGGATAATTTCAGGATACATAAAGATAAATATTACTTTACACAATGGGGAGTAATCTTCCTGAACTCATTACCTCAAAGTGATATGTTAAGTCACCTAATAGATGGGAGAGCTACAATAAGGCGTTAAGTAGGCTGTGTAATTCATTATCCAATCTGTTAACGCTTTCAAGAGTGAAAGCAGACACTATTAATAATTATGCCTGGACAATAGGCATTGGACCCAGTGTGTCCCAGGCGGGCCTGAATGCGTGTTCACCCTGGCTTTAAGAGATAATACCAGCAGGTCCCTCACTGTGGGAAGCTGGCAGCATCATGGATGGCCATGCCTTTTTGCCACTAGATGTCACTGTCTGAGGTAAAACACCAGGGTGAAGCCCACCTCCTACTCAGGATGGTGAGGCTGTTCCTGGATTCCCATTCCTGGAGGGCAGCACTGGCCTAGGCCCCCAGCTAACTGTTCAGGCCTCCTCCTTGGAAACATCCGTGGATAGGGGTTGGTGGAGAGGTGGCTAGGAGTTCAATGATAACATCTCCAACATCTTCACACCTTCTTTATCGCTAAATAGATAAAGTAAAAGAGCAAGAAAGTAACACATGAGGGCTAAAGGAGGCTATACTGCTGGAATTATTCAGAAGCAAATTACATTGGAAGCTGACAAACCCGTATGTTTCGAGAAGTGCTCAACAAGTCAATGCACGCATGAATGAATGACACTCCTCGTGGGAGGAAGAGAGAGATTCCCAGGTCCTGAAGAACAGATGCCTTGTGGCACTGGATCAGAACCCTTCAGCCATTCGGCACCAACATGTTCTCCAACAGTGTCCACAGATGTTATTTTTGTCATGTTCTAGCAAGGCTGGGTCTTGTTCATGCCTTTCTTGGCCTTGCCTTTGTAGACAAGGAGAATTATTTCCTCAGCACCTGAAGAGGTTTGATAAATTTTAAGTAATAGTAATAATTGCAGTTTCACAGATGGTTGGCCACTTGCCAATTCCACAGCAAACTAGAAAAGCAATAAAGCAAATCTACTTGTTCTTAAAATGACTACTTTTCTAAATGAAATTACCAAAGAGAGAGGCAACGGGCTAATCACTGGAATAATCAAAACAGTCTCATTATGGGACTCCCTGTGAGCTTTTGTTTGAATTCTCTAATGTAGTTTTTGGCATTAAATAGGATTTTAAAAGCTAAATAGGTCACACATGCATACAAATGGTTGAGTGAATCACATAACTGCTTTATGTGCCCCAAGATTCTGCCTATCAGGCTGTGTTTTAATTAAAAGGAAAATTGTCAGGAATAGAGGACAACTTAATGTGGGGGAGTTTGGTGTCAGAGTTGAAGGCTGAGACTTGACTTGGCATTTACTTTTCAACTCACAATCATGACTTCCAAACAGCAATGGAGTTCATTTTCATTTTGGTTGAAAGCTTAGACACAGAATCAGAGACCTAGAAGGAACACAGAAAGTCATCTTGTTGAAAATGTCAAGTCATTTTATGGCACCTAAGTGTGGGAATAGACTAGTTGAAAGAAAGATGTTTTAGCCTGGAGAAGCCATGTAGCTTTGCTCACCACTGGCAAAATTCTGTGGAGAGCACCATAGAGAATGATTCCCCAGTTAAAGAGGCTACTCTGAGATCACCGGAAACCAGAGTCATAGAGCCAATGCCCATCCTTCCCACTCAGGGCTCAGGCAGCTTCGTCCTTAGGAGGATTCCTATTTCTACCCAACTCTGTAAGTGCAATCCCAAAGAGAAGAGAAAGGAAAGAGCATTTGTCAAAGGTAAATGGATTAAACTGTGGTTAATTTGCAGCTGGGAAATAGTTCCTCTGCTACTCCTACTCAAAACACACGTGCAAGAGGGCCTTTTGGGATGAACATCGCCCATGAGACTCCCAAAACCAGACAAGCTATAAAAGTTGCAATGGTCTACTTCCAAGCGCTGTCCCAGTGTTGAGAGCTCACTGCTTCAGGACACTCACTAGCTGTCAGTCCTGTATTCTTCGATGACCTGTGGCAGGTTAGCATCACTAGTGAGGCTGCTGCCCTTGAGAACCAAGTCACCTGCCCTTGAATGAAGGCCAGACTTGTGAAGGAGTTTCTCCATTCCTCCTGACTACGAGCCACACAAGCCACTCAGTCAAGTGACACTTGTGAGACAAGGATGTGGGGAAATAAGTCATCAAACAAGAGATCATGATATTGGAGCTTTGAAAATTTAAAAGCAAAAGCTGCCCCTGCCTTCTTTGAAGAATGCATATAGATGTTCATGCTGTGACCTCAGTCTTTAAAGCCCTGGGAGTCCCATAGGGCCACCAGCTCCTGGGTTACCGGGATTTTTGGTGAAAGCACCCTTCTACCATTTCTCTTGTGGTTGCTTGAATGTATGGCTTCTGTTTGTAATGCAGTCTTCTTTTCTTGATTCTTTTTTTTTTAAAGTAATTTCTATGCCCAGCATGGGGCCCAAACTCACAACCCTGAGATCAAGAACTGGTACAGCCTCTCTGGAAAACAGTGTGGAGTTTCCTCAAAAAACTAAAAATAGATCTACCCTATGACCCAGCAATAGCACTGCTAGGAATCTACCCAAGGGATACAGGAGTGCTGATGCATAGGAGCACTTGTACCTCAATGTTTATAACAGCACTCTCAACAATAGCCAAATTAGGGAAAGAGCCTAAATGTCCATCAACTGAAAAATGGATAAAGAAGATGTGGTTTATATATTCAATGGATTACTACTTGGCAATGAGAAAGAATGAAATCCTGCCATTTGCAGTAACATGGATGGAATTGGAGGGTGTTATGCTAAGTGAAATAAGTCAGGCATAGAAAGACAGATACCATATGTTTTCATTCATATGTGGATCTTGAGAAACTTAACAGAAGACCATGGGGGAGGGGAAGGGGGGGAAGTTACAGAGAGGGAGGGAGGCAAACCATAAGAGACTCTTAAGGACTGAGAACAAACTAAGGGTTGATGGGGGGTGGGGGAGAGGAGAAAGTGGGTGATGGGCATGGAAGAGAGCATTTGTTGGGATGAGCACTGGGTGTTGTATGGAAACCAATTTGACAATAAATTATATTAAAAAAAAAAAAAAAGAGCTGCATGCTTTGCTGACTGAGCCAGCCAGGTGCCCCTTGATTCTTGGCAATGTAAAGAAATAGACTTGTATGCATTAATGCAATGTTGTTAATTACATTATCATGATAAAGTAGAATATCTTCCACAGGGTATAGCATAATTCCTGTTTCTAATGAGAAGATACTAGCATCTGTTTTTTGGAATCAGATTATTTCTGTCTAATCCTCCTGAGATGATTGACCCAGCTGCAGCACTCCACATGGCTGCCATCTTCTCTGCTTGGGGTTTCCTTACTTCATTAGTTCATTCTTGATAACTGCCTCTTGGAGTGTTTCAGAAAAAAAAATTTTTTTCTTTATAACTTAACTATATTTGATCTTTTGTTTTTAAAGCCACTTAAGAAGAGGAGAAACTTTACTGAGCATGAATGATCATATCTCAGATATTGCCTCTAGGCTATATGCACATTTGTTTTAAAAAAAGAATAGAATTAGATTTTTTAACATTACACTGCATATTTATTATAACACTCTGGGTCCTAAATAACAGTTACTTTAAAATCAAATCATGGTTTAAAAAAAATTAAAAATCATTATATTTTCCAACATCTTTACCTGTCAACACTATGCTTCAAGATTCCCACATTAGTTAAACACTGTGAAATGTCTTACTGTGGGTGGGGCTGGTTCACGCCATCCATCCTGCAGAATAAATTGATTTTTTTTCAATGGGATTATTAGCTAATTTACCTTTTCTTTCTCTTGTGTTTTTATTTCCAAAGTTGAAAAAAAAATTATTTTTTACACCTTTTTTCCATTCATCCAAAGAAACATTCTTGAGAAGAAGTTTTGACCAGGTAGAATAATGTGGAGATAATACAGCAATTAACTCACTGTTACCCTGATTATAATAAACCGAAAATTTTTCTTTTTTCTTATATGCTCTATCCTTGGAACAGACTAATAAGTAAAAGTTTAATTTTAGAGATGAAAATCTAAAACAAGGCATTAAAATTAAGCCCCCAAACCAAACTAAAGACAAGTTTTGGTTACAGTCAGATGTTTTGCACCAACCAGCTTCTGCCCTTGACTGGTCCACTTACAGCAAATAGACAGGTGTAGACCGGAGTTCCAACAGACTCTGTTCAGTTCACATGCTCAACAACGTGGTAAGACAAGTGCTGCCAAAGTTATGTGCCCACGTAGAGGGAAAGTCAAGATGTGAGGAGAGAATCCAAGTTAGCTGAAATTATCCAGGGCACCTTGTATTCGCCATGGATACTCCTGATAATGCTCCTATCTAGACTCACTGTGGGAGGTTCTAAAACCTACCTCATCAGGAGGACTTGAGACCATCTCTCAGTCACTTGCTTACAGATTAAGTTCTATTTGTGTTATATACACTAAATGGCAATTTTCAGGGAAGGAAACTAAAGATCTCTTCCACTTCTACTCCTTTGCAACTTGATCTAGTAGCTGTGTCTATTTTTACCTTCAAGGGATTTGTTTTCCTTCATGTTCATCACTTGAACATCTTATTCCACCTGTCAATCTCTGGCAAAGTTGTGAACTCAGGTCTTCAAGATTTTCCTGGGAAGCCCAAGGCCCAAGACTAAAGACATTGGTTTTGCCCAGCATCCCATGGCACATGTGGCTCAGAATGAGATAAATGGCTGAGAACAAAACAGTCCAGTTACATTTCTCCTTCCTGAAAGCAACTATGGATATTGTTAGGATTTGATTCCACTGCATGCCCTTTTCCGGTGGACAAATGAAGCCTTGGAACAAGCCAAACCTGACTTTACCATTTGCATCTCCAGCTGCTCCCTTTATAAAATCAAGCTCCGGTCCTCTGATATGGACAACTGACAATGGACGGAGACTTTCCCCGCCCTTGGAGGGTGACCTAGAGCTGCAGTAATGAGTGTGAAATCTTCAAGGGGAGGAGGAAGCCCGGCAACGAGTGCCAGACTTCCAAGTCTCTCCCTTTACATACCTGTTTACTCATTGCCTATCTTGGAGCATCCTCGTTCAAGTTTTTAGAGGAATCAAAGTATCTTCTTTGAATCTGTCACTGATTTCCATATAGCTACATTTACGACCACTACCATTCATGGTACTGTGTGCTGGGCACTGAACATGGTAGCAATTGTCTCATTTAATCCTCAAAACAATCCTATGGGGTGGAGTGTAAAATGTATCTTAATTATTTTAGTGTGGTAATGGAGGCATGGATGGATTTTATAGAATGGCCAAGTTTGTACAATGATTTTATAAAATGGCCACGTTTATACGATGAGCCAGTGATTATGAGGCCAAGATTCAACAGGTGAGCCTGACTCCAAAGACCTCAGAATACACTATTGGACAAGCTGTCTCATGATACCTCAGAAAAGGATTTAGTTGACCAAACCTTTGAGGACCTGTCCACAAAAATGGAGTGATGAGCATGGGGGAGAGATATGAAGTGACTCTTGCATCCAAAGAGAGAAACAGCTATATTGTAATGACTAAATGAGTTAACATAAGAAACCAATGCCAACTGCACTCATAGCTCATCTTTTTTTCATGGGCAATGACAAGCAGATTCTCCTTTGTGCAGTACCCACAGCAACAGATGGTCTGAAGGAAAGAAACAGTTCCCTCAGCCAACAGAAGAAATACTGACTTGCTCCAGAAGTGGAGAGATGTAGTCGGGGCAATGTCCTGCCTGCTGAAGGAGCGAGTCTCCTGCCATGCACCCTCCCCCACACAGACATCTTACACAGGTCACATCTACATTCATTGCTTTATCTGCATGCTGCTTAACTTTGCAGCAGCCTTTGGCACAGCCTACCATGCCCTCCTTCATGAAACACTTCTTTCTCCTGAAGTTCATGGAACTTCGCAGGCCACTGCTTTTTGGTGTCATTTACTGGATCCTCCTTCTCTTCCACAACTATAAACATTGGGGGTCCCTATGGCTCTGCTCTTCCTTTGCTTGTCCTTTAATCTACACTCAATATCGCTGCTTTAAACATTGCTTCATGCTGTCGGCACCCTTGTGTCTCCAGCTCGGACCTCTCCCTGTGTGCCCATCTCCACTTGGACAACTGCTGGACCTCTCAAACCCTAACTTGTCTGAGACAGAGTTTGTGATTCCCCCCAAATCTGCTTCTCCTCCAGGCCTCCCCATCTCACTTCAGAGGACCATCATCTACCTGATGATTCATGCTCGATTTTGTTCTCTCCATCAGCATCCATATCCAATCCACCGGTCAGTCTTATCCTATGGCTTGTGTCCTAAGTCTGACTATTGGTGCAGTGTTTCAGCCACCCGGATCCAGGCCACCTTCCTATCCTGAACTATGGAAACTGCCACCTTGTGCTCTCCCATTTCTACCACCCTAATCCATTCTCTGCACAGTGAGGTCTATCTAAAAATGTACATTACACCCTGCCATTTCCCTGCACAAACCCAAGTCTCTTTCCATGGATATTAAAATAAAATTTGGGGTGCCTGGGTGCCTCAGTTGTTTAAACGTCCAACTCTTGGTTTCAGCTCTGGTCATGATCTCACAGTTTTGTGAGTTCAAGCCCCATGTCTGGCTCTGCACTGGCAGCACAGAGCCTGCTTGAGATTCTCTCTCTCTCCCTCTCTTTCTGCCCCTCCCCTGCTCTCACTGTCTCTCTCTCAAAATAAACATTAAAAAAAAAGAATAAAGTTCAAATGCCTTATCATAGTTCTCAAGACCCATGGGACCTAGATCCCACTGAGATTTACAACTGTTTTTTTCTACCCTCCCCTCACTCATTGACCACACAGGTATCATCTCTTCTTCTCACAGACTGAGTGAGGCCCTGATGGCCATCAGCCTAGGATGTGTGCCCCCTCAAGCAGCACAGCGCTGGTATATCTCATTTGGTTTCAGTTTAGATGCTACCTCCCCAAAAGGCCTGCTTTGGTTAGCCTTACCCCAGTCTCACTCTTTTCAATTGCCCTGATTTAATTTCTTCATGGCATTGCCCACTATTTAAAATAACCCCTTGGCACGCCTGGGTGGCTCAGTCAGTTAAACGTCCAGCTTCAGCTCAAGTCATGATCTCACAGTTTGTGAGTTCAAGCCCCACATCAGGCTCTGTGCTGACAGCTCAGAGCCTGGAGCCTGCTTCGGATTCTGTGTCTCCCCCTCTCTCTCTGCCCCTCCCATGCTCATGCTCTCTCTCTCTCTCTCTCTCTCTCTGTCTCTCAATAATAAATAAGCGTTAAATAAATAAATAAATAACCCCTTAATGTATTTGTTTCATTACCATATTATCCACTAGAGTATAAACTCAAGTCGGTGGCTCAGTCAGTTAAGCATCCAACTTCAGCTCAGGTCATGATCTCGGAGTTCGTGGGTTTGAGCCTCGTGTCGGGTTCTGTGCTGACAGCTCAGAGCCTGGAGCCTGTTTCAGATTCTGTGTCTCCCTCTCTCTCTGCCCCTCCCCCACTCATGCTCTGTCTCCTCTCTCAAAAAATAAACATAAAAAAAAAAAAAAGAATATGGTTAGAGTATAAACTCTGTAAGGCTGGAAAGATTAGGTAGCTGTTTTTGCTTGAAGCAACAGAAACTGGCTCTGACCAGATTAAGGAGAAAGGAATTTGTTGAGCAGGCTCTGACCCTTTGAGGTAGAATTTGAATAGCATTTATGTTCCTAGTACCTCTGACTTATCTTTGAAAAACAAAACATGACATATAATCGCCAGGAAGCATTTTTTTTTAAGTGAGAAATCGCATTTTAGAAAATATTCAGTCCTTTCACAAATATATAAGGGGTGTGAGTGACTTTGGACCTTAAGACTCATGGCCATTTATCCAAATCTGGGCAAAAAAAGAACAATCTTTAGGGGAGGGATAACAATTCCTCTGTAAAAAATATGAAGTTAAGACAACAATGATCATGAACACTGTCTCTTAAATAAATTATTCAGCCAGAAAATTAGACTCCAAAATAAGAGAAAATCAGAAAATTATTTATCTTGGCCCTGGTGGCAATTGACTCTAAGCTTTGGCTTAATAAAACATGAAGTAACCCTTGCTATTGTAGGGGAAGAAAAACCTTTTCCTGACTCTCTTAGGAAAGGGACCCTGGCTTCGTCTAAAAATTAAACTGACAAAGACAGGTTAAGAGGAGAAAAGTGTGCAAATTTACTTAGCATAAGTTTTATTTGACACAGAAGCCTTCATAAAGAAATCATGGGACACCTGGGAGGCTCAGTCAGTTAAGCGTCTGACTTCAGCTCAGGTCATGATCTCACAGTTCGTGGGTTCGAACCCTGCGTTGGGTTCTGGGCTGACAGCTCGGAGCCTGGAACCTGCTTTGGATTCTGCTTCCCTCTCTCTCTGCCCCTCCCCCACTTGTGTTCTGTTTCTCAATAATAAATAATTAAAAAAAATTTTTTTAAAGAAATGAAGAATCACAAAAAGGTTAAACCTGAGTGTTTTTATGCCAGGTTTGATGAAAAGTGAATAATCATGGAGAAATACAGGACAAAGGGAGTATATGCTAAATGTAATAAGCTGGAGAAATTCAATAAGGCCTATTTATTTGGATTCTTCTCCCTCATGTTAAAGATAGGGCTGTTCCTTTCATCCACCTACAGGGAGGGCACTTCTCACCAGAGGTTCTTGCAAACTGCTTCAAGGGAGAAGGGCAGGGGAAGGTCAGAGAGACCTTATTGCTTCTGACATTTTCTCAAACTTCTTCAGCTTAAAATATTCAACGATCAAGGTGTCATATTTGGGAATAACATGTTCCAAATCCTGTCAATGCCAAACTTGCAAGTTATTTTCAAATAAAAAATGTAAAATTTAATTGAAATAATAAGGGTTTCTCCTGAACACGATATGAAATCTCTTTATTTAATAGCTCTTTCCAGATCCTCTTGATATTCAGTATAATATACTTTCTGGAAACCATACTGTCTGAAACACAAATATTCTTTCATGCCAGAGATCAATTATACTGTCCTGCCATAGAAGGTTTGAGATCCGATAGGCTGGGACTGAATCTTTTCCCTAAGTGACAAAGTCTGGGGAAAAAAAACTCAAAGAAACAGGATTTTCCTAGTTCTGTGAGCCAAATGATTCCCTCTAGCAGTACTGATGGAAAGCAGTTGAGGAGTGTCAGCTTGACTTTCATCATGAAATAAACACATCCTTACATGGAAAACAAGATCCTGCAAAACATTTAATAAAAATTCAAAAATACAAATTTTAAAAAGCATTTTCATTACTGTGTGACTCATCAGTTTTACCCCCAGAGACTCTGGTATCAGGCCAGGAGATAATCATCTTCCAGAATAAAAGGAAAAGCAATAAATGTCATGAAAACCAGGAATGCATGGAGATAAATAATGGGCAAACCGTTCATAATTTCAAATGTCCTTCATAATGTCCCCATGTTTTAACGTTGGGATCCTTTGGGAATTTTCAAAATTAGAATATCAAAGTGATGCTTAACTTCCTGTCATCTGAGCGATGGGATATGAACGGCACAGAAAGAGTGAAAATTCACAGACCACACTAAAAATTTCATGTTAGTCAAGAACTTTAAGCTTTTCCTCACAAGATATTTATCCAGAGAGCCTAGCAAGCAGCAAAGTTGGATGATGGGAGTTTTGATTCCTTTCTTTTCTTCAACCTACCCCTGAAGGTTTCTGGAGATCAGGAAATGCAGGCAGGTGGTCTGCATGCAGTCAAGAGCTCTCTGTCGTTTCCTCATCCTTTTCTGCCTCTTGAGAGAATACTTTAAGGAATACTTCATGTTGCATATTAAGACACAGATACTGCAATTTCCTCTGGAAAAGAAATGAATGTCAGTGCATATTACAGTCAATCTCATTCTTCAACAGTTACTTCCAAGATAAAGAAAAAAATACGACCTGGGGATAGAGGAGAAACAGAGCCAGCTAACACCATGCTTAAAAGTCAAAAAGGGATTGGTCTCAGAAATAATGGAAAACAAAATAATAGTGGCAGGTTGGCATTAAATTCTAAAATGCTGGAGTGACTGAAAGAATTTCTTCCTGTGTATAAGTGCAGAGAACCTCTAAAATAAACAACCCTACAAATAAAAAGCTAATAGAAGTTTATTTTTAATGCTATAAATAAAACAGGAACGGGAGCCTTTAGAAAATAAGGACATGGGAGCTTCCCCTTCTTTTTTGCCACGCAGGGAGTTGAGAACCAAAAGCCTCCACTGGGAATGAAAGCAGGATGAGCCAGCCACCCACTCACTCCCAGGGCTCTGCCTCGGCCTGGCCCTCTAGCAGTGAGGACTGTAGAGAGAGGGAAAAGAGCAGCCTCTGGCAGCCACCATTGAACCCAAACAGCCAACAGCAGGAGAGTCCGTTCTCAGGTCAGCATGGCTGCCAGCAGAGACCATCCTGTGCTCACTTGGAGGCCTGGGCCTGTGGGACCAAATGGTGTAGTAGTAGGTAGAATAGGAGCCCCTCCAAAAGATACATTTACCCAGGACCTCTGAATGTGAACTTATTTGGTAAAAAGGGCCATTGCAGACATCATTAAATGAAGGACCTTGAGATATGACCATCCCAGGCTACCCAGGCAGGCCCTAAATCCAATGACAAATGTCCTCACAGGAGACAGAAGAGAAGACAAAGGACAGGGCCATGTGAAAATGGAGGCTTCACCTGGAGTTACAGCCACAGCCGTATCTGTAAGTATGGTATGTAAGTTCCTAGAAGTTCAGGTGTAAGTTTATACTTGGTAGGATTGCTTGTTCAGCTTCACAAATTAAAGCCAACTGGCTGGACGATATGATTTGCAAGGGAGGGAAAATAGCTTTTTTCTTTACCCATCTAAGTTCTTGACTGGGACCTCTGTAACAAAAGAGAGATTAACAATAGAAAAAACATACAAATTAATTTGATAGAAATTTTACATGACACAGAAGCCTTCATAAGGAAATAAAAAAGCTCAACCTGAGTGGGTTTTTTTTTTAATGTTTTTATTTATTTTTGAGAGAGAGACAGAGCACAAGTGGGGTGGGGGAGGAGGTCAGAGAGAGAGGGAGACACAGAATCAGAAGCAAGTTCTAGGCTCTGAGCTGTCAGCACAGAGCCTGATGCAGGGCTCGAGCTCACAAACTGCGAGATCATGACCTGAGTTGAAGTCGGGTGCGTAACCAACAGAGCCACCCAGGTGCCCCCTGAGTGGGTTTTTTTAATGTTTGTTTATTTATTTAATTTGAGAGAGAAACATGAGCAGGGGAGGGACAGAGAGAGAGAGAAGGAGACAGAGACCAAGCAGGATCCACGCTATCAGCACAGAGCCCGATGTGGGGCTTGAACTCATGAACCGTGAGATCATGACCTGAGCTGAAATCAAGACTCAAACACTTAAGTAACTGAGCCACCCACGCGCCCTTCAACCTGAGTGTTTTTTAATGCTAGATTTGATGATGGGTAGAGGGTACCTCTTACATGAGTTTTAGGACTTGCTTCGGGGGATGATCAGAAAGCACTTCCTACAGAAGCCATTTCTCAAATTCCTTCAGCTTGAAATATCCTCTATGCCAAGGTGCCATATTTTGTGGGTAACATGTCCTGAACACCATTAGATTATTAGGATGGTTGTTCTCTAGTCCAAGATTTTCTACTTGATTAGTAAGCCCAAGCTGATTGTAATCTTTTGGAGGACAAGTTTCTGTCCCCCAAAAAGTGTTCAAGGACCACTGTCAACGTGGACTCTGATTTTGGTCATTTTTTCTGCCTCTATCAGCTCTACAGATGTGGGCCTCTCAAATTACATACAAGTAGGAATTATCCAATTATTCATTTATTATTATTTTTTTTTAATATTTATTTATTTTTGAGACAGCACAAGCAGAGGAGGGGCAGAAAGAAGGGGACAGAGGATCCAAAGCAGGCTCTGTGCTGACAGGCTGACAGCAGCAAGCTCAGTGTGGGGTTCGAACTCACAAACTGTGAGATCATGACCTGAGCCGAAGTCAGATGCTCAACCGACTGAGCCACCCAGTTGACCCTAGGCTACCCAATTTTTTAAAGGTCCATAAATTTAAGACCTACTGGCTAACTAAATGTTCTATCTCAAACATTCCTTGCCCTATTACAAGATTAGATTTCTCTGGCCTGTCTATTATGAGTAGGCATGACAGGCATGAGTAATTTGGTATAAACTCTTGGATCGTGGCTAACCTCTGCATCACTTTCTGGAAAAATTGGTCCAGACTAAAGTAATATTTTCCACAGTTTTTAGTTCCATGAGGAGGAATCTATTGTGGCCTGTATCATCGAGATTCTTTATTACAACCTGGATACCTTAAGCAAAAAAGGAATTATTGGAAACAAATATTAGGTAACTCAGAAGCCCAATAAAGAAGGCAGAGAGTTAGGCTCGTAAAAGAGGAAAAACACAAAATAAAGACAGAGTCAAATAGCAGCTGCTGCTGTCATTGCTGAGCACTTCTCTGGTCACTCAACTCAGCTGCCACCGGACACTGTCATCAGTTACAGACAATGCTGCTCCGCCACGACCACAGCTACTGAGAATCCAATCCCACAGTCCATTCATCTGCATACCATTATACTTAGATTCAAAGTTTGAATGTATGCTTAACCAGGTCATGTGCCGGGAAGAATGGAGCTCCCCTAACTCACGGCTTCTGCAATGGTTCCTATCACCCACCAAGACTCGTACAGTAAGGGATTTCCCCACACCAAAAATCTCAACAGCCAAAAATCATATCAGATGGGCTAATTTGCATGGGTTCTGTGGAGATCCTGGTCATTTCTGTCTATCTCGAACTTAAATAGCACCTATATTGAGACTCAGAATTGGAACAAATAGATTGGATAAAGACTTCCATCAAGCTATCTACATATTATATATTATACAATATACATATGGCTATAAAGCCATATAATCTGATTATCTTTTTAGTTTATGCTTAATATCTCTTTGGGAAGAGCACATCATACCACGAGGCCTTCCCACTTACATAAACAGAGCTGAGAAGTCTCTTAGATGCAGGTAATGGGACTTCACAACCGCAAACTAGAGTAGTCCTAAACAACACTTCCTTGCTTTTCTCATGTCACAGACACACATAGACAACAGTAACATTTGTAAGGCACATTAAAGGAAACGGATGCAGTTGTTGGGTTATGGCATTCGATCTGGGGATGTGCCCAGGTGCCCCAGCTGTCTGAAGTCACCTTAACAACTGCGCGCATCAACATCGTAGTTCACCTTAGTTCACCCCACACCCTCTAATATCTATCCCTGGATTCAGCCTGGTTAGCAGAGACCTGAGCGCTAGAACTACACTATTTTTACTGAACTAATCTTTCAGGCAGTGCCATTAGGATATACTGAAGGTTGTTAATAAAAGACAGTCCGTAATGATTCATCACTGTATAGACTGTACAGATGGCTGTTGCTCCTTAAACCATGCCTATCCTCTCAATTACACTCACAGCAGAACTTTCTCTCTGATCTCAGTATCAAGAAAAGCTGTGTGCTCTTGAGCACCTGTTTTTGGTTTTATGTCACAGACCGGACACTGTAAATCCTGTAATAGATCAAATTTCTCTGCTAAACTGGCTCTGGGAGGGTTAGAATAAAATTTGAAGCCTGTCTCTAACATGTTTACAGGATTCCAAGTCATGTGTACTAACCTCACACACGACTCCATCTCACTTTCCTATCCTTCTTTTTTACATTTATTTATTTATTTACTCTTTAAAAATATGAAATTTATTGTCAAATTGGTTTCCATACAACACCCAGTGCTCATCCCAACAGGTGCCCTCCTCAATACCCATCACCCACCCTCCCCACCCTCCCACCCCCTATCAACCCTCAGTGTGTTCTCAGTTTTTAAGAGTCTCTTATGTTTTGGCTCCCTCCCTCTCTAATCTTTTTTTTTTCCTTCCCCTCCCCCATGGGTTTCTGTTAAGTTTCTCAGGATCCACATAAGAGTGAAAACGTATGGTATCTGTCTTTCTCTATATGACTTCACTTTCCTATCCTTATGCATCCTGACAAATTTTCATTTATTTCAGCCTGTTCTATTGCATGTATTTTTACAATTCACTTTAGATCATTTTAGGAAGTGAGTGTAAATGAAAGGATGAGAAAAAGAGAAGAAAGGGAAAAAAGGAAAGAAGAAAGGTAGGCAGACTGCCTTAAAATTCTTGACCAATTATATGTTCAGCTAAGTCACACCTAAAAGGTAAGTTCTCCAAGGTGCAAACTATAACTTACTTATATATACACTTAAACCTATGGTTCTCAATAAATAAATAAGTTATTGTAGATAAAAATATTACCACAACAATGTGACAGTGCTTAATGCTACTAAAATTGTGCACTTGAAACTGGTTAAAATGATACATTTTATGCTATGTATATTTTACCACAATAAAACATTTTTAAATCTATCTGTCAAGATAAAAAAATACTCTGTAGTTCTACTAAATCTTAAGCTTCTTAAAAGAAATAACTGTCTTATTTATCTTTCTGATGAAGCTTTACTCTCCACCACAGCCTACAATAATAAAATGTACATATCTGGTATTTGATATTGTTTCTTAAATTGAGCTTCCTGAAGATATAAATAGATTTTCTTGTAGGTGGTTGCTTATAAGTGTGCTTTGGGATTCCCAATGGTTCTGGTGTAAGTATCCCCCCATCATTCATGCTAACTGAATTTCCTACTATTCCTTTGGGGTAAGCCCATATTAAAAGGAGGATATCTTATCCAAGAAGAGAAATATTTTTTAATGTGTAATTTTTAAAACTCTCTAACTAAGAATGTGACTCTGGGGAAGGGAGCTGCAAAAAAAGGTGAATTTATGTTGAAGCTGAAGTTAAGAAGAGAAATGGAGTCAGTATTTCAAAGAGGGTACATTCTAGAACATAACAAGCCTATGAAGTCTGGTTGGAGGGAGAATCCATACACTCCAGTGGAAAGCCATGAGCTTCTAGAAGGTATGGTAAAAGTGCTCACAGTGTGACCCTGGGAGAAAAGGACATTCCAAAAAGTGGGAGAGAGTGCTGAAATTCTGGAAGGTTTTTATCATGAATATAAAGACAGAGCTACTTTCCTCCCAAAGAAGCCTAGAATCAAACAGAACACAAGATCATAGCATTCAGAGCTGGAAGGAATCTTAAATATCATTTAATCCCACACTCTTATAACTGTAAGAGTAGAGACGCACAGAAGAGCAGTTGGTGGCACAATCGAGAGAAAATCCAAACCCCAAGTCAGTGGCACTTCTACTGTACTCATAACTTGTTTATACTGAGTAGGAGATTTTTATTTCCTGACTTGTGCCTGATTATTTGATTCCAGCAGCTAGAACACCAATAATTTCCCAGAGTAATGGAGTGCTTAATGCACATCAGGTTGTAAAAATTCATGACGATGGGGGAGAATTCAAACTGCAAACTGCAGAAGGTGAAAATCCCACACTGACTCCGGAATAATATGTGTTAATCTTTCCCTGATGAAGGTGGATGATTTGTTTACATCTTAGAAAATACTTGGCAGCCCTTACTGCCATTTAGCCAAGAAAATTCTCCTTCCAACATTATTTCCACTTGGGCATTCATCATTCCAAGCCCACAGGCTAAAAATATAAAGGCATCATGGGAGGGAGTGGTGGGAAAGGGGCAAGCATATGCCTTGCTGTGTACTCTACCATCTCATTAGCAGCTCTGTCTTGTAGCATCCAAAACTGGTTTAAGCCATTTTACCAAATAGCTCCCTTGCCCAGCTAGGGGACCCATCTTCCCTCCTATTGATCCTCTTCTAAATTTTCTCCTTTTCTGCCTCCTAAAAGTGCTTTATGCTTTTTCTAACCAACTGATTCATTTTCAACAGGCAGGGTTGCCTCTTCTTTCTTCCTTTCCTCTATTTCCCTCTTTGCAAAACACGTCAAATGTTCACCAGTAAATCATGCACACGCACTGTGTACGTATTTCTAGTATCTGAAATCCAAACTCAAAGTAATTCAGAAATACTGTTGCATTGGTGAATGTTTCCACCCTAAATTCCTCCAAAGATCTGAGGTTTCAGGTAGATAATAGAGTTAAACTCACGTGGAAATGATAACTACTATAAAATCTTTAAGCTACAGATGTTTATATAGCACTATGGTCCAAAAAATATTTGCAATGCTTTCAATTATTAATTCACTTAATCCTCATAACAAGTAACTACAAGATAGACACTATTATTATCCCCATTTTTCAGAAGAGGAAACTATTGCATAGAGATGTTCTATAACTTGCCAATTAACTTGGTGGAGGTGGTTATAAAGTTAGACACTTTGGCTTCAAAGTATGTTCCATTAGGCTCTACCCTATGCCCTCACCACACCTACACAAATAGGATGAAAATGATGCCTTTCCTTGCCCAACTACACCAGCTCTAACCACATTTTAAACATTAGATTCCATTGCCTTGAGAGTTTAGAGATAGAAATTAGTTGGCAAGTGAGCATGCTCTGCATGGTTTAAATGGCCAGTGCAAACCCATCCCAAGGTGCAACAATGGTGCTTTCTTCCTCTTCAAGGCCCCAGCATTCACTCCCTTTTCCTCTCTCATGAGACTATTTGTAGCCATCTCCAACACCAGTCCCCTGCAACTCTGAGTTTGAGAGAAGAGTGCCGGTGAAAATAGTTAACAATTATTGATTGCATAATGTATCATAGGCACTAGTCTAATTGTGTATTATCTCATTTAATTCTCAAAATAATCCTATGAAGCAGGTATTTTTTATCCCCACTGTATAGATAGGAAAACAGAGACTCAAGAAGACTATGTAGCTTGACCAAGACCTTGCTGCCTACTGGAGCTGGAGTCTGGCTTCAGTGTCTGGGCTCATCTCCACCAGGTATTGCAACAGGGCTGCTGCATGGAATCGTGTTGCTCCCTCCCACACCAGAACTGTCACACAGTCCCTGCCACTGTGTCCCCAGGCTGGAGGATAATGTGCCAACTCCTCCCCAGAGTCACTGTGTGAACCCCTCTAATTGTCTTCTTCAGGTCATTTAATGCAATGTGAGAGGAGTTTGGAAATGGCTATGGAGATGGTGTTGAAAATGGAACTGCTCACTGCTTAGTGTCATTCTTGCCACTCAGCATGTCTTGAGGCACTAGGAATCTATGATAAAAAGATTCAGGAAGTAGTTTCCTCACAGGTCATCCAAAACCCAAACCTCACTTTAGAAGTTAAAAGATGTTAAAATAAATAAATAAGGTAAAAGATGTTGCCTCTCCCTCCCTCAGTCTCTCTCTCTCTCTCTCACTCTTCTTTTTCTGTTTTGTGACTATATTTTCCTTTCCTTAATTAATCCAAATGCCTTAAACATATTTTCTTCTTTAGGGCGATATTAACCACCGTAGTCAAAAAAAGGGTACTATCTCACTCCATCACTACTTAGGAAAAAAGATTTATAAATAAATTTTATGGAGATAATCTCAATTGAATATTATACAGCCAATCCAATTAACCTAACATAGAATTAGCAGGGAACATGAGTCTACTGTGAGCTAAATAGAGAGATTAGAAGGAGCTACGAGGGAGATTAGCTAGATTCACAGTCTCTGACAGCCCACTAGCGTATCTTGATATGTCTTGCCAAGAAAATGAGAGTATCAGGCTGGTTTCACCTTTGTTGATATTATTTTACTCTTAGGCAAACTATCTAAATTATACTCATTCCTTGATAGAGAAAGAGAGGGAGGAATATGATTGCCACTGAAACTGCCTTCACTAAAATTGAATTGAATTGATAATAGAGGAAAAATCTTCTGGGCCTGAATCTATCTATTATCACCCTATTATCTTCTGTCAATTGAAGGTGTTAGGTTACACTGTGGTGCAAAATCCTCTATGTTAAACATAACTCTCAGAAGGCAAGCAAAGCACTAGGCTGGAGATATTTCACTTACACTGTTCTCATGTTTCCTGCTTCTGCATATCATGCTGAGGAGATTTTTGATCATAGAAACTTAGAATTTCAACAACGTGACAAAAAGAGAAACCCTAAGTGGATGGCCATCTTGAATCAAAAAGTGAGTTACTAAGCATGTCTATGCTAAAGTCCAGTTGGAGGCCAATGTAGAAAGAAACAATTGTATTAATATCCTGCCAGGTGGGAAGTCATTGAGCAAGGTTATCTCAGCAGGTCCTAAAAACACTGCTCAAATGGAGGGAGAAAACCAGGCCCGCCAACAAAGCCCCATATGGTAGCAGTAGGTATCCAAATATGGTGTAGTGCCCCCAGGATGAAAGTAGGCATCCCATCCATTATGAGGGCCAAATGCACAAACCAGGGTGCCACCACAACTGGAGATTGCTCAGGAGAAGTTCAGTGCATCTTTTCCCTCATTAACCTAATATTTAGTCAATGGGAGCCACTGAAGTCATCTTTGGGGTGATTTTTTTCATTGTAGTAAAATGTACATAACATAAAGTTTACTACTTCAACCATTTTTAAATTTACAATTCAGTGAATTCAGTGGCATTGAGTACATTCACAATGTTGTACAACCATCACCACCACCACTTTTGATAATTCTTTCATTTCAAACAGAAACTCTTTACCCACTAAACGACTCCTCCCTATTCCCCCAGCCCCATAGGCCCTAGGAACCCCTATTCTACTCTGTCTCTATGAATCTGCCTTCTTGGGTAACTCATATAAGTGGATTCATGCAATATTTGTCCTTTTGTGCCTGGCTTATTTCACGTAGCATAATGTGGTCCAAGTTCATCTATGTGGCAGCGTGTATCAGAATTTCATTCCTTTTTAAGACTGAATAATATCCCATTATGGACGGATATACCACATTTTGTTTATCCAATTCATCAGTTGAAGACGTTTGTTTTTACCTTTTGGCTTTTGTGAATAGTGTTGCTATGAACATTGGTGTAACCACTGAAGCATTTGAAGCAAAGGAGTAACATGATCTGATTCCTATTTTAGGAAAATCACGCCTTCTATCAGTCAGGGCATACTCAGGAAACAGAAATCACACCGGTTATGCAGTAAAGACAATACACTGTAAAGAATTATTGATCAGATGAATGAAAAGGCAGGAGGAGAAAAACACATTATCACAGGGGCAGGAGCTGAGGAAAGCAGCTACTACCCCTAGGCTTGGGCACAGTGGGTTGCGAAGAAGAAAAGCCTTAGAAGGAGCCTAGAGAAGGGACCCCATGGAACTGAAACTCAGAAACTCTCTTGAGAGCTGACACTCGCCTTGAGGAAAAAGTGTACTCAGCTGCTTTTGATGTCTACCGGCTCAGAGGGGAGGTTTGCAGGGGCTGAAACCCCAAACTCTGAGAAGAGGGCGCTGTCTGACTTAGTGCTGATGTCTCTGAGTTTTGTGGAGGAAACTTCTGGTGTTGGACTCTCCAACACTGAGGAGAGGTGTTGTTCAGCTGTTGATGGTGTCTCCAAGCTCAGAGGAGAGGGCCCATGTGGCCGGGGCTCCACACTCCAACACACGCATTGCTTGGCTGTTGCTAGTGTCTCTGAGTGGGCATGTGAGTGTTGGAAAGACTGCAAACTGGACTCAAGTGTTGCTACTGGAATGAATTGGCACTGCTGGGTGAAGAAGTGAGGTGGGGGAGTCATACTAACAAAAACAGGAAGCTGCCAGGAAGGAGCAAATCCCTTCTCCCGCCTCCAACCTTGCATGCTTTTTCTAGTGCCCCTGTTGCCAGATCCCGACAGCGATCCATCTAGCTGAGCAGGAATGTGGTTTGCAGGGTCCCTCTGTTGTATCATACAACAGAGTATGGAAGAGATAATAATACAGTAGTCTTACAGCAAAGGGGGGCAAACTGGAGGAGGCAAGCCTAGAGTCAGGAATAAAGTACACGTTGATAGACAATCTTTTTGGCGGTGACTGACTCAGTTTGCTGTCCCTACATTGGGAATAGTTCCCAAAAGTATTGCCTGTATTATGTAACTCCATTCACTGACCATAACTCATTTATACAGGTGATCCCCTAACCCATCTGAATTCAGATTCTCTTTCTGGTCCATGAAATTTGGAAAAGATACACCTAAAATCTTGGATCATCAGATCTGAATCCAGTAATAGATCTTTAGGCACCTGCTTCTGAGGTTTCCAGAGCTTACTGTTCCTTCCCTTCCCATGCTCTTTTTATTAAAACTTTTTATTTTATTTTTTTTTTTTGAGAGAGAGAGAGAGAGAGAGAGAGAACACATGTGTGTGCAAGTAGGGGAGGGACAGAGAGAGAGGGAGAGAGAGAATCCCAAGCAAGCTCTACAACCAGCATGGAGCCCAGTGCAGGACTGGATCTCACCACCATGAGATCATGACCTGAGCCGGATTCAAGAGTTGGACGCTTACCCAAATATGCCCCCCAGGTTTCCCTCCATGCTCTTGATCAATTCCAAATTTGATTCCATAAGGTAATCCAGAAACCTTTCTGATAAATTCTCCCTGTTCCTTAAGCTAGCCAGAGCCCCTTTCATCTACTTCATATTTTCTCAAACTTCCCAGAGCTTACATTCCAGGCGAGTCTTAAGAAACATCGACAACATCAGCATTTAGGGTTGCTAAGGGTTCTAAGAGAAAGAATCCTTGTAGAGCAAGTGAACTGTGTGAGCACAGAGCAGGAGCACCTAAGCTCATGGGCTGGGACCAAAAGTAAGGGAGAAGCAGGAATGGGGGGAGGAGTGAGGTCAAATATTCTGGACACCGTGTTCAAGTTGAAGGCCCATAGGAAAAATAAAGCATGTTGGAGCAAATGCAAGCATGTTGGAGCAAAAGAAAGCATGTTGGAGCAAATGCAAGCATGTTGGAGCAAAAGAAAGCATGTT
This sequence comes from Prionailurus bengalensis, assembly GCF_016509475.1. Taxonomy (NCBI): domain Eukaryota; kingdom Metazoa; phylum Chordata; class Mammalia; order Carnivora; family Felidae; genus Prionailurus; species Prionailurus bengalensis. The sequence goes on from NC_057349.1 coordinate 106,719,413, forward strand.
GGAGCAAATGCAAGCAACCCGGAATGGTTCCCATAAAGTAGGCAAAACAGGGAGACATGATTACAACAGCTAATTAAGGAGGTTTTCTTTCATACCAGGCATGGGTATAAGCCGTTATAGGTGGTAACTGGTAGCCCTTTTCATGATCCAATGAGGAGGTAATGTGGTTGGGAGACATCTCTCCTTGGGAAGACAGAGACGGATCACTAAATCATGCATGTATGTTCTAATAAAGATAATGTTTCCTGCTGGAGCCAAGTGCAAGAAGATTTGCTCATAGCCCATTTAAAAAGAGTTGGAATTCCCAAGCTCAGGATTTGTTGGCCATGATGCAGACCCTCTGCGTGGGCAGCATCTACTCAGCCTTGCATCCCCATCTTCAGGGGGATCCTGGAGGACAAGAGGAAGCAATACAAACATGAAGCTTATGCCATCTGCTGTTCTGTGAGTGATAAAGTCCTTTTCTCTGAACAGAGTCTCATGTATTCTGCCCGCATCCATGAAAGTGCGGCAAGCTGGCCTGCAAGTAGAGTGAAATCTCAGGTTCTTCAGAACTCTTGACAAATGCGATCTTCTTCTTCCACAGGGGAAATGGAGACTCAGAGGAGTTAAGTACCTTATTCAAGGCCCTAGCAAGGGAGCTAGAATATGCACCCATGTGGATAAACTCCAGAGTCTATAGTCTTAACCACAATGATGAGGCTGAAGAAGCAAGAAGGAGCTAAATCACACAGGACCTTATAAGCCATGTTACAGAGTTTAAATTTTTTTCATATGAGTAATAAGTAGTCTATTCATTTGGGTGGGCTAACTACCATATCAGTTAGGCCTTAATATATATATTGGCTTATACTTAACAGAAAATTATTCCTTGCTCATATAATTGTTTGAAGCAGAAGATTCTGGTCAGGAGGCAGCTATCTTGTACATGCTGATTCAGGAACTAAGGCTCCTTCTGTCCTCTGGCTCCATCAACCTTAGGGATTTGCTTGCTTCCAGCCAAAAGAGATGAGAAGAGAGCATGGCAAACCCCATTGTCTTCTTTTTTTGTTTTTTAATTTGAAATTTATTGTCAAATTGGTTTCCATACAACACCCAGTGCTCATCCCAACAGGTGCCCTCCTCAATGCCCATCACCCACCCTCCCCTCCTTCCCCCCCCCCCATCAACCCTCGTTTATTCTCAGTTTTTAAGAGTCTCTTATGTTTTGGCTCTCTCCCTCTCTAACTTTTTTTCCCCCTTCCCCTCCCCCATGGTCTTCTGTTAAGTTTCTCAGGATCCACATAACATTGACTTCTTAAAATGCATGGCCTGGGGATGACCTACACCATTTTTGCTAACATTTCACTGACGAAAGCTAACCACATGGTCACACCCAGAAACAAGGGGGTCTGTCAAACACAGACCCTGTTTCCTAATGATAAACTCCATCCTATGGAAGAAAGCGTGATCTGTGGAGCAGAGGCAGCCACTCAGAGACTTAAACACGTAGCATAACAGGTCAGATTTACATTCAGATCACTGGCCACAGTATGGCCATTTGTTTGGAAAGGATAAGACAGGAGATAGGAAAGAAGCCTACTATACTCTTGCAGTAAGTATAAGCCAATATATATATATATATTAAGGCCTAACTGATATGGTAGTTAGCCCACCCAAATGAATAGACTACTTATTACTCATATGGTAAGGCTGGTGGACAGGCAAGAGAAGATGACACGGAAGGAGGGAGGTGCGTGAGACCAGGAACCATTCAGAAGATGCAATCTATAGGAGGCTTTCTCTGCTCGAGTACAGCCCTCCTCCTATCTAACCATGTATTTTCTGGCCTATTTCCACTCTGTCCCTGACTCTATGTCCATGTTTATACTCACCTCATAATAATAAATGTTAAAGGAGGCAGGAGGGAAGAGATAGAACTAATATTTAAAAAAGAGAAAATTCAAAATGAACACTGTTAGGCAGATTCACACACTCACTCTCAGAGAGGCACACACCAGACCCCAGATTTTCCTGTCTCCACGGTCCCACTACAGATGGAGCAGCAAAGCGAGTGCAGCAAACAGTGCCTTTGTGAATAAGCTATGCTTCTGTAAGGAATACTTTTGTGTGTGGGGGGGGGGGGGGGCATGGCGGACGGTGTGTGAAAGGTTCTGGGTGCTAGTCTTTATCATAAAGACGATGAAGACTATGAAGGCTGCGCATGGGTTTCTCAGGAAGATAACTCTGAGATGGAGCTTGGTGCATAGAAAAGTTTATTTGGGCAGATTTCGCTAAGAAGCATCCCCTATAGAGGCATGAAGGAAGTGTAACTGGTCAGAGGGAGAAATTGATCTGCAGTGCAACAGAGCTTCAACCAATCCTACACAGAAGTCTGGAGCTTGCAAGGTATATTAGGGTTTTTTAGAGAAACAGAACCAACAGGATATTATATAGGTAAAGTATTGGCTCATGTAATTATGAAGCTGGGAGGTTCCACACTCTACTGCCTCCAAGCTGGAGACCCAGGAAAACACACGGTAGAGTTTGAAGGCCTGAGAACCAGAGAGCCAACTTGCAGATCTGAAGGCCTGAAAACTAACACCAAGGGCAGGAGAAGACTCATGTCTCTGCTCAAGCAGCAGGCAGAGGGCAGATTCAGCCTTTCTCTGCCCTTTTGTTCTATTCAGGCCCTCAACAGACTGGATGATGCCCTCCCACATTGGGAGGGCCACCTGCTTTACTTGGTCCCCCAGTTCAAATGCTAATCTCTTCTAGAAACACCCACAGGCATACCCAAAAATAATGTTTAACCAGATACCTGGGCTTCCCTTGGCCCAATCAGGCTGACACAAAATTAACCATCAGAGAATTGTCTTAAATTAGGCAAGGAGACAGGGCATGTGTACTCTTGCATCAAGTAGTCATATTGGGCATGGGGTATCCTCAGGAAGGGGGCAAAGACCTTGGACAAGGAATCTCTTGTTAGCTGAGGAAAGTCCAAGAGAGGAACTCAGTAAAGAGCTGTCAGGAGCAACACTCCCAGAAGCTGAGGAAATGAACACCTGAGTTCTAGAAAGTGGGGATCAGGACATCACACCTCAGTGCCTATATATCTAAATATATGCATGAGGGCTCGATAAATCCTTAATGATTGATTCTGGCCTCGACACCCCCCCCCACACACACACCTAAACACGCACATTTTGATAATATGAGTGCATTCCTAGAAATAAGACAATATATTGTAACACGGGACTTCTATAACTCGCATATTATTGGAGTATGCATTTCTAATCAATCCTTTCATCCCACCCTAGAGAAAGATTGTCTTCTTGGGGGCAGATTTTAGCTTATCCCAAAATTAATAATAGAATCCTTTCTTAGAAGTCTCTAGTGCAGTATATGCAATCAGGCATTGGAGGGAGATCAAACTGGGCTTAAATCCTAATTCTACAACATAGAGCTAAATAGTGACGTAGCAGTCAATTAACCTCTATCAGCTTCAGGTTCCTCATCTGTAATAGAGGGAAAATTAAAGTCCCTTAGTGTTGCTATGATGATAAAATAAGATAATGTAAGTAAAAGCATTTAGCATGATTTCTAGGATATAGAAAGCTTATGGCAAATGACGCTATGGTTCCTAAGGGGTGGATTTAAATATACGATGAGTCAGATCCTGCCCGCGAGAAGGGTCTCCAAGAATGGATGTAGTGAGCGTGTTCCTGAAAGCTGTATGCAGACGTAGTCCGGTGGAGGTTGTTCCATTTTGCCACCACAAATGAATTCTCAATAACCTACAAGTGGTGAAAAGAGGAGAGATTTTGAAAGACGTGTGTATTTCTTTTGAGTTACGCACATCCCCGCTCTAAAACCCCGGGTAAGGTTGTGGTAGGAAATGCAGGGGTTGCTCCTCAAGTGGTTAGTAAATATCAACAAAGGCTTTATTCAGGTTTCACTTCCTGCTCTAGATTTTGGGTCCTGTTCCCACTCCCCTGGTGTCTATTTCCTTTCATAAACTAATTCTTAGGCCCCTTGGGTTCAGTGTTTACAAGAAACATTCACTAAATGTCAATGCAGAAAGCTACCCGTGAGCCTGCTTTCTGGGCACATGGGTGGACTGTGTTTCCAGCATCCCTGCAGTCAGTCTGTTATGACCATCTGATGACATTGGAATGTCAGTAGAAGTTAGATGTGCCACTTCCGTGGAGGGTGACCAGCTGCCCTAGTTTGCTTAGGAAAGGAGGGTTTCTATAGATATGGGCCTTTCTGTTTTAAAACCAGTATAGTTCAGGGAAAATCAGGTCAAGTTGGTCACCTTACTTCCTGGCCTAGACCATAAAGCCTCTTGCACATCTCCTTTGTGTATTTTTTCTCCCTCCAGCTTTTTAGATAAAGAGGTATCATAAACATGGCCAGCTTCGAAGCTGTGTTTTAAAGCTGGCAGAGCCAAATGTCAGCCTAAGTAGCTACAAGGAGAAGCCACCTTACTATCTCCCCACTGATCTGGAACATCTATCATTGACCTCACATGAGTGAAAAGAAATTCTATTATGTTTGACCCATTACTTGTGGGGCCTGTTTTCATAGTACCTTGGCCTCTCCCAACTAACACAGTCACCCTCCAAGCTGAGTTAGAAGTGATAGAGACTTTACAAACTAGCATAACAATAAGGCGAGGGCACCTAAAATATCCATGCTTGCTTTCTGGGAAAGTGTTTGCAAGGATGGAATTTCAGGAGAATGAACCAAAAGGAAGGAGGACAAAGAGGCTGATCTTCGTACAAATCCAGCTCGTGTCCACCATGAAAAATTCCCAGATCTTCTCTCAGAGATGAATGTTGCTATTATGAAACGTATCACACACCCAACAGTGCAGGGTGCTCTAGGGGACAGAGCAGAGGACTGAGGTCAGAATATATGGGTTCACACCAGCAGCTGCTGCTATCCCTGGGGGTAAGTGAGTAGCCTCTCTGGACCTTAGTCTCTTCATCTGGGATATGAAAATGTACTTTACCTCTGATTGAGTATTTTCTATGAGCCAGTCCTGTGCTAGGCGCTGGAGATACAAACATAAGATATGATAAAATCCCTGAAATAGACCACAGGCTAGAAATGTCTGAACGACAGTGTCACCTGGGACGAAAAGCAAGAGGAAAGGGAAAGACCCATGAGAGGAGTTTTAAGTCCTCTCTTCACATTGGTAAGTGAGACCATGGGAGTGGCTAACTCTGCCAGTGCTGGGGATCTGTAGGCTGAGGAGCAGGGGAGCAGAGTCCCAAATGCAAGGAGTCTTTTGAGCATCCTGCGGTCAGCATGCCTTCACACATATATTCAGCACCGACTACATGCCAGGCCTTGTGCTTCCTCTGGAGTTCGAGGGTGAGAAGGACACTGGCCCCTAGATCTTCAAGGTCCAGGAGGGTGGAGATAAGTGTGTCATACGAAAGGGAGAGGTGGCGTCACGGCAGACTGGGACGCGGAGGAGGGGCTCGGTGGGCAGAAGGATGTGGCTCCCGACGGCCTCCGGAGCAGCTGATGCTGAGCTGAGCGGCTGCCAAGCCAAGGGTGTGTTGGGCAGGTGGCAGGGAGAGGGGAGGTGATGGAAACAAGAGGGAACACGCTGACATGGCTGGGGGGCTGGTAAGAGTGAGCAAAGTGCAAGGGCTGGTGCTCCCCATGAGAACGCAGGAGCCAGGGCGAGATCTTTTTCTTGGATGGGGGGCGCGTTAAGGAATTTGCATTTTATCCTTAAAGTTATAAACAGCCTTTAAAGGCATTTCATCAGAGGTCTGGCATGAAGGAACACCCCAGCAGCAGTGAGGAGCAGGGGTTAAAGAGAGAGGAGGGAGGAGAGGAGCATTTTGAGGGCTCTATGACATCCAGGTAAGAAATGACAAAGGCCTGAACGAAAGCAGTGATGGAGGAGAAGAGGGGATTACACACACATGAAGGCAGAATTTACAGGGGCTGGGACTGTTTGCATCCAGGGGTTGCTAAATAGAACCTCTGAGGTGAGAGGCTCAGGTTATCCAGGGAGGCAGAAGGTAAATAGCAAAGCGCAGACATCAAAGGGCAAAGTTAGATTGAAAAGTGAGCAGAAATGGTCTCTGTCCAAGGCTGTAAAGACATAAAGGAAGATTTGGTAATATCCTTTAGTCAGGGTGACAGAGGGCTTCTGTCTGACCTCAGAGAGGGTAGTTGCCTCTCCTGAAATCTGCTGCAGGGTGAAAATGGAAGAAATAGTTGCATAGCTCAGCCACTAACTCAAAAGTCTGGCAATGCTTAGTTCTGGGGAAAAAAAGACATAATAGCCTTGATTCGCCCAGATACACAGTCCCAGTTCTCATTACTAACCACTTTTTGTTAGGCTGCGATTTGATTAAGTGATTTGTGATTTGACTAAGTAATTTAAAAGATAGTCTATTTAATTTGGAGTCCTCAGGACCTCAGAGTCCAATGCATTTGAAACTGTGCTGTTTCTTGTCAAAATTTTACAGCATCTCTGCCTGCTTACAATTAGAAATTACAATTAAAAACTGGAAAGAAGGGGGAAATAATTCATTTAACTAAAAAGGAGGGAAAAAAAGGTTTGCTGTGTGTTAAGAGCTCACTTTCTATGATGGTTGAGCCACCACTTTTTCATTTTCCTAATGCTCACAAAATTAGGAGGAGGTAGCCTGTAGTAGAAATTTGAGGAAGAAATTGAATTAGAGAATTTAACTTGTCATTTCTGGTTATTCAAAACCCAGAGGATGTATTTCTCTAAGAAGCTTGTTCTGGGGATACCTCTATCCCACAGAAATGTGTTTCCTTGAAATTCAGAGAAATCCCTAAAGATGTACGAGCCAAATTTGTATTTAGCAGGACAGAGGGCTGAACCTGCTCCCAGCTGGCATGCCGTGGGTTTAAATGAGCCACCAGTAGCCGTGGGAAGGCAGTGCCCATATCCAGGCCAGCATGGCCCTCCCCAGAACCAACATGGCAAACCCCAGCAGCAGAAACCTGGGGATGGGGGCTAGAAGGGGGTGGGAGGTAGAAGGTGGCCCCAGAAAAGAGTGTGGGCACTGCAGGCAGGTAGACCTGGGTTTGAGACCTGCTTCTGCCACTGGCTAACCTTTCAGCTTGGCAATATTACCCCACCTTACTAAGCTTCAATGGAACTACTCTTTACTCAAAATGGAGCTAATACTTTCTTACTGAGAAAAGGTCTGGTCCCTTTTCCCTACATGCCCCCCCCACCCCCCGCCCAAACTGATACACAGGCTACTCTCGTTGAAGTTGGAAGCAATTTGGTATAGTTAGATGTACCATTTTACGGATAGCATTTTATGTAACAAATTCTACCAAAGAAGATTTTTATCTTCCAACAGGTAGGCAGCCTTTGGGAATTCTAATCCTAGTTGATCTACTCTCTACTTTCATATCAAAACCTCACTAAATAAATTGGAAAATCACTGGTGTGACCTATTTAAAGTGAGGAGATAAAGGAAGGGTTCTAACCTCAGGGAGATGCTAAGAGCGTTATATTTTGCAAACTGTATGCTGTATCATAAATATAGTCACATGCTTCTCCCCAGCCACATGCAAAATGAAGAAGCATAAAAGGCATATTCAGGATGCAAAACTTCAGGAACACGCAGGCAGGCGTATTTACTTAGCAAATTCTAAATAAATGAGCTTTGTTTATCTGCATTTATAAAATTTATCCTGGCCCAGATTTAAAAGCTCATTAGGAATCTACAGTCTGCTCTAAGTTGTAAGCTGTGTCGCCTAGGTGCCCAAAAAAAGGGCAGATTTAATGACCATAAACAAATCAGATAAACATCATATACATCACACACGATATTCCAACAAAGGTAGAGCTAGTCAACTGAGGTTTCTTTTTACTTATTCAAGAATTACATAGACAGGCATGCTCCTAGAGTTTCTAACAGGCAAAACTATTCAGTGCTTAAAATTCAGCTTCCCACTATGCTTTTGATGGACTGTGATCTCAGTGATCTTTCTCCTTCTGGTCCAGCTGCTGAATAGGGTTCTTGGTTGTAAAGTCCACCATAATGAGCTTGAGCAGAAACACAGTGTCTTAGAGGATATTAGGTAATGTTCCAGAATTCCTAGAGAGATGAGAGAATGGGAGCTGCAGACTGATTGTAGTCACAGTCCTGGGTGCAGAGCCCCACTGGTAGGACCGCTGCCACTGATGCCTCTAAAAGCTGCTGCCTCTTTCTTGACGGGAGGCAATTCCACACCTTAGCTGCTTTAAACGGAAGGCTCGTGTGAATGAGTTCATTGGCAGAGGCTGGGTCACAGCCTGCCATCCTAGTTCAAGAAAGACTGAGGAAAACAGGATCCGGATTCTCACATTACGGAGGCAGTACTCAAGTGGGAATGTTCTCAGATATGAAATGACTGCTCCCAAGCAGTGGCCAACTAGAATACGACATGTGTCTCCACAACACTGTAAAATATGTCCTCTGCTTCGACTGTCTTGGAAAACATTTAGTCCATAGCAAGATCAAAATTCACAAGGATAAAGACAGCAAGGTAGCTGCCAGTTGTGAATTGATTTAAGACTACAGCATGAACTCCAAGTTAAAATAAATGCATATGTCATTAACAATCATTTTTCTAATAGTCTGCTCAAAATGGGTCAGATCACCAGAACTGATGTGCTTTGGATAGTGCTATTAATTAAGCAGCGTAAACATGAAAACAGTAATTTAACTTCTTATCCATCAGCCTGAGTAACTTCACCTGGCTACATGCCAAGAGACCTTCTTTATAACAGATAAAACAAAAAGCTTCTTCCTATGCCTAGTAGTTTACATTTTGCATTTTATGAATATCTACTTTGCTTGTATGTCCTTTGCTTCCCCCTGAAAACAATGTTTTTTTAAATCGTACTCAGAAACGAAGGCAGTCTATAAATCAAGGGAAGAGCCCTTGTATGCATTTAAGTCTATCAGGTGTCTGGATTAAACTGACACTGAATGAAATATAACTGAATCACCCCCCAGCACCCCATTAAAATGCCCACGAATTAAAATATGGCTACCGCAATCCACAAGCCATCATTAGGCTAAATGGGAAAAAACTAGAAGCATTCCCATTACCATCAGGAATGATGAGAAAGTTACTTCTACATCACCACTGTTATTTAACATTGTTCTGGAGGTTGAGATATAATGGAATTAGGTAAAAATATAGATGGTAGATAAGTAGATGGAGAAATGGATAGATGGATGGGCAGATCAAGGATAGTTATAAAAAAAGTTGGAAAGAATCAACATTGGCTGATGATGTGAGTATATCTCCAAAAAACCTAAAAGAAGTATCAACTTGCAAACAAAAAGGAAACTCACTAAGAGACTAATAGATAAGATTAATAAATCAGTGGTTTTAACACAAGAGAACTTAGTAGGAGATATCATGGGGTGAAAAAGCCTTCATTTACAATAGTAATAAACATGATAATGGGAATTTAAAAAAAGATAAAAAGGAGTAAAGAGGTTATGTATAATATCTTTAAGAAGGTAATTTAAAAACATTCCCGAGGAACACAAAGGAAAACTTGGACAAGTGAAAATCATGCCATGCTCTTGGTATCTACATATTTAAAGTGATCTCAATGCAAATACTTAGAGGATCCTTTTAACTAGAAAAAATATTCTAAGAAAAAAAATCACACACCACAATATCCTGGAAAATTGCTGAAATGAAGAATAATGAGGAGAGAGCAGGAGAAGGCAGTGATTAACTTTGCTGGGACAAAAAGATAAAGATAATTGCAGATAGTGATAAAAATTGAAATCAGAAATAACATAGTTGACAAATAAATATGACTTGAATTAAGAACAAGATAGAGAAATATATAATAAATCCTTTTCCTTTTGCTTACAAAAGAGAAAGCACCCAAATGAAACTAAAAAGGATAATGATTATTGGGGTGCCTGAGTGGCTCAGTGGATTAAGTGACTAACTCATTTTGGCTCAGGTCATGATCTCACAGTTTGTGAATTCTAGCCCCATGTCGGAATCCACACTAACAGTATGGATCCTGCTTGGGGTTCTCTCTCTCTTCTCTCTCTCTCTGCCCCTCCCTTGCACAGGTGCAGCTCTCTCTCTCTCTCTCTCCTCTCTCTCTCAAATAAATAAACATAAAAAAAAAGGATAATGACTGTAAAACAATCAGCGTGGACAATTTGTAATTATAAGGGCACACCATGCACAATCTAATGCTACGTATTTTAATATCTTGATGAAGTATTTCATGGAATATGTAAGCCACCAATAGTGAATCAGGATATAGGAAACTTGAACTGGTCAATGACAAAGAAAGAGAGAAAAGGCAATCAAGGAATAACACCTCAAAAGCTCCATGCTATGGTTATTTTACAATTTCTTCCAAATTTTCACAGACTCACTCATTCCTACACCATATCTGATACAAGGCAAACAAAACAATGAAAACGTACCCAGCATGTAGTACATAATTAGCATATCCTGAATTCTAAAACCTGGGATTGATCTAATTTTCATTGCAGGGTGTGATCCTTCACATTTTTTAACTAGGTGTAGGAATATCTTTAATAAACTACCAGGAAAACAAATTCAAAAATATATTGAAAAATATAGCCTAAAATCAAGTAGTATTTACCTGGGGGAAGATAAGTGTTTAAGAAATGTATTAATTCATCACTTCAACAAGTGAAATAAGGTAAAGCAGAATTGGTTTGATTAATTTATCTTAAGCAATCTTTTTTTTTCTTTCTTTTTTTAATGTTTATTTATTTTTGAAAGAGAGAGACGGAGCATGAGCAGGGAAGGAGCAGAGAGAGAGGGAGACACAGAATTTGAAGCAGGTTCCAGGCTCTGAGCTGTCAACACAGACCTGGACGTGGGGCTTGAACTCATGGACCATGAGATCATGACCTGAGCTGAAGTTGGACACTCAACCGACTGAGCCACCCAGGTGCCCCTATATTAAGCATTATAATTAAGTCTGTAGAAAGACACCAACACTCATTACTGACAAATAAACAAATAAATAAATAAACAACACCTAATGAGTAGCAATAAAAATATCTTAACAACATAAAAAGATATAAACAGCCAACATTTTAAATGACAGTGAGGGGCACTTGGGTGGCTCAGTCGGTTAAGCCTCTGACTCTTGGTCTCAGCTCAGGTCTTGAACTCAGGGTCATGAGTTCCAGCTCCACATTGGGCTCCACACTTGGAGGTACAATTATTAGATATAAGGATATGACATCATAATTGTTTGTAAATTACAAGTAGCTACTTATTATATCTGAGGTCTATAGAAAACTATTTGAATTAAAGAGTTCAGTAAAACAGCTAAATTAAAAAAAAACTTCCCTTTCTTTATAACAGTAAAAATTAAATATTTAAATAATTAAATAAATACACACACACACACACACACACACAGAAAAAAGACACCATTCATAATAACTATACATAAATTACTAGAGATGTACTTTACATGTATGTACAGGTCCTATATGGAGACAAGTATAAAACATTTCACTATAAGACAAATCGATTCCTTATGTTACAAAATTAAAAGATAAATATAAAACATAAAAAATTAGGGGGAAAAGCTGAATATTTCCTTTTTAATTAAACAAAAATAAAATAACCATAAAGGGAAAGAGTAACACAGTTTACTATATAAAATTGTTGTAAATTTAATACGCTGAAAATGCCACAAAAATGTTAAACATAATAGCAAAAAAAGAAAATATTCATAACTCATGTGTCATCTCCTTGATATTTTCAGCAGAAAATAGTTTTTATAAAAGATACCACAGAAAAAAATTGGCAAAGGATAATAAAAAAGTATAGGTGTACAAAAAGTATATGAAAAAAGAATAACCTTACTAAAACATAGGAATTAAAAATTAATAAAACAAAATGAATGCCACTTTCTTCTGTTAACTTGGCAAACGATTTGCAAAAGAATGACATAAAGCCTCATACACCTCTGATGCATGTGAAAATTTGCAAAAACTTCACCAAAAGAAATTCAGCAATTTGATTTGAATCTTGGACTAAAATCCATGCTGTCTGACCAAATGGTTTTAATGCTAATACTATTTACTCAGGAAATAATTTTGTAAAAAAAAATAGACCCAACAATAATAAGGTAGACTACAGCATGAGAGAAGAAAAATGTGGAATAATGTGAAGCAGCCACAAAGGTCAGTTGCAGGAACAGAAGTGAGACGTCCTGTGGAATTCACGGACTATCTAATGTAGGAGGTGTTGGAAAGGGAAGTGAATGACTGCTGAAGGCCCAGATGTGCCGGTGATTCTCTGTAGTGCTGAGGGGCACTGTCTCTTAATATTCCACATTCTGTGTCTCTGCAGGCATAGCAGGCAGTTCACAGAGTAAAAATTGTGAAAGTTTCAGCCCGTTATATATTTGTGTAGATTTGAACCATAGATGTAACAAAATCTGAACTTTGATTAATTGCTTATTAACCACTGGGAGTTATCTGCAACAAGAGAGAAAGCCTAGTTGCCAGACCAGCATAGGGTGTGGACATCAAACAACCCAGATAAGGCTTGTTGACGTAGAGTCTAACGAAACTTCAAAAGTAATCTTTGCTGGGCAATTATCCTATAATTTCTCTAACCCTGTTCCATCAGAATATCCCAAAGCATCTATCTGAACCATTCAGACCCTTGCTGCCACTCCCAGTGACAAGTCAGGATTTTCTAAGTAAAAACAGAGTATAGGAGAAGAAACTAGCTAAATATAGAAACCACAGCTTAGACAATGTCTCCCTTGGCCAGGTAGAGGAACCTTAGATGAAAGTCAACACATTGCAACTATTGATATTAATTTAAGATTCCTAAAATGCTTTGTGACAATTTTTAACATACCTAAAACTGATAGTCCCAAATGTACCAAACACCCATGGAATCGCATGGAGGCAGTCCTACAGCCTGGCTCTCGCTCAGCCTTATATCTTTCTCATTCTTATTCATTACACTAGATCCACACTAGCCTCTTTTGGTTCTCCAAATACATCAACATTATTCCTTCCTCAGTATTGATGTATATGCTGATCCCATCCCCCAGGAATGTCATTCTCTGGAGTTTTGGGATACTTATTAATCCTTCAGGTCTCAGACTAAATGAGACCTTTCTTGACCTCTAAGCTATCTTCAATTAGCTGCATAATCAGTTCCCAACCTTATGTGTACGTTGCGGTCATTTTAAACTATTGATACCTGGGCCCCATCCCAAAGATTCTGATTTAATTTGCCTGGGAGTGTAGCCTTGGCATTTGAGATGTTTTAAAAGCCTTTGAGGTGATTCTAATTCGTATGAAAGATTGTGAATGACTGGCCTACATCTCATCACCATGTCTGTTTCCTTTATAGCATTTTGCAGCTATAATAGTGAAATGCACTTGTTTATTTATTGGCTCTTGGCTACAAAGGTGGGATCGATGTCAATTTTATTCATCACTAAAAGTATTTGATGACTGAATGCATAATAGAAAGGAAACCCATTTCATATTCTATATTAAAATATCACAATACCTTAAACCAGTGCTTCTCAAACTTCAATGTTGATATGAATCACCAGGAGTCTTGTAAAAATGTGGATTAAGATTCATTATGCCTTGGGAGAAGGTTGAGATAGCAAGAGCCTAATGGAGTGTTTGCCTAAAGTTTCCTGAAGATTAGAATTACCTGGAGCCTCTAAGGAACTAAGAACAGATTACTAGTTCCCAATTCAGACCTGCTGAATCAAAATGTCTATGCAGGGAGGATGGTAATCTGCATATACAACGAGCACTGTGGTTGATTATCATCTTCAAGGAGATTCGGTAAACCAAGGAGCAATTCAGATACTATTTCTTATTATGTGTCTATTCAAAGTAATGAGGGAATCACTAAGTAAGCTCTTATCCGACTGACCCTCCCTCATATAACTATACCCCTGGACAAAATAGAACAAATAACTACTTGAAGATTCTAGAAAATAACAAAAGCAGATAGATTCTGGAGGAGAGTTGACATTTACTTAAGGGTTACTTTTCCATTTTATGGCATTTAGCCTCAGATCAGTCACACTGAAGTTAGCACTATGCAGGACAGCTAAAACTGCCCCCCACCCACCCCCCAAATCCAGCAGTCATAGAGGACAGAGTTCATGGCAACTACAGCCACTACAATGTGAGAGGACAGAATGACAGAAAGTAGAGACCCAGAAGGAAAGAGCCACAAGTTCTATGTACCAACTTTTGTCCACATCTCTGGCTAAGCCCCGAACCATGATGCATGGGTAGGGTGGTCTGCAATCAAACCAGCCAAGGATAAAAGGACAGAATGAAGACCGGAGTGGCTTCCAAGAGGCTGAGTTTGAAGTTTAAGTCCAATCAGCTAAATTAGCAGCTAGAACAAAATTGTCAGCATCCTTTAGAGGACTATAATAGAATCCAGAGTCTCAGCAACATAGCATTCACAGTATCCAGGATAGAATCCAAAGTTACTGGGATTTTCTGTCTGAACACAAAAGAACAAAAATTGTATGATTCCACTATATCAGATACCTAGAACTCAGATTCAAACAGACAGAAAATGGAATAGAGACTACTAGGGGTTGAGAGGAAAGGAGAATAAAATTATTATTTAATGGTTACAGAGTTTCTGTTGGGATGATGAACAATTTCTGGAAATTGATAGTGGTGATGATTACACAACCTTGTGAAATACTTATGTCACTGAAGTGCCCACTTAAAAATGGTTAAAATGGTAAATTTCATGTTATGTATATTTTTTGCACAATAAAACAAAATAGAAAATAAACCCAATGTAACAGAAATGAAAAATGCTTTCATCAGGCTTATCGGTAGAGTACATATAACAAAGAAATGAATCAGTGAGCTTGAAGATATGTCCATAGAAATTTCCCAGATTGAAAAACAAAGATAAAAAAAAGAAGAAAAATGGGGGGAAAAAAGGGATCAAAATATTCAAGAGTCATGGGATGATTACAGATGTATAACGTGCATGTAATGGGAATACCAGAAGAAGAAAGAGAAAAAAGAACAGAAGATTTATTTAAATTAATAATGGCTAGGAGTTTTCCAAGATTAGTGACTGACACCAAAACATAGATCCAGGTAGCTCAGAGAACATCAAGCAGGAGAATTGAAAAAAAAAACAAAACAAAAACAAAAACAAAACCTAACACCTCACCTAGGAATATCATTAAAATAAAATTAAAACTGCAAAAAATCCAACACAGAAAGAAAATTTTAGAACAAGCCAGAGAACAAAAACACCTTACTTACAGAGGAATAAGAGTAAGAGATGTATCATACTTATCTTGAGAAACCATGCAGCAAGAAGAATGTGGAATGAATATTAAAAATGCTTAAAGAAGAAATAGGAGCACCTGGGCAGCTCAGTCGGTTAAGCGTCCGACTTTGGCTCAGGTCATGATCTCGCGGTTTGTGGGTTCAAGCCCTGCGTCGGGCTCTGTGCTGACAGCTCAGAGCCTGGATCCTGCTTCGGATTCTGTGTCTCCTTCTCTCTCTGCCCCTCCCCTGCTCATGCTCTGCCTCTCTCTCTCTCTCTCTCAAAAATAAATAAACATTAAAAAAAATGAAGAAATAAAGATTGCCTCAGACAAACAAAAATTGAGGGAATTTGTTGCCAGTAGACCTGCCTTGTATGAAATGTAAAAAAAGTAAAAATTCTTCAGAGGAATGAGAATGATATAGGTCAGAACTCAGATCTACATAAAAAAAGGAGCATTAGAAAAGGAATAAATGAAGGTAAAATAAAATCTTTTTTTTACTCTTGTTTTTTTATATTTTATTCATTTAGAGAGAGATAGAGTGCATGGGGCAGGGGCGGGGGGTGGGGGCAGGCGGTGCAGAGAGAGAATCCCAGTCAGGTTTTGCACTATCAGCGTGGAGACTGATGCAGGGATTCAACTCACCCGACTGTGAGATCCTGACCTGAGCAGAAACCAGAAATCTGAAGTCTGATGCTTAACTGACTGAGCCACCCACATGTCCCAAATCTTTTTTTTTTAATGTTTATTTATTTTTGTGACAGAGAGGGGCAGACTGTGAGTGGGGGAGGAGCAGAGAGAGAGGGGAGAGACAGAATCCCAAGCAGGCTCCCGGCTCTGAGCTGCCAGCACAGAGGCTCAAACTCACGAACTGTGAGATCATGACCTGAGCTGAAGTTGGACGCTCAACCAACTAGGCCACTCGGGCACCCCACCAAATTTCTTTTTTTTTAATGCTTGTTTTTGAGAGAGAGTGAGAGAGACAGAACAAGCAGGGGCAGAGACAGAGGGAGACAGAGGGTCGGAAGCAGGCTCCCATGCTGAAAGAAGTCCACGTTACATATGAAAACACAGAGAGATTAAAAGTTAAGGGATGGAGAAAGATATGCCATGCTAACACTAATCAAAAGAAAGTAGCTATATTAATTTCAGACCAAGCACAATTCAGAGCCAGAAAAATTAGGAGGGATAGAGAGAAGCATTATATAATGACAAAGGGGCCAATTCTCAAAACATAACAATCCTTACTGTGCATGTGCCTAACAACAGAGGGTCAAAATAAAAGAGACAAAAGCTGACAGAACTACAACGAGAATAAAAGAATCCACTATTATAGTCAGAGACTTCAACAGCCCTCTATCGATAATTGCGGTCCAACAGTCAGAAAATCAGTAAAGATACGGTTGGACCGAACCACGCCATCAATTAGCTGGATCTAAATGACTTTTATAGACTACTTCATCCACCCAAAGCAGCTAACACACTCTTCTCAAGCTCACATGGAACATTCACCAAGATAGATCACACTCTGGACCACACAACATACTTAACAAATTTAAAAGTATAGAAATCATATAAAGTATGCTCTCAGTCCACAATGGAAGTAACCTAGAAATCAAAACAGAAAGATATCAGGAAAACTCCTAAGTATTTGGATGTTAAACAATAGAACTCTAAATAACAAACAGGTCAAAGAACTCTCAAAATGAAAAAAAAAACCACATTTTTAACTAAAAAATCCAACTTATCAGTTAGTGGGATGTAGTAAAAACAGGAAAATTTATAGTATTGGATGCATATGTTAGAAGAAAGATCTTAAACCAATAATCTAAGCTCCCACCTTAGGAAACTAGAGAAGAAAGAGCAAAAATAACCTAAAGCGAGCAGAGAAGAAAAATAATAAAAATTAGAGCAGAAATCAATGAAATTACAAAGAGGAAAGCAAGTGAGAAAATCAATGAAACCAAAAGCGATTTCTTTGCAAAGATCAAAAAAATGGTGACAGACCTCTAGACAGGCTAACCATCTGAATTACAGAAAACTCGACTTGTTCCAAGTCACAACTAGGAAATGATCTATCTACTCAGGATGTGAGCCCTGGCATCTGGCTCCAGCTATCACAGCAGTAACCACTACACCTCATTGCAATTCCCAGAGTGGTGTTGGGTCTTCCTTCCACAATGGCATCCTCCTCCCTTGGCATAACTTCCCTCTTACCTTCGCAGAAAATGGGGATTGGGGGGCGCCTGGGTGGCTCAGTCGGTTAAGCCTCCGACTTAGGCTCAGGTCAAGATCTTGTGGTTGGTGAGTTTAAGCACAGAGTCAGGCTCTGTGCTGACAGCTCAGAGCCTGGAGCCTGCTTCAGGTTCTGTGTCTCCCTCTCTCTCTGTCCCTCCCCTGTTCATGCTCTGTTTCTCTCTCTCTCTCAAAAATAAAGAAACTTAAAAAAAAAAGAGAAAGGGGATTGGTTTAGGTCCTCTTTCTTACTAAGTCTGGACACAATGTTAAAACCTTTTTAACACAGAACTGTATCAACCAAAAGAAGTTGGCATTCAAGTTGAAACCAGCGTGTCATTCCTGACCAGGTCTCCATTTGCCTAAGAACATACTTTCACTCTATAATCGCTCAAAAGCTATTCACTGCACTCTTACTATTTGTTGGGCATTTTTTCCCAAAGTTATTTTGATTAGGATCTAGAAAAGAGGCAGAGATGGAAAAGAAGGAAGGAGGGAAGGAAGGAAGGAAGGAAGGGGAAGAAGGGAGGGAGGAAGGAAGGAAGGGGCAAAGGGAGGGAGGGAAGGAGGGAGGAAGGAAGGAAGGAAGGAAGGGAAGAAGGGAAGAAAGGAAGAAAGGGAAGAAGGGAGGGAAGGAGGAAGGAAGCAACAAGCAAGGAAGGAAGGAAGGGGAAGAAGGGAGGGAGGAAGGAAGGAAGGAAGGAAGGGGTGAAGGGAGGGAGGGAGGAAGGAAGGAAGGAAGGGGAAGAAGGAAGGGAGGAAGGAAGGAAGGAAGCAAGGAAGGAAGGGATGGATGTGTTCAAGTCTCAGAGGCAAGTATTTTTCCATTTCCTTTCCAGGGGAACCACAGCCTCAGCCCTCTCATGTGACATTGTATCCTGAAGATCTACCTTCAGATCTCTCAAAGAAATGTGAGGAAAAGGAGATTGCTCTCAGAAGCCTTGCTCTGTCTAGACAAGGAGTATGATACAGTCACTCATTTTTACACTGATACTAAACTCCACAGTCTCACATTTATATTCAGCAGCTAGTAAACCTCTCTAGCATTCATTGAACCTGCTCTAAGTTGCTGGAGAAGAAAAATTAGTCATTGGAACAATTACAGATGTCTGAGACCACAAAGTCAGTTATGGTTTGATTCATAAATTACATTCCACTTTGCCTTTAGTGAATAATAACTACATCACCAATAGTAATGAAACTGTGCCAGTTTTTCTTCCTTATCCCAAACATTACACACAGAAAAAGAGATAAGACTCTGTCTTAAGCACAAATAAAAGTGAAAAAAAAGTGTACCTATAGGGATTTATAAAAAGTACGCTTATAAAAATAAGTATTAGTTAAGCAAATGGAATGAAATATTTGGTTAGACACTGTTTTTCCTAGCATAGGATGTGCACATAATATAGTGACTCATAAAGAGAATATCGAAGGGCAAGTGTTAAGCCAGCTCTCTGCAAAGACTGAGATTTGAGACAAGGTTGAGTGTGGCTCCTGGAGGGAACTGTTGAGACTGACAGTTTGAGAAGGTTAAGGAAACGATGTCCAGGAAAGCTTCCGGCAGCTTTTCCTGAAATGCACTATTTCACAGGATTCTGGCTACTCCCTTACAAAGATGGTGCACCACTTAATTAGAAACTATTCTATCAATGGTTTCAAAATTCCTTGCCTTATCCTCTAATTAACACACAGAAAAATCATTGATGAAAGCTCAGTCTCCCTGATCAAACCTACAACACTCTTTCCATGAAGTGGAACACATTCAACCAAGAGAAATCAGAAAAGTGCTGCCCAGGGAAGCCTGGGTGGCTCCGTCAGCTAAACGTCTAACTCTTGATTTTGGCTCAGGTCGTGATCTCATGGTTTGTGAGTTTGAGCCCTGTGACGGGCTCCACATTGATGCCCAGAACCTAGTGGGGATTCTCCCCCTCCCTCTCTCTCTGCCCCTCCCCTGCTCACTCTTTCTCTCTCTCTCAAAATAAATAAACATTCAAAAAATTTTAGAAAAGTGTTATCCAGGAAATCCCTGGAGATTTTGGCCCAGCCTTTGAACGCCCAATGTGAAGTATCATACCATGTCCTGAGGCCAGCTGATGTTTCCCAAAGATGTGAGATCTGGTTATACGTGTAGTTACATAGATATTGGTTGGCAATGGTTTTCAAGATGCTTCTTTCAAGAGGTCAAAAGAAGTCTGGTCATTTCATGATAGAGTAAATAGATGGTGACCAGAGAGAATCTCCAATGGTCTCATTTGCAACATCCTTGCAGACCTAACATTCTTCCTTAGATCGGAATGTGCCAAAAAATGACTTCAGCTCTCCAAGGAGCATCTTGCCTCCAGAAAGCTCACCATTCAGGCGAGAACTTCTCCAAGAATCAGTTATAAATTTTGCTGTGCTTAGTCAAGATACAAAAACTATGCATCCAAATGTCTATACCTTTAAGTATAAAACTATTACTCTTTGATGATATATAACACCATCACTTTTGAACAATTATTAAGTATATGGAATTCTAAAAATTCAATAAGTATTAATCACAATCCATACAATACCCTTATGTGAGGTACTAATTATCCTTATTTTGTAGATCTGTAAACTGGGACCGAGGAAATTTAAATTATTTTCCCAAACTGGTCTACAATGGAATAAATGGCAAACACTGAATTTGGACCCAAATTAGTCCTTTGTCAAAGTCTCTGCTTTCCTTTCTCTCTCTACCTCCTTCCTTCTCTCTCTCCCTCTCATTCCCCCCCCCCACCTCACTATCTTTCTCTCCCTCTCTCTCCCTCTTTCTTTCTCTTTCTCTCTCCCTTCCTTTCTCTCTCTTTTTGTCTTTCTGAATTAAAAAAAAAAAACAAACTTCACCAAGGTGAACTTACATACAAAAATTGGCACCCATTTAATATATACTTGGAGGGACTTGAACATAAGCACACACTTATGAAACCATCACCACAAAGTAATAAGCATATCCCACCTGCAAAAGTTTCCTCTTGTTCCCCCCTTTGTGTATGTGTGTGGTAAGAACATTTAATTTGAGACAGACTCTCAGCAAAACTTTCAGTGTGCAAAAACACAGTGTTGTCAACTACAGGTACTGTACTGACAGCAGATCCCTAGAACTTATCTTTGCGCAACTGAAACTTTACACACATTGACCTCACACCTGGTAGGATGGCTAAGAAAACAAAACAAAACGAAATGAAAACAAAACAAAAGATCAAAAATGTTGGCGAGGATTTGTAGAAATTGGGACCAAACGGGCCAATTGTTCACGGGGCGTTAGAGTCACTCTGCTGTTCACCATCTCCCATGTTCTGCCCCCCACCTTTGTGTGATGGGCTCCTGATCCTTCAGAGTATCACCTCCTCATGGAGACATTCTTCACCCCCTGACTAAATGTGCCCTCCCCCATTCTAGCCACTCTCCACATCACCCTACCTTATGTTTTTTTGGTCACAATTTTTGCTATCTAAAACCAATTTAGCTTATTTTTGTTTACTTGTTTCTTTCCTGTCTCCTCCCACTAGAATGTTAGCTCCGTTAGAGCAACACCCTTCTTTTGCCGGGAGCAGTGCCTGACACAGAGCAGGAGCTAATGGATATATCTATAGAATGCGGGATGAATTAATCCTGGAATCGTAAGGTGCCCTTCTGGGATCTAAAGTGTGACTTTTGATGTTCTCAAAGAAATATTGACTCTTGCAGCAGCCAATTCTAAGCAACTTTTGGGAGCAATCTCCCTCCAATCTTTAAAGTCACATTTGCTTTTTCTCTAGGTAGATCTGAAATACACTAGTATAAGATCTGGAAGGTTCATATCTTAAATGTACCATTGAAGCAGTTTGGGCACCCCATATGAAGATGAGGAACATTTCCATCATGCCAGGGAGTTCTTCTGTTCCCCTTCCCAGTCACCCCTGCCCCAAACAAGTGTTGATCTGATTTTATCACCATCAGTTTGTTTTGCCTAGAATTTCATTTTAAATGGAATCATCCTTGGGGTGCCTGTGTGGCTCAGTCAGTTGAATGTCCAATTCTTGATTTAGGCTCGGGTCATGATCTCACAGTTGTGAGATTGAGCCCTATGTCAGGCTCTACACTGAGCATGGAGCCTGCTTAGAATTCTCTCTCTCTCTCTC
The DNA here is from genome assembly GCF_016509475.1 of Prionailurus bengalensis. Classification (NCBI taxonomy): domain Eukaryota; kingdom Metazoa; phylum Chordata; class Mammalia; order Carnivora; family Felidae; genus Prionailurus; species Prionailurus bengalensis. The sequence goes on from NC_057349.1 coordinate 106,741,121, forward strand.
TCTCTCTCTCTCTCACTCTCTCCCTCTGCCTCTCTCCCCTGCTCATGTGCTCACTCTCTCTCAAAAAAAAAAAAACAAAAAAAAAAACCAAAAAACAAAAAACAAACCCCAGGAATCACCCTTTTTTTGCGTCCAACTCTTAACATATTCTGGGGATTCCTCTATGTTGTTGCACGTACCAGTAATGCATCTCTGTCTGCTTCTGAGTGGTATTCCATGGATTTGTCACTATTTGCTTACCCATTCTCCTATTGAAGGACATCTAGGCTCTTTCTAGGTTTAGCTATAACAAAGCTTCTAGAAACATTCTTTTTTTTTTTTTAACATTTATTTTTGAGAAAGAGAGACAGAGCACAAGCAGAGGAGGAGCAGAGAGAGACACACATAATCCGAAGCAGGTTCCAGGCTCTGAGATGTCAGCACAGATCCTGACACGGGGCTCGAACTCATGAACCGTGAGATCAATACCTGCGCCAAAGTCGGACGCTCAACCGACTGAGCCACCCAGGCACCCCGCTTCTAGAAACATTCTTACACAGGGATTTTAGTGGACATATGTGTTTATTCTTGGATATATACTTAGGAGTGGAATGTGGGAGTCACAGGATAGAAGTGTGTGTAAATTTTTAAGAAACTGCCAGGGGCACCTGGGTGGCTCAGTTGGTTAAGTGTCCGACTTCGGCCAGGTCATGATCTCACAGTTCATGAGTTCGAGCCTCATGTCGGGCTCTGTGCTGACAGCTCAGAGCCTGGAGCCTGCTTTGGATTCTGTGTCTCCCTCTCTCTCTGCCCCTCCCCCACTTGTGTTCTGTCTCTAAAAAAAAAAAAAAAAAAAAAAAAAGGAAGAAAAAAGAAAAAAATCCTGTCAAATGGCTTTTCCAGAGTGATTATGCCCCTTAAAATCCACTTTTAATCTCCTCAAACTGCACTGTGAAACTATTAGGCTGTCACATACCTAGAGGTCATCCATAGGTATACACATCAATAAATAGTTACAGTGTGAAGTGCAATAAGCCAGAGAGCTCAGAAGCAAGTGCCAATCTCCCAGTCCTCCCTATCCAAGCCCTACTCCTTTGTCCCTCTGGCATTTGGAGAAAGAGGACCTGACTGTCCACATTGCCAGGGCAGAGGGAAGTCACTGTGCCCTTCCCTTAGCAACTATTGCTTTAATCTTCTCCACCATGTGCTTTCTTGACGAGTACAAACTAGAAGCCAATATTCCAAGCAAGATGGCCTGGATTCTGTTTAGTATTGAGTTTCTTGGCCCCTGCTCTTAAGCAGATAAAGAATGGCACATGCCTGGGGCTATTTCAGGCTCTCAGAGAGATGCAGGAGGCTGTCCCTCAGAGAAAATGAAGCAACCCATCGTTTATCATGTATATATCTGAGCTTTCAGAAGGAAGGTCTAATCTGAGGATGGATTTTCTCACCACTATAGCCACTTTTTTTAGACATACAGCTGATGGCAACGGCCTTTGGGGGATTTATTTCCCATCAAGATGAATAGTTTTACTTGGTCAAGACCCGGAGAAGTAAGGCTAATGCTCATAGACCTCTCCAGTCAACAATGTTTAGTCAAGTAATAGTCTAATATTGTTTAAAATCGACCTCCTAAGGCCTTTGGATGGCTTCGAGCATTCTTGGGAGAATTCATCTTTCTGCTAAGTGATGGAAGGGTCCAAGAACTTTGGTCTTCAATGACTAAGGCACAAGTCAACCCAGAGTGGACAGCCAAGGGAGTACCAGCATTACGAGCATCTCAGTTTCCCTCAGATCCACTGAGTCCAATTACATTCTGGCCCTTTTGTGCCTCTCTCAACCCCCAGCAGCCCTAAAGCACCCCTGAAGTCATTCTGGAGAAATGGCTCAGTTTCCCAAAGAGCCAGAGAAATCTTCAGGAACATAGAAGGTAGTGACCACCTAAAACCTGATGCAGAAATCACCCACCAGGATGATCAAAAGTCAGTCCAGTTTTCTTATAGTATTCTCCAGTTTGGACTGAAGCTTCTCAGCCTTCTCAGAGCTGAAGAAGACTCCAAGACTTTCTGAGCCTGGATCCACATTTCTGGAACTAGTAATATATGTCCAAAACAATCCAAAAAAGTGGTCATGTTTGTTGAGAATGAGGTTTTCCTGCACCGTTGTGTTTAAATCTCCTGTCAGTGAAGAATTTGTGGTGGAAGCCATCTCGAATCCTCGGACTGACTAGTCCTCTGACACAAGATGCCTAAGGCATTGATTCCTACCACTCTGGCCAAGAGTCACCTTGGTCTTTGATATCAGACATAAGGAAATGATTGCCTATCCCATTGTTCAGACCAAGGCCCAAGAGTTCAATTAGGCTATTAAACAGTCTTTACTCCCACCCTGGACTTTTTGTAACAAGGTTCAGCCTAAAAACAGGATGGACTGCTTTCTAAAGTTACCTTTAGAAAGACTCTGAAAACAGGATAAGTGTTATATTTTCTTTATAAGTCATTTACTCCATCCTCTGTGCTCCTAAATTTAATGGGCCAGGAAAAAAAAACCCAGGTGCTGTTCTGGTTTGATATAAGTAGTTATCACATGCTATTTAGAGAGCGTGTGGATGGATTCCTTGGCTCTTATTGAATCCTGGAATTCTGTTTCCAACAGGCTTTCAGCAGCCGGGGCTCTGAGTCATCTGCCTGGTGACCAGAAGTTGGGATCCAACATCATGTGCTGCCCAGATAATGAGGTCAAATGTGCCAGACCCCTTGGGAGCCTGATAACTGGCTTATTAACATCCTTAAATGATAGCACTTTTGATTAAACTTCACATCTCTGCCTGTTCCCTTTCTCATCCTTTCTAAAATTAGAGCTGGTATTTTGATAGCCATGCCCTTGCTTGAACTTTAGGATGGTTCAAGGATAGTGGAAAATCATGACGTCCCTAGACTATTACTTCCAAGGACAGGGGTTTTCTGGGTCACAAAGCCTTAGGCTTTAATTCAAGCCTTGCTGGTCTTCTTTTCTCTTTGGAGTATACTTACATATTTTTCTAAAAAGCCAACAAGGTATAAAAGAAAACATAAGATTTATATTTAGGAATCTTGTACTCTAATAGGAAGCTTCTGCTCCTAAACTAGATATATAAACAAACAGAAGTCAGTTATATCACTGTGCTTCAGTTTTTCATCTTTAAAAAGGAAAGAATGCTACTTCCTAGAACTAGCAAAAGGATCAAATAGGATAACAGATAAAAAGTCCTTCGTAAATAACAAAAGCAGTATATGAGTATTGTAATTATTATTCATATTCCTAGGTTTTCTATTTTTTGTGTAACACCGCTTTGTTTGACAACTGTAATTCCCTAAGTCAATTTGTCCCATTTTAATTTCAGTGTTCAACATAAAATATTACAGAAGAATTTAGGAATATCCTCTAATGTAACCACGGTCCTAGGAAATAAAGATGTTCCAGGATGACAGCTCTAAATCTCCATGAAAGTGAGGAGAAGGCCAAAGGCTGGGCTGAAGACAAACAGAGGATGAGTGGACGGTGGATGTCAGTGACCTAGAAAGTGTCTCTAATCACATGGGAGAAAGGGAAAGAGAACGGTCTTCTTGTCACAGAAGAGAGTGTTTGAGGCATCCTGGGGAACTAGGTTAAGGTTAACGTGCAAAGCAAAAACCAGAAGTGGGGAGGCCCTGCAAAAGAATACTACAACAGTTCAGGAGGAAGGCAGCTGGTATTTTGACATGGATTGAGCACAGGTTGAGGAAGAAGATAGGAAGGTAGGATAGAAAGTAAAGAATGAACTGAACAAAGACTCTTCAGACTGAAAAAGAAAATGAGGAAGCAGAGGCTCTGGGCTCAGGACTTCAATGTGAGGATCAGGATGAGGCTGCATAGCAGGTGTGGTGGGCATGAGGGAGTGAGGGCTGGGTGGAGAGTAAGATGTGGGAACTTGAGCTATTAGAAGAGAGGAATTGTGATTGATGGGAGTGTGTGCATGGGTTTGGAGGTCAGAAATGAGGGAGTGGAGATGATATTCTTTGAAGTGGAAGAAGTCAACGGCCTATAAGACCAGGGTCTCTGCTGAGACTCCACATCGTGGCTGGAGTCTCCCAGGATAAAGGTGGGACTTTCGGTTATCATGAACACGGGAACCAAAGTTTTCCACACATTTGGAGGAGTGACCGAGAGTTTAGAAGATGAGAGTGACAAAGAAGAGAAGGCAATGGGACAGCCCAATGACAGGGGCCCATATATAAAAGAATAAGAATGTTATTTGGCGGCACCCGGGTGGCTCAGTCAGTTGAGCATCTGCCTCTTGATTTCAGCTGAGGTCATGATCTCGGGGTTCATGAGTTTGAATCCTGCATTAGGCTCTGTGCTGATAGTGTGGACCCTGCTTGGGATTCTGTCTCCCTCTCTCTCTGCCCCTACCCTGCTTGCTCTCTATCTCTCTGTCAAAAAAAAAAAAAAAATGTTATTTGGAATGTCAACTCTCCTCTCACTTGTGATCTCTTCTTCCTCATCCCACCTTCAGACTCAAGCCCAAAGACGGTGAAGATGAACAAGGATAGCAGCCTCCCCACGACCCTGAAAGGACTATAGATTAATGACACTTCCTGTCTTCACATAGTCAGGTATGGGGATGGAAAGAGAAAGTAGGAGGAGCTGCTCTGTGAAGAAGTGGAGGGTGCAGAGGACTCTGGCTGCAATTTGTATGGGTGCAAGAAGAGCCACAGACAGACTGGGTAGGAGGGCAGCCATGCAAGGATGAAATCAGAGGCAGAACACAAAGACGAGGTGACAGAGGGGCTTGCATTTGGGGTTGTATCAGTGACAAGAATGAGAAGCTGGGGAGTAAACTGACCCCAAGTTTCTAAATGGAACTTTAGGCAGGGTCAGAAACAGGGTCCTTTGTATGTTCTTCAGGGGACAATGAGTTCGGAGGCACCATCGCCTCTTTTGCCCACTTGAGCAGGACATAGCTTCTGAACACCCACAAGGTGGGGACCTTCAGCCAGCAAGTGCACCTGCCAGCATAATATCTGAAGTGCAGTGGCCTGAGGTCAGCTCCCAATTACCAAAGGCCTGACTGAGCATGATCCTGACGATGCTGTGACATCTAGGTCGTAGATGACAGAATGGCATAGATTGATGCTCTTATTGCCCTTTTTCTCATCCCTGCTTTCTTCCCCACTTCTTTCCACATCTGCAACATTACTGGTGACCACTGAAATGCCAACAATAGGAGAACAGTTAAGTAAATTACAGTGTATTTGTGCTTTGGAATACCAAGAGGCACTAAGACGGGGCCAACTTGTAAATGTGCATCTAGAAATATCTCTAAGGTAACTATTGGGTTAAAAAAAGGCAGAATTGGCAAGATAAAGACTAGAGTAAGATCAAATTTTTGGAAGGAAAGCAGAAGAAAGGAGGAAAGGAAGGAAGTGAAATTTATACTTATGTTTAGTGTATGAGTACGTGTATTTAGTTAAGTGTTGGTGAACGGATACTGAACTGATGGCTTTAGTTACCCCAGGTGGGAGCCTAGGGGGAATGAGAAGGAGGAGAGGGAGAGAGTTTATTACTTACACTATACATTTCTGTAATTCTTTTTTTTTTTTTTTTAATTTTTTTTTCAACGTTTATTTATTTTTGGGACAGAGAGAGACAGAGCATGAACGGGGGAGGGGCAGAGAGAGAGGGAGACACAGAATCGGAAACAGGCTCCAGGCTCTGAGCCATCAGCCCAGAGCCCGACGTGGGGCTCGAACTCACAGACCGCGAGATTGTGACCTGGCTGAAGTCGGACGCTCAACCGACTGCGCCACCCAGGCGCCCCTAATTCTTTATATTTTTAACAACTGTTATCATGTATTACATTAGGAATTAAAGATAATCCTATAAGTGATTCTATCTAGGTCTGGTCTTTACAGACTCTAGTACACACTCAAGTTTTACTCACTTTGGATTCGGGCATAACATAAGCAAGTAGCCAGTGTTTACTCCGTGAAAGCACATTGTTTGGGGAAACATGGGAGCAGGGATGATGGAAGCAATTTGCAAAATCATTCAGCAGAAACTGGAGAACGTTGTCAATGAGTTGGAAAATTGTTCCGAACAATTCGTGATGAAGGCTGGCAGCAGGCTGAGCCTAAGAAAGTTAAACCACCTTGCTTTTTGTATGCCATTTACTGTCTGCTCTTTATAAGTGAGAGGTGAAATGATTAAAGTCTAAAATTTTATAAGCAGGCAAGTTTCCCATTCTTAAATAATGAGTTGAAACGTCACACACAAATAATTGCAGAGTATGAGGAATTGTATCTGAAACCTACACTACAAACATTTTGAAAAGTGAATTCAATTTAATTTTAAAATCCTGAAAGGTGAAGTTTTTTAAAAACGATTTTCATAGTTGATTTGTTTTCATAATTTTCTACCCAAAGGCTGGGTGAGCACCCTTTCCACCCCATCACTTAAAAACCTGTGAGAGTTCACACCGATGACTTCATCTTGTATTAGCTTCCTGTCTAAATATACCTCCGAACAAATTATTGCAGACAACCTCAGCGTGAAAACAGCTTTGTGAACAAACGCAATCTCTCAAACAACTGTGAACGAGCTGCACTCGAAAATTCAGTTCCTGTCGTTACTTTCCAAAGTCAAGGACACTTCACTAAGCCCCCTGGCCCTGATCACAAGAGAGAAAAAGGGCACAGACTGGCAGTAGAGAAGGTTTTGTCCTCAGGGCCCCGCTCATGCACACTCTCCTCTGCCCCATTTGGCTGGGAAGTTCGTTCTGTGTCTGCGGGGGTGCCCCATCCGCCGGGCCTGAAATCTCCCAGCACCTCTGTAGGGTTCTTCCGTGAAATGAGTACATTTTAAAAACCAGATCATATGAAGGGCTATTCAGGAAGGACAAGTCCATGCATGTTTTGAGAAAGGGAAAGAGTGTGCGTTCATGAAAAGGTCATAGACATTTCAAATTGCAGGGGATTATGAAAATCTTTGAATTCAATTTCCTTCTTTCAAAGCTGAAGAAACCAGCTCCCTGGGACCTGCTGTGTGACTGGCCAGAACCGAATGTTATTTTGTAGTCAATTTATTGCTAGACAGAAAAAAAAATACCTTCAGTACTCAGATATTTCTGGAACATTTTGGTGATACTGAAAATATGATTATATGAAAAATATAGTACATTCATAGTATATGCCTTATTAGGTAACAATAATAAGTGGCCATTTCTTGACATCTTTTTTTTTTTTTAATTTTATTTATTTATTTATTTGGGTGAGAGAGAAGGAGAGAGAGCATCCCAAGCAGACTCCACATTCAGTGCAGAGCCCCACTCAGGGCTCCATTTCACAAACCGTGAGATCACGACCTGAGCCGAAATCAAGACTCAGACACTTAACCGACTGAGCCACCCAGGTGCCCCATCCTCTGGTTTTTTTTTTTTTTTTTTTTTTTTCAACGTTTATTTATTTTTGGGACAGAGAGAGACAGAGCATGAACGGGGGAGGGGCAGAGGCAGAGGGAGACACAGAATCGGAAACAGGTTCCAGGCTCTGAGCCATCAGCCCAGAGCCTGACGCGGGGCTCGAACTCCCGGACCGCGAGATCGTGACCTGGCTGAAGTCGGACGCTTAACCGACTGCGCCACCCAGGCGCCCCTCCTCTGGTTTTTAACACTAAGATATAAACATTAATTTATTCATTCAGCAAGTATTTATTATCTGTTATTTGCCAGGCACTATTCAGATGCCGGGGGAAAACTGGGAACAAATGGCTATTGGAGAGTTTTGCACAGAGAAGTGATTTGATCTGACTTACAGTTTTAAAGGACCAGTCAAGTTGTGGTGTTGAAAATAGACCATGAGGCAGAGGTGAGAGGCTGACAAGGGTAGAAGCAGGAACACAGTTAGGAGGCTTTGCAACAGAGATAAGCAAGCGCCGTGGATTGCACCAAGGTGCCAGTGGAATGAATGACATTTTGAAGGAAGAGCCAACAGGATTTGCTAATGCACTGTGTGTGAATGTAAGAGAAAGGATGACTCAGGTAACTCCCCCCAGAATATTCGGCTTCTTAAAATATAGAGCTGAAAGAATTCAATTGCCATTAGGAAATTGAAATACGAAAAACCAGAAAGATAAGGATTGAGGGATACATTTTAGAGATGTATACATTTAGAGAGGGATACATTTTAGGGATGCCCCTGTTTGGGGCATATTGTTTGAAAACTCTAGAAGACCTTCAAGAGTGATATTAGCACAGTCAGACCTAGGAATATGGAGTTTAGAGAAAATTCTGGGTTGGATGTTTTATAACTTCAATTTTGAAGTGAAGATCTTAATTATAGCTAGTAATCACCCATAAAGGGTATAATAAAGCATTTCTTTATTATAGAGTGTTAGGAACCATTATATTTTATCGATTCAACGAGTACTTATTTATTAGGTACCAGGCGCTATTATAGGTTCTGGGGGACATAAAGATGATTATGGCCCTTGTAGTAGGTTTCTAGATCTGGAGAAGGAGGCAGAAAATAAGCAACAACAAAAATCTTCAATACTGCAATACTCCAGTGCTGCAAGAATTTGTTCAAGGTGCTAACATCATCACAGAAGCAGAAATAATGAACTCTGCCCAGGAAGTCCAGGGATAGTGTTTTAGCAGAGCCTGAAGGGTCGAATAAGAGGTTTACATACAGACAAAGGTGGGTTGGGCATCCCAGGCAAAGAAAACAGGCACATGTGTCTGGGGGCAGGGACGCACATCCTGGGACCCACAGAACGCCCTGTGGCTGAAGCCCAGGCTGTGGAGGGGAAGGTGGCTGTTAATAGCTGGGATGAAGAGAAGATCGTGGGTGTGGAGTGCGGAAGGTGCAATGAGCTGGGCTGCCCAGCTACTTCATAAAGGAAGAGGGGACGAACATGGGTGGGATGAGTAAAAACACACACGTGTGTGCCAAGCGGGGGCCGCCGTGCTCTGCTGAGCTGTGGTTAGCCTCCTGGCGGCAGAGGAGACGGCCCTGCTGTCAGGGAGGGAGGGACAAGTGCCAGAAGCTGGCACAGGCTTGAAAGGGGGCCCTTGGTGGGTTCTTTCCAGTTCCCGAGCCCCGGGACAGGTGCTGCGGGGGCTGGGCAGCGGAAGACCAGGCCCGCCCTGGGAAAGGACTCTGCCTCTGCCTGAGAGGCTGGAGAGCCGCTAGCTAGCTTTAATTCAAAAAGGGGCACAGTGAGCTTTTCCTGAGCTTCTCCTTCCCAGGAGACTTCAACAGGGAATGATCCTTCAACTTCAAGAAATTCATCTCATTTGGTAGAAATGCACCGATAGATCACAAGCCTATGCAAAGAGCTCGGGTACGGACATCTCTCAGATCCCATCCCACGAAAGGCTAACTACTCCTCTGTCATTTAAGACCAGCCTGGAAATGGGAGATTACTGTCCAGTCTCAGCCTTTGAGAGTCACAAAAGGAAAGCTCGTACTTAAGATATTTCAGAAACATGGAGCATCTGCAAATGTTTTATCAAATTTGAACAGGGTCAAGATTTAAACAAGCTCAATGTAAAGGATCATCTGTTAAAACTATGTTCTTTGTGACCTGTGTGTGTGTGTGTGTGTGTGTGTGTTTGTGGGTGTAGGTGTGGAACTGAGGGGATAAAGGAAAAATCTAGGATTATAAAAGAGAATATTCTCCCCTAGCCACGTTCCTCAGGAACCATTTTTCATGGACAGATGGAGGCATTTGTCCCTAAGACATAAGTGTGTGGTGTGGCTTACGTTATATACAAGACATGTAGGTACATTGTGCACAAATGAGCATAGCAGGCCCTAAAAGGGGTACAGAGGATGATGATAATGTTGTGGTGATTTTCCAGGGAAAGAAAAGACTTTTCCAGGGTGGCTTTCTGCTACTGGCTTTTAGGGTAGGGAGGGTGATCAATATAGCTTGTCATCAGGCTGTCCTGTTGATTCCTTCCCACTTCCTGTCCTTCAGAAAACAGCTAAGGAACATTACCCTCTTGTACAGGTTTCCAGAAATAACCAGCTAGAACTCTAAGTCATTTCATTATTCTGGGGGGAGGGTGTAAAGAAACAAGAGTACATGTACAAAGTCTCCATGTATATTGAGGTGTATGTATGCATATATGTAACATACATGAATGCACATGTACATATATATTCTGAGGATGAGCATCTATTTTTAAAAACATCCTACATATGATGTTTCCTGTGCCTTATGAACCAATCAAATGTCCCGACTCCACAATTATGGGAAGTCCAGTGGCCTTGCCAAGAGTGATCTGAATTTCTGAGGGTATTAGGTTAATATGGTTACCTCCTTTTCTGATCTCTTGCTTTGGCTAGACTGTTTTGTTTGTGGAGTTGCTGCCCTGAATGTGGGGAACCTGCTCCACACCATGTGAAACTAGCCACTGATTTCTTCTAGTTTCAGAGAGTTGCCACCCAAACCACTCACCCAGCATCTTTGAATGTGAAGGCAACTTTACTAAAACTTTGGAGGAAATGATGGCAAGTTTATATCAGACCAACTCATACAAATTTTAAAGCTAAATGAGCTTTCTCTGTCTCCTTAAAAGTCCCTGGGCCTCTCCATTTCCTTACTCATCCTTCTTATCTCTTTTCTTTTTCGTTTGCATCCTCTTCCCAAGAGCTTAAAAAACTTAAAATTAAGAAAAATTAATGTGATGGAGAATTTTGAGAATTCTACATCATGTTATGCAGAATAATTCACTATCTCCATCCTCTCCCTTGAAACACAGCTTCAAACTACATTGTTTACCCGAGACTCTGAGGAGGCTCTGATGCCCAGGTATGGCCCGGCCCTCCTTTGGCTGTGACCCCAAGCCACAGGCAATGACTAAGGGACGAGCAGTAGCTATCTCTGCCTCCTAAGATTACAGTTGATCGCAGTGTTCTTCTTTGTGCTTTTTCATAGTTTTCAAATTTTTAGCATACTTTTTATTCAGGTAAAAGTAATCAAATGCTTTAAAAATATTTTGGGCACTGGGGGGCCTGGGTGGCTCAGTCGGTTAAGCATCTACTTTGGCTCAGGTCATGATCTCACGGTTTGTGAGTTCGAGCCCCACATCAGGCTCTGTGCTGACAGCTCAGAGGTGGAGCCAGCTTCGGATTCTCCACCTCCCTTTCCCTCTGCCCCTCCCCCACTCATGCTCTCTCTCTCTCTCTCTCTCTCTCTCTTTCTCTCTCTCTCTCAAAAATAAAAAAAAAATTAATTAATTAATTAATTAAAATGTTTTGGGAAAATAAATCCAGGCTTTTGTGGAAAATAGTTTCCTGAAAGATATTTGTAAAGGGAATTTGACAGAAGCAGAAACTGATGCTAAGTGTGTGGGCTTGGAAACTTTTTCTATAAAGGGCCACAGGGTAAAGTATTTTAAGCTTTGTGGGCCACGTGGTCTCTGTCATAACTACTGGACTCTTCCACTGTTACCAGAAAGCAGCCACAGACAATGCACACCAAAAAATAAACATAGTTGTGTCCTAATAAAACTTCCCTTACAAAAGCAGGTGGCAAACCCTTTTGGCCCATGGGCTACGGACAGCAAGCCCCTGTGAAGAGGATGTATCTCTCGGTGATCAAGTTGTATATGTGCTTGGTGGGAGCATGAGTGAACACTCTTAAAAAAGAGGAAAGCTGAGATGATGTGTTTCTTTTGTTTCTTTTTAAACATGTGTTTATTTTTAAAATATCTTTCAGAAAGCATAGAAAGAAAAAAGTTTGGGTCTTTCAAAAAGCCACAGAAACTTAAAAAGTATCGGGATACTCAAGTGCTAGAGTCAATGAAAAAGAAAGTTGGAGTCGAGAAAAGATAGATCTGGAGAGAAAAAAACCTCTCTGGTCAGCGAGGAGGTAGCATGGGGCAAAGACTGCTGGCCATGGTCTCAGGAACCCAAGGCAGATGTCCAGCCTCTGCACAAACTATTTGATGACCAAATCAGTTAACCTCTCAGGAGCTTATGTCCCTTCTCATAAATGATGGTGTTCTACCCGATGAGTCATGAGTCTAGGACTCCATGAGAGATTATCTCAGAATCTTATGGGGAGCTAGGGATGGACACTGTGACATATTTTCCTTTTTTGTCCCTTAATATTTCATAAACGTATTGAGTGCTTCTGTGGGTCAGGTAGTTGCCCCTACATCATCTTATTTCACATCTCAATAACCACCACAGCTTTCTCCCTGGACATGTGCAGTTGAGCCTAAAGGTTGGGTGTCATTTTTAAGATCTTTTGATATAGATTGCAGCCTCTCGGAAGTTAAATGACTTACTTGGTTATTCAAACAATAACAGAATAGGTAGAACCGACAGTCAAACTCAAGGCCCACCATTTCAGGCTATAGCATCCACCCTGTTTAATCACAGCTACATACCTTCCTTTTTTCAGGAAAGGAAAAGTTGGACAAAAGGCAGGTGGGAACTTTCTTTTGAGACCACAGAGAGATGTCAGTAGGAAGTTTTCAAAGCACATGCCATAGGTACTATTGGGGGAAGTTTTTGATGGCAAGAGTGGGTTTAAATGTGAATTAAAGGAGCTTTTCTACATAGGCCTAAAAAATAGAAACTAAGGGGCACCTGGGTGGCTCAGTCGGTTAAGCATCTGACTCTTGATTTCAGCTCAGGTCACGGTCTTGCAGTTTGTGAGTTCGAGCCCCACATGGGGCTCTGTGCTGATGGTGGGGAGCCTGCTTGGGATTCTCTGTCTCCCTCTCTCTCTGCCCCTCCCCCATTTTCTCTGTCTCAAAAATAAATGAAACACTTAAAGAAAATAGAAACTAAGAATGGGAGAGGACTGGTTGTTGAAGAGAATGTGAAGGAGGATGCAGAAGTCAATGCCAATCCATTGCCTGAGTGACTATAAAGGGAGCGAAGGAGAGAGACCTGCATCCTGAGAGGTTTGTTTCCCACACCTGGGAAGGCTTTCCTGCACCTGTGGCGGTGCCTTACAAGGAACGGGCCGGTATACTTGGGACAAGCTGTGGTTTTCTGAAAGAGGATCCAATTCTGCATTCTTCTACTGCCTCCTGACCTCTTGTTAGTGCCCTAATGAAGACCAATAGGTCATTTCAGATCTCACAGTGGCAGGGCAGGGGAAAGAGGGGGTGGGATTCCCTGCTCATGGAAGGAAGTCGATACCATCTTTTAAGATGATTTCAGATACAGCAGAGGCCAGTGATAACCTTTTGCTTTTGATTACTGACCTTTTGAGTGAAAGAACTGGTTGGTTGTAGCTTAGCCCGGCTTTTTGTTGAGAAACTTATTCTAGCTTTTCTCTCACGTGTGTGTGTGTGTGTGTGTGTGTGTGCATGTGCACACATGCTTTCTAGTCACAAAATGCCCTTTTACTGTCACTGGTGAATGCAAGAGAGACCATTAGAGGAAACTGCATTCTCGCTTTGAGGGAGACAGGTCTGGTGGACAGAGAGACCTTAGGTCTTTTCTGCTGATGATTTTTTGGAGCATCTGGACAAGGATCTACATAGTCAGAAGAAAAGTGAATCAAGGCAAGATGAACAAAACAAGCACACGGGGATGGAAGATGGGTGAAATCAGGCAAGAGGACAGTCATCCCAGCCAACAGAGCCGTAAGCCTTGTCCCAGTTTCAACTTCAGACATTCTGCTGATGGTCGTGGGTGAGGTCAGCAGGTCTGTCAGTCCAGCCTCTCTCTGCTGTCTTATCTGTTCCCTCACCAAATTTTCCCATGAGAAAGAGATGGCTTGCATTGACAGTTCAGGCATTTTTACTGGCTGAAATCACCACTGTATCAACATAAAAAGTTATGTCTGCTTTTTGGAGCCATTTTAGTGGATCTTGCCTGCCTGTCAATTTAGGATGAGCATTCATGCCTGAGGACAAGTCTCTATTTTAATATTGTGTGTTTTAAGAACTCAACTCATCATTATGCTTCATCAAGCCTTTTGTGATAGAAATCAGGCAAGCAAGGACATCTCTGAGCTGACTGGGCCACTCAGGGGACACATTTGTATCAGTCACATTAAAGGTGTTTAACCAGGGGCGCCTGGGTGGCTCAGTGGGTTAAGCATCTGACTCTTGATTTCGGCTCAGGTCATGATGTCATGGTTTGTGGGTTTGAGCCCTACATTGAGCTCACTGACAGTGTGGAGCCTACTTGGGATTCTCTCTCTCTCTCTGCCCTTCCCTAACTTGTGTGCTCTCTCTCCCTCAAAATAAATAAACTTTTTTAAAAAAGGTGTTTATCCAAAGTGTTTAAAATTGGGAGAGAATGAACAGGTAGCCAAATATGTTTAGGTGGGTATATCCTAACTGTGGAGAAGTGGATAAGTCCTGGCTAGAAGTTGTCTTTGGCAAACTGAAAGGGGAAAAGTGATCTCACCTATAGAAAGGGTCCTGCTGAGTGTCGACTCCCTTAGTGGGACCGAGGAAGGCACAGGACAAGGAAAGGCATTTAATGCTTTCTTGGAAGCTTTCCAACCATTTGCTGTCTTTTCAATCCCCCATCACCTTCTCTTCTCACAGATCTTCCTAAAGCTTCCATTTTCTACATTAACACCCAGGGCCATGTGCTTACCTTCCCTTACTTGCTTTCTTTTTCTTTAAGGTGCATCTGTAATATAACGTCAGCTTAGACCCTGTGACCCCCAAATTCCTCCATTTCATCAGTTCTCCCTGAGTCTGTTGGACATCAAGGTTAAATTGGAGAGAGGACTAAACCAAAATTCTCTGAGGAGAATTTCTTCCATGGTTCCTAAATGCCATACAATATAGCACATTTTAGGAGAAAGGTAGCTTCTAGTTTTAGTGATTGTTTTGTGTTTACAAAACACAACTGCTTATATGCAAGTTCTGAAGAAAAGATGATGTGGTTGCCCTTAAGCTATGGTCAAATATTTATAGGCTTATTCTGAAGTGTACTGAAATTATGGTTACTCCAAAGGAAAAAATTAGAAGAAATAAGAATAAATATTTTGACTCAACATTTAAAAAAAAGCCTTTACTACCTTGAAAAGTACTAAACCTCCCAGCACTGGAAATGTTTAAGCAAACTGGCAAATGGGTTGTATAAATTAGGGAAAGCTAAGCGGAAGCAACACATACACCCAAAAGATTCGGTGACTTGAAGAACAAGATGTTTTTGTTTGTTTGTTTCTGTTCTCTTTTTGTTTCTTCATGTAACAGTCCAAGGCAGGGATTGAGGGATGCAGGCTGATGACTATTTTAGCATTCCAGGGTTGTTCTGGATGTCACCATCTCAGGGTCCTGGAAAGGGGAAAGAGCATGAAGAACCACACAGGGGAAGTGGCCCATACCCCACCATCTTGGTAGCATTGGCCATAACCAACTGTAAGGAGGGCTGGGACATAATGTCCTACCTATACCTGGCTAGTCACAGCCTCACTCAGCACTTCGAACAGTGAGTGGATAAGAGGAGGAATGGATTTGGGTGGGCAGCTGGAAATCTCTGCTGTAGCAAACAGAAGCGCGGCACTTGGTGTCAGGCCAACAAAGTTTGAGTTGTGGTGCATCATTTCAATAGCAGGGGTACCTTGAGGTGAATCATTTAACATCTCTAAAGTTGTGTTTCTTCATCTGGAAAATGGAAGAAGGAACCTTAGCAACATCTATCTTACCTATGTGAAGACAAAAAGGAAAAATCAATACATCTGAGAGCACTGGGGTTATTAGGCCAGCTCTGTGATGGTGGCTGTTGTTGTTTTAGTCGGAATCGTGAGTGTAGGTATACACAAATGGTAAGCATCAACAACACCCTCTATGTCTGTGAACGATAACAAATCCAGTAGATTTAAAATGCAGCATGAGGATTTTCGATTCGAAAACAGAACGACTTGCACATGGACGTCAGAAATGAGAGATGAAAGGAGGATAGATAGGCATGAACTATTGAAGAGGACTGTAGAGTTTCTTTGTCTAGATAACCTTCAAAGAAGATGAGACTCTCGGGGTGCATGGGTGGCTCAGTCAGTTAAGCGTCTGACTCTGGCTCAGGTCTTGATCTCACAGTTCATGAGTTCGAGCCCTACACTGGGCTCTCTGCTCTGCTCTCAGGAAGGGTCTGCTTTGAATCCTCTGTCTCTGTCTCTCCCTTTCTCGTTCTTTCTCTCTCTCACATACACAAAAATAAACAAAAACTCTAAGAGAGAGAGAGAAGATGTAACTCTTGTTTCCTTGGGGGTGGGTTTGAAAAAAACTTCAGGACTAAAAAGAGGACTCTACCAGATGATCATTTCTCCAAGCCTTTTCTAGACCTATTTTTCTTTTTCTGGCATTAGCCCATTCAAGCATCACCAAATATAAGGCACAGCTGAACATTTTTAACAGAAACACATAAAGTTGTCTATCTTTCCTGATTTCACTATAGTATGGAAGAAAGGAAAGAGGTATTGCAGGCTGGAAAGCTGGAGATATTTGTACACCATTCATCAGTAGTGCTAAGGAAAGTGCTTGGAGAGAACTGAAGGTTTGTGTGTTCTCCCTGGGCCTTGCTGTTTTTAGCATGGCTTTACAAAAAAAAAAAAACCATAGAACTCAGTAAATAATTGATTGCTTTCCAAGCAGAGATGGAAGGACACAGAAAAAGTATGGAAATGTATAGTCTCATATTCGTTCATTTGTTCATTCATGACACAATTATGTCCCTGGTACGTGGAATATATCAATGAACTAAACACACAGAGAGCTTATATTCTAGTTGGTGAGATATACAATGAGCAAAAGTTATAACAAATAAATTGTATATGCTAGAAAACCACAAGTGCTTTGGAAAAGAAAATGGTGGAGGATAGTAAGATTTGGGGGTGGTGATGAAGAGATTGTGATTTTGAATAGGATGGTCCAGGTAGCCCTCACTGAAAAGGCAGTATTTGAGCAAAGGTTTGGAGGTGAAGGATCTGGGTATATACAGATGTGTAGAGAAAGTATGTTCCAGAAAGTATGTTCTGGGTAACAGGATCAGCAGGGCAAGGGCCTGAGACGGGGACATATTTGTGTCACATTTGCCAGGCTATTGCGGGGAAGGCCACCAGATGTGATGCTCTCAGCTACCTCCCAAAGGTCATCCTCTTCCCTTGGGCAAGAATGAGAATGAGAACCAAACGGAGGAGAATAACCAGGAGTTTTTTCTTGGACAAATAAAGAATGAGGAATACAAATTTTTTATCAGGATTATCAAACTGTACAGAAGGAATATCTTTAATTTTAGAATAGATGTCTTTAAATTCCCATTTTAGAACCATATTGTAGAACAAGAATTAGGTCATTCTTATGTTCATAATATCTTTCCTTGCTTAGCCAGTGAATTTCTCTGAGAGGCAGCATAATGTTATGAAAGAAACCTAGATTTGGGGGGCCAGTCTTTAATCAGTTCTATCTTGACCGCTCCACTAACTAGCTGTGTAAGTTACTTAACAGCTTTAAGCCTCGATTTCCTGGCTATTAAGAGAGGAGCAATCACCCTGGATGAGTGAAATAGCATGCAGAAGATAAATACCACAGTGTCCACCCCATAGAATGCGAATGATCCAACGAACGTTAATTTCTCCTTGAAGCAGGGGACTCAGTGGTGATGTGGGATGGCTGCTTTCTGCTATCCTTGAAAAGGAGCCCTTCTCATGGAAACACTGGCCCTTAGATATGAAATGCAGTTGGCAAATGCTGAAAGAAGATACTTTGCTTTCCATTCCAACACACTTTGGGGCTCCTTCTGAAAGCTTGGTGACCTCAAGCACCAGACCTCTGATGAAGAACCGTCCGTGAGAATTTGGTACAAGGATGAGAAGAATCATCTCATGAAAAAAACCTATTCTTATGACGTCTTCAGCCCTAACTCAAAGTCCTGTGGTTGCCAGTAGATCAAATAAAGCCTGGGATAAAATAAAATCTCTATGGAGATTTGCTTGTAGAAGCCAACTTGCTAGAAGGTTACCTTTCTCAATGATTTTATAGTCTGGTATTTTTATTGATGATATTTCAGTTATAAATTACATTACAAATTTGTCTAACACCATAGTAATGGCTCAAAGCTCTTCCTAATTATACAAGATGCTGTGAAGAATCATAAGGTGATTTCAAATACTTTGATTAAAATGACGTTCACAGAATTGACATTTAAATGACTAATTTAGCTCTTCTTCCATTCTCTAAGTTCATCTGTATTTCGTGTTGTATGTGAAAAGATATGTGGAGAATTTCAGAAGCAAATCATCACCATCAGCAGCAGTCTATAAAATTAAATCTTCACTGTTCAAAGAAAAAAATCCTGTTGCATATAGACAACTTTATTTTTAAATGATATGAACATATTATTGGATTGGAGTACACTACTTTATAACATTCTTTGATTTTCTTCAGCATTCCCCCACAGTAATTTATACCTTTGTGTCATGTAGAACAGCAGAGGGAAGTGCATTTTGGAGTTTAAAAGTTCTTGGTTTGGGGGTACCTGGGTGACTCAGTTGGTTAAGCATCCGACTTCAGCTCAGGTCATGATCTTGTGGTTTGTGGGTTCGAGCCCCACATCAGATTCTGGAGCCTGCTTCAGATTCTGTGTCTCCCTCTCTCTCTGCCCCTATCCTGCTAACGTTCTCTCTCTCTCAAAAATAAATAAACATTTAAAAAAAGTTCTTGGTTTTATTCTCAGAAAAACTAGTTTGATCTTGGGCAAAAGAGCCTCAGCTTTCTCAGTTGTAATACAGGGATGACTCATAGGATTGTTCCAGATTTAAGATGAAAATTTTCGGAAAACATCTAGTATTGGGATTTGATATGTACACAGAGTAAAATGATTACCATGATAAGTTTAGTTAACATCTATCCCTGCATATAGTTACAATTATTTTCTTGTAATGAGAACTTTTAATATTTACTCTCTTAGCAACTAAGAGAGCAAATCTCTTAGCAAATATATGCAACATAGTATTAGTTGTTTTTTTTTTAAGTTTTTGTTTTAAGTCCAGTTAACATACATTGTTTATATTAGTTTTAGGTGCACAGTACAGTGATTCAACACTTCCATACATCACCCAGTGCTCATCACAACAAGTGCACTCCTTAATTCCCATCACCTATTTAATCCATCCCCCCCAGGCTCTGGTAACCATAGTTTGTTCTCTGTAGTTAAGAATCTGTTTCTCTTTCTCTCTTTTTTTCCCCTTTGCTCATTTGTTTTGTTTCTTATGTTCCACATATGAGTGAAATCATACGGTGTTTGTCTTTTCTCTGACATATTTCACTAAGCATGTATTCTCTAGCTCCATCCAAGTCATTGTAAATGGCAACATTTTATTCTTTTTTATGGCTAAATAATATTCCATTGCATACGGGGTTTTGCACGTGTGTGTGTGTGTATACACACATATATACATATACATATATATGTATTTATTGTGTATCTATATATAGATGGACATTTGAGCTGCTTCCATATCTTGGCCATTGTAAATAATGCTGCTATAAACATAGGGGTGCATGTATCTCTTTGAATTAGTGTTCTTTCCTTTTCTTTTCTTTCTTTCTTTCTTTTTTTTTTTTTTTTTTTTGTATTTGGGTAAATACCCAGTAGTATGATTCCTGGATCATAGGGTAGTTCTACTTTTAACCTTTTGAGGAAACTCCATACTGTTTTCCACAGTGTCTGTACCAGTTTGCATTCCCACCAACAGTGCACGAGGGTTCCCATATAACACAGTATTGTTAACTAAAGTCACCATGCTGTATATTACATCCCTAGGATTCATTTATTTTATAACTGGAAGTTTGTACCTTTTGACCACCTTTACTCATTTCCCCCACCCTCTACTCCCTGCCCCTGGCAACCACCTGTCTGTTCTCAGTTTCTATGAATTTGTTTTCTTTTTTTTTTGACTCCACACATAAGTGAGATCACACAGTATTTGTCTTCCTCAGTCTGGCTTATTTCACTTAGTATAATGCCCTCAAGTTCCATCTGTGTTGTCACAAATGGCATTTGTGTCTCATGCCTGAATAATATCCCATTATATATGTACCACATCTTTATCGTTCATCCACCAATGGACACTCATGCTGTTTCCATGTCTTGGCTATTGTAAATACTGCTGCAATGAACATGGAGGTGCAGATACATCTTCAAGTTAATGTCTTCATTTCCTTCAGATAAATTCCCAGAAGCAGAACTGCTGGATCATACATAGATAGTAGTTCTGTAGTTCTTTTTTAATTTTTTAAGGAAACTCCATACTGTTTTCCATAGTAGCTGCACTAATTTACATTCCCACCAACACTGCACAAAGATTCCTTTCTCCACATTCTCGCCAGCACTTGTTATCTCTTGTCCTTTTGATATCCGCCATTCTGACAGGTGTGAGGTGATACCTCATTGTAGTTTTGATCTTCATTTCCCTGATGATTAGTGACGTCGAGCACCTTTTCATGTGCCTATTGGCTGTCTGAATATCTTCTTTGCAAAAATGTCTATTTAGGTCCTTTCCCATTTTAAAATTGGATTATTGGTTTTATTTGCTCTTGAGTTGTATGAGTTCCTTATATATTTTGGATAGTAACCCCTTCTCAGATATGTGGCTTGCAAATATTTTCTCCCATTCCATAGATTGCCTTTCCACTTTGTTTTGTTGATTATTTCTTTTGCCGTATAGAAGCCTTTTAATGTAGTCCTGCTCACTGATGACATTATTAAAGGAAACCACCAACAAAGAAGTAAATAAAAGAGGCCATTCATGGAGCAATGTTAATAGTATCATGAACCAGAAGTGATTAATCCAATTCTGAATAGCTGTGGTCTAGTACAAAATAAAAATAAAGAAAACTAGCTAATAAATCATCATATTAAAAAGAAGTCTAGTGGCAGATTGATGGATTTTCCTAACAAGGACAGGCTGCAAGTACCATGATCAAAGTGTCAGCTTTACCTTGTTGGTCTGTGGGGAAACTTGTTCTAATGACCTCATATAGCACTTGGCAGACTTCAAGCAAGGATTCAGAGCACAGGTGGCAAAAGCAAAAGTGCCCGGGACGTGCTACCTACCCCTGCACTGAGCACCCAAGCAGGAGTCTTGTTCACAGGAATAGGATGCTTTATCAGGGCACCCAGGGCAGAGGCTGGACCATTGGACTATTTTGGAGACAGTCTATTCCCAACTCCTGTATATACAAATTCTCTAACTAGGAAGATTTTTCAATTACCAAAATGCAACCACAATCCTCCTCTGGGCTGATAATGTTCTAAGCACTAGACAAAACGGAAATGCTTCTGAGCTGGGCTAGACCACAAAGGGCTGGTCTCAGACCGATGAAGCCTGAGAGTAATCTCCAGACAGGTCGAGGGTCACTTTCACTTCAGTTTACTACAAAACCAGCAATTTTATTTTTAGTATTCTCTTGCTCTACTTTATGGTTTTACCACAGGCACACATATCCCTGAACAAAATGATTATAATTGCTTATCTTTTTTAAAAAAATGTTTATTGGGGCGCCTGGGTGGCTCAGTCAGTTGAGCATCTGACTTCAACTCAGGTCACGATCTCGCGGTCCGTGAGTTCCAGCCCCGCGTGGGGCTCTGGGCTGATGGCTCAGAGCCTGGAGCCTGCTTCGGATTCTGTGTCTCCCTCTCTCTCTGCCCCTCCCCCGTTCATGCTCTGTCTCTCTCTGTCTCAAAAATAAATAAACGTTAAAAAAAATTTTTTTTAAATGTTTATTTTGAGAGAGAGAGAGTGAATGGGAGAGGGGCAGAGAGAGAGGGAAAAAGAGAATCCCAAGCAGGTTCTGCACTGTCAGCCCACAGCCTGACTCGGTGCTTGAACTCATGAACTGTGAGATCATGACCTGAGGTGAAATCAAGAGTCAGGGGCTCAGTTGACTGAGCCATCCAGGCACCCCTATAATTGCTTATCTTCACACTAGGTTTATTTATTTTGTTTATTGTCTCTCTTCCCCTGCCAGATAGAAGCTCTCAAAGGGCAGAGATTTTTACCTTTTTGTTTATTTCTATATTTCTGGTGCCTTGAACAGTGCCTGACATATAGGAGGTTCTTTTGAATCTATTAATGAACCAATATGAGTGAAAGTCATTCCTAATGTCCCTCATTCCTCATGGACACCCACCGGAACATCTGTGTGAACTTCAGCATCTGTGGAGAAAGGACTTCATTAGGTCACAAGAGCCTAGCCCTTTTTGCTGCCAGTAGTCAAGGATTTGCCCTATTAACTGAAGAAAAATTCTTGCTGCATTAACTGAAGAAAAATTCTTGGTGGGTAGGTTTCCTATTTATTGCCTGGCTGTAGACAAACCACCAGTCCCATGGTGGCCACACACAGCTGCTCACTACTCTCTATGGTAAGCTGCCACATCTAAGCTCACCCATTCTAAAACCTCTATATATGGCGCCCCTTCTTCCTGTCATTTCTAAGACAGAGTCAGATGGTATCCTTGTACAAATGGCCTCCTGACGTGCATGGGCTCACTGCCTGATTCCTGTGACCTGGAGGTCCAGGGGCCCCTGATAACACTCCTCCCTAGACTGGCCTCAGGCTAATCTGAGCAAGAAAGGAGAAAGAAGGAAACAAGCTCACTAGACCATTGGTCTCTATGACCTATGAGAACAGAAAACAAGATTACAAAACTGAATCCAGGGATCCACCTTGGGTTACCTTCTTGCACTCTCTTACACAGCTTGATGTGGCCTTACTTCCTGCACTCTTTTAGATCTTTTTCCTTGCCCTTGAAGTCATAGGACATGAAGTTCCTCTATCAGATGACAGCTCTGTCCTCTCTTCTCACATGGCCCCACTTCTTGCCTTGCTTTGTCTAGGCTGCACCTAATTGATGCCCAGAGACCATGAAGGCCAGTGCCAAGTTCAGCAGAGAGTAAAGCCCTGACCTAAAGTTTGCAGGAGGCACACTTTCCTCAGTCTCATAGTGTTTTCAGAACTAACATCTTGCATACTTTGGTGGAATAGCTGAGACAACCCAGAACTGTGAAATAAAAAATAACTTCCATCCAGACACATTCTTCTGAATAAGGATGCACTGGGATGCACAAGGATACATTTTTGGTCTCAGAAAGTCATTTTTTTTTCTTTTTCATAGTACCCTAATTTCCCACTGATTTCTCACAGCCCAGAATAAAGACCTAATGAACCAGGGGGACTTTCTGTACATACTGAGCGAGTGTACAGAGATGAGGAATATTTATAATCCATCAGATTGAAACAGACAAATTCATTTGAACAAGCTAACTGTCCCCTTGTGATAAGGGAGCCAACTTGTTTCGTGGGGTTGCCATTTTACTTCTAAAAGGGCATCTGTACTTCAAAAGGATTTTGTAATTCATGAGCCACCTCTGTTTCCTCCCGTCTTGGGTGAAGTCACTATGCTATCTTTATAACTTCATCATCATTTTCCAAGTAACACACTCAGCAGCTATAAACAGAACATCACGGAAAGTCAAACCCACATAACTGGTAGGGAAATTGGATTAAACATGGGTCTATAATCACGGTCAAAAGAATGACCACAGTGAAAATTAAGGAGAAATATTTCCATTGTCTTTAGTGTTATTCTGCTGCTTAATGAACATTTCTTCCAGGTAATAGCAACTGACTCCCAAAGTAAGATGATGATTTATGAATTTTCTCCCTAAGGAAATTGGTTACTGACAAGGAGAAGCTTCCAATTTGCCTACAAAAATAATTTGGTGTAACTTGCAACTCGTGCAGATGCAATGGAAAGATGAGAATTCTCTCTAGAACAGACTCTCATTCTCGCTTTGGTTTCCCTGCATACTCTTCATCCCAACACACATTAGTTATAAACAACTCACTTGACAACATTAGCTCTTCTTTCCCTGACTACTTGCAGTTGTTCTCTGAGCCCTTCCAATGTATCCATTTGGGCCACAATAATTGCAGAGCAAGATATCTCGGAGGTAGATCAAACATGAAATGACATCTTTCTGACCTCGTTCTGGCCTTCTCCCTGGAAGTAGAATAGGATTTGCTTATTAACAAGTCTTTGAGCTTTCATATTATCTTTCTTTGAATTTTGAAGAGTCATTCTGCAGCAAGCTGCTTTGATTTTTATTTAATTGACATACCTATTTGAGTTCTTGGTTTTAACTGGTGATGTGACTTTATTATTTTTTTGTTCCTCTACAACCATATATTACTAATTTAATGTGATGCGGTTTGTGTTTGATCTACCATGGGAATAAATTTGGTATGGATTTTTTAAGTTAATCTAGAAGAAGATAAATGATGAACAAATTTTCTCTCCCATTTCGGTGTAGCTAAACTGGTAGCCAAAGAAAGTGAGTTGTTATGAATTCAGAGCACAACTCTATACTTTGTATTTAAAAATTGAAAAGAAAGGGGCACCTGGCTGGCTCAGTCGGTAGAGCATGTGACTCAAAGCCTCAGGGTCATGAGTCCAAGCCCCACGTTGGGCATGGAGTCTACTTAAAAAATAATAATAATAATGATAATTAAAATAAAATAAAAATAGAAAAGAGAGGGAGGCAATTTGCCCTACCAAAAGTAGAACTTGGATAGTCAAGTTCTTGATGGGGACCTTTTGAGTCCAGACAGGTAAATATAGAAATTACCCAAGGTGAGGAGTGATTGGTGAGTATAGATTTGAAAGCAGAAGAGCTGGGCAATACAAGCTGGGTTATTAAGACCATTATTAACAATTATATGGTATAAACTTGCAATTAAATATATCAAAACCAAATATAACACTCAAACCTCACCATTACCTAATCGTTTTACTACAGTTAACTATTATCGATGCTCTCAACATGTAATTGACATGTATCACAACTGTGTGGTAGAAATACTATATAGTGACACAGCATTGTGTGCTGATGTGAGCTTGGTAGCTTGAAATTGACCTTGTTGGAGTATTTATACCTAAAAAGTTGGCATATGCTACAAATCATCATTTTATTTCTCTCCAGATCTCCAGTTTTTTCAAACATTTACATAGCACACTACTACCTAACAGCTAAGAGTCTTGCTATTGCAAAACATAAGTAGATCTGTGGGGAGCCTGGATGGCTCATTCGGTTAAGTGTCCAACTTCGGCTCAGGTCATGATTTTGCAGTCAGTGAGTTTGAGCCCCATGTCGGGCTCTGTGCTGACAGCTCAGAGCCTGGAGCGTGCTTCAGATCTGTGTCTCCCTCTCTGCCCCTCCCCTGCTCATGCTCTATCCCTCTCTGTCTCTCAAAAATAAATATTAAAAAAAAAAAAAAGTAAATAGATCTGAAAGGACAATCTGGAGACCTGATTGCTGTAAATGCTTTTTATTTTTTGTTATTTATCACCCTTTCCCCATTCATCTTGTACCATCATTCCTTTCTCTGTGGAATTATCTCTTTCTTATTCTATGCAGTTGGGCCAAAGGGTGGGGGTACAAAGACTTCAGCCCTCCCTGGCCTCAGCAGTGGGCTCATGACTTAGGTCAGACCAAACATGATATTCCAGAGCACTGGCTAGAATGACTAGTTCTGGCATGAACACAGGAGGTGAGCTGGGACCAAGTTCTCCTTAAAATGTAATTGATGGATGCTGGCTGGAATTAGGAGCTGTGATCTTTCCCATAGGTGATAGTATGTAGGCAGAAGCAGAGCCTTACAGACACTGTTTGGAATTTGTTTGAAGCCAGATAGATGCCCTTTGGACTTTTCAGGTACCTGAGCCTTTCTTGTATGACCAATAAGTATTTATTTTATCTTGGAGTAACTCTGATTGGTAAAATGCCATATAATAAATATGACATATTTGTATGGAAAGCACTGTTGGTACTTTTGGGTTACAGTGATAGAGATGCACTAAGGGATTACAACTTGATCCACCCTGTGACCAGATCTGTAGACCAACAGGACATTCTTTAAAAGGGGTCTTTTTTTTTTTAATTTTTTTTCAACGTTTATTTATTTTTGGGACAGAGAGAGACAGAGCATGAACGGGGGAGGGGCAGAGAGAGAGGGAGACACAGAATCCGAAGCAGGCTCCGTGAGTTCCAGCCCTTCGTCAGGCTCTGGGCTGATGGCTCGGAGCCTGGAGCCTGTTTCCGATTCTGTGTCTCCCTCTCTCTCTGCCCTTCCCCCGTTCATGCTCTGTCTCTCTCTGTCCCAAAAATAAATAAACGTTGGAAAAAAAAAAGGGGGGGGGTCTTATTGCTTAAATGTCCATCAACTGATGAATGGATAAAGAAATTGTGGTTTATATACACAATGGAATACTACTTGGCAATGAGAAAGAATGAAATGTGGCCTTTTGTAGCAACGTGGATGGAACTGGAGAGTGTGATGCTAAGTGAAATAAGTCATACAGGGAAAGACAGATACCATATGTTTTCACTCTTATGTGGATCCTGAGAAACTTAACAGAAGACCATGGGGGAGGGGAAAGAAAACAAAAAAAGTTAGGGAGGGAGCCAAACCATAAGAGACTCTTAAAAACCGAGAATAAACTGAGGGTTGATGGGGGGTGGGAGGGAGGGTTGGGTGGGTGAGGGGTATTGAAGAGGGCACCTTTTGGGATGAGCACTGGGGGTTGTATGGAAAGTAATTTGACAATAAATTTCATATTAAAAAATAAATAAAAGGGGTCTTATTGTATCTATCAACAAGAATTTTGTGTAAATTTATGAGATTGTATTTAAAAGACTAAATATTGTATTTGCTTGATACTTTAAGTTCATGAAAGATAAGGAAAAGGCAACATCTCTTATCACATCCCCAGGACTTCAGCAAGCCTTGGGTGGCATATAGTAAGAAATTTCTCAGGAAATCTTTGTTGAGAGAAGAGCTGTCTCCTGAACACTGCGTTCAGCCTGACCATGGCGATGATTCAGCAGTTTTATGCAATACCCTGCAGCTTTCTTTGTGAGAAAAGCATATGGACAACGCTGTTTGATATGAGGCAGAGTAAGCAGATTCAATAAATAAAGAAATTCTAGCTCATCAATATGCTGATTGACCTTGAGAGTTGGAGTTCTTTCTGTATAAACCAGATTTCCCATTTCTAGGTCTCGGGGCTCAAAGGAACCAAGCAAGAGATATACCCAATCCTGTTTTATAACAAGCAAAAAAAAGAAAAAAAAAATGTTAATCTATTGGCTGTTTACAAAGTAATTTAAAGCTAAAAGCTAAGCTTTTGAAGTTTCATAAACATTTTTCTAATATATCTTGTATCTCCCAGAGCAACACCCAACGAGAATGCTTTCGTCCAAAACAAGTGCAGTGTCCTCATTGTGGTTGGAAGCTGTCGGTGGGAGGGGAGGCATTGCTTCCCCTTCACGTTTCTGTAGAGATGAAGGAGCAGAACTGGAGGGGAATACTTCTGGGTCTTCTCTCTGTCTCTTTATTCATTCTTCCTCATTGGAATAAAAACAGATTTGTTTAGCAAGACAGAGAATAATCTGACATGTATTTACAAAGCTGACCAGGGTGGGGATGAGGCATAGCATTGAAATGCCAACAATATACCAGTCTCTCTTTCAGCTGGCTCTCTCTGTTCTACTGGCCACTGGGTTATTAACGTCATAATTCTCTGTACGGGTGGTTGGGGAAAATGTGTGCTCTGTGGAAATAGTTCTCCCTACAGATAAAGAACAAGTCCCAGACTGGGAAGAAAGGAGGAAATTCTGACCTTCACCTTCATGTAAGCCTTAGCTTCACCATCTAACATCATTTATCAAAGGCTGCCAAGCCAACAAGGCTGACCCTACCGCAAGGTGCATTTGACTTCTTTTTGCCTGTGTTCACTGGTTAAGAACCCAGAAGTAGCATCTCCGTGTGATTAGCATTCTAGGCACTAAATACCCACATAGGAATTTGGGCAAGGAAAACTTATACCTAGACAGAGGAAGTAGTATTTGGAGGGCAAAAATCCATATGGGGAGCCCAAAATTTTAGAGTGCCTCCTGCAGCTGGTGCCCTTATGGTTTTTGGTGACAAAATGGTTCAGCCTCACAAGCTTCAGTGCTGGAGTATTAATTACAGCTTTGCCTAGTAACTTACGGCACAGGTCCAGTTTGTTTGGAGAGAAGAGGATTCGTTTTGGAATCAGGATAGGTTTTTCTAGAACCTAAAACTAGGTTAGAGGAAACGTTCTTGTGTGTAGATTCACTCCTGTATTTGAGAGAAAGTCTTTCCGGGATCTCAGACCAGAGTGATGGCTTGACTTCTTTAGGGGCCTTAGAGGACAAGGTCCCCACTGCATCTTGGTAAGGCTTGTCACAGGGCCATCAGAACCTCTGAAGATAGGCATAAGTATGAAAAATAAGTTTTAGTAAAATTATTTTTACATTTCATTGGCTAACCAGGAATGTAGCTATAAAACAAATGGTATTTATGTGAGCAAATGATAATCAAAGTGGTGGTGTTATAGTTGCTGGGGCTGCTATTTGGGAATTTTGAGTTTCAGGGCTAAGACCAAATTCTGTTCCTCCTTTACTTTACTTTGAACTACAGAACCAAGGATGGAGATGAGGTTTTAAGGAGGTAAGCTGAAATGGCTTAACCATAGGAATTTAGAATTATTGCTACCATGTTGCTTCAATTTGGCTCTGAATTAATTACAAGCCCTGAACATGACAGTGTACTTCCTATGGTCAGGAAAAATATATTTTATCAATAAAGAAAGAAGCATGGACCCTTTATGAAAATATACCGACTTTTGATTTGAAAGTAGTAAGAAAGCCCAGTGGAGCTACGATATCCTAAAGAGGGATCAAGCCAAAGACATTAAGTATCTGGCCAACAGACTATGCAACCCAAGTATCACTAGCCGTATAGGAAACAAGTATCACTTTTTTGAATCTATGAAAGCCTTGTACAAACTCCAAGGCAGGACTCTCTGATAAAAGCTAGGTTGGAATACATCATATCAGTTGGGGCTTAAGTGGGTTTTCTAGTGATATTATGAATCCAGTTAAAAGAATCCTCACACTCTCAGGACTGCCTGAAGCGACAGGAGGACATTTGAAGAGATTCTGAATGCTACAAAAGGAAGGACCATCTGCCATGGAACTTGACCCCATCCAGATGTGCTTATGGCTTGAGGACAGAAAGCAAAGGAGCATCTCCTGTCCCTGGATCCAAAGTGAAGGGGAGAGAAGAAATGCCAAACAGATGGAATGAAAGAAAATGAATGGGTAGAGCCTGAATCTTGTTTCTGGGGCCCAGTTATTCTCCCACCAGCCAATTTGGCTCAAACTCAACAGATGTCAAGTTCTAGCCAGACTGCCCCCTCCTTCTCTCAGGGGGAGAGGGGAGAAGATGGAGAGGAGCAAAGTTTCCCATCATAGCCCTTATCCTACTAAGAAAAGGGGACAGATCTCTTCTTCTGTGGAAATAAGACTCCTAACAAGACTTCACGACAGAAAAGGATTTGGATTAGCTGCAAAGACAGGGTTTGAGTGTTTCACAGGGGAGAACAATAGTCCAGAGCACAAAGGCAGGACAGGGTGACAAACCCAGGCAGGTGCAGTCCTGCCAAGTGATCTGCACTTTCCTAGAGCTCCTGTCCCGGGGGGAACTAGGTGACAGGACCCAAGTCTGATTGTAATACGTCTGCAAACGTGGAGGTCATTTTGAAAGAGAAGGTTCAAATGACTCGTGGATACATGAAGTTACCACCAGAATTTACAGTATTTAGGGCAGCAGAAATAATTTCAACGCAATCTCTATTCCATAAGCAGAAGTTTCCTAAAGGGTCTCCAAGTCTTACCAGTTGAAAATTAGACAGCTATTCCCCAGTCATCCCAAACCCTAAAAATGTGTCCCTTTAATCAAGTTTGCCCTGAAGCTGGCATTGTGCAAAAATCTGGCATTTGGGGAACAATGAGTCCCCAGTAATTCTGTACAAAGCTATAGTGCTTCCACAGGAACTGTTCATGTGGTATTAAAAATCAACTAAGACTTTAACATTAATTTGCAATTCATTGTTATACTGCCCAGAAAGAAAAAAAATGCAGAAAACACATTTCCTGGTACCAGACCACAGATTCCAGTTCAGTTCAAGAAGCTGAAAGAATAGGACCCCTGCCTTCCGAGTGATGCAAAACCCAGCAGGGATTCTGCTTTGAAAATGCAGCTAAGAATAAAGCAGGCTGAGCAAATAACAGCCAGGGGCAGGAAAGAAACTAGCCAAACTCTTGCCAAAACTTATTGTATTAAGTACGAAATCCTGCTAAATTGTGGTGGCAACTACAATTTAGTCTTTTAGAATCCTTCCCTTTCCAAGTAGAGCCCTCTGCTATTTTCTGAGATGTGGAAGCATTGTTTGCAAGATGATTAAAAAAAATTTTTTTTTTTTTTGACAAGAGCCAGAATTTAAAACCCACATCAAAACCCAGCCAACGTACAGCCTGGGAAAAGAAAGTAACACTGGTTATTTTATTTAGACATGAGCCATTCACATTTTTGATAGACCAATGCCACGTTTGCCTGAGAACAAATTAAGGAAGTCTGGTTGCACAAATATCTCCTATCTTGTGACTTTCCTTTTTTCTTTTTTCTTTTTAAATTGTCATTATTTTTATTTATTTATTTATTTATTTATTTATTTATTTATTTATTTATTATTTGAGAGAGAGAGCATGTACATGAGAGCAAGGTAGGGGCAGAGAAAGGAGAGAGAATCCCAAGCAGGCTCCACATTCAGTGCAGAGCCCCACATGGGGCTTGATCCCACAACCATGAAATCATGACCTGAGCCGAAAATTGAGAGTCAGACGCTTAACCGACTGATCCACTCAGGCACCCCTATTTTTATTTTTTGTAGAAGTACAGTTGCCATACAATATTATATTAGTTTCAGGTGTACAACACAGTGCTTTGGCAGTTATATATATCACAAAATGCTCACCACGGTAAGTGTAGCTATCATCTGTCATCATACAAAATTATTATATCATTGACCATATTCCCTATGCTGTGCCTTGTGACTTTTCACGTGCCTCACTAAGTGCATGACTGGATGGCACTGGGGATTATCTGGAGTAGTCACCAGGGGCTGCTTCCACCAAGAGCGTCCCAGTTAAGCATTTCCATGGTCTTTTCTTTCATAGTGACAAATAGACCCCAGGTGGATGCACCTGGGAAAAGATGCACTTACATGGAGATCCACATGACTGACCATATTGAGGCAGAAACCTGCCAAGGAGGATGTAGAAGAGGTTCTTGTTTGAGAAGACAACGTTGGGGTGGAAATCGTGGAGTCAGGGGAGGTGGGATGCTGTGTTTTTAAAACATTCAGATCAAAACAGACATGCAGGCTGGGGAGATTCTTCAGGAATACCGAAAATAATGGTATCTACTCTTCATTATGGAGTGCTTTAAAATGACTAATAAGGGGTGCTGGGGTGGCTCAGTTGGTTAAGTGTCGGACTCTTGATTTCAGCCCAGGTGATGATCCCAGGGTGGTGGGATCGAGCCCCATGTCAGGCTCCGTGCCGAGCATGGAGCCTGCCTAAGACTCTCTCTCTCCCTCTGCTCCTCTCCCCTGCTCATCCTTTCTCTTTCTCTCTCTCGAATAGAATAGAATAAAATAAAATAAAATAAAATAAAATAAAATAAAATAAGATAGGAGTGCCTGGGTGGCTCATTCGGTTCGGGTTCATGATCTCATGGTTTGCAAGTTGGATCCCTGCATCAGGCTCTGTGATGACAGCATGGAGTCTGCTTAGGGTCCTCTCTCTCTCCCTCTTTCTCTGTCCCTCCTGCACACACACTCTCTCTCTCAAAATAAATAAATAAACCTAAAAAATTAAAAAATGAAATGACTAATAAAATGAAAGTTAACTATCTCCCCTTGAACTATTTTCAAAGCTGTCAGTAATGAAACCAGTTGCTTCTTTGTCAATTTCCCAATTTAAAGGAAAATTTATAATGCCATTAGCATAGGAATTCTGAAATCTAAACCACCAAGTATCAGAAAATATGTAACAATGACATTCAATTTTGAGATTTAACTTTGAGTGGGTGTTCAGTTTTCCTAAAACATCTTCCAATGATCAGACATCCTGATAGGATGATGATATGTGTGTGAAGAAAGTTACAACCTTATGCAAACATATATCAGTTGGCATTTTAAGAGAAAAACTAATTGATTATTAAGGAAAGATGAGTTGATATTTGGCATGGGGATCCAGAAAGAAATATCTACAACTGAAACTAAAGGTGAGAAATAAAATACATTCTGGGAAAAACTTATGGCCACAGTACCTAGGATTACCATCCCATGAAACCACTACCTTTGTTTGCCATTTCTCCTTTGTCACATAGCTCCATATGCCCTAATTATATACTATATAGCTTATTTAATGTTCCATTCTAATACTTTTTTTCCTCAATTCTTCCTTCAGCAGATGCCATTGGAGAAAAATATAAAAAATAAAATATCTGCACATAAACAAATGCTACAGTTTGTGTTTCTGCATTCCCAATGCAGGTCATAAAATCAGCTTTTGGGTGATACACTTCAGTAGTCTTTTTTCCCTGCACATAGTAAGTGCTTGTCTTAACCTGGAGTTCCCAGAAAGCAGAGATATTATCTGTGATCACCAAGTCCTCTCTTCACACAAAACAGAAATGGGTAAAGTAAATGGGTCATAATTTCGCATGTTCACTGAAGTCTTACCAGGAAGAATTATTTGAAGATTGAAATTTATGAGGATGCTTGCCACAATCAAAGATTTCTACCACCTGGAGTTTCACAGTTATTTATTAAACACAAGCGTCATGACTTTTCTCTCCATTTGATGATTGCATTAGCCTTGCGCTTCCTGAGTTTTGCTGCTCTGTTCTCTCCCTTCCCATCAGGGGGCCGCTACGGATTTAATTTTCTCTCTGCAGACTAGAGCGGGGTTCCTTCCAAGTTTGGACCTTTAAGATGTTGGGTGTTCCCCCCACTTTGGGCTCAGTCCAAATAGAAAACTAAGAGATGTCATCCTGCTAGTGGTTTGGAAGTCAGGCTGACAAGTGTCACCTGGCTTTTTTCACTTTGAAAATACATGATCTTTCTTCAAAGATTCTACAATTAGCACATACTATTTTCGTGAACTTAAAATCATTTTTTTAAGTAAAATAAATGATTTGTTGATGACGACTGAGTATATGTGGTTACTCTTTGTATGAAATGAAGTGAGGTGAAATTTTCAAAAAGGTTTGCTTCTTTTTAGCTAAAGGGGAAGACAGTAAGTCATCTTTTTATTTCAGAAAATTGAATAAATACCCATCAGCCTGGGAACAAGGTACAACTGGACCATTTTACTTTTTGTGGCTTCATAAAGGTCCCTTCTCTCCCCTTGGAGCTCTGGGAAGTGCCATGATAATTTGTATACTTCTGAAGAGAAGGAACGCTCCAGTCCAAACCCCTTTGCTAAAATCCCAAGGTATTTTCTCATGAATAGAAAGGGCCAGAATGGCTCAGACCAGAGCCTGCTGGTCAGAGAAGATACCACGGACCCCAGAGAGTTGTTTACCTGCAGTACCAGGGAAAATGGCCTTTGGCTCCACCTCAACACCGTGCACGTGGGTGTGTGTGACACTGAAAGCCTAGCAGAGAACGTGCCTGTGGCTGCAAACACCTCCACACCCGGCCAACCTGCCAGTGTCCTGCTTAGTACAAAGGCAGAACTCACCTTTTCTCAACTAATTCAGATTCGTTCCACAATTCCAGACCAACCCAAAGGGAGAAGAGAGTCCAAAAGGAAGATGCTATACTCTTCTAAAATTTAGCCACTGATATGGAAAATATAATCATATTTGTACCCTAAGCTAGTGAAATAGACTTAGTTGTATTTTTCTTTGTGTTTACGGTAGGCAAGGTGAGGAGGCAGTATTCCTTCAGCCAAGTTCTATGCAGTAATCAGGAGCATGGATGTTTGTTGATGATGTTCTGAATAGAGCTTAGCAAACTTTATCTGTGTGCCGGCTGCAGTAAACATTATGACTGTGAGTTGGAACATCCAGCTACATAGGAAAAATACTCAGGAGACTCAAGGGCAGCACAGTGAGTGCAAATGTCAGGATGACTTCAAGTGCCATGGATCGTCTGATCCGAGAGGAGGGCGTGCCTGGGCAAGCTCTTTAAGTGAGGGCAGGCTGTGCAGAAGTTCGGGTGTCCGTTCCTTGGACACGTTCTAAGGCAGGAGCTGTAGCTCCTGTTTATATGAAAGCCCTTACTCCAGAGAGAAAAGAAGTTCTTCCATGGTTTCTAGGAAGATTATACTTGCCCTTAAGAGACTTCCTAGCATAGGTGCTGATATGATACAAGCCTTCATTCCTTTGAAATGCACTCACCGGAGTACCATTTAAAGCATTGGACAAAAAAATCCATTAAACAGTACCTAAACCAGGGGCACCTGGGTGGCTCAGTCGGTTAAGCGTCCGACTTTGGCTCAGGCCATGATCTCGTGGTTTGTGAGTTTGAGCCCTGCGTTGGGCTCTGTGCTATCAGCTTGGAGCCTGGAGCCCACTTCAGATTCTGTCTCTTTCTAAGCCCCTTCCCTGCTTGTTCTCTGTCTCTCTCTCTCAAAAATAAATAAACATTAAAAAAAAAAACCCAGTACCTAAACCAAAATAAAAGGGAGAGATATCAGTGACCCATTTCTGCAGGTTCCTCTCTAAACATTTAGACCTATATGAAGAAAGGATCTAGAGGAAACAACAAATACTAATTAATATATTAATAATAGAAAGTATTGCCTCATCAAAGTATAGAGAGTTCTCACATACTCATTGCCTAAGTATCAGTTATATAAGCTGAAAAAAAAGTGGGTTATAAGCTACAAAACTATATAGTCAAGAAGAGACACATAGATCAATGGAATAGAACAGAAAACCTAGAAATAAACCCATAATTATATGGTCAATTAATCTTCGACAAAGAGGAATGACTATTCAATGGAAAAAAGATGGTCTCTTCAACAAATAATGTTGGGAAAACTGGACAGCCAAATGCAAAAGAATAAAACTGAACTATCTTCTTTTACCACATACAAAAATAAACTCAAAGTGTATTAAATACCTAAATGTGAGACCTGAATCCATAAAAATCCTAGAAGAGAGCACAGGCAGTAATTTCCCCAACACTGGCCATAGCAGTATTTTTCCAGACTTGTCTCATGAGGCAGGGGCAATGAAAGCAAAAATAAACTATTGGGACTACATCAAAATAAAAAGTTTCTTAACAGTGAAGGAAACAGTCAATAAACTAAAAGCAGGGGCTCCTGGATGGCTCAGTTGATTAAGCGTCCAACTTCTGCTCAGGTCATGTTCTCACAGTTCATGGGTCAGGCCCTGCATCAGGTTCTGTTCTGACAAGTCTAAGCCTGGAGCCTGTTTCAGATTCTGTGTCTCCCTCTGCTCTGTCCCTCCCCTGTTCGTGCTCTCTCTCTCTATCAAAAATAAATAAACATCAGAGCTAAAAGCAACCTACTGAATGGGAGAAAATATTTGCAAGTGACATATCCAATAAAGGGTTAGTATCCAAAATATATAAAAAGCTGATAACAACTCAATACCCCAAAACCAAATAATCCAATTAAAAGAATGGGCAGAAGACATGAACAGACATTTCTCCAAAGAAGATACACAGATGGCCAACAAACACATGAAAAGATGCTCAGCATCATTCATCATCAGGGAAACACAAATCAAAACTACAATGAGATAACCCATCACTTCTGTCAGAATGGTTAAAATCAAAAACACAAGAAACAACAAGTGTTGGTGAGGATGTGGAGAAAAAGGGACACTTGTGCACTCTTGGTGGGAATGCAAACTGGTATAGCCACCATGGAAAACAGTATGGAGATTCCTTACAAATTAAAACTAGAACTATCCTATGACTCAGTAATCACACTACTATTTACTAAAAGATACAAAACCACTAATTCAAAGGGATATATGTACCTCTATGTTTATTGCAGGATTATTTACAATAGCTAAGATATGGAAGCAGCCCATTAATAGATGAATAGATTAAAAAGATGTGAGACACACACACACAGTGGAATATTATTCATCCATAAAAAGAATGAAATCTTGCCATTTGCAACAACACGGATGGAACCTGAGAGTATAATGCTAAGCAAAGTAAGTCAGTCAGAGAAAGGCAAATACCATATGATTTCACTCATAGTGGAACTTAAGAAACAAACAAATGAGCAAAGGAAAAGAAAAAGAGAGAGAGGCAAACTAAGAAAGACTCTTAATTATAGAGAACAAACTGATGGTCACCAGAGAGGAGGTGCATGGGGGAATGGGGTTAATAGAGGGATGGGGACTCAAGAGTACACGTATCATGATGAAAAAATATAAAATGATAAAAAACTATACAGGCAATAATCAGGAGAGAGAAATAAAGGAAACATGTCTCAAAAAGGAGGAGAAAGAGAAGAGAGAGAGCCAAGTGAATATATTTTTTCTAAATAAACATACTTTAATATATTTCTGGCTGCATTTTACAAATTTATCCCTGTTTCAGTCCTTTGTTGTTTTACCTAAGGTAGCCTAGTGATGAAACAAACATCTCATTGTCTAGATTGGGTTCAGGAAGAATTCATTAAAGTTGATTGTACCCATAGCCTCAATAATCTTTGAAGTGATACAAATGTCCTATAATTGAAAGAAAAAAGAAGCACAGAAAAATTTGTAAAGAAATTTGGAATAAACAAAAACGATTACTGAGTACCTTCAATAGAAAACTGTGCATTGTTTAGAGTACATTCTAGGTTATCTGACTTAAGCCTGTTCTTGGGTTGGAGCCATTTTACAACTCTTATAAGTTGTAGATAACTAATAACAAGGCAAAATAATATTCTATTGACAATTCTTGTCTACCAATATGCAACAAATTCTGACTAGAAAAGGTTCAATTGACTTCTCTTCCCCATGATGGAATAACATTTTGCAAACATATTTCAATACTCCTGATTTATAAATATGTTTGTTCTTTGGATTCTCTTTTGAATTCATTGTAATAGCTTTTCTGTTTCCCTCATTTCATTAATCAGTTACATAAAATCTTTGATGCATGTTCATTTTATATTTGTATGACTTATGTTACTTTTTTTGAAAATTATCCATTAACAGATTTATGAAACCAATTCCCCACCATTTTCAGACTGAAAAGAAGTCTTCAATTTTTACTGAAAATTGAATCTAGCCATTCGATTAAACTTAAGTGAATTTATATATTCCTGTTACATATTTCTGGAATAATACTCATGTATGAAAGCATTAATTCCTGAATAGACTGACACTTCAAGGCTATTAAGTGCATTGTTTTTCCATAGTGTCCTCATTTTTGAGGACTTCTGGCTGGGAAGTTTTCTTACCAATTTTGCTCCAGGGCTAAGGAAAAACTGGGCTATAGCCATAGAAAATGTGAATTAATTTGGCTTGCTTTGTGAATTACCACATCAAAGCTAAGATTGACAGCAATGTAATTCTAAAACTAATTGTTTGATGAAAATGCAGTAGCTACTATATTTGAATGATAACTTCACAACTTGCATGTCAGAGAGTAAGTAAAAAAGGAGCAGAGAAGGGAATATACCCTCCAGTCCAATCCTTTATATAGGGGAGGGAGAACAAAATTCTGGCTGCAGGTAATCTCCTCACTCCCACACACTCAGGCCCCAGCAAAATCAAGAATACATTGGAGAATATGACTCCGGTATATTTTAGCTGTCAATTTCTGCCAACCCTTTATGGCTACCTCAACAGCCAATATTCTCTAACCCAGTCTATGCTGTCAATAGGAGATTTTGAATATCTCTTTCAAGCTAAAATATTAACAATCTTCAACATGCTTTCCTTCCCAGGAGTTTTATTTTAAAAGAGAATCACAATCCACACATGGTCAATTGATATCTGACAAACAGCAAAGGCACTTTAATGGAGAAAGACAGTCCTTTTAGCAAATTGGTGCTGGAACCATGGGATATCCACATGCAAAAAATTAATCTATATACAGACCTTAAAGCTTTCACAAAAATTAACCCCAAATGGGTCGCAGACCTAAATGTAAAACACAAAACTATAAAATTCCTAGAAGACAACAAAAAACTCTACATGACCTTGGGTTTGGTAATGACTTTTTAGATAACCCCACCCAAAACATAATCCATCAAAGAAAAATTGAAAAGTCAGACTTCATTATAATTAAAAACTTCTGTTTGAGAAAGACACTGTCAAGATAATGAAAAGATAAGTTATAGACGGGGAGAAAATGTTTGCCAAACATGTATCTGATAAAAGACTTATATCTAAGATATACAAAGAACTCTTAAAATTCAACAATAAGAAACCAAACAACCCAATTAAAAAATAGGCAAAAGATCTGTAATAGATAACCCATCAAAGAAGATATACAGATGCAAATAAGCATAAGAAAGGATGCTCAACATCCTATATCATTAGGGAAATGCAAATTAAAATAATGAGATGCCATACCTATTGGACTGGTTAAAATCCAATCCAAAACATTGATAATACCAATGCTGACAAGGTTGTAGAGCAGTAGGTAGGAATGCAAAATGGTAAGTCACTTTGGAAAACAGATTGGCAGTGTTTTATAGAGCTAAACATGGTCTTACCATATGATCCTGCAATTACACTCCTAGGTATATATCCCATGGAGTTGAAAACTTTTGTCCACACAAAAAAACCTGCACAGAAATGTTTATAGCAGCTTAATTCATAATTGCCAAAACCTGGAAACAACCAATTGTCCTTCAATAAGAGAATGGATAAAATGTGATATAACCATACAACGGAACAGTCAGTGCTAAGAAGAAATAATCTATCATGCCATGAAAAGATACAGAGGAACCATACATGCATATTGCTAAGTGACAGAAGCCAATCTGAAAAGGTTATATACAGTATGATTCCAACATTTTGGAAAAGTCAATACAATAAAAACAGTAAAAAAAAAAAATCAGTAGTTGCCAGGGGTTTGCAGGGAAGGAAGAATATATAGAGCACAGAGGATTTTTAGGGCAAACTATTTTGTAAAATACTACAATGTTAGATACATGACATCGTGTATTTGTCAAAACACATAAAGCTGTTCAAAGATGAGCCCTGTGTACACTCTGGACTTTAGTTAATAATAATGTATCAGTATTAGTTAATCAACTATAAGAAATGTACCATACTAATGCAAGATGTTAATAATAGGGGAAACTGCATACAGGTGGAGGGAGAGTAGGTATGTTTTCTGTGCAATTTTCCTGTAAACGTGTAAGTGCTCTAAAAACATAACCTATTAAAATATAATTGACGAATAAAATGTCTAACACAAAAGTGTGAATCACTGGTTATGAAATATTGGCAGATGTTTTGTTGTAAGCAATTCCCCCAATATCTCTTCGATCACATCAAATGAAAGTGAACATTCTTTCTATCAGTAATTTGGCCTTCCTGAATACTATAGAGGGATTTTATTTCATTCTTTCTTCTCCAGCACACTTATTGTCTACTCTTGGTCTAGACTCACTGGTGGGCAAATACTAGCACTGAGTCTTAAATCCTTACACATTTCACTACTTTCTTTGCTGCCCGCACATAAAAGGTACTATCACTTTTGTTCTGAACTCAAAAGTTGGATAAAGACACTTTCTATCCCAATTGAACATTCACCAATCCTTGGTGTCTTCTTGGTCAGCATTCCATTACATCTCTCTTCATTCCCCACTACAATATTTATTCTAGGCACCTTTTCCAGCTCTGCCCCAGGAGTACCTGACCTTTTTAGTTATTGTTTTGTATACTGTCTGCCCCTTGCCAGCATGACTTAACTCCTGAGGGCAATATTCAAGATACAACAGAATTTAGTGATTTTTCACCACAGATTTAAATACCTCACAAAGGTAACATTTATGGAAAGGACTGATAATTATCCCATTTTATGCACATTAGGGAATTGGACATTTAGTCTAGCTCTGGAAGTTTTAAAATCTATACCCTTTCAAGTAGACTATACATGTATCATCCTCTGAATTCTTAACTAACTTACGTGTATTCTTGATGATTCTTTCATAAAATTACCCAGAGACTTGAGAAGAACAGAATTAAAAAGGGGTCTAAATGTTTAAAATATTAGGATTTTTAGGTGCTCCTGGGTGGCTCCATTGGTTGAGCATCCAACTTGGCTCAGGTCATGATCTTGCAGTTTGTGAGTTCCAGCCATGCATCAGGCTCTGTGCTGACAGCTTAGAGCCTGGATCCTGCTTCGGATTCTGTATCTCCCTCTCTTTCTGCCCTCTCCCATTCATGCTCTGTCTTTCTCAAAAATAAACATTTAAAAAATAATAATAAATAAATAAAATATTGGGATTTTTAGATACTGGTTACATGGTTTACCTTATTATTTAAAATAGGAATTACTAGATACAAATTATTTAACTGTTACCAACTGTTTACAAGTTTTAAGAAACCTGTTGATACCATAACTGATGACAGCCCTTATTTAATGATTGTCATCTAGCTATTTTAATGTTACAAATAACTTCATTAATTTTGCAGTTACTTTAATAATTCAAATACTTGTAGAAAAAATAAAATACTGACAGTACTTCCCAATAAAAAAGTTTATCTTTGCCTCTGTAACCAAAATGTTTTAAGAGAGAAATTATCTGAAGCAAATATTTTAGGACCCAACTCTTATTTCCAGTGTAAAACACATGTTTATTGATTGATTATTGATTATTTCCAGTGTAAAACACATGTTTATTGATTGATGTTTATTGTGCACTAGGTGCCTGCCACTGTGAGGCACACAATAATAAGAAAGATGTGGTAAGACATAATTCCATCTGAGTTGAATTTTGAAAAGTAGAAATGGAGAGAAGTTCATTCTCAAGAAAAAGAAGTATTAAGTTGGCTGGAAATAATTTGTTTAAAAAAATTGCTTTAGAGACAGAGAGGGAGAGGGACAGAGGGAGAGAGACTGGGAATCTTAAGCAGGCTCCACGCTCAGCACAGAGCCCCATGTGGGGCTCTATCTCACAACTGTGGGATCATGACCTGAGCCAAAATAGAGTCCAATGCTTAACTGAGCCCCCCGGGTGCACCGAATTTGGTATTTTTTGAGCAGAGTTGAGTGTCTATTTTGACCAACAAATGTACACCAGATCAGCAAGAGGGGAAAGCTTGAAAAATAGGATAAGGAAAAACAAAACAAAAACAACACGGAACGTCAGGTTAAGAATTCCTTTAGTAGATAATAATAATTGAAGGTTTTTGAGAACTTCATCAGGGCTGCCATTTTGAAAATTATCCAGAAGCAAAAATGAAGGCTTGATTAGAAGGGGAAAGAAACTTAGCAAAGTAAATATATTACAAAATAGTCTAGAAAGGGATTCATTTTGTGTGGTGATAGCAGTTCTTATTAGTATAAAGACCAACTCTAGAAGAACTGTACCATACATCACTATAGCAAACAACTAGAAGAGATCAAAAGTAACAAAGGACAATGTTCCTGGAAAACAATACTTTAACCAACAAAAGGGGGTGGTGAAATACCCACTGTCAGGCTGAATTTGTTTAAAACTGGTCATACAAATGTCTTACAAGTAACAAAGATTTCTGCTTCCTGGCAAACCATGAAATTCAGATCAACCCTCCCACAGTGAACAATTAGGAAATGCTGAAAAAACAAACAAACTACTTGAAGATATCAGAGAGCTAATGATGAAATAAAAAAAAAAATGTAGGGGGGCACCTGGGTAGCTCAGTCAGTTAAGAGTCTGACATCAGCTCAGGTCACGATCTCACCATTTGTGAGTTCAAACCCTATGTCAGACTCTGTGCTGACAGCTCAGAGCCTGGAGCCTGCTTCGGATTTTGTTTCCCTCTTTCTCTGCCCTTTCCCTGCTTGCACTCTATTTCTCCCTCTCTCTCAGAAGTAAACATTAAAAAAATTTAAAAAAAAATTATAGGCCCATGAAGCAGTAGAAGAAAGAAGCTAAGAGAGGTTATCCTAGGTTTTGGGGCTATTTTTCCTTCAGGGATACCTGCCATTTCTGGAAGAGATTGCTAAGAGGCAGAGAAGCTAGATAAAGCATTCCTCACACTTGTGGACCTAGGAGAGGGGTCAGTGAAATTTCCTGTAGAGAGAGCCATAAATAATTTTGGCTTTGGGGGCCACTTGTTTCTAACAACTACTCAACTTTGCCATTATTGCACAGAGCTAGCCTTAGGCAATATGTTAATGACTAGGCATAAGGGTGTTCCAATAAAACTTTATTTACAAAACCAGCTAAATTTGGTAAGCTAAATTTGGTCTGTGGGTCATAACTCACCAATTCCTGGGCTAGAGGTAAAAATTGGAAACCATAGACTTAAACTCTTAGACTTCAAGGCCCTGGTAAAGTGCCCTTGGCCTTGGGTTGGGATTCTGCTAGGTGAGTCAGATGGAGAGTGGCTCTCCCAGGGACTCAACTCTTGCTCTAAATCACCTGAATCCTTGAGTTGATTAAGGTGATTAGTGCCCCCAGCCCTCTAGAAGCAAATTTAAATCTTGTCTGAAGAAATGCTACTCAAGAGCCTCAAATTATGTCTGTAATTTTTTTAAATGGTTTTTTTTTTTTTTTTTTTTTTTTTTTGAGAGAGAGAGTAAGAGTGCAAGCAGGGGAAGGGCAGAGAAAGTGGGAGACAGAGGATCTGAAGCAGACTATGCACTGTCAGTGCAGGTCCCGACATGGGGCTCAAACTCACAAACCGTGAGATCATGACCTGAGCTGAAGTCAGACTCTTAACTGACTGAGTTACCCAGGCTCCCATCTATAATTCTTTTATATAAAATATTCAGGTCTCAATAAAAATATGATCAAACATATGAAGAAATAAGACTTTATAAAATTAAGACAAACAATAGATGGTATAAGTAAACCAACTGAAGATGGGCTTTAAAATATTTATATTCAATATGTTCAAAAAATAAATGGCAAAATAGAAAATGCTAGCAGAAAACTGAAAATTCTAAGGAAGGACCAAATGAAAAATACACTACCTGATATTGAGAACTCAATGGATGGATTTCATAGATAAAACAGTTAAAAGCAGAAATAGTGAATTGAAAGGTACATCAGAACATTCAGAAAGAAGAAAAACAAAATAGTAAAGAACATAAGAGACAGGGGGATAAAAAAGAAGGTAATTTTTTATATTATAATTTTTTATCATATAATTGAGAGTCATAAATGGAGAGAAGAAAGCAAGAAAGACATAATATGTAAAGGAATAATAGCTGAGAATTTTCCAAATGTAATGAAATACATCAACTCACAGATTCAAAGAGCCTTATCAAACCTAACAGGGAAAACATAGATAACTAAAACCACTCCTGGGTCATTATAGCAAAACTACTACTACTACTACTACTACTACTACTGCAAAAAAAAAAAAGAAAAAAAAAAAAAAGGATTATACACCATGACCAAGTAGGATTTGTTCCTGAAAGGCAAGGATAGTTCAATATACAAAAATCAATGTAATACACAATCCTGAAAGTTTACCAATTAAGGTAAATAGGATCTTTAAATATTTCACATTCTCCATTTTCTCAACATTCTCTTTTTGAAACTCTAAATTTATTAGACCATCTCATAATATATTTCATGTTTTTCAACTTCCTTTTCTGGAGGACTTCTTCTCGACTATACTCCAGTTTACAAATTCCCTCTTTGTCTGTCTTTAATATGCTATTTAATTATTACAAATTTATTTTTAATTATATTTTTCCTTTCTAAAAATTGGTTTTTCCCAAAGTTGCTTACTTTTTTTACTGTAAATTTTTTACTTAATTATACATACAGAAAAGTATACAAATTATAAGGGTACCTCTTGATGAATTTCCACAAGGTGAACACATCTGTGTAAACATCATCCAGATCAAGAAATAGAACAATTCCCAGAAACCCAGAAGTTCCCTTGTGCCTGTTCTTTTATATATGTGTGTGTGTATATGTATAAATAAATAAATGAATAAATAAATATACACACATATATTTATATTTACATATATATAATATATAATATATAATAAATATATAATATATATATCTTTTTGAGACAGAAGGGGAGAGAGAGAAAGAATGTATGAGGGAGAGACAGAGCGAGAGAGAGCGAGAGCGAGAGTGAGAGAGAGAGAGAGAGAGAGAGAGAGAGAATCTTAAGCTGGCTCCAGTCCCAGCACACAGTCCAACTTGGGGCTTGATCTCATGACTGTGAGATCATGACCTGAGCCGAAATCAAGAGTTTGACACTTAACCAACTGAGCCATCCAGGTTCCATACATTGTGTGTCTTCTACTATCTCATAGATGAGTTTTGCATGGTTAAACTTTGTATAAACTTAATCACAT
This sequence comes from Prionailurus bengalensis, assembly GCF_016509475.1. NCBI lineage: Eukaryota > Metazoa > Chordata > Mammalia > Carnivora > Felidae > Prionailurus > Prionailurus bengalensis. Next base: position 106,785,532 of record NC_057349.1, read on the forward strand.
AGCATTTTCTATTTATGTGATAATTACATTATCTGAAACATTTAGGGTCTCTGTTATTTATTGGTTCTGAATTTATGTTTTTATCATTTATAATTTTGAATTTTGAGCTTATGTTCCAAGAGACAAATCCATGAGAATTCTGTGGGGACTGATTCAAAATGCTTTCCTACAGGGAAGATTTATTTTGTCCAGGATTCTAAGGAACTATTAATCCAGAACTCTCTAAGTCAACTTCTGGCTTTAGGATTACTTGGCTTATATATGTAGAAAAAGTTCAAACCTCAATCTATATGAATGTTAAGATTATGGCTGCAAACTTTCTAGGAGACATATTTTTATCCCCTTACCTGGAGCTAAATCCTTAAAAACAAATTTCTTTTAATCTCCTTTTGCTAGAGGTCAGATTTTCCTCCATCTCTTCTTTCATTGAACATGTGATCTTTGGGGGATTTTGGCTTTATGTAAAGATCTCAGTTCTAACTCTCTACCTTATATGGACTAAAGCTTGTCATCTGTCCTCCATTTGACTGCTAAAATTGAGGTTGATTATTTAGCACAACCAAGTATTTTTTTTTTAATGTTTTTATTTATTTTTGAGACAGAGAGAGACAGAGCATGAGCAGGGGAGGGGCAGAGAGAAAGAGAGACACAGAATCTGAAGATGGCTCCAGGCTCTGAGCTGTCAGCACAGAGCCTGAAGCAGGGCTCGAACTCATGGACTGTGAGATCATGACCTAAGCTGAAGTCGGATGCTTAACCGACTGAGCCACCCAGGTGCCCCAGCACAACCAAATAATCTAATTTAGCAGTGCCAATAATGTTACATCATGAACCTCCAAATGTGATGAAAAATACACATCATTCATGTAGCATTTTTAACAAAAATGTTTGACCTCAATCTAATCATGAGGAAGAATCAGAAAAATTCAGACTGAGGCATATTCAGTTAAGCATTAGACTCTTGATTTCAGCTCAGGTCATGACCTCATGCTTTTGTGGGATTGAGCCCTGTGTCGGGCTCTACACTGACTGTGCAGGGTAGACTTGCTTGGGATTCTCTCTGCCCTTCTCTCTCTGCCCCTCTCTCCCTCCCTTTCTCCCAAAATGAATACTTGAAAAGATAATAAATAAAAATTCATTTTTTTTTTGAGAAGTTAAAACACAGGCCTTACATGTGTTTTCTCGAGTGAAGCAAATACCTGAATCATTAACGATATAGCTTAAAAGGAGACTTTGGAATATCAATTTACTTTTTGTAAAGCTCAAGTATCTGACATCTATTTTATAGTAGTTTGGGTCTTAAACAGAGCAAGGGAAATAGATATGGAAGTACCCAAGACAAACGTGAAAGAATGGAAAAACAGAATCTTAAAGATTTAACTAATGATTTGTTTAGGAAATGATGTGGAAGATATAATAGTAATAGCCTCCATGAAGATGTCTATATCATATTCCCTGGAACCTATGAAATTACATGTCAAATTACATGGCAAAGAGGAACTAAAGATGCAAATAGAATGAAGATCGTTAACTAACTGACTCTAAAATCGGGAGATTATCTTGGATTATTTGGGAGGCCAAATCTAATTTTAGGGTTTTTTTAAAAAGGTTTAGAGGGTGGCAGAGAGAACCAAGTAGATGGCAGGGTGAGATGGATTTGGCCTGCCATTGCTGGCTTTGAAGAGAGAAGGATGGGGCCATAAGCCAAGGAAAGTAAACCTCTAAAAGCCAAAAACACACAGACAACACTCCAAAGAAACAGATTCTGTCAACCCTGTCAGCCCTGTCAACACCTCAATGTTAGCTCAGTAAGAACCATTTTGGATGTATGGCCTCCAGAATTGTAAGAAGATAAATTGTGTTGCAATACACTAGTAGGTTTGTGGAAATCTGTTACAGAAGGAATAGGAAACTAATATGGATGGATACGTAGGGAAGAAATCACCAGAAATGATTCTTGGAATGAAGGTGTAACTTACAGAAATGGAGCAGTTTCACCAGGAAGCAGCTTTGGGAAGGGATTAATTCTGAGCACTAAACTAATAGGAGAAGTCCAGTGAGTGGTTTAGAGTCAGGTTTTGGAGTTAAAGATGCCTGGTTCTTATTATGGCCCTGCCTTTTATAAGCTGTTCCAACTTCATTGAGATACTAAACTTTCCTATGCTTCTACCTTTTTGCCTGAAGTGAGGATAATAACAGCACCTACTTCATAGAATATTATAAAGAGAAATAAATGATAACTTATGCAAGGTCCTTGTGGTTGGCTGGCATGTGCTCAAATGTTGGTTATTGAGAATGATGATGATGGTGATGATACAGAAGGCACTTCCTGTGTATTGTTTTTTAGTTATTACGGGCCATTAAACAAGCTTAACCACTTGTTTTATGACTAAAGGATCAGTGTAGGGATAAAAATGGAAATTAAATTACCTTGCTTTCTTGTTTAGAAGGGATGCCAGCTGTATGTACTATTTCTGCTTGAATTATTATTCTCTGGACTTGTGCATGTATGCACTCTCAGACTTAAAGTTAGATGCAACTATATCCATTTTCTAGGTTGATATTTTGCTCCTTTTTAAAGCCAGACCTCACATTTGCCCTCATAAAACCTACACAGCTGGCCAAAAGTCTGATGAGATTGCTATGCTCCAGGAGTGCTCGGATTGGGAAATAACTGTATCTTAATCCTATGCCCTGGACCCACAGAAGGGTAGAAAGCGTATAGTCACAGGAGCAATTAACAAGAGATCCAAGAGACAGAGAATAACAGACCTTGGCTAAATAGGATTGCCCTTCTATTTAAAGCTCCACACTCACCTAGAATGACCTATGCCTTAAAGACCATGTTTTCTCCTTGGAGATGGAGTTCTTCCTTCCTGGGGCTAATAACAGGTATTTGTACATCTGTTAGTATATCCTAATTGCTCATGAAACACAAAGTTTAGTAAGTCAAAGTGCCTGCTCTAGAAGAGCTCAAGTCTGGTGGGAAACCGGCACCCAAACAACAAATAGCAAAAAACCAAAACAATTTCTTTGTTTCAGGAAGGATGACACCAAGTACTTCCCATGAACTGTGGACATTCATGGAACATAGGTGGCAGCATGACAAAGGACAGTTCCCCAGAAGAAAGTGAAAACAAAAGTGCCTCTGGTAAATAGGAAGTCTGTTTTCCAACTCTAGCTCTCTACTGTCTTTTTGTGCATTAAACTCTACTCTGCTTTCCCAAAAGCATATAGAAAGGAAGCCTGGGTGGCTCAGTCAGTTAAGCGTCCGACTTGAGCTCAGGTCATGATCTCTCTCAGTTCATGGGTTCGAGCCTCGTGTCAGGCTCTGTGCTGACAGCTCGGAACCTGGACCCTGCTTCGCATTCTGTGTCTCCCTCTCTCTCTGTCCTTCCCCTGCTCGTGTTCTCTCTCAAAAATAAATAAAACATTAAAAGAAATTTAAAACAACAAACAAAAGCATATTGAAGATAAGCCACAATCAATAGAACACAGGATTGTAAAAGAACACTGTTTCAAATTCTGAGAACCCTACCTGGGGTTAGGTAGACCTCTGGGTAGACCTCTGGACTATTTCCAGTTTTTGGCTATTACGAATAAAACTGCTAAGAACATTCATCTACAAGTTGCTTTTTAGGCATATGTTTATATTTATCTCTCAAAGCCCAGAGCAGAATTTCTGGGTTACAAGGTAGGTGTGTGTTTAGTTTAAACCTTCTCTTATGAGGGAATCAGCAGTGACCGTGAAGACAGAGTTTAAGTAAATATAGGTTGACTAAAAAAGATGGTTATTTTTGTGATCACATTAAATTTTTGTCAGGACCGCAGTGTTATTTAAATATTTTGGAAATCTTCTATCCTAAGTTCAAGCCTCAAACTGGAACTCCTTCAAATCAAGGAGAATGTCTTAACTGAAAAGATGTTAGAGTGTTATCATTTTTCAAGTGTTTGCTCTTCTGGATCCATACTCTGCCATTTTGTGCCAATACTAATAATGCATCTCACACCTCTTTTAAATGGAGTCCTCTGTGTTCCCACACAGAATGGTTCTGTTTGGTTGGGGAAATTGGCATAAAAAGAAGCTCAAACCATTGACAAAATCACTGGGATTATACATGATCAAAAGCTCTCTGTTGACTCCCTTCATCAAAACACTTTTTTTTTAACCAGATAAAAAATCATCATATCTTTCATTCTGAAGGAGAACTCTCTCCACAAATCACCTTAAACATATTCTAGGATTTTATCCACTCTGTTTTTATTCGTAAGACATTTGCTTGCAACCTAAATGGTCTGTGATACATGATTTCCAAAGTGGTCCTTCTCCTGCTAACTGAATTAGATGCCTCGCGAAAGATGACAGCAATACCAAGTTAGCTGGACTGAAAACAGATACTGCTAATCCAAATATCAACCAACTTCCTAGAGACACTGAGGCTGCTGCCCATATGCGTTAGAACAGAACCAACAAGGACCGAGGGTGCCATCCACAGGGCATCTCTGGGCCTAGGCTAGCAAACCATCAAAGCTGAGATGTCAACACCCCTGCATGGTTACCTTGTAATGAGGTTGTATTTGCATATATTTCAATAAGGTTTCAACCTTTGATTAAAGGGGGGAAAATAAAAAAAGGTTTAACTTGTCAGTCCAACCTTCCAGCAATAGGGAAAACTGAAACCAATTGTGTCTGTTGGAAAAGTAGAAAGAAGACTATTGATTTAAATAGGGATTTTAAAAATTCAAAAGGGGGACACAGCACTATCGGCTAAAATAAATCTAGGGATGCCTTTGTATTTATGGCACCTGTCATCAGAAAATCTCAGTGCCCTTCATGGCAAGGCCCTGAGAAAAAAACCTTTTCTCAGTTATAACTATAAAGAAATTGTAACAGAGACTGAAAGAAAAATCCATGTTCTAGTCAAAGATTCTCTTGTGTATCTATAGGAAGCTTTTATCTAAAAGTCAAGTCAGCATATTCTTATACTGAGAATTCAGTGGAGTCTATAATTTCCAATACATTCTTATATTAACATTAGGCACTTGGAAGACATTCATCTTTTTATAAAAAATTTATTTCTCTGTAAATACAAATTCCAACATCACAAACAATAGTCCAGTGGAAAAATACTTAGCCATTAACATTGAAAACTTTTTTTAATTTAATAAATAGAACTTTGGCATTCAAAATTCTAGCTGTAAACCCTATTAGAAAACAAAAACAAAAAAACCCCTTTACAAAAAAAGAGGCAAGAATGATAGATCAGAAGGCATAAGCCAACCAGTGGCTTCACATTCTCTTTACAATAACTGTATTTCAATTAAGTCATGACCATTTTATTTACACATGAGGTATTCTGGGTGGTTCAAAAACTGAACCTAGTTTACAAAATCACCAGTCACAGTGACTGATTATACACTCTGCTGTGCTTTTAATGTAACCACCTAGCACCTTACTACTTCTTGTCATCACACCAATGTGATGCCAAATTTTATGTTTCTGTATTTAAATATTTATACACATATGTACACACATATACACACAAATAACTACATTCCGAAGGAGTTTCCTGCTCACTATACTGGGAAAGGGCTGGGCTCCAAAGACGTATCCGATACCCTCCTCTCAAGTTTCCTAAAGTATTTACCTAGTAATGAAAAACTGCTCCTTGCTTAAGAAAAAATCCTTAATCAGGTCTATTTACAGAAGAACAAGGTGCAATAATCATCAACATTCTTATAACTCATGTAAAATAGAAATGAATGCTTACTGCAGGCAAAAAGGCACAAAAGGTTCTCTCTGTATGCAGCTGCAAGTGTTGTTAATGAATTACTGATTTGAAACTACATTAATATACTCAATACTTTTAAATAAGAAAATTCTAAAAATCCAAAAGCTCTCCCCCTTCATGATTAAATGTATAATATTATCATACAGTAATATGCCACCATGCCAACTTGGGGTAGGTTAGAAATTATACTCTTTATAGTCAAATAGGAAATCATTTTTCTTGTTTTGTGAACACCAAAATTTGCCCAAAATGGAAAGAAACAAAATGAATTAACTTTGGCTCTGAGAGCTACAGCTACTGGCAGTTTCAAATGATATAGTCTGAGCAAGGTTATGAGAACTGCTTCTTACTATAATTACATATCTACAATGATAGAAATTTACATAAAAGAATACCAATAATCCAAACTAAAGGTGTGCATGAGCTGAGCTATGCTATGTAAAAATATAGTCCAAGTTCTCTGCTGCTAAGTTATTCAATGAACTATTACTGATATCGAAAGAACATTTTCCCAATACAGCTTTCTTTGAAAATATCCTCTAAGAGATTTCTATTAATGTCTTGAACTATGACAAAATTAATTTATAAGCTCATTAGTGAGTCAGAAATGTACAATATCCATTTTAGCAACACTTTCCGGCCCTTGAGATTGTCTCCAACAAGTTACTGAAAGAAGTCTAATTCAGTTTAATAAGCTGTCATGACCAAAATAAGTTTCACTAAAAAACAATATTGTTAATATTAAATATTGAACCCCATTTCAAACGTAAGAAGGGGCCATACTTAAAAAAAATTCAGGCATGACTTACCCAGTCAACACTTGAGCTTTTAAAATTAGAGGCCACTGAAAATTTACTAAGTTAAACTAAAGTCATCCTTTTTGGACATCAAATGAAAAGACAACTACTGTGCCTTTGATTCAGTTAATTTTATCTGCATAGGTAACTGGGTCTTTTATTGAGATACTGTTACTTTATCCTTGCTTTAGTGTCACTGGGGCAGAATAAACTCAACTTCAAAACCCAGCAGATCAATAATAAATGTTAATACTGCATAAGACATTTCCTAAGAAGATAAGCATTTAATTCACAGAAGCATAATTAAAATTTTTTCACATATAAGGAAATTTTCAAATAGATTTAACTTCAAAATTTAGGTTAATTTTCATCTCAGATATATATCAGTATAATAACTTCTAAGAACATCCCAGTTTAAACTAGGATAAGACACTACAGTGTTTTCTATCTGCCCATCTTACTTGACCTAATAGTAAAATCTTTGCTTTCAATGAGATATCACTATTACTACATTCTAACACAAGAGGTTATCTAGGGAGAGGGCAATTTTCTGAAAAATAAAATCAAAATTAAATGCTGACAAATTAGACTACTACTAATTTCATTACCCCCCCACCCCCAATTCCCTCCAAGGCTTTCTACTTATTATTTAGGTCCCTTCACAAACTCCAGACTCCAAGAGATTACATTTTGTAATTCAGAGTTATACCTGAACTATCACATCTTATTTCCCTTTTTTATTTATGGGGGAGTATACATGTTGGAAACTGAAATACATCAGTTGTTTGTCAATTTTTTACTAAGTTAAAACATTTTTATCTCAAGACAAGTAAATTAAGTCAAATTCTGTAAGTTTTAGAAAACTTGTTTAAAAAATCAAATTATTTTATCCTAAGCCAGAAAACAAAAATGTATCTACAGTATATTAAAACAAATGACCAAAAGTTTGTTTAAAACAACAATAACCATAAAACCCCAAAACATATACTAAAAAAACCTCAAAGACATTAAGAACAGAGTGACCCAAATCAGTGATTACTTATGTGCATTAGCACTATCACCTTAGGGTGCCTTTATTTCCCAAACCGTGGAGGCTGGGGATAAGGGTAGGGATTTCTATTCAGAGAGAATGTAAAAATGTGTGCTGCATATCTCTTATCTTTCTCAGATGTTATTATCTATTTTACTGTAAAGGCCCATTTTTCTAGATACTTTTACAAGGCAGAATTCTTTGCATCAGATTTTTGGTATAACTTTACTGCTCCCTGATTGTCTTCAAACCGCCAACATTAAGAAAACAAATGAACACATTAGAATGCCACGTTCTTACCAGTGACTTTTCCTTATTAAGTTAGGGACCTTGGGATGCAGAATCACTATAATGCACTGATTTCTTAGTGCTCAGATCCTAAGAAGCAAGAGTAAGGAATACTCAGGCACTGAACAGAAACAAAGTCTGATATCCTTACAATGTATTATAACTGACTGTTGCAACATAACCTTAAAATAACTTACTGAGCACTGCATATAAGCCAAATTTTGAACTGAATGTCTTCGTGGGCAGTTTCCTTGAAGTTCTTATCCCACATATGTTTTCACTGCTGAAAATATTTAAGAAAAATCTTTTCTAGGAGCAGCCTTTATACCAGTATTTAAGCCTGGCAAAAAAACCCAAAACAAAACAAAACAAAACAAAAACAAAACAAAACAAAAACCAGACACATGATCTGTTCTTGCCTCAAACAGTATTTTCCTGCTTGATTACCACCCCTTATTCCTTCTCTCTCTTATTTAGTCTTGACCTGTATGAGACCTGGTTGCATCAAGAAAACAAACCAGTTTTTAAAGGACAATGATTGCTATAAGTATTCAAAAGAATGCAATAAATGCTCTAAAAGCATTAAAATACATAGTCCTTTCAAAATACCAACTAAAACAGGAATATACTCATTTGGAAGTTTAAATAATTGTGTCTACTTAACAATCAGTTGCATTTCATAGTGACATCCTGTATTCCTGAAGAAGAACTAACCTGGTCAAGTTTGTATTCTATGAAAAACCCTGTTTTTAATGTACTTTCCTTAATAAATGGAATTGAAACATGACCTGGTTTAAATTTTATGTTAGTGATAATTCAGATATACAGAATACAGACTGGCTTTTCTTAAAACATATACTTTATGTTTTAAAACTTTAAAACATATACAAAACTCCTGAAATGTAAACGTTTGAGAATTGGATAAATAAACTACTGTTCCAGAGTGACTTTTCAGTTCATCCTTCTTTTACAACAGCCTTAGAAGGTTTGCATTAATTCTTTATGGCTTTGTTTACATTGATATATGTAAGTAAATAGTAATTGTAAATAGTAAGGGACATGTTAAAATTAGTTCAGATTGTGTTAAAATGCCTTGTGATATATAAATTACAATGCTAATGAAAAAGATCATCACATCAAAATTTCATACCTCTAAGGCAATCCACAATCACTCTGGAAAAATAGCTGACCTATCTACAGTACTAAAATCAACCCAATCCCACAACCTCATCATCTCAGCACAGTGGTTGTTCAAAATACAAATGGTTTTGCCAGCTGTACTACTATTAAAACACTTGCCTGCTGTTGAATACTCTTGTTCAGCCAGCCCTTGAAAACCCCAAAGTACAACACAAGCTTCTACATGAAAGAAAAGAAATACAAGAATAAACAGTGTGTGCCTTTCTTAGAAGCTTTGCTTTGACCCTAGAAATCCTTATAATTTTGTGAATAACACACATGCATGCACACACGCGTGCGCACGCACACACACACACACACACACACACACACACACAATTACAGATAAAAAAAAATCCTACCCCATTATCTGAAGGGCACTCTTCACAGCTTGGTCCTACGATCAGTAGTTTGAGAATACAGATTTTTTTTTGTTTTCTTAAACACTTTATCACATTTTTCAAATAGTAAGTCATTCTTTTGGCCTGATTAGATGAGCCCCTTTGAAACCTCATCAAATCCCCTTTCTCACCCCAATAAAACAAATTTACGGAAAAAAATCCTATGTGTAAGCGATATGTCACTTGTGACTTTCCATTATGGCTCCTAAAAAGAAATATGAAGAACTGTAACACAGCAGCATTTAACAATGGGTCATTATTGCTGTGGGACCAATAGTTGATCATTGGGTAATGCAGTTGTCTCCCATGTCCTGAGCATAGCGGTCTGATATTGTAGTCCTTAATTCGTCAATGTCCCTCCGTAACTGGCATACATCTGACAATTTTTTAGTGAGTGTCTCTGGGCTGTAGTCATTCTCAGTCTCTTCAGCTGAACAGTTCATTGCTGTGGAAATAAAATATGGACAGAATGTCTCAAACTTTTTCAAATAAAGTCACTTTAGGATTTTTAAACTTAATTATAAGTAGAAATATAATGCCATATGCTGAACACGAGTCCGGCTAAGGTTTAAATTATGTATCATTCACTATTAAATAGATCTTACTACTTAGTCCTGTTAAAATTTTGCTAATTAAGTCGCATTAAACCTATATAGTAATACAAATGTTCAACATGTTTAAAGGATGACAGTATTCCCAAAGTAGGAAAAAACATGCTCTAATAGCTCTCATCAAGCTCAACTACAGCATTCATTTCTTCTGACTTGACAAAAATCTGAAAATCACTTCTGTTTTCAGGGGTGATAGCTTAAATTTTTATAGACTGCAAAGTGGGTTTATTGGCATGGAAACACAAATTTCCAAAATATATGGTAAGTGTATATATGTGTGTGTGTGTGTGTGTGTGTGTGTGTGTGTGTATGTGTGTGTGTGTGTATGCATATAACATATATATATACATATATATATATATATATATATATATATATATATATATAGTGTTGAAAGCCTACAACCCCACACAATTGAATTGAACTGATGGCTAGTTGCCCAATGGCTGACTAACTGAGGGTGAGGCCCTGAGTCAGCTAGCTTTAATTATTTTCATCAGTTCCTTTCTTTGTCAGCACATCTCAAACTAAAAGCAGACGGAGTCAATAACTGTAAAGTAAGTCTTTCCTTCTACCATCATTGGCACTGGTAGCTTACTGGAGGCATAAGAGTCAGGTTAACTTATTTGTTATTTTAACAAACACTAACTGAACATGATCCAGGCACTATGCTAGATGCTGAGGCCAGCAAAATAATGGATGTAGTGGCTTATTCTTAATGATTTACATGCACTTTCATAAACAAATAAGCACAGTCAAGTACTGTGAGAGACCTAGCACCATGCACAAGCTACAGTGGCACAAAGAAGTGGACAACAAGCTTAACTGGAAAGGGTACAGGTTCACTGGATAGGCCAAGGAAGCAGAATGAACAAAGGTATGTATAAAGGCAGAAAACCAAAGAATCTGAGGAACTTCAAAAAAAAAAAAAAAAAGTCAGTAACCAGCTCTAAAATGGGAGAGTACAAATTATGAGAGGAAAGTGCCACAAAACAAGGCTGGAAGAGGCACGTGGGAGCTGCCTATCTCTATTTTGGGGACTGTAAGTATTAAGAAATCAGAATCACCATTAGGTTAGATGAACTCTGGCAGCAATGTGAAAAAATGCATTAGTAGGGGAAAGTGGGCTAGACAGTGCAGATAAAGGAATCTGAAAGCTTTATTTAAGGCAACAGTGCAACGGAGATGTAATGGTAGGAATGAATGCTAGGAAGGACCGGTAGAAATGATACAGCCTAACCATCATGAGTTGGGTAGGGATTAGGGACTAGGCACAGGAAACACACAGATAAAAGAAGGAGCAGGATGGAAGATAAAATTCTAGGTTGGGATGATAGGTGGATGGTGGTGCTACTCACTGAGAGGAGGAGCAGGTTTAGGGAGGGAAGAAAGGTAGTTTCTGTTTTGGATATAGTGAGTCTATGATGCCTGTGGAAGAGCTGGTTCTAACGTAAGGTTACTATAGTCAAGAGCCCAGAAGGAACATTCTAGGCAGGGTAAGAGATAAACGTCCATATGGGTCAGAGGTACAGTGCTAACAGAAAACTAAAGAATGTGGATAGTATTACTCAGAGAAAAATATACAAAAAGAGAAACAAAAGCATACAAATTGTTGAGGAAGAAGTAAAATTTTCACTATTTGTAGATGATACTACTTGCAGAAAGCCCTGAAGACTACCAAAGAATTGATAGATTAATTCAGTAAGGTCACAGGATACAAAATTATAGAAATATAGAGAAATATGTTGCATTTCTATGCACCAATAATGAGACAGCATAAAGAGAAATTAAGAAAATAATCCCATTTACAATTGCATCAAAAAGAATAAAATACCTAGGAATACACTTTAACCCATGAGGTGAAGACTTGTACACCATAAACTATAAAACATGGATGAAAGATATTGAAGATAACCCCAACAAATGGAAAGATATACTGAGCTCATAAATTGGAACAACTAGTATTGTTAAAATGTCCATACTACTCAAAGCAATCTATAGATTTAATGTAATCCCTGTCAAAATACTGACATTTTTCATAGAATTAGCACAATACTAAAATCTGTATGGAACTACAAAAGATCCCAAACAGCCAAAGAAATCTTGAGAAAAAACAACAAAGGTTGAGGTTTCACAATCCCAGATTGCAAGGTGTATTACTACAAAGCTGTAGTAATCAAAACAGTATGGTACTGGCACAAAAACAGACACATATAGATCAACAGAACAAAGAGCCCAGATATAAATCTATGCTTATATGGTCAATTAATCTTTGATAATAGATGCAAAAATATATAATGGGGGAGAAGGACAGCCTTTTCAACAAATGTTGTTGGGAAAACTGGACAAGCTACATGCAAAAGAATGAAAGTGGACTGCTTTCTTAGACCACACACAAAAATAAACTCAAAATGGATTAAAGACCTAAATATGAGACCTGAAACCATAAAACTCCTAGGAGAAAACATAGGCAGTATTTCTTTGACATCAGCTACAGAAACATGTTTCTAAATATGCAAGGGAAACAAAAGCAAAATCAAAATGTTGGGATTATACCAAAATAAAAAGCTTTTGCACAGCAAAAAAAAAAAAAAAAAAAAAAAAAAAAAAACACCAATAAAACAAAAGACAATCTACTGGATGGGAGAAGATACTTGCAAATGATATATCTGATAAAGGATTAATATCAAAATATATAAAGAACTTATACAACTCAGTACCAAAAACCCCACAAATAATCCAATTTGAAAAAAGAAACAAAAAATCAACAACAAAAGATTTATGAGAGACACCAATATTTAAGTGGCAGAGAATTCCACAGAAGACTGAGACTAAGCAGTCATAAAGATAGAAGCAGAACCTAGAGAACAAAGTCATGGAAACCATGGTAGCAGCGCATTTACAAAAAAGGGTGGGATGAAAAGCATCAACGGACAGTGGATGGAGTGAGGAGATTCAAAATGGACTGGAGATTCAAAATAATCCACTGGTTTTTGACAAGTGAACAGTCTGGTCAGATTTTCACAGTACCAAACTATAAGGTAAGGAGTATAAACTTTAAATACTGGAAGGGGTATACACTGGGAGGTGAATGTGGCAAACTTCTTGAGTCTTCCTTTCATTCACATTTGGAAATCTCTCTTAATCTGATAACTGGAAAGGTTGACAAATACTATACAGGAGAATACAAATGCAGAAGGTTACAAAAGAACTGAAGGCGTGACCAGCTCTAAAATGGTGAAGAGGGGCGCCTGGGTGGCGCAGTCGGTTAAGCGTCCGACTTCAGCCAGGTCATGATCTCGCAGTCCGTGAGTTCGAGCCCCGCGTCGGGCTCTGGGCTGATGGCTCAGAGCCTGGAGCCTGTTTCCGATTCTGTGTCTCCCTCTCTCTCTGCCCCTCCCCCGTTCATGCTCTGTCTCTCTCTGTCCCAAAAATAAATAAACATTGAAAAAAAAAATTTTTTAAATGATGAAAAAAATAAGTCTTTTGTGTGTGAGCTTTTGGTTGCTCTGAGAGATCACTGCTAACTAAACCACCCCATGTTCACCTGGCAAATTCTCCCTCCTCTAAGATTCAACCCAAACACCAGCTACCCACGGAGTCTTCACAGCCCTTCTCAGGTAGACTTAATTAGTTTTCCCTTTAGGCTCCCACCATCCTCTGTCCATATCTCAATTATAGTACTCATCACAATGCTCTAGTAGTTTATGTGTGGGCAAGGGCAGTGTTCAATTGCATTATCAGCATCTTAGTACCTGGACCGTATAAGGCATTTAAAAATTACTTCCTGAGTGAGTGAATATACTTAAACTTTCAAATATTTTTTACATACCCACACTCATGTGTGTACATACACATCTGTGAAATGGAAGGGAAAACTCTACTGACATCTCTGAGCACAGTTACAGTTTCATTTAAAAAGGGATATACTTTGATCAAAAGTATTACTTGGTTTGCCAAAACAACTATCATGATGCCAGATGGTGGAATCTTTTTGATGAAACTGGAAATAAAACTAGTCCCCAGTCTAGTTACATTATTAACCCTATTATTAGATAATTGCTCAATACAACATGATAGGTGCATAATACTTAAAAGTCTTACTCCATTCATGTCTCTTTACTTATGTCCATTTCTTCTGTATTAAAAAGAGACCAACATATGTCAATATCATAATGATTCAGAACCACAAGCAGAGATGTGTGTTTCTGCAAAAGTAGCACAGAAGGACTCTAGGATATTCCTGGGGCAGCTCTCTCGCAACTACGTGTGGAGGAAGATGGAACTGAGGGATAATGGGTGGGTAACACACTGAAAGGGACAAAGTCAGAATGTATGCATGACAAGGGCAACAGATACATGGGCCACGAAAACCAGCTCTTGTGACAGCACTGGTACATATATTAAGTCACTGCCATAGAACATACACTGCATAGGAAAGCAAATGAGTATCTTTTCTCAAATAGTTTAACGCAGACAGATGGCTGGGTCATTAACTTAGAGAATTACCACATGAAAGCAAACAGAATCATTGCTTTTAGAAGAGTAACCAGGAAATCACCCCTAACTACCACTCCAGTCACATATTAACAGATTCAGCAGAGCTCATCCACACAGGCAGTCTGCCAACTGGCAGTCTGAATCAACTATGAACCTGATCACTTCTATAAGGATAATGAAGTAATAACGGTTATTTACACACCTACAGATTTATTCAGAGATTTATAAATCTAAGTAGGAAAGGACATAAAAACAAATAGAAAAAAGGCAGTCAGAAATTCCTGATTCATGAAGACAGGTTTCTAATTGCTAAGCGATATAGTAAGGACAAGGCATCAGCCACTTACATCTGATTCCCAGTAATAAGGAAAGATTAGGCTCCTTGCCCTGAGCACGCTGATTAAGAATACTACACAATGCCTTCAAGTCAAACAAACAATAGGACATTTCCTTGAACAGCTGATCAATCACACTCAAATCAGATAGTGGCCATTTAGTGAGTACTGTCTGCTGCCTGGATTGGTCTCCTTCCTGGCCTTGATCCAATAAAGAGCATGTCTCTTGTGTTTGTCTTTGGTTCTGCAATGCATAAAGAAAACAAAAATCAGGTTGTTAGATCAGAGGAAGGTACTCAAAGGACATACAGGTTAACATTTTCCACCATCTATAAACAAAATGATAGAGTCCTATTATATTCACATTAACCAAGTTTAACTGCATACACACAGTAGGGAAAAAAAAAAAAGAAAAAGAATTTAAACAGTGAAAATGATTCAATGGTTCCTCTGGACCATCTCATGCCCCAGGGTAAACCTGAGAAAGGCAACAAATCCAGATTCAGTGTCTAGGAGTATCTCATATCATATAACATCACCTGATAAGCATCTGGGTTATGTATGTGTTTTTTTATGATGAGATTTATCCCAAGAACAAAAAGACCTATGAAGAAATTTTAAACCTCATCCTATAGTTTTACTGTTAGTAGGGATAATGATTTAGTTACTTTAAACTATCTGTTGCAAACTGAGGAAAAAGTTTTTATGTTTTGTTAATGTTGACAGGTACCAAAAGTTTCAGCAAAAGAGAAAAAGAAATACAAGTATAAAATCAAAGAAGGAAACAAAACCCCTAATAATCTTGAATTGTGAAATCCGAATTGGAAATATCAATATGAACTCATAAATTATCATACTCAGAAAAAGCTACCTTCACCTTATCCCCCAAACTGTCACCATCTATCTACTCTTCATCCTGAAAACTGCTAATTAGAGACAATATAAAGCTTTCCAGTTGGAACTCTATTTAAAAATTACCAAATAGCTTGCACTGATGAGGAAAAGATTTTTTAATAGATGAATGCCAGCTAATAAATATAAAAATAACTGGGAAAAAATATGATTTTAATCACGTAACGATCCAGACAATTATCACCAGTGAATACGAAAACCATCAAGGGAAAGGGTGCTAATAAACCGCATATTCACACAGTTACCTAAGTAGCTCTCCACACATTACCTACTGTTTGCAGAGGCCATAATGTAACAAAGGGAAGAGTAAGTCTGTTATTTTAACCATTTTAACCCGGTGAACTCAGTATTTCTGTCACTTACAGTGGGATAACCAAACATATATAGTTTGATGATATGAACAATGCCTACAAAGTATTAATGACAAAAAAATGTTTGACTTGACTTACTGACATCTTTAGTTCTTCTTGTAGTTTATAAGAAATAGAAGGGGTAAAGAACAAGATAAAGGACACTATGAGGAGGCAATCAGGCAAATGTAGGTCTGACAATCTGTAACTCTATAAGACAACAGGCCCAGGTTTGTCAACAAGTCACTAACATGGACAAAATGAGAAACTTTAGATTTATAAGACAAAATAAAATGCAACTCATGGTCTTTTTTGATTGAATGCTAGTTTCAACTGTCATTATAAAAAGCATTTGAATTTCCCAAAGGGGAAATTTTAGTATAAACTAGGTATTATCCAATATCGAGGAACATTATTCTTACTGGGTGTGACAATGGTGGTATGTTTGTACAGGAAATGTCCCTAACTTTTGGAGATGCATTCTTGGGTATTTAGAAGCAAAATGTCATGATTAGAGTTAAAAAACTAAAGTAAGTATTTTCTGTATAATGTAAGCCATATAGGTCAGCTTATAATTAAGTGAAGAAAGTATAACCTGTTCCAATGATGAAGTGTTAACATTGCACCCTTCTTAAGGATTTTCAAGGATAATTTTGTTTATATTCAATTTACATTTTATTCAATTACTTTGGGACCTAATCTCTATATAGCATTTGACTGTTGTAGTTAAGTCTGTGGAGTTGTATTCTAAGACATGAGAAAAATAAAAGTTTACCTTTTTGATTATAACTTTGTAAGAAACCTAATGGATTTAATTAACTGACATATCAAAATCCAGTCTTCAACTAAAAATATTCCATGATATGTACAAAATAAGCATGTGCTTTAACTTAAGTACTGACTCATTCTTTGACAGCAATTTGAATTTTTTTTTACTCACATCAAGCAATGTTTTTGTTAATCTCTGTAGGTTTCTTTCTTTCTTTTCCAGCTCTTCCATCATCTTTTGAGTAGTCAATTTTTCTTTAGAAAGCTTCCCTTGCATAGACTAGAATAAAGAGAATTGGAAAGCAGAGAATGTTGTTAATGCTAAAAGCAAAATGCAGTCAGGTAGGTAGACAGGAATACAGGCTCTGAAAAACTTTGAATCTGTCCTCCCCCACCCCTTGGAAGATGAAGCCTTCATTTTAAAACAACCCTTACTGCATCTAGAGTGGATGACAACAAAGGAAAAAACAAATATCATCTTTACCAAGAAAGTCGACAGTCTGGGTAAAACATGTTAAACCTAAAGCAGCTGGTGTTGAATGCTATGTTACAAACAGCTCTTACTAATTGATTTTTTGTTCATGTACTCAGAGTGTTTTAGCAAATCTATACCTCCCATGCTCCACACCCCATTTTTCTCGTGGTTAATAAAATACAAGATAATAAGATCATAAGACCATCCTCATTTTCTATCATTTGAAACATAGCTAAACACACTTCTCTCAGTGTATGGTATTCTGAGCAGTGAATATGATGAATTCCAGCCAAAGGTCTATTATGGGACTTTGATAAATGAATCTCTTTCTTAACTCTATAAATTACAAATTATCCATTGTAATAAAATTCTGAGTGTACCAAAACAGTATATAGGATATTTTAAGAGTACTTGGATCACTTCAGCTGCTAAGTCTGATTTTCAGCTACACACCAAAGATAAACTTGCCATAAACTCTGTAGTTATCAGTGGTTTCTAGAGGTTTTAATTAACACTTTTTCCTCTTGTGAAATCACAAGATCAATAAACATTTGACAAGAAAAGAGATTTCTTTTTCTCCCCCCCTCTCAGGACTATATTTATTTAGTCCCAATTCTGAAACTACTTCAGCATGCTGACTGCTTAAATAGTACACAATACATTATGAAGGTTTCCCCCCGCTCATATTATCTCTGGCTAGAATAAAAGAAGATAGCTGTCACCATGGGTTGAGATAAGATTCTGTAAATATAAAGCAGTTTTCTTAGTAACAGATATTCAACTTTGTAGCTTATTACTTGGATTTGTTTGCTAAACTCTATACAAAATTTGTTTACATTTAATAACTCATAAGTTGGTTACAAATGAATTATGCTCTGGGGTGCCTGGGTGGTGCATTCAGTTAAGCATCCAACTCCAGCTCAGGTCATGATTTCCCAGTTCATGGGTTTGAGTACTGCATTGGGCTCTATGCTGACAGCTTGGAGCCTGGAGCCTGCTTTGGATTCTGCGTCTCCCTCTGTCTCTGTCCCTACCCAGCTTGTGCACAGTTTCTCCCTCAAAAATAAACATTAAAAAAAGAAAAGTGAATTAAGCTCTATAACAAGTGTATTTCCTTCCAGGGAAAACTTTATGTCTCACAAAATTTAATCTCACAGCAGAAAGTCACATGGATTCTGAAATTCCTTTGTAACTGCATGTGAATGAACCAAAAACCTATTTGAATGATATGTATTTATTTATCTGGCTGAAGATCTAAGCTTACAGGCATAACAAGATTATCTGACTGGAATCCAGAATTTATCCTAAATTTTCTTAAGATTTTTGACTATTTACCTTATTAGCATTGTGGAGGAAAGGCATAACAGTTAAGCTACTCTAAATCTAACATTTTAACAATAAAATCTGACCCTGAGAGGTATTTTCACAATACTATAATGTAATCTAGTGTTTTATATTTTTACCAGTTCAGTCATACTGAATGTGATTAATAATTAGCAAGCAAATCTGACTAACATGTTCATATATAAGACTAAATTTAAATCAGAAACAGGCAATTGTCTCCATCAGATTAAATATGAAATGTTTGGCATTAGTGCTATTTTTCATAAGAAAAAAATCTGGATTTGGGAAATATATTAAGCTTAAGATGTTTGTTATGTTGGTTGGGTTCAGGGTACTTATGAAACAGTCCTTTAATAGGGGAAAGAGTTCACAGATAAACTTATCCTAAAAGGCCCATATGTTGTATAACAACCTCTAGACTAATATGAGGGTATGAGTGCCATAGCTGTCTGACACAACATTCTATCTATAAGATTATTTCTCTATCCTAAATTGTATGAAAAAGCATATGTTTAAAGCTTAAGAAAAAAAGAGAAAGGAAAATTTCCAGTAATCTTAGAACGGGATTACTAACATTAAAAACTTTAATTTTCAAATGTCTACAATATGTCTATAAATTTCCAGTTAATCATCTTTTAAAAATTCTAAGTTACTAACCTATATATATTTACCACATTCTTTAAAAAAATTTTTTTTTAATGTTTATTCCTTTTTGAGAGAGAGAGAGAGAGAGAGAGAGAGAGAGAGAGAGAGAGGGTGGGGGAGGGGCAGAGAGAAAGGGAGATAACAGAATCTGAAGCAGCTCCAGGCTCTGAGCTGTCACCACAGAGCCTGATGTGGGGCTGGAACTCACAGACTATGCGATAATGACCTGAGCCACTTAACCAACTGAACCACCCAGGCACCCCTATCACAATCATTCTTAAAGTTGAAAAATGGTTTTAAAAACATTTGTTGTTGGGGCGCCTGGGTAGCTCAGTCAACCGGTTGAGCGGCCGACTTCAGCTCAGGTCATGATCTCGAGGCCTGTGAGTTCGAGCCCCGCATCGGGCTCTGTGCTGACAGCTCAGAGCCTGGAGCCTGTTTCAGATTCTGTGTCTCCCTCTCTCTGACCCTCCCCCGTTCATGCTCTGTCTCTCTCTGTCTCAAAAATAAATAAACGTTAAAAAAAAATTAAAAAAAAACCAAACATTTGTTGTTTTGATCTAAATATCTAGAAATGCTATCTTTTGTCCCATAAACAAAATAGCTCAAATGAAGGAAAGACAGCTGTGCCTTCACCAATAAATATCATGTATTCCACAAACCCGATTTAAGAGAAAGTATTTTGATTAAAAACTTATGTTAGCAGTTTTACTATATAAACACACACAACTCCATCCCAAACAATGCACCTATATGCACGCACGCGCGTGCGCACACACACACACACACCACACACAAAAACACCATACAAGAGTTTCACAAATACATTTCTTCATGCAATCATTCATTTAGCAAAAATTATAACCAAGCACAGTCTGTGCACTGGATGATGATGCCTCAGTGAATAAATAGTCAAAACTCTGGCCCTTTCATAACTTTTACTAGGAAGTAAAAGATCAAAGAAAATAAACAATGTGTAAGTTACATAGTATTTTGTATTAGAATTTGACTAGCGCTTTGGAGAACAAATTAGCATGGCAAGGGAGAGGAGGTGGAGATCGCAAATGGAGCAGAGTATAGGCTCATGGAAAAAAGGTGACATTTGAGCAATGGCTTGAAGGAGGTGAAAGACTGCATCTCATAGATATCTACAGTGTGTTTCAGTCAGTGCAAAGGTTCTGAGCCAGATGGTGTCTTCTGTGTTGAGAAAACGCCAGAGAGCCAGGGTGGCAGAAAATAGTAAAAGATGAAGTCAGAGAAAGCACAGATTGTGTAAGGCTGCTGAGCCAGTGAAAAAACTTTGATTTTTACTTTGGAAAAAATGAGGAACCATTGAAAGATTCTGAGAAGAGACATGACATGATCTGGTTTTTGTTTAATAGGTCACTCAGGCTGATGAGAATAGACTTCAGGCAACCAAGGATGGAAGCAGGGAGAAATAATTCATATGAAGAATAAAGATGTGTTGGACGAGGGTGGTCAGGAGAAGTCAGATGCTAGATATATTTTGAAGGTAATAAGATTTGTTCACAAATACGAGGCAGAAGAGAAGGGTAAGTCTAAGGTTTCTGGAGTGAACAAATGGAAGGAAAAATTTTCCATCAATAGAGAAGGGCCTGAACATGGATGGTAGAGTTGGTTTTACTATTTTCTCTTTGGGGAAGGAAAGAAATTCAATTTGGATTTATTATGTCTGATATGTCAAGTGGTACTGTTGAGTAGGAAGTTGGATGTACAAGTTGTAAGGTCAGGAAGAATTATGAGCTGGAAGAAGTTAGGGAGTAGTGAGCAGACACATTACATGCAAAGCCATGGGACTGGGCAAGATCACTAAGACAAATACAGGTACAGAATTCTAGGAAAGAAACAGACCTTTTTTGAAATATGGTACAACTTTTTGAAAGCATTTTACATGTCTGCACAATAAACTTTAACTTAAATATCACAAATACAATTAAACGTATCCCCCTAAATTATAAGAAAGAAAACTTCTAATAAGGTACTTTGTCCAATTTAATACACTAGCCTACTAGTCTGCCTATATCTTTATTATAACAGGATTTATGTTACAGATGTTAAATTTATTGTGTTCAGTTAAATAAAACAAGAAAATAACAACAAAAACTTTAAAAAGAAAGTTCTTCTAAAATTTTTTCATTTAAAATTTTATTGTGTGTATTTCAATGATCTAGATATAGGGCATAAGTAAATCAGTTTGAATTTATTATTGAGAACAGATACAAAGTATCATGCTGTTATGATTCCATTAGTACAAATACCACTATTCTTGTAACAGCTTACGTAACTGTACATGAAAGGTAAGATCATGGCGCTACTAGCATTAGAAATAGCGGTAAGAAGCACGTACGTAACAGAAAGGTAATAATGGCATCTACAAAGCATTAACAAGGGGAATGCATTCTCTGAATGAAATTGATATTTTTTCTCAACACCTTTTATTTTATTTTTAAATAGTTTTTCTTTTGTTTTAATGTTTACTTATTTTGAGAGCAAGTACGCCATGTGCACAAGCAAGTGGGGGAGAGGCAGAGAGAGAGAATCCCAAGCATGCTCCACACTGTCAGTTCAGAGCCGGATGCATGGCTTGATCTCACAACCCGTGAGATCATGACCTGAGCCTAAATCAAGAGTCCTATGCTTAACTGACTGAGCCACCCAGGTCCCCATCAACATCTTTAGAAAAACTAGTTAAAAGAAAGATCATCTCCTAAATGAGGTCACTCCTTAAAGACTGGGAGAGGTGGCTGTTTTACCTAATGCATAGAAACAACCACACAGAGTCAAAAATATTTTTGACAGAGTCAAAAAGAACCAGAGGAATATATTCCAAATGAAAGAATAAGAAAACCTCAGAAAAAGGCCTTAATGAAACAAAGATAAGTGAGTTCAAAATAGTAGTCATAAAGATGCTCACCAAGGTCAGCAAAACAATGCATGAGCAAAGTGAGAATTTCAACAAATAGAATATATAAGAAAGTACCAAGTAGAAGTCATAGAGCTGAAGAGTAGAATAGCTTAACTAAAAATAAAACAGATGGATTCTACAGCAGACTAAATGAAGCAGAAGAAAGGTCAGTGAACTCAAAGACAGGGCAGACTTCATTCAATCAGAATAGCAACAAGTAGAAGAATGAAGATGGCTTAAGGGACTGAAAGGACAATCCTAAGCAAATCAATATTTGCATTACAGGGTCCCAGAAGGAAGAAAGAAAAAGGGACAGAAAACTTATTTGAAGAAATAATGGCTGAAAACTTCCCTAACCTGGGGAAGGAAAGAGACATCAAGAGCTAAGAAGCCAAGAGAGTTCCAAATACGATGAACCCAATGAGACCCAAAGGGGCACATTATGATTAAATTCAAAACTTAAAGACAAGGAGAGAATCCTAAAAGCAGCAAGAGGAAAACAACTTGCTATATACAAGGGAACCCCTACAAAATTCTCAACAGATTTTGAGCAGAAACTGTGTAAGCCAGAGGGTGCAGCAAAATCTATTCAAAGAGTTGAAAGTACTGTCAACCAAAAATAGTTAACCCCACAAACTTGTCCTTCAGAAATGAGGGAGAAATAAAGAATTTTCTAGGGGCACCTGGGTGGCTGTTGGTCAGTTAAGCTTCCCACTAGGGGTCAGGACATGATCTCATGGTTAAGGAGTTTGAACCCTGCATCTATGCTGACAGTACAGAGTCCGCTTCGGAGCCTCTAATCCCACTTCTCTCCTCCTCTCTCTCTACCCCTCCTTAAACTCGCACACACTCTCTTCCTCTCAAAAATAAACCTTAACAAAAAAAAAAAAAAACTTAAAAAAAAAAAGGAGTTTTCCAGACAAGCAAAAGCTGAAAGAGTTTATCACCACTTGACTAGCCTTACAAGAAATGTTCAAAGGACTTCTTTAGGCTGAAATGAAAGGGTGCTAATTAGTAACAGGAAAACATGTGAACGTATAAATCTCACTGGTAAAAGTAAATATATAGTAAAATTCAAAATAACACTGTAAGGGTGGTGGGTTAATCACTTATAAGGCTAGTATGGTGGTTAAAACACAAAAGTAGTAGAAACAACTAACTGTGATAGTTTGTTAATGGATACATAAGATAAAAAAGAAATAGGGGCAACAAAAATATAAAAAGATGGGAAGACTGCATCAAACTAAAAAGCTGCTGCATAGCCACACACACACACACACACACACACACACACACACACACTGAAAAGGCAATCTAACAAATCAGAGAAAATAACTGCAAATCATATCTGTTAAGCGGTTAATATCCAAAATATACAAAGAACTCATAGAACTTAATTAGCAAACAAAAACAATAAAAAATCTGGTAAAAAATGAAGTAAAATGAGGGCGTTTGGGTAGCTCAGTTGGTTAAGGTTCTGACTCCTGATTTCGGCTCAGATCATTATCACACGGTTTGTTGAGTTCGGGCTCTGCATCAGGCTCTGTGCCGACAGCATGGAGCCACGTTGGGATTCTCTCTTTCCCTCTCTTTCTGCCCCTCCCTTGCTCTTCGTCCTCTCTCTCAAAAAAACATTTTTTTTAATTTAAAAAATGGGCAGAGATTCTAAATACACATTTTTCAAAGAAAATATACAGATGGCCAACAGGTACATGAAAAAGTGCTTAACATTACTACCTGTTAGAGAAATACAAGTCATAACCACAGTGAGATATCACCTCACATAGTTAGAATGGCCATTATCAAAGACAAGAGATAACAAGCTCTGGTGAGGATGTGGAGAAAAGGGAACCTTTGTACATTGTTGGTGGGAATGTAAACTCGTGCAACCACTAAGGAAACAAGTATGGAGGTTCCTCAAAATATTAAGAATACAACTACTATACGATTCAGCAATTCTACTTCTGTAAAACACTAACTCAGAAAGGTATCTGCACCCCCATGTTCATTGCAGCATTATTTCTAATAGCCAAGACATGGAAACAAACTATCCACTGATAGATGAATGGATCAAGAATGTGTGATATATACAATCTGGTTTATGCAAATGGAATATTAATCCAACAATACAAAACAAGAAAATCTTGTCACCTGCAACAAGGTGGATGGACCCTGAGGGCATTATGCTAAGTGAGGTAAGTCAGACAGAGAAAGGCAAATACCATGTGATCTTACTCACCTATGAAATTAAAAACAAAACAAAACAAAACAAAAAATCCTCAGAGATAACAGAGAATAAATAAATTAATGGTTGGGGTGGGGAGTGGAATTAGGGAAAGGGGTAAAGAGGTATAAAGTTCCAGTTATAAAATAAGGCCTTGGGGATGTACTGTCCAGCACAATGTCTACAGTTATATTTGAAAATTACTAAGAGAATAGATCTTAAAAGTTCTTATCACAAAAAAAAAAGTAAACGATGTGGTGATGGACATAAACTAAATTATTGTGATCATTTCACAATACATAAAATAACAAATCATTAGATTGTACGCCTGAAACTAATATGTTATATATCTGAGTAAAAAATAAGTCAACAGTTAAAAAAAAGGTATAGAGTTAATGGTAACAGCATAAGATTTTGTAGTAACACAAAACTAGGTTCTGGGTCCACACCTTATGTGCTGTGCAGCCATGGATAAGTTATTCAACCTTTCTAGGTTCCAAGTTCATCAGAAAGAATTTCCAAACTTGTAAGGTATTGTGAAAATTATGCAGTGTGTATACAGACATTTTGGGTGCCTGCCTAGTCTCAAATCCCACAAGTCACAAGCGGCCATATTTTAAGAATTCTACACCTCTCAGGTATAGCTCACTGAATCAAGCAGAGTGAACACTTAACCACACCTGAGAACCTGGGATGCAGAGTCTAGGAGTTCATCTCTTCATGATTGGAAATGAACTACAGAATGTAAGAGGCTGTGGACAACTATATTCTGCTATGTGAGCTAAAGAATAAAGGGAGTCTGTGTGCACAGAGAGAAGAGAATGAGACACACTGCAATGAGAGAAGCAACAAAGCCTCTTCTTTCCTGAAGCCTGGTTTTATTCCTTCTGATGGGTTCCACAGTATCGCTACGTTCTTTCAACACAGTGGTTCTGTTTTTGCTTACGCTAAAGTGAATTGGTTTTTTGCTTAAAACCAAAAGCCTAAATGACTTTCACTTGGTACAAAATATTTATGCAATAATCACTAATTCTTCTTATACTATTAAAAGGAGCCCATTTCTTATAACCAATCATCATGATGCACACTTTAAATATCTTACAACTTTGTCAATCATACTTCAATAAAGCTGGAAAAAATAAGAGCCTATTCCAATTCAGCACTGTGGGTTTAATTTTCTTGTGGGCAAAGGTTTTTGGTCTGCTTTGTTCACTAGTTATCCACCAGAAGAATGCCTGGCCCACGGCAGAAACTCAGTTAAAGTTATTGAACAAAAAAAAGATGAGAAAATAACTAAAACCCAATTTAGTTTTTAAGTAAAAGGCTATGTTCATTCATTCAAAAATAGTTACTGAGTATCTATGCTATACTATACTGTACTAGTGTTCATTTGGATAAGGATTATTCAAAGAGCATAGTGCACCTATTACAAAACTCTTAAATAAATATATCAGAAAACAAAACCAGGTACTTTACTTAATCTCAAGGAGCTAATGATACTACCATATTGCAGAGTGTAATACAGTAAAAATTTCACTTTGGAGGCAAAATTTCCAAATTCTACTTCTAGGCAACTGAACACAAGGTGCCTTCTACAAGGCTAGTTTTCTGACATGCTCCAGCTTAAGATCTTTCATGCCTGGAGAAGACCCTTAAAACAAGTCTTTCCCCTAAGGCTTACATAAGGAAGATATCAGACTAACCTCTTGTGCCTTTCTTCCTTTCTCTTGGGATGCTTCCCTTTGAAGCAGCCAGGAGCAATGCCAAGAGCACAAACTGAGGTCAGACAGGAATTAGAACTGGAGCTGAGACCTTAGGCATATCTCTTTAAATCTTGGCTATATCATATATAAAAAGATGCTCTGTCTTACCTTGTAAGCTTACTATTGAGGTTTAGAAATAGTAAATATAATCAGAAGCACAGTTTCTGTGCCACGTAATATCTTCCTCATCAGCATCATCACTGATACCTCTGCACTTATTAGGGGCTCCATTTCTCACGTTAGCCTAATTGTGGAGAAATAGTAAATCCCTTTTCCTCCTTCCTACATACTAATAAAAAGAATTTTCAGGGGTGCCTGGATGGCTCAGTCGATTAGTGTCCAACTTGGGGGTCAGGTCACGATCTCATGGTTTGTGAGTTTGAGCCCTGCACTGGGCTCTGTGCTGACAGCTCAGAGCCTGGAGCCTGCTTCGGATTCTGTCTCTCTCTTTCTCTCTCTCTCTCTCTCAAATAAATAAACATTTAAAAAATTAAGAATTTTTAAAATACTTATAAACTCTAAGATAAAAAAATAAGGAATACACAAACACAATTAAAACTGCTATTTTTAGGTTTTTGTTTATAATAATCCAAGACCATGTATAGCTCAAATTCCTTTAACTATCACCTTACTACCTGACTTAACTTTTAAAAAAATCTGTCTGAGAATTCTGCTTCCAGCATGAGAGTATGAGGAGCCCCTCAGACCCACTCCTCAGTGAAAATTATAAAAGAGCACATTTAAAGTTTCTGGAAATGGCCCTAAGAGCACACAGCAAATGAATAAACATATATTCAAGAAAATCTACTGAAAGAACAGCAAAGTCTATAATATTTGAACCAATACCCACTCCATCTTTATGTTCTCACAGCTCTCAGAGAGATGGAAATTTCACTTCTGACTGGGACAGCCAGTAACACACTGGGCTCTCTGTCCCTAGCTCCCCAGCGGAGAGCTATCTTCCCAGGAGGGGCTGATATCAGCATTTCTCTTCCTGCCCTCTGCTACCTGCACCTGAGGCTAAGTTCCAGACCAGTACAACCAAAAGGTGGAGACTCCCTTTCTGCCCAGGCTCCTTCATGGACTGAGACTTTACCTTGGGTACAGCATTATGGAGAGTACTGGGGACCTGACTGCTCTTGTCGTGGCTTCTGTGGCAGGGGTTCCACACTGGGAAAGGCAAGCCAAGATCTAGAGCTATTGCCCACTCTCCTTCCACCGAGTGTTTACCTTCTGGAGTCACTAAGAAATTTGACATTGTTCCCACCAGCACTGACCTGGCTCAAAGATTTTGCCTGGAGAGAAGCCAGCCACAGAATAGAGAGCTCTAAATGTCTCTCTAAAGGAACTGAATTCATGTGCAGCCGACTGTGAAGTTCAGGCCTAAGGGCACTCTCAAAAACAGTGAAGGTTGTGGCAAAAGGGAGTTGGGAGGAAACTGTTAGATTCATTGAAAGTACAGGCTAAACTACTGGCTGGCGAGATTCTTCGAGAGAAAAAGACAAAGAAATACCTGGGAAAAGCACTCCTGGGAACAGAAAAGAATCTCAAACATTAACCTAAGGAGCTCTTCTTCCAAAGGAACCAGAATACATTGGTCTGTGAAGCAATTTATACCACAGGGCATCACTGAAAGCAACAGAGCAATCAGTTGGCAGTTAATGTGTGGTCAAGGAAAGCGTCACAAAAGATCACATATTACATTTATATGAGATGTCTAGAACAGGCGAATCTATAAAGATGGGAAGTAGATTAGTGATTGAGACGGATGGGGAGGAAACAGGGTTTAAGGGAGTGACAACTAAAGGTAAGGGGGTTTATGAGGTGATAAAAAGGTTCCAGAATTGACTGTGGTCTTGGTTCCATGTATCTGAGCATACTAAAAATTACTGAATTGTACACTTTAAATGGGTGAATTGCAGACTATGTGAATTCTATCTCAGTAAAGCTGTTATTTAAAAATTGGCACAATATAAAGAAAAAACAACCTGTCAGGTTCCTCTTCGCAAGCTCTTGATCTGCTTTCAGGCTTACAAGCAAGAACTACCAAAACAACTTAAATGTGTCGAGAACACACCCAGGTTTCTCAGAACTACTTCTCTCTCTCTTTTTTTCTTTTAAACCTCAGTCTTCCCAGTCAATTCCCACTTTGGGAGCAATGAGCCCCAGGCCCCCCGCCCCCCTCCCTCCCAAGGACCCCGACCACACTTCCTAGTGGCACCAAGTGGAGGATGCTGCCAGGCCAAGGAAGAACGGCCCGGGGAACATGCTAACAGTGCAGATTTCAAGATTCACCCCAGAGATACTGAGTCATCGGGTTCCCAGTGGGGCCCAGAAATCTAAATAATGGGAATGTTCATACAGCTTTGGTGACCACTCATAGCACACAACAAGCTCGAGAACATTCCTTCTTGCTTCAAGTGAGTGGACTCTCTTCCTGCCTCAGAGCTCCCCACCTTAGACACAAAGAATTTTTCAGAAGTTACAGGCACCTCTTTTATGTTTTTCACATTTTAATTAACAACTATAATGTGCATGTAACAGGACTACATGTACATGAAAGACTGTTCTCTTTAGAAGTACAAACATTGGCAAGAAAGCTTATTTTTTTAAAAACTACTTTTCCTTTGATAAAAGACACTGTTTGGTTGCTAGGTTTTTCAAAAATTAGTATTAATTTCTGATCAGAATATTTTTAGCTTTTCATGCATTATAAAAGCAATTACACAAAGGTAAAATGTTTTAAAAATTTAAAAAAAACTAGGAAGGAAGAACTTCATGTCAGGTCACATCACAAAACTAGGATAACATAAAAACAGGAGGTAAACATCACATAATAATAAAGTGAAAATATTAAACCAATTTATCTATTTAGGTTAAAGGAAAGTTAAATTCTGCTTATAAGACATTCTAAAGGTTTATGATCCATTTTCCCACTGTTTCTACTGAGAAAACCTGCTGGATGAAGGCTTTAAGAGAGACTTGCTAGATATTGGAATAAAATCTTTGGAGGCTGTGAAAACATGTTTGTTCTCTTGAAGTGATATAAATAGGACAGGCTGTTACAGTTTTGAGATTGGTGGTTCCAACCATGCCTTTAAAAGTGAACAGTCTTAATGACCTTAAAGCATTATTGTATCTTTTATGTCACAATGTTCATTGATAGCTGTCAACTCAGAAGGTCAATTTAAATGGGAAAACTCTTTCAGTGAAGAAACAATTTCAGTATGTTAGGAAAAACAAGTATATCTAACAAACTTTTTTATTCTGTATGTCCTCTGCCGAAAGCTTATAATAGTTATACAAAATGATAACAGCTCACTGGAAACAGGATTATTTATGCAGGTGAAATGTGCTTTTAAGGAATAAATAGGAGGGAAGGCAATGCCCAATGAACTAATTCACATTCCGACTGAAGTCACATTTATGGAAATGACGGGGAATGTTCTATTACAAAATATCTTTTTATGGGGCGCCCGGGTGGCGCAGTCGGTTAAGCGTCCGCCTTCAGCCAGGTCACGATCTCACGGTCCGTGAGTTTGAGCCCCGCGTCAGTCTCTGGGCTGATGGCTCAGAGCCTGGAGCCTGTTTCCGATTCTGTGTCTCCCTCTCTCTCTGCCCCTCCCCCGTTCATGCTCTGTCTCTCTCTGTCCCAAAAATAAATAAACGTTGAAAAAAAAATTAAAAAAAAAATATCTTTTTATACTGTACACTGACAGAAGAAAAAGTTCTGGTTTTTGAAACAAGTTTATGAAACCAGTTTAGCTATACTGGTTTCATAAATGTAGACAAAAGCATTATTTCTAAAGGATCAATGAATAAACAAGTTACATGCCTGTTAACATCACCTTGATGGGTGAACAAAATAGTAGACAAATCTGTATTTTTACAGCACTAAACTCAGTTTCAAAATCAGGATACTTTTACATAAAGTACTACCTTTCTATATTCAACAACAAATATAATTAAGAGAAGACTGATTTCTCCCCAACATCAGAATCAATAAATCTGCCACTGCCCTAAACCAGCTATGTATGTATTTGACTTCTGGTACATAGTGGTAAGCCACAGCTGTATTTTAAATATAGCACCTCCAACTCTGTAACAATGCCTTATTTTTATCTCCTATAAATTGGACAAAAAAATGAATATGGCAAGGGATTTCATTTTTCTCTTTTGTCATAAAATTTAAACGGTAAGAATAACCTGCTTACACCCAAGGCAATGCAATACTCCAAAAAGTCAGCCAAATGGAATTTGAACAAATTTGGTCATCTCAACAGTTTGCAGGGACATAAAGAAGTAGTGAAACAGGACATTCTACTAATACTACATTCGTTTTGTCTACTAAACCCTCTAAAATGGAAGAACTTCCTGGCACTGTGGATGAACAAAGAATATGCAAATTATAATAGCAGTGAAATTTTACAATAAATTTAATATTGTACTGATAGCTTAATGTATAACTTGGGGCATCTGGTGGCTCAGTCAGTTAAGGAACCAACTCTTGATTTCAGCTCAGGTCATGATCCCCTAGTTTGTGGGATCAAGCTCCACACCTGCTTGGGAGTCTCTCTCTCTGCCTCTACCTTGCTTGCACCCTCTCTTTCTAAATAAATAAATAAACTCTAAAAAAATTTTTTTTAAAGTAATTGTATTAATTCATGTTTAAAAAAATGGCTGGAAAGCTCTACTATCACTCACTATAATGTATTTTGTGTTACTTTGCAAATAACATTTTATTTCTAAAATACCTCATTATAAGGTATTTTTTTGTGTTATGCAAAGGAATTTGAAGAAATTAAAAACAGCTATAGCATATAGGAAGGACATCATAATCTATACAGAAGTAAGGCTGGCCATTCCTTATGTAAGCAGGTGGGGAAAAGACTAGGCAGTTAAGGGGAAAATTTTTTTTTAATGTTTATTTATTTTTGAAAGGGGGGTGGGGAGAGGGAGGGAGAGAGAGAGAGAGAGGGAGGGAGAGAGACAGACAGACAGACAGACAGACATAGGGTGAGAAGGGGAGAGGCAGAGAGAAAGAGACAAAATCCAAAGCAGGGTCCAGGCTCTGAGCTGTCAGCACAGAGCCTGATGCGGGGCTCAAAGTCAGGAACGAACTCCAAGACTGTGACCTGAGAGGAGGTTGGAGGCTTAACTGACTGACCCAGCCAGGTGCCCCAAGAGTAGGCAGTTTTAAATAACTAGTAATTAAAGGGAACTGCTCTATTATGTGTATCAACTTGATAATAAGCCCATTAACTATAGTACAAAGCAACAAAAATTCTTCTTCAACTCAAAGTGTTCTCTTTAAGATTCTCTCTGTGGGATGCCTGGGTGGCTCAGTTAAGCTTCCAACCTTGGCTTAATTCATGGTCTCATGGTTCATGAGTTGGAGCCCCACATCGGGCTCTGTGCTGACAGCTTGGAGCCTGGAGCCTGCCTCAGATTCTGTGTTTCCCTCTCTCTGCCCCTCTCTCACTTGTGTTCTCTTGCTCTCAAAAATAAATAAAAGAAAATATTTAAAAAATAATAAAAAAAGATTCTCTCTGTGATTTCCAATGCTAGGGAAATAACTAGTATCAATTTTTTAGAATAAGCAATATTTTTAGATGTTCACAGAGAACACATCTTTTATATTCATCAAAAACCACCAAATAAAAAAACTAGCTTTTTTAACTGTAAGGGGCCAAAAACTCAAAAGTTTTCATAAGAACACAAAGCAAAAAATTTTGTCATCATTTTAAGCATATTTGTCATCCTCTATAATTTTCTATTTAAATATCTTGATAAATATAGCTGCCCTGGACAGTTATCAACATTTGCTATCTGTCTCTGTTAGCAAACCATACACAAGATCTATAGATCTAGATGGCCACAATGACTTACTCATTGCTTCAAAAAACAAGACAACAGAATTAATGAGTATATTGTCTGGCCCCAAATATTTGGAAATAAATGCATCTCAATAATTTGATTTCCATTCATTAATTAGTTTGAAAAAATAAAGAAATGTTTACTCAAGCATGTTAAGATCAAAGAATAGAATGGCATATAGTTACATATTCTTCTACATATTCATTTATATATGGTCATGATATTTAAATGTGACTAAAAGACTTGGTTGATATGTAAAAATAAATTGTATTAAGATGCCACCACGAATAAGTAAAAGGCATATTTCAATTAATATAAATACATCCTGATAATCTGTAATGTGAGAGATAGTATGTGATGAATTAATAAACTCTTACAAGTCTCAGCCACCAAAATTTCAGTGTCAAAGGACCATCTTCACTGTCCTTAATTTGGACGGAGATAACTTTTATTTGACTGATTTCTTAGAAAATGTTACCAATTGAAATATAAATTCCTTTTATTATGGCCTATAATAAATCAAATAATAATGGCTGAAGGAACCTAACCATTTTGTGATTTGAATGGTTTGTAGAACAACTGAAGTTATGTCTACAGGAATACAGATTAAAGAGTATAACCTTGTGAACCAATCCAGCAGGCCCACACACTTGTTGAACTGGCCTACTGTGTGATTAAAATGATAAATCACTTAACATGCGCAAAAGACAAAGTATACCATCTATAATTCTGACACTTAAACCATTTATCTTTTTATTCTTTACTTCCATTTTTTTTTAATTTTTTTTTTAACGTTATTTATTTTTGAGACAGAGAGAGACAGAGCATGAACGGGGGAGGGTCAGAGAGAGAAGAGACACAGAATCCGAAACAGGCCCCAGGCTCTGAGCTGTCAGCACAGAGCCCGACGCGGGGCTCGAACTCACAGACCGTGAGATCATGACCTGAGCCGAAGTCGGACGCTTAACCGACTGAGCCACCCAGGCGCCCCTTTACTTCCATTTTTAAGAAGTAAAACAATTAGGAGGTACAAAAAAAATAAAATTATTCAGCAAAATTATGTCCAACGGCTTTCCATCATACACAGAATAAAATACAAAGAACATCTAGCCCCAGACTACTTTTCACCATCACCTCTCACCACTCTTCCTCACAATCACTGCACTACTCCAGACTAGCAGCCTTTTTGCTGGTCATGGAGTACAAAAGACACCTTCAGGCACTGGTGGCTCTCTTTGCCTGAAATGCTCTTCCCTTGGATGTCTTCATCCAGAACTCTGTTCAAATATTACTTCCTCAGGAAAAACTTCATGACCACTGTATCTAATGCAGCACTGTCTATTCATTGTTCTCTACCCTACTTTTTTAACGGTACAAATCATTCCTTGACATTATATTTCCATTTTGTCCATCTCACCCCACTAGAATAGCCAGGACTTGCTTTGTTCACTGATGAATCCCCAGTGCCAAGAACAGTGCCTGACACAGATGTAGGTGCTCAGTAAGTATCTGGCAAATCAATAAAAAAAAAAAATGAAAATCCATTTAATCCACAAATTTTGGATTGTGTATTATGAATCAGACACTCTAACCTCTAGATATGCAAATGAGCTACGACAGTCTCCCAGGAAACTAAGCAGGAGGTAAAAACACAAATATGTAAACAACATGTTATACTTTGATAATATAGAAGGAATAATACAAGAAGGAAGAGAAGTGTTGGCCAGTCACAATAGACTGGAAACAGTCCGTGATCTTTAATAAGTAGATCACTGATGATCGGATCCCACATTAACCAATGTGTTCTCAGTAGTAGACTACACCCAATTAAAAGCAGGAAAGGTAAGGACTAAAGAATAATCTTCAAAACATTTTGAATGACTGATTTACCAAAGAGCATTTTCATTCTAAAAAAGTAAAAGATTAATATTAAAGAATTTGTAACTTCACTTCAAGTGCTATTAATCTTTTCATATAAATACATATGTGCTTTAATATTTTTAGATTATATAGCCACTAAGAGTAAATCAGCATACAGCTAAATTAAAATATGCACAAAACATTCCTTACCTGAATTTCTAAAATCATTCTTTCAATCTCATCTTGTTGGCTGTCTATTATCTAAAACACAGAAAATATTATCAGTGTGAATTAAAAATTTTTCCACTGCTTTTGAAAAGTACCAATATTTAGAAAACGAAAACACAGGAAATAATGAATTTATTTTTTTTAATCAGGGTATGATTTTTTTTTTACAAAATTATTCATACCAAGTATCCTTTAAATAGACATATTATTTGGATCACACATACATAAATCTGCAAAAGTTTTCCTCTACTTCTTGATAAAACTCTATGTAATTTATAAAAATAACTTTGAGACAGATGTCGAACAATTTAGGAAGGAAAAGAAACCCTTTTGTTTTGCTAAAAGGCAATATAATTTCTTCTTAGTTTGGCTTTAACAAAAATTTGAATTATTTAAATTTACTTAAATTGTCATTTTCAGAGAGACTGGCTAGCTCAGTCAGTAGAGTATGTGACTCTTGATCTCAGGGTTGTGAGGTCAAGTCCAACATTGGGTGTGGAGCCTACTTAAAAAAACGTGGGGAGCCTGGGTGGCTCAGTCATTGTCTGTCCAACTCTTGATTTTGACTCAGGGTCATGATCTCATGGTTGTGAGATTGAGCCCTGCATCGGGCTCTGCACTGGGCATTGAGCCTCAAGATTCTCTTTCCTCCTCTCCCTCTGCCCCTCCCCTGCTCTCACTCTTGCTCTCAAAAAAACACAAAAAACAAAAAACACATTAAATAGGGGCACCTGGGTGGCTCAGTCGATTAGGCATCTTACTCTTTATCTTGGCTACAGGTCACGATCTTACAGTTTGTGAATTCAAGCCCTGCATTGGGCTCCACACTGACAGCATGGAGCCTGCTTAGGATTCGGTCTCTCCCTTGCTCTCTGCACCCCGTCCCCCCACCCCACTCATGCACAAATTAAACATTTTAAAAAGTATAAATAAAAGAGTCATTTTCTTTCCAAATAAAAACATTCAAACTAAGTTATTAAGTATTAACAAAAATATAAAGTAGCTATAACTTATATGTCCATACACACATAACCAACATAACACAGATTTCATATTTATTATCAAAGACATCAACTGACCTTACTAGCATTCTCATTTTGTTCTCTCAGGGTATCATTTTCATTTTGAAGCTGTTTTGCATCTAACATGGGAAGGCGAATTCCATCTTCAAGGCATCTTTCTACTTTTTGCTGCAAGCTGTATGTTTTAGAAAGACAAATAAAGAAAACCCCACTCTATGTGCTGATTTTGGTAGATGACTTCAACATAAAAGATAGTCCCTTCTTAGGGCCTATAATATTTTTTAACTGAGTGATAATGAAGACCTACAGACTCCATATGAATAAGAATGAGCACCTACATCTCATAGAAGTAAAAAATACAATGGACGCTGGTCATCTTTTTAGAAATGACAGATTTGAGACCAGAATCCAAAGCTGCTTAGTGTGTGACATCCTTAGGCCCTAATGAAGTTCCTTATGACCCTAATCTGAGCTCTGCAGTCCAAATCCTGTTCTTTCTTTCTTCTGCAAAAGCAGAATTCCTTGATTAAGATGATTCTGTTTGGGAGCCTAATTATATGGATACATGTCTTTTACCCTCATTCTGAGCTCAGCCAAAGTTTGTTTGTAAGGATAGTTGTTGCCAAAACCAGTAGAATTATTACATTTCTCCTTCATTAATAACAGCAGCAATGTATTATTCCTCTGCTATTCATGGCAGAGACTTGAATTACAGAGAGAAAACAACAAAAGGAAGCCCCTCGGGTATATTAAGAGTAAAAGATTGAAAGGGAAAAAAACATGTTAATCTTGAGAAAAGAAAGAATAAGTCATGTTCTGGTTAAAAGGAATGACACCATTAACAATAATGACCAAAATCAAAACAGAAAGACACCTCGGAATAGTTCCACTCTAGCTTACAATCAGACTTAAGAGTTGCAGAGCACTAAAAGAAACACACTTCTTACAGTTTGGGTTTTGGTATTTTCATTATTTTTTTTATTTTTTTAATATGAAATGTATTGTCAAATTGGTTTCCATACAACACCCAGTGTTCATCCCAACAGGTGCCCTCCTCAATGCCCATCATCCACCCTCCTCTCCCTCCTACCCCCGTCAACCCTCAGTTTATTCTCAGTTTTTAAGAGTCTCTTATGGTTTGGCTCCCTTTTTTTCCCCTTCCTCTCCCCCAAGGTCTTCTGTTAAGTTTCTCAGGACCCACATAAGAGTGAAAACATATGGTATCTGTCTTTCTCTGTATGACTTATTTCACTTAGCATAACACTCTCCAGTTCCATCCACGTGGCTACAAAAGGCCATATTTCATTCTTTCTCATTGCCAAGTAGTATTCCATTGTGTATATAAACCACAATATCTTATCTCTTCATTTTAGCCACTGACTGGCATAAGGTGGTATCTCAGTGTGGTTTTGATTTGTATTTCCCTGATGAGGAGTGACGTTGAGCATCTTTTCATGTGCCTGTTGGCCATCTGGATGTCTTCTTTAGAGAAGTGTCTATTCATGTCTTCCGCCCATTTCTTCACTGGATTATTTGTTTTTCGGGTGTGGGGTTTGGTGAGTTCTTTATAGATTTTGGATACTAGCCCTTATTTTTCTTCTTTCAAGTACTGTGGCTTTCCTGTGCTTTCTCTCTCTTCTAAAAATAAAGAAGTGAAAGAAGTGCCATACCTACATTCTGGGCAAAGAACTGACAGTCCTACCTGGCACAAAAGCGCTTCCAATATGTTAATAAATAATGGCACCAGACAAATTTTCATGTATTATGAATGCAGTGCACTGCTTTGTAATATATTGTTACTTGTCATAAAACTATTTGCTTTTTCAGTCTAAAAGTGACAAGTGTATTATTTCTATTTCAGAATGAGCTTTCTCCCTCCAAATCAGTGTCAATATACTGCTTCTATGTAGTTACAACATTCTAAGAAAAATAAATTACATTAAAAACTATTAAGGTCTTTAAAAAAAGGAACCAGCTATGAGAAGGGAACAACATACTGTGTCATGAAAAAGTACCAAATAAGTCTGTTTTCATGTACACATTCTTGTTTTGTTTATATTATGAAGCATGCTCACTTAGGAAAGTAATAAATCTCTTGAATAGCAAAGGTATCAACTTTATTACTAGGGATCCCACCCACATATCTTACTTACATTTTCACTTCTAATGAAAAATTTTTATCTGATGTTTAAATACCAAGAGTTCTCATATATTAATAAAGTGGGAAACTTACAGACATTACATAAGCACAGATAAATGTAATGATATAATTCATAGTCACATCACATCTGAAGTTCTTCTGGAAACAAGAACTTTAGTTTATCATATAGCTGAGGAAACTGAAATAACACCCTTACCTCCAAGTTCAAGTGACACCATAGCTATATAAGTACTGAAGAATTACAGAAGACCTTATTTGGTCTTTTATATCTACTTGAAATTAAAAGAAAATTTCTGGGATGCTAACATCTCTGAAAGTATCAAGGTAAAAAAATGGAACACGGATTCTGAAATGCACTGTACTAAGTCTAATGAAAAAGACTAGGCTCAATTTTGAGAAAATCTAAATATTTGATTTTTAGATATTTGAGAAAATCTAAATAAAAGAGAAGGTATATCATATTAAATATATAAAAGCACACAATGGAACAAAACTAATTATATTCAAGTGTTCCTAATTCTATTCATAAAATGGCACAGTTTGAGTTTGTGATCAAAATGCCCTATAAAATCTCTTCTCATTTTCTCTAAGAAAGAAAAAGAACATATGGTTGAAATAGTGGAGGTCAGGAAGCTGTTCTGAGAATAGAGAATAGACTATAAGATGTGGAGTTATAGGAAGGGAAATTAAAGAGCAAGAAAGCAAAAACCAAGGGAAAAATAAATGTAAAGCTAAAAGTATATGAATTTTAGGGGGCACCCGGGTGGCTCAGTCGGTTAAGTGATGGACTCTTGATTTCAGCTCAGGTCATGATCTCATGATTTGTGAGAACAAGCCCCGCGTGGACTCTGTACCGACGGCAGGGAGCCTGCCTGGGATTCGCTCTCACTCTCTCTCTGCCTCTCCTCCACTCACTCTCTCACTCAAAATAAATAAATAAACATTAAAAAAATTGTATGAATTTTTTGAAGCAGAGATTAGAAACACTGAAGACCATAATGTCTCAGAATCAGATGTTTTCTGCACTGAAATCTAAGAAAAAGAGTAGACCAGGCATATTTAAGGCTTTGAAAGTAGTAAAGCAATATTAACATGGAATTATCAGATGGATTTTGATTAGAGTTACATGCAATTGGTAAAAGCATGAGGAGTATATTTCTTAAGTTTAGTTTCTGTTGCTTTGTTGTCTTATTCTTCCGTATAGTTTTGGCTATTTATATTTGATCATCTATTAAGGTTTAAGTTTTATAAAACAGAGTGCATGTAGTTGCATATATAACATAGTTCTCTAGGTTTTTTAGCAATCTAGTATTAATTTTCCAGATTAAATATATTAGCTAAATATA
Organism: Prionailurus bengalensis; assembly: GCF_016509475.1. Taxonomy (NCBI): domain Eukaryota; kingdom Metazoa; phylum Chordata; class Mammalia; order Carnivora; family Felidae; genus Prionailurus; species Prionailurus bengalensis. The sequence goes on from NC_057349.1 coordinate 106,824,366, forward strand.
CTAATAAATGATATTCCCTGTCATTCTAACTATATTAATTTAAAAGAGAAGAGTACCATCAGGCAAGATACATGAGTAAACTTGGAAGATACATGACAAAATAGCCATACCTGTTGTTCTACAGTAAGGGAAAATGGGAGTCAATTATTTCACTTTGATGTATCTCATTAAGGAGTGCAGTCTGAGTATTTGCTTCTCTTTGTTTACTTACTTTTTGGCAAAGCCATCAGATTGTGTTAATACTTTCAGTTTCTAATTGTTTTTTTGTTTTTGTTTTTGTTTTGTTTTTGTTTTGGCAGCGGGGGGTGTTACATTTTCACCATTCTCATCTAAAACTTTTGGCAAGATGTCAGTATGTTGCATTAAAATGTGAAATCATAGCCAAGACAACCTGCTTCAATGACATAATACTTACAGTTCTTAAGAGTTCACCTTTCAATTTGACAATAAATTTCATATTAAAAAAAAAATTAAAAAAAATAAATCAAAGTCCCCTACTATGGAAACCAATTTGACAAGAAATTTCATATTAAAAAATAAAAATAAAAATAAATAAATCAAAGTCCCCTACTATGGAAACCAATTTGACAAGAAATTTCATATTAAAAAAAAAATAAAAAGAGTTCACCTTTAAGATAACAATATAGTAATAATTACAAATTAATGTATCTTAAGTGAAATGCTTTATGAAAAATATGAGTAACAAAAATAAAAAATTGCTAAAGGTTTGTTTACCTCTGAACTGTAGTTACCAACTCCTTTTCTTTCTTTTTCTGGCATATTAGTTGTGCCTCTTTTTCTTGACACTGTTTTTTGATCTCCTCAAGCTTTTTTTCTGCATCCAGCAGAGTCTCTTGCAAATTCTTATTTTTTTCTTCTAGAATCTGAAGCTAAGGAGAAAATTCTTAAAGTTTATAACACATAGAATATTAAATGTGTTTCTGCTAGAAACTGTGTGTTCTAAATTATTAACAAGCTTGTGATTAAAATCACAGTATATTTTATCTAGAGCACTTAATAATACTTTATTTCTTCCTTTGTGTGTAACAGGAGCTAGGAGAATGAGATTACGGAGAAGAAAAGAATGGGGTCAGAAATTTCTAGAGGACAGAGAGAAAGGTAAATGATCTCAATTTGGGGATACTTTAAAAATTTTATTTTTAATTATGCTAAAATACGCAGAACACAAAATTTACAATCTTAACCATGCTTAAATGTACAATAAATAGTATTATTACATTCACATTGTTGTACAACTAATCACCAGAACTCTTTTCATCTTGCAAAACAAACTATATTCATTAACAACTCCCCTTCCAGCTCTGCCCTCAGTCTCCAGCGACCACACTTTGACTTTCTGTCTTCATGAATTTGACTACTTTAGGTACCTCATACCATATTTATCTTTTTATGTCTGGCTGATTTCACTTAGCCCAATGGCCTTAGGTTTATCCATGTTTCAGAATTTCATTCTTTTTTATAGGTGAATTATATGGATATGCGACATTTTATCCATCAGCGATTGGGTTGCTTCCATCTTTTGGCTGTTGCAAATAATGCTATTATGAACGTATGTATGTACAAACATCTGTTTGAGACTCTGCTTTCAATTCCTTTGGGTATATCCAGAAGAGGAATTGATGGTTATTGTTTAAAGAAGCATTATCATATGGTTTTCCACAGTGGCTACACTATTTTACATTCCCATCAACAGTGCACAAGGATTTTAATTTCCTCACATTGTCACCAACACCTGTTACTTTCTTTTTTCTTTTCTTTTTTTTTTTATTAGCCAACCTAATGGTGTAAGGTGGTATGAACATGTGTTTTTACATCTATATTCCTCTCTGTTCCTGCTCATGCCAACTCCTGTGGTACTTCTTTAGTTCCTTCCTGACATTATCCTCTCTTAGTCTTATAGACAGAGAATCCCTTGTAGGCCTAGAGTCTGTAAAATAATGACCCTCCATGGATTAAACCAACGATTCTCAACTGAGAATGATTTCTCCCCCAAGGTGATATTTGGAAATTTTTGTAGACATTTTTGGTTTTGGGGAGGCAGGAGGGAAGGAGCAGTGCTACTGGCATCTAGCAGGTAGAGGCCAGAAATGCTCTTAAGCATCCTTTAATGCACAGTACAAATTCCTAGAACAAAAATTATCCACCCTTTAATGTCAATAGCACTGAGGTTGAGAATTTCATGATTAGAAAAACTGAAAAAGACTGAAGAGTAAGTTTCACAGATTTATAAATAAGGTTTTGAGAAGAAAGGCTTCACCAGAGTTGGTAGAAAGACTCTGGATAAGGTACTTGTAAAAAAGAAAAATGGTCAGAAGAGGTAAGAGGAGTGAATGGAGACCACAGACTAAGGTGTACGAATTTATGGAAAGGTTAAGATGAATGAAGAAAACAAATACCTGGAAAGACAGTCAAAAAACGTCTTGTTGAGCCTTGGCTGAGCCAGAGATTATTGGGTAAAGCCAGAGAAGATATGGTGCATGCATATATGTGTGGGATGGGGCTGAGACTGGTTCAGAAACTACCTTTTAGAGTAAAATGTTAAGTAAAAGAGTTAACATACAGGTTTTTCAGGCAAATAACCATATATTAATTAACAACAAGAAAGATACACTCATGCTTAAAGTTTCTAATTAAAGTTAATTCTAAAGACAGCAATTAAACACATCAATTTAATATAATTAGCCAAATGTAGAACCAAAATTTTAAATTCTAAAAATTATGAAATTTCTAAAGAGTCAACCTAATAAAGTGGTTATGTTTTCAAGTCATTTAAAAGTGAGCATTTTATTTCATGTTACCTGAAGACTCTGACTCTGTACATCATCTAGAGTTGGAAGATCAGCCAGATACTTTTCCAAGGTCTCAATTCTTCTCTGCTTTTCTTTATTTTGTTCGGATTCCTTCTGACATTTCTTTTTCAGGCTACTGATATATCTATCTCTGGTTTTAAGCTAAAGAAAAAAGATTATGGATCTTCAGAGGCTTTGTGCCATTAAAAAAATAACAACAGAACCAACAATTCCAGGTTATAGTTTAGACTACCACCAACTCAGGTAAGATTCACCTTATTTCATCAATTCTAAGATTCACATTTTTAGAAACTGTCATATCACTGAAGTCAAGACATTTTTTGAAATTTTTGTTTGCTTTTGCAACTGATGGCATCCTATGAACTGCAGTTAGCCAGGTAGCAGGGATGACATAGCTTTTATTGCCTGCACATGTACAAACTTGGTCAAAACTATTCATCTCTGTCATTTCAACACTGTGTATATGTTGCAACTATGGGCTGAGTTTGAATGATATTTAAAGTACCTTAAAATATTACATTATAATTTGGCGTGGAAAAAAAAGTTATGATCTGGAAAGACAAAGAAATAGAGCCACAGGATTTAATTTAAGAATTTTAAATTTGAATTTTAAAATCAATGAAGCAAATATTCGTCTCTGGAGGGATGACTTCAATTTCTTATTTCAAACAAAGCTATATCCAAACGTTTCATGTGAAATAAGAAAGGAAGATACCCGGGGCCCCTGGGTGTCTCAGTCAGGTTAGCGACTTTGGCTCAGGTCTGTGTGGAGCCTGCTTGGATTTCCTCTCTCTCCCTCTCTCTCTCTGCCCCTACCCCACCTTGCATGCATGATCTATCAAAATAAGTAAACTTAAAAAAAAAAAAAAAAGAAGAAGAAGGAAGGAAGGAAGATACCTAAAAGTAATTAAAGCTGTTTTGTTACTGACTTGCAAAGAAATTGTTTATCACGTACTCAAGAAATGCATTCAAAACCAGGAGAACATACAAAAATCACCAGATACTTGGAAAGAGATATGGGCAGTAGTGAGACCAGTCCATACCTCAAGCCAAGACTACTGTTAAGGTATTTATTAGGTCATAATTTAATTTGTAACATATCTTTTTTCTCAAAGTTACATATGATAAAGGTTTGCCATACCACTGATGTCATTTTAGGATTGACAGAACATGTTAATTGAACACCTATTATAGAACACTATATGGTACATGATTCCAGTATATCTTAATTTGTGAAGGGTGAACCTCAGATTTTTATGTACTAATTTTATCAGCTTTCCACCTGAAATATACGATCCTTAAATTTCATAGCACAAATTCAAAGTTCTTTCATATTTCAGATCAATTACAAATAACATGTATATACAGTTACCTAAAAAGTAAACTCCAGACTCTTATTCACCTTAAATTACTAGTCTTCCAAAAACTTACAGGTTTTTACATCCTGTTCCCATATCCACCAGGGAAATAAGTGTCAATAATTAGTAGTATAATAGTTCACTTTCCCAAATTTTATTAAAGCTAACACTTGTGCACAATCTAGTTTCTTTCATGTCTTATCTAATTTCTTTTAAGTCCACTGTGTAACAACTTTTATTAAAACAACTTCAATTGGAAAAACAAATCACCTCTCCTTTCATCTATTCATTCCATCAACAACTTTAAGATATATTTATTAACTTGGGTAAAGAGCAACATTGATAAAATAGTTAAGTTCTAATATTTACTGGGGCTTTCTCTGGATTAAAGGCAAGTGTGATGCTGTGATAATTTGTGATCTTTCAGAACTCACAGGTTGTTGTGACTGGTAATCATCTGAAAGACCACATAATGCCATTCCCTTTTTTCTCCCCTTTTCTCTTTTTTTTATTGGAGGATAATTATCATGCAGTGTTATTTTAGTTTCAGGTGTATAATATTTCAACAAATATATACATTCCTCAGTGCTCATCAAAGTAAGTGTACTCTTCACCCCGTTTATCTGTTTTACCCTCCAGCCACCCAACACACACTCGGCCTCTCTGGTACCACCAGTTGGTATTCTGTATTTAAGAGTCGGATGTTGGTTTCTCTCTTTTTCTCTTTGTTCATTTGTTTTGTTTCTTAAATTCCGTGTATGAGTGAAATCATATGGTATTTGTCTTTCTCTGACTGAGTTATTTCGCTTAGCATGATCTTCCCTACATCCATCTGTGTTGTTGCAAACAGCAAGAACTCATTCTATTTCACAGCTGAGTATTATTTGGTTGTGTATATATGCCACATCTTCTTTACCCATTCATTTAACAGTAAACACTTGGGTTGCTTTCATATCTTGGCTATTGTTAAGTAATGCTGCAATAAACACAGGAGTACATGTATCTTTTTAAATTAGTGTTTTTGTTTTCTTTGGGTAAATACCCAGTACTGGGATTACTGGATCATATGGTAATTCTATTTTTAATTTTTAAGGAACCTTCATACTGTTTTCCAGAGGCTACACAAATGTGCAGTGCACAAGGGTTCTTTTCCCTCTTCATCAACACTTGTTATTTCTTACATTTTTGATTTCAGCTATTCTGACAGGTGTAAGGTGGTATCTCGTGGTATTGAATTTCTCTTACAAATGATATATCCAATAAGGAAGTTAATATTCAAAATATATAAAGAACTTATACAACCTAACACCAAAAAACCAAATAATATGATTAAAAAATAAGCAGAGGATGTGAACAGAAATTTTTCCAAAAAAAGACATAAATTATTCCTTTTTTGAATATGAGGTCCAGAGATCTTTAGTGACTTAAGTACAAGTCACTGAGACACAGGTGGGATTCAAATATAAACCTCTGAAAAGCCAATGTTCTTTCAGTTCTTTCACACTCCGCATAACCAAATTCCCCCAAATTCTCTAGCAACCATTTCTGCCTGTATTCCCCATCAACAAAGCCTATTCTTGCCTTAGCAAATGACCCTGTAAGTTACAGAAATAAAAATAACCAGCCTATTTTTATTAATGTCGCCCCAATTTATATTTAATTTTTTAAGTGTCTTAAATGTGACACAACGATGTCCTCAAAGAGAAGCCAATGGAATAGGTTAGTCATGCTATCTTCTCCTGTGCAAAGATGTCCTAGTTTGCTTTTTTTTCTTTGGCTGGACAACTGTCTTCTTTGCTGTTGTGTCAAGCTTGCTGCCCTTGATCACAAATGTCTGCCAATACTCTCCTACTGGATACTGTTTATGCTATTTGTTGACCACAAGCTGATTACACATAATCACTAAGTCTGGGTTGTTGTTGTTGTTGTTGTTGTTTTTTAAGCCCTGTTCACTGATGAGAAGCTGTTTTGTTTTGTTTTGTTTCGTTTTTAACTTAAAAGTTTTATGTTGGTTACTAAAATCTGAGCTCCAGTAATTACCTCCAGGTAAATCAGCTATCACCAAGAAATCTTCCCTATTCAATTTATAAAAGGTTACTTTTTTTTTGTTCAAGGAAATATTATTTAGTATTGAGATTATTTCTAGAAGACAATAAGGAGGGCCCTGCTTTCAGAAGAGGTTTACAAACAAATGTACTTTTATTTTAAGTACAGTTATTAGAACAAAATAGATTACTGAGGAAATGTTTTCCTCTAAATTTTCTTATAAATAAACCATTATTATTAGAACAAAGCATCAGCTGTAGAGTTAAACCATCCTGAATTTTACTCCCTGCTTTTCAATAATTTCTACCTACATCCAACTGGACAAATTATTCAACTTGTCTCAGAGCTTCAATTTGCTCAGTTTTTAAAATGGGGAGATAGTATATATCTGCCAGGATTTTTGTGAAGATTAGTTAACATTAAATGAAAAAATGCACTTAATGCACCTTCACATGCTATCTGGCATATACAAGAAAGAGCTTATCAAAAGGCAATTTCTGGGGCGCCTGCGTGGCTCAGTTGGTTAAGTATGTGACTTTGGCTCAGGTCATGATCTCACAGCTTGTGAGTTCGAGCCCCACATCAGGGTCTGTGCTGACAGCTCAGAGCCTGGCGCCTGCTTCGGATTCTGTGTCTCCATCTCTCTGTCCCTCCCCCAATTATGCTCTGTCTTTTTCTCAAAAATAAACAAACATTAAGGCACTTGTTGGGATGAGCACTGGGTGTTGTATGGAAACCAATTTGACAATAAATTATATTAAAAAAAATTTTTTAAAGCAACTTCTATTTGTTGTTTTTCACATTGAATGCTTTTCTGTTGTAGTATCAGTCTTGATCAGGATAACAGAGAGAAAATGCAGAAGGAAACAATGCAGTCCAATCTCATGTGGGCCTCAAGTGCTGATCAGTTAATGTGTTACTCATGAGTCTATTTACTAGCTTCTACACTCCCTTCAAAAACTCGCATCATCTCCATGGCCTCTGACACAAACTCTAACACCAACCCCCCTTCTGAATTTCTCTGGTATACACATTTCCATTCTCAACTGCCTCACTCCATATAGAGACTGTTCCTCTTTCCCAAAAGTAATTCTTCCATCTTGGCATCTGTTATCAACCTTTTCCTATTTTTCTCAGGAATTTGCTCTATCATACACTCGCTCTGACATCTTTAATATCTAATTTATTCTTATCTCACTCTTATCTCTCTTCTCTTCTCTCTTGGCAAAAATCACTTGAAAGCATTCATTCATTCATTCATTCATTCATTCAATATGCCAGGCACTATGGCTGGTGTTACATATGCTACAGTGACAGACTGATACATCCCTGCTTTCCTAGAGCTTACAGAGAAATATTAAAATACAATGATTACTCAAAATTGTGTTAAGTACTAGAAAAACAAAACAAAATGCTCTACACATACAAAAAGAAGGGGTTACAGGAGAAAGATATTTAAGCTGAGACTTGACAAATAAATGGGTGAGTGAGTAGTGGGAGAAGAGAGTCGAGTATTAACCAGGCAAAGAAGAAATTCTGTGTAAAGACTCTGATACCAGAAACCAAGCCTGACCTGTTGGAGCAACTGTAAGCACTGCACTGTGACACAGTGTACCAGAGGGATAAAGCTAGAGCCAAAGATTATAGTTAGGCAGGGCCTTTCTGGTCAGGGGAAGAATTTGATTCTTACTTTAAAGACAATGAGATGGCATTATTGGGTTTTATCAGGTAAGTCAAATGACTAGGTCTTCATTTTAAAAAGTACAGTCCTCCACATGATCAAGAATGGGCTGGGAGGCTGTGGAGCAACTGGAACTCTCATGCGTTGATAGAAGTGTTAAATGGTACAAGCACTGGGAGAACTCGGGTGGTCTTTCCTTTTCTTTCTACCTCACAGGTACATTTATTCACACCAGAAACAATACAGCACTTCTACAAATGTATAGCAATGTTCCACGTTCCCATCTAACAGAGCTTGCTGAAATTTAAAGCCAGCTGACCAGGTTCCATCTGATGTGTACTCCACGTAAAGCTGATTAATGATGACCATAAGCAGATGCAGGACTTGGAGCTTTCAAAGCTTTACTTCTTTTATGAGCACTCCTGATTTTATAAATGACGAAGCCCATCAACCTCATTCCTACCTCCAAATCTCTTGCTAAACTTAGGTACAGCAGGCCTCTGAGTGGGGATCTAAGCATTTTTATAAGGCTTTGAAGCATCTCAACACAGGATCACTGGCTCAGGATGCCCCAATCCATAAGGCCAACTCAGAAAGGTCACTAAGTGTGCAGAACTCAGGTAGTTTCTTGTAAGTGAAACCTCTATCGTATGAAATGTATGATTCAGAAATTCCACTGTTAGGAATTTAGCCGGGAGAAATGAAAATATTCATATAAAAAATGTCAGTTACAGGAATGTCTACAGCAGCCTTGTTGATAATTTCCCCAAAATGCAAACAATTCAAATATCTATTAACAAGAGAGTAGACACACCATGATATATCTATATAATACAATGCAACTCAGCAGTAGATAGGGACAAACTACCAATATATATATACAACAATATGAATAAATATCAAAGGTATTAAGTGAAAGAAAACCAACACAAAAGAATACATACAGTATGACTCCATTTATATGAAGACCAAGAAGATTCAAAACTAATCTGTAGTGGTAACAGTGTTTCAGAAACAGGAAGGAAACTAGACTAGAAAGAAGCACAAAGGAATTTCTTGTGACTGAAATGTTTGCTTATTAAGTAAACTCTATGCCCAACATGGGGTTCAAACCCATGACCCTGAGATTAAGAGTTGCATATTCTACTGACTGAGCCAGCCAGGCACTCCTAGTGATTGAGAGGTTTTGATTTGACTATATATAAATTATGCTTCAATTTAAAGAAAATATAATAAATAAAATACACGGAATTGTAACAATAACAACAACAAAAAAAGTGACTGGAGACAGAGAGGAAAGCAGACAGGCAGGGAAAGATTGGATTCAGAGACGCCAATGAAGAGGCCCTTAAAAAAGCTTTTGCCAAGAGATGATAACTTGGAACACTCTGGTAGTGTTAGATGGATTGTATATATATTTAGGAGACCGGCTTAATGTTGGCAAGGTTTCCAGCATGCATGAGTAACTGAATATACAGTAATGAACACTAAAGAAAATTTTGTTTTATATTATTTAGGAAGAAGAGGGCACTCAGAAGGCAAAATAAGAATTGTCTTTTGTACATCAACAGCTTGAAATATTTTTCAAGTAACAAAAGATGAGAAAAATCTAGATAAGACATAAAAATATATTTTAAAGTCTGTATCCACCGAATCATCGTAATTTGCACACAATCTTTCAATTAACAAATCTCAGGTGAGAAAATATTTTAATCCCTCCCACATCTATAGAACCAATAAATATTTTCTTAGCTCCCTCCAGATTATGGTATTGCACGGAGCCCCCAAAATACAGAAAAGAAACAAGAAACAGGTACCTAAGTTATTTTCAAGTTAGCCAACATAAAATACATCATACAGCTAAGAGAAACCATGTACATTTTTGTCAGGTTTTGGAAGATCCAAAATTTAACTCACATGTATACATATACAAACACACAAAAATGTCAACTGAGTGCTCTATTAATAACTCCAAACATGCCTGCAGAAATCACGGTGACTGTTTCAAGATCACTTGAATGGAAGTTTCAATTAACAGAATAATAAGCTGGGCATATCAAGAGTCTAAAACCAGTTCTGCAACTAAGTAGCAGCTTAAGGATCTATGCTTCTTCAGTAAATTGGGACTAGCAGGTAATCTACTCGATCTTTAATGACACTATAATGGAATGAAAGGAAATACAAAAATACTTTAATAAAGGTAGAAAGGTCAAATAAATATAAGGATATATCACATGCATAAAGATTTTGTTTTTTCACTACTTGTTCTGAATCAGGGGCTTCAGCTTAAATAACTTTAAGTCATGTTCTTATGAAAAAAGACCACCTTTATTTCATTTACCAATCCTTCATACTCAACAAGACAAAGAAACAGGGACCCAAAAAAAGAGAAGAAAAAGTTATTTGTGTCACATCTCAGTGTAGGCAACAAACTTAAAAAAACGTTTCACTACTAGTTAGCAAGATGTAATATACTGTGGCATTTTTAATCCCTCAAGAAAATCTCTAGATTTTTGTAGACGGCACAGACTTTCTTAAAAGTTACTACAAAACTAATCATTTTAATCTAAGTGTACAACCTGGTATAACACCTAAAATATAGTAGATGACAAAGAATTATATGTTGAAGCAATGTTATTGACCTAATTCAACTTTATTAAAAATATCTACCTTTTCCTCCAGTTTCTTCTTTTCTTCACTAAATTGGCTTATTCTTTGTTTGAGAAACTGGTTGAGCTGTAAAACCTCTTTTTCAGTAGATGCAAGCTTTTGCTCAAGTTCCTCTTGCTGGGAATGGGATACTGACTGATCACAAAATGGAGTTTGGAGTGAACTGTTCTCATACTGTGGCTATCAGGAAAGAAAAAAATAAAACAGGTTAAAGATTTACTTGTCCTGAAAAAATGGAAAGAAACTGGAAATAAGGTATTGTACAGAGAGTGTATCTATAGGCTTCTGCAACAGACAGCCCTTGGCATGAATCCCAGCTCTCCCACTTCCTAGTTATGTGCCATGATTAAATCACATTACTTACTTACCAATGCCAAACCTGTCTTCTCATCTATAAATCAGAAATAATAAAGTCTACCTTGCAGTGTTTTTTTTTTTTTTTGAAGAACAGAGATAAAATACGTAAAGTTCCTAACACATAAAGAAAAGCTTAATAAAGGCAAGGTTTTTGGTTAAAAAGTATAATTAGAGACATAAATAATACATTAAACAGAAATGAAAGTTCTAGGGAGATAAAAACTAAAGAACTAATTCTTCACAGATGAGCATTTCCAGCTAATATTAAACTCAGTAAGTAATTTTTGAGAGGGACAAAGAGAGTGCATGCGCACAAGCATGGGGTGGGGAGGGGGTGGGCAAAGAGAAAGGGAGAGAGAATCTCAAGTGGGCTCCATGCCCAGCGCAGAGCCTAACACAGGCTCAAGAACACGACTATGAGATCATGGCCTGAGCTGAAATCAAGAGTCAGACACTCAACCGACTGAGGCACCCAGGTGCCCCATCAGTAAGTATTAATTTTTTCCTCTAACTAGAATGTAAGGTCCATGAAAGCAGGAATTATTGTCCATCTTAGTTGCCCTTATATCGCTATTTCCTAGAATAATCACTGGCATAAAATAAGAGCTCAAAAAATAATTGCTGATTGAACAAATGCATCCTTGTTTCTATGAGCGAGGTTTTATAAGGAATTCAGGTTAGATCTTTCCCCTACCGTGCAGCATTATAATCAGGAAAAGGCAGAGAGAAAATACAAATATTTCCTCAAAAAATTAAAATGTTCTAAGTACTGTAAAAGATACCAATACAGTAATGTGAAAGTAAACAGACAATTTATTTTTCCACTTACTCAACATATATTTACTTAAGCACATATATTAAGAATTGTGTACTAGGGATTCAACAGTTAATAAAGCAAGGTCTCAGCAGTTTAATAAAGTATCACACAAAGAAAGACAATGAAAACTGTCTAAGTGCAAAGACAGTTGTACTGTAGTACCTATGGAAAGGTTTTACAGGAAGTGAACTTGAACTAGACCTTGAAGAACTCATACTTCACCAAAGGAGGAGTTATAATTCAAAAATTATACAAGTAGCATTTATCGTGTGCTGAGTATTTCAAAGATGACAGACTCTACCACTGTCCTTTAAAAACTCAAATTCTAATCAGAGGCATCAGAGAAACCCTCAGATGATTATATATATATATATATATATATATATATATATATATATATATAGGGCACCATACAATATGGTAGCCAAAGAAAAGTCGTTTTAAGTAAAAAGAATGGGGAGGTGGGAGGACAAATGAAGACAACATTGGGAGAACGAGGAAAAAACCTTTTCTGGGAGGTGGCTTTTGAGATACCCTTTGAAAATAAGGAGGATTCTGGCAGAATTGGAGAAAGGAAGAGCTCAGGTCATGCATGATCTCATGGTTCATCAGATGAAGCCCCACATCGGGCTGTGCTGAGCATGCTGAGCCTGGCTGGGATTTTCTTTCCCTCTCTCTCTTCCCCTCTCCTGCGTGCTCTCTCTCATTCTCTTTCTCAAAATAAATAAATACAACTTAAAAAAATAAATAAATGGAATATATACAGAGAATACCCATCGCTGTTTAAAGTATGGATTGTAAGAGGGAGGATGGATATAAGGGGAAATTTAAAAATCTATGTGGGACCATACTGTTGTATAATCACAAGATTCAGAGTTAAATCTTAACTCATAGGAAATGAGTTAAGACCATAAAACCACTGGTTATAAAACCAGTGATGGTTTTATAACAACAAAGTAACATGATTTAAGAAGACTGTGAACGCTGTTTTGTAAATCTCTGTATTCCCTGGCATTTAGCCCAGTAGGCAGACTCTCAATAACTTTGTTTATTTATTTATTAATGTTTATTTGTTCTTGAGAAAGAGTCAGAACATGAGTGGGGGAGGGGAAGAACGAGAGAGGGACACAGAATCTGAAGCAGGCTCCAGACTCTGAGCTGTCAGCAGAGCCCGATGTGGGGCTCAAACTCACAGACCCGGAGATCATGACCTGAGCCGAAGTTGGATGCTCAACCGAATGAGACACCCAGGTTTCCCAACTCTCAGTAACTTTTGATTGAAGGGAAAAGAAAAGAGTAAAGAGAACAAGAGAGTGCTACAACCACTGGAAGCAGTGGACAACAGGAATTAGAGGATACCGAGAATGGATGAATGGATATGAATATGTCACTTTCAGAAATTATTCTAACCTACTTAGCTGATAAAAAAGAGGAGTTAAACAAGAGCATGGAGAACAGAATGAAGAAAGTCTGGAAGTAGAATTGAGAGGATTTAGAGAAAATTATTTTTTAAGAAGTGTACAGACAGGAAATGTTAGATAACTAAGGTTTGAGATTTTTAGTCGAGTAACAGGGAAGATCCTATTCTGAGCCAAGGTAAGAAGGTCATATAGGAGAACAGCTCTAAGCAGATGTACTTAATTACAATTAGAGCTTATTAAGATTATCATTTGAACATACAAATAGAGAGGAAGTTAGAAAGATGGGTCTAAAATTCAGAAAGATGGGTGGGCCAGGATAGGAAACTAAAAAAAAAAAAATAACACAGACTTATAGTTTATAATCTGGCATGTAATGAGCTCAGAAATTTCCATTCCATCTGTTTTATTAACAAGTGGAAAAAGCTGAACACACTGAAAAATCAACAATTCTTCTTAGATATATCAGAAATAAGGTCACAGGGAAACTTCTGCCCCCTAAATTGGAGAGACAGATGAATATAGAAAGTCACAGTTACTAGAACAAAATCCTCCTTGCAACCAATGCTGGAATAGGAAAACCAGAACTGAAGTTGATGAATTGCTGGAGGCTCAGAATGGACAATTCTGAGAGTCAAAAACTCCAAGGGAGATCTAGTCATAGGAGACACTCAACCTTTTTGAGTTTTACTGCCACGAGCTCTATCAGGTCCTCACAGTGATTAATTATCAGGGGAAAATCTCTTCATGTTTCTAGCAGGAAGAGGATAAAAGGAACCATTTGGAAATACACCAGAACACTACATTCTTCTTAACAAGACCTGTCTTCAGTAGAAACTATTAAACTAGAGACTACCCTACCTAGAAGGGAACTAACCTACCTAGAAGAGAAATATTCAATTCTAGTTGTCTCTAGCCATCCTATCTCACTTAAGGGTAGGAAAGAAAAAGACAGAAGCACTCATTAAGTTCAGAGTCCAAAATCACAGGCTCACAAAAAGACTAACACCTAACCAAAGGACTACATAATACTTCTCTCTACACCTTACCATTATATTATTATTTACCACATTTCCTTTTACCTAGTACATCTGATCTAACTTTCAACAAAAAATTACAAGGCACACTAAAAGACAAAATCACAGCTGGACAGACTAAATAAGCAACAGAACCAGAGTCAGATATGACAGGAATGTTGGAATTATTAGACCGAAAAATTTTTAAGACTATGATCAATATAGGGCATTAATGCTAAGGCAGAAAACAGGCAAGAACATATGGTTAATGTAATAAGCACAGAGGTGGCTACCCTTAGAATAAAAAATAAATTTTAGAGATCAAAAGTGCTGTAACAGATATAAATAAGGTCTTTGATAGGCTCATCAGTTGACTGAACACAGTTCAGGAAACAATCTTAGAGCTTGAGGATATGACAAGAAACTTCCAAAACTATAGAACAAAGAGAAAAAACACTGGAAAAAATAAAAGAGAATATCCAAGAACTGTGAGATAACTACAAAAGGTATATAACAATACAAGGAGAAGAAAGGAATGAAAACAGCATTTGAAACAAAAATGACTGAGAATTTCCCCCAAACTGTCAACTACCACATCTCAGATTCAGGAAGCTCAGAGATCAAGCAAAATAAATTCCAAAAAACTACATCGAGGCATATTATACTTAGATTTCTGAAAATCAAAGATAAAAAAATATCTCAAAATAAACCAGAGGAAAAAACACCTTATCTCCAGACAGGCTAACATAATAGTTGTATCTGACTTCTCAGAAACTGTGCAAACAAGAAGAAAGTAGAGTGAAATATTTTGTGTTGAGAGAAAAAAACCCACCAACCTGTAATTCTATACTCTGAAATTATTCTTCAAAGGTGAAGAAGTAAAGATTTTCTCAAACAAAGTTGACGGAATTTGTTGCCAATGGACTTGGCTTGGAAGAAATGTTAAAAGGAAGTTCCTCAGAGAGAAGGAAAATGATATAGGTCAGAAACTCAAATCAAATCAAAGCAAATAAAAGCTTTTATTTGTCTTAATCTAATAGATATGCTTATTCAACAATAATGGCAACAATATGTTCACTTAGTGTGTGTTTGTGTGTGTGTATGCTTAAGTGAAATGAATGACAGCAATGATACAAGAAAAAGGAAGGAAGATTTAGTAGTACTTAATTATTACAAGGAATTTGCACCACTCATGAAAGGTACAGTGTTATCTGCAAGCAGACTTGGGTTGGTTGTAAGTGTATATTGCAAACTCTAGGGCAACCACTAAAAAAAGAAGTGTAATCTATATGCTAAGAAAGGAGAGAAAATGGAATTATATTAAATGCTCGAGTAAAAGCACAAAAGGCAGACAAAGTGTGGAAGACAAAAATAGGAACAAAGAACAAGAGCAAAAAAACAGTAACAAACATGGTTGGTTTTAACCCAACTGTATCAATAATCACTTTAAATGTAAATAGTATAAATACATCAACTGAAAGACAGAGACTGCCTCAATGGGTCCTAAAACAAGACCTGACTATATGCTCCCTACAAGAAACCCACACTAAAAATAATGACACACACAGATTAAAAGCAAAGGGATGGAAAAAGATACGTCATGCTAACTTCTCATCAAAAGAAAGTAGAATAGCTATATTAATTTCAGAAAAAGCAGACTTTACAGCCAGGAAAGTTATCAGGAACCAAAATGAGCATTACATGAAAGGGTCAATACTCCAAGAAGCCTTAGCAATCCTTAATGTGTATATGCTTAACAACAGAGCAGCAACATATGTGCTGTAAAAACTGAGAGAGCTACAGGAGAAACAAATGAATCTACTATAATAACTGGAGACTTTAACAACCCTCTATCAGAAATGAACAGACCCATCAAGTAGAAAATTACTAAGAACACAGTTGAACTAAACAGCATCAACAATTGCCTGGATGTAATTGACATGTATAGACTACTTCAGATTACACATTCTTCTCAAGCTCATACAGAACATTTACCAAAATAGACCACATTTTGGGTGATAAAACATGTCTTAACAAATTTAAAAGAAGAAGGATCAAACAATATATGCTCTCAAACCATAATGTAATTAAACTAGAAATCAACAGAAAGGTAGCTATAAAAATCCCAAAATACTTGAAGATTAAACAGTACACTTCTAGATAACTTATGGATCAAAGAAGAAATATCAAGAGAAATTTTAAAATATTCTGTACTAAAGGGAAATGAAAATACAGATTATCTAAAATTTGTGAGATGTAATTAAAGCAGTGCTTTGAGGGAAATTTATAACGTGAAGTGCATATATTAGAAAACAAGAAAGGCTTAAAATCAATTTTCTAAGCTTCCACATTAGAAACTAGACACAGAAAAATAAATCAAATCCAAAATATAGAAGAATAAAAATTAAAGCAGAAATCAATGAAACTGAACACAGGAAATCAATATAGAAAATCAACAAAATCAAAACTCATTCTGGAAAAGATCTATAAAATCAATAACCTTCTAGTTCAGGCTAACGAAGAAAAAAGAAAGAAGACACAAATTTATTAATATCAGATTTTAAGGGCAAACATCACTACAGATCCCATGGACATTAAAATATATAATAAAGGATTATTATGAACAACTTTATGCCAATAAGTTTGATGACCTAGATGAAATAGACTAATTTCTTGAAAACCACCACCTGCCAAAACTCATACAAGAAATAAATAATCTGAAGAGGCCAATTAAAGAAATTAAATCAATAATTAATCACTTTCTAACACAGAAAGCACCAGGCCCAGATGGGTTTACTGGTGAATTCTACCAAGCATTTAAAAATGGAAGAAATCAGGGGCTCCTGGGTGGCTCAAGTCAGTTGGGTGTCCGACTTCAGCTCAGGTCATGATCTCACGGTCTGTGAGTTCAAGCCCCGTGTCAGGCTCTGTGCTGACAGCTCAGAGACTGGAGCCTGTTTCAGATTCTGTGTCTCCCTCTCTCTCTGACCTTCCCCCATTCATGCTGTGTCTCTCTCTGTCTCAAAAATAAATAAACGTTAAAAATAAAAAATTTTTTTAAAAAATAAAAATGGAAGAAATTATACCAACTTTCTACAATCTCTTCCAGACACAGAAGCAGAAGGAATACTTCTAACTCATTCTATGAGGCCACAATTACCCTAATACCAAATGAGACAAAGACATTACAAGAAAACCATAAGGGCATCTGCCTGGCTCACTTGGAAGAGTATGTGACTTTTGATCTCAGTGTCATGAGTTCAAGCCCCATGTTGTGTGTAGAGATTACTTAAAAAAAAAAAAATTGTTTTAATTTTTAAAAAAAGAAAGCTACAGACCAATATTTTACATAAATGGATCCTCAAAAAAATAGCAAACTGGATCTAACAATGTATAAAAAGAATTATTCACCATGACCAACTGAAATTTATCCCAGCAATTTAGGCTGGTTCAACATTCAAAAATCAATTAATGTAATCCATCATATCAACAGTCTACAGAGGAAAAAACATTATGATCATATCAATTAAATGTAGAAAATAATTTTGACAAAATTCAACACTCATTCATGCTAAAAACTATAACCAAACTTGGAATAGAGGCAAACTTACTAAACTTGATAAAGAACATCTAGAAAAAAACTATAGCTAGCAGCAGTTAATGGTAAGAAACTTGAAGCTTCATCAGGAACAAGGCAAGGATGTTCCTCCCACCACTGATTTTCTACACTGTACTGGAAATCCTAGGGAATGCAATAAAACAAGAGAAGGAAATAAAATGTATGCTAGTTGGGCAGAAAAAAGAATTCAAACAGTTTGTTCACAGATGATATAATCACTTATTTAGAAAATCCAAGAAAACAGACCAAAAAAAAACCAAAACAAAAACAAAAACAAAAACCAAAAAACCCACCTCCTGAAACTAATAGGAAAATAATACCTAGGTTGCAAGAAACAAGATTAATATATGAAAGTCAGGTGTTTTCCTATATGCCAGCAATGAACAAGTAGAATTTGAAATTTAAAACACATTGGCATTTACATTAGCACCCCCAAAATGAAATAAGTATAAATGTAACAAAGTACAAGATATAAGGAAAGTTATAAAACTCTGATCAAAGACACCAAAGAAGGATGAAATAAACAAAGAGATATTCCATGTCCACAGACAGACTTAATACTGTCAAGATGTTAAGTTTTACCCAACTTAATCCATAGATTCAATGCAATCTCAGCCAAATCCAAACAAGTTATTTTGTGGGTAGCAACAAACTGATTGTAAAGTTTCTATGAAAAAACAAAAGACCCAGAATAGTCAACATAATATTGAAGGAAAAGAACAAAGGGGCAGGACTGACCACCTGATGTCAAGACTTACAATAAATCGACAGTAATCTAGAATGTATGGCATTGAGGAAAGACCAAACAGGTCAGTGGAAAAGAAATGAAAGCCTAGAAATAGATCCACATATAAATACAGCCAACTGATTTTTGACAAAAAACAAAGGCAGTACAATGGAGCAAAGAAAGTCTTTTCAACAAATGATGCTGGAACAATGGGACATCTATATGCAAGAAAATGAATCTAGACACAGGCTTTACACTTTTCACAAAAATTAACACAAAATGGACTACAGACCTAACTGTTAAAATGGAAAACTATAAAACCCCTAGAAGATAACATAGAAAAAAACCTAGATATGACAATAACTTTTAGATACACTACTAAAGGTAAGATCCATAAAAGAAACAAATGGGGGCACCTGGGTGGCTCAGTTAGTTAAGCATCCAACTCTTGATTTCGGCTCAAGTCATGATCTCATGGTTCATGGGACTGAGCCCCGCTCTGGGCTCTGTGCTGACAGCATGGAGCCTGCTTGGATTCTCTCTTTCCCTCACTCACTGCTTGTGCTCTTGCTTTCTCTCTCAAAATAAACAAACATTTTTTTTTAATGTTTAAAAAAAAAGAAACAAATGATAAGCTGGATTTCATTAAAAATTTAAGCTCTGCAGAAGACATTATCAAGAAAATGAGAAGATAAGCCACATACTGGCAGAAACTATTTGCAAAAGACACATATGATGAAGGATATGTATCCAAACTATACAAAGAACTCCTAAAACTCAACAATAAAAAACAACACAAATTTTAAAAATGGGGGAATGACCTGAACAAACAGTTATCTCACTGAAGAAAATATACAGATGACAAATAAACATATGAAAAGATGTTCAAAATCAAATGTCTTTAGGGTATTGCAAATTGAAACAACAATGAGCTACCTACCACTATATACCTATTAGAATGGCCAAAATCAAAAACTCTGCACACCAAATGCTGGTGAGGATATGCAACAGAAACTTTTGTTTATTACTGGGGGGAATGCAAAGTAATATAACCACTTTGAAAGACATCTTGGCAGTTACTTAAACATACTCTTACCATATGATCCAGCAATTGTGTTCCTTGGTATTTACCCAAATGAATAGAAAATATGCTACACAAAAAGCTTCACATGAAAGTTTTCAGCAGCTTTATTCATATTTGCCAAAACTTTAAAATAACTAAAATTTCCTTCAGTAGATGAGTGGATAAATAAACTATGGTACATACAGACAATGGGATATTATTCAGCACTAAAAAGAAATAAGCTATCAATATGATGATGGGGCACCCTGGGTGGCTCAGTGGTTGAGCATCTGATTCTTGAATTTGGCTCAGGTCATAATGCCAGGGTTGTGGGATCAAGCCCCACACCTCAGGCTCTGTGCTGAGCGTGGGGCTGCTTGGGATTTTCCATCTCTCTCTCTCTCTCTCTGCCCAGCACCCACCCTACTTGCCCACGTGCATGCATGCCTGCACGCTCTCTCTCAAAAAAAAAAAAAAAAAAAAAGACACAGAGGAAACTTAAATGTGTGTCATGAGGTGAAAGAAGCCAATCTGAAAGGTTATATACTGTATGATTCCAACTATATCACATTCTGGAAGAGGCAAAACTATGGAGACAGTTCAAAGATTGGTTGTTGCCAGAGGTTAAAGGAGAGGAGGGATTGAACAGGTAGAGCACAGAGTTTTAGGGCAATGAAACTATTCTGTACGATACTACAATAATACATATGGGTCACTATACATTTGTCCAAATTCACAGAATTGTAACACCAAGTGTGAACCTCAATGTAATCTACGGCCTTTGGGTGATGATAATGGGTCAATACAGGTTCAACTGTAACAAAGATATCCTGTGACAGAGGATGTCAACAGTGGAGAAAGCCGTAGGTATGTGGGGGCACAGGATATATGAGAACTCTGTACATTCTGCTCAATTTTGCTGTGAACCTAAAACTGTTCTAAAATATAAAATTTATTAATTTTACAAATAAGTTAATACAGATGTTTCTACTACAATGAAATATTCCTGGAAAAGCACTCAAAAACAAAGCACTAAAAATAGGGCTTAAGGGAAAAGGAAAGGCAATAGTCCATTCAAAGACTACGCAACTTAAACCAGATTACTAATCAAAATAGTAACTGGGGAGAAGAGTTGAACTTCTTGGGCAGGCAGTCACAGTTAATATTAAATGCTGGCATCACTTTAATTAGAGCAGGTCTGGTGGGTATTGAGATGATAGAGGTAGAACTCTGCAATATGGGGACTACATTCAGGTGGGTAGGAGGCAACACGACCTGCCAGGAACTGAAGCTACTAAAGGAGGGAGTGCATGTCTCAAGGCAGTACAGTACAATTTTCTGAAAATGAAACTTGAAGAGACTTCTGCTGCCAAGGCAGCAGGTGAGCCTAGGCCTGTTCTGCAGCCTGCTGAAGATTCTAATTTTACTCACACTATTCTAAATCCCCTTGCCTGGAAAAACAAAACAAAAACCACATATGAACCAATGAGACTTGAAAACTATACTGACCTCATTGTACCATTCATGTATGAGCAAATCTGCACTACAGAAATGTGTTTCATAACAAGACAAATTGTAGAACTTGTACATGAAATTAAGCAGACAGAAAGAGAAAAGCCTGAAGCCAGAACTGCTTTAAGCCCTTAAATTGCTTTTTCAGCCAGAGTGTCTTACAACCACTGACTCTGTGAAGAAAGCCGGTCTTCCCTTCATTTCTGTAACAATACGCAACCCCCACTCCCATGCCCCTCCACCATGCTCCTTCACAACTTGTGCTCTTTTACTGACTCTAAAATACTGCTGTTCCCTGTCGTTACTTACGGGTCCCATTTTCTTCACTCCCTGGAAGAAGTGATCATGCCCAAGCTTCAACCACCACCTGGGTGGACTGACAAGTCCTATATTTCTAACCTCTCCCTTAGACCTACCTATGAATATCAGCCTCATTCTTCATCTTAGTCCCAAATTTACAATATAATAAAATATAAGCGTAACTCATTATTCTCTAATAGAACTTACTCCTGATGTAGTTGTCTCTATCCTGGCCTTTGGCAATAAAAGCCAATCAATTTTGCCCATCTGAAACTAGGCAATCACTTCTCTCACCACATTAAAGTCATCAAATCAAGCCCATGCTTGGTCACACAGATGTGTAATAAATACTCTTCCTTTTGTCTTAACCAACATTGTTGTTAAATTCAGATGTCCATTTAACTTTTGGACTATTGATAAGAGCTTCCTGCCTGGTTTCTGCCCCAATACCATCCATCTTAAATCCAGGGTCTATTACGCCCCAGGGGTGACCAAACTAGGACACTTCAGAGATTGAAAGGGGGTGCTATTAATCACTATGGGAGTACAACAGGCATTAACTGAAACTGTAGCTAAAACAGGGACAAATGGGTCCCTTACTTTTTAAGCCCTTGATACAACTTGACCCCTGCCTTACCTCTCTCTAAGCACACCTCTTACCACTACTCTCTCTCACTTTGCACTTCATCCATACAGAATAATGTGTAGTTTTCCAAATGCTTTATCTTTGGGCCTCTTCACACACAATATAGCATGCCTGAAGCACTATTTCTCCATTTCCTTAACCTGCCTAAATTCTTTTACTTCATCAGGTTCTCAGATCAGATGTCCTTTCCTACAGGAAGCTTAAGCCTCCCTCTGCAAGGCTAGTTTATCTGTTCTTAGTAGGGATTCCCATATTACTTCACATATATCCCATTTGGGCACCTCCAACTTACTGCAATTATCTCTTGTTTATCAGTCTTCCTCACTGGATTGTACACTTTTTGATGAAAAAACCAACTTCATTCACATTTATATTACTAGAGCCTACAGGGTGCCTTATCCACAGTAAACAAGTTATTTCTGAAGAAATGGATAAACATGCTTTTTGATACAGTCTCTCTCTGTGGGATTCAAAATCATGAATACAGAAAGTATCCTTCATTTTTGCTGCCCCAGAATTTAACACATCAGGTGTTTATGTTTTGTTGAATGAGCTCATTCGTAAAGGTGGGACTCATTTATAAAATGCTCATTAAAACCACAAAACTTGGTAGTAGAAAAAATGGCTGAAGGAAAATGAAATAGAAAAAATTACATAAATAGAAAAAGGATAAAATGGAAAGAAAGCAAGAAATGATGCATCAATGAAGCGTAATTAAATATCTGCTTGGTCTATTCCAAGGTTCACATCTATGTTAAAAGAAGACATCTCTTCTTCAGTTTTTAACAAAAGATAAAAAGGATCCTTCACATTTTTCCCCCTAAGAAGCCTTGTTAACCACAGGTTAAAATTTTGGTATAGGGCATTATAAAGATAAATCACTCTTCAGTTCCAGCAATTTTACTACTAAAACAATCTAGGAAGTGTGAATTTTTGGATAAAAACCTAGTTCTCATTTTCTACCTATGAGATTTGCTGATGTTTAACTTTCAGGTCATCTTGATCGTAGGCTGTTCAAAGTTTTTAACAGTCATATAGAGTTATTTACCCAAAATATGTTTTACATCTATAAACTCATAAAAGAATGTTATTTTATGTCAAAAATTTACTTTCTTTAACGTAGAATATACAGAATATGAAAAATATATTTTTCTTTGTTTAATTTGCTATGGAATTAGGATGAGCAAGGTATGTGCCCCAAATTGTGCACATATAAAATGCTATGCATAAAAAATAACATTGTTCATACATCTAAGATAAAAATTCCTTTGCTATTCTTCACAGAAATTGAAGAAATAACTCTAAAATCCGTGTGGAACCACAAAAGACCCCAAATACCGAAAGTAATCCTGAGGGGGAAAAAAAAGGAAAAAAATTAAAGCCAGAGGGATCATGCTTCTGGATTTCAAACTATAGTAAAAAGCCATAGTAATAAAAACAGTATGATACTGGTACAAAAAAGACAGATCAATCAATGTAACGGAATAGAGAGCCCAGAATTAAATCCTGGCATATACAGTCAACTGATATTTGGCCAGAGAACCAAGAATACCCTATGGGGAAAGGAGAGTCTCTTTGACACGTGTGCTGGGAAAACTGTACAAACACATGCAGATCAATCAAATCGAGCCCCTATCTCACACTACTCACAAAAACTAACTTGAAATGGATCAAAGACTTAAAAGATCTGATATCATAAAACTCCTAGAATGAAACATAGGGGAAAACTCATCAATACTGGTCTCAACAATGATTTGCTTTTTAGACATGATGCCAAAAGCACAAACAACAAAAAGCAAAAATCAACAAATGGAACTATATCAAACTCAAATGCTTCTGCATAGCAGAAGATCTAATACAACAACATGAAAAGAAAAACTATAGAATAAGAAAATATTTCAGAAAACTATGTATCAGAAAAGAATTAATATCCAAAATATAAAAAGAACTCAAGTCAATTTAATAATAAAAAATTAATCCAATTAAATATGGGGCAAAAGACTTAAATAGACATTTTTCCAAAGAGGGTATCAAAATGGCCAACAGACACAGGGGAAAATGTTCCACTTCATTAATCATCAGGAAAATGCAAATTAAAATCACAGTGAGATACCATGTCATACCTGTTAGAATGATTATCATCAAGAAGACAAATAGCAGATGCAGGTGAGGATGTGGTGAAAAAAGAACTCTTACACACCACTGGTGGGGGTTAATTGGTACAGCCACCATGGACCAATAAAATAGATCTACCATATAATCTAGCCATCCCATTTCTGGGTATATACCCAAATGAAATATGTAAACAGGATTCTGAAAGTATATACCCTCCCATGTTTATCACAGCATTATTCATAATAGGTCAGATATGGAAATAACCCACATGCCTATCAATAGATAAAAATGATGTGTTAAATGTACATAGTGGAATATTATCCAGCCATGAAAAAGGAAGATATCCTATGATTTATAACAACATGAATAGATCTTAAGCACATTATGTTCAGCAATATAAGTCAGACGGAGAAATATTAAGGACTATATATCACTTATATGTAGAATCTACAAAAAGTTAAACCTGTAAAAAACAGAGTAACTGGTGGTTACCAGAGGATGGGGGAGTTGGGAGGTGGAAATTTGAATAATAGTGTATAAGGATATAAACTTGTATAAGGGTACTAAGGAGTAGCAAATAAGCCATAGAAATTTAATGTGAAGTGTAATGAACATGGACAATAATATGCACTACAATTATGTAATGTAATAAATACTGCTAGTTTAACAAACATAATACGTAAGTGTGTTAAATAGTGTGCTGTGCACCTTAAACTTATACATTGTCAAATTAATCAATAAAAAATTGAAAAGCACTGTTCAAACATCTAAATACTTTATTTGCTAAGAAATATTTTTTATTATATTTATTGGTTCTTTTAAACCCTTGCCATTTATCAGCTCTCTATATATATCTACTAAAAAAAAATTCATCTCCTATATTTATAATATCCATTTAGTACTTTGGGTTTTCCTTGATTCCCTTTTATTAATTTACCTTATCTTTTGAAGACTAATTTCTCAACCATATTTTAATTCCCCACATAATTTTAAATCCTTCTAACATTTTCAGCAACCCTCTTTTCTATATCCCTTCAGCTATTTCTATATGTCCTTGTAGACTGACTTGGAGAGCCCTCTACTGGCCTGATGCTATGTCAAAAAACAGTTTCTTCAGCTTTCAGATGCATACTAAGATACACATGCCTCTGGTAATATAATAATTGTGTGATTCAAGTTAACCCTTTATTCCGAATAAGAAAGTTACAAAGAAAAACTGCATGGTTCTACAGAACTGTCTTCAAAAAAATTATACTACTTACATAGTATAAAAATACCACTTTTAAGTAACTGTACACTATTAATCTCAGTTCCATAGAGCCTTACTATCATGGGATAGAACTAGTAATAAGATCACACTGCAATGACCTATTCTGATGTATTAGTAACTGAAGTATGGTAAACAAGCTGGAGTCTCTGTTAAATGTTTTTTCCTTAAGTATTCTGATAATTAGTTGGTCTTCAATATTTCCTGACTTTAATACACCAATTCCTTGAACATATGTAAACAAGTTTGAAAATACAATGGAAGAAAAAAAAATCCCACTTATAATGATTTAATTCCAGAAATAAAGACCTTAATTAGGAAGACAAAAAAATTCCACAAATAGAAGTATATAACTCTATAAAGTTATGAATTCTCACTTTTGACCCTAATAAAAATGCCAATAGTTTATATTCTTTGGGAAATAAGCCAATCATAAAGTCAATACAGAAAAACATACAATTTTTAAGATAAATTCTTTAAAAAAAAAAGTAATAATTGGGGAAAGTCACCCTTCCAGCCATATAAATTTTGTTATAAGGTCTCAAAGACCTTATGTTCCAATTAGACTGTACTCTCAATGGCAAAACTAACCTCATTCACATTTCTATTCTGTGCACCTACACACTGCTTTACCCACAGTAAACACAAATTTTGAAGGAATAGGTAAACATGTTTACCTATATAGTCTCTCCCAATGTAGTTTGAGATTCATCAAGGTAGGAACTATTCTTTACCTTTGTGACCTCATAATTTAACACAGTGGATGTTTAGTAACTGTTCTGTTAAATGGGTCCATTAGTGAAGACAGAACTTATTTGTAAAATGTTCATTAAAATTATAGAGACTTCATGATAGAAAGTAATAGATACAAGAAAAAAGAAATAGAATGACATAGATAGAAAGAAAATATTATGACAAATTCATAAAATGTAGTTTCAAATCAAATTATAAGACAAAGGGCTTCTAAAATCAGTAAGTAAAAAACCAATACCTAACAGAAAAACAAGCAAAGGATATGAAATGACATTTCACAGAAAAGAAATATGAATGGGGCCTTAGATATATAAAAAGAAATTCAACATCACTCAGGAGAAAAACATATTAAAACCATATGAAGAAAACGAGAAAGATCTTACATCAACAACCTAACTTAACAACCTAAGGGATTAGAAAAAGGAGAATAAACGAAATCCAAAATTATTAGAAGGAATGAAATAATAAGGATTAAAACAGAGATAAATGAAATAGAGAAAATAAAAATAGAGAAAGTTGGGGCGCCTGGGTGGCGCAGTCGGTTAAGCGTCCGACTTCGGCCAGGTCACAATCTCGCGGTCCGTGAGTTCGAGCCCCGCGTCAGGCTCTGGGCTGACGGCTCGGAGCCTGGAGCCTGTTTCCGATTCTGTGTCTCCCTCTCTCTCTGCCCCTCCCCCGTTCATGCTCTGTCTCTCTCTGTCCCCCAAAAAATAAATAAACTTTGAAAAAAAAATTTTAACAAAAAAAAAAAAAATAGAGAAAGTTAATGAAACCAAAATTTGGTTCTCTGAAAAAAAATCAAAATTGACAAACCTTCACCTAGATGGTTTAAGGAAAAAAACTCAAATTACTAAAATCATAAATGATAATGAGGACATTAATATCAATTCTGCAGAAATAAAAAGGATTGTAACAGAGTACTGTGAGTGATTAACTGTATGCCAACAAATTGGATAAACCAAACGCAATGGACAAGTTACTAGAAACATAAAACCTCGATCTAAATCATGAAGAAACAGAAAATCTGAGCAGACCTATCAGTAAGAGACTGAATCACTAATCAAAACTCTGCCCTTTAAAAAAGCCCTTGCCCTGGACCTGATGGCTTCACTGGTGAATTCTACCAAACATGTTAAAAACAAAAACAAAGAAAGAAAAAAAAACGAATACCAATCCCTTTCAAACTTTTCCAAACACCGAAAGAGAAGAAACTACTCTTCCTAAGTCATTCTATGAAGGAAGCATTATTTGATACCAAAGCCAGACAGCACAAGAAAACTACAGACCAGTATCTTTGATGCCAAAATCCTCAACAATAGTTACAATCTGAATGCAGCAGTATTTTAAAAGGATTATAATCTATGACCATGTAGAATTTATTCCTGGAATGCGAGCATGGTTCTATATTTGAAAACTGATCAATGTAATATACCACATTAACAGAATAAAGGGAAAAACCCATACTCATCTCAATTAATGTCAAAAAAGCACATGATAAAATTCAGTATCTTTCATGATTAAAACACAAAAAACTAGGAGTGGAAGAAAACTATTGAAAGAAAACTATTTCAACATAATAAAAGCTATATAGTAAAAACTGATAGCAAACATTATACTCAATGGTGAAAGACTGAAAGCTTTTCCTCTAAGATCAGGAACAAGGCAAGGATTCCACTTTCCCCACTTTTATTCAACAGAATACTGGAAGTTACAGCCAGAGGAATTAGGCAAGGAAAAGAAATACAAGGCATCCATATTGGAAAGGAAGGTAAAACTATCTCTGTTCACAGGTGATATAATCTTGCATGTAGAAAATCCTAACAATTCCACAAAAAAACTTGTTAGAACTATTGAGTAAATTCAGCAATGTATTAGGATACAAAGTCAATACACAAAAATCTGTTGCATTTCTATGATGCATTAACAATGAACAATCTGAAAAGGAAATTATGGAAACGATCCCATTTATGACAGTATCAAAAAGGATAAAATACTCAGGAATTAACCAAGGAGGTTTGTGAAAGACTTGTATAATAAAAATTACAAAACACTGCTGAAAGAAATTGAAGAAGACATAAATAAATGGCAATACATTTCATGTTCATGGTTTGGAAAACTTAATATTGTGAAGATGTTAATAATACTCAAAGTGATCTAGTGGTCTACAGATTCGATTCAATCCCTATCAAAATCACATTATTTTGCAAAAGGAGAAAAAGCCACTCTGAAGTTCATATAGAAACTCAAGGGACCACAAATAGCTTAAAGAATCTTAAAAAGAAGAAAAACCTGGGGGACTCACACTTTCAGACTTCAAAACTTAATACAAAGCCACAGTGATCAAAACAGTGTGGTGCTGTTATGAATAATGTGTGGATAATGAAAGACATATATAGACCAATGGAATGGAATATAGAGCCCAGAAATTAATCCTGGCATACACGGTCAAATGATTTTGGATCAGGTGCTAAGACACCTTGTGGAAAAGAGTCTTTTCAACAAATAGTGCTGAGAAAACAGGATTATCCACATGGAAAGAATGAAGCTGGACCCTTGCCAAATACCATATACAAAAATTACTCACAGTAGGTCAAAGAGCTAAACATAAGACCTAAAACTATAAAACTCGTAAAAGAAAACATGTAGCAAAAGCTTCAAGACAATGAATTTGGCGATATTTCTTGGATATGACCCCAAAGGCACAGGCAATAAAAGAAAAAGTAGACAAACTGGACTTGAAAAATTAAAAAATTTTGTGCATCGGGGCGCCTGGGTGCCTCACTTGGTTAAGCATCCGACTTTGGCTCAGGTCATGATCTCGCAGTCCATGAGTTTGAGCCCCGCATTGGGAGCCTGCTTCAGATTCTGTGTCTCCCTCTCTCTCTGTTTCTCTCAAAAATAAATAAACATTAAGAGAAATTTTTAAAAAAACTTTTTGTGAATGAGAAGACATTGCCAACAGAGCTTGAGATTTTTCTCTTTCCTCCTCTCTCTGTGCCTCTCCCACCGTCCCTCCCACTCTCTCTCTCAAAAAATAAACAAACATTAAAAAAAAAAGAAGACATACCAAGAGCCAATAAGCCATAAAAAGATGCTCATACCACTAATCTTTAAGAAAATGCTTATCAAAACTACAATGAGATATCACCTCATACCCATTGGGATGGCTACTATCAAAAAACAAAACAAAAAATAACAAGTGTTGGTGCCATGTGGACAAACTGGAACCCTGTAATACTGCTGGTGGAAATGCAAAACGGTACAGTCACTATGGAAAACAGTATGGTGCTTCCTCACAACCTTAAAAATAGAATTACTATATGATCCCGCAATTCTACTTCTGGGTATATACTCAAAAGGACTGAAGGCAGGGTCTTCAAGAGATATTTATATACCCATGTTCAAATAAATATAAAAAATGTTCATGGCAGCATTACTTACTAGAGCTAATATGTGGAAGCAGACAAAATGCCTGTCAACAGATGAACAGATAAAACAAACTGTGATACACAAATGATGGAATATTATTCAGCCTTTAAAAGGAATGAAACTCTGACACATGCTAGTGTATGGATGAACCTGGAGGAAACTATACTAAGTGCAATAAGGCAGTCACAAAAAGACAAATACTGTATGATTTATTTTACGCAAGATAATTGGAGTAATCAAAATCATAGAGACATAAAGTAGAACAGTAGTTGCCAGGGGTTGGGGAGGTGAATAGACAGTTGCTGTTTAACAGGTACAAAATTTCAGTTTTGTAAGATGTGAAGAGGTATGGAAATGGATGGTGGTGATCGTTGCAAAATATTATAAGTGTATTTGCACCACTGAACTGCACACTTAAAAATGGTTAGGATGGGGGCGCCTGGGTGGCTCAGTCGGTTAAGCGTCCGACTTCAGCTCAGGTCATGATCTCACGGCTCGTGAGTTCGAGCCCCGTGTCGGGCTCTGTGCTGACAGCTCAGAGCCTGGAAACGATTTCAGATACGGTGTCTCCCTCTCTCTCTCTGACCCTCCGCCGTTCATGCTCTGTCTCTCTCTGTCTCAAAAGTAAATAAACGTTAAAAAAAAATTTTAAAAAAACGGTTAGGATGAAAAAAAAATGGTTATGATGGTAGATTTTATGTTCTATGATGTTATGTTATGTTTCTATGATGGTAGAAATTATGTATTTTAACAGAATTCTAACATTTTTTTAAAACCACAGAGATAACTCCACCATCCTACCCTTTATGCAAACCCACTAGAAAGGCAAAAATCTCACAGTGTGTTAATACAATAGCGATTTGACAACAACAGTAAAAGTAACCAACTCTTATAATACCTATAAATTTCACTTCAGAGAATTTAAGTTAAAAACACTCGCATGAGCAAAACAGTGTTTTATTCTTCACAACATTATTCATAGTAGCCCCAAACAAGAAACAACCCAAATTCTGACTAGTAGGGACAAGATGAATAAATTATGCTATCTCCATAAAATGGGAAATCAATCAGCTGTAAAAGCAAAGGAAAAGGATGTTGTCTTTGTAATGACATAGAAATAATCACTGAAATTGTTTTAACAGAAGTACAGTTGACCCGCATTACTTTAGTTTCAGGTGTTATGCTGTGCCCATTCCTCCAGGCAACCATCAGTTTGTTCTCTGTATTTCTGAGTTTTTCTCTGCTTTTTTAATCACTGCATTTTATATAATTTGTGTAATATAAAGGAGAAAAGCAAGATGAATAGATAATGTATATATTTTGATACTTTTTGTGAAGATAGAGGAATAAAATACATTTCTATCTGCTAGTGATACATATCAACTCTAGAAGGATACACTAGAAACTGGTAGCAGTAATTCCTGTGTGGGGTATGAACCTGACATCTAGAAGGGGATGTGAACCTGACATCTAGAAGACAATTCTTGGGACATCTTTTACTATGTATGTAAACATGAACATGATTAATTAAAAAGCATCCTAATATTACAAGGTCAGCATATAATTAACATATACTTTATTAATAAACAACAACTATAAAATTCTCTACACCTTACCTGCAAACTAGCCACAAAAGAATCTTCACAGTTCACATAATGTCCTAACATGGCATGTTGTGCCCGTATTTCATTATCCCTTATCCTCTCGTGTAAGTGGCTAATTTGCTGCTTCTGCCTGCAAAACATAAATTGAGGAGACATTATAAAGAATATGCTTTTCTAAGAGACCATTTAAGAGTAGAACTTTATTCCAATAATTTGATGTAAGAGTTAAGAGTATTATCAATATTAACATTCATAATAGGGAAATTTAAAAAACCACCACACCATGGGTTATGCCGAATACAGAAAGGGTATTTATACTGTAGAGTATTTCTTGCGTTTTATAAAATACAGTATTTTGTAGACTATCCTTCTTAGTAATAACAAAGTCATGTTTTGCTTCCTTTCTTCTTGTTACCCAATATAATAAATGTTATGTCCTCAATTTAGAATGCCTTTACTTTAAAATCCATTATTTTCATCCATGCAAATTCTGTTTAACACTGACAGTTCTGAGAATCTCACTGTCAGAGATGAAAGGTATTTTCGCAAATATCATCTAGCCTAACTGCTGTTCTAGGCCTGCATCTTCTCAGCAACATCCTAGGTTACACAGTCTACACACAACCATTGCTAATGATGGAGAACTCACCTGGTGACAGAGTTGCATCTTTGGAAAGCTCAGACGTTTCACTTTAATGGAATTTCATGTTGGGAACAAACACACTGAAGTTCAAATCTTTCCTCAGCAACTCACAGCTTACTTTAATCAAGTTATTTAACTTTTGTGAATATGTACCCTTATATACAGTTGATGCTTGAACAATGTGGGGGTTATGGGCACTGACCCTCCCTGCCCTGTCATGCAGTTAAAACCGGCATATAATATTTGACTCCCCAACAAGTTAACTACTAAAAGCCTGCTGTTGACTGGAAGCCCTACCAATAATGTAAACAGTTGACTAACACATATTTTGTATGCTCTATGTATTATATACTATATTCTTATAATAAAGCTAGAGAAAATGTTATTAAGAAAATAATAAGGAACAGAAAATACATTTATAGCACTGTATTTGCTGGAAAAAAAATCCATGTTATAAGTGGGCATATGTAGTTCAAACCTGTGTTGTTCAGGGTCAACTATATTTGAAAATGGTTATGTAGCTGGTATCCTGTTAAGAGCTTTATACGTATTTTTGACAATCTTCAAAAATCCTTTAATAACAAGTCTCATCATAAGGTTATGAGGAAGAAAGGCTTTCAAGAAAAAGTAAGCATACATGTGGGTAAACATATAGCTTGGTATTTTCCAAAATTACTCACAAAGTAACTTTTGGAGCAAGTTAGCTTATAAGTTTCAGACTGAATCAGAGAACTTATTCTACTCTGAGCCACTTAATTTTTTAGATACACTATCCTTAAAGAAAATTCAAATAGAAAACATCAAATAGTAAACAGATAGGGGCTCCTGAGTGGCTCAGTTGGTTAAGCATCCGACTTCAGCTCAGGTCATTATCTTGCTGTTCCTGGTTTTGAGCCCTGCATCAGGCTCTGTGCTGACAACTCAGAGCCTGAAGCCTGCTTCAGATTCTGTGTTTCCCTCTCTGCCCCCCCTGACCTGCCCCCCTAGCACTCTCTCAAAAACAAATAAATGTTAAAAAAAAAATAGTAAACAGATAAATTAGGAGAGTCACGACACTTGTCAAAGAATTTCAAGCTTTACCAAGAAAACTAAACTTCCTCTTCTGGCCAAGACAGAGTAATAGACACAAGCTGTGCCTTTCTGCCTGACACAATTATAAAACGGAACAAAATACAGGAAACAATGACTCTCAAGACACTGGGTATCAGTTAATTAGGAACAGTGACTTCTGAGGGATGGGCAACAAATGAGGTGAGCTCTATGACTGCCAGAGCCTACTGCTGCAGGCCCTACCCAACACAGGGAAAGAGGCCTCTCTCTGAACTGAAAAGACAAAGCTGGGATGCTGGAGAAACCAAGGCAATCAGAGCTCACAGTGCAGAGTCACCCTGAATATTTAGTTGAGTACTAATGAATAAACACATGAGAGGCTACTTAGAGTGCATATGTGGGGGAGGATGGCAGGTGGTGGTCCACCAAAAAGATAAGAATGAACAGTGCCTGAAACTTACATGGGTCCTAGAACTGTGCTTGCTTTCAAATGCCACAGTAGAAAACTTCATAATTCACAGGGCATCATTTAGCAGCACTTTTCAACAAAGGGCAATTCTGACTCCAGAACAAAGTTCAGGAATCCAAACACATGTGACATCCAAAAAATGTTAAAATCTGTAATGCCTGGCGCTTGATCAAAAATTACCAGGAATGCAAAGAAGCAGGATAATATAACTTATAT
This sequence comes from Prionailurus bengalensis, assembly GCF_016509475.1. NCBI lineage: Eukaryota > Metazoa > Chordata > Mammalia > Carnivora > Felidae > Prionailurus > Prionailurus bengalensis. The sequence continues at coordinate 106,857,973 of NC_057349.1, forward strand.
TTTTATTTTTTAAGTGTATTGATTTATTTTGAGAGAGAGAGCAGGGGAGGGGCAGAAAGAGAGTGAGAGAGACAAAATCCCAAGCAGTCTCCACACTGTCAGCGCAGAGCCGGATGCAGGGCTCGAGCCCATGACCTGAGCATCAGTGAGCTGTGGGATTTCTTTAAGAGGACAAATATATATATATACATATATATATATATACACACACACACACATATATATGTATATATATGTATGTATATATATGTATATAATTAGAATCTCTAAAGGGGGGTAGAGACAGGAAAAATATTTGTAGAAAACTGGCCAAAATGTTTCCAGATTTAATGAGAACTGTACATCCACAAATCTAAGAATACCAGAGAACCTCAAGCACAAGTAACAAGAAGAAAACCAAACCAAGGAACATTTTAATCAAATGGCTTAAAATCAGTGATAAAGATAAAATCTTAAAAGAAGGCTGTGAAAAAAAGATAAGTTCAATCACAAAGATGAAGGTAAAAAGGATAGATGTCTCATCTAAAATAATACAAACAAGAAGACAATAGTACTTTAAAGTACTAAAGTATGAAAATTTAAAAGGTATCAATCTACAGAATTTTTTGCCCAAGACAAATTTAAAGCAAAATAAAAACTACCAACCTAGAATTCATCAAAGACAGAGGTGAAAGAGACTTTTTTGAAAACTTAAAAAGCTCAAAGAATCCATCACAGCAGACTTCAACTATAAGAAATGATAAAGGAACATCTCCAAGTAAAGGAAACCAATACTAAATGAAAATCTGGGATCCACACAAAAGAAAGAAGAGCACTAAAAATGATAACTACATGGACAAATACATAATATACTGTTATTATTATTTATATATCTTTAAAAGACAACAGACGGTGTAAAGCAAACAAACAGATAATGTATTGTGGGGTTTATCATCTTTGTAGAAGTAAAATGTATGACAAAATATCTCACGGACTGGGAGAAGAAAAATGGAAGTATATTTTCATAAGATTCTTATGTTATACATGAAACAGTATATGGTAAAGTCATGCTTGAGGGTAGACTACTGCACTTTAAAGATGTATATTATAAACTCTATAGCAACCACTATAATAACTCAATAAAGAGTTATAGCTAATAAGCCAACAAAGGACATAAAGGGAATTATAAAAAAAAAAATACTAATTTAAGAGAAAGAAAAGGGGAACCCAGAACAGATGGGACAATTAGAAAACAAACAGCCAAGACAGGAAATTTAAACTTAACTATATCAATAATTACAAAATGTAGATGGTCTAAATAACTCCAATTAAAAAGCAGACATTGTCCAAATGGATAAAGAGGAAGATTCAACTATATGCTATCTACAAAAAACAAAAACAAAAAAAGCCCCACTATTTTAAAATGTTTATTTATTTTGAGAGAGAGAGAGCAGGCAAGTGGGAAAGGGGCAGAGAGAGAAAGATAGGGGGCGGCGAGAGGGAGGGAGAGAGGGAGGGGGGGGGGGGAGGGAAGATGAATGAGAATGAATCCCAAGCAGGCTTCACTGTCAGCACAGAGCCCAACACTAGGGCTGGATCTCGTGAACCATGAAATCATGATCTGAGCTGAAATCAAAAGTCTGACACTTAACCAACTAAGCCACTCGGGCACCTCCCCCCTTTTTTCAATGGGAAAGGAAAACAAAACACGTTAAAGATACAATTTGGCAAATCTTATTTCTAAAACTATCTGGATCTAGAAGACTTATGATTGTTGATTACACTTTTTTTTAAGTGAAGTATAATTGATATATAACATATTAATTTCAAATATATAACAATGATTGAGTACAACACATTGATGTGTATATATTGTGAAATAACCACCTCAATATATCTTTAAAAAAAATTTTTTTTAATGTTTTGATTTATTTTTGACAGAGAGAGAGAGACAGAGCATGAGCGGGAGAGGGGCAGAGAGAGAGACACACACAGAATCCGAAGCAGGCTCCAGGCTCTGAGCTGTCAGCACAGAGCCCGACATGGGACTCGAATTCACAGACCACAAGATCATGACCTGAGCCGAAGTCGGATGCTCAACCGACTGAGCCACCCAGGCACCCCACCACCTCAATATATCTAGTTAACATCATCTGATTATATTCCTTGAACATTACTTATTTATGCAAGTTTTCCATTTCTTTTCAAGTCAATTTTGGTATTCCTTTAAAATTATTCATTTTCTTCTGTGTGTTCAGATTTGTTGATGTAAGTTTATAATACTGACTTGAAATCCATAATTTTTTATTACTAATATTTTGAGTCTTTCTTTTTCCCTGATTAGTAGAACTAAGAGATTTATCCGTTTGATTAATTTCTGCTCTTACTTTTATTATTTCCTTTGTTCTCTTTTATGTTTACTATTCTTTTACTGGTCTTAAGTTAAACATTTAATTAATTCTCTTTCCTCCCCTTTCTCTACTTTTCTTAATAAAAGAAAAAGACATAAGAAATGGTGATAATTGTCTAACATAGATATTTTGCAGTCCTAGTAAAAATATAAAGAGAAAGCAATAGAATATTTGAAAAGATAAAGACCAAGAATTTTCCAAAACTGATGAAAAACATTAACCTGGAATCAGAAGTACTTTAATCTCCAAAAATACCAAATATGATGAAAACCACCACAGGCACATTGTAGCAAAGCAGCTGAGAACAAATAGAAAAAATGATTACATCCAAAAAATAACAAAATTCAATATAGCAGCAGGAAGACTTGTGGATGACAAGAGAAACCAGAGAGCAATGGAATAATATCTTCAGAGTGCTGAAAGAAAATAGCTGCCAATCAAGGCATTACATATCAACCAAAATATCTTTCAAAAACAAAGGTGATATTCATAGTAGACAAGAGATGAAAACACCCTAAATGTCCATCAATGGATAAATAAAGAAAAATGTCATATACATACAATGTCTAAAAAGCAGAAGAAATTCTGTCATATGCTACAACACGAATGAACCTTGAGGATGTCATACTAGGTGCAATAAGCAGTCATAAAGGGACAAATACTGCATCATTCCACTTATAGGAGGATTTGACTGGGTTCAGGACATGCTAACCCAAAATATGGCACCTTGGTATACTGAATGTTTTAAGTCAAAGGAGTTTGAGAAAATAACAAAAGCAAGGTCACTCTGACCTCCTCCCCACCCTTGCCCTTCTTCCCTAAACACGTCACAAAACACTCAAGTGGAAGGTGCCCCCCCCCCCCACCGCACCAAACCCAGAGGAAAGGTACATCCCTATCTCTGAAGACTAAAGGACCCAAGGAAGAATCCTACCAAGAATGCCTTCATAAATTTCTCCCAGTTTACTACACAATTACCTCATACTTCTTAATCTATCATATTCCTCCTCCATGACTATCCATTCTTCAACAAGCTTAGCATACAATAGGTCAGTTACTATGGGTCTTCACTTCCTTATGTCACATAAAACTTGTATTAAATAAATTTGTATGCTTTTCCACTGTTCATCTGTTTTGTCAGTTTAATTTCAAGATCCAGCCAGGGAGCCCTAAAGGGTCAAGAAAAACTTTTTCCTCCCCTACATTATCAAAAAAATGTGGTCAAACTTATGGAAGCAGAAAAGTATAATGATGGTTTCCATGGGCTGGGGTGAGGAGGACCTGAGGAGTTGTTGCTGAATGGGTACAGAGTTTCAGGCATGCAAACTGAAAAAGTTCTAGAACTCTACTTTAAAAAGTTATGCATAAAGCTAAAACTGTACTGCATACTTAAAGATGTGTTAAAATGACAGATTTCATGTTATGTGATTTTTTTTTTTCTTCACAGTTAAAAAAAAAAAAGTGAGGGGCACCTGGGTGGCTCAGTCAGTTAAGTGTCTGACTTCGGCTCAGGTCATGATCTCACGGTTTGTGAGTTCGAGCCCCGTTGTCGGGCTCTGTGCTGACAGCTGGGAGCCTGGAGCCTGTTCCAGATTCTGTGTCTCCCTCTCTCTGCCCCTCTCCTGCTCTTGCTCTCTCTCTCTCTCTCTCTAAGAATAAATAAACATTAAAAAAGAAAAAAGTGAGAGCTGGTACCCAGTGAGTCCCAGACCTTCCTTTTGCCAAGAACTGACTGAAACAGACAGTAAGGTCCTGACCAGAGTAGGGACTATTACAACAGAACAAAAAAGGAATCAGGTAGAATACTTAATAAATATGGCCTTTAAATCAGAAAATATATTTAAAAAATTTAGGTCAAAATTGTGAAATCAATGAGCTGCTACAACAACTATGTGACTAAAGGAAATATTGGACCTACCTAGAAATGCAGTGATCCTGTCCCTGATTCAGGGAACAAATAAGAATATGCACAAATTCAGTCTCTAGCTGAGAAAATACAGAAAAGCAAAAGTATGTATCTGTTACCTTTGAGAAGGTTCCTTTTTTTTTCTAATTAAATTTGGCTTCTGAAAATAGTTTCCCTTGTGAGTTTTAAAATCCTTAATGGCTGGGGCGCCTGGGTGGCTCAGTCGGTTAAGCGTCTGACTTCAGCTCAGGTCATGATCTTGCGGTTTGTGAGTTCGAGCCCCTGTTGGGCTCTGTGCTGACGGCTCAGAGCCTGGAGCCTGCTTTGGATTTTGTGTCTCCCTCTCTATCTGCCCCTCCCCTACTCGCACTCTGTCTCTCTCTCTCAAAAATAAACATCAAAAAAATTTTTTTGTTTAAATCCTTAATGGCTTCTGAAGCCATTATGGATACTACCACCAAATGAATTATGCGCAATATACCATCTTAAATAATTTAACAGAAATGGTTATCAAAGAGACACCCCCCATGCATTACCAAAATAAAAGGAGAGAGGGGAACTGAAATAAAGGCACAGGTAGCAAAAGATCTAGGATGGAATGAGAAAGACTGATGAGAGTTTATTCTTTAAGTTTTATTTATTTATTTTGAGAAAGAGAGAGAGAGAGGAGCAGAAAGAAAAGGAAAAAGAGAATCCCAAGGAGGCTCCATGGTCAGCACGGAGCCCGATGTGAAACTTGATCTCACGACTGCAAGAATGATCATGACCTGAGCTGAAATCAAGAGCTAGACACTTAACCGACTGAGCCACCCAAGCACCCTGAGATTTTATTCTTTTAATTTTCCATGCATTTCCTTTCTCCCAATCTGTTTCAAAAGAGGGCACATAAAAGGAAAAACCTACAACCATGTATAAATGTATCCTCTATTTCATTAGTTCACATTTTTCAAACTACCTCTAGTACTGTAAACAAGGGATAAAACAGTTTTTGAAGAACCTGTCTCCTCACCCTTGGCTTCCAAAATCAGCTTTCACACATTTTGGGATAATATGAAATATGAGCCTGGGCTTTAGTTTTGAAATATACTTCTAAATGTACTTTGTTAGTATTTTTTAATTTGAAAAAAAAGAGGATAGATTGTATTAATTTTTCTTGGGCTAGTCAGAATTTTCAATTTCTCCAAAGGTGGGCCTGCCAAACAAAGCTAAGTGTATAGCTTGAAAATACTCCCAAGGTATATTAAAAGGGTTCTTACATATGTATCTTCAAATCTTAAGATTTTACAAATAATAGAGAATCAATAATAAAGAGTTATAAAGAAACAGCCTTTGTTCCTGGGAAGGAGACTCTAAATCTTTGGAGTGTTTATTATTAATGAGCCCCCTGGAAAACTCTCGTATTTATGAGAACGAGGTGACTCACAGGCTCTAGATAGCAGCTTTAGGATGGGGAGGGACTATTCACCAGAAAGCCAACCATGTTACTGGAGGTCTGTGACTCTGAGCCAATCTAACCGCCAGGGAGAGGAGGAGCCTGGTGACCGAGTTCAATCACACAGCCAATGATTTAATCAATTGTGCCTACACAATGAAACTCCAATAAAAATTCTGGGAACTCACCAGATTTGTAGCCAGTTGGTTAGAAGTGTGGATATCCTGGTGATGCCACCTTCAGACTGGCATCTGAAGATAGGCAGTCTTGTTGGGGACTGTGTGCCCTTAAAGCTGTGGAGTCTGATGCTAACTTAGGGTATTTAGTGTCAAAACTGAATTGCAGTACAGAAGGTGGGACTGAACTACAATATGACTCTTGGAAGAACAAAAGTTTGAAAGGTGCAGATCCACTGATATGCAGATTTTTTTCAACAAATAACATATAATACCGTTAAATGTATTTCTTCTTCCTTATGATTTTCTTCATAACATTTTCTTTTCTCTAGTTTAAGACTACAGTATGTTATACATACAATATATGTGTTGATTGACTATGTTATCAGGAAGGCTTCAGGTCAACAGTAGGCTATTAGCACTTAGGTTTGGGGGAAGTAAACAGTTATACATGGATTTTCAACTGTGCAGAAGGATCAGAGTCCCTAACCACCACGCTGTTCAAGGTCAAATGTAAATTTAGAAATTGATTCTATAATACTATATGCCTAGGTATAAACAACCAAAATATCTTAGCTAGAAATGAACTATTAAAACTATCTAAATGTTTAAAGCAGTTGATAAAAGTAATCAAATCTTGGGGCGCCTGGGTGACTCAGTCAGTTGAGCGACGGACTTCAGCTCAGGTCATAATCTCACGGTTTGTGAGTTTGAGGCCCGCATCAGGCTCTATGCTGACAGCTCAGAGCCTGGAGCCTGCTTCGGATTCTGTGTCTCCTTTTCTCTCTGCCTTTCCCCCACTCATGCTGTGTCTCTCTGTCTCAGAAATAAACATTAAAAAAAAAAATTTTTTTTAAAAAGTAACCAAACCTCACTTCAACACCTGTGATGAAAAATAACTATTCTTGCATTATGGAGTCCCTCTCAAAGTAAAAGACATGTACTACAAATTGCCATGAATAAAATCTCACATGTTAACTGATCAAATACCTAAGGATGGAGTTCCAATAATTTTTAATAACCATAGTATGTACATCTAGGCCTTGCTTTAATAAATCTGATCATAAACCTTAGCATGTAAAGCAATTAAAAGGATGCTATGATTTCAATAAAATAAGTATCCACACTACACCAAAGAATGCACTACTGATTTTTAAAAGCTTACTAATACAATTATGTGATTTTACTTCCACACACAATTAAATAGCAAATATACATATTGCAAACTATAAGTAACGATAAAATGAGAATTCCCCTCTACCCTGCCAGTGTCATTTACTAATAGCATTAACTCACTGTGTCATTGCAGAAGGTTTAAGGGTGGCCTCTCTGGATCAGTCTCAAGTACAATGACTTATCCCTAAATTTTATCTGATCAATCCAGTAGCAAAAGCTGAGCAATTATAAGAACTACTAGTATCAGTAACAGCATAGGTTAACCAGCAACCTTAACCTCTTTTCCATTAAAATGAAGTTATTTCCCCTTAATGAATGTTTGGTGAGTACCTATTATGAGGAATAAAATGTACAAGAAACAGTCTCTTCTGTGAGGGGGCTGGAGTCTACTGAGGAGAAACAAGCCCAGAAACAAAACTATCATTTGCAAATCATGTGTATGTGGCTACTATTTGCTGATGGTACCCATGCATCTGGCAGTATTAAGATTTTTAAATACATTCACTCACTGAAGCCTCATGCTCTAAAACTCAGTATAAGAAGGGAGCTGCATAGGTAAATGCGACTAGATAAAGAAATGCAAAATTGAGCAACTTGAATTATTTTAGATTATTTCCTTAGTACCTTTCTACAGGATACAAACTTGGGAAATATATATATTTTTAATAGATTATGTTGATAATTATATGCATTTCCTACTGTCATAGACTGTTTGTGCCCCGCCCCAACAAAAAATTTATATATTAAATCCCAAAGCCCAATGTGATGGTATAAGGAGATCAGGGGCCTGTGGGAGATGATTAGGTCATGAGGGCAAAGTCCTCATGAACAGAATTAGTGCCTTTATAAAAGAGGCCCCAAGGAACTCCCTCACCTCTTCTACCATGTGAGGTTGCAGGAAGAAGACAGCCATCTATGAAACAGAAAGAAGACCCTCACTAGACAATGCATCTTCTACTGGTGCCTTCAACTTGGACTTCTTCGTCTCCAGAACAAGAAGAAATAAGTTTCTGTTGTTTGTAAGCCACCCAGTCTATGATATTTTATTAAAGCAGCCCAAATGAACTAAGATACCTATTAACTTATTTATACCCAGTGGAACAGTAATTACAATGGTGTTTAAAAAATAATAAAAGTCAATAGATTCTGATTGTTTTGAGGGAGAGTACACCCATATTAATAAAATTCTGAATTTCAGTCTGCTTAAAAAATATTAATTTCAAGTATGTACAGTGAATTAAATTTCTAAGTGTACAAAACATATGTCCATCAGGGTCTATAATTACCCACTTATAAAATTCACTTGTACTAAAAATATCTAATACTTTTATACAGCCTTTTCATAAACTCAATCAAAACTATCTTCTAGAATCTTCATTCATTTATCAAATATGCAAGTGATGTCAGACGGGCAAGGCCTCCAGAGGGAGGGTGTCAGGCCCATGGCCAAGAGGGTTCTTAACTTTGTGTGGGAAAGAATTTAAGAGCTAGCCATTTAGAGAAAGGGGCAAAGATTTATTAAGTGTAGAAACAAGAAAGCTGCTACTTCACAGACAACGTAGTGGTCTCTCCTCCCAGGTGAGGAAGATGGCTCCTCTTTGTCTCTAACAAAGGGTTTTATAAGCTTGTTTTAAAATTAGCTAACCATACAGAAAGGAGCGTACTCTTTAACTTGGGGTTTTTCATTCACATTGGGCAGTTTGGTTTTTCCATTGTTTTACAGTTTTGGAATTACCCACAGGGAACAATTCTAAGAATGTCCAACCTATGTGGCTTTTACTGCCGGAGGGAGTGGGGTCTTGTGGTTTTCTATGAGTCAGATCTTGTGACTCTTTTTTATGACTTGCTGACCTTCAGGTTAAGAGTCAGCCTAAAATCAAAATGGTTTTACTCTGGTCAACTTGTCTCTCAAGTCTTTCTTCCCTCCTGCCTCACAAGTCTCAAACATTAAGCATATACTAAGTGCCAGGATCTGTTCAAGATGTTGGGAACATAGTAGAGAAAAAAGTTCAGATATCCGTGCTCTAGTTACCCTCCAGTAGATACTGCTTAATAATGGTAAATTCCTAAGCAAAGTCTTTTGAAACTTCAGCTATTAAATATACTTATCTTTTTAATATCTTTTAAGTTTTATTTATCTATTTTGGGGAAGAGAGAGTGTGTGTGAGCACACAGGTGGGGGAGGGGCAGAGAGAGAGGGAGAGAGAATCCCAAACAGGCTCTGTGCTGACAGCGCACAGCCCGATGTGGGGCTTGAGCCCACAACTGTGAGATGATGACCTGAACCAAAATCAAGAGTCAGACACAACAGATTGAGCCACCCAGGCACCCCTAAATATATTTAAAGATTTGAACTGGGATTTAATTTTAAGGCTAAAATGTCTACTACTTTATCTCAAATAAGCACATGAAAATAAGTAGTAACTAGCATTAAGAAAAAAATGTCTCCTCAATTTCCCCATTACTACACACACAGGTTTAACTAACCCTAAAGTATACATAACTTACGTAGAACTAATATATATCAAGGATAATATAATTAAAAATTAATGTTTATTGCTCAAAATAATCAGGAGACTGTCTATTAAGTACAAAAACTTTTTTCCAGAGCTTTGGTACTCAAAAATGCAACATTTCTGAACTGTCCCCCCAAATTTCCAAAATTCTTATCTGTAAGTCATTTAATTTTAAACATTCATGATTTTCATAGTTTCTTTGCCTTCATATCTAACACACACTAGTTAAGAGTATTAGCACTTTAAAGTAGCTTTCCAATTTGATAGTTTCCAAGTATAAAACACAAAGATACAGCCTGTAGCTCTGACAGTTCATTAGCATTGCAGCTAACTTTCTACATATAAAAAAAAGACAGTGGAGTTTCCAAATGAGTTACTCTAACATAAATGAAAGGATGGTAGAAAACAGAAAGAACACACCAACCCTCAGTTCTGATAGGGGTTCTTTAAGGGGGTGGGATGAGGGAGGGACAGAAATGAGACAGTGTATTTGTAAGATTGTATTTCTTAAACTTAAGGAGTAGATACTATTTGTTTTCGTAATCTACATTTCTGTGTGCCTGAAATATTCAGTAAATAAGAAAATAGACTCACCGATCAATTACAATTTCTTTCTGCCTTAGCAGTCCTTCTTTTATTTTCAGCACTGATTCCCACTTACTGAAATCCTGATAGCCAGAAGGTGAGTAACTTTGACGAGAGGATCCGGTCAAAACCTGCACAAATATATTTATACTATTAGTACACTAGAAGTGTTTAAAAGAAATATTTATGTGTCATCTAATATTTTCCCAACGATTTTTATTAAAAAATGAGAAAACTCAACCGTTGGTTTTTTTAAGACTGTCTGAAATCACACTTGAGAATACAACATAACTTGAAGAATTTCAAGAAAGTTCTGAAGTAAAAGTACAAGTCTAATGAAGTAGTGACAATACAATATTTAATCTGCCTTATTACAACACTATATACAAGATTTTATTCTCATCTTGTAGAAGCTTTCTGTAAGTGAGATATTAATCACTCACTGCCTAGGAAGAAGTACAATGGAAAAACGTACCATGGTTAGACTAGACAAACATTACTGGAAAGGTTTCTACAAGGAAATAAACAGTATCTGTAGTATGCTGACTTCAAATTATCATCCATCACATCACATTTAATTACATTAAAATTTCAAAAGCAAAAGTATTTTCACAAAATAGTAAACATATTTAAAGAAAATATGACTTAAGCACATATGATTTGGGTGATTACTGGTCTCCAGTGTAAAGTACACAATTTAGAAAAAAATCTGCTTAGAATTGAAGAGAAATTTCAAAGATTTAAAACAAATCACTACTGATGAAAGCCAATATGACAAATACCCTCAAATTTCTGAAACAAACAAAAAGAAAACCCTAGTAAGTATGACTTATATAGTCAGAGATTGATTGCATCTCCTCAAAACGATATGTTGAAGTCCTAATCCCCAAGAACCTCAAAAGGTAACCTAATTTGGAAACAGGGTCTTTACAGTAATCAAGTTAAGATGAAGTCCCCGGGGGGAGGGGGGATGCCTGGGTAGCTCAGTCAGTAAGTGTCCAACTTTGGCTCAGGTCATGATCTCACGGCTCGTGGGTTCAAGCCCCATGTCAGGCTCTGTGCTGACAGCTCAGAGCCTGGAGCCTGCTTTGGATTCTGTGTCTCCCTGTCTGCCCCTCCCCTGCTCACACTCTGTCTCTCTCTCAAAAATAAACGAACATTAAAAAAAAATTTTTTTTTAAAGATTAAGTCACTGGGGTGAGCCCTAATCCAATATGATTAGGATTGGGGAATCCAGTATGATTCCCCAAACTGTGTAATGGGGAAATCTGAACACAAATTCTATGCAAAGAGATACAGAAAGAACACCATTTGAAGATGAAAGCAGAGATTGTAGTGATGCATCTAAACGTCAGCAACATAAAAGACTGCCAGCAAGCCACTAGAACTCAGCCTGGAACAGATTCTTCTTCACAGCCCACAGAAGGAACCAACTCAGCCAACACCTTGATTTTGGACTTGTAACTTTCAGAACTGTAAGACAATAAATTTGTTGTGGACGCTACCCAGTTGTGTCCTTTGTGCAGCTCTAGGACACTAATACAATTGATAAATCAAGTAGGAACATAAATTCCTTGGCAGGATAAATAATCCTATAGAAACACTCCAAAGCAACTTTAGAAGAATTCAAACATTTAGTGATATTTTTATCCTTTGTTTTCCAGAGATGCTACTGGCAAGACCTATTTCTGAATAAACCACTAATTGTGTGACATCAACTAGTCCTATATTAACCCGTTCAATTAAGATGGTTTTCAAGTATACTAGGATAGGATGTTTCAGGCAGAAGACAGAACAAGATGAACAGACTAGGAAGGACAGAAACCAGGAGATAACAGGGAACATAACTTTGTCAGATGAGCAGATATTTGGAGTGTAAGTGACACATAACAATATATAGCCAGGTTAGTCAGAGATCCTTCTCTGAATTTCATTCTTTCCTTTGCCTAACATACAACCCAGACTGATAATCAGCCATATGCCCTAGTAAAGATACATTAGTTGCTACAGTACTGAAGTGTTTTTACCGTGGTTGGTAACTAGCTGTTGTCCAAACCCCCAAAGGTCCTCTCCACTAACCAGGCCACTCCTCAGAACTCTCCATCATCCAACAAATGAAGAGTTACTTCTTGACATTAAAAGGGGCCTTCAATATGCTCCATCCATAAATGGCATCCTTTCTGATTGGTTGGTTCCCTGCAGTAGTCAACCCTCCAAAAATTTTCCATCTCAGAACTACCTACCAGTTTGTATTTAGTTGGCAGAACTGAAATTCAAACAGGGGCACCCCAACAAAAGAGCATGTGTTCTTAAGGAAATTGTTACACTGCTTCTACAATGGCCTAAATAAGGTATTCACAAAATATCCTATCATCACAAGAGCTGAAAACATTTTTGATAGTAACTGCTCTTAGGAGCTAAAAGAGAATTCTGCACCATAAACAATATTGCTGAAATTATGAGAAAGTCTCTACTTATTGCAACTCCATATTACTTAATGACTACCAATTTAGTGGGTTAAGTCACTTGATTAAATTTATTTTGTCAAATTATAGCTCAAACAGGAATTCATTAAAACTAGTAAAAGCTAATAAGCAAAATAAAAAACCATCTCAACAATTCCAAAACTCAATGTAAGATTTGGAAATTATCAAATTAATGATTTGGTAAGCCATTTGTGCTATAATACTAAACATTTCATTTATTTGTTGACTAAAAATGAATATACACTTTACATATATATTGAGTTATATATTAATATCCTGATGCCAACAGACAGATATTTTAAATAATGGTTTTTGTATATTGTTATCATGCCTAACAAAAAAAAATCTCAGGTATAGTTTCTTCTTCCAAAGACTTAAGAAAGGCTCCTCCATTTCTGATTACCACATGTCAGGAATGACTGATACTGTAATACTGAAGCTATCTTTACCTTCTATATCTTGTTCCTATTTCAATAAGACAAATGCCCACAGCTCAAAAAAGTAAAAAAAAAAAAAAAAAAAAAAAAAAAAAAGTAAAAACAACAACAACAACACAAAAGCCCAGGCAAGAGATGATGAACTACTCTACTCTTGATAGGTCTTCTGCTAAAGAATTTCCCTATGGCTGACAATTTCCTAATGAGAAGGCTTTTCTTGTTTTGAAACACTTCTTGGTATCAAGAAAGAGAGTAAAGAGAACGGAAAAGTAGGCTTGCAAGAGAAAAGCAAATAACAATAGTTTTGAAGAGAAAAGCAAATAACGATACTGCCTGGCTTACAGCACCTGAATCATTGGCAGAATGGACTGCTAAAGCACTTACCAAACACTTCCATGAATATACACAAAACAACATGAAAATTTATTCTTCTGATTTGTAGCTCCCTTGATCTAAACTCTTTGGAAAACAAATAAAAATTGAGCTATGAAACTGAGCAAACAGAAATAAAGGAAAAAAAGAACAGCTTCCCTTATAACAAAGATGCATTAACATTTAAAAATTGCTAAAAGAGTAAATATTAAAAGTTTCATAATGGAGTGCCTGGCTACCTCCGCCGGTCAAGTGTCCAACTCTTGATTTTGGCTCAGGTCACGATCTCATGATTCATTAGATCAAGTCCTGTGTCAGGCTCTATGCTAACAGCGTGGAGTTTGCTTGGGATTCTCTCCCTCTCTCTCTTCCCCTCCTGCGCTCACTCTGTCTCTCAAAATAAATTTTGTACAAAATAATCCTATGCTAACTTCTGTCAGATTCTCTTTTAGCCTTGCCAAGACTGAAGTCTGAACTGCTTCAAGTTATTTTCATCAGTTGTATGGTGACGGATGGTAACTGGACATAATGGTGACCATTTCATAGCATATACAAATATCAAATCATTATGTTATACACCTGAAACAAATATGTTAAATGTCAATTATACCTCATTTTTTTAAAAATGTAACAAAGAATTACCAAATCAGCAGCATGATAGTCTTCCTTACTGAACCTTAACTCTAACTCATAAAAGATTAAAAAGAACAAAATCTGACACACAACTAAATGTTATAGGTAAACTTAAAAGCAATTTTTAAATTTCATTAGTTGTTCCTTTTCTTTAATAGTAAAGCATTGTTTATATTCTATGCAAAATCATAAAGGTACAGGGGTGCCTGGGGGGCTCGATCAGTTAAGTGTCTGATTCTTGATTTTGGCTCAGGTCATGAGATCAAGCCCCAGTTTTAAATATTTGTAGTCTCATATATATACTACACATATACAATATGAGTCCCGTGTCAGGACAAGCTCATGCTTGTGCTCTCTCTCAGTATAAATGAATGAATGAGTGAATGAATGAATGAATGAATGAAATGAATGAAATTTTTAAAAAATCATAAAGGTACAATGGCTGCCTTGCTAGTTGAGACTTCACAATATGATTTTTTTACAAAATCTTTTAAAACTCTACTTCAGGTCGAATTTTATAACTTTGTTTATATGGTTTTATTATATAATGATATGACCTTGTTATAAAAGCCTTAGATGAAAAAGTCTCCATAACTGTCATTTTTAATGATAGGCATATATAAACAAAATATTTTATGACATAGGAAAATTATATGAAATTTAAAAATCAGGGCTCATAATTAAAGTTTTATTGGAACATAGCCATGTTCATTCTTTTATATATTATCTATGGCTGCTTTCCCCATCAAAGTTGGGTAGTTGCAAAAGAGACTGCATCTCTCTCTCTCTCTCTCTCTCTCATATATATGCAAAGAATACTTTAAACTGTATTTAATATATACAGCATATCAATAAATCTAAAATTTTACATGAAATTGCAAACTTCTTGAGAAAATAACAATTACCAAAAGTGAGTCTACTACTTATTACATCAGGTAGTAATTTTATAGGTAGTTTCTATCTAAATGTTAAGAAAAGATAACACAGTGCAAAAGAAAAATTTTTGAGAAACACAGTAAGGGAAAGCTTGAAGAATAATAATAAAGCATGTTATAAACTAAGAAGATTTAAAATACACTTCGCAGCAAATGCAGAAATTCACATTAAAACAGTACCACCATTTTAAAAACACACTTCTAAATAATACATAGGTTGACTGAATGAAATTGTAAATATATCAGAATTTGTGAGATGTAGCTAACACAGGACCAAGAAAAGAATTTACAGCACTAAATCATTAAATTAGAGAAATAGTCTCAACTCAGTGATCTAAACTCCCATCTTCAGAAACTACAAAATATACGCCAAAGAAACCAGATGGAAGAAAACAAGGGTAAGAACAGAAATCCACTAGGTTTTTTTGTTTTTTGTGTTTTTTTTTAACATTCATTTTTGAGAGACAGAGCGTGAATGAGGGAGGGGCAGAGAAAGATGGAGCCCCAGAATCTAAAGCAGGCTCCAGGCTCTGAGCTGTCAGCAAAGAGTCAAACTCATGAACTGCAAGATCATGACCTGAGCTGAAACAGACACTTAACTGATTGAGTCACCCAGAAGCCCAGAAATCCACTAGGTTTAAAACATGAAAACAAATACACAAAAGTCAGTGGGGCCAAAAAAATGCAAATTCTTTCAATAAAATTGACAAAACTGGCTAGACTGAAAAAGAAAAAAGGGAGAAGATGCAAATGACCAATATTAGGAATGAAACAAAAGATATCACTACAGATCCTGTAGATATGAAGAAAAAAAAAAAACGGGAATTATTAGGAGGAACTCTACACACACAAATTGAACCACCAGTGAAATGGGCAAACTTCTCAAAGAGTACAAACTATCAAAATGCATCCAGTATGAACTGGATCATTGAATAGCTCTGAAACTATAAGAGTAATTGAATGTAGAGATTAAAAACAACAACAAAACTCCTGAAAAAAGAAATCTCTAGGCAAACAGTTTCATTGTAGAATTCCACTGAACATTTAAAGAATTAACACCAATCTTCCACAAACTCAGAAGAGTGAACATTTCCCCACGCATTTTATGAGATCGGCAATATTACTCTG
Source organism: Prionailurus bengalensis (assembly GCF_016509475.1). NCBI lineage: Eukaryota > Metazoa > Chordata > Mammalia > Carnivora > Felidae > Prionailurus > Prionailurus bengalensis. Next base: position 106,874,145 of record NC_057349.1, read on the forward strand.
ATATCAAAGCCAGAGAAGCAGGAAAAAGAAAACTACAAATCATCATCCCTCATAAACATAAATATAAAAGTTCTTAACAAAATCAATTAAAATAGACATATGGATAGATAATATGACCTAGGTTTACCACAGGAATGCAACTTATCACATTAACAGAATAATTTTTAAAACCTACTAAAATAACCTTACCAAGGTTGCACAATTCAAGAGCAACATAAAAATAATCATAATTCTATGTGTAGCATATAAACAATTACAAATTTAATTTTTTTTTTTCCCCCAACGTTTATTTTTGGGACAGAGAGAGACAGAGCATGAACGGGGGAGGGGCAGAGAGAGAGGGAGACACAGAATCAGAAGCAGGCTCCAGGCTCTGAGCTATCAGCCCAGAGCCCGACGCGGGGCTCGAACTCACGGACCGCGAGATCGTGACCTGGCTGAAGTCGGACGCTTAACCGACTGCGCCACCCAGGCGCCCCATAATTTTTTAATATAATTTATATCCATGAGATAAAAACTTTAACAATACACATAGCAAGATCTGTACATTGAAAACTACAAAATATCACTAAAACATTATGAAAAACTATTTTTTAAAAAGGAGAGGTGTACTTCAGTATTAAGATATCCTTTGTCTCTACACTGATTTATAGATTAATCACAAACCAAATTAAAATTCAAGCAGATGTTTTAGAAGTTGACAAGCTGATTCTAAAATTTCTGTGGAAATTTAAGAAAGTTAAGAGCTTACAATATTTGATTTCAAGACTTATTATTATAAAGCTGCAATATTCATGAGAGTGCGGTATTAACATAAAGATAGATGAATAGAAAAGAATAAAGATCTACAACAGACCTACCAATAATGGTCAACTGATCTTTTTTCCTTTTGTTTAATTAAATTTTTGAGATAATTATAGATACACATACAGTTATAAGAAATAATGCAGTGAGCTCCCATGTATACTTACCCAGCTTCTCTAATGGTAATGTTTTGCAAAACTCTATCACCACCAGAATATTGACACAGCCAAGATGCAAAACATTTCCATCACCACAAAAGAATTCTTCTCATTGGCCTTCATCCCCCACCAGTTTTATACAGATTTAACCTACATATTGTTAAATAACATTAACATATTATTATTTATTATAAAACATTAAATATTGTTATTTAAATATTATTTAACATTGTGTACATTGTGTAGGTTTAAGACATACAACTGCTGAATTGATAATGACCCCAAAAGAGTTAGCTAACACCTTCACCACCTAACAAAATTACTATGTTTGTTTTTCCTTGTGGGGAGAACATTTAAGATCTACTCTTTTAGCATGTTTCAAGTATATCATACAGTATTATTAACTATAATAACCATGCTGTACATCAAATTACCAGACTTAATTTGTCTTATAATTTTTTAGTCGATACTTTTTTTTCCAATATACGAAATTTATTGTCAAATTGGTTTCCATACAATACCCAGTGCTCATCCCAAAAGGTGCCCTCCTCAATACCCATCACCCACCCTCCCCTCCCTCCCACCCCCACATCAACCCTCAGTTTGTTCTCAGTTTTTAAGAGTCTCTTATGCTTTGGCTCTCTCCCACTCTAACCTCTTTTTTTTTTTTTTTCCCTTCCCCTCCCCCATAGGTTTCTGTTAAGTTTCTCAGGATCCACCTAAGAGTGAAAACATATGGGTATCTGTCTTTCTCTGTATGACTTATTTCACTTAGCATAACACTCTTCATCCAGTTCTATCCACGTTGCTACAAAAGGCCATATTTCATTCTTTCTCATTGCCACATAGTACTCCATTGTGTATATAAACCACAATTTCTTTACCCATTCATCAGTTGATGGACATTTAGGCTCTTTCCATAATTTGCCTATTGTTGAGAGTGCTGCGATAAACATTGGGGTCCAAGTGCCCCTATGCATCAGTACTCCTGTATCCCTTGGGTAAATTCCTAGCGGTGCTATTGCTGGGTCATAGGGTAGGTCTATTTTTAATTTTTTGAGGAACCTCCACACTGTTTTCCAGAATGGCTGCACCAATTTGCATTCCCACCAACAGTGCAAGAGGGTTCCCGTTTCTCCACATCCTCTCCAGCATCTACAGTCTCCTGATTTGTTCATTTTAGCCACTCAGACTGGTTGTCAGGTGATATCTGAGTGTGGTTTTGATTTGTATTTCCCTGATGAGGAGTGACACTGAGCATCTTTTCATGTGCCTGTTGGCCATCTGGATGTCTTCTTTAGAGAAGTGTCTATTCATGTTTTCTGCCCATTTCTTCACTGGGTTATTTGTTTTTCGGGTGTGGAGTTTGGTGAGCTCTTTATAGATTCTGGATACTAGCCCTTTGTCCGATATGTCATTTGCAAATATCTGTTCCCATTCCATTGGTTGCCTTTTAGTTTTGTTGGTTGTTTCCTTTGCTGTGCAGAAGCTTTTTATCTTCATAAGGTCCCAGTAGTTCATTTTTGCTTTTAATTCCCTTGCCTTTGGGGATGTGTCAAGTAAGAAATTGCTACGACTGAGATCAGAGAGGTCTTTTCCTGCTTTCTCCCCTAGGGTTTTGATGGTTTCCTGTCTCACATTCAGGTCCTTTATCCATTTTGAGTTTATTTTTGTGAATGGTGTGAGAAAGTGGTCTAGTTTCAATCTTCTGCATGTTGCTGTCCAGTTCTCCCAGCGCCATTTGTTAAAGAGACTGTCTTTTTTCCATTGGATGTTCTTTCCCGCTTTGTCAAAGATGAGTTGGCCATACATTTGTGGGTCTAGTTCTGGGGTTTCTATTCTATTCCATTGGTCTATGTGTCTGTTTTTGTGCCAATACCATGCTGTCTTGATGATTACAGCTTTGTAGTAGAGGCTAAAGTCTGGGATTGTGATGCCTCCTGCTTTGGTCTTCTTGAAAATTACTTTGGCTATTTGGGGCCTTTTGTGGTTCCATATGAATTTTAGGATTGCTTGTTCTAGTTTCGAGAAGAATGCTGGTGCCATTTTGATTGGGATTGCATTGAATGTGTAGATAGCTTTGGGTAGTATTGACATTTTGACAATATTTATTCTTTTTTTTTTTTTAAACTTTTTATTTATTTATTTTTTGGACAGAGAGAGACAGAGCATGAACGGGGGAGGGGCAGAGAGAGAGGGAGACACAGAATCTGAAACAGGCTCCAGGCTCCGAGCCATCAGCCCAGAGCCTGACGCGGGGCTCGAACTCACGGACCGCGAGATCGTGACCTGGCTGAAGTCGGACGCTCAACCGACTGCGCCACCCAGGCGCCCCGACAATATTTATTCTTCTAGTCCATGAGCACGGAATGTTTTTCCATTTCTTTATATCTTCTTCAATTTCCTTCATAAGCTTTCTATAGTTTTCAGCATATAGATCTTTTACATCTTTGGTTAGATTTATCCCTAGGTATTTTATGCTTCTTGGTGCAATTGTGAATGGGATCAGTTTCTTTGTCTTTCTGTTGCTTCATTATTAGTGTATAAGAATGCAACTGATTTCTGTACATTGATTTTGTATCCTGCAACTTTGCTGAATTCATGTATCAATTTCTAGCCGACTTTTGGTGGAGTCTATCAGATTTTCCATGTATAATATCATGCCATCTGCAAAAAGTGAAAGCTTGACTTTATCTTTGCCAATTTTGATGCCTTTGATTTCCTTTTGTTGTCTGATTGCTGATGCTAGCACTTCCAACACTATGTTAAACAACAGCGGTGAGAGTGGACATCCCTGTCATGTTCCCAATCTCAGGGAAAAAGCTCTCAGTTTTTCCCCATTGAGGATGATGTTAGCTGTGGGCTTTTCATAAATGGCTTTTATTTTTAAGTATGTTCCTTCTATCCCGACTTTCTGAAGGGTTTTTATTAAGAAACGTTGCTGAATTTTGTCAAATGAGTTTTCTGCATCGATTGACAGGATTGTATGGTTCTTATCTTCTCTTTTATTAATGTGATGTATCACGTTGATTGATTTGCGAATGCTGAACCAGCCCTGCATCCCAGGAATGAATCCCACTTGATCATGGTGAATAATTCTTTTTATGTGCTGTTGAATTCGATTTGCTAGTATCTTATTGAGAATTTCTGCATCCATATTCATCAGGGATATTGGCCTGTAGTTCTCTTTTTTTACTGGGTCTCTGTCTGGTTTAGGAATCAAAGTAATACTGGCTTCATAGAATGAGTCTGTACTTTTTGGCCAACATCTCTTCACTTCCCCACCCCTCAGTCTTTGGTAACCACCATTCTAGTCTGTTTCTATGAGTTTGGCTTTTTTAGATTACACATAAAAGTGACATCATAAAGTATTTGCCTTTCATTGAATTCACTAACCGAAAGAAGTGAAACCTTATGTCTACAAAGACCTATAGGCAAATGTGCATTGATAATTACCCCAAACTAGAAACACTCTGTATGTCCATTAAATCGACAAATGGTATGAACAAACTGTCCGACATCTATAAAATGCAATAGGACTCAACAATAAAACAAATGATATATGCAACACATGGATGAATCACAAAAACATTACACTGAGTAAAAGAAGCCATACTCAAAAGGTTATACACTGGTGGATTTTATTTATATGTTATCTGGAAAGAGCAAATCTATGGAGACAGGAATCAGATCACTGGTTGCCAGACCTGGGATTGGGTGTTGACTACAAAAGGGAAAAAGGTAACTTTCTGGGGTGATAGAAATGTTGTACAACATGACTATTAAGACATACATGTCTATATACATTTTTCAAGACTCAAACTATACATTTTTAAAGGTTCAATTTCACTGTATATAAGTTACACCTCATAATTCTATTTAAAATAGGTGTGTTTTGTTTCTTAAGTACCTCAATAAAATTGATTTTTCTAAAAATAGTTACAAGTAAATATGTACATATATCCCATTCAACAATACTAGAAGTAAAAGAATTTATCATAAATTTGAAACAATCCAAATGTGTGTCAACAAATACTCAGTATGTTCTATAGGTATAGAACATAATACTACTCAGTATGTTCTATAGGTATAGAACATAATACTATACTATCTGTTGAGTACAGATACTCAACACATGGATGAGATTCAGAGACATTATATGAGGCCAAAGAATTCAGATAAAGAACCATACATATTCAATGATAACAAAAGCCAGAACAGTGAAGATGCATGGGATGTTACTACACTATACAGACAAAGAGGGTCATGTTAAATTTATTGGGCATTGGAAATTTTTATATCTTCACTTGAGTGGTGTATATACATTATTAAATAGAATCTTCACTTGAGTGGAGTGTATACATTATTAAATAGAATGAAGCTATTATTACACGGTAAGACCAATTACAGTTATATACTTTACTGTATATACGTTAGACTTCAACAAAAACAAATATATACACAAAAACCATACATATCACCTACATTTTATTTCTCTCTCTCCCATAGAGTAGGGCTAAGGGGAAATGAAGGCCTTGTTTGCTAGGGGAGAATACTTAAGTACTCAAAGGTACACTGCAGAGAATACAATATACTATCCTGAATATTATTTCATATCTCTTCTTCACTTTGGGGCTATCTTACATCTACAAATAATCAAGAGATAAAACACCAGATGAAGTAAATACAGTACACCAAGAATGCAAGAACAAACTGATAATGAAGGGCAGCAGAATATGCCACCCCATTATTTTGAGCCACAGGCACTTAAAAACAGCAAATGTTGGGACAGGCTTTCTCTGAACTCCATTATGTGCCTAAAGACAGATCCCCCAAAAAGATCTCAATTATCATAAATCCCCTCCTTGGAAACTTCATCAACCAGGGGAGGACTGACACTTATCATGGAAGATGAGACTTGTAACAGACACTGACTGCACTCAGACAAACTTTCTCACAGACTATCATAGCTCCCATCTATTCTTCTTAGGGCCCATGCATCTTTCCTAAAAATCATTTACTCTCCCCTTAGAGGCCTATATCCTACCCCTACTTTCCTCATTAAAATGATATTTAATCCTGAATTCTAAATCTGCTTCTTAATGACTTCCTCATTTTCCCCTATGTATCTTCCATGGGTATATGACGTATACATACTGATAAACCTGTTTTTCTCTTATTAATCTGTCTTTTACTACAATAGTCTCAGCCAAGAACTCAGAAAAGTGGAGGAAAAATTATTTTTCCTCCCCTACAACAACCTACAACCTGATTCTTAAGAGTTGTTAATACTCCACAACAAAGAAGGCTTCTTTTAAGACAGAGGACAACCTGCTCCCTCATATGAAGAGAGGAAAATATTTTATATTCAAATAACCTCTCCCCTATTGCCCATTAGTAACACATTTTTATCCCAAGTAGTTAGAAAACAATGAAGAATTTCTATTCTATAAAATCACAACTGGACATGAGAGGCACAGTATTTTGTGGCAATTATATATTGTTAGTAAAATACACATTTTTACCATATTCCAGAAAACATAGGTACTGCTTTGATAGGTGAATAAGACACACTGAAGAGAGTTTTGAGTATTTCTAGAAAAAAATATATATTAAAATTCACATATCAATAAAATAGAAAATTACTGTTGTGATATTGTTCTACTTAGAATTTCAAATAGTCAGTCATGTTTCTATGTGACTATAGCCAATATAAGTAATCAAGGAGACATTGATAACTTCATATATCGTTTATATTTATAGGCTATGAATAATAATAAAACTTTAACTAGACATGAACATTAAATCTAAAAGATAATTATAAAGGCATGTAACTGTGTGAGCTAATTTGAAATATGGAACAGAAAGGATGTCATCAAAGTAATGAACATTTCAAAATCTGTGCAGGTCAAACAAGGACACTTTTCACAAGTAAGCATTTTTCAGACATATTTGGGATTAAAAAGTATTTTATATTCAAATTACCAAACTCAAGGAAAAAGTAGAATTTACCTAAAAATGCCTAAGATACATTATTGCAATTGTGCTTTACAGAAGAAAACAGTAATTTCCTGGTCAAAGGAGAATCATCACTCTTCTGCATCTAGACCCCAACCACCCAGATTTATAGACCCATAATACATATATAGGCATTTCTTATTGTAAACAGCCAATTCCACTCTCATAATTGAATAGAGATAGCAGGCATCCACAACCTCAAATACATGCTACTTAGATAAAATCCAGATGCTGTGAAAACTTGCCAAAATATGTCACTTAATGGTCAAACATGCTTCTAAAATAAGCGTACCATACTGCAGCTGAAAATAGCTCAAAATTCTTTGGCTTCAGCTTGGACAAATACTGTTAAATTTAGATAATCTAGTGCTACCACACTTAACTGCAACACAGCCTCTGCAATTCTTCAAGTTCGTTATCTCTCCTTCATTTGCCTTTGTTCCTTAGCTCGTTTGTTCATCACTCATAACATGTCATACAACACAGTAAATCTTCCTGTTTCTTGGAATTGGTCTATCTGAAGCAATATCCTACAAGTGCTTTTTGGTAAAACAATCATGATACTTCACCCAAAAGTAAATTCACAAAACTCAGTAAGGAAGATGAAAAAAACCTACTAATTACATAGAATTCAGACAACTTCTATTCACCAAGAGTAGGAAAAACATGGATTATATGATTACTTAAAAAAAAAACCTGTACATTAAAATAAAATTATTATATACTATATTATTATTACTAAAAGAAATGTGCACTTATTTAAAAATCTATATCTTAAAGCCCATGTAATTATTTAGAGTGTATTACTACAAATTTTCTCTAACAAAATTCAAACCAAAAGATCATATTTAAAAAACATTCTATCTATAACCTCTTCCTAGTGAACAACTATAAACCGAAGTCTGCATCTTGACTTCTGAAATTTAAATTATAGAAGGAACTATATTTTAATAATCTCATTATTTCTTCAATTTGTCTTTATTACTAATTCTATAATGCTAGCTATCTTTGCCATCCTAATACGCTTTACTAAATAATAATGCAAATATACTGAGTTACTTCAAGGGTAAAAACCCTGAAAAAAATTATAAGAAGAAACCTGATGAGAGGAAAGGAATACACACCTATATATCTTAAAAATACATGTGTCTGAAAATAATGAGAATCCTAAAAATATTACCTATTTCTACCTTGCTAAACAACCAAATTACTATTAAATTAACTTTTCTTTTAGAAGAAGCGACATGTTTCCTCTCAAAGATCAAACTGCTTTATGTGCGATCTTTGTTAGTGTTACCATGTTTTCAGAAAATGCCAACTGGGTGGCTCAGTAGGCCGAGCGTCCAACTTCCGCTCAGGTCATGATCTCACAGTTCCTGAGTTCTAGCCTCACACCAGGCTCGCTGTTGTTGGCCTGCCAATGCAGAGCCATCTTCAGATCCTCTGCCCCTCCCCTGTCTGTGCTCTGTCAAAATTAAATAAACACTTAAAAATAAATAATAAAAATGCCAGCAAAGGAATGATCCACCATGAAACATGATCTCATTACAGTCATAATTCAAAAGTGAAGGGAGAAATGGTACATCCAAGATTAAGGAGCAAATCATTTTCCTTAAGTAAATCAATTAGAAGACTAAAAAAAAAATAATAAAGCTTAAGTCTTCAAATTTAATCATTAAAACAGAATGTAGCCTTATCCAAACCCTTTATAATTTACTTTTTAAAAATTTAAGATAAAATATATTAACAGCAGAATTTAATAAATTTAATTTAATTGTAATTAATAAACCTGACAGCTTCAGCTTTGGTAACCAAACTGGGAAAAAAAAAAATATATATATATATATATAAAACTGATAACTTATGAAAGGGATACTGCATGAAATGGAAATGGAAAGAAGTCTATCAAAATGAGATATTTAATACAATGTGGGTCTATCTGGGATCTTAGCCAAGGGTATATTTAACAAATATACACACTATAGAACCAGAATCTACTAAAACAGAGCTGTAACATAAGCACTAACAAATTTCATTTATTTTTAAAAGCAGGTTACCAAAATATGTTTTATTCAAGTTGTTTATCGTATTTTACCATCAAGAGATAAAAGAAAAATACATAATAGATGTGTTTTAGGACCAAAGCACTGTCTACATTATTTTAAAATGTACAAAAGGATTTTTCTAAAAGGACAAAAACAACTGTTAATGATGGTTATCTTGTGGAGAGAGAGGAAGGAGGCTTTTACTTTGTATCAGTTGGATTATTTGACTTTGCTTACCATCCACATACTTTTTTCTTTTCTAACAGTACAGCTATGGGCCATTCCATGTTTTCTTTTACTAGATGTTAAGAATACTGTTTTAAAATTTTTTTTTTCAACGTTTATTTATTTTTGGGACAGAGAGAGACAGAGCATGAACGGGGGAAGGGCAGAGAGAGAGGGAGACACAGAATCAGAAACAGGCTCCAGGCTCTGAGCCATCAGCCCAGAGCCCGAGGCGGGGCTCGAACTCCCGGACCGCGAGATGGTGACCTGGCTGAAGTCGGACGCTTAACCGACTGCGCCACCCAGGCGCCCCAAGAATACTGTTTTTAAAAAATATTTCAAAGGTCGACAATGGAAAATATTCTCAGGGCAAAGTTGTTGAGAGGAGTTAGAGTCCTCTCTATGTTAGAGCATAAAACATGAGCAAGTTGATTGCTATTCAATTTAAATATCCCTTCACATTGTTTTCTAAAAATTGTTAGAATCAGAAATATTAGAATTTTTTAAAATCCTGAGTCCAGTTCAACACCTGGCCCACAGCACACAATCAGCCAAATGAATATGAATAACTACAGTCCTTCAAATATATTTTTCAGACATCAAAACAATTTGTAAATATTTCCAACAGCACAAACAGGTATTATAATTAGAGTATCACAACACTAATTATGACAGTGGTTCCTTTCCCAGTTTAATCTGGATCATAAGCCATGCCCTATTCTTTTATAATCTCTGGTACTCAGCACAGAACTTGTGCTAAATACTGAGTGATCTAAAAATTTATAATTACTTGGGGCGCCTGGGGTGGCTCAGTCGGTCAAGTGGCTGACTTCAGCTCAGTTCATGATCTCAAGGGTTCGTGAGTTCGAGCCCTGCTTCGGGCTCTGTGCTGACAGCTCAGAGCCTGGACTCTTCTTCGGATTCTGTGTCTCCCTCTCTGCCCCTCCCCTGCTCACACTGTCTCTGTCTCTGTCTCTCTCTCAAAAATAAACAAACATTTAAAAAAACTAAAAGTTAATAATTACAAAAAGCTATCATCTCTCAAATTATGACTACTTAAAATCTCATTATATTTAATAGCAATAATATACATTATAAAAAGAAATATATACACTTTAAAGATTATAGTTCAAAGATCAGTTCATAAACTTACATGTGAATAAAAATATTTTCCTGCCCTTGATGTCTAGCCTCATTTCTTTCAGACCCAGCAATTCTATGAATAATCCACACAACTAATTTAATTTTATTTTGCATTTTAGAGATAAATTTGAAACACAGTCTTCAGTGGCCATACTGCATTCTATGTTGACGATGTGAAGTCTTAAAAGCACATTTGATCTCTAACATTTATGACACAGATTTACAATTATACAAATATTTTCAGATATTTATTTTAAAATATTTTTAAGATATTTATTTTTTTCAAGATAGATTTAAGAACATCAATATAGTAATGCTGGAGTCAACAATCAATTCTTCAAATATCCATGATCCCAACTAAGCAATAAACCTATAAAAATGAATACATTAAAAAGAGAGGCTCATGAACAACTGTGCCAAAATTATCCTCTTGATAACAATATTAGGGCTGGTCCTAAAACCCACCTATCACCTTTGATCAGTTATTCAAAGGCAAATGAAAACAGCAGATGATGAGATACATCCTTTTGCTTTGTTACATAAGCCTTCAATTTAGAGACGGGTTTAAGGAGGAAGTACAGATGTACTGAGTTGTATCAAAACCAGTGCACAACTGCACAACTCTCATTAAATTACAGATAAAAAGTTACAATGCCTAGTGGCACCTAGGTGGCTCAGTCAGTTGAGCAGCTGACTCTTGATTTTGGCTGAGGTCATGATCTCATGGTTCATGAGTTCCAGCCCTGAGTCATGAGTTCAAGTCTCATGTGCAGAGCTTGCTTGGAGTTTTTCTCTCTCTCCCTCTCTTTCTGCCCCTCCCCCATTCAATTGCTTGGGCTTTCCCAAAATAAATAAACTTAAAAGATTTCTCCTTAAAAAAAAGTTACAATGCCTACACAAGGAGTTGAGCTTATTAATCTTTTCCACTGGGACACTTTATAGCTCTTGCTTTATAAGGTAAACATGAATTCCACTTTTCAAAATTCCCTTCACATAACCTTTTCAAGGATGCATCTATGCTGAAAAATCAAGAGCTAATTGCATTTGTATTCCAACAACTTCAAGAGGCCTTAATACACAACTGAAGAACAGAAGCTATTTTTTTTCCTTCCCCTCCCCCATGGGTTTCTGTTAAGTTTCTCAGGATCCACCTAAGAGTGAAAACATATGGGTATCTGTCTTTCTCTGTATGACTTATTTCACTTAGCATAACACTCTTCATCCAGTTCTATCCACGTTGCTACAAAAGGCCATATTTCATTCTTTCTCATTGCCACATAGTACTCCATTGTGTATATAAACCACAATTTCTTTACCCATTCATCAGTTGATGGACATTTAGGCTCTTTCCATAATTTGCCTATTGTTGAGAGTGCTGCGATAAACATTGGGGTCCAAGTGCCCCTATGCATCAGTACTCCTGTATCCCTTGGGTAAATTCCTAGCAGTGCTATTGCTGGGTCATAGGGTAGGTCTATTTTTAATTTTTTGAGGAACCTCCACACTGTTTTCCAGAATGGCTGCACCAATTTGCATTCCCACCAACAGTGCAAGAGGGTTCCCGTTTCTCCACATCCTCTCCAGCATCTACAGTCTCCTGATTTGTTCATTTTAGCCACTCAGACTGGTGTCAGGTGATATCTGAGTGTGGTTTTGATTTGTATTTCCCTGATGAGGAGTGACACTGAGCATCTTTTCATGTGCCTGTTGGCCATCTGGATGTCTTCTTTAGAGAAGTGTCTATTCATGTTTTCTGCCCATTTCTTCACTGGGTTATTTGTTTTTCGGGTGTGGAGTCTGGTGAGCTCTTTATAGATTCTGGATACTAGCCCTTTTCCGATATGTCATTTGCAAATATCTTTTCCCATTCCGTCGGTTGCCTTTTAGTTTTGTTGATTATTTCCTTTGCAGTGCAGAAGCTTTTTATCTTCATGAAGTCCCAATAGTTCACTTTTGCTTTTAATTCCCTTACCTTTGGGGATGTGTCAAGTAAGAAATTGCTGCGACTCAGGTCAGAGAGTTTTTTCCTGCTTTCTCCTCTAGGGTTTTGATGGTTTCCTATCTCACATTCAGGTCCTTTATCCATTTTGAGTTTATTTTTGTGAATGGTGTTAAGAAAGTGGTCTAGTTTCATTCTTTCTTCTGCATGTTGCTGTCCAGTTCCCCCAGCATCATTTGTTAAAGAGACTGTCTTTTTTCCATTGGATATTCTTTCCTGCTTTGTTAAAGATTAGTTGGCCATACTTTTGTGGGTCCAATTCTACTGGAGTCTCTATTCTATTCTATTGGTTTATGTGTCTGTTTTTGTGCCAATACCATGCTGTCTTGATGATTACAGCTTTGTTTTTTTTTAAACCTTTTTTTTAATGTTTATTTATTTTTGAGAGAGACAGAGACAAAGTGTGAGCAGGGGAGGGACAGAGAGAAAGGGAGAACACAGAATCTGAAGCAGGCTCCAAGCTCTGAGCTATCAGCACAGAGCCCAAAGCGGGGCTCAAACCCACAAACCATGAGATCACGACCTGAGCCAGTCAGACACTTAACCGACTGAGCCAGCCAGGCACCCCAATTACAGCTCTGTAGTAGAGGCTAAAGTCTGGGATTGTGATGCCTCCCACTTTGGTCTTCTTCTTCAATATTGCTTTGGCTATTTGGGGTCTTTTGTGGTTCCATACAAATTTTAGGATTGCTTGTTCTAGCTTCGAGAAGAATGCTGGTGATTGGGATTGCACTGAATGTGTAGATTGCTTTGGACACTATTGACATTTTAACAGTATTTATTCTTCCAATCCATGAGCACAGAACAAAAAAAAAAAGTTTGAGAGGGAGAGAGCCAAACCATAAGACACTCTTAAAAACTAAGAATAAACTGAGGGTTGATGGGTGGTGGGAGGAAGGGGAAAGTGGGTGATGGGCATTGAGGAGGGCACCTGTTGGGATGAGCACTTGTATGGAAACCAATTTGACAATAAATTTCATATTAAAAATAAATAAATAAAACCTACTCTCAGAACTCATCTTGTAGTTCTGAGAAGAAATGAAAAAAAAAAAAAAACAGAAGCTATTATATTTTAGAGATTCTCACCTAAGGCAAAGACTTCTCTTAAATGTTGATATTATCAATGTCTTTCTATGAAAGCTCAGACCTAAATTAGGGTAAGGTTATCTCTCCCATCCTTAGTGCAGGGGCACAGTTCAAGAGGCCACTTGATCTAAACTAAAAGTGTTACTCTTTCAGCAGGTAGGGTGGCCATTCACATCATTCTGAATATTTACCAGTTTGCGTCTAACCCTCAACCAAAAAGTTCCTGTTCTTAGGTCATTTTCTCAAAGAAGTTCATCTAATTAAAAGGAAATGCTATCAACTAAATACCTAAATTTTGAAAATTATTAAATTGGATTTCACACAAATCAAATTCATTTAAGACCTTGATCATCCTTGAATAGACTAACAGTTAAAACATGTTTACAGAGCCAGGAGACTGAAAAGGACAAAGAAAGATATCAGGTTTACTCATAAAGATGTTCATCACAGTGTTTTTATGGTTTACAATGGCAAAAATTATAAATCACTAAAACCACAAAAGAGACTAATTCAATAAATTAGGTCAGTTTTACATGCCAAATACAACAGTCATTAAAATTTATAATATATATTGTAATATATAACATCAAAGATGCCCAAATTAATAAAAATTATTCTTCAATGAATATGTGTTGATTTCTTGTAAGAGTCTTTTAAAATATAAGATGCATAAAGACATCCTTTACCCAGTAAACCTGTTTGACTAAAAGAATGAATTAGAAACCAATATGTAAAATTTACATGTTTACATGTTTAATTATTTTAACAGAACTAATATAAATGGCCTTTAAAAATAAGCACATTTTTGGGGGTGTTTGGATGGCTCAGCCAGTTAAGTGTCTGACTCCTGATTTCAGCTCAGGACCATGCATGATCTCATTTTCACTGAATCTCAAAGAAATCAGTTTGTCTGAAACATCAGAGGGTCTCTATTCTCACTTCTCCATTGTTCCTTCAACTTATCCTTTTAAAAGCTCATTTATAATAATGGTAAAATAATATTCTAAATATCCATTAAATTTAACTTTGAAGGGATAAGCAGTATAAGGAGAATAGAAAAAATAAATCAGCCTCTATTCATGAAGTTCATGGCAAAGAAAACAAATACACCCACTAAATATATAAAATCCCCTTCCAACGACTGGTTTATTTGATTTACCTGAATTATAAAAGATATTACTTATGCAATTAAAAACTAGAAACTAACAAAACAGCCTCCTCCCTACTGATTTTGAACAATGAAGGCTCTTCAGGGGAACAAGAAAGTAAGGAATGGGCTCCAGAAAGAAGAAATAACATATACAATCAAATCCATTATGGTTAGAATAGATGACAATGACAGATCAGGAAAGACTCTATGTAAGGCTGCAAAGTCTGGGCTTTTCACTTTGAAGGAGATGATGATACAAAGAAAAGTTCTCAACATGTGACAGTCAATTTTGCACTTGAGAAAGCAACTTGGATAACAGGGTAAATAAAGGTTGGAGAGGAGAGGGTCAAGTCAGATGGTAGAAAGACTAGTTACAAGGCTTCTATAAAAGTTCAGAGGACAGCTGATGAAGAAATGGATAAAAGATTTATATCTGGTAATCTGCATTTTATTTCTTAGTGAATGGGGAATCTGGTAGAAGACAGAAACAAAAATGAGCCTCAAATTTCCATTCTGGATGACAAAATAAATGATGACGCCACCACAAAAACTGGGAATGCAAGGGGCCCAAGTGCTGGGGTGCCAACTACAAAGATAATGAGTTTAATGTGTGGAGAAAAAAACCAAACATCATGGAACTGAATTAGAATCTTAACCACAATGGAATAGCACCATGGTTTATAAAGTTCTGAATAAGTAGCTAGAGGCCTGAATGTTGTTTTTGTTGTTGTTACATCTGTACTCTGGCTTAAGTGTGTGTGTTTCCATTTCCTATATTGGCTTTGGTTCCATCAGCTCCCTTTGTAAAAATATGCAGTTCTCTTAGAAAGCCTATTGTTCCTTATTACATGTGCTAATTTCATTCTTAATCTTGAATTTCCTTGTCCTCCAGATGTCATCTTACGCTAATAGTTAACTTCCAAACGTTAAATATTTCATTTGCATAGTACTTGTGTACTGATAGACAAGTTCTTTGAAGCCACAGACCGTACTATAACATTTCTTTCTACCACTCAGAGCGTGTTTCATAAATTTTCCAAAAATTGTGCAAACCTTAGGTTTATGTGAGCGCTTACTTAAACTAACTGGCTTTTATTGATGTCAAACTCTTCCCCATTGCGAATTGGGAAATTTAACAAGGAAAGAGAGTTCGAGAGTTCAAACATTTAGGAAAAAAATTAAATGTTTGGGCCTCCAAGTATCTGGCAGATCAATTCTAAAAATGAAATCTACCTCCCTCAAATGACCATAAGGTTTGCAGGTTACTTCAGAATTGGTCTTTCTTTTGGGGAGCCTAGGTGGCTCAGTTGTTTAAGCGTCTGACTTCGGCTCAGGTAAGGATCTTGCGGTCTGTGGGTTTGAGCCTTGCCTCGCGTTGGGCTCTGTGCTGACAGCTCAGAGCCTGCGGCCTGCTTTGGATTCTTTGTGTCCCTTCCTCCCTCTCTGTCTCTCTCTCTCTCTGCCTCTCTCTCTCTCTCTCTCTCTCTCTCTCTCTCTCTCTCTGCTCCTCCCTTTCTCTCTTTCAAAAATAAATAAATGTTAAATAAAAATTTAAAAAGAATTGGTCTTTCTTTTTTCCCCACTAAGTGAGCCTATTCTCTTTCCTACTGCCTTAGGCACTTCCCTATCCCTTCAGTCTAGGACTACTATTCTTATTCTCCTTTTTGTTCTTGGATGTTTTTTCAACTAATTCTTCCTCAGGTGGTTTTAAATTTTAAGGCAGTAATTCTCAAACTTTTAACAGAAAAGTGCCCGTAAGAGTTAGGTAAAATATTTCTCCTGGCTTGTCTAGCAGGTCTAACCTAAGAAAGCTCCCTATCTTTGAAATGTTGTATGTCTCGGGGCACCTGGATGGTTCAGTCAGTTAAGCATCCTGATTTTGGCTCAGGTCATGATCTCATGATTTATGAGTTTGAGTCCTGCATTAGGATTGGGATTTTCTCTCTCTTCCTCTCTCTCCGCCTGTCCCCAGCTTGCTCTCTCTCCCTCTCTCTCTCAAATAAATTTTAAAAGAAAAATAGGATGTTGTATGTATCACAAAAACTTACGCAAAGTGTGCAGTTTGCTGTATTATTTTTGTACTGTATTATATTTTGCTTTAATTTCATCACCACTTAAGTTTCCTAAAACTGGTCTACCTTGAAACTTTGCCTCCGACACACCACTCTACAAGTTGCAATGTAAATATTCCATGTAAAAGATTATATATATCATGATTTCCTTTACATAAAGTTAACTAAAATTAAAAAAAAAATACTTTCAAGGAATACATTAAAAATGTCACAAAACCATATAAAAACAAATGCAAATAAATGAACCCAGGATCCAGAATAATCATTTGCTTGGGTGGGGAAAAGGGGAACATGGCAGGACCAGGTGGTTAGATAGGGGTTATTATTAACATCCTGCCTTTTGTTTTAGGCAGTAATCTTAAAGGTGCATATAACTACAATTTTAAAAATTACTATTAGAATAAAAGCTGAGTAACTACATAAAAACAGGCCATACAATATTCAGAGTATAGAAAGTACCACAGATTGCTATGAATCCAATGGGGAGAGAAAATTTTTTTTTTAGTTTTTAAAAGGCTCAATTTGGGAAGCATGAGCTTATCGTGTAACCTTCCTTGGCTCTTAACCTCCAAATATATGTTCAACAATTTTAAATGACAAAAAGGAAAATTATTTTCTGTTATTCTACTCTTGTCCCAAGTGCCTCAATCATTCACATGCTTCTCCTCTCCCACAGTGAGCTTTGAAATTTAGAAGGATTTTTTAACTGTCCTTAACATTTCTTTCTTCAGGATTACACATTCACTACCACCTTGCAATCTTCCTGTTTTTTTATTCACTTGTCCAATCATTCAATCAGTATTTAAGAGTTATAAAAAAAAAAATTATTAAAAAAAAAGGGGCGCCTGGGTGGCGCAGTCGGTTAAGCGTCCGACTTCAGCCAGGTCACGATCTCGCAGTCCGTGAGTTCGAGCCCTGCGTCAGGCTCAGGGCTGATGGCTCAGAGCCTGGAGCCTGTTTCCGATTCTGTGTCTCCCTCTCTCTCTGCCCCTCCCCCGTTCATGCTCTGTCTCTCTCTGTCCCGAAAATAAATAAACGTTGAAAAAAAAAAATTATTAAGAGTTATAATGAGCCAGGCTCTACAGTAGGTAATAGTACCACAGAGAGTAAGTAGTGGTATAAATATGAGTTATTGGATCAGCTCTCAAGGAGACTAAAGTCTAGGCAGATACCACTAACAAACACAATAAAAAAAGACAACAGAGTAACATGCAAAATTGGCACAAGGCAGGGAGGGCTGTGCTGATGTAAACTGAAACAGCCCTTTGCTGAGAATAAAGGTTGGTAAGGAGGAGGGAGGCTTAAAATAGAACAACAGACTGTTGAGAGGGCCACAGCACAGGTTCAGAGCACAGGATACAAAGGAATGTGATAAGAGACAAAGCTAGAAAGACAGAGCCTAAAAAAACAAACTAAGAGGTCTGGATTTTAGCTTGTTTGAAAACTCAGTCCTCCTTTTTCGAAAAAGGGCTGCCCATACAATTACAGAAACACAAAAATTAACTTATGGCCACTGACTTTTTATGGCAGAGTGCCAAAGCCTACTGATCTGTTCTCAGAATGTTTTTATATCCATCAAATATATAGGATTCCAAATAATTTTATAGACACATCATTCTTAAGGTAGTGAGGCCTAAGTGTGGGCGGTACATAGTTACTCACAGTTCTTCTAGAGAACATGGCAAGGAAGGGGCGGGGAGTAAGTTTATAGCAGAGAATGATGATGGATGCCACACTTCAGCAAGGTGATCAAGGTCAGCAATGGTGATGTCATGTTGATAGTATGTACTCTTTTTTTTTTCAACGTTTATTTATTTTTGGGACAGAGAGAGACAGAGCATGAATGGGGGAGGGGCAGAGAGAGAGGGAGACACAGAATCGGAAACAGGCTCCGGGCTCTGAGCCATCAGCCCAGAGCCTGACGCGGGGCTCGAACTCACGGACCACGAGATCGTGACCTGGCTGAAGTCGGACGCTTAACCGACTGCGCCACCCAGGCGCCCCGATAGTATGTACTCTTAATATGTGATAAAAATGGTACTTCACCTCTCTGGTCTTCCTCTCAAAAACACATTAACCAGTCTAACTAACCATGAGAGAAATATCAGACATATCCCAATTGGGGATCATTCCACAAAATATCTGACCAGCACTCTTCAAAATGGTCAGGGTCATTCAAAAAAGCAAAGTCTCAGAAATTGTCAAAACCAAGGAGACCAAAGGAGCCATGACTAGTAAATGTAATCTAGTACCCTGGATACGGTCCTGGAAAAGAAAAAGGACACTAGAGAAAACAGAGGAAATCTCAATAAAGTATGGGCTTTAGTTAAAATACTGTTGCAATTGTTATGACAAAGCTCCTTCTAAACAACTTTTTATTTGAGCAATCAAGCTAAAACTAAATGGCAACACTTCCTAGAGCTCCATTTGGACTAATAACAAGCAGCAACAGCAGGTAACCAAAGGGAAAAGGGTAAACCCAGAAGCTCCACACCTATGTACAAATCTACAAAGTAAGTTTTTGTCTCCATTTTCCAACTATGACACATACAGTCAGCATCCCTTCTAAGGTGGGTGTGTGCACATGCCTGTGTATGGGTTTTAAGCAAACATGTCAACATGTGAGATATCTAGGGCATATTTTCTTCAATCAATGGCAATTTCTTAGTTTATCTCAGTATTACTAATTGTATTTTCTTAGAACTAGAAGTGCTTATAATATAACGATCTATCCCCTAAGCTTCATTTTCAAGTGAATGCATAACTAACTGGCAAACAAGCTTAAAGCAGACTTTCTAAAAATAATAACAGTTTTCAATAATTCACCTATCACCATCTTAAAATTTCTTACTTGATGTATGCTACTCTGTGAAATCTATATTCACGTTGTGACTCCGTCCCCCCAACATGCCCATCTATCAGGGAATTGTTAACTAAATGGATCCGGATCAGTCTGTGCTTAGCAGAGGTGTGATCTTTGACAAACCACTGTGTCCCACTTTAGGCTTGTATTTCAAACCTAGGTTTTGTATTTCAGTTATCACTGGAAATTGATAGTATTAATAAGAGATCCTTGATATGTAAGGACTGAAAGAAAAAAATGCTCATAGCATTTTGAGCAAAATGTCAAACACTATTCATGCAATTTTTTTAATTTTGGGTTTTAAGTTATAAATTTTCCCTTAGCAATGTTCACAGAGGGTCTTTTGAAGTATTATTTTTCTATTAGTTTTAGTTGATTCCTTAAATAACAAGAGATTTGCTCTAGAGAAGGATTTTATCTTTCTTTGGAAGAAGCCAAAACCATCTCCATTTAAGGACACATACGCAGCTGCTGCAACACATTTTAGTTACCCATAAGAAAGTGAAGCAGGCCGAGTTCACTCTGCTATGAATATATATATATATATATATAAAATTAACAGATAACTCCTCCAGAATTACAGAAAAGATTTAAAAATTAGAATTTGCAGGTATGGTGATTTAAGTAAATCAAATATACAGTATAAACAAAAAAGCAGAGTAAATAGGAAAATAATGCATAGCTTTTCAAACGAATTATTTCCCAGCTCTATTCTTAAACTGTTCTAGAAACTTCATATATCATTCCATTTACTAAAATTTCTTTTGTATAGTAATTTTCATGGGAACAAGTGATGCATTAAATGAGTCAATCCTTTCAGAAAAATTACACAACTTAAATGTCTAACAAAATGCACGTCTATTTTCAATAAAGTATCATTAACTAGGATGCCACTGATTAGGAATCTGATTATTTCATTTTTAGCAGAAAGTTCCTCTTGACACTGTCTGAGCTTATTAAAATTTAATAATATTTTATGGTAGTTGAATGCAGATGCTAAAAAATCTTCAATTCTGAAATTTGCAAAGTGTAACTTTTCCTGGGGTAATATACATCAGTTTAAATATGATAATTATTGTTCATAAATATATTGTTAAAGCTCTAACTGAAGAAAACACAAATACACGTATTAGTTCTTATTTTAACTGTATGATAAGCTATTTTTTAAAACTGAAATCAGTAGCCTGGGTTTCTCACACACACTCCATCCCATATACATAGTGGTATGAAGAAAGAAAACTAGATAGTAAAAGGTATAAAATTTCATCCTGTGAAAATGTTTAATTACTGTATGTTAGGAACTAGCATTATGAAACTATAGTGTTAGAGCAATAGCAGTAACAACACAATGAAAGTTGTTTGACTTAAGCTAGTAATATTATCACTTATTAAAATTCCTACATATCTATTTTAGTTCCTCAACATTATTACCATTAGCACACAACTATTTCTAAGCCTGAAGATTCATGAATCTTTAAAAGGAGCTTTATACTACTGAAAACTTAAGTTGGTTTTGTTTTGTTTTGTTTTCCATTTATCTCCCATATACTTTTTAAAAATACAAGCAAAAAAATGTGGCACAAAGTGTTAAGGACCTTTCCACACCTAAAGTAAGATAAATGACATTCTAAAAACTTTGGTTGTGATAAGACTAAGGCTAACCAATCATAACTTCAGAATGCTTGTGTGACATCATAAAGACCTCCCTAGAATACTTTTCCTCCTACACCTACTTCAATTGTTCCCAGAAGTCTGGTAACAGAGTCAGAAAACTTTCTAACTAAAACACCGATAAGACTTCATACAACTCACAATACTCTCTATATTGTGCTCATCACAACAGCCAAGGTAAGAAAAAGATTTCACTGATTTTGGTCATTCTTGCTTTCTAATATTCAAAATTACTTAACTTTTTCAAAACTTAATCATATTTTATAAATTTCAGTTCAAAGGTTAAATAAAATGCTTAATATGACAAAAACCTTAATCTCTAAATAAATGCATATCCGTTGAGCGACAGTAAACAAGATTTAAATTTAAAATAACAAGGGTTGCATCATCTTTGACCCTGGTTACTGGTTTATCATTTTTGACTTTCATTTTTATTTTGCTTTTCAAAAATGAATTTCTGCCAACTAAAATATCTTTCAATTATGTTACCCTATTTGGTGGTAGTGGAGATTTTATTTCTTCACGCAAAAACAATGGCTTCATCTTGATATGTTACTGTGCTGACAATCAGGATTGGACTGGGCTTCTATTTGCATCCGTGATACTATGAACAGTCATGTGATTGTAAAACATGCATATTGCTGGCATGACTATTCCAATATGATGATTCCTTACAGTAGATATTTAATAGAGTTTTAAACAATATAAAACATCCTACCTTTAAAATGTGTTTAAACACTTTTTCCCTCTCTATAAAGTCCACTAAACTTTTAACAAACACTTCTAAAAAGAATTCTAAGATTTAATAAATTCGGTTACTTATATGAAATCCAGCGTTATATCATGAATAACAAGTTTAGAAAATTTTAAACACCCATCAAAAACACATGTAAAATTAGGGAATACTAATTCAGCATTTTTTTTTAAATAAAGAGACATTACTTTGGCAGAATATTCCTAAGTATCTCATTTGAGTTAATTTGATAAAATGTTTATTCTGCCTATTAATAATGAACATGCTGTTATCAAGTTACCATTCTCCATGGTTTCTCATTATTCTATCCTGCAATTAGAAGGGGGGAATGACAAGGGAGAAAGAAATTTTAAAAATGCCCAAAAATGAAGATGATACAATAAATTTTATGACCTCTGTTTGAATTCCACTTACTCTTGATATTACCTATCCTCAGTTTAATATACAAAATGGTCTTCCTTCTTAAATCTCTGCCAGGACACAAAGAGTATTACATCAATTTTATCTAATTTTTATTTTCATATGTATGCCACAAAATAAAATTTACCTCTAGAATTCTAAGTTCTTATGACAAATTAACTCTATTGCTTTTTACAGAAAAGAACTTATAATTCCACAAGCAGAATTCCTTCAGACATGCAAAAACATTTCTAATTTTTGTCTACCACTGAGGTACTCTAATTGTCTCCTATTATCTTTATACTCATAAAATGTTTTTCCTTTGCTATCATATAAAAGTCACTTGGTGCTGGTGTTTTATATATGTATATTTATGCATTTTTACACAAATACCTATCAAATTACATTCTCACACTTCAAATGAGATATTCATGAGCTCTTTTATGATACCAGAATTTCACCACATCACATATTACTCCAAAAAGTTAGTAATTTCTAGAAAGAGCACAAATTCTGCTATTAAAGCTATCCTTAGATTAAAAATGTGTACAGGTTAATAGAAATCACACAGTTACTGTGATTGTTGTTCAAATTTCAAACATAAATGCCCTAGTGCTAGACATTTTGTCCCAATTTATCTCTATCATAAGGTGAAATTTAAGTACTGCTTTTATTGCTCAAGACAGGATTTTTAAAACTAAGGGCTAAAAAAAAAAGTATCAGATGAAATAGGAGAAATATGAAGGATGTTTTTAAATTATGAAAAATGTTTTAAAAACGTGAAAAAGCTAAAGTAAGTTGCTTTACTAAGTCAGTTACTATCATTTCCTAAAACGCAAATATCAAAATGTTTTTGACAGTGGACATAAAGGAAAATAATATTCTAGAAAAAAGTGCATTTGGTTATATATTTTTATATGTTATTTCTTATTCTAATTAATTGGAAATAGAACATCTGTATAAACAAAATATTTGTATAAAAATTTTTAAAAATAATAAACATTGTAATGTATTAAATGTATTATGTCATATATTGTGTAATGTGTTAAATTATTTAACACATTAAATGTTTAAGTAAAAATTAAATGTAAAGATTAGATTAACTCTCTAAGTTAGACTGTATATTTATTGCCAATTCTAGAAATAAAGAGGGTCCATTAAAACTTCCTTCTTTATTATTGAACAATCTTCTAAATGTACTGCTGTATACAAATATTTCATTTGATTCTTTTAACTCCCTGTATGTTTGGTGCTGCATCTCTATTTTACAAATTAGGAAACAGATGCAAAAAGGTGAATTACAAGGTCACAAAGCTAGGAAATGGTGGTACCTTGGCAGGAGCCAAAATTTTAGAACTCTAAACCACATGCACATCACATCCACTGATCAACATGGCTTAAAAATACATCATGACATTGGCAAAGCAAAATAAACTAAAAGACTTCAAATACTGTTAATGGTACTCTAAATGTAAAGTTAGAGGACACAAACTTCTATTTCAATTTGAAACCACTCCATTTCATTTAAAGCTATTTTACACATGGGGCATTATACCCTTAAAAACCTATATAATATCCTCCTAATCACTTTTAAAGTCAGGGATATTAGAAAGTTATAGATATCCTTGTTATTAAGCAATAAACCATGGAAGGCAAAACTCAAAATAACTGCACAGGCTTTAAAAACAATGTAACATGCTACAATCAATGTTTCCTTTTATTTAATTTGTTTCATTCCCAAAATATTCATGCCTTTAATCTATTTAGCCTATATACCTAAAAACTAAGTTTAATTTCTCAAAACTTTTCACAAAAACCACAGTTCTGTACTATATTCCAGTTCCAATATTAAACCCTTACCTTTCCTCAATTTCATTACTGACCTCCTCACACTCTACCATTTAAAGTATTCCACCCCATTTATTGTGAAATGCTTGAAGAGAGGAATCTTGCCTTGTTATTTATGCTATGAAAATGACTCACTTAAATCTACACAGTCAATTAACACTGCTGGTCAGAGCAGCAAAGGAATAAACCTAAAGGTTAAAAATCAAGGAAATAATATATCTAAATTACAATTATGTAAATAAGATAATACATTGTCTCTCTGAACATTTCTAGAAATTGTACTTCAATATTCTTACCCTACATAATTCTGAAGCATGTATTACCAAATAAACACGTGAAAATGAAGCCTGGGCCTATGGCTCCACTCAAGTGCATTCACAGTCAACTGAGGACCTCTAGTGCTTTTATAAGTGTACTCCACCTCAAGGACTTAAAAAAAAAAAAAAAAAAAAAAAAAAGACCAATTCACTCAGATTAGTGGGGGTATATTTAACTGGCATTCATTTTTCCTTAAAACTTCCCCCTACACTCCCTTCACACATCTTTTCCCCCAAAAGAAGAATCTGAAGTCTCAACTACTACAGGGTTAAAAAGAATATTTTAACTGTGACTAAATTAATTTTAACATAATAAACAGATAACAAAGACAAGCTTACAGACAAAATAGCAACAGCAATGTGACAATTTCAAAGAGAAAAATCTCTCTATGCTGTTGTTTAACGGATCTTCCTCAAGGCAGAGCTTTACAGTGATAATGTCATTATGGGGTCAACTTAGAGGTTGAGATTTTTATATTTACACAATTCTTTTCATAACTAGGCAGAAACAGCCTGAAGATTCTTTAAGATAGCCAGTGTGGACCAACAAAGTTGTGGAATACTGCTGCCACAAAGTAACTTCAAACAGAACCTCCAAGTTAGGCAATCTCAAACGGAAAAGTATTTCACCAAAGTGAACTTCTGGATGCCAACAGATTGATTATGATTCTAATGACGAACTGTCCTGATTTAATTCAACAAGTCAAAAAAATACACACACAATCACTTCCAGATTATCTGTGGAAATGACAGCGAAGAGTAAGACTAAATAAAACCCCAAAATAATCTTAATATACATAGGTCTAATCTTCTGAACCAATTACATGGGAAAAATTCTTAGAAAGTATCTGTCAGACTATAGTGTTGGAATACTTGAATTTACTGGGAAAATATGCGCAGATTTACTAAAAGAATAAGCAGCCAAAAAGGAAGCAAAATTCTGAATTCCCCAAATATAAAGAATCTCAGGAATTTATGGTTTCAGCAGAGAAAGCACCCCCAAACAACTGAAGTTCAGAAAGTCATGCAAAACACTGAGGATGAAGATTACTGCTTACCATACACAGCATTGTTAAGGCTTCAATGTCCTAGCAAGTAATAAAGCAGACCACTAAAAGTTTTCCAAAGTCTACTGAGACTGAGGATTGTTTTGCACAAGAATGTATCTCATAAATTAAGAAACAGGAAACACTACAAAGTTAGGACCCCTGCAGAAGCTGACACAGTACCTTCCATCCAAAATGTTGCCTACCATGGCATATTAGTTGAAAGATTAGCATCCCATGTGGTTTGTCTCTTTCCTTTTTCTACTTCAAAGAAACAGAGTATTACCTTGAACTTGACAGTATTTACTTCTCAATTTCACTTTTTTGAGCAAATCAGGAAAAGTGGACAACCAAAAACTTTATAAATCCTACAAAGAATAGTAGAGTTATTCTTCCCATTCCTCTAAAAATTAGAATAGATCCCACAGACATACAACAAAATACTCTGTGGGTAACCTTCTGTCAAAAACTCCTATCAAAGAGTATTTCATAGTTTGAATATTCTGATTCTAGGGCCTGGGTGATGAATTAACTTTTAAAGTGTTCTATTCCTGCTGTCCCAAACAACTAATCTACACATTTCTTTTAAAAAGGGGAGCAGGGCTAATTTCTATCTCCATTGCTACTGGTGCCAGATGCAAGTTCACAACTTCCCAATACAATCTCTTTCTGATTATCCTAAATTAATGAAACTACTTTTTCTATGCCTTCCATCAAGTATTACTCTATTACCAGCTAAGGAATGGAGGGGTAAAAAAGACTGTAGGAGTTCTAACCTCATAGGATGTTGTGAGTGCAGAGAAAAGAATGGTAAACACCTGACAACCATGTCATAAATTATGATGCACGGAAGGTCACAGACAACTCTAAAGATAGGATTGTT
This sequence comes from Prionailurus bengalensis, assembly GCF_016509475.1. Classification (NCBI taxonomy): domain Eukaryota; kingdom Metazoa; phylum Chordata; class Mammalia; order Carnivora; family Felidae; genus Prionailurus; species Prionailurus bengalensis. The sequence continues at coordinate 106,900,626 of NC_057349.1, forward strand.
CTGTTGCCACACAGCTTTTCAATTTTCAATGTGCGACAGGAAGACCCATCTTATAGGGATGAATTCTGGGTTAATTATCATCATACATATTTTGGAAGTTCAGCAGAATCAGGACTCAACACATTTCAGGTTGTGCACTGGGAAATAAATCAGGCCCAATAAACTGAAGGCATACAACTAACATTTCAGTATATAAAGCAGATTTGGTTTTGGTTTTAGCATAAGATTCTAAGCAGCTACAAATTAGTTTAGAATAACGACATATTTCTAAGTTTGACAGGAAACGACACTATTTTTGATTATTGGCTTTACACTCAATTTGTTTTCAGGAACATAGCTGCCTGTTGCCATGATATCATCTTTAAAGCGTATTCATCATACTTTCATCAGAAGAGTTCATCTTTCTAGGGCCTAACTGTTTATATTTCACAAACACCAAATACCCATCTGAAGAAAGCTTCGTTCAGGTTAATGTTAATATTAACAACAACTTATGTAAGCTGTAATCCTCTGAGCTTCATTTCCTTCACCTGTAATAGAGACTTGAGAAGAATATTGGAGATTATGTGTTCAACTATCAAATTCTGTTATTCTAACTGGCTAATCTGTTAGCCACAGCACTAGAAAATTAACAATCTTCTGGAAACAGTAAAGTAAATCATAAGAATTCCTTGTTCAACTTCATTGATTTATTCAAATAGTAACAATCATGCACTGCATACTAGAACACAAAATAAACATGTGGTTCCTTATACTCATGAACTAGAAGCCTACTTGTGGGCAAGGACATGTAAATAAAAATTGTAGCACTGTTGAAATAGGTAACACTAAAACCCAACTGAAAACCAGCAGAGGTGACAACCAATTTTACCTTAATGAGTAATGGAAAGTTTCATTAGGAAGTGATATTTAAACTGGGCCTTAAGGATCAACTGAAGTTTGCCTGGCAAAGAATCAAAGGTAGACCGGGGGGGGGGGGGGGGGGGGGGGGGGGGGGTGTGAAGGGTAGACATTCCAGGCAAAGCCAGAACAACATGTGCAAAAGACAGAATCAAAAAAGGCAATGAAGTATTTATGGAAAGGTGACATGTTTCATGTGACTGAAGTACCACTCATCAAAGTGTCAGGGTAGGGAATGACTCGTGTATACACATTTCGTGAGGAAAAACTAGACAGCTTCTTCCTTTTCCATGTTTTATCTCAAAATAATTTACATTCAGAATTTTTAGACCATTTAAGTTGTGGGACTTCACAGAAATGTAAGTTCAAATAGGGATGACCAATGTTAGTTCGCATTCCTTTCTTAACTATTCTGTTATATATCCTCTTACAAACTAGTCAAATACACAAAAAAATTAATAATGGGATCCTCCCCACCATTACCCAATAGTATAAATTCATTATATCTATAACACACAAATAAATATAAGCAGGAAAAAACTTTAAAAATTCATTTTCTTTAAAAAAAAAAAAAAAGCTTTTATTCCTATAGTATTTTATCTGAGGAATTCAAACAAAAGTAATTAAATTAAATAAACATATTTAAGCTGCTCTAAAATCTACTAAGTAGAGGGGTGTTATAAATTAACAGCCACTGGTGTGGGACAGTGAGGAATATATGCTACAAACATACATATGCCAGAGAAACACAGGCTGTAACCAAGTCTTTAAGAGAATGAAATTTGATGTTAGTAAGTTGTTTGGATCTCCTCACTACATACCAATACCAGAAAGGAGGCCAGAGCCTACAGCCAAATGAAAACCCAGTCTAATATATGATTCAAACCTAACAGAGCCAAGATGAGGTACCAGAACTACAGAATGTAACCATATACCACACGGTGTTTTGGGAACACGAAATGCCTCCTTCTCCCTGATCATGCCTAAAATATATATTCCCCTCTCCCATTCTTTTAGTTCTCCCCTCTGCTCTCTTCAGCACTGGTCTCTCTCAGAAACGGAGCTTACTGGTTGAACTGGGTTTTCACATGATGTATACAGATTAGGGAGAAAATGAAACCTGGAAGCTGGGGAAGGTGGTAATATCTTGATCAACAGCTACATAACAACAAATGTTAACAGCCATGATCTCTGGGCAGTTGATTATGGTTATATTTTATTCAATTTCTAATTGTTCTTGTTTCAAAATTTATATAGAAATATTCTAATTGACAATAAAATATCCCCAAATCTTTGTAAACTATTATCTCCAGACATTCAATTTATAATTTCCAATCTCTAATTTTTCTATAATAATGCATTAAGTTTTATTTTGTCTCATTAATTACCACAATTAATTAGGCAGAAACTAATCAATTAATTAGGAAGAATAATTTATGGAAGCTCTGAAAAAAAGCAAACGGAAACCACTGCTCTTGAGTACAGGCCATTTCTAAATAACAACTACGTAGGGGCACCTGGGTGGCTCAGTTGGTTAAGCGTCCGTTTTCAGCTCAGGTCACGATCTCACGGTCGTGGGTTCAAGCCCCACATCAGGCTCTGTGCTGACAGCTCAGAGCCTGGAGCCTCCTTCAGATTCTGTGTGTGTCTCTCTCTCTCTGTCCCTCCCCGCTTGCACTCTGTCTCTCTCTCAAAAATAAACATTAAAAAAAATTTTTTTTTAATAAGAACTGTGTACACAGTGAGATAGTGATGGTTTTAGTACTATGCCTTCTGAGCCTGACAGTCTTCAGTATTTAATATCGTCTTGTTAAAACGTAACTCAAGACAGCATATGCTACAAAACTATAAAATCATAAAAAGGAATGACAAACATTTGAATCTATAGTTCTGATAAAAGACTTCTCATTTAACTATTTTATTTTGGACTAAAATCAACATCTGGAAAATAATTTATTGTATGCATTTCTTTTTATCAGATTTTCTCTGAAGCTATCAATGCACTAATGTTCACAACAATAATGCTCTCAGAGAAATAGTCTTAATAAAACTATGTATGTGAGAACTTTTGCTCAAGGGAATAGTGGAAAATGAGCTGCACCCTAAACCTAACTATACTGCTAGTCATTTTGAGAGGACGAGGCAAAAACTGCAGTCATTAACATTCTGAACACAAGATGAATGAGACATCACGGTGACCCTACCAAAAAAGACACACACTCAGGACAGATATAGGGAAACACGTATGTGCGTGTGTGTGTATGCATGAATATTTGATGTCATATCAATATGTACATATTTGATGTCATAAATACAAATAACAATGAAGAAGATGAATTAATATCAAAATTGTGTTTTTACCTGTTCAGAGAATAGGTTACACACATGATCCTAATTCATTCACTATTTTATCATTCCAGGCTACCTAACGGAAGACAGTAATTGAGCTCACAACTGGCTGCCAGCTTTTACCTTCCTCTTCATTTAAAACTTCAGACTTCCTGCTTTCCTTGCATCATGGAGAAAGTCCAATACCTCACTCGCTCTGCTATAAGAAGAGCTTCAACCATTGAAATGCCTCAACAAGCACGTCAAAATCTCCAGAACCTATTTATAAATTTCTGTCTCATTTTAATATGTCTCTTGTTGATCTGCATCATTGTGATGCTTCTCTGAAGTTCTGCTGCAATCCCCAGTGATGCAACTTGTCACCAACAGCATAAAATCTGTCATCCCATGAAGAACGGGAAATACTACATACCAGACCACTTCCTAAGTAGAAGAATTTCTTTGTGAAAAGATCAAGATTCAGAACAAAACAATTGTTAGCAAATGTATTCATCTGTGGGATCTTGTAAACATGAAAGGAGCTTTATTTTCAAAAATTAACTTCAAAATGACTATAAGTGTGTATAATGTAACTATCAAATTCCTTTACAGAGCTTGTAAGTTTCTATCCCAAATTTCTTCTGAGGATGAACTAGAAGTTTAGTTTTGAAACTGCACTGTTAACCCGTTCACTTCACCTATAAAGCATTAGCTTCACTTTTTGGGGTAAATGTATATTGTACCGCAAAAGCCTCTCCGATGTTTAAGTGTTTTTCAGGTTTTCACCAAGTTTGTACCAAACTAATCACTCAAATGAAGTGTCATCATTTGAAATAGCCTATGGATTCCTCACATCATTTACTTTTGTTATTATCATTCAGAAGTCTTTGTAGTAACTCTCAAAACCTACATTTTAAAACAGAAATTGTATTCTTTCTCTACACTACACTAACATTTTTAAGCTTTATGAAAAACAAATATGAAAAGGCAAGGCCATACGCTTACATAAATAAAATTTCTCTTAATTTTTTCAAAGAATTACAGAATTCTAGTATACATAGGCTAACAATAAATCTGTCCTCTCTAGTACATTATGATCGTCAGATGAGAACTACTGGTTAATTTAACAGCTGATAATATAATTAGCCATAATTATTAATACACTACTAGAATCTAACCTTAATTTAAGGCACTATAGTTGATCATCTGAGTATATAACTTACTACACTATGTCTTTTGAATCATGAAAGCTTAACACTTTAGAATGATTTTATAGATTGTCTTCTATTCTAACCTCATACTCAATGTAGGCAAGGAAAATAATTTTTAAAAGAATAAAAGAAATATATATTATTTAAAGCATTTAAAAAATAAAAATTTGGGTTCCCCCAAATTAATTATTTGATCACATTTTGACACAAACTTCTTGTCCTACTGTTTATTAAGAGGATATAGCTGGGGCGCCTGGGTGGCGCAGTCGGTTAAGCGTCCGACTTCAGCCAGGTCACGATCTCGCGGTCCGTGAGTTCGAGCCCCGCATCAGGCTCTGGGCTGATGGCTCAGAGCCTGGAGCCTGTTTCCCATTCTGTGTCTCCCTCTCTCTGCCCCTCCCCGTTCATGCTCTGTCTCTCTCTGTCCCAAAAATAAATAAACGTTGAAAAAAAAAAATTATAAAAAAGAGGATATAGCTATTTTCCTTAATCTATCAACCAGATGGTCAATACCTACCTACTTGGCAGGCCATTCTACCATGCTAAGTTATAAATCCAGCAACGCTAATCTACAATTATTTTCTTGCTGAATACATTTTCAATTTCCCCTGTGATCATTTAAAAATACCTTCCAACTCATAATGGAAGTTAAAAAAAAAAGTGGTGTTGGAAAATACATTCACCAAAATGACATGATTTAAGTAATTTGACTCAGTTTAAAATCAGGCCTAAAGTAATTTATACCTATACTGCATAATCCAATAATTTTAGCTTCAATTCAAGACATATTACTAATATAGCAATTACTAAAAGAGTAGAAAACACATAATTTACTGACTTGCCAAAATGAGGTTACTAAAAGAATTTGAAAAGTCAGTATACCAACTCTGGTTTGTAGTACAAGTGCTACTAACAGTGTGGTCTAGGAGACACTGCTTTTTTTCTGGGCATCTGAGAGGTACTGGAGATGGGGAGGGAGACAGTTTTGGTTCACTGATATCTGAGAAAAGAGGAAAAAGGGATCTCATACTGACAGGGAGATTTCTTCAGCAAAGCCTCATCTATGGTCTGGAAATCCCTAACATCAATTAAAAAGCTTATAAATAACAAGCAATACATTTACCTCACTGGTGTCAGTAATTACTTATGAAAAAAGTAATCAAGTTCTATTATTAGCTGCACTGATCTTAAAAATAAGTGGAAAATTCGAAATGCCAAATTTTATGCCTTCCATTATATTGTTCTCTCTAACATCAACATCAAACTATAAAATGTGAAGTCATGGGGTTTTTCCTAAGTAAAACAGAAGTAAGTTTTTTGTTTTCATTCTGCCCTTAACAGAAATTAAAACCTTTTCTTGAAAATCACAGAATACTGTAACTCAGACTATAATATAGAACAAAAAGCTATTCTTTAAATGGAACTTATTTATTCTGTTTATCATGTAAAGAGTAAGAAATAATAAAACAATGTATTTAAAATTTTTTAAATATCAAATGTTCTTTCTCCTGTAGAATAAATTCTACTCTTAATTTACAGGGTACTAAAAATGAACCAATTTTTCAATGTTTAATGTTCCTTTTATACTTTAGTTGGTTCAAAATGTTTGTTTAATGTAAACCACCTACAATAAAAAGAACTGTTTTGAACTCGGTGAAATCTCTCTTTAATAAACTCATAACTGATATGACCATAAAACAATCTAATTACAAGTAGTTTTGATCTTGTAGGTTTTCAGTGGCTTTTCTCAAATAAAATAAGATCAAGATTTCCTGATACAGACACAAGAGGGCAGACCTACATAAAGTAATGAATTTCCTATTGTCTAGATTTTTACTTCTCCTTTTGATTATTTTTTAGACTTCAGGCAAAGTGGGAAAATAATAAATTTTCAGAAAATATTTGCTCTGCCGGTAAGTAAAAGCACAACTTTAAAATGCATAAAATTATATGCCAATACTATGTAGAAAAATTGAAAGGTTACAGTCAAACACATTACTAATTTACTACAGCATGTATACAAAACCATTTATATGCTTTTTAGCTACATATTAAATGTATCACAATCTCACATCCTAACTATTTAGACTGTCATAGGGTCCACATCTTTCAATGCACAGTTACATTTTTTAACCAATAAAAACAAACAAAAAATTAAAGATAAACAACACAAAAATAAGAAAAAAAGAAAACTTTTTTTTCATAGTATGTAACAGAGTACAAGAAACACTCTCATGTTAAAAATAAAACTTTTTCAGGGGCGCCTGGGTGGCTCAGTGAGTTAAGCCTCCAACTTCGGCTCAGGTCATTATCTCACCTATCCTGAGTTTGAGCCCCACATCAGGCTCGCTGCTATCAGCACAGAGCCCACTTGCGATCCTGTCTCTCTCTCTCTCTGCCCCTCGCTGACTCGAGCTCTCTCTGTCAAAATAAATAAATAAATAAATAAATAAACATTTAGGGGCGCCTGGGTGGCGCAGTCGGTTAAGCGTCCGACTTCAGCCAGGTCACGATCTCGCGGTCCGTGAGTTCGAGCCCCGCGTCAGGCTCTGGGCTGATGGCTCAGAGCCTGGAGCCTGTTTCCGATTCTGTGTCTCCTCCCTCTCTCTCTGCCCCTCCCCCGTTCATGCTCTGTCTCTCTCTGTCCCAAAAATAAATAAACGTTGAAAAAAAATTTTTAAAAAAATAAAAAATAAAAAATAATTGCAACCCAGAACTTAGAAACAAACATCCTAGGGAATATAAGAGAAAAAAAGAATAAACAACTTTGTCCATAGAGTCCATTTCTTCACTACTACCTGAGAGACGTACTGTGAGCTTATAGGAACCCAATGGATACTGCTTTATACAGAGGTACACAATTTCCATTCCCATCCCATTCCCCTGCTCCCCACAGAAGAAATACAAGAGGGACATAGTAAGGGATACATTCTCTCCAAAGAGAAGACAAGACTTTGTTGTTTGTTTTTCTCTTCTATCATAGTCTTTGTAGGGTCAGAGAGATTTGGGGAAGGGTGACAGGAGAGGGACAACATAGTACAGAGAAAAGACCCAAAGACAGTTTGCACATGGAGGTGTATATATATTCTAACCACCTCAAGGCACAGATGGCTTCTCTTCATTCACAAAGGAAAACGTTTCAGAGTACTATACTACCTGCACTCTGATTTAGCAGGAAATCATGGGAAGCAAGGAACAGCATGAACATTAGACTGCGAGGCTAAGTCAATGATTATCCCTAAGAAGAGCAAAACTTCCGCATTACAATAGTAACCTTTTGAGGGACAAAAGCAGTGGAAAAAAAACCTGTTAAGATCAAATGAGATAAGCTAAATAAAGTTCTACATAAATGTATGGTGGTATTAGATTGTGACTCTCAGCCAAATTCCTTTCCATAGTTGTAAAAAGACGGTTTTTTCATGGTGAGAGTTTAGCAGTTGTGCTTGCAAATCATACACATTCTCCCAATTTATCAGATGGGCCAATCCTCATTACGGCTCTTCCCTTTATATAAAAATTAGACTAAAAGGAAGTCAAATTTTTTTAAGTCTTTTAAAAAACAATTAAGATGAGAACTTTTATAATAACGGCAGCACTTAGAGGCTCCAAGGAAAAGGCACTGAAGACTTCTGTAATAGTCCAAGAAGGGAATAAGAGAAGTGATCATTTAAACATAGCAACTGAAGTGTCTTAAGTGTTCTTTACCTGGTTTCATCGTTCTACTACAAAACTTAAGAGCACTACAAAGAAACCATCCCAAATATGGTTAATCAAAAGGCAGGACATTCCAGGGCGTGTGCAACTTTTGTCCCTTTGTAGCCTGCTTCCTCTACATGTACTAGGGAGAAGATTTAAAAAGAAGTCTGGCTCTAGAGTGCACCTCCAAGCTCCCTAGCCTCTCTGCACTGCTTCAAGATTGGGAAAAACCTAGTTTACAGCAGAGGTTTCTCTGGCAGAATGAGTGAATTAGGACTTACTTCTTTCAATTCAATTCATCCAATTTTCTCAGTTACCTTTCTATCATACCTACTAAGTTAGGTTATCACAACCTACTGAAGGTTCAGCACCCTGTGAACTACTACAATTCTGTGCAAAAATACCCGCTGGAAAAGTATATGCCTGATCCCTGTTCTCCTATAATCACAAAGCAGTTGAGAACTAAAATATAACAGGGGCGCCTGGGTGGCTCAGTTAGTTAAGCATCTGACTTCAGCTAAGATCATGATTTTGGGGTTCATGAGCTCAGCCCCGGAGTTAGGCTCTGTGCTGACAGCTCAGAGCCTGGAGCCTGCTTCAGATTCTGTGTCTCCCTCTCTCTGCCCCTCCCCGTCATGTTCTGTGTGTGTGTGTCTCTCTCAAAAATAAAATTTAAAAACTTTTTAATTAAAAAATAAAATACAATAGTCTTTTAAAAATTACATTTCCTATCTTTCAATCACTTGAACTGATAAATCACAAGTCTAGTTAAGTTGCTCTTTTCTGATTTGTAGTTCAGACATCATAATAATGCTTGTTTGGTTATGTGATTGGAATATACATAATCAAGACTATAAGCAGTCTTGCCCAAAACAAGAGTAAGGAAGGCACAAGGGACGTGTTAAGGATTCTCTTGTGAATGTAGCACAACAGGGTGTGTGTACGTTTTGGGACTATACTCAGATTTGTGAGGTTTCTAGATAAGTGATCTCCTTATCCTTCCATAGAATATATTCCTTTAATCTTTATTATTTTTTATTAGTAGCAGTAATGAATAGTAATTTTAAATGTTTTCTCTAAGGGAAAGTTTGTAATTTCTGACAGAATTAATTTCAGAAAATTACTGTTTCAGTAATACTGTTTCAGAAAATACTGTTAATAAAAAATGGATGATAGAATTTACAGAAAATTCTACAGATAATTGCTTTCCCAGTTAAAATGAGCTGTGGAAATTATCTTGGAATAGAAAACATTTCCAGATCAAAAAAAAATGTACACATTTACATGTTACTTTAGGGGATACACACCCATTTTATTTATATGTGATATTTTATAAAGTGCTTTCCTCAAACTGATTAATAAATCTTGATACCCAACTTAATCTTTTTAAAATAAGCACATTCTATTTTATAAACCTAATAGATTTCAAACACCACCAAAACTTTATAAATAACTTTACTTCCACTTTCTCATTTCATAGATGAAGAAATGAGAAGACATGCACATGGCCAACATATACATGAAAAGGTGCTCAACATCACTATCAGCAAAATGCATATCAAAACCACAATGAGGTTATCACCTCACACCTGTGAGAACGGTGATCAAAAAGACAAGAGATAATAAGTGTTGGTGAAGATATGGAGAGAAAAGAACCCTTGTGTAGTGTTGGTGGGAATGTAAATTTATGCAGCCACTATGGGAAACAGTGTGGGTGGTTCCTCAAAAAATGAAAAATTAAAAAATTCTCCTTCTGGGTATTTATCTGAAAGAAATGGAAACACTAACTCCCCAAAATATATGCACTCCTATGTCCACTACAGCTCTAATTACAACAGCCAAGACATGAAAGCAACCTTAAGTGCTCACTGATGATTGACTGGATAAACAAAATGTGGTACATATACAACACAATATTATTCAGTCATTAAAAAAAAAAAATGGAATCTTGCCATTTGTGACATGAATGTACCTTAAGGGCATTATGCTAAGTGAATTACGTCAAAGACAAATACCGTATGATCTTTTACATGTAGAACCTTAAAAAAAAAAAATCACAGATATAGAGAACTGACTGGTGGTTGCCATGGGCTGGGGGTGAGCAAAATAGGTGAAGGGAATCAAAAGACAAACTTCCAGCTATAAAATACATAAGTCATGAGGATGTGACTTGTACAGCATCATATACACCATGATGACTATAATTAATAATATAGTATTATATATTTGAAAGTTGCTAAGAGAAAATCTTACAAGTTCTCACAAGGGGAAAAAAAATGGAACCTATGCATAGTGAGGGACGTTAACCAGACTTAAATTTATTGTGATGATAAGGTCACAAAACATACATAGCAGATCATTATGATGTAGAATTGACACTAATGTAATATGTCAATTATATCTCAAGAAAAAAAAAAAAGAAGAAAGGGAAAAGAAACTAAGACCCAAAGAAATGAAGTATTAAATGACAGGTAGAAAATCATCCAGGTTCTGAATTTGATAGAACCAGAAATAAAATCTAAGACCTCATACTCCAGAATTACTGTTTTTTCCAATTATACTGTGCCAGTCCCCATATCTGTTTCAAGTTTCTTTAAATTAAGTATATTTTTCTTTATTTTTATGCCCACTTAACAAATGAGAAGGAAAGTGAAAACTAAGTTAGGTACAAGATTTTAAATTTTCCATGTTAATCAGCCTCAAGTATTTGTTTAACTTTTGTTTATCCAAACAATACTTTGGGAGTTTATACCTTTTATAAACTTGTAGCAACTTTTATAAACTTAGTAACTTGTAGGAAAGAGGAAAAACAAAACCATCTGTGTCTGTGGACACACTGTCATACGCTTACTGCAAGTGTGCTACGGTACTCGTAACATCCACTGGAGGGAAGCAAACACTAGACTTTGAGCCATACCTGCACTGGTGTTTCATTTTCTTGTCGAAACTCTTCAATTTGCTGCTGTTGCCAAGGAGCTAAACTGTAAGAGTCCTCTGTAGTTCTATTTTCCAATGGGTTTGTCCGCAACTGCTCCGTAAGCCACATCTGTGTCCTCACAGAAGGTTGAATGGGGACTCCACCTACTGCCTGTTGACCAAGCAGTAAATATTTCGGAGGTTCAAAAGCCTCTGCATTTGTCATAATGGGCTTGCTTTCAGGTAAGGCACTGTATGTCATGTCTAAGGTCTGTCTCCTAAGGGTGGAGGAGGAAGCTCTAAAGTCGTCTTTGCTACAGCTCTCAAATTTATATTTGCAGTCCAGAGTTGACGATCGTTTTTTATTTATTTCCTTGTCTTCTAGTTTAAGCATCTCCATACTATCATGTAAGCAGCTAGGCCCAATTGTTCTTAGTTGCGAGGTTAAAACCTTGCCTCTCCCTGTCTTTTCCAAACCACTCCTTGACTCTTCAGTGTGTACAATGCCACCCTGGCTGAAGTTATCCGGGGCAGTGAGTTTGGATAAAGATGACCATTTCCGGAGGGGCCGGAAGTCCTTCATGTCTAGTGAAGAGTCCTGTTCTCCCCTACTGTGGTTTCCCAATGCTTGCATGAGGCTAGTACTCCATTTTGAGCCATCTGACGTCAATGATTCCCTGTGTTTGGAAACTGTAGCGCTGGAGTTAGACGGCATGACATGGGCAGTAGGAAGAGTAACCAACGACCGACTAGGCTTAAAAGATAATGTGCCACTTGAAGTTGAATGATCTGGAAAGAGAAAAGAATGTCAAATTAGTTATAATTAATGGGGGTGGGGGGGAAGGGTCTAAATGTGAAATGCCAAAACAAATATCTGAATATGGTTTCCCAGCACAAGTTTTTCAGAGATACTTTATCAAAATGAGTTTACTATCATTATGTTTACCTGAAATAAACCAAACATACTTTCAAATATTATTTTCTAAAAATGGATACACAATGGAATATATGCCCATTTACTATCTACTTACAGATGACAAAGGACTAGAAAACAGGTTTATAGTCACCTTATTTAATTATTTTTACTTTTTTAAAAGAAAAATCCATCTCCTCACTGAGAGGTCTTATTCATCATCCAGCCCAGAAATAACTTTACCAGAAAATGTATTTTTCATGGTCTTTCCTGAACTGTGGAAATCTATGCCACACTTAAACATTTTAGCACCTGCCCAAACTCTAATTCAAATGAGAAATATGAGTAGGGTGCCTGAGTGGCTTAGTGGGTTAAACGTCCAGCTCCTGATTTCGGCTGAGGTCATGATCTTGCACTTCATGAGTTCAAGCCCCATACCGGCCTCTGCACTAAAGGCTGGGAGTCCGCTTGGGATTCTCTTTCTTTCCTCCTCCTCCCCCCTCCACTCACATACTCTGGCTCTCTCTCTCTCCCTCCCTCAAAATAAATAAACAATGGAACATAATCAGAAAGCATTCCAGCAATATATTTGTGGATACAGAGTAATTCCTCCATTCCTAGTCTCCCTTAAATGGCATCATCAATGGTATGATTCCCAAGCTAGAACTCCTGGAGTCTACTTTAGATGGCTATCTTTCTCTGCACATTCACTAAATCCCTAAGTTGTAAGCCTTCACTTCCAAAATGATTACACAGCTATTGCCTTAGGTCAAGCCTTCCTGTGTTATTGTTCTACACACAGTAACAGTTTTAGAGGCTCCATGGAAACCCAAAGCACAAATAAAGACCTCTATATTCCATGAACTTACCATCAAGTTCCAAATTATCATCAAATGTGCCAACTTAAAATTAAAGATAAATTTTACCAGAGGAAGCTTCGAAATAGGATAGCAATTGAAAGTATGAAGGGAGAAGAGATGAGTAGTAAAAGGCAACCTTCAGAGTTTATTCTATATTTTCCATATTGTTTGGTACATTAGAATATATTTACTATTACTTGTTAGCACTGATATTGTTTTAAAGAAATAAAATAATGCAAAAAGAAATGATGAAAAGGTCATAAGAAAATTCACATTAGAAAGAGCTAGGCAGACTAATTCAAACAATGAAATTCCAGTAGGTCTTTACACAGAATTTCTTCACTTGGAGATAAAGAAGAAAAAATATTACAGATGGGAGAATACAAGCAAAAGTATTATAGTGAACACTTATTTAACATGTTCAAGCTTTTCATCAGCTTCTACAGAACCTTTCTATACTCATGAAAATTGCCACATTATTATAAGTCTAATCACACGAAATTAATTTTAGATCTTAAATTCCCAACATATTCTGCAACTATGATGCAGACATTAGAAGCACCAGCACAAGATTTCAGTTTGGAAGGGAGTCACTTAGAAAACAGGCTCCAGATGGACCCACCATTTTTGGCTGGCATAGGCAACAGCAGAGGCATCGGCCTTCCACGATGGGAGCACCACCCCAGAAGGGCAGCAACTGGGCAGCACTGGTGCTTGGTGGGGCTAGAGAAGTGACAGTTCTCAGAAACGATTTGAGGCATATTACCTGTAAGTTTAACCTGAAGCCTGGTTCTCCAGCCTTCCCCCAAAATTCTATGAGGTACCAAACATCCATAAATAAATTCTTCATCTTCTCAATCAGGTCAGCAAGCTTCTTTTGCTGATTAAGAACACTAACTGATCAGAGTATAAAGCCAGAAGAATGTAATTCCCGAAGTAAATAACAAATTATCCCATTTTTCTGCTGTATACAGTGTCAAGAAAAGTTGCTCAAAGGAGAAAATTAACATTTAGAGTTAAGTATATTGCTCAAGATCACATAGTAAGGAGGGTCTTTCAGATACTGCAAACCTGTATCTAATACCAGTGGCTGAACACTAGGGTGGCAGGGGTAGACTTCAGTCCTGCCCCCTATACCCAATCTCCCATCAACTCCAATACACAATGTTAAGAAAGAAAAATCTTTTGTTTGTTATGCAAACCTCGTTTCAGATAAATGTACTTGATTGCCTCACTCCCTTTCCAACCAGTCTGACACATCTTAGGTCATACCTATACAGAAATTCTAGAAATGGCAGTGCTTTGGATTATGTCATATTGCATACAAACAAAATAAAGTGCCATGGAAATCTGAACTTGAACCATTAGATTCAAAGACTAGTATACTACACATTGCATCACAGCCAGCAAACTAAATTTTTTAAACAGAAAAAAAAAAAAAATTGCTCAAGTCAATTCCTGAAAGGTAAAGGTGAAACAGTTATGTAAGTCTTCAAATGCCCAGGTAAGGAAAGAGGCTGGCCTTCATTAAGCAAGAAATGTGACACCACTGAAAGTTTCCAAAGGAGTAACATGATCAAAACCATACTTAAAATGATTATTCCAATAACACTGTTGAGGATTAAAGCAAAATGATTAGCCACATGAAGATTAACAGATTATTATGGTAATCAATAGAAAAAAGGAAGGGAATATGCTACTAAAGGTCAGTTCTAAATAGAAATAGGACAAACGTCACTAAAAGCCTATGAAATATCTGTATTAATACATTATAGTATTAAATCTGTTAACAACTATATAATTATGTGTATAGATACATAAACACACACGTTTGTGTCACTATTCCTAAATGAGTATTTGTATTAAAATCATTAAATATCTTTATTTTTTTAAGCTTATTAATTTTTGAGAGAGAGGGAGGAAAAAGGCATGAGCAGGGAGGGGCAGAAACAGAATCTCAAGTAGGCTCCAGGCTGTCAGCACAGAGTCTGAAGTGAGGCTTCCAGGGCTCAATGTTATGAACCATGAGATCTATGACCTGAGCCAAAATCAAGAATCCAATGCTTAACTGACTGAGCCACCCAGGTGTCCTGAATATCTTTAAAACTAAAAAAAATTTTTTTTTATTTTCAGCTATTTACATTGAAAAAACTTAGTAAGTAAAGATAAAGTATAAGGTTAAATGTAACAGTTTTAAAACTAGTCTTTTTAGATTCAAATCCTGGCTCTCCCACTCAGTCACATGTGTTCAAACAACTTACTTAACCTCCTTGCATCACAGTCACCTCATCCATAAAGTAGACATGACAACAGTGAAGATTAAAAGAAAAAATTGCACAGAAAGGACTCAGAAGAATTCCCGGTACAAAGCAAAATGTTAATTATTATCACATCACTGAAATAGCTAAGTAAACATTATTCCATCATATAACAGACAAAAGAGTAAATATCCATACTATACAAGGAACTCCAATAAATTAGAACAAAACAAAACCTAACAAGCCAATTTTAAAACAAGCAAAGGAAATTAGAAAGCAAATCACAAGAAATAAAAATAAATAATACATGTTAAAAAAAACCCCAGATGTTCAAACTGTTGAACACACAGTTAAAGTGTGTTCCCTATCCTATTCATAAAATTATTAAAGGCTATAATATCCTACAATAATGGAATCATAAATTGCTATAGCATTTGAGAGAAGAGGGGCAATCTGTCTATACACATCAATATTTAAAATATGCCAGCATATAAGTGAATGTATGTAAATATGTATCTATTTATGAGCAGAGAAATGGTATGAAAGAATACACCCCAAACTTAACAAAGGTACACCCTTCATCATGGAAAGAGGACATACAATGTCTTATTTTAATTTCTTTTCAAGGAGCATAACTTGACCATTTGGTCAAACTATTGCAAAGATGTTTTGGTTTGTGACCTCAAAGAGTTTAAAATATCTCAAATAACACTGTTACTTAAGTATGAATAATGTATCAGGTGACTGTCTCACTTTCCATGTCACAGCTGAAACCTCTGAGACCAGAGATCACTGCCTTGGCTGTTACTTATATCTGATAATGTGCTACTTTTCTGTCTTCCTGTGCTAGCTCAGTATTTCCCAACTGCATAGAAAATCAACAACTGGTGATAAAAACAAATTCCATATCAGACTAGCATTTACTCCTACAAATGTGAAAAAAATTGATATATACTATTCAAATATTACACAGAGGATAGAATTTATTCCTAAAAGTCACTTATCTGAAGTTCTCAAACTTTAACATACTAAAAGTTACCTGAGATCTCTGAAACCCTATTCTAAGAGATCCTGATTCAGTTAAGGTAGAGAGGGGACCAGGAAATATTACTGCTCAGTAAGTGATTCTCTGTTCTATTCACTACAACATCATTCCATCTGGGTCTGATTCCAGTTCTGAAGCCTTCAAGCTTAAATATCCCAACCTCAACCATCACCAGTATCTGAGTTCTAGTGTAAAAACTTACTGACTGTGACTTTCAGAATTCAGTACTGCCAAAACTAAGGATTAATTAAAGCTTAGTCTGTTCACAGACATATGCACATACATACACATGCACATACAACATGAAATAATAAGGAAAAAAATAAAAATTTGATAGTATAAATATCTAGAAAAGGGACCATTATTTCTCAGAAAGGAGTCCAGAGAAATATTAATTTTAACACCTTAAAAATGTTATTTTGCCCTAATGAAACAGAGGCAATTAGGGGTAGACAAAATACAATTCCTCATGTGCTTTATTATACTATCTAATTGTAGACACAAATCTCAAATGCAAGTTATTACAATGGCATCTGGGCCACATCTAAGTTACCACAATGAAATCTGAAACCAGCAGAGTGTAGTCCTTTTAAAAGCCAGAGGACTGGGTCTATAGCATTCACAGAGAGCATAGTACAGCTAATGGTTTCAGACAGATTTCAGCTTGCAAGGGAAAAATATAAGAGGACTTCACTATAACCCGACAAGACAAGTGAATAATATTTAAGATAACATATTCTGAATTCTAAACAAAATCTCAACCTTCTGTTTCACTGCCATGTTATTGTTACCTGGAAATAGATGAATACATTGATTCTATCTTCTCTTGTATATAGAGATAGTCTCTCTCTGCCCTATCCTTTTTAAAGTTAAAAGGAAATGAATTCAAAAAAGACCACACCCTCCAGACCTATATTACAACAATAAATCACAAGTCTTCATAATTAAAAATTAATCAGGAAACTATATAACCCCATATCAAAATATTTTTATTTAACATAACTATTCTAACAAATTTTTAAATAAAAATTTTAACTCTAACCCAAGGCAATAATTAAGTTTCATATGCCACCATGATACTTTTTTCCCTTCCTGCTAATGCTTTAATCATATCATACCAGAAAAAAACACATTTTTATGCCACATGTAACCATATCCTTTTAAAACAAATGAACATTTCTAAGCATTCCCTATATTTTTATAAATATTTAAAAATATTCTAAACTACATTCTGGTAGGAAAAGACCTATAGAAAGAAACTCAACAATAATTAAACCGAAGAATCTCCTAGGAATGAACCCTGTACAAGGAACTGTACTAGGTAGAAAAGACAATGAAAATACATTATTCACAAAAAGATGAATATAGCCCTTCCCCTCAGGGTTCATACTTTACCATTACATACACAGCTGCAAGCCAAGACTAAAGTTTATCAGAAGGAAACTACAAAACAGCAGACAATGAGATGTGAGCCAGAGAGAAAAGGCAGACTATTCATAAAAGAACTCTCAAGATGACTGCTCTTGAGCAATAATGCTCAACAGCAATAATGGAATCTATAACACAGTGAAGTATTACCTTCAAAGGGTTAATAGTAAATAACTGGCACCCAAGAATTGTTTGGAAAGGCAAGCTATCTTTCAAGAATGAGGTCAAAATATATTTTCAGCTAACAAAAATGGAGCTTATCATCAACAGACTCACCGGAAGAGCTACTAAGATTCCTTTAGTTTCTTTCACATAGAAAACAAATGACCCCTGAATTATAAATTAATTAATTAATTAATTAATTAATTAAATAAAGGGCACCTGGGTGAAGTAGGTTAAGGGTCTGACTTTGGCTCAGGCCATGGTCTCTCAGTTTGTGACTTCAAGCCTCGCATCAGACTGTCTGCTGTCTGCTGTTAGCACAGAGCCTGCTTCAGATCCTCTGCCTCCCTCTCTCTCAGCCTGTCCCCTGCTCACACTCGCTCGCTCTCTCTCTCTAAAATAAACATTAAAAAAATTAAAAAATAAATAAAAATAAAAAGTTTTTCTAAGTAAACACAAATCTAAAAAATGAAGGACAATTGCATAAAACAATAAAATCAGTTGGGCTAAAAAAGATAGAATCAAAATATTTGGCAGCTGTGACATACAACTCAAAACACGGGTAGATCAGTATTCCCATGTTTTAAGGTCCTTATATTTATGAGAGGAAGACAAAGCTTCTAATCACCATTCTAGACAGTCAAGTTAAGGGTTGCGTATTGTAACGTCTACATTAACAACTAAAGAATAGGTAGACTTGGTACAACTGTAAAGCTAAAGTTGGACCCCTACCTTGCACAATCCATAAGTATTAACTCAAAATGAATCATAAGCCTAAATGCAACAGCTAAAACTTTTTTTTTACATACAATACAAAAAGCCCAAGCAACAAAAAAAGTAAAGATAAACTGGATTTGATCAAAATTTTTAAAACTTGCTGTCAATGAGACTAACAAGAAAGTAAAAAGACTACCCACAAAATGGGAGAGAATTTTTGCAAATCATTTATCTCATAGGGACTTGTATCTAGATTATATTAAAAACTCTTACAGCTCCATAAAAACACAAATGACCCAATTTAAGAATGGGTGCAGATTTAGACAGACATTTCTCCAAAGAAGATATACAAACTGACTTATGAAAGTATATGAAAAGATGCTGGACATCATGTAGTCATCAGGGAACTGCAAGTCAAAACCACAATGAGATACCACTTCATACCCACTAGAATAGCTATCATCAAAATGCCCTATTAATAAGTGTTGGCAAGGATGTGGAGAAACTGGAACCTTCATACAACACGGTGGGAATGAAAAAAGGCCCCATTGCTTAGGAAACAGTCTGGCAATTCCTCCAAAGGTTAAACACAGAGTTACCATATTACCCAGCAATTCCAATCCTGGATACATACCCAAAAGAAATGAAAACATGTTCACAGAGACATTATTCTTAATGGCCCAGAGCCAAAATAACCCAAATGGCCATCAACTGATGAAAAGATAAATAAATTGTGGTATTATACATACAATATATTATATGGCAATAAAAAGAAATGAAGTATTAGTATATGCTACAACTTGAATCTTAAAAACATTATGCTTAATGGAAATCAGTCACAAAGGACCATATATTAGATGATCCCATTTATATGACTTGCCCAGTACAAAGATATCTATAGAGACAGAAAGACTGGTGGTTGCTTAGAGAAGATGAAGAGTGATAGCTAATACATTTCTTTAACAGAGGCTAAAAATGTTCTAAAATTAGATCGTGGTAATAACTGCACAATGAGAATATATTAAAAACCATTAAATTGTATACTGAGTATACACTGTATATATGTGAACTATATGTCAATAAAGCTGAGTTTGTTTTTTTGTTTTTTTAAGTTTATTTATTTTGAGAGAAAGACAATGAGCAGGGGAGGGGCAGAGAGAGAGGGAGAGAATCCCAAGCAGGCTCCCCACTGTCAGCACAGGGCTCGATCTTGTAAGCTGTGAGATCATGACCTGACATGACCAAGAGTTGGACACTTAACTGACTGAGCCATCCAGGCACCCCAATAATAAAGCTGTTTTCTAAAAACACAGGTAGTGTATAATTCTAATAAACTAGAAGGAAAATGGCATGAAGAAAAAATTCAATCAAAAGAAGACAAGAAAAAATGGAAAAAAAACCCGAGGCAAAAAGCATAAAAGAAAGCATACAATAGTTTTAAAATGCACCAGAATGTAATAGTCATCACAGTAAGTGAAAAGGTACCAAAAAAAAAAAAAAAAATTGTTCAAGTAATTTTTTAATCAAAGATAAACCTAAAATATTAAGCCCTCTTTTGGCATTTTGGCATTATGTTATCTGTATCAAGTCTAAAAATAAACACAAAAAAGAATCATATAAAAATAACTGTCAAGAATGTTAGAAAAACTGTATGTCAAGTGTCAGTATCATAAAAATCATGCTTTCCTAAATTTCTTGGTTTTATTTAAGGATAGTGAGAAACTTGTTTCCTTACAGCCAAACGTATGGCTTATACTCTTTTAGTGATTACTTATGATAGCAACAGTATACAATTCTGTGCATAAGCTTTTCTGTGTATATAAAACAAAATGAAAACTGGTTTCAAAAAAAGAGGATAGAGGGCATTTCTGATCTCCAGCCAGATTATCAGCAACTTAAAGGACAATCTGAGGTACAGCTTAAAGAAGCCAATAACTTAGGGGCACCTGGGTGGCTCAGTCGGTTAACCGTCCAACTTCGGCTCAAGTCATGATCTAGCGGTTCCTGAGTTCTAGCCCCATGTCGGGCTCTGTGCTGACAGCTCGGAGCCTCGAGTTTGCTTTGGATTCTGTGTCTCCCTCTCTCTCTCTGTCCCTCCCCTGCTCATGCTTTCTCTCTTTCGAAAATAAACATTAAAAATAATTTTTAAAAAGAGGCCAATAATTCAAAACAAAACTCATTTTAAAAGCTAGTCAGTAAAAACAGCTTCCCTTTTTATATAAAAACTTAATTTTTTTAAATGCCTTCTAAGATTTCATTCAACTGTACCATTTTCTGGATATCTCATACTAGTTTTAAGATCAAGTCTCACCAGGCAGTTTACCTGAAAAGAGCTGTAAGTTATTTCTCTCCTGTAAAAATTTTCACAAATCAAATTACAATTTAATCTCTTACATTACAATTATTTTTTACAATGCAAACTTTCTTAGAAACAAAACTTACTATTACAGAACAGACAACAAATTACCCATCTATCCACCTATCTATCCTCTATCTGCAAGTCAGGGGAGATGTGAAGTCTTTAATCTCCCTAAGCCCACAGCCATGTGAACAGCCTTTCCAGGTCAATAGTACATAGGGTCATCACAGGGGAAGTAAAATGAACTTAATTCAGCTCAGCTTGGTCATCAGGCTCAAGCATTCATATTCTACTAGGCCAAGAAACAAAATAATAAAAACTGAGTGAAAAAAATGAATGGATGGATGAATGGATGAATGAGTAACACTGAAGGTAAAAATGAAGTCCATAAAGATACAAAATATACCTCAAGCAAACAATCCTCCTGCAAACCCAGTAGAGCTGTAATGCCATTACATGCCATGTTTAAAAATTTAAAATTCAAATATTTCATTTTAAGAAATAATGTAGACCAACAAGAAAACTAGAGATGGGAAGCAAAGGAAAAGGGTATTTGCATTCTTGCAAAAGAATGTAAATTGTTACTGTTTGAAGGCTGCCTTGAAATGATTTAATTTCACAAGCAAAAAAAAATGTTCTGTGCATAACCTCTGACCTACTCCCATATGCAAATGAAGAACTAAAGTCCATAAAGGTTAAATTACTTGACCAAGTACCAATCTCAAAATAGAATGCTGGTCTCCTGTTTCTCAGTCTAGGGTTACCTAGACTATCCTAAATTACACCTCTCAAGGCTTCTTTCCCTCTAGTTTCTCCCTTCTGAGTACAGATATCTTAAACAGTGGGGTTAGGCAGAGCTCTGAACTTAGGTTTGAAGAATCTCAACTCTGTCACTCGAATAGCTATATAACCCCAGATACATTATTAACCCCCTCTAACTCCTTTTTCACCAGTAAAAAAAAAAAAAAAAGTTAATCATATTTTACCCCAGAAGGACTCTATAATAAAGAATCTTTAAAAATCATGTATAAAGTACAAAACTCCATACTGCAAAAATTTATGGTAGGTATTTTTATTAATGTTAAAGGCCAACTGACTGACTAATCCACTGTAGAATCTGGAAGCCAAGTTAACTGGAGTAACCATTATTACAGTCCTGAAATTTCCAAAGTTATGAACTGGCAAAAACATAGTATTATCCACCAATGAAATAACTGACCATTAATAAAATAAAACAAATATAACAGATTAAAGAATGACTTAAATATTATTTATTTCACCTAGAAAATAGGTATATAATTGTACCTACCATGTAATTTTTTAATTAACTGAAATAATGTCCACTTCTTATCATCATGTCTTCTACACAGTAAATGCTCAGTAAATATTACTATTGTTACAATGAAAGGGTTAAGAGGGAGCTGTCAATTTATTAAAAATATTACCAAGGGTGTGTGAATAAGCAGAGGAATAATAGCTGGAAGATTGCCATGTGTTATAATTTTTGATTATATAAATTTGGTGCTGTGTACATGTGGGTTTTACCATTTTACTTTCTACTTTGGCAGATATTTGGAATTTTCTGTAAAAAAGGAAAAAAAAACTAACAGCAAGAGAATATTTTACTTTAAAATGAGGTGTTTTAGGGGTGCCTAGGTGGCTCAGTTGGTTGAGCGTCCAACTTTGGCTCAGGTCATGATCTCGCGGTTGACAAGTTCGAGCTCCACGTCGGGCTCTATGCTGATAGCTCAGAGCCTGGAGCCTGCTTCAGATTCTGTGTCTCCCTCTCTCTCTGCCCCTCCCCCACTCATGCTTGCTTGCTCTTTCTCTCTTTCTCTCTCTCTCTCTGACTCAAAAACAAATATAAACATTAAAAAAAATTTTTAAATGAGGTGTTTTAGAGAAAACATTTGGCTAATCACTGTAATAAAATATATAAGCAAAAAGAGCCCTGGGAAATTTTTATGACATCCTCCAAAATTAGTGGCTGCCTAGAGCTGGGGGAATAACAATGTTCAGGATGATGGCTAAGGAAGAGTGGGGCTTTTTTGGAGATAATGAAAATGTCCCAAAAGTGATACTGGTAATACAACTCTGAATACAACTCTGAATACACTTAACGCCACTGAATTGTACACGTGTAGACCCCATGCCCAAAGTGGGGCTTGAACTCACAACTCTGAGCCCAAGAGTTGCATGCTCTACCAACTAAGCCAGCCAAGCATCCCTGAATTGTACCCTTGAAATGGCTGAATTGTAAAGTATATGAATTGCATCTAAATAAAGCTGCTTAAAAAGAATGTACTGTTTTCATCTCCTAAATGTCTCCTGAATAACCTCATTTTCTCCTTCCCCACTCTCTTTTTATGAACAAGTCACCAAGGCTCCTACCTGCAACACAGGTGGTCTCGTTGCATCCAGTTTGGCTCTCTTCTGCTCCATCCCCAGAATCTCTCACCTTCTAGTCACTGACCATGCTGTTCTCTCAGCCTGCTCTCCTGCCTTGTGCCCTGCCAGTTCATACTTAACTTTTTGGGCCTCAGCTTAAACACCACTTCTGCCAGGGGTCCTTCACCTAATCCAGTGGATCTAGGTATACCCCCTACCCTATGTATTTCATCAACCATACTGTTCCTATTTTATGATAATTGTTTCCTGTCTCCTCCTTATGTACACAAGGAACACGGAAAATGTCTGTTTAATCCTAACCCCTAGCACAATATCTCATACACAGCAGACACTCAATAAATATTAGCTATGTGAATTAATGACTGAACAAGTTCTTACCTTTCAAGGCCTTCATATCTTCATATGATAAAGATAATGCACCAACTGGTAACTTTTCTAATTTTTCTTCCTTTCTGATATATATTCACAGGATGACCTCAAAATTTTTATTATTAAACAGTCCTATTATTTCTTAGTAAAAACAACTAATGAAGATATGATTAAATTGAAGTCCATTTTTATCAGTCCCTCCTTTTGAAATAAATGAGGTTAATTAGATAAGAAAATTATCTCTAATACAAATTAGCAGTTGGAAATTATCAAAGTAAAAAATTACTTAACTCTATTTGTACCTTTTTTAAATAAAATATATAAATATGCTTGGAAATCAGCCCCAAACAGACTGTTAGAAGCTACATTTAAAAACTCAGGTTTAAGAAGATTAAAAACAACAACAACAACATCAACAACACCAAAAAACAAAACTGCCTAGAAGCCCTACCTCCCAGGCTTCATGTCATAAGGGAGAGGAAGATTGTCCTGTGGAAGGTGACAAAGCCAGCCTAAGTAAAAAATAAGTTCTTTTATTACCACAGGGTCCTATACTCCCAGTTTCCTCTTATTTCTTTCCCCCTTAATCACTCAACTCCGGCACCACATCTAGGTTATATCTACACAAGTGCTGCACACTTCAAAAACAACTCCCTTTCAAACTAATTTCTACGGTAACAGCAGCTATTTACAGCCTCCAGGTCTCAGCAAGAAAACCTCAGAAGTTGGTGATCTGCCGGTGTGGCCTATGTTACTATTTGGTGGTCTTGAAGATGCATGTATCTTCAGGTGACAGATCTATTTTCCTACCAACCTGAATTGGATACGTCATGAACAAATTACCACACCTAAAAGGTTGTACCACTAATGTTAAATTAGTACCTCAACTTCTTGTTGAACAGAAAAACAAAACAAAACAAAACAAAAACCCTCACACTCTTTTTAGCTTTATTTGAAATCTCAAAATACCATGGCAAAAAGCAAATCACGCAATCGTAATTTTAGAATATATAGTTCTGTACTAGAGTCCTATTCTGGCTAAGATTCTGATGTAATCCTCTCCCTCCATTTTGATCTTTTTCAATTCTCTGCTTCTTAAAAGACATGAAGTTTTCAATAAATACTTATTAAGTAATTAAGTAAATGAACCTCAAGCAGAGGAGCCAAGATAGCGGAACAGCATGGAAGTTTTTTGTGTCTCACTTTCATGACATACAGCCAGACCAACACTAAACTATCCTGCCCACCTAGAAAACTGATCTGAGGATTAATAAGTGAATGAACCTCTCTAAAAGCTACATGTTAGAGAGGGAAAAAAAAGGAAAGCTACTTCTATATATGTAACGGTCATTTATAAAACTGGATATTTGTTATTCATAGAGCACTTATATTCTGTATTCAATTATTCTATATTCATAGAGATTTTAAGTTTTGTTTTTTTTTTTAACATTTATTTATTTTTGAGACAGAGAGAGACAGAGCATGAACAGGGGAGGGGCAGAGAGAGAGGGAGACACAGAATCTGAAACAGGCTCCAGGCTCTGAGCTGTCAGCACAGAGCCCGACGCGGGGCTTGAACTCACGGACCGTGAGATCATGACCTGAGCCGAAGTCGGACGCTCAACCGACCAAGCCACCCAGGCGCCCCAGATTTTAAGTTTTTAAAGAATTAAAATAAAAAAGAATGCAAGTTATTTTTCAGGTGATTCATAGGATACTTTGAGGATTTAACAATGGCCAAAGAGTATTACTTGGAACACCAGTTAAAACCAAACAATAAAAGGAAGAGAATGGGATAGGGGCTAGGGGTCCGATTAGACAGTACTATGCAGTTTAAAAGTCTGACAATTTACTTCACAGATGTACTGGTTACTTAAAGCAAGGTACCATTGAACTGAATAAAATGATTCCATGTACTTTGATCTATACCCAATAAATTAAGTTTACATTTAGCATACAGAGGTATACCTATTCAACCATAATTGTATTACAGATAAAGAGAAATAATTACTGAGGTAAGTAAGAACTCAAAATTTACTATCACAGGTTAAATATCTAAATTATGTAACATAGTTATTATTTTCAAAAAGCAGCCAAATTTTAGAAGCCTGTAGCAAGATTGGCTCTTTCCTCCTAAACACTCCATTTCCAAACAAATATTATATTATCAAAGTGTGGTGCTATCAGACTCTTCTACCCGCTCACCTTCACATGGGTGCCTACTGGCCTCGCAGCAAACTATGCTCTGAGTCTACAGGGGAATGTTCCTTCCTCCCTCCTAATTGAGTCCAAGTGCCTACATCTCAGACCCAAGAAAGGGGAATTCCAGCAGGAATTATTGACATTATTCCTTTTTCCCCATTTCCCAACTGAACAACAGAACTCTTCAGAATTTCAGGAATTCTCCAATCTACAATCTTCCCTACCTAATCCTTTCCACCCCACCATACTCAACTAACTTTCTCTTTGTTAAAGGAGCTAGGGCAATCCCACTGCAGCGAAGCTATTATCCCTGTCAAAATGATAAAAGGGGTGTGCTCTTGGTACTCCCAGACTGACAGAATATAATTTATCATAGACATAATGTTGTCAATATAAATTTCTTCACATTAAATACGAAGTGGGCTTATAGCTGTTTTGAGAAGCCAATGTTGTTTCTACTTGGAAATATATAAACATATACGTTCATAAAATCTTTGGAAGTAAACCATTTACAAATTATACACTGCCAATACCAGTATGCCCAATATGTCCAACAGAAATGTAACATAAAGTGCACTTGTAATTTTAAGTTTTGTAGTAACCACATATGAAAATAGTAAAAAGGTAAAATTAACTTCAAGAATGCCTTTATTTAACCCAACAAATCCAATATTATCATTTCATCATGTGATCAGTATTAAAAAGTATCAGTAAGATATTTACATTTTTTTACACGAAGTATTCAAAGTCCAGTGTGCATTTTACATCTCAGTTTGAATGAGGCACAGTTTAAGCACTCAATAAGCCAGATATTGCTAGCAGCTACCATACTGGATCACACAGCTCTCTATTACTGTTTTCCATAAACTACATTAAATATCTCCAAAAAAAACTGACTGTAATTTACAATAGTTTTAAGTATATATATTGATCTCAAGTATAGTAAGTGAAATTGTTGAGTTAAATCAACAGTTTTTAATACAGCTCCATGTGGTATGTAAATCATGTAGTTATTTAATATGTATGTTGAGATTTTTTTTTTTTTTAATTTTTTTTTTTCAACGTTTATTTATTTTTGGGACAGAGAGAGACAGAGCATGAACGGGGGAGGGGCAGAGAGAGAGGGAAACACAGATTCAGAAACAGGCTCCAGGCTCTGAGCCATCAGCCCAGAGCCCGACGCGGGGCTCGAACTCACGGACCGCGAGATCGTGACCTGGCTGAAGTCGGACGCTTAACCGACTGCGCCACCCAGGCGCCCCTGTTGAGATTTTTACAATAATAAATCTTTCAAGAATTCAAACGCATTTACACATTTCACCTAAAAGTTGTCACAACAAACCAAAATAATGCAGCACTTCATGCCACAGCATTGGAAATCAAGAAGGAAGATATACCTTCCTCCAAGACAAAATAGGAACAGTAACAGAATTAAAGATAGCTAAATAAAATATTCTGCAGATACACTCTAAAACAAACTCAAATTATACTTGGTAACACTAGTCCAAATTTCATGTATATTATTTTGAAATTAATATTAAGTATATGCCATGGTAATTCTCAGCTGGGAGTTACAGAACAAAGGAGATGAACACTTTTGGATTATTCTATAACATTTGGCATTTCATAAGGATAGATTTAATTTTATAAATGAGAAAAAAACACTTTATAGATCTATGGTTAGTGAATAACAAAAAGACAAGGCCAAAGTAAGTAAAGCACATGACATTCATATAAAATAAACTAACACAAAGTATGTTTAGTTTATAAAGCTGACATTACATTATAAATCTCAACCTATTAGTTATGTTCTAATGCAAGGCTATTTTCAATATTCAGTAATTCTCCACAGTGGTTGTTTTCCTGATCCCTTAACATAAAACAGATATGCCATGAAGCAAAGCCCACAATGAAAAACAATGAAAAACAAGACTTTGTAAGTTAAAAGATTCAGGACAATTACCAAAGAACAGAGAAGATGAAGAGCAAAAGAATAGCTCCCTTGAAGTGGATATTACAAGAACTTCAGAAAGACAGAAATTCAGGAGGGAAAACATATCCTAAATGTAATCCAGTATTACATAATAAACAGAAAGCTTTCCTTCTAACTAAACAGATATGCCTGCTCTAAGTGCCTGCTTTAATATACCTCCTAAAACTACTTCCTATATTCAGGTAACTACTACTATACCTCCTAAAACTACTTCCTATATTCAGGTAACATTTTTAAACAGCTGCACTTCACCTTTCCAGATAGTCCATCATAAACGCAATCAAGATCATCCATAAACGCACCAATCACTCAAACCATAATTCTGATTCATTTTCCACAGAAGTCCTAAATTTCTATTAATGTCAGTCTTCCAGAGTTCTATTACTCCATCTAACTTTCATCCACCATTCTTCACACTCCTTTCTTATCCTTTCCTAGAACTCTTGCCCTATTTGCCCTATGCCTTATCCATATATAATAGCCTTCAAATAACACTACCTATTGTGATCATGCCTTAAACTCAATGGATTCTTTGGCCATTAGGATACTCTGTATAGTTCTGTGCAATATATACCAGTAAAATCACTCATTGCTTCATGTGTTACTAAAAAACTGACAGGGAAAGGAGTTGGAAGTTCAGGTTAGAGGTAACAGCAAAAAATAATGGAAGTCCAAAAAATACATCATCTTCATATTGGCTCAATTCAAGAAGAAAGTAGAAATCATGATCTTCATCCCTAAAAGATTAAAGGAACTTATATTTAACACCCAATGAATTAGTGAGAAAAAACCATGATATTTGCTACTGTTAAAACAAATAAATTAATTGAAGAGAGGAGACTGAAGAAAAGGTCATTTTCTAAATAGCAATAGAAAAGTTGAATAATTACATAATAATACACAGGAGGATCACAGTTTCTGGAGATTATGAAAAAGAAACCATTACCAGTAATATTCGCAATAAGGTATTTTCAGTTCTCCAGCCAGTCATTATGAAAAGGTAGCATACAGTCTTGATATTTCATAACCTAGTCTGAGGGGAGGGAGGGAGATTATTTTTAAACTCTCCTTGGCCAAACTGAGGAAGGAAAATTTCCACCTGGATCCATGTTAACACCATAATATTCAATGGAGGGTGAAGTAACTATTTGAAAACAAAGATTATTGAGTTTATTTCATTTCTGGATCTCAAGTAAACTTTTGAAAAGTCAAAACATAGGACCCAAGTTAAGAAAGAGTATAAAAAGAAAGAGAAAGAGTATAAAAAGAAAGAGTAAAAAAATCCCAGGGCATCCACTCAGCAACTTTTAACTCCTCAGATCTGTTATCGTTCCCACATCATTCTCTCCTCAAAAACAAGTTAATTTTTAAAATTCATTGAAGAGAATGGCTAATTACATTTTTTTAAGCCCTCAAAGCAGTTCTGTTTTATTTTCAATTAAACTTAGTTCAAATTGCTCTCCAGCATTTATTTTATGCCTTTCTGTTTAACCACATATAATAGAGTGTTATGGAATGAATTGTGTCCACCCTTAAGATACATTAAAACACCCAGAACCTGCTAATGTGGCCTCATTTGGAAATAAGGTCCGTGCAAATGTAATCAAAAGATGAGGTCGTGCTGAATTAGGGTGGGCCCTAAATCCAGTGACAGGTGTTCTTATAAGGGGAATGAGAGATCTGAAGACACTGGGGAGAACCAAAGAAAGCCATGTAAAAGAGGATTGCTGGTAACCACCAGAAGCTAGAAGAGGCAAGGCAGGACAATTCATTCGTAGAGCCTCTGAAGACAGCATGGCCCTGTAGACCCCTTGACTTTGGATTTGTGGTCTCCAAAACCATAAGTAAATGTATTTCTATTGTTTTAAGCCACCCAGTGTGTGGTAATTGGTTATGGAAGCCCCAGAAAATGAACACAGGGAAATACGGGTTAATGTTTCTGAACCTGCTTTACTTGTACACTAGGGGTTGAACAATAAGTAAATGGATGGTAGGTGGTGGGAGGTATCTCACTGTTGGGAGAGAGAAGTTATATACAGACAAGCAAGGAAAAGGCTAAAATAAGCTCTACTTTACTGAATTAGAGTCAAGAGATATCAGCATGAAACATATGTTTATCTTAATATAAATACTGATGAATACACACAGAAACAATTATAGATATGTGTGTATACACAAGTTGGTAGACATACCTGCATAGCCTAGCTCTGTCCTCTGGGACAGCCTAGAAGCCATGACACCCCAGCAGTAACAAGCATTCCCAGCACCCAGATACTGATTTCTAAATACCATTCTCCAATAAAAGGAACCAGAGCTCCTTGAAGAAATCACTGATTCCAGGGTGAGGGTAGAGAAAATATAAGACGAGCATGGGACACTTTATAGTACCCCAAATTAGGAAATGCTCAAAAACAAAAGGATGGGTGTGGGGCAGAAAGTGTCACAGGACCCAACATGAAAGAGTTCCTAATGGAACAAAGCTGTAATAATTTGAGCAACAAAATAAATATTATTGAATAATAACCCCAAAAAATAAAATATATATGCATAGTCCATACTGATATAAATGAGGGAGATAAGGATGAATCTTTCTTATAAAAGAATTTCAATTTGGGGCACCTGGGTGGCTCAGTCCATTAACTGCCCAGCTCTTGATCTCAGCTCAAGTCTTGATCTCAATGTCGTGAGTTTAAGCCCCACATTGGGTTCCATGTTGGACATGATGCCTACCTTAAAAAAAAAAAAAAAACAAAACTAATTCCAAATTATATACATATTTTCCCCTCCGGGATATAGAACTCAGTACCCCACAACCACTTTATGTTTGGGCTGGACTTAGTGATTTGCTTCCAAAGAATAGAATATGAAAGGGCAAAATAATAGTTTTATAGTGGAGAAACCCAGAAAACACATTTTAACCAAGAGATCAAGGTTAACATCACCACTGGTATCAGATAAATATCATGTACCCCCTGACATATGACACTTTCATCTCTGTACTCTTCTTCCCAAAAAGCATAATCTCAATGTAATCATGAGAAAATATCAAACAAAGCCACTTTGAGGGGCATTCTATAAAATACCAGTGTTCCTCAACACTCTTAAGGTTATGAAAAAAGGAAAGCATGAGAAATTGTAACAGACCAAAGAAGATTAAGGGAGACATTACAACTAAAAGTAATATGGTATCCTGAATAGGAACTAGGAGCAGGAGAACATTAATAAAAAACTGGTAAATTCTAATAAAGTCTGAAGCTTAATTTAAAAAAAAAGTAGGTATAATACATGAGCCCACATTGATACAAACAAGTGAATAAATAAATGGAATAGAAAGGACAAATAAATTTTAAAGAATAATTCTAAATATTAAATTCAGGTACTTCCTCTTCTAGGAGGTGGAGTTTAATACTCCCCTAAGACTGCATCCAAATAACATAATACAGTAGAAAGCAGAAGGGGTGCCTGGGTGGTTCAGTTGGTTAAATGTCTTGACTCTTGATTTTGGCTCAGGTCATGATCTCATGGTTCATGGGATGGAGCCCACAGGCTCTGCACTGACAGCACAGAGGCTGCTTGGTGTTCTCTCCCTCTCCCTCTCTCTTTGCCCCTCCCCCCCCCACATTTGCATGCAAGCTCATGCTCTCTCTCAAAATAAAGAAATAAACTTGAAAAAAAAAAAGTGGAAGAGTTACTATACAGTGGAGAAACCTGGCAATCCAGGTACTACCAGTTCCTGGACCTTAATGAGGACTTTTAATAATATATACTATATTATTACAGCTTGCTAATATATATACAGCTTGCTCCTGAATTTCTGTTGCTAGTTTAGGATTCAACTCTTTGGGATCTGCTAGAAAAATTTACTTGTTCTGAATTATAGCTCCCAGAATTTCACTCTTGTTTTGTCTTGTTCTCCTTGTCACCATAGTGTTATTTGTTTTTCCCCGAGTTTCAGAGGGATTTCAGAAAGGAGTTAGGTAAATTAAAGGACAGTATTCAACTTGTTGTCTTAAGGTAGAGTCCTGCTTGAATTTCTAGGTTTGCACATATAAAGCTACCTAATTATTTTAACTGGATACACAGTGAAATATTTAACCATGTCCCTATTAATATACTTAAAGTTGTCTCTAAACTTTTACTAAACAGTGCTACAGTGACTATATTTGTATGTATGATCTTTGTTCACCTGTCTGTGTGCTAAATCAAGAATATTTATACTTTACCTAGGATATTTACAGGTAATTGACCTCTTTGTGTCTCACTTCCTCCATTAGATGGTTATTGTGAGGATTAAATGAATTATTGTGTAAAGTACCTAAGACATAGTAACAGCTAGAAAGTTGTTAGTTATCACTGCCAAGTTTTCCTCTATAAAGGCTGAATATATGTATTAGTTATGAGAGTACTACTTTTCCCAGCTACGCTCAGACTCTGGATATTAGAGTCTATTTTGGGGGGAAAGGGACTATTTCCCCCGTTCCTGAAAAGCAGTATCCCATCATCCAGACTTTTATTTCACTATGACTTTGTTCATCTTTTTGATGCTTATTGGGCATCTGTACTTTTCCCATGAATTGTTTACTTTTTATCTATAAAATATTTAAAATTATACAACATTTTGAATTTTACTTTATTTTTTTTATTTTTATTTTATTTTTTTCAACATTTACTTATTTTTGGGACAGAGAGAGACAGAGCATGAACGCGGGAGGGGCAGAGAGAGAGGGAGACACAGAATCGGAAGCAGGCTCCAGGCTCCGAGCCATCAGCCCAGAGCCCGACGCGGGGCTCAAACTCACGGACCGCGAGATCGTGACCTGGCTGAAGTCGGACGCTTAACCGACTGCGCCACCCAGGCGCCCCTAACATTTTGAATTTTATAAATGAATACCTATTTGGGGACATTGTCCTTATTTGTAGAAGCTCTTTAAATAACATGAATTATTATTTCCATGTAGTTTTATTTCAAATATTTATTCCCAGTGTGTCATTTCTTAAATTTACTATCTTTTATCAGTGTTCATTCAAAACTTTTGAATTTTCATTAAATCAAATAAACGTGTCTTTAAGAAGTACTTAAGTTGATGGGGCGCGCGGCCAGGTGGCTCAGTCGGTTAAGCATCCTACTCCAGGCTCAGATCATGATCTCACAGTTCATGGGTTCGAGCCCTGCATCGGGCTCTGTGCTGACAGCTCAGAGCCTGGAGTCTGCTTCAGATTCTGTGTCTCCCTCTCTCTCTGACCCTCTCCCACTCACACTCTGTGTCTCTCTCTCTCAAAAATAAATAAACATTAAAAAAAATTTTTTTGAATACTTAAGTTGATACGTTTGCTAGAAAAATATATATATAACAGATATTCAAGCCTTTTATTTTATTCCAACTTGTGATTTGGCTCATCTGTTGTAAACTGGTAAGGCTTTTATTCATTCTGTGTGTTCCTTCTAATACATCAAAACATATCCCCCATCCCCCACCCAAAGAAGTCTATTTTACTCTTAAATGCCCAGGAGGTCAAACCCAGTCCCAATCTTATCTCAACATTTGAATGTCTGAACGTCCTTGGAGAAAAGGCAATTCTAGGAGGTGATGTGGACTAGGTCATGTGATTCATTTACAATGAAAATTAATTTTTTAAAGAAATCCAATATAAATAAGACAAAAAAAAAAACAGAAAGCAAATCACAAACATATATGGAATGATCCAGTTTTAGTTTTATTTTAAAACTTGTGTGTAGGTGAATAAATGTACACAAAAGATCTGGAAGAATATGGAACACACTGATAGTATCTGTTACCTTTGAAAATAAAGCAAGAATTAAAGAAGGGAAAATAAAGGGAGATTTCACTTTTTGTTCTATTTAATACTATATAGGTTCAAATTTTTCAAAGACCACAAATGTAATGATATTTGAAATACAAATTTGTTTTTAAAATTATGTTCACCTTTATGCTTTTTTAAATGTGTGTTTATTACTTTTTTAAAAAAATTGGCGAAGTAGAAGAAATACACAGAATAACTGACACTAAGGAAAAGTTGTATAACCTTTTTTAGTTCTTTTTCTGTTTGTTTTTTTTTAAGTTTATTTATTTATTTTGAGAGACAGAGTGGGGGAGGGCCAGAGAGAAAAGGAGAGAGAGAACCCCAAGCAGGCTCTACACCAGCAGCCCAGAGCCCGATGTGGGGAAAGACTTGAATTCACGACTGCACGATCATGACTAAACCAAGAGTCAGACATTTAACTGACTGAGTTATCCAGGTGCCCCTCTCTTTGTTTTTCATTTATATCTGTCTCACAGATTTTCTGGTTCAAGATTACTGTCTGAGCACACAAAGTTATATTCTCTCCCTTTCAAGGCTCAACAAAATGACAGTAGAAACTCATGGCAATGAAAATTACAGGACCATCAGAGAAAAAATTGCAAGAAAATCCTAGAAGGTGGAAAATAAAGGGCTAATTATTGAAGCAGAACAGAATACATGGCATAAAATACAAGTCTGGAAATGTAGCACAGGGCGTTCATTTAGGAGAACATCAAAGAGGGTGTAACCTCAGAAATATCAGGTACAAAAGCAGGCTAAAAACAGGAACCTTAACTGAAAATCTATATATGCACTGTTTTGTTGAACAAAATTGAGCATCCAGTAAATACCAGTTCCTATTCTATGACAGAATAAACAAACCCAAAATAAAGCAAGGGTGTGGGTACAAAACTGTGAGGGTGGCAGTAGAAGCAACACTGTTTTAGATAAGCCAGCTGGTAAACTTCCTAAGACAGAGAAATCTGCAGAAAGAGACACAAAAAAGAGATCAAGGAAGGAGAACACAAATCGTTTTAAAATCAATGATGGTAATGCAAAGAACTGCACTAAGCAATTTAAAAGTCATGCTGTTAAATCTTCATAATACATAAAAACAAGTTATCTCCAAATGAGAGATGAAAAATATAAGGCTGAAATGAGAAATTTTTCAAGGTTGCAAAGATAATTACATGACAACAGGTTTAAACACAGTGTAAGCTCTTAACTACCATATTAGTAAGAGCAGTCATTAAATCTTTTGGGAATTAATTTACTCATTTATATAATGGTCTAATTAATTATATTTTCTCTAAAGACCCATCCAATTCTAACACTATGACTACTACCAAAAGAAAATAATCCTACTTATCATTTACGGCTTAAGATAACAGACCATTAGTATGCTGAAAGCTTGAAAAAAGTCTCTATAATGGGACATTTTCTTTAATACTTCAGGAATATCACCAGCCTCCCTCTGAAGGACTCTAAAATAAATGTCAGTAGTAGTACATGTAGAATACTATACTAAAATGTTATTTCAGATCAATCAAGTAAAAAAACTCCACTAGACAACTGCCAATATACCCTGTCAATTTCACTTCAAGAGACAAAAATATGAATAAAACCTAAACAGACTTACAGTAAAATCAACAGTTCTAAGAGTATCCATTTATAAACCAAATAAGGCTGTGAAAACAGGATATAAAATCTTATATTTAGGGAACATAAAAAAGAAAGTTAAAGAAATAGAGGCACCATATACTTATATTAATGTTTCAATTTAACAAAAGAATACTTGTCTTACAATTACTATTTTTTACAATTCACACTCCTATTTTTCTGCCCCTTCACCACCTTGTATATATTTCCTTCCTTTCCTTGAGTTGTATGTTTTAAATAGTCAACTAACAACAGATGCAAGACCATAATGAAATCAATATTCAATGCAACTACTAGCAAAGTTATGGCAAACAGTAATAGTTAAGATTTTTATTAACATCTGTGAGAAAACACTGGTGAGATAATGGAAAGGACACACTCTTCCCTATATTTACTACTAAACGCAACTAAAAGCCCTAGACATTATATGTAAAACAAACATAAGACTAAAAGTTGGAGAAAATATGGCAGACCAGCTAAGAAACTCAGGACGCAAAGAACGAGACAGTGAGTTCCTTGAGTTTTCTTTTTGCCACCCAGCTTTGGAGCTGAAAACAAACAAACAAACAGCCACCCAAAAGAACCATGGGAATGGCCCAAAAAAGTCCCAGAAAAACCTGTTCTCCCTAGCCAATGGACCAGGGAAGAGGAAGCCTAAAATGACAGAAATTTTCCAGACAGTAAACACTCTTCTCTAGCCAAACACCATACAAAAAACTGCAGCCCTACTTCCATTCACACCAACAAAATAAGTGGAGAGCCTAGACTTCCAATCTTGCCATGCTATAACAAAGTTCTCTAAAATAGCCTCACCAGAGTAATTCCAAAGAAGGCCAAGTAGGGAGACATGATTTTCATCCCTGTCTGGCAGTATGGATAACCACTATGCACATATATATTCTTAGGTTATATCCGAGGGGCCTGCCTAACAGAGAGGCTCGACATTCACCATCTCCCAGCAATACAGAGGTCACACACAAATGGTGTCAGTAATGATGACCTGAAAACCTGGACTTCTACCCGCATCTAGCAGTAACAAGGCACTCCCCTCCAAACTCGTCAGGTATCAACAGAGGCCAAGTGGGGAACCTAGACTTCTAGCTCCATCTGGCAGTAAGGAAGTAGTACCCCTCCTCATTTCACATGCCAGAGCAGTATCTTACAAAATCAGCTAATAGGAAAGGTTTAAACATACTAATAAACATTTAAAATAATTTTATATTACATATACTTATGTGTTTATAATTATAAGACATGTGATAAAAGTATAAATGTAACAATATTTGCCATGTAGTAAATAAATCTAGAATCTCATAACTGTACAAAATAGTCCAAATTTCAGTTGAAAATCATTTGCCATACAAAGAATAAATTCCCAAAATAAATGCAAAAATAAATAAATAGATGTCAACACCAAGATAACAGAATTGTTAAGAACTCTCTGGTAAGGATTTTAAAGAAATCATTATAAAATTGCTTTGACAAACAATACAGGCATGCCTGAAACAAATGACAACAAAGCATCAGCTAAGAAATAAAACACATAAAAATAAATAAATAAATAAATAAATAAATAAATAAATATTTTAGAGCTGAAAAGTACAGTAACAAAAATAGGCTCAGCAGATGGGCTCACCATTAGAATGGAGTGGACCCCCCCCCAAAAAAATCAGTGAACTGGAAGACAAAATAATAAAAAGTACCCAGTCTAAATAACAAATAAAAAATTGTAAAGGGAGGAAAAAAAAGGAACAGAGTATCAGAAGCCTGTAGGACAATAACAAAAGATTTATGATTTGTTCCATCAGAGTCCTGGAAGGAAAGAGGGAAAGACTCAAGTAATCAAAGAAAATAATGGTTGAACACTTCCCAGGTTTGGCAGGAAGTTCAGATTCAAGAGGCTGTACAAATCCCAAATAGGAAAAACCCAAAGAAATCCACCCAAAGACATGTGATACTTAATTTCTAAAGTCTGAAGACAAAGAAAATAATTTTTAGAGTAGCCAGAGGAAAATGACAAGAGATCTGCCATCAGACCATGGAGGCCAGAAAGAAATGGCACAATACGTTTCAAGTACTAAAAAAAAAAAAAAAGTCAAACTAGAATTGAATACCCAATGAAATTATCCTTCAGGAATCAAGGGAAAATCAAGACATTCTCAGTTGAAAAGAAATTCACGTAATTTGTATCCTAAAAAAATGGCTAAACCAAAAGGAAACAATAAAAAGAACCTTAAAATATAAAGGAAAAAATAACATAGAAAAGCAAATATAGGCTGTCTGTTTGCTCTTGAGTTTCCTAAATTATGTTTGATGGTTGAAGTAAATATTATGACACTAATATAGTTATTAATATATAAAGAGATAATATTTTAAACAATTCTACTATAAGTGGGGGATGGTAAAAGGATTCTATACTCCACTCAAACTGTTAAAGTAAGTTATTTACATTACATATATATATATACACACATATACCTAGAGCAATCACTAGAAGAGCTATACAAAGAGAGACACTTAAAAATACTAAAGGGGCACCTGAGGGGTTCAGTCGGCTAGCTGTCTGACTCATGATCTCATAGTTCATGGGTTCGAGCTTCACACTGAGCTCCATGCTGATAGCGCAGAGCCTGCTTGGGAGTCTCAATCTCCCTCTCTCTCTGCCCCTCCCCGTTCACATGTGCACATGCACATGCACACACATTCTAATAAAGTTTTTTAAAAAATACTTTAGATAAATCCAAGTGGAATTCTAAAAATGTTCCAGCAATGCATAGGAAAGCAGGAATATGAAAAAAGAAAAAGGACAGATAACTTAAGTATCAATAAATCAATAATTCCATTAAATGTAAATGGCCTAAATATACCAATTAAAAGACTGAGATCAGCAGAGTGAATTGTAACTCATGACCCAACTGTATGTTGTCATAAGTAACTTCAACTATAATGATACAGATGGTTGAAAGTAAAAAAATGGAAAGCATTTACCATTTAAACATTAATCAAAGGAAAGCCACAGCACCTATATAAATATCAGATAAAGCAGACTTCAGTACAAAAAAATTACCAGAGACAGGATTACTATATAATGATAAAAGGGCCAATCCACCAAGAATACATAGAAATCCTAAATGTATATGCACCAAGCACCAGAACTACAATATATGAAACAAAAATTTAAAGAACCAACCAAAGTATACAAATCCGCAATTATAGTTGAGACTTTAAAAATCTGCTCTCTCAACAACTGGCTGAATAGCTTCATAGAAAATCAAAGATATAGAAAAAAACACCACTACCAACATGACCTAATCAATATTTATAGAACATTTAACCCAACAACAACAAAATACACATTCTTTTCAAGTGCCCACAGAAGATATACAAAATAAACATATGCTAAGACCTAAAAGAAACCTCAAAAAATTTAAAAGAATTGAAATCAGATGTTCTGACCACAACGCAATCAAACTTGAATTAATAAGAAAAAGATGGCAGAAAACACCAAACACTTTGAAACTAAACAACATACTACTAGATAACTAAGGTCAAAAGGAAGTCTCAAGGTAAATTAAGAAAATACAATAAACTAAATGAGAACACAGCATATCAAAATTTGTGGGACAAAGCTAAAACAGTACTCAGAAAAAATTATAGGGGCGCCTGGGTGGCGCAGTCGGTTAAGCGACCGACTTCAGCCAGGTCACGATCTTGCAGTCCGTGGGTTCGAGCCCCGCGTCGGGCTCTGGGCTGATGGCTCAGAGCCTGGAGCCTGTTTTCGATTCTGTGTCTCCCTCTCTCTCTCTGCCCCTCGCCCGTTCATGCTCTGTCTCTCTCTGTCCCAAAAATAAATAAAAACGTTGAAAAAAAAAATTAAAAAAAAAAAAAAAAAAAGAAAAAATTATAGCACCAAATGCATACATCTAAAAGAGGGAAAGTTTCAAATCACTAACCAGATTAATCTCCCACCTTAAGAATTTAGAAAAGAAGTCAAATAAACCCAAAGCAAAAGGAAATAAATTAATAAATAGCAGAAATCACTGAACTGAATTAATGAAAGAAAGAACTAATCCTTTGAAAAGATCAATAAAACCGACAAATTGCTACCAAGACTAAAAAAGAAAAAAGAAAAGATAACACAAATTAACAATACCAGAAATGGAACAAGGGATATCACTACAGAGGCTGCAGACATCAAGAGATAATAAGGAAAAGCTATGAACAACTCTATACACATAAATTTGACAACTAAGAGAAAACAGACCATTTCCCTTGGGGTTGAGCAGGTACTATCATAATTTATTCAATTTCAAAGAGATAATTTGAATAACCCTATAACTATTAAGGAAACTGAATTCATTATTTTAAAACTATGAAAAAAGAAATCTCTAGGCTCAGATTATTTCACTGAAGAGTGCTACCAAACATCTACAGAATATCATTCCATACATTTCTCTTCCAGAAAATAGGAGAGAATACTTTCCAATTCATTTTATAAAGCTAGTATTATCCTGACATCAAAACAGGATAAGACAGTTCCTTCAAAAAAGAAAACTACAGAC
The DNA here is from genome assembly GCF_016509475.1 of Prionailurus bengalensis. Taxonomy (NCBI): domain Eukaryota; kingdom Metazoa; phylum Chordata; class Mammalia; order Carnivora; family Felidae; genus Prionailurus; species Prionailurus bengalensis. The sequence continues at coordinate 106,940,415 of NC_057349.1, forward strand.
AAATATCTCTATGGGTACACAGAAAAATTCCTTAACAAAATACAAATAGAATTCAGCAATATATGTAAAGAATTATACATTATGACCAAGTGAAGTTTATTTCAGGGATGGAAAGCTGGCTCACCATTTGAAAAATCAAGCAATAAAACTTGCCACCATATCAACAAGCTAAAGAAGAATATCATTTATCAAGTGATGTAGACAAAGCATTTGCAAAATCTAATACCCATTCATAAAAAAAAAAAAAAATTTCAGCAATTTGAGGGAAACTTCCTCAAACTGATAAATGGCATCTACAAAAAACCTACAACTAACAGTTGTTACACAGCTACTTAACAGTGGAAGACTGTTAAGCACTTTATCTGTAAGATCAGGAAAAAGACAAGAACGTCTAGTCCTACTACTCATCTTCAACACTGTTCTGGATGGTCTGGTCACTGCAATAAGTGAAGGAAAGGAAATAAAAGGCATATAGATTGGAAAGGAAGAAAATCCCTATTTACTAATGGCATGATTGTGCATAGAGTAAATCCCAAGAAATCTACCAAAAAAAAAAAAAATAACCTCGTAGAACTAAAAAGTGAGTTCAGCAATGTCACAAAATAAATATACAAAAATCAAATTTACTTCTATTGTAGTAACAACATATGGACACCAAAATTGGAAATACAATGCCACTGACAATCACTCAAAAAAAAAACAAATGAAATATTCAGGTATAAATCTAACAAAACATGTTCAACATTGGTGAGTAAAGTTAAAATCTAAATAAATGGAGAACTATACCACGTTAATGGACTAGAAAACTGAAGAGAGTAAATATGTCAATTCTGCCCAAAGTGATATATAGATAACACAATTCCTATAAAATTCTCAGCAAAATTTTTGGTACATATAGACCAAATTATTAAAACATATAGAAAAGCAAAGGAATGAAGACAGCAAAAACTGTTCTGAAAAAGAATAAAATGGGAATAATTATTCTACCCAATTTCAAGACTTATTGGGCAGAGAACATGAACTTCAATCTTAGTTGTACGAAAAGATTAAGTCACCATGTTTCGGTTTTCAGCATCTTGTACATTCTAAGACAGGTTTGACCCTTGTCTGGCTCCAAAGAGGTAACCTCTAAACTCTTGGAATATCCTGCTTAATAAGAGTGTCTTTGTTTACCTGGGGACCTTGGGTTGCTTCATATGGTCTATGCTAATAATGCGATTTATGGTGGAAGGGTTGAATCATGTGATACCAGCTTGACCTCTCAAGGACTACAGAGTAAGATAATCCACACATGGAGTCAACCATGCCAACATAACCAAACCATAATAAAAATCCTGGACACCAAGGCTTGGGTGGACCTTGCCTGGTTAGCAAAACTCTGTATGTGCTGTCACAAATCACTGCTGGGAGAATTAAGCAGACACAATTCCAATGGGAGAAGACAATGCAAGTTTGGGCGTAGTGTCTCCTAGATCCTGCCCTTTGCTTCTTTCTCTATGGCTGATTCCATTAGTATGACAGCTCTTCTGAGTTCTGTGATTCCTTAAAGCAAATCACTGGTATGAAGGGTGGTCTTGGAGACACCCAAACATACTTACTTTATAAAAATTTAACTCAAAAATGGATCATGGAATTAAATGGAAAAGAAAAAATGATAAAAATTTAAGAAAAAAATTAAGAGAATATCTTCAAGATCTGGGACTAGGCAAAGAGTTCTTAGACTTGACCCTATAAGCAAAATCCATATAGAAAAAAAACCCGCTAAACATCCAATTTTATGTTTATGCAAAAGACACTTTTAGAGAATAAAAAGACAAGCTACAGAGTGGAAGAATATATTTGCAAACCATATAGCCAACAAAGGGTTAGTATCCGAAATACATAAAGAACTCTCAAAACTCAACAGTAAAATAAAGGAAATAATCTGATTAAAACATGGGCAAAAGACATGAAGAAACATACCAACAAAGAGAATAGAGATGGAAAATAAGCATGTGAAGAAATTGTCCAACATTATTAATCTTGAAGGAAATGAAAATTAAAACCACAGTGATACCACTACATTCTCATCAGAAAGGCCAGAATTTAAAAACCACCAAGGTTGAAAACCAAGGTCCCCAGGTAAACAAAGACACTCTTATTAAGCAGGATATTCCAAGAGTTTAGAGGTTACCTCTTTGGAGCCAGACAAGGGTCAAACCTGTCTTAGAATGTACAAGATGCTGAAAACCGAAACATGGTGACTTAATCTTTTCGTACAACTAAGATTGAAGTTCATTTTTTTTGCCCAATGCAGGGCACTTGGGTGGCTCAGTCAGTTGTGTCTGACTTCAGCCCAGGTCATGCTCTCATGGTTCGTGGGTTCGAGCCCCATGTCAAGCTCTGTGCTAACAGCTCAGAGTCTGGAGCCTGCTTCAAATTCTGTATCTCCCTCTTTCTTTGCCCCTCCCCCATTTGCGTGCACGCGCACTCTCTCTCTCTCTCTCTCTCTCAAAAGTAAATAAAACAGGAAAACCATAAGAGACTCTTAAATACTGAGAGCAAACTGAGGGTTGATGGGGGTTGGGGAGAGGGGAAAGTGAGTGATGGGCATTGAGGAGGGCACCTGTTGGGATGAGCACTGGGTATTGTATGGAAACCAATTTGACAATAAATGATATTTAATATAAAAAAACATTAAAAAATATTAAAATAAAAATACTTTAAAAAAAACCCACCAATACTAGCTAGAATGAAAAAAAAACTAGATCCTTCACGATGATCCATGAAATGGAAATGAAATAATCACTCTGAAAAACAGTGTGACAATTTCTTTAAAAACTAAACATACAACTTCCATACAACCAGCAACTTCATTCCTAAATGTTTACCACAGAGAAATTAAGACATATGTTTATACCAAAACCTGCACATGAATGCTTATAGCAGCTTTATTCCCAATAGTTGAAACTGAAAAGTATCTTTCAGTGGGTAAATGGTGAAGCAAAATGTGGTCTATCTAATGCCACCAATGCCAAATACTACTTAGCAATAAACTATTGACATACACAACAACCTGAATGAATCTTAAAAAAAAGAAAAATTAAAGGGTTACATACTGTATGATTCCTCTTATACAGCATTCTTGAAATGAAATTAGTGAGAATAGATTAGTGGATTCCAAGAGTTAAGGGAGATGGGGGAGCATGAGCAACACGAAGTATACACTGCAGTGATAGAAATGTTCTGTATTTTGACTGTATCAATATCCTGGTTGTGATACCATAGTGTAGAGTTTTGCAAGATATTACCATGGGTGGGGGTTGGAGGTACTGAATAAAGAATGCATAAAATCTCTGCACTATCTCTTAAAATTGGATGTGAATCTACAATTATCTCAAAATAAATAGTTTAAAAGTGAATGAGGGAAAAACTAATATGATCAGAGAAAGAATTTTGATATATAACAACACTGAACATTATTAAATATTCAAACACTACTTTATAATTTCTTATTTTAGAACAACAAAATACATCCCTTAAATGTTCTCAATGACAACCATTCTGAAGGCTCATGTCTAAACACTCAGAATTTCCGCTCACCTTCCACGCTGTCAGAACAAGAAGTTCCAATGCCGGTGTCACCACTGTCAGAAGTTATACTATGTCTCCTGATATGATTATTTCGATGGTTGGATGGAACAGCTGTGGCCTGCCACAATGACTCATTACCAGGTAACCATGCTGATGAGGAATAATCTGGGCCTACAAAGGAAAATATGCAAATGTTAGCATATTTACATGTCTAAGAGTAGACAGATCTTTTTTGACCTTAGAAAAAATACACATAAACTAAAAAAAAAAAGAAAAAAAAAAAGGTTATTTTTTGTCCCAAATAATTAAAATAGATCAGTGATATCTAAGATTCATCAAATCAACTTACATATCATACACCTAAAAATTCAATGCTGATTTAGCAGCTTCCTCTGCTGAAGGACTCTGATTTCCCCTTACAGGTATTGAACTTTTAATTAAACACGTACTGCTGCCTTGTTAAAACTTTCAAATCAGGGGGTGTTTGGGTGGCTCAGTTGGTTGAGCATCCTACTTCTGCTCATACTTTGTGAGCTGGTGCCCCACTTTGAGTTTTGTGCAATTAGCACAGAGCCTGCTTCAAATTCTCTGTCTCCCTCTCTCTGCCCCTCTCCCACTCATGCTCTCTCTCTCAAAATAAATAAACATTAAAAAAATAATAAAATAAAATGTCAAATTGGGATGCCTGGGTGGCTCAGTCAATTGAGCATCTGACTCGATTTCAGCTCAGGTCACAATCCCAGGGTGGTGGGATCAAGCCTCACATGTGGCTTTGTACTGAGCGTGGCACCTACTTAGGATTCTCTCTCTCTTCCTCTACCCCGATACCCCGCTCACAGTCTCTCTAAAATTAAAAATAAAAAAATAAAATAAAATAAAATGTCAAATGTATCTATCTGTCTATAAATGCCAGCACTCTGCTCTGGAATATTTGATATGCAGGCATCTATCATTCCACACAGAGGCATTAGCTGAGAATGGAGGTCCAGGGAAAGCCTAATTGAATCATACCGCATGATAATTTAAGTGCAATATGCTAATGGAAAATAAATCTTTTTTTTTTCTATTATATACTTATCACTTAACATTTAAAATTATCGTGTATTTATTTCTTTAGTTATATTTTGGTAAAAGTTAAACACCATAACATCTTGGCTCTCTGTTCTATTTTCCCTTGAGTTATATTAAATCTCTATTTTTTAGCTAACATCACTTTTCAATGTTCTCTCAGTCTTTATTTTTACTTATCTTTTCCATTTTTAATTTTTATTTGCCTTTTGTGGTTTCATCCTTCATTTTACTTTTCTGCATACTTCATTAATTAGTATCCATTACAATGCCACACAAAGTATATCTGTGAACCAGTACCAGTCTGTGAACTATTTATTACTAGTTTACAAAAGTTAGTATGATCTGAAAGAGCAATTTTAAATCTGTTGAATTTTATATAAAAGCTATAGGGGCGCCTGGGTGGCGCAGTCGGTTAAGCGTCCGACTTCAGCCAGGTCACGATCTCGCGGTCCGTGAGTTCGAGCCCCGCGTCAGGCTGTGGGCTGATGGCTCAGAGCCTGGAGCCTGTTTCCGATTCTGTGTCTCCCTCTCTCTCTGCCCCTCCCCCGTTCATGCTCTGTCTCTCTCTGTCCCAAAAATAAATAAACGTTGAAAAAAAAAAGCAAAAAAAAAAAAAAAAGCTATAGAAGCACATATCTTTATGAATGGCTAACACAGTGATTCTCAAATTGGAGCCTGAAGACTTGTGGAAGTTAACAAGTTCTATATAAGAATTTGGGGCTTTCATTTCAATGCATCCTTAAAAAATTAATAAGCACATTATAGATGATCTGAGTAATTTTAATGCCCACATTTGTGTTTCATGTTCACGAGTACAGCTACTTCTAAGTAAAGAGCAAATAACACATGGGGCACTTATCATGATATGAAACAAGACATCTTCACAGAATTACAAACTGGCACAGTATTGAAACTGGCACCCAAGTGCCCTTTAGTAGTCTTTAGAAAAAATAAAGTTTTTAAATTTCAACATAAGGATCACAGAAAGATAAACATGTCCATAAAATGAATTAAATCATTTTACCACACCTTCAGGATAGCCATTCTTTATATTAATATTAAAAAATCAAAATTCATAAACAGATTAATAATAAAACCAGAACTGAAGCTGGTTTCTACCAATATTAATTCCAACATTAAATCTTTAGTTTTAATAAAACATTATGTCATGTTAATATTAGTTTGAATTTCTATTTACATGTAATTTATAAATTAAATGTTTTGGTTTCATAGATGTATAAAACAAATAAGTAGCCTTGAAAACCATATACATTTAAACTAACTAAAAATTTAAAATATTGACCAGAGACACTTCTACAAGCTTTGATGTCCAGAACAACCACTTAAAACTTTGTAGGTTCCAGACCTCTCTCTGAATGGGACTTACTTTAATTCACTTAATTAATTACTCACCTATAAAAGCACCAAGTGAAAGTATTCTGTAACCAGGCCTGTTCTCTGATCTGCCTATAATCTATACCAAAATGTTTGCTTCAATCGGCTCCTCAGGTAATATCCCCTGTATATGAACTCAAAGTCCTGTCTAAACCATTATCAAAAAGGGTAACCAGTCCACTACTTTCTCTCCCATATGCAAACCTATTGGAGAAATATTTTTCAGAAATACCCAGCAAATAGCATAAATAGGCTGGGAGTACATGTAAATGCCAAATAAAGATATGAAACAATGTCCAATCTTACTAACCAAGAAATTAAAAAATAAAGGTTTAGATTTTTAAAATTATAGTTGTTCCTTGAACAACAATGGGTCTGAACTGAACGACTCCCCTTATATGTGGAGTTTTTTAAGTAAACATATCAGAAAACTTCCTGGAGATTTGTGACAGTATGAAAAAACTTGCAGACACACCAAGTAGCCTAGAAATAACAAAAAAACTTAAGAAAAAGTTAGGTTTGTCATGAACACATAAAATGTATGTAGATGCTAGTCCTAATTTATCATTTACTCCCATAAAATATATAAAAATCCTATTACAAAAAGTTACAATTTATCAAAACTTACATAAACACTTCCACACCATACATGGTGCCATTCAAAGAGAAATGTAAATAAATGCAAAGATGTAATAATAAATCATACCTGCATAAAATTAACTGTAGTGCACAGTATACTGCTGTAATGATTTTACAGCCACTTCTTGTTGCTATTGCAGTGAACTCACGTGTTGCGAGCATCCATTTAAAAAGCCACGTGAAGGTAATCATCTCTAGTATGTGTAGCACAATAAACTGATGTCTCATGGATCTCACATAGTTTTCATAGTTCATGTTTTGTGCAATAACATAAACTTTCAACGCCATGGGACCCATATGAAGTATCACTGGTGATGCTAGAAATGCTCCCAAGAAGCAGAAAAGTCAGGACATTAGAAAGAAAAAGGTGAATGCTTGATATGTACTCCCGTTTGAGTACATATAGTTGCTTTCTATTTCTAGATAAATGAATCCAATATCAAGACCATTGTTAAAAGAAAGAAAGAAAGAAAGAAAGAAAGAAAGAAAGAAAGAAAGGAAGGAAGAAAAGGAAATTTGCGAAGCTGTTGCTGCAGCTATACCAGCAGGAGAGCAAAAATATGGGAAACTTTATGAAATTTTTTTTTCTTGATTTGAAAATACAGCTTGTAGGTGGGTGCAAAACTGCCATAAGAATGGCCTACCTATAGACTCTAGATTGATTTTAGAAAAAGCAAAGTCTCATTACAGTACATGACAACTTAAGGCAAAGGAAGGTGAAGGATATAAAACTGAAGAATTTAATACCAGCACAGGATGGTTTGATAATTTGAGAAAGAAGTTTGGCTTTAAAAATGTCAAGATAACAGGAGAAGCGGCTTCTGAGACCAAGAGGCAGCAGAGGAGCTCCCAAACACCATTACAAAAATCACTGACGAGAAAGGATATCTGCCTGAATGGCAGACAAATGTATCCTACTCTGGAAAAAAATTTCCACAAAGGATATTTATTAGTAAGGAAGAGGAACGGGCACCAAATTTAATGCAGGAAGGGATAGGCTGACTCTATTGTTTTGTGCAAATGCAGTCAGGTGTATGATCAGGACTGTCCTTGTCTGTAAAGCTGCTAACCCCCAGGCCTTGAAGGAAAAAGGTAACCATCAGCAGCCAGACTTTTGGTTGTAGAACAGGCTGAACAAGAACGCTTTTTCTAGACTGGTTCCACTGATGCTTTGTCCCTGAAGTCAGGAAGTACCTTGCCAGTAAGGGATTGCTTTTCAAAGCCCTTTTGGTATTGGACAATGCCCCTGACCACCTAGAACCTTATGAGTTGAACACCAAAGATATCAAAGTGGCTTACCTGTCCCTAATACAAGGTCTCTAATTCAGCCTCTAGATCAAGAGGTCATAAGGACCTTTAAGATTCATTTTGCATGGTTCCCTATGGAAAGCATTGAAAACATTATGGAAGAGAACCCCAAAAGAGAGGATATCATAAAAGTCTGGAAGGATTACACCATTTAAGATACCAACATCGTTACAGAAAAAGCTGTGAAAGCCATCGACCCTGAAACAATAAATTCCTGCTGGAGAAAACAGTGTCAAGATGTTACACATAACTTCACAGGATTAACGACAGAGCCAGTCAAAGGAATCGCGAAACAGATGTGGATATGGCAAAATAGGTGGGAAATTAAGGCTTTCAAGATACGGGTCTTGAGGAAATTCAAAAGCAAACAGATACCACAACAGAGAAATTAACAGAAGATGGTTTGATAGAGATGAGTGCTTCTAAACCAATGCCAGACAACGAAAAAGACGACATAGAAGCATTGTCAGAAAACAAACTGACATTAAACAATCTGGCAGAACGGTTCTGATTACTCAAGACAGCTTTGACTTCTTTTACAACATGGCCTTTCCATGATACAAGCACTAAAACTAAGGCAAATGGTAGAAAAGTCACTTGTACTGTATAGAAACATTTTTGAGAAAGCGAAAAAGTCAGACCAAAATTATGATGTATTTATGTAAAGTTATACCAAGTTTGCTTGCCTCTACTGTCTTCCCTTTCACCTCCTCCACCTCTACTACTCCTGAGAAAGCAAGACCCTCCTTTTTTTCCTCCTCCTCCCTATTCAACATGAAACACAACACAGGTGAAGACCTTTATGATGATCCACTTCCACTTAATGAATAGAAATAATCACCATGCCATACAGTTAAAAAATTTACCTGTTGTATGTATGTCTTTGCATGAAAATCCAGTAACTGTAAGGCAAGAACTGTGTGACATGTTTTTATGCCATCATCATCATCACCACCTAAGTATTCACCATGTACAATATCCTGCGCAAAACCTGTATGGTAGTGGATAGCCTATCTTCACATAGGCATAAAATGAGTAATATTTAATACAAAATTAATAATGTGTTGGTTTTCTTACTGTTTTATAACTTTGCTTTCAAAGAATTACATTACCATATAGTATGCCCCTCTCTCTCGTCATTGAAAAAAACTACATATCAGCCTACCACACATAAGTGTTTTTTAAAAATCTAACAGTTTCCAATAATATATTATGAATATGACTATAATTCTGTATGCCATTAAAATGTTACAATGACTCATTCATTAGTGTATAGGCTAGGCTACTGTGGGACAATCATATTACTGCTTCTTCACTTTCAATGCATGACTTGTGTATACCTGTAATATATGAATGTGTTTTTCAGGTTATCTTTTCATTTTTGGTGTCTAGTGTTAGTTAACACATACAACACCTACACAGACTTGTACCATTTAAGACAATATTGATATAGATACTGACAATTCATCTTATACACAGATGATATAAACTTATGGTACTGACAAACATAGTGTAGTACTGCAAATGTATTTTCTCTTATGATTTTAGTAATGCTTTCTTTACCTTACTTTATTGTAAAAATACAGTATATAATACATATAACATATAAAATATGTGTTAATCAGCTGTTTATGCTATCAGTAAAGCTTCCCAGTCAACAGCAAGCTATTGCAGTTAAGTTTTCGAGAGTCAAAAGACTTACACAGATTTTCAATTGCACAGGGGACTGGTGCCCCTAACTCCTGCATTGTTCAAGGTTCAACTGTACTTCTTTAAAAAAAAAAAAAAATTATATTATATGCCTAGAACACTGAAAATAATTAACAAATGTCATGAATAAAACAACATTCTAATCTTTAATTTAGATTGAATTCATTCATTCTGAGGAGAATGCCATGTCTTGTCTCTATTCAAGTCAATCCAGAAGCACAAAGTAGTTAAGCACTAGAAGGGAAATATGCTTACCAGGGGATATAATAAGGAAAACTATCTTACACTATAGTTGTAAAACTCTGCTACTGAAATGGGAACTACTCAATTTCTAGGTACATACTGTGGACTTTTAAAAAAAAAAATTACAATCAGGCTCAGGGATCTCTGACAATAAAGTCTTACCTAGGTCCTATCATATTAAAGCAATTGAATAACTGTAAAATCAGTTTTCTCCAGAACAAAGACAGAAGTACCTTCGTACGCTGGAACTTCTCTTTGAAAATGGTATTTTAAATTTTTTAACATAAATTTCAATTCTTTTAAATAGAATACTGAATGCCCGGGAAAAAGTTACTTAAAATTATTAATATTTATCACACTGGAAATATAAGAAGGTTAGCATCAAGTGAAGAGGTAACCTATTGTTACATTTTCTCTCTGAAGCACTTTTTTAATTGGAAGCAAAAATGCATACAGTATCAAGTCTTCCACAAATGTTGATATACCTATAATTTTCTGCATTTAGAATAACAACCAATCTTACTGAATTTTTTTTTAATTTAGAGAGAGAAAGCGTGTGAGTGGCGGAGAGGGGCAGAGGGAGACGGGGTGGGGGGGCAGGAATCGAAAGCAGACTCCAACGCTCAGCACAGAGCCAAATGCAGGGCTTGATCCCACGACCTTGGGAACATAAGCTGAGCCAAAAGTAAGAGTCAGAAACTCAACCAACTGGGCCACCCAGGTGCCTCTTAATTTTTTTAATGACAACTCTAAGTCAGAAGAAAATAAAAATAACACCACTGACAAAGCATATTTATTTTTACATAAAAAGCTGAATACAAATCATGAACACAAACTGCAGTGTTTCTCAAAATGCAGGTTATCAGTGGATTGAGACCAACCATTTTACATAAAATAAAACAAAACAGAAAATATCAAAGCACACTTACCCTTGTATGATATACGATGCACATGTCTCACCTTTTAACACCTCTGAAATGTTAACAAGTACAAAGTACTTTTACACAAAGTGGCCTTCAACTGCCCCAATACTATCAGTAGAAATCAACATACAACTAAGTTAAAAAGGAATAAATCCAGAGAACACAACAAAAAAGCTATTCGTTAAACACTTAAGAGTAATCAGTTTCTAAAACTGTTCAGTCCATTTTGAAAATACTAAACTGAATTAGATGTCCACCGTCACAGATCACATATTTTGGCTGGACTGCTGCAAGTAATTCCACCCAAGCTATCTCGATCCTACTACCAGAGTTCTCTTCTGAGAATGAAGTACATTTGTCATTCTCTTGCGTATATACATCTGTAGGTTCCTTCCTGCAAACTACTTAAGTTTGGCAAACTTCTTCACCAATTACAGCCCCATTTTCTAATCCTTTGCAACCCCTACCTCCCTTATGCCAGCTGCCCTACAAACACTCTCTAGCCACACAACACTTAATCACTGCCTCCAGACAGTCGAGGTTCTTTAACAACTCCATGCTCTTTTCCTTCTCTACCTTCTTTAAAAGTCCCAGTTCAGAATCTTGTTCTGTCTTCTGATTCCTCCAAGAGGTATTCAGTGGCATTCAATAACTACTACTTTGGGGCGCCTGGGTGGCGCAGTCGGTTAAGCGTCCGACTTCAGCTAGGTCACGATCTCGCGGTCCGTGAGTTCGAGCCCCGCGTCGGGCTCTGGGCTGATGGCTCAGAGCCTGGAGCCTGTTTCCGATTCTGTGTCTCCCTCTCTCTCTGCCCCTCCCCCGTTCATGCTCTGTCTCTCTCTGTCCCAAAAATAAATAAACGTTGAAAAAAAAAAATTAAAAAAAAAAAAACTACTACTTTGTGCTCTCCCAATATATCACTCAAAATTCCAGAACGGGATTTACTAAATTATATTAACCCATTTGTGTAGGACTTTCTTCTCCCTCAGCAAACTAAGAACAGTGAAAGACACCTTTTTTTTTTTTTTTTTTTTTTTTTTTTTGTCTCTAACACAGAGCTCTAGGGCCAGGCAGGGTCTCAATAAACTTAAGTCATTATTACTACTAGGTACCAAATAAATGTTCATGGTATAAAATTAAAATTCTGGAAACATTATAATTAGATCTAAAAAATATTCTTCCTTTTAGAAAAAGGATTAAATAGGGGTGGGGAGGCTTGTTGTCTATTTTAAAATCCAGATTTTTAACTATCCCTTGAGCTAGTTTGCATTTAAGTTCCTAAAGATCAGTAAATATTTTCCGAAACAGCTAAAAAAAATAATAATTATAAGTGGTTTGAGGGGATGACGGCTAAAATACCTAATAAATATGAGAAAACAACCTCCTAGGGCCAAAAAACACAAGTCACAAAAAATTAAAAAGAACATTAAAACATAAAAAAGCATTCACATTAATAGTAACCACACATACACACTGAGAAAAAACCCTCAAACTACACTGGAGAATATCTAGCTAAAATGAACGACACTTAAAATAACAATATTTATGTTCTTCATTGCCATCCTCCAGTCCATCTGAGTACTGTTTGTCTCTAGGGTAACTGACTCTAATAGTCCTAATTTTTTTCTTTTATTACAGAAATAACAGTGTAGCTTAGTGGTAAAGAATGGACTGTGAAACCAGGCTGCCTGGACTCAAGCTCTATTCCACCTCTTATTAGCAGTGAGACCTTGAGTAAGTCACTTACCTAAACTGTACCTCTGTTTCTTCACATGTAAAAAGAGAAAACAAATTAGAGTACCTCTCTTACAGGGTTTTTGTGATAATTGAATAAATATGAAAAAATATTGTTTCTAAAGTGCCAGGCATAAAAACAAACACACAAATCAATGGAACAAAATAAAGGGCCCAGAATTAGGGGCACCTGGATGGCTCAGTCAGTTAAGTGTCCAACTCCTGGTTTCGGCTCAGGTCATCATCTCACAGTTCTTGAGTTCGAGCCCCGCTTCGGGCTCTGTGCTGAGACTATGGAGCCTGCTTCGGATTCTCTCTCTCCCTCTCTCTCTGCCCCTCCCCTGCTCACTCTCTCTCTCTCAAAAATAAATAAATAAACATTAAAAAAAAAAAGGGCCCAGACACAAGCCCACACATATAGGGTATATTAATTTACTACAAAGGAGCCAAGAATATACAATGGGAAAATGATGATCTCTTTCAATACATGATGCTGAGAAAACTGGGCAGCCACATGCCAAAAAATAAAACAGCCCCTATCTTCATACCATACAGAAAGATCAACTCAAAATGGGTTAAAAACTTGAACACAAGACCCAAAACCATGAAACTCCTAGAAGAAAACAGAGGGTAAACTCCCTGACATCAATCTTGACAATGTTTTTTGGGGGGGGGGGATTGGACACCAAAAGCAAAGGCAACATAAGCAAAAATAAACAAGTGGGACTACATTAAACTAAAAAGCTTCTATGCAGCAAAGGAAACTATCAACAAAATGAAAAGGCAACATATAGAACGGGGAAAAAGTATTTCCAAACTATGTATCTGATAGGGAGTTAATATCCAAAATATGTAAGAAACTCATAAAACTCAACAGCAACAGCAATAACAACAAATCAGATTTTTTAAATGGGCTGAGGACCTGAATAGGTATTCTTCCAAAAAAAGATATAAAAATGGCCTACAGGTACATGAAAATGTGTCAACATCAACATCACTAACCATTAGGAAAATGAAAATCAAAAGCATAATGAGATACTACCTCACACCCATTAGAATGGCTATTATCAAAAAGACAAGAAATAACAAATATTGCAAGGATGTGGAGAAAAGGGAACCCTTGTGCACTGTTGGTGGGAATGTAAATTAAAACTGAATGTTAAGTAATCAAAAACTAGTATTCTTTGTTTTCTTAAACATAAATAGGGAAGTTCATTAACTACTATGAATAATTTTAAACACATTACCGCAAAAGGTATAAGACTACATTCCTTCAATGTAATTCTGAAATTTCCTTATTCTCAATTCTACCATAACAAGGAAGAGTTTTCACTGGTTCAGGCTGAGATTAAAATTACCTCAATTAAGAAGACACCAGATAAATAAGTGGTTTGCCTTTCACACAAAAATATGAATTCAAACCAATAAATATATGCCAAGTACTCATTATACAAAGCAAGGAATTCAAGAGGGTTAGGGCAGCAAACAACACAGACAAGTCTATCTCCTCCTATGACAAAAATTACATGCATGTTGATGTCAATATGTAAACAGGTGGAAGTCCTAGCTTATCTTCTGGTTACTTGAAATGCTGTATTCCAAAAAAAGTATACTGGCAGCCATCTGGAATGAGGACCACATTTAATTTAATCTCTCATAAGCCTTTGTTTCAGTTTACACACTGGTAAAAAATGAAGTTTTTAATAAAACCACTACAAATGTGGAAAAAGTATACCAAGCAGTATTCCAGAGGCCCACCTTTGTCTCTCACTGTAACTATTTCATAGTACCACTAGAAAAAATATTCTCCATGGTAGCAAATTATGCCAAAACTTAGAAGGATCAACAACATCCAGGAGAAAATAAAAATCCCAATCAAAATAAATTTTCCTAAACTGTCAGACCTAATAAATGCTACTTTTAATTTATGTAGCCATTAACCTCCAAAGAAAGCTGAGTAGGCTAGTTATTTCTCAATTAGCCTTTTGTTTACTCATACTTAGGAACCTAAGTGCCACACACAACACATTTAAGTGCCAAAACTGAAACAAAACTTTAGTTCTAAAACATTTCAAATTAAAGTTTTGAGAAAATTAATACATATCTCCCCAAAATTAAAGAACTTAATTTCTAGCCAAAGTTTTCAGTACATCATTCCTAAAATAAGATGTAATGCTCAGTACTACTCAGAAAGCTTCAAAAAAGCTTCTATAATGTCATGGGAAGGCAACATATATTTCTTACAGTCAAAAAACACACAATCTGTCTACAACGTAACCACCTTGTAGAAAACTTTGAACTTTACACCAAATTTAGTCCAAATATTTCATCCCATTCTCCGGCAAGATAACTAAGAACTACAGTTCATCTCTAACTCTGAATTTTAGTAATGAAAAGTAGCATCAATAAAGCAATCAAATTTATTCACTAGACATCTACTACACAGAAAAGGTATAGAACAAAGGTCCTGATCTTAAACTCATTCTTTAAAGTAATTTAAAATCTTATCAATGACTTCAATTATTTTAGCACCATGTAATGAAGTCTTAAAACCATTTATCACAGAAGAAACAAAAATAGAGAGTTACTATTTTGAGGCAGATTCTCAGGCCAAAGCATGAAATAAAACTAAATACCAAAGTCTGGTCCCCTGACAGAAAATCTACTCTGGTGGGAAGAACACTTACACTATTTGAGATGTCCTTGAGTCAAGGTTTAGCCACTGTTCAATGTAAGGCATCCCAGGAGACACTTCCCCTCCCCTAGTCTTGAAACTGAACGTCCCAGGCAAACCCAGACCATCGGTCACCCTAGCTTGAGAAGTAGTAAGGAGAAAGCAATTCAAGCTTTTATTTAGCACTTATGTTTCAATCTCCATGCAATAAAGAATTGAGTGGAGGGGCGCCTGGGTGTCTCAGTGGGTTGGGTGTCCGACTTCAGCTCAGGTCATAATCTCTCAGTTCATAAATTCGGGCTCAGATCAAGATCTCTTGCTTTGTGAGTTCGCACCCCGCGTTGGGTTTTCTGCTGTCAGTGCAAAGCCAGCTCGGGTTCCTGTCTCCCACTCTCTGCCCCTCTGCAGGCGCACTCTTTCTTTCTCTCAAAAATAAACATTAAAAAGAAAAAAAGAAAAAAAAGAATTGAATGGATTAGATCTCTAATCCTGGCCAATTTTTAAATTTTTAACAGTCTCTCATGGAAACTGGCCAGGGCCACTGATCTATTCTGACTGATTTTATATGACCTCTTGGAACCACAAGACTTTAGTGATTACTCCTCCCCTCAGCTTCCTCTCTTTTAGAATATCACACTCTGGTTTTATTCCTAACTCACCGGCTGCTCCCTCTCAGTTTCTTTGGATTGTTCCTCTTCCTCTCCCTGACAGGAAACATTAAATGCCCCAGAGCTTGATCCTCTGCTGTATTCTCTATATTCGCTCCATGTGAACACCTTTAAACACCATTTATACACAGACATCTCTCAAAATGCCTACCTCCACCTCTCCCATCTCTCCACTGAGCTTGACTCAACATGGTGCCTGCAACCTCTAAAAAAGCATGTGGCCAAAACAAACACTCTTGATTTTATTTGCCTTCCTCTCTCTTCCCCCCACCTCAGGAAATAGCACCACCAAACAAAATTTCTGAAACCAAAACTAAGATATCATTTATGACTCCTGATTCCCTGCTTTGTCATCACCAAACCATTGGTAAATCCTCCCAGCTTTCTCAAGTATATTCCAAACCCATTCTCTTCTCCCCAAATCCAATCTTACCAATGTGATCCCAGACCATCTATTGTACGTAACCTATTAACTGCAGTATGCTATTAACTGGCTTCCCTACTGCTCTTCTTTCCCCCAACCCTCCAGAATTTTTCCCCACAGAACAGCCAGGAGTGATCCATAAACACCAAGGACAGAGAATGTCTACTCTGTTTCCCCAATGCTAGAAGAGTGTCTGCCTCAAAGTAGGCACTCCCCAGTGAATGAATAAATGAACGGTCATCTCTCCTACCCTTTTTATATCTAGATTCCCCTCACACGGAACAGAACCCAAACTTCCTACAATGCCTTACATTATCTGGGCTCCCTCACCTCACATTCCTGATCTCCATGCTCCAGATTCACTGGCTCTTGATATTCTTCAGACTCCCCAAACTCATTTCTACCTTGGAGCTGTGTCTGTGCCCTGTGCCTGAACACTCCTCCCCTCATGTCTGGCTCCTTATCGTTCTGGCCTCAGCTCAACGTTACCTCCTTAGAAAGGCCTTCCCTGGCCAGCCGATCCAAAGCAGCTCTATTCAACCTTTGCCATCTCACCCAGTTTCCCTGTTTTCACAGTACTTACCAGGTGAACTCTCTTGTTGGTTTATTTACAGACAGCTTCGTCCCCACTAGAATGTAAGCTCCCTGAGAGCTGGGACCTTATCTTTCTTGTTCAGTGATGTATTGCTACAGACTAGTACAATGCCTATTACACAATATTTATTGAAAGAATGACTCACAAACATTTGCCAAGTACGTATTATGTGCCAACCACTATACTAGGTAATAACAATGGATTTTTATAATTAAAGAAAAATAGAAAGTAGAAGTAAGATATTAGTATGAAAAGCTATTTGATGTTCTTTTTATGTTGGCCATTTCCATTCTTTTTTTTAAATTTTTTAATGTTTATTTTTGAGAGAGAGAGAGAGACAGAGAGGGAGAGAGACAGTGTTAGTGGGGGAGGGGCAGAAAGAGAGGGAGACACAGAATCCGAAGCAGGTTCTAGGCTCCCAGCTGTCAGCACAGAGTCTGATGCGGGGCTCAAACTCAGAGTGATCAAGACCTGAGCTGAAGTCAGACGCTCAAGGGACTGAGCCACCCAGGCACCCCGATCATTTCCATTCTTAAAATGAATACTTTATATGATAAATTCTACTTTTCAGAATATTATTTTGGCAGTGTAAAATATGAACATGCTTAAGGTAGTAATAATAATTAGTATCTCACTGCAGCTTTGGAAGTTATCTAGATGCTGACATTCTTCACTTTTTAATGCACATTTTACACATTAGTTCCCACTAATTAAGCCATCACTCAGTAAAATACTATCTAGGACTCTTCACGTCATCACCATGTTCTCAGAATATGCATACAAACATTTCATCCAGTCAGAAAAATCATGACTCTAAAATTTTTCTGTTCTCAACATGCAAAAATATTCACAACATGACAATAGTGGTTGTCAACTCACCATTTATTCCCTGGCCTCAGATTAATTTACCAGCTCCATTCAAGCCAAGAAATGATCAAGTTCCAATTACTAATCAAGTTCATTTCACCACAGTCATTACTAAAATTAAGATTCGCCCCTCACCCCTCAAAGCCTATTATAATAGAACATGTCCAAATGAGTTCAGGCAAAAGAGTTACGTTTCATTGTTACCACAGTACTTTTAGATCCATCTAATTCAGAACCACAGAACAATACCTCAGTATCTGGTGTAAGCATACCAGTTATCACTACTATCATTATGACATCACTAAACACCTTATGGCAATGCATCAACTCAAGGCACTGACATTTCTCCAGATCTCATGTTTTCATATTTTAGCATACTTTAAAACTATCATATCCTGCCCCCAAATGTTGTAAGGGTTGAACATATTAATATTTTTAAAGTATAATTTATAAAATGAATCAAATTTGGTATAACTAGGCAAAAGTACTCAAAATACCACTATATCATACTAGATTTTTAAAACATAAAGGAAAGAAAGGGGCACCTGGATGGCTTAGTTGGTTAAGTGTCAGACTTAATTTAGGCTCAGGCCATGATCTTCCTGTTGAGATGGAGCCCTGCTTTGGGCTCCAGGAAGGGCACGGAGCCCGCTTAAGATTCTCTCTCCCTTTCCCTCTCCCTCTGATTATACATTTTGAACAGCAAGGTATTCTCAAATGCATTCAATCAAATACATAAAGACATATCACTTCTTCTATTTAAAATTAGCTTTCAACGGGCAACTGGGTGGCTCAGTTAAGCGTCCAACTTCGGCTCAGGTCATGATCTCACAGGGAGTCTAAGCCTGGCATCAGAGTCTCCACAGACAGTGTGTAGCCTGCTTGGGATTCTCCCCCCCCCCTCCCCCCCTCCCGAACTTGTGCTTTCTCTCAAAATAAAATTAGCCATCTAACCATACTTGCCAACACAAAAGGGGGAAAGGGGGGTGTTCTTTGTATGGAAATATATGAACATGTTCATATTATTTACATTTATAAACATTTACTCTATAAAGCTGAAAAACTGTAGGTACCAAAACAAAATTAAATCCCAAAGCAAAGGTCAAAAGTTCAGTATTCTACAAACCACACTTGTTATTGTTCCTATTTGATTTTACTACCATTACCTTAAAAAAAATGTTACCTTCAATATTTTCAGCTGATTCTACATTACCACTGATTTTCTCTTTAGTCCAGTTACATATTTCTATAAACAAATCAGTTTTAGGATACCTAGAATTAACCCACATAATGAAGTAGTAAATTCATTTCAATACCAGAAATTATTTATTTATCCCTGGTTTCGTATTGGCCTTCAGGAATAAAATGATTGCTGACAAATACAATCAGAAAACAACTCTTTGTTTTCACAAAATTCTAAAATTGCTCAAGTTGGTCAAAAGATATACTGAACATTATTTCAAAAATATAAATTTTCTTCAAATTCTCAGAAAGGAAAAGAAATTCCTGCATAAAGCATCTCAGAGGTCATTATCTTGACCTTCACCATCTGTTCGTTTGTAAAAGAAACTACATGTAAGTTTTTCATCTAAGGTATAACTTTATAAAATTAACTAAAAAATAATTTTAAATACTTATTTGCTCAAGAATAAAGCATTGGGGCACCGGGGTGGCTCAGGCAGTTAAGTGTCTGACCAGCTCAGGTCATGATCTCACGGTTCATGGGTTGAGCCCCGAGTCGGGCTCTGTGCTGACAGCTCAGAGCCTGTTGCCTGCTTCAGATTCTGTGTCTCCCTCTCCTTCTGCCCCTCTCCTGCTCTCTTTCCCTCTCTCTCGAAAATAGATGAACATTAAAAAACACTTTTTTTAAAAAAAGAATAAAGAAGCATAGCAAAAAGTACATCACTATTACTGTAAAAGTAATTCACTCTCGGCATATCGCTGAAAAAAAAATTTATTGGAAAGGCATGTCCTGACTTACCAATGGCTTATCACTTTAAAATACGATAAAATATATGCTTTGTAAAGATATCCTGTCCAAATTCCTTCAACCTGGGTACTGTTTATAAATTATCTCCTTCCACTATATTCTTTGTTACAGCAAAGGTCTAGGGCCTGCAATACAACCTCAAAGTCCTTCCTTCAGCTGCTTAACTTCTGCTCACTACGAGGTTTTCTTCCTCATGGAAAACAATGGAAAAATGGATACAATGCTTGGGTGACATTATATCTCCAAACATGTTATTATTACAAATCTCTTTCAAGAGGTTAGGTTACAAAGACACTACAGATGGCTCTTGACAGGTACAGATAAATTGAAACCACTCCCTCCAATCCCTAGGGATAATGAAGTTGTTTTCTGGCTTACTGAAGTTAACTGTGACTGTAGTATTTCTAGTAGTCAGTAAGCATCGGAAACCTCTCAACTGCACTCTCCCCTTATTAGGATAAATAGTATACATCTTAGAGAAGATAATTCCCACTTACATTTTTTTAACTAAATCCATGCCTACATTAAGTTCCATTATTGCTACAAGTGTTGCAGAACCAAATTTAAGAGAATGATTTTAAATTTAACTCTGGATTTAAAAATTTACATATGTCTCGAATAAAGTACAGTATGGTGACTACACTTGATACCGTGCAATATGCTTGAGATTTGCTAAGAGGATAAATCTTAAGTGTTCTCACCACACACACACACAAATATTGTAACTCTATGAGGTGATGAATATGTTAAATAGCTTGATTGTGGAAATCATTTCACAATGCATACATATACATACATCAAAACATCAAGTTGGACACCTTAAGTATATATACAATTCCTACTTGTCAATTACAGTCCCCCAATAACTAGTAACATTATATGTCTAAAAAAGAAAAACACATCACAAATTTCTAAACTATCATAGAATTACATTATTTGAAATTTTAATAGCAACTGTGCCTGGTATACTTTAAAGAGCAGAAAATGCTACCAGAAAAAAAAATCTCACTTCCACATGCTGCTTCTACGGTTTTTGTTTTGCAAATAGCTTTAAAAATGTATACAAAAATGTCAGTTACAAGTGGAACTCAAAACATTTTGTGGAACAAGGTTACTTAGGAGTTCGAGAACCACCTAAAATTGGAGGAAAAAATTTTACGTCTGTACATATGGCAATTTTTTTCTGGATAAAAGGCCTATATAACTTTCAGCTTCTCAAAGGGTTCAAGATCCAATTAAAGTGTCTTGGGGAATCGTCAGGGTCAGACAACTTGTCACAGGCAACCCAAGTCTTTTTTTTTTTCTTTAAGCCTTATCTTTTTCATCCCAAATTAGGGGAGGATTTATCCCAATCTGGTGGCTCCCACACAACTTCTGAGCGATGCAGGCATGAAATGGAGGTCCGACACAAACCGCTCCCTTCACAAAGTGAAGGCGGCAATCTCCAAATTTTCCCTGAAGGGGCCAGGGAGAGGCAAACGCATTAACACCCCCGCCGCTCAGAGATCGATTGGCTCATGCAGGACGTGTCCTCCCCTGACGCCAGAGAGAGCTGCGGGGAGGTGACCAGGTTTCACTGAGGGGCTGAAGTCCCCTCGGGGATCACTTATGGAGGAGATGGCATCACCAGCAACCTCCTCCCGCCCCAAAACGCCCCAAGTAGCAGCTGCGGGCGTGGGCGCAGCAGACCCCGGCCCTCCCAGGCGCGCCCCAAGCCGCCGCCGCAGCACGGTCGCAGCGACCTTCCCGCTCGGGTCCCCGTGAGCCCCGTTATCCACGTCGGCCACACACCCCACGAGGGAAAAGGGAGGAGGCCGGACAACAAAGCGCAACCAGAGGAGGCCCTGGCGAGCTTGAAGTTGGGGCGCCGGGGCTGCGGCCCGGGGAGGAGCGGGCTGGACGCCCGGCCGCGCGATGCAGGGGCGGACGGGACCGGGGACGCGGCCCGCCAGATGTCAGCCCGCGGTGCCGGGGTGTCGGCAGCCGGGAGGAAACGGGGCGGGCGGGCGCGCGGCGGCGTCGGGGAGGCGGCCTGGGGCGGGGTGGGGGGGAGAAGGCAGGCCTGAGAAGGGAAGGGAACGGCGGCAGGGTCCCAGGCGTCGCGGTCGGCCGCGACCCCCACACCAGCCGCGGGGGAGGGACTGTCCCGTTACTTACCCGCCGGGAGACTGCGGGCTCCGCCGGGGCTGTCCCGGCCGCCGGCCTCCGGGGCCAGGAAGCGCCCCCACATAGCGGGCGGGAGGGCCGGGGGCGTACGACTCCCCTAGTCCGTCCTCCCCCGCCTTCGCCTCCTGCTTCTTCGGCGGCGGAAACTTGTGCGGAACCTGGGGCCGCGGAGGCACCAGCAGGAGGGCGGGCGGGCGGTCTGGTTAACGGCTGCTCAGCGACTGGCGGCGAGCGCAGGGGCCAGATTCGCCGCGGCGCCGGCGGCGGCGGCTGCCATGGCCGAGCCCGCTGCGCTGAGGCCCGGGCCGAGGAAGCGGGCGGCTCCGCAGTGACGGCGGCTGGGTCCCCGGCTGAGCCCAGGCTAGGATCAGAGCCTCCAGGCGAAGTTGCAGCTGCGGCTTCTCTCCGCCCCCTCCGCCGGCAGAGCCGGAGTCGGAGCCGGGCAGGGTGGGGGCGGGGCCTGCCAGGGGCGGGGCCTCGGGCGCTTACATAACGCGTGCGCGGCGCGGGGCGGGAACTGCGGGCCGGTGCCGCTGGATACCCTTACGCCGGTTCGCTTACTTTCGAGACTGGTGGGGAGACTCGAAGCACCAGCTGCATCCCTCCCTCCCCATCCTTGCGCTCGGTCAGACGAGAAAAGAGGATGAATAGAATGTGGCCCGGAGCGGTATCTTTCGGTACCGCCCTCGCTTGGGTAATCCCTCAAGCCCTCCGGGGCACCTCTCTGGAAAAGAAGAGGAAAACCTGTCTTCGCTGCATAACTACTGGAGCTAAGAGGCTCTTCTGAGAGGGGTTGAGGGACTGCCAGTCTTATTTGGGATTGGGATTAAAGTCATCATACATTCCAGAAACATCGTTTATAAATCGCTTTGTGGGACAGAAAAGAAGTCGTTTTCCTGAACTCGTAAATTCAGTGGCGGGGGGGGGGGGGGGTCAGGGGGGAGAGGGAAGCAAAATACCTACTATACAAGAATGTGCACAGGAAAAAGCAGAAAGGAAAAAGACCAGAGGGTTCAGAGAGGAGCTGTAAATTTTAATCTAGTAGCCCAGGAATTCAGATAAGCAACCAGAGAGGAATCAAAATGGTACCAAAGTCTGTAATGGGAGTAACTTCCTTACACCCTACACCTTCTTGTTCTTCCTACATTTGGTCAGTTCCCACCCTTCATCTAAACCTGGAGTACAGGAGCAAGTAAGTATTCTGGAAGGAAGCATAAAAGGGTCCACCAGCCTTTTCTTATATCTTACTTTTCATTGGCAATATTAGGATCCTTCCAATATTTAGATACAAAACAGTTCATTTAATAAATATTGGTAGAGCACTGTAGAAGAAAGTGGGTTCTACCCCTGGCTCGTAAATCAGAGACAAACTGAAAAGGAAGTCCCTACCCTTAACAAGACTTTGAGTCCAGTGATGCCTTTTGTTTGTTTGTTTTAGAAGTTTGTTAGTAATAAAGGCCTCTTATTTCTACTTAAAGACTTTGGAGTTGGGAAATACTGCTTAAAACTTTTAGAGGTTAAATTACATTTACTT
Source organism: Prionailurus bengalensis (assembly GCF_016509475.1). Classification (NCBI taxonomy): domain Eukaryota; kingdom Metazoa; phylum Chordata; class Mammalia; order Carnivora; family Felidae; genus Prionailurus; species Prionailurus bengalensis. Next base: position 106,963,929 of record NC_057349.1, read on the forward strand.
GTGTAGTTTATTACTTACTACATCTGTGTTGTACTTTATTTCATTGCAGTTTTAAATTTCGTCTCCCTCCAGTAGAGTTCCACTATTTCTCCAAATCATGAGCAGGCGGCCCAAGAGTCACTTTGTTCTGAGGATAGAAAGTGACAGAAATATGAAAGAAGGATATGATTGGCTGCTTTTCCTGATTTAAATGTGCATGAGCTCATTTGAATAGTTTAGGCATTCAAGTTTAGGAACTTGAACAGTTGAGGTTCAGAATGAAGCCTAACAATTAATGATAATAAATTCCAAAAAGAATTATCGGAAGCTATAGCACTATATCACAGTATCCTTTTTCTCATGATTTATAGTTACCATAGTCTCATATTAGGTACAGTATTTGTTAAACACCAAACTTTTTTTGATACAGTTCTAAGAAATGTATGAATTACAGATAAATCTTGGTCTTTTGTGAGTTTAAAATATGTTTATTTGTTATTCCAAAAACTGCCAACTTGCATTCAATTCTAAGTAGTATTTTAGGGAAAAAAAATCACTTGCTCAAGTTTTCTACATGTTTTTTACCAATGTGAAGGGTGTGCCACTACACATGCAAAAGAACATCTGAAGCTGAGCCTATAAAATATTTTAAATGCCTATTACAGAGTAAGAGGAAATAGTAAAAACATGTTACTTTGGCAGTTGGCACCAAAGATAAAAAATTTTGTGTTCCTACTAATTAAACATGAAAGGATACAGATCTAATGCAATTAAAATAACCTAAATACTAAGTGAGAATATTCTGTATGTGAAGTAAACTGTAACCAACCATTTTTTAAATCATATAGATTGTGAGTATTCTCAGAATCTGAACTCAGATTCCCCTATATCCATATTACACCCAGTATCCATGTTTCTCTGAATGATTAAAATTTATCATAGCAAAGGTTTGAAAGCCTAAGAACTACTTAACCATTACCAAGCCTGATGTGGTAAACTGGCATATTTTTGGTTTGTTACGATAGTATGAAAAAAAAAACTATAAGGAAAATCTTATAAGCAAAGACTGAACTTAAGTATTCCTGAACTTAAGTATTTCAGTAATTGTTCTTGTAAGCAGAGATAATAAAAGCAAATAATGAAAATAGTGACTGTGTATGTTTGTGTGTGTGTATACAAATACATGTGCTTAGGTGAAATTTAGATACTTAATATCTTGGGAGGGGACTTTTAAAAAATATAAACCAGATCACAAAAGAGTAAAATAGTACAAAACAACACCATATTTAATATCAAACTATATTAAACTTTTCATTTAAAATACTGTATTCAAGGAGCACCTGGCTGGCTTGGTTGGTGGAGCACGTGACTCTCGATCTCGAGGTTCTGAGTTCAAGCCCCATGTTGGGTGTAGAGATTATTTTTAAAAATAAAATTTTAAAAAATAAATAAATAAAATGAAATACTGTATTCAAAAAAAGACATTATTTAAAAACAAAAATAAATGTTGCATTTGTAAATCTTTTGGAAGAGCGCCTGGGTAGCTCAGTCAGTTAAACATTCAATTCTTGATTTCAACTCAGGTCATGATTTCATGGTTTATGAGATCAAGCCACCACCTGTCAGGCTCTGTGTGGAGAGGACACACCCTGCTTGGGATTCTCTCTCCCTCTCTTTCTGACCCTCCCCTGCTCTCTCTCTCTCTCAAAATAAATAAACTTTAAAAATATTATTTGGATATGAATCTCTGGTCTGATTAAGTTAAACTATATTACATGTATTTTTCTCACATCAATTCATCATATTGGGCAAACAACAACCAGAGAATTGAAGAGTGATGTAACAAAGGATAAAACTGATATTTTAAAATGAGAAGATAATCTATCTTGTGCATAATATGAGGAAACTTCAAGAGAAGTTAATGTTTATAGAAACATAAAATATCAAAACCAACAAAATATAGAAAAATTAAACCATCTGATAACAATTTAAATAGCTCCTAAAGAACAATTGCCACTTTAGAGGGACAGATTTGTGGATGAAGACTAAAAAATTCCAAGGAACAGATAATTCTGGTGTACCAAGAGTGTTACAAGGACTGTGATATATAACCTCTTCCAGGTCACAAAAATGACAAGTTACTGAATTTATTATGGGTGGTTGTAATCTCAAATAATCATTTATAATAATGAAAAAAAGAAAACTAAGAAACTCGTTCTTTTAACAATGGATTTGGAAAATCTTATTTATAGTCCTAGCAGATACATTCAACTATAGAAAGGTAAATAGAAGACATAAAGGTTATTCAATCTGTCTGTACCTCACTTTCCTCATCTGTGATGTGGCCAGGCCAAGTAGGTAAGGATACCTAATCTCAACTCCATGATTCCTGGGAGATACAGAAAATGAATCCCACCTGTATCTTTGGCTCCAAAGTTGGGCTGCAATGGCCAATGAGAAAGTAGGTAAGAAATGGACCACTAAATCATGGAGCAGTCCTTTGAGTGGGAGGCAAGGCTGAGAGGGATGGAATTTAAACAAAAGACAAATTTAAGTGTTCCACAGTACCATCAATGTTTACTGAAACTGCTTAGGACTGACATATTTGTGAATGGCACTTCATACATGTGTAAAGATACAAGGTCATTTACAGCGAAGGAGGACAGCAACTTTGACAATGTATAAAAAGACAAGTTCTTCCCTGTCTTCCTGTTTAGACATCAGAAAGGTAAGTGCATGGAGTAAAGTGTGCAGTCCAAGAAAGCAGCTCATGCCTTCACTAAACACACACACACACACACACACACACACAGTCTCCCATCTAACCCGCACTAGTGGAGAAGAGAACTATTTTAATAACTTAAAGTGGCCAAAACATTATGGATTGGATTGAGATAAATTCAGTGGAAAAGTGGGTTTTCAATAAAGTACAGTTGGTAACAGTAGTGGGACTTTAGAATATATATATTTAAGTGATTTGAGACCTCTTACTAAACCAGTTAAATGTTTTATGTAATCCTCACAACCATCTGTCATCAAAACAAAAATAAAAAATAATTTTTTTTAAAGATGAACAAAAGATAGAAGAGACAGACCAAAAACTGACACTTAATATAGAGAACAAACTAGTGGTTACCAGAGGGGAGGTTGGTGGGGGATGGGTGAAATAGATGAAAGGGATTAAGAGTACACTTATGACAATGAACACTGAGTAATGCATAGAATTGCTGAGTCATAATATTGTACACCTGAAACTAATATAATACTGTATGTTAGTTACACCGGAATTAAAATGTTTTAAATAAATGAATAAAACAACCTGTCATTAATAGTCAATATTAGCTCCATTTTAAAGATTGGGAGAAAAAGACCCAGAGAAGTAAGGTCATACAGGCAGTAAAGAGCTAGGATTCAGATCTAATCCATATGATCCCAAAGCCCATGCTTTTCCCATCATGCTCTTTAATATGTTGCAAAACAAATTATAAGATTTTTCTTCAGATGCCATGTGAGAAGGAAGTGCCTAATTATAGGATTTCTGTATAATGTTTAGGGTTCAGCTAAGATTGGAAACCATGTGACATTAATCTGTGATGTTGTATGATTTTCTTTAGCTGCACCCAGCAGTTTGAATATAGGAATAAAGAAGGCAGATAGTATAACAGGATTTTGTGATGTGGGCACTTATGGAAAGGGGGCAAAAAATTCAAGGATACTGGCTGCAGAATGAGTGAAGTGATGGGAATCTGGGTCTATCCTATCTGGGGAAAACAGTGAAATCAAGAGACAGCTGAAACATTGACAGAAGGTTGAAGGAATAAGGGAGTGGAAGATTCCCATGAAATCGCAAAGCAAATACAATGACAATAAGGGAGTGAAGGGTGGAAAGATGGGGCATTAGGGTAAGTGGGGAGAATGTCGTGGGGCTTAAGATTTCAGAAGTGGGGCAGTGGAGGAATTAATCTATGAGGCAGCATTGGAGTTGCATGTCTGTCTCTGATCTCCCTTCAGGAAAGACTTTGATGTTCAGCCACAAGGAATGCAGTTGGCTGACAGTTTCCAGCAGTTAGCACCTGAGGGAGGGATCTGCCTCAGCTTTTGAGTGGAGGCCACACTTTTCCTGGATCGCCCCAGCCTGTGACTGAACATGGCAGAGACATGGGGGCCTGCCATTCTTTCCAATGCAGAACCCTTGTAATCATCAGTTTTTGTTTTCTAGCTCTCTATTGGGTTGACTGTGACCTGGCCAGATCTGCACTAGGGTCTGAGTCTTTGCAATCCTATTGCATCTTTCACAGGTGTTACCTTCCAATAAACCTCTCGCACTCCTAACTCCATTTTAACATCTGCTTCCCGGAGAACACAACTGTAACAATCTTTGAAGATATAAGGGAGTTGGATTTGTTCATTTTAAATAGTAAGGTGGGGGTTCTGTAAAGCATGATGAAAATGTTTCCAAGGACAGAAAACAAAGGATGGGTTACCAGGAAGGCAGCACATAGCAACGTGGACTGAAACTATACAATAGTATAGATATGCAAGCACCTTACATTTTGAATAGCAGAGGAAGGCAGGATCAAGAGGAATGACAGTTTCGGGGTTTTTTTAAATGTTTATTCATTTTTCAGAGAAAGCATCAGCACAAGTTGGGGTCAAAGGCGGGGAGGGGCAGAGAGCGAGAGGGAGACACAGAATCCAAGGAACCATGAGATCATGACCCAAGCCCAAGTCAGACGCTTAACCAACTGAGCCATCCAGGCGCCCCTAGAGGAACAACAGGTTTATGTGGACTCAGAATGCCACTTGGGCACACAGACTCCTAAGAGAAAGTTCTGAGTAGGCCCAATTGGGCTGGGGTCCTGGCAATTGCTGCCCCAATGAGAAAGATTTGCCACTATCCAAGGTACTTCAGGAGCAAACAACAAATGCGTGAAATTTGCCGTGTTCACTGAGATTAACAGGATTTTAGCTAATTAAGAGTCATTAATTGGTTGCAACTTTGCGGCTCAAATAATTTTCAAAGGTGAACATGGTTTTCATAGTAGCTTTCTTTCTTCTAGGTAGTAGAAGAGAATTCAATTCAATAACTCTGTTAACTTTGGTAAGTTTTCATCCAAAGAATTTTCTCCATATTGCTCATACAATAGAAGAAAACAGTGATCTCTAAAATTGTAGAGTTAACAGCACTAAAACAATTCCTAGAATGATCTGGACTGATTTAAGGATCAGAACTTTTTGCTAAAATTTCAATGGAGGTCTGGAATTTTAACAAGTATTATGTTCAGAAAACAAAACACAAGTCTAGCTGCAATTTTCAGGTTTATGGAGAAACTGATTTCTTACCTTTTTTTCTGATTATAAAAATAATACATATTTTCAAAAACAGAAAGAAGATAGTATAAAAATAATCATGACTTACTCATTTAGTAAATATTTGTTGAGTACCTAAGTAGGGTAGGGAAAACTAGGGACATGTGTGAAAGATTGGCTTACTTCACTATAAACTTTTATAGCTTTTAAAATTTCTATTGTGTGAACATATATATATATATATCAATAAGGTAAGTGTTGTCTGAGGTTTTTCTAACCCAAATTATCTCTAAGGAAAGGTGGAATCACTCTGTACTCCAGTGCTTACAGCCTCTCATATTATGGGTTACTCTCTTAATTATTTTGACCAACAACATATTGATTGAAGAAGTCATTTAGCCTGACTTAAATTCAATCTGCAAAATTTGGAATCTGTATTTTTTTTAAAAAAAGATAAGTGAACTTTTAAAGATCACTTTAAAATGTAGTGAAACAGGGGCGCCTGGGTGGCTCAGTCAGCTAAGCATCTGACTTCAGCTCAGGTCATGATCTCAGTTTGTAAACTCAAGCCCCACATTGGGCTCTGTACTGACAACTCAGAGCCTGGAGCTTGCTTCGGATTCTGTGTCTTGCTCTCTCTCTGCCCCTCCCCCGCTCATGCTCTGTGTCTCTCAAAAAGTAAATAAACATAAAAAATAATAATAAATAAAATGTAGTGAAACAATTATTACATTGTAGTGGTTGTAAATATATGTTAAATATGATAGTGGAAAAAAGCAACATATTTGAATTAATATGTTAAATATATATAAATAAACTAACATTGTGTGGCTACTTATCTGTTTCACTTATATCTCAAAATTTTAGCATATCAAGTTGTCCCATTTTCAACCCACTTTTGAAAATGCATCTGGAAAAAGGAGATCACCTTATATTTGAACATATCTGAACTAAATTAAAATTAATTAATTAAAAATGGCCTTTTTTTTCTCTACTTTGAGCCACAAACAAGGTATTTCTTAAACATTTCTAATATTTTCACGATGTTATGTTCAGGGAATCCATTTTTAACATTTTTAACTATCTAAAACTGAATATGGAAAGAATAACATTTCACAGACTTTTCTTACAACACAGACTTACAAGTTTTTTAAAACCTAGCAGAATAACTAATTTATACTTTCATTACAGTAATTGAGACTTCTGTCTTTAATGAACCTTGAATCTCCAATTACTGAACTGCAAAATGAAATCACAGAAAAGCCACCTGAATATCAAACACATTCATTATCATAAGTGCTCACGGAGAATATAAGAAGAATTAACAATGAACAAAGGAACTACAATTAAATTCAGTCTTCATACATGTACTATAAATGATGACAAAATAAATTACATATACATATACATACATATGCATCTATATAAGTTATATATATGAAATTATATGACATTTTCCTAATTGGGTTATTATACAAATTTTTACATTACTTGGTCTTCATATTAATTAACTAGGTTTTTTGTTTTTTTTTTCATTACAGATAATTTCCTGATGAAGTTATAGAGCAAACTTAGCCTTAGAAAATTTAGGCAAGTTATTTATTCCGTGAAAGATCACTGAAGAATAACTGTCTTCAACTGGGACCAAAAGATAGAGATAGCAGTTAGCATTTATTTTCATAATCTAAAAAAAAAAACATATGATCTCAGCAGGAGGGACCTATAGAGACACTAAAGAGGGGCAGGAGTTGGACGCATTTGATCAGCATTGGGGGAAAAAAGAGAGAAAGTCATTATCCAGAGAATTCTGCACAGCGATTGCCTGAACGCTGCTGACTTCTTTGCTCACTTTTGAATGTCAATCTGGTTCTGGCCCAGGCCCAAGAGCTAAGTTTCAGATCATGGCAGGCTTAGGAGAACAGTGCAGAATGGAACATCTAATCCCACCCTGGCTTGCCCTAAAATGGCCCCTGAATTCATCCAGCTCCTGAGCCTGCTGCCTAAAGCTGTTTCTAGAAACTCAGATGCATAGAAGAGCAATGCCACTTTTGCTCCAGTTTTGAGTTTGGGTTTTACCACATAATTTTTTTAAAAGAATTTTCATCTTCCCACATACCATCTTTTAGAACAGACTGCTTAAAATTTCTTAGAGGAAATGAGTCATAGCTAGCCGATGAAAGTGTGCGTCTCCATATTTCCAGGACCGAGGTAGTCATCACCCTTTAGGTACCTACCTGCCACACGGGAAGCTGGTACCAGGCACTGGAGTTTTCCTGTTGCCTTTTCATCCAGGGACTTAAAATGAATTTCCTTAAAATGTTTCGGTACATGTGGGCATTCTCCTGCTAATACAACCTCTGTTGGCAAGTAATGTTTGTAAGCTGCAAAGTGGCTTTCTGCTGAGGTGACAGCCTGCCTCCCAGAGAAGGTGCCAGAAGAAGGACACTTCGAGAGCCACCGTGAAGCTCATATGCCTTGATCCCTTTTCAGATACTGGCAAAGGGCCAGACCCAGAGTATTGCTACAGTGAGTAGCTGGGCGAAGTGGCAGATTGCCAGGTGACAGCCAGACTGTCATTTATAAAGTGATGGTTTTTATAGACTCCCAGTAACCCATACTGAACCCTGTGGTTTCTGGGAGAAAAAAGTACCAGATTATTCTCCTATTGGAAACAAACAAACAAAACAAACACTGGATTTAGGTTTACAGGATCTATATTGGTCTTTTCAAAATACTTGGGTATTTATTTCAGTAAATAGCCTTTGCAGGATCATATGTCTGTAACTCACACTTTTACTGAGTCTGGGGATGCTCTTTGCTATTCCAGTTGCCATTAAAGTTCCCTCGTCCCACTATGCCCAGGGGCTTTGTAATGCTGTCTGTAGCTGCCTCATTAACTCTCACCTCTCTTGGGTTCTTTGAATCTGATTTTTTTAATATGATAAGGAGGACGTCATTTAATGTGAAAAGTGTCAAAATATTCAAAGAAAAAAATGAGCATTGATAAACTGGGAAAAACATGATTACCATAAAATGTCCCCTTAAAATGTTCTTATAGTTGAATGTATAAACAAAACTAGTATTTATTAATGTGTCCTATTAATTCATGCAAGAGAGGATTATACTCTATATCCAGAGTACTTCTCTCTTGTACCTTGAAAAAAAATAATGAAAGTTAAGGTTTCACGAAATATGACTTATTATTCTTTTCTTATAAAATTAAATTTTTGTAAATCCTAGAGTTTTAATTTTTTTAAATGTTCATTTGAGAAAAAGAGAGAGGAGACAGAGAGTGCATGCACAGGCAGGGGAGGGGCAGAAAGAGAGAGGGAGAGAGAGAGAACCCCAAGCAGGCTCTACGATGTCAGCACAGAGCCCAATGTGGGGCCTGAACTCATGAACTGTGAGATCATGACCTGAGCAGAAATCAAGAGTCAGATGTTTAACCGACTGAGCCATCCAGGCACCCCATAAATCCTAAAATTTTAATCCTACACCAGCTAACTATTCATAAATACTCAGGACCATTATGGGGTTATTTTAGTTAAAATGTTTAGGGTCAATTCATTAAAGGATGGAAATTCAGATACAGAAATTGCTTAAGATCTTTACTTTGTCTTATAAAAAAACAAAAAACCAAAAAAAACCCTCAGAAAAAGGAATACCAAGACTGGAGATCTTAAATCTCTAACAATGTAAGTATAATATAATTGATAACATTTTTTTTGTTGTTGAACTTAAGAGTATATCTAGATTTATAGAAGCTATAAATATTTCATACAGAATATTCAGAAAAAATAGAAAACAATTACAAATGAGAAACTGCGATCTATCTATAATGATTGTGCTAAAAAAGCAATACTAAAAACTACCTCCTGGGCCAACAATATTGTATCATAAAACTGCTTGTTAACTTTCAGAGGTTAACAAGAGGGCAACAACCTAAGCGTGAAAGGTGAGGTACCAGCACCAGAGACCCAGGTTCAGACATGGCCCTGCTCCCTGCCTCATTTATCAAATGGGACTGTTGCAGTATTATCCCATAAAGCTGTTGTGAGGAGCAAAAGTGATCATGTTTGATGAAGTGTTTTGCAAATTTTAGATAATTTAATCTTTTTAAGGAAAACAAAGGGCAGATAATTCAAAAGAGAAACTAGGGTGATAATGAAAAGTATTATCCAGTGCTGAGCACTGCACCAAAGATTTTACCTGCCCTGTTCCATGTAATCTTCATAGCAACATGATAAAGCATAGTAGGAATGATTATTATCTCCATTTTATGGATGAGGAAACTGAGGCACAGGGAAGTCGAAGGAAACATGGTTTGCAACTGGCAGAGCAGGAATTCAAAGCCAGTTCTACCTGATTCTAGAACCTGAGTACTTTCATAGTAGTGTTATGGGGAAAAGTGTAACTTCATTAGGAATCAAAGATTTAGCAATTGAAAGATATGGAAATGGAAATACAAAGAAATGGTAAACATCAATTCCAGTTGTCTCTGTGGAGAGAAGGAAGGAAGGAGGGGAGAAGAATTGGATAGAGGTTACACAAAGAATTTAACCATAGATATAATATTTTATTTTTATAAAAAAATGTAAAAGTATGGAAATGTATTAAGATTTGCTAAAACAGGGCCATAGGTTACTATTTTTCTTCATGCTTTAAATAATTCATGGTAATGGGGTGCGTGGGTGGCTCAGTCGGTTGAGTGTCCAACTTCAACTTAGGTCATGATTTCACAGTTTGTGGGTTCAAGCCCCACATCAGGCTCTGCGCTGACCGTGTGGAGCCTGCTTGGAATTCACTCTCTCTCCCTCTCTCTCTGCCCCTCCCTCATTCACACTTTCTCTCTCAAAAATAAATAAACTTAAATAACTCATGGTAAAAAATTAAAACAGTGAATTAATGGCACCCTATTTTGTTTATATGAAAACAAAGTAATTCAGATGATCTGGTTAAAGTCTAGAGAAAGTAATATTCTCATACAGTTCTGGTGATATAAAATGGTCCAACTCTTTTGGAAACTAACTTGGCAATATGTTTGGTTCAGTAAATTTCCTTTTGGTACACTATCCTAAGAAATAATTATCAAAATATGCATGCACATTCACATATAAATACACATGCTGGAAAAACTATATGCATAAAGATGTCAACTGTAGTATTATTTATAATAGTGGAATGTAATAAACAATATAAAATTTTAAAAATTGTTAATATTATGCAGCCTTTAAAGTAACATTTAATTATGAAGGCTATATAGCAATATGTGCAATGGTTGTGAGGTAACATTAGTTGAAAAAAGTCAGAATATGAAATTGCATATCCCCTAGAATTAAATCAATGAAAAAATATGCATAGAATAATGTTTAGGAAGAAACGCCTTATAATGATGAGTATGGAACTAGTACTAGGATGATCAGATCATGAATATTTTTCTTTCCTTTCTCTTTCGAATTTTGGGTAACAATGATCTGACATATTGGGGTTTTGTTTTGTTTTGGTATTTATTTGTTTGTTTGTTTGTTTGTTTGTTTGTTTGTTTTAAGAGAGAGAGCAAGCAGGAAGAGGGGAGAGAGAGAGAAACAGAGAGAGACAGAGAGAGAGAGACAGAGAGAGAGAACCTTAAGCAGGCTCCACACTGCTCAGCACAGAGCCCGACTCAGGACTCAATCTCACAAACCATGAGATCGTGACCTGAGCCTAAGTCAAGAGTTGGATGCTCAACTGACTGAGCCACCACGTGCCCCTGCCATATTGTTTCTGTAATGTAAAATTATTACATGGTAAAAACTCAGCTTTGGAAATAATGAGTTATGTCTGAAAATAAACTAGAATTCAAGGGAGAGGACAAGGAGCTTCAAGGAAGACTATAAACAATCCACAGTCAGTTGAAGAGTTCAGAGGAGGGGAGGTCCATCATGCTGGGGTCTTTAGGAGAGTGTCCCGAAGAAGGAGCCACCAGTGGCTTTAATAATTTGTAGAACTAGGCCTAGAGGAGGGTCTAGGGGAAGGGGGCAGGCAAGCTTCAAACAGTAGAAAGATATGAGGTAGGCAACAGCACTTCATGTTTTATTTTCAGTTTTTATCTTCTGATTCTTTTTCAGAAAATGCAATGACTTTAAAGTTGTCATGGTTGAATTAATTCCACAAAACAACTGGTTGTAGAATCATAGCAACATAATTATGAGCTGTGCTTCTGGCTCCAAATCTTTCATCTAAAAATAATCACAATGACTACATCTTGGGAAAACAAAGCCGTTACCTATTCTTGTGCTCCAGCTATCTTGGTAGTCACTTACTGGAAAATGGATCATGGGCAAAATAACTGCATGTTTTTAGAACTCTGGCTTGTTACTCTTACCTTAACTGAGTTGATTAATGAAATGATTTTTAACTTTCTGTCTACAGGCATTCTCTTAAGTATGAACATGACTTAGGAAAAATCACACAAGCCCGCCTGTGTTCCCCAAAGAACACCACCCTGGCACTCCTGAAAGGCAATGTTGTTCCTTCACGGAGTGTATTTCCTTGTGCAGAAAGGAGCCGGGAGGTCAGGGGTGGAGCTGTGGTGAGTAGGTAAGTCTCCCACAGGGGCAGGATGAATGAGTCTGTATGCTCCACTGCCCCCCACATACGCCAGCTGTTCCTTGCCCAGCTTCCTTGGGTTAGGTAAATACTCATTGAATAATATATGAATTGACGGGATGAATGATGATGGTTATCATTCACAGAAGGATTATTTTGTGCTAGGAGTTTATGTCCATGAACTCATATTGTGCTAAGAATCCTGCTGAGTATAGATCTCAAATGCCAGGGTTCTTAGGTTCTACTAACTTTAGCTTTCTTTATCCTTTTAAAAATAAAAGTGTTCCATTGCCATCTCATACACTGGTGAGAAATCTGCTCTTACTCCCCACTTCTCCAGGTTTCTCTTTCTCTCCTCACATTCTGTTTTCCTGCACGGGCCAGATCATCCAACTCCCCTCTACATCCCTCTTGTGTTTGCCTTCCCTTCTGTTGTATTGCCTTAGTCAGTACCGTGAACACATCACCCCAATTTTGTAACTCCCAAAGTATCACCCACATATGCCTGTGTGTGTAACAGACATTTTTTTTTTTTATGTTCAGGTGAAAAGATAAGGAATGTGGTGCCAAAGTGACAACTCAATATCGGATATTAAGACTACTGCCCCAAATAGAGCTACAGACTGGGCTATTTTGCTGATTTCTCTCCTTCCTGAGGTTGATGCTTTCATCTCAAGCTCTAGGATGCTCAAAATACTTGCTAATCATGGAAGACACTTTAGTTCTCTGTCTGGGGCTTCCTTGCTTTCCTCCAAAGCAGACCCATCAGGGTGTTTTGCTACACTTAGAGTATGAGGAATCAGAAGGCTTGCAGTCTGGTGTAGTTTTAAATAGCACCTCCTCCCCCAATGCTATGTTATTATCCACATTTTATACAAGATGAAACAAGGTTAGTGAAATTAAGTGATTACCCAAGAAAAAGGGCCAGAACATGAATTAAAAGCTTGGCTACCTAACTCAAAACGTATCCTCCTCCTATTAAACCAGGATGCATATATGAGAGAGTCAATATTTACTGAATGTTTATAACATGGCTGGCTCTGTTCTAACAGCTTTAGGGGCATTAGCTCATGAAACCCTCACATTGGCTACTATCAACTTCATAGGTACAGAGATAGTAGGTAATTTTCCCAGAGTCACATAGCTAACAAATGGAAAGGTCAAGATTGGAACCCAGAAAGTCAGTCTGTATGGTTCTAATCATTAGCTACAGTGCTCTACCAGTTACATGCTCTAGATCCCCTCAGTCCTTTCTGTGGCTGGAAATGGGGGCAGAACTGGGTGACAGTTCAGTCTGTACCATGAAAATGACCCCAGTGTGGTTTAGAAACTCACATTTTCTGAAGCCATGAGAGTGCAGAAGCATTGTGGGGTCTGAAGGTATGAACTAGATTTCCTCAGTGACAAACAGCATGATAACCTTTATAAATGCTGCTCTTGAAAATTATAATGTAATTGAGACTTTTCTTATTGAATGAGTTGCTAGAATTTCATTTAATTCATTTAGGCAGTCATTCAAGATTTATCTATCGTGTCTTCTGTATGTCAGGTACAGTTAGGCACTGACCGAAGAAAGATGAATCCTTCACACCCAGGTCCTGGAGTAGCTCGGAATCTTGTGGGGAACTTACAGTCTAGTGCACACTATAACATGACTGATTTGTCAGAACATTACACATTTGCTGATACTTAAAGCTTGAGAAAGTCCTACTTAAGATCAATATATATAAGAAATGTCTAAGAATTTGTCTTTGGAGAAAGAGAAATGGCTCTCTCTTCAGTGGAAGCAAACCCTCCAACATAAAAAAAAAATAGATAGGGGCGCCTGGGTGGCGCAGTCGGTTAAGCGTCCGACTTCAGCCAGGTCACGATCTCGCGGTCCGGGAGTTCGAGCCCCGCGTCGGGCTCTGGGCTGATGGCTCAGAGCCTGGAGCCTGTTTCCGATTCTGTGTCTCCCTCTCTCTCTGCCCCTCCCCCGTTCATGCTCTGTCTCTCTCTATCCCAAAGATAAATAAACGTTGAAAAAAAAAAAAAAATTAAAAAAAAAAAAAAAAAAAAAAAAAAAAAGATAAGCAGAGTCTGAGTGACCACCCACATGGCCTTGCCACCAAGATTCTACAAAGAGCATTCAAACACATGATAACCTGAAAAGTTCTCAGCCTGGAGTTCATGATTCATATTCCGAGTGTTAAGATGTCACATCAAAAGGAGTATTGAGATCTACATGAAGGCTAAAAAGGCAGGTTAAATGGTAAGATCACAAAGAATGTTTTTTCCAATACTGATCTATGGAGGATAGTGCCGAGATTCTAGAATTCTCTGCCAAGTTCTTTAAAGAAAAAAATTATTAGTATAAAGGAGGCATTACATTGGATCATCACTGCTTGATAGTACCATTCTTCAAAAATATAGAACTTGCTTTGATTTATTTTATGCTCAAAGCTCCAATATAAAGTTTGGTTTCCTGAGTGGACATGACCATTAGGGCAAGATGTCCCATGAAGATAACAACTAGCAATTCTTTGGACAGGAACATCTCTCATTTTAAATTAATAAATAGACATCTTGACTTATAAAATGGATCTTAAATATGAACCAAAGCAGTGGTTTTTGAGCTATATCCCTAGGGCCTCACTTGCAAACAGCAAGTTTTAAATTGCATGAAAACTGTGCATTGTTTTGTATTTGGTTTATATACTGGAGAATCTCAAGAAGATTTCATTCAAGAAAAAAAAAAAAGAGGTCCACTGCAAAAAGTAAACACCTCTGAAATTTTGGTCCATTTCTCTATTCACAAAGAACTGAGGCCCAGAGAGTTTAAATGATTCACTAAAATGGCAGAGGCAAATCTTAAAATTAGGCCACCACTTCCAACCAATCCATTGTACAGACCTTTTACCCCTTGTCTCACAAGGCACTGTGAGTCTGGAGAGCTGGAAGTCACCCAAGCCAGTGTAACTCTAGGAAACCTATATATTTCTAGTACCGCATCAGCTAAGGATTAGGCTTCAACTGGGAAGATTTTACTAAAATACTGACTGGCCAGCCCCCATTTATTATTTATATAATTAGGTGCTACCTAATCTAATTTGATCTTGACAATAATCTATTGAGTTGGACAGAGCAAGCATCTCCCCAGGGCCACCTCTCAAAGTTGTCGATTTCCTTAAGCAAACACATAGTAGATTTTTTTTTTAAATACTCCAAATTCTAGTCTTCTGACTTTAGAAAGACAGGTTTAGTTCAACAGATTTTGTCCTCTTTGATCCAACTAACAAGGATTTGCAGTGCCTTGGTAGACAGGAGACCAATGATATTACCAAATATATAGAAAACCCTAAAGACTCCACCAAATAACTTCTGGAACTGATAAATGAATTCAGTAAAGTTGCAATATACAAAATCAATGTGCAGAAATCTGTTGCATTCTTATATACTAATAATGAAGCAGCAGAGAGTGAAATTAAGAAAACAATCCCATTTATAATTGCATCAAAAACAATACAATATCTAGGAATAAGCTTAACCAAAGAGGTGAAAGACCTGTATTCTGAAAACTGTAAAACCCTGATGAACGAAACTGAAGACAACACAAAGAAATTGAAAGGCATTCCATGTTCATGGGTTGGAAGAACAAATATTGTTAAAATGTCTATACTACCCAAAGCAATCTACAGATTTAATGCAATCCTTATTAAAATGCTAACAGAATTTTTCACAGAACTGAAACAAACAGTCCTAAAATTTGTATGGAACCACAAAAGACCTTGAACAGCCAAAGCAATGTTGAAAAAGAAAAATGAATTCAAGTTGTATTACAAAGTTGTGGTAATTAAAACAGCATGGTACTGGCATAAAAATAGACACATATCAATGGAATAGAATAGAAAACCCAGAAATAAACCCACAATTGACAAAGGAAGAATGAATATACAATGAGAAAAAGACAACCTCTTGAACAACAGGTGTTGGGAAAATTGGACAGCTACATGCAAAAGAATGAAACTGGACGATTTTCTTTCACCGTACACAAAAATAAACTCAAAATGGATTGAAGACCTAAATGTAAGACCTAAAACCATGGAAATCCTTGAAGAGAGCACAGGCAGTAATTTCTCTAACATTGGCAAGGTAACATTTTTCTAGATATGTATCCTGAGGTAAGGGAAATAAGAGCAAAAATAAACTTTTGGAACTTCCTCAAAATAAAAAGTTTCTGCACAGCAAAGTAAACAACCAACAAAACTGAAAGGCAGCCAACAGAATGGGAGAAGATATTTGCAAATGACATATCCAATGAGGCCTTAGTATCCAAAATATATAAAGAACTTATAAAACTCAATGCTCAAAAAACAAATAACCCAATTAAAAAATGGGCAGAAGACATGTACAGACATTTCTCCAAAGCAGACAGACAGATGGCCTACATGAAAAGATGCTTCACATCACTCATCATCCGGGAAATGCAAAACAAAATTAGATGAGATAATCATTTCACACCGTCAGAATGGATCAAATAAAAAACACAAGAAACAACAAGTGTCGGTGAGGATGTAGAGAAAAAGGAACCCTCGTGCACTGTTGGTGGGAATGCAAACTTGTGCAACCATTGTGTAAAATGGTACGGAGGTTTCTCAAATATCCTACAACCCAGTAATTGCACTACTACTGCTACAAAAAATACAAAAACACTAACTCAAAGGGAAACATGCACCTCTATGTTTACTGCAGCATTACTGACAATAGCCAAACTATGGAAGCAGCCCAAGTGTCCACTGATAGATGAATGGACAAAGAAAATGTGGTCTATATGTATATCACAGATATATATGTGTATAGATATAGATATAGATATAGATATAGATATAGATATATAGATATATATGTGTATATATATGCATATTATTCAGCCATAAAAAAGAATTAAATCTTGCCATTTGTAACAATATGGATAGAGTCAGAGAGTATAATGCTAAGTGAAATAAATCAGTCAGAGAAAGACAAATACCATATGTTCTCACTCATATGTGGAATTTAAGAAATAAAACAAATGAGCAAAGGAAGAAAAAAGAGACAAACCAAGAAACAGACTCTTCACTACAGAGAACAAATTGATGGTTACCAGTGGGAAGGAGGTGGGGGAGTATCAGTGAAATAAGTGATGGCGATTAAAGGTACACTTATGATAAAAAAAATATATTTCAGGGGGCACCTGGGTGGCTCAGTCAGTTAAACGTCGGACTTCGGCTAAGGTCATGATCTCACGGTTCATGAGTTCAAGCCCTGCATCGGGCTCTGTGCTGGCAGCTCAGAGCCTGGAGCCTGCTTTGGATTCTGTGTCTCCTTCTCTGCACCTTCCCACCCTTCTCCAAAAAATAAATAAACATTTTAAAATTAAAAAAACAAACCTTCTTAAAAACATTTATTTATTTTTGAAACAGAGAAAGATGAGCCAGGGAGGTGCAGAAAGAGAGGGTGACAGAGGATGTGAAACAGGCTCCATGAGCCCGATGAGGGGCTTGAACTCACGAACTGTAAGATCATGACCTGAGCCTAAGCTGGATGCTCAACCAACTGAACCACCCAGGTACCCCTAACAAAAATGTTTTAAAAGAAAATTTGAAAGAAGGAATTAAGAAATATTAAATCAACCTAGACATTGTTTTAAGAGATTATCAATTGCAAATAAGTGATACTGACTTATATGATAAAACTATAACATTGCATAATATTTTCTAAAATAATTTATCATACATGATCCCATTACAACATATGAACATGATATGTACAATCATGGTTCATTTTGGAATCTAAGTACTGTTTGAACAAGTTTATCAATGGCTTCAGTAGTTATTAATTCATAGAGCAAAGTTTCTCTAATTTGAAATTAATAAAAATTAAGAACTATGATCAGTCAAAAAAAAAAAAAAAGAATTTGCATGGCCTATGGAGACAGGAGACCAATGATGTCATAAAATAGAACAGCTTCCAAAACTGACAGATATAAAAGATAGAGGATGGGGGGGGCACCTGGGTGACTTAGTGGGTTGAGTGTCCGACTTCGGCCCAGGTCACAATCTCATGGTTCCTGGGTTCGAGTCCCACGTCAGGCTCTGTGCTGACAGCTCAGAGCCTGGAACCTGCTTTGGATTCTATGTCTCCCTTGCTCTCTGCCCCTCCCCCGCTCATGATCTGTCTCTCTCTGTCTCAAAAATAAATATAAACATTAAAAAAAACTTTTTTAAAATAAAAGATTGAGGACAAAGTTTAGATCCCAAACTATAAGTCGTGGAAATTTGCAAACTTTAAAATGATTACAAGCAGACCCATAATAGTTCCATGAAGTATGCTTATTTGTATCCTGAATAAGGTGGTTTGCATTGGTTTGTATTCCTATTCTTCAAATGAATATAAATGCTCTTTTTTCAATAAGGCGTAACTTTAATTAAAAGCATTACTGAATTCACAATTATGTGTTTTGTCCTTATATATTTTCTCCATGAATTCTACTAAAATTACAATTACTATTACATGGGGTTATGTGAATTTTTTTAGGTTAAAATGAAATCATACTTAAAAATTTGGGGACCATTTGTTTCAGGCCAAAATAAAGGGAACAGAACAAGATTAAGTTAGGAAATAATTATTTTAAAATGTATTTTGCATCTTTTCTTGTGCTTCTATTTTAAAGTTGTATAGCTAAATTATTACTCTTTGTGTTTCATGTTGAATGGCTGCTTCTTATCTGGTTTTGTTTATTATGTATGGTCAGATCACTGATTCTCAGAAAAAAACTACCCTCTAGCTTAGCCCTACATTCCTCCAAGATAATATCATCTACAGGGGTCAAGTTTCTTGCCAGGAGAGCTGATACACACAAGTAAACAAACTGGAAGTAAAACCATGAAATGTTAAAGAAGTTGTCATTCTTGGCCAGGACATTGATAACAAATACTATCTTAACTATTAAGTGTCTCTAAAAAAAAAAAAAAAAGGTAATATCCGGTGAAACTGACTTACAGAACTGGAACAGTAAACAGACCACAAAAAGGGCTGTAAGCAATACCGTCTAGGAACAGTGAGGAAATGGACAGGCTCCATGTCTGCCGAGGACTCCAGGAGAAACAGCTGTTCCCTTCTCTCAAAACAAACCCTACTCCAGTCCACTTCAGTTCACTTACCATTTGAGCTCTGATCTGCTTTTGAGGAGTAAGCCAAATACATAGCCCCTGGTGATTTACCTCAGGGAGGACATTAGGGAAACTGAAAAAACAAAAGTCACCCAGAAAAGGCCCTGTTTTATATCTTTCCTCCATCTCTGGCAGTCTTCCATCCTCAGTCCACCCACCCTCTAGCCCTTCCTTACATTTGATTCTTTGTCAGATGAAACATGGAGACAATGGAAAGCAACTGGGAAACAAACATTTCCTTCTGGAAACATAACCTGTTTTTAAATAACAACTCAGAGTCTAAATATTTTCATCACAAAAACTCGATGAAAAACCAATTCCTCCAAGTCAGAACCTAGAATTTAAGGGCTCCCTTCAGTGTACTACCCAAACTCTATATTCACAAGCAATCTAGGCTTTTACCTCTGGAAATTGAAGGTTAGGTCCTTAATCATATATCCATCTCACTAACTAAACTCCTGAAACTCCACGTAGAGCTAGGGTTTAGAGGTGGAATATCGAGGCATCACAACGTTTAGGTCAACATAGCAGAACTTAGAGCTGACTTATACCAAGTCCCATAAGCTCCTTGGGCCCCAGATAACTCATGTATAAAATGAAAAGACTGGGGTGCCTGGGTGGCTCAGTCGGTTGAGCGACTGACTCGATTTCAGCTCGGGTCATGATCTTGCAGTTTGTGGGATAAAGCCCTGTGTTGAGCTCTGTGCTGACAGCTTGGATTCACGGATCTGGCTTGGGATTCTCTGTCTCCCTCTCTACCTCACCCCCACTCTCTCTCTCGCTCTCAAAATAAATAAATCAACAGCTAAAAAAGTGAAAAGATCGTCCTCAACAAACTTTAAGTTTCCTTACAAGTCTAAAGTTGTATGATTCTTAGAGTACTAAATGGAAAACAAAAGGTGAAGGGGTACAGCAAATAGAATTATTCCCTGATAGAGAGTTACACAGCATTTGTCAACTGGCTTTGCAGTACTTTCCGTCAGAGGAAGCAGACCGTTTTTCCCACCTATTCCGTGTTGGGCTTGCTTATGTGATTTCCTCTGGCCAATTGAAGTTAGCAAACGTGATGAAAACAGAGGCTTTCCACATGTTTGTCTTTGGCTTTACTTTTTTTCTTTTGCAATCTACTGACTACCCACTGGTTCAGGAACAAGGAGATGTGGAGCTGACCAAACCCTGAGCAAGAAAATCAAATGTTTGTTCTTTTAAGCCTCTGAAATTTGGGGTTAGTTGTTATGCATCACTTCGCACCAGAAATCTCACAGAAACCACAGACATCTTGCTATTTTACTTTTTTTGGTGTGTTTTATCTAACATTATGCCTACCTATTTGGAAATTTCTTCAAGGCTCTTGAGCTGCATTAGAGGCATCTAAGCATTTCAAATTGACCATGGAAATGTTCTCCATATTAGGACCAACATCAGGGTAATTGTCAGTGCTAAGAACACTGCACAGCTTAAAATTAGTTTACTGAGCTTTCTGTATAAAGAATTGTGTGCTTTTAACCTATATTGAGAAATAACTCCTATGAAGTTGTACTGCGTTAGTTTTAAAGATGGTGATCGTTATCACTTATAGTATACTCTTTGTAACAACCTTTTAGAGAAATTTCTGTCTAGTTTCAGTAACTGGAGAAGTTGTGTTCATCCTGAGCAATTGGCTTGTTTAAATCTATAGACATCGACTCTATAACTGGTTGTCAGCAGTCTTGAAATTGCTTGGAAAAGTCAGAGCCTAACATGGGGCCTTCCACAGCAAGTGCATGTAGGTGACCTTGCCCCATAGCTTCTGTTTACCAACATCTCTCCTGGTTTCATCTTTTTTCCTACATACATTTTCTCTTTATAACCCTAACTTACTATTTTTATTACATTACATTAAGATTTGTTATATTGTATGTTTTTTCAGCCACTGTAAGTCCTTTTGGGAATAGTACTGAGAATATATAAAACACTACTGTTACTAAGAAAAACATTAGTTTCAATTCATACAATGAAGATAAAAGTACAATTTCATATCATTGATCCATCAACTCTTTTGTTGTTAAAATTTACTGAGAATATGTTATTTCTCTGCTCTAAATTACCTTTAAACAGTATTGTGTATAAAGCACTGATATCCATCTGTATCATTTCAAATCTACCATCAAAATAAATATAAGGATGAAAATTATCTTCAAGCTATTTGAAATATGGGCGAAGCTTTTTATTTACTAATAATTTATATATTATTACCTTAATTATTCAAGTGAATTCTTTTTTTTTTTAGTTTATTTTTATTTATTTTGAGGGAGAGAGAGAGATAGAGAGAGCAAGCAGGGGAGGGGCAGAGAGAGAGGGAGACAAATAGAATCCCATGCAGGCTCCATGTTGTCAGCACAGAGCCTGATGTGGGGCTCAAACCCACAAACTGTGAGATCATGAACTGAGCAGAAATCAAGAGTCAGATGCTTAACCAACTGAGCCACCCAGGCACCCCAAGTAAATTCTATTTTTTAAAGTTTATTTATTTATTTTGATAGAGGGAGTGTGCAGGAGAGGGAGAGAGAGAGAGAGAGAGAGAGAGAGAGAGAGAGAGAAAGGGAGAGAATCCCTAGTAGGCTCCATGCTCCAGGCTCCATCGAGCCCCATGGATCCCAATATGGGGCTCTATCTCATGAACCATGAGATCATGACCTGAGCTGAAACCAAGAGATGGATGTTTAACAGACTGAACCACCCAGGTGCCTCTCAAGTGAATTCTTTAACCTATTTGTGGAACACCTGTTATGTGCATGCATGGTGCTAAGTGCTATGAGAAATATAAAGACGAATAAGGTACTTCAATATCCTTCCAAAGCCCCTGTATGTGTGTTAGGCACTTCTATACTACAAAGACTTGGTTACTTTAAATGTAATTGGGGTTCACTATAAGAATGAAGAAAGGTGAGGCAATGTGGAAATACTAGGGGCCTCCAGAAGAAGCACAAACTGGTCTCTGATCCTTGTCTAATTCTCTAAAACATCACGAAACCAGTCACCAAGGTCAGGAGAGGTGATGGAGGGGGCAGGAGAAGTATAGGGAACACCAGCAAAACCACAAAATAATCATTTAGGATGAGGAGAATAGGAAGCTGAACTGGCTTCCATCTAAGCCATGAATACTCAGTAATGAACAGAGCCAAATTAGAAGCTAAAAGAAGGGCTCTGATCAAAGAAATTGAGTTTATGGGTTTTAACTACTACTGAATATGTAAAAAAGATATAAAAATGGGGAATGTGAATTGGCACTTGCTAAAGTGTTCTGTGTCTACAGGCAAATGTGAGATATAGGGCAGTCAGGGAGGGACAAATAATAATCCTACCAACAGCTATGAGAAGACTATCAAATGGTCCATATAGCGCAATATCCCATGACATCCAGCTTACCTTTGGTATACTAAGTCACAAAAGACAAGGAGGAATTCTGTACTACATGGTAGAGTCTGGCCCTACCACTTTGGGCTGTAATTCTTTCCCTACTCCAACAGACAGCTGGAATTCGATTTATTAGAGTAGAACTATCGTAAATCTTAACTTTTCCCTTCTCCCTTTGTCTGCACCTAGTATTTTAACAGGACCTGCAAACATTTATTTTTTATTATCATTTTTTTTAGTGTTTATTTATGTTTGAGAGAGAGACAGAGCACAAGCGGGGGAGAGGGAGAGAGAGAGAGGGAGACACAGAATCCCAAGCAGGCTCCACACTGTCAGCCCAGAGCCCGACATGGAGCTCAAACTCACAAACCGTGAGCTCATAACCTGACCCTTAACTGACTGAGCCACACAGGCGCCTTGACCCACAAACATTTCTGAAAACTGTGAACTCCATGGATGGACATGAACACAATCATAAAAATGAACAAGCAAAAGAACCATATTCTAAGTTAAAAGTTAGTTTTAATCTATAAAATGAGATTAAAAAGAGGAATAAACTTAAATGATCACACCCATGAAACAGTTAATAATACAAAAAAAAACTTTAGAAAATATCTCAATGCCAGAAACTAGAAAGATGCTAGGTTATCAAAATTCAAAAGAACATTATGCCATATGTACACCATATGCAAAATTTAACACAAAAATGGATTGTAGACCTAATTGCAAGAGCTAAAAGTATAAAACTCTTTTAAAAATGTATATATATATACATGTATGTGTGTGTGTGTGTGTGTGTGTGTATGTGTGTGTGACCTAGGATTAGGCAATGGTTTCTAAGATATGACACCAAAAGCACAAATGGAAAAAGACAAAAATGGATGAGTTGGACTTAATCAAAATTAAAAATTTTTGCACTCCAAAAGTGAAAAGACAATTCATATAACAAGAAATATTTGCAAATCACATAACTGAGAAGGGACCTTATCCAAAACTCTTACAACTCAACAATAAAAAGACAATCCAATTTTAAAATGATCTGAGTAGACAATTCTCCAAATAAGATAGACAAATGGTCAGTAAGCATATGAAAAGATGCTCAACATCATTAGTCATTAGGGAAATGCAAATCAAAACCACAATGAGAGGGGTGCCTGGGTGGCTCAGCTGGTTATGCTTATGCATCCCACTTCGGCTTAGGCTCAGGTCATGATCTCACTGTTTATGAGTTCAAGCTCTGAGTTGGGCTCTGTGCTGGATCCTGCTTCAGATTCCATGTCTCCCTCTCTCACTGGCCCTCCCCTGTTCACACTCTGTCTCTCTCTCTCTCTCTCAAAAATAAATAAACATTAAATCCCTCCCCCCTACATACACACACACAATGAGATACTGCTTCACACCCAGATGGAAAGCTATAATATAAAAGGATGATAAAAAGTATTGGGGAAGGGTGTCTGGGTGGCTCAGCTGGTTGAGCACCCTACTCCTGATTTCGGCTCAGGTCATGATCCCAGGGTTGTGGCATTG
Organism: Prionailurus bengalensis; assembly: GCF_016509475.1. Lineage (NCBI taxonomy): Eukaryota > Metazoa > Chordata > Mammalia > Carnivora > Felidae > Prionailurus > Prionailurus bengalensis. Next base: position 106,987,919 of record NC_057349.1, read on the forward strand.
AGTTTGGAGTCAGACTCCAAGCTAAACTTGGAAACTGCTTGGGATTCTCCCTCCCTCTCCTTCTGTCCCTTTCCCTGGCTCCCAATCTCTTGGGGCCGGTGGTGGTGGGGGGTGATGGGAAGGATTGGTGACAGGGGTGCCTAGATAGCTCAGTCAGTTAAGTGATTAAGCATCCCAACTCTTGATTTCAGCTCAGGTCATGATCTCACAGCTGTGAAATTGAGCCCCATGTTGAGCTCAGGATTCTGTCTCTCCCTCTCTCTCTGCCCCTCCTCCACTTGCAATGCACTCTCTCTCTCAAAATAAATAAATAAACATTTTTTTTAAAGTGTTGGTGAGGATGTGGAGAAATTAGAATGTTCATATATTGCTCATAGGAATGTTAAATGGTGCAGGCATGTTGGAAAATAGTTTGTCAGTTCTTCAAAAGGTTAAACGTAGTTACCATATGGCCCAGCAATTCTACTCCTAGGTATATACCCAAGGGAAATGAAATGTACCCCAAAGAAATGAAAACATATGTTCATGCAATACTCTATAAATGAATGTTCATACCAGCATTATCCTAATAGCCAAAAAATTTAAAGAACACAAATGTCCATAAACATTTGATGAATGGATAAACAAAACTATACACACACACACACACACACACACACACACACACACAGATATTATTCAGCAATAATAAGAAATGGAGTACTAATACATGCTACAGTATCGATGAACATGCGAAGTGAAAGAAGCCAGACACAAAGACCACATACTATATGACTCTATTTATGTGAAATGTCAGTAAAGGCAAATCCATAGAGATAGTAGATTAGTGATTGCCAGGGGCTGAGCAGGCTGGGGAAATAGGAAGTTGTTGTTAATAAGTAAATGGGGTTTCTTTGGCAGACGATGAAGATATTTTGAAATTAGATAATGATGATTGTACAATGCTATGAACATATTAAAAACCACTGGATTGTATAGTTTAAAAGAATGGATTTTATGGTATATGAATTTTATCTCAATAAATCTGTCCCTTTAAAAAATAACATTACATATATGCTAACTAATTTGGATGTAAATAAAAATAATAATAATAAATAAAAAAGATAACATTACATATTTAAAATGGGAACAATTTGAAATTAGGAATGATTGCTTCAGAAATAAGAATAGGATTGGTAAAGTTAAAAAAATGTAACAGAAGCAGCAAAGAGTAAAATTGGAAAATGCCAAAAATCAAATCAATGAATCTGAAGATAAGCTCCAAAAATCTCTCAGAATTTGGAGAAAGTGATAAAGTAATGAATAAGATGGGAAGAAAGATGCTGTATTGGGAACAAATCTAGTATATCCAATAAAGGATTTCAAAAACAGAGGATAAGCGGCACCCAGGTGGCTCAGTCGGCTGAATGTCCGAATCTTAATTTTGGCTCAGGTCATGATCTCATGGTTCGTGAGTTCAAGCCCTGCATTGGGCTGTGTGCTGACAGTGTGGCAGCTGCTTGGGATTTTCTCTCTCCCTCTCTCTCTGCCCCTACCCAACTCGTGCTGTCTCTCTCTCTCTCTCTCTCTCTGTGTCTCTCTCTCTCAAAATAAATAAGCTTAAAAAAAGAGGATAGAATAATTATATAACCAATTTTAAAAATTTTCCTGAGCATAAGACTAAGCTAAGATCCAGAGAATCAGATAAAAAGTTATTTGTTCATTTTATTTTATTGCTGTTATTGTTATTTCTTACAAACTATTAGCTTAAAACTTGTTGTTTGGAAAAATGTGGAGTCTCTGGTCCATGTTATATGTAGCAGAACATTTTAATGATGTTCTAGATCATTAATGATCTAATGGTCTGGAAATCTGGGTCCCAGCTCTGTCACTAACCCAACAATGTGGCTTTGAGCAAATCGTTTAGCCTTTTTGGGCCTCAGGTTGTCATCTGATAAAAACAAAGAAAAACTTGAACTAGATGACTTTAACACAGCTATCTTAAGCATATGATATGGGCCAAGGGATTGGTGGGAGGTAAAGCAAGGTTAAACAGGGAAAGATAATAAAACCCTTATCTAACAGAACTAAAATATTGGGGGGTGAGGTTAGGAGGGGGCAGGGATGTGCAAGAAATTTTGCCACTGTCCATAGTGCTGAATCATCATTGTTTTGTCTGAATACCAGTTGGAGGAGTCAGGAATTGCTTCGGTTAGCACTATGGAAATCTGAGCATTTTAGAGCATACAGTGATACTTTAAGCTCATGTATATCTGTGTATTTAGCTACTACCTAATATGCTAATGGTCCCCAAACCTATATGTCTAGTAGTGTCCTCTCTCCTCATCTCTCAATGCATGTTTTCAACTATCTGCCAAGCATCTCTTGCATTTTACTACATTGAGTTGACTTCAAACTCAACTGGTCCAAAAATGAGTTGATCATATTCACTAAGGGTCTTGTTTATTCAATTATATTTTCCACCTTGATTAATGGCACCAAAATTTATTCTTTTTCTCAAGCCAAAGACCCTGGGAGATCTTGTAGAACATTTACTTTGTCTGCCACCTGTAATCAATCACCAAATCCTGCAAATATTGCCAGTGAATACCTCTTACATCCATTTCATTCTCTCTACTCCATAGTCATTGTCTTTATTCAGATTTGAAACATTTATTGCTTACATTTTTTAAAGATATTTCTAACTAATCTCTCTTCTGTTTTGTACCCTTTTAACTTACACACATGATCATGTTATTTCCTTGGTAAAAGGTCTTTGTGTATCCAACTGATATTAACACAAAATCCAAGTTAGTTAAAATGGCATTCAGTAACACTTCATAATCTGTTCAGGAAAGATGACTGTGTGTGAAACAGAGACTAGTGTTCAGGACACTTACTAGAGAATTCCTTGTGGGTCACTACTCATGGAAGGGAAGGGAAGAGAAGGGAGGGAGACCAGAGTAGGCAGAGGGAAGAGTTGAGCTTTTCTGCAGTCTCAGAAAGGTCTCTCAACCTACCCCACAGGGAGCTCTGTAGCTGAAATGACCCTTCAGAATGTTCCAAGTTTGGGGGAGGGGGGAAGAGCTTTATAAGGACTGGATGCAGGATGTTCCTGGAAGGAAATATAACCTTGAGCAATGCTACAATTTGAGGGTTGTCTTCTAGCAGCACTCCCAGAAAAAATACTTTACACATGAAGGGGAACCAGCAGCACATCAGAAAATCTACCATACTGTTGTCTACCTCTGCACATCCTTCTGTGCTTCCTTGACCTCCAGTATTCACTTTGTCATAACACTTACTACACTGTATCTTATTGCCTCTTCTCTGTGTATTTTATTAGACTGTCATCTCTGTGCAACAAATGCTTTGTCTATATAAATCACTATTGTATAATCAATGCTTGACACATAGTAAGTCATTAAACAATTTATCAAATGAATCATGAAATAAATGAATAATGCGTATTTCCTTTCTCCCTATTCCTTACTCCCTGTGCTCCAGTCAAACCAAACTAACTGCAATTCCTTGAATCTCCCAGGCCTTCCCTTGAACTTGTGCCTTGGGTTTGCTCTTCTTTTGGCTCAAATGCCTTTATCTAAGTTGTTCACCAGCTGAATGTCCACTTCTTTCAAGACTTAGCTCAATTGCCACCTTTGGAAAACTTTTCAGGCATTATCACAATCTTCATTCTCTCTGGTTCTATAGAACTCTGTTCCCACCATGGCAATCCTGTTACTTTTAATTTACACATCTGATCCCCTTCAGGGGATGTGAAACTGTGAGCTTCCTATCCATTTTTTGTTTCCTGGCACACAGCAAAGAATGAATGAATAAACAATAAATACATGGGTAAAGTTAAGCTCTAGGAATATTAACCAGGAAATGTGTGCAAAACAGATTAAACAGAGGAAGATGAAGGGGATAAAATTATAAGGTTATACAAGACGCATGTGACTGTAGACACTGAATTAAATGTAATTCCTTAGTTCTGAAATTAGTTTTTCCCATATGCAAAATGAAAAGCAGAATGATGTCATTAGCACAACTATTGCTTTGTCTAACATGTCTCAGTGACATTATTTCTCAGTCTACTAAATGCTAAACTAAAGGTGTTAAATTCAAATGCCTCAGGTGCCAGGCAGCTTACCTAAATATGTGGTGAGCCTCTGGGGAGCAAAATGTTCATGCAAGGGGTGTCAACTTCAATGTTTAAATCATGTAGTCACCAAACAGAACAGGCATTTGGACCTGATGTGGTCGGCAAGCTGCTGACTTACCTCTCCTTCTACATGTTTTGAAATCAAACATACTCTGAACTACCCTGGAGCTGAATGGAGAGAGACGTGGACAACCTTTTCAACCTTGTAGAAAAAGAGGATGTTTCTATATTTATACTAAGAAGCTAAATTCTTTCTGAGATGGTTTCATAGTCTGCCAGAATATCAGAGCAGAAATTTCACTGGCAGCCGGAAATAATAATAATAATTTTAAAAAAGAATCTTTTCCTGTATACAAAATATCTTGATATCTATCCTTGGAATTGCTTTTGTTTTTTTCTAAACAAAGTTTATTTTCTAATTACAAAACAACACAAGCTCTTTGAAAAATATTTGGAAAATGTAGGAAAAAAGAAAATAACTCCTCAAAATTACACTACTGGTGAGCAACCTCTGCCGGCATTTCAGATTATGCATTAGATTCGAGGTGGAGTCGTGGACCTGACGTGAATAACATAGGTAACAGGTAGGCAGGAAAATAATTTAGTTCTAAGCATCTGGGAATCTGTCAGAATTTATGGCCTAACAGAACTATTAAAAACATTCTTAGGTGTCTCTCCAGTGCCTGGCTGGAACTAGATGTCTACAGAACATGGACTGATGAGGAGGGGTTGCTATTGTTGAAATGGTACTTGGTTCTGAATCCACAACAGGACTATTGTGCATATGACATTTACTTGGAGAACTAAATTCTGGACTGACAGTAAATAAGAGCTATTTAGTCCAGTTTATAAAGAACCTTCACTTGGTTGCCAAGAAATTCAACATAGGAAACTTACTTACCAGGAATTCAACATAGAAAAGTACAGTTGTTGACCTTAATATTGAATGCAGTCATGATAATTTAAAGATGTGGATTTCTACAAGTCAAATGTAGAAATGAAAAAGAACACATACAACAAACAGAAGCACATTTTTATAAGGAACTGTGCTATGTTTTTATTTAGAGTGTATGGTGTCCAAGTACTCTTGGATACATCTATAGAATCCTAAGATGGAGAAAGAAAGTTTGGGAAGAAAGAAATTGGACAAGACAATACTAATTATCAGGGATCTGGGGTGAAAAAAAACCCCGGCATGTCCATGATTAATATAAACAGATCTAATGTTAATATTTTCAAGAAAAAAGATTTCAAAATCTTTTTGTTGAAGTTGTTCTATTTTCTCCCACTGACTATTTAAATTTTTGTGATTTTCCTTTTTTTTTGAGAGAGAGAGAGAGAAAGGAAGCAAGTGAGCAAGGGCAGAGAAAGAGAATCTTATGAGGGGCAAAGAGAGAGAAGCAGGGCTCACCCAAAGCGGGGCTTGGGTTCACCTGTGGCAGGGCACGAGCTCACCCAAAGTGGGCTTGAGCTCACCTGATGTGGGACTCTAACTCATGAACTGTGAGACCATGACCTGAGCCGAAATCAGATGCTTAACTGACTGAGTCACCCAGGCCCCCTGATTTTCATTTTAATAGTACTTATATCCCTGTGAAACTTTCCTGCAAACTTGAGATGCTTCCACCCACATTTTCATTTCAAAATTATTAATCTCAGAAAAACACAATCAAAGAAATTGAAAATGTGGTTGCTTTTGAAATCCAAGCAGCTGTTTATTCAAACTAAATATCATAAACTGACCTTATTAATAAGACCTTATATTTCATAGTCACAGTAGTTTGTAAATATGTGCTTACTAATTTGTTGATTTGCCAATCATGTTTTTAGTACTTTATGTACTAGGGTTATACCAGGTGCTGGGATTCAGAAGCACAGACTCTCTGTATGTGAAATATGGGCTTTACCTCCAAGAGTCCACAGTTTAATTCCAAAAAGAAGTGTTAAGCACAAGGCACAGACGTGCCCCCTCTACCACTAAGTTGTTCACATTTCTTTGGTTTGTGCTTCAGGTAGAGGTGAGTGAAGCTTCAAATAATAATGTGTCCAAAAGTTAAGTCCTCCTACTCTTGAAATACACACACACACACACACACACACACACACACACACACATTTTAAGCCTTCTCTAAATTTTTGCTCTTGAATATCAGATACTCAATACTAAAATATTACTTTTGGAATTCACAGATCCAAATTGGAAATGTTTCTAGAACTTGGGTGTCTTTCTTGAATTTCAAGAGTGGTAATAATAACCACAGTAAGGACAAGGAACCCAAACAATGCCCAATAGGGAGCTATGGCCCAAATTTGAAAAGGTACAAGATTTTATCAGACATGAAGATTAAGGCAGTTGGAATCTTATAGTTGCTACTAAGAGAAATTGTGGAGCTCCTGGAGGCCTCCAAGGAGTGATCCATCCTAAATTACAAAGATGTGCATTTTTCTGAAGATCCTAGACAAGGTGATTTTGTGGATTCTTATACTATGGTTGGAAAAATCTGATAGTTACATTTAAATATAGTACATTAATGGGGTGCCTGGGTGGCTCAGTTGGTTGAGCATCCGACGTCTGCTTGATCATGATCTCTCAGTTTGTGGGTTTGAGCCCTGTATCAGGTTTGCCATGGCCAGCACATGGAGCCCACTTCAGGTCTTCTCTCTCCCTTTGTCTGCCCCTCCCCCACTCATGCTCTCTCTCAAAAATAAAAATAAAACAGTAAAAACTTAAATTTAATTGAATATAAAAAATAAATAAATTTAGCGCAATGTTTTTACTATTTAGGATTACAGCAATTTGATTGGACAGCTTCATTTTGGGAAGACTTCCAAAGCAATGTTTGGAGAAGAAGTCAATCTTTTTCATGCCAAGCTGGTGGGAATTCATTCCCCACCCCCCACCTTTAAACACCTATATGGAAAGATATGAACCATATACATTTCTATATGCAAACTTAATTTTTAAATTTTTTATTGGCTGTTTGCAGGAGTCACTTGGCCCAGGTGGGCATGAAGAGTAATATTCCCCAAGGTACACTGCACCCACTCATCTGTCTCCCTTCCCAACTCCAGCTGTAATGTTGGAAAATCAGTGCCACATCTGTAGCATGGTTTGACATGGTAGCATGGTAGCATTTGTAGCATGGTTTGACAAAGATCACAATATTCTCATCAACAGATAGTGACAGGTCAATGCCCATTCGTAAATTCCAATGCTTTTTCTTACTGAAAGAGGTGATTAGCACCCGGGTGTAACTGTCTACTACAGCTACCAAATTTTGTAAAGCATATAGTAAATTAAAGGGCAGGATTCAAAAGCATGGCCAACTGAGTAAAAGCCCTAAACTTAATCATATGGTTCTTACAGACTTCAACCTGTGGGGTAAAAAGGTATTTGTTGGATCATAGCCTACTTACCTCTGGGGATGATCCTTCCAAAGAACTGGGCCTTTTTTTTTTTTTTCTTTTTTTTTTTTTATTCAGGGAGCCTAGAGGGTGAGGGCCACCTATTTTGCCAAAGTCCTTTTTTGCCTTGCCAAACTGATTTTCCTTTCAAAATAACTATGTGGAAAATTCATGTTTAATTTTTGTAATAATATTTTCTCTTTGATTGTTTTTTTTTCCAGTAATTTCATATCTGTACTCAACACCCATCCAAAGGATTTACACAGGAAATGGAGACCAGGCTAAAACAAACTCACACCCTTTTCTATAGCAGCCTATTTTAAAATTAGCAGTCATAAATGAAAATATAAAACTAAACTTGTTTTGCTGAGATACTCTCCCCCTAGGTTGCATTAGAAAATTCCACCCCACACTTAAATGGAGATTTTGTTGTTTATGATCTTAGATTTCATTATTGTGGCTTAACAAGTATATGGAAGGCTTAAAGATATTTGAAGATGCAAAGAAATCTCATAAATTATGAGCAACCCACAGGAAATGAAAGCTCAGCATTGTTTCTTCCTACACTTCTCCCAATAGGGCTGAACAGTTTCTTTACGCCCCTGAATGCACTCTGCCTTGACATGTCTGTATATATCCACCTCCCTTAGGGCAAGACATAATAGTAACCTTATTTCATAATCTCACATAACAGGGCATTATGATCTGCAGTCCTGATTGTTTCCTGTAAGCTGAATTTTAAAGGAATTTAGAATCTCACTCTTATATTTATTTATTTTTTTTTTTAATTTTTTTTTTAACGTTTATTTTTGAGACAGAGAGAGATAGAGCATGAATGGGGGAGGGTCAGAGAGAGGGAGACACAGAATCTGAAGCAGGCTCCAGACTCTGAGCTGTCAGCACAGAGCCTGACGCGGGGCTCGAACTCACAGACTGTGAGATCATGACCTGAACCGAAGTCGGCCGCCTAACCGACTGAGCCACCCAGGCGCCCCTATTTATTTATTTTTAACATTTATTTATTTTTGAGACAGAGAGAGACAGAGCATGAGCAGAGGAGGGTCAGAAAGAGGGAGACACAGAATTCGAAACAGGCTCCAGGCTCTGAGCTGTCAGCCCAGAGCCCGATGCGGGGCTCGAACTCACGGACCGCAAGATCATGACCTGAGCTGAAGTTGGACGCCCAACCGACTGTGCCACCCAGGTGCCCCAGAATCTCACTCTTTTAGATATTCATAACCAAGAAGTGAACTCTGACAATTGAGACTATTAATATACTAATTATTCCCAGAATTGTATATTTCATGTGATAGGAAGATCCAAAAATGAAGAATCTGTCTTCTGTTCCACTGACAGGGAAATTTAGTATTACTTAGCTACATTTTTGATTGTCCTTTTGCCTTTAAGAATATAACAGGAGGGGTGCCTGGGTGGTTCAGTCAGTTAAGCATCTAACTTTGGCTCAGGTCATGGAACAAATACAGAGAAAGAGTGATGGTGACAGTAAAGAAAACAGGGAGAGAGAGGGAGGGGCAGAGAGAGAGGGAGGATCCCAAACAAGCTCCATGCCCAGCACAAGCCCTGAGGTGGGGCTCTATTTCAAGACCCACGACTGTGTGATCAGGACCTGAGCCAAAAGAAACCAAGAGTCAGACGCTTAACCGACTGCGCCACCCAGGTGCCCCTGAAAATAAAGTTTCTTAAAACAGTTGCCAAAAACTGAGAGAAAGAGGGGCGCCTGGGTGGCGCAGTCGGTTAAGCGTCCAACTTCAGCCAGGTCACGATCTCGCGGTCGGTGAGTTCGAGCCCCGCGTCGGGCTCTGGGCTGATGGCTCGGAGCCTGGAGCCTGTTTCCGATTCTGTGTCTCCCTCTCTCTCTGCCCCTCCCCCGTTCATGCTCTGTCTCTCTCTGTCCCAAAAATAAATAAAAAAACGTTGAAAAAAATATTAAAAAAAAAAACTGAGAGAAAGAAATAAGTGGGCAGAAGACTTGATAAAGAGATTTCTTACAGAGGAAGAGATCAACCTGCAAGTTCTGAAAATAAGAGAAATAGGGAATGTTTGGAATGGGGACCATCTCCTAAGAGGGAGGAAAGTTGGAGAGGAAGAAACATTAACTCAATTGACTCACAAAGCAGACCACTGGGGACCAGGGCCACTTGCTGTCTAAAGCAAGGGGAGTTCTGAGAGGGGGGCGGGGCATCGAGGGGGTGGGGGAAGTCTGTCAGCCAGTCCAATGTCTGAGGAGACCTGGGGTCTATATGATCTGAGGATATATATTCTCAATTTAGAAATAACTATATATTTTAAGAAGCAACTTCATTGAGGTATAATTTACATGACTTGAAATCCACCTGTTTTAAGTATGCAATTCAGTGATTTCACTGTTGTGCAACCATCACGGCCACATTCCCATCACTCCATTCCGGTCCCTCCTGCTCCTTTGCAGTTAATCTCTGTTCCCATTCCCAGCCTCAGGCAATCAGTAATCTGCTTTCTCTATATATAGATCTGCTTTTTCTGGACATTTCATATAAATAGAATCTTGTAATATGTGGTTTTCTGGGTCTGAATTCTTAGCCTGAGGATTTTGACGTTCATGTTGTAGCAGGCATCAATATTTCTTTTTATTGTTAAATGGCTTTCCATTGTATGGATATATGCTTGAAAATAACACATTTTGTTTTTCAACTCCTCAGTTAACGGACACTTGAGTTGTTTCCACTTTTCAGCTATTATGAGTAATGCTAATAAGAACAGTTGTGTGTAAGACTTTGTGTGGAAACCTATTATGTGTTTTAAACAAAACGTGACTGAGAGTCACTTGTTCATGGAAAACACAAATATCCAGGTTTGTTGTGTTCCATGAATACAGGGAACACAATTGCCCATGAACACTCTGCACACAGCAACCAGAGTGGGTTTTGTAAAATTGAAAATCAGATCTCATTCCTCCTCTGATCAAGATTTTCTGGTGACTTCCATCTCACGAAGAATGAAGCCTTACCCCCTTGCCATAGCCAGCAGGGCGCTGCCTGACCTGACCTCTGCTGACATGTTTCACCTCATCTCTTCCTACTTCCCTCACTCTTGACTTCACCAGTGTTGCTCCTGTTGCTCCTCAAACATAAGAGCTCCTGCTGCCTTCCAAGCTCTTACATAAACTGTTCATCTTGCCTAGAATGTTCCTCCCAGACCTTCATTTGGCTTGCCCCTTCTCATTCAGGTTTCTCCTCAAATGTCATTCATGTAGAAAATCCTTCTATGACCACCCTATCTGCTATAGCAGCCATATTTCTCTCTCTATTAGCTTCTGCTGTTTCATTTTTCACCAGCACCTGTAACCCAATAATCTAAAATTACCTTACTCGTTTGTTGACTATCTCCTAACCAGAATGCAAGCTCCGTGAGGCAGGTACTTTGTTTATCTTGTTCTTGGATATATCTCCAGCATGTTGCATGTGGCAAACATCCATTAAATAGGTTGAATTAATACATAAATAAGAAGCAAAACTTGGCCCTCTTACGTATTTGATCTCTACAGTTTCTGAGACGTTGGTTAGATCATGATATGAATTTAGTTTGTGAATTCCTTTTTTTTTTAAGTTTTATTTATTTAATCTCTACAGCCAATGTGGGGCTTGAACTCACAACCCTGAGATCAAGAGTCACACACTCCTGTGACTGAGCCAGTCAGGCACCCCTAGTTTGTGAATTTCTTTTTTTTTTAATGTTTATTTATTTATTTATTTTTGAGAGAGAGAGAGAGAGAGAGAGAGAGAGGGAGGGAGGGAGGGAGACAGAAGATTCTAAGCAGGCTCTGAGCTGACTGCAGGGAGCCCGACACAGGGCTCGAACTCAGGAAGCATGAGATTATGACCTGAGCTGAAGTCAGATGGTCAACCAACTGAGCCACCCAGGTGCCCCTAGTTTGTGAATTTCTAAACCAATGGACTGAAAATCAAATACTGGCAAACCATGTATGTACCATATTTGGTCTTCACATATGTTTATTTTATATAGCAGATACTTTGGAGCCCCATTCCCATTCCCTTGGCCCATCTCTGTTTTTAGCTATTAAGTGTTAAGGTTCACCTTCTGTTGACAAGATCCTAACTCAAGCAGGTATAGAATTATTCCACTTTCAGTCTTGTGCCTCTTCCATGCCTTGGAGCCACTGGTCTTACGTATAAACACAGCCCTGAAGTGAGCTATGCTAATACTCCCCAGGGCAAATGTCAGCCATTAGCCAACATGGGAACCATATTTCATCCTCACTTCCCTCAGATAGAAAGTTCTGAAAAAAATTCATACTTCCCAAAAGTTTCAGCCAAACTGAGTCCTTGTGCCTTCAGCAGAGACTTAAATAACACACCCTTATATTGACTTTTTCTTCTCTTGTCTCACTCACCCTGTTTCCTAGAATTACTTCCTTAACATATGATCTGCAGCCAAGTCTTTGTCTCAGCCTGTGCTTTCAGGGAAAGCCAAATTGGGTCTATAACATATATTTTTTACATTATTACTTAAAGTAAATTCATTAAATTTAAAGTTCAAAAATATTTCATGTTAAATTCCGGATATGCCTTATATGGCATTTGATCTTATATGGGATTTAGGCTTGTCTAATACTTTGGAGACCATTCTCCACAACTCTGGTGATGTAATGTTTCAGATTGCTTATGACTGAACCAGTTTTATAATTAATAATTCACAATTTTTTTCTGTGTCTGACCTGTAGACCATAGCAAATTTATCTTACTATGACTCTAATAATCTCCTGCTGTTATATACCTACATCTCTAGAACGAATATTGGGACTACAATAGTGTATCTGGATCTGTCACTTTTTGAATGCCTTGAGGTTTTTCCTTTAGGAAAATACCACTCTGCTCCTAGTAAAACTGCCAACCACAGGGCACTCCTTCCACAGGAATAGTTACATTATCTAGGCTGGCCAATCAGAGCCTCCATCTGCCAGTTACAGGATTGGTTCAAAGAGCCACACTGGGCCAATCAGAGCCATCTCTTAAGATTTTGATGGACCCACACCAAAAGGCAGGGATTGCATCATTGTCTTTTCATTGGGACTGCTGTAGTTTAAGGTAGATCTAAAGTTGCTAATGCCATTTTTACTAAAGTGTGGGCAATTTTCCTTGGAGATGGACTTAAAGGAAAGGAAAACAAAGAAGAATAGATGGGGGGGGAGGGGGAGAGTTCTAAACAAGAGTAAGACTGAGATAGAGAAAAAGAGAAAGCACGTGAAAAGCTCTGTCAAATGATGAAAGACAGATGACAGTCATTTGAACTTCCTTGTTCGGCCCTGTCTGAAAAAGCAAGATCTGTCTTTTCAATTATCTTTGCCAAAGAATTATGTATTTTTATTAAGCAAGTTTAAGATAAATTTTTGTCACCTGCAGTTGAAAGAGGCCTGACTAATGCCTGATATGTATGCTCAGGGTAGGACTCGTAGGGTTAGGCTATGCCACTGGAGATGTCTTTTCTTCCTTCATAAAGCCTGTGGTTATTACCAGGATCAAATATCCGGGGAAGGAGGCCCTCAGGTAGAAATCCAGAGCTGAGATGATGGGCCTAAGGTAAATGGAAGTTCCCATCCCTTTCTGGGTCTTAAGAGTGACAAGGCCAGCTATTTGGGGATATGGGCTTGCAGAAACAGAACACAAAACAGAAAGGAAAAAGCCCTATAATGAGTTAAAAGCTGAAGATGAGTAAGTTATACAATGTATGTTATATTATTTACTCTTATGGTCCTACTCTTAGTAATTGCCATTTCATTATATTCTAGCCTTTTGTGAAGTTCAATTTGGGTATTAAGTATCTCAGTTGAACTAAACTGTGTCCAAGGAAGAGGCATGTACCCATATATGGGACAAAGCATTGAAAGCAATCAGCCTTTGCTCCCAAAGCCAGCAGGTGATATAGCCATTAAAATAGTCCCCCAAGGACAGAGTTCAGAGCTAAGCATTGCAACTATAAAAAACAACCTCCCCGCCCGTCCCACCCCAACAAGAAAAGATTCACCCTCATTGACTAATTTGAAACATCTGGGTCTTACAAAAGTATAAAATAATACATCTGAAGTAAATAAAAATATTAATCTCTCAAATGGAAAAAGCAACAATGCCCAACTTCTTTTCATCTAATAGATTTACTGAGACTTCCCACTACACTTCCATACTTGGGGCACAGATGGCAGTGAGCTAGGCCAGTACAGAGGAAATGAAACAAAGTATAGATGTATTGACAGAAGAGGGCATGAGGGATTTTTGCTGGCAGGCAAGGAGAGAAATCATTAGAAAGGAAGTCCTACTAAAACTTGAAATTTGTATCTTTGGGATGCTGAAGCATCTTTAATGCCAAGAAGCATGCCTGGCATATAGTAAGCCAAAATGTGAGGCTGGGGCTATTTAAATTCTTCTTACCTCTGATTAGCATTGGCCTGAAGGTATAGACATACAAAGATTGAGAAGGTAGGAATCATGTGGCCCAAATTGTTGAGATGAGATGGAAGGCAAGCAGAGAATTCAGGATAGTTTGAAAAATTGGTGAAACTACAACATACAGTTCATGAAAAAGGATAGTCTGATGATACATCTTAAAAGTCTCTGTGAGAGTTAAAGTTCTGCCTATTTGTTTCAGGAGCAGTAATAAGTAAAAGCTAGCACCAAAACTTCTATGTAAGGTATTGCCTTTATTTTCCATTTCCAATTTCATATTTTTCATTTAGTCCATTATTAATTTTAAATAAATTTTTAAAATTTCCATGTTTTACTCCTTAGTTATTTGTACAAGCTGGAGATTGATCCAGACGATACTACTGGTAGGTGGATGAACATTTGTCTTTCCTAACTTTTTTTTTTTTTAACGTTTATTTATTTTTGAGACAGAGAGAGACAGAGCATGAATGGGGGAGGGTCAGAGAGAGAGGGAGACACAGAATCTGAAACAGGCTCCAGGCTCTGACTCTGAGCCATCAGCACAGAGCCTGACGCGGGGCTTGAACTCACGAACCGCGAGATCATGACCTGAGCCGAAGTCGGACGCTTAACTGAGTGAGCCACCCAGGTGCCCCTTTCCTAACTTTTAATAACATCAAAAAGTAAAACTTGCAAGGAAACACTCAACTCTGAAAACAATGATAGTGCTGTAAAAATGCTTTTCTTTTGGACCAATATCTCAAAGATCATTTGATCCAGAAGATCTATATCTGCCAGGGAACCTCACGGCAAACAATAGAAATGGACTATGACTGGTTTGGGCAGAAAAAGGATTTATTGAAAGGCTTATTGGTTAGCTCAAAAATTGTCCAGGAGAGGGTTTCCTGGGTGGCTCAGTCGGTTGAAGTGTCTGACTTCAGCTCAGGTCCTGATCTCGAGGTTTGTGAATTTGAGCCCCACCCACATCAGGCTCTGTGCTGACAGCTCAGAGCCTGGAGCCTGCTTCAGATTCTGTGTCTCCCTCTCTCTCCTCCCCTCCTTCCCCTCAAAAAATGAATAAACGTTAAAAACAAAACAAAACAAAACTATCCAGGAGAGCAGTCCAGTTCAGAAGCCATGCAGCCGGGGACACAACCAGAATCTAACACGAAACTAGTCCTGTGAGGACATGGGTGCTGCTGCCACTTAGTGTCAGCTATTACAGCTTGCACAGTTGCCATTGTCAACGCCATACTTTCTGTACTACCACTGATGCAGTTAGCAATGCTATCTTGTAAACCAGATGTTGTTGCTACAACCAATACAAGCACAAGTGCAACCCTCTCTTTCCTTATTTTTAAAATTCTTTTAAAAGTTTTTATTTATTTTTGAGAGAGAGAGACAGTGTGAGCAGTGGAGGCAGAGAGAGAGAGAGAGAGAGAGAGAGAAAGAGAGAATCTGAAGCAGGCTCCAGGCTCTGAGCTGTCAGCACAGAGTCTGATGCGGGGCTTAAACCTGCGAACTGGGAGATCATGACCTGAGCCAAAGTTGGATGCTTAACCGACTGAGCCACCCAGGCACCCCTCTCTTTCCTTATTTGTAAGGCTAACTCCCATTTCCAAGTGAGGCAGATGAAGGGACCATCTTATTTTCTGTCTATCTATCTATCTATCTATCTATCTATCTATCTATCTATCTGTATATTGAGAGTGTGAACAGGGGAAAGGGGCAGAGACAGAGAGAGAGAGAGAGAGAGAGAGAGAGAGAGAGAGAGAGAGAGCACCAAGCAGGCTCCATGCTGTTGGCACAGAGCTGGAAGCGGGGCTCCATCCCACAACCCCAGGATCACAACTTGACTCAAAATAAAGAGTCGGATGTTCAACCAACTGAGCTACCAAGGTACCCCTTATTTTCTTTTTAATAGATGAAGAAACTAGCACAGAACTAACCCACCAGCAGACTTCCTGCAATGTCTTATTGGCCAAAATTGGGTCACGTGGCTTCTCATAAACCAACCACTCGTAAGGAGATTAGATAACTGTGATTGGCTAGATTAATTGATTCACCTGCTGGGTGTAAATGTGACCAGCCTTCCTTGGAGTATAAAGTCACATGCAGAAGCCTGGATACCTGTATAAAATTGAAGTTTTATTCACAAGAATGGATATTGGGCTGTCAGTCAATATTATGGACATGTATATGGAACCTAACTATCTTTACACATGGGCCCATTTTATGAGACCCACCTACATGCTTCTTCCCAAGCCTTTTGTCACTAGTCCTCTGGCCTTCTTACTCTTTTCATGTCCATGTCAATCTGACTAAATCATCTGTTACTGCCTATTAACTTATCTCTCTTTCCAGGGAAAAAAACAAAGATATCATACCTCTCAAAGTTGTACCTACTGGTAAAATTTTCCACCTTCACTTCAGTGGGACTGAGTAGGACTCAGCAATCCATTTGAAATGGTTCCAGCTTATTATGCAAAGCCATCTGTAAACTATGCTCTCTTTTTCTTTTTCTTCAGTTAACTCATAATAGAGAGTTAACTGTTCATGATTCTGTGGGTTGGTTGGTGGAGAGGTGGCAGTGTGGCATGAGTAGGCATAACAGGAAGATATCAGTGTGTGAGACTGGAGCTTTCAGGATCTGCTAAGATGCACTCACCCACAGACTATTTCCACTTGGATATGTTTGACTTTATAGCTGAGTAGATCAGATAACATTCAGTTCATGATAGGTAGCTTATATTTCATAAGTACCTGGTTTTTATGGCCCAGGTATATGGCTGGCCCAATAGCAGGCCAAGCACTATTCCTCCAAAGAAGAATGGTTATTCACTGAAGGAGGTATAGCGTTGTCCTAAAACTGTGATCTTTCTGCTGTGAATCTTGCATTAAATCTTTCCACACCACAGACTTCAACTGATTTTTAATGACCACTAACCTCACTGGATCCTACAAGGCCATATGGAAAAGCTGCAGCCTGGACCACATGGAGAATTTTCCTTTGGACTCTACTCAAAGCTGTCAGCCTTTCAGGTGTCTCAGGAAAGAGCTGAAGGACACACAAAATGTGATATATGCTGCTTCTAAAATCTAAACAGCACCATTAATCACAGCACTTTTCTCTAGATGTAGAAAACAAATTGTCCTTGACATTGGAGAGGATAAACTCACATGCCACACAAAACAGATCCCAAGAAACTTCACTGTATTAACATATGATTTATTTCCCACCGTCTGGCATGCCTACTTTTAGTCTAAGATACCAGCACTTTCTGCTCTCTGGAACTCATCAGCATATTATCACCAATTTAGCCCTGGGGATGGTTAGACAACCTAATTCTTGTAGACTCATTTATGGCACATAGAATAGAGAATTAAGATAATCTTGATTTGAAAATCTATTTCTGCCACTTTAGGCGAAATCAAACTACTTCTGGTATTCTCTGTGTTGGAACAGAGAAGAAGATTTGTCCAGATAAAAGCTGCAGTCAGTATGCCACAGCATATGTTGATTTGCTGCAATAAAGCAACTACACATGGAAAATCATATGTACTTGTAGTTACTACTTGACTCAGCCTATAGTAATCCCCTAGATTCTCAAAACTCTCCCATCTCCTTTTTTGAAGTAATCTCTACGCCCAACATGGGGCTCCAACTTCTAACCTCAAGATCAAGAGTTGCACACTCTATCAACTAGCCAGCCAGGCACCCCAAAATTCTCCCATGTTTTGCACTGGCCCAAAGTGGGGATATGATAGGAAATACAGTAGCCTCATCTCAGCATTTTCTTAAAGAGGCAGTTAAAAAATTACAGTATTTTTAATTGTTTTTTAATGTTTGATTTATTTTTGAGAGGAAGAGAGAGAGACAGAGCATGAGGGGGGAGGGGCAGGGAGAGGGAGACACAGAATTTGAAGCAGGCTCTAGGCTCCAAGTTGCCATCACAGAGCACGACACAGGGCTCGAACCCACAAACCACGAGATCATGACCAGAGCCAAAGTCAGATGCTCAACCGACTGAGCCACCTGGGTGCCCCTCAGTAATTTTTTTTTTTTTAATTGAGGTCTGGGAGGTTGAGCTCCTGAGCTTTCACTAAACTATTCCTACCATAATATCTTTGGTAGCTTCTAATCAATAGATCAGAAGTCAATGTTGGAATTCTGCCATTTTCTGAGAGTATCTATCCCAATAATATACCCAGAAACTGAAGAAAGAATCATGGCAAGAGTTTAGAGCTCTAGTGGAATGCATCAGTGAGTGTTATGTGCACTGTACCACTCTAGGTACTTTAAGTAGAAGAGTTTTAAGACAGGAGATTAGGTGCTTACAAAATCACTGTAAAGATTGGAGAGGGAGGTGTCCAAAGGCCACCACCAGAACTACTGAGCTCAAGAACACATCACTAGAACTGTAACCACTAACCCTGGAGTATTTTCCATTATACAAATGAATTAGAACCCTAACTTATCATCTATTTTGATCACTGTGAGTCTCTTACATATAAAAAACTTGCAGAAACTTTTGAGAGTTGTATCATTTTGAACACCATGCCAGCTCTATTGTTATTATTATGGTCAGCATGCCCACCTTGACTTTGACAGTTAAGTGCCACTACTTGCCCTCTTCCATCTTAGCATTCCAATTTGAAATCAGAAGTGCTTTTCAAACGCAGAGCATTTTCTTCTTACCCCAGCATATGAAGAGCCACCAAAGTGCTTTTTAAGAAGTGGGATCTTGCATACACCTATACAATTCTCAAGCCCCTGGTATGGGGAATGTTTTCTGGTCATTTCTTCCTCCCCCTAGAAGAAGGAAACAGGGAATAGGTGAACAATTCACAGGAGATAATCTACCCAATATTTATATCTCCATAAAACTTCTGGGTTTCTTCCCCTTTAATAAGAAATTTCTAGTATCACAGGTTCATTTAGAATGGGTTACTGTTGAGCACAGCTCATGAGATAATTTAGCAAATAATTTAGACAACTTCCAACTGTTTGAGCTAGAACATTAAATCCAGAATCTCCAATAACTGCATCCCTAGTGATAAATTCTATCTGATCTATAATTGTGCTCTTCCTTCCTTAGTCTGGTACTCTCAAAATCCATTTCCACACATATTCTCCATATTTTACCAACATAAATTAGCAGTCTTTCAATTCCTCTGATGGGTGTGTTTTCTCTTCTTAGATTTGCTTTAAAATGGATCTTGTGAGGCATACAGAGATCTCAATCAGCTTACAGATCTGGCGATTTTGAGGGGCAATGGAGGAATATGGAAAGAACTGACTTGCCTTGTAAAACCATTCCATGTGAGATCATTGAGGACTCCTCAGGTTAAACAGGAACAGCATCATCAGATAGGAAGGATTCTTTTGGCTACAGGCAAAAAAAAAAAAAAAATCCTGTATGAAACTGGCCTAAAGAGTCAGAAAACTTATTACATAACACAAGAAGAATTCTAGACAGAAGGTGACATTCAGGAGCCTCAGTGTATTACCTTTGTCCTTAGGTGAGCAGTCCTCATGGTTATTAAGGTGGCCACCAGATCACAATGTTTATGTTCAGTAGAAGAGAGACCATCCATCTCAGAGTCATGGATTATAAGTCCTCCCATTCAGAGTGATTTGCATTCTCTGCATCAATAATGGTCACCATGGAAATGGCATGTACAAAATAGCATTCAATATTGGATTTCTGAACTGGTCATTAGGATAGAGGAAAGGAATTAACATGATGGCTCAATCTAATTAGTGTGCCTCTGTATAAAAGGGATAGGTTGAATACCTGAATAAAATTGAGGTTTTTATTAGAGAAAAGGACGGAGAAAGGTCCATATGATGTAACATCTATTGATATGGTACAAAAACTATGGAAAATGAAAAATGTTCATTCAGTAGTCAGAGAAGAATAAATTTAATACAGTATTTAAAGCTTTAATGCTCAATCTTAGAAAAGGAATTTTTTTCCTCTATATTTATTCTCCATATATAGCTTTGCTTTGGCATAATGTGGCTTCTGCTTTCTAGGGGAAATTCTATGCCTTTGATATCATTTTCTAGTTATACCTAATTATATATATGCTACTAAGTTACACCTCTTATTTACCTAGATAAAAAATGTTGATGCAATTTCAGTTACAAAGTTGTTCAAAGAAAATAAGCAGTGGTAGGGAGGAGTAATATGTGCATTTCTCTAAGTATTCCTCTTGATATACTTACACTTTCTAAAACAAGCTGACATTTTCCAAATGTGGTGGATTAAAAATGGTCACAAAATTGTTTACAGCTCCTTTCATCAAGAGGTGGAGTCTATGTTCTACTCCTTAAATCTGGGCTGGGCTTGTGTATTAGTCTTCTGAGGCTGTCATAACAAAATGCCATAGACTGGATGGCTTATCCAATAGGAAAGTATTTTCTCATAGTTGTGGAGGCTGGAAGTCCAAGGTCAAAGTATTGGCAGGATTGGTATCAGGTGAGACCACTCTCCATGGCTTGTAGAAGGCCACCTCCTCACTGAGGCCTTTTCTCTGTGCATGCATATCCCTGGTGTTGCTTCCTCTTCTTAGAAGGGCACTTAGTCCTATTGGATGAAGGTCCCACCCTTATCACCTTATTTATTCTTAACTACTTTCTTAAAGTCTGTACATCTCCAAATACAGTCACATTGCGGGTTAGGGCTTCAAGATAAGAGTTTCAGAGGAACACAACCCAGTCTATTACACCTTGCTACTTGCATTAACCAACAGAATGCTGCAGAAGTGAAGAAGTGATGTCTATGACTTCTAACAAGTCCCCAAGAAGCCTTTGCAGCTTCAGCTCTTGCCTTCTTTGGAATCTCAACAATACGTGAGGAAGCCTGAGCTCACCTGCTGGAGAAGCCATGTGGAGAACTAAGGCACCCTAATTATTAGCCCCAGCTAAATGCCCACTGATTGCAATTGCAAGTAAGCCTACTTGATGCCACGGGGGGCAGAGATGAGTCATCCGGACCGCACCTTGAACAAATTGCTGACCCAAGAATGGTTTTCTAATAAATGGTGTCATATTAAGCCACTAAGTTTTGAGGTAGTTTTTATGCAGTAATAGATACACCAAGCTTTTCATAATTTTCATTGCTTCTTCATGGCCTATCCTTTCACTGTCAGTTTAGTGAGATTTGAGAAAGAAGCAGACCAAAAAGTGTATTGTCGTTAGCCATGCTTAACTAGAAATTATATGCTATAGATAAAAGAAGTGTTTTTGAAAGAGGATTAACTTAAAAACTTAGTCCTATTTTATATGTAGCTAATGAATAACATATAGAGTTGATAAGGTGGTAATACAAATAATGGGAGTTGATAACATAAGTAATTCCATGTATCCCTATAAAATATGAGGTGATAGCTCTGAGCAGGGAATGGAAAAATGTCATTCCACTTGTATTTACTGCAAATACCTAATGTCCCCTGTTCCATGCTACCTCCTAAGTTATGCCCTGTGGTTGGTAGGTAGGTAGGCTAGAGGAAGAGTGGGGAAATGAAGGTAAGGATAAGGAGGTGAAGTTTCCATTAACAAACAAAATAAAACCCTTAAGCAATTAAATAAAATTAAAAACACATGTATGTAATTTTATCTTGTCATATTCTAATGACCCATGTATCATTGGATAGTATATGTATACTGCTTATGAATAAAAATGTACATATACTGGGAGGAAATGCTCATGATATTTTGACTTACAAGTGTAAATGGTCAAAAAATGCGGAGGATGGGCTAGGAAGCATGGTTGCCCTTTTAAGAAACAAATGTAGAAGACAAGTTTACTGGTCATGTAATATAAACAAACACCCAGGCCTACAAGATGTCATGTAACTGCCATGTCAAAGGCCCTGGGACTACATCAAGGCTTATGTATCCATAGTAAATACTTTTTTGGCCTGCTCTGTGCTATGACATTGTAATAAGATTTTGAAAGAATCAGAGATGGAATTAGGAGTTTTCTTGCCAGATCTAAAGTTTCTCCAATTCTCCTGGGGTTGCCCTTTTGGGTCAGAACTGATGTAGTGGTCTAAAAACCTAAAAGTTATTGTAGGGTTATTCTATGGGTTCATACCTATTCTAACATGCTACCAAAATATCTCTGGAGCTATCATACCTCCTGGGTCATCTTCTGAGTAGCCTAATCAGACTCAGTGGTGTTGACTTTGTTCTGGGCACCTTGCCTCAAGCCTACATGGCCTCAAACTCAGATTCCAGGAACTGTGAGTTCAATACATGGGAGGATTTTCTTCCACCAATTAGTTGCCTACCAGCTTCCCCTGCAGATGGTTTCTTATTCTTCTGGCTATTTCCATCTTTATTTCATTTATTTTTTTTTCCCAAATGATTTTATTCATAGTATTCTGGTTTTTAAGTAACTACTACATCCATTTCCATGCTTTTCCTTTACTTCTCATTTCCCTCTTAGCCTTCTTCCACCACTGCATCTGCTTTCTTTCCTTTCATTTTCTCCCCATTCATTTATTCCATGCTGTCATAGCTGCTTTCCTTTGTTCAGTTCAGAACATCAGCCAGAAGCTTCCTGTTGCTAAGTAACAACATCACCAACACACACTCTTTTCCACTCTTGGCTCATTTCTTCTGCTGCTTTTGTTAAGCCCATGGGTCAAATAGTCTCTAAAAGAAAATGAAGGGTGCTCTGTCTTTTCTTCATACCAAAGAGATGCACACCATCCTGCACAGTGCCCCTCTTATTACATTTTGACTTCTTGTTTTATCTGTTAATTTCCCCCAGGCTGTGAGATAACACAAAAAAACACAAAACATCCTTTCCAGCTTGGACAATTTATAGATGGGCAGCAGGGATATAATTTCTGCTAAAGGAACAATGAAGGAGAAAATGCTTAAAGTTTAGTTACAAGGCATGGCACGGCTTCATGGAGGGCTTTTGCTTAGACCTCTGAATCAAATCCAGGTTTTAAGAGGTTTCCATGAGGGATCAAAGGAGCTAGCAAGTCCTTCGTACAGACCTTGACCTTGTTGAGTTTTGTGGAAGCTACTAATGGCATGGTGAGTGTGGATTGCACCAAATAAAGGATAAAAACAATACAAGAACCCATTATGCAGTTTTCCAAATCCCCCTCCTTTTGCAGACATCAATCTGACATGACACTTGTACCAAAGGCATAATTGGAGTTGTGTCAGCCCTTCTACAACATGCTCTGAAGAGATTCCAAGTCTTCTGCCACATTTTAATAGTTTAATGGCAATGGTGACTCCATATGTCTAAACACTAGGATACAGTATCAGAGATACCAGGACCTTGAAAAAAAAAATCTTTTCACCCTTGCAAGGCCATAAATAATTTCCCTCCTTGGTGTGAATTCTTTCTCTCTCCTTGGGCATTTATGTAATGCCTGGAGGCCTTCCCTGACAACTCAGTCCCACACTGTTGCTCTCAGCTCTTTGCCCACAGTCAACACTGAGCTATTTGGGGGATGCTGGAGGCTGCTTTGTTGTTAGCACCACAGCCTTTCTCTTGCTGTGTCCCTGCTCCTCAGGCACTGCTCTCTGTGAGGGAAGGACTCAGATCCTGCATGTCATGTATACTTGATAAACTGCCTTAAATTTAGTACTAATAGAACACAGATGCTTTGACAAGGCAGTTGTTTTTAGTTTCATTTTCTAAGAGGAGAAGGAACAGTAGTTTTGTTTGTATTTAAGTCCAAGTTTATCAGCAATCAAAGTACCAGAAATGAAGTAGATGTGTTTCTGTCATTAACTAGGTCTGCAGACCGAGCATTGCAGTAGAGAACATTTTCAAGAGCTTTATTTGTCAGGACCTGTTGATACCCTGGAAGTGGGATCCCTGTGAGACTAAAATCCACTCCAAGGTATTCTAGGAATGCCTGACCAGAACTAGAACTGGCAAGTTACTACAGTTTTCCTTCTAGAAGTGAGCCCCTTGAGATGATGCTATGTTTTCTGAGAGGTTCAGAAAACTTTTATATGATTTAAGTTTTTATCTTCAAGTAATAACAAATGATGAGACATGTATTTGAACTTCCTGGAATTTTGGTTTTATGTGCTGTTTGCTTTAAACAACCGATAATTACACGCAATTTTCACTGCTCTTCAATATTTACTCCTCTCTTTTAAGTCTTTTCTCCAACTTGAAGTATCAGTCAACACCACCTACATCATAATAATTTCTTTTCTTCACATCTCTATGTATTTAATTCCTTTATCCCCTTCCAACCCACCTCATCGAGGTGGTTTTGAGTCTCACAGCCCCTGCTGTCATTGTAAACGGTGGCGCTTTCCCCCATAAACAGACTTACTCCTCACCTGGAACATCTACATGGTGATATATCCAGCGTCCTGAAGGCCTCTCTCTCTCTCTCTCTCTCTCTCTTTTTTTTTTTTTTTTTTTGACCCCTCTGTTCATTCAGCCCCATACAACCTCAGCCACACCCTCAACCCACCACCCTGGACTGCTTCACCTCAGAAACCCTTAGGCAAGAATTTCTCTCTCCAACCACAATACCCTCCACTTCCAGCTCTCAGTTAGCTGGTCTTCACACAGGCCATCAGGACTATTGCAGGCCTTCACATCAGCCTTGCCCTATCTGCCCCTATTATCTCCTCCTCTCTTCACTCCTTCCCTACCCAGCAGAGATCCCATGGTCCCTCACTTTAACCACTCCCTCTCGTGTCTCAGCTCCCTTGCTCCTCATTAGCCTGGCAAATCCCCAAGCCTGAATGACTTCATCTTTATGTTTCCCTGTGTGCGTCCACGCTACTGCGGTCCCCTGGAGAATAATACCACGCAGCCACGCGTGCTAGGCCAGCTCCACGTCATTAAGCACTAGTCCCTCAAAGGGGCCCAGAAACCTTCATCATATCCCTCCTCATCTATTTGTTATAAAGCATCATTCATTCACTCATTTACTCATTCCTTAAATATTTATTGAGTGCCCACTCTAGCAGTAGGCTGGGTCCTGAGAGGTAACTGTGAGCAAAGCAGGCAAGCTCTCACCCGCTGAGAGCTGAGGATCTAGCCTAGAAGACTGAAACTAAAACTAGATCAGAGAAGTGAGTTATTTGGAGGCTGATGTCTGAGAAGAAGGTGAGTGGATGAAGTATTTACTATGGCAAGTGGAAGAAAAGGTGACTAGGGAAACACAGGAGGGTTGCTGGACAGCTGTGAGGGACTGTGGCCTAATGACACGGAGTTGGAGAGTACCCATGGCCTAGTCGTGTTATTTCTCCAGGACACCTCGATAATGTGGGGTGGGGTGCACACAGGGAGACATACAGGTGAACTCACTCAAGGCTGGGATCTACCAGACTGATGAGAGGAAAGGGAGTTGAGATACCAGAGAGAAACCCTATGGACAAGATAATATTTCAGATTAAAAACTACAAATGGATTTGTAGTGTCTTCTCTTCTTTCCTTTTCTTTCTTTCTTTTTTTTTTTTTTTTTTTGTTGTTGTTGTTGTTGTTGTTGCGGGGAGGGGCAGAGGGAGTGAGAGAGAGAGAATCTAAAGCAGGCTCCACACCCAGTGAAGAGCCCAGTGCCATGAGATCATGATCTGAGCTGAAATCAAGAGACGGATGCTTAGCCGACTGAGCCACCCAGGCACACCCCAAGATAATTATTTCTTTTGTAAACAGATACTAAATGTATAACTACTATCATATAACTGTCCAGAAAATTACTCAACAATTAAAGGGCATCCTTAGACTCCAAAAAGTTGTCATCTCCTTGAATATTGTTCTGAGAGATACAGAAAACATTGATTTTTGCTAATTACTAGTTATTTTCTCTTTTCATTCTGAACATTACACAAATACCAAACAACGAAACAATTCTCACTTAAAAAAAAAAAAAATCAAACATTATAGAAGTACTCAGAATAAAAGTGAACTCTGAAAGCATCCCTTTTCCCCTTTCTCTCTCCCTGTCCCTGCACAGAAGCCTGTTAAGAGCTTGCTGTTATGTCCATACAGTGCTCATTTCTAAGGGTTTACATACAAAAAGATGTTTGCAGGCATACGCATACACACTTACGTTGTGGAAACTACAGAGTTAAGTCATCTTTTCGAGAGGTCAAAATGTAAACATTAGAAAGGCGTGTCTTCCTTTAAATAGGAATAAAACTTTACGGCCTATGAAGCAAATCACTCGGAGCTAAACTTAAGCTACTTTCAATAAACTGATAAGAAAGCTAAATGATAGAGAACATTAACGATCCAGGGAACAAAACACAGAATTTACTTGCCAACTCATTATATTGAGATGATGATCTCAAGTAACACCGAATTTTGTGATACACTTTTATCACAAACTAAATCTAAGTTAGGAAACACAACAGAGAGGATCTGAAAAGATAGGGACTCTATTAAATGTTTTCACTACAAACACAGAATTTACCCATCTGAACTGTAAACTATCTTTAGCTATCAATATCAGAGTTTGTGAAACATGTCTCAAATAATACAGAAAGTCGTCACAGAAAGAAATATAAGATTAATAATTAATCGTGCCTCTTGCTAGTCACTGCACAACTAATTGATCCCTCAAGGAACTGACTCACTGAGTTTTCTACCTATGTTTCTTTCTCTGCCACCTCGAATTGGTCATATATTTCCCACATTATAAAAACTCAGTGAGGGGCACCTGGGTGGCTCAGTCAGTTGAGCGTCCGACTAAGGCTCAGGTCATGATCTCATGGCTTGTGGGTTTGAGCTTCACGTGGGGCTCTGTGCTGACAGCTCAGAGCCTGGAGCCTGCTTCAGATTCTATGTCTCCCTCTCTCTCTGCCCCTCCCCCACTGTGCTCTGTCTCTTTCTCTCTCTCAAAAATAAATAAACATTAAAAAAAAAAACAAAAAACAGAAAAACAAACCTCAGTGCATCTTTTGGAATGTGACCTAGCTTTTACCATAGTAGCTATCTGCTTGTTGCAGTGTGAGTCAAAAAACAGTTTCTCATTGTTTCTAAGATTAAGGACAAACAGTTTCTTCCACTTGTGCATTTCTAAATATACAATGTAGGGTAGTACTATGCAATTCCTCTTCTACAACTTGCTTTTTTCATTTAACAATAGGCTGAAATCCTTTATGTAGTACATGATTTACCTCATTTTTTAAAATGCTTCTTCTTGTTCCATAATAAGAAAACACCATATATCAAACTACCTTCTTTTCTTAAAACTTCAGCTTTTGTTACTACAATGCTCTTATGTTTGTAGATAGGATGCTTATGCATATATTATGCAGATGGGATGTAATAGGATACTTACATGTATATTTTTGTTTATATATCTAAATATTTCTGTATGATACATACCTGCAATTGGAATTTTTAGGTAAAGAGGACTTTATACTTGTTTTTATATATATTGATTTAAATGCAAACTTTTATGTGGCAAAATAGGCAAAATATATAAAAAGTTAATTCACAGAACAGCAAATCTAAATCACCAACAAACACTCAAACTGATCAATAGCCAGGAAAATAAAAATTATACTATTAAACTAGCAAACATTTAGAAGACCAATAAAACCTACTACTGGTGGAAATATGGGAGAAAATGCTTTAACTTTTTTGGAAAGCAATCTAGCAACATATATTAAAATGGGGCTCCTGGGTGACTCAGTCAACTAAGCATCCTTGATTTCAGCACAGGTCATGATTTCCTGGTCGTGGGATTGAGCCCTGTGTCGGGCTCTGCATTGAGTGCTGAGTGCTGAGCATGAAGCTTGCTTAAGATTCTCTCTCTTCCTCTCTCTCTGCTCCTCCCCCACTCATGCTCTCTCTCAAAATAAATAAATAAACATTAAAAAAATAAAACTAAAGTAAAATTAAAAATATAGAGAGACTTCAACCAACAAACTCACTTTTGGAATCCAATTCCATAAAAACAAAAAAGTCCATAAAGTCAGAATATATAAACAAAGATGTTTTGCGCAGTACTCATTTCTTTCTACAAATATCTGTTAAGTGCTGATTACGTTGCCATCACTTCAGAAATGAACAAGGCACAGGCCCTTCCTTGTACGTACTCACAGCCTATGGGGAAGACAGAGAAGTTCACAAGCAATTGGAGTTCATGGAAGAGGTGCTAAGGAAGCAATCCAGACCTGGGATGGAAGGCTGCAAAAAACTCACTGAAAAGCACACTTTGCATGACCTTTTATGATACAGCATGGTTCTAAGACCTTGGATTAAGTTGTGTGGTCCAGGACAGCCGAACAGAGTAGAGATAACTGGACATGGGGAATCCATAAACTTGCTATAAAGCAAAACTGTGTTAATAAAAGTCACAGGTAATCTATTTTATTTTTTCAATGGCATTGGAGACAGAATATGAGGTGCAAAGTGAAAAACA
This sequence comes from Prionailurus bengalensis, assembly GCF_016509475.1. NCBI lineage: Eukaryota > Metazoa > Chordata > Mammalia > Carnivora > Felidae > Prionailurus > Prionailurus bengalensis. The sequence continues at coordinate 107,016,293 of NC_057349.1, forward strand.
GATTTAGTTTTGGGGACTAAAATCCAGAGGATGTCCTTAAATGGTAACCAAAATTTCTATTTTATTCATAATGCCTAGTGTACTCTTAAAAGGTATTTGTGGGGGCACCTGGGTGGCTCAGTCGGTTAAGCGTCCAACTTTGGCTCAGGTCATGATATCACGGTTCCTGAGTTTGGCCCCGGTGTCATGCTCTGTGCTGATAGCTCACAGTCTGGAGTCTCCTTTGGATTCTGTGTCTCCCTCTCTCTGTCCCTCCCCCACTCATGCTCTGTTTCTCTCTCTCTCTCTCTCTCTCTCTCTCTCTCTCTCTCTCTCTCTCAAAAGTAAATAAACGTTAAAAAAAATTAAAAAGAAAGGTATTTGTGGAACCAATAAAGTAAGACATAGGAAGAGCATATAAAAAGGTTTAGCTCAGATAAGACTTTCTCTTGAATAGACTTTTCCTCCCTCCCTCCCCCTCCCCTCCTTCCCTCCCTTCCTTCCTTCCACCCTTCTATTCTTCTCCCCCACCATTTTTCAAAAAAAGGAAAGACTCCAGTCCAGTTGGGATTCTAATCCCTGTTAACCTCACTTTGACCCTGTTATTTCACCACTTAACAACGAGGCAAAATCATCAGCTCTTACATCATGAACTTTAAATGCCAAAATAGTGCTGAGCAATTTTTAAAACACAAATGTTTATGTTAAAAAAAAAAAAAAAAGAATGCCTAACATTAAAAACAAACAAACGAAACAGTTCGTTAGAAACTGGTAATCTATGACAACTGGGATTAGGTAGATAATGGATTTCAGGAAGGGACTATTAGCCTGTGGAGAAACAAAAGAAGCACATCTAGGAAAAAGGTACATTTTCTCCCTAACTATTGTCATTAAAGGAAAAGACATTAGGGGGGGTTCTCTTATGGAAAGGCTGGGACTCTGCAGATTAATGAAAATGTTCCCAGTATCTAAGTGCTGCCTGGCATTGCTCCCACATCAACAGCAAAACAACTGCATAGCAACCTACATTTGCCCATTTCCTCACCCATTACTGTCTGTCCAGAGAAAACAACCCTACTACTCCCTGTCTGCCTTGTGAATTTTGTCAAACAGGAGTTGAGTCTGTATGCCAAGTTGAGGAGCGACACATGCTGGCATTTCCCAGCACATGCTGTTCACCACGTGGGTTCCTGGAGCTGCCTCTTGGCTCAGAGGAGCTCCCCTCCCCTCCCCCACTTCCTCTCGCAAAGACAACATGCAATAATGATTATCAAGTGTGTGTATGTGTGCTCCCAACTGGCCAAGCGCCCTTTAGACCCAGTGACCTGTTTTACGAATATTAGAAAAGCATTTCCAACTTGTTTTTTGCATTCTCTGGAATACACAGAGTTCACCCTACGAGCAGAATAGCAGTCACTTCTCAAACAAAGAAAACCCCCTCTAAATGCTGCTTTGCAAGAACTATTTGCCATCTGTTTATTTCCTCATGGCAGCACTGTGCATAGGGGACTCTAGCAATGGCACCAACATACAAATCCAGACTGAAATACTTTTCCTCTTTCCAGAGGGTGTTTCCTTGAACTTTCCCATCTGCCTCTGAGTAAGATGTAGAAAATATTATTTATAAAATAAGACTAGTAAATGACTCACGGTGAATAAAAATAAATCAGGGTGCCGTTTGTCATCTTTAAGAGAAAAAGAAAAAGTAAAATGCTCCACAATTGGAGAAATAACTCACTTTTTCAAATCCCCTCAAGGAACGTCTTCAAAAGATAGGCAGGAAGAGGGTTTGTGAGGGTTAAGTTAAACTCAAGAAAACTCAAGAGGCAAGAGCAAGACCCAGCCCCTCATGCATATTCATAAAAGGCAACCTGAACTGTTTGAAACCACAAGGGTGACAGTGTTTCCTGCATGCACTTTGCCTCCCACACTGCCAGGAAACAGTATAAGATGAAGAACCCAGTGCCCGGCTTTGTAACATGGTTCATCAGAATGAGGATTGTTCTTCACAGACTTAACCCACACATTGACTGGATTTTCTCCATCGGCCTTACGATAGCTCAAGAAGTACCCATCTGTTAGGATCCATTTTAGAGCCATCCTTGTGCAAGTGTGAATTTCAAGACTCTGGCTAATAATAAGCAAAAAGGAATATGGCTATTTATTTTCAATAGAGCTTTGGGCATTTATTCTTAATAGAAATAGGTCAGTGTAACACACACAGGAAGAAAATTATAGTCTACACACTGCTTTTCTTCTAAACAGACTTTGCACAACAAAATACCCAGAGTTAGTCTGACCTGCCAGCTAACATAAACCAAGGACCTTGTTGTTCCAAGGAATTTAGGGAGGCCCGTAGTGAATTTTTCATTCATCCACTCAACAAATAGCCACTGAGTGTTACTATATGTTGAGTACTGTTCTAGGCATATGGAAAACTGCAGTGGACAAAACAGGTAAACATCCCTCCATCCTGAAGACTATGACAGCCTATTGTCATGTTCTTCTAGGGGAAAACAACACCTTATTGCATCACAGAAGGTCCTGGACCATTCTGCTAAATGTCTTTTAAGTGCCCTCGATGACTCTGTGAATGAAGAAACTCCTGTATGTGTTCATGTGTGCTGTATGAAAGAGAGAAAAAGAAAGAGAGAGGGGGATGGGGGACAGAGGGAAGGAAGGAGGGAAGGTAGGAGAGAGGAAAAGACAGCAGCATTCAAATACAGAGAATGACCTGAGAGAGATTATTTTGAAAGTGATTAAAAAAAAAAAAAAGATTTACCTTTATGATCTGGTAAAAACACAAAAGACACCAGTGCTAGAAAACACTAAACAAACACAAAAGAACACTAGCCCAAATGGGAAAAACTTACAGTGTTCTATGTTAGGGAGACAAAAAACATCAAGATGTAAACACTCTCTGATCTAATCTATAGTTTTGACAGAAGACCCAAAATCTTCATAATGATGTTTTGAACTAGATAAGCAGGTTCTTTTTTTTTTTCTTTTAAGTTTATTTACTTTGAGGTAGGAAGAAAAAGAAATGCAAGAGCAAGACAGAGAGAGAGAGAGTGTATGTGTGCAGGAGGGGCAGAGAGAGAGAGAGAGAGAGAGAGAGAGAATCTCAAGCAGGCTCTGCTCTGTTAGCACAGAGCCCAATGCGGGTCTTGGACTCATAAACCGTGAGATCGTGACCTAAGCTGAAATCAAGGGTCAGACATTTAACCTACTGAGGGACCCAGGCGCCCCTAGATTAGCTGGTTCTAAAGAAGAAAATCTGGGGCTGAGACTAGAATGCAATGAGAGAGGGACTAATCCTATCAGATACTGAAATATAGAGCTTCAATAACTAAGAGTGTGATACTAACTGTAAGCACACAGATGAAACAATGGAACTGAATTAATGCCCAGAAATAGTTCCAAATGTACATGGGACTGTAATATCTAATCAAAATGATACACTCCCCATAGATCTGCTTGCCTCACCACCACTGTCAACCATGCTGCATTATCCTTTGTCTCTTTCTCACTAAGAGGCTCAGTGCTAACCAGAGGCCCGTGACACAGAACAGCGAGGAAGCAGGAAAGAGTGCTGGGTCTAGATGGCAATAAAGCAAAGCATCAATCCTACTTTACTTGTAGCTTGGGGTGACAAACCCACAGCTCAACTGCGCTGAGCTTTGGTTTCATTGTCTATAACTTGAGAATAATAAAAGCCATCTCAAAGAATTACTTTGAGGGTAAAATAAATTGATATGTATGAATGTACTTAACGAATTCAGTACCTAAAAAATAAACATATCCTAGCTAAATAGCTTAATAGGCCTCTCAATCTCAGATTAATAGCTTGTGCAGAGAAAAATGCTCTTTAAAAATCTCAAATCCTCCTTTGTCACCCAACATTTAAGTAAGATTTGGAAAAAAGAGAGAATGGTTTTAAAACTCAGCTTTTAGGACCAATGATGTCTTTACAGAGAAAACTCTTTACAAAGGAAATCAAGGTATTCAGTGGATTAAGTCTAGCAAGAGAAGTTTGGTCACATAGCCCAAGGAAGGACTTTTTGACTTCAACATTTTGAAGGAGAAGGTGGAATTTTTTAAAGATGATCTTGGACTGAGATGGGACTAATAGGTCTTTGGGCAGCAGGGTTGGGGGGGGGGGTTGGTGCCCAAGGCTTGTGGCATCAAAAATGGAAATTGACTCTTGCATGAAAGAAGCTGGAGGAAATTATGGAGAGGGTAGAAATACAAGCACAACTGCATGTAAAATTTTAACTTCTACCTTTAGTTGTCTTGTACAATTCAGTGCCTAAGGGATAAAAGGATGTTAAAGCAAGTTGTGGGAATAAAAACATGGAAACCACATACACCCTGGGAAAGCATCAGGACAGAGGACAATCTTGAACAGTGTTGGAACACAAGTGGCATCACCTGGTGGGAAGTGCCAGGCCAAATCTTCTGCAGATATGTCAGAGGCAGAGGGTCTTTGAGGGAAGGGACTGTAACGGGTTTGTAGCCACAGTAAAGGCATACAAGACGATGAGGTGAGTAAAAAATTGATAGAATACTTGCTGAATGACCCTGACTTAATTTTGTCAGGCAAGTGATCAAAAGTGTGCTTGCTGTTGGCAAGGGTGGCTTCCATGAAGAAGGAACACAAGGTGGGGAGGAAAAAGCTATTCCCATTGTCTAGATACGAAGTTTCTATTCAGTCTGGCTTGTTTTGGGGAGAATGGACACAGTATATGGCTTATGGCTTTGAGAAGCCCTGTAGAGCAAGGAATCAGGAAATTGGTGATTTTCTGGACAAGATCATAGAAGGGAAAGGTTTGACAAGATTAGGAACATAGGAGGCTGGTAGGAGAATGGAGAAATTCACAGTAACAGAGAACTTGAGATCTGATAAAGGTGTATAAGGAGAACAGGGACAGGGCGCCTGGGTGGCGCAGTCGGTTAAGCGTCCGACTTCAGCCAGGTCACGATCTTGCGGTCCGAGAGTTTGAGCCCCGCGTCAGGCTCTGGGCTGATGGCCCGGAGCCTGGAGGCTGTTTCCGATTCTGTGTCTCCCTCTCTCTCTGCCCCTCCCCCGTTCATGCTCTGTCTCTCTCTGTCCCAAAAATAAATAAACGTTGAAAAAAAAAAAAATTAAAAAAAAAAAAAAAAAAAAAAAGGAGAACAGGAACAGAAAATAAGCCTGATTCCGTCTGTATTTACCTGTGGCCAACATATGACCCAAACTCTATTAGAAGCAGAATCAAAACTTTAAATATAATAAATTCAAAATTCTTATCAAAAGAATACCATGCTTTTTTTTTCATAACGAGGCTAATTTTTTCCCACTTATAATGCGCATAAGAAATATTTATGGGGGCACCTGGGTGGCTCAGTTGGTTAAACATCTGACTCTTGATTTTGGCTCAGGTCATGATCTCACAGTTCATGAGTTTGAGTCCGGCATTGGGCTCTGTGCTGACAGGGCAGAGCCTGCTTGGGATTCTCTCTTTCTCCCTCTCGCTCTCTGCTCCTCCCCGACTTGTTCTCTCTTTCTCTCTCTCTCTCAAAATAAATAAATACTTTAAAACCCATAAAAAATATTTATGAAGTTCATGCTTATCACTGACCTATATCTTATTTAAGGAAAATATATCTATTACAGGCACAAATAAAAAAATCTTTCCTCCTACATCTTTGATAGAGAAAATAGCAAAGGAGCACATTTTTGGCAATCTTGCTGAGGGAGGAAATATTTCACGCAACATCATCACCTCCACCATATGTTTTGTGCTAAAGTTTACCAGGTGCTAAATTAATGCATTTCCTATAGGTCATCATTTTGGCCCTTTCCTGGATACAGGTCACTGAATAGGTGAGACGTTTCTAGGTCACTGAGTAGACTCCATGACAAACATCAGTGTCGGGGCCACAGTTGGCTGTGATGGAAATACAGGGTGTATACAATTGTATATGTCACAGTGTTACATAAAAAAAACCTGACATCATTATTTTATCATTCACTCCTGTTTTTTTTATAAGTGGATTATTCTCCCAACTCACCAAATTTGGTTTTAAAAAGTCCTCAAGTATTTTCCCCCCTTAAGACATGTCTTCAATGGGTTTTCAAAGAATTTTGAGAATTTTCAAAATAATCTATTACATTTTCAATAGTTTTTAACAGAGTTTTTATTTTCCTAATGAGAACACCTACATGATAAATAGTCAGTGGGGCTCCTGAATGGCTCAGTGGGTTAAACATCTAACTTAGACTCAGGTCATGATCTCGTGGCTCCTGAGTGCAAGCCCTGAGTCAGACTCTCTGCTGTCAGCACAGAGCCTTCTTCTTTGGGTTCTCTGTCCCCCCTTTCTCTCTGCCCCTTGCCTGCTTGTGCTTTCTGTCTCTCTCAAAATAAATAAGCTTAAAAAAATTTTTTTAAATAAATATTCAATAGTCATGAAGATCTTTCTCAACCTAAAGTTTCAGGGATTGATGGAAAATATGTCATTTTTGGTGACCCTCTGGAGTATCTGTGGAAATGAAATCAATTCCAAAAGAGAGCCTCGCATCTTTTGAGCACCAACAGAAAAGTATAGCTCCCAAGGAGATTGCATGCAAGAGTCAACGCTATATGGGTCTGATGTGCTTTTAAAAACATTAGCCATACCTTGTGGTACATAAAAGCACAGGCTTTAGAGTCAAGTAGACCTGGGTCTGAATCCTGATCTATGATCAGCAGGCTACTTAGCCTCTCCAAGACTCAGTTTAAATATCTCTGAAATGGATATAATAATACTCATCTTAAGATGTTGTTAGGTGAGGAAAATGAAGTAATGTGTGTAAAGAGCTAGCATAGTGCCTGACATATAGCAAGTGAGTACTCAAAAATGGTAGGTAATAACAATAATTATTATAATAGTAACCACAACAACAACAACAACAACAATTGCCTTACCGTATAGAGTATAATCACCACACTGGTAAGAAGGAGCTGTGGAATTGGTAATAAGCTCATACCTGGCTAGTCTGATCTGGAATGGGATTTCTAATTCTCCTAACAGAAACAACATCAGCAAGGCATTAAGGAATCAAAATACCATCTGGGTAGGAAAGCCTCTTCAATGGATACCTCGAGCAGGGTATCTGTGATTTTTGTTAGAAGACCCTGACAGCTAAATTAGGTTATCTTCCTTCTGTCAGAATCCTTGAACATTCTTCTATAGAATAGACATTGTCTTATTTTAAGAACCTCCAGGGAAACAGATTCTGTAATTTCCCTTAACCTATTTCAGTGTTTAGTAACTGTCCCTCTTAGTAAATCTTCAGAGCTAATCTAAATCTTTTGTGTTCTAGTTTTATGCCAGCCATCCTACATTTAATTCAGATTTTATTGATACTTGTATCGGTAGGAAACCAAATTACAGCTAGAAAGATACAGACACATGTTAACATGAGCTTTCGGTATGAGCATATACTCTTGATAATCGATCGTGGTGAATTAACATGCAGGAAAGAGTAGCGTTGCTAATGTAATCAGAAACACATTAGCAGTGTTTGCTTAAAGGTGCAGCCCAAGTTCATCCTTGACAATTGTCACACACTGACTTGTGTGACATGAGTCAGAAATGAGCAACATTTTAAAAACCAGCAGACTGAAAGGAACTGTCCTCCAAGTGGTTTCTCCGTGTGGTTTCTCCAAGCAGCCTCCCAGGGCATTGACTCATTCTCTTTGGAAGGTGTCACTGCCTGTTCACCTTCTGGGAGGTCTCAACCTTCTGCACAGTGTCTAGGATCAATCAAACAGCAATAAGAACAATAAAGCCCGGGAGCCTGGGCAGCTCAGTCACTTAAGCGTCTAACTCTTAGTTTCGGCTCAGGTCATGATCTCACATTTCGCGAGTTCGAGCCCCGCATCGGGCTCCGCAGCTGGCAGTGCGGAGCCTGCTTAGGATTTTTGGTCTCCCTCTCTCTCTGCCTCTCCCTTGCTCATGCTGTCTCTGTCTCTTTCAAAGTAAATCAATAAACTTTAAAACAAACAAACCCCAACAAATCCCTGAAGCCATCATCATCAAGGTGTGAGTGACTTTTTTTTTAATTACTTTTTTAATGTTTATTTTTGAGAAAGAGAGAGAGAGAGAGAGACAGAGAGCGAGCAGGGGAGAATCAGAGAGAGAGAGAGGGAGACACAGAATCCGAAGCAGGCTCCAGGCTCTGAGCTGTCAGCACAGAACCCAACATGGGGCTCAAACTCACAAACTGAGATCGTGACCTGAGCCAAAGTCAGACACTTAACTGACTGATCCACCCGGGCGCCCCATGAGTGACTTTTCTTTATCATTTCGTGTCAGACAAGTGCCAGTCCAAGGGCCACTACTTTGTTCAGTGAATTAGAAAAGCAGTGCTAAAAAGGGACTCAAGTGGATGAGAGCATGTGCCCAGACCCTTCAGGGCAGAGCCAGACTAGCTACCAAAGACCCCACGACTTTGCGTTTAGACCAGGTCAGAGTTCCTGAAGAGTGTTTTTTGAAACATGGTCCCTTAGGTACTCTCCCCTCCTCACCTCCCTTCACCCCCCCCCCCCAAAAGAAAACCCGGTACAAATTTTTCAGAAAAGATGGAGTATAGAGATGGATTAACCATGAGCTAAGAAGGCATCAGCTTTATTTGTATGGGTAACATCCAAAGCTGTGCACCTAATTTCTACTCATGATTTTGTGTGGTGTGGACCACACTTCCCTGGACTGCTCTGAAACCAACTTCCTCTTCTGTATAACAAGATTAATAATATTTTGCCCTCACTTAGTGCTACTTTTCTTGAAAGGGACACCAAAGAGAGCTCTAGGACTCACAAATCTGGATCCCATCCCTGACTTCATGCCAAATTCCTCTTTGGGAGATTCATACTGTTTGTTTGTTTATTCAACTAAGTCCTGAAGGAAAGCCTTCTGCTTACTTTTGTGTGATCTAATGTTTCTTCCTAATGATGGAACACAGTGACACTCTCTCTTACCCAGTGTGTAGCCTGTCACATGGGAAGGAGACAACAGGTGAGTGAATTCATGGAGACCTCATGTCGTGCCCTCTCTGGAGGTCCGCATGTCCCCCAATCTCCACTTCTCTAGACATTCCCTTCTTAAGGACATTTCGATGGGCAGGTGAGCAGGATTCCAGAGTCCCCATCCAGTTCCCAGACATCCATTGGAGTGGCTGTCTTTTCCAGAGGTTTCATGTCAGACCCATTGCTACCCTCAGTTAGAATCTTTCAGTTCCCAGGCAGGTGTGGCTGCTTGAGGACATAAGGAGAAAAAAGAAGTGGGAAAAATGCTAGAAAGAACAATAGTGACTAGTAAACTGTCATTATAGTTACACCAAGGAAACAAAAATTGGATGTGAATATAGTACTTAAAGAGGTATTTGTAAATTTTTGTATAGGAGTGAAGTGACAATGATGTTTTCCTTTCTTTGTAAGCATTCTGTGTTTAGGGGGAAGGAGGAGACCTTAAGTTCTACTTTAATCTTGGGAAGAGAGGGCTGCCTTCACCTATTCATCATGCCTTTCCCAGAACCCTGACTAGGGGAGAAAGACATGTTCTTGGGCTCTCCAGCCTCCCCAAATGCAACCTACACACTGTATTCCCAAAGATCCACTTGTCCCAACCTCAGAGGAGGGACCTGGTGGGGGATGGAGACATGGAGGTCTGAGGCATAAATGGCTGACCCAATTTCCATGTATGATAGGCATGGGCCCTTGAAAAGTTTGTGGGTTTTTTTAAAAGTTTATTTATTTATTTTGAAAGAGAGAGTTGGGGGAGCATAGAGAGAGGGAGACAGAACCCCAAGCAGGCTCCACACTCAGGTTGATTTCACAAAGCATGAGATCGTGACCTGAGCTGAAACGAAGAGTCAGATGTTCAACCAACTGAGCCACCCAGGCATCCTGAAAAGTTCGTTCTTGAAGCGTAGAAGTCCTTGTGGTGGAAAGAGGTCCTTGTAGGTGACCTCCTATAAGGAGGTCAGAGGATGGCTAGAGTCACAGCCTGCCACCTACCGCTCCTGCATAATTTCTAGCACCCCTCTAAGACCCAGTTTCCTCCTACATGTAACAGAATTAATGGGACCTGGTCTGCGTCTAACAGTGCTTAATAGCAGTTGCACCTGAGCTGGTGGTGAACTGATCATCCGGGTCGACGTTGAATGTCCAGCAAGCATTAAACAGAAACCCCCTAGGTGCTGCATGGCCTACTGCCCGTCACCCAGACCAAGTCCCCTGTCATTTTCACTTCCTCCTGCTCCGATTTCACTGCACAGGTGCAGGTGACACAGCTGGAGGTGACAACAGCTAAATGCCACCAAGGCCAGCTGGCCAGCGGTGGTGTACATGCTCTCGCCACAAGCACCTGCACGGGCATGAAAACTGAGGTTTGGTGCTACAGCCTTAGGAAGAGGGGATACTGATCACAGGGTGGTTTGGGTTCCAGTTTTTGAGGTTTCTGGTTTTTGTTCTTTCACCCAGGAAGGCATGTGAGTGCGGGCTTAACTTCCTGGCTGATTTCTTTTGAGTCTACCCTTTTTCTGTTCTTATCTAACTGGACTAACGTTCTTAATTTCATTTCACTTTCTCTTTTTCCTTTGAACTCCCATCTCTCCCTCTTCTGTTTTTTTTTTTAATTTTTTAATTTATTTATTTTGAGAGAGGGTGAGAGCTGGAGCGTGTATGCGAGTGGGTGTGGGACAGAGAGAGAGGAGGAGAGAGAGAATCCCAAGCAGGCTTTGCAACGTCAACACAGAGCAGGACGTGGGTCTTGAACTCATGAACCATGAGATCCTGACCTGAGCCAAAGTTGGATGCTTAACCTACTGAGCCATCCAGGTACCCCTCTCCGTCTTCTGTTCTGATCTCCTTTCTCCACATTCCCATCCTTTTGGCTTCCTTAATCCCCTAAAGTCCTTCTGCACAGTTTCTGCACAGACAAGCAGATTCACTTTTCTCAGTAGTGATTAGGGGCGACTCCTCTGCAGGGAAAGCCTCTCCATGCAAACATCTGCAGCTGCCTCGTGAGCCCCTAGATTTTTAGATGGTTTCACTGTGAACATGTATCTTACACCATAAGCCAGCACATGCACGCAGATATGACTGAAACAATCTTTATCCTAGAACACGTTGGGCACCCTGATAATCTTCATTTTTCTCTTCCTTCTTTCTTTCCTTCCATCCATCTTTTCTTCCTCCCATCCCTCCTCCATCCCTCTTGCCTTCTCTCTTCCTCCCTCTCTCTTTTTCCTTCTCTCTTCTTATTACTGTTCTTCAACCTCTAAACTGATCTCAGGACTCATTACTATCATTAACGGAGGACTGAAACTTGTACTTTGAAAACTATTGATTTAGAAGCACTATCCACTGGCCCTGGGGGGAAAAGACCCTTGCCTTCATTTTCCTTCAACACATACTGTGTCTGTGTATAATGAGAAACCCACTCCTCCTCAAACATGAAATTTCAATTCCCCTGGGGTGAACTGAGAGACAAGGACAGAAGGAACAACAAGTCTTTAGAGAATATTGTGGAGGCATCTTGGGGTTCAGGAAATGGTGATAATTGTCCTGATGCTTTCCCTGGCTTCTCTCTTCACAATGCCCCAGCGTTTCCTGTCCCCCTCCCTCCTCTCCCCAAAAAAAGTTTTGACAAAGGATCTTGTGGTAAGCGGATTAATGCCCCTTCCCAAAATGTCCATATCCTAGTCCCTGAAACCTGTGAATGTGTTGGTTATGTTATGTGGCAAGGGTAAATTAAGCTTGCAGAGGGAATCAAGGTTGCTAATCAACAGGTCTTGTAATGGGGAGAATGTTCTGGACCAGTTGGTTAGGACCAATGCAATCACAAATATCCTTATAAGTAAAAGAGGGAGGCAGGAGGGCAGAGTCAGAGTCAGAGTCAGAGAGATTCAATGTAAGCAAGGCTCATAGAGACTTCCGGTCTCTAGTTTTGCATGCAAGGAACTCAGAAGTTGCCACTCCATCCTAACAACACAACAAAAAGCTGAAGAGAATGGGAAATCAACATCTCTTCATAGATCCAAAAGAGAATGGAAGACACAGGGCAAGCCACTGCCCACAAGGTTAGAGAGACAGGCCTATGTGCCTGCATCAGAGCTTCCCTGAGCAGGGATGCAAGACAGGAGACACGGTGGGAACCCGTGCCAGGGTAAAACAACCTGCCCAAAGCAGCGTGAGACTTACCTCCAGGAGCTCTACCAGGCTCCCTCAGTAAATATGGGAGAAACATCCTCTCATGCTTCTGGCCAGGGGAGAGGGAAAGGAACCATTTTGAAATACACCAGAGCACTCTGTTCTTAACAAGGCCTGCCCTCAGGGGAAACTAGTTAACTAGGGCCTAACCAGCTGGGGTATTCTCAGAGCTTAACTGACCTGGGAAAGGAAATGCCCAATTCCAGCCCACTTTAGCCATCCCTTCCCACCTATGGGGCAGGGGAAGACAAAAACTGAGACACATTTGTGAGCTCACAGTCCAGAGGCACACACAGGCTCACCAGAGGACTGAGAACTGATTATGGGAGTGTGGAATGCTTCCCCATCCTGACCACCACATTACTGAAGGTCTATTTACAGTAGTTCCTTTCACCCAGTACATGATGAACAGCTACAAAATGACAAGGCATACCAAAAGACCAAAAACACAGTTTGAAGAGACAGCTCAAGCATCAAAGCCAGAAATGGCAAGGATACTGGAATTATCGGATTCAGAATCTAAAACAATTTTGATTAATATGCTAATATGGTCAAAGTAGACAACATGCAAGAAAGACTCCATTAGCCATTGTTAGCTTAGAAGATGCGAGAGAGCCACAAGCCAATGAATGCAGGCAGTCTCGAGAAACTGGAAAAAGCAAGAAAACATATTCCTCCCTCCATGGTCCAGAAAGAAAAACAATCCTGCCAGCACCTTGATTTTAGCCCAGTGAGACCCATTTCAGACTTCTGACCTCTAGGACTATAAGATAATGTGTGTTGTTTTCAGCCACTAAGTTTGAAATGATTTGTTACAGCAGCAATTGGAAACTAATACAGATGTATTCTCTGTCGATTATACCACACTATGAATTAGAGCATTTCTGAATCCAGAGTTTATTTAAAATACCTGCTTTCTGGGGCTCCTGCATGGCTCAGTCGGTTAAGCGGCCAACTTCAGCTCAGGTCATGATCTCACAGTTCGTGAATTCGAGTCCCCTGTAGGGCTCTGTGCTGACAACTCGGAGTCTGGAGCCTGCTTCAGATTCTGTATCTTCCTCTCTCTCTCTCTCTGCCCCTCCCCCACTCATGCTGTCTCTCAAAAATAATAAATAAGTGTTACAAAAAATTAAATAAAAAATACCTGCTTTTTCTTCTTCCAAGGCTGGCCCTGACACTTGGCATTGTCCTCAGCCTGGGAAAGGAATCATGAGCTGAAGTCTGGCCTCCAACAGTGGTGCCAGGGGCCAACCTTCTGAGCCACTGAGACCAGGTAGCTGGCTGAGCCCTGGAGGGTAGGGTGGGTAACTGGGATGCTGAGGAAAGTGGGCTTCCTTGAAGGGCGGGTTCTTCCTCATACATCTCAGCAAAGATCATGGAATTCAGTTACCCTTCAAATTGTCATTTTACCTGTTTGTTTGTTTGTTTGTTTGTTTTAGAGAATAAAGGCAGTCACTGAATCTTAGTCTCCAAGCCTGAGCTAGGAGACCACTCAGCTACAATTCTGGAATAGAGATTTTCCCAGGTGGTGATGAGTGCTGTATGAGCTCCCGTTGGACGTTCTTCCCCACGCCCTCTTTTTAAAAAAATTTTAGAAGTAAATGCCTTGATAAGGTTTTTTTTTTTTTTGCCTTAAATGTTTATTCATTTATTTTGAAAGGGACATAGAGTGGGGGAGGGGCAGAGAGAGAGAGGGAGAGAGAGACAATCCCAAGCAGGCTCTGCACTGTCAGCGCAGAGCCTGATGAAGGGCTCAATCTCACAAACCGTTAAGATCATGACCTGAGCCATAATCAAGTGTCTGACGCTTAACCAACTGAGCCACCCAGGTGCCCGCCTATATTAGTTTTTTACATTATAATCTCTCTTTAGAAAGACTATGAACATATACTGGTAAATGTGGTTGTCTCCTTTTTGTAACTGAGATATAATTAACATATAACATTATATTAGTTTCAGGTGTACAACATAATGATCCAATGTTTGTATATATTGTGAAGTGATCACCACAATTAAGTCTGGTTGGCATCCATCACCACATAGTTACAAATCTCTCTTGTGCTGAGCCTTATGTGGATCCTCCAGTTCTCCTTATCCCCTTCATGACTGGATTCTACCCCAGGACTGCCATCACCTAGACAAGAGGTCTTGAGAAAATAAGCTCCCCAGCCTTAGTTTCCTCTTTGATAAAATGCCAGCACTGCCCAGAACAGCATAATATTCCACTGCAAGTACTCAACCAAAGCACTTGAAGGACAGTCTGTAGATTTTTTTTACTGGTGTACAGCTGCTTTCTCTTTGCTGTAAAGTCCCAGGTTTTGTGCACACTCCCATCGGACTTGAAATGGATTATATACATACATATAGTTGAATGTATACATACATACAAAATTCTGTTTCTAACTGTGTCTGCTCACTAGGGCCAACAGTTTCTCTATTCAGGATCTTCCTCTCTATGAGGCCAGTTAGGATGATACAGCATTTGTCACTTACACCAGAGGAATACTAGGCATAGATGTTTTGCCAAGACTTTTCCTTCCAGCCCAGAGCTTAGAGTGCTTCTACTTCAAAATGTTGTGTCATAAGTTTTTAAATTCTGACATGCTTTGTGGTCTTCAGGATGCTAGATTCTTTACTGGTAGACTCCTTATATTTGAGAAGCTGCTGAGAATACTAAGAGCTGTCAAAACTCAATGTCTCTAAATGAATGATTCCATTTTCGCATGATTCATCATTGACCGGTTGGCTAGCCCCCAGTCCTCATGGCCCTAACCATTGCCCTGCTCAGCCTGGAGTCAATCCTGACTTGATGCAAGAGGAGTATAAACTTCAGCCCCAAATTCTAAAAGTTAGGCTCAGTCACCCTTTCTGGACCATCTCTGTGGCAAGATCTAATAACAGGGATTCTGAGTACTGAGAATTTTGCCTTTCCAGGCTGCTAAATTGTCTTCACTTGAGGCTTGAAGCTCTGCCATACTCTGGTCAGTCTCCCTTCTGGGAATAATCTAAACAAGGAACTGCTAACAAACTTCTCCAATATCCTCTACCTACCTAAGTTCTTGTTGAACCCAAGAATGCCACCACCTGCCTAAATTCCACATTGGGACACCCTGCAACTTTGTTGTAATGGATCACCCCACTACTCATTCCTGCCCTGTGGAGTAGGCCTGCCCTGCTACCTGTTCTGCTGACTGCATTTCTTCTTGGCACCTGTTCTTGTGCTTGTCCCCCACCCCCTCCTAGACTGCCTGTTCCACTACAGTTAACTGGGTTATGCCTGGCCATATCCCAAGATATGCCAACAATTGATAGATCACACTTTAGGAGCCAGAAAATCTTATTAGACTGAAATGTTAATTAGGATAGGAACTCTCGGAATGTAGCAGCAGGCAGAGCCACCAGGGTTTGGACAGTGGGGAATGTGTAAGCATCACATTAGAGAATTACTCTCTAATATAAAATATAAAATGAGATGCCTCAGACTGAGGAAAAAAATAAATGGCTGCTGATTTTACAAAGTCTAGAAGTTTTTAAATTTTTTTGTTGTTTTTGTTTGCATTTTAAAATTATCTGTAATTGCAGTAAAATACACTTAATGTAAAATTTGCCATCTTAACCATTTTTAAGTGCATAGCTCAGTGGCATTAGGCACATTCACATGGTGCAACCATGGCCATCATCCGTTTCCAGAACTCTTCATCTTGCAAAACCAAAACTTTGTATCTATTAAACAATAAACTCCTCTTTCCTCCCTCCTTCAGGCCCTGGAAACTGCCCTTCTATTTTCTATCTCTAGGAATTTAGCTACTCTAGGTATTTCATTTAAGTGGAATTGAACAGTATTTGTCTTTTTGTGACTGGCTTATTTCACTTAACATAACGTCCTTAAGTTTCATCCAGGTTTTAGCATGTGTCAGAATTTGCTTCCTTTTTAAGGCTGAAAAATGGTCCACTGTGTGTGTGTGTGTGTGTGTGTGTGTGTGTGTGTATATATAAATAAATGTGGTATATATATATATTTATATATATATAAATAAATGTGGAATTATTATTTATCCATAAATAAATAAATTCTTATTTATCCATAAATAAATAAATTATTTATCCATAAATAAATAAATAAATTATTATTTATCCATAAATAAATAAATTATTATTTATCCATAAATAAATAATTTATTTATTTATCCATCCATAGATGGATGCCTGGACTGCTTCCACCACTTGGCTACTGTGAATAAAGCTGCCATGAACATGGTATATAAATAACCTTTGGATCCCTGTTCCATATTTTGGGCTATACCCCAAAATGGAATTACTAAGTCAAATGGCAATTTTATTTTTAATTTTTTGAGAAAACATACCATTTTCCATAACGGTTGCACTATTTTACATTCCCACCACCAGTGCACAGAGTTCCAATTTCTCCACATCCTCTTCAACACTTGCTATTTTCTTGTGGTAGCCATCTTGATGGATGTGAGGTGATATTGTTTTATTTTTATTTTTTCATAAATCATCTAAATTTCCATCCTGTGAAAAGATTTACAAAAGATTTATTCATTCCACATAACTTATTTGGCTCTTAATATGTACACTTTGTAGAAAGCATTTGTATTGCCCACCAGATATGTATAGTTCTCCTAGCATAGGATAGAATCAAACTTTCCCACCCTTTGAAGTCAGGTGTGAACATGACTTGCTTTAGACAATGACACATGAGCAGAAGTGACAATGTAACATTTAGGAGGAAGCTCTAAGAACCATTGGGTGATTCATCACCTTCCCTTCTTCCTGCTTCAATGATTATAAAATCAGTATCAGAAAGGTGTCCTCATTAGCCTGGGTTCCTGAGTGCCTATAATGAGCAAAACCCCCATGCCAATCTGTGATGGCCATATAGAAGGACTGAGAAATCACCTTTGTTGTTATAATCCTCCAAAATGTGGGGGTTATTTGTTTCTGCAAAATTTGTTTCTGCAAAATAACCTAGCTGCTCCTGACCTGCATACATTTTGCTCCTGTATTTGACTGCTAATTTGTGTTTGCACTCTCTGATTGGATCCTAATCCCTCTGAAAGAAAGAACTATGCCGTATAGACCTTTGACTTCCCTTTTTCCAGTCCAGTGCCGCAAACATGTAGACACTTTATGAATGTTTGGTGATGGTAGGTGGTGGTGGTGGTGATGGTGATTATGACGACGACGACGACAATGGTGTTAGTGGAGAAAAAGATAAAGACATGAAGTCCATATCAGACGTACTTCGATTGTGAAGCAACAACTTTGGTCTCAGTATTCTTGATTTAAAAAAAAAAGTCCAGGGGCGCCTGGGTGGCTCAGTCGGTTGAGCGACCGACTTCGGCTCAGGTCATGATCTCACGGTTTGTGAGTTCGAGCCCCGCGTCAGGCTCTGTGCTGACAGCTCAGAACCTGGAGCCTGCTTCTGATTCTGTGTCTCCCTCTCTCTCTGCCCCTCCCCCACTCATGCTCTGTCTCTCTCTGTCTCAGAAATAAACATAAAAAAATTAAAAACAATAAAAAACAAAAGTCCAGTTAGAAACAGACTCAAGAATGTCATGATTTTTGAACTTATAAAATATGTACATTTTGATCATATTTCCTATGTACTCTAGGAGTCTGTTCAAACAAACTTATATGTAAACAATGCTGGTTCTAGTCATATTAATTTTCATGTAAAATTTGACTGTTAGCTATAAATCATAATCAGATTGTGATTAAGAAGTAGTCTTCCATAAACATGGTTTCAACCTGTTGCTTATCTGGCTTAAAACATATTTCCCTCTTTATTTTTCTTTATAATGCCCAGTATAGTGCTGGATATTGTGCCATCTCTGTAGTGGCTTCAAGGCTACCTCTGTTCCAGATTCAATGTCCATCTGTTCTCAAAATATCCTGTTACCAAATAAAAAAATAAAGCCATCCCTGGAGTTTAGCTTTGGGTGACCCTAGATGGTTTGACCTGCCATGGATCATTTTCTCCCTGGAAACAAATAAGGGCTTCCTACATCGCATCATTTGTACAGCCTTGGACAAAGGATTATGGTAACATTTGCCACGTTTTCCTATAAAAACAACTGAGCCCAAATCTAATTTATAATTGGATCTTGAAAAGTATGATTATTCTGTTGGGACTACTTTCTTCAGATTACTTAATCCTGAGAATTTACATGGCACATAAAGAATGAAAGAGAAATGAGGTCAATCCTCCTGTTTGCTTGCCCTCAACACGGTCTGTCATCCTCTCCCTTCTCCCCTCTGGTTCACTTCAATACCATTGATACAGGCTCTTTGTCTCCCACGGCTCTACCTTCACTTTTTCTCACAGTCCCGGACTTGGAATTTCTCCCCCTTCCTGACCTTCATCAGTATTTCAACCTCCCATCCTTTCTCCAATTACAAGGCATATCTTAAATATTGATTCCATATCCCTGTTCTCATTTTCTGTTTCCCTAAGTGCTTTTGAAAAAGAAGATAATTGAGGAATGTCACTAAGAGATCACTATCTTCTGCTGACACTGAACATCTCCCCAAATGGATGAATGGGTAAAGTAATGCTTAGAATAAAGACAGGAAGATGTAGTGGAAGATCAAATAGAGGAGAGATAGAGGGTGGAGTTCATTTTGTGGCGTCTGATTGGTGGAGGCTGTTGAATCACATTTAGAGTTCAATAAATATGTAATGGAGTATGGTAGAGACAGGGTTTTACTTTATCCTTGAAAGCTGGAGGAATACTAATTAAAGCTGCCATCAATTATTTGTCTCTGTAACACACTTCCTTTCACTGAAAATAATTAGTAGAACTGACCATTTATTTATTACAAATAAGTACTGTATTAGTCATGATTTTCCAGAGAAACAGAACCACTAAGGTGTGTGTGTGTGTGTGTGTGTGTATGGATTTTTATTATAGGAATTGGCTCATGGGATTATAGAAGACAAGAATTCCCATAATCAATTTATTGTCCATAAGTTGGAGAACCAAGAAAATCATTGATACAATTTAGTTTGAGTCCAAAGGCTTAAAAACCAGGGGGCTGATGGTATAACTCTTAGTCTGAGTCCAAAAACCCAAGAATCAGAAGTATAGATGTCGAAGGGCAGGAGAAGATGGATGTCTAAACTCAAGAATAGAGACAGCAAATTTGTCCTTTCTGGCTTTTTTGTTCTATTCAAGCCCTGAATGGATTGGATGATACCCATTCACAGAGGTGAAGACTATCTTCTTTACTAAGTCTACTAATTTAAATGCTGATCTCTTCTGGAGCCACCCTCACAGACACATCCAGAAATAATATTTTATCAGCCATCTGAGCATCCCTTAGCCCAGTCAAACTGATGCATAAAATTAACCATCATATGAAGCAAAAATCCACACATTATTTATGAAATCCTCATTAAACTAAAGAAGTTGCAACCTGAGATGGATATTCCCACTGTCAGCCATCTTGATGTGGGAGTGAGTTGGCCTAAGATAGAGGAGGGAAGGATCTTCTTTTCCTGAGACTATACTCTGATATAGGAAGCTGTCTGGGGATGCTCTTTGGAGGAAGCAGCCCCCTCCATGTTGAAGCCTAATAGAAGTTTCCTTTAATGCCTCTTGCTGAGACTGATTTGGGCTCATTATCCATAGGAGCACCCTTCTAGCAGCAGTGTCTGCTGCTCTGTGCTGGATGTCTGTTTATCCCCACCACGGCCTGGTCTTTGCTGAGCTGTGAGGACTAAAGACAGCAACAAGAACCTCTGCTCAGAGCAACAGGCATGCAGAAGTAGAGCAGCCTGAGGAAGCCAGACCCAAGTTAGACTGGAGGATTTGTAGACAGGATTCAGCAAATTACACACCTTCTTCCCCTAAGATGTCCAGAAAACACTAAAGAGGCAATCAGTAGAAAAATGGGTTTCTTCTTGTCCACGAAATGAGGCTTCATTGCACTTTGGATATTAAAGGATGAAGGTTCTTGTTTTTTAGCTGATAAGATCTGGGGATATATCAATTATATCTAATTGGGAGTATGGAGAGAAGGATTTGAGTCTCCTGTTTCTGGCATCTCAAGAGTATTTCCAATCATTCCAAGCAGAACCACAGCTGTCCCAAACATTTCTCAAGGAAAATTTTCAGAAAAAAAAGTATTCTAAAATATAATGTCATCTTCCACCTATTAAGGGATGGCAGACTGACCAACTAGAGTGTGCAATTTGTCCCATCAGAAAAACGAGCCTTCCCTGGATATAGTTTTCATCATTCGACTCTTTAGTCCCAAATAGCCAAAGGCTCCCTTCTTCCTCTAATATCAAGTTGATATTCCACTCCTCAATTTTTCCTTTGCAAAAAACCCTTCCCAACCATGGAACTTCTTACTTTCTCCCCTCATAAGCTTTCTTTCTAAAAAAAAAATTTTTTTTAACATTTATTCATTTTTGAGAGTGAGAGAGACAGAGCCTGAGCAGGGAAGGGGCAGAGAGAGAAGGAGACACAGAATCAGAAACAGGCTCTAGGCTCTGAGATCTCTGCACAGAGCCTGATGCGGGGCTGGAACCCACGGAGTGCAAGATCATGACCTGAGCCAAAGTCGGACACTCAACCGACTGAGCCACCCAGGGGCCCCATAAGCTTTCTATCCCGTGGGTGGTTTCTCTGCCTACAACCTCCCTTGTTCATCCTGGCTCTTACCTCTGCTTATTTTGTTCACATCACCTAGTACTGGGTGCTGAACAATTTATCCCTTAATTTAGCCACTGTCTTGAATTATGAGCTAAGAGTTTTAATCTATTTGTTTTGATCCTTCAAACTAAATGACAATCTCCTCCAGGGAAGAGTATCTCTTACTTCTTAGATATATTCCTTATTGCACCTAGCACCAGACCAGGCACCTTACACGGCTCAATCAACACATTTTTATTAAATCTTGAAGAAGAGGCTGGGAATCATGGATGTATAACTAGTTCTCATAACTAGTTCTAAGTGCCCTTCTTCCTGAATCCCATGAAGAGTTTGTGTTTCCTAATGTCACTGTAACAACTCGTTACAAACTTGATAACTTCAAAAACAGCAATTTATTCTCTCAAAATTCTAGAGGCCAGAAATCCAGAATCAGTTTCAGTGGCTCAAAATCAAGGTGTCAGCATTGCTGCTCGCTCTGGAGGTTCTGGGGGCAATCTGTTCTTTGCTGCTTCCAGTTTCTCATGGTGGCCAGCATCCCTAGGTTAATGGCCATGTCACTCTAATCTCTGCTTCCCTGGTCACATTGTCTTCTCCTCTTCTGCGTGTCAAATGTCCCTCTGTCTCTCCTTTATAAGGACACTTGTGATTGCATTTTAGGGTCCTCTTGGTCAATCCAGGATAATTTGCTCATCTCAAAACCCTTAATTTAACCATATCCACAAAGATCCCTTTTCCATATAAGGTAACATTTATAGGTTCCAGAGATTAGGACATGTTATCTTTAGGGGTCATTAATCATCTCCTCCAAGTTATAATTTCAACAATATTCTTAAAATTTGATGAAATAAATATAAGAACAATGGAAAAAGAGAATATTGAACAAACAAACAAACAAACAAATGTAGTTCTCAATTCAATAAGGACCAGTTTGCACACACATATGCATGAGTTTGTATGTTAGCAAAAGTATTTCCTATTCCTTCTTCAGCTTCCCTATAGACTATCTTATTTAGAGAAAAAAACAAGACCAGAATTAAAACACATGGTCGGGGCATTTATTTATTTTTTTTTAATTTATTTTTTTCAACGTTTATTTATTTTTGGGACAGAGAGAGACAGAGCATGAACGGGGGAGGGGCAGAGAGAGAGGGAGACACAGAATCGGAAACAGGCTCCAGGCTCTGAGCCATCAGCCCAGAGCCCTACGCAGGGCTCGAACTCACGGACCGCGAGATCGTGACCTGGCTGAAGTCGGACGCTTAACCGACTGTGCCACCCAGGCGCCCCTGGTCGGGGCATTTAATTGAGACTGCCAACATAACAGAAAGATTGGGTTCTATGTACAGACAGATTTTTTTATAACTAAAGTATTTTGAAACTTCATCCAATAAAAATAGCATTTAAGGTTAATACGTGTTAAAGAATGATTTGGGTAAGTAGCCTGAGATAAGATATACTTGAATTTGCAAATATTTCTATCAAACTATAATCTTATTCCACTATTCCTTTCTAAACCCTATGAGGAATTAAGAAATAATGTGAGATATAATTTTAATTCCCAACATTTGTATAACAATGTATAGTTTCCAAAGCTCTTGATATATCAAACCCAACTTGCTTCTCACCAAACCTGGTGAATCAGACAGAGTGAGTATTATTTCTCCCAGACTTCAGATAAACAAATAGATTCAGGGAGTAAATGACTTGCTCAAGAAAACCTGGCCAATAGTTGTCAGATGTTAACAATAACTCAGGCTTCCTTCTTTTAAGTCAATATACCTTCAGGTACACTAGTATTTCAAGATTAAAGTGACAATAATGAATGTAATCCTTAATTAAGAAGTGTGTAAACTGATGTGTAAGAGACAATTGTCTGCTGATAAGCTGTTTGTTTTGCTGGAACCCTGGCAGCTTTTCACTCTACCAATCTGTCTTCCATATTTGTCTGGGGTCTACCTCTAAAGTGGCCTTAAACCAGATCCAAATCTGGGGACATTCCTGACATACAAAAGTACTGGCAGCTAGACCAGAAATCTGGTTTTTATTTTGGTTCTGTAGCTTAGTTTAATGAGCATATCTTGGAATTCAACTTTCAGTCATTCAAATGATATTATTTATTGATCCAAAAATATGTGTATGGCCTTGTGTCAGATACTGTGAAGAACCTCAGAGAAGCATCAATCACTCACTCATCCTTCCACCCACACATTTACTCATTTATTCATGTAATATTAATACATCATCTTCTATAGTGAGGCACTGGGATCAAAGATGAACAAAATAGGGTTGCCACTATTGAAACTCACAGTCCAAAGAGGGGGAGAGACTTAACTGATTGGGAAAATAAGATGCCATAAATCCAACACTGGAGTTATACGTAGGGATAAGGAAGGTATTCCCAGAAGCACATCTGAAATGTATCTTTCAGAACAAGTGGAGTCAGCAGGGAGAAAGAAGAGTAAGAGAGGGGCAGAGGACACATGAACAAAGGCCCAGAGCCCAGATACAGCACAGTGTGCATTAGCCATGTTTCTGCATCCTCAGAATCAACATCTCAAATCCCATTTTTCAACCATCTGCCACTGTAGGCTACCAACCGAGAGCCACAGTCATAGGACAGGCCATGGGCAAGATCATTTTATTAGCTGTGGGGCCACTATGTAGTGTTTGTAGTGGATGAGAAACACAGGACCATACACTTGAGTTTATAGCCCTGCTTTAAGTGGAGAGAAGAGAAGGAAGGGTCTGGCTTCTCATGCTCCACCAGTCCCAGGTTGAGTGAGGGATCAAGAGCACCAAAAGCTCACCCCAAGGAGGAATCAAAGGAAAAGGGGAGGACCCAGAAAGATCATTCAGGAGGAAGCAAGAATTTCTAATGTCTCACATTTTCAAGCCTCCCAGCACCTCAGCTGTTTGTCTTGGACCCTTCCCAACATTCCTTTCCTCTTCCCAGTGGGGTGAGGCTGTGGATGGGGGGAAGCACAAGCCCTGGGGGTTGGAGTGTGACACTAACTGATATGGGAGCGGTGTGCAGGCCCAGGGGGCTCAAGACTGCTAGTATTTCCTAGAACCTGAAGTGAAAAGCAGGGTGTCATAAGCAGTGAGGCTAGAGAGATAAGCCAGTGTGTGGCTCTTGGGGGGTCATATCTGCTGTTTCTAGTAGTCTAGAGCAGTGCTCTTCCAAAAGAAATGAAATGCAAGCCACGTATGTATTTTTACATTTTGTAATAATCATGTCAAAAAAAACAGCAAAAAGAAGCAGATAACATTAATTTCAATAATACATTTTATTAAACTCAACATATCCAAAATTTTATCATTTCAATATGTATTCAGTATTAAAAGTAATTGATGGTAAACTGGTTTGTTTTGTTTTTGTACTAAATGTTCAAAACCTGCTGGGTGTTTTGCACTTACACACATCCCAGTTTTGATGGGCCACGTTCCAAGTGCTCCATAGCCATGTGTAGCTAGCAGATACCCTACGGGGAGCTCAGATCTGGAATTTTTCCTGAATGTACATGGAATCAAAAAAGGAACTGTAAGCATGGCAGTGGTGAGATCATATTTATATTCCAGACATATCATTGGGCCAGATTTGAGGAAGGTAACTTAAAGGAGAGGGGACTGCAGGCAGGAAAATGAGAGAGGAGACAATGACACAGAGGTATAGGTGCGGGATGACCAGGGTCTGCA
This sequence comes from Prionailurus bengalensis, assembly GCF_016509475.1. Lineage (NCBI taxonomy): Eukaryota > Metazoa > Chordata > Mammalia > Carnivora > Felidae > Prionailurus > Prionailurus bengalensis. Next base: position 107,040,888 of record NC_057349.1, read on the forward strand.
CAAAGAGTGAGGAGGAGGAAGGGAAGTATAAGGGGCACTGTTAGTTAGGATCCAGTCAGAGAAGCAGAAATGACCCTAGGTCTTTCAAAGAGAAGGAAACAGTTACAGTGAATTGATTATCTAGTGATGAAAATGATGAAAAGCCTAAGAAAGGACAATAACACCGTACAGAAGCTAGCAAAAACACAAGTCACTGTCACCCCCAGGCTGGAAGACAAAGGGAAGAGGTAGAGTAGCCAGAGCCAGAAGCTGGGCCATCTGCTGGGAGACGGAGCTATAACTGGTCTGGCTGCTGCAAGATGGCACAGGCAGCCCAGAGCTGTCATGGGGCAAATGCTAGCAGAGGCAGAGCAAGAGGGAGAACTACACTGGCTTCTCCCTTCTGCCTACCTTCCAGCTTCCAATGGCTCCTCCCATTGCCAAACCTCTCAGCTGAAAGGGGAATGTGCTTTCCTGCTGAATAGAAGGCAGGCTGGGAATGGGCCTGAGCGCACATTGGCAAATAAACAGTCAGTGGCACAAAAACAGACACACAGACCAATGGAATAGAATAGAAACCCCAGAACTAGACCCACAAACGTATGGCCAACTCATCTTTGACAAAGCAGGAAAGAACATCCAATGGAAAAAAGACAGCCTCTTTAACAAATGGTGCTGGGAGAACTGGACAGCAACATGCAGAAGGTTGAAACTAGACCACTTTCTCATACCATTCACAAAAATAAACTCAAAATGGATAAAGGACCTAAATGTGAGACAGGAAACCATCAAAACCTTAGAGGAGGAAACAGGAAAAGACCTCTCTGACCTCAGCCGTAGCAATCTCTTACTCGACACATCCCCAAAGGCAAGGGAATTAAAAGCAAAAGTGAATTACTGGGACCTTATGAAGATAAAAAGCTTCTTCACAGCAAAGGAAACAACCAACAAAACTAAAAGGCAACCAACGGAATGGGAAAAGATATTTGCAAATGACATATCAGACAAAGGGCTAGTATCTAAAATCTATAAAGAGCTCACCAAACTCCACACCCGATAAACAAATAACCCAGTGAAGAAATGGGCAAAAAACATGAATAGACACTTCTCTAAAGAAGACATCCAGATGGCCAACAGGCACATGAAAAGATGTTCAGCGTCGCTCCTTATCAGGGAAATACAAATCAAAACCACACTCAGGTATCACCTCATGCCAGTCAGAGTGGCCAAAATGAACAAATCAGGAGACTATAGATGCTGGAGAGGATGTGGAGAAACAGGAACCCTCTTGCACTGTTGGTGGGAATGCAAACTGGTGCAGCCACTCTGGAAAGCAGTGTGGAGGTTCCTCAGAAAATTAAAAATAGACCTACCCTATGACCCAGCAATAGCACTGCTAGGAATTTATCCAAGGGATACAGGAGTACTGATGCATAGGGGCACTTGTACCCCAATGTTCATAGCAGCACTCTCAACAATAGCCAAATTATGGAAAGAGCCTAAATGTCCATCAACTGATGAATGGATAAAGAAATTGTGGTTTATATACACAATGGAGTACTACATGGCAATGAGAAAGAATGAAATATGGCCTTTTGTAGCAACGTGGATGGAACTGGAGAGTGTGATGCTAAGTGAAATAAGCCATACAGAGAAAGACAGATACCATATGGTTTCACTCTTATGTGGATCCTGAGAAACTTAACAGGAACCCATGGGGGAGGGGAAGGAAAAAAAAAGAGGTTAGAGTGGGAGAGAGCCAAAGCATAAGAGACTGTTAAAAACTGAGAACAAACTGAGGGTTGATGGGGGGTGGGAGGGAGGGGAGGGTGGGTGATGGGTATTGAGGAGGGCACCTTTTGGGATGAGCACTGGGTGTTGTATGGAAACCAATTTGTCAATAAATTTCATATATTAAAAAAAATAAATAAATAAAATAAAATAAAATAAAATAAAATAAAATAAAATAAAATAAAAATGAATGCAGAAGGTGCATTTAGTTACATTCTGTGAAGTAGGACTTTCCATTTAGATCAAATGACCATTCTTTTAAGTTAATTAACTCTGCTTTAGTTCAGTTCTTTTGGTCTGTGCAAACAAATGAAGCAATAGCCATTAGTGTTCTGGGTCCATTTATAAAAGAAAAATTCTATATAAACATTTTATATTGGTGTCTTCAAATGATTCTAATTAAAAGTCAGTTGAGCTGAAAATAAATAAATAAATAAACAGTCAGGACAAGGAGACACATTTTTTAAAATTTTTCAAGAGGCAAGTTGGCATAAGTTGAAGATTGTACGTACCTACTATGGTCCCTCTATATAATGTTTTATGTACTTATGATGAGGTAGTTTCCTTATCTGTCCTATAGGACCATATAAGGGAGAAAGAGAATCAAAGTTGACCATTAGGTTTCCCAGACTCAGCAATCCCAAACCAGTCTAATCTGCCCATACATCTCTCCTTTAATAAGAGTCCTTTCCCAAGGGGACTTGTAATCCTTTGTGTAAATAGGTCTCTGAAACAGACCCACCCTTCCAGTTGGCCTGACATGAACAACACTTGTCAAATTCCAAGCAGGGGCTCATATTTAAGACCTCACTTACTCATGTACTCTAGCTCTGGTGACAAGGTTCTATCAAATGAGAGATCAAGAGAAGCAGATCTGGGGAAAGAGACTGAAGTCTCAATGTTAGAAACATTGGTTTCGAGGCACTTTGAGGATGAAAAAGAAAGATGACTGAGAGACATTCGGACATTTGAGCCTGAAATTCAAAGGAGGGGTCATGGCTAAAGATCTAATTTGTGAGTCCTCAGTATGCTGGGGGAGCTAAAACAGAAGGTTGATGAGATCACTCAGAGAAAGGGTATAGAATGAGAGGAGATGCAGACAAGTAAGAAACTCAGGAACAGCAGAACAGAGGGATTTTTTTTTTAATTTTTTTAATGTTTATTTATTTTGAGAGAGAGAGAGAAAGAGAAAGCAGGGAGGGGCAGAGAGAGAGGGAGACACAGAATCTGAAGCAAGTTCCAGGCTCTGAGCTGTCAGCACAGAGTCCCATGTGGGGCTCGAACTCACGAACCACGAGATCATGACCTGAGCCGAAGTCGGACACTTAACCGACTGAGCCACCCAGGCGCTCCGGAACAGAGGGATGTTCACAGAAAGGATGTCCGTGAAGGAGGGCTGAAAAGAATGGCCCGAGAGGAGAACCAGGAGGGTGCCAAGTCACTGAAGCCCAGGAGTGGACACTTGAACGAGTCTCCGTTCATTCATTCCACTAATACCATTGAGCTCCTACTCCATGCCAGGCACTGTTCCAGAATGCTCTGGATACAACAGTGAACAAAGCAACAAAATCTCTGCCCAGATATGATTTACACTCTGGTGTCAGTGCAGCAAAAAGGTCCAGCTAGATGAAGAATGAATAAAGTCCGATGGATTGAAAATTAGACAGCTTTGGTGAATAATTGGTGAACTGCTTTGGTGAGCAGTTCCAAAAGTGATAAGCTCAGAAGACAGACTGTTATGCCCTGAGCAAATGGCAAGTGAAGGATAGTGTGTGTAAACCATACTTTTAAGAAGATGAATAAAAAGGAAGGGGCAATGGGGCACTTGACAGAGGGTAGCACAAGTTCAAATGAATGTTTTCCTTTGGCTAAGAGACTCTTGCGTGCATTTACGGGCTAGCCACTAGAGAAAGGAAGCCTGGAAATTCAAAGAAGTTGAAGATGTGAAGAGGATGCTTGATGGAGCCAGATTCTGAAACAGACAGAAGGGGAAACTCTCAAAAAGCCCTGTAAGCCAAGGACATCATGAAGGTTTGGTATTTTTTCTAGTGACTACAAAAATAGCATCCCGATTCAAAAGAAACCTAAGGGTAGCTTACATGTTTCACTGAGTTTAAAGAGGGACAGAGGGAAGCTTTTTCTTTTCTCCTCCTTCAACCCTCTCTTTGCTTCCACCCTGCTCTTCCCACTGACTCCATAATATCTTAGTGCCTAACACATACGTACAAACAGGACCCCGAATGACCTCCCCAGCCCATTCAGAGCCCTGCTTGCCACAGCTATCCACCTAATTGGGTCTTTACCTAAGAATGCTAAAGTGCAAAACTGCCCAGGCAGCAGAAGTGCTCAGAATTCTGGGAGCAGCAGCTGGAGGGGACCAGGCAGCACCCAGCCATCACTGACAGCAGAAGGAGGGACTTCTTCTTGGGGTTCCCAACTGGCATTGTGGAGCTGGGCTGCTCACGGACACAAGACAGCCCCCAGTCTCTAGGACATCCTTCCCCAAAGAAGAGTTTTCAGGCTAGTGTGAGCAGATTTAGAAGGAAGAGAGAGGGCTGCACACCAACCTTCCACCCCAGCTCCTCTGTGTCTTTCTAATGAAGACAGAACTGATTTTAAAGAACCAACGTGAGGTGGGTTTATCTTCACAGACTGCACTTTATTGACAGCAGGTCCAACAGGGAGGCCTCTGGCTGCTGGGCTCCTTTCTGAGGCGCACTCAGCCTGTAGGGCAGAGACCATGTGGAAGGCGTCGCCCTTCCTGGCTTCCCTGGGATCAACATACCAGCATGTGCTCCGTGCAGTGTCAGTGCGTCACACGCTCACTGAGTTTTCCAGGACACGTTTACGAAACTCTTTCCTTCCTGACATAGTCAAAACAAACTCCATCTTCCTGGGGCGATGAGGTCAGACTCTTGCCACACACCTGAGGTTGCAAGCCAAGTCCTAAAACTATGATAGTCTAAAAGAATATAACAGAAAATCTCTAAAGGGCATATAAAAGAGAAAAGCTAGAGATTTGCACATGTGTATATGTATATATCTGCATATATCAGTTATATATATATACACACACACATATATATTCCAGTATATGTATACATGTGTGTATATTATACACACATCTATTTACATAGATGTGTTATGTGTACTTCTAGTTGCAGATATACAGATAGATTCAAACACACCCACATAACTAAATAATAAATGTGCACTAGGAAAGCCAGAAAATAATAGATTTCATTCAAGTACTCACCTACATTAAACAGAATAGAAAATGGGAGTTTGGGTTTTAAAAAAATTAGTTCTAATGTAATTTGTTTATGGTTACAAAACAACCAGATGGAAAGCAGTCTGGGCAAAAATCTGTTTCATCACTGGAGTGCACAAACACAATTAGAATACTAAAAACATTAAATCTCATGAAACTGAACAGAACAGGGACTTTTTTTTTTCTTTTGAATGGCGATTAGATGAATTATAGCCACCTAAGCTCAGTAATCTCTTGAGACTCAATATTCCTTATAGCATCAGCTGTGGGCAAAAGAAAAAGAGCTGGCTAATTTGAAATCAATCATTAATATTCATTTTTTATCTTGCTGCAGCTGTAGTGACTGTGGTCTGTCATCTTTACTTTCCATGTGGCAATTAATTTCTTTTGAAGAAAGCAGGATTGGCAAGTTTCCTTTAGTCGCTTGCTCATTCCTTCATTTGTTCATTTTCTTCTTGAAAGAAAAAAAAAACAAACCAAACCCTAGAGTGCTTTTCAAGTGACTTTTGAGCAACCTGAGCTGAAATGATTAGATACCCATTTATTGTGACTAGAGAATTTTTTTCTTTTTTAAGCTATGTGAGTATTTTAAGCATACTTTTCATTGATTACATTTCAAGTACTAGGAGTTTTTAAAAAGTAAAACCACAGAATAATTCTTGCCATCCATTTCAACAGAAATCTAAAATTAACATACATAGAAAGAACACTGAACAAAAATGTTCCTTAATTTTTTAATCAAATCGTATTTTTACTATCAAGTTCACTTAAAAAATTTTTTTTAAGTTTATTTATTTTTGAGAGAGAGAGTGCAAGTGGGGGAGGGGCAGAAAGAGGGAGGCACAGAATCGGAAGCAGGCTCCAGGCTCCTAGCTGTCAACACAGAGCCCAACACAGGGCTCAAACTCACGAACCATGAGATCATGACCTAAGCCAAACTCGGACGCTTAACCGACTGAGTCACCCTCGTGCCCCTTAAGTTCACTTTTAATAAATATATTTTTATCTTTAAAAATAGAAAAAATCTGGTATCCTACCATACTCATATAATCACAGTAAGCATTTGAACTTTTTCATTATTTTTTCATTTGCATAGATTTCTGCTAATTGTTATCAAGTTATATTAATAATGTTTGATTCTGCTTTTTAGACTTATTGTTAGCTCCCTGATGTTTTTCTTATGACTATATAGTTTTCCTTTTCATAACTGTGGTAAATACACATAATGCAAAGTTTACCATCTGAACCATTTTTAAGTGGACATTTCAGTGGTGTAATCACATCCACACTGTTGTGCAACCAGTCTCCAGAACTCTTCGTCTTGCAAAACTGGAACTCTACACCATTAAGCAACAGTGCCCTATTCCTCCCGCCCTCCAGTCCCTGAGAACCACCATTCTTCTCTCTGTCTTTATAAATATAACTACTCTAAGTACCTCATGTAAGTGGAATCATGCAGTGTCTTTTTGTAGCTGGCTTCTTTCACTTAACATAACGTCCTCCAGGTTCATCCGTATTGTTTCACGTGTCTGAATTTCCTTCCTTTTTATTTATATACCATATTTTGTTTACCCATTCATTGTGGATGGACACTTAGGTTGCTTCTACCCTTCGGCCACGGTGAATAATGCTGCTGTGAATGTGGGTGTACAAATATCTCTTCAAGACCCTGCTTTTAATTCTTTTGGGGATATAACCAGAAGTGGAATTGCTAGATCATATGGTAATTCCATTTTTATTTTTTTTAAGGAACTTCTATACTGTTTCCATAATAACTGCACCATTGTACATTTCCACCAATAGTGCGCAAGGGTTCCAATTTCTCCACACCTTTGCCAACACTTGTTATTTTCTCAATTTTTTTTTCATTGTAGCCACCCTAACAGGTGTGAGCCAGAGTATACAGTACCCTTAATGAGCATTTTAAATGACTATATAATATGTTGTCTGGTATATATCCATAATGATTTACTTAACTATAATGCTTTTGTTAAATATTTACGTTTGTTCCCATTTCCCCCCCAGTTATAGATAACACTGTGGCAAACATTTTCAGTATATACTTTTCCCATGTTTTAAACTTTTAAACTTTTCCCATGTCTCCTTTGGGTAGATTCCCAGAATTAGACTTATAGGTTTATATTGAATAAGTCTTTATTGCTATTGATATATTTTACTTTAATAACTTTTCCTGTTAGGTATTGATTAGCTTTGAAATAATTTGCAGGGAGCAAATTATTGGGAGCCTACAAACTACATGGGAGCCTTCCAGGGGGGTTCTTTTCTTTCTTTCACCTATGTCCCAAACAACATATCACACATGGAATAGTCTGCCTAAAGCAACACTTCCTTTAGGTTTTTCATGACACTGCCACCAGAATTTCTCTTTTGAAAACACAAAGTCTGGAGCGCTTGGCTGGCATGTGAAGAGCATGTGACTCTTGATCTCGGAGTCGTGAGTTCGCGCCCCACGTTGGGTATAGGGATTACTTAAATAAATAAAAACTTAAAAAAAACAAACAAACACAAAGCTCATGAAGTTGATCCCTAGTGTTCTCAGAGTCAGTATTTGCGAATTTGCCCAATGGCTAAAATTTACTCATACCCCCCAAACCAGTGTTCCCAGTGCTCTCAGAGACAGTCATGAACATGCACAGAGTGGTGAAAAATTGGAGTCACTTAACATGCATGTTCCCAGCTGAGGTCAAGGCTCATGGTATACGTGAGTACCCTTTTGCAGTGTATTTAGTGCCACAGTTTCCACACTTTTGTGCTTTTTGTTGGTGACTTCACTGTTTAAAATGGTCCCTGTGTGTAGTACTGAAGAGCTTTGTAGTGTTCTTAAACACAACATGTGCCTTGTGGAGGAAATATGTGTGTTAGATAAGCTTCATTCAGGCATGAATTACAGTGCTGCTGGCTGTGAGTTCAATGTTATGAACCAACAATATACATTAAATAAGGTGTCTTTTACAGAAACACACACTAAACAAAGTTATGTATTGAGCGGCTGATGAATGTGTTGTGACCGGACTCACAACCCTGAATATTCCCCTAGAAGGACAAGCTCAGTATTCGCCAATTCAGCGTTACTGGAGACTTCTAGAACATCACTGCCACAAACAATGAGAATTGACTGTATTTGTATGCTTCGTTTAAAAAATTTTAAAAACTCATTATTACAGTTTATATTTACTAAGTCTGTCATTTAAGGCCTATACCTTTATGCCCTAAATGAGTTCTTTAATCTTATCTTTGACTAATCCCCAGTGTGGACTTTTGCTGCTGAGAAAGATTCACCCACAATGGTAAGAGACAGCTGCTTGAAATAAATGCCTTTAGTTCTGTCAACAGAAAGCTATCTGGTGGTAAAAATAAATTCTGCTCTCAGGGGCACCTGGGTGGCTCAGTTGGTTGGGCATCCGACTTCAGCTCGGGTCACGATCTCGCGGTTTGTGAGTTCAAGCCCCGAATCAGGCTCTATGCTGACAGCTCAGAGCCTGGAGCCTGCTTCAGATTCTGTGTCTCTCCATCTCTCGGCCCCTCCCCTGCTCATGCTCTATGTCTCTCAATAATAAATAAACGTTAAATTTTTTTTTTTTTTTTTTTTTTTTTTTTACAAATTCTGCTCTGAGATTAAATTCTACAGCAAAAAGGCCCTTATTTCTCAGGCACCTTAGAAAAAGGCTCTTGCTCTTTTATTTCTCCTGGCAGCACCCTGTCTTGGTCTTTCTTTGTTTCTAGGAAACTGTTTTGTCGTTAGCATATTACTGCTTCATCCAGAATCCTATAGCCACATTGGGCTCTAATTTCCCTGTGGATGTGAGCTCCTGGCACACTGATGTTAACTCTGACATTCTCTTAGAGTGTATTCAGCCTCGTGGCCAGAAACGGCTCGAGAAAGCATAACTAAATAGTGATATCACAGAGTGGAGGCTTTGTGGGTGAGTCCTAACATTTTTAATCAGCTTTCAGAGGTTTCTGGCACTAAGAATTGCAGATCATGGGATTTAAACCCGTATTCAACTCCAAGTAGATTTCTTGCTCTAATGTCAACCTTCTACATCACCCTAACCCTTCGATAGTCTGATACGTCTTTACGGCCTGCATGACGGTGTTGAGGGAAATAAAAAGAGAGTGGCATCCACATTCACCTCTCAGCTGATGACAATGTAGAAGTAGCATCATTGTGCCAAGTAGCACAGTAATCCTGGCGCTCCAGGCAGTGACCGGCAGCAGTCATCAGTAGCGGTAGGAAGAAGCAGAGTAGCGAGAGAAGCAACCGCAGTGTGGCACAGGCTCAGGAGCAGACGCAACATGACGCCCCTTCCCCAAATGTGCTTGCAGGCCAGCCACAGATCTGTGTCCTACACCATGCACAGACATGTCACTCCCACAGAAAACCACTACCCATGTGATTAAGTCCAAATTCTTCACCCTCAAACTCATAAACTGGTGCCAGACCCCCTTCCCCCACCATTTCCTTCTACCACACTTCCCACCCTTGCTGTTCTCCAGTCCAGCACTTTCTTTCCAGCCTGGTCTACTGACCCTGTGGGGGGATTACACTTCTTTGCTCAGTGGTTAGTTCCTCTAAACTGTCATCTTTGCTGGGCCTTCCCAGAACCACTCAGATCCACACAGGGTCACCCACCCCTTCCTGGGTGCCCTATTGCATCTTCTTATCCTGACCCTAGAACCACCTGTATTGGACTAGGGTTACTCATTTTTATGTCTGTCTCTTCTACCAGGCTACAGGGCTTGCTGAGAGGAGGGAGAGTCTTTCTCCTGTTGTGTCTCTTATGTCAGCCTGGTGCCGCACATGCAGAGGTGTAAAGGGTGTCCTGATGATTAGATGAATGAATGCAGGGACACATCTTTGTGATGTTAATTAACTACTTTGGCCTCAGGAGTCCTAGCTGGTCGCTCCCGTTAACGTTTGGCTGGGAGAAGGTAAGTAGGTGGCAAGACTTGCTGTTCTAGGAAAGAAGGAAATAACAAGAGAAATTCCAAAGGGACACTAAAGGGAAGTGGAAGATCCACTCCATCCAGTCCAGTGGAGAGAAGGAAGGCGAAAAAGATGGAAGTCCAGAAACCAAACACTTCATCATGTTCTGACTTCTCTTCAAACAAAATTCTAAAGAAGCGGGTCCTGCTAGTTGAGGAGAAATGGAAAGCAGGGGGATCTTATGCCCTACTCCCCCATTAGAACTCCGGAAAGAGACAAGCAGGATGACCCCAAGCAAACACCAGGTACCCACACTCAGGGAGGGTGCTCTGATTAGTCTCCGGAGGCCCCTCTCTTCCTCTGTGGCTGAAAGGTAATTGCCATGATGATCAAAGAAGAAATGGTGGGGCTACTTCTGCACAGAGGCCATGGCATGGACAACGTAAACCAGAGGCCAAATGCAGAACTCAGCTAACACACAAAGGGATTCACAGTAGCAGCAAGAGCAGAAGTGAGGTCCAGTCTGCAAGTGAAGACCCCCAGGCCCTGCGAAGCCAAGGGAACAGGCCACAGATCACCAGCCTCAGGCTTCAGCTGCAGACACCAACAGAGCCCTGTGACTGAAGGGATACCTGGAGGACTTTGCGAAGTCTAAAAGGCCCAAGAGATCTATGTCTATGGGCCGAAAGCCCTCTTCCAACCCACAAAGTCATATCCATATCTGATCATAGTTACTGCCTTGGGAAGAGCAGGGACTGGGAAAGAAATCTAAAAGATGCAGTATTGATATGTAAAAGAGCAAGTTAGATCATTAAAAGCAATTAGAATATATATTTAACTGGCCAGATGGGAGTTCCCACTTCACCTTCCTCCAAAAAGTGAGAGCCTGGCAGGAGGATTTGCCCAGCTAAACAGAAAACTATATTTTGGGAGGTACATGCACTGCTGTATGCTATATGAATTTTCCAACCCTACTATCAAAAAAAAAAAAAAGATGAAGGAGAAGCAATCAGGTAGATACATCTAGTGAAAAAGGCTCCCAGCAGTGAAACAGTGATGGTGTTCTGGGGACTTCTGTGCCATTTTGTCCAACAATATGCCTCCCGTTTACACGTTCACACCTTCCTCTTTTGTGAGAAATCTGTACTTCCTCAAAACACTGAGGAGAAGAAATCAAGCTACTTAAACCCTGATTCTGGGTTTAAAAGTCAGTGGCTGCTGCTGCTGCCGCTCCCATCAGGTATAATTTACATCATGGCTGCCTCTTGCTGTTACCTTCAGAAGCTCTGTGAGTGCACGAGTGTGTGCATGTGTGTGTGTGTGTGTGTGTGCACGCACATTCATGTATGTGTGCACACGTGCCACTCTTACTGATCTTTGGGCTGGAGGGGCCTCAGGGAATCAAAGTCCAACGTTCACAGTTTACAGTGAAGGGTAGGAGGGCTTGCCACCTACCTTGGTGTGAGTAGACAGGGAGTAAGCAGGCCCCCTTGACTCTGACGCCGTGAACTCTCTGGTCGACCTGCAAGCCCTGCTTCCCAGTTCATACCTTTGGCTCTTCTGGCCTCTCCAGCAAGACCTCAGACTTGATGCCAAAACCCAAGTGCAGATTCTCTCAGTTCTCTGCTCTACATGGCTTCTCTGCCCAACATCTGAATCTGGCTCCTACAGACCCTGCAATCTGTGTGAGAACTCCAGAACTGGGCTCTTTAGAGTAAGAAAGGACACTGGTTGCTTCCTTCTCCTCCAAAGCCTCTCAACTGCTCTCCTGGTAATTGCTGACTTCCCTCTGTCCAGCCCACCACCTGCCACCCTACCTGATGCTCACAGCTTGCCCTGTATCTCTCTGGCCATGACTGGCCCTGGTTGGCCCTGGCCTTCCCACACCTACTCTTAACTTTTATTTTTGTACCATTCTGAAAATTCACATGGGGATATATTTTGTTATAGTTAGGGTTACCACATACTCATACATGTAGGTACCATGAAGGGTAACATGCAGCAATTCATTTAATCCTTCAAGTGGCCTAAGATATTGCTGTTTTACTAAGGGGGAAACTGATGTTTAGGGGCATTAAGAGTTTTACACAAAACCACACAGCTAGTAAATTGTGGAATCCGAATTTGGACCTATGTCTGCTTACTTCCAAGGCCTGTATGCTTAGCTCCACGTGAGGAGTCTTCATCCTAAAGATGTTCCTCTGGCTCTGAACCCACCTCCCAATAATTTCCAGACAAGACCCCTACTCTTTGGAACCTTCATTAATTAATTCATGCCAATGAACAACTTGTCGTTTTTTTTTTCCTTCACCTACATCTCATTGTCTAAGGACAATTTTTTTAAAGGGTAAAATAACGACTCTCATGTTATTATAAAATAAAAACAAGTAGTGCTGAGATGCTGAAATGAATTTAACTTGCCTGCAAAACTGGTCAAGATCTGCAGGGCAATAATCAATTGCACGTGCCACTGCTCATTTGCATTTTTACAGACAACAATCATTTGCATTATTATTATTTTCTACAACTTAGAGTACAAAATGTCTCAGAGATAATGGAAGGTGGACATAATGTGGGAGGGTGTGTTACACAGAACACTCAGCAGTTATTTCTACACATTTTAAGGTCTTTTGCACTTTTTGACATCCTGAACATAATATTTTATGATATGAATGTATCATAATGTAATCACTACACACACACACACACACACACACACAAATTGGTCTAGATTCAACTTGTGGAGAAACATTTCCTCTTCAGAATGAATATAATATAAGCACCTAGTCTTCCAGCTCCTTTTTTTAAAATTTTTTTAATGTTTATTTATTTTGGAGAGAGAGACAGAGCATGAGCAGGGGAGGGGCAGAGAGAGAGACACACAGAATCGGAAGCAGGCTCCAGGCTCTGAGCTGCCAACACAGCGCCCGACGCAGGGCTCAAACTCACAAACTGTGAGATCGTGACCTGAGCCAAAGTTGGACACTCAACCAACTGAGCCACCCAGGCGCCCCTTCCAGCCTTCTTCAAGTGGAATCTATCAGAGATAAGAATTCCGCAACCAACCATGTATTACTCCAAAAAATTTCCCCCAATATCATAGGTTACTAACATTTTCCAAAACAGTGTCACGCACAGATTGTACTAGGATAGTCACCTCCTATCTTTAACGGTGTCAGTGTTCGCACGGCAGTCAATCACAGTACATTTTCACAGAGATAGGAAGTTTGAAGACCCAATTAAATATTTTGACTAGAAATCAGCCTTTGCTTTGACAAAACATCCTAGCATGAAACAAATATTTACCAAAAATATTCCTAAAGGAGGATATGGGTTTATCTGTAAGATAGAACCCACTAAATTTCTTCCTTCCCTAAACACCTGTTTCCTGCCTTGAGAATTGAGGTTCTTTTGGTCACTAGTAATGGCCACTTGCTGAGTAAGGACACACCTGGTAAAAGGAAAAAGCTCCAAGACGCCAGGCACAGCCACCCAGGAGGGGTTTGGCAACTGGTGTTCAAGATTCAGTATCTAAAAGTCACCTTCTTGCCTCCTGAGGGAAGCAGAATCTGAGATAAGAATTCATATGCGAATACTTTATTTGGGAGGTACAGGAAATACTTGCAGAGAAATAGGGAAGAGAATAGAGTAGTAGGCAGGCAATAAAGGATGTCTGATTAAGCCACTATGACAGCGGGTGACTGAAGCTTCATCTGGCAGGGAAACTGGAAGAAATAGTGCAAAACAGAAACACAGATGTATCCTACCCCAGGGGCAAAGGACCTGGGGTAGTATTTATATATCGACTCCTGGGAGCCATTGATTGAAGGCTATTCTTGAGAGGTGCTGATTTCCTGGTACTTCTAGCCTATAGATTCTGCAAATAAGGCCTTTAGACTCAAAGACACAGATCCTGGCAGCTAGAGTCAGCCAGAGCCACTGAAAGGCTAGAGGGAGAAGAGGGGCTGGGGAGAGGAGATATTGCTAGTTCCTGCTATCCCTCAACAGCGGCTGAGGAAGGATGGTTTTCCCTCCAGTGCTCAGCATTAATGTGCCTCAGCCTCTCTCTTGGCCTCGGCTTTCTTGCTTTTTCTCCTGCTACCATATTTCCAGGTTTTAATTCCAGCAAGAGAGAGCATGAGAGAGAATCTGATTAACAAACTCACTTTATCATCATCCTTGGTACAGAGCTTATCACCTTGGGCCAGTTCACAGACCACCGGTCAGCCTCTGGACTGGTTGTCCTGGGAGAGGACCTAGAGACACCTGTCCTAGAGACACCTGGCTCTAGTGTCTGAATGTAACAGTCAAGTGACACAGAGCATGAGCACTGCTCCTGGAGAACAGCCTGGGGCTGTGAGCAACACAGCACCTGGGAGCCAGCAGGCATCATGCACAGTCTGTGCCCGCACAGAGATGGCACAGGCCTGCCTCTGTCGGTTCCACGCTTACATTCAACTCACTGGGGGGAAAAGTTGGGGCTTGAAGTCATTAAAATCCCTCACCTGAAGCTGTGCTTTGCCATATTTATGTTTTCCTTTAGAATGTAGTTCGTCCGGCTAGTCCTAATTTAAAACTTACATTCTACCTCTTACCATTTCCATCTTCTCACGTGACTGTTTTCATGAACCAAAGCCTGACGTATGTGCAGTAGGATTTCACTGTATCAAGAAGTGCTGTAATTCTTGGCTTCCAGGAGCACATAACATTTAAATGTGAGGCCACTGTATTCTAATTGAACCCCTGGCTACCTTCTTTATGCTCCCTGAGGGGCCTTGCTCTCTCAGATATATGTTCCCACCATGTTTTCTTTGTAGCATTCAGCGCTCTGTACAACTTCTCTTTTGTTGGGTGTGTTTTTTGTTTTTTTGTTTTTTTTACTATGGGTTTCCTGACTCCCCACATAAGCCTCAGAAGGGCAGATGCCAGAATGAGGTGTTCAAATTAATATTTGTTGACTGAAATTATCATTAAAGCAAGGACCTTAAGGTTTTGTTTGTTTTCTAGAAGAGTGTGGGGGAATTAGTTTGGACTGGCCCAGTAGTATCTGTGGTTTTGTCCACAATGTGACAAGGACGTGTACTGGGCTGACAACCGGCCAGCGGACAGAACTGAAGTTGTGGCCTGGGTCTCATCAGCATGGCTCAGGCCAGCAGAGTCCCGCCTTGGAGATGAAAATCTCGTGAGGAACCATCAGGTAGCTAGTGGGTTAGGGACAAGTGAGCCAGGCAGTGAGCAACATGGAAACATCTGGCAGCCATCAGGGCAAAGGGCAGAGGGTAACCCACTCAGACCTGCCTCTTGCCTCTCTTGGTCTGGGCGAGGAGAATTCCAAGTCAGGGAGGGAATTCACAGCAGTCACATTGCTGACAGCAGCCACCCCACCGCAACCCACACTCTGCATGCCAAAGCTCTCACAAGGCCAAAATAAACAGCTGCAGAAAATGATTCTTCGGGAGATCTGCAATACACTGTCCTTCTGGAGATGCTCGTGGAGGTTTGCACTCACTGAGTGCCAAGAATCAGCACTTACATTTATCATCTGTGTTCTGGTCTTCTTTTCTGATTGTGGAAATTTACATTGGGTATGAAATTTTAAAAAATTTTAAGTAGATAAAATTAAGTAGACAGAACGTCAATATTTTCTATCCTGACTGCCCTGTATCCAAACAGTAAAGCCAACAATACATCAGAGGAGAATAATAAATGGCACTCAACCTTTATGTCATTCATGAAAGCTATCCTTTGGAGAAATTGAATAAATGAGAACAACTTCCCCTCAGAAACATTCCTATAAAGACTTCGAGACTGCTGTTAATTGGCTAAGTAGCTTTCAAATCAAGGGTAATGTAGGCAGAGGCTGATTATCTCCAAGTGTAAGAACAGTGAAACATTGAGTTTCAGAAAGGCATGGCAATTAATTGCTGGTTAGGCTTAGAACTCATAGAAACCACACACTTGCTGGCATTGTCCTGTGTCACTGAATGTATGGAGAAGAAATGGATTTCTGTGGTACATTAGGAAAAAAAGTTTTATTACAAGCTCCAGTGTAAATGTAATTGCTAAACTGTAAGAAAGGAGAAAAATCCAGATGTTCAAGGCCCTGGATCAGGATGTGAAGAATGTGTCACATTAACATGTTCACTGTTAAAAGTAAGTCTCAAGGGCAGATTATTCAAAGAAAAGTGACAGCAAAGAATTTCCCAAAACTATGAAGAATTCTCTCTCTTTAGTAAGTGCACATCTATAAATTCCTTTTGTTCATTTTCAATGCACATTATTCTTTTTGTTCAAACTGATAATAATGATATATTCTGAAATAATGTTCTTTAAGTTAAATTTAGAGCTTCAAAACAAGCAGGCTGATATTCAATCTCAAAAAGCCCTGAGGTTTCTAACCATGTTTCCAAGATTTACTGCCAAGAAAAGAGATTGGTTCTAAAACTACATGACGGTAGGGCACCTGAGTGGCTCAGTTGTTAAACATCTGGCTTTGACTGAGGTCATGATCTCATGGTTCATGAGTTTGAGTCCCATATTGGGTGAATTTAAGCCCTGCTTTGCGTGAGCCCTGTTTTTCTCTCTTTCTCTCCGCCCCCCCACCTTCACTCACTTGCACCCTCTTTCTCTCTCAAAAATAAAAATAAAACTACATGTAGGTGACAGCTTTTCAGAACTCCCTAACTTCACAGTATTCTCACATCCAAAGGCATCGATTCCATTTCATTCCATTTTAGCCCTTCCTTAGCATGACCACACCTGTCCTGAATACTCCTATCAAGTCTGACCACTGCTCTCTGTCCTGTACATTCTCCTAGTCAATCAATGCTGTGTCTGTACTATAACCCCTCATTAGGAAGTCCATTCATTCAACAGTGTATTAATACCCTACTCTGTGTTAGGCATTGTTCTGACAAGACATCAGTGAACGAGGCAGACAAGAATACCTTGGGGGGTATGGTATCCCAAGGTAGATAGTAAACAATAGACATAATAATGAGTAACATGTTATGTGAGAAGGTGATACATGCTCTGGAAAAAATAGGGCACACTAAGAGGGATCAAGGAATGGCAGGGAGAGAGGGTTGCATTCGGTGGGGTACAGCAATCATCTTGCACCAGCTCTTGAGAGTTGATGTGGCTTCTCTTTGCCAGAGCCACATTCAGCTATATCAATTCAGTGACATCATGTTGGTAACTTGAAATTCCTGAACATTTGCACCATGAAAATGTGCAAATGAGACATAGTTCGGCTTCTTTTTTCCCAGAAGAGCATCTGATAAACATTTACCAGCATACCACTTGTGTGATTTTAAATCAAATATTGACATTTGAACAAAGACATGGATGAGGTAAGGGAGTCAGCCTTGTGGGATCTAGAAGAACATTTGAGGCCATGGAATAGCCATAGCAAAGGCCTGAAGGAGCAAGACAAGCGTGTTGTAGGAATAATAAGAAATGCAGAGGCTCAGTCAGTTAAGCATCCTACTTTTGGCTCAGGTCATGATCTCACAGTTCATGAGATCAAGCCCCACACTGGGCTCGGTGCTGACAGCATGGAACCTGCTTGAGGTTCTCTGTCTCTCCCTCCCTCTCTCTGCCCTTTCCTTCTCACACACGCTCTCTCTCTCTCAAAATAAGTAAACTTAAAAAAAAGCAAGAAGTACAGTAGAACTGAAAGCAGAGGGAGTGGTAAAGATGAGCTCAGTGGAGTAATTTGAGACAGATTGTGGAGGATGTCATAGGTCATTGGAGGGACTGTACTTTTTACTTGGAATATGTTGGAAAGGTATTGGAGATTTTAAAACAGAAGAATGTCAAGATCTAATATACTTTTTATTTTAAGTTTATTTGTTTATTTTTGAGAGAGAGAGAGAGAGAGAGAGAAAGAGAGAGCGCTAGTGGGGCAGGGGCAGAGAGAGAGAGAGGGAGAGAATTCTAAGTAGGCTCTGTGCTGTCAGTGCGGAGCCCAACGCGAGCCCAATATGGGGCTCGATCCCATGACTGTGAGATCATGAGCTGAGCTGAAATCAAGAGTCAAACACAACCAACTCAGCTACCCAGATGCCCCACGATCTAATACATTTTCAACCATTTTGACTGTTATGTTGAGAATAGATTGAAGTGGGGAGAGATGATGGGAAGTAACCAGATATAAGCAAGACAAGATATTCTGGGTATTCCATTCTATTGTGTAAGTGAAATATGATGGCTCAGAGTACTAGTAATGGGTGTAGTGAGAAATGGTTGGCTTCTAGACATATTTTGAAAGCACCTACAGGAAGTGCTAATTGATTGGATTTACAGTATCCAAAAAGAGTAAAAGTGGACACCAAGACTTTTGGATTGAACAGATGGAAGGATGGAGCTGACATTACCTGAAAAGTGGAAGACTATGGGTGGAACAGATGCAGGAGTAGGGCAGGGAAGGATAATCAGAAGTTCTGTTCTAGACAAAAATTAGTTTGAGATATCAATTATGCTGAGTGAAAGATGGATGTACAAGTCTGAATTTCAACAAAGAGTTCTGGACAGGAGATAGACATTTGGGAGGCATAGGTGGCAGTTAAAGGCTTGGGGCAGGATAGCAATGCCAAGGAGTACAGATAATGAAGAGAAAATAAATGAGGATTCAACTTTAGGATATTCCAAGGTTAACAGGCCAGGGAAAAGAGGAGGGCCAGCATAGGAGAGGGAGGAAGGAGCAGCCAGAGAGGTGGGAGAAAAACGAAAGGTATGGTGCCCTAGAAGCCAAGTGAAGAGATTGTGTCAAGCAGGAGGAAGTAACCAACTATGTCTAATGCTGCTGATTGCTCTAGTAAAATCAGAATTGTGAATTGATTAGAGTATTTAGCAAAATGTAGGTCACTGGTGACACTGACTCGAGTATTTCAGTGGAAACAAGCCTGAATGGGATGGGTTTAGAAGAGAATGGGAAAAGGGAAATTTAAGACAGTAAATATAGGAGACTCTTTCAAGGGCATCTGCTGCAAAGTAGAGCAGAGAAATGGGGCAGTAGCTGGCAGCAGAACTGAGGTCAAGTGTAGGCTTTGTTTTGTTTAAAGATGAGAGAAATACAGCAAGTTTGCATGGTGTTGGGAAAGAGCCAGTAAAGAGAGAAACTTCAGAAGAGGGGAACTTTAGTCCCTCAACCTCTAAGGCTGGTTTCATTTCCCTCTTTGCTTCATTTCCCTCTTTAGCCAGCCTGATCCCATGACTGGCCTTTTCTATTATGCCTTTACTAACCCCCTAGAATGCCTCCCTTTTGTTACTCCTTCTTTTCCAAGCCCACCATTTTCTTTCTTCTCTAGAACTCTTGGGTTGCCAGTTGGCTTTACTACAATAGATTTATGCTACTAACCTCAACTGAACCTACAGAGCTGTCCAAGTGTTCTTTTATTCTTATATTCTTTCATGGTTTGTTTCCTAGCAAATGACCAGCAGTGTTTATTCTAATTTTTTAAAAAATACTCTTAATCAGCATTCATTCAACACACATTTACTGAGCAACAACTGTGTTGCAGACCCTGGGGGCCTGACACCCAACCACCCACTGCTCCTCGGACTCTCAGCAGATGAACTTTACTCCATTTTACCGAAATGACTGATTGAATTTCTTCAATCTTCTCCCCTATGTTCTCAATTTGTAAAGACATCCTTTCCATCATTACTTATAAAAGATAAAGTTTCCTTGCTTATCTCAAAGATTAACTCCTTTACTTGGGCCTTGATTCTATACCCTCTTATATTTAATACTTTTAATTTAACAATATTTAATATATTTAATGTCCTACCAATTAATCTCATTATGTCTTTAACATGGTCCCTCCCCGATTACGGTCCCCTTCCTTCCTTCCAGAGGTAACAACTATATTGACTTTTAAACAAATCATTTTTGCTTTTCCTTATGATTTTTTTCATATATATATAGAAAATATATATACACATATATAAATATAAATACATTCAAACAATATACATATAAGATAAATATATGTATATGCATATACATACACACATATATGTGTATGTGTGTATATATGTGTGTATATATATATATATATATAATTTTTTTTAACAATATAGTGTTCACTTTTAACAAACCTGGAGTTCTGTTTTGTACTTTAAGTAAAATTAAAGGCTAGTTATGTATGGAGACAATTTTGGTAATACTAGATCAGCCAAAGAGATTCTCTGGGTTATAATTTGGCTTCAGCTTCCCCTTTTGGGCCCTGTGTACAGGTCATAAGTGAGTCCTGGAAACATGGAGTTAGGGCATCTGGCAGGAAAATGGTGAGGGGTGGGGTGCTCTGCATTCCTCTGCTAAGTACACCATGGCTTGTCTTCACATTAGCCCGCCTGAAGCTCTGATCACTTTACTCTCGTTATGTCCCATCTTTTTTATTATTATTATTAATTTTTTCTTATTTTAGAGAAAGAGAGCATTAATGGGAAGAGGGACAGAGGGAGAGAGAGAGAGAGAGACAGGGAGAATCTTAAGCAGGTTCCATACTCGGTGTGGAGCCCCGACATGGGGCTTGATCCCACGACCCTGGGATCATGACCTGAGCCAAAATTAAAAGTTGGATGCTCAATCGACTGAGCCACCCAGGAGCCCCTATTTCTGCTCCATCTTTAATTTCTCCTGTTGTCTCCATAATAAATTCTAAACGATCAGGACAGCATTATAGTCCTACATAAAATCCTACATAAAGTTTTCGTTACCTTTAGAGCAGTATTTTACCCTATTCCCCTTTTTGCTTCTTATGTCAAACTAAACTACTGCAGCTGTTACACTGAATGAGCAGGATTCATAGGACACAATCAGAAGACAACCTGGTTCCTTCCCCTCATAGCCCATCCCACCTGCTCTGGGGCACTCGTCACTATCCTCAGTGAGGTTTCAGGCAGCTCACCTGTGAATAATGAAAAGTTCTGTGGTCAACGGGAGTCCTAATAATAGCCTCATTCCAGTAAACTGTTGAGTCACACATAGAACTCCAAATCTCACTCAAAGCCTCTCTTCCCCAATTAAGGCTGCTCCAAACTGATGCTATGGGAAAAGAGAGCATGATGGCTTCTTTTTTTTACTGTATCTGAGCTTCTGACCATGCCTCTCTGTCCTCTGTTCATGGGGCTAATCCTGGATCCTCACAGAAGGGGACCCAGGGAGACACAAGGGTAGGAGCAGGACAGTTACTGCCTTCACTTGTGGCAAGGAACCTGGCACTGGTTTCCTCCAGCTGGAAGAGGTTTAAAACTGGTATTTCTCTTGGTGTGTGTTTGTGGATCTATGGAGGCTCCACCTGGAATATATCTCTCCATTACTCCTGAGATAGGGATGATTTTTTTCTCCATCCAATGTCTTCCCTCAACCCCTGGGACTTGGGAATCCACTCCTTCTGTTAAGGTCACAGCCTGTTTTAAGAAGACTATTGGGCAGATTAACTCTCTCTCCATTGTGGCCACTTCTAACCCAGGGAAAAATCACTCAAGTACCCTTTGTCCCAACAACTTCCATTCCCTACACAATTTTCCAGTCATAGACTTTGACTTTAGGATTTTCCAGTCACGGGTCCAGTAGCAGTCTCTCATCCTTACAGAATCCAGTGGGCACATCTCTGAGTAGTGTCCTTAAAGTTCCCTTTTAATTGGCTCAAGAGGAAAGGAAATACTTCCAGAGGGGAGAAGGGCTGCCATAGTACTCCCACGACTTTCTCCAAAGAAATTAACTGTCAGATTTCTAATCTCTTGCCAACAATAATCTCTTGTATGTAAATTCTAATCTTTTGTACATCCTCCAATTGTGTAAGGTGCCAAGAGATGCAGAACTGGTTTTTTGCCAACCTCCTCTGAAAGTCCTATGAAGGTGGTCTGGAAACTTAACTTTGAACAAACAGGTATGTGTCATCAATTCCTTTGATTCTAACTTTTGGGAGCTGCAACTAAACTGAGACAGAACTTGTTACAGGATACTATTTTCTTCTAAAAGACTCTGGGCTTTTCTCTGGGCTCCCTCATGTCGTTTCCTCCATCTGGAATGTCCATCTTTCCCGTGTCATCTACAAGGCTCAGCTCAAAGACCACTGCCTGCAGAGAACTGTCCCAGATTCCCACAGCTACAAGTGACCTCTCCTTCCTTGCACCATTTTTATCCTTCTCAAACAGTGGTTACTCATACTCTGCCCTTGCATTGAAATTATTCCTGAGCATGCATTTTCCCTTACTGAATATAAAAACCTTCGCCGCAGAGAATCTGCCTGTATGAGTTTGTCAGGGTTGCTATGACAAGTACCACAGACTGAGAAATGTAAATAACAGGAATTTGTTTCCTCACAGCTCTGGAAGCTTGAAGTCTAAGATTAAGGTGTCAGCAGGGTTGGTTTCTTCTGAGGGACTCTATCCTTGCCTTGTTGATAGCCATCTTCTCTCTGTGCCTTTACATGGTCTTTCCTCTGTGTTGCCTGTGTCCTAATCCGCTCTTCTTATAAGGACATCAGTCAGATTGGCTTAGGGCCCTCCTCAGTGATCTCATTTAACTGCAGTCACCTCTTTAAAGATCCTGTCTCCAAATTCAGACACTGACTGATATACTGGGGGTTAGAACTTCAACATGTAAATATTGAGGGGACATAATTCAGCCCTTATCAACACTTTATTATCTTTATACCCCAACCTGTTGTCCACCTGGTGCTTATTTAACATGTGCTTGTTGTCTTGTACTGAAGAACTCCTTGAAGACTTGATGCCAAAACCCCCGAGAAGACAGCATGAATTATAATGCTTGTGATAAGAGAGTCACAGGAGGTTCTGACTCCCCTCAGAGTTGGAGAGCATTGGGGATAATTCATTCCTTTTTAATAACTGAGGCTTGGAGTGTAAAGGAACTAGTAACTGAAAGAAAAGAGGAGGAAATGGTGCTGACGGATTACACCAACGAAAGAGATACATGAAGTATCCCTGGCATGTAAAAACTGACACGCCCTGGCCAGATACCTTTTTCCCTTCGATGTGGCATATTGCCTGGCAGGGACACCAAGGGACACACAGGAGAGCCTGACTGCTCCTAACATCAGTGACCTGAAAGCAAATACTGCCTCCGAGCAATGCCACTGCCTCACTTGGGATCTGTTACCTATTAATTTATTTTGTTCCCGAACATATAGGGCTTATTGTTTCCATGATAGGAAAAATAACACATACACAGAGTAAGAAAATACATCTGTAAAAAAAAAAATTACACAAGCTAGGAAACGAAAGTCTTTTCTTCAGGAAATCTATAGCCCATATTAGAAGAAAACACAGAAAATTGAAGTGTGAAACTTCCAGGTAGAGAAGTTTGGGGAAGGGCAACAAAATACACACTAAGAAAACAGGAGGAAAGAGCTAACAAAGATACAAGAAGAAAGTAACAAAAAGAAAACAAAGATATGACAAAGATAGTTGATAAAACTAAAGCTGTTTCTTTGGAAAGACCAATAATATAAACAAATCTATGGCAATGTTGCTCAAGTAGAAAGAAAAAATACATGAAGAGTGTTTATAATGAAGAAGGAGCATAGGCACGAAGGCAGCAGATGAAAAAATTGAAAATGTGATGAAAAACGTCATGCTAAGTTTTCAAGATTAGAAGGAACGTATGAATTCTTAGAAAAAGATAACAAATTATACAGACTCCATGTGTATCATCTATTTGCAGTCCACATAATGTACAGAAACATCTGATATCTACATACATATGAGTTTGTGTGGGTTATAACATGTATCTCAAAAAGAAACACCAGGCCCAAATACTTTCGGAGATAAGTTCTAGCCAGATATTCACGGAGATAATCCCAATATTAAACAAACAAATTACCCTACAGGAGGAGGACAGATAAAATGAATCCTGACCACATGCCACAGATAAATTCCAAGTGGACTAAAAACTCAGTATGACAAAATGCTCAAAGTCCCAAGTTTAAAAAAAATTATCATTTCATACCCATCATTTTGAAAAAAAAACAATAAAAGGCTGAGAATATCAAGTGTTGACTGATAAGGGGTTAATATCCAAAATATATAAATAAATCACACAAATTAATAGCAAAAACACAATCTGGTGAAAATAATGGGCTGAGGACCTGAACGATAAATTTTTAAAAGAAGGCATACAAATGGCCAACAGGTACACGAAAAGGTGCTCAATATCAAGAATCATCAGGGAAATGCAAATCAAAACCACAATAAGATATCACCTCACACTGGTTAAATGGTTATTATAATAAAAGACAAGCAATAACAAGTGATGATGAGGATGTGGTAAAAACAGAACCGTGTGCACTGTTGGTGGAAATGTAAAGTGGTGCAGCCACTATGGAAAACAGTATGAAGTTTCCTCAAAAAATTACAAATAGAAATACCACATGGTCCAGTAATCCCTCTTCTGGAAAGGAAATGAAAACAAAATCTTGACGAGATCATCTCTGCTCCTATGTTCACTGCAGCATTATATATAATAGCTAAGAGGTAGAAACAACCTAAGTGCTCATCAATGGATGTATGGATATAGACATATATATACATACACACAATGGAATATTATTTATCCATAAGAAAGAAGGAAATCTCACCATTCGTGACAACATGAATGAAGCTGGAGGGCATTATGCTAAGTGAAATGAGTAAGACAGATACTACATGGTATCACTTATTCGTAGGAATTTTTTTTTTAAGTCAAAACTCATAGAAACAGAGTGTAGAAAGTGGTTGCCAGGACTGGGAGGTGAAAGAAACAGGGAGAGATTAAAAGGTACAGACTTTCAGCTATAAGATGAACAGGTCTGAGGATGTAATGTAAATGTAATGTAAAACATGTGAATGGGCACCTGGGTGGCTAGGTCAGTTGAGCGTCCAACTCTTGATTTCGGCTCAGGTCATGATCTCATGGTCATGGCATCGAATCCCAAGTCGGACTCAGCACTGACAGCTTGGAGCCTACCTGGGGCTCTCTCTCTCTCTCCCCCTCTGTTTCTGACCCTCCCCTGCTCATGCTCTCTCTCTAAAAATACATAAACATTAAAGAAAAAAAAACTTCAAAAACCCTTGGTGAATATAGTTGATAACACTGTATTATGTAATTGAAGTTTGCTAAGAAAGTAGAACTTAAATCTCATCAATCAATCAATAATAAATGTGTGAAGTAATGGATGTGTTAATTTTTGTTATGGATGTGTTAATTTAACTAGATGAGGGCAATTTATCTTACAATCTCATTGGTCAATTATACCTCAAAAAAGCTGAAATAAAAGAAACTACCAAGTGTTGCCAAGGATATGGCCCAACAAGAATGCTCAGATACTGTTCTTGGGAATGTTAACTGGAACAATCTCTTCAGAGTTTGGAAGTGGATGGATGTTAATTGCCTAAACATTAGACATTTCACTCTTCTTCCTTGTCTACCAAACCCTAAAAAATTTAGGGCAGTAACATCCTGAAGCTCAGTGATGAATAGTGTATGGTTTAAGCCGATCATAACCAACCCATATTCTTTTGCCAGACACTTGCTTTGCCATTTCCTTAACACCAAGGGGTTGCAAACTCATTCTAGCCAATGGAATGTAAAGGGAGATCTGATGAGGAACTCCTGGTTCCCAGGACATGAGAGTATCCAAGGGTGGGGCGGGGGTAGAGGTGTCACTGTCCTCCTCACCCATGTCCTCCTCCTAAGTCAAAAGCAGCCTAACCCTAAAACTTAAGAAGGTTTTTTCCTCTTTGGGAAACAAAAGCAAAAACAAGCAAACAAACACATTTTCCACATACTCTATTCTCTTTTTTGGAACACTGAAATGAGGCTGTGATGACTAGAGTTCTAGAAGCCATTCTGTGATCATGAGGTGATAAGCAAGAGGAATAAAGCCATCACACTAAGGTAGCAAGAGTGAGAGCATTAAAAGTGTCTGGGTCTTTTGCTGACAAAATAGGGCAATTAAATCTTTTTCCTTAAACAACTGTTAGTGAGCTTTCTTATAACCTGTAATCAAAAGTTTTCCTGGGGCACTTGGGTGGCTCAGTTAGTTAAGCATCCGACTCTTATTTTGAGCATCTCTCTTATTTCTGAGCATCATCTGATTTCAGCTAAGGTCATGATCTCATGGTCCATGAGTTCAAGCCCACATCAGGCTCTGCCCTAACAGAGAGCCTGCTTGGGATTCTCTCTTCCTCTCTCTCTGCCCCTCCCCCACGTGTGCTCACTCTCTCTCTCTCTCTCTCTCTCTCAAAATAAATAAATAAACATTTTTAAAAAGTTTTCCTGATAAAAGAGTTGTCTAGTAAAGTGAAAGAAAAGCTAAAAATCCAGAAATTCTTCTCCTAGGTGTACATCCTAAATAATCCTCTCAAATATGCCCAAGAAAACATGTCCAGAAATGTTCATTGCAACACTGTTTGTAATGGTGAGAAACATCAAAATGACCTAAATATTCACCAACAGGAAATATGGATAAATAACTTGAGGTCTAGTCATACAAAAGAATACTCTAGAGAAATTTAAATAAATAAACTGGAATTACGTGAATCAATAGACTAAATCTTAACAGAACACAGAGTAAAAAGAATACAAGTTGCAAGAGGATTTATACAGTATGTTACATTTAGATAAAATGTCAAAACTTGGGACACAATAGTATATATTGTTTAAAGATGAATTAACTTATGATACACATGTAAACCATGCATGAGAATGTTAGATATCAAATTCATTATACCATTTATTTTTGTGGAGGAAGGTAAGGAAGTGGTATAGAGGACTAAATTCCACCTGTAATATAACATCTAAAGCACTCCATGAATACTAATTACTATAAATAATAACCAGAGTATTCTAAAACTTCTCTAAAGGCACAAATGCTATAGCATTTCATTACTTTATAAGATGCATCAAGTCCTCCTTGCCTTACCCTGGTCATGACACATCAAAGCTTACAGCATTTGAATTGCAAAATTTGAGGCCTATAATTAGTGAGAAATAACACACAGAATAATCTTAACGTGTCAGAGACTCCCAAGGTAATTTCTGTTGCTATCAAAATAATTCAGTGAGTCATAAGTTTCTTTGCAATGTTGGTCACAATCCTTTGCGAAGTGCAATTCATGCAACCTGGATTCAATGTTCATATAAGTATCATTCCTGCAATTGCTCTTATTCTTGTAATCCTCTATTTTTCTAGGACAAGTTGCAAAATTGTAACAATTTCATCCTTGTGTCAGAAAGACCCTGCATTTCAAAATCACAAACATTTCCAGTGTTCTGACCTTAAGGCAAATAAGAAGCTACGAGGGAATTCAAGTTTATTGGGAAAAAAAGGAGATGAGAGAAAGTGCTGTTTGTCCCAGGCAAACAAGACAGTCTTCGTTCTACATCAAAGGCCAGAAAAAATATCAGATATAATTAATATTTCACTCTGGAAGATTTTTTCCAGTGTCCTTAAAAGTAATATTTCCTGCATAGACTTCAAACTGAAATTCTGCAAAATCCTTTTAGACCTCTGTGCTAAAAGAATTACGTAGAAAAGAGTTGATGCCATAAAGGGACAAAGAAATTCCAAAGTCCTGTGTCAAGCAAACAAGAAGGGGCCAGGGCATTTTGGATAAATGAGACCAAGCTGTGAATGCCTCAACTGTAAGTTCAAGAAGTAGATGATGATTGAAGAAATAAGGTAAGTGCTCACAACAACACGGTGGGTAGGGATTGCTGGGTAGGTGACCTTGACTAGCCACAGAGGTCCCTGAACTGAGTGGCTCTGCTCTGCCTCATCAGGGTAAGTGGTACAAGCATCCAGGAATTCCCTGGCCATTATCCCTTAAGAGAGGGGCACCTGGGTGGCTCCATCAGTTGAGCATCCGGCTTTGGCTCAAGTCATGATCTCATCATTCAGGGTTCAAGCCCCGCATCAGGCTCTGTGCTGACGACAGCTCATAACCTGGAGCCTCTTTCAGATTCTGTGTCTCCCTCTCTCTCTCTCCCCCTCCCCTGCTCATGCTCTGTTTCTCTCTCTCTCTCTCTCTCTCTCTCAATCTCTCTCTCTCAAAAATAAACTTTAAAAAAAAAATTAAAGGGGCGCCTGGGTGGCGCAGTCGGTTAAGCGTCCGACTTCAGCCAGGTCACGATCTCGCAGTCCGGGAGTTCGAGCCCCGCGTCGGGCTCTGGGCTGACAGCTCAGAGCCTGGAGCCTGTTTCCGATTCTGTGTCTCCCTCTCTCTCTGCCCCTCCCCCATTCATGCTCTGTCTCTCTCTGTCCCAAAAATAAATAAACGTTGAAAAAAAAAAAAATTAAAAAAAAAAAAATTTAAAAAAAAAAAAAGAATCCCTTACAATAAATGCTGATTCTAATACAGAGATTTGCGGTCTGAGTTAAAAGGACCATAAGCCTCCAAAACATGAGCCAGAAAAAAACCCATCCATCCGGAAAAAACCCCATCCATCCCTTGAATCAAGAGGTTGGAAACAGGAGAGTGGTACCCTTTTTCAGTCCAGCTGTAGTGCCCCTGTTGTAAGTTTCTGCTGGGAGAGCTGACCTGAGAGGATGGTCTGGGAGGTGGCTCAAGTCAGAGAATTAGAATGTAGGCACAAAACAGGGCTGGAGAGAAGGTGTGCAGAGGCACCAGAACATAGCGAATAAGGAGGGCAAGGATTCTGTAGGGAGAGAGGATCTACAGAGAAAAGCAGAAGGTGAGGTTAGGATAAAGAGAGAGAAACGAAGAAGGCCAAAGATCAGAGGAGTAGGATGAGGCAGTAGTGAATATAATGTACAGACACTAAAGAAAAAGGCAAGTTCTGGTGAGCGGGATGAGGCATGCCAACTGCTCCTTCGTGTCGTGCTCAGCAGGGCTTCCATCACCCTAAGGCCCCTGGTGGTGACTCAGAGACTCAGCCTCCAGCTGCAAAGCCCCTCCAGGCCTCTGGGCTGCGGTCTCTATAACTCCCCTGGGGCCCCATCCCCACCCCCGCTGTGCTTAACTGCCAGCACAGGCACAAAGCTCCCTCTCATTTCCAGTTACTTCACTTGGGGCACTGCCTCCTCCCGGGGCATGTGTGGTCTCCAGTGAGTCCGAGAAACGTGTTATTCCCAACTTTCCACTCCTCATTCCCACTTTCTCTGTTCCCGAAATCTGACTTCCCCACCCTGAACCTGACCACTGACCTTAGGCATTCTCTCCAAAGGCCAACCTTTGGAACCTCTTCCCGTTTGGGAAAGGGCTTGCTGGCAGGTGCTCTGCGGTTCCACCTGCGCTGTCCAATAGAACAGTAGCAGCACAGATAGAGCAGAAATATGTCAGAGGGAAAGACTGAGAAGGAGGCAACATCATGGCCTATGTCTGAGTGAGCAGTTTCAGGAACACAAACTCCAGGAAATGAAGAAGGTGAACCGGAAACAAAAGCATCTCTACATGGAGCAAGGAGGCTGAGGCAGTCTTCTGACCTACTTCTGGTCTTCATTTCCCTCTTAGCCCAGGGGACTTGCTCTCTGAATAGACCAGGGAGGAAGCAATTGAAAATGGCTGGCTTAGGTGAATGTGTGAGGAAAAGAGAGCTTTTCCTTACAGCAGTTTCTGATAAGGACATACTTTCAGCTCTTGTCTGCTTACTGCTCCTTCAAAGGAAAGCTCTAGTGGCCTTACCAGTTCTAAGCTTTCAGTACCCTATCTGTCTTTTCTTGCCCTTGGGAAACAGAAAGAAAGAAAGAGAAGCTGAGCTTCTGGCTCCACAGGTCCCTGTTCTGGATCTATCTTTTCCCATCTACTTTGGGTAGCCAACTTGCTTTCTGAACATCCTCTTCCTGGACTTCAAATCTCAGTCCGAAACAAAAGCTACTGTATGTTGTATCTGAAAGTTGCTCAGAGAGTAAATCTTAAAAGTTCCTATCACAAGAAAAAGAAATTCATAGCTATGTATAGTGATGGATGTTAACTAGACTTAGTGTGGTGATCATTTTGCAGCACATACATATGTCAAATCATTATGTTGTACACCTGAAACTAGTATAATGCTATGTCAATTATAAATATTAAAGAAAAGGGGCACCTGGATGGCTCAGTTGGTAAATCATCCATATCTTGCTTTTGGCTCAGGTCACGGTCTCACAGTTCATAAGATCAAGCCCTGCATCAGGTTCTGCGCTGGAAGCATGGACACTGCTTGGGATATTCTCTCTCTCTCTCTCTCTCTCTCTCTCTCTCTGCCCCTCCCCTGCTTGTGCTCTCTCTCAAAATTAAAAAAAAAAGCATTGATTGTTCACATGTACCAGAGTAGTTGCTCAGTTTAAACGGTATTACCCTAGGGTTAACCATTTTTATTATGTTTACTGAACATAGGTTTTCCATAATTATTAGTTGACCAGCTCCCTGACTGAGAGTATGTTCATTTTCAGATGATGATAACCATTCTTTTCTCTCAGGAGTCACATGGATAAAATTAACATTCTAGGATAAAAATTAAATTTATATATGTTTATAGAATTTTTTCTCAGTCCAAATTTGACATCACATTTTGGTTTGGAGAGAAGCTTGTTGAATCATAACTTCAAGTTTGCAAGAACTTCACAAAGGGTAGAGAAAAGCTCCTGTCCTAAATTATAGAGTTTAGATCACTGGAGTTGCTTTTTCCTGAGAGAAAACCGAATGTTTAAGGGTAAGAGCACTTGAGCATTCCATAAAGCACTTATTACTGTATTATCACATGCTCTCTCTTCTTTCATCTGGATCTCCACCATTTGTTGGTTGGTAGTTCCTATCAGAGCCAGATAGCATGTAAGCAAGGCCTACAATTTGTATTATTTTCATCCTCATCAGTAATTGAACTTTGATTATCTACTTCCTGTCAAGGGCCATTCAAGAGACTGCAGGGAGAGACCAAGAAAGCGTGCAAAGATCTCTCAGACCCTGGAGCCCTCCCAGGAGCAACAGGTTGGTAGGAGGTTAGTGGCAGGTTGTAAGCTGCCATTACACTGCTCTTGCCATACATCAATTCAATTTCCCTTCAGTTTTTAAAGTGGCCCTAGAATCAGGACGCCTGGGTGGCTCAGTCTGTTAAGCTTCTGACTCCGGTACAGGTCATGATCTTGTGGTTCATGAATTTGAACCCCAAGTCCAGCTCTCTGCTTACAGCTCAGAGCCTACAGCCTGCTTCAGATTCTGTGTCTCCCTCTCTCTCTGCCCCTCCCCTGTCATGTTCTGTTTCTCTCTCTCTCTCAAAAATAAACATTAAAAAAAATTATAAGTAAATAAATAAAGTGGCCCCAGGATCAACAATAGCCAAGCTATGGAAAGAACTCAAATGTCCATTGCCTCATGAATGGATAAAGAAGATGTGGTATATATATACATATATATATATATATATATATATATATATATATATGTATGTATATATATAAATGGAATATTACTCAGCCATCAAAAAGAATGAAATCTTGCTATTTGCAACAACGTGGATGGGGCTCGAGTATATTATGCTAAGCAAAATAAGTCATAAAAAGACAAATCCCATATGAATTTACTCATATGTGTAATTTAGGAAACAAAACAGATGAACATAGGGGGAGGTGAAAAAAGGGAGAGAGAGAAAAGCAAACCATAAGAGACTCTTAATGGTAGAGAACAAACTGAGGGCTGATGGAGGGAGGCAGGTGGGGGGATGGCCTAAATGGGTGATGGGCATTAAGGAGGGGACTTGTTATGATGAGCACTGGGTGTTGTATGTAAGCGATGAATCACTAAATTTTACTCCTGAAATCAATATTACACTATATGTTAACTAACTAGAATTTAAATAAAAATTTGGAAGAAAAAGTAAAATAAAATAAAATAGGTCAAGTTCTGGTTCCCAGAAGGAAGGTAGGTGGAGGGATGGGTTAAATAGGTCATAGGGATTAAGGAGGGCATTTATTGGGATAAGCAATGGCTGTTGTAAGGAAGTGGTGAATCACCAAATTGTAGACCTGACACTAATATTACACTGCGTGTTAACTAGCTGGAATTTAACTAAAAACTTAGAAATAAATAAATACAGTGCCCCCAGGGAATGGAAGCAGCTCAGACATTTAAGGGGAAGATCAAGGGCTTGGGGGTCTAGCACACCAAGCCTGATTCTGTGCTCAATCACGTAATAGTTGCAATCTTGGGCCAATCAATGAACTACTCTAAACTCCAGTTTTCTCATCTGTAAAATGTAAGTAAAAATGTACACATACTATTGAAATTTTGCATAAATTAAACCAGTGTAGTTTAACTCGGCGAGGCCCCTGGAGTCAAACTACTTAGGGTTCAAATTCTGGCTAGACCAGGCTTTGATTCTGTGTGTCCCTCTCTCTCTGCTCCTCCCCCTTGCTCTCTCTCTCTCTCTCTCTCTCTCTCTAAACATTTAAGAAAATTATTTTAAAAGTTCTGGCTAGACCACTTACTTGCTGTGTGACTCTGGGCTAGTTGCTTCAAGTCGTTAAGCCTCGATTTCGTCAATATTGATAAAAATGATTCCTACCTTATCGGGTAGTTGTGCCCAGCAAACGACATTATCCACAGGAAGAACGTAGCACAGTGGCTGGAGCGTCCTAAGTGTTCAGATGAAGGTTAGCTGTTCCAGAAAGCACCGCACACAACAAACTGTTTCCGGTTCTCTTAACTAGGTTGCAAATTAACAGGAGGCAGTAGTGCTAGAAATGCCTGCAGGCAGATCCTTTTCTTCACAAAGCATTTCTTTCTCGCTCTTTTTTTCTTTTTTTTCTCCTTTCAAGAATGTTCTGGTACACATTAGCAAAATGCCTTGGGCGAAGGGAGCCTAGAAAGGCTTTAAGTGTCCGTATTTTCTTCACAATGAAATCCATGTGCTTTGCGTAGAAGCAGCGTCCTGGAAAGGGGCCAGTTACAGTGAGTGCCTAAGATCGTAAGTAAAGTATAAAGGAAGAGACTTCGTGAGTCCAGATTAAAGATAGATCCTTACTATCGTTAACATCTCCGTTAACATTTTTCTACACGTGCTTTTTTAAACGTAAGAATTGTGGTTGGCTGAGAAACTGAATTTTATTTAAGAGGTAATTGTGTAGGTATTTCCAACTGTAGAACAATGTCCCTTTGAGTAGTAATGAAATGTGTAGTTTTGGAAAAACGTTGAGACCGAAGTTTCTGGAGGAGCCGGTTGGCCCCTGCTGCTGACCCCAGGCAGGCCACGCCTACCAGCCTGGCCTGGACCCCTCTGGGTTCTGGGGCGGGGGCGGGATTCTGCCCCTTTGTGGGAGCTTCCTCGGTGGTCAGCAGACACGTCTTCGATCGGGAATCATCTTTACTTCCTGTATGCAATGACGTTTCGTGTCCCTGGCCGATTCTGATGTTCATTCTGGGTTAGGAAAAGATGGGCAAAGTTACGGTTTTCACCACGATAACTCTTGTGGGGTTTCGCCATTTTTCGACTCCTTCACTTTTCCTTTCTGCGAAATGATTTTTTCACCTTAGACACACTAAATGTGCTTAAAAAGTGATATTTCATGGTTACCAGAAGGGAGGTGGGTGGGGGGATGGGTTAACGAGGTGATGGGGATTAAAGAGCGCGCTTGTCCCGATGAGCACCGGGTGATGTCGGCAACTGTTAAGTCACTGTTTTGTACACCTGAAACTAATATAACGCTGCAGGTTAACTAACCGGAACTAAAATAAAAACTTTTTTAAAAGGTGCTATTTCGGGGCGCCTGGGTGGCGCAGTCGGTTAAGCGTCCGACTTCAGCCAGGTCACGATCTCGCGGTCCGTGAGTTCGAGCCCCGCATCGGGCCCTGGGCTGATGGCTCAGAGCCTGGAGCTTGCTTCCGGTTCTGTGTCTCCCTCTCTCTCTGCCCCTCCCCCGTTCATGCTCTGTCTCTCTCTGTCTCAAAAATAAAATAAACATTAAAAAAAAATAATAATAAAAAAAAAAAAGAAAAGGTGCTATTTCATGGTTACCAGGGGCTGGGTGGGGTGGGCAGTTCTTGTTTAATGTTTCATTCTGTTTGGGATGATTTTAAAAAGTTCTGGAAATGGATAGTCATAATATTTACACATCCTTGTGAGTTTACTTAATGCCAATGCATTGTGCACTTAAAAGTGATTAAAATGGGGGGGGGGGGCGCGTCTGGGTGGCTCAGGCAGTGAAGCGTCGGACTTCAGCTCAGGTCATGACCTCACAGTTGGTGAGTTCCAGTCCCAAGTTGGGCTCTGTGCTGACGGTGCGGAGCCCATTTAGGATCCTCTGTCCACCTGCTCTCTCTGCCCCTTCTCAGCTTGCACTCTCTCTCTCTCTCTCAAAAATGAATAAACATTTTACAAAATGGTTAAAATGGTAACTTTTATGTGTATTTTACCACTCTTTTAAAAAGTGCTATTTCAGGGGCGCCTGGGTGGTGCAGTCGGTTAAGCGTCCGACTTCAGCTCAGCTTCAGCTCGCGGTCCGTGAGTTGGAGCCCCGCATCGGGCTCTGGGCTGATGGCTCAGAGCCTGGAGCCTGCTTCCGATTCTGTGTCTCCCTCTCTCTCTGCACCTCCCCCGTTCATGCTCTGTCTCTCTCTGTCCCAAAAATAAATAAAAAACGTTAAAAAAAAATTTTTTTAAAGTGCTATTTCAACATTATAGTTTCATCAGTTCTTAGAGACACAATACTTCCTAGTCAGAGTATGAAGTGGCCCAAGTTCTACTGGCCTGCCATGTGGAGATGGAAACCTGTAGTGAAAACGCAAGTGCCTCCCACAGGCAGCAGGGACCCTTCTGAGGTGGCCAGAATGCTGTTTCCTAATTAGCATATTAATTGCATATAATTAGATGTGCTGAAATTTGAAGGTTTGCTATTTTTGAATATTCTAAGCGCCATCCTTTCAATGTCCTCACTTAAAGGCAGGTTCTCACGGATGGCTTTGTTGTCAAGTGCAGGCTAGGTGTAAGAGGCACGGCTTCCACTTCCGGTGAGTCAGTTCAGACCTCGCGTTTCAGTGAATGTGAGATTTTAACTGGAACCATCCAATCCTGAGATTTGGTTGGGGCATTTATATTTTAAAAGCACATTAATCCTCCTGGAAAAGCATAAAAATGTTCTTGACGTTCTGACGTTTGAATGATATTAATAGTAAAATCATCTTGTGAACCTGGGATGAATTATTTTCTACTTTTCAGAGAAGGGTGGCTTAGCATAAAGATGGGGAAAGAGGTCTTGATGTACCACAGTGTGTTTGCAAGAAGGACTGTGCCTGTGGAGCTGTGATGTTCTCTCTCTCCTTCGCTCTCTCCCTCTCCGTGTCCCTGAGTTTCTTTTGTTTCTGTTTTTGAGTCTTTGCCTGGAGTTCTTTTCTCTCTTTCTCGCACGGGCCCAGTGCTATACTAGTCATACACTGCATTTGTCTAGCATTCTTTTCTAATCATTTATTCCTTGAAACAACTCTGTAAGGTAGAAGGTGGCCAATTTTATGGATTTTACAAACGAGGTACAGAAAGGAAAAGTGACACACAGCAAGGTATGGAAGAGCTGGTCACGAAACCCATGTCTTGTGACTCTGGCCTAATGCTGGTTCCACAGCTGCAGCCGGGATTCTGGCCATCCTGAAGTCCATGAAGAGAACAGGGACACAGCACCACCAGGCATATGGTTCCAGTGACTTTCACAACTGGCAGATATGGTGCTGAGTCTGAGTGCAATTCATCATTAAGTTTTCCTGAAGATGCTCCCAGGAGCTACCATCCTAGCTGTTGAGCAGCTATATCCATCCATCCCTCCATTCATCCAGAACAGAAGGGGGTGTAGAAGGTATTCAGTTGGGGGAGGCCAAGAGGCACACATGCCCTCTGGATTCTGAAGACTACAGTCCTGAGTAACTTGTAAAGTCAAAATTATCAGGGCACCTGAGCGGCTCAGTCAGTTAAGCATCTGACTTCAGCTCAGGTCATGATCTCCTGGTTTGTGGATTCGAGCCCTGTGTCAGGCTCTGTGCTAACAGCTCAGAGCCTGGAAAAAAAGTCAAAATTGTCAACCACATTCAGCCATGTTTAGTCCAGATAGCTGGGGAAATATCACAATAAAATTATTTCTCAAAAGATTAATTTGGTTGTCATACTGAATTATTATCTGGTTAATTCTAGCTACACAGAAACTGGATTTGGGCAACAACTTAAAAACATGTTTCCATTTCCCTTCCCTCAAAGGATCGATTTCATTATGTAAAAATGCAAAAGATCAGCAACATCCCCTTAATATTATGATTAATTAATATCTGTTATGCTATATCATCATAACTTAAGAACTCTGCATCAGTTTCCTGAATCAAGTCTGTATTTTCCCATTCTTATTATATTAAAAAAAGCAATCCTGGTCTGAGAAGCCTGGAAAGAAATTTCCAGTGTGCACCAAAACATTCTAGCTTTTATTCTTCATTGCTATTTGCAATCACCCAGAGAGGAAACGTTTTGTAAGAAAAATCCCACCCAGAAAAATCCCACTCAGGTCACAATTGACATTCTCTTTCTTAAGATGTCCAGCTGCGACAGACAAGCAAAAGCCAGCTCAAAGATAGATCTTTGGGGCCCCCCCTGGTGGCTGAGAAGAGTCAAGAACTC
Source organism: Prionailurus bengalensis (assembly GCF_016509475.1). NCBI lineage: Eukaryota > Metazoa > Chordata > Mammalia > Carnivora > Felidae > Prionailurus > Prionailurus bengalensis. Next base: position 107,077,476 of record NC_057349.1, read on the forward strand.
AGTGTCCTGACCCAGAAGGCCAGTGATCCTTGAGGCTTTCTAAACAGCCATCACCAAATTTTCCATTCAACATTGAAAATGCATTCAGATCACTGAGAAGAATTTGGAATCACAAGACTTGGATTTGAGTCAGAGCTCTGTCATTTACCAGCTATGCAAACCTGGGTCTGGCTGGTCAGTTTCTGAGAGTTGAGGTTGAATCTGGGAATTTCTCATTGGTGATAAGAAGCAATGTCAAAACTAGAGGGGTATATGATTCCATTTATGTGATATGCCCAGAAAAGGCAACTTTATGGAGATAGAAAATAGATTGGTGGTTGCCTGTGGCTGGGGATGAGAATGGGGATTAACTATAAATGGCCATAAAGGACTTTACCAGGATGACGAAGATGTTTTAAACTGGATTGCACACAACTTGTATGACTTGGTAAATTTACTAAAAATCATTGCGATGTGCATTTAACATGGGTGAATTTTATGATATGTAAGTTATATCTCAATAAAATTGTTTTTCAAAAAACAACTGGAGGCAGAAGCAGAGTGCATAACCTGTGTAAATCCAGATCAGAACTGGGAAGCCTGTAAGGTAGGGGTGAGCAGGAAAAATGCTTAAGACGGGTGCTGTTGTTTGGAACTTTATTTTTCCCACTTTACAATGTCCATAGCTTGTTCCCAGGAAGGTCACCTGAGGTTAGCATGCGAGGGGTGGAAAGCACACTGCCTCCTATTGTAGTCTAGAGGCAGGGTTTCTTTCCACGGACTCTAACAGATGTTCTGATGGCATTTCTGATAGAGGGAAGACCATTAAAGCAGCCACCTTGATGCAACTACATCAAAATGACCATTTTTTTGAAATGTAAAAACTGTATTTTCTTCACAATGTTTCTCAGTATGAGGTAATTCAGTGTGGTTGGGGAATTATACGACATTAAGGAGTAGGTTGGACAGAGCATGTATTTTTTTTTTTTAACATTACTTACTAGAAAACTTGAAAGTGTGAGAATTTATAAAAGTATAGGAAGCGGGCGCCTGGGTGGTTCAGTTGGTTAAGTGTCTGACTTCGGCTCAGGTCAAGATCTCGCGGTTTGTGGGTTCGAGCCCAGCATCGAGCTCTGTGCTGACAGCACAGAGGCACTGCCCAGATTCCCACCTCCTTCAAAAAGGACTTGTTGCCCCAACCGTCAGCAGCTTCAAGAACTGCCTCACTGCAGAGTCACCTCTCCAATGTCCTACCCTCCTAAGCAGGCTGGTGGGCACATCCTGATAGAGGCAGGAAAACAAGGCAGCCATGTTAGTTTAACAGAGAACAACTCTGATGGGCTACTTTCACCGTGGCTCTCCCTGTGAGGTCATCTGAGGCTGTCATCAGGCCTGAAATACAGCTCCATTTCTCTCACCACCTCATTTCTCTCTCATCCCCTTCTTTCTACAAGATGCTGACCCCAGGGACAATTCTTAAGAAATGTCTTGCACGATAAACTCCATCTCGGAATCTGCTTCCCAGAAAACCTAACCAGTATTTTTTATACCTACCCAGCAGATAAATTCTGGCAAAAAATATCCAGCAAGTATTTTATGTAGGATGGTTATTATGTTAGACTTTTTGGCATTGCCTGATAATTTTTAAGTGAGTACTTATTGATTTTGTCATCTGATGACAATAAGAAAGTGGTTTTCATTTGGGGAAATACAAAGAAAAGTTAATAGTGTGGTTTTATTCTGGTCAAAATGACCAAATCGAAGTATCCATATTGAAATGGATGGAGCACCAGGGGCACCTGGGTGGCTCAGTCAGTTAAGCAGCTGACTTCAGCTCAAGGTCATGGTTCCAGCCCCGCATCACCCCGGGGCTGCCTCAAGCCTGCTTCAGATTCTATGTCTCTCTCTCTCTCTCTCTCTCTCTCTCTCTCTCTCTCTCTCTCTCTCTGTCCCTCCCCCACTCGTGCCCACGGCATGGTCTTTCTGTGCTCTGAACATTTTCTGTCCTGGTCCCCCAGTCCCTCGGTTTGCCCAAGGAACTGGTACCTGAGGTACAGGTCCTCATCGTCTTAATTTTTCTCCCAGATATATACACAGAAATTAAACATAAAAGTTCTTCCTTTTTATTTCAGCTGAAAAACCATCATGCAATTCATACTGTTATGGTCCTATGCCCCAATTCTAAACACAAGTCGGAGTCAAGCTGGCTCAAACTGGGGTTTGGCATTAGTCTAATTAAATTAACCTGCAACACAATATGCGTGCTTGAAGGCCTCGTCAGCTCTTCAGTCACAGCCGGAAATAGCTGGCAGGTTAACACACCTGAGCTGTGGTGTGGCAGCAGTGGACAAACCACAGCTGGGTTTGTCCCAGTCCCCTGGCTGGGACTTCAGGGGTCCACACGACATCTTTAAGAGGGTTGACAAACTCACACTTTTGTAATTCTGCAGTCTGATGAACTCACAGTGTGAAGACAGCCGAAAGTGGCTTTTGAGCTTTGTGAAGCATTATTAGTTTGTGCAAATGAACCAGAAACCTAAAGCCAGGGTATTGAATTTTGAATATTCAGGATATTGAGTCGATGACAAACAAGACTACTGACTTGCAAAAATGCACTTTGTTCTTGACATTTGACAATTATAATTTTGCTTCAGTTATTTAAGATACAGCTTCTTGTGGTTGGTAAGGAAACAATCTGCTGTGAATGTGCAAAGCAGTGACATTTGGGTAACGTGGGACCTTAGGGCAGCAACCATATGGTTCATTTCTGTCACGAGCGAGATCCTTGCAAGCCTGTGTGTGAAGAAGTATAGGCATTACTGGAATTTCTGTTTTATCAAAGGATAATTAAGGAATATTACCGAGTGGGTTTTCTGTGTACCCATATTTATTAGTAGAATTCCAGAATGTATAAGGCCGTAACGTAATCGTGTATTCAGTATTCTGTGTGAGGCATTGTGCTGAGTACTGATATTAAAACACTGAAGTAAATATATTTGCTCAATAAAAAACCATGACACATCCTAAAAAAAAAAGAACAGAATATTTGAAATAACTACCCTAATGTGTAGTTAACTTATGTAGAGGACATAATGCCTATAGCTATTTGCAGCTCCCAGCATTGCAGAATCTACGCAAAAAAAATGCAAAATCACACACACACACACACACACACACACACACACACCAGTGCTTGATGGGAACAGAGAAGGAAGCTAGGTTTCCCTCTCTAAGTGATATATTCTCTAACCTTTTAGATATTTCAAATCTAATTTAAGCTCTGAAAATAGAGAAACTCATCTATTAAGTGATCTTTGGGATGCCCCAGGGCAACTGTAGACCCAAATATAATCACTGAAATGTCAGTATTTCTGTTCTCCTTTCTGCAGTGATACAGAGAACTCCATTGTCTATTCTCTCAGGCAGCTCTTGCTGGCAGACTCCCTGTGAAATCACAGAGGCCAATTCTCCTTCCTTGGGAATGGGCATGCTGGGGGAGGAGGACTCCCTTTAAAGTTCATCTAAAGTAAAGGGATTTGTTTAAAAAAACAGGAGACTGAAATGTATTTGCCATATACACAAGTCATGTCTGACAACCGATAAAATGCAATTTACACAAAATGTTAAAGATTAGAAGTACATAGTATTTGTATTTTAATACAATAATAGGACCCCAGGATTCTAGTAAGAAGGTGTGATTCCAAGTTTGCATTATAGTGATTTGCTCAGCTACAAAGAACTGTGGTGGAGGTAATCTTTGGGAGTATGTTTCTCAAGAGTTAAATATTAATGGATTTCATATGCATGTTTTGCATCTGTAGTTTGGATGTGGATTTTGCCTCTTAGTTCAGCTCACACAGCTCCGGCCCACTGAGAGGAGAATGGCCTTGTCTCAGGCCGTAGAGAGAGGTTAGGACACCTGAAGCTGGGGCTGGACGCTCTCTGGGTTTGCACTGCTGGGCTGGCACCAGGCGGAGACAGGGCCACCAACATCCCATTTGATTGTACCAGCCAAGCCCCTGCCTCCGTGCTGAAAACCTACACTTGAGGGGGTCCTCTTGGATAACACCTGGAGATGACTGAGAAAAACTGAGTTCTGGGCAAATGGAAAGAACGTGCATGGAATGAAAGGAAGTGTTGTTTCCCCGTGTGTGTGTGTGTGTGTGTGTGTGTGTGTGTGTGCATGTGCATGGGTGTTGAGTGTGCCGTGGAAGGGAGTGGGAGTCATAAGGGTATACTGCCAACTCTTCTGGGAGCTTGAGAGAAATCCAATTAGATTTCTACCTCACAGAATGCAACAATAAAAATGAAAAAGTTCAGGTGGATTGTATATAAATATGTATTTTTATATAAATAAATAAATAAATAAATAAATGTATCAGCAGCACTTTGTGACTGATTGGATGTGGAATGCAAGGGAGAAGGAAGACTTACAACCAGATTTTGGGTTTTGGTAACTATGGGGCATGTGTCCTTCTGTTAGAAGTTGAGACAGGAGACATTGCCTGAATCACCCTCCCCCTTCCTCCCACCGACACCTGGCTGCTCTGTCACCAAACTCACAAATAAGACAGTCGCTGAATTCCTTACCAATTACTTCATTTTGCTGCTGATTGAACCAAAACTTGGGATACCGATTCCTGTGTGGTCTGACACAGGAGCAGAACTGTCCTTCTAAACAAGAAGGTAAGGTCCTTGAGATGGTTCTGCCTTTAGGACACCAAGGGTGTACTCCATGTTGGGATCTGAGATGCTAGAAGCTCTTTGGTAGTGTGTGCTCTAGGTTTCTCAAGTCATTAGGAGAACCATATCTGACCTCACAAAGGCATGTTAACAAGAAGATTGATCTGGATAAATCTCAGGATTCCATAATCCTTAATTCCATCCAAGTGGCCTCTAAAAGAAATCTTTTCCCAAAAGCCATTTTTAATCTCATAAAGCCCAAAGAAAGTTAGAAAGGAACAAAGCTGCTTATTTCTTTCTTTTTCCTTAGGTAAACAAAACAAAACAAAAAACAAAATAACCGTAGTGCATTTTCTTTCACTGGGCTAAAATTCCATTAGACACTGATTGGAAATTGCACGAGCAAAAGCATCACTGTAGGCTCTTCAGTGGCACTGGGAGCAGGAAGTGCCATGTTCCATTCAGCACAGCTGAGGTGTTCTGATGTACAGGTAGTGGCTTCCAAAACAGCACATAATGGAGTCTTTCTCTATAGTCCCAGGCAACTCCAGCAGCCACGTTATTTAAGATTCCATGTGAGGTTATCAATTCTATTGATGAAGTAAATAAATAAATGTTTTAAGACACCTCACCTAATCAGTGTCTTCTTTTGAGTTCTGCCTTTGGCTGTGTCTTACTGGTTGGAGGTGGGGAACACTTTCCTGTGGTGTTTCTATATGTCTTGTGACAGCTCCTGTTCCAGACTGTCTTTTCAAGATACTTATATACAAAAGAGTTTTGAAAGATGGAGATAGGGTCAGTCCCTGGGGCAGAGGACAGGTATGTTTCCTGACGAGGATAATAAAGATAATGTCTCTCTGGGAGAAAGGTTGGGTAGGTTTGCTGATGATACTGGCAGGCTGGATCTGAAGACCCAGAGGGGATCCAGCAGAATCAGCCAAGAGGGTCCTTGGCCTCATGCAGGATAGAAATCAAACATGAGCCAGCAGGAAGTGGGAGCAGAGTTTACTGAAGATAGAGAGAGAGCAGATACAGATGGAGTGTCTGGGAGACTTGGAAAGGAAAGCAGCATGAGTCTTGTCTTTGTTTATGATCTGGGGATTTTATTGAGGATTATGGTCTGGTGTATGTGTTCTCTTAGGCATCCAAGAACCGGTTAGAACAAAGACGAGGGCCCAAGGATTATTCCTTGGAGCCAGGGGAGCCAAGGGGTCTTGGCTCTGAGATGTCTAGTGCTGGTGGTCTGGAATACACATATAATAGCTTTGGTCATTCTCACCTGGTCCTTCCATACATGTTATCTATTCTAAATAAATCATTAACTCCTTATCCTTTACAGAGGACATACACTATCTGCATTCTGAGGCATGTGTAAAGTGGGGTGGGGGGGCAGGTCCTAGAATAGGATCAGGAAAAGGAGCAAAAGGCAAATGTTTATGGAGTCCTTCAGTTTCCCTGTCTCACAAGCAACACACTATAAGATTGGGGGTTTTCTAAATGCATGGTTCCTCAGCTGTGGCATAAACCCACTGGGTGCACAGCATCCACCTGGTCCCATCTCTGCATCACTCCCATGGGACTTGGGGTTCAGGGGGAACCTATGAGGACATGGAGTTCATGCTGTCCTCTGTGCTGTGATAAAGTCCTTTGTCTCTACCCAGGAGTCTCACTACTTCTGCCAGCTTCAGTGAAGCTGTGATTGGCTGATTTGTTAGCTTGAGAACAGAGTAAAATTTTCAGACACTTCACAATTCCTAACATTATTTTGCTTGTCATCTCTTGGGTCATCATTTAACTTGAAGTTAAGGGAAAGGCTGGTGAAGACATGATGAGGACAACAAAGGCAAATTAAGTGGCTAACGTGAGTTTAATGTTGCTCTCTCTGGAATCCTGCTAGTTTCCTCATTATCTCTACTTTTTCCTTGCCCCCATCAAAGTGAGCATCAGGCCAGCGCATTACTGGGCACACAGTTATTATTATTAATCCTTTCACCATGTACTAAGTGCCTCTCTGTACCAACTGCTCTTCAATACCTGATCTTTGTTTCTTTTTTTTTTAATGTTTGTTTATTTTTGAGAGAGAGAGAGAGAGAGAGAGAGAGAGAGTGCAAGCAGGGGAGGGGCAGAGGAAGAGGGAGATACAGAATCAGAAGCAGGCTTCAGGCTCTGAGCTGTCAGCACAGAGCCCCACACGGGGGTTGAACTCACCAGCTATGAGACCATGACCTGAGCTGAAGTTGGATGCTTAACTGACTGAGCCATCCAGGTGCCTTCATGATCTTTGTTTCTTGCCACAGTTTTGAAAGTTTGGAATTATCCCTGACAAGAGACCGAAAAGGGTTAAGAAACTTGTCCGATCTCACGGAGCCTAGAGATAGAGGCAGTGTTCCTACCTGTATTTATGTGATAGCAAACTCCTGTTCCTCCCACCACAACCCATGCTATCTCAGTTGTGCAAATGAAGTTTCAGAGCAGAGCAAGAAACATTTTAGCAGTGATGGTGACCAATCTGCTTAATTTCTTCTCCTCAAATGCTTACCATTACTCTATTTCCTAATCTGCTGTCCTATTTTATTTGACTCCTACTATTGCCAACCCACAGCAGCTCCTCAGCCCTTATCCCATTAACATCTCTTCTTGAATGTGCAGATACTAAGAGTATTTTTTCAGAGCTGATTAGAAATCTGTGTGTAAAGAAATGGGCTAAGAAGGATTAAGTCATGCATGATCTAAGACAATAATGACAGGAAGTATAAGCTGAGCTGACCCTTGATGGCAATGAGAAAGTAATCCATGACCTCAGCTTCCAGTCCGTGGGATTTAATACGCATCCACCGGAAACCTGAGTTGGGAGCTCACGTCTCCAAGTCTTCTCCATGGGGGCTCATTTGAGGGATGGCTGCCATCCAGCCTGTATTTCCAGGAAATGAGACTTCCATTCCTTGTGGTGTGAACTTTAAAGGAAAGGCATTTCGATGATTCTTGTAAAGAGATGAGACTTTGAAAGAAAGCTGAATGAAAGGATAGAAAAATCCACAACTGACTTCCATGCTTAGTTGCCTGGCATCTTCTGCCACATAGATACTAGCTGTGAAATTCCCCCTGGTCTGTGGGTAGGTGGCAGGACATCTAAGTGAGCCACCAACACATGCATCCCCAAGCTTCTTTATTTTCCCAGAATTCACCAAGTTCCTCAGCTCTGGGGATGTCTTGGGGGATGGAGGACTTGAAAACAAAAGTGTGTTTGCAAGTTCACTCTCAACCACCAGTTGCAATACTACTGTATTTTCCCAGCAGATTTTTTACTTGTGGCTGCTTTCAGAATAATTCCAAGGTAAACACATTCTAAAATATATCAGGGTTCAATAGTTTACTGTTAGTTTAAGCTATCATCAGAGCTGGAGAAAATTATACCGTTAAGCCATCTAGAGATACAGAAATACAGAAAGACCAATGTACTATATAGAGACCACTATACTATAATTCCTATAAGAAGAGTAGGGAGATGCTTCCAACAGGTAGAGAATGAGAAGTATGGTAATGGGAATTACAAGATTGATCCAAATCTCTGAGGTTAATCAAGAGGGACCAGTCAAGGGCAAGATATTGGAAAATCCTTCTTCTCCCTGTTTGGATGTTTCTTTTTACTCGACTATTTCCATTCTATTCAGGCCATGAAGCATGGCGTCTAGAACAATGTGGGCATGCAATAGAGATGTGGTGAGACCAAAGGAGGGGAGCAGGCCTGGCCAGGGCAGGTTTCTAAAAGGAAAGAAGAGAAAATTAAGAACGAGTACAGATTTAAATCTGTTTAAAACAGACTTTGGCCACTTCTACCTATAGTCAAAGCAATGACAGTTTGTGGCCATGTCAGCCCAGCCAGCTGCTGGCATATCTGGGGGTTGATGTGAATCATTATTACTGCACATCTCATTCCCACTGGCTTTGCAGAGCCATCCTGTGGTTCGACTGGAAGAACACTAGAATCTCTCATTATTCAAAAACATCAAAGGTGTGTGTGTGTGTGTGTGTGTGTGTGTGTGTGTGTGTGTATACATACACACGTAGATGTAGAAATGAGAAATCCAGTCTCTTCAGATTTGGCCTTGAACATTATTTTACTTTAGCTTGTGGAACAAGGTTTATCTCTTATGTATGTTTTTAACTTGCATTTTTTGTTTTGTTTTTGTGTGAAAAATGTGACACAGCTTTTAAAGCAATAGTATGCTATAGATGAGGTGTAGGGTGTCATGAAAGTTGGGGTATATGACCCCAGTATGACCCTCAGTATTTCCTTTTATTTTTTTTAAGATGAAATTTATTGTCAAATTGGTTTCCATACAACACCCAGTGCTCATCCCAACAGGTGCCCTCCTCGATGCCCATCCACTTTCCCCTCCCTCCCACCCCCCATCATATTTCCTTTTAATATGTATATCTCTGTCCACATGTCTATGGGCCTGGGAACATCTTCCTCTGCTTTTCTCTCTGTATTGCTTCTCCTTTAAACAATCTGTCTCTACTTCTCTCCTCTGTTTTTGCCACTTTCTCCCTGCACGTTCCTCTCCTTTTCTTCTCATTCATTTATACAAGATTGGATTGAATGCCAGCCACTGTATTATATTGTCTCCAAAAACTATAAAATTTCTACTTCCCCAAACTCTGAATCTGGTAGTTTTTTCATGCAGGCACTTCAGTTGATCTTATTTTCAAAACTCAGTGACATTTGAGGAGAAAAGAAAAATTGTTCTTGACCATTTCCCCTACCTGCGATGGAGTTTTCTAGGGAAATACATCATGTTAATCCTATGTTAGGCTGGCTACACAGACTGTTGATGCCCTTCAAGGCTAGTAAGAAATAAGTTGGTCAAGGGAGAACTAGACCCCTCAGGTGTAGAAAGAAATGAAACAATAATTTCTGTAAAAAGGAGATATTTAATTGCTGCTTTTAAACTTTTAAAAACTTTTTCAAACAGAAAACACATGGCTATAAAGCATGGAACAGGAAATGAAAATGTGACAGACTGGTCAAAGTTTGAGTTTTTTTCAAATCTATAAATAAGGCTTTCAGTCTTTAAACAATTCAGACTTGTATCTGGGACACTTGCTAATTTATTTCTTAGAAAATAGACATCTAAAGGGCCTCTACTATGAGTACTTCCAGAATCCTGAACACAGTGAAGCCTCTGGAGCCACCTTGCAGGTAGTTGGTCCATGGGAGTTAAAATTCATTAGAGGAAAAACAAAAATTGCTGGAAATTACTTTTCCCCTGGAATACAACACTATTGCACTTTCTAAGAATCTCTCAATTGTCTATAACTACTGGAAGGCCTCATGTTTCACACCAGTAATTCCAGTGTAGTGGGAAACTCAGAAGACATAAGGAAAGACAGGACTCATTATTAATGAAAGGACTGTGCCCTCTAAGGAAACACAGTGCACTTAGTGCTCAACTTACCTCATCTTTCCGTCAATAAATCCATGCTCCCTAATTGTTTATGGCATCCCTTGGTAGGCTCACTGGAGAGGATGACAGCTAATTAACAAACACACTTTGGCCTTAATTAAGCTGCCCTTTCCTGTCTATGATACTACTTCAATATCAATGAAGACAGTTCCTGCTTTATTTTACTCCCATTATAGAAGTGAATTCCAGATTGATTTGTTTGAAACATGATCCAATTAAGCTTCACTTACCTAATGAAATGCACATATTTCGTATTTTAAATAAGGAGGGTAGTTCACTTAAAAAATTTATTTCTGTTTCACCTCTCCCTTCTCCTGCTCCTTCTCAGCTGATGGTCAATGAGGGTATCGTCTGCTAGGGCTGCTGTAATGAAATACCACAGATTGCATGGCTTACACAACAGAAATTTATTTTCTTGGGGTTCTGAAGGCTAGAAGTTCAAGATTAAGGTGTTGGCAGGATTGGTGTCTTCTGAGGCCTGTCTCCTTGGCTTACAGATGGTCATCTCTCCCTGCGTCTTCATACCAGTTTCTCTCTGTACATGTCTGTGTCAAAATTTCCTCTTTTAAAAAAAATTCTTTTTTTAGTGTTTATTTACTTTTGAGAGAGAGAGAGACAGAGCGTGAGCAGGGGAGGGGCAGAGAGAGAGAACGAGAGAGAGAGAGAGAGAGAGAGAGAGAGGGAGACACAGAATCCAAAGCAGGCTCCAGGCTCCCAGCTGTCAGCACAGAGCCCCACATGGGGCTTGAACCCACAAACTGTGAGATCATGACCTGAGCCAAAGTCGATGCTTAACCAACTGAGCCGCCCAGGCACCCTAAAATTTCCTCTTTTTCTAAGGATACTGATCTGATTGGATTAGGGCCCATCCAAATGGACTCATTTTAGCATAATCACACCTTAAAGGCCCTTTTCCCAAATACAATCAGATTCTGAGGTAGGGAGGTTAGGGATTCTACATAACAGTGAAGAAGAGGGGGCATTTCCAAGGAGAGGTAGTAGAGTGTGTGGAGAAGGGCACCACCTCTGGAGCAGACCGTCTGGGCCCAGATCTTAGCTTTCCTGCCTGCCACCCATGGGACCTTGCACAAGTCAAGTAAGTTATCTGCCTGTCAGTTGTTCCGTCTATAAAATGAGTAAATAATCAGGCCTACCTCAGAGGACTTGTATAAAGGTTAAATACGTGCTTTATACCTTGAAAGCCCTCTGTAAATTGTATAATTATTTCAAGCTTTTCCCTTAAAATGTTTGAAAAGTGCTTATACATTTTCCTCATTTCCACAGAATGCATGCTGTGTCAACATACTATAAAAATGTGATGAACATCTTGACCCCTCTGGTCAGTGAATTGAGATGATGACCTTTTTATTTTACAATCATAACTTTCTTTTATATTCAAAACATATTCAAAACCCTTATATTAGGGCATGAAACGGATTTGGACCATATGTCACAGATTTCAGTCAAGACTAAATCCTGCCACCCTATTTGCCCTTGTTCTCTATCTTCTCCCTCACTGAACCAAAGGCAGGTTGCAAATGCGTACCTAGATATACCTGAGCAAACCTGGTCCAAGATCAGGGGTTCTAAATTCAGATGTCTGCATTCATTTTCATAACAAAATCCTCATTCTGGACCAATGTCCTTCCTTACTGCTATATACCAGTAGCTAAATATTTCTGGAGAAAATCTGATGAGCATGTGGGCTGGCTCCACTAAAATATCATGGTGTCCAGCCTCTTCTGAGCCCTCTGCACCCCTGAGTCTTTTTCCTTACCTCTGGTCCACACTGTCTCCTGTTCTTCTAGGCAGCTATTCCCAACTCTTACTTCACATTAGTCCTGTACCCATGACAATTTTCTTATTCTTCACTAGGAATACAGTGGTCCTAGCAACATCAAACTGTGTAATTGCATATATCCTGTGTTGAATCTCTCCTCTTGCACAAGGGAATGTCTTCTTTCCTCCCAGTCTCCTCCACCTTTGTCTGACTTCCTTTTACTCTTCTTTGAAGACTTGGCTCAAATATGGCATCCTTGGGAGTGTCTGCGTAGCTCAGTCGGTTGAGTGTCTGACTCTTGATTTTGGCTCAGGTCATAATCCCAGGGTTGTGGGGTTGAGCCCCATGTTGGGCTCTGTGCTGAAGTGTGGAGACTGATGAAGATTCTTTCTCTCTCTCCCTCTGCCCCTTTCCCTAGCTTGTACATACACACACATGCATGCTCTCTCTCTCTCTCTCTCTCTCAAAAAAAATATGTATAAAATATATATTATTATTTTATATTATTTTATATATTTATATTTTATATCTTAATATATTTTATAAATATATTTATATTTTATATATTATATATATATTTTTGAGAGCATGCACATGTGCATATTATATATATGTGTGTGTGTGTATATATATATATATATATATATATATATGTGCATATTATATATATATGGCATCCTCTTCACCAAAGCCTTCTTTATTTGGCATTCCCACCAGCCCTCACCTGGTCTGTATGCCTCCTTGGTGCTTCCACCATACCCTGTGCACATCTCTAGCTTTATCTTTACAACATTGCTATACCATTATCTGTTGATGGATCTGTCTCTCCCAATAGACTGAATCCCTTGTGGTCAGCAATGCTGTGTGTTCACTACTGATTCTCACTGTCCAGTATAGTAGATGCTCTCGATGTGTCTTATCTTTCTTCCATTCCATGGACTGTATTGAAATCATTTGTATACGGAGCTCCTAAGAGACAGAGGTCAGGATCTTATTTGTTTTTCCTCTTGGGTCAATTGGGGTTCTTAGCTACATGGAACAAAACTTATCTGTGTTGATTTAAGTACACAAGGATTTTGCTGAAAGGGATTGGGTAACTCACTGAACCAGTAGGAAGATCAGAGAAGGAAGGGAGGAAGATCCCTCCCCTTTGGATTATCCACCCTCTCTACTTCCTTCCTACTTCCTTTGAGGCCTCTTTGACTCCCAAATCACACTAAGATACATGTATCTGATTGGCTAAGCCTGAAAGTACCAATACTCTGAATGCAAGAGAAGCTGGGAAGGTGAGTAGCTGATGTTTTCAGCCTATTCAGAGAAGGTGGGGAATTCCTCAAATAAGGAAGGTGAATCAGATAATGGTGGTCAGAAAAAAATGACAATATCCATTATAGATCCCTCAAGCTTAGCACAGCCTGGCAAATAGCTAAGTGCTAAGTAAAGGCAGATACAATGTAAAGTATGAATGAATCTCCTCTTTGTTTCTAGAAACCCACATTGCCAAGGGGGATCTTGACCTGGCCCTACAATCTCTATTTTCAAGGAAGAAGAGACAGGAGGGAAAGAATGGGAGAAAATAAGTAACATGTATTAAGTGCCACAATGCAGTCACATTAGATAAGTCCCTACTGGTGAGGTGATCCTCATCACAATGTAATGTGCAAGAGGCAGGGACGAGCCATATCTGTGTTATCTTTTATCAGATCCAAAGGGCCTAGCACAATGTCTGGCACACAGTAGGTCATTAAATAGTTGTTGGTGCTGAGTAGTCCTACGAAGGAGATACTCTGCAATTTTGTTGATGTTCAGATTAAGTACTCTGGCAGTCACAAATGTTCTGATGTTCTTTTCATCATCACACCTATATGGATGCTAAATATGGATCAGTCAGTATGCAGGCTACTGGGAGGAGTGACATCAGCAACATGACAGCATAAGATTTTTGTCTCCTTTAACATCTAGAGTTTGGCAACTATTCACAACTCTGCTTCTGCGGGAGTTGTGGGGCCCAGCACCATACACCAAGGGACCTGGGAGAGCCTCACCCACCTGTGCATTGGGCAATAGGCAGACAGACCCCAGTATGGACTGTGGAACTGCCAGCAGCTTGGAAACTGGCTCTCTTTTCAACCGGCTGTAATCTGGGAGCACCTGGAAAATGCTGACTTGGGCAGATAACCCACAGACAAGAGAGACTATGCAGAAGTCCCAAGTGTCTAGAGGAGAAGTTCAGTGCTCTGTCGGAGCAAAAACAAAACAAAACAAAACAAAAAAAGAGTTTGGATGCATTTGAGTGGGTAAGAGGAACTTTGCCCACCTTACCCTTCCCCCTAAGACAGCACAGTTTAGAGAAAGAGGAGGCCAAGTATCCTTTCCTTGGGAGACAGGGAGGGCAGTGAGTGAGCTCCTGGGAGGGGGTGGGGCAGTTGGCACAATAAGTGAAAGGAATTAAGAGGTATAAACTTCCAGTTATAAAATGAATAAGTCATAGAGATGTAATGCATAGCACAGGGAATATAGTCAACAATATTGTAATAACTTTGGTGACAGATGGTAAGTAGACTTATTGTGGGGATCATTTCAGAATGTAATAAAAGAAAAAAAATCTGATTAAAAAATGGGCAGAGGAACAGAATAGATATTTTTCCAAAGGAGACACACAATTGGCCAACAGGTATGTGAGAAGGGGCTCAACATCACTAATCATCAGGGAAATGCAAATCAAAACCATGATGAGATATCATCTCACACCTGTCAGATGGCTGTTATCAAAAAGACAAGAAATGTTGGTGAGGATGTGGAGAAAAAGGAACCCTTGTGTGCTATTGGCAGGAATGCAAACTGGTGCAGCCACTATGGAAAACAGGATGGGGGGGGGTCCTTAAGAAATTACAAATAGACCTCTGTATGATGCAGCAATTCCACCAGGGTATACACCAGAGGAAATGAGAACAGGATCTTGGGGAAATACCTGCATTCTTCCTTGCGGCAGTATTCACAGTCTCTGAGATACAGAAACAACCAAAGTGTCCATCAACAGACAAATGGATAAAGATGTCAGATGTTATATATATAATGGAATGCTATTTGGCCGTGAGAAAAGAGGACATCCTGCTATTTGTGACAGCATGGATGGACCTTGAGGGCATCATGCTAAGTGAGATTAAGCCAGATAGAGAAAGACAAATATTGTGATGATATTACTTATATTTGGAATCTAAAAAATCTGAACTGGTAGAAATAGAGAGTTGAATGGTGGTTTCCAGGGACTGGGGGGCTGGGTGAATTGGAGAGATGTCGGTCAAAATGCAAAAACTTGCAGTTAGAAGATGAATGAATTCTGGAGATCTAATGCACAGCATGATGATTATAGCTAATAACACTGTATTATACACTTGAAAGTTTCTAAGATACTAGATTTTAATTGTTCTCACTGTAAAAAAGAAATGACAATTATGTGACATGATGGAGGTTGTTAGCTAGAGTTACAGTGGTAATCTTAGTGCAATATGTAAATTATCAAATCAACATGCTATACATTTCATACTTATACATTATATGTCAATTATATCTCAATAAAATATGCAGGCTCTTGCTTTTATGAGATTTTATGAAAATTTTTTAAAGCTTCTGATGAGCAAAATCTTTCTGAGGATCTTGTAGGATTGGAGTCTAACTGCTTGCTCCCCACCTTCCCCCCCAAAATGACATTATTGTACAAGCATATTCTTTCAGATTATAGACTTTTATGAAATGGACTCTGATTTCGTGGCTCACAGGGTTTCAAAGCGCAGTTACACCCTGGTTCTTTAGGTCGGCATTTTCAGCGTCTTCAGAAGATGGAGCAGGCTTTCTGTAATGACCAAATGGCGAGCCCCCTGAGTCACCCTCGCCATTCTGCTCAGGTGGCCTGGGTGGCTGCTGCCAAGTGCCCCAATGAGACTGGTTTGGGAAGAAATGTTTTCATCGTGAGAGGTGAATGCAGGCAAGCCTCCAGCTTTTGCCGGACAATTTACACGTTCCAGCCTTTTTAGTTCCTCTATCAGAGGTGCTTCGTGCCCCCTAGTGGTGTGAGCGGCAGAAAGAACAAGCTGACCTAGATTCCCTGCCACCAGCCTATTCACTTGTGAGAGCGATCATTGTCCAAGGCAAGCAAGTGCAGGAAATGAACAAACAACCCCCCTCAGGACAGTTGTCCAGGGCCCAGCAATTGAAAACCTTTTAATGAGGAAAATTTCTTCATGGAAAAAAAAAATTTGCACACATTTGATGAAAATAAAAAGGAAACTTCGTCAGGGCCACACCTTGCCATCCATATGTGGACGGTATCCGGAGCCCAACAAGCTGCGAATGGCCTGGCTTGGTGTGGCACGGGATGGCCACCCTGCAGCGTTCCTGAGTTTCAGAGGTGCTGAACCGAGGCAAGGCATTGAGGGTTCCCCTGTTTGGACCACGGAGCAGCGGCCGAGGTCTGCTTTTAGTGGGGAGGAGACCCGCCCTCAGCCCAGCATCCTTGCCACGGCTCAGTGACCATCAGGAAAGCGCTGTGCCACGCTTTTCTTTCTGGAAGTGCACAATGACTGAATGGAAGATGACTTTGGCCTTGCCCTGATGCAGTCACATTTCTTGTGGGAGCTGTCCTGATGTCGTTGATGGAGCACTGGCTTTGGAACTGAACAGTTCCTCCTCCACCAGACACCATTGGTTAGCTGTGTGCTCTGGAAAAATTAACTTAGTCCCTCTGTGTTTTCATCTATAAACAGGGTTAATGAAACATTTCTCACAGAATTCCTGTGAGAACTAAATAAATGATCTACTATCTATCTATCTATCACATGTATAAAGGGTCTAATACGATGGCTAACACCCAGTAGGTGCTCAATACCAGGCAGTTCCCTCATCCTTCCAGATTTTTAAAAAAAATTTTTTTAATGTTTATTTATTTTTGAGAAAGAGAGAGAGACAGAGAGTGAGTGGGGGAGGGGCAGAGAGAGAGGCAGACACAGAATCTGAAGCAGGCTCCAGGCTCCCAGCTGTCAACAAAGAGCCTGAAGCGGGGCTTGAACCCATGAAACCCAAGATCATGACCTGAGCCAAAGTCGGCCTCAGTTAATCAACTAAGCCACCCAGGTGCCCCTCATCCTCCCATATCTTCACAATCATATGCTCTTCTCAGATCTCCCTGTGCTTGATGGAACTCCATCAACATCCCTACAGTCTGCATCTATGGCTCCTGCTCCTGAGAGGGGCAAGACAACCAGATTCAGTTCACCTGCTTCTGAAATTCCTCAGGTCTAAAATTTTTCTTTATTCCAGTAGAGTTAACACACAGTGTTATATTAGTTTCAGGTGCATAATATAGTGACTCAACAATTCTATACACTACTCAGTGCTCATCATGATAAGCTCAGTGCTCATCATTCCCTTCACCGTGTCTAAATTTGTATTAGGCAGGCTTGTTTTTATTTTGTTTTATTTTGAAATGACAATGGAGATCAGAGGCTTGAGACTTCTGTCATCTAGCCTGGGTAGGACATAAACAATCTAAATTTTTCTGGGGCGAATATGAGTTGACTTTAACGCACTGAGATTGTTATCTGACCCAAAGTCTCCCAAGTTCCCTTCACCAGCTAAAAAGAAGTTAGGATTTGTTGTGGGTGCAAAAAAGGTAGGGTGTGGTGACAGCAGGCCCTGCAGTGAGGAAGGGACTTACCAGAGTCAGTGCCCGGCTGCTCAGGCCACATGCTCTTCCAGCATCCTGGGCAAAACATCAGCTAGCCCATACCCAGAAGGTTCTCTCTATGTACTGACACCAACCTCAGAGCTGTCCCAGGATCCTGATAGGTCTCACAGGGACAGAACACAGGAGAGGTGGACAGCCTGCTGCCCATGACATTTTCCTTCTGCATCAAGGTTTTCTATTTAACTTTTGGCCTTGGAATTCTAAATCCATCTGTACTTGGGGGTGGGGGGTCAGGCAGGGCGATTTTCTAGGATCAACAGAACATTCCTGAAAACTTTCTAATAATTACGTAAGCTAACAACTAATAGTGTGGTTAGTACAGCGACATGCACTACATATATATCTTAGATCTGATGATGGAATCAATTAAGAAAATATTTTTAAACATGCCAAAATTGACTTTTGTAATTAAATGCATCCTATTTTTGTCAGGAGCTTCCCCTAAATTGTACCTAATTCCCTCCAAGTCTCCTGGCTCGAAGGTGAAGGCGGCCTCTTGCATACATTCAACACTAGTGAACAAACATTGAGGGAAAAAAAGAGACAGAAATATGGAAATGTAGATTAAATGGTCATACGTCTCTCAAATGTCTTAAATGTTTCATTCAATAAGTATTTATTCAACATCTGCTATGTTGTGTGTTTAGAAGTGTGCCTAGAACTCTTCTAAAGTACCAGGGACACATCAGTGAGTAAAACAGACAAAATCCCTGCTTACCTCATAGAGCCTACATTCTAGTGAGGGAGGACAGTGCCACATGCTAAGCCATACTGGAGCCCAAGGAAAAGGAGAAATCAGTGACATTGATTCCTGACTTTAAAGTTTTGATATTTTGCTCATATCATGGATTTTCTTGCATTTTCATTTTTAAAATATTGCATCAAAATATTTATCTTGCTTATATTTGGGGGGGGGTCCCATTGAATTTTGTGCCTGAAGCAAATCTCACTCCCCTCACTAGCTCTGGAATACAGATGCTAAGACAGATGCTGGAAGAAGCATCTAAGACAGATGCTGGAAGATGCATGGTAGGGTCTGAAGGGTGCCACCCACATTTCCCCTTCAAGACCTCGGCACACATTGTACTCAGCTGCTGAGAGTGTTGACAGCTCACAGCTGAATCCCTGCCCCTACAAAGGCCAAATGACAATGCTTAACCATCAGAAGCAAGGCGGGAGCAAATATCTCACGGAGCAGCAAGTCAGAGCCACAGGCAGAGAGACAGATGCACAGAGAGCTGGGGAAATGACTGGAGTCTCTAGACACAAGATCAATCTGTGCCAGTAATTCTCCAAGTGTGATCCCCTGTCCAGTGGCATCAACATTACCTGGATATTTGTAAGAAATACCAATTCTCAGGCTACAGTCCAGACCCACTTGATTAGAAACACTGGGATGGGGGCCAGCGATCTATAGTTCAATAAGGCCCCAGCTGATTCTGATGCACTGATCTATACAGTCAAGAGAAAGGATCACGAGGAGGCTAAGGGCACCTGTGTCAACAAGAAATCAAAATTCTTTGACAAGCTTTGGATCTGAACTAATTTTCAGACTCAGAGCCCACTACTAACGGGAAGGCCAGGTCCTCAGGAAGAAGTACCCTGTAACACCTTGGCATGTCTGCATGACAATGACTACCCCGGTCCTTCCCCAAAGGGACCAAAAGATATTTACTTGGGTAACCATACCCCAGGGAAAGAAAATAGCCCAAGATTTTAAGAACTGTTGAACATAAGGTCTGAGTTGACAGTGGTAACAAGTATGATACAAATCATGGTCTTCTGGCAGAGTAGATGTGTATGGAAGCCAGGTAATAAATGGACTCCTAGCCCAGGTCCACTTCACAGTGGGTCTCTTCAGTCCAGGGACCAATCCAGTGGTTATGTCCCTGGTCCCTGATGTATAATTGAAATAGACAATTCTTGGAAGTTGACAAAATGTCCACATGCATATATTAGTTCCTTGGCCTGTGACTAAAAGCTATCATACTGGGGAAGGACAAGTGGGAGCCTCTGGAGCTTCCTCTATGCCCCTCCTGAGGACAAGACTGCAAATTACAAACATCCTAAGGCAAATGGCAGAAATTAGTGCCACCTTTACGACCTAAAGGAAGCGCAGTGGTAATTCCCATCAAATCTCCATTTAACTCATCAGTCTGGCCCCTACCCACCCTGGAAGATGTCAGCAGAGTACCCCAAGCTCCATCAACTAGCAGTGCCAACTGTAACTGAGAGCATGACAAAGTGGTACGATCCACAGCCCCCCACCCCTCCCGCAGCTGATCTGGAGTCAGTACCTGAAACTCATGGTCTCTTTTCTCTACCATCCATTCTAGATTTCCCTCGCCCTTGGTTAGCACCTGTGACAGACAATACAATAAGTGAATAAACGTTATATTATGTTAGATGATGAAAATGCTATGAAAAATTGGGAAGGGAGAAATGTTTTGCAATTTTGAATAGGTTATGGTAGGCTTCACTGAAGTGACATTTGAGCAAAATCTTGAAGAAGGTGAGGGTGATCACCTTCAGGGAAAGGGCACTTCACGGATAGAACAGCAAGTGAAAAGGCCCTGAGGCCCGTTCATGTCTGGAGAATTACACAAACAGCAAGGCTGGTGGTAGCTTGTGGCCGCAGGTTGTAGGGCTTTAGATGTCATTATTATAAGGACTTTGGCTTTTACCAGGAATAGGATGGGGAGCCACTTGAGGGTCTGGGTTAAGAGGTATCATGACCTGACTTTACTTATTAATAGGATTGCTTAGATTACTATGCTGAGAACAACCTGTAGGAAGTCAAGGAGGATGGCAAGGCAAGAGAGAATAGTGGTTTGTACTGGGGTGATAGCAGATTTGGTGAAAGAGAGAGAGAGTGTGAACAGGGAACAGGGGCAGAGTGAGAGAGAGGTAGAGAGAGAGAGACAGAGACAGAGAGATAGAGAGTGAGAATCTTAGGCAGGCTTCATGCTCAGTGTGGAGTCCACTATGGGGCTCAATACCATGACTCTGGGATCATGATCTGAGCTGAAATCAAGAGTTGGATGTTCAACCAACTGGGCCACCTAGGCGTCCTTGGATATTTTTAAAATAGAGAGTCCATAGGATTTTCTGCCAGATGGGGTATGAGATACAAGAGACAATAAATTGTCAAGGATGACTCAAATGTTTGCCCCAAGCACTGGAAGGATAGAGTATCCATTTAATTTGCCAAGATGGATAAATCTGGGAAAGGAGCAAATTTACGGGGACAAAATCAGGAGTATGATTTGGAATATGTTGAGGTTCAGATGTCTTTTAGATAACCAAGGAGATACATCGAATAGGAGTTTGATACCAGTGCCTAGAGATCAGGAATCATCAGCTAACAGGTAGGTTCTGTGAACCCTAAGATTTCGTGAAAATCACGGGGATAGAAAAGAGCCTGGGCCACGCAAACATTAAAGGTCTACAAGAGGAAGAGAAACTAGGTAAGTTGCAAAAAGACTGAGGAAGCCAGAAGAGGTTAGTAAGGAAAACCACAGGCATGTGTTGTCCTGGAGGACAAGTGAGGAAGGATTTCAGGGAGGAGACAGCAAGCAGGTCTATCAAATCAAGTAAGATCAGGGCTTAGAATGAGCAATGAAGGTCACCTTGATAAGGCTTCTCAGAAGCAGCATTAAGGCCAAAAACTTCCACTGGAGTGGGCCAGCAGAAGGGACGACAACTGGAGATGGGTATAGACAACTCTCCAAAAAAGTTTTGCTAAGAGGGGAAACAGACATAGTGAAGTAGAGTCAAGCAAGGTGTTTTTATTGTTTTGAATCCGTGGTGGAAATGATACAGTGGGGAGGGGGACTGCTAAGGGGTGAGGGGAGGATGCTGGGGCCGTGTTCCGAAGAGGCAGGAGGGGCGCGATCCAGCCCAGGTGGAAGGGCTTTCTTCCCATAGGAGTGTGGATAGTCCCCTCTGTCACAGGACAGAAGGCAGGGCACAGGGGGGCAGGTGCTAGCAAAGGTGTGCAGGGGGTGTGAGGTGGACTAAGAGCATGACAAAGTGAGGGGTTTCTTCTGGGTAATACTTTCCTCTCTCATTTTAGGAATTAATACAGGCACCACATTGCTAACTCTTGTAGGGGATCTCGGTCTACAGCGGACGGGAAGGTATGAAACGGAGAATCTCATTCAAGCGCCTCAGAAGGACAGAACTTAAGTACTGAGAGCCTGACTTCCTGGAAATGCCTAATTTACAGAAGACAGAGCCTTCCCTCCTGACCAGTGAACATATGCCAAGAATCTCCCCATCCTCAAGCCCATGACCTTGCTTTTTGAACTCTGGCTTTTACTCCTTGCCCATAAATACCCCAAACCCTCAACGGACTCCCTGGAGCTTGCAATAGCATGCATTTTCCAAACTGCAATTGCTCAGCTTTTCCCACATAAACTAGATTTCTGGAAATTCAAGCTTGCCTCAGTTTACCTTTTTATTTAGGTTGACACTAATGATGTAACTTTGGTCAGGTTATTTAGTGTCTCTAGGCTATGGCTACCTAATTTGTAAAACCAGGATAACAATACTACCTATGTTATAGATTGCTGGGAGGATAGAATGAGTTAATATCTTCATCTAAATATTGAAAAGTGCTTAAAAAATAAGCACATAGTAAGAAACATAAATAGATAATTTTTACCCTCGATCAATAGATATTATTTTTAATGGAGCAATAAAAAGTAAGGGGAGTTGAGAAATATGTTCCAGAAACTAATCTTTCAAATAAGGAATGTTAAAGACATTAAAAAAAAATCACTTAGGGGTGCCTGGCTGGCTCAGTTTGAAAAGCATGAGACTGTTGATCTTGGGGTTGTGAGTTTGAGCCTCATGTTGGGTGTAGAGATTACTTAAATAAACTTAAAAAAAAAAGAAAGAAAAGAAAAAGAACACTCTTAAAAAAAAAAACAACCAAAAGTCTCTTCTTTAAAAAAAATTATTTAAATGTCTGAGGTTTCCCCCATTTGTAAAAGTATCACCTTCATTATGAATAGTATTAATGTGAAAATCAAATGTCATGTGTTTTGAAGAGTAAGTACTAATATTATGATTGTCATGTTGTAATTAAAACCTCATTGAAATAAATAAGCACTTAAAACCACTTTAGAAATATTTCAGTTGCTGTGAATTTAAAATTTAACTTTGGCTCAAGGTTTCTTTGAAACTCAGTTTATTTTAGCATTTTTTGAGAAAACAATTATAACATCCATATATCTAATTATAATGAAATTAAAATTTCTTGGTTTTTGTAACCTTCATGAACACATAATGATATTGGGAAGCGAAATGTCTGGACCGTGTCTGGCAGGTAACTTCCCATTCAAGGATAGGTTGTGTTTCACTATTTTGTTCATCTTTACCAGTTCTTAGGGACAGAGTATATAAATGGTGTGTGTGTGTGGGGGGGGGTGGTCTCCAGGGGTTTACCGTACTCCAGGCAACTTGTCATTCCCCATCGCATGGAGGCCTCTCAAAAGCAGAAAATCAAAGGTTTCCAATATGCTGGATCCTTCAAGGCAGCTTTGGGCTCCCCTTCTTACAAAGTAGTTTAATTTCCCAACAATGCTAAAATAAGATTAGAGATCAGTATATGTATGAATCCTCAACTTAAAATTATCCTGGACTAAGTGTAATTCTAAAAGGACCAAAGTAGGCCTGAGACACATGTATCTTCCTCTCTTCACAGTGGATCTAGTCCCTGCTTTGTTGGCAATTATAAAGTTGAAAATTTGGAAAATGTTAAAATATATCTTAACTGCAGACATTATTTATAAAGTATATTTCAGATGTCTTTTAATGCTCCTATATATTTTGATTTTCATCTAAGTATTTCTAAACCCTATAACGGAGTTAATGAAGAGAAATTTATGCGCAGAAAAATGGAAACTTAATAACCAGTGACAAAACAAACAGCGCCCTCGGTGGCCGGTAGCCTGAACTGCACTTCCAACAAGCCCAAAGTGGCTCGCAATCCTTGAAAAACACCTAGTTGCTGTTGGGCAGGAATTTACAAGGCTCCCTTAGGAAAGATGATCCAAGTACCTTTAGAGGCATGCTGTCTCAACTCAATAACTGTAACAGAAACAAAAAAGGTTACAGAATTATAGAACTTACAACCCAAAAACCGTGTGAAGACAGAAGTTTGCTAGACTGGCCAATCACGGCCTCTCACCCCATTGTTGGCGATGGACTCCACCCACGGCTCCGGATGCTGTTTGTACCATGTGGCCACTCACTCCCTCACCCCCCACATCCTCTTGAACCAAGTGAACACTGAGCCTGAATCTGTAAGATGAAGATAGGTGAGTCCTCCGGAAAGATCAGAGAAAGGAACAGCAGGGAGCCAGGCCTCAAGGTAGATCAAAAGCTGCAAGGCACCAGAGAAACCCCAAGTTAGCACAGAGAACAGGGCTGCAGAGAGGGTCAGTACTTGGGAGCACGCTCACCATGAGAAGTGGCGATAAGGGGAGCCCCAGGGAATCTCAAGGGACCTTGAGAACCCCAGAGAGGCTGAGAGAACTTTTCAGTTCCGGGGTCATGTAGGCTGGTTAAACTTTGTTTCCTGCCCTTAATGAGATTCCCCGCCATACCCTTGCAGTGAACCTTTTATTTCAGCTAGCCTCTGAAGTTTTCCTCTTTTGTAACTCAGTAATACCTGAATCAGAAATGCTTAATCCTCTTTTATGGACAAGAGCCTTGTAGACAGCAAGGTCATACTGCTGGCTACTGATCACTCGGTTCTAGAAACCAACTCGCCTGATTCTCAGTTTGCTAGGCTTCTTGGTCTTCTTTATGTATCAGTAGGCACTGAAAAAGTCAGATCAGATGTGTTAAGTAGTATTACCATACTGGCTTGGTTTATTATGAAAGTCCTAAATTAAACCATGTTTGCCCCCACATAAAAATGAACCTTTCTGGTGGTTCAACTTGGCCAACGCTTAAGATTCTAACCAAACATAGAGAAGAGTGGCCTAAAAACCATTTGTGCCCGGAAGATAAATAACTTATACCCTACTTCCTGGGGGAGATCAGGCCCAGTGTATAAATCCTATTTCCCTTCTGAGACTTTATCTTGAATCAGAGTATTTACATAGACACATCAACAATTTAGTTAAGCCTAACTTGACAGAAATGTCAAGTTTCAAATATGAAATACAATATTTGATACATTATTAACAGTAATGTTAATATTTAATAAATATTTAATATAAACATTATATTTAGATGCATTTTTAAGCCTTTAAGAAGGGAACTGATACAAGAACAACAGAAAAGTGTATCACAGGGAGCAATTTCTACAGCTTCCTGTGCATGTCTTCTGAGAAACAGTGAAGGGGGTATGTGGGTAATGGCTCCCCATATACCTGGGAGGCCTATGGCACTTGTTGCATGGGACATAGACGGCAAAACCCCTATGGGAGTACTAACGTGAGCCAGGAGCCTTCTTTTATCTTCTTGAATGTTAACAATAAGGAAAGCAGACATGGGAGATATTATTCTGAACACTGAGGAATTTGCACTGGCCTCGTCTGCCACCCTGTGAGTTCGTTAGATTTGGAACGAGGCCGTCTGGAAGGTTAACCTGGCTGGCAGGTAGGCCCTAGTGACCCAGACTTTGAGTGTAGGTTGGTTCTGAATTCCCAAATGCTGTGGACTGGCTAAAAGTGACCTCAGGGTATCCTTGAGGTATCCTCAAGGTATCCTGGTTGACCTGAGATTTTCCCTACAATCTTGCAATAAGTCTACCAGCTAGGCAGCTTTAGCACTTGAAGAAAGCATAGGAATCAGGTACAGTGTTTGTGGGAATTCAAATTTGTCAACCAAGAGGAGATCTCTATTATTAAAGTTTTGGTATAGCTTCTGAAAAAGTTTAAAGCTTAAGCCAAACAGTTAAAGATATCAGAATAATAAGCTTATTCTGTCTGCATTTCTGAGAAACACTAAAAATTATAATAAAATCCCTACTAGAAATTTTAGACTACCACATATACACTGAAGACATTATCTTTTACAGGTTCAGAAAACTCCTCTCTTTTACATAATTATAAGAGAGTTAAAATTCTGGTTTGGTCTCGCAAATTAGGTGTAATTCTATATTACTAAAATGTTTTAAAGGAGTTCACTGGCCTGAAATAAAAGTATTTTGACATGTTGATGCAGAATTAAGGGTTATTTTTATACTTTCCCTTATTGACCAGAAATATGATTTTTGAGACTGTACATACTCCCCCAAGATGCCCATGTGCTTCTTTGGTACACGCTAAATACCATATAAGAGAAAGTCTTGTGAAATCACATAGCGTAAGAAAAACAGGACACAGCAGGATAGAATGTGACCTCACGACATTAGACATTTTCAGCTCTAAACTACTACAGGGAGCAAACAGCAGTGGTAGTACTTTTGACCCTGCATGCCCTTAAGACCATGAGTTTGGCCTGTAATACCATCGGCCTATAAAGGGAATAGACTGCCTTAGGGGATAGCTGATTCTAAGACTAGAGGCAGGAAAAAAATCAAAGTGTGTCTGGAACGTGCTGTTATTTTCAGATGCTACGGATACTTTTAGAAATGTCAGAGTCCTAAAAGGACATCAGCATCAACATAATGGGACGTCCTATTGACCAAGTTGTCAGATTTTGACCATCAAACACAAGCACAGCAAGGTAGTCGTAACCTGAAAGCAGGCTGTGATACAAGTTTAATTTTTTAGTAAGTAGGGGAATGTTCATATTGAACATATTTTATTCCTTCTAATAAGTTTGTCTATTTACAATATTTACAAAGTTATTTCTAACTGGGTAAGCATCAAAGAAATACATGGAACCTGTAATTTAGCCAAATGATCCTGACAGAAGAAGGTGCTAAAATAAAAAATAGGGTGGATTTATTAGCATAAATAATAGGATGCATGGTGGGTACAAAGAATAACCAGGTAGCAGGTGGCACAGGTGGTCATATACAATAATTAAGGAAGAGAGACAATTTAACACCGTATTTTAAAACATGAATTATTCAATGTCCTGAAGAGATAAGTTAAGTACATAAATCCCTCATTACCAAGAAGTGCAAGCTCTAGAATCAAGATTCCCAATAAGGAACACAGCCATTTTAAATAATGAAAACAGAACATATCAAAATACCCTAGTGACAAAGCCAACAGGTTACATACTGCCAGCCATGCAAAGCTTTATTTAATACATCGTTACTGCAAGAGATACCAAGTTTCAAAGACATTTATAAGAGGAGGACTTAAAAGTTTACCACAAAAACAAAAACCAAACCAAAAACAACAGCTCGGCATGGTGACTCAGTTTCAATTGTCCCAGTCTACACAATCAGACTAGACTGTGTCTAGACCAAGATTCAACCTGTCGATAACCCGGATCCTCTCTCTTTCCCTCATTTCTAGTCAGACTATAGAAACTCAGGAAAGTACTAATACTGAGACATTAGGGACAGATCACATTAAGAATCATACTACACTGGGAAGTTATTAAGTAAGTACAGAAGGAAGAAGAAATTACCTAAACTATAGTCTTAGTGTTTCAGAATAAGTTGAGGTGAATGTGCAATAGTACATTTTACAATCCTCGCCAGCTGTTTAAGGTGTTATTTCAAAAGACTCATCAATTTGTACTCACAGTTTAACATTTTTCAGAAAACGTAATTAGTCAATTTTGGAATTAATGTTTAAATGCTCAAGAAAATTTGAGGTTCCTAAATATTTTGGTATGAACTTAATGAAACAATCATTAAACAAAGTACAGGTAGTTTTGGGTACTCTTCACATCTAAAAGTCCCTCAGACAATAGAAGCCTCTATTAATTATTGTTTTAAAAATTCATAATTCAGAAGAGAAAGTCTGTAATTAAGAAATCCTAACAGCTCCTGCTAAAATCCAAAGGAAAAAGTGATTTTAAAAGGACTTAAGAAAGACAAAGTTTGAGATGTCTATTCCTACCAAACACAGCCATCATTTGCTTGGTTTTAAAGACAAATGAATCATAACTTAGTAGGAATCATATTTCTATATTAACCACTTGGGTAGATGCCACGATACATGATTGAGATTACTACACGCTCTCCTAACCACAGGATTTAAGTTGTGTTGAAGGTAGCCACACACACCCCCGCTGCCCCCCCCCCCCCCCCCCCCAGCCAATGATACAAAGAATCTGAAGCACAAAATGTTAGCTCAAGACAACAGGGAAAACTCAAAAGGTCAATACTTCAGAAAGCTGCTGTTTGACCAGTTGCCAGATCTTTAAGAATACCATGGAACTGTAAGGATGCCTCCTAAAGAAGGAAAAGCATTAGCACATCTAATTTGACACATGAGAATAAACACAAAAATATTAGAAAAATCACATCATTTTGGAAAATTACAATATTCATCACACTCAGCACATCTTGGGTGAAGGAAAAAAAAAAGAATATTCTTCACCTAACCTGTTAACTTTATGAGGGCTACCTTCCTGGCATTTGTTCCTAAGTAAATGAAAGAAATGATCTCCCGAAGACCCAACCCCCATTAAAACAAAACAAAACAAAACAAAACAAAACAAAACAAAACAAAACAAAACAAAACCAACAGAACAAAACCAACAAAAAACCAACCCCAAACAAACAGAAACATCTTTGGGAATACAAGTATTACATTTGCAAAATTAAGCACAATTTCAATTAATTCAAGTGCTGGTATGACACTGCCCGACTCTGCCAGACACTGATTATATGATTTTTCAAGTCATGAAGGTAAAGCTGAAATTATAAAGCCTGTTGGGGGTGCTGGTATTCTAAATGGAACTCATTATGACCAAGAGTTTTTGTTCACATATAAACACCATGTCAATATCCCAAAGGTACTGTGTTGAGCTGGGGAGGCTGAAATTTGACCTGAAAGCTTTTCATGATTATGGTTTTTTTCTCATTTCTTCATCCCAATCAAAATCCAATGCTTCGTCATCTAGTTCTGATAAAGTAAAGAGAGATTTTTTGGAAAGAGCCAATCTCTCAGTGGACCCCTCTAGCTGGAAAGTTCTCCTCTTCTTGCCAGGCACTGGAGCTGCAGTCCTGGGAGGAGGGCTTGGGCCTATCTCTCCCTGGTTGACACTTTCAGGAGGAGGAAGGGATTCCGGTTTGGATTCAGAGGGGCAAGTAAAGGAGAAGTTTGCCAATTTGGCTAATGTGCAGGAGTGAACCTTGCTGCTTTTGTTACTGCTTGAGACCTCTTCCTTTCTGTCTCTTTGACAAGTAAGATGAGAATGCTCAGTCTTGTTCCCAAGCTCTACTTCAGGCTGCATGGTTCTCCTTTCAGGGACATGTTTGCTCTCCTCTCTTGACCTGTCTTCCTCCGGTGGCTTCCGGGACACCTGCTTTGCCTCACTCTGTGGCTGGTTTGAGTTCCTGCTTCCTGAGGGAGAGGCCAACTTTTGGGGACCCTTCACAGGCGAGGTTGAGTCTCTGCTTGCAACGTGGGGAGTTTCAGGACCTGGGACGGCTACTTCAGTTGTGCCCAGAGACACATGACTGTGGTCTTCAGGGGAATGGATCAGTTTCGACTTCGGTTTGAAAGTAAATTTTGCTAGTTTGGCCAACGGGGGACCTGGACTCTCAGCATATTCAAGTTTAGGCTCTTCCCTCTGAGCAAGGGATTTCTGTCTCGTTCTTTTGGGAGTTTCCCACGCTCCCTGTGGGCTGTGTACAGGACCAGAGTGAGGAGAGCCTGTGGGCCGTGAAGGCGCCCTGGAGGGATTCCTGTACAGCTCCTGGGCCCTCGCCTTGTGCAGCGTGTGCAGTTTCCTGGAGACGTGATGCATCAGTACCGAGTCTGGCTCACTGGTAGGCACTGCCATTTCAGAAACCATTGCTGCCTTTTTTGCCTCTTTACCTTCCACATTATCTGGCCTTGATGGAGCTTCTGCCTCTCCTGGTGCTAGAAGCTGTCCAGTTTCCAATTTGCTCCTTTGGCCTGGCTCATTCCTTTCCTTACCCTGAGATTTGTTCCGGAAGATTTTCAAAGCCATTTTCCCCCGAGTTGTTTTGGGGGACACAGTGTTTTTGGGCTCAATCTGATGAGCTGCTATGCAGTCAAACCAGTCCAAACTCTCATCTTTGCTGTATTTGTGCTCAGGTAAATGTTTTCTATTTGTTGATGTATTAGGCCCCAGGGGGGAGAGGGGACTGGGAAGTGGGCTTCCCTCAGGATTGCCTCCAGCAGAGGACGTCAGCGTACTACAGTTCACTTCCTGCCGTGCTGACCAGATTCTGGACTTGCATTCTTCTCCTGGATCATTTTTCAAGGATCCTGGGTTAGTCTCTGCCTCCACTGCCTGGGGCTGGGATTGGTACGCACTCTGATTCTGTAACCTGTGGCAGAGATAAATAAGGAAAACATGTATTGAAGAGAAGAGAATTTTTAACCTTTCCATTTCTTTAGTCTCTGAGATGCCATCTAAAGGCTTCAGTCCAACATAATTCCAAGTTAATACCAAATACAGTCTCTTAGAGCAGCAGGAGGAAATTATCCTTTCTCAGCAGTATAGAATTTAAGTGCTTTGATCATCATTTTAAAACTGAAATGAAATAAAGGAAATGAAGTAACAGGTTTGTCTACATCTTTAGATCTCTCTGAAAGTCCATTTAATTCATTTAAGATTGTTTGAAGGTCAGTGTAAAATGCTTATTCTTATCTCTCCTGTTACATGTTCCACTACAACACAGGCTTCTAACTATCTGCACAGTGGACAGCTGCTGATCGGGTGGTTCTTTCGTAGGCAGTCTGCAGGTCAGAAACAGAGTGGAAGCCCAGAGATTATGATCTCCTCACGTCTCTTCACCTGAGTACTGAATTTTAGCGCACCTAAAAGTCACCTTCCTTGGGAGTAGAGACTGTGATCCCACTGGCCC
Organism: Prionailurus bengalensis; assembly: GCF_016509475.1. NCBI lineage: Eukaryota > Metazoa > Chordata > Mammalia > Carnivora > Felidae > Prionailurus > Prionailurus bengalensis. Next base: position 107,108,063 of record NC_057349.1, read on the forward strand.
TGTGGCATCACGTTCATGGCACACCTCCCCCAAGCAAGTGTGACATCTTTCCTGCAAAGTGTAGCCATTTCAACACATGTTCTGGGCAGCTACTCTCTATCCAGCTGACACAGAGGTGAAACCTACTGACCTTCCAGAATGAAGGATCTGATCAGTGATAGTCATTTTCAATCTTGGGCATGCCAGAAATGGAAATAATGCCAGAGGATCAACTTCCAACAGAGATGACAGTTTCTCAAAAGGAACAGCTTCGCAGTATAAGGGGCAACATGATCCCACTTCCGTGTGTTAAATATGAAAAGAACTAAGCCAAAGAGCAGACGAGTAAGTTATTCTAAAAATCATGTGTAATCACAGAAAAAGGTATAGAAGAAAATACATTACATTTAAATGAATTTTAGATTTAAATATATTTAAATACATTAAAATGTTAATGGTAGGCCTCTCTGGGAAATAAGATTATATGTGATTTTTATCTTTTTAATTTATTACTGTTACTTTTCAAAATACTCTATTAAGAACATGTATTACCTCTTATGATCAGGAAAAAAAACCCACAAAAAATTATGATAAAAATACTGGGTTATATTCACTCACTATAGATTTGGACACATCAATACAGCAAAATCCATATTCACCACAGTCACAGCCAAACAAAAAAAACCCAAAATAGCTTGCAAAATTACTTCTATCAAATATACATCAAATTGGGGTCAGAGATATTCATAATTATTAAAGCTCCATAAAAAATGTTCTAAAAGACAGTGAATTTAAGGCATAGAATAATTTAGCCCTACCATTTTAGTCTTATTCTGACTTTGGGAATTAAATTCTCCCCTACATAAAATGTTTCCAGTTTTACTATACCTTCCTAAAAGACAATCTCTTTGCATTCTGTTTTCATATGAATAGAATGACCACCATTTGAGGCCGGCTGTCACTGGTAAGCATTTTCCAGAAGAAAAGTGTGATAAAGGTACAATAGTTTGATGAGTCATATATGACCACTTTAAGGAATAGACAAGTCTTTCCTGAGGGGATAAAACTATATGCTACGTGGGCTTTTCTCGCTTAACAAAATTAGCCTTAGACGTGCCTTGGAGGTCATGCATTGTCATTTGCAGGGCAACCTGGTTTTGTTACTTTGAGGATCAACACTGGGACATGCCCCTGCATTACAAAGATGTATCAGAAGAAAAGGATATTTTAAGGCAGAATCCTATTTTTTTAGATCGTTACCTACCCTTCTTCTTCTTTCCCTCCAGGAGGGTCATTTTGAATTTGGTAAGTTCAACCACTGTTTTTCTATCACATAACACTGATTCTGAGCTTCACATTCCTTTCCTTCCTGAATCCAGCATGACAGCTTTTGGTAGTCCAAATGTCCAGTTTCTGCTCAGTCAAAATGAGCAGCCTTTCCAAAAGCCAAGCCGGGCCCAGGGCAGGTCTAAAAAGGATCAGCTACATCAAACCATAAAAGAACCAAAGGAGTATCTTTCATCTTAACACTAGGCTCTGGATCATTAAAAAACCAGACCAAGAGAAAAGGGGGTTGATTTTATACAAGGGGCACTAGGTATTAGCAACACAAAGCCAGTCCCCAAACTTCCCCCAGGAAGGCTGTGCTGGGGTTTTATGAATTTGAGAGAGAATGCTACTACATGAAGGCAGTGAGTGAAAGGAGAAAAGCCAGGGAAATAATTCTCAAGGTTATACTTGTTCGGTCAACAATCCATCTCAGTCTCTAAATTCTCCTTCAGCAGCAGCTCTGCTTCCACGGGAACTCCTTTCACCAGCTCCCAGCTTTGAGGTCAACGCCAGCTGCCAGACTCAGGGCAATTATTGAGCCACTCACGCTGATCATGAAGATACCCAAATGGATACCTCTGCCATCGCTCACTCATGTGTCACAGGTACACCCTCAAAGTCTAGCTTTTTAGAAGCTCATGTATGCAGGGAGCATGCAAACATTGAAGTCTGGGCAAAAAATCTCTAGGTAATGCACATGACATGTTCCTTCCCACATTTTAACAAATCATTACAAAGCTGAGTTTTGAAACATTGCTTTTGTCATTCTTGAGTTGTTACCCTGTTGGAGGAGAAACAGCTTTCCCTCTTTAACAAAATACATCATTCTCACTGGAGACTTTTTGTCTGTTAAATATGTGAAATTTTAAAGGTCATGAATCTGCACATGTAGGGAAGGAAAATGATGATGCTGAAGGGAGGGTCAGAGCTGTTGCTAATGGACCAGGAGGGCCTTTCACAGGTAAAGGTCACTACTAGTTATCTCCACTTCTCAAACTTTCAAAACATCCTATTCGGCTGGCTCGAAAGCAATCTGGGCCTCAGTCTTCTACCTGATTTTCTTTCACCAGGGTTACATAAAGATCAAACATTTATTATGCTTGGAAAAGAGCTTTAAAACCATTAAGAATAAAATTAAAATATTAATAAACACTATGATTCTTCATGTAAACTCCCTTGCACATGGTCCTTTCCTGGCAAGGAAAAATGATAAAGCCAAATTATGATAATATTTTGTGGCTGGGTCTAGCCTGGGGTAGACTGACCTCCTGGAGTTCAACTTCCTCTTTCTTAACAGCATTCCCAGCCACCTTTCTAAATGGCACCGCTCTACCTATATTGACCCAAAGAAAGAGAAGAGGATGAAGTAGTGGTAGTGAACAGAATAAATCCCATTTACCAAGGCTTCTTGATTCCACGGAAACTGCATGTCTTGGGTGTGAACTGTGAGTAGCTAACCTTGGTGCTTCTCATGTAATTGGGAACCGGTGGTATAAATTCAGTAAATTAATACACAGTTTACCATATATAGTAAAGAACCTGCCAGTGTTCTCCATGAGGCTCACCAAACCAGCAAGCCAAGGAAATGTAGCTACAGAAGGTGGTCTCCAAAGATGGCAGCCATCAATTCCCCCATTCCTGTATATCTATGTCACTCCTCCCATCAAGAGGTGGTGTCTATTTTCCCCTACCTTGCATGGGGGCTGACCCTGTGTCTTGCTCTGACCTATAAAATGTGGCAGAAATGATGCTGTATCAGTTCTGGCCCAGCTCATAAGAGGCCTGCTGGCTTCCATTTTTGCTCTGTTGGAGCATTAAGCTACCATGTCAGAATTCCGACTCCCCTGTGGTAAAGAGAGCCCCTGGCCATTTAAGCCACCTCCACTAAGGCACAACACATGTGAGGGAAACCATTCTGGATGTTCCAGTTCCACCTGAGCTCCCAGCTAAATTCAAGTATATGAGTGATCCCAGCCGACACTATGTGGAGTGGAGATAAACGAATTTACGACTCTCAGAAAAGTGAGCAATAAAATGGTGGTAGTGGTGGTTTTGTTTTTGTTTCTTTAAGCCGCCAAGCTTTGGGGTAGTTGATTATACAGCAACAGCCAACTGAAACAATCCCCTACAGATAGTACAGACAGATTTTCCACTTAATTTCCACTTCCCTCATTTCACGAAGTGTCAAACAAGGATTTTCCATTATAAGCCTTTTCTTGGATTTCTCTTCTCACCTTTCAAGTCTTCTTAGCTCTTCACTCAAGAGGTTGTGCAGCTCCAGCTTTTCCAGAATGAGTTCACACTGCCTCTGGTACTGCTGCAGAGGGTTTTCAGGAAAGGAAGTGTGAAGTGCATTCACACCTCCTAGCAGTGCACCTCCCTGAAGGGGTATCGAGAAAATGGAAAATACCAGAGAGAGTCAACCAGTCAGCCTGCATAGAGGAAGCGTACGCTGGAGGCCACTGATCCCAGATCGGCCCTCTCTACTCCCATCTTGACTGTCAGTCAACTGGGCCTTCTGCAAATTTCAACAGTTCTCTCCCTCCAGTTCCTGGTGGTAAGAACTGCTCCAGGAAGCACACTGTCACTAGTGGGACCATGAGCGCCCCTCAGACGTGTTGAGGAAAAAAGAGTGACACCCACTGCTGCATACTAGTTGGCAAAAGCAATGCTACTGACGCAAAGAATGCTTCCACGACCATGTTTTCCCCTTCTTTTAAATGGTTTCCTTTGGATATACTTCCTGAAATCATTAGATCTAGATTATGATCACTTTTACAACCCCTGATATGCTATAAATTGTCTTTTTTTTTTTTTTTTACATGCTTATAGAGTTCAAATATTAGGTGCAAAATACCCTTACCTGCATCGAGGATTCCATTACTGACACTGCTGTAATAGCATCTTCCAGAGTCACAGTGTCACGGAACATCAGGCGAGCATGAGCTAAGAAAATTACGAAGACAGAAATTTTTTGATGCACATCTGACGTGATAAATGTAATACTTTACCTGACCCCCTGAAAAATTACATTTTATGAATGAGCTACTAGTACCAAATTCATTTTACTAAAACAAGCACAAAAGTCTAATTTATTTCCTTCCTCCCTTCCTCCCTTCTTTAGTAGGCTCCACACCCAGCCTGGAGCCCTATGCGGGGCTTTAATCACAACCCTGAGATCAAGACCTAAGCCAAAATCAAGAGTCAGACTCTTATCCAAATGAGCCACCCAGGCACCCCACAGAAGTCTAATTTCAATTAGTTTTAAAGTTGTTTCTCTAATGATGGGCCTAATCTTTCACAGCCCATGTCAATTCTGGGTATTTACATGAAAGTACTCTGGGCTCCAACAAAGAAAGGGGTTATATAAGCATATAGCTAATATTCAACAACTTTTAATCTCCATTTTAAAAAATGTTTATTTACTTATTTTGCAGACAGACAGGGAAAGAGAGAGAAGGTGCATGTGTGTGAGTGGGGGAGGGACTGAGAGACAGGGAGAGAGAGAATCCCAGGCGTTGTCAGCATAGAGCCCAACATAGGGCTCGATCCCACAAACCGTGAGGTCATGACCTGAGCTGAAACCAAGACTCAGACACTTAATTGACTGAGCCACCCAGGTGCCCCATTAATCCTCATTTTCTAGTCTATTATAGAAATACACAATATTAAAGTCATTTCTCATCTCTGGCACTTCTCTTTATCTGTGAGCTTTTCAAAACTACCAAACTCACAAGCCTGCATTTGGGATACTTGTCTGAATATTAGCTATAAATCCTTGACACAGTGAAGTGTATTTGTTTTATAAAACTTTTTTTTTTATTTTTTTTTCAACGTTTATTTATTTTGGGGACAGAGAGAGACAGAGCATGAACGGGGGAGGGGCAGAGAGAGAGGGAGACACAGAATCTGGACACAGGCCCAGAGCCTGACACGGGGCTCGAACTCACGGACCGCGAGATTGTGACCTGGCTGAAGTCGGACGCTTAACCGACTGCGCCACCCAGGCGCCCCTAAAACTTTTTATTAAGTATATATTCTGTCATCATATGATACAGCCAGTTCACACAGAAATTTTTTTAGAATTATTTTAACAAGGGCTAAATATAAAAGCTAGTATTAGAAAAAAAGTCTTGATGTTTGTTTGTTTATTTATTTATTTTGAGAGAGACAGAGTGCGAAATGAGGGAGAGGCAGAGAGAGAGGGAGACACAGAATCTGAAGCAGGCTCCAGGCTCTGAGCTGTCAGCACAGAGCCCAACACTGGCTCGAACTCACGAACTGTGAGATCATGACCTGAGCTGAAGTTGGATGTTTAACCGACTGAGCCACCCACCCAGGTGCCCCTAGAAAAAAAGTCTTGAGATACATGTTAGTTGTATGTATGCATGTAAATCTCATGCTTTAGGGTTGGGGTCATCTGTTATGTTAGTGGTGGCCTGTGAATGGCAATTAATGAGAAAAAAACAGATATGCTTCACTGGAAACAACTCTAAACAAGCAAGTATTCCACCGAAAATGCCAACAGACCACCACTGAGAAACAAACGTTAGTAAATAAGACTTTCTAAATGAATCATGTCACTAAGAGTCCTCTTAATGATGCTACACTCTACTCAATACTCATAATCTGTCCTCAGAAGAATGCAGGTTTCATAGCTCAGAGTCTTTACTTTTCAAGCAACTATGAACACCTTAGAAAATCTTCTTATTCATCTTTGAATCATGGTGCCAAGCTCCATGCCTTGCACGCATTGGGCACCCAATAGAAGTATTATTTGTTGAAAGAAATAAACCTTCTGCCAATCGGATCAAGCTTTCCAGCAGGCGGATGGTGGTCCGGGCAGCGTTCCGGGAATCACTCTGCCTCTGCATCTGGTAGTACCGGAGAAGAACCTGATTACCCACGTCAGACAGTGTGGGCTGTAGATTTCGAATCAGACAGAAATAGGTTTTCATCTTTTCCATGCTCCAGAGCTTTTCTGATTTGCTTGGGTAACCTGTAAATATCAGGTGCTAGGTCAGCAATTTCTAAGAACAGGCAAACATCTCACTTAAAGGGCTTTGATAACGTTCTTGTGTTCATCTTTAAAAAAGATAACCTTCAGGTTTGTGGCCACTGAAACCTAGACCTGATTCTGCATGGCATATAGTTCAAGAACAAGCAGCCTTAGGATCTAAGCTTAATGAAGGTAAACTTCCTACAGGTGCTAAAATTATCCAGAATAATTCTGGTCTGTCCTATAGTAATACACAGTATTTGAATAAATCTAATTTAACTTAAAGAGAAACACACATTTAGAGATTTCTGTTTCATAATTCAGTCCAGTTTTCTTTGCGTGCAAGAGGTGAGTGGTAACTATTTACATAAGGTTGCCCCCTTTTAATCACGAAGAACATATTTACCAACTATAAGATCATCAGCAGGCCTCCTTCTTTCTGCTCATTATTCTGGGCACACTAAATGGCTCCTCTTGCTGCCTTCGGTCTAAGCATCTCTCTATTGCCGGTTAGGTAGGTACCTTGAGTATTTACTTAATTTTGTTCAAAGAGAATTTCATTTGGTTATGTCTACTTTTTCTCCACCAATGTGAATAATTTATCTCCACATACCTTTGTTTTCTAAGATAAAGGAGGAAATTATACGATCCCAGTCTTCATTCTTGGTATCAAGCAAAACCAGGATCAGATCAAATCGACTTAAGAGTGGGCTGCCAAGGGCAATGTTCACGGACACGGACTCGTGGGGGTCATACTGGCCTTTGGGGTTAGTTGCTGCCAGAATGGTGGTCCTTGTGTTCAGCTTGCACACGAGGCTATTAAAAGAGAGGGTACAATTCACTGACTGCTGAGATTCAAATAAATAACAAAATTAAACTTGTTAATAAAAAGAAAATCTTGTTCCTTGAAAATCTAGAGAAACTGTGTGTAAGAGAATATGGAATGATACAAGGAGGTATCACAAATGCCAAGTTCAAAGGAAGTATATTAAAGCAGCGTATGCTGAAAGAAGTTATTGTTAAATAAATATTTCTTATGCCCCTACTATGAGCAGATCCCTCTGCTGGGTGCTAAGAGGTGTACAAAATTAAATTAAACACAGATACTATTCTTAAGGAGCTTGTAATTTACCAGCTATAATGGTAAGACAGGGCAGACTATGATACATTCTGGAAGGATAAAGTTCCCAGGGGAAGTAAAGATGATGTGTATCCATTTCTATGGTTGGAAGAGATGATTAGAGAAACAATGCAAAGTAGCTTTTGAACTGGGCCCTTCACAACATCTGGACTTTTAAAGTGGAGATTATATATATACATATATGTACATTTGTGAGGGAGTGAAAGTAAGGGGTAAGGGTGACTTTGGAGAATGCTGAGTGGTTAAAGCAAAAACTTCTTGTGTGCTCACTTCTTTTGATTTTTCTAAAAGTGAAAGAAACAAGGGTCAGAGACACAGAGAGAGGGATGGAGGGAAAGAGGAGAAAGGAGGAAGGGGAAGAGAGGGAGGGAAAGGAAATTAGGAAAAAAAAGGATTGATCAGCATTACTCTTTGTTCTGAGCTTAGGTGACACACAATGTTACATTAATTTCAGGTGCATAACTTAGTGATTTGACGAGTTTACACATTATGCTATGTTCATCACAAGTGTAGCTACCATCTGTTCCATTACATCACTACTACAATATCAATGACTGTATTCCTTATGCTCTGCTTTTTATTTGCATAGCTTACTCATTCCATAACTGAACTGTGATTTACTCATTCCAAACTGAACTTATTCCCTCTCCCCCAAACTCCCATTCCCCTCCCCTCTGGCAACCATCAGTTTGTTCTCTATATTTATAGTTCTGATTCTGCTTTTTTTTAATTTATTTTTTTAGATTTAATTTATGAGTAGAATCATACGGTGTTTGTCTTTCTCAGTCTGACTTATTTTACTCAGCATAATACCCTCGAGGTCCATCCATGTTGTCTCAAATGGCATCATCTCATCCTTTCTTTATGACTGTGTAATATTCCAGTGTGTGTGTGTGCGCGTGTGTATCTGTGTGCGTGCGCACGCACGTGCACATGTGCACACACACACACACACACACATTTTTCTTATCCATATGTCTACTGGTGGACACTTAGGTTGCTTCCATGTCTTGGCTATTGTAAATAATGCTGCAATGAACACGGGGGTACATATATTTTTTTGAATTAGTGTTTTTGTTTTCTAACAGTGGAATTACTAGACCTTATGGTATTTCTATTGTTAATTTTTTGAGAAACCTCCATACTGTTTTCCATAGTGGCTGTATCAATTTACATTCCCACCAACAGTGCACAGCTGTTCCTTTTTCTCCATATCCTCACCAACAGTTGTTGTTTTTTGTCTTTTTGATTTTAGCCATTCTAACAGGTAATATCTCATTGTGGTTTTGATTTGCATTTCCCTGATGATTAGCGATGCTGAGCATCTTTTTATGTGTCTGTTGGCCATCCGTGTATCTTCTTTGGAAAAATGTCTATTCAGTAAACTGAGGGTTGATGGGGGGTGGGAGGGAGGGGAGGGTGGGTGATGGGCATTGAGGAGGGCACCTGTTGGGATGAGCACTGGGTGTTGTATGGAAACTAATTTGACAATAAATTTCATATTAAAAAAATGTCTATTCAGGTCCAGAAAATCCTAAATAATTCACCAAAAACTACTAGAAGTAATAAACAAATTCAGTAAGGTGGCAGTCTACAAAATTAGTACCAAGAAACTTGTGGCTTTTCCATACACTAGCAATGAAGTTGCAGAAAGAGAAATTTTAAAAACAACAGTATTTACAGTTGCAGTAAAAAGAATAAAATACCTGCGAATAAACTTAACCAAAGAGGTAAAAGACCTATATTCTGAAAACTATAAAAAAAATTGAAGATGACACAAACAAATGAAAAGATATTCCATGCTCATGGAATGGAAGAACAAATATTGTTAAAATGTCCATACTACCCAAAGCAATCTACAAATTCAATGCAATGTCTATTAAAATACCAACAGTATTTTTCACAGAACTAGAATGAATAATACTAAAATTTATATGTAATCACAGAAGACCCCAAATAGTCAAAGCAATCTTGAGGAAGAAGACCAAGCTGGAGGTATCACAATTCTAGATTTCAAGATATACTACACAAAGCTGTAGTAATCAAAACAACATAGTACCGGCACAAAAATAGACACATAGATCAGTGGAACAGAATAGAGACTCCAGAAATAAACTCACGATTATATGGTCAATTAATCTATGACAAAGAAGGCAAGAATATACAATGGGGAAAAAAAAAAACACTTTTTCAATAAACGGTGCTGGGAAAAGTGGACAGCTACATGTAAAAGAATGAAACCGGACTACTTTCTAGTATTATGCACGAAAGTAAAATGCATTAAAGACCTAAACAAGAGACCTGAAATCACAAGAATCCTAGAAGAGAACACAGGCAGTAACTTCTCTGACATCAGCCATAGCAATAATTTTCTAGATGAGTCTCCTAAGAGCAGGGAGATGAAAACAAAAATAAACTATTGGGACTACATCAAAATAAAAAGCTTTTGCACAGTGAAGGAAATCATCAACAAAACAAAAAGACAACCTACTGAATGGGAAAAGATATTTATAAATGATAAATCTGATCAGGGGTTAATATCCAAAATATATAAAGAACTTATACAAATGAACACCCAAAATACCAAACAATCCAATTTAAAAATGGGCAGAGAATCTGAATACTTATTTTTCCAAAGAAGACATATAGATAGCCAACAAATATATGAAAAGGAGTAAATATATGTTGAGGAGCAACAGTAAAGGGAAGACTGAGGAGGTCTGGGCACAGTGGGCAGGTTAGATGGACAGGACACATGGAGAAGATCAGAGCCATGGTCCAGGAAGAGGCACACAAGTCCTGAACAGAGCAGTGGCGCCATGGGTGTGTGGATATGACATAACTTAGATATTGTTGTTAAATTTATCATTGATGGGCAAGTCCTCAAAATAGCATGGCATACTCATTAATAACACATATAGATTCTATTTTTCTCTGTAAATTTGTATGCTCTCCATTCAATGACCATTTTTAGTTATAGTGGCATATCTGCCTCTGAGTAGTCACAGCCCTGTGACATCAGCAAACATGTGCTACATTTGTTAATCTCTAATCTATTTCCGTTGGCTCCAGTGACCAGCTCATGAGACTGAAAAAGTTTAAGAGTCTTTATTTGTAGTAAATGGCACAAGAAGACACTCATTAAGGAGAAACACAAACAAGGCACTAAATCCCCCTTTAAAATGAAATCCCTTTTGAAATTTTACTGAAAGGGGAGCACTTGGGTGGCTCAGTTGGTTAAGCATCCCATTCTTGATTTTGGTTCAGGTCATGAGGTAGCAGTTTGTGAGTTCAAGCCCTCCGTCGGGCTCTGTGCTGACAGTGCACAGCCTGCTTGGGATTCCCTTTCTGCCCCTCCACTGCTCACTTGCTCTTTCTCAAAATAAATATTTAAAAAAAAATTATTGAAAGGGGAAAATTCTAAATAGTCTACATCTTATAATTTATGTGCCAAAATGCCTTTGTGAAGGCAGTTGTGTAGGCCATGGAATCCAGTTTGCCAAAAAAAAAAAAAAAGGTAGTAAATTGTTCCTAACTAATCTCACAAAGCACATTTAATCCATACTGAAGTGAGGCTGTTTGCATTTATCATAGAAAAGGAATATTACTGAAATACTGGCAATGAAACAAAGTACAATTGCATTGAAGTGATTTTTTAAAAAATATTTTCAATATGAGATAAAACTGACTGTTCGTCCTCTCTCTGATCTACAAATATTTATAATACATTTCCTATGTGCAGAGGACTATAATGACAATTCAGGAAGGTATACAGTGGTTCCTGCCTTCAGTTAGTTTCCAACAGAACTGATGGAGGAGGGGGAGGTTCTACACAGCGCCTGCCAGACAATACGTGAGCCATGGATGATGGCGTCCCTGTCAGCATTAGCATCAGCAAGGAGACACTTCTGTGGAGACTCCTGCGTATCTGTAATGTACATAATCTTAAAACTACCCATGAGGCGCCTGGGTGGCGCAGTCGGTTAAGCGTCCGACTTCAGCCAGGTCACGATCTTGCGGTCCGTGAGTTCGAGCCCCGCGTCAGGCTCTGGGCTGATGGCTCGGAGCCTGGAGCCTGTTTCCAGTTCTGTGTCTCCCTCTCTCTCTGCCCCTCCCCCGTTCATGCTCTGTCTCTCTCTGTCCCAAAAATAAAATAAAAACGTTGAAAAAAAAATTAAAAAAAAAAAAACTACCCATGATGTGAGAAGGGAAATGAACAAGCAAAGACAGAAAGAAGGAGGTGAATTATTTCTGAGGTAACTGGGTGGGGAGGGGGAACAAATAAGTTTAAGGAAGGGGGCTAAGGACAATTTACATGTGAAGAAAAAAGGCTGTCTGATGGACAGTTAGTGAAAATGTGAGCAATGAGAAACAGAAGAGTCGTTTCTGGTCATTTGAAACAGGGGAAGGCTATATACACACCTGGTGGTTGCAGATCTGTGACACAAACATTGCTGCATTAAAAACCAAATGAGGTTTTGGTAAAACACACACACACACACACACACACACACACACACAGGCTAATCCTAAGTACTTTGTGCATAGTGATGGCTCACTAAATATCTACTGAATGAATGAACTCATGGATTAGTGTAGGATAATAATCATTTTTCCAATCTAGTATGACCTCCACCTTCTTCAATAACAATAATACCGTATTTGTAATACCAAGCATTGTGCTAGGTTTTATGTATATACACTGTCCCTAATATTCACAAAAACTTAACAGGTAAGATAACATATCACCAACTTAGAAATAAGGAAAATAGAAGTTGAAGGTGACAGAGAGCGGCAGAGCTGAGCTCCCATTCAAACCCAAACCTGCTTAGCTCCAAAACCAGTGCTCTTTTACCTGAAGACCGCCACTGTAGTGTGACATCTTAAACAGTTCCTGTGTGGTCTTTAAATGTTTCTCTGTGTGTGTGTGTGTGTGTGTGTGTGTGTGTGTGTGTTTATGTTTATTCATTTATTTTTGAGAGACAGAGAGAAAGAGAGCACGTGTGCACACAGGGAAGAGAGAGAGACAGAGAATCCAAAGCAGGCTCCATGCTATCAGCATGGAGCCCAACGTGAGGCTTGAGCTCATGAACCACAAGATCATGACCTGAGCCGAAACCAAGAGTCGGATGCTTAACGGATTGAGCCACCCAGGCGCCCCATCCTGTGTGGTCTTAAAGAATCTGCCTGAATGGTTTAGACATTCATTGACTTACCTTATCTTTTTCCTACTTGATTTGATCTCCTTGAAGGGCTATGACTTATTGTTACCATGCTCACATGCCTGTCACATATTAAATGCTCAATAAACATTCACAAAATACATGGCAAAAAAAAATCTTCACTTAGTTCAGTATTTCTAAAATTCAGAGCCATTTTATACTTACAGGCTTCAACAGTCATAAAATAATCATGCTAATATGTGGAGCTTTTTCTACATTAACCCCAAGGAGTGAAAACATTCCAGTTTTTGAAAAAGCTACTTTTCCATTTTTAATCCACGTTTTCACTTTCCTAAAAACACAGTGATAACTTTTCTATTCTAAAGTTAGGTTACACAAATTATTTGTACTATTACAGGCCCTCCAGATAGTGCCCTTGATTTTGCAATGCTCTCCCAGTAGTCCCATTACATCCTTTATGGGGTGATCCCCATTTCCACTCATGGCTTTAATCACCACCTATGTGCTGATATCCATAAATTCAGTTCTCACCTGTGGCACTGGCTGCTATGTGCTCACCAAACCTTGTTTCCCCTTCGCCCCAGGCACAGAGCCAGACCACGTTTCCCATTCTCTTTTATGGGTGAGTAGAACTGTGGTAAATAAGTTTTGTCAATGGAATGGGGGTGGGGGAACGTATGCCATTTCCAGGTCGGGCACCTATGTCCCTATGCAACCCTCCTCATCCTCTCCCTCTGCCAGCATAGACCAGGATAAGGCCCAGAGTCAGAGAGCCACCTGAGGGACAAAGCCTGGGCCCTGGATGAGTGTGTGGAGCAGAGCACCCCACCCTCAACCCACATGAGACTATGACATAAGCAAGAAAAACTTCCTTTGGCAAAATATTGCAGGAAAGAGATGAGCACAGGAGAGAACTGATGAATTTTCAAGGAGTAATGAAGAGAATACACAGCTCAGAAATGTGAAGTTTTGAAAGGTTGGAAAACACAACTGCTTCTAGACCTCAGAGAGTAAGAGCAAGAAAGGGCTTTGAACAACAGAGCCCCAGTAAATTTTCCTAGGTGTACAAAATGACCCAGGTTAAGGGTGAAACCTTCAGTTTAGATGCCCTGAAGGCAGACAACATTAGGGTGAATAAAAGATGAATGGAAGCCACACTCATGCTCACAGTAATACTGTTCTCAATGGCCCAGAGGTGGAAGCAACCCCAGGGAACATGGATGCACAAATAAACCAAAGTGATGTACGTATACCTATACATACATGCACAATGAAATATTATTCAATCTGGAAAAGAAAGGAAATCTGCTACTCACTACAACAGGGACGAACCTTGAGGACACTATACTAAGTGAACTAAGTCAGTCACAAAAGATAAATGTGATATGAATCTACTTATATGGGATTTCTAGAGCAGTCAAACTTACAGCCACAGAAAGTAAAATGGTGCTTTCCGGGGATGGGGGAGAAGGGAAAATGGGGAGTTGTTGTTTAACAGGTACAGAGTTCTAGTTCTGCAAGATGAAAAGGGTTCTGAAGATTAGTTGTACAACAAGGTGATATGGATATACTTAACATCACTGAACTGTACAATTAGAAATAATTAGGATGGTTTTATGTTATGATTTTTATTTACCACAATAAAAAAAAAAAAAAGGAGACTACAATGGACTGAATGTTTGCGATTCCCCCAAATCCATATGTTGAAGCCCTAACCAGCAATGTGATAATATTATGAGTTGGGGCCTTAAGGAGGTAATTAGGTAAGATGAGCTCAGGAAGGTAGTGCTCCCATAAGGGAATGAATGTCCTCGTGTGAAGAGGAGGAGCTCTCTTCGTGCTCTCTCTCGTGCTCTCTCTCTCTCTCTTTCCCACAGACACATACCTGAACACACACACACACACCAAGTAAAGACAGCAAGAAGGCAGCTGTTTACAAGCCAAGAAGAGGGTCCTCACTAGGAACTGAATCTGTAAGCACCTTGATCTTGAACTTTCCAGTTTCCAGAACTGTGAGAAATACATGTCTGCTGTGTAAGCCACCAGTAAATGGTATTTTGTTATAGCAGCCCTCACTAAGACAAAGGCAAAGAAGGAAAGAAAACAAAAACCCAGCAAACCAGACTTGAGATATCCATGAAGAAAAGAACTCTGGATACCAGCACAGGCATTTGACTGGAAGCAAAGGGATGAGAGGCCTATGATTCCAGGAGATCCATGCTGCCAAAGAAACATAACCTCGCTCTAAAGAAAGCCTTCGTTGCTTTCAGGTTGTAAAACAACCTGTGGCGGTCATGACACCAAAAGCACAAGCAAAAAAAGACAGACGAAATGGACTTCATCAAAATTAACAACTTTGTGCTTCAAGGAATGCCATCAAAGAAGTGAAAAAAAACCTCACAGAATGAAATTATTTGCATATCATGTAGCTGAGAAAGGACTTTATCCAAAAAACAAAAATAACTCTTAAAACTCAACAATAAAAAGGCACAAAATCCAGTTAAAAAATGGGCAAAGGATTTGAATAGATGTTGCTCCAATGACGATACACAGATGACCAATAAGCACACGAAAAGATGCTCAGTATCATCAGTCATTAAGGAAATGCGAATCAAGACCACAGGCAAGATACGAAAGACACACTAGAACTGTTATCATCACAGACAACTACAAGTATTGGCAAGGATACAGAGACACTGGAACTCACCTACACTGCTTGAGGGACTGTACAATGGTACAGTGGCATTGCAAGGGTTTGACGGTTCCTTAAAAAGTTAAATACTGTTAACATATGACCAAGTGATCTCTCCTATTACATACCCAAGAGCAATGAAAACATATATCCACACAAAAACTTGTATGTGAATCTTCTTAGTAGCATTGTTCATAATAACCAAAAAGTGGAAAGCCCAAATTTCTATCAATTGATAAATGGATAAACAAACTGTGGTATATTCACATAATGGAATACTATTTGGCCATGAATAGAAAGCTATTGGTGGTATATGCCACAGCGTGGATGAAACTAGGGAACATTATGCCAGTGAGAACACTTGAGGACCAGTCCCAAAGGCTAAAGAGCTCTGTGATGGAAGGGGCCGGGGTCCTTGAATGATTTCATGGGCTAGAACAACTCCTCTTCCACACATTGATGAGCAAGACACAACCTTAGATTGTGTTAAGCCACTGTTTGCTATAGCAGTTAGCCTCCCCTGAGTGATATCCAGCAAATCTCTCTAATGAGCTCTAGATCCTTTGGCTATAGCAAAAACTACTCCAATGTTTGAGTGGTTTCCTCACGCAAAGAATCAGGCCAAAAAATTGCCTGTGATGTCATACTCACATATCTGTTTCTAGATTATCGAACACTTTCAGAATAGGGCCCCAATTAAAAAAAACAACAACTATTTAGCACCCAAAAAGTGGGGTAAAAAGCCTCACAAAACTATACAAAACAAAAATATATTAATGATATTCTCACAATCCATGAATACGTATTACAAAACTATTAAAAAATAAGACTGATAAAGTTGACAAATCACCTTTTACTGCAGATTGATTCAATGAAGGGTAACAAGAGACAAGACACAAGCCAGGGCAGCCCATACGGAACATCTAGAAAGAACAGAAACTCTCAGAGTGCATGGCATGAACTTACATTTTCACACCCTGGTGGCATACTTGGATGGCTGTAAGGAATACGTCTCATCCTGTTCCAGAGCCTCCTCAGCACCCCCAGGAGTCAGAGCCATCTCAGTGGGGTTGGGGGAAGGATTTGTTCCCTGTCTCCTCGCCTTAACCTGAGGCTAATCTGAGGAGGATGTCACCAGAGATGCAGCTTCACAAGATCTGGAGGAAGGGACAGACAGGTTGTCTGGTGTGCAGAGAATCTTACCTGGGAGCAGTGGTTCCTAAGTCTGGCTCATTAATGAGGGCCACGGTTGGTTGTAATAACAGAGATCCCCAGGTCCCACCTCTGAGATTCTGACTGGTAGGCCTGGTGTGGGCTAGAAAACTGAACATCAGTCGAGTGACTGGTGCTGTGGCTCTTCCATGGCTGTTAGAATCACATGGACAATAAATGACTACTTGTCTGTCTCGCTGCAAAGTCTGAGTATCTTGGGACGCCTGGGTGGCTTAGTCGGTTAGGCATCCAACTTCATTCAGCTCAGGTCATGATCTCGTGGTTCGTGAGTTCGAGCCCAGTGTCGGGCTCTGTGCTAACAGCTCAGAGCCTGGAGCCTGCTTCCGATTCTGTCTTTCCCTCTCTCTCTGCCCCTTCCCCTGCTTGTGCTCTGTCTCTGTCTCTCAAAAATAAATAAATAAACATAAAAAAAAAAAAGTTCTGAGCATCTTGAGAACAAATGCCTTGCCTTTTCATCTTTGTGGTGTGAGTAGCAGACAGCAAGACGATGTTTAGTGCTCAAGACAGGTTTATTGAGCAAAATGATAAATTGCCATCATGCTTGTTTTTACTTTTTAATCATTTTTTATTTCTTTAAAGATTTTTAAAAATATTTTTTATTTATTTTGAGAGAGTGAGAGCATAAGTGGGAGAGGGGCAGAGAGAGAATCCCAAGCTGGCTCCACACTGTCAGTGCAGAGCCCAATGTGGGGCTCAGACTTATAAACCACAAGATCATGATTTGAGCCAAAATTAAGAGTCGGACGCGCAAGTGACTAACCACCCAGGTGCTCCCATCGTGCTTGTTTTTGAAATTTAGATTGTGCTTCCTACCTAGACTTCTGAGTATAATTTAGTAGCACCAAATATATAATTGCAACATCAAATTTTCTCCTACAATGCTATTTCTCAGCAAATAGCAAAAGTATCCTTTATTACTTAAGAGTCAACTGATACCCTGCCTTTGAACTCTAACTCTGTGCAGTGTATACAAAGTGACATGTTTCTTATTTTTTTTTTAACATTTGTTTTATTTTTGAGAGAGAGACAGAGCACAAGCAGAGGGAAGGGCAGAGAGAGAGGGAGACACAGAATCCAAAGCAGTCTCCGGGCTCTGAGCTGTAAGCACAGAGCCTGACACGGGGCTTGAACTCATGAACTGTGACATCATGACCTGAGCCAAAGTCGGATGCTTAACCGACAGAGCCAGCCAGGTGCCCCCAGAGTGACACATTTAAAAACACACACACAAACTCTGAGAAATTCCCTGCAGCCTTGGGGCCAGCCAGATATTGTGATTCAATGATTCATACTATATCCTTAAGCTATAATTCAAATTAAAAAATCCTTCACAAAGCAATCAGACTTTAGTCACTTGAAATGAGAGAGAAAACAAAAGAACACACAATTAAGAATTCCTAAAAATGACACTGTAAAGTGTTAAACATCTTAAAGAAAAACTTGAAGTGTTCTTAGAGAAAGAGCCCAGAACGTCTGGATGATGACGGCCTTTGTATTGCTGGCCAAATTAAGATGGCTTTGAAATGAGGAGTGAGGAGTAGGTAAGGTGTTTTAAGGGGAAAATTCAGAGTACCTTTATTTTACTTTGGTAGAATACATGATTAAGTATTCCCTTTTCATACTTAACCCTTCTGATCTGCTTACTGATTAACAACTTGATGCGCTTTATGTCTCTGGAGACATTTTCTCAAGAGTTCTGGATTTGGCAAATAACTGTATACTTTGCATTAGGAAGATTAACAGCCTCCTAATTAGGGACAGAATGAACTTAGGATTCTGAAAACTGTTACCCAAAAAATTTGATGAGCTACTGTTGGAGACAGACCCAACTCTTTCTTGAACAGTAGAGTGACACACAGAGAAAGTGCCATGAAAAATGAACACGAGCTATGGTGGAACTTAAAGATGTTTTTGTTGTTCCCACTACCAAGCAGATGATCTGTAAAAACTGTGCCCTGAAGGCACACTGAACAGCCATCCCAAGAGCAAAACCAACATGTACTATTCTTGCACTGTTCTACAAGTGATATTATGTCAAAATAAAAATATTTTAAATGTAAAAGGACAACTCCTCCAGATGGAGGGAGAAAAATATCACAGAATTGGTGGTAGATGTGGTCTGGGGAGAAACCGTAAAAACTACTGCAGAGCCTGACCAGGAGTGACTCAGTGCTGTCTTGATAAACCCCTGCCATCCTTTTTGTTCATCTCTTTGAAACCCACTGAGCTCAAGACTTTTCTCATCAAGAGCCACCTGCTATTTAGATTGATTCATCAGGCTATTCTGTCTGTCTAAACTATTGCTCCTCAGCACGGACAAATCCACAAGCACGGACGACTGTTGTATTGCTTACGTGATTCTTTCATCCTCGTTATAGTGCCGGGCAGGCCAACCACTGGAACATCCACCAAGCAGGTAACTCCACAATCTCCTCTTTGTAAACTGCCACGTGGGAACAGCGGACTGGACCAGAGACTGGAAACTGACTAAGGGCAGTCACTCATAAACCAGCCAGAGACATCTGAGCTGCTGTTGCATAAATCTACTTGGGACAATCTAATTGGCCCTCCTTTAAGGGTATCTGAAATGGACACAAGAGGGAGAACTGAACTACTTCTACAGAGAGCTGCACGAATCTGAAAGACCCACAAATACATATTCACACAAACAGTCACAGGAAAGCACCTGAGTCGTAGTAATGGGAGAGCAGGAGTGGCTGCTATTTTATATCTACTTGAAGCAAACTTCCATTCTGCAAATTATGTTCCAGTCACCAAAAGAAGCAACTTCTTTTTTTCTGTTCCTCAGTTTCTGCATTTGTAAAAATGGGGTTATAATAATTGCGGTCTGCTATCAACTATTCTGAGAAATAAATGGGTTATTACATGTGCAAGATTTAGAATAGAACCTGGCACCTAATAAGTACTAGATAAATACAGATAGCCCTTATTATCTAAACTCCTGCTTTCTGTAAGGAAATTTGAATATATCAAGATATATGTTCCTAGGAACTTGAATATATTAAGATGAATTTTCTGATACATTCCTTGCTATCCAAATTCAGGAACAAAATAGATTTATCTAGAGAGAGATACTTGCATTACTTGTTATAGTTAAGTACCTCATCATGTGCAGGACACTACGCTGTGTGATTTACATGTAAGAGTAAACTAACCCCCCTTTTTTTTTTTTTACAAATTAATTTTTTTTAACCTTTATTTATTTTTGAGACAGAGAGAGACACAGCATGAACAGGGGAGGGGCAGAGAGAGAGGGAGACAGAGAACCTGAAACAGGCTCCAGGCTCTGAGCAGTCAGCACAGAGCCCGACACGGGGCTCAAACTCACGGACCATGAGATCATGACCTGAGCCGAAGTCGGACGCTTAACCGACCAAGCCACCTAGGCCCCCAAACTAACCCTTTTTTAATTGAATTATATTTAACATGTAACATTGTATAAATCTAAGCTATATAGCATGTTGATTGGATATTTATATATATGGTAACATGGTTGCCATCGAAGTGAAAACTAACACTTGTATCATGTTACGGAATTACCATTTCTATTTCATTTTATTTTATTTTATTTTATTTATTTATTTATTTATTTATTTTAATTTTTTTTTTCTTTTTTTTTTTTAATTTTTTTTTTCAACGTTTATTTATTTTTGGGACAGAGAGAGACAGAGCATGAACGGGGGAGGGGCAGAGAGAGAGGGAGACACAGAATTGGAAACAGGCTCCAGGCTCCGAGCCATCAGCCCAGAGCCTGACGCGGGGCTCGAACTCACGGA
Organism: Prionailurus bengalensis; assembly: GCF_016509475.1. Classification (NCBI taxonomy): domain Eukaryota; kingdom Metazoa; phylum Chordata; class Mammalia; order Carnivora; family Felidae; genus Prionailurus; species Prionailurus bengalensis. Next base: position 107,128,416 of record NC_057349.1, read on the forward strand.
CTGCGAGATCGTGACCTGGCTGAAGTCGGATGCTTAACCGACTGCGCCACCCAGGCGCCCCTAAAATTTTTTTTTCAACGTTTTTAATTTATTTTTGGGACAGAGAGAGACAGAGCATGAACGGGGGAGGGGCAGAGAGAGAGGGAGACACAGAATCGGAAACAGGCTCCAGGCTCCGAGCCATCAGCCCAGAGCCTGACGCGGGGCTCGAACTCACGGACCGCGAGATCGTGACCTGGCTGAAGTCGGACGCTTTACCGACTGCGCCACCCAGGCGCCCCTACCATTTCTTTTTTATAGTGGGAGTGATTAAGATCTAGTCTTTTAGCATGTTTGATTATAATATTGTTGTCTACATTCACTATGCAATCATCAGATCTCCAGGTCTAGTCTACTAGCTGCATGTTTGTACCCTTAAAAAATATCTTTTCCTTCTCCCTCAACCTCCAGGCCCTGGCAACCACTATTTTACTCTCTGTTTTTATAAGAGTTTGACTCTTAAAAAATTTTTTTTCTTTAGTGTTTACTTATTTTTTTAGAGGGAGGGACAGAACGTGAGCAAGGGAGGGGCAGAGAGAGAGAGAGAGAGAGAGAGAGAGAGAGAGAATCTGGAACAGGCTCCAGGCTCTGAGCTGTCAGCACAGAGCCCAACGCGGGGCTCGAACTTAGGAACAGCGAGATCATGACCTGAGCTAAAGTCAGACACTTAATCGACTGAGCCACCCAGGTGCTCCTGAGTTTGGCTCTTTTAGATGCTATATATAAGTGATATCATACAGCATTTGCCTTTCTGTCTGACTTATTTTACTTAGCATAATGTCCTCACAAGGTCCGTCCTTGTTATAAATGGCAGATTTTCTTCTTTCTCAGGCTGAATGTATTCCATTGTATATACACATACCACATCTTCTTTATTAATTCATTTGTTGACAGGCACTTAGGTTGTTGCCATATCTTGGCTGTTGTGACTAATGCTGCAGTAAACATGGGAGTACAGGATATCTCGGTATCCTGTTTTCATTTCCTCTGGTGTATACCCAGAAATGGGATTCCTGAATCATATGGCAGTTCTTTTTTAATTGTTTGAGCAATCTCCATGCTATTTTCCATAGTGGCTGAACCAATAATACATTCCTATCAACAGTGCACAAGGGTTTCCTTTTTTCCACATCTTTATCAGCACTTGTTATCTCGTCTTCATGATGATGGTCATTTTAAAAGATGTGAGATGGTATCTCACTGTGGTTTTGATTTGTATTTCCCTGATGATTAGTGATGTTGAGCATCTTTTCATGTGTCTGTTGGCCATCTGTATGTCTTCTTCGGGAAAATGTCCATTTAGTTCTCTACCCATTTGTTAATCAGATTTTGTTGTATGAGTCCTGTATATATTTTGGATATTAACCCCTTATCCAACATATGGTTGGCAAATATTTTCTATTATGCAGGCTGCCTTGTTAAAATTAAAAAAGTTATTATTTTAGAAAGAGAGAGCGCGCAAGCAGGGGAGAGGGGCAGAGGCAGAGAGAGAGAATCCCAAGCAGTCTCCATGCTCAGTGCAGAGCCACATGTGGCGCTTGAACCCACGACCTGGGCATCATGACCTGAGCCAAAATCAAGAGTCGGACACTCAATTGACTGAGCCACTCAGGCGCCCCTCTAGGACTGCCTTTTGAAGATATTGTTGCAGCAAGACACATTCTACATGGTTGAACCGGAGGCAGGCACGCAATCCCAGACCAAGTAGAAGCACGTGCTCCTCTTTGAGCAAACTGTCACCTTTAGCAAACTACTCAGGAAGGGGTCCTTCACCCTGAACTTCATGTTCAAAAGGAGCATGAAGATGAATTACTTGGCCCTGGAGGAGAACACAGACAATGACCCCAGCAACTCTTCACTCATGAACAGGGAGACTTCTGAGCAGATCATTCTGCAAGCCGCCAACACGGACATCCAGCAAGCCCGGACACAGGACACCAATCAAGTCTTAGAAACACAGTGAGACTCCTTAAATGCTGCAGTGGGACCTCATTCATCAAAGATTACTATGTGCTAAAGGAGAATGAAATCTTTGTGAACCAAGGTGAGGTGGTCCAGGTCCTCACGGTCAACAAGCAGGACATGTGTCTCACGTTATCAGCCTGCCAGCAACCATCCTTCCACAGCTGAGGGCTGGGTTCTAGGCAGCATGCTGGTGTCCCTCACCAAAGCCAGGCTGGAAGCAGAAAATAGTGACAGGAGCATTAAATAAGTGCCTCATTGGCTTCCCCAGAAGAGGAGTGTGTGGATTTAGAAAAGTGAAAAACAAACAACACGAAAGCATAAACACATGGTAAGGAATTACCATGCTGCCTAATCTCAACGGTGCCACTGGAACCGATGTTTTGAGTGTTGGAACCACATGCAGCACGTCATCCAGGGTGGACCTTTCCGATTTTGTGGTTGTTGGTAGTGGTGGTTTCTCCTTCCTCTTTTCCCCCCTACCTCATTAAGAAACCTCCTGAAACCCTAGGTGATGCAAGGCCTGCCTTCTGTTGTTCTACTGACTGACCGCAGGATTCACTGAACTGGACTTCTATTTTTATTGTTAACAAGTTACATACACACACACACACACACACACACACACACACACACACACGAAGATGATTTTTTTCCCCCTTCAAAACAAAGAGTTTAGACAACAACTAAAGAAGTAAAATGAATCATACAGCATTAAGCATCAGTATAAGCATTTACATGGGAGAATTAAATAAAGTGCAACCACTAAGGAGAGCTGAACAAGTCTGAAAGACCCACAGACACACACACACAAATCAGTCAGAGAAAGTATCTGAGTCACAATGATGGGAGAGCAAGTTTGAAGGTGAATACACTTCTGATGCTGAGGCGGAAATGAAACAATACAGCTGCTATTTTAGATCTACTTTGAACAAACACCCATTTTCCAAATTATGCTCCAGTCATCAAAAGATGCAGCTTTTGCCATCCCGGGCACCCTAGCAGGCCTAGCTTAAGGTGCCCTTCAGGTAACGTGAGCTTTTCTCATTATAGCTTTAAAAGGCCTTTACAGTTATCATCCACCCTGCAGCAATCGAGGTTTCATCCTGGAGCACAATCATGTTCTGGCTCACTGATCAAAGTCCCTGGACACATGCAGGAGCCAGGTGATGATGGTGACAATAGTCCATATTCATTTATCACAACTTCAAAATCCAAAAAGTTCTGAAGAAGCGAGTTGTTAATTGTTAATGAAATTCTTAATAGTTAATTTGGCAGGAAAGTCTGACCTGAATTGATGTGTCTTTATTCCATTTAGTGTTAAGTTTTATAGCTTCACTGCAATACGATTAAAATGTTTGATTACAGGTGCTGTCGCAGGCACTGCTGGTAGCTTTCATAATATAGGACATATGCACTGTATTACTTTCCTAAAATGAAAACCAAAAAATCTGCATTCCAACATGTATTTGGCCTCAGGGGTTTCTAAAAAGAATTGTAGGCCTATAACAGTAACACTTAACTAGCATTTATTATATGTCAGGTTATATCATAAGCACTTTATATGGATTAACTCATTCATTTTCATAGTAGCCCTATGAAATGGAGTGATTCTCACCATCTTACCAGTGAGAAAGCCAAGGCACAGAAAAGTCCAGTAAAATGCCAGTAATTAGCTAGTAGGTATTGGAGCTGGAACCTCAACCCAGCCAGATTAGCTGTGGAATTCTTTTCTTATTATAATTCTTTCAATACCCAATGCATTCTTGTGGTCACTAAAAAAAAAAAAAAAAAAAAGGTGGAGCTCTTGATGCAGTTTCCTGAACTTGTTCCACATCTAGCACAGATCATGTTCAATATTCCATGATATAACGTGAAGCCACATTTTATACATGTACACATTCTGCAACAAACCAGCCAGCAGCTGAATTCATTTGTTGGCTTAGGTTTACAGTACCTCACAGGTGGTACCTTGAACGTTATCCATTTACTCATTAGATGCTTGAATTCCTTACACAAATGTTTCCTCGTCTACTTTGAAGGCCCCTACAACCATGCAGGCAGTCTACCTGACAGTTCAAACCTCTAAGAAGTCTTCCTTGTACTGATTCTAAATATGCTTCCCTGAACTTTCTAGCCATTGATTCTAAAGGATACAGAAAAGTTTAATTCCATTTCTATATATTTGATCCTTTAAAAATAATTGTAGGTAACTATTTCTCCAATTACTCTTTCTAGAAATGGTTCAAAGAAAACATGGGTAATGTTTTAAAAATACAGAGAAGTTGGTATGGTAAGTTAAACAACAAGAAAGAATAACTTAAAAGTAAAACGTTGATGGCATGCCTGGGTGGCTCAGTCAATTAAGCGTCCAACTCTTGGTTTCAGCTCAGGTCATGATCTCATGGTTCCTGGGTTTGAGCCCTGCATTGGGCTCTGAGCTGACAGTGTGGAGCCTGCTTGGAATTCTCTCTCTCCTTTTCTCTCTGTCCCTCCTCTGCTCATGCTCTCTCTCTCTCTCTCTCTCTCTCTCTCTCTCTCTCTCAAAATAAACATAAAATAAAATAAAATAAAATAAAATAAAATAAAATAAAATAAAATGTTGATTTCTAGGTTTCCAGAGGATAATGGCAGCTGCTTATATCCAAATCTCTCCACATATCCTTCAGAGATGTTACAGATAAACAAGGAGAGCAAATAAACCCATAAAACAAAACTAAAAAATAAAAGTGAGAGAGAATAGTACAAACTTCAATTTACATGGAAATCAACAAATAGACATTAGGAACCAGCAAAACTGATTTAGAGCCCACAATGGAATGGAAAGATCAGTGGAGACTAAGTGAAAAGGAGAAGAGACCAATGGGTTCCTCACGATGGTAGAACATAGACAAAATCACCCTTAGAAGGGGAGAGTCCCACATGGAGTGGGGAAACATTGAGAAAAAGTTTGAGACCTTGTGGATCAAAACACTCACTACTGGGGAACAGAAAGAGTGACTTGAAAGTTCTTGAGACCTTCTTGGGAAGGGTCCTGGACTAGATGAAGGTGACCAGCAAGGGGCAGGAATCCCTTGGAGTCTTGGTGATCAGAGTAAGGGGGAGACAAGCAGTGGATATTAAAGATCCTACTAAACACATAAGAAACACAAAATCAGAAGACACAGCAACCACCCTCCCCTTAACCTTTAGAAAAAACACTATCTGTTAAGTAATATGCACTCAGCTAACACTACTCTGAACTAAAAACTAGTACACCATCCAAGCTTCTCACCATCACAACAGAGTAACTATTATTGATTTAGTGAAGGATAAGATATTTTATTTTCTTCTTCTTTTTAATTTAAATTCAAGTTAGTTAACATACAGTGTAGTCTTGGTTTCAGGAGTAGAACCCAGTGGTTCATCTCTTACATATGACACCCAGCGCTCATCCCTAAAAGTGCCCTCCTTAATGCCCATCATTCATTTAGCCCATCTCCCCACCCAACACCCCACCAGCAACCCTCAGTTTGTTCTCTGTATTTAAGAGTACCTTAGGGTTTGCCTCCCTCTGTTTTTTTTTTTTTTTGGTCTTATTTTTCCTTCCCTTCCCCTATGTTCATCTCTTGTGTTTCTTAAATTCCACATATGTGTGAAATCATACATTTGTCTTTGTTTGACTGACTTGCATCACTTAGCATAATACATTCTGCTTCCATCCACGTTGTTGCAAATGGCAAGATTTCATTTTTTTTTTTGACTGTCAAGTAGTTTTCTATTGTATGTTTATAAATCACATCTTCTTTATCCATTCATCAGTTGATGGGCATTTGGGATCTTTCCATAATTTGGCTATTGTTGATAGTGCTGCTATAAACATTGGGGTGCATGTGCCCCTTCGAATCAGCACTCCTATATCCTCTGGATAAATACTTAACAGTGCAATTGCTGGGTTTCAGGGTAGTTCTATTTTTAATTTTTTGAGGAACCTCCATTCTCGTTTCCAGAGTAGCTACACCAGCTTGCATTCCCACCAGCAGTGCAAAAATGTTCCCCTCTCTCTGCATCCTTGTCAACATCTGTTGTTTCCTGAGTTGTTAATTTTAGCCATTCTGAGAGGTCTGAGGTGGCATCTCATTGTGATTTTGATTTGTACTTCCCTGATTATGAGTGATGTTGAGCAAAAGATAAGACATTTTAAGATTAGTGGAAACATATGCAACATCCATACAAAACTACAATAAAATCCTTTATCCAATCTCTTGCCATAAAACCCACAAAGCAAAATAAATCTGTATATAATATGCTCACTTGAATTATATATCCTTAAACAAATATTTGCATATATAAAAAAACTCTCCAAATCAGAAATTCAAAAACTCAAAACATAAACGTACAAAAAAGAAGATGTATATCCAGAGATAACTCAGGGAAGAAAAGGAGGAGAGAGAGGAAAACAAAATAATTTTTGAAATGAACATTCAAATCTGAGATGCCAAACAGACAAGACACGGGGCTAGAAATATAAATAAGGGTGCTAAGAAGAGGAATAAAAACACCATGAGAATAAAAACAAAATACAAAACAGCTAAAAAAGTTTAAGACAAAAACTGGTTGCTACAGAATCTAGGCAAAGAAGACCTAAACTACATGTAGCTAGAATTTCTGAAAAATAAAAACAAAGGACAGATATATAAAACTATCATTCAGGAAAAATTTTCAGAAAGAAAAGAATTCTATATTTCAAAGGACTCACTAACATCTAGACAAATGGACTAGGAATAATCAAATGAGACACAGCCTAGTAAAACTATTGCAATTAAAACAAAAGAAAAAAAATCCTTCTGGGCCTTTAGGTGAGAAAATCAAATTGCCTATAAAGTAAAAGATACCAAAATGGCATCAAATTTGTTAACAGCAACACACAAAGCAAAAATGTAGGAAAGAAAGTGTAAAGCTAGGTCTTTATATCCAGCCAAACTGTTTTCAAGTATTAAAGCTATGAAAAATAGTTTGAAACCTGCATAGATTCAGTACAGCACTCAGGAGCCCTTTCCAAGAAATCTGTTAAGGGGATGAGTTTCATTCAAGCAAGAAATGTTGGCGATACTCTGGCAAAAGGACTGATGGTTAAGCAATAAATACATTTAATATTAGATCAAAGACGAAAGCATTGGGAGGGATAAAAGTAGAAAATAATGTGTTATCTGTACTGTACAAAGTATTCTGTACAAAGTATAAATAACACGACCGTTTTTTTTTAATAGTAAAGAGAAGGGAGTGGGGGGGGGAGTAGAATAAGCTCATTGGTTACCACATGGGTAATAGAGTCAAAGGTATTACTTACACCTCCCAACTGAAAATAAAGGAGCTATAGGCATTATAAAAGGTATTTTTTATTTATTTTTTATTTTTTTAATTTTTTAATGTTTATTTATTTTTGAGAGAGAGAGAGAGAGAGAGAGAGAGAGAGAGAGAGTGAGTGAGCAGGGGAGGGGCAGAGAGAAAGGGGGACACAGAATCTGAAGCAGGCTCCGGGCTCTGAGCTGTCAGCACAGCACCCGATGTGGGGCTCAAACCCACAAACTGTGTGGTCATGACCTGAGCCGAAGTTGGATGCTTAACTGACTGAGCCACCCAGGTGCCCCAAAAAGGTATTTTTAAAAGTAAGTCCTACAACAGGTGTTGGCAAACTTTAGGCGACAGGTTAAGTCCAATTCACCTGCTTTTGTAAATAAAGTTTTTTGTTTTTTTTTTTTTAATTTTTTTTTCTTAAGTTTATTTATTTTTGAGACAGAGAGAGACAGAGCATGAACGGGGGAGGGTCAGAGAGAGAGGGAGACACAGAATCGGAAACAGGCTCCAGGCTCTGAGCGGTCAGCACAGAGCCCGATGCAGGGCTCGAACTCGCGGACCGCGAGATCGTGACCTGAGCCGAAGTCGGACGCTTAACCGACTGAGCCACCCAGGCGCCCCATTTTGTAAATAAAGTTTCAATGGGACACAGCCACATACATCCAGTTACATATTGTCTATGACTTTTGTTCTGTCTACATCATAGACAGTAATGTAGTCAAATTATCCAAATCAACAGAAGTGAGTAGTTGTAAGAGATAGTATGGCCCTTAAAGTCTTAAATATTTATATCTGGGTCTTTATAGAAAAGTTTGCCAATGCCTACTATATAACAAAAATACAAACCTTCCTAAATGCCAAACATATAGAAAAGGAAACATAGTAAAATTTTCAAAAATGAAACAGTTGACACCATTCATATAGGTAATACCAATAAATATAAATGTGCTTAATTCACACATTAAAAGAAAGAGATTTTTCAGGTCATTCATAAAGCAAAATAAAATAAAACCAACTGTATGCTCTATCTAAAAGAACAAACTGAGGCACCTTTTTTTGCCCACAGGTCCTGTTCCTATGATATAATGAAAGCATTTTATTTTATTTTATTTTATTTTATTTTATTTTATTTTATTTTATTTTATTTTATTATTTATTTATTTTTAATGTTTATTTATTTTTGAGAGGCAGAAAGAGATCGAGTGCAAGTGGGAGAAGGACATAGAAAGAGAGAGAGGGAGACATAGAATCCCAAGCAGGCTCCAGGCTCTGAGCTGTCAGCATACAGCCCGACAGAGGGCCCAAACCCACAAACCATGAGATCATGACCTGAGCTGAAGTCAGATGCTCATACGACTGAGCCACCCAGGCGCCCCAAAAGCATTTGAAAAATAAAAATACTAGGGGGTTGCTGGGTGGTTTAGTCAGTTGAGTATCCAACCCTTGATTTCGGTTCAGATCATGATCTCATGGGTCATTAGATCAAGGCCCACATCAGGCTCTCCACAGAGCCTGCTTAGGATTTTCTGTCTCCCTTTTTCTCTGACCCTCCCTGCTCCCATGCACTTGCATTTTCTCTCTCTCTCTCTCTCAAAACAAATAAAAAAAAAATTCAAAAATGTAAAAAAAAACCTGAACTCTTAAGATTAAACATGAAGGATTGAAGAAAGATGTATTAGGCAAATACAAATAATATGAAACCAGGAGTTATGATCTGGATACTAGGCAAGGCAACATTCAGATCAGAAAGCTTTAAGACAGAGAAATATAAATGCCAAACCCACAGCAACTATGACCACACAAAGAAAGGAATTAATTCAAATAACCTCTGAATATGCACTCTGACCATATATGGCCTTAGTGAAATATATTCTAAGCACACACACACACACACACACACACACACACACACACAAAATACAAACCAAACAAACTGCAAAGAAGGCTTGAATATCACTAAATTTTTTGGTTGTTTTTTTTTTCTTTTTTTTCTTTTTTTTTTTTTTTTTTTTGGTGGTTGTTACTGGCAACAGTGTTGGTATAGTAATTCTGAAACTATTTTTGCAGACTCAACTGAGTTCAGGAATACAAGGAGATTTGTGAACACTTTCATATACATAGGAAATAAAATAATTTTGGAAAGTCACAAGTATCTTCTAGCCCTGGCCTAACAGGAGTGGCTAGAAAACACAGTTTTTTAAAAAGTACACAAATAGTTGCACAGTAATCTGAATCTACTTAATATTTAACTGTATGCTTAAAAATGGTTAAGATGGAAAGTTTCATGTTATGTATATTTTACTATGTGGCAGGCACTAAGTCAGGATGTTGATATATATCAGCCCTAACTTGAGACTATCCCTGGAAGAAGGGTATTGTTATTTGCCTTTCAGAGATGACTAAACTGAGGCCCAGAGATGGGAATAATGTCACACAAGATCAAAAAGAAGTAACAGAGACTAGACTTGACTATGGGTCTCTTTAATCCCAAAGCCTATATGCTCTTTCCACCATAACCAACTGACTTTTCAAAAAGAATATTAACAATTAAGTTTTACTTTATTTTAAAGGCAGGGACATATACTAATTTTGTAATTGTTGCATATTTGTTGTTACTGAGTAGTGACAGTGGCAGTTTTAAGTAGTTTTACCAAGAATTCACCATTAGGAAATAATTCCAGAGGAAAGGTGTTTGGTCTCTTAGATAGTAACATCTGTCCTTACTAAGGATTATTATTACAGGTCATATCCTCTGCATGAAAAATATAGAACCTAACAACTCAAGGTGGAAGAGATTCAAATATAAGTTATATCTCTAATCTGTGTTTAAATACAGTTTTCGGGACACCTGACTGGCTCAGTCAGTAGAGTATGCAACACTTGATCTCAGAGTTGTGAGTTTAAGACCCACATTGGGTTTAGAGATTACTTAAAAATAAAATCTTAAACAAATAAATAAAATTTAAAATTTTTAAATAGTGTAAAAAAACATTAAGTCTAATTGAAATATATTTTCGGGCCAGCATGCATTAGCAACATTATGTTCAGAAGCAAAAGCAGTGACTCCTAAGTGCTCATCAGCATGTGGTGGCCCTGTTATCCCTGGGAATTGCCATTTAGTAAGTTCAGAGACCACAAGACCATTGCTCAAGAAACCCTTTCAAGAAGATGGAGAAATTAAAAAAGCAAACCACTGAATATCATTACATAATAATACTGTTATACAGTATTTACAAACTATGTCTTAAAATGCATGATAAATATTAAATAGTATAAATGTATTTATGAATCTAGAAATAGTTATGTAGGGTGTGAAATACATCATAATGCCACCAACATCCAAACCTGACAGTCCATGGATAAGAACTAGTGTAGTGATAATAACTAGAAGAGAACAAAGAGCCTTTTTTTTTTTTTTAATTTTTTTTTTCAACGTTTATTTATTTTTGGGACAGAGAGAGACAGAGCATGAACGGGGGAGGGGCAGAGAGAGAGGGAGACACAGAATCGGAAACAGGCTCAAAGAGCCTTTTAATTCCTGGAATGTGATAAATTATAGTAATCTTTAAATATACATGCCAAAGTGCTTCCATAAGTAAAAATCCTTACGTAAATGTAAAGAAGCTGAAAGACAAAAATATCAGTCATGATCCATGCCACAGTTCAAAGAGGTATTAAAGTCTGGATAGTAGCCAAGACAAAAGAGAAACATTTGAAGAATTTTATTTCAAAAAGATAATCATACAAATGCTTAGCATAATAATAACTTATATTTAATGCCTACTATGGTATAATGGTCAAAAAAGTAAGCCCTTGAGAAGTTTTCTTGTTTTGTTTTGTTTTGTTTTGTTTTTGAGAAAGAGGAGCAAGTGAGTGAGGGGCAGAGAGAGAGAGAGAGAGAGAGAAAGAGAGACAGAAGAGAGAAGCAGGGCTGACTTGCGGCTAATGGTTTACCCGAAGCAAGGTTCAAGCTCACCAGATGTAGGACTTGAACTCACAGACTGTGAGATCATGAACTGATGACCTCATCAGATGCTTAACAACTGAGCCGAAGTCAGATGCTTAACAACTGAGCCACTGAGGCACCCAAGAAAAGTTCATTATATCAGAGCATTCAGAGGTGCTTCTCATGCAAAACTCCTTTCAGCATATATTACATATTTGACAAGTGATTTAAAGGAGAAACAATTTGGGGCGCCTGGGTGGCGTAGTCGGTTAAGCGTCCGACTTCAGCCAGGTCACCATCTGGCGGTCCGTGAGTTCGAGCCCTGCGTCGGGCTCTGGGCTGATGGCTCAGAGCCTGGAGCCTGTTTCCAATTCTGTGTCTCCCTCTCTCTCTGCCCCTCCCCCGTTCATGCTCTGTCTCTCTCTGTCCCAAAAATAAATAAACGTTGAAAAAAAAAATTAAAAAAAAAAAAAGAATTTTCATGTCTTATGTTTGTGAGGGATATCATTCTGTAATGATCATTCTGTATCATTTTATTTTCCTATAACGTCTTAGTCAAGGTTTGGTGTTTCCATGGAATATTTTGTTCCTATCCTTTTCACTTACTTATATGTTTGAATTTAAAGTCAGTTTCTGGAGTTAAGATGGCAGACATTCAGGGGGACCAGGATTTCCCTCAAACACAGTTGTATTGAGGTCAGAACACTTGGAACACCTAAGAAATCTATCTGCAGAATGACAGAAAAATCTCCATAGGTGGAGAGAGACAGTCTGGCGGGACAGAGGTGTGTGTGTGCAAATTGGGGGAGATAAAACAGCATATCAGAGGCACACTGGAAGAGAACAGTCCCCTCCGTTGAGTACTGTGGAAAGAGAGTATACTGCACCCCCCCACCCTGCCCCGCAAGGACAAAAGACCCTGCAGGCACCAGCCATATTGGCAGGGCGGAGTGGCACCATCCCAGAACTTGGTCCCCACGGTGCGGGATCCTTTAAAACATCGGGTCTTGAATCCCAGCCAAGTGCCCAGAAGGCACAGGAAACTGTGGAGCAGGGCAAGCTGACTGCCCACGCCACTCTGTGAGGAACAGTGTGGTTTGACACATGGTCTAGGGAGGGAGACTGCGGTGTCACCATTTTTCTCCCCATCACCAACACTGTGGGGCTTTAGGGAACAGCACAGTGGCCCCCAGTGGGGGCAGTACCAGCCTACCCCAAACCCCACCCCTCTGTGCCTGGCACTTGCTTATCTACTGGAGTGGGACTGACACTGACGGAACCAGACAGCCTCTCCTCCCAACCAGCACAGCCACAGTCCCAGGCACCAACAGACGACTGTCCTGTGGTTTTGTATGTTAGTCTGTTTTCTCTCTCTCTCTCTCTCTCTCTCTCTCTCTCTCTCTCTCTTTTGCCTCTTTTCTTTCCTTCTCTTCTCTTTTCTCTTTTTCTTTCTACCCTCTTCTTTTTTTCCCTTTGGGATCAGGCCCATAGTTTCTGATTTGATTTTTAGTCAATTCTTATTAAATACATAAATATTTTTTTCTTTCTTTCTTTCTCTGCTTTGTCTGTTTAATCGGGCATTTTTACTTTATTCTTTTACCCCTTTTCTATATTTCCTTCTTCTTATTTTCCATTCCCTCTCTCTCTGGATTATGCCTTATAGTTTCTTTGATTCTCTGCTTGGTCTTTTTAGTTGCCCCTTTCATTCTTCTCTTTGTGTGGGATCATGTCCCCTGCCCTTTCCTTTCTTCCAGGGTTACTTCAATGAACAAATCAAAGCACACCTGGTGGAAGGTCTAAACAATCCACCACTACAAGTAAGGAGAAGCTTTGTAGAAGACTGACCAGTGGGATAAAGCAGTAAAATATGCAACAAAAGAGTGCAAGAAAAACACTCTGAAAACACTTGCTGGGGGCACCTGGGTGGCTCAGTCGGTTGAGCGTCCGACTTCAGTTCAGGTCACGATCTCGCGATCTTGCGTTCCGTGAGTTTGAGCCCCGCCTCGGGCTCTGGGCTGATGGCTCAGAGCCTGGAGCCTGCTTCCGATTCTGTGTCTCCCTCTCTCTCTGCTCCTCCCCCGTTCATGCTCTGTCTCTCTCTCTGTGTCTCAAAAATAAATAAACGTTAAAAAAATTTTTTTTAAAAACACTTGCTGAAGTGCCAGGCCCTGGAGAGTCTATGACCCCTTTTTAATATAGTAGTTTTCACAGGTGCAGGACACACAACAAGCTATTAAAACAAGACAGAAACCTAGCCAAAATGACAAAACGGTAGAATTCTCCTCAAAATAAATTCCAAGAAGAAATGTTAACGAATTGCTCAAAACAGATATAAACAATATATCTGAATAAGAATTTAGAATAACAGTCATAAGACTAATAGCCAGGCTTGAAAAAAGCACAAAAGACAGCAGAGAATCTACTGCTGCAGAGATCAAAGACCTAAAAAATAGTCACAATGAATTAAGAAATGCTATAAAAGAGATGCAAAATAAACCAGAGGCACTGACAAAGAGGATGGGAGAAGCAGTGGAGAGAACAGGTGAAACAGAAGATAAACTTATGGAAAAAGATAAACTTCCTTTTCCTTCCTGAAAAAGGAAGAGAAAGGAAATTACTAGACCATGAGGGGAGAATTAGAGACCTAAGTGATTCAATGAAATGAAATAGTATTTGTATCATAGGAATTCCAGAAGAAGAAGAAGAGAGAGAAAGGGGGAGAAGGTTTATTTGAACAAATTATAGCTGAGAACTTCCCTAATCTGGGGAAGGAAACAGGCATCCAAGTCCAAGAGGCACAGAGAACTCCCTTCCAAATCCACAAAAGCAGGTCAACACCATGACATATCATAGTGAAACTGGCAAGTTACAAAGAGAAAGAATTCTGAAAGCAGCAAGGGACAAACGGGTCTTAACCTACAAGGGTAGACACATAAGGGTAGTAGCAGACCTGTCCACTGAAACTTGGCAGGCCAGAAGGGAGTGGCAGAAAATAGTCAATATGCTGAATAGGAAAGATAAAGGCTTCTCAGACAAATAAAAACTGAAGGAGTTCATGACCACTAAACCAGCCCGCAGGAGATCCCTAAGGGGGAATCTGTGAGTGGAATGCTGCTAAGACTACAAAGGGCCAGAGACATCACCACAAGCACAAAATCTACAGGTAACACAATGACACTAAATCCATGTCTTTCAATAGTCACTCTGAATGAAAATGGACTAAATGCCCCAATCAAAAGACATAGGGTATCAGAATGGATTAAAAAAACCAAGATCCATCTCTATGCTGCCTACAAGAGACTAATTTTAGACCTGAGGACACCTGTAGATTGAAAGTGAGTGAACAGAGAACCATCTATCATGCTACTGGATGGCAAAAGAAAGCTGGAGTAGCCATACCTATATCAGACAAACTTGATTTTAAAACAAAGACTGTTAACAAGAAATAAAAAAGGGCATTATATTATAATTAAAGGGTTTATCCATCAAGAAGAGCTAACAATTGTAAATGTTTATGCCCCCAATGTGGAAGAAGCCAAATATATAAATCAATTAATCACAAACATAAATAAATGTTTAGATAACAATACTGTGATTGCAGGTGACTTTAATACTCCACTTAGAGCAATGGACAGATAATCTAGGCAGAAAATCAATAAGGAAACAACGGCTCTGAATGACACATTGGACCAGATGGACTTAACAGATATATTCAGAACTTTTCATCCAAAAGCAGCAGAATACACATTCTCCTCAAGTACAAATGGAACATTCTCCAAAATAGATTACATACTGGGTCACAAAACAGCCCTCAACAAATATAAAAGGATTGAGATCATACCATACATATTTTCAGATCACAACGCTATGACACTTGAAATCAACCACAAGAAAAATTTGGAAAGCCCCCAAATTCATGGAAGTTAAAGAACATCCTACTAAAGAATGAATGGGTCAACCATGAAATTAAAGAAGAAATTAAAAAATATATGGAAGCAAATGAAAATGAAAACACAACAGTCCAAACCCTTTAGGATGCAGCAAAGGTGGTCCTAAGAGGAAAATACGTTGCAATTCAGGCCTATCTCAAGAAGCAAGAGAGGTCCCAAATACATAACCTAACCTCACACCTAAAGAAACTAGAAAGGCAGTAGCAAAGAAAGCCCAAAGCCAGCAGAAGAAGAGAAATAATAAAGATTTGAACAGAAATAAACAATGTAGAATCCAAAAAACAAACAAACAAACAAACAAAAACCCAAAACAAAACAAACAGTAGAGCACATCAATGAATCTAAGAGCTGGTTTTCTGCAAGAATAAACAAAATTGATAAACCACTAGCCAGACTTCTAAAAAAGAAAAGAGAAAGGACCCAAATAAATATAATCATGAATAAAAGAGATCACAACCAACACTAGAGAAATACAATTATCAGAGAATACTATGAAAAATTATATGCCAACAAACTGCACAATCTGGAAGAAATGGACAAATTCCTGACTCTCACACACTACCAACACTCAAGAAAACTTGAACACACCCATAACCAGAAAAGAAATTGAATCAGTTATCAAAAATATGCCAACAAATAAGAGTCCTGGGCCAGATGGCTTCCCAGGGACTTTCTACCAGACATTTAAAGCAGAGTTAATACCTATTCTTCTCAAGCTGTTCAACAAAATAAAAATGGAAGAAAAGCTTCCAGACTCATTCCATGAAGCCAGCATTACTTTGATTTCCAAACCAGAAAAAGACCCCACACTGAAAAGGAGAATTATAGGCCAATAGCCCTGATGAACATGGATGCAAAAATTCTCAACAAGATACTAGCAAATCAAATCCAACAGTATATTAAAAGAATTATTCACCAAGATCAAGTGGGATTCATTCTTGGGCTACAGGGCTGGTTCAATGTTTATAAATCAATAAACGTGACACATCACATTAGTAGAAGAAAGAATACGAACCATACGATCCTGTCAATAGATGCAGAAAAAGCAGTTGACAAAACATAGCATCCTTTCTTAATAAAAACCCTCAAGAAAGTTGGGATAGAAGGAGCATATTTGATGTCATAAATGCCATATATGAAAGGCCCATAGCTAACATCATCCTCAATGGGGAAAACCAAGAGTTTTCCCCCTGAGATCAGGAACATGACAGGGATGTCTACTCTCACCACTGTTGTTTAACATAGTGTTGGAAGTCCTAGCATCAGCAATCAGACAACAAAATGCAATAAGAGGCATTCCAAACAGGCAGGGAAGTCAAATTTTCACTCTTCGCAGGTGACATGATACTCTACACGGGAACCCTGAAAGACTCCACCAAAAAGCTGCTAGAGCTGATACATGAATTTAGCAAAGTCACAGGATATGAAATCAATGTACAGAAACTGGCTGCATTTCTATACACCAATAATGAAGCAACAAAAGAGGTATCATGGAATCAATCCCATTTACAATTGCACCAAGAACCATAAAATACCTAGGAATAAATCTAACCAAAGAGGTAAAAGATCTATATGCTGAAAACTATGAAAGTTTATGAAAGAAACTGAAGAAGACACAAAGAAATGGAAAAACATTCCATGTGCATGGATTAGAAGAACAAATATTGTTAAAATGTTGGTACTGCCCAAAGCAATCTATGCATTCAATACAATCTCATTCAAAATAGCACTAGCATTCTTCACAGAGCTAGAGCAAACAATCCTAAAACTTCTATGGAACCACAAAAGGCCCCAAATAGCCAAAGTAATGTCGAAAAAGAAAACCAAAGCTGGAGGCATCACAGTCCTTGGCTTTATAAAGCTGTAATCAACAAGACTGTATGGTACTGGCACAAAAAAAAACCACACAGACCAATGGAACAGAATACAGAACCAAGAAATGGACCCACATATATATGGCCAACTAATCTTAGACAAAATAGGAAAGAATATCCCTGGAAAAAAGACAGCACTGGGTGTTGTATTAGTAATGAATCACAGGAATCTACTCCTGAAGCCAAGACTATACTGTATGTTAGCTAACCTGACAATATAAATCAATCAATCAGTCAGTCAGTTTCTTGAAGAGAGCATTTAGTTGAGTCTTACTTTTCTATCAAATCTGACAATCACTGCCTTTTAATTGTTTACATAGCTATTAATGTAATTATTGATATGGTTGACTTTGGATCTACCATCTTGCTAACTGCATTGTTTGTCCCATCTACTATTCTGTTTCCTTTTTCTTCTCTTCCTGCCTCCTTTTGTATTATTTCTTATAGTTCCATTTTATCTCTACGCCTGGTTTATTAGTTATGCACTCTTTTATTTTCTAGTGGCTGTTCTAGAGTTTACATCTTTAACTTATTACAGTCTGCCTTCAAATAATATTATACCATTTCATGTGTAGAGATGGCCTTCAGTGTCTGTAAGGCCATGACAGTTGATCTGGGTAGTGGCCTTGTTGTTATCTTTACCTTCAATGCACCAGAGATTTCAAATTTGGTCACTGTTGAGTCGCCACAATTTTGTGCATCTAGATGGGGGTTGTAGTGCAATGCTGGAAGATCATTCTCAGTGTTTTTACTCTACCTTCAGCTTTCAGCAGTCTTTGCACACCCACACCACAGGGGGTGTCTCTTTCCATACTCCTGCACCTTCCCCAGTGGCAGACTGCTAGTTACCAGGTGTTAGGCTTATTTGGGAGCCAGATTGGTTCTTGGGTCTCCTGGTCTGAAGCAGGGTTTGTGAACCCGCTTTTTGGTGGGATGGGCTGGAAAGCTGTAAGCCTCTCTGTCCCTCCAGCCTGGTGGCAGCAGAACCCTGCCATGTATCTGTGGTGGTCCTTGGGCAGGAGGAATTGTTCTGTCCCATTTCCCAAGGAAATGGATGCTTTGCCTTGGTTCAGGATCCTGGACCTGATGAGTGTTTCCTGCCCTTCCATCAGGAGAAAAAGGCTTTTGCTTCTACCCTTTCCCCAGAAGCAACACCATTTTGCCTGGCTCCTGTGGGAGGGAAGGAAGGTGCTCTAACCTCTTCCTGAAGTACAGTGTTTTTTGTTTTGTTTTGTTTTGATCTGTTTTCCTGCTCTATCCCTCCCCTAAGAGGCCCTGGGTTAGAGACTTGTGGAGAAGGGCTTGCAGGAGAGAACTCCCTTTGTGTTTGGATGTGAGTTATTCTACACTGACATGCTAGCTCATGCTTGGAGATCAAGGAATTTTAAAAACTTTAGTCATTTTTCCTTATTTGCTTCTATGGCAGCCACCTCTTCCTCTCACGCTCTGTCAAAAGTGAACATCATCTCTCCTCAGATGGGCCTGTCACACTTTAGAATTAATTCCCTTGATTTCCTTGTAAATTCAGCTCTCTGATATGTTCAAGGAAAGTTATCATTTTTGTGGGCTATCTGGATTTTTCTTGTTAGGATGGGAGTGACATGCTCTTACACCTTTCCACACTCTGGAAGGGGAAGAAGAACTTAGGCTTATGTTCTGTACGTCTTTGCTTTTTTATTTCATTTTTTAAGATAATTTTTATAGGGGCATCTGGGTGGCTCAGTCGGTTGAGCATCTGACTTCAGCTCAGGTTATGATCTCATGGTTGGTGAGTTTGAGCCCCACGTTGGGCTCTGTGATGACAGCTCAGAGCCTGGATCCTGCTTCAGATTCTGTGTCTCCCTCTCTCTGCCCCTCCCCCACTCACACTCTGTCTCTCAATAATGAATAAACATTAAAAAAATTTTTTTAAGTTATTGTATTTTTAAAAATATTGCTTTGTGGGACACCCGGGTGGCTCAGTCAGTTAAGATTCTGACTCTTGGTTTCAGCTCAGGTCATGATCTCGTGGTTTGTGAGTTCAAGCTCTGCACTGACAGCTCAGAGACTGCTTGGGATTCTCTCTCTCTTTCTCTCTGCCCCTACCCTGCTCATGCACATGTGTGCGCTCTTTCTGTCTCTCAATAAACTTTAAAAAAGTATCGCTTTGTGATGAATTGAAAAAGACAAAACTGGTCCCTCATCACAGTGTAAAAAGCCCTGTTTCAGTGCAGAAAGTATAGTAATGACAAGATCGTCCAACCTATGGTTGCCATAACTGAACTGTTTAGCTACAGAACATTTCTTTTGGAGCTTATGACACCTTTATGGATAGCAAAAAGATTCATACTAATTCACACCTAGCAGAGAGTAAGGTACTAGGAGTGATTAAGCAAATATTTTCACTTTAAAAAGTTTATTCTGTAGCTTATCATATAGCACTGCTAATCTTCTCCCTTTCTAAAAATAGATTCAAAGCATTTGTTCAAATTTTCCCTGATGTAAGGGTAAATTTTTAAGGAATACTTCAAAATGTCCCAGATTTTCTCTGGAAAAGGCATATCAAAATAAACTACAAATCCTGCCAACCAGCAAAGGTGCTAACTAAATGGAGACATAATGAGAAGAGAAAGTAGCCTTGAAGATATTTAGGAAACTATATCTCTAATTTCCCCCTGATAAAGAGTTTAGAAGCAATAATTATTTTAAGTATGATCTCATATCACTTTTATTATGAACTTACCACTTTCGTGCTCTTTTGTTTATCTTCCCCAACAAAATAGCAAACACCTGAAGAATAGTGCTGTATTCATCTTTGTACTTCTCAGTGTCTAGTTCAGTGCCTGGCACATAGCAGGCTCTTAATGAATATATACAAAGTGAATGTACATCAAGTGAAATGAATAGATCTGGTAATGGTTCCACCCAGCTTTTTCTTGTGTCTTTTTCCTATGGGCTATATCCTCTCATCTCCTCCCTTTCTTTTTTTTTGCAAGTGCATAAAATTAGATCTCAGAGAATCTATACACACCAGCATCTGTCTTTATACCCACTGCTGTTTGAAGACTCTGCTGGCAGTCCTATCTGCCTGATCAGCTGGCCTCACATCTATAACAGTAGCATTAGGGCTGAGATAGTTCTAGCTCTGTCCTTTTTTGGATGACCCAGCAGCCTACTTGGTGGTCAGCCTTTGTAGCCAGAGAAGTTTCTCATAATCACCTCAGGGCCTGAATGAATGGATTTCTATCTGACTTGCCTACTCTTCCTCCTCAGTGGTCATATGCCACCAGTGACTCACACACCTCAACCCCTAAACCTTTTGGAGTCACAAACAGGCACATCATTTTATGTTAATATATTTTATTATTCAGTTTTCCACATGCTGTGATCACCTTCTATTAGGACAGATAAGGAGAATGCCATTGAAAGGAGAAATTATGCTATTTTTCTTTTTGAATCTTTTAAATTTCCTAACATAGTAATATGCCCACAGTAGACACACATTATTGAATATGCATATACTTTAGTTTTTCATTTCTTTGTCCCAAAACCTCATTTTTACTTCCTCATACACTTCCAGGGGGATGCTGATGTGTGTCTTGATGAATGTTAACTGATAAAACCTGATAAGACCAAACATACCTTGTAGTTCAATAAGGTTCATATTTTTTCATAATCACATATTAACTAATGCCATTATTCCTATAGATTTTAAAGAAAAGAAACTCTTACCCAGCCTTAGCAACACTTATGGTTTGTTGCTCCATTGCCTCATGGATACTGGTTCTATCATGCTCTTTGAGACTGTTAAACTCATCGATACAGCAAAGGCCCGCATCTGCAAGTACTAATGCTCCAGCCTCCAAATTCCATTCTCCTGAGTCTTTCACAGCAGTTACCGTCAGACCTAAGGAAACAAGCAAGCTATGTCAGCTTTTATTTTCAAAAGCATATCTTATATCTCTGAGGGCGAAGTACCTATATTTTAAAGGGAAGGGCATAGAGTCAACACTTCTATTTCTATTCTGTATAGAATGGATGGCATCAGACAGAGAGCTGGTAGTTCCCAAGGGGAGGCAGGTGGGAGGATGGGCAAAGCAAATGAAGGGAATTAAGAAGTGTGAAATTATTTGTAAGTCACAGCATGTAAAGTACAGCATAAGAAATATAGTCAATAATAGTGTGATAACTTTGTATGGTGACAGATGGTAACTAGACTTATGGTGAACATTTCATGATGTATATAAATGTCAAATCACTATGTTGTACATTTGAGACAAATACAATATGGCATGTCAAGTTTACTTCAATTTAAAAAAATGGATGGCATCAGGACAACTATTTCAGATATCCAGACACTGGAAGGCCTCAGAAGATCCTATGTTCTGAAAATGTAAGATGTGTTATTAAATATTTTGTAGCAACCAGAAGTCCCCAAATTTTCTGTCTCTCCTTGGTGGGTACCCTCACTGAGTGATCTAAACTTTTAGAAGGAGCAAACAGAGCTCTGGAGACCTTATGACATCTTATCACAAGATGTTCTGTATTATATGCTGTTTACAGAGAGGGGTCCAAAGACAGAAAACAGTAGATACTACGGTCCAATGATAAAAATGAAGAGTTTACTCCCAGTCACGGTGTGAGGGCGAAGACTCCGTTATATATCTTCTCTGGTTTTGATTTATCCTTTATACCAGTCAGTAAAGTACAGTGGCCAAAACAAAGGCTTTGTAGTACACCAACCTGGATCTGAATCCTGGATCCGTCATTCTGGCTGTCATACTACAGGCAAGTTTCCTAAGATGTCCAAGCTTCTGTTTATTTATTTATAAAAGGGAGTAACAATGGAATGTATTTTATGGAGTCTTAGATATTCAAATAGAATATAATAAAGCTCTTTAAAAGGTATAGGACACATAACGAGTATTTATAACAACTACTGTTGATAAAAATCAGTAAGCCTCTGGATAGAATGACCAAGAAATAAAAAGAGGAGGGACATGTTACAAATATCAGGAATGATAGGGGGAGATTACTATAAACCCTACAGACACTGAACTGATAATAAGGAAATACAATGAACAACTCTATACCCTAGGTTTGATGACTTAGATGAAATGGTCAAATTCTTTGGAATACATAAACTGCCAAAGTTTACCTAAAAAGGAACAGATAGCTTGCATACCCCTATATCTATTTTAAAATTGACCATTTAGATCAAAATCTTGCAACACAAAAATCTATAGACTGAGATGACCTCATGGTGAATTCTACCAAACATTTATGAAAGAGCTAATACAAATTCTACACAAAATTTTAAAAATACAGAAAAACAAGGAACACTTCCCGACTCATTTACTGCAATCAGCATTATCAAGATACCAAAACTAAAGACATATTAAAAGAAAACTACAGACCAGTATCTCTCACATAGATGCAAAAATCTTCCAACGATACAAGCAAATCAAACAATACATAAAATAATGATAGATCATAACCAAGTAAGGTTCATCTTGGGAATGCAAGGCTATTTTTTTAATGAAAATTAACCAATATAATTTACCATATAAATAAATGGAACAAAAAGCAAATGACCACTTCACTACATACAGAAAAAAACACTTGATAAAATTCAACAACTATTTATGATAAAAAAAACTCTCAGAAAACTAGGAATAGAGAGAACTTCTTCAGTCTTATTTACAAAAATTATACAACTAACATATTTAACAATAAAAGACTGAATGTTTACTCCCACCCTCACCCTCATCCCCCAAATTAGAACAAGGCAAGGAGATCTGTTCTCATCACTCGTATTCAAAATCATCATGGGGTTCTAGCCAATAAAATAAAGGAAAAGAAGTCAAAACCATCAGAACAAAAAGGAAAAAATAAAATTATTTACATTTCAGACAATATAATTATGTTTAAAATTCCAAATACTTTACCAAAAAATCTACTAAAACTAATAAGTGAGGGTAGCAAGGTTGCAGAATACAAGTCAATATACAAATATCAGTCATATTTCTATATATATTAGAAAACATTTAAAGTTGAAATTAAAAAATAATACAATTTATAATAGTACCAGAGAATATGAAATACCTGGGTATAAACCTTCAAAAATGTACAAGTTCAAGCCCCACTTTGGGTGTAGAGATTACTAAAAATAAATAAATAAAACATAAAAAAAGTGCAAGATCTGTAAGCAGAAACTACAAAACATTGATAAAGGAAGTCAAATACAACCTAATCAAACAAAGAGATATTCCATGTTCATGAAATGAAAAACTCAGTATTTTTATTTTATTTTTTTCCAGTGGCCTGTGTTTTGTTTTGTTTTAATTTACATCCTAGTTAGCATATAGTGCTATAATGATTTTAGGAGTAGATTCCAGTGATACATCACCTATGTATAATACCCAGTGCTCATCCCAACAAGTGTCCTCCCTAAAGCCCCTTACCCATTTAGCCCATCTACCCCACCCACAATCACTCCAGGAACCCTCAGTTTGTTCTCTGTATTTAAGAGTCTCTTATGTTTTGTCCCCTTTACTGTTTTTATATTATTTTTGCTTCCCTTCCCTTATGTTCATCTGTTTTGTATCTTAAATTTCACATGAGTAAAGTCATGTGTTATTTGTCTTTCTCTGCCCAATTTCACTTAGCATAATACCCTCTAGTTCCATCCACATAGTTGCAAATGGCAAGATTTCATTCTTTTTGATTGCCAAGTAATACTCCATTGTGTATATATATACATACACACACACACACACACACACACACACACACACACACACACACACACATATATATATATACACCCCACATCTTCTTTATCCATTCATCTGTCGATGGACATTTGGGCTCTTTCCATACTTTGGCTATTGTCAATAGTGCCACTATAAACATTGGGGTGCATGTGCCCCTTTGAAACAGTACACCTGTATCCCTTGGATAAATACCTAGTAGTGCAATTTGGGGGTTGTAGGGTAGTTCTATTTTTAATTTTTTGAGGAACCTCCATACTGTTTTCCAGAATGGCTACACCAGTTTGCATTCCACCAGCAGTGCAAAAGAGATCCTTTTTCTCTGCATCCTTGCCAACATCTGTTGTTGCCTGAGTTGTTTACTTTAGCCATTCTGACTGGTATGAAATGGTATCTCATTGTGGTTTTAATTTGTATTTCCTTGATGATGAGTGATGGTGAGCATTTTTTCATGTGTCAGTCAGCCATCTGGATGTCTTTGGAGAAGTGTCTATTCATGTCTTTTGCCCATTTCTTCACTGGATTATTTGTATTTTGAGTGTGTTGAGTTTGATCAGTTCTTTATAGATTTTGAATATTAACCCTTTTTCTGATATGTCATTTGCAAATATCTTCTCCCATTCTGTCGGTTGCCTTTTTAGTTTTGCTGATTGTTTCCTTCTCTGTGCAGAAGCTTTTTATTTTGATGAGGTCCCAGTAGTTCATTTTTGCTTTTGTTTCCCTTGCTTCCGGAGACGTGTTGAGTAAGAAGTTGCTGCAGCCAAGGTCAAAGAGGTTTTGCCTGCTTTCTCCTCTAGGATTTTGATGGCTTCCTGTCTTATGTTTAGGTCTTTCATCTATTTTGAGTTTATTTTTGTGTATGGTGTAAGAAAATGGTCCAGGTTCATTTTTCTGCATGTTGCTGTCCAGTTTTCCCAGCACCATTTGCTGAAGACATGTCTTTCTTCCATTGGATATTCTTTCCTGCTTTGTCAAAGATTAATTGGCCATACATTTGTTGGTTCATTTCTGGGTTCTCTATTCTGTTCCATTGCTCTGAGGGTCTGTTTTTGTGCCAGTACCATGTTGTCTTCATTACAGCTTAGTAATACATCTTGAAGTCCAGGATTATGATGCCTCCAGCTTTGGTATTCTTTTTTGGGACTGCTTTGGCTATTTGGGGTCTTTTCTGGTTCCATACAACTTTCAGGATTATTTGTTCTAGCTCTGTGAAGAATGAGGTGTTATTTTGATAGGGATTGCATTGAATATGTAGATTGCTTTGGGTAATATTGACATTTTAACAATATTTGTTCTTCCAATCCATGGGCATGGAATATTTTTCCTTTTTTGTGTGTATGTTTTCAATTTCTTTCATAAGCTTTCTACAGTTTTCACCGTATAGATTTTTCACCTCTTTGGTTAGGTTTATTCCTAGGTATTTTATGTTTTTTTGGTGCAATTGTAAATGGGATCAATTCCTTGATTTCTCTTTCTGTTGCTTCATTATTGGTGTATAAGAATGCAGTCGGTTTCTGTGCATTGATTTTATATCCTGAGACTGCTGAATTCATGGATCAGTTCTAGCAGTTTTTTGGTGGAATCTTTTGGATTTTCTACATGGAGTATCATGTTGTCTGCAAAGAGTGAAAGTTTACTTCCTCCTTGCCAATATGGATGCCTTTTATTTCTTCGTGTTGTCTTATTGCTGAGGCTAGGACTTCTAATACTATGCTGAGTAACAGTGGTGAGAGTGGACATCCCTGTCATGTTCCTGACCTTCAGGGGAAAACTGTTTTTCCCCATTGAGGATGATATTAGCAATGGCTCCTTTGTATATGCCTTTTATGATCTTGAGGTATGATCCTTCTATTCCTACATTCTTGAGAGCTTTTATCAAGAAAGGATGTTGTATTTTGTCAAGTGCTTTCTCTGCATCTATTGAGAGGATCATATAGTTCTGGTCCTTTCTTTTATTAATGTGATGTATCACATTGATTGATTTGTGATAGCTCTGCATCCCAGGCATAAATCCCACTTGGTTGTGGTGAATAATTCTTTTAATGTATTGTTGGCTAGTATCTTGTTGAGGATTTTTGCATCCATGTTCATCAGAAAAACTGGTATGTAGTTCTCCTTTTTAGTGGGGTCTTTGCCTGGTTATGGAGTCAAGGTAACACTGGCTTCACAGAATGAGTTTGGAAGCTTTCCTTCCATTTCTATTTTTTGGAACAGCTTCAAAAGAATAGGTCTTAACTCTTCTTTAAATGTTTGGTAGAATTCTGCTGGAAGGCCTTCCAGCCCTGGACTCTTTTTGGGGGGGAGATTTCTGATTACTAATTTGATTTCTTTACTGGTTATGAGTCCGTTCAAATTTTCTACTTCTTCTTGTTTCAGTTTTGGTGGTTTACATGTTTCTAGGAATTTGTCCCTTTCTTCCATATTGCCCATTTTATTGGCGTATAAATGCTCATAATATTCTCTTACCATTTGTATTTCTTCTGTATTGGTTGTGATCTCTCCTCTTTCATTCTTGATTTTATTTATTTTGGTCCTTTCCTTTTTCTTTTTGATCAGTCTGGCTATGGGTTCATCAATTTTGTTAATTCTTTCAAAGAACCAGCTCCTGGTTTCATTTACCTGTTCTATTGTTTTTTGTTATTGTTGTTTTGTTTTTGTTGTTGTTTTGTTTCAACAGCATTGATTTCTGCTTTAATCTTTATTATTTCCCATCTTCTGCTGGTTTGGGGTTTTACTTGTTCTTTTTCCAGTTTTTTAAAGTGTAAGGTTAAGTTGTGTATCTGAGACCTTTCTTCCTTCTTTAGGAAGGCCTGGATTGCTATATACTTCTGTCTTATGACTGCCTTTGCTGTATCCCAGAGATTTTGGGCTGTGTTATCATTTTCATTGGCTTCCATGTACTTTTTAATTTCCTCTTAACTTCTTGGTTAGCCCATTCATTCTTTAGTAGCATGTTCTTTAGTCTCCAAGTATTTGTTATCTTTCCAATTTTTTTCTTGTGTTTGATTTCAAGTTTCATAGCATTGTGGTCTGTAAATATGCATAGTATGATCTCGATCTTTTTGTACTTGTCGAGGGCTGATTTGTGTCTCAGTATGGGATCTATTCTAGAGAATGTTCCATGTGCACTCGAGAGAAATGTGTATTCTGCTGCTTTAGGATGAAACGTTCTGAATATATCTGTTAAGTCCATCTGGTCCAGTGTGTCATTCAAAGCCATTGTTTCCTTGTTGATTTTCTGTTTAGATGATCTGTCCATTGTTGTAAGCGGGGTGTTGAAGCCCACTACTATTATTATTAGTGAGTTTCTTTATGTTTGTGATTAATTGATTTACATATTTGGGTGTTTCCATGTTTGGAACATAAATGTTTACAATTGTTAGATATTCTTGGTGGATAGAACCCTTAATTATGATATAATCCCTTCTTCATCTGTTGTTACAGTCTTTACTTTAAAATCAGATTATCTGATATAAGTATGGCTACTCCGGCATTCTTTTGGCAACCATTAGCATGATAGATGGTTCTCCATCTCCTTACTTTCAATCTGAAGATGACCTTAGGTCTAAAATGGGTCTCTTGTAAGCAGCATATAGATGGATCTTGCTTTCTTATCCATTCTGTTACCCTATGTCTTTGGATTGTTTTGTCCATTGACATTTAGAGTACTGAAAAGGTATCAATTTATTGCCATTATGTTCCCTGTAGAGTTGGAATTGTGGTGATGTTCTCTGGTCCTTTCTAGTCATTGTTGCTTTTGGTCTTTTTAGGGTTTTTTTTTTTTTTTCATCTTTTCTCCCACCAGAGAGCCCCTGCTTAAAATTTCTTGCAGGGCTGGTTTAGTGATCACGAACTCCTTTAGTTTTTCTTTATCTTGGAAAATTTTTATATCTCCTTCTATTTTGAATGACAGCCTTGCTGGATAAAGAATTCTTGGCTGCATATTTTTCCAATTCAGCACACTGAATATATCCTGTCACTCCTTTCTGGCCTGCCAAGTTTCTGTGGATATGTCTGCTGTGAACCTAATCTGTCTTCCCTTGTAGATTAGGACTTTTTTTCCCTTGCTGCTTTCATGATCCTTTTCTTGACTGAGTATTTCGTGAATATGACTATGATATGCCTTGGTGATGGCTGGTTTTTGTTGAATCTAGTGGGAGTTCTCTGAGCTTCCTAGATTTTGATGTCTGTGTCTTTCCCCAGGTTAGGAAAGTTTTCCACTATGATTTGCTCACATAAACCTCCTACTCCTTTTTCTCTCTCTTCATCTTCTGGGACCCCTATGATTTGGGTGTTATGAGTCACTGAGTTCTCTAATTCTTATATTGTGTTCTTTTGCCTTAGTTTCTCTCTTTTTTCTGCTTCATTATTCTACAGAATTTGTCCTTTGTATCGCTGATTTGCTGCTCTGCTCCATTCATTCTTGTTGCCATGGCATCCATTTGAGATTGCAGCTCAATTATAGTATTTTTAATTTCATCCTGACTAGAGTTTACTTCTCTTATCTCCGCAGAAAGGGATTCTGTGCTTTTTTTCAACCCCAGCTAGTATTATTATTGTGACCCTAAATTCTGGTTCGGACATCTTGCTTGTATCTGTGTTAAGTCCCTGGCTGTCATTTCTTACTGTTCTTTCTTTTGAGGTAAATTCCTTTGTTTCATCATTTTGAAGGAAGAAAAAGAGTTAGTAAAGTAAAAAACAAAAAACATTAAAATTAAAAAATTAAAAATAACAAAAAATGCTAGTTCCCAGGTGTGTCTTGGTCTGGTTGTTGAAAGCAGCTTGATAGAATAGAGAAAAAGGGAAAAGAAAAGGAAAGGAAAGAAAAAAAGGAAAACATTTGAAAAATTTTAAAAATGAATACAATAAAATAGAATAAAATGAAATGATGAAAGTAAAATTGAATTTGAAAAATTTACAAAAAAGTAAAAGATATAGTAGGAAAATATAACAAAAATTTTATAAAAACAGAAAGTAAAAATAAGTTTATTCTCTTTCTGTATTCAAAAATAAGAAAAAAAAAACTGAATAGACAGACCAGCAAAGAGAATGATATATGACTGAAATTACATTCAGTTTCCCTTATAAGTCAAACTATGAAGCACTTTATAGTCCATAAACTAAGCAGGAGGAGAGATTTGTGGTGTTCCACTAGAGTGTGGCGGCCCAGTGTGTGGGACTTGGTGTAGCAGCTCTGTTCTCCACTGGATGGTGCTACTTAGTTCATTGGGGTGGATTGTTGTGGTGGTGTAGGTGTGTATGTGCATGCACGGGAGGGTGAAAATGGCATCACTCAGCTACCTTGCCTCTAGTATCAGAACTCTGTGCTCTCACTGACTGGCAATCAAGCACCCCTTCTTTGTTTCTGGCTCCTGTCCACTCCCCACTTCTACAAAGTCCATGACCAAGCCATCATCTTGTCAGGAGGTACGTCCCTCCCGAGTTTTATCTCAGATGGGGCTGTTTCCCAACCCCTCACTTCTGAGGGCCCTGCAACTTTGACCCACTTAGACCCTCTAGGGGAGGGTCTCGCTGAGAAATGGCTGGGTGCTGGCCCACCCCCTGGAACATTCTTGGGACCATGCTACTGCAGATGTCCAGGGACTGTGGCCAGGTGCCAGTCCGCCCCAGAAAAAATTCACATGATCATGTAGCAGCAGCAGCATTTCAGGGATTACGGTAAATCACAACACCCATCTGGGCTCCAGGCTTCAGTGAACCCTTAACATCCTTGTTCCAACACCAGTGAATGTGGCTGTTCTCCGGGGTTCACTGGAACCTTTGCCTGTGGGGAGGCCGCACAGCCTCTACCAAATGTCCTCCCAGCAGGGAAACTGCCTCTCTCCGTGTGGCCTGAGGACCCCTTGGACCTTGCTGTCTGCTCTTGGGGATTCACCTTTCCCACAAGAGCACTGCCAGGTATCGAGCTGCAGAGTTTCAGACTCTGTACTCTCGCTGTTTATAGAGTCTTAATGGAATTTAAACCCTCTCCTTTCTCCCTTTTTTTGTTCAGTCCCTTGCAGTCCCTTTTTCCTTTCTCCATTTTTTGTTTAGTCCACTCTTTCTTTCTTCCCAGCTGCTCTCGGGGGGCGGGGGGGGGGGTGCTTTTCCTGTACTCTCCCCTGTCTCTGTCCTCTCTCCACTAGCAAAAACAGCTCCCTACCCTCCGCAGCTTCTCTCCTCCAGTTGACCTCTCTGTTCCACGTACTTGCTGAGTTCTGTGGTTCAAGTTGTACAGATTGTTGTGTTAATCCTCAAATCAGTTTTCTAAGTGTGCAAGATGGTTCAGTGTTGATCTAGCTGCATTTCAGGGATGAGAGACCAATACTCAGTATTTTAAAGACGCGTCCCCAAATTGTTCTGTAATTCTCCCTAAACTGGTCTATAGATTCAATGCAATTCCAAACAAAATTCGAATGGGATTTTTTAAAATAGAAATTGACAGGGTGATTCCACAATGTATATGGAGAAGCAAAGGAAACATAAGAGCAAACCAAGAAACAAAGTAGAAGGTCTCATATGATCCATTTTCCAGATTTACTACAAAGCTATAGTAATCAACTCAATGACACTAGAAAAAGGATAGACAGCAAGAACAATGGAACAGAGTCCAAAAATGTGCCCAAATATATCTGGTCAAGTGAGTTTTGATAAAAATGCAAAAGCAGTTCAATGAGGGAAAGATAATCAGTTCCACAAATGGTGCTGTAATAATTGGATAGCATTATGCAAAAAGAAAAAAAAAATCAATCTTGATCCATACTTCAAATCTCATACAAAAATCAACTCAAGGATCTAAATGAAAATGTAAAATTTATAGATGAAAACTCATAGCAGAAGATGCAGGAGAAAACCTATGTGAGTTCTTCTGTTTTCCAGCCCAGCATTTCAAGAGCTCAGAAGTTGCCACAAGTTGCCACCTCTTTAATAATAAGTAAAAACTTAACCAAACTGAAAAATCAATAATTCTTCTAAGATGCATTAGAGAAGTGAGGTCCCAGGGCAAACCAATGCCCCAAAATTAGAAAGACAGAAATACAGAGAATCACACCTTACCAGGGCAGATACCTCTATGGGAACCAGTAATGGTATAAGAAAACCTGAACTGTAATTGATGTATTGCTGGAGGCTCAGTGTGGATGACTCTGAGAATTAAAATCTCCATGCATAGGGGGACCCTCACACTTTTGTGAGTTTTACCTCCACGAGCCCTCCCAGGTTCTCCCATTAAACATCAGCAATTTTTCTCTGATACTGTGAGCAATGAGTTGGAAAGTCTAAAAAAAAACAAAAAAAACAAAAAACAAATACTAGAAATCAAAAACACTGAAAAAGAAAGGAAGAATTCCTTTGATGGGCTCATTAGCAGCAGACTGGACAGAGCTGAGTAAAGAATCTCTGAGTGTAGAGATACTTCACTTTACTACTGAGTGTAAAGGTACAGTGGAAACTTCCAAAGCTGAAAAGCAAACAGGAGAGAAAGTGGAAAATAACAGAGCAGAATATCCAAGGACTTCCTGACAACTAAAACAGGCGTAACATACATGTAATGGGAAACCAGAATGAGAAGAAAGACAGAAAGGAACAAGAGTGATATTTGAAGCATTAATGACTAAAAATTAGTCATTAATTGATTAATTAATGTCAGACACCAAACCATGGATCCAGAAAACCCAAGGTAACACTGGGCAGGAAAAATGCTAAAAAACAAAACAAAATAAAACCCTCCAAAAATCTTACAGGTAGGCATGTCATATTTAAACTTCAGAAAATAAAACATAAAGAAATATCTTGAAAGAAACCAGATGAAAAATACAACTTACCTGTAGAGAAACAAAGATGAGAATCATATACAGCTTCCCCTCGGAAATCATGCAAGTAACAAGAGTAGAATGAAATATTCAAAATATTGAAAGAACAAAACCTCCCAGCCTAGAATTCTGTACCCTGTGAAATTATCTTCAAAAGTGAAGAAATAATAAAGACTTTCTCCATAAAAAAATTTTTTGAGGTAATTTGTTGCCAGCAGACCTGTCAAAGGAAGTTCTTTAGAGAGAAGGAAATAATATAGGCCAGAAACTCAGAGCTATATAAAGGGCCTTGACTGGCTCGTTGGAAAAGTGTGCAACTCTTGGTCTTGGGGTGGTAAGTTCATGCCCCACATTGGGTGTAAAGGGTTACTTAAATAAATAAATAAACTTAAAAAAAAAATCAGATCTACATAAAGGAAGAACAAAGAAGGACTAGATAAAAGAAAATCTTCTACTTTTCTTATTCTTAGTTCATCTAACTGATAGTAGTTTGTTAAATATAATAGCAATAATGTATTCAAGTATGTATGTTTATATGTGTTTATGTGCAAGTGAAATGAATGAGAGAAATGATAAAAGGGATGAGAGGGAGGAATTAGAAATATTTTGCTATTTATAATACAGTGCTATACTTGCACTGTATAGTGTTATTTGAAAGTGGACTTGGATTAATTGTAAATGTATATTGCAAACTCTGGAACAAACAATTACAAGTTAAAAAGAAGCGCGATTGATATACTAAGAAAGGTGAAAAAATGGAATCATATAAAATGCTCAATTAAAACCATAAAAGGCAAAAAAAAAAAGAGTGGAAGATAAAAACAAAAACAAATAACAAGGACAACAAATAGAAAATGCTAACAAATATGGCAAGTATTAATCCAGCTATATTAATAATCACTTTGAACATCCATGGTCTAAATACACCAAGTCAAAGACCAAAATTACCAGAGTTGATTAAAACACACACACACACACACACACACACACACACACAACCAACTTATATTATGTATAAGAAACCCACTTTAAATATAAATACATACAGATTGAAAATTTTTTAAAAAGAGAGAAAGATATACCATGCTAACACTAATCCCCCCAAAATGGGAGTAGCTATATTAATTTCAGACAAAGCAGACTTCAGGACAAGAAAAATTGTCATGGAGAAAGGGGAGCATTACATACTGGTAAAATGGGGTCAACACTCCAAAATGACGTAATAATCCTTAATGATTATGGGCCTCAGAATAGGTGAGGCAAACACCAGTGGAATTCAAAGGAGAAACAGATGAATTTGTATTATAGTTAGAGACTTCACCACCGCTCTATCAGAAATGGGCATATCCAGCAGCCAGAAAATCAGCAGGCCATAACTGAACTTGATAGTACCATCAATCAACTGAATATAACAGACATCTATAGACAACTTCATCCAACAGCAGCAGAATGTAATTTTTTCTCCAGATCTCATGGACTATTCACCAAGATAGACCACATGCTGGACGGTAAGATTAACAAATTTATTAGACAAATCATAAATCTTTCCTCAGACTAAAATGATATTAAACTAGAAAGCAATAACAGAGAACTAGAAAATTCCAAATTATGTGAAGATTAAACAACACACTTCTAAATAACACATGGATCAAAGAAGAAAGCTCAAGAGAAATTTAAAAATGTTTTGAACTAAATCAAAATGAAAATACAACTTATCAAAATGTGTGGGATGCAGTGAAATCAGTGCTTAGAAACTTACAGGACTAAGTGCATATATTAGAAGAGAAGATATAAAATTAATAATCTAAGCTTCCACCTTAGGAAACTAGAAAAAGAAGATCAAATTAAATCCAAAGCAAGCAGAAGAAAGGAAATAATAAAAATTACAGCAGAAATCAATGAAATTGAAAACAGGAAATCAATAGAGAATATCACTGAAACCAAAAGCTGTTTTCTTTGACAAGATCAATAAAATTGATAAATTAATTAAAAAAGAGAAAAGACACAGATTACCAATATCATAAATGAAAGAGGGAACATCACTACTGATCCTACAGAAATTAAACAGATAATGAAGATTATTATGAACAAGTTTATGCCCACTAATTTGATAACCTAGATGAAATGGACAACTCATTGACAGGCACAATCTGCCAACTCACAAAAGAAGAAACAGACAATCTGAATAGGCCCATATCTGTTAAAGTAATTGAATCAATAATAACCTTCTAAATAGAAAGTACCAGGCCCAGATGCCTTCACTGGTGAATTCTTAGAGATATAAAGAAAAAATTATAAACATTCTCTATAGTTTCTTGCAGAAGACAGAAGTAGGGGGAATACCTCCTAACTTATTCTATGGTACCAGCATTACCTTAATACGAAAACCAGACAAAGACATTACAAGAAAACTATAGCCTATATATTTCATGAACACAGAAGAAAAAATCCTCAAATAAAATACTAGCAAACTGAATCCAACAATAAGAATTATACAAAAAGAATAACCAAAAGAATTATATATCATGACCTAGTGGGATTTATCCCAGGTACCCAAGGCTGGTTCAAAAAGTGAAAATCAAATGATGTTATCTGTCACATCAACAGACTGAAAAAGAAAAAAAAATCACACAATAGATTCAAAAGTCCATTAACAGTAGAATACATTTAAAAAATGTGGTATATTCATACTGTGGAATAATACAGCAATAAAAAATAAAGTACAGCTAAACACAGTATAGGTGAAATATTAAAACATAATATTGAGCAAAAGAATACATACTCTACAATTTCACTCATGTAAAAGTAAAAATACTAGGCAAAAACAAATTAGTGGTAACAGAACTGACCTACAAGAAATATTAGGGGAATCTTTCAGGCTGAAATGAAAGAACACTAAGACAGTAACTCGAGTCCACATAAAAAAATAAAAAGCACCAGTAAAGGCCATAAGGAAATATGAAAGATGTATCAATGTAGGTTTGTTTGTAACTCTTTCTCTTCTGATCTAAGAGAAAATTGAAGAAAGCAAAAATTATAAAATTGTGTTCATCAACTGGTAATGTATAAAGATGAAATTTGTATTACAATAGCATGAAAGAAGGTAGAGGAAAGATGGGGCGCCTGGGTGGCTCAGTTGACCAGCTCAGGTCATGATCTTGCGGTTTGTGAGTTTGAGTTCCACGCTGGGCTCTGTGCTGCCAGCTCAGAGCCTGGAGCCTGCTTTGGATTCTGTGTCTCCCTCTCTCTCTGCCCCTTCCCTACTCGCACTCTGTCTCTCTCCTCCCAAAAATAAACAAACATTTTTAGAAAATTAAAAAAGAATGTAGGGGAAAGAGAATTATATTGGAACAAAATTTTTATATACTATTAAAATAATCTGAACTGGATTGGTTTCACATTAAGATGTTATAATAACCCCCAAAACAATCACTAAGAAAATATCTAAAAAAAAATAGAGTAAAACAAACACTAACATATTAAAATGATACACAAGAAATTACATTAAACACAAAGGAAGGCAGTAATGGAGGAATATTGCAACAAAGAAGACATAAGCCATGTAGACAGAAAACAGAGTGGAAAACAGCATTCATACAACCTACCCCATCAGTAATTACATTAAATGTAAATAGGGTAAACACTTTAATAAAAAGCAGTTTGCAGAATGAATACAAAACCATGATCCAACTATGTGTTGTCTATAAGAGACATACTTCAGACAGTAACCAAAAGAGGGTTGCAGTGGCTATGCTAATATCAGACAAACACTTTAATACAATTTAAAAAATATGTTAATGTGACAACAGTATTCACAAGTGAAGATTCAATCACACTGGCTTCTGTGCTAGTTAGATAACATCTAGAGCAGGAGTCAGTAGACTATGATCTGTGGGCAAAATCTGGCCCAACCATTTGTTTTTGTAAAAATACTTTTTTTGGAACACATTCATGCCCATCATTTACTTATTGTCGATGGCTACTTTCACACTACAACAGCAGAGGTAAGTAGTTGTGACAAACACTGGACTTCAAAATCTAAAATATTTATATGTTGCCTTTTACAGAAAAAAGGTTGCTGACTCTTGATCTAGAGTATTAGTGTTTACTTTGAGACATCACATTTTAAAAGAAATACTAATGAAAAGGGAAGGGTAAAAATATAATAAAGGACAAGGAAATAATGCAATTTAAAGAATAGTTTATGGCATAGAGTGTGTTTAGCCTGAAAGAAAGATTTGGTGAAGAGAAAATAATTTTTATATATTTAAAGAACTATCCTATGGAAAAGGAATTAGCCTAATTGGGGGCAGCTTCAAAAGAAATAACAAAGACCAACATGCAGAGTTTTACAGGGAACTAGAGGAAAACTTGAGGTGTGTAAAATGGAATTGGCTGAGGCACCTGGGTGGCCCCATTGGTTAAGCGTCAGACTTTGCCTCAGGTCATGATCTTGCAGGTTCCTGAGTTCAAGCCTGGCATGAGGCTCTGTGGTGACAGTGCAGAGCCTAGAGCCTGCTTTAGATTCTGTGTCTCCCTCTTTCTCTGTCCATCTCCTGCTTGTGCCCTCTCTCAAAATAAATAAACATTAAAAAAATAAATAAAATGGAATTGGCTACTCTGCAAAGTACTAACTTTTCATCAAAGTAACTATATAAGCAAAGGTGGAATGTCTACTTGTCAGAGGCAGTGTAGAAAGGCATACATGCAATGAATAAGTGGCTGTATAAAAAAGGAATAAGACCCCACATTGGGTGTAGAGATTACTTAAAAAATAATAAATAAATAAATAAATAAGGAATTAGAAAATACTTTGAGAGGAACGAAAATTAAAACACAACATACCATAACTTATGGGATGCAGTTAAAGCAGTTATTAGAGAGTAATTTGTAGCTATAAATGCGTACATTTAAAAAGAAGAAAAGTCTCAAATCAATAGTCTATGCTTCCACTTAAGACACTGAGGGGGTGGGGGGAAAGAAAAAAAGAAAAGCAAACTAAACCCAAAGTCAAATAAATATTAGAGCATAAAACTGAAATAGACAATAGAAAAACAATAGAGAAAGTAAAACCAAAAGTTGACAATCCTTTTTTGGTAACTAATCCAATAAGAGAGAAAAATCAAATTACTAAAATTAGGAATCCAGAATGGGACATTATTAATGACTTTGGAGAAATAGAAAAGATAATAAGGGAATACAATGAACAACTATGTGTTAACTACTTAGATAACCTAGATGAAACTGATGAATTCCTAGAAAGACACTAACTACCAAAACTGACTCAGGAAAAAAAGAAAATCTTTGTAGACCTATAATAAGTGAAGAGTTTGAGTTAGTAATAATAACATACTACTCACCCCCTCCCAATACACATACAGATAGCTACACTGATGAATTCTATCAAACATCTGAAGAATCAAATACTAATTCTTTACAACTCTTCTTTAAAAGTAGAAGAGGAAGGAATCCTTCCTAACTCATCCTATGAGACCCGTATTACCCACATACCAGAAAGCAAAGACATCACAAGAATACTAAACACCAGTATCTCTTATGACTACAGATACAAAAATCCTCAACAAAATACTAGCAAAACAAATACCCAAAATACGAGTGAACCAAATTCAGTAATATAGGAAAAGAATTCTACACCACAACTAAGTGGTATTTATCTCAGAAATATAAGATTGATATAACATCTGGAAACCAATTAATGTAATATTCCCATATTAATAGAAGAAATGACAAAAACCACATAATCATCTCAATAGAGGCAGGAAAAGCATTTGACAATTTAATACTCCTTTAATTTAATTAATTAATTTAATTTAATACTCAATTTAATACTCCTTCAAGAAAAAACACTCAACAAACTAGGAACAGAGGGGGCTCTCTCAACCTGATAAAAGGCATCCACAGAAAACCCACAGCTAAACATCATTCCTAATGGTATAAGACTGAACGTTTTCCTGCTAAGATCAGAAACAAGATAGGGATGTTCACTCTGACTATGAACACTACTGGAGGTTCTGGAAAGGGCGATTAGGCCAAAATTGATATAATAGGCATCTAGAGGGGAAACAAAGAAGTAAAACTAACTCTATTTGCAGATAACATAATCTGGCATACAGAAAATCCTACAGAATCCATTAAAAATTTATCATAACTAATAAATGAGTTCAGCAAAGTTGAAGGATACAAAACCAAATTTTTAAAAATTTTTAATCAATTTTAAAAAATCAACTGTATGTCTATACACTTGCATTGAAGAATATAAAATGTAATTAAGAAAGTAATTCCATTTACAATAACATCAAAAAGAATAAAATACTTAGGCGCACCAGGGTAGCTCAGTCAGTTAAGTGTCTGACTTGAGCTCAGGTCATGATCTCATAGTTTGTGAGTTTGAGCCCCACGTTGGGCTCTATGCTGACAGTCCGGAGCCTGGAGCCCACTTCGAGTTCTGTGTCTCCATCTCCCTCTGCCCCTTCCCTGCTCATGCTCTGTCTCTCTCTCTCAAAAATAAATCAACATTAAAAAAAAAAAAAAGAATAAAATACTTAAGAATAAATTTAATAAAAGAAGTATAAAACTTATACTCTGAAAACTACAAAATATTGTTGAAATCAATTAAAGATGAATTAAACAAACAAAAAAATTCCTATGTTCACTGACAGAAAGACTTAATATTGTCAAGATGGCAATATTCCCCAAAGGGATCTACAGATTCAATGCAGTCCCTATCAAAATCTCAACTGTCTTCTTTGCAGAAATTGACAAGATGATCCTAAAATTCTTATGGAAATTCAATGAATCTCAAATAGCCAACATAACCTTAAAAAAAGAACAAGAAAGACTCACATATCTTGATTTCAAAACTTACTACAAAGCTACAGTAATCAAGACAATATGGTAATGGCATAAAGATACTGACCAACAGAACAAAACTGATTGTTCAGAAATAAACCCATAGATTTATGATCAAGTCATTTTTTTAAACATTTTTATTTATCTTTGAAAGAGAAAGACAGCCCATGCATGCCCTTGCACACCAAGTTGGGGTGGGGCAGAGAGAGAGAAAGAAAGAGAAGGAGACACAGAATCTGAAGCAGGCTCCAGGCTCTGAGCTGTCAGCACAGAGCCCAACGAGGAGCTCGAACCCAGGAACTATAAGATCATAACCTGAGCCGAAGCTGGACGCTCAACTGACTGAGCCACCCGGGTGCCCCTATGGCCAATTCATTCTTGATAAGGGTTCGAAGACAATTCATTGGAGAAAGAATAGTCTTTTCAAATGAAACTGCTGGGAAATTGGACACCCACATGCAAAAATAGAAATTTGGACCCCTACTTCACTTCATATACAAAAAATAATGCAAACTGGGTCAAAGACTTAAATATAAGATGCTGAAGTATAAAACTCTCAGAGGAAAACCATCCAGCAATTCTATTCTGGGTATTTATCTGAGGAAAACAAAAACATTAACTAGAAAAGATACATGCACTCCCATATTCACTGCAGCATTATTTACAATAGCCAAGACACGGAAACAACCTGTGTCCATCGATGGATAAATAAAGAAATTGTAGTACATATACACAATAGAATTTTATTCAGCCATAAAAAAAAAATGAAATCTTGTCATTTGCAACAACATGAATAAACCTTGAGGGCATTATGTTAAGTGAAATAAGTCAGAGAAATACTGCATGATGTCTCTTACAGGCAGAATCTAACAAAGCTAATAGATATAGAGAACCAAGCTCATAGATACAGAGAATAGATTGGTGGTTGTCAATCTATTGGTGGGGAGAGAGAAATGAGAAAATTGGTTGTGTTTTTTTTTAGTTCAAATAAGTTGCATAATTTATAATAAAAAAGTTTTAAAAATGAAACCATTAAAATCCTGGAAGAAAACAAAAATAAAATAAATGTATAAAGCTCTTAGAAGAAAATGCAGGTGTAAATTGTGATGACCCCTGAATCAGGCAGTATTTTTGAGAGTTTTAGACTTTTTGAAAATTGAAGGCTTTTGGGGCAGCAAAGGCCACCACCAAAAAAAAAACAAAAACAAAAAAAAACCCATGAAAACAAAAAACTATCTCACAGAATGGGCGAAATAATTTCCAAGCCTGATAAATACAAGACTCTGAAAGTGTCTGACCAGTGATTTGTGTTTAAAATATATAAAGAACTCTTACAACTCAATAAGAAAAAGACAAACAACCCATTTTTTTTAAATGATCAAAGGATCTGAATAGACATTTCTTCACAGAAGGTATACAAATGGCCAATAAGAAAATGAAAAATGCTCAACATCTTTAGCCATCAGGGAAATGTAAGTCAAAACCACAATGAGATCCACTTTGCGTATCATCCGTGGCTATAATCAAAAAGGCATAACAAGGGGTTGGTGGCAGTGTGAAGAAATTGGAATGCTCACACATTGCCGGTGGGAATGTAAACGGATGCAGCCACTTTGGAAAACAGTCTGGTAGTTCCTCAAGAGGAGTTACTATATGACCCAGCAATAATTAAGTGTAAACCAGAGAAATGGAAACACAGGTCTTGTACAAAAATTTGTAAACAAATGTTCATAGCAGCATAGCTGTTATTTAAAAAAAAAAAAATCACTGTGCAATCATACTGAGGTTCTGAGAAGTGGATTCTTTGTATGCTGGATTCAAGGCTTTGGCAGTCACAGATTCTAGCAACCTAAAATCTACCAATTAGCTAGTAGTTCATTTGTGAAACCTTTCCCCTTCCTATCCTTCCGAGTATTTGGCCTTTTCCACATGATCCTGCATATAAGGCCTCCAATCTCATGAAGCATCCTTGCCTAGCTTCCGTCAAGTGAGTCTCCATCTAATGCCGATTGTCTCTATAGTAACCAGCTAGAAACGCTGCTATGCTTAGCAGTGGCTTTGTGCAAGCAGTGCTCTAGCCTAGAGAGGTTTTAAAGATTTCAGTCCTCTCTCTACTTACTACACATTTCTCCTGGTATCAGGAAAAGAAAGGAGCCTCTAATGAACAAGACAGGTGGAGGGTTAAAGAGAAAAGGACTGAATGTAAAACAAGAAGGAAGATGGATGAGTGGAGACTGA
The DNA here is from genome assembly GCF_016509475.1 of Prionailurus bengalensis. NCBI lineage: Eukaryota > Metazoa > Chordata > Mammalia > Carnivora > Felidae > Prionailurus > Prionailurus bengalensis. The sequence continues at coordinate 107,169,195 of NC_057349.1, forward strand.
GTTCAAGAGGAAAATGAGTTTAGAAGGATCTCTGTTTATAGAAGTGAGAACACATGGTAAAAAAAAAACAACTAGATTCAAGAAATGGACAAGAATTATTAAGCATTTTCATTCATATTCTTCTGGTCAGAAACAATATATCAACATCAGCAAATGTCAACAACAAATATAATTATGGTGCTTCAGAAAGCTAACTGATATCATTGATAGCTATCCAAAGGGTGTTTCACAGTAGAGTCCATTTATGGATAAGGGATAAGATATAGTTTATATCTTTAACAAACTTGTAACCTAATGATGGGTAGAAATGAACACAAAACAGCAAAACTGCTATTAATGAGGTGGAACACAGAATGGGGGGATGGGGACATACTTTATGTAACAAATATGGAAATCTTACAAAAAGCATAAGGATGCATTCCAGGAGGGATAGCTCTATCCTCCCCCAGATATCCCTTCTGCAACAGGAGGCTTGACACCTGCGGTGCCTCAAGGGGGAGAGGCCCATAGTTTTGCATTGGCTGGGCTTCTTCTCACAACTAGTATATACCTGGGCTAATCTCATTCATGGAACTTTGTTCCTCAAGAGTTCATTAATCAAGACATTACCATGGTGTCTGCCAGCCAGATACAATTGCTTTTTCTACACATAAAGGCCACTTTAAATATCGGACACAGAGGAGAGAGAATAGAGAAGCAAGGTCAGCAAATAAAGGAATGAGTTTCTTTTATTTTTTTTAAGTTTACTTATTTATTTTGAGAGGAAGAGAGAGAGAGAGAAAACGAGAGAGAGAGAGAGAGAGAGAGAGAGAGAGAGAGAGAGAGAATGTTCACATGCGAGCAGGGGAGGGGCAGAAAGAGAGGGAGAGAGAGAATCCCAAGCAGGCTCTATGCAGTTAGCTAGGATCCCAACACAGGGCTTGATCCCATGAACTGTGAGATCATGACCTGAGCTGAAGTCAAGAGTCAGACGCTTAACTGACTGAGCCACTCAGGGGCTGGAAGGAATGAGTTTCTGAGCACCAGTGTCCTTATTTGTTATGTGGAAATGATAATACCTTACCCTCCTACTATACCAGGATGTTTTGAGGTTCCAAAGCAGGTCATTTAAAAGTTCTTTACAAATGGGAAAGTATCGGGGCTGGTGGGTGGCTCAGTCAGTTAAGCACCCAACTCTTGAGTTTGGTTCAGGTCATGATCTCATGGTTCCTGGGATCAAGCACCATATGGGGCTCCATGCTGACAGCACAGAGCCTGCTTGGGATTCTCTTTCTCCTTCTCTCTGCCCCTCCCCTGCTTGCATGCTCCTTCTCTCACTCAAAATAAATAAATAAACATTAATAAAAAAAAGCAAATGGTAAAGCATCATACCATATATAGATATACATACATACCATATATATATCATACCAAATATACGTACACATGGGCACACACATACACAGCCTTTATTTTGATACCATATTTTGCCTCCCACAGAACTTTAACAATAACTGGTTAAAGTTACATAACACTTTCTATTCTGTACCATACAGACTTGATTACACAGTTATCTTTCCTGCCAATTAAGTCTATGAGGATTATGCCCAAGTATGTTTCATCTTTGAATACTCCACAGAGCTGAGCACAATAATTTCACATAATAAATGCTCTCTATATGATAAATTATTAAAATCATTACAGTAGAATTTATTCCTTTTAGAAATATAAACTCTAGCAAATCCCAACATTCTACAATTATACACAAAATCTTATCTAAAACTATTATTAAATTTTGACATTCTATAACTAATAAATAATAAGGAGCCCTTTAAACTAACTAAAGAGCATACTACGACAAGCCTTAAATTAGAACTTTTTTTAAAAGATGGGGACAATATCTCTTTAGAGAGTATTAAACACAGGACTAATGTAATTACCCCAGGTGGAAATCCAGGATTTGAACAAAGGCAAGAGGTTAGCACTTCCATTCCTATAACTTCTGCAGCAGGCAGGAGCTAAGACTTGATTTATATCTTAGTTATAATACATTTCAATTCAATATATTTTCATTTAATTCAATCTAATTCTAGTTCATTTTAATTCACTCTTTCATCTTGTTTTGTGTGTGTCTTCGATTTAACTTCAAGCTTAAGATTTTTAGAAGCCCTCTGTAGAGGAGGCAAGCTGCATCTTGTCCCTTCAGATTTTAAGCTATATGCCCAACACCAATAGGTACTTCTCTGAGTAGCTACAGGAACCACTCCACACCCCACCACAGCCTACTGGCATGGTTAAATGACCACCTCATTTTACACCACAGAAAGGTGTGATAACAGACCAATAATTGGATTAAATAAACTCAGGTTGTCAAATAAGCCTAATTATGTGGACAAAAAGTTATAGCTGTATTAGTTTGCAAGGGCTGCCATAACAAAATACCAGTCTGGGTAGCTTAAGCAATGTAAATAACTTTCTCATAGTTCTGGAGGCTAGAAGTACAAGATTAAGGTGTCCGCAGGGTTGGTTTCTTTGAAAGCCTTTCTTCTTGGATTGCAAGTGGTTGCCTTCTTGCTGTATTCTCACATGGTCTTTTCTCTGTGTATGTGTGCCCTTTGTCTCTTTTCATGTCCAAATTCCCTCCTCTGGGATACCATTTAGATTGGATTAGGGCCCACTTTCAGGAATTCATTTAACTTAACCACCTCTTTAAAGGCCCTATCACCAAATAAAGTCATATCCTAGGTACTGGAGAGTTAGTGCTTCGACATATGAATGGGGGGGGGGGGGCACAATTCAGCCTATAACAATATCTAACTAGGTTCATTTATCTCTGTCCTTGGCACTAGTTTAGTCTTTATTCATCTTAGAGTCCAAACAATCTCCTTCAGCCATCCTTCCTCCATACAGAGGGAATTTATACGGAGGGAAGCAATTTTGGGGATTATATTCTTTGCAGCCCTCCAAGCATCAAGTGGGTCCCCTTTGGTACTTAATAAATGAAGATACGAGGGAATTTATACAGAGGGAAGCAATTTTGGGGATTATATTCTTTGCAGCCCTCCAAGCATCAAGTGGGTCCCCTTTGGTACTTAATAAATGAAGATACTCATGGTGACCCATCTGTTACAGTATGATCAGCTGCTTGAGAGTCACCAAAAAGTTGTCCAGCAATCTTATAGATTGTCTCTGAAACTAGAGTGATGCTTTTATAATTTTTTTTTTCCTCTGTGAAATACCAGCTTATTTAGAAATATGCTAGGGCACATCTGGGAACCCCTTTGGCCTTTCCTGTAAAGTACTGTCAAAGGTGAAGAAGGAAACTATTGGAAAAGATGCTCAAAGGCTCTTTAATGTTTATGAAAGGCAATAATAAAAGAGTTAAGGCAGGACACACAACATGAGAGGCCTCGAGCCACTATTTGCGGTTTCCAGTGGACTATTAAAGAAGGTCACTTTCCCCTTAAATACTGTTGTACATGACATGTTAAAGAGTTTTAAAGAAAATAAGCCAAACTAGTGGTATCCAGGTAGATCTCTTCAGTTCTTGATGCTGCATATCCACCAAAAGCAAGTTTTATGGTATAAGGTATACCTTATTATGACACACCTATGGTCAGACTGCAAAATACACTTTATTTTACCAAGCTTATAATGTCATTTTTATAAAGCAAGTGAATTAGAATCTCCTCTTAAGAGTGCCTGCAATAATCAGAAAACTGCATATACCATTCTCAAAGGACTCATGTTTTAATCTTCTATGGCCATTTATCTTACATATCTAGTGTATCTTAACAGCATATAGTATAGCAATTGACACTTTATCTTGGCTAGTGTTAAGACCAGCACTAATAGAGTGAACAGAGAATATAGTTTATCAGTCACAGTAATTTGCATCTATCACCACACTAAGGCTCCTAGTGTAACATACACAAACAACTGGGCTTGAGGAAGCCTTTTCTGGTAGGTCCTATTTTACCGTTTAATCCATTAACAATAAAATGAGAAACCCCTGCTCCAAGCAATTTTTCTGAATATGGGGAGGCCTGGTATTACCTTTTCCATATTAACTTTCAAAAGACTATCTATCAGATAAAGAAGCCTCATCAACAGCAATCTATTTAGTATGAAAAATGCCCAAAGAATGAGAACTCAAAATCCTGGGCACTATACTAAGAAACAACTCTTTCAGCACAGATGATACTTAAGAAGTAATACTTTTCTGAATTTAATTAGTCAAGATCAGTGGTTTCACTCGAAACACTTAAGGAAAAAACTGATGGTTTATGAACAGCAGGTAATAAATCATTATGACACTCTTACTAGGTAAACAAATTGTTCAACAACCCCACAAACGTGTTAAAAGCTCTCCCTTTCCCCACAGTGGTAGTCAAACAGCAGAAATGAATCCACACGAATGCTGACGAATCAAGCAGACTCCTCAAAACTTGTTTGTGGTGCCACAAATTTTTATTTACTAGCGGTTTGGGTCATAAATTTTTTGAAAATCACATGCCCTGGTATGCCGCTGTGTTCTTTACATTTCCTTTCCCTTTCCTATCATATTTTTTGCCCTTTGGTTTCCTGACACTTCCATTTTCTCTTTTTATGTTCCTGTTATGCTCACGAAACGGCAGAAAACTGGGGTGTAACTGATCACATCGTTGGTAATCTTTTTCTTATTCTGGGGTTTTCCAGATTAGAACGGGAAGACGACTCAGGTGCAGCCCAAATATTACCTATTTAGGTTTTTCATGCAAAGTATGCGTGGAAAAGCCTCTCTCTTTGCCCTTCATTTTGTGTCTATTTAACTAACCGCGCTGTAGTGCCCAAACGCAGATATTGACCAAGAACTAGATTTCCAAAATGGCTTTGCTCCGTTCGAGCTGGCACTGGGTCTATAAAATACAATTTATTTCCACTGCAACCAACCCTTTCTACCCCAAATGTACCCAGTACGTAGGAAGCTGAATCTAACCGAGTGTAGACAACCGAATCACATCTATTAAATTTCAGTAGAGAGACTGCACAGCAGTTGGACTGATGTTAAAAGAGAGTTAAAAGAAAAAAAAAACCCAAAAACCACACGAAGCAAACCCGAGGGGCGGGCGTCGCCCAGAATCGCGCCCTCCCGCCGCCTCGCCGGCCGCGAGCACGCCTCCCCGCCGCGGCCACGCCTCCTCCGACCCCCGCCCCGCCCCGCCGCGGCCACGCCCGACGTGAGGCGCGGGAGCCGCCGGGCCGGGGGCGGGGCCAGCGCCGCCCCTCCCCCCCGCCGCCGCCGGCGGCCTCCGCGCGGGCCTCCCAGCCCGTATTCCACTCACTTTGTTCTCCGCCTTTGTCCTAATCCACACCAGCAGGTGGAGCCGCAGTTAAAGTTTCCGAGTCCATTCCGGGAGCGGGAGCCCATCTTGCTCACCGCCGAGGCCCTCGCTGGAGGAGGAGGGTCAGAGCTTGGGTGCAGCCAATCGCGGGCAACGCTGCTAGTTATCAGAGCAGAATGGGCTGTAGTTTAGTGAAATAGGAAAGCTGCAAAACACTGTGGAGTGCTCCCGTGTAAATAAAAAGAGGAAAAAAAAGTTTCTCAAGTCGCCGCTGCACGACGTCGGGCAGGCGCTGGGGCGGGGGTCTGCGCTCTCCCGAGCGGCCGCGCGCTGGACTTTATTGTGCCGCAACAAGCCCCGTTCCCATTGTTTGTGTTTTTTTCAAAATATGGCAAAGGTTCAGGTGAACAATGTAGTGGTGCTGGATAACCCTTCTCCTTTCTACAACCCGTTCCAGTTCGAGATCACCTTCGAGTGCATCGAGGACCTGTCTGAAGGTGAGTCGGGCGCCCGCCCGCCGCCGGGCTGTCAGTTGCGGGCTGCAGACGTTGAAAGTTTCCCGGGCCCGGCCTCGCGCGGGCGGCCGGTGCTCGGCGCCGGACGGGCGGCAGGCTCGGCTCTGCGGAGGGAAACTTGAAGTTGATGGACGACGGCCGCCGAGGCGCGCGCGGCGTTCGGCCGCAGCCGGGGCGCCTGCCGTGGCTCAACTTGCGAGGAACTTGTTCGAGCGGAGGTAGCCATGTTGTCAGCTTTGTCTGGCGGGCGGGAGGTTCGCTAGACCCGCACTCGAGCCCGCGGCGCCGGCCGGGGGTCGCCCCGGGCTGGCCCCGCGCCGGGAACGGCCTCCGCGGCCCCGGCACGAAGGCTGGGAAGGGAGAGGCATGTGTGTGGTCGCGCCGGCGAGTTAGCAGCGGAGCCATCTTACCAAGAGTAGAGAATTGGGCCACCGACCCCGGCGTCACTACGCCTCCTCTCCGCGCCGCGGGTGACGAACACGGCGCCCCGCCTGCCCACCTTCCTGCCCCCGAGCGAGAGGCAAATCCATTTTTAGAGCTTACGCTGGAGTTGCCCTACTCTCCTGGGTGGCCGTGCCCGGCCGCCCCGGGGAGGAGAGCGAGGCTGTCCTCGCGCTGATTTCTGGCTCCCTGGACCAACCAGCGGGGGAGGCGGGCGCAGGCTCGGCCCCTCGGCGCAGCGGGCCGGGCGCCGGCGCTCCCCGGGGACCGCGGGTGCTCCCGGGCGGCACTCCCCGGCCCGCGCCCGGGATGCTCGGGGCACCCGGGGATGCTGGCGCGCAGCTCGCCCCGACCGGCGTGGACTCCTGTTCCGTAATGACTGAAACCTTCTCTCCTCTCGCTCAGAAGAAAAATATTGCTAAGCTATAAAGTTACATTTAACCCAAGAGCAAAAATAAGTAAAACACTTAAATAATTCCCAGGACTTAAAATCACTGGCTTCTCAGTAGTCTGAAAGACTTTCTTCAAGAACGTGTTGAAATCTAATTAAAATAACTCATCCAAACACCCTGAGCATAAAATACAAAAGTGGGCCAGGAAATAAAAGGTAAAGTTCTAATGGCAATGCAAAAATTTTTACTACTTTTTTTAAGTCCGTATCAAGGTCTCCAAAAATATTTTTGTTATATGCAGTAACAAATATTTAGGAAGCTAAAACTTGTCAAGGCTTTTTTTTTTATATTTGCTCGTAAATTTTATTAAAATAATCCAGTGCTTGACTTTTCAAAATTGGAAAAAAAAAATTAGCTTCATCAATGGTCATTTTACAATTAAACAGGACATACTTATTTGAACTTACAAGTATATTTAGCGAAATGCATTTAAAATTATGCAAATAATGGCATATAAAGCAATTTCACTTTAAAAATTAGTTTTTAATATCCACAAAATGTATTTTATGTAGGGTGTTAGGTTTTCAAATTATAAAAGCAATACATGCTCATTGTAATAAACTTTTTAAAAGTTGTACAGGCGTATATAAAGTAACAGTCCTCTGTACTCAGTGCTTTCCACCATCTCCTGTAATTATAACACTTTAATCTGTGCTCTTCAGTAAGTATTAATGAATATATAAAGCATATATGCACATATATAATATGTAGGTCCCATTTTGAAAGACGATTCATTTATTAAAATAAACTAACTTCTAATAGATCACTGATAATAAAATTAAGGGGGATTTTTCTTACTACTCTGAAACCATTTGATTACTTTCCCAGAGTGCTACCGTCACCATTTAACTACCAGGCCAATTTTTCTTATCCAACCAGTTGGTAATCTTTCCTTTTTTTGCCAGTTGTATATAAAAATTGGCGAATGCAAGAGAAACCATTGATCAGTCCATTCCAACTTATACTATAGCATTTTAAGCTTAAGTTATTCAAAGTACAGGTATTTCTTAAGTGATGCCTTCCATTTTAAGAGCCAGTTTTGGACAAGGGTGATAGATGATTCATGATGTTACAGGGCTTTGACATTGGATGGCTGAAACTCACTGTTCATGGAAGCAGAATTACGTTCCATTTTTACCTGGGACCTAATCAGAACTCAGCTGAAGGACATCAGAGTTTTTAGGATACTACTGTCAACAATACGCTTACTTCCACTTGTACACTTCATCCCAGAGCACTAAGACTGGTTATTTAGCATTTTTAAAAAGAGTTTAAGCTGAGTCATACTGAAAGCTGCAAAGGAATCTTTCAAAAAGGTGCCATGCTTGTGTACTCCACCTAGAGGCTATGTGGATTAAGGAAACTGAGTTTACTTAGCAAAAGCTTCTTACAGGTTCCATACTTTTATATTGCAGATCTCTAAAAAATCTATTCTTAAAATGAAACTACAGAATATTCTGAAGGGAAATTTTCACTTCATAATTTTGTCTCAAGTCCCACACCAGATGTTGGCCGCCATTTTTCATACTTTAATTTGATTAGGAGACCCAGGATGTGTTTGATCTGGTGGTCCCAAGTCTGTACACGTTTTGATTGACCTTCCTGCTAATCTTTGTTATGCCCTCTGTGGACTACTGATTCTTTCTCTACTGAATGGAGCTTGCTTGCTTGCTTGCTTTCTTTCTTTTAAGTTGGTCAGTACCAATAATTCTAGCTACTATTAGTTGAATACTTACAATGTACCAGAATTGAACATGGTGTTTCATGCTTTTAAACTTCAGGCTTGTTCTAATTCCCAAAGATTACATACTTTCCACTAGATCACAGATCGTCCCAAGTAGTGTAATTAATTTAAAATTCACTTGGTTACTTCCCTCACTCCCAACCATAAATGCAGATACTTGCAGGCCGGGATTTCCATGATTAGATGAAACAGTTAACTTTTTAAATGATTAAACTACTTCAGCAGATAACCTGTGCATCTGACTCTATCCCTTCCTCCTTCAAATACAAGGGACAGGAAAATGAAAGCAGAGTTAAAAAAAAATAGCAAGAATAAAACAATTGATGCTAATTTATAAATAAGTACTAAGCATTTTAAACTCAGTAGCTATAGCAAGGATTCCATCAGATAGAAATTAAGGTACAGGTGTTCCCTGAGTTACAGCCTGTGCTCCTTAAGGGTAGATCATCTTCCTATAGCCTCTGGTCTCACCCATCTCCCCATCTTCCCCCTCCCCCCCCCCCCAATTAATTTCCTTTATTCCACTATTCATTTGAGAGCAGAAATGGAAGAATGCATCTTCCTAGTTTCGGTTTTGGAAAGAGCCCAGGCTTTGGAGTTGCAGAGACATAGCATAGGTTCTGATTCCTGAGTTTGCTAGCTGTGTGAATTTGGGTACATTACTTAGCCTCTCAGGGCCTCAACTTTCTTGTTTGCATAATAGTGTAATTAAATCCATATGATAAAGCTGTTGAGATTTAAATAACAGGTATGAAATTGGCAAGACCAATGCTCAGCACATAGTAGGTATTTTACAAAATAAGTTTATAAATTCTGACTGTTTCCATGCCAGATTACAAATGCCAACTTACTTTCTACCAATTAGGAGGCCAAGAGCACTATATGTATTAGTACAAATAAATACATACAAAATGAACAAAATATGAAAACCTTCGTGTGAGAGTTCCCAGTCTTACTCGCACTTGGCTAAGTTTAATAGCTTTTATACCCCTTTCTTAAAAGTTTCTCCACTTGGCTTTTGGGTTTCCTATGTCACTAGCCACTAATTTTGTAATTTTATTAGATATCTATCTAGTAGATATCTCAAATTTAACATGTCCAAAACAAATTCCTGTTTGATTTCATCCCCTACCCCCTGCAAAAAAGGATTCTTGCTGCCTTTATCTTCAAGATTTATCCAGAGTGTCCTTGCTCTCATCCCTATGGCTACATGTGGTCCAAGCTACCATAATTTCTTGCCTCAGTTGTTAAAATACCCTGTTTCTTGACCCTCACAATCTCACAATCCATACTGAACACAGGAGCCAAAATGATCCTTCTAAAATGAAAAGTGGATCATGTTATTCCTGTAGTCAGAACCCTCCCAATAGCTTCCTGTGCCACTCAGTGTAAAAGCCAAAAATCTTTACGATGACCTTTAAAACTTTGCATAATCTGGGGCACCTGGGTGGCTCAGTTGGTTAAGAGTCAGACTTTGGCTCACATTGTGATCTCACGGCTCATGGGTTTGAGCCCTGCGTTGGGCTCTGCTGACAGCTCAAAGCCTGGAGCCTGCTTCAGATTCTTCATCACCCTCTCTTTCTCTCTGCCCCTCCCCTGCTCACACTCTGTCTCAAAAATAAAAAACAAAACCAAAAACTTTACATAATCTGGCCATGCCCCTCACACCCAAGCTAAGGGTCAGTTATTTTCCCCTTTATTCAGTCTGCACCAGCCCAGCCTCGTTGCTTCTTCAGCAGATACTTGCTGTTCCTTCTAACTAGATACTCATATTGCTTCTTTCCTCTTTTAATCTTTATCAACAAATAGATGATCTTGTGAGATGTCAGATGCAGGACCCTGCATCTGGAAATGTGCTAGAAGACAGAAATGTAAGTGGTCTAGAAGAGAGCCATGACTTACATAATAGGTCCTCAGAAAGTGCTGACTTAGTAGAACTAGATTCTCAGTGACCTAGAAACACCCCTCTGGGAGTGCTGCAGTCGCAGCGTAGTGAATCCAAGGGTGGGCCGCACTGTGCTAAACACCCTCAGGACCAGGAGGGCTCGGGTAATCTGTATTTGCAGAGCTGTCTTCTTCCCCCTACTAAGCAGGAGGCTCCTTTGAAAAAGCAGTCATTTTACCCATCTCTGGGTTCTTGCTACAGAGCACACTGTAGAAGGTGCTCAATAAAAGCTGAATTACATGTAACAGTTGAATTACAGAAAATGTCTTGGGTTGCACTTAAGCGTGTCTTATTCCTCCTGATGCTTGTTCCCACTGTATATAGTCTGTTGTATAAAGTGGCACAAGGATCCTTGGTTTCCTCTTCCCAATTTAAAGAATATATGACATGAAGAGGGACCATGAGGAAAAACCCTGACTGTGGTCCCTTTGACAGTTAATGAGCTGAAGCCCCTTCTAAGCCACAAGGGAAGTTTGTTAATAATTTTTCCATGTTGGAGTTCTTTGGTGATTTGGATCTGTGCAATATAGTATGGGGCAGCCCTTCCAAAATGTTTAAGTAGGTTGTTAAGAGATAACATATGAAAAAAAAGTGGGGAGGGATTCCATAGCCAAATAAACTTGGGAAATGCTGAATTAACGTTACTGGTGTTCTTGACCGAAGGAAGTTCCCGAACACTCTGCCAGTGTGCTTTATTTATGAATCCTTAAGACAAGGTTGTAGCATTTCCCAAGTTTTTGGCCATGTTGGTTTGTTTATGAGGAGCCCTGCCCAGGAACTAGTGTTTCACAAAAGAACATTTTGAGAAACTCTGTTAAGAAATGTAAAAATTTTATAAGGAGCAGTTCAGTGCCTTTTTGGACTTTCTGCTGTGAGAAGTCAATTTCAGCAACCAATAATTGGCTTAAGTGGACATTAAAATAGGGTCTTTGATATCATCTCATAATGTAATTACTGAATATGAAATAATGTTTTGGTTTTTAACCCTAGACTTGGAATGGAAAATTATCTATGTGGGCTCTGCAGAAAGTGAAGAATACGATCAAGTTTTAGACTCTGTTTTAGTGGGCCCTGTTCCTGCAGGAAGGCATATGTTTGTATTTCAGGTAAGATTGTTCTTGGTAAATATGTATGCCAAATATGTTTCTAACTATATATCTCATGGTCCTCACTCGTTTCCTTTTGGGTTAAATCACTCTGCTTCTGCTGCACTCACTTTTTATCTGCTTCTATTGTGTTTTAGGCAGCCTCTGTAGCATAAAGGAATGCCACCTCTTGATTTTGTGTGCTGAGAGGTTAATGTGATGTTTACTCCAGAGTGTGCACAGCATGCAGTCAAGCTTATACTGTGTCATGGCACACGTTGTGGTTAACTCGGGGCTCTTCCTGTGGACAGTCCGATAGTATCAGACCTGTGGCTGTCCAGCAGCCAGTACAAGGGTTGAATGCATACTACTAACTGGTATAGTTAGTAATATGCATCTTGGTTTCTGGTTTCAGCCACTAGGAGTACTGACCACAGAAACAACTTTATTTCAGCACGCTGCATGATTGAGCTAGGTTAGTTAGGTATGCTACTAGAGAGATCTGCATAATCTTGGATCATTGGAATTAAAGTCCACTGTTTTACTAAAGCATCTAATCTACACATTTTATGGAGAATTACTGTTACAAATCTACTACTGTGTTTATTATTTGTGAGGGGAAATTCCAAAACAAATTATGTTCTCAGATACCACTGACAGTATTTGGGTCTGTACCAAGGCTTCAGACACGGTCTTCTGTATTCAAAGTGTTACTTCTTTTAATCTATGTTAAATTGTTGTTTAAAACTATTCAGTCATTTCCCAATTATCCATGCTTATTACAGGGAGATATTTATAATAGCCCAAAGAGTAACTACTCATAGGTTTCAAAAAGAAAACTATTAATTTTCTTACAGGTATTTGTACACAGCAGAGTCCCATCAGTTAATGTAGAACCCACTGAAAAGACCTCATCCAGAAGGACATTAACTCTTTCTACCCCTGATGTCCCCCCCTTTTTTTTTTCATTTTCAATTTAAATGAATAGCGTTGGTCAGATAATCCCATCTGATATGGGCCATGAATCTGGGCCATGAATCATGTATCATGTATCATAAACATGGTATCTGTAGAGTTGCTACCTATCCTTCCCTTCTCCTAAATACAGAATCAGAATTATAGTCTCCTAGCGTTAGTGCTTTTTATTAAAAAGTAATAATTTACTATATCTAAACAAATGGTTAAGAAAAGCTCAAATATATTAGTTCATATCTATTCATTAAAAGTGCTGTTGACCTGAGTCATGTGAGTACATAACCTTGGTGAAAGACATGGGTAGGGGGAGGCACTGCAGTTGACAGACTGCTTCACATCCTGCCCCATTACTTGTAACACACTTGTGTCTTAAGTTCTTGAAATTATTACACAAAGAAGTATTTGCTTTGACCCATAAGCTTGGAAAACCCATAATTCACTGATGATAATTCATGATGTGGTTAAGAAACCTGGATTGATTTGTACTGGTAGACCTTTTTATGCTACTATAAAACCTGCAAATAAATCTTTTGGCTTTGAAACAAACCCTTAAATGATCTTTTCTGTGTGTTTATGTTGTTAAGAACACTGTTAAGCTTTTGGCTGGAGTGAAAAATATATTCAAAGATATTTCCCTCCAGTGATTTTCCAGTAGTTTTACCTTGGTACCAGTGTTCATATTGCCAAAAAGGACAGAGAAAGAGCACCATGCAATTTAAATCAGACTGTCACCCTGTGTATTTAAAAAAAATTCACCATTATCAGCAAAAAAGGGACTAACCTACAGTTTTTGTTTTGTGTTTTAAACAAATTACCATAGTATTCCCCTGGTCTGCCATGAATAAACATGCCTTTCTTATGAGTGTGTCAAAGGCTGGCAGGAAGATGTCCAGACATCTGTGTACTACTGCTGGTTGACGTTAAAAATCTCTACCTATCACTTCATCTTTTTTTTTCTTACTGTTTATTTCTTTTTGAGAGAGAGAGAGAGCATGAGCAGGGGAAGTGCAGAGAGAGAGGGGAACAAAGGATCTGAAGTGGGCTCCATGCTGACAGCAGAGAGCCTGGTGCAGGGCTTGAACTCAGGAACCCTGAGATCATGACCTGAGCTGAAGTCCGATGCTCAACTGAGCCACCAAGGCGCCCCTCTGTTATTTCATCTTAAGTGATCTGAGACGACTGTGAGTTTTTCTACTTGAATTTGGATTTGCTCAAGTTGAATTCTTTGGCAATCAAATTTTAAAACACAAACATGGCTAGAACCAATCTACTGAGGGGATGGGAAGCACTATGGGAGGAAAGTTTCCATAGCAGTACTAAACTACCTCTGTTTCCCCATTCTCCACGAACTTCCAGAACATTAGAAGCTCTTTGGGTACCCTGGAAGTAACCTAACCCCTCTCAGTAGGGGTACACAGGATCTGTAAGACAAACAGCATATTCTCAGGACAGGCCTTCATACCCCTGCTGATATCTCTCTAAAATGATCATAAATTACTTTAGGTCAGGCATTGAGTTATACATGAATTTCAAAATACTAATCATATATTGTGCGCCCAGAGCTGTGCCAGACATGGAATTATAAAGATGAACTGGACAGGATTTCTGCCCAGGACAAAGCTTAGAATCCCAGCAACAACTGAAAGATAAACATATTTAAATTATTGGACATACATTAAAGAGGATTTGTGTCAAGTAATAAAGTACAAAAACAGTACTATTAATTCTACCTTCTGAATTAGGAAGGACTTCACTAAAGGATACATTTTATGCAAACTTAGATGAAGTTTTTAGGATGTTAGGGAAGAGACTTACAGGCCAAGGTAACAGTATATGCAAAGCACAGAGGCATGAAAGATTACCAGTACATTTAAAAGAACTCTAATTCTACAACAAGAGTAAGAGGTGTGGAAATAAAGGGAATGTGAATGAGCTGTTGGTTGGAAACAAATTGTGAAGGGCCTTATAAATGAAGTTAAAGAAGGGATTTTTTTCTCAGAAATGGGAGTAATCATCAGGAGTTTTTAAAATTAGTGAAGGGATAGGAATGGATCTTTGCCTAGCTAATGCTGGCAACAGTGCAAAATAGCAAGCGAGCTAGGGGACAACAGTTAGAAAGTTGCAACAGGATTCCAGAGAAGACATGAAGACACGAACTGAGACTGGAGATGAGAAGTGTTAGACTGGCTGGATGTGGGAGGTAGGGAAGCAGAAGGTGACTGAACTTTTCGGCCTAGATAGATGTTTTAGACTAGATAGATATTTTATGCTTTTTTGTGTCATCTACATGTAATAACTATACAATAATCATTGGTCTTTGATAATTCAAACAGCCTGATTGAGAATGCCAGACAGGGGTTTTCCCAAGCCAAGGCCATGGCTGAAGTGTTCACCAGGCTCAGGGATGTTCGTTAGTGTCCTGGCAAGAGTAAGCTAATCTGCTGGGACAGTCTTTATCCATTTACCATTCAGAATGGCTGCCTCAGGTCTGTGTCAGTGCCCATCAGTCTATGACTCCTTCCAGCTGTATGTAGCGCCACAGGGCCCTAGCCTTTGCTCATGCTGTCCACCTCCTCTAGCTCACTTGCTTCACCTTCTGCACTCAAGATTCAGCAGCTGGATTTAAAACAAGGTCATTGAGTATGTCTGCTCAAACCAATTTTTACCTTCATTGTATTTCCAGTGTGCGTGGTTTAAATAGTACACTATATTTTAGTGCCTATCAAAGTCATTCACAGTAGTTTAATATTTTTGAGAATCTGAATAGCTATTTCTATTCCATTTTCAATTTGATATTAATTTACTATTAGAATATCTGTGACAGGTGGGAGAGTGGCTGTGTGTCCTGGGTATAAGAGAGAAACTGGTATAATAAACATTTGCTGCCAACAGGCTATGTGGAGATCATTGAATATTTACTAATTTAGGTTTGAAGATTATGACCGAAAGGGTGTCTGGGTGGCTCAGTTGGTTAAGCATCTGACTCTTGATTTCAGCTCAGGCCACAATGTCACGGTCATGGGATTGAGCCCTGCACCGGGCTCTGTACTGGGCATGAAGCCTGCTTAAGATGCTCGCTTCCTCTGCCCCTCCCCCACTTGTGCTCACTCTCAAAAACAAAAAGAAAATTATGACTGGAAAAGGGTAGAGTCAATGAGACTACTGATTTAATTATTTGCTATATTTTATAAAAGGTTTTATAATTGAATATTGCACAATCCCTCAGGAACTACCACACAGTGTAGCTAGATTTATCTTCCTATAGAAGTAGTGAGGCTTTCAGGTACCCAGAGTAATTACATATACCATGGGGAAACATTTGAACTATATTTTCTGGCTTTAAGTCAATCTTAAAAATGAACATTTGCCTTCCCAGTATGATGTCCCCAAGTTTTTGTTGCTGTACCCTTAATTCATGATGCTCAAGGTAACTAAAACTCCAGTCTTGCTTGCCTCTTTGTGATGTGTGTTTCTTTTCTTTTTAAATTATTCTAGGCTGATGCACCTAATCCAGGACTCATTCCAGATGCAGATGCAGTAGGTGTAACAGTTGTGCTAATTACATGCACCTATCGGGGTCAAGAATTTATTAGAGTTGGCTATTATGTAAATAATGAATATACTGAGACAGAATTAAGGGAAAATCCGCCAGTAAAACCAGACTTTTCTAAGGTAATGTTCTGACTATTCCTTTCATTACTTTTACTATTAAGCAAGTGCCAATTCATACTATATTATGAAAATACCTTTGAGACAAAATAAATTTGAGGTCTTTGTGCTAACTGGGCAAACTAATTGTTCCATTACCCATACTTGACCTCAGACCCTACCTCCAAGTGAATCATGAGTAATTAATGTTGGTCAGGCACCTTGAGAGTCTCTGATGATTTAGAAAATTGAAAAAATCC
This sequence comes from Prionailurus bengalensis, assembly GCF_016509475.1. Classification (NCBI taxonomy): domain Eukaryota; kingdom Metazoa; phylum Chordata; class Mammalia; order Carnivora; family Felidae; genus Prionailurus; species Prionailurus bengalensis. The sequence goes on from NC_057349.1 coordinate 107,185,563, forward strand.
TCCTGTAAGAAACAGTTGTTTACAGCTTCTGCATGGCATTTCCCACACATCATAATTTTCATTTCAGCCTTTACGACATAGAAATTCATGATTATTCAATGATATTCTTAGTCTATAACTCTTCCAAAAATTGGAACACGAACACACACACACACACACACACACACACACACACACACACACACACGCATATGTAGGTTTTCCTTTATCTGCTATTCTTAGAGGTTAACCTAAAGGTCTTAAATATTTCTGGTTATGGAAAACGGCTTCTGAGTGAGAATCTGAAACCTGTGATTCAGAAATACAGATTCTCTGAAATACTTAGTATTTCATGATTTTTCTTGGGAACTGTAACAGTTTTAGTAACTGATCATTTATGTGAGATTGAACACAACACCCCATCTGCTGGATCATGCAAGAAAAATTACATGGGAGTAAAGTGGAATGTTTTTTCTGGTAATAAGGCCAGAATGCTTAATCCTGGTATGGGACCTTCCATTGACTCCATGTATTAGTTACTTATATGGCACCTTGTATAGCAAAAAGAGAAAAAACTAGAATACTGGTTCTGAGAGTGAACCATAATAATTAAAAGGTAGGAAACCACTAATAATGAGATATTATATTTGAAGAAATTTTTCATTTTCTTTGAAAATATTACTGAAGATACCACATCAATCTACAAAGCATACTAGTATGTGAGATAAAGCGTTCTATGAAGAATTCACCTGCAAGAAAAAGAAGAGATTCTCTCCCTTTTAGGAAATAAGTATAAAGGGGTTAGATATTTTATTGGTTACTAAGAGATCTGGATGAATTCTCTCAGATTCTCCATATCCTGTTTCCATTAAGCTAAAATAATAATGTCTGCTGTAGCCCTGGTCCTTGTGTGTTATGTTAAGGTGCTTTACTTAATTAGCCTTTGTATATGAATTTGGCCCTTTAGGAGTACTAAGGTAAAGAATCATTCTATTAAGTTTCTATTTGTATGTAGTATCTAACTTTCTTAGTGTTTACTATTTATATATTTCCTTCTTCCTTCAGCTTCAAAGGAACATTTTGGCATCTAATCCCAGAGTTACAAGATTCCACATTAATTGGGAAGACAACACAGAAAAACTGGAAGATGCAGAGAGCAGTAATCCAAATCTACAATCACTTCTTTCAACAGATGCATTACCTTCAGCATCAAAGGGATGGTCCACGTCAGAAAACTCACTAAATGTCATGTTAGAATCCCACATGGACTGCATGTGACCATCTGCCATCCCTTTAGTACAAATTAAGCTATAAAAACATACAGAACTATTTCCCTGAAATTCCGTAAGTACATAGTCAAGACACAATGTGAAGAATTTGTTTAAAAAACATCCTGTAGAAAGTTTATAAGAAAACCAGTATTTGAGCAAATTGTGGAATATAAATACAACTATTTTTAAGTAATTTTTTTCTCTAATGTGTTATTTTATTTGTTCTGAAACTAATCTGATTAAAACATATATATTATTTTCTTCTCCTCTATATGTAATTAAAGCACTTATAAAGAAAAAATATAAATCATTAGACCAGGCTGTAAAGCTTTCTTAGCCTTTTGGACAATAATCTTTGGACCACTATTTTACTGGCCTTCAAGAGAACAAACTTCAAGTAAAATGTTTCTTCCTGTGATAGTTTGGTTTAATATAAGGGGCAAATTTCCATTTTTTTTTTTTTTTTGTCATATCCTTAAAGAAGGGATTTGAAGTCAAGTATATGCTACCAAGAACTTCAGGACCTGATTTTCCAGGCCACCTTGAAGCCTCTTATGGCTGCTATTACATGGAATGTTAGATAGCATTCAGTTTGGTTTCTAAGATGACAACAAATGTGGTTAATTGTTTATAAGGTCCTCTGGCTCTGGTTTTTGTTTTCTAACGGTTTAGGACATCAGAATATTCCTTGAATGATGCATCATTATCACCCATTGAATTCAACATGTCAAGAGCAGATACAAACTCCCTAAGTTTAAGAACAGGATATTATAATGACTTAGATGTTTTCATTAGATTTATAGAAATGCTATGAAATTTTCAAAACTGATTTGATAGATCATCTGTTGTTGGCAGCATTTATATAAAAACAGTGTATTTGGGAAGGTGTATTTAGCTTTATCGTAAGAGATAAGTCACTATTTTGGAAATATATATATTTTCACACATGTGGTACTCTTCTCCATATCCCTGGACACTCATGCAGAATAAGATAAGGCATATTTGTGGTTGACATATTCTACATAGCCTTTCCAGTTAAGTTTTTTTAAAAGCAATCTTGGAAAGGAATCCATTAAGTGGGCCAAAGGGTTCTTTTTCTTTGATGAAAGCTAGGTCCTTCCTCAAAGTTTCTTATGCTCCATTAAATTAAGTGTAGAATATTCTCATTACTCTTGCTGCTAAGCAAGACATTAGCCATATGATGCAGAGTTATGCAGTGCCTTCATATCTAAAACTTTTATACTGCACTTTTTAAAGCTTTTATTTTGAGGAAGGGAAAAGGGCATTTGTCTGAATATGGATTCTAAGTTGTATATATTTCCTGTCATTCTAAAAAAGTGAATTTGTGAAGCAAAATTTTGCTAAATGTTAAATTTTGAAATTTAATATACCAGGTGATTAAAATACTGTCCACTAACTAGTTCATAGACTTAAAATACATCCAACTGTTAAAATTATATGAAGAAAATTTCATTTTTGTCTAATTGCAATTAAATTTAAGAATATGTTAAAATAATTAAAATGAAAATAAAAGTAAAAATTTCCAACAAAGAGCTCAGTGATTAATATAACAGGAAAAAGATATGTGCTTGTTAGAAATAAAGCATATATAAGCCAAATAACCAAATGAAGCAATTTGCTGCTGAGTTTTTATTCTAATTATAATGATTGATTTTGTATTGACACCAAGGGTTAGGTTTTTACATCAATTTGTAAACAGCTAATTTTCACAGAAGGTTAAGACTTAAAAACTATGATCTCTTAAAATTTTTATGATTCTGTAATACTTAGAATGCAAACATTAGGAGCTAAGAAGCTATAGCATGTGGGTTTTATTTTTCCCCTGTTTAGCCTCATTTATAGACAATATCTGAATTATACCTAAAATGTTTGGAACAGTTTCTCTCCTTTTTGATCACAGTAAATAGCTCTGTCATGAGAATATACACAGGAACAAATTACCTATACCACAGAAGAGACAGGCAAATAGATTGGAGGGAGTGAGGATGTCATTTGAGCTGAGGAAACATTCAGGAAATCTGAGGAGCATGCATGCATTTGTTCATTTATAACCTTCTATAAACTTCCATGTGGTCTTGTCCTCTGGTTTAAGATTTGGGTTTCTGGTTTTACCAAGAAAGTCTATGGCAGCGGTTTTCAAAACTTTTCACTGTAATCCATAGTTAAAAAACAAAGTATGACCCTGTAATTCAAGTTTTTATAGTAATTTTCATGACAGTGCACCCTTATAGGGCATCTTTATGTGTGCAATATATTCTGGTACCTTTTATTGTATTTCATTTTTTAAAGTGCTGGTTTTGACTCACTGAACTTGGCATTTATGACTCTAAGTGGTTGCAATACACAGTTTGAAGAAAGGCTAATCGGGCCCTTTGAGTAGATGAGAAGTAGCAATAACTTTCCTATAGTTCTAAAATTCATATTCCCTATACCTGTCTCTTCTGTCATATTTGGATTATGATCTTTACATTTAAAAAAAGAGGGAGGGGTGCCTGGGTGGCTTAGTTGGTCAAGAGGCTGACTTAGGCTCAGTTCGTGATCTCGTGGGTTCCTGAGTTCGAGCCCCGCTTCGGGCTCTGTGCTTACAGCTCAGAGCCTGGAGCCTGCTTCGGATTCTGTGTCTCCCTGTCTCTCTGCCCCTCCCCCTTTCACTTGCGTGCTCTCTCTCTCTCCCTCTCAAAAATAAACAAATATTAAAAATAATAATAGTAAAAGAGGGAAAAGTGCTAGTGTAGTGTGAATCAGCAGCCATTCACTTGAAAACTGTCCAAATATTCTGAAATTACTAGTAGCCTAGCAGATAGCTTGGACTCATTTCTTGGTACTCTATACAATTAACTTAGGAAACATTCCACATAATTACTTGGCAAACACTTTTATTTGTTTGTTATTGATATCATTTTATACAGGATTCTAGAACACCGGGTCATAGGAAGTTTTAAATGCACATAAAGTGTTCTTTATATATTCTTGCTTACTACCCTTTCCAGTATGCTGCACCTTGTTTATGCCTCTCAATTTACAGATCCCTTCTCATCAATGCTTAATGTACTAATCAGTTATATTTCAAAATCTGAGAGCCCCTTAGAATGGGGCTCTCATTATGCAGGACCATTAAAACAGCTTTTGCTGCTTTATGATGTTTTATAGTATAATTTCTCCTAAGAAATTTCAGCACAGACCATGGACATTAGGCTTCCCTTAACAGGTAGCAAATAATATTGTAAAATGTGTGAAACCAAGAGCCTATAACAGAAGGACAGGAGAGCTATTTCCTAAATCAAAACAGTATAAAGTACAAAATGGCATCAAAACATTTTTAAAAATTTTTCCTAAAGTTACTTTATAATCAAATCTTGACATTCTATTTGAAAAAACTTTCGTATGTACTTGTTGAAGAATCATTATAACATGAGTGAAGCTCCATGTTCTAATGATGAAAGTATGCTTTCCACATATTAAGACAAATTTCCTACCAAAGAATTTTCAGTAGGATCTACTGTTGCCCATGAGATCTAAGAGCACAAAAATGCCTCAAGCTCTATGCCACTGATCTACTTTTGTAAAGTGAGATTTCTCCCATTTATCTCAACGTTGTGTTTTTTCCCCCCAAATAGGATCTTTCAAAACTCAGATGCAAAAAGATATATGGGATGAATTTTAGGAAAATAACTTTAAGTGAAGGTGGAGCTTTTAAAATATCTTCTCAGAGCTACAAAAGTACTGCTACATATTTCCATTTTGGGCAGTAACTCAAGAATTAGCTTGCAATTTGTCCTACTTAAGGTACTTTTTCATAAGAAAAAACCCACTGTGTTAGCATCTGTAATAAGGTTAAACTAATTGAAATTGTCAAGTAAAATACCTGCACTAGTAGATCCAATCCCTGTTGTGAGCACAGATCTCGGTGTAATCTTTGCTGCATACTTGAGGAATTGAGATTTCCCTGTGCCAGGATCCCCAACCAATAAAAGATGAGATTCACCTAGAAAAAAGTTAATAAAGTTTTAAATTTCTATGAAAGGACCCATGAATAAGTATAATTAATCAAAAGGAAAATGGTCCACTTGGAATGCCATCGTGATTTGTGTTTTATGTTTTGCTGTATACTTAAGGTCACTTAAGGAAGGATTTAACTAGATATCCTTAAAAATTAGGTTAACTATCATAAAATAACAATCTTTAAGTGATTTCTGAATGTGACATTTAATATCTAAATTAATAGACTTTGTGCTATTTCCAGATGTTTAGGCGTATGTTTGACATTTAAGACATTTTTGGCTTCTAAAGTTGCTGATTTTATTTAATCTATTTTTAAATAACAAACTACTCGATTAAATCTTTCCATACAAGCCATACAGGTATTTTATTCCATTTTTATTTAAATATTTTTAAGTGTTCAAGACTTTATAAGTGCTTTATAAGTATCACTTATGATTACAACAGTTAAGTGAAGATGTTTTCATTTAATGAAAATTTTAATATCTCAAAGTACTTATTTTCAAATGTAACATAAATGAGTATGTGACTACCCTGTGGAATGTACTGTCTCAGTGATCAAAAAAATTTATTCAGAAATATTCAAGTATTTCCTAAATATATTAATAGGAAACTCCCTATTTAAGCTCCACATTTAGCAGAGTGCCTTGCAAATAGTAGGTGATCAAAACATAGAATACATACACACGTTATTATACTATCCTATATTGTACCATGTGGTTTTAGAATTCTTATTAATGGCCTTATATATGAACAATGTCCTTTTAGTCTTTGGTTATTATGACTCTCATGTGGCCTATGTGAGGGCCATAATACACCTACTCTATGCCAGATTCAGGTCAGTTAAATGTGTTAGCTGCAAAAGAGCTTTTTGCCATTTGAACATAATTATATACTTAGAGTAATCTTTGCTTGAACGTGTGACCTCCAGCAGCACCTCAGGGCAGACTGCACATTTGCTACCTACCGGCAGAAGGGGAACCAGCAGGCAGATGATTGCAAGCAGCAGTCTGAGAGAAACACTGACAGTCACAGATGGAGAGACACTGACTTGGAGATATTAAAAAGCATTATTTCTAATCTTTTTCTCTTGAAGAAAGACTGGGGATCCAATGAAAACATAGTAATCAAAATGTAAAGATTTTATTTTGTGGCACCCTTATAGGTTAGAGCAAAAATATATATTCATCAAAAAAACTTAAAAGATTTCTTTTAGTCTTTGGAATTCTAGAAATTACCTTTTGATATACAGATACTGGCGATGAAGTATTAGATAGACAACTGACTGTCATTAGGGTTGAAAGATTATGGTTAGAAAATAAAGCTCAACAAGCAATTTTTATTCAAAGAAAAATTCTAGCTTCTCACCTTGTATGTATTAATATTTCTCCGTTTTAAGTAGGTACTAACCTCTGACCCGTGTTCCTGTAGCATCAGTCCTTTGAATCCCACCAGCCAGCACCATGGCCACAGCAAGCTTCACTAGATACATCCCAAAAACTTGAGGGCACAAGCTGGCCAATATTTCATTCCTTCCTAGGAAAGGCAGCAAGATCAGATATTACCAACAGTTTTCAAGAAACCCCATCTGAAATTTCCCTTCCAACTTCCTATGAACATACTCTGCCATCTAAAATGATCCATGAGGACCATTTCCAAATGCCTAAAAGGAGTGAATAACTTTGACTTGGTTGTAAAATGCCTTCTTTTACTAATGCCATGATATGAAAAGTCTGCTTTTCATTCCTTGCTTTTTATTTTCATAGCTTAAGTTTCCATGAATTTATCATACTTTGCAAGGGACAGAAAGGAATCTCCTTTACTCCCTTATTAAGCCAACATTATCCCTTTAACTACACTTTCTGTGTAGTAATTTGAGTAAAACTACTCCACTGCCTAAATAAAATGAAGGTACTTGAACTCAAACAAGAAGTCAGATTGTAGGAGCCAGTAATCTTTAAATACAAGAAGTACCTGGGGCTCATGGAGTTTCTGCAGAGGTGTAAGAGAAGTAAAATCAATCCACCCTAGAAGTCAATTCAGCATTTACTCTGAAAAGTTTGGTAAAGTCTGTTTTACCTAGAATAAGGGTATCAGAGTATTTAAAAGATCATTATAAACTATAATTCTAGCAATTCAAGCCGGAAGTCTTGGATTCTCCTGATCATGTGCTTTAAATAAAAGAATATCACGTTTGAGTTTCTGTTTTGAGAAATGTCAAAACACCAAATCTGAGAATCTGCCTATCCCACCTATAAGTAAAGTAGGTATGTTATTTGATGACTGGCATAATCAACCAGCAGGGGCTCTCAGAACCTATGACATCCTAACAAGCTTGTCCTCAGCTTGTCTTGTGTGGAATTCACTACCGTGATGGTACGCTGTATGTCTACAGGCTGGAAACTAATATGTATGTTTCAGGATTTCCATGTTTGTACTCCTGTTTCAGAGGTAGGTCTTCTGACGAGGAAAATAATTGTGTAAGTACTCCTTTAGCTGATTATTCCAGTTCCAGAAGCTTTTCTGCCAAAGCATGAAGGGAGAGGAAAGGCTTCCTCCACAATTTATGGCCCTATACACAAAGGCCGCTTTTTGTAACATATCAAAATTGATCCAGTGGCAATTAAGGTAGGGTGATATGACCTGGGATGGCAGGAATGGTGAAGAAAGAAAACCTTTTAGTAAAATGGGGATCAGAAAACAGAATTAGTAAATCCTGGAAGGGGGCTCATTAACTGCTAGAGGGAATTCCTCCCTTTCCTGAGGTAGAAAACCCAGAGAAAAAAGATGAAGAAAGGTTTGAGATCTAAGCAAACAAGACCTTATAGCATATAGATAAATTCTGACCAGAGTCTAGAGATTACACATACAAAGAAAGAAGGAATAGCCCCAACAGGTAGGTTTCAGAGCAGGCAGACTGACCTGGGAGACTCCTACACCAAAACCTAAAGTGCCACTTCTGAATAAATGTGGATTCGGTGATTGATGTGCTGATGCAAAACCTATCCCACGGTGGTGAGGAGCACAGGCTCTGGGGTCAAATGCCTGGATTCACATCCCAGTGCTATTACTTACTACCCACCTGACCTGGGCAAGTTTCTTAGCCTCTCTGCTTCTATTCCTTATCTGTAAAATGGAGATGATAATGGTATCTCATAGAAGTGTTGAGGATCAAAGGAATCAGTAAGTGTATAGCACACAGAACAAACAACGCCTGACACACTTAACTGTTAAACTGTTATATTACCTGTATTATTTGTGCTTATTTCTGATCTCAAGATTTCCTCACAATGTAGTTAACACAAAAGGTATACTATAAAGACAGGTCTGAAGTACCAGAGAAAAATAAAGGGAAAGAACGATTCCCTTAAATTTGTTGTCTGAAGTTCCTTGAATCATGGCAATAGATGCTCCCATGGCTGAATCATGGAAGAAAATTGATTACAGTGAATACTACCCACAAACCTATCTCCCTCCCAAATTTCTGGTTCTAGACCATGTTAATAGTGTGTCTACAGCCAATTACCCCACTCTTGTGGCATGGCTCTCCATTACCCTGATGAAGAGAACCTCTTAGATCTAAGATAACGGAGTCACCTCAGCTTGGGCCCCAGAGACCCCAATCCCTATATCTTGGTTTCTACCCAGCATCTAAGCACCAGGCTCTTGAGGATCCCTGAAGTTACTATAGACTAGAATAAAGCCTTCAGCTCCTCCTAGACCATACCCACAGTATGAGGTCTTAATGAAGCAGATCCACCTCCGAGGGAATCTTTGGCTTTAGACTAGCAAAATGAAGACACCCTTCTGGATACACTTCCCTCTCTTCATGCCCTCAACTAGCACACATACACTTTGAAATGGTAAAATACAGTGTACTGGTACTTAGGAAACTAAGCAGAATCCATTCAGACTAAAAAAAAATGTTGCCTCATTTTCTGTCTTCCGTTTCTCACAATGTCATTATATTTACTTCTTCCTCTTATCTAGTAAATAAATTGTATATCCATAACCTTCTGATTAAAATAGACTCTTTTTAATCACCAGCACAAATCACTTCTCATGGTCTGGTTATAGAGCGCTGTATGATGCCCTTCCTTCACTGTTACAGGAAGAGCTGAGCTGTGGCACTGCGATTAATAAGAAATGACTGTGGTCCAAGAAAGAGTTACGGATTTTTTTAAGGACCTGATCCTAAGAAACCATTTCAAATTAAAAAAATTCATTTAAAAATACTTCTTATAGGGCTTGCTTCCTAAAGCCACAATGTGGAGAATTTAAGTTCTTTCTGTACAGATCCGGTAAAAGAATGATCAGGAGCCACTACATTACATGCTATATGCAGAAGCAAAAAAAAAAATCATCCCACAAAACAAAAGCAAACTGCCTAAAGTTAGGCAAATAAGAATTCTATTTTGTGAAATGGTATCTGTCCAGTATGTGACTTAAGAATAAAGTAATCAATATGTATGAGATTTGAGGTGAAGTTTATTAGAAATAGTCTATCACTGGCTTCAGTTTATTTTTCTCAGAAGATGCCCCCAAGGAAGAATGCAAACAGACATTTGAAGGTTTAATTGGTGTTTTATACTTTTGGAATTTTTAAATAAAAAATACTCTATGAACCCAAAGGCTTGTGTGATGTTTTAGTCAATGTAATTATATTTTAACGTCACAGTCATAAGTATTTACAGTGATGACAAAGCTTATTTTTGCATCTTTCTATCTCTCATCATCTCTTTCTACTTAATGCATATTTAAAAATCTTCAGCTAAAATAGCATGAAGTTGTCTTAATTATCTAAGGTACATCAGAAAAGAAATAAGGCTTTATTAGGATGAGGATTCATAATAAAGTGAGTTTTGCCTACTTACGGAGGAACTGTGTATTTGGTGAAAAAGGGAGAAAACTGGCAGTATAAGAGATGTCTAAAAGAATAGAAACGGAAAATTTCTTGTAATTAACTCAGCCTTGATTTTCCAGGAAGATCTCTAAATAGAAAAGACTACACGAGAAAAGAGCTCAAAGGGAAATTATAGCTAGAAGTACTGACGAATGCTACTACCCTTTGAATTCAGCCATTGAGTTATGCAGCATGTAAGGCTGCCTCCTGACCACAGACTTTATATTTAACTACTGAATGAAATGCCATTAATAATTATCAGCTTTATGCCCTTAATCACAAACCTGCAAAGGGATCACTCTTATAGGATTCCCAAAAATCTTCAAATTCCTTTTGGACCTCCTCATCCATGATGATCCCTGTAGACTGCTCATTATTTACTTGGACGTAATTGGCTTTCAGGACTATCTCCACTTCACAGCGTACATCTTGCTGGAAGGGCTTCCACCGTTGCATTACGACTCCATAAATAGTGAGGTCATCGCCTAGGAAAGAGCACCACATAGCAGCAAAGTCCAGTAGTACCACACTGCTTGCTGGGCACAGACTTGCATGACAACCAGAAATAAGAAATAAACCACTCTTGGGTTAACCACTCTCAGGTGGTTAAGTGTCCGACCAGCTTCTGATTTTGGCTTAGGTCACGATCTCACAGTCCCGAGTTCCCGCACTGTATTGAGCCCCTGCTGAGCGTAAAGCCTGCTTAGGATGTTCTCTTTTCCCCCACTCTTTCTCAATATAAATAAAAATTTTTTAAAAAGAGAAAGAAATAAACCACTTTCCTACCAAGTTTAGAGTGGTAAACACTCATCCAGAAAACAATTTGAAGCCAAAAGAACACCACAGATTTCGTACTTTTTTCTTTCTTTTCTTCTTCTTTTTTTTTTTTTTTTACAGGCACTTGTATCTGCATGGCTAAAAGCTAAAGTGAGCATTTTTCTTTTTGTGAATCTGCTACATAATAATCACACCAAATTATTACCCTTCACTGGGAAAACAGTTTACTGGATGATTTATTCATCATTATATTGGGCAAAATGTTCATCTTCTCAGAATCCCTAACCATATAGTTCTCATTTAAAGAACAGGTGGGAACTGCAGCTAAAAGGTGAAACTATCATCAATCTGGTGTCAGGAAAGGAGACAATCTTGTGATAACTAACACTAGCTTTAATTTCCTAGATACTAATTTTTACTTACCATATTAATATTTTACCTACTGACTTAAAAAAAAAGAGGAACGAACTAAGAAATGAGGATATTACTGTTACACACTTCAAAGCCCTTTTCCCTAAACTATGAAAACACAAGATACAACCCTGCTTATTCCTTCTTGGTTGGTTCCTTCCCACCTGAGGAAACTCTCCCATTCCTGGTGAGAAGAATATTAAACTTTTACAGATATTCCTAACAGGCCTTGGGTAGTTGATAGGCACATTCTCCAAACACTGACATCTGGATTATTACATACAATTCAATGCATCAATTAACAGGTATACATGAATGAATGGTTGGAATTCAGTATTCTGGTACTGGAGAAAAGGGGACCAGAAGAATAGAAGATAATCCTAGTCCTCAAAATCTTGTTGAATATAAGATGTTGGACATACCCCAAACCAATCTGGTGGTATTTATAACTTGCTCAACAAATAGTGTCTCTGAACTAACTGGCAAGTCTTCATATCTAAGCCTGTGTCAAATATACGGTATTTGCTCATGCAAAATGCCTTTTACTCTCTAAATTTCAATGTGTAATGTGTAATCTGCAGAGCTTTTGATTTTCTGAAGAAAAATGTTCTGTAAATGCTAAATGCATGGAACTGGTAGCAGCAATTACAGAATAGAGAGCATATTTCTAGCCAAAGGCAACTTCATAATAAATGGTGAAAACACATTTTCAAGAGCCTTCCTAAACCACGGCTTGGATGTTTTTCAAACCCAGTCAAGAAATGATCATTTACTATACTGTCTTCCCTCAATTTTTAGATGAAAATGACTGGGGCAACTTTGTATGAGCACTTGGAACAGTCCTTTACTGTGGTCATTTTAATAGATTATGCTTAGATTGTTCCTAAATTAGTCAAACAAGGAACTTAACTTTTAGATACTGCACCCATAAGTAACCCGATTTCACTAAGCAGTGACAATGTGGAAAATGTGGAATACTGAAGAACGGCCAAGAGCACTGATTTTGCCCAATTTGGATTCAAATTCCAGCTCCACCACTCACTGGCTATGTCCTTGGGCAAATTACCTAACTTTGCTGAGCCTATATTTTGACCTAGAAAAATGGGAATAGTTACATTTATATCTCAGAACAACAGTGAAAATTAAGTTAGATAACGTTTATAAATTACTTCATACAATATCTAAAATACAGGAAGTGCTCAACTGGCAAATATTAGCTATTATTATACGAAACCTTGTTATTATACTTAAGTTTTCCCACAATAAAAATTACAAACAGTGTTATTGTCAGGAGGCTCAAGCTCTTACTTTCTATAATCCCAGCTCTTTGTGCCGCTGTCTTCTGCAGCTTATTTCCCACTGCAGCCACCCCCAACCAGACCCATGTCTGACCTCCCACTGCACTGGCAGTTCTCAGGACACAAACTCCAACTTTATTACTCTGCATGTGTCAATCTGGGGTTCCCAACCAGACTGTATATTCCTCAAGGGCAAGGATTATGCCATATATCTTTTCATTCCCACAGAGATTTGTAGCTATGGATAAATGAAAAAAGAGCTGCTGACAGACTGCTTCCATCCATTATTGTTAGTGACATGTGAAAGAAAAATAGCTTCAGGTTTTTTCAGGGCAGAAAGAATTCAGTTTAGATGAACTGCATGAAAACATCTTATTTTTTTTTAAAGAGGGTTTTTAAAGTATTTATTTATTTATTTTGGGGTGGGGCGTGGAGAGAGAGGGAGAGAGAATATCCCAAACAGTCTCCTCTGCATTGTAGGTATGGAGCCTGACACGGGACTTAAACTCACAAACTGTGAGATCATGACCTGAGCCGAAATCAAGAGTCAGACACTTAACCGACTGGGCCACCCAGGTGCCCCAATAAAGAAATATTCTTGACTCTAGATACTGAACTCTTCTATTTCCATAGTGTTTGCCTTATAATTTTAATGAAATGGCAGTTCAGTAAATATTTTATACATGAAGCATCTGGAGATATCTAGGGTTAAAGAAAAAGAGAAATGGTGGAATTTGCAGAAATGAAGCACTTTTGATCTGTCTGGTAGGGGAGAACAAGGATGTGGAATAAGAGGTCAGATATACTTGTTTCTGTCCAGGGGATACACTTGTGTTATATGTTTTCTATTGAGATTAAGGGTGAGTAAGATTAAGGTATGAGTGAGAACAGGAAATACTTAAAGCAGGGAATGTTGAGGTGAATCAAGAAACAATTTTTGACACCAGGCTAAGGTTTACCAACCATTTCCATTTTTTGGCCCACTTTCAATGTAACTTAAATGTTAAATAGCAAGTGGAAATCGCTAGGCAAACAGTAAAAGCAACAGTTTTTAAGTTATTTGGAATAAGAAGAGGAAAGAGAAAGAATAATCTTGTGTCGTTCTCACAGGCAAAAGTCTGGTCAAGGCCTAGGAATGTGTGTAGGGAGCAGAGCTGCTGACTTTTAGGGAGACAGGTTGCCACCTGCCTTTTCTAGGGCTGGAAGGAGAAGCCTCAGAGAAGCTGACTAGGACAACCTTTTTTTGGGATTGAAAGTCTGTAAGTCCAAAAGACTTTTAAACTGTATACTAGAGATTTTAGTGCCTGTCAGTTCTGGGAAGAAGAGACAGTGAGGGATTAGGATAGATAAGGATACTGGTGCCAAAATACAGAAAACATCAGTTACTTCGGTTAGAGAAAAAGGTTTTGATTAAAACTGTTAGATTATACATTTGAATGCAGTCTGCTTCTGAGATCTCTACCTTTAGCTGACAGGGCCATGTAAATTTTACAGCCCTAGCCCCTACTAACAGCTGAAAACAATCCCCTTTATTCTCCTTCTTTCTTTTTGCATTACATATGTAGAATAATACATTTGTTTAAAAAAACATATCAAATTTTATTAAGAACATCTCATGATACTTAAATGTAGTTACTAAAGAAAATAATATTTACTCTCTTGAGCAATACTGACTTACAAAACCTCCTAACATCTTAATTTTTCCAATAAAACTCTTCCCTACCATTTTTTTTTGTAAATACAGTAATTTTAAATTTTAATGTAGAACACTTCCATTCTACACATGTGGGCCAGTATTAATCCTTGCCCTCCCACTAATATGTTTAAGTTTGATTCTTCCCAGGCTCCCCATTGAGCAGAATAAGAGGGGCAAGATGATTTCAGATGGGGCAAAAAAGAGCTTAGGAGCTGTCTGGTTAGCCTCAAGATCAAAATATAACCAAGAATGACATCGCAACAACCCCTGTGAAGTCCTCCAATTTCCAGAATAGCTCTGAGGTTGTCTTTGATTTGCCTGGAACACTTCAGATCAACCAGATCAATGGCCATCATGAGGCCTAAGTCACTAACAGATGTTGTACACCCTCTGCTTGACTGTCACTGAGAAAAGAAACCATCGTCTGATAAAATCTACCTTCCTGGAGCTTCAGACTGCTCAAACTCAATAGTAATCTCCTCTAACTATAATTCTATTTCTGTATGACAGCTTTCCAATTAACGAAAAGTGAGCTGTCACGTCCTTCCTAAGGCTTCTTCATGCTAAACACCCACAGTTCTTTCAGCATGGTTTCAAATTCCTTCTCAATTTGGGCAAGTGGCCAACGGAAACACCAAGAACCCTCAGAGGACAAAATCAATGTGACTCCTACTGTGGTGTCACCAGCACAGAGGAGAGAGGAACAATCACCTCCTTTCTTCTAGATACCAGTAAGAGTACAGTAGTATCTGACAGAGTCATACTGTCTGATCCACTAAAGCCACTACAATTTGCTACTGTTAAGCAAGAATGGGCTGAAGAGACTCCTGGACGAAAAGTCAGTGGATCTGGGTTCATGTTCTAGTTCTGCCACTTAACTCTCCATGTGACCTTGGGCAAGTCAGATTCTTCATTTATAAAACAGTGGCTGGACTGGACTAAGCTATAGCTTTTTTCCTGCTGTGTATCACCTCCCACCTCCATGCCAGTTTCTGTTCTCAAGGTGAGCAATTAAGCCTCCACACTGAACTTCGCAGTGTTCAGGTGGAAATAAAAAATGGCTTTTTCCTAGTCAATATTTTAGGACCTCTTATAAAAGCCAGCAAAAATTCTTACCAGATTTACAACTGTCTACTAGGTCATCTTCCAGGATAACCTTCATAGATCGTGGAATACTTCCAACAGATAGCCTTTGAACCTAGCAAGGAAAAGGAAACACATACTAAGTATGCTTAAATACATGCTAAGTATTCAGAAGCCTAGCAGTTCTTGAATTACTGTTTCTATTTCCCTGGTATTATCATACAATTTAATTGTGATGGGGATTTATAAAGTTTTCTTGAAAATTGTACCTACTATCTGTTTATAAACTCACTAGAGTAAAATAAAAACACCAATATGGAAAATGTCTCCAAATATAATCTACCTTGTGAATGCTCAAAATAAATACATGCTCCACCTATTAAACATAATACCAAAGTTATTTACCTACAAAAGACATGCAGTTCTTTCCTGACCTTTAGTCCTAAGACCTGGGCAAATCACTCTGTTCCTTTGATCATTCCTTAGTGACAAAACTCTGGTTTTATTTCACATGGACATGTACCCAGTAAAAAGACTATTTCCTAGGCTCCCCTGCACATGGAATATGGTCATATGGCTAAGCTCTGGCCAATGAAATGAGTAGACATGCCTTAGACTTCAAAGAGGTCAACTTGAACGGAGACTTGGCTGGTGCTGTTACCCGTCCCTCCCTTTTCCTGCTGACTAGTATACAGTGGTGAAAGAGTTGTAACTACCATCTTAGATTATAGAGAACCCTAATAGAGGTCACATGTTAAGAATGGTATATAGAAAGACAGGAGTTTGAATCCTTGACACTGAATATACCTTTGTGTTTCAGCGGCAAGGAAAACCTGGCACACTGTCCCATATTAAAGAGTGTCTATGTATATATACCTCATTTGACACAGCAAATAAAATTGGGCCTAAACCTCAAATCCTGAATACTCCAATGTTTAACAACCACTTAAAACCATTTAATTTTTCTCCTATCCCTTAAATACAACTAGTTTGAACTTCTTAAATATTCCCTTAATTTTAACATAATTATTAATTATGTTAAATATACTACCACCTGCGACACATAAAATCAATAGATGACCGAGTAAACCACAAAGCTGAGTGATAAAGGGAAGGCAGCATAATGACCAGAGTCCTACAGTGTTAGAAGGCTACTGCCTTTGTTAGTTAGGTTCAGAATTTATTAACACACAAATCTGTTTCCAAGCCTTGAATTACCTCAAGGTTTACCTACAACATCATTTTACCCTTTAAAAAACTTATGTTTTCACCATTAATCAACAGGCAGCTTAAAAGCTACAAAATGCCAAAGAAAATTCTTAGGCAGAAAGGGCCATTCTCATGTTTGGGTGCCATATACCAATGCTCTCTATACAGAGATGATTACTGCATGGTCTCTAAAGACTATATCCTGGTACATGTGCAACCATACTGTGTGATAACACAAATCCCATTTGTAATCCTTCATGTGTTCCCCACTCTTGGTAATTTGACCACTGCTGAAAAAAAAAAAAAAAACCTTCTTCAAAGTTGTGATTTCTCTCATTTCTTTGATCATTTACCTGCTCTTGAATTTTGATTTCCTGATAATCTCTACACCTGGTTGGAGATGAAGATAAGCCTGAGAGGCAAGTGAATTTTGAAGAATCACAGCTTTCCGAGCTGGGACAGGAGGACGGCCGGCAGAAGGTATAGTACAGCTCAAAGTCAGCCTTGACCACAAATACATGCTTGCATTTGTTACACATGTAATCCCGCTCAAACTCCAGGATCTTCACCACACTTGTTCGAATCACTGTCCCAGTGACAGATAAAAAGTGTCCCACATCCTTGGTTTTAGGGATGTGCTCCCTCACCAGCTCAGGACAAACGGGCAACCCTAATGGAGAAAAACAACAAAAAAACCACCATCAACTTATGTCTTGGGATTTGACTCTATGGAATATATTCCTCTCATATTTCCTGGAGTAGAAGGTATAACTTCAGAAAAAAAAATTTTGAGTTTTACTTCAGAAAAAAATCAGATCAATTCAATTAAGAAAACAGAAAAAGATCATTTTAAATAACAATGATCAGTGGACTCTTTTTAAAAGTACATATCCAGGGGCGCCTGGGTGGCGCAGTCGGTTAAGCGTCCGACTTCAGCCAGGTCACGATCTCGCGGTCCGTGAGTTCGAGCCCCGCGTCAGGCTCTGGGCAGATGGCTCAGAGCCTGGAGCCTGTTTCTGAATCTGTGTCTGCCCCTCGCCCGTTCATGCTCTGTCTCTCTCTGTCCCAAAAATAAATAAACGTTGAAAAAAAAAAAGTTTAAAAGTACATATCCAGATGACATAATAACCAGGATTTTAAAAAAAGGATTGATTCTCATAAGAGGGCTATCTCAGTAGAATCTAAATACATTATGTAATTATAACCTCATTCAGTAAAGAATATACTACCACCTGTGACACATAAAATCAATAGATGACCGAGTAAACCACAAAGCTGAGTGATAAGGGGAAGGCAGCATAATGACCAGAGTCCTACAGTGTTAGAAGGGTACTGCCTTTTTTCGTTAGGTTCAGAATTTATTAACACACAAATCTGTTTCCAAGCCTTGAATTACCTCAAGGTTTACCTACAGCATCGGTTTATCCTTTAAAAAACTTGTGTTTTTCACCATTAATCAACAGGCAGCTTAAAAGATTCAAAATGCCAAGGAAAATTCTTAGGCAGAAAGACCCATTCTATGTTTGGCTGCCATACATCACTGGAGTAGAGAGATGCTAGCTGTGATGGTCAAAGGCTGCCTTCTAACAGACTGCCTTCTAACAGGTTTACCAAGGTAGCATTTGTTACACTGGTTCATGCCCAATGGTCCACTGGTTCATGCCCAATGGTCTTCAGAATTCAGGAGCTCTGAAATCTGGAAAATGTGCACACTGAAGATGGATCTATAGGATTTGTCAAGTCATGAGAAATAACCGTAATAGCTATGATTATGCTTTAGGTTTCTATGGTCAGCACACTTTCTCCCTGTTGACAGATCTACTCTGAAAGCCAATTGATGATAATAATGAGGTAGTTCGGGAAGTATGAAATTAACAACAACAACAAAAAAGGCAATGAGTTATATGAACTGTATGTACGCTTAAGGCACCAGGTTACATTAATCTGGTGTTACAGGTTACAACTCTATAGACTTAAATTTTCTCTGCTGCTGGCTGAGACTCTATGTATACTGTATATTGTATAAACAAGGCAGGTACTGCCAACATTTGCCACTATAACTCCTTTTTCTGTCCAAGGCTGACCCCAGAGCTGACAAGTGTGCTATTCTATGGGCAGGAATAGACAGAGAAGTTGGAGCTGGATCAAAGTAGGTATTTTATCCATTAAAAAAAATATGCATGCTATTTCTCATTGTTGATTTCAGGCATCTGTTAATTCAGCTGTGTATAGCTAAATGTCGAGCTACCAAGAACATACAGATATTTCTAGTTACAACCAGGTAAAAGCCATACCAACAACCAAAGCTTCTCATTTAAAACAGGTCTTGTTCTCATGTCTACGTTGCTTACATTTTGGAAGTATCATGTCCTTTTTTAGTTTATACCCTAATGTTAAGAAAGAAATGACTACGTGGAGATTTCCCTTCTTATTTGGCCTTAACTGGAATGAATGTATATTATGGCAACCCTTAACACTGCTTTACAGATTCTCAGTTACTTTTGTTTTGCTCCCCACATGAATACTTTTTTCAAAACTGAGATAAAGATAAAGAATAAAACTCACATTTACTCTTTTAAAGTGTATAATTCAGTGGTTATTAGCATATTCACAAAGTTGTACAACCATCACCACTATCTAATTCTAGAATATTTTTATCACTTCAAAAAGAAAGCCTGTACCCATTAGCAATCACTCCCCATTCCCTTACCCCTAGCCTCTGTCAACCACTAAGCTGCTGTCTCTATGGTAAATCTACTCTGGATATTCCATATAAATGGAATCATAAATAAGTGGCCTTTTGCGTGTCACTTCTTTCACTTAAGCATAGTATTTCCAAGACTCATTTATGTTGTAACATGTATCTGTACTTCATTACCTTTTATGGCTAAATATTCCATTGTATGGCTATACCACATTTTGTTTATCCATTCATCAAATGATAAACATTTGGGTTGTTTACACTTTCGGGCTATTATAATACTGCTACAAACATTAATGTGCAAGTTTCTGTTTATCTGTTTTCAATTTTCTTGGGCATATACCTAGGAGTGGAATTGCTGGGTCATATGGTTAAATATATTTTTTGAAATAGTGTTATTTCTGTGTTTGCAAAAAGTCACTAGTATTCTCTAATGTAAGTATACAGAGGACAGGAAAATAGTATTATTCAAGTGGGAAATAGGATTATTAATCCAATTTCCTTCATGAAGTGTAAACAAAATCTACCAACAATTATGAGCAAGGTAAAAAGAATAGAAAAAATGGATTAAGAAAACTCATTTTAATAACTCCTTAGATTTTTTTAGTATCCATTCTCTCTTCCATGGCCCCTAAAAGATATCATTTTGCATCCTATTTCTACTCATTCTAGTTCTGCTTCAGATGCAAACTGCTCAGTATAAATTATATTATCAATATATTAAAACTATCAATATATTTAATATCAATATATTAAAACTCTAGGAGAGATACAGAAGGAAAACTAAGATCACAAGAACTAGTTATGGGAAGTGTTGTATCACTCTGATTTCTTTCATAACTGCAGAATACCGAGGAAAACTATAGACTGCCCAGTATAATTTATCAGACTCTTTGGATATTTCATATGCTAACGTCACATGTAGCTGATGAAGTCTTACATAGTTATTTAGATAGATATTTGCTATTTCTGGCTTACAAACAAATTTTGGTCTGAAAACAAAAGTAAATGTAATTTTATTATAGTTTTCTCCTAGAAAGCAATCTTTAATTTGACAGTATCTTACTGTAAATAGCACCTTAGAATAGAAGAATAAAACATCATACCCTCCATTGCTTCTACAGTAATCCAGGAAAGAAATAAAGAACGCCTAAGTCCAAATCTCCTCTTCTTATAACCTTTCCATGGCTGCCCACAGATCTAAGAATAAGGAACCAAGTCTGGACTGGACTACAAGGCTTTCCTCTCATACCAAGCCCTCTAAGCACTCAAACATTCACATATAGTGTCCCCTTTGCCTCAACACTCTCCTCCCAACTCTGATCCTCAAAAGAGTCCACACTAAGAAGCAATACAGAAGTTGAGAAAACAGATTCTGGAATCAGACTACATGGGTTTAAGTCACAGCTCTATTACCTACTAGCTGTGTGATCTTGGCCCAAATTATATAACCTTTCAGATTTCCCTTCTGTAAAATGGCAATAACAACAAAACCTACCTCACAGGGTCATAAGACTAACGTAATTCATATATGTGACGTTTCTTAGGACAGTACCTTGCATATAGCAAACACTATTTATTATTTATTTTTGAGAGACAGAGTGTGAGCAGGGGAGGGGCATAGAGACAGGGAGACACAGAATCCGAAGCAGGCTGTAGGCTCTGAGCTGTCAGCACAGAGCCCTACAGGGGGCTCAAACCCACAAACTGTGAGATCATGACCTGAGTCAAAGTTGGATGCTTAATCCACTGAGTTACTCAGGTGCCCCGAGCAAACACTATTCAAATGTTAGTTCTTATACGTGATATTTTCATTTTTCCTCCTTAAAAGATCAGCTTAAATATCCTTTTCTAAATAAAATCTTTCCTTAACCCACCTCAGGTTGAATTTTCTTTTTTATGAGCTTTAACACACTGTTCCTCTCTTTCATTCCACTTATTGCAATTTAAATAAAATAATTATTATGCTTCCACACTTGAATATAAATTCCACAGGAACAGGACAGAGGTAGATTTTATTCACCATGCTTTCTAAACAGTAAATGTTCAAAATATACTTGAAAGAAAGATGAATGGCAAGACTAGGAAGGAGGGGGTAGATAGGAGAGATATTAAGGATACTATGTTGACTTTGAGATATGTAGAGATAAGGGATCAGGAAGAAGGTGAAATGTAGAGTGACTCCCAGTTCTCTGGTTCCCTTAACAGGGAATTCTGCAAGGCACACAGTAATCAAACAGTAAATATCTACTGAAAGAATAAATAAGGAAATACCATTTTCACTTGGAGTGGGACAGAGTAGAGAAAAATCCTAAGTACACTTTTTGATACACTGAATTAGCAAGAAAATATCTAGTGTGAAACCTCTGATAAGCATGGTGATATCTGGATACAGAGCTTGAGAGACAGATTTTGGCTAAAATTGAGAAAAAATGTAGAGGTGGTATTTGTTTCTACGTAGGTGGCAGCTGAAGCTCAGGTCCAGAAACAGGGGCCACCCTATTAGAGTGCAGGATCCAGGAGAATACGGCCACATCTGAACCTAGCACGTACGGTTCAGGTAAAGGAAGAGGCTCCAAAGAGGAAGGAGAGAGGCCACAGCCAGAGAGAAAGGAAAGGGCAAGAGGGTGCTGCCAAGTGGGACCAAGGCTGGAATTTCGTAAGGTGGGAGGAGTCAACTGTACCAAACCCAGCAGGGAAATAAAGGAAGAGAAATACTGAAAAGTGACCCTCAGTTTGACCATGAGACTGTCACTAGCAAGGCTGGTGAGGGTGGCTCCTGTGTGGTGGAAGTAAAAGTAAAGAAAGTAAAAGGATGAACGGAAGAAGGAATGAATTCTGTCAGAACATTTACTTGTGAAAAGGAAGAGTGCATGGAGAATGAAGGGGGACACAGAGTTGAAAGACAAGTCTTTTTCCTTCTACAAAATGAGCAAAACCCGAGAGAGAAAATTCAGATATAACTGCCAAAAAGGATTCACGGTCATCCCTCTCACCCCCTACCACACTCCCACAGATTCCATGCTCCCCGGGGGGGTTTGGCCTGACCTGGTGACTGACTTCATAGCATATGGTTTACCCACCTCCCTACCTTGGTCACTTACAACATCCTAACTGACCTCACGTAAATCAAGGTTCTGGATTAGGGGACATGGCTGGACTTCAGGAAAGCTCTAAACTTCTTGAAATTCAGGCAAAATGTTATGTATATACACATACCTGCACCTGCTGGAGAGGGTCCATATCTTTCTCAACATTTAACCCTGAAGAACTGACTTAAATCTTCCATCCCATAATTCTACTGACTTGCATACGATTCCCTCTAAGAACAGAAGGAACTTACACTGTGGCAACAGTCACTAAATTTCCCTCCCCTCCTCTAATTTAACAGTAATGCCCTAACCTCTAGCATGTCCTACTCGGGCCCCTGGTCCTACATCACATTCAAGACGATCTCTTCCAAATGCTGTAACAACATGACAGTGACATTCATAATCACTTACTGACTGTACCACTCATTTAGGGTCTTAATCTCCTATTGCTCTGCGTTGTTTCTTAACCATTCTATATGTGGAGGGGACAGTCACTTCTTGAGATCCTTTTCACACCCCTGTGCCCAACCCAGTGCTTTAATAAGCACTTTTCAATAAGGAGAAAATTAGTGAATAGAAGAGAAGGGGGAATGGGCTTTCCCTCTCTCTCTCTTGCCTCACCTTTACCATATATGGCCTCAAATCTCCCAGTCCAGAACAAAACGCTTGAATTTTGTGGTGCATACAAGGGCTTCTTACCTCTGTGCCTTTCCTTAGGCACTTTACTTGGTCTGGCAAACTCTCCCCAGTTCACTCAGCCGTGAAGACTGCATTCGCGTTTTCGCTTCCACAAGAAAATTTCCCTAAGTCCAGGCTAACACATGCACACTCACACAAATGGAATATGTAAGCAAAATGGTCAAATGAATGCACCATTATATAAACAATGCCTTTCATGTCTAGAGAAATCTTCCGTCAGGAAGAGTAAAAAGGAAGAATCCAGAGACACCTTCCATTCCTTGTAAATGATAACCCAGGCCTCATGATAAGTCTACACAAACTGGTTTTATTTCAGTCAGCATAAGGAGATGTACTGGAGAGATACTACACAGGGAATATTAGAGGGAAGCAGGGCTCACTTCTAAGCATCCCGCATATGCCAACCCAACCTTTTCTGTATTCCTCTACAAGTGTAGCCAGGATGAGTGAATTTCCTACAGCTATGTCTAACACAATTACAACATCTCTGAAGAAAAAACTATGTAAAGATTACAACTAAATTTTCTAAGAAAATTAGCTTTCAATTATCTTCTATACTTTTATAATACCGGGCAATACGTAATCTTTAATGTTCTTACATCGGAAACAAAAGAGCAGTTTACATTTACTGAATCATGTATATGGTGCCTGTTTGCTTTTTTTTAGAAATTCTGAGCAAATTTGTTCAAAATATGGCAGATTAAGTGGTTATTTTGTATAGTAAAGTAACTATTATTTTAAGAAGAAGATAATAAAGGTGAGTATATTTCATCTTCAGATTCTTTTCATTACAGATTATAATTTTTAAATAAACTTATAAAGGCAATATGATGTTAAGCCAAACTGACCATACACAAGCAAAATCTTAGTGCTAAAAAGATGCTAAGAGATGGTGTTTGGACAGAAATGACAATTTATTTTCATCTTCCTGTCTTACTATATATGTTACCAAGTAACTATACAAGTTAGGTATAACATATGTATCTGTATGTGTTACTAAGTAACACAAAAACCTTTACCATTCTCTGACGAATTCAGTGAGAAAGAACAAAAAGAAATTTTGGAAATAGACAGCAATAGGTCCCTCTCTGTGCAAGAGAGAAGTCCATATCAATTACTTCAGGTCCCTGGTTTTCAGCTTGCAGTTCCCCAAACAGTAGCATCAGCATCACCTGGGATCTGTTAGAAATGTAAATTCTTGGGCCCCAGGCCAGACCTCCTCAATTAGAAACTCTGTGGGTGTGGCCTAGCAATCAGCGATTTTTTTTTTTTAATTTTTTTTTTTTTCAACATTTATTCATTTTTGGGACAGGGAGAGACAGAGCATGATCGGGGGAGGGGCAGAGAGAGAGGGAGACACAGAATCGGAAACAGGCTCCAGGCTCTGAGCCATCAGCCCAGAGCCTGACGCGGGGCTCGAACTCACCGGCCACGAGATCCTGACCTGGCTGAAGTCGGACGCTTAACCGACTGCGCCACCCAGGCGCCCCGCAATCAGTGCTTTAACAAGCCCTACAGTTGATTCCAATTGCCATAAATGTTTGGGAACCACTACTTTAAATAACACTGAATGCTATTTTTTCCTTCTCATTTACTTTGATGTTATCTTTGTATTAGGAGACCTTTCATCAAAACCACTGGAAATAGCAAGTAAACTGTAGGCTAATAAAAATCCCAGAAGATAAAGAGCAATGCATATCCTAGAAAAACAAACTGGAAAATGTCTTAGGTTCCTAAGGAGTCTGAACCACAGAGGCAACCTATGTTTTCATAATCAAATGCCTTGCCTGGAGTCCAAGATGAAGCCGCAATATACTTAAAACCACTCTATTTCCATCTCTGGTTCATTCTGCTTGGGACACCTCTATCCTTGCCTTACCTTCTCCTCTTGAAATCTCCAGTGAATCTCTGAGAATTCGCTCCCTGTTCTATGAACTAATATATCTTGCACACACCTTAAATGAGGCATGCATCACATAACATAATAGCTGCCATTAAACTCCTTTACAATTATGTTTAATATGTACTTAGGCATGTATCTTTGAGCATACAGACACCATTTGGTGAATATTTGACTATACAGCTATCTCCTCTACAGCCTTGAACTCCTTTAGATGAGGAGCTATACCATAGTATTATGGTTTCCCAAGAGACTAGCAAATGCCTACACATGATACGTTTGTAGAAGGAATGCTACCATGGTAGTAACATAATTTGCAATTTACTTTTTCAGAGAACTAGAAAAAAAAAAAACCAAAAAACAACAGGCTAATTTATCAGAAACCAATAGGGTCACCCACCTAGGCAGACAAAATTTTGGTATTTAAACTGAGCATGGAAAAACATCTGAATGTAAGGACAGCCTAAAACCATTCCTAAATATATTTCAGTAACATTAAAGCCTCTTCTAACAATCTTTTCGCAACATTATTATAAGGAAACATTTGTTCTTGAACCTACCAAGAGATTATCTAGTGTGCTGATGCATAAAGATGTATAATATTCATAATTTTATTCTAGATAAAATACTATTTTTTTCAATTAAATCAAATGCATGCTCCTTGGGGGAAATCTTATTTTCTCCAAAGATTTCTACCATACTGACTCATCTCTTTCCAATCACAGCAAGCATTTTTGTTGATTATAAATCCCCACCTTTTTGAAATGTACTATAAAGTACTTATTTTTAAACAAATGGTACGTGTGTTCTCCAGCTTAATCACAGACTACAGTGATTCAAAGATACAGCTTTGCCACCAGGGGCTGATTCTTAAAAATTAAGATACTTAATCTGCCATTCATTCAACAAAAGTTGAGTGCCTAATGGGTGGCCAGTATAGTGGTAAACTTGATATATAAAAATAATAAATTTTCTAAAATAGTTTTGAAGATCACTAGATGTAATCTACTACTTTTCTAATTCTTTGTATTATCAATTCTTTTGTTAGCAGTCACATAAGCTCGTAAGGCTGCTTTGAATTATAATTTTATACACACATATCCACATGTATATATGTGCACACTACCATACTGTTGTCTCCACACATTCTCTTTCCCCTTGAATGGAATGGCTAGTACCCCAGCCTTCTAATATCCAGTATAAAATCAATATTCTGCTCTGAAACTGACCATCAACTACACAATAGATATATTTTTAAGTATAAAGATCAACTGATGTTCTTATTTAATTCTTAGTGCTCTGAATTTAGTATGTGTTGGGATTTCTCAAAATGTTCCTAGAGGATAACATGGCAGTAAAATCCTTAAGTGATTCACCTGATATCCTGGCATGAAGATTCTGCTTCATAGAGGCACCCTCAGGCTGAGAAAGGGACTGGAGAATTGTCAAGGCTGATCTTCGCAGAGCGCTATCAAAAACTGTTAGTACTTCATTGGGGAATGTGTTGAAATACTCCCCAAGTTCCATGTTGGTCTCAAAAAGGGTCATGGCATTAACCACAACTGGGTAATGAGCATCTTCATCTCTTTCCTTCAAGATTAGAAGAATATCATTCTTATGGTATTCCGAAACATAGGATTCAAACACTTGACCAACCAGTGTAACTTGATCACTATTCATCTTGAATCTAGGTGACTAAAGAAAAAGAAAGGACCGTATTATACCTTTGGTATTGCAGACTTAAACACAAGTTAAACAAAAACGATTGGTTGTAAATCATCCTGACTTTGGGTCACACTATAAACTCAAAATATTATTCAAATTAAAATCTTAAGGGGCGCCTGGGTGGCTCAGTCGGTTGAGCGTCCGACTTCGGCTCAGGTCGTGATCTCGCAGTCCGTGAGTTCGAGCCCTGAGTCAGGCTCTGTGCTGACAGCTCAGAGCCTGGAGCCTGTTTCAGATTCTTTGTCTCCCTCTCTCTGACCCTCCCCCATTCATGCTCTGTCTCTGTCTCAAAAATAAATAAAGGTTAAAAACAAAAATTAAAAAAAAAAATTAAAATCTTAATTAGATTGGAATTACTTGTTATAGTCACTTAGTAAATGTATTTTTTGAGAAAGTGAAGCTAAACCTAACTAAAGAATTATGTTGGTACTGATTACTGAAATCCAAAATGGTCCAAAGCCTTTCCTGTATCTTTTCCCCAAACTATCTCTTATTAACTCTATGGTAAAAGGCCTTCCCTTTTCTTTAACCACAATTTGTATATACATTTGCTCTCAAGTATATCTTAAATAGCAGTCTTCTGGCTAAAGTTACTTCTGGTAGAGTTTTTTTTTGCATGTGCCCTGGTTCTAGGTTTTATTCATATAAATAATGTATCCTTCTCTCTTATCACACACACACCATATTCATGTGTATTCGGCTACATAAATGGAACATACATGGATAACCAGGGTTTTTAAAAATTTTCTAATGTTTATTTATTCTTGAGAGAGAAAGAATGAGGGAGGGGTGGGGAAGACACAATCCAAAGCAGGCTCCAGGCTCTGAGCAGTCAGCACAGAGCCCAATTCGAGGCTCCAACTCACAAAGTGCGAGATCGGACCTGAGCTGAAGTCAGACACTTAACCAACTGAGCCACCCAGGTGCCCCCGTGGATTGCTAGTTCTGACTTGAATAGTTAACAGATTCGCTTTAGAAATTTACATTTTGGGGGCACCTGGGTGGCTCAGTCGGTTAAGCGTCCGACTTCGGCTCAGGTCATGATCTCACAGTCCGTGAGTTCGAGCCCCGCGTCAGGCTCAGGGCTGATGGCTCAGAGCCTGGAGCCTGTTTCCGATTCTGTGTCTCCCTCTCTCTCTGCCCCTCCCCTGTTCATGCTCTGTCTCAAAAATAAATAAACGTTAAAAAATTTAAAAAGAAATTTACATTTTGAGGTTAATTTGTTTCCTATTTTCTCTTTCTAACCTAGGAAACGTACTGGCCTCAGCAAAAACAGCTATCAAGAGTATAAAGAAAGTACATAATTAAACTGAGGAAAGGAAAATTGATCTTTAAATGATGAATAACTAGGACTGAAAATAAATACACTATATTACATTACTTCACCTATCACATTCCCCTGGCAATGTATTTTTTTGAAAATTCGTATCTACAGATTAAAAGGGCCTACCCCCATCCCAAGTTCATGTATACAGGCAGATATCTATCATGTTCACGGTACCATGCTGGGAAATAAAAAGCACAATAAAAGATCCTCAATGCCCTCAGGGAACCAAGGGACAGATCAAATGAAACAGTGCTCTGATAGTGGTAAAAATACAATATGAATAGGAGCACAAAGAAGAGAAGTATTAAATTTCAACGGGGTGACAATCCCAGACGTGGCAATGGGCAGTTAAGATAAACTGTTGAAATTGATCATCTAAGAAAATCTTATTTGGTTTGGAAACAGTACTGGAGGACAAATGTACTTTGACTTATTTAACCAACATTTATTGTACTCGGTTCAACAAACAGAAAGATGATAAAAGACAACTTATGAAGTTCACATTTTAGCATCCTAACTATGTGTTACAATGCTATTTATTAGCATTATTTTGCTTTTTCTGGGAACCTACTATTCTAGAAGGTGTGAAAGGAGTTAAGATGGGGGTGGGGGGCGGTATATGTCACAGGCCAAGAATTCTAACAACTACAAATGCCTGTCTGAGACTGACAGATAGGCATGTGTATACCCAGGAGAATGAGTGAGAGCAAATTATGGCCAATACATCGATAAATAACTTGTTTTTATTAGGTAATATTAAATTCAGCCAAGTATAAAGCAGAAAAAAGCACTTGAAAAGTAACTCATCATACAGTATTTCCAGGACGTGGCCTTTGCTTGAAACAGAGAGGGGCACCTGGATGGCTCAGTTGGTTGAGCGTCTGACTTCGGCCCAGGTCATGATCTCACGGTCTGTGGGTTCGAGCCACGCATCGGGCTCTGTGCGGACAGCTCGGAGCCCGGAGCCTGTTTCAGATTCTGTGTCTCCCTCTCTCTCTGACCCTCCCCTGTTCATGCTCTGTCTCTCTCTGTCTCAAAAATAAATAAACATTAAAAAAAATTTTAACAAAACAAAACAAAAAAACAGAGAAACTGTACTCCCAAGAGTTGCTACAAGACAATCTTTAAGATTCTATAAATACATATTAAATTTGGAGTCACAGTTTAGCAATTTAAAAGACAGCTCCACATAGGGCAGAGAGGGGGTAGCTGCAGAATGCATGGTTCAAATTAAAGTCAGATTAAATTTCGCCTAGTCTTTTTTTGAAATAGCGTGTTTTCTGAAAACAGCATTCCCTTTCAAAACCTGCGCAAAACTGTTCAACTGTTTCTAAGCAGTTTGCTAACCCTATAAACATGCCCACTCTTACTGTTCTACAATTTTCAAGTTCCCTTTCCTTTCACCTATTGAGTAGCTCGGGGCAAAATACAACCACGTGCTACTTCATCCTCTGGACCAAGTGAAGCGCAGGCAAGCGCCAGCAGGGCGAATCAGCGGCGGCTTGCAGCCAGACCACCGAGAATCCCCGCCCGCCGAGAAGCCGCCGCACTCACCCAGAGCCACGCCCCCTCGTCGGTCCCCGCTGCGCCGCGTCCTAAGACCCGCCCCTCTCGCCCGCGGCCCGCGTCTTGTGGGCGCCTCCTCGCCGCCCGCCTGCCCCGCTCCCCCTGTGCGCTGGGCGAACAGGGAGCCGGGTCGTACTGAGAGGACTGCTTTCCACACTTCCGTCTCTGGACGCAGCCCCTGCCCTACAACACCTCGGCAGGTCTCTGACACTGCCTGGCTCGGCAACCGGGCACCTCGGTCGCCCGACAAATCCCGGAGTTGAATAGTTTGGGAACTAACCAGATGTGGGAGAGACTTGGGACGAACTGCGGGAGAAAAAAAAAATAGTAACGGTGAAACGAGGCAGCAGTTGTCACTTACTGGCGGACATGCAGTGTTAGAAGTCACCGGGGACGCGCTGCTCCCAAGGCTGAGGGTCGCGGAGAGCTCGGGCCTGGAGGCGGGGAGCGCGAAGAGGCCGCTGGGGGCGGGGCGGGGCGCGTGCGCCGGCCGCTCGAGGCGTCGCCGGCCGCGGGGGCGCGCAGGCTCCGACGGGTCCTCCTGGCGCCTGGGTGAAGTAGGCGCCGCGCCGGCTGCTTGGCGGGCCCGCGCACCAGACGGACGCCGAGCCGCGCGCCGCCTCGACTTCGCGGTTCAGGAGGCTCTTCCGGGTGGAGAAGCGGGAGGGCGCGCACCCCGCCTGGTTCCGCGGGACGCGAGACGGTGGAGCTGGGCGGGCTGGGAGGGGCCAGGAGGGCCGAGGCGGGGCCCGATGAGTTCCAGGGCGGGGCTAGGCCGAGCCTCCCGCCCCAGGTGGAGTGAGAAGAGGGGGGCTATGCGAGGACTCACATGGCCTGTATGGGTCGTGCTTTTGGTCTAAGAACTGGCAAATACAAGGTTGCAACGATTTAATGCTGTGTTGTCTTCTAGAAGTTTTAGGATGAAGGTTTTATAGCTTAGGTCTATGGCCCTTTTGAGTTAATATTTGTATATGATGCGAGGTATGGATACTAGGTAACATTTTGCATATAGATATCTAGCACCATTTGTTGAAAGAGCTATACTTATTCTACTGAAAAGCCTTTGCACTTATGTCAAAAATCAGTTGATTTTGTTTGTGCGGGTCTAAGACTTTTCTGTTGCCAGATCTATGTGCCTACTTTACAATAACGCTATTTTATCTGCATCACTGTAGCTTTATAATGAGCCTTGAAATCAGAGTTTGGCCTCGATTTTTGTTCTTTTTCAAGTTTTTTGGGCTCTTGTGTTTCTCTGGGCGGGGGGGTGGGGGCTCTTGTGTTTCTGTATGAATTTTAAAACCAGAAATTTGTCATTTTCTATTAAAAAGCTGGGATTTTTGGGCCGCTTGACTGGCTCAGTTGATGGAACACAGGGCTCTTGATCCTGGGGTTGTGAATTGGATCCCCATGTTGGGTGTAGAGATTACTTTAAAAAATAAAATCTTTAAAAGAAAAAAACTGGGATCTTTAATGGGGTTGCACAGAATATGGGTCAATATGGGAAGAATTTACATGTTGATGATATTGAGTCATATGACCTTTGAACAAAGTAACCTCCATTTATTTGCCATATAATTTCTATTCATGTAATTGATATAGCAGTTGTAGCTTCTGGGATGGGCATGCCACTGGCTGGGCTGTGCCTTCTGGACAATGGAGCAGGTTCAGTTTTCATTTGGGTGCCTGGGCTGCTGCCATTGAATCTGTAGCATCAGTGACAGCAAGAGCAAGAGGATGCCAGCAACCAGTGGGGAGTGGACACTTGGCAAGGCCTACAGTTTCAGAAGTGCCACCTCAGCCATGGCCCCATTCAGAGTGGGTCGCCATCCTTTCCATGATGGTTTTTGAAGGGGAACCTGGGAACAAGGTGAACCTAACACAGTTGTTCAAGGGCAAGAAGAGAGTGCTATTTGGAGTCCCTAGGGCCTTTTCACCCCCTCCCCACTGCCCCCAGATGTTCCAAGATCCACCTGCCAGGGTTTATGCAGCAGGCTGAAGCTCTGAAGGCCAAGGGGGTCCAGGTGGTAGCATATCTGAGTGTTAATGATGTCTTTGTAGCTGAAGAGTGGGGACAAGCTCACAACTCGGGAGACAAGGTTAGGCTCTTGGCTGACTCCCTTGGGACCTTTAGGAAGGAGACAGATTTGTTACTGGGTGATTGATTTATTGGTATCTCTCTTTGGAAATCCACTGCTCAAGAGGTTCTCCATGGTGGTAGAGGATGGTATAGTGAAGTCTCTGAATGTGGAGCTGGATGATAGAGGCTTCATCTGCAGCCTGGCACCCAACATCATCTCACAGTTCTGAGGCCCTGGGCCCAGACATATTCCTTCTACCTCTTTCCTGCCCAGCTCTGGACAGAGGGCCCCAGTCCACCCTCAATGGGGGCCACCAATGGGGAACTTTGCCCAGATTTCTGCAATAAAGATTTGTGGTTTGCAAAACAAAACAAAAAAACAATAATCTTTTGTTACATCTGTCTCTAACTCAGGTTTATCCTTAAACTCTTGGGAAGCGGGAAATCATAGTTTTTGATGCTATGTAAATGATATTTTAAATTTCAAATTTTGATTGTTCCTTTCTAGTATATAGAACTATTGATCTTTTTACATTTATTATTTCAAACAGTCTTAAAAATTAATAAACAATTTTTAAGAGCAGTTATGGGTTCACAGGAAAATTGAGCAGAAATTACAGGAAGTTCCCATATAACCCTTCCACCCACCACCCCTAAACTATATTCCCCACACCCCCCACAGCCTCCCACACCATCAACATACATACTGTTACCAGAGCGGTGCATTTGTTACAATTAATGAGCACACACTGACACATCATCATCACCCAAAATTCATTGTTTACAGTCTGGTTCACCCTTGTTGTTGTACATTCTATGGGTTTTAACAGATGTATTATAATAACATGTATCCACCATTGCTGTATCATGCAGAATAGTTTCACTGCCCTGAAAATTTTCTTTGCTCTATTCATCCCTCTCTCCTACCTAATCTCTAGCAACAACTAATCTTTTTATTACCTCCATAGTTTTCCCTTTTCTAGGATGTCATATAGAGTTGACCCTCAAATAACACAGGTTTGAACTGCTTGGGTCCACTTATATGTGGGTTTTTAAAATAGTACTGTAAGTGTATTTTCTCTTCCTTATGATTTACTTAATAACATTTTTCTCTAGCTTTATTATAGTAACATGATATATAAAGCATATTCAAAATATGTGTTGTTTATGTTATCAGTAAGGCTTCTGGTCAACAGGCCATTAGTGGTTAACTTTTTGGTGAGTCAAAAGTTATATGCGGATTTTTAATGTCTGTGGGGGAGTCAACCCCAACCCCTGTGTTGTTCAAGGGTCAACTGTAGTTGAAATCATACAGTAATTACCCTTTTCAGATTGTCTTCTTTCACTTAGTTACATACGCTTAAGTTTCCTCCATGTCTTTTCATGGCTTAACAGTTCATTTCTTTTTGGTGGTGAATAATAATCCATTATCTGGATATACCACACTTTATTTGTCCATTACCTACTAAAGGATATCTTGGTTGCTTCCAAGTTTTGCCAGTTATGGATAAAACCAATATGTACATCCATGTACAGGTTTTTGTGTAGGTATAAGTTTTCAGCTCTTTTGGGTAAATACCAAGGAGCATGATTGTTTATTGAATGAATCCTATGGTAAGGGTATGTTTAGTTTTGTAAGTACCCCCAAAATGTCTTCCAAAGGGGTCGTACAATGTTGCGTTCCTGTCAGCAATGAATGAGGGTTTCTGTTGTTCCACTTCCTCTCCTACATTTGGTGTTGTTTGTATTTTGGATTTTGGCCATTGTAGTAAGCATGTAGTGGTATCTCGTTGTGTTAATTTGTAATTCCCTGATAACATACGAAGGTGAACATGTTTTCATGTGCTTACTTTTCATCTGTATATCTTCTTTGATGAGGTGTATGTTCAGGTCTTTGTCAGTCTTTAAATCAGGCTGTTTGTTTTCTTATTGTTGAGGTTTTTTTCTCCTTTTTAAGTTTATTTATTTATTTTGAGAGAGAGAGAGAGAGAGGAAGAGACAGAATCCCAAACAGGCTCTACCCCTCAGCGCAGAGCCCAACATAGGGCTCCATCCCACAAATCTGATCATGGTTTTGGATTATAACCTGAGTCAAAGTCAAGAGATGTTTAACTGACTGAACCACCCAGGTGCCCCGACTTATTGAGTTTTAAGAGTCCTTTATCAGATGTGTCTTGCAAATACTTCCTCCCAGTCTGTGGCTTTATCAACTTTTTCTCTAGACATTGTCTCTCACAGAGTAGATTTTTAATTTTAATTATATCCAGCTTATCAATTGTTTCTTTCATGTATTGTGCTTTTGACATTGTATTTAAAAACTTATCACCATTCCCAGAGTCATCTAGGTTTTGTCCTGTGTTTAGGACTTTTATAGTTTTGTGTTTTACACTTAGGTGTGTGATCTACTCTAATTTTTGTGAAGGGTGTTAAGACCTGTGTGTGTGTATGTGTGCATGTGGATGTCCAGTTGTTCCAGTAATATTTGTTGAAAAGACTGTTTTTGCTACATTTGTCAAAGATCTGTATTGCCTTTGCTCTCTTGTCAAAGATCAGTTGACTATATGTGGGTCTATTTGTGGGCTCTCTATTCTGTTGCATTGATCTATTAGTCTGTTTTCCACTAATAGCACACTGTCTTGATTACTGTAGCTTTATAGTGAGTGTTGAGGTCAGATAGTGTCAGTCCTCCAAATTTGTTCTCCTTCAATATTGAATTGGCTATTCAGGGTCTTTTATTCTCCATATAAACTTTAGAATCTTTTTGTCAACATCCACAAAATAGCTTGCCGGGATTTTGATTGGGATGGGGTGAAACTATAGATCAAGAACTAATGTTCTGACAATTTTGAGTCTTCTTGTCTATGAACATGAAATATCTATCTCTCCATTTATTTAGTTCTTTGATATCTTTCATCAATTTTATAGTCTTCCTCATATAGATTTGGCATGTATTTTGTTAGATTTATACTTAAGTATTCCTTTTGGGGGGTACTAATGTCAATGGTAGTATGTTTTTAATTTCAAATTCCACTTGTTCATTGCTCATGTATAAGAAAGCACTTGACTTCCACATATTTGTATCCTGCAATCTTTCTGTAATCACTTATTTGTTCTAGAAGTTTTATATGTAGATTCTTTCATGTTTTTTACATAGATGATCATGTCATCTGCAAATAAATACAGTTTTATTTTTTCCTTCTCAATCTCTGTGATTTTTATTTTTCTTTTTTATTGCATTAACAGTGCCTTCTAGGATGATGTTGAAAAAAGGGGGACACTCTTGCTTTATTCCGGATCTTAGTGGAAAATCAAGTTTCTCACTAATAAATATGATGTTAACTGTAGAGATTTTTGGTAGATGTTCTTTATTGAGTTGAGGAAGTTTTCCTCTCTTTCTAGTTTGCTGAGGATTTTTATCATGAATGAGTTAGATTTTGTCAGTTGCTTTTCCTGCTTCTCTTTATATAATCCCATGATTTTCCTTCATTAGCCTGTGGATATGATGCATTACAGTAACTGATTTTCAAATGTTGAAAACAGCCTTGCATACCTTGGATAAATCCTACTTGGGTATGGTGCCTAATTCTTTTTATACATTGTTGGATTCAATTTGCAAATATTTTGTTGAGGATTTTTGCAGCTATGTTCATGAGAGATATTGGTCTCTGTTTTTCTTGTAGTGTCTCTGTCAGATTTTGATACTAGGGTAATGTTGGCCTGAAAGACTGAATTAGGAAATATTCCCTCTGCTTCTGTGTTCTGCAAGAGATTTTAGAGAATTTGTATAGCTTCTTTCTTAAAATGTTTGGTAGAATTCACTGGTAAACTCAAGTATGCCTGGTTCTTTCTGTTTGGGAAAGTTGTTAATTGTTGATTCAATTTGTTTGATAGATATGGACCTATTCAGATTATCTATTTCTTCATCTGTAAATTTTGGCAGATTGTATCTTTCAAGCAATTGGTCCATTTATTCTGGGTTATCAAATTTATGGACATAAAGTTATTTGTAATATTTCATTATTATCCTTTTAATTTCTAAGGGATCATTAGTGATATCCTCTCTTTCATTTTTTTTTTTATATTAGAAATTTGTGTCTTCTCTCTTTTTTCCCTTAGTCTGGCTAGAGGCTTAATGACTTTATTAATCTTTTTAAAGAAGCAGCTTTTGGTTTTGTTGGTTTGCTCTATTGATATCCTGTTTTTAATTTCACTGATTTCTGCTCTAATTGTTATTATTTCTTTTCTTTTGCTTACTTTGGATTCAATTTGCTCTTCTTCTTTCTGTTTACCTAACGTGAAAATCTTAGATGACTGATATTAGATCTTTCTTCTTTTTTAGTATATTCATTCAATGCTATAAATTTTGCTATAAGCAGTGTTTTTGCTGCATCTCACAAATTTTTTTTTCTTTTTTTTTTCAATATATGAAGTTTATTGTCAAATTGGTTTCCATACAACACCCAGTGCTCATCCCAAAAGGTGCCCTCCTCAATACCCATCACCCACCCTCCCCTCCCTCCCACCCCCCATCAACCCTCAGTTTGTTCTCAGTTTTTAAGACTCTCTTATGCTTTGGCTCTCTTCCACTCTAACCTCTTTTTTTTTTTCCTTCCCCTCCCCCATGGGTTTCTGT
The DNA here is from genome assembly GCF_016509475.1 of Prionailurus bengalensis. Classification (NCBI taxonomy): domain Eukaryota; kingdom Metazoa; phylum Chordata; class Mammalia; order Carnivora; family Felidae; genus Prionailurus; species Prionailurus bengalensis. Next base: position 107,221,930 of record NC_057349.1, read on the forward strand.
TAAGTTTCTCAGGATCCACATAAGAGTGAAACCATATGGTATCTGTCTTTCTCTGTATGGCTTATTTCACTTAGCATCACACTCTTTAGTTCCATCCATGTTGCTACAAAAGGCCATATTTCGTTCTTTCTCATTGCCACGTAGTACTCCATTGTGTATATAAACCACAATTTCTTTATCCATTCATCAGTTGATGGACATTTAGGCTCTTTCCATAGTTTGGCTATTGTTGAAAGTGCTGCTATAAACATTGGGGTCCAAGTGCCCCTATGCATCAGTACTCCTGTATCCCTTGGGTAAATTCCTAGCAGTGCTATTGCTGGTCATAGGGTAGGTCTATTTTTAATTTTCTGAGGAACCTCCACACTGTTTTCCAGAGTGGCTGCACCAATTTGCATTCCCACCAACAGTGCAAGAGGGTTCCCGTTTCTCCACATCCTCTCCAGCATCTATAGTCTCCTGATTTGTTCATTTTAGCCACTCAGACTGGTGTCAGGTGATATCTGAGTGTGGTTTTGATTTGTATTTCCCTGATGAAGAGTGACACTGAGCATCTTTTCATGTGCCTGTTGGCCATCCGGATGTCTTCTTTAGAGAAGTGTCTATTCATGTTTTCTGCCCATTTCTTCACTGGGTTATTTGTTTTTTGGGTGTGGAGTTTGGTGAGCTCTTTATAGATTTTGGATACTAGCCCTTTGTCCAATATGTCATTTGCGAATATCTTTTCCCATTCCGTTGGTTGCCTTTTAGTTTTGTTGGTTGTTTCCTTTGCTGTGCAGAAGCTTTTTATCTTCATAAGGTCCCAGTAGTTCATTTTTGCTTTTAATTCTCTTGCCTTTGGGGATGTGTCAAGTAAGAAATTGCTACGGCTGGATCTCACAAATTTTAATTGTGTTTTCATTCTCATTTAGTTCAAAGTATTTTTATTTTTAAAATTTTTTTTAAATTCATTTATTTATTTTGAGAGAGAGAGCGTGAGTGGGGGAGGGCCAGAGAGAATGGGAGAGAGAGAATCCCAAGCAGGCTCTGTGTTGTCAGCATGGAGCCTGATGTGGGGCTTGAACCCACAAACCGTGAGATCATGACCTGAGCCAAAACCAAGAGTCAGACACCTAAGCCACCCAGGCGCCCCTCTAGTTCAAAGTATTTTAACAATTTCTCTTGAGATTACTTCTTTGATCCATGTGTTTACAAGTGTGTTGCTTGATATTCAAGTATTTTGTGATTTAGTAGTCTTCTTTTTCTTATGAATTTCTAGTTTACTTCCATTGTGGTCTAAGACATTGTATGATATCCATTCTTTTAAATGTGTTAAAGTTTGTTTTATGGCTCAGAATGTGTTGTGTCTTGGTGAATGCTTCATGTAAGTTTGAGAAGTAACAGCAGAAGCAATCTGTTGCTGTTGGATAAAGTAGTCTGTAGAGTTCATCATGGTTTTACTGATTTTCTGTGGGCTGGAGCTGTCCATTTCTATAGAGGGATGTTGAAGTCTGCAATAGGATACACCCAATTCTCTTTGCAGTTCTATCAGTTTTTGCCTCGTATATTCTGAGGCCCATACACATATGTCTTCTTGGAGTGTTGACCCCTTTATTGTTATGTGATGCCTCTCTATATCCCTGATAACTTCCCTTGCTTTGAAGTCTGCTCTGTCTGAAATTAATATCGCTACTCCTGCTTTCTTGTGATTAATGCTTGCATGGTATATCTTTCTCCATCCCTTCCTTTTTTTTTTTTTTTTTACTAAAACAATTTTTATTTATTTATTTATTTTTAAATATAAAATTTATTGTCAAATTGGTTTCCATACAACACCCAGTGCTCATCCCAACAAGTGCCCTCCTCAATGCCCATCGCCATCCCTTTACTTTTAATCTATAGGTCTTTACATTTAAAATAGATTTCTTGTAGATAACATATAGTTGCATCTTGTTTTGTTTAATCTGCCCTGACAATCTCTGCCTTTAATTCATATATTTAGACCTCTGATGCTCAAAGTGATTATTGATATAATTGGATTGGAATCTACTATATTTATTAATCTTTTCTGCTTGTTGCCTTTGTACCTTTTATTGTCATTTGTGGCTTTAATTGAGCATTTTACGTGATTCCATTTCTTCTCCTTTCTTAGCAAATCAATTATGCTTCCTTTATTTTTTTAACTTTTTTTTTTTTTTGGTTGCCCTAGCGTTTGCAATATGCATTTACAGCTATCCAGGTCCATTTTCAAATAGCACTATATCATTTCTAGGGTAGTGCGAGTACCTTAACTGTGACAAAGTAATCCTATTTCTTCCCTCTCATCTCTTGAAGCATTGCCAGTCATTGGTTTTGTTTATATAAGCTTTTAAGACACAAGCATACACAAATACATTGTTTCTATTATTATTTTTAACAAACTGTTATCTGTTAGATCAATTAAGAATAAGAAAAATCAAAGTTTTAGGGACACCTGGGTGGCCAAGTCAGTAAAGCGGCTGACTCCTTGATTTCGGCTTGGGTCATGATCTCATGGTCGTGAGATCCATCCATCCTCTCGCTCCCTCTCTCTCTTTACCCCTCCCCCACCTGCCACACACACACATGTTCTCTCTCTCTCTCACAATAAATAAATAAACTTTAAAAAACAAAACAGTTTTTATTTTACCTTCATGTAGCCCTTCTTCAGTGCTCTTCCTTACTTTTTATAGATCTGACTTTCTGAGCTATATCATTTTCCTTCTTACTAAAGAACTTTTAACATTTCTGACAAGGCAGGTTGGTGTGCAACAAATTCTCTCAATTTTTGTTTATCTGAGAAAGTATTTCTACGTCACTTTTGAAGGATAATTTCTCAAGGTACAGAATTTGAGGTTGGTGCGGGCTTTTTCTCAATACCATAAATATTTCACATTCCACTCTTTCCTTGCTTGCATGGTTTCTGAGGAGGAGTTGAATATAGTTATCCTCTATAGGTGTTTTTTCTCCTCTGACGCCTATGAAGAATTTTTCTTTATGATTGACTTTCTATAGATTGAAAATGATATGCCTATGTGTAGTGTTTTGACATTTATCCTGGTTGCTATTCTCTGAGCTTTCTGGATCTTTGATTTGGTGTCTGACTTTAATTTGGGCAAATTTTCAGTCATTATTTCTTCTAATATTGCTTCTTTTTCTTTTTGTCTTTTCCCTCTTTTTGGTATTCCCATTACATGTATGTTACATGTATTGTAGTTGTCCCACGGTTCTTAGATATCCTGGGGGTGCTTTGACTTTTTTCTCTTTTCATTTTTGGAATGTCTATTGATATATCCTTAAGCTCAGAGATTTTTTTTTTCCTCAGCTGCATATGATCTACTAATGAGATCATCAAAGGCATTCCTCATTTCTGTTACAGAGTTTTTAATCTCTAGTATTTCTTTTTGGTGCTTAGAATTTCTATCTCTCTGCCTATGTTTCCTGTATGTTCTTGCATGTTCTCTATCCATTAGAGCCCTTAGGATATTAATCATAGTTATTTAATTTATTTATTTATTTGAGAAAGAGAGAGGGCACAAGTGAGCAAGGGATGGAGTGAGAGGGAGAGGGATAGGGGGAGGGAGAGAGAGAGAGAGAGAGAGAGAGAGAGAGAGAGAGAGAGAGAGAGAGAAGTGGGGCTCATCCGGGGGTTTTTACCAGAAGTGGGACTTGTGTTCACCCGAAGCAGGACTCAAGCTCACGAACTGTGAGATCATGACCTGAGTTGAAGACTGATAAAGCTTAACGACTGAGTCACCCAGGCACCCCAATCATAGTTATTTTAAATTCCCAGTCTGATAATTCCAACATCCCTGCCATACCTGAGGCTGGTTTTAATGCTTGCTCTGTTTCTTTTCAACTCTGTGTTTTTCGTTTAGTATGTTTTCTAATTTTTTGTTGAAAGATGGATACGATGTGCTGGGTTAAATTGCCGTAAATAGACCTTTAGTAATGTGGTGGTAAGGCGTGGGGTGGGAGGGGGAGTGTTTGATAGTCCTATAATTAGGTCTTGGCTCTAGGTAGCTTTTTGCCTCTGGACTGTGAACTTCACTTGTTCCCAGTCCCCACCTCCTGTAGGTGGGACAGCATGGTTACAGTGGGCTGGAGTTGTGTATTTCCCTGCCTTCCTCTGAAAGGCTAGAGCCAAGTGGAGTTGAATGTTTCTTTTCCCCCAGGTCAATTAGGCTCTAATAAACCCCAACAGATTAGGCTCTGGTTAACTAGTTTCACCTAGGGCAGAACTTTTTCAGAAAACAGAATGCTCTGGGGTCTTTCAAAATGGTTCCCTTTCCCCAAACCCCATTGGAAGAACAAAGGAATTTTTCTCCAATATTCGCTGTGAAAACCTCATGAACTCTTAGATGTAAAACTCTCAGAAGTGTGAGTAGACTCCTCTGAAGTTTATATCTTTTTGGACTTGCCCACACTAAGCCTCCAGTAATTCATCAATTACAATTGAAGTTTACCTACCCTGGCATCCATTCTTGTGGAGGTTTTCAGCTCAGTTTCTGCTCTGGTAAGTTGTGATTCTCTGTATCAGCCTGTTGTTTCTCCAGTTTGGGGGGCAGTAGTTTGCTCTGTGACTTCACTTTTTTTTATGGATCTAAGAAGAGTTGTTGATTGTTTTAGCTTTTCATGTTTTTACTTTGTAGGATGTAGTGGCAACTTTCAGGCTTCTTAAATGCTGACCAGAAACTGAAGGTCTCAATTATCTTTTAGAGAGAGTTAAATAACGAACAAGAAAGTAATCCTATATATTTACTGATATATTATGATTTCCAGTGTTCTTCCGCTATTTCTTCGAATATTTTCTCTGCCTCTCCCCTTTGGTGGCCTCAATTACACATGTGTTTTTAAATGTAATTTTCTTTTTTTTTTTAATTTTTTTTAAATTTTTTTAACATTTATTTATTTTTGAGACAGAGAGAGAGCATGAACAGGGGAGGGTTAGAGAAAGAGGGAGACACAGAATCTGAAACAGGCTCCAGGCTCTGAGCTGTCAGCACAGAGCCCGATGCGGGGCTCAAACCCACAGACCGTGAGATCATGACCTGAGCCGAAGTCGGATGCTCAACCAACTGAGCCACCCAGGTGCCCCTAAATGTTTATTATTTTTGAAAGAGACAGAGTGTGAGTGGGGAAGGGGCAGAAGGAGAGGGAGACAGAATCCAAAGCAGGCCCCAGGCTCTGAGCTATTAGCTCAGGGCCTGAACTCACAGGGCTTGACACAGGGCTTGAACTCACGAACCATGAGATCATGACCTGAGCTGATGTCAGACACTTTAACTGACTGAGCCACCCAGGTGCCCCGTTAATGTAATTTTCTTTTGTCTGTCTGCCATTGATATTTCTTCTAGTAGAGGTCTTTTGGTGATGAATGCATATAGCTTTTGTATGCCTGAAAATGTCATGTATATATTTTTTTCTTATTGAGGTATAATTGATATATAGCGTTATATTAGTTTCAGGTATACAACATGATTTGATATCTAGATATAACATACATCCTTTTAAATTATAGTTGACACACAATGTTATATTAATTTCAGGTGTAAAACGGTGATTGGACAAGGTTGCATATTATGCTATGTTTACCACAAGTGTAGTCTATTAACATACAATGCTATTACAGTACCATTGACTATATTCCCTATGTCATACCTTTAATTCTATGACTTACTCACTCCATAAGAGGATGCCTGTATCTCCCACTCCCCTTCATTGATTTTGTCCATCTTCCCCACCCTTTTCTTCTCTGGCAACCATCAGTTTGTTCTCTGTATTTATGGATCTGTTCCTGCTTTTTGTTTGTTTATCCATCTGTTTTTTTATTTTCCACACATAAGTGAAATCATTGGTATTTGTCTTTCTGTGACTTATTTCACTTAGCCTAATATTGTCTAGGCCCATCCATATTGTTGCTATGTGTGACACACACACATATATACACATATACACACAGACACACACAGACACACACACATATACACACACACACACACACACACACACACGTCTTTATCCATTTGTCTACGAGTGGACAGTTAGCTCGCTTCCATATCTTGGCTATTGTAAATAATGCTGCAATAAACACATGTGTGCATATCTTTTTGAATTAGTGTTTTTGTTTTTGGGGGGTAAATACCCAGTAGTGGAATTCCTGGATCATATGGTATTTCTATTTTTAATATTTTGAGGAACCTCCATACTGTTTTCCATAGTGGTGCACCCATTTACTTTACCATGACCAGTGCTTAAGGGTTACTTTTTCTTCACATCTTTGCCAATGGTTATGTCTTTTGTTTCCGATTCTAACTATTCTGACATGTGTAAGGTGATACCTCATTGTAGTTTTGATTTGCATTTCCCTGATGATTAGTGATTTTGAGCATATTTTCATATCTCTTTTGGCCAGCTATATGTCGTCTTTGGAAAAATGTCTATTCAGGTCCTCTGCCTATTTTTAATCAGATTATTTGGTTTTTTGGTGTTGAGTTTTGTAAGTACTATATATATTTTAGACGTTAACCCCTTATCAGATATATCACCTGCAAATATCTTCTTCCATTCAGTAGGCTGCCTTTTCATTTGTTGATGGTTTCCTTCAATGTGTGAAAGTTTTTTATTTTGGTGTAGTTCCAATAGTTTTTGCTTTTGTTTCCCTTGCCTCAGGAGATCTGTCTAGAAAAAAATTGCTAAGCCTGATGTCAAAGAAGTGGTAACTCTTTTCTTTGAGGGGTTTTATGGTTTCAGGTCTCACATTTAGGTGTGTAATCCATTCTGAGTCTACTTTTATGAGTGGTGTGAAAAAGTGTTCTAGTTTCCTTTTACATGCAGCTGTCCAGCTTTCCCAGCACCATTTATTGAAAAGACTAGCTTTTCCCCAGTGTGTATTCTTGCCTCCTTTGTCATAGACTACTTGACCATATAAGCATGGGTTCATTTCTGGGTTCTCTATTTGGTTTTATTGATCTATGTGATTTTTTTTTTCATCTTGAGAGACATTTTTTATTCATTTTGAGAGACAGAGAATGCAGGAGAGGGGCAGAAAGATAGGGAGAGAGAAAGAATCCCAAGCAAGCTCCATCCTGTCAGTGCAGAGTCCATTGCAGGGCTTGATCTCACGAACTGTGAGATTATGACCTGAGCCGAAATCAAGAGTCGGGCACTTAACTGACTAAGCCACTCAGGCACCCCTATGTGTCTGTTTTTGTGCCAGTACCATGCTTTTTTGATTACCACAGCTTTGTTAGATATAACCTATATTTTTGAAAGACAATTTTACTGAGCATAAAATTGTAGATTAACTGATTATTGTTACTGTTTCCAATAGACCTTGCTGTATTGTCCTTTGTCTTGCACTGTTTCCAGTGACAGGTCTGTTGTCATCCTTATTTTACTTTATTTATAGATAACAGCCTTCTTGGGGTGCCTGGGTGGCTCAGTTGGTTAAGCGTCTGATTTCGGCTCAGGTAGTGATCTCATGGTTTGTGAGTTCAAGCCCCACGTTGGGCTCTCTGCCATCAGCACAGAGCCCACTTTGGATTCTGTGTCTCCCTCTCTCTCTGTGCCTCCCTCGCTCATGTGCGAGCACATGCTCTCTTTCACTCAAATAAATAAACTTTAAAAAATGTAAATAAATAACACCCTTCTTCTTGGTTCCTTTGAAAATTTTCTCCTTATTACCTGTTTGAGCAGCTTATGATTTGCCTTGATGTATTTTTCTTCATATTTTTTGTGCCTTGGATTTGTTGAGTTTCTTGGATCTCTGGGTTCATAGTTTTCATCAAATTTGGGGAATATTTTGGCTTTTATTTCATCTACTGTTTTTTTTCTACCACTTATACCTCAGTCCTTTGGGAATGCTCAATTGTACATATTTTTATCCTATTTGACATTGCTTTACAGACTCGGGGAGAATTCCGTTAATTTGTTTGGACTCCTTTTCCTCTTTTATTTTGGAAAGTTTCTATTTCTATGTGTGCATGTTCACTAATCTTCTGCAATGTCTACTCTGCTAATCCTAATCCGTTTATTTTACATCTCAGCCATTGTAGTTTTTATCTCCAGAAGTTGAATTTCGGTCTTTAAAATTTTTCAATCATGTCTCTACTTAACATGTTTTTCTACCACTTGATCCTTCATATTGTTAATTTTGTGGTTTTGAATACTTTACTTGGTTTTATGTCTATAAATTTCTAGTTGTATAGTTGGAAATTATTTTACTGTATTAACAATAGTTCTTTCTGGTTTGTTCTATTTTGTGTCTTCTTGTATTCCATTTTATCTAATAATTCAAATTCTGCTAAAATGTGAGCAGGAATCTTTGTTACTTTCAAACCTCTTAAAACACTGTCTTTCACATAGTAGAGACTGAATGTTTGTTGTATTAAATTTTTGTCCTATGACTAAAATATTCTTTATGTAACTTTGCTTTAGTCTTTTATAATTTTTTTAAGTTTATTTATTTATTTGGGGGGGGGGGGAATAAGAGAGAAAGAGAGAGAGAGAGACAGAGGGAGGGGCAGAGAGGGAAAGAGAGAGAATCTCAAGTGGGCTCCACGCTGTCAGCAGAGAGCCCAACCCAGGGCTTGAACTCACAAAACTGTGAGATCATTACCTGTGTGAAAACCAAGAGTCAGGCACTTGACCAACTGAGTCACCCAGGTGCCCCTGCTTTATTCTTTAAATATCTTTTTAAACTTTTAAAACTTGCATTAATTTATTGCATATCCTATTATTCTCTTCCTGTGCTCACTCCAGTACAGCAACAGTGCTCTTCTTCAGATATTCCTGGTTCTCTTTTGCATTTTCTGTTACTCCAGCCTGGAATGGTTCACATCCCCATGGCCTACTCCACAGCCCCACTCCCTGCCTTGTACTCCTTTCTACCCTCCTTTATTTTGCTCCATGGAACTTATCACTCCCATATGACAATATACATTCATGCTTTTTCCTTATTTTTATCATATATATGCATGTGTATAACATTTTTACAAATATGCACACATACTCCCACAAGAATATAGGGTCCATGGAGCACACAGAGCAGGGATTCCCCTTCACCCCCACTGGTATACCCCTAGTCCTAAAACAGTCCTCGACACATAGTATGTGTACAGTAAATGATGGAAACATTTCTGTCTTTATAATATTTTTAACAATTTACTTGTGACTTTTGATTTTACAGTTTTTATAGTGAGACTAGTTCACAAGATTCACATGACCTCTTTTCAATGTTTTGTGCTCTGCAAACTTAAACTATGCTGCCTAAAAGATTCTAGCTGTATTTTCAGAAAAGAACTGGACTCTATTTTTTTAAGTTTTTATTTTAATTCCTGTTAGTTAACATACAGTGTTATATTAGTTTTAGGTGTACAATATACTGATTCAGCAGTTCTATACATTACTAGGTGTTCATCATGATTAGTGTATTCTTTTTAAAAAATGTTTGTTTACTTTGAGGGGAGGGGGAGAGGGGAAGAGAGAGAGGTAGACAGACAATCCCAAGTAGGTTCCATGCTCATCACAGAGACTGTTGCAGGGCTCGATGTCATGACCTTGAGATGATGACCTGAGCTGAAGTCAACAGTTAGATACTTAACTGACTGAGCCCAAGATAAGTGTATTCCTAATCCTCATCACCTATTTCACCCATTCCCCCCAACCTCCTCCCCTCTTGTAACCATCAGTTTGCTGTCAATAATTAAGAGTCGGATTCTTGGTTTGTCTCTCTCTCTCCTTTTTCCACTTTGCTCATTTTGTTTCTTAAATTCCACATATGAATGAGATCCTATGGTATTTGTCTTTTTCTGACTTATTTCACTTAGTATTATACCCTTTAGGTACATCCACGTCATTGTAAATGGCAGAATTTCATTCTTTTTTTTTTTTAATTTTTTTTCAACGTTTATTTATTTTTGGGACAGAGAGAGACAGAGCATGAACGGGGGAGGGGCAGAGAGAGAGGGAGACACAGAATCGGAAACAGGCTCCAGGCTCCAGGCTCCGAGCCATCAGCCCAGAGCCCGACGCGGGGCTCGAACTCACGGACCGCGAGATCGTGACCTGGCTGAAGTCGGACGCTTAGCCGACTGCGCCACCCAGGTGCCCCCATTCTTTTTTATAACTGAATTATATTCAGGGTAATGCTGGCCTCATAGAATGAATTTGGAAATTTTCTTTTCTCTTCTATTTTTTAGAATAGTTTGGAGAAAAATAGATATTAACTCTCCTTTTAAAATTTGGTAGAATTCATTTGAGTACTGATTCCGTTTCTTTGTTGGTTGTCTGTTCAAGTTTTTTATTTGTTTCAGTTTTGATAGTTTATATATTTCTAGGAATTTATCCATTTTTCTAGGCATATAGTTTTTTATAGTATTTTAAGTGTTTGTATTTTTGTGGTGTTGGTTCTTATTTCTCATTTGTGGTTTTATGTTTTTAAGTCCTTTTTTTTTTCTTGGTAAGTCTGGCTAGAGGTTTATCAATTTTATTGATTTTTTTTTTTTCAAAGAACGAGCTCCTGGTTTCATTGATCTGTTCTATTGTTGGTTGTTGTTGTTTTTTAGTTTCTAACATTTATTTCTGCTCTAATCTTTATTCCTTCTGCTGGTTTTAGATTTTGTTTGTTGTTGTTGTTTTTCTAGCTCCTTTAGGTGTAAGGTTAGGTTTGAGATTTTTCTTGCTTCTTGAGGTACCCTGTATCATTAAAATCTTCCTTCTTAGAACTGCTTTTGCTGCATCACAAAGGTTTTTGAAACATTGTGTTTTAATTTCCATTTATTTTCATGTACTTTTTAATTTCCTCTTTGATTTCTTGGTTGACCTATTGTTTAGTAGCATGTTATTTAACCTCCATGTATTTTTCATCTTTCCATATTTTTTCTTGTGGTTGACTTCTAGTTTCATAGCATTGTGGTCAGCAAAAGTGCATGGTATCTCTTTGATCTTCTATTGTTGAGGCTTGTTTTGTGGCCTAACATCTGTTCTGGAAGATGTTCCATTTACACTTGAAAAGAATGTGTATTCTGCTGCTTTAAGATGGAATGTTCTGAATATATCTGTTAAATCCATTTGTTTCAGTGTGTCATTCAAAGCCATTGTTTCCTTGTTGATTTTTTGATTAGATGATCTGTCCATTGATGTTATTAGGATATTAGAGTACTCTACTATTGTTGTTTTACTATCAACCAGTTCCTTTATGTTTGTTATTAACTGCTTTATATATTTGGGTGCTCTCATGTTGGGTGCATATTTACAATTGACATTTCTTCTTGTTTGATTGTCCCCTTTATTATGATATAGTTTCCTTCTTTGCCTCTTGTTGAAGACTGTTTTAAAGTCTACTTTGTGTGCTGTGGTACTGTTGCTCTGGCTTTCTTTTGACTTCCATTTGTATGATAAATATTTCTCCATCCTCTCACTTTCAACCTGCAGGTGTCTTTAGTTCTAAAACGAATCTCTTGTGGATAGCATATAGATGGGTCTTGTTTTTTTTATCCATTCGATCACCCTATGTCTTTGGGTTGTAGCATTTAGTCCATTTACTTTCAAAGTAATTATTGATAGGTATGTACTTATTGCAATTTTGTTACTTGTTTTGTGGTTGTTTCTGAAGATTTTCTCTGATCTTTTCTTGTCTTTCATGGTTTTCTGGTTTTCTTTAGTGATGTATTTGGATTTCTTTCTTTTTATTCTTTGCATATTAGTGATTCTTGATTTGTGGTTACCATAAGTTTTATATATTAACATCTTCTACATATAGCAGTCTATATAAATTGATGGTCATTTAAATTTTAACCTGTTCTTTACTCCTCTCCTCCCCACATTTTAGGTATATGGAGTCCTATCTTATATCCTTTTATTTTGTGAGTTCCTTTACTGATTTTTAACAGAAATATTCATTTGTACTGCTTTTGTGCTTCTCCTACCTTCATTCTCTCACTTTTGGACTCTCCTTTCCATTCAGAGAGTTCCCTTTAGGGGTGCCTAGGGGGCTCAGTTGGTTAAGCATCCTACTTCATTTCAGGTCATGATCTCACGGTCTGTCGATTCAAGCCCCGCATCAGGCTCTGTGCTGACAGCTCAGAGCCTGGAGCCTGCTTCAGATTCTGTGTCTCCCTCTCTCTCTACCCCTCCTCCACTCACACTCTGTCTCTCTGTCTCTCAAAAATAAACATTAAAAAAATTTTTTTTAAAGAGTTCCCTTTAATATATCTTGCAGGGCTGGTTTAGTGGTCATGAACTCCTTTAGTTTTTGTTTGGGAAACTCTTTATCTCTTCTTCTATTCTGAATGTTAGCCTGCTAGATAGAGTATTCTTGGCTGGAGATTTTTCCTAATCAGTACTTTGAATGTATCATTTCACTGACTTCTGGCTTGGAAAGTTTCTGCTGAAAACCCCCCAATAGCCTTATGGGGTTTCCTTTGTATGTTTCTATCTTCTTTTTTAAAGAGATTTAAAAATCTTTTTGTCACTATATTTTGCCATTTTAATTACAATATGTCTTAGTGTGGATCTGCTTTTGTTGATTTTGTTGGGAGTTCTCTGTGCCTTCTGCATCTGGATATCTATTTCCTTCCCCAGGTTAGGGAAATTTTCAGCCATTACTTATTTAAATAAATTTTCTGCCCCCTTTTCTCTCTCTTCTTCTGGGACTCCTATAATATGAATATTATTACTTTTGATGGAGTCACCAAGTTCCCTAAGTCTTTTCTTGTTTTGCATAATTTTTTTCTCTCTTTTTGTCAGCTTGATTACCTTCCGTTACTCTGTCTTCTAGGTCATTAATTCATCCTCTGCTTCTTCTAGTCTGATGTTCATTGCACAAGAGTGTTTCTAATCTCATTTATTGCACTGTTCATCCCTGATTTGTTCTTTTTTTATTTGTATTGAAGATCTCACTCATGTCTTCCATTCCTTTCTCAATATCCTTATAATCATTGCTTTAAATACTCCATCAGGCATGTTACTTATATCTATTTCACTAAGATCTCCAGCCATGCCCTAGTCCTGTTCTTTCATTTGGGACAAATTTCTCTGTCTCTTCATTTTGTCTAAGTCTCTGTGCCTGTTTCTCTGTGTTAGGACAGTCAGCTATATCATCTGTTCTTGAGGGTAATGCCCTATGTGGAAGGGGTTCTATAGTGCTCTGCAGTACAGTGTCCCCTTTTTCCCAGGACCTTGCACTTCTGGGAGTGTCTCTGATGTGTGCTGCATGTGCTCTGTTGTTTTCTCCTGGCAGTTTTATCCTTCAGACCAGTCATCTGCCAAGTCTCTCCTTGCCTATTGTGGGTAATGTTTGGTCCCTGGCCTGAAATGTGGCATATTTTAACTAGGTATGCTCTGGTCTTTTGTGAAATAAGACCTGTCGTCACTGCTACCAGAACCAAGTCTCCACAAAACTCTGGGATCAGGGGATGTGGGGGGAAGGTTTGTGTTGGTCTTCTTGGGGAGGGGGCCTGTAGTGCTGGGACTGAGGCAAGCATGACTGGGAAAGGAAGTTCCACCAGAGTGTGGTGGGGCAGGTCTTGGTGTAAGCATGTTAGGTAGTGAGTGTGTGCGTGGTGCTGGTTCTTGCAGGTGACCCTGTGTCTATGATGAGACACTAGGGAGGGAAATGGCACTGGCCAGTTCCTTTGTTCCTGGAAGCGTTTTTCTAAATGTTGCCTCTCTAGGATGCACTCTGAGATGAGCAAGTGACCTCCCCACTATGTGCCACAGGTGCTCTTCAGATCCACTCTTTCCATGCTGTATGTCTGTGGACAGTTTGACCTGCCTTCTCTTTAAGGGTAGCCCCAATGCCTCTGGGCTCTCCCCACACCATGCCCTCTGACCTTTAGTACTCCAGGCTTTAAGCCCCACTATTGCCAGAACTCATGAAATTTGTTCCCTCTCACATTCCAAGCCAATTGCTATGAGGAGTTGTTGTCCCCATGTGATCCCCTGTATGTTCGACTGACTTCCTTCTCTGTGACTGTGCTCCCTCCCTACTGCAGTGACCACAATCTATTTTTCTCTCAAATCCCACCTCTGCACTTCCCACCTTCTTTGTTGTGGCCTCTTCTTTACCTTTAGTTGTGGGATTTGTTCAGCCAGTCTTCAGGTTGATTTCTGAGGTATTTAGGATGATTTGATAGTTTTCTAGTTGTATTAATGGGATGAGGTGAGCCTAGGGTCCTCCTGTTCCATGGCCATCTGTTCCTTCTCTAGGACAGGCCTCATTAAACTCAAAGAGTATTAAGAGGACCATACTGAGCTTACAGATTCATTCTGACTAGATTTGGTGTCCCAGCAGGGACATTAGTATGCTTAATGTTTACATCTTTTCTTCCAGAGGGCACATTTGTTGCTTTGATGCTTGTTCTTAATTCAACAGTGATGTTCATATTTATCTCTGGTCATCTCAGTGCAAGGGTAGGCAGTGGTGTTGCTAAATCCTTTATAGAATGTGGTTTAGAAGAATTTTTCCCATGGATCACTTCTCAATGAACTAAAGAGAAAATTTTAGGCTCTAATTCTATTATTTGAAAAAGCAAGTTATGGAAGTCTTAGAGAAACTTTTGTTTGTAGTCTTGAGGCAGTAATGTTCAACCTCAGGGGGTGTGCAAGATGAACCACTGTAATGCAGAGACATTTATTGGAACTTCTATTTATATATATTCTTTTTTTTTTTTTAGTTGAGAAGGTATATATTCTATTTTTGAGTCTAAAAATAAGACATTTAGGATTTATTATAAAAATTATCACTGGATCCTTGTCTGTGTCACATACTTATCAGGTACAGTTCTTGAGTTCTTCTAAGGAAGGAGAGAGAGGTTTACAATGAAAGGGTTAGACAGTAACTCTATAACTCAATTTCTTTTGTTTTCTGTTGGGAATGTTTTGTAGTTTGCATATAGCCCCTACAGGTTATATATATTGTTCAGATATATATATTTAATTAACAAAACATGTTGATATATGAATATATAATTATTCAGATGTATGTTAAGTCACCCTATAGATTATATATTTTTCTTTTTTTTTAAGTTATTTATTTTGAAAGAGAGAGAGTGCTGGAGGAACAGAGAGAAAGGGTGAGACAGAGAATCCCAAGCAGGCTCCACACTATCAGTGCAGAGCCCAACATGGGGCTTGAACCTATGAACTGTGAGCCACTCTTTGTTGTGGCTCACAAGTGCCTGCTTGAGTGGCTGCTCAAGAATGGCAAGAGTGGCTTGCTTAACTGATTGAGCCACCCAGGTGCCCCAGAGATGATATATTTCTCATTTTAACTAAATTAGCATTGAAAAACTTAGATTTTATCATCCACTATCATTAGTCTTGAAGTATAAAAGCCATCAGCATAGTAATGGTTTATCTTTCTACATAATGACTTCCAGTAGCATGATAGATAGTTCTCCATCCCCTCACTTTCAATCTGAAGGTGTCCTCAGGTCTAAAATGAGTCTCCTGTAGACAGAAAATAGATGGGTCTTGTTTTTTTATCCATTCTGATGCCCTGTGTCTTTTGGTTGGAGCATTTAGTTCATTTACATTCAGTGTTATTATTGAAAAATATGGGTTTAGAGTCATTGTGATGTCTGTAGGTTTCATGCTTGTAGTGATGTCTCTGGTACTTTGTGGTCCTTGCAACATTTCACTCACAGAATCCCCGTTAGGATCTCTTCTGGGGCTGGTTTAATGGCGATAAATTCCTTCAGTTTTTGTTTGTTTGGGAAAACCTTTATGTCTCCTTCTATTCTGAATGACAGATTTGCTGGATAAAGGATTCTCGGCTGCATATTTTTTTTCTCTTCATCACATTGAAGATTTCCTGTCATTCCTTTCTGGCCTGCCAAGTTTCAGTAGAGAGATCGGTCATGAGTCTTATAGGTCTCCCTTTATATGTTAGAGCACATTTATCCCTAGCTGCTTTCAGAATTTCCTCTTTATCCTTGTATTTTGCCAGTTTCATTATGATATGTCGTGCAGAAGATCGATTCAAGTTACATCTGAAGGGAGTTCTCTGTGCCTCTTGGATTTCAATGCCTGTTTCCTTCCCCAGATTGGGGAAGTTCTCAGCTATGATTTGTTCAAGTACACCTTCAGCCCTTTGTCTCTCTCTTCCTCTTCTGGAATTCCTATGATACAGATATTGTTCCGTTTGATTGCATCACTTAATTCTCTAATTTCTCCCTCATACTCCTGGATTTTTTTTTAATCTCTCTTTTTCTCAGCTTCCTCTTTTCCCCTAATTTTATCTTCTAATTCACCTATTCTCTCTTCTGCCTCTTCAATCCATACTATGGCCGCCTCCATTTTATTTTGCACCTCATTTATAGCATTTTTTAGCTCCTGATGACTATTTCTTAGTCCCTTGATCTCTGTAGCAATAGATTCTCTGCTGTCCTTTATGCTTTTTTCAAGCCCAGTGATTAATTTTATGACTATTATTCTAAATTCTTGTTCCGTTATATTGCTTAAATCATTTTTGATCAATTCGTTAGCTGTCGCTACTTCCTGGAGTTTCTTTTTTTTTTAAATTTTTTTCAACGTTTTTATTTATTTTTGGGACAGAGAGAGACAGAGCATGAATGGGGGAGGGGCAGAGAGAGAGGGAGACACAGAATCGGAAACAGGCTCCAGGCTCCGAGCCATCAGCCCAGAGCCTGACGCGGGGCTCGAACTCACGGACCGCCAGATCGTGACCTGGCTGAAGTAGGACGCTTAACCGACTGCGCCACCCGGGCGCCCCTCCTGGAGTTTCTTTTGAAGAGAATTCTTCCGTTTCATCATTTTGGATACTCCCTGGAGTGGCATGGAACTGCAGGGCTCTTCCCCTGTGCTGTCTGGAGTAACTTGTGTTGGTGGGCAGGGCCGCAGCCAGACCTGATGTTTGTCCCCAGCCCACCTCTGGGGCCACAGTCAGACTGGTGTGTACCTTATCTTCCCCTCTCCCAGGGGCAGGACTCACTGTGGAGTGGTGTGGCCCCTGTCTGGGCTACTTGCACACTGCCAGGCTTGTGGTGCTGCTCTGATGGGATCTGGCGTATTAGCTGGGGTGGATCCGCAAGGTGCACAGGGGCGGGAGGGGCAGGCTCAGCTCTCTTTGCCGTGGGTGGTCCCCTGCGGAAGGGGCCCTGAGGCACCTGGAGGGAGGCAGACCCGTTGGCAGGATGGATCCACAGAAGCACAGCATTGGGTGTTTGCGTGGTGCAAGCAAGTTCGGTGACGGGAACTGGTTCCCTTTGGAATTTCGGATGGGGGATGGGAGAGGGAGATGGCGGTTGCCAGCACCTTTGTTCCCCACCGAGCTGAGCTCTGTCTTCCGGGGCTCAACAACTCTCCCTCCCGGTATCCTCTAGCCCTGCTGCTCTCGAGCAGAGCTGTTGACTTTTAACATTCCAGATGTTAAGTCCCGCTGGCTGTCAGAACTCACAGAGTCTGGCCCCTCCGCTTTTTCAAGGGGCTCTGCCTTGCCCGGCAGGCTGCCCCTCCACCGCCCCGGCTCTCTTCCGCCAGTCCATGTAACGTGTACCACCTCTCCGCCCTTCCTACCCTCTTCCGTGGGCCTCTGGTCTATGCTTGGCTCCAGAGAGTCTGTTCTGCTAGTCTTCTGGTGGTTTTCTGGGTTATTTAGGCAGATGTGGGTGGAATCTAAGCGATTAGCAGGAGGAGGTGAGCCCAGCGTCCTCCTATGCTGCCAGCTTCCCGAAAGAAGGATCTACATAATGTATGTATCAATACAGTAATATATGTATCTATATAAGTTAGTTACTTTAGCTACTACTTTGATATTGTGTGCTCAGAAATGTTTTTGCTATGCGAGTGTGATAAAACATTGCTCTAGACTTTGCTGTAGGGTGAAAATTTATGAAAAAGCCTCTCCCTTTTTTTTCTATTATTGAGGTATACTTAGCATACAATGTTATATTAGTTTAAGGTGTACAATAGTGATTCAACAATTCTATGTGTTATATAATGCTCACCACAATAGGTGTAATTACCATACAATGTTATTACAATATTATTGACTATATTGCCTATGCTGTACTTTTCATCTCTGTGATTTATTTTGTAACTGAAAGTTTATACCTCTTAATCCTTTTCATCTATTTTGCCCGTCCCTGCACCCACTTCTCTTCTGGCAAACACCCGAAGAGTGTACATGGGTGTATATGGGTCTGTTTGATTTTTGT
Organism: Prionailurus bengalensis; assembly: GCF_016509475.1. NCBI lineage: Eukaryota > Metazoa > Chordata > Mammalia > Carnivora > Felidae > Prionailurus > Prionailurus bengalensis. The sequence continues at coordinate 107,240,109 of NC_057349.1, forward strand.
TTGCTCATTAATTTGTTTTTTAGATTCCAAATATAAGTGAAATTATATGGTATTTTTCTCTCTCTGTCTGACTTATTTCACTTAGCATAATACCCTCTGGATCTATCCATGTTGCTACAAATGCCAAGATCTCATGCTTTTTTATGGCTGAATAATAGTCCATGGAGAGTTAGGTTCTTTCCATTATGTTGTCTATTGTAAATAATGCTGCAGCAAACACAGGGGTGCATATCTTTTAGAATGTGTTTTCATTCTGTTTGGGTAATACCCTAGTGGTAATACCCAGTATTGAATCATATGGTTTTTCTATTTTTAAGGAACCTCCATGCCATTTTCCACAGTGATTGCACCAGTTTACATTCCCACCAACCACAGTGCATGCGAGTTCCCTTTTCTTCACATCCTTGCCAACACTTGCTATTTCTTGTCTTTTTGATACTAGCAATTCTGACTGATGTGTGGTGATACCTCATTATGGTTTTCATTTGCATTTCCCTGATGATTAGTGATGTTGAGCATCTTTTCCTGCATCTGTTGGCCAGCCATATGTGTTTTTTGGGGAAAAAAATTCTACTTAGGTCCTCTGCTTATAATATTATTGTTTTTGGTCTTGAGTTGTATTAGTTCTTTATGTAGTCTGGATGTTAACTCCTTGTTGGATAGGTTATTTGCATATGTCTTCTCCCATTCATTAGGTTGCTTTTTTTGTTTTTTTGATGATTTCCTTTGCTGTGGAAAAGCTTTTTATTTTTGTGTAATCCCAATAATTTATTTTTACTTTTGCCTGAGGGGATATATCCACAAATATGTTGCTGATAATGATATCAAAGAAGATACTACCTGTGGTTTCTTCTAGGCGTTTTATGGTCGAAGTCTCACATGTAGATGTTTACTCAATTTTGAGTTTATGTTTATTTTTATTTATTTAAAAAAATTTTTTTAATCTTTATTTTTGGGAGAGAGAGAGAGACAGACAGACAGAACATGAGCAGGGGAGGAACAGATATTGAAGGAGATCAGAATCAGAAGCAGGCTCCAGGCTCTGAAGTGTCATCACAGAGCCCAATGCGGGGCTTGAACCCACGAGCTGTGAGATCATGACCTGAGCCAAAGTCGGACGCTTAACCGACTGAGCCACCCAGGCACCCCTTGAGTTTATTTTTAGATGGCATTAAGAAAGTGGTCTAGTTTTGGGGTGCCTGGGTGGCGCAGTCGGTTAGGCGTCCAACTTCAGCCAGGTCACGATCTCGCGGTCCGTGAGTTCGAGCCCCGCGTCAGGCTCTGGGCTGATGGCTCGGAGCCTGGAGCCTGTTTCCGATTCTGTGTCTCCCTCTCTCTCTGCCCCTCCCCCGTTCATGCTCTGTCTCTCTCTGTCCCAAAAATAAATAAACGTTGCAAAAAAAAATTAAAAAAAAAGTGGTCCAGTTTTATTCTTTTACATGTGGCTGTCTAGTTTTCCCAGAACCATTTATTGAAGACATTATCTTTTTCTCATTGTATAGTCTTGCCTCCTTTTGGTAGATTGTCCAAGGTAGAGAGATGTCGGTTTGTTTCTGAGCTGTCTATTCTATTCTGTTGATCTATGTGTCTATTTTTGTTCCACTGCCATGCTGTTTTGATTACTATAGCTGTGTAGCATAACTTGAAATTGGAGATTGTGATACCTCCAACTTTGTTCTTTCTCAATTTTGCTTTGGCTATTTGAAATCTTTTGTTGTTTCATATAAATTTTAGTATTATTTGCTCTACTTCTGTGAAAAATGCTTTTTATAGGGGTTGCATTTAACTTGTAATTGCTTTGGGTATTATGGACATTTAACAATTTTAACTCTTCCAGTCCATAAGCATAATGTACCTTCCTATTTATCTTGTCTTCAATTTCTTTCATTAATGTCTTACAGTTTTCAGAGTATAGGTCTTTCACCTCCTTGGATAAATTGATTCCTAGGTATTTTACTCTTATTGCAATACTTGTAAATGGGATTGTTTTCTTAATTTTTGTTTCTACTAATTCATTATTAGTGTATAGAAATGCAACAAATTTTTGTGTATTGATTTTGTATCCTGCAACTTGACTTACTTCATTTGTTCTAATAGTTTTTTGGTGGAGTCTTTAAGATTTTCTATACATAGTATTATGGTATCTGCAAATAGTAACAGTTCTACTTCTTCCTTATCAACTTGGGTGCTTTTTATTTCTTGTCTGATCACCATGACTACAATTTCTAATATTATGCTGAGTAAAAGTGGCATGAGTGGACATCCTTGTTTTGTTCCTGATCTTGGAGGAAAACGTTGAGTATGATGTTCCTGATCTTGGAGGAAACCATTGAGTATGATGTTAGCTGTGGGTTTGTTATATGTGGCCTCTATTATGTTGAGGTATGTTCCCTCTAAGCTCTCTTGTTGAGAGTTTTTACCATGAACAGATGCTATATATTGTCCATGCTTTTTCTGCATTTGTTGAGATGATCATATGGTTTTTATCCTTACTCTTGTTAATGTGATCTATCACATTGATTAAATTTTAAAAATAGTTAACCACCCTTGCATTCCTGGAATAAATCTCACTTGATCATGGTGAATGCTTTTTTAATGTATTGTTAAAGTTGGTTTAGTAATATTTTGTTGAGGATTTTTGCATCTGTGTTCATCAGGGATATTGGATATTGGCCTATAGATTTCCTTTTTTTTTTTTTTTTGTAGTCTTTGGTTTTGCTATAAGGATAATGCTGGCTTCTTAGAATGAATATGGAAGTTTCCCTTCCTTTTCTATTTTTTGGTATAGTTAGGAATATTAGGTATTAATTCTTTAAAAGTTTGTAGAATTCGCCTGTGAAGCCATCTGATCCTGGACTTTTATTTGTTGGAGGTTTTTGAGTACCTATTCAATTTCATAACTACTAATTGGTCTGTTCAAATTTTCTTTTCTTCCTGATTCAATTTTGGAAGACTGTGTGTTTCTAGAAATTAATCCATTTCTTCTAGATTGGTTGTATTTGTAGGTCTTCTCTGTCCCTTTCTTATTCTCTTGCTCTCTTCCCTTGTGGTTTGCTAGTTTTCTTTATTGTTATATTATGTTCCTTTCTATTTTTTGTGTATCTGTTTTATGTTTTCAATCTGTGGTTACCACTGAGTTCTTCTATAACATCTTATATGTGTAGCCATCTACACTAAGTTTATAGTTGTTTAAGTTTGAACAAACTCTTTTTTTATTCTTTATTTAAAAAAAAATTTTTTTAACAAGTCTTCTTGCCTAGTGTGGGGCTTGAACTCACAACTCTGAGATTGAGTCACATGCTCCACCAACTGACCCAGCCAGGCACCCTGAACACATTCTAAAAGCATTAATTTTTTACTCCCCTTTTCCATTTTTTGCATATGGTGTCATATTTAGTATCTTTTTATTCTGTGTAACTCTTGACTAGTTTTGGTATATACTATAATTGATTTTACTATTCTTGTGTTTTAACCTTCATGCTGGTTTTAGAAGTGACTAATCTGCTACCTTTACTGTGTATTTGCTTTTACTTTTGATCTTGTTTCAGTTAAATAATTCCCTTTAACATTTTTTGTAAGGCTGGCTTAATGGTTATAAACTCCTTTAACTCTTGTTTGAGGATCTCTTTATCTCTCCTTGTATTCTGAATAATAACCATGAGATCATGACCTGAGCCGAAGTCAGATGCTTAACTGACTGAGCCACACAGGCACCCCATAAATTTAAATCTTTAAAAAAAATTTATTAAGTAATCTCTGTGTCCAATGTGGGGCTCAAACTCAACCCTGAGATCAAGAGTCACATGCTCTACTGACTGAGCCAGCCAGGTGCCCCTGTAAGTTTAAATCTTGCTACCAACTTGTCAGCTTCAACACTAACATGTAAAAGAAATGGGCTTGAGAGGGTACAGACTTGCCTGGATTAATAAAGATAATGTAGTTATTAGTTTCCAGTGTACATCTTTTGAATGAGTTCTTGGTTGCAAGTAACAAAATAAGTCAAAATAGCTTAAACAAAATCATTGTAAGGATGGAGCCTTTTATGGAGGAATGAATTCAAGCCTCAGGGAAGGGCTTAACCAAGGAATTGAAAGCTGTTAGGGATCTCTGCATTCCCCCTCTTCCTTGTACTTATCTGTTCTATGGTTTTCTTTACTCCTCAGTTTAGCTGGAGTTGGTAAACTCTAAGGCTTATATTTTACAGATGCAGCTATCTGATAAAACTAACTCTACTTTTTTTGTATCCAATTCCAAATTCTTAATGAGAGAATTAGATTTGTCCAGTTAGAACTCCGTGTTGATCTTTGGTCCAATTAGCTATCCTTAGGTTGGCCAAGTCATACAGTTAATGATGGCTGCCAGAGGCCAGCCCTGTTGATCAAGGAGTGTTTGTAGGGAGTGTTTTTAGAGAAAACAAAAGTGTTATTGATTTTCTAGGTGGGCACAGATCTAAGTGGGTTAATTCTCAGGTGCCTCCAAATGTCTGTAATTTTGTGGGGACTAGATATCCACTCCCTTACCCAATTCTGGGGCTTGAAACTCCTCTTGCCATAATTCATTTTATTAAATTTTATTTAATTTTTTATTAAATATCCAAATGGAGCAAATTACAGAGTAATGATCATTTATTATTTAAACACTTTAAAACCTATTCTGATTGCTGGATTATCTTTCTGGATGTATCAACCTGATACATGGCTAGCTGTCATAGTCAGTAAAAGGACACATTTGCCATATTTCCTGATAATGATTTTTTTTTTTACCTGGATAGTTTATTTCTTTATTTTTTATTTTAATTCCAGTATAACATACAGAATTGTATTCATTCCAGATATACAATGCAGTGTTTCAAGAATTCTATGTATTACTCAGTGCTCAGCATGATAAATATATTCTTAAACCCCTTCACCTGTTTCACCCATCCCCCCTCCCACCTCCCCACTGGTAACCTTCAGTTCTCTATAGTTAAGAGTCTGTTTTTTGGCTTTTCTCTTTTTTCTCCTTTGTTCGTTTGTTTCTTAAATTGCACATACGAGTGAGATCAAATGGTATTTGTCTTTCTCTGACTTATTTCACTTAATATTATATCCTCTAGATCTATCCATGTTGTTGCAAATGGCAAGATTTTATTCTTATTTATGGCTGAACAGTACATATGCCACCTCTTTGTTATCCATTCACCTGTTGATGGATACTGGGTTGCTTCCATAATTTCGCTATTGTAAATAATGCTGGAGTAAACATAAGGGTACATAGATCTTTTTGAATTAGTCTTTTCATATTCTTTGGGTAAATACCCAGGAGTGGAATTAAGGATCATATGATAATTCTACTTTTAGTTTTTTGAGGAACCTCCATAGTGACTTTTCCAAGTTTGCATTCCCACCAATAATGCATGAGGGTTCCTTTTTCTCCACATTCTAACACTTGTTCCTTTTTTTTTCTTTTTTTCTTTTTTTTTAGACATTCTGACAGGTGTTACTTCATTGTGTTCTTGACTTGCTTTTCCCTGATGATGAATGATGTTGAGCGTCTTTTCGTGTATCTGTTGGCCCTCTGCATGTCTTTGGAGAAATGTCTGTTCATGTCTCCTGCCCTTTTGTAATCAGATTATTTGGGGTTTGTAGAGTTGCATAAATTCTTTACATATTTTGTATGCTAGCCCTTTATCAGATATGTCATTTGCAAATAGCTTTTACTATTTAGTAGGTTGTCTTTTAGTTTTGTTGATTGTTTCCTTTGCTATGTAGATTTTATTTTGATGTAGTCCCAATAGTCTATTTTTACTTTTGTTTTCCTTGCCTCCAGAGAGAGATCTAGCAAAATGTTGCTATGGCCAATGTCAGAGAAATTACTGCTTGTGCTCTCTTCTAGGATTTTATGGTTTCACACCTCACATTTAGATCCTTAATCCATTTTGAGTTTATTTTTGTATATGGTATAAGAAAGTGGTCCAGGTCCATTGTTTTGCATGTTGCTGTTTAGTCTTCTCAATAACATTTGTTGAAGAAACTTTCCCATTGCACATTCTTATGCTTTGTTGAAGATTAAATTGACCACATAATCATGAGTTTATTTCTGGGCTCTCTATACTGTGCCATCAATCTGTGTGTCTGTTTTGTGCAAGTACCATAATGTTTTGATTAGTACAGCTTTGTAGTATAACTTGAAATCTGGCATTGTGATACCTACCTCCAATTTTACTATTATTTTTCAAAATTGCTTTGGCTATTTAAGATCTTTTATGATTCCATACAAATTTGAGGATTGTTCTAGTTCTATGAAGAACGCTGCTGGAATTTTGTAAACAAATCTCCTTCTGTATACCCCAGGCATTTTTCAAACTGCTACTTCTATGCTGTATCTCAGCTGTGTTGTCTCTTTAAGGGTGGGGACTCTACTTTTATGGTTCTCTTAGAGCTGAACTCGTTGATTTTTAAATTTCCAGATATTGAGTCCCACTGATTGTTAGGCCTCTCTGGTTTTCAGAGCCAAATGTTATGGGATTCATTCTCCTGTGCCTGGGGTGCTGGGTGTGTGGATCTGTTCCTCTCCCCTCTCTGCACCTGCTAGTCCTTCCTTCCCACAGACAGTCCCATGAGTCCATTTGGTTCCTAACCACATCTTGTTCTTTCTATCCTCTTTGATGTGGCCTCTTCTTTACATTCAGCTGTGGTGAGTCTATTCTGCCAGTCTTTGGGTCAGTTTCTGAGTTATTTACACTGATGTGGGTGTTCTCTAGTTGTATCCATGGGACAAAGTGAGCTTAGGATCCTCCTACTCTGCTATCTTCTGCAAAGGTCTCTCTGATTTTTAGGAAAAATGAATTGTGGTCCTATTTTTAAATTATTAGTAGGAAAATGTGGCTCAACCCCAACACAGACAGTAACTGACACATAAAGGTTACTTAATGAATTTATTAACTGAAAAATAAAATCAGTGACTTTTGCATAATACATAGTTGGTTTGTAGCGTTGCCACACAGCAAATTGAATTTTAGTTTTCTGGAAAGACATTTTGTAGCTAACTTATACACCAGAAGTCATGAAGCTCTATAAACAGATGCTTTAGGGATGCATGACTGAGGCTATTCTTTGGCTATTGTGGGTGATACCAACAGCTGCTTTGAAAGCATTCCAGCCAAAATTATTTCAGCTATGCCATATGACATGGCACTCTGGAATTCCAGTAAAAGGTGATTTTAAGAACTAAAATAGATTCAATTAAGAGCAGCTTATGGAGGAAAATTTTCATTTTGCTCAAAATGAAATGGCCAGAGGAGGTAGCCATAACATAGTTTATCTCAGATTTCAGGATTTGATGTCCGTTCTTCCATTTCCAAAGCATATGGTTCTATCATTGGTCAGAAATAAAAACTAGCAGCATTCCAAGTCTTATCAGTAGTAGCTTTTGTCAGATTATGACCTCCTCTGGCTAGCCAAGAGCCTACATGAGAAAAATGGTATTTGAGGAACATTGTCTGAGGGACTTTTCAGTCTTTTATTCTCAGTTCTATCCTAGGATCAAGTTGTGGAATTTCTTACATTGAGTTATTCTTAAATACTATAATTTTCCTTTTTATCAAAGTTTACTTCAAGAAAACAGTTTTGGGAAAGTCACCTGTTTTGTTGTAATAATAATTTAGAATATCATTTGCTTCTTTATCCAATTGTCTTTTATAATGAAGCTCTGTGAAAATTCCTTCCACAATTCAAGGTTAGGAAAGTTTTTTATCCTCCCTGGAAGCATTCCTCTTTTCTGATAATAAAAATCAAATAACCACACATCTTATCAGTCTAGTGTAAAGATGCATGAGGCAAGCACTGAAGTTTAAGTCATTATATTGGCCTTCAATTACATGTTTCTATTTTCATTTAGTCCTGATTTTCCACTCCTATTTAATTAGTAACTTTAATAAAGAATAAATATTTTTATCCTATGTCTTCTTTTCAGTCACTTCTAATTACTTTTTTAAATGAAGCAGTGTGTGTATGTACTTTTAACATATACATAAATGAAATATAAAATAGCAATGAATTTAGAATGTAGAAGAATTTATGTGTATGTACACCCACACATGAGTGTGAATATATGGATATACACAGAGTTCGTAAATACAGACCTATATCATTTAATTTATTTGATAACCGACTAGGAGTTTGGTATTGTACCAGAAGGGAAAGGCCAAAGATAAATTATATGGTAATTGACTTTAAGACTATTTGGGGAGACTGAGAACAGATCTTTGCCCGTATATCATCTTTTAACGAGGCTCACCCAGACTATTCTGTTTAATACTGAAACATGCCCACCTTTTCCCATCTCCTGCACTGACACCCTACCATCCTTTTACTCTTTTCTGTATCACTTATCACTTTCTAACATTCAGTGGATTTATTATGTCTATTGTTCATTGTCCATTTCCCCTGATTCTAAGTTCCATGAGGACAGGGATATTTGTACATTTTGTTCAATGACATATTTATCCCAATCACCTTAAGGAATGCCTGGCACATAGTAGCTACTTAATAAATATTTGAATAACTGTAATATAAATGCTATAGGTAGACATAGAAAAGAATGTCTAGTTCATTGTGAGGGCCTGAAAAAAACTTTCACAGAAGTGACAACAGAGTTCTGTAGGTGGTAACAGAAAGGTATTTCAGGCACAAGCCCAGAAAACTCAGGGATAAGAAGAGTAAATGCTTTGGTAATACTAAAGATAGAACTCATGTGTTGGTCTGTACGTGACCTTCTCCTAGCATCTCAGGTAATCTTTGGTCCTTCTCCACTTCTCTGACTGTATGTTCTAAGCATCTTCTATTCATATATTGAGATTTAAACATATGCTGAGGTGCCAAAGGGCACAACATTCACATAAAAAATGGCATATAGAAAAAAGCAAAAGGAATGAATCTTTATTTTTTTAAAAAAATTTTTATATGAAATTTATTGTCAAATTGGTTTCCATACAACACCCAGTGCTCATCCCAAAAGGTGCCCTCCTCAATGCCCATCACCCACCCTCGGCTCCCTCCCACCCCCCATCAACCCTCAGTTCTCAGTTTTTAAGTTTTCACCATATATATACAAATATCTGCATTAATGCAGAGTCACTGGGATAGTACTGAACTATTTAGTCTTCATTTTTTTTTTCAATATATGAAAGTTATTGTCAAAATGGTTTCCATACAACACCCAGTGCTCATCCCAAAAGGTGCCCTCCTCAATACCCATCACCCACCCTCCCCTCCCTCCCACCCCCCATCAACCCTCAGTTTGTTCTCAGTTTTTAAGACTCTCTTATGCTTTGGCTCTCTCCCACTCTAACCTCTTTTTTTTTTTCCTTCCCCTCCCCCATGGGTTTCTGTTAAGTTTCTCAGGATCCACATAAGAGTGAAAACATATGGTATCTGTCTTCCTCTGTATGGCTTATTTCACTTAGCATCACACTCTCCAGTTCCATCCACGTTGCTACAAAGGGCCATATTTCGTTCTTTCTCATTGCCCTGTAGTACTCCATTGTGTATATAAACCACAATTTCTTTATCCATTCATCAGTGGATGGACATTTAGGCTCTTTCCATAATTTGGCTATTGTAGAGAGTGCTGCTATGAACATTGGGGTACAAGTGCCCCTATGCATCAGTGCTCCTGTATCCCTTGGGTAAATTCCTAGCAGTGCTATTGCTGGGTCATAGGGTAGGTCTATTTTTAATTTTCTGAGGAACCTCCACACTGTTTTCCAGAGTGGCTGCACCAATTTGCATTCCCACCAACAGTGCAAGAGGGTTCCCGTTTCTCCACATCCTCTCCAGCATCTATAGTCTCCTGATTTGTTCATTTTGGCGTTTAGTCTTCATTTTTAAAGAAATTAATTGAAATTGAGGTATAATTTTCATATAACATATTAGTTTCAGGTATACAACATAAAGGATTTGATATTTGTATATATATGGTGAAATGATAACCACAAGTCTAATTAATTAACATCTGTCACCTTACATAGTTACAAATTTTTTTATGGTAACTTTTTAAAAACATTTGTTTAATGTTTATTGATTTTTGAGAGAAAGAAGATAAGCGGGAGGAGCAGAGAGAGAGGAAGACACAGAATCTGAAGCAGGCTGCATGCTCCGAGCTGTCAGCACGGAGCCTGATGCAGGGCTTGAACCCACAAACTGTGAGATCATATAACCTGAGCTGAAAAGTCAGACGCTTAACTGAGTGAGCCACCAAGGTGCCCTTCTTATGGTAACTTTTAAGATCTACTCTCAGCAACATTCAAATATGCAATACAGTATCATAAACTAGTTACCATGCTGTACATTACATCCCCAACACATTTATAACTGGAAATTCTCAACTTTTGACCTCCTTCACCCATATTTCTCCCTCCATATCCCCTTTTCCACTCGTCTGCCTTTTGTAACCACCAATATGTTCTCTGTATCTATGAGCTGGGTTTTGTTTTTGTTTTTGCTATTTTATATACATATATATATATGTGTATATATGTATATATGTATATATGTGTGTGTGTGTGTGTGTATATATATATATATATATATATATATATTTAAAGTTTATTTATTTTAAGACTGATTAAGTGCACACGTGAATGGAGGAGAGGTAGAGAGACAGGGAGAGAGAGAATCCCAAGCAGGCTCCATGTTGTTCATGCAGAGCCCCACACGGGGCTCAGTCTCACGAACCATGAGGTCATGACCCAAGCTGAAATCAAGTCAGACACTTAACCATCTGAGCCACCTAGGCGCCCCTGTTTTTGCTATTTTAGATTCTCTATATAAGAGAGATCATATGTTATTTGTCTGTCCCTCTCTACCTATTTCACTTAGCATAATGCCCTAGAGGTCCATCCATTTTGTGACAAATTGCAAGATTTCATTCTTTTTTTATGGTTGAATAGTATTCTGTTGTATAGTGTGTGTGTGTGTGTGTGTTTATTCATTCATCCACTGAGGGAGAGTTAGGTTGTCTCCATGTCTTGGCTATTGTAAATAATGCTGCTATGAACATGGGGGTGCGTATATCTTTTTGAGTTTGTGTTTTGATTTTCTTTGGATGAATACCCAGAGTGGAATTATTAGATTATTTGATAGTTCCATTTTTTTATTTTTTTGAGGACCCTCCATACTGTTTCCATAGTGGCTGCACCAATTACATTTCCACCAACAGTGCATGAGGGTTCCCTTTTCTCCACATCCTTGCCAATATTTCCTATTTCTTGTCCTTTTGATAATAGCCATTTTGACTTGTGTAATATCTCTTTGTGATTATGATTTGCCTATCCCTGATGATTAGTGTGGTTGAGCATCTTTTCCTGTGTCTTGGCCATTTGTATGTCTTTGGAAAAATAAAAATGTCTATCCAGATTCTCTGCCCATTTTTTAATCAGATTTTTTTTTTGCTATTGAGTTGTATGAATTTTTTATATATTTTGGATATTAGCCCCTTATCAGCTATATAATTTGCAAATATTTTCTCCCATTCAGTAGGTTGCCTTTTTGTTTTGTTGATGGGTTCCCTTTGCTGCACAGAAGTTTTTTTTAGTTTGATATATAGTCCACTTATTTTCCTTTTGTTACTTCTTGTTTAAAAAAATTGTGATAAAATCTGTATAACATGAAATTTATCATTTTAATGAGTTTAAGTATACAGTTTGTGGCATTAAGTATATTCACAATGTTATGCAACCATCACTGCTATCTTTGGAATTTTTTATCATCTCAAATTCTATACCCATTAGACAATAGCTCTCTTTTACTTCCTTCTCTTCATTTCTGGCAAAATCTGATCTTTTTTTCTGTCGTGAATTTATCTATTCTAGCTTCCTCACATAAGTGGAATCATAACAATATTTCTTCTTTTGTCTGGCTTATTTCACCAAGAATTTTTTTCAGGGTTCATCTGTGTTGTAGCACATGTCAGATTTTCACTCCTTTTTAAGGCTGAATAATATTCCATTATATGTATGTAGCACATTCTGTTATTGTACGATAATAGAAAAAATATATATTGGTCTCTTCCCCAGATTCCTGGGTGCAAAGCTCCTAAACTCTTGTAATTTCCTAAATTATAAGAACACTATGAGCAATCTTGTTTTAATATTTGGTCTTTGACCTCATCTGTGACACAGGGCTCCTAAAACTCTTTTAAGTTCCTCAGTGATAAGAGCACCACCTTTTGTTCTACTAAGGTACCTTTAGGTGGGCTCCTGGTAGAGGACTGGTCACCAGAAAGACCAAGCCATGATTAGAGGCTTGGAATTTTCAGCCTTACCCTCCATTCTCCAGAGAGATGAGAGGGGCTTGAAATGACATTAATAATTGATTATGCCTATGTGAGAAAGCCTTCTTAAAATCCCAAAAGTATAGGGTTTAGACAGCTTCCAGGTTGGTGAACATGTCTATACTAGGAGGATAATGCACCCCAACCCTATAGGGACAAAAGCTCTTGCATTTAGGAACATCTAAGACCTTGTCCTATGCATCTCTTCCTCTGGCTTTTTTTTATCCTATCCTTTAATAATCTGGTAGACATGTTTCCTGGAGTTCAGTGAGCCACTCAAGCAAATTAACCAAACCCAGGATCATTAGAGCCTCCAATGTATAGCTAGTTGGTCAGAGGCACAGGTGACAACCTGGACCTGTCCCTGGCTTCTGAAGTGTGCATATGTGTAGGGAGTGAGTGAGAGGAATGGCCTGTGGGACTAAACTCTGAAGTTGTGGAAGCCAATGATGTCTCTGAGTAGATAGTATCAGAATTTGGTTAAATTGAAGGACACTCAGCTGATGGCAGAGATTTACTTGTTGTTGGCTGGGGAGGGGTGGGGAGGGGAAGAAAACACACACATCTGTTGGCCAGAAGTGTCAGAAATGAATGTTTTGTATGAGGAGATAGACTGAATTGAAGTATTTCCCTACAACAGAAGGGAAAGATTGGGTTTTTAATTTTAGTTATCTGTTCATCCATTGATGGACATTTGGATTGTTTCTACCTTGTGGCTATTGTGAATAATGCTGCTATGGCCATGGGTGTGCAGGTATCTGTTCGAGTTCCTATTCAAAATTTTGCCTTTGAATGTATATCTACATGTGGAAAAGCTGAATTATATGGTAATTCTCTTTAATTTTTTTGAGGAACAGCCAAACTATTTTCCACAATGGCTGTATCATTTTACATTCCTACCAGCAGTGCCAAAGGGTTCCAGTCTCTCAACATCCTTGCCAACTTATCCCTCCCACCTTTTAATTTTTTTAAATTCCATTATAGTTAACATGCAGTGTTATATTAGTTTTATATGTACAATATAGTGTTTCCAGAATTCTATACATTACTCAGTGATCATCAGGATAAGTGACTCTTAATCTCCTTCACCTATTTCATCCAACCTCACTCGCACCTCCCCTCTGGTAACCCTCAGTTTATTCTCTATAGTTAAGAATCTGTTTTTTGGTTTGTTTCTTTTTATTTTCATTTGTTCATTTGTTTCTTAAATTTCACATATGAGTCGGGGCACTTGGGTGGCTCCGTCAGTTAAGTGTCCAACTTCCACTTAGGTCATGATCTTGTGGTTTGTGAGTTTGAGCCCCATGTCAGACTCTGTACTGACAGCTCAGAGCCTGGAATCTGCTTCAGAATCTGTGTCTCCCTCTCTCTCTGCACCTCCCCCGCTCATGCTCTGTCTCTGTCTTGTTCTCTCTCTCTCTCTCAAAAAACAAGCATTAATTTTTTTTTTAATTTCACATAAAAGTGAAACCATATGGTATTTGTCTTTCTCTGACTGACTTATTTCACTTAGCATTATACCCTTAGATCCATCCATGTTGTTGCAATTGCCAAGATTTCATTCTTTTTTTATGGTTGAATAATATTCCATTGTATATATACTACATCTTCTTTATCCATTCATCAATTGATGGACATTTGGGCTACTGCCATAATTTAGCTATTATAAATAATACTGCAGTAAACATAGAGGTGCATATATCTTTTTCATTTAGTGTTTTGTGTTCTTTGGATAAATACCCAGTAGTAAAATTATTGGATCATAGGGTAATTATCTTTTTAATTTTTTGAGGAACCTCCATACTGTTTTCCATAGTGGCTGTACCAGTTTGCATTCCCACCAGTAGTGCAGGAGGGTTCCATTTTCTTGGAAAATCACATCCTTGCCAACACTTGTTTCTTGTTCTTTGTTATTTTAGCCATTCTGACAGGGGTGAGGCGATATTTCATTGGGGTTTTGATTTACACTTCCCTGATGATGAGTGATCTTGAGCATCTTTTCATGTGTCTGTTGGCCATCTGAGTGTCTTCTTTGGAGAAATGTCTGTTCATGTCTTTTGCTCTTTTTAAAAATGGGATTGTGTGTGTGTGTGTGTGTGTTTGTTGAGCTGTATAAGTTCTTTATATATTTTGGATGCTAACCCTTTAGTGGATATGTCACTTTCAAATACCTTTTTTTCCATTCAGTAGTTTGCCTTTTAGTTTTGTTACTTGTTTCCTTTGTTGTGCAGAAGCTTTTTATTTTGATGTAGTGTCAGTAGTTTATTTTGCTTTTGTTTCTTTTACCTCAGGGGACATATCTAGAAAAATGTTACAACTGATGTCAGAAATTACTGCTTGTACTCTCTTGTACTCTTGCATTTATTTCTTTGCTATTCTGTGCCATTGATCTATGGGTCTGTTTTTGTGCCAGTACTGTACTGTTTTGACTACTGCCACTTTGTAGTGTGACTTGAAATCCGGATTTGTGATATCTTCAACTTTGTTTTTCTTTTTCAAGATTGCTTTGGCTATTCAGAGTCTTTTGTGATTCCATACAAATTTTGTAGGATTATTCTAGTTCTGTGAAGAATGCTGTTGGTATTTCGATAGGAATTGTATTAAATCTGTCGCTGGCTTTGGGTAATATGGACATTTTAACAATCTTTGTTCTTCCAATCCATGGGCATGGAATATCTTTCCGTTTGTTTGTGGCCCTCCCACTTTTTAAAAATAAAAGTCAGCTTAATGGGTATGAAGTGGTATCCCATTATGGTTTTAACTTGACTTTTCTAATGACTAATGGTGTTGAACATCTTTTCATGTGTTTATTGGCCATTTGTATGTTTTCTTTGGAGAAACATTTAAGTCCTTTGTCCATTGTTGAATTGGGCTTTTTGTTGCTGCTGCTGCTGTTGTTGTTGTTGTTGCTGTCAAGTCTTAGTAGTTATTTATATATTCTGGCTATTAATCCTTTTCAGATATATGCTTTGTGAGCTTTTTTTCCCCTTTTTGAGGGATTGACTTTTCACTTTGTTCATAATTTCTTTTGATGCACAAAGGCTTTTAATATTGATGAAGTCCTATTTGTGCTTTTGTTAGCTATGATTTTGGTGTTATAGCCAAGAAATCATTGCCAAATCTAATTTCTGTTTTCTTATAAGAGTTTTATAGTTTTAGCCTTTATGTTTCAGACTTTGATCCACTTTGTGTTAGTTTTTGTATATGGTGTAAGGTAAGGATTCATCTTTTTTTTTTTTTTTCTTGTGGATATCTGGGTTTTTCAGTGCTATTTGTTGAAAAAAACTGTCCTTTCCCCATTGAATGCTCTTGGCACTCTTGTCACAAATCATTGGACTATATGTGTGAGAGTTTATTTCTGGGCTATTTTATTTGAAAATTTTGAATATTAATAAAATTAAAATTATATTGTTAAAATTAAATATAACTACATTCAGAAAATTAGAGAGATATCGTAATTCCAAGGATTACCAGAGGTGGTTCATATGTAGTAACCTTCCAAACCAAAATTAAATGGTATAGTCCATTGTCACAGTGGTATCATGTAACAGAGAATATTAGAAAGTTTGTGATAACATAAAAGAAGTTATGCATATCATTATTTTCAAAGAATATGTCGATTCCAAAATATGTTGTTGTTCTCCATTTCATATATGAAAATAATACTTAAGAGACTTCTACAGATAATTTTTAGCTGGATCCAAAGCAATATACTGCTCTCAATATTTTTATATGCTTTTATCTGAATACTTAACTCAGAAGCTTGTTTGTGATATATTTGCAAATATCTTATTTGTATTGTTTTTCTTACAAAATTTTGCATTTCGTTCCTGTGAACATGAATAAAGCATTCCAACCATGTTATATTATAAACTTTTCCTTCTCTACCCCCTAATCCACATTAATACTCTCTACAACATGAAGAAAGACACAGCAAAATATACCAATCATGGTTCAGCTGTTCAAGAAGCACTTCTCACAGCATGCCATATGTGTGCTCATGCTCTCTCTCGCTCTCTCATTTTCATTCACGTGCTCTCTGATTCTTTGTGATTCTCCCTGTAGGACCTATCTCTTTACTCCAGATTTAAAATCAGAGTGTTGGGGAAAAGCTAACAGCTAGAAGCTTACTGTTTGATGATGAAAAGCCTTAAGTAAATATGTGAAGATATTAGGAACAGAAACAAGAGTTTTAATCATACCTACATACATGATTGGTTATGAAGGAAGTGACCAAATGAGATAAAAACTAAATAGCTCAACCTGTAAGTAAAAATCAGCTTGACCAAAGTAAAAGATATTGTGATTTATAATAAGAAATATTTGACCTTTGTCCCATTTCTGGCACAGAGCTTGTACAACTAATGGAATTTCCTGAATGAGGAGAGGGTTGAAGGGTCTTTTGTTATGTTAATCAGGTGATTTTTAGACCCCACCTAAGGATGGGTGCTCTGCCAGGGAGGCCAACCCTGTGATTAGAGGGTTGGAACCCCTAGGCCTCCAGGGAGGGAAAAGGAATTGAAGATTGAGGTCAATCACTAATGGCCAATGAAGCCTCCATAAAAACACAAAAGGACAGGGTTCAGAGAGCTTTCCGGTTGGGGAACCAGAACACTTCCATTTGCCATTGTGCCAGGCCCCAAACCCCAGGATCCCAAGAGGATCTTGTCCTATGTATCTTTTCATCTGGATGTTCATCTATAACCTTTAATATCCTTTGTAATAAACCAGCAATCTAATGTGTAAATAGGTTTCTTGAGTTCTGTGAGTGGCTCTAGCAAATTAATTGAACACAAAGAGAGGGTTGCAGGCACCTTTGATTTATAGCCAGTTGGTCAGAGGCACAGATAACAACCTAGCCTTGGGATTGGGGTATAAAGTGGAGAGCAGTCTTGTAGACTGAGCACTTAACCTGTGGGATCTAATGCCATCTCCAGGTAGTTTCAGAATTGTAGGACACACAGCTGGTTTGGAAAATTGCTAAAATATGTGGGACAACCCCATCCCTATCCCTGACACATATTGGAAATTGGCGATCAGAACTGTTGGTAAGGCAATTGGTGGTATATGTCCACTGTGGTTTTACTTCTAAACTCCTGGCATAAAAATAGTATTAACATAATAAATAGCATTTTTATCATTGTTCTCACATCTCTGCAAACACTCTTCCTCCTTTGACCTCCCTCCTGTTGTACTTACCTAACAAAATCCTAATCCTGGTGAAGTATAATTTACCCATTCATATAAACCTGCATCCAAGTAGCTGAAGATGGCCAAAGAGCAAAATCATGCTGATGGGTTTCAATATAAATATATATAGCCTCTGATCTCAGTCACTTCTTGATAATCCTTTTATTCTTTAGTATATTTGCTCTTCTACTTTCGAAGACAACTATTTACTCACCTATCATAATTTATATCTTTCCCAAACTATCTCATATTATCTTTGCAGGAAGGTAGGGTAGAAGGTATTTTATTACCCAGACCTGAAGACTGAGTCACAGAGGTTCTTTAAGATACTTGTCAGTGGCAGAGCCAGCACCAGGGAGCCTCAGAGGAGGTGAGCTTCCTTCACTGGAGTATCCAAGTTCAGTCAGGGTTGTTATAGGGGAGATTTAAGCAATCTGTCAGAGATTAGAACAGATGGCTTTTAAGGACTCTTCCAACTCCAAGATTCTAGGATTCCATGTTGCTTTTTCTATCAAAATAAAAATTTTGTTAAAACTGTTTTTCTTCAGTTATATGGTTAACCCCATCTGTGGGGTGGGGGGAGAGCAAGAGAGAGGTAGAAAGGCTTTAATCTCATCCTAGGGTTCCTGTAACTCTGGAGACCAGACCTCAGAAAGGGAGGGCAAATCCAAACCCTATGAAGGACCTCTTTGGCAGAGTATCATGGTGGCATAATAATGGCTCTAGGTATACGATCAGCAAGGACAACATTGTCACTGCAGGAATGACAGGCAGTTCAACGGAGGTTTCCTGGACCTTCCTTCCTTTGAGATGCAGTCCTATTTTTTATTTTTATTGTTTTCTAAGGAAAGTATTTATCTAATATTTTTATTGGTGTATAGTTGATACACAATGTTACATTGTTTCAGGTATACAACATAGTGATTTGACAAGTCTGTACATTATGCTATGCTTACCACAAGTGTGTAGCTATCATCTGTCACCATACAATAAACATACTATATTCTGGCATTACAATACCAGACTATATTCCCTATGCTGTACCTTTCATCTCCAAGACTTAATCATTCTACAACTAGAAAACTATCTCCTATTTCCCTTCCCTTTGTCATTTTGCCCATCCTCCCACCCATCTCCCTCTGGCAGCCATCAGTGCTCTGTATTTATGGGTCTGTTTCTGCTTTTGGTTTGCTTATTTATTTGTTAGATTCCACATAGAAGCAAAATCATATGGTATTTGTCTGACTTCTTTCATTTAGCATGATACCTTCCTAGGTCCATCCATGTTGTCACAAATGGTAAGACCTCATTCTTTTTTATGGCTGAGTACTATTCCATTGTGTGTATATATGTGTATATGTATCATATCTTCCTTATCTCTCCATCTACTCATGGACATTTAGATTGCTTTCATATCTTGGCCATTGTAAAAAATGCTGCATTAAACATAGGAGTGCATAGATCTTTTTTAATTAGTGTTTTTGTTTTCTTTGGGTAAATACCCCGTAGTAAAATTATGGGATCATATGGTAGTTTTGTTCTTTATTTTTTGAGGATCCTCCATGCTGTTTCAGTAGTGGCTGCAGCAATTCACATCTCCACCAACAGTGCACAAGGGTTTCCTTTTTTTCCATACACTCACCAACAATTGTTTCTTGTCTTTTTGACTTGTGTGAGGTAATATCTCCTGGTGGTTTTGATTTGCATTTCCCTGGTGATTAGTGATACTGAACATCTTTTTATGTGTCCGTTGTTCATCCGTATGTCTTCTTTGGAAAAATGTCTATTCAGGTTCTCTGCCCATTTTTAATCAGATTATTTGTGGCGTTTTTGGAGTTGTACAAGTTATTTATTTTGGATGTTAACCTCTTATTGGATATGTCATTTTCAAATATCTTCTCCCATTCAGTAGGTTGCCTTTTTGTGTTCTCGATTGTTTCCTTTGCTGTGCGAAGGCTTTTTTAATCCCAATAGTTTATTTTTGCTTTTGCTTCCCTTTCCTGAGGAGACGGATCTAGAAAAATGTTGCTAAGTCTGATGTCAGTTATTGCCTATGTTTTCTTCTAGGAGTTTTATGGCCTCAGGTCTTATTACATTTAGGTCTTAAATCCATTTTGAGTTTATTTTCTTATATGGTGTAAGAAAGTGGTCCAGATTCATTCTTCTGTATGTATGTAGCTGTCCAGTATTCCCAACACCGTTTATTGAAGGAGGTTTCATTTCCTCATTGTATATTCCTGCCTGCCTTTTCATTGATTAATTGACCATAAAGCATGGACTTATTTCTGGACTCTCTAGTCTGTTCCAGTGATCTCTTTGTTTTTGTGCTAGTACCATAGTGTTTTGATTACTACAGCTTTGTAGTATATCTTGAAATCTGGGATTGTGATACGTCCACCTTTCTTGTTCTTTTTCAAGATTACTTTGGCTATTTGGGTCTTTTGTGATTTCATACAAATTTTAGTATTGTATGTTCCTGATCTGTGAAAAATGCTATTGCTATCTTGCATTGAATCTGTAATTGTTTTTGTGTACATTTAAACAATATTCTTTTTTACAAATATTTTTTAATGTTTATTTCTGAAAGAGAGAGAGAGGAAGGGGGAGGGAGGGAGGGAGGGGCAGAGAGAGAGGGAGACACAGAATCTGAAGCAGGCTCAAGGTTCTGAGCTGTCAGCAGAAAGTCCCATTTGGGGCTCGAACTCACAAACTGTGAGATCATGACCTGAGCCGAAGTCAGATGCTTAACTGACTGAGCCGCCCAGGCACTCCTAAACAATATTCTTCTAATTCATGAGCATGGAATATCTTTCCATTTGTTTGTGTCATTTTCAATTTCATTCATGAATGTTTTAGTTTTCAGAGTTCTTTCTAACTAACCTCCTTAAGATTATTCCTAGGTGTTCTTTTTAAGATTTTATTTCTAAGTAATCTCTACATTGAATGTGGGGTTCAAGCCCACAATCCCAAGATCAAGAGTCACATACTCTATCAACTGAGCCAGCCAGGCACCCCTATTTTATTCTTTTTGGTGCTATTGTAAATGGGATTTTCTTAATTTCTGTTTCTGCTACTTATTAGTGCGTAGAAACACAACTGACTTATTTGTATTGATTTTGTATCCTACAAGTTTGCTGAATTCAATTATTCTGTTTTTGTTGGTGTCTTTAGGGTTTTCTATGTATAGTATGTCATCTGCAAATAGTGAGTTTTATTTCTTCCTTAGCAAACTGTATGCCTTTTATTTCTTGTTTGATTGCTGTGGCTATGACTTCCAATACTATATTCAATAAAAGTGGTGAGAGTGGACATCCTTGTCTTATTCCTAACCTTAGGGAAAAATCTGTTTTTCATCATTAAGTATGATGTTAACTGTGGGTTTTTCATAAATGGCCTTTATTATGTTGAGGTATGTTCCCTCTAAACCTACTTTGTTGGGAGATTTTGTCATGAATGGATATTGTACTTTGTCAAATGGTTTTTCTGTACCTATTGTTGACATGATTTTTATCCTTTGCTTTGTTAATGTCATATATCATGTTGATTGATTTGCTAGGTTGAACTACCCTTGCATTCTTGGAATAAATCCCATTTAATCATGCTGTATGATTTTTTTTAATGTCATGTTGAGTTTGGTTTGTTCGTATTTTGTTGTGGATTTTTGCACCTGTGTTCATCAGAGATATTGGCCTGTAGTTTTATTTTGGAGTATCTTTATACAGTTTTGGTATCAGGGTAATGCTAGCCGTATAGAATGTATTTGGAATCTTTGCTTCCTTTTTTTTTTTTTTTTTTTTTTTTTCAGAATAGGTATTAACTCTTCTTTAAATGTTTGGTAGAATTCACCTGTGAAGCTAATCCTGGGTTTTTATTTGTTGAGAATTTTTGATTACTGGTCAATTTTGTTACTGGTAGTTGGTCTGTTTCAATTTTCTATTCCTGGTTCAGTTTTGAAATGTTATATGTTTCTAGAATTAATCCATTTCTTCTAGGGTATCTAATTTGGCAAAGAATTTTTCATATTATTTTCTCACAATCCTTTGTATTTCTGTAGTGTCAGTTCTTTCTCCTTTTTTCTTTCTTACTGGATTTACTTGGGTCGTTTTTTTCTTGATGAATGTGGCTAAAGGGTTATCAATGTTGGTTTCATTGGTCTCTTCTTTGTATTTCATTTATTTCTGCTGTGATTTTTATTATTTCCTTCCTTCTCTTAACCTTTGCTTTTCTTCTTCTTTTTCTAGTTCCTTTAGGTGTGAGATTAAGACTATTATTTGTTTCTGCAGTTAAGCCTGTATTGCTCTAAATTTCTCTTGGAACTGCTTTTGATGCAACCCAAAGATTTTGGACCATTGAATTTTCATGTTCGTTTGTCTCCATGTATTTTTTTATTTCCTCTTTCATTTCTTTGTTGAGCCATTGGCTGTTTAGCAGCATGTTGTTTAGCATCCATGTGTTTTTGTTTTTTTCTATTTTTTTTTTTTTTTTTTTTTTTGGTCTTGTGTTTAACTTCTAGTTCCATATTGTTGTGGCCAGAAAAGATGCATGGTAAGATTCTAATCTTTTTAAACTAATTGCGATTTGTTTTGTGGCCTAACATGTGATCTGTCCTGGAGAATGTTCCATGTGCCCTTGAAAAGAATGTGTCTTCTGATGTTTTGGAATGGAATGTACTGTATATGTCTGTTGAGTCTATCTGATCTAATGTGTAATTTAAAGACACTGTTTCCATATTGATTTTCGGTCTGGATAATGTATTCATTGATATAAGTGGGGTGTTAAATTCCCATGCTATACTGTCAATTTTTCCCTTTATGTCTGTTAATATTTGCCTTATGGTTTAAGGGCTCCAATGTTGGGTGCTTAGATATGTACAATTATTGTGTTTTGCTGGATTGATTCCTTTATCATTATGTAATGTCCTTTTTTTTTTTAATCTCTTGTTACAGTCTTTGTTTTAAAGTCTATTGTTTGATAGATGTATTGCTACTCTCATCTTTGTTTTTATTTGTATGGGATATCTTTTTCCATCCTTTCACTTTCATTGTCTGTATGTGTTTTTAGGTCTAAAGTGAGTCTCTTGTAGGCAACATATATGTAGGTCTTTTTTCTTTTTTTTTTGCAGCCAGTATGGCAATTTAAAATTCTAAATCAAATCATGCTATTTATTACATGCTCAAGATTCTAGAGGATTGAGTTGAATTCCTTACTAAGCATTTCAGGCCCTTTGTAGCACAATGGAAAGAGCACAGGTTTTAACCTTTACTAGTTGTATGCTTGTGTTTTTCATTTGAGTTGTTAATTAAAAATGTTGAATTCTAATAAAAGGCTAGATGCTCAAGGAATGGTTGCTCTCTTATGCCATGTTCTCTAGCCCTTACACATTGGACCCATAGGATTGCACTTAATTCTCTGGATGTAGCTGGCCTGTTCTTTCTTGACACTTGCTCTAGTTTGTATGTGAAACAACCCCGTCCCAGGTCTGGTTAATTCTTACTCATCTTTCAGTATTACAGCTGGGTACCATTTCCATGTCAAGCTTTCCATGTCACTATTTAGGTAGAATCGATAACTTCCTCCTCTCTGTTCTCATGGTACACTCCATAAATCTTATTTGTGTGCCTTCTGAGGTTGCTTAAAAAAGAAAAAGTGGTCCTTGGCTATTTCAGCAAGTATATGGTTAGCTCTTTGAGAACAGATGTTCATCATCTATGTATATCTGTGTCTAGCACAGTCACCTGCATGAGTACTAATCATCAGTTCCTTGGTAAATAATCTCCAAATAGCAGATATATACAAGTTAGGTATGGGAATAAGTGCTTATAACTAGATTTGTTTTCTGAAATAAGCATTAACCACTTTTCTTAGAAAATTTATTCTCAGTTGAAGAAAAAAATTCAGAGCAAGTATTTTATATAAACTTTTTTTTCCAGGATAACTTATAAGAACATGCCAACTGTGCACACTCATACACAGTGGTTTGTTTCTTGAAGATTTGGTGAAGATTAAATAACATGATCTTTCTACTGCCCCTGAGCAAAGTGTCTGACACATAGGAACCATTTAAAAAATTGGTCTTTGTTGTTGTTACAATCATTCATAGACCAGGTATTTGTATTTATCTTGTTCACCCAGATTTTTCTAAAATCTACATTCTTAATCAACTAAATTTGGCACTCCAGTTGTTGAGTAGTAGTTGAGTCCATGTGTCAGTAACAAACTAATTCCTAAGACAAATTACGATAGAACTGTCTCTACCAAATAGCCTTTGGCCATAAATATTAATCATAGATACTAACTGTATTAGAAGCTCTAGATCCCCAACTATCAGAATAGTAAAATACACTATAAATAAGTCAGCAGTATTTTCTATAGTTGAAAATCTACAATTTCCACAAGTGTTTTCATTATAGTCTTGTACATTTAGAGGACACAGTTTATATTATACATGGTAATGGAACAAATGAGTAGATTTACCTATCCTGATTTTGTTTTGATTATTGAAGTCAAATAATTTGATATTTTGTTATTATGCAGGAAAAATTTTTTCAGAAAACACTTTTTGGGTAAGTTTTACCTAGAATTAAAAAATACTTAAAAACTCAAACTTACTAGAAAAAAATGAAAAGCACTGTTTGTTCTAACAAAATTTATTATGCAGTAATTACAAAGGTTAAAGACTCTTCCATCTCAAATAAAAATAACTGTTATAATTACACACATACTATAGTAGAGTGATTCCAGTAAGTATCACAGGAAATAGTGTATTTGCAAATTGGAGAGACAAATACTTTCTCATTCACAGTGTCTGACATAGGAAAGCCTGTTCACATAATGGTCTGTATAAGGTCATGCTCTTAGGAACAGTCCACACAGAGCTGTTGCCAACACTACTCTTTTTCAGAACGTGAAGTACCGGGCAAACCACTCCTGGCGCTGGGGATCGGGAGAAGCCACCGGGGAAGCTTCACTCTGAGGAGGACTGAATTCATAAAAAAAGAGAGACATGTAACCCAGCATTAAGCTGTTTTGCAAAACGAAGGGAAAAGCACAAAAAAACACCAGTGTAGTGGTTCCCTGCATTAGATGTGTTTTGTAGACCCCTCTACACTAGATTGGGTTCTCCACTCCATGAGAGTGTGAGAGTGCATCAGCAGCTCAGATGAAGTCAGTTAAGGAGGAGCCACATCAAAACAATTACAAAAAATTACAAAAAACCCCCCAAAATCCAGACAGTTGAGAAAAATAATGTCACCTTCTTTGAATAAAGAAAATTCAGGAGGAATTGTCAGAAATAAGAATAAGATAACATTCCTCTTTTTCAGCACCTTTTCTTCTAGCTAATTAAAATTTCAGAATCTGACAGAAGCATTTGGTTTTTACAGATGTGTCCTCAAATATAACTAACTTAAGTAACTAAGCCATGGTACAGTATTTTTACTACATGTATATTTATATTGAACTATCATAATTCCATAAGCAAATACTCTAGGGGGAAAGGAGTACCATTCAGAAGCCAGTTTCCCCTCCATCTTCAAAGTTCAAATTTATACTTAATTCTAACTAAAGAGTCTTTGGGCTAGTTGAGAAAATAAAAGAATCCCTACCGTCTTTGGGGGAAATTACAAGGCACGCAACAATGTGTAATGGAAACTCCAGTAGTCATGTTCCTTGAGCTCATGCACATGCATCTTACTGATACCTGAACATACCCATGCACAAGGGAAAATAAGCAACACAAAATATTTAGCAGGAGACACATTCAAAACGTATTTGACTATTTTCATTCTTGCTATTTTTTCTCTTTAAAATAATGTGTCATTAACTATGTAATCACTTACCCTAGAAAAAGATAGTCTACCTGTAAGGCTATTACTGGTGACACAGCTGAGATTTAGTAGGAATAAGTTAAACAGTAAATTTAAAGCAGCACAGAATCAGTAATAGTAAGGTAAACATTTACCAAAAACCAGTACTTTCTGACTTTATTTAATGGATAAACAACTGGGTTTCATTCAAATTCTCCTTGTGAATGCATTTAATCAAGTCCGAGTTTAACTTAAAATTGGAATGTCAATGGTAAAAATTTTTTTTATTTTTTGCTTACGTAGATCATGAAGTTCCCAGAGCTTAGATATATTTTATTTTGGCAGTAAGCATATATATTTGTAAATAAGCCTGGCAAACAAGACAGTGAAAAAATAAAAAAATAAAGTTCTGTAATAAAGATGATTAGTGAAAAAATTGGCTACAATACTCAAAATGAAGCAATTATCCATAAATATTAAGAATTAGCACTTCTTTCAGTATATAGAAAAACTGACAAGAAATTTTAAAAAATCTTAAGAGCCAAAAAGAAGTTCTCTAGAGAAGTGATAAATATATTTTGAAAAGATTTCACAGTAATATGTTTTTTTCCCTAGGCTGTCCTTAAAGTAGTGAATTTCTGCAATGTAAGAAGGTAAATTTCTCAGGTTAAAAAAGAAAAGAGAAAAAAAAATCATTGGTGAGACGGGGCTCACCTCAAAAATGTCTTGGGCTCTTTAGGTGGCACTGGCTGTGGAAGTGGTTTGCTGCTGTTGAACTCGGTATCGTGGACTGGAGAATTAGGAATGGGAGCCAGGCGGTTAGGATGTCCGTTGCCCACTCCACCAGATTCCAGAGCACTTAGATTGGGAGCACTCACAAACCTGTTTGTTGGTGATTTATCATTCTTCTTCTTTTGCTGCATTAAAAATAATACATGTGAGGACAGTCCCTGTATAAGGTCAAATGAGAAAATAGGAATAGTAGAAGATATAAATTTGGCATGGAAAATTTTCGGAAGCTTTACGTTAAATTGGGATGTTAAAATGAACCAGTGTCACCCAAAGTGTGGTCTGGGGATCCTTGGAGGTGTTCTTTATCTACATGGAATCCTCACAGACAGACATGCTCCTGGGCCAGAAAAGAATGAGGATTGGTGTTCATGGGGAGGGGAGGAGATGGAAAGAATGCCAAAGGGTAAAGAATACTGTGAGGAAATGGGGAAGGAGCAGGTCTTGAAGATACCACAAGGCTAAACGGATTTGGGCTCAAATTAGGAGAAGAAGGTATAAAGTTAAACAGTTTTAAAGAGATGTCCGTGAACTTTAGCCTTCTGTCAAAGGGAGGCAGTCCTTGTCTGGAAAAAAGAGGAAGTGAAAAAATACTTGGCACAGTAGTTTGAGACATATTCCACATTCCCACTTAAGACCCAAAGCTGCCTTACAAGAGAAAATTAAGTCTGCATAATTAAATCTCATTTCCCAGTTGGTAGTATCACTAATTGGCTCATAATCTTTTTAAAGCATTTAAAGGATATAAAACAAAAGTGATCCATCTTTTTTTATTTTCTAGTTGGTCTTTAAAATCAGATAGCAAGAGGAATATAATCGCAGAGTATCAAAACCTATCAGTTTACAAATCATTAACTTAAGTCTCTATTTTATTCGCACTCATCTTGCTGTGCAGAATAAAAATTCACAAGTTACAAGATATTTTTAATACTCCCATCTTTTACTAAATGTGTACTAGTTAAATTTATGAAATATTTTTCTGCAAAATGACTCGAGTGTTTAAAAAAAAAAGGCTAATTGGCCTTTTTCCTTTATTTACAAAGTAATATACTTGCTATCTACAGATTGCCCTCTGTCATATTCTGTCAGTCATGGAGTCTCTGACAAAGAGTCTTTAGCATAACTGAAAAAAGAAAGGATATCTTCTAGAATCACAATATTAGTGAAAGGTGAAGTCATTCAAAAATTAACAAAGATGTATTGTGTGCATTTTCTTGTTCTGGTCACCAGAGGGCATTAAATAAACCCATTTAAGGTTACTATTTGAAGAAATAAAAAATATTGTTATTATAAAAGTGTTATTGGTGTTATTATAAAAGTATTATTATAAAGTTCTACGGTAATGGTTTTATAGCTAAAACTGTAATTCCACAAAATATATTAGAAATATTTTCCTTTTTATTATCTTGTTTCAGCAAGTCTCATAATCTTGCTCTCTAATTAAAAGCTTATTTCATCCTAAATTATGGATTTAAAAACTGAAACTAACTGTATTAATTCATTCACCAATTATTTACTGAGAACCTTCAATGTGCCAGGCAGTATTTTAGGCTCTGAAGCTATATGCCTCCCTACTTTAGTCATTCTGTTTCATAAAACATTTAAGTCACTCTATGTTAAAGGTTTAAGTTTAAAGTTTGGAGCACTTTAACTTGTGAAGGAAGGATAGAATCCCATGTTCTTAACAGAGAAGTTCTTATGAGCTTTGAAAGCAAAAGTTTCTGGCTAAGGGCCTAATAGAAATTAGGCATGATGGGCAAATTAATTAAATCTGAATCAAAAGACAGCTTTACCACTAGTACTTTATTTCTATTACTGATGTCTTCCAGAAGATATAGAAGTTCCTGTGAAGCCAATATAATTATTTATTCTTATTTGCTTTATTCACTTTCCTGTGGTAGCTTATAGAATATGTGATGAAGTTTGCAACTGAACAAGTATTTATTGATTACTTACTATACCCAAAGCACTATGAGGGGAGCCATAGGAAGCTGGGGTACAAAGATGTGTAAGACTTAGCCATGTCCATCTCATTTGTCTACAAGGCTCTTCTATCTGTCCTAAGAGAGTAACAAAGATGGCCCCAAAAAATGGGTCATCTTCAATTTTAATTGTCATGAGAGGTCCTAAGACTGAGAGAAGTAAAGCCTTTTTCCAAAGACTGGTAGGCAACAAAATACATGTCCAATGCAACGTCCATTAAGATGGCAGGCCTTAGGCTTTACGTTAGGGAGAGCTGTTGTGTATACAGGGCTGGAGTACCTTTAGGATCCCACAGAGAATAGTGAACACCAAGAAAATGACAAGAAATTATCCTGAGGAGATTTAAAAGTTAGTTTTCTTTGGAGATACGAAAAACAAAATGGTAGAAACCAAGGGTTTATAATTAATAAAATGTTTTAAGGAATAAGAATTCTCAACAAAAATATTAGCCTCGTTCAGTGAAAATGTATACATAAAGAATTCATAGATTTCAGTCCTAAATATTAAATTGAAAACATTGATTGTAAGCTTTATCCTATGCTGCTCTAAATATTAAAAATTTTTAAGCAAGTTTTAAACTACATCCCTATTTTATGGTGTTTACAGCACATACCTTAGTCAATGGATTAATAACACCAACAGAAGGGCTTGAGTTAAACATTTTGTTGAAGTTAGTTTCTCGATTGACTAATTCCAGCTGATAAAATTTATTATCCTCCTATGCAAAAGAATTATAAACGTCACTTAGACATTTTCTATTGAAAATTTAAAACTGTAATGTATAAATGCCATTCCATTCAAAATTTAATCTAAAAACCTGAAGATTTATATACCTTGTTCATCAAAGATTAAAAAAAATTTTTTTAATGTTTATTTTTGAGAGAGCGAGCGAGTGAGCATGAGCAGGGGAGGGGCAGGAGAGAGGGAGGCACAGAATCCGAAGCAGGCTCCAGGCTCTGAGCTGTCAGCACAGAGCCCCACGCGAGGCTCACTCACAAACCGTGAGATTGTGACCTGAGCCAAAGTTGGACGCTTAACCGATTTGGCTACCCAGGCACCCCAAAGGTTTCTAAATCTGATTGCCAGTGTCTTAAGGACTGCTGGTGGGATGGTTATCAAAACCTTTCAATACCCTATGCTTTGAGACTCTTCTCTACCCTTTTTTTTAAATTTTTTTAAAATATGGAACACTTCACGAATTTGCGTGTCATCCTTGCGCAGGGGCCATGCTAATCTTCTCTGTATCGTTCCAATTTTAGTATATGTGCTGCTGAAGCGAGCACCTTCTGTACCCTTTAATAACTTTTCCCTTCAAGATTGGATCGAAATGGTTTCCTTGGTCCCATCTCTATTCCAAACTGCTGGCTGTGCAGTTTGAACATGCTTAACTTACATTCATGGAGTTGTGTGCATGGTTTTGTTGTTTCTATAAAGGTGATACTGGTACAGCATTATCTTCAGTACTGCAAATACATTTCATCTTGCTTAATCTCCTTTCTGAAACCTCAATGTTCAGTTGACTTTTGAATAATACAGGTTTGAACTGTGTGGGTACATTTACACACTGATTTTTTTTTTTATAAATACAGTACAGTACTGTAAATGTATTTTCATAGTGATATTTTTCTTTTCTAGCTTACTTTATTATAAGAATACAGTAATAATACATATACAAAATAAGTGTTAACTGACTTTGGTATCAGCAGGGCTTCCAGTCAACAGTAGTCTATTAGTAATTCAGTTTTGGGGGAATCCAGTTATGTGTGGATTTTCAACTGTGCACAGAGTTGGTGTCCCTAACCCCTGCATTATTCAAGGGTCAGCTGTATTACTGCAGTGGTAATCACTGACCAGAGAAACAGTGACGTACATAGAGATAAATCTTTGCCTTTCGCGTGACCAGTATATGTCAACTGAACAACTAAACTTTAGGAAATAAATACATGAGTGTGAAATGCAGGACTGTGCTCTAGTAGAACTAGATTCTTCATTCCCTTCTTAGTTACCACTACCTTTTGTATCATTAATCTCAGCCCACGTGCTTCAGAGTCCACAGAATCAGGGTATCGTGGAAAGCGTGTAGAACAACCCTTACCTGGATTCCTAGTCTGTCACCAACTAGGTGTTGCTTTGAGTTTGTTTTATTCTTTGAAGTCTGATACCTATCCTGTTGTGAGGATAAAATACAACTATATCTGTGATGTATGCTCACTAAGAACTGGAAAAGCTGTTTCTACCATGGATGAAATGTACTTAATATATTTGCTAATAACTTCATGTGTGGAATGTAATGTAACCAAAGCAATCTATGAGAGCTGTGCTCATGTTCACAATGCCTGGGAAATCTTGCCAATGTCTGCTCCTGGCTCCATAATGAACCCCAATCTATGACCTGCTGCTTTTGGCAGGAACTTCTAGTCCCAGCCAACAGGATAGCTTTCCTAGATGCTAACATAGATAAGTTAAAGAAAAAGGACTTCAGAAATAAATGCTTCTAGGCTATCTTTTCATGCTAATGTCCACAGTTTTCAGTTGAGGAGATCAGTGAGCCAATAGAGTGATTAGCATTCTATGTTTAGTTTTACTCTGAAAGATTTTTCTTTTTTAGTGATAGTAAAAAACAATAATTTAATTATGGATCAGAAGACTCTAAAATGTTTCATGAATTATGAAACATTTGTGTATTTCTTATTCTTGAAGAATAATAGCTTCAATGAAGGCAGTCTATTTATTGTTAAATCTGTGTTTTCTTCCCTGATGGACTGGTCAGAGACCCTAACACCTCAGTTTGGACCGAGACTCTCAAGAGAGAGCCTGAAGCCTTTCTTAGAACCCTAACAAAATGGAACCCTTTTCCCATGGAATATCCCTTTGGATCAGGGTAAGTTAACATGACTAACTGGAAGTATACGGTACAGAATGATGCATATGCATGTGTTGACTCTTTCCTATCCAACTCTAATTCTACATGAACAATATGTATATTGTTCATGTAGTATATTAGCTGTACATTGTATATAACTTCAAACATATATTAACTGTACATTGGCAATGACATATTATTTAAACATATGTCCTAAAAAAGACTCTTAAAAAAATACTGAAAAGCACAATCCCTTTACCCTAATACCAAATTTAAAATTTTTAATTACTTTGTATTTCTTAATTCATGAACATTTTAATAAACTTTCAATCACAATGCATATAGTTTATACTTTCAATTTTCACTTAGCATTACTTAATACTTTTCCATGTTTTGCCAACCCACAGTCTATTGATTACTAACATGGTTACAACCTCCCCCTCCCCCCGCAAATCTTACAATTAGTTTCTTTATGACTTGGTCTCTTTCTGTAAGCATGGCTTTTAATTCTGTAATCATCTGTATATCTTCTGGTTTTGATTCTCTCATTAGATATTTTTCTTCCATTTCTTCTAGTCTGAAAACAAGAAACCTTTAGTTCATTGATAGGACTCAGACACATCCTTTTTAATACCTGCAGTTTTCAAAATAGTCCAGCTGAACACATAAAAAATTTAAAACCAAACTTCTTTCCTTAAAACTTTTCAGAATAACATGGTTGCCTCAATAGCTTATTAAAGCTATTAAAGCTAAAATAGCTTATTAAATAGCCTTATTAAAGGCTCTACAGGGTAGATGATGTTTATTAAAGACTTTGCAGGTTACTTTTGGAAGAATTCACTCATTGTAAGTCATTCAACAGTGTGTGGGATGAGGTGAGGTAAGTTCTGTAGAAGAAATGATATACTGAATAATACCTCTAAAAACAGGTTTGATGCTGGAATTGTAGGCTCACTATCAGGAGAACTTACCAAAATTATACTCCTGTGTGATGACATAAGGACTGGTAACATATCGAAAAGGGACAAGGGACAAGAAAAGATACAGAGGAAAGGGAAACAAAGGACACATATAATAACATCATTCTTTTCCGGTTTATGGGAAACTCAATTTAAAAATTCTGTATTATCAGCTAATACATTACACTGTAACAAAAGTACATCAGAGAATTTCATTTTTCCCTTTTTCTGCCCTGAATGAGACAAGAAGGCAACAGGACTGAATGCCACTGAAGACTCCAGGATAGAGGCCACCCTTTATGAGCAGAGGCTCCACAGACCATGCAGGGTCCAAAAATATAGGACAAGGCAGAATGAAGAGGATGCAAATGGAAACTGCTACAGAAGAAGTACTTTCAATTTTAGAAAATTTAAATAGAACGACTTAAAAATTCACTCCTTTGAAAATAAAAGGATAGAAATTAAGCTCAATAAAATCACGGTGGATGAAGACACACAGAAAAACTTATTCACTCAACAAATACTGAATAACTTCTAGACAATCTGTCTTCTAGGATTCTGTGATCTACTCCCACCCCCTAATTCTAAAGGGGTACAAGAATCTCTGTGTACTTTAGGAATTTTAGTAAACTCCTACACTAACTCACTCCAAGCTAAAGTTCTAATCTAGAGGGTTTAGGGAGGTGTGTGGGTGAAGGGAAGTGTGGGGTTAGGAAGGGGCAGTCTCAGAATCAGTTGGTCTTTGTCAGTTCAGTTTGAGGTTAGTTTCACTGTCTTTACTTTTGTTCTTTTGTGACCATGCAGACTGAGTGAAAGATGTGATTTCACTGGGCTCACATAAAGGGACTTGCATTTTATAGTGATACGGTGTTTTAAGGGCAACAGTTTTAAGAAGCTTGAGAAACAATAATCCAGTCAAGGAAAAAGGCATTGGGTTTAATACTGGAGTAGCCACAAGATGTCACTGTAGAACTTTATCATTAAACACAAAATACAAGATTTTTGAACTGCTTCCTGCAGCTAAACAAGAATACTTGGCAGTAAATGGTCACTAAAAAACTCAATTTAACACCTTATTTAAAACTATTATGGAAAAAAAAACCCAAAACAGAACAAAATTAAAAAATAAAACTATTATGTCTATTGTTTTAGTTCTAGTACAATGAGAAGTTAAGGAAAAGTGAGTCTAAATCACTTACAACCCGTGACCCATCTTTTTTGCTCTGAGCCTCAATTCTAGTGTAAGTTCTCATTTAGGTAAAGCATGCTTTACCTACAAAACTGTCATCAGTTAATCCTCTCCACAAAATGACTTTCTCTCTCTCTCTCTCTCTCTCACACACACACACCTTTTAAAAGATACCTGGATATTAAAGGGAAAAAATAATTGATTAAATTGAAGAAACCATTCATATAAATATAAATGGGAAAGCATTAAAGGAGAGAACAAGTAAAATGATCTAGATTTAACTTGCAAATATAATTCCAGAATTACCAAGTCTTTCAAAATCCTAACAGGAAGAACCCTTGGTATTACTCTGATCCATTTCAAGCCAACGCTGGTCAACAATCTCTTTCTTCAGTTGCCCCTGTGAACTCTAGGCCAGCACTGCTTCCTAAAGACTAGGTGTGAACAACTGGTGGTACAAGAAATGATCTTAGTTTTATTCTCCTTTAATCTTTCTGGTCACAAGAAGGAAAAAAGTCACAGTTTTGTTCTATGTATCTTAAATGGCCTTTATAACATATGCTTATTACCCTACTTCATACCACTTGGGCAGGCCTGCAGCATCAAATAGTAGCTAGGATCTAATAACATTGTTGTATTTTCACAGAATTTACATTTGTATAATTATAGCCTAGCTTCTATTTATTTATTTACTTATTTTTAAAGTTTATTTATTTTGAGAGAGAGAGAGAGACAGCATGAGGGGGGAGGGCCAAACAGCTCTGCACTGTCACAGCATGGAGCCCAATGTGGGGCTCAAACTCAAGAACCCACAAGAATGGTAAGGATGCTTGACCAAGTGAGCCATCCAGGTGCCCCAGCCTAACTTCTATTTAGAAAAATGGATACAGGGCGCCTAGGTGGCTCAGTTGGTTGAGCATCCAACTCCAGCTCAGGTCATGGTTTGTGGGTTCAAGCCCCCCGTTGGGCTCTGTGCTGACAGCTCAGAGCCTGGAGCCTGCTTCTGATTCTGTGTCTCCCCCTCTCTCTGCCCCTCCCCTGCTCACACTCTGTCTCTCAAAAATAAACGTTTAAAAAAAAAAGAAAAATGGATACGATTTTTCAGTAGTGATAATGGTTTTACTGCAGAAATAATCAAGTTTTCCTGTTAAATTTTTTAAGTTATAATGAGTCAATTAAAAATATGAAAACCGTATCAAAGGTAGCTGGTAGCCAGAAATGACCAAATTCTGAAAGGTTAATAAAGCCTGGGAAACACTGCCTTGAGGGGAAATGTACAAGTTTGTATAGTCTTTTACTCAAAATACAGACTCACATTAAAAGTAATACTGAGAACAGAAGACTATGGGGGAGCAGAAGGGGGAAAAAAAAGTTAAGGGAGAGAGCCAAATCATAAGAGACTCTTAAAAACTGAGAATAAACTGAGGGTTGATGGGGGGGGTGGGGAGGGTGGGTGATGGGCATTGAGGAGGGCACCTGTTGGGAGGAGCACTGGGTGTTGTATAGAAACCAATTTGACAATAAATTTCATATTAAAAAAATTTTTAAAAATTAAAAAAAGTAATACTAGAGAAAACAGAAGTAAAACATATATAATTACTAATTAGGTCACTGTTGGATTCTCCCCAGGCATGCATGCCCTGATTTTTTTTGGCTCTGGGAATATATAGGTCAATGTCTAGGGTTCATGAACAACACAAACCAAAAATATGAATACATAAAAAAGCTGTATAAAACATATAAAAAACTTTTCAAGGTGGCAGTACTCCTATGCTTTATAAAAATAATTGACAAAGTCAGCAAATTGAGATTATAGGCCAAACAGTATTGGCACACATATATTTTAGAATTTTAACTATATAAAAATAAACTCTATTATACCATCCTTCTCTACAGTTTAAGGAAAGGAAATACAATAATTGAAGAAGTTTAATGTTGAAGGCACAGACTACTATCTCCTTACCTCACAAAACTTATGAACACAACCTGAATGGTAATTTAAAAATCAAACAACAACAACAAAAGATAAATTAGAGTAGTATAGATAAAAGAACTCTTTTATCAACAACTTTTAAAGAGTGGTAATTCCAATATGGTGGGGTGTTTTTTCAATTAGGGATTACTTACCTACTTAAAGGCCCCATACAGAAAACTCAATGCTTCCCCCAAGAAGAAACTCCTTTTGTTTCAGTACAGTGAGAAGTTAATGTAAACTAGACAATCAATAATAATCTCTGAACTCCCCTTTTTGCATAATAAAGATGTCATGACCCCACCCACGTTCTATATAGATTTAGATTTGGCTTAAAGTTCTTTAAAACAGCCATTCTCTCATTTGTTCCTAAAACAAACAAAAACTATGACATATTAGACACAAGGGTTTTACTACTATCCCACTCAGGAAAATAAAATAGTTTCTATAGAGTATCAGAAAATCTAAGACTTGAGTACCTAGCACTAGAGAGGGGGTTTTCTAGTAATCATTCCATAACTACAGAACTCATCACCATTTCTACAATGTTTAGAGGGTACCTTTCCATTCTTTAAATTTCCATTCCTCTCTTCCCTGAAGTCCAAACAGGGTTTGGGGCAGGAACAGAAATAAAGCTTCCAGCTGCTCGAGAGGCCCTTCCACTTCAGGCTTCAGCCTGACCCATAATGCTGCAGCCCTTCCACTACCACCCACTTCTATGATTCCACAGGGCTTTTCCAATTTCAAAGACTTAAAGTTAGAATGCAGTTGATTAGGAACTTCAGTAAGGTGTCCATAGTCCTTTGCAACAGGCTAAGAATAGTTCAAATGTTGTCCCCCCAGCTCCTTAACCTGGAATGCAGTCTCCCTGCTCATCACCACTGATGAAGGCATTCAGCAGATCCAAGCACGCTGCATTTAAGGATATGGGGCAGAAATATCTCAATTGTCTAAAATTGTGCTTTCCAGGGGTGCCTGGGTGGCTCAGTTGGTTAATTGTCTGACTTTGGCTCAGGTCATGATGATCTTGCGATTTGTGAGTTCGAGCGTCGCATCGGGCTCTGTGTCAACAGCTGAAAGCCTGAAGCCTGCTTCGGATCCTGTGTTTCCCTCTGTCTCTATCCCTCCCCTGCTTGCAAACTCTGTCTGTCTCTGTCTCTCTCAAAAAAACAAAAACAAGAAACTGTGCTTTCCCAATATGGTAGCCACTGGTCCATACGTGGCTATTTACATTTATATTAATTAAAATGAAATTAAAAATTCAATTCCTTGGTGGCACTAGCCACAATTCAAATGGTCAACAGCCATTGTGGCTAGTAACAACTGTACTGGGCAGAGCAGATACAGGACATTTGCGTTATCATAGAAAAATCTGGGCAGCCCTGGTCTAAATACATTTATTTGAGTGTGTGTTTGGTTTCAACTAAAAGAGTAAATACCTAAACTAGAGACTAATTGTATGATAGCAGTTTTCTGGTGGAAAAAGAAATACAGTTGGTTAACATGGATCTAGCTGAAGTATAAAACAAGTGGTAGACCTGGAAAAGCAGATCAAATATTTGACTCATGAGTAATACTAATTCAATTAAAAATTACCATAATTAGCAAAACTAAGGTATTTACTATCTACTGAAAATTCCTAATGTGTAAAACCATATAAAACAGAATAAAGTAGAAACAAATCTTTAATCTTTGTAAATTAACATTCCTAAGGAGACAGGACACATGGATAGACACAGGTTATTTTTGTGAGCATGTTTTTTCAGACTGTGAAGAGGGAGATACCAGAATTTCAGTCTCTGCCCAATGAGTAACACTGAGGCCAGGAGAAGGGAAAGCCAAGAGTGGGGTTTACTGTAACTAATTTTTGCAAAATGCCTAAGGTGATGGATGCACTCTTCTACATGGAAGATACCTGAGCTCTTACTGTAGCTCAAAAGGATTTAAATATTACCTCCAAAACCAGGAAACACCAGAAATCATCGTGACTGGGAAAATGATCTCACAGGTCTCCTCATCATTTCAAGTATAACTTCATAATGTGATAAATGTTAGAATTCTCAAAAAATGCATTCAGGAAACATTCAAGTGCCTGCTAATGCGAAAATCCTGTGTGTCCATTGCAGAGTACCTCACTTGAGAAGCCACCACTGAAGTAAATGCCAACAACTGGGGTCTGTTTTTTGTTTCAGCTGAAGTGAATGTGGTTGTATATGTTACATATATGTAACAAAAGCAACTATGAAGCTTAATCGGTTAAATGAATAAAATGTGAGGAGATATTTAGATGGGGATAGGTAATCAGGTAGTAACAACAGATTATTCTAGACTGTAGAGGAAACGTAACAGAATCTCAGAAGGAAACTGTCAGTGTGGTGGACACAGGTGGATAAGGCACAGTGACACTAGGAGTTTAAGTTTCACTTTGAGACTAAGGTTAACGGGATTAGTCACTATTTTGACTTTACTGAACTATGTGGAGATATTTACATATTTTTATTCAGCATTTTAAATTGACTGGAAGAAGATAGACTAAAGGTGAATAAACCATTTGCAGCAGCAGCAGTTTAGAGTAGATTAATTAATTCTAAAATAATTTAAGTTGGACCAGGGTTTAGGGCACAGAGATGGAGTGAATGTTATTTGCACATTGGCTATAAGAGTTTAGAAATGTGGAGAAAAGAGAAAAGCTATTAAATACTTTCTTAAAACATTAGGCAACAGTGATAAATCTTGGTTTTAACAATACTGGAGTTACTATGTATGAGTAGTAACTATCTGTGATGTTTAACTTGCACTAATTTTTCAAATCAGTATTAAATGTTTGTATGAATTCCAACAATCTCTCTGTAGAGTATAAGATATTTTTATAGTTTTTGCTCTTCCCCACCTCCAATACCCTGTAATCCACTCTCTAGATGGAAGTACTGTCATTAAAATTCTGTATTTGTTTTTCAAGATTTTTTGATATTTGTATATAAAATATGTATTATTAGTTTATGTATAGGATCATAATATTCCTTTTGGCCACAATATGCCCTTTGTATTTAATATTATATAATGGACATCTTTGGAGTTTTCACCATGGCATGTCGGTTCAAGATCCTGAGGGACAGGCTTTAGGCAAGGACTGTCCTAGCAGAACCAGAACAGTGGCAGCTGAGAAACAATCATTCAATTGCCTTATTCTCGTTAAATAAAATATCATACTGCAATTACCATCTGGAATATAGCACTTATGTTTTCTTTTTTAAGTTATCCCTTAATTAGATTTAAAAAGAATAGCTAATCTGAGGTTAGACACAGTCTCCTCAGTTTATGTCCCACATATGAATTTTCTTTAATATAATATGACTTACGACACTTGTAAAGCTGCATTTATTTCCTTGAGTAGCTCGTTAGTCTTATTAAAATCTGCCCGCATGATATTTTTCTCTCTGAGGTGGTCTGCTGTCATGACATCCAGCTCTTTTTCAAGTCTCTTGTTTAAATCTTGTTCATGCAACCTGTTTATTTTTGGTTAAGAAAATGTTATTCTGAAATCAAGCTTTCAAAACTTTCTATATTCTACAGATTTGAAATGGTTTTATGTATAATATAGAGAAAATTAATGGAAATAGCCTAAAATAACTTACTTTGCTCCTATCTTTGAGTTTGTTAAAGTTGTCTCCTTTAATGCTTTTTAAATTACATTTTATAAAGATTTTAGTTAATTGTATAGTTTCCAAAGTTAATGAGTACATACATATTATTCAAAATACCAACATTTTATCTATGTTCTAAATTACAGCCATCAACAAATAAAGGAGTGGTCTTCAATATCTACGAGAAGGCAGTCTAGTCATAAAAATAAGCATGTATTGCTAATTACTATTATAGCAGTCTTTCAGGTAACACTGTATATTCTGTCTGTTGTGATTAATGACATACCTCATCTGTTGGTTAGATTCACTTCGTATTCTGAGAATTTCTTTCCCCTTAAATTCCAATTCTTTGGTTAGGGCACTTATATTTTCATGAAGGTGCTGTACCTCCTTATCCAAGTCTGAGATGTGATGCTCTCTGTGCCTTAATTCCTCTTGTAGATCTGTTATTCTACACATATGTTCCTTACTCTGCAAAATACAAATAATTATTTTTTATTTTTTTATTTTATTTATTTATTTATTTTTTTTTTAATTTCTTTTTTTCAACGTTTATTTATTTTTTGGGGACAGAGAGAGACAGAGCATGAACGGGGGAGGGGCAGAGAGAGAGGGAGACACAGAATCGAAAACAGGCTCCAGGCTCCGAGCCACCAGCCCAGAGCCCGACGCGGGGCTCGAACCCACGGAGTGCGAGATTGTGACCTGGCTGAAGTCGGACGCTTAACCGACTGCGCCACCCAGGCGCCCCACAAATAATTATTTTTTAAAGTAAGTTCTATGCGGAACTTGGACTCACAACCCCGAGATCAAGAATTGCATGCTCTACCAACTCGGCCAGCCAGGTACCCCTACAAATAATTCTTAAACGTATTCTAATATTTGCTTTCTGCATTTATCTAAAGGAAAGAAAATGACATACTGGAATGTCAAATGTAATGACACTGCTTCGAAAGCAAACTGCTGAAAAAAATCTAAAGGCTCTTCTTTTTCCATATATATATGAAGTGTTTATATGGATACAGTTTATATGGATAATATCAGGGTGACAAGAGGCCCAAAAGACCATAAAATGCAATTTCCCACACATTTTACAGACAAGGAAACCAATACCCAAGAGATACCTGTTCAAGTAGGATGTATATGAATGGCAGAGCTCAAATTAGAATGCAGGGCTCCTACATACTCACCAAGTTATATGGGCTTACAGTAAAATGCTGGCACCACTGTCCTTTAATCTAAAAATTCCCTGCATCTAGGGAGGCCATCCCGACACACACATATCATATGGTTTAGAAAGCAGACTTTGTCTACTTTGTGCTGATCTAACAGTTACCTTGTCTGAAAGATAAGCTCCCTTCCATATTCCTAGAAGTCACTGTTTTTCACAATGTCTACTAGATATTGTCAATTTCAGTGTCAGCATAGTTGAAGATAGAACTTCCCTCCATGATTATAAGGTGGCTCATTTAAAACTTCATAGCAATGAAGAGAAAATTTGAGCTGATCATTTAACATAGCTAAAGACTAACAAAGTAAAAGTCTTAAGTCTAAAAAATAATGGACTTCATTACACTATGCCTAGAAATCCTTCCACCTGGATAGACATATATTCAAGATCATAAATTCTCTAATTAAAGGAAGTACACTTCATTAAAGAGCAAAGTTTAAAAAGCATAAATATTACCTGTGCTAGAGTGGTATGGAAATATCTTTTTTTTTTTTTTTTGAGGACCTACTACTTCCATAGCTATGCTATCCAGCATGACTATTTAAATTCAAGTTTAAATGATTTAAAATTAAACAAAATTGAAAATCCTGGTCCTCGGTCACACTAGACATATTTGGCCCATGTGGCCAGTGACTACCACAGTAGATAGCAGATACAGAAGAGGTCCGCCTATAGACAATGCTGTTTTATGGTATTCTGTCTTTACTCTTTGTGTTATTCATATTTCATTGATCGCTTTCTCAGGATGCAAGTAAAATTCAATATATTCAATTAAAGAGTCATAAAATGTAATTTTATGACCAATATAATAAGTCAAATTACCTTATTTCCCTTTAAAAATAAAGCTCTTCAATATAGGTAGTAAATAGTAACTAATGTAAATACTAGTTATTACAAAATTTTCAGAAAATTGTGAACATTCAGATCTATCCACATTTAAGGAATCATCCCATAACATGTTCTTCTTTACCTGTCTTCTGCTAATATCTACGCTTCGTTCTAATTCCATTTTAGCAGCTGCCAATTCTTGATGATGACTGTGCCGTAACAAATCAATTGCAGCCGCATGTTGATGGTTTAGTTCTGATCGTAAGGAAGCTGGAATCCGAGGGAAAAAAGAGCTTTAGTATATTGAAAAATATTACTGATACTTTACGTAAAAATTATAAAAGTCACAGAATATTGTTTTTAAAATTAGGACACTTGTATATGCCCATTAAAATATCATAGACTGTCATAGAATGTCATGAATTTAAAGGTCATCCAGCTTTGATAAGAACAAGAAAATTTTCATCTGCTCAACAGATCAAGGAATTTCCATACATGCTTTGAGTTTGGCAGTAAGGTGCTAATGGAAATGAAATATTTTTAACTTTTCTCATTCACTACTGGAATAACATCATTTTAGAGCTGAATAATACCACAACATATATTCATTTAGGAAGCAACTTCCCACCCAGGTAAGAATTCTTCCACAATATTTCTGAAAGATGTTAAGCACTGGCTGGTGAGTGCTCTTAGTGATTTGTAAATCATCATTTTTATTTGAATTTGAGATTATTTGATACAATCCACATTTACTGAATGTCAGGTACTATACTAAGGGAGAACAAAATATGACCCTGTTCTAATAACTGCACAGGCTACAGGGAAAGGCATCATGCCAGGGAATTAAGTGGAATATCAGAAATGAATATGAGTTATAAGGAAAGCATAGCAGTGGAAGCACCATTTCCTAGGAGAAGGAAATTAGGAATGCTATCACAAAGGAACTGTCACAGGGCCTCAGTCTATAGCACTGAGTAGGGGTTCTCCAAGTGGAGAAAGAGAAAAGCCTAAATGAGAAAGGGATAAGATATGCAAAAGCAGAGAGAACTTAATTTATCAGGTAAACTATAGGAAGATGGTGTGGCAGAAGCCCACAGAACATGTGGTCATACTGGAAAGAAAATGGAGCCCAGTCTGAGAAAGTTGTAGCATAAAATGCTTTTTACTTTATGTTTAGGTTCATGGTTCTCAGTCTGGGATATGTGTGGCAGTATATCTGAGGGACTTTTAGCGTATACAATATCATCATCTGAAACATGAACTGTACTTAAAGATTTAGGGGAAAGTCATTACTTTCATGTTAATACAAAGGAGATGTGAGTAAAATGCAAATTATATATTCTAAAGCTAAAACATAAGATGACTTCAAAGAAATGCTGTGCTTGTAGCTAGTCAATTTAGGCTCTTCCTGAGGCCTCCACATAGGGCATAAGTTTAGTCTCCCCTGGTATGAAGGGTGGCTTCAGTGGAAAAACTTGACAGGCAGTGAGGTGGTATATGGGAATCAGTGAAGGATTTAAAGTTGGGAAGTTACATGGTGAGATTTGAGTCTTACACAGATTAGCCAGACTGGAGTCTGAAGGATGAACTGAAGGAACAAAGATCAGCGAGAAGGTTATGACAATAACCCAGGTGAAAAATGATATGACTATGAAAAGTGGAGGAAATAACAGAATGTGGAAGCAAAAGAAAATAAGTTCTCCTAGCTTCCTGGCTTGGGCAACTGGGTAAACAGTGACACTCTTAGTTAAAATGGAAGGTACAGGAATGGCAATACACTTTGGACTTGAGAAAGATGGTAAGCTAATATTTAAAAATATAGAATATAATTTACAATATCTAACTTTCTAATATGCAATAAGAAATAGAAATCTAATTCACAAGGAAAGGAGTTCGGTCTCGAAATACATATTTGGAGTCACTAGCACAATAGACAGTAGTTGGAGCCATAGCTGTGAATCCAATCAACCGGGAAAAGCCTGAAGACTGAAAAACAGACCAAAAGGCTGGGGACTAAAGATTGGGAAACAGCCATATTTAACAGATGCATAGAAAACAGGAGCAGCAAGTGAAGATTCTTAAAAAGCAGAGGTCAGAATGCAGTGCGGTGAGTATATGATCATGGAGACCAATGGGAAAAGAAGATTCAAGAAGGTCAAAGAGGTCAAATGATGCAGACAGAGCAAATATGATGAGAGCTAGTGAGAATATATGAATTTGGAATTTCAAAGTTCAATGGTGACTTCAGGGACAGTAATTTCAATAGTATAAGGGGTGCAAAATGTAGACCTGAAGGATCCTGACAAAGGACTGGTACCTAGAATACATGAAGAACTCCCAAAACTCAACAGTAAAAATACAAACAATCCAGTTAGAAAAGATATACAGATGGCAAATGAATACCTGAAAACATGTTCAACATAAGTAGCCATTAGAGAAGTGCAAAGTAAAATTCACAATGAGGTAATACCACACTCCTATCTGAATGGCTAAAATACAAAACAGTGACATCAAATGCTGGTAAGGATGTGAAAGAAACTGTCACTCATTCATTGCTGGTGAGAATGTGAAAAGGTACAGCCACTCTGGAAAACAGTTTCTTAACTAAACCTACAATCATCATATGATCCAGCAACTCTACTCCTAGGCATTTATCTCAGAGAAATGAAAGCTTACTCTTACACAAAACTGAAAACACCAGATGTCCTTCAATGGGTAAAGAATAACAATTGTCCTTCAGCAATAAAAAGGGACAAACTATTGATACATACGACAACCTGGATGAATCTCCAGAGAATTATGCTGAGTGAAAAAAAAAACAATCACCAAAAGGTGATATGTTATTCCATTTATAACATTTTTTAAATGACAAAATAATAGAAATGGATAACAGATTAATGGTTACCAGGCATCAAAGGTGGGGAGGAAAGGGAAGTAGGTGTTGCTATAAATGGGATCCTCACGGTAATGGGAGTGTTCTGTGTCTTGACAGTATCAATGTCAGTATCCTGGTTGTGATATGAACTACAGTTTTGAAAGATGTTACCACTGGGGGAAACTGTCTAAAGTGTTCAGAGGCTCTCTCTGTATTATTTCTTACATGCTCATATGAATCTATAACTATCTCAAAATAAAAAAGTTTAATTAAAATCACAAAAAGTCCTTTTGTCAACAAAGAGGTATTTAATCAAGTTTCAATGGACTAAACAATAGTGCTAACACTTGGCCTGTTTCTACTTCTTTTCATACAGTTGTGGAAAGTCTGTGCTTCCCTTGGGCCAGAATTCTCCAAAGGCTACCTCTGCATTGGACTGTATGCTCCTTGTATGTAAAGACAGAGCGGCAGTTCACTTTTTAGTTCTCCTTGCTCAGCAGTTTCTGTAGCATGTAAACAGGTATTCCACAAATGTTTGATAAACATTCTCACGATGATTTTCAC
The DNA here is from genome assembly GCF_016509475.1 of Prionailurus bengalensis. Taxonomy (NCBI): domain Eukaryota; kingdom Metazoa; phylum Chordata; class Mammalia; order Carnivora; family Felidae; genus Prionailurus; species Prionailurus bengalensis. Next base: position 107,284,313 of record NC_057349.1, read on the forward strand.
CCTGGCTATCGCAGTGTCTTGTCACAGAGGAAGAGGAGAGAACTATGACGACCTGGCCTAGGGCTCCCAGCAATAATAGAGATGATGTATTGGGTCAAATGGTTTTGCCTTTGAGGCCCAAAGTATTCACAACACTTTGGTCTTCTCTGTTTCCAATTCCTACTTAGAAAGCATATGCCACTGAAATGTGACAACATACAATAAAAACTTATATTAAGAGATTTTGGGGAAAAAAACAGAAGGAAAATGAGATGGTAGTAATAAAGTTACCAAACAACACCAAACCCCCCCACCCCCAAACTCTTTAAATACCTATGCAGTATTTCTTCAAAACTCAACTGATCTCTTCATAAGAAGGGTAGTGATTTGAACACTTCAAAGATTAAAATCCCAATAAAAAATATCTGAAAAATACCTAAGCAAAAAGTCAGACCTAAAGAGTTTTCTCATACAAACAAAATCCTGAAGTGGGGAAAAAAAAAACAAAACAAAAACAAACAACCCATATGACTATCATATCTAAGGACGTGTGGCTCCATACTTATCTACTCCTTTCAGTCACTGGAAAGTCAGGGCAACTCCATTTAGTCTCTTAATAGGTGGAAGCCCCAGTGAGTGCTGCTTACATAACCAGAGTACGGAGAAAGGTGAGGGGACCTCACTTCATTGTGTTCTATCCATTCTACTCCTCCATACTCATCTCTTCATCTGATAACTTCAAATATGCAAAACACTTAGATACTCATTTTGGTGTGTCAAAAATTAAAAATAAAACTTTGTCATTTCATGTTGAATTTTAAAGAAGATACAAATAAATATGACAAGATTATAATCCTTTCAAAATACCAAGCATAGCCTTTCCTTCATCTTCTAATTCAAACCGAAGAGTCTGAAGTTCCTGTTCCATTTCTATCCGGAAGCCCTCCATTGACTCTCTATGTGCATCTTTTAATGACTGAAGCTCTGCAGAATGTTTTTGTTGTAAATGGTTTTCAAGAGCCTAAAACAGGAGAAATGTATTCAATTTATTATGTTAGAATACAGGAAAGAAAATGAAAGCAAAATAAAAAATTGTGGGGGGAGGCAAAAAATAAATTACTAAAACTCAGTTATTTAAGGAAAACAAGGCATCTTTAATTCATCTTCAAGGATATTTTATATATAAGATAACAACCATTAGAAACTAAATTAAAAGGGTCACTTCAGTAGAACAATCCTTATGAAACCAGTTGATCCAATGTATTGTGTTTAAATTGGGATGTCAGCCCTTTACCTAAGGTAGTTTTCCACTAAAGTCATTTTCTGAAGTTGTTGAGGGGTGTAAGGCACCTAAATGAACGAATATTTCCTCTGTGTGGACAAACTTAGGAAGAGAGGAGGAGGGCATTAACAAGAAAAGATCTCCTTCTGATCAGGAAAAGACAGATGACAGATGGCTTTTACAACTCCAACCTTATCAAATATTTTGTAATGACTTTCTACAGGCATTTGGGAACAGAAGAAAATCTGTGAGAGTAGGGAACTGGAAAAGTAAACAAACCTCTCACATGATTAGTTCTAAAAGCCTAACCAGAGAAAATAGACTACATATATGTGGCTAAAACTAAGAGAAGTTATGTGGCCACAGGAGAAAAACAGAGCTCAGCGTACCTCAAGGATACAGACTGAACTGACAAGAAGGGTTTTTCTTACCATAATCTGTAACATGAAAGGTTTCTGAGAAAGATACCATGTTGTAACTAGGGCTATATTTCCCTAGCCATTACTCTAAAATCCTGTTTTTATAAGTTAATATTTGGCTACTTATGCTCACTGTTTCTCAAGTGTTTTATTTCTGAAAAATAAAGCACAGGTTTCTTTAAATATAGTAAAATATGGAACTTTTAATCTAGACAACTTTAGTTACTTAGGTAGCTTAGCTACCTAGTGATGCACAACTTTTGAAAAATGATTAATGTTCTAAAGAGCTGAATGTGTAAAATTAAAGTACTGATACAAGAGGTTATATGTTATTCTCATTCACAAATGATACCAACAAAAAGATTATTTAACAATCAGGTCTAATTGTGTGTGTGTGTGTGTGTGTGTGTGTGTGCGCGCGTGCGCGCGTGTGCATGCACCTTTGTTATGGTACAGATAACATACAATATTAGGTTCAGATACAACATACTGATTCAACATTTATGAACACTATGAAATAGTCACCAGAAGTATAATCACCATCTATCACCATACAAAGTTATTATAATATTACTGACTATATTGCTTATATTGTACTTTACTACATCTCCAGGTCTTCTTTTATAATTGGAAGTTTGTACCCCTTAATCCCCATCACTTACTTTGCTCATTCTCCCCCTCCCCGCCCCCATCTACTCCCATCTGGCAATCACAAGTTCATTCTCTGCATTTATTAGTCTGTTTAGGTTTTGTTTGTTCATTTGTTTTCTTTTTGTTCACTACATACAAGTGAAATCCTACAGTATCTGCCTTTCTCTGACTTATTTCACTTAGTATAATACCTCCCGGTCCACCCATGTTATCACAAATGGCAAGATTTCATTCTTTTAATGGCTGAGTAATATTCCATTGTGTGTGTGTGTGTGTGTGTGTGTGTGTGTGTGTGTGTATCTTTTCATACACACACACACACACACACACACACATCTTTATCCGTTGATCTACGGATGGACACTTAGGTTGCTTCTATATCTTGGCTATTTTAAATAGTGCTGCCATGAATACAGGAGTGCAGATATCTTCTCATTTTCTTCAGGTAAGTACCCAGAAGGGAAATTGCTGTATCACGCAGGAGCTCTATTTTTAATTTTGGGGGGAACCTCCATACTGTTTTCCACAATGGCTGTACCAATTTACATTCCCTTTTCTCCACATCCTTGCCAACACTTGTTATTTCTTGTCTTTTAATACCAGCCATTCTGAGAGGTGATATCTCATTGTGGTTTTGATGTGCATTTCCTTGATGATTAGTGATACTGGGTATCTTTTCCTGTATCCATTGGCCATTTGTATGCCTTCTTTGGAAAATGTTTATTCTGGTCTCCCACCTGTTTTTTTAATCAGACTGTGGTTTTTTGGTGTTGAGTTCTATAAGTTCTTTATATATTTTGAATAGTAATTTTTTATTGGATAAATCATTTGCAAATATCCTCTCCCATTCATTGAGTTGCCTTTATTGATGGTTTCCTTTACTAGCAAAAGCTTTTTTACTTTTAATTAAAAAATGTTTTTTTTTCTTTTTTCTTCTTTTTTAGAGAGAGAGCAGGAGAGAGGGGCAGAGGAAGAGAGAGAGAATCTTAAGTAGAATCCATACCCAGCACACAGCCTGATGCAGGACTTGTTCCCATGACCCTGGAATCAGGACTGAGCCGAAATGAAGAGTTGTATGCTCAACTGACTGAGCCACCCAGATGCCCCAGGTCTTTAATCCATTTGGGGTTTATTTTTGTATATGGTATAAGAAAGTGGTCCAGTTTCATTCTTTTGCACATTTTTCCAAGCATCATTTATTGAAGAGACGGTCTTTTTCCCATTATATATTCTTGTTGTAAACTAATTGACCATGGGTTTATTTCTGGGCTCTGTATTCTGTTACATTGGTCTGTGTTTTTGTGCCAGTACCATACTGTTTCGATTTCTATAGCTTAGTAGTATAGTTTGAAATCAGGAAGAGTGATAGCTCCAGTTCTGTTGTTCTTTCTCAAGATTACTTTGGCTGTTCAGGGTCTTGCAGTAATTCCACACAAATTCTTAGGATTATTTGTTCTAAATCTGTGAAAGATGCCATTGCATTTTTAAAAAATGAAATTGCTGTTTATTTTCAATTCACATTATATACACAAACATTAACTTCTGGGGAGAAGGGATTTTTTTTATTGTTTTTATATTAAACACTCAGTGCTCATCATGACAAGTGAATTCCTTAATCCCCATCACCTATTCCACCCATCTTCGAACCCATCTACCCGCCTCTGGTAACCATCCAGTTTGTTCTCTATACTTATGAGTCTGTTTCTTGGTTTGCCTCTAACTTTCATTTCCTTTTGCTCATTTGTTTTTCTTTTCTTAAATTTCACATATGAGTAAAATTATATGGTATCTGTCTTTCTCTGACTTATTTCACTTAGCATTATAGTCTTTAGCTCCATCTATGTCACTGAAATAGCAAGATTTCATTCTATTTTATAGCTGAATAATATTCCACTGGATATATATACCACATCTTTATCCATTCATCTATCAATGGACACTTCGGCTGATTCCATATATTGACTATTATAAATACTCCTGCTATAAATATAGGGGTACATATATCCCTTTGAATTAGTGTTTTTGTATTCTTTGTGTAAATACCCAGTAGGGCAATTGCTGGATTATAGGGTAGTTTATTTTTTTTAATGTTTATTTTTTTGAAGAGGGCATGGGCAGGGGAGAAGGAGAGAGAGAATCCCAAGCAGGCTCCATGCTGTCAGCACAGAGCCTGATACAGGGCTCAATCTCACAAACTGAGATTATGACCTGAGCCAAAATCAAGAGTCAGATGCTTAACTGACTGAGCCACTCAGGCGCCTCAGGTATTTCTGTTTTTAATTTTTTGAGGAACCTTCATACTGTTTTCCATAGTGGCTGCACCAGTTTGCATTCCTACCAATAGTTCAAGAGGGTTCCTTTTTTTTTAAAAAAAAGTTTTTATTTACTTATTTTTGAGAGAGAGAGAGAGACAGTACAAACGGGGAAGGGGCAGACAGAGAGGGAGAGAGAGAATCCCAAGCAGGCTCGCACTACCAGCACAGAGCCCGATGCAGAGCTCAAACTCACAAACCATGAGATCATGACCTGAGCCAAAACCAAGAGTCACTTAACCGACTGAGCCACCCAGGCACCCCAAGGGTTCCTCTTCCTCCACATCTTTGTCAACACCTGTTGTTTCCTATGTTACTGATTTTAGTCATTCTGACCAGTGTGAGGTCATCTCTCATTGTAGTTTTGGTTTGCATTTCTGTGAAGATAAGTGATGTTGAGCATCTTTTTATGAATGTGTTGGCCATCTGTATGTCTTATTTGGAGGAATGTCTGTTCATGTCTTCTGCCTATTTTTAATTGAATTATTTCTTTTCTTTTTTTTTTTTTTAACGTTTACTTATTTTTGGGACAGAGAGAGACAGAGCATGAACGGGGTTGGGGCAGAGAGAGAGGGAGACACAGAATCAGAAACAGGCTCCAGGCTCCGAGCCATCAGCCCAGAGCCTGACGCGGGGCTCGAACTCACGGACCGCGAGATCGTGACCTGGCTGAAGTCGGACGCTTAACTGACTGCGCCACCCAGGCGCCCCGTTAATTGAATTATTTCTTTTCTGGGTGTTGAGTCATAGAAAGTTCTTTTTATATGTTGGATACTAATCCTTTATTAGATATGTCATTTGCAAATATCTTCTTCCATTCAGTGTTTCCTTCACTGTGCAGAAGCTTCCTTTTTTGATGCAGTCCCGAGCTTATTTTTGTTTTTGTACCCCTTGCCTCAGGGAACCTTTCTAGAAAAAAGTTGCCATGGAAAGTTGTCAAGAGAATTATTGCTTGTGTTCTCTTTTAGGATTTTTATGGTTTCAGGTTTCATATTTAGGTCTTTTTTTTTTTTAATTTTTTTTTCAACGTTTTTTATTTATTTTTGGGACAGAGAGAGACAGAGCATGAATGGGGGAGGGGCTGAGAGAGAGGGAGACACAGAATCGGAAATAGGCTCGAGGCTCCGAGCCATCAGCCCAGAGCCTGACACGGGGCTCGAACTCACGGACCGCGAGATCGTGACCTGGCTGAAGTCGGACGCTTAACCGACTGCGCCACCCAGGCGCCCCATGGTCTTTAATTCATTTTGAATTTATTTTTGTGTATGATGTAAGAAAGTGGTTCAGTTTAATTCTTTTGCATGTTGCTGTCCAGTTTTCTCAATACCATTTGTCAAAGAGATATTTTTGGATATTCTTTCCTGCTTTGTCAAAGATTAATTGACCAGAAAACTGTGGGTTTATTTCTGGATATTCTATTCTGTTCCATTCATCTGTATGTCTATTTTTGTGCCAGTCCACACTGTTTTCATTACTACAGCTTTGTAGTGTAACTTGAAGTCTGGAATTGTGATGACTCCAGTTTTGCTTTTCTTTTTCAAGTTTGTTTTGGCGATTTGGGATCTTTTGCAATTCCATAAATATTTTAGGACTGTTTGTTCTAATTCTGTGAAAAATGCTGTTGGTAATTTGATAGGGATTGCATTAAATGTGTAGATTTCTTTGAGTATTATACATATTTTAGTATTTGTTAAATAGAATATTTGTTCTTCCAGTCCATAAGCATGGAATGTCTTTCCATTTCATTGTGTCATCTTCAATTTCTTTTGTCAGTGTTTTAAAGTTTTCAGAGTATAGATCCTTCACCTCTCTGGTTAGGTTTATTCCTAGGTATCTTATTATTTTTGGTGCAATTACAAATGGGATTATTTTCTTAATTCCACTTTCTGCTGCTTCATTATTAGTGTACAGAAATGCAATAGATTTCTGCACACTGATTTTGAATTCTACAACTTTACTGAATTCATTTTTTCAGTTCTAGCCTTTGTGTGTGTGTGTGTGTGTGTGTGTGTGTGTGTGTGTGTGTGGAGTCTTTCAGGTTTTCTCTGTATAGTATCATATATATCATATCATATCTGCAAAGGATGAAAGTTATACTTCTTCCTTACTAATATGGATGTCTTTTATTTCTTTGTGTTATCTGATTGCTGTGTTTAGGACTTCTAGTACCATGCTGAATAAAAGTGGTGAGAGTGGACATCCTGGTCTTGTTCCTGACCTTATAGGATAGGCTCTTTTTTCCCCATTGGGGGTGATGTTAGCTATAGGTTTTTCACATAAAGCCTTTATTTAGTTGACGTATGTTCCTCTAAACTGAGTTTGTTAAAGGTTTTTATTATGAATCAATGTTGTACTTTGTCAAATGCTTTTCCTCCATCTCTTGAAATGATCATATGTGATGTATCACGCTGACTGAATATTGAACACTTGCAACCAGAGAATAAATCCCACTTGACCATGAGAATGATTTTTTTTACTGTATTGTTGGAATCAGTTTGTTAGTATTTTGTTGAGGAGTTTTGCATCTATGTTTCATCAGAGATACTGGCCTGTTGGTCTCTTTTTTAGTGGTGTCTTTATCTGGTTTTGGTATCAGGATAATGCTGGCACCATAGAATGAATTTGGCAGTTTTATTTCCCTCTCTATTTTTTGCAATACTTTGGGAAGAGTAGGTATTAACTCTTTAAATGTTTGGTAGATTTCACCTGTGAAGCCATCTGATCCTGGACTTTTGTTTGTTGGGAGTTTTTTGATTACTGATGCAACTTTTTTGTTGGTTATCAGTCTGCTCAAATTTCTTTATTTCCTCCTGTTTCAATTTTGGCAGGTTACATGTTTCTAGGAATTTATCCATCTTTCCTAGGTTGTTCAATTAATTGATATATAGTTTTTCATAATATTCTCTTATAGTTGCTCACATTTCTGTGGTGTTGGTTGTTATTTCTCCCCTCTCACTTCTGGTTTTATTTATGTGGGTCCTTTGTCTTTTTTTCCTTCATAAGTCTGGCTAGAGGTTCATCAATTTTATTCATTTTTTTTTCTTCAAAGAACCACCTCCTGGTTTCAGTGATTTTTTTTTTAGCTCTATTATCATTTATTTCTGCTCTAATCTTTATTATTTCCTTCCTTCTGCTGGTTTTAAGTTTTGTTTGTTCTTTTTCTGGTTCCTTTGTTGTAAGGTTAGGTTGTTTATTTGAGATTCTTCTTGATTCCTGAGGTAGGCCTGAATTGCTATAAACTTCCCTCTTAGAACCACTTTGCTGCATCACAAAGGTTTTGAACTGTTATGTTTTCATTTTCATTTGTTTACATGTACTTTTAAATTTCTTCTTTTATTTCCTGGTTGACCCATTCATTGTTTAGTAACATGTTATTTACCTTCATGTATTTGTGGTCTTTCCAGATTTTTTCTGGTGGCTGACTTCTAGTTTCATAGCATTGAGGTCAGAAAAGGTACATGGTATGACTTCATTCTTGTATTTTTTGAGGCTTGTTTTGTGGCCTAATATGTGATCTATTCTGGAGAATGTTTCATGTACACTTGAAAACAGTGTGTATTTTGCTGTTTTAGGATGGAATGTTCTAAATATATCTGTTAAATCTCTCTGGTTCAATGTGTCATTCAAAGCCATTGTTTCCTTGGTGATCTTCTGTTTAGACGATCTATCCTTTGATGGACTAATTGTTCTAGTATCAATTAGTTCCTTATGCTTGCTATTAACTACTTCATGTATTTGGGTGTTCCCATGTTGGTTGCATAAATATTTACAATAGTCATATCCTCTTGTTGGACTATGTCCTTTATTATTATGTAAGTATCCTTCTTTGTCTCGTTAATCTTTGTTCTAAAGTCAGTTTTGTTCAATATACGTATTGCTACCCCAGTTTTCTTTTGACATAACATCCATTTGTATGATAGATGTTTCTCCAACACTTTCAACCTGCAGAGGTCTCTAGGTCTCAAATGAGACTCTTGTAGAATGCCATTGCAATTTCAATAGTGACTGCATTGAAGCTGGAGATTGCTTGGGTAGCATGGAAATTTTAACAATATTAATTCTTCCAATCCAGGAGCATGACATATCTTTCCACTTATTTGTGTTATCTTCAATTTCTTTCATCCACGTCAGTTTTCAGAGTACAAGTCCCACCTCATTGGTTAAATTTATTCCTAGGTATTTTACTCTTTTGATGCCATTGTACATGGGATGGTTTTCTTAATTTCTCTGATAGTTGTTATTACTGTATAGATATCCAACAGGTTTCTGTATCCAACAGGTTTCTATATATTAATTTTGTATATTGCAACTTTACTGAATTCATTTATTCTAATAGTTTTTTGGTGGATTCTTTAGGATTTTCAATGTATAGTATCATGTTATCTATAAATAGTGACAGTTTTACTTCTTCCTTATCAATCTGGATGCCTTTTATTTCTTTTTCTTGTCTGATTGCTGTGGCTGGGACTTGGAATACTATGTTTAACAAAAGTGGTGAAAGAGGGCTTCTTTGTCTTGTTCCTGGTATTAGAGGAAAAGCTTTCAGCTTTTCTTTGTTAAGTATGATGTTAGCTGTGGTTTTGTCACTGGTAGCCTTTATTATATTAGGGCGTGTTCCATTTATACCCACTTTGTTGAGAGTTTTTATCATAAATGAATGTTGAATTTTGTCAAATGCTTTTCCTTGCATCTACTGAGATGATCATGTGATTTTTATCCTTCATTTAATAATGCAGTAAATTACACTGATTTGCAGATATGGAACCATTCTTGTATCCCTGGAATAAATCCCATGTGATCATGATGTATGGATTTCTCTAAATGTATTGTTAATTTTGGTTTGCTAATATTTTGTTCACAGTTGTCGCATCTATATTCATCATGGTTAATGGAAATAAGGCCCAATTTTTAACCAATGAAACTTCCTTAACTTTCCAGATAAGATCGATAGACTATAATTTATTGGATAGGCTAGTCAGTTGTTTTTAATGGAATGTGATTTTGTTTTAACAATTTCTTTACAGCCTACTACTTCTTAAAATAGTTGCCTGCACCCAAATAAAGGATTGAGAACAACCTATATTGGGGCGCCTGGGTGGCTCAGTTGGTTAAGCGTCTGCCTTCAGCTCAGGTCATGATCTCACCCTCCATGAGTTCGAGCCCCATGTCAGGCTCTGTGCTGACAGCTCAGAGCCTGGAGCCTGCTTCAGATTCTGTGTCTCCCTGTCTCTCTCTGCCCCTCCCCTGCTCATGCTCTGTCTCTCTGTGTCTCAAAAATAAATAAAAACATTAAAAAAAATTTTTTTAAAGAAAAAAACCTATATCATTAATTTACTATATATGGTGCAAATTATTGTTAGTAAAACTGCATTTTCTATCAAATATTTTATCTTAATTATAAAGTGGTTAGAATAAAATGAAAAATACAGTGTTAAGAAATAAACTGAACCAAAATTAATCACACTACGACATGTCAAACTAGTGTCTTACACAGAAGAAGAATAATGTATCTATTTGATTTAAATGTCTTTTGTATGATCTTTCTGTATCACTAGTTATTCACATAGCCTTTGGGGAGGTATACAGGGAATTGTACTATTTTAAAATGTCTCCAATTTCATTTTATTGTGAATTTTTTATAGGAGGGGCAGCAGTCTGAGGACAAAAATATGGGATAAAAAATATAAATTCCTTAGATATTTGTGCCTTTTGTAGATCCAACCTGAGAGAGAAAACTGAAAAATTTGATGAAAGGCAATTATAAGTTCAAAACAGTATTAAGTGATTACAGTGGTTACAGCTCAGTAGGACCATGCTAAATTTATTTAACCACCATCAATTATACGACAAACCAGATGGTGTATCGGTCATAGCATGAATTTGGCATTATGGTGGAAAACAGAAATAAAATGTTGGCCCTAGTTTAATCTGTGTAACTAGTATGTATGGTTAATCATTCTGACCCCCACAAGAAAAATTCTAGAAAACACAATGAAATAAAGCAATATATAATTTTTTGGAGGCAAAAAATGAATTCTTAAGAACATGAAGGCTTATAATTATTAGGCTGTCGGATACCTCAGAACATATATCACATTAAACTTACTCTTTGTTCCTTTTCCTTTTCTTCTTCCATAGTTTGAAATGCAAGGACATGTGCTTCTTTCAAAGATTTATGTCTCTGTTGATGTTGTTCCTCTAATTCTTCAAGCTCTTGTGTAAGTCGTTGTCGCTCTTGTGTGAACTGGGCTTGCAGTTGTTGCAAAGAAGTCTGAGACTGGGAAAGCTGCATCTCCAGATTCTGTTTCAGCAAGGAAATCTATGCCACAGAATGGTACACAATGAAGAATAAATACAAGGCATACTTCACAACAAATTTCCAATCTAAGGGAAAAAAGCATTTCCAAGATATTAACTAAAGTAAAATAACTGCCTTAAGTATCCACTTAAAATGTTTTGCAATATATTATAAGTATTTAATATTTAGGTATCACCACTTGTAATTCTATTTATAATATCCTAAAAATAGACAGTTTTATTGGTATTTAGTTTGTGGACTAAAGACCACCCGACATTTAGAAATACAGTGAACACCTGTGTTATAGTGCTATGAAAATTCATAATATGAAATAAAAACAGGACAACTAATGTTAATGTATTTATTAGGTTACAGTCCTTCAAGGAAATAGTATAAATAGTTAAATTGCTGATTTGTGAGGTGGTAGAATTGAGTAGTTAAGAATGGGGGCTCTGAGTTAAAATCCTAGCTCTGCCACTTATTAGACCAATACCTCACCAGGCCGTGTGAGCTGAAGTGTGTTACTACACATTAGTGTAGTGTTCATTTAGAACAGCCCCTGGCATGTAATAAGTGCTCAATAAATGGTTTTTGAGGATTTTTTGAGGATTTAAAAAATTACTCTTTATAAAAGATTTTTCCATTTATGGTTTAGAATCCTTATGTAAAAAAAAAAGATGTTCACTTTTGAATTTTAATTCAAACAATTTGTAAACTTCAAGCTTTTTAAAACCACAAACATCCCACAGTCCTCTGTTTATATCCTCACAATGTCAGGTACTTTTCTTTACCGATGGAAAACTGATTTGTCACTCCTTTTGAAACAGACATCACCCTTAATGTCTGCATTGCTTCTGAGTCCCTTTTAAAGAATAAAAGCACAAACGCATGTATACGTATATATACATATGTCATTTGTTTGATATAACCATTTAATTTGATCTATTTCTCTTCTCATACACAGGAAAATCTAACTTGGAACTAGATAACTCAACCATATTGTAATAGAAGTTTGAAGCTAAGGAACATAGGAGAACCAGACAAAAAGTTGTCAATTGTATTCCATTAATTTAAGATGCTATATGTGTTTATATACAAGTAAAACAGTTTCTGTGGCCAAGAAGACTAAGGGAGAGAGGAAAGTGAGTTTTGTAAATGGGATAAGATATTCTTTTGACTGATGAAAGGCAGGTATAGGATGCCTCACATGTCTCACAAAGGAAAAGGGACCTGGGAAAGAAAAAGGGTGGAGAATCATCAGAGATGCAAAAAATAAGGAGAATGTTACAATAGCAGCTAAGGACATACTTGTAGAGTAGGAAGACTAAGACAAATTATACCATGTGACTTCTCACCATTTTATACAAAGAAAATCAGGATGAAATGAATGTTAAGGACAGTCCAGAAAGAAAAAGTACATTACAAAAGGGTAAAATGTGTTGTTTGTGAAAACTAATGTGTAATTGGTAGTCATTTTCTTCCCAGCTAGCTGGCCCTTGAAACAGAAAAGGCACCTACCTGCCCACTCTCTTCCCAAGTTCAACCTTTGTCTCATACCCAGCATGGGGACCCATGTGACACCCTTGTCTCTAGTGATAACTTATTAGAACATATATGGAAATGTTAGGAAAAGACCATGTTACATGTAGAATAATGATTGATATTTTCAAAGTGATTAACTGACCCCTGGCCAAGTAAGGACCAGTGAACAAACTGCTCACTAAGCTATCTGCCCTCGTATGCATCTGCATACACTCAAAGAAAGGGGGCATGTTTTTCAAACTTGCACACAGGTACCATATGGACTAGTAGTAGCCATGGGTCCAGTCCTTTAATTAAGTGTGCACTTAGATTAGTAAGAAGCCAATCAGTTCATAGCAGTGCATCTTATTTTCTGCAATACTCACTTCAAAAATTCAGTGCATCAAAAAGAGCTCTCCCATATGTTAATTGGACTACAGTGGACTCACATTTTAACTATTTAAGGATGAAACTTATGAAGAAATAGAGTATTTAAAATGATAAACCACAGTAATAGAACAGTAACATATTTAAAATCTAAGGACACTTTTGGGGCACATGGGTGGCTCAGTCAGTTAAGCATCCGACTCTTGATTCTGATTCAGGTCATGATCTCGCAGTTCCTGAGTTTGAGGCCCATGTTGGGCTCTGTGCTGTGTAGAGCCTGCTTGGAAGTCTGTCTCCCTCTCTCTCTTGCTCTCAAAAATAAATAAACTTTAAAAAAAATTATAAAAGAAAAAAAATCTAAGGACACTTTCAAACCTCTCTAGCTTAAATGAAATACATCTAAATATTTTACAAAATAATATAGTTTACCTTGAAAAAATTCCAAAGTATTATTTTTCATTTTGGGATATAAGATCAATTTTTGTTATCTATATTCAATAAAATATAAAGAATATGCAAAAAAGACATTATCATGCAATTTAGTGTTCAAATATACTTAGATATTCTGTATTCTTAACTTTAAAAGCACACCAAAATAATGTTAAGGCTATATAAAATCTCTAGATTCATGCTCAATACCATAAGATGAATTATATGCAGAAAGCCTTTATCATGCAACGCAGCATCAAAACTTATTTCGCTCATTTTATAAATAAGTTAGTAGCATTGCATTAAATTATCAGCCTTTATTCAATGTGACAGTTACATGGCACTTTAAAACACAGAAATAATGAGCAAAGCAACGTAAAATGAACTAATTTTTTATGTATAGCTGTAACTTAAACAGCTGAGTATATTTTATGAAAATACATAATTAATATAAAACTTCATTAATTCAAAATAAAAGAGAACAAAGACTTCACATCAAATAGTATAGGCAATCTTTATCAGTACTTTTATTACAGAATTATAGAAAGCCATTTCTCATAAATGAATGAGAATGGTTGTTCAAATTATATATTCAAAGTATCTAGTTATGTGGTATTAGTTTATTTACATGTGTTATAATTTTAAATTTTAATGCTTTTTGCTTTGTTGGTTTTAAATAAACCAAAAGAATCCTTATTTCAGAAAAGAATTTTAATAATTTAAAAAATTCTTACCACAGGAGTTGGATATGAATTATATAGTATATTCTATTGATTAATAGCTACGAGATATTTTGCAAACAGTTTTAAAGGCCAATAGAAATTGCTACCCTCGGACCTCTACCACTTAAAACGCTGATATATTTTCAAATATAAAGTGTTGTAAACTTTTCAAAAAGACTAAAATTAAAAACATATGGATACATTTTTCTGGAGAATGGAAAGTTTTATCTATTTCCTAGGGGCAATTTCACAAGGATTCTGTACCTTCACAATGGTGTATGAAAAAACACCCTCAAAATAGAAAATGAATCAAATCTGAAGTACTGGATGTGATAGGATGTCAACATGGAATATGGAATTATGTTAGGCCAAAATACTTAACAATTTTGACAAGAAAAGTCAACACAAATTATAAGAAAGTCTAAACCATATGATATCAGTTCAATACTTTCAAATATATAAAGCAGCATTAAAAACTGCTAACACAGGATTAGAGAAAACTTATTACTATATCAACAACTTCTATAAATGTTCATGTAAAACATCTGAAGGTCCCTGAATATTTTAGCTCCTTTTTTTGTTTGTTTGTTTTTAACCACTAATTTGCTATTTTTGAAGAGTCTAGCTAAAAAAGTAAATTTAAGCTTAGGAAAATTATGACCATTCTAATAAAATTCTCAATTGTTCATAATTTCTTGGTATTTTTCTAAGAAGACCTATAAACTGAATTTATCAATTAAGAACCCCAAAAATGCCTACTTAATGTCCTTAAGATATTTCTGCAGTATGTTCCCAATCACTCTTTCATTCTTAGTTGAAAGAAAGTAGACAGCTTTTATAAAGGACAAAGGTCTCAATAACCACTTGTCTTTTAGAACAAGACAGTATATAGCAGACAACTGTTTGCATGGAAGGCTGGGCAAGAATGTGTGGAGGGGGTGGGTAGTTGCTCATTCTGCTGAACAACACTGACACGGTCATGTTTTGTTTGGATGAGGACAACTTAGAAGAGCTGATCCTCAATGACTGATGTTACCAAAGGGAATTAATGGGGATTTCATTGTGTCACCAACTCCTTTTACCTTTTATATGGATGAATCAAGGCATTCTCATTCTAGTTACTAATTGATTTAACTTCAATTTAAAGTTTTTCCATTTATAACTATTTAAGTAAAGATGACTATGTTGTCACAAGTATTCTGAAGTACAATTCTGACAATAATCTTACCTTATTTGGGTTCTTATCTCTATCCCAATCAGTATATTTGTCAAAAAGACTGGATTAATATAGTGATCATGCCCAAATCCTTACTAGGTTATATGTGAATTTCTAACTGTAGTCTTATTTCACCAACATTGGGATAAATATCTTTGTTGCTTATTTTTAAATACATTTTTTAGTGGCACTTAGGTAGCTCAGTCGGTTAAGCATCTGACTAAGGCTCAGATCATGATCTCACAGCAGGTGAGTTCAAGCCCTGTGTTGGGCTCTGTGCTGACAGCTCAGAGCCTGGAGCCTGCTTCAGATTCTGTGTCTCTGCCCCTCCTGTGCTCATGCTGTCTCTTTCTTTCTCAAAAATAAATAAACATTAAAAAATTTTTAAAAATATATTTTAAAAATGATGTTCAATGTATTCATGTATTTCTAATTATGTTTTAGGTAGAAAGCAAAGTTTAATTTTTTTAACTTTCTATAATTTATTTATTTTTTATAATTTATATCCAAGTTAGTTAGCACATGGTGCAATGATGATTTCAGGAGTAGATTACTTAAGCCCCTTACTCATTTAGCCCATCCCCCTCCCACATCCTCTCCAGCAAACCTCTGTTTGTTCTCTATATTTAAGAGTCTCTTCTGTTTTGTCCCCCTCCCTGTTTTTATGTTATTTTTGCTTCCCTTCATGTTCATGTCTTTTGTATCTTAAAGTCCTCATATGAGTGAAATCATATGATATTTGTCTTTCTCTAATTTCGCTTAGCGTAATACCCTCAAGTTCCATCCCTGTAGTTGCAAATGGCAAGATTTCATTCTTTTTGATTGCCGAGTAATACTCCATTGTATGTATATACCACATCTTCTTTATCCATTCATCCATCAATGGACATTTGGGCTCTTTCCATAGGCAAAGTTTAATTTTAAAGGTAGATAAAGTTGTCTTTTCTTGCATAGTAGAAATAATTTAGAAAGGTATGAGGAAATAGTTTCACTCCAGAAGTATCAAAATTTTATAGGACATCTCTAGACTCAAGCTTTGAGTCCTCTAGGACAGGAGTTGCCAAACTGCAGCCTGTTGTAAATTAAGTTTTACTAGAACATGGCCACACAGATTTGTTCACATATTGTTATGGCCACTTTCATCCTACAACAGCAACAGAGTCAAGTAGCTACCAGAAAAACTGCAGGGCCTACAAGGCCAAAAGTATTTACCATCTGGTGCTTTATAGAAAAAGTTGGTGAACCTCTGGCCTAGGATATCAAAAAAATATTCAAAGATCTTCAGCTCTGTTTTTTTTAAAGAACAATGTTGGGAACGGTAAACATAAATTTCATTTTTTCTTTTCATATTATATATGAAAATTTTTTAAAGAGGTGTTTATATTGGAATATTACTTTGAAGCTTAATTTCTGCATATTTAAGTAAAAACAATAGCTTTGGCAATTCCTAGGAAAGGGACTTACTTCATTTCACTTAAATCTTTTCATAATTACAACATCAAAATATAAAATATGTCCTGAATCTCATGAACCTTCACAATTAACACCTGTTAATTGATATTACTTTTTCAAAAAATAAACTAGTTTACCAAAAGAAAAAATATA
This sequence comes from Prionailurus bengalensis, assembly GCF_016509475.1. Classification (NCBI taxonomy): domain Eukaryota; kingdom Metazoa; phylum Chordata; class Mammalia; order Carnivora; family Felidae; genus Prionailurus; species Prionailurus bengalensis. Next base: position 107,301,134 of record NC_057349.1, read on the forward strand.
TTTACACTTATTTCCATTGTTTTGACAGTCAAGTAGTTAACAGTTTTCAAAAATATTTTTCAGAGTAATTTAAATAATGAATTCTATGTTTGAAAGGTAAAATCTTGCTTGGCTTTGTAATAAAAATTTGCTTATTAATACAATGTGGTAGAGGTATGCACATACACAAACAAATGGCTGAAAGTTAGAAGCTTTTGTTACCCATATACGAAACATAACTTATTGAATACCGAAGTGTATTTTTTATATTGTAAGTTAAAGCTGTAAAGCAGTGATGATATTTATGCAAAATCAAAAGTGCAACATGCCCTTGTGTACAAATTGTAAGTGCCGTTCACTTACATTGTTGATAGATTTATGCAAAGCTTCACCCAGAGAGTGCCGCTAGGAAGAAAAGATCAAAGGAATAAAGGGAAACATTCAGAAATCAACTAAGTGAAAGAAAGAGGAATATAAAAGGGAGAGTAAAACACAGAACATTAGTTATAATATGCTCAAGAAAAATAAGTTGAAAACAGTTTTTCAGAAAGGAATTAGACCAAAAAAATTAAGACACACAATCTAAATTATCTGTAGTCCCTTAAGACAGTATCTGATGCTTGTGGGATGGCAGACTTACCTATGCAAAATACTGAAGGCCAGTACATATAAATCAGAATTCAGTTGGAAAGATAATGGTTATTGAAGGACGTAGAAGAAATCTTACTGTTCTAAATTCCTCCCAGAAATCTACAATATAAAATGCTTCAAAGCATTATACTCAGTACTGATATAAGCTCATGAAAGACTTCTCAAGAGAAATGAGCAGATGAGAACTGAAACACTAACTTGATTGACTATATAATTTGGGGGCCAAAAATAAATATGAGATAATCATTAAAAATGTGAACATTTACTAATAATCTGATTTTATATTTAGGGGAAAGAAAGAAGAGATGCTTTTATATCTCTTCAGTCCTATTTTCTAGGATATATTTGGCAAAATTATTTATGATCTGGGTTCATTTTTCAGAAGTTCATTGAAATTTTCAGTGATATAAAACAACTGGAAATACCCACACCCTCTCTTTCCCCAAATATGAGAGAAAATGTGATTTCATTTTTAATTGCCTCATTTTTTTTTTTGCTTTCTAAAAATACAAAATAGTATTTTAAATTTATATTAGTAATTTAAATAAGTGCCTGTGGAATACTTTCTACTTTGGACACTATAATTAAATTTTCAGACAGAAAATAATTCTCTCTTTCATAATGTGATTATTCCTTGGTGTGTCATAAGCTAAAACTAGTTTTTATTTGGTAAAAAATTTATTTAGACTAATATAAGATACAGTTTAAGATACAAATATATCAGAGTTATAAAAATAAGCTGAGAAAAAAAAGATTAATTTCTATTTAGTTATTCCATAACTGATCAATTTAAAGTTTCTCATTGATTTAATACATAAAATTACATACAGAATACATAATATACATAATATATATTTTGTAAATGCATATATACTTTTTCTTTTATATACATGTCATATTAATTTTATTTACTTTTTCTTCATGCTTTCTCATACTCAATATTCTTTATATACTAAAAAGACACTTCTCCAGACTTTACAAAATTTACAAAAAGCTAAGGGACTTTTAATTGTTTTTCTTGTTTGTTTTACTTCTTTTATTTCTCAGAAGTGATGTTCTAGTACTAGAAGTTAACCTAAAATGTATGGCATTTACTTAGGAAGTAGATTTGATTTTTCATTCTTTAAGATATCATCAGACAAAAATATGTATGTTATTTAGGATTCCTGAACTAATTGATAAGCTAGGCTAACACAACATATCAAAATGGCATGCCAGGTCTTCCCTTAGGAATTCTAGACTTTAGATTCTGTACAACAGAAGTGTATTTGAACACTTGGAATCTAAACTCACATGGGTACTGCCTCTGTCAACACACTGTTACAGGCCATGGAAATATCTAAACCAAAAGATATGGTCCTTGAGCTGTGACCTGGGGTGACTTACATCACAGACTTGTCTGCAGCAATGGGGAAACGCACTAGTGCTATTGGGTCACAATACCCTAATTGGTTAATACATAAATGAAGTAAGATTAGTTTTTCAACTAAAAAATCTTTATTGGGGTACTATTAAATTCTAGGAAATAATCTTAAGTACAGAGTGATATAGAGAGTTGAATAAGACCATAAAACAAACATACAAAAAACAAATTCAAAAATAAGAAGTTGATGACATTGTAGTATTCTACAATAAAAAAAAAAAAAAAGATTGCTGTGATAGGAAATGACTGGAAGTGATATTGGGTAGATGGTAAGGAAAGATCTTTTGAAAGAAGTGAAATTTGAACTTGAAATCAATGAAAAAGCCAGCCACAAAATGAGATAACTGATCCTGGGAAAAGTGTGTCCAGGCAAATGGATTAGCTAGCACAAAGAGCCTGAGGTGGAAGTGAGTTGTGAGTGACTGGATGTACATGTGTATATGATATGTGTGCTGGGGGGAAGGTTTGTGAGGATGACAAAAGATGGGTGATTTTTCAGGGGCCAGATGTCTTAGGGTCTTATAGGACAATAAAGGAGTCAGAATAAGAGCCTTAATTCAATGAAGCGCCTCGAGAGAATTTTAAGGAGGGGAATGACAAGATCTGATTACATTATAAAAGACTGCTTTGAGTACTTCTGAAGAAAAGTGACATTGGGGAGGCTGGATAGGAAGCTTGGCGCAGTATTTACTAGGGTAGATAAAAGCTGATGGTATGTTTTAGAGGTGGAATAAATAGGATTGACAGATTGCATGAGAGATAAAGGAAAGAGAAATCAAGGATGACTCTTCGGTTTCTGTTCTGAGCCACAAGCAGTGCCAAGAAATGAAGATGATGGGTTGGCAGACGGAGATTGGGAATCAGTATTTCTGAGTCAGGCACGTGAAATTTGAGATGCCAATTATCCAATCAAATGATTTTGAGTTCAGGTGAAGATATCAAGGCTAGAGATTTAACTTTGGAAGTCACTGACACATAGATGGTATTTATGCCATAACACAGATGAGATTCCCCAAGTAAATGTCTGCTTGAAAGAATATTGGATGAACTAAAAGTCTGTATGCAAAGATGTTACTCAGCAAGCATTCTATATAAGCAAGATCCATGTTGATAAAAACTGATGCCCTATATAATAGTTCATTTGTTTTAAAACAACTTAAGCTTCTTGTTAGTTTTTGAGATGAGTAAAAAGGGCCTCAGGACATCCTCTTCCACTGATAGCACTCTGATTTCTCAACATCGAAAGCCTACTGAATGTGTCTCAGAATTTCTTTTCTTGAAAGATGAATATAATCAGACTTTCAGATAAGTGAGAAAGAAAACAAAAAGTTGCTGTGCTTAATAAGAAATTTAGAGCTTTGTATGTAAGAAACTATGCTCTTAGGAATCATCACATTTATTCTAAACCTGAGTTTATTCATTTAGAAAATAGCACAAGGTTTTACATGTTTGCAATTTGTAAACATATTGGTATATAAATATTAAAATCCACTGAATTACAGGCTTTTGGAGGACAATGACTGTCTTATTCACAGTTTGTATCCAAAGTGCCTAAAGGTATGTGGCAAAATGTAAATGGATCAATGAATGCTTATTTCAAGACTGAATGATATGGAATTTTATTATTTAGTTTTTGCTACTCTCTACCTTACTTTTCCTTTCCCCCATAATAACATAAGCAGTAAAAAGAAAGCTTCAAAGTTAAAAAGAAAAAAGTTATTTAGAAAAAATACATACATCCAAATCATGCAAAAATCCTGTTGACAGAGGCCAAAAGATTCTAAGACTTCGAAACGAATCCTCTCACAGAAATGAACTAGTGAGTATACCAAATATACTATTTCCTCAAAATATTGATCAAAACAAAGACCGACAAGAGGGAACGATATTTGTTGAATGGCACCTAACTTGTCCCACTGTATTCTATTCTCCATTCTGCAGAATTTTGAAATTATAATACTTGAATATTTCATACTCCTGATTAAAATCTTCCAACAGCTCCTCATCGCTCTTTAGATAAACTCCCAGCCTTGGGGATCACAAGACCCCAAGTGATCCAACCCTGCTTACCTCCCCAGCTTCCTGACTCTCTACTCTCCAGAGCAAAGGTGTTTGGGGGCTGCCTGAGGGCCTTTGCACATATGTCCCCTTCTGCTTAGGATGCTGTTCTTTTCCTCTTTCCCTGATTCCTGCCTCTCTTCCAGGTCTTATGTAAAGGATCCTATAGGCAAATAAACCTTCCCCAAGTTTCCAGACTATGTTAGGTTCCCATGGTACACATGTTGTATACTACAGTTATAATGAGTTAATGTATCCAACTGTTATTTCTATTTTCCTTCCTTTCTAGATTATACGCATTGGGAAGGCAGAGATTATTATGACTCCATTATGGGTCTAGCACACTACATGGTGTTATCAGCACTAAATTTTTGACAGATGTCAAAATGTCATCAAATGTCGACAGAATAAAATTCTCATTACTAAAACAAGAAACGTCATTTATCAAATTTTTGATTTCCTTGAAACAGTAGGTACAATGATCTTACACTGCAATTCAAGTAAAATACGTTAAAGCCTAATGAAATGTTCCAAAATTCAATATTTAATATATAATATGGTAATTTTTTAAAGCAAATTATGTAAAGTCCTTTTCTAATATTAATTTCAAGTTTTACTAATATCTACAGAAAAGCAACCAACAAACTTAAGTTTTAAGAGTGAAAATCACAACTTTAATAATTATCCTCGGGGTTGCCTGGGTGACTCAGTCGGTTAAGCATCCAACTTCGGCTCAGGTCATAATTTTGTGGTTCACAAGTTCGAGCCCCTCATCAGGCTCTGCGCTGTCAGCTCAGAGCCTGGAGCCTGCTTCAGATTCTGTGTCTCCCTCTCTCTCTGCCCCTCCCTTGCTCGTGCTCTTTCTCTCTCAAAAAAAAAAAAAAAAAAAAAAAAATTAAAAAAAATAATTCTCCTAAAGCAAAATATTGAAGAAAAATTCATGAACAATTGTTCAGTATTTAAACTAAAGTAGTAATAACAGACACACAATAAATGAAATTAGAGACAAGCTAATGTTAGATAATTCTTAACACTTTCCTCAGAGATTATCTTAAATAACTGTATAATCATATACCCATTGAAATTTTTCAGATCCAAAATGCTTTTTTTTAGTACCTTGTCATATGAAATAGAAATATATTAAGTTGATTTGTTACTACAGTGCTATCTCAATGTTCGTAAGTATTTTTCAGATGTGTTCTGGGTCCTGCTACCTCTGAAAGAGGCACAAACTGCTCTGCATTTCATCAAAGGTCTTACTATAGTATTTTGCAGAACTTATATATGCTTAGTACACATTAATCACTACCCAGTATTTTAAGCATCTCTTTTTAAAGCCAGGTGTAGGCATCATTGTTCCATCTCTTCAGTCTCTTCTCCTAAAGGTACCAATTTAAGAACTGGATAAACTTCTAAAAAGGGAGGTTTGGGTAGGGAAAAGAAAATGAAACATTTTTAGATTTGTGAATTAATTCAGAAAACAATTTAGTACTATTTATCTTGGAAAAAAAATCTCAAGATGAAGAACACTAACAACTTAAGTCTGATAAAAGAGGATATAATATAGTTAAAATAATGTCATTATTATTTTTTTTTTTTAAAGAAAGAGAGGGTGCAAGTGAGCAACAGGCAAAGAGAGACAGAGTCCCACGAGGGGCAGAGAGAGAGAGAGAAGCAAGGCTCACCAAAGCAGGGCTTGTGTTCACCCACGGTGGGGCTTGAGCTCACCCTGTGTGGGACTTGAACTCACAAACCATGCGATCATAACCTGAGCCAGTCAGATGCTTAACTGACTAAGCCACCCAGGGGCTCCAACATCATAAATTTTTTTGACTGAAGAGAAATGAAGAACAAGCTTCCATATTTACTAAGGAAAAGACTGCATATTAACTTTGAAGCCAGGAACTAAAAGTATGGAAGATAATGGATGTTGGCTGGGTTTTGGTAGACTTTAACTCCATTGCACATTTTCTGAGAAAGCAAAATTGGGTCCTGCCTGCTATTCTCACTCTCTATTCTAGGTGGCTTTTCTCTATGTTTTATTACACTTCAGTCTTCTGCTTTTTCCTTTGACTTCCCTTTTCCTTACTCCAGTCATCTCTTCTCCCCGGGCTCAAGCTAGATCTCTGATGTTTTTCTAGATAGTTTCCTGCTCTCCTAATTTCTAGGGAGAGGGTTCAGAACCTTCAGGGTCAGCTTCATTGATGTCCTATCACTGCTCAGGGCTCTGTCAAGGTCTTTGAGCTAGCTGGGAAGAGATGATTATTCCAGCTCTCTTTCTAATCTCTACCTCAGAAACTACTTGTATCTGTTCTTCCATTAAAAGGCAGTATTGTTATTCTTTTAAAACAAACATAAGGGGCGCCTGGGTGGCTCAGTCGGTTAAGCATCTGACTTAGGCTCAGGTCATGATCTCGTGGTTTGAGTTTGAGCCCGACATTGGGCTCTGTGCTGACAACTGAGCCTAGAGCCTGCTTCGGATTCTCTCTCTCTCTCTCTCTCTCTCTCTGCCCCTCCCCTGCTAGCACTCTGTCTCTCCCTCTCTCTAAAAAATAAACATTAAAAAAATTAAAAAAACATAAAAACTGATGCAAATATAATCTTTTTTTCAGTAGGCAGAAATGCAATTTTTAAAGAGAATTCCTTCCTAATGTAAAACTTAATTTAAGAGTTAGGAGATGGAGCTAGCAAAATGAGCACTGAGCCAAATTTACTTTGAGTTTTTGATCTAAATAGTCTAGACCATTGCTGTCTAACAGCATTATAACTGAGAGCCATATGTGTAATTTTAAAAGTTTTCAGTAGCCAGAGGCACCTGGGTGGCTCAGTAAGTTAAGCATCTGACTTCAGCTCAGGTCATGATCTCACAGTTTGTGGGTTCAAGCCCTGGACTGGGCTCTGTGCTATCAGCAAGGAGCCTGCCTTGGATCCTCTATCCCTCTCTCTGTCCCTCCCTTGTTCTCATGCCCTCTCTCAAAAACAAACAAATAAATGTTAAAAAATTAAATTTTCTTATAAAAAACAAAGTTTTCAGTAGCCATATTTTTAAAAAGGTTAGAATTATTTCAGGGTGCCTTGGTGGCTTAGTGTGTTAAGTGTCCAACTTCGACTCAGGTCATGATCTCATAGTTCATGGGTTCGAGCCTTGCATCAGGCTCTGTGCTGGCAGGTGGAGCCTGCTTGGGATTCTCTCTCTACCTCTCTCTGCCCCCCACCCTCCAGCTAATGCTCTCTCTCTCTCTCAAATAAATAAACAAATTAATTAATTAATTAACAAATTAATTAATTAATTAATATCAGCACACAGTCTGCAACAGCCATAGGAAGCTGGCTTCTCAGTTGTTCTTGATCAACAGCACTTTTTTTTTTGAAATATTAAAAAAAATTTTTTTTTAATGTTTATTTTTGGGAGAGGGAGAGAGACAGAGTGTGAAGGGGAGAGGGGCAGAGAGAGAGAGGGAGACACAGAATCCAAAGCAGGCTCCAGGCTCCATGCTGTCAGCATGTAGCCCGATGCGGGGCTCAAACTTAGGAACCACAAGATCATGACATGAGCCAAGTCGGATGCTTAACCGACTGAGCCACCCAAGTGTCCCCAGCACTTATTTTAATGCTCTACTTCTCATTCATGTCATTGATCTTTCCAATTGAGTGTGAAGAATTCCAAAATTTCCTCTGATGGTAGAATCACTACATCTAAAACCGAACTGACCATCTCATCATCCCCCTTCTCCCCAGTTAAGGAGCTCATGACTTCCCTCTCTCAGATGATGCTTTTCCTTTTGATTATTCTGGCTTCAAATTTAGTCAACTTTAACATTTATTTCTCCTTTACCAAAGTATTCCATCAAATTACCTGATTTTTTTCTTTATAGTTTCCCTTGTGTTCTCAATGAAATAAACTTAATTCAGGTCCTAAATGGGTAGAATTATTTGTACTTCATATGTTTGACAAACGCCTCTTCAGTAGCCGTGTCTGTTTTTGTTCACTACATCAAACAACTATCAAGTGCTTGCTATATGCCAGGGAATTTAAGCATCTGGGTGTGCAACAGTGAATAGCACAGATAAAGGCCCAGCTCTCATGGAACTACATTCTAACAGTGTAAATAATATGATGCTATACAGTAATAAATGTTTTGAAGAAACACAAAGCAGAATAGGAAGACACAGAGTGATGGAGGATGCTATTTTAGAGAAAGTGGCTAAGGAAGATCTTTTTGAAGAGTTAAGATTGAGCAGAGAATTGAACAAAGTGAAAGAAAGCCATAAAGATCTAGGGAAAATGGGTTCCATGTGGAGGCAGGTGCAAAGGCCCTGAGATGGAGTAAGCTTGGTGTGTGTGTGTGTGTGTGTGTGTGTTCCAGGAATTCCAAGTCTTCCAGCAGGACTGCAGAAAAGGAAGGGAAGGAGTGGCAGGAGATGATGTTGGTAGGGGACAAATCATAAGGCTACTACAGGCCACAGTAAAAGTGTGGATTATAATCTGATGGTGGAAAGTGTGAAGCAAGAGAGTAACATGATCCAACTTAACATTTTAAAAGCATCACTCTGGCTGGTTGGGAAATAATATGTAGGCAGACAAGAGAAACAGCAGGAAGACCAAGTGCAGATTCCATTTGCAGTGTAGGAGAGAACTGCAAGTGGCCTGGACTAGCTGGTAGGGGAGGGAATGCTGGGAAATGATCAGATCCTAGGTGTACTTTGAAGGGAGAGCAGCAGGAAATGCTGATGAATTGATTGAGGGCACAGCACGAGGAGTCAGAGATGGCTGAGCAGTGAATGGACAGCACAGTCTAGGAGGAGGAGTCTGGTTTCTGTTGAGGGGTGATGGTTGGGTGCATCATGTGTATTCAAGAGTTCTGTTTCAGACACTGTAGGTTATTGAGATGTCTCCATTTCATCCTCACTTCAAAATCACAACCACATTAAGCTTCCTAAAATGAAATTTTCAACATGGTACTCTCCTATCCATAAACCTTTGACAGAATCCCATAGCTTACTGAGTGAACTCTGAACTCCTATGCTTGGAAGTCAAAATTTTTCACAATGACCTCTCTCCCCAGCTGTCCACACCTCATTTTTCTGTACTCCTTATACATTGTGCTTGGGAAATAATAGTATATTCAATAAAACATAGAATGAGTAAAAATATTTGTGTTCATCCTTTACCGTATTTGAAAGTCACACTAAAGCTGACCTCTTTAATGAAAATTTTCCCAATCACTTTGGCTATGTCACTCTTTCTCTACTCCATATTCCCACCAAGCAGTAAGCTGATAAGGATGTAGGCTCTCTGAAAAATAAAGCCCTGATATGTAGCACATGCTGATATTTGTGGTGTAAATACTCCCAGCCACCAACATGTCCCAGAATATGGAGCTGAGAAGGCCTGTACACAATCACAACTATGTGAGCTGGTAGGAGCCAGACCCAGCATATCATTGCTCCTATAGTACAGACTCTCCAGACCATTTATAGTCAGTCACTCACTGCAGTGACTTTTACTGTAGGTATCTGTATACAAATCTTCCTCTATTAGACTGTAGATATGTGGAGGGTAAAAACTTTGTCATATACAATGGTGGCTATCACCAGCTAAATAACCTTGGGGCCTCAAAGTTCAAACTGGAGAGTCAGACCCAAACAACAAAGTTCCACAGTTCTATGTCTGAACAGTCCATGTCTCTCCCAAATTTCTCAGTCCACTGATCTGAATGAGAGAATTGGAATATAAAGTCATCAAGTTGGACCCCAAATAAAATCTGCCCTGAAAACAAGGTGAAATAAATATATCACATCTTAGGATCATAAATAGAAAAAATATGATCACAGATGACTCTATATAATTACTTTTCTTTACAGTTGAAGAGTAAATGTAGTTCTTTTATTTTAAAGGAATTTAAATGTACACACTGATTAGCCCAGGAAGCATACCTAGTTTTGGACTAAGGTGTAATCACTGGACAGAAAAAAGAACACCATGAAATATTAAAACTAAAAATATGAAATTAGAGCACAGAATAAAAATAATAGCTTTGAGAAATTTTGATAAAGTGAAAAACATCTGAAGAAAAGTGAAATTCTTAGGCCTTTCTTTACCCGTTTCTTGATAGATAAGTTTAAATCAAATTTAACTCTCAAGAGACTAAGTTCACAGGAAAGAAATTTCTTCTTTGCTCTAAGCAAAATGAAATACAGGTAAACCAAGGCACAAAGATAGACTTATTTTCAGTTCACTCAGAAATAGTTAAAATATGTGAAAACACAGATCCTCTGATACTTTTCATAATATATGTTTCTGCCTAAGGTCTGGCTGTTCCAATTCTGTTCCCCACTCTTACTCTTTAAATGTCACAAACCCCAAGGTGGGTCTGTTTTCCCTAAATGCAAAAGGTCCTGGCAGTGCTAGGGATAAGGGGATGAGTGAGGACTGCAGAGTGAAATGGCTGTAGGGCTCAGGGCTGGGGGTGGAAAGTATGAGGAACAGGGCTTGGTAGGATCAGGCAAGGGGAAAGCCGTAGAGCAGGTGTAGGGCACAGGCTCTAGGAATCCATCTAAAATAACCAACAGAACAAGATCCAAAGGGCCAAGAAGGAGGAAAAGGTTCTTTTGTCCATAACAAAGTTCCATTAAAAGCCTGCTGGTCCTGGGGCGCCTGGATGGCTCAGTCGTTAAGCATTACCACTCTTGGTTTCAGCTTAGGTCATGACCTCACACTCCATGGGATTGAGCCCTGGGTCCAGCTCTGTGCTGACAGGGTGGAGCCTGCTTGGGATTCAGTCTCCCTGCCCTGCCCCTGCACTCTCTCTCTCAAAATAAATAAATAAACTTAAAAGAAAAAAAACAACTTGCTGTTCCTGCTAGAAGTTTTTGTCCTCCCACATAGCTGGAAAAAGTGCAACTTTGATAGTATAATACCATTTTCACTTCAATGTAGAATCTTTTGTTCAATTGTTTTCTTAACTTTCTTCAGGCACAGAAGATCCTGAGCTGCAACAGCCATTTGCCAGTTTTACCTAGGGTAATGTGTATGCCCTTTGTATTTTAGAAGGGGGGAGAGGGGAAGACATTATAATTTTGGAAATGGACCGATGGCATAGAGCAGCACAGATCAGTTTCACCTTTGGAGGCAATTAATTCCTGGTTATATTGATATTTATGGTTAACCTGCTTTGAAAATTGATCAAAAAAATTCTTTCTGTAAAGCTGGCAAAAATTGGAGCCATTATGTAATAAATTATTTTATGATACACAGAACTAAAACCATATGCAAAGCATTATTTCCTTTCAGGGATAAACAACACAGACCAGATATCGGGGTGCGGGGAGGGGAGAAAAAAATGTCAGAGAAGCATGCATGAAATATGGTAATTATAAGAGAGATTATAGGAATAATAAAATAATAATAGAAAACAGGTGGGAGAAGTGGTAGGTCCTCTTTACAGTGCTAAACCCAGCCAAAAAATGTCTATTAGTCAATACTTTGTGATTGAAAAACAAGGCAGACTTTCAGTGGGGGGGTTATTTTTTATCATATATTTGAATTAATTGCATCTTTTTAAGTAGAGAACATCACAGAGGGGTAGTACCACTGTACCCAGAATCTGTCCTTCTAGGTCTCTAAATAGGAATGTAAAATAAGTGTACAGAAGGTAACCTAAGCACAATGCTAACTAACATGGTGCCCAACTTCTAGTGAGAGTTGTTTCCTTCTTATTTTTGTCTGAGTTTCAAAGGCACAAAAACTCATAAATATTCATGTATATACTCCCTTTTTAAAGTAACATTACTAATTATTATGAGAGAACAGACACAAATTGGCAGGCCCCAAGAACTCTTGAAAGATACTATATGTATGTACCTATGTAATAAATTATCTTACAGAAAGCCTTTCCTGTTTCTTGTGAAATTCATCATGATCACAAATAGAAAGATAATAGTAGATTTCTAGCACTAAATTATGGAGCTGCTTCTCGTCTAAGCTCTGCACTTGCTTATCAACTGGTGACTCATGCAGTCAGTCTTATTTAATAACTGGCTTTGCAGGAGAATGCTAAGAATTCATAGTTAGAAGTTGTATAAAATGAGTGAAAATGTGCACATTCGTTTAATTATAGTTAAAAATGGAAATAAGTGAGCCTGACATAAGAAGATAGATTTAGGAATATCACTACTTTTTGTTGATAACATTTTGAAGCATAACAGGCAATATCCTTTTAGTGAGAAAGAAGGAAATTGCTCACTTCTGGTATGGTTTTAGGCAATCAGGATGCATTTAATAAATTTTACCTTCCGGGACCCAAATGATATCTGATGGCTTAAAAAAAATTTTTATACTCTCAAAATATGGGTAACCTTCCCATTTAAAAATCCCTGATGTGTTCAGTTCAAATATTAAACCAAAAACATGTAAATTCTTTTCAGAATTTAGGGCTCCCGATGTAACATTATTTAACACAACATTTCACAAGTTAACAAATATGTCTCCTTGATTTTATACATTAAAAAATTTTTAAATTTGCCCTATAGAAAAAAACCAAAAATACAATGAAATTAACAAACAATATTTTACAATATTTCCCTAGCTAGGGAATGTCAAGGAAAATGAACTTCCATAATGTAGAGACTACTGATTACCTGGTTTAAGAGATCTTCTACTTTCTTCTGCCATGAATCCCTGGCTGCATTTTTCTCTCTCTCTTTTAATTGCAAAAGTTGCGACATTGCTGACTTCTTATCCTCTTCATGTTGTAGTCTTAACTCTTCACGAAGTTTAGAACACTCTTGTCTAAGATAAAACAAATACTTTTACTTTTTAAAGAGAATTATTCCTCTCAATAGCTATAATACAGTTGTTCGCAGGTTTTCTACATATTTAATTAATCCTCCTCAAAAGTCAACTCAGAATAAGAGTTACTAATGATTTTAGTCAGGTTTACAGGACTATACAGCAAGTTGGTAACTTACCCATGATCATTGATTTGTCAGTTAACAATGGCAGAACAGGTACTAGAATAAGATTTCTGACTTGAGGTTAGTATTTTACATTCAGGAAAATAAAATGAGAAAAAGTATTCAAGCAGAAAAAAAGAGTTTCAATTTCTCTGCATCTAATCATGAAAAAAATTCATTAAAAATACTGTCCCTATGATTTTAACAATAAGACAATGTAAGCCATATAACAGAAAAACATCTTTGCACATCGTATTTTTTTTTTTTTTGAGAGAGAAAGCGAGAGAGAGACAAAGCACAAGCAGGGGAGGGGTGGGGGGCAGACACAGAATCCGAAGCAGGCCCCAGGCTCCAAGCTGTCAGCACAGAGCCCGACGGAGGGCTCGAACTCATGAACTGTGAGATCATGACCTGAGATGAAGTTGGATGCGTAACTGACTGAGCTACCCCAGGCGCCCCTGCACATCTGTACTGATAAGATTACATCACAGAGTAAGAAATGTACCTAAGGTTTTCAGTCCATTTTACTTCCAAGTCATGGGCCATTCTGTCTACTCTGAGCTTCTCTTCCTCTTTCATGACAGCAAGCGTTTCTTCATGCTGTTGTCTTTCTTGTTCTAGCTCACCCTGAAAAACAAAAATTTTTCAGTGAAAACAAGTGTTCAAAAGCAAGGTTATTGCTGGTTGTTTCAAATAAGCAGCGTGCTTGCATTATCACTTTTAAATTCTTACAGCACAATAACTGATAGTGCCATCTATAACAATTACTGAAGATTTTCTGACAGTATGTGGCACACATTTTGTATTTTAAATGTCCTTGTGCAAACTATGTTTTATCAAGGCTTATAATTTAACAAATTATTTTAAATAGCTTAAAGTTAGCATAATTAATAATCTTTCTAAAAATGTTTATTTATCTACTTTGAGAGAAAGAGAGAGCTGGGGAGGGGCAGGGAGAGACAGAATCCCAAGCAGGCTCAGTGCTATGAGCACAGAGCCTGATGCTGAGCTCATACTCACAAACCATGAGATCATGACCTGAGCCAAAATCAAGAGTCGATGCTTAACTGACGGAGCCACCTGGCACCCCAATAATCTTAACTAAACTTTCCATATCATGGGTATCTATTATCTTCATATATGTACACGTTACATAGATACGTTCCTCAAATTCATTCATATTTATAATCAAAAGTCTGCTATTTATCCAAAGCTGAAGCATTACAATTATACTTCACTGACATGATTAAAATAACTATAAGACATTTTGGCTACTATTTTTATTATGTAACTTCAAAACAGTGATCCATGTGTTTAGTGTTATGGAAACATAATATATGAAAGCCCTGTAGATTAGCATCAATCAAGTGGCTCTCCGGAGCCTAGGGCTAGACTGTTTGGACGACACTGGCTACCATCAGTCCCCGCCAGCAGTGGAGCTGCTCTCTGCCTCCCACAGAAGAGGAACAGATGATGGTGCTTCCTTCTGTTCTAACACTGACCCTTTCTGGATCACCCACTTACTAATTGCATGTGCTGTAACACTGCTGAGGGGCATGTCCAGATTAATGGGAGAGAAGCAAGCCAATGTTGAAACTGCCATTCTACACTGGTGACCCGGCTTATAGCAGTAAATTCCGAAAATTGGGTTTGGCCATCTTAGCCAACCGTCCTTTTCACTAAGTATTCTGCCTCTAGGAACTACTACTTTTTCCACCACAGGCAGCATTAAATGAGGTAGAAGTACTTAAGAAGTATTTCTTTTACTGAATGCAAAGTACTTTATCAGACATTAGTGGGGTAAGAACAGAAGTAAAGAAAATACTTGCTTTTTTCCCCAACTGTTTTCACATCCATCAGCTCATGGGATCCTCATAGCAACATGGGGAGGTTACAGGTGAGGAAACAGGCTCAGCAAGATTGAGTAATGGGAGAAACTATAAACTCCCAACTACAGATTTACAAATGTTAAACTAATATTATCATCACTGTCATCAGAATCTTACTCCTTATTTCCCAACTGTGGCCTAAAACGTCCTAAGTGCAGAGAGTCATGCCTTATCCATGTCTGGATCCCTCACAGGTTATCAACCAACAACTGGACATATACTCAGGGATCAATATCCATTTTATGATGGGTTCATTTA
Organism: Prionailurus bengalensis; assembly: GCF_016509475.1. Lineage (NCBI taxonomy): Eukaryota > Metazoa > Chordata > Mammalia > Carnivora > Felidae > Prionailurus > Prionailurus bengalensis. The sequence goes on from NC_057349.1 coordinate 107,316,347, forward strand.
TGTAATACACAACCGAAACTCAGCAGGGAGGAGGGGAAAAAACTCACATCCAGAGAAAACACCTGCTGTTGAAGAGCTTACCTAAAGCTGAAGTAAACTGTGATGCAGTATCTGTATTTTCTCAATCAAAACTGTCCAGCAGAACAAAAAAAATGGACAGTTGCTAAGGTTTTGCTTACAACACTTAGTATATTCCACTACTTGATAGAAGAGCAACGTAAATATGAGCAAGGACCTTAGAGAAATGAAACGGATTCCAATACTAAGCTACAAAAATTAAATTTGAAATATTAATAGAAGGCAATGTTTCCTGAATGCTTGATATTTACTAAGCACTGTGCTGTAAATGGTTTACCTCATTTAATTATTACAGTAGTGGTGTGAGGTGTATTATTACCCCCTCCTGCAATATGCAGATGAGTAAATTGAGGCTTAGAATAAGTAACTTGCCCAAAGTGACACACTAAGCGATGGATCAAGAAATCACACCCAGCCAATCTGACTTCAGAGCCCACACTCTAAATCACCTCTCTGAAGGAAAAGTAAGAACTCTCTGGAAACTATACGCTTAGTTGTTATGGATTCTTTTCTCCACTTTCTGAGGGAATCTAAATATTTGCTCTGCTCCGTGAGAATGGAAGGGAGCAGAGCCTTTCAAAATTTGTAGGTGACAGAGCATTGTTTAGTTGCTACCTATGAGAGTTTGAATGCTTACCAATAGAAGAATTGTGCATCCTGATTGTTATGGGTTGAATTGTGATCCTGAAGAGATATGTGGAAATCCCAACCCCTGTACCTCAGAATGTGACCTTATTTGGAAATAGGGTCAGTGAAGATGTAATTCCTTAAGAGGTCATAGGATGAGCCCCTAGTACTATGTGATGGGTAGCCTCATAAGAAGAAGATGTGGGGCAAAAAGGGGGGGAAGCCTGGGTGGCTCAGTTAATTGAGCATCTGACTCTTGATTTTGGCTCAGGTCATGATCCCAGGATTGTGAGATTGAGCCCTGAGTAAGGCTCCATGCTGAGTGCAGAGCCTGCTTAAGATTCTCTCTCTCTCTCTCTCTCTCTCTCTCTCTCTCTCTCTCTCTCTCCCCCTCTGCCCCTTCCCCTGCTTGCGCTCTCTAAAAAGTAAAAAAAAAAAAAAAAAAAAAAAAAGAATATGTAAGGACACACAGGAAGAATGCCACTGAACACCAAGGAGGAAACTGAAATGTGACACAAGCCAAGGAAGGCCTGGGGCTACCAGGAGCTGGCAAAGGTGAGGAAAGACCTGCTTTCTAGGTTGAAAAGGAAGAATAGTCTTGAGAACACCTTGATTTTGGACTTTCAGCCTCCAGACGGTGAGAGGATAAATTCCTGTTGTTTTAAGCCACTTAGTTTTAGTATTTTGCTAGGAAAGCCCTACAGAACTAGTATACTATATATAATGTCTATTTATGAGAAATTTAAGCAGAGTAATTAAATTATATTTTCACCTTGCTAATGTTTATAGCAGGACTATAAAATTACCTCAACATTCAATAGAGCATCCTTGGTCTCCTTCAGCCTGCCTTTAGTCAAATCGAGCTCATTTTGAAGTCTTTCCTGGGAGTCCTGAAGACTAGCAATGAGTCCTTCTGCAGAGCCAAGACCTTGTTCACTTTTCCTTACCAGATCTTGGAGGCGGCCAATCTGCAAGTAAATACAGTACTTTTAATATACCTCACTGTTGGGGCACCTGGGTGGCGCAGTCAGTTAAGCGTCCGACTTCAGCCAGGTCACGATCTTGCGGTCCGTGAGTTCGAGCCCCGCGTCGGGCTCTGGGCTGATGGCTCGGAGCCTGGAGCCTGCTTCCGATTCTGTGTCTCCCTCTCTCTCTGCCCCTCCCCCGTTCATGCTCTGTCTCTCTCTGTCCCAAAAATAAATTAAAAAAACGTTGAAAAAAAATTAAAAAAAAACTATACCTCACTGTTATCGACTAGCAAAAGTCACGTTTGTTTTCTTAAAGTCTTTTCTTTAGTGGTAGTTGTTACTGAATGGGTCTTTTTTGATGAATTTGGAAGAAGCACTTAAATAATCATGATAGACTTCATCTGTTGTTTTTTTTTTGTGAAGACCTCCATATTTATGATTTCCCTTTTTTGTGACAACCATGGAAATAGGTGGATAATTCAAAGCCCTGTTTTAACAAAGAGAATTCCCAGTTCTATCAAAGGAACTGAACCAAGATGATTACATCAAAGACAGAGGGGGGAAAAAGGTATTTTTTTTAGATAAAAAAGTACTTTTAAAATTGCTCTTCAAAATTCAATCACTTACACTTCATTTGAGCCCAGTTCTCCTACCATTTATAAAGTGACTGATTTAGGTCAATAGTGATAAGCTGGTAAATGTGTATTAGAATAAATTGTGATTTCTTTGTTTCTATACAATATCTGAAATTGTTAAGAGTTGATTTATATATACTCTTGAAATTAGGAGTTAATAAGACTATTTGTTGATTAGGAAGATCTATATCCTCGAGTTATGAGAACTAAAATCAATAAATGAAATACTTTAAATTATCTAGGAAACCACTATGAAGCAAAAATCTCATTTTTATAAAATGGCCAAGCTGATCAAAACTCGACAGAAATGAAAACTGCTAATTTAAAAATAACACCTGAGGGGCGCCTGGGTGGCGCAGTCGGTTAAGCGTCCGGCTTCAGCCAGGTCACGATCTCGCGGTCCGTGAGTTCGAGCCCCGCGTCGGGCTCTGGGCTGATGGCTCGGAGCCTGGAGCCTGTTTCCGATTCTGTGTCTCCCTCTCTCTCTGCCCCTCCCCCATTCATGCTCTGTCGTCTCTCTCTGTCCCAAAAATAAATAAACGTTAAAAAAAAAAAATTAAAAAAAAAAATAAAAATAACACCTGAATATTTCTCATTTTAAATACAGACACCATAAAGAAAATTATAAACATTTTCCTTCAACCTCGTCTCAATTCAGCACCCCTTTTCCTGTCCCCTTTCCACGCAGATGTTTATATACTGGACAATTCTGGTGATGGATACCAACTTCATAAAATGAGCTGGGAAGCTTCTATTTTTTTCTGTACTCTGAAATATTTTCACAGTTAAGATTTATTTGAAATTTTAAGTTTGTTTATTTGAGATGGGGGAGGGTCAGAAAGGGAGGAAAAAAGACAGTGCCAAGCAGGCTCCACGCTGCAGCGTGAGCCCAGTTAGGGGCTTGATCCCATGAACCATGAGATCACGACCTGAGCCAAAATCAAGACTCGGACCCTTGGGGCGCCTGGGTGGTTCAGTCAGTTAAGCTTCTGACTTTGGCTCAGGTCATGATCTCGTGGTTCATGGATTTGAGCCCTGCATCAGGCTCTGTGCTGACAGTTTAGAGCCTGGAGACTGCTTCAGATTCTGTGTTTTCCTCTCTCTGTGTCCCTCCCCCACTTGCACTCTGTCTCTCAAAAATGAACAAATGTAAACAAAAAAATTTAAAAGAAAAAAAAAAAGACTTGGATCCTTAACCAAATGAGCCAGCCACCCAGGAGCCCCTCTGTTTCTTAAAATTTTTAATGAAATTCATCCATTAAAATCCTCTGGGCCTGGTGCCTCTCTAGATACATGTTGGGAGTCTTTATTTCGTGGTTATAATTAGTTCGGTCAAGTTAATCAACTACTTTGAGTCATTTCAGAAATTTAAAATTTTATACAAAGTCATCTTTTTTCCTAAAGAATAGAATATGATATTCATTCCATGTTTTAACATTTTCTCTGTCACTGAATTTATGCCCCCTTTCTCTAATCAATCTAGCTTATTTGTATCTTTACTTTTTGTGTTGATCTGGCTTGCCAAAAAAATTTTGTTTCACAATCCAGATAATTTTCAAATGAGTAAGAGTTACACGCACAAATGGAATACATGAAAAAACTGATAGGGATGCTTGGGTGGCTCAGTCAGTTAAGCGTCTGACTCTTGGTCTCAGCTCAGGTCATGATCTCACAGTTCGTGAGATGGAGCCCCACAATGGGCTCTGTGCTGATGGTGCAGGGCCTGCTTGGGGTTCTCTCTCACCCTCTCTCTCTGCCTGTCCCCTGCTCACATGCTCTGTCTCAAAAATAAATAAATAAATAAATTGCAGAAAAGAAAAAGAAAAAAGAAAAAACTTAGTATTGTAGTTATTACCATAAAGAATAGACAAGATCTATTCAAGAAACTAAGAATATAATTAGACAGAATTGATATGTTTAAATAGACAAAAACCTTAAAATGCTGCACAATTAAACATTAGAAATAAATAACTTTTTATGGTTCACCAAGGCATTATAGCTTGTAGACCAATATGACCCTACTTATACTAATCTTCATACCCATACTGTCTTTCATCATTCTTACAGCTGGAAAATTTACACCCACCTTTCAAAGACCACCTCCCATACCACATTTAAATTCTCCAATATTACATTCTCCAGAGTTTTTATGAACACTTATGGTAGAGAATCACTCCCTCCTCTGAACTTTAAAAATACATTGTATTTATCACCAATTCATAACAGTCACTTGAAACTATGAGTTCCTTGACATTTTGTCAAAGTATTCCTACCATCTAGAAGATATCATGTAGTCAATAAATGTTTCCCAAATCATAAAAGATATGCAATATTACTGACGTCACCGGACTGTAGTTCCAACTTTACTGGAGAGCAATTTAGTAATAAATAACTTGACGTATAACATTATTCCTACTCTGACCCAGTAATTTCATTGAGGGCAGGAGTTACACAAAAAGGAAATAATTTTTAAAAATGAAAAGTATTAACAGAACTGATAATTTATCCAATTACCAGTAAAAATAAGACACTGATAAACAGCATTCAGAGAAGTCTTCTCTAATACCCCAGGCTCCTGAGGGTTTCAGGGCTCATGGCTGAAATACACCTTGGTTGGTCACTGATGAGGACAAAGAACTGGCTTTAGGAAAAAGCAATCCTGCCATACTGGCCATGGCCTTTGCACGATCATCCTTTCTCCTCAAGTTAAGAGGGAGCAACTCCTTAAAATTATCTTTATAATAAAGTATTTAAAACATTAAATGCTCAACAAAGAAAATGTTTAAGCAACTATGGTAAAGATATATAATGGAACACTATATGAATATTTTAAATGACTAACATGTAGACAAAATTAAATGCAAATATTTATATGTAAAAAAGTTTTATAAATCAAGTACACAAAGTACTGTGAATATAGATTGCAACCATACTAAAATGCACATACACATATTAAATACCATTAGAAAATCTGGAATCCTGAAAACATTCCTCATGTTCTTACTTTTTTTTTTTTTTGTAAAATTCCTTAAGTTCATAAAGAGCAATGTTCAAAACTTTGGCACGTACCAATCAGTGCCTTTGAAAGGAATATATTATGGATATTCCAGAACAGACTTTAGAAACTCAATCCTGTTCTCTAAATCATCACAATAAATAACCTGTTTGTCTTCTATTACCTAAATGCTAGTGTAGCCACTACAGGAGCCAGAGAAATTAGTTATTTGTGTGTTTCAGTAGGCTGAATTCTAATATGACCCCTCTCTGACCCTCACTTTCCCTGGGACTTAGGCATATATGATGGGATTTGCTCCCATAATTGTATTATGTTATTTAGCAAAAGGGATCTTGTAGATATAATTAAGATCCTTAACTGTAGTTGACTTTAAGGTTATCCAAAAAGATACTACTCTAGGTGGGTCTGACATAATTGGGTGAGCCCTTAGAAACCAGAGAAATTCAAAGCCACTAAAGTTTTCCTGATAGCCTTGAACAAGTAAACTGCTATGTTATAAGAGGAGGCAGTCATGTTGCAAGGGCTTGAGGGGGGCTTTTAGAAGTAGAGAGCGATTTCTGGTCAACAGCTATCAAGAAACAGGGACCTCAGTCATACAGCCACAAAGAAATGAATTCTGACAACAACCAGTAAGCTTAAAAAAGGATCCTGTGCCTCAAATGGGACTGCAGTATGGCTATCACCTTGATTTCAGCCTTGCGAGATCCTGAACAGAGGACCCAGCTAACCCATATTTGGACTCCTGACCCACAACACCATGAGGTAATAAACATGAGCTGTGTGATGCCACTAAATTTTTGGTAATCTGTTACACAGCAATAGAAAACTAATAATCTTATTTATTATTATTAAACTAAGTTGACTTAGTTTTCAATGAGTTTTATTCATTCAACAAATATTTCATTTGCAAATACTGATTTCTTATGTGTCAGGTAGTGTATCATCTGTGATACAACATTTTATAATAAAGCCAAATGATGTTTATTGTAACAAACTACTGAACTATGTATATGCTTAAAAATCTTATGTCCAGAAGAAAATCTACAACTTACATCAGAACATTTAAAAAGACTGTAACAGATTTTATTGACCAGTCTAGTATTTTGTCCTCAAAGGTGACCCCAAATAACATTTGATAGGATAACAGGATTATCCTCCCCCCTGAGATTTTAGACTCACTAACTTCCCTTAATATATCTTCATATGATTTGGGCATTCATGAATTTATCACTGAAATCCCTAACTGACCTACTTATGTTTTTAGGTTTTATCAATTCTAAGAGTATCAAGATCCATCTTATGAAGATAATACATTCATTAATTTTTTTTCTAAAACAATCACTCTCAGTCTTTATGAAGTACCCCTTAATTCTTTCCCCCTATCTTTCCATAGATATATCTATTTTCCATCCAATAAATGTAAATGGAATAAAATCTCTATTTAAAAGGTACAAACTTCAGGTGTGTCTGGGTGGCTCAGTCAGTTGGGCATCTGACTCTTGATTTAGGCTCAGGTCATGATCCTGCTGTTGTGGGATCAATCCCTGTGTTGGGCTTTGTGCTGAGTGGAGCCTGCACGGAAATTTCTCTCTCCCTCTTTCTTTCCCTCCCTCACGTGTACTCTCACTCAAAATAAATAAACTTTAAAATAAAGTAAAATTGGGGCGCCTGGGTGGCTCAGTCGGTTGAGCGTCCGACTTCGCTCAGGTCACGATCTCACAGTCCGTGAGTTCGAGCCCCGCATCAGGCTCTGTGCTGACAGCTCAGAGCCTGGAGCCTGCTTCAGATTCTGTGTCTCCCTCTCTCTCTGGCCCTCCCCCCATTCATGCTCTGTCTCTCTCTGTCTCAAAAATAAATAAATGTTAAAAAAAAATAAAAAAAATAAAATAAAGTAAAATAAAGTAAAATAAAATACAATAAAATAAAACAAACTTAAGACTAGATAAAATGCAGCTATATGTGGTTGGCAAGAGGCACATGTAACCATCAGTAGATGGAAAAAGATATACCAATCATAACAAACCAAAATAAAGCTGGTGACACAATATCAAACAACACAGACCAAACCACAAATCATGATTCCATGATTTGTGTAACCATGAAGATGCAGAAAAACAAAGGGTCAGTAGATGGAAAAAGATACACCAATCATAACAAACCAAAATAAAGCTGGTGACACACTATCAAACAACAGACTAAACCACAAATCATGATTCATTAAGTAGCTAAAAAAAATTTTATATTTGTATGCACATAACAAAACTTTTAAATATTTAAAGCAAAAATTGAAAGAATATAAGAAATAAACAAATCCCCCATCAAAGTATCAGTTTTTAGTAAGTGATATATGAAAAAGATAAAATTCAAAAAGAATATAATATTTGGAACACAGAATATTGAAGAAAATAACTTAAAATCTTGTTTAATGAACTGGGATACAAGACTACATTGAAAAATTGGACACACCCAGAATATTAAATTTCTTTGATGAATTTAAAAATTTAAAAATTGCTTTCATACAAACAATATTTAACCATGATGCAGTTAAAGTTTAAAAAGCATGTCAATCTCACACAAATCTCCCATAGAACAGAAAAGGATATAAGTCTTTCATTTTAAGAGGCTAATAGGACCTTGATTTCAAAACTAGAAAGGACGGTATTAAAAGGGAAAAGTACAAAGCAATATTAGTTGAACCTAGGCTTAAAAAACTCCCAAAATGAATATTAATAAACTGAATCTAGTTATTATACACAAAAAGATATATATAATCTATTATGACTACCTTGGGCTTACTTTAGAAATCCAAAGTTGATTTAATATTTGAAAATTAATATAAGGTACCACATTAACAAATTAAAGAAAAAAAGTATGATCTCGACAGATGCAGAAAAATCAACATCAATTTGTGAATTAAGTTAGGAAACTAGAATTATAAGAGAATTCCTAAACCTGATAAAGAACATTTACAAAATAAAATTTTAGAGAAGCATGATAATTAACTATAAAATGTTGACATCCTTCACTTTAAGAGCAGGAAACAAAACAAGAACACTTATTATCTCTAGGCATCTTATCCAGCAAAGTAGGACAAAAAAAAAAAAAAGATGTCCAGGCTGAAGGAAAGGGTAGGTACATACAGAGGGATGAGCCAGGCAAATTCTTGGGGAGTGGTTCTTTTTTTATTTTATTAACTTAAATACAAGATAGTTAACACATAGCAGAATAATGATTTCAAGAACAGAATTTAGTGATTCATCACTTACATGTAACACCCAGTGCTCATCCCAAAAAATGCCCTCCTTAATGCCCCTTGCCCATTTAGCCCTTCCCTCCTATCCAACACCCTTCCAGCAACCCTCAGTTTATTCCCTATATTTAAGAGTCTCCTGTGATTTGTCTCCCTCTGTTTTTATTTTTGCTTCCCTTCCCTTATTTTTTTTTTTTTTTTTTTTTTTTTCTGAAATTTATTGACAAATTGGTTTCCATACAACACCCAGTGCTCATCCCAAAAGGTGCCCTCCCCAATACCCATCACCCACCCTCTCCTCCCTCCCACCCCCCATCAACCCTCAGTTTGTTCTCAGTTTTTAACAGTCTCTTATGCTTTGGCTCTCTCCCATTCTAACCTCTTTTTTTTTTTTTTTCCTTCCCCTCCCCCATGGGTTCCTGTGAAGATTCTCAGGATCCACATAAGAGTGAAACCATATGGTATCTGTCTTTCTCTGTATGGCTTATTTCACTTAGCATCACACTCTCCAGTTCCATCCACGTTGCTACAAAAGGCCATATTTCATTTTTTCTCATTGCCATGTAATATTCCATTGTGTATATAAACCACAATTTCTTTATCCATTCATCAGTTGATGGACATTTAGGCTCTTTCCATAATTTGGCTATTGTTGAGAGTGCTGCTATGAACATTGGGGTACAAGTGGCCCTATGCATCAGTGCTCCTGTATCCCTTGGATAAATTCCTAGCAGTGCTATTGCTGGGTCATAGGGTAGGTCTATTTTTAATTTTCTGAGGAACCTCCACACTGCTTTCCAGAGCGGCTGCACCAATTTGCATTCCCACCAACAGTGCAAGAGGGTTCCCGTTTCTCCACATCCTCTCCAGCATCTATAGTCTCCTGATTTGTTCATTTTGGCCACTCTGACTGGCGTGAGGTGATACCTGAGTGTGGTTTTGATTTGTATTTCCCTGATAAGGAGCGACGCTGAACATCTTTTCATGTGCCTGTTGGCCATCCGGATGTCTTCTTTAGAGAAGTGTCTATTCATGTTTTCTGCCCATTTCTTCACTGGGTTATTTGTTTTTCGGGTGTGGAGTTTGGTGAGCTCTTTATAGATTTTGGATACTAGCCCTTTGTCCGATATGTCATTTGCAAATATCTTTTCCCATTCCGTTGGTTGCCTTTTAGTTTTGTTGGTTGTTTCCTTTGCTGTGCAGAAGCTTTTTATCTTCATAAGGTCCCAGTAATTCACTTTTGCTTTTAATTCCCTTGCCTTTGGGGATGTGTCGAGTAAGAGATTGCTACGGCTGAGGTCAGAGAGGTCTTTTCCTGCTTTCTCCTCTAAGGTTTTGATGGTTTCCTGTCTCACATTTAGGTCCTTTATCCATTTTGAGTTTATTTTTGTGAATGGTGTGAGAAAGTGGTCTAGTTTCAACCTTCTGCATGTTGCTGTCCAGTTCTCCCAGCACCATTTGTTAAAGAGGCTGTCTTTTTTCCATTGGATGTTCTTTCCTGCTTTGTCAAAGATGAGTTGGCCATACGTTTGTGGGTCTAGTTCTGGGGTTTCTATTCTATTCCATTGGTCTATGTGTCTGTTTTGGTGCCAATACCATGCTGTCTTGATGATGACAGCTTTGTAGTAGAGGCTAAAGTCTGGGATTGTGATGCCTCCTGCTTTGGTCTTCTTCTTCAAAATTCCTTTGGCTATTCGGGGCCTTTTGTGGTTCCATATGAATTTTAGGATTGCTTGTTCTAGTTTCGAGAAGAATGCTGGTGCAATTTTGATTGGGATTGCATTGAATGTGTAGATAGCTTTGGGTAGTATTGACATTTTGACAATATTTATTTTTCCAATCCATGAGCAGGGAATGTCTTTCCATTTCTTTAAATCTTCTTCAATTTCCTTCAGAAGCTTTCTATAGTTTTCAGCATACAGATCCTTTACATCTTTGGTTAGATTTATTCCTAGGTATTTTATGCTTCTTGGTGCAATTGTGAATGGGATCAGTTTCTTTATTTGTCTTTCTGTTGCTTCATTGTTAGTGTATAAGAATGCAACTGATTTCTGTACATTGATTTTGTATCCTGCAACTTTGCTGAATTCCTGTATCAGTTCTAGCAGACTTTTGGTGGAGTCTATCGGATTTTCCATGTATAATATCATGTCATCTGCAAAAAGCGAAAGCTTGACTTCATCTTTGCCAATTTTGATGCCTTTGATTTCCTTTTGTTGTCTGATTGCTGATGCTAGAACTTCCAGCACTATGTTAAACAGCAGCGGTGAGAGTGGGCATCCTTGTCGTGTTCCTGATCTCAGGGAAAAAGCTTTCAGTTTTTCCCCGTTGAGGATGATGTTAGCTGTGGGCTTTTCATAAATGGCTTTTATGATCTTTAAGTATGTTCCTTCTATCCCGACTTTCTCAAGGGTTTTTATTAAGAAAGGGTGCTGGATTTTGTCGAAGGCCTTTTCTGCATCGATTGACAGGATCATATGGTTCTTCTCTCTTTTTTTGTTAATGTGATGTATCACGTTGATTGATTTGCGAATGTTGAACCAGCCCTGCATCCCAGGAATGAATCCCACTTGATCATGGTGAATAATTCTTTTTATATGCCGTTGAATTCGATTTGCTAGTATCTTATTGAGAATTTTTGCATCCATATTCATCAGGGATATTGGCCTGTAGTTCTCTTTTTTTACTGGGTCTCTGTCTGGTTTAGGAATCAAAGTAATACTGGCTTCATAGAATGAGTCTGGAAGTTTTCCTTCCCTTTCTATTTCTTGGAATAGCTTGAGAAGGATAGGTATTATCTCTGCTTTAAACGTCTGGTAGAACTCCCCTGGGAAGCCATCTGGTCCTGGACTCTTATTTGTTGGGAGATTTTTGATAACCGATTCAATTTCTTCGCTGGTTATGGGTCTGTTCAAGCTTTCTATTTCCTCCTGATTGAGTTTTGGAAGCGTGTGGGTGTTCAGGAATTTGTCCATTTCTTCCAGGTTGTCCAATTTGTTGGCATATAAGTTTTCATAGTATTCCCTGATAATTGTTTGTATCTCTGAGGGATTGGTTGTAATCATTCCATTTTCATTCATGATTTTATCTATTTGGGTCATCTCCCTTTTCTTTTTGAGAAGCCTGGCTAGAGGTTTGTCAATTTTGTTTATTTTTTCAAAAAACCAACTCTTGGTTTCGTTGATCTGCTCTACAGTTTTTTTAGTTTCTATATTGTTTATTTCTGCTCTGATCTTTATTATTTCTCTTCTTCTGCTGGGCTTAGGCTGCCTTTGCTGTTCTGCTTCTAGTTCCTTTAGGTGTGCTGTTAGATTTTGTATTTGGGATTTTTCTTGTTTCTTGAGATAGGCCTGGATTGCAATGTATTTTCCTCTCAGGACTGCCTTTGCTGCGTCCCAAAGCGTTTGGATTGTTGTATTTTCATTTTCGTTTGTTTCCATATATTTTTTAATTTCTTCTCTAATTGCCTGGTTGACCCACTCATTCGTTAGTAGGGTGTTCTTTAACCTCCATGCTTTTGGAGGTTTTCCAGACTTTTTCCTGTGGTTGATTTCAAGCTTCATGGCATTGTGGTCTGAAAGTAAGCATGGTATAATTTCAATTCTTGTAAACTTATGAAGGGCTGTTTTGTGACCCAGTATATGATCTATCTTGGAGAATGTTCCATGTGCACTCGAGAAGAAAGTATATTCTGTTGCTTTGGGATGCAGAGTTCTAAATATATCTGTCAAGTCCATCTCATCCAATGTCTCATTCAGGGCCCTTGTTTCTTTATTGACCGTGTGTCTAGATGATCTATCCATTTCTGTAAGTGGTGTGTTAAAGTCCCCTGCAATTACCACATTCTTATCAATAAGGTTGCTTATGTTTATGAGTAATTGTTTTATATATTTGGGGGCTCCGGTATTCGGTGCATAGACATTTATAATTGTTAGCTCTTCCTGATGGATAGACCCTGTAACTATTATATAATGTCCTTCTTCATCTCTTGTTACAGCCTTTAATTTAAAGTCTAGTTTGTCTGATATAAGTATGGCTACTCCAGCTTTCTTTTGGCTTCCAGTCGCATGATAAATAGTTCTCCATCCCCTCACTCTCAATCTAAAGGTGTCCTCAGGTCTAAAATGAGTCTCTTGTAGACAGCAAATAGATGGGTCTTGTTTTTTTATCCATTCTGATACCCTATGTCTTTTGGTTGGCGCATTTAATCCATTTACATTCAGTGTTATTATAGAAAGATACGGGTTTAGAGTCATTGTGATGTCTGTATGTTTTATGCTTATAGTGATGTCTCTGGGACTTTGTCTCACAGGGTCCCCCTTAGGATCTCTTGTAGGGCTGGTTTAGTGGTGACAAATTCCTTCAGTTTTTGTTTGTTTGGGAAGACCTTTATCTCTCCTTCTATTCTAAATGACAGACTTGCTGGATAAAGGATTCTTGGCTGCATATTTTTTCTGTCTAGCACCCTGAAAATCTCTTGCCAATTCTTTCTGGCCTGCCAAGTTTCAAAAGAGAGATCAGTCACGAGTCTTATAGGTCTCCCTTTATATGTGAGGGCACGTTTACCCCTTGCTGCTTTCAGAATTTTCTCTTTATCCTTGTATTTTGCCAGTTTCACTATGATATGTCGTGCAGAAGATCGATTCAAGTTACGTCTGAAGGGAGTTCTCTGTGCCTCTTGGATTTCAATGCCTTTTTCCTTCCCCAGTTCAGGGAAGTTCTCAGCTATGATTTCTTCAAGTACCCCTTCAGCACCTTTCCCTCTCTCTTCCTCCTCTGGGATACCAATTATGCGTATATTATTTCTTTTTAGTGTATCACTTAATTCTCTAATTTTCCCCTCATACTCCTGGATTTTTTTATCTCTCTTTTTCTCAGCTTCCTCTTTTTCCATAACTTTATCTTCTAGTTCACCTATTCTCTCCTCTGCCTCTTCAAGCCGAGCTGTGGTGGTTTCCATTTTGTTATGCATTTCGTTTAAAGCGTTTTTCAGCTCCTCGTGACTGTTCCTTAGTCCCTTGATCTCTGTAGCAAGAGATTCTCTGCTGTCCTGTATACTGTTTTCAAGCCCAGCGATTAATTTTATGACTATTATTCTAAATTCACTTTCTGTTATATTATTTAAATCCTTTTTGATCAGCTCATTAGCTGTTGTTATTTCCTGGAGATTCTTCTGAGGGGAGTTCTTCCGCTTGGTCATTTTGGATAGTCCCTGGCGTGGTGAGGACCTGCAGGGCACTTCCCCTGTGCTGTGGTGTATACCTGGAGTTGGTGGGCGGGGCCGCAGTCAGACCTGATGTCTGCCCCCAGCCCACCGCTGGGGCCACAGTCAGACTGGTGTGTGCCTTCTCTTCCCCTCTCCTAGGGGCGGGATTCACTGTGGGGTGGTGTGGCTCGTCTGGGCTACTTGCACCCTGCCAGGCTTGTGATGCTGGGGATCTGGCGTATTAGCTGGGGTGGGTAGGCAAGGTGCTCGGGGGCAGGAGGGGCAGGCTTAGATCGCTTCTCCTTAGGTGATCCACTTCAGGAGGGGCCCTGTGGCAGCGGGAGGGAGTCAGATCCGCTGCCGGAGGTTTGGCTCCGCAGAAGCGCAGAGTTGGGTGTTTGCGCGGAGCGAGCAAGTTCCCTGGCAGGAACCGGTTCCCTTTGGGATTTCGGCTGGGGGATGGGCGGGGGAAATGGCGCTGGCGAGCGCCTTTGTTCCCCACCAAACTGAGCTCTGTTGTCAGGGGGCTCAGCAGCTCTCCCTCCCTTTGTCCTCCAGCCTTCCCGCTTTCCGAGCAGAGCTGTTAATTTCTGACCTCCCAGACGCCAAGTCGCGCTTGCTGTCGGAACACAGTCCGCCCGGCCCCTCCGCTTTTGCAAGCCCGACTCGGGGGCTCTGCTTGGCCGGCGAGCCGCCCCTCCGCCCCGGCTCCCTCCCGCCAGTCCGTGGAGCGCGCACCGCCTCGCCGCCCTTCCTACCCTCTTCCGTGGGCCTCTCGTCTGCGTTTGGCTCCGGCGACTCTGTTCTGCTAATCCTCTGGCGGTTTTCTGGGTTATTTAGGCAGGTGTAGATGGAATCTAAGTGATCAGCAGGAGGTGCGGTGAGCCCAGCGTCCTCCTAAGCCGCCATCTTGCCGCCTCTGCTTCCCTTCCCTTATATTCATCTGTTTTGTATCTTAAATTCCACATATGAATGAAATCATATATTTGCCTTTGACTGACTTACTTTGCTTAGAATACACTCTAGTTCAAGCCACATTGTTGCAAATGATAAGATTTCATTCTTTTTGATCATTGGATAATATTCCATTGAATATATATACCACATCTTCTTTACCCATTCATCAGTCAATGGACATTTGGGCTCTTTCCATACTTTGGCTATTGTCGATGATGCTGCTATAAACATTAGGGTGCATGTGCCTTTCGAAATAGTATACCTGTATCCCTTGGATAAATACCTAGTAGTGCAATTGCTTGATTGTAGGGGAGTTCTATTTTTAATTTTTTGAAGAATCTCCATACTTTTTTCCAGAATGGCTATACCAGTTTGCATTCCCACCAGCAGTGCAAAAGATCCCTCTTTCTCTGAATCCTTGCCAACATCTGTTGTTGCCTGAGTTGTTAATTTTAACCATTCTGACAGGTGTGAGCTCATTGTGGTTTTGATTGGTATTTCCCTCATGATGAGTGATATGGAGCATTTTTTCATGTATCTGTTAGCCATCTGGATGTCTTCTTTGGAAAAGTGTCTATTCATGTATTTTGCCCATTTCTTCACTGGATTATTTGTCTATTGGGTGTTGAGTTTGGTAAGTTTTTTTTTTTTTTTTTATAGATTCTGGATACTAACCCTGTATCTGATATGTCATTTCCAAATATCTTCTCCCATTACATTGGTTGCCTTTTAGTTTTCCTGATTGTTTTCTTCACTGTGCAGAAGCTTTTTATCTTAATGAGATTCCTATTGTTCATTTTTGTTTTTGTTTCCCTTGCCTCTGGAGACATGTCAGGTAGTAAACTGCTGGTAGAATTCTCCTGGAAAGTCATCTGGCCCTGGACTCTTGTTTGTTGGGAGACTTCTGAGTACTGATTCAATTTCTTTACTGGTTATGGGTCTGTTCAAGTTTTCTATTTCTTCCTGTTTGTTTTGATAGTTTATATGTTTCTAGGAAATTGTGCATTTCTTCCAGATTGCCCAATTTGTTGACATATAATTGCTCATAATATTCTCTTATTATTGTTTGTATTTCTGCAGTGTTGGTTGTGATCTTTCCTCTTTCATTTGTTATTTTATTTATTTGGGTCATTTCCTTGTTGATAATTTGGCTGAGCTTTATCAATTTTGTTACTCCTTCAGAGAATTAGCTCCTGGTTTCATTGATCTGTTTTACTGTTTTCTTGATTTCGGTATCATTGGCTTCTGCTCTACTCTTTATTATTTCCCTTCTTCTGCTGGTTTTGGGCTTTATTTGCTATTCTTTTTCCAGCTCTTTAGGTGAAAGTTTAGGTTGTGTATTTGAGACCTTTCTTCCTTCTTTAGGAAGGCCTGGATTGTTATATATTTCCCTCTTGTGACAGCCTTTGCTGCATCCCAGAGATTTGGGGCTGGTGTGTTTCCATTTTCATTGGCTTCCCTGTACTTTTCAATTTCCTCTTTAATTTCTTGGTTAACCCATTCATTCTTTAGTAGGATGTTTTTTAAGTATTCAAGACCTTTCAAAATTTTTCCTTGTCATTGATTTCAAGTTTCATAGTGTTGTCTGAAAATATGCAAGGTATGATCTCGATCTTTTTGTACTTGTTGAGGCTTGATTTGTGTCCCAGTATGTGATCTATTTTGGAGAATGTTCCATGTGCACTCAAGAAGAATGTGTATATGCTGCTTTAGGATGAAATGGTTTGAATATATCTGTTAAGTCAATCCAGTCCAGTGTGTCATTCAAAGCCTTTGTTTCCTGTTGATTTTCTACTTAGATGATCTGTCCATTATTGTAAGTGGGGTGTTAAGGTCCTCTATTATGGTACTATTATCAATGAGTTTCTTTATGTTTGTGTTAATCACACAATTATAATAAAACATATGTAAGTTTATATATAATGTAAATATATAAATGTGATTTATATATTTGGGTTCTTCCACATTGGGACATAAATATTTACAATTGTTAGATCTTCTTGGGGGATAGACCCCTTAATTATGATATAATGCCCTTCTTCATTTATTGTTACAGTTTTTATTTTAAAATCTAGTTTGTCTAATATGAGCATGGCTATTCAAGCTTTCTTTTGATGACCACTGGCATGATGGATGGTTTTCCATCCCCTTACTTTCAATCTGCAGGTGTTTTCGGTCTAAAATGAGTCTCTTGTAAGCAGATATAGATTGGTTTTGTTTTCTTATTCATTCTGATACCCTATGTCTTTTGATTGGAGCAATCAGTCCATAGACATTTAGAGTGAGTACTGACAGATATGAATTTAGTGCCATTGTGGTGCCTGTAGACTTGATGTTTCTGGTAATGTTCTCTGGTCCTGTCTAGTCTTTGTTGCTTTTGGTCTTCATGGTTTTGTTACATCTTTTCTCCAAAGAGTCCCCCTTAAAATTTCCTGCAGGGCTAGTTTAGTGGTCACGAACTCCTTTAGTTTTTGTTTGTCTGAGAAACTATTTCTCCTTCTATTTCAAATGACAGCCTTGCTGGGTAAAGAATTCTTGGCTGCATATTTTCCCAATTCAGCACGTTGAATATATCCTGACACTCCTTTCTGGCCTGCCAACTTTCTGTGGATAGGTCTACTATAAACCCGATCTGCCTTCCCTTATAGGTTAAGGACTTCTTTCCCTTTGCTACTTTCATAATTTTTTCCTTGTCTATTTTATTTATTATTTATTTATTTTTGAGAGACAGCGTGTGTGCAAGCAGGGAAGGGGCAGAAAGAGACAGAGACAGAATTTGAGGCAGGCGCTAGGATCCGAGCCGCAGAGCCCTACACGGGGCTTGAACTCACAAACTGTGAGATCATGACCTGAGCCAAAGTCAGACGCTTAACCAATGAGCCACCCAGGTGCCCCCTCCTTGTCTGTGTATTTTGTGAATTTGACTATGATATGCCTTGGTGATGTTTGGTTTTTGTTGAATCTAATGGGAGTTCTCTGTGCTTCTTGGATTTCGATGTCTGTGTCCTTCCTCAGAGTAGGAAAGTTTTCCACTATCATTTGCTCACATAAACCATCTGCCCTCTTTTTCTCTGTTTATCTTCTTGGCCTCCTATGATTTCGGTGTTATTCCGTTTTAATAAGACACTGAGTTCTCTAAGTCTTTTATCATGTTGTTTCACCTTTGTTTTCCTCTTTTTTCTGCTTCATTATTCTCCATAATTGTGTCTTCTATATCGCTGATTTGTTGCTTTGTTTCATCCATCCTTGCTGCCGTGGTATTCATTCAAGATTGCATCTCAATTATGGCATTTTTAATTTCATCCTGACTAGATTTTACTTCTTTTATCTCCAGAGAAGGGGATTCTATGCTTTTTTCGACCGCAGCTAGTATTCTTACTATAGTGATTCTAAATTCTAGTTCAGACATCTTGCTTAGATCTGTGTTGATTAAGCCCCTGCCTGTCATTTCTTCCTGTTTTTTCTTTTGGGGTGAATTCCTGCTGAGTTCTGTGGCTCAAGTTATGCATATCATTGTGTTAATCCTCATATCAATTTCCTAGGTGTGCAAAATGGTTTGGTGCTGATCTACCTGTGTTTCAGGGATGAGATGAGCTGAGGGTCTCCATGCTGCTCCACCATTTTCAATTCTTTCCTCTTGGGGCACATTCTAATATGGCACCAAAACATTACCAGGGTACTAAAGCATAATTGAGAAAGTATCTAAAAGGAAAATCAATTACATGTTTATTATAGCTCTTCTTAGTGAGATTACAGTGTGTAGATTGCAGGAATGCTTAAACCATTTGCAACTGAGAGGAGACCCTGGGGGAGCTTAATGAGAAACACAGATGGTCACTAAACTGCCTTCTAATGAGAGCAGGACACCATAACTGCAAGGATCATATCCTGCCAAGAGAAATATGCAAATATGGAGCAGCAGTGAATTATCTTGGACAAGAGAAGAGAGGCTGACCTAATCTAATATAGCTAAAACACCTGCTTTTTGAAAGTTCATTTTATGCTACTTCACTTTCACAAAATACCTACAGTAGTACCTATTTTTGCTAACAGAAATCATCTGGAGAGATTTTCACTTTTACAAAAAAAAAAGGCAAAAAATAAAATAGCATTCAGCATCTGTTTTGCAGTGAACCCTCACAGAAACAGCATGCACCCCAGGAAGTGAGAGGGCCCCACCTAGTTCCTTCCTTTAGAACCACACTCAGCATTTCAGTATCACACTACCATAGCTTTGAACTGTGTCTGTGAGCATCTGTGCAGTTGCTGGATATTTTTTGTGTGTATCTGTCAGCAAGATGGGTCCTAAGGTATCAGAAAAGCCTAAGAGAGGTTAATTTTGGGGTCTTGGAATGCTCAAACAATTTTCCATATAAATTAATCATAACTGCTTATTCACCTTACACCATTTCAGCTTACAAAAGGTTTCTGAGGACACTCTACCTACAGACAAGCAGGGGAAACCTGCAACAGTCTTAATTCTATCATTCCCAAACACAGTGATTGGTGCCTTCTCTGAATAAATGTTTAAAGATAAGTAAAGAAGACTGGGTGCAAATGATTAGCATGCCCAGGGGCACTCCTGTGTTGGCATGGTTTCTGTGAGCAGCAGCTGAGTGATGAGAAAGCAGGACTTAGACAATCTTGGGAGAGATGACGCTATTGAGGCAGGAACAGCTGACAAGATGAGAAATGTCAAGACAAGAACTTGTCTTAGGAAGAGCACTCTGCAAGACAAGACTGTCCACACACATGAAGGATGAACTGGAATGGAAGGAAAAAAAAAGACAACAGGTGTGGCTATTCTAGGGTATAGGTGAACCTGGGCTACAGAGAGAAAGGAAAAGAACAAACAATATTAGAATTTTTAAATTGTCTTTACATTTATTTTATTCACAACAGAATTTGTGAATTCACATTCTTTTTATACTCTTAGCCTTCTCTAAGCTAAAGAATACTATTTTCTTATAGCATTTAAAAATTATTTTAGATGTCACTCTCCAGATGTAATAAAATCTCTTTTTAAAATGGAGATACAGTGTAGAGAATAGTGTAGTCTGTGTTTTACAAAAGGGTGTATAAACCTTTTCAATTACTTTTCATATGGTGACATTATCCTTTGTTTTGCTTTTCCCCACAAAAGCACCTGGGTCTAATGTTTTGGGTAGTAAATTTTTACCTGGTAAGATATAACCAATGTATTATGAAAAATTCAGCATGAAGCAAAGTGATTATTTTTACTCTAGATATTTTACCATCTCTGGTACAACATTACCAAATAAGGATGTTATGGATAAGACATAACACAGGTGATAAGGCTAAAGAATTCTTGCCTCTTGATTGGCTGTATTCAGCTTGTCTTCCAGCTCTTCCTTCAAGTTTTCCAGCTCTTGTTGAAGTTGACTTTTATCCTCTTCCAGGTTTAGTTTCTCCTTTTTATACTGTTCCTCTAATTCCTTAGGAAGAGACATTTTTAACCATTAACAAAATTGCAAACATTGTATACCTCAAAGACTCCAAGAAAAAGACTACTATTCTGTTTTATATTTTGATATTTGCTCTTCAAATTAGCCTTATTGTTAATTAATAATATTGGAGTTATTAGTCAACCTAACTAATCCTAAGGGATTAGATTCTGTCATTCTGAATCACTTATGATGTGGTTAAATAATTATTTTTTTAAAATGATAAGAATATTTGACTGGTCTAGATCAAGCTGAGTCAGTAACAGGAATGTATGCTATAAGTGATAATGTGGGGAGATAAATAAAAATTCTAACTATCTCTTGAATATAGAATTATTTTATATTTATATAAAAAGAGTCAAAATCCAGTAACATTTCTGGAACATGAGAACATAGTCAAGAGCTACCAAGTACAAAATTAAGGCATCTAAAGAAACAATGCCAGTAAAACTGATACTTACTGAAGAACACCTACTATCTGGCATGCTACTTGGGAGGTGTACTTGGGATACACAGGTATTAACACATGGGGCCTGCCCTTAATTGGTTCAAGGTAACAAGCAATTAAAGAATATGTGATTGGGGCGCCTGAGTGGCTCAGTCGGTTGGGTGACCGACTTTGGCTCAGGTCATGATCTTACAGTTTGTGGGTTCAAGCCCCACATCGGGCTCTGTGCTGACACCTCAGAGCCTGGAGCCTGCTTCAGATTCTGTGTCTTCCCCTCTCTCTGCCCTCCCCTGCTCATGCTCTGTGTCTCTCTGTCTCTCCATAATAAATAAACGTTAGGGGCGCCTGGGTGGCGCAGTCGGTTAAGCGTCCGACTTCAACCAGGTCACGATCTCGCGGTCCGTGAGTTCGAGCCCCGCGTCGGGCTCTGGGCTGATGGCTCAGAGCCTGGAGCCTGTTTCCCATTCTGTGTCTCCCTCTCTCTCTGCTCCTCCCCCGTTCATGCTCTGTCTCTCTCTGTCCCAAAAATAAATAAATGTTGAAAAAAAAAATTAAAAAAAAAAAAAAAAAAAAAATTAAAAAAAAAAAAGAATATGTGATTAAAATTAAATATCCATAGGGACTACAGGAGTGCATGGATGGAGAACTGGTAAATTCTATCTTGGTGAGGAAACCTTCACAGATAATGCAATTCCTAAGTAGAGTTTGAAGGAGTGTACTAGTAAGGAACAGAGGTGAAGCAAGGGGGAAATATAACATGTTCAGCAGAAGAAACCCGTGCAAAAACCATGGAGGTACAAAAGAGCCTGGTATGTTACAAGCAGTTCAATATTCCTATAGTGGAAGGTGAGAAGAGTAATAAATGCAGTTCTGTGGAGCTCCCAAAACAAACTCTGGGTTTGATGATTTGCTGGGATTACCCACAGGACTCAGAATATAGTTGTCCTCACAGTCATAATTTACTTTATAGCAAAAGGATACTAAGCACATTTAGCAAAGGAAAAAGGCATAGGGGGTGAAGCCTGTAGGAAGCCAGGTACAAGCTTCCAAGAGTCCTCTCACACAGGACTCTCTAGCAAGTTGTGACAATAATGTGAAATGTTGTCTTCTAGTAAAGTTCATGAGAGACTCATTGCCTAGGTTTTTTATTCGGGGCTAATCACATAGGTACCACTTGATTACCATGTGCCAAACACCCAGACTTCATGAAGGAAAGCGGATGTTCAGCAGAAACCATATTGTTTGCATAAACACCTTAGGCACATGAGCTGTTGTTATCAGGGAATGGTGGAAACCCTCCCGAAATTCAAGTTCCCAGGTACTAGCAAGGGCCAACCTTGCACCATGTGCCTTTCTAAGGATAGCAGCTTCAGGCCTGCAATGGTAACTCTTTTCTGCATGGATTCTCTATGTATTCACTTTCTTTCTTTTTCTTTTTTTTTTTTTTTTAATTTTATTTTTCAACGTTTTTATTTATTTTTGGGACAGAGAGAGACAGAGCATGAACGGGGGAGGGGCAGAAAGAGAGGGAGACACAGAATCGGAAACAGGCTCCAGGCTCCGAGCCATCAGCCCAGAGCCTGACGCGGGGCTCGAACTCACGGACCGCGAGATCGTGACCTGGCTGAAGTCGGACACTTAACCGACTGCGCCACCCAGGCGCCCCCTATGTATTCACTTTCAAATGGGGTGGGTAAACTCAAGTTTTGAAAAAAAATATAATCCTTTTTGATAACTAAGTAATAAGGAATGAAGAAGTCACCTTTAGGTAAATGTTCTTTAAAAGAACATGTGACATGAGGCACCTGAGTGGCTTACTCATTAAACAGCCAACTTCAGCTCAGATCATGACCTCGCAGCTCGTGAGTTCAAGTCCCGCATCAGGCTCTCAGATGACTGTGCTGACAGCTCAGATGGAGCCTGGAGCCTGCTTCAGATTCTGTGTCTTCCTCTCTCTCTGCCCCTCCCCTGCTCACACTCTGTCTCTCTCTGTCTCTCAAAAATAAATAAACATTAAAAAAATAATAAAAGATAATGTGACATTGGAGAAAGACTATTCTAAAAGGAGGCTGGTCTGAGCTGAGGCTCAGACATGAGCTAGCTAGGCAAGAGAGGAATGAAACAGCAAGTGATAAGTTATTTTGAGAAAAGGGAAGGGGATAGATAAAGCTATCATGAGTTTTGACTATGTTCACACACAGGAAATGCATGTCATGTGTTTTATAGCAACCACATTTTAAAGAAAGACTGCAAGAAATGTAAGTAGCTTAAAGCAGATTCTTAGGTGGCTCAGAAATTGAAATTCAGTGGGCAAGGGTATAATTAAGAGAGAAGTAATGAGGCAAAAATGATATTGATGAAAGATGCCTAGATTCTAGCACTTAGAACTTAATATAGAGGAGTAAAGAGAGGCAAAAAGCAGAACACCTGCAGGTTAAATATCACAATAAGGGAGAAGGCTAAGGTGAATAAGGGATGTAGAGATGAAAAAACAAAACAAAAAATAGCTATGGAAGAGCTTACTGAAGCAGCAGTTACCACTGAATACTTCACTACAAATCCCTGAACAACTGACACAGACATACAGAGTCAGTAAGCGTGTACATGCACCACGTAATTAAAGCTGTACAAATTCGTTCTGGAATAGTGAGCTGGCACAGAGAAAATAACAACCACAATTTTGAGAAATAACATGTCATTAATATTTGTCTCCAGCTACATAAACATATAGTAGCAGGTTTAGACAGAAATAACATTTTAACAGGAAGTTTTATTTGAGTTTTTAATTAAGTTCAAGTGTTGAATATTTTTTCCAACTAGTTGTGTCACAAAAGGAAGAGACATAGAGGCTAATCTCTCAATTCATATCCTGCTTCTTCTATATACTAGGTTGGTGGCACTGAATACATCATTTAGGTTTATTAAAACTATTTCACCACCTGTATAATAAAAATGACATTAATCTTCAAGCCTTAAGTAATGAGGAGTATACAAGAAAGCTCTTAATAAACTCTAAAAAGCTATTATGTAAAACATACAACAATCATCATTAATACATGCTTTTATGTGGTGGTTAAACGCCTTAGAGTTTGACATCTGAAACCTGAGTTCAAGACCTGACTGATTCTTACTAGCTGCATGTGATTGAACAAGTGTTTCACCTCTCTTTCCTCTATCTCCTCTTCAGTAAAGCAGGTGCAAAAATTAAACCTATGAGTGTGGCGGGAATTAAGTAAAAAAACAGATGGAAAACACTATTGCAGCGCCTGGCACACTGTAAGAAATACTAAAAACTAACATTTATTTATCACTATATGCTAGGACATGTCTGAGTTCTTAACATTTTATTTCACTTAACCTTCACAGGAACATTATAAGATGGATCTCCTCTTCATCTGTCACACGAGGACAGGCATGGTTTTTGAGGCCCAAATTTAGGCAGCCAGTGAACAAAGAGCTCAGTGTAAATCCCAGATCTGTCAGACACCTTGTTTCTTCTACTATGCGAAAGGAAACATCTACAGGAGAATAAGTGCTTCAGCTAGTTGAGACTTCCCGAGGAGCACACTTAAGACAGTGTCTCATGAAGAAACAGCTCAAGATCAAGGGAGTATTACCATGGCTCATACAAAGTAGGAATGCCTCCTATCAATTTACACACAGGAGATAACAAGAATTTTTAAGTATATTACTCTCTGAATCATGATTTACAGATTATGAGAGAGCAGCCATCAGAATGAAGTAACTTATTACTCTACAATATGGGTCATACTGGATCATTACAGAAACCCTTCCAGTTCACGATGCAATGCTACGTTGAATTTATACTCACCGCTTGTAGTTTTTTCTTATCCTTAACTGCATTACTGTGGACAGCTTCAATTGCCATGTGGTGCTTCCAAGCTAATTCTTCCAAAGTCTTAGAATGAGCCTCATTTAATTGAGCAACCTCCCCTTCCAATCTATTTTGCAGGTTTTTTAGCTCCATCTCATAATATTCTTGCTGAGTTTTCTTTGCTTCATTTACTTTCTAAAATTAAAGCAAATAAAGATCAATAATTACACCTGCTTTTTTCATTACTGCTATTAGTATTCTGAATACTCAATAAATACATACATTTGAATGAACTGAGTACTATGGAATTTAGACTTTGGACATGAGATTGCATCATTGGTGTTCTCAGAAAATGACAGGGTAGCACCGACAAAATTAATAATTTTAACACAAGTAATAAAACAGGCTAGGTCAGAACCAAGTGTGAGTTAGCACATCTGTGAGCTTAAGACAGAATGCCTTCCTGTATGTCAAAGCTGTACACAAAATGGCTTACCAATTTACCACTCAGATGATATTCAATACAATTTCACTGAGTGCCAATTATATGCCTTTTAAGCAGTCATAGTCTGGAAAAAGGCAAAAGACAATGGAAATATAATTTTATACATTCTATGAAAGGAGTGTACATCACACATTGTAAGAGTATACAGGAAAGGAGACTAACCTGGATGGGGTGGGAAAGGGTGTGTGTGTGTGTGTGTGTGTGTGTGTGTGTGAGAGAGAGAGAGAGAGAGAGAGAGAGACATACATACATACATACATACATACATCAGGGAAGGCTTTCCAGAAGAGAACATCTGAGCTGCTGATGACACATTCTCATTTAATTCTCACAAGTCCATCACGAAATGAAAGAGGAGAAAATTTCAAACCTAGATCTGGTGTCAAAAACCTGCATTCAAAACCATTTCCAGCATTTTGAAAAATGAGCAGTAGCCAGCTGGGTAATGAAGTTCAGATAAGATAGGAAGACCATGTAGCTGAGCGGTGTGGACGGAACAGCAGATATGAGGCTGGCAGTGGTAAGGAATGGGGCTCAGCAGGGAGCATGAATCAAATGATGAAAAAGGGTCTTTTATGCTAAGGACTCTGACTTTTATTCTGATAGGAATGAGAAATCACTGCAATTTATGTAACTGACATATTTTTAACAACAGTCATGTTGACAGTAGGCTAGTGAGCTGAGGCAGGGAGAGCACTTAGGAAGCTGTAACTGAAATCCAGGCAACAATGATCTAAACCTAAACCTAGAATCCGCGAAAGGGTATGAAGGGATATGATGGAATAAAAATATATTAAGGGAGCAGAAAGCCAAGAGGACTCCCTAACAGATAAGAGGGTTAAGGAAACAGTAATCAATAACAACTGATTTACCAAGCTACACACACAGTAGTGCTATTGGTTGAAAAAAGGAGTGGGGGAAAAAAAAAGTACTTCTGAGGGGAGAAAGTTCTAGGTATGCTGATTTGACACGTTTGTGAGAAACCAACATATCTTGTGGGAGTTAGACACACAGGGCACAAATTTAGGGAAAAGATGGGGCCTAGGCCAACAGATTTGGGAGGGATCACTTAACAAGTGACAGCTGATGTTACCAGAATGGAAAAGCATATAGAATGAGGTGAAAATGCTGGGGAATGTAAATGGTAAGGGAACAGACAGAAGGAAAGCTCACAAACAAGACTGCAAGGCCAGGCAGGCAGGAGGAAAATGTGGGTGAATGTGAAATACCAAAAGGGAGATGTTGTAAATCAGAGAGAAATAAGTAACACTGTTGGATGAGATTCATCAAGTCCAGCAACCAGGATGTCCCCGGAGGCTGGGGCAAACACACATTCTGTGCAGTCGTCGTAAGAGAAACCACATGGCACTCAGGTAAGGCATGAATGGGAGGTGAGCAAAGGGCAAGGAGATCAGACTTATTTTTAATATGCCTGGTTGTTGAGGGAAAGAAAGATTCCAGAACTCCCACTTGATATCTGAACAACTGCAATAAATATTCAGCAATTACTCTACAAATGATAGGTCTTATTTGTTTAATCTAGAAATTCAATATGTTGGTATATGAATTTTCAGAGCTCAATGATTGCCAAAAGTTTTACCGAAATTTCCTAGGTGTATAGGCAAAAATACATTTCATCAGTACAAAAACATATGATCAACCACAATGTACATTCCACTGAAATAAGAGTTTCACAGTTTCTGGTTGAAATACGTTGAAATGTCTTAAGTTTTTACATTATAAATTGTTAATAATATTCTGAATACATGGGAATGCCAGCTGGTGCAGCCACTCTGGAAAACAGTATGGAGGTTCCTCAAAAAACTAAAAATAGAACTACCCTACAACCCAGCAATTGCACTACTAGGCATTTATCCAAGGGATACAGGTGTGCTGTTTCAAAGGGACACATACACCCCCATGTTTATAGCAGCACTATCAACAATAGCCAAAGTATGGAAAGAGCCCAAATGTCCATCGATGGATGAATGGAAAAAGAAAATATGGTATATACAGATACAATGGAGTATTACTCGGCAATCAAAAAGAATGAAATCTTGCCGTCTGCAGTGACATCGATGGAACTGGACGGTATTATGCTAAGTGAAATTAGTCAGAGAAAGACAAAAATCATATGACTTCACTCATATGAGGACTTTAAGAGACAAAACAGATGAACATAAGGGAAGGGAAACAAAAATAATATAAAAACAGGGAGGGGGACAAAACAGAAGAGACTCATAAATACAGAGAACAAACTGAGGGTTACTAGAGGGGTTGTGGGAGGGGGGATGGGCTAAATGGGTAAGGGGCACTAAGGAATCTACTCTTGAAATCATTGTTGCACTATATGCTAACTAATTTAGATGTAAATTTTAAAAAATAAAAAATTAAAAAAATCTGAAAAAAATATTCTGAATACATGTACAATAGATAGTCCAGCTTTATATCTTTTTCCTCAAAATAAAGACAAAAACTTACTAGAATTAAGAAATGGACTGTTATTGGAGCTCCTGGGTGGCTTAAGTTGGTTAAGCATCTGATTCTTGATTTTGGCTCAGGTCATGATCTCACAGTTTTGTGAGTTCAAACCCCATGTTAGCTGCTTAGGATTTTCTCTCTCTCTCTCTCTCCACGCACCGCCCCCACTCTCTCTTTCTCAAAATACATAAACATTACATAAAAATTGACTGTTACTGTGAAGTAGAAGTAAACACTTTTTAAATCAAATCTGAGAAAACCGAACTTTTTTTCTTTTCCTTTCTTTGTTGTGGGACAGCAGGTGGGGGGCAAACTCTACTGCTTTTTACCTTCTCCAGTTCCAAAATCTGCTGCTTCTGCTCTTCATCCAGACTCTGAGTTTTGCTTTGCAAAAAAGCTCTTTCTTCTTCAAGCTGAGACAATCTCTCATTGGTCCTTGATTTTTCTGATTCTAGATCTTTAATTGTAACCTCCTGGGTCATCTGAGTCGCTTGAAGCATTCCAATATGACCTATACCCCAAAAAGAAAAACTCTGCAATTTAAAATTTGTTGCACTGTGGTGTAAAAGTTTATATTCAATGACACACACTTAATACCTGAGTGAAATAAATAGTCTGCATGTACAAACAGTACTTTGGTTTGTTCACCGTATAAAATGGAAATATTTACCATGGGAATGTTTCTTATCCAAGTAGAATCATTTAAATGAGGAAAAGGTCTATTTTCACATCACTGCATCACTGTACCCAGGACCCTTTTTTAAGATTGCACACTAAACAAGCTGAAGTAGAAGCAACTCTCAGAGATGCATGTAAAAAAAAAGCCTTGGGAGTCAAACAAAGAGGATGGCACTACAGTGCCAAAATGAGCAATTTGTTCTTTTCTAATCTCTTTTTCCAAATTCTCACATAAAGAGAAAGAAATTTAGGGGCGCCTGGGTGGCTCAGTCGGTTGAGCATCCAACTTCGGCTCAGGTCATGATCTCACAGTCTGTGAGTTTGAGCCCGCGTCGGGCTCTGTGCTGACAGCTTGGAGCCTGGAGCCTGCTTTGCATTCTGTGTCTCCCTCTGTCTCTGCCCCTCCCCCACTCATGCTCTGTCTCTCTCTCTGTCAAAAATAAATAAACATTAAAAAAATTTTAAAGAGAAAGAAATTTGTACACAGGTAGTAAATATGGAAGGCAGTGGTTTGGTTGAAACTGAATTTGTTTTAGACAAGAAACCTGATAAAGAACTAAGGTGGATTAAGAGATTAAGTCAGCAAGTTATCAAAGAATAAATAAATGACAACAACAAAAAAGGGGGACGGGCAATAAGAGAGACAGAGAGATGAAAAATGAGTGTGAGATAAAGGTCTCAGAAAGCATGTGTTAGGTAGGCCAGTGGTTCTCAAAGTGCCCTGGACCAGCAGACCTGGGAACTTGAGCCCGCAGTGAAGATCATCTCAGACCTGCTAAATCAGAAGCTCTGAGGCTGGAGCCCAGCATCTGTGGTTGCACAAGCCCTTTGGGTGATTTTCATACACACTAAAGTTGAAAAACTACTACTTAGGAGAACGGTCATCTGGGAATTCACAGATG
The DNA here is from genome assembly GCF_016509475.1 of Prionailurus bengalensis. Lineage (NCBI taxonomy): Eukaryota > Metazoa > Chordata > Mammalia > Carnivora > Felidae > Prionailurus > Prionailurus bengalensis. The sequence goes on from NC_057349.1 coordinate 107,345,398, forward strand.
AGCCAATCAAATCAAATGACATTCTCTTTTTAAAATTTTTTTTCAACGTTTATTTATTTTTGGGACAGAGAGAGACAGAGCATGAACGGGCGAGGGGCAGAGAGAGAGGGAGACACAGAATCGGAAACAGGCTCCAGGCTCTGAGCCATCAGCCCAGAGCCCGATGCGGGGCTCGAACTCACGGACCGCGAGATCGTGACCTGGCTGAAGTCGGACGCTTAACCGACTGCGCCACCCAGGCGCCCCTCAAATGACATTCTCAAAGAATTACTTCAAATGGCTTCATCTGGCACACTAAACACTTGGGCAAAATGTAACTTCAGAACTGACATGAATCACCCACTTCCTCTAGTACAGGTTATGAAATGAGAACATTAGCCATATTAGGATGGGCAACTCAGCTTTAGTATGTAAATGATCCTTATTAATAAGCCAAATGAAATGAGGCACTATAATTCACATATAGTTCCACTAATTTAAATACTTTAAAACATGTTTTTAAAGAACAAAAAACTTCTTAGAATGCTTCTTTGTTCTTTTAGTGAATGATTTATTGGTGATAAAATACCTGCTCTTAATTTTTGTATAAAAATATATATTCTTAAAAATAAGTTATTATTTGCTTATCTTATGATTAAAAAGAAATTAGAGTCCTTTAAAATATTTAGAATCTAAATAATGTTAAAGTATGAGAAGAGAAGGCAAATTTTGTCTTGAGTAAATATTTTAGTGTTGGTTTTAGCTAAGGAATACACCTAGAACTGTGGTCACACATACTAGCTTTGAGGACAAGGTCTGAAGCCTGTTGTTGTAAACGTTCTCTGGCCGCTGCTAGCTCACTTTCCACTTCCTTGTGCTTGCTTAGTAAGTCCATCTCTCCCTCTTTGGCATCATCAAGCTGTTTTTGAAGAACCTAAGAATGATCAAATAGCCATTACTAATATGCAAGAATGATGCAAAGCTAATTAGCTAAGCTAATGATGCCAATTCACTTAAATTACAAGCATCAACTTTCTCGTATTCAAAAGTCACAGTTAATAATACCTAGTTTTAAATCTGTTTTGATAACACTTAGAACTTACCTTCATAAATCATATGACCCAATCATGAAAGGCTATTCAACCTTTTTTAATCTACTCAAATGCTGCAGATATTAAAAACAGCTATGAAATTTTCTATACCTATTTTCAGATTTAGAAAACAATTTTTTGATCACTGTGCAGACCATTATTAACAAAAGTAAAGGAGAAAACATAATTAAAACTAAAGCCCAATATTTTAACTCTCCCAAGTCACTTGTGAAAAATATCAACACATTGTTTCAATAGAAACCTTTCTTTATCAGGTTTCAAGTTATCTTTATGGGCCTTTAATATCTGAAATTCTAGTAGTAGATAATAACTACAGAGTAGTAAAAAGTTGCCCCTTTTTTGATTTTTCTCACAAAGGAAAAGCAAAGAAAGCAAAATGGGAAAAAAAAGTTAAAGTAGTCTAATTGAAAAGAAAAAGACAAAACTGGGGAGGGAGAGAGAGAGTGGGTATCCATAGGTTGAAAGTGAGAGGCTTACCTGAACATTGTTCTCTGCTGTAACAAGTGCTATCTGAAGCTTTTGGCATTTGTCGCGAAGACTTCCAGCTTCATCCTGTACCATCTGTAACTCTGTCTTCAATTTTCCTATAGTTTTTCTTAAAATTGCTTCTTGTCCCTGAAATTCTTTTCTAAGATCAGCTTCCTTTTCTTTGCTAGCCTGGAGGCTTTCCGCTGTAAAAAGCTGTGACCTTTTCAAAGTATCAAGCTCGTGCTCATAAAAGGACTGAGCTTTATTCAACTTGCCTTCATAATCCTCAATTAGCTTTTTCCGTTCAAGTCTTAGCTCTTCCAGTGTTTTGTTTAATGTCTCCACCTCCACCCTGTGCAGTTCCTCTGCCTTCTCCTGCCCTTTACTGACCGAGGCACTGTGATCCTGCTGGGACTTCAACAGCTCTTGGATTTCCCGTCTATGAGCAGTTCGCAAATCTTCCAATGCCAACCGTTTGTCTTTTTCAAACTGTACTTGGAGTTGCCCAAAACTCCGTAATCTTTCCTCAAATTTCCTTCTGATCTCTTCAACCTCTCTAGACATGGTTACTATGCGTTGGACATGCTGGGCTTCTGCACAAAGTTGCATGTCCTCGACTCTGTGCTTATAAGCTTCAAATTCTGTCAAAGCCTGCTGCTTCATTTTTATGTGGTCTTCTAATGATGCTTCTAAAACCTGAATCTTTCTCTTCAGGTCTAACTCCTCTGTTACCTTGCTTTTATACTGCAATATTTTTTCTCTTGTTTCTGCAAGAATCTGTTGGATTTCTTCTTCATGAGCATCTTTGAGGGCCTGAATTGCAGATTCATGCTCATCATTTTTAGTATTTAAAGCATATATTACCTGCACAGTTTTAAAAAAGGGAAAGAATTGAGCAAACCATGTTCTGTTCTTACTGGAAGTTAATTCTTCCATTTGGATTGATATTTTTCAACACACAAAATTGGGTATGGTAAATACTAAATACTGAAGCTTCATGCATTGTTTTAGATTCATAGATTGATTTACATAGCAAAGTTTTACCTTAGCACAACCTGAAAAGTTGCATCTGAAGATTCCACTATAAATGAAACAGTGAGGAGAAAAGAGACAAAGGAAGCCTAGAAGAAAGGAGCTCTCCATAGGGTCCAGTCTAGTTTAGGGTGAGGATCAGCAGAAAAGCCTCAAAGTATCTGCCTTACTCTAGTGCTTTGCATGAGTGGAAGTTCTAGGCCTTAAGTCTTCTTAAAGGCTCTTTCATCTGTTTAATGTCTGGTACATTCTAAATTTAGAAATTTCCTCTTCTAATTCTCCTATGGTCAGTTTTTAAAGCTGATCCTCTTCTCTCCAAGTTCCTAGTGGTCTCCTTACAAAATCCAGTTAGTACTTTTCTGCTCACATATTAAACACTATAGTTTTACTCACTGCCTAATTTTCCCTCTGAATCCAGGCAAGCCAGGGTTCTAGAGCCAGAGTATCTGGGCAAAGGTCTTTATTTTCATTTTAGTCCTTGGATTTTAATGATTCCATTGACATTTCCCCAACCTTAATTACAAATGACAACATACTCCCTTTGTAGTGATGCTTCCATTCTTGTATGTTCTTTGATACCCTCCATCATACCACTGTGGCCAAACAGTACAATATTCATGACTATTACTTAAGGCTTACAGGTTCACCCACTTTCTTCGGAAGTAAAGAGAAATGAACACTCTCCAATCCAAAAATCCAGAAGCTAAAAAATCAGTGTCCTGGAGCTTTGCTCGTTTCAATGTGATCTTATTCTGGCTTTAGAAATGGATTCCAGCCCCAAAAGTCAGAGGCAATTAAGATGCAAACATGTTGCAATTTTTGTAGAGAACTTGTTCATACAGCCTGAGGCAACAGAAACAAACTACCTGGCTCTTCACACATCCTGGTGACGCCAGATCCTATTGCTAAATCTAGGTGGTCACCTGCTAGGCCTGTAGCTGTACTTGTGGAAGGAGAAGACACATTGGAGGCTTACCCCACTGCAGGGGCTTCACTCTCTCCACACAGGGCTTTGTCTTCCAGAATCAGGCCCCCATTCATATACTCACTTGGTCTGCTCTAACTATTGAGAGATGTAATCATAGCAAAGGTGAAAAGATTGAGAGATGGCAGGACTCGATTTGTCTTGCCAGCTACTTCACCTGCTAGCTACTTCCAAAGGGAAATATGTGCACAGAACAGAAATAAATGCTCATTTCCAGTTTCTCCTTTTTTAAATAACCCTAATTCCAAATCCCAGGTTATGTCCCTAATGAGCTAGACAAGATCCCCATAGAGGACTCCTTTCATTTACACATTTAAGCCTAAAGGTAGCCTATAACCCAAGAAAGTTGGTAGACTCCTACAACCTTCCTCCAGGGTCTTACCTACCCATCATGTTGATGCCCACAAAAGGCTGAAAGAGGCACTAAGGGAAAAAAATGCCAACTAGCTAGAGAGAAGTCCATTTGTAGAATGCTTAGAGCAGAGCTGGTGTAGGCCACAGGTCTCAGACCTTCCCAGGGAATCTGCACAAATCCCCTAACTATCTTACTAAGCACATGGAAGGAAAATAAATGATACAAGAGATGGAATCCCTAGAGAATAATAAGTGACACTTTTCATCATTTTATCCCAGGAAATGATCTTGAAAAGGACCACTCCATGGTGGGATTCCATATAACGAGGGATGAAACACTATGGGAAGATGTGAGCTTCCCCTTGTCAACAATTTCTCAACAATACTCTTCTCTTTTTTCTAATACTTGATTTCCCTGCAGTTTTTGAAGCATCAGCTCAAGTCCTGTATCCTTTAATAAGGCTTCCAAGACCACCCAAATTCACGGGAGTCTATCTTTTCTTTATATCCAGTACCTTCATTTCCTTACCACTATTCATTCCTGTAAATCAGTAAATGTTCACCTGGTTAAAAATGGGGGTCTTGACAACAATTTTGGCAAGCTGGCTTAGGATGTTAGAGAGCCTAGAAAAGTAGCTGAAGATATAAAAGCACAGTAACATACAAAAGTATGGATTAAAAGGTGAAATTAGAATAGAATTTAAGAAAAACAAACTAAATGTCTGACCAATAATAGGGAAATATGGTGAGGAACTCTATTTCACTTGATATTCTATTCCAGACGTTGGCAAACTATGGCCTGCAGACCCAATATGGCTGCTGCTGGTCTTTGTAAATAGTTTTACTGGAGCACTGCTATGCCCCTTTGTGTATGTGTAGTGTACAGCTGCTTTCCTACTACAACAACAAAGTTGAGTAATTACGGAAGAGACCTTAGTAGTGACTCCTGTTGTGATGTACACTTGACAAGTCATCTTTTAAAAAAATTTTTTTAGGGGCGCCTGGGTGGCTCAGCCAGTTAAGCATCTGACTTCGGCTCAGGTCGCGATCTCGCGGTCCATGAGTTCGAGCCCCGCGTCGGGCTCTGTGCTGACAGCTCAGAACCTGGAGCCTGCTTCTGATTCTGTGTCTCCCTCTCTCTCTGACCCTCTCCCCATTCATGCTCTGTCTCTCTCTGTCTCAAACATAAAACATTAAAAAAAAATTAAAAAAAATTTTTTAAATGTTTATTCATTTTTTAAAGACAGAGAGATACAGAGCACAAGCAGGGGTCGGGATCGTGGGGACACAGAATCTGAAGCAGGCTCCAGGCTCCGAGCTGTCAGCACAGAGCCCCACACAGGGCTCAAACTCATGAACTGTGAGATCATGACCTGAGCCGAAGTCAGACTCTGGACCGACTGAGCCCCGCAGGCGCTCCGCACTTGACAACTCATCAGCCAAAGTTGGCAGCCAAAAATAAAAAATATTTGCACTAGCTTTGTTTACCCTCTAATAAATAGTCCAGGGTTCTTACCACTACAGCTTCTTAAGACATTAAGAAAACCAATTATTTGATTCTGAAAGTATAAATATAAAAGAAATACAATATTATACTGGCCATATAATAGTATCTTCCAAGACAGCAATGTTAAAATAAAGTTTCTAAAATCTTAAAAAACAACAATAACAAACTAATAGTGTCTTTAAATAGCCATTTAAAATACACCACTATAAATGAGAATGCTATATATGAATTTTCAACTTGACATTAACAAGATATCCCCTGACTGTTCACTTTTCTACATAATTACAAAGGTAACCATTTTAAAGTACCTTTCTCTGGTTAATTACTCTTTCTCAGACCAAAGAAATAGAAATATTCTATGTTCTTTGAACACACAGAAAATATGACTTGAAGTAACAGAACTGATCCAAACTGGATTTCTCATTCTACGTAAAATAACTTAATTTCTCCAATTTCTTCAAGTTTCTCAATATTAAATAGAGATCATATTTATTCTATCCTAGTGACATCATTATTATAAGATCAACCTATCATTGACATTTAAAAAAATGATACTATATAAATATTTTTCAAAAAATATAAAGCACTATGAGATGATAAATCTTTTTTTATTCATTGTATCATTTATTTATGGAGAAAATGGGAATAGCTTTAAAATTTGTCTTTAATGTTTATTTATTTATTTATTTATTTATTTATTGAGACACAGAGGACAGAGCACCACAAGATAGAGTAGGGCAGAGAGAGAGGGAGTCACAGAATCTGAAGCAGGCTCTAGGTTCTGAGCTGTCAGCACAGAGCCCGACGCAGGGCTCAAACTCACAAACTGTGAGATCATGACCTAAGCCAAAGTCGGACATTTAACCGAGGCTGCATTTAACCTGAGCCCCCCAGGTGCCCGAGAATAACTTTAAAAGAAACTTTGGTGAGTGATCATAATCACCCATAAAGTTGGCTATTATTTTCCACATGGGAAAAGGAAACTCTCTAATATCTCTTTTCATAAAGTATTTTTAAAGACATTAAGAGCCATTTGCAGTTTTTCAGGGACTATAAGCACTCAGAGAATGGGAGAGCACAATTATTACCACAATTTCATGTAATTTCGCAGCTCCAGCTTATGCCAACAATGCACGATTTAACTACATATTCCAGGATGAAAAAGGAATAGTCAGTAATTTTTACTTTTTCTATGAAGAAGATTTTCAAATAATCTTACCCACTAATAAAATGAGAATAAGTCTAGATCTACTCTTTAAAATGCTACTTAAGTAACAACAAACAGTCTCTGAAATAGTTCTTGTTGTTGGCTGCTATAGACTGTATTGTGTCCCTCTCCTTCCCCCAACAAAATTCATCTAACTGAATGAAGCCCTAACTGCCAATATAATGGTATTTGAAGATGGGGCCTTCGGGAGATAATTAAGTTTAGACAAGATCATGAGGGTGGTGCCCTCATGATGGGATCAGTGCCTACATAAGAGACATCAGTGAGCTTGCTTCCTCACTCTCTTTTCCACTGAAAATACTTTCAGTATTTCTAAACCTTCTATAATGAATGTATGTTACTATTATAGTCAGAAAACATTAAGCCCTTTTAAAAGATTAACACTAACAATATTAAAAAAAGAATATTCAAAATGCCTTCATTTTAGGAAAAAAACAATCAAAATTCAAAAAGAAAATTAAAGGAACATTCATTAATTACCAACAGGCACTCTGAAAGTTTCCTTTAAAATCACTCAATAAAACATTTATAAAAATCACACTTAAATATTTTAAAGAATTTTACTTATGAAGTAATTTTACTTATGAAAAAGATCACATATTTTGAGAAAAAGTTTAAAAATCTAGTTACTTAGTTAAAATTTGATAACATATGGTTATAACATAATGGTCAATTCCTACTTCATTTATTCTTCCGTTCAGCAAAAATATATTGCACACCTGCTATGTGCCAAGGTCTATAACTGGCAGAGTAAACACAACTGTAAGCTGGATGCACATACATGGTATCTATTCTCATGCAACTTGGTGGAGACCAATCTTAAACAAATATTTACTCCATTAGTCAAATAAAATTTTGATAAGTTACACAAAGGAGAATAAAGACAAAATGAGTTTTTGCAAGGGATGGGAGTGACAGTGGTAATGTAGGGGTTTCCCCTTATTCTCAATGAAATGCTTACTTTATCTCAACCAGAATCTCTTCATTTAGTCAAAATGTTATGGATAAAGTAGAGAGAGAGAATTGTGAGCTGAAGGCTAAGAGTAGAAGGCACAGAAATGGAAAGCACAGGATTCTGTGAGGGGAAAAATGGGTTCCAGAGCTACAAAGGTAGACATGCAACACACTGCAGAGGTACTTGCATTGTAGCTGTTGCTCTGGATGGGATCCAGAAGGGAGAAACTAATTAGAAAGAGTGAAAAAGACTGAGGACAGGCCTTGGGCAGGGTTCAGGGGCAGCAGGGAGGATGAGGACCCACAGACAGAGGCAACATGCTGGACAGATGAGTAAGAGTGGAATGGAGGCAGAGCATCAAGGTCTAAGATGAACAATACATCTTGTCAAAGGCTGAATAAAAATCAAGAAAAATGAAGACTCAAAGACCCTGAATTCAGAATCTAAATCTCAGAAGTAGGTCTTTGAGAGCACATTTGGTAGAGTGGTGAGGGCAGAGCTGGAAGAAAAATGGCAAACGTGGGTGAGTGGATGGTAAGTGAATGGAGGCAGTCCATTAGTAGAGAAAAGCTCCAAGAAATGGTGGTAAAAGAAAGGAAACAACTAGGGACAACTAGGATAATGGCTTAGGAGGCAGCAAAGTCCAGGGAGAGTACTTTTCTTAAAAGAGAGATTGAAAATGTGACCCAGAAAGGGTCAATTGTAGAACCGAAGTCATGAAGAAAGTCTGAGGCTGGGCTTGCCTGACACAGTGGAAAGACTGGTGCTGGCTGACAGTAGGAAAAAGTCCTCCCAAGAGAGCAAGGCTGAAGACTGAGATCTTTAGGTAAAGAGGGAAGATGGACAACTCCTGTCTGACTGAGTCATAGTTCTCCTTAATAGGGAGATGAAATTATCCTCACAGAGTGCAGTGGGGGTGCTCTTCTCCACTGGACACAAACAATGCTCCTAATGTTAGCTGGTGAGGCCAGCCCCAGCCTTCTCAGCATGTCCCACTGAAGACAACCTCAGACACACAGCAACCATGTGCAGACCCTTCTCATCACTACTCCTCCAGATGTTTCCCAGCCAATCTCAATCTTTAGTTTTTGCTTATTTGAAATTTCTGGGAACTTGTTCACTTTCCCTTTCTTATCAATGTCAGAGACACATAGACTAATAGCAGAGAGAGAAAGAGAGAGAGAGAGAGAGAAGGAGGGAGGAAGTGTGGATTTACCCTCAAGTACACAAGTACTATATGAGGCACAAGGGAACTTACAAAGTAATAAAGGAACAATCTCAGATTCAATATTTTTTTTAAAAAGATCCTGTACAAGGAAGAATAAAATATATTTTTATTATTAAACACTCAGTCCTTCTAATTGAGCTACTCACCAAAAGGTTACTTTGGGCCTTAAAGCACCAAACTTAAAGAATATTGAAAAGAGACACTCTAACTTCTCAAAAATAGTGGGTTATTGACCTCTGCCATGTAGGTTCTATTCTATCTGTTCTAGAGCAATAACACAGACCATTGCTTTAAACCATAACTTATATTCAATAGTACTCGCATACCAGTCTTCTAAGTAAAATTTTCACATATTATCAAATAACATTGATGAGCTCTAGGTGGCTTACCTAGGGAATCTAATGTTTCTATGAAATGGTTCACCTTTTTGGAGTCGGTATAGTATTAGCATACTTGCTACATAAGAGCATGTTAATAAAATGTGTTTAAAACGTTTTCTTAGAATCTTGAGCTCACCTCCTCCAGGACATTATTGATATAGCAGCTACATATGTGCAACTAACTCTGAAAACTGGCAGAACAAACCTTCCACAACTAATCTTAGAGAGGAAGCCACATTGAAAAGGGTAGGAGGGGCATAGACATGACTGGGAACCAAACTCCCTGTGAAACTAACCACAAACAGGAGGGACATCATAAGCACAAAGAAGCAAGAGGATAGACCCCACACCAGGCAGCCTAGGCACTAGGGACCTGAACTAGGAATACAAGTCCCCATAACATCTGGCTTTGAAAACCAATAAGCCTTAACTCTGAGAGTTTTAAAAATCAGTGGGGTTAACTCTAGGAAATCTGAAAGGTAGTAGAAAACTGAGTCCCCACTCTTAAAGAGCCAGCATAATAATTAACTCAACCAAAGACACAGGACCTAGGATGTATGTGAAGATTTATTTACTAATCTTAGAATGTGCACTGGAACAGCAGGAATATTCAGATATCTCCAGGAATAATAGTGCTGACAGGCACCATTTCTCTTCCCCTCCCCAGCCTAGATAGCTGGACACTTGATGGAGCCAGAGCTCACACTCTCCATCTATGTTGCTAGCACTACATTCTCCTGTGAATACACCTTAGCAGGCATCCTCCAAAGCAGCTTCTGTCCCACCACTTCCTGCAAACAGCCCCAGCAGGGACATGTGCCACTCCAAACTGACTCTTGCCCAGAGGAGAAGGTGAGATAACCCAGATCCAGCAGTTGACCCTTTTAGCTGGCTGCACAGGGAGCAAGCCCTGTTATTCTATGCACCTGTAGTTATGGCAGAGCGGCTGACTGCAGATAAATAGCCTGACCCCAACCTCGCCCACCAATGAGCCCTAGGCAACCTCAGAGAGACCTCTCAACAGTGCAGGGAGCAAACCCTGCCCAGTACGCCCACAGGAGGAAAAGCAGGTCAGTGCAGCCAGCTCGGCTGCAGGCAAATACGGCTCAGTCACAATAGCAGGGGGAACGTAGCCCACACAGGAGATACCCAGTGGAACACCTGGTTCTGGTCACCAGGGGGTAATGCATTACTGGACAACACAGGACCTCTTTTACATAAAGCCACTACTTTCAACACCAGGAGGTGTAGCTGACCTCTCTAATACACAGAAACACAGAGAGTAAGACAAAATGAGGAGACAGAGGAATACTTTCCAAATAAAAGAATAAGACAAAATCACAGTATAAGACCTAAGTGAAATGGAGATAAGCAATAGGCCTGATAAAGAATTCAAAATAATTGCCATAACAATATTCAGTGGATTTGAGAAAAGAGTGGAGAATCTCAGTGACAACTTCAACAAAAAGAAAATATAAAAAAGAACCTGTCAGAGAGAAAGAATTCAGTAACTGAAAAAATACACCGGAGGGAAAAAGCGGCAGACTAGAGGAGGCACAAGAATGGATCCACGGTCTGGAAGACAGGGTATGGGAAAAATCAAGCTGAACAGCAAAAACAAAAAAGAATGATAAAAAATGAAAACAGGGTAAAGGAACTCAGTGACAACATCAAGCATACTAACATTCACTTTACAGGGATCCCAAAAGGAGAAGAGAGAAAGAAGGGGTAAAAAAAATCTATTTGAAGAAACAATAGCTGAAAATACCCTAACTGGGGGAAGGAAACATTTAGGTCCAGGAAGTACAGAGAGCCCCTAACAAGAGGAACCCAAGGAGGTCCACTTAAAATGGCAAAAGGTAATAATAAAGAGAGAATTTTAAAGCAACAAAAGAAAACAGTTACATACAAGAGCAATCCCAAAGGCTATCAGCTGATTTTTCAGCAGAAACTTTGCAGGCCAGAAGGGAGTAGCAAATTCAAAGTGCTGAAAGGAAAAAAACCTGCAACCAAGAATACTCTACCCAGCAAAGTTATCATTCAGAATAGAAGGAGAGATAAAGAATTTCCCAAACAAAAGTTAAAGGAAACCATCACCACTAAGGCAGCCTTACAACAAACATTACAGGGTATTACTTGACTGGAAAGAAAGGGCCATAACTAGAATAAAATTATAAACGGGAAAAACCTCACAGGTAAAAGCAAACACAGAGGAAAGGTAGTAGATGAATCACTTATAAAGCCAGTATGAAGTTTAAAACACAAAAGTAGTAAAATCAGTTATGTCTACAAAAATTAGTCAAGGGATACAAAAAGTAGAAAGATGTAAAATATGACATCATATATATAAAATGTGGACAGTGGGTAGTAAAAATTTAGAATGTGTTCAAACTTAAGAGACCATGAACTTAACACAGACTGCTATATGCATAACATGTTATATACAAACCTAACGGTAACCTCAAACCAAAATCTGGTAGTAGGACATGCAAAAAACAAAGAGAAAAGAATCCAAGTGTATCACTAAAGAAAGCCAACAAACCATGAGATAATAGAGCTAGATAAGAAAGGAATACAGAAGAACTATAAAAACAACCACACAGGGTACCTGGATGGCTCGGTTGGTTAAGCATCCAACTCTTGCTTTCAGCTCAGGTCATGATCCCAGAGTTCTGGGATCAAGCCCAGATGGGGCTCCATACTAAGTGTGGAGCCTGCTTGTCTCTTTCCCTCTCCCTCTCCCCATTTGTAAGTATGTGCGTGCCACACGTGTGCTCTCTCTCAAATAAAAACACAAACAAAAAACCAGAAAACAATTAACAAAATGGCAGTAAGTACATACCTATCAATAATCACTTTAAATGTAAATAGACAAAATGCTTCAATCAAAAGACATAGGGTGACTGAATAAAAAAAAAAAAAAAAAAAAGACCCATCTATATGCTGTTAACAAGAGACTCACTTCAGACCTAAAGAAATATACAGACCTAAAGTGAAGGGACAGAAAAACATACATCATGCAAATGGAAGCAAACAAAACAAAACAAAACAAAAAGGTGGAAATACTTATTTCAGGCAAAATAGACTTTAAAACAAAGACCGAAGCAAGAGACAAAGAACGGCATTACATAATGATTAAGAGATTAATCCAACAAGAGGATATGTCTATGCCTAAGAAGGGCATTACATAATGATTAAGAGATTAATCCAACAAGAGGATATGTCTATGGACCTGAGATAAGAGTATCTAAATACATAAAGCAATTATTAATAGACATAAAGGTAGAAATTGACAGTAATACAATTAATAGTAGGGATGGTACATTTACATCAATGGATAAATCATCTAGATAGAAAATCAATAAGGAAACAGTGCCTTTGTTTTCTTTTTCTAATTTTTTTTTTTTTTTAAGTAGGCCTCACACCCAATGTGGAGCCCAAACTCACAACCCTGAGATCAAGACTTGAGCAGAGATCAAGAGTCGGACACTTAACCGACTGAGCCACCCAGATGCCCTGGGAAACAGTGCCTTTGAATGACACATTATAACAGATGGACCTAACAGATTAATGTATAGAACATTCCACCCTAAACAGAAGAATACACATTCTTTTCAAGTGCACCTGGAACATTCTTCAAGATAGATCACATGTTAGGCAATAAAACAAGCTTCAATAAATTTAAAAAAAGTGAAATCCCATTAAGCATCTTTTCCAACCACAAAGGTATGAAACTAGAAATAAATTACAAGAAAAAAAAACTGGAAAGAACACAAACATATGAAAGCTAAACAACATGCTACTTAACAACCAATGAGTCAACCAACAAATCAAAGAGGAAACCAAAAAAAACCAAAAACCAAAAAACCCAAAACATGGAAACACACGAAAATGAAAACACAATGGTACAAAATCTTTGGTATGCAGCAAAAGTAGTTCTAAGAAGGAAGTTTATTTTTTTTAAGTTTATTTATTTATTTTGAGAGAGAGAGGGGGAGAGAGAGAGAGAGAGAGAGAGAGAGAGAGAATGTACATGAACATGGAGAGGGGCAGAGAGAAAGAGAGAGAGAGAGAATCCCGAGCAGGCTCCATACTGTCAGTGAGGAGGCCAATGTGGACCTCAATGTCACCAACTGTGACCTGAGCCAAAATCAAGAGTCAGCTGCTTAATGAACTGAGCCACCCAGGCGTGCCCCATAAGAGGGAAGTTTATAACATTACAGGCCTACTTTAAGAAACAAATCTCAAATAAATAACCTAACCTTACATGTAAAAAGAAGAAACACAAAGGCCAAAGCTAGGAGAAGAAAGGAAATAACAAAGATTAAAGCAGAAATAAATGAAATAGAAACTAAGAAAAATAGAAAAGATCAATGAAAACAAGAGCCAGTTCTTTGAAAAGATCAACAAAATTGCCAAACTTGTAGCCAGCCTCATCAAGAAAAAAAGATAAATAGATAAAATAAGTCAGATACAAAGGAAGAGAGGTAACAACCAACACCGAAGAAATACAAAGGACTGCAAAAGAATATTATAAAAAAGTATATGCCAACAAACTGGACAATCTGGAAGAAATGGATAAATTCCTAGAAACATACAATCTTCCAAAACTGAATCAGAAAAAAACAGAAAATCTGAACTGACCAATTACTAGTAACAAAATTGAATTGGTAACTAAAAATTTTCCAACAAACAAAAGTCCAGGACCAGAAAGCTTCACAGGTAAATTTTACCAAACATTTACAAAAGAGTTAATACCTATTCTTCTCAAACTATTCCAAAAAAATAGAAAAGGAAGAAAAAGTTCCAAATTTATTCTAAGAAGACAGCATTACTTTGATAGCAACACCAGTACAAAAGAAGAAAACTACAGGCCAATAGCTTTGATGAACATAGATGCAAATGTCTTCAAGAAAATATTAGCAAACAAAATTCAACAATACACTAAAAAAATCATAAACAATGATCAAGTGAGATTTATTCCAAGATGTAAAAGTGGTTCAACATTTGCAAAAGTGATCAATGTGATATATCACATTAGCAAGAGGAAGAATAGAAACCATATGATCATCTCAATAAATGCTGATAAAGCATTTGACAAAATTTAATATGCATTCATGATTAAAAAAAAAAAACTCTCAACAAAGCAGGTTCAGAGGGAATATACCTCAACAGAATAAAGGCTATATATGACAATTCCACAGCTAACATCATACTCAATGGTGAAAAACTGAGAACTTGTCCTTTAAATCAATAAAAGGACGTCCACACTCATCACTTTTATTCAACATAATACTGGAAGTCCTAGTCACAGCAATCAGATGAGAAAAAGAAGTAAAAGGCATCCAGATTGATAAGGAAGAAATAAAACTGTCACTATTTGCAGATGACATGATACTACCCATAGAGATAAGACCAAAAGCCTACTAGAACTAAAATATGCATTCAGTAAAGTTGCAGGATACAAAATTAATACACAGAAATCTGTTGCATTTCTATATACTAATCACAAAGTAGCTGAAACAAAAATTAAGAAAACAATCCCATTTACAATTGTGCCAACAAGGATAACATACCCAGGAGTAAATTTAACCAAGAAGGTAAAAGGCCTATATTCTGAAAACTGTTCAGACACTGCTAAGTGAACTTGAAGATGATATAAACAAATGGGAAAGTATACTATGATCATGGGTTGGAAGAATATCATCAAAATGTCCATAGTACCCAAAGCAATCTACAGATTCTATACAATACCTATCAAAATACCAATAAGTATTTTTCACAAAACCAGAACAAATAATACTAAAATTTGTATAATACAAACAAAAGATCCCAAATAACCAGGGCAATTTTGAGAATGAAGAACAAAGATGGAGGTATCACCATCCCAGATTTTATGATACACTCAAAGCTGCAGTAATCAAACCAGTATGGGTCTGGCACAAAAACAGGCTTGTAGACTAATGAAACAGGATAGAGATCCCAGAAATAAACCCATACCTATATGGTCAATTAGTATAAGACAAAGGAGGCAAGAATACACAGTGGGAAAAGACAGTCTCTTCAACAAATGGTGCAGGGAAAACTGGACAGCTTCATGTAAAACAATGAAACTAGACCACTTTCTTATACCATATACAAAAATAAACTCAAAATGCATTAAAGACTTAAATGTAATAATGAAACCACCAGATTTCTAAAAGAAAACATGCAGTAATCTCTTGAACATCAACCTTAGCAATGTACTTATAAATATATGTTCTCAGGAAAGGAAAACAAAACAAAAATAAACTATTGGCATTATACCAAAATTAACAACTTTTGCACAGAAAAGGAAACCATCAACAAAACAAAAACATAACCTACCAAATGGGAGAAGATATTTGAAATGACCTATCTGAAAGGGGTTAATAACCAAAATACATGAAGAACTTATACAATTCAGCACCAAAAAACAAACAATCCAATTAAAAAATGAGCAGAGGACCTGAATGGACATTTCTTCAAATAAGACATACTGATGGCCAAGACACAGAAAAGATGCTCAACATCATTTGAATCCTCAGGGAAATGCAAGCCAAAACCACAATGAGATATCACTTTAAACCAGTCAGAATGGCTAGTATTAAAAAGACAAAAAATAAGTGTTGGTGAGGATGTGGAGAAAAGAGAATACTTGTACACTCTTCGTGGGACCGTAAATTGGTGCAGCCACTGTGGAAAACAGTACAGAGGTTCCTCAAAAAATTAAAAATAGAAATTACATATGATCCTTTAATTCTACTATTGGGTATTTACCTGAAGAAAACAAAAACACTAATTTGAAAAGATATATGTACCCATATATTTACTGCAGCATTATTTACAACAGCCAATATACATAAGCAATACAAGTATCCACTGATAGACAAATGAATAAATAAGATGTGATATATACACACAATGGAATATTACTCAGTGATAAAAATGATTAAGATCTTAAGATCTTGCCATCTGTAACAAGAATGGACCTAGTGGGTATTGTGCTAAAGTAGTTATACTATATGATTTCACTTAAATGTGCAATCTAAAAAACAAATGAGGGCACTTGGGTGGTTCAGTTGGTAGAGCATGCGACTCTTGATCTCAGTATTGTAGGTTGAGGCCTATGTTCGGTGTATATTACTTAAAAAAATTAAATCTTAATAAAAAAATAGTAAGAAACAAATGAATGAACAAACAAAAAACAGACTCAATACAGACAACAAACTAAACTGGTGGCTGCCAGAGAGGGAAGAATGTTAGGTGGACAGACAAAATAGATACAGGGGATTAAGAGGTACAAACTTACAGGCATAAAATAAATAAGTCATGGAGATGTAAAGTACAGCATAGGGAATATAGTCAGTAATATTATAATAATATTGTATGGTAACAGATGGTTAACTACACTTGTGGTGGGCACTGAATAACGTATAGAATTGTTGAATCCGAATGTTGTACACCTGAAACCAATATAACATCATCATGTTAATTATACTTCAATTTAAAAAACTTTTTCTTTTAGAGGTGATGAAATTGCACAAATCCTTCCATATTTTCTGACCTATTCTGTTGGTAATCAATAATAGCATGTATTTTTGCAACCTAGATAACAGGATTAATCATTGCAATGTAAGAAAACAAACAGTTTAAAAATAAATTCTAGGTTTCTAGAACTCAATTAAAGAGCTCGTCCCAAGTAGCTCCACACTAGCAAAATGGACACAAGGGAAAATAACAATTAGGAAGTCACAAATGAGCATGCATCCTAAAGAAAAGCAAGCAAGAGGCAAAACCCACAGGACATCACTTAGCGTAAAACAAATGTGTGAAAGAGAAAACCCCTCTTTCAGCACTAAGCATGTGCACTCACGTATGTGTGCATACACACACACACACACACACACACACACACACACACCATACATTTTCTTTTCTTGAACCATCTTGAAATAAATTGCAGATATCAGGACTAATCACCCTTAAATACTTTAGTATATATTTCCCCAAATCAAAGACAACAGCATTATCACACCCAAGAAATTTAACCTAATGAAACACACAGCTTGTATTCAAGTTTACCAAATTATTCCAATAGTGAAATTTATAGCAGCCTTTCTCTACGGATGCAGATTCAATCAAGGATCCCACATTGTACTGAGCTTATTACTTTAATATACAGAAGTCAAAATACAAAGAAGACAAAAAACAAAACCAAGCCTTTTTTCCCCCCCATGGCATTGACTTTTTTAACAGACCAGGCTAAGGTTGTCTTGCAGAATAAATACGAGAAACTTTTGGGGAACCTGAATGGCTCAGTCAGTTAAGTCTTGACTCTTGGTTTTGGCTCAGTTCATAATTTCACCATTTGGGAGCTCAAGCCCTGCATCGGGCTCTTGTGCTAACAGCACAGAGCCTGCCTGGGATTCCGTCTCCCTCTTTCTCTCTGCCCATCCCCTGCTTGCGCTCTCTCGCTCTCTCTCTCTCTCAAAAAGAAATAAACATATGATAAAGACTTTCATACAATTACATCAAGTTCCTCTTTGTGGAAATTTTATGTTGTGTTTTCTCAACCCATCCTGTTAGATTTTATGGTAACTAATGCCACAATACAAGGGCACATTTGTCAGTCTCCTTTTTGTTCCTCCACCCTCTTCCAATGCAATCTCCCTTTTTGAGGATGTCCTACTCACAGTTTAAAGGCCATTTAGAAAGGAGGAAAATAATTACAAAACAAATTTAATTTTGTTTACAAACGGTTGAGTCCCTAAGATAAAGCATCTTACCTATATGTGGCAAGCCGTTCAAGGGGGCTTGTGTGAATAATAGCTACTCCCGTGGGCTCCTTGTCCTTTCTTTTCCTGAGTAGAATTTGTAAACCAAAGGCCAGGCTTGAATTACTCAAAACAGTGGAGGGGATTTTTCTAAGAGTCTGTGAGAGTGGTGAAGAGATAAACAGGCTGGGTATTTAGAGAGGATCTTAACATGAGATGTTATATGATATAATTGATATGCAATATATATATTGAGATGCAATATACAATGTGATGCAAACCCTCTTTTTAAAAAAAATTTTAAAAGTTTATTCATTTATTTTGAGACAGAGACAGCACAAGTGGGGGAGGAGCAGAGAAAGAGAGAGAGAGAGAGAGAGAGAGAGAGAGAGAGAGAGAGAGAGAAGAATCCCAAGCAGGCTCCATACTGTCAGCATGGAGCACAATATGGGGCTCAAACTCACGAAACTGTGAGATATGAGCCAAAACCAAGAGTCACACGCTTAACTGACTGAGCCACCCAGGATTCTTAAGATGCAAACTCTCTTATTCCATCTTCTCACAAAATATTCTGCCACACAGCATTTGCCACTAATGACTATAGAACTAGGGAAATACACTGAAGTAGTAGAGTTCAAGGTGAGCGGAAAGGGAAGAGATGCTATCTATTCAAGAGTAGTTTTGGTGCTGGGAATCAATTACTTCCATTTTTTCCTTTTTGGTCCAGGTTCCTTTGTTTTAAGTTAGAAAGAAAAATAAAAAACAAAGGCTATTCTTCATACATTATGTAATCAAATTAATTCCAGCAAAGACTTATGTCCAAATGAAACATTTATAAGGCAGTTAGCAAAAAAAGCTCATTTGGATTTATTTAAGCCAAGGGCACTATAAAACCCTAATTTAAAAAGAGCTTTAGAACCCAACTGCTTTGAGAAAGAATTACTTTTAGAGATATGTTTGTTCTCTATGATATCTGTAATTATTGTTGGAAAAGTCTTTTGAAAAATATTTATAAAGTCTAGAAACAGTAGACATATTTTTCTCTATGGTAATGTAGAATATATCTATTTCCGCAGGAGATTTAACCTGACTTCTGAAATAGCAAATAGCAACTCTAACAACCCACTGTAAGGTTTATTACTTAGGGTTTGTGCAATGGGATCTGTGCTACTGAACAAGAACAAAAAAAAAAAATTAAAAATCAACAGACTCTTACTGAATATCTTGCTATATGCTCAGTACATTTTTTATATGTATTCTGGCAAAGAAATGTATATGTGTTCCTACTTAATCCTAAATAGAACTACTTAAAATAAAGCATACATAAAATAATGGCAGACAATTTTAGATAATATGTATTCAGTGTCAAGCTACAGAGTATAGAATACCACGTACAGCAGGAGTAGTTTTGGGGGGAGGAGTTTCACTACATGAAGGCTGCAGTAAATGGGAAGAAAGCAGCCCAAGTTAAGGTACAAGACAGGAATGAGGGTAGCTCATACCACGGCAGGTATGGTCAGATCCTGAAGAGAGAGAATGGTGAGTGGTAGGGAAAGCCAGTTAAAGTTAAAAATAAAAAGTTCCTGGTGATTAGTTTTCTCCCTGAAATTTAATTGGGAAATAGGTCTCTCCAGTAAACTTAGATTTAGAATCTATACATAATTTTCTGTTTCTATGTTCACTATAGTGCTGGACAATGGTTCCAAGACATACTTTTTTTCCCACACACTTAAACATCTAAGTTGGGATGAATCTTGCAATCAATTTGCATCACAGTTGGACAGTACATTTTTTGCCCCCTTAGTGGTACATAAAAACAATAATGCATCTTAAAAATCAACCATTACTATGAACTGAGAGCACTATGAAGCCATTAGGAAGAATGGATGAGGGGGGGAAAAGTGTTTTATGTTTAAAGTAGAACATGATCAACTTGCAACTCTATAAAAAGTTGCAAATTCTTACTTCTTACTCACAAGAAACAGAAATGACCAGAAGATCTACAGCAGGAAGGGGTAGGAACATATCTAAATTGAGTCCTTACAGAAAGTGAAGAGTTGACAACAGAGAGACCAGAGGATAGAAAGCAAATGTAGAAATGATAAATTATTTTTCAGAGTAGAAGTTGAAAACTTCTCCAGAGCAGAGGTCTGGAAAGCATGGGGTAAAATCATGGTATGATGATAGGGAGGTTGTTTCCAAGTTTGTCAAGAGCAGTTAAATCCCCAAGTCATCACTTGGATCAAGCAAACAGTTAAGTCATTTCTATACTGGTACAAAATAGAAGGGAATTGGGAAAAGTGAGCTAGAACAGCTCCAGACTGGGGAACACTGGGCACAAAAGAGGGCAGGGATGAGGCATAAAAAATCTAACAACCCATCGACTGGAAGACAATATTTACAAAAGACATACCTGATGAAGAAGATGGTTATCCAAAATATACAGAGAACTCATAACAGTAAGAAAATGAATAACCTGATTAAAAAATGGGCAAGGGGCACCTGGGTAGCTCAGTCTGTTAAGCATCTGACTCTTGGTTTTCGCTCAGGTCATGACCTCACAAACCATGAGGTCAAGCCTCGAGTCAGGCTCTGCACTGACAGCACAAGACTGCTTGGGACTCTCTCGCGTGCTCTTTCTCTGACCCTCCCTCCCTCTCTTTCTCTCTCTCAAAATAAATAAATGAACTCAAAAAAATAAGCAAAAGATCTGAACAGACACCTCACCAAAGATATGCAGGAAGTAAATAAGCATATGAAAAGATGCTCAACATCACATGACATTTGGTAATTGCAAATTAAATGACATACCACTGCAAACCTGTTAAAATGGCCAAAATCCAGAAAACTAATAACAACAAATGCTGGTGCGAATGTGGATCAATAGGAACTCTTCACTGATTGCTGGCAGGAATGCAATATCGTATGGCCACTTTAAAAGACAGTATAGACTTCATATAAACTTAGTATCACTTAGTATAAGCTTGGTATAACTAAGGTTTAGTACAGACTTGTGCAATCACAACATTGCACACCTGAAACTAATGTAGCACTGTGTGTCAACTATATTAAAAAAATAATTTAGCAGTTTCTTACAAAACTAAACATGCTCTTAACATGATCTAGCAACCTTGCTCTTCAATATTTACCCAAATGAGTTAAAAATATGTCCACACAAAAACTTACACACGTTATGTTTATAGCAGCTTTATTTATAACTGCCAAAATTTGGAAGCAACCAATTAATACTTCCGTAAGTGAATGGATAAACTGGTGTATACCCAGACAGGGGGATACTACTCAGTGTTAAAAGGAAATAAGCTATCAAACCATGAAAAGGCATGGAAGAACTTTAGATGCATATACCTAAGTAAAAGAAGCGAATCTGAAAAGGATACATAGGACATTCTGGAAAAGGCAAAACTATGGAGACAGTAAAAAGGTCAGTGGTTGCCAGGGAGAAGTGGCAGATGAACAGACAGAGCACAGGGGATTTTTAAGTCAGTGGAAGGATTCTGTATGATACTGTAATGATAGATACACGTCATTACACATTTGTCAAAATCTAAAGAATGCACAACACCAAGAGTTACATTTACCTACTGTAAACTCTGGAATCTTAAGTAATTATGATGTGTCAGTGCAGGTTCATCAGTATAACAAATGTACCACCCTAGTGCAGGATATTTATAGTGGGGGGTGCTGTGTCTTGTATAGGAATGGGGTACATGGGAATTCTGTACTTTCCACTCAGTTTTTCTGAGAACCTAAAAATTTCTAAAATATAAAATCTATTAAAGACAAAATCCGCATCCTGAAAAAGGAGTCCCAGTTTCCCTGTCCTTCCCAGATTTCAAATGCCAGGAGTCAGACTTACAGGTCCCTGGCAACAGATTAAAGAATCCTCTGGAGGGGCATCTGGGTGGCTCAGTTGGTTAAGCATCTGACTCTTGGTTTCGGCCCAGGTTCCGATCTCACAGTTGTGAGGTTAAGCCCAGTGTCAGGCTCCTCGCTGAGCATGGAACCTGGTTGGAATTCTCTCTCTCTCCTCTCTCTCCCCCCTGCTCTCTCTCTTAAAACAAACAAACATTTAAAAAAATTAAAAAAGAAAAAAATCCTCTGGAGAACACAAACCACTCAAAGAAAAGTCATACTGACATTGGGTGTGTTCAATTTAAAAAAAAAAAAATATATATATATATATATATATATATCATCTGAAGGACTTCCAGTTTCCAAGTAGGATATAGAAAGATAGAAGGAGCAATGTACACAGTAACAAAAAATACCAAACACCTACAAAATCACAAGTTTTCCTGAACCTTTTAGACAGCTGAGGTCACTCTAACAACACTCTCATAGTTTTCATCACACGAATGCAGAAAAAAAAAGTCCTTTTTTGTGACCTTCGAAGTTGTACCTGATCTGGTCCCTACTCCTAACCTAAGCCTAAAGCCAAATGAATCAACAAATATACCCCCAGAGACAATAGAGGAAGCAGCACAAGCTGAGACCAGTACTACACAGGCTGTGTTGAGAGGCACAGGGTGCAAAACTCATGAGGAATTTGAATTTCTATGTGCGTTTTCTTAAAGAAAGTACCCCCAGCATAATGAATCAATCAAAAGCCAAGGTACCAGTACCTTCTAAGGAGTTCAATAAATATGCCTTTCTTTGTAAGTAATGGGAGAAGTGAAGGCTTTTAAGCAGAAAAATAACTTGATCTTTCATTTTAGAAAGTAAAGTTCTCACTGCACTGTGAAAGATACATTAGATGGGGTAAGACTAAAAAACAGCCAAAATGTATCAAAATAACCTGAGGTTCCTAACATAAACTTTGGCAGGGAGAGATGAGACCTGATTGTTTAGAGGTATTTAGGAAATCATACACAGCAAGGGAATCTGGTGTCTGATTCAAAGTGGAAGGAGAGATACCTCTCCCAGTTTTCAGTCTGTCAGGGAGGTTATGTACCTCTATAAATTTCATTCTATCTTCAACCAGGGTTCATTCATACCTGACGAGTTACTGGGGACTTGTATAGTGCCTACTGAGATTACTCACACGTCCCACCCCTCTACCACCCACCCTTACCCCCAGACAGTGACCTGCTGTTTCAAATAGACCTGGGCTGATAGAACTCAGGAGCCTCTGACTCCCAAGTCTACAGTTCTGTTCTTTGCTTCTATCTTCCCAGAAGACCAGGCACTTCTAAAAATGCATCATCCCAAATTTCTGTAGCCTTCTCTTGGGCTATTTGTGCTTAATCCTTTTTTGGCCCCATAACCAAGAGGATATTACGCTCCCATAAATAACATTTTTTTAAATGTATTTTTCATTTTTATTTTTGAGAGAGAGAGAGCACACAGCCGCAAGCAGAGGAGTGAGGGGGGGGAGAGGGGGAGGGGGAGAGAGTGAGAGTGAGAGAGAGAGAGAGGGGAATATCTTAAGCAAGCTCCATGCTCAGTGCGGAGCCCAACAAAGGGCTCAATCCCATGACCCTGGGATCATGACCTGAGCCAAAACCAAGAGTTGCATGCTCAACTGACTAAACCACCCAGGTGCCCCAACTTTTTTTAAGAGAGAAAGCATATGCACAGACAAGTGGGGGAGGGACAGAGAGAAAGACAGAGAATCCAAAGCAGGCTCCAGGCTGTCAGCACAAAAACCCATGAACTGTGAGATCATGACCTGAGCTGAAGTCTGATGCTCAACCGACAAAGCCACCCAGGCGCCCCTCATTTGATCACTACGGTAGACATTCTTACTTTGATCTAGGGATAGGATGCAATCAAGAATCACCAAGTGGCCTTTTAAAACTACACACTCATTCCCCTCTCCCTTTCTGACAGGTACCAACACACTCACCAAGGGGTGGGATTGAGTGGAAACAAGATTAAGAACCACTTACTGCTTTCCTAACCTGTTTTATAAGAATAAGATTCAGATATATAACAGTAGTGTCCCAAATTGAATTCTAAGAGAAGTTACTCTGTGGTTTTTGAAATATCTTCTCTGTTGTTTCCTATGGTGATAAACATTTTCAGGTCTCAATCTACTTCTCAGCAGGAACTACACATAGTTTAATGAGATGAATATTATGATGCTCTCCCTACTGTGAAAATCTCAGTGCCATTCTGAGAGGATCTGAAGTTAAGAAAGGTAATGAAATTTTAGGAAAGAGCTTTAGTGCTGTCAATATTCAAATTGTTTAGAGAAAAAAAATTAGCATTTAATTTAGTGACCAAAAACAAACAAAAAAACACCTACTCCTTTACTAACCCATGCATCTTTACTTTTGTAACAGAATTTTTTACTTTTTTTAACGTTTATTTATTTTTGTGACAGAGACAGAGCATGAGTGGGGGAAGACCAGAGACAGAGGGAGACACAGAATCTGAAACAGGCTTCAGGCTCTGAGCTGTCAGCACAGAACCCGACATGGGGCTCAAACTCATGAACTCGGAGATCATGACCTGAGTCGAAGTTGGATGCTTAACCAACTGAGCCACCCTGGGGCCCCTTATTTTACTTTTTGTTTGTTTATTTTTGAGAGAGAGAGAGAGAGCACACATGAGGGGGAGGGGGGGGGGAGGGGGGAGAGCACACATGAGGAGGAAGAGGGAGAGGGGGAGAGGGGGAGAGACGGAGAGAGGGAGAGAGAGAGAGAATATCTCAAGCAGACTCCATGCCCAGCGTGGAGCTGGACACGGGGCTTGATCTTACAAAAGTGAGATCATGACCTGAGCTGAAATCAAGAGTTAAAGAATGCTCAACCAACTGGGCCATCCAGATGCCCCTAACATAATTTTTTTAAGAAAATACTGTATGTAACCCTGAAAGGGAAACTAAGCTAAATGAGTGAATTACAACAAAATAAAGCATGCTAGCTTTCCAACTGCATGCAATAATCCAGATTTTCCCAAAATGGGGCACAGAAGATGACTTTAAGGAATCAATACATTTACTTTAATGGTCACTAAAAGTAGCTCATCAAACCTGTGAAGTCATACGTTTTGTTTTAGGCAAGATTAAAGCAGGAGGAATTCATACAGACTTCTCATAGGCCCTATGTTCAAAAATGGATGGGGCGCCTGGGTGGCTCAGTCGGTTAGGCGTCCGACTTCATCTCAGGTCACGATCTCACGGTCCGTGAGTTCGAGCCCCACGTGGGCTCTGGGCTGATGGCTCAGAGCCTGGAGCCTGCTTCCGATTCTGTGTTTCCCTCTCTCTCTGCCCCTCCCCCGTTCATGCTCTGTCTCTCTCTGTCTCAAAAATAAATAAACGTTAAAAAAAAATTAAAAAAAAAAAAAGGTCTTGTTGAGCCCTGAGTAACTAAACATTGTGACTTTTTTTTAAAACAACTGCTTTGAGATATAATTCATATACCATAAAATTTACCCCTTTAAAGTATACAATTCAATTGCTTTGAGTGCATTCACAAGGTTTTACAACCATTACCACCATCTAATTCCAGAACATCTTCATCACCTTAAAAAAAAACCCATAACCATTAGTTATTCCCACTCCCCACTGGCCCCTGTCAACAACTAATTTACTTTATGTCTCTATGGATTTGCCCATTCTGAATACTTCAGAGAAATGAAATTATACAATATGTGTCCTTCTGTGTTGGGCTTATTTCACTTAAATGTTTTCAAGTTCTATGTGTGTTTTAGATGTGTGTTCCCATCTTTTTATGGCCAAGCCACATTTTGTTCCCCAGTATCAGTTGATGGACATTTGGGTTGTTTCCACTTTTTAGTGAAAATAAGTAATGTTGCTATGAAAATCCATGTACAAGTTTCTGTGTGGACATATTTTCAATTTTCTTGGGTATATACCTAAGAATAGAATTGATGGATCATATGGTAACTCTACATTAGCCTACTGAGAAACTGAAAAACTATTTTCCAAAGTGGTTGCATCATTTTATAATCCCATAATATATAAGGCTCTGATTTCTCCACATCTTTGCCAACACTTTCCTATTTTTGTAAATTATTATACCTGTCTTAGTGTGTGATCTCATTGTAGTTTTGATTTGCATTTCCCTAATGACTAGTGATGGCAACTAATTCTTTGTTAAATATGCATGGTACAGATTAACATATCTCTAGTGTCAAATCACATACATTTCTTTGGGCATTATGACATGATTTTTTTTTTAATTTCTTAAATGTTTGTTTATTTTTTGAGAGAGAGTGAGAGACAGAGCATGATTGGGGCGGGGTGGGTGGAGAGAGAGAAGGAAACACAGAATCTGAAGCAGGCTCCAGGCTCTGAGCTGTCAGCACAGAGCCCGATGTGGGGTTCAAACTCACAAACCATGAGATTATGACCTGAGCTGAAGTCGGATGCTTAATTGACTGAGCCACCCAAGCACGCCTATGACATGCTTTTTTATCCTCTGCTACTGTCTGGAGTGAGTGTGGTTATTATGAGTTCCTCCCTCCCTTTCAGCTCCTGTCTTGGTAACCTCCCCAAAAGCCATGCTCTTTGTCTATTAGCCTGTTCTCTTCTTTCTCCTACGAAGCCTATACTCTCCACTTCATCTCTGAGGCCTGGTCCTCATCAGGTTCCTGCTCCTCATCCGGTTCCTGCTCCCACCTGGACAACACATACTTAGCTTTCCTTCACACAGCCTTGCCCTCATCACAGCAGCCTCTGTCAGCCCTACCTCTGTAAACTTCAGCTTTTCCCTCTCTCTCAATTCCCTCTTCTGTCTCCCACTCTCACATTCCACACTTCCAAAGTCCTTCCTAATTTTTCATTCTCCCTTTGACTCCAACCTCCTCTCTGCCCCTCCAATCCTCTCCATGCTCCTCCTTCCTAATATGCCTAGGCTACAAGCCCTCCAGACCTACTCCTTCACCTATGGTTTGTCCTGGCACTATTAAATGTTGTCCCATTCTCTTTCTCTATTCCTCAGTTTGTCACTGTAGTCTGCAGTCTGTCTGCCATTTAATTTGTGAGTAAAAGCAATGACAGAAGAAAACCTTTCCAACTGAAGAGCTGTGATTGTGAATTTTATGTGTCAGCTTGACTGGAACATGGGGTTTCCCAGGTGTATGGTCAGACATTATTCTGGGTGTCTGTGAGGGGGTTTCACCATGACTTTAACATTTGAATCTGTGGGCTGAGTAAAGCAAACTGCCTCATCAATCAAAGTGAAGATCCAAATAGAACAAAAAAGGCTGAGTAAAAGGGAACTGCTTTGTCCATTTCAACTGGAACATTGGTCTTTCCTGCCATGGGGCTGGAACTACATCATCAATTCTCCTGGGTCTCCCACTAGCCGACGAAAGATATTGGGTCTTCCCAGCCTCCATAACCACATGAGCCAATGGGTCCTAACAAATACTTATGCTTCCTAACACACATTGCTACGGCATATTTAAAATCTTAAGAGTTTATATGAGCAAAACCTAATTCAAATTGGGCAGTGCCAAACCAAATGTGGTTAACAGAGCATTCCACTGACAGAAGCTAGTGATGACTTTGATAGAGAAGAGGTGGAAGCAAAGTAAGGACATTATCCGATTGGCTACAGCTTAAACTCTAGTTGGCTCTTTGTGATTGGTTTTCTGTGTGTTTAGATTTCATAACCTTGACATTTACAGGCTTAGATTTTGGTTTGCTTACATAGAGTGTATACATATATGCAGACTCACACGCACACATACACTCTATGGGCTGTTTCTCTGGAGAACCTGACTAATACAGATGTTTAAGCCATAGAACCCCTTAACTCACAAATAGGAAGATAAGCAAAAGTCATGGAGAGGAATTTAGACTTGGTCCAGTGAACAAAAAAGAGAAAATGACTATTTGTGCGGGGGTTACGTTTATTAATAGTACAATAGACTAAACAAGACAAATTGAAATAGGGACAAAAGTCAAGAGACTACAAAAATAAGGTCTACATGGATTCCTGCCTGGGGAAATGCAAATGAAATGAAATACCAAAGAAACAAAAATGCAAGAAAAAAGAAATAGAAAATTTAATTCCAAAGTTCCACTCTAAAAGGAGAGTAGGGTCAGACAGAAATGCTATAGTTAAGAAAGGAAACTAGGTTTTTGGTTTATTTCTTTATTCTTTGGCATGTGGGAGAGGTCTGATGGAGAAGATGATTAATTCAATTTTGGACATGTGGCATTTGAGGTGATGGCAGACATCCAGGTACAGATGACAATCTTAAAAGATGAAATGGACAGAAGCTTCCTAAAATTAATTTAGGCTTCTACCATCCCACAGCAACATTTTACACTCACCAGAATATATCCCTTGTCTTATTCAAGGGCATCACTTGGCATTGGACACCAAAGTAACTGGTTAATGAACCCTGGTTCTATGATGCAGTTAGTTTCAGTTCTATCACTAAAATCTTCAAATATCTCCCAAACTAATGTTATTCATATGATCTACTAAGAACTTCCTTCCTCTCCAAAGTGATGTAAATTTGAGCACTCACACATGCTGGTCATTTACATTGTGATAAAAGGAAGCCAAGAGACAAAAACTATCATAAATACTCAGGATTCAAACCACAAGATCACTAAAATCCCCTTAAATCCTCCTAGAAATAGGACTACGTCCTATGTAGGTCTGGTCTGAAGGGCACGTACCAGTGTGCTAAAGATTTTGATTTCTTTCTTCCTGACACAGCCCCTACATCTGTCACCATATGCCCCTCTCTTAAAGGGGCTAAGAGGATAGAAACAAGAGCTTAGTCAGAGGGAGAACTTCTTTCCACAATATGGTTAAAAATTAATGTAGCATAACTTGAAACCGGTGAACGCTGTTGCCCCAATATACACATACACTATTATCGCTGAACCAAAGATCCAAAATCTCTAAGATCTCAAATCCAACATCTCAAAAAGTCTTAAAATTATGGTCCTCTTGCTTACTGTCCCAAGAGGCAGAAGATGACAAGTGGTTAAGCAGTGACAATATTCAAAGTACACACCATTACATAGTGTAAGCTCTAACTTTCTGCTATGCTTATAATAAAAAAGCTTTTCTTATTACCATATATTACCATAAATCTAATAATGCCTTTTTAAAATGCTGTGGGAAAGTGTCTCTGCTAATCTGAGGATTCTCGATTTGTGTTCAAATGGCAGGAAGAGCTCTTTCCTAATAATTTATATTAGGTAACCATCTCTCTTATTTTTTACACCCTTAAAAGTCTGTGGCTAATTACTGAAAAAGCTATAAACGTGGATTACTTTTCTCCCCTATTCCCAGAAAGTATACATTTTAGCAGTCTGTGTTTTCCCAAAGTGGTCACAATATTTCCCATCCCACAAGCTCTTCTGCAATATGACCTTGCCACTCCCCCACCAAGGAGTCCAATTCTCTCAAATCTAGGCTGGCTTTAATGATTCACTTGTAACCGACAGATGTGGCAACAGTGATAATGAATGACTTCTGAACCTAGATCTGTAGAAGCCTTGCAGCTTCTTCCTCAGTCTCTGGAAGACCCAGGCTGTCATGCTGTGAAAAGCTAACACCACATGGAGAGGGCATATAGGTCCTCTAGTTAGATTCCCCAGATGAGCCCAGCCTTCAAGTCACCCCAGTCCAGGCACAAGGTGAAAAAAGAAGTCATCTTGCAAGTAGATTCTCCAAAGCCAGCTGTTTCAACTCCCAGCTGAGCAAATCACACTCATCCATTCTAGTCTTCCCATCTGAAAACCCAGACATCATAGAACAGAAAAACCAACCCTTCCATCTCTTCTCCGAATTCTTATCCCAAGAATTTGAGAATAAAATGGCTGTTGTTTTATGCAAAATTTTTGAGTGGTGTGAAAGGCAGATGGATAACCAGAGCAGCAACAAGTAACTGGAATGTATATGCTGAGCAACATGGCCATCCCCTCACTTTAGTGACCATATTCCATGTTTTTCTTCCTTCGTGTTACTGAAACTTCCATTCTTAAAGAAATTTTTTTTGCCAATTTTGTTAATTTCCCCATTTATTTTGACAGTTCAACTTTAAAAACCATCATATCCAATAAAATAATTTCCTAGTGTTTGATTTCCAGCTTATTGGTTTTAAAATCTTATTTCTAACATTCTCTCCAGTTACTAGACAGTCTTTTTCACCCTTTTATTACAATTTATGTTTGAATTAGGTCATGTCTAAAGACATAATTAGTTGAAGATGCTGTGCACTCAACTATAACCATGATAAGTAAACATTCTGTCAAGCACAAGAATTATTCGGCACTTATCATAAACAAAGAACTATACCAGTACTTCAGGTTTTACCATTATAAATGCTTTATTAATGAGTTAGCTATTTTGAATTCTATATATCTACTCTCATCCGAAAGTCTTATTTTGCCAGAAAAAGCTCATTTTACTGTTTAACAAAGAGTATCCTTAATATATAATATTAATATGAAATCTTCAAACCACTGAATTTTCATAAATATAGTCTATTTTATAACTTGCTTTTATATTTAATAAGTACAAATTGGTCACTCACAAACCATAGCATAAAAAAATCAAGCTCTTCATTTTCCCAAAAGAACATCTTTTTTCTTTTAAAACTTTTTTTCTTTGTTCTTTTTTCCCTTTTTAAATCTAAATTTTAGTTAACATACAGTGCAATATTGGTTTCAGGAGAATTCAGTGATTTGTCACTTACATACAACACCCAGTGCTCGTCACAAGTGACCTTCTTAGTACCCATCACCCACCCACCGACCTCTATATGCTCCCTACAAGAGAGTCATTTCAGAGCGAGAGACACATGCAGATTGAAAGTGAGGGGATGGAGAGCCATGTATCATGCTAGTAGATGTCAAAAGAAAGCCAGGGTAGCCATACCTATATCAAAACAAACTAGATTTTACAACAAAGACTTTAACAAGAAATGAAGAAGGGCATTATATCATAATTAAGGGATCTATCCACCAAGATCTAACAATTATAAATATTTGTGACCCCAATGTGAAAGCATCCAAATACATAAATCAATTAACCACAAACAAAAAGAAACTCATTGATAATAATACAATAACAGTAGGGGACCTTAACACCCCACTTACAACAATGGACAAATCACCTAAGCAGAAAATGAACAAGGATACAATAGCTTTTTTTTTAATGTCTTTATTAATTTTTGAGAGAGAGAGAGAGAGAGAGAGATGGGGAGGGGCAGAGAGAGAGGGAGACACAGAATCTGAAGCAGGCTCCAGGCTCCAAGCTGTCAGCCCAGAGTCCGATGCAGGGCTCAAACCCACCAACCATGAGATCACGACTTGAAGTGGAACACTCAACCAACTGAGCCACCCAGGCGCCCCCCCTTTTTAATTTTTTTTAATGTTTTTATTAATTTTTGAGGGGGGAGGGGAGAGGGAGAGAAGGAGGAGGAGGAGGAGGAGGAGGAGGAGGAGGAGGAGGAGGAGGAGAAAATAGCTTTGAATGACACAGTGGACCAGATGGACTTAACATATATATTCAGAATTTCATCCTAAAGCAGAATACACATCCTTTTCTAGTGCACATGGAACATTCTCCAGAATAGGTCATATGCTGGGTCACAAATCAACCCTCAATAAGTACAAAAAGATCAAGATCATACCATGCATATTTTCAGATCACCATGCTATGAAACTTGAAGTCAACCACAGGAAAAAATTTGGAAAGCCCTCAAATACATGAAGGTTAAAGAACATCCTACTAAAGAATGAATGGGTTAACCAGGAAATTAAAGAAGAATTTTTTTTAAAAATACATGGAAGCAAATGAAAATGAACATACAGCAGCCCATAACATTTGGGATGCAGCAAAGGTAGTCCTAAGAGGTAAGTATATTCCAATTCAGGCCTTTCTCAAGAAGCAAGAAAGGTCCCAAATACAGAACTTCATTTTCTTTATGAATTTGCAACTACTTGGTAGAGAAAAACTTAGTCCTGTTGTTTCTAAGTAGTCATTTCTAATTAAAGTTTTTTCTTTGCAGAAGATATTCAGTTAAAATCAGATATTATCATTCCAGTTACAATTGGAAAACTCCATCCCCTGGACCTCACTTGCGTCATCCAAGCATTCCCACCTAGTGTTTCTTCTGTTTTCACCCCACTCAGCTGGGCCCTTCTAGGGGCGCTTACATGGACATTCTGCTTTCTTATTGACATATGCTAGGTTGAACAAGCTGCACATCTGGCCAATATTATCCTCTTGCTGGTCTGGAAAGTGTAGTGGAAAACACTGGGCAAGATAGTGGCAGCAGTAATAATGCAAGCAGTCTATGACAGATAAAGAACAAAGTGAAGCAAGGAAGGGCTGATGAATAGAAGAAAATGAAGACACAAAAGAACCACAGGATCTGGAGAATGGGTAAAATGTGAAAAAGGAAGGGAGAAACGAAAAGTTAAGAAGTCCATTGATTTAATCAACAAATTTTTACAGTGCCATCCATTTGATTATTCTGGACTTTAAAACTGAGAGGAAAATCTATCAAGTAGCTTGAGTAAAGTTAAAGACCACAGAATCTGCAAAGGTCAAGAATGTGAGACTAGGATGTTAGATGGGTCACCCATGGACAGCAACTCTCTGCTAGCATGGGAAGCAACAAAGAGAGAGGTGCAGGAGGAAGAGACAGCTGTCCTACACCTCACGAACTATATTTACAGAAGAGTCTAGGAGTAATGGTTTACAGGCTGCAATGAGAGCTAGAAGAAAGATGTTGTCTCCAGGACCTTCGGTTGATGAGGTGTGTGAAAATGAGTAGTGGTCACCTACAAAGGCAGTGGGAAAAGCAGTATCCTAGGGAGAGAGGTTTTCAAATAAAGCAAGCAGACAGAGTATTTGATGACAAGATATGGCTGTACAGACATTTGTTCAGTAGGGAGCAAGAGTTCTAGACAGCAAGTATAAAAACCCAACAAGCATCCAGGAAAAGGAAGCACACAATTGCCTGAGGATAAGCTAGGTGACTCCGGGACCTGCATTTGGAGCTAGGGCCCAGGGACAGAGATATGAGGTAAGATAGAATGAGCTGGCTTGAAGCTTCTATATGTGCTCTGTTCTTATCATTCTGAACCCACAGGATTTCCAGTATGTCAGAGACAGGTAACCAGGGTTAGCCTTACTTACAACTAACTTTGAGAAAGTTACCTTAAATATCTCTAAGCCTTAGGTTTCTTTCCTGTAAAGTGAAGAGAATAATATCCAATTGATGAAGTTAAAATGATGACACAGAATAGTGTATCTAAAATGCTTAACACAGTGCATGACACACAGTATTGCACATTTTTCAGTTTAACTGTTTTGCTTATTGATATGTCCTTCCAAGAACCAGTAACCCGTATGCACGGGACAAGCCGGCTTAGGTCCACCGTCTCCCATCTTGTAAAAACAGTTGTGCTCAGTAGAGGAAATGAAGGGATCAGAAGGCTCTTCTTACTTATCTGGCCAGTTTTGCTCAGGTGACATGAAACATGAAGAGGGTTGCCAAACACTGCTTTGTCTCAGGTACGTTCTGTCTCAGGTATGTTCTTGTACATCAGTTAGCTTATAAGCTCCTGAAGGATGAGCTCCTTGACCTATGTGTGTCCTCCACAGTGTCCAGCACTTATTAGACCCTCAAAATGGCTACTGCATGACTACCCATATAGGAATAAAGTAAAACAGGCAAAGTTTCATACCTCAGACATGGAATTCCAGAGGTTATATTTGGCACGATTCTCTTCTTTTGTTTAATAACTTCTAGTTTTCTAAAAGATGTTTAGATTTTGTAAAATGTGATTTTCAAGTCTAACCTTTAAAACTTTTTTTTCAACAAAAAGGCAAAAACCTGAAAAAATACCCATATTTGTTTTAGTAATAAAATATTGGTATTTTTATTCATTCCTTAATTAAAAAAATTAAGGATGACAAACTATGCAGGAATTTTATATAAATTAATAATCAAGTTAGAAAAGACAGTTTGGTCAAATAATTCACAAATATATCACTTTTTTCTTAAAATTCTAGTGTCTTGTTTAATATTTATTGAAGACCTATAGTGTTCCAGTTGCTAATAAAAAAAGAACAAGCAAAATAAGATTCTGCATTCTAAGACAACATATTCCACCTTATTTAGCCATATGACTACAGAATAGCTGCAAAAGCTAAATTCCAGTATCCATCTTCACCCCCTGGTTCCTCCACCACTGCCCATATTATTATACTCTTTGCAATCCCTGAGCCGATAATTAAATATCAGATCAAACACCTACCACCCACCCACACAAATAAAACTAATTCTTAACATCCTCAGAACCCCTTTCTGCCCCTCTCAGCCAAAGACATAGATTCTCTTCCAACAGAAGCCATATCCTATGCTGCACCCAACTCATCATGGGATGTGGAAGTGATCTGGGCATTCACCTAGCTACTCAATGCTGCCTTCTAAAAAGGGCAACATGCCACAGTCAGATAAATTGTTCTATTAGTTAGCTTCATCACTGCACCTGCCTCATGATAGTAATAAACCAGCCTCCAAGTCACTGCCCACATTTAGTATATATTTAGGCATGGGACTCATAAATTTCCCTCCTATCCCAAATGTCATTACATTTGGAGATTTCAAAAATTATCTAGAATTGGGATGCCTGGGGAGCTCAGTCAGTTAAGCATCTGACTTCAACTCAGGTCATGATCTCACAGTTCGTGGTTCAAGCCCCGCATCAGGCTCTGGGCTGACAGCCCAGAGCCCTCAGCCCAGAGCCTGGAGCCTGCTTCAGATTCTGTATCTCCTTCTCTCTCTGCCCCTCCCTCCCTCCCTCTCTATCCCTCTTTCAAAAATAAACAAACATTTTTAAAAATTTTTAAAAATTCATGTAGAATCTGAAAAACTAACTCTAACAACTGTCACTCCACTATAAACATTCTCAAGACTGTACTCTGCATCTCATTTTAACTTGTTCCACCTCAGAAATAGCCCCCCTCCCATGTTATAACTCCTTGCTGTAAACCTTCAACTTCTGGGAATTAACTACATTCACACCAATGGTCCTCTCAATTCCTAAATTTTCCTTAATCTATCAGCTCCGTCCTAACCCCACTTCCTTCTCCGTGCAGCATGCAGCCCAAGGGTAGATTAACTGAACTACTATCTATCGAAGCTCTTTTTTTTTTAATTAAAAAATTGTTTTTAATGTCTTTATTTATTTTTTAGAGAGAGAGAGACACAGAGCATGAGTGGAGGAGGGGCAGAGAGAGAGGAAGGCACAGAATCTGAAGCAGGCTCCAGGCTCCAAGCTGTCAGCACAGAGCCTGATGCGGGGCTCGAACTCACGAACCGTGAGATCATGACCTGAGCCAAAGTGGGACACTTAACTGATTGAGCCACCCAGGTGCCCCATGAAGTTAACTCTTTTAACCTCAGTCCTTCCATTATACCCATCAGTCAAAACAAAGACTCTGGATTAATCATTTAAGAACTGTCTTCTTCTCTTCCACATTTGGTGAACAATGGTCCTCTCCACAGGACTGCATAGGACTTTACAGATGTGATGCAGAAAACGGTGATGCATTTAAACTGAGACCAAATACCACATCTAATTTCCTCTTGGGACAACAACACATCTCACTGGATCCTTTCACTTGTGTCTGGTCAGTGATTTTCTCCTTCTTCCCCCAGCAACTATACTAAATATTTTCTATTCTGCTTAAGGCCCCAATCACTAATGATTTTAACTACCACCTATATGCTAATGACTTGTAAATGTTATTTCTAGTATTGATCTCTCCTTTCGGCTTAAAATGAATATCCAAATGTTTGCTCTTTCTATCTGGATATACATGGCCATCTCAAACTGTGAACTCATTATCTCTCCCATCAATTCTGCTTCTCTCTGGGTAACCAGCCGCTAAAATGGCCCCCACTGATCTTTGTCTCCCAATATTCAAATCTTTGTGTGGTTACCACCTCTAGTATACCATGGTTGGTGCAATCAAATAATATATGGCAAAGGTGGTGATATATCACTCTATGATTATGTTACGCAGACCATAGCTTCCACCTTGGTCTCTTTCTCCAATCCCCGTGGGTCACTTGCTGTGGAGAGGCCCACGTGGTGAAGGACTAAAGTCTCCTGCTAACAGCCATAGGAGTGAACTAAAATATGAAGCCTCCAGCCTCAGTCAACTCTTCAGCTTGACTGTAACCTGAGAACCACCCAGCTAAGTGACCCCTACATTCCTGAACCCCAGAAACCGTGAGACAATAAATGTTTGTTGTTTTAACCTGCTAAATTTGAGAGTAACTTGTTACACAGAAATAGATGTCCTTCCCATATTCCTATCTCAGTTGACGTTAATATCTATCTAGTCACTCAATCATTAACATTCATTCACGAGTACCTACCATGTGATGAGAGACCTATTATTCTTAATCCTCTACCACAACAGATTGTCAAAGTCCCGACAAGTTTACTTCCTGTTTCTTTAATCTGCCCCTGAACATTTTCCAAATCTCTCTGCTCTACTACCACAGTCCCAATCCAGGTCCTCATAATCTCTCATCAATACTATATTCCAATACCCTCCCAATTAGTTTCCTTGATTCCCATCTGTCCCTGTCAAGAGTGAGCTACTTAACACACAGAAAAACAGCATATACATGACAGTTAAAGTGGCAGGACCAGGAGAAAGTTCTCTCAAGGAATGAATGACCCCAGTATCCTTATAGACAAGTATAAGGATAGTCTTGACCGTTTTAGTAAAATAGAAAGCAGCTTATCTACATGATGTGTATACATTAAGAGGAGAAGAAGCAACGGTGGGCAATTCAGAGAGACAGCAACATAATATAAGTCAGCAACACGGTGTGATCAGGTAAAATTGGATCATATGATGTTGCACAGA
This sequence comes from Prionailurus bengalensis, assembly GCF_016509475.1. Lineage (NCBI taxonomy): Eukaryota > Metazoa > Chordata > Mammalia > Carnivora > Felidae > Prionailurus > Prionailurus bengalensis. The sequence goes on from NC_057349.1 coordinate 107,382,290, forward strand.
GCTATCAATGTCCAAGCCTTAATTTCCTCTAACTGCTATAACAATTTGTCACAAAACTAGGGGCATAAAGCAACATACATTTATTAATCTTACAATTCTGGAGGTCTCAAAAGAGTTTCACTGGGCTAAAATCTGGAGGCTCTTGGGGATAATTTGTTTTCTTGCCTTTTCCAGCTCCTAGAGGGCACCTGTATTCTTTGGCTCATGGCCACCTTCCATCTTCAAAGTCAGCAATGGCTGGCCAAGTCTTTCTCATGTCCCATCACTCTGGCACTAATTCACCTACATCCCTCTTTCATTCAGAAGGATTCTTATGACTATACTGGCCCGATCCAAATAATCAAGGATAATCTCTCCATCTCGAGATCCCTCACTTAGTCACATCTGCAAATATAAAGTAACATATTCAAAGATACCAGAGATTGGGCTGTAGACATCTCTGGGGTAAGGAAGTGAAGGGCAGCATTATTCTGCCACAGTCCAGTTCCAAAATTTCTCTGCCAATGCTCCACAATCCAGAAACAGAGAAAACAAAGAGGAAAGGTGACTCAGGATTGAAATTAAAGATATGTAGGGTCAAGAGAACAATATCAAAATGGCAGGCATGGCTTGAATTCAAAGTCTTACTTTTTCTAGGCCAGTTAACTTTGCTAACTCCTTCAAAACCACAGAGTGTTCTTATCTGGGCTCCTTTCTCACCAGTATTTTCTGATAATCACCAGGGGATTGGGACGAGAAGGTATGGATAAATATGAACATACGCTACTATTAACAACATTGAAAATACACATATTCTAGGTCATTTAAGAAAGGTATAGGTCAAGATAAAAAAAACAGTAAGTCTAATTATATGCCAAAATATTCTATATTTGAATAGTTAAATTTTCTGCACATTGTATAGTTAATTCAGAAACTTCCAACCAAATGTGCTGAATCCCAGAGAATATAAATTTTGTAGTTATCTTTAGATACCTATACAAAGGCTTTTAACAAAAACAACTCCCACACTGACAGTTTATGCTGAGAAGGAAGTAACTGCAAACATATTTTAAACAATGAATATAAAAAAAAATAAGACTTTATTTTAATTAAGTCAACATTATATTTTCAAAGGTTTCACTCCATGCCATAGAATATTTTTTATATTTGATTCCTTTTTCTGACCTAGAGCAATGTGGTAGATTCAAGTTCAGATTGTGAAGATCACAGTTTATATACAAGGAGAATCTCTGGGTGCAATTTTGTCCCATGTTTATGATTATAGGCTGGCTACTAGGTGACTGGCAACTCACACAAAAGATGAGTATTCCTGCCCCCACTATCCTTTCTACCCCTTTCATCTGTGGGTGCTTAGAGGAATAATAAAAGTCAAAGTCATACTCATGTGAGGGTGTTCAGGGTGCTAATAAGAGTCATAGTCACACAAGCCCAAAACAACAGCTGATGCAGGGGCTAAGTAAACAGCAGATGCAGTTCTGTATCCATTCTTAGATACAGTAGATGCTCATCATTCATGGATTCCATATTTCCAAGTTTGTCAACTTGCTAAAATTTGTATGTAACCTTACAATTTAACACTCACAGTTTGTTAGATAATCTTCATTCACACGTGAGTTATACACTGTTGCCTATGAGTTCACTGTTAATGAATCAATTAGGTGTATTTAAAAAATTGTTTTTAATGTTTATTTATTTTTGAGAGAAAGAGAGCCAGACAGAGTGTGAGCGGGGGAGGGTCAGAGAGACAGGGACACACAGAACTCAAAGCAGGCTCCAGGCTCTGACCTGTCAGCACAGAGCCCAACGTGGGGCTCAAACCCATGAACCACAAGATCATGACCTGAGCTGAAGTTGGGTACTTAACCAACTGAGCCACCCAGGCGCCCCAATAAGATATATTAAATAAGGTGCCGTTAAACAGAAACACACATAAAACAAGGCTATGTGTTGACTGGTTGATGAAAATGTGACCAGAGGGTGTCAGGAACATAACCCTATATTTCCCCGAGAACATAACTTCATAGAATACAACCATCTCAAATAATAAGAACCAACTGTATTTTATTTGCTGTTAAACCTTTACTTTTGATAGCTGTGGTCTCTAATAATGTAGAATATATCTCCATCAAAAGAGAAAATATATACAAAAACATACTCATTAAAACTGTATCAGCAAATGCTAAGCCAAGGGGTAGGGGTGTGGAAAATGGGTAGAAATTGGCATTTACTGACCTCCTCTCCTACACAAATTATTTCCTTTAATCTCTACAATAATTCTATGAGATAGGTTTTGTTATTCTCATTTTACAGATGAGGAGACTGAGGCTTTAACAGGTTAAAACTTATTAAAAGTAAAACACTAATACATAGTGAACCTGAAATTCAAACTGGGGTCTGTCAAACCCACTGAACCACACCTCTGACCTATAATGATGGGCACTGCTGCTTCACTGGGTCATATGGCTATGGGACTGTGGCTCTCTGGCCTTCCCATGAGAGACCTAAACCTAATACAGTCCCATTAACTCCTGGGTTTCAGAAAACTGAAATTTCCCTTGCAAGTTCTCTACCGCCTGGACAAATATGTTATAAATCTGTAACCAGAGAATGTGTTGATGTAACTCTTTAAATTATTATTAAAAACCTTATTAAAGAGGACACTGGAAGGGACTAGCTTAGTTTATCTAAGAAAATGAGATCTATAAATTCTACCCAAAACAAACCAAAAAGCTGCCCATAATTAAGCATTTAAAATTATCAGATTAATCTGTTGATTAAAATGTTCACCTACTTCATTCTGGTCATATTTTCTCACAGATCTATTGGAACAAAATTAAAAATATATATAGTCCAAAAGTGGAATGATAAATGAATAGTATCAAATAATCAATAGTACCTAGCACAGCATCTTTCATGGACGAAACATTCAACAAAAGTTTACCAACCATATGGATCTATATGCTCTATTTTAGTCGTATTTAAGTAGATCTTCAGGGGCACCTGGATGGCTCAGTCAGTTAAGTATCCGACTCGATTTCAGCTCAGGTCATGATCTCACGGTTTGTGAGTTTCAGCCCCATGTCAGCCTGCATGGGATTCTCACTCTCCCTCTCTCTCTTAAGATGAATAAAAAAAAAAAAAAAATTTTAAGTAGATCTTCTTTTGTTATTGTGGGTAGACCATTATATCAAACATACGTACATACATACACAATTTCCCCTCAAAATTACATACGCTTTGTTTTTAAAGTGTTTCACTAGGCAAAACATCTAAGAATAAGATTGAGATGGTATTTAGTGTTTCAGTTATGAAATGTTTTCTGAAAGACATGACATTCTGTTACCACCGTGCTTAAGAAAAAACAGGATGAAAAATGCAAATACCTGTGAGCACACAGACGCACATTCAGCAGAATAAACAACATCTTCCCAACCAGAAAGTCAATGTCTAGAATTTGTGCGCAAACTTTGCACTTTGTTTTATGAGGAAAATAGGGTAAATAAAGCAAGAAGTAACAGAATTTATTCAGAAATAAAATTTCACCCACCTGGGTGGCTCAATCGGTTAAGCATCCGACTCTTGATTTTGGCTCATGTCATGATGTCATGGTCATGAGATGGAGCCCCGCGTCAGGTTCCATGCTTAGCACGGAGTCTTCTTAAGATTCTCTCTCTCCCTCTGGCCCTCTCCCCTGTTCTCTCTCAAGAATAAATATTAAAATAAATAAATAAATAAAATTTCAGTATTTGCCACAGGATTAGTATAGGTTTAGCCTAATCTTCTATGCATATACTGAAATTGTAACACTGATGGAGAGGTAATAAAGGACTCTGTGGAACTTATGAAGGTATGGTTTAAATGTAAATATATTATTTTGGAAGATGGAAAATTATTAATCCCTATGGTAACTTCTAGTTAACTAAAATAACCCCTCCAATAATTTTTAATAGGGGGTTATCTTAATATTTTACTAAAATTGTGAATTTTAGAGATAACTTAAATATTAGCAATGTACTTTGTATACCAAATTTTCATTTTTTTTTAAATTTTTTTTTTCAACGTTTATTTATTTTTGGGACAGAGAGAGACAGAGCATGAATGGGGGAGGGGCAGAGAGAGAGGGAGACACAGAATCGGAAACAGGCTCCAGGCTCTGAGCCATCAGCCCAGAGCCCGACACGGGGCTCGAACTCCCGGACCGCGAGATCGTGACCTGGCTGAAGTTGGACGCTTAACCGACTGCGCCACCCAGACGCCCCCCAAATTTTCATTTTTAAATCTCAAAATAGAAATGGTACATATAAATAAAGAAATATAGATTCATAATTTTTAGAAGTCATTAAAAATACATCTCCTCCGGGCACCTGGGTGGCTCAGTTGGTCAGATGTCTGACTTCGGCTCAGGTCATGATCTCATGGTTCATGAATTTGAGCCCCACATTGGGCTGCTGTCAGTGCAGAGCCCACTTTGGATCCTCTGTCCCTGCCACCTCTCTCTCTGCCTCTCCCCACTTGCACGCTCTCTCTCTCTCAAAAATAAATAAACATTTAAAAAAAATACTATATCCTTTGTAATAAATTAGGTGGCATATTAGGACCTGAATCTAAACTGTTCAAATCCCAAATATTCTGGTTGACCACTAAGTCTTTTGTTTTTCCATCTACTATAGGTCCTTTGGTAGTTTCAACCTCCCTTTATATCTCAAAATGAAGGTAAAAGATATAGGACAAAAATTTACATATTCAACTTCACTAATTGTGTACATTCTCATTAAGGTTTAGTGGGAAAGATGTAATCAGTAATGAAATAAGTTTGAGACCTACAAATGACAGTATTCACTGTTGTAGTTTAACTTTAGAAAGCTAAGAATAAAAAGCTTATTTTCTAAAATACTTGCTTTGGTCTCAAATGTTAAGTATACCAAAATACTGACTATAATTGGTAATCCCCAACTTGCAAAGACTGGTGTTTCCAAAATTCACCTTTATATATTGATTGATTGGCAGTCAGAGACTATTTTCAGTATTTCAAAGAACTGTTAAGTTCCCAGTTCAATCTAAAAAAGCCTCTGTGGCTCAGATCACGCTTGGGATATAAAATATAACTTTGATAACAATATTTCCCCACATCAAACTACTATTTTTTTTTTTTTTTTATTTTTGGGACAGAGAGAGACAGAGCATGAACGGGGGAGGGGCAGAGAGAGAGGGAGACACAGAATCGGAAACAGGCTCCAGGCTCTGAGCCATCAGCCCAGAGCCTGACGCGGGGCTCGAACTCACGGACCGCGAGATAGTGACCTGGCTGAAGTCGGACGCTCAACGACTGCGCCACCCAGGCACCCCCAAACTACTATTTTTAACATCGCTTTTATTTACCAAAAAAAAAAAAAAAAAAAAAAAAAAAAATCCTGAATTAATTTAGCAGTTGTCTCCCACCTTTCCTCAGATGTTTATCTCCACAATAGACTGAGAGGGATACCAATTCTGACTGGCTTAGTTAATGTCCTTCTCGCTCATAAGTGGTCTACAAAATAGAAACTTCCAGTGGTGAAAAAACAAATATGGCATTACAAATTTTCATTATTCACATCAATCCGATCTCATGGCATAATATTCAAGTTTATTTGAATGCTCAAAGATTAGAAACTTTTTCGATCTCCCAAGATAAACTGAAAGGACAGAAAATAAGTTGTTGGTTTTCTTTTTTATTCCTCCATTCCTCCCCTCCCACCCCCCCACCCCCCCCACCCACCAATTACCTCCTATTATCATTCAGAAGCTAAATGGTTTTACAGACCCAACTTACTCTGCATTCTCATCTCAAATTTATAAGGTACAACGTTTTCAGAAATACTAATAATTTTCAAAATTAAAGTATAGGGATTTACTTACTAATTCAATTAAAATGACCAGACTGTTTCACTAACATTTTGCTGAACCTCCTCTTTCATACCATTTTTTAAGAGGTTGGCAATTAAAAGACAGCAAATAATTTTCATAAACAAACAAACAACACAGAGAGAGGGGTGAAGGGAGAAAAACTGGTAAACTTCCAACTTCCTGCCTTCAGGAATGAGACCTAAGCAACAATCCAATTAAGAAAGCAAGCAGTGTAAGGAAAAAAATTTAAAATAACCTCCTAGTAGTAACTTTGACACCAAGTATGACAGTCTCCAAATCAAAGTAATTAAAACATTTTTTAAGTCTGGAATGACTACAGCTGTTAAAGAAAACATAAAAATATTATGACATTTACCTGAGAATACAAAAAATAGCTCTGTTACAAATTTGCCAAAGCCACAGTTGCAAACTGTACAACCTGTAAATAAGGAGAGACAGCACGTCACATGGGTTCACTGTCCCCAGAAATCTGTGATTGAGATGGTAGACAAAACATGGTTCCAACATGACAAAACCACCACCAAAACAAGTCTCCAGCTTCTTAGAAAATGAGTGAGTAGTATTAGTTAGAAAGAAGGAAGACATAGGGAAAAGGGACCTGCTAGCACAGCTGCCCTTCTCTCTGGGTTCGTGTTCAGGTTCTGCCAGGGGCAAGCTGTACAATCTTCAAATGACTCCGGCCCTCAACTCCCACACCTATTAAATTAGAGGGTTAGGCTGGTCAGAATCTGTGGTTTCTTCCAGCTCTAAATTTTTTTTAACTCTAGAGGCGTCCCTTTATAAAAGTTTGGACAACTGATAAACAGTATATCAAGTTTTTGTGCCTATTAATAAAATATAAGAAATCAATTTAAACCACTCAAATATGACTAACATTCTTTGTCTGGACAAAGAATGAATGCTCCCCATGGACCAAGGCGGGTCCTATGGGAGACAGAGTAAGCTGGCGTCACCTAGGTGTATCCAAGAGGGTTACCTGAAGCTTGAACAGACCTCAGCAAAATAAACATGAAGACCCTGCAACATCCAAGAGGCTGAGGAAGGAATAAGCAACCAGTCAGAATACAGATGCATTCTCACTGTCAAGCAATCTGAAGTGAGGAATCCTGAGCGATGGAGGCAGGAGGTAGAAGACGCAGGAGGAAAGAATGAGCTTTAAATGTGTGCCAAATCTATAACAGCACTGAAGCTAGATCACCATGCACCACTCAAGTGAAGTTTGCTACTAGTCTTTCCTCTCTTCCCTTCTTCCTTTTCCAACAGGGATGGGAGGGTAGAGGGGGTGTTAAATCAGGAACACCAAGACAAAGCAAGAGTAGAAAAGCCCAGGCAGAAGAAAAAAAGTCATGATGCCCCCCTTCCTGATTATTGGCTTCCCGCTCGTAGTGGGCAGAGCTGGGAATGGGCATTGGGGAGAAGCGTTGTCCTTAATTTAGGTTTGGTTTCGGGTCTTTATTTGTTGGCACTGAACATTTTAATAATCAAATTGAGACTTCTGCAATTAGTTACTGAAAGACAACTTGTATTATCTAACAGCCACCAGAAAAGTCAAGTTTATCTACAGGCAGATGAGCCAGCCTCACAAACTGAAAGGGACAATGAGTAACACACAAAAAAAGTTGTTTGATAATTACATTACATATATTGCTTTTCACCCTAATACAATAAAGAGGCAACAAAGCAGAGAGTAGAGAAGCACACAAATATGATCCTATTAAACATAACTCAACCCACCCAGCTTCTCTGCCTATCCTAAGATGGTTCAGCCACTAACAATCCCAGAAACCTGCCATAACATGACTCAAGAATCTAAAAGTGATTCTTAAAATTTGCTGGAGTGGCCTGAATATAACAGATTCACTTTAAAAGGCAGAGACTGTGTCTTGCTCCGTGCTATATCTCGAACATTTAGGATAGTGCCCCTTATATAAAAGGTGCTTTAAAAACTACTGTTCTTGGGGCGCCTGGGTGGCGCAGTCGGTTAAGCGTCCGACTTCAGCCAGGTCACAATCTCGCGGCCCGTGAGTTCGAGCCCCGCGTCAGGCTCTGGGCTGATGGCTCAGAGCCTGGAGCCTGTTTCCGATTCTGTGTCTCCCTCTCTCTCTGCCCCTCCCCCGTTCATGCTCTGTCTCTCTCTGTCCCAAAAATAAATAAATGTTGAAAAAAAAATTAAAAAAAAAAAAACAAAAAACTACTGTTCTTCTTTCTAGGAGATGGCTGCTATGTTAGGTTCTAGGGAAATAGAATCTGAATATGTCTGCAGCTGAGCTGGCTTTTTAGTTAAAAACATATTGAGTCTTACTATGTACAAAATTATAATACAGAGGGGTGCCTGGGTGGCTCAGTCAGTTAGGCGTCCAACTTCAGCTCAGGTCATGAGCTCACGGTTTGTGAATTCGAGCCCCGCATCATGCTCTGCACTGACAGCTCAGAGCCTGGAGCCTGCTTCAGATTCTGTGTCTCCTTCTCTCTCTGCCCCTCCCCAACTTGCGCTCTGTCTCTCTATGTCTCTCAAAAAATAAATGTAAAAAAATTTTTTTTTAATTATAATACAGATTACTTTCATCCTTATCCTTTCATAACTAGTCAAGTATTTGAAAAATGCATGTATTTTCTTTTTCTTTTCTTTTTTTTTTTAATTTTTTTTCAACGTTTTTTATTTTTGGGACAGAGAGAGACAGAGCATGAACGGGTGAGGGGCAGAGAGGGAGACACAGAATCAGAAACAGGCTCCAGGCTCTGAGCCATCAGCCCAGAGCCTGACGCGGGGCTCGAACTCATGGACTGCGAGATCGTGACCTGGCTGAAGTCGGACGCTTAACCGACTGCGCCACCCAGGTGCCCCAAAATGCATGTATTTTCAATACTGTTCTACAACAATGCAGAATACATGTGAAAAATTTAAACTCGGCAATTCAAATAGAATTAATGTATATATTTTTTATGAACTTAGCAGAAAACTCTCTAAATAAATACAATATAATAATACTATTAAATGCAAACTAGTTTATTTTAAAAAGAGAGGAAGAGTTTAAAAATATATTATCCACTATTTTATTAATATTCTGTTGGCACAGATTCTCTCTTTTCAGTGACAGCCTCACTTAAGAGCCTACTATCTTAGAGAGTTATAGTATCATCATCCTTCTCTTAAAGATTAGGAAACTGAGGTCCAGAATTTAATGACTTGCCCAAGGTCATATTACTAGTAATCAGTAAGAGCAGGAGTTTTAATTCAAGAAAGTCAGATTCCCAAGCCACGCTAATTATAATGCTGAAGAGCTGAGTACTACTGACTCTCTCCAAAAGATAGAATATCCTATTTTAATGATTATAATGTTTAATTCTGAAATATACGCTAAGCTTCCAACCTACTTCTACTAATGTGAATAAACCCTTCCTAAGTGAAAATTCTATGTAGCAGATACCAGTAAAGTTTCTAACAGTTGATATATTAATCATGATATTGTTCTGATTGTACAGTATTTACAAGAAGTGTTTGTGACTGTAAAATTGGACAGTTTCCAAAATGGTACATAAGGGACGCATGTCTTATTGTAGGTTTCAAGAACTAAAGGATGTTGGCTCCAGTAGAGTCCTATTATCTTATTATTTCATTGTCACATCTTATCTGAGTAATAAATGCAAGAGACAGAGTGGGATAGATATTCCAGTATAAGTCAGTGCTTCTCAACATGAGAGGAGTCCCCCCACCTCCCGGGGACATTTGGCAATGTCTAAAGACATGGTCATTGTCATGATGGTGTGTGCAGGTGGGGAGTGCTACTGGAATCTACTAGGTAACAGGAGGAATGCTGTTAAACATCCTATAATGCACAGGACAGCCCTGCCTGCTCCCAACAAGGAATTAGCCAATCCAAAATGTCAACAATGCCAAGACTGAGAAACTCTAGTGTAAGAGATTAAATGTCCGAGGCACTTAGCAGAGAAGGTGGTGTGGGTGTTTAGAGACTGTAACTATCAACACTAAATCAGAGAGTCCAAGTAACAGTAAAGATTAGGAATAGTACTGGAGCCTTGAGGAGCACTGGTATGGGGGCAGCTTCCTGCCTCCTTAGAGTAAAGGTGAGTAATCAGAGAAGGTGATAGCAGCTTCTATCAATACTCTCAACTTTAACAGTTGTGCTAATATTTTTTTCTGATAAAAGAACAGAAAATCGAAAAAGCATAAGTAGTAAAAATAAAAGTAGTTTACTGGAGAGATGAGAAACTTTTTATTCAACTGCACACAGTTCCACTACCAACTTGTTTCTATTACATACGGCAGGAACCTAGAGGGTTACAATCTCAAATAAGAACAATGGGTGTTGTGGACATACCATAAGAAAAGCCAGAATAAATATATAACCATGTGCTTCATTCTGAACATCAGTATTCTGAAGACCAAACATGATTTCAGGAAACCGGGCTTTGAGCTCCCAAACCTATAAATGCCCTGATGGTATACTATTGTTTCTTCCTGGGCCTTCCTTCCTCTGAATATGGGAATCATCTGTCACAAGATTAGGCAGTAAAAACTGGGCACATAGTAAGCTCTGAGACAGAGTGGACCTAAAATGAAAACCAAAACACAAAATTTCCCCCAGTGTTGCCCTGCTTTGCGTGGCTGACTTTTACCATCATGTTCTTGCTCCTTTTTCCTTGAATGCTCTTCTGTAGGAGACCTCCTTCTTCAGTCCTATCATGTTAGTTTTCTTTCTACCCTCAATCATATTTCTTCACCAAAATCATTTTACCCTCTTTTCATTCCCATTTCACTCCTGTTTCCTTTCTTCCAGCTTTGTCTTACTCTACCTTCTCAATAGTGCCAACTAGTACTGGAATTATAAAATGAGAATTTTGGAGTTGAAAGAGTCAGACTTACTACCAGTACTTACTATTAGTAAACGCCCATGATGCCCACCTCTCTTCATCATACCCACACTACTAACAAGTGGTTAGCCAACTCAGCTTAAACACATTGAGATCACCTCTACTTTCTGAAACCACGAATCACTTGTTCTCATTAACAGGTATTGAAAGATTGCTCATGATACCTAAACAGAGCAATAGAATTGGTCTGAAATTGCTCTTGCTTCACAGATATCAACTTCTCATTATCAACATTAACTAGAAAAAAGCTCACCATCCTAAACTACAGTTGGCCAAATAAGTTGCAGACTTATGCGCTTTGAAAATTATCTTTTGATAGACTGAAACATTTAACTAAGTGCAGACACATGATTCATCTAACAAGCCGTGTTTGACATTTTGTCAGGGTAAGGAATGACTCATTAAATCCCCAAAATGGCACGCAAGGTATGTTTTACCCTCCTACATTGTTCAGGTTTATTCTCCCCTAAGTACGTATCCAACAGAAGATACTGATTAATTGGGAAGATTCCGGGTCTTGTTGGGTAAATACGGTACTGTACTTAATACAGTCAGTATAAAGGCTCGTGAAGTCTGGGCAGATACATGAGAGCAAACCTAAAGTGATTTATTATTGTGCAATAAAGGAAGTAGATCCTAATTTGTTCTGTGCTGGCTTACCTCCTAAAGGGCAGCGGGGTGCGAGTCCCATAAACCCAGCCGTGCTGGTGAGTTATCTAGTTTAAATGAACGTCTCCGGCGTTCCACCGAAGTTTGAACGGTTCTTGGAGCTTAGTCTCAGGCTGTTGCTTCCCCACAGAAGCCCCCTTCAACTCGCCCCGGGCGCGGGGCTCGCAGCCTCCCAGCCTGGCAGCTGAGCCCGTCGCGGCCCACATGGGGTCCCCGCCGTGCTGACCCCGCCGCCGCGCTCTTACCTTGGTGAGCTGGGCGATTTTCTTGCTCATTTTCAGGTGCAGGTCCTGGCTGTAGTCCATGCTGTGCCCCGCCTGCTGCGCGGCGGCCGGAGAGGGCGCGAATTTGGCCGCCCCGGCCGCCGGGCCGCCGTAATAGTGCTGCTGCCAGCTCATGCCCGGGGTCGCCATCTTCCCGATAGACCCCGGCCCGGGCACCCGTCCTCGCGCTCCGGGGGTGGGCCGAGGAGCGACAGCGTCTGGGAGGCAAGAACCCGGGCGGCCGCTTCCGGACTCGACCCCCGGCGTTTGACAGCCGCGGCCGCAGGCGCCCTCTGGCCCACGACCCCCACCTCCCCGTCACTCCCGTCCAGGGACGGGGCAGCCCAACCGGCTCGAGGCCGCGGACGACACCGGCGCGGGGCAGACGCCCGGGGTCCAGCGGCGGCGGTTCCGGGCCCGGCCCGCTCTTGCCAGCTTTCCAGCTGGCTCCTGGCGGGGGCGTCGTGGGCAGCGTGGCCCCGCAAGTTCCGCTCCCACCCGGAACCAGGGACCTGACAAGACGGCCGCCGCCGGGGCTGCGGAGGGAGGAGGAGACGGGGCGGGCTGGTGCGGGGGAAGGCGGGACATGGAGGAGGACGCGGGAGCCGCGGAGCCGCCGTTACCAGGGCGCGCGGCCCGCGGAGCGCGCGGGGACGACTACGTCATTTCTCCGCAGCCAAGCCCCGCCCCGGGCCGCCGCCACCGCCAGTCCCGCAGCCTCGCGGCGGGTAAAAGGCGCCTCGGGAGGGCCCGCCGGGACCGCGCCGCCAGGTGCTTCACCTTGTGGTGGGGATCCCCGAGCCCCCAACTGGGCGGCGAGCCCTGTGTGCCGTGCGTGGGGCTCTACGTAAAAATTTCTGCGAGAGTGGATGAAGCTGTGGTCCTTTGGATTTGCAGAACGCGTGCCGATTTACTGACGGTTTTCCACGTGTAACATCGCGTGCGCTTGGGCTAACTAGCTTTTCCCCAAGAAGGGCGTCAAGCTCACATCCAGTTCCCTCCCAAAGCTGGCCTCAGCACCGCAGAACGTGGGTAATGAAATAGCTGGGAATGGAATAATCCCTCCCTTAAACCTTTCAAATTCATGCAAATATGATGGTTACAGTGTAGTTGGCCGACCTACTAAGTGCCAGGCATTTGTACTTCATTCAACGTCAAGTATGTGTGTGTGGAGAGATCATACCTCATCAGTCAATAGCACAGCACTGCACCCTTACTTTTTCCCAGTCTTAATGGAGCCCGAGGCAATTATATATGGAATCTACTTTACTTCCAGACAACGGGGAAAAACAAGTTGGAACAAGATGCCAGCTCCTTAAGGTTTTGGGGCTGCGCCAAAATGTGTCATTACTTGTGCATTTTCACCTCTCTAAATGTTTATTTCCTACTGATTTTCTCCTAACATCTCTACTCCTGTAGATCGTGATTTTTTTAAATTTTTAAGTGTATCCTGTGTTGAAGTAAATAACTCGTTTTAGGGCGATCTTAACAGAAACTTTAAAAATGTAGAATTGTGCCTATTTTAGAAACTCTGTTCTCCCGGCAGTTTTGCAGAACTGAATTCCCCCGCATTATAATATGTAATTTCTCTTTAGGATGCAACTAACCATTGTATAAACTTGAGATTATTAACAAATCCGACTGGGGACAAGATTATCACAAAGTATCTGACTGTAACAAATCTAAACCAACAAGGTGAAGATTGAATAGCATCATGAAATAGTTCCAGAACTGTTGGAATGCCAGAAAAGAAGACTGAAATTGGCTACATCTTTTCCCAGGTGCTAGGTACTCAGCCCACCTCTCCCCCAAGTCCCCCAAAATAAGTGGTCTAGTTCCAAGGTCTGAATGGAGCAGATGGCCAGAAACAAATATCATGTAAATTTTGCTTTGCTCTTAAACTCTAATGATTCAATGAAATTAAAGAGAATTAGGAGCTAGTGTTATTTCATCAAATTCTAGGCATAGAAGATGAACACTCATTTTTGAACTCCTATATCCTTTACATGCTAAGTAAAAATGTATGCTCAAAAGACTCCCCATTTCCTTAAATTTTTATAATTAAGTCTTGCTAGGGCAAAGAAGGTGTTTTTAGTTTTGTCTCTATAATATAGTGGAAAGTGTATAATAAGGAGATCAATGTATAGCCTCAGCTGAACCTGTTTGCTCCTCAAATTCCTCCTCTGAAAAGAGACAGTATTTATCAGTCTCTTCGCACTCTAACTGGGCAGTTAGAGGTGGCGGCCCTGGTTTACGCTGAACCCTATCACATGAGATCCTGGCGTCACTGTACGGCATAGCCCAAGAGGAGCCTTATCCTAAATACTATGCTCACAAGACATCCAGTGTCGTTCCATGAATTTAATATTTTTGCTCTACCACAATGGGATAACACAGGTCATCTTGTATAGGATTCTATGCAATTATAAATAATATAAACATAAAGAATAATATAATACACCCATAATCCTATTACCCAGAATCTCACTTTTTAAAAATCCAATAAAGGAGGTATGCAATAGGAGAGAAAACAGGAAAAGCTAGTTAGGCAAGAAATCTTTATTTAGTACCTGTTTCTCTCATGAGATGGTTTATGCAGAAATATTTATTGAATACTTATTGTGTGCCAGGTGCTGTTAGGTGCTGAGGTTGCAGTAATGACTAAGAATCAGTCTCTGTCCTCAAAAAGTCAGCAGTCTAGCGGGAAACACAAAGAATAAGGTGCAATGCAATGTGGTGTTAAAGGAACTCACAAGAGGGGCACTTAACCTCGCTTGAGGTGTCAGAGAAGACTTCACACACACACAAAGGCAATAATTGAACAGACTTCTGAAGGATGAATTTTTCAGATAAAAAGGGTAGGAAGGTGGACTACAAACTCTGAAGGTGAGAGAGAACATAATCCACTTAGGGAGCAGCAAGTGGTATGGTATGGCTGGAGCAAAGAGCTTGATGAGATGTCAAAATATGAGATAGAGCAGATATCAAGATCATTCATGGGGGTGGTGCTTATTTGCCTTGATAAATAGTTAGGACTTTATTCTGAAAGCAATAATGAACTAATGAAGGGCTTTACACAGAAAATGAAACAATCAGATTTGCTCTTTAGTAACATAATTCTTGTGACTGTGGAAAATGGATTCAGAGGCAACTTTATAGGCAAGGAGACTAGTTATGAGGCTCTTGCACTTATTCAAGTGAGAGAGGATGGAACATTGACCTAAACTATGACAGCGAGAATAGAAAGAAACGGATGTTTGTGAAACATCCATAAAGTAAAACAGGACATTGAGGCCGAGGAAGAGAAAGCAATCGAGAGCTCAACCTGAGATGGCCTAGAGGAGAAAGTGATAAGTTCAGTGTAGAACCTGTTACTTTTGAGGTGCCTATGGGACATCCAAATGGAGATGTTCAGTTGCAATCCAATACAGAGTAGAAGAGGTAATATGGTAATCAAGTTTGAATACAATAGAAGGTTGCTTACAAAGAGGAAACCAGAAGCTATTAGTATATGAAAAGAAGCATCTGTCTAGGCACGGTTGTTGTCTATGGTATCCTCAAGCTTCTCTCTGAAGAAGAGTCATAACCCATGGATGGAAGCATCAGGCCAAAGGAAACAATGCTGGAGACATGGGCTCAAAGTAAAGCAGAGGTAGAGGCTGGTACAAGGGAGCAGTCACTGAAAACAGGTAGAGGAATAAGCTGGAAGTAAGAAGAATTATTGCCTGTTAGAGCTGGAATAGAAGTTCAAGTCCAAACCTATTACTTTATACATATTGAAGATCAGAAAGGTAGAGTTGTGGGGTGCCTGGGTGGTTCAGTCAGTTAAACATCCAACTCTTGATCTTGGCTCAGTTCATAATCTCACAGTTCTTGAGTTCAAGCCCCGCTTTGGGCTCTGTGCTGATGATGCAGAGCCTGTTTGGAATTCTCTCTCCCCCTCTCTCTGCCTCTTCCCTGCTTGCGCACCCACACTCTCTTTCTCTCAAAATACATAAACTTAAAAAAAATTTTAAGCAAAACATTAAAAAAAAGAAGGGTTAAGTTGCACAGATTTTCAAAACCAATTAATAATAGAGCTAGAAGACAGACCTAGATATTTTATACCCAGTTCTTTCTGGTTTACTAAATAATAGTTTAAAGCTATTCATAGGAGAATCTCTGTTCTGATGTTCTTTGACTAGAAATTTCTTATTCTAAAACCTCCAAGCTCTGATTTTTCAATTATGATTTATATTTGGAATGATGCCTCCCAGGCTCTCAAATTCCCTACACACTTTCAGAATTGTTAGAAATGGTAGGGGGAGGGAAGAAGAAAGTGGTAGTGGGGGCTGTAAGGGCTGATTAATGAAGCTAATGCAGTGTCCATGTCTCCTTCCAGGAGGGGTCCTAACTAGTGATAACATGGTTAAAAATTTACTAAAAAATTATGAAAATAACTTTTTTGTATTTTTCTCTCAAGACTCCCAAATTGTATATACATCAGACTCCAGAAAACCTAGATTAACCCAAGCAGCAGTACCTGAAGTTAAGAATTAATATTAAGATTGGGGTGCCTGGGTGGCTCAGTCGTTAAGCATCTAACTCTTGATATTGACTCAGGTCATGATCTCACATTTTGTGAGATTGAGCCCCACGTAGGGTTCTGTGCTGACAGCATGGAGCCTGCTTGGGAGTCTTTCTCTCTCTCTGCCCTTACTTCCTTCTCAAAAATAAGTAAACATTTGGGATACCTGGGTGGCTCAGTTGGTTAAGCGTCCAACTTTGGCTCAGGTCATGATCTTGCAGTTCATGAGTTCGAGCCCATGTTGGGCTCTGTGCTGACAGCTCAGAGCCTGGAGCCTTCTTCAGATTCTGTCTCCTTCTTTCTCTGCCCCTCCCCCACTTGCACTCTGTGTCTCTCCCTCTCTCTCTCTCAAATATAAATAAACATTTAAAAAATCAAAAAAAAACATTAAAAAAAGAATTAATATTAGGATTGAAATGTGATCTTAAAAGTTAGTAGACCAAAAGCAACAACAACAAAATAGCTGCACTGGACTTCATTAAAATTAAAAACTTTTGTGCATTAAAGGACATCATCAACAGAGTAAAAAAGCATCTCATGGAATGGGAGAAAATATTTGCAAGTTATATATCTGGTAAGGGAATAATATTCAGAATTTATTTAGAAACCCCTATAACTCAATAACAACAAAACAATCAGGTTAAAAAATAGGAACAGGCACCTGGCTGGCTCAGTCAGTAGAGCATGCAACTCTTTTTAAAAATTTTTTTCTTGGGGCGCCTGGGTGGCATAGTCGGTTAAGCGTCCGACTTCAGCCAGGTCACGATCTCGCGGTCCGTGAGTTCGAGCCCCGCGTCAGGCTCTGGGCTGATGGCTCGGAGCCTGGAGCCTGTTTCCGATTCTGTGTCTCCCTCTCTCTCTGCCCCTCCCCCATTCATGCTCTGTCTCTCTCTGTCCCAAAATAAATAAATAAATAAATAAATAAAAATTTTTTTCTTTACATTTATTTACTTTTGAGAGACAGAGACAGAGCACAAGCTAGGGAGGGGAAGAGAGAGGAGACACAGAATCCGAAGCAGGCTCCAGGCTCCAAGCTGTCAGCACAAAGCCTGGTGTGGGGCTTGAACTCACAAGCCGTGAGATCATGAGCTGAGCCGAAGTGGGACACTTAACCAACTGAGCCACCCAGGAGCCCCTGGAGCATACAACTCTTGATCTGGGGTCATGAGTTTGAGTCCCACGTTGGCATAGAGACTACTAAAAAAAATGGGCAAAGGACGTAAGTACACATTTCTCCAAAGAACATATACAAATGGCCAATAAGCACATGAAAAGATGATAAGATGCTCCAGATCACTAATAATTAGAGTAACGAAAATCAAAACCACAATTAAATACTGCTTCACATCCATTAGAATGGTGATTATAGAAACAAAACAGAAAATAACAAGTGTTATGTGGAGAAATTGGGACACTTGTACATTGCTGGTAGGAATGAAAAAATGGTACAGCCACTGTGTAAAACACTATGGCGGCTCCTCAAAAGATTAAACATAGTATTAACATATGATGTAGCAATTCTGCTTCTGGGTATGTACCCAATAGAATAAAAAGCAAAGACTCAAAGAGATATTTGTATAGCAATATTCTTAGGAGTATTATTAACATAGCCAAAATGTGGAAGCCAAGGTGTCCATTAATAAATGAATGGATAAACAAAATATGGTATATACATACAATGGCATATTACTCAGCCTTAAAAAGGAAGGAAATTCTGACACATGCTTACCACATGGAACACCCTTGAAAACCTTATGCTAAATGAAATAAACCTGTCACAACAGGATAAATACTGTATGATTCCACTTATATGAGGTGCCTAGAGTAATCAAACTCAGAGATATAGAAAATAGAAGGGTTGTTGCCAGGGGCTGGAGGGAGATGGGAATGGGAAGTTATTATTTGATGGGCACAGAGTTTCAGTTTTGGAAAATAAAAAAGTTCTGGAAGTGGATGGTGGTGATAGTTGCACAGCAATGTAAATATACTTAATGCACTGAATGGTACTCTTAAAAGTGGTTAAAATGGTAAATTTTTTGTTATGTGTATTTTAACACAATAAGAATATTGACACTGACTTCTTCAATGAAATATACCCTCACTACCTTTGGGAAAACTATTTCAGAGAACAGATAAACAGAAAATACTGTTTCATCAACCAAGAAGTATCTACTGAATGCTTCCTTCATGGAGTGAAATAATCATTTCCTATCCCAGGTCATGGTTAGCCATAGAGGACATCTAGATATGAAGTTTGAAAGAAGAACGAGGTAGGGGAATGTTCTTCTTTCTCCATTTTTCCTTTCCCATCCTTCCCATTTGGATCAGAAGGGTCATAGAATTCAAATGAGAGAGTAAATTGAGAGTGGAACCAAGTATCTACAAAAATGCCTGGTTGGGCAGGTGATCTCTAAAGAACCTTCTAACTCTCCTCTCTTCCGCATCACATTGTTAAGCCTCTTAGGAACATTCAGTACTTGAATGAAACTTAATCTAAGGTTTTACAACAAAGCTTAATAGCATAAGGAACTCAGAATTAATAAAGAATGTGTACAAGCAACTGAACTCCAGTGGTACCAGTAAACACACCAGATCTCTGTAAAACTTGACAGATGTACAGAACTTTTTTTGTATTAAACATTTTCCAAATGACGTCCATTACTTTGGTGACAGTCTCTAAGGATAATGGAATCCAAATCCTTCTTCTATTCCAGGACTGATTGTGCCACTAAACCACCTCTTTTTCTTCATCTGTAAAGTTAGGATATTGAACTAAGTGATCTTCAGGATTTTCTATATTTCCCATATATTACATGTTGAATTATTTCATATTTTTAGAACACATAATTTGATTATATTTATTTGGATATACTACAATCAGTCATATACCAACTCTTGTGTTTACTTCCTAACACATCCAAATAAGTGGTAAATCCATTTGGCTGCAAACTGGTAGACATTACTGTAAAGGAGTATGACTCCCGCTAACTGTTATTTGTTGATGTCTGGGACTGTGTTCCTTTCTCTTTCTCTCTTTCTCTTTTTTCTGTTCCTTCCCCACGAATTTAGAAAGCTCATTGCTGTCACATCAATCATTTGAAAGTGGTATATAATACTTCTATAATGTTTGATGCACAAAAAAATCCTCACTAAATGTTCCCAAATTTTAGTTAATTTTACTTTCTCCACCAAAACTATAATTAGCTTTTCCTTTATGAACAAAGCCAACCCTTTCTATAAAACATAATCAACGAGCAACTAACTAGTTTATCCATCCACTTTGTTTGGATTCCTCAGAAAGCAGACTGAATCAGGTAGTTTACTTAATAGGTAATCTTGGGAAGCAGAGAAACTGAGAGAGATAAGAAGGAAAAGGCATTTGAGAATACATTATTGAGCTGGCTACCACATTGATCAGTTGGGACTCAGTTTTACTAAGGACCCTCCAAGAAACCACATAGAATGCATCTCAGAATTTTCCTGCCCAAGGACAAAAGGCTGATGCATTTATCAATTGACTCATTTCACTCATTAATTGAGGGCAGCTTCCAGGGGAATAATCCTCTCATATGTCTGGTCATTCAGTGTAGGCTTAGTGAGCTCCTGTGGCTTTGTAAAGAGAGGTGAGTCAGAAAGGCAGAAAGATGCAGCAGACACTTGAGTAGGAACTGTGGCATGCATGGGAACTGTCCAACACCTCTGCAGCTGAAATAAAATGAAGTGCCACAGGACACCAAAAGTATCTGCTACAATCTATCACTGAAACTTTTCAGATCCATTTTTGCCCTATATAGAATCCATTCGGTCATCAATTCTTTAAGGTCATGGCTGGCTTCTCCAAAGGACTTAAGGCAACAGAGTTAGTGTAGCAAACAGATGTCCCATGCTACAACTGGTCCAAAGACCTCAATTTGTATTCATCAGGTCCCTTCTCCACCACCCATTATAGATTTTCCTTACTCTTGGCAAGCACGTTAGCTGGTCTGAATTATTTGTTTGATGGATAGACCCAGATTTCACCCCCTGAGGAGGCTATGCCCATGCTCAGGTCAGGCGGAGGTTGCTACAGTTTTTCATTCAGTGCTATATCACCAGGCATGAAAGAAAAAGGGGAATCCCAGTGAATCTTTTGTGATCTAGAAATACTTCTCCTTGTCCCCATTATTTAGCCAGGTGCTTATGACAACATATAAATTTACCTTCCAGTACAAAAAATGCCTTTATTTATCTGCATGTACCCTGGCATAAAGAACCAAAGTGAACAGGTGGCAGTCATAGCTATCAATTTTGTGAGACTGTTGTAGTACTCCCTGGTAGTAGAGATTTTCTCCTTCCCACCAACAGTAACCAAGATCTGTAATTTAACAGAGCCTAAGAATGTGAGAATAGGAAGCACAAATTCTATAAGAGGCTTATTGGGTATGATGGTGAGAGGAGTCATTCCTACTTCCCTAGTTTGGTGTCCAGGCTCATGTATTCTAACTATTGAGTACACAGCACCACGTATTTGTCATTGGCTCAGTGCATATACCTCCTCATGTAGGACAACTCCCAATCATATAGGGTGTTGTCCCCAAACTAACTGAACCCTTACTAGTCCATTTTAACACTCTATCAGATCAACTTCTTCTAGATAATATGGTGTATGGTAGGAACAGTGGATCCTATTATCTTGTGTCCATTGTTGTCTTGTTGTATCTCTTTTACTATGGGTCTTTTAGTCCAAAGTGATGTTATTAAGGATACCATGTCAGTAAATAAATCATTCTGTAAGCCCTCAGATAATAATCCTGAAAGAGATGCTATGGGCAAGGAAGCCAAGAACATATCCAGAATAGGAGATGGTTCCTGTAAGGATGAATCACTTCTTTCCCCAGAGAGGGGTGAGGGATCCAATGCAATCAGCTTGCCATTAAGTACCTGGCTGGTGTCCTTGAGATTTGGTACTTTACTGAATGCTCAGTATTGGTCTTTGCTGCTGACAAGTCAGAACTTCTGCAGAAGCAGTAGCTATTTCAGTTTAGTGAAAAGTGATCGATACTACTGGGGCCATGCATGGCCTCCATACCTACTAATAAGGCTACTGTGTGCATGGGCCTATTGTACTAGCATTGGGGTAGTAAGAACAGAGGCTGGTTGACATTTACATGAAGAGAATCTTGTCTACCTGGTTGCTCTCTGTGAGACAGTGTAAGACACAAGGATGTGCATGTTCATTTATACTCCTCCACTTCATATGCCTCTCTCCCAAGCTTTATACTTGATAGTATAGTCTTATTCATCCTAGGCCCCTGATCAACCAGCCAAGTAATTCACCACTGCACATAAGAGCATATATATCCTTATATCAGGCTAGTTCTTCTTCCATATACCAAGTGCCTGCTCCAATCTCTGCCCACTATGAGACTTCATTTTTAGCACAGGCTTTTAGTGGTAGTAATCCTATGAATGGGATATAGTACAATAGCAGACCATTTTCACTTGTACCAACATATAGAACCAGGCCATGTTTAAAGTAGGCTTAGATTTTTTCTGTTCTGTCAGTTGGTCACAGGGAACATTTCATGAGGCCATAGGTATGGAATGACAGAGAATCACTGATGCAACAGAAGGTGGTGATGTGGGAGTCTGGTCATCTGTTTGTGAAATTTACTTGTGCCCTCTGGACTTCCTCAGACCTGATCCTGTATGTATCATTTCCATCACATGATGGATTACTGCTGTACAAGCTCACCTTTACTTAGATTATTTGACAATATACTTCCATTTGCAGTCACTTGATGTCTCATAGTCAGGTGCTCAGTCTCGACTAGGACCCTGTAGTATAAGGAAACATTTTCAAATGGTGGGTGGTTCTTTGTAGCAGGAGGCATACCTTGACTCAGAATTATAGAGCTCTGAATTGTCATCTCTGTTGGATACTTATAGCACCACTGAATCTATTGGGTTGTATAGTCCTAGCAACAAGGAAACGTGTATTATTGCCTGAACTGCTGCAGAGTCTTCTCTTCTTTGAGTCTCACTATAAAGTGGAAAATTTCTGCATCACTCAATTTGGTTTGGGGTAGTATCTGTTGCTTCTAAAATTAAGAGACCAAACTTGTGCTGTACTTCTTGCCAAGTGTTAGGAATGCGAAATTTAAGAATGAAGCATATCCATCCCAGTTATGCATTTGGGGCTTGGGAGAGTACCATAGGATGGCCTGCAAACACACTGGAGATGTCATGTATTCTGGTACTCCATTTATCCCCTGGCTTCTTTAAGCCTCCACTTTATTGAGGAGGGCATGATGGCATTTGGGCCCCCTGTTATGATTGGCATCTTATTTTTTAATATAATTTATTGTCAAATTATAAATATAATTTATTGTCAAAGTGTGTACAGTGTGCTCTTGGTTTCGGGGGTAGGTTCCCGTGGTTCATCACTTACATACAACACCCAGTGCTCATCCCAACAGGTGCCCTCCTCAATGCCCATCACCCATTTCCCCCTCTCTCCCACCTCCCATCAACCCTCAGTTTTCTCTGTATTTAAGAGTCTCTTATGGTTTGCCTCCCTCCCTCTCTGTTTGTAACTATTTATCCCCTTCCCTTCCCCCATAGTCTTCTGTTAAGTTTCTCAAGTTCCACATATGAGTGAAAACATGATATCTATCTTTCTCTGACTGACTTATTTCACTTAGCATAATACCTTCTAGTTCCATCCACATTGCTGCAAATGGCATGATTTCATTCTTTCTCATTGCCAAGTAGTATTCCATCGTATATATAGACCATATCTTCTTTATCCATTCATCAGTTGATGGACATTTAAGCTCTTTTCATAATTTGGCTATTGTTGAAAGCGCTTCTATAAACGTTGGGGTACATGTGCCCCTATGAATCAGCATTCCTATATCTTTTAGGTAAACTCCCAGTAGTGCTATTGCTGGGTCATAGGGTAATTATATTTTTAAATTTTTGAAGAACCTCCACACTGTTTTCAAGAGCAGCTGCACCAGTTTATATTTCCACTAACAGTACAAGAGGGTTCCCGTTTCTCCACATCCTTGTATGATTGACATCTTAGATTCTGTACCTAATAGTCCTTGAAAAGTCTGAGTAGATGGCTATAGGTTCCCTTGTCGGAAGAGTTAACGTATATACTTATGATGGGGCTGCATGGTCTTTCTTTGATGGAATTAGGTTTCCTTTTCAGTCATTTGGTTCTTGGGATGGGAACTACCTCAGATCTGGAAACTCAATGAAACATTATGATTTTCTATGATCAGGATGTTGACCCCAGCCTGCTGTTCACCTGCTTTTGATTTTTTTTCTATTTATGAAAGTCAAGTAATACTTTCATAGGCTGCCTATATATCTTATCTCTAGTAATATAAAGGTCTATTAGCCATTACCCCAAATCTCTAGTGTAGAGGAACCCTGAATTACCCCTCTAGTTTTGTTGCCTATTACGGTAATTATGCCTTTGATGTTTAAGTACAGCTGCCTGGCCTCTAATGTCATGAAATTCTTTCATTCTCATAGACCCTCAGAACCAAATTCTATGGTAACATTTTCTTCTGTGAGCCCTGGCTTATAGAGTACACTGCCACCGAAATTTAAAAAATGCTATCACATTTCTTATTGCCCTAGTAAAGGGAATATAGTCTAGGGAATATAGCCAGGCAGGGGGTCTCACATAAAAATCAAATTCTAATATATATACCTCTTTGAGGCTTCTGATCTGTTCCCTAATACTGTGATAGGCAGTTTTGGCATCTCTACATTGTTGTTATGTCCTAACTTCAAGGCACCATTTCAGCCGTGTGTTGGGACAATCCAGGTGTCCCTGACAGGATATCAATCCCTGAGTCATGTTATATATTCCAACAAACTCCTCCCTATTCTGCTTTATATCCCACTCATCCTATTTTATATAACACCTTCAAATCCATTCCCATAGATCTTTCCCTCATTCCTGTCAGTATATATTAGCCAGATTCTCTAATACTTTCAGTAAGTTATTTCTTCCCATAGCAGACTCTACCTTCCCTCATATAGTACTCTGGGACCTGACTCTCATTATTAAGCTGCAGAGCAATCAGAAGAGTTAGTGGAGAAGATCCCAAGGAGGATAAGCATCATGTTGCCAGGCATTCAGCTCAGGAAAGTGCCCATCCTCTCAAGGCAAGGGCAGACTGCTGTTTTCTAGTGGGGGGGCGGGGGGGGAGAGACTGGCTTCTATAGCCTCCATTATTCAAGAGCATCCAGGGTGTAAGGTCCTCACATATCCTCACAGATGCCTTCATCCCAAGTCTCAGAGTCCCTGTCTTTCTCTGTCAAAGCCATGATGTGAGCACAGATCTTAGACCTGCATGTTCAATCTCATTTGTCATTCTGCTACTTTTAAGATTACATTCTGAACCTGATTTTTAGCACAGTCTGCTCTTTTGCTATAGGGTCTCTTTACTTTCTGTCACAGAGGACGTCTGAGTTTCACAGAATTCCTTGAGTTGATAATTGGGTGAAATAAATTTGTCTCTCTTTCTTTAAGGCATTCGTTAAGGCTTCTAAGGCAGTTTACAAAAGCTAGCCAATACTACTGCTTGTATAATTATCATAGACTCTTTTCATTCCAGTATTAGAGATACTGGATAAGCAAAGCTTTCCCTTCTACCACATCCTATCCACTGCAGTTGAAAGTTTGATATTTATGCCAGAGGTATGGGCATCACAATTATCACCAGCAATGGGGTTTTTGTCTCCATCTGTCTGGTGAGTAAACCATTTCCAGAATACTATCTTGGGGGTTCACTTTTTAGGGTTATACATGTCTTAATTTGAGTCCCTTCAAGAGTAGAGCCTTAAGTAAGGACATGAGTTTAGGTAATGTATTTGAGAGATGAATCCAGAAGTTTGGAGAGAGGAAGTGAGCTTCTCAACAGAAGGAAGATGGAAAAGCCAGAAAAGGGTATGCTATTGATCCAACTACCACAGAGGGCAATGGCACTCAAGTCTTCTGAGGAGCCTCTGAGGAACCATGTAGGATATACCTCAGAATTGCCCCTCCAAAGAATGGGAGGCTAAAAACTAATACCCTGGCTTCCACACTCCATTGTTCGAGGCATGCCTGGAGGCCTCTCTTCCCTTCACTTTGGGCTTGCCCTGCACACAGCTATAGAGGCTCCCACTGCTTAAGAGAAAGACTTAGAAAGAAAGTCAGAAGGATGAGATGATGGGACTCTGTCAATATGCATGGGAAAGCACACTACAGCTGTAGCAGAAAGCAAAGGTGGGCTAAGTGGAGGCAGCACAGGTTAACAAGAGCATCTGCTTCATCACCAAAGCCAATCCCATATACCAGTGAATGGTCTCCTAGTGTCCTTTAATTAAATGTCCCCATCTCCTCCTTGTTAAGAACCCTAAATTATAGGCCCTATCCATTCCTACCAGAATAACTTTTATCTCCTCACAGGCAGTGAGTGAGAAAAGAAACAATCTACATTATTAAGTTAGTGCTAAAGTTAGGAAAGATCCTAGCAATAAGATTTGTGTGATTGTGATTTCCTGTCAGGTATATATGTGTGTTTTATGTGTGTCAAATTACTGGGGAAAAAGATCTAAACAAATTACCAGTTGTTTAGTCCTCACCTCTGGCTCCAACATCGAGTGCCCAGGAGATAGAATTTTGCCTTACTTTTCATGGCATTCTCTGGGAGGGTCTCTGTAAGAGAAGATATTAAAACATCTAGAGGAGTAATACTATACATTCTTCTACTGTTTTGTGAACTTCTGGTGCATCCATCCAGATAATGGGAAGACTAGGAAGAAAGAAAAAGGTAATATTTAAGGGTATTATTAGTATTGATATTCTTTGCAAGGCTGAGATTCAGTATGGGAGTGATAGCACACTGGGTAAATGTTTGGGTACATGTCTATCTCTCCCCTTCCTCCTTCAGTCCCCTTACCCCCCTCCAACTTGCTCTTCTCAGGTACCAGCATGTCATTGGCATTGGTTAATATGGGCTGGTCTCTAGACAACCCATTGAAGTCCAGAATTTAGAAACAAAGCAGTGCATTTTGGCACCATCCTGCTTGAAGCTCCCTCTCTTTTCTCATTTGAAAATTTTATTGTTTCACTCTGGAGGATGAGAAATGGGGTTAAGAAGGAAGAATTCAGGGAGAACAAAGAGTGGGGGCCAGATGAAGCAATAACGAGAGGAGTCCAGATTTAGAAAAGTTACGTCTAAAGGAATATTGGGGTCAGAACAATGACACCATTATTTTCTATCCTTTCCATCTAGTGCTTGACACTTTTTTCTCTCACCTCTGCCTCATGATTGGTTTTATTCGCAACTTGAAAAGTACTACTTCCTTTTTTCAAAACTGTTTATTCACTTAAGTAAATGAGCTTAGCTTTCACTTCTCAACCTCTTTTCCTCTTTTTTCCTCCTGTCTTATTCTTTAATTTCTCACACTATCTTTATAAAAAAACAGTGAAAAGCAAAAACTGAAACAAAATATGAGGCATCATCAATATACACCTGTAAAACAAGTTTTACATATCCACATAACTGAACTAATAAAATGAATAACTGAGATGTCTTCCTTTAGGTTTCACCCCAAAGTTAAATCTGCCACAAGGATTTGTGTAAAAGTAGTTTATTTGGGAAGTGGTCATAAGAAGCACAGGGGAGGAGGGGAAGCAGGACAGGAAATGGAGGGAGACATGCCAAAGGTGGCACATTATTACTAGGCAGGTTATTGCCATGAGCAACTAGATCACTACCACTGTAGACCTTCTGAGAGATTGTGTAAAACACATCTGATGAATGGATAAAGAAGAGGTGAGGGGTACCTGGGTGTCTCAGTCAGTTAAGCATCTGACTTTGGCTCAGGTCATGATCTCACAGCTCATGAGTTCAAGCCCTGCATCGGGCTCTGGTAAGCTCCAGCTTAGAACCTGGAGCCTGCTTCGGATTCTATGTCTCCGTCTCTCTCTGCCCTTTACCCCACTCATGCTCTCTCAAAGACAAATGAACATAAAATAAAGAGGTGGTACACACACAGACACAGACACACAGACACACAGATACACACACACACACACACACACACACACCGTGGAATATTACTCAGCCATAAAAAAGAATGAAATCTTGCCATTTGCAATGGCATAGATGGAACTAGAGTGTATTATGCTAAATGAAATGTTAGTCAGAGAAAGACAAATGCCATATGATTTCATTTATATGTGGAATTTAGGAAACAAAACAGATGAACATATGGGAAGGGGAAAAAAAGAAGAGAGAGGGAGGCAAACCATAAGAGACTCATATACAGAGAACAAACGAAGGTTGATGGAGGGAAGGAGGTGGGGGAATGGGTTAAATGGATGATGGGTATTAAGGAGAAAAGTTGTTATGATAAGCACTGGGTGTTATACGTAAGTGATGAATCACTAAATTCTACTCCTGAAACCAATGTTACACTATATGTTACCTAACTAGAATTTAAATAAAAATTTGGAAGAAAACAAAAACACATCTGAAATGCTCCCAACAAAAGACAAAGAAGCAGGAGTATTTACCCATCAATATTCACCCATTACAGTGGCTCCCTTTTTAGCTGTAGGGGACACATTCCAAGACTGCCAGTGGATTCCTGAAATCAAGAATAGCACCAAACCCTACATACACTATATTTTTTCCTATACATAGGAAATACATACCTGGGATAAATTTCAATTTATAAGTTAAGCACTGTAAGAGATTAACAACAATAACTAATAATAAAACAGAATAATCATAGCAATATACTGTAATAAAAGTTGTGTGAATATGATCTTTCTCTCAAAATATCTCATTGTACTGTACTGACCCTTCTTATTGTGATAATGGATTATCTGTTTTACTGGGGTTGACTGCAGGTAACTGAAACCATTGAAAGTTAAACTTTGGGTAAGCAGGCACTACTCTATGGGTTGAAGTTAGCTTACTCCCCAGAAGCCTTCAAGCAGAGAAATCTTTAAAGTTAAGGTGGTCATTGGAGGTAAGCAAATTTTCTACCCAAATGAAGCTGACCTCCAGAATGAGCTGAGGAGATCTGAGCAGAGCATTGATGTCGGAGTTGCATATTTTTGTCTCAAAAACCATATGATAATTTAGCTTTTTTTCTCTCTGTATTGACTGATTGTTTTAGTTTTCTTAAAACATTAAAAGTACTTTTCTATATTATGTTTTTGTAGGCTCCATCATAATAGTAATATTCTATAATGTCTCATGTTTCTCACAATACACTTCCAATTATTTCTTTTAACCTCAAAATAGCTCTTGAAATGAATGCTATTAGCTTCACTTTACTGTAAAAGAACTGTGGCTAAGATAAGTTAAGTATTACCCCATAGGGCCATCAAGTAAGTTGCTGATACTCAAACGTGGCTCTCTCGATTCTAACCTTGGTGATTTTCCCACGATACTCACTTGTTTCCTATAATAGCACAGAATTTCTTGAACATAAGCATAAGATGTACTATACTAATAATGCTTAAACATTAAGTAAAAATCATTTAACATTCTTTATGTGACTCTCTCTTACTCATATCTCTAGCTGGTGTACCCAGAATACATAATAGAAGGCAAGGAACCACCATAAAGATACAAATGAAGTTAAAGAATAAAGGGTGTGAATGGAAGCAACACAAGTGCCCACAGGCAGATGAATGGATAAAGAAGATGTGATGTACACACACACACACACACACACACACACACACGATAGAATATTACTCAGCTATAAGAAAGAATGAAATCAATGACCTGGATGGATCTAGAGGGTATAATGCTAAATGATATAAGTCAGTCAGAGAAAGACAAATACCATATGATTTCACTCATATGTGGAATTTATAAACAAAACAAATAAACAAAGGAAAAAGAGACAAACATGAAAAAAGACTCTTAACTATAAGAGAACAGACTGGTGGTTGCCAGAGAGGAGGTGGTTGGGGGGCCGGGGGAAATAGGTGAAGGGGATTAAGAGTACATTTATGCTAATGAGCACTGAGTAATATATGGAATTGTTGAATCGCTATGTTGTACAGCTAAGACTAGTATAACACTGTGTGTTAATTATACTGGAATTAAAATTAAAAAAATAAATGCAAATTAAAAAAGAATAAATGGTATGAATCCGTTATAAATACAGCAATACTAGCAAGAAACTGAACCAGAGTCTAACATGGATTGGGTGTCAGGGCACAGGAAGGAAGCTGCGCATCATTGTCCTTCCCACTTCAGAAGATCAAGAGTGTCATGTTCATGAAAAGAGTGAATTTGATTATAAACATAAGGTACCAGTCACTTAGGATTTGCTGTAGACCAACAGTTAGTGGAACTAACTGTTCCCCCAAGTATTATTGACAAGGTGGGGAGAGAATTTCTGGGGTGATAATTGTTGAGGATGAGTAGACTTCATAGGCAACAGAGCCATTTCTGTTCTCAACATGACTGTGGCTTGCCTACATTGAATGTCTAAGGCAATGTCAAGAAAGTATACAAATTTAAGAAGGTATATATAGTGGTTTCGGAAAGCATGTAACAACAAAGGGTTTTATGTTTCACTGTTGAACATCCAAAACACCTCTCTCACCCCAGATTGGAAATGTCCAATGCGTCTTTATCTATCAATTCTGATCATAGTAGTGGACTTTATGGAAGACAGAACACAGAGGCGGTGGGTCTCATCTGTGAGAAGTTAAAGAGAGTTGGCTCCATAGGGTAGGTACTTTTTTCTGAGCTAAGGTGAAGGGGAAAAATTACCCAAGAAATTATCAAAGACCCAGAAGGCACAAGAAAGAAGGCCTATGCCTAAAATAATCTCTATTTGGAGTCAGGTTTACAAAGTAAAAGGAACTATAGCAAAATTGAACTCCAGTATGTAACAGGAAAGCAGAGAGCTACTACCCTGGAGAAAAGCATGATTTAACAAAGTCAGAGAAAACAAATATGAGCTCTAAAAGCAGGCTTAAATCAACACATCTGCCAGGAAATATTGGGAAGAGGACATAGCAGTTCTTGGGTTGCTATAAAAGATCCATTCCCCTATTCTCTCTCAACAGGACCTCAGTTTTGTTTAGATATTCATCTATTCCACATGTGATTCTGGAGTAATCCTCAGCACAGGGGTCAGTACTAATTGGTCTGAGTCAGTTATGATATCCCTATTCTCCTGCCAGGAACTGGTTTATGAATATGTGGTCCAGGGACCTGATACCCATGAAGAGGATGGGCAAGAGCTTCTGGGTGAGGTTGCCTGTGCTAAAACACAGCCCCCTTTCCGCCTCTCGACCTTGCTGTGTCTGTATGTGATGCTGAAACTGCTACACCAATCTAGTCACCAGTCTGAGAATGAGGCCAAGACGCTGATCATATATTGGGAAGTGGAGAGATGAAAAAAAGCTGAGTCCTTCATGACATTCGTGGGTAGCTATATCAATCTTCTGAAACCTGTTTACTGTTTCAGGACTTTCTGATACACGAATTGATGAGTTTCTATTATTTAAGTCAATTTGGGATTTTTGTAACTTACAACCAAAAACACTTATCTTATGTAAAAGTGAGAGCAGTGGTGGTATATCTTCCATCCCAGCATGCAGACTTTGCCCTTTCAATTATATAAGAGGAGCAGGACAAAACTAGGAGGCAGTGCAATATTATATTTCCACTTTATTTGTTATAAAAGATTCAGGGAAAGTCTACTTCCAAGGAATCATATCTATGATTTCCTGAGGCAGGAAAAAAATATTTTTTAAAAGAAATGGAGAAAAAAATAATTAAAAAAGAGGGAGAAAGGTTAATTCTTTTCCCCAGTAATAATGCATTGTGCCATATATTTGAAAATGAGGATTTTTTTTCTCATCAGATTTATTGGTATATAATTGACGTATAACATGGCGTAAGTTTAAAGTGCATAACATAGTGATTTTACATATGTATATATTGTTAAATGATTACCACAAAAAGATTAGTTAACACAGCCACCACTACATAGTTATATACTTTTGTGTATGGTCAGAACCTTAAAAATCTATTTTTCGCAACTTTCCAATATAAAATACTGTATTGTTAATTATAGTCACCATGCTGTACACTACATCTCCAGGACTTATTTATCTTATAATTGGAAGTTTGTGCCCTCTGATCATCTTCACTCTTTCCCCAACCTCTCACCCCCTTCCCCTGGCAAGCATCAATCTGCTCTGTTTTTGTGAGTTTGTTTGTTTGTTTGTTTTAGATTCCATATATAAATAAGATTCTTTAGTATTTGCCTTTCTGTGTCTGACTTAATTCACTTTGCAAAATGCTCTCAAGATTCAACTATTTTCTCACAAATGGCAGGATTTCCTTAGTGTTTATGGCTGAATAATATTCCATTATGTATATATATTTTCTTTATCCATTCATCCACTGATGGACACTTAGGTTGTTTCTGTATCTTAACTACTGTAAACAAATCTGCAGGGAACATGGAGATACATCTATTTCTTCAAGATAGTGATTTCATTTCCTTGGGATATATACCAAGAAGTGGGATTACTGGATCATATGGTAGTTCTATTTTTAATTTTTCTGAGAAAACTCCATGCTATTCTCCACAGTGGCTGTACCAATTTACATTCCCACCAACAATGCACGAAGGTTCCCTTTCTCCACATCCTCACCAGCATTTGTTATCCCTTGTCTTTTTATAACAGCCAGTCTAACATGTATGAGGTGATATCTCTGTGGTTTTGATTTGTATTTCCTTAATGACTAGTGATGTTGAGCACCTTTCCATGTACCTGTTGACCACTTCAGGTCTTTGCCCATTTTTAATTGGATTATTTGTTTTGCTATTGAGTTATATGAGTTCCTTGTATATTTTGAATATTAACCCTTATCAGATATATATGGTTTTTAAATATTTTTTCTCACTCCATAGGTTACCTTTTCATTTTGTTGATAGTTTCTTCAGTTTAATAGGAACTTCTTTACTTTGATATCATAACGCTTGCTTATTTTTGCTTTTATTGCTTGTATGATATCCATATGCACTGTGAACACCAATGTCAAGGAAGTTTTCCCCTGTGTTTTCTTCTAGGAAGTCTATGGTTTCAGTCTTATATTTAAGTCTTTAACCCATTTTGAGTTAATTTTTGTGAATGATATAAGGTAGGAATTTAGTTTAATTCTTTTGCATGTGAATATGCAGTTTTCCTAGCACCATTTATTGAAGACATCATCTTCTCCATTGAGAATTCTTGGTTCCCTTGTCAAATATTAGTTAATAATATATGCATGGGCTCATTTCTGGACCTTCTATTCTGTTTCATTGGTCTATGTTTCTGTTTTTATACAAATACCATATTGTTTTAATTACTATGGCTTTGTAAGAGTTTGAAATCAGTAATGTGATGCTGCCTGTGTTGTTTTCTCAGGATTCCTTTGGCTGGCTGTTTAGTCTTTTCTGACTCCATATGAGTTTAAGATTTTTTTTCTATTTCTGTAAAAAATATTCTTGGAATATTGGTAGGGATTGCATGGGATCTATAGATTGCTTTGAATAATATGTACCTTTTAACAATATTAATTTTTCCAAATCATAAATATGGGGTATATTTCCATTTATTTCTGTATTCTTTAATTTCTTTCATCAAGGTATTATTATTTTCAGTGTACAGATCTTTTACATCTGTGGTTAAATTTATTTCTAGGTGTTTTATTGTTTTTGATGATATTGTAAATGGGATTGTTTTCTTTATTTCATTTTTGGGTAATTTGTTGTTTAGGGTATAAAAACACAACTGATATTTGTATGCTGATTTTGTATCCTGCAACTTAAATGAATTTGTTAGTACGAACAGTTTTTTGGTTGAGCCTTTAGGATTTTCTTTTTTTTAAGTTTTAAAAAGTTATTTATTTATTTATTTTGTGAGACAGAGAGAGAGAGAGAGAGAAAATACATGAACAAGTGGGGGAGGGGCAGAGAGTGAGGAAGAGAGAGAATCCCAGGCAGGCTCTGCACTATCAGTGCAGAGCCTGATGCAGGGCTCGAACTCACAAACCATGAGATGATGACCTGAGCCAAAGTCAGATGCTTAACCAACTGAACTACCCAGGCACCCCAGATTTTCTATATATAAGATTATGTCATCAACAACTCGACATCTTCATTTCTGATTCAGATGCTTTTCTTTTTCTTTCTTTCCTCTTTCTTTCTTTCTTTCTTTCTTTCTTTCTTTCTTTCTTTCCCTGATCACTCTGGGTAGGACTTCCAGTACCATGTTGAATAGGAGTGGTGAGAGTGGGCACTCTTGTCTTGTTCCTAATCTTAGAGGAAAAGTTTTCAACCTCTCCCAATGAGTATGATATTAGTTGGGGGCTTGAGGATAATTAGTTTTTTTTTTTTTAATTTTTTTTTTCAACGTTTATTTATTTTTGGGACAGAGAGAGACAGAGCATGAACGGGGGAGGGGCAGAGACAGAGGGAGACACAGAATCGGAAACAGGCTCCAGGCTCTGAGCCATCAGCCCAGAGCCTGACGTGGGGCTCGAACTCACGGACCGCGAGATCGTGACCTGGCTGAAGTCGGACGCTTAACCGACTGCGCCACCCAGGCGCCCCAGAGGATAATTAGTTTTTAAAAATATTTGAATTTACAAATATTCCAGATACTACAGCCAGAGAAATGAGGAAAGTATTTGCTTTCAAGGTATGGAACCTTTAGAATGGGAACTTAAACCTCTTGAGGGCTAGGAGGATGCCTCAGATTTGCATTACCAGAGTCCAGCATAGTGCCTGATAAATAAAGGTTTATCAAATGAGTAATCTGAAAAACTGGGAAAATTTGGTAACACAGAGAGGATCTAAATGGTCTATTACAGAGAGTATCCCTACAAAGATTCCAAGAATGAAATCTTAACTGTGTCGTTTCGAGATGCCAAAACTCATGAAGACTTTCATTATTTCATTTTTCAAAAAATAGTGCATGCTTTCAAAATTATAAATTTTATTTTATTTACATGTAAAAAGCACAGAGCTATTTATTCCGTAAGTGTCAACTCCATACTTCTTCCAAAGAGCACTATGAAAAGAAGGGAAAAGAGTAACTTTAGAATGCAGAAACTGACAAACAGGGGCTCCTGGGTGGCTCCGTTGGTTAAGTGACTGACTTTGACTCAGGTCATGATCTCCTGGTTTGTGGGCCTGTGCCCCATTGGGCTCTGTGCTGATAACTCAGAGGCTGGGGAGCCTGCTTCAGATTCTGTGTCTTCCTCTCTCTCTCTCTCTTCCCTACTCATGCTCTGTTTCTCTCTCTCTTAAAAATAAATAAACATTAAAAATAATTGTAAACTACACCAATAGATTAAAAAAAAAAGAAACTGACAAACAATACCTTAGTCAGGTGACCAATATCAGTTGTGGTAAGTTATTTTGATAGCATGTACCTTTGATATGATGTGTTGTACTTTAGCTCTGGGGTCTTCTTCCCCCAAACTCATAAGCCCTGTCTAATTATGAGAAACACATAAGGCAAATCTCAGTTGAGATGCTCTGCAAAATATTGACCAGTACACTTCAAAACTGTCAAGGTCATCAAAAACAAGGAAAGTCTAGGAAACTGTCACAGTCAAGAGGAACCTAAGGAAACTTGGCTATTAAATGTAATGCCATATTCTGGATAGGATCTTGGAACAGAATAAGGACATTAAGTAAAAACTAAGGAAAACTGAATAAGTATGGGCTTTAATTGATAGTAATCTATCATACATTAATACAAAATGTTAATAATAGGGGAAACTGGATGTGGGATATTGGGATCTCTGTACACTATCTTTATTTTCATGTAAATCTAAAATTTTTCAAAAAATAAAATTTATTTTAAAAAACATATGGTCTACAAATAGTTAAAACAAAAATATTAACTTTCTAGCTATGTTTCCTGTTTTTCTAATAATTTCCATCTAATACAAAGCTGTTTTTATCATTTTGATAGTAGAAATATACATAATAGCATATTCACATCATAGAAATTCATTATAATATATACTTTGACAACAAATATCAAGTACACTTATTGCTAAGACACATAATAAGGTGGTTGGCAAACATTAATTTTAATTAATTAACTCTGGGTAACTAACTTAAAGACATCAGTCATGAACAGCCAAGTGTCAGTGAGTTACCAATTCTATACTTAAACAAATTGCATCACTATCCAAGGTCAGAGAATTGTCTTGGATTTTTGGCATGCTTTTTATAAACTGTCATTTTTGAATTGGATATCACCAGGAAGAGAAATGCTATTGGAGATCACACTGATTTATTTCAGAAGAGAACATATCAAAGGGTAATTTGTATAGCTATTACTCAGAGTGGGACCTTTTGTCTTCTCATCTGTTTTTGCAGTCTTATGACTTTGAAAAAAAAGTAAGCCAAGTACTGACTATGCCATTAGGTTCTTTTGCTAATTTAACTGTTACAATTAGAGGTCATATGAATTATTTGGAGCAAACTCAGTATATCTACTTAATTACTTGGCTCTCACCTCAGTTTTGAAACTAATTAACTGGATAGACTTTGGTAAATTACTTAACCTTTTTGTGTCTCAGTTTCCTTATCTCTAAAAATAACAAATAGTAATTATCACATATGACACAAATTTGTTGTAATGATGATAAGTAAAGTAATAAGGCATGAAAAGTACTTGATAGGTAAGGTACATTTCAGAATACTAAATGTTCTTTGTAAACACAAACATTCACCGAAAAAAAAAAAAAGCTCTGAGTAGTTATGATGAATGGGTGAAGATTCTGTAAGAACAGAGATTAGTAATTGAGAGTAATGTTTTCCAGAAATGAGGAAAAACCACATATCCACTTGTTACACTCATTTATCCAGGTTGCTTACTTTGTGGAATATTTCTGTAGGCCATATATTTCTCATTCATAGCTCTCAAATGAATCTCAAAATTTGGGGGGTAAATCTATTATCCTGAAGCTGTGATAAAAGTTAATTACTAGGAAAATACCACTTAACATATAGTAGACACTAAATGTAAAAATTGCATATGGAAAATAATTTCTGCATGATCTTAGTCTGCCAAAGCCAATAACCTTTCACAGATATTTATGTCCATACTGTTTTCCTACCTTGCCATGAGATTGTAAAGTTTTTAAAAACTCACATTTATTAATATTACCCTGAATGTGAACTCAAGGTTTCTGAGGCAGAGCAGATTATTTGTTTATGAAAAATAACTGTGTTAGTTTCCCTTTGCTCCAACTGTCCCTACAGTAACACAATAAAAGGTAGATCCAAATTATACACACCAGAGTTTGTAATGTAGGCGAAGAATCTGGAAAATATAAATCTGGGTGTTTGTATAAGAAGAAACAGCTGTCTCCCCTCCCCTCCTGAAAGGTGGGGACAAAAACCTTTGTTCCTTGAGAAGGATCCTAGGTTCTCACTCTAACCCTTTGAAATATAAGTAAATCTCTCCAGGGGAAGATAAGACTATCTCCAAAAAGGGTTTTATAGCAATTTTATGGCTGGCCCAAAAGTGTTGGTCTAAAATATGAAATGGTAAGCACTCCATCACTGCAGGCTACAATTATCAACTTGAAGGGCATATCTTTAAAAGGATGTCATAGATGGAATTTTTATATCAGGAAGGATGATGGAATGGAGAATCTCTAAATTTTCTTCTTTTGAGTTTGTGATATAAATAAAAAGAGCATTGATTTTTTTTCCTGCTATTAGTAGTCTGAGGAAATTTAAGACATAGTCATTAGGTAGCAGCATTCTTTACAAATATCATCTGAATTGGAATAAAATGTCAGTCAGGCCAGGTCTTCCAGAGATCAGAATCAGGATTTCTGGGAGTAAGGCCCAGAATCTATGTTTTAATGAGCTCTCCTCATAATTCTTATGTACTTGAAAGTGTGAAGAGCACTAATGATGCTGACGATTTTTGGTGTAGAGTTCTTGCATGATTGCCATGGCATTCCTTTTCTTATTTGCAGTTAATATACGTTGCTCATCCAGACCTCTGATGCCTTGATGTAGGGTGGGTGAATTGTCCTTGACACCCTTACCAAATAGTTACTTTTTTGCTGAATCACTATGGGGAAGTGGAAAGAACTGGAGAGCTTGCCTAGAGCAGAGTAGAACCATCACCAGCAACCTAGGGTCTCTTTTCTGTTTTGAAACACCATTAAATGCCCCATATCCCATCCTGGCTGTATTGCACTCCTCTGGACCTCAGCTTGCTTTCTCTAATCAGTGGCTCTAGAATTCAGCAAGCCCTGGTGGCTATCTTTGCCTCTGGCAGTGTTCCATAGTAGTGTTCTGGGTCTGCTACTCTTGAGAACAATTTCTTGACTTTTTTCTTTATTTTTTTTTTTTTAAGTCTCTCTACCTTTTCAAATTGTATACTTCAAATTTCAGAAATCAGCTGGTATCCCAGGCCCTCTCCATGGGTTGAAAGTGGCAATACCTCCAGAGATTGGGTTGGCTTCTTTGGAAGGAGTTACCCAGGTCTTGATGGATCATTTGGTGGAGAGCAAAGAGAGCTGCTGGTCCATGAGCTGAGAGTACTAGCTTGGCACCCTCGGATGCTGCTAGGTTTTCTAATCATCAGGGGTCTGAGTGGATTTGGGAATGCTGGGACCGATCATCTCTATTCTCCAGAAAATAGGATTGACCTCTCCTAGTAAACTTTAAAAGTTTTTCTTCCTAGTATTTGAGTGCACACATGAGCTGACCCAATACTACAAATCCAGATCTGTTCCCCACTATTTTCCAAAATAGGCTTTCCTCCCCATCTCACAAAGAAGTCAATTGTGTTCTTACCTCCTTGCTTTTCCTTACTTTCTACTTGGAATGTTCTTTTTCTTTTTTTAACCTTCTCCCTTCAAAAATTCTCCTTATTCCCATCTCATCCACAAAACCTTTCTCCACTTTTCTTTGTCTTATTTCTCAATTTCTGTAGCACTTATCCTCTGAACCACATAATTTAGCCATTAATTACATACTGTGCCATATTATTTGCTCTAGTGTTAATGTGTCTTAGTTTTTTATTCTCAGACTAAATTATAAGTATCACGATGACATTTCACATCTCTTACTTTACAAATGCAAAAACCTGCTCCTAGTGTACAGAAGAAATTAAGGTCACAGATTTAGAACTGGTTTTAGCACTTAAGCCCCACCCCCTTTCCCCACTCCCTCTTCCTATTTACTTCCATTCCATTGTGTGCTCTGATTTTGGAATATTTTCTTTAAACCCTCTCATTGTATTTTTTTAAATGAATCCTTCTCTTTCTCTCTATTGAATGTTGATAAATGGTCATTTCACAGGATGAATATATTAGCTATGTACACAGACCATCACATATCCTCATAAAATATAATAGGATATGGATGGAAACAGGATTATCTTGATCTTGTGGCATTTTACACATGAGTTTTTATAACACTGTGGTAAAATCTGACAAATTAAACTCTTAATGAATAGGGATGCCCACATTCCTGAGGATTTTTATGAGAAATTTTAGGAAACTCAGCTCTATTTTTGTTATTTAAAAAGTCATTCCCGGGGTACCAGGGTAGCTCAGTTGGCTAAGCTTCTTACTCCTGATTTCAGCTCAGGTCATGATCTCATGGTTCCTGAGTTCAAGTCCTGCATGGGGCTCTTCGCTGACAGGGTGGACCCTGCTTGGGATTCTATTTCTCTCTCTCTCTCTCTCTCTCTCTCTCTCTCTCTCCTCCTCCCCTGCTCATTTGCTCACTCTCTCTCTCTCAAAATTAAATAAATAAATTTTTAAAAGATCATTCCTTCTCACTATTTCCACCATTCCTAATGCCATTCCTTTGTTTATCTAAAAGCCTATTAATTCATTATTTTAAATGTTACACAATAGCAGCCTTAGTTCATTATTTTCAGGTGCCCATCTGATTAAAATGTAATTCTTCACTATATTTTAGGCACATTTCTCAATTAAAAAACAAATATATTTATTTTTTTGGTCTTTAAACACACTTTTAATTCATCTCGCCATGTCAGAGAGTGTCTATCCATCTCACTTAGGGAATGGTCTCCTGACAATCCCTGGGCTCCAGGGATTGTTTCACCTGACGTAAACCTGACTCTGATGATTTAGCCAAGTGAGAGAGATTTTTCTTATACAACAGGAAGTAGGAAGCCCTACTGGAAAGTAAGTAGCCCAACTAGAGGTAGGTCACCCAGGGATGGTTAACACCTGACTAAGGTCATCTTTCCCAGGCTGCTTTTTACTTTGCGATGTTGAACATGTGGCTTTTCTTTTCCTGGATCTAATGGTTTCAGTATAGCTGCCCCGTATCTTGTTTCCCATCCAAGTTTTAGATATGGAACATAAAAATCAAACACACAAAAAGAAAACAACAGCAACAAAAGCAGTAAGGAAGAAGAGCCTATACCAGGAAAGTAAAACTCTAGATCTGTAGAGGACTTGAGCTTGCATTTGAAGGGCAGAGCTGCGTCACATGGTCACCTTTGGCTGCAACAGAAGTAAGGAAATGTTTTTTTTTCATGTTGTAGGGTATACTGTGGGACTAATAAAAATTGGATTTTTTACTATTAGAGAAGAAGGTATTAGAGAGAAGGATATTGAGTAAGCAACTAGCAGTGTGTATCACAGAAAAGCCAGAAGCAAATTACTCACAATTAAAACCTACTTTCAAAGTTCCAAGATGTGGCAAAAAGATTATTAATGTATGTGTGGTTGCCTGAGACATTTCAGGCAAGACTGTTGAAAGCCCTGAGCAGAATTTCAAGCACTCAGGTATTGCTTCCACTGATTAATTAGACTTTTATATTTCACAATAAAGTACTCTTTATTAGTTAAGTTCAGATAAATCCTTCAAGCGTTTCTTACAATGAATGTAAGAGACCTAGAGAAAAATGTTACTTCCACTTTGTTTAAAGGGACAAAATTTAACACTGTACAAAATTTAACATAGATACAAAATTTAACATCTGTGCTTTTGCTCAGCATTATGTTTAGTTTATGGATATTTGCTGCCACCTGCAGTTTAAACTTGATATTCACTCTGGCTGTCCCTTGTAACTAGAACATTAAGGACCCAGGGAGTAGAAAGGAAGAAAATCGCAATAATAGTATTCTTGCCACTGCTGCAGCTTATTCAAAATGAAATTCCCTATTTGGACACCCACATTCATAAGCAGCTTTATGTATAATAGCCCCAAACTAGAAGCAACCCGGGTGTCCACTGACAGATGAATGGATTAACACACTGCGGTTGTATATATACAGTAGAATGTTATTCAGGCTTACAAAGGAAATTTTGACACATGCTACAACATGGATGAATGTCTTTGAAGACATTATGCCAAGTGAAATAAGCCAGTGACAAGAGGACAAATACTGTATGAGTCCACTTTACATGAGGCTCCTAGGACAGTCAACTTCATAGAGACAGGAAGTAGAAGGGTTGTTGCCAGACAATGGGGGAAGGAGGGATTGGGGAATTAATGTTTAATGTATAAGAACTTCAGTGGGGAGGAAGATCAGAAAGTTCTGGAGTTGGATGGTGGTGACGGCTGCACAACTATTGAATGTACTTAATGTACAGGACTGTACGTATAAAAAATGGTTAAAATGGTACATTTTATGTTATGCCTACTTTACCATGATAATCTTTTTAAAATATTGAATTTCCCGGAAAATGAGTAAGCTGGTTCTGTAGAATACAGAAACCAGGCATACTCTAATTTATATTACCAGGTAGTAACAAATTGGCATGAAGTCTTTTGGGTTTCTCTACTCCTGAAAAAGTAGGTCCCTTGCGGTCGATGAATATGCAACTTGTTTGGGTATAGTATCAGGGATGCAGCGATTTAATGTACTAATGTGCTACAAAAAAGGCATGTAGCAGACTCAGCTCTAGGTAAGAAGGCAAATAAGGGTAATTTGGGCAATTTATATTTCTCTAAAAAAGCAATTTCTTGGTATGTGGAGCTGAATATTTTCATTACAAGAAATAGTGTTTGGACTGCTTAACAGTCCTAGAGAAATTATTTCTATGGTCTTTTGGCAATTTTAGAATATAGCAAAATAACATAGCAAAATTACAAGACTACGTGTATGTATACATTTTTTTAAGAGTTAGAAACTATATAATTCCTGAATGTTATTTATGCTGGAAAGAAAGCATGTGAGGACCTCCTATGTTCATGAAATCATTACAAAAACCTTTCAGTGGAAGTTTATTGGATTTTACATAAAGCAGCATTCTTATTCCTTTTCCTCTCTCAGTTTCTTGAGCTTCCCCTCCAGCACCAGCAGTTCAGAGAAGCTGCTACCTCTTACACCCCTGAAGAGTGACCCCCCTGACAGGCCTCACTCTAAAGAAAAACTGAATTTTATTCTTTCAGGAATAAAATAGGGAAATTGACTGAAGTCCTTCTTCATGTCTTGAGATGCTCATGCTATTTTTTTTTTTTTAAGGAAACATGTATAGAAAAGCTGGAAACTGAATTGAGAAAGATATTTGAAATATCAGAAAAGATGAAAAAGGACAGATGTAGAGTTGAGGACATCCATGGAAGATTTATGCATGTGGGGTCGAAGAAGAATGACTTCTGCAAAGAACAGCAACGGCATGACTGTCAGATAAGCTATTTGAAAAACACATTTCCTTTTTCGAAATGCTCTGTGCAGCAGTTTGAGAAAGGACAAGGGGACGTTTGGAGACTCGTCTATTGCAACAGAGGGGCGTGCAATTGACTGACAGCCCTCTGCTGCTCCCCTGGGCCCACACTCCCCAGGTTGGCTCCAGCTATTGACTTTGTGGGGCAGAGGTGCATTCCCTGTGGGAGGGGATACTGCTGTTTGGGGCAACTTTAGCTGGGCTGTTTGGGGAATTTCTTATGACTGTGCTGCATCTGAGACTCCTACAGGATTCCAGCTCTTTCCCTTTGTGCTTCCACAAGTGTGGGACCTGCCTCGCCACCGTGGGAAGCCTCCTCCCTTCCATTGCTGCCTTCTCTCATTATCCTTTATAGGCACTTCCCCTGACAAATCTGTTGACTGTCTAATGAATCTTGGTGACAACTTCTCAGAAGTCCCAGTTTACATACCAATAAACACAGCAATTTACCAAACTAAGTATTCAGGACAATCATGCTGGAGTCTGCCCTTCCTCTGAGAGAACAGACCCAGTCATCAGCCCTTGCTTCCTTACTCTCTTCAGCCCACCTCAAAGCCCCAGTCCCAAAACACTCCATTTCAGCTTACTTCCCTCAACTTTTCCCTTTTTTTTTTTTAAGTTTATTTATTTAGAGAGGGAAAGAGCGCACATGTGCATGCATGCATGAGAGCAGGGGAGGGGCAGAGAGAGAAGGAGAGAGACAGCACACAGCCTAATGTGAGGCTCAATCCCACAAACTGTGAGATCATGACCTGAGCCCAAATGAAGAGTCTGATGCTTAACCTACTGAGCCACTCAGGTGCCCCTCAGCAATTCCCTCTTAAACACACTCACTGTATCCCTTGAAATTCTAGAACTGTATGATCAGCAAACTCTTGCACACGTTCAGCCTGCCATACATCCTCCCAAATCTCTCTGGACTCTCAACATCTTTCCCCTTCTCTACCATTAAGAGGCCTGGTGGAGTCCTGAGGGCACTGGTTCTCCTGCAGCCTTCTCAAGTGCCTGTGGTGCCAACACATGGAGGAAGAGTCCTCATTCCCACTCACACTTCTGAAGCCATTTTTCTTCCTTTCTTTTCTTCTTCTTTTTTTTTTTTAATGTTTATTTACTTTTGAGAGAGACAGAGATAGAGCGTGAGCAGTGGAGGGGCAGAGAGAGAGGGAGACACAGAATCCAAAGCAGGTTCCAGGTTCTGAGCTGTCAGCACAGAGCCTGATGTGGGGCTCAAACCCACGAACTGTGAGGCAAAGTCAGACACTTAACTGACTGAGCCAAGCAGGCACCCCTTTTTTTCTTCCTTTCTTTCCTCCACCCCCATCATGGTCCTTTGAAGTTCATGCCATACAGTTATACCTCGTTGCTATCATTTCTTATTCATGGAAGGCTTTAGTTTCTAGTTCAGTATCTCTCTCCGCCTACCATTGTCAGATTAAGCAATAAAAATACAGGATGCCCAGTTAATTTGACTTTCAAACAACACATACGTTTTTATATGGCAACTCTCATTCCTCCTTTACTCTCCTTCTCAATTTCAGTGGTTCAGCGTCTGGTTCAGCAGGTCACTGGCCTCTTGGTTACTCACCTCCTAATCTCATATGATCTTTCCTTCTACTGTACTCTAGCACCATGTCTATAGTCACACTCAGGAACATTACCTCCTCCAAATCTCAGTTTAAAACATGGGATTTCTGCCTTCTAGTCTTCTACCTTACATTCTCTAGAACAGGGGTTGGCAAACTATGGCCCACAGGCCATATGTGGCCCAAGGATAGTTTTTTTGTGCAGCTTGCAAACTGAGAACAATTTTTACATTTTAAAAGAGTAGTAAAAATAAAAACTGAATAATATGCAACAGAGGTT
Organism: Prionailurus bengalensis; assembly: GCF_016509475.1. Lineage (NCBI taxonomy): Eukaryota > Metazoa > Chordata > Mammalia > Carnivora > Felidae > Prionailurus > Prionailurus bengalensis. The sequence continues at coordinate 107,426,186 of NC_057349.1, forward strand.
GTATGCAGATCACAATGCCAAAAACATTTACTATCTAGTACTCCATAAAAAGTTTGCTGACCTTGTTCTAGAACCTTCACTCATTCCATTTTTTTTTTAAAAAACTTTTGAGGCCTCCAACTCATTGATCTCACTTTTTTCTCAACATCAATCAACTCTCCTGATTTACTTTCTCCTTCACCCAGCTTGGAGTTCCTGACTTTCTCCTTTTATCACTCACGTATGCCTAACTTAACCAAGTTGCACCCAACTCTACTTTTTGTGCTTGCACCCCAGAAGCTGGGTTTTGCTCAAGAAAAATCAGAAAATCAGGTTGACAAGGACGACATGATCATAGAACGCAAGGACCATATGATTATAGAATGCATATTCAACTTGCCCGGTAATTCTACCATTTGTGCCCATTCAGGACTTTCCTACACTTTGGGGTCACCACTTCCTAGCTTCTCTCTCATCAGTGCTCCTGCAGAGTTGCCCCATTTCCCTCTTGCTTTATACCTAAACTTCTCAAAATAGTTGTCTACACTCACTCCAAAATGATTCTTGAATTTTGTCCACAAATCTGTTTCTCTCCATGTCAGTAGAAGCTCACAAGTAAACAGAGCCTGTGGCAAGGTTTAATGCTAATGCTATGAGGTGAACACAAAGGAAAGCAAGGCAGGGAGGCATTGGAAACCATGTAAGGTGACATGCTACTGCCCTGGCCAACGTAAGGACTTGAACTTGTGGGGTTCTTTGGGCAGGCCAGATGGAGAACAGGCCAATTTCAGGAGAAGGGTAATCTGTCTGCACACTTCCTCTTCCTTCTTTGTCTCCCATTTTCGAGGTGACAGGAACAGCCAGAGACCCTGGGTGGGGGTTGGCTGGTCAATCTCAGGGTCAGAACAGTGTTTGACCACAGTGCTGGCTGAGGCAGGACACAATACCAGAAGGTCTAGGAGATAGGTAAGGCTGAGGAGATCTAAGGAAGTATATAAGATATGTCTATGTCTTAGTCAGCTTAGGCTGCTATAATAGAAGACCACAGACTGGGTGACTTAGACAACCATGTTTTTCTCACAGTCTGGAGTCTGGGAGTTTCAGGATTGAGGGGCCAGCAGATCTGGTGTCTGGGGAGAGCACTCTTCCTGGTTTGTAGACAGCTGTCTTTTCATATCCTCATATGGTGGAGAACAGAGAGAGCGAGGAAGCAAGCTCTCTCACATGTCTTCTTGTAAGGGGATTAATCCCATCCATAAGGGCTCCACCCTCATGACCTAATTACACCCCAAAGCTCCCACATTCTCATACCATCACATTGGGGTTTGGCTTCAACATATGAATTTTGGGGACAATGACATTCAGTCCACGGCAGCCCAAAGTATTCTCTCAGTTTCCCTTTTTTAGAAGATCCATACCTCCTCCAACATATTTTTTTCCAGCCAGAAACCTTACACTCCTCCTCAATTTTCTCTCTTTCATTAGGCTCATTCAATAACGTTGCAAGTATTGTGAGTTCTACCCTCAAAAGATATAATCAATTTTCTGTCTCCATTGACAGCACATCACTCGTATTCTGGGTATAATCTCTTAGTTTGTCTTTAGTTTAGTTTTTTTTTTTTTTTTTCATTTTATAACCCATTCACCATATAGCAATGGAAGTTGTCTTTTAAAATGTAAATTAGGGGGTGCCTGGGTGGCTCGGTCGGTTAAGCATCTGACTTCGGCTCAGGTCATGATCTCACGGTCTGTGAGTTCGAGCCCCGTGTCATGATCTCACGGTCTGTGAGTTCGAGCCCCGTGTCGGGCTCTGTGCTGACAGCTCAGAGCCTGGAGCCTGTTTCAGATTCTGTGTCTCCCTCTCTCTCTGCTCCTCCCCTGTTCATGCTCTGTCTCTCTCTGTCTCAAAAATAAATAAACGTTAAAAAAAAATTTTTAAATAAAAAAATAAAAACAAAATGTAAATTAGATCACATCAATTACCTACTTGAAACTCTCAGTGGTTTTAGTTTCACTTAGAATATAACCCAAATACTTCACATGGGTTACAATTCTAAAACTGTTTACTGAGCCTATATTACGTGGTAGATATGGTCTGTAAACACTTGAGGTACAAAAGCAAACAAAACAGGAAATGATAATCCCTGCTTCATGGAATTTATATTCTGACAACAGGAGAACATTAATAAGCAATGTATTTAATAGGTTCAAATAAGTGCAATGCTACCAATAAAAAGTAGGCCAGGGTAGAGGGGTTTGGGAGTGCTGGGGAGGTGAATGGTGATTCTAAATTTGGTCATTAGGTTTGGAAGAAAGTGATGCTTGATTAGTGAGCTAGAGGAGGTGAGACAACACACAGAGATCTGGGGAGGAGGGAGAACACCTAGGAAGGTCAAATGCTCTAAGGCAGAAATGTGTCTGTGTTTTTAAGACCCAGCAAGGAGGTCAGTACAGGTGGAGCCTAGTGAGTGAGGTTGGCAAGTAACTGGGTATGAGGTCATCTATAGCTAAGTAGGCCAATACATGGCCTTGGGCTTTTCTCTGAGGAAATGGAAAGCCACGTCAGTGATTTGAGCAGATGAGTATCTCGATCTAAGTTACATTTTGAAAGCATAGTCGTGAGAAGTGTAAAAGCAAGGACATCTTTTGGGAGGCTGCTGTAGTAATCCAGGCGAGAGAGGTTGGTAGTGGGCATGTGTCAGCTTCTAGCAGAGGTAACGGCATTTCTTAGCAGACTGGCTTGAGAGAGAGGGGTTAATGATGACATCAAGGATTTCAGCTGGAGAAACTGGAAGGTTGGAGTTGCCATCAGCTGAGATGGGCAAGGATGCAGGTGGAGTAGGTTCAGGAAAGAAGAGTGAATGACAGTGAGCAAGGAGCTAAGATCACTGAAAAATAGGACAATGACAGCTACAATGACAGCTGGCGGAAGATGTGATCTGATGGCACAAGATTGAAAGTAGGGGGAAGATCAGGCAGAGGGAAGGGAAATAAGACTGAAGGCAACATTAAGAACTCCTGTCCCAGCTCCAGGTCCTGTGGTCTGCGGGGTGTGGGAGAAAAGCACTGCAGAAATGTAGGGTCTTCACATGACAGCCAGAAAAGGAAGAGAAATATTCGGAGAATAGTGTGAGCATGCAGGGGATTTTGCTGATGAGGGACTGTGAATTCCAGAAGTCACAGTAGGAAGATTTCAGGAACTGGGGAGATGCGGGTAAAGGGGGCACAAGAGGGACACAGGGGGCCTGTGGGAAGTGCAGTTCAGCATACGAGGGGGGTGTGCGCTTCCTGTGAGTGACAGACATAAACAGAGGTAAAGGCTATAATGATACAGTGAAGGTTGAGAGTGGTGGTGAGGCTGTAAACGCTGAGGAATAGGGCAGTCTGGGGAAGCAGGGTCTTCGTCTTATGTACAGATCTCCCTTCACCCCACTCATGAGGGTTGGTCTTAATGCAGGTGTAACGTTGGGCCCTGCCCACCTCATTTACCTCATCTTGTATCAGGTTCCTCTTCAACAGTGTGCTGTAGCCATCCTGGCTGTCTGGTAACTTCCCAGAACTGAGGTCTTTGCAGCCTCAGGGCCTTTGTACTTGTGGTTTCCTCCACCTGAAATATTCTCCTGTCAGCTGTTTGCATGGGTGGCTCTTCTCCTTCCTCAGCATTTACCTAAAATATAACTTCCTCAATGAGGCCAAGTGTAGACACCTCCTGCTATTCTTGATCATAGTGCCTTTTTAATTCCCGTCATAACATTCATTAAACCAGCTGTTCTTTTATGCATTGGGCTTAAATGTTTATTCAAATTAAAGATCCATGAGGACACTTGGCTATGTCTGTTATGTTCCCTATTGCATCCCCACTGACTAGTACAATATCTGGTATAGTAAGTGCTTAGTAAGTAATTATTGAATAAATGGAACTCAGCCAGGGTAACAAGAACCCAGAGGAAGAAGGTTATTTCTGCAGAGGGATAAAGCAATTAACTGTTCATCTTATCCCCAGCTGATCAGTTCTGTAGAATGTTTATTAAAATCTGCCACCTTTGGGAGGAAGGAGTGGCAAACCAGACCAGGAAATGGTGCGTCCTTGGACTGGTTTGTTGGCTCCTTTTGTTGTTGGCTAGAAAAGCCTGTTGGAAATGGTGGCCCAACTCTCCAGAATGTCACAGAGCAGAAGGTGAAGAACCACAGCTCTTGAGAGCAACATTTGATCATTGCTTCTGTGTTCCCCTTCTTCTTATTGGCTTACGGAGGGTTTGGTGGTGGCCGCAGTGAACTATAGACCTGACACTTGTTTTGGATTGGTTCCCAGAGTATTAGTGGGGTGGTTCTTGGTTCAAATACACAAAATTAGAGGCTAAGAGGAAGAAGGCAAAATTTTTCGCTTTGCTGACATATAGCTCTGGGTTCAGATGTCTCACTCATGGAAAGAATGCAATAGAATTAAAAGCAAAAACAGAATAAAATAAAACACACAAATCATTTTCTATCCCCCTTTCAATAATTGTTCAATATTAGAAAATAAGGATACATGAACATAATGAAATGTTATAGATTCCTTAATATTACCAATGTGTGGATTATATATAAAAATGGACTGATGCTTATGTTCTGATGTGAAAATAGAATATATGATTAATATAATGTATTTATATAGAGTATAAAATTAAATATATACTGTAATTTCTAACATACAAATGTTAATATGAATAAGGATTTAAAGTAACATGTAAATGAAAAATGTTATATTGGAGTGGTAGATACAGAAATGTTTTTTTTTTTAACTGTTCTTTTATACTATTGTATTCTTAAAATGAAAAGCCCTCAAATCCCTGGAAAGAGCCCATATGTACATGAGCAGCATTATGAACAACGTCTTTCATCGTACGTTGTGTTCAGCTTGAAGAATCATATGTTAAAGAATCCTATGTTGGGACTTGGGTTAATAGAAGCTCCTTTTATAGCACATTCTCACGGCAATTTGTTCATTTACAACATGATGAAATTAGTTTTGCTAAGAATGTCTCTGAATTTACACTTACATTTGTCAGTGTTTATATAGGTATAGCCTCTGAGATGATTTGGAGAGTCAGGATAGAATCACGCATGTGCTTGAGTTTAAAAGGTCTCTATATTGTGGCACGTGGGTGGCTCAGTCGGTTGAGCATCTGACTCTTGGTTTCGGCTCAGGTCATGATTCCAGGGTCGTGGGATCGGGCTCTGCACTGGGTGTGGACCTTGCTTGGGGTCCCCCTCCCTCTGTCCCTCTCCTCTGCTTACTTTCTCTAAAATTAAAAAAAGAAAGAGAGTTCTCTATATTAATTATATATTAATTATACTGAGGCAAGGAGCTGGGGAAAAGGTTCTTGCAAAAGGAAAGAGCCATCTTCCTTTCTAAACAAAGTGGGTAGGCCCAGAGACCTCTCTGGAGTTGATTCTTATGACCGGTACTGTCTTCTGAGAACTCTGCAATTTTTCTGTTCATGAATTGCTGTTTCCCTCAAAGTTGTTTAGTCTTTCATTGTTTATTCAACATACACTTCATACTAGAAGATCTGGCAGATTCTGGGAACACAAATAAGAAAATATATGGCTCCTCCCTGCAATGAGCTCATCATCTAGCAGTTTTTTCCTACAGCTTCTCTCAGGTGGGTGTAGTTGACATCTCCTACTGCCCAAGAGCGGAAATGATCTGTTGGCAAAAGGACTGAGCTTCACTTGTTTTCATAGGGCTGGGAGTTTTTTAAAAAACTAAAGTTATATAATTAGTTTATATTAATTTATTCACAAAGTTATATCATTAGTTTAGTTGCTGAAGACAGTTTACTAGGAGACCTCTAGGACCTAATCAGAGAGACCCAGGACGTGTGATCTTCAGCATTCAAGAACAATTCTTTTTTTTTTTTAATTTTTTTTTAAAGTTTATTTATTTTTGAGACAGAGAGAGACAGAGCATGAACGGGGGAGGGTCAGAGAGAGGGAGACACAGAATCCGAAACAGGCTCCGGGCTCTGTGCTGTCAGCACAGAGCCCGAATGCGGGGCTCGAACTCACAGACTGTGAGATCGTGACCTGAGCCGAAGTCGGCCGCTCAACCAACTGAGCCACCCAGGCGCCCCTCAAGAACAATTCTTATTGCTTAAAATAGTGAAAAACTAAAAAGAACTTAAATGTAAAACAATATAAAAAATAGTAAAGGAAACAATGAGGAAGGGGCAGTGGTGACTTTGTGAGTCAAACTTTGGGGCCCTGGAGCTGGGTTGCCTCTATTTGAATGCTGGCTCTGCCACTCACTAGCCATAAAATTAATTAAACTTTGATTTCTTCCTACATAAAATGAATTTCTATGTGAAAATTAAATCTATTCCATAAAGTTGTTGTTAGTATTAAATTAGATAAAGTATATAAATGACTTAGAACAATGCTCAGGGCACATTAAGCATTTAATAATAGTTTTCTTTATATTGTGGTAAATGATCTTCATAGAAGATTGTGTAGCCCTTAAGACTCTGTTTCTGATGAGTTTGTAAGAAGGCACAATTTTAAAATTATCAGTGAACACAGTATAATCACAACTCTAAAAGATAAGAGACTAGAAGAAACCTCAACATGGCATCAGTTTTTCATTTTCTTTCAAGTGTAAAGTTTCTGTTTTTATTTTGATTCAGAAGTCTATCGGTGGTTTTCTTTTCCAGCTGTATTGAGTTATACTTGGCAAATAAAATTGTAATGTGCGATGACCTGATATATGTATACATGCATCAGCAATAGTCACCGCATTATATATTAGATCCTCAGACTTTATTCATCTTACAACTGAAAGTTTGTACCCTTTTACCAATCTCTTTCTACTTCTCTCACCATTCAACTCTGGCAACCACCATCCTACTCTCTGTTTCTAGGAGTTCCACTTTTTTTTTTTTTTTTTTTAGATTCCATGTATAAGTGATATCATGTCATTATATGTCTTTCTTTGTCTGGCTTATTTCACGTAGCACAATGCCTGGGAGATCCATCCACATTGTTGCAAATGGCAGAACTCTCTTACTTGTTAAGGTCAAATAATATTCCACACCATATCTTCACCTGTTTATTCACTGATGGGTGCTAGGTTGTTTCCATACCATGGCTATTGTGAATAATGCTGCAATCAATATGGGAGTGCAGATATCTCTTTAAGGTAATGATTTTGTTTCCTTTATAGACATACCCAGAAATGGGATTGCTGGATCATAGGGTAGTTCTATTTTTAATTTTTTGAGGAATCTCCATACGGTTTTCCATAGTGATTATACTAGTTTACATTCCCACTAACAGTATACAAGTGTTCCCTTTTCTTCACATCCTCGCCTGCATTTGTTATTTCTTGACGGAGAGAGACAGAGCATGAGCAGGGAGGGGCAGAGAGAGAGGGGGACACAGAAGCTGAGGCAGGCTCTAGGCTCTGAGCTGTCAGCACAACAGAGCCCGACGCGGGGCTCGAACTCATGGAGTGTGAGATCATGACCTGAGCTGAAGTCGGATGCTCAACCGACTGAGCCACCCAGGCGCCCCTCCCTAGCACCATTTTTAAAAGATGTTTATTTTTGAGAGAGAGAGAGAGAGAGAGAGAGCGCAGGAGCAGGGGAGGTACAAAGAGAGAGGGGGACAGAGGATCTGAAGTGGGCTCTGTGCTGACAGCAGTGGGGCTCAATCTCATGAATTGTGAGATCATGACCTGAGCCGAAGTTGGATGCTCAACTGACTGAACCACCCAGGCGCCCCTCTCCAACACTCTTTGTTGAAGAGGTTATCCTTTTTCCATCGTATATTCTTGGCTTCTTTGTTGAAAATTAGTTGGCTGTATATGTATGGGTTTATCTCCAGGTTTTGATTCTATTCCATTGGTCTGTGTGTTTGTTTTTATGCCAATACTATATTGTTTTGATTATAGGTTTACAGTATGGTTTGAAATCAGTAAGTGTGATAGTTGCAGCTTTGTTCTTTCTCAGGTTTGCTTTGTTTTATAGTTTTCAGTGTACAGATCTTTTTCCTCCTTTGTTAAATTTATTCCTAAGTGTTTTGTTCTTTTTAATTCTATTGTAATTTCTCCTTCTGGTAGTTCATTGTTAGTGTATATGAACAACTGCTTTTGTATACTGATTTTGTATCTTGCAACTTTACTGAATTTGTTTATTCTAACATTTTCCTGGTGAGGTTGTTGCCATTTTAAAATAATTTTATTGAGATATAACTTTCACATCCTGAAGTTTGCCTTTTTAAAGTGTACAATTCAGTGGTGTTTGGTATATTCACAGCTATGCAAGCACCAACACTAATTTTAGAATGTTTCATTTTCACAAAAAGAAACTGTGGCCATTAGTTGTAATAGTCCTCATTTCCTGGCTTCCCCCAGCCGCTGGACAGCCATTAATCTACTTTCTGTCTCTATGGATTTGCTTATTCTGGACATGTAATAGAAATGGAATCAGAATATGTAGCCTTCTGTGTCTGGTTCCTTTCGCTTAACATAGTGTTTTCAAGGTTCATGCATGTTTTAGTACTTCGTTCCTTTTTATGATCAAATAATATTCCAGCATATGAATATACTGCATTTTGGTTATTCATTCATAATTTGACGGACATTTGGATTGCTTCTATTTTTTGAGTATCATGCTGCTATGCACATTCATGTTCCAGTGTGTTTTCAATTCTTGGGTATATACCTAGGAGTAGAATTGCCATGTCATATGGCAACTCCATGTCTAACATTTTTAGGAACTTCCAAAGTGTTTTCTAAAGTGGCTGCACTATTTTACATCTTACCTATGAGGATTCAAATTTCTTCATATTCTGGTCTACCTTTTTGCTCAATGCCATCTCAGTAGGTGTGAAGTGGTATCTCATTGTAGAGTTGCTGTTATTTGAGTGGAGAACTATATGACATTTTTAATAGAAAAGTACTTTTTAAAAAGAGAACTTTAGATAGATGAGCAGTACAGGAATTTCAATTTGAGTGCCATTTCATTTTAAATAGTTCCTGGAATTGCCTGATTCAGAATTTCCAAAACTCAGTGATGTTAGAAAATCTGGAGTGGCATTCATACGTTTTAATATTTTAGCAGCACCAACATTCTAGTGCAGACCTCTAAGATATTTGCTGTCAGTTGAGTGATTATTTGATGATATCACTTTTGCTTGGCTTCATGCTAACTAGTTTAGAAGGCTAATTGGAGTGAGAATAAGGCAAAGTGATTTCTCAAAAAGGCATGAAGATCTGAACTGTCGATGAAACAGTGTGGTACTCTACTTTGCCAAGAAAGTGATGGAGTACCTAACAGAATTTGGCTCTATTTATTATCCTTTCTAAGTAGACTATTTGTCACTTTTTTCTTTGAGGGTGAATTAATTGACCCATCCTCTGGGAACACTAGTGCTCTTTCTGTTTAGGGTTGTGGATGTTTATAGAAGCACCCGATGGTCAGCCCTCTGACATTTCAGCCTCAGTCACCAGAGCAAAGTGGGAAAAGAACCCTGAAGGGCTTATCTTACATAGAGAGGGCTTCTAGGGTAATTCAGGTATTGCTGGGCTAACAAGATCAAGCTCCTTAAACCTCTACTGTTTATGGTGACAAGTTCATTGCTGCTTACACTAGTCATAGAATGTGTAGATGTTTTGGTCACAGAATCTTTGCTGAGAAATATAGGTATTTAGGAAATAAATATAGGCAGTAATTTTTTTAAACTCTAGAGAAATACAGCTGGAGACATTTGTTTCTTCCCTACTCTATTTTTAATTCTGTCTAAATTACCCCTTTGCTGATTGTAGAATTAGATTACAGTTGTCATATATAGATTTAAATAAACCTCAGACACAAACATTTACAAAGCACACCCCAAAATCATATTCACTATCAATTACTATTTATGGAACCCTGTATTACTGGTAATAAGTAAAATTGGCCTTGAAAATTCTCATTTTATTTCTTTTGTAAAATTTCAAGTGTTCTTGGCTATTCATAGTCTTAGCTAATCAGTGTTTATGGAGTTATAGGTTGTAGTCAAAGAAATTTTTCAATCCGAAGGATTTTTATCTTTTCATTTCATTTGGTTTAACTCCTTGGTCTATAAATGACTTGAATTCTGTCAGAGTTACTCTGGTTTAGCCACAGCATTGACAACTTCTTATATGTGTTAACAGTGAAAAGAGCTCTACAGTATCAAAGTTTATCTTACAAGTTTAACAACTTATTGACCAGCAATATTTTATGTAATTTTTTTAGAATAAATTATGTTGAAACTTATGCTACCAACTCTTCAATTTTTAAATCAAGGCAATAATTATGATTATAACTAGACCATTAGGTTTAACTTTATGCCAGCAATTATGATTACAATTTAAAAATCTACATCTATTTATAAAAATTTTACCTGGGGGTGTAAAAGCCTTCTCATACTCTATTAAAAAGATGATAGTTTTATACGCTATTAAAATGAGTCATGCTGAAATCATTGCTTACGAGGGGTTCATCTAAATGATAATGGCTGCAAAAAGTAAGTTATGCCCTGGTAGTAGAGGTCTTTTTTTTCCATCTGGCAACTCTAAGAATACTTGAAAAGATGTTAGTCATGAACAAACTAATAGCCTAATTAGAAGATCAAATAAACCCTGCCCCAGTGGAGTACTTTATTTTACATCTTTAAAGTACTTTTGTTAACAGTTAAAACTGTATATTCCGAATAGATACAACCCCAGCACCCTTCGCAGCAGAGCAGTTATTTTTACCTTTCTTGGGGTTATGTGTCTGACAAAAGCAACGATCCCTTTGGCCTAGGAAAATACATATGTGTATACTTAATTATTCATAAAAATTCCTGGGATCCATAGAGTTTTCTAATTTCTGTTCAGTTAGTCTCAGAAAATATTAATTGTAAGTAAGCTAATTTTATGAATGCTTTGAAAGTGCTTTGAAAGGTGTTATAAATTATTCTTTATAAACATTGTTGTGGCTTAATAATTTTGATTCATTTCCAGGCCATAGCATTTATTAATGGTTTTCTGAGGATAAGATTTCAGAAAATTTATATACAAGTCTGGTCTCAGCTGGCTTTATTAATCAATCAATCAATCGACCGATCAATGTATGTTAACAATTACTAATGTGGCCATCTTTAAACAAGTCCAATAATGAAATATTATCTTTTATTTCAGGTTTATTTCCTTACATTCATTGAAGAGCTAGTTATAAACCTAGATGGCTGCACCAATTTGCTAACAGTATTGAAGATACTGCATCCACAACTTTGCACCCACAACTGGCAAACTACTTTGAATTCCCAAAAGAGCTGGTCTAATTTCAGAGTGGGTCCCTAGGTCAACATTCCAAGAGGAAAAGTTCTTAATGTCTTGCGCATAGTGTGCACCTCAGGGAGGTTCTTAGAAGCAACTAGTAAGCCAGCAAGTGGGGGTTTTCCCTGAGGTGCACCAAGCAGGGGGGAGTTTGACAGTGGAAGCTAGGATGTTACCTTGAAGGGAGAGCTTCTCAACAGTGGATGCCTCACTCAGGGTCCCAACAGAAAATAGACAGCACATTCAAATTAGGATAATTTGAGAGAAGTCCATCTATAAAGAGATAATTTCGAAAATGGGGGTGAGGTAGGGAAACTATTACAGTAGCACAGGAATCTGGTGAGGTTGTCACCACCCCTAGGTCTAAAGGGCCAAGACAGAGAGAGGTTACCAGAAGCTAGCAGTTACCAGAAGAGTGGTAGAGAGCAGGTCACCTTCTGTCCAGGGATGCGGTCAGCCCAGGGTGACCTCCCTAGGAGACAGCCAAGGGGGTAAATGCCTCTGTCACTTTCTTCCCACCTCTGATCTCTTGTCGGGCTCTCTTTTGGCAAGAACCCAATAAGAGTGTATACTGGTCAGCCTCCTGTGGCAGAAAGTGCTAACAGATGACAGGTAGAGAGGGTTTTTCCTGACAACTCTCAACCTGGAAGTTAGACGTTTGAAATCCCTTCTTTTTCAATCATGGTGGCATTTTTAAAATTGTAGTAAAACACCGTAAGGGTAGAAAAATTCTCCCTTCTTCATTTCTAGATTCTTTGGCTGGTCTAATAATTAAGTTGACATAAGATATATCAACGGAAAAAAAACAGATATAATTTTATACATAGAAGAGCCTCATAAAAATATGAGGCTCGAAGAAGTAACCAAAACAGAAAGCTTTCAGACAAAGAATTATTTGTGAAAAATTGACAAGACAAAGGGATTTGGCTTTGGGGTAGTAAATTGGTGAAGAAGTAACCAGGTTTGTTTATACAGCTTTCTCAGTCCTAAAGCCCCTGTCTTTGGTGATAAGGATGCCTTCTACCCTCCTGCTACAGGGAAGGTAGCTTTCACATGGGAGATTGATCTTCTGCATTCAGGGAGACAAAGGAGGCTCAGAGTATCCTTCTTTTACTTGTTCTTTCTCAAGCACTCTTGATTCAAAATAATCAATATGCCAAATTGGTAGATTTTGGGGTGACATATTCTGAACCCCTGTAATATACATCTTATAAAATGTATCATATTAACCATTTCTAAGTGTACAGTTCAGTAGTGTTGAGTATATTCACATTGTTGTACAACCCGTCTCCAGAACTCTTTTCATCTTGCAAAACTAAAACCCTATATCCGTTAAACAACTCATTCTCCCCACCCCCTTGCTTCAGGCAACCACTATTCCATTTTCTGTTTCTATGAATTTGGTTACTCTAGATATCTAATATACGTGTAATCATACAATACCTATTTTTTTGCATGGATGGCATTTTTTTAAACGTTTATTTATTTTATTTTTGAGACAGAGAGAGACAGAGCATGAACAGGGGAGGGGCAGAGAGAGAGGGAGTCACAGAATCTGAAACAGGCTCCAGGCTCCGAGCTGTCAGCACAGAGCCCGATGCAGGGCTCAAACTCACGGACCGTGAGACCATGACCTGAGCCGAAGTCGGACGCTCAACTGACCAAGCCACCCAGGCGCCCCTGGATGGCATTTTTAAGGTTAGTGTTCACAGGCATTTTGTAGACACGTTTAGTTGTAGTCATTAATAGAACATTTTCATTTTGAAAGAATGTTCCACTTCCTGGAGATTCCAAATGTCATAGATTTGTGAAATAACAAATAACAACAGAAATAGGGCATTAGAAATAGAGTTGACAAACATAGGTGTACTTTAGGGTAGAGAAAAAATTTTTAATAGGTCAAATTGATACAAGGATGTGACAATCAAGTATTAAAAGGTATGGATCAGTATAGAATACAAAAGTATATCAGTGGAGAACATGTAGTTTGCACACCAAAGGAGGAGCTGGACCTCAGTGATCATGGACCTGAGAGTTATTTTGCATACTGCCTGCTATGGGTTTCACCAGTGTCCTCATGGGGAGGTAGAGGAGTTTAATGTAAGAGTCTCACTCTAGTGATGCTTTAGATAGCTGCATTTTATTGTAGAAGTCATAGATTAGTAAACTGCATGTAATTGACACTATAACATGGAGACTAGTGCTTCTTTTTGAACTTTTACACAGCCTCTAATTTCAAACCCTTTGTGTATTTATAAAGAGTCCATTAATTATTGATCCAAAGTATTCCCAACACCTTTCCACAGGTGTAAGGGAATCTCACTCTTGTGAACACCTTTCTACACTGTGCATACCCTTCTGTTATAGATGTGTACAGGGTGGGGAGTGGGGCACACATTTGTGTGTCTGATTACTTCCTCTACCAGCCCAAGGCAAGGACTCTGCTTTTCCATTCCTATCTTTTCTATACCTGTTAGCACTTAGTGCAATGCACATAACATAGTAAGTGGTAAGTACATTTTTGTTGAAAAAAAGGAAAAAGTGACACAAATATTTAAAGTAACCATTGAAAGAAATCAGGATATGTCACTCCCAAATACACTTCTTTGACTTAAAAATTATTTTGAACTGAAGGCAATTAAGGAGCAGAAAACACATAAAAAGCCCCCCCCCCCTTTTCTGCCTACAAGCAAAATATAAATTCTCCTTTTACTAACTCTTATCAGCCCCAAGAAGGCACCAGAAGAATCTTCAAACAAACCTTACTCCATTAGTTCTCTTCCACATATTTATGTTTCCACAATTTGCTGTCATTAGAAGCCTAAAACTCCATTGTAAAAACCAGCAATGGAGAACCACCATTGCATCAAATCTCTCTCATGCTTTGAATCCCTTTCCAGGGAGAGCCCAATCCCTTTAATGGCTCATCTGATTAGGTCAGGCTCACCAAGGATAATCTCCCTATCTGAAAGTCAACTGATTTGGGACCTGCAAAATCCATTCATGGCAGCACCTAGGTTAGGGTTCCATTGAATAACTGGGAAAAGATGTATGCACACTGGTGGCAGTGGGGAGTCTCAGAATCCTCTACCATGGGGTAACAGTGAGAGGACAAGATCTAGGGTCTCACAAGGGAAACAGGTAGCTAAGACTGTTCTCCACTCTTCAGAAAAAAATAACACATGCAGGCCATGGGAGGAAATATTCTGGGTTTCTCGTGATGTCATTGAACCTCATAGAAAAGGACTTAGCCTAGCAGTTAGGAGACCTGCCCTTTCCACTAAGTAGCTATGTGATCTTAGTCAGATCTTGTAACTTCTCTGGGTCTGGAGCTGAGGGGATTGAATAGATCAGGAATTCCCAACAAGATGGGGAAGCAGGAGTAAGACAACTACCCTGAAGTTACTTGGGTGCTTTTTAAAACCAAGCACTTCCCCTTCTTTCCTAAGCTGTAAAGGTGCCGGGAGGTGGGAAAGAAAGGCTGACAAAGAAGCAGGACGGGCATACGAAATATGAAATTGTTCCTCAGGTCATTCACTTACTCACTAGTTCATTCCACAAATATCCATTCAAGACCACCTACTATGTGCTAAACACTGTGCTAGGCCCTGGGGAAGTTAGAAAAAAGCATACAGGCTCTTTGCTCACCTACCATCTAGCCAGGGAGACAGAGGCAAGTGAGTACAAGATGGTGAATGTTACTGAGTGGGGACCCTATGGGCCTGAAAGCAGGGGTCCTTCTTGAGGATGCTTAAAGAATAGGCATTAGCTGAAAGAAGAGATTGGAAATGCAATAGTGTGAGGAAGGTGGAGACATTCAGGCAAGGAAAAAGCATTTATGAAGGGGTGGAAGCCTAAATGGCTAAGGCACATTTAAGGCATTATAATCAGCCCACTGTGACCTGTTTTGGTACAGGCCATAACTGGCCTTATAAATCATGTTAGTGAATTTGGATTCTTATCCTAAGTGCAATGGGAAAACATCAAAAGGTTTTAAGCAAGAGTGACTTAGAGATTAGCACTTTAAAAGTATCATCCTGACTATAGTTTGAAAAATATAGCGAAGAAGGTGGTTATAGCAGAGTCATGAATACCACGGCAAATGGGTAGGGCCAGGATGGTGTCAATGGGCTTAGAGAAAAGGCGGGTATGAAAGAGATGCAGAGTGTATATGGTTGCATTTAAGGAGTGATCCGTGTATCTCCAGATATAGGAGCTACAGGATTAAATGTGGTTGCATGTATTTTAACTCACAATTGCCCCTTTATACTACTCAAGTTGTCTTCTCCATTCACAAGATGTTTAGTTACAATAAGACAGAAGATCTTCTGTACCCTTTGGACTGTTTATTCCATTGGTTTGGAATATTCTACTGTCAATAAGTATTTAAGCAGGATACAGAAGATTTGGGTTCCAGTGCCTGGTTTCCTTATCTGCTCAGCGAATGGGTTGAATTGTGAACCCATAAAATCCACTTGGAGACGCTGGGCAGATTCCAGTTCCTTCCCAGGCTCTCCTGAGTTGCTGGATGCAGTAACAGAAGAATCAGCAGAACTCCCTGAATGCAGCTCACATTTGGATCAAGGGATACCCCAAAGGAAGAATGTTTGTAGTGCTCTTGTCCCAGGAATATTGCAAAGTTAAGGGCCAGAGACAGCCATGCATATAACTTTGGCTTTATAGCCTGGTATCTCTGGAATTTGCCCAATGTGACACATGGTAGGTATCTACCTTCGGCACATGGAGTATGCACCCAGATTCAGTTTCCCTTTAATTTCTCCCCTCTCAGTGAAAGAAGATGCATTGAGTACATATTCAACATAAAATGCATGGAGTTTGAAAACTTCATTTTGCTCTGTAATCAGAAATTCCAATCAGCAGTGGAGCTATGTGCCTGGGCAGACACCTGAATGCAATTTTCAGGGGATGGCCATGAGAAAGTTCTTCCTGTGGCTTATTTACTAGGGCCGACCTGGGCTCCCCCCACCCAAAGCAAAACCAGCCATATAGCAGATATTGTGGGACATTTCTACCATGTTAGGGCCCAGACCCATTTAATTGGGTGCATATTGCCTTTTTCTGACTATATCTCAAAATTTCTCCTTATGTGCATTTTAATCTAATTTCATTCTCATAACTGCCTAGATGATTTGTAGAAAGTGTGTGTTATCTTAGTCCACTAGAGGGAACCAGAGGGATTTAGACATTATTGCCAATGAGACTATCTAAGGTTCTTAGTATTAGAGAAATTTCCAGGAGTTCTTAAATTGGACTTACTGTCAGAATCACTGGGGATTAGTTTCTTTCTTTCTTTCTTTCTTTCTTTCTTTCTTTCTAATGCATCTGCATTAAAAAAATAGGCTTTATTTTTTAAGAGCACTTTTAGGTTTACAGCAAAACTGAGTGGAACAGGAGTTTTAAAAATATGTAGGTTTCCAGGCCCTGCTCTAGATCTACGAATTCAGAAGCTTTAGGGATGAAGTCTGGGAATATCTATTGAAAGGGTGGTTGGAACCCCTGCCTTAAACCAAGAATGGGGCAAGAGCACACTGAACATTATGTAGCACACGGCAAGATGTAAGAAGAGAGGCTCACAAGGATTAAAAAGAAAAGACAGAGGTTAAACACTTGGAGATTGCCAATATTTAGAATATGAGTCATATTTTTCCAAATAATTTCATTTGTTAAGTAGAATTCACGTGATTTATTTAGAGCCAGAGGAAGAATCTGAAAACCACCATTACAGCAAGGCTTATAGGTCCAGAAATAAGATTCTAGGGAACCCCCAAATCATGAAACGTTATTTCTGAAATAAGCATTTCATGAAAGACCGCCAGATTCCTGTGGATCTTATCCAGGGAACAGAACTAAGTGCTCAAGATCCAACTGCCACCAGACACAGATGTTCCCATAGTATCAAATACATTCTGGCAAACTGGCCAAAAGACACAAGCTGCTTAAAAAATTACAGCAAGAAAAGAGGGCACATGGATCATCACAGAAGATTTAATTTTTTTCACCATAGAAAACAGCTTAAAATAAAATGAAAGTAGTCTTATTGATTTATAGGAAAATATGTTACAAAACCCAGATGATATGAAGGAAATTAGCAATCTGGTTTAAGAAACACTGGACTGCCTGTTCCCATGGGTGCTAATAGCCTGTGGAAATTTACAAATTTGTTTTTTGGTGTCACACACCCAGAATCCTGTGATAAGAACTGGTCTTTATAAAAGGTCTCTGAAACCTAGCTTGACTATCAAATCAAAACTCACAGTAATGCTCTTACACACTGCCCTCTGCCCAGGTCCACCCTGACTGGGAATTTGCCACAATGTCATGATCAGAATTGTAGTTACTGATGGCCAATGTTATTTCCTAAGCCAAAGGTAAAAAGGAATGCCTCTTGATTTATTGCTCCTTTTAAAGACATAAAGATTCTGAGCACGAACTTGAAACATTTCTCCTTAAATTTTTTTCTGGATTGCCAGGCTCAAAAGGCCCAACAGACCCTGATAAGTATGGAAACAAGATTCCTCACTTTATGTGTTTGCCTGAGGAATCTGGGCAGACTGGCAGCAATTTTAGAATTCTTTATTATTCTTTTTTCAAAGGTTTGTTTACTATGTGTGAAGGGCCCTTACATACTTCTGTAACCTAACTACTCAATCATAAAATACAGTCCTGTATGATGTTTTATGTTACGGATATATTTCAATACAGAAAAACATCATAGTATTGGGAGATGAGGGGTGTGTGTGTGTGTGTGTGTGTGTGTGTGTGTAGGGGATCATTGTATGGGTAAATCTATTCTTCATTAATTTATTTTCAAACTAGCATTTGGAAGGGAAATCATGTGAAGGAGAACAATATGGTAATTTACACTTAACTCTCCCAAGTAAAGCATAATGAATAAAATGAATAAAATTTCATTTCTAGCTAACTTGATTATCTATCCTTTCCTACATAATCATGTCCCATTGTGAGAACAAAATTTTGAGGTTTATTTCTCCTCATTAAAACATTCCACTTTTTTCTATTTTGAAATAAATGCCAAGTTCCTTGTAGATTTTAATGATATTAAGTATCAGGATATAGAACATTTTTCTCATAATAAAGAATGAATCTACACTGTTAACCAGTCCCTAATAACTGCAGGATCAATTTCATTTCTTTGCCTGTGCCTATCTGCTAAATACTTTTCCTCCTATCAGCCTATGGTTGCGAATGCAATATAATTTGCAGTAAGTTAGCTGGTTGCAAACGCTGGTAACTCCTACTTGGCTGGCTTGGCTAGAGGACAAGAGTTCTCCTTTGAGGTTCTGATGCAGCTCCAACCCCAGGAGACCATTAAAATTGTCAGCTGGTGCTACAACAGCTGCCTGGATCCCAGTTTCAACAACTCATGTGCACTCCAAACCTACATTTTTGAAGAAAAAGGTAACTCCAACTGTAAATGCCACTTCTTGTTCACTTGCAAATTTCTTTTTTACTCAGTCTCTTATTTTTTTCACATGTTCGCCACTCCCTGTTTTTCTACCCTGTTAATCCCGCTGGTGACAGGTATCTCTGATGGATTACAGCTTGCTTTTCCTTAGAATGGGATATAGCCTTCTAATACTTTACAGCACAGTGATCCAAACAGTTCCTACCAATTGTTGGAAGTGGTCACATGAGGTGAAATCTATTTACTACTCTGGCTTTAAGTTCTACCCTTCAGATAACGTTAGATTTCAATTAATTTTACACGTGGTAGTAAAAAGCTTAGAGGATGGGTAGAACTGGGACCCAGATGTTCACATAATGCCCCCTTCATTTTAACCAGCCCTTAGAGTTGAAAATATTAGGGGACAAAGAGCCAAACCAGGCAATAAAGACAGGCTTTGTTCATAAATATTGCTGGTCTAAGACTTGTCAGTGAGTTGAAAAACTGAGTTGTAGTAAATCTTGTTTGATTGTGCTTGTTTATACTCAATTGTGGATATTTTTGTGTGACCAAAGAGTGATCATCTCATCAGAGGTTTGAGAATCAGTAAATTCTCAGGAGGAAGCATGTATTCAAAGGAGAAAGTTTGGCAAAGTGTTTGGCACATAAGAAAACACTAATTGGTTGTTGCCAACTGCATTCAGCAGCTCAGTTTCTATGCAGTCTTTTCCATGTGGGTTTTAATTTATTCTGGATTGTTTTACTAAAGAATTCTGAAATATCTTGATCACAAAATGCTGGAGATCTAATTTATATTTTTATTTCTGGTAGTGCGGTAGACTAGCTATCCAAAATGAGATTCCTACTTGAAGTACAGAAATCTTAGATAAATAAATTTTTAAAGCCTTCCTTCATTTCTTCCTTCATGCACTGGAAAGTCTGAAACAGAACTGAAAGCAGGAATTATGGAAGGTAAGATATTAACTGTAGTTTTAAGTATGTATATTAAAAGAGGTTGGATTACCATTAAAAGGCTAGAAATGCTATAACTTCCAAGCAAACAGAGGAAGGAAATGGAATGGGGAAAACATAGTCAATCTAAAAGGCAGCATGAAGAGGCATCCATATTGGTGAGGAAGAAGTCAAACTGTCAGTATTTGCAGAAGACGTAATATTATATATAGAAAACCCTGAAGACTCCACCAAAAAACTCTCAGAATAAATGAATTCATTACAGTTGTAGGATACAAAATCAATACCCAGAAATTGGTTGCTTTTCTATACACTAATAATGAAGTAGCAGAAACATAAATTAAGAAAACAATTCCATTTACAATTACTCTCAGAAGAATAAAATACCTAGTAATAAACTTGACCAAGAAAACTTTGAAAGACTTTCAAAGACTTTGAAAACTATAAAACACTGGTGAAAGAAATTGAAGGTGACACAAACAAATGGAAGGAAATTGTATGTTTATGAAGAACCAATATTGTTAAAATTTCCATACTACCCAAAGCAATCTACAGATTCAATGCAATTCTGGCCAAAATACCAAGAGCATTTTCCAAAGAACTAGAATTTGTACAGAACTATAAAAGACCCCAAACCGCCACAGCAATCTTGAGAAAGAAAAACAAAGCTGGAGGCATCACAATCCTAGATTTCAAGATATACAACAAAGCTGTAGTAATCAAAATAGTGTGGTAGTAGCACAAAAATGGACACATAGATCAATGCAGAGAAGAGACAGCTTAGAAATAAACTTATGCTTATGTGGTCAATTAATCTACAACAATGGTGGCATGAATACACAATGGAAAAAGACAGTCTTGTCAGTAAACAAAAGCAGAAACAGACCCATAAATATAGACAACAAATAGACAATTGCCAGAGGTGAGAGAGGTAGGGGGATGGGCAAAATGAATAAAGAAGAGTGGGAGATACAGGCTTCCAGTTATGGAATGAATAAATCACAGGAATGGAAGATACAGCATAGGGGATATAGTCAATGGTATTGTAATAGCGTTGAATGGTGACAGATGGTAGCTACACTTGTGGTGAGCACAGCACAATGTACAGACTTGTTGAATCACTGTGTTGTATACCTGTAACCAATGTTACAGTGTGTCAACTATACTTCAATAGAAAAATAAATAAAAGAAGGCAAGAAAGCTAAAAGAAGAAAATATAGTAAAATAAATACAAATCACATGATACAGATCTAGAGATAAATCCAAATAGGTAATCATAATAACTCTCTAGCTAAAGACAAATTTTATCAAACTAAATAAAATTCCACAATATGCTCTTTGTAAGAGATATACATAGCATAAAAAAAACACACACAAAAAATTGAAAGTCAAAGGATTGAAAAGGCATATGGGAAACATCTAAATGAAAACTAGTATACCTAAATTACTATTAGACAAAATATAATTTAAGAGTTAAATATGAAGTCACTTCATGATGGACAAAGTTAAATTCATTAGGAGGATATAAACAATTAAAACTTGTACAGACTTAATGAAGTCTCAAAATATAAAAAGCAAAAATGGGCAGAACTATATAAAGATAAATAAATCTATAAGCATAGTGGGAGATATTAAATATCTCTCAGAGTAAATGATAGTAGACAAAATATCTGTATGTATATAGAAGATTTAAAGAGCAAAATCAAGAAACTCAATTCCTCAATTTGGAGTATATACTTTTTTTTAAAAGTACACATGAAACATTTTGAAAATTCACATTGTGCCAGGTCATAATCAGAGCTTCCTCACCCACTGTATATAAAGCCTCAAGTCAAAGGAATGGTATCATATAGATCACTTTTCTAACACAATGCAACTAACTTAGAAATCGTTAAACATAACTAAGAAAATCCTATATATTTAGATATTAAAAACATATATATAAGGTTAAACAAATCATGGAAATTGGAAAACATTGAGATCTGAACAAAGTACTACCCATCAAATCTTTGGGGATTCAAATAAAGTGGATTCAGGCAGCTCACCTGTGGATAATGAAAAGTTTTGTGGTCAACAGGAGTCCTAATAATAGCTTCATTCCAGTAAACTGTTGAGTCACACATAGAACTCCAAATCTCGCTCAAAGCCTCTCTTCCCCAATTAAGGCTGCTCCAAACTGATGCTATGGGAAAAGAGAGCATGATGGCTTCTTTTTTTTTTTTTTACTGTATCTGAGCTTCTGACCATGCCTCTCTGTCCTCTGTTCATGGGGCTAATCCTGGATCCTCACAGAAGGGGACCCAGGGAGAGACAAGGGTAGGAGCAGGACAGTTACTGCCTTCACTTGTGGCAAGGAACCTGGCACTGGTTTCCTCCAGCTGGAAGAGGTTTAAAGCTGATATTCCTCTTGGTGTGTGTTTGTGGATCTATGGAGGCTCCACATGGAATATATCCCTCCATTACTCCTGAGATAGGGATGATTTTTTTCTCCATCCAATGTCTTCCCTCAACCCCTGGGACTTGGGAATCCACTCCTTCTGTTAAGGTCACAGCCTGCTTTAAGAAGACTATTGGGCAGACTAACTCTCTCTCCATTGTGGCCACTTCTAACCCAGGGAATATCAAATAAAGTGGGTTCAAATACAGAAAAATTATATTAAAAAAAGAAGAAAGGCTCAAAATCAATGAGTTAAATATCTAACTGAAGAAATTAGAACAATGGAATAAACACAAAGAAAGTAAAAGGGAGAAAAAAATGCAATTGCAGAGTAGAAACAATGAAATATAAAACACAATAGAGAGGATCAACATATTTCAAATTTGATTCCTTGAAAAGACTACAAACATAGCAAACCTCTGGAAAAACTAGGGAAAAAAGGGACAATATTCTCAAAGTATATCATGAATGAAAAGAAGGACAAAACTAAAGATATCAAAAAGTCATTATAAGAAAAATCAATAAATTATAAACCTCAATCGAATGAATACATTCATATGAAAATATGACTTGCTAAATCTATCCCAGGAAAAAATAGAATCTGAAAATTCCTATAACCATTAAAGACATAAATTAGCTAAAAATCTTTGCACAAAGAAATTTTGTTCTTCAGATAGTTCTAATCTTACACACTTACAGAGAATAGAAACTGAGGGAATATTCCCCAACTTATTTCATGCAGTCAACATTACCTTGATGCCAGATCTAGACAAGGACATTACAACTGAAATGAACAAGCAAAATACTCTCAATCATGACCATAGATACAAATCCTTAAAAAAATTCATATTAGCAAACTGAATCCAAAAAGGCATAAAAAGATTGTATTTTATGATTAATTACATTTATCCCATGAGTGTAATATTGGTTCACTTTTAATTTGTTTACTATCTCATAAATTGAGAAAAAAAATGATGAGATTATTTCAACATTGTGCAGAAGAAAAACACTAGAAAAACCTCAACATTTATTCAGATTTAGAAAAATTCTTGGCAAACTGACAGTTATTATCACAGCTTGGGTTCCTCAGTAAGAAGAGTCTGAGATGGAGATTAACATACAGGAAGTTTGTTAGGGATTGTTCTTGGTATCAGTACCTCTTGAGGGAAAAGAAAAAACGTAGAGGTACACAGAGGGAGGAGAAGTTGGGTTGTAGTGTAGCCTCAGGGAAAGCCTCAGCCAACCCTAAAGACAGCTCTGAAATGAGGCTGGCCCTTTGGAATTGCCCTGATTTGGAATGAGTAGGTTGGGCCTTACCTCATGTCAGCCAATCACCTGAGGTGGGCTGCTCCAGGAAGTAGGTGTGACATAGGTGAGGGGACTCTTCTCAGCTGAAGAAGGCAGACAGCTGAGGATTATCTGCTAGCAGGACTCCTACCTGCTGGGAGAATTACTTCAGCTCAGAAGGGGAACCTCAGAAGCACACACAGTGTCCTTTACAAGTACATACAAAAAGCGTATAGCAGATGTCATATTTAATGGTAAAATGTTGAGAGATTCCCTTTAAGATTAGAAAATCAAGACAAGGAGGTTCATTATCACCATTTCTATTCAGCATTGTGTGGGGAGGCATGAAAAAAGAAAAAGGTTTAAGGATTAAAAGATAAACAAAATGAATGTGAATTGCAGGTGATGCTACTTTCATCACAATCTACAAATAATTATAATAAAAAAGAGTTTGAGTTTTTGGATGCAAAGTAAATATATGTAGGTATCTGCATGTATGTGTGTCGGCTGCATTTCTATATTCAAGAAATAATTTAGAAAACCTTATTTAAAAATACAATTTACAATGGCATAAAAATAACTGGAAATAAATCTATCAAAAATATGTAATACCTTCATGGAGAAAATGATAAAGCTTTATCAAGAGATGTTAGAAAATGTGTAAATAAATAGAAAGATATATAATATTTATGGATATAAGACTTTGTAAAATTTTTTATTTATTTTGAGAGAGAGAGAGTGTGTGCGAGAGAGTACAAGCAGCGGAGGGGCAGAGAGAGAGAGGGAGAGAGAGAATCCCAAGCAGGCCCAGAGCTGTCAGCACAGAGCCAGATGTGGGACGGATCCCAGGAACTGTGAAATTATGACTTGAGCCAAAATCAAGAGTCAGACGTGTAACCAACCGAGCCACCTAGGCACTCCTAGAAGACTCTTAAATAACTATATTAGTTCTCTCTAAATTGATTTATAGATTTGATGAAATTCCAATAAAGCAAAAATACTGCTGTGGTTTTGTGAAATTTAACAGGCTGATCTGAAAATTTATATGGAAGAATATAATACCAGGGAGGAAGAAGAAATATGGGAAAACTTGCATTACTGGATATAATGACTTATTATCAGACTACATAATTAAGAATATAATGTTGATACAGGATGAGACAGATAAATGGAACAGAACAGGAAATAGAGTCCAGAAAGAAATCTGTGCATATATAGAAACTTGATTTGTATAGATCTGTGGGAAAGAGCAGATTATTTCATAAATGGCTTAAGGACAATTTGTTATCCATATATTTTTTAAAAATCTGAAGATAGATTTTTATCTTAAAAATCAGTCTAGGTGGTTAGATACCTAATGTGAAAGGCACAACCATACACTTTTAGAATAGCATATAGGAAATATCTTCAAATTCTTGAATAAGGAACAGTTTCTTTTTTTTTTTATTTTTTTATTTTTTTAATTTTTTTTTCAACGTTTATTTATTTTTGGGACAGAGAGAGACAGAGCATGAACGGGGGAGGGGCAGAGAGAGAGGGAGACACAGAATCGGAAACAGGCTCCAGGCTCTGAGCCATCAGCCCAGAGCCTGACGCAGGCTCGAACTCACGCACCGCGAGATCGTGACCTGGCTGAAGTCGGACGCTTAACCGACTGCGCCACCCAGGCGCCCCAAGGAACAGTTTCTTAAAGAAGACACAGAAATGCGAATTACGCAGGAATACATTAACACACTCAACTATCTTAAAATTAAGCATTCAGGTGATAAAAGACACAGTAACGAGAGTAAAAAAAAAAACTCAAAAATTGGGAGAAATTATTTACAACTCCTATTATTAACAAAAGATTAATATCTAGAATATAAAAACTTAGATCAATATAGGAAAGGCAAAGAAACCAAATTAAAATGAAGAAAACATATGAGCTAGATATTTACAAGAAAGGAACACAGTCTATAACCAGAGGAAAAGATGTCAACCTCATGAGTAATCAGGGAACTTCAAACTAAACTAAAAATGAGCAGTATAAGTTATCAGTTATCTTTTGCTCCAGAACTCAACAGCTTAAAACTACAATAAGCATTTATCACCTCACATACTTTCTGTGGGTCCAGAATTTGCAAGTGGCTTAGCTGGGTAGTTGTTGCCTGGGGGTATCTTCTGCGCTTGCAGTCAAGAGGTTAGCTGGGCTGTAATCTTCTAAAAGCTTCACTGGGACTGGAAGATCTGCTTCCAAGATAGCAATAACCAACATCAACTTGCTAGCCATGCAAGTGACCCTTGTGGAGAAATAGCTTAGTGTCCTTTTAACATGGCAGCTGGCTTGTCCCAGAGCAAGTGATCCAAAAGAAAGTCTGGCAAAGCTGTGATGCCCTTTATGAGCTCACCTCAGAAATAAGAGTCTTTCATTTCTACAACGTCTTATTGTTTATGTAGGTCAGTGGTATTTATTGTGGGAGCACAGTCTGGAAGGAGAGGAATATCAAGAGGCAAGATTCACTGAGAACCATCTTGGGTGCTAGCTACCTCAGGCATAATTGCACATCTAACAGAATGCAAGAACTTAGACGTCCACCACTCCCTGTCATGAAAGGGACAAAATTATACTCACTAGGACCACATGGGAAAAACTCAAGGCAGGAGAGTTATTGTGTTCTATAGGCCCCCTTTCTTACTATTTTTCTGGCAACAGAGAGGAACAAGGACCATTAAGACATGTTGTCTCTCCTTAACCCAAGAGGCTAGAGCAATAGAAACTCTGTCATCTGCATGTGCAAATATAAACAGGCACAACCATGTTAAGGAATATTTGCATTTCCTGGGTGATTTGAACTCATTATGAGTTGAACTCATTTGAACAACCTGTGATCCAGCAACTTCACTCCTGGTATATATGTTAAAGATAGTTGTACACATGTGTCCTAGAAAAGATGTTCACAAAAGCCTTGCTCTAAATAGCAAAAATTCATAAATAATCCATTAGCAAATAAACTAATTATGGTATATTTCCTCAAGTGGAATACTATATTGTAATACACAATGAATGAACTAAGTATATGCATCATCTTAGATAATCTCAAAGACAATGCTGAACAAAACACAAAAGTCACAAAGGAAAATGCACAATTTATTCTTTAGAGATCTATGTATGGGAGATAAAACTGTAAAGACAAGAATGATCAATACAAAATATCGGATGGTAGCTACTTCTGTGGGAGAGGGATACTCCTGGGTAAGGGAGGGGCACTGATAATGTTCTGTTTCTCAATGCCATGCAAGTTTACTATGATTCTTTAAACTCTACAGATACATTTGGTACAGCTTTTTTTGTAAAGATGATATGCTTCACAACAAAAAAATTGCAAATTAAAGTATTCTTAAAAAGAGACATAGCCCTGGCATTTTAAATTATTTCAGCGAGCAAACTGTTCTAAAATATTCATCATTACACATCAAGTATCTATCCAACCTCCATTCTCCTTCATCAAAACAGAAAAGTATAAATATATGAAGCCTGAAAAAGGGAGCGGAGTTTCCTCAATTCACAAATGTTACCACAAAAGTCATGGTAATTTGCCCTCAGAGCTCCTTTTGATTCATTGTCTGGCTCCAGATCTTTGATGTGTATTTTCAGGAGAATAGCTAAAATAGACTGAGAATAATAAGCCCAAACCTAACCCTCATGCAAAAGAAAGATTAGAATTTCATTGAAATTGATTCACTGTGTGAATCCTACTCCTTTTCAGGTCTGTGGCATCCATGCCATTTTAATATTAAAATATGTATTACTCTCTTTATTCTTCTTAATGTTCTGCAAATGTTTCAGCGTAGAAATCTCATCATCTCCAGATGAGTTACCCAGATGGCCCTAAATATTAGGGTTCTCCTGTTGATAAAAGAATCAACAGAAAAAATATTTCCAGAAATACAGTACAATTTTTCTAACGTGTATGTTAATCACTAAAAATATTTTTAAATTCATTCCAAGTTGCAGACAGTTTTCAGTAATGTATATTCATTTTAGCTGCATAATTTTATCAAAAACAATTCATTGGCATTAAAAAAATCAGCACAGATTTGATAGACTGGACTATCAGCAGGGTTTTGGGTTCTTGTTTTTTTGGGGTTTTTTTGGTTTTTTTGTTTTTGCATTTGACAGTTCATATTTTACTTGATTTGTCCGTTAACAATGACATTCAGAGTAGAGCTACAGATCACCAGACAGGGGTGTCATCACACAAGCCTCTGTTTCCTGATCCATTTGTGGTGGCAGTGCCCATTGACAGGCATACAGGAATTCATGTTTAGTTCCTGTCTCTTACATTACTCCTTCCAGAGTTGTGGTGAGGAAACCAGAACTATAGAAAACCCAAGTGTTGAAAGCTATCTTTTACTTCCTTTGGTTCAGGCAGTAAGTGCTGCATATGACCACGCAGTAGTGTGAAAGCCATAAAACATCTAAGATCGGCCTTGAGCACTTCTTAACGTGAGTATCCTGAAAAACAAGGCAACTACATCTTGGAGCTAAACATACACACCTGGCCCAGGAGTCTAAGAGGCTGAGGGATTATGGGAAGGTGGATAGTAGCAGATCTGGCTGTTGCTTTACACCCAGGAGGTGAGCCAGCAGATAAGTGACAATGGATGTGAGCTACCAAAACCAAATCTGACTGATTGAAACTATAAAAGAATTTACTGGAAGGACTTGGGGTACCTAATTGAAGTGAAGAAATAATTGACCCATCAGACTTTGGAAAGGGCAGGAATTAGGGTAGATCCAGGAATCTAGATAGTGGGGCCTAGACAGTATTTTTTTCCTAGGTACTATCATAAAAATAAATTCACCTCAGTATTTCTCAGTTCTTGTATCACTGTGCTTAACTTTCAAATTCCTGTTATAGTCTGGCCTGGTTTGGGTCATAGGATTCTTCTTGACAAGACGAAGTTATGCTGCGATGGAAAATTTGACCTAGGTTTGCTACAGTGATAGGTTTGGGATGGGATGGGAAGAGATCCCGTGTTTTCCAAAGGAAAATCAAGGGTCGTTCCTAAAGAATATGGGCATTGATGTTGGGCTAGAAAAATAGCAGATATCCACTAGAACCCTTTGATCAGAAATTAATTTTGCTGTATTCTTACCTAGAACCACTGTACAATTTAAATGAATGCTATAAACGTTTGGGCCTTAGTCTGCTTGGGCTGCTATAACAAAATACCAAAAATTGGGTGGCTTGCACAGGAGAAATTTATTTTCTCACAGTTTTGGAGCCTGGAAGTCTGAGATCATGGTACCAGCACGGTTGGGTCCTGGTGGGAGCCCTCTTCCTGTTTATCGATGGTCACCTTCTCCTTGTGTCCTCACAAGGGATCTCCTGTCTCTCTCTTCCTCTTATAAGGCCACAAATCCTATAGGATTAGGACCCCACCCTTATGACTTCATTAACCTTAATTATGTCTTAAAATTCCCATCTTCAGATATAGTCATATTGAGGGTTAGGGCCTCAAAATATGTATTTTGTGGGGACATAATTCAGTTCTTGGCAGGTACCCACTATGGGGCTCACAATTTGCCAAATAACTCACTTTGATAGTCCTCTTGTCCTCATGCACAAATTTGATTGCAATGTCTGCTGAGTGAGCACCATTTCCTGAGCAATCTGTCAGGGTTTGCCAGGCTCTGTGGAGAGCCCTTCCTCTACTCCTGGACCAAGAGTGAGCCCCCAATGTGAGAGGCTCTGCCTCTGATGGCTCATCTGACTCTACTACTTTTTTGCAGTTCAGCTCTATGGCAGGCACTGCTCCAATCTTGGTAGTGTCTCCTCTTCTGTTTTTCTGACACCCCACCAGAAATTACTAAGAGAGGCCATGTGGAATTGTGAAGATGTGAAAGTCAGAGCACCTGTGTTCTATTCCCAGCTCTAGCATTTACAAGCTGTGTGACTTTAAGGAAATCACTTAACTTCAGTAAGCTCACGGATGCCACAAAAGTGTGTTGCTGTCTTACAAATTCAGGGCTAGGTGTTGAGAAGCTGGTGATCTGTGCTATGAAGAAAAAGTGTAGGATGCTATAGAACATGTGGGGAGGGTGGGCAGCTACCAACTAATCTGATAGCGTAGGTCACTAAAGTCTTTCCTGAGGAAATGATCTTGGATAAGAAAGATGAAGGAGGAGCAGGAGTGGCCTGGGAGCAGGGGAGGGGGCAGTGAGGGGTAGGGGTGGGGGAACACACAAGGCAGAGGGAACAGCATGTGTCCAGGCCCTGAAGTGGGAGGGACCTGGCACATTGAGCTTTGCCTGGATCAAAGAGAGGTGTGGCAAGAGTCATGCATGTAAGGAGAAGGTGGGTAGGAAGGCAGACGTAAAAGCATACAGCCATTAGCCCTGTCAAAGATTGTGTTCTGTTCGGCGCCTGGGTGGTTCAGTATTTCGGCTGAGGTCATGATCTCATGGTTCGTGAGATTGAGCCTTGAGTCGGAGTCTGTGCTCATAGCATGGGGCCTGCTTGGGATTCTCTCTCTCTCCCTCTCTCTCTGCCCCTCTCCCACTCACACTCTCTCACTCTCAAAATAAGTAAATAAACTAAAAAAAAAAAAAAAAAGATTTTTTTCTCTGTCCCAGGACCTAAGGTGGGAGTAGGGGAAAGGCAAGTTCCAATATGTGTTTTCAAAAGATCATTTGGACTGGTGATTCTATTGGGTTTGGTGTAGGGTCAAATGAGATATATAAACTAATCATGTGTGTATGGTTACTTGGGATCTCTAGTTCCCTGATTACTAGAGAATATGATTTTTCAACTTCCTTCCTGTATTAGTTTTTATATGGCTGCTGTAACAAATCACCACGAACTTAAAACACTACAATGTATTACCTTCCATTCTGGAGGTCAGAAGTCCAAAACAGGTCTCACCAGGTGAAAATCAAAGTGTAGGCAGGGCTGCGTCTCTTCTGGAGGATCTTAGGGAGGATCTGTTTCCTTGCCTTCTCCAGCTTCTAGAGACCACCTTTTTGGCTCATGGCCCTTCCATCTCCAAAGCCAGAAACATCCAGTCAAACCTTCCTCGTTTCCTGTCACACTCTGATACTCTCCTTCATCTCTCACTTACGAGGATTCGTGTGATTACATTGGGTCCACGTGGGTAATCCAGGAAACTCTCCCCATCAGATCTTTTGCTTAATCACATCTGCAAAGTCCTTTTTGCCACGTAGGGCAACACACCCACAGGTTCTGGGGGTTAGGACATAGACACCTAGGGTGGGGGGCATTATTTTGCCTCCCACTCCCTAGTGTAGCTTTACCATGTCCAAAAAATGGATGGAATTGTTTTCTCTTCTCTCTTTTCGGTTTTGTTCTCAGTGTGTTACTGAACAGTAAAGTGAAACACAGGGGACATCCAAAGTTGGATCAGTCTTTTGTTTGTTTGTTTTCCTTGTATCTGAGAGATTTCAAGAGAATCCCAGAGAGCTTCCTCTTTATGAGAGGGTCAGGTGTCAAAACCACAGCCTTCTCTCAGCTGCTATGCAGAAGAGCTCAGCAGGTTGTTTCTGACTCTCACAGCTGACTCACTGTTCTCAGACTATTCCAGTCAGTATCTGGAAATCTTTAACTATGAGTGCTCTGTTGAACAAGATTTCCTCCCTACAGGGTTACTCGTGGGAGGGGTGGGGAACGCTTTAAAGAATATGCCCTGACACCTTTTAGAGCAGAGGTAGGAAAAGATTCATGTAAATAAGAGAAGATAGGGACCTTGTTTCCTTATGGGGGAAAAGACACTGAGCAATTCCTTAACGTATTATACTTTCCCATACTGCTGCTATGAAGGTATGAGAAAAAACACCACTGGGGATTGTTAGTGATCCACTTAAAACTAAATTAATTGGCAGGATGTAGTTTTGGAAGTCTCTCCAGTGGCGGCTCTGGAGGAGTTCTGAAAAGGCAATTAAGGGTTGTGTTCAAGTTCTTTTTTTCCCTTCAAGCAAATGACTAGGGTTTCCTGATTCCAGGTGAAAAAGTGACCATTTAGTCATGGCAAGTGAAAACTTACTCCCTTCAGAGGCACGGTTGTGTGAGACATGTGTGAGTCTGTGGTGGCCTCACTTTGCTAAGACTGCCAGGTTTGGTTTGGGTGTCAAGCCCCAGCAAGTGACAGAGGTTAAGGACTGGCGGTGGGGGTGCTCTAAGCTGTGTGGTGAGAACGGGCTTGAGGAGGAGGAGGGTGGATACTGGAATGTTTAAGAACACAAGGCCATATCCGAAAGGAAAATGGTGCAGTCTGCCCTCGTGAGTTGCCTTCTGTGTGATAGGGACAGGAGTTGACAATAAAAAGGTATGCTGACAAAAGGGACAGAAGAATTAACTTTCTGGCTAAGTGTCTTTATTGTTTGCCATATGCCACACTAATGGGTCGTCTGGTCAAATTTGCTTCTTCAGGAAAAATGATTCTCCATTCCTCCCCCCAACCCCCTAGCCGCCTGGTGAGAAGGCCCTTGGGGGAAGCAGCCAATGAACTTCAGGCAGGGTGGGCCTCATCTTTGAAGGACAAATGCCTGTGGCACCCAATACGCAATATCCACTTTCCCGGACTCACAGGGCATCTCTTTCTTCCTTTCTCAGCCATTTTCAGGACTGTGCTCTCTGCTTTCCATCAGTGCCTGTAATCAGCACCATCTCCTCCGCACCTCTCCTCCGTTTGCAACACAATGCCTGAAACCTGGTTCCTTCCCCCTGTTCTCTGTGCTGCAGTCTCAAGTCTCAAGGGCACTAGCAGAAGAACAGAGAGGCTCCTTTTGCCAGAAGTTGAGTCTCCTTTCCCACACTCCAAGCAGGAACATGCGAGAAGGGTGGGGGGGGGGGGAGGGTCTTTCTCTCCCTTTCAGAATCCTGGCATCAACACCCTGCTGGGATTTCTGCGTGGAGCTTCATGGTGCATTGCGGTCTAGGGCCAATGTCTTTCTATTAAAGCTAGAATTGATTCACTAGGTAATAAATTGAAGAATCCTCCCCAGGCTTTCCAGCAAAATTACTTATGCTATTAGTAGCATTACACAGGCTTTTACAAGTGGAGATAAGCTCTCCTGAAGTCCTGTCTGTCTGGATGCGTGAAATCCAGGGCTACGTTTCGTGGCTGCGAATAGGTGGCAGGACCAGAGGAGAATGTGGACTTTTGCGAGTCCCTTACTTAGATTTGTTCCTATGATGAATCAATCTTTAATGCGTTCACTAGAAAGCAATAGCTCATTAAAACTGACTAGATACAGAGGACAAAAAATAACAACACTTTTAAACTATGACTTTGCCTTAGGGTTCAGTGGCCTGCCTACTCAAATTGCCCTGGTGTTGATCTTAAAGCAAATCTGCCTCTGTCAATAAATCACCAGGTGGCCCCGTCCAAGTCTCTGAGCGGTCTGTGTCACCAGTCTGTCACTTCTCCCTCTGGCTGCCTGCAGTTTTGACAGTTGGGTGCAGCGCTGGTGCAAATCTAAGCAGTCTGGTTGCTGAGCTGCTGAGCCGTTGAATACGGATCAGCTGGACTCCTTTAAATAAAGTCCATCTCAGGGCCCCCAGAGTTACAAGTCCTGGAAGGAGGCTGTGTGATAGATGATCAGGTGACATTTTCCAATAGAGGAGCTCAGAACAATTTTAAGTAAAATCTTCTATTATCGTTATTAGGCCATCTCCTTTAAAGACCCATGTTCACGAATCCTTTTTAAATACAATCATCCCCTAATTTTATCTCTTCTAGAAGTGCAGATTTTCATATGTTGGAAAATGATTATTCCTCCAGAGGAACAGGGCACATGGGTGAGTGAGCCATTTAGCAGCAATATAGTTAAAGTGTGGAGAGTTAATCATTTCTCTTCCTACTCCCACTAAATCTGTTTTGTGTGTCCCAGCTTGGAACGTTATGGAGGACACGGAGGAACATCTGAAGACAATATATCAGTGAGGCAGCACGGGCCTCCCTGGGGTGCGGTATTTGTGGATGTGGGGACTATTGAATGGGCCGGGGAAGGACGCAGTGACCTTGTAGGCCTGATGGTTTCACTTCCCGACAGTGTCCCAGGCACATCGTTCCTGCCTGTCCTCCGGGAAAAGAGGGTAATGAAAAGCAGCAGAGGACATGTTCTTCAGAGACCAAAAGCAACAAAAAATACAAAGGGTAAGGAGCCGACTTTATCTACTGAAGCCCGCACTTAATGTTCTTCCTCCTCTCAGGGACAAAAACGACATTGAACATTTAACAACACACAGCGAATGCAGTCCCTGCAGGAAACCAGAGGGCCACTCAGTAAACAAGAATGGACTTAACACTCTAAACCAAGCAGCACAGAGAGAAGGAGTTGACTGCGATTACAAGGCACACAAACTGTCAGGCTAGCCATAATCATCACTCCCTTCCAACATGATGCTACAGCATTTACAAAATACATCTGCTGCTCACAGAGATCCTGCAGGGTGGGAGTTACAGGTTGAAGTGTATCTCCCTGTAAGTAATGTTGAAGTCCTAACCCCAATGCCTATAAACATGATCTTATTTGAAAGTAGAGTCTTTGCATATGTAATCAAGCTAAAATGAGATGATACTGAATTAGAATGGGCTCTAATCCAATGACTGGTGTCCCTAGAAAATGAGGAGAATTTAGATGCACACAGAGAGAAGAATGCCATGTGAAGATACAGATACACCAAGGAAGACAGCCATGGAACAATGGAGGAAGACATTGGAGTTATGCTGCTATAAGCCAAAGATGCCAAGGATTGCCAGAAACCACTAGAAACTAGGAGAGAAGCATGGAACAGATTCTCCCCGTGGGCTGCCAAGAAGGAACCAATCTTGCTGACATTTTGATTTGGGGCTTTTAGCCTTCAGAATTGTTACAGAAACATTTCTTTTGTTTTAAGCCATGTTAGTTTGCAGTATTTTGTTACAGCATCCCCAAGAAACTAATACTGTGGGTATTATATTTTTGTTTTATAGAAGAACACAAGTTTCAGAGATGTTAAGGAAGTCACCCAAGATTGCATAGCCAATAAAAGGTTAACATGGAGTCTTAAGAAAACCCAGAGCTGTGTCTTCAAATCCCGGGCCCTTCTCCCCACACCACCTCTGAAAGTAGTTGACATGGAGGTGAATAAAAAAGAGATGTGCAGCAATTTCATTCTGAGTATATACTCAAAAGAATTGAAATTAGAAAATTCATACCCCCATATTTATAGAAGCATTATTCACAATGGCCAAAAGGTAGAAGCAACCCAATGCCCATGGATGGATGAATGAATGCATGACGAAAATGTGGAACACACATGCAACGGCATACATGCAGCCTTAAAAAGGAAGGAAATATCACACATGCTACAACATGGAATGAAAAACCGGAGGGCAGTTTGGTCACTGGAATAAGCCAGTTATAAAAAGACAAATACTGTACGATCCCACTTGCATGAGGTATCTAGAGTAGTCAAATCTGTAGAGACAGGAAGTAGAAGGGCTGGTTGTCAGGGACTGCGGAGGGGGGGCAATGGGGGGTTGTTTAATGGAGATAGAATTCGGTTTTATGAAGTATACCCAATTTCCAGAACTCTTCAACAATATAAATGTACTTAGTACTACTAAACTGTACCCTTAAAAATGGTAAATTTCATGTGTATTTTGCCATAGTTTTAAAAAGAGAGAGATGTGGATGGGGCTTGTTCTGATAATAGGAGGGTTAGCTTGGCCTAGCTACGAGAGGGCAGCCAGACTGCACAGGCTGGTTTCCTCACACCAGAAAATAGTGTGCTGCCTGCCTGCGACTTGCATCCAATGGAAGCTTTCAAAGAAGGAAGGTCACCTGCCTTTCTGTAGGAGGTCTGGAAGCCCACACACCGAGAGTTGCCAGCTTTGCCCTTCACACCAGTATACGCTCAGCCACTGTTACTCCAAATGCTGTGAGAGGCAGCTTGGCTCAGAGGCTTAGCATCTGCCCTTGAGATTTAGCTATGTCCTTCTCTCAAAAGATTTGAGGAAAACACCCGTTTATTTGTTACTAGAAGAGTGATTTTAATCACAGCACTTCCTGATTTTGCTAGCTTGAGGTGAAGAGGAGAGTCATGAGGGTCCCTTCCATGGACTATTCCCTTCACCTCCAATCCCACGCTTGTTGGTAGCAGAGCTATGGCTCACCAACTGAGACATGGCTTCAGTCCTCTACTTCCTGGGTGGGATCTGAGTGCTGAGATGCTGTGAGCTCCCGGGCAGCGGCCCCTGGCCTGCTGGGGTGCTCTGTCAGCACTCTAGGTGGGTGGTGCATGCCTCCATTTTGTTTGCTTTGCTTCTCTTTGTGCTGCTGACACACATTTATAGTCTGATTCACCTGACGTTTACAATTCCTTCCACTGAGAATTTAAAGGGTGCAAAGGGGCTCCACAGGTATATAAACATCATAGTGTTATATGAATGTGTTGGTTCCTCTCCATCTGGCCCTTTAGATCCACTCTCTGCCCTTCTCTGCTGACCTCTGAAAATGACATGTCCAGGGCTCCCCTTTCTCTCTGGCTTCCAATTGGGTTCAGCCCCTGGAAGACCCTGGCAGGGGAGAGCAGGCATTCACGGTAGGTACTCCCTCTGCTCCCTCCCTGCTGGCCTATGACTGCATTCCTCTGGTGAGGCCACAGCTTCTGTGGGTATAGAGTGGGGTGACGTCTCATGGCTTTGGCTTTTCCAGGGTTTCAGCAGTAGCTTCCTCTTGACAAATGACAAAATGAAAATGATTTAGTAGTAATGAGTTTGGTGTCCTTTGTTCAAGGGAAAACAATCCATGGGTTGGGGGAGCACAGTGCCTCACAAACAGTGGAGTACTCTTCCAAAGGAGTCTGGGCCAGGGTGAGTTTTATACAGTATTAGAAGTGGCAACATGGAAGCTGGGCAGGATTGGCTGGGGCTGCATATCTGACCTTACTGAGAAAGATCAAGGAACAAGGAAATAAGCATAGAGCCCAGAGTTGGCTTAGAGTTTGGGGACTGGCTGCCTGGGTATACTGGGTTCCTGGTTAAGTGGAACATTTATGGCAACAGAAAAGTTCTGTTTGCTGACATAGCACCCTGGGAAGAAGCAGTTTCATCTTGGGTCTAGAAAAACTTGAACACTCCTTTTGCCCTTTAGGCTTTGGGGTGTAACAGCTTACTGTTGGTGCTAGGCCCTGGGTGTTTCATTGTCTTTTGCTGGCTCTTTAATTCTTGCCAACACCTCTATAAATAGCTCTATTACTAAGCCCTTCAATTACTCCTTTGAGTACCATCTGAATCCTGCTGAGACACTGATATATGGTGAGTACCAGGAGAAAAAAATATTATCACACAGAGCCAAGGAGCTGGGAAAGGATAGGTAATATAAAAAAAAATACAAATCAAAAGTTGATGGATATACTGAGGTTCTCTGATTCACTGACTGGAAGTTTTAACATAAAAGGCCCAACAGTTCTACTGTTGATTCTGTGGCTTTTTATTTTTGGTAGTCTTAAAATCTTTCAAGACTTCCACCCTCTGTATATGCTGACCATGATTCCTGTCCACAGATAAGTGTGAATGTTTTAAGGACCAGCTATGAGGGGGGAGCTACAAACTAGCAACCTTGTCCAAAAGGATAATATTAAGAACAATAATAGTGACATTAAGAGAGACAGCTAACATTTATTATTTATCATATGCTGCGAATTGTGCTCAATCTTTTATGTAGCATCTCACTGAATCCCCACAACAGCTCTGTGAAGCAAACACCCTCATTTACAGATGAGAAAACCAAATTTAGAGACATTTGCTTTAGATTTTATAGTTAGATTTCAAACACAGGCAGCCTGATACAAGAGCCAAATTGTTACTGACCGCACGATTTTCCCCAAACATGGCCCTTATACCCCTGCTGGTGTAGGAGACAATTTGGGGGCAGTGTGTTGAGTGAAGAGTTTGATATGATTAGTTATGTGCTTTTGTTTAGGATTACTTCCTATTTTTTTTTTTTAATTTTTTTTTTCAACGTTTATTTTTGGGACAGAGAGAGACAGAGCATGAACGGGGGAGGGGCAGAGGGAGAGGGAGACACAGAATCAGAAACAGGCTCCAGGCTCTGAGCCATCAGCCCAGAGCCTGATGCGGGGCTCGAACTCCCAGACCGCGAGATCGTGACCTGGCTGAAGTAGGACGCTTAACCGACTGCGCCACCCAGGCGCCCCAGGATTACTTCCTATTTATGACAAGTGATAATGGTTTCCCATTTTCAATACTGAATTAGTTTCCCTTTCCAATGTAAAGGGAAAGACTACATAAATTTAAAGAAAAATATTACGGAATTATGTAGGCTGAGTCTGGATATGACCAAAATGATGACTGAAGCTTGGGGAACACTGTGTCACTCCACACTGGCCCTCAGTGAGCTCCAAGTGTCGACACAAAACAAAACTCTGCTAGAAAGTAAAAAATTAAATATCTGTCCATCTGCTCCCAAATGCCTTTTCTGATTAACATACCCATATTTTGCCTATTACTAGAGACTGTTTGAATACACTTTTGCCACAGCTAATGTGTCTGTGCCACCAGTTGGGTCATGTGGAGTTGACAGCGAACGGAATAATGTCAGTATTATATGGCAGTTGTGTTGGTTCATGAGTAACTTCCTAGCTGAGGAATGATGTACAAGTGTGAGTATGTTATAATCACTAATAGGACCAGAAAAGTCCGTAGATCCCCTGTTGCATAGACTGGGGTTCTTTGTGCTCTACTTGAATTTAAGTAGGAGCTCCCCAGCCTTGTATTTGCAGCACCCCTGCCCTCTCCAAATCATGGCCACTGCCTTTCTAGGAAATCAAATAGTTTCTCACCAGGATAAGGCAAGGTCCCCAAGCCCTCATTAGGGGCATTAAGATACCCCGTAAGACAACGTCAGGCTCTGATTCATGTTTCATACCTACCCCAGAGGTAAGAAACTGCCCACAAAATGTGCCACCATCACTGCCACCGTCACCACCACTGTCACCACCACTAACACCACTTTCCCCTCCTGAAGCTGAAGTCTCTTCCAAGTTCCTCATCTAGTCCTGACTCAGGCAGCAAATAACCAGGCCACATGTTAGTGGCTACATAATAGTGGCAGGAAGGAGGGTGTTCAGCATGAGCCCATCTGTGCTGCTGGTCTGAGCCATTATATACCCCATACTGGCCACTGGGCTTCTAAATAGTTCTGTCCCCTGAAGACTTGGTTCTGATGGGGGGGGGGGTAGGGTGGGGTGAGGTTTTTGTTTTTGTTTTTGTTTTTTTCTTCCAATTCCAAGTCCTCATTGTCTGACTCAAGAGGAGGCCTTCAGCACAGATTGTTTACTCCTAGGCTGATCCTTGGGGCATAGCCCCTGAGAGCTGAGAGACTGAATGTAGCAACAGACCAGACCATATATAAAAATCTGTAGCAACCTGCCCAGAAAGCCTCATCTACAATAGTGAATGCAGGAAGCCAGCCGGCTCTTCGTCAGACTTCTAGGAAGCCAGATTGCTATCTCCAGTGACAATCCAGGAAGCTGAACAATACCTTCTGTACAATTGGCCCCAGATGACCAGGACTTGATTAATAACTGACAGCTTCCCTAATTTTTGCCCTTGTTTTTAACTTAGAACCAACCACGGAAAGCCAAATACGTACCCCTCACCAGTCATATAGGAAGCTCTACTTCTAGTTAGCCTGCCTACAGCTTCCCCAGACCAACAGCCTCCAATAAGGGCATGCCTGAGGTCTTCACTTCGTTCCAGTCTAAAGCCTCCCACCCTCTGTCTGGAGTCTATGCCAAAAGGAGGGTGGTGGTGGCTGACTCCCTTGTTAATAGCCAGCTCAGAATAAATAGCATTTGCTTTTCTCATCTGGTTGGGCTTTGTTTATTTCCACAGAGCAACCCCCATGCCTCTAGCACCCTGCCTGATGATGAGACTCCAGATCCTAGAGTCTCCTCTGTGGACAAGATTCCCATCATCTTCTGGGGAGAAGAGTATGGCCAGCAGAGTGTGTCAGCATTAGCACTTTTCTTCCTTTCTTTTTTAAGTGTATTTATCTTGAGAGAGAGAGACAGACAGAGAGAGACAGACAGAGACAGACAGAGAGAGAGAGAGAAGGGGGAGGAGCAGAGAGAGAGGGAGAGAGTGAGAATTCCAAGCAGGCTCTGGACTAGTGCAGAGACGTGGGGCTCGAATTCACAAACCATGAGATCATGACCTGAGTTGAAACCAAGAGCCGGACACTCAACCACCTGAGCCAACCAGGCACCCAGGATGAGCACTTTTCTCGGGAAAACCCAGGCAGGGCTTGGCTGGACTCCCGAGGAACACGTGTGGGTTGCCTTGCTTCTTTTACGAGCCAGTGACCAGGCAAGACTGTAACCGGGGTTTAGCTCTGTTTCTTTATTTCCAGGTTCTACCTACCCCATGAGGGTTGGGGTCTAGCCTTACTTTTGCCAATTCCTACTTCTCAAGGAGTAAAGTCTGTTTTGTGAACGCAAACCCACTAGAGTGGCCCTCATCCCCAGTGGCTATATTTCCTGTCTGCCAGCTGTCTGTCTTTAGGGCCAAGTCCAGCTGCTTGGCTTCCCCTTGTCCCACCTTTGCTCTGCTTTCAGGGATCCTCAAAGCCCTTTCTTTCACCCTTTGCCAGCACACACACTACTGCCGCCTGTATCAGATGCAGACTAGCCAGTTCTGTTGTTGCAAGCTGCCCAGCACAATCCTATCTGAATCATTCCAAGTCTCCCTGCCAGGCTTGGCTCTAGCCAAATTTTTGAACAGATTGAGAAGTGACCACATGATGGCACTAGACAGCTGCCAATGCTCTCAGAGAGTTGGCAAACTAGAGTCTCTAGGGAGTCCAGATCTGTATTTCTCTGTTTTTGTGAATGTCAGAAAACTGAAAAATGATGATGGTCAACAACCTCCAGAAAAATCTTAATATTATTTTGCCAAGAACTCTTCCTAATCAATGGCCGTTGGTGTTTGACACTCGCCAGACATCAATCAGCTATCCTTCCTCTGCACACATCCCCACCGCCCAAGGCCCTCTTCTCTTTGCACCAACACATGCACTTTCCATCCCAAATAGTCTGTCAGTTGCCATGAACCCGAAAATACACACACAGAGATTTAAGAAAGATTAAAATGTCTTAGCTAAGCATGAGTGAAATGATTTCTCCTTTTGTTTTGG
This sequence comes from Prionailurus bengalensis, assembly GCF_016509475.1. Taxonomy (NCBI): domain Eukaryota; kingdom Metazoa; phylum Chordata; class Mammalia; order Carnivora; family Felidae; genus Prionailurus; species Prionailurus bengalensis. The sequence continues at coordinate 107,466,822 of NC_057349.1, forward strand.
TCTATCGTTATGCTAAGTAAATAGAAGACTTTTCCCTTTCTATATGCATAGCTGGGCAAATCACATGCACGAATGAAAACTGCCCACATCTAGAAAAATCCCTCAGCTGCTCTGGCTGATTAGTCACTACATATTTACATAGCACAGGCAAAGTTGCCCAGGTAATCATACAAACATTTGATATTTTCCTATACCTTCCCTGGCTGATTCAGATTCTTAGGAAATGAAGTATGTTTTGTGCATGCCTTTAAAAACAGCACCGGTGAGATTTTCTTGGACTTCTTCTTCTTCTTTTTTTTTTTTAATGTCATGAATGATAGCCTGATAGTCTCTGAGCTCTGTGTGAAGGACAGCAAAGTGGGGAGAAATACATCTTCAGGATCAAGGTGGAGGGGCGGGGGTGGTCTGAATCCTGGCTCAACTCTTACTTTATTTGTGACCTTGGTCAAATGTTCTCAACTTCTTTGGCTTTTAATATGCTTATCTGTGAACTGAAGTAAAGAGTTTTTGACTTCTAAAGTTGTTTGGGAGATTAAATAAGATAATACAAGTCTGCATAGTAGGGGCTCAATCACTGGTGCTCTGTGTAGATGCAATGATCACAGAGCATAACCTATGGTTGAACAACTGAAAGATCAGGAAACTTCCTGATGCTCTTTTGGAGACCCCATGTGGCGATTGGTAGTATGGTCTCTTGAGTCAAACTGTCTGGACTCAAACCCTTGGTTTGCCATTTTTGCAGCAGGTGAATTCAGAGAAGGGAAGATAAGCTTTCCAAGCTTTGGTATCCCAGTTTGTCATGGTGATAACCATATTCCTTTCCTCAACATTAAGCAATGCAGGTGTTAAGGAAAGAATTTTGTCCCCCCTCAAAAAGATGTTGAAGTCCTGATACCAGTAGCCAATGAAGGGGACCTTATTTAGTAATAGGGTCTTTGCAGATGGTCAAGTTAACATGAGGTCATTGGGATGGGCCCTAATCCAATGCAACTAGTGTCCTTAAACAGAGGAAATTTAGACACAGAGACACACACACACATGAGGAGTACAACATATGAAGGTGAAGGCAGAGATCGGGTTGATGCATCTAGAAGCCAAAGATTGCCACCAAAGCACCAGGACCTACGAAACAGATTCTCCCTCACAGGCCTCACAAGTGACCAAATCTGCAGACACCTTGATCTTAAACTTGTAGCCTCCCGAAATGTGAGACAACACATTTCCGTTAAGCCACCCAGTTTGTGGCACTTTGTTACAGCAGCCCCAAGAAACTAATACATGGATGCACTAACCCAGTGCACCTAGTAAGCATTCGATACATGTTAGATATTATTGCTGTTGCTGTTGGCCAGTAAAGTATCTCACCTTTTCTAAAATCAGTTCCTTTGCAGAGGAATATTCCCAGCTGTTTTCTCCTGCTTGGTTACTAGAACCTACATTTTATTGTGATGCTTAAATACATGCAGAAAGGAATCTATAAGAGCAGATTTCAACCAAGCTGTTTAGATTTTTTAAAAATCTAAACACTTTGAGCAGAGCATCACTAAACAGAAAGCCTGGTGTATAAAGAACAATTTTATGCAAGGTAAGGGTGGAACGAAACAACTTGTGTAATTAAATTGCGGGGTGTACTGGCAGGTGTCCTGCCCGTGGCTAGCAGGAGAGAGCTGGCAGTGCCGAGGAAGGGAAGTGGCATCCTGTTTTGCTATTCACAGACCTCCAGGGAGTGGACGTTCATCTCATGAAAAGCACAAGATTCCTAGCAGGGCTCCTTGTGGCTGCTTTATTTTATGCTTGTCCCGTGACAGCACAAAGGAAGCAGTTTTCTTTCTCATTTCTTGATATAACCTGTCTCGCTGGTGACAATGAGGCAGAACTCTTGACTGATCTGGCCTGTGACTTGATTTTGGATCTTGACATCCGGACTGACTCTGAAATTACCTACACAACAGAGAAGTTCACACAGCTTCTGACTCCCAGAAGGTGTTCAATAATACATATGTGCAGTAAGACTAAATGAGTGGCAAAAAGAAATATGTATTTTACTCATACTTGATTCTGGGCCTTAAAGATCATTAGGACAGTTGCACAGGAAAATAAAAGCTTGAGGTAGGAAGTGTTGGTGGTCTTCCTTTCTGGAGAAATTAAAATTACAAGCAGTCCCTTCCTCTCATACATGCTGTGTACAAACAATCCCTAGAAATGAACTGTCTGGAGTATTTTATTTCTTAATTAATCCAGTTTTGCTATTTGGTATAAATAGGATGATGTTCAGGCTGAATGAAAGAACAGGAAAGTTTAGGGGATACAATCCAGGGAGGAGTTTCAACTCCCTCCACATCTGCTGCTCTATTTTGCTTTAAATTAGATTTTAAAATTAATTTAATTTTTCATTTCAAGTGGCTCAGCTTTCTCTCAGCCCCTTCTCTCTCTCTTTTTTTTTTCTAGCAGCTGGTTCTCCTGTCTGTGTCCCTGGGACTTCCTTTGGAGACAAAACACTGTTTTCTACATGATCTGAGGATTCTTTTCTCAATATATGTATATATATATTTATATTTATATATGTGTGTACATATTACATTGATATATGTGTATATATATGTATATATATTCCACTATATATATATTTCCCATTATTTATAATTATAATATATATATTTATGACCTAGGCAGATAGGTAATGTTTTAGTAAGAAGTGTATGACATCAGTTGACAGGACTATACTTATCGCTTTATGAAAACAATAACTTTCCTCCACTGATGTTAGAAATTCTACCCTGTGATCCACCTCTTTCTGAAAGCACCACCCTCTTTCCATATGCAAACACTCAAGGTACATAGTACACAGCCCGGTACCTCTTCATGTCAGTTCCTCATCTGGAAAACTGAGACATACCACAGGGCTATTGCACAAGGCTATTGCTGGGAATCAATTTTTCATGTATTTATTAACAGCTTCCCACCAGGCAAGATTTTTATCTGCTAACTGCAGATACAAACAATGGTAAAACAAAATTAGGGAATCAGGAACACGAATATTATACACAATAACAGAAAGTAAAGACTAAGTCAGGAAAAACATGTGCAGGTATTGGGGGTGGGGTGGACAAATAGTTTCCGTAATTAAGCTTTGAATATGATTCTGAGATCCTTGAGAGGTCAAAGGCCAAAGGTCAGTTACATGGTTTTCACCATCAGAGAAAAGAGTAAGTCCTGTAAGACATGATGTGTGGAACTTGAATGCCCTTAGTCCCACCAGATGTGGGCACAGTGAATGACTTTTCCATTAATAATATACTTTCCTCTAACTTCTGGCCCCCACTTGTCAGTCTTGGCACCGTATCTTTCACTTACTGCTCTTCTCCACTGCTCTATATCTTTATATTTCCTTTAGTCAGCCTCACAAACAGTAACAATGGCAACCACCAGACAAGAACGATTGCCCGTGGATGTCTGTGCAGACAGTCACCCATCTCCTGCTAATTAGATGAAATGAGATTTGGGATCCCATTTAGGCTCTCCTGTGGAAAGTGTAGGATTGCATCCATGTGTCACTAATAAGAAACCATTTAAAAGGTGGAAATGTGGCCCCTTCCCCAGCTTTGCCTTGGCTCTAGGCTTTTTTTGCCATTGTGAAACCAAGGTTTCCTTAGTGTTCTTAACAAATAAAGGTGGCTTGTCTTAGTCCACTTAGGCTGCTTAGCAGAATACCATAGATTGGGTGGCTTATAAATGACATTTATTTCTTATTTACTTCTCTGCTGGCAGATCTGATATCTGGTGAGAACCCACTTCCTGGTTCATAGATAGCCATCTTGCTGTGTACCTCACATGGCAGAAGGAATGAGAGCACTTTCTAAAGTCTCTTATAAGGGCACTAATCCCATTCATGAAGTCTCTACCCTCAGGACCTAAGCACCTTCCAAAGGCCCCAACTCTGAATACCATCACATAAATTTCAACACATGAATCTGAGGGCACACTCAGTCTATAGCAGTGGAAGATTCCTCTCCTGCGCAGTGGGGTGGGTATGGACATGGGGAGCTCAGATCTTTTTTGTTCAAATTGGACTCCTTTTTTTTTTTTTTTTAATATATCATTGCATTTATTTCACATTATTTTTTTTAATTTTTTTTTATTTTTATTTATTTATTTTTTATGAAATTTATTGACAAATTGGTTTCCATACAACACCCAGTGCTCATCCCAAAAGGTGCCCTCCTCAATACCCATCACCCACCCTCTCCTCCCTCCCACCCCCCATCAACCCTCAGTTTGTTCTCAGTTTTTAACAGCCTCTTATGCTTTGGCTCGCTCCCATTCTAACCTCTTTTTTTTTTTTCCTTCCCCTCCCCCATGGGTTCCCGTTAAGTTTCTCAGGATCCACATAAGAGTGAAACCATATGGTATCTGTCTTTCTCTGTATGGCTTATTTCACTTAGCATCACACTCTCCAGTTCCATCCACGTTGCTACAAAAGGCCATATTTCATTTTTTCTCATTGCCACGTAATATTCCATTGTGTATATAAACCACAATTTCTTTATCCATTCATCAGTTGATGGACATTTAGGCTCTTTCCATAATTTGGCTATTGTTGAGAGTGCTGCTATGAACATTGGGGTACAAGTGGCCCTATGCATCAGTACTCCTGTATCCCTTGGGTAAATTCCTAGCAGTGCTATTGCTGGGTCATAGGGTAGGTCTATTTTTAATTTTTTGAGGAACCTCCACACTGCTTTCCAGAGTGGCTGCACCAATTTGCATTCCCACCAACAGTGCAAGAGGGTTCCCGTTTCTCCACATCCTCTCCAGCATCTATAGTCTCCTGATTTGTTCATTTTGGCCACTCTGACTGGCGTGAGGTGATACCTGAGTGTGGTTTTGATTTGTATTTCCCTGATAAGGAGCGACGCTGAACATCTTTTCATGTGCCTGTTGGCCATCCGGATGTCTTCTTTAGAGAAGTGTCTATTCATGTTTTCTGCCCATTTCTTCACTGGGTTATTTGTTTTTCGGGTGTGGAGTTTGGTGAGCTCTTTATAGATTTTGGATACTAGCCCTTTGTCCGATATGTCATTTGCGAATATCTTTTCCCATTCCGTTGGTTGCCTTTTAGTTTTGTTGGTTGTTTCCTTTGCTGTGCAGAAGCTTTTTATCTTCATAAGGTCCCAGTAATTCACTTTTGCTTTTAATTCCCTTGCCTTTGGGGATGTGTCGAGTAAGAGATTGCTACGGCTGAGGTCAGAGAGGTCTTTTCCTGCTTTCTCCTCTAAGGTTTTGATGGTTTCCTGTCTCACATTTAGGTCCTTTATCCATTTTGAGTTTATTTTTGTGGATGGTGTGAGAAAGTGGTCTAGTTTCAACCTTCTGCATGTTGCTGTCCAGTTCTCCCAGCACCATTTGTTAAAGAGACTGTCTTTTTTCCATTGGATGTTCTTTCCTGCTTTGTCAAAGATGAGTTGGCCATACGTTTGTGGGTCTAGTTCTGGGGTTTCTATTCTATTCCATTGGTCTATGTGTCTGTTTTTGTGCCAAAAATTGGACTCCTTTTTAAGTTGCCTATTTTGAACACAGCTAAAGTTCCTTGAGTAGGAAGGATAATGCAAAGTTAGGGAGCTAAGAAACCATGAGTTTACCTGCATTTGGGCTGAGGAATAGACTGCTGACCAATAGCCTGCTATGGTTTCTTCCCTCCTTCCTTTGCAGACCTCCTCAAACTGCACCCCACAGATCCTCAGCAGAGTATTAAGCCTTGTGCTAAGCATCATCATCTTTTATTAGTTTGTCTGTCTCTCTTTCTGGGTTCTACAGTTGCTTGAGGGAAGGGATTTTTGTCTTTTATCTCAGTATCACCAATTCCTAGCAGATTCTTAGTTCCAAAAGGGCAGAAAATCCATTTTGTTATTTTCTGTACCTCATGCTCAATCTCTAATAAGTATTTGTTACAGGAATAAATAAATTAGCCAGCAGATTGTAGGCACTGAGTATTTGTTCAATTAATGAATTGTACGTGGAAATTAAATCTTTTATGCAATTGGGGAGTTAACTATCTTGAGAAACATTTAATATGTACAGTGTAAAGTGATTATCTTATCACTTAAAATCTCTAGTTCTGCCCTTAGGCTTTTCTGATTATACAAGTTATGCATGTGCCTTGAAGAAAATCCAGAAAACAGCAGAAAATAAAAATGAAATTATTAACTGTTAATATTACCCCACTCATAATGCACATGCAACTTTTTATGTGCTTTTTACTTGATCATGAATATTTTTCAACATCATTAAATCTTTTTGGTTAACATCTTTTTTAATGGCAATGCAATATTCTGACTTATTGATGTGGCCTAATTAATTCTAATGTAGGCTGATTTTGAGTTTTCACTGTTATAAATAATATTGCAGTGAAAACTGAATATAAATTTCTGACTATGTTTCTGTGTACTTAGAATAGATTACTAAAAATCTTCTTTTTCTCCCAAGTTGTCCAGGGCAGTATACTGGTACATTCTGCTTTCCATTAGTGACCCTGGGTAAAGGTAAACACGGTTACCACGTATTAGCTTACCAATTGTCCCTTTTTCAAGATAGTGACCCAATAATTTCTACCATTCTAGCCTTGTGACCTCAGGTATTGCACTGTTATTTCAGCCAATCTTGCGATGCCCGCCCCCTCTCCAGGACGGTCTGGGTGCTCTGGACATTTCTTTGACATCCAAAGAAGGGTTTTGAGAAGGGAGATTGATGGGGTCCATTTAGGAGTATGCTCTTTAGGTGGAAAGAATAAAAGGTAAGTGCATTTTTATGATAGCTTTCAGTCATCCTGAACACCTATCGACCTAACCAACCCCCTGAGTTTATGCCCCTTGTAACCCTCTGAAGAGTACTCTGAACTCACACAAACTCAAGGACATGCTGAGTCTATAAACACAGCATGTGGCAGTACGTCATCCTTTCCTCTTTCTGCCTAAAATATCTCATTAGAGGAGGAGATGGGTGTACTTTAGCCCAGTACACTACCTAATGAATGCCAGCTTCTATAGCAGGAGGAATAGCTTATCTTGACTGTCCAGAGGCAGTTCTTTTTGTGGCCAGGACCTAAGTAGCTATAGTAGATTTTAAAATGGGCTGAATAGAAATTGTGAGGCTAAAGACACAGACCTGGTCCTGGTTATGAGCTCTGCACTAGGAAGGCTCCTGTGTAAATCCTTGTGCTGCTGCCCTATGATCTCTACCTGCACTGGGATACAGGCTGAGTGGTCTGCATAATAAACCAGAGCTAATGGCTCAGGATGGCACTCAGCATGGTCACATGGCTCAGAAGAGGGTCGAGAGGGACAGAATGCCAAGGGCCCACTTCTGTTTTTAGAAATTTTATGGGTTACAGTTCTCTGAGAGGTCGGCTGGTCCAGAAGAAAGAAAATCTTTAGGAAGTCAGGGTAATTGAAGTCATGTGTTGGGAAGCTGCATATCCCAGGTATGAGTTGAGCACAGAGCCAAAGACAGGGTAAGAATGTTGGCAGACAGAGGGTGTAGGTCACCATTAATATGCCCAAGTTCATAGCCAACCAGTAGTTCATTCTGCTACTCTGAGACTTTTTGTTTGAAAACAAACAACTCCCCTCCCACTTTTTCTGGAAGTCAATGACAGGCAGGATTAAAGTATACATGTATTAATTAATAGCATGAACTCTAAATAAATGATACACACACTTAACTGTAGCCCAAACACTGCGGTTTAAAAGAATATCACATGGCCAACAACCCTTGCCAATATATTTTTACAAGGCTGTTAAATACTGCCAACACTCTGCAATGTTGAGCCAAATTACCCTGGAATATTGTGGTACAGGCACAACACCATGTTTTTGTGAAAGACTGGAGATGCCAGGGGAACAATCCATATAGTTCATGAACGTGTCAGCAAGAGCCAGAATACATCGGTGGGAGCCAGCCTCTTAGTGCCGAGGGTTTCTCCTCTGTACCTCTGATGGCTCAGGGCATAGAGTTCGGTTGAGTGGGACATCGCATTTGGAGGCAGGAAAGCCCAGACCTGGGTTTGTCTTTCAAAACCCCAAGAATATATCTCCTAACTAGAGCTGGGAACTTCTCCCAGCCTAACTTTGCCTGAGTGCATGCTGCCCTGTAAAGTGCCAGTGATCTTTTCCAAGAGCCAATCTCAACACTGGCTGGAGCTCAGCTTTCAGGAGCCTGGAGCAGGTCTCCTTGAGATCATCAACCTTAAAACAGGCCCAGCATCCACCAGACGCTTCCTGCATCTGTGCCAGGCCAGGCTGCTACCTGCCTTAATTAATAGCTGTGCCCCCTGTCCCCTTCCGGAGCAGCACTGCTTCCCAGCCCTCCCGGTGCGGCTTCCTTCCTGCCTCACTGAGGCTCCTCTTAGTTCCCTGACATTTAGCCAAATTTCACGATTAGGCAGCTGTGGTTCAGGCTGCACTTCAGTACTAGGAGAGGCAGAGGCCCTGGAGTTTGGCTAAGGTTTGGCTGGTAACCAAACCAGATTAGAGCTGAGAGGCTGCCATGTGGGCAGGCGGGTTACTCACATCTGGCTTTTTCCTGAGGTTCTCCACACAGCTGGCTCTTGCCTCATGTAGCACACCATCTCCCACAGTGCAACCGGAGAGGTGTATGTGCTGCTGAGCGAAGGCATTGAGAGTTACTGGGGAGCAGCAGCTATGCAGACCATCAATGTAAGCATGTGCACTTGCCACGGAGCGTGGGCAAGTGTGCCATAACTGTTGACTGAATGAAGAGACCAAGGATTTCTGCCACAGGAAACACTGTGAGAGATGGAAAGAGGAACTGTTTTTTATACTAGAAAATGTAGATAACTAGTCCTTTTCCAGGCAGCCACCACGCTCCCCAGCCCAACCTCCACCCTCTGAAGGAAGGATGATCCAGAATATGTAATGAGGCTACATTTGCCTTTTCCTTTCCTCCCCTGCTGTTTTTCTGCTATTAAGACTAAGTTATGATGACTGAGTAGGGAAGGAAGAGGACTTGACCTATGGGAAGTCCTTGCCAGATGGAAAAAGGAGAGGTGACTGCTCCTTCCTTCATAGGTGGATATAAAAGTGGGAGGGGGCATGAAGTGGAAGGTCAGGGGTCAGCTGTGAATGTCCTGGTGACCATCTGCTGTGGCTAGGTGAGGTGTCGGCAACAGGCGGAAGGGTAGGTTCTGTTACACCGTCATGGACCCTGAAGCCCCTTCTCACTGTCCCCCTCTCCTCACCCACCCCAGCTCTCTGTCATGAAATGCTTCCCCGGCCACTGTGGTTGGAACCTGGAAATGCAAAATAAAAGAACAAAAATGGACGATGCCAAAACAGTGCAGTCTGCGCTTGCCATCTGCGAGTTTTCAGAGTGATTTTGCTTCCAACCTCCTCTCCAGAGGCGGCTGACATTATTTTCATATGCAGAGCTTTCCATATCCTGGCAGCCTTCTTTGGCTGCCAGAAATAAGAGTATCAGGGTCGAGAAGCTTCCCCAGAGATCCGATCCATTCAAGAAGAACATCCTCTGTGGCTGCCCACTCCCTGGGACCTGAGCAGCACTTGCTCCTGGTGATGAATCGAGTGTGTGAATTGTGTCTGGAGGAGTCTCAGGCCTGGTGTGAAGCTGAGAGGGGCCGTGCAGCTGTGCTTCCGTCATCAACATCAGCCCAACACGGGAAACCTTCAGTGACCCTGTATTTCTTCCTGGAGAATTTGAAAGTTTTCCCCTTGCTTTCAACACCCTCCTTAGTCTGGCCCCACCCTGCTTATGCAACTTGTTTTTCACTTGCTTTTCAACATCCCCTCTTGAGTCTGGTTGCCTCGCTGGCCTTATTCTTAAATTTCTCATCTTCCAGGTCGCCTGGCTCTCTTCTCTAATCACTGGTGGTGCTTATCACACATTAATTCTCTCTCTCTCTCTCTCTCTCTCTCTCTCTCTCAAAGCTTCCCCTGGTCTCTCATGCCAATTTTGTCTCCCCCAACTCATCTAAAAATGCACTGAGGTCAGAGTCACTGCCTAATTCTTCCCGGAAGCCCTCTCGGTAAATACAGGTAAGGGTGGCACTTCCCTGGGGTTCAGGAATTGGGTCTCCTCCCTGGGACCCAACACTTTTAGCTGTGATGTGCTGTGGAACAGGGAGGGACCAGGCAGCTAGGTCCTGGAAGTGCAGGAGGAATGGGGAGCTGCTGGATGACAACCTGGATGAATAATTCCTGGAACTCATTTACATGCAAGTGGAATAGGTCCTGGGTTGGCCACTTGGGCTCCTGCCCCTTCTTGTCATTACTCATCTTCTCTTTTCCCTCTAGGCTGTAGGGGAGGGCTGGAGAGAAACCATTATGTATGGTCTGTGGGGAAGGAATCCATACCACCTCAGTGTGCTGGGCTCCTCCCTGCTTGGGGAGGTCTCTGTGAAGGAATAAGATCCTGCTTTTGGAAATCTGGCTGCAGCAGATGTCCATCTAAGCCTCTGCATCTCTGACGTAGGAAGGGGAGACTTCTCCCTTTTGATGTCAGCATTTGACTTCGTCTCACTGGCCATAAAAGAGGTGAGAGAAGCCCCAGCCAGGGCAGTTGCAACTAGCTTCTCCTACCACCAAGGAATCCCAGAAAGGGGCAGCAACCCAGATTCCTTGGTGCTAAGCATTCCTCTCCAGGGAAGGCCGCTTCCTGCTCTCTGTCCCTTCTCCAGTGTGCCCCCTTCCTGTCCAAGAACCTGCTGGTCCACACGCACTTCACTCCTCACAGAAGTAAGTGTGGAGCTCTTAGTTATACCCAGTGGCATACAACCAGGGGGCTCACATGATACTGTACATCTGGATAAAACCCCACCACCCAGTTTAGAGCTTGGTCAAGCATGGGTGTGAGAACAGGGAGGGGATACAGGGAGGGAAAGGGAAACCCCTTGGGAGCAAGATTTCACCCTTGACCTTGGGTCTCTAGGGTGGTCCACTGTCCACCTGCTGCCAGGGGACTGTGGTGGCTGCAAGCTTGGACTGCTGGTTGAGGGTAGTGAGAAGGTTCAAATTTGTTAGAAACCCCGCCCCCCCTTCGAATATTTTAAAATACTTGCCCTCTGCTACTTTGATGTGGGGCATAGCTCCTGTTTTCCAGACCTAAGTTTGGGCTCATTTGTACAAGCTGTGCCATCGGAGGTGGAAGAGGTGGAAAGGAGAACTTCTGATGTTTGTGGAGGCTCACTTTGTACTACGTGGAACTTTATGCTTATTACCACATCCTCACCAGACCTCACAAAAAGCTTTGTGATATACATTGTGCCCACCAGGAAAGGAGGGCTGAGAAGAGGGGCTTGCCCCTGACAGTGGCATCAGTGCCACCCCCCCTTTTTTTTCTCACTCATGCCCTCAAGCACTTCACTCTTGTTCCTTCTCCTTGTCATTCCTTGACCTTCCATGCCCCATCCCCTTGTCCCATTGTGTCTTAAGTCCTTTGTTCTACCCAGCCCCTCTGTCTGGAGCACTCTTCCCCTGGATAACCCAAATAGCTCCTTGGCTAATTATTCATACCCTTCATGCCTTTGTTCCAGTCTCTTGTTCTCAATGAAGTCCACCCTGACCACTTCATCTTCATTCTGCAACATGTGCAGCGGGTACTATCCCCACACTCCTGATTGTCTTACCCTGTTCTACTTTTAAATTTTCCTATAGTTCTCGTCTCTTATTGTTTTTAAGGTTTCCTTATTTATGAAGTTTATTGTCTTCTGCTGAAATGTAAGCTGCTCAGGAACAGGAAGCTTTGTCTGTTTGTTCGATGTCTCCAAAGCACCTGGAATAATGACTGGCATATGGTAGGCTCTCAATCAACAGCTGAGCTCACTCAATCTAGCAAGAGGAGAGCTGGATTCGAGCTCCCAAGCTAACCTCAGAAACCATGGCCTGTTCTGGTGGAGAGCACGTTATTGGCCATTCAAGAGATGCCTGTTAATTAGATTTTTCCATCAGACTGCTCCCTCATGCAGGGATACCAAACATATCCATGAGCACAGTGCTTTGCTTTGTTTTTCCTGAGGAACAGGTTTGCTGGCATCCTGCATGTCCTGATGAGATGGCATGCTTCTGGTCACAGTGCACCAAGCTCTCTCCTCCTTGGCAGTGTCCTGAATGGGCTTTCTGGAGACAACACAAGCTGTTGGGCCCATGCTGAGGGCTCAAGAAACATGCCTGAGCTCCCTCCAAGTCAGACACCTGTCAAATCCAGAATTGGCTCCTGGCCTTGCTTGAAGGATTTGCTCTCTAGGAAATGATGGAGGGAAACAGCTGGGGCTAAGGCATGAGCTGGAGGTGTCAGGGCAGGACAGAGCCTGAGAGGGCATGAGAAGGAGCCAGGGGAGCAGGGGTACCAGGCACTGTCTGGGTGGCTGTTCTCTGGGCAGAAATGCAGCTGAGCCCCTGAGGGTTGGGTTGCTGTGATGGTTTTCTCTTTTTTGCTTTTAATTGGCGTCTAGAATGGAGGTGTTTTACTGTGAAGAAACTGTAATGTGAAGGGAGAATTGGGCCAATGCTTCATCAGTTTCCTCAGAACAGATCTTCCCTGAACTCCCATTCACCTGATCCTTTGCTATTGTTATGCTGGTGGTTTTGGTTTCCGTTTTGTTTTTCTTGTTTTTGTTCCTGTTATTATTATGTTGGCATTAAGGACAATTTTCATCATAATCTCAATAGCTTGGTAATAGAAATTTAGGCATTGTATGGATTCTGAGTGAAAGGAAACGTTTATATTTATTGTCATATTTAGCGGCTCAGTGTTAGTGTTTCTAGGATAGCTCGGGAATTAATGTTTTAATGAACACCCCTACTGCTCAGGAATACCATTCTGGAACATATTAATCCAGTCAGAGAGCAGCCAGTTAGGCTGGTATTTGGTCAACAACAAGCATTTCTTTCCCACAAAAGAGAGTAATGGGATTAATTTAGCATTTCGTAGCTTGTAGCATCCATTTAAACATAAATCTCTATATAGAGATCGATTGCACATATAACCATAAAATGGAGTATTTGGGGAAATAATATGATGAGGAAAATTGGAACACAATCACAAATCAGGCCTTGGCTTATGACATACAGGAAACCAATGCATGTTCTCGGGAACAGCACTTAGAAAATGGACTTAATGAAAATAAATCACTTCTATATAATTTCCCATTGCAAGAAGTTGACATCTGTAGATATCTCAGTATTTGGAATGGCCATGGCATTGTTGTAATTAATTCCAGATGATCCTGGCTGATTCAGTTTTGCTCCCACTGGATATACATTTTCTCCTTATGAAAAATTTTGTAACAGACTCTTTTCAAAGTATGTCTCAGGATTCAGATGGTCTCTTTTTGATCACCTAACAAATGAATAAAACACATCTTTTAAACAGCACCTTGATGACTTGAGAGACTATACTTACCTTCCCAAAGTGTATAGTTTATCAGGATGCACTTGCCCCTGGCCGAGCTTACCTGGTCTAGCAGAAAATACATAGGGTGTCACACACAGTAGCAACTTCCTTTTTCACCTGTGCGTCTCTTCCTTGGTATTATCATAAAGGCTCCCAAATGGAAAAAAAGGGGCTCACATTCTTCATCATACATTAACTGGGATCATGGAATAAAAATGAGCAATTTTAGCAAAATTCTCTGGATACAAATAGTGCAAGGAACTTACATTTGGGGAGCTCCTGGGTTAACTCGACCACCTATATTTACTTGGTGACTGTAGCATCTGTTTATAAGAGTGCTTTCCAATATTTTTCATCTTCTTTCCCCTTTGAGAGTCTGATTAAAATTTTAGATCCTCATTCCTGAAAAATGCACACACACTCACAGGCCCCATCCATGGATCCCTACATCAACAACTGCTCACCTGACACCATACCAGGAATTTCTTGTGTTTATGTTACTTGTTGTGCACTTTCGAAATGTGCCAAAATGCATTGTTTACAGTGAAACATGTATACATACTACAGACATATATGAATGACATTTTCTCCATTAGAATGGTGAAATGAAATAATGTATGTGATGATATGCCATAAAAAGCCAAATATGAGAATGTTGATAATATTATTTGCACTGGGAATTTAAAAATTCAGCACTAAAACTGTTGGTTGACATTACAATAAATAATTTATTTTGTTTGAACTGCTCTAAAATACGACCTTTTCATTCTCATAATCCAAATGTCTCTTTATTCTTATTTCCTTTTAGTGATTCATTAAAAAAAAACCCACAGCATGCCTACCCTCCACCATTTATGGGATGGGTACATTTGAGTATATACCATATGGAAGGCCATTTGTGTTCTATAAAATGACCACTCCTCTGCAGTACTCTGATGGGCTGGTAACTTACTGTAAGTCCAAAAAAGGTCTTGCCAAAAGCAATTAAGTCCTGACATGAATTAATAATTTTATTAATTACATTTTAAGCAACCTAATTACTTGTTTGTTTAGCTGATTTCTTGTTATGAAATGATTATAGACCATTACTGTTTATTAATATACCACATTAGATTTTACATCTCCTGTACCATAAACTGGAAATAAAACCAGTCAACACTTTGCTAGGATTGATTATAAAGGATGTATGTGGCAATCACCCTCTCATTCAGCCTTTGGAAGCAGATAACCACTCAGGAACAATTTATGAGATTGCTAATTCTTTTTTTCCCCCCTGTGCCTTTGGCGGTAATATACAACTCTGGTATGGAAAGCCCTCAAGAGTGTTGTCTAAATGAAATTCTTAGAGTTGGGCAGAAAATAACTTATGAAAGGAATAACTTTGTTCCAGCATATGGTTTATGGATAGTGAGACTTTTGCTTAACATTTGGGGAGGAGGAGTAGGGAATGGAGAAGCTGGGAATTGGAGACACAGACTGTCTGAGGGAAGAGGAGGGAAAGAAGCATTGTTTATTCCCTATTTCTTAACTCAGTAGAATCACATTTGAACTAATGCATTCATGCAAAATCTTCGATAAAGAAAGACCTTTGAGCATACACACCTTTCAGTATACTGAAAGAATGAATGCCACTCATCCATATGGATTGAACTCAATAAAAAAGAACAAAAATTATATTCATACTGTTTCAGTACATTCAGGCTGCTATAACAAAATACCATAAACTGGGTGGCTTATAAACATTTATTTCTCACAGTTCTGGAGACTGGGAAGTCTGACACCAGGGTGCCAGAACATTTGGTGTCGTGCGAGGGCCTAATTCCTGGTTCAGAGTATTTTTGCCATGTCCTCATGTAGTAGAAGGGGTGAGGGGACCCTCTGGGTTCTCTTCAATAAGGGCACCAGACCCATTCACGAGGGATCCACTCTAATGACCTATCACCTCCCCAATGCTACATCTCCAAATACCATCACACCAAGAATTAGGTTTCAAAATGTGACTCTCAGAGGAATGCATTTAGGCTACAGCACACACTCATTTATTAGATACCTATTATATATTGTGAGCTAGCATCAAGGATGAATAGGCACCATTATAATATTCTTCTATAAAAAGGAAAACATTACTTACATATTGTCTTCCAGCCAATCAATTTTGGACTTTGAAGTTGTTCCAATTTGCCTCCAAATACTGCAAATTTGTTTCAACCAATCTCCTAAATTGGATAGTTTGGTTGTTTCAACTTTTACAAATAACACAGAGTAGCAACAACTAGCTGAAAATACAGAAGCAAAAATAAGAAAAGCTCCAGTCCCAATTCTGGAAAAAAAGAAAATGACAAAAAATTCTTAAATTCAGGACTCACAAAGCATTGCCAAACAACCCCATTCTGCAACCAAATGGTCAAACTTGGCAATGGGGACTGGGGGATTAATTTTTGACCAAATTGTAGTGCAAACTGGACTTATATTTGTCCAATTTGTAAAGTTAAATTGGTTTTGACAGGTTGTTTTGATCTAAATCACTACTAGAGAGAGTTAGACTGGCAACAAATACTTCCAATATAATATAGTAAGTACACCCATTTAGGTTTGTACAAGGTGCTACCAGAACAAAACGGAGCAAGACAGAGAACGGTTCAGAGGTAACCATTTGAACTGGGCTTGGAAGAGAAAGCATTGCCATCTAAACCAAGTGAGGAATGAAGAGCAAAATGCTCCAAAATGTCTTTTCTCTAGGTAATTTTTTTTTTAAATCACAGGATTCTATGCTGGTGAGGACTATTAAACTAATAGAGTCAGTGTCTTAAAAAAAAATCTAAGTTCTCTCTCTTGCATGATCATTTAGCTTTCATCATTTTATGCTCCACAAAGTAGGATATAAAACTAGCCTGATGTATTTGGGTTGGCAGATAAAGGCTTAAAAAAGTGCTATCAGTCATATGAAAATTTGGACTTAAGATCAATTGCGATCTAAAGCAGGGTGGCCAAAGTTTAATCACTGACTTCTTAGACAATCATTTTGATGGCCATGCTTTCTGCAGGTTTTATTCTAAGCCAATCTGCCCTTCTATTCTCTGAGAACAAGTGCTTCATGGACTCACAGATTTCTTCCCCTGAGTCTATTCTTTGATTGAAAGCACTTGTTAATATTTTTTTGAACTTTCATGGATGGGCAGATGTGTCTTCTCAGTAGCAAGTTGACTACTGAGATATGAAGGATCAAAAGTGTGTGCAATATTTTTGCTGTGTAGCCCGGGAGGGTGCATTGATCATTGCAGTCAAAGCTCTCAAGCTATCAGTTTCTAGCAGCTTGCAGTCTTAGGGCTTGTTTGTGTTTTTTTGTTTTTTTTTTTTGTTTTTTTTTGTTTTTTTTGTTTTTTGTTTTTTGTTTTTCTATGAAGAACCCTCAAGATAAGCAGAGATCCCAAATGGTGAGTCTACTTAGTCACTTTTGCCAGATATTTACCTGTTTTCTCTCATATCTATTTCCTGAACATCCTCAGCTTGGCTCTGCATTTTAGTGAACTACATTTCCCAGATTCCTTTGCCATGTTTTCCTGATAGTCTTGACCAATTGAAAGCATTGGTAAAGACTGGAAGGTAGGAGACAGAGAGAAGCAAAGGTGTTTCTTCCATTCATTGTTTTTAAGGGTGTCTCTGGCAGTGCTAAATCACCTTCATGATTCTAGCTCCTGTTGGGACGGTTGCTTCCCTCTGTAGTTTTGGTTCCCACCAGAAAGTCCTCTGTTGTAGATCTAGCTCATGCTTTGACCATTTCTCATCTTTGATGACGTTAATTCCACCTTGTTTCTTTCCATCTCCTGCCAAAGACAGTGGCACCCTGCCATTGCTAATTCCTGAATTGACATCAGAATTCACCATCCCATTTGGCTTCTCAGCGCTCTTATCACGTATGCAACAAATTCCTTGTGTTAAACTTCTTTTTGAGACAGAGTGGTTTCTGTTTCCTGGCTGATACACTACTTGTAATAATTACAAAGATAATGACCATGCAAGAACACTGGAAATCTCACTTTAAACTGATCTCTTGACAATGTCATGTCTACTCCTGAGGCCTCTGTCTAGGAATTTTGGTATTTTAACCATCAAAATCACAGGAAAAGGAGGGTCTCCCTGACTCCTTTTGAGGTGTGGGGTACATCAGTAGTTTAACCAAAGGTATTGGGGCAGTTCCTAATGCGTAGTAGGGAGTCACTCACCAAGTGACTTCTGCCCATTAGAGCAGTAACTGGCACTTGATCTTGGATTTTTCTTATTGTCAAATGGATTTTTCCTTCTGCTTCCAGCTTTTTATAGAAATATCATGGGAAAAAATGTAATGTAGCATATTTGCAGGGTGGGGGAGGGGTACATATGTCTCATTTTTTCATTTACACCTTTTACTCCAAAATAGAATAAAACATTTATTTTAGAGAGTATCAAGATTCATTTTAAACAGAATATACTCTACAGTTAATCAATAGATAAAGACTCTGGAGAAGTCTTTGCTCCTGCCTGTACGTGCTGAAACTCCTATTTAAAGATTGAGCTGTGCACAGGAGCCAAGAATGCTTTTTGGTTTGGCAGTCTTTATCTGATCTTTGTGAGAGGTTAAAAGCCCAGATATACAATGTGGAAAATTTGAAACTTCTCCTTAATGCAATCATCATTGTATGAAGGAGACTAAAGGAAAAAAAACAATCTATCCTATACTTTTTTTAAAGTGGCAAAATAAGTCCAAGTTCTTATTAAAATTCATTATATTTATTTACCTTTTAATCATGGTTTTGATGTATGGTTTTTATCCAGTGATTAAGAAAATCCTGTATATTGATTTATAATAGTGACAAAAGTCACTTTCAGATTTTCAGGGATCGATTAATCTCTGTAAGATTCTTTGTTTTTCTCCTTCTCTGTTATTTGTTCATTTATATGAACACTAGAAGTGAGACCCCTAGAAGCGAGAGACAAGATAAGGTTAATGAGGTGAAAATTCGAATCAGTTAGTCACCTGTTAGAATGGTTAAAGAAAGACAAGCTTGGGGAAAAGAAGCGGAACTTATTAGAAAAATATAATCATATAATTATTAACAGATTTACTTCAGACCTAACTAGAATTCTTTGTCCTATTATTGGAGAGGACTACAAAAAGGCTGCAGACACTAGAGAAGGAGCTCTTTATCATTTATATCACAGTGTCCCTTGAGTGTTTCACCGACCTGAGGAAGCCAGTCCCAGATGTGTGGGCATGCTGTTGAGAAGGCTTTATCTATGATGACTGAAATGACAACCCCATACCCCCAAAACAAAATAAACTAAACAAGCCAAACCCTAATGGCGTTGAAACTATGTGTTGGGTTTGTTCATCTTAATGACAGCGAGTATTCCAGAGCAATTAAAATGGAGGAACACAGCTTGGGCTCCTATGGGTTTTCCCTGAGACAATTGATATAATTTGAGCATACTGAAAGATGAGAAACCTGTCCTATTTTCGGTGAGTTTGCTTTTGCAAGTACAGTGATGCAAATTTTCTAATGACAGCTTATAATTAGGTATCTCACAGTTAAGATAAACACTAGATTATCCACTAAAAATAGAATCTACATTCAACTTTGAGTTAGTAGGGCCCAGCAGGAGCTGTGTTCTGTTGGAGGCAAACTTAAGATGAAAATTATGTTTATATATTTTGAACAGAAGTTTGAGACTTTTTATCCATTTCTTAACATTTTTTTTTCACTCTTTACCAAATGCTCTCTTAGTGTCTCCTATGTGCAGGATGGAAGGGCGCAGTTGGGTTGGAAACAGATGTGACAGGTGCCATATTAAGTCCTGCATTTATATTAATGAACAAGCCCTGGAATCTTCCTTTTTAAGTTTTATTTATTTTATTTTTTTGTGCATATTTGCCTTTTTCCTAGTCTTTAGCTCTATGAAAACAGGAAGCAATCTAACTTGCTGCTCCCTGGTGATTTCCTAGGACCTAGGACAGTGTCTGGAACATTCTTGGTGCTTATTATTTGTGGAAAGAAAGAAAGAAAGAAAGAAAGAAAGAAAATAATGACACCATAGTATGATGCATGTGAATAGAAATGTGGTGAGAGTGTGACAGGCCAGGAGAGGCAAGGGGAACTTTGAGCATTTTCTTAAGCAGAATCTGGAAGCAGAACCACGAGCCCCTTGTTAGAGGCTAACACTCTTATGTTCTTGTGGCGGAAAGTCTTTCCTTCTTCCTTCCTCCCTCTCTCTACTTTGTCTCCTTCCTTCCTTCCCTTCCTTTCTCCTTCCCCTCCCTCTTCTCCTCCTCTTCTTTTGCCACCTCCTCCTTCTCCCCCTCCTTCTTTTAGGTGGGCTGAGCAGACAAATCAATTCTCAATCAAAATAACTATGCACTTTTCTTTGGATGTGATTAGTTTTAAGTTACTATAAGTGATTTTCAAATATATAAGCTGATTTGGGGAGCAATACTGTTCTTTCAGAAGAGTTATCTCAGTAATCCTGCCTAATTCATAAAATTGAGTTCGTTGGTTTTCAAAGCTTCTCTGGGATGAAGACAAAACTAACAGTTCAGTTTAAAAGGAGTACTTAAGTTGTAGCCACTGTTTTATTTTCAAGGGATTAGTTGAATACATCAATGACACAACCGATATGGTGTTCTTACCAGTGCAACAATCATGCAGGGTGATCTCTATTTCTTTGTCTTCTCATGTCAGAAAATAAATGCTAAATTCTGACCTTGGAAGATAAGCAATAACATGTGTTTGACACAGCCTGATTGAAGAATGGCATCCAAAAAAAGCCTAGGGTAGCTGGAAACAGCAGGCAAAGTAATAGCAAATGTGTTGTCATAACAAAACAAGCAGGAGGCTTCTCAAGGTAGAGATGATTCTTTCATTGGATGTAAAAGCTGAAAATAGGGGCTGGAACTTATGGATTAAAGGTATCATCCAGCCAGGTATAGAGCCAAGAACTTGTACATATATTAGTTATTTTAATTCTCAGGAAGTAGGTACTGTTACTCCCATTTTATAGAAAACTAAGGTTTTGATGCTTGTTATCTGGGTGGAGAGGACTCTAGTCCATACACAGAAAGGTCCTGCTGTTTCCTGGTCCAGCATTCACAACAGACATCATTCAAGGCATAACTTAATTGCTACACATAGGCTAATTGCTCCTCTCACTTTACAGATGAGGGAACTGAGATGTGAAGACTTTGGTGCTTGTTCCAAATCAAACAGGAAGTTGGTAACAGAGCTAAGTTTAGAATTCAGTTGTCTTGATTCCTAGGGAAGTCAACTTCCCATTGGCCTAACTGCATTTACTTTCTACTATTCCTTCTATACTGTATCATATAAAGAAGAGAGACCAGAGGGACTTAATTTGTTATATGGCAGAACTTAAAATGTATATAATTTGGGGGTTCTGGTTAAGATTATGTAAGACACAAAGTTATCAGTTTGGCAATAGCAAGACAGAAGAGGAATATGAGTGGCAGTAAAATGTACTCAGGGTTATATACTCAGTAAGGTTAAAGTGTGTATTGTGATGAGATTTTGCACCCAGAAGGGAGAGTGTTTGTTTTTTGTCACTAAATAGAGGCTTGGGGTTACAATGAGCCAAAGTCATATCCATGAGATGGGACCAATAACACTGTGCCTACCTTAAGTTGATATGGTGGTCTCCCATCCCGCTTTTAAGCCACGTGCCTCTACTTTGTACAAAAAACTCCAAAGGAGTTGCAAAGTCAGGAACAAAGTTCCCAATGATTCTGTGAAGGAGGATCTTTCACTTGTTTCTCCTGGGAGAGTTAAAAAGCAAAAGAAAACAAAACTCTCAGGTGCCAGTAGTTTTGGAAAATGCTGTCTGAAAGCAGTACATTTATGGCCCTATTTGCAGAATTATGAATTAATGTGCGTTCATAGCCTAAGGCCAAAATACCCCAGTATGTGGAGAAGTTTTTTTTTTTTTTTGAAAAAAGCTATACACATTTATTACTGTTTTCCAAGGTTTCGTGGTAATTTGCATTCACTGGAGAATTAAATGGATCTGTGACACAAATTTACATTAATTTATTCAGTAAGTAATGGCATGTTTTAGGGGGTTCAAAGTGATCATCATAATGGTGAGCCAACAAATCTGACGATTAGCATTGCAATGAATGCAAAAACACAAGGCACAGGGGATAGAAATGAGAAATGAAGGTGCTCTTCAGAGGTTGTTTCCAAGAACATCTTATATATTTACATGGCACAGGGCAAAACTAGGAATTCTGTGTAGTTTGTGCAAGTGATAGTCGTGTTAAAACTCAGCAAGATCCAAAGATAAGATTTGAGAACTGCCTTTAGAAGCAGCTATTGGGAAAGAAAGCAAAGGAAACTGACTGAATAAAAAAAGAGCAGTGATTGAAGTTAATACTTTTGAGAGTCCCTCAATAAGAAGAATTATATTTGAAAATCCAATGTGAATCTGTTTCCAAAACATTTAGGGGTATGGCTTTTTGCTCAGAAATGCTTTCTGTAAAAGGACAAATCTCTGTTTCCAAAACGATGCAAAATGCGTTTCAAGTTGTGCTTAAATCTCGGAGTAGAAACAAAATATGCTTGTCATGACTTGCTAACTTATTCATTATTTCTTCTGGGAGGGTTGGGACTTATAATTCCCAATTTATACAATTGTATAGCTTACAATTGTGGTTTCCAACTTTAGCATGCTCGGTAAGAACAAAAAGAGCTAGTGGTGGACTTCACCACAATTTTGATCTGCTAAGTTTAGGGAAAGTCTGTAAAATCTGCATTTCAATAGGACTTCCAAGAAACTCTGATATAGGTGAATAGTTCTATCTTGAAAAAGAGCCTTAGACCAGTTTTCAAGGGTGAGCTCTGAATTTACACCTTTATTTTGGAGTGGCTGGATGAATACAATATATTGTTTGTTTTTTATTACCATAAATCTTACCGAATCCCTGTGTCTGGAAGCACAGGACAAAAACAGTTCCTGTCCTTGGGAAAATCCCCCAGTTTTCTCATATTTAAAATAAGAGTTAGACTAAAGGCTGTCTAGACTCTATGTAGTTCTGATCCTTTATATGCATACCTGATGCCTGGCAAATATTTCTTGAAGATTATGACTCATGTGTTGGCCAGTGTGGATAGAATGAGCCAGGAAAAAACAGAAATCAGTCTTTGGGACATTAAATCAATTAAAAAGATTAAATAAGAACCCCACCCCACCCCCCCATTTTAGTCCAACTGAGGGAGCTGGAATGGCAATTAGATATACAAACTCTATGCTCAAATGAGAAAAGATTTATCTATGTTTTCTTAAAATGTTTAGCAAGTGTCTATATATAATTATCAGAAATTAGATGTATTGAGTGCCAAGCTGCCATCTCTGTGGATGGTTGATGGTTAGTATAATAAGAATCATGTTTACAATATCCTTTAATAATTCTGTCAGCAATGAGCAGAGCAGGCATTATGTGTGTTACAAATAACTCAGAAGGTTCCCATTTGAGTAGCTATATGTTAAGTGAAAAACCAATTCCTTTGCTTGATGCTGCAGAAATAGTTTTCTTATGAGACAGGGATTATGAGATTAAATCATAGAAATAGTAGGCTCTTCAAATAATAACACTGAAAAAACTCTATATTAGAAAATCATGACTTACATTTTTCTGCTGTGTATTTTACAGAGGGCCACACATAAGTTTTTAAAAATTTGGTTGGTGGAGAGTTGATTCTAGCCACAAACACATATTTACTCCATATTTCCTTAAAACAACTACAGGTAGCAATAAAAAATGGCCATCTTTATGATGATTTGTTTAAAACAACAGCATGTTATATAATACTGATACCTAATATTAAAAAAGAAGTTACTGCTTATTGGGGCACCTGGGTGGCCCAGGTGGTTGAGCATCTGACTCTTGATTTTGGTTCAGGCCATGATCCTGGGGTCATGGGATTGAGCTGTGCTGAGCCTGGAGCCTGCTTGAGATTCTCTGTCCCCACCCCGCCCCTCTCCCCTCTCAAAAATTGCTGCTTGTTAAAAACCATTTGAGGGGCGCCTGGGTGGCTCAGACGGTTAAGCGGCTGACTTCGGCTCAGGTCATGATATCGCAGTCCGTGAGTTCGAGCCCCGCGTCGGGCTCTGTGCTGACAGCTCAGAGCCCGGAGCCTGTTTCGGATTCTGTGTCTCCCTCTCTCTGATCCTCCCCCGTTCATGCTCTGTCTCTCTCTGTCTCAAAAATAAATAAACGTTAAAAAAAATTAAAAAAAATACCATTTGAAAATAGCCATAGCAAAAGTTAGGAATATAAGGCTCATGCATTCATTCAGTCACGACATTCACCATGTGCCACCAAGTGCTATGTGCTACTTAAGATGGGCCGCCTGGGGCGGAGGAAAGCCAAACAAAGTAACTTTCGGTTCTCATGGGGGTTAAATTTTAAGGGATTAGAGAGACAATAAGCAAATAAGTAAAGAAATTTGTAACCCACACCTTGAGAAAAAGCCTTAGACTAATTTTCAAGTGTGAGCCCTTGAATGCTAAGGAGAAAATAAAATAGAGCAAGGAACAAAGAGTGATGGGGAATTTTATACGAATTTGTCAAGGAAGCTATTCTGATAAGGTGACAACTGAGCAGAGACCTGAGTGAAGTGAGGAATGTGCCAGAAAAACACTGGGGAAAGAGATGGACCTAGGGGTATTTGCTAAGTGAAATACATCAGAGAAAGGCAAACACTGTAAGATTTCACTTATGTGCAGAATCTAAAAAATAAAACAAATGAACAAACAAAGCAGGAACAGACCTATGAAAACAGAGAACTAACTTCTGGTTGCCAGAGGGGAGGGGGGTAAGAGGGATGATTGAAATGGGTGAAGGGGAGTGGGAGCTATAGGCTTCCAGTTTTGGAATAAGTCACGGGAATGAAAGGTACAGCACAGGGAATACAGTCAGTCAGTGGTGTTGTAATAGCGTTGTACGGTGGCAGATGGTAGCTACAGTTGTGGAGAGCATAGCACAATGTGTAGACTTGTCCACTCACTATGTCACACACCTGAAACTAATGTAAGACTGTGTTAACTATACTTCAGTTAACAAAAATTAAAAACAAACAAACAAAAACATTGGGGAAAGATTTCTAGGCAGAGATAACAACAACCAGAATGTCTGATGAGACATTCTAAAAAGTCCAACATGAACTTGAAAAACCTAGGCTTTTTCATAAATATTGCAGGCTGTCCTGTAACTGAAGTTCTCCCTTTTCTACTAAGCTTCTTTGACTGCTCAAACCCTAGTGACCCCCTGCTCCTCTCCTCCCTCGACTTCTACAGAATTTAACTGGCGCCTAAATGCTGTTTTGTTTTGTTTTGGTGGTAGGGTGAATCTCATTTCCTCAACTGGATTGCAAACTTAAGAACAAGGATCGTACTTCATGCTATTTCTTCCACTAACTCCCCATCTCTACTCTATATGCCCGGTGTTGAACATATTTTGGAGTCTTAATATGATATTTGATTAATCAAAAATGTATATGCAAAATTTTTTGCAATTTTAAGTTTGTAATGAGAAATGTTTCCTTGTCCAGATTCCCTGGGTGTGGTATGGAATTACTATCAGGATTAATAATAATGACTATTATTTCAACTTGCAATTGTATGCACTCACACCGACATATACAAAAGCTTACTTAAAAGGAGAAAAACAACAAATGAGGAGATATATTAAAAGGCTTTATTCACAATAGAGAAATTTTACAAATATAGTTTTTAAAAATTATGTGTCAATCTATTATGTTTCCCATAACATTAGAGATTTATATAAAGTTGGATATGGCAGAATAGACTTATGTACAAATTAAAAACAATCAATGAAAAGAATGGGTACTACATATGAAGGAGTCATGACAAACATCTTTGAGTTCTGTAAATTTCCATACAACTTATATGTGTAATATTAATTGTGCACAGTATACCAAAAACATATGCAGAAACACAAAATTAAGTGCTATTTTAATTATTCACCTTTCAGGATGTGAATACATATGTAAACTTAACTGCACAGTTTTGCTGAAAATGAGAGTGTCTACCTAAGGACTTAAATTGTTTAAAATAATTAACACAAAGTACAACTTCAGATTACATCACCATAATAATCATCTCTCATCTTGTTTACGTTTTTGGTGTTTTGGGGACTTACGTTAAAAAATCCAAGTTTTGGAATTGAAAAACTTTGTTCTTGCCATTGGCAGAGCAAAAGGTAGTACAATCATCTTGCCTATTTATATCAGGATACAAAAGGTACATTATAGTGCAGCATGTACACATGACCTGATTTTAATATCCTCTCTGCTGCAGAAATGCAGATCACCTTTGTGCTCTTACAAATCAAACTGAAAATCAAAGAAAATAAATTAATCTAAGTTGCTAGTCCTAGGACATTCACGTGAGAATTATCATCTAAATACATATGGCCCAATTTTTGCAATAATCTTTCACACTTTGCTTTGAAGTCCTGGGAAGAAAGGACTCTCAGCTATCTATTCATTTCATAAAGTGAGCTGAAGATATGAGTGGAAGGAATTATTCTGGGTCACAGGAACTCATTAACATGGCAATAATGATGTACTAAAGGATCTTTTTCATTTACTAACTTTATTAATTTATTCTTTGACATAAACCAATGTACAGTACTGAAAAAAGAGCAGGTCACACAGGTGGTCCTTTCAGACAAAGGAAATCTTGAAACACTTTCAAAAGCTGAAACAGCTAAAACAATGGAGTCTGAGAGCCAATAAAATAATTAAAAAACAGTATGTTGAACCATGTGAAATTGCTGATATAGGATAGTTTTTAAACTACAAGTGCAGCAATTTCATATGGTTCAGCCTAATTCATGAGGTTGCACTGACCTATCTGACCCCTCCAGGTTGAAAATGCAGGTGCTCAGAGTCTCTGTTCCTCAGTAAATGCATCATCATTATTAGCCCTTTCATGGGAAATATGACATGGGGTGCCACCAAATTTATTCTTGGGAAAGCCACTCATATCTCCA
Source organism: Prionailurus bengalensis (assembly GCF_016509475.1). Taxonomy (NCBI): domain Eukaryota; kingdom Metazoa; phylum Chordata; class Mammalia; order Carnivora; family Felidae; genus Prionailurus; species Prionailurus bengalensis. Next base: position 107,493,301 of record NC_057349.1, read on the forward strand.
AATAATGCTTGTTCTTAAAGAAGAATCATATCATTATTTTGATCTGCGATAGGACTGTGGGGAATTAGGAATGTCCATTCCTATATATTGCTTTTAAGCTGGGATCTCTATGTTGAATTTGACCACACAAAATGTACTATATTCTTATTTGGCCTAAAAGTTTATTAGATTTTCTTCAATTGACCAAGAATAGATAGATACATTAGCAGAGCTTCTTTCAGAGTTCAATTCTGCTTTCGTAAACTGAAATGAAATAACTTACTACATTTGAGAAAGGGTCTTTTTCAAATCTGAAAAATCTGAGCCAAATGTAATGCTTTTTTTTTTTTGATAACAAGAAAAAAAAACCTTAAAGATGAAATACAAACTAAAAACCATGTGAAATACCCTTTTTTTAGAGAGACTCAATTTCTTCATATACTCAGTTAAAAGCAAAAACTAATGCACTAAAAGTTATATTGTTTCCTTTAAAAAATATAATTCCGTAATAACAGAGCTCTGCAAAACCTGAATGATCAACCCATTGTGTGGTAGGGAATGGAAGAAATTAACCAGGGCATGATCCAGAAATGACACAGGACATTTAAAGTAAAATTTGAGAACTAATTCACAAATTAGGAAACACTAATATAATTAACTAACAAAAATATACCATGGTTCCAATGAAATGAGGTCAACATGAGATGATCCTTTTGGGATGACATTCTAATTTGAATTACAATGTGAGTGAAGTATTTTAGAAGACATTCTATCAAATAATGATAGACCCGCATAAAGAAGCTGTCTGTCACAGTTATAAGATCTGTCTCTGGTGGATAGACAAACCAGATTAACATAAAATTGAAAAGGAAAAAGCTTTTTTAATATTTAATTTATTATTATGGCTTTTTGCAACATGGCAAAACATTACAGCTTAAAGCAGACATCATCTCCTCATAGAGGAGGAAAAAGTTTTGCAGTCAAATCAAAATTATAATTAAGAGGTCACTGGTATACCATTCTATTCAGTTTAATAAAAATGATACACCTTCATGAACTCCAGATTACTTAAAAAAATGTAAAAACCTATGATCCACTGACTGAATAATAAAGGATAGGATAAGGAATTTAGGTCCATCTATGCTTCTGATAATAAACCTAAAAGACTGCAAAACAATTTCAGAACTTAGAATAATCACAGACCTATTGATAAAAATTCATCATGTGCCTGAACACCAGAAAAGGAATCATTAAGGTATGCAGTGAAGGGAATGGAGCAGAGTAAAATATGAAATGTCTTTTTATTTTTCATTGACTTCAACTTCCTTTTTATTCGTAGAGAGTACAGGGAGAAGATGTGCCTCGGTATTGAAGATCCAGTGTTCCAGTGGAAGTAGATCGTCATCAGAAAATATTAAGTACAAATACCTGGAGGGAGAAACGTAAGCATATGAGACCCAAGAGACTGTGTCAGGCAGGGAAAGCAGAAACACACAGCAAAAACCACATCAATGTCTCCATTCATCTTACGGAGAATCACGGACAACAGTCAAGCACTGCAAAACCCTGAGGCAATGCCGTCACTAATGTGGAACAGAGAAGCTGCTTTGTGTTTGGGTAGTAGTGTGTGAAAACCCACAAAGCAATTCCAAGTCATCAAACTTAGGTGACGACTGGAGACACGCCTGCAATTATTGCCAGGCATGTAAGGATGGCATTCGGAAGCAGCCGTACTTGATATTATTTGAATGTGTCCATGATGAAGACATCGCCAAAGAAGATCTGACCAGGTACCTCTGCCACATACGTTTCGAACACATTTTACTTACTTTAGTGTCTCTGCCAGGAAGAAACTCTGTTGCACATCGTCATAACTCTCATGTCTGAGGTAAACATCTCTTAGGCCTGAATAGCCTCCATTCACTCTGCAGTGATTTTCCAGGGCCTACATTACAAGGAAGAGGGAAAAAGATGGTCACATTTCAATAAATTGCCACCAATTTTTATTGTGAAATTGCCAAATTCAATAAAATAAGGATTCAAGTTGAATGATGCATTGGAAGAGTTTCAGGTGACAATTTAAAAGGCCACAAAATGTAAATGCATATAAAGTATGAAAAGTTAAAGGGCACATGGACAATACATCTCACCTAATTTGAAACACTTCTACATTTAACTTTGAGACAATTTTGAGTGATTTTTGTGAGTTTGGTTCCCGACCACTACAATAAGTGAATATTGCGATTAAGTGAATCAAGTGAATTTCTTGATTTCCCAGTGCATATAAAAGTTATGTTTACCCAAAATCTATTAAGTGTGCAGTAGCATTATGTCTAAAAACAGCATATGCACCTTAATTAAAAAAATACTCTGTTGCTAAAAAATGCTAAACCTCATCTGAGTGTTCAGTGGGTTGTACTGTTTTTGCTGGTGGAGGGTCTTGCCTTCATGTGGATGGCTGCTGACTGATCAGGCTGGTGGTTGGTGAAGGCTGGGGTGGCCGTGGCAAATGCTTAGAGTAAGACAAAATGAAGACTGCCGCATCACTTGACAGTTTCTTTCGCAAATGATTTCTCTGCAGCACGCAATGCTGTTTGACAGCATTTTACCCATAGCGGAACTTCTTTCAAAATTGGAGTCAGTCCCCTGCCACTGCTCTATCAAACATGTTTATGTCATATTCTAAATCCTTTGTGGTCATTTCAACAATCTTCACCAGGAGTAGATTCTATCTCAAGAAGCTACTTTCTTTGCACATCCATAAAGAGCAACTCCTCATCTGTTCAAGTTTTATCGTGAAATTTGGCAATTTGGTCACATCTTCAGGCTCCACTTTCAATTCCAGTTCTCTTGATATTTCTATCACAAGTGCAGTTAGTTCTTCCAATGAAGTCTTGAACTCCTCAAAGTCATCCATGAGGGCCGGAACCAACTTCTTTCAAATTCCTATTAATGTTGATATTTTGACCTCTTCCATAAATGACGAATGTTCTTAATGGCATCTAGAATGGTGAATCTGTTCCAGAAGGTTTTCAATTTAGTTTGCCCAGATCCAGAGTGATCACTGTCTATGGCAGCTATGAAATTATGAAATGTATTTCTTAAATGCTTAAAGTCAAAATGTTCCTTGATCCACGACCCGCAGAATGGATGCTGTGTTAGCAGGCATGAAAACATTAATCTCATTGTCTTCCTTTTAGCTCTTGGGCTACCAGGTACACTGTCAATAAGCAGTAATATTTTGATAGGAATCTTTTTTTTCTGAGCAGTAGGTCTCAACAATGGGCTTGAAATATTCAGTAGACCATTCTGTAAACAGATGAGCTATTATCCAGGCTTTGCTGTTCCATTTTAGAGCGCCAGAGTAGATTTAGCCTAATTCTTAAGGGCCCTAGGATTTTTGAAATGATAAGTGAGCACTGGCTTCAATTTCAAGTTACCAGTTGCATTAGCCCCTAACAAAAGAGTCAGCCTGTCCTTTGAAGTTTTGAAGCCAGGCTTCTTCTCCTCTCCAGCTATGAAAGTCTTAGTGGGCATCTTCTTTCAATAGAAGGCTGTTTCATCTACATTAAAAATCTGTTGTGTAGTGTAGTCACCTTCATTAATGATCTGGGCTGGATCTGCTGGAGAACTTGCTGCAGTTTCTACATCAGCACCCGCTGCCTCACCTTGTCCTTTGATGTTATGGAGATAGCTTCTTTCCTTAAATCTCATGAACCAACCTCTGCCAGCTCCCATCTCTTCTTCTGCAGATTCCTCACCTCTCTCAGCCTTCACATAATTGAGGAGAGTTAGGACCTTGCTCTGGATTAGGCTTTGGCTTAAGGGAATGTTGTGGCTGGTTTGATCTTCTATCCAGACCACTAAACTTTCTCCCTATTAGCATTGCACTGTCTTATCATCCATGTGTTCACTGAAGTAGCACTTTTAATTTCCTTCAAGAACTTTTCCTTTGCACTCACAATGTGGCTGTTTGGCATGAGAAGCCTTCCTCATTAAACCTAATCATTTCTAGCTTTTGATTTAAATCGAAAGATATGTGACTCTTCCTTTCATCTGAACACTTAGAGGCCTTTATAGGGCTATTAATTGGCCTAATTCCAGTATTGTCATATCTCAGGAAAGAGGGAGGCCCCAGGAGGGGGAGAGAGTTGGGGGACGGCTAGTTGGTGGAGCAATCAGAACACGTAACATTTATCGATAAAGTTCTGTCTTATAAAGGAGCAGTTTGTAGCATGCCAAAACAATTACAACAATAACATCAAAGATCACTGATTACACATTCACCATAATAAATGTAACAATGAAAAAGTTGTAAATATTGTGAGAATTACAAAAATGTGACACAGAGACATAAAGCAAGCAGCAAATATTGTTGGGAAAATGGCACCAATTAGACTTGGTTGACACAGGTAGCCACAAACCTTCAATTTGTAAAAAAACAAAAACAAAAACAAAAACACAATATCCACACGGCACAATAAAGCAATGCACAATAAAATGAGGTACGCTTTTAGTTGTACTTGGTCCCTATGCCTAATTTTCTCTGGCTCTTATAGAAAAAGTTTGCTGACCCCTGACCTAGAGAGACTGTTATTGTCAATTGGGATTATAAACCCAAAAACTTAGAACATATACTGGACCAAAAACAGCTGCTACTACTACACTCAAAACATCTTATTTTATAAAAACTGATTGCAGAGTACTAATTAGTGACATTGGTAACAGATATAAAAGAAGAAAATGCAAAGCAGTGAAAAAATGTGGCTGATATCTACTTCTAAAAAAAGTGGGTTTTTGTTGTTGTTGTTGTTGTTGTTGTTTTTGTTTTGCTCTGGGATGGAAGAAAATAGGATGAGTCCATTTCTTAACTGTCTAGAGAGAAATGATGCTACATTTCTGAAGTTCTCTGACTATAACGAGTATTTGGAAAAGAGATGGGTTGGGCAGTGTGGAAATGAAAATTTAGGTAACAACCTAACACAATTTGCAGGCTACATGAATAAAGAAAATACTTCATGATTTGGTACTTTTTAAAAGCCACTGGGAAAATAAGATCAACTTAAAAAAATGCTTTGATTATATTCTCTGTTGCAGACAAACAAACCAAGCAGGGAAAGCCTGTGGAAAGGAACTTTCAGGTCCTAATATTTTTTTCCTTCCTTCCTTTTTTGACAGAAGTTCTTTTTGATTAAAAAGTCAAATACCAGATACACTGGAGTAGACCAGAGATTATTTGTAAAAAAGAAAAAAAAAACAGGATTTGGAAGAAATGGAGAAGCTTGTTATGGAACATAATTAAACCCTACTTCCAGACATTTCCTAAAAAAGATTTTAACAATGAAACTTTTTTCCCCCCTTGAAGTTCTTTGGTGATAAGCTAATGAGAGGACCAGGCATGATCAACTGCCACTCCTCTCTCCCATGGAAATTTCTGTTAAGTTCCCTCTTTCATTATAGGAAAAGAGTCGTTCTGTGGGGTAGACAATGCCCAATCTTTTTTCTTCTTTTCAGTTCACCCCCATTCTTCTTCTCTCTCTGTCCTAATGTGGTGAGCCGTAGTGGTCCAGAACACATTCTAAAATCTTAGAAGAGGGGGCCAAATCCCAGCCCTAGACTCCCTGTGACCTCAGACGTTTCTGGACCTAGGCAGTGTCCCTTTGCTCAACATGGGGCTGTCATGATAATAAAACAAGATGAAGACACGCTTACCATAGTGACAGGGACCTTTCAGAGGCTTTTGGCAAATTAAAGAGAAAAAAAAAGGGAACTGCCACAGGCTTTTTTTTTTTTTTTTTAACTTTCAAAAAATGAAAAACCTTTCTGTCAAGTCTAAACTTTGAAACTTTAGGAATATGGAGCCTCCTGGGCACCCATAACAGGCCCTGGTTTCACAGTAACTCAACAGTGGAAGTAGTCACGTATTTATGCTGCACAGTCTGATTAGAACATCATTTTACTACAATCTGTTCTTGGGACTCTCAGACTCTAGGCATAGGGGTCACCTCGATTTTATGTAAATGGTTACATTATTAGTGACCCTATGTGGCTGGGATGTGCTAATAGCAGAGAATAGAAAATAGGAAAATGTTTACAGTTACTGGAAGTCTAAACAAAGGATGAAGTACAACCCAGACACCAAGTAACTGTACCTTTTTAGGGGTAAGATAGGTAAGAGAATAGGGAGCAGCATGAGTTAAAATCCTAAGTCAGAAAGATAAAGAAAAGCATTCTCTTATCTTTAGGTTAAACAGGTTAGATAAACAGCTGATCCATGGAGATTTCCTAGAGTGGATCCCAGGCAACAATGCTAATAATAAACCTGAATGGTTGAGTTTGGAACCTAGCAAAACAGACATATCAGAGAGTCTGGAAACAGGGTTCCAGCCTGAGAAGGGACAAGAAGGGACTGAGAAGACAATATGGAAAAGGTCTGACTTAGGAGACCAGAAAAAAATGTCTGTGCGTAAAAAGAAGAAATTTAAAATCCCTATATAAGGCTTATCTGCTATGGGACCAGAGGAGACCTCATATAATTTATACATACCTATAATTATAGATGTTGTCAAATCTATATTTACCAACACATATGTGAATGTATATGTATAATTTGTAGTAGACCTTTATCAGAATATTATACCAACTTAACTGGGAGGAATTTAATAAAGTTTTCATGACATTATTGAGAAAAAGCAAAAGAACTATCAGTAAATGTTATTTCTGCTACGTAGATTCACAAATGCATGAATATCTGGTATTAATGGATTGTTGGTAATTTACGGAGAAGCTTCTAGTGCTGTATGCTGGATTATATAATCTCATATCTTGTTCGACATTATTATTGTGTTTGGCATTACCATTCAGGAATTTGGTTAAGACATGGAAAGCAGGTTTAATGAGTGTATCAGTGAAAGAAGGCTGGAAAGGGAGAATTTCATTAGAAGACAGCAGGGCTGACAAATACTTTACAAATAGCAAGTATGGGTGAAAACAGATATGGAACAAAAGAACCGTCACAACAGTGGCTATGTAGTAGCTAATACCATTTGACCACAATTTCAGTGTAAGCCAGGAATTTTACAATCTACTAAAAGAACAAGGTGGGCCATAGGCTGTGGGAGATGATACTCAGAAGAGAGGTTATTGATTCGCACAGCTCCAGCCCTGAAAGGCACATGTCATGAGGACGCAAATGGAGGGAAGTGTTGGGTGGGGAAGGAACAGGTGGCAGAACCTGTTTTCAGATAAATGAGGAGCTAAAATGTAGAAGAGAGAAGGGATTTTTCCTCAGGACCCCCAGAACACAAAACACTGTAAATTCTGCTTTCAAAAAGTAACTTTCTAACACTTTCAAACATTAAAAAATTGGAATGAATTACTTTATTAGTACCATATTCCTTTTGCTACAAAGTCCTTGGATTGATGAGGAATATCCATTTGGCAAAGACGAAGACACATCCTTTCTTTGAGTGGAAGGCTAGATAGACTAGGTTATTTTGAAGGTATACTCCTATGTTTTAGTTTGGCTTCCCCTAAAAACAGAGCATGAGACAGGGTTGGATGCAAGAAGTTTTTAGGTGGTGAATGGGAAAAGTGAACGGAGCAAGGGAGAATAGCCAGTGAAATATGTTGACTAGGTTACAGCTGTGGGCTGCAAGGGCTCCGTCCCACTGGAAACCATCTGAGGAACCATGCAGAAGGAATCTCAGAGTTATTCTTCAAAGAGGGAAGACTGACATAGTTGTCCATCAACTCTGAAGCCTCACTGCTTCAGAGTTGTCCCTGGAGACTTTAACTCTCCCGCTTCCCAGACCACAGCCTGGGAGGAAGCCCAGAGTCAGAGCAGCTGAGAAACACCAGGGAGCCCACAGTGATACTGCCCACTGCAGCTGCAGCTGAAACAAAGGAGGGCTGGGGGGTGTGACACAAGGGAAAAAAGTACCGCCACACGATCTAAGTCTATGATTTGTGCTTTACAAAAGGCAAGTGTCCCAGCACTCCTCTGTCCCCACTACACCTCAAGTTCTAGCAGAAGCACTAGTGGCAAAAAACAAGGGTGGGGTTGGGGGTACATCTGTTTTGTGGCACAGGGAAGTGATCTTTATTTTTTTTATTAAAAACATTTTTTTAATGTTTACTTTTGAGAGAGAGAGAGAGAGAGAGAGAGAGAGAGAGAGCGCGCGCGCATGTGCGCGCGTGCAAGTTGGGGAGGGGCAGAGAGAGGAGACACAGAATCCCAAGCAGGCTCCAGGCTCTGAGCTGTCAGCACAGAGCCTGACGCGGGGCTTAAACCCACAAACCGTGAGATCATGACCTGAGCCGAAGCTGGACACTTAACCAACTGAACCACCCAGGAGTCCTGGCAGAGGGAAACAATCTTACATCATACGCTATGCTAAAATTTGACAACAGACAAAAATCCTAACATCTGAAACCAATTTATTACCCCACAAACACACACACGCCCCTGAAGAACCAAGCAAACCAAAGCTCTTCGACCACATGACAATAGTGGTTTACTTATTTCTGTTTTTATATCAGTCCCTGGCCATATGCTTTTCACACTTTGCCATCTCTAAAATTGGCATGTCATAATTTAATTGGTAGTGTTTTATTCTCTTAGTGGTACATAAAATCACACTGTTATCAAATACCCTTATCAATTAGGGTGTTTTACATTTAATGAGATATATCCATTTAAACTGATATTCACAAGGTGACTCTTAGCCTTAATTCTTTTGCTGGAGTGTTGAAAACCAAAATCATTTCCTATCACCAAAGTTTACACGAACCTCCATTTTTATACAGTTTTTCAGAGGGAAAACAACACACATTTAAAGAAACTGGAACTACTACTGGCTAAACATTAACGAGAAAACTTTGCAAGAAAAAAAAAGAAAAAAAGGGACCTAAAGAATCATTATTACTTAAAATGATTAATGACCAGTGATAAGACATATTCTACACGGAGTGGGTAAAAAGCAATATTCATCAATGGCTTCCTAAGATATTAGTTAACGATTTACACAAAGGCAATATATTCATTTTAGATTTCCTGAGAGAAGTTCTTTTATTTTTTTAAAGTCTGTTTGTTTGTTTGTTATATATAGAGAAAGAGAATGGGAGAGAGGCAGAGAGAGAGAGAGAGAATCCCAAGCAGGCACCCTGCTGTCAGCACAGAGCCCAACAGGGGGCTTGATCTCATAAACCGTGAGGTCATGACCTGAGTCAAAATCAAGAGTTAAGCACTTACCCGACTGAGCCACCCAGGTGCCCTGACAGAAGTTATTTCTGATGGTCAGTTTTTAAAGACAGCTAACTTTGTAACAGAGTGTTAAAGAGTAAGTGAGTGTAACTCAAGCTTTGGCTTGCTCTTATTGCCTGGGTGCCCCATCACAACTCCTTCCAGAATAACAGCTCTTAAAATTAGACACCATTTGATGCATGTTCTGGAGGCAACGTCCGTGGGCACCGGCACACAGTGTTCACCAGATTAGTTTAGGAAGATGATATGCCATATTCGGCAGGAGAGACCCAAGGGGTGACAAAGACAATTAAAATAGTGTATTGGACAGATGGAAAGTCTATATAAGCCTGAGATCAGTGAATGAATACTATTGCACAAAGTAGTTCTATAGGTTCTTTCTAAAAGTTAGATCTAAGTAGTTAATTTATTCTGTGAAAGAATTTCAATCTAAAATGGAACTGGAAGGTAGAAAATGGAAAATCTTATGCATGTGCCCTCGGGAAAACAAAACTTGAGGACAGAGAGACTGATTTCCTACATATGCTGGATTTATAGAAAACTGATAATATTGGAATGACAGGGAGTTGGTCAGGGGGTGCCTTATATCAACTTTGGGAAGTTTTACTTATGGTTTTCAGAGGAATGAACATGAAATGACACAGGCCTGGCTGGTCTCACAGAAGAGCTCCATTGAGCTGTATTTGTAGGACTGGACTGGTTTTGTCTGCTCAGGGAATTTTCAAAGCTGGTCTCCATTTGTTTTTTGCTTGAATAGACTCTAACTGAATTCTTTCTTCTTTACATTCCCTGTCCATAAATACAGCCTACTTCAAACCCTCAACTGACTCACCTGTAGCTTGCTACATTCTGTGTGTCCTGAATTGCAATTCCTCTGCTCTTCTGGAATCAACTTTTTTTTTTAATATAATTTTGAGTTTGCCTCAATTTACCTCTTTATTTAGGTTGGAACTCTAAGTACAAGCATATATTTTCATTTCAATGCCCAAAGACTAACAACAACAACAACAATAACAACAAACCACAGAGCGGCTTCTTTAAACAGACAACAGGCAGGGGTGATTTTCCCCAAGTTGTCAACAAGTCCTTGTGGAATTAAATGATCATCATTTCTATGGCTGTGGGAACTTAATTTCATAATATGCCTTTCTACATACTTCCTTCAATCTCACAATTCGTATATTAATATCATTGTCACATGAAGCAAAGCCAGGGATATAGGATGACAACTGACAACACTCATTCCTAAGTTGGGAAAAAGTCTGATTAAAGCTTTCAAAACCATAGGAAAGTTGATATGCTAGATTGATAGAAATCATTGAACATTTTTCCTGAGACATTTATGAACAAGAAATATCAGCAGATTAAAATATCACCTCTACCGCTTCCCAGGCCCATTTCCTGTACTTTGGATCATGAGTCAGTCGCCACATGTACATGTAAGTCTCAACAACCTCTGGTCGCAGGATGTAGTATTTTTCATTTTGCCTTGTAGCAATGGCTTCAACACCACCATCGAATCTGAAAGCTTCTGGTCCCAGCTTCATAACTAAAGAGTATGCACGGTGACAAGGGTTATTGCCTTGGACACTGCTTAGTTCTATAACTTAAATGAAACTAGAAAGTACTTTACAACATTCAAGAGATATGCCAAAACAATCATTTTAAGAAATGGTTATACCATAAGAGACTCCTAAGGACTGAGAACAAATTAAGGGTAGGTGGGGGTGGGGGAGAGGGGAAAGTGGGTGATGGGCAGGAGGGAGGGCACTTATTGGGATGAGCACTAGGTGTTGTATGGAAACCAATTTGACAATAAATTATATTTAAAAAAAAGAAAAATAGAAATGGTTATAAACATCACATAATAAATAATGTTCAAAATAATAATGTCTCAACTTTGAGAATATAGTCATCTAAGAGTCCTTTTTAGAAAATGGCAATGATCTTTTATTTTCTTTCATTTAACCATCATTTACTGAGTGCCCCCCAGGTAAATACAAGGCACTACAACACCCTTATTAGTTAGCTGGAAAACTAATTCTAAGTCATTATGTCATAAATTATGTTAATCTTTGTGCTTCAAACTCCTATTTCATAAGAAGGGACCCAGACTCTATTTCATAGAGACACTGAGAAGATTAATAATGGTTTATAAAATACTAAATTTCTTTTGCACTTGGGATAGAGAGTCTTACCCAATGTAATTTGCTTAAAGCAGGGTCAATAAATGAGACTGGCTTAACCCTTTACGGCCTCCAATTTTGTTCCCTAGTAAACTAAGAGTAGATATTTTTATGTAGAAAGCAGTACTTCCTAAAGTAAAAAATATAAATTCCTTTAAAATATTAATCATGAGCTTCCTATTTCATGAGGCACAGTGGATATTCTTTTGATGGCAGCAATGTCAATGTTCCTTAGGAATGAAATAAAAGCATGTGGGAATAGATAGAAAATGAAGAGTAACATGTACTCACATGTGCGATTGTAAGATTCATAACAGGTCCGGGCAATTTCAGCCCCGAGTTGAAGGTAGTGTTGGGTCAGGCCTGTGGGAGCATCGTCCGCCCCGAGTGCAAACATGCCTCCAGCAAAGCAGGTCAGGTGGCCCATCTTGTGTTCCAGGAGGCCCCCTTTCCACTCCGCGATGTAAGTCAGTCCCCTACTAGACTTGCGGATCAAGTGAGTCTCAATTGCCTGAAAATAGTAATTATTTTCAACATTTTTAAATCTCCTCTCAAATTTATACTAAAAACACTCTCAAGACTAAGAGAGAAAAAGGATATAACCTCACTCACGGTTTGAGTTTGTTATAAATCTGATTCAACCTGAAATTTTATGCTCTTGCTTTCTGTATCTTCTTCTAGTATATGCCTTATTAGTTTGGTTAGTTAGAATTATCACTGTTGGGCCAGTCCAGTTGGTTTTGCCTGAGTCCATGATCAAACACTTTTAGTCCTCATACAACAAAAATGGTCTGCTTATCAATGATAGGCCACTGGTGTAGACGTAATGCTTAATGCATTTCCATTTTCACAATGAAGAAACAGCACAAAGCACAGGCCCTACTGTGGATGAAGAACAGAGCGTATCTGTATATAAAATCAGGCTGGTGGTATTACCCTTCCTTTTGCTTTCTTAGGCTCAGAGAGTGGCAAAACTGAGTGGGAAAGATGTGCTGTTCTTGAATCAGTTTGCTTGGCCTCAAAATTCCAGCTCTGACATTTACTATCTGTGAATTTTGTGGGTAATTTGCTTACTGTATCCCCAAATCTCAGTATCCTTATCCATAAAAGGAGAATAAGTAGTATTTACTGAGAAAATTAAGCAACATTTAGTTTATGAAGCAGTCAGTACTGTCTCTAGCACTTGATAAAGTTCATTTATCATCCTCATTCACATCTCCATTGTGGTAACATTTGAATTAAATTCCTCCCTAATAATTCTATTAAAAAAGCACATTCGTGTACAATGGAAAACAAAAAAGACACATGAAAAAATGCTCATCATCACTTACCATCAAGTAAATGCCAATGAAAACCATGATGAAATACCACCTCACACCTGTCAGAATGGCTAAGCTCAACAACACAAGAAACAACAGGTGTTGGTGAGGATGTGGAGAAAAAGGAACACTCACACACTGTTGGTGGGAATGCAAACTGGGGCAGCTGTGATGGAAAATAGTATGAGGTTTCTCAGGTAATAATGGAACTATCATACGATCCAGCAATCACACTACTAGGTATTTATCCAAAGAATACAAGAACATTGATTCAAAGGGATACATGCACCCCTATGTTTATAGAAGCATTATTTACAATAGCCAAGATATGGAAGCAGCCCAAGTGTCCATCGATTGGTGAATGGATAAAGAAGATGTGGCAATAATAAAATATTATTTAGCCACAAAAACAAATGAAATCTTGCCATTTGCAATGACATGGATGGAGCTAGAGAGTATAATGCTAAGCGAAATAAGTCAGTCAGGGAAAGACAAATACCAGAGGTGATATCACTCATATGTGGAATTTAAGAAACAAAATAAATACAGGGAAAAATAGACAAATCACGAAACAAAGTCTTAATTATAGAGAACAAACTGATGGTTACCAGAGGGGAGGGATGGTTACCAGAGGGGGGAGATGGGTGAAATAGGTGATGGGGATGGAGGGCACTTATTGTGAAGAGCACAAGGTGATATATGGAAGTGTTGAATTATTATAATGTACACCTGAAACAAATATAACACTGTGTGTTAACTAACTGGAATTAAAATAAAACTTAAGAAAAGGAATAAAGATCTGTAAATTGGGGGGAAATGATGTTTACAAATATGATCTGTAAAATATCTCTTATTTCTGCTGCAGGATTGTTGATATTCTTTTCAAATAGATAAGCCTTTCAAATAAGCCTTATATTCTAAAAAGCAAAAATGAAATATAACTGTTTGAAATCACTAACTTCCAACTACTGTAACAGGAAATGTGTTTTTTTTTTCCCCTTTCAATTACTTCATAGAAGAAAAAGAGCTAAGACTATGTCTATACCTGTTACACTATTATATAAAAAAAAAGAGAGTTTTTTAGGAAGCACATTTGGGAACAGTACACACAGATGAAACTTGAGATTGATAAGAATGAATGAAAGTGAATATACAGACAGATAAAACCTTTCCTATTTTTATTGGAAATAAATACATGAAACCAAGATGGTAAGAAATAAATGAACATAGTACTGTGCTCATTAACTGTGGTTAGCTAGTTTTATTGATGGTCTAGTTATATTAACATTCATTCTTATTCATGCAACTGAACATCTTAACTATTTACACTTCTTATAGCACAAATTACAGTAAAGGTCTTAAAGCAGATATTTGTTCATCACCCAAGAAATTATTCTTTCTACATGGCAAAAGTTATAGCTTTGGATCATGGATTAGTGAAACATTATTACCCTGTTACAGATCCTGAATAAAGTACTATATTCTTTTTTTTTGGCATGGTTTCTGACCAAGCTGCTACCTCTTAAATAAACTACAATGAAGTTCCAAGACTTTTGAAGCAATGTTTGTGTGACAGTGGGTAAATGTAAATAAATATAAAAGAGGAAAAAACAGTCTTTAGTGGCTCTAAAAAAAAGTGTCAAATCTACAGAGAATTGCTTAGGAAAAAAGAATATTACATATGTTGTGATTTCAGCCTTCCATATTTGAAAAGAATTAGTGTGATGAAACCTTTAGAAACTTAAATGTCTAACACATCATCAGCCCAGCTACCATTCATTCTAATGGACCTCTGGAAGAATGAACATCCACCACTGTGCATTCTTAGTGTGGTCTCTAGAGAAGAACTTAACAGCCAGCTGAAAGCACAAAGTATTTTGTTATTAAAACAACCAAAGAAAACAGACCATGCTGGGATTCAGTGCTTTCCAAAATCCACTTGAGGCTAAAATCGAAGAACTATATCCGCAGTAACTCAACTGTCCAGAACAATAACGTAAAGGACTCTCTCCTTAATAATAACGCTTTTTTAAACTACAGTTTAGCAGAAAGAAACTTTGCTATATGAGACATGGTTACTTCTCAAAATCAGAAATGTAATTGTTCTAGCTTTGCTTTCTATGTTGAAAATACAATGAATTGGAAATGTTTTTACTATTAAGAGAAACAGGAAACACTTTACTTCATTTGTTCTTAATGGATTTTCCTGTCCATGGTTTGTCTAAATACAATATATTAAAAACTGTGTGGGTATAGTCTAGAAACTCGGGGAAAATATTTCAAAGAACATTTTAAAGTTACCTTTCAAGATCTTAGGGGGCCTTTTTAAGATTAGAATAATTAAAATATCTGCCAGGATAACAAGAAAAAAAAATGACACACTGGAAACTATACGGTATGGAGAAGAATTCCCTAGCTTAAAACCTGAAACCTCATAGGAATGATGAGAAACAAACCTGGAAGAGGCCATGTGAACCATATCCTACTTTGCTTTTTATGTTCATCATGCCCCTTAATTAAAAGTGTGCTAAACAAAAGCCAATGTACTAAGGCATTCTGGTTCCTGTATGTTCAGGCAGTAAAGAGTCATATCTGCTGTACTTAGAGATGCTTCTTATTGATCTTGGGAGGGAACCACAGTAATATTGAATCTGGACAACCAGAGCAAAGTAAGTTGCATTTATATTTCAATGAATAAATTGGACTATGTCTAAATTACCCAGACCTCCTTCTCAGGGAGACTAATTTTAGAACAGTGGCTACATTATTGGAATTATAAACTTCCACTTTTCTCCCCTATGAATTAATATTCTTGATTATAAAAAAGTTTCTGAAGAGTCAATAAAAAAGTCATTTTTCTGAGGATTTAGCCATAAGTTTATAACACTGAGATGACTTGATAATAATTAATATTAAGAAAATGGGTTACCACATAAAATACTTATCAATCACAAATGTACTGAGTTCTGCTAAAAAACTTTGTTCCTGAAAAGTTGGGTATGAGTTCAAGCATTTTATATAAAACAATATTCTTCTTTTAAAGCTTTTTATACTTTCAAATTTTATTTTCAGTTTTGACTGAAGCTTACATTTGCTTGAGGCTTCGTTCACTCTTACACTGGCTACCTCCTATAGACTTTGCAGAGCAGTTTCGAACTTAACTAACTTACTGCACATACTTAAATGTACTATGGAAATTCTTTTTCACAAATAAATCCATAGTGGTGAGGTAAAAAGAGACATGTGTTGACACAAATTTTAGTTTGACTTTTGGTTCCACAATCAACCTTTTCCAAGGTTCAGTTCTCTTATCTGTAAAACCAGGTAAATAATATCTAAACTACTGTGAGGAAACAAACAAATCCTTCATTTAAAGTATCTGCCTAGGGGCGCCTGGGTGGCTTGGTCAGTTAAGCATCCGACTTCAGCTCAGGTCATGATCTCATGGTCCGTGAGTTCGAGCCCTGCGTCGGGCTCTGTGCTGACCGCTCAGAGCCTGGAGCCTGTTTCAGATTCTGTGTCTCCCTCTCTCTCTGCCCCTCCCCTGTTCATGCTGTCTCTGTCTCAAAAATAAATAAACGATAAAAAAAAATTTAAAGTATCTGCCTAACATACTACTTAGCACACAGTAGGCATTTCAACAAATATTTTTTCCCTCTCATTGCTCCTCCATTACAAGGATCATAGGAAACTATTAATTAGTTCGGATTTTTATATGAGAGTGCTCTGGAGATAAGTTTATTTGAAATGGAAGTAGCCATTAGGGATGCTGTAATCATGGGAAATTTTATTTTTTCTTTCTTTTTTAATGTGTATTTATTTATTTTGATAAAGAGAGAGACAGAGACAGAGACAGAGAGAATCCCAAACAGACTGCACTGCCAGCGTGGAGCCTGATGCAGGACTTGATCTCACGAGATCTGTACCCAAGCCCAAATCAAGAATTGGACACTTAACCGACTTAGCCACCCAGACACTCCTTGGGCAATTTTAACTTTGTCAATTTTCAGAATACAATTTAGGATTTATTCCTCCTCATGATTTTGTGACTCATGCAAAATAAAACACTTTCAACTGCCCCATTAGAATGAAACCCAAGTGTGATTACTATTGTTATATTAGCAGACACTGAACTCAGCCTAACTGGAAATACTTTGTAATTCACTCATGTGGTATTCCATTTCCCATTAAATGCTGATTAATATGCAAGTTGTAAGTTATTTTAGTGGCAAAGATGATTTAAATATTGGGCTTACCTGAACAGCATCAAAATACATCTTCTTAGCTTCTAGATCTGTCTTGTCAGACATTAACCACGCCTTTAGCAAATATTCATAAAAGCTGTCTCCGAGTCCTCCAACTGATACATGATCTGCAAAGAGAGGAAAATGAATTTTAGAGTGATTCAGGCTTTAACTCAGATAATGCAGCAAAATCACATTAGTAACTAGGATGCAAAAGCCTACGTCAACTGCAACTTGATGTTACATTTAAATTCCAACAAATCTCTTGTTTTCAGAAAGATATTCTGAACCGAGCAGATGTGCTGTTAACTAATGTGATATACTCTAAATAATTACCAGGGTAGTTTTGTAAACATGAAGATAAAAAATACATAATCAACCTCAATTCCTAAAATCTGTTTTTCTAGTTAAAACTACCAAATTAAAATGTTTCATGGTATATATTCAAATAAATTTTTAATTGCTTTAGCTTTCACTAACATAACTAAAGTATGTCAAATACTATGAGTATTAACAAATCTTAAAAAGGACTGGCATGTGATAAAATGAAGCTCCTCAGACTCTTTGATGATGATGATGGTGATGATGATGATGATGATTAAAGTTTCTAGTGTTTTCAACCTATAAGGTCAAAATCCTTTGAGGGAGGCCAGTAACAAAGAAGACAGGGCAGGAGATGTTCTTCCTAACACTCCATTCCTACAATCCTTCCCTACTGCCACTTATTATGCCACATCTACTACATGTAGTACCACAATTTTGCAACTTATAGGGTAAGTATCCTCATTAAAAGTGAAAAAAATTAAGGCTTAGTGAGGCTAAATGAGATTGCATCACTGGTAAGTGCCATCTGACTCCACAGCCCATGCACGGTCTCGCACTTGGAACGTCTTGCTCTCTACCTTGTGACACTGAATGTATTCTTTTGCCTACTGCTTGAATTAATACTTTAATTTTTCAAGCATATCTACCAACAAAAACAGAGACATAATCTATTTGAAATATCATTTCTAGAATTCATAGAGAATTTGAGCACTAATAAAACAGCCTTATTTTGGAAATACGCATTTTAAGTTTCATAACTCACACCTAGTTTTACATAACTATTTAAAAAAATGTTTTTAAATGTTTATTTCTGAGTGAGAGAGAGAGAGAGAGACAGAGACAGACGAGAGTGGGGGAGGGGCAGAGAGAGAGGGAGACACAGAATCCGAAGCAGGCTCCAGGCTCCGAGCTATCAGTACAGAGCTCAGCGCAGGGCTTAAACTCACAAACCATAAGATCAAGACCCGAGCCAAAGTTGGATGCTTAATCGACTGAGCCACTCAGGCACCCCAACATAACTATTTTTTAAAATAAGACCTTTGTGTTGACTTTGTCATATAAAAGTGAACCCGTTTTTACACAGCTAACAAGACAATTTTCTCCTAACACCTACCTGACAACTCCACTTGGAGGCTTATGTGGGGACAGGATTAAACAGGTTAAAACTGAATTTATTCTCTTGTCCTTCTCAACCTTACCTTCTGCTGTTGGTGCCTGTCTCACTAACATGGCACCATCATCCTCCCAACTGTGTAAGTTAGACATCAGAGTCATTCTTCACTTCTCTCTCTCTTCCCTATATCCAGTGAGCTACGGAACTCTACTAATTTCACCTCTTATATATTTCCTGAATCCATCCACTCCTCTGTCCTCACCAATATGATCCTGGATGAAGCTACCAATAGCCCCTGCTTCCAAGGCTTCAGTGCCCAATTATTTGGCCTTTTTACTCCGATAGCATGCAGCTGTTTACATTTAAATTAATTAAAAGAAAATAAAATAATTCAGTTCCTCAGCCATACTCGTGCCCAACAGCTACATGTGGTCCTTGGTTACTGTACTGCACAGGAAAGATACAGAACATTTCCATCATCACACCGAGTTCTAATGGTAGTGCCACTCCAAACTATTCCCCCATCAATACCAGAATAACCCTTTTGACATGTGAACTGGATCATCCCTAATTGGAAGCTTTCAATGGCAAAGACTCAAATCCTGGGTGTTCGGAGACTGAGAGGCCCTGCGTGGTCTCCATCTTCCCCATATTACCATCAATTCTGCTCTGATTGCTTTCTATCCTCTTGCCATATGGCTCTTCTTTTGTTCCCTTGAAACCAGCAGGCTCTACTGCAGGAATTCTAAAGGCGTTGTTCTCTGGGCCTGATGTGCATTCCCTGACTCCTTTCCCTTTCAGTAGTAACTCTTACTCATATTTCATGTCTAGGATCAAATGTTGCTTCCTCAAAGATGCTTACTTTCCCTGACCCTCACTCATTGGGTTCCCTCACTATACACTTTTTGATAACACGTGTTTACTACACTTGGCAATTTCAAAAGATGGTGGAATTTCTTCTCTGTCTTCTCTACAAGATCATGATCCAGGAGGACAGGGACTAGATCTACCATGTTGCCTGGTCCATAATCAGCCCCTGAAAGTAGCTTGCATATAGCAGGTACTCAGTAAACAATTGAGGAACAAAGCAAAATTCTTGTAAGGACTATACCCAATCAGGGCTATATTTGTAAGTAGTGAAATATGTGATTTTTATTATTGTAAGAATGTCCAGATTTACAGTTTTAATTCTGATGTAAAATTAGTGTTTTTACAATTGTAAGGCAGATTCTTGAAACAGCAGTGTTTGAAG
Source organism: Prionailurus bengalensis (assembly GCF_016509475.1). Lineage (NCBI taxonomy): Eukaryota > Metazoa > Chordata > Mammalia > Carnivora > Felidae > Prionailurus > Prionailurus bengalensis. The sequence continues at coordinate 107,512,984 of NC_057349.1, forward strand.
TGACCTTTGCAATTTCCTAAATAAATTACCACAGAAACCTCTGACATTTACAAACTAAATACACTAAGTACTATCTCATCAATAACAAGCCCTGTTGTTATAAACATGATTGCAGGAGACAAATGCAAGTGATGCATGGTAAAGAAAATCACTGTCTGGTTACTGTCAAAATAACAAGGTCTAGATGAAGTAATAGGAAATGATGGCCATGATCCAGACATGCCCTTCAGAGTTCAAGCACTGAGAGTTGAAAGCTAACAGCCAGAAGCAGCTTCATTTTCTTCCCCCTCGGGTTATGATTCTATAATGGACGGAAGAAGAAGTTTGGGCATTTGATGATTTTTAAAAAAGGAAAAAGGGTTACATAACAATATATTTGCTTTAATTAATTTTGGTAAACACCAGATCATTTTCTATATTTTTATTTCTTGCCTATAGGTTTTTCATATTTGGAAAGAATCAAAATAAAGGAACATAGAGGAGAAACAAGAGCAAGCTTTTTTGATAACTTAGAATATCACTCACTAAGTTTCCCCCAGTCTGGAGGACTGTTTGTGTTGGCAACAGAATTCTGTGTAAATATTTAGTGGGTGTGGGACAGAACATGCTCGATTTTATCAGCAGGAAGGGACCGCCCACTTCTAGAAAGAACATATATGGTATTTTTATTCCCAAATGTTCTAAACGTAATGTGTACTACGGTCACTCAAATATTATGCTCTTCTCTATGGAAGGCAATTTACTCTTTCCTTCCTGAGAGGAATAGGTCCCATAAAAGGATTCATAATACTTAAAGAGATAAAACGAGTAGCAAAAGAATCAAGACAAAAAGGATTAAATACTCAGTATCTTTAATGTTTAATAATTTGTACACTTCATCTGAATCTGAACTTCTCAAAGCATTCCCCCAATGATGGAAGTGACACTATATGCATATTAATCAAGAGAGAACGATAATTTTCCGTCTATAGACACAGAGTCCCAACAGTTGCAAGATCTCTTTGTATTATCAGTGACCAGGACCTGATGCTGTCTCTCAGCCACAACTGAGGAGCAGGGGCAACTGTTAAAGGAGAATAAATAGAACCATTATTAAAAGCAGAGACAGAAAGACAGACTGGATACACAGTTCATGAGGATTCACAAAATTCAAGTAAGCAAACACCTACTAGGTGCAAGATATAGTGTGGTGGGCTAACAAACATCACTAAGGCAAAGTCACTGGCCTCAAAAGTTCTGGGTCCCTAGGAACAGGGATGTATACAAATCATTTTGAAAAAGACAATGATAGGAAAGCACTCAAAGTGTTGGGGCAGGGGAAGAAGATGGCGAGTAGAAGGCAAGTGGGTGCTAACAAATAACAACCAGGGTCTTGAAGAAGAAGGTCCCCCAGAAGAAAGGGCAATTGAGCTGGATGTTGGCAAAGTCAGAAGAGAGGTAAAAGGGCCGAGGAAACAGCACAAACCAGGACCTGGATATGCCCAAGCAGGCCTTGATTAAAGAATGAAAAAAACAAATGGGTCTCCCTTGTGGCTGGAACACAGGATGGAGGTGCAGGAGGCGAAACGGACATGAGACTCATCAACCCTATTTGTCTGCCATCAGGAAATTGGCCCATAAGCAATCCAAATATAAAGGGCCCTTTGTACCGGGAAACATGGCCAAATACACAATATACTGGTAACGCAGAAAGTGAAGCTGGAATATTCCAGTACAACTGATACTTTTTGTCCCTCTTCAAAATCACAGGAAGAAAAGACTCAATCAAAGATAATTTTTTTTTCAATTTTTAAAATCATTCATGAGAAGGAAAATGCTAAAACTACCTGTCCTTTTAGAGAATCTTCTCTGGTCCTTGTACTTAGAAAGCAACTCAAATTCTATTTTATTTCAAATACTCTACTGGTCCTCAAACTTTTAGTCTCAGCACCCTTTTACACTCTTAAAAATTAAGAAATACTCCAAATAACTTGTTTATGTAATATCTATAAATATCTACCATATTGGAAACTAGATTTAAAATATTTAAATTAAAAATATTTTATTCATTTAAAATAATAATACAACCATTATATTAACAAAGTTTTTTTCATAAACATGTTATATTTTACAAAAGAAAAAAATCAGTGAAAAGACTGACACTGATTTACATTTTTGAAAATCTTTTAAATTTTTGCTATACCAGAAGACAGTTGGATTTTCATATCTGCTGTATATTCAGTCCACTACTGTATGTCATTCTGGTGGAAATACACAAAGAAAGTTTAGCCTCACACAGTTACATAGTTGGAAAAGGGAAAGGTATTTAAAGAATCTTTCTAGATAAGTATGGATCTTTTTCTCTGACACTAAAATAAAACTTGACAAATCGTTTTTTAAAGGTTAAAAATGTCAAAAAAATTTTTTTTAATCTTTATTTATTTTTGAGAGAGAGAGTGTGTAAGCAGGGAGGAGCAGAGAGAGTGGGAGATACAGAATCCGGAGCAGGCTCCAGGCCTCCAGCTGTCAGCACAGATCCTGATGTGGGGCTTGAACTCACAAACTGTGAGATCACGACCTGAGCCGAAGTTGGACGCTTAACTGAGCCGCCCAGGTGCCCCAAAGGTTAAAAATGTTTTAAAGGTTGGTTGTAAGGTGGAATTAGAAATCACATCAATGAATTTTTGTACTGTTACATTAAAATCCATTGGTCTATCTTGCACTTTGAATGGATCTTCTTTCTGACATGATTTTGTAATTGCATGCATTAGTCATTTGGAAAATAGTGGTTCACTGAATTATGTGGATCTTCTGAATGCTGACACAGTTCACTATACAGTATCCAAAAACTGTATTTATTAATATGAACACCAATCTCATCATAAATGTCTCTAAGTATTGGTTAAAGGCATCAAGGTCATGGCGGCATATACACATTTCCTGAAATTCTAATTTTCGTTTAGAAACTCAAATTCTGTCATGGCACCGACACCATCAGTTTTCTTTGAAGTGACAGGCTCGTTTTTGAGAACATGTCTACGAGTTACCCAATTCTGAACAACCAAAGTGTGTCTTCAGTTGTTCTTTCAAGTAAAAATGGTACTGCACGGAGCAATCGATGGCTGGTTCAGCCTGCAACTCGAACAATCACACAAGTGCGTTTCTATGCGGCAAACACTATTTTCTATTATGCAGCAAAGAAGTGTACTCAATGGCTGAGATTTACCAGACTCAATAATTTTTTTTTGACTTGTGATTTTGGCTCAGGTCATGATCTCACGGTTCATGAGTTCAAGTCCCCCATGGGTTCTGTGCTGACAGTGAGGGGGCCTGCTTGGGATTCTCTGTCTCCCACTCTCTCTGCCCCTCCCCCACTTGCACTGTCTCCATCTCTTTCAAAATAAATAAATAAACTTAACAGGTAATTTTTTTCATTAAAACTATTCATAAGTGCCTCTGGCATATTTTTATTTCTTATTGTCGATGAGGAATACCATGATTAGTACTCTCTGGCTCCTCTACCATGGTTCTCTCTGTGGCTTCAGTGGTTTTACCCACCGTTGCTTTTGCAACAGAAGTGCAAATATCAGCACAGTGAAGGTGGCAGAAAGCCTTAGTATTAACATAAAAATAGCTCTGACCTTGTGGACCTCCTGAAAGGTCCAGTATATGTAGACCACACTTAGGTTAAGTGGCAACCATGATTATGGTCTTGTGGTCTCAACAGCATTGAGATGCCTGTCTTCCATAGGCATTACAAACACAGACTTTAGCACATTTTTTCCCCTACTAAATTATTCTTTGAGAAAAGTACTTCTAAAGTAACAGTGAGGCATAATCATCTAAAAATATAATTTTCAATATAAAGAAAATACTCAAATTAGAATTAAATTGTAAGGCATTGCTAATATCCCCAGCACAGTTAGGCACCTCACTTAGTATTCTGCACTTGCTCTTAGTTGCCGCGTTAATCTACCAGGTTTTTTTCTCCAAATCAACTTAAGAACATTTCTTTCAACTACTCTGAGTCTTCGTAACACTGATCAAAGTCCTTAAGGGATCTGAAGTGAAGGCTTCTTGCATAATACTTTCTCCTAATCTGAAGATAATTCTACTGGGAAGAAACCTTTATCTGCTGGCTTAAAATTAAGTAGAGAAAACACCCTGTTTGCTCTTTCAATTTCCTAACCTTTAAAGATTCAGGTTCCTCTCTCATCTTGTAGCCAAAAAAGAAAAAAAGAAAACGCTACAAAGTAGAATGATCCAGCTACTCTTGTACAAAACGTTAATAGTTAATAGCGCAAAGGAACAATTTTTTCTTCTATCCACATGACCAGCTTGTTATAGGCTAACATCCCCACACAACCTGATCAGATCTTCCCTTCTTGATTAATAATTTAAATGTGCTTACAATGTCATCATGCTCACAGTTACCCAGGAAAAATAAGCCACCTAGTTCCCTGGTAACACAGTCTGTCTTACAACAGACTCATGAAAGGAACCATGCCCACTTTCCCCTTTTTGAAACATTCCTCAAAAAGATTTGTGCTTTTTTGTGCTCCTTCTCTCTGTTACTAGAACAGTGCTGGATACCATAAAGAGCTAAAACAAGTCTAATCTTTTGACTTACATTGACCCCACTGTCCACTACTGGGATTCAGATAGTTAGGATAAAGGCCTTGTGGTTTTTCCAGGTTGTTCAGCACTGTTCGAATATTCATTACCTACAACAGAAAATGAAATGTTACTATGAAAATCTAAAAAACAATTCTGGTGCCATTCTTCTCTTTCTTCATTACATTTTTCCATGTTAGGAAAGAATTTAGAATTAGCACAAAGTCGCCACTGGCTTACAAAAATAATCTCAGTAAGTGAATACAGTCACACTGATCTGCCAGACACCATAGAAGGAACTAGGGATATATCAGTGGATAAACAAAGTCATTACCCTCTTGGAATTTGCATTCTTGTGGGAGGAGACAGATAATAAACACATAAATATGTCAAGGTGGTGATAAAGGCTGTGAAAAAATTATAGAGAGTAGTGAGACAGACTGATGTGAGGTGGTGAGGCTGCACGCTGAGTCAGGGATGGCCGGGGAGGCTGACGTGAGGGGATTTGAGCAGGAACTTAAAGAATCAAATGAACAACCATGCGGGAAGTTGGAGGAAGAGCAACCTAGGCAGAGGGAGGTGCAAGTACAAATGCCCTGAGGAGAAAGTGGGTTTGGCAAGACCACTGAGGCTGGAGGTGAAGAAGAAAAGGGGAGAATGTCAGAAAGCAGAGGAGAAAGGTAACCAGGGCCACATGCAAGCCTTGTGGGCCAAAATGAGGGCTTATTTTATTTCGAGCGTGACGGGAAGCCATTTAAGTCTGGTGCTCTTGCAGGATGGGCGTGACTGAGGGTATGGCGGAGTTCAGGTGAGAGAAGACAGATCCCTGGAACAGGGTAGCAGCAGAGTCACAGAACAGGGCCAAAGCATTTCCTGATGGATTCGACCTAAGGTCTATTAAAAAGAGAGGAGCCTGAGCCTGGATGACCTCCGATTAGTGGTCTGAACCACTGGGTAAACGGAGGTGTTCATTTATTCAGATAGTGAAGACTGAGGTAGAAACAGGTCTGGGGGTTGAGTCTGAGGCATTTTTTAAGTAGTAGCTCTTTTTTAGATCTTTCAGTGGAAATGCTGGAGAGTCTGGGACATGTTGGGACTGGAATTACAAATTTGGAGTCAACAGCACATAGATAGCATGTAGACCCATGAGACTGGATGAAATAATGTAGAGAGTGAACATAAAAAGGCCCAGGCTTGAGTCCTGGGGCTTTCGGATATTTAGAGATTGGGGTGCTGAGGAAGATCCAACAAAGGAGGCTGAGAAGGAGCACTCCACTGAGGAAGGAGGCAAACCAGGATAACACCATAAGCTTGCAGCCCCATCAGTGTCTCATGGAGAAGTGAGCAAGTGCATCAGATGCTGAGAGGGTGATGAAATTAGGAGGTGAGAATAATTACCAGACCTGGTAATGTGGAGCTCACTGGTCACTGAGATGGGTGTGGCAGGGAGAAAAGCTGACTGGAAAGTGTTCAAGATAGTGGGACACAAGAAGAGGGGATAACAGAGACAACCCTCCCAAGGAATCTTGCTGTAAAGGGGAGTTGAGAGATGGGGTGAAAGCTTAGGGCAGAAGTGTTGGGCTGAATATAAATTTACCCAAATATCTATGCGTTTGTTTCTGGCAAATTAGAAATAGATTCAATTGCTACCTCAAATTTAATTTATATTTTGAGTTTAAAAAGTCACATACGTGGTTCATATAGTCCCACACAACACCTATATATTTTTAGATAAGGAAAAAATTCAGAGAGGTGAAGAGACTTGCTTGAGGTATAGAGAAGCAGACATGTATCACAGGCTGCCTCACACAGAGTTAGAAGATGCCATAAAAAGGCTGCAGGATTACTGTTTGGTAAAATGAAATGCCGCATGTAACAAAACATCATAAAGAACTATATTAAACTTGGTTGTTCTTTTCCACATCCAAAATTACTAAATCATCCAGGAGAGGATATTGTTTCTCACAAGTGCAGCTTTGCAATGCAAGGTGTATTGGAGGATCTCACCTTTTCGGCAAAGATGGGGTTTCCTGATAAGTGGCTCAAGTGTAGAAACTCCAAATGCAGAGTTCCGAATTCTGCCAAAATACTGCTGCCTCCTGAGGCCCAGGGCCAGTTCCTTCCAATCCCACTAAAGAAGAGAGGAGATTGAAGAGTTATGGGTCAGACTAATGCCAATTTTTGCAGCTCTAAATAACAGAAGTGAAAGAGACAGCTTTTGAATAATGGCATCTCAGCTGATAGTCCACTCTGGATATTTAAAAATATCCAGCATTGTTGGCTTTGGCTATTGGTTTCAGGCTTTGACTCTTACCTACAAATTGAAAATCAATGTAGACTTCAGTCAGAAAAAAGTTGCTATGTCCTTGCTGTTGATGAACAGACAAATATTTTGGAAGGAACAGGTGCCATATAGAGATACATACCCATTCCAAGTGGAATATAAACATATCCCAAATCCCACATAAAGCCTTCCAACATTTTAATTAATTTCAGCCTAAGATTCCATGGACTATTATAGACATTCACATTATATTTAAAGTTTTTCTTTGATATACATTTCATTGATTCATTGGTTATAAACTCACTGAATCTTTCCCCAAACCCTCCCTCCACTTACTACTTTCTTTTGTTTTCCCTTACACTATTTTACTTATTTTCTAAGTATATTTTCCAGAGCACTCACTTATTCTCTGACCCATTTAATCTGTGTTCAACACAATTATGAAATTCAAGTCTGAAAGAGGTCAAAAGGCATGAGCTCCCCAAATTATTGCCTCATGGCTCATCTGGGAGAAATGGTTTCTAAAAAGAGTTAATCCTAAATAAACATACATACAAATACACATAAAATAACTTTGGAGACATGGTCAGACTCTTGGGCACAGTGTATTTTTGCGGCACCATTTAAAACATCAAGACTTACATGATATTTGAAATAAAGAGTCAAGTCAAGGATTTTACCAATAAATCCCCTTGGAGAAAGCTGAAAACCCACGTTTTGGTTGTTGTTCAAATGTGGATTTATTACATGCCTACCATTTGCCAGGGACTATGTATGGCATTGGGTTAAAGGATGATTATGATCAATCTTTCCTTAAAGACCTTATAGTATAATATGAAAGAATGACCTAGGCATAGATAATTCCAATTAAATATGGTAAGTGCCAGGATAGTTGTGTGAAAAGGTCTCTGAGACCTGAGAGCCAGGACATATAATCCTACATGGCAGAGGGGCATAGAAGACTTCTTAAGCAGGAGACTCCCCAGTCATTCTTGAAGAATGAATGAGATTTAGTGAGGAAGAATGGTGAGAGGGAGCATCCGCATATTGAGAGTACACAGAAGGGCTAGCCAGGAACTGGAAGAAGCTCCTGATACTGGTGAGTAGAGGGAAAGGAAGAGAAGGCTACGAAGTTCAATCTGGGCCAGGTCTTGGAGGCTTATGGATTTCTCACTTTCCTCCCTTTCCAAGTTGACTCCATCTGAATACTGCTCTTGGTGTCCCCTAGATTTCCTCCCTGCTCTGTTTCTTTTTAGAGCAAAACCTAGATTTTATCTTCTAACACAGGTTTATAGTAAACATAATAAAAAAGTAAACAGAAATAAAAGAGGTCTGAAAATCACACATTTATTTATTTTTTAAAATGCCTTACATTTATTAAGTTCTAGGAATGTAAATCAGTTTCTATTTTCATGGCTGGCTTAGACGAAAGCAATAGCCAATCATCCAAATAGGATGAACAACTACTTTCAAATTTTATTAACATATGGCAAGTGCACATAGTAATTGGTCATTAGTTTGTTGTCATATGTTTTTAAATTCCAACCATTCCATCACTGACCAGAGTCAATAAGCCTAATGAAGCAAAAGCAAAAGTTTCTATGTTCTATAGAAACTATTAAAATCAAAGCCACAATATCAAGGTAAGAGTGAATGAGGACTTTGTCCTAGAGGGGGAAAAAGACAATGTGCTAGGAATGCAGCCCAGTTTCCAGATCTTCAAAGACTGGTTCTTTTCAGTTCAGGGTATGAGGGTGTGGCAGCACTCTCACCTGGGAAACTCAAGTAGTATATATGTACTAATCTAAAATTCAAATTACTTTTGTTTCCATGTGTTTGTTCCCTGCTATTAATGTGGTTAAGAGAAAATCAGAGACACACTGAAAAAATTTCAGTATGTTAAAAAAAGTTAAGATTTAAAAAGGATTATATATCTTCCCTCTTTCTCCTTTGCACATTCATATCAGAAGGAAATCAGCACACTTCTCTATCACTGTTTAATTATATAGGAAGCAAGAACAGTAAAAGCATTAGCAAAGGATATGTCACGCTAACAGGAAGAAAGCTGGGCTTAGAATACATGGTATGTTTATATGAAAGAATGGCTTTGATTACCATTCTTTCAACCTACAGAATTAATGTATTTCAGTAAAACTGTAAGATCAATAGTTGTGCTGGCTGTTGAATATAAGTGAGAGAGGGATTTCAGGAAGCCAGAGAGAGTATCGTTTTATCTAGATATTTAATAAGGTCACTTACCTTTTCTTAGGCAAACCCGCAATGACTAGAGATTGGTCTGGGGAAGAGTGTGGGGCACACAACATAAGCCATAACGGCTAAAAAATGTGTGTACGGGGTACAGCTAAAAAACACAACAGCTAAAAAATGTGTGTACTGGCTGCCTGTTTGTACCGCAAATGTGTACTGAATCAGAACCAGTTTTGGACACTCATAGAACACTCCTGGACCGTGAGATTGTGACCTGGCTGAAATCGGACGCTTAACCAACTGCGCCACCCAGGCGCCCCTTTTTTTTTTTTTTTAATTTTTTTTTTCAACGTTTATTTATTTTGGGACAGAGAGAGACAGAGCATGAACGGGGGAGGGTCAGAGAGAGAGGGAGACACAGAATCGGAAACAGGCTCCAGGCTCTGAGAGTTCTGCTCCTTTGATCTGGGGGTCAGGATACCCTGGGCATCCCATGATTCCAAACACTAAAGCTTTCTAGACCTCTGGGTCAAGATCAGTCTCATCTGAGAGAGTAGGGGATTTAAAATGTCTTTAATTTCAGTTCTGTTATCACAGTATTTTAAAGGCAGTCATGGTGTTCTTTATTTTATCTTTATCTATTTTCTAAACACTAATAATACTTTAGAAAAATATTTAAAAACAAAATAACAGTTTGTGTTCAGAAACTATTAGTTCCATCAGGTAAGCATAAAAGGGAAGAATATTTAAATATTCCCAATCTTGTTATAATGATTGCATTATAACCATTATAAGCCAAATGATGAGTCAGCATATGGAAATGTATACACAAAAAGGCAATTAACGTGATTTGGGAAGCTGCCAAGTATGTGGTTCAAAGAATCCTGGAACAGAACTTCAAACTTTTGTACTACTCTAATTTTACTTACTTCTGTTTCTTCCAAGCCCCAGTTCTTCTATTTTAAATTGGAGTATTATTTAATACATATCTTTCAATGTATTGAAAAAAATTCTTTTTAATTAAAATTTTCAGTATTCTACAAAGGTAATAATTCCTTAAAGATAAAACATCACAACAAAAAATAACTGATTTTGGCAATCACAACTAGAAACATGTCTTTAAAAGCTGAGTCACTATGATTCTTTTGAAAATGTGAAATACTATTCTGTTGTTTTAGAGAGTACAACTTGAGTGTAGTTTATTAAACAGTGTTAATATACTCCCACATCCTATTGCAATAAAAAACAAGAAGGTATAATTATTTACTGACCTCATAGCTCTCATAAGCAGTGGACATTATGCTTTTTTCCCCTCTCTCCTGGGAATGGCTAATATCCAGAGAAAGGAACTATCATTCTAATATTGCTAATCTATTCACACTTGAATCCCAGGGAGTGCTGCTGACTCCTCCTAGAGCTTGTAATGAATCAAGTAGCTGGAGGGTTGTTCTGGATTGATGGCATATCTCTTCAAAGTAATCTTAAATTGAGGTACCCAAAGTGATATGTTTGCCCGGATATAGTTTAGATCATTAAAAAAATACATTTGGCTATTTACTATAATCAAATGAAACAAATAAAGCATTTACAGAACTGAGATGATTCTAAAAAATTGCCAGATGAATATATAAACAAAGCATTACATAGTTATAGTCTTGATTAGCTATGACTTTCAATCTACTCTTCCTTACTGCTTGCTGTTCTATGCACAATGGGAAATGGGCCAATAAACTATTGTCTTGAGGACTCTTGCCTGAATAATTTCTGATTAGCTGATCAGTAAACAAATGCCCTTCAAGTTCAAAGTCCAGAATATGGGTTATTCCTTTGGGCTATGGAGTTAGCAAGTTTTGGAAGAAAAAAAATTCCCCACATTCTGTATATTATGGTAAAGCGTTACTTATGCATGCAAATAGAGAGGCACACAGGGATATTTAATTCAAAAGGGCAGATAATCCAATATTATTCCTTTTGGATTTTAGCACAAATTAGGAAAGAATAATTAGAAAAGTTCATGAACGATTGTTTCATTTAACTGTATTCCCAAAGCTAATTGATTTTGAGATTAAGCAATTTCAGCTTCACTTATTACAAATGCCTCCTTCCTGAACAGATTCACACAATGCTGATCTTTCAAGTTTGTCATCTAAGACCTCACTGAGAGTTGCACTAATAATCCCAGGGGACTGGCATTCTAGGACTAGGCAAGGTTCTACTATAGCTCATCCATACAAAATTCAGCTGGGGAGGACTACTTCCCTCAAGGCTACCCACAGGGAAATGATGGCTAATAAAGGGCAGCCATTTGATTGAATTAATTCACTATTCATGCTTTACTGCCTCTGAACAGCAGCATGTGGGTTAAATCTCCAAAGAATATGCACATTAAATTTCTTAACCAAAGACCAAAACAATGTTTTAAAATTAGTCACCTTGCTCCCTCTTATGGGTAGTTACTTTTGACAGAATTGAAACTAAATACTTATTATTTTAGTTTATTCTGACTGTCAATACTGCTGTCCTTGTATTTGACTATGTAGGATTGGAGCAGAGGTTGGGGTTTGCAAAAAATATAAATGGTGAGGGGCGCCTGGGTGGCTCAGTCGGTAGGGCATCTGACTTGGCTCAGGTCATGATCTCATGGTTCATGGGTTCGAGCCCTGTGGTGGGCTCTGTGCTGACAGCTCAGAGTCTGGAGCCTGCTTCGGATTCTGTGTCTCCCTCCCTCTCTGTGCCTCCCTTGCTAATTATCTCTCTCTCTCTCTCTCTCTCTCTCTCTCTCTCTCTCTCTCTCTCAAAAATAAATAAAACATTAAAAAAAATAAAAAAAATGTAAATGATGAGAAGGCCTCTCTAGTTCCATAAATAATCTGCTCCACATGTCCAAAGATGCTAAAATTCTGTTTTCCAGCTGTCCTTTCAGTAAGATCTCCTTGCTAAACATTATCAAGAGATTGCAAATAAGTTGAATGCAGTTTCTATCCACTTATTGGGTAAACTGGGGCAACCTATCATTAGGTTTGGGGAACACTCCTAAAAGGCTAGTAATACTGATTAGAAAGCATTGTAGTGCATTTAGGATGTGTGAGCATGCACATACATTTACTTTACTGTACTTAAAAAAATCATATTCTACATGTTCTTTTAAACATACATCACATTCTTCATGGACTTTTCCCATACCCATCAATGTACATTGTTTTTGAGTGAATAGTACCTGACTGAATGGACATATAGGTGAACCTCTAACAACACAGGGGTTAGGTTGACCTCCTGTTCAGTTGAAAATCCATGTATAACTTTTGACTCCTCTAAAATGTAACTACTAATAGCCTACTATTGACTGGAAGTCTTATTGATAATATAAGCAGTTAATTAACATATTTTGTATGTTATGTGTATTATACACTGTTTACTTGTGATAAAGTTAGCTAGAGACAAGAAAATGTTAAGAAAATCATAAGGAGAAAATACATTTACAATACTGTATTTATTGGAAAAAGATCCACATATACATAGACCCACGCAGGTCAAACCCATGTTGTTTGAGGGTCAGTTATACTCTAGTCTATTTAAACATACATTTATTGATAGACATTGAAACCACTTTATTTTCATTTTACTTTTGTCACTATAAATAATTTGGTGGTAGGTCTAGTTCTTTTTAAAGCTAACTAATTTTCACGCAAAAATGTCTACACAGATTCCAGCTGGAAGATGTTAATTTAATTGTTGAAACCGATAATGAAGATGGATTTGGGAATACGTATTGGAGGTATAAATGTCTACTGTTTACAGAGTTATTTCTTAAAAGTGTGGACCTATTATATCTTGCCACATTTGGTAGTCTCTAGAGCTCTTGGGATATCTTAAATTCATCTGCTGTAAATCATTATATCAAGTCCTTTAAAGCTGGGGATGGAAGAACCACAAATAAACATTTATAGCCAGACACCTTTCTAATAAACCTCAGGATGGAATAGGGGATACTATATTCCATCTTCAGAAATGGCAACGAATATTAGTTTGCCAGAGATTTAGAAACAACTGTTTCATTACTGTAGGAGTTTAACAGATATCATCATTCTAAGACATAATTTAAGATCCATTAAGATCTAATCCATAATACAGTGGATACAGTTTCATAATACAGTGAAATTTGGCTATGTTTATTTATTTGCCTTTCATTCTATGGGTCTATGGATCATCTCTGGATCAAGATAAATGAAATCAGTGCAGATTCCGGCTTTTAATTCTTCAAATTCTGTTCTTCAGTCTCTTTCTGTAACCAGGACGGCCAGGATTGTTCCCTTCTATATTCTAAGATGCTTTATTCATAAAGCACCCAAAGTCTAATTCCAAAGTCTAGGTCAGTGCCAAGAAACAAAGGTATTTAATATATGCTTCATTTAATGAAATTTAAAAAATAATGAAGGGTCTATGTCTTTGGCTCCTACCCCTAACTTGTAGCTAAATAATAAAATCCTATATTTAGAGTTACCACATACAAGCCCTTTTACAGACAATTTAAGAAAAAAAATATCCTTTCTAGTCTGGATACAAGTTTTCTACCACAAACTTGAAGTAATCTGAAGTTGTGATTTCTAAGAGCTGAGATATGGTGAAATGAGAAAAATAAGGACAGGGCAGTAAATTATTATGAAAGCTAAATTTTACTCAATTTAAATGATTGTCTTTTATTCCACTTTAATGTCCTTCTCACTTTTGTGATGCTAAGCTTTTCCTTTATCAATGAAATAATGATGATAATAGGCAGGGTTATGTTTTGGTATTTTTTTTTTTTATGAAATAAAAACACTGGCAACCTAAAGCCAGCCTCTCAATTATTAGGGAAATTTCATGTGGCCCATGAAAGCTACAAGTCTGCCACCACTGATCTTAAGGTACAGCAGAAGCTATGGAGCAATTACTATTGGGAAAGAACAGTTCACTATCAATTATGCCAAAACTAACGTTAGTTTTTGGCAGAAATTCTGAAGTATAAGAGGATAATATTAAATGATTTTGCTCAACAGGTTAAACCATAAGTACTCTGGGGGTACATCTTGCCAAAGTCAAGTAAGAATGAGCCAGTAAGTCGACCATAATTTATTGAGAGCGTGGCACATGTACAACGTAAACATGAAACACTATAGGAAACATGCTAAGGTTTTCTGTTTTTTCAGATGACAAATATTTTATTGGTTCAATAAAGGAACCAGTAAGATAACAAAACAATCAAGGAGCATTTGAGAAACTGGTTGTTTTTAGGCAATGCTAGGAGAGCCCCTCTAGTCTACCCACAATGCTAGGTCATGTACAACAGCATCATAAACGGTAACTCTTGGATTATCTTTTCCACCAGACAAAATATTTGCATCTCTACAAAATCTATATTTCATCAAAATTCTACAATTGAACATGTAACTTCACTAACCCTAGGACCTTTAATCAATAGTATATAGTGCTTTGAATTCAATACCATCTTCTAGATAATCTTTTACCCTAACATGACATGATAGCATACCCACCTTTTTGCCTTATTTTCAAATTTCAGATAACTTTTCTCTGTAAGCACAGTATATATAAGCAAGAGTTTTGGGAATGATAATGATTTCATCTGGAATACAGGCTTAGAAAAGGATCATTGAAATAAAAATCCTCAATTTACTAAAGAACAACCTGACTTTGGAGTTGAAATACTTTTTTTCTTTTTCTTTCTTTTTTTGTTTTTAGATGGAGCAAGAGACTGTGAGAGGGGGAGGGAGAAAGAGGGAGAGAGAATCTCAAGCATCAAGCGCATGGAGTCTGACTCAGGGCTCGGCCCACAACCCTGGGATCATGACCTGAGCTGAAATCAAGAGTCAGACGCTCAACTGACTGAACCACCCAGGCTCCCCTGGAGTTGAACAAAATTAATGGGGTTTCTCAGTAAGCATGTATGGGAGGGTCTGGCTTTACTTGGAGATTGATTAGATTTACTTATCCTTCCAGCATCTTACTGGTCAAGATGGTTTGTTCTGAAATTTTGGAGGGCTGGGTTATCAGCTGCAACTCAATTAACTTTTTGTCCAGTTACCTGAGTAGAAGCAAAACAGTTTTTGGAGAACCATTCCGGTTTTCCTTTGGGCATTCTTCAGAGGTCTTTGGCAAAGAAATCAAGTGGGTCTAATTAAATTTTTATGAAAGAAAGTGAGCTTCCTCTGACTAGTATGGTATATAAAGCACATTGATATTTCATTACCAAGTTCAACAGATCCTCGCTGTATGTTTTTTCCAGATATTAAACTACTTGAGAGTAATTGGGAAAGATTCATTCTCTGATGCTTAATAAATTACTTATCACCATACTTCAGGGTGGGCAATAGATTCTTTTTAAAGGAAAATAAATAAAATAAATGCTAAGTTAAGGAGCCTGTATTGGCAAAATGTAGCTAAATACTACAAGTACTATTCAAATACCCAAATGATGAGTTAACAGTGAGAAAGTTCAAGAAAATAGGTGAGTCTAGGTGATCAGGGCCAATAATTAATGTGTTCTTTTAAGAGGCATTATGTAAATTCAAATTACTTCTTTTAACATCGAATAGAACTCTAACCAACCAAAAGAAACTAGGTAGGCAATTAAACCACTTTATAATTTAAAATAGTAGTTTTTCTGGGTTTTGAACTTTTACATAAAGAATTATCACAAACAAGTATGCATAACTTGTGGTAAGAACAAACAGATTCAGAGATTACTCTGAACAGATGCTGGAGAATAAAACTATCAAACGACTTCATTCTCATTTCCCTGCCTTCTGCCTACAACTTATGGTTTAGAGGCTGTAGAATACTGTGTTACGAAACAGTTTGGCAACTCAGGTTTTAAGAACATAAAGATTAGGAAAAATTCTCTTGTCTTATGACAAGAGAACTAAGAGGTGAGTAAGAATAAGGAGGAAGAGTACAAGGTTGAAGAAGACTCAGCAATAAAGGCAGGTATCCTTCTCAACGGAACAGGAGCCACTGTGGTTGAAATCCGCGTCTGTTCTGTGTGGCCCTCAATGATATCCTTATATAAATGCAGTCAGTGCTAAAGGATCATCTGTGTATAATTAGCTATCTGCTGCCTTGTGACATCTTCTCTGTTATTTAACTTTTTACATGCTTTAGTGTATCTTCCTAACCGGAGAATAAGACCTAAAGACAATAAATACAATTCTGTTTCTTTACTGCCTTCCTCCCACCACCCCTACAGATATTCACACAGGTACAATAATTTGATGATTGTTTTATTTATATATTTCAGCAGCAAGTCCATTTCTAACATTACTGTAATCAATATGTTCCCTACAAAATTCAGGAATTACTTTAAGCAAGGTTTATTATTCATAATTAAAATATTTTATATATATTGATAGATACTCTTATGTGTCACTTTAACTCACGTGTTCATATATATTCAAGCAATTAAGATTCTTTATGTTATAGGAAAAAGATACTGAAACATATAACAACACTAACTTTTACAAAGTGAGAATAATCAAAGTGGGTAGTTTACATAGTCTGAACTTTTGGTAGCCTCCTGATGCTAATATTGAAATTTAAAAATGTTTCAAAATATTGAGTAAATAGTTGGAGGAGCTTTGGTAGTAAAACTACCTATTATCTAGAAGAACTATTGAAGATATATGAGTGTTGGCAGATATATCTGTAGCTTTTAAAAATCTTTGTTTAATGTGCACTACCTATGTAAAATGCAAAAATGAAAACATCAGTCTAGCATCTTGAGGCCATACAATCATTCTTATTTTACCTTTAAGGAAGTAAAGGAGTGCTGACACAAAAAACTGTAGCTTTTGGTAAATTCTTAGAGAACATTATAAAATGCTAAAATGAAAACATCAAAATAGTGCTTTGAAATTGAAAATGATAATCATCCATTTCACCTATAAGAAAAAGTTAGAGGGGCGCCTGGATTGCTCAGTTGGTTGAGTGTCCAACTTAGGCTCAGGTCATAATTTCATGGTTTGTGAATTCAAGCCCCACGTTGGCTCTGTGCTGACAGCTCAGAACCTGGAGCCTGCTTCAGGTTCTGTGTCTCCCTCTCTCTCTACCCCTCCCCCACTCATGCTCTGTCTCCCTCTGTCTCAAAAATAAATATAAATATTAAATTTTTTTAATTAAAAATTAAAGAAATAAAAATAAAAAAGAAAGGAAGAACGAAAAAGAGAGGAAAAAATACCTTCCTTTTTTACCTTATGGCTAATGGACTCTGAGCTTTACATTGCAGTAAGGGTACAGGGCTGGCCCAGAAAGTTCTGTGTAGTAATTAGGCCCCAAACACTAGTGTTCTTAAGTCACTGAGGATGGGGTTTGGTGATGTCATTAAAAGAATCTCTGAGAAATAGAGGAATCCTGAATGGAAGGAAAGAGGTGTCAATTAGGACAAATTCATCTAAGACTAAGTCAGACTAAGACCAGACTTTCCAGATAGATCTGGTCTGAAATGAACTGCTGTGAGATAAAGCAATGAACTAGAAGAAGCATTCCAAGGATTTATGGATTGAGGCTACTCTTGCTACAAAATAAATCTTACAGCTTTGATGAGTGCCTTCTTGTTTCTTGAATGCCAATTTAAGAACAATAACAATGTTTATGGGCTATCCCCATCTCTCCATTCAAAATGAAAATGTTCTCTTGTATCCCATGGGGAAAATGCACATTCTTGGAATTTAAGATTACCTACTTCAGTTAATAGCAGTCAGCGTGAAATGTCAGTGTGAAAAATGGCATGATTCTCCTGTAATGTTAAGCACTAAGAAGAAAATAAAACAGTACGATGTGACAGAGTCTGACACGGAAGCTTCTTTTGATGGGCTTATTGGAAAGACTATGTTGGAGGGAAGATTTTCAAGCTGAGACCAGTGAGATAAAAATGAACGTATCAGCAAAGACTGGGAAGTGGCTCCTGAAAGTACCCTAAGGTAGGCAGGATGCTGTAAAGTGTGTGAGAAAGAGGCTGGGTGTGTAGCTGAAGGATAATCAGTTAGGGGACTCTAGTGACAGGGACACTAGCAAGCTGATAAAGGCAACTGTAAGGCCAGAGCAAGCGTTTGGATTTATTCTAAGTGCAATGGAAAGTCACTAGGGTTTTACAAAGGAGGTGATGATCTCTCACTTGCATTTTTAGAGTTCATTCTTGATACTGTGGGAAGAATAGACTATACGAGAGCAAGACTGGAAGTAAGCAAGCAAACAGGTATTCAGGCAAAAAACAGATGGTGGTCTGGACTAGGTGCCAATAGATGGACAGATGTGGAGGGATTTGGGCTCTGTCTGGAGGGAAGAGTTGTCAGAAGTATTGGATTTGGATAAGAGGGAAGACAGGAATCAAGGATGATTTCTAGTTGTTGCTGTTGTTGTTTGGCTTTAGCAGCTGGGTGGGTACGGATGCTATTTTTAAGAAGATGGCAAAGACTGAGGCAGAAGAGGGCAAGACAAAGAAAAACATGAGCTCTGTTTTTCTGATTTGTCTATAATAACCACACTGTTCACAATTACAAGGAAAAGGCCAGGTCTGATCATTTTAATTTTCCTTTTATTTTTTTAGTTTTTTATAAAGATCAATTTATTCAATGTGAGAAACTTCTCTTTTGCAATGGTAATCCTGAAATTATTTAAAATCATGAAAATAACATGCATATAGCAAAAAAGTAAAAAAAAAAAAACAACAACAGATTATGCAGTGGAAATGAATTTGCCTCTTCCTTCAGATCCTACTATTATCTCTGAATAAACATCAATCACCAATTTACTGGAATCTCTCCCAAAACTTCCTAGTAACATGGTCACTAGACAAACTTGTTAAAAATATAAATGGAAGTATACTATACATGTTACTATGTCCTGTGTTTCATGAAAAAGTGAAGTATTTAGTTGTTCTGCCTCATTCCAGTTGCACAGTACTCCAGTGTGTGGGTGTAGAGTAACTTATTTAATCATTTTTTTGGTCTCAAGTTTCGCTATTTCTAAACAATGGTGCACATTCATGAGTAGGTCTCCAGAATAAAATCCTACAAGTGGAATTTCCAGGTGATAAAGTATATATTTAAATTTAACAAACACCTCCCAATTATATTCTAAAAGGTTTGTCCCTATACATAGTCCCTCTGAGTACGCATGAGAATATCCTAGCTGCTAACTCTGGGCACTCATCAATTTTTTTAAATATTAGGGGTAGGAGGATGAGTGAAATAGATAAAGGGGATTAAAGAGATACACACTTCCCCTTACAATATAAGTAAGTCATGGAGGTGAAAAGTACAGCATAGGGAAAATAGTTAATAAGACTGTAAACATGTTTGGTGACAGATGAGGATGGGCACAGAAATGGTGAAACATTATATTATACACTTGAAACGAATATAAAATTGTATGTTAATTAGACTTCAATAAAAATATGAAACATATAAAGAAAAAATTAAGAACTTGATCAATCTAGGTAGAAAAATAACATTTTAATGCTATTTTAATTTGCATTTCTCTTTTTGAGCTTCTGATGGTCAATGGCCAATGCGCAATCTTTTTCTAAGAAGTATATGTTTACAAACTTGTCTCATTTATGTATTGGTGTCACTGTCTCTCCCACTTCTATTATTTTTTATAAATTAAAAAAATACACAGTTAAAAATTATACAAATTTCAAAATTAAATTTTAAGAAATGTGTACTATTATGAGTGAAACAATGCAATGATGAATGGAGAAGAAGCTCATACTGTATTCCTACCCTCCTAGAATGTCTCCTGCCTGCCTAGTTAGCCAATGTTCTCATCTACATGCATACAAGCATATGGGTATGTGCAGGTATCGAGGATTTGTTCTTCTCAATAAAACGGGATTACATTATACACTTTACTTTGCAAGGTACTTGCCTCAATTAGTAGCTCATCACAGACACCTTTCTAGGATAATAATTTTTAACAGCTGCAAAATAATATTTCATAAAAAGATAATCACATTTAATTAAACCAATCCTCTATTGACAAACAGGTAGACCTCTCTAATGTTTAAATACTATAATCATGCCACATTAGCCATCCTTAGTTATAGTAAAGCTCTTAGAATGAGGTTTTTATATATTAAGAAAACTTGCCTTTTATTCATCATGTGTTTTGCAATTTTTTCCCAAGGTGCTATTTGTCTTTTGACTTCAGTCATTTTTTTTTCTCCCTCTGCTAATATTTATTTGGTAAACATTTTGCATTCCCCCCCACCCCCATATATGTTCTGGTTTCTGTGCTCTGTTTAAAAAGTCTCCTCCCCTTATCCAAGATTATGTTTTAAAAATCATGAACATCTTAGCAATATCTTCCTTAAATTGATTTAACAGTGAAAATCATAGTATTATTATATTTAAGTATATTTTTTAACTATAAATATTTTTGTTTCTCACATCATTTAACACTTTTTAAAAAGTTGTATTAGGCTCTTCTATTCAGTAGCTTAGCTCATTACAGCTAATGAATATTTAAGTAGCTTAAAGTTAAGTTCTGTTAGTATTTTTCTCTCTTTTTTTGAACTTACAGCAAAAGTTTACTGATTTATTTCTTTCCTATAGAGATTTAGTAGTTTCATCAGTATTTCCTAATTAAGAGATGGGGGAAAAAAGGTTGTATTTAATTAAAAATGGAGAACATTTTATCCAGAAGAACTTAGACAACAGAGAGGCTGTAGGTAAATGAGAGAATGGGCCAGATCATCTTTAAGCATTATTTATGCACTTAGAGAATTTTCAGGTGTGACCTTGGGCAAGTCCCTTAAACTCTGTAAGGCAGCAATTTCTTGATATTTAAAACAAAGTAATACCTGTGCAACCCACCTTGTAGGATTTGCACAGGATCAAATGGAATAATACACATGAATGTGCTTTGAAACTATAGAGAGTTTAGCCCAGAAAAGTATTTTTATCTCTTGCATTAAGCAACTGACATTTAGCTAACCAAAAGAAATCTGGTTTTGGGTTTTTCTCTTCAATTTTAGAGATGTCTACTCAATAAAAATAAATTCACCAAATGTTCACTTGGAGATAGAAATTATAACACAAGTAATAATGAAACAGCGTAAGGCATTCCCAGGAGTTAAAAATGTAACAAATTGCTACTGTTAACAGCCAACTTTCTTACAGCAATTTAATTGCTGTTCAACTACCAAATATGTAGCACTTCAAGAAACCTCTTACATGTCTTACAAGTCTTCTAGAAAAAAGGTAATTTGAAAAATATTTCTAGTAGTAAGAGACAGCTGCACAGACCAATGTCATTTTATATGCATTAATTAGGAAGAGCACAAAATTCCTGTCCAGTGATTTTTTTCCTGTCCAAAGGCACAAAATCTTAATCTGTTTTGGACAGGTGCAGCATATCCCTTCTGTAAGGTAGCTAAACAATTAATTATGAGTCCCTAATGAATCATCATTTAAAAAAATCCATCTATGTATGAATATTCATATGCATAGGAAATTAGCAAAGATTATTCTCTCAAATTATCTCCTGCCAAAAGGGGACTTTTGCCACAATATTAATTTTAGAATGATTTTTAAAAGCCTACCACAGAAATCTTTCTTGGCCCAGACTTGCTCATTATATTAACTACTTTACTATAGATAATATGTAATGCTCACAAAGGACATTGTGATTTCCATAGCTGCTGATCCAATCAACTGTGCAACAGTGGGTTAAACCCAATAGGAAGTTTAAAGAAATGGTAAAGATTTGATAACTCAAAAATTTATTTTACTTGGCAAGTTTGAAGAGACGTGCAAAATAATTTTCTTAAAAACTGATCTAAACTTTAAATTTAATTAAAATTATTTTCATATAATGTCTTGTTTGCGGGTAAAATTGTTTACATTTCATTCTTGTTAGAATTACCTGTACATAAATGAAGCAATGAAACCAATGTCAAAAATAACAGTTCTTGATAGACTTAACTAGTAAACCATACTTTAAACATAGATAGCCATTGGGTACCTCTTTTAAATGAGGGCATGACAGGTAGGAGATTGTTTATATAATTCAATTAACCTTTTTTCAATAACCATTTAGGTAGTATTATTATCTTACTGTTTACCAAAAAGAAACTGACACTTAGCAAGGTTAAGTGACTCATCCAGTTTTTAGTTAACTGACAGGGACAGGATGGGATTCCATATTAGGTTGATTATTTTTGCTATGTGTGGGCTACACTTTTCACATACTACATCATGTTATTTTTCATGTTCCTATATATGTTAGGGGTTAATCAGCTAATTTGCAGAGTCTAGGAGACTAGTAGAGCAAAGGGAATTTATTAGCAGTAAAACTGAGATTACGATTCAGTGTTTATTTGAAGCAATATGATAGTTTAAAGAAGAATAATATACACAGAATAGACTCCTAATAAACTTGTTTCTTGATAATAAAACTCCCTGGTGCAAATGTGCTATAAAGAGGTAAAAAGAAAAATAATTCTGATAAGTTGTGACTAAGTAAAACAGTTTTGGTTTTTAATGCCAGTGATGAACTCTAAATGTCTAGGTCAATAACAGTTACTACGTCCACAAGCCCAATATTTTATCAAAAGCTGAAAGCCTTTGGAACAAGAAAAAATTATTTTTCTATTTTTTAAGGGTCCAATTCTTAAAAATCATGCTCTCTCTTAATATATATTTTTATTAGATATAAAATATTTCAAATTAAAAGCACAAAAAGGTAAAATTTTACTTCTGATTCCTATCCCATCCACTGTTTACATATTTTCTTTCTTTTTCACAGATGGTCACTATTATTTGTTTCTTGATTTTCATTCCAAAGAAAATTTTTTGTGTATACTAACCAATATGAATAAATATCATATATAATCTTTTAACATAAACAATAGCAGACTAAACACTGTTAAAACTAATTCTTGTTTCATATGTAGAATGCTCACAGACTCATCTTTTAAAACTTTACTTTTAATCAAAACATTCAAACATGTAAAATAAGCAAAAGTTCAATAAGCATTTAGATTTACTCACATAGCTGCCACCTAGATTTAACCACTATTAATATTTACATTGCCATATTTGCTTCACCTATCGGGGGGAATTATTTTCAAGAAATCATAGACATCAAGCTATTAAATATTTCAGCATTCATCTCCAAAAAGCAGAAAATTTTTCCTATACAACCATGATATTATATTGTACCGAAGAACATTAATTTCTTCAAATGGTCTAATGCCTAGTCTTTACTCAAGTTTCAGCAACTAACCTCAGAATATGAAGAATTATTACTTTTTTTTTTTTTTTAAAGAGAAGAGATTTATTTTTTTTTTTAATTTTTTTTTCAACGTTTATTTATTTTTGGGACAGAGAGAGACAGAGCACGAACGGGGGAGGGGCAGAGAGAGAGGGAGACACAGAATCGGAAACAGGCTCCAGGCTCTGAGCCATCAGCCCAGAGCCCGACGCGGGGCTCGAACTCACGGAGCGCGAGATCGTGACCTGGTTGAAGTTGGACGCTTAACCGACTGCGCCACCCAGGCGCCCCAAGAATTATTACTTTTTACAGAGCTCCTTTGGCTGTAGTATTGCTAGCATAAGAGAAATATTATAGCCTTTAATATGAAAAGTTTACAATGTTTATTTTTAAATTTTGGTTGTTGTCCTTTTATTTTTATTAGTGCCTTTCACCTCTATTCAAAAATAAAAACAAACACCAACCATCTGGACTCCATTTTGACATTTGCCTAGGAAACTTTCTTCATCATGACTAGTCTTCCACACTTTTACATGTATAAAATTGCCAGGATTCTATCCTCATCTTATTATTCAAAAGGAAAGGAAATCATGGTTGTGCATCTCTGTGAATATACTAAAACCACTGAGTTGTACACTTTAAGTGGGTGAACTGTATGGGATGTAAATTATATCTCAATAAAGCAGCTTTAAAAAAAAGGGGGGAGGTAATAAATAAAAACTCATTCTTAAGTAGTATCTGAATAAAGTTAGCTCCCTAAAGTAGAATTTAAAATGTTTCCAAGTATTCTTATTACTAAAATAAAAGCCTAATAATTAAACTAAATAAAGCTCCTACTATTCTACTATTTTGATTATGTGACCGTATTACAACTCTGACTTTTGTTAACATAAGCATAGCATGTGGAGACAGTTATTTTAAAAAAAGGATAAATCAGAACTAACTCTCTTAGCAAAAAGAAAATCTCATAATATATTTAAAGTTATGTGACTTGAAAGGAAATAAATAATCTTGTTCCCTAGGTGGTACTGACAACTGGTACAAGCATTCTGTAGGGAAGTTTGGCAAAATGCATCAGAAGTATTAATAATATTGACACACACTAATTTAAAAATTTCAGCTCCAGAAATTTACCCTAAAGACATATTAATAATTTTATCCCCAAGTATAAATATTTATATCCTCAAGTAAATCCATGGCCTGTTCATTCAAATACTATTTATACTAGTATAAGACTGAAAAGAACTTGGCTATCTAACAAGAGAAAGGTTGAAAACTTACAGACCATTGAAAAGATCCAATAGTATGTAGCCATTAAAGATCATGTTGTAAGACAGTGCTTAAAAACATGGAGAATTCTTTATAACATTATTGTAAAAGTGGAGGGACTTCTGGCTTCCAGTAATGATGAAGGGTATTGGCTGGCAAATACTCCAGTAAGTTACAATATATAATCTGGCTGCTCCCTTCTCTTTGTGTGTGTGTGTGTGTGTGTGTGTGTGTGTGTGTGTGTGTGTATTTAATATATTATTTATATGTCATCTATCTATCTATCTATCTATCTATCTATCTATCTATCTATTTAATACAACTGTTTTAAAGGCACTAGAGAGTGACCCAAATCAAGCATAAACTAAAGGAGTATTAACCACTGAAAGACAGCAACTGCAATGAGTTAGAACTTGAGTGAGTGCTTTTTTTCCTGATCTCACAAAATTGCAGTCTTACTTTAGGCAGAGTTAAAGGTTGGCAGAGCAGCTGACAATTTACTGAGGGGAGGAAGGCAGGGTGGGGGTAGTCCTAGAAATCTGTGAGCCATGGAAGGGGTAGGACCAAAAATCTGAGTATAATCTCTGCCCAAATCCCTGGAGGGCCACTTATTTAGTCGATCAACAGGAAAACAGCTGGCAGAAACCAGAAGGACCTTGTGAGTTCTACTGTGTTTTCTGACTCAGGTACTCCTGTATACATGTTTAACTAGGAGGCAGAAGGCGAAAGGCTTAATGATTTGACGTATCAGAGGACAGAGCTTGGTGATGGCTTACCACAAACTTTGCCCAAATCCTTGATCAAATGGTGAATTGCACAGATGCAGAGAAGATCCCCAGGAGACCAAATTAAAAAAAACAAAAACAAAAACAAAAACAGCTTGAAACTGAAAAACTGAACAGAAATTTCAGCTGTTGCACACTGCAGGGGAGACAGAGTTTATGGTTTGACTCTAAGAGAGTTAGCAGCTTGCTAAGCAACGACAACAAAATAATTTTCAGAAGAATGTAACACATCTGGTTTTGGTAAACATATCCACAATATCTAGTATTTAGCCAAAAATTACTGGACATATAAAGAAACAGGAAAACGTGACCTATACTCCAGAAGACGGACAGTTAACAGAAACAGACTCTGAGTGGGTCTAGATGCTGGATTTATCATGACTTCAAAACAACTATTTAAATACATTCAAAGAATTAAAAGGCAATCCCTATCAAAACAACACTAGCATTCTTCACAGAACTAGAACAAACAATCCTAAAGTTTGTATGGAACCAGAAGAGACCCCAAATAGTCAAAGTAATGTTGAAAAAGAAAACCAAAGCTGGAGGCATCACAATTCTAGACTTCAAGCTATATTCCAAAGCTGTAATCATCAAGACAGTATGGTACTGGCACAAAAACAGCCACATAATCAATGGAATAGAATAGAGAACCCAGAAATGGACCCACAAACATGGGCCAACTAATCTTTGACAAAGCAGGAAAGAACATCCAATGGAAAAAAGACTATCTTCAGCAAATGGTGCTGGGAAATCTGGAAGAATGAACCTGGACCATTTTCTTATACCACATGCAAAAATAAACTCAAAATGGATGAAAGACCTAAACATAAGACATAAAACCATCAAGATCCTAGAGGAGAGAACAGGCAACCACCTTTTTGACCTTGGCCATAGCAACTTCTTACTTGACATGTCTCCAGAGGCAAGAGAAACAAAAGCAAAAATGAACCACTGGGACCTTATCAAGATAAAAAGCTTCTGCATAGTGAAGAAAAACTAAAAGGCAACGATGGAATGGGAGAAGATATTTGCAAATGACATTATCAGATAAAGGTTTCGTATCCAAAATCTATAAAGAACTTATCAAACTCCACATCCAAAAACAAATAATCCAGTGAAGAAACGGGAAAAAGACATGAATAAATACTTTTCCAAAGAAGACATCCAGATGGCTAACAGACACATGAAAAGATGCTCAACATCACTCATAATCAGGGAAACACAAATCAAAACCACACAATGAGATACCACCTCACACCAGTCATAATGGCTAACATTAACAACTCAGGCAACAACAGATGTTGGGGAGGATGCAGAGAAAGGGGAACAACTTTTTGTACTGCTGGTGAGAATGCAAACTAGTGCAGCCACTCTGGAAAACATGAGCTTGGAGATTCCTCAAAAATTAAAAATAGAACTACCCTACAACCCAGAAACTGCACTACTAGGTATTTATCCAAAGGATACAAAAAGGCTGATTTGAAGGGGGCACAGGTACCCCAATGTTTATAGCAGCACTATCAACAATAGCCAAAGTTATGGAAAGGGCCCAAATGTCCATTGATTGATGAATGGATAAAGAAGATGTACATACAATGAAATATTACTCAGTGATCAAAAAGAATGAAATCTCGGGGTGCCTGGGTGGCTCGGTTAAGTGTCTGACCGACTTTGGCTTGGATCATGATCTAGCAGCTGGTGGGTTCGAGCCCTGCACTGGGCTCTGTGCTGACAGCTCAGAGCCTGGAACCTGCTTCAGAATATGTGCCTCCCTCTTTCTCTGCCCCTCTCTGCTCACTCTCTGTCTCTCTGTCTCTGTCTCTCTCTCTCTCAAAAAAAAAAAAAAAAACACACGTTAAAAAAAAAAAGGATGAAATCTTGCCATTTGCAACAACATAGATGGAACTAGAGTGTATTATGCTAAGTGAAATGTCAGTCACAGAAAGACAAATATCATATGATTTCACTCATGTGGAATTTAAGAAACAAAACAGATGAACATAGGGGAAAGGAAGCAAAAATAAGATCAAAACAGAGAGGGAAGCAAACCACAAGAGACTCTTAAATATAGAGAACAAACTCGGGGTTGATAGAGGGGAGGTGAGTGGGGGGATGGGCTAAATGGGTGATGGACATTAAGGAGGGCACTTGTTGGGATGAGCACAGGGTGTTATATATAAGTGATTAATCACTTAATTCTATTCCTGAAATCATTTTTATACTATATATTAACTAACCTGGATTAAAAAAAAAACAAACACACACAAAAAAACAAAACAGAATCGAAACTTAACTTGAAAAAAAAATTAAAGGGAAACTTGCCAACAGGATGGGCAGAAGGAACAGCAAACTTGAAGATATCAATAAAATTATCATATCTGAAGAACAGAGCAAAAATAGGATAAATATAAATGAACAGAGCTTTGGAGTCCTGTAGACTAACATTTAGAAGTCCAACAGAATGTAACTGTAGTCCTAGAAAGAGAGAAAGAAGAAAAGAAAAAAATATCTGAAGAAACAACAGCTGAAAACTTCCCAAATTTTGTGAAAAGCATGGAGGTATTAATCTTAAAAACTCAGTAAACTCCAGGATAAATACGAAGAAAACTGTTCCTTGTTAGGTACATCAGAGTCAAATTTCTGCTGGCCAAAGATAATGAAAACATTTTGAAAGCAGGCAGAAAATGAACAAATCATTTACACAGAAACAGCAATAACACAACGACTGCCTTCTTACAGAAACAATCTAGGCCATAACATAGAAGAATTACATAGTCAAAACGTTAGTAAAAAAATCTGAAAACTAAAAATTCCATATCTGATGAAACCTTACTCCAAAGAGGAAAGGGAAATAGGTATTTTCAGATAAGCAAAAGACTGAGTTCATTTGTTGCCAGCTGAACTGCAGTAAAAGAAATACTAGAAGAATCTACTCAGGCTGAAGGGAATGATTGTGAATGGAAACTGAGATCTAGAAGAAGGAATTAAGGGCATTGGAAATGGCAAATTATGGAGGTACATGTAAGGTCAGTCAGTCTATCTATATATCTATCTATCTATGTCTGTCTATATCTATCTGCATTTTTTCAAAAAGAATGATACTGTTGAAAAATTTCTGTATTTTACCTGAAATGCAATATAAATTCTAAGTAGATTACAATCCTTAGAGCAAATCTATATATCTATATACATACCTAAATCTATTACATATATATGCATATATACCTATATATATGCACATATATGTAACACTACATTGTACATCTGAAACTAATACTGTATGTTACCTAGACCAAAATAAAAAGAAAATTTAAAAATATATATAGTAATACAGACAAGGAGAAAAAAAGGAAGAGCAGGCAGCATGAGCTCCATATTTGCATCAGTTCCTCTTGTCCCCTTTCACACAGGGACGAGGAATGGTGGCCTGGGTAGACACTGCACATGCAGTTGGTTTGCATTACAGTCTAGGAAACCTTAACCTTTTAAAGGAACTGCTGACAAACGTGCCCAACTTTTGATCCAGAAGGGGATATTATCTTTATTAACTTGGATGGCAACAAAACAAAATAATACAAACCCACACTGTCCACTTCCCTAGAAGAAAACATGTTAGACACTTTATCTTCTGAGGCTGTATAAAACACCCTTGGAAAGACTGGAAAAAAGTTGATGAGACTCAACAATTCTACTTGTAAGTACTCACCTCAGAGAAATTAATACATAAAATGCTCACATAAAGACTTGCTCATGAACTTTCAAATTAATACATAAAATGTTCACATAAAGACTTGCTCGTGAACTTTCAAAAGCAGCTTTGTTCATGATCACCCAAAATTGGAAATAACACAAATGTCCATAAACAGGAGAATGGAAAAACTATGGTATATCCATACAATGAAATACTACTCAGTGGTATGAAAGAAACCAGGCAGAAAAAAGCAAATACGATACGATTCCCTTTGTATAAAATTCTAGCAAGGGCCAAACCTATTTATAGTGACAGCAACATGTCAGTGATTGATTGCCTGGGGGTCAGGTCAGGGGTGAGTGAATGACTGCAAGTGTCACATGGAAAGTCTTGTGGGTGATGATGTGTTATACATCTTGATTGTAGTGCTGGATACATGGGTGTATGTTTGTCAAGATTCATTGAAATTTACCTTCAAAATTTATGCATTTTTGCATGTAAATTATGCCTCAACAAATTTGATGAAAGAAAAAGATAGCACAAAAATTTATTTCATTGTTGTCTCTTTAAAAATGAGAATTGTTTAGGGGCGCCTGGGTGGCGCAGTCGGTTAAGCGGCCGACTTCAGCCGGGTCACGATCTCACGGTCCGTGAGTTCGAGCCCCGCGTCGGGCTCTGGGCTGACGGCTCGGAGCCTGGAGCCTGTTTCCGATTCTGTGTCTCCCTCTCTCTCTGCCCCTCCCCCGTTCATGCTCTGTCTCTCTCTGTCCCAAAAATAAATAAACGTTGAAAAAAAAAATTTAAAAAAAATGAGAATTGTTTATACTGGATTAAAATTCTACAATCAGAAAAAACTAACATTTACTGAAAGTATTTAAGAAAGATTAATTTATTTATTGGAATTATAAGAAAACTTGTCATTATTGAGATATACACCCATAGGATTCATTGCTCTACACTTTTAAATCCTTAGCAAACCAAAGCTTTTCTAGATATGTGAAAATAACTATTGGAGTGAAAAAGGAGACTAGAAAAACATGCTCGATTTTCTAGCTTTTAGTTTAACATATTCAGTGGAAAGTTGAACAACGTTGGAATATTAAATTTATCAGACTTGTGAAAGTGACCTAGTTTGGAGAGACTCCTGTCATGCAGCTTTGTGGTAATTATTTATTGATTCTTCTCCAGCATACTTATTCCTTGATAACTTAATCGAAGACAGTTTTACCTTTAGTGCAAGAGCAAAGAATCTGATTAACTTCATTCTAACCCTACAGGTGTTTCATGTGTTTACAATGAATCCAAAGCTTTGGTAAAAAAAAGTCACACTAATAATATCATGATATTGTGATATTGACTTAGGGTTTTCTTTAATATACAGCTGACCCTTGAACAACATGGGGGTTAGGAGCACTGACCTCCACAACACAGTTGAAAATCCTCATATAACTTTTGACTCCTCAAAAACTTAACCTGCTGTTGACTAGAAGCTTCACCGATAACATAAGCAATTGGTTAACACATATTTTGCATGTTACATGTACTATATACTGTACTCTCACAATAAACCAAGCTAGAGAAAATGTTTCTAAGAAAATCATGAGGAAGAGAATCTGTATATGTTTGTCTGTTGTCTGCTGAATAAATGAACAGGTTCCTTTAATAAATGGGCAGGTTTCTTTTAGCCGTTGCAATCAGAACACTGGTCTAATTCACCCAACTACTTTCCCTGAGCAGTTTCTCTGTCCAGTGCTCACCCCAGTTTTATATAACTGTAACTACAGTTATATATAAAATATAAAACTGGATCTCAGGTAATAATGGCAAGAATGTATCTTGGACCACAGGGTCTTTCTGCTGATTATACCATTCTATGTTGTTCTATACGTGAGCATGCTGCTTTCTTGTCTTGCCAAAGCATTACTGAAACTTATTTTACCCTGTCATTAACCCTTGAAACCGCTTATCAAAATGTTGGAGAAGTAGACTATGACTGGGTAAAGTTCCCTGAGTGTTAGAACTATCTTCCTGAGTCTAGAAAGATTTTCACACGAAGGGATCTACCTAGAGTTTAAAAGGCAAAGACAAGAGAACTGAATTTCTGGATCACTGTCTGGGCAGCAGGTCAGTGATTAATGGGGAATATTTGCCGCAGTGCACTGTGATATTCCACTTTTATCATTCCAGACTCACTGGACTAAAGATCTCATGCATACATTCTTAATAGGACTTATTTTCCACTTCATCCTCTAATTACAATGCTTTCATACTACAGAATTGTGAAGCATGTTGTTCCAAAGTGGTATCTCCACTTTGAAAATAAGCCTACCTGAACAAAACATCCTCTTTCATTCCATTCTTCTTCCACTCCTTAAAGTATCCAGATATAATTTAAATCTTTTTTTAAAATTTCTTTAGTTTAAGAGAGAGCAAGCATGGAGGTGGCAGTGAGAGAAGGAGGGAGAGAGAATCCCAAGCAGACTTTGCACCATCAGCGTGGAGCCTGATGTGGGGCTCGAACTCACAAACTGTGAGACATGATGACTTGAGCCAAAGACTGATGCTTAACCACTGAGCAACCTAGGTGCCTCTAATTTAAATCTTTCTTATGATTCATATATTTGGAAGTCTTGTTTTTTTTTTTTTTTTTTATCATGCCAGAAGAAAAGAATCTAAACAGTATTTAGATAAATAATGGGACTTGGTACACCAGTTTTTAAGGTTGAGATAATGGGAAAGCCTTAATCTCTTATCTAGCTATGTAAAACAGAAAAACAGCAAATGGTGAAATACCCATTTGTAAAAGCATGCCTCATTATTTTCACTAAATAATTAATGCCTTATTTACAGAATAGAGATTTACCAAAAAGATACTATTTCCACTTGTACCTGAATGCATTGTTTTTTGTTGTAGTGGAAAAATAATTGATACTATTTTTTTAATTCACCCAGAAGCTTTCATCTCCATGCATTCAACACAGTTATGCAGAATTTTTTGAAGTCCCACAACTCAATGAAATAGCTTTTATCTGCAATAGGAAACAAAGTGTTAAGAGAACAAGAAAAGGAAAGTCATTAAACTTGCCCAGGGTGGGGAAGGGACAAGGCAGAGAGAAAGAAATTGAAGAAATCTTTGAGAACAGGTGACACAATTGGACCTTTGAAGATAGCAGAATTTTTTGGTGGTTAAAGGGTCTGCTTAGGACAAGGGCTATATATGCATGAATGTGGGGGTTTGAGAGCACAGTGCCTGTTTGAAGAAAAGCACTACAGCTTTGGGGAAGCTATTAAAGATTCTAGATTAAGGGAGAATGTGTGAAGAGCAGAAGGATAATATATTTTGAGGAGATGACTCTAGTTGTAATAGATATATATCTATCTCACCTATTTGTGATATATATCATATATGTATCACATATATATCACATATATATCTCACATATATATCACATATTCATACATCTATGAATACAGTCAAGTTGGAAGAGAAATTGTCTGCAGGGAGGCTTTTTCCAAAGCTACTGTTCTATCTCAGAATGGAACCATTGGGGGCCTAGAACTGGGTGATGAAGAGAATGGGAAAGAAACTTGGTTGTAAGAGGTGTCAATAACACTATGGAAATGAAGTAAACATGATCTGATGACAGACTAGCCATCAGGGATAAGTATTTAAAGACTTCAGGATGTTTGGAATGAGTTTATTGGTAGAACAAGAGGTCTGGAAGGGGAACTCCTTTGGGGATTAAAATACTGCAGACAACTTTTCACAGATTAGCTGAGGAACTATCTGGCACTCAGTAGGATATAGGGATTAAATTCTGTAGTGAAGGCTGGGCTACAGATCTGGATTAAGGGGCGGCTACTGCCTTTTAAAATCTAGGGGGACTCTGGACGTATCTGCATGCAAAGGGTTTGAAAAAGGCAACAGAGTTAGCCTTAATTGTTGATCCACTCATATATACCTACACCTACCTCTGTGCAGACAGTGAAGACTAGAAGGCAAAGACGAAAACAGCTACTCCCCATGTGAACTGTCTGTGTCATGTAGTCAGGCTCACACCAAACTGTGTGTCTCTAGCACCCTTGTTTTGCTTATAGCTGCACTCTTTACTGCTTGCCTAAAGGTAATTATGTTTCCCAGCATCTTTTGGAACTCTTCATCTGTGCCCTGAAGAAGAACCTGGACACTTGCCACTCAGCTGTCACCACAAGAGCATTTCCAGCCTGGGATGACAGAGACAAGTAAGGCTATTCCATCAGGGCAGCGTGGGGTGCTGGGCAACACTAGGACAGTCCCACAGATGCAGGGAGAAATGAGGAAAGCTTCCTGCAAGTGGTGCTGTCCCTGCCATGTCTTAAAGGGGAAGGGACAAAGGGAAACTTGTTCCAGACAGAGATAATGTAAATACACAGAGGAAAGAATAGTCATGACACAGTTGAGAAATTCTACAGCTTGTAGAACAGAAATATAGATCATAGAGCATCTTTTTGGCTAATTTTGATTTTATACTTAAGGTAATGAATAACCACTAAAGAAGAAGACACAAGGAAGTGACATGATAACATTTCCATTTTATTTATTTATTTATTTATTTATTTATTTATTTATTTATTTAACGTTTATTTTTGAGACAGAGAGAGACAGAGCATGAATGGGGGAGGGTCAGAAAGAGGGAGACACAGAATCTGAAACAGGCTCCAGGCTCTGAGCGGTCAGCACAGAGCCCGACGCAGGGCTCGAACTCATGGACTGCGAAATCATGACCTGAGCTGAAGTCAGCCACTTAACCAACTGAGCCACCCAGGCGTCCCTAAAATTTCCATTTTAAAAACATTCCAACAGTGTGGAACTTTGGAAGATGTCTTGGGAAACTGGTGGCAAGACAATGTTAAAAGTTATTGCAATGGTTGAAATAAGTGATGGTTTGGGCCCGAGTGGAAGAAGGAAGAGAAGGACCAGAAATAAATAAAGAAGGGAAACATTATGGATGAAGTATCAGCAAAAAAGAAAAAGGATGGAAGGGCCGGAGAGGGGAAGGGGCCCAGGAAAGAAGGTCCTGGGAGAAGGACAAGGGGGTACATTCAAGAATACAAGTGCTACCACTGAAGACTCTTTAAAAAAATTTTTTTTTTAATGTTCATTTATTTTTCAGAGACAGAGACAGAGCATGAGTGAGGGAGAGGCAGAGAGAGAGGGAAACACAGAATGCAAAGCAGGCTCCAGGCTCTGAGCTGTCAGCACAGAGCCCGATGTGGGGCTGGAACTCAGAAGTCATGAGATCATGACCTGAGCCGAAGTGGGATATTTAACCAACCGAGCCACCCAGGCGCCCCTGAAGACTCTTTTTTGAGGAAAGGGGAAAGAATGGGATTCCAATGATTCAGGTACAAATTTAGGACTTAATAACAGAATACCGAGATGTTTTTATGTCAGAGCATAAAAGTTTTCTTTAGTTCAAATAGCTCCAAATGATTTCAAAAGGAAATTCAAATTACAGAATTGGATATTTATATCTGTGCCAGACTAGATTAAATCAAATTAACAAAACTTAAAAAAATTTTTTTTTCAACGTTTATTTATTTTGGGGACAGAGAGAGACAGAGCATGAACGGGGGAGGGGCAGAGAGAGAGGGAGACACAGAATCGGAAACAGGCTCCAGGCTCTGAGCCATCAGCCCAGAGCCTGACGCGGGGCTTGAACTCACAGACCGCGAGATCGTGACCTGGCTGAAGTTGGACGCTTAACCGACTGCGCCACCCAGGCGCCCCAACAAAACTTTAAAACATACCTATATTTGGAATTCCTCTGTAGACTATAGAGAATGGCAGAAGCATAAGGCATTGATATTTGCTTGTCTGTTTACCTACAGCTTGTACACGCATAATTCTTCTTGCTTCCCATTTCCTCCCCTTTACACTCTTTTCCTCAGGATGAACACAATAATAAATATATTTTGTAGCACCTTTTATTTAAGAGACCTAGGTTTTACTGTTTTCAGAAAAACTCAAAACACAAATTTATTATTTTTATAGATTATTCTATATAGAGCTTATACTTACCCTACAAATCCCAGTTTTTGAAACTTCTTTTTCAACTATAAATATGAAATCAGTACTCTCTTGGTCATGGGCCTCAGAAACTCAAATTAGCAAATTCTGTAATCTGAAACCTTTTGAATCTAACAAAAGTTTTGGATATTAGCGCCAAATATGCCATCCATTTAAAAATATGACTCTTCCAGTGCAGACTGGTACCGTCAGCCATTTTATTGCTTACTCAATCAATATTAAATATTAATGTCTTCAAGCACTTTCTGACCTATTTCATATTAAGACCAATAACTCACCTTAGAAAAGTTCTTGATATAATTAACAATCTTTTCAGGCACACTTCCACAGCTGACCCACTTTAAAGTGGAGAAAATTAATACAAATAAAGGAGAATGTGCCACAGGATTATTTACCCTTATAATATTTAGAGCTGGTTAAAAGTAATTTAGAACTTCCCTTGAAACCAATTTAAAAAATATTCTCAAGAGTAACCTACACAGGATCAAAGTCCACTTAATATAATGAGACAATATGCCCATTATAAACTGCCAAACGATAAGACACTGGTCTGGGCTTGACAAAGGTAAATGACATTCAGATATTTATTGTTTATGGCAGCAGCCTTTGAAGCAGAATGCAAGACTCTTAATTAGAGTGCAGGAAGAAACTATCAAAGCTGCTATTTCTAAATTTTTTATCTGAAAGGAAAAAAAAAAAAGCTTTATCAAATTAAATATTCAGATATTCACTGCTCCCCTCCCTTGGTGCTTCTTGTAAAAAGCTCCATACAAGATAGCCCCGTGATGATTCTGCAGAGACTACACAGTGAGAAGAGGTCAGCAGGGTACCTCACTTGTTTTACAGCAGTCAGTGACTTCTGATGTATTATGGTTTATGAGCTATAGAATGTCACTGATGCAGTTAATTTTAACATCCAAGACCTTACACAGCAGAGTAATTCTATTACAATACTTCGTAAAGAGATGGGGAGTGACCACGAAAATATTTTGCAACAAACAGAGATTTTATGATTATCTTGAAGCAAAGAATTTAATCAAGAGTTGACCTTTCAGAAAAAGAAAATGGTCTTTATTTGCTGATGTTTACTGGGACATACTACCTGTCAGTAGTATGCTACCTATGAGATGATTTAAAGAAGCCAAGGAGGAGAAGGAGGAGGAGCAGGAGAAAGAAGAACTACAAGAAAAAGAAGAAGAAACAGGAAGAAAACAACACACTTATTCTACAACTTGAAAATAAAAGTAACAAGTTAACATGGATCAACTCTGAATTTGAAAAGAACTCTAAGGAAAGATTATTTTGAAATTGGACATTCCTGAAAATATTTCTGAAAGTGGGTCACCTCACAACTCATATTTGTATCGAACTTAAGAATGGAAGTTTCTATTCTGCTTTAAAATCTTCTAAAGGAAGAGTTC
The DNA here is from genome assembly GCF_016509475.1 of Prionailurus bengalensis. Classification (NCBI taxonomy): domain Eukaryota; kingdom Metazoa; phylum Chordata; class Mammalia; order Carnivora; family Felidae; genus Prionailurus; species Prionailurus bengalensis. Next base: position 107,549,573 of record NC_057349.1, read on the forward strand.
CAGAGGTTTTCGTTTCTTTTACTTTGCAAGAACAAAGGATGATATCAGGAAAGACTGGTATTTCCTGGCACAATTACAAGAATATTCTTTGCATAACCAAAGGATGGGATTTAATGCAAACATCATGTTTTAGGAAAGTCAGCCAGTGCCACACTTCTCTCACCAATACAACTTTGCTACCTTTTCCTTCTGGACAGAGTTAAAACCAAATTTTGAAATAAGGAAAACAGAATGGGACCTTTGAAACACTCACTGTATCATAAGCCTTAAACTGAAATGAAAAATAAAATCACACGACACTGTCTAAAATGATCATTCATGTACTCCTTTTTAAAAAAATGTTTATTTATATTTGAGGCAGGGTACGCATGTGTGAGTGCGCCAATGAGTGTGAGCAGGCGAGGGATAGACAGAGGGAGACAGGGAATCCCCAGCAGGCTTCAAGCTGTCAGTGTATAGCCTAATGGAGGTAGTGTGGTGAGGCTTGAACTCATGAATCCGTGAGATCACGACCTGAGCCAAAATCAAGAGTCGAATGCTTAACTGACTGAGCCACCCAGGTGCCCCAACACTCATTTCTTACTAAAATACTTTATTTCTTCATCTATTTCTTATCCTTTACAATTCTACTTTTTGAGTGTTTGCAAATGTATAGGACATATTAATACAGCGGTCCATATATACATAATTTACAAATAAGAGTACATGTTCTGGGTGAGTGCTCAAAAATATCTCATTGATAAGAGGGCAAAAAAGCTTAAAAACCATGGGCTTATGGTGCTGATATAATAGTGGGCTGCAAATTCCATCATGTGATTAGCTACAGTAATTGCATGTAAACAAATGGTTAAAAGTGCTGCATTTATACGATGTTAACATGAATTTTTTCCTATTAAGTTCCGGAACCACTATTTTAATGCCTCACAATTAATGAAATCACCGCAATTTTAGTCCTTACTGCAATCCTTATTTTAGGTTATTACAATAATTTAAAAACAATCCTTCTTCAGCCATGTAGTTAAATTGGGTACTTGACTTCCCTTTGTTGTTCCAGATAATGACAATTACTATGAGGTCTCTCCTTGTTTGAGGAAGACCATGAGTTACAAACTGAACACGAGAGTCATGTTAGAATTACAAATGTGTGTATACCTATTATACACACACGCACGTATGCACACCCTTCTTTACATGAAAGTCCATTCTTCTGTGCTAAGGTCTAACTTAAACACAGGTAGTATGGATGGGTGGTATGGATGTCTACCATGATGATTTCAGGATCCTGAAATTCCATAGTGATCCACACTTATGGATCTAAAAGACGCCTGATTTCTTGAATTTCTGCATTCTGTCATAAACATCATCTCAGGAAAACTGATACAATTTATTAATTCTACTTTAACAAATGAGAAAATCAAAGCTTGGAGAAAGAAGATATGTGATCATGTTATTTTTTAATAGAGTCATATTCAGTAAAATGCAGCATTTTAAACACATAGTTTGGTGCTCTTGGAGAAATATTTATATTTGTCATACTATTCTTAAATTAGTGGAAGCAGGACTTCTATTCCCGTTCTTTCTGATGCCATTTTCTTAAATGCAATCAGCAAAGTCATAGAAATTGGCACTGTCAGATATTAAAAAATTATGGCAAATCTGTAATTCATAATTCATTTATTTCCCAAAGTCCATTTGCAGAGTGCCAAGTAGGTATAAAAAGGCACTATGCTGACAGCTCTTGGGGACTGAGATTAGGACAGGACATTCTATGGCTCTCCAAGGAGAGAGGGCACCAACCCCAAGGGCACAGGCATAGAAAACTAAAGATGGGAGAACCCAAGAGCGTGTAATCATTTTGTTCAAGGCATACAGAAGATCTCTTATAAAATCATATGCTTTAAGGGTTTAGCAAGCAGATTCACTGGCCTCTGCAATAAATGCAGTCATATTTAAAAAGGAAGTGACACAACACTACACTGTACTCACACACAGCTATTAGAAATGATATCCACCTTAAAATGGTTTATGTAACTTGTATTGTACTTCCAGGGGGTAGGATAGATTTACGCTTAAGTTTTGGAAAACTGCTCACTGACAGAACCATTATAGTAATTGCACTGGGTCTGTTTATTAATTTGTCACAATTAAGTCAATAAGAGCTTTACTAATGTCCTATTACTTGATTAGTTTTGAAAGTGATTATCTTAAGAACTCAACTTAATTGGAAGCCTCTCAATTTACAAGGTACATTAAACCCTCAGTAGCATCTTAAGATTATTCAACATATGCAGGTCAATTACCAGTAATCACTGTTTTGTACAAATGTTCCATAAAAACTATAGCATGACATGACAAAGAGGGAAAGTGAGACCTAATTAATAATGCTAAACTCCAACCGACATTTCCAGGATAAAAGGGCAATATGAGCCCTCATATAAGGTCTTCCTAAAACTAGGTCTGTTACTAAAAATCAAATAAAGAAATGCTAGCAACTCTCTACCTTACAGATGAAGATAATTTGTCATGATTGCTAAATCACCAAATTGCATTGCTTGTACTCATGCCCAGCTGCACATTAATTTCCAGATTAGTAAATTACAATTAATTCTTATTATTGCTCCATCACTTTTCTTTTTCTAGTTAATAAAAGAGACAGCAATCAATTCCTGTTCATCCCACTTTTTAGAACAGATCAACTACAACCACTACTGCATGAGCAGAAAACATGGAGTGGTTAATATACCCACTGAGAGTGTAAGACTTTTAAAAATTATTGGCTGTAGTATAAATATTTTATATTGACCTTCCAATTCCCAAAGATTCAATATAGTTAGTTGAATATTTACAATGATTAACAATAATAAGGGCTGAGAAATTGCTTTGATACCTAGGCTGATTTCCAAACATATAATCAAATGATTTCATAAACTTTTAAATTAAACTTTATTAATTAGATATTTGAAAGGTTTGCCCCACACTAAAAACATGAGCCTGGTCTTGAGATTAATCACAGGAAAATTGATTGCTGCTTCATTAAAAATCTGGGATAGCAGGCTCCTTGAAAAGATTATTCCACTGCTGACCTGTAAAGGCACTGTATGAATTATGTGTTCTGACTTGTTCCTAATTTAAGTCCTGTACACAGAATACATTTCCAATTGCCAAGTCTGATTTGCCACCAATTGTGTGAATACAGTGAACAAAGCTGAATCCCTAAAATACTAGTTCTGAGCATTTGAAAAACTTGAGATGAAAGCCACTTTGAGTTTGTTGCATTCAAATAACTATAATTGTCCTTAAAATTGTCCTGGGGAGTTAACTGCTTCAACAGTGGGATGCGGTGGGGGAAAGTAATGGTCATATTTAACAACTCAGTTCCATGCATTTTGTACCAAGGATCTATCTGCCAAGAACTGAATAGTGAGGAAGGCCTCTTACCAGCCTTCCCACATACCACAAGCCATTTTTTAAGGGATTTAAGCAGCCCTCTTGGGGTAGATTGTCTCTCAATTGCCTACACATCACCTTTGATAAACTTTTGCACTTTAATTACTCATATGCTGTAATTTAGCTTTAAGTGTGGGCACTTTAGGAAACACAGAAAAAAAAAACCCCCACACCTTTTTTCAGCATCTAATCCATGGTTGAATAAAACATCAGCCAGTTTACTCCATTCACATGTCAACTTTCTGCCACTGCCCCACCGAAGCGCAGCAGAAGTGGTCTGTGGCAGACGGGAATTCATGAAGCAAGAGGGTGGGGTGGTGTAGAGAAGTAATGAGGACTGTTAGAGGCTGTGTGCAAAGACAGACATGGTCTGCTCCTTCCTCCAGGGAATAAAAGACACTGAAAACCTCATTTACCTGGGTATTAACTTCAATTATGGCCAGAGGAGTGGGAAGAAATGGAACAGTTCAGACACCATTAGGTTCTTGAAATTCTTACTGCCTCACAACGCATGACTAAGGAATAGCAAAGCATCCTTTATTCAGAATTTCTTGTCCCTTATGTCCCAATAAAGGAGGATATACACAAAGTACCTTTAAATTAAGTGTTGCTATCCTTATTTTCCACTTGCAATAAATAAATGCCTTTAGTTTGGTCAAGCTATGGAGTGCTTGGCACAGATATAGTGATCTGACGCTTGGCGAGAGAATTAAATGATCCAGAAGAAGCCTGGGTTCCCTCCTCCTCTTCTGATGGGAGGATGATCATAGCTTCTTGGGCTCTGGAATGCCCTCAGGTATAGGACCAGTCACCAGCTGCTTAAAATAAAGTGGCTTTGCCTAAGCCATAGGAATGGCTTTTACACAAATGACTCTCGTTTCTATGTTACCCCAAAGTCCTTCATTGAAAATGTTTTTTTGTTCCCCTCTATGCTAAAATGGACCAACATTTACTTTCTAGTCTTACTGAATTAAAAAAAAAATAATAGTGCAAGGGAAAAACATGTAAACTTTTTTGGGGGGTAATTAATGTCTGGAATCAATGCTTTCCAGAAGAGGCAATAAACTGCTTAGAATTAATTGAAAGAGTTGGGTAATTATTAACAAAATAAACTAGTCATAGAAACAGAATCCTCCCTCCCCTCTCCTCCGCCACTCCTCACCCCTCAAGGATGTTTGGAGTTGGGGGCTTCACTGAGCAGCTCTGAGATTTAAGAAACTAACTAGCTCTTATGGCTCATTTCTTATATTACGATGGTTCTCAAAGTATGGTCCTTGAGCATCAGCAGCATTGGTAGCATCAGCCTCTGCGTCAGCTGGATCTGGGTAGAAATGCAAATTATTGAGACTTACCAAAAACCTGTCCAGTCAGAAACTCTTAGGGGGCAGCCAACAATATTTGTTTTTCACAAACTCTCCATGCAATTCTTATACACTCTAAAATTTGAGAACTACTATTCTATTAAATCTGGGTATTTTCATACCAATTTTCTAATATTTCTATATTTCAAAAGTTAAACTGACCATCAGTTGGGCAGGGAAATGTTTTCAAAGGTAATTGAGAAGAGAAATGAAGCTATTCTCAGCATATAAACACTAGACTTAATGCAGTGATTTTCAACCCCAGGTGAACATTGGAATAGCTGAGGAGATTTGAAAATGCCAAGACCATACTCCAAGCCAAATGAAACAGACCTAGGGACAGGGAGGCAGCAAAAAATATGTATTTTTAAATGCCCTAGTTATTCTAAAGCACTGGAAAGGTTGAGAATCACTGACAGAAAGTAACCATAGCAGTCAGACCCTCAGTAGAAGCCAGACAGCCTAAGAACTAGGAAGGAGGGCTCTACAGATATTTACAGCAAGAGTGCACATACCTTCTTATGGACCAGGTTTATGCCATATTAATTAAACACTATCTAATATGTGGGACATGGAAAAAGACCATTGCCTTTTATTGCCTCACACACTTCTTAAATCTTATGGATGGAGCAGTTCTTATTTCTAGAGGAGACAATTCACCAATAAATATAATTTTAGAGAGGAAACTGAGATTGGAACCTATAGGCTAATTCCAAAATATTCTAAAAAATAACAAATATTTGAGTATGGAACCAGCACAATCCTACATGTACTACATGGAGACATTCTTTCTATATTTCCAGCTGGTTCTACAAATACCATCTCTCTTCCTGACCTCAAAAATGAAACTTGAGAATGGGTTATAAGCACTGAGTAGCTTAAAAACTTAAAAACTGCTATAAAAGAAGTATCAAGACCAAATTAGTTTTAGTTATGTGCTATTTTCTATAATATAAAATACTATACACACCACATAATTTTATAATGAAAATTGAGAAGAACAAAAATTAATAATAATTTCAATTTACATTTATTTCACACCACTTCGAAATGATATTTTATAATTAAACCATTAGATTTCCACAAAAAACTTTATGAGGTCATCAGGATAAGTAAAATTACTATTATTATTTTACTTTATGAGAAGGTAATTCAGTTTAGTGACTTATCCAAGGCCAAGAGCTATATTGACAATGTTCATAAACAGCAGCTTTAACTATGGTACTGATATTCTAATGTTTGACATTGATAACTTTGTGCATGTCAGTATGAAAACCTTAAAATATAGTTATTATTAAAACATTCAATCAGGAAAAATAAAAACAGTAGGTTAGCTTAAGATGCTTGGAAAAAGTGGAACTTCCTTCTTTTCTAGGGTTGCTTGAACTTTGAATTTTTAGCAGATCCACAAAATACATAAATAAAAGATAAAGATAAGACACAACACTGATTTTACACTCAGGTTGTATCACTGCTACAGAACCTTTTTCAGCATTTTGCATCAGAATATTAGAGAATCATTAAATAAGTCTGATCTGTTCATGTTCAAAAAATTTGTTTCTTGATTTTTAAAATATTATTCTTGTGACTTAAAGTCTAAGATTGTATTTGCTTCATCTTAAAATTTAATAAGTTTAATAATATGAACATTTATATTTCAACTCTCAAATAAAACACAGGGAGATATATGGAAAATATTTTTAAAAATATTTAGCTTAATTAGATGGTCTTTCATAGTTTGTGTCTACTGAAACCAGCTACAATAATACTTAAGCATTTACACCCCAAAGTAAAACCCAATAAGGGGGCTACTGCCTTTTGTTACTATAGTACATGCTTCACACAGGATAATCTTTCACTATTAGAAAACCTTAAGCTATGTAGTATTCTTAATTAAGGCCCCATTTCAGTTAAAGTAAAGCAATTTGCAATTTAATTATAATAATAATACAAATTGCAACGTAACTAATGATACAATATGCTGTTGTGTTGCATAATTAGAGCAGTCAGTAAATAAGGTTTTACAAAGCAGGAAATAAGAATAGGTGAAGGAGTTGTGCTCATTCATCACCTTGCTGACTAACGAGAGCTGGAACGGAGATCAGTCACTTCCCAGCACATCCCTTGATATGCGCCACAAAAGCACACGCTATAGACAGTTCCACTAACCTAATATAACCACCAGGCAAGTGTCAGTTTGGAAAAATCCACAAAGAGAAACAAGTGATAAAATAGTATATAGCTAAAACTAACTCATTTATCAAGAAAGACAGAATAATTATTAGGAATGCCCAGATTGTAGGCCCTGTGATAGAAATGAGTAAGGGGAACATTAACTATATTATTTTAAATTAAGAACACACTGGAGAAAACTCCAAATCTAGTAAGTTTACTCTATCTAGGCTTGAATGACACCTAGAAATATGGAAATAGTCAAATGCTTGATTTTACAAACCACAGAGGTGATTTTTCTTCTGTAGGGTGGAGAAAAAGAATGCATAGGGCCTCCTGTTCACAGTAATAAGATCAGACATCAAATTTTGACATTTGCACATTAGAGAAATTGAGTTCTACCAAAAATCTAATCTACTAAAAAGGCCATGCTTTCCTTTTAGCAGAGGTGTTATATAATACACACATCTTCATTCTGCTATTGTATTGGTGAAGCTGGTATGTTAGTCAAATCAGGTCCTGTGTATGACACCCAGGTATCTGTTCAAATTACCGCTTGCTATTAAATCAATTCCGATTAACTTACAAGATAATATAGCAGCTCTTGAATTAAGAATTATTACGGATGTAGCAAAAGAGATAATTATATATCTATTTTTTCTGAACAGATTTTTGGGACAGAATTCCTAATGTGGAACATGAGTAAATTATTTAGATTCTCTGCTATTCTCAGTTTGCACAAATGCTGAAAACCAATTTGGCTTATTGGTGTTTTGGCTCCAAATGCATAAACCTCCTCAATTCAAACTACTGCTTGCTTTAAATTCAACTCGGTGAGTACTTATTATCTCTCCTTGGCACAGACCAGTTTACATTCATCAGTTACTTGAGTGAGTGTATAATATAGTAACATATAAAAAATATATTCTGCTTTACCAACCAGGCCGTGAATACCCTGAGGGAAAGATCATGTCGGTTGTCTTTTTAACTAAAGTGAAGAGAAACAGAAAATCTTCCCAGGACCCAGTACAGAAACTTTATCATAGCAGGGACTAAAATAAATGCTTATTTCTTACAACAGAAAGGTAAAGAAACCAATTATCTTCAGGCAATAATCTGAATACTAGAGGGATGTGAATAGATAACACCAATAAGTTCACATTTTTTGTTAGCATATAGGTGTTGGCAAAGAGCAGCATCCCTATTTTTAAAATTGAGAAGCAAGAGAACTATGATATTACAGACAGAATATTCTATACCTCTCCCATCGTAATTATTGCCAAAATTTTCAAAGCCAGTCAACAGTGAGTATGTAGCTACTGTATTCTAAAAAGCACCCTCAAGCACTTTTTTTCTTGTGGGAATCATTCCACAGACACTCCCTTATTCTGAGAAGATAATTAAGAAAATATGTTTTTGTCAGACATATTTTTCCCCTCTCCTTTGAAAATTTTACTGGTGACAGCCGTCAAAAAACTAGAAAAGAAGCTCCATGCCAGCTGTCCCTTATCCTCTGGCACATACTGTAAAAATACAGATACTCAGAGGAAACAGCACATATACACAGGTTGACATGAACCGCACATCCTGAAAGGCACTTATTACAGATAAATATGAAACTCTGGCTTCTTTTCCTAGAGGATATTCTTTAAGGTAATAAACAAGCCTCACAGCTGGACGGAGAATGAATTCTATGAGTATACTTGATTACGCAAAGGGATATGAGGAATTTCAGTGGATTGATATCACTATTAATTCTGCCATGGCTTATTTTGTGAATTTGGGCAAGTCAGTGCTATTTAGTAAATGGGATTGAGAATGGAAAAAATGTATAATAAAAAATTTCATACAAATTGCCCAGGAAGAAATTAAAAGTGTTCCCATCAGCTCTTGAGTGGTCACCTAATTTCCTCTAGTTTTACGGGAAAACATTAGAGAATACAATAAAATGACACATTAGTTTTTAACATATATAATTTTCCTGTAATCTTTGAAATTAAAAAATTCTAATGTAAAATACTATACATTCAAAATAAGCTTTTATAAAAAACTCCATGCCCCAGTTGATGAATTTTCAAGAGGTATAGACAACAGAGGATAATAGAGGATTCCTCAGTGTTTAAGTTTTTAGAAGTATTCCTTTGTGTACTGAAAACTACCTCCACTATACACGAAGGATAGTTTTAACTAAGGAAAAAGCCTCTTGGCTGTTGGAAGCAAACACTAAGTAAAATTAAATATGCTTGAAAAGAATCTAATTTCTTATGCTTATTTTGAGAGAGGCTAGAACTAACTGAATGATACGTGCACCTTACAATAATTGACTGAACTTGGGCAATGATGGAGGTGCACACCTCTCTCTGCTAGTTTCAGCAGGGCCTTATTTAATTACCTTCCAGGAAACAATGCAAATTAGTTCCGCAGAATCTTAGAGTAGAAGTTGGAGAGATCATTCACATCAGTATTTTAAACTTAGGGTTCTTAGGTTCTAGCTGGGCTCCGATGGTGCTGTTAGCTTTTGGAAATTGTGTAAAAATATGTGTAGTCAGGAATGTGCATTTTATGAGGAGAGGGCCATGTTCCATCAGAATTTCCAAATGGCCTATAAACCTGAAAAGGTGCACGAAGCAACTACTGAAGTGACCTAACTTCCAGTTTACAAATAATCCTGGGGAGCTGAAATGATTGCTCGAAAGACGCTCAGAGTGGCTGTAAAATACCTGGAACCAGGTCTCCTGATAACCACTTAACTCAGTGTATTATTATGCTTATACCATTTTTTTCTCAGAGGGTAAGTAGGAAAAAAAAAAGTGTTAAATGTGCAAAGTGTTTTCATAACCAGGTCTTATTTCAGGTGGCAGAGTCGTTTCTAGGTCAGAGTATTTTCTATAAATACAAAGTCCAAAGATATAGAAGCCTATTATAGGTGATCTACATGAGCCAAATAAAAAACTCACAGACCTCCAAACAAACACCATACTGCCTCCAGGCCAAGCACACACCCACTCTTGCTTTGAGTCCCTGCAGTGTATGCTATGACCTTCAAGGTGGCAGAGAGAGCTGTCGGACCTCTAAAGGGAAAAGCGGATCCTGAGATATCACATCATACAATAGAGAACTCAAGTTAACATGGCCTACTTTGGTGGACTCTCCCTCTCCCTGCCTTACTGACTTAACATCCCCGCCTCAAACACACACACACACACACACACACACACACACACACACACACACACACACAATTATAAACAGGTACAGTGTGATGTCAGGTATCGATATATAACATACAAATGAAAACAAAGCGTCACATTTAACTGATTTATTAACCAAATAATTAATTTCACTGACTATTTAAGATTAATTTCAGGAAAGAAAGTCACTAAAATAAGTAATTTAGAATAAATGTGCATTAATCCTGCCAAATCACCCTGCACATCCTCTTGGCATTTCTAAAAACAAGAAAACTTTTTAATGTATTGATGTGTGTATAAATGTCTAAGTACATATTCTATCTCTACCATTTATATACAAATGATGTTAGGCAAATTACTTAATTTCTCTGCGGTGCAAGTCCCACTAGTAAAATGGAGATAACAATGGTATTGACCTTTTTGGGTCACTGTGGGATTGAATATGGTGATAACACTCAAAGACCCTAGAACAAAGCTTGACATTTTATGATAATAAAATAGCTATCATCATCACCACCAACACCACCACCACAAGGAGGTACGTATGTAACTAATTACTTATGGGGGAGAAGGGGTTAAGAAGGAAGCTTAAGATAAGACTGTTTATTGGCAAACTATTCAACTATCATAAAAATTCAAACTACTCCCTGGGAAAATACCAGAAAGTCTGTTTAGCCCAGGTTTTCTTGGAGCCAAATTCCCATGGACTTGGCATAACAAGATTCTCCACCCAAATGAGATGAGAAGGTTGGGCTGATCTGGGTCAGTGGAGCAGTTCCATTCCCTCCTTACAACTGTGGGCAGGCCAGCCCCAAGTGCTCCCCACCTGTCACACCAGTTCCTTACATGGGAGATCTGATTGGTCCAAGGTTCTGGCTCTGCAGTATCTCTGCCAGCAGCCTAATTGAAGTAAGTGCTCTTAGGACTTGGATTCTTTGGAAGTGAAATGCTTTGACAATGATTTTAAAGATAATGGGATGTTCTTGGTATCTACAGGGAGACAATATTCAACATCACCATGAATAGTTAAAACCTCAAATCACGTTTGGCTTGGATGATTCTGTTGGGGTCACACCATCCCATGATAGGGACCCATCTAAGGCTTGGAAAACTGCTGGCTTCCAACACTAGGACAGATGCCAAGACTCCCAGTGGTATCAGTCACTGACATCATACAAGAAATTATCCATCCAGTTAAACCACAATTGAATATTCCAACTTAAAATATGTTGTGAAAATGAAGAATTTTACCTTTTTATATTCAGCAATGCCCAAGGTATTCCAGAGGGAGTATGAAACGCAGGTAGCAATTTTACCCCAAGTTCCACTGCTTTCTTTCGAAATATCTGAAAAGTTAAACAGTTACGTAAGCTACTATTGTAAGCAAAACAAAAAAGTGTTATATTATCGTCTCACATTTAGTACTTTCTACTTTAAAATTTTCTTTATATGAAAAAATAAGTTTCTCAAATTAATAGAATTACCTAGTCAAGCAAGAATGGTCCAGGGGCCACCGTGCTGTGGGGAATCTATTACTAATCTTGGTTGCACATTAGCATCATGTTGGGAGATCTGAATAATATGGATGTCTGGATCGCACTCTCAAGATTCTAAATTCTATGGTTTGAGGCTCCCGGAACACAATTTTTTTTAAGCACCACAGGTGACATCAGATGATTCCAACATGCAAACCAGAGGCAGAACCAGGGCTGCTGGAGGGTAAGTCCTGGACTGAAAATCAGGAGATCTGGTCCTGTCCCATCTTTACTGATTCAGTAGAGCACAGAGAAAGGAGAAGTTTTAAAAACATATTATTACAAGTAACCTATATGTCCTCTCAGTTCTTTGCAGTTTTAACTTCCTCTGATGTTAAGTGTAGGTGAAATGGAAGACACAAAGTTAAATTAGGTACAAGTTATGCCCAGAATTTATAAGGAATATGATATATGCACATAAATATCTAGAACACAGATAGAACGACAACTGGAGATAAAATCATCTGGGAGTTCAGATGCACTCTGTAATGCTCTATGGTGAAGACAGCATTTAGATGAGGGCTGTACTCAGCATGTAATGGGACTAGGAATACTAGAAATTAAGGCAGGAAGTGGAAGCGGTATCCCTGGGGGCCGTCAGTGTAATAAACACAGACACAGGCAAGTGGGGACCTGTAGCAGAAATGGAATAGGTCAGCTTGCCTAACTAAAAAAGAGGGAATACTGGTAAACAAGGTCAGGTGTATACAACATGGGCCCAAACTGTGGAGTGTCATAAACGTAAGTCTAAGAATTCTATTCTGTTAAAATGGGAAAATATCAAAAGTTTTTAAGCAGCCAGTTCACTTGAGCACATTGTGCCTTAGGAAGGGTAATGAGATGACATCCATTCAGTCTCACTGAAGGAAGGCATGCTACAGCTTTCCCTGTGACAGTTGAAGCAGCAAGCAGGTGCCTCGCCCCTTCTCCTTCCTATACTGTATAGGACTGAGCATGGTGGGATGGGAACTTAACTATTTCCCTTTGCCTCTTGCTCAAACAACGGAGATGTGAGAAAGGCTGGGGAAACCCTGAAAAGCATGGAAAAAATGGAAAAAAGTCCTCTCCCAGACAGTGGAAAAGCATTCTTTAAACCCCCTGTCAAAGAGGTCTTGTGTAGCATCTCCAGAGGGAGCGGTTCCAGTCCGTAATTCCTGCTGTAAGTCCTGAGCCCCCCCACAGAGAAATCCTGGCATACACTTGGGCTCCCAGAATGAATGTACTCCAGTAATACTAATGTTGATGCTATTTTGAAAACCCTACTCTTTTGCAGACTCTCATTAACGAAAATTAAGGAAGTAATGAGTTTTACTGTAAAGTTTTGGTTGACAATCAGTTTAGATAAACTAACATTCCTGGTATAGAAATGAGGACACAGACATTTGTAATACATAGAAAGCACTAGAAAACAGAGGGTTTTTTTTCCCCCACAAATTACTATAACTCTCTTTAAAGTGGACAATTTCCCATTTCAATCACTAACAGTATATCGAAGGAGAGGAGAAAAAAAAAAACAAACAAAAAACAACAGACCCAAAGATATATTCTTCTCTTTCTCTGCCTTACTCTATAGAATTCTACATTCTTTTCTGCTGAAAGGGATTATCCAATCACCGCCCAGCCATCTGTTGACTTCCTAGTTTCACTTTTTAAACTGTTAGTTAATTAACTCCTTTTTCAAGAAACTTACATAAGATGGAAGTCAAACGATGCAATTAAAATACCATCATGGATATTATAACCATATGGCGTGGGAGGTTAAGGATGCAGGCTTTGAAAACACAATGCCTATACTTGAATATTAGTTTCAACTTCTTCAAATTGGGTATTCTTGGACAAATTGCTTAATCCCTCTATGCTAAGCTTCCACATCTATAAAGTGGGGATAACAATAGTATTTACTGGTGTGCCTGGGTGATTCAGTCAAACATCCAACTCTTGATTTAATCTCTGGTCATGATCTCACAGTCTTGAGATCAAGCCCTGCATCAAGCCCTGCTTTGGGCTACACGCTGAGCATGGAGCCTCCTTAGGATTCTTTGTCTCCCTCTTCTTCTGCCTCACCCCCCTCTCAAAAAAAAAAAAAGCCCACAGTTGCATTTACTATTTTAAAGATTGTGGAAAGAAATGACTGTTTCTATATTGAAGGATCTTAGGACACGCAGCAATCACATTAAAAGGTTAGCTGTATCATTATGGTGATAGTGATAATGGTATTTCCCTAAGAACTTTCCCTAGAAGGAAATGCTTAAAATTCTTTCTTGTCTTGGCTTTTATCCCACTGCTGTTTTGGTACCTTCTCCTCAGGTTGTGTGTGTGTGTGCTATGACCCCATTACACATACTCTTATTATCAGCATTCATTCTCAAGAGCTAAGCCCTCAGTTCTCATCACCTGTTTGCATTTTCTAATTCAACCTTCCATGTCAGCTCTAGTGCTATACTTCTACTTGTGTACTCACATCACAATTTGGGTATCTTGTTGTCTTCTGAAACAACATGTCCAAGATGAAATAATCACTTAATATTCCAGGCAAACTTCCCCAGTTCCATCACTGACACTGTTCAACCAGTCCGTGGGTCCCAAGAGAGGAAGCATTTGACTATTGATTTATCACTCTTTAGTCATCAAATGTCAATGTTCATTTCCCCGAAATGTCTCATATCCAATTCATTCCCTTTCTGTGATATGAGCATAGTCCTCATTTTCATCACCAGGTACAATGAAATGGCATGATAAAAAAAAAGAAGGCCCTCTTGGGGCGCCTGGGTGACTCAGTCAGTTAGGCGTCTAAATTTGGCTCAGGTCATGATCTTGTGGTTTGTAAGTTTGAGTCCTGCATCAGGTTCTGTGCTAACAGTTCAGAGCCTAGAGCCTGCTTCAGATTCTGTGTCTCCCTCTCTCTATGTCCCTCAGTGAGCGCGCTCTCTCCTTCTCTCTGTCTCAAAAATAAACATTAAAAAAAAAAAAAGGAAGTCTCCCATTCTCCAGGATTTCCCTTCCTGTTTCCATTAGTCTGTATCTGTATTACCGAATCTTTTTACTATACGACTTTCTTCTTCAAGAAACAATAATGATTCCCTCTTGTCTAAAACATCAGGTTAAAACTGATCTGCTGACTTTTCAATGACCTCTATGAATGAGACCAATTTATTGTCTTCCTTCTCTCTAAGACCACTCTGGCTCCAGCTTGAGTCTTCACGGTCTTAGTCACTCATTCAAGGTCCATCCACTTTAGTATCTTTTTTTTTTCTTAAGTGATTTTCCTCCCAACTTTACTGAGATACAATTGGCATGTAAAATTGTATATACCATGATGATCTGATGCATGCATACACTGTGAAATGATTACTACAATAAGCTTAGTTAACATCTCTATATTTTTGCATAATTCCTTTTTTTGGGGGGGGGGTGGTGCAACCTTTGTATACTTATTTGTAGAGTCTCTCACCTTGAAACACCCTTTTCTGCCTCCTGGTGACCAATCCAAATTCATCCATTGCTCAAGGCCCAGTCTAAATCGCAACTCCAGACCAAGATCTTTGCCTTATGTGAACTCCTACACTGACAACTGGCATCACATAATGTAGCATTTGATTACAGAAATCAAGATATAGATCTCTAATGCTTTCTTGTGTGACTCTCTTGTACCCCCGAGTAACTTTCTTTTCTTTCTACAAGTAGAGAAAAACACCTCCATTTCTCCTCACTGCCTATTATACATATCCAACTCAGATTAAGTCATTTTGTGTTTATTTAAGATTTTTAAATGTTTATTTTTGAGAGAGAGAGAGAGAGCGAGCATGAGTAGGAGAGGGGCATAGAAACAGAGAGGGAGATGAATCCAAACCAGGCTCCAGGCTCTGAGCTGCCAGCACAGAGCCCAACATGGAGCTCACACCCATGAACCCTGAGATCATGACCTGAGCCGAAGTCCGATGCTTAATCAACTGAGCCACCCAGGTGCCCCAGGTCATTTTGTGTTTAAATTTATTGATATCACCACAATATTCCTATGAGTAGTGGGTGGGAGAATATTTGTATTCTCAGTTAACAGAGAGAAAAATCACAACCCTGTGTCTTGAGATTCCCTAGTCCACCTTTGCTGGCTCCCTAGCTCTCTGCATGCCTAGTTCATGCTTAGCTTTAGGAATCCACTTTCATGACCCTTTTGGAGGTCTTTCTTAACAACACCATGTAAAGTTAGCCATTCCATTTACTGTTCATCATATCATCTTGTTTATTTCTGTCCCACCATTTATCACGTCCCTAATTAATGTATTGTTTATTGTTTGACAATCCCAGCAGGCATAAGCTTCACAAGGGCATGGACTGTTTTCTTTGTTGAGGTATACATACATCTAGTATCCTATAATGTAGCTGGTACTCAGTAAATGTTCATTTAATAAATGAATTAATCCAATATTAATAAATATACCTTGGGCTCTGTAATCAGAAACCATTGATATTCTAGTGTTTGTGAAGTGCTCTATCCTATTCTACTAGTTTCTGCTGTTGGAAAATAATGAATTATGTCAAATATTGTGGAGTCTCAACCCTTGGGCACAATTACAAAATAGTTTTGGGTAAAAACATTAATTAACATATTCATGCTTTAAATGAAATCATATATGAGCCTGAGTCAATTCTAATTCTTAATGTTTGATTTGTTATCTCCTCCTGAGATATTAAGATAAGTTACTTGGAGGAGGAATCCAGATTCTCAAAGATAATGTCTTTCTCCTTAAAATAGTGACTATGCAATAAAATTTGAAACTAGTTTGTTAAGTTAATGCTGTTATAAGAATGAAGGAAAAATGTCACAAATCATTCTAAAGAACAGTTAAGTTTTAACTAGCACATGCTGGACAATGTGCTGAAAGGCAAATGATCACAAAGAGCACACTTAAATGGTGCTTCTGTGCTCTTTCAAATGGGGCAAGCAGGATGAAGGTTGCACTGGACTAGCCAGCACTTGCATCCTAGGACTGGCTCTACCATGACTTCAAGAGGCACCTGGGTGCATCACTTAACTTTTCTGGTTCTTGGTTTCCCCAGTTAAATGGGCTTATAGAAAAGCAAGTACTCTAAAGTCATAAAGCTAGTACTAAAATGGGACTCGCAAAAAAGCAAACCTATTATCATTTTTATAAAGATAGGAAGTGTTAATTTGCCATCAAATTCTTAGTCAACCTTGGTTTCCAGGATTTACTGGTACTTATGTTTGGTAGGGAGGATTTTATAAAGATAGCAAAAAGAAAAATGACAGTTAATAAAATGCAATCCATGCTGATAATAGAAGATATTTTCTTTTTTTTTTAAATGACCATTAAAATCAAATAGTTTTTGTACAACATGTACCAATCAATTTGAGATGGGCAGACACTTACGACCCACAAGGAAACTTCAAAAAGATCCTGCATCATAGAGATTCTGGTGATATCCATAGCAAAAAATTAAAACTAATGTAATCTGCTGAAAGAAGGGTAGTAAAATATGATGAAATAGCTTCTAAAATAATCTTTCAAGCATGTATCTAACAAATAGGTTTAAATAAAAACTTTTATGGTCTCAAGTTAAGAATTTCAAAATAACTGCACCAAACCTGTATCTTTTCATTACTTTTAAGGAACATCATCATAGTCTTACTGCTGTTTTTGATCAGTGTTTTAAAAACTTCAGATTGTAGAATGTATCAAATAAAAACATTTATCTTTTTACTTTTCCCTTACAGATAGGATTAGACAAGGCTGTAAACAAGATGTATGGCTTTTTTTGCCTTTCTAGTTTGCAGATCCCCGAAGAACTGTACAGGAATATTTACACGCCAGAGCAAAGAGTAAGGAAAGAGGAAATGAATAAGAACAGAAGGCTCTGGCACTGGAAAGAACCAGTTTCAGTTCAGACATGCTTCAGTTTGAAGTGCGCAATCAATATCAAAGCCTTTCTTCAAATGCTTAATGCTGAGCTGAAAACTTCACTGTTAAAAGATCAAACACTAATTCCCCATTAGTATAAGCAGTGTTTACCTATTACTCATTTTTGCTACATAAAGCTTTCAGCACAAGATGCCATAGATATGATAAATATCTTTGGCTGAAAACAACTAAAATAACCTATATATCGTTAGCTGAGTTGATTAACACACATGACACGGCCAAATTTAATCATTCAACCAATAAGTAGTTATTGAGCTACTGTGGCTTTATAATTTAGAGTAGAATTGCTAAAGGTTTAAGTATTTAAATAAAGATATATAAAAATAGTTAATCCAGAAGAAATTTAGAGCTGGAAGGGATGTCAGAGGTCATCTAGTTCTATAATCTTAGTGTACAGATGAAACTGATGCTCAGAGAGGCCCTATTCCCCCAATTAAATGCTCTGATGTGGGACAGTTCAATAGTAGCTGTGGTCAAGTGAATGCCAGCTTCATTCTACCCCAGATACAAGTAATTCTTCTGACTCACAGAAACTCCCCTGTGAGTTCTATGTATGTATGTGTGCACACATCTTACACTGCCTTTTTCAAATTTTGCATTCTCTCTGTAATTCATTAAACCCCAAAACTGACATTTTTCTAAATAAGAACTATTTGTTGTATTTGTCAAGTTGCATTATGAACTTCATTTTTTATGAATTTATAAATTTGATTAGATGAATTCTTTTGTCAATTGTTTTGTTTTTCTTCTCTATGATTCAGTATAATTCGATTTTTAGTCTTTAGGCAATTAGATGAAGCAAGTGTCCTTCCTTTCCCTGCAAAAGTAAAGCAGTAAGATCCCCCTGAACTTGATTATTCGGAATAAAAAGAATATGCATGTTAATCTGCCAGTAACCATGAGTCATAACCAAGAAGAGTCAATGTAACTGTGCCTTAGACTATTTTTTTCCAATGTATGAAAACCACAAAGTTTAAGTGAAAGGAAAAAAACTTCTGATAGGTATAATTTTAAAATCTGGATATAGAATACCCTAGAGAATAGGCATTTTTGACTTAGCTAGCTTTTTAAAAATATTTCTCATGAAAAAATTAACAGTGAAAAGTTTTTTTTAAAGTTTGCTTTTATAGTATCTCCTAGTCAAAACGAATAAATGTTGATAAATGAATTAATAAAATTGCATCTTGGTACTGATTCTTCCTTGAGGGTTCCAATTCTATTCCCTAGCTTCTTAGTTTTTTTTCCTGGGGGCTCTAATTTCATTCCCTAGCTCCTGAACAGGGAAGATCTTATAAAATTAAGCGAGCAGGATGAAAAATGGGGAGAAATACTAGATAGAATTTCAGGCTGTTTAGGGTCAACATCACCAGTATCCATGTGGGCAGAAACCATGGCCATCTCCTCCTGGAACTGGTCCTACGATTTCCCTGAGCATAGATAAGCCAGAGTCAAGGTGGCCTAGTAATAGGTACACTGAACAGGCGGTCAAGAGACCTGGGTTCTAGTTCAGGGTCTGCTACTTTTCAGTTCTGTCACAATGAAGACGGCCTTCATTTTCATCCAGTGCCTTCATGAAGGGCACTAGACAAGACACTTTCTGAATACTTTTCTGCTCTATACGATCTGGTTTTAAGACTTAGGAAGCACTTACTGCATGTTTCTCAATGTGATAAGGACTATAAGAGAGATCCGTGAGAAAACAAAGATCCCTGATCTCAAGGAGCTAACAACCAGGAAGGCAAGTCAGGCATATAGAACTATATAAACATAAAATATACACCATAAAACAAGAGTAGCACATAAATAGAGACTAAATTGTGCAATATAGGCTGTAACTATGGGAATAAAACAAAGAAAGAGATTGAGTTAGGTCCTGGGGGTGAGGTAAGATTGGAGAGGTGGCACTTATGTGGGTGTAGGTGGGTGTTTATTTGGGGGTAGGTATGCACCTGTTTGTGCACACTCTGCATTAATGTGGTGGAGGACAGGAGATCAAACAGAAGGGGAGAGGAAGGAGCCGGACAGAGAGCAGAGTAGAGAGGTAGATTTATAGGGCCCAAATGAAATAAGACAAGTTCATTAACCTTCAATATCAGGGAGAGAAGTTAAAGGGTTGGTTAAAAGAGCATATCATGGGTCAAGCAAGTCCCAACACTTACCACCTTAGTGCCTCCCATTCACAACAAATGTAGGAATTTCTGAATCAGGACTCTGAGGAATGGGGCAGGAGAAAGGCAGGAGTTCTCATTGGTTATGCAACTTTTCTTAGTTGTAAGGGGCAAAGGTACATAAATGACAATGCCAAGAAATATTACAATGGTTTTGTGATAGAGAAAAGATCCTGAGAAATAATTAGAGTCCTTTAAAAAACTTTCTCAAGGGGAAAGTATGTGTTTATTGTAGAGATAAATGGGGCAGTGCGGGGTTTAGAGAAGGTAAATAGTATGATGACAGAAAGCTATGTGTCCCTCTTCTAACATACATTTAATATGGAAGTTCTAACATATATCCAAAATGCACAAAAAAGTGAACAGAACCAATGGTTATGTAGCTCTTGCACTGAGAATTATCCTTAGGTGTACCATACACTGTGTTACCTTAGATGTTCTAAAAAACACTGGCCAAAAGAACAATAAATAACAGCATAATAGTCCAAGCCATTATACAGTGCTCAGAGATGGGCTGTTGAGCTGCTCATTCTGTCTCAATTTTGGTCTTAAAACATGGGCAATTCACCAACATGAAATTTGAAAAATATGCAGTATATTGCTAACGATACTTAATATTACTTAAGTATGCCAGATAGTGCCTGAACACACATTTCACATCAAAAAGAAAACACCTTTTTAAAGAAAACATAGTCCCTGCTAAAGAGACAGGAAATTATGAAACTCTGTACCCTATCTATGATTTTTAATAGAATTTGTGGAATCCACCACATAAAGCTTGTTAATATGTGCTATCGCAGTGCTAAAACAGGGAATGTTCTGTTTATTATTACATTTACAGGTAAATATCACAAATCATTTGAAATACACAGAATCCAGGCTTGGAAACCTTTGTCCAATAGAAAGATAAGAATAAAATGACAGCATCATCTATCCAAGTATATTATGATTCCTTGGCATTTTTGAGTTTTAAGACATTCTATGCTAGGGATTTTTCCAGATGCCGAACCTCATCTCTAAAGCACATCAAAATATCTGTAGTTTAACCTTGTTATTCGTATTGGTTTTAGAAACATGTTTATCTGTTCTTTCGATCTAGTGAAATGTACAGCTATCCCGTCTTGCTGACTCAGCATCTGTATCACATGCAGACACTGGCTTGGGACTAAGAGATCTAGCTCCTTGCCATCTGCTAATGGAGCTGTAAGATCTTGAGCACTCACTCAACCCCCTCTGTGCCTCAGTTTTTAAATATGTGAACAGGGAATCATTTTCCCCACAAGATGATTAAATGTTATTAAATGTCCATGTGCTTTGTAAAGAGCCATAATAGTTACCATCCTCATTGTTCTTTGCTATAAGATCACGGTTCCCTCAGGAATAATTGGAGGATATTAGGCTTTTTGTCCATACACCAAATGGTCCAAAAACTGCTGAGCTTTTATGTCTGTTTTCTGTAGTTGTAATGTTTCTTTTGGTTATTAGCTATCAGTTCATTATAGTGAAGATTTCTTACTGTTGTAGTATATTTGCTCTCCTTCTAAATTGCTGACTAATTTTGTAAACAGTCGTCTGTACCAGAGCCTGAGGATGTCAAATGTCTCTTGCATGTTTGTCTTCTGTTGAAGGGCATGAGCTTCAGGAAATGTGCCCTAATTTTGTGTCAGGTGACTGAATATGAAGTATTAACTCTACATGAATGAAACAGCAGTGAATTAGTATGGTATTTAGCAATAGTAGCTTGCAAATTTGCAAAGTCAACTAAATACCTACATCTACACAGGTTCTGTTTGCTTTTTCTAAAAAAATGCAAAATGTAAGCGACTCCTTTTTCAGTCTAAGCAAATGTAAACCCATCTGATTCTACATCTAATCCCATTAATTTGGTGGTTTTGATTTCTGCATAACCCTCTTTTATCAGATAAAGGACACCTCTAAATTGCCCCTGGGCACAGAGTTCATAATTAACCAAGTCAACTGATGGATGAACATTTTAAGTTATCAAATGGTGATGTTGCTGGACAAAAAAAATTGGCACAGTGCTATTTTTCTTTTATGTTTATGCCTCCCTCAGCAAGTTGATTAACCTCCCTTAGCCTCTGCCTCATCTACAAAACGGACTATACCTTTGCACCTGAGAACTCACAAGTTCCTTCTCATCCCCCATTCTTTTTACCTAACACCAAAAGTAAATTTTTAATTTTTCCTATCTTACAATGAATATATTCTCATTATTGAAAAATCACAAAATTATACAGACAAAAAAATAGGGTCCCGTTAATCCTATCCATCTAGATACAAACTATTGTTAACATCTTAAGTGCCTATTCTTCTAAAT
This sequence comes from Prionailurus bengalensis, assembly GCF_016509475.1. Lineage (NCBI taxonomy): Eukaryota > Metazoa > Chordata > Mammalia > Carnivora > Felidae > Prionailurus > Prionailurus bengalensis. The sequence goes on from NC_057349.1 coordinate 107,571,724, forward strand.
GGTATTGATTGCATTTTTTTTTTTTTTTGAAAAATGGCAGTCTTCCATATGTAATGTTTTAAATCCATCCCCAGCAACTCAATCTACATCAAAAACAACACTGCATACCAGAGGTCAGCAAACATTTTCTGTAAAGGGTCAGATGGTAAGTGCCAGTTACATACTCTCTATCTCTCATGGGTTTTTGTTTTTGTTTTTGTTTTTCTTTTATAATCCTTTAAAATGTAAAAGCCATTCTTAGCTCTTGTAGTAAAAAACAGGTCTCAGGATGAATCTGGCCAGAGTGCTGTAGTTTGCTGACCTGTTTTACATTAAAGCATACATTTCTGTAGTATCTCTCTTAAAAAAGTTATATAATATACCAATGTATGCCAGATGTGCCAGAACTTAGCCAGATTCCTATTACTTGACACTGAGGTTTCCACTGTCTTGATATTACAAAGAGCAGTGGGATGGACATTGCTGTACACACTTATTTATATATATGACTATTTCCTCAGGGTAAATGGTTGGAAGCAGAATTTTTGGTCATAGGGCATTTCTTCATCCATTCACTCACTAACTGGAGATGTAGATTCAGAGCATAGACAAAATGTAAATGAATGGGTGTGTCTGTAGCCTGCCACCCCGTATTATGTTAACTTTCCTGAGAGCACCTTAAATATTTCTTATTTACAGTAAGAGGTTTAAAATTTTTTTCATATATCCTATTCATGACAACACTACATGTTTTTAATAGACCAGTGTTCTATTCTTGCACTAAATAATTCAATGCCTTGTATTAATAATTGTCATCAGAATATCAAAATGTTATATAACTCAATGCTTTTCTATTAGTAGAGCTTCAAAAATACCAAACTGAAATATTCTGGGGGTACCCGGGTGGCTCAGTTGGTAAAGTTTCTAAGTTTGGTTTCGGCTAAGGTCATGATCTCATGATTCGTGAGTTCGAGTCTTCTGTTGGGCTCTATTCTGACAGTGTGGAGCCTGCTTGAGATTCTCTCTCTCTCCCTTTCCCTCTGCCCCTCCCCTGATGATACTCTTTTTCTCAAAATAAATAAAGTTAAAAAAAATAAATTTAGAGTTATCACTTGGAAAAAAAAAGAATGAATATGGGAGGCATTTCCTCTAAAATATAAATATATAATAACTAACAGAAAATATGATTTACCTTGTACATTGTGGCTACTCTTGCACTATCTGAATGCTTTGTAAAGCTATTACATACACACACACATGCACACACACACTTCAACATAGCTGAAACTTTCTAAATTACAAACTTTCAGAAAGAGACCTCTTCTATAATTCTGACCTTTAAAAATGTCAATTCATTTATTCAACAAATATTTATTGAGTGCCTATGTACTACATGCCAAGTTGCAAAAGGCACTTGGAATACATAAGTAAATAAGACAGCTGTGGTCAATGACTCATAGTAACACTTGTTTTTGAAGTGTCACTCTAGAAAAATGTCCACAGAGTAAGTAGTATTTGATGATGCACAGGAAAGGATCAAGTAATAACTTCTATTTCTTCTCCAAAAAGAAAGTGAAGAAGAAAATTATATTTTTGTGACTACTGCACAAAGTATTAGACAAATCCTTGCCATCAGACAGACCATCTAAAATCAGCAAAAGTATCAGAGATATATAGAAAGACAACTGTATAAAACTATAGAGAAAGTTATCATTTAGATTTTTAAAGATCTTAAACTCAGTTTTACACAAAGCAGACTTCCCCCAGCATGATCTATGTACACTATATATACGTCTTTTATTCAGTGACTGGTCAATGTCTTGAAGGTTATTCTGATGGGAATCACCCTAAATAGCTAAAAAACTGATTAGATCTGTTCAGAAGGGCTAACTCTAATAGAAAGAATGGGATAGTAGCACTGTGTGTTTAAAAAAGTAAAAGTCACAAAGAAAGACAAATACTATATGCTATCATTATATGTAGAATCTATAAAGGCCGAACTCATAGAAACAGACAGCAGAATGGTGGTTGCCCAGGGGCTAAGGGGGAAAAGGGGTTGGGAAAATGGGGAGATGCTGGTCAAAGGGGACATACATACTTCCAGTTATAAGATGAAGAAGTTCTGGCTATCTAATATACTACATGGTGACTGCAGTTGACAATGGTGTATTATATACTTAAAAGCTGCTAAAAGAATAGACCTCAAATTCTCTCCACAATTATGTGAGGTGATGGAGGTATTAACTAATGCTACTGTGGTAATCATATCACAATATATAAGGGCACCAAATCATCATGTTGTAAATTTTACTTACACAATGCTGTAAGTCAGTTATGTCTCAATGAAGCTGGGAAGGGGGGAAGTATGACTCAAAGTTCTGAGATAATGCATGGTGGAGAAAACATGGCATTCAAGGATAAAAGAGGAGTAAAAGAGAGGTGATAGAAGACGCCTGGTAGTCCTAAGGCCAGTCTAAGCCCAGGCAGCAGACCCATAGGTCAAGATGACATAGAAACAGAGTCAAGTTCTTCTAACATAAAACAAGGAGCAATGCACAGGATAAAAACTTGATATGAATGCTGAAAATCTCACCTTTTAAAAAATAGAGTAAGAGTGGAGTACTGTAACTTTGGCCCTAATTTTAGTCACTACAGGGCAGTATTGTTGAAGATAACTGACTGAGAACCATGGGAAATAGCAAGTATCTTTTTTTTTAGGGGTTGTGATAGAAAAATAAACACAAAAATTCTGGCAAATTCCAGCATGGATCTTGGACTTTGAAGGAAATAAGATTTTAAAACACTTAAAAAATCTCCATTAAATATTAGAACAATGACAAAAATTTGTGCCACATATTCTTCTGGGATAATGAGATAGCTCTTCTATTTACTTTATTTACTAGAGCTTCCCTTCATATAAATGAAACCCCAAATAATGTATGCTCCATTTGATACAATGTTTATTAGGTTTTAGGAAAGGAATCATCATGGTTCCCAATAGAGGAAATGTTTCCCTCAATTTTTCTGATGTAGTAAATTAGGACAGGGTTTCCTAAACAATGGTGACAGCCAAGTCTAGATGTCTATTTTTTTAGTTCATTTTTTTTTTAAAGGAATCCTATTGGTTGCAAGAGGAGAGTTTATGGCATTAAGTCAGTGGTTCTCAAAGTGTGGACGGCTTTCAGGCTAGTGGCATCAGCGTCACATGGGGACTTGTAAGAAGTGCGAATTATCAGACTCCCATCCACATCTACAGAATCAGAAACTCTGAGGGGGGCCCATAAATCGGTGTTTAATAAGCCTTTGCTGGGTTTTGGATATACACTAGTTTGAGAAGCACTGAATGTGAGTGGACTTAGATAATTCGATAAGAATGAGAAATAAATTGATTGGAAACAATACTTTCATCCAAATATTTATATAACACCATGAGTATTACATGGTTTCTGCGGTGAACCAAGCAAAAATCTTTAATAATCTTTAAGTTTAGCAAATTGCACAAGAGGTATTAAGCCACATGACCCTGAATTCACCGTTTAATAGCCAACTCTCCATTTGCTGTTCGCCTGATATATAAGAGCAAATGGGACAGCCAATTCCTAAATGAATGGCAGTCATCACTGCATAATTTCAGTCTTATGTGCTTGCCACTGTGGTTTAGGGGCTTATTTTACTGTTAGTCATGTCTCTAAGTCACTTAATAGCATTAGAATGGAAAGATACGGTCAAATTTATGAGGCTGAGAACAAACCTCCCGTGAGTACTTTATACCACATTGAGAATCTAATTACTGGTTGGCAACACAGCATTTATTAGTTTTTTCTCCCTTCACACAGACTCTGTAGCAAATCAGCACACAATAGTATTCAGTTTTGAAGGGACATTTGTATGTAAAGTAGCTCTTGTATCTAATTGTGGTAGTTGACAGGTAAAATAACCCTGTTTCAGCATAGGACTGATAATACAAAGTTAAAAACAATAACAACAACAATTATTTTCAACAGTGAGAGCTATGCCAATATTATAGACCAGGAATAATGTAATTGAGAAACATTTGTAAAATTAGGCATGTCTCATATTAATAGTAGGAAGAAGATTTATGTACAACTTTCTTAAGAGATATTTTGGGCTTCTTTTCATTAAAGTTCTTAACAAGGAAATCAGCAGGAAAGAAATGGAAACTAGTGAATATATGTAAATATTTCTTGAGGTCTAGATCCCTCAGGAAATTTGGAAAATCTAAATACATAAACATTTAAAAAAGTTTCCTGAGGCCTTTCCAAACTCTTATCGGCTAAACTTCATTTATCAATGACTGATTAGAATCCAAAACTGTGGGGGAGGGGGGGCAGGGATCAACATACTGATTTTGTGCTGGTTGAATAAATTTCTACATTTAAAAAATTCATAATAAAGATTTTACAGTAAGGAATGCAAATGTATTTAAATAAAGTAATCACACAACTAATTATGACAGACCACATGCATTTCAGTAACGTGGACCACAAATCAAATATTTTGAGGCAAATCCTTTTCTCCCCATGAGTTTCTTTCTTTCATTTCTTTCTTTCTTTCTTTCTTTCTTTCTTTCTTTCTTTCTTTCTTTCTTTCTTTCTTTCTTTCTTTCTTTCTTTCATTTCTTTCCTTCTTTCATTTCTTGCCTTCCTTCTTTTATTACTGTCCACACTAGGATGACAACCTCTGTGAAAACACAATCATTTAGTGGGAATGCCCAAGTTCAGGGATGCCAGGAATGAGGATATTTAAGTAGGTTTTCAGCCATATAACTTCCCAAAGACTGAACTGCATAAATGATTTTGGCCAAGTAATAATAATAATAGCTGATGCTTATATAGCATTCAGTACACTGCCGTGACTTTTCTGCGTGTCTACATCTAAGTCGCTTAAGCCTTTAAAGAAACTTCAGAGGGTGGGAAAGGTTAACATCCCTCATTATGTTCACACAAAGCTATGAAAAGGTAGATCTGTGATTTGAATGCCCAAGTCTGATGCTCGAGTCTAGGATTGACCATTACTCCATGCTACTGAAACCAAGTTTCAGAGTTAACTCTGAACAAAATTCAACATGTGTTGTAAGACAAGACTGAATTAATGAAAGGATTGCTTATTGTTCTCCATATAATAAATGTTAATCACCATATATGCTATTAAGTATACAGCTGTTTATAACTTGAGAATTTACTACCACACCTAGGTGGTAAATAAACTGTTTCAAGTTATTTGGATGATCTATTTTATAAAGTAAAAAGATGAATGCCATTTACCAAAATACCTCTTCAGCCAGCACTTTAAGACATGTAGAATATTTATATATATACTGTATATTTGAATTATGCTTGCTTTATATCTGATATATAATCTATAATTTGTATGTATCAAGTTAACTCAAATACATTAAACATTCCTTTAGAGAGAAGATCCCAAGATCCAAAATAGATCCCAAGATCCAAAATTGATTCCACCCAAGCTTGAATCCCCTTCTGGGAAATTTTTTTGCTGTTAATTTATTTTAAAACTTAAATTCTTTTTTTTTGTTGTTTTAATTTTTTTTTTCAACGTTTATTTATTTTTGGGACAGAGAGAGACAGAGCATGAACGGGGGAGGGGCAGAGAGAGAGGGAGACACAGAATCGGAAACAGGCTCCAGGCTCTGAGCCATCAGCCCAGAGCCTGACGCTGGGCTCGAACTCACGGACTGCGAGATCGTGACCTGGCTGAAGTCGGACGCTTAACCGACTGCGCCACCCAGGCGCCCCTTAAAACTTAAATTCTAAAGATGCACAGAGATACAGACACCCCCTCCCCCAACACACACATATACAACATGTACTGCCTAGTGTAGTATCATAAGGCACATATCCTAGTAATTACCATCCAGGTCAAGAAACCAGTTTTTGCCAGCCCCATCAGAGGCCCCTGTGTGTCCCAGCTGAGACAGCTCCTTCCTTCTCTCCAACTAACCATATCCTGGCACTTATTCCCTTCTATTAATCAACCAACTGTTCACCCTTACACTTAAAAAACAAACTACAACTTTTGGGGCACCTGGGTGGTTCAGTCGGTTAAACCTCTGGCTCTGGCTCAGGTCATGATCTCATGGTTCATTGGTTCAAGCCCCATGTCTGGCTCTGTGCTGACAGCTCAGAGCCTGGAGCCTGCTTCAGATCCTGTGTCTCCCTCTCTCTCTCTCTCTACACTCCTCCCCCACTTATGCTTTCTCTCTCTCAAAAATAAACATTAAAAAACAAAAAACAAAATGCTACCACTTTTATGCCTATTTTAAACCACAATTCTCCCTTTTCCCCTTTCTTTTCCTTATAATTTACCAGGACAAATTTGAATTATTTGAACAACAGCAGCCACATTATGCACATGCATGTGTAGTGTAGTTCAACACATTTTTTCCTATGTATTTTTGACAGATTGGAAGCTGGATTCAGAGACTTGATCCCTTTGGCAAGAATCAAGGTGATATGTTCTTTTATCAGGAGGCACATACATAGTTTGCTCTCCTTTTGAGAAATTAGCAGCTGTTGATGATCATGGCCTAGATTCATTAATTCCTCAGGGTTTGTAAAAATGGGTGATTTTCTACTTTGATCATTTTACATTCATTTATTAACAGAAATAATTTTATTAAGAGACACTTGGCTTATCTACTACTTGGTTACCAGTGATACAGTTCATATAGAGAGGGCAAGATAAATGCTTTCTTTTTCTCTATTGATTTTCAAGGTCTAAATTGCCTCATCACTGCTTTGCAGGTGATCAATTCTTTTTGTTTTTTAATATCATTATGAACTCATCTATTTAAACATACCTAATGGGTTTTAATGTTACATTTCTTAGTTTTACTAAAACAAAATTCTCATATTTGTCAATCAGGGGCAGCCTTTTTAAGTTGGCTCTTAAGTTCTTCTGACATTACATTACATTAGTAGTCTTTGTTATCCAGTTTAATGAGATGTTTCAGACTAGTCTTGTACATTTTGTATTTCAGCCATTTCTGCAGGAAGCCCTGATTAGTAAGAAACAGGAATTCAAAACTGAATCTGGGTGTTGGAGATGCTCGTGACCACTGAAGTCATCATTGTTTTTAGACTTCTTCAGGCCTAAAAATGTGTGTGTGTGTATGTGTTATCCAAATACACATATACCCACATTAATGAATATTAATATTTTAAGATAAAATATCTCATAAATTAATACTAGTATTTCCAATTAAAACTCAGAACTACAATGTTTTTCCTTTTAACACTTTCATCATATAATTCACCCACATAAGTGTACGTTTCAGTGGTTTTAGTATAGTCACACTAAATTGATTCACCACAATAAATTTTAGAACATTTTTATCACATCTAATAAAGAAACACCAAATCCATTAGCAGTCACTGCCCATTTCCCCCCAACCTCTAATCTACTTTCTTTCTGTCTCTACAGATTTGCTTCTTTAGGACATTTCATAAAAATGGAATCATACTATGCAGGATTTTGGTTGATTCAAGCTTGTTCTATGCTAGATTCACCAGGAAGGGCTCCTGGAAAAGATATTCTCTAATTTCCTACATGGTGATAATAATTTGCCGGCATCCTCTGCAGCTTCCAGAATTTCCCCTGAGTTTATCATTAAAATGGGAGATCTATTTATAATGGAAAATTTGCATTCAAGTTTTGGATAAGGAAGGAGTTAAGACTGTAACTTATTCCATAAGAAAAGAATCAGCGCATGGTCCTAATCCTCTCTGTGTCCATAGCAGTTTGTTTTCTTTGCAGTTCTTCTCTCTGCTTCTTAACATTTCTCTTCCATGGAACACAAGATTTTTCCAGGGTGTAAAGATGACCAACTTTCCTACCTCTTTTTCAATGCCAGGGATTTACATATCTGCACTGCCTAAGCATTGTACAGCAAGAAGCATAAATCCACATTACACCAGAAGCAGTCAGTGTGTTTACACCCGAAAATGAGTTAGGAAGATCTGAGTTATAGGAAGAAAATTTCTCCCACCACACCCCTCCTCCAGTTTACAACATTCTGTAAACTTGAAAAGCAGTGTATCGTTGTTCTAGAACACTGGATTTAGATGATACTTTGAAGACATTTATTCCACATTTATTTTAAATCAATGAAAAAATCTGAAAGTGATGAAAGGGCTTGCTCAAGGTAAAGTCAACATCGAAACAGGATCCCAGATTCTAAAAACAATCTTCTTTCCACTCCCTAAGAGCTACTTCTTAAGTTTATTAGGTGGACAACTCCAATACAATGAATATGTCAAGTAGCCCATTTACAAATTGTTTATCTATAGGCTCAAAATCTGGCGATTTCCCTCAGAAATACAATTTTAAGTCATGAGAGGCTCAGGATCACTACACAAAAATCTATTTCCATTACAGGATCTCAGACAAGTAAATATCTCATAGCTCGAAGGCAAGGCAGAGTTTTCAGGCGAGGAGAAAATGAAGTGAAAAAAGACATTGTTGGCTTTTTATTGCATCTGTAGATATGCCCTCAAACATTTTTAAAAATTATATTTCATAAATATAGAAATTTCCAGTACCTGAACACCCATAACTAAGCTCTATCAATTTGGTTTTTTTTTTTTTTTCAACATTTATTTATTTTTGGGACAAAGAGAGACAGAGCATGAACGGGCGAGGGGCAGAGAGAGAGGGAGACACAGAATCGGAAACAGGCTCCAGGCTCTGAGCCATCAGCCCAGAGCCCGACGCGGGGCTCGAACTCACGGACTGCAAGATCGTGACCTGGCTGAAGTCGGACGCTTAACCGACTGCGCCACCCAGGCGCCCCTAAGCTCTATCAATTTGTATCACAGTCATATAGTCATAATTGTTTTGGATTAAAAAAAAAAGATAAAGCAAAATAGTACAAGTTTTAAAAATACAGTTTCTAGTTACCTTGGGTTTGCATCATAAAGTGAATCTAGATTTTGATTTGAGAAGCCTCAGAGTGTCTGGTAGATTATATGCTTCCCTCTTTATAGTCACGTCCTTTTTCTCTCAGACAAGGTTTTCTTTTTTCCCTGGCTCATTACTGAACAGCCTTTTGCTTTCTTCTTCCTCAAATAAGCATGCATTGCTTTTGAAGTTTCTTAAGGGATATTTACTGCTGTAACAACCGGAGAAAGGCTCTCTGCTATGTCCTCCCTAATACCTTCTTTCAATTAGATCTTGTAGAGAAAAACAAAGACACAGATTGTACCCAGTGCTTCAGTGTTCCTAGATTTCTTTCTATGTTAGCAATGAACATAAACTTTATTAATGAATCTATACATTTAACAAAAATAATTCTACTCTTTTGCCTTTCAAGTGGTTGACGATGGAAAATGCAGAGATTTCCCATTCACATGTTTTTAGATATGGAATACTCAATAATTTTGTATCCTACATCAAGTTGTTTTGTATATGTGTGTAACAAAAAAATCTCATTACTATAATTAGCCCTTGTCTTTTTAAACTGATTTTGGTAATACAAAGACTAAGGAGTTGATCTGAGACGATGCAAGAGTTTATGACCAATCTGTTTACTTAAGCTTTGTGTCACCTCTATTTCCATGTGAACTGAGGATAATATTAACATCGAAAAGATGGTGTTTTAAATAAACCACCATCTGAAATGGAAATCTATAAATTGACTATAAAGAGGGAAATTCAATTATCACTGAGTAAAGTCATTCTCTTTATGAAACAGATGTCAGAAAGGGAAAAAGGTGACTTTCAAGACTCTACAGGCTGGATTCTTGTAAGAAAAGTCAAAAAAAAATTTAAATCTCAAGAGAGGCTAGAACAACTGAATCCTGAGTAAGTCTAGGGACAAAAGTTTGGTAATCATTTTTCCCCAAGTCTATTTTAATTTTCCTTTAATATTTTTCTGATCATAAGATTATTACTAACTAGCTCATCACTGAAACTTTGATAAGTACCAAAAAAAAACCCCAAAAAGGTAGAGGGAAATATTATTTATATTTAAGAAGTTTCTTATGTAATTATTCTATTTTCCATAGCTGAAATCGTTATACAGGAAATTTTGTATCTTGTTTTATTATATCAATAATTATCCATGCCATTAAATACATGAATAAGAATAAATTTTAATGGTCACACAGTAAACCATTGTATGGGAATTTCATGATCTGTTCCATCATTCTCTTATTGTTGGATATTTGAGATGTGTCCTCCTAATAATGAGTACATAAAATATATTCATTAGCTGCTTTAGGCATAATATGATTACATTTTGGATTATTTTCTTTGGATAGATTCCCCAACGTAGAATAACAGAAGCTAAGTAAATATCTTTATTAAGGATCTTCTTATATGCATATACTTAATAGCTTTTCAGAGCAATCACATCAAATTACATTCCCTTCAGCAATGCCTGAGTGAACTTTTGCCCTACTCTCACCCAACTGGGTATTAACATAGTTTTTAGTCTTTGCTAGTTTGATGGCAAAAAGGGGAGGGGGCAGAGGAGTTGAAGTGTTGGTATTTTACTTTGAGTATGTGTAAATTATTATTCTGCATCTGTCTGAACACAGAGGAGAAGCACTGAAGTAAAACTCATGGAAAATGCAACAACAGGCACTGGTGAGATGAGACTGGCACTACTTGGAAGTGTGAGAACTGCTCATTTATCTACAGACTAATCAAACTCTATTATTTGGGGTGGTACCTTGGAATTCCACAATGTATGGACCCCTAGGAAAAAACTCCTGGCAGAATTCCAGGTCACTGGATGTAATCTTAGTTAAACATTAGGCGTCCCAGTTTTGAGTCTTGTCTTTTGACAACAGCATAATTAAGGGAAAACATTCTATTAAATGCTGCCTCACTGCAAATCTTTAATAAGTATATTTTTAATCATTTTTTGCAGTGACTTTTATGACGTATGACGATAAATCTGAGTTTTCCAACCTCTCTTTGTTGAGTGAATATGATAGAAAAAGCAAATAGGCAACAGGATTTCAAATTTTTATTCATAGTCAGGAGGAATTTATTAAAGTGCTGTTGACATATGGTAGATTTATGAGCTATTTCTAAATCCTTTTTGGAATTCTCTAATTATATAAAAGCATTCCAATTGTATTGGTAAACCTTCACAATTTATGTCTGTTAATAAAGCCAAAATATTTTAGTGTCATTTGAAATGATAAGGTACTACTTTTTTCCTTCATATTTCTTTATCAGAAAATATGATTCAAAATTGAAAATACTATTCTTTTCTAAATTATGTACACTTACATCATTCTGTGCTCTCAATTGCTGCCATCTTCAATATGTGCCTTACTTATAAAAAAGTTGAATATATACCTTAATCATTACAGTGTCACACTTAAATGTACAGAGATTTTATTAACATTTTGAACTGTATCTGATACAGATAAAAAGAAAGATTGATGCTAAAATCACATAGATGTGTTAGACACATTGCAAGGTTTTTGCTACATGTATTCACTGGACAATGAGAAGCATTTTATTCTACTGATGAAGAAGGTGAGGGAATGAAGAATAAAAAAATGGAGAAGGAAAATAAGAATGCAACTAAAAAATTATCTGAAAAGAAATTCAAGAACTTTGTCTCTGTTTTGGAAAATGACATGAATGCAGTGAATAAATAATTTCAAATACAACTTGAGTACAAATCTGTTATAATGTCACAAGTGTTATGCATGTATCACACAATTTAGTTTTCATACCTCAATTATTTTTTGCTGCTCAGGAAGTGTAAGATTTCACAGGTTATGGAAGATTGCTGCTAGCTCATTATATGAAGTTGAGAAGTTGGAAAGATGAGCAAGCAAAGAAGAAAAAAGATTGTGGTACTAACCCTGGTATCTCTGGCTTTGGGAATACTGTGTGGGCAGCCCTAACACCTACTGTGTGAATCAGGAATCAGGTGCACAGGTTTCAGTGTATCTGCAACATGGAGATTATGCAATTTCTCCAGTGTGGACTATGACACCCAAGAAACCCTCAAAAAATCATCTTAATACCACTATTATCATCACCACCACCATCCTCCTCCTCTTCATCTTCATTCCAAAGTTAAGAGAAAAATCTGTCATAAACTCAACTCCCAAGTTCCTCTGGAATGTTCTTTTCTCCAAATCCTCAGTGGTGTCATTTTGGTCCTGGCTCCAATTCGACCTAAAGTAGACCTCATCTTCCTACTCCTCTATCACATTTTATCACACGATTGTCTTGTATTTTCTTCACAGCACTTATTGCTGTCTGAAATTATCCTGTGAACTTATTTATCATACTATTTCATTGCATGTACATTTCCTGAAACTGGGAGTTTGTCAAATTTGCTCCTTGCTGAATCTTCCAGAGATAAGAACATAGACTGGCACATAATAGATGCTCAAAGTAATCACAGATGGCCCATAATATTTTCTGAATAAAGGTGTGAATCATAAGTGGTTAAACGTGTTGACAGTTGCATGCCTGACAAGATGATAGAGCTTTAAGGTCCTCTACAACTAAATCTTCAGAGTTAAATGAGTTAGTATTATTCTAACCCCAGTCATAAAGCATTAGATAGTCATAAAGATTGGACAGTGGAAGCTCAACATAAATGCTATAGTCGTTTTCCAAAATTAGTGGTTAAGTCTAAATTGAGTAGTAAGTGTACTTCTACCTGACCAGAGGAAGTCTGTGAGAGAAGACTAAAGTAAGAAGCCCCTATTTAATAATTATATACTATGTTAGCCATAAGAATTGAAACACAAAAATTAACAGTGATTTATAAATTAGAAAAACAGTGTCTATTATTATATCAAGAACTTAAAATAATCTATTAAAACAAGATTAAACAAGTAAATGCATCAACCACATGGAACTTAAATGTGACAATCTATTCTGCTTATCTGGTCTAACTCTAAACTTCTACCTAATGGCAAGAATAAAATAGAACAAAAGTGCTTAGAATAATGTGCTATGAAAAAAATTCTTGTATTCTATGCCTATACCATTAAAGCTCTTCGACTTCCTCATTTTGCAGGACCCTGGAATCAATCGCTATTTGTACTGCTTTAGAGGAATTGGAAAACTCAAATTAAAATAAAGATCAATTATTAAGTTAAAAATAAACATTACCCTCAAGACTTACATTTATTTTATCATCATTGTAAAAGAATTTTCAGTTAAGTTATAAGATGAACTGTTTGCTTCCGAGCATACAATTAATGGTAGCATATTCAGATATAGCAGATCTCTCTTAGAAACAATTTGTAATGTAGTAGAAATGGATTCAGTTACTACAATGGCTAACCCTAAGACTTGCCAATGAACTATTTTCAAAAATGTCTTAAAGAAAAAACTGAAAAAAATACATAATCTATAAACCTATATCATAAAAAGGTAACACAAGAAAGCTTTACAAATGAAGTCTTCAGAGGAGTTATTGAAAAGGCACCTACTACAAACTGAATGTTTGTGTCCTCCCAAAATTCATTTGTGAAGTCCTAATACCCAATGTAATGGTGTTTAGAAGTAGGGACTTGGGAGGTGGTTAGGTCTTGAGGATAGAGTCCCCATGAATGGAATTAGTGACCTTCTAAAAGAGACCCCCAAAAGCTTTTTCATCCCTTTTGCCATGTGAGGACACATGGAAAAGATAGCTACCCGTGAACCTGAAAATTGGTTCTCACCAGACAGTAAATCTTCCAGGACCTTGACCTTGGACTTCTGAGTCTCCAGAACTTGGAGAAATAAATGTTTGTTGTTTGTAAGCTATGTGTCTATGGTATTCTGTTGCAGCAGCCCAAATGGACTAGGATAATACTTAAATCCCAAACCACAAAATTTTTGCCAAAGCAAATTTTTGTAAATAAAATAGTTTCATATACTAGGTAAGATGTAATTAAAAAATTTTTTTTTTCCAACGTTTATTTTTTATTTTTGGGACAGAGAGCGAAAGAGCATGAACGAGGGAGGGGCAGAGAGAGAGGGAGACACAGAATCAGAAACAGGCTCCAGGCTCTGAGCCATCAGCCCAGAGCCTGACACGGGGCTCGAACTCCCGGACCGCGAGATCGTGACCTGGCTGAAGTCGGACGCTTAGCCGACTGCGCCACCCAGGCGCCCCGGTAAGATGTAATTTTTAAAGAAAACCCAAAACAAATTCACATCACACAATCAAATTTACTGTGTTTATCACAGGTAAAATTTCATCTAGTTGTAGCTTAAAAGAAACAGCTCTGCATAGGTATACAGATGCGTTAAACCCAAGTAATTAGCTAATATGTGTTGTTTACATATCTACTGCCAAATCTAATCATCTGTACTAACTTCTTAAGGCTCTAGAGTCATGAATATTTGTCCAACAATCTTATATTTAAATTTCAGACTGTGTGAATACTTCCCTCATTTTTTGTTTAAACAGTGACCTTTGTTCAGTGCATATTTTCATACACATTTATGAATATCATGTAAACAGTGTTTACACTTTATCAAATTTAAAAATAAATTCACTGATGCTTGGCAGTTTTTTTTAAAGACCGATTTTTACATTATACTTTTTCAGTCAAAATGTATTGCATAGTCAGGCATGCAGATAGACTCTGGCAAATCCTTACCTTAACCACTTAGTCTCGTGATATTATCCTAGATCATGACATCACTCAAAACCCCTTCATTTTTAAAATCCCTTATTCACCCATCCCACTATATAGCCTTTACTTTCAGACCGTTCAGTCACCTGTAAATTACTGCTACTCCTGTTCTACTGTAACTAAACTTTGGGCAATTCATCCAGTCCATTTTCTAACCATCACTCACCTGCTTTTTTTCATACTGTCTTATACTCGTTTTGGACAGTGTAGTCTGTAATTTCAATAATATTTTTGCCAATAGCACAGAACCCATGCATTTCTTTTTCTCTGTCACTTCTGCCTGGTAAAACCCAACTAAAACCAACCACCTACCTTCTCCTCCTTGTATATGAGCTACTGAGCAATATATACCTGGGAACCTAGGAAGACTGATGCCATCGTGAATTCATGGTCACCAACCTAGACACTCTACCATGTTTCTAGTCAACTGTCTCTAGAATGACAATTCTATATTATATACACTCAACATACGTTCTCTCTTCAAGTCTAGGCAGATGTCCTTGTCTTCTACTTCTTCGTATAGTTAACAGGGGCCATCAGATGGCCCATCAAATCTACATAGTCACTGACATGTTTTCTCCACTACTCTCAGACTGCAATGGAGGAAGGACCCCTTCCTAAGGTCATCTGTCCTCTGAATCCTATCTTCCTCCACCTTCTTAAAGACTGTCTCCTCTTAAATGAAAGATAATTTCGATTCTACGCTATTACTCTATCAAAATACTCTCAGTAAAGTCACCTATGACCTCTGTATTGCTATGTAACAAAGATACTTTTCAGTCCTTGTAACAATTTGCCCTAGCAGCAGCCTTTGACACAGCTGAAGACTTATTTTTTCAAAATACTATTTTGTCTTGGCTAATCACATTGTACTGGTTTTCCTCCTACTTCTGGGCCCACCGCATCTCAGTCTCCTTCTCTAGTCCTTCTCACTAATGCTTAAATGTTAAGGCCTCCTTTTCTCAACCTATTATATGCTATGGGCAACCCCTTCCCCTTCTATTCCTTCTACGGTCATTTAGCTGTTGATGACTCATCTGTTCAGGCTATAGCCTACTACATCTATCTTGTATGTTTGAGATCCCTAATGTCTTGCTGTTACTTGGTATCTTGTAGCCAGAATGTCTGAGTTTGAAGCCCAGCTCTGCCACTTTGCATGCTTTTGAGCAAGTTACTTAACAGCCTATGCTCTGTTTCTTCCTTCATAAAATGAGAATAAAAACAATACCTATTCTTATTTTATAGGGTTGTGAAATCTAAATGATTAATATTTGTCAACAGAGACTGTCTTTCCCTTGTTTGTTGTTTCTGCAGCACCAAGTGCAGTGCCTCAAAGCAGGTATTCCATATGCATCTGCTGATTCAGTAAATAAGTGAACTTACCAGATGGCAAATTACTACAATTCTGAGGAATTTTCTACTAGCCCTATTAAATTTTAAATTCCTTGCTACAGCTACCTCTTGGTACCCTTCTAAAGGACACCACAATTTCAAAGAGAAAGAATACAAAGGATATCCTGGAAAAATACAACTTCTGTTCAAACATACACACACACACACACACACACACACACACACACACACACACCCTGGTACTAGAAATCCGGGTTGATGTGATTCATACAGTAAAAATGACTTGGAATACTGGTTTTAACAGACATTGTGAATTATGAAATGATTCAACATAAATATCAATATATTACCTCATCTCTTTTATTAGACTTTTGTAAAACCAGAAACGACTGGCCTGGGAACACTTAAGTCAAAGAGAAAGCAGTTGAAGGAAGAGCACCAGGTCCTCGACGTCTGGTCAACACAATAGGGTGCTGCCAAAAAGCAACGATTCACTCTCACATCAGACAACGACAATAGTGGTGACAGACATTCCTTTTTGATAGAGTACTTTATGTCTGTTTGTCAACTTTATTTTTAAAATCTGGAAAGTTAGGCGAGAGGTCTACAATAGAAGATACTTCTTGGAGAAGCAGATCTTTGTAGACTAATGCTAACAGGTAGCCTTTTACTTGAAAAGTTCCTGAAGATGAGAATTCCTATCCCAAGGCACAACCCTCCACTTACTACCTTGATGCCACAGGGGGGAAGTTTCTTCCTAGCAGTACAGATGGATTATGGTTTGGGGATCCTTGGAAAAGTTCCTCTCTTCTCACAAATCCCTGTCTTCTGCTACTCCTGGTGGTCAGGAAGGCTATACATTTTAACTCAAGTCAGTGGCCACTGTGGCAGTCATTAACACTGTTCACTAAATTTTCCTCCTGGGGATACAGTGATACTATGCATCCCCTCCCCCAACCTTTTAAGTTACAGTGGCCATGTGACTTGCTCTGGCCAATGAGATGTGGGCTGAAATAACAGGTGTCTTTCCAATAGATGCATTACAAGCCAGTGTGCATTTTCTAGATTCTCTTTTGCCAACTCCACCCTCCAACTTCCTGACTCCTATCTTGGCAAATGGAAATGATTAGATGGCAGTTGCTCCATCAGTCTGGGCTCTGGAGGGTGGATGATGAGACACAACTTCCTGACTCCCATCTTGGCAAATGGAAATGATTAGATGGCAGTTGCTCCATCAGTCTGGGCTCTGGGGGGGGGGGGTGGGGGGGTGGATGATGAGACACAGAGTCATGGGCACAGCATATAGCATGGGAAGAACAGTGGAACATACAGAGCATACTGTCTTAAATCACTGAGATTTTGAGGCTGTCACTACATCAGAGCCTGGGTCTACACTCACTGATGTGAATTTGCAGTTTTCTTACTGTGTGCAAAGTACTGACCTAAACTAAAAGGGATACAGATATTTCATTAAGAAATAAGTTAGGGGTGCCTGACTGGCTCAGATGGTAGGGAGTGCACCTCGATCTTGAGGTCATGAGTTTGAGCCCCTCCTTCGGGGTAGAGTTTACTTAAAACACAAAAAAGAAACAAGTTACTTTTCTGACTTTCCCTTTTCTTTGGGTGCCAACCTTTCTTGTTTGGTTTACAATCAGAGAAATCAGACCAGCTTCTGCCACTTATACATTAGTATGAATAAGTTTTAGAGCTGGAATTATTAGCAAACTGTAGAACTACTTTCAGGAATTGTAGAGAGAAAGTGCTTACTGATAAAATTTCTGTGCTTTTGCAAACCACTATAAACATAGGATAGATTTTTATACAGAGATAAACACATATAGCAAACCTGAGTTAAGGAGTATATATGATTTCAGCAATTCATTCTAGGACAAAAAATGTAGTCACTTCATTTAACTAAAATGTATATTGTTTATAATCAATTCCATATACTCCTAGCTGTTTTATAATTTTTTTAACGTTTATTCATTTTTTGCAAGACAGAGAGAGACAGAGCATGAATGGGGGAGGGGCAGAGAGAGAGGGAGATAAGAATCCCAAGCAGGCTCCAGAGCTCCAGGCTCTCTCTGACAGCATAGACCCTGACACGGGGCTCTAACTCACAGACTGTGAGATCATGACCTGAGCCGAAGTCGGATGTTTAACTGAGCCACCCAGGTGCCCCACTCCTAGCTCTTTTAAAGTACATATTAAAGTTCCAATCATAATAAAATACTCAATGAGAGATGATTATAACTCATTAACCATGGAAATCTAATTAACAAATAAGTGAAATTACTATACTCTAATGTCACATTGAAACTTTTTAAGTGAAAACTGATGTTCACTATATCATATTCCTTTCTTTTGTAAAAAATTCAATAATAAATGCTAAACAGTAAATTTAATACCTAAAGTATATGTAAATATCAACCTAAACTAAGAAGCATAAGGTTAAATACATCAGTACAAAATAACATAAGGAAACAATCAATAGCCTTTAGTAAACATGATTAAAATTGTTCTTTTTCAGAAAAGTAGCATAAGTGTACCATTAAATGGCTAAGAAAGTTTTAGCTGGATCGTTTCCTCAAACTAAAGCAAGTATACATTGCACAATTCCTTTCCCATTTACCTTTTATAATTTCTTCTTTATGTTTACAATTTCACAAAATGTTCTAATGTCTATTCTGTTTTAAAGGTCCACCACAAATGACTAACGATACTTAGTAATTAAATTTCGATGTAGTCTCTAGCTCACTGGTTTTCAAAACTTTCTCCTTCACAGAACCAGGAATTACAAAACAGACTTAAAAAAAAAAAAAGCAAGCTGTTCTGCCAGGATCAGTGGGAGAGGTTGAGGTGGGGAGTGGGGTACAGCTGTGGGGGCTTACACAGGGGATCAGAGATTGTGCATATTTTCAGCCACCTTGTTATATATTCTTTCTGTCTCAACACACTGCCTCAATCTTCCAGGCCATTTGCTTATTTACATTATCAATGCACAGATTTTGCTTTAAAATTAGAAGAATTTTCTGTTGGGTTTAAAAAAAATAAAAGTCACAGAAGGCCTGATAAAGGTTTAGTCAGAAACATTTACTAAATATTTTCTAGTGCTAGACACACAGTGTTCAGCAAAGGGATATAAAAACAGCAGAAACTTAATCCTTATTTTTGAGTTACACAGATTCTACTGGGGAAAGGGACGGTGGAGGAGTAAGAGGACCAGGAACAACAAGTGGTAACAGCATGTGCAGTGGATGCAGGAAGGGAGTCTTGGACTCCTCCTTGTAGGAGTGGAAGTGGTACCAGCAGTCGGGTCAGGGAGGGCCTCACTGAAGGGCCATATCTAGGCTGGGGGAGGTGGGAGAGCCATTCTGGGGATAGCAAGTGTGGATATAAAAAGTGCACAGATGTGCTTGGAGTATTTTAGGAAGGAAAAAAAAAAGCACATTGTAGTTACAGAGGAAGGTGTGTGAGGGGCACAATGAACAGAACTAGAAAAGATAAGCTGAGGCCAGATTATTAAAGGCTCTGTAGGCGGAATCAAAAAGACTCAACTTACAAAGTCACAAGGACCAGTGGAGGTTTGCCGGAAGGGCTGTGTGGCATGGTTACATCCTTATATGGTGTGCAAGTGCAAGACTGACGGAAAGGCTAAGAAGCTGGAGCTATGGTCGGGTCATGTGGATATCCTTAAGTCCGTTTTCTGCCTTGTTATCCTATCATTGCAAAAACAAAACTAACAAACCAAAAACACAAACCTTTCTTCTTACAGGTCTGTTCAAGTGTCACTGTTTTGGTTTAGAAGAGCTACATTTCCTCGCCAGAAGATAAAATCCACAGGGCAGGGATTTGAGGTGCTTTTATTCTCAGGTATGTCTCAAGGCAAGGAACAGTGTGCAGTGCCTGGCAGGAATGCGACCGGCATCACTGAAGAGATAACACGACTTCTCTCATGTTGTGACTCCCCGCTTTATCTGCATCGCCGTCCAATCCCACACCACTTCAGGGTGCAGCTCTACTCAAACACACACCCACGAGAGCTCTCCTGCTGGCACCCTAACTCATCTAACAATCCAACACTTCCCTGTTAGCCTCCCTGACTCCTCCTCCTCCAACATGGGTCTTTCTGTTACCAAGTTCTTCCCCCAAAACTTTTTCTCAGAATATTGATGAAAAGGAGTTTTGGAAATCCAACCCTTTTCTCATCTTACAATGTATTTAGTATTCTTACTTTTGCTATTTCCCTTTCTTTTCTGCTAACTAATATAGACTTAGTTAACCATGTAGTATTTTTTTTCTTCTATAGACATTTAAAATGAGGTGTTTTTCTAAGAACAACCTTGGTTACTTTCCACCGAATTTAAAGGGATGCTTATACTTTAGTTGTTTGTTGAGTAGTCTATTTTAATATTATAGATTCATTCCCTGATCCAGTTAAGAGATTTAAAAATTTTCAAGCGGTTTCACCATTTTAAATATGTGTATCATTTATGCTCAATCTTATATATTTTTTAAAAGTTTTATTGATTTTGAGACAGAAAGAGAACCAGCAGGGGAAGGATAGAGAGGAAGGTAGAGGATCCAAAGCAGGCTCTGTGCTGTCAGCAGGGAGACCCACGTGGGACTTGAACTCTCAAATCATGAGAGCATGACCTGAGCTGAAGTTGGACACTTAACCGACTGAGTCACCCAGGTGCCCCCCAGTGTTACAGTTTGACTGTGGCATTACACATATATCTTACTAAAAAAATTTTATGGTCTGTAACATATAATAAATATTCTTCAAGAATTCAATTACTTAATTTTTCTATTTCATTATGCCATTATTTCAGGTCTCCTTTTAAACTGTACTGCTCACATCTGTTATTTATTAATTGCATAGGCTTAATATATTTTGATCTTATAGTTTTATGACTTTTTTTCAATCCTTTTTGTGTGTGTCTTTTTGCAATTATGCCTTCTATTGATATTTCTGCTTTCTGGATTCAAATCAACTTTATTAGAGACCATAATTAAATTACTATCCAGAGAGGAGGATATAAATCTAAACCCAATTTTTACAATTTAGGCAGGACTTGGGGAGATGGGTATTAATGTGTTTCTGCTGGATTTTTTTTCCTGTTTATACCAGATAGTTCTACATTTTATGGAAAATTTAGTATGTATAAGGTGACATGTGGGTTATTTTATATTATCCAATTTTTAGTGTTTATAAAAAAGTGGTAAGAGAGAGAGATACAAAAAAGAACTCTTAATTATAGAGAACAATGATAGTTAGCAGAGGGGAGGGGTGGGGGATGGGTGAAATAGATGATAGGAATTAAGAACAGCACTTATCATGATGAGCACTGGGTGATGTATGGAAGTGTTGAATTACTACACTGTACACCTGAAACTAATATAACATTGTATGTTAATTAACTGGAATGGAAATAAAAACATTAATTAAAAAATATTCTGAATTCATTCTCTGTTTTCAACAGCTCTGTGTGTATTATGCACATTTACTGTAAGTCACTTTAATTTCTTTGCAGAATAAGGCAGGAGACGGGTGAATGGTCTGGAAGACGACTTTATTCTCATAGATGGTGGCAGATATTGAGTTTGAAAGGGAACCCCATCAATGCATCCTGAGTTTCCAAGGGATTTCTAAACATTTTTATAATTATTAGTCACTAATCAAACTCTACAAAATTAATGGCTAGAACCCTAGTACCCCAAATGTCTGAATCCTATTATGAGAAAAGAGTGAATCTTTCTAGCACTAAACTCATATTCTCAATCTTATTTCTCTCTTCTCCACTCCATAATCCTATCAGTTTCCTATATGTTTTTCCCCTTGACATTCCTAAACTTAGTGGCATTAGCTACTTCTCTTCTCAGGAAGTCCTTCAGCAATCTTCTGTAGTGGTGTATGGAGCGGTTGATTTCTTTTGGTGAATTTGGGTAACAATACTTTTGCCACCTTTGAAATGAAGGGTATCTTGGCGGAGTAAACTGATTTAATATAAGGATCCATTATGTGTGTTTCCCCTGTGTTAGATCAGATGTCTTTGTGACCTTTATTCATTGACAGCTAGTTCTTCAATGGTTTTAGCACCCAGGAGTTGTTTTTTTGTTTTTCTAGTTCACATACATAAAACATACTAGTCAAATGTTTCCTCTGATCTTGGTAGTTCTAAATGTTCTCTCTTAATTTACAGAATAAAGTAGTTTTGCAAATCAGGAAAAGTTTTTTCAAGCGTATCATTAAATTTATCAGTTTCTATGTGGTTTTTCTATTTCCTGTGACACCTTTACTCATCATAGTGACGTTGTGTCTTTTTTTTTTTTTTTTTTGCGGGGGGGGGGGGCTTCAAAATATCTACTCTTTCCACTCTTTGAATAGGGCCTCAGTTTCCTCTTCAGGAATGATCTTTACTCAGTCTTCAAGGGATACTGAATTCAAACCCTATGGAAGATTTTTTTCTGTCATATCCTCTCTTTCATTCCCCAAGATCCCTAAGGGGCCACATGCCAACTGATGTCATTCTCCTGGGCCTTTGTGTCTTAACAAAGGTAGAAAAAATAGGGCATGTTTATTAATTCTAAGATGTCCCAGAGTGATTATCCAGCCACAGAGATTCTCTGTGGCAACTTGAGACTTACTTCCAACTTGTTTTCAGCCCTCACTATGAGTCTGTGGCATTACTATATCCTGTTAAATTCTCTTTCTGCTCAAGAAAGCCATTGGTTGCTCCTGTAAAACAAATAATATGTGATATATTTATGCATGCTACTTCCCACATGTATCTTCTTCTCTTGTACTCTCTTTTTTTTGCATTTTCCAACTTTCAATATCATTTTTGCTTAGGTTACTCTTACTCTACAGTGAGATTTCCTAAAATTTGTTCTGGGAAACATTATTTGTAACTCAGCAAATGTTACACTAGGAAAAAAGGAGAGAGGTTATAGTTAAGTATGGAAAACACAGGGATAAATAAAATTCAATTAGTTTCTTTTTCTGTACATTGTGAATTTCTAAGACAGAATATAAGATGTAGCTTTTTCTGAACTTATTTTTAGTATGTATACAGATACAAACTTATCCTGACATGTCTAAAAAAGAAACTAGTGCTCTGTAGAACACATTTTGGGTAATGATATTCTAGATACTGCTATTTACTATCTCCAATGAGGATTTTAGTTTCCCTTGAGCTTATAATGGAGCAATACTATCTATGTTATTTATATTTAATACTACTCATTCCTATTTACTATTCATCTGATCTCTAGCCTGTTTGTAATTCTTGTGATTATTTGCATTTCGTATATAGACTGAAAATCTTGTGGCTTGACTGTTTTTTTTTTTAAGTTTTTCAATATTTATTTATTTTTGAGAAAGAGAGAGACAGAGACAGAGAGAGAGAGCAAGTGGGTGAGGGGCAGAGAGAGAGGGAGACACAGAATCTGAAGCAGGCTCCAGGCCTGAGCTGTCAGCACAGAGCCCAACATCGCCTGGAACCCACGAACCATGAGATCACGAGCTGAGCTGAAGTCAGCCACTTAACCGACTGAGCCACCCAGGCGCCCCATGGCTTGACTTTTTTTTTTTTTTTTTAATTTTTTTTTTTTCAACGTTTATTTATTTTTGGGACAGAGAGAGACAGAGCATGAACGGCGGAGGGGAAGAGAGAGAGGGAGACACAGAATCGGAAACAGGCTCCAGGCTCTGAGCCATCAGCCCAGAGCCTGACGCGGGGCTCGAACTCACGGACCGTGAGATCATGACCTGGCTGAAGTCGAACGGTTAACCGACTGTGCCACCCAGGCGCCCCTGGCTTGACTGTTTTTAATGGCACGACAAAATATTTTAAATGAGCTGGGGTGTTTTAAAAGTTTTGAATATGTCCCTACAATCCAACTATTTATCAACAGGTATGTCATATTCCCGTTGTAATTTTGGTAGGGTTTAGAATTCCATTGGCATTCTTGATTACTATTTAGTGTTTCTAATTGTAATTTTCCTGAAGCATGTAACACAAACAATTGGTTCTTCCTCTTCTGTTTTTGCAATATAAGTTTAAGAATCTTGTGTTTATACCAATGTGGAGCTATATACTTCTGATGGTGATTTATAAGATGTTCTCAAAATACTGCTGAGCCTCAGCAATGAAATGGGAATGTTAAATTATTGTGACTTAGAACCCCTCTATGAGATGATTTAGGAAGATGAATTTTCCTAGACAAGATAAGTAAATACCTTAGTTTACATAAAAAATACAGTATAGAACATTATCAACAATCTGAAACTAATTCATAATTTGGCCATATTGATGTTCTTTCTATTAATGAATGCTCAATTATTTTTTTTTGTTTTGTTTTGATATGGAGACAAATAGCTTAAGCACAGATTTGAAGTAAAGTAATTTTTCTTGACCACATTCCTGATAGCCTATTCCCTGAGTGTTTGGGGTAAAATAATTTTTCTTGACCACATTCCTGATGGACAACTCCCCTGAGTGCATTGGTCAAATGAAATTGTCAGTGATGAGGTAACTGAGAGGAAAAAAGAGGAGATGGTGTTACAAAAGTCTAGTATTTATCACTTCTCACCAAGAAATCCCACTTTAGAGAATAAATATTTATTAGCTACATTATCCAAAATACAGGAATACCAGAAAAAAACCAATTATCCAACATTTAGAGACTGGTTATGCAAAAACTATGCTGAGAAGATGAATCCTTATGTACTAAAAGTATATTCTATAGAAACAGAAATGTATGTAGGAAAGAAAATACCTTAAGTAATTTTTATAAAATTAAAATGTAGACAATCTAGATGTAATGAAAACAATGTTTTGCATGGGGATAAGCATAAAACAAATACACTAAAAGAATTATTTTCAATGGAGGTGTTCTTTGTAGTCTTTAGTTTACTAAAGTTATCTAAGTATGGAATAAAAAAGTACCTTTACAAGATCTGAGGCAAATGATTTTATCTATAGGAAAAATATTTGTGGGTATTATAGTTATATAAAGTACATAAATATACGTCTATAATAAGCACACACACATATGAAATATATATGTATATAAACTTGTCACTGTTACAGGTGAAAAAAATATCCCAATTAAATATGATGCAAATTTAAAAGAAATGTTACTTGTTTCTCTTTATATGCTCAATTATCCTATTTGAGCCCAGATATATGCTAGCATGCCATTCTTACTACCTCCAAATTGTCTCACCTCCACATAAATGATGAACAAAGTTAAAACCAAGTTCAGTGTAAGTATGTCATGTCAAAAACAATGAGAATACCAGGCACTAGACACTCAAAGACAAATATTCTAAAAGCAGATACTTGCTAACTAAAATAACATTAATTTTCAGTATGTCTTTTTAAAAATATGGATTCTCTGGCTTAATGCTTAGAACATCTTAAACTAAACTGAACACATGAAGTTATGTGGGACTGGAAAAAAGGAAGAAGAGGCATGATGTGCCAGAAAGTCTCTTCACCCTGGCTGAGAAGGCGACAGAATCTATAACGAAGAAAAGAATTTAACACTTCAACAGGACAGATATAGGGGAATATAGAAGCCATTTATATACTTTAAAAATATCTACGGTAGAATAAAATCTAAAGACGGAGAGAACGTTAAGATTGCGCAAGCTGCTTTGTTATGGCTAGGAAAGTACCCGAGAGACAGGAACAAAGTCAAGCAGCTTTTCTCATTAAACATTTATTGCTCTGCTTAAATCTGTTTGAAGGAGCATAGAAATACATGAAATACTACACTAGGTAAGATCCACTCTAGCCAGAATGCTGAGGCTCACACAAATCTGACTGACATGAAATTGAAATATCTGACTGTTTTGCCTTGACGTCAGCTTTTAATACTGTCAACATTAAAGACGAAGTCCGCTCCAACAACTTAGTGGAAACTTAAGATATTCATAAAGTTGTCCAAAACCTTTCAAGAAAATAGCATTCATACTCTATACAAGCATGATACAAAAATCCTTTCTTAATCTGTCAATAAAAGGCAGCTAAATGAAAAATTCCTGCTTTCCTCGGAACGGATAATTAATTGAGCTTTGCTCTAGGAAGAGCTCCAAAGCACTTTACACAGGGACACACTGGCCTACAGGGCTTCTCACTGCAAGGCTGAGTATCTCACTCACCCCCTCAATTTCTTAAACACTGTAATTTTTATATCTTACCTGTCAAAATGTCTCTACCTTCAAAAAAGGTTTTTATTAAGCTAACATTATGCTAACATTAAAATAATTTTTAAGGAAAAAACAATCATTCACAGGCCTGCCATTGCACTAAGCCTCTTTAATTGGTCAACAGGCATATGCGATTTATGGTTGTAACCACACCACACCTAACGGAATGGAGGCAGGCTTTTTTAAAGGCATTGCTTAACATTTCCTTACAACTTGTGCCCAAATCTCCCAGTGTGCTGGTCTAATTAGTATATATTATATGACAATTCATTGTATGCTTGAGGCCCATCAAAATATGAAAATAGGTACCATAGAAAGCACATTTTACTCCAAAAAATGTAATTTTATTGTTTCATCTTACCTCTTCTCCAGACAGATAGTAGGCTGAGAGTAGTCCACCAACGAAGCGTATATTTACTTCAAAAACAGAAACTTCAGCATTCTGTGGAAATAGAATAAAGAAGGTTCATACATAAATGATAGCACACAATTGAGAAAAATGCCATCATGATAAAATGTGCCAAATATTTAAATTTTACTCCATCTTATGTTTGCCCAGAGCAATTTATATACAAGAGAAAATGTTCCTCTCTTTTAACAATGTCAAAATATATGTAAACAAAAATAATTTTGACTCTTAACAATTATAAAATATTTCTAAAATTAAGTTATGCGCCCTCTGCTCAACAACAGATACGGTACTTAGATGGTATTCTCTATTTGTTCAGATGCCGCAGGGCCAGGACATTTTATTTTTCTGTTCTGTTGTGTTCCCCTTTATCTTATTCATCTGCCTGCTTTTTCTTCCTGAAAGGCCATTCAGACTCTGTACTTTGGCTGGTGGTTGAACATTATTCTAGCGTTCTTCTCCCACCATGTTAAAGTAGCAGAGCTAGAATGCAAATAGAATTTGAAGTTGGGGGGACCTGGGTTCCCAGTGCTTGTTCCCAAATTCCTGCCTGGGGCCTAGGATGGACATCTTCCTGGGAAGAAATTTTATCTGCATAAAGGAGCCTGCTTTTATTATCCACAGTGTGCCAGATCCTGTGCTAGTCTCTTTACCTGAACTACATCCTTTAATACTCACACCAGCCTTGTGAAATAATTACTAGTCTCATGTCTATTTTACAAATGGAGACACTGAGATGTAGAGTGGTTATTGTGACATTTTTAAGGTCGGACAACAAATAAGTGGTTGAATCAGAATTTGACTGGAGTACTCCGATTCCTGGCCCATGGCTCTGCGCTGTCCTGACTCCTATTATCACCTCCATGATAATGCACCAAGTCCCTTTATTAACGGTCATACCGTTGTGGCATATAATTAGTAATTATCACCAATACTTGTATTATTTTACAAGACTTGACTACTAAATAGACCTGTCCTACATGCTGTTACTAGAAAATTTCACACAGCTAACCTACAATAGGGGTAAGATCCTCTTTAATCTTTGGTTGCTTCCCTTCATGTTCATTGGCCTACTCAGTAGTTGTTCCCTTTTACATAAGGTCCAACCATTCACTGATAATCACAGGGGCTAACAGCAAACTATATTATATGGAGTCAATGTCTTGCAGATGAGCTTAGTTAAAATCATCCAAGACATTATTTCTTTTAACAAATATTTATCGAGCAACTACTATGTGCCAGGCACTGTCATAAGCCCTAGGGTCAAGGTAATGAAGACTGACAAGGTCCTCAGACTCATGGAATCTACGCTTTAGTGGGAGGAAACAATTCCAGAAAAGACAAATACACATAGATTTTCATTTAATTGCCCCATGCTCTTGCTAAAAAGTTATAAGGATCTAACAATGAAAGCTAGCCAACTACTTATGGTTAAAAATTTTTCAAAAAATTTCCTGTAAAGGATGAAAACAACTTATGAGAATTAGTGGGCCAGAGGTAGGCAAAAGCATCATAAGACTCTTTAGTGGGCTCGTTTAACAGTATTTCATAATCTGCAACATGCACCTGATATGATTTGACTCTATAGAGGTGCAATTTATCATTGAGGTGCATCATTCAGAATGAGCATTGTTGGCATATTGGTAAAAGCTTCTTTATTCCACAAAATCACTGATAAGGAAAAAGGAAGGGAGTTCACTAATTTACTTTGGTTCACACGCTATATTTCTTATGTCTAAAGGTAACAGTGTCTTATAGTAAAATCAAAGGAATTTAAACTCTTGTATTTTACTTGTGTTTTTCAGTTTTTAAGTCTGAGAGCAGTCCTCTGCATTTCTACCTACTAAAATCTGTGAAAGTGATTTTTATATTCTTATTCTGGCTATGGGTTTATTAGATATGCATTCTCTTCCTCCTATGAAAATTTTGGTTATGAGGACTTTGATATAGACATCTGATAAAAATTACTGCAAGGTAGAAGACTGAGCCATGTCAAATATCATCAGAATATATCTTCAGCTAGACATCAATCACTTATTGGGTACAGCTGTTCAACCAGATATTGATCCAGCAATGTATTCTAGAACCTAAATTCTGTTGATCTTGCTCTATAAAATATTGAGAAATGACCTTGCAAAACACCATGCTCAAAGTCAGTTGCTTTGCCTTTTGAATTTCATGGATCTAACAGTCTAGTGAGCCTGTCCAAGAAGCAAATCTGGCTTGTTAGTGAACCCATGCAGCTTTCCAGTGACTGCTGTGTCCTTGTCTTTAAAAGCCTTGTTCAGGAATGTCACATCACCATTAGGACTACTCAAGAATCATCATATTTTCCCCCTTTTGAAAACTGGAATGACATTAGAACTCCAAACATTATTTTTTCTACTTCTTTTTATCATAGTTAAATCTAAATTATTTATAAAGCTTAATTTGAGAGATCTTTCAACATTCTGGGCTGTATTATGTGATTAGGTCAAAAGACTGAGATTTAGATACTTTTGTTCACTTTACAGATCCTTAGATGAAAAGGACGAAGAAAATAAAAATTCTCCCACCATAGCAAACTGGTTTTCTATATTGGAAACATCAGACCATAAAAAGACTACCTTAGAGTCAGAAAGACCTGGGCTTGAAGGCTGAGGGTGAGATCCCGGGCAAGTCAGTTACTCTCTTTGAGTCTCTGTTTTCTTGTTTGTAAAAAGGGACAATGCATTCCTTACAAGGCACTAGGAGTCTGTGAATGTAAAGCACTGTGTATGGTGCCTGGCATAATGCACTCAGCAGAGAACGGCTGCCATTACCCACAGCACAGTAACTCAGGTGACATAAACCAAGGCCTATCTTAGTTTATTTCTTCAGGGGTTACTGGAATATCAGAAACTCCAGAATCCTAATATTCTAAATTCTAGAATGCAAACTGACACATCTTCTCTGACCCTCATGGGAGTCCTCTTTCTCAATGTCTAAAAAATCCTCTTTTGAAATACTGTATTTTGACCAAACTTCCTTTTGGGTTTGATATACTTCATATAAGGTATCGGGATTTTCAAAAGGGAATTTCTACAATCAGGGTTGTAGGCTATCTTTATTAATTTCTGATTATGATTTCCATTAAAAAATATTATTAAATTAAAGTGAATATATTCATCCCACCAATATTCATGCAGTATCTTTTAAGATGTTCTAAAACTTTTCCAGTGACTTACTCTAATGACAGAGAGGGATTAGAACAGGGAGAAGATAGTATGTGGAGGAGGGGAGTCGCAAAGAGCCTGTAACACTAAAATCTTGTGTGATTTATTTATTTTGCAATCTCCTTGATCTGTGTTTGTTTTAAAATAAAGTTACCTTCCTTAAATCTTTAAGTAAGGTTACATCGCAGGGATATGCTCCAATATTCTACGGCTTCTAGTGCACTGTCATATGTGGCTGCCAGGTTGAGAAGTTGATCCAGTCTTCTGGCTAAATTGCATGCACCTATTAGTTAATATCACAACTGATAAACAAGTGGAAGTGGACATTTTTGGCTGAAAGCCTAACCATCAAAAAATGTGGCTTGGAGAAATGCCTCCTTCATTTTGACTTTCCTCTACCAATGGTCTTTGAATTGAAGGGCACACTTAACCACATTCATATATAGATTGAGTAAAATATATTGTATAACTAAGGCCACACCTAGAATCAAGAGGTGAGTATGACAAATTATGGAAAAATTAGGCCACAGTACTAATCTTTTATACTGGTTGTCTTAGACTTATAATTTCTGTAAGTTTATCCCTTAACATTTCTGTCATCTAGTTCACTATACATTTATGTGAATTACGAAATAAACTGATAAAGAATGCTAAAATGGATAAAAGAGTTTAATTCAACATACCATTTTGCATGTCTCCCTCTCCTAATTCTTAATACTATGCTCCATATTTCTACTGACTCCCTCCCTTCAAGTCAACAGATTTGATTTATGAGCACAAAGAACCTAACTCCATCTGGGCAAGAGGAAAAGTGAACACTTCAAAATCCTTGTTTCAGAATTAATGTCTGAAGGATTAACTTTCTCCCGCTAGGCAAGATAGAATTTTAAACAAGTAAGAAAACTTTATTAGGGATTTATTTGATATTTTTATAAGCAATTTATTCACCAAAATTTTCTGTAAAATGATAGATTTTAATTAATCTCAGTGAATGAAATGGGCTTCACCATTAGAATAACAAATTTAGTTTATAGCACAGATTTAGCCACAGTTTTCTTTTGATTGAGGAACTATAGAGGCACAGCCTTTCCCTAAAGAACAGACATAGACTCAAACTTATACTAAAGGAATTCTTAATTCTTATGATTCTACATGGCATGACAGATCTGATTAATTGTATTTAATTGAAAAAGGCCTCTTGGGAAGAGGAATTTTATTTTCAAAATTTTAAAAAATATTTTAATAATATTCTGAGTATTTGGTCCAAATTCTTAGGCTTCTTTTTTTTTAATTTAATTTTTTATTTTTAAAAATTTACTTCCAAATTAGTTAGCATATAGTGAAACCATGATTTCAAGAGTAGATTCCATAATGCCCCTTGCCCATTTAGCCCATCCCCCCTCCCACAACCCCTCCAGCAACTCTCAGTTTGTTCTCCATATTTATGAGTCTCTTACGTTTTGTCCTCCTCCCTATTTTTATATAACTTGTTTCCTTTCCCTTATGTTCATCTGTTTTGTCTCTTAAAGTCTTCATATGAGTGAAGTCATATGATTTTTGTCTTTCTCTGACTAATTTCACGTAGCATAATACCCTCCAGTTCCATCCACGTAGTTGTAAATGGGAAGATTTCATTCTTTTTGATTGCTGAGTAATACTCCATTGTATATATACCACATCTTCTTTATCCATTCATCCATCGATGGACATTTGGGCTCTTTCCATACTTTGGCTATTGTTGATAGTGCTGCTATAAACATGGGGGTGCATGTGTCTCTTCGAAACAGCACACCTGTATCCCGTGGATAAATGTTTAGGCTTCTTTTTTTAAGGGTAATTCTCTGAGCCCTCAAATCAGAGACTACTTCTTTGCTAGCTATTCCTCCAAACTCCCCACCAGCTTTCTACTCAGTGAACTGTAAGTGAAAAGCAAGCATTAATAACTGCCCTACCACAATCCAATGCAGTAACTATGTTTAATAATAACTGCTCCACTCCTAACATATATGATAACTATGCTTTGCCTTACTGAAAAGTACGTTGGAAACAAGATGAGACTTTTCAAAGACATTGATTAAAGAGTGGTAACTGCCCATACACCTTGCCTATGTTTAAGCTTAGCAGACACCTTGGATTATAAGTAGTATTTCAAAGTGTGTTTTGTATTATTATTTTGAGGATTAAAAGTATAAAACTCCTTTTAACAGATTAAATTGAAATATTAAACAATGTAACTTAGTGTAACATATGTCCTAGCAGCTTTTAGTTTCATGTTTAAGTAACATGATAAGCCTCTTAAGAGGAACAAAGCGTTAGGCCACAAAGGTAGACCATCTTCTCTATGTGAATAGATTTTACTATGCAGACCCAGAAGGACCCTCAACTAGTAGTCCAATCTATCACTAATTATTGACAGAACATCTCAGTATCCTTTTAAAGCCAAAACTTAAATCATCACGCTTGGCAGGCACTGATTTGCATTCAGATAAAAATACTGAATAACTCCATTCAACAGATAATTAACTTATTTGCCTCCATAGAGACATAATGCTATTCTAAAATAGACTAAGGCAAATACTAAAGCAGAAGTCACTTCTTTCATGGTCTATGGCATAGAACTCTGGACCTATGTCAAGTACGCATTCAGGTATTTGAGATGATCCAAAAATTGCTTTGTGAGGTTAACTTATTTACGTCCTTCCAACAGGGAACCTTATAGCTTATTTTCTTGAAAAGTAGGGTAAAATCACAGTCTGGATTATTAAACTGTTGGTGGGAATAAAATTGGTGCAGCCACTGTGGAAAACAGTATGGAGGTTCCTCAAAAAATTAAAAATAAAATATCATATTGAAGCGCCTGAGTGGCTCAGTTGGTTGAACATCTGACTTCGGCTCAGGCCACGATCTCGGGGTTTGTGGGTTCGGGCCTCACGTCAGGCTCTGTGCTGACAACTCAGAGCCCAGAGCCCGCTTCAGATTCTGCCTCCCTCTCTCTGCCCCTCACCCACTCACACTGTGTCTCTTTCTGTCTCTCAAGAATGAATAAACGTTAAAAAAGTAAAAAAAAAAAATACCATATGATCCAGTAATTCCACTTTTGAGTATTTAATGAAAGAAAATGAAAACACTAATTCAAAAAGATATATGCATGCCCGTGCACACACACATAAATATTACTCAGCCATGAAAAAGGATAAGTCATTTGAGATAATATGGATGGACCAAAAGGGTATTAGCCTAAGTGAAAGAAGTCAGATGAATACCATAAAACTTTACAAATATCATATATGATGTCATTTATATGTGGAATCTAAAAGACAAAACAAAGGAACAAACAAAACAGAAATAGCTTCATAAATACAGAGAACAAACTTTTGGTTGCCAGAGCCGAAGGGGTGGGGGAAACCGGCAGAGGGGATTGAGAAGTGCAAACTTCCAGTTACGAAATAAATAAATCACAGGAATTAAAGTACAGCATAGGGAATACAGTCAATAATATTGTAGTAACACTGTATGGTGACAGAGGGCAACCACACTTAATGTCGTAAGCATTGCATAATGTAGAGAATTGTGAAATCAGTATATTGTACACTTGAAACTTAAATAACATTGCATGTCAACATTGTACTTTAACTTAAAAAAAAAGGGAAGAGATTAAGTTCGCCTGTTATCTTAAACATACAGTACTCGTTAGGATAAAAAGTACAATTCATGCAAATCAAGACTACAGTGAGATACCACTTCACATCTGCTACTGATGGCTACTGTAAAAAACAAAATCAGAAAATAACAGTGTTGGTGAGAATGTGGAGAAACTGGAACACTTGCACACTATTGGTGGGAAGGTAAAACTATGCAGCAACTGTGGAAAGCAGCAAGGTGGTTCCTCCAAAAATTGTAAATAGAATTGCCATACAATCCAGCAATCCCACATCTGGGTGTATACAAAAAACAATTGTATCTCAATTGTAGGATCTCAAAGAGACATTTGGATACCTGTGTTCCTAGAAACATTCACAATAGCTAAGACATGGAAGTAATCCAACTGCCACTGACAGCTGAGTAAAAAAGCAAAACGTGGAATATACATCTGATGAAAATATTACTCAACCTTAAAAAGGCAGGAAATTCTGACATATGCTCTGATATGAATGAACCTTGAAGACATTATGCTAAGTGAAATAAGGCAGTCACAAAATGACAAATACCTTATGAATACCCTTTATAGGAGGTGCTAGAGTAGTCATAATCATACAGACAGAAAGTAGAATGGTGGTTGTCAGGGGCTGGATGGATAAAGTTTGGGAACTTAGTGTTTAATGGGAACTGAGTTTCAGTTTTGCAAGATTAAAAGAATTGGATATGGATGGTGGTGATGGTTGCACAGCAATATGATACTATTAATATTATAGTACTTAATACTACTGAATTGTACCCTTAAAAATGGTTATGATGGTACCAGTTTATGGTACCAGTGTATTTTACTGCAATAAGAAAAATTAAAGAAAAAAAGTACAACCCATGTGCTTGCCAAAGACCACCATCTTAGTGTGTTGCTAGGTAAGTGTCTGGAATAGGCTAATCATCTATCCTTTGTCATTCTCAAAGCTCCCCCTGTCATAGAGATACCACTTTACCTCAATGAAGAAAAATGCTTTTTAATAGTTAATATAACTTTGGCATTTACTGAGGTTTTATATAAAATTATTATCTGGAGAAAAGTTCTACATATTCTATAATATTAATACTGAACACAGTTTTCAATATTTCTCCTGCAAGGATCTAGGTAATCAATACTTCTTTGAGGTGACAGTAAAGAATAGGCAGCACTCAGAACTGAACTTAGAAATGCCTAAATATGAAACTCTTGATCATTTGTTCTTATGTTAAAGACTTTCCAGTAGCAGGAGTCACTGCAAATCTCTTCTGGAAGTAGGCTAGATAAAAAACAAGTAGATCAACTGCACTTGAAGTCCAGATCATCTCTAACTATTTCAAAATATGACACAGTACAGTTATCCTTGAGCCCTGTCATCTTGTTCTCTGAGTCTAGCATAGTCTGTTGAGAAGTAGGACAAGATAACTTCTTGTTCATTTAATTAGAATTTATTGAATACCTGTGGAACAATACCTTTTAATGTGTGCTGTGATATGAAGATTACATGCCTAACCTGGGAGGATTCAAATTCTCTGGCTGCCTATATGTATTTCACAACTCTCTGCACTTCCTCTCTAATAAAAACAGGGTCGCTGCGTTAGGCAGATCTTGTTCACCCACAGCTTTTACTTGCTGTGTGATTTGGAAATTAGTTAATCACCTCTTCATCTATAAAAACAGGGACAATACCACTTACCCTGTAAGTTTGTCACAAACACTAAATGAGATAACCTATGGAAAAAAATCACCTAGCATAATACTTGGCATGTCTCTGTACTCTTTAAATGGTGGTTTCCTCTTTCCTTTCTTCCTCCCTCAAGAGAACTTGGCCCCAGCTAAGTACTCTATTTTTCCTGCTAGACTATAAGCTCCAGGAGGGTAACTGACCTTAAAACGTGTTTAGTAAATAACATATGAATGAAATAAATAATGAGTAACCAAGGATGTGTTTCAGATTCTTGGTTTTAGGATTACTTTGAATTAAAACCAGAAAACTCATGCATTGGAATCTACCTTTAGAGGTCTGCCCAGATCTGTGTTCCTCTACAGATGCTTGAATGGAATACAAAGCTCCACCTGGGAAGCCCTTGCTCCTATATATTATCTCAGTGATTTATTTTAAGCCCGTTATTAGAGCCACTTGAACTCTGTGCTACCAAGTATGCAAATGGAATCAACTTGCTATGCCTTAATTAAAAGAAAATGAGTTTTAGTTAATGATAGTATAAACCAATAAAAAAACATTTACTTTACACCTGTAAGTGTTGCAAATTGAATATTTCACATACAAACACATTTATTCTTGATGCTCAAGAGCACCACAGGATAAACCAACCCTCAACAGTAGTGTTTGTTTCAGTTTCATTCTGATTTTTCCCTTGCAATAAATTTGGATGCATTAACTTTTCTGCAATACCCTGACGCCGTCAATTATAATTAATACTTTATCAGGAAAAAAAGTTAATTTAAAAACAAGCAATAATTTATCCAAGCTGGAATCATATTACATGTTATCCATAAAAACAAAACAAATTTTCTCTCTTGCCGCAACCTCTCTCTCTCTTTGTTTAATAAGCTTCTCCAATGTCTCCATCCTTCAGATAAACGGAAAAAGTTTGCATTTTCAAAAAGAAAGCTGTGTAATTATTGATATAATCACCTGAGCCTCTGGGTAAATTGAACAAATATAAAATGAATTCTCATATAAGACATATTAAAACCAACCAGAAAATTGGAAGCTGAAGAATTTTATAAAACAATGATTAGTAGAGTAAAACAATACAGCTTTCCTGAATTTTATTTACTAATTTTAAGATGAGAAGTACTATCACTTGGATGTTATTGATAAATGCTTTTTTAAGGGAAAATATGGCAACACCCAGAGAGAACTATAACAAATATGTTTCAAGATCTCTCACATTAGGAATAGTATTATAAGAAACAGAAATTTGAGACCTGTGGCTGTGATTTTAAAGTATATTTTGAAAGACATAGGCCAAGATTATCAATAACAGTTCTAAAATGGTATTTAACACAAGTCTGTCAATTATTTGGATAAAATCTTGTTAAAAAACAAAAATATAGCTTTAAATAAACAACGTTAAAGGTCAGCATTTAAGCAACCACTCAAGAACAGTCCGACTGCTTTATCCTGCAAGTAAGGAAGCACAAACATTGGCTCTTCTCCACAGCCTAATATCCCCTATTAGATTCCCTCTGCTTCCTCACAGGTCCCCACCGCCCAAGGAACACATTCATGTCACCTGGTAGTGGTCTGAGGTCAGCCAACCACCTTCTGTTACCTTGTCTGTTAGCTTGAGAGGCCTTTACGCTTCGTTCTTTTAAATAAATGATTCCACAGTTTCTCAGACTACTGCTGGGTCATGAAAGCAAAGAATTATTGCAGGATTTGGGGAGTTTTGGGGAGCAATTTTGTAATTAAAAGACAAGGGACCTGGGGCGCCTGGGTGGCGCAGTCAGTTAAGCATCCGACTTCAGCCAGGTCACGATCTCGCGGTCCGTGAGTTCGAGCCCCGCGTCAGGCTCTGGGCTGATGGCTCAGAGCCTGGAGCTTGTTTCCGATTCTGTGTCTCCCTCTCTCTCTGCCCCTCCCCCGTTCATGCTCTGTCTCTCTCTGTCCCCAAAATAAATAAATGTTGAAAAAAAAAATTAAAAAAAAAAAAAAAAAAGACAAGGGACCTGGATACTATTCAGGTCTAGCATCACTGACATCTACTTTCCTGTCTTCAATCATTCGATCTTGGATAAATGAATATGGTAAAACTGCAAAATTAATTACAGAAATATGTTGCATTTATTTTCTTTTCTTTGCATTTATTTATTTTTGAGAGACAGAGAGAGACAGAGCACAAGTGGGGAGGGGCAGAGAGAGAATGAGACACAGAATGAAAAGCAGGCTCCAGGCTCTGAGCTGTTAGCACAGAGCCTGACTTGGGGCTCAAACTCAAAAACCGTGAGATCATGACCTGAGCCGAAGCTGGACATCCAACCGACTGAGCCACCCAAGTGCCCCATATCTCTATACACTAACAATGAAGCAGCAGAAAGAGAAATTAAGAAAACAATCCCATTTACAACTATACCAAAAATAATAAAATATCTGGGAATAAACACCACCAAAGAGGAGTACTCTAAGAACTAAAACCCTGATGAAAGAAATTGAAGAAGTCACAAATAAATGGAAGGATATTCCATGCTCATGGATTAGAAAAGCTAATATTGCTAAAATGTCCATATCATCAAAGTAATATACAGATTGAATGAAATCCCTATAAGAATATTAACATTTTTCACAGAACTAGCACAATAATCCTAAAATATGTATGGAACCACAAAAGCCCCCAAACAGCCAAAGCAATCTTGAAAAAGAACAAAGTTGGTGGTATCAACAACCCCAGATTTCAAGATACACTACAAAGCTGTAGTAATCAAAACAGTATGTTACTTGCACAAAAACAGACACAGAGATCAAGAAAACATAATAGAGTCCAGAAATACACATTTATTTGGTCAATTAATGTATGACTAGTCAAGAACATACAATGGAGAAAAGATAGTCTCTTCATCAAATGGTGCCGGGCAAACTGGACAGCTACATGCAAAAGAATGAAACTGGACCACTTATACCATACACAAAAATAAATTCAAAATGGATTAAAGACCTAAATGTGAGATCTGAAATCATAAAATTCCTAGAAGAAAGGATAGGCAGTAATGTCTTTGACATTGGCTGTAGAAACATTTTTCTTGATATATCTCCTCAGACGGGGAAACAAAAGCAAAGTTAAACTATTAGGACCACACCAAAATAAAAAGCTTTTACACAGCAAAGCAAACCATCAACAAAACAAAAAGGCAACCTACTGAATGGGAGAAGATGTTTGCAAGATATATCTGATAAGGGGTTAATATCTAAAAAATATAAAGAACTTACACAATTTTAGACCAAAAAACCCCAATCTAATTAAAATATGGGCAGAAGACCTGAATAGACATTTTTCCAAAGACATACAACTGGCCAACAAATATATGAAAAGATGCTTAACATCACTAATCATCAAGGAAATGCAAATTAAAATCACACAAGATATCACTTTACACCTGTCAGAATGGCACAATACATAAGAAATAACAGGTGTTGGTGAGGATATGGAGAAAAAAAACCTTTGAGCACTGTCAGTGGGAATGCAAATTGGTGCAGCCACTGTGGAAAACAGTACAAAGGTTCCTCTAAAACTGAAAAATATAAATATCCTTTTAACAAAGGGGAAGGGGAGGTGAAATAGATAAAGGGAATTAGGAATATATTTATCTTGTTGAGCACTGAGAAATATATAGAATTGCTGAATCACTATATTATATGTCCAAAACGAATATAACATTATGTTAATTATACTTGAATTAAAGAAACAAGAAAGAAAAAACACTGGATAACAGGAGGAAAAAAAAATCATTTGATTTTGACGGAATCCAGTTCCTATTCTCCCAACCTTTCTTGAGAGGGGTTGGGGGAGGGAATACATTAACCATTTTCTCTCCCATAGATAGCTGATGACAAGCCCTATTTAAAGGTAGGTATTTTAATTTAACTTATAAATAACAAGATGGGACAGAGATATTAGTAAGAGACGACAAACCCTCAAGAAGAAACAATTTTTTTTCACTGCTTTGATTTTTCATTCTCAGTTCTATTGATAATATTAGAGCTATCACAAGTCATTCCAATCAAATGGGTATAGAACCTTGAGCAAATCACCAGCTCCCTGGGTCTGTTTTCTCATTTAAAAAAAAAATTTTTTTTTTACATTTATTTATTTTTTGAGAGACATAAAAAGACAGAGCACAAGTTGGGGAGGGGCAGAGAGAGGAGGAGACACAGAATCTGAAGCAGGCTCCAGGCTCTGAGCTGTCAGCACAGAGCCCGACACAGGGCTGGAACTCACAAACCGTGACATCATGACCTGAGTCAAAGTCAGACGCTTAACTGACTGAGCCACCCAGGCGCCCCCTGTTTTCTCATTTTTAAAATGAAAGAGCCGAACACATTGATCTCCAAGGTCCTTTTATGTTGGAATATGTCTCCTTTATATTCCAAATTCAATTATAAGGCAGATTAAACACAGACTTATCTAAATGTCCTTTAAGGCAGTGATCTCCAAAATGGGGCATACAAGGCAATTAATAAGAAGGCTGGAACAAAATATTCATTCTTTAAAAAAATATATATATATATATATATTTATTTTAGAGAGAGGGAGAGAGTACAGATGGAGGGAGAGGATCTTAAGCTCAGCATGCAGCCTTGAAACAAAATATTCAAACTTTTAATTTATATAGGTTTTTAATGCAAAGAGTTAGGAAAAAGATTTAGTTTTATTGATCTTTAATATTCTGACACTGTTGTCCTCACTGGGTCTGTGAGAGAACAAGAGCTCCACAAAGTGGAGGTGTTGAGAGGGAACATACAGCATGTTGCTTGTGCCTGGTTATGGAGATTTACAGATACTATCGAATGCTTACCAGATAGCCAAGAAGCTTATAAGGCTTTCTGTGAAACAATCTCTGATTAAAAATACTAATAATGCAAACGTAAATGAATGACTAGAACACAGCTGGGCCAACAGTCTTCCGTTTTTTTTTTTTTATGTTTTTAATTAAAAAAATTTTTTTTAATGTTTACTTATTTTTGAGACAGAGAGAGACAGAGCATGAATGGGGGAGGGTCAGAGAGAGAGGGAGACACAGAATCAGAAACAGGCTCCAGGCTCTGAGTGGTCAGCACAGAGCCCGACGCGGGGCTCGAACTCACGGACCGCGAGATCATGACCTGAGCTGAAGTCGGACGCTTAACCGACTGAGCCACCCAGGCGCCCCTCTTCTGCTTTTTTAAACAAGTTTTTTGCCAATCTCATCATGAGGAAAAATACTGATTATGGAATTAGAGGAGCTCTGACAAGATGCTGTCCTCCCAAATCAAAATTATCAAGAAGTTCTGAAGTGTCCGCTCTCTTTAATTCTGAACCTTTTCCTTGGTATACAATAGATTTTGATGTATTTGTTAAGAATGATAGTACATGCGCAAAGATTTTTAAAGGCTTCAAATACATATTGACAACATTTTATGCAGACAAGGGTATAGAACTAACAAATTTTGAAGCCTTATTTATGTGACAGTGGATGCATATTGAGAGTTTAGTGGAGGTCTCCTTGGTATTGCAGCCTTGGCAGCCACATAGCCTGGGGGGGGGGCCTTAAGCCCACGCAGTCACAAGCAAATCCAAGTTCCTGGCATGACTCCCCCAATCGCCCTTGTGATCAATCGTCTCCCTAGCCCCTCAGGGCCTTCCCCTTGTGCACACCTTAGAAAAGACTCCTGTGGACCTTACCAAAACGTAGCTCTTTCCAGTACAAATTGACCAATTTGACTCCAAAGCACTATACCCACCCTACTAAAGGCATGTGCCCCAGGTTCTGTCTATACTCTGTCTGACCTCCCTGTGTGGCCCCTGGAGGCCTGCTGCGTACCTCCTCAGGACCCGTGAGTAATAAGCTTCTCTACTGGAGTTTCTCTTGTGGTCTTTTGTTGGACTGCAGCTCACCACCTGGTACCCTGTACTCCAATTAACAAAAGTTAATTTAATAAAATGAAAACAATGTGCCATGGCCCACGGTGCAAAAGCATGAGCATGGAGCCACACAGATTTCTGCTAGACTCACAGCTCTGACACACAACTAGCTGTGTGATCTGGATAAGCCTCTGAGGCTCCAATTTATAGCCTGTACAAGTGTGAAAATAATGGCCATCTCATAGGGTGGTTATGGGACTTGAACACCAACACTTGGCACATGTTGGCCTTGACAGATTTGAATTTCTTTTTCCTTACTCCTAATTTGCTAAAAAACAAAAACATGTACTTCCACAGTAACGGGGGCAAGAATATAGTATGGTACTATTTAAACATGCATTCTTTGTTTCTGCTATGGTATATAGCACAATAATTGGCCCCACAACAGAATCTGTCCATGTTAAACTGAGATTTAAAAACTGAATTGGCAATTTTTGTTTAACTCACCACATTAAAATCTAGATTTTCTTCAACCCATGATTTTGCCTCTTCAAATTCATCTTTCATTTCCATTATAAAAAGTGTATCCAGGGCATCTACTATTGTTGCTCCTTTAATACTACCTGAAAATATCAGAAAAACATTTATTGATTAAAATATCTGACACACATACAAGCAAATTGACCATCCTTGGAAAAGGAGAATACAGAATTTATTAATAATAGTAATAATGAACACAGTCTAAACTTCTTTCAGTAAAAGAGAGTGTAAAAGCTGCATCAAAACCAAACTAACAATAATCACAGGCTATGAACTGATACACTAATCTTTAAAGTTTCTTCTGAACTTGTAGAAAATAATCTCTTAGACATTTCATTTGTGACTGAATTCTCCAGCAACAAAAAGTAGATCTGAAACAAAGGAGCAACACACATATTAATTTGAATGTAATCACATCAAAGTGCACCTGTGCAAAATTTTTAAATATAGTTAGATCTAAAATTATGATAGCTCTAAGAAGCCATTATTCTAAAATGGAATTCACTCTCTTTGAAGGCCTGACTGATCCTAACCTCCCCTTCCACCCACCCACTACATCTTGACTTTATGATTCATTTCCTTCGAACTCCCTTGACATGAAGACTTTACACTGGTCTTGCGTTCATCACTTTCTGCCTTCCATTATAATTACTTGTACGCATCTCTTTTAGCCTATAAACTTCCTCAGAATGGAAAAGACCTGTCTTCTTCATATGCACATTCCATACTAAGAGACTTAGTATGTTTCGATGCTTAAGAATAATTTAAAAAATCATCAACATGTTAACAAAGAACAAAATAATCTCTCTGACAAAGATTTTGACAAATTTACACAAAACCGGGTTATTAATTATACAAGCAACTTTTATAGGGATAAAAGCAAAAACAGAATTAGATTTTAAAAAGTTATAGGAAACAATGAAAAAACAAAGGCCTCTGAGTCTGACTGAAGCTTCTAAATTTGTCTTCAATTCCTAACTCTCAACACTCATGTTAACTGGTCACTGTGTCCTGAAAACACCACTTTATAAAAACATCTGAAAGCACTTCTGTCACTACTCCAGGTTTGGGCTCTCTTCCAGGTCTGTATCACTGTGATGGACCAACCAGTCTTTCTTCTACTCTGCCAGCTCTCCCTAACTGTTCTTACAATTCTCTTCTCCCCACCTGGAATCAACTTCATATGAATATCTGAACTTCAGATGAATATCTACTGACCCTTCTAATGCTCTGACAACTCACTGTTTACACACAGCTCTTCTGCCCAAGGCCATGAACTCTGCAAAGATTTGTATTGTGTTAACACCAGTACTGGAAGGAGAGCCAAATACATGGAAGATCCTGAATAAATGGAAAAGAGGATCACAGACTCTGACCTTAGACACACCTGGGTTCTGCCCTAGCTCAGCCTGTTAGTAGGTGGCTCACATGGGCAAGGGATGCTCTGAGCTGCATCTTTCTCATCTATAAAATGTGTATAATAATGAGGTTAAGGGAGATGACACACAAATGGTACTTAATGCATAATAAATATCAGTTGATTCTGTTGTTTGTTATATGATTTGATACTATTTAACACCTTCAGTTAAAGTATAAAAAGTCACATTTTCTATGCGGAATTAAGAAGTGTTGGAATAAGACTCTATCCCCTTCATCCTATTACTTATAGGCAAAATTGTGCAGGATAAAAAAGAATCAAGTGTGAGGAGAATGGCAATGGTAGCTCTGTGACCCAAGGAATCCACCTAACACTTCTGTTCCCTAGCTTCCTCACGTCACAATGGGATTGCTATTAATACCCACAGTACCAAACATGAAAGGATGCCGTGAGGACAAAATGCAATGAAGCATGCCAACGCAGATAAATGGACATTCAAATAACTGACCATCCATTCTCACTTTCTCTTCCATAGCACAAACAGGAGAAACCCAGAGCTAAAGTTGAGAGTCACCAAGATACAGTGAAGATCACCATGGCAGGCTGGTGATCAATAAAGCTTATCGATAAAGACACAACTTTTACCTGACAAGAAGCAGTTAATGCAGCCGACCAAATGCTCCTCTGCTGGGTATCACCCCAGGAGCTAAAAAATCTTGATGCTGCACCCATAGCCATTAAATGATAATCTTTGGGACTGTTCCCCAGGCATCAGTATTTTTTTTTAAAGGTACTCAAGTGATTCCAATGTAGAGTGCTCTGTCTGAAGGACACACTATGCCCAGTCCTTGCAGATAATTGCAGCAGGTA
Organism: Prionailurus bengalensis; assembly: GCF_016509475.1. Lineage (NCBI taxonomy): Eukaryota > Metazoa > Chordata > Mammalia > Carnivora > Felidae > Prionailurus > Prionailurus bengalensis. The sequence goes on from NC_057349.1 coordinate 107,615,570, forward strand.
TGCAAGTTTCCTAGCAACATGGCCTGGAGGGGCACACAAACTTTACCACCCACAAGTTCCATCAATCGGAGAAAAGTTACTGTCACTAAGAAACCAAAGCACATTCTACTCACCAAACAAACTGCTCGAATGGCCTTCTTTTGATATAGGTTTCAGTTCATTTAATCCCCAGGCATAACGTTTATAATTATTCCAAGCATGTTTCATCATCTGAGAAAAAGAAATGAAAATAGGATTATAATTTGAATTTAAGATGTTTTTGCTATGAAATAGATCATTCACTGAGGACCTAAAGGTTAAAGCCTTAAAACTTATCGTTTAGTTAAAAAGATGATGATTAATTAAAAGGGTGACAATGGTATGAATAAACTAGAATACACACACACACACACACACACACACACACACATTGTCCCTTTATATTTACAAATGGAGATTTCTTTTTTGAATCCACAGATATCATTTTCAAAAGTCATTTCCCAGTAACAAAATTTAACTTGCCCTTAAAGGATGAACCATTCTTACATTTATCTATTTTATTCTCATGAAAGATTAAATCTGCAAAGACTATATTTAAGATTCTGATTCTTGCACAAGGTTCTTTGTACTTTGTCAACCTCATAGTATATAGACAAATATCCAAGGTTATCACTTTAAACACTTTGATGTATGTTGACCAAGTTAATGTGGAGAAGTCTACAGGAAATAAATGAAACTCTATGGTTATATTTAAATCTGGGGAAACTTCAGCTTGTTTTAATATAATCAATCTTGAATTGTATAGATGTCTGTGTACCTGTATAATAAAGACTGATTCTGTATATTCCCAATCTAGATTCCTTGTACCAGGAGTATTTTTAAAGCCAAACTTCTCTGTCATACGTTATATAAATTATTTTTTATTAATTGTAACAAAATTAATTTATCTACATATAATGAAAACCAAATTAATTTCTCCTGGCTTACAGATAAAGTTCTGACCTATTGTGCTAGACATTAATTTTAGTAGAAAGTGAATGATTTTTAAGGAGAGAAATTGTTCTAAGAGCCTGTCAAAATAGTTGTATAACCACTGTATAACAGCTGTAGAATTTTTTTTAATGACTCAAAGAATATATATAATTAGTTTTGTATGCATTTCTTAAAGAGGGCTGGGAACTCTTCACCTGTCAGAATTTATTCATGCCATTATTCCCAATCCATTAGCAAAATAATTAAAATACGGACATAACCTAAAAATGTTCTATTCTGGTTCCATATTTTAAAATATCTTAAAAAAGCATCACCTAAAGTTGACAAATACTTTATGCGGGCTGTTTATCACCAACATCTTCAGTGAGATCAATACAATTTTATTAATAAGAAAATTCTTCATAAGTCCCTGAACACAATAAATATCTTTTGTTAGCCAATTCGTATACTATCTTCTTATCCCACCACTATCTCTATGAATAATAACTACTAAGAATCTGTACAATTTGCTGGGTGCTCTGATAAATACTCTATGTTCAGTATTGTACTCGATTCTCATTACAACCTTATGAAATGTTGTATTACTATTGTTTGGTAAAGAAATTGAGGCTTGCAAGTTAAAACCCAAACAACTTTATTCAAAGTCATGACATTTCTCCACAGCTGAAGAGCCAGGGTTCATCCCCATGTTGGCCTGACTCCAAAGTCATGGCATTAACCAATATCATCTTCCTTTAATGAGTCAGCAACAGAATCTTCCTTTGATGAATCAGATTGTTGATCCTGCAACAATCAATAGAATGTGGACAAGGAAGTATTTTCAAGACTTTTCTCCTTATAATTTTATTGGAAGGTATAATCGATTTAAGGATAAAATAACATGATTTATGATTCCTATAATACCACTGATTAGTCACATAATCATGGATGAGTCATAGTTTTTACAAGACTTTCTTTGAAGTAATAGGATCATATTCCTCACTGGGTATATGTAAGGATTACATGAGCACAGCCCATGATTGCACCTAGTGTATGGCTTTGCACATGGTGGGTAATCACCTGTTTATTGAATTTAAACTTATACTGGAACCAATTAAATTCACATCACAGAAAAAGAAACCAATGCCCCTCTGAAAATACTAGGAATATGAAGTCCACAAAAACACCTTGAGATTACATCTGAGTTTGATTTGGTTTTCCCATTAAATGTACATTTGGTCAACTTCATTCCTGTAAATTTCCAGACATTTTATAAATTCAAAAGCTTTTGAAATATACCTGATACAAGAACAACAAAAAACTCTTACGATGATTTGTTTCAGCTCTGAGTGGAAACCAGTGTCATATACTATTAATGACTCAAAGATGGCATAAATCTCTCCCAGAGAAGATAGATTGTTGCTTTATCAAAAGTTATCATTTATACAATGTACCACTAGTACAGAACTTCCTTGAGTTACCTCTGTAGTGTGTGTGTGTGTGTATGTATATATATATATATATATACACACATATATATATGTGTGTGTGTATGTATGTGTATATGTGTGTGTGTGTGTATATGTGTATATATATATGTGTGTGTATGTATATATATATATACATATATATACATATATACATATATATACATATACATATATATATATACATATATATACACACATACACACACACACACACACACATACATATATATATATATAAAATCTTTTATCCCCAAGGGAAAATCTGACACTAATTGCTTGGCTTTCTATTTTTCAAAAGTTGCTGTGACATATTTCTCAGAATGGGTTCCTCATCCCATGGGATTTTGAGGAGTTAAAGAGAGAGGGAAAAAAAGAAAACTCTATGGTCAAAATGCCTTGAATGGAGCATAAAGAGTGGCTTCTCCAGGAACTTATGAAATGAAGAGGAAACACCATATTGTTAAATGATCCCAGTGTTTGATCACCTCTGGAAATGATTTACCAAGTTAAAGCCAAACAGAAGACAACACGCGTGTGTGTGCGTGTGTGTGTGTGTGTGTATAATAGTGAGACTGAATTCACAAGTCATATATAAAGTCAACTTTGTAACTAAGGCTATGACTTATACAAATATCTGGAAACATCAAAATGCTATAGCTTCTAATTTTATAGTATTAAGCCATTAGTCAGCTGAGGGATCTTGGGGATGAAGGCATTTAATCTCTCTAGACTCAGTGAGCTTGTGAGCTGACAGGACAGAAGGTCACTTCCAAAATTCAACTATTAACAAAGAAGTCCATGGACAGGATTAATCTCCATCTTCACATGTTCCTTAATTTTGTTTTGTAGTCTTTCATCAATTTAATTAGAGTTCTACAGCTTGACATCCCAAGTAGAAGGATTAAAATAGGCCTAAACTAGAAGTTGATTAGGACTTCAAACACAGTACTGAAGCCCTCATGAAAAAAAAATGAAAGCATACCAAAGATTTATATTTTCCCGAATGTTTATATTTGCATTAGTGAGAGGCACAGCTAACACATGGTGTGAATGGGAACAAACAGAAGAGAACGATACAAAATTCCATTACAGCAATTTATTATCTTGACCCAGAGAAACTGGAATTAAGACATAAAATATCCATAAAAGTAGCTTTATTTCTCCTCAACTCTACTCTTATGGAAGATTCTTCCACTAGCACTTTCTTTTCAATTGGCAACAGAGTGAAGTAATTAGGCAATGTCATTTATTGAGTGTCTGCTCAATAAATGAGTAATAAGATGCTAAAGCACTAGAAGGGGAAGTGTACATGACTCTATCACACTTATAATCTAATAGATAATGTATGGAACCTTAACATTATCCATTCGTACATACTCATAGATGTTTATAAATGTATCAGAAGAAGAGAACTAACATTGTATGTAACTCTGCTATCACAACCAATGATCTGTTTTCCATTTTATGTCCTGACCTAATCAGTGACACGAGAAGCCACAAATAAACAAAAATATGCTTGAATTTCCCCAGGTAAATATAGATTTCACAGCTTACATTTTTGTTGCTAGGAACTACCCTCGAAAATGTTTTTATTTGCTGATGCTTTCACCATATAATCTTAGGTTGTTCAAAATAGATATATTAAAAATCTTTTTGAATATCTCACTGTTTTTGCCAGACAGATCTTATGAAGACTTGGGCTTTTGCTGCCTCCTTACAAAAGTCTGCAAGTTCAAGTCTCACTTGTAGCTTTGTCCTGTGTGGTCTTACACAAAATTTCCATCATTTGTACAGTGTGATTGAAGTAAGTCCCTGGTCTCAGCTGACTGATCCAGGGCCTGGTGCCTGACCCAAAGGCAGACAACTAAGGGCTGGCCATGAGCCCTGGAGGTGAGGTGTCCAGATATGAAGCTCTCTGTAATGGCTGGACCAACCCAATCATCTACTCTACCTATGAAAGTGTAACAGAAATATTCACAGAGAATCCAGAGGCCAGAGTGAGGGAGAAACAGAGAAGTACAAAAATACAAAGAAAAGCCATGAAAAAGGAGCTCTGAGGCAGATGAAACCATGAGGGAGATGGAAGGTGAGGAGAGAAAAGCAAGAAGAGGCTGGGAGGCAGACAGGATGCCCCAGGGGAATTAGGTTAGGTCCTTGAGCCACTGCAGAACTACAAACAGTGCTGTTGAATCCTGAATGTTGATGAATTGTTTTCCTCCACTCCATGAGGTGTGGCTCTGCCCACCGAGGCTGTTTACTTACTTTCCCATGTGTCCTTATAGAAAACCCTCTCACTTACTGAAGACATATGTAAGAGAGCGGGCCACAGGTGTAGGCATCTGACAAACTGGCTTCATATCCAATGGCAGCATCATTAATGTGACTCTAAATGAGGCAACTAATCTCTCTGAACCCACTTTCCACACCCATAAAATATAAAGAAATACAAGTACTAGCCTCACTGGTTACTCTCATGATTAAGTAAAATAATGCATGGAAAGAGCTTAATATATTGCCTGACACACAGTAAGTACATGATAAATTGTAGGCACTATACTTATTTTTATTAAAAACCTAAGTATGTCTCTGATCATTGTAATCTGAAAAAGCATCATACTTTTTCCTAGTAACATATACAAATAGGAGGGGGCAAATATACATAAAGCCAGGCAAATTTATTTAGTACACAAACTATAAATATACACACTTAAAAATATATATAACTATTTGATATCCAAAAGGTAGAAGAGACAATGAGAACCTTTTCTACAAAGGGTCTTTTCCAGATGTAGGCAGTATGGGTCAATTTTAGTTCTGAAGGTTCTTGTGCCTGGTTTCTTGAAATGTTAGTTGTGCCAGGTCTGCTTGTGTAGGGGGTTTTCTTGAGGGATGTGGGGGCTAATCTAGGGCATCGATATGCCCACAATAAACAGTAATGCACAATAAGCTTTCCTGCGTGCTGCCTGGACTGGGCTCATGGAAGATGGAAGTCCCTGACAGCAAGAGACTGTCCAGAGGCTTAAGGAAAAGAGGCCAGCCTCCTGAAAGGAAGGACGGCAAGGGAACTCCCAGGAGAAAGGGAGCTTACGTGCTAAGTGACTTCACTCAGAAGCATGGGAGGAAGTCTGTGGGTGAAAGAACTTCAGAAGGCAGTAGTAGCCTGGGGTATTAAAACCACAAGGCCCTCTCTTATCAATGGTCAACAGATGCTGGGTAAGGTTTCATAGAGTATATAAAGCAGGCAGGCTCTAAATGGCTAAAACTCTGCTTGTTTGTTTTAAATAATAGCATGTGTAAAAACCTGAATTTAGTGTCAGTGGGCTATTGAGCTAACAATATTTCAGACTACAGTGGACACATGAATAACTCAGAGGCCATCTCTGGCTCATTTATGTGACAGCTTGCCATGTGGTACTTAAGGGAAGAAACTGTAATCCAGTGACACTCACATTCCCCCTGTTCTAGAGGACACGGAGGGCTATGTTTGGTTGAGGTGAGGTCTAGGGTGTGAGGTCAATCAACCTCACTGATTGTTAGCTCTTAAGATTATACTTACAGTTGATGTTTTGAAAAACATGGATTTTAAAGCTGGACAGTAGATTCCACCAAACTTTGCCTGAAATAACTTGATTGTCCCATGAAAGTAACTTCTGGAACTTTCAGATAAAATCTCAACACAGAAAATTTTGGGGATCACTTTATCCACCTTCCTTCTTTTAATCTTTGTGGACTGGAAAGTGGAAGGAGGAAAAGATAAAAAGTAACTTCAGGGAATTAAGTCATAGCTTCTCGAAAACCCATTCTTATCCACTGGAGAAGAATCTCTAGATGTGGGAACACGAGACAACAATCTACCCACACCTTCCTCTTATCTAAAGCTACACCTGCCTACATTTCCCTGTGAGAATGAAGGCTGAAAGGACCAGAAGGAGCACCAGACCAGGGAGAGACTTGGTGCTGAGGCAGCTGTGGAAGCAAAGCAGGCAGGCTTCCACCGGCAAAGACAGAGCCCTGCTACCTGACTCTGACCTCACAAACCCTGTTTTCTCATCTTTAAATAACAATAGTCAGTTGTAACAAAGGTACCACTGTGGTACAGGACGTTAATAGTAGGGTATGTTGGGGCACGGATAAATGGGAACTCTCTATATTTTCCACTCTATTTTGCTCTGAAAAAAAAACTGCTCTAAAAAATAAAGCATATATTTAAGAAAAGAATAACGTTACCTTCCTTACAGCATGTCAAGAGATCAAATTGGATAATGCACCTGTCTGATAGGAGACGTCCAATGAATATTGCTGGCCTCTAGCCACACTACCTCCTCATTGCCCTCCCAGGCCACAAGAATTAGAGATAAGGGAGAACAGCCTGAAAAAAGAGGAAACTCAGCTACACTCGGAGTAGGCAAGGCAACTGAGGGAGAAGTGAATTAACAGGATAGAAAAGGAAAGAGGCCAATGTCACCTAGAGGTGACAGAATGCAGAGCTTGGTATGTATGACAGGATTCACAGAGACTGAAGGCCTGGAGTCTAACACAATTACAGTGTTTAGCATCCTCTCACTAACAGGCATCAAGATGCACTGAAGACAGTCCTCGGAATGATGCTCCTCCTGACACAGTTCTTCACTGAGCAAGGCCCGAGTCCAGTAACCTTCTATCTGTCATTGCCCAGCATGAAGAAAAACCCTCCTAGCTATGACAGTTTCCAATTTTACCCCATATCAAATTAAAACATTCACTCATGAGCCTTGCTCAATTTATCTCTTTCAAATGCTGAAATATATTAGTTCTCTCTCCCTTTCTCCAAGGCTGCTAAGGTGTTCTGTTTCCAAGATTCCTCTTCCAAATGTTACAATGACAATTACTACTTACGGAGTACTTTTGGTGCCATGATGTGAATTATAAGTGAGGATAGAGTAGGACGCCAGATTTAGGAAATAAGAAGATTCCATGCGACATACTTACATAAAATATATATACTTAGGTTTACCTGACATGCAAATTTAACAGAGTCCTGTATTTCATCCAGAAACCCTGAGATAGAGGGAGAGAACCATTCAATGGCTGCTTCTGTGTCCAGGGCCAGGTCCCTCGCTTGTGTCCTGCCTTGCCTTGGCCCTGAAAGAGGGACTAAACACTCATGGGCCAGATAGAAACAGAATGGCCATGTCTAGAGCAACTGGAAATGACAGGGAATGTGGTAAAACAAGAGTGAAGGCCCTAACTAAAGCCATTTATAAAAATTACTCTAAAAAAAAAAAAACTAAGCTTGCTTTTAAGGTTTTGAGCCAGGTTTTCCAGAGCTCTAGAAAAAAAAAAAAAAATAGTATGCTAGCTAAGGGAAAAAAAAATCTGTGAGGCACAGATAGCCCACAGACAGCAGTTTGCAACGCAGTCCCTGGTTTGTAGGCACATGTCTAAACACCGCTCTGTGTTTAGGTCTGTGGGCATGTTGTTTACCCACATGCCCTCAATGGGCAGCTCCATGGCACAGGCTGCCCTCACTGCCTGCTCTTGGACTGTCCTGACCTCACCTTCGCTGCCGACTCTTTGCCAAGAATTAGTGGAATTAGCGAGGTCTTGAGACCTGAGATGTGTAAACCATAATGCATACACTTCTCAGCAATTCTCTTCTGCCGGATTTCACATTTTAGAAAGCATTTAGAATTCTAAATGCTCTGTTTTACAAATGAAACTGCAGGAGCTGCAAAGGAGAAAGTGGCTTAACTTTGTCAATCATCTACCACAAGGCACCTTGAGGGGAACTTGATAACAATTTACCTCACAATGTCCCTCTGGGGTACAAGTACCCCATTTTACAGATGAGAAAGCTGAGGCCAAGCACAGCGCAGAGGAGCAGCAAGGCTACAAACTCTCCAGTTCTCATTCTTGCCACTACAACATTTAAGAGAGCCTCAACTTTTTTTTTTTTTTTTTCTGCTTGTCAACCTTAAGACAACTCTCCCACTGCTCCAGGCACACAGGGCGGCCCTATCTGCTAAGGAGACAAGGCCAGGCCTGGCACCAAATGGCATTCACCAAATCAAACCGGGTTTGTGAGTCAGCTCAAGGAAAGAAGCTTAAAGCACCGCCTCTCCCCGCCTGCCTTGCATCCTTCATGACCTTCCTTCCCCTCCATATCAGGGCTTCCTCCACCTTATCCCTGCTCTTGTCCTCCTAGTGCTGGGGGCTACCTGCGCAGAGAAGATGGCCGCCATGCTTGTCACTGGATTTAGGGAGAACTGTGGATCCCTCTCCTTCACACCAAGCTGCAGGCTGTACCTTCACCTGCTCCCTTCAGCTCCACTAGTTCCTGAGCTTTATCACCACCACTTGGGCTACTGTGGCCAGTTTTTCTTCGCTCCTTTTCTTTCTTGTCTCTGTGTGAACAATTTGCTTGTTACAGATACTTGAAGCTGCCTCTTAACCACCGAGTGGATATATATGTGTGCATATTTTCTTCACAGTTAGATGTCCTGAGTTCTCCCACAGCCAATTTTAGTATACTTATTTTTTTAAGACAGCAGGAGATACATAAAGGAGGAGTAATTATTTAATGCTATTGTATGAACCCCAGTGGGCCACTGAGCATTAATTCCCCAGTGAACTGAAAGAGTGGTTAGCAGTAGCAATCTCTTTAGAAAGAGTCAGAATGCCTGATAAAGCCAGTTTTAAAAAATGAGAATTCAAGTTAATCGCTACTTGTGAGGATGGATTGTCCTTTTTCTAAGAAGTATCCCATTCCCTAAGAAAGAGCCAGTTTTTCTAGATCCAGCTCAGGGAACTCGATCATATGCTTTTTAATGGTTCTCTTTCTTTGTGACCAAAATTCTACATTATTTTATAAAACTTCTGTGCAGTTATCGAGTGGAAGAGGGTACAGGGCAAACAAAGAAACAAAAACCCTCAAGCCAAAAAAAAGAACCCCCAAACTTGACTAAAAGTTCAATACATGTCTCTAAAATATTCTAAGGGATAGTAGGTTAGCATCTCAAAAGTTAGAGGTTAGGGGGTGCCTGGGTGGGTCATTTGGTTGAGCATCTGACTTTGGCTCAGGTCAGGTTCTTGGGTTCAAGCCACACCTCAGGCTCTGTGCAGACAGCTCAGAGCCTGGAGCCTGCTTTGGATTCTGTGTCTCCCTCTCTCTGCCCTTCCCCTGATCTTGCTCCATCTCTGTCTCTCAAAAATAAATAGACGGAAAAAAAAACTTATAAAAAAAAGTTGGAGGCTAAGAAAAGGTTTGTTGATATGTGAATATCTAGCACCTTCCTTTTCTGGAAAGAAGCAGTATTACTGAGATTACTGAGAAGGTTTTCTACATCAATGAGCTCTGCATCAGCCCAGGGCCTATCACTTGCAGTTATTTCCTCATCAAAAATATCTGTCTTGTGGTTAATGTCTATGGTCTCTTAACACGGAAGTTGTCACTCAAGTTCAAAGGTTCAACCTCAGGGTTTTGGGTCTGTCTGATTGGTTTTTAATTGACCTAAAATTGCATTCATTAGATTACCCCTGCTAAGACCTCTGTGGTCAATGGGACACCAGCCGATCTTCCCTGCATGGTCCCCAGGCAAAGAGTTGGTAAGGGTTTTCCAAACTGGGAAGCATCAGCAGCTACAGAACTTTGCTAGCCATCAAGACAAACTGGTATCCCCTGCTGGGATATCACGAAGCTCTCTTTATTCTAAGATGGAGATCTGAAATATTATTCCATAGAAAACAAATACTATTCTCATGGAGTGTCTCATCTCAAAAGATTTTTTAAAGTTTCAATATTTGTTGTTTTTTTTTTTAATTTTTTTAACATTTATTTATTTTTGAGACAGAGACAGACAAAGCATGAACAGGGGAGGGTCAGAGAGAGAGGGAGACACAGAATCTGAAACAGGCTCCAGGCTCTGAGCTGTCAGCACAGAGCCCGACGCGGGGCTTGAACTCATGGACCGCGAGATCATGACCTGAGCCGAAGTCGGACGCTCAACCGACTGAGCCACCCAGGCGCCCCAAAATTTCAATATTTGTAATAAAAAAGCAAGTCCAAACATCTTTTTAACTCATGCATGTCATTCTACAGTTTCAAATTTTCACTGCATTTACCTTTTTGCATTAGTGACACAATGATTTTTTCAAACTGACATACACTCTCTTCAAGGGATTTGTTTATGGGTTTGTCAAGTTCATAAAGACAGATAACCTTTTATTTGTTATTTAATATTCCTTTTTTAAACTTTACAAATACCATGAGTTAGAACATAATTAATGATAAATGAAAAAAATTAGCTTTAATTTTATATAAAAATGGGCAAAAATCAGATATTTATTTTTTTAGTATATTATTTTCTTATTATTTTTTAAGTAAACAAACTAGCCCTAGATGGCAAACCCTGTTCTGCTTCAGCTAGCAAGAGGGTTACAGGGCACAGGTGTTTCCTTTTTTTTCTTTTGTGTGTATATTCTTTAAAGAGACTTTATCTCTAAAAATTTTTTTAATGTTTATTTTTGAGTGACAGAGAGAGAGAGAGAGAGAGAGAGAGAGACAAACAGACAGACAGACACAGAGCACGAGCAGGGGAAGGGCAGAGAGAGAGGGAGATACAGAATCTGGAGCAGGCTCCAGGCTCTGAGCAAGTGGTCAGCACAGAGCCAGACGCAGGGCTCGAACCCACAGACTGCGATATCCTGACCCGAGATGAAGTTGGACACCTAGCCAACTGAGCCACCCAGGAGCCTTGAGAGTTTATTTTTTAGAGCAGTTTTAGATTCACGGTGAGATTGAGCAGAAAGTACAGAGATTTTCCATATACCTCCCTTGCCTGAACACCATACAACCATGCCCACTATCAACATCACGTGCCAGCATGGGACATCTGCTGTATCAATGAACCTACAAGACATAGCATAATTACCCAAAGTCCACAGTTTACATTAGGGTTCATTGTTGTTGTACATTCCATGGGTTTTGACAAATGCATAATGACTTGTATCCCCTGCTCTAGTGTCATACAGAAGAGTTTCACTGCCGTTAAATCCTCTGTGCTCCCGCCATTCATCCCTACCCTCCACCCAACTCCTGAAAACCACTTATCGTTTTACTGTCTCCCCAGTTTTTCCTTGTCCAAAATTTCACATAGTTGGAATTATATAGTATAAGCCTTTTCAGATTGGCCTCTTTCACTTGGTAAATATATATTTAAGGTTCTTCCATATCTGAATTTTCATGGCTTCATAGCTTATTTCATTTTAGACTGAATAATATTCCATTGTCTAGATGTACCATAGTTTATTTATCCATTCACCTTCTGAAGGATATCTTGATTGCTTCCAAGTTTTGGCAATTACAAATAAAGTTGCCATCAAAAAGAAAGTGGCAGGGCACAGTTGTTTTCAAATTAAAACCAGCTAAAGCATTACAAACTGTAATTTTGTAAGTTACTATTATTTGAAGGTAGAATTCATAAAAAGTGTATTAGTTATAAGTGTCACATGGTATAAGAAAATAATTTTTAAATTATCCTTAAAATTTGACCATTGTTAATACTTGGGATGCCCATTACCATTCCAGAATCCATGATTTCATATGATTCTGAAAGTAATTCTTCTATATTCTGGAGGTAATAGTTTTAGACACTACTATCTGGGCACAGCAATAATAAAAATGTTGTATTAAAAGGTATTATGGGGTGCCTGGGTGGCGCAGTCGGTTAAGCGTCCGACTTCAGCCAGGTCACGATCTCGCGGTCCGTGAGTTCGAGCCCCGCGTCGGGCTCTGGGCTGATGGCTCAGAGCCTGGAGCCTGTTTCCGATTCTGTGTCTCCCTCTCTCTCTGCCCCTCCCCCGTTCATGCTCTGTCTCTCTCTGTCTCAAAAATAAAATAAAATTAAAAAAAAAAAAGGTATTATAAGTTACTTGTGAAAAGTAATATTTATATATACTAAATATCAGAAGTGCTGGTTCCTAATATACTCTTGGGGTAGCAACTAGTGATTCTATAAGACATTATCCATAATTGGTGTGTCACGTAAGGCACTTTGTTATCATCCTTAATAATAGAACCAGCATTTACTGAACACTTCTATGTCAGGAAATATGTGAAGCACCTACATACTCTCTCAGTGCCTCATAACAACCCTGCAAGAAGATAGTCAGTCTCCTGACTGAGATTCTCATTGCACAGATGAAGAAATCAATAGGTTATGTAATTTTTGCAGGGTCAGGCCTCTGATGAGTGGTAGAGGTTGGCTCTCAATTTGGGCTGACTCTGAAGCCTATGACATACTGACTTGTACACTGTCCTGAGGTAAACATATGACCCATGCAATCTGGGGACTTTGCCTTCCAAATAAACTTCCAAAAAACTATTAACTCATGTGTCACTGATAGACATCTTTGTATGTTTTCTATTACCTATTTAATTACTCTAGAGAAATTAAACTTTTTAATAAAGATTTTCAGAAACATGACATGCAAAACCACCTTTTAATTTTTCTATTTTTGAAAACCTTGCTGGTATAGAGGAGAAACATTAAATATATTGGTAGATTAAGGAATTGAAATGAAAATGAGACTACCTCTTGCTTCTAGTGCCCTGTAGGATAAAGATGTCTTACGTACAATGAAAAAGAATTTTGCTTTACATTAATTTTAACATCTAAAATTTCCTTCCTTTGAAAAATGTTAGTTTGTGTTTATTTGGACACCCTATAGTGTTAGCTCATTTTGTTCTTGGTTTCACAGTAGATGACATTTTATCACCGACCGAACACCCTAATAATTTTGTTTTGTGGCTACTGAAAAAAGACATCTTGCTCAAAATGTATTTAAATGTCAGTTGCACTCTATAAATTGCTCCTAAATTGGCAGCATCAGAGTTCTCACTAAACACCTTCATTAAAAAAAAAAAGTAAAGAGATACTGATTATTTTTCAATGCTCTTTCTACTAGCTTCTTTTAGAGTTTTACTATTACTGAAGATGGAAAACAATTATCTTGGCCTGTAAGTGATATGATTTTTAAAGTAAGCATTAACATCTCATACGCTTGTATTATCACCAGTCTATAAACTATGATTCTCTATGGGCAGAAGATCATCTGAAATGTTTTGTAAGTGATGGCAAGTATTTCCTGGGCTTGAAAATGCATACTCTAACCATTCTGTGAAAGCTTGAAAATCTGACAAAGCCTGGGTTTGGTTGGTTTTTTTTTTTTCCCCCGAATGGTAGAAAAAGATAATAATCATTCTTTCTGTTGCAGGATGGCAAGTGCCCAGAATTAAATATATGCCAAATTCAGTGACCTGTTAAAGTAGACTGCATTGCTTAGTATTAGCTTTGGGTACAAATGACTTCCAATTTTCTTCAGCTGTTTTACAGCTTAAAAAGCAGGCAAAGACCTTTATAAATCTAAGAAGAAGGGAAAAAAAGATGCCAAGTTTATTAGCAGAAGTCAAATTATTTTACTGTTTAAAAAGATGACACAAAGATGAAAAACAATAATAAAAATGGGGAAAAATGAATATATATTCTACATATTGCAGATAACATAGGTTGGTTTAACCACACCCAAGTCTCCTTCTCTCTTGCTTGTCTCTAGAACATAAGATATGAAAGCCAAATGTGTGCTTTCCTAGCCTCTCCACAGCTAGAGGTGGCTATGTGACAAAGTTCTGACAAGTGAGATATTCGCCGACGTCTGTTGGTAGTTCTGCTTTACCTCTTCTTTCTGCCCTAAATGAAGGCAAGATGTGGGTAGATGAGCTGTCAGAGTGGCCATTCTGCTACCATAAATGAGTGTGAACTCAGAAGCACCGCAGAGGCATCATTCTGATGGAATGGACAACCATGGCCTGCCCCTCAGCTATAAGTTGAAACTAAGGTTATTGCTACTTAACTCATAGACCAAACACCACTAATGAATTTGACATTTGAGTAGCTCTCCTTTGGTTGTTTTTTGAGTAATCAGATCAGAACTGGACTTACGCCATACCTCCAATTAGGGGAAACAGGAAGTTTTTCTTTGCATTATTTACTTTCACAATATTGTTTGCTAGCTGAAACTACTCCAAAGGTTTGATCCAAATAGTTGCAAAATAATAAATAATACAATTTATCAAAGAAATTATGGTACCGGAGTCCTCTGTCCAAGCTTTAAATGGATGGTGTGTTGCAGGGTTTATGGGGAGAGCCATAAGTGGTTAAAAAAATAATAGGTATGTAATCAGGGTTTCTGGATTCACCTAGAAAACAGTAACTTTATTGAAGAATGTGAGATTTTTTCCTCCACCTTGCTCGAAAAAAGGAAAATATTTCTTCTAAGTGGAATAAATTATTCAAGTAAGTAGTGCCATTAAAGATAACTATGTTATATTTTTGAATGAAAATCTCAAATATTAGTTAAGGTATCTTCTATAATAGAATTTATCCACAGTGCTGGTAAAAACTGAATTACTCTAATATTTGCATCCCGTTATCGTTAACTATATTACATAGCTTAAGCTATCTGAAAAGGCCTCTGGTTAAAAAAAAAAAAAAAAAAAACATGTAAAAGGTATTTTTACTTAATACTATGCTTCCTGTTAGTAAAACCAGTCACACTAGTTGAAATATTTGTTGTCTACTTTTATAGAGTTACACAGCTGAGTTACAATTTCTTTTTCTCAATGTAAAATTGCTCTTCCTCAAATATGTCTATATATTTATATGTACAAGAATACAATTTTTCCTATGTTTTATTATAACGACACCAAATCTGGTTTAAAAGGTCAGTATACTTGTGATCTTCAACTATCAATTTCCATATAAACTGACTCTCTTCTACCATGTATTTTCTTCTCATTGTTTGTACAATATTAGAATTCCATATCCTTCGTTTCTGGAAACGAGACTGTTGTTCCAAATAGAGAAGTATGACCTTCTACAGTTGACAGAAAATACCTTCCAAGCACTGAATATAAAATACTGTCCTTGGCTTAGGACTCTTTAACTTGATTTAAAATATCCTTGTTTAAAATGTTCCTCAGAACTAGCAGAATATTTTGCCTTCTCCCAGGATGCTCTGTCAGTATTTAAGAGGAATCTGTCCACCCTACCTGCTTCCTTAGCCCTGTCTTAGAAGATGGATGCCCTTCCAGCAACTAATTACTCACCTTTGAATTCACCGACAAAGATCCAAGGTCCTGATCTAATGGATCAAATGCATGGCCTGTAAATGTTTATCTTTGTTTGCCCAGGAAAGAAGCTGGGCAAAGGTGAGGGTGTCAGAGTGGCCTCGGGTGCGACTGCCTGCCTGTTCCAGTACTGGACTTTACAGACTCCAATTCCAACTCCATTCCCACCTGTTGCTCTGTGCCCAGCTGAACTGTTCATTCCTTCCACAAACATCTGAGCACCTATAGCTACGTGGTCAACACTACATTCCATTCCTATCCACCAGTGGCTAAACTTTACACAGCTGTATGTCCATGACTCTTATCGGTGTTACTAAGCGCTTCAATTCTGATTCCACTTCTGCTTTTTCTCCTTTCTCTGACTTGGATCTTTGGGTACTGGGCTCTGTTCCACTCAGATCCATGACTAACACGACATACTTTGCTGATATTCTTTGCAACCCAGACTCATGCCTCAACTCCATTCTCAGGATTATTGGTAACCATCCTTTGTAAAGGAACTGCCTTCCTAGCATGCATGGTCTCTAGTCTGTGGGCCCCATTAGCCATTGGCCTGGTCCACCAAATAAAATGCCACGATACATGTACAGTTCCACAAGACTAGAAGCACAATGCTGTGATGGTTGCCACTGAGATAATCCAATTTACAAGTTTTTTCTATAGAGTAACATATTTAAATGCTGATTCATTATAATTCAAGGTATCCTCCCCTAATTCAAGTCATTCCTGATAGAGAAACTTAGGCATCCCTCCACATTTCACTAGTAAAGCTAATAGTTTTGCTATAATGAAGTAGCAAAGTAAAGCTAAGAGTTTTTCCAAAATGTCTTCAGCACAAGACTTTAAATAATGAAGTGGCAAAATAAGATTTGGGTGACAGTCATTTCAAAATTGAAGGGGGGCTTTAACTAGTTTTCAACTATTATGTAGCTTGATTTTTAACACGGTGCTCAAGGGTGTAACCAAGTCTACAGTGAGGTAGCTGCTGACAGATAAGGGTCTCTATTCTAACAGCCTGAGATCATAGGAAACAAGCTGGACTTTGTCCAAACCCTTGAAAGATGCCAATTATACTTAAATCGAATTCCTCTTAATCATGAAGTCTGTGAAGAAGTAGTTATCACTGTTCCACCACTTCTAGAAAGTGCCACAAAAATGAACCTGTGAAGTTTAACAAAAGACCACATTAAAAAATGTAATTCTGTTGTTATCTGTTTTTCCCAGTTTCTAGCCCTGACGACAAAGTACGGCCGATATGGTTTGTATGGAAAATGTTTTGTTTGCTCCTTTTAAATGAAGTGCCTGGGTGTTTCTCTTTGTACCTGTAGATTCAAAGTTGTAATATAATGACCCAAAAAGGATGGAGTAGATGTCATCCTCACTTCAGCAAACACTTCCTTTTTGCTGACATTTGTAAAAACCAAGAATTTGTTAGCTACAAGAAAAATATATTTCCATTATAACATGATCGCAATCATGTATTTTACCAATACTTAGCAACTGTCTCATGTAACATGAAATCCATTATTAAGTATTTTTGAGTACCTAATTGGTGCTCAGCATGTCAGTTTCCTTCTGCTTTAGCCACAACAATTCAGATCTGCAAGCTATTGCTGTGTTTGTGTCTTCTGGTTATGTTTCTCCACGTACAAAACACAGTGGAAGATATGGGAATGTACCCAGATTCTTTTCTTTCCCTCCCAGGATGTCAGGCTAATCAGCTCTCTGTACCCAGTGGTAATTCAGGTATTGATGACTAACTGACCCAAACATCAGAAGGACAAATTCTGAGACAAATGGATAATGAGAAAGACAACTCAATTAGCTAAACTTGAGACCGAGGTGACAGGGGAGAGGGATGATAGCGAGAAAAAAGTAATTGGAGAATATTCTAAATCATTACTTATGTATAAGAAGGGAATGGGAGGGAATGAAAACAGCAAATACACAAGCCTTATATAATAGAAATAAAAATGACACTGGTAAAATCATTTCAGGGTTTCCAAACAATACACTACAATAAAGGTAAATTCAAAATAGGTAACTACAATGGGTACTTATCTTGCCTATTACTGAGTTTCAATGTAAATTGCAACAGCAAATCCCCAAACTCAAATAATTTCCTTCCTAAGATCTCCAGAAGAAAGCTCACTGGAAAATTAGGAAATGAAGAAAATTAAAAATTTCACCCAATTTTTCACAGGAACCGAGTATTTCTAACCCCTAATTGTGTATTGTAGGGGTTAAGCACACCCTTGTAGAATCTGTTACATATAAAAATAGATACACAAAGGTTTGTCTTTTTAACACCAGAAAATGTTTTCTCTATTTTACTGTAAACCCAGAGCCCCATGTCTGTCAGGCATGAGTATCTTCAGTGTTAAAAGTCACTAATTAAACGTGATTATCTTATTTGCAAATGAAGTTGCTACTAAAACCATAAAAGGGCACTGGTTTAAAACATGGTTTCTTGACCTCAGCACTGTTGACATTTTGGGTAGATAATTCTTTGCTGTAGGAGTTGTCCTGTGCTCTGCTGGAAGTTTATCAGTATCCCTAGTCTCTACGCATCAGATGCTCTGTAGCACATACCCCCAGATGCGATAGCCAATATCTCCAGACATTGCCAACTGTCTCCTGACAAAGGCTGCGGGAGGGCAAAATAGCCCCAGTTGAGAAACAATGGTTGAAACAAATGGTTAAATTAAAATAATCATCCTAATACTTTTTTAGCACTATGAACTAGGCACAATTCAACTTAATCCTCAATAACAATTCTTCTGAGGTAGAGCCTATTTTAACCCCTATTTTGCAGATGAGGAAACTGAAGTACAGAAAGGTGAAGTCACTGCCCAAGGTCACTGGACACATAAGTGGCAGAGAGGGAAGTCAAATCTAAGGAATCTGGCTCCTAATTTCCACACGATAGCTGCGATGACATAGGGAGAACAAACACAACTTACAATTATTTCTCATTCAAGATTTTTAGTAGTCTTATAATATCAGATACCTTACATACCCCTAGTGAGTTCAGAATAGTGATTGGTAAAACAGGAACAATAATGAGATAAAATAAGATAATTTATCAAAAGCAGTTAGGAAAGCCTCAAAAAAAAAGTTCTAAGAATAATGAATAGAATATTCTTATTTATTCATACTCTTTACATGTGGATGTGTCTTTGGTGTCTCTTCCCTGTTTATATGCATATAGCAATTAGAATCGGTTACACAGAGAAACTACTATAAAATGCTGCTTCTGCTTTGGGTTATCCCTACCAGTAATCTGAAGCACGAAGTACCTCCTGGGTAACAGCCTGATTGGTTGATCATAAACCATAGCAACAGGCCACATGATTCGCCAGTGGCTGTTGAGTAGCTCTTGTATATGGGCTGCACCAGGCTTCCCAGACCGCACACACATAGTATCCACAAGTAGTAGGTAGAAATCCCCCCAAAGATGTCCGCTCCCTAATCTAGGTACCTGTGAAATGTAATTTTACAAGGCAAAAGGAGTTTGCAGATGTAACGAAAGTTACACCTAATTATCCAAGGACAGGTAAGGTAACCTTAAGACACAGAGAGAAGCCTGGATTATCAAGGTGGAGCCAATCTACTCACCTGAGGCCTTGAAAACAGACAAAGTTCTTTAACTGGAGGCAGAAGAGAGGCAGCAGAAGGGAGACTGAGAGATTTAGCTGAGCAGCACTCAGTGAGGTGTTGTTGGTTTGAAAATGGGAGAGGCACTGTGAACATGAATACAGGCAGCCTTGAAGAGCTGAGAGGCTCCCAGCTAACAGCCAGTAAGGGCACTGGGACCTCAGCCCTGCTGTTGCAAGGAACTGAATTTTGCCAACAAGCTGAATGAACCTCTAAGTGGATTCTCAACCAGAGCCTCCAGGTAAGAGACCAGGCCACCCAGTGCAGAGACATCAAAGAAGCCCACTCACTCTGACCTAAGGAACTGTGAGACATTAATGTTATATAGTTTTCAGCTTCTAAGTTTGTGTAATTTGTTACAGCAACTACAGAAAACTAACAGAGCATGCAACATGCCTGAACAAGGAAGAACAGTAACTTACCCACTGCCACAGCATAAATTATCAAGTGGCAGACAAAGATTTAGAAACCCAGTCTTTCAACCCCCAAACTATTTCTTTAAATAATAAATATCTGCACCATCCTGGAAGCAAATGGTTTTGCATCCGTTTACTCGCAGGCTCCTCACAACAGCCATGAAAGCATTTTACAGATGAGAAAGGCTCAAAGACATTGTGTACTTACACAGGGTTAGACTGTTAATAAGTGACAAAGCCATGAGATCTTTTATCTCTTTGCCTTTGCATGTGCTGCCTTTAACAGTGAATGTGTAGTAAATACAAAGGATTAAACAAAGCAAGCCATAAAAGCGCTGAAAGACAAACGATTTTCTGCTGAAGGGAAACAGGTAAGAATTTGTGGAACTAATAAGATTTAAGTTGGGTCTGGATGGACAGGTAGAATTTCCAAAGAATGCTAAGACCTGATATTTTTTTTAGAAACATGGAATCAAATTCGTGTGTGTGTGTGTGTGTGTGTGTGTGTGTGTGTGTGAATTGGCCACCATTAAGGTTAAAATATTTGAACTTTATCCCATTATGAAGCAGCACTATGAGAGGCTGTTAAATAGAGAACATCTCTGGGCAGGTATGTTTGATTCATGAACTAGTGTTTTGCAGGCATGTTTGTATCATAGTTAGTGGAACAACAACATGAAAATGCTGGTAAACTGTCATTTCAAGGAGGCAGAATTTTCTGTAGTGAATATATATAGCAGAACCCCAGACAATCCGCCTCTAACAAGTAGTCCCATGACAAAGGAACCTCCAATAAAAGAAAAGCAGCTGGATGCAGCAGAGATGGAGGGAGACCTCTGTGTATCCAGGCAACCCTGTCTTCTCCAACACTCAAGGGGCTCCGTGTCACGGCTATATTGGTATTAAAAATCAATACTCTACCACTTGGCCATAGTGGATTAGACACCTAACTACAGCTGGGTCAGATTCTCCATTCTGGTAATTTAGAATTTAGTCTCTGAGACACTTTTTGGAATATTAGTACTTTAACTCATTGGCCGTGGAAACTAAAGAAACCATTTGTTTGCAGAGGAAAGAATAAAACAGATATGTCTACAGACAAAAGATCAAGTAACCCAGGATAAGAAACTAGAGGCATAGCAGTCTTGGTTCCAGATCCCTTGATAGTTCTAGGCCCTGTAGCATCTTGCTGCACTTCTTGACTTGAATCCATGACATAATCTCTCTTATCTTGCAATAAATATCCCTACCCACTTTCTTTAACCTAAACTGAGTGGATTTATATTCTTACAAAAAAAATGATCCTTGCATCAAATTCTCAAACAAAACAAAACAAAACAAAACAAAACAAAACAAAACAAACAAAACTTGGGAAAACCCCAAGACTACGTCAATCTACTTGTCTGCCTTCTTCAACTATGTCAGAGTGGCTGAATCCTGCTAAAGAAGAACCAAACAAGTGAGCAGATGGAGCCATCACAAATCCACGGCCGCCAGCCCCAAATGTGTGCTTGGCAGTGCCCAGCAAGCTGACTGTTTCTGTACTTAATGTTTGCACTGCCCCTACTCATCTTGCAGCTACCATCCCACCCCTCCAGTTCCAACCACTTTGGCCTTCTTGGAAGAAAGGTCTCTGTACTTCCTTCCCTCCCCTGCACTACGGATTCCACTCCAAATACACCACTGAATATGTTCTAGTAGGGATCTATTTCTGCCTGCCTGTTACCATATCTGCAGGCCAATTCTTAGTCCTTATCTTGTTTCTCAGCATCATTTGACACTGCTGACACTCACTACTTAAAATGTTAAATATCCAAAAATGACCCAGGGTGCCATATTCTGCTAGTTTTCTTTCTGTGCTTCTGATGGCTCCTTCCCTGGTGTCTCTTACCCTGTGCATCCCTTAAATGTTGATGTTCCTCGGGCCTTAGGTCTTGAACTCTCATAGTAGGATACTGTGTCCCTGAGAGAGCTTATCTACTTCTGCAGCTTGACGGTCTTAAGATTGGTATCTCTAGTTCAGTCCTGTCTTTGCAGTGCTTGCTCTTTATTTCCACTTGCCTGTGAGAGACCTTCCACACTTGGACATCTTTCTCATTTAATGCAAAGCACGCCAAACCAAATCCATCATGCCTCTCCATTCCTCTGCTTTGCCTAGGTCCCCACCATTACCCCATGCACAAAAACCAGGAACCCAAGCACTGTCTTTGATTCTACTTCCTTCATCTGTCTCCGTGTAAGTGTTCACAAAGTTCTGTAAATGTTATCTTTTAAATATCTCAACAATCTGTCCACTTTGGCTATCCCCACTGCCCCCATGTTAAACAAGCCATCATCACCTCTCACCTGGATTACTGCAAAGCCCAACACGTGCCTGACTCCAACCTTATCCCAAAATACAAATTTGAGATTACTTCCTCAATTTAAAACCCTTTCATTGCTCCCAGAGATCTCAAGATAAAGTCCACACACCTTGTGAGATCCCTTCTCTGCTTTACTTCTCTGGCTTATTTATTAGCACTGGCTTCTCAATTGCTGGTTCATTGCTCAGTTAGCTGGTTCAGTTTTTGGCTTACCCTCAGGGCCTTCACACAGGCCTCTCCCTATTCTGTGCCCCCTTCCTCCTGTTCTTCAAGTGGCTAATCTCTACTCACCTCTAATGCTCTACTACTTTTAGAAAGTATTCCTGAAACTCCTAAACCTGAGCTACTGGTCCCTATCACACTCCCCCACTGCACCCCAAACTTCCCCTACTGGAACACTTATCACACTTCTCCTCCCTAGCCTTGTGGATTCCAGATTGGCACTGGTCTCATATACCTTGCTTACTGTTGTCTTTCCAGTGCTCTGTACAAGGAAGTACTCCTAAATATTTCTGGAAAGAGCACTGTTGGAAATGTTTCTTCATTTGGCTTATTTTAGAAAATTAATATTAAAGTTGTTTTTTAAAAACATTTGGATATGAATGATTACTGTACTGCTCCACCTGAATATACTTTAGAAGGAGTTATACTGTCCAATGTATCATCATCAAGGACCAATTAAACATGCTTTGTTGTTACTTCTATGTAAAATCTGAGCGTCAAGTCAGTAATGATGCTTACTTTGACTCAAATCTTTTTTGGCAATATACCTCGTCATGAATTTTAAAATTAATATTTCACTTGTGTTACTATGGTCATACTTTATGAAATGTCTCCCTTAAAAATTAAATAATTGCAAGATTATTCATTCTAAAATTTAGGAGTCATAGTTGCCCCAAGACTAAGGGGAGAAAAGGAAGCAACTTTTTTTTTAAATTTACTTTGAGAAAGAGAGAGAGAGCGAGAGAACGAGAGAGAGAGAGAGAGAGTGTGTGTGTGTGTGTGTGTGTGTGTGTGTGTGTGCAGGGGAGGGACAGAGAGATAGGGAGAGAGACAATCCCAAGCAGTCTGCACACTGACGATGTGGAGCCTAATGTGGGGCTCAAATTCATGAACTGTGACATCACGACCCGAGCTGAAATCTACAGTCCAATGAACCCAGGTGCCCCAGAAAGGAAACAAATTTAGACTTTTTTCAGAGACTGTCCTCTTTTTCTCCATTTTGACTTAAACAACTTTCCAGGACTTCCAATTATTTTCATTAATGCTTAACGTATAATTTGAGATAATTATATACATACACATAATCATGTATACATTATGTATAAACATATCATTAAGGTGTATATGCTTACATTAATATACACTAATAAACATGTGCTTAATGTGGACCACAATATCATTAAGAGAAGCCTTTGCAAACAAACTGATCATGGGTTTTACTTTCAGAATTAAGTGTAAAAACAAGACACAACAGCACAAACTGAAAACTAAAATGAAAACAAACAAAAACAAAAACCCAGCAGGTTGTTTGCCACAAGCTGAGATGGAATATCAACCCTCATGCTCCTGTTTCCCCCTTACTTCTCAGGCAAAGGAGTGACTCCAGTGACTCCCAGTTCCTTAGTCAAAACAGGTAAGATCCTCAAGGACGCCAAGGCAAGGGGAGGGAGGTGCATTCACCAGGAGTGAATGCAGTCTTGGGAAGATTTGTGCCAGGGCCAGATAGAGCCAATGTCAAATCCCAGGTGAACCACCCAGAAGCTCTGTAACCCCAGGCAGTTTTCACCACCCTTCTTGACCCCAATTTCTCATGTGTAAAATGGGGAAAATAAGACTGAAGTCACAGGGCTGTTCTGAGAATTAAGCAAGTTTATGTATGTAAAGTGGTTAGCACAGTGCCTAATAAGAAGTAAACACTCAACAATGGTATGCTATAATTACTTTCATATTTTTCATCCCTCTAGAATTAAAATTACAGATAAAAGAGACAAAATCCATACAAAGATGAGATTGCAAAAATCTAGTTATTCGTTGTTTTAATTATCTATAGATCAAGCTACAGAGAAAATCACTTAAAGGGGCTATTCTCAGAACAAGAAGAATAACATGCATTCTATTGGGAGAAAGAAGGAAGCATGTTATAGAGTGTAACTGAGAAAGTATATTTTTTTATTAAATGTGTGGTCCTAACTGCTACCACTGTTTTAAACCTAGAGAAAAAGAGAAAATTAATGGCTATCGTTGTTGTTGTTCATAAATTAAATATATCTGCAAATTAATAGCTGAAGTTTAAGAGTCATTTAAGGAATAAATGCGTTATCTCAAATATGCAGGCAAAATTCTGTTTAAGAAAGAAACAGCTAATGGGGGGCTTCTTATATAATGATGGAAAACTCTAGAATGCATTATATACAGACATTCTCTTTTATGATCACTAATGTGTTCTGTGCCTCTGGGGTTTGTGAAGACCGGGTACTCCAGAGTGAAGTACAAGAGCAGTGGTCTCACCTAGAGATGGAAGAGGGATTTCCCTCCTTACCAGTTTAGTTTACCACCTTCAGATCAGCTCTTGAAAGTGCTGACTGCAAAAATCCCCCAGTGCTTTGGAAAGCCCTAACAACCCTATGGTGATGATGCCTGAGATTTTGACTCAAAGGCATTCCTTCCTGAGACAGCCTTCCAGCAATTCCACTGAGAGCCAAAGGCCCACAGATACGCCAACCAATCATGTAACTAGACAGCTTTCTCCATAAGGAATTCTAAAACCTTGCAGCAAGTGCCCCACAGGTCAGGAAAAAGGTGATCTACCAGTGCTAACGTCTGGAATTCACCTCTTAAACTTCCAGGAAAGCAAGAGTCCCCGCTGATAACATAGTCCCTTCTTGATGATTAAGGTGACTAGTTAACATCCCACTTCTGTTACTGTTATCTACCTTTGTGTCATTAGCACCACCTCTCTGTGAGAGAAAACACAAAAGGATCAAAGATGACTAATAGCATGGGTTAAAAAGTATGAAAAAAAAAGGGGTGCCTGGATGGCTCAGTTGGTTAAGCGTACGACTTCGCCTCAGGTCATGATCTCATGGTTCATGGGTTCGAGCCCTACGTGGGGCTCTGTGCTGACAGCCCCAAGCTTGGAGCCTGTTTAGGATTCTGTGTCTCCCTCTCTCTCTGCCCCTCCCTCACTCGTGCTATCTCTCTTTCTCTCTCTCTCAAAACTAAATGAACACTAAAAAAGTATGAAAGAAAAAATATGGCTAAATTAAGCTAAACTAATTCAGCTAAAATTAATAGTTAATTATCTACGGCATATTCAGCTCTAAAATTCTAAACCTCTATTACAACATCAAAGACAAGTTAGAGGAATTAGGTCAGAGCTTTTACTTATCAAGAATACATACGTTTTCCTAATGAGAAATCCATAGTCAGTTAACTCAAACCTGGTAATATAGTTTGTTAAAACTTCTAGTCCCCAAAGAAGTCCCTTCAAAATGCCTAAATTCTAGTGCCTTTACTTTATGAAAACCTAGAGTGTAATTCTACAGATCACAGGTGGGTGGAGAACTACAACCACAGAAGCAACTACACTGAATCCCAGATTTACAGGCATATTCTAATGGAACTACATTAAAGAAGCATCAAGAAAGAAATAGATGCACAGCATCTCCCCCAAGGGCAACTTTTTGTGTTTTAGTTCATCACACTATGCTATATCTTGGAATAGGACTCTCTCCTATTTATAAAATTATTGTCTACTCAATTTCAATCAACTTTAGAAACACTGTCAAGGCATAGGAAATGCAAGATTCTTTTGAATTTAGCTTTTCCTATTTCCTTACCACCAATGTCAGTCAAGTAGATTTAAAATTCTAAGACTGAAACAAATAGATTGGGAGCGGGGCGTTAAACAAACAAACAAACAAACAAACAAAAAACAGCTAGAAAAAAAGGAGACTAAAACATACGGTCAGCAAAGAATACCTTTAGCTCTCTACACTAATCAGTTTTAATCAAATGAATCCTACTTTGAAATCTAACGTGACATGACTTAAAAATTAAAATAATACCATAAGTCAAAAGCCTTCTATTATTTTAGGTTGAATCATAAGAACTTATGTCTTGTTTCTTAGGTTAAGATTAAATTCAGTTAAAATGTTCTTCAGAAAACCTTGAAGAATATAATGTTCCAATAAAAGGAAGTAAACTTTTAGAACATTAGTGATGTTCTGTTTCCAAATCTAATCCTCCAGGCATAAGCTACAAAGTTAATAAAGAGCAGATTAAAACCAACCAAGAACAAATTATTAGTTCCGTTTTCCATTTCACTCTTCAATTCTTGTTTTAAATGCACTAGGAATCTCAGCCGCAGACGTGGTTAAAGCTGCAGCGGCTCTAATAATCAGCGGATCTTATCACAAAGGGTGTAGATACTTCCTAAATGAAAGCGCCATATGCCTAATTATTGAGCTAAATTTATACATGTAGCTATCTCTGAATGAAACATTTTCAGCCTTGCAGCTCACAAAATATTTCTTTTCATGCCTTTAAGGTATTTCTCCAGATTTCATTCTCCCCTGCTTTTTTTCTCCTCCCTCAGTTTGAGCATTGTGTGACATACCAGGCCAGGAAGCTAGAGGTAACTGGACACTGATAAATAGTCACCCCCTCTATGGTCTTCCCAAGGATGAACATCACTTCTGTGAGATAACAATTGAAACAAGGCAAAACAATGCTTACTTTCCTGCCACAGGAAGCAGGAATTTTGGCAACAACAACAAAGTACAGGGGTAACAGCAGAAAATACAAGCGACTAGCATTGGTTAGTTCAACAATACTGCGGCCAAAGCTTCCCCTTCTTTCCTGGAAATGACTTCTCGAATCCACTTACTTACCAACAATCCCTTTCTTAACAAAAGTCCAAGCTTACTACTCCAACCAATCCCTAGTTACTGACAAATAAATAATATAAATACTAATAATGAATGCTATGTGTCAGGTATTACACAGAGAGATTCACATACATTTTCTACTTTAATTCTCACAAGGACTCTGCACAAGAGAAATGTTAGCCCCATTTCACGGGTGTAGAAAGGGAGGCTCAGAAGGGATTCTGCTCTGCCACAGTGCTTCACTGTCTGACTAGAATTTTGGTGATAGACTTGAATTGTTTCTCAATTTGGTTACATTTAAGACAAATTTCTTTCCATTGTTAATTCTGGACCACGAACCGATGGAATAGAAAAAGGTCTCTTCATACTCAGGGGTCTAACATCTAGTTAGATAACATGTATGCTCATGAATTAGCAACCCACAGGGCAAAGACAGAGATAACAAATGCCATGGGAATTTGGAGAAGGGAAGAGCAGCGAAGGCTGGGAATGTGAGAAAGGGCTTCATGGGGAACATGGGGCAAGTAAGAGGACATGCCAACTGAGAGGAATAAACTAAACAAGGCAAAACAAGTGTTTTGGAGACAGTAACTATGCAAGTTTAGCTAAGGCAGTTTAGTTTAGTTTAACTAAAGCTAAAGTCTCTCCCAATTTAAGAGCTATGTATGATTCAAGAAGCAGAGCCCGATTTATAGAAGACTATGAATGCCAGCCCAAGGAATGGAGACTTTCTCCTAGAGCAATATTTTTCACACTCTAGTCACTTGGCCAGTGGTATCAGCATCAACCAGGAGCATGCTAAAAATGCAAATTCTAGGGCCTACTCAGATCTACTGAATCAGAAATTCTGGGGGCAGAGCCCAGCAATCTGTGTTAATTTGCCCTCCAAAGGATTCTGAGGCTGGCTAAAGTTTGAATTGCTACTCCACAGGAAATGGAGACCCACTAAAACCTCTGAGATAGGTGACTTAAGAGAAGTGATGTTTTAGGAAAATTCATCTAATAGTGAGCTGCAGAATGAATTAGAAAAGGGACCATTTGCAAATTCATAAAGTTCACAGAGCTTCTACCGTGCAATTATTTATATGAGACGGCCCTTTTCAGGAGCTACAAAATATTAAATTGGAAAACAGGAGACCAAGGTTCTTTTGCAAAATATCACACCTTCTTACAGAGAAATTTTTATTAAATTCTAATTTCTCTAGTGGAAAATAACCCCTAACCTATTACTTTTCATTTCAGGGTGGTACTGTAAACATTACTTATAAAAACATCATTGTCTCAAAAATATTTGCTGGCAGGAGCAGCAGGAAGGGGGACACCCAAACCAACTTTAATTAGGTGTCTCATGTATAAAATTGAAATCTAAGAAAAATGACAACTCTTCATAAATGTAGTCCACAACTCTAGATAATAATGAATAGAAATGAATGAGGACCCTACCTAATTTAAAAGTCACATACCTGAAAAATAAAATACTGAATGTGAACATAAAGCAGACTAACTTTTAAACAAACACAAACTTTTAATTAAGTGTTGACTTCCAAAAATATCTCACAAGTACCTACATTGATTTCAGCACTGTTACATCCGGTCAAAAGATTTTTTATGAAAAATCTTCACAGCCAGTTTATGAATCATATAAGAAAATGAATACAGGTTTTCGTTTTATAAATGATTGTGAAAAAAACTTTAAAATGGTTAAAGGTATTTCCTACATTGATTAATTTCTATTCACTAGATCTGATTATGAATGACTTTTGACTGTTAAAAAGTATCAAGCTTTCCCTCAAAAGACAATGGCTTGTAGCCTATGATGATTCATAGAAGGGGCTTCAAAGATGAGTGGACACCATTTTTGGATTATGTGATTATATAAAGTGGGGGTAGGGGCGCCTGGGTGGCTCAGTCAGTAAAGCATCCGACTTCGGCTCAGGTCGTGATCTCACAGTTTCTGAGTTCAAGCCCAGAGCCTGGAGCCTGCTTCGGATCCTGTGTCTCCTTCTCCCTCTGCCCCTCCCCCACTTGTGCTCTGTCTCTCAAAAATAAATAAATGTAAAAAAAAAAAAAAAAATTAAAGTGGGGGTAGGTGTGTCACACTTGAGTAACTCCTCTTGGTATGTTTGCTTAAATAAGCACATTCATTCAACAAATATTTATGGAGTCCTATTATGGGCAAGGCCCAGAGTTAGCTGACCCATTAGGTACATAAGGGGGAAGCTCTGTCCCGCTCTCAACATGTTAGTCCTGGAACCAATTCACAACAATGAAGAGCCAACATCACAGTTCTCTTGGAGTAAGAGAAAGTACTTCTAACCTATGCTATGGCTTTATCTTATTATTGATAGACCACTTACTAAATCATAATTTTTATTCACCCTAACTGCTAAAACAGCTTAAAGCAGTAGTTAATAAATCATCTTCATTTTTTATGCTCCTCAAATTGCCCACCCCACCCAGCTTCCTTTTTGTTGTTTTTTTAAGCTAGTAAGTTCTTCATCACATATCCAAAGTTAAGTAATCCCTAGGAGGATTAAATAATGAAGACTAACCAAAATGCTTAATATGAGTAAATATACACAATGTATTAAATACACGCCAATTACTAAGTAGAGGTCCTTTTATACTTAATAAGAATGCCTTATAAAATTGCTGACTCGGGCTAATAACTCCTGAGGACACAGTATGGACTGTTGAAACATTTCTAATTATGAGATGAAAACCTGTAGTTGACTAGATACATCATAACATTCAACACTGCTAGTTGACTACAAAAATAACATGTCTCAGAGAACAGCATCCTAAACATTCTAAAATTACTATCATCTTAAACCACAATTTATAAAAATAATATAGTACATTTATGTCAATCGTTATTCACCATGTTAACGCAGTCTCAGAGCCAAATTGAAACAGTTCTGGCGTTTGGCAGACTTTTATGAATTAACCAAGGTCAGAGTAAAAATACATCTTGAAATGTGCAGCTCCTCACTATCTTAAAAACGCATGACTAAAAGCACGTTATTTGAAGGAGTAGCAAAAAACAAAAAGCCCAAATTTCATAAGCATATCATGCTTTTCTTGCACTCTCAAAATACCTTACGCAAAATGCATATTTATCATATTTAAAACATTAAATACCTGTAAAATAAATAGCATAATTTTTCTTCTGTAAGAAATCAGCTTTGTTAAGACTTGCCATTTTCTGGCATCACTAAAATCACTTCTGAAATTCTATTTGGACTATTTTTGATCTTCAACTATAATCTTAAAATATTAAGAAACCATCCTGATGATTCTAGAAGGAGAAGGATGTCTCCCTCCTTCCCCAGATCTTTAAAGAGGCCAATACTTTCCTCAAATATCTGATGCAAAAGCCCAACTAGAACTTAACAATGAAGATGAGCTGATGGAAGCTGGCTGGGTCTTAGCTGCGGAAAGGCAGACTGTTCCAAGGTTCTTGGTAAGTACCCCTATCGATAAAGAATACTTTTTTAGGGGCGCCTGAGTGGTGCAGTCGGTTAAACGTCTGACTTCAACCAGGTCACGATCTCGCGGTCCGTGAGTTCGAGCCCCGCGTCAGGCTCTGGGCTGATGGCTCGGAGCCTGGAGCCTGTTTCCAATTCTGTGTCTCCCTCTCTCTCTGCCCCTCCCCCGCTCATGCTCTGTCTCTCTCTGTCCCAAAAATAAATAAAAACGTTGAAAAAAAAATAAAAAAAAAAGAATACTTTTTTATTCTAAGGGTCCAACTCAGGGAGGGAGCAAATATTATTGTAAGTTTTTTTGTATGTTTTGTTTTTTGTTTTTTTTAATAAAATGCTGTCTATCACCTTATAGGACCTTGCCTCCTTTGGGAGCCCATGTCTAACCAGCCAGCTTGTTAGATCCACCTTCTCTGATGGATACCCCACTCCTTGGGCTTCCAGGCTTTGCCTTTTCCCTAAATCCTGCCCTTTAATAACTTCCTTGTTCTATCCAACTCACAATGAGGAAATGCAACTAGTCAACCAATACAGAAGAAATTGTTGTTCAAAGGAACACAAATTAAATATAAAAGATACTGTTTCATCACCTATGAAATTTACAAAGATTCAGTAGACTACAGTCACTATATTACAAGTGGAAGCATAAATTCTTTTTGGAAAATAGCCCTCAAAATGTACTATGATCCCTTGATCCATTCATTTCCTCTTCTAGGAATTCAAGGGGAAATCCTACTTATGGGGGGTTAGAGCAATAAAAAATGATATGGAAACTTAATGGACAAAGGTGTTTATCTCGGCATTTTTTGTATGAAAATAAAAACTGGAAATAATCTAAATGTTCAGATCCAAGGGAATGGTTAAACAAACTATGATACTTCAATTACATATATTATCATAAAATGACACAGTTATAACTGTGGGGGAAAAAAAACCCTATATATTGGGGTGAAGTAGTGTTGATATTACCTGTGACTAAATGATAGGACTGTGAAGGATATATTTTTTTCCTTTTTCTATTCCTGTGTACTTCTAAATGTTCTCCCCACTACCACCCACCCCTGGCCAGCATTAGTTTGTAATGAAATAAGACAATGAAAGATATTTCCTTCTTCTACAAACCTGTTCTCGCCCTTGCTAAGACAAATCTCAAAGTATAATAATTTCTGCTGGGCAACTTGAGTGATATACTTTTAACAGCGGCCTTTAAGAAGCAATACATCTATGAAAGGGAGGCACTGATGGCAAAATTTCAGGCAGCTGGGAATGAGATTTCGAGACTGGGAACACACCCCTGCACTTCCTTAATCATTCCACAGGGCTGTCCTTTAGCCTTATGCCCTGACAGAGAGTCAGTGAGGAAACACACACTTTACCCAGTTCCAGCACATACTGTTGTGAAAGGGGAACTAGGGTCAGACAGTCATGCCCAAACATCAGCTCAGGGAATTTGGACATGGCTACCCCCAGCAGGGATCATGAGCCCTGGCCCCCTGTCTCTGGACCTTCTGGACCCTTAGAAAAATCAAGTGCTCCTCATAGGACTTTGAAAAGACCATTCAGTGAGAAAGGACTTGGTAGATAGATTCCAGCAATAGCTCATGGACTTTGCATGGCTTAAGTTCCCTCTGCATCAGTTCACAGCCTGTTTACATGCCTCCTGGCCACACCCTTCCTCATAAACCCACACCCTCGGCAAACAGGTATCCCTGCTAGTCTGTAGCAAAGAGGGTGTCAGCATATGGCATGCTGTTATTAGACCCCCCCGGAGGAAGCTGGTGTGCTTCTTCATGTCCTCATCCCTCTCTTCCATGCCTCCTCTCACACCAAGTGCCCTCACCGAACTAAGGACTGGGGACAGGACAACCCAGTGGGGGACCCACATACCAAAGTGTGAAGAAGTGCAAAGGAAAGTTAGTATAGTATGGCCTGTCACTAAATGAACAGATGCAGAGCAAGAGTGATGGGAAAGCAGTGAGGCAAATCAGGAACCGGGCCTTTGATAAGCTTAAGAACCGGGACACAAATGGACTGAAAAAAAAGGACTTGATGGAGGCAGGCATTCTAGTTACAAAAGACAAGTGACTACAAAGGATAGCGGGCCTTTTAATTTTATTATCTCTGTTCTGGATTATCTGCTCGACTCCTGGGCATTAACGTACCTAAAGCAACTGCCACAGTATTCAAGATGGAAAGGAGGGCTGCGCCTTTTAAATGCTCTTAAGCCTTAATCTCATCTGGTTTTCTTTCAAGTACCTAATGATCACAGAAGTCTGTGTCAGGACCCAGTGGGAGTAGGGCAGTGCTGCCCCCTTCTTTGGAGCAAAGGAATTAGTCAGCATTGCTTTCTCAGGCAATACCTTACCAAGCAAAGATGTTCCTGTCCTTCTCAGATGGTCTCAGTGGGGCTTCTCACTGCTGGTCTGCCATTCAGGGATGAGGAGGAGGGAGGGCCAGGCCAGCCAGCCTCCAAAACATATGATCTCATTAGAGTCAAGAAATCACAGGCGGAGTGGGGCCTTCAGGCTAAGACGCAGTTCCCAGCTCTGACTTTAGTGCACTGGGGGGAATTTCAGGAAGTCACAGCTTGCTGGGCCCTGTGTCTCATGGAAAATGAGTACTGGGCTTCAGGATCTCAGAGGTCTTTCTGGGCCAGAAACCCTAATAAATCTCAATTCATGGCTTTCAAAGAAGGGCAAAACCTTTGAGTTATAAAGTATAAATGCTTTATGTGAATTTTGATTGTTAGGGGATAGACTGAGCTCTGATTATAGCATTGATCATGATGAAGTAAATTTCTGTCAAGTCTAAATTAATTTTCTTCTCATTTCTTAAAAACATTCCTCCAAAGGTAAAACTGTTTAAAACACACTTAACTCAATCTATTTCAGGGAACAGTTTCAATGCCTAAGAGGTAACTCAAGGACTGTGATGGCTCTGAGAAGATGGCAGTTCAGCAATAAGCACATTTGACTATGAGAAAGAAACTAATTCTTTAACAAATACTTGAAGTACAGAAGCTGAAGAAGTCTATCATTTTAAAGATACCTGAAGTTTTTTTGGAATTCGGAAGGAATCTGAGAAAATCAGAGTTGACAGTAACACAGTAAAATCATAGCTGTCTGGAAAGATCATCTTGATGAGCTGGAAATGTATCCTTTTAAGCACTAAACTTAATTTGAACTGTTTTTGGTAACTTTTTGAAACTTCATTATCCACTTCCTGATTTACTAAACAGTATGAAACAATGTAATCTTAGATTGATAGCTTTAGGTAGCGACTAATAATAATAATAGCAAGTGGCATTTATCATACACACACCTGGCACGCTGAATATCATTCGAAGTGTTCAGTGTGGATGATCTCATTTGAGACCTCTGATCCAACAAAATGGGTGCCATTATTATCTTCATTTTACAAATGAGAAAAGTGAAGCTCAGAAAGATTAAACTGTAACTCCTTTAAGGTCAAAGAGCTGGAAATGGAAGAGATTCAGGTTCAGGTCATCTGCCTCCAGACCAGCCCTTCTCACCACCACAGCACTGCAAGTGGTTAGAGCAGGAACAGGCAAGGGCATCTGGAGACTCTTCAGGACCTACTTGGGTAAAGAGAACTGTGCTCCCACAATATAGAACCCATAGTGGTGTAATGTTTACATGTATGTCTACTTTTTGAAAAATACAGTCCTGCAGGCCAGCTATCAATTCTTCTGTTACACATGATGCAATGTCAAAAGAATATGCACATTTATAGTTTGAAAGCACTCCCCCACACAGTCACACTTCTTTTCTCTAAGCTGTCTCTCTTCTCTTTTGCTTCCCCACCTCTCTTTGTAAAGAATGTCCAACTGAATGATTACAAATGCCTCGGCTTCCCACAGATCTTTACAAAGAGAAAAAAATGTCGCATCAAACTTTTCCCGAGTGGCTTTAAAAAGAAGAGGTCTTCTAAATCATGCCACTAATAAGATTAAAAAAACAATGACTACAGTTCATGTAACTTAACTAATATAAACTCAGATTTATAATACTGCAGAATTGTGTTTTGTACTCATCCTACATTAAGGCCCTCAAATAATGAATATGGCCAGTCCGTTTATACACTTCAGTGGCATTTGATTTAGGAGGCAAACCATGGTAAGACAGTGAGCATGTTGAGATAGGCCTTCTTCCATCCTCAACTCTAATGTGATTTCCAGAAGAATCTTTGCGTCTCAGTTTCATCTACTGTAAAATGAATAAGCTGAGCTATCTTTAAGGATTCATACAGATGAATGAACACTTTATGGCTCAGAGAATATATTTACTTTTAAAAATCAGAGAGTTATCATTTTTACGGCATATTGTTAGTAACAGAAAAAAAAATTTGCATAGTTTGCGTAAACGATCTTTAAACAGGTTTGGGAGTGGGGGTAAAGGGGTGGGGGCGTGGTTAGCTAGAGGTAGTTCAATTACTTAACACTAAACAAGACAGTAGGCTAAGAACTGAGGGAAAAGTCATGACTTAGTTTCCCCAAAGAAAGAATCTCTTCCTTAAACTACTAAATGCTGGTTTCTCCTTTACCATGTAGATCTGCTTAGGGTCAAGCATTTCATACTATCTCTGGAGTCCACCAGGTAGATGCTCCTATTTGACCATTCAAAACTCATCTTTGACAAACACATACATTTTTATGGTTTTGTAGAACCATAAAGAACTTAAAAGGCCACAGGTTCTCTATTGGGCCAGAGGGTATAATCAGGTTCCAATGTAGTGTTGATCTACCCATGTATATTTATCCCTCATCACTCATACTGGTCTGTGGGTATTCCTCTTCTCTGACATTGAGACACATGCTTTAAACTCTCCTTAATGAAGAATTTGTACTACCATAGTTTATGGAATAATTCAATACAAATATGTAAGCTCTCCACTGAAATCCAAAAATTCAGATGTCATACAAAGGCATATGTGAAATACTAAGATATATTTCTTAGGATGGTTTATTTTACCAGCTCACCGAAGACATACAGAAGCATTGACTTGAAAATGCACTTTTTAACCACTTTTCATACCGTTAACTAGGTTCCCAGGCCTAGTTTAAAGAGGAAGACAGAATACTCCTCTCAAATTATCAACAGCTTCCAGAAAATTAAGCTGAACGTAATTGATTATCCATTCACAGTCTTTTCTTGCTTTCATGTATTAATATTCAACAGTCAGCATCTACTCTAGTACTTAGACCATTGAAATTTGAATTTATTCATCTATTCATTATTTAAAGAGAAAAAAAAGATTTTATTAACATTCTATGACCTACCTGCTCTGGGGAAAGACCTAAGAGTGGGGGAATCTGGCATTTGCCCATTGTTTATACCAAGTGTGTTTCAGACCAGGATGAGCAGGATAGGTGAGGTAACCTGAGAGTATTTCAGTTCCTCTGGAGTCAGGTCTTCAAATTGTGACTTTTAGTATTATGCAAATATTATTTTCCACATCAGAACTACCCATACAAATAAACTGTAAAGCTGAGTTTCAAAATAAAAGTATTAGTCTGTCAAGGTACATTATTCCTACATCTGATCTTTAATAAAAAGGGGTTGATCGTCAATAGCTGACTTATAGACTCAAGAACAGCGTAAGACTAGACTAAGGCATAAAAATATGTATTTAACCATTAGCTATCAATATGAACATTTTCTTTAAACTTACAATCATATAAACAGGTCTGGAATAAAAAACTAAAGACTGCTTTGAGAAGCCTAGAGACAACTGTGACCCATGGCTAACCAGTCCTAAAGCCTTACCTGATAGACCCAAAGTTGACTGTCAGCCCCTTCATCCCTACCCCTTTTAGGTTGGTGGAGATTCCAGCTGGAGATTCCAGTCTGAGAAAGGAGGAATCCCTCTGACAACTTAACTGTCTTCAGCCCCTATTACTCAAGGACTCTCCATAATTCCAATAGATGAAAAATGAAATTATTCATCCTCTAAATTAGGAATACGGCTCTAATCCTAAAGGACAGTGCAACTTCTTTGTATAGACTCAACAAAACAAAACAAAACAAAACAGGAAAAGAGCTTCCCGATTAAAAAAAAAAAAGGGTCAAGGTAGAAGAGAAACTATTCTTCTAAAAATTCCATGGTGCTATTTTAACTTCTGTACTTCATTATTTTAACACTGCTTTTTACATTAAGCACAACCTGAGTACAATTTTAAAAAGATCAAACTCATGAAAATATGTATTATGTATTATAAAATTCAGGGAAATTCCAGAGTTGGTTTACAAAGTTGTTTTGGGGAGGGTATCTTGGTTTCAATTTTAAGTTTTACGTCAAAGATTTACCATCAGTCAAATTAGTATTGAACAGCATATAATGCCTTTTTGTAAAGGGTGCTAGGCAATATCCTATTTGAAATTATGGCTGTCTGCACGTGGCACAAATTTGTTAAAAATTTACCAAAGTGCCAGTAACAATTGTGTTGGCAGTATAAAAATAGTATTCGCTGCCTTTAAACCAAATTTACAAAATAAATGTTTGGCTCAGAAATTACAGTCTACGCTCTCAACATATTAGACTTGCCTATACCTTCTAAATTTTAGCTATAAAACTGTTAGTACATTCAGGTGTGATAGAGAACCTAAGTATATAAAGAAAACTAGAAAATACACGAACAACAAAGATCAAAACCAAGGCAAAGATCCACTGGTCCATGACAAATGTCCACGGTGGTGCCAGAAACAGACTCTAAAAGTGTGAAGTTAAAGTGCAGGGTACTCACTCTATTCACAACGGATAACCACTCTTTCCCCTCTAAACCTGAACATTTTCAGCACAGTTTCAGAATGGCATGAGTTACTTTTTTGGGGGGGCGGGGGGGAGTGGTTTACAAAGGAGCACATCTGCCTGAACTAATCTGATGAAAAACCATAATCCATTTCTTCCCATTAGTTTTGACTAAACACTGAAGCTAATTATGTCAGCTTTTTTGGGTTTTCACGGCAACATGGAATTTTAAAGAACACATTTAGTTTCACCACTTTATGCAAGACTGGGCAGTTTCAAAACATCTAACTGCTAAGATGTTAGCACCACACAGACACAGAAGGCTACATAAATTTTCCTTATAAGGCTAATTAAGACCTTTTGATTTAGAGAGACAGATAACATGGATCTAATACGGGCAGATACCCATACTGTTAATATGCTGTCCTGAATTCCCACTGCTTCTGCTCTAAATGCACTTTTAATCGCTATTGGTCAGTACCATCGCTTTTTAACTTCCATGCATCTTTAGTATTTGAAATAATTTCTTTGGACAACTGTGATCTGCACTAAGTGGCAGCTCATAGGAATTTAAAGGCGTGAAACATGTGAATTACACTGTTTTAAACCTAAGGGAAACGTAAACATACAGATTTGGGGTTAATTTACATACAGGTTTCATTTGGAGATTTTTGAGGAGGATGGGAGATGAAGAGGAGAGGGAGACTGGTGAGAAGTAGAGCTTTTTCCCCCATTTTCCTGCTTTGGTAGCCCTGACAGGATTGAAGGGCTTCCCAGAGAAGGGAATCTGCATGACAGAAGTTGTCCAGGTACATAAAATCCTTTCCCTCAAGTCTGGGGTTCTATGCCTAAGGAAGAGTCCCAAAGTAGAAACGCTGATGGGCTGTTGAAGGAAGCTACCTGCACAAAAGGAAGAAGGCACCCTCCTCGTGCCTAGGGTAAACTGAAAGGGATTCAAATCCACTTTAACTTGCTCAATTACAGCTTAACCAAATTCACCTGGTCTTATAGTTAAGGTCGTAAATCCTGTGACAATCCAGCTGCCTCTGTTCTGTAGTCACTCACGCTAAATACCTCTTCACCAACTCGAACATTCTGTTTATTCTCTGAAAGTGGGGGAATGAGGATGCTTCCTTTCCTGAATACCCACACAATATCAAAACACAAAATTTATTTTCAGAGACTGTGAAATTTTTTAAATAACAATATTACTTCCTCTCATAATGCGTTTTAGAATGATTTGGGATGAAATGCTTTTAATATGGTTCCTACAGCTCTTGGATTGTGTAAGAATCCAGGCAGGCACAGTTTTACACAGGGGAGTAGCCGTGGAAGGAAGCATGTCCACAAAGAGCCTGCTGACTGGTGACAGTGACGGGGCTTCAAGTCCTGACTTGGTCACTAACTGGTTCTGGGGCTTTTGGGCTTCTCAACTTTCATCTTTAAATTGACAGCCCTAAATGACTTTTAAGGTCCCCTTCAGCTTTAAGCCAGTGAAGTAACCATACGTTACAAGTAGGAGAAAGAAATTATGAAAGACTTATCAAAGTCCATGTTTGTCCTGGATTAACTTTGTCATCTCTGTGCTACTGTGGAGGCAAACCTGTTGCATCACATAAAATACTCTTTTTCTGGCTACATTAAAAATGGAAGAAGAGACAATAGGCTGGCTCTTTAAATGTTTCATTTTTTAAAGTGTAAACAACAGCATGTCCCCTGTTATAGGGAGTTCTCAAGTTTCACCTTTATAGTCTGTAAGTATACACAGGATGCCACCTGGCAGAATAAGGCCACACCAGGGTGTGCTGGCTTGCTGTTAGAATTCTGTTATCCTGCGCGATTGATGCTTTGCATTTATTTCAAGCCATGTCCGAGCCTTATTTTGGGGCTGTTTGGGACCTTCGCTGTCAGTTCGCAGGGACGATTAACCGTGTAGTGGCCAGTAAAAGACGACGTTTGCACACCACCTGCCCATGTATGTAATACGTACCTCTCGTGGCTTATGCTTACCAGAGCATGCAAGTTAAAAGCAACGGGATTCAACCTCATATCGTAACTGGCTACTTGTACTACGATCACGAAAAAAGGAAAACGAAAGAGCCTTTGACATTGCACCTGGTGGAAGCGAAAAACCTCTATGTACCCTTACACTGTAATGTTACAGTCTTAAGAGTTTCAAAGGTTTGTCTTTTCTCCCAGAAAAACGCTGCCAGGCAGGAGGGGTTCCCAGTACGGTGCACTCACCTCTTTGATCTTTGCCCTCTTCTCGCGGATGGCTGCGTCGGCCGGCTCCCGGCCAACCGCCCCGATCGGGGGCACGAAGTCCACCGGGGGCAGCCTCCTGAACACCGCCTTGTCACGCAGCTGGTC
Organism: Prionailurus bengalensis; assembly: GCF_016509475.1. Classification (NCBI taxonomy): domain Eukaryota; kingdom Metazoa; phylum Chordata; class Mammalia; order Carnivora; family Felidae; genus Prionailurus; species Prionailurus bengalensis. Next base: position 107,655,124 of record NC_057349.1, read on the forward strand.
CTGGGCCACCTTCTCCTTCTCCAGCAGGATGTCTCTTTGGATCTCCTCGGGCAGCTTTTGCAGGGTCTCCTTGGCTTCCCTGAGAGCCCGCTCGTGGTTTTCGCGGATCCTGGCCAAGTTGTCCTCCAGGGCGGCCGCCGGGTCACCGGGCGCGCCCTCCTCGCCGCGCCTGGCTCGCCCATCTGCCGCGTCCTCGGCGCGCGCCCCAGGCCCGGACTTGTGGTCGGCGGCCGGCTGCAGGGCGGGGCTGGAGTGGAACAGGACCCCGCTGAGCAGCTTGGAGGAGTCGGGCAGGAAGAAGATCGCCCCGAAGCAGAGCGTGATGAAGGCGCTGAACACCAGCAGCAGCACGAACTTCTCCGTCAGGCGGAAGGCGGCGGGGCCGGATGCCTTCCTGCCGCCGCTGCCGCCGCCGCCGAGCCCCCCGCCCAGGCCGCCGCCCAGGCCGCCGCCCGCCGGGCTGCTGAAGAGCGGCAACAGGCCCCCCACCGGCATCCCTCCAGCCGCCGCGGCCGCCGGGGTGCCCGCTGTCCAGTGGCCCTGCGCCGCGCCGCTCAGCAGCCAAACTTCGCCGCCGCCCGGCGTCAGCGGCTGCGGGGCTGGGTCCTGAGCATCCAGGCCGCCCGAGCCCCTGGGCTGGGCTGCAGGTATGCGCTGGGGAAGCAACTCTTCCGTGGGTCTTCTCCCAGGGGCAGCTCCTTTGGCAAACAAGCACGCGCGACAGACCGCTGGCTGCAGCCCCTGCGGGGAGAGAAACAGTAAAATGTGGTAATTACGATGATGGTGATAAAGTTTCCAGAGGGTCTCCGCCCTCCGACGGCCGTGCGAACCGCCGGGACAGCTCCCCCAGCGCGGAGTGGGGAGTCCGGCTCCGGGCACCGCCCTCAGAGCTCCCTCTTTGGACTTGGGGGGAAGTTTTCGGGTCCCGGGGGGCGGGGTGTCCTGCGCACACCTGGAGCAGGGCCGCGTGCGGGCACCTCCTGGAGAGGGCAGCGCGCCTCTGGGCAGGAGGGACGCAGCGCGGGTCGGGGGGCTCGTCAACTTCGCCAGCTCCCCATCTCGGAGCTGGGACGAGCTGCCTCTGCTTCCCCGGCGGCGGCTGAGCGCGCAGCCCGGCCACCCCGCAGCCCCGGTCGCGGCTCGGCAGGGCTAGCGCGCCGACCCGCGGGCGAGTAGGAGCGAGCAGGGCTGCACGACGCCCTCCACCTCGGCCCCGCGAGCACTAATACCACTGCCGGTCTCCGGGCTTTCGGAAACGAGGGCGGTGACGCGTCCGGAGAGTGATGGCGCGGCCGGGCCAATCACGCACCGCTCAGGGTCCCGCGGGGGCGGGGCCGAGGCGGGGAGGGGGCCGCGCGGGGCGGGGAGTTTACGGGAAGCACAGCCTCGCGGGGGCCCGGCCGGGGGCGGGGAGGTCGCGGGTCTGGGAGGCGCGAGGCTGGCGGGAGTTGCGGCTGGCTGGCCGTCCAGACCCGCGCCGGAGGCCCGGGGCGCAGGGAAGCGGGTGGGGAGAGAGGGGTTTCGGGGTCGGGGAGTGTATCCCGCGCGGTCCTCGGGCCCGGGTCGCAGGGGCTCCTTGGCCTCGAGTGGCCGGGGAGGCGCCCGGACTGACGCAGGACCTCCCTGCCGGCCCTCGGACCCGCCCCCCCGGGCCACGCCAGGCCCGCTCCGAGGGGTCCCGGGAAGGCCACGTCTCGCGGAGAATCGTCCGACGCCGGGTTGTTCAGAACGTGTCTTTTCTCCAGTTCCCTCTTTTTACCCAAGGCGGGGATTCCCCCGGTGCCCGGTGGCAGTCAAACCAAAAGTCCCTCGCCGAGGAGCTGTGATCCGAGAGCATTTGAGCTCTGTGGTCCAACATCCTTTAGCGTCCTAAGAGACTCATCGTTTTGTGGTTGCTCAGGATGCTTCGTCTGCATCCTTCCCCCTCCCACTTAAAGAAAAAAAGTTGTGTACCTCCTCCACCCACTCCCACTTTCAAAATTCATTTACCTCATAGAAGTTAGTCAAATTTTCCATTTAAAGAAGACAGTTTTATGCCATAGCTTCAAGTAATAAATTTCAACACTGTGTTGAAATTAAGTCTTGGCTGTGACTACTTCCAGGGAAGTAAGGACTTGGTCCAATAGAGATGGTTTTCAAGACAGCGTTATTTTCCAAAATGTGTTTGTAATTTCCCCGTTACTCTGCAACCGAAGGGTTATCAGAGAGGAAAAAGTTGACTACTGACTTCTCATTTCTGAAAGCTAGTTTGAAGCAGCCTTATCCTATGCCTCGCCCTTTTCTGGAAGCGTGACTAGCTCTGTTTCTGCTTGCCTAAAAACAAAGGAAACAGCTGGCAATTTACAGGAAGGTGCCCACAGTACCGTTGTTTCAGGTGTTAGACTGCATAAGAAAATATAAAAAGTCTCATTACAGTTTTCATCTAACTGTTCATTTTAACCATCACTATTTGTTGTGTCTTTATTTTGAGTAAAATGAGTGACATGCCCACTGTTTCTGTTGATGGGAGGTTGTTGTTTGATAAAACCGACCTATGGCTTTAGTTATTCTGATAACTGCTGTGAAATTCTATGCCCAGAAGAGTGCAGCATATCCAAGCAGGGTAACAAAGTTTAGAAGGACTGAAAAAGAAAACAACGATGTTTTAAAAATTAAGTGATGGAATAGTAATTTTTGTTTCAAACTACATTTGCTAGTTGTGGATAGACTGAAGAGTTGGAATCAGTGTGAAATAATATTGCTTATTTTCAACAGCTTTAAAGTTCAGTACCTCATGGATAGATAGATAATAATTAGGGTTAGTACCCTAAACGCCAATCCCTTTGTGATCATCTTTTCCGGAATGACTTATTATTTTAATTATTATGTTTTAGGAATGGAATTATTTCTTATAGCCACAAAAATATTTAGAAACTTTAATTTAAAATTAGTATTATTAAATATTCCAGAAAGGTAATAAAAACTACTTTTCAGTGCATGTTTAAAATAAATGGTACTGGAAGGGGGTTACAGACTTAATTCTACTTTTGGCGTTCTTCAATTTCAACACCAAACAATTTGGGCAACTAACCCATTGAAATTGTGGAACTATTCAAAATTTAGCATATGGTCTTAAAGATTATTTTTTTCCTAAAAATTTTAAATTTGATTTATCTATATTGTGTTTGAAGTGACTGCTCTGTTTATTTCTGTTTCCCTTTATGAAGGTTACTTTAAGATTACTTTATTAATACCTGTATTTCTTATAAAACAGAGATTTATTATGAGTGAAGCCTGGCTTTAATGATTTGTTAAATAAGAAAGTAGCATAAGTGGTTGATTATAGGATATGTTTTAAATGGGGCCAGTCTGTGTTAGGTAGGATGAGAAATATGTGGGAGTGCTCATATTTGGGCTACAGCAGGTTAAAAAAAAAATCAGACAGTATTTAAAGAGACATACCAATTTAAATAGAAACTAACCTAGTAAAACCCTTTAAAATAACCACACAAAGTCCTGTGTATTCATGGTAAAGGAGGAATGCAGGATGGTCAATAAATTAGAAATTGCATTTTGTTGAAGCAAAATCTGACACTTTGCTCTGATTTCAATACCATAAACACTTCTCATTGTACAGGTGGAAAACAATGTTTTATATGTTGGGATAAGGCAAAAAGTAAAAATACAGGTTATGGTTCTGGTCCCCAGATAATATAACCTTGACTGTGTCCAATAAATCCATACTCGCCCACCTCATCTACCTGAAGATATGTCATGATCTTTGTGAGTACAATGATTGTGATAAAGTTGCTGTTTTTTGTTGTTGTTGTTATGAGTAGTCTAATGGGAACTTAGCAACCTTAGTGATTCTGTGTGGTTTCTCTGTTTAAATTCTTGCTGTGTTTTCCAATTTGACGAGCTAGTACTGAAGTATGTGTCTCTTGTACTTTTTTCAGGTTTGCCTGCAAACCTAATTCTTACTTTTTCCTTTTTCAATGCTTACATCTCTGTATCTTTTTTTGTAAATTGTAAATTTTTGTGTGTCAAGATAAAATCTTTACAATTAATTTTTTAAAACCTGGTTTTGGTTAGAGATATCCCCCCAAGGCACAAAGAAATCCCCAATTTATTTGGCTGCTTGGATTTGTCTGTTTTTAAAATAATATTTAACAAGGGGTACATTTAACTCTTATATTAACGTGCCTAAAATTATATGTAGTAATAATTATAAACAGGGCTATAGGGGGGAAAAGTGATAATATTTTTATTAAAACTGTGGTGAATGAATATTTTTTTAAAGTTTCAAATCCCAGAAAATTAAAGTGCAAAAGTATTTCTTAGTAGGGAGTTTCCAGAAGGTACTATGTAGAAGTTTATGGAAGAATCCTTTTGAAATTTTTTCTTTGATTTAAAAATAAAAGGTAATATGACAAAAGAAATGCACTTCATATATACGGGTAGCATTTAACTACTGAAATTGTCCAACATGTTAGATTTCTGATACAATCTTGTTGCTGATTTTCTAATTATCTTCAAATTTCATGTCACAATAGGTTTTGGCCTTTATTTCTAAAAAAACAAAATGTAACATGTAAAAAAAAATAGTTCATTGTTAATATTAATCTTTAATTTTCAATACTTCATTGGGCAGCTCTGAATTTTACATGAAGTTTATTAAGATAGGAACTAACCAAAGTTTTAAAGTAAAGTGTCGGTAACATTTGTGGTCATGTGAAGGTCTACAGTTATACCCTGATTCTTTTTCTCCCACTCCTCAATTTACTTTGGAGTATAATAGATTATTATTAAATAGTAGATTATATATTATATCTGTATAATAGATTATTTTTATAGGACTCCAATCACCTTTGTGTATGTGTGGGAGGGGGCAGTAAGAGGCTAAATCAATGAGACCCCTCTGTCCCTGCATGTTCCTGTTGAAACATCTGTTTTTGTTTTGAACACTCATTTCATAAATATTAGCAGTCCCCAACTTAAAAACATTGTGTTCCACCAAGTATTTGTGCATTAGCTCTTTGGAACTTTCAAAGCGCTTCTCTCCATAGAAACAAAGTTGTAAATGGTGCTTTGGGTTGCTAGTCTACTCTACAAAGATCTAAGACCCTAGGGAAGAATAAAATGTTGGAAAAGTCCTGTGGCAATGCTAGTAATCAAAGCAGCATTAAATTAGAAAGTGTTTTATTTATCTTGAATGTTGGAGCCTGAGGACAAACATTTATTTGGAAGAAGAGGAGATAGAATGATTATTTCAGAAAGATTCTAAGCCTACTTTCAAGGTCACAAAGGTTGATGGAAGATCTTAAGTAGAGTTTTCCTTCATTACATACATATAGCTTTCTTTTGGTTTCAAGTGTATCACTAGAATTACCTTTATGATGTTTTTGTTTTTGTTTTGTTTTGACCTGATTAACAAAAGGACTGAAAGAGATAAGTACAGGGAGAAATTTTTCTGAGTTAAGTTGGCAAAAGTTTGAATGAGAGAATAATTTATTATACAGGACATGCATGTCCTTGGTTGTATGACCATGGGTGATAAGTTACCTATCTCCTACATCTCTCATTCTTCATCTGTAACATTGCTGTGGCTCTTAGATTAAATGGTATAACTAATGTGTCTGGCACAATAGGTATTTGAGAAATTTAATTCAATTTTTCTCCTTCCCTAAAAAGGGAATTAATGTTCAAGATAGTCAAAGAACAGTGTCTAGAGGATGCTTAAAAGGAAGAAACCAGAAAAGCATGGCAAGCAAGAAATTTAGGATTATATGGTTCTTCACATGGTTGTCACTTTTTAACTTCCGTCTTCTATTTAAATAATACTCATTAGAGGAACTGGGGGAACAGTCTCAGGTTTGGTAGGCAGTGGGTCCTACAATGTGTCTCCACTCTCTATATAAATAGGACCAAAAAGTTTGCCAACTAACTAACTTTATAGTTCTTTAAAGCCTTTAGAAAATGTGAATGATGGCAAAGTCTCCAAGTGAGGAGAATATTACTGCTTAGTGCTCAAAGAATCAGGAAACCAAAGATTCAGGGCAAAAAGGCTATGCAGAGAAGGCCAACAATAACCCTTAGAAGTCCTTGTATATAAAATGTTTGAATTTTATGACTTGAAGAGCATATACTATTTCAACTGAGTGAAATGAAAGGAAAAAGTTTCTTTCTATGGAGAGAGAAAATACAAAATGTTTCCTTAGTTTTGAATTCATTAGGTACATTTTTAAAAGGAGTCACTTTTTCTTCAAAAATTTTTTCCTCTTCATTCTCTGTCCCATAAAAGATCATACACTTTTCCAGAAAAGCCAAATAAACTTAGAAAAGTTATAATACATTATTCTGCCCAATTGAAAATTTTTTTCATGAAATTAAATGAAATGAAACCACATGTGCTTGTTCCTGTTTTGGAGAAATGATCTACAACTATGACACGACAGCACTTTGCTCCCCAATTTCATTGCAAAATAATTGTGCTGTTTGCACTATGTGTTCAGTTTTTCATTTTATCTTTCAAGGCAGAATTTTGTCTTAGCCCTGGGTTTCTGTAAACAGATAGGAATTCACTTACAGTTCTTTGTCCACTGAACTTATTTTTCAAGTTCACTTGGAGCATTCTTCTGCAATTAATAGATTCATGAGGGGCTAAGGTAAAAGCAGATCTTTGTTGCAGATTGTATCTGAACAAATTGCTTCTACTGAAAGCACAACAGGTAGTCTATTTGTTTAGCACAATTAATGCTGGTCCTGCCTGTGGGAATGAGAGGGACATATTGAAATTAACATAGGAAAAACGAAGGGAAGAATTCCAAATCAGTGACCCATATATCTGTTAGACTTAATGGTCTGGAACTGGCAGATAGGGTTTCTACAAATTACTAAACTTAAAATGTGTTGAGTTTGAGATACTTAATCTGGCTCTTAGATTATAGTTATTGAACATCCACTGAGATTGTTAGGTTTTCCAGTTTCTCTCAAATATTAAATGTGTATAATGAATTCCACTATTATGATGCTATTGTCACTTGAACAGTAATGAACAAGAAATTAAAATATCAAGTGCCTAAACTTGCCATCCATTCTTTTTTTTTCAGTTTCAACAAATATCAATTTATAGGTAATCTGTTTCATTTAGAACTCCATCTAATGCCCTCCCCAATTCCACTTCAAATATTTCAAAGCAAACTATAGTTGACCATTTCACTCATATTTCTTAAAAACTTAACCATTATCATCAAATCAAAGATCAATTCGTTAAAATAAACAATCTAGTTGGTTCACTTTAAATTGAGATCCTCAGTAAGATCTATATATTACAAGTGGTTGCTGTTTTTCTTAATTTTTTAAATGTTTATTTATTTAAAAAATTTTAATGTTGATTTATTTTGAGAGAGAAAGAGACAGAGACAGAGCATGACCAGTAGAGTGGCAGAGAGAGGGAGACACAGAATCTGAAGAAGGCTCAGGCTCCAACAGCACAGAGCCTTATTATGCCGGGCTCAAACTCATGAAACATGAGATCACGACCTGAGCCGAAGTGGGAAGTGTAACCGACCAAACCACCGACGCACCCCTTTTTCTTAAATTTCTTTAAATCTTTAAACATACCTTATTTTGAAAGCAGAATGTGCACTTTTCTGATGGATTGAATGTGTAGTGTTGTATTTTGCCTGAGAAATCAGAGAGTTAGGGTTTCCATCGAGTGAGATGCGGAAGACTGCAGGAATTGGGTGGGGGGGGGGGCAACCCTGCTAAATTAAAAATAGTCTAGCATGGTAACATATTTAAAGTGTGGCACACGGTGGGGCGCCTGGGTGGCTCAGTCGGTTAAGCATCTGACTTTGGCTCAGGTCATGATCTCATGGTTGGTGGGTCCGAGCCCCACATCAAGCTCAGTGCTGATAGCTCAGAGCCTGGAGCCTGCCTAGGATTCTGTGTCTTCCTCTCTCTCTCCCCCTCCCCCACTTGCACTCTGTCTCTCTCTCTCTCTCAAAAACAAATAAACATAAAAAAATGTTTTCTTACATGAAAACTTTATGAAAAAATAAAGTGTGGCACATGGAATTAAGCAATTATGAAGGGTTATCAATTTCTAAAAATATCAAGGACTAGCGTATGGGAATAAATAGCTGAGGTAAAGTAGAGAGTAAGAGGATTTTGGACACAACAACCACATTTATCATGAACACAAATTACCCTTACTAAGGCCTATCACTTTGTTCCACTCCTCAACTGATTTTTCACAAAAAATTACTGGTATGCAGACAAGTGACTCAAGCACACCTACCTCACAAATACTCAAATTCATGCCTCTGCAAATTAGATGGCTTCAGGATCTCCCCCAAAAGTTCTATATCCAGCGATGAACAGCCATGTGGTGTTGAGTGTCATGGGTACCATATTCCTCTTGCTTGAAATACTCCTAATATTCCTTCAAAAATCACATTCAAACCACTTATCCCATGAAGTTTTACTGGAAAAAAATTCCTGTACTATTCCTTCTGTTACTGTTCTTAGCACACTACAATTTACTTCTGAATGGTTTGCTTGCCAAATAGTTGTAAAGAATATTGGGTTTAAGAAAAAGCCTCAAATTAATACAGCTTTTATTGCATCTTTAACATATCACAAATAAGTCTGAAAAATCATCTGGACAACTCAGATCTTATTCATGAGCATTTTGGACTGTTCCTTTTTTTAGAAACAGAGACACCATCCCAAAATTTTCTGATATCCTTGCTTGTAACTGTTGTGGCTTGCTGTGTCAAAGCAGCTGAGTTTGATACAAGTTTGATGTCATTTCCTTCAAGAATTAACTCATCTTTCTGGGCCTCAGATACTGAATAAGCAACACCTGGCCTCATCCGAACCCTGCTGATATATTTTTCATCCCAGGAAATTTCGAATTTCAACGAGAACCATTCTCCTGAATTACAACATTGATGGGGAAGTGAGCATACACAGACTTCATCTTGTAGTGAAGCCCAGTTTAACACCCTTGATCATGTTCTGTGCATGACTACGGATAGTGCAAACAGTAGCCAGTTCTTTCCTATTTCCCCACCATTTGTCAACTTGGAGCCTCTTCTTTTTCTTTCTAAGGAGACTGAGTTCTACATTGATGTAGTTGACATCCCTTAGCAGGTTTCCTCTGGGGCCTTCACAATAACAGTGTGTCCCTTCAGCACGATGTCAACATTTTCTGGAATATCAACAGTCTGATTGCTGAGAATGTTCTTCATTCTTGCAGTAGACGGGGCAGAGGGCCCATTTTATATTCTTAATATCGAAAACCACATATATCTCTATCAAAAAATTAATTGCGGGGCGCCTGGGTGGCTTAGTTGGTTAAATGCCCAACTCTTGATTTCAGCTCAAGTCATGATCTCATTGTTCATGAGTCTGAGCTCCTCATCAGGCTCTGTGCTGACATTGCAGAGCCTGCTTGGGATTCTCTCTCTCCCTCTCTCTCTGCCCCTTCCCTGCTCATGCTTGTGCTCTGTCTGTCTCTCTCTCAAAAATAAATAAGTTAAAAAAATTAATTTCAATATTCTTAAAAGTAGGTAGCCATTAGGGGCGCCTGGATGATTCAGTCAGTTAAGCATCTGACTCTTGATTTCGGCTCAGGTCCTGATCTCAGAGTAGTGAGATTGAGCCCCGAGTCGGGCTCCACGTTGGTTGTGGTGCCTTCTTAAGATTCTCTCTCTCTGTCTTTCTCTTTCACCCCCCACTCTTCCAGTGCCCCTCCCCTGCTCATATTCTCTCTACCTCTCCTTCTTAAAAAAAAAAAAAGTAGCCATTATAAGGAATTCAGTTTTCTCAAGTAAATTTCTTTTATTCCATAGGTGTTTATAGGGTAGAATAAATCACTGAAAGAAGAAAGTTAGGAAAGGTAAATTTGTGAAACTTCAATTAACTAATAGGCTATATATAATGTTCCATTAAGTACATTTTATTAAGTGTATGTAGCATCATCATTTCCCTCTCCTTGCAAAAGTATTTTGAATTCACATACCTGGCTAGTGAGAAAGTAAAATGGTGCAGTTGCTTTGGAAAGTAGTCTGGCAGTTTTTTAAAAGGGTAAATATAGAGTTACCAAATGAACCAGCAATTCTAGCACTAAAGTCTATACCCAAGAGAAACGAAAGTATCTGTGTACATAAAAGTCTGTCCATAACTGTTCATAACAGCACTATTCATAATACACAGCAACATTACATTATTTATAATAGCCAAAGGTATAAACAATATAAATGTCCATAAATTGATAGAATACAGTGTATCTATCTATACAATGAAATATGATTTAGCAATAAAAAGGAACGAAGTACTGACATATACTACAACATGGATGAAACCTGAAAACTTTATGCTAAGTTAAAGATTGCATTCACAAAAGACCACATATGGTATGGTTGCGTTTACAGAAATGTCTAGAACATGTAAATCTATAGGGACAGAAAGTAAATTGGTGATTGTCTTGAACTGGGGTCCTGGAGGAATGGAAGGTCACCACTAAAGGGTATTAGATTTCTTTTGGGGGGTAATAAAAAGGTTCTAAAGTCAATTGTCATGACAGTTGCTTGACTCTGAATACGTTAAAAAATATTGAATTGGGGCGCCTGGGTGGTTCAGTTGGTTAAGCGTCCAAGTCTTGATTTCGGCTCAGGTGATGATCTTACAGTAGTGAGATCAAGCCCCAAGGAGAGCTGTATGCTGGCCGTGGAGGCTGTTTAGGATTCTCTCACCCTCTCCCTCTGCCCCTCCCCAGCTCATGCTCCCCCTCTCTCTCTGTCTCAAAAAATTTTGGATTGTACACTCTAAATGGGTGATTTTTGTGATATATGAATTATATGTGAATAAGGCTATTACAAAAAGAATGTATTCCTTTCAGAACTAGCTTATAAAAAAATATTTCTCAAGAACCATGAAATACCTTAAGCAAAAAATAAAAATAAAAATAGCAAGATGAAGTGACATGGTACTAAATAGTATTATTAAATATTTAAGTTTGAAAAGTAGTAAGTAGAGAATATAATGTCAAGAAACATTTTCAAGTCCACAGAGGAAAATACTACAATTTCTCATCTTGAGAAATACATATTTTTATTGAGTAGTCAAACCAAGGGAATGTTTTTGAGTTATGAATCACTTGTATACACTCTTTCCTATTAAGTAAAACATAGACAAGTAATATCATTCATATTTTGACATATGGAAAATTACTATTAAGTTAAATGTACCTCACAGCACTGTAGTGACCAAAACGTTTCTGGGAGAAGTTAACTTGCTCCAAGTAGACAGCTTAAACTAGGCAAAATGATGCAGGGGCAGAGGATTTGGATTAAGAATCAGAAGACCTATTTTTAAAACTAGCTCTGATTTCTGTGGATTATTTAAACACTTAGCCTCAATTTCTTCTGTAAAATCATGGCGACTCCTAATTGAAAGAGATGTTGTGAGGATCAAATTATATATCATATGCATATAAGAGAATACTCTACCACTGTAAGGTATAACAACTATTAATAATCAATAATATTAATTATGTCATATTATTTAAATGTTAGTTATGATTAATCCAATATTACATTATATTACATTAATTAAATTCAATACAAGATTAAGTACAGTCATTACAATAAGTATTAATATAGTATTATTTATTAATATTAGTTTATTATTATTAAGCACTTGGGGAACCTGGTATCAGAATTCCAATACAGTAATCACCGGGAAGACCAAAGAGATAGAATTTGTATCTGTCTATTCTACCTATCCACCTACCTATCATCTCCAATATCTTTAACTGAAAAAGTTGAAATATTTTGAAGAACTGACTATTCTATTTTGTAAAGAAATTATGGGTATTTAATAGGACATATTATCAAGTTTATAGCAGAATCCATGTATGACTCCTTTATGTTCACTTAATCCTACCAAAATAAAAACCATTATGCTCCACGCCTTCAAGAAATAATAAAAAGCAGGACATAGTAAGAAATTTTCTGTTTTTCCGCTTTCTTACAGTATTCATACTCCCATTAAACTTACTTTTTTCCCTCTTAAATTGATTTTTGCTTTTTGTATTTTTATAATTTTACATTCTTAGCACAAATATAATACATGCTACAGAAAATATAGAAGATGTGGACCAATAAAAAAAAAGAAAACTGAAAATTCTTCCAATAACAGCCTGTTTGTACCTATCTCATACAGCAGCATAGTTGTGCTCTCTTTCATATGTTCAAATAAACATTTTTTCCTGGTTTTCCTCCCTTCTCTGTCTTGCCTTTAAAAACTTTATTTGTAGTGTAGTGAGTAATATCTCTCTTTCCTACTTGACCTTGAAGGCAGATGTGTAATGCTTTTGTTAAACCTCTAAATTTTCTCATTTAAAAACATGGAAACAAATGAAAAATGGAAGAGGTTTTATCATTGATTTTCTCTTTCTAATCACTATCATTTTCTGTTTATGTGGACCACCTGTTTCTCTACTTTCTTTTGATACCAAATCATTAAAATGTAATAATTTTATTTTAGTACAGAGACATGTTTTTGTAAAAATTTGAAAAAAAAAGAAAAAATATTAAGGAAAATAAGAAATCATTCTTCCTTCCTCATAGACAGTCAAATTTAATATATTCTGTATCTTTCCTTGTCATTAAAAAAACACACATAAAGGCACAAATTTCTAAACACCTAGATGTAGGGGCGCCTGGGTGGCTTGGTCGGTTAAGCGGCTCAGGTCATAATCTTGCAGTGCTGAGTTCCAGCCCCTCCTTGGGCTCTGTGCTGACAGCTCAGAGCCTGGAGCCTGCTTCGGATTCTGTCTCCCTCTCTCTCTGCCCCTCCCCCACTTGCGTTCTGTCTCTGTCTCTGTCTCTCTCAAAAATAAACAAACATAAAAAATGTAAACACGTAAATGTAAAACAGGTGCAATTTCTGGCATGTAGAGAGAATACATGCTACAGAAAACTGGCATGTAGAGAGAATTATCTGCACTAATCAAAGAGGACTTTTCTTAGCTGAGGTCTGTTCTGCCATGCCGCTTCTGCTTTTTTTTTTTTTTTTTTTTTTAGTAGCTTCAAATGATCCAAACCCTGTTTGGTTGACTAAAAGATGTAGCTACATTTCAGTTTTGGTTATGATTTGCTTTCCTCTTTGTTTGAAAGTTTTTAGTTCAATTCAAAATAGGTTATTGTTATTTGGCTGTTGTTGTTTTGTTTTGCTTTGTTTTACCCCTCACAGGCTATATCCAGTTAAAAGAAACTGGCTCATTGGTTCTTCCCACCTCTCAAAATAGACTTTGCCGTTGTTCATTTCTCCCTTCAGTGTTACCGAGCTTTCTAGAAAATAAAGATTTAATTCTGGGCACTGCTCTACAACAGCTTTTCAAGACATTTTCGTGACCAATCTTTAAGTAAAAACAGAGTCCTTAGTCATTTCATAAGTGCCTCACTGTTTGAACATTACCTGTAGCAAAACAAGGGATTTGGAAACTTGAAATGCAAATGTAAAATTGCAACAGTTTTCAGATCTAGTTCAGGAGAAACTGAAAAGAGAAACAATATGTTGAAATTGGGATACAAAGTAAATGGAACTCATGATGATGAGGATGATGATGGTGATGGTGATAATTTAGGTTTATTTATTTATTTTGAGGAGGAGAGAGGCAGAGAGAGAGTGAGACAGAGAAGAATCCCAAGCCGACTCCACATGGTCAGCACAGATCCCCACTCAGGGTTCGAACCTAAACCGTGAGATTGTGACCAGAGCCAAAACCAAGAGTCAGAGGTTTAACTGACTGAGCCAACCAGGCACCCCCAGAACTCATATTATTTTCTATTTATTCTCATTTCCTTCATTTAGTACATGAAGAAGCGATGATGTAAAACTGTTTTTGAAAAAAATGTGTGTGTGTGTGTGTGTGTGTGTGTGTGTGTCTGTGCATCTTAAAGATGTTTAGGTCAAAACTTCATTTCTAGCTCCTAAACTTATTACAACATTCTTCTTTAAGAAGAGAATTTTTTTCATCTGCCCTTTTCCCCACGACCTGCTTAGATTCTGCGGTTCATAATTTCAATAAATATCCTACCAATATTCTAAACCTTTTGTCCTTCTGTCTTTTTGTAACTTTTCTCTGGCAAAAACCTCAATCCCCGGGGAACACAAACATCTACTTTTTCAGTGCCTGTGCCCCAGCTGCCAGTCCTTGGTAGAAAAACTCCAGTATGACAGACTGGTTGCACCAGGATCCATATCCAACTTCAAGTGGGCCTCCCAACTGCCCTTCGAGCCTCTCTGGTCTGTTTGGTCAATTTACTTTCCCACCCTACACAACACTTTCAGACCTTCTCCATCTTCTTCTACTTTCGTTAGCTCGGTAACTCCCAATCCTTTTGCCCAGGTCCCCAGTCCCTAGGGGACATTTGACAGTGTCTGAAGACAGTTTTGATTGTCACAGCTGGAAGGGCAGGGCTGGGGTAGTGCCGCTCAACATCCTATAATTCACAGGAAAAGTCCACGTAATATGGAATTGTCTGGTCCCAAATGTCAATAATACTGAGGTTGAAAAACTTGACTCTAGCACCTTCGTGTTCAGCAGATGCTATTCTTCGTTTACAGAGAAAACAGCAGCCAACTGTTAAGATCTCCCTCAGCTTGTCTATTTCAAACACAAAATATACACTTGTGCACAGGGTCTCATGTCATTACAACAGAGGGACTCTCTCCTCCTGCCGGAGACTAACCCACCACCTGTGTTTTGGACTTTAAAGCCTCTCACTTTCTCCATAACATTATACTACTTATTATTTGTTTTCTTTTGTGTATTTTGATCTTGCCTTCTATATTCTTCCTTTTGATTTTAAACGCGATAAAGTTTCTTCAACTAAAGAGACCAAACTAACAAAAAACACAAAAAAAGAAAGAAAAAACAAAACAAAAAACAAAAACCCACAAAACAAAAAATAAGACAAAACAAAAAAACAAAAACCAAAACAAAACCAACCAAAGAAACAAACAAAAAACCCAAACCCAAAACTTAAAACCAGGTCCAGTACTACCCTGTCCTTCTCTCTCTTTGCAGCCACATTTCCTCAATAGTTGTTAATGACACCAGCTGTCCACAATTCCTCACCTCCCACTCATTGCTCAACCTACTCCAGTCTGGCTTCTAGCCTTGTCACTCCATGAAAACAAGCTCTAATGAAGGTGTCCAATGTCCTCCATATCATAAATTCCTGAGATAATTTCAAATTTTCATTTGACTTCACCTCTCAGTCGCATTCAACAATGTTTATCACTCCCTGCTTTTGGAAACATTCTTCCCTTGATTTCTGTGACACAACAATCTCTTGGTTTTCAACACCTCTGACCAATTCTTCTATTTTGTTTCTTGCTTATTCAGCCTCGTCTTGACCTTTAAATGTAGGCATTTCCTTAAGGCTCAGTTCTGGAACTTCCTATCTTCTTACTTTCACTCTCTTCCTGACTAATGTCATTCAGGATCACTGCTTCATTTAACATACCTATGTAAAAAATGTTCAAATTAATACTTCTGGTCCAGGCCTCTCAGAGTTTTAGATCTGTGTATCCAGATCTTCTTTTATCGTATGTCTCAAAACGTGTCAATCTCAACATATCTCTAATTTCATCTGCCTCTTTTCTTAGACCCTGCTCCTTCCAACATTGCCTTTCCAATCTAGGGGAGACTCCTCAGTCCCAAGAGGGGGAAATTCTCAACTCTCTACTACTGAATCTAGAAGAGCCTGTTTTTCATTCTCTCCAATGTCAAGGCAGCCAGTTCATAGCACATGATCAAGTCTTTTCTTATTCCTTCCTTGCCTCTCAAGTAACTGATTAAAACACAAAAATGTCTTTAGCATTTATTCCAAGCTTAGATGGCAATAATGGTATTCTAATGCAGTGGTTTTAGTCTTGGGGCCAGATTATTCCTCCTAAAAGATGTTTACAGTCCTTCGTGGTTCTAGGACCTCCAGAAGGATCTCCGTTCCTGTTGATTTCCCAAGCCTGTTTTTGAGGACAAGGGTGCTTATTTGGAAGGGGTCCTTCCCTCTGCTCTCATCCAAATTCTTTTGGTACCACTTGTTTGCAATCTTATTTCCATGTGAGAACTAGCTAACTGGACATTAAACCATGACAAACCCCCAAAAAATCCATGCCAGGGGTGATGAAAATCTGATTTGGGATTAGGTTTTGCTAGAGATGAAAGTTTCTTTTAGTCAGAACTGGAATAGTCACTTCCAGAACAGTCACTAGATGTTCCCAGGTTTTAGTTCATACTGTGAGCCAAACATTTAGGTATTTGAATTTAATTCTCTCTCTCTCTCTCTCTCTCTCTCTCTCTCTCTCTCTCTCTCTCTTTAAAGGTAGTCTCCACACCCAGTGTAGAACCAACATGGGGTTGAACTCATGACCCTGAAATCAAGATGTGAGCTGATATCAAGAGTAGGATGCTTAACTGACTGGGTAACCTAGGCGCCCCTGATGATCTCTTTTTTTTAAAGATTTCTAATGCTATTAAAAACACTAACACTAACATAGTCACTGAATTGGTCAAATCATTTACTGGTGGTGGCAACAATGTCCCCCCAGATTGTTATAGCAGTTGGGTACTGGAGTGCAGGTGACCAAAGATGATAATTTAATTACCTTTCAGTTATTGTATACCATGAACTTCTAGATTATCTTCCTGTAACACCAAGGAGGCTTTCATGATTTTCTGTAACTCCCTACTTCCTGGTTCTAAATTCTTTGATTTTAGAAGATGCTTTTGATTGCAAACAACAGAAAGCATTACTGGTCTCCTTCAGCCAACAATAAAAGGAAGAACGGGATTTATTAGAAAGATAAATAGGGTTTATGGAAACAACATGTGACTATTATTCCCTTATATAAAGTGGTTATGTTGCTAGAGGGAACTGGAATTATTTGCAGACTTGTATTCACAGTTAGAATACCAAGAGCTCCAGGACACCAATTATAAAAATGAAATCTGGGAGTGTCTGGGTGGCTCAGACAGTTAAGCATCTGACTCCTGGTTTCAGCTCAGGTCATGATCTCATCACGGTTCATGAGTTTGAGCCCCACAAAGGGCTCTGTGCTGACAGTGTGGAGCCTCCTTGGGATTCTCTCTCCCTTTATCTCTGCCCCTTCCCCCCACTCTCACACTCACACACACATTCACACACACACACACACACACACACACACACACACTGTTTTTCTCTCTCTCTCTCTCTCTCAAAAATAAACATTAAAAAATCTTAAAAATTTGGAGAACACATAATTTTAGTGTATATGGCCAAAGATGGAGGAACAGTTTTAGATTAGGCTGAATATAATTATTGATATGAGTTCACCTATTGGAGATTCCTAATTCCCGATACCATGTGATGGAAAGAAGATGGGCTGAGTAACACTAAGCTAGGCTTACAGATGAACTTGACACGTCAGAAATGTCTTAGAATAACATAGAGAAAATAACTCAAATGATAGGGAGACTGGAATACTGGATTTGATTTATCATAGGTGTCCTGGTCCTGTTCACCCATCCAATGAATACATTTCTCAAGCAGTCCTAGAAGACATTCCATTTTCTAGGGCTCTGAGACATACATTGTGATTGAAGCTCTGGCATATTACAAAAGAGGAGTAGTGGTTGTTCTTTAGAGGCTGTGGGAGAAGCTGAAATGGAAATGGGTTTTCTGATTTCAGTAGGAACAGTGAGTCTGTAAGGTGGTAGAAGCCAGATAGGTCACTCATCTCTGGAGGAATGGTGGGCCTATTAGTATAATGGCAGCAGCATATGAAATGGGGGTGACTATAGGGATCTTTGCCAGTGACTAATTGATCACAGAATCTTTGGGGTTCAAATATAAGATTAGTCCCTTAAGATCACATTTTTTTTCTGCAACCAAAAACTACTGGCCTGGTGAAGAGTTCTTTTCTCTATACTCTATACTAGAGTATAATATATATGGCTTATCAGTGATGGTTAATTCTAAAATTTAGTCTTCAGGGTAAATAATATGTATCACAATGAAACTAGAAGAGTGAGGAACATTTCCTGGAGTTCAGGCTTGTAACTTGATAGAGTGATGAAAGAGTTGGGATTAATTTCATTTGGAAAAGAAGTGTGTTTTTGTGGTATGAGTAAAATATACATTATGTTAGGAGGAACTGTCTTTTGGGAAGTACAATTTAGGAAGAAGGATATGAGTGAATATTGGTCTGCCAAAGGTGTGCACCATTGTGTATGTATTTTCATTTCATTTCTGACTCTAGCATTTTACCACATTGCTATTTGGGGCAGTCCCCAACGAATATAGTCTTGGAAAGGATAAGTGCCCCACCTCCCACTAATGACATTGAAGACGTCAGCTCCTCTCTTACCTGCTCTTGGAAGACAAAGCTTAGGCATATGACCTAGTGAATTAGATACTGCTCCCTTGGATTGTAAAATTTGAAAATGGACCACATAAATGAAGATAGGATGAAGATTCATGTTTGGTTATAGTGGCATGATTCTTGCAGTGTCAGGGGTATTCTGGCCAGATGATTCTTGTCAAAAGACACTTCTTATTACTGCTGATTCTTGGACTTCTGGACTTGCTTGGATTCCTGCCTCGTTTCCAGGTCCTGTGCTCTAGCATCCTTCGATTTGGTGGATTCATGATGCATTTCCTCTCCATTTCCTTGCACTCAGATAGCCAGAATTCACTTATATAACTTGCATATGTTACTTGTATCTTAATAGACACAGAACTTAAATGCTCGGTGAACAACAACATCATTTATCCAGTTAAGCAAGTCAAAAGTCCAGAGTATATCCTTGACAATCCCTCCCTCTCTATCCAACATCTAATCTACCAATAAATTGTATTGATTTTATTTCCTAAGTATCCCTTGAGTCTATCTACTTCTCTCCAGCTTTATCACCATCAACATCAACACCCTAGCCTAAGCCACCATTATATCTCACCAGGACTACAACATTTTTGGTCTACCTTTACTTTTCCTTTCTTCTAACCCACTCTTTCCTAAATGTAAAATCTGATCATGTTATATAATACTCCACTACCCAGCTAATTCCTCTTTCTTTCAGTCCCCTGGGAATGTGTCTTGCTGCTTCTTACCACTAGGTCTCTGCACATGCTGTTCCCTTTCCCTGGAACTCTCTTCTTCTCCTATTGACTTTCCATAGTTAACTCCTACTCATCTTTCACATCTTGTCACATCTCCTTTCTTGGTGATTGCTATCTTAGGCTGCTAGGACATAATTCCATAGCCTGGGTAGCTTAAGCATAGACAGGTATTTATCTCTCACAATTCTGGAAACTGAGAAGTCCAAGATCAAGGTGTTGGCTGATTCAATTCCTGGTGAGGTCCTCCTTCCTAGTTTTCAGACAGCTGAATTTTCATCATGTCCTTAAGTGGTTTTTCTTTGATGTACATACATCGGGTTCTCTTCATCTGATCACAAGTCCTATCAGATTAGGGCCCCATTATTAAGACCTCATTTAATCTTAAGTACCTCTGAAAGACCCTATCTCCAAATATAGTCACATTGGCTGACTTCAACAAACGAATTTGGGGGACACAATTCAGTCTGTAGCATTCTTTCCCTGCACCCCAAAATTCATGTCCTTATTGCTTGCAAAACACATTTATTCCATACCAACAGCCCCCAAAGTCTTAACTCATTCCAGCATCATTTCCAAAGTCTAAAGTCTGAAGTCTCACGTAAATATCATCTAAATCAGATATGGGTGAGACACGAGGTATGACTCATCCTGAGGCAGAATTCCTCTCCCGCTGTGAACCTGTGAAACCAGAGAAGTTATGTCCTTCCAAAGTACCGTCAGGACAGGCAAAGGATAGACATTCTCATTCCAAAAGGAGAAAAAGAAGGGAGGGATGATGAATCCCAAGCAATTCCAAAACCTCATAGGGCAAATTCCATTAGATCTTAAAGCTCGAGGGTAATCCTCTCTGGTTTGATTCCCTGCCTTCTGGACCCTAATCAGGGGTCACATCCTCATGTCAGGCAGAGGCGATCTGACTTGTTGAAACTGTGTTAGCGACCCTGATGATCCCTGAATCACCTTTAGGACAATTTTCCCCCTTTTTTGAAGGATAAAGCATGATTGCAGTCAAATGCCTCTATGGTGCCATCCTATAGAATCCAAGAAATCTGACAGCCTTCCGTCATTCTGTTCCACTTTCTCTGCCCCCTTTGGTCCAAACTGACAGCATCTCTGCTCATACAATCCTATCTCCATTCCTGGTTTCTGCTGAGATGACTGATGAGATCCACAAGCCACATCTATGATCTCTTTATCAAGTGGTTGCTCAGTCATACCCTTAGTGTTCTCTTCAGAACAAACTTTTTCACTTTTTTGCAATATGAGTAAGCTTACAATGTGCCAAATCTCCAAGTTCTGGTTCCGTTATACCTAACAATGCCTTCTTCAATTCATCTCTCTCCTCTTGAATTTTACTAAAGCAGTAAGGAGAACCCAAGCTGCACCTTCAATACTTTGCTCAGAAATAGCCTGCACTGATGTCCAATTTTACTGCTCACAAAACACTAGAACATAATTCAGCTAAGTTCTTTGCCACTATATAAGGACCGCCTTTCTTTCAGTTTCCAGAAACCTATTTTCCTCATTTCCCTCTCAGACCTCAGCAGTCTGGGTGGAGGAGGTTTGAGAATTTGCATTTCTAACTTTGAGAATCACTACTATAAGCTATGAAAGTGCATCTCAAACTTTAAGGTGCATGCAAATCCCAGGTCATCTTGCTAAATGTAGAGTCTGATTCTATAGGTCTGGGTGAGGCTGGGGAGTTTGCAGTTCTAAGAAACTACCAGGTAAGTAGCAAACTGCTTCCAGGTGAGTTCAATTTGTATCATCTGGAAGCTTGTTAAGAAAATCCCCATTTTGGGAATGCCAGCTGGTGCAGCCACTCTGGAAAACAGTATGGATGTTGCTCAAATAACTAAAAATAGAACTACCCTACAACCCAGCAATTGCACTACTAGGCATTTATCCACAGGATACAGGTGTGCTGTTTCCAAGGGACACATGCACCCCCATGTTTATAGCAGCACTAACAATAATAGCCAAAGTATGGAAAGAGCCCAAATGTCCATTGATGGATGAATGGATAAAGAAGATGTGGTATATATATACAATGGAGTATAACTCAGCAGTCAAAAAGAATGAAATCTTGCCATTTGCAACTACATGGATGGAACTGGAGGGTATTATGCTAAGTGAAATTAGTTGGAGAAAGACAAAAATCATATGAATTCACTCATATGAGGACTTTAAGAGACAAAACAGATGAACATAAGGGAAGGGAAACAAAAATAATATAAAAACAGGGAGGGGGACAAAACATAAGAGATTCACAAATATGGAGAACAAACTGAGGGTTATGGGAGGGGTTGTGGGAGGGGGGATGGGCTAAATGGGCAATGGGCACTAAGGAATCTACTCCTGAAATCATTGTTGCACTATACGCTAATTTGGATGTAAATTAAAAAAAATAAAATATAAAAATAAATAATCAAATTAAAAAAAAAACATTGAAAAAAATTTAAAAAAAAGAAAAGAAAATCTCCATTTGATCCCCAGCCCTCCAAATCTGAATCTGCATTTCACAATGCATGTTAACATGATTTGTATCAAAATTGAGAAGCACTGTTTTAGGTGCTTGTATCACAAGGGAATTTAGGGAAACTGGAGTATATACTAGGCTGGAGTCACAGAAAACTATTTTCCTATTTCCATTTTATGGCTGAGAAACTAAAAATTAGTGTAGGTAAATCACTTATTTAAGGTTACACAGCTAGTGTAAGTATTAGTACTTTGCCCCAAGTACAGTGCTATTTTCCATTAAGTCACATTTTCAGGCCTTTCTAACTATTAAAAAATATGGATTTAGAAACTGTATTACCTAAGAGGGAATCATTTCAATCAAATCATTTCACGTAATTTGTCAGCTTGCCCCTTCAAATTCTCCAAAAAACAGCTTTCACCCTATCATCAACATGCTCTTCTAAGATGTTCTTTTCTGTATGCTTTACTTTTTTTTGACATTTGAAACATGGCTAGAAGTCAAAATAAAGAAAGATCTGCATAACCAAGGTGGGAACAAGATCAAAATGCCAACGTTTATACAACTTACTCATAGATCAATAGTCTCTTACCTAGAAAAGCTCGTAGAGCTCTCCCTGAGAGTTGGAACACTCTGGAACAGGTCCTAGAAATATGGAAGTTTCTTTCATTCCTTCATCTCTCCCCAAATCTAAAGCATATAAAAAGGAGCATTTGATAGGGTAAGAGTTCCTGTCACAGGCAAATAAAATGACAGAGGTGAAAAAATTCTTGGGCCTTTCTTAATATAAAGGAGACCATAGCCATAAAAGAAGAAAGAAGAAGAAGTGGGGGGTGGGGAGGAGGAGGAGGAAGGAGGAAGAGGGGAAGGGAAGTAGGGGGTAGGGGTCAGGGAGGAGGAGAAGGGGAAGAAGGAGAAAGAGTGTCCTTAAGCGTCCGACTTCAGCCAGGTCACGATCTCGCGGTCCGTGGGTTCGAGCCCCGCGTCAGGCTCTGGGCTGATGGCTCAGAGCCTGGAGCCTGTTTCCGATTCTGTGTCTCCCTCTCTCTCTGCCCCTCCCCCGTTCATGCTCTGTCTCTCTCTGTCCCACAAATAAATAAACGTTGAAAAAAAATTAAAAAAAAAAGATATGCGATGTTATTCAGAAAGATTTCTAGAAAGAGAAATTTAAGTGAGTAAATCTTCAACATTTCAGGGAGACACATCCTCTAAGGGGTGCTGATAGATTTCATTACATTTTCTTTCCTTTATCTCTCTATTGTAGTGTTTTAGAGTATGGAAAAGATGTATCCACTTGCATTTCACTTACCTGGATTCAACTATATGTATCCAGGCCAAAGGAAGAGAAAAAGAGAAAGGAAAGAAAAGAAAAAGAAGAAAAAAATCTTGGTGGGTTTTCTACCAGCCATTCATTCAGTGAGCACATATTTTGGCAGCAGCAGGGGAGGGAAGACAGGCTTATGTTGCTACTTCAAATTCAGATACTCTCAGAGCTCTTATTATGCCAGTATCTTGCTTTGTGATTGTAGTGTCCAGAGGCATGTATCTTTTATGCCCCATTACTGACAAAATATTTTAGCTGTTGAACAACTGAGAAAATATTAAACTCTTCAAATGCTGGAGTAAAACCTGATTGTATTATACTTATTGAGAGATACTGTATTGGTGTCCAGTGAGTAGTGTCAAATAAAAAACAAATCTGGATTAGTAAGGACTTAATTTGAAAGGATTATTGTGAAATGGAGAAGGCAAGCATCTCAAGAGGGAGGCAGAAAGGATCCGTTTATTTTATAGAGAGGAATAAGCAAGGCTGGAAAGAATTAGGTAAGGGAGAAGTGGATGAGGGGCATGACCTGATGGTGGTTCAGAGAAAGTTTTACCCTGAGACCAGCCTGTTTGAGGTGGGTTGTGTGCTGGCTCAGGATGAGAGTGAGTTCAGGAACCTTGGGGAAGAAGAGGAAATGGAAGGGTAAAGAAGGAGTCTTCCCCATGAGACTTAAATAAGAATTACAGATGGCCTCCCAGTTACCTAAAGTGAGTCCAGACAATGTCCCTCCAAATTCCCACTCTTTGCTTCATAAATGAGCAGCAGAACTTCTCCTCTCCACTGATCAATGTGAACAAAATGCTTCTTAACCAAGCTTTGTCTATGTTCTAGCACCTGGTCTATATTAGATGCTCAGTATGTTCTTGTTGGGTGAATGAAAGATGTTTCTATTATTCTCTCACTATAGAATAATACTGTTATAATATAATATAATAATTATTATTGTACCTAAAAGAGTTACTTTACCCTATTGTCCTCCTTTGCATATTGTATATTGTTTTGATCAGCCATTCCTTGTAATTTAGGTTTGTGAAAACTGAAAGAAGTGTCTTGAGAATCATTTTACAATATTCTGCATAAGATAAATCTATGTACATGGAATACCATCACTTATTAGTCAATAATACCTAATATTTATTAATGCTTATTATATTTAAATTCATTATATACATTATTTTTTGTCTTCAAAATAATCTCATGAGTAAACTGTGATTGTATAGGAATAGTTTTAGACAATTTCTGTATAAACAAAGGATAGGGTAGTCAAAATATGTAACTTCTATTGTAATCATGAATATTCCTGTAGCATAGGAAAAAAAAATAGATTCCAATGTAAAACTGCTATCTTTATGTCTTGCAGTAATTTTTGCATAATACTTCTGACATATATAAATTATGAAAACATGGTATGGTAAAAGGAATTTGGGAGATAATTCTTGCTTATGGAGGCCTACCCCAAATTTACTACCATTGTAGTATATAATGGTTTTTCCTCTAGTTTTAAGTATAGATATTTTTGTGGGTAAAAAGAAAAACATAAAATAGGAAGTTATTTGCATTAGACACAATTTATGCAGCATAAACTCATCTCTATAAATCATAGAAAATGATGACAGAGAATGGTGTAAGCCAAAAATATTAAGCATGAATTAGGGACTTATCAGATAACTCTACATTAAGATCACTTTGTCTTAGCAGCAGACCCAGAGCACAGAATAGATGGGTATAGATGCCTCATACAGAGGATGTTGGTGCTGGGTCCTTTGGCTGGGTCATCACTTAATTCATAGTCAGTTGAGTGGATAAAATAATTGAACAAGCCTCTCAAATATGGAGCAGCTTCACAGACTTTAACCACTTCCCAAATTCTTGGACTCAAATCTGTTGGAAGCTGTTGGATTATGATGGTAGGAGTAGGGGTGGGTTGGCAACTCCTTCCTCCTTCCAAGGAAGTTTGGCGCTTCATCCTCCTCTCTCTTCCCTCCTTCCTAATGCCTTTGTGTACTCAATAAATGGGCAGGGTTTGGGGAGGATGAGGGGCAATTAAGAAGAAAAAGGCTCTCTTATCCTTTGTTCTTTACCCTCTATTGCCCTGAGGTGGAACCTTAATTATAGCTTTGAAATTAAAAGCTAGCTTGTTTAGATTAATATAAAAGGAACTGTACTTTCAAGACTGCCAAACTTGTGTGTTATTCTTGAATTCTTTCCAGAATCCAGCCTACTCTAAATCTTCTTTTTCAGAATTTTTTTGATATGAGGTAGTAATGGTTATCAGAATTAATCCAGGCAGTTGTTGAAGGGCAATTTTTTCTTAAGCCAGTTCTATGTGTCAGCCACCACTGTTCAAGGCACTGAAGATGTGTGGGTGAACAAAGTTCTTATCTTCATGGAGCCTAATTCTAATGATGGAGATTAAGAGATAATCAACAAAAACATATTGTGATTTCAAGTAGCACTATGTGCTCTGAAAAGAAATAAAGTAATATAAAACATAAGAAATGAAATGTGTGTGTGTGTGTCCTTTCTGATGAGGTGATACTGGAGGAGAGGTTTCCATGAAATGAGACAGCACGACAAGTGATAAATTGCAGAAAGAGCTGCCCAGGTAAAGTGTAGAGCAACTTTCAAGGCTTTGAGAAACATGTACTTGACAGGGGACCAGTGTGATTGAAGAAAACTTAAGGTATGAGTGAGAGAAAAAAATGAAATCTGAAGGGTGGCCTGGGACCAGATGATGTAGAATCCAGCAGGTTATGGGTTAGAAATTTGGGCTTTACATTAAGTGTGATTGGAATCCTTTGAAGAGTTTTTATGAAAAGAGTGATGTGATCAGATTTACACTAGTAAAAGAAGTCCTTCTGGCAGAAGAAAAATTACACCAGGTAGAAACTTAGATCTATGTAAAGAAACAAAGAGCACTGGAAATGATAACTAGGTGGCTGCATATAAAAAAACTTCATTTTCTTTACATTTAAGAATTTGAAAAAATTGCTTAAAGCAAAAATAACTTTGGAGTTTATAATAAACATATAAGAAAAATATGCATAAACAATAGCACAAAAACAGGGATAGGAAAAATGAAAGTGTGCTACTATAAGATTATTATATCATATGTGAAGTGGTAAAATGGTAATTGAATGTAAACTGATTATTTAAAAATGTATACTATTAGCCATAAACAACCACTAAAATAACAAAACAAAAAGTTATAGCTAATAAGTAACAAATGAGATAAAATGGAACCACAAAAAACCTAATTAATTCAGAAGAGAAAGGGAACAATCTTGTAAATGTGAAAGACAGATAACAAATAGCAATATTGTAGATTAAACCCAACACATCAATAATCATTAAATGTAAATGGTCTAATTATTCCAATTTAAAGGCAGAGGTTACCGGGTAAAAAGGCAAGACCCAGTTACACATGGCTTATAAAAAACCCACTGTAAATATAAAGACACAAATAGGTTGAACATAAAAGGATGGAAAAAGATAAATCATGCTAAGGCTAATCAAAAGAAAGTTAGACTGACTATATTATTTCAGATAGATTTCAGAGCCAGAAGTATTATGAAGAACAAAGAAGTGTTAATTCATCAAGAGGACATAACAATCCTCAATGTTTATGTATCTAGTTACAAAACTTCAAAATACGTAAAACAAAAACTGATAGTACTGCAATGCAAAATGGACAAATCCACAATTATATTCAGAGATATTTTAACTCCTCTTTCATTAGCTAATAGAAAGAAATAGAGAATTAGAAAATATGTAGAAGGCCAGAACAGCACTATCAACTTGCCTAACTGACATGTGCATGTGTATAACATTCCAGTAGACAACGGCACATACATTCTTTTCAAGTGTACAGAGAATATTTACTAAGATTGGTCATATTCTGTGTGATTAAACAACTGAATTCAATAAATTTAAAAGATTTCGAATTATACACAGTATGTTTTCTGACCACAGTAGAGCTAAGTAAGAAGCAAAAACAGAAAGATACTGTGAAAATCCCTAAATATTCGGAAAGAAAGTAATACTCTTCTACATAAACTGTGGATCAAAGAAGAAATCAAAAAAAGAAAATAGAAAGTATTTTGAATTGAATGAAAATTAAAATATCAAGTAAAAATTGTGGAATGTATCTAATCTAGTAATTAGGGGAAGATTTCTAGTATAAAACATTTATATTAGACAAAAGAAAGGTCTTGAATCAATGACGTCAGCTAACAGTAAATGAAACACTAAGTAGAAGAAAGAAAATAATAAAGATTAGAGTGGAAATCAATGAATTAGAAAATAGAGAATCAATAGAGAAGATCAATGGTATCGAAGTTACTTTTTGAGATAAAAAAATTGATAAACCTCCCGCTAGACTGATTAAGGTAATAATAGAAGATCTAAACTCCAGTAGTATGAGAACTGATACCACCATAGATTCTATATATAGAACTTTATAAAAATACATTTCAATGAAATGTTTAAATTCCCTGAAAGACACAAACTACCAAAGTTCACTGTAGTATGAGAACTGATACCACCATAGATTCTATATATAGAACTTTATAAAAATACAGTTGACTATTTCGATGAAATGTTTAAATTCCCTGAAAGACACAAACTACCAAAGTTCACTGAAGAAAAAAGAGACAACCTCAATATTCCTAAATTTGCTTTCAAAATGAATTTGTAGTTTAAAATTTCCCTTAAGGAAAATTATTGGCCCAGATGTCTTTACTGATGAATTATATACTTGAGGAAGGAATAATGTAAATTCCACACAAATTGTTTTAGAAAACTGGAGGGGAAGGAATAGTTCCTAAATTATTCAATGAGGCTAATATTATACTGGAACCAAGAGCAAAGATGTTACAAGATAAGAAAACTATAGATTAATATCCATCATGAACAAAGATGAAAATATTCTTAGGAAAATTTTAGCCAATTTGATCATACAAATATATAAAAATTAAAATACATTATGGCCAAGTGGTGTTCATTCCTTAACATTTGAAAACTAATGAATGCATTTCAACATATTAATAGACTGTTTTAGTTGGCTTATGCTGCTATAACAAAATACCATAGACTGCGTGGCTTACACAACAGAAATTTATTTCTCACAGTTCAAGAGGATAGGAAGTTCAAGATCAAGGTGCCAGTCAATTCAGTTTCCGGTAAGGACCTTCTTCCTGGGTTGGGGATAATGTCTTCTCTCTGTGTCCTTATGTGGCAAAAAGAGAGAGGTCTGTTATCTGTTATCTCTTCCTCTTATAAGGGCACCAGTCCTACCAAGTTAGGGCCCCACTCTTATGACCTCATTTAACCTTCATGATCTCTTTACAGGCTCTACCTCCAACTACAGTCATGTTGTGATGGGGGAAGGGCTTCAACATATAAATTTTGAGGGGACACAAACATCCAGTTCATAACACAGATGAAAAAGGAAAAAAGTATATGATCATCCCAACTGATGCGGAAAAGCATTTCACAAAATTCAACATCCATTCCTGGTTAAAAAAAGAAAAAAAAATCTCAGCAAAATGATGCAAGGCTGCTTGCATTCCCCCCAAAACTCAAGGATTTTTGCTTTTACCACTCATTTCTATTCAACATTCTACTAGAGGTTCTAACCAGACAATAAGGCAAGAAAAACAAAAGTTATCCAGATTGGAAAGGAAGAATAACTCTCTTTATTCACAGATAAATGATTTACATGATCATCATGTAAAAAAATCTTATGAAATCTACAAAAAAAGATACTGAGAGTAATAAGCGAGCTTAGCAAAATTACAGAACATGAGATTGATATAAAAATCAATGTACTTCTCTATACATTAGGAGATAATAATCAGAAATTGACATTAGATAATACCATTGATAATAGCATCAAAAATATGAATTACTTAGGGATAAATCTGGCAAGATGAAGGAATTACAAAAGGGACAAAGATAAAGAAACTTTTGGGAGAAATGGTTATGTTCATTACCTTTATTGTGATGATATTTTGAGTGCATACGTGTGTTAAAACTTATCACATTGTTCATTTTAACTAATACAGTTTATTGTATGCCAATTGTGCTTCAATATAGGGATTAAAATATACTTTATCTTATTATTAAAGTTTTTAATGTTTATTTATTTCTGAGAGAGAAAGAGAGAGAGAGAGAGAGAGAGAGAGAGGCAGAGAAAGAGGGAGACAGAGAATCCTAGGCAGGCTCTGCACTCTCATCGCAGAGCCTGAACCTGATACAGGGCTCGAACCCACAGACTGTGAGATCCTGACCTGAGCCGAAATTGAGTCTGATGCTCAACTGACTGAGCCACCCAGGTACCCCTAAAATATATTTTAATAAAGCTCTGATACATGTACTTTTGTTCCTTCTGGGTAAAGTAAGTTGTTCTACCTGAATGTTAAATAGGAGGCAGAGTTATATTTTTAACAATTTTTTCACTGAAACGTTAAACTTGATCTATTACTTCATTTTACATCTATCATGACCATTTTGTTGTATGTGCTTCTCCTATTTGAAAAGATGATTTCACTTTCAATTTTGGTTTTAAATAATCTAATATATCAATTGAATAAATATGATACATTTACTCTATGTTATATCACACAATTCTTTTTTTTTGTAATATCACATAATTCTTAAAAAAGAATTAATTAGGGCTATAATTATAGACCTGGAAGAATATCTATACTATAATCTTGCAAAAAAAGAAAATTTGAGGGTGATATAATAGAATCCTATTTTCTATAGCAACAAACAACAAACCCTTATGCATAATAAATTACTGTATATGTGATCATAGAGAAGGGTGTGGAAAGATTCATATCAACTGTCATCATACATTGTTGTTGATGGGAATGAAAAAGTATAATTTTTTCATCATTTCACTGCTTACAATGAATATTGCTTCTATAAGAATAATAAGTTACAAAAGCAAAAAAACAATTTGATAATTTTTCTGTCATGGAACCTATTGATTTTTAGGTAAATCGGCTTGAATTATTACTTAAAAACATTTTAATTATGAATACCATGATTCAATTCAGTACCTAATAACATAAGTTAAAAATATTTTAATGTTTATTTATTATTTTTGAGAGAGAGAGCGAGAGAGAGCAGGGGAAGGGCAGAGAGAGAGAGGGAGACACAGAATTCAAAGCAGACTCCAGGCTCTGAGCTGTCAGGCCAGAGCCTGACACGGGGCTTGAACCCACGAGCTGCAAGATCATGACCTGAGTCAAAGTCAGACGCTTAACCGACTGAGCCACCCAGGCGCCCCACCTAATAACATAAATTTTTTAATATTTATCTTAGTAATATATTCCTCTTGTCCTACCCATACACATAAGCTACAGACATGATTTTAGACATGTTGAATTTCCTCCTAAGCTTATTTTTGAAAATTAAATGAAATATAATCCATACTAAATCCATACTTAGAACGCGGACTGATACTTAGTCAATATATAGTAAGTGTCAGTTATTACTAAATGATACAGCTGTTTTTTGTTTTACAAGACTTAGTATCAAGTTGCTACAGATTATGTTTTCCAAAGATGCCTTAAATAATATTTCCTAATGCATATGCTTTTCTCTATTGCTACATCCAGAAGTAGAGTCTATTTCTCTGTCCCCTTGAATCTGAATTGGCCTTGTAATTGCAGGTTAAAGTGGAAGTAAGATGATGCACCAGTTCTGGGCAGAACGTTAATTAATCTGCAGCTTCCATTTTTTGTCTTTGGAATGCTTGTTTTTGGGACACCTTCTTGGAAATTAGCTGCCATTCTGTGAGAAGCTGAAGGCATGGAGAAGACCACATGAAGACAATCCCATTGACAGCTCCCCCTGCGTTCCCAGTTGGCATCCACCCATCATGGCTAACTGGGTTGAACCTTCAGCTGCCTCTAGACCCAGTTACCAACTGAGTGCAATTACATAAAATACTTCAAGTGAGAATCATTCGCCTGAGCCCAGGTAACCCCTGGAACTATGAGAGATAATGATAAATTGTTTTAAACCATTTAACATCGATCGTAGTAAAATTTTATCACATATTACTAAATATACCTTTGCATTTTTAATACAGTGTACGGTTTTAAAATGCTTAAAATCATGACAGTGAAGCCTGTGAAATATTTATTTAAAAGTTAAATTATTGCAATCTTTAAAGGTGCTGTCTCATGGACCAGTTTTGAACTAACTATTCAACTTGGCCTAGACTGGTGTTATTTTAAATTAGCATAATGTCTGTAAGAGAACAGACCTTTTTCCTTTTACATATGCTCATTTCTCAGTTTACAAATATGTACAACTTTTATCTTTTTAGTACAACTTGTGGATCCATTAGGAATTATGTTACCTTCAAATACACTTTCTGAAAGTCACCAGCTACTAGGAGGTTTTTAATAAAAGTAATTTGAGACTGAGTGTGTTGAAGTCATCCTTCAACTTCTCTTTAATGTAGTTGATTTGTGAATTTATAATTCTTACTTTAAGAAGACAGATTTCGGAGCGCCTGGGTGGCGCAGTCGGTTAAGCGTCCGACTTCAGCCAGGTCACGATCTCTCGGTCCGTGAGTTCGAGCCCCGTGTCAGGCTCTGGGCTGATGGCTCGGAGCCTGGAGCCTGTTTCCGATTCTGTGTCTCCCTCTCTCTGTGCCCCTCCCCCGTTCATGCTCTGTCTCTCTCTGTCCCCAAAATAAAATAAAAAACGTTGAAAAAAAAATTAAAAAAAAAAAGAAGACAGATTTCATTTTATAAATGTGTGCGTATCATAGATCTTGTAGCTCAAAGGGAATATAGTTATTATCTAAGGCTTAAGAAGGTAGCAGAGTGAGGGGCGCCTGGGTGGCGCAGTCGGTTAAGCGTTCGACTTCAGCCAGGTCACGATCTTGCGGTCCGTGAGTTCGAGCCCCGCGGAGTTCGAGCCCCGCGGAGTTCGAGCCCCGCGGAGTTCGAGCCCCGCGGAGTTCGAGCCCCGCGGAGTTCGAGCCCCGCGGAGTTCGAGCCCCGCGGAGTTCGAGCCCCGCGTCAGGCTCTGGGCTGATGGCTCGGAGCCTGGAGCCTGTTTCCGATTCTGTGTCTCCCTCTCTCTCTGCCCCTCGCCCGTTCATACTCTGTCTCTCTCTGTCCCAAAAATAAATACAAAAACGTTGGAAAAAAAAATACAAAAAAAAAAAAAGAAGGTAGCACGAGTGTGTGCAACAGGGCCCTGGACTAGCACTCAGAAAAACTGGCTTCTTTTCCAGTTGAACTAGATTTGGTCATTTCACCTCATTTTCTTCCTTTTTATTCAGATATTGGCTCCTCTTTATCTTTTTTAAAATTTTTCTTTAATTTTTTTTTTCAACGTTTATTTATTTTTGGGACAGAGAGAGACAGAGCATGAACGGGGGAGGGGCAGAGAGAGAGGGAGACAAAGAATCGTCTTTTTAAAATTTTTTAAAATCTTTATTTTTGAGAGAGATAGAGACAGAGTGGGGGAGAGAGAGAGAGAGAGAGAGAGAGAGAGAGAGGAGAAAGAACCCAAAACAGGCTCCAGGCTCTGAGCTGTCAGCACAGAGCCTGACACGGGGCTCAAACTCACGAAAGCAAGTTCATGACCTGAGCCAAAGTCTGATGCTTAACGGACTGAGCCACCCAGGTGCCCCCATTAGCTCTTCTTTAAAGTTCTTTCCAGTGGAATTGGTGGCAAAGTAAGGCATTTTGCCTCCCAGATGTGTCCTCTTTGCCTGCAATGGTCTCTTCTGGCCCAAGATTTTGAGAAGAGGCCAAGCTCTGTTGGAGCGAAATGATCTTTAGCTTGGCTCCCAAAGTGAGCCAGGCACCTTCTGATGCTAATCATATGTGACTTTGAGAGGCTGGTTGTAAAGTTAGAAATGCACAGGCTTAGGAGGACAGTTACTGATTAATTCTTTTTTGTGTGTATATATATGTATATATATACCAATTTATACAATATAATCCAGGATTCTTCCCATATAATTTTCTTGATAATATAGTTACATACAGAAGAATTGACACAGAATAAGAATAAGATGTCTAAAAAAAAAAGATGTTTGCACATTCAATTACTTTGTTTTCTGTAATTGTTGTATGCACAGCCTTTAGTTTTAGCCAACCATGAGAAACAAGGTGAGAATGTCACCCATCCATTCACAGAGTTGTGACAAAAATAGTTCAGGACAATGCTGTCACCCATAGTACATTGTGCTTAGGAGTGAAGAGGTAGGATGGATATAGAAACTGAACTTTAATAGAGTGTTTTGCACAAATCATTTTAATTCAGCTTGCTCTTACTCAATATGTTTACAAGAAAAAATAACATTAAAAAGCAGATCTCACTTATAACTTAAAAAAAGACATTAATAGACAAATCCATAAAGAAAAAAGAAGAAATGAGACATATAGAAAGATGTTCACCTTTTTGAATAATTGAAGAAAAGCCAATGTATCATGAGATATGTATCAAAAGTCTTTAAAATGTTCATATCTTTTTATGCTGTTTGTTGCTTATGTTTTATGACAGATTCTCTTTTTGCATTATTTATGGTGGTAAATAATGGAAACCAATGCCCAAAAGTAGAATAATGATATGTAAACTATAATACATTTGTTCTGTGTAAGCTAAATTCTTTATAAACAATATTTACAAAGGCTGGGACATAACATGGGAAAAGTCTCTTCAAGTCATAGTAAGTATATGAGTAAATGAAAACTTAACACTCAATAACTTCACTGACATTCCAAAAAATACTGGATTATCTATATATTTTTAAATCTTTGAAAAATATCCATAAGCTAGAAAGTAAGTAAAATAAGATCAGGAACCCAGAAAGTAAGCAAAGAATTGAAGCTGGGGTATTTTTAATTTGGTGAACTTGGACTTTAATCTGCATTTGGAGTAGTAATCTTGGACTGTGGCTCTGGGACCAGGAAACAGGGCCTAGGACCTATCTACGATGTGGGATTAAATAGAAAGCATCTCTCATTACGCAGGAACAATATAGGTTGTACCTTCTGTGTGGGGGTGCAAGAAGGACATTTTAGATAACACAAACTGAAAAAGTTTACATCCACCAGAGCCTAACTAAAGGAAATCTGAAAAGTTTTACTCCAGGCATAAAACAAACAAGGAAGATTTGAGATGCAAGAAAAAAAATAAAGGCAGACAAAGTGGTAAATATGAGTAAATCTAAGCCTGTAAAGCCATATTTGTACCAATAAAAAACCTACCGTGTTGAGAAAACACACAAAAAAAGAAAGAAATAAAATGTTTGATAATAGCATATAAATTAGGAGGGGATTAAATGGAATTAAGTATTCTAAGACCCTTTTATTTTTCAGATGGAAAGCAAAGATTGATTAACTTTAAACATTGCTAAAATTTCTAGAATGTGTATGTAATTTTCAAGTTAGTAGTATGATAAAACATTCTGCAATCTAAAATAAGATGAAAAAAGAGAAAAAAAAACAGAAAAGACAGGATACATTTTAAAATTTGGGGGTAGAAAGAAATTCAAGTATATGAACCTGTTAAAAAATCAAAGATAATTAGGCTAGACTATAAACAAAACCAAGTAAAATTGAGATATAGGCTGCTTACAAGATACACACTGAAAGCTAAAAAAAAAAAAAAAAAAAAAAAAAAAAGGCTCAAAAGTGAAACCTATTTCAGGCAAAACCTAATCAAAAGAAACCTGATGTAGCTTTATTATTTTTATCATACAAAACAGATTTTAAGTCAAAAAGCATAAAAATAAATAAAAAGGGTCAACTATTTTCAGATATTTTTATATACCTGTCTCAGTAACTGACAAATATGGCAAAAAAAGTAATATATAGAAGAGTTGACTAACAGATTTACAATAAAATGATCAAAGTGTCTCACAACTGAATCGTCAACTTAAAAAAAATTTTTTTTAACATTTGTTCCTTTTTTGAGAGACAGGGACAGTGTGAGAGGGAGAAGGATAGAGAGAGAGGACAGAGAGGCTGTTAGCACACAGCCTGGTGTGGGTTTTGAACTCATGAACTGTGAGATCATGACCTGAGCCGAAGTCGGATGCTTAAATGACTGAGCCACCCAGGCTCTCCAATCATCAACTTTTTTTTTTTTAATTTTTTTTTTCAACGTTTATTTATTTTTGGGACAGAGAGAGACAGAGCATGAACGGGCGAGGGGCAGAGAGAGAGGGAGACACAGAATCGGAAACAGGCTCCAGGCTCTGAGCCATCAGCCCAGAGCCCGACGCGGGGCTCAAACTCACGGACTGCAAGATCCTGACCTGGCTGAAGTCGGACCCTTAACCGACTGCGCCACCCAGGCGCCCCCAACTTTTTTTTTAAACACACGTGAAACATTTAAAAAACTTACTACATACTAGGCCTTAAAGTAAGTTTGAGAAACTTGCTAAAGATTGGCATTTTGCAGACCATATTCTGGGACCACAATAAAATTAATCTAGGAAATTCTAATTAAAAGATTATCTGAAAAATAAAAAAAAAAATCCTGTAGATAGGAAATGAAGAAACCTATTTCTATTTTATTTATTTATTTATTTATTTATTTATTTATTTATTTATTAATGTATATTTACTTTGGGGGAGGGAGGGGCAGAGAGAGAAGGAGACACAGAATCCGAGGCAGGCTCAAGGCTCTGAGCTGTCAGCTTAGAGCCTGACGTGGGGCTCCAACTCACAAGTCATGAGAGACTGAGCTACCCAGGCGCCCCAAGAAATTCATTTTTAAATAAATCATATGCCAAAGAAGAAATCATAAATAAAATTAGAAAATTTGTAAAACTGAATGATAGTAAAACAAAATGGTAACAAAATCACTGTCTATAAAAACTTACGGGAAATGGCTAAAGCATTATTAAAGGAAAATATATAGCCTAAAGGACTTCTTTAGAAAGACTGGAAGTTATGGAGTTATGCATTTATATCAAGATGAAGTTAGAAAAGAGAGAGCTGGGGCACCTGGGTGGCTTAGTCAGTTAAGCGTCTAACTCTTGATATTGGCTCAGGTCATTATCTCACCGTTCATGAGACCAAGCTCCATGTCTGGTTCTGTGCTGACAACTTGGAACTTGCTTGGGATTCTCTCTCTCCCTCTCTCTCTGCCCCTCCCCAACTTGTGTGCACTCTCTCTCTCTCCAAATAAATAAATAAACATTAAAAAAAAAGAGAGAGCGCTGAGTAAACCCAAGAAAGAAGGAAATGCATAATGAAAGTAATAGTAGAAATTAGTGAAGTACCAAACAAACATTACTTAGAAAGGACCAACAAAGACAAAAATTGGATCTTTGTTAGATCAATACAGTTGATAAACTTATGGCACCAAGATCAGAAAAAAAATGGGCAAAAGGCAAATAAACGATATTAGAGATGGAAAGGGGGACATAACTTCAGTGTGCAGGAATTAAAATAAGAGGATGTTATGAACAATTTTATTCAAATATATTGAAAAATCTTTTTAAATGAACACATTTCCAGGAAAATGACACCTATCAGGTTGACTCAAGGGGATATAGAAAACCTGGTTATCCATGTCCAGTAGAGCTGAGGCTGGTAAACTATGGTACCTGGGCTAAACCTAGCCTGAGGTAAGTTTTGCATAGTCTGTCTGATGGTTTTTACATTTTTAAAGGCTGTAAAAAAGGGGGGGGGGAGGAAAAAGGGGTAAAAAAGAATATGTGAGAGAAGAGGACATGTACAAGAATATTCATAGCAGCATTATTCATAGTGGCCCAAAACAGAAGACCACTTCAATCCCATCAAAAGTAGAATGGATAACATAGATTGTCACAACAGTGACAATGAATTAGTATAACATATACCAACATGGATGAATCTCAAAAACAAAGGTTGTGGGAAAACAGAAGCCACAAAAGAATACAGGAAATATGATTTCATTAAATAGAGTTCAAAATCGAGGCAAAATTGAGCAATATTATGTTTAGTGATACATTACCATGGGGCAAAACTATAAAGAACAGCAAGGAATGAGGAATATCATAGTTGAGGAGAAAGGTGGAGGGACTTCTAACAAATGGTAAGAGTGCAAGATTGTTAGCATGGCATGTTGCCACTTTGATTTTATTTTACTTTATTTAACAAAATTTTTTTAAGTTTATTTATTTATCTTGGGAGAGACAGAGACAGCACCAGTGGGGGAGGGGCAGAGAGAGAGGGCGTGAGAGAGAATTCCAAGCAGGGGATGCAGGGCTGGAACCCACGAAGCTGCGAGATCATGACCCTAGCCGAAACCAAGAAACCAAGAGTGGGTCCCTCAACTGACTGAGCCACCCAGGCGCCCCTTTGCCACTTTGATTTTAAAAACAGAGAAGGCTAGAAAGACTTATACCAAAATATTACCAATTGTATTTGGAGGGTGACTTCAGTCTGATTTCTGTTGATTTGAATGTGAAGTGCAGGAAACCAGCAAGGACAGGATCAGTGACTTTATTTCTTGTTTTAGTCAATTAACCTAATTTTTTTTTTAATTTTTTTTTCAACATTTATTTATTTTTGGGACAGAGAGAGACAGAGCATGAACGGGGGAGGGGCAGAGAGAGAGGGAGACACAGAATCGGAAACAGGTTCCAGGCTCTGAGCCATCAGCCCAGAGCCTGACGCGGGGCTCGAACTCACGGACTGCAAGATCGTGACCTGGCTGAAGTCGGACGCCTAACCGACTGCGCCACCCAGGCGCCCCAATTAACCTAATTTTGATCACAAACATTTCCTCATGCTTTATAATTTTTGATAATCTAGAAAGACTAAGGATGTCTTTCTCTGACTTTATTTATTTATTTATTTATTTATTTGGTATATTTGAACTTAGAGTATGTTGTATTTATATGATAAACTTTAAAAATAAACTATAATTTCCCCTTTTTTTTAAAAGGCAAAACAAGCTATTGAAAAGACTTTCAGGACATCCTGATTTGTTATTATAAGCTAGAAAAAAATCACTTTCTCTGTTGCAAGCATGACAGCAACATCATCCTTTAAATCCCACAGCCTAGCAGGCAGATCTGACTGGGTGTGTGCCCAGGTCAGAGGCCAGCTCAGCATATGGACAAGGCAGGTGAGCACCGGGACAGCTGTTGGCACCTGCACCAGCAGGAAGACCTTGGCTTACATGTGATTTTAATGCCTACGTTTCTGGGAATCCCTACCAGTCTTGTTTTCTGCCAATGGTGCCTCTGTGACAGGGAAATACGATCTGGGAGCCCAGGAAGCCGAGAAGAAATGCAGTCTCTTCGATACTCAGAAGTAGTACACAGGACGTGATGAGAATGGAATGGTGCCTGCTGTCCTGTGTCGTGGGAATCTGCAAATCTTGTGAGTTTCTGAAAATGAACTGGAAGGAGAGATGTCCCTACACACGTGCCTGTAACGAGCTTACTTCTTGTCCTGTCTAAAGAGAAGAATGGATGTGGAAAACTATGTAGATTTTTCACTAGATAGCTGAAATATGTTAATTTTACTCTACATTCTTATTACTCTTCTAATAATGGATTTGTTTCTCATCTATAGTAAACTTGGTCCACAGGATAGAGGAACAATTTGCAAATTTCCTATTTTATAGGGAAAAAAATAAAGATGATGAGTTGATGGTTTTAGTGAATTTAAGTGATTCAAATTTTCAAATAAAAAATAACATGAAGGGGTGTCTGGGTGGCTCAGTCAGTTCAATGTCTGACTTCAGGTCCTGATCTCACGGTTCATTGGTTCGAGCCCCACCTTGGGCTCTGCGCTGACAGCTCAGAGCCTGGAGCCTGCTTCAGATTCTGTCTCTCCCTCTCTCACTGCCCCTGCCCTGCTCACTCTCTCTCTCTTTCTCTCTCCCAAAATAAATAAATAAACAAAAAAATTAAAAACAATAACATGAAATTTTTTTTTTATCTTTTACAACACATTTGATAAACCTATTTGCTTTGCTTTATCTAGTTTGTCTTCCCTGAAATCTGGGTAAAATTTTTAGTTGGGCCAGCTGGTTGTTTGGTAAGCTTGTTAAAGACTTGAGCAGTTACATTTTCCTGACTTATTTGTTCTTACATAAGACAACCAAAGAGACCAGGCCTGCTACTTTTTCCTGGTAGACAGGACAAATGCACTAGAAAGAAGACAGTTTCTCAAATAAACTACTTGCACAAGAAGATTTCTCAAACACATAAACAAAACACAAAACCTGAGCCATAATTTTTGTTGGGGTGCATAAATTTGAAGCTGGGGTGGAAAAAAAATCTCCTGTTTCCCAAGCCAGGTTTTAAAGAAGTTTCTTCTTTTGAGCTGACTTGCTAGTGGTGACCTTTGTTCTCTGAGCCTGTATCACTTAAAGGGACAGAACAAGAACCGTTTTCATGCTCTAAGCCATCTATAGTTGTAAGGTCAGGGATTAGAAATGAAAAAATATGGTAACTACGATGGAGAATATAACAGATGTCTGAATATCCTCAAATTCTCCCCCTTCCTTTCTGCCACGTGGCCTTGGCTAGGTCATCCCGGGGCTTTCTTGTAGAATTGGGACAACAGGTAATTGTCTTAGGTCGCAGATAGAAGTGACCTAGATTTTCTTGATTTAAAATGGATAGAGCCGAAAATTTCTTCAGGATAAAAAAAAAAAAAAAGACTAGATCTGGGAAAGGAGGGAGAAAGAAGAAGTCAACAAGGACTGGTTTTGAGGGGAAATATTTTGGGGAGTTTGGGAGTAGGGGAAGTAGGAGAGTAGGAAGAAAAAGGCTCTTCGTGCTATCTGAAGCATTGGAGAAGGATGGAGTGAGGGGTAATTTAAGTTTTGCCCTCTATTATAAATGTCATGACTATTCGCCATCTTTGAAAGACTGCAGTAAAGGTTTTAATTACTTTTCATCTATGTTTGGAGGGCAGATAGGTGAATCTTCTGAATGGGACACGGTATAGAAACTATCCTTAAAGGGGGTGGGCTGAAGATGCACCTCTGATAATCCCTAAATTTAAGGGCACTGAGGTGAGAGTATGAGTGTAAGAAGGACAGAAAGGTAGAAGACAGAAGGAGCCTTTTGTCTTCGATCTCTCTTTGCACTGTCAGCTATGTCTTTATTATGTCCTCGATTCCTGAGCACAGCAAAAAGGGAAGTAATTATTATGTTTTCTTCTAATTAATGTATGACCGATGAGATGTTTCTAACATCAGAGAAATAGATTCAGCTATGAAGAGCAATAGCATTTTAAGCTGCAGGAAGTGAGAAGCCGACTCAGACTCTTGCCTTCTGTCTTTACCTTCATTTGACTCCGAGGTTGTCTGGGAGTAAAGATGAAAATGGAGAGATCATAATGTCTAGGAGGCTGACCTTACACAGTGAGCCGTGTTCTGGGATGTTGGAATCAAGCATTCCTATTTCACATCCCCTTCCTTAGGATTGCTCTCCTCCTCCCCACTTTTCCCTGGGTCTATCTCTTCATTTCTTTGCTCACATTTTCTGCTGGTGTTTTTATTCTTTGACTTCCGTATCCTTGCACACACATAGTTTCTCTTTTCTCCTTCTTCATCACTTTCTATTGTTCACATTCTCCTGTCCCCTGAAGCCCACCCACACCATTGTTTTTGCCTCCTGCTATTTATCAAGATTGATATTTATCAAGATCTGGTATGTGCTATTTGAAAATGGTGACAACAGAGTGGCTGATTCCATCACTGACCCTTCACTTTATACTTTTGGCACAGCTAAGAATCGACACTCTGCTCCTTACTGAGCTAAGAGCTTACCCATTCAAAGGACAGGACTGAAGGCTCTGAGTGCCTGCCCAATGATTAGCATTCTGAGGAATGCTATTACAGGTGATTTCTCATGATTTGCTCAACAGCTGATTGGACAAAGGACTGATCTGAAGGCACCATCCATAGCATGTCAGTGACCTTGAGTGAGCCTGGCAAGAGAACTCTGTTCAGCAAGAATATTCTTTCTGGATCGTGTCTGAGTAACCCATACAATATCTCTCTCTGGAGAGAGTTTGAATGTAGGTTACCAGGATAGGTAGAAGTAGTTTAGAACACATGTGTACCCAGAAAAGAAAAAGCAGAAGTCATGAGATAGTAGAGGCTATTAGGAAAAGACAGAAAGTCACAGATCAGAGGGAAAAATGCTGTGGAGGCAGAGACAGAGAGAGATGCTAGTAGAGTGACTAGAGATGCTGGAGGAAGGAGCAGGGGAACTCACTTTTGAGAGTCAGCTGCCTCCCTCTCCAGGAGGCCTAGCACTATAGCTGATGAGAGTGAAGCTACCAGAATATGCACGCTTTTCCCTTGCTACTTGAAATAACTTAATGCACATATTACTTAATTTAATCCAACAATTCCAAAAGGTTATTCCCATTTTATTGGTGAGACGGCAATTCAGAAAAATTACATGACTTGATTGTGATCTTGTGAAAACCCCCAAATGCCTCGTTCTAACGAAACGCTTCCTTCTAATGAAGTAGTAAGGTAGAGTTTTTGAAGCCTATGAGCAAGTAGAAAAACATGAGATTTTTTTCTATTGCAAATTCTTTTTTCTGTCCACATTCCAATGTAACTCCAATGCTTTATTCTCTCCTTTCTTCTGTCTGCCACTCCCTCTCTTTTTGTCTCATTAACTTGTACCACATATAGGCTACTTCATCCAGGCACTACTTGATGTCAATATCTAAAAGCTTGCTTTGATAAAACCAAATTGGGATGTTTTATTTTGACACAATTTAGAGAACAAAATAATCTGGAAATGTTCAGTCAGGACCACACCTGGTTTGAGTTAATTAAGAGTGTAGCAGGGATTAATTTGTGACCTGGAAAATTTAATTCCCCAATTAGGAGCTGAGAGCATGATATAGTCTGTGGGGTTCATTTTGGTTTAATATGTTCATATACAATGCTTAAGGCTCTCTGTCTTTTAAACTCAGGGTATTAGAAAACAAAGAAATTATTTGAGAACTCATTGTAGTAGGTATAACAAAGAAGGCCTTATTTAATTACTATTCCCTTCTCAAGATAATGTGGATTTTCTATCATCTATCCATCTATCTATCTATCTATCTAATATCTATCTCCATTCTTCCCTTCCCCTTCCTCATCCTAGGACTAAAGGCCAGTTCTGAATACTAGACAGGGTCTCTTTGTTTTCCTTTGGTCCTCACATGCTTTTCACCGTTGACAGAGAATTTCAGTTTTCCTGTGGGCCATTTTCCTTCCTGATTGGTTTAGTATGATGACTTGCTACCTTGCCTCAAATAAACTGTCTGCTGTTTAAACAACTTGCTGTTGCTTTCTGCTCTGAGCTTTTGGGCTCTGTGTTGCAAGCCCTTTGCTGGGCTTGGGTTTCCCTCATGCTTGTTTTGTGCTGAGCTATGTAACCTAAGTGTACACATTCTCTTTAGCTTCCTGAGCTCAGAAAGAAGGTCTGAGGCCTCCTTGATTTAGTTGCCAGGCACTACCATTTTAGCTCAGACTATTCTGTGGTGTTCTACTGTGAACTGTGTCCAGTGATTCACATGGACTCCCCTTTACCATAAAGGGAGGGGCTGTTCTCCTGTGCCTGAGTTTTGGGTGGGGAGGAAATGCCTCTGGACAGACAGTATTTGAGGAAACACGGGCATCCTTGTCCATAGTCTTTTTCTTTCTCCATGTTTCCACATGTGGCCCATTAAAACCATGCTGAGGCTCATGGCCAGTGCTGTGAACAGCTGGAGAAAAGCTTCATGCCATGTTGTATTTTTCAGTCCTTCATCTCTGTTTATACTGCAAAATGGTCTCATTGATGAGACAGGATTATAGAAGAGTTATTAAAGAAAACAATGAAAATAAACAGATTTGCCCCCAAATTGGGATATAACAGTTGAATCTTACCTAAATTTCCCCCAAAACTGGGTTTTAAAAGGTATCCTTTCATTCTAGATGGTCCTAAGTTATCATCCCTCAAAGATTTCTGAGAAAGAGAAACCATTTTGGGCTGTCTCTTCTGGTGAAGACCTGGTTTAGGTGTAGTGGGGGTAGTTTCTGTTTCAGTCTCAAAGTACTCTGGAGACATCGAGTTCTGGTTTAAATGTTATCTGGAGTAGTGTTTATAAACTCCTGAGCAGGGCCAGCTTCATGGGCATGCAGCCCATGTAGTTACACAGGGCCCATACTTAGAAAGGCCTTGCTCTTGGTCTAACACTCTGCTGTTGCCATCTTGAAATTTCTAATTATTTGTGAACAAGGAGCTTACATTTTCATTTTGCCCTGGGCTCCACAAATTCTGTAGCTGAACCTCCTCCCTAGACCATTTGCCTCAGAATCACCTGGTATATGTATTATAAATCAGATTCCTACTGTATGAGACCCAGTAGGGCTAAGACCTCTGAATCAGCATTTTTAAAAACATCCAATTAATTCTTTCACAAAGTTTGCAAAGCCAAGGAACCACTGGGAGAGAGAGTCAAGACATCAGGTTCTTGGGCAGCTTTGCTTGTTGAAAGATTTAAAACAGAATTCTTGGCTTTTATTTCAATGGGGGTAGGGTGCGGAAAATGCATTCATAATTAAAAATGTTTTATGTAAAATATATTAGGCAGTTTTGTCTTATTTCCAAGTTAATTATTTGGAAATATGCCTAAATTGTGGATTTAAGAATTCTCACTTTCTTTGTTCATTCTGGCATTATTTATTTATGTTTATTTTTATTCATCTCTCATTAAGTCGAGGCAATGCACCCCCTATCTGTTAACTAATTAGACCCACTAAGAGGAGTAATATTGCCCTCATAATTTCAAACATTTCCTCCAATCCCGTCAACACCCTGGCAAATCAGAAAAGATGGAATCCTCATCCATGACTTATAGGTTTTTGAGAAGTGCTAGCTGACAGTCCTGTAGGCATATATATTTAGTTTATATTCCAAACCTCAAGACAGGAAACTGCTTCAGCTTCCCAGACAGTTTTACCAACACATGGTAATCTGGTTGTGGAAGGAAAGGCCCTGGATCGAGGGTGACAGGACTGTTGTC
Organism: Prionailurus bengalensis; assembly: GCF_016509475.1. Classification (NCBI taxonomy): domain Eukaryota; kingdom Metazoa; phylum Chordata; class Mammalia; order Carnivora; family Felidae; genus Prionailurus; species Prionailurus bengalensis. Next base: position 107,699,122 of record NC_057349.1, read on the forward strand.
TTCTTGAGGATCTTGTTGGGACTGGGAACATGAAGATAATTAGTGTTAGTTGTGCTAAGATTGTAGCATTAAATATTTAATCGAGGCTAATTCACCATAGAGCCATTAGAAAGAAACAGCTTTTCATGACTGCACAGAACACAATTTCAGCCAGCACTCCACTGATGAAAAGTCTACCTGACACCTGAAAGCCCCTGGCTCACCTGACTGCAGTGCTTTTTGAGGTCAAGCCTTGAAATTCCACTCGTTCTGACCATATCAAGCTCAAACTATGAATATGAAGCATTTTCCTGATCCATATTCTTAGACACTTGCTGATCAATGGACTGTTTGGCCTGATTCCCTGTGTATTTTAAAAGTAATATTTATTACATTTTTTCCTTCACAGGAAAATAAGAGGATTTCATGGCAGAAAATTTAGAGGAAAAAAAAACCTATGTATTTTTGGACAAATTTTCTGATGCCTTTTGAAATTTAATTTTGGTGAATCCATTTTACTTAATATTTAGAGCGATTGTAATATATAGCATTCATCTTTGATTCAAACATATGAATAAGAATTTTTGGAAGTTAATTACCAAGATGATTAATTTAGACATTTTACCATTACTGATTTTCTCTCATTGTATGAGGTTATTTAAAATTAAAATCTTAAAAAAAATTTTTTTTTAACGTTTATTTATTTTTGAGACAGAGAGAGAGACAGAGTATGAACGGGGGAGGGTCAGAGAGAGAGGGAGACACAGAATCTGAAACAGGCTCCAGGCTCTGAGCCTGGGGCTCGAACTCACTGGCCGTGAGATCATGACCTGAGCTGAAGTTGGACGCTCAACCAACTGAGCCACTCAGGTGCCCCTAAAATTAAAATCTTTTAGGATGGAGTTCATTCTTTTTAAGAATAAATTATTTTAACCCTGAACTTCCTACTGTCTTTTGATAAGTTAAAAACATTTTTTAAAGTTTATTTATTTATTTTGAGAGAGAGAGTATAGGAGGGGCAGACAGAGAGGGAGAGAGAGAATCCCAAGCAGGCTTCGCACCATAAGCACAAAGCCTGATGTGGGCCTTATACTCATGAACCATGAGATCATGACCTGAGCTGAGACTGAGTTGGTCACTTAACCAACTGAGCCACCCAGGCACCCCATTGATAAGTAAGTTTTTAAATGAGTAATGAGAAAATAAGTCATAGCCCTGTAAATTGGACCCCAAAGATAAATGTTATGAATGAGTTTTTGGGAACCTCACGTTTCTGTTTCCCTCCTGATTCATTTGCCTCCAAAGCAGGGTGGTGGGCAGCCTCTCCATCCTGCTGCTCATAACCACCCTTATCCTTAATGCAAGCCTCGTCCAAACCTCTCCCAGAATGGCATTCAGGCATCTGCTCCATCAGGACACGGGCCAGAGAAACAAACTGAACTGTACTAATTATCTTGATTGCTAAAGTGAGTCAAACAACTGGACAAGAGCCTAAAAGATATAAACAAACAAAACTTCACAGATCTCTGAGATGTACTTTTTGTTTTTAATGTTATTGCCCAGTTAAACGGTGAAGATGGTTTATGTATGTGGTTATTCACAATTCTGTTTGGGCCCTTTCTCTATAAAAGATCTGTCTGATTATTAAAGAATAAATACAAAGTTCTATTATAGACTACAGATTTTATGTAGTCTACAGTTATTTGGTTAAAAAAAGGTAAACACTAGCATGATCTGGGAGAGAGATTTGTGTACGCAGGATCATTGTAGTATTATTTACAATAGCCAAGAGGTAGAAGCAACCCAAACGTCCACCAAGGGATGAAAGATAAAGAGAACATGGTACATGCATTAAATCTAGTACGAGTAAGTCTTAAAAAAGACAGAAGTCAGGTCTCATGTTATATAATGGTTGAACATGAAGGACAGTATGCTAAGTGAAATAAGCCAGTGACAAAAAGACAGATAATGTATGATTCCCATCTACATGAGATATCTAGTCAAACTCATAGAAACGGAGTGGAGTTGTGGTTGCCAGTAGCTGGGATGAGGGAGAGGTGCATGAAAGAGGTATTCAATGGGTAGAGTTTCAGTTTGCAAAAAGAAAAAGTCCTAGAGATCTGTTGCCCAATAATGTGAACACACTTAACACTGCTGAACTGTACACTTAAAAATGGTCAAAATGGTAAAATTTTAATGTTTTTTTAATCACAATTAAATTTTAAAATCTTAAAGTAAAAACTATAGAATGGCTGATTAGCTCAATTAGTTAGAGCAGGCAATAAAGTTAACCCTGGCCTTAAACTTAATTTTAATCCCAAACTTAGCAGTTATTGTCTTTCTCTGAGCCAGTTAGCTTTCCTTCTGTTATATGTTTTTTTTAATTTTTAAAATTTTTATTTATTATTTAAAAAAAATTTTTTTTAATTCACACCCAAATTAGTTAGCATATAGTGCAGCAATGATTTCAGGAGTAGATTCCTTAATGCCCCTTATCCATTTAGCCCATACCCCTCCCACAACCCTTCTAGTAACCCTCAGTTTGTTCTCCATATTTAAGAGTCTCTTATGTTTTGTCCCCCTCCCTGTTTTTATATTATTTTTGTTTCCCTTCCCTTATGTACATCTATTTTGTCTATTATATGTTTTAATACTACATGGGTTAGCTTGGACACCTATTTTCTGGATGTTTGCCCAATGTTTCAAGGCATTGCTATCACGCTGAATATTTAAATGGTGTACCTTTATGACAACTTTATAAACCTAAAGGATAGGTCATTTGTGCCAAAAGCACAACTATTTAATTTTCTTAAGTTTAAAGGTTGAGAAGAGAAAACACACAACAAAACTCCCCATTCTCCTTTCATTTCTGCTTTCAAAAATTTCAAGTAATTGTTCTGACATTTAAAAAAGTATCTTGACATTTATAAATAATAAAAGCTAGGGAATTAAAAAGGTGGGGAGCCCGGGTGGCTAGTCAGTTGAGCATTGAGCATCTCACTCTTGGTTTCAGCTCAGGTCATGATCTCGTGAGCTCTGTGATGAATGCACAGCCTGGTTAGGATTCTCTCTCTCTCTCTCTCTCTCTCTTCCCTGCTCCCACACCCTCTCTCTCTCTCTAAATAAATAAACATTTTTAAAAAGAGGAATTTTAGTTGAAATTAACCATTTTGCTTAAACTATGCATTAGTATTTATTAGGTAAAGTTAATCAACAGATTGCCCATGTTAAATTACAAATTCTATTCTATCACCAGACATTGAATTATAATTAGGGGATTGTTTGTGTAGGGCTTTCTGTTCACCAATGTAGTGCAATTCTTGTCAACACTAGAAAGAGGCATGGGGTTAGATGTTTAAAATTTTTTTGCCAATGACTAATCCTTGACTGTTGTAAAATGAAAATGGTTTGAATTCAAGTTAATATAGTCCAGTTACAGAAGTGCTTCGGAAGGGTATCACCGAATTCAATCTATCTAACAGCAAGCTTACTTGGCACACACATATCACTTTGTATCAGTATTACTCCGATTGAGTGATCTTTTGTCATTTTCAGTAGCCATTTGTCTTTTATAGGAATGAAACAGATTTTAAAAAATGTATTGAATCAATTTATTACTTAGAGAAATGTCCAGCTCAATCTTTGTAGGTGATACTAATTTACAGTTCATTGCATTTACATTCCCAATGAATTATTGGGAGACTTCCACCAAAGTTTTTGCTCAGATTTAGATCATTACTTTTGGCTTAAGAATGTGAGTCTGTAGGAATTCAACTATTAACCACATATGAAATACAGGTTGTTGTTGTTTTCTTTCCTTGAAATCTCACTCATGTAGCATATTTCAATTACCTCAGTTATATATCACTGAACTGCAATTCAAGCTAAACTAGTGCTGTGTCTAAATCACTGTGTCATTTATTGTATTCTTCCCTTTCAGATAATCAAAATGCAATGAAAGTGGAATTAAAACAAAATGACAGGATAAGAAAAAAATTACAAGTAGAAGTGTATTATAATGTAGCTCTGTGTTAAGGATTTAGGTATACTGTGATTACACTGTATTCCCTTCCTGAAAAAAATGAATTTACAGTTTTCCTATTACCATAGACTTAGACCTGTCTCCCACCACTACCGTTACAAAAGAATTCCACTGTCTTGGAAAAGAATGGAATTTACAGTAAATGTAAACACAAGGTAAATATATTAGGACAAGATTTTTAAAAAATATTTGTTCCAATAGCGTTGCAATTTGCCTAATAGAAAGCATATTGCTGAATGTGTAGAATATTCTTACAGTGGTGGTGCCACTTACTGGCAGGGAATAAGGACCCAAATGGAATTCAGAAATAAGAGTTAGGGAGTGAAAATATTCACAAGAATATTTTTTTAACTCATTTTGACAAATGTTTTTATTTGTCAAATTGTTGTTTTTGTTGTTTTCCCAGCAAGCTATTTACAACAAGCAAACAAGCACATCCATAATATGTTCAGCTATTTCAGACCTTTAACATTCTTACCTGGACCAGATTCCATGGCTTCCCCATTGCTCCTAGCAGGTGATTTTCTTACCTCCTGAATCACAGAGCATCTATCTGAAGGCAACTTCCTCAACTTCCCATTTCTTTCTTCACCCCCTTCTACTAACATAGCTCTGTCTAGACCAGGATATAATTTATTCCCTCCACTTTAGAGGAATTGATTTTAAAAATTTTGCCACAAATTTATTCTCCATTTGTTCTGTTGGTCCTATTCCTCTTTGCACTGCTGATTCTCTCTTCTCTCCTGTGTTTTGTCTTCTAAAGATCCCCTCCTCAGTCTATAAAGACACTAAAGTCTGTATCACATAAAAACAAAGGGAAAAATTCACCCCCCTTCAGGTCCCCCATTACCTCTACAGCGCCCTCTATCTACTAGCTTATTTTTCTAATTCATTTATAACTGAAAATTTCCCAAGAAGATAACACTGGTTTCCAATTCTTTTTTTTTTTTTTTGTACCTAAATCCATTGCAGATTCCACTCCCATTATTTAACTAAAAATTTTATTTACAAGTCATCAGGGTCCTCACTGCTAAATTTGAGACATTTCTATCTTTTTCTTACTGCATCACTCTTCAATGTTTAGCATTATTGTCCATTTTGTCTATGAAACGTTTTCACCTTGTTTTCCATTATAATAAGCTTTCATGGTTTTCAGGATATCTTTTTGGCACCTTTCTTTGTTTATCTTTCCCCTAAACACTGGTATTTCCTCATAGTCTATGCACAGACCTCTTTGCTTCTGAATCTACACATGTTCTATGAAAAGCCTTCTCTACTTTGCTGGCTTTAGCTGTGTCCTACATGCTGATGAATCTCAGACACATCACATCTTAGATTTCTCTTCTGGATTTTTGTCCTTGATCATGTCACAGGCACCTCGAACATAATGTGGTCAAAAGTGGAGTCTCCTCACTGAATCTGGTTCCCTTCTGTGTGTTTTCTTGTTTACTGGACCAGCAGATATCTAGTTACCCAAGATAAACTGGGACCCTCTATGTTTTCCCTTCTCCTTTCAAGTCATGGCCAGTTAGTGGAAGAGCCTTGTTAAACTTATGCTTTTAATATCTTCTGAATTCACCCCCCTCTCTGCTCACTGGTTGAATTTTGCTCACTGGTTGAATTTTTCTCACTGGTTGAATTTTGACCATTTTCATCCTTAGGTAGAGACAGTCACCCTACTAATCTTTCTAAATCCAGTCCTGATGTCATAAAATCCATTCTTTATCTTAAAAAATAACCATTTTTCTAACATATGAATCAGATCTTGTCATTCTCACTTTAACACTTTTAATAGTTCTTTAATGCCTTTAGAAAAAAAATCCTGACTGATTAGTACAGTAAAGAAATTCCTTTATTTGGATCCTAACTGACTCTCCAAATCCACCTCTTAACACACTCTGCCATTTATTTCTTGCATGCTTCACTCATATCATGGTAAGTCTCCTGTTTGTGGAATGGCCAAGTGTCTTCCCACCTTTGTATCTTTGTGAATCCTTTTACTGCTGTTTGGTACATCTTTCCTGTCCCTTTTACACCCATGTATCCTTCAAAACCCAGCCTGATCATCGATTCCTCAGAGAAATTTTCCAGCAGTTTAGTTGTCTGTCTTGTGAGCTCATATTAAGTCCTGTGCTTAGCTCATAGCACTTTTTCATTTATATTGAAATTATTTTCCTCTTCAAACTCCTAGAGGTCAGGGACCTATATCTCTGATATCTCAGTGGCTGGAAACACAGTAAGTGATAGAGTTGGTGCTCAATAAATGGAAAAAGAATGAATGAAGATAGAAAGAAAATCAGCTGTTTTGTTAGAGCCAAATAAAGAACTCAGATCCTGGTCTAGTTTATATTGAGATTTGAGAGAGCCACTCAATTTTATTATCTAGGAGATAGAATCTACTGTGATGATGATTTCCAGTTTTCCTTCTGAAAGGTTTTGACAATAGAATTTCCTAAGTATAGAATTTTGGAACCAGAATGTGCCTTAAAAATTCAGGTGGTGTCTACTAGCCACACATATTTTAGATCTTATAACGTCCAATAAATATACGAGTATATAAGCATTGTTAAAAGACAAAATGCAAAATCCTCTGACAATTACTCTTGAAACCATTCTTGCTTATTAAAGCATGTTCAGTGTTGTGAAGTACGTAAAAGCAAGCAAGACAATCTTTTAACTATATAGTTTCAAAATCCAAAGGAAGAAAATTCTCCCTTTTTACTTTCAGTTTTCTGAAATTCCTTAAGTTTATCAACCACAGACAAGTTTCCACTGCCATTGTAATGTCTCTACCTTGACAAATGTAATGGTTAAAAAGGAAACAAAATAAGTCACTCAAATGTTTGGTCTACTTAACTTGAGACAATGGGTTTGATGTTTGCCTGTGTTACCTGGAATCATGAGTAAATCAGCCAGTAATTTTGATACCCTATCATTTTTAGGGGATAAAAACATGTTGTTAGGTGTTGCAGTTGTATGCACTCATGTGTTTATTCTTTGGACATTATTGCATCTCTGTGGAATGGTTAAAAAATTCTTATAATTCAAAGTAAATCTGAAAAATACTTTAATAAACTGATAGGCCTAATGATTCTTTGATCTAAAAAGTCAAAAGTAAACAACTAACGAAAAGATAAGCAACTACCACAAAACCCACAAATCCTTCTGAAATCCACCACCCAAACATTTCTCTTGCCTTTGAGAATTTCCATCAATAACCATATCCTACCTGCTTATGTAGGACTCTAGTCTCTTATATATTCCCTTTCCCAGGGTAGCACTAGGTGTTATATGCAAGTGATGAATCACTAAATTCTATTCCTGAAACCAATATTCCACCACATGTTAAGTAACTAGAATTTAAATAAAAACTTAAAAAAATAAATTCCATTTCCCCAAGAATTTCTGGAAGTCCTGACCTATATACACACATACTCATCAGTTACTGAGTAGCCCCACCTTCACTCTTCTACCTTCCAAAGTTTGTCTTCTTTAAGCCAGTTTGAGGAGACATCCTTTCTTTATTTTGATGTAATATTCTGTTAGAAAGTTGCCAATTACCACTGCCTGTGTCCAGTGTTTAATGAGGCTTTTAAGGCAACCAACTCTTAGACCATGGGAGATGGGGGTAGAAAAAAAATCCATCTTGCCTGTCATCCTTGTTATATGGGTTATCACTCAAAATGCAAGTCTCTCCAAGTATCACTAAACTCTTGTACAGAGGACCTACATCCTACTTGGGGGTTGGGTTATATGGGTTATATAGGTAGTGTTTAAGGCAAAATCAGGATTACTCTTGAAAATCCTTTAAATTACCCACACAGGATAGTGCATTTGGTTTTGAGGATATAGTTCTATACAGCAATTCTTTGAGAACCACTGAGGTAAACAAAAGGAAGGAACAAAGGGGAAATACATAGGTCTTGTCTCCTTCATGGTAATCATTATATCCTTGGTGGTAAACAGGTGGAGGTTTCTGAAGTGTGCCAGTTTATCTGCTGACTAATCTGCAATGTTTCAATATTAAACCTTTACAGTCTTCACACACATACTGTTTGATTTGTGGTGGTATAAGGATTAAGAGAGATAATATACATGAATGTACCTAGCTCAGGTTCTGGCATACAGTACATGCTCAAAAAAATGTTTGTTGGATTCAAGGCTAAATTTTGTTTGATCAGATTAATGTATACACTCTTCTTTGGAAACAGGCCACCTGTTTCCTGTTTTTCCTAGTTGCTTTTCCTCTCTGAACAGGTGTCACTTTCATGGGTATTGGTCTTATGACCCTTAAGTGGAATCACAACTTCCTCAAGGATTAAGATCTAGGCAGCCTGAGATAAGTGTGTGCGTATGATGAGTCCCCACCGAATTCTTAGCTCCACCACCCTCCTCTGTGTTTTTCTCTTCCCAGCTCAGCTCAACCCATCTTGTTACCCCCACCCTTGCTCCCTGCTTTAAAACTCCTCTTTTATGAATAGCAAACTCTTCAATATTTGTAGTTTTTTCTCTCTTTTTTTCCAGTTCCTTTCCTTGCCTGACTCCCAGCTGGGCACTCTGAGCCAGGACTTTTATTGTATTGGACCGGATTGTATTGTGTTTTCTAAATTGGAGTACAATTAACATATGATGATATATTAGTTTTAGGTGTGCAACATATTGATTCAACAATTCTGTACATCACTTACAGAGAATTTCCAACTTTGATGTTGTGTTTTGTTTGTTTGCCTCATGCTCTGTGTTCTTCAAGGCCAGAAGTTGGGCCAGTGTCCTTTTTGCTTCTGAATGTTGCTCGTAGACCTCCTTCTCATTAAAACCCTACTCTTTTGAGGCTAACCTTTTTCCTCCTATCTAACCCTCTCGGTTAACATTTACTGAACATTTCCACTGAGCCAGGGAGTGTGCTAATCATTTGCCTAGGTCATTTCACTGAAAACTCACAATAATACCATTTAGGTAGAATCTATCATTATCAAACCATCATGAGGTTTATAGAGGCCAAGGAACTTGTTCTCATTTTATGATACGAGAATGCCTAACTCATTGGGTTGCTGTGAGGTATCTCTATTTGTAAGGTGCTCAGTAAATACCTTGCAAGTGCTTTCTGTTATTTTGTTGCCCGAGGGAACTCTGTGAGAAAGTGAGGGAACTGGAATTCAGACCCTGGCAGTCTGACTCTGGAACACACATCAGTGATCATTATGCATGGCAAGGTGACATTCTACTGACCATTCCTCATTTGATAGTTATATCCTTGGGACACAGCCTTTAAAGCCAGTTCTGCTTCAGTTGTCCTAGGCTTTTTCATAGTGCAAGGGCTGGCTCACTCCACCCTTGCTCCTATTTCCTTTGTCTCCTCTGCTGCAGCTCGTAGCAGGGAATCAGATCCAGAACACATTTAGAATCTGTCTTTACCAAGAAGAGAGGCATTTCCTTTTTATTAAGAGGGAAAAAAAGGGGCTAAATGCAGAGGTGGTTTTATGGGTCTGACAATGGGAAGTTGAAGGAGTTTCCATCTTGTTATCTCTATTTTCTTAACAAAGTAGGAAATGAGGTCATCAGTGAGAGTGAATGTGGAAATCTGCACTGATGACACTTTGCTCTGTCATTCTGCCCCAAAGTACCCCAGTGTCACAGGGACATTCCTAGTTTTCACCATCAGTATGCTTCACCAAGTCACCACAATAGCTTAGTGGCTAGATGCAAGAACTCAAGTCTGAAGATAACTTTGACTCAAATAGTCAGGATTTCAGAAGACTACAAACAAGATCTCTAGCATCTAATTCTTCACATTACCTCAGCCACCCACTGCCACAACACATCCTGCAACTCACTTCTTCTGAAATCACTACTAGTGTATTTCACTATCTCGCCACCACCCCACACACAGTGAATCTTCACTGAGACACCTACCCCATAAATGCTACCACACTTCTATTATCCATCAACGATCCTTCACTTCTTCTTTTGCCCAGTTTAGTTTTCATGGCTCAAATCATAACCATGTCCTTGGGGAGACGCTCAACTCCTTATTTACCTCTCTGCCTCTCGCACTCACTTGGCAGAACTTAGGCACTTGTTGAGCACGATTATTTTCCTTCTTTGTTCCTACATCTGAGCAATTGCGTATGACTAGAGAAAAATAAATAACTAGGCTGCCTGATTTTGACATTAAATGAATTCATCATCATATCTAAGTGCACTGCACGATGGTGTAGTGTTTCCCTAGTAAACTGAACCACCGTCGAGGTAAGTATTATACACTTTCCCCCCCTTCACTTCTTGCACACCTCCTCTCACTCTCACTGATGACCTTATTTCTTACTTCATTAAGAAAACAGAGATAACAAGATGGAAACTCCTTCAACTTCCTATTGTCAGACCCATAAAACCACCCCTGCATTAGTCCTTTTCTTCCCCCTCCCTATTAATACAAAGGAAATGTCACCTTTATTGTTAGAGGCCAGCCAGATCCGATTTCCTACTCCTCCTGCTCTTTTCTGCATGTCGAAAGCCCTCTCAGCAATGTTCCAGGATGAAACCCTCCTACAGCTGCACACACCCTTCCAATTCCTGGAAACTTAGATCTGAAGTGGACTGCTGTCTGCAATCTTTATCTCTGCTTCCCTATCTCACATTCACTGTATCCTCACCTTATCAGCCTGCTCCCACCTGGCACTTACACCACTTCTCTGAAACTTTTTCTAAGGTCACCAATGAGTTCCATGCTGTCAAACCCAATGAATGCTATCCATTCTTTAGTTTACTCACTCACAGGATGGCTTTTTTTTTTTTCATTCAAATTGCATCTTTTTAGAGAGATCTGCTCTGATGACTCAAGCTGAAATAGTTCCTCCCTTCCCCCATAATGGTGCCATGACATCACTCTGCTTTATTGTCTTCATAGCATTTATTATCTGAATTTATAGTGTTCATTTATTTGTTCACTTGTTGACTGTGCATCTCATGTCCTCACCTAGAACAGTGCCTGGCACATCACAGATGCTCAATGAGTATTTGTTGAGTGATCGACACAATGCTGTATTTAGAATCTTCTCTGCCCTCCAACAACTAAGCTATTATTAACTGGATGAAGTTTGTCTGCCTAACTCTCTCTAATATTGGTGTAACCATCTAGTCCCTCAAAAGAGTTCCTGGTGGGTTCCTTCCTTCTTGGACAGGTCTGAATCCATGTAGGACCAGCTTTATTTTGGGCATGTGTTTCCCATCTTTCTCCTCCTCTTTTTCTTCCCACCCATCTGTACCATTCTGGCCACACATTTCTAGTCTCTTCTTTTCTTTTTCAATAGGATCCCCAGTTTTAGAAACTTATTCTTCCCAAAATAACTTCACAACACAGGTGGCTGTGTTGGTGGTGATTGGTGGGCATCTCTGAGCCAGTTTGGGAGTGTCACAGCCCTATACTTGCTCTATAAATCTGGAAAACTTCCCTGTTTGGGGCCAGCTGGCTAAGTTCCAGATCTTGTCTCTAGTCTTCTGAAATCCTAAGTGTCTGGGTCAAAGTTAGTTGCAGACTTGAGTTTTTTTCATCCAGCTACTAAGCTATTGTGATCACCTGGTAGAGCACATTGATAGTGAAAACTAGAAGCAATGTCTAACCTAGAGGTTTTTGTAGGGTGAGTTTGCCCAGTCCTACAGTGCAAAAAAGAATACGAAATTTAAAAAGTCACCACCTTCCAGGCACACAATGTTATTCTCCATTCTCCTATTGTTAAACAAACATGAAAGCAAAACAACACCCAAAAGGGTATTACTGAGAAACATTTTGAATTCTAATTTTAAAAGTTTTCTTCAAGTGGTCATAAATTCCTTTGAATCATAATTTAATGATGATAAAAATATTGTCATATACACACAGGTATAATCATCTCCCTGATACCTGGACTCAGCATAGATGCATTTTAGAAACCTAAGGACCACGAGGCCAATTAAGTGTCATTGGCTATTCAACTTCAGCTCCTACTTTGATCATACCCAATAAAGGATCCATATCCAAGGTAATAATTTAATTTACCACCCTAACTGGAATACTATTGATAATTATTCTGGAATAACAGGAACAAATCAGGGCTGTCCTGAGAAAATGGGAACAGATAGTCATTCCAACCATAAGCTCTTATGATGACTGTAGACCAGTCCAGTCTCCTGCAAGCCAAATGGAGGCTCTGTCTGCAGCTGCAACTCATTGCTGCCCTTGGTCCACAGGTTTAAAGGTGTACAGGCACTGTTAGTCATGAACTAGGGACTTACTTAGCTGTTACAAATGCATTTAAATAATCTCCTAAGTTTGTGATCACACTGACAATATCCTTTTTGGTGTTTCTTACGCTACCTCTCAAAAAATAAAGCAGGCCCTCAATACACGCCTTTGAGAAAGAAGGAACTGAGAGAGAGGCTTCTATGAACTAACTTCCCTTTCCCCAGCCCAACCACTGTTTAATTCAACACATAGTCTGCTATGGTAAATAAAATTGAGTCATTTTCAGACAGCATCTTACCCTCAATGCATTTGCAATTTCTAACAGAAGCAAAATGTGTGTGTGACGGATACACACATACATACATACATACATCTCTATCTCTATCTCTATCCCTATATATATGAAACACATGAAAAAAAACCATGAATTTCTTAGAGAAAGGTTATTATATACATGCCAAAACCAAACCAATAATTTGTTAATGTTTATATTCCAATAAAATTTTTAAAAGGTGGGGACACTGAAACACTCTCCCTCCTTCAGAGTGACTCCTGTCAGCTGATCCTGGTTATTCTCCTGTAACTGAAGCCCTAAGGCTGGCCCTGAGCAAGGGCACCAGCACTGTTCTCCATACTGGCTTTATGTTGTGAGCAGTCAACCATGAGAAAAAGCTATGAATACTGAGACTATAAGACATGTTTGGAATTAAAGAAACTCTTTTCCTTGGCGGCTCACAGAATTTATCTCATTTCACATATGCCTTCTATGTGTATGAAGTTCCAGACTCCATAGATGGGCTTTTCTTTGAAAGTCATCAACACCCACCTCCCTTTGAGTGTCAGCCTCGTGCTGAGCTGAGCTTGAACATGTCCAGACAACAAACTCATTGCCTCCCATTGGACAGTTCTGTTAAAAGGTATCTTCCTTTCATTGAATCTGTCATCCCAAGTGACCAACTGTTATTGTTTGCCCACAAATGTCTTGGTTTTAACTGAAAATTCTGCATCCTGGAGGACCCCTCTGTCCTGGGCAAACAGAGACAGTTGGTCACTCCATCTTCAGTTGCCATATGTTGGCCCTCTGCTCCATCTTTGGCTGTGCAAAAAAGTGCTATTATTTCCTTCAGATGATGTCCATTCCGACACATTTCAGGTATATTTCTCTTGTTCCAAAAATCTCAGCTGGCATAGCTCTAGATACTGCATTTTCCACATGGTCTCCTCAGAATGTATGGTCCTCTGTTGAGGGAGGAACTTCCCATTTCTATCCATGTGTTTCATAGAGGAGATGAATTTTACTTCTCTCTCCATGCAGGGGAAGGGTGGGTGGGGAGAAGGTAAGTAGGAACACTTTTGTTGTTTCTCTACCCACTTTTCCTCCTATTCCACTGAGAGGAAGAGTCACAGCTCATCTGATTGTTGAGAACCATAACTTTTGGGACAAGGTTCTCAAAATGGCCAGGATTCCTTTACCTCATAGGTGATAAACAGGTTCTGTCTCTTTCACTGCCAGTCTCAGACTCACAGATCACAGAAGACCTGACTTTCCCCTTCTTGCTTCCAGGCAGTGAGCACACTGAAGCAGAAACCAACCCTGTCTTGTAGAGGCAGCTAAAAATTCCTTGATATTGCTTTAATTTCTAATTTCCCTGCTTTCTGGGTGAGTAGGTCAGGTCACCCATGCCCTGTAAAACATGGCTGTTTTTAATTTAGAGTAAGTGAGAGTGAGGAGGCCTCACCACTTTCTCCTATTTTTCTAAAGAGCCCAATACTTGTTATAACAATTAATTAGTCTAATTCTTTGGTTTTTCCTTTGGCTTAATTCCTCACATCTTGTCTTCATCCTTTGCAACAGTGATGAAAAAGAGGAGCAAATCCTTGAACTTAAAGCCCCATTAAGCTAGAATTTATGGCACAGTGCCCAGAAATGAGTATAATAAACTACATGTGAGAACTTTTCTATTCTAGGCATAACACTTCCTTAATCCAGCCTATGATCGCAACAGTTATTTTATTGACTTCATTCTAGATTCCTAGTTTTCTTAATGATGACTGAAATCCCTGATAAGGAACATGTTTGTCCTCAAACTTCTGTACTGGCTGTTTGTACCAAAGTCCAAAGGTTTGACAACCTCTATACCTACCATTCACTTTGAACTCACTGCTCTGGGCCTCTTGTTCCCCAGGGCTCTAAAGCAAGTGCTGTCATTAAGGTTATTGATGATTTTCTAATAGACAATGATCTTTGTCTCTGACCTGCCTTATCACTATTCATTTACCCTGGGTGACTTCCTTCAACCCACTGGCCTTTATCTGTCACCTAGATGTTGATGATTCCCAAACCTATACCCACAGCCCAGACCTCTCTCCCAAACTCCATATTCATGTAACCCAGTTGCTTATAAGACAGCTTTACCTGGATGTCATTTCTGCACTTCAAATTCAACATACCAGTAGCCAGACTATTATCTTGGTGTAAGATTCTCAGTTTACTCCAGTATTCCCCATGTCAGAGACTGGCACAACTATTCGCATAACCTCCCAAGCCAGAAACCTGAATACTGGTCTTAATTCCACTCTTTCTACGTTTTTATTTTCAATTTATGCTGTTAATCCTACTTCCCAAATACTGTTGTACATCCCTCTCTTGCTCTCTGGTCTTATCGTCACTAGCTTTCTTGTTGGAATTCCTTTAATACCTTCAGAATTACCCTCTCTGCCTCTGGTCTTACCTGCCCTAATTCTCCACGCTGTTGCCAGAGTAACCTTTCTACAAGGCAAATCGTATCAAGTCATGTGCCTGCTTTTAAAATCCTTGAATTCATTCCCATATACTTCAGAATAAGGATCAAACTGTAAAAACAGTTTAACACAGAATGTCCTTCATGGTTTGTCTCCTGACCATACATTAGCCTCATTTCATGCTACCCTCCCCACCTCTGGCCCTCATTCCTGCTCAGCAACATGCAAGTTCTTGAGTACATTATGCTGCCCCACGCTGCAGAGCTGTTTCCACACACTACTCCCTCTACCTGGAATGCCATTCCTCCCCTTCCTCCATCAAGCCCCAGCCTACTTGTCCTTCAGGATCATATCAAGGGTCATACTCTCTAGAAATCTTTCTTGACCCCATTTTCCTCCATTGTCAGCCAGTTTCATTTTTGATGCTCCTGTTGTGATCTAACTAAAACTCACGCCTCGATGAATGGTCATTTCAATATTCCACTGAAATGGCTCAGAAGAAGATATATGGGTGGAACGTACAATTTTCTATAGAAAGTTCCTCTATATACACCATTCTATCTGAACCATTAACAAAAACAAATGAATGATCAATTCCCCAAAGCTCTACACTATAGAATGCGGTGGGTATAATATATCCTGGAATATTATCAAAGGAGGAGCTGCAAATAGCCTGTCACAATCAGAGAGAGCTCTTAGTAGTTTGCTCAAGAAACATTTGGTTTGGCAAAACCGAGCAAGAGAGATTCCCAGTGAAACTGCCAAGGTCCTAAGTAACCACATGAATTATTTGTTTCATGGAATTATTGAATATAAACTAATTGAACCAGGGAGTAGCTGCCAAAAATAGTGATTTTTACCTTCAGAATTATTGGTCATAACCCATCCTTTCTAACAATCATTAGACAGCTGAACCAATTAATTGTCTATTGCTGCTATTAGTTCATGACAATAAAACTATGTCATTAGCATATAGGAGGGATATTTTTCTCTCTGTAGTGAAGAATGTGCTTCAGATCATCCTAAATAGGTTTTATTTTATTAAAGTATAAGTTTAAAAGAAATTTGGATTATGATTTGGTCATATAGGAAGTTTTCTACAGACCCCAAGTCTCATGGTGGTGGTAAAAAGAAGATTTACCAGCTTGGGGATATACAGCTTAACCTGTAACTGCTTTTGTTCTGCAGAATTAAAGGCCAAAGACAGTCAACAATCTTTCATTTGTACCGGAATGACTGCTCACGTGGCCAGTAGTGCATTGTACTTTTGTCTTGACAAATGTTTTCACAAGATGATTAGAGCTTAATGGGTTCTACAGGAGAGAGGGGATGCTGTAGACCATCAGCTCTGCTTATGCTCTTGTAGCCTAAAAGTTAGAATAGCCATAAGAGTTATATGGAGGGTTTAATAACAAATGTGGCTGTAGCTGTGGAGAAGTAAAGAATTTTTTCTTTTCCCAAGTGAGATGGTAATATCTCACACCTAGCTAGCTAATATCATGCCTAAAATTAATAAAGCCCAATACACAAGTTTGCAAGAATTGGAAACCATCAGTGAGAACACACAAATCCATTTCTTAAACATGGATTATAAAACAGAGAAAAATAATTCTCCTGGGTGTTCAATGGGAGCTAGACTTCTGCAGGCTTTATCAGATCTACACCACAGATGAATTCGTCCCCAAATTACATCTAAATGTTTAATGTCTAATTAAATTAATAGATGTCGAAAAAGTTGTGTCAGAGAATAATTACAGGGGCACCTGGGTGGCTCAGTCAGTTGGCCGTCCGGCTTCAGCTGAGGTCATGATCTTAAAGTCCGTGAGTTCAAGCCCTGCGTCGGGCTCTGTGCCAACAGCTCGGAGCCTAAAGCCTGCATCAGATTGTGTCTCCCTCTCTCTCTGCCCCTTCCCCACTTGCACTCTCTCTCTCTCTCAAAATAAAATAAAAGCATAAAAAATTTTTAAAAAAGAGTAATTACAAAAACTCTTACCAAAGAAAATTTAATGAGAGCATAAAATGTTTAAGTGAAAAGTTTAACAGAAGTCTATATAGTATGATCTTAATAAAAAAAAATTCATAGATGTACCTATAAAAACACTGGAGGAATATTCACAAAAATTTTTGTTTATTTTGAAGAAATTAAAGTGAGGGAAAATGTTTAAAACCATCTTACTACCTTTCAAAACCCATCCTAAGGAGTATGGTAAGCAATTTATGAGCGAACTATGCTATAGAACTCCAAGGATGAGTATATGCATGGCATTTCCTCAAGTCTTCTCAGGTGCAATATCAGTTTCTGTTTCTGACTATTTTTAATGAGGAGTTCTCTGTGAGTTGGAACAGCTGATCCTAGAAGAATGGCAGAGGGGAGACAGCTCCCCTCCGCCACACTGATCCTGGTAGAGCGTGGTACACTGTGGATAATCAGCCTGCACAGAGCAGTTTTCAACTGTACTGTGATTGTTTATATGCATTCTCCACTGTACAGTTGTGCTCATTATTTTGAGACGAGCATGTGTCTGGAGAAGCACAGAGTTTCTGGCTCCTACACAGGAGGCCCCATGTAGAAATGTGTGCCATACCTACTGAACAAGGACACCAGGATTGATTTGGGGAGGTGAAGTAATGTTTATTTCCTTGTTGCCCTCTCTGTCACATGGTGAGTGGACATATGGAAGAAAAGGTGGCCACCCCTGATGTCACTGCATGTGTGCACATGAGCATGTGCACCTGCATGTGTTTGTGCCTTGTGGGTACACTCACGGTATGAAAAGGATGAAAGTAGTTCAGTCTATAGGATCAAAGGGCTTGAGCAGTGTGGGTGAATCTTGCCCACCAGGATCTCATTTCATAGGGATAGAAAAAGAGAGGCTTTTTTGTTTCTGATGGCTTTTTTGATCAGATGATAAGCTCACTTGAGCCTCTTTGTGCTTCTAGAAAACAGGCAGCATAGGTAGCAGAACTGGCCCAGGGTGAAGTCCTGATAATCCTGAGTGAGCAAAGGAATGGGGTGGAGTGTGTGTGTGCCTGTGTGTGTGGCTGTGTGTGTTTCCAGATTCTACTGTGGGAATCCCTCACTAACAAGCCTTAAATACGAAATCTACTAGGGATTCTAGTCCAGTGTCCTTTTTAGATATGCATGAGAAGAAAAAGTTGGGAAACACACATTCAGCTGGCAGAAAGTTCCTTTCCTTTCCCATTCAGACATGGCTGAGAGGCCATTTCTCCAGTACAGTATTTATGGTACTCTAGGCTGCAGCTTTGAAGCTTTGCCTCATTTCAGCTATTCATAGAGGAGCTGATTTTTATAAGAACAGAAAATGTATTCTTGAAACCAAGCTTTCCTTTTTCTTGTTTAAGATTTCTTGAAAAGACTGTAAGATGGTTAAACAGTTACTATGTGGCCATACAGTGAAAGCCATGACACTGTTTAGAGTAAATAAGGGAGTCTTTATGAAAACACCATCATGCATATACAGTGGTTTCTGCATGAAATCAAATTGTCTGCTTTCAAAACATAATTGATATTCTTAGGTGGGATGGTGGCTTGGTCCCATCAGAATACTGAATGTACTGGTGCCAGCTTGGAAGGGATCATTAAGTAAAAAGAAATGACACCAACAGAGGGGTACAAATAATCCACATTAAAATACCAACAGAAAGTTGAGTTTGGGAATTATTTATAACCTTGAAATTCAAAAGGATTGCTAGGGTACACATACAAGTACATACAGAAGATTTATCTCAGCATCTATTGGAAACTTTGCTTTTCACTGGTTTTGGAAAACAGCAATTCTTAGGTGGAATTGTGTATCTCTGGTAGGAAAATTATGATAATTTGCCTGGTCTTGGAAATAGTAGGAATAAAAAAGAGCACAATTCATAAATGGAGGCCCTATTTTTCCCCTTTCATTTTTTCTTAGCATATATTTTTTAAAAGTAACTATTTCAGAAAATAAAATAGATACAATTTATTGCAGGAGAATCCTTCTTTTTGAGTTTACAGTCCCTATGGGAAGAAATGCAAAATTCTTTTAGCTATTGGAAAGCATTGGAGTGTGATGGCAGAGTTTAAATAATATCCAGCATTCAGTCAGGGAGGGGGCTCGCTGTGTCCCTTGTGAGCCACGGCAAGAACAAATACACAAATACTTACATGACATTGGGCTGTCTTCCTCTAAATGTTTTTGTTCTGTCAGTCGTGTGAAAGAAAAAAAAAAAAGAACCCTGTAACTCATAAAAATCACATTTCTCCATTTCATTTCAAGTACAAGTTTTGTTCCAGAGACATATTCAAAGTGGAGAATAGGACAAAATATGTTTTATGTTCCCATTCATCTTTAAAATAGCCTCTCGACACTGTTAACTTGCTACTGGACAATTACTTGGCACATAACCCATGCAGACACCAACCTTGACAGAATTAGAGGAAATCCTACTTCAAGGATGAAGCGTTCTTGAACAATTCATTGGAAGCATGAGGCACAGACACACTCTTTAACTACAGCTCATGCATGCCAACCTTCTTGCTCGCTCATTTTCATGTGCTATAAATGGTTTTGTTTCAAGTTTCCTGTTCTATTTCCCCAATCATCCCTTCCCCATGACAGACCAGTTAAGCAGATAGGGAGGCATTCCACATACGTGTAATTCAGGTCTCCTCGAGAACTTTTCTTGTGCTTCTAGAGGGTGCTTACATGGCATTAACAATAACCTGCATCATTCTTCAAGTGTTGTAAGCTCTTTAGAAAAAAAAGCCTTTATTTAGCTCACTTGTCTCTCCTTGCTGAACAAAATAAATCCTCTGAGCATGGATTATTGGTAAGAAGAACAGCACTTATTCTAGCCAAATTCTGGGCCTTACTTTATGCTCAATGTGACTTGCTACCTACGGAGACTGTTGGGTACCATTGTGATCCTTAAGGAAGCAGGTAGAAACACACTTCTCAACACACACACACACACACACACACACACACTTTATATGCTTAATATAAACATGTAAACATGTAAACACTTTATATGCTTAATATAAACATGTAAAGAACTGGGAATACAATACTGAACATGTCCTGACTAGCATGATACCCTTCTCTTTCCCAACCACCTGCCTGAGAAAACATGAATGCAGATTCTCACACCCTGTCCTGTAGCATTGTATGCAGGACATTTGGGGGCTCAGTCTCCTAAACTCACCCTCTTGGTCTTGCCTGTTCTCATTCTTTTAGACTTCGACTTCAGATTCCATTTTGCTGTTTGGCTTTAGCCTTGATGTTTTCGATGTTCCCTTGCTTTCCAGAATGTCCATATGTGATACTGTGAGTTATAATAAATATACATTTGGTCTTTATCCCTGTTTCCGGCACAGAGATCCGAAAACCCTTGGAATTTCTTAATTCCAAGAGCCTGATAGATAGTGTCAGAACTGAGTTGAATTATAGGAAACCCAGCTGGTGCCCAAGAATTGCTTGATGGTGTGGGAAAAACCCGCATACAGTAGAACTGGTCAGAATTGTATCGTATCTAGGATGCTTGCTCCTCTTTGCTCATACGTCTTGCCTTCATGGGAAACCTACACATTTACTTGGCATCAGTGTTTACTTTTCTTTGTTCCTCATCCAGCAGCCAGCTGCCTACTCCTATAACCAGCCATGGCCCCAAGACTGCGACCAGGGTCAGATCTGAGGGAAGGGGTATCAGTGGAGAAAATAAAACATTTTTTCTCTTCTTTCTTTTGTTCCAGTCATGGCCGTGGGTATCTGTGAGCATTCTGTGGATATCCCAGAGGGAAAGAGATTTAGAGAAAGGAGCTTTCTTATCCATTTACCTAGGACTCATTTCAAGTCCTCTTTCCTTTCATTCTATAAAGTAGAACATTCCACATATCTTGTGTTTATCTTTTATTATCACCCACTCAAATGTAGCCTCTGTGTGTACGATTTGAGAAACATTGAACAAAGGTGCTGCTCTCCATTTGCCTTCCTTGGCCTTTCCTTGTGTTCAGCTTTCTCAACAACAAGGACACGGCCACCAAATTACCATCCTGAAGGGAAGTGAAAATCAGAAGAGGAACTTGGGAGAGCCCATCCATCTGTGGCAACCATGCTCTTGAGCGCTCTCCCTTTGCCACATGTTCTGGAGATTTACATGGTGCCTGTTATGCTCCCCTGAGAGGCACAGAAAGCTGGAGGTCAGGATCAGGCAAACCAGCACAGAAAGCGCTCAGCATCCTTACAAAGTGGGGCTCAAAGATCCACAATATTTTAATTTTTTTAATGTTTATTTATTTTTGAGAGAGACAGAGACAGAATGTGAGTGGGTTGGGGCAGAGAGAGAGGGAGACACAGAATCCGAAGCAGGCTCCAGGCTCTGAGCTGTCAGCACAGAACCCGACCCGGGGCTCGAATTCACAAGCCGTGAGATCATGACCTGAGCCGAAGTTGGTCGCTCAACCGACTAAGCCACCCAGGCGCCCCAGATTCAGAACATTTTAAAGTTGCAAAGAGTTAGATATTGAGATTCTATTGCCACAAAGATTACCAAATGGAAGTGTCTTGCTCTGCAGTGTTATAATAAGCAGAAATCTTTTGAATGTACTGGGCAGACTTCAACATAAATGATGAGAGTGGGGTCACTGCTCTGAAAGAAATCTTAGCTTGGAATCTGAGAATTGTTAAATTATTATACAGTTCAGATAGGTATTGAATCCATTCATTTTTGCAGGACAAAACCAAGAAAAACAAAACAAAAAGCCCATTAATGCCTTCCTAAAGACTCCCACTACTAACAGTTTTAACCAAGGTGAAAATATATTTAATTTTGTGATCTAAGGCTTCGGACTAATTTTTCTGAGGGAAGACCTTTCAAAAGAGTAATTGTTTGTTTGAAGCTTTTAGGTAATTCAAAATGTATTTTATTATAATTTCAAAGGGGTTGTCTATTTTTTTTTTAACCTTACCTGTGGCACAGAAGACATTAGCATTCCCGTGCAGCCTAAGTAATGCTAGGTTTTTCATGTGAGAAGCAAACTTATACATAATGCAGTTCTTTCTCTCATCTCTAGTAGTAGGGATTGCTTAGTGTATTGAAACCGCAGGAGAATTATGAACTGATGTAACTCTGACAGAGGATAGACTGTGGCCAAATGGGTTGACTCAGTGCTGTAGCATAATCTTCACTTTGGCAGTTGCCCTTTAAATCACTTCTAATCACTGTGTACACACCCATGCTGGTCCATTTAAGAAAACAAACAAAAAGAGTTGAAAACATGGATGTTTGATTGATGCACTATTAATTTCTTGAGCACTCACTATATGCCAGAGGCTGTCCTAGGCACCAGGGACACAGTAGTAAAATTAAACAGATGAGTTTCTGAGCTCATGAACTTGTAAAACAACACAACTAGATGAATCAAAGCCAGGATCAAAATAAACCATAGGGGGGCGCCTGGGTGGCGCAGTCGGTTAAGCGTCCGACTTCAGCCAGGTCACCATCTCGCGGTCCGTGAGTTCGAGCCCCGCGTCAGGCTCTGGGCTGATGGCTCAGAGCCTGGAGCCTGTTTCCGATTCTGTGTCTCCCTCTCTCTCTGCCCCTCCCCCGTTCATGCTCTGTCTCTCTCTGTCCCAAAAGTAAAAAATAAAATAAAATAAACCATAGGTTTGCTTCAAGTGTTTTTGTATTTGGCTTTTTTTTTTTTTAAATGAACTCTTGGCTCTACACCAAAATGTGGGCTCTGACCATTTGTCATTTGGGCAACACACCATGTTTGATGCTTTTTACACTCCCTTCCAGGCATTTGGCATCTTGGCACACCTCATATTCTCCAGTTTTGCTCTTCCCTTTGACTTATGCTTTCCCCATTGCTTCAAGCTGGGACTTAGTGCTGGTGACCTTAGTCCTAAGAAACCTGTCCACTTCTATCTCTTTGTGCCCTGGCAGTCTTAGAGGCCAAGAAATCTTGTCGTGCTGCCTGCCTGAATGGTAATGGTTTCTGTGATAACAGAGGCTGATTGGAAGTGATGTGGGTTGTTTCTTTTTCTACCATCTCGGTGGGGAATTATGTGGAAACATTTTTGGGGATTGTAGCTGAAACCTCATCATGACAGATTTTCAAATATGATCAGACAATGATAACAAATTCAGAGAACAACATCTGAGGATACTGGAATCACCCTCCTGACCGTTTCATTTCTTAGAAGTGGAAAGGGGAACTGTTGCTCTGAACCAATTTCTGATGAATAAGGAAAAATGAACTGCTGAGGTGCAAGTGACCATGTTGTCATCTATGTAATATATGATATATTCAATATGTAATATCCTCCGGAGAGGAGAGAACCCTAATTTCTAGGGAAAGGCAGATTTTCAAAAAGCATAATCCCCCAATCCAAGACTCTGGAAGAGCCCAAGAAGCACAAGTGACTATCAAAAAAAAAAAATTCTGACAGTCCTGTGAGAAATGATTCTTACAAGGGATAAATTTTAGTTATCCAAAGAAATAAGGAGCTATCAGGTGAGTGCGTATTTCAGAAGGATGTGCTCCAAGCATCAGAACCTGTAGAACATCAATCCCATTTTTAGAATCTGAAGTGGATATAAATAATGAGTTACATTCCCTACTCACTTTGCTCTGTTTCCCATGTTTGCTTTTTAATGTTTCTTCCATCTTTTGATTTCCTTCTGCCTGTGAATTCACCTTGTCTTTAAATTTCTCTCTCTCTCTCATTCCTGTAATTTCTTCTTGTGGTTTCTCTTCTTGGATTTCAACCTACACTTACGTGTGTCCTCTTTCTCCCTTACAGTCCTGGGGTGCTCCTGGTCTGATACTTTCTTCTCCCTGCTTTCTTTTTCCCTTCCTTAGTCCACTCTCCCAGTTACAATGGCCAGAGAGGATTCATTAAAAGACTGTACCTCCAGTTGGGGTTGGGGCTAAAAAGCCCAAAAGCTTTCTATAGTGATGCTTCCTTCCCTTCAACTCCCCTCATTCCCAGCCCATTTTTTTTTGACATTAATAGCAGAATGCTTACTTGAAAACTGGAAGATAAATTTAAGAGTGGATTCATTCCCTTAACAAAGTACAGAGGGATCAGAGTCCCTTTAAGTAGCATCTTTTCAAGTGTTTGTTTACAGATCATTAAATACTTAACTTAGTGAGAAACTAAAAGCTGAAGTGTTCCAAACCACTGCTGATTAAATAGCAATCTGGAATTAAGATAAGGCAAATCTAAAATTAAAATAACAACAAATTTGAAATGTTCATGTTTTCAGATAAGAAGCTAAAATACTTGAGTATTTGGTTCAACAGGAGACAATGTGGCCAGCCCAGACCTTGTTTTTTCTGGTTACTGAGATCCAATGTCAGTTTTTGTATCTTTCTGTCACCTGTGCTGCTTGTATTACTGGGATCTCCCCAGGGCAGGGGGCAACTGCTCCATTCTCAGCCCAGCTCCCTATCCTCTTCCATTGGTACTCTGGTCTCCCTTGGCCAGAACACAAAAGATTGAAGGAGGAGCTCATTGCCAAAAGTGAATATTCCTATAGTGACTAAAAATGTAAGAATAAAATCAGCAAGTCTAAAACTTATCATGATAAAAATGCTAAAGATAATAGCAAAGGACAGTCAAAACCATATTTCTAACTAAATAATTGGGTTAGGATAAAGGCTTGATGGAATGGGGATGGATGGCATAAGGTTAAATGATTGAAAGGATATGCCTACTAAACTTTGATTTCACCTCTGTCTTTTTTACCTGGAGAATGATCTTCAAACTAAAAAGAGCAGAACAAACATAGTTAAAAAGGAACAGAAACCTGAGAAAAGGGAAGGAATAGTGAGAGAACACTTAGATCCCTTAAAGGTGCTCAAGCCTCTGGGCAAACTGCATTCTAGCAGAATTAAAGTGCTTACTTGTGTGATTATGAAAATACTCTTGGTGATTTTGGAGGATTTATGAAGAGAAGCATGCAAAGTCCAGATTGGATAAATATTATTAATTATTAATAAGGACAGAAAGTGGATTTCAGACATGAAAGACTAATTTAAAGGTGAATTTGAAATCACGATAGAGAAGGGAGGTGATGACTCCTACCAGCAGTGTGGATTTAGGAAATAATTCATTTTCTTTTTCTTGTGTGAGTATTTAATCTATTTTTATGAAAGTTACTCGACCATGTGACATAATTCACTTTGTTGATTCATGCATTCAATACACTAATACATTATTAAGTGTTTGCCTGGCTCTGAGGTCAGGTATGGGAGGTCAGAGATAATTAGGCCTCAACTCTGACCTTAAGAACTCATAGTCTATCTGGGAACTAAAGGAATCCAGAAGGAGGAATAGATTTGGAAGAGCACAGTGAGTTTGGTCTTTGGGTTGTGTTGACTTTGGGATGTCTAGTTGCCCTTTGGAGATGTCTGGAGGTCCAGGGAGATCTTGTCTGGAAAGGTAGTTAAGTGGTGAGTAAAGCTGTGGTCTTGAGTGAGAACAAATGAAGGTGAATTATGCAGGACACTTGAAAGGCAGGTAGTGGCACGGAGGGACCAGTTAAAGATACAGAGACAGAACTAGCAGGAAGGTAAAAGGAACATCATGAAAGGGGGGGTATGTGGAAGCCAAGTCACAAGAGAGCCAAAAGAGAAATGTCCCTAAAGAAAGAATACAGAGACTAGAACAATGAGACAATCAGAGTCCACTACTTTTGGAATTTAGTCGTTGATGATCTTAGCAAGGCCACATTAGTGGAGTGTGGGGACAGAAGCCAATTGCAGCAATCTCAAGACTGATGAGATGTGAGAAAATGGAGACAGGCAATGGAGACTTTCCTGGGCTTGGCTGTAAAGGTGAGAGTGGGACAAGGGAGGGACTTCTCTTCCAGCTTCCATTTATTTAAATACAGCTTCCATTTATTGAATATTTAGGCATGGTAAGTAGAGCTTTACTTATATTATCTCATTTAATCTTCATTACCATCCACAGAGGCAGGTATTATCATTCCCAGTTTATAGATTAAAATATTGAGGCTTAGGGATGGTAAGTCATGTGACCAAGACGGGACAAGAAGGGACAAGTTGTGTGCCCAAGAAGGGACACAACAGGGATCAAACTCAAATTTCCTTGGCTATAAAGCCCTGTTTTTACTCAAAATGCCGACCAATGATTTTGAGATGTTAGTGTGTGTGTGTGTGTGTGTGTGTGTGTGTGTGTAATAGACTGCTTGGCCCTAGCCTCCAAATCTCTGATTCAGTAGGTCTGGAGTGGGGCCTGAGAATGTGCATGTCTAACTGTTCCCAGGTGGTGCTGATGCTGCTGGTCCAAGGAATGCATTAGGACCACTGGAATTTAGAAATGCAAAATCTTGGGCCCCTGAAACCTGTGATTTAACAAGACTTCCAGGAGATTCTGATGCCTGCTAAACTTTGAGAACCACTGTGCCAGGCTCAGGAAGAGGTGGTACAAAGGAGCAGGTGGGAAACAGAGAGAGGAAAAATGATGCATTAAGAGGCACACAGGAGATTGGAAGTGCTGGGATTCCTCATGGCCCAGGTGGTGGTTTCTGTGGCAGAAGGAGTAGCTGTAACTTCGAGGTGGGAGGAGGAGGTGAGCATGCGTGTACAGGTAGCTGACTGCATGACTGGGGAGTGGAGAGTGGAAAACCTAGGGCAGAGCTATGACTGCCAGCATTGTGAGCTTTTAGCAAGACAGCTGACAGTACCTTTTTGGATGCTTTTGTAGAAAGGCGAAGAAATGGGGGCTTGCTGAGAGTGTCTTCAGTGTTTTTGAAGTTGGCTATCCCCTAGAGGGAGACTTTAGGGGTGTGTCACAGGGTTCAGTCAAACTTATAACAAACCGGTGGCAGAGCATGGGAAGCTCACTCATCAAATCTGAGGATGGCATGAAGCTGGGAGCAGCAACTAATTACTTGGATGACAGAGTCAAGACTCAGAAAGATACTGACAGGCCGGACTGGTGGGCCAAAAGAAACAAGATGAAATTTAACAGGTATAAATATAACTTCCTGCACTTAAGTTTAAAAGCTTATCAACCTCGCCAGTAGAGGGGAAATTTCCAGAACCTGAGTCCCATAGCTCAGGCAGCTCAGCACCATAACTGGTTTCAATAACAAAATTGTTGGCCTTGTTTCTTATGCCCAATTCTTTTCTTGTAACCTGCCTCTGGTAACATGCCATTTTCTCTTGTTTTTTGCTGCTGTGGGCACACCCCAAAACCTGCAGGAATTAAGTAACTGTAGAGACTTTTAATGATGTTTCCTTTTGAAGGAGTGAGAGATTTAGTTTCGATTTACGTATAATTGCTCACAAAAATAAAATTCTGTGCTCATATTGCATTCTAAAATGTATGAAGTACTTTCATGTACTTTTTTTTTCATTTAAATGCGATCATATTCCTGTAGATAGGTATTGCCATGTTCATTTCACAGCTGAGGAAATTGAAGCTCAAGACGGTGAAATGACTTGCCTAAAGCCACACAGCTTCTAATTGGCAGGAATGAGATCAAAACTCAGGCCTTCTTATGCCAGCCACCCACCCCCCACAACAGCTGCACCTGTTCATCAACTTGTAATGAAAACTTGAATTGTCTACCAAGTATTAGCTTTTCCTAAATATATATTTTGGGAAAGTGTCAAATAGATAATGACTCCAGCACATGAAACGAAAAGGACCGCAAGGATCAAGAAGGCAATTTTCAGTGCAATTTATCAGGGTCGTTTTCATTATTAAAGGCACCAGCAACTACTTCACCACTTAAGCCAAGTAACTTAAACAGGTTAAGTGTCCTAAGGAAACACAAGAAAGGTAGCTAAGTCCAGTGTTGAGATGTCATTCCCATTTCTATCGTCCCTGTCTAAGCTTGGATTGTCATGCTTGGATTTCTGTACCCATCATTGGCTGGTACCTCTGGTTCCATTCTCTTTTTAGCTGTAGTGTATCCAGACCACACTGCAGGGGAGAACCTTTCTGAAATGTTGCCTTTACCATTGTTATACCTCTAGCCAAAGGCTTTCATTGGCTTGTACTTGTCTGAAACATCAAATTTAAACTATTTTCATGGCCTTCTGTGCCCTTCCTAAACTGACCATATCCTGCCTGGCAAAGCTCTCCTCATACAGACCAGTCTCCTCCGTCTGTTTTATCCATGCTACTTGCTTCTCATGCTTCCTGAACTCTTCATATTGAATTCACCTCTTCACTCACTTTTGATTTGTTTTTTAATGTTTATTTATTTTTGAGAGAGACGGATTCAGAGTGACAGCAGGGGCGGGGCAGAGAGGGAGGGAGATACAGAATTGGAAGCAAGCTCCAGGCTCCGAGTTGTCAGCACAGAGCCTGACACAGGGCTTGATCTCACAAACTGTGAGATCATGACCTGAGCAGAAGTTGGATGCTTAACTGACTGAGCCACCCAGTCACCCCTTCACTCACTTTTAGTATCTCCATTGGGTAGTGCCCTGTGTGCAGCCCTGCATAATTGAGAGAATAATATTATGGAACCTGGCTTAGCTAGGGAAAGCATTTGGTGTATAAAACAAGGAACCACAGTGGAAAGCAAGGTTCTCAAGCATGAGCTGAAAACATTCCCTTGGAAAGAGCACAGATTGGGAAATTAAAAGCAACTCAAATAAAGAAATCTGACAAAGAAAAGATATTCTTTGAAATTTATGAAAATGGTGATTTTATAGAGATCATGGAGTCTCTTTTAGATTTGCAAGGGATACAAAAAGTCAATTATCTTAAATGAGAAATATAGCGTGGTAAAAAGAACATGGGACTTGGTATTAAAATCTCACTTCTAACATTTATCAACTTGTTAACTTGGGTCAATTATTTGCCCTCCCCAAGCCTCATTTTCCTTATCTCTACAGTAGAAATGATGATTCTTATGTGTATACATATTGTAGTCGAGAGGATTAATGAGTGAAGTGGATTACATAAGCGTGTCCAAAATTTAGCTGCTGTCAGCTCAGAGCCTACAGCCTGCTTTGGATTCTGTGTCTCCTTCTCCTTCTGCCCCTCCCCAGCTCACACTCTGTCTCTCTCTCTCTCTCTCTCAAAAATAAATAAATAAATGTTAAAAAAGTTTTTTCAAAATTTACTACATAGTGTGCAGCTTAATAAAGTGTAGACACACTTTTAGCCTTTGCTTTTCTTGTCCACAGGCCCCGAGGGCACCATCACCTCTTCTCAGCCCTTCCTCCCTATCTTGTCCCATCCACTTCCTAGGCAAGCTGCCCCAGCATCTGGCCCAGTGCCTCGGAGAGACTCAGAGCAGGTCAGCCAGAAGAGGAGGGTGCTGGGTGGGGTGTCAGGACTGCCGTGTGTACTTTGAGGTGTGGATACAATTGAATTTGATGAACTTTCTTTAGGGGAAGTGGGGGATGTCTAGTTGATGCTTATTTTCAGGAGATATGCTGAATGAAACCTCCCCTTGAACCACTGGAGGGAGTGTGGCCCTGCTGACATCTTGATTAAGGACTTCTGACCTCCAGGACTAGGAAAGAATACACCTCTGTTGTTTTAAGCCACCAGGTTTGTGTTCACTCATCCATCTTTTTGTTTCATATATTCATCTATCAATTATGTATTGATCACAGACTACGGACATTCTTCTAGGTACTACAGGCATGACAAAACATATCTTTTCCTTATATTTTAGCGTGTGTGTGTGTGTGTGTGTGTGTGTGTGTGTTGGGAGGGAATGGCAGGAGTAAGAGAAAACACAGAACACAACCACAAACACGATGTTTAAAATGTTATGAAGAGGCATCTAAGCCTGAAGCATAGTTGCCTACAGAGTAGGTAGTCAGATCATAGTTTATTAATATTTATTGATTTAAGCTCTCTCTACCCCCAAATCCTGAGGAAACTCCAAGGTCCTTTGTAACTCTAGGAAGCTATATTCTCCAGCTCCAGGCTCCTAGCAACATTTCCTTCATGCATGGCTGTGGTTTCTCAAGAATGATCTCCTTTAAAGCAATATTTATATTACATCTTAAAAATGTAGTACTGGCATTTTAAAGTTCAAAGACAGATGTAGTCTCCTTGGACCCACCCATTATATCAACAATGATCAAATTCTCAATGTGGAAATCATGCCACACACATGCTTGAAAATACAGTGTTCTTAACAAGATTGCACATTAATTAGCAACATTCTGAATCATGTGTTTCTAGGCACTGCACTTAATTTTAAGTTTATTTTATAGTGGTTAAATATCCTCTCACATATTATGGTTTATATCTTAGTCATTCTTAAACTTTAGTTATGCTTCAAGTTTCTTGCTAAGTGAATACGCATTATTCCCGATTTTTTTTTTTTTTTAATTTTTGAGAGAGAGACACAGTGTGAGCTGGGGAAGGGGCAGAGAGAGGGAGACACAGAATCTAAAGCAGGCTCCAGGCTCTGAGCTGTCAGCACAGAGCCCGACACGGGGCTTGAACCCACAAGCCATAAAATCATGACCTGAGCCAAAGTCAGACGCTTAACCGACTGAGCCACCCAGGCGCCCCTATTCCAGCTTTCTTAACACCACTTGCAATAAAATTATCTGTTAATCTACTTATACTTGCACACTTCACATTTTTTTATACCAGAGTTACATTAGTATACCTAATAGCATTTTGAAAGAATTTCAGCTTAATTCACTAAAAGGCCATTAAAATTACTTGGACAAGGAACTGATTATATTTCCTTTAAAAGATTTTTTTTAATGTTTATTTATTTTTGAGAGAGAGAAACAGGCAGAGTGCGAGCGGGGGAGGGGCAAAAGGAGAGGGAGACACAGAAACTGAAGCAGGCTTCTGGCTCTGAGCTGTGGCTCTGAGCTGTCAGCACAGAGACTGTCACGGGGCTCCAACTCACAAAATGGGAGATCATGACTTGAGCCAAAGTTGGATGCTTAATTGACTGAGCCACCCAGATGCCACAAGCTGATTATATTTCTTATGTGTACAAATCATGGGACACCAGAAATGCTAGAGACACCAGGCTGGAGACACATGAATTTATTCTTTAATTTTTTTTTATTTTAGAGAGAGAGAGTGCGAGTGGGGGAGAGGGGATTCTTTATCTTAATGCAGCAGATACATTTTTTTCCGTGTCCACCACCTACCTACCCTCAGTAGGTAGGGAAAAAAAATCAGGAAAATTTCACGAATTAACCTCGTATTTCTTAACTGCTTTCAAAGCAAGAGTGTCAAAAGCAGTAAAGTTTACTGGTTACTGTCCTACCTGGTGATTTCGTTCCTCTATATCTTTCAGTGCCTCTGCAGGAGTCACTCCCAGCATGTTAGTGGGCTAGGGTTAAGATAAATATTGCTAGTAGTTATTGATTATACATAATTTGCCAGGCACTGTATTGTTTTATCTGATTTATCACATTTAAGCATTATGGCAAACAAAAGGGGGGAGCATTATTGCTTTGAGCACTTTACAGAAGAAACAGAGTTTAGAGAGTATGTGCGACTTGCCCAAGATCATATAATTAAAAATTAGCAATGGATGGTCTTCAGCCCACTCGGGCCACTGCAGTTCATGTTCCTATTTGCGGAGTATCCCACAGATGAAGACAGTTGGGATCTTCCCCAAATTTTCTCCCTAGGTCAGGAGCTGATTGCGGTTATTAGATACCCAGGGTTAGCTGTGAATACGCTTCGGATTATTGTCTCCATTTCACTCAGTGTGGCTAAATGCTTTTCCTTGTAAGAGAGAAAATGAGATGGATGAGTGCCCAAGGAGTATTGGATTCAAATACCTTAATTTTTTGGTGTGTGATTAAATACATTCTTATCACAGAAGGAAGATAGAGTGAGTATGTGAAGTTTGGGAATATAGAACAGAGCTAGTATGTGGAAAGTAGCCTTAAATCTCTTTAAGGGCGGCATTTCTGCTGCCTCTTCCTCTCCCCATCCAGGAGGACTGGCTCTTTGGAGGAAGAGGAAAGATAGGAACCAGGTGGGCTTTATGCTTGGGGCTGAAACAGGGCCAGCGGCAATACCATCACAGCAGGAGAGTCATAGAAAAACAATCCTAAGGCTGGTCAAGAAAGAGCAGCTTGTGGCAGATGAGTACTTCTAATGAAAATGGCTCAGAAAGCTGGAGGAAATATAAAAATCTTCCGCATGGTCTAGGAAATGAAAATAGTACTAATTGATGTTAGGTTCTTTTAACTCAAAATGCATGTTATAATCTCAGGGATAAAAGAAAGTATATATAAGAAGCTAACAGAGGACAATAAGTGGAATTATAAACCAAATACTGGATATATCCAAAGAAAAACAAAAAATGAAAGGGAAGAAAAACAGATGGAATAAATAAAAAAAGAACAAATGGTTATATGAAAGTTACAAATTGAAGTATATAAGTAATAAATGAAAGGCATCTAAACTCTCCAATTAAAAGACAAAAATTTTTAAAAAGGCAAAAAATTGTCAGATGTGTAAGAAGATAAAAACCAACAAAGACCATTATTTGCAAGAGACATAACTTAAGTATAAGTATACACAAAGCCTGGAAGTAAAAGAAGGCAAAAAGATGAGTGTATTAGTTTGCTATTGCTGCTGTAGCAAATTACCAAAAACATGGTATCAAACAGCATAAATTTATTATCTTACAGTTTTGGAGGCAAGAAGTCTGAAATGGATCTTATGAGGCTAAAATCAAAGCATCAGCAGGGCTGATGGCAGTTCCTTCTGGAGGCTCGAGGGGAAAATCTGTTCCTTGTCATTTGTAGCTTCTAGAGGCCACCTGCATTCCCTGGCTGTGGCACATTCCAGCAATCACATCTCTCTAACTTCTCTGCTTCTATGATCACATTTCTTTCTTTGACATTCCTATCAGCATATATGAAGCGCTGCCTTCAACAATGTAACTGCACACATTATTTCAAGTGTATATGGAACATTTATCAAAACTGATCATATATTGTGTCATAAAATAAATCTCCACACGTTTGAAGGAATTGAAATCATTGAGTATGATATATGATCACCCTATAATTAAGTTTGAAATCAATATTAAAAATATAAATGAAAAATCCCCAAATGTTTGAAAATAATACATGGGTAAAAAAGGACATAACGAGGGCAATTAGAAATATTTTGAATTGAATGATTCAAAAAAATATTTTGAACTGAAAATATGGCATCTTAAAACTTGTGGGATATGGCTAAACCCCATCCTAAGAGGTGAATTTATAGCTATCCATGCTTTATTATAAAAGAAAGCTAAAAATCAATTATCTAAGTATCCATCACAAAAGTTAGAAGAAAAAAATAAAATTAAACCCAAAGAAAGTAGAAAGATTAAAATAATAAAGATGAAACTAGACATTAATAAAATAAAATAGAGCAAATCACTAAAAATTGGTTCTTTGAAAGATTAATAAAATTAATAGACCCAAGTAAGATTGATCAAGAAAAAAAAGTACAAATTCCCAGAAGCAGGTGTTAAAGAGAAGACATAACTACATTTCCTATAGGTATTTTAAATATAGTTAAAAGATAGTAAAACAATAATATATTATTACTATATTTGATATACATGTGAAATGGACAAATCCATTGAAATCCAGAATTTATCAAAACTATACAAAAAGATATAAAATTATAAATAGTTCTATGTCTATTTGTAAATAAATGAGTTCCCCCCCAAAACTATCCATGTCCAGAGGCTTCATCAATGAAAGTATTGAAACATTTAAAGAGGAAATAACATCAATCTTAACAATCTCTTTCAGAGAACAGAATGAGAAGGAACACTTTCTAGCTTATGAATGAAGCTAGCATAACTTTAATAACCAAGATGCAACAAAGATATTACCAGAATAGAGGTCAATCTCTCTCAAGAATATAGATACAAAAAAAAAAATTTTAAAAAAAATTAGCAATTTGAATCAGTAATGTAAATAAAAGGGTAAGACATTACGGTAAATTGGGTTTATTCCAGGAATGCAAGGTGGTTTCACACTATAATAACCAGTGTATAAACCACATTAATAGAACAATGAAAAAAAAAAATCACACGATCATCTCAATAGATGCAGAAAAGTATTTGATTAAATACAATGATTCATGATTACGAACAAAACTCTTAGGAAACTAGGACTAAAGGGGAACTACTTTAATCTGATAAGTGATGTCTGTCAAATACATATAGTACATTTCCCACTGTATGGTGAAATACTGAAGATTCCCTTGAGATTGAAATTATGGAAAAATTATGTTATTGCCTCTTCCCTTTAGCATTGTACTAGACATTTTTAGTCAGAGCAATAGAGCAAGAAAAGTTTATCAGTATTAGAAAGGATGAAATAGAACTATTTTTTCAGATGACAAAGAAATCCAAAAATTATAGAAAATACAAAAGAATCTACAATCAAACAACTTAGATGAAAAAGTAAATTTAACTAAGTCTCTAGATAAAAAGTGAATATACACATTCAATTGTATTTCTCTACACAAGCAACACAAAAATTTGAAATAAAATAATATATGATTTATTTACATCAATACCAAAAAAATCAGAAGCCTAGAATTAAATCCAACAAAAAATGCACACAAACTTTATATAGAAACATACAACACTGAGAGAAATGAAAGCATACTTAAAGAAATGAAAGATTATTCAAAGTTTGTGGATTAGAAGACTCAATATTATAGAGAAATAAGTTCTCTACAATTGATCTATAGATTCAATGAAAGCATAATCAAAATCCCAGGAAGATATTTTTTCTAAAAATTAAAAAATTGAATCTTAATTACGTATAGAAATGCAGAGGATCAAGAATAGTTATGGGAATAGGGAAGAAGAAGCTGGGAGACTTGCACTAGCAAATTTTAATATTTACTATGAGGTCACAGTAATTAAGACAATATTGTATTCTCTGGGGCATAAACAAGTAGATCAAATAGTAGAAAGTCTAGAAATAGACCTATCAATATATGATGACCTGATATATGACATTGACATAGTAGCGAAGGGTGAAAAGAATGGTAGTTTTAATAAATGTAATGGTTCAATTGTATATCCACTTGGAAAAAAGTGAATCTTACTCTTACCTAATTTCACACACACAAATAAAATCCAGATGGGTTGTACATCTAAGTGTAAAAGATAAAACAGTAAAGCTCACAGGAGATAGCAAAGGAGAATATATTTAAGACTTTGGACTAGGGTAGAAAATTCTTTTTTTTTTTTAAATGTTTTTTAAATTTATTTTTGAGAGAGAGAGAGAGACACAGAGTCTGAGCAGGGGAGGGGCAGAGAGAGAGGGAGACAGAATGCGAAGCAGGCTCATGGGGCTCGAACTCACGGAGTGTGAGATTGTCACCTGAGCCGAAATCGGTCGCTTAACCGACTAAGCCACCGAGGCACCCCGGGTAGGAAGTTCTTAAAAAGGACACAAGGGGCACCTGGGTGGCTCAGTTGGTTAAGCATCCAACTTCAGTTCAGGTCATGATCTCATGGTTTGTGAGTTCAAGCCCACCCGTCAGGCTCTGTGCTGACAGCTCAGAGCCTGGAGCCTGCTTCGCATTCTGTGTCTCCCTCTCTCTCTGCCCCTCCCCTGCCCATGCTCTCTCTCTCTCTCAAAAATAAATAAACATTAAAAAAAAAAAAGACACAAAACGCACGAGCCATAAAGGGAAAGACTGGAACTCATTAAAATAAATAGCTCCTCAGAAAAACACACAGTTAAGAGAATGAAAGGCCAGACATTGTGAGAGCATATATTTGGAATATATATATTTAACAAAGATCTTATGTTCTCTGTATAAAAACAACTCATAAATTAATAAGAAAATGATGGGCAAACTCATTTAAACATGTGCATAGACTTAACATATATTTGAAAACAGAGGCTATCCAAATGGCCAATCAACAATGGGCAAATAAATTGTAGACTATTAATAAAATGTAACAGTATACAAAAGATGAGAATACAGGAATTACTACCATATATACAATATTGATGTATTTCATAAGCAGACAAAATAAAATGTGAACTGTATGAGTCCATTTATATAAAATTTAAAACCAGGCAAAAATCACTAATGGTAACTTATGTCAGAGTGGTGGTTACCTTTGGAGAGGCACACTGGTGGTGGTGGGGAACACAAGGTAGGATTCTGAGATGTTGCTAATATTTTATTTCTTGATCTGTTACACATATGTTTTCACTTTGTGAAAATTGAGCTGGGCGTTTGTAATTTGTTTCTTTCTTCTATTCATGTTATATTACAATAAAAAGAAAATTAAAAAAAAATAGGGATGTCTGGGTGGCTCAGTCAGTTGAGTGTCTGACTATGGCTCAGGTCATTATCTCGCAGCTCATGAGTTCGAGCCCCACATCAGGCTCTGCTGACAGCTCAGAGCCTGGAGCCTGCTTCAGATTCTGCGTCTTTCTCTCTCTCTCCCCTTCCTTCACTCACACTCTGTGTGTGTGTGTCTCTCTCTCAAAAATAAATAAGCATTCATGTCTTCTGCCCATTTCTTCAATGAATTAACAGCTCAGGAAACAACAGATGCTGGTGAGGATGTGGAGAAATGGGAACCCTCTCGCACTGTTGGTGGGAATGCAAACTAGTGCAGCCGTTCCGGAAAACAGTGTGGAGGTTCCTCAAAAAATTAAAAATAGAACGACCCAGCAATAGCACTACTGGAAATTTATCCAAAGGATACAGGAGTGCTGATTCATAGGGGCACACGTACCCCAATGTTTATAGCATCACTTTCAACAATAGCCAAACTATGGAAAGAGCTTAAATGTCCATCAACTGATGATTGGATAAAGAAGATGTGGCTTATATATACAATGGAATAGTACTTGGCCAATGAGAAAGAATGAAATCATGTCATTTGCAGCAGCGTGGATAGAACTGGAAGGTATTATGCTGAGTGAAATAAGTCAGGCAGATAAAGACAGATACCGTATACTTTCACTCATATGTGCATCTTGAGAAACTTAACAGAAGATCATAGGGGAAGGGAAGGGGAAAAAAAGTTACAGAGAGGGAGGGAGGCAAACCCTAAGAGACCCTTAAATACAAAGAACAAACTGAGGGTTGATGGGGGTGTGGGGGAGAGGGGAAAATGGGTGATGGGCATTGAGGAAGGCACTTGTTGGGATGAGCATTCGGTGTTGTATGTAAGCGATGAACAATGGGAATCTATTCCCCAAACCAAGAGCACACTTTACACACTATATGTTAGTCAATTTAACAATAAATTATATTAAAAAAATAAATAAACATTAAAAAAATAAAATAAAATGAAGTGATATAATACCTGAGTGCAAAGTTGAACTTAGACTAGATCTTGATTATATGTTTTTGGACAATATAAGTAATTTGAATATTATTTAGATATTAGATGAAATTAAAATGTTTCTTCATTTTTTGAGGTATGATGGTATTGGAGGCTTTAAGGAGAACATTTTAATTTCTATTAGAGGTTAAGCTGAAGTAATTACGAATAAAGGGCCAGGATGTTGGCAACATGCTTTCAGTTTCAAACGGTTCAGTACATACATATATGTACATACATACGTACATACGTAGATATATCAGTACACACACTGATAAAGCAAATATTTGAGTTTTAACATATTCTAATATTCGAATGTTAACAAAAATATTAACTGTTGAATTTAGGCAGTGACAATACTTATGATCAATGTACCAGTGTTTCAACTTTTTTGTATGTTTAAAAATATTTAGGGGCACCGGGGTGGCTCAATGGGTTAAATGTCTTGGCTTTGGCTCACGGTTCCCAAGTTCAAGCCCCATGTCAGGCTCTGCACTGACAACGTTGGACCTGCTTGGGATTCTCTCTCCCTCTCTCTTTTCCCTATCCCCTTTCCCCCATTCACAGTCTCTTTCTCTCAAAAATAAAATAAACTTAAAAAAATTGTATCATAATAAATTTTGGGGAAAAATTCTAAAGCGTTAATGTTCAGCTATATGTGGCTTGTGGGCTAGGAGTCCTGTGCAATGGCCATCCTGGGCCATAATGATGTGTAATGTTGATTTTTGTGTCTTCCCAATCTTTCTAGCTCATTTTGCATTCTCTGGCCTCAGGAGGCAAGGCCCAGGCCAGCTGCTGCCTTGCTCGGTCACTCACACTACCAGATGTCAGGTGTCCCTTCCTGGCTTCATGCTCAGCAACCTCTCCTTTTTCTTGTCCTTCTCTCCTTGGACACTGCCTTCCTTCCCTCTAATCCCTGCTCATGGCATCATACAGTCCAATTCCATAGTTTTGGAACCAGGAAAAGAGAAACAAAAAAATCAAACAAATGTATCATCTCAATACACTGGAGGACACTCTAACAGCGAATCAAAACAATTTCCTCTTTAGCCAGCACCACAGCAAAAGCTGTGCTCTCACCACATGTGAAACACTCTGTATGTAAATATTTTCAAATTGCCTTGTTAAAGAAAAGAGGAAACCCAGGCAGAGTCATACATTGTCCAGATGTATTAGATCAGAAGAATGAAAGTGGGAAAGGTCAGATACTCTTTCTGTAAAGGAGAGAATATCCGTATTACTTATAAAGGGCAGAATGAAGATTATATGGACAGGGAGACAGATACTAGCAGGCTGTCCCTGGAAAATTAATGGAGCACTGCAAGGTGCAAGCAGACAAAACCCCAGCCACCTGTGAAAGCAGGATGGAAAAAGGAAGAAAGGCTTCTGAACTGCTATTCTGTAACATGTGGGCTAGAGGCCCTCCCTGCAAGTACACGATTGTTTATTAGTCCTAATGTCCCTTACGTACACTACTGAGAAACACCAATAAACAAAGTTTGTCTGACAAAAACATTTTGATGTCTGTGCTTCACTCAGTTTAAAAAATTCAGGAATGCTAGACTTGTAACTTAGGCTCCTCTGCTTGCTTATTAATGATGTGACCTTAGGCAAGTCACTGCCCCTGTGTGTCTCCATTTTCTTATTTATAAAATGGGGGTATTACAGTATGTACTTCATGAGCTGCTTTTAGTGTTAAATTAGTTAATATGTGTAAAATGCTTAGAACGCTTCCTAGAACAGACTGAGTGCCATCACTTGTAGACTATGATGATGGTGATGGTGTTGAGGAGGAGGAGGACAAGGAGAAAGAAGGAAGAGAAGAAAGAGCAGTTGGAGGCAGAGGACTTCACAGGCATTATCTTCCCTTTAGTCATATTTTTTTTTTTACCTGTTTCTATTTCTGAAACCATCATTTCAACCTCTAAACCCCAAATCTGGGAGTCACTGTTGACTTATTTTCTCCCCCACGTCCTGGAGTCACTATTGACATTTTCTCTAAGATTTCCAGAACTCAATTAATTGGTTGACATGTTCTTTGACAGAAAGAGAGACACAGAGAGAGAGAGAGCATGTGAACATCAGCAAGGGATGGGCAGAGAGAGAGAGAGAGAGAGAGAGAGAGAGAGAGAGAATCCCAAGCAGGCTTCTTGCTGTCAGCCTGGCGCCTGAAGTGAGGCTCTATCTCACAAACTGCAAGATCATGATCTGAGCTGAAATCAAGAGTCAGTTGGATGCTTAATCGACTGCACCCCAAGGGAGAGAGAGTCCTAAGCAGGCTCCAGAGCCTGACGCAGAGCTGGAACCCACAAACCATGAGATCATGACCTGAGCCAAAACCAAGAGTTGGACGCTTACTGGACTGAGTCACCAGGCACACCTGATTTGACCTTATGTTTATCATAGGCCTTTACTCTAAGTTTGCTTCTAATCTGAGAAATTGGCAATGACTTCTTGGTCTAATAGTCCCCCCAGTTCCCTCCACTCCATTATGTCTCTACAATGCCATCAACTTGGGTAATGCCAAAACCTGTTCAAAACCGTTCAGTGGCTGCCTGCTGCCTGGCAACAAAGTCTTTAAACTAGAATTTGGGATCTTGGAAACTTGAGCTGTATTTCTAGACTTATTATTATTATTATTATTATTATTATAGTTTATAGATATGCACTAAAAGCTCTGTTCAAACTAGATTCTAACAGTTTGCTGAACGGTTTTCAGTTTTAGATTGCGCTACTTTTAGCTATCTGTCCTGGGCAATTAACCACTGTTTCAGTTTCCTCTTTCGTAAAATGGAGATAATAATAGACTCTGCAGTGTGGTTGTGAAGATTACAGGAGTTAACACATGTAAAGAACTTAGCACAGTGCCCTACATGAAAGGAGTACTCAATACATGCCAGTCTGATGATGATGATGATGATGAATGCAATTGTTTATGCTGTCCTTTTACAGAAACTTTCCTCACCTGTTTCCTTCTGAAAAAAACAGTAGCTATCCTCCAAGTCTTGTCTTTTCTCAAATCTGCCCATTTATAAGGTGCTTTTTTATTCCAAGCAACCAGATACCTTTTTTCCCTCCTCTGAACTCTCATGTGCTTACCTTTCTTTTGGAACAAAACCTTTTTCCTACAGCCACCCCAAGCCACCCTAACTCAAGAACTGTAACATAAATTCCCAGACAACCCCTGAAGGTCAAGTCTGATGCTTTACTTATCTTTGTGTCTCCTGCAGTATCTACCACGATAACACGCAAGATCCTCAAATGACCCTTTAATTGATAATTTAAGTAAAATTGATTAATTAATAAACTTAATTGATAAACTCAATTTGCTGGATTACCTCTCATAACTCCTGCATTTGGATTTGACAGCCATAGAATTAGGTGTTAACTATTTCCTAAAGCCCCTAGCTCCCACAGGGCACTACTTAATAGGAAAGCCCATCCTTAGGACAACTGTTAAACTGTGTTATCCAATACTCTTTGGAAAAAGCTTCATATTTTATATTTCCCTGTTCAGAGATAAAGATCAAAATAATCAAGATGAATAATCAGAACTTTGTTGATACTGCTTTACACATACTGGGCTGGTGGAAGGATCGTATTCTAATTTTTTTTAGTGTTTAAGCTGTAAATCTCTCAGTCTGATCTTACTGTTTTCCTCTTTTCTGCATAAGGAACTTTGCTCAACCTTACCTTTTTGTTTCTTATTTTAAAGTTTACTTATTTATTTTGAGAGACAGAGAAAGTGGGTAGAGGAGGGGCAGAATGAGAGGTAGAGAATCTCAAGCAGGCTGGCATTGTCAATGTGGGGCGGGACAGTCGGGGTCCACCCCGCAAACAATAAGATCTTGACCTGAACTGAAACCAAGAGTCCCATACTTAACTGACTGAGCCACCGAGGCACTCCTGAAGCTTACCTTTCTCTTCTCTTTATTCTTCTGCACCCCCTGTTTTTCACTGGGGTGTGGGTGGTGGTGGAAAGGTTGGTTCACAACCTTAGGGATTTCCTGGCGTGGTCTGAAACTGGCTCCCGTAGAAAGAGGGCGAGGAGAGGTGGAAGAAAGAAGCAGCCACTCCAGATTGGTGGTGGCAGGTTTAACAGGCCAGAGAGCTACCACGCGAGGCTCACCCTAAGCAGCGGCACCTCTGGTTGGTCTTGCACCTGCCTGCGCCGGAATCTTACAGGTTTAAGTAGAGGCCTTCGCCGGGTTCAGTCACGTGTGCCCGACGCGGGCGCGGAGGGAAACTTTCTCTCTAATTGTAACAGCCTCTCATGAGGGGGCGGAGTGTTGCAGGAGGTTATCGAGAGGGCGTCACCGCCTACGGCCTGGAGAGCTGGATCCCGGCCTTCTGGGGCTCCTCGCGCCCTCCCCTGACCTTGGAATGTATGTTCTGCCCACCACTCCCGTGGTGGGAGCCATTTTCATGAACACAGTCTTGGCAGAGTATGGTGTTGCCGAGACCATCTATCTGTACGGTGTATACATACACTCGGAAGATTCTGGTGGGCGGGTGCGGAGATGCACTGGAGTTGCTGCGGCGCAGGGCATGCCTGGTTCGGAAGCTCCCTCGCTTAACCTGCCACCTACCCCTCTGTAGTGGCTGTGTCTTTCTTCGGTCTCTCCTTGCCCTCTGTGTGTGTGGGGGGGTCAGTTTGCGAACCAAAAGGGACTGTAAGGAATGAAGAGGGAGTCCTTCATTCCCGTCTCATGGGAAGACCCTGAATTACATTCCCTTCTCTGCACCCTGAAAAGTTTCAGCTGCAGATAGCTGCTGATTCCAGGCTTCAGATGAAAAGCCGCAGCTTTCCTCTAGCCAGAGCAGGAACTGTTTTTCTCAGTGGGCTGCTAAGCCTGAACACTGGGTTCCCCGGAGCTCCCTTAAACAGACCAGACCACACCACTTGGGCAAGGTTTTGAAAAACCAAAAAGGTAAGATAATGGAGGACATAATTTGTTTTCAGATTTATGTTTTTGAGGATATTCTTCTATAGATTGTAAAAATAAGAATCCATGCCCGATAAACTGGATAAGTGAGGACAAATCTGGCTTAGCCTAAGGAAATTATTACAGATTCATGGCCTGGTGATTAGAAGCTCTTCATGTTAGGATCAACAGATTGCTTATGTACTATCTACTGCAAAAAGGCCGGGTCACAGCATGTCTTACCTGGAGCTACTACACATTCACGCTTAAAAACTGCTGACTTACACAGGTAATAGAATCTCTTTTAAAGACATCTTTCTAATGTATTTACTTTCCAGACAGCCAAATACCAGGCTGCTAACAGATGAGTTGTTTGTACTTTAAAAGTTTACTGTTCCAGTTTAGAACATTCTTGATGGCATTTTATATTCTCTTTGCAGTGCAGTCAGCTGATTCATGCTGTATTCTGAAGGTTATGAGTCTCCATGTGATGTTAAGAACTATACGTCTGAACCATTAAAGAAGTGTATAAAATGCAGTGTTGCTCAGTGGAAGTATATGAACCAGAAGTATTTCATTTTATGCCATGGCTCTAGCTATATTTGTAGCTTTTGAGCACTGACAGTTCTTCGACTTTCTTGTACTTTTGGAGTTATAGCTGTCTTCCATGTTGAAAAACATAGACCAAGGTTGTTACCAGATGAGCTCTTTATATTTATTATACGTGTTTTCAGTTCGACTTACAAATGCCACGATTTGCTGAGTTATTGGTATATGTAAGTTTTTCTGCTAGATCTGCCAAGAGGGCTACCTACCAGGATGACTCAGGTAGAGTCCCTGCTCTTTGGGAACTTAAAGTCACCCATAACTGAAATGCGTGCTAGAATGTGTTAGAGATTATTAGAAAAATATAAAGTATTAGAAAGATTCAAAAAAGGGAGAGGACATATTTGTTTGGGAGAGCTGAAAGAAAACTGCATAAAATGTCTTTTAAGATGGGCACTGAAAGATAAACAGGTGGAGCTTGTTTGGGGTAAAGGAGATCCAGGAAAATCATGGATTAGGCCATACATTCTGGGAAAGGGTGGAGTGCCTTTAAAGAACAGTGGGTGTCATAGGGGGATCATACAGAAGCAGGGGGGCTATTTCCACCTAAGATTCTTGCTCCCATCTCCAGTGTATTGTTCCTAGAGAGTGACTACCTGACCAAAGACTAAAGTTTCCGGATTCTCTTGGGATACAGGCAGACATGATGGGCTATTTCCTGACCTTATGTGCCAGTTAGCTCTTGATTCTGAAGGTGACATTGAAAGCCTCATGCAGCAGTTGGTATAGCCTCTGAATGGGT
The DNA here is from genome assembly GCF_016509475.1 of Prionailurus bengalensis. Lineage (NCBI taxonomy): Eukaryota > Metazoa > Chordata > Mammalia > Carnivora > Felidae > Prionailurus > Prionailurus bengalensis. The sequence continues at coordinate 107,742,699 of NC_057349.1, forward strand.
AGAGCAGCCTCTGACTGGGTAGAGCAGCACGCTCCTTCCCTTTCCTTCCCTTTCCTACCCCAAGTGGGAACACTCAGGTGTAGTTAGCTGAGCAAGAAAAAGAATTCTTCAATGTGTTTAGGTGTTTGGGGTTTTCTTAAGGAAGCTGGAGTTTACCTTCTCTAATGTGGTAGTTAAACGGGAAAGGTAGTCCTGACCCATGTTTTTGAGAGACAGCATGATATAGTGGAAACAGCTCTAGGCTAAAAACATGGGTTTCATTTATTCATTTATTCACTTATTCATTAATTCATTTCATATTTACTGAGACTTTTATAGCCTGTCAAATCTTGAACTAAATTCTGGGAATGCTATGATTAATAATGCAGAGTTCATGGCCTTATGAAGCTTACAGTGGAGTGCAGGAGAATTTAAAAAAAACACAAAACACCCACTGGGCTGTAATGATCTAGAATGCCTTAGACCAGTAGTATCAGCATCACTCAGAAGCTCGTTAGAAATGCAGAATCTCAGGCCCCACTCCAAATCAATGGAATCAAAATCTGCATTAACAAGATTCTCAGGTGATTTGCATGCACATTAAGGTTTTCCAAACACTGGAAAAATGTTTAGTAGGAACATGCATGGGGGCAGTGGGAACCCAGAGGAAGCATAATTAGTCCAAACTTTTATCAAGACTTTTCAGAAGGCTTCTTAGACTAGGTGATGGCCAAACTGACTTTGGAGCAGCATGTTTTAGTCATAATAGTTGTGTGAAGTTTTGGTTTCCTTCTCTGCAAAAATAAGTATAATATTCCACGGTGGTTTCGAGTCTCAGGACTTTCCAAGGTTGTTTGGAGGCTCAAATAAACAATATGTAAAAGTGCTTTGAGTACTCTAAAGCTGTATTAAAAAACAGAAAATGTTTACTTTCTTCACTTGCACTTGGAAATATAGGAAAACATTGTATTCTTTGGTAAAGACAGTATTTAGTAAGAAAAAAATATCCTTTATGGATTCTTTGTTTGGAGTATATGCAGAACTGAAAGATAATTTTTTTCCTCCTATTTAGAGTGGGACAGTATAACATCTGAAAAATAGGTCAAGTACGTTGGTCAAATAGGATATCTCATGGGGTTGAAAAGTGCATTTCCTTGGGCCTTGTGGGGTCTGGACTTTAACCATTTGTTCCCTTGCATAGAGTTTACCCAAAACATAGAGACAGTGGGGAGGGACTTTCTTTTGACTAAGACCAACATTAATTTTGGCACAAACAGAAAAATCGAATTGAGTGAGTTTATTCAGAATTAATAGGACTGTAGAAGGTTAATTAAAAATAAAGAAAGAACAAGAATTAATTAATGATGTTAGCGATCCAGTAATGCAGTCTTCACACAGAACTTCCTCACCACCACCAAGTATTTTTAGTGTTCATCAGGTGTCAGGCAAGGTTCCATCCAGTCATGTGTGACCCAGCCACACAAAGTGACCTATTCATTTATGCTTCTATCCTTTTGCATGTGTTTTTTTCTTTGCCTGGGATATTCTTCCTTTTCTGGGTCACCTGGTCTACCTGGGCCATTTGGTGATTTTTCTAAAAACTCTATTTAGACATCATGTCCTGACAGTATGAAGCTTTTATTGACCAATGTAGGCCAGTTAGACTCACCTTCTTCTATAGTCTCATGAAAAGTATATTGAGTCACACTGTGATCATTACTCCATGTGTCTTACTTACTTCCTATCCTTAGTATTTGGCACAATGCCCAGCACATAATAGGTCCTAAATAAATGTTTGTTGAATGAATTGAGAAAGGCTAGCAAGTTTAAGAGTGAATGCATAAGCAGAAACCATACTAATACTGATGGAAATTTGGTTACTTGTTTGTTGATGTCACTTACAGAGGGATTCTGTCAAATAATAGTCTAAGTACTTGTAAAAAGAGATGGTTATTCACAGATCTTAGATATTCTATCTAAATCATGGTTAGATATTAATATATATGTAATGTCACAAATTCTAACTCAGAAATTCCACTTTTAGAAATTTATCCTAAGGAAATTAAGAATGTGCACAAAGATTTAGCTACAGAGATGCTAATTTTATTCAGTTCATAATGACAAAAAACTGTAGATGAGCTAAATGGCCAATAATTGCGAATTCGTTAAATAAATTGGGACACAAAATTAAAAGTGAAAATGTAAAATGTATTTATTAATTTGGAAAGGTGTTCATATTATTTCAAATGTACAAAGCTGGTGATGAAGTAGTATATTTTCTCAGTTGGCATTTTATTAAAAGGAAAATTTGCATGTTTGGACAGGGAAGTTTGGGGAAAAAATGTTCATTAAGATGTTAACAGACATTTTCTGTAGTTGGTAAAATTAAGGGTCATTTTGATTTTTGTTCTCTTCACCTATAATTGTTTAACATGCTCACACTAACATAGATGAATTGGATAATCAGTGTTTAAATTATAAAAGAATCAAACATTTTTGGAACAAACCATCCCCCTGAAGGCTTCTTGAGACCCTCACATCTTTTAACATTCCCTACATTCTATTCTTGCACAAGTCTTCCTCCTCCTCCAGTGGGTTCCCAGATCATTACAGGCTGGTGAAGGGAGAGGATGGAATTAAGGAACAGGAGGAAGAGGAGTCTAATCCGTTCTTTCCATATTGCCCAAGCTTCTCTGGGGAGTTCAATCACCAGAAGTCAGTTTTGGGGCAGGCTGGGTTGTTCATTTGGGTCGCGATAGCAGGACTTGGGGTGGAGAATAAGATGTGAACCAGGTGCTAACGATGTTGACAAGTGAGGGTGTGTGAAATGCAGTTCTTAGATCTAATCAGGATGAAACGGAGAGGACTGAACTGAAGAAACTCGTGTTCTTCAAAAGAACATGGCTTTTTTTTTCCCCCAGGAAAGTGAGAGAATATAGTTCTGGAAGTAGCAATGAGGAATAAGACAGATAACAACCATGTCTACAGACCCGGAGGAACATGAGGTGTGAGAATAAACAGGTAACCCCTTCAGGGGGTCACAGAGGATATGGAGTCCTGGGAGAGTCAGGTTTCACTTAAGGGAGGGATACTGTTGTTGGTCAGACCCAGTATATTTGCATCACAATCTCAAGGGCAGTGGGTGTCCCAGAGGTTGCTCAAAAAGGATAACACATGGTTCCTGGCTCTAGGTAACTTGTTCTAGGAAGCCACACTGAACATACACAAAACACCTGGAAAACATTTTGATGCTGAGCTGTAGCAATGGGCTGTCAGCTTTAGTTTTTAAAAACAGCCCAGCCTTGGTTTTTAAAACCATTTGTAAGGTTTTGAATTTGTCATCCTTTGAACACAATCCCTGCCTCTAAGTCCTTCTCCTCTCTTGGCTGCTATTTCACCCAGCAAGGTCAAATTCCATGTCATGAAGAAGGAGTTAGACTGACTCTCAGTGAAGCAAGGATTCAGAGAAGACAGATCAGAGTGGCAGGAAAGAACTAGAATGGGGGTGATGCATGAGACTGACTTACCAGTTCTTAAAAGATGGATAAGGTTTAATTTCTAGACACTGGAAACAACACAAGCAAAGATGCCACAATGGGAATGAGTGTGATAGGAACATTGTAATATTTTTGCACGATAAAGTTGTTTCTATTTTTCTTAGCCCATATTTTAAAATTAAGCTTATTGGGGTATGATTCATATACAATGAAATTCATTCTTTATAGTGTACAGTTTAAGAGGTTTGTCAATGTAAACAGTCATGTCCCTAATATCACAATCAAGATACAGAGTAGCATTGTCCAATAGAAATATAATATAAATTACATATGTAACTTTACATTCCTAGTAGCCACATTAAAAAGGTAAGAAGGAACAGGTGAAATTTATTTTAATAATATATTTTGTTTAAATATGTAAAATATATCACGTTTCAACATGTAATCAATATAAAACTTATTGACAGATTTTACATTATTTTTCATAGAAAGTTATTGAAATCTGATGGGTCTTTTATACTCACAGCACATCTCTGTTCAGACTATTCACACTTTAGGTGCTAATAGCCACGTGTGTCAAGTGGCTACTGTGTTCAACTGTGTAGATAGATTATTCCCCTCATACCAAAAAGTTCTCCTGTGCCCTTTTGGAGTCCATTTGTTCCTCCCTAATTCTGGCCCCTGACAACTACTAATCTGTTTCCTATCCCTACAGCATTAGTTAGGGTTCTCAAGAGAAACAAAACCAAAGGGCTATATCTACATCGTCTATCTCTCACTATCTCTATATATCTAGAGAGATTTATTTTAAGGACTTGGCTCACATGATTGTGGGGTTGGCAAGTCTAAAGTCTACAGGGCAACCCTAAGGCTGGAGACCTAGAGTTGATGTTGTAGCTCAGATCTGAAGGCAGTCTGAAGGCAGAATTCCTTACTCTCCTGGGGATCTCAGTCTTTTCTTTTAAGGTCTTCAACTGATTGGATGAGGCCCACCCACATTATGGAGGATAATCTGCTTTAGTCAAAGTCTGCTGATGTAAATGTTAATCACATCTAAAAAATAACTCACACCCCGCAATTCAGCAATTCCACTTCTGAGTATATATCCAAATAATTGAAAGCATGATCTTGAAGAGATACTTGTACACTTAATAGCATCATTTAGTAGCATCATTATTCACAACAGCCAAAAAGGTGGAAACAACCCAAGTGTCCATCAACAGATGAATGGATAAACAAAAGATGATATTTGCACACAAAGGAACATTATTTAGCCATAAAAAGGAAATCCTGACACATGCTACAACATGGATAAACCTTAAAGATACGCTAAGTGAAAAAAGCCAGCCACAAAAAGACAAATACTATATGATTTAACTTATATGAGGTACTGAGAATAGTCAAATTAATACAGACAGAAAGTAGAAGTGTGGTTGCCAGGGGCTGGGGAGAGAGTGAAAAGGGGAGTTATTATTTAATGGGTATAGTGTTTCAGTTTTTCAAGGTGAAAAGAGTTCTGGATATAGGTTGTGCAACAATGTGAACATACTTAACACTTCTTAACTGTACAACTAAAAATGTTTAAAATGGTAAATTTTATGTTGTATGTATTTTACTACAAAAAAAATATACCTTCACAGCAACGTCTTCACAGCAATATTGGTTACCAGCAACTGGGTATGTGGCCTAGCCAAGCTGACATGTAAAATTAACCATCATGGTATAGTTCTCCCTTTTCTAGAATATCAGATAAATTGAACCATACAATATGTAGTCTTCTGGGGATGCTTCTTTCACTTGACATCCTGCTTTTGAGATATATACATATTGTTGGATATGTCAGGAGTTTCTTCCTTTTTATTACTGAATAGTATTCCATTAAGTGGATATACTATAATTTTCCTAACCGTGTACCAGTTGATGGGTGTTCGGGTGTTTTCATGTTTTTGTTTTTATTATTAGGGCTGCTATGAACATTCGCTTACAGGTCTTTGTTTCTAGTTCCTTTTGAGCAAACATTTAAATCAATACATCATATAGAGTGCTTGTGGCTGCAAATTACAGAAAGTTGCCTCTTAAAATATAGAAATTTATTACCTCATTAATAAAAGTCTAAAAGAAGAATGCCTCTTAGGTTGGATAATTCAGTTGATCAACAACATCATCAAAGACCCAGGCTCTTCCTCTCTTTCCTCTTTTTCCTGTTCCTCCAGTCTGTCCAAATAGTTCCTGATGCTACAGCTGGGGGCCCGCCTTCTGGCCCACCTTCTCTCCTGTCTACCCCTGAAAATCCTATGAGCTGCCCTCACTCCTGGTCACAAGATAGCTGTAACAGCACCAAACATTATACCCAGATACAGCAATGTCCAGAGGTAGAAGATGGAGCTGCCTTTTCTTCATGTTTTTTTTTTTCTGAAGGTCAAAGAATCTTGCCTGGAAGTGCCCTGGTGAACTATCACTTTTCATTGGGTTGGGTTCCATCAAATATCCAGAATTGCATCAAATGATTAAAGCAACTGATGGCAAAGACAGTGGGGCCCCTTTAGTTATCTTAGAGCATTCAGAACCCAATACAATACTTTGAGATGAGGCTCATATAATTTCCCCTAAGGCACATACCTGTGCAGAGGAGAGTAGACACCTGAACAAGGCCAGAGTTTGCCAGCAGGAAGAGTAAATCAACGTTGGATAGACCGGGTCCATGCCATTAAGTCTGTCCCATGCCACTTTCATACTGGTTTACTGTTGCTAACTTGTGACACACTTCCTGACATACTTTCACATCTATTTTTCTATTTTTCCTAAAAGCTTAACAGTAACAAAAAGAAGCCCCACTCCCATCCTTTAGAATAGATAACTGAAAATTGTGCTTGTTCCTCCTTCAAGACTCAGTTTTAAATTATTTCAATCATTTATTCAACAATAATCTGCTGAACTCTTATTTGATGGAAGGCTTTGCAAGGCAAATAAGGAAGGATAAAATTAAGATTCCTGCTTTTATCACTTTACAGTTTAGAAGACGAATTAAAATTGATAAGTTAAATAATTGCAGAGAAGATATAAACAGTGGTTCTACATAACTGTGCAGAGTTGGTGCAGGCAGGTGGATGATTAATGGTTAAATGACAGTAAGTACCATGGCAGTTCAGAGGAGGACAGGATACCTGTGGGCTGGAACAGGCTGAGAAAGCTTGCCAGCAGAGGAGGGATTATAGCTGGGTCTTGACAGATAGGATTTACAGAGGTAGACAGGAGAGAGGGCGGGCTCCCAGCTGTAGCATCAGGAACTATTTGGACAGACGGGAGGAACAGTATGATATTTGCTTACATCCAAGATATAGAGCGGACTCTCCAAATAAATTTTTTTCACTCATTCATTAGATAAATCTGTTTTATGTGCTGCTTATGTCCCAGGCTCTGTTTTCGGCAGAAAGGATATTGCTGGAAAGCAAACAGACACAAATCTGGGTCCTCAGAGAGGATGTATTCAAGGAAAGGAATGTAGACAACCATACAATAAGAAAAAAATATCTCGCATTAAATATAATAGAGAAAACTCAGGGAAAAGGAGGGACAGGATGAGGGGGAGGATGTTATGGTTTCACGGATGAGTCTAGACCTAGAGGTCTGAGCTGGCTTCTCTCCCATATGTGCACAGGGATACAGGGAGAATGAATGACCTCAAAGATTTGGAGGCAGATGGTGGCAAGGCTGTGAGTGTGGCGGGGGAGGAAGGGTGGAGGTCTTGCCAACATCATGCAGGGATGAGGGCTCCCTCTTTATTCCTGCTAATGGTGAGGGGGAGGCTGGGGAAGACTCAGAATTACCCAGAGCTCATAGGGCTCCTGGCCTCTTCCTTACTTCTGCCATTGGAGAGGGGAAGTTGGGAGGGATAGCCTTATTCTTTACAAATAGTAGGAGTTAAAGTTGGAAAAGTAGGTTGGAGCCAGGTTGTCGAGGACCTTGAAAACCAGGGTAATGATCAAGTGTAGTCTTGGTGAGCTAGGGGATGGTTGCTTGAATACCTGTTTGTCAACATGATGAAGGCAAAGTATAGAATGGACCCTCTCAAGTACCCCTTAAGTCAAGTTGTTCTTAAAGTTTTTGAAGTTCTTGAAGTGTAACCAAACAGAAGAAAATCCAAAATACGTTGGCAAAAATTGTGGTCTATTTAAATTGTTTAAATTTAATACATTAATGTTTTATCAGACAGTAACACCATGTGATATAATTGTGCTTCCCATAAGGTACTACAAGATTTATTAAAGAATAGTTCAAAATGCCTTAGTGGGTTTGGTCATGGGACCGTTATTTAAAGTCATATGATAAATGCCTTCTTTCAGTCCTGTCAGTTTACCTCTGCATCTGTGTGTGCAACCTCATTTGGGTTTAATAACCCTCTACTTTGGGCTGAACTTCAAATTTAGCTGATTTCCCATTTGCTCATTGTTGGATCTTTTATCACTCTCCGTCCTCTGCTGTCAGTGTCCTTTTGACTTTTATTTGTTTAATGACTTTTGACCAACCCTGTTACTGTTGTGACCCTCATGTTTTGTCTTTATCCTGGTTTCCTGATCTGGCTCCTTGCCTGGATCCCTTAACCTGCTGCCATTCACAGCCTGGCATGACAGATGGCCATAGGCTAATGGCAAGGGCACCCCATCAGAGCTTTGGCACTGCATTCATTTAAGATGTGAGACAGGCAGCAGAGAAGAAAACATGAATAGGTAGCTTGATGCTTTTCATGTTTTCTATATAGTGCCAGTTCTTGGCTGGACTGCTTGTTGTCCACCTAAATGAATCATTGCCAATGAGACTTTGGGTAGACAGAATCTCTCTGGGTCATATTGCAAATTATTTTAATTCAGTGCATGCTTATTATAGGTTGGTCCTGAACAGAGATGTGCTGGATACTGAGGGGAATACAAAAATGACAAAATACTATTGCTGCCCTCAAGGAGCTTACAGGCCAGGAAGGGAGATGCCCACATAACTAGCAAATGTTAACATATATTAAAATGGGGAAGTCCTGGGGTGCCTGGGTGGCTCAGTTGGTTAAGCCTCTGACTTTGGCTCAGGTCATGGTCTTGTGGTCCAGGAGTTCGAGCCCCACATCAGGCTCTGTGCTGACAGCTCGGAGCCTGGAGCCTGCTTCAGATTCTGTGTCTCCGTCTCTCTCTGCCCCTCCCCTGCTTGCGCTCTCTCTCTCAAAAATAAATAAACATAAAAAAAATTTTTTTTAATGGGAAAGTCCTGTGGCAGAGATCCAAACCAAGCTGCTGGGAGCACACAGACAAAGCCATTAACTTGACAAGGTGAAGGATTTGCTGATGGATTTGGGTGGTAGTTCCAGTTGTGATATGTGTGCTTCTGGGTCTTGAGAACCACACACACATCAGTTTCTGCTAATTGTTTTGAACACTGCATCAGACTCATTATTTGAAGAGTCAAAGGAGTGTTTAGATACAATCATCGCAGTAAGGCAGATAAGATTCAAAAGTGTGTCATATTTATGGAAGAGGAAGTGACAATGAAAAAAAGGCAGAGAAGAAATGGCTCCTTACAGTAAAACCATGGCCTATGTTAATCAATACATTTTAATGTTTAAGGTCAAACAGTATGTAGAATATTTTGGTCTTTTCATTATCATAGGCCTGCTGTGTCAACTTTAATAGTCATTTAACCATTTTCAGGTGCTCACCTGAACGCAAAAATGTCTGTCCTCTACTTGTTATATGTGGTCACAGTTTTTTAGGAAAAACCCTTGAAAATGCTTAGAAGTTACAGTAAAAGATTTTTCTCTTTGGAGAAATACACCGTATCAACTCCTTTAAATGTTCTAACGTATATCCCTAACATTTATTCACAAATGACTGTACTAATATAAAAGGACTATCTTTTTGGTAAAAATAAATAAGAAGTGATGACGGTTTTAATCCCACAGGAGAATGTACAGAAAGGCTTTTCTTTTGTAAAGTATAGGTTTTAAACAGTAACTGGCTCTGTATTTACTACCAATATTTGCTTAGAGAAATGTGTGTACATGAATTTGTGAAGATAGGCCTATGCATGTATATAGAAAAAACAAATTGCTATCATCCTGCTTCACATTATTAGCCTCCATATATACAGATTAAGGTGTGCAGGACATAGAACTTTACTTTTCTAAAACTGTAGTTTCTATTTCAACCTTCTATATTTTTGAGATGGTACAAATTTAAATTTATCAATCTGAGGGTTCTTCCCATATTCCACCCCCAGGGTCATGACTAAGGTCTGGCAGTCTCCACTCTATCAAGGTATTGGAAGGTGGTTTGTCTAGTAGTATACTCAATGATATCTGTCCATCCATAGAGATATCAGAAAAGATGTCCTTTAGGGGCCCTGGGTGGCTCAGTCGGTTAAGCACCCGACTTCAGCTCAGGCAATGATCTCTCAGTCAGTGAGTTTGAGTCCCGCATCGGGTTCTGTGCTGACAGCTCAGAGCCTGGAGCCTGCTTCAGACTCTCTGTCTCCCTCTCTCTCTCTGCTCCTCCCCCACTCACGCTCTGTCTCTCTCTGTCTCTCAAAGATGAATAAATGTTAAAAAAAAAAAGTTAGAAAAGATGTCCTTTATTCCTGTCCTAATTATCCTAAAGAAAAAACCCAATTTAGATCTTAAATTATCCCAACACATTAAATAATTTACTGTTTTACTGAAGTTCATTCTTTTATGCATCTCATTAAGCATTCATCCAGATGGTCTGTACATATATGATATCTTCATGAAACAAAATGAAACTGTGGTAAATACAATCTGAGTTTTAATTTATTTTTAGATATGCCTGATGGAGACATTTAAAATCCTCTTTGGAAGTAGACATGGATATAAATAAATAAAAATTGCCATATGATTGATGAATTTGTAAACTTAATTATTTATAATCTTATTTTCTCCAGAATGGATTTCGGGAAGCTAACAGAAATGAATGCAGTAATATATCATGATAAAATAAATAGATAAAAATAAATCATACAATGAGTGTATAGAAAATTGCTAGAACTGGATTACACATTTAATTCTGAGAGTTTGGAGGCCAAAGTAAAGAGGAGATCACAGTTTATGGAAGGATTCATGTGTCAGTACAATACTGTTCAGGAGTTACCCTAATCCTGGGGCCTTAGAGAGGGATCTCTTGTAGATCTTCATGCATGGAACCTTCTGATGTCCTGGGCATTGTCCTCAGTGCCATCCCTAAAACCAATCTAATACTGTCCAAGGCAGTCCATGAACAGTTACTGCATAAGTCACCAAAGCAATGTTGTTTAAGTACTGAGTTCTCTGCTGTGGCTTCAAGGGAGCAATATTTGAAAAATCCAGAGAGATAGAAGTAAAGTTGGTATTTAGCTCAACCAAACACTTGTCTGTGATTGAATGGAGGCTGCGGTTATACATCCAACAAAAATACACTGAAGCATAGTTTTGGTGTTTAGAGTTTTCCTGTCCCTTATTAGTTGAAACCCAATTGTTGACACACTTTGTTTCTAGTGAAAATCATTTACTATGTGACCTTAGGGTTCAAAGCAGAGCAGTTTTGAGGCCCAGGACAAGCAGGATGAAAAGCAAACTCGTCACCTGTGTGGTTTGTGATGTGGCTTTCAGACAGTGCTATTATCAGCAAGTGCCATCTGGTCGCTGCCTATTTTTGTTAGTTAGTTTTGCAGCTCGGTGCAGAACTCACTTGTTTTTGAGCTATGGAAAGGGGGTGCATATGGTAAACATGTAAATGTCACATATTTTAAAAGGAACAAATTTAAAGATATTTATTATTATTATTATTATTATTATTATTATTATTATTTTCTTCCTGTAAATTTTGATGGTCCAAGACAAAGGCCCAGAAGCATGGTGTCACATTCCAAAGGAAGATCATTAGGGCTTTAAGAATGTCCCCTGCTTCAGATCCAATATCTTGTATCCCAGACTCACTGGTATCTCAGGAATCTGAGAAACGAAGTCTTTGCTGGTATAATGATATTTGTGAATTGCAAACATTTATCTACTTGTCTGACTCTGCATTATTTTGGAAGCTCCCTGTGAGCAGTATTTATTTGGCTTGGATATAATTTGTAAAAAAAAAATTAACTTTAAAATATTTGTAAGATAATTTGGAGAATAATTCTTGGCCATATATCCATCAATCAGCGTTAACAAAGGGTGACATTCTGTCATATTTTCTTAGTCTTTTTTGTTGGCAAGGCAGAGTGTTGAGGTATAATTTGTATACAGTAAGGTGCCTAGATCTTCAGTGTGCAGTATGAAAGATTTTGACAATTGTACATACTCATTTGATAACCACCCAAAGCAAGATATATGACATTCTCAGGAGTGCAAAAAAATTCCCTGAAGCCACTCTCCCATCCACTGCCTGTCACAAAGGGGCAACCTTTCTGATTTTCTATCTGATTTTCCATCAGCTTATGTTAATTTTGTCTGTTTTTGGACACCATATAAATTAAATCACACAGTATACACTCCTTTGTGTCTGGTTTATTTCAGCTCACATAATGTTTTCTAAATTCACATGTGTCAGTATGTATTACAATAATTTGTTTCTTTTTTATTGATGAATAGTATTTCATTACATTTGTTCATTCCGCCTATTGATGTATCATATTTGGGTCATTTCCAGTTAAGGCTACTGTGAGTATTCTTGTAAAAATCTTCTTGTGAACATATGTTGTCATATATATATATATGTATATATATATATATTTTTTTTTGAGGGGGTAATTATTTAGGAATGGGAATGCTGAGTCAGAGGGTAGGTGTGTGTTTAACTTGACAAGAAAATGCCAAATTGCTTCCCAAAGTGGCTGTAGCATTTTACACTCCTACTAGCATCATGCAGGAGGTCTGGTTGATTCACATCCTCCTCAACAGTAGATGTTGTCAGTTTTCAATTTTAGTCATTCTGGTGGTTTTATTTTACATTTTCCTGCTGAGAAAGATGTTGAATACCTTTTCATGTGCTTCTTGGACATTTGTGTATCTTTTCTCTTGAAGTGTCTCTTCGGGTCTTTTGTGCCTTTCTGTTTTTTTCTTTTGTTTGTTTATCTTTTATTCTTTTGTTATGGAAGTTCTTTATATCCCAGATACAAGTCCGTTGTCAGATATGTATTGCGGATATGTTTTTCCAGTCTGTGACTTCCCTTTTAATTTTTTTTGCCTATCCCAATTTGTAAAGATAGCTTCCAGTGTTTTCTTTTAGAAGCTTTAAAGTTTTAATTTTTTTTGTAGGTCTAAAATTCATCTTGAATTAATGTTTTGTGTATGGTTTCAGAGAGGATGGGGTTTTTCTTTTTTCTCTCTCACTCTCTCTCTCATATGGATATTTAGGTACCAGAGAGCCATTTATTGAGAAGATTTTCTTTGCCCATTAACTTGCTTTGTGCCTTTGTTGAAAATCAATGGACCGTATAAACTGTGTGGTTTATTTCTGAATTCTCTATTCTGTTGCATTGATCTACTTGTCTGTCCTTACATCAGTGCCACTCTGCCTTGATTCCTGTAGCTTTCGATCAGGACTTGAGGTTACCTAGTCTAAGTCCTCCAGTTTTATTTTTCGTTTTCAAGATTGTTTTGGCAATCGAGGTACATTATATTTCCAATTAAATTTTATGATTGACTTGTAAAGTTCTCTAAGGAAGTATGTTGGGATTATGATTAAGGTTGTGTTGAATATATACATTAATTTAGGGAGAATTGACATAATAATATTGATTCTTTTAGTCTACTACTATGGTATGTCTCTTCACTTACTTAGATCTTTTAAATTTTCTCTGAACAATTTTTTTTTTTGTCATTTCAGTGTAGAGGTTGTTTTTGACACCATTGTAAATGGACTTGGTATTTAAATATACCTCATAGCCAGGAAGTAACAAAATTCTGATTGGGTGGTGAATTCTGTAACAGGGAATTTAGTGCAAAATTATTTGAATAAGTGAATTACAAGTAGATTCAGGAATGACTAGTTATTATTCAGAAGTGCCAGTCTATTTCTAAGGGCACCTTGTCATTGCCTAATTGTGGAGATTTAAAAGTTCTATAAATTACAAGTCATTGAGATAATTGTTTTATTTGGTTCATTAAAACGATAAGTCAATATGAAAATTTTGATCATTGCAGAAGATGTTCCCTCATATCACAGCAGTGATGAGGAAGGCCTTTTCATTCCCACACAAAAAATTACAAAATATGAATTTTGCATACAACTTGTAAACATAATTGTACATTAAAATTTATAATTGATTTAATCAATTACTGTATAAGGTGATATTTTCTCTAAGTAAATTTAGATTTGTTATAGAAACAATAAGACCATAAAATGATAAATTGAAACAGTTTTACCAATATATAATTCATAAAACAAATCTCTTTGATGAGAAGAAAATACTGATAAAATACTGAAAGCTCATTAATTTGATTTAATTTATATGTCTACCCATCCAATTCCTTATCTATCACTGTTAATATTTAAAATAAAATTAATTAATATTAGTAGAAACCAAGATTCCACTTTTAGGTACAATTAATTTTATTTTTTAAAAATTAGAGAGGGGCGCTTGGGTGGCTTGGTCGGTTAAGCGTCCAACTTCGGCTCAGGTCATGATCTCACGGTCTGTGAGTTCGAGCCCTGTGTCGGGCTCTGGGCTGATGGCTCAGAGCCTGGAGCCTGTTTCAGATTCTGTGTCTCCCTCTCTCTGACCCTCCCCCGTTCATGCTCTGTCTCTCTCTGTCTCAAAAATAAATAAATGTTAAAAAAAATTAAAAAAAAGAAAAAAAATTAGAGAGTGACAGTAAATTTGCAACAAAAGAAAACCTCATTCTACATCTTAATATTTGTAATAATGTTCAGTTTTCAATATATATTGATGATCTTAACTGTGCTAGGATCTATTGAACCTGCATATAGCACATAACGTCTAGACAAAGATTTTCATCATTGCTGTTATATTTAAAATTATCTGTGGTGCTTCTAATATCTGGATGTCCTTCCCTGTGTGACTTATGATACTTGCCCAGATCAATCTTTCCCCATCGTTGTCACTGTCACCTGCTGTATTAGTGTGCTATTGCTGCATAACAAGTTTTCACTAATTTAGTGCTTAAAATAAGCACCCATATATTAGCTCACAATTCTGTAGGTTGTAGTCCAGATAAACTTGATTGGGTTTTCTGCTCAGGGTATCACAAAGCCAAAAACAAAGTGTTGGCTTAGCTGGGCTCTTCTTTAGAAGCTCTGGGAAAAGACATTCTTCCAGATTCATTCTTATTGTTAGCAGAATTCAGTTCTTTGTGGTTGTGCGGCTGAGGCTCTGTTTCTGTGCTGGCTTTTGGAAGGGGGTTGATCTCACCTTTGAGAGGCTTTTCTGTGGCTCCCTCCTTCTTCAAGCCAGCAATGGAGAGCTTCTCATATACAGAGTCCCCTTTACGCTGCAATTATCTGACTTTTCCTTCTGAAACTGGCTGGAGAAAAGTATGTTTTTAAAGGGTTCATATGATTAGGTTTGATTTCTCTGAATAATCCCCTTATTTTAAGGTCACCTGATTAGTATACTTAAATACATCTGCAAATCTTTTATGCTGTGTAATGCAGCACAATCAGGGGAGTAACACCAGGGAGTAGAGATTATGAAGCTATTTTAGAATGGGGGCTCAGCATTTGTGCAGAGACCCTTGTTACACATTTACCCCTAAGTTCCTTGGCTCTATACAAATGGTATTCAACTCCAGGCCTTATTATCATTCACAAATACTGTACATCTGAAATCTGAAACCTGTTCTTCACTCTTAGATAGTAATGTTCTTCTAATTTTTAAAAATATATCGCATATTGATTTTACCAGGAGATATAGTGGGAAAGAAAGGGGAGGATGCTAGCAATGGTTAGGGCCAGGGATGGGGGGACTGACTTTGTAAGAGGGCTCAAGGGGTTTAGGTCAGCAGAGAAGTAGTAGGTCATTCACAGTGATCAAGGAGGCAGGACGTGATGGTGATATTGAAGAACTCTTACTGAGTGGTTGGGGCTGGAGTTTTGAGCTTTTGTGATACTGAAATCAGTGAGGTGGTCATGTTTTGGCAGCAGAGGTCAATATGGATTTAGGCTGGATCCCAAGCCAGCACGTTATAGCACACCAAGTCAGTCCCATGTTGGGTGAGAGAGGGCTGTGAGGGATTCGGTATGCTGTTGGCACTACAGGCAATCATTTGGCATCAGGCAGAACTCTAATCCCAGTTGGAAATCTGCTGAGGAGCCAGGAATTGGAGCATTAAACTGGATAGTTGTGGAGGGAGTTGGGGGGAAGGCCATGGCTGAGGCCAATATGGAAGCTAGGCTTTAGATAGCAAGATTATTTTATATGCCACATGCTAGAGAGATGATGCTTCTTATAGTCTTTTATGGTTGTAGGCTGGATTGAGACTGCATCAGGCTAGGCTAAACTTCCATTTCCTGCAAGGGAACGGATGGGTCTAGGAAAGCAGGACCAACATCTTCGGGCTTTCTTGGTCTCACTGAACTTCTCCCTCTGAAGTCACCTGCCCAGGCTTTTCCTCACATGGGAACTGGAGAAGAGTCTCCTCTTCTGGTTGATCCCATAGGGACTCAGTAGGGTGTGAGATCCTGAGGCACTCTATCCTATGGCCTCACAAGTTAGGAGGTCAGTGGGAGGGTGACATGTCAGGTACTGGATGGACAGTGCTAAAGTGAAACACAGAAAGTGAATCGAAACCCAGGTGCCTCTCAGGAGGGGCCAGCAGAGCAGCAATAGCAGGAGCACAAGGTAGAGGTAAGGGGCTTAAGGACCAGGAAAGTTAGGGCAGCAGGGGAATGGGAGGCAGACTGGATGAAATGCAGACCTGCAGCCCAATTCTTTTCCTTTACATTCCCTCCTCCCCCCCTCCTCCAATCCCTTCCCCTCCCCTCCCATCCCTTCCTGTCCCTTCCATCCTTTCCTCCATCATTCCTTCTTTTTAATATTCTCTGCACATTTTAGCGTGAGCCAGCCAGAATGGGAGAATACATCTTTCCATTTTACTCTAGTCTAAAGCACTCTGCATATATGTAACTTTCACATCACTGTATTCTCTAGTGCTCAGAACAGTTTTTTGGGGGGTACTGAACAATAACATTAAATAAAAAGGAAACATAATAAAAGAGGGAAAAAGATCTTGTTCACAACTAGGGCAGAAACACTGGCTTAGCCTTGTGTGACTAGAATTTTACCAATATCTTATTGACAAATGATTGGCAGTTAGGTGTTTATGTATATTTTGCTTTGTGAAGTTATAGTTCAGTTAACCATTGTCAAAATGTATGGTTTGTTTATTCTGTTTCAAGGCTGAAATTTGTTTCAGCCCATCCTGTTCTTGTTCTTACATAGCTTCAGAGACTCCTCAGTACTGTTACAGAGTAGCATTTGAAAAGCAGGTGCTGCATTGATTGTTTCAGTGGCTCTGCTAATGTCCAGATCAGAACATCCTCTTCCTTTAGAGATGGGATTCTGGAGGTGCCCATGAGGAGTCGCAGGAGTGCTCTACGCCCTTCAGAACGCAGGGAATGAAGTACGGTTACATCACAATAATATCTGTAATGCCATGTCCTATGGCACACACAACGTTCCAGTGAGGGTATTAGAAAGTTTTCAGAGCTGCCTAGGTTAGGCTGGTTGATTAAAATTCATTGAGGGCTTTACTGTTTTCTCTGTGCAAGAATATTGGAAAATACAGAGACTCACAGGTGACTCTGGACCTACAGCATCAGTGCCCATCTCTGCCGGAAATTTGCTTCAAGATCACTTCCTGTCTGTCACTGGGCCAGAGCAGGTGGGTGGGTGTGAGAGCACAGCCCTCACTCCTGCCTGGCATTCGGCAGCACTGTCAGCAACATTTGTGTATCATCAATCCCCTAATCATTTCTGAGACACTGAGGCATTTCTGTAAAAAGCCTGATTTACATGGTATGACTACAGATTTAAAAGATGGATTTTGTTCTGGCTTGTTGAAATCATTTTTTAGAGACAATGTTTGAAACAAAATTTATCAAATGGTCTGTGGTCTACTTACTCCCAGATATTAATCTCTGCCTGCAGTGCTGGGAGTCTCTTTTCCTCCCGAAAAAATTCCATTCTTGTGAATTTGGTCCATTCATGTGGAGTCAACCTTATAGGACTATTATTGACTTCTTTTTTAGAGGGAATAGAATAAAAAAAGAAAAGGCATTGACAACCAGTTGTGTGGACTGGTTCATAGAAAGACAAATGATTTTTTTTTATTCTTTAAAAATATACAAAGCTCTGCTAAAATAGAACTTCATATTACAGGTTGCAGTTATTAACTTAGGAGGTAATGGAGTTTCTACGTTCTTATGATAAAAGCTTCCCATGTTAACACCACCTACTGAATAATGTCTTGGCACGATGTGCAGAATTTTCTTTGTTATATAGTTAGTGAATGGCAACTTTTCCCTCATGAGTTCCAATTTTAGGCAAAGATAACTCCATGAATTCTAAGAACGAGAGCTTGTGTTCTCCTTAGAAATAGTGAGCAAGGCAGTAAAACATACTATTTTTGGATTGCTTGTTAATCTTGTTTTATTATATACCACACATATATTATTCAGAAAACTTCCCTAAAACGTGGACATGAATAAACATTATAATTTTTTACTATCAACCTTAATATTTCCAGAAAACTGTATGGTTAAAAAAAGAGGTTTGGCAGAAAGCTCCTTTGCCTTTATTCTTAATCTTCTTGGCTCTTTACCCAGCTTCTACAAACCTATAATGCTATCTCCATCTGAACCTTGTAGAAGCAGGAAGATGGAAGAAATGTATGGGACTGAGGAGTCTCACACTTGTGGAGATTTCCAAAGCTTCCGTACTGGGGGAGGGAAGCGTGTGCTGAGGTATAGGGATTTGTCTCTAACATAGGAATTGATTTGAATTATAGATGTGGGACAGAGGGGACTCCTCAAAACCTTTCTTCTGGCAATCTTAGTTATTATGGAGGATGGGTTCTCCTTCCACCTCGTGATACAAATTCTTCCCATCGTCCCTGGAATTGTGGTCTATCTGCATTACTATTAAGGGGATGTTTATTGACTGGTAGGGCAAATTCTTTTCTTTTCCTTTTTTAATGTTTATTTATTTTTGAGAGAGAGAGAGGGGCACAGAAAGAGAAGGGGACAGATGATCCCAAACAGGTCCAAGCTGACCGCAGAGAGTCCATTGTAGGGCTTGAACTCGTAAGATCATGACCTGAGCCGAAGTAGGATGCTTAACTGACTGAGCCACCCGGGCCGACTGGTAGGACAAATTATTTTCAACCAAAGTGATCCAGATCCCCATTTTGATTTGTAACTAGAAGGAGGATGGAGGGGCTCTTAGATTTCTATAAGAATTTGAGCATTTTAAGTAGTGAAAGGAGTGTTTTTTAGTTTTTAAAATGTTCACATTTACATTGCAAATTAGTATAGACTTAGGGAAATATTGATGTGCTAACTTAGAAAAGCATAAAGTGTAGTTCTCAATGCCTTTTGTGGAGAACATTAGATCCCGGAGGTCCAGAAACTGTAGAATAATAAACTCCTATTTTCCCTTTTAAAATATGGGATGCATACTTCACTCTGCTTGTTATATAGAGTAAATGGAAGGAGAAAACACTGAGAATACTATGAAGTCTTATGTTTCTGATTTAGGCTACTGTTTAGAATGCTGATTGTCATTCACATTTTATGTGTATGAAACAATATGAGTTTTATAAAATTACTAAGTTTATGGGAGGATTAAGCAGGTTTTACTTTTATAGTCATAACGTGTTCAAATGCATTTGCATCAAATGGGAGATATAATTTCTCTTTGTAATTGAAATTTAAATCCCAGCATAAATACGGTGCTTAGAAAACTATTTTATAGGCCTTTCTTTTATAAGGATCCTGCATGGAAAGAAGGTTACACAGCTGGAGATTGTTTAGAGACAATTAAACTTATTGGCTTTTCAGCTGGTGATAAAAGCAGGGCTCTGAGACTCTCTGCATCTTGAAATTGTTACCCAGGTGAATTTCCTTTACAACACTAAGCTCTTTAGTATTCTTAAAAAATTATTTAGTACCAGAGACTTAAGGGGATGATCTATTCGAGTTTAAGCCCATGATGAACGCCAAGCATACATTTGTCTTTAACATGATTCATGCGGGGTGAACCTGAGACCCCAGCGATCTTTTCAAGACTATTACTCACTTCTTTTCCTGAGGAAATTGAGGTGTGTGGTTAGTTTGAGCACTCGCTGCCTTCTGTTTCTAGTGCCTCTGAAGCAGTATCCTACTCCCTTCAGATTTTAACATCTATCTCCTGTTCTCTCCTCCAGACTCGGGAAGAGGCTGCCTGGTCCAGCAACCCTGATAAGTAAGTGATTTAAAAATACTACTGATAGGGACAAGGATTTTATGGATGAGTCTTATTAATGAGGAACTTTCAGAATCCATTGGTAAACTATACACACACACACACACACACACATATGTCTTTTTTTTATCTTAGCAATATTTCTTTCTGGTGGCTCACAAGTCAGATCACGTAGGGGATGCTTACTTTATGTCAGTTGTTTAACAAAAACCCTAGAGGATATAAACTTTTATAGTTACTTTAAGTTGACAGCTGGCTTGATCCACCTTTTAATCAAACCCCAAGTGGCCACGACACTCAGATGTGAATAATCTGAAGCCATCAATGTTTTGAGTTTCTTTATTGAAGTAACTGGTCAGAAATTTGACTTGTCTTACTCTCATAAGTGTGACTCTTGGTATCATACAGGTAAGGATGAACCTGTTTCGGAAGTTTGATTTCCGAACTGAGATTTTTACCCTTATTTGACTGAAATCTCTCCACATCTAAATGTGACAGAATTTATTTCTTGATACATAGCAAAGGCAGATTGAATATTAAATTAATTTAATTTGTCCTATTACACTAGTACTATGTGTCTATTAACTTCGGTGGGAACATTGAACTTGTCTTTGGTTTGCTGTTTCACGTAGGGACATGAGATGGTGTCACAGTGCTTCCATCTCTGTACTTTGCTTCTGCTTGACACGGTTTTATTTTCTTTGACAGACATTCAGTGGTAAAAAGTAGTGTAATTATTAATTTCCCACTTGACATTGTGAACATTTCAATGCTAAGTTAGCAGGTAAAAATGTCATTTCTATGATATGTACCCACAGAACTTCAAAGGGCTCCTAGCAATCGGTTCTTGAGCTGGAAAGAAGGCTGTGACATGCCGATACCAACTAAAATTAACTTTGTTAACAGTACTTGACCTTTCTATAAAATACTCAATTTTGTCAGATACTTTCCTCATGATGATAGTGTGAAAAAAATTAACATTCATCATCTTATATGGCTTGTGTTAGATGGAAAGAGATTGTTTTAGCAACCGACCTGTGTTAGTCTCTCACATATTGAGCAAATGCTACTCCCTGGGGCTATAATAACTGCCAAGCTGTAGTAGGTATGGGGAAATACCAACCTCTTTACTGAACTGATATATGGTGAGAGACAACTGCTTCTTACAAAGGCACTACTGATTAATTGGCCTCAGAGAGTTATGTCTCAGACCTATTAACTTGAGTGTTACCGCAGGGCTGAAGAGCACTGGGCACAAAGGTAAGGAGCAGGAACACGGCTTTCAGGTCGTGGTGAATCTTGCAGCTCAGCCCAGTAGAAATATAAAACTTGGTGCATTAAAAACCTCCTTGTGGCCACAAAAACAAAAACAAAAAAACAAAAACAAAAACACCCCACAAAAACTACAAACAGGGAATTGATTTTTATAATCTACTTTATTTGACTCAATATATCTAAAATATGGCTGTTGAGTCACATTTCCAGGGCCCAATTGGTACATGTGGCTATTGGGAACCATATTGGCCAGAATAGCTCTTAGGGACCCTGGATCTTCAAGCTATTTGAGTTCCTGTTTATATAAAGCCTGCTTTCTAACCCAAATGTTGTGTCTGTGTAGGAAATACTGAAATATCAGGTACTTTAAAATCATATTTGACCTTTGATGGGCAGTTTTAACTCTTTATTTTGTAACACTTGTGATCCAAATGGAAAAGAAACTGATTTATCTGAATCAGATTTGTGTGGTGGAAAGAGTCCTGGGGCAGGTGTGTGGACAGCTCTGGTTTGTGAAGGTCACTTGCTAGTGACAGGGACAATTCAGGCTATCCTCACTGAGATTTAATTTTGTTTTCCAGAATATAGGAATAGTAGACTCTGTCTACCATGTTCCCACGTGTAAATAGGCATGTGACAGCCTATTTACTTTAAAAAAATAACTGTAAACAGCTGAGGAATAAAAGGCACATCTGGGGCACTAAAATTGGTTGAGACCAAAAGTAATTCTTTGGGAGCCATGCCTGATTCCAAACAATTCTCTAGTGTGAGGCTACTTTCTGCCTCTATTCCGTCACTCAGTTACTCCTTTCAACTTTTAGATCGATTAATGCTCTTTCCCCCTTCAAAATTCTTAGTTTATTTTGAAAAATGTACTGCCTACTCGGGGCACACGTGTTGGGCAGGGTTCTTTTGTATCTCTCATCTCATTTAATCCTCAAGACAGCTTTACAGGTTTTGCTTCATTTTATGGACAAAGGTGATTTGCAGAGTGATTAAGTAACTTGCCAACACCCCACAGATAGTAAGCTGTCATTTGGATCAAGCCGTCCGAATCCAGAGTTCACGTACTTGTGCACTAGACAGCTCTGCTGCCAGTCTGAATTGCTGATGGGACATGCTCCTGAACATATTGTATACATTTTTTTATATTCTGTGTATTATGATCTTTTGACCAAAAACGATCTTTCTGGCTGGGCATAGACCGCCCCTCCTGAGGCTGGCCAGTTCTTAGAGATAGCACAAGACTCCACTGGAGCTTACCATCTCCATGTAATGAACCAGTGCAGAGACATACCTGTTATGTCTGGCTCTGGATGGTACACCTCAGGAGGCAATACTCTTATATCTTAGTCATCCTGGAGCCAGGTCCTAGGCAACTGGACGCCACCCCTGTAACTCAAATCCCACTGAAATCACTCGAACCAGCAGGACCTAAGCTGTTTACCCTGCCCAGCCTTGCCTTTCCTACAGAGACACTAATAAAGGCTGTGGCCTAAATAGTCCTGTGGCTCTTGTCTTCTGCCGCTTGACCCAAACCGGGTGCTTCCATGGTGACTCTGTGTGTGGCATGTGGTGACCCCCCCTTTAGGGTCTGTGAGTATGATAAACTTTGTTTTCGTGTGCCTCTCCTGTGTCCCCTCTTGCAGCTGTACTTGACTGACCATCAACTAAAAGAACACAGAGCACTGAACCATAGCCGTCTGGGCATGACAGTACTAACTGATGATGAACTTTTGGGTAAATTGTTTTTTTACTGCTCTAGAGTAATTTTCCACCTTGTAGGGTAACTCTGGGGGGGGCAGTGGGTAACCAAGAGTGATCAAAAATATCATAAAAATGACCAGAGATTTCTATAAGTTTAGTGAAGACAACCGCAGGGGGAAGAATACTTGTGACATTTGAGTGGAGAGGACTTTTCTAAGCTTTTCTTAGGGGCTGCTGAAGTTAACAGTAGTCTAAGTTCAGTTTTCAGAGCTATGGAGAAATGAGTAGGTTCTTGAAATGTCCATGGGAAAAAAATCTAATTTGGAAAAAGAATGTGGGTGTGGATGATAGATATGAATTTAAGATAGGAAGGAGGAGGAAAAGTACAAAGTTTTGTGTTCTTTTTTTGTCTAAATAGTATCTGTAAAATGAGGGAAATCAATAAATTAACAAGAATCCATTGAATATATACTCTTTTTAGGGCACAATTGGGTATACAAATATGCCAGAGATGTCACATGCCAGCTTATTGGGGAGCTAACATGCACTACATGAACAATCAGGTAGTGTAAAGAGGAAAAGGAGAGGTGGTATATGACTGCTGGCTGAATGGGGGTCAGGATGACCTTGCAGCTGTGGTCAGGATGAAATGAGAGCACTTAGCTGCGAGTGACATAGCAGGACCTCCAGCAAGAGCTGGGGCAGGTAAGGGCCAGAGAGATGGTATAAGGTTTGGGCAGTCATCAAGAAAAAGAGAAAGTAGTACAGATATTTAAGAAGGTATGCAATTGGTTTTCTTGTGTAATGATTAGAGCGTGGGAGGAAGGTGGGAGGAGAGATAACTGATCTGTGTGTTCATTTAAATTTTAAAACTAAGGTGACTCTCAGAGGCCTCCCAAATGCAGAAGAGGGAGACCACTGGCCAGACAACAGGACTCACTGAGATGAAACTTTGATTTATCCTAATTCAATAATTTCTCCATAAGAAGGTGTACATTTTAGTTCCATTCAAGTGTAACCTAACTATAAGGAGGATGAAGCTGGATGACCAAGAAGGTCAAGATACATCTCAATTTTTAAAAATGCACCCTCGGGGCAGTGGAGTGGCTCAGTGGGTTAAGCATCTGACTCTTGATTTCAGCTCAGGTCACGATCTTCTGGTTCAGTTTGTGAGATCAAGCGCCACACAGGGCTCAGTGCTGACAGTGCTGATAGGATGGATTCTCTGTGTCTCTGTCTCTCTGTCCCACCCCCACCCCACTCACACTTGCACTCTCTCTCAAAGTTAACAAATAAACATTAAAAAAAAAAAAGAAACAAAAGCCCACCCTCTGTATGGATGTGAAGGGAATGCAGAGGCCTTCTGGGGTCCTGCTGGGGCACAATGAAGTCACCTGCCTCACTACTCCCCAGGCCTGCATGGCTGCAGTGACTTACTGAAAGGATGTGATTGATTTCCATCACTCTCTGGGCCAGGCACACTTTCAGTCATGGTTTTCTGGTTTCTTCCCCATTGATATGTTAGTGTTAGTGCATATACGTGTCACGGATTGAAGGCTCAGGAAAATATAAGAAATGGTTGAGGTTGCGGATGCCAGATAGGCACACTTTATTTCACAAGCCCAAGGGGATAATTTGCTTTTCATCTCCTCCCTCTTTCTCAAAATAGAGAACCACCAACACATGGTATATAAAGGAAAACAGAGCAAACAGAAAGGGGAAACTTTGCAATTTATTAACTCAAGCATGAAAGAACAGAAAATAAGCAGGGCTCAACTTACTTGGAAAAATGAGTCTGAACCTATTGCATTAAAACATGGTGTTGTGCTAATCTAATGAGTTTTCCGGCAAATGAGGCATGAAACATTGCCAAAATATAAAGTCAGTAAAATATCCAAATTACTATTTAATGCCATTATATGTTTTATCTTACTGGGAGTTGGTAAAGAATAGATTATTCCTAAATCTGCATTAGTAGCAAAGTAAGTGAAATTATTTTACAAAAATTTATGATTCTGATAACTTGTTATGTTAATAATGGCAGATCAAAGTAACTGAAATTCCAACACAAGATACACATATCCTTACTTTGTAAGAAAATATTAACAAGACATAATACATTTTTACCTTGGTCATTTAAGTCCTGAGGAATTCAAGATAATACTGAAGGAGATGAAACATGATAGTATGTATGCAATTTTGAGCTAGCACAAAATAACCAAAGATTGCATATAATTTTTTTAAGAAAAGTGAATTATTTATCAGACATATTCATAAGGTATATTTAGAAAAAAATAAAGAAAACATCTTTAAAGTTTATTCCAGAATTATTCTATTACATTCTGGATATGATTGAATATAGTGTTTTGTTTTGTTGTTTTTTTTGAATATAGCCGAGTGCGATTAATGAAAAGCTTTGGGTTATGTTTTCAGTAGTGAAAAATGGAAATGATTTATTCTGGAAACCCTGATTTTATTATAGTACTGTCAAGTTATTAAAATATTGCCAAATTATGTACAGTTTAGTAAGGGATGGCAGCTCATGAATTTTTTAACACCTTATTTATACGGTTGTTTGAATCTATTTATGTACCATTTGTAATTATTTCTAATCATTAGTACTACTGGCTGTTATGTGCCAAATCCTTTTTCAGGGGAAAATTAATCTTTCATCCTCCACATCATCAAAAACTTGTCATTTAAAGGCATCTTAAGTGCCTTCCAGTGGATTTAATATTGTATTTATTCTGCCTAGGTGAGGCAGGACTAACTTCACAATTTTTATCTCTGCTAGCTATTGTCCAGTGTGTATTGACAGTTCATTTGGTTTCGAATGGTTCTAAATGATTCTCCACACTTGGGTAGATGTTTTTATCTGCGAATGAGCAGGTTTCTTGTGTGCACTTGTTTCTGTCACCTTGTGCTGAGTTAAATGCCCTTGGTGCTCTGGAATCATATTACAGTGGGAGGGCATCAGAAAAAGGAGCTGGCCCAGCACAAAGCAGAGCATTTCTCCTTTGTCTGATTCCACTTGGACTGTGTTTCTGGATCTGACAGGAATGAGAAGTTGCTCTTTTGGTCTTCAGTCCATCACATGGCTGGGGGTCCAGCCAGAAATCCATCAGCATCCACGGTTCTCCCTCACCCCCTCCTCTGCCAGGCCAGTCAGCACTTATCTGACCTTTTCTATTCACGCCCTTAACTGCCCAATCTTTACTACCAGATTTGGTCCCCCCGTTCCCCCTGACCTGCCCTGCGTGGCTTTATACCCTGTTTTCTCTCTTGTCAGAGGGAACTAGTGGATGCTTCCCTACATGACTTATGACTTGTATCGTTTCCTACTTCTTTTCTGGGGGTGAAGCTAACACTACTGCAACTCATGCACTCCATCTGCCCATTTGGGCTTTAAAGGGTCTGGTAAAAATTGGAGATAAAATTTCTGATTGATCTCTTAGGGTAAGTTACAGTACCATTAGCATACAAACAAAAATGTACTTGACTAGAAAAGAATTTGCCTGAACCTCTTTAAAATCTGCCTATGATTTTGTGGTACTAAACCACATAATTTAATTTGGCATTGAGTCTTTGTGACAAGATTGCAGGTGAAAATCCTTAAAATCTTTGGTGCCTGTTTGTGCGAACTGGTCTTGAGGGCAAACTGCTTTGGGGTTTAAGTATGAGAAGAATAAAACAAATCTTCCTCTGTGAAAATAAGTTTGTTTAACTGTTATACAAAATTAAGCAGATTTATTTACTGATAGTATTCTTGTGTATTGATATGCATTGTGAATCTGCAAGAGGGAGATTTCATTAGGCAGTGTTTCCTGAGCCTGTGTGAACATGCATATCCCTTCTTGGAACACAGTCTATGGAAGACTGCTCTATCAAATGGCCTGTGGATAGCTCATAATTCTGTCTACCAGGCAGCTAAATTTAAACCCCACCCTCCCATACTGTTGAATAGCCAAATTATAAATGCCAGATCAAATATCCATGAGAGTATAATCAATACCAAATACATTACTATACTTATCAAAGTTTCTCTACTGTAATTCAGGCTTTTCTGTTCTGCTCATATAAAGGCCTTTCCCCAATTAATGGTGCCATAAATTATTAGAGAAGAGGGTACTCTGTCTAGATTATTATAATGTGGCATATTTTACCAATATTTTGGAGAGAGGCAGATATTGGGTGCCCTTATTAGACATTTTGTCAGTTATGCAACTGCTCTTTGCCTTTGCAAATGTTCCCCCAGTCTTTGATGTTATAATTCAGGGTTCCAGGCAGTGACTCAATGTGAAAATCTGGGGAAAGAAACATAGGGAAGTTACTGGCTCCCAAATTGAGCAAAACAGACAAGAGCAGGAGTACAAGTGGAACCAGGCCTTGAACAGAGCAGGACTCTCTCCACCTACCTCTAGTCGGCACTTCTGTGTGCTTGTTGGCTGTGTTCTTTTTCTGCAACTCCATTTCGTTCACATGGCCTTGAAGGTGGCTGCAAATAGCTGTTGCCTGATGTTTTCCTTGCTTCACCATCAGAGAGCCAAACACTATTCTTTTCCTTCTAATTTGGAAAATCATGAAGGAGGCTGATGACCCACCATCTTGTATCATTTGCCACCTGGACAATCACTATGGCCCTGAACAGGACCATTTGAGAAAGTGGCAGTTCATTGTTAGAGCATTCCAACCATGAGTCAGGGAGAAGGGCCAGGCTCTATAAGAGGGAGGGTGTAGTGCTCATCAGAAGCGAGGGAATAATAAATGTCCCATCCCCTTCAGATGCCCACTCCCCTTCTTTAGTGGCTAAATCTTTCTCCTTCCCCAGCCTCACCTCAGGGGCTTTAGAAGTTTTCCCACTTTCCCCACCCCCAGGCCAAACATTCTGAGAGCTTGGGAGGGGACAGTGGATGAAGGTGAAGGGACAAAAGTGGATGAGCAGAGCAAACTCTTTATGTCCCTCACAAACTTCAGGTCAGTTATGTTTCAGGGAGCCTCCTCTGTGGTATTGGTGTATGCAAAACAGAAACATTTGTCCTTTAACTTCACTGCTTGCAAGGGAATCAGTTTATCAGGGGTGATTTGTGTCTGTCTGGGATGATTTCTTACAGCTCTTCCAGACCAGTGATTCTGGTAATTGTCCTTGTTCCTGAAGTCCCAGCACTTGTGACATTTAAGCTCAGTTCCAAATTAGTCCCTTCTCTCCCCTTTTGGAGGAATGAAGAGGAGAAGAGGGAGGAGAGATGATGCTTCTGTGGCTTTTCTTCTGTCTGAACAGTGCCAATGTGGATCTCCCATAATTTCATTGAAATTTCAAGCATCATGATTCTGCCACCACTAAAACCTTACTAGCCTTGCTGTCTATGGAGTGGACTAGACTTGTATAATTGATTAAATAATTAAAGAAATAAGATTAAAAAGAGTTGTGAATTTCATTTGATAAGGTTTCACTTGATAAAATAGTACACAAATAAGATGTATTTTACATTTTATTTCTAATGCCTACAACATGATGATATAAGTGAATATTTAAAAAAAAAATTCAGAGGGTTAGAGCTATGTGAAATTTAGGAATCACCTGAATCTACCGTCTTTTTTAAAGATATGAAAACAGATGCCCAGGCTGGCAAGACACAAGAATTAGTTGAATATGTAGGCATCTTAGCTCTCTCCAGGCCAAGGACTTTTCTAGTTAATATTGATGCTTCTTACATCTTAAATCAAGTGGGTTATTAGAAAACTTGAGTTTCACTAATTTATTTAATCAGCTGTACAGAAGTGTAGGATAGTAGGTTCCAAACTTACGGTAGTAACTGTAAAAATAGTGTTAAAAATGAGTTAGCTCCAGTGTCTTCTCTCTTGAAATTATTTGATTTCAAACAGTTTTAAGTCTCTTTCTTTCTCTGCTCCCTCTTCTCCTCTTCTCCCGCTTTCCCTCTATTGTAATGATTGTTTTAGGTGGTTGGTATGCATCTTGGTACTTGGTTGCCTGAAATTAAATACACTTCCCCAAGAAATGTACATTTGTATTCAAAATGATTTTTGTTTAATTTAGGAAGAGTGAGTAAATTCACATAGCAAGATTTGTCAGTAATGGATGAAAATCACAGAACCTTGACATGGAAGTGTGTCTCATTATTCGTTTTAAATCTGTAATGGATTTTTATTTTATTATTTTATTTTATTTTTATTTTTATTTATTTTTTTTAACGTTTATTTTTGAGACAGAGAGAGAGCATGAACAGGGGAGGGACAGAGAAAGAGGGAGACACAGAATCTGAAACAGGCTCCAGGCTCTGAGCTGTCAGCACAGAGCCCAACGCGGGGCTCAAACCCATGGACCGCGAGGTCATGACCTGAGCTGAAGTCGGACGCTTAACCGACAGCCACCCAGGTGCTCCTGTAATGGATTTTTAAAGGAACAAAGCTTATATTTGCTTACATTAAAAAAAGATATTTATTTAAATTCAAGTTACATAAGATACAGTGAAGTATTGGTTTCAGGAGTGGAACTTAGTGATTCATCACTTACATATAGCACCCAGTGCTCATCCCAACAAGTGCCCTACTTACTGCCCGTCACCCATTCAGCCCATCACCTACCCACCGCCCCTCCAGCAGCCCTCAGTTTGTTCTCTGTATTTAAGCGTTTCTTATGGTTTTCCTCCCTCTCTGCTTTTATCTTATTTTTCCTTCTCTTACCCTATGTTCATCTGTTTTGTTTTTCTCAAATTCTACATATGAGTGAAATCATATATTTGTGTTTCTTTGACTTATTTCACTTAGCATAATACACTCTAGTTCCATCCATGTTGTTGCAAATGGCAACATCATTCTCTTTGATTGCCAAGTAATATTCCATTGACTATATATACCATATCTTCTTTACCCATGTATCCATCAGTGGACATTTGGGCTCTTTCCATACCTTGGCTATTGTTGATAGAGCTTATATAAACATTGAGGTGCACGTGTCCCTTTGAATGAACACTCTTGTATCCTTTGGGTAAATACCTAGCAGAGTCGTAGGGTACTTCTATTTTTAATTTTTTGAGGAATCTCCATAATGTTTTCCAGAGTGGCTACACAAATTTGCATTCCCACCAGTAGTGCAAAAGGGTTCCTCTTTCTCTGCATCCTTACCAACATCTGTTGTTGCCTGAGTTGTTAATTTTAGCCATTCTAACAGGTGTGCGGTGGTATCTCATAGTGGTTTTGATTTGTATCTCCTTGCTGATGAGTGACGTTGAGCATCTTTTCATGTGTTTGTTAGCCATTTGGATGTCTTCTTTGGAAAAGTGTCTATTCATGTCTTTTGCCCATTTCTTCACTGGATTATTTGTTTCTTTGGGTGTTGAGTTTGATAAGTTCTTTATGGATTTTGAATACTAACCCTTTATCTGATATGTCATTTGCAAATATCTTCTCCCATTACATCGGTTGCCTTTTAGTTTTGCTGATTGTTTCCTTCACTGTGCAGAGGCTCTTTATCTTGATGAGGTCCCAGTAGTTCATTTTTGCTTTTGTTTCCCTTGCCTCTGGAGACCTGTCACATAAGAAATTGCTGCAGCTATTGTCAAAGAGGTTATTGCCTATTTTCTCCTCTAGGATTTTGATGGCTTCCTGTCTTACATTTAGGTCTTTCATCCATTTTGAGTTTATTTTTGTGTATGGTGTAAGAAAGTGGTACAGGTTCATTCTGCTGCATGTCACTGTCCAGTTTTCCCAAAGCCATTTGCTGAAGACACTGTCTTTTTTCCACTGGATATTCTATCCTGCTTTGTCAAAGATTAGTTGGCCATATGTTTGTGGGTCCAATTATGGGTTCTATTCCATTGATCTATGTGTCTGTTTTTGTGCCAGTACCATGTTGTCTTGGTGATTACAGTTTGGTAATACAGCTTGAAGTCTGGGATTGTCATGCCTCCAGCTTTGGTTTTCTTTTTCAGGATTCCTTTGGATATTTGGGGTCTTTTCTGGTTCCATACAAATTTTAGGATTATTTGTTCTAGCTCTGTGAAGAATGCTGGTGTTATTTTGATAGGGATTGCATTGAGTATGTGGATTGCTTTGGGTAGTATCGACATTTTAACAATATTTGTTCTTCCAATCCATGAGCATGGAATGTTTTTCCATCATTTGGTGTCTTTTTCAATTTCTTTCATAAGTAGTTTTCAGTGTACAGATTTTTCACCTCTTTGGTTAGGTTTATTCCTAGGCATTTTATGGTTTTTGGTGCAATTGTGAATGAGATTGATTCTTTGATTTCTCTTTCTGCTGCTTCATTATTGGTGTATAGAAATGAAACTGATTTCTGTACATTGATTTTGTATCCTGCCACTTTGCTGAATTAATGTATCAGTTCTAACAGTTTTTTGGTGGAGTTTTGTGGGTTTTCCACATAGAGTATCATGTCATCTGCAAAGAGTGAAAATTCAACTTCCTTCTTGCCTGTCTGGATGCCTTTTATTTCTTTGTGTTGTCTGATTGCTGAGGCTAGGACTTCCAACACTATGTTGAATAACAGTGGTGAGAGTGGACATTGTGGTCGTGTGCCTGACCTTAGCAGGAAAGCTTTCAGGTTTTCCCCATTGAGGATGATATTAGTGGTGGGTCTTTCATGTATGGCCTTTATGATGTTGAGGTATGATCCTTATATCCCTTCTTTTTTGAGAGTTCTTATCAAGAAAGGATCCTGTATTTTGTCAAATGCTTTTTAGCATCTATTGAGAAGTGTGGTTCTTATCCTTTCTCTTATTAATGTGATGTATCACATTTATTGATTTGTGGATATTGAACCAGCCCTGCATTCCATGAATAAATCCTACTTGATCATGGTGAATGATTCTTTTAATGTATTGTTGGATCTGGTTTTCTAGTACCTTGTTGAGAATTCTTTCATCCATGTTCATTAGGGAAATTGGTCTATAGTTCTCCTTTTTAGTGGGGTCTTTGGTTTTGGAAGCAAGGTAATGCTGGCCTCATAGAATGAGTTTTGAAGTTTTCCTCCCATTTCTATTTTTTGGAACAGCTTCAAAAGAACAGGTGTTAGTTCTTTAAGTTTAAGAATTCCCCTGGAAAACCATCTGGCCCTAGACTTTTGTTTTTTAGGAGATATTTGATTACTGATTCAATTTCTATAATGGTTATGGGTCTGTTCAAATTTTTTTATTTCTTCCTGTTTCAGTTTTGGTAGTTTATATGTTTCTAAGAATTTGTCCATTTCTTCCATATTGCCCAAGTTGTTGGCATATAATTGCTCATAATAGTCTGTTATTATTGTTTGTATATCTGCAGTGTTGGTTGTGATTTCTCCTCTTTAATTCTTGATTTTACTTATTTGGGTCCTTTCCTTTTTCTTTTTGATCAGTCTGGCTAGGGGTTTATCAATTTTGTTAATTCTTTTGAAGAACCAGCTCCTGGTTTCACTGATCTGTTCTACTTTTTTTTTTTTTTTAATATCATTGTTTTTTGGCTCTAATCTTTTTTAGAGCCTCTTCTGATGGTTTTGGGCTTTATTTTCTGTTCTTTTCCCAGATCGTTTATGTGTAAGGTGTGGTTGTGTATCTGCGATTTTTCTTCCTTCTTTAGGAAGGCATGGATTGCTATATACTTCCCTCTTATGACTGCCTTTGCTTGCATTTCAGAGATTTTGGGTTGTTGTGTTTTCATTTTCATTTACTTCCATCTACTTTTTAATTTTTTCTTTAATATCTTGGTTAACCCATTCATTTTTTAGTAGGATGTTCTTTAATCCTCAAGTATTCATGGTCTTTCCAAATTTTGTCCTGTGATTGATTTTGAGTTTCATAGTGTTGTGGTCTAAAAATATGCGGGGTATGATCTCGATCTTTTTGTACTTGTTGAGGGCTGATTTGTGACCCAGTATGTGATCTATTCTGGAGAATGTTACATGTGCACTTGAGAAGAATGTGTATTCTGCTGCTTTAGGATGAAACGTTCTGAATATATCTGTTAAGTCCATCTGGTCCAGTGTGTCATTCACAGCCACTGTTTCCGTGTTGATTTTCTGTTTAGATTATCTCTCCATTGCTGTAAGTGGGGTGTTGAAGTCCTCTACTCTTATGGTATTATTATCAATGAGTTTCTTTATGTTTTTGATTAATTGATTTATATACTTGGGTATTTCCACATTGGGGACATAAATACTTACAATTGTTAGGTGGATAGACCCTTTAATTATGACATAATGCCCTTCCTCATCTCTTATTACAGTCTTTATTTTAAAATCTAGTTTGTTCGATATAAGTATGGTTACACTTTCTTTTGATGACCATTGGCACGGTAGATGTTTTCCATCCCCTTATTTTCAACCTAAGGTGTCTTTAGGTGTAAAATGAGTCTCTCGTAAGCAGCGTATAGATGGGTCTTGTCTTATCCATTCTGATACCATGTATGTTTTGATTACAGTATTTATGCCATTGACATGGAGAGTGAGTACTGAAAGATATGAATTTAGAGCCGTTGTGTTGCCTGTTGAGTTGGTGTTTCTGTTGGTGGTCTTTTTCCTTTCCAAACAAAGGACTGACTAGATTTCCAGAGTTTTATCTTAGATGGGGTTATGTTTCAAAACCCCACACTTCAAAGACCCCTGTGGCTTGGACCTGCCTCGACTCTCTGGGGGAGGATCTCGCTGAGCAATGGCTGGGTGCCAGCTTGCCCCAGAAAATGTTTGTGTGATCCCACAGCAATAGAGGTCAGAGATTATGGCAAATCACAATACACAGCAGGCTCCAGGTTTCACCGCACTCTCATACGTTGTCCCAATACCAGCAAATGTGACTGATCTCCAGGATCTGCTGGGATTTTTGCCTGTGGGGAGGTTCTATGGCCTCTATCAAATGCACTCCAAGCAGGGGAACTGCTTCTCCCTATGTGGCACATGGACCCCTCAAACCCTGTTTTCTGATCCTGGGAATTTGCCCTGCTTCCTCACCAGAGCACCGACAGGCACTGAGTTCCGAAACTTCAGACTCTGTGCTGCACTGTTTATAGAATCCTGGTGATTGAAATCCTCTGCTTTGTTCCCGCCAATGGTTTTCGGGAACAGATTTCTTGTTTGGTCCCCTGTGAATTTTTTCACTTTCTCTCTCTTTCTCTCCAGCTAATTCTGGGGGGCTGCTTTTCCTGCACAAACCCAGTCTGCTGCACTCTTCCCTCTTCCCTTTCTCTGTTCTGTCTCTGAAAAAACAGGTCCCTACCCTCCATGGCTTTTTTTCTCCCCCAGTTCATTTCTCCACACCGCATACCTGTCAAGTCCTGTGGCTCAAGTTAAGTACATTGTTGTGTTAATCTTCAGATCAGTTTCTTAGGTTTTCAAAATAGTTTGGTGCTGATCTGGCTGCATTTCAGGTATGAGACAAACTCAGGGTCTCCATGTATATCACCAGCTTATTATGGAAGGGTATAACTCAGGGACAGCCAGATGGAGAAGACATAGGACCAGGTGTGGGGAAAGGGCAATATGTAAAAATATGGGGAAGAATAAGAGTACTAAAGAGTCCTATATTAAGGGAACCTAACTCAATATTGGCAAATCAGAAGGTTTCCTATGGTGGTGAAATACATTTTGAATACTGAATGCTGAGTAAGTATTAGGACCAGGAGTGTTTGGGGAAGGAAGAAAGGAGGAGGTGAAAGTTATTCTGGTATCAATTAAGGAACTTTGCATTGTTGGAGAGTGGTGACAGGTGAGGCTAGAGATGTGAGCAAGAGTTAACTCATGAATTGATGTGTATAATGCAAGTTTTTCTTTTTCTTCAGGGCAATAATTACTCTTCAAGGTGAGAAGAAATGATCCAATTCACATTTTATTGTTATCACCATATTGCAACTAGGAGAATGGATTGGAAGGGGCAAGACTTAAGGAAAATCATGCATTGGGAGATCTGTAGTAACTTGGGTGACCAATGAAAGTGTTGAGAATTAAGATAATGACCATTGGGATGGGAAGAAATAGATATTTGGGGAGATATTAGGGAGGTGAATCAACAGAAATTGATTAGTACAGGGCTTGGTGTATGAAGGAGAGAATAGGTGAAGCCGCAGGAACCTGAATGGATGAGTGACATCAGTTGTTGATGTAGGGACCAATGTCACATGGGAAGGGAAAAATACTTTTCAGGTTTGGATATATTCAGTTTGATGTGCCCATAGGGCTTCCAAGAGATATTAAGGAGGGCAGTTTATGTAAACATTAAATCTAGAAAAGAGACCTGGGTTGAAGAGTTCTCATGATTTATGAATCATGAGCTTATTAGAGCCATGTGTTGAAATAATAGGTGAGAATGAGATCATCCAGAGAGTGTTTGGAGTCAAAATAGTGTTTGCCAGATAGAATCTCCTGGGAAAAATCAGCATTCAGGAAGCAAAATGAGCAGAGGAAGCTAACAATGCAACAGCATCTGCAAAGGAAACTAAATGAGAATATCTAAGACAATAGACATTATTCCTTCTTCTAAGGAAGAAGATGTAGAGGTCCAGCTTATCAAAAGCTGAGGACAAATATAATAAAATGACAACTGAAAAAAGTTTCATATATAACAAAGATTGTTGATCTTGGTTTAATGAGAACTGGTTTAGAAAATGAGATGGAGTGTACCTACAAGAGATGAAATGAATTGTATAACAGGTGTAAATAGAATTGTGAGTTTATGAAGACCAGAATAGGCCACAATACTTGCCTAACCCTGTGTTTTGGAGCATTAAGATGGTGAAATGGGGCAAATATTACATGTTGTGTTAGCATATTTAATATTCTGAGAAGATCTGAAGCAATAAAACTTGCCTAACTTTGCTTATTGTGGAGTTCCCAACGTATATTGTTTATTTCATGTAATAACAATAATGTGATGGAACTGTGTAGGAAATTCTGTGGTAGCAGACATGAGGCAGTGAATGCAAAAAAAGTGAACAGCATTTTGTTAAGAAATATATAAAATACCATCATCATTTTAGCTGTTCTTATTTTGACAAGGGTTAATTTTGACAAATTTTACAAATTAACCAATGAAGTGTTTCCCAATGAAAGATAAAAAACAACACTTAAGAATGGTGTTATTTTTAACCATAACCAGTATTCTTAACTAATAAAAGGTTCAAACAATTTTATGAGTTGTATAAAAGGAAAAAATAAATCAACTGTAATCCTACCACTCATATATAATCATTGTTGACATTTCATATATGCATGCTTAAAAAATAATAATGAAAATCCATCATTCACATTGTTTGGTGATATCAATCCTTCCCATCCCCATCAACAAGGGCCTCGTGTGGCAGGAGACCTTTAGAAACCCCAGAATTGCCTATTGTGGAGCTTCCTGATCATAAGTCATGTGATCATGTTTCCTTATTCTGGAAAGGTTTGATTGATAAACCAATTCATTTGGTTCTAGAGCTTGGGCTTTCTATTAAAAAAAATTTTTTTAATCTTTATTTTATTTTTTGAGAGAGAGAGAGACAGAGTGAGAGCAGGGGAGGAACAGAGAGAGAGGGAGACACAGAATCTGAAGCAGGCTCCAGGTTCTGAGCCATCAGCATAGAGCCCAATGCAGGGCTCGAACCCACGAACTGTGAGATCATGACCTGAGCCGAAGTCGGATGCTTAACCAACTGAGCCACCCAGGTGCCCCTTGGGCTATCTATTTTATGAGATAATTTATACATGTTACAACTAGGATGGATTCAAAAGCATAAAATATTCTGCAAAGTTCTAATGTCTCTTGTCCTCTGTCCAGGAAAATTATATGTGTATACAATTTTGTAACATTTTGTTTAGGGAATAGCAATGACCTGGTTGTCCATGGGCAGCGACTTTGCTGGTGGTGAAAGTATGCTCCTCTGGTTAAGAATTTGGGTTAAAAATTAAAAAATCTCCAGGGCGCTTGGGTGGCTCAGTCAGTTAAGTATCCAGCTTCAGCTCAGGTCATGATCTTAGGGTTCATGGGTTCAAGCCCCGCATCCAGCTATGTGCTGACAGCTCAGAGCCTGGAGCCTGCTTCAGATTCTGTGTCTCCCTCTTTCTCTGCCCCTTCCCTATTCTCTGTCTCTGTCTCTCTGTCTCTCTCTCTCTCCTCAAAAATAAATAAACATTAAAAAAAAATCTCCTCCAAAGAAGAGTGAGAAACATGCATGCAAATATGTGATTTTAGTCATATGTAAATTTTAAAAATAGTTGAGGTTGGCAAAGAAAAGGCTAACACTACTTAAAACACTATGGATATCTTTTTAATTCCCCACATAGAGATCAACAGTATCATTTAAAATTTCTAGGGGGTTCATTTTAGAGAGTGGTTTTTAGCTTATTTAATCAATTCCTTTAAAGAATTACAGTTGTTCATCATTGTATATAGTACAAGCCCCCAATTCTTTTGCGTAATATACACTCAAACATTTACACTCAGATTGCATGCAAACACACACACACACACATTAATAATTGTTTCACCTGGTTCTATTTTTTTTTTTTTCTCTCTTGGTGTAAGTTTCAGAAGGAGGAATGTTGGGCCAATGGGAATATACTTAAAATTTAAAATCATACGTAATGTCAAATGGCCTTTCTGAAAGTCTGTCCCAATCTAAGCATCTAATAGCAGTGAGTGTTATTAAGTCTTTTAATATTTGCCAATATAAGTAAAATCAAATTTTCTTCATTTTTATTCTTTTGATTAATAAATTTGAACATCTCTTCACATGTCAGTGGACTAGGCATTTTCATTAAGTTCTTTTGGAATTACTCTTATGTATTTCTTGGCCATTTTTCTATTGCTGTGTTTGTCTTTTTCTTATTTATTTTTAAAAGCTCTTACATTAAAAATATTACTCCTCTGTCTATTATTTATGGTCCAAATATTTTTACTATTTTTCCATTTTCTTTTAGCTTTGTTTATGATTATGTTTACTGTGATAGTCAAATCTATCCATTTTTTCCTTTATTATTTTTGGCCTTGATATTTTGCTTTAAAAATACTTTGACATCCCGTTTATGTGTATAGAACTATTTACCTCAATTTCCTTCTAGTTTTTTGTTTCTTGTGTTTTTGACCATGACGTATTGTACAGAACAGACATTGTCAGTGCATCCTTCACTTTGACCCAATGCCCAGCTTCATCAGGTGTAGCAAAGGTGACAGATGGGATAAGGCTTAGGGGCATCAGTTTGACTTAACACATTGTTCAAACAAAAATAAATAAGAGTGTTTTCGCATATTTTGGTTACCATTTTTGTACAGTCTAGTAAAAATACTCATTTTTAAAAGGGTAGGTCAGTTCAGCTGCCAAAATGTATTCATGGTGGATGGAGGCAATAACTTTTTCCTGAGGGAATTTTTATAATTTTTATTATCAAGTTTATGAAGCAATAAGTGTAAATTTTTCCCTCTACATTTGAACCTCTCAAAAGACTTTCAGGGCTCTTGAAGGCCCACAACAGTTTTATTTTGCATTGTTATGCAGAATATCAGAGACACACATTCTGTTTGCCAGAAAACCTCTGCTGGGTACATGGAAAGAATTAGTTCATAAGTATGATGACAATAGTAGACATCTGTTGTTTTGGCTTGCTCACCATTTCTTCCTCTCTCAGTACCAGCACACCAATTTTCTTTTGGAAAATAGCCTCTCCTTAACTCCATGTAGTCCAATGGGAGCTCTACGTCATGAGGCACTCTCTTCTTTGCCTTAGGGGTGGGCTTATGACAGAATGGCCAATAAGATCACATGTTCCTCCCCCTTGGTCTTGGTTGTTTGTTCAGCGGTAGTCATACGATCCCAAACTAGGTTAAGATTTCTCTAAGATTTGATATGTGAGCCCTTGGGTGGGGAGGGAGGAGAGGGAAGGGTCACCATTTTCTTTTGGATAATAAGTTGGTGCTTATTGAACTCATGTTCTTCGCTTCTTCTGTAAAAGAATTGAGGTCAACATGTAAAGAAGCAGAGAAAGAGATGAGGTGGAGTAGTGGAGACCTGAATCAGTACTAAACCCTCAACTTTTAGATACTTGTAAGCCTGAAATCAGTACTAAACCCTCAACTTTGAGATGCTAACCTAATACATTAGCTTCTTCTCTTTTTTTAAAAGCTAAGTAGAATTGTTCTTGATTTTTATCATTTGCAACTAAAGATTATTGATTAATACAACAGCAAAGTCACAGTCTTTCAAATGCTCAAAATTATTGTTGGAAATTATTATTGAATTATTGAATAGATGTTGAAGGGTAGATTTTATAGTTTGATTTTAATCTGGAAACAGGTATAACAGGAGAAAGAACATGACTTTGAAACAACGGGACACACTCATTTCCTAATAAGAGGGTGTGAGAATTATTTTCAGATTTGCTACTGATTGTATAACTCTCTTCTGAAAATGGCTGTGTTATTAAAGAATGGTATTGAGGTGATGCTAGGAAGACTTTGGTAAGTCATGAGATAGTGCTCTCCCACAGGCTCCTCGAATGAACAGTAGCTATTTAATAAGATGCACACTATCAAGCATAAGTGTTGTGATAGGGATTGATTAAATGATTCCAATTCTAGACTGGAATTTCCTGGAGAATATGGCCATATAATAGCTGGTGTCATTGCCCTGTGTTTAAGTAGTGTATTTAGAAGTGGGTTTGTAGTGCTGGGTTACCACCATTGATTTACTACTGAAACATACTATGTAGGGCACAGAAAACACAGAGTGTTACTCTTCAGTACATGGGTGATTTTTGAATACCAGGTACTTTGTAATATTCAAGCACTAGTCTTTTAAAATCTAACGATCATGTACTACTACTTTAAGGTGTTAAAGGTGGCTTTCAAAAGGAAAAATTTTAAATCCTGTTATCTTTTTACATAGTACATTTCACACTTAAAAAAAGGCGTGTAAACATTTAAGTAATTGAACAACTTGGATGGCAATTCCTCTCTCCCTCCTTCCCTCCTTCCTTCCTTCCTTCCTTCCTTCCTTCCTCCCTCCCTCCCTCCCTCCCTCCCTCCCTCCCTCCCTTCCTTCCTTCCTCCCTCACTCCCTCCCTCCCTCCCTCCCTCCCAAAAAAGCCCTAACAATTTGGCTGTGATTGTATAGCTGTTTTCAGCTAATGTCAGTGTTTTATTCTGTTTTTCATGTTTGCTTCATTATCCTCATAACCTTTTCTTCTCCTAGGACATACATTATCATAGCACATCAGTTCAGAAGTGTAGACTAATAGAGAAGACAGAAGATGAGTTTATGACTTCTGCTTTGTCTTTTCCCAAGTCTTTTCACCAAATAGCTGAATGGTTTCAGTAATATTTCTCAGAAACTTTATGTTCAACTGGGAAATACGTGTTAGAAACAGAAGTGGAAGAGGAGGGGGGAAAATGATGACATAAGCAAGGGTTTGAGGCAGAAAAAATGGAATGGCTGTGGCATTATTTTCCTTAAAAATTTTTATCAAAGCACAAAGTAAAATAAATTTAAAGGAATTGGCTTATTAACTTTCACATATATGTGTATCCACATATCTACTCCCCAAATCAATATACAAAATATTTCCAGCACTTCAGAAGTCTCCCTCCTTACCCCTCCAAGTCCATACCCCTTCAGTGATGACCATTATTCTGATCTTTATCATCACAGAATAGTGTTTGCAATCTTGAACTTCCACAAATGGAATCAAGTAACATATGGTTTTTGTTTGTTTGGCTGCTTGTATTCAATATTTTGTCTGTGAGATTCATCATTGTTGTTGATTGAGTTATGTATATATTTTTATAAGGATATACCACAGTTCTTTTCAGTTGAAAGAAAATACCACAATTAGGCAAACATATAGAGACAGAAAGTAGATTAGTGGGTGCTTGAGACTGAAGGTGATTACAAGGATTAATGGTAAAGGAACATGGAGAATTTTATTGGGGTAATGAACATGTTGTAAAGTTAGATAATGGAGATAGTTTCAGAGCTTTATAAATTTCCTAAAAATCATCCCATGATTTTATACTGTTAATCTTAAAAAAATTAAGGAACACACCCATAATTGAAAAATGATAGCACCCTATCACTTGATTTAGATATTTTCCTATTTTTAAAGTGAAACTTTATAGGTGCAATTTAAATTTCTTTTTAATCTTCCACAAACTTACTGCCTTCTCTTCTTTTCCAGAAATGCCTACCATCATGAAATTGGTATATATCCTTCCTGTTCATGTTTATATATAATATATATATCCAGAATATGTGCATACATTCACAATCAGTGTATAGTGTACTTATGTAATGAAATAATAAAATATAAGCCTTGTTCATTGGTATCTAACATAGAGTAGGTAGTCATCAAATATCAGTGAAATAAATGAATTTAGAATAACATTTATTTTTGAGATTTCAAGAGGAGTGCATATGCAATGCAAAAAACTTGGCAAACAGGAAAACAGGAAGAGAAACAAAAACTATAATGTCTTCTAACCTCACCATTTGAACACAACTTTTATTAACTATTTGTCATCTTTTTCTTATAATTGTTCACATATATATGTGAAGCAAGCTGCCTGGGCCCTCTGGCTAACCTAATAGTCTTTAAACTTCAGCAACCTCCCTTAGCCCACATGATTGATTAACTAACCTTTCTCTGTATATCTATAGATCATGCATTCTTTCCTAGAAAGAACAGAGCACAACCCCCAAGCACTAAGGAACCAGACCCCCTTGTACAACTCCTGGGCACTGAGGACCTAGCCCTTTTCTTTGCACAACCGCCTAGCACTGAGATAAGGTCTGTAACTGGCACCACTGAGTCTGCACGTAATCAAGAAATGTTATGGACCACTGCACTCCTTTTACTGATTAACTGCCCTAAGCCCCTTGAAAAACCCCTGGGCCAGGCAGAAACTTCAGAGCTGGCCTTTGTACAAGAGCCTACCTGCTCCCCGGGTGGCCTGCCTTCTGCATAAAGCTCTTATTCCTTTCCAGTCAAAACTCATCTCTTGAGTCTTGGCCTTTTGAGCGACAGGAAGCCAAACTTGGGGTTTCTGTTACATATATACACATATATATGTGTGTTTATACATGTGTGTGTGTATGTACATGTATGTACATATTTATGTATATGTATGTATATATTTATGTATGTATATTGAATACATTTCTTTATTGCCTACTTTAAAAAATAATGTTTGATTTAATATTTGTTTTTTGGCTCCTCTGTGTCAGAAAGTTCTACTGAGCACTTTATATACATTATTTCATTAAAACATTCTGTGACTACATTTATCAACAACATGATTTGTAGTAATTGCATGGCATTCTATTGTATGGATTTATCATAATTTAGTAACTCACTATTCTTAAACATTAGTTTGTTTCCAGATTTTCACTTTTCTAAGTAACAAAGAAATTCCTTATAAGAAATTTCTTACATGTATATGGAATTTATATATGGACTGTATATATTCCTTAAATATAACTGATTATTTACTCAAGATAAAGCCCTAGAACTGGATCTGTAGGGACAAGGAATAGATATATTTTAGAATTTTGTGATTTGTTTTACCAAAATAAACTTCAGAAAAGGTGTGCCCATTTAGACTCTCACCAGTAGTATAGGAGACCAGCTTAAGACAAAGAAGTAGGGTTTGCCTCAATATAGGAAATGACATTTTCACAAAATAGCTGTCCTAGAGGTATTTAGGCAGATACTGAGTGAACATCTGTCACAGATGCTGGAATGGTGGCTCATATTGTGTGGCAGTTGATTTAGATAAATTCTACTGACCTTTTCAACTCTCAGACTTGTAAAATACTTTTTCCTGTTCCTCATTCCTCACTGCTTAATTCTCTCAAAACAGCATTTTGATAAAGACTTGTTGATCTTCATGCCAAGATTACCTTCTGGTTTCTATTTACAGTTCTCATTAGGTCTTATGTTTGTTTTTCCGAATAACTAAAAAGACATCTCTTCATGGTTTTCTTCGTGACTAAATTATTTTTTAAAAGGGCCAGAATTGTATCCATAAGAATGGCCCCATGGGAGGAATTATTATTTGAAATTAATTTTGGCACCTTGATTAAACTACTCTTTGTGTGTGTGCGTGTGTGTGTGTGCGCACGCGCGCGCGCATGCACGTGTGCTGGGAAACGGAATATAACTAATCCCTGTGAGATTAGAATTTCCGTGAGAACATTTTCTCAAGTGTTCACAAGGAGAATACAAATCTTGATAATAAAAATTAGGAAAATAATGTACTAAAATGAACTTGGAAAGTGTATTTTTACTCTGCTTTTACACTAAGGTCTTCTAAGACCAGCATGGTTACTTATATTTTAGGCTAATATAACACAAAATTTTTAATCAAAAGATTGATGGTTTAATAATTAAATCACCATTGAGCACAGTGGTAGTGGGGTTCATTTTGTAAAAATTATCGACATGGTTATTGTGCTGCAATATCATGCATGTATAAAAAGTACAACAACATAAGTTCTTTGTCTTTGAACACTGTACAATCAATATTCTATTACCACAATGCTGGTTTTGCTGCATTGTAGCTAAATTAGTGTGTCAGGTATAGAAATGCTTAAACCAGACATTCAGGGAGCAAGGATGATACAAGAATTCTAATTATTTTCTCCATATTTATGCATTTATCTGTTTTTTTCCAGTGCTCTTAAAATTATCTCTCAATTTAAAAGTCATTAAGATATTTATAAATATGTAAAGGAACGTGTTAATTTGTATTATTATAAATGAAATTGTGTGGCAAACACACATTTTAGTAACAATAATAATGACATTTGTACAGAGCCTTACAGTTAATATTCAGTGGGCATTAATTCTCAACTTGGCATAAATGTAAAATCTCAAAAGTATAGAAATATAGGATGTTTTAAAATATGTAAATGGAATGAGAAAATATTACTGAAAGATTAACAAAGTTACATAATAAGTAAGGTATCTGAAGGTTACTGTCTGATATTTTAGTGGAAATTCACTAGGAGAAAGAGAAAATGGAGTAGCATATGCATGTTATGACAATATGTAACATGCTGCCTTCAAAAACGCATAGAAGCTAATTCAAACACTCTGAACTTATCCTAAGCAGTGTTACAACAGTCCAATAATTTTTATTCAAATAAAGTCCTGGGTGGTTTAGTGTCTGACTCTTGATTTCTGCTCGGGTCTTGATGTCAGAGTCATGAGATTGAGCCCCACGTGGGGCTCTATGCTGAGTGTGGAGCTACTTCAGATTCTCTCCCTCCCCCTCTCCCTTTGCCCATCCCCCTGCTCTTGTGTGTGTACATGTGTGAAGATGCTCTCTCTCTAAAAAAATTATAAAAAATAAGATAGAATCCAGATTACTAATGGTGTATGCCATAT
Organism: Prionailurus bengalensis; assembly: GCF_016509475.1. Taxonomy (NCBI): domain Eukaryota; kingdom Metazoa; phylum Chordata; class Mammalia; order Carnivora; family Felidae; genus Prionailurus; species Prionailurus bengalensis. The sequence goes on from NC_057349.1 coordinate 107,786,964, forward strand.
TGATCGAGATCTTTATTATAATCATTTTTTATTTAATAGGAATTGATATATTTAAAAGTATATTTTTATGATAGATTTTTCAGCATTTTCAAACATGTATTGCAATTTTTCCTGAGTTTTGCAAGATTTTTAATTTTTGTCTTGTTTTCTGATTGTAGAATAACCTTAGGAATCAAAATTTGTGTGTGTGTGTGTGTTTGAAAAAACAGGTTTGAGGTGTATTGAAAATAACGAATATAATGTTGTTTTTCTTTTTAGTATCAAACATGCTGGCTTTAGTGAGGCTGATAATGCCAAATTTGTTTTAAAAGTACTCCCAAAGATACATTTTTAGCAAACTTTTGTCTGAATTGGATAAAAGATAATTTTTGGGTAGGACAACTATTTGAAATCTCTTAGTAAAATGTAGGATGTCCACACACACGCACACATTTCTTTGGTGCCACAGATTATTCTGTGAGGACAACTCTGGGTGGTCATGAGGAAAAATGGCTGGCTGTTTTTCAGGAACTGCTTTTCTTTCAAGGTAGACATCTTAACTGTTTACTTCTGTTTTAGTTTTTGTTTTCATAGTGGCAAAGAATAAAGTCTTAAGTTGTCCTCACTAATGATAATTCAAAGTTGTGTGGGCATAGATGGCAGGGAAAATCCAACAGACTGGCCTCAGGAAGAGCAAACATGTCAGGTCCTGCAGGAGGCCTAGAGGCTTCAACCTCAGGGTCAGAGGTCTCTGCCTTTTAACTGGACTTGGCCACTCTCCGAATGCCTGCTTTTCTCTTTACCGCTTGATTTCATAGCCTTATGTTCTTTTATTTTCTCTCTCATCTGTTTCTATAACTTCATATTATTGGGTTATACGTGGAGGGGGTCTATGCAGCCACAGCGTGTTGCAAGCAGCCAGGCATCTGCAGAGCATTGAGGTAGCTACGGGTGTGGCTGAGAGGGCTGGTAGACCAAAGGACACGCAACTAGAATGAGGAGAGAAATGACAGAGTGCAGTGACTGAGGTACCACGACTTGGCAAGATTTAGCAAAAATCCGGGCTTGTGAATGACCAAGTTTAATCCTAAAGATGTAAAGATAATTAGCATTTTATGTACATGTGACTTTTGTGATTGAGTAAAATTCAAACCTCCTACATAGGAAAATCACATAAAATGGAGTTCCATGTCTGCTATCTTAGGAAGAGCAACCTGTCATGCTAAGTAAAGTATTAACTACTCACTTTATTTCTGTAATTCATGTGAATCTTGAATATTCTGCATATAATATTAAGTGTCAATGGCTGCACTCATTTACTTTCAATTAACAAATTGATTTGTCTACTTAATAATGATTTTTCATTTTCCATTCAAAAATCTAGAGCATGGCCACCTTTTAACAGGCTTCCAAAATATGTTCCCTTATCCTCCAAAATGCACAGAAAGTTTTGAATAGTCCTCTCATGAATCAGTAGTATATATACTTCACGGTTAATGTAAAACTCCTTTATTGTGATTGTTTGGGGGATAATGACATAGTCTTTAGGGACTAAATTGCTTTTGAAAGATTAAAATTAAAGCAATTATGGTTTTTTCTAAGAATAAAATAAATCCAAGAATTTGCAGAAACATAAACAGTGAGCATATGGATAAATTAGAAGGTAAAAAATGCCGGGGCGCCTGGGTGGCACAGTCGGTTAAGCGTCTGACTTCAGCTCAGGTCACAATCTCGCAGTCTGTGAGTTCAAGCCCCGCGTCAGGCTCTGGGCTGATGGCTCAGAGCCTGGAGCCTACTTCTGATTCTGTGTCTCCCTCTCTCTCTGCCCCTCCCCCATTCATGCTCTGTCTCTGTCCCCAAAATAAACAAACATTAAAAAAAAAAAATTAAAAAAAAAAAGGTGAAAAATGCCGTGTGATCAGGTGAAGGGTTAAGCATCAAGTGAGAGTTGGAGAAATGGGTGGCAAGAAGTACTTGGCAATACAAAACAGGGAATTTACATTTTGACAGAATGTGCCAGTGAGGCTGCGTTAACGTGACTGCATCAAAATAGAAATGTCAAAATCCCCACATCATGAGGTTTCTATGGGAATGCAAGAGTCCCGGCCTGGCCTGTCCAGAGTGTGGGTCCAGTTGTGACTGTCCTTTAACCAGGTATCAGATAAATAAGTAAGTCTTTGAAACTGATTCCATATATTTGAGAATATGCAGTTCTGTCTTGTGGCAAAGGCATCAACATACCTAGCATAAAATATCAGTAACATTTCAAAAATTTTTTCCGGAGGGATGTCAATGCAGTCTCTCAAATGAACATTTTCATCTGTCGGCTGTTTTGGGTGAACATGGTTACCATGTCAGTGTGACTGGGGATGAGAGGAAGGAATGGAAGGAGTGGGAAGGACAAACCATTTGCAGTTCATAAATACTTGAATCTAAAAAATTCTTGGGCAGGGGGACAGGTTAAATGGGTGATGGGTAGGAAGGAGGGTGCTTGTTGTGGTGAGCACTGGGTATTGTACCTAAGTGATGAATCACTGAATTCTACACATGAGACCAATGTTGCACTGTATGTTAACTCAATGGAATTTAAATAAAAACTTGAAAAAAAATACTGAATTCAAGCCATTTGTGACTGCACCTCACATTTAATCCTACCCTGAAAAATTATCCCAACTTTCACTACCCATGAAGGGAAGAAGAGGACTCAAACCAATTATTAGCAACACAGACTCTTCCATTCTAAGTGGCCTAAGCTTTATTATTTGAAACACTTAAAACCAGGCTCAGCAAAGTGTAAAATAAATCTTGGTATGAAACAAACCTGTAATAGCAGGGGGTGTATAAGAGGATAAAATAGGTGGGCCCTTTTCTCTTTCCCAGTCCTGCTCTTGGGATCCCTAAAGCTGTTCTGTTGGAAAATTAAATTACTACTTTCAGGTAGGAAGAAGGTTGGGTTAGAGTTTTTCCTTATGATAGATTACTTTGGGGGATTTGCTCTGTGACAAAGCTTAATTATTTTTTCTTAAAAAATTCTCCTTAGTATTCTAGCCCCAGGGAGAGACTTTAAAAAAGGAGGGCAAGTTGTGGGAGATCACATAGAAGGTCCCCCAGATATACGCACTGAATATAGAGTCACTGAGCAAAGAACATTCTTTTAAAAAAAGTAAAGATAGTTAAAAAGTTAAAAGGTAAAGATTTTTTTTACTCAGATGGCAAACTACCTTTTTGCCATTTTGGTTAAAATCCTCTAATGTGTTAACTCATAACTGTACTCTTCTCTCACAGATAGACACACACAGCTCTGCAGTTGATATCTTTTTTCATTTTATTTTAATTTACTTACTTTTTTAATGTTTATTTATTTTTGAGAGAGAGAGTGTAAGCAGGGGATGGGCAGAGAGAGAGGGAGACACAGAATCTGAAGCAGGCTCCAGGCTCTGAGCTATCAGCACAGAGCCCCACGCGGGGCTCAAACTCACGGACAGTGAGATCATGACCTGAGCTGAAGTCAGACACTTAACTGACTGAGCCACCCAGGTGCCCCTCTTTCTCATTTTTTAAGGACTTCAGGTGATAGTGGTAAGGCAACATGTGTTGTGGAAGGGCTGGATGTGGGTCTAGGTATGACCATTTATTGCCTGGTGAATTAAACCAAGTGAGTGGGCCCCCTGGGTCTCAGTTTCTTCATGTCTAAAATTGGAGATTTATTTCAGAGTTCTATTTTGTGAGGAATAAATGAGTTAATGTATGTAAGAGGCTTTGGTAAATTATAACACGGTGTTAACTATAGTTATTGGAGAACAGGAATTGAAATGATGGTATGGACTTAGAGCTCTTTTTAGAGAGGTTTAGAGTTAGAAACAGTTTATAAAATTAAGTCCTTGAGTGGTATGGATTTTAGGTTTCTAAAAAAATATGTAAGGCTGATTAAATACCGTTCCAAATATTGTAAAATCCCCAATAGGTATCTATTATACTATTAGAATAAAAGGTGAACAGTTTTAAAAATAAAAACTTTAGGTAGAAATTAGATTGCCTCCAGAGTTCAGACCCAATTCTTTCAATTCTTAAAAAAACTAAAATATTTTAATTCTCTGCTCCATCCATCCATCCATCCATCCATCCGCATCCACCAAATATTTGTCAGCAGATCTTGTGCCGCATACCAGGTTTAGAAAAGAGTGAAGGGGAAAGTAGCTTGGGTTGGCAGCAAAATTACTGCAGTCTGAGTTATGACTCCTTTGGCCTCTCTGCACCTGGCTTACCCACCCACCTTTCTCATTCATCCTGTGTCTTCATTGAGCCGATTCTAATCTGTCTTCATGGACCACCTCAAGTCCTTTCTCCCCCAAGGAAGTAATCAGTGGTGACTCCAGCTTTTAATGCTTTCTTCTTATTGTACATATTTCTAAAACCTCTCATTTTGTATGTATGTGCTTCTGTGGGTGGGTAGCAATGATTTATTACATACTTGAGTTTGTCCCATCCATCCATGCATCCATCCATCCATCCATCTATGCATCCATCCATCCATCCCACAAATACATATTAAGCACAATTATGTGCTGGAATCTGAACTAGATTATAACTGTAATGTAGTTATAACACCTACCCTTGTAGATCTTACATTCTTATCTATAGTCTTCTAAGTTAGAATATTGCTCTGTGAAGGTAGGGACTATGTCTTGGCATGGAATCGTGGAATTTGGAACTGAGATACCTGCATGTGTATCTATTCATCTGTAACTGCTCAACTTTTATTTTAAGCCTTTTTCTGCTAGGGTGGCAGAAACTAGATGTCAGTGATTTCAGAGCTTTCTCCTTCTCCTCTGGACCTGGGGTTGTGTCAGAGTTCCAGAGAGTTTAATCTGAGCCAACTCTAAGGACTGGGGTGGGGAGGGAGTGTGTGGCAGGTTCCTGCTGTCATCTGGCTACATAGACATGTGCTGAAATGGCCTTTGCTCCATCAACTGCTTGGTCATTGGGCTGCATGCTGGCCTGGAAATGTCTTTTGTTCTTACCCACATGACTCCAGAATATCATGCAGCTCTCTTTTCTGCTTCTGTGTCACTTCTGGGTACAGAGTGTTCGTTTTACAGCTCTTCTACCTCCCAGAGAGACTGGAACCTCACAGGCTGCTTAAGATTCTGTCTAGACATACCACCAGGTCCTGCATCCTTCCTAGGGATCTACTTGTAACTTGATGCACAGATTTCTCTCTCTCTCCTCTATCATCAATGTTATTGAAGTATAATTGACAAAAAATAAATTATGTATATTTAAAGTGTACAATTTGATATTTTCTGCTGTATGCATGTACCCATGGGACCATTACCACAGTCTGCCCAACAATGAGAATATCCATTACCCCTGAAAGTTTCCTTGTGCCCTTCTGTACTCCCACCATATATCCTCTTGTCCTTCTCTTCTCCTGGACTTCAAAAACCTCTATTAGGACCTACTTGGAAAGCAGGTCTGGGACCCCATCTCTGGGAAGCACCATTCCTACACTCTGCTTGTTTTCCCTCGACTCTTGTCTCCTTGCTCAAGACAAGGAGGGCTTTTCTCTAGCTGAGGGGGCATGAAGCCTTGCCCTTATTCATCATGTTTTCTCTCACATCTCTCATATCTCACATATGTGATATATGCTGTGAAAGTCTGGCTTATAGAAACACAGAAGCCATAAAAGGACCGCATTTTTTTTCTTTCTGTTCTTAAATCATTCCTTTGAGGAAATGATATGTATCTTGTATCTGCTTGCATGGCTGATTGAAGGGTAGGTGAGAAGAGAAGGTAAAGAGAGAAAATATTGGGGAGAAGTGATATAAGCTAATGTTTCAAAAATACACTGACATAGGTCTAGAAAGCATATTTCATTTTATTCCCCTTACAAAGCTGGACACAGTAGTAACCAATTAACACCTGTTTAGTGATTGATACCAGTGACCTGGACATCCATAAGAGCTATGTAGGTGGTATTCTGCCCAATGAGGTGAGAAGAATAAACTTGAGAAAAGAGGTTAATGGTTTTTTCTAAGAGGTACAACTTACTGGGTTTGGATTAAAAAACAAAACAAAACAGTCTGTTTCATCTTTCTTTATTGAGGATGATCAAATACAGTAAAATGGTTGGGTCGGATAGGACAAACTCTCTGATGTTCCTTCTCTCCAAGGATCATATTTCCTAAGCATAACTGACAAGTTAAATTATATGACTCCCCAGATTGCTAATTTTTTTATTTTGTTGTTCTATGGAGTAGATGAAACATATGTGCATTTTAATGTTGGCTGTAAGGATATCTGAACAATCTTTCTAGAAAGAAATTTGTAAGAATAAATAATGATTATAGTACTAGAGGGCTTATCATTTGTCAGGACTAGAAAACTAACAACAGGGGTGCCTGGGTGGCCCAGTCAATTAAGCATCCAGCTTCAGCTCAGGTCATGATCTTGTGGTCCATGGGTTCGAATCCCTGCATCTGGCTGTGTGCTGACAGCACAGAGCCAGGGACCTGCTTCTGATTCTGTGTCTCCTTTTCACTGCCCCTCCCCCACTCTCTCTCCTCTCTCCCTCTCTCTTTCTCTCATAAATAAACATTAAAAAATAATAAAAAAGAAAACTAACAACAGAAATAGTAATATTCATTGAGTGCTCTCCATCTTCCAGGCCCTGTATTGTTTTATATGTATTAATTCATTTTTGTCTTGCCGTTAACCCTGTGAGGTAGGCACCATTATTTTTTCCGTTCTAGAGAGGAGGAAAGTAACACATAAAGACATTAAGCCAAGATCACACAATTAGTCCTTGGTGGACTCAGGATTCAAACCAGGTAGATTCATGCTGTTAGCCACTCTTCTTTATGCATATGTATCATTTAATCCTCCTAAAATAGCTCCTCACCATATTATTCCTACTTTAGGATGAAGAAAGAGTGTCAGAGAAGTTAAATAATGTGCCCAAGAATATAAATCTGATAATTTTTGGTGGATTCAGGACTCATCCATGGTGTGGCTACCTTTAAAATGCTTGTTGTTAACCATGATGCTGTGATACCAAGAATGGTAAATGTTATACTCTTTTAACTCTATACTGAGGGAATAATAAAAAATTTTGATAAATTTGAATGCATAAAACATTCATATAAAAAGTATACAAAAGTATCCTAACTGATCATGGTTAAATAGTTATATATAAATATAATATTATGGAATTACTAAAATTATGTTTACAAAGATTTTGTGATGATTGGGGTGTTTAATGATACATTGGTGGAAAAATAAGACATAAGAGTAAATGGTTATGTTGAGGTAAATATTTTAAAATGTGAGCAGAGAAAAAAAGAGTGGAAGAAATACATCAAAATGTTAATGAAAAATGAAAAAATTCTGAATGGTTTGATTATGGACAGTTTTAACTTTCTTCTGAATTTTCCACATCAGTAGAAAATTTTACTTACAAATGTGAAGGTCAGGGTTGAGTTTGTGTTTTTATATTTACTTCAGTATAAATTTTACACAAAAGCGCTATTCTTTAGAACAAATTTCTAAAATATTTACCACCAAAACACTCTTCCTTAGTGTACTGAAAAATAGCAAGTCATTTAAATTTGCTTGTTACAGTGTTTTTAGTAGTTAAGTACAGTTCTTAATGTGTGGATCTTTTGTGGAAGCAAATGAAATTTGGAATGTGACCCCTGTACTTTAATAACATTTGATCTACAGCTGACCAAATAGAAAGTGAGCCTCTTTTGTTTAGAGAAAAAATAAATTGAATTTTACTCTGTATCAATTCTACGTATAAATTTTACTTCACGTATTAAAAATGATGGGTTATGCTTTAAACCCTAGTGATGGATAAAAGCAGACAAGAAACTTTTGGATTGCTGTGTGAGTTAGAAGCATTGCTAGCCCCTTGTCCTAGACCCTTAGCCCAAGTCACACAGCCAAACATCTCCAATTCCAAAACCAATTGAACTGATAATTTCTGATTATATGTTTATTTTTGATTTACATTTTGGGCATTTACTTGCATTTGACAGTTTAGCACAAACACAAGATCTGATTAAAGAATAATTCTATAGAAAACAATATATTAAGAGCATTAGGTACTTTGAGGTTGGAATTGGGAAAAAAAAGCTTTTCTATGTACTTTTATAATACAAAGGCAAGGACACAGAAGACAGGATTCCTGTCCTGAATTATTCTGGGGAGAAGTATTGCTGGAGGAATGTTGTGTGAGGAGATCAAGTGACTAAGCATAGGCAGGATTGAGAGGGCAGGGCTGTGGAACGTCCAATGACACCTCTACTACCTGTATAATTATGACATTTCAGTAAATCTGTAACACATTACCTAAAATTAAAAAAAAAAAGTGTTTTGATTAGTTGTAGACTGTTTCCAGAAATGAATCATATAGCATCTGGGGAAGTGCCTCTAGAGGTATTAAACAAATCCTCTATTAGTCATGAGCAGTAGACTGAGTTATAAAACCACATCTGGAGAATTACATTTCAAAAGGCTCATCCTTTTCTCTTTAATTTCACCAGGTGCTAAGGCAGGTGTTTTACATAAATTATCTCATTTGTTTTCTCTGACAACATACTAAAGTAAGTGTTTTGAATCCCATTTTATAGATAAGGGAACGAAGGCTCAAACAGTTAAATAAGTTGTCCAGTTTCACTCAACTCACCGGGATTTGACACAAGACCTGCTCAACTCTAATGCCTTTGCCCTTGCCCCAGTAGCTCGCAGGAGAGCGGGGCATGATATATGAACAAATGGGGAGGGAGTGTGGTGAAGAGGTCATAGAGGGTAGTTATTGAGCGGCCAAGAAATAGAACTCATGAAGTAGACTTACGCGGTAGGTTCTATTTGTAGTGACGTAACACAAGAAGCAGTGAAAACGTGATAGGCATGTAACAGGTGAGACTGTCTGGAAAGAATAAAATGGAAGAACTATATATGTGTGTATATATATAAAAATAGTAGTTTGGAAAGAAGTCCAGATGCTGGCAGGTGAATAGACAGATCTAGGAAAAGTATAGATGTGGTTTAAGGACCTGATTGCTGGCCTAATATCCTCTGATGGATGTAGTTTCAAGTGCATGCAGCTTTAAAATAGTTTAGCCTTGATTGCCTGTGGCTGGAAGTGAGTTTTTGGGAAGCAAAATGTATTTTCTTTCCTCTTGGGAGCCTTATGCACTGCATCAAATAGCCTAAATTAAAGGAATTGCATTGGCTTGTGTGTGTTGATAAAATTACTATTTAAAGCAAACAGAGGATTTCAATTTTTTAGAAGAGGAGGGAATTAGAGATAGAAAATCGGTAAGCTGTGACACCTGCACAGAATCTTGTTTGAAGTTCAGAAAGGGAATAAGCTATGTAAAAAGGTGTTCTTTTTTTTTTTTTTTTTTTTCTTTTCTGGAGAGATGAGGTATTAGTGCTCTAGTCTAAGTGAACAGAAACAGGAATGTGATGAATGAACTGAATAATATGGTAATTTTCATATAGTCTTGTTTTCAGGAAGGAAATAGACATTTCCCTGGGATATTCATAGTAAGGTGATTCAGACAAATGATGTAGACATGTAAAACAACAGAGACCAAAGATGACTCCTATTTGAAGGCTCAGAACTAGCTAGATAGAGACAAAAAAGTTGGGGGGTTTTGAGTAAGCTGCAGTTATAAACTGGAAGGTAAGTTACCTTGTTACCCTTGAGAAGGGAATGCTGAGCTCCTAGGGCTGTTAATGAGAAGGGTTGAGGCTGAATATGCAGATTTTAGATGCAGCCTAATGTTAATAGACCCCCAGGAGAATGGCTGCAGAATGGAATCTGGAAGGTAATTTGTGACTGGCAGCTTGTTCCAGATGGGCTAGGCCAACAGAGGATATCAGTCAGAAACTACTCCAGGTTATTTAAGAGAAAGGATTAATTACAGTAATTATAATTACTGAATTGACTATAGAATCAGTAGGAAAATAGAGGAAACAGAAAGTTAAGTTTTCAGGGACTACTTTGAGTTCATGTCACAGAGTCAAGTTATCAAAAGAGCTACTGCTGCTTCTATGATCAGTAGATGTGACCGTGGCCAGGAAATTGTCATAATGTGGAAGAGAGAGCAATTTGACAAATACCACAGAAAAACCATGACTGTGCTTTCCAGCAGAAACAGGAGAAGTCATGGAGGTACGGCTTCGTTCTCAATTCCCCCCTTTTAATTATTATACAGGTCTTGGTGGAACTTAGTTGTGTCTAGGGCCCTAAATGAATGGAGCCCAAGAAATGTGCTCTGTCTGACATGTACCAGAAGGAAATTGGTTGGATAGTGCACTCCATTATCATACCCAGCACAAGAAGCATTGCATACTTGGAGAGGCAGCCTCTGTTGTGGTCCAGATAGCTACCTGAGGTGATGCTCCTTGTCTGTTTTGTTTCCTTTTTTTCTTAATGGAAAAATTTTCATGGATACATGGTCAAACAGCAAAAAGAACTAAATTTTGTTTCACAATTTATTTGGTCATATGATCATTTTCCCCTCTCTTTGGAAGGAAAGATTATGATATTCGTTACTTTTGAGAAGGATTGTAGAAATGGAGGGCGGTGCTTATAGTTTTCCTTTAGAAAGATTAGATCTCTGCCCCAAATGCTATATTCCTCTTGGAATATATCTTAGAATATATATTGGAGATGATTGCCCAGAGGGAGTATATTCTGCCTCAGGTTATGGAACCAAAGCCACTAAAGGAAGGGAGGTACTTTTGATGCAAATCATGTTTCTCATTTTCTGTAATTTCCACCTCCTTTTTTTCCTGCAAAATTCTTAGGTACTAGGGTTGCAGCCTTTTTGAATCCTCTCAGATGTACAGAAAAATGTGTACGTTCTTTCTTTTGTCTTCCCAGCTCCTACCCATGGAGTAATCTGTGTAGCCCCTATACATTTTTAAGTTGATATCTAAAATTTTTCAATCATAATGTTATCCTGTTGCAAAGGCTGTTCTTTCTGGCAGGTTGTAATTATTGATATTTTAAAAGGAAACTTTGCATTCTTTTCAATATATCTAATAGAATTGAAAGTAAAAATACTTCTAAATTTAAAACAGTCCTGTGGAATTATGGAAATGGTTCCAGATAATACTGTCTCACATTTCTCAAACTTCTATGCCACTTTTCTCACTCCCTCTCAGAGATGGTGCTTGTCAGGGTATGTGTAGTAAGAAATTACCTTCCAGAGGATCAAGGAATTGGAGTAAAGAATTGATAAGTGAGGAAAGATGGCCTCACCCAGGTAGGAAGCAGTGACCTCACCTACCTTCCTCAGAGCAGGACCAAAAATGTGGGAAGGGGGAATCAGGACAAAGATAACTGTTTTACATTCTTTGCACATTTTCTTTTTTCCTCTCCTGTCATGTCCTTCTGCCACAGAGATGTAAGTTTCATAATTTATCTATCATGGTCTTCTTTATTTCAGTAGTCTTCAAATTCTTGTATTAGAATATCTTCAAAATAATTTTCAAAATCTGTAAACCCCATCATACACTTTTAAGTTACTGTCTAAAATTTAACTTCTTCATTCTAACTTCAATAGTTTCAAAGATTATAATTCTGATATAGACTAAGTATTGATGTATCTGAAGAAACCATTAAAATGCTTTTTAAAATGTGTCCCAATAAAATCTAAAGATGATTGTGATTTGATCGTGTCAATTGAAAAATACGAGCCACCAACTGGGTGGCTCAGTTGGTTAAGCGTCTGGCTTCAGCTCTAGGTCATGGTCTCATGGTCCGTGAGTTCCAGCCCCGCATTGGAGCCTGTTTCAGATTCTGTCTCCCTCTCTCTGTGCCCCTCCCCTGATTATGCTCTCCCTCTTCAAACTAAACATTAAAAAAATTAAAAAAAAATTAAAAAAAAAGAAAAATACAAGCAAACTTTTCTTTAACAATAATGTTACATTGTTCTTTTTTTTCCTAAAATTTATATTTCATTCTATTTTGCCCATAATATTTTATTCTACTCCTTAAGGTAAAAATGCCTAATGTTTAGGGTAAAAACTCCTATTATTACATGATACTGTTATTAATATATATTATTATATATTCTAAGCATACATTTTCATGCATAAGAGCTTTCATTTTTAATCAATATATTAATTAAAATTTATTTTATTTCCAGTTACTCCACGTCTCTAAGTGTTAAAACATTTCTTGTGACTTGAATTATCATTATGAAGGTTTTTGGTACAGAATCAATCAGAACAACATAAGTGTTACAAACTAAAATATACAAGAGGAAAAGAGTTTTTGTAAATCTATGAATAAGATTTTTCCCTCGTTCACATATTTTCAGATAAATATAAAATTCAAATATTTATGCTATTCCAATTTTTCATTTTTATAGATATGGTGAAAAAACTTGGTCACATACGTAGGTATAGAGAAATACAATAGAATTTTGTTTTATTATAGCAAAGTCACCCAAGCACTTGAACTCCTTAGGAGCTATATGCTAAAAATTTCATAGTGAAAAGATTGGATGGTGCCCATGCCTTGCCTTACTGGTTGTTAAGTATTTTGAATATCACACTTAGGCCATATTTTTACTTTGATGTAAGTAAGGAATTGGAAATCATCTGACTTAAAAATGTATTTGGTAACCAATTACTAGATAGAGTTTATTCCATTTCTCCTTTCTCTTCTGGCAACTTATAAAACCACATATATTGAAAATGAGCAGGAAAAATTAGGATAATGTTAATTTTAATGTAACAAGAATTTTTTTTTTTTACTAAAACACTTCTATTAGCTTAAGTGTATTTTTATCAAAACTTAGGATATACAAATTTAGCTCATCTACTTTATGGAAGATGCTTACTATATAACTTGTTAGAATGGCTAGTTTTTATTGTGAAAAGAATTTCCATAATTAGATCTACTCTGAGACAGAAAAGTTTTAATTACCTGACCAAGGAGCAATCACCTAACCTCTAAATTTGAATTCCAAGCTAGAAATATTTGTTAGATGTACCTTACAAATTTTCCCTTTTATCACTATGAAATGACCCTTTTCATATCTAGCAATACACTTAGTTTTGAAGTTCCTTTTATATTAAACTACTACAGTTTTGTTATTCTCACTGTTTTCATAGTGTTTTTTTCCCATTTATTTGCTTATATCTAATCTGTGTCTTTATGTTTAAACTGTCTCTTTTAGGTAGCATATGTAGGATCATACTTTTGTATTTCACTCTCATTCTCTGTCTCTAGAGAGATTAACAAAGATAAAATGGTTAGATCATTTAGCTTTCGAATAAATAATAGCTTTATTGATAGATAATTCATGTAACTTAAAGTTCCTCATTTAAAAGTGTGTAATTCAGTGGTTTTTAGAATGTTCGCAAAGTTGTGCCTCCCTCACAACTATCTTATTTTGGAACGTTTTCATTACCACTGCCCCCCCCCCCCCGCCCCCAACCAAAAAAAATAAATAAATAAAACCCTTATACCCATTAGTGGTTACTCCCCATTCCTTCTCTCTTCATCCCCTCATAACCCTAATATACTTTCTGCTTCTATAGATCTGTCTATGCTAGATAATTCACATGAATAGATAATCCAATATGTGACCTTTGGTGACTGGCTTCTTTCAGGTAACATAACATTTTTAAGATTCATCCATGTTATAGCATGTGTCAGTACCTCATTCCTTCTTTTGGCCAAATAATATTCCATTGTATGGATGACTACATTTTACTTATCTATGATAGATGTTTGATAGATGTTTGTTGATAGATGTTTATAATTTCCATTTTTTGTTATTATAAATAATACTGCTATGAATATTTGTATACAGGTCTTTTGTAGACATAAAATTTCAGCTTTCTTGGGTATACATGTAGAAGTTGAATGCTGGGTCTGGGTCATATGGTAACTCTATGTTTAACATTTTGAAGAGCTGCCAAATTGTTTTTCAAAGTGGCTGCAAAATTTTATAATCCCATCATAACTGAGGATTCAAGTATCTCCACATCCTCATCAACTTGTTATTGTTCATCTCTTTATTTTACCCAACCTAGTGGGTGTGGAGTGGTATCTTACTGTAGTTTTTGACCTGCATTTCCCTGATGGTTAATGACATTGGTCATCTTTTCATCTGCCTATTGGCTATTTTTATATCTTCTCTGGAGAAATATCTATTCAAATCTCTTTCTTATTTTTTTCAATTAGGTTATTAGTTCTTCTGTTGTTAAGTTGTAAGTGTTCTTTATATATTAGGAATACCAGTCCCTTATTACATATGTGATTTGCAAATATTTTAGCCCCTTCTGTGAGTTGTCTTTACACTTTCTTGATGGGGTCTTTTGAAGGACAAAGTTTTTAATTTTGTTGAACTTCGATTTACGTATCTTTTGTCCTTTGTGTTTTTGGTGTCTTATCTAAGAAATTATTTCCTAATCCATGACCACTATACTTTTATATTTTATATGTTTTCCTCTAGGAGTTTTATAGTTTTAACTCTTACAGTTAGCCCTACAATCCTTTTTGAGTTAATTTTTACATATAGTGTCAGGTAGGGGTCCAGCTTCATTCTCTCGCATGTGACTATCCAGGTGTTCAGTACCATTCTTTCCTTAGTGAATTGTCTTGGCACCCTTGTCAAAAATCAATTAAGCATAAATGTGAGGGTTTATTTTTAGACTCAGTTCTGTTCCAGTGATCTATATGTGTATCTTTATGCTAGCATCACATTGTCTTGATTAACGTAGATTTGTAGTAAGTTTTGAATATATAAAGTATGAGTCCTCTGACTTTGTTTTTCTTTTTCAAGATTGTTTTAGTTATTCTGGGTCCCTTACATTTCCATATGAATTTTAGGATCCGCTTGTCAATTTATGCATTAACATAAGCCAGAATTTTGACAGGTATGGCACTGAATCTGCAGATCACTTTTGAAATGTTGCCATATTAACAACATTAAGCCTTCTGATCCATAAACATGGGATATTTTTTATTTATTGATATCTTCATTTCCTTTCAATAATTTTGTATTTTTCAATGTATAAGTCTTACTCTCCTTTTCTTTTAAACATTTTTTTAACGTTTATTTATTTTTGAGACAGAGAGAGAGCATGAATGGGGGAGGGTCAGAGAGAGAGGGAGACTCAGAATCTGAAACAGGCTCCAGGCTCTGAGCTGTCAGCACAGAACCCAATGCGGGGCTCCAACTCACGGACCAGACCGTGAGATCATGACCTGAGCCGAAGGCGCCCCTTACTCTCCTTTTCTTTTTTTTTTTTTTTTTTTTCCAACGTTTTTATTTATTTATTTTTGGGACAGAGAGAGACACAGCATGAACGGGGGAGGGGCAGAGAGAGAGGGAGACACAGAATCGGAAACAGGCTCCAGGCTCTGAGCCATCAGCCCAGAGCCCGACGCGGGGCTCAAACTCACGGACCGCGAGATCGTGACCTGAGCTGAAGTCGGACGCTTAACCGACTGCGCCACCCAGGCGCCCCTACTCTCCTTTTCTTAATGTTAGTCCTAGGTATTTTATTCTTTTTGATGCTATTATAAATGGAATGTTTTTCTTAATTTTTTTAAATTTTATTTTATGAGAGAGAGAGAGAGAGAGAGAGCGTGCGCAGGAGAGAGGGGCAAGGGGAGAGAAAGAATCTTAAGCAGGCTTCATGCTCAGCATAGAGTCCAACATGAGGCTTGATTCCACAACCCTGAGATCATGACCTGAGCCGAAATCAAAAGTCAGACACTCAACCAACTGAGCCACCCAGGAGCCCCTAAATGGAATTTTTTTCTTAATACCATTTTTGGATTGTTCCTTGCTAGTATACGGAAATAAAATTGGCTTATGTATCCTTATCTTGTATCCTGAAACCATGCTGAATTCATTTATTTTAATAATTTTTAGAAGATCCCTTAGGATTTTCTATATACAAGTTCATGTAATCTGAGAATAGAGATAGTTTGATTTCTTCCTTTACAATCTAGATGTTGTTTATTTTTTTCCTTGCCTGTTGCCTTTGCTAGAACTTCCAGGAAGTGTTAAGAGTGGTAAGAGGAGACATTCTCATCTTGTTCTGGATGTTAGCAGGAAAGTTTTCAATCTTTTACCATTAAATATGATGTTAGCTGTGGATTTTCATAGATGCTTTTTATCTGGTTGGGGAAGTGCCTTTCTATTCTTGGTTTCTGTGAAAGTGTGCTGGATTGTGTCACAGTCTTTTATGTCTATAGAGAGGAACATATGCTTTCTTTCCTTTATTACTATGGCATATTACATTGATTATTTTCACATGTTAAAGCAACTGTTGGCCACGGTACATAATCCTTTTCATGTGTGTGTTTCTGGATTCAATTTTCTGGGATTTTTTTCAGAATTTTTTCATCTATATTCATAAAAGATAATTGACTTATAGTGTTACTTTTTCGTCATGTTGATAACTTTGTCTGATTTTGGTGTCAGTGTAATACTGCCTTCATAGAATGAGTTGAGAAGTGTTCCCTCTTTTGAAATGTTCCTTTCCCATCTTTTGGAAATAGGCCACTGGCTTTTAATGTAATTATTGAAATGGTTGGGGTGGCTGGGTGGCTCAGTCAGTTAAGTGTCAGACTTTTGGCTCAGGTCATGATCTCGTGGCTCGTGAGTTCCAGCCCAGCGTTGGGCTCTGTGCTGACAGCTCAGATCCTGGAGCTGCTTCAGATTCTGCCTCAGTCTCTCTCTGCCCCTCCCCCACTCATGGACGCCTGCACACGTGCACTCCTTCTCTCTCAAGTATAAATAAACATTAAACAATGGTTGGATTTATGTGTACCATTTTATTATTTGTTCTCTATGCTGTCTGGTTTTTGTTCCATAGCTATTACCCCTTTCACCCCACCTCCTTTGTTGCCTTCTTTTGTATTACATGAACATTGTTTTAAAATTTAATTTACATTCATCTACTTAATATTTGACTGTATAATTTTACATTTTTTTTCTGGTGGTTGTGTTAGGGTTTACATTATATATGCCTAACCTTTCATAGTCTACACTGGTTAATTTTTTTATTACTTCATGTGAAATATAGAAAATTTGTATCCGTATAGTTTTCTTTAACTCCATGATCCTTTGTGTTATATATATCAATATGTATAATATCTTCATACGTTGAAAATCTGAACACTGAGTGTAACAATTTTGCTTTCATCATATCTTAACAGGAAAAAATAATCTTTTTAATTTATTGAGATTTTTATTTCTATTGTTCTTTATTTCTGAATATTCAGATTTTCCTGTGGTGTTATTTTCATTCAATTTGAGAAATCTACTTTATCATTTTTTTGTAGAACATGTCTGCTGCTAATGAATTTTATTAGTTTTCACCTGAGAATGTCTTCATTTTTCCTTAATTTCTGAAGGACACTTTTTCTGGATGTAGAATTCTGGGTTGACAATTCTTTTAACAGTTTAAAGATGTTGTTCCTCTGTCTTCTGGCCTCCTTTATTTCTGATGGAAAATCCATGATTATTCAAATCATTGTTCCATTATATGTCTCTAGCAACTTTCAAGATTTTTCTTTATATTTGATATTCAGAAGTTAGTCAGGGTTTATTTTTTGTTAAGTTATCTTGTTTTGAGTGGTCAAGAACTGTGAAAGGTCTGAGATTTTACCCTACTTGCCAATACCCTATTTGCAAGATAGCAAAGTTAGCCTGATACAATTTCATGGATGCTGACAGAAGGCATGATATTCTTGGGTAAGAGACAAAAGATTTTATTGTTTGTGGCACTTTTAACAGTGTGAGCTTCAGGTTCATATTGATTCCTCTTGCTTCATAAGTCCCATGGTATGATATAGAGCAGTCCAGGAGGATGTTGACAATCTACATGGAGTAGATTTGAGACATAGCTGAGGCAATCCCGATCTTTTGAAGGGCACTAAAAACAAACCTGCCCAACTTTTGCCTAAAAAGAGACATTATGCTTACTATAATGGTCACAAAACAAATTTGTTCTTTGTTTCAGAGGGAGATACTATCTCTGTCATCCAAGATTATTTGCTATACAAACATGCTAGAAAAGACAGTCTGAAACAAAAGCTGATAAAAAATGTGTAGAACTGCCATAGAGAATTGTCTTCCAACAGGAGCATGCTGAAATCCCTGGATTTGTTAACATATGGTTTTTATCAAAAAATTATCAAATTTTTGGCTATTATTTTCTCAAATAGATGACCCTAATCTTTTCCTTCTCTCTTTGTGGGACTCCAAAGTTCTGTATGTTAGACCTTTTGGTGATGTTTCACAGGTCTCTGATGCTCTGTTAATTGTTTTTTCTAAAACTAACTCATATGGAAGTTTGACCCATAGTTACCCGTTTGACCAAGCACCACTGACCCTAAGCCCCACCTCCAGCAACTGCCAATATAGTTCTCGTTTCTAGAGTTTGGTAAGATTCCATATGTAAGTGAGATTGTACACTATTTGTGTTATTCTATCTGTCTTATATAACTTAACAAAATGCCCTCAAGTTTCATCCATGTTGTCACAAATGGTAAGATTTCCTTCCTCTTTTAAGGCCAAATAATATTCCATGTGTGTGTGTGCGTGTGCGCACACGTGTGTGTGTGTGTGTGTGTGTGTGTGTGTGTGTGTGTGTTTTCTTTATTCGTTCATCTCTTGCTGAACACTTAGGTTGTTTCTGTGTCTCAGCTATTGTAAATGATGCTGAAATGAGAATGGGGATGCAGATATCCTTTTAAGACAGTGATTTTATTTCCTTCAGATATGTACACATAAGTGGGATTGTTGGATTATGTGGTAGTTCTGTTTTTTAATTTTTTGAGGAACCTCCATATTGCTTTCTGTGGTGGTTGTACCAGTTAACATTCCCATCAACAGTGTACCAGGATTCCCTTTTCTCCACATCCTCACCACCACTTATTTTTTTGTCTTTTTTGTAATAGCCATTCTAAAAGGTATGAAATGATATCTCATTGTGGTTTTGATTTGCACTTTTTCATGTACTCGACCATTTATATATCTTTGGAAAAATGACTCTTCAGGTCCTTTGCCCATTTTTTTTTTAAATTGGATTATTTGTTTTTCTTTGCTATTGGATTTCTTACGTATTTTGGGTATTAAGCCATTATCAGATATATGGTTTGCAGATAGTTTCTCCCATGCCATAGGTAGATTTTTTTCATTTTCTTAATCATTTCTTTTACTGTAAGAAGCTTTTTAGTTTGTTGTTTTCCTAGTCATTTATGTTTGCTTTTGTTGCTTATGTCATTTGCTGTCATTTCCAGAAAATCTTGTCAAGACCAATATCAAGAAGGTTTTTCTCTATGTTTTTTCTTTTGATTTCTTTTTTGATCCATTGGTTGTTCCAGAGTATGTTGTTTAATTTTCATGCAATTGTGATTTTTCTAGCTTTCCTCTTGTTATTGATTTCTAGCTTCATACTATTGTCATTGGAAAAGATACTTGATATAATTTCTGTCTTGTTGAATTTGTTGAGACTGGTTTTGTAGCCCAGTATATGATCTATCTGAGAAGCATTCTGCATGCACTTGAAAAGAATGTGTATACTCATGGAGTTGGGTGGAATGTGCTGTATATGTCCGTTAGGTCCTTTTGGTTTATGGTGTTTAAACCCACTATTCCTTTATTGATACTCTGTCTGCATGATCTATCCATTTCATTATCTATCCATTGTTGAGAGTGAAATATTAAAGTCCCCCACTATCACTGTATTGCAGTTTATTTCTCCTTTTAGTTCTGTTAGTATTGGCTTTATATACTTAGGTGGTCTAATGTTGAGTGCATGCATATTTACAATTGTTATAGCTCCTTGATGAATTGACCTCTTTATCATTATATAATGACCTTCTTTGCCTCTTGTGACTATTTTAAGTTTAAAAAATTTTTTTAATGTTTATTTTTGAAGGAGAGAGAGACAGAGTGTGAGTCGGGGGGGGGGGAGCAGAGAGAGAGGGAGACACAGAATCTGAAGCAGGCTCAGCTCTAGGCTGTCAGCACAGAGCCCGACGCAGGGCTCGAACCCACAAACCGCGAGATCATGACCTGAGCCGAAGTCGGACACTCAACTGACTGAGCCACCCAGTCATCCCTCTTGTGACTATTTTTAGCTTAAAGTCTATTTTGTCTGATATAAGTATAGCTACTGTTTGCTTTCATTTGATTATCATGCTTGAAGGAACTTTTCCATCTCTTTACTCTCAGCCTATGTAGATCCTTAAAGCTAAAGTGAATCTCTTATAGACCACATGCCTTTGGATCTTGTTTCTTTTATCTATTCAGCCATTCTATGTCTTTTGATTAGAGAATTAAGCTCATTTACATTTAAAGTATTATAGGTAAAGACTTTCAATTACCATTTTAAAAATTGTTTTCTGGGGGCGCCTGGGTGGCTCAGTCATTTGAGCATCCGATTTCGGCTCAGGTCACAATCTCACCCCTCTGTGAGTTCGAGCCCCACCTGGGGCTCTGTGCTGATAGCTCAGAGTCTGGATCCTGCTTTGGATTCTGTGTCTTCCTCTCTCTCAACCCTTCCTCCCATTCACACTCCGTCTCTCTCTCCCTCTCTCTCTCAAAAATAGTAAAACAAACATTTAAAAAATAAGAATTGTTTTCTGTTTTATAGATGTTAAAATATTTTAAAATATAAATTTAAATAAAAATATTTTTCAAAAATATTTTTCTCCCTTCAGATTGGATAATTTTTATTGATTTATCTTCAAATTTACAGAATTTTTTTTCTCTGTCATTTCCAGTCTTGTATTGGACCTATCTAGTGAACATTTTTTTGTTTCAGATATTGATTTTTTTCAATTGGAAAATCTCCATTTCATTATCTTTTATAGTATGTATTCCTCTAAGAACTCTTATCCTTTTATTAATTTTGACTCTGTTATTTAATTCATTGTGCATAACTATAATAGCTGTTTTAAAGTCTTTGCCTGCTAATTCCAACACATGGGTCATTTTGAGATTGGGATTTGTCTATTGTTATCTTCTTTTGGGAATTAGTCAAATTTTTCTGGTTCTTGGCGTGTTGAGTAATTTTATTCTGGACAGTAAAAATGTAATGTTGTATAGACACTAGGTCTGGTTATAATCCTCTGGAGAATGTTGAAGAACTTGAGTAGATTAAGACTAAATATTTTGTCTTGTCTTTTCTGGCTCTAATTTCTATCTCAATTCAGTTTTCAAAGCATTTTCTATGTTAGTTTGAGCTTATACCAGACATTAGTAGCTCAGAGCTTAGTTTGCCCACCATGGCCAGTCGTTCACATCTCCCTTTATTTGTCAAAGAGTGTATTTTATCAGTTTGGTTCTGTCCCTCACATGCATAGATAAGGGTATGCCTAAGACTTGGTATAAGTTCACAGATTTAGGGTATCTCTTGTGTACCTCTCAGTGCTCTAGGATTTCCTTATACTCTTCAGCCTGTTGGATCTACATTTTCTTATTTCTATGACCAGAAATATGGGGTTACCTGAAAGCTTTGTGGCTGCTGCCACTCTACTGTGTGGCTGGAGCCCACCCTTGGGAACGAGGTTGTGAGAAAACAAAAGGACCATTCCTCACTTTCTTTTCTACAATCTGCCTCTTTTGGTTTACTTTTCAGAACCCTCATTAGTTATTTAGAGTCCTTGGGTACTTGAGAACAAAGTTTTTAGATGTATTTAACTAGAGGAAGGTACTGTGGAGTGTTTGTATCCAGTGCTAATTCTAGAATCACCCCCATTCCTTAATTTTTAAAATGAGGATACCAACTAAAGTCACGTCCTGAGAAGGACTTAGGGGCTCAGTCATAGAAAACGATGTCATTATATGTTCTTTGCTTTTCTTCTCTTTTCTCTGTTGCTTTCCTTACCTTATACTGGTCTCTCTTTCCTAATACACACAATACTTTCATGTCTGCTCCTGGCTTTCTAGTGGTTGCTATTAAAAAACCTTACCCAGGACAGTTTTCCTCTCTTTTTTAGCGTTTTCCCAGCCCTGTTAAGAATCCCATTTTCTTAGTAACCTACTTGAACTTAGTTATCAGGTGAAACACACTTGATAAACGAATTCTCTTTAAGGTGCTGTTGTCTGATAATGGTTATCTCCTCAGTCAGTATGCCACCACTTTTTTAAGTACCTTTCTGGAAGGAGACTTTATATTAAATCTAAAGCCTCATCTCTAATAGGAGAACTCTAAGCTTCAGTGTCAAGTACTTATAGAGATACTTTCACAGGGAAGATAACCAGGAATTCTCAAATCAGCAGGAAAATTTTACCCAAATATAAGGGCAGTCGTGGTTAGTTATATGTGTAATTTACATATATTACATGTAGAATTTCTGTTACTCATATGTTATAAGGACCTATGTGATAATTAAAAAAATCTTATTAGTAATAAAAATAAAAGCATGTATTAGCAATTGCTTAGACTTTTTACCCAAATTTTTGTGTTAAGCAATAAAAAATAGAAAAATCTCTCACAAACAGCCAAGATTATCTTTCTGTTATTACCTTCATTGTGTCTTTTAAGATATCATTAAATACTTTTATTAAATAAAATGAAAATGGTAAATATACATAACTGAAAAGTAAAGACTTAATATAAGTGAAAAACTCTAAAATCTCCACAGGTGTATTTTCCAACCCTCACTCCCCAGATCACCCACACCTACCTGAGTAAAATTTCTAGAATATAAATCTAACTTTGTAGCTCTTCTTCATATTGCCTAGAAACAATATATACAAACATTGGCCAATAGCATAACATTTGGGCAATATAATCAATAGTCCTTAAAATTTAGCTCCAGCTTCATCTTCTCTACAGAGTTTTCCCTGACTCCTCCCAAAAGAATCAAGCACTTTGCTGTGTATATATTTAGAAAAACATTTTTCATATAGTTTTCTAATTGTTTAATGACAACCTCCTTCACTGGGGTATGGGTTTCTGCAAATCAGAGACTCTGAGTTACTCATTCTTTGCTTCCTCAGAATCATTGTAAATCCTCACTTAATGTCTGTTAAAAGGGAGATAAAAAGGAAAGAAAGAAAGAAAGAAAGAAAGAAAGAAAGAAAGAAAGAAAGAAAGAAAGAAAAGAAAGAAAGAAAAGAAAGAAAGAAAAGAAAGAAAAAGGTGGATAGCTCCAGGGTTGTTATGTGGCTAGAAATGAGACAGCTATGTGTCATTCAAGTGATTAATAACAAAGTGTAGGTTGGAAATCCAAAGGCAAGGGTAAGAGGAAACCAATGTGTTTGAGTTTTCTCTGGGTTAAAAGATAAATGATTCAGCAAATCAACAAGAGAGGGAAGGCAAGCAAGGAGAGGATCCACCATGGCATGGCATGACCAACCTGATTGAGGTCCAGGTGGTCAGAGCCCAGGGTTCAGCCAGATATGCACCACAGGAAACCATGAACATGAAGGAGCTATGATATCGAGGGCATATTTTGACACAGCAGTTGAGCAAAAGGAGCAAGGCTATTGACATTCCTTTTTTGACACTTTCTTTAAAAACAGTCACTGAGATTTTATTTTTACCCTTAGTCTTGGGCTATTTTGAAGACATTCTAGGGACAGTCAGCTACTGAAAACAGCAAAGCACTTATTAAATACTTAGGATATGCAGACAACTATGCAAGATGCTGTGTGCTATGCTGAGGGAAAGCTCAACAAACAGAATCTGCTTTGGGCAAAGACTGTATGTGTGCGTGTATGTGTGTGTCTGTGTGTGTACATATGTGTATGAGAGGGAGAGAAATGGACTTCAACTAGGTTGAAATAATGTTTTTCAAGCTTGGCCTGGCAGAATTTCATGCTGTGGAAAATAATAATACTAAATAATACTGTTGGTGGGGGGGAACTCAGCAGACACTTGAGAATCAATTAAGGTTTAGAGGTTAGGGTAGGTGAAGCATTTTTCCCTTGTGCTTTATGCCTTTTTCTTCTGTCCATCAAGATAGTGGGCTAGAATCTATCATATGATAAATAGATATTTATTAACCCCTCTTGAAAAACTAGTCATTTAACTAATTCAGTTGAATAAGTATTTTTAAAAACGTTCTATGTGTCCAGCATTATGCCTTGCAAGTGTTGTGCAAGATAAAAGATAATTCTTGGCATTATCTTGCCTTTGAAAATTTATTGGGGGAAAATGATAAATGAAAGCAGCATGAAAAAATAATAAGACTTAAAGCAAAGCTCTCAAATGAATTTAACCAAAAGCAGTCAAGAGTACTGACTTCTGTAACTTCTCCTTGCTTTCTCAGATTGTACCAGTCATGAGCATAAGCAAGGATGTGGATGACCATCACAATGGCTTTTGAGTATAGGCTTCTGCTTGTTTCTTCCTATTGAGATTTTTTTTTCTACTGGTTTCCAGGGTAATTCTGGATAATTGGCATCGTTGTCATGGCTTTTATGCTGGTACTCTGGCTGTCACTACCCAAGTACTGAAACTCTGAGAAGTTCTAGGGAGGGCTGGGCCTCCCACTGTCTATTAGGTAATAGAAGAGAAACAGAGCAGTTTGTAGGCACTGGGTGGGTACATTTGGAACAGCTGGAATGGGCACAGGAAAGAAGCAAAAATCTTCAGAGTATACGAAACTGATAAAATTGATGCTGTTTCTTTGAGTTGGAAGAAGAAATTTTTTTCCAATCTAATGAGAGCTCTTATGGCCAATCATAGCATAGATGGTCTCATATATATATATATATATATATATATATATATATTTTTTTTTTTTTTTTTTTTTTTGGTGACTCCAGCTGTTTGGTGTTTCAGTTTCATGGTAAGTGCTGTCAAATAACTTAGGATACATTCTTCAGGGTTGCTGTACTAGACTGATTGCAAAGAATGAAACCCATTCAAGCTAGCTCGGTGAAATGATTTTTATTTAATATAAGAAGCAAGGAAACTGGGCCTTCTGAGGATGGAGTTGAAAACTGGAAAACTATTAGGAATGTGGACTCCTCTCTCTGGGTTTCTGGCTTTTGCTTTCCTGCCGTGTTTTCCTATTCTTTTATCTCTCTGTGCAATTTAGCTTTCTATGACTTAAACATTAGTGCATACATGTTTGGAAATGGTCACTCTAACCCCACCTCCTCATGACTTTTCAGTGGGAGTTCCCATTAGTTCTCTCGCTAGCTATGTAGGTCTTAGTTCAGAGTCTCAGGGAAGACTAGTGCCCATGTGTTGTCAAATCACCTGTGGCCATAGGAACAGGGTCATATGGTAGAAACATGGCTGGTTAGGCCTACCCCTGAAGTAGATGCTGTGCTATAACAGATAAGATGACCTAGATTGGGCAGGAATCCCCAAACCTGCATGCAAAAGTGCATAGGAAGGGCATTTATCCACGTAGCAATACTCCTTGCCAAAATCAAGTCACTTTCCTAGCTCCTTCTGAAACAGGATGACTCACTGCTTTGCTAGATTCAAGAATTTGAGAGCTCAAGGGCCTTAGAGAACTAGCTGTCAAATTACGAAGTTACCTTTCGTGTTTCCTTAAAGAAGCCTTTATGGAAATGGATAAAAGGAATCCTGGTGGCCTGCCTGGGTATCTCAGGGTTCTAAACCTGCTCTTAACCGTTTGGATACCAGTGTAACCCTGGTCACACAGTACAGTTAAATAAGCTTTGCATATCGATTGTTAAGAGAAGAGAATAATAGTATAACCAAGTTGATATGGGAAAGGATTATCAGTGGGGAATTTCCCTGTTCTGATGTTTTCCCCCTCATAAACTGATTTTAAGAAAGTTAACTATTTTTATTAAAATGTATCTCAGAAATTGGGCGATGAATTTGATTTAAAATTTATTTTTTTAATGTTTATTTATTTTTGAGGCAGAGAGCGACAGAGCATGAATGGGGGAGGGTCAGAGAGAGAGGGAGGCACGGACTCTGAAGCAGGCTCCGGGCTCTGAGCTGTCAGCACAGAGCCTGGTGTGGGGCTCAAACTCACAGACCGTGAGATCATTACCTGAGCGGAAGTCGGAAGCTCAACTGACTGAGCCACCTAGGCACCCCGGCAATGCATTTGATTTAAATCATTCCATGAACATTTCCTATTTGTATACCATGCACCAGGTATGTGTTAAATCCTGTGGCAACTGAGATAATGTTCTTTTACTTGCATTTGGTCTCTCTGTATACAGAATTTGCTACATAACGTGTGGGGCCTAGGGCAAAACAAAATTGTAGGACCCCTTATTAAAAAATTATTAACAATTTCAAGATAGTGATAACAGAGCATTAAACCAAATGCTGTTCCCCTTCTAAGTGTGGCTGTATTGTCATGAATAGTTCACTTTTAACTTTGTCTCTCATAATTTTATGAGGAAAATAGGGGGAACTGTATTTTATTGCCAAAGACTAGATATTTTATGTGGACCAGATGATTCTGGTCTTTCTTCAGGCTATTATTGTGCCACAAGGAAAAGCTCATACTGTGCAGGGTTTTTATTTTTTTTTTTAAGAATAAAACTCATTACTTCTAATTATATGTCATTGTTTAGTTACAATATTGGATAACTGCAGTCATTTATTAATTACAAATAGTATTCCCTATAATGGTTTTCATGTTAAATCATCCCCTTTCTTGTGTTTTCTTGTTGTTTAAAACTTTCAGGTGGTATGTTTATAAACTCCTTAGTAATAGATTGTGCATACAGTTAATTTTAGTTTAATTGGTATCCTGGATTATAATAGCCTATAAAATACCAACTCAATACATTTTAGTTGAAAAAGACAATTGACTGGTTGTGTTTCAAGGGGATATAGTGATTTATAATTACAGAATTTGTGAATTGAGAGTATTTATTATGTAAAACCAGAGGGAAGTGGTTTATCCTGAGGGGGAAATGACAGTTTTCCACAAGTGGTATAATGTACCTTAAAATAATTTAAGTAATAAGTTTCATCTCCGGATTTTCATTAACTCAAACAGCATGCATTATAAAATATATCAGGCTGATGTACTATAAAAGTGCTGGATTTTTTTAAAGAAAAAAGGGCTTCTATAAAATTTTTAGCTGGAAACATTTCTGAAGAGAGAATAAAGGTTCCAGAGAGTTGTTCGTAAGAAATTATGATAAAATCATCCTTTGTGGCATCAATATAGCCCGTTCTGAAATATATGATTATGCCAGGAAGGTTGTTCTTTTTTTTTTTTTTTTTTTTTAAGACTGAGCTCATGAACTGATCAGTCTTCCTTTATGTATTCTTCCCTGTAGTGCTCCCCGTGGCTCTGGCTGGGCTGTCTTACACTATGCAGATGCCTCTGTATCAGGAACAGGGAAGGCACCATATTCAGATGCTGGCAAGAGCTGTGACTCTGGGTATTCTGGCCTGCCAGCCTCAGGCTTGTGCAGCCCTGCTTGGTTCCTGAACCAGTGGAAGCCTGACTGGCAATACACTAAGGGTCTCTTTCCCACCAGTGGGGATAAACTGTAAATAGTCTGTCACCTTACACTCATTGTCTGGTATGTGACAATGATTCAGTGTCTGGCTAAGCAGCGAGCTATATCTTCAGCTGTTTTCTTTGCATCCCATTGTAAATGTGGCCAGTCTGCTGTATGGATCTTCTGTCTGATGGGCTCTTGGCTTCTGGTTCCCACTCTAGTTTTCTGCTGGGACTGAATTCTGGATCATAGAGTTGGCAGGGACTGAACCTTATTTCTAAGCTCCTGCCAAGCTTTTCTCTTTGGGCCTGGCTTCTAACATCCTTCAAAGAGACTTAAATAGACCTTCCTAAACTTACGGAACTTCTACTTAGCTGGACAACTCTTCATTGACTGGATGTTTTACTGTGTGCTTTCCCTTGCCCCCTTGGAGTGAGATTTTAGAGATGTTGTTAACACTCCTAGGCTACATTTAAGTTTGCTCTGCTCCAGTGAGACTGCTGCTGATCTTCTCATAGTAGTCTCACTTTGCTGTTAGATTCCCCTGAGTTCCTGGTTTTAAAGGTCCTATAATGTCACCAGGGCTTGGCCAGCTATGACAGAAACTAGGAAAGTGATTGAGATCAGTCATTAATTGCAATGGATTATCAAGGTATTTTGGACGTGATCTGAGTTGTGGTTATAACTGAGTTGATCTCCTCTATTTAACAAATGTGAAATATATTCTATTAGGAGGAAAACTCTTTTGAGACAATAAAGAATGTAAAGTACCATGACATGACCACGTGTCGATCTACCCTTAGCCTTCATGGAGTAAAACTCAAAGTGTGACTCCTTTTTTTCAGCCATGATTCTTTCCAGTGTAGTGGCTCCAAGAGACTAAAAAGCTCTGGAGCTGATACAGGGCTTTTGTTTTTTCTTTCAGTGGCTCTCTGATTGGGACTTGGTTCCAGAGCCTGCTCTAGAACAAAAAGGGGCAACTGAATTTTTGGCTCCCATTTGGCAATCACCTGACTTCTAAGGACCTACTCTCTTTGGCTCTTTCTTCTCCACCCACCCTGGACCTGTTCACAACCACAGTTCTTCCCTGGACAAAGCTGACTGGTGATTAATGGGACAAAGAAGAATGCTTTTAGTACCTGCCACCTCCCTGTAGGTGCCGACCCTTTTGTTTCCTGTTCCAGGTCCCTTCTTCCATATCAAAACTCACTCTTAGATTCCACTTGAGAAAGAGCAGAATAATTTTAATAGAAAGCATAAGTAAATAATAGCTATTATCTTATTTTTATTATACAAACATATAGCTATACCTATATTATCTCTTACATCTCATATCATCTACACATATCACAGAAATAAAAAGGATATGAAGTATTTAAAAAATAGTAGGTATACAAGCAAAACAATAATTAGAATTAGGTTAATAAATCAAGGCCTAAAGAGGATAAGGAAATTTGAAATGGGGAAGAAAATTTGATTAGAAACATAAGTTAAGAATACTAGATATAATTTTGAATTTATTTTCTAAGTTTTCTGACATCCAAGACCAATAACAACATGATCAGACTTATAGACCTTATTTTGTCCTATATCAAAAGAAGCATATAATTTCAAAAGGAGAGATAAAATGATAAAGAAAATATAGTCTACTATATTCTGAGGAGAAATTATCTCATGAATCCTCTTATAAAAGGATTAATGCACATATGTATACATATGTACGTATATACATTTTACCTATATGCTATTTATATATTTCTAGATGTTTATGGAATATATTTATAGAGTTATATATACATTTAGTGTGTGTATATGTATGTACAGTCATGATAGACATTCTTATGCCTTTCTCTGGACAGAACTTCTAGGAGTTTTAGAAAATGCCTAGTCTCAAAACTATACAAAAAAATGCAGTTATTCCTCAGGTCCTGAGATTATCCTCTGGTGAGATTATCCCTCATGGCTTTGATGGAACAGATCATTGTTAGCAGTTATTTGTCATGGTTTTGATATTACTTATTTAGTGTTGACTTTGTACTTCAGCCCAGCCCTGACAGCCATATTGGCTTCTGTAAAGAAGTTGTATAGATATATTTTTCTACTCAGGTTCAGTGACCTAACCAAATAGGCCTCCTTTGGATTAAGAGTGACAAGTTAATCTCAGCAACTTTAGAATTATTTTCTGCTTGCTTTCTTAGAAGATGTAAATACTTTGTTGTTTGGGGATTTCTTTGTTTATGGTTCTTCTACTCTTCCAATACTAAGTAAGATGCCATTAGTGGGATTGATTTTCTGTTAGAACACATTTTAATCTGTGCACACATATATTCTTCCAAGAAAAAAATCTATTCACTGAAGTTCAGGGGTACATGAAGTGAAGAAAAGGGAGGAAAGGCTTGTCTACTTTCTTCCTGTTATAGGATATTAATCCTATATTAACATAGGAGTATCAGCGAATACGGACAGATAAAGATCAATAGTATCTTGCCTATAATTATTTCATTTTTGGTTATATTTACGAAGAATTTGATAAAAGTAATAAGCCATAAAGTAAGGATTCAAAGACTTTTAGGGGTATTTACCTTGAGGCAAAGATTATTTAGCAATGGGTATCGCTCTTCCCATGGCCCTTGAGCATTCAAGCCACTGTGCCAACACATGTGGACACGGAGCTCTGAAGAACTAACCACAGTGGTGTTGGTGGCTATTCTTCTTAGAAGTTCTTTCTAATACTTTTGCACTCTCTCCAGACCTACTACTTACTCCCTGGGGTCATGTTCCTGGCTTCCATGTCTTTGGTTTTACTCGTCTGCTCCAAGAACTTGCCTTAGGAGCACTTGTTCTGATGATCAGTTTGGACAACTGACCCTTATCCTACCACCTCAGACAATATTTTGTTAATTACATGTTACATTCATTGTAGCAGTAGGTAGGAGGTAGCTATTTCTTCCCCAGTCGACTGTTTTTAAACCTTGTTCCAGATGGGGTATCCTACTTGCTTTCTTTGTTGGGCATGTAGAGGACATTTAAAGAGCATCTCTAGTATGCATTGTGTTGGGTCCATTCTTATCTTTATATCATGCCTCACGTGCAGGTAAAGTGTGTGTCTATATCAGTGCTTCTCTTGATGTCTGATGTTCCTTCAAGAGGAGAATTAAATGGGGAATGGGAATATTCCCACGTAACTAGAGACAGGCTGTAAAGTGCAAGTATTTCAGGGAGATGTACATGGGGTTCAATTCATCCCAAGGTGTAAATGACTGATACCTGATCTTTTCCCCAGTCTCATGGATGGTAGTGATTAGTTGTGGTTGCAGAGGCACACAGGCACTGCATGTCTTTAGAGGAAATTTGAGGCAATATGGAGAGGGATATTTGGGAGAGGGTGGAAAAGAGGTGAATTTGGAGGCTGAGAAACTTCATAAATTTTGTCTATTTCAAAATGGTGTCTGAAATCAGCTCTGGATAAAGTGTAAATAGGTTTTGCATTGCCCTTCTCATTACTTGCCTCTTGTGACCAAAGTAATTTGAAGTTGACTTCACATGCAAATTTGGGATGCAAACTCTAAAGATTCAAGTGTCTAAGGAGCCAATAATCATCCCATAATGTGGTATAGGCACTCACTAATTCTTGTTTCCCTTCCCCAGCTCAGCCGCCACCTGCTTTTCCTTTGGTTTCCTTTATAACAGTAAATGGTATGTCTATTTATTCTACTAAACGGTGTTATATCTATTTTCTCTGTATCTGTTAACTTGTTTCTCTTTTGTAATCACAAGATTTGTTAAACGAATACATATGTTGACAAGCAAGAGAATTGCCTTCTTGGAAGCTGGCCATAACCTAGAACCATGTACATTGAAACAACATTAAAAAAGCAAGGATAAATAAGCGAGTAATTGCATTGTTCTCAGAGTGCGTGTATAGAAACTACTTTTCACCTAACTCTAGGTGCTCCCTGCTCTTTTTGGCCACCAAGGAGAAGAATTACTATATGGTGGGTCAGAAACTGGAAACTGTAGCCTGGTGCCTCCTGGGGGAAACCAACCACCATGTAGAAGGAGATGATAGTAATTCCAGGGAAGTGTTTTGCAACTTCTCGATGGATAGATTTCTGATGAATAGATTACCAGGCAGGTGCTTTCCTGAGCAAGGTCAAATCACAAACACTTAATAAAACAAAAGGAAACCCAGCTGAAACAATGAGTACCCATTCCTGAGGAACTGTGGGGAGGAAGGAGATAAGTTTCAAGGCAGAGTTCTATGGTGATTGAGTATCTTATAGGTTGGCCTGATAACACAAACTGTGGTGATGACCTATGGGGACATGCTCCAACAGGGCTGTTTAGAATAAAGGTACAAATATGTTAATAATATAAAAGATAGTCTACCTAACTGTGCAAGGTAAAACCATATGAAAACCATATGACCCTTGTAAACAAAGATTTTCCTTGGCCTTTGTCAAGTAGACATCAGACTTGAACTGCACCAAAACATGTAGAGTGTAAAGAATTTGGGAAGCCATGACTGGCAATACTCTTGGTATAGAGGCATGGAAAGTGTGAATTTCAAAATCTACATGAATTTAGGGTACATGGGAGGGCTCACTCACAGCAGAGATGGAAGAGTTAGAAAATAAATTCCAAGAAGAAAACTCAAAGTTGAGTCAATAGCTGTCCTCCAATTTATAAAAGCATTCTTTTGCAGGTGGTAACGAACTATTGTGTTTTATCTCTTTATCTTTGAAATCCCTGTCACTGTCTACCCTGTGAAACTCAGAGCCTTCTTTTGGAGGTGTTTCTTGACAATGTGATGCTCTGCTGCCTGTAATTTCCTTCACTGCCCCCCTCCTTATTATCTGATGAAACTATTTCAAAGCAGACACCTCCCCAACCTTTCTAGAAGAACAGGCCCTCTGTGTTCTTTTCTGCCATGGTATGTAATTTGTTCACACCATTGCTGTGCTGTGTTGGTACTCTCAAGGTTTGCTCTCCTGATAGCCTGAGATTTTTCATAAATGCAGGTATTGCCTTATTCATTTCTGTCTTGCTTTGGCACAGAGTAGATTTTTTTTTTTTTTAGCATATGTCACCTTTCTATAAGGTCTTTTCACTGCCCCAATTTTAAGGTAATCTGTATCTCTAGCCTTCTCTACTTATATTTTGTTTGTACTTCTCCTGATACACTTGTCATAGTCTGCCCTGCCTTAGAACGACTTGAATTTATGTGTCTCTCTCTCCAGGGACCATGTCTAATCTTGTCTTCTCTTCTGTGCCTAGCACAGTGGCTGGTGGTTAGTAAATGCTCACAATATATAAGTTGTACTAAAGAGATATGGACTTAGGCTTCCAAATGAAAACTTATTATTGCTTAGTTGAGAAATTACATCTGTGATGGCTGTTAAGAATTGGTTTAGATAGCAGAATATGATGCTAATTTATTTCCTGGAGGTTATGTAATTAAAAATGGAATAGATTCATGTCTTTGAAAGAGGAGGAATAGATATAATGGCCTTGCCAGTTAACTTATTTTCCATTCAAAATTTAGTAACTTTTCTGCGTTTTCATATTGAATTTTCAAAATCATGTTTACACTCTACCTTAATTGATAATTTCAAGTAACCTAATATAAATACATATGAAGTTCTATGCAGAAGAGAAATTGCAGAGAAATTCAGAAATGCCAAAGGCAATTCAACCACAACAACCTGGGCCACAAAAGATGATGGTATATTTAAAATCAAAATGCTATCAGATCCAAAGGACTGAATTTCTGATAGTGGAATTTTAGGAATATAGGAGAAAGGGGATAGATCTGATGGTGAGATTTCTTCAGCCCTTCAGTCGTACTATAGAGGCAAAATATACAATGTACTGGACTGGTAGGAAGAAAACCAATCTTACAATCCTTTCCTTAAATTAAAAGAAAGTTCTTTCTTCAGAAGGAGGAACTCATGCTTCAGCTGTTAAATGTAGAGCAAGCTAAAGAGTCCTTTCTGTAATAGTGCTTGTTCTATTTTTTCTCACAGTAAGTCACTCAGCCAATCTCATGGAGTTGCATGACAGAATTTATTCCTCCATGTAAATTAATTCAATTGTTTACTCTTTCCTTCATTTTAATTTTAGACATAGTAGTACAGAAGGACAGCTTTTTAACTGGAAGAACATGAAATACAGGTTTTGTGTTTTTTGGGCCCTCAGGGAATTCCCTCCTATTTCTAATTTGGTGCGAGTTCCATTGAGGTAAAAGAGAAGTCAAGGAAACTCTGCCTTTGGTTATTATTTTTGAAAATTTTGTTGAATCAATGTGGTTAAAGTTTTCTACTTTATTTTGGAGATCACATAAGTGTATCTCTCTCTCTTCTCCAAGTCCCAAATGGCACATATGATTAGTCTTTAAGATATTATACAGATTGTCAGTAATTGAAAGCAATATCCAATATTTCTGCAGGAGAGAAATAGCATTGACTTTTTCTGTTAGTCCTGTCAAGTGGAAGTGCAAGAAATTTTAGTATTTAGGACATATATAAGCTGTAAACTGGAGATTCTTTGAGGCCTGTTTGTTTTAAAGATAGCATTTTTGGTCTAGTGAATAGTATATTCTCAGTTAGTTAGCTGGCAGAGCAGATAATACAGAAAAGGATTCTTTTTTGGAATTGCATTTGTGAGGTCATCATTCTATAGGTGGCTCTATTAATTGGTCTGAGATTGACATTTTTACTAAAAAAAGGATTGAGTTTCTTCAGAATAATGCTAAATTGTAACTTGGATGCATTTCCATATTGCACCTTGCATCAATCCTCACCCTCCACAAACAATAATAAAGCAACAACAACAACAACAACAACAACAACAACAACAAAACTCCTGTAAAAAGAGTATAATGATGTTGATCCTTGATTTATTCTGTATTCTTCAGGAAAGTTCAAGAAGTATATATTTCCCTACAGGTCAAATGCCTCATTGCCCTTTGAAAAGAGTCTGACTTTAAGTTTGTGTTCTCCTCTCCTGATGAAGTTGCATTTGTTGGGCTTAGATTATCTGTCAAGAAAGATGGAAAAGAAAATTTGGATGTAGGCTTCATGAAGGCACTGACCATCTTATTCATCATTGTTTTTCAGTTATCCAGCATAGTTTAAGGCATAAACAGAAATTTAGTAAGTACTCATTGAATGAATGAAGATCAGTGGTTCTCGTGTTTATAATCCTGTTCATTATGTGGGAGATACTCCTTGCTGCTCCAGATTATGGTAAGAACAAGAGTTTTGGCATTATGAATAGTGAATTTTACATGATATTTGTCTGTATTGATGTATATGAAATTCTGCTTCAACTAAATACAAAGCAACTGAATAAGTTAGAAGTTGTTTTTTCCCCTCCACTTGCTCACTTGCTCTTAAAGAAATAGAAGAGACCCAGCTTCAGCCCAAGCTATATTTTATTGTTGAACTAAGGCTTGTCTATGTGTGTCTGAACAACTGAGGGTCTTGTCAAGGGATTATTTATATGACAAAAGGGCCATCATAGTATGAGAGATTTGAGGCACTTTGCCTTGCTTAAAGTCAAAGGTCATTCTAAGTGTGGTACCTCCAGCTAGTCAGTCAGCTCCCAGGGTTGGTTGTAGGGTACAGCCTCAAATATGAGTGAGCAAATACTAAAAACTAAAAGTAAACACCAAAAATACCATTTCACCAAAATCTCCACCGATGTTTGAAAACGTAAGCCATTATCAGCATCACTGGTTTTAACAGCATTGGTGGCTGGGCAGACAAAGTCTGACTTGGAGAAATGGCACCACCAGAAGGACACAGGATGCCTGGACAGCCCAACCTGGCAGGCTCCGTGAGACATCTTCAGTCTCCCCAGCTCTGCTGGATCAAACTGGCTGCACTGGCAGCATCTCTGCTCTTGATAACATGTTGCCAATGGCATCTATGGCCTAAGTAATATCACAGCAGGGAGATAGCAAAACAAAAGAGGGAAATGTTGATTGCCAGTCACATGGTAACTGAGAACTTTAGGTCAGATGCACAGAAATGGCATCTAACAGACTACTAGATTTATTTGTGAGGGATTTAAGGGAAGAGTTCCTACACCATTGTAACTATATCCACATAAAATAGAGTTTTGTGATTGTTCATGTGACCTTATTTTGTGTGCAGACAATGAAGTATGGCTTACTTTAAGAGGAAATAAGTAAGTGTAAATTGTGATTAAAAAGAAGAGATCAGAAGATGATCTAGACTTGATAGCAATCCAGTGTTCCATGATTTCTACATGTCCAAATAAAGTACTTGATTATCATTCCTGAGCAAAATTGTTTTAGAAAAGAAAAAAACTCTAATATTTTAGGGATTTTCTGTGAATTTCTGCTGAAATTCCTTCTGAGGATTCTTCAATAAAAATCTGATTGTCAAGTTATGAATCACCCACAATTAATGTTGCTCTATATCCTCTTCGGGATCATCTTTATTAGACGTTGGTCATGAAGAATGAGTGGATTAAAATATGTTGGTCTTACAGGAAGTGAAGGACGCATCGCATTGTGCTGTATTTTGTACTTCCTCCTCAGAGTTTGGAAAATATGAAGGCATAAATATTTTTATTTTATTAGAGTTTTCCATCAGTGAATATGTTTGATATGATTAATCCTGAACTTCATAGAGCTACAAGTTTAATATGTTGATTTAATTCAGTACATCAGTCAGCATATTTGGTCAAAAAAAGTTAAAAATCTTTGTCCTTCCTGAACTGACTGATTCTGTGAATAAACTGATCAGAGTCTCTTGTTTGCTTTACCATATAAAGCACTGTAACTGCAAATTCTGATTTATGTTTGACTAGCATAATTTCAGATACCTTTCTATATATGGAATGATAGAAACAATTTCAGGCAGACAGAATTTAAAAGTAAAAGTTGAAAATATAGTTTTGAAAATTGAATTTTACTGAAGAAAAATGGAGTTTTACTGAAGTGATGGGAATTAATTGAATTCCAGATAAATCTTTATAAGACATACTTGCTCCTAAAAGATTCTTCTACCTTCTAAATGTTCTCTTTCATATATATATGTGTATTTTTATAGTCAATATCCTATTTATAGTCCATATCCTATTTTTAAGTATATATTTTAAGTACCCTGTTTTTAAGTATATATTTCAACTTCATAAAATGTCCGTTGACTTAGTCTATAAAAGATTAGTTTATAAACAGAGGCTAATTAGACCTATCATGGTTGTCATTTCATAGTCTATAAAAATATTGAATCACCGTGTTATGACCTGAAACTAATATAATATTGTATGCCAATTTTAATTCAATAAGAAAAAATGAGGGGTTTGGGCTCAAACAACAGAAACTGACTATGGTTCACAGAAAAGTGATTTCTTTGTAAAGATGTAAGGTAGGTCCCAGAATTGATGGAAAGTCTTGACAACATTTTCCTTATTATCCTCTTGGTAGAGCATTATTCTGTATCAGTTAACTATTGCTGAGCAACAAGCCATCTAAAATTTAATGACTTAAACAGTAGGCATTTGTTGTTGTTTACCAGAAGTTTATAGCTCAACCGAATGATATTTTTGACCTGGACCAAGCTTGGGTAATTTTAGCTGGGCTCACTCATGAATCTGTTGGCAGCTGGTTTATCTATCCCTAGCTCAGAAGTCTGGGAGTTAGCTGGCTGTTGTCTGTCTTGAGAAGAGTAACTAGGCCACATGTCTCTCCAGTGGCTTAGCCTAAAGTTTTTCTTACAGTAGCTGGAATGGAGGGGTAGGGGAGAGAGAAAGAGAGAGAGAATTTATAAGAACTTTTGAGGTCTAGGTTCAAGATTGGCATGCGATATTTTTGCCATAATCTACTGGCCAGATCAAGTCAATAAGGAAAATAGAATCTATTTTACCTCTTGATGGGGGCAGTTGCAAAGTCACATTAAAAAGGATGTAGATAAAAGAGGGTGAGGAGAAAATTGGGGCCATTCTGTTAAAGCCTCCTTCCTCCCTTCATCCCTGGCTCTCGGAAAGCCTCAGTCACTCTTGATGTCAAGCTTGTATGCTAGAGTTTAAAGCTCTAAGTAAAGTTCAGATATGGTTCCTTAGATGTAGTTACTTTTGCTCCGGACACCTATGAATTAAAAAAGGACAATGCCCCCCATATACTTCACATAAAGATAGCGTCAAGTTAGTGTCAAACAATATTCCGTCAAACAAGAGAATGGAAGGCACAGCAGTCACTGGTTTGTAGCAGTTCTGAAACCCAGCTGGGGATGTATTGCCAGGTTCTCCTTTCCTGGAGGTTGGGAATGGTGCTTGATTAGACTAAGGTTCTCCTGGGAGTGTTCCCATTGCTTTCTGAAGTGGCTCTGAAGACACTGTTTTTCATGACTCTCTGTTTTACACTCTCATCCTTCCTTGTCCATCACCCCCTTGGCTACTTCTGAAGAAACAGCCCGTTTTTTTCTTTTTGCCAGAAGATTCACTTTTTTAATCTGCTCCTTCCTAAAGAAAGTTCAAGGTCAAGATCTTTTTACAGTTTAAACAATCTCAGTCTCTTTTAGTTCAGGCTGGCGGTATTTCACATGTATATTGTTTAAAAAACTTTGTGATCTTACTAAGAATGGAATCAAAGTCTACTTCATTTCCCTAAAAACAAACATTCCTCTTTATTTACAGAAATTCTACTTTGGGATGGCTTCTGTGGGACCACACTCTGAAGATTCCTATAAGTCCTTTTGTCTAAGTTAGAAGGTCTATTAGACACCACCTTGACTCTTTCAGAGATTTTAATCCTTGATTTCACCTTTGTCCTCAGGCTGGGGACACTGGTGATGAGAAAGATTAAAATTTTCCAACTCAGTAAGTTATGACCCATGATATTTCCTCCAAATTCCGGTTTCAAATAGCCAATTATTTCTTTGTCTTTTTTTTTTTTTTTTTTTTTTTTTTTTTTACTGTATTGTGTCGTGCTAAGCTAGAACTCTTTTGTCATTTTGCCTGGAGGTTTTGTCAGTCAAATCCAGAAGTTCATTAGATACATTTTTTATTTTCCAAGCAAGCCAGCCAACTGTTTTATCAATGTTTGCTGCTCCATAACAAAGATCACCATATTTTCATCTTCAAATATAATTTCGTCACCATTTTTCCAACTTTTGCTAAGAGTTTGTTCTGTTTTCCAGCCTCTGCTTCTTACCCAGTCCCAAAGTCAATGGTACATGTCTTACATTTTATTAAGGTAGCATCCCCTCCTGGGTATTAACTTCTGTATTCTTTAGATACTGCTGCATAATAAACCACCCCACAAGGTAGTCCAAAAGGCCATAAGC
The DNA here is from genome assembly GCF_016509475.1 of Prionailurus bengalensis. Lineage (NCBI taxonomy): Eukaryota > Metazoa > Chordata > Mammalia > Carnivora > Felidae > Prionailurus > Prionailurus bengalensis. The sequence goes on from NC_057349.1 coordinate 107,825,680, forward strand.
ACTTCTTTTTTATTCTGAGTCTATGGGGCAGCTTTGCAATTTCAATCTTGGTCGGGTAGGCTCAAGTGTGACTCAAAGAAATGACTGGGGGTGCCTGAAATAGGATGTCTGGGGGTTGGTTGCTTCTGGTTAACAGGAGCAACTTATTATCTGAAATACTAGCCTGGGATTGTTCTCATGGTACTGGACAGATTCTAAGATCAAGTAAATAGAAATGTGCAAGACCTTTGGAAGTCTGGGCTCAGGAGTGTCACATACCACTTCTGCCCTTTCCATCAGCCACATCAAATCATAAGACCAACCTAGGTTCCAGGAGTGAGGAAATAAATTTCACCTCTTGAGAGAAACTTCCAAATCACATTGCAAAGGCATGGATAAAGAAAAGAGTGGAGAATTGGGGCCATTTTTATCAATAATACACCATAATCTCAAACTCTGGGGAAGTTGGTTTTCTTAGTGGAATATAGATGACTTTTGGGGGTCTACTGCGTCAGTTCTGCCACAACTTACTGTGGCTTATGTCCTTCCATTTCCTCTGAGAGGGAACACAGTATAATATCTCAAGGCCTGCGTTGGAAGGTGGCTACATAAATATTTCATTGTCTGCTACTGGCAATAGTGGGATCACTCCTAAAATACACTGGAGTTTATCTTGATTGTTGTACCCAATAACTCAGCTTTTTGAGATCACACCGTTAATGTCCAGTGCTTTGCTAGCCTTATAACTGCCTCCAAATAGTACCTTCCCTGCAGATTTAACCCAAGATATGATTAATTTTACATACTAGAAAGCAGAGGCTTAATCCCTTCATGTTTTAGGAGGAATATAGCCAGGTATCACAGGATTACTGTTTTAGTAGTCTTGTATCTTGACATGTTAACTCAGATTCCTTCTCCTTGTTCTGACTGCTTAGTTCCTCTGTTCCTTTCTCTTTAGCTTTTTGTATGAGATGCCTTCAGGGTGAGGGATTATCCACAGCAAGAAAAGAGTCAAATTCTTAGCATTTGATCTTCTAAGGAGACATCTGTATATCATCAAAAACCATGATTCTGGTATAAACAATAGGTTGTTCTGAATACTTAGTTATATTTTTCTGCCTTTGGGAGTAAAGATAAAGTCAATTGACTGATGGAAGGAGTGAAGTTGGGAAAAGAGGAGAAAAAAATTGGTTGTTTGAGAAAGGGGTATGTAGCTTACTTGTTTGTGGGGTTGAAATCCTTTGTGTTGGGGGGAATAACAGAAATGTAAGGAAAGTTTGGAGGCTCTGTAAGAAGAGTGATCTATACGTTTCTTCTCAAGTTCTAATTAGGATGAGCTACAGGTCTCTCTGACAAGCCCTGAATCCAGCATGAAGCCAGAGCAGAAATGTGCTCTTAGTTGAGGAAGATGTACAGCAGAGAGGGTCTACCTCTCACTGTAGGGTGGGAAAAGCAGCTGGGAGTACCTGAGCTTCTTAAATGATGACCAAAGGTGCTGGTGGACTTGGAGGCACTTTGCAGTTTGATCACGCTGGGCATGGAATATATGGACCAGGAGAATGGAGGCTGTGGAATGGTGAGCTACATTATCAGCTAAGACTGTTGTGGCCTGAGGAGGACTACTTACTACAATACTACATTTCCCCTTGAAATTAAGAAAACAACCCCTCCCTTCTGAACTGTCTCTGGGAGAATGCTGAATTGACTGAGTGTTTACCCAAATGAAACAGAGTAAAATCCAGAAAACATAGTTTACTCTGAAGTAGCAAGATCAATGTTCCTGTTATCAGTAAAAATGGGGCTTGAGAGTTAAGTACAATTATGGAAATACTTTAGTCCATTGATTCCAAGGCACACATTTTTTTCACATTTTAACATGTCTGAAATTGAAATGCAGCTCACAATCCATGGCATATCATAGTTTAGCTGGCAGTGATTTTTCTTTCTTAATGGTACGTAAAACAACAGTGCATCTTATAAATGATGGTGTCTTAAATTCAGTGCCATACAGTGTAATGGAACTTGTATCTTTGTGTACTTGGGATCGGTAAATCTCACTTATTAAACTGAAAATGCTAGTATTTCAACACCTATAGCTCAGCCATTCCTGGCATTCTTAACTCTTCCTTTGTGCACAATGATATCTTTAGGAAGAGTTCCACAGCCTAGAGGATGACAGCTTGATGTTAAGCTGGTATCTAAGATGGGGGGACTATAACTACCACACAGCCTCAAGCTGAATGCCACTTGGGGCCAAGGTGATAATGGCATGGGGTCATTCTGTACGATAGATTGTGCATTATATGTGAGGTATATCATACACACTGACAACAGTTGGGAAGTCAATTTGATAGTAATACCTGTATATGGCTAGATAGTAGGATTATGAGTAGATTTAATTTTCTTTTTATATGATCTGTTATTTCAAAATTTCTATATTCTTTCATAAATTATAAAAAAATATTTTTAAAAAGTACACTGTCAGATTCCTGTGTACAAATTTCAAGCCACTGCTGCTGCCCTCAATCTTTTTACTCCAAAGGCCACCTGCAAAGGAATACAAATCCTCCGCCACATTTATATCAATAGGCTTTCGTGAGCCATTCCTTTTGAAGGAGCCCATATTCAAACACTGCTTATTTCCTACTTATTATTCTTTAGCATCTCTAACATAGATAGTGATGCTAGTTAATTGGTTAGCCATACATTGTGTGGGGAAATTTTTAAGAAATTGAAATACATATCTCTAGGGAATCCACTGGGCATCAAAATATTTTTACATGATTTGTTCTATAATATTTAGTAATTGCAGTCCCAAAATAGTAAGCATATTCCATCTCAAATAAGATTTACTTTCTTTGAGCTCAGCTAATTAGTCTGTTTTGTAGTTTATTTAATCCCTGGTCAATAAATTACAAAACTCTAGACAGGCCATTCTAAAATACTGTCTGGTTAACTATGCTTGTAAAATCTCAGGGTGAGGGACGGCATGAACCCTTCAAATCCATGTTTTACAACGTCCATGCTTCTATTATTGTCTTCTCCCATGCTATATATTCAATAAGCTATTACTGAACAAAGTGTAATGTCTAAACTAATACTCTACACTATAAAATAGTATTACACATTATGCTATAATGCTGCAATTTTATGCTCCTATAAAATTGTTTTAGGGAATGATTTTTGGGTCCCAGCTTTAGGCTTTCTTCCTAGAGTGCATCTCATTTTTAAAGCAGTTTAGTTGCCATTTATTTTTCTTAAAAGTCAAACACCATGAAACATGATAGAACATTGATCACCTTCCTTTACTGTTTTCAGAATCCATTATCTCTCTTGTGACAGAGGACTGTTAATGCTGTGTGGTTTGGTAGCTCACCATGATTCATAGGAAGATTTCAGCAGAGGCCTCGTGTCACGCACAAGATGGCATCTAGAACACCTACAGAGAATTTCTCAGAGCTCTCTCTGAACTCAGACCTAGTTCAGACAGAGTGTGACTTAGTGTTAAGATTTTGGTCCTTTCCTAAATAGAAACAACTTTGATGACCCTAAGCAAGTTTCTTATTATGGTTAATTTCATGTGTCAACTCAATGGGCTAGTGGTTGCTCAGAATGCTAGTAAAATGTTATTTCTGCATGTGTCTGTGAGGCTGTGTCTGAAAGAGATTAGCATTTTTTTTAAGGTTTATTCATTTTTGAGAGAGAGAAGGACAGAGGGCGAAGGAGAGGCAGAGAGAGAGAGAGAGAGAGAGAGAGAGAGAGAGAGAGAGAGAGAGAAAGATTCTGAAGTGGGCACCATGCTGTCAGTGCAGGGCCCGACATGGGACTTGACATGGGGCTCGAACTCACGAACCTGTGAAATCACCAACCATGAGATCACCAACGCAGAGATCATGACCTGAGCTGAACCCAGGCACCCCTTAAAGAGATTAGCATTTAAATCAGCAGGCTGAGTACAGAAGATAGACCTCACCATTGTGGCAGGCATCACATAGTCCCCTGAAGGCCTACATGGAACAAAAAGTTAGAGGAATGGTAAATTCTCTATCCTTTTGTTTGAGCTGAGGCATCCATCTTCTGCCCTCAGACATCAGCATTTCTGGTTCTCAGGCTTTCAAAATCAGACTAGATTACACCATCAGTCCCCTGTTCTTAGGCCTTTGGACTCAGACTGAGTTACACTACTGGCTTGCCTGGTTCTCCACCTTACACAGGACAGATGGTGGGACTTCCTGGCCTCCATCACTGTGTGAGTCAATTCCTTTAATAAATCTCCTCTTATATATGTCTCTGTGTATCCTATCAGTTCTATTTTTCTGGAGAACTCCAATTAATGCATTTCTCATCCTTTTTTCCTCTATATCACACATGGCAGTTGAAATTTATACTCAGGACATAGTATATACATGGACCAAAAGTTTTGTAGATATTTCTGAAACTGTTAAGAGGAAAAAACAAAACAAAATAGTAAAATGACAATAAAAAACATCACACAGACCATGTATTGGTATAATAGTCATACAAGGTTTGTACCAAACATATTCTTTAAAGAGCTTACAAAAAATAAAGAGCTTAAAAGATGGCATAGAGCAAGGATAAATGGTTGATTTCTTTTATTAGAACATTTTAAAGAGTGTTTTGATTTTTGTAGATACCTATTCAACAAATAATATGAATAAGAATAGACAGAGGACCATGGGGGAGGGGAAGGGGAAAAAAGTTAGAGAGAGAGAGAGAGAGAGAGAGAGGCGGACCATAAGAGACTCAACTGAGGGTTGATGGGGGTTGGGGGAAAGGGGAAAGTGGGTGATGGGTATTGAGGAGGGCATTTGTTGGGATGCATACTGGGTATTGTATGGAAGCCAAATTGACAAATTATATTTAAAAAAAAAGAATAGACTATCAAATATATACTACATATATTATTAAGAAAAAGCAAGCTTTGCTTTTTAAAAATTGAAGAAAGCTTGGACTTCATCAAAAGTGAAAACTTTTGTGGTTCAAAGAATACTATTAAGAAAGTGAAAAAAGAACTCACAGAATTACATATCCTATATATCAAATCATATATCTGATAAGGAACTTGCATGCAGAGTGTATAAAGAATCTTCCAACCCAATTACAAAGAGACAAATAACCCTATTTTTAAGAAATAGGCAAAGGATCTGACATTTCTCCAGACATTTCTCCAAATAAGATACACAAATTTCCAATAAGCACATGAAAATATTCTCAATATTATTAGCCATCAGGGAAATGAAAATCAAAACTATACACTAGCATGTATGGCTATGCTAAAAAAAAGTCAGATAATAAGTGTTAGGGAGGATGTGGAGAAATTAGAGCTTTCATGTACCACTGGTGGGAATGTAAAATAGTGCAGTCACTTTGGAAAAAAGTCTGGCACTTCCCCTAAGGAATAAACAGAGTTATCATAAGACCCAGCAACGCTACTCCTAGATATATACCTGAGAGAAATGAAAACACATGTCCACACATAAATAAAATGTATACACGGATGTTTATAGTAGCCAAAAACATTTGGCTATTAATAAATAGCCAAAAATGGAAAGAATCCAAATGTCCTTCAACTGATGAGTGGCTAAATAATATGTAACATATTCACACAATGGTATATTATTTAGCCATAAAGGGGAATGAAGTACTGATATATATTATACCACAATAGACCTTGAAAGTATTATGTTAAGTGAAAGAAGTCAATCACTAAAGACTGGCCTTGTATTATTTCATTCACATGAGATGTTCAGAATAAACAAATAGAGACAGAAAGTAGATTTGTGGCTGCCTAGACTGGGGAGTTTTAGGGGAAATGGGGAGTGACTACTGATAAATATGGGGTTTCTTTTTGGGGTGCTTAAAATGTTTAAAAGTTGATTGTGCCAATAGTTGCCCATCTCTCTGAATACACTAAAACCCATTGAATTATGCACTTTAAATGGGTGAATTGTGTGTTATATGAATTGTATCTCAAAATTATTACATAAAAAATTGAAGGGTGTACTTCTGGTTCTGCCAACACAGAGAATTTCTCTGGTTCTACCAAAAAATGGAGTAGCCCCATCATAACTCCCATATTATCCTTCTTCCAACTAAAAAAACCTCTAGATATTTTACAATAACAAACATAAGAAGACTGAAAGGTGGAAATAAGAAGGTGTGCAACCTAGGGACCTCAAGACCTTAGGAATGACATGATGGTGAGTTCCCTGGATTTCCTCATTGCTTCCCATATAGGTCAGAGCAGTGCAGAGGCCTCCAACACAGAACTGGAAACACACGGAGGTAAAAATGGCTCCAAGGAAACCTTTTACCTTTAGGCAAAGGATTGAAAGAGTGTGGTCTGACAGTAGAAAATCTTTTTGGCAACACTTACCCTACTCTGGGCCACAGACTACTGGAAAAACCACCTCCCTGCCTTTGTTTCAGCTAGGACCAGTTGGAAGTTGATTTTCCGCCACCACTCCCTATCCTCTGTCCTGGGGAAGTAGACAGTGTACTCTGATTACCCCACTATGTGGTACTGGTGGGACTCATTTGAGAGTTGTTTTTCCATCTCTACCCAGTGGAAGCAGACAGCAGTTATTTATCTAATTACCTTATTGGTGTATTAGCAGAATGAAGGGCAGCTGATCTTCCATTCCCTGTCTGGCAGATGTAGTCAGTCCTCTTATTCTCCTGCCAGGGTAGTATCAGTGAGGCTAGGGGAAGCAGATATTGCATTTATCACTTGGTGGAAGCAGGTTATTCTCTGATTCCCTCCTGTCAGGGTAGTATTTGGAGGGTCTGGTGGGGTGAGCTAAGATCTGACCCCTACTCAGCAGCAACAAGACCTATCTTGGCAGTGTGAGGCGAGGCTAGTTGACACTGGGCTTCAACACCTGCCATTTCAAATCAGCAGGTCCCAGGAGGGAGGTGAACCTCCACCCTCACCTGTCATTATGAGGTGGAAGGAGGTGGTGGCAGGTAAGACTAACTGGCACCCTGCTTTCCCATCCCTTCTCTTAGTGTCAGTGGGATACAATGTGGAGTTGAGTTTCTGACCCCACCATGAGCCAACAAAGAAATGTGTATGTCAGCCTTCTGTTTACTCTCTGTGAGTGGTAGTGGGGCCCATAGAGGTGGTGATCTTATAACCTTATTCAGAGCCAATATGGCAGTGTAAGTCAGTGCTGCATTTTGGTTGGAGTGGTATTGGCAGGGAAGCTGCCAGAGGGAAGCTGATCATACACACTGACCTAGCCTTTACACTATACTTAAAAAGGGAGAATGCTTCCTGCTAGAAGATTTAATAAGATCCAAAGGCTCATAATATAATATAAAAAATGTCCAGGGAATAAAATAAAGTTACTCATCATGCCAAGAAACAGGAAAATAACAACATGAATGAGAAAATAAAATCTATAGATACTAACACTGAGATGAATCGGACTTGGAATTATTTAACAAGGATTTTAAAGCAGGTATAATAAAAATGTTTAAAAAGTAACTATGAATTCTTGAAACAAATGAAAAAAATTAGGAAATCTCAACAAAGAAATAGAAATTCTGAGAAAGAACCAAATGGAAATCATATAACTGACAAATATAAAAATCAAAATAAAAACTTATTGGGTAGCCTTAACAGTAGAGATGACAGATTACAGAATCAGAGAACTTAAGTACAGATCAATGGAAATTACCAAATATGAACAATAGAGAGGAAATATACTGGAAAAAAAAAAAGTCTCAGAGACCAGCGGGATATTAGCAATAGAGCTAACATGTGTATCATACGATCCCCAGGATGAGAGAATAAGTGAACCTGAAAAATTAGTTGAAGAAATGAAGGCTAAAATTTTCCCAAATTTGCCAGAAGATATAAGCCTGTGGATATAAACAGGTGAGTGAATCCCCAGTTGGAGAAACCCAAAGAAATACACGCCAAGACACATCATATTTGAACTTCTAAAAACTAAAGACATAAAAAAATAATCTTGAAAGTAGTCTGGGAGAAACAACGTATTACTTACAGGGAAATACCAACCTGAATAGTAGTGAATTTTTCATCTGATACCATGGAGGGCAAAAGGAAGTGGCATAACATTTTTCAAGTATTCAAAGAAAAATTTTATATATAGGAATTTTATATAGGAATTTTATATCCTAGAAAAATACCCTTTTGAAATGGAGGGAAAATAAAAATGTTCTAAAGATAAAGAATTTGTTGCTAGCAGACCTATCTTTAAGAATGACTAAAAGAAGTTCTTTAAATAGATATATGATAGGTTTGAAAATTACAAAAGGAACAAAATGAAAAGATGAGCATCAGACTGGATAAAAATAGAGGTAAATATAATAGACTATCCTACTTCTAGTGAGTTTATTAAATCATATTTGATAGTTGAATCAAAAGTCATAATGCCACCTGCTCTGGTGCTCAATATATGTAAGACAACCACATTTAAACAGTAGGGAGGATAAAGAGACTTAAATAGAAGCATGTTTCCACATTTGACTTGAAGGGGTGAAGTGTTAACATTAGTAAACTACGATCAGTCATGTATATATATTGAAATACCTAGAGCAACCACTAAGAAACCTATACAAAGTTTATACACTCAAAAACTATAAATAAATAAAGATGAAATCTTAAAATATGTTCAAATAACTTACTGAGATGAGAAAAGAGCAACGAAAGAAACAAACAAACAAAAAAAAAGTAGGCTTAAACCCAAATATGTCAATGATTAGTGCTGTGGACTGAAGTTTGTGGAACCTCCATGTTGGGATTAGTGTCCTTATAAGAAGATGGAGAGAGCTATCCTTTCTGCCATATGAGGATACAATGAGAAGATGGCCTTTGGCAAATCAGAAAGTAGATTCTTGTCAAGACACTGGATCTGCCAGGGCCTTGATCTTGGACTTCTCAGCCTCCAGAACTGTGTGAAATAAATGTTTGTTGTTTAGGCCACTCAGTGAGGTTTTTTTTTTTTTTTTTTTATAGCAGCCTAAACTAAGACAATTGCCTTAAAAGCAAGTGATCTAAATACACTGATTAAAAAGCAGAAATTGATACAGTGATTTAAAAACAAAAACAAAAAACAAACAAAAATGATTCACCAATCATTGTGCAAGAGGCTCACTTCAAATACAACCTCACAGATAAGTTAAAAGTAAAGGATAGAAAAGTATACCATGCAAATAGTAAAGAAAGAAGCAAGAATGGCTATTTTAATGTCAGATAACACAGACTTTAGAGAAAAGAAAATTCCTATAGACTGAGAGGGATTAATACATAGTGACAAAAGGATAAATCCACCAAGAGGACATAACAATCCTAAGTGTGTATGCACCAAACATAAGAGTCTCAAAATAGATGAAAGAAAAATGATACAGTTTATAGGACAAATAGACAAAGCCACAATTAGAGCTGTGGATTTAAAGACTTCTCTCTTAGCAGTTGGTAGAACTACTAGACAGAAAGTCAGGAAGAGCTGTTCAATAAAGTCAACCAAGAAGGTTTATTTGATGTATATAGGACACTGTACCCAACAATAGGACAATAAAAATTATTTTTCAAATGCCCTTGGGACATATATTAAGATGGACCATATCCTCTGCCTTAAAACAAGCCTTCACAGATTTGAAAGAATTGAAATCATACAGAGTTTGTTCTCTGACCATAATCAAAGCAAACTAGTTATCAGTAACAGAAAGAAAATAGGAAACTCTTCAAATAGGAAATTAAACAGCACAATTCTAAATAATCCATTTATTAAAGAGAAAATCCCAAAGGAAATAGAAAACAACATAAAACTGAATGAAATGAAAATGCAAGATATCAAAATACTTGGGATGCAACTAAAGATGACGGGAAAATTTCTAGTAGCAAATGTTTGCATTAGAAAAAAAAAAGAAGGATCTGAAATTAATAATCTAGATATCTACCTCTGAAAGTAAGAATAAGAAGAGTAAAATTAACCCAAAGCAAGTGGAAAGATAAGAAATCAATGAAACTGAAAACAGGAAAAATAATAGAAAAAAGTCAATGAAATAAAAGATGCTTCTTTAAAAAAAATAAAATTGATAATTTTGTAGCAAGACTAACAAAACCATCCATTTCAAGAATAAAATATGTGATATAATGACAGAGCTGGCAGACATTAAAAGGATAATAAAGGAATACTAGGAATAGCTTTATGCTCATACATTTGACAACTCAGAAGAAAGAGACCAAAAATTTCAAAAACTGAAATCTATCTAACTTCAATCAAGGTGAAAAAAATAAGCTGAATGGTCCTATCACCATCAAAGAAATTAAATTTGTAACTAAAAGCTTCTGAAAAATAAATTTGTCCCAAATAGTTTAACTGGAGAATTGTAAAGTTTTAAAGAATTGACAGTAATTTTAACACAATTTATCCTGGAAGGTAGAAGAGAAGGGAAATCTTTTCAATCATTTTGTGGGGCTAGTCTTATCCTGATACCCCAATTAGACAAAGATAGTACCAAAAACAAACCCCCCTCCAAAAAAGACCCTACAGACACAAATCTTCCATGAATTTATACACAGAATATCCTCAACAAAATATTAGTAAATCAAATCAAACAATGCCTGAAAAGAATTATATACCATGAACAAATGGGATTTTTTTCCCCTGGGCATAAAAGATTGGTTCAGCATTTGAAAATCAATCAATATTATCTACCCTATTTAGAAGACAAATCATACGAATATATCAATTGATGCAGAAAAAGTATTTGACAATATTCAGCATTAATGACAACGATTTTTAGCAAACTATGAGTAGAGGGGAACTTCCTCAGATTGATAAATGGTCTACAAAAAACCCTGTAGTTAATATCATAGTTAATGGAAAAAGACCGAACGCTTTCGCTCTAAAATCAGGATAAAGGCAAGGATGTTTGCTTTTACCACTTTTTTTCCACATAGTACTGGTTGTTCTAACCATTGCATAAGGTAAGAAAAAGAAGAAAAAAGACATAGAGATTGAAAAGGAAGAAACTAATTTATCCATATTGGTAGAAGACATGATTGTGTATGAAGAAAATCCCAATGAATTAACATACAATTTCCTATAATTAATAAATTAGTTCATCAGTTTCATAGGATATAAGAAAATAATCATGTATCTACATACTAATCATAGCTATATGGAAATCAAAATTAAAAATATAATACCATTTAAAGTAACCCCAAAGAAAATAAAATATTAGGTATAAACTTAATAAAATATGTATAGGATCTATATGCTAAAAATCACAAAATTTTCATAAATGAAATTGAAGGAGATCTAAATAAATTGAAGATCTAAAGATATGTTACATTAACCCAAAGCAAGTGGAAGACTTATGGGCTGGAAGACTCAACATAGTAAAGATGCCAGTTTTTCCCAAATTGATCATGGGGTTCATGAGATTCTTATCAAGATCCAAAGTTTTTTGAAGACACAGACAAGCTTTTTCTAAAAGTTACATGAAAAGACAATGTCCCTGGTATGGTGAAAACAATCTTGAAGTAGAAGAATAAAGGGAGAAATCATCCTATCCAATTTTAAATTCTACCATATAGCCAGTAGCATCAAGACCACATAGTTTTGGTGGAGGGATAGACACAAAGATCAATGGAACAGAATAAAGAATCCAGAAATAGATGCACACAGAAATGTACAGCTGATTTTTCACAAAGGTGCAAAAGCAATTCAATGGAGGAAAGACAGAATTTTGAACAAATGGTGTTTGTAGTGCAGTTGACCCTTTAATAACACAGATTGGAATTGCCTGGGTCCACTTGTGCACAGAATTTTTTCTGTTTTTGATAAATACGGTATAATACTGTAATGTATTTTCTTTTTTAAATGATTTTATTGATAACATTTTTGTTTTTCTAGCTTATTTATTTTAAGAATGGAGTATATAATACATACAATATACAAAATAGGGGCACCGGGGTGGCTCAGTCAGTTAAGCATCCAACTCTTGGTTTCAGCTCAGGTCATGATCACATGGTTTCTTGAGTTTGAGCCCTTCATCAGGTTCTGTGCTGACAGTGCAGAGCCTGCTTGGGATTCTCTCTCCCTCCCTCTCTTCCCCTCTCCTGCTCGTGCTGTTTCTGTCTCTCTCAAAATAAATAAACTTTAAAGAAATTAATAAACTTAAAAAATACACAAAATATTTGTTGTTTGACTTCATGTTATTAGTAAGGCTTTAGGTCAACAGTAGACTATTAGTAGTTAAGTTTTGGAGGAGTCAAAAGTTATGGATCAATGTTTGTCTGCAGAGAGGTCAGCACCCCTAACCCCCGTGTTTAAGGGCTAACTATAATTGGACAAAATTCCTTGAAATAAATAAACAAGAAATAAACAAAAAATTCCTTGAAAACAAATAAAAACCTTGGACTAAACTCATACTTTTTTTGGTAATTAAAAAAAATTAGGGGCGCCTGGGTGGCGCAGTCGGTTAAGCGTCCGACTTCAGCCAGGTCACGATCTCGCGGTCCGTGAGTTCGAGCCCCGCGTCGGGCTCTGGGCTGATGGCTCAGAGCCTGGAGCCTGTTTCCGATTCTGTGTCTCCCTCTCTCTCTGCCCCTCCCCCGTTCATGCTCTGTCTCTCTCTGTCCCAAAAATAAATAAACGTTGAAAAAAAAAATTAAAAAAAAAATTATATCAGGATTGTGCTTATCTCATAAAATGATTTGGTCAGTCTTCCCTACCCTTCTGTTTTCTTAAATTACATAAAGTGGTCACTGTTTCTTCCTTAAAAATTTTAATATAGTTTGCCAAGAATATTATGTGGCCTGAAATTTCTTTATGGGAATGTTTCGGATTATGAATACAGTTACTTTCATTTGCATAAGATTAGTTAGGTTTACTATTTCTTCTTGTTCTTAGTTTTGATAATTTAAATTTTCTAAGAAATTTGACTATTTGACTAGATTGTTCAATTTAATTTTCATATTTTTTCTTTATGATCTTTTTGTATCTCCAGGGTCTTCAGTGATGTCTTCTTTTTCATTCTTGCTATTGATAATTTTTGTGTTTTGCCTTCTTTTTCTTTGGAGTAGCTAGGGGTTTATTACTTACATCAATTAATAATTTTATTTATTAGACTTTTTAAAGAACTAATTTTGACCCTTTAAAATTTCTGTTTTCTTTTTCATTTTTTATTTTGTTGATTTTTGTCTCTTACTTTTACTAATTCCTTCATTCTATTTTCTTTGAAATGATATATTGTGGAGATTATAGGTACCATTATTTTTCTCTGAACTGATTGAGTTTTGTTCTAGCACGTAGCTAAACTATGAGAGATTACTTTAGGATGAATGAAGCTTGGATTTAGGCTTTGTTAGGGATATCTTTATTTTGATTTTGCTCTTGACTCTTAAATCATGGTTCATTTTTGTTTCAATAGGAGGTTACTTTAACTTGGCATGACATGATCTCCAGTGTTCTTCTTGCTGTGCGGAGCTATGAAAATTTTTCCTCAGCTTTTTCAGACTTTCAGCTGTTGATAATCCACCCTGGGATTTTTGGAGTCTTGCTGTATCATGAGCTGTTCTGGAGTCAACCAAAGATCTGAGGGGAGTTTCTACATGGATTTTGATATTTTCCACTATCAGTCCCTCAACTTCTGTGGCTCTAAATATGCCCTAAATATGTCCTCTGACTTCTTAGGGCAATAAGAGTATAGCCTTCACCTTGATCTTTATTTCTGTACCTGGGCTTGGGAATGCCCTTAGGGAAAAGCCAAACAAATATGATCTCACTTAGTCTGTTTCCTTTCTCTGCAGAGTTGTATCCTCTCCATTTTCAGACTGCTTTTGGTCACTCTCCAGTGCCTTTACACAATTGCATTTTATACTTCATTTACAGTTTGTAATTGTATGGGCAGGAGAATTACTCTGATAACAAGCAACTCCACCATTACCCTTAGAATGTAATAGACTTCATTTTATTGTTAACATTATACTACAGAAGATTTATAGATTTTTACCTGATTATTATTTTTATAAACATTTATTATTGCCAATTTCACTTCCATTTCTTCTTCATTATCACTTTGATTAGTAAATGTGATTGTTGTGTTTTTATTAATAGAGGTGTTTTGATATCTTTCTTGCTTGGGTTCAGAATGGATGTAGATTTATTATGGATAGTTTATCCATCCATTTTTCCTTATTACAAGTTAATCCATGGGTAGGATAAAAAAGAAAGTAAAAATCTCAGAACTCACAAGCATTTAATTCCTATGTCTATTAATGCATACTTGTAACTTGATGATTATCAAGTAATAGTACTAATATAACGTCTCACAGTTACCAATGTGCATTCTTTGAGCACTGTGGTCAAGCAGCACTGGACTTGAAGATGTCAGCATGATGATTAAAATGGGGTTTTCATTTTGTTTTCGTTCTTGCTTTGGTTTCATAATCCCATGGTTACCTCTGTTTAGGACGCTTTTGTTTTCAAGCTTCAATGAAGCATGTTCATACAGAAGCAGAACAGTGGAGGGAGAATGAGGAGGTAAATGAAGAGGCCATGGAGAAGGAGGGAGTCTATACTTGAACAATTATAAATTGTTCATGGGGAATGGTTGAATATATTTTAGTGATCTTGACTTTTGGCAACACATTTACTGAGAAAATAGCTCCCATTACTCTCCAATGAGAGTGTTCAACAAGTAACAGCTCAGGGCTCCACAGAATTAATCTCCTCAGTCTTTCTTCAAGAATCCATTAGTGGGTCAGAGGGCTTAGCATCAGTTTCATTCTCTACTAGTGTTTTTCTTCTCATGACTTTTTCCCCTCCTGCTTGGACTCTGTTTTTTCTTTTCCTTTTAGAAGCTATAAAATATATAAGGGATAAATGATTTTTCCTTCATTAGAATCCCTAGAGTATTAGTCATTATGTGCATATGTGCTTAATAATAACACGGGTATCATTTAGTGGAATGGATGTTTATAAGGTAAGAAGAACATTGTTAATAACTAACCTATGGATTTTCTAAGTAAGAGCATATGCTAGTATACATGTAAATGTAAATATTTTAGGTGGAAGGAATGCAGATTTTCAAGCCACTGCCCCGCCCGTCAGGTTTGCTTGTTATTAGACTTACTGAAAAGTTAATGAATGTAAGACTGTACATTAAAACTTATGAAGTTCAGTACTCATTGGCAATATTTTTTATCAACTTGAAAACTAAAGAGTACTGAAATATTCCTAAGTAGAAACACTGCATCCAATTCTTTGTAAAAGTTAATAAGCACATCATTATTAATCTCCATACTGAGTGTTCTAACTTGTATTTTTCATGTTCAATAAATGTAATAGGGGTTTGAAAATTTTTTTGGTATAAAAGAGGGCTAGATATTATTGTGTATACTAGTCACATGGACCTGGCTGAGAGCTTTAAGACATGAGTTTTTAGAGTGTATACGGAATACAAAACTCCTCTTAGAAACTAAAATTATAGACCCAGTAAGTGGTATGAATGTCTCTATATCCAAATAAAAAGAGTACCACCAAAGAGGCTAGCTAGACAGGCTAGCTGCTTCTGTATCTTATCCTCTAAGCTACCTGGCAGGAATAAGCTTAAGGTAGATTTATTTGAACTGGAAGAGAAAGAGCTTCCTCAGATAATTTTATTCTTACCTGAATATAATACTTTATTTGTTATAATTGCCCTGTTGTTAGTCCAGCATTACTATTTTACATTGATATACATAACATATGGTTTCTAAGCACTATTTTTGAAGTGCCACAAGTAACATAAAGGGCCGGATGTAAGGATAATGTAACTGGAGCAGTGGCAAACCCACTGATTTACAATTTGATCCATTTACCTAAGTGGCTGCCTCCTTCCCTCACTGGTGTTTGTGGATTTCTTCCAAAGAAGTAAATTCAAATGAAGAGGACTAGCCTTTCAGATTTTCTTTCACTAATGGTATGTGGATAATTGCACTCTATTGCTAGAAGCTCAAAGAGCACAAACCATTTAGTTTTCTAGTTACTAAATTTGAAGTACATTTTTTTAGGAACATAAGGTGATACTTCTAGTTTTATGTAACAGTTAAAATTTGAAATTGTGATGAGGTGAACAACTCACCACAAAGCCCTCACAAGAATGTCTCAGGAGAAAGACAGTCATATTAAGGGGAAGTGGGTAGCAAGGATGTATCAGGAGAGCCCAAAGTGAAGGGCGCCTGTGACTATCCGTCAGCATCTGGCAGGCAGAAATGGGTGGGAACTGAAATCCTCTTGGTCTTTTCCTGTTTTGGAAGTGAGGTTCAGCGAGATAGGGGAAATGAAGTGAAAGCGGCAGGTAAAACCCCAAAGGGCAGAGTGCCTGGAGAATTTTGGTAATAGCATTAAAGCCTTTTCTGGATTGGTGGGTGAGACAATAGAGAGTAGTTGCAGTGCAAAAGAGGAGAAAAAATAATGTCGCTGTGGGTTGTAAATTAAATCACAAAAATTGTATTTGATATGCAAGTAAAGACTGCAATTCCTCTTAAATTACTCTCAGTGGCTGGGCTGTGCTGCTTTGAATGTGACTTTGAGGTGAGCCTGAGCCACAAGGGGTCCTGCATTTATTTTGTTCACAAAAATTCATGGTTTCTAAGTGTGAAAAGATACATTAAAAGCTGATTTATCTCTTAGAAGAAGAGGCACAAAACCTGGGACAGAAAGCACAATAAGCTCCGTGAATTCTTACTCTTCTACCAATTATCTGTAGGACTTTGGGAAACTGTTCTGGGCCACATATTCTTAATTTGCAAAATAAAGGGCTACATGAGGTAATTGAAAAGTTAGCTTTCATCTCTAAGATTTATGCTTTAATTTTTTTTTAACGTTTATTTATTTTTGAGAGGGAGAGAGAGCCCGCGAGCAGGGGAGGGGCAGAGAGAGAGGGAGACACAGAATCCGAAGCAGGCTCCAGGCTCTGAGCTGTCAGCACAGAACCTGATGGCGGGGCTCAAACTCACAGACCATGAGTTCATGACCTGAGCTGAAGTCAGATGCTTAACCAACTGAGCCACCCAGACTCCCCTAAAAATTTATGCTTTATCAGTTAAAATGTCAGCGTGAGCAAACACAGGTATTTTATAATTAATGATTATTACCATGTGCAAACACAATTATTTTATAATTAATGATTATTTTATAATTAATGATTATTACCATTAAAATTAATGATTTTATTACCATAAAACAATAATGCTAATGATTAGACTAGCTATCCCTTAATGTATCTTTTTTTTCTATGTAGGAATTATCTAAGTATTATCTAACTGTGTCTCATTTAATTTTGATAGTAGTTCTTCAATGTGAGTATTAGTTATCCCTATTTTATAGTTGAGGAAACCAAGGAGGTTTAAATTAGATGAGACCTCAAACTCATAGAGTTAGAAATGAGATTTGAACCTAGGTCTGCTTGACTGTGAGGTCAGGCTGGTGTCCCACACCTCTGGGACATAGTTCTACAAAAGAAGGCATGAGCACCATGGCCTGAGTATCAGAACTAGCAATCTCCAAAGGGCATTGCAGCAATTTCCAGCATCTCTAGAGCAGGGTTTGGCAGGGAGCTATAATTGTTCAGTCAGCTGGAGCCCCAGTGTGGAATCCTGCCTAATCTTCTCCAGCTCTGTAGCATTTCACTAGGCAAAGAATTGCTGCTATATCCTTCCCTCCCTAAAAACATCACTATATTTAAGGTGAGTCTACGGCTTGTTCTGTGCAAGGCGGAACCAACTGAAGGGTGCAGAACAAGAGGGGGTGAGGTGCAGAATGGCATTCTTACAAACTCCAGGCTACTTGTTTTTAAACTTCAGGCCTAAAGCATCTCTACTTGTGCCCATAGCTACTCTTGAAAGATTCTGTTGGGTTGTCACTATTACCACTTGCCCAGAATCAGTAAGTACCTTAGGAAAAAAAAATTCTGCAGCTTCTGACTCTCTGTTTATTAAATATAATTTAAAATCAATCCACAGGCCAGACAGGCTGTAAATACACTATAATTGCCATTCTCCTTTCCCCCCCTCTTCCCTAAGAAAAGGCTATATGTATATGTATATGTGTATGTGTATGTGTATGTATGTGTATGTGTGTATGTATATGTATATGTATATGGAAGATAATTCCCCTTTCTCTACCAACAAAACTCAAGCCCCCATGGATATCTGAGTATATAGACCCAGATGAAGAAGGGAGAGTGATTTCTCAGAGCTGTTTGCATCCATCTATCTTACACCCAAACCAAATTTATGGAAGAAATATCTCAGTTGAGTCCTAGACACAAAGAGCAATGATAGGAGCTTGTCTTGACATAGAAATCAGGGTGTGAAATGAATCACAGTCTTCTTCCACATAAATTTTTATGCATAATTATGATCTTTCCAGGTGGAATGAATTGTTCTCTTCTCTGTGGTCCTATACCTCATTTATTTATATCTCTATTATAATATGGATTCAACTTTTTTCTTTCATTACTGTGATTTATATATATGTCATATCTCTCCTCCCAGACTATAAACTTCTTAAGTCCAGATTCCATATTTATATACTTGAACTGCATATTCATATCTTTAGAAATGGAGCTCATATCTTTATGATATTTTCCTACCATATATCTATGAGACATCTGAAGTTAAATTTAAAAGTTCAAAAGAGTAAAATTCAGAATTCAAGGTTGGCTAAAATGCTCAGAGTTATTTCTTTTTAGTAAACAAAATTTTAGGAAAGAGGATTATTAACATATATAACCTGTCCTTACCATTTGGTCAAACTGGATCCTATCAGTGGAAGAAGTTGTGTGAAATAGAAATGAAAGGCATATCCATTTTTCTATTGAGAAGCTCCCTTTACAAATCCAAGCTAGTTTCCCAACATAGAACAGTGCTCCTACAACCATTCTAGGCTGGTGAAAGATGCAGTCATCCTTTTTGTTCCAAATTCTTCCCCTCAGAGGTAAAAGATATATAGGATAAATAATACACCTCAAAGTGAGATAATCCTTTATAAGATCCTATTTATTGTTAAAATTCTAAACTTTATTTACTTTGATTCATTAGAGATGATCAGTTTTATTCCCATTCCAAAACACTTTGAAGACATTGTTCTGTGTTTTTTACATTTTTTATTTTTTTATTGTTTATTTATTTTTGAGAGAGAGAGAGAGCAGAATGGGAGCAGGAGAGGGGCAGAGAGAGAGGGAGACACAGAATCTGAAGCAGGCTCCAGGCTCTGTCAGCACAGTGCCTGACGCAGGGCTTGAACCCACGGACTGTGCATGACCTGAGCCGAAGTCGGATGCCCAACCAACTGAGCCACCCAAGCACCCTCTACTATTTGTTTTTTTTAAATATAGCCTTTCTCCACCTCTAAATAAAGGATCAGTGTATGAAGTTTTAGAGATTGTCTCTGATAAATTCTGAAAGGTCAATAAAGTGGCATTTAGCCCTGGGATCCTAATACTCAAGATTGCATAGTGCTTCTCATTTTGCTTCTCATCCATTTATTATCTCTTTTTCTACCTCCCTACCTGTTATCATTTCTCTGTCATCTATTCATTTACTAATTTATCCATCTTTTTTTCTTAGTCCAAGAAACTCTTTTGATAAACAAATAATCCTCTAATTTCCCAAGCATATTTTTCCTCCCTCCCTCCTTCCTTGTCTCTCTTCCTTTTTTCATTTCATCTTTCCTTCCTCAAGTTTCTACAGGCTAGCCATTGTTTGCAAAGGAAAGACACACAAACCATGATCCTAGGATGGGGGTACTTTACAGTATACTAGTGATGCAGACTGGGAAACAAACAAGAGCAGTAGCTCTCATGGATGTATTCAAAGTATAATGAGAGCAGAGAGAAAAGAACAGGTGAGAAAAAGAAATAACATTTAAGTTGGAATTTGAAGGATGAGTGAGTAGGAGTTTTTATATAGACATTTCAGGCAGAGAGAATTAATATGCCAAGACACAGAGGAGAGGAGTGAGTCAACAGGACATGTTCTGAGCATTAGAGACATTCAGTATTGCCTACAAGGCAGATGTGTAGGAGGAGGAGTTGGAGATGGGATGATGGTAGACAATGACCTTGCCACGCAAGGCAGTTTGTCCTTTATCGCAAAAGCTCAGAGAGCCATTCAAGGATTTTGAGCAGGGAATGACAAGCTCTAATTTGCGTTTTACATGGATAGCAGAGTAAGATTGGAGGAAGGAGACAGAAAAGGAAAGTTGGCCTACCTCCTTATACTCTTACATATCCTTGTATCTGACTCCAGGTGAGAGATGGGAGAGACAGAAAAAGGAAATTAGCAATGGCAACGGAAAACGGGAAAATCAAAGAATTCCTTTGGAGATTAACTCAGTGATTGGATGAGGGGGATAGCAAGACAGACTCTATAGTCTTTTAGCCCCTACCACACTCCTTGTATGTTTTTCATTTGAATTGTAACATTTATTTTATTAGACATTGAACTTTTCTATCTCACTTACACTCAAAGTAATCTGTTGGCCAGAATAGCCTACAGCGTTAGTTGAAGAAGTTCCATTTTGTGGTCTACCATCACATTTCAGGGTTAGACCTCCTCTGCTAAATCCCTGGCTGTTTGAGATTTTGGATTTAGAATTTCTGAAAGAAAATCTCTGAAATACTTTGTAGGTCTATATTCCTAGTAGACTACTCTGAAATTTATTTTTTAAGATGAGCATTTAGCTTGTAGGAGGACATTTATTCACTTGAGAAACAGATAACAGATAACTGTTAATTGAAAAAGTATGCTGCAAAGTAGCAAGTACAATATAATTCCATTCTGGTTGGAAAAGGATCTATGCAGCTATCGATGTATAACTATATACATCATGTATCATGATTCATTCTTCTTGGTCATATCTCCGTTTTCTTTAACAATTATATATTGCTATTATAATAAGAACTAGAAAATGCAGGAGTCACTTATCTGCATCCACAGTTGACCCTTGAACAGTATGGGTTTGAATTGTATGGGTCCACTTATATGTGGAATTTTTTAATAAATATAGTACTGTAAATGTATTTTCCCATTTTATGACTTTCTTTCTCTTTTCTTTTCTTTTCTTTTCTTTTCTTCCTTCCTTCCTTCCTTCCTTCCTTCCTTCCTTCCTTGAGACAGCACGAGCAGGGGAAGCACAGAGAGAGAGAGGGAGAGAGAATCTCATGCAGGCTCCATACTATCAGCACAGAGCCAGACACGGGCTTGAACCCACGAAACAGCGAGATCATGACCTGAGCTGAAACCAAGAGTCAGACGCTTAACAGACTAAGTCATCCAAGTTCCCCATGATTTTCTTAATAACATTTTCTTTTCTCTAGCTTAGTTTATTGTAAGAATACAGTATGTTATATATATATAACATACAAAATATCTGTTAATTGACTGTTTATGTTATCAGTAAGACTTCCAGTCAACAGTAGGCTATTACTAGTTAAGTTTTAGAGGAGTCAACAGTTATATGTAGATTTTCAACTATGCTGAAGCTTGGTGTCCCTAATCCCCATGTTGTTTCAAGGGTCAACTGTGTATTCACTTGAGTTGTCCTGAGGCCTCTTTGAGGAAAACTGCTGATGTGCATTTGAATATTTTGGGCTTCCCTTTGCTGACTTTTTCAAGTAGCAGCTGAGACTAGGATGGCCACCTGCTCTGGAAAACTCCTGCTGGTTCCTCCCAAGCCACCCCTTTTAGGCTAGTTTCTCCTTATGGAGGGCAGACTCAGTCAGGCACCTTGAGGTACAACTGCTGAAGGTATGGGTTGAGAACTGTGAGGAGATGAGATGATCTTTGTTTTTAAAACAAGTTTGACCCTCAGGTGGGTGGCTTCTATTCAGCACTCTTAAGATAGGTTGAGGTAGTCTTACTCATAAGTGTGTTAACTCTTTTAAAAATATCTGATTCATCAAGCAATCACTGTCAGGAATCCTCAGAGTTCATGGTCTTTATAATGTGCCATGAAGATGTATGTTACTTCTGACAAGATTGGGAATAAATTCATTAATTTTCAGATATTCTGATCTGAGATAGCTAGAGCTATGAGATTCTCATAATTATCAACACATGAAACTTTTTGGCAGTTTTGAAAGAAAATTTTTTTTTGAAAAAATGTTGTAGTTGGCGTAACTTCTGTTTTTAACTTGTGTTTAACATTTTCCTTTTGTTCCATCCTGAATAGTTGGAGGAGTGCATGATTGAGCCTGTCAATTTGAAATATGGTTTTTAGATTTCAAGATATGGTAGAGAGATTTTCTTCTTTTTTTTTTCACATGACTGCAGGAATTAAGTAGCTGTTTTGGAAGATATTTTTGTTCATGTTTTTGAGGCATTCTACCCACTTCATTCACTTATTTTCTATTCTAATAATAATATTAATAGCTCAAATTATTGAAATATAGGTATGTGATGGTACTTTGTAGATTATTTTATATAAATTATCTTATTTAAACTTCACAATAAGTTTATAAATAAATATTATTTATGGAGGCATAGAAAATTTAAGAAACTTCTTTAATGCTAAGTACTCATACTAACAGAACTGGGATTTGACTGTCTGACACTAGAGTTTTAATTGATTTATTATATTAGAGCTTTATATTCTTTCTTTAACAGACATACACACACACACACACACACACACACACACACAACTTCAAAAGGAATGTTGTCAAGACTGGCAATCAGATATCATATTGGATTTTGTTCTTTGTGTTTCTCACTAAGTATATAATTTTTTGCTTCAGGAAAAAAAAAACTCTGCTAGTTGAAAACAGTAACAAATGAATATACATATGACAATAGGTAGGATTGTCATAAGAGCATAGATTCAAGTTTTAACTTCTACAGAGTTTGGGCAGAATAGAGTTCTAAAATGTGCATTTAACTTAGTGAGAACCTTATAACAATGACAGATCTGAAGTTTTCAACTTACAACCACAGCTGTATTGAAAACCTCAGGCACTATTCTCACTTCAATTGGTTTTGTATACAATTTTTTTTTTAAAAAGTAGGTATCTCCTGACCAGGGGACTTGAAAATAACTTTTTTTCCCCAAAACTCTAGTTACAGTTTATATGTTACACAAATGAGAAATATATCTTAATTCAAGAAATTCCCAGAAGTATTTGAACTCATAAAGTGGAGAATATTACTCACATGCAGTGAAATTAAGGCTAGAAACTAACTGCAAGCAAAATGATGATGTAGACAGCTTGTTGTTTTGGTTACCAGTCTTCCCAGTGACTGTTCACTCCTTTTCCTCTGAGGAGAGCAAGTGTCCTTGAGTCCTGCATCTACGAAAATTATCTTCCTGATCCTTCATTAATCTGACTTGCAAATGATTGAAAAGAAATGATGGATCAGATGCCCTTCCAAAGATATTTTCACTTTAGAGGTATTAGAGATTTTACTTGGGGAGACAAATACATAACAAAATTTTAGGCAGGAACCAGGAAATACAGGTAGTTATTTAAACTCATGGGAGTTTTGTAGTCGTTCAAAAGTACAGTGGTATTTGTCTATATGCAAAGCTGATCCTACCTTTTTAGCTACTGTTATATTTTCTCAGATTGACCTGGTTCTGATATTCTCTCTTTGCTGATGAAATCAGTCAACGACTGTCAAATATCTAATGTATATAAAGGAGATTATGACATTAATTCATGTCCTTTAATTTCAAGCTAAAAGGAAAGAATGGAACTACAGATAATAAAAGCCACAATTAACATTTGTTTGTTGTGTCATGGTTTGCAAAACACCTTTTATATGCATTGTCTCATTTCATCCTTGCCACATTTTTGAAAAGTAGGTGTTTTTGTTATTTCTACTTTACAGCCAAAGGCACTAAGCTTCAGAGAGGCTTTGAGCCAGTCTCAAGTCATCTGGCTGTTAAACTGCAAAGTGAGGGCTTGAACCCATGTCACTGCTTCTTGCAATTCTTGGGACATGGTAGCTAAATAAATATTGATTTTCCTTCTCATTTCTTTACTTGTCTTCTACCTTCCTGCCCTTATTCATTGTTCCCTTCCTTTTTTCTTTAAGTCTGTCAACTCACCAATTCCTCCTCATGAAAATAAATCATATAAATGTGAAATATCAGTAGTATCACATAAATAATTTTTAATACTATTTTGTTGAGTAAACATATGTATGAAATAAACGTGTGTGTGTATGTGTGTGTGTGTGTGTGTATATATATATATATATATATATATATATATATATATATATAAAACCCTTAACAAATATTAGTGAATATACAGTGAATGAATCAACAAATTAGGGCAGTAGAGAAATCTAGACAAGTTGAGAATTTAGTGGTGCAAGAGAAATAATTGTGTGCGTATCTGGATAACTTGTTGGTTTTTCCTATTAGTGCATGCCTTGTCACTGTCTAGCAAGGATCTCATTTGCTTTGTACTTTATAAGCTTTTTACTCAAAGACGGATTTCACAAATAAAACTTCTAATTTAGAATTGAGTTTCTTACATGTTATGGTTGTGGGGACTCATGAAAATTGGGGTAACATCTGTATAATCAGAAAATGGTCATTTTTGATTTGGCTCCTTCACGCTGCAATGTGCCTCATTGTGCTGTGGATCCAGGAAGGTAGAAGCTTACTGCTGGGGTGACGACTGTTGCACATGCATTGGAGACAAGTCCAATATCAGCTCAGGGTCTGGGAAGGGTGAACTGGCAGCATGGTTCTTCAGCGTTGTCACACCATTTCTGTGTAGAGTAGGGAAGAGGGAGAGGAGGGAGAGAGAGCTGAGAGTGAGGTCTAGGGGCACTTGGAGTTAGGCAGAAGCAAGATGAATTTTGTGTAGACACAGCAAGCAAAGTGTGTTAAAGTCAGGCAGGCAGGACGTTCAGATGTTACACTAGAGCCAAGAGGATACAGCAACTGAGGCAGTTAAAAAGGAAAGGGTCAGACAACCTGAGATCAAAGCACAGTCCCACCATTCATTTCCTCTGTGGAATCTAGTAAGTCACCTGCATGTCATGAGCCTGAATATCCTTGTGTGTTCAGAGGATATTTGTGTCTTTGCATTGTAGTCATGATGATGGCCTAAAAATCAAAAGAGATAATGCCATCCACAGTTGCTCACCAATACCACTTGAAATTCAAAGAGGTCAGTTTCCAAAGGGAAACCAAGGTTTTCTTACTCATAGAATTAGAGAAGGATACTGTGCAGACAAAACCAAGAGGTGCCTATCAGGGCTGCTGACAAGTATGTATCTCTTGATGAATTTTCCTTATTTATGAAATAAGAAGGTTGTGAAAGTGGTATGCTGGCAAATGTTTAACTGGCTCCCGTACCACCTGTCCACTCAAATACACATACACGAGCAATTATACTTTTACAACATAAAAGATATATAGCACAGAATTTACTGTTAATAATATAATACACAGTACCCTTTATTGGAAATTTCATAGAGCTAATTGATTATCATAAAATACCTTTTTTGATTTTTGTCACAGTTTTATACCCGTAGTCAACCCATAACTACAATTGATGGTTGGGTACAATTCCAACAGGAGTGTGTATGTTAATGATGAAGATGAAAGAGCAACAGTGAAGATACACACTGGAACTTCACTTGTCCTTCAGTGACACAAATGAATTCTTTGTTGATCTAGGTAATAACTTTCAGATACTGGAAGAATATTTTCTCACAATGTAATGGCTATAGACCTGACACACTTTTAAGTTTGATCTGCTTTAATAACATTTTCTCTATTACTTTCTTTTTAAAAAATTAAAAAAAAATGTTTATTTATTTTTGAAAGTGTGGGCGGGGGGAGAGAGAGAGAGAAAGCATGAGTGGGGAGGGGCAGAGAGAGAGGGAGACACAGAATCCAAAGCAGGCTCCAGGCTCTGAGCTGTCAGCACAGAGCCCAATGTGGGGCTCAAACTCGTGAACCGCAAGATCACAACCTGAGCTGAAGCTAGATGCTTAACCAACTGAACCACCCAGGTGCCCTTCTATATTACTTTCTACTGTGTACTGAATTGTGTCCCCTGAAAATCCTCTAGTCCCCAGTGTGACTATATTTGGAGATAGGGTCTATAAGGGGGTAATTCAGGTTAAATGAGGTCATAAGGGTGAGTACCTTGTACTGTTAAGTTTAGTGTCCTTAGAAGAAGAGACACTATGGAGCTTGCTCTCTCTGTCCACCGTGTGAGGACACACAGAAAAGTGGCTCTCTACCAACCAGGAAGAAAGCTGTCACCAGAAACTAAACCCTTGATATTAGACTTTCCAGCCTCCAGAACTGTGAAAAAATAAATTTCTGTTGTTTAAGGCACCCAGTCTGTGGTGTTTGTTATGGTAGCCTAAGCAGACAAATATATTTTCTTTTCCTTTTTTTTTTTAAAGTTTATTTATTTTTGAGAGAGACCAAGACAGCACAAGTAGGGGAGGGGCAGAGAGAGAGAGAGAGAGGGAGAGAGAGAATCCCAAGCAAGTTTTGCACTACCAGCACAGAGCCTGACCTGGCTCTTCTTAAGTCTAATTCAGGGTTCAAATTACAACCCTCAGGGGGCGCCTGGGTGGCTCAGTCAGTTGAGCGTCCGACTTCGGCTCAGGTCATGATCTCGCAGTCTGTGAGTTCAAGCCCCGCGTCGGCTCTCTGCTGACAGCTCAGAGCCTGGAGCCTGCTTAAGATTCTGTGTCTCCCTCTCTCTCTCTCTGCCCCTCCCCTGCTCATGCTCTGTCTCTCTCTGTCTCAGAAATAAATAAATATTAAAAAAAAAACCAAACAAACAAATTACAACCCTCAGGCCCAAACTGATCCACTGTTGGTGAAATTCTGGCCATGACCCTTCATTTATGTATTGTCTATGTAGCAACAGTGGAATTGAATAGTTGTAACAGAGATATAACATGGGGTGCAGAGCCTAAATTATTTATTATGTGGCCCGTTACAGAAAAAGTTTGCCAACCCTTGTGTGGGAAATCAGCAAACAACAAATCAAGACTTGTTGCATTTACTGATTTCCTTGCTGTAAACGTTCACACTATGGCTGATTTTGAGCTGCCAATGTGACAGGGCTGAAAACAGAGTTGGAAGAAATGTGCAGTAGTAGTATTTCCACCACAGATACAATAGACATAAATAACCTCAAGAATACATAATAGTAAAATGTTTTAAAATGACTGGGAATTGATGACTTTTGAGTATTACCACCTTTGTTTTAATATAATTCATTGATGGGGCACCTGTATGGCTCAGTTGGTTAAGCATCCGATTCTTGATTTTGGCTCAGATCATGATTTCACAGTCGAGATCAAGCCTGAGTCAGGCTCCATGTTTAACATGGAGCCTGCTTGGGGTTCTCTCTCTCTTTCTCTCTCTGCCCTTCCCCACTCACGCTCACTCTCTCAAAAATAAATAAACATTTAAAATATAATTTATTGACTTGTAAGGTTATAAAATATCATTTTTAAAATGGCTATATTTAACAATCACCTTGCAAAATTCCTAAATATTTAACAGCCAACTCTCGTGAGTCAAATATGAACCAGCTCTAGCTCACCACAGCTCACCTTAAATTCCAGATGGTGTTTAAATTTCCTTTTAGTTGCTGCATTAAAGCAGTTTTAAGTCTTTATGTCTGGGATTATCCATAACTTGGGTTTTCCAAAATAGAAAAAAAAATAATTTAAAATGAACTTACATTTGAGTGGTCTTCTATAGGTACAAATAGCTTTCATATCTTTCTTCTAATTATTTTCCAAATCTTTCTGATCATAAGTGTCATTTGAGATACTTGTTAACCCTAGAGGAGAAAGCAGACAACAACCTCTTTTACCTCAGCTGCAGCAATTTCTTACTTGATACATCTCCAAAGGTAAGGGAATTAAAAGTGAAAATGAACTATAAGGACCACATCAAGACAAAGAGCTTCTGCACTGCAAAGGAAACAACCAACAAGACTAAAAGTCAACCGATGGAGTGGGAAAAGATATTTGCAAATGGCATATCTGATAAAGGGCTAGTATCCAAAATCTATAAAGAACTTACCAAACTCAACACCTGAAAAACAAATAATCCATTGAAGAAATAGGCAGAAGACATGAATAGACACTTTTCCAAAGAAGACATTCAGATGGCCAACAGACACGTGAAATGATGCTCAACATCACTCATCATCAGGGAAATACAAATCAAAGCCACACTGAGATACCACCTCACACCTGTCAGAGTGGCTAAAATGAACAAACCAGGAAGCTACAGCTGCTGGGGAGGATGTGGAGAAATGGGAACCCTCTTGCACTGTTGGTGGGAATGCAAACTGGTGGAGCCTCTCTGGAAAACTGTGTGGAGGTTCCTCAAAAAATTAAAAATAGAGCTACTCTATGACCGAGCAATAGCACTACTAGGAATTTACCCAAGGGATACAGGAGTGCTGATGCATAGGGGCACTTGTACCCCAATGTTTATAGCAGCACTTTTGACAATAGCCAAATTATGGAAAGAGCCTAAATGTCCATCAAGAATAAAGAATAAAGAAGATGTGGTTTATATATTCAATGGAGTACTACTTGGCAATGAGAAAGAATGAAATCATGTCATTTGCAGCAACGTGGATAGAACTGGAAGGTATTATGCTGAGTGAAGTAAGTCAGTCAGAAAAGGACAGATATCCTATGTTTTCACTCATGTGGATCTTGAGAAACTGAACAGAAAACCATGGGGGAAGGGAAGGGGAAAAATAGATACAAACAGAGAGGGAGGGAGGCAAGCCACAAGAGAATATTAAATATAGAGAACAAACTAAGGGTGGATGGAGGGGTAGGGGAGAGGGAAAATGGGTGATGGGCACTGAGGAGGGTACTTGTTGGGATGAGCACGGGGTGTTGTGTATAGCCAATCTGACAATAAATTATATTCATAAAAAATAAATAAAATAAAAAAATCAGCATCTGCCAAAAAAATAAAATAAAAATAAATTTGCTATTCCATGTTAAAAATATGTATATAATGTATAATTTATATATAAATATAAATACACACATACACACACACACACACACACACACACACACACACACATATATAAAATATGCCCAGGCTGCTGCTTTCTTGGAGATTCTAATAATAAATGTGAAATGCATTTGCAATTAAAAAACATGATAAACTGGGAAAATATTGCATTGCATGTGACAAGGTATTAATATTACTAATTTACAGAAAGGTTTTGGAATTAATAAGAAAATGCTGTCACTCCAAAAGAAAATGGATAGAGCACATGAACAGGCAATTCAAAAAAGAAGACATAAAAATGATCAATATATTTATGCAAAAAAGGTCACTTGTATAAAAGAATTTGGAGATAAGGCTGTGTGAAAAATGTTCAAGCTTATGGACCATAAGGGGGAGAGTAAATGAGAACAAGTCTTCCAGAGGGTTTCAAAATGTAAAATGTTCATCATTTTATATGTAGAAGTTCAATCTCATTAAAAATTTTTCATGTTAAAGGGATAATTATACAAAGGTAAACTAAATGGAGTGATGTTTTAATAATAAAAAAAGAATAAACCTAAATGTCAGTTCATATGTGCATATATACCAAAGAGCCATTACAATAGATAGCTGACATTACAACAGATACATCTATTATAATGAAATACAGCTTGCCTGTGGTTACTAACTGCTCCAGGTAAAAATCTCGTGCTGATTGCAGAACTTTTATGGAGGGAAGTTTAGAACAGCAATCTAGCTGGGAGTGAAGGTAAAGGCTTGAGAGAATTCTACACTTTTTACCTAAACTTTTTGCTCATTTAGGGTGGTTTGGGGGAGGAAGAACATACGGAGATCATTGGTGTTATTGACTGATTACAAATTATACAACACTGTCTACATACAGTTTTGCAAATACCAAGTCTTGCCAAATATCATGTTTTGCCTTCTTCGTAGACTCAGATCCCTTAAAATCCCCCAAAGTCAGTTAATCATATTTTATAGACCTCTATTAGGCTGGTAGTTTTATCCTTCTAAATACTTTAAAATTCTAACACTGTGTGTTCTCAGACTGATCATGACTTACTTTAACCCCCTTTTGTCTCAGTATGACACTCAAGGAACACTGATCTGTGAATCATTTGAGCAGACTTTTTCTACATTATGGTGAATTTTTTTTTTCCAAAACATGTTGTTAAGGAGAAGATTAAACCATTGATGTGTTGCTCACCTCACATTTTTTTTCTTAAAGATTGAGTCCTTATAGGTTAGAATTCTGTTTCTCAGATCCACAGTTGGGTACTCTCCGTACACACAGAATAAACACCCAAAGTTTATTCTATGAAAAACACTTTTCAAATGATTTTATACAACAACCAATAAAGATTCATTCCAGGGTATGTTACTTATTTGAATTTATTTTTATGCTAAACTAGGAGAGTTGAAAGCTATTTAGGTCTTGTTGCTAACAGAACACAGGACTCTTTCACAATCCAGTCTCCACACATTTGCTAGGTTTTGTGGGCTCACATTTGCATTCTTTCTCTGCCCTTTAGCTTTTTGTTTTATGGAAGCTTTAGAAACTGGGTTAGAGACTCGATTTCTGCTTTCTAGGATGTTATGGTACAATCTAGTTTACAGTTGGATTCCTTTCCCTTATACTAGGCCAGCCCTCCCATGAGGATTCCCTGGGCACATATAGACCTGCTCCCTGACACCTCCCAGCAGCCACAGAGTATCTTTATAATTTACTGGTTAGACCTGTTCACAGTAGTGCTGATCCCCCACCTGAAGCTTGTCTGAATGTCTGCCGAGGGGCTCCACATAGTACTAAAGGCAGATGTTTTCTGCATGGCTCATGTCTTCCAGTCCCATTAAAGTAATTCATATAAGTCCAGTGAACCAATGTAATTCACATTGCTTCCCAGTCTTTGTTTCATGGATGTTAAGATCAACTTGAAAAGTTAGGATTATAGCAGTGGGAGAAACCAGTAGAAGAAGCTTCAGTGTTTCTTCAGATGTTTCCCTCTCTCTAGATTGCTCAGTTTAGAGAGGACTTGAAGGGCATTAGGATTCTTCCATGATCACAGATACCTGCAAGAGACTTAACCTGCTCATATGTGACACCCGCGCAGGTGACAGTCTTTATCCTCACTCTCATCACGCCAGCAACAATTTTTTATTGATTTTTTTCATGGTTCGGAGAATAGAGTTTAACTGTTAGAGTTATCTCTGTCCTAGTGTTGCTAGGCTATTTGGATTGGAAGTCACAGGAGCAGAAAATCTTGGTAATGTTGAAAAAAAAAGTTTGGTTAGCTTTCAAGTATTTCACTCAGTGGGTGAATCAAAAAATCATTTTTAATCTGAAGGTTATTCATGTAATAATTAAGATGACACATTTCGAGCTCCCCCTTTCTGACAAATGTTTCTTTAAAGAGACACTGATGCCTCATAGAAAACTTGCAAGACGTGACACATCAGCAGAAATTGTTTCTGCACAGAATGTTTTTCAAAGATTTTTCCTGAGTAATCACTGGCATTTCCCCCCTTTTTTCTATAGTCTTTGCAAAACCTTCTGTTACTGCACGCTTGTTATTTTTGTGCTGTTAGTAAAGGTTTCATTTTTAAAACAACTTCTAAAACCACAGTATATGTAAAATTGCGTTTAAAATAAGCCAAACACTCTGATTTGAATACTGATTAGATGAAGCACACTCATCAATAAACATGGAGCCACAATGACCTCGGGAGGGCGAGGAGCTTGTGATGTGCATCAATTGTGTTTGGGAAATAGCTTTTACTTATGACTCCAAAGTCTGCTTAAATTCAGATTCCCAAATGCAAAGGACATGAAGCGTCTGCTTCACCTGCCAGCACTGCATTAGGCACGGCTTCTATTTTAGTCAGGAAGTCAGGCAGTGTAATAACAACATAGTCATTTCTCTAGACCATCTTTTCATTTTTCCTACCCCAAATTGCTTTTTAGGGGCTTTGGGAATGGCTTTGCATCCTGGACATGCACTTAGGGAGGTAATGAATCATTATTCCTAAAGCTTGCTTTGGTTCTATTGCTTAGATTTAAAAATAGGGAAAAAAAATAAAAATGTACTAATTTCCTGTCAGAGGAATAGGATGGCTTCATGCAGTATGACTAAATATTGATCCCATAACAGGCTGGTGGAGGGCAGCAGCTGGGAATTTAATGCCATTCATGTGATTGTTGCAGGAGGGGTCTGTTTGGGTGCCCAGGGAAGCAGTCCAGGAACATCTCATCTGTACCTGTTTTAGCCTCCACTGGGGGAACTTATGTAGTACATCCCACTGGGCTTCAGTGGTCAGCACAGTGAGGTCATCTGGAAGTTTCCCCCAGCCTGGAAGCCCAATTTCAAGAGCCTAGTGCTGTATGTTCTAGACTGGGATGGGTGCCAGCCCCAGAAGGAAGAGGGGCAGGTATGGCACTCAGTATGGGCAGCTCCCTTCTGCCCCATTACTAACACTGTGTGGCCAGCTGGGTTCCCAGGGGGAATGTATGTGTGGCAGGTGACAGTAAATTTGTACAGAGGAAAAACCTGTCTCCATATTTGTGCCTGCTGGGTGCTATTCTCCCACGCATGCTCCACCCGTCTTCTTCCTGGTCCTCCAGGTTCTGAGTCTTGCCTTCCACAGGCAAGCTAAGATTCAGAGTAGAGATGTTCCTTGTTTGTTGGTGGAGAAGTCTTTCCACAATGCAGAGATTTTAGTAGTTGCTTGAAACTGAAGAAAAATAAAGTAGTGGTGGGGAGGGGGTGGGAAAGGGGGGTAGAAAGACAGAGACAAAGGAAAAGAAGCCACACACTAAATCAGGGAAATGCCTGAAAGTGGCAACGGTGGGAGGAATTTATAAGGCTACTGATGGCTATTTAGCCACACATCTTAAAGATCCCGGCAGGTTAATAAGCTTTGACAACTGGTGCCTCCATCTCATTTTTCCCACAGCATTATGAAATACTCTACAGACCCCATCTTATTGATATTAATGTTGTAACAGCTGCACGGGCTCACCTGGTGTGTTATCAAATGTTCTGTACTCAGCCCTGCCATGTGCCATGCACGGGCTCACCTCCAGGAGCCATCCAGCACCTTCTGCAGGTGTCTGGGCCAAAGCTTTCAGCACAGGTGCCCTTGTGTCACTTCCGAGTTGGGATCCTGGTGAGATATTCGGATTTGACACAATTTGGTAGCTTTCAAGGTGTTAAATGTCCTGAAATATAGGTGCTGGGGAAGAGATGTGCTTTGTTTTAGTCCCAGATAGCTTTTAGCCTCATTCTCACAAAGGAAATAATTCATGGGGAAATAATTAAATGGGTCTGCCTGAATCAGAAAGGGAGAGGTGAGACTATCTTTTTTTAGCAAGTTCGATAGGCATGGCTGAGATGCATGAAGTGAAGTTTCACACTATAAACACAGCCCTGAGAAGTGCATTGGCTTACTTTTAAAATTCAAGCATTTTCCAGGGGCTGAGTTTATCACTGAGGTCTTAGGAAACAGCAGATTATATTGGGCTTACTAAAAATCAGTTATTAAGGAGTGACAGTGTAGAGGACATAGTACTCTTAGGAAATGATCTTAATATTGATTTCTGTTTGTGTTTCCTAATGGAAAATAACTGCAGTAAAATGCAATCAATATTGATGGGGACAAAAAACTAGTATTGGAAAGGTCATTATAGCTAAAGGGTGCTATGATAATAAATTAGTGATTATCCCAAACATCAACAGCAGCCAATAGAAGTCAGTCAGGCAAAGAGGAGTCACTGGAGGATTATAGCTAATAGTGACCTGACATGGGACACTAGGAGGTTTGGAATCATCTTAATTTTTTCTGTTGTTGTGGCTTTCGTTACATAAGTGTGGTGCTTTCACACAGAGGTATGAAGACATTTATTTACATCCTCTACAGGAATCTGTACTGCAGTTACAGCAAATGAAAGAAAATTTAGAAACTGAGCCATTGCTTGAAAAAAGATGGCAGGGCAATGATAGATTCCATGTACTGTTGGAAAGGGCAGTGCCCTGGGAGAACGTACCCTCCAAGAGCAGACCACCTGTGTTCTTTCTTGCCCAGACACTGAAGTTCACTCTCTCACGGCAGAACTCAGGGCAGGCCTGTTTTACCATTTGTGTTGGTACACATATCTGTAGACTGGAAATAATCACATATGCCTAAATTGCAAATGCAGTTCAAGTAAGATAATGTGAGAAAAAGCCTCTTGAAAGTTATAAAGCCTTTTGTAAATAATAGGAATCCTTGTATGAAGACCAGTAGCATGAAGGTCATGCTGAATGTGCCAATTTGGCATGGCCCGGGCCAGTAGGAGAACAGATATCTGTCTAATCTCATAGCAAAGGCAAAGAAGCACCAACAGCAACATGTTTTGAACAATTCACTGATCAAAGAGTTAACAGGTGAATGGTTTCCTGAGGTCTGGGAATATTGGTCCTTGAAGAACGAATAGAGTTTCATCAGACAACTAGAGTAGGTGAGACAGAGCAGGACACTGGAACACCTGCTCATGTTTTTAAGAATCTGTGGTGCCTTTGTTTTGAAATATTTCCCAAGCCTTTATTAAATTGACCACTTCCACTTTTCTGCCCCATTTGTATTTCATGCAGGATTTTATAACAGCACCTATACATATTTTAGAACCTACTATTTATGTATGTCTGATGGACTCAACTAAATTGAGATTTTAGAAGTTGAAAGGTGTGATTTATTTTTAAATGGAAAATTCTAGCTACAATGCCTGGCATGTGGTGGGTACCTAATAATGAATTTCTCAGATAAATTAACAGATGAAGTCGAAGGCACAGGGGTCTAAGAACCAAGATGTGAGATTGTCATATCTATGAAAGTGTATGCAGTGCAGCAAATCTAGATTATAGAGTTGGGGAAAACAGAGTGTTATGGGTAGGAAATTGTGGGAGATGAAGTTACAGAGGATAGGGTTAGATTGCAACTCATGTTTAAAGAGTTGGGGTTTAATCTTATAAACGTTTCAGATTTATAAGAATTATTAAGCAGAGGAGTGACAAAATGGGAAAAATCTGGCAACAATGAGGAAGATGGATGGAATGAAGGAAAACTAGAGGCAAAGGAGACCAGTAGGGATATGAATGCAGTAAGCCTGGGAGAGAGAATGGGATGATGGGAACCAGGGCAGCAGAGAACATAGTAGGAGTGGAAAAGAGGGAATCGATTTGAAAGCCATTTGGGGATGAAGCTGGTTAATTATTATTATACTTTCTCCTCATTATCAACATAATACATGCCTTTTGAACAAATTTGTTAAGTGTAGTGTTATGAGTTAAATTGTACTGCTTCAGGGGTGCCTGGATGGTTCAGTCAGTTAAGAGTTTGACTCTTGATTTCCCTCAGGTCATGGTCTTGAGGTTCTCAAGACTGAGCCTAGGGTTGGGCTCTGTGCTGACAGAGGGAAGCCTCCTTGGGATTTCCTCTCCTTGTCCTCTGCCGCTCCCCTGCTCTCTCTTTCTGTCTCTCTCAAAATAAATAAATAAACTTAAAAAAAATTTATCCTTGGGGAGCCTGGGTGGCTCAGTCGGTTAAGCGTCCAACTTTGGTTCAGGTCATGATCTCCTGGTTTGTGAGTTAGAGCTGCGCGTCGGGCTCTGTGCTGACCGCTCAGAGGCTGAAGCCTGCTCTAGATTCTGTGTCTCCCTCCCTCCCTCTCTCTCTCTCTCTCTGCCCCTCTCCTGCTCACGCTCTGTCTTTCTCTCAAAAATAAATAAACATTAACAAAATTTAAAAAATTGTATCCTTTCAAAAGATACATTAAAATCCTATTCTCTAGTATCAGAATGTGAGTTTATTTGGAAATAGGGCTTTTATGAAGGTAATCAAGTTCAAATGAGGTCATTAGGGTGGGCCTCATCTACTATGACCAGTGTCCTTATAAAAAGGGGAAATTTGGACACATAGACAGACATGAACGGGGGAAGACAGTGTGAAGTCACACAGGGAGATGATGGTCAGTCATGTGACTGGTGTGACACATGTACAAGTGGAAGAACTCCAAGGATTGCTGCAAACACCACAAGTTAGAAGAGGCAAGGAAGGATTCTTCCCTAGAGTTACCACAGAACACATGGTCCTGCAGACACCTTGATCTTGGACTTATAGCCTCCAGTACTATGAGACTAATTGCAGTCATTTTAAGCCACTCAGTTTTTTGTACTGTGGTACGGCAGCCCTAGAAAACTAATACATGTAGAGCAGTGTGAAGAATTTGGAAAAGAAAACTCTTAATACCAACTCCTTGAGGTAATTGCCATTAGCATTTTGGCACATTTCCTTCAAATCTTTTTGAAGTTTCTAGTAGAAACTAGCATTGATCATCATACCTTGTATTTATTTAACTCATTTTATAGGTAAAACTAATTTATGTTTTTTTTCCCCATTGGGCCCCTTTATATAGAAAATTTCAAACTATGACAAGATGAAGCTCCCCCTTCCTATACAAGTCACTCATGATTCCACACTTTTATGTCAATCATAATATTTTAACATGTTTCCTTTTAGTTTTCTATGAGTGTTTTTCAGTTGAGTTAATATTATACAAAAACTATAAGTTCTACTTTTATTTTTTTTTAATTTTTTTTTAACATTTATTCATTTTTGAGAGACAGAGGCAGAACATGAGTGGGGAAGGGACAGAGAGAGGAGGAGACACAGAATCCGAAGCAGGCTCCAGGCTCTGAGCTGTCAGCCCAGAGCTCGATAAGTTCTAATTTTAAAGGAAATACTACATTATATTTATTTTCTCACATCATTCAAAACTTCAGAAACTTGATATTCCATAATATATCATAATATTCCATCAGTAGATATACCATAGCATATTTAATCAATTCCTTAATGGTGGACATTCATGTTGTTTCTGGATTTTTTGGTTATTATTTAAAACATACTGAAATAAATACCCCTTTGCTTGCATAAATGTTTCTACATTTCTGGTTGTCTCCTTGGGATATTTTCACAGAAGAGCAAGGAAGGAAATGAGCACTTTATAAGACTCTTGATACATATTGCTATTTATCACTTTCTGGGATGGTTGTACCCTAGAAGCAGTATATGGTGAGATTATTTCATCTAAGATCATTGGATGCTTTAAAATTTTAAAAAGCTTAGTAATCTGATAAAAATTATATCAGTAATCTGAAAAAAATTAAGTTATAATTTTTTCGTTAATGGTGAGTCTGAATATTTCCCTACATCTTGTTTAGATACTTGAATTTCATCTTTTTAAATAATTTGTTCACATTCTTTGCCCAGTTATACGGTGGGATTTTAGTATTCTTATCTATTTGAATTTATTGTAATGTTAAGATATTAACCCTCTGAAATACTGTTCCATATATATGGAAACACACATGTGTGTGCACAATTTCCTTTAATTCTTTTTTTTTTTTTGAATGCAAAGGAACTAATGATTTTTGGACTTTTTTTTCATTTTCTATTTCTTGTTTTCTATGTATCCAGGCCTAAAGTAAACATAGTAGGGTATCCTAGGTAACCTAAACTAAGATTCTTAGTTTAGCTGTGAAAATATGTGGAGCCACATCTTTTATGGAGCATGTACTTATTAGAGCTGATATTTATTGTCACTTGGGGAATTGATTAGACAAAGAATGAGAAGATTGTCTTTGTCAGCGATACCAGCTCACTGATTGGTCCAGTAGAGAAAATTGAATATCACTAGTTTTCTCCTTGATTGTTTGGACTGGGTGGTAGTTCTAGGGAGTAAAGGGTGAGGAAGATGATGGTTTGGGTTTATGAAAGATGCTGTAAGATAACAGATGGGTACCAGTAGTTCTGCTCCCAGGACAGGATGCAGCTTGAGTGAGGTGGAAGGCCATGTCTTAATTTGTACATAAAACATGACACTGCCTGATGTCTTCAAATGTGTGGCTTTGGAAAACTTGGAGAACATTCTAGGCATGAGACCTTTCCATGATGCTACCTTTAGGTGTTTTATAATTATCACTGCTGATTGACACATCTATTGAAAAAAGCTAATGCAGGGGAGAATGAAAACTGCAGATGGTTTCTGAGTGTATGTAAAAATTTCCCTTGAAAGGTTGGGGATACTGGAGAGCCCACACATACACATTGTAAAGAAAAAAAGCATGTGGGTTATTTAAGTTAGTGTGATTGTACTTATAGGTGGTTGAGTCTTAGAACATATAGTTAACATTTAAAAAGCCTTCTTCTCCAGAGATTTGATTAATATTGAGAGATATTTTGAATATAGAATTGACTAAACAATGACTGAGTAGCTCTGTCTAGTAAGAAAAAGGAGGCTTCATGGGAATTGGCCTTGCTGAAGTTTCCAACTTGGGCAGTTGGGTAGATTCTTGACTAAATCTTTGTTGTGTCTCATGATATATTCAGGTAGAGAGTATGAGAAAACTCTTGGACTACATAAATGGTTGAGTTTAGGAGAGAGAGAGTTCAAGAGATATGTTTGAAAATCATCAAATATGGGTAAAAGTTAAAGCCATGAAAGTAAATAAGATCAACCAGGGAGAATATCATCTATTCATACATTCATCCCATCTTTTGTTACATGATTCATTCTTTGGCTTTTTCAGAAAAAAAAAATAAATCTGTGAAACTCCAAGCATTTAGGAGTGGTTTTCATGTGTGAGGGATGTTTTAGTGGAGTTATGGGGGAGAAGCCAGATTGTAGTGGGCTGAGGAGCGAATGAGAAGAGAGGAACTCTGGGCACAGAACTTAGGGTATGGAAGGAAGGGAAAAAAAGAAAAATGTTATAATCAAAATTGGTAAGCAGAGTCCTTAGAAATGATTTTATTTTGGGTGGGGATTAAAGAAAGGAAAAGGATGTGTTTTTATTGAGTGAGCATATGTACCGAGCATTGGGCTGACTGATTTCTGTACAATATCTCATTTAATACTTCCCCAAAGTCTTGTGAGTCATGGATTATTATTCTCATTTTGCAGATGAGGAAACTGAGGTTAGAGACCTTGTCTGTGGTTATGCAGCTTGAAAGTGATGATATAGCTAGAAAGAACTGTTGTCTTGAAAGATCTTAGTGAAGACAGAGAAAATTAAGGTACAAGAATGAGATGGATAACTGATGGAGAGAAATCCCAGAGGATGTTGAAAAGAAGCAAATCCATTTATAGGTGGTTCATGTTGGAAACCATATGACATTTTCCTCTGAGAAAGGGAAAATGAGAAAAGGAAGAGTATAGAGTTAAATAAGAAGGTAAGGAGGTAAAGAAGAAAGAAGTGGAAGAAATTTGTACATGATTGTGTCTATTTTTTAGTAGAATATTATGACATTTGTTGGATATCAGACTGTGGAATTGATTTTAGGGGGATTAGGAGAAGATTAAAATATTGAAAGTCTGAAACTCCTGTGAAGGAGCTGAAGATGGACCAAGGAGTGGAAAAAATGATAGAACAGCTGGGTATCACCAAAGGCCCCCTGAGGTTGGTAACTATGTTTAGAATGGATCTAATGAACATATGTATGTGACTATTCATAAGCCCTGTCAAGTGACCTATGATCAAAAAGAGATGTTTTAGTTCTTTCAGGTTAGAGATCTACAAAGAAATATTCCTAATTTTTTCATCAGCTTTATTGAGTAGCAGAACTTGTGCTCACTACTGGGGATATGTGCACAAATAAGTCAAGGGTTGTCTTTTGTGAGTAAACTGCCTATGGAGGGGAATAGACCTCTAAATACATAATTACATTACTGGAATTTAGGAACTATGATAAACAATATTGCAGAGGAGGGAGCTATCTGAGAGGTAGGGAAAGACCTCAGAGAGGTACTTACTTAAGGCAGGCCTGGAAAGGGTTCTAAGAATCCATTATTTCTGGGCCTGCTATAGGTGTCTGTGCCTTATATGACTTTCTCCTCTGTCCTTTCTCCTCTGTCCTTCAACAACTGAGGCATTCCAAGTGGGTTCCCGGTGTCCTTAATTAGTCGAAACATACAAAGCTCTTCTCAATACACTTGGTTTTAAAAAGGTGCATACTCTCCCCTCATGTACTTGTATCTTGAAGCTTGCATTTTACTATTCTCCAAAAAGCATGAAATAGGGGCGCCTGGGTGGCTCAGTCAGTTGGGCGCCCGATTTCGGCTCAGGTCATGATCTTGCGGTCTGTGAGTTCGAGCTCTGCGTCGGTCTCCTTGCTGACTGCTTGGAGCCTGGAGCCTGCTTCAAATTCTGTGTCTCCCTCTCTCTCTGCCCCTTCCCCATTCGCACTCTGTCTCTCTCTGTCTTTCAAAAATGAATAAATGTTAAAAAAAATTTTAAAAACATGAAATAGACCAGGTAAGATCTACCCCAGGATGTGTCTTTGAAAAATAGAGGGAATTCATGGAATACCCAGAGGTTACCCAGGAAACTGGAATGATTTTTCCTCCACTCTCCTCCTGGCACCTTGCTTCTAGCTGGCACATCAGCTTCTTAACAGAAG
Organism: Prionailurus bengalensis; assembly: GCF_016509475.1. Classification (NCBI taxonomy): domain Eukaryota; kingdom Metazoa; phylum Chordata; class Mammalia; order Carnivora; family Felidae; genus Prionailurus; species Prionailurus bengalensis. Next base: position 107,866,188 of record NC_057349.1, read on the forward strand.
GCCTCTGCTGCCTAAAGTAGGTGCTACTGGTGACTATTGGAGCAACGCGCAGGAGTAGGAAATATCAGTTTGCCTGCAGACTGGAAAGCTTATGTCCTTCAGTGATTTTTTTTATAGCCATCAGTCAATAGATTCTAGGCAGAAGCTATAGAAGTATAGACTAACATACCTCTCTAGGTCAGACAGGTAGAAAACATTCATTTTGTCTCATAATAACACAATGTCCTTAAAAAGTGGCCTTGGAATGATGGAGGGAGGTAGTGAGTTGAATAGCTATTTCTTGCTTCCCTTAAATACAGTGCTAATATACTTCTCAGAACTTTCTATATAAAGGCTTCAGTGTATTTTTTCCCACTCTTTTCTGTGAGAATGAGTATTTTCCAGGATAAGCTTTAACTGGTGAAGCAGACTTCAAGCTTCTCATTTGCATTGTTGGGTTATGCTCTTTCATAGTTTCATGAACAATAACCTCCCACTTCTCCACAGGCTGATGGGATAATTTGCTCTGCTGAGAAGATGAAAACCAAAATGTAGACGTTTTCTTAAAGCACGTGGTTCAATGGAAAAGCTCCCAACAGTGCAGGCAGTGAAGTTTTAGGTCTTTTAGATTATAGACTGGGATAAAAGGTCTTTCTGTAAAGAAGACTAGTACAATCCATGTGATCGATACTTTTAGACTTAAAAGAAAATCCTTTAACAATACATTTGTTTCTCCCGTGGTTTCCTGATAATGATGCTGGGAGAGAGAAACCTGTCAAGTAGGCTTGGTTTCAACTTTGCTTGTCATTGGAATCATGCTGGCAAGGGTAGATCCCCTCTTTCTTCACTTATTATCTGGTATTTCATAAATTTCCTTTATGATGTATGGTCCTGGTGATTAGTAAAAGGTAGATTGTGGAAGACTGTCCTTGAGAGTATTTGAGCCCTGGCAGTCTTATTTAGGGTCCCGACTTTTACTTGGGCACCCCCTGTTGGTGATATGTTTGAGAGCTGCAGCATGCCAAGCAGTCTGTCCCCTCACACTTTCTGATGAGAGCTGTGTTCACAAGGAAGGCAGTAGGAGCAGAGAGAAAAATCTGTGGAACTTTCTGATGTCCTGCCTAGAGATACAGTCTCTGTTAAAACACTCTACAGGGTAATTAAAGGATTGTTCCATTAAGCTTTTGCTTCTGTGACTGTTTAAGATCAGGTGATGGGAAGCTGTGGCTGACCCACTGTACTTTCCTTAGTGACTAGTGGTTGGTAAGGAGAACCTTTCCTTCGTTTCTCTAATGCTGTCATTTGAGCTACTCCCTGGGAAAGGAAAAGTTATGATTCCCTCTAGGATATTTTTATTACTGCTCACAAGAGAGTCTAGGCAACCCTAGGAAAGCATAATGGCAAGAACCAGTAATAAGGGATTATGCTTTAGATAACTTTGGGTGTTCAAGGTTTATTTGCTTCTGAGTGACTGACTCATGGGGTATTCTAATGGGAGCATTCCGTAATCATTACTGTTGTGTTTTCTGTAGGAAAAGCCATAATCCTAACAGATGTTATTCATATTCATGGAAATGTCTGATGCCTCTTTTTTTTTTTTTTTTTTTTTTGAGTTTCACCAAGTCCCATACTCTGTAGCAGTGAAATCTGCAGTGAGCATTGGGCACAGCTGGTTTTCCATGGTGCTCCTTTTAATTCCCAATTCACCTGCCCTGGACTCCACAAGAGAAAGGCTACAGTCAATTCGATACCTCAAAACACCTCCTCAGAGCACCAGAGGAATAGAAGAGATGTACATGTGGCTGATGTGACAATAAACCGTATTTCTTTTTGGAAAAAGCTTCTTCAATACTTGATAACTCATTTTCTCCTGAATTAAATGAGGCTGCTTGCTGAATTAAATTGGCTGTGCAGGGATTTCAGTTAGACTGGCTATGCTAACAAATAAACCCCTATTTTTCATTTCTCCTGCTAGTTCTGACAATGTTTATAAGTTTTGAGGATGTATTATTAGGTGACTTGAAGCTATATAATTAGATAATATTAAAGTTTTGTCTTCCTGATCAATTGACATTTTTAGATGAAATGACCCACTTTATCCCACACAGAGCTTCTTGCCTTAAAGTTCATTTGTGTTTGTAGTTCATTAGATAGCCAAACCAGCTTTATTTTGGTTAATTCTTACTTGATGTGTCATTTTTTCCTCTGGTCTTTTTACCTTTAGATTTTCTGTATTTTTATGTTTTAGATGTATCTTTCATTTATTTTAAGATCTCCTGACTTTGGTACAATGAATGATTTTTAATTGAAATGTATACATTTTGGGTATTATGAGATTAAACTGTTAAACTGTTTTATCAGCTGATCTTTTCTGATACCTCTCTGATAGGGGAAGTGGATGTGGAGGGTGGCCGGGCCTGTTAATTTTGGGTCGGGGGTGAGAGCTCCAGCTTCCTGTCAGGTCCACACCAGTACCTTCCTGGCTGGGAGGGGTAGGAGTGACTCATTGCTGCTCCCCACGTCAGGTGGATGGGCAGTGGCAAAAATCTGTGACTCATTGCTAGGACTCCTCTGACACCTCCCAAGTGCCTTACTATTCCAAGGAGATGGAAGTATCCAAGGCTTTTCATGTGATCTTTGTTGACATTGCAGGATGGGAGGTCTTTCCTTCTCAGTAAGGATGAAGTCATAGCACCCTAGTTGATCTTCTCTGACACCACCTCTGTAGGGTGGCCAGGTCAGAGCACCTCATTATGTATAGTGTGGTAGGGGTGCAAATCTAGGCTCCCGACTCTGTCCTTGCTGCTCGGGGTGGGGTTCCAGTTTTTGCTGTGGTAGATGCTCAGAGTTGAACAGTTGTCTAAGCTTTCTTCATGGGGCGTGTAGGTGGCTCCATCAGTTAAGTGTCTGACTCTTGATTTCGGCTCAGGTCATGATCTCACAATTCGTAGGTTCAAGCCCTGTATCATGTTCTGTGCTGACAGCACAAGCCTGCTTTGGATTCTCTTTCCCTCTCTCTTTGCCCCTTCCCCGCTTGTGTTCTCTGTCAAAATAAATAAATACACTTAAAAATAAAAGTTTTCTTTCTACTAGATCCCATTTTTAGTCTTTTGGCTAAAGAAATCAGAGTTTTGTTGGAGCTTTTTGTGTGCCCCTATTGGTGTTTCAAGCTTGCCAGCTTCTGCAGCAACAAGTCTAAGATTTGCAAAGCAAAAAGAAAACCTGAGGACACACCACTGTGTTGTTCCTTGAGTCTCAAGATTCCTACTTGATTTGCTTTCTTCTCTCCATCTTTCAGGGTCATCTTATGTTTCTTTTATATATAATGTCCCAACTACTTAGTTGTACTTATTGAGAGTAGGGAAAAGTAAGTCTCCTACATATTCCTGAAAGTGGAAGTCTCCAACGTGTCTTTCTTAAACCGCATTTAGCGTTCCTTTTGAAAATAACCCATTCTGAAACAATCTGTCTTCTTAATGGAACATTTAGTCCTTTTACATTTAATGTAATTCTTGATACAAAAATATACGGTACTATTTTATTTTGAACTCTCTTTCACTTCTTTTATGTGTTTCTCTTTTTTCCTTAATTGATTAATTTTTCTTTGTTTTTACATCTCCTTGTTTGAAAATCATACATTCCATTTTTATTTTTATTTTAATGATAGTATGCATGCTTAACTTACCAAAGTCTCAATTTAGTTAATACCTATTTTACTTTCTTGAACCATTAAGTGGCTTTAGACACGTTAGCTCTGTTCACCCCCTCGTAGTTAATTATTCTTTGGTGGTTTTAGATTTTAATCATCTTATTTATTCTATAACACATTGTTATTGTGGTTTCTTTCTTTCTTTTTTTGTTATTGTAATTTCAGATAGATTTTTTTTTCACTGTGCTTATTGATTTCTGTGTTTATCGTTTCTTCTCAGAGCTCCCACCATCCTTCTGGGATCACTTACCTTCTCTTTGAAATGCAGTAGTGAAAAAGGCTGAACATAAATACTCTTGGATTCTGTTTTATAAAAAATATCCTATTTTGTCTTCTTTTGATTTTTTTTTTGAGGAGAGCAAGAGACAGAGAGAGAGAGCAAGAGAGAGAGAGGGAAAGAGAGAGAGAGAGAGAATGCATGCACCAGTGGAGAAGGGGCAGAGGAAGAGGGAGCCAGAGAATCTTAAGCAGACTCCACACCCAGCATGAAGCCCAAGATGGGGCTCAATCCCATGACCACGAGATCCTGACCAGAGCAGAAATCAAGAGTCGGAGGCTTAACTGACTGAGCTAACCAGGCACTGCATTGTCTTTGTTCTTGATGGATATTTTTACTAAGTACATAATTCTATAATTTTCTCTCAACATATTAAACACCAGTCTAATTTAAGACTTCCATAGTTACCGAGGAGAAGCCAGCTGTTAGTCTAAACTGTTGCTCCTTTGAAGGCAAAGGAGTTGGTCTTTTTTCTCTAGCTGCTTTTAACATCATTTCCTTGCTTTGGTCTTCAGCAGATTTACTATGAGGTGTCTAGGTTTTTTTTTGTTGGGCTTTTTGAATTTGTGGATTAGAGTTCTTCTATGATTCTGGATAATTTTCAACACATATTCCTTTAAATATTACCTCATCTATCTGTGTCTGATTTTTTGAACTCCAAATAAGTGTAGTCATATTTTTTCACTTCAACTGTTTATGTCTCTTAACCTTCTTTTTTATTTTTTATCTATTTGTCCTTTTGCACTACCTATAATCTGGATAATTTCTTCATATCTATTTTCTAGTTCACATATTCTCTCCTCATTTATGTGTTGTTACATTTATCCACTGGTTTTTAAATTTCACATCTACACATTACACTTGGTTTATTTTAAATCTGCTTTGTCCAACTCACATACATCTCTGACTTTAAAATTTTCTTTAAATGTGTTAAACATAATTATTGCATAGTTTGTGTCTGAAAGTCCTTCTTTATCACAAGTCCTTTTTAAATTATGTTGTTTTCCTGCTGGTTCTCAATCATGGTGTGTTTTTTCCTTTTGGTTTTAGTTTTTGTTTATGAGATGATTTTCTTCAAAACAAGACATTTTTGTTTTGTTTGTTTTTTGTTTTTTGGAGAGGATTTCCATTTGCCTTTGTCTGACAACTAGAGGGAATTATGTCCCAAATATCTAATTTTAATCTTTGATGTGAAGCTTTTCCAAACACTGAGGCAGTGTACATTTGTCGTGTGGACATTGGTGAGGGTTGGCTGTGGTTCTGAGTTCTCATTGATGATTTTTCCTCTTTGTTCAGCATTAAGTTTTGAGATATACAGATTTCCTTGCAAGCTTCTGGAATTGTGGACAGAGGGCTATTTTTGGTTGGCTGTTCACTGAAGGTATATCTCTTTGGAGTTACAACCTGTAAAACCTCATGAGTCTATGAAAATTGAAGCTTTAATTTACCCAGGTAGGCAAATGATCTCAGGGTGAAAGGTAGCTTCAGTATTCTGCTTCTTTGGGTTCTCATTTTAAATTAGATTATTTTTACTTGAGAATTTATTTTATTCTTTCCAGTTTACTTTAAAAAAATTAAAAATATTTACATGTATATACTGCGTTATTAGTTATTTTCAGCAAGTTGTTCTAAACACTTATTTAGCCCACCATATTAGCAGACACTGTATTTGTGTCTGAAGTACCGTAATTATAGTGGCCCTTTTTGGAACATATTTGCATTGTTCTTTTCATTGTTCACGATTTTCTTTATTGTCTGTGTCTTTGATTATGCTGATCCCTTCCAGTATTTTTATTTTTTGTTACTCTTTTTCTATTCAAAACCTGCCAACTCTAATATACAAATGTTCTACGTGTGTATTTCTGACATTTGGCACTATTTGTAAAACCTGAAGAGTCAGGGAAGTTACTTTTGTCTTTTTTTTCCTTAAATTTCAATTTTTTATTTTAGAGAAACAGAGAGTGCGAGTAGGGGAGAGGGGCAGAGGGAGAGAGAGAGAATCTTAAGCAGTCTCCACGCTCAGTGTGGAGCCCTGAGGTAGGGCTTGATCCCACGGCCCTGGGATCATGACTGGATATGAAATCAAGCTCAACTCATTGAGCCACCCAGGCACCTCTGCTTTTTTTTTTTTTTTAATTCAGTTTTTATTTGGTTAGTAAAATTAAGGAGCTCAATAAATCTTTAATATATATTTGGCCAAGTAGTGTATTCCACAAGGTTATAATAGTACTATTTTAGGAACATTTATTTTTTATTTTATCTTTTTAGTGTTTATTTTTTTGAGAGACAGAACATGAGCTGGGGAGGGGCAGAAAGAAAGGGAGAAACAGAATTCAAAGCAGGCTCCAGCCTCTGAGTTGTCAGCACAGAACCCAACGTGGGGCTCGAACCCAGGAACCATGAGATCATGACCTGAGCCTGTAGGTCGTTCAACTGACTGAGCCACTCAGGCACTCCTGTTTTACCAATATACTTAAGCAGTGATAGCATTTACTCAATAAATTTGTAATGAAGTATTTTTAAAGACCAAAGCAAAGTTGGTTTAGTTTTCTCACTCAGGAAACTCTGAGTTGATTAACATCTTAATTTGAAAATCTTCAAATCTGTTCATATGTAAACACTGGAATGTGTAGGTTTTACTTCTCTTTAAGATTTTATAGAAGCATTAGATTTGTTAAAAAACCTGAAGTATGAGTCACTTAAACAGAACTTAGATGCTTATGTTACTAGAAACTTGATATAACTTCTGAAAGGATGGATATTCAACTCATTCATCATTTAATGCTCAAAGTTCATTCATCATGAGTACTTTATGTCATTCTTTAAAAAAAAAAAACACCAAACTTTTTCAAAGATTCAAATTACTGCAAGTCGCATTGTGATATGTCCATATGGTACATTTTGCAACTAACAAAAGAAGAAGGAAATAACATCCTAATCTGTTTCATTCATTCATGTGCTCTCTTTATTTCATTCAGGAGGATTTTCAACAGAAAGAGCTCCAGTGATGGTAGAAACTACAGAAATAATGTTGGGAATGCATTATCGGATGCAAATGTTGGAGAAGAGTGAGGAGCCTAAGCAATTCTTCCTTGTTGTGCTTTGCATAACTGAGCCTGTGTTCCTATCAGAATGAGAGGTTTTTCTATAGTAGTTTCTGTAGGAAGAAAAGAATACAGAGGTTTTATTTTTTTGTAGTGGGAGACTCAGGTTAAACTCCCACAGAAAATAATATAACTCTTACAGTGTACAAAGGCAATTTAATGAGGAGCACTGTCCAATAGAATATATTTCAAGATAGACATGTAATTATAAGTTGTCTAATAGTCACATCAAAAAATAAAAAAAAAACAGGTGAAACTTTTATACTATATTTTATTTGATGCAATATATCCCAAATATTATTTCAAAATATAAGCAACATAAAATTGAGATATTTTACAGTCTCCTTCTTTGTACTAAGTCTTCAGAATCCAGCATGTATTGTGCACTTACAGCATACCTTAACTGGCATACTAGTATTAGAAATACTTTATCTCCATTTAGATTTCACTAAACATAGAACAGAAAAAATAGATTCATATCTAAGTTGTTTCAAAAATACTTAAAATTTTCCACTGACTGAAATGAGTATCAGTCATAAAATTTGTCTAAATGAATTAAAATGACATAAAATCAGATATATATTTTTTGAGTGTTCAATAGCCACATGTGGTTGGAGGCAACTTTATTGGACAATAGGGCTCTAAGCCAATGTTAGACATGAGAAATGAAATCTTATTTAATATATACAAGTGAGGTTAGGCTCATGTTATTAATAATAACTTGGCAAACTAATAATTTATATGAAATTGCATAAACACAGCAATTTTTATAGTGATCTTGTCCTCAAGACTGAAAGTTCTATGCTAATACTGAAAGGACCATAAATGCAGTCGTTTGTTCTAGATTTGCTATTTCCAGGCTAACCAGAGTCAGAGCTCATAGTCAGCAACAACAGAAAAATATCTGGGTTTGGTGCAAGACCTGGGTCAGAACCTCAGAGTTCAGGGTCTAGTAAGGGGCGAGGCAGCAGCAACAATGTAATGTATCAAAGGGTTTGCCTTTCAGCCCAGAGGCTGGGTCTTGTTAACCCCTGCTGCCTAATCAGCCTGCTGCCCTGCAGTGTCGGGTCAAGGGAAACATCTGCAGCTGGTAGGCAACCCAATAATCAACTGATTATCTATCTATCTATCTATCTATCTATCTATCTATCTATCATCATCATTATCATCATCATTTATAATCTATCTTGCAAAGAACCATGCTGTGCCTTCTAGACTTCATGTTAGAGGTGACTTATCCAAGATCACCAGAGGAGGTATTTGATATTGTAGCACTACAGGTAAGATTTTGAATGGGCAAGTGGCTCCTGAGTAGCTCAGTTGCTTTAGCTTCTGACTCTTGACTTTGGCTCAGATCATGATCTCACAGTTTGTGAGTTCGAGCCCTGCATCGGGGTCTGCACTGACAGTGTGGAGCCTACTTGGGATTCTCTCTTCTTTTTTCTCTGCCCCACCCCCACTGGTGTTCTCTCTCTCTCTCTCTCTCTCCCTCTTTCCCTCTCAAAATAGATAAACTTAAAAAAAAAGATTTTGAATGGACAAGAAGAGAATATACACACATACATGCTAAAATTTCCAATTTGTTTAGCTAAGAACAAAGCAAGATTGAGGTCAGTATATGTAACAGGAGCTTTTCTCTTGCCCCTTGTTCTATACAGGCAACTGTAGCTGGTGAGCTTTCTTCTAACCTAAGATCTTGTCAGAGTGAGAACGAAGATGGGTTTTTGCCAGCCACTGCTCTTTTTACTGGGGTTTCTAACACTATTTTAGAGGAATTACATCAGTAATGTTGGTACTTCCCATTTAAATGTTTATAAACATGATAATTTTCTAGTTTGAATCAACTGAGGCATCAGCAAGTCCCTGTCCTTGTCAGGGCCCAGGCAGTCCTAGGCACACCCCCATTGCTGGTCTTTCAGTGACCTGGAAAGTTAATCTTTCCATAAACATATTGTCCAACTTTGCTGATGTTGTTTCTTCTGATAGTTTTGTTTTATCCTTTGACCAGAACATAAAATGGAATCTGGGGGAAAGAAGATAGGAAAGCAAATTGATTATTCAAAATATAAATTAAATTCAACTATAAGACAGAAAATTATTTTTCTTGAACACCCGAGTTTGTTGACCTAAGATTATTCACACTTGTTACAAGTTGAACCTGTTCAAAATTTCCAAATATCCTCATGATCATCCAACTCTGCACCATAGACTAATTATAAATGCTGGTCCAAACTGATCTAGAAGCAATGAGTGTTATCCAATGAGGGATTTAGTGTGTAAAGGTAAAGGGGATTCAAAGGTTAGTAAGGCTTTCAATGAAAACTAGTGTGAAAGAGAACTATATGATGTCTTACATTTCCCTATTAAAGGAAATCCTAGATACAGGAGAAGTGGTAAAGCAAGAAAGGGAGAAATACGGAAGGCTATTTTTGAGACTGTTGGCAACTCTGAATTTCTAAAATAGCCAAGTCTCTTCCTGGCCAAGGAGGAGTCCTTCCAGCAACATCAGCTATACTGGCCTGCCCTTCAGTCTGCATACCTATAAGGGGAAGACATCTATTGGGTGTTTTTTCATTCCCAGCAATTACTTTTCAACATGTTCTCCCTCCATTTTATGTAGAATTTGTGAAGCATCCACTGTCACAGGACAGAGTTATTGTAACACCACAGCAGACACCAGAATTTTGGGGTTTTGAAAATCTAGGCTGTTGAGTACAGATATAAAGATCATATAGGACTCAAATTTGGAAGAATATGCATTTCATTCATAAGAATTTGTTTCCACCAACTTAAAGACTAGATACATTTTTCTTTTCCCAAACTAGAGGCAAAGGAAAGAGGAAAGTCTATAGAACCATAAGACAATTCAGGTTTTGTTGAACCTTTGTGAAGAGACATTGTGTCTCTTAGTGTAGAACAAAGTCTTGAGAGATGAGATAGAATAAGATGACAGTGGCTTGGATAGTGTGAAAGCAATGGAGCATGTGGAAAAGGGACAGGTACTAGGTAAATTTTGAAGGTAGACACAACAGAGTTTGTAGAAAGATTGAATGAATGTTGCAGAAAGGGGGTGGGAGTCAAGGATGACTCCAAAGCTTTTGGCTGGAACAATAGGAAGGAATTGTTATTATCAGAGATAAGGAAGTCTGTAGGGAGAAGTGTATATTTTTGGAGAGAGAGAGAGAGAGAGAGAGGGAGAGAGAGAGAGACACTGTGTGTGTGTGTGTGTGTGTGTGTGTGTGTGTGTGTGTTGATCAATGATTTAATTTTAGGCAAGTTAAATATGAAATGGTTAGTAGGTATCCAAAGGGAATAGTGCAGTAGACAGGCAGTGAGGTTGGGATTAGAGATATAAATTTGGGAGTCAATGTCATATAGATAATAGGACTGGATCAGGTTACTAAGAGAGTGAGTAAAGATAGAGAAGAAAGGAAGACCAAGGAATAAATACTGGGGCATTTTAAAATTTTGAGATGTGCAAAAGTAAAGGAGGAGGAAGAATCAGGTAAGAGGAAAACCAGAAATTTCTCTAAATACTCACCTAGTCAACAACCCCACACCATAACACATTTGTGTTCTGGTGAAATCTACTTTACTTGAAAGGAGGCTATTCTTTAGAATAGGAGGAGGAGAGGGGTACCTGGGTGTCTCAGTCAGTTGAGTGCCCAACTTCGGTTCAGGTCATGATCTCATGGTCCATGAATTCGAGCCCCACATCAGGCTCTGTGCTGAATGCTTGCTTGGAGCCTGGAACCTGCTTCAGATTCTGTGTCTCCTTCTCTCTCTGCCCCTCCTCTGCTCATGCTCTGTCTCACTGTGTCTCTCAAAAGTAAATAAATGTAAAAAAATAAAGTATAGGAGGAGGAGGAAAAATGGAAACATATTCATAGTGCCCTTCTTCTTTACTTCACCACTCCCCATGCCTCAGGTTTTCCAGGAAGATACAAGGTTTTGTAAGCAGATTGTATCTTATAATATCCTCAGGTCTAGTTCATCATCTGCTTTGGAAGATCCATCTTTTGGTCTCCTGCCTGCCTTCTCCAGGAGTCATTAGTACAATTTTCTGTGGATTAGTAGAGGGCTTCTTACAATTCAGGTCCAAAACATGAATACCCCACATTTTCCATATTTTGGAAGTGTCTCACTCCACCATTTCCAGAAATTTTTGCAGCTCTTGAACTGTTGTTTTGTCATGAAGCTTTCAAAAATGGATATCCTGTTCATGACGGATTTTCTACTTCTTGAACAAACTTGGTTAAGACAGATAACGTTTATCATTCTTTTTTCCTTTGTACTAATTTCCTGTTGGGGAAATTCTTGAATTCTATATATAAATAGCTCATGTTAAGAGATTATTACCAAGTCTATTGATTTAGCATCTGAATTGAACATTATTTTAAATAGGATAGGTTATTTAGACTATAAATGAGGATTAGAAGGCATGCCATTTTCTAGTATATTGAGGAGGAACGCTTTTATCTGTATAAAAGAGCTTGTGGGCCCAATGGCTCAAGCGGATGTGCACCAGAAGCCTTAAAGGTAATCAAATGGATTCTGAGATGCATGAGATGATGACTTCCAAAGAATGAAATGCCCTTCACTGGCTTCACTGATAAGGCAAAACTAGTAAACATCAAAGGCACTCCCTACCTTGCAGTCCTTTGGGCTTCCTCTATGCTTGATTCTGACCTTTTTGACATTGGAGAAAAGTAAATTTAAGAGCTAGCATTTTACAGAAGGACAGAGCCATTGCTCTCCTTATGCACAACTTTAGTGATGAATATATTCAGAACACAGATAACTGGCTCTGAAAATAAGGAAAATCTTTCCTAGTGTCATTTATTTGTGTATTGTACAGATGTGTGTCTTTAAGTGCATATAGAGGTATTGTCATTCCTTTGAACTCTATAAAGGAATGGATTATATCTTCATGTGCTTTGTACAACACCCAAGCCCAGTATTCTACTTATACTTGGATTAAAATATAACTTAATGATGATACTATGCTTGGATAAATGAACGATATTTGATATTGTACAGAGCAGAATAGGTATTTATTTGTCAGAAACAGAACTTTTCCTGTTTATATTTCTATAAAAGTAAATAATTAGGATGATTTCTGTATCTTTTCTTTGCAGAAACTGGCTTCAGACTTTGTTAAATCTTTAGCTATGTCTTGTGCACTGTGACATAGTCTATGGCACTGGAGTCTGACCATTGTGGTGTTTGCCAAGCAGGCACAAAGGTTAATTGAAAATCTGTAATAGCTACAATACTACACAGCAAAGTCCTCATAGCTATTTTCTTCATTTATAAAGGCTTGAGCCTGTCTTACCATTAATATCAAGAGCACAAATGATTCCTTTGAGTGAGATTTCAGAGCACAGAATCTGCAAAAGGGGAAAGAGTTGATGCATGTGGATTGCTTTCCAGGAGGTATGCAATGCCTTTCATAAGCTTACTTTAAAATGCCTTCCTTACATTTGCCTAAAACATATGAATACGTGCTAATGGGGGGAGTAAGAAATCAATTGTAAAACTAACATGAGGCGTAACTAAGTCATACATATTTGGTTTTTTTTTCCACTCCAAATAACCTACTTTTTAGTTAGGACTTTCAGATGATGCTATAAGATGAATATTCTGATTTTGCATAGGAGAACAAAAGGTTTTATGACAAAAAGAATGAATAAAACTAAACCCAGAGTCCACAGACCTTGAACCTTAATGGTCTCAGGTGATTTTCTCACGTAATACTTAGAGAATTGACCCTGTGGGCTGGGACTGTCAATTGAGACTTGAAAGGCTCTGATTTTGAGATTGTTTGCTTACTGACATTTGATCTTTGCTAAATCACAGAACTGTCTCTGCTCCATTTTCTTGCCAGTAAAAGAAAGATGATCCTTGACACTCACTCAGCTTGTAAGATGTTATTAAAGTACCTTGGTTAACACGGTATCAGGGAGCATTTTTAGCATCTCAAACATCAACACTGTCTAACCAGAAGTCTCTATTACTGTTGTGTGGTTGCTGTTGGCTTTTTCTGCATATAGGAAGAATTCAAGTGGCTTTCGCTTCCTCTTTAGTTCTTTGAAAATCACATAACAATATTGCCTTTGTTTTATGCAGAACAAGTAAAGTGGAATACATAAAGTCAGGCAGAATTGCTACTTGTCCCATTCTATTAATAATGATTTTTTTTACTTCTGCTGAAATTTGAAAAATATTTGCTTCATTTAAAAGATATAGCTAGTTCCTGTCATCAGTTCTACTTTTACAGTCTAACTTCACAACAGAGAGCCTGCCATGTAAATATTTTAAGTGAGAAGTTCCCATCTTAAGCTAACAAGTAATTATCCTTCAGAGTAGAACTACACAAGTAGTCTTAATTAATGAGTATCTTTTAAGTGTCTTTCCCTGTTGCTGTTGACATAAAAGCTAGAAGACTTAAACAGGTGAGATCATTGCTTAGGGGGGAAAGAAAGGAAAAGAAAACACAACACCTCTGAGAACTAATCTCAAGAGTTCTCAAGACAGTCTCTCCATCATTCAGTTCGCCTTGCAATTTAAAACATTGTAATGCCTTTGTGCTATTACTGTCTATTTTGAGTGTTTCCTAAGATTTTCAGTTCTTTGTTCCTGCTTTACTGCTGAGAATTGCTTTCTTCTGTGATACTAAAATTGTTTTTCATTGTGTGTTTCCTTACAACTTCATAACCACAGAATTTGTTCCCCTCAGCAGAAACTAGTTCCTTGTTATTTTCCCATCTTCACTTATTTCCAATATACTAGTCAGCCAGGCAACCAGTAAAAGGAAAGGCCTGTTGGCATCATTATGTGTGAGATTTTCTGTGGGAAAAGGTTTTCTTTTACTCACTTTTTTAAAAATGGTGTCTGAGATGAGGGCATGAGGCAAAAAGCTCAAATTGGATTCTTAAAAATAAAAATATAGGAAAAGACACTAGTTCAAAAACACAGCCTACAATGCCATCTTAGTTCTAAGAACTGAATATAGTTTTCAGGCTGAATTCAAAGGGTTCTTCATTTTGGGGTCAGCCCAGCTTAGAGAACAGAAGGCACCATATGGAACAGAGTCTAAGGCAATTATACCAATAAGAGTTTATAATGAAATGGTTTAGAAATAATAAAACCTAGATTAAGTAGGACCCAGTTAACTGGAACTTTCAATTATCCACATTTTAGTCTGTTTTTATCTTTTAAAAGAATAGCTAAGTAATGAGAAAACAAACTTATTAAGTGAAAAAAATCCCTTCTTTTATTATATTGGAGGAAAATAAGGCCCATGGACTATGGATTAGCACCTATTTTTCTACCTAAATTCAGAGATCCAGGAACCAACTTTTAATAGAGAGTGTTAAGAATAGGCAAATTTCTGACTTGCAGATAATGAAAGACCATTATAAAGTTAGTCTCTTTTTCTGTAGTTTTCACAGACGTGTCTACCATACTACCAAAAAAGGACTAGACTCAGTGTCATGACCTGATCAAAGATCGGTTACCATCTAAGTGTGTGGCCATGGGCAAGTTACCTCCTTCCTATATATCTCAGCATCTTCATGTGCCAGATAAAGAGGTTGGCCCTATTCCTTTCAAGCAATAAGAAGATATTGAATTTGGAAATCACTGATCTTTGAATGATCACCATGAGGCAGTCAGATTCTCAGCCAAGATAACTGATGTTTTCTTTATATATATATATTTATATATATATTTATATATATATTTATATATATATTTATATATATATATTTATATATATATACTTATAAGTATATATATATAAATATATATATATATACTTATAAGTATATATATAGTTGTTTATATATATATACTTATATATATACGTATATATATATACTTATTATATATATATACTAATATATAAGTATATTATATACTTATATATATATATAGTTGTTTATGTATTTGTTTCTTTTGAGAGAAAGAGAGCAGGGTAGGGACAGAGAGAGAAGGAGAGAAAGAATCCCAAGCACCTTTGTGTCAGTGCAGAGCCTGACATGGGGCTTGATCTCACAAACTGTGAGATCATGACCTGAGCTGAAGCCAAGAGATGAATGCTTAACTGACTGAACCACCCAGGTGCCCCAGGAAGCAATATTTTCTGTTCACAATTGTTATAATGTATTCTGTGCTAGGAACATTGCATACCTTATATACAGAGAAAACAATGGCTTAGAGAAGTTAGGTAACTGGTCAATGGTCACATTGTCAGAGTGACAGCATGTGAATTGGGATGAGAACCCTGGGCTGTCTGACTTCAGTACTCATGTTTGTTTGTTTTTTTCCACGACATCAATGGATATATCCCAAAGGCTCTGTTGGAAATGGGATTTTGAAATGGGAAATACTGATCCTATTTATTATAAACTGAAGACAGACTGGAAATACCTATTAAATCCTATGAATTTGATTTGAAGACTAGAAATTGCAGGAAATAGGGAAATGAGTTCAATATGATTCAAAGACATAATATAATGTGACAAGTTTAAAATAAATGTTTACCTAATTTCAAATAAACATTTATAGAGTTTGGGCATCCAAATAGGTATTGCCTTTGATGTATTAGGATTACTTGCTTCATTTTTGATTGGAATAATGTTACAGACAATTGTGTCTAACGACAACAACACATTTTTTTTAAAGTATCAGCCTTTAAAGTCTCATCTTTTGAAGATGGATTTTATTTTAGAATTGGTAAATAACCTCTTAAGAGAAAAAACTATTTATCTTCTTTATTTTATATCTAACAGTGCCTATCCTAGTATTTTTTCCTTAACGGATAGTCAGTAAATAGTGTTTTTTCAAAAGGGACACCTGGGTGGCTCAGTCAGTTGAACATCCAACTTTGTCTCTGGTCATGATGTCATGTTTGTGGGCTTGAGCCCCACGTCTGGCTCCATGCTGACAGCTCAGAGCCTGGAGCCTGCTTTGGATTCTGTGTCTCCCTCTACTTCTGTCCTTCCCTCGCTGTGCCCTCTCTCTCTCTCTCTTAAAATAAATAAACATTAAAAAATTAAAAACAAATAATAATGTTTTAAAATTTGATTTATTATTTTTACCAGACTGAAGTGTGAGAATATTGTGAAATTCTTAATTTTAACAGGTATGTTAGTCAGGGTTCTCCAGAGAAACAGAAGCAGTATTATATGTATATTTAATTATTATTTATAACATATTGGCTTTTGTGATTATGATATGATGATAATAATCTTCTGCCCATACACTGAAGACCCAGTCTGGCTCTAAAGGTTTGAAAACTGGGGGCACCAAGGACAGGAGAAAGTGGATGTCCCAGCTCAACATTCAGGCAGAGAATGAATCCAACCTTCCTCTGCCTCTTTGTTCTACTTGAATCCTCAGTAGATTAGATGATGCCCACCCACATTGGAGAGGGATATCTGATTTACTTAGTTCACTAATTCAGATGGTAGTCTCTTCTGGGAACACCCTCATAGGTATAACCAGAAACAATGTGTAGCCCATTATTTGGGCACCTCTTGGCTCAGACAAGCTGACACAAACATTAGCCATCACAATAAGTTTATAGAGTAGATCAAAAGGAGTTGTTTAGGATAACACTTTTTGCTTGTTTTTTTTTTTTTTTTTTGATGGAATCCAAGAATACTCCTAAACCTTTGTTAGAAACTACTAAAGTTGAAATATGTTGTAACATCCAGCATTTCTATTGGGATCCATAGAGGCAGATCTCAGAGGCAAGAGGAAATTTTTGCCTCATAAGAAGTTGTTTTCATTTTTATTAGAAGTATTCAAGTAATACTTTTTACTGTTTATAGTGTTTCGGTCATAGGTACAGAGTGACCCTTTGCATTTTTTGTGCGGTGGCTTAGATGAATTCTGTGCAATATCAAATTAAGATCTAAGATGCCTATTTAATGTTAGTACTACCTGAGGACGACTTACTTGCTTACTTACTTACTGAGGAGAACTGCACTTGTGGGTTCTATGCCTGACGTCAGACAGGCAGTGACTCTGTGTGTCTGTGCTAGAAAGCATTTTCCAGAAACAACCTCATGTAAGGCATAGGCTACTCCAACACTTTACCTGGGCATGTGAGACAAAGCACTTTCCTTGATTTTATTTGATAATAGTCACTTCCCCTTCATTTTCTTCTGCGCAGAATAAACCAAAGTGAATATTCTTCATCATGGTGTTTTAAACATTTCAAATCATTTGTTGTAGGCCTGAAGGATTTTAAGCAAAGGTACAACATACACAAATCTCTATAATCCTAGAAAGACAAGAAGAGCTTTCAGAGATAGGGGACACTAAGTTCTTTGCCAGTAAATGAGAATCAAACAGTTATGTTGTCCCACGCAATGAGATACCATGCCCATTTTGCTACTGGAAGAGTCCAAGCTTGGGCGTAAAAGTTCCCATTAAGGCTGATTTTTCAGAAACGGAGTTGGAAGAGCCAGAATTGCTGTTGCAGATAGGCAGATTCCAGGTTTTATTTCTCCAGCCTGTGAATCAGCACATCCTATTATGTTTTAAGGAATCACATTTTGCTGCTCCTGCAGTCTTGTAGCATTTCTGATTAAAAGTGCCTGCTCTTCTGAACAGGTTTTGTAAGGTTTCAAAAGATACTTTTGTGTTTATTTCCCTCTATTTGTGTTTTTAGTACCTTTTTTTTTTTGGATATTGCCTTTAGCAAAGTAGGAATATGGAATGTTTAGATATAGTGCTGTTAAAGTGCGTATAGCAGTAGTATCTGGTTACTTACATAAATAGATGTGAAACGTCTGTGTGAATAGAGGAAGTTTCAGCTGGACCAATGGTTTTCTGAGAGCAACCTTTGGAATGAAGTATATAGGCCCTCTTGAAAGATTTAAGATAGATTTTAAAATAAGTTGGATATATTTGAGTTTACTTCTGTGGACAATAGACCTAGAGGGATTGAGACAATGGGAATTAGAAGTAGAGAAAGGAGAGTTTGAAATGGCCAGAGTGGAACTGAAAAGGGTACATTGTGAAGAGACTCAGACATTGACCAGTGCATTAGGACCTCTGGAGACTTAGGTCTGGTCCTCAGTCATGGCATCTCTGGTCTCAGATGCCACAATAGAACACAGGGAGATGAAGCAACATTCCCCATATCCTGTGACTAGGAGATGATGAGCCTGGCATTCAAAAGCAAGAGATCTATTACAATCTTACATTCACTATTGAAAATGCCTGTGGGATAGGTGCCCTGCGTTATATCATCTCTATTTTAGATATCAAATTCCTCCGTGATACCACTTTTATTTGGGCCCCTTGCTGCCACAAACACAAATTTCATTAGCTATTTGTGTTGGAAATTGTGTCTTAATCTTGAACAGAGTGCATATTTTGTCATCGTGTTTTGCCTTCTATCCTACCTGCACCATGGGATGATGGCTCACTGATGATGGTTGTACCTGTGACTCAGATTCCTCCAAACCCTTTCCAAGAGCAATTAACTTGGGACCTTCCTTTTAAGTCCAAACCCCTGGATTTCTTATCTCTTTTGTCCCGTTGCCTCCTCAGTCCCAGCTCTGACAAGAAGAAAATATTACCAAAGGTAGCTGTGGGAGCAAGAATTTGAATACCTTAAAGAGAAGGAAATAATCTTATTTTCAGGCGGAGGGGAGTAAATTGATGTTGGGGACTGGCACTATTTCCATGAGAGATGATTTTCATTTGTTTAACGGTCTTCATGTGTGGGAGTGTTATTCAGTTTACCTTACAATACCCCTGAGTGCTCTGTCGCCTTCTTAATCTATTTGTTTGATTATGTCGACTTGGCAGGAAAAGGTATTTGAACACGTTAATGTTCAAATATTCTTGTTTGAAAAATAAGCCAGGAGAACAAACTATACCCCACTTGTGTTACTACATTTGCAAATCTCCTTATTTTGAAAGTCACTATATGTTCTTCACCAGTGCTCCTTGATCTCATGCAGTCCGAGTTTTTATGAGAGTATAAAGGTTACTGTATGTTAGATTCAAGAGAATGTAATACTATTTATTTGTTTCACCAATTCACGGTCATGAAATGGAAAATATTAAAAGAAAATTGCTGGTCAACAATGAAGAAGTAGATTGTCAGAATAATTCTCCTGCAGATAACAGTTACAAATTTTGAACAAAATGAACACACATACAATTCTTTAAAGGCATGGAAAGCAACCATAAGCAGGCAGAAACTGAATAGGCTTTAGTCATAAAGTGTATGTACTTTGAAAGAGGTCCATATTTATGAGACTACTTATTCTCAAGCATCCTACCAAAAACACCAAACAAACAAAAAAATCAACAATAAAAAAACATACTCTAACTTATAAATGAACTTAGTAACTTCTCAGTATATAAGATAAAAAAATGAATTATATTTATACATCCTAACTTCAAATAATTTTAAAATTAAATTTTATAAATTTCTTTAATATGCATTCAAGAAACATGAAACATTTTAGGAATAAATGTTACAAAATATATGCACGACCTCTACACTGAAAACTATAAAACTTTGCTGAGTGAAACTAAAGACACTTTCCAAATAGATGAAAAGGCTTAACATACTCATGGAATCAAAGACTAATAGATTCAGTGTAACCTCTATCAAAATGTCATCACAATTTTTTTTATAGAAATGAATAAGCTGATGTAAAAATGTACGTGAAAAGAATGGACAATAATAAAAAAAAATTATGAAAAAGAACAAAGTTGGAAAACTCAAAATCCCTAATATTAACTCTTATTATAAGCTATTGTAATTAATGAAGGCAATGGTGGTATTGGAATAAAGATAGATAAGTAGACCATTGTAACAGAACAGAAAGAGGCCCATAATTATATGGTTAATGATTTCAACAAAAGTACCAATACAGTTCAGTGGCGAAGGGAAAGTATTTCTGCCAATGGAGCCAGAATAACTGGATAATGTATAAAAACAAAGGAACCCAGGATTTCTGCCTCACAACCCACATAATAATTTATTCTGATTGGAACAGGACTTAAATGTAAAGATACTTAACAACATTAAGTGACAGAGATACAAATTAATCCAGTATGAGGTATCATTTCATGCCCATTAGACTGTTTAAAAGAATAAAAAAAAG
Organism: Prionailurus bengalensis; assembly: GCF_016509475.1. Taxonomy (NCBI): domain Eukaryota; kingdom Metazoa; phylum Chordata; class Mammalia; order Carnivora; family Felidae; genus Prionailurus; species Prionailurus bengalensis. Next base: position 107,886,402 of record NC_057349.1, read on the forward strand.
ACCAATAATTGAAAATATTGGCAAGGGTATAAAAGCAACTTGCACACTCATATGTTGCTAGAAGGAGTGTGAAATAGTACAATCACTTTGGAAAACAGCTGTTAAACATATGACCAGCAATTCTAATCCTAGAAATGAAATTGTATGTCCACAAAAAGAATTGTGCAAAAGTATTTCGAACAGCTTTGTTTATAATAGCCTATTAGCCACAACCCAGATGTCCATTTAGTATGAATAAACAACTCGTCAAGTATAATGGAATACCACTCAGCCATAAAAAAAAATAAACTATTATACATGCAACAGTATCTTAAAAACAGGTCAAGTGGAAAAGACAATATGATATGAAAAGGTACATATGGCATAATTCCATTCATATGAAGTTCAAGATGCAGTGATAGATATTAGAACAGTTACAGAGGTGGGGATCGACAGAAGGGAGCACATGTGAATTTTGTAATTTTTTTTTTCAACGTTTATTTATTTTTGGGACAGAGAGAGACAGATCATGAACGGGGGAGGGGCAGAGAGAGAGGGAGACACAGAATCGGAAACAGGCTCCAGGCTCCAAGCCATCAGCCCAGAGCCTGACGCGGGGCTCGAACTCCCGGACCGCGAGATCGTGACCTGGCTGAAGTCGGACGCTTAACCGACTGCGCCACCCAGGCGCCCCTAAATTTTATGAGGTGATAGAAATGCTTTATACTCCTGATTTGGACAGTGGTTACACAGTTGTATACATTTATTGAAACCAATTTTCTATCTATATGTTTCTAGAGCTAGTCTAGACTAACATTTGATTATTTGTCTCTCTAACCCTCATTTTTATCTATAGGCTTGTCTCCTGTTTAGAAATCACACTTAGCACTGTGTGAAGGGCTTTAAATGCATTGTGTAGTTTAATCATCATGACTTCATGAAGTAGGCGCCATGGGAGCTTGCCCATTGGACTATCTGTCCACACCTGTTACCTGACTGGGCCTCTGTCATCTAATGCTATTTCTTGCTCTAGCTTTACTTCATTCACTGCCACTCTAAAATCTAGTGAGAGCCAATCAGACGAAATCTGTTTACCTTATTGGTTCAATACCAACTAATGCCAAACTCCTTATTTAAATACTAACTAATGCCAAACTCCTTATTCAATCAAGTGCTGACTTGCTCCTGTCCAAATGATTTCATCTTCCTGGCTCTATTCTATTTTTAATGAGGAAGAAATACTTCCTTGCATCGCTGAATGCATGTTGAGGAACATGGAAACAATGGTTTTCAATGGTGGGATGAAAATCATGTGAATATCGATGGAAATATTAAATATATACTTGTTTATTAATAATAATGATTTAGTTCATTCACTTAAACCCCAAATATCACCAAATTTATTTAATCTAAATGTTTAGTAAAAATAAAAGACTGTATTTAGTGCTATATTTGTAGAAAAATACAAAATGACTACATGTTTACAAAATGGACTGCAGATTGATGGGATGATTTCTCTGTAAGCCAAATCCTATGAAATCATTAAGGAAAAGGGAGAAACTCTTGGTAAAGATTACAGCCGAGCAGCAGGGTAGAAGCAGGGTAGTCAGCTCCCCAGTAATGCCTTCAGTTATATAGAGGAAACTAGCAATTTTCCATCCTCAGTGAGGGGAGAAACAGGCAAGTGGTATTACATTCTCCTGTGTCTAATCAGGAAACAAAAATAGGAAAACATGTATTTTCATCAGGGAAGCTGTTGGGTGGTGTGTTTGGTGAAGGGCAGATTGTGACTTTCAAAGGAGGGAAATTTACAAATGTAGTAACACAAAGGTAGTGACAGATGCAGAACTGAAAAACCACAGGGTAGAGGAAGGCTTTTTAGCTGTTGCTTATTAAAATACTGTGTGGGAAGTGAGAAACTTTCATTCTGCACCAACACATTCATCTAAGGGTATTTGTCTTTGTGATGTGAAAGAAACAAAGTCCTATGACTCTTAAACTTTTCTACCAAAGTGCCGTAATAGTGGATGAAGTCATATGTTAACCCAGGAATTGGAGGTGAGAAAATTGGAGAGAGGAGGCTTGGCAGAGGAAGAGAGTATGGTTTAAAATGGTCCTCTGCAAGTGGGAAATTTTGTTGAAATCTTGTTTTATCTGCTTAAAATTATGTAAATAGCACCCACATTCATTCAAAGAGTTTTATGATACTTTCAGTTGTTCTCAATTAAAGTTAATTTGCCATGTTTATCATGTGAAATTATTTTGGGTGACCTAGTTTGGGAAACTGGATGAATACATTACCAATGGTCTTGATTTTCTTGTTAAGCTTTCCTATCTTTTCACAGGACAGTAAGCAGTCTCTGCTGTTCTTCTTTCTGCTATTCCCCTGGGGGCAGCCAGCTCTGCACAGGTGATGGTGGAGGGTTGTGTAAAGGAGGTTGGGAGGGCAGACAAGCAACAGAGAATGAGTATATACCCACCCCCAGTTTTGGGTCCCTGACATCTGTGGTTTCCTTCACCATGTAACAACATTGGCAAATGGGTCATTTGAGAAAGCATGGAAATATAACTGGGATTTATTGTTTGTTGCTGATGCCAACCAAAGTAATTGGAAGGACCTAGAGATCAGTAGTCTCAGAATGTTGTCTAACAACAGCTCAAGGTAATCTTACATAAAATGCTCTATTCTTCTTGTTCATGACATTGGTCTTTGTCTAAGACACAGATTTTTCCAAAATTTCCTCCTAGATGGTTCTTAAGAACACCACCCATAATTATACTTCATTTGCATCTATATTTTATTGTTTTAATATGGGTATCATAGAAGTGGGTGCTATAGCAGGAAAACCAGCAATGACATGTGCACCGAGCAGCTTAGCCTCAGCCTTTATCTGTACCAGATCCTGTTCTCATTGTTCTCTTTCCTTCCCTTAGTCAGTGATTTAAAAAATGTGAATCATTTTACCCTTCTCTCCATTTCCTCTTTGTTTGGTCTTAATCCCTCCTTAAGGCCTTTCTAGAGATTTTCTCTCTCTTTCTGTCTTCACTCCACTTCAACGTCCACATAATTTCCAAAATTTTCACTGAATTTACTAATTTAACTTCTATTTCTATAATCTGATCTTGACGCTTTCTCCTTCTTGCTCTAATATACACACACACACACACACACACACACACACACACATATATATATATAACATATATATTATAATATATATATTTCTCCTCTGATTAATATTTTCACACAGCAGTCTTGCATGGGTTATGGTGAGTAGCAACAATGATGATACCCTGTATTTGTAGAGGGTACTTCCATGGATGATGATGACAGCCAATATATATTAGGTGTTTTCTATATGCCAGACGCTCATTACATGGGTTTATTTAATGGTCATAACTCTTTGAATTTGCAGCAATTATTATCACATCATTCAGATGAGAAAACTGAAACACAAAAGAGGTTATCAGTTTGCATAGAGTCCCAGTTCTCATAGCAGTTAAGTGTAGAACTGAGATTTGAACCCAAGTCACTTTGATTCAATATATTGTGCTACATACTGCCATCAATACTAATTCTTAAGAGTATTATGATGGTGCCCACCAATCTCTTCTAGAAGCCTTTGCTAGAATAGTCAACACTATATCCTGAAATTTAAGTAAACTTTAACTTTCCTCTAGATTTCTCAGTATAGTGAACTAACACTTTAAAAGTTACATATCACCATTAGGAAACTTATTTATGTAAGTAGCGGATAGATAATTAGTTCACTGTTGACTTGAGTCTTCAAGCAAGACTTGTGTTCAGAGATTAATGATGCTGTTGAGCATGCTGTCACAGAATCATTGATTTTTAAGCCTGAAGGGGATCTTAGATAATAATAATGGTAATAATAATAAAAATTAAAAAAAATAATAACACCAACAAGTACAAGGCACACTAAGCTTTCTATATTTTAGGTCTTTTAGTAATATCATTATATACATTATTAAATTCTTAGCAAGGGGTGCCCGGATGGCTCAGTCGGTTAAGCATCGGACTCTTTATTTTGGCTTGGCTCATGATCTCACAATTGGTGAGATTGAGTCCTCTGTCAGGCTTTGCTCTGATGGCGTGAAGCATGCTTGGGATTCTCTCTCCCTCTCTCTTGCTGCCCCTTCCCCGCTCGGGTGTTCTCTCTCTAAAATAAATAAACTTAAAAAATTCTTAGGAAAACATTATCAGGTAGGCTATAATTTTGTACTATGATCATTTTGTAACAGAGAAAAAAAAGCTTGTTATAGTTTGATGACTTGCCCAGGTGGTAAATTGGCAAAGTTAAAATTCAAATACTGCAGAGTTTGTGTTCCTAAACATGTTATTTATTCATGTTTATTATACCTACAGATTTTTACAAATGGTGAAGTTCATGTTTAGAGAAGTTACTTGGCTTTCCCAGACCCTACAGCTAGTCAGTGGTAGAGTTGAGGCTTTTAGATAAGACTTCTCCCCATTACTGGCCACGTTTTCTTTCATGTAACCTTCATTTTTATACAGAGTTTCAACTGTTATCTTTCTTTTCATCATTCATTCCTTCATTCAATGCAAAACCCAGGGTCAGGCTTACTCAGTGCACAAAGTACAATGGAGAATACAAAGGTGAATATGTCTTCTAAGATCTTGTAAGCCAATGAGGGTAGGAAAAAAATACATAAGCAACTGATGGTGTTTCAAAGCCGAAAGAATGATATGTTAAAAGTACAAGGAAAGTGTTATGGTAGTTCAGAGTAAGACACAGTCTTAAGGTGGACCTGGGAAGAATACTTAGAGAATGTAGAACTTGAAATGAGCCTTGAAAGAAGGGTAGGGGGTTTGAAGACAGCGTATTCCATCTACGTAACTAGATATGAGAGCCAGGTAGGTGCTATGATGGGCAGTCCAAAGACCAGTCTCTCATCACAACAAAGTGAAATGTTACCTGAAGAGGAAAGTCCCATTCAATGTGAAATGAAAGTGAACAGTGAAGTGTTAAAATGCTGTAGGAGGTCAGATGTAGAGAAATATCTGAGAGCTAGAGTAGACAGGGAAGGTGTCCAGAAAGAACAGAGCCTGAATGAGAACTTGAAAGATGGGCAGGGCTTTTAGGGAAGAGGAAAGGCAGTGCAGGCAAGGGGAGGGTTCAAGGTACAGTGAAGTGGGAGTGCACAAGGGTGTTCATGGCATCGTGAGGGGTACATTGTAGTGTGTGTGTGTGTGTGTGTGTGTGTGTGTGTGTGTCCATGTGGTGGTTAAAGAATAATTGCAGCAGACAAGAGAAGTTGGGCAAGTGATGCCATTAAGCAGTGTGATGACATGTGCCAGTCAGAAGTGAGGGACCCAGTGCAGTGTCCTGTAGGCTACTGAATAATGACAGGCCCTGGAGAAGGTTGTTATATACCCTGGGTGATTGCAGCTCATGCATCAGTCATGTGAATGCCTCTGGCTGAGAGTAATCTTGTTAGCAGCTTCATCTTTAAATATGAAGAACAAAAATAGTCCATGGCAGTACAAATTGTTTATATTTAAAGACTTTCTTCTTTTTATAAGGAAACAACAATGTTCCATTATGTGCAAAATCTAAACAAATGCTGAAGAGGTCTGCATTGGCTTACATTGTTTTTTCATAATTATTCATTAGAGGGATCTCTAATGTACTTGCATGAAAACTTAAATCAGTTGCTAGCGATGAAGAAATCTGAATTCTGGCATATGAAAACAGTTGAGTAGGAGAGGCAGCAGAGAGATGAAATGGACTTAGATGAGGAATCTGTTATGAGGATTGTGGAGAGCTGATAGTCTCTATTTGCCATGCTTTGGGGATCTGCTGCCACATTCACGTTGAGGCCATGCTCCCCATGAGCTCCTTCCAGCTGATGCGTGAGTATGGGGAGGTGATAGGGCTGGCGATTTCTGTCCAATGTCAGGCTCCTCTGGGATTATCTTTGCACTGAAGTGCCCTGATGGGCTGGTCAAGACTTTCTCAAAGCTGCACTGTCATCTGAAACTCTTTATAAGGAAACCTCCCTTCTTCCCCCTTTCCTTTTTCAGATTTGTATCTTGGTCTGAAGGCTTTTCCCGACTACTCTTGCTTTCTCTCTCTCTCTAGTAAATCTCTTGCCCTTGAATTCTCTCTTGGTGTCTTTGTCTGGAGGATGCAAACTTGTAAGTACCTTTATGGTGATCTAGATCTAATAACTGAAGCTATAGTCTAGAAAAGGGTTCAGCAAGCTTTTTCCATGAAGGATTAAATAGTAAATATTTTTGAGTTGGTGTTCCAGATATGGTGTATGTTGCATTATTCTTTGTGTGTTTTTTATTTTTTCTTACAACCTTTAAAAGCAGAAAACCATTTTTAACTTGCCGATTATAAAAAACTGGCCCTTACTCAATGATACAGATCTAGTTTGGGAGGTATTTGTTTATTTGCTGCATGTTTCCATTTTATTATCTGGAAGAAGGGGCTGATTTTTGCCCTCTAATAAGATCACGGGAATGTTTGTTAGCTTTACTAGTTATGGTGAGTATTTTCAAAATGGCTTTGAGGTCTGAAGAAGGAGCAGACTGAGATGAGGTAGCAATTCACGAAGTGGAGGTGAATGACAATGAATACATGTGAGTCCGAGGCAGGAAGATTTTGGTGAAGAGAGAATTATAAGAACAATAACAGCGAAAGCATCAGAAGGCCTCTCTTCCTAAACTTCTGTAAGTCAGCTGTGCACGAGAACTTTGAAAAAGAGGAATGGAAGGAAAGCTAGAGAATAAGAGCAGGTGAAGAAGGAAAGAAGGGAAGACATTGACAGGAAGGCCAAGAAGAGGGAAGGAAACCACAGATCATTATGTGGTATCTATTTTTTATTCCACAAAATAAAATAGTTGAGAAAACACAAAATGAAAAAGGGAAGAAAACATAGAAAGCCCATGAGAGTAGAATTGATGACTGAAATTTGGTTGAAATAAGTAGTCCAGATTATGTTTTACAGAGTATAAAGGTAACTTCCCAGGAAGAGAGAAATGTGTAAGGAAACCCTGATTAGGATCAATTATGATGAACTATATTCTTATGAGTTCAAATTTCTAGAGTTTGATGTGAATGTTAGCTTGCAAAGAAGTGATGTCTGTAGGAGGAGTTTAATGTTTGCTGTAGAAGTTAAAGGGATTTAGATCACTTAATAGAACAATTGTACAAGTTCTGTTCATTCCCTCTAGGAAAATCTGTGATTCAGGATGTAGGAATCTTTGTTCTGTATTAAATATTCTGGTGTGGTTTTAGATTAGAAAATATAAATATTAAATTGAACTAACATGAGGGTCTGGGGCAGATATGTGTTATGTTTCATCATATCATTCCCATTTTCTGGGGACACCTGGAAGTTAGGTTGGGGTAATACTAGTGAGTTTTCATCAGTGAGATGAGGGTAGAAATGATATAAGCCTCTTTCAATCCTGGACCTTAAAACGTTTTCCTTGACCCTCACTCAGCTTTCTCTCTTGCTGCAGGGAACTTGGAGGCCAAATTTAGAGTTGAAAATAGCTACACTTTGAAAGAGGACAGCAAAATTTCTGCCATGCTACATCTGAGTAAGAAATGAACTGTAGTTAGTTGAGCTAACCCAATGGTATTTGGTGCTTTATTTGGTATTTTAATGGAGTGCAGCCCATATTGACCAGTAGAGGTACCGAGCCACAGTCAGTGACTTGCTACATGTAGGCTCAGATAAACATCTGCCTGTTAAGTTTGGCTAACCAATGTCATTAAAGAGGGGCATACAGAAATGCCTTCTGTAGAAAAGCAGATTAAAAGGAAAGCAGATGTTGCTGGAATAATTTCAAGGGTACGGAATTTTAAAAAAAAGAAAAAAAAAGCTCAATGAATAACACCTGTCCAGATGAATTAGAGCAAGCCTTTGAGGGCTACAGGGAAAGGGGGAAAGTCAGACATGATATGTACTCTTTGGAGATATTATTACTGAGGCAGAATGTAATGATGATTGCTGGTGGTGTTAGTTTTGGTTTGGGGGGTACTATAAAATTCTGCTTTCTAATGTTTAAAAACTACTGAAAAGGGAAAGTTCTTTTGAAGAGAAATTGTTGAAAATAGTAGGTTATGTGTTAAAGTATAGATATCTGTGCATTACAGGCCTGATGTGGTAATTTACCTGAAATATAGCACTGCTCCTTTCAGACCCCTGTTTAAAACAGCTATGATTCCCTCTGTCCTCCCTTGAGCACCATTTATGCTTGTCATACTGAATTATTTGCGCTTTCCCAAATGAATCTTCCATTCTCTCAGTTTAATGGCTTTACTTATCGTGGGTTCTTCTGATGGACATGCTCTTCTTTGCCACTTCTGCCTGCTGAAATCCTAGTTCTTTGTCAAAGCCTAGATCGGATGCTGTCTTCCAAGTAAAGGATTTCCTGCTAATATTAGTTTATCATTTTTTCCTTTGGTTCTTTCATGGAACCTAATAACTTTCTGGTAACACCTTCTTTCTACTTGTATTATAGTTATCTGTATTCATGTCTTTTCTTCACAAGTATTTTGTAAACTACTTGAGGTTATATATATATATATATATATATATATATATATATATATATTTGTATACCTCTTAGTACAAATCATACTTTCTGGTCTGAGGATGTGATAAATAAGTAAATGTTTGATTAAATTGAAGACAATTGAAACAAAAAGAAAAAAACTAATTCTCTTTGGTATTACTGGATAGAATAATATATTATAAGTGATAATTAAATTAGCCAAATATTGTTACAAGAAATGAGAAAGTGAGATGAAGGGAAATACTGGTAACCAAAAAGTCTCAGTAAATACAAAGTATATAAATAACAAACTATCAAAGTATTATGCTGGGACAGTTAGTTTGCTATTGTAAAAAAGAAAAAGAAAGAAAAAAAGAAAGAAAGGAAGGAAGAAAGAAAAATAGTAAAAATTGGTTTAGAGCCTTACCTTATCCTCTATCAAAATAAATACTAGATAGAGCTAAACATAATAAAAAATCAAGCCATAAAACACTAGAAGAGATTAATATAGAGCTTATATAACTTCGATGGACAATAGGACTACAATAGTATGTGAACTGGAAATTGATAAAAGAAAAAAATAAAATTTTCAACCTCATTAGAGGTTAAAGAAATGCAAATTAAAAGAATGATGAGAAATAATTTTTGGCCTATCAGATAATATTAAAGACTAAACAACTGATAATACTGAATGTTAAGTAGGTTAGTGAGTCATGCATTTATACTTATGGGAATGGAAAGTTTCTAGGAGGCAATTTAATAATATGCACCAAAAGACTAAAATATTTATAACTATTGACTCATTAATTCCATTGCTAGGAGTCAATTCAAAAGAAAAAGTGTATAATGTAGACAGTTTTACATGTGGTGATGTTTGCAGAAGTTATTAAAAATGGTAAAAATTAGAAACAATTTAGGTATCTAGCATGAGAGGAATAGTTCAATAAATTATATGTAGTGGAAAAAATATGGAGCCACCAAATATTTTCATAAAGAATCTTACATCATGTGAGGAATTGCTTATGATACGGTGTTGAGCAAAAACATAGGCTATATACTTTTGTAAGATTTCATAGAAAAATTTGTCAAACTGTTTGTTGTGCTACCTCCTTGTGTTGGCATTATAAATGTTGCTTTCTTTGTCATTTTCAGATTTTCTACAATAATTGTGCAAAGAGTTTTAAAGAGAAAATTTTAAGCAAATTGCACAAACTTTAAAAAGGCCAATAACTTGAATGAAATGATCTGTATGAACAAAATAAAAGTTCATGAATTTGAAATTCAGAGTATTTTCAAAGGTCCATAAGACGTTATCACATTTAGAAGCACATTCTATTTGGGTAGATTGTGGGAAGTTTAGGGGACCACTTACTAAAGTATACAAGGTGCTTAATGAAACTAGCAAGAGATACCTTAATATCCCAGGGTAAGGAAAATGAGGAGCTGTTTCTACCCCTAGAACTGAAGGGCCAAGTGGCATATGGAAAAGGATAGCCGTATGGGAAAGATTCCCTGGTAGCATCAACCAGTACACAGAGTTCAGAAGATGGAGCAGGAATAATGACTTCCATTTCACTTCCCTCCTGTTCTCCAGGCTCCTGCTAATGTTTCTCTTTGGGTGACCCCCAACGAAGCCAGAGGGCAAGGGAGCCTGTTGATGAAGATCAGCTTCCTCTTGCACAGAGCAGGGTGGAGGGAAGAGAGAGTGGACCTGGAAGGTTAGTGAGACGTGCACAGATACTGTCAGGAGAAAGAAGAGCTCGTCATAGTGGATTTCATAAGACATTCTTTATACAACAAACTGTTGTTCAAAGTCGATAAGAATTGGGGAGCTGATTGATACAAAATTTTCCAAATGAAGGGCAATCAAGGTTTGGACATGCCACGTATAGGAAAAAAGAGTTTTGGGTACAGCTAGTATTGTGGGAGAAATAAAATAGGCTGTAGTAACAAATAAACAATTTATGGAGTTTCATTAAAATAAAAGCTGAACAACAATCAATTTAGGGATAAAAAATCCCTGGAAGAGCAAAAATGCTCTCATTTGCAAGTAAATGTGGATGCAGGTCAGGGAAAGACTAAGAAGTCTAGGACAATTTATACTAAAGAGAATATAGGAACTGGTGAAGAGAAAATAATGATAATTTGAAAAATAGGAGTGTAGGGGGGGTTACATACATTGCATACATTTTGGCATATTTAATTAAAAGTATAAAAGTGAAATTTTGGAAGGTACGATTGGAAGTTAAAAATTTGAAATTACAATTGTGATTTTGTTATTTGTGATTATTTAAAGCTAAATTTAATAATTTTTCCATTTTTTGTCTGCTTTATTGAGTGTTAGATTTTCAATGATGTTTAATTCATTTGAAACACATTTTTGTGAATTACTTAGGAATGAGGTCATGTTATAAAAAGCAGAATATGGTAGCTTGCCAAAGTTTTTGGATAATTGTTTTAAGTGGTAGTATTACCCTTGGAAAATAAAATGTGGCTGTTTTGGAAAGATAGCATTTCCTCCAAAGGTTAAAAATATATTGACAGCCCCTGAGATTCAACAGGAATTCATCTTTAAGATAAAACCCACATAAAAATTTTAGATATTGCCTGATGGCAGGGAGATAAATGGTTGTCAGAAAATGGAAAAGACTCATTTTCTAAGTCTGAGTGGCAATTTTCCTATAAGTCTGTCACATGGATAAAGTACTTGCCTTTCAAAAGCAGACTGGCTGAAGGGAAAGCAGGAATGGCCAAGATTAATGAGATAAACCAAAATAATATTTATTTTCTGAGACACTCTATTAACATCTCAGAGTAGGTCTGCCAGAACCTTTCTCCCAATATCATTATGCGGATGACATAGTTAAGACATTTATTAAGTTAATAGAAGTGGAAAATAGAGACTCCCAGGAGAAACATCTTTGGCAAAAATGAAGGAATCTGTTATAACTCCATTATGTCTGTTGCTCTTCTTTTGCCTGATCTTATCATGTGTGTGTTTGAAATTTGTTCACTATTCTTGCCTTTTATTTAGCGCTGGGTGAAGGAAACTTGGAATGTATACAGTGCCATGTTTAGCTTTTAAGAATAAAGATAACCTATGGTTTTGCTGAAGAGAAATTTGAGCAGGAAAATGATTGCTTATATCAGAGAGAGAGAGAAAGAGGGAGAAAGAGAGAGGGAGGGAAGGAGAGGGAGAAAGAAAGAGAGAGAGGGAGGGAGAGGGAGAGAGATTGAAAGGGTGATACAGAGACAGAGAAAGAGAAAGAGAGACACAGAAAGGAGTTGTTAGTATAAACTGTGACCCAAAATTTAAAAAATACTTTTAATCAGCCAGGCACAATGTGTGTTCTCCTGTTTTATCCTTTTTACTTGCTTGTGTATTGAAGAGCATTTCCAAGCCTGACTGAATGTCTTCGTACATTCTGGACAGAAATGTTTATGGGAGATAGTGCTGCCAGATATATGGGGGATATATGTGTTAATAGACAGTAAAATACAATTTTGGGTAATTTCCTTCTCATTTGCCCCAAATGCTAGCCCACTGGTGTTAGTATAAGATAATGTGGGGACGGTCTTGAAGTTTTATATGTTATTTCCCTGCCAACAAAGTTATTACACCATGAAAGTACCCAACGCATTTAAAGATATCTTATGCAAAATACAATAGCAAAATGACCCACAGCCTGTGCGTGCATCTGACTTTGTCTTTCTTTTGGTTGCTTCAGTGCAATATTCAGATCTGCATAAGTCTGAGAGATTCTTAGGGACTCAGTAATCCCAGTCTAGAGATAAAGTGTTCCTGGGAAAGTATTTATCTTTCCAGCTTTCTGCAATACACATTTACATGTGTACATTTTCTGTTATAGTGAACTTTTCATCTGCATTCCATGTATGATATGCTAATATCTAGCAATGACCTGATCCTTTCTGATGGCCGTGTAGCATTCTGCTGTATAGATGTACTCTGTTTTAAAAATTCTTTATTGGACAACTTTTAGGTTGTTTCACATTTTACTGATGAAACAATGCCCCCAGTTAACTTCACAATGTCACGTATGTTTGCATCTTTCTTTCTTTCTTTCTTTCTTTCTTTCTTTCTTTCTTTCTTTCTTTCTTTCTTTCCTCTCTCTCTATTCCTTCCTTCCTTCCTTCCTTCCTTCCTTCCTTCCTTCCTTCCTTTTTTTCTGTAGGATAAATGTAATATGTGGTATTGTTATGACAGTGTATATTTAGATTATTGGGATGCACTGAAACAGACAGCTCATGCAATTTATATTCTGAATATAAGAATCTATTTCCTCACATGGTCACCAGCATTGGAATCGAAGTAATGTTTGCAGGAATAATAAGTAAAAGTGATATTTTATTGTTTTAAATATTACATTTCAACGAGTTGAAAGGTTGAATAAAATTTTACCTTTTAAAAGTTGAAAATCCGAATAGTTAAAATGATCCAAAAAGGGAATTTTTTTCACAGAATACACACATTTTCTTCATTATTTGGTGCAGATGTTAAATGTTTTCATTTTTCTCTTGCATGTGCCACTTTGGAACTCTCTCTGTTTGCTAGTGTTCTTCCATAACATTGTAAATGGAGTTACTTATTCTTAATATACCGTAATCATAATAGACCATAAATTTGTGTGGATTCCTCTCCTTCCAGAGAAGTGCATTTCCCTTTGTGGGATTAAATGAGAGGGAAAGTTCTCTGTCATCTAATGACATTGATGGTGATCCTGACACGATTCACTAAGTGGATCCTATTTCTTTCCGTCTTAAGGTGGTGATTTTTGTAGTTTTGAAAATAGCTTGTATTTAAGATTTGCCTGTTACTTGGGTTTTTTTTTTAAATTTTTCCTGAACATTTCCTTTTATATGGCAATGTATATGATTTCTGGTTGTGTGAATTTCAGCTGGATCAGAGCACAAACATCCAAGCTCAATAGTCATTAGAATTTGATAGTTGTTAAAATTTCCGCCAGACACGTTATTTCTCTGTGTGTTCAAACTTGGCTATCAGTAATAATGGAATATTTTGTTTGCATGTTATATTTAAGAAATCACATGGAACTTTGTGAAACTAGTAAAGGGAATGTGCTTGACATTTAAAGTCTTGTGTATTAACATTTCAGTGATGTAATAGTAGGTATTGGGGTAGTAAAAAGAGGCACTTGGTCTGCTTTATGTGAGATTGATATTATGATATGTATGTGTATAGGAAGAATTGATGAGAAATGGAGCTGTGAGTAAATGTTTTCATATTATCTCTAAGACCATGAGAAATTGCTTACCTAGAATATGAATTTTCGAGTTTTTCACACAGTTGTTTCTAAGTCAAAGATCTTAAAATGTAAATAATTTATTTGGAACAAAGTTTATTTTATCTGGAAAATGAGGATAATAATATCATTCCTGTTCTACATTACAAAACAGGGTATTTATTACTAAACAAATATTTTGTTTGACATGAAATCAAATATACATCTAATATTGCTTTTTTCCAATCCTTTTTATTATTACCTAAGTCCTGTGTTTTTGCTGCTTATGTAAAAAGCTAGGAATTTTAAATGGCTGCTTTTGATGCTTCCTATTAATTGCATAAATTATTCAAGTGCATAATTTATGTGTACATCTTTAACAAAGGATCACTTTCTTTTTTTTTTTTTTTTAATTTTTTTCCAGCGTTTTTATTTTATTTTTGGGACAGAGAGAGACAGAGCATGAACGGGGGAGGGGCAGAGAGAGAGGGAGACACAGAGTCGGAAACAGGCTCCAGGCTCAGAGCCAACAGCCCAGAGCCCGACGCGGGGCTCGAACTCCCGGACCGCGAGATCGTGACCTGGCTGAAGTCGGACGCTTAACCGACTGCGCCACCCAGGCGCCCCAGGATCACTTTCTATAAAGAGAAATAGGGATGTAACTGAGGGGGAAAATCCAGGCAAATATGCTTGTTTTGTACTTTTATCTTGCTTTCCATTCTTCTTTTTTACATCTGGGTCTAAGTTTCAATACAGTATCAAATATATGTTTTAACTAGTTTTGGAGAGTCTATATTAAGCACTTTTATTATTTTTATTTAGTTTTTAATGTTTATCTCTGAGAGAAAGAGAGAGAGAAAGTCAGAGAGAGTCAGAGCACGAGCAGGGGAGGGGCAGAGAGAGAGGGAGACACAGAATCTGAAGCGGGCTCCAGGCTCTGAGCTGTCAACACAGAACCTCATGCTGGGTTCGAACTCAAGAGCCTTGAGATCATGACCCAAGATGAAGTTTGTTGCCCAACCCACTGAGCCACCCAGGCGACCCTATATTAAGTACTTTTAAGTAAACCAATTTCCATTTTACTGGTGAGGAAGTGGAATCTCAGAGAACTTCAATGACATGCTGAAGTTCACACAGCTAGTAAGTAAGACATCTGGACCCAGAACCCAGAGCTCTTTGGCACTCAACCACTATTCCTTCCTAACCTCAGTGTTCCCTGTTACTTGGGGCATTTTGTTCATATATCATTATTGTGTATCCTTAGAATTTCATGAATACTAGCTGAGAGTAGTAGAAAGAATGTTGCAGTGTAAGTCAGAAATCTGGGATTGTAGGTTGACTTTTTCTGTCTTAATTAGCTCTGTGATCTTTGGTTATGATTGAAATTTCCCTGAAGTTTCATTTCATACTCAGGAGAATGAAGCTAGTAATACCACCTACTTTTTTTCTACCCATTCCACAGGAATGATATATGAGTATGAATGAAAAGTTTATAGAGATATTGTGAAGCTTTCTGAATTATTGTTCAGAATTGTCTCTGTCCCTCCCAATGGGAGGATTTATACTTCCCTTTTCCCCTAATATGAGTGGGCATATGTTTTGCTTTAGTCAATAAAATATGAACAGAACTGATAAACTTTATTATAAGCAGAAGCTGTTGATTTCTTCTCTTTGACTTGATTCCTTTTCATATCTTCTTGCTATTTTTTTTTCTCTGAGCTTGTCTCTTTTTTGTAATGAGTTGCACAACGTAGCCATGAGTAGCCCACATATAGTATTAAAGGAGCTCAATTGTTAAAAGATAAAACTGAAAAGGCCTCATGCAGTATGAGGCCTTTAGTTAGCAACACAGGCTAATTAAAATAGACAAAATGACTTAAAGAAAAGCGAGGGTGTGGTTCTAAATCCCATTGTTAAAATCTTCAAGTTGACTGAAGTGATACCCACTAAATTCTTCCAAATGGATAAAATTCCCAGGAAGAATAGAGCAAGATCATGTCTCTCCCATGTAAGCCTGATAAGCCCAGTCTGGAATGGAGGCATGTTCTACAAAGAATTACTATTGTGATTCTTGGTGGATAGTGCTAATCTGAGTCAAATAGATAAACTGTTTTTTTTTTTTAATAGATTAATGTGACCCTAAATTCTACTCTTCTTTACTAACAAAGACTCAATTTTTAAAACTTACTGTGATCCTTAGGTTTCCAATCCTTTATGGGTGTGAAATTTTTCTGATTTCAAGAAGTTCATTTGCTCTAATTCCCTTCTAAAGAGGTCAGGGGAGATAATGGAAAAAGACCTTCAGAGGGTTGGTTGAGCCAAGGGCCATTCATAACAATGGAACGGAAAGCTACTCCTCCAGGCAGAAACAGGGCTTTCTCATGAAACATTTCCTACCGTATTGGTCTAGGGCTGCTGCAACAAAATACCACAACCCAGATGGCTTAAACAACAGAAATGTATTTTCACACAGGTGCGGAGCTTGGAAATCTGAGATCAGGGTGCCAGCATGATCGGTTTCCCGTGAGGACTCTTCTTAGTTTGCAGACAGCTGACTTTTCACTGTGTTCTCACATGTTGGTTTTCCTTTGTAGGGGTGGCAGCTAGTGAGCACAAGCCCTCTGGTGTCTCTTCTTATAAGGACGCTAATCCTAATGGATCAGGGCCCCACTGTACTACATTTTTTAATCTTAAATACTTCCTTAGAGGCCCCATCTCCAAATATAGCCACACTGGGAGTTAGGGCTTCAATATATGAATTTCAAAGGAAAACAAACATTCAGTTCATAATTCTTCCCTTGAGGGTAGGGTCCTTACAATGCCTGCCAGCAGGATTTTAGAATTACTATGCATCACTGGCTGCTTATATCTGCCATTCTTCCTGTTTTGGAATGGATATCACTTTTTATGATGGAGGGTAGGGGAAGGAAGATCTAATAATTTGGCCTTTTAGTTCTGGTTCTTTGGATCAAGAGGAACCACAGATGAACCTAGTGTTGAAGCTTTCAAGAGAGGGTAAGCCTTATGCTTTGATGAGATGATGGTACTTTTGGATTGCTCCTGGTGCAGATAGGATGGAAATTTTTTATTTTATATATGGAAAAGAGGATTTTAAATACTTGTGAATAAGAGAGCAGACTGTTATACATTATTGTATGGTTTAAATTTTTGTTTGTCCTCCTTGCTGTGACCCTTCTTGTCATGTATCTGTCTCCCTGTGGAAGGACTTTATGTTGGAATCCTATCGGTGTTAGACTTGGCATTATGACTTGTTTATTTGACCAGGAAAATGTGAGCAAAAGTGACATTTGTCACTTTTGTGGGGAAGTGTTAAGCCAGAGCATGCTTCATGAAGAGATATACAACATCCTAGATAGGATCCTAGATACTCTTTCAGCCTTAATGCTGTTGAGAAGATAACATTGAGCACAGCCATAATGGGCATGTGGTGTAAAAGAGAATAAGGTACAATAAGACAAAGCTTTTGTTGTTGTGAGCCATTGAGAGTTTGAGCTGGTTTCTTATCACATATAACCCGGACTATGTTAACTGATAGTATCCCACATGCATATGGGGAATTAATGTTATATTTAGTATATAAGTTATATCTAAGTGATCCAAATTGACCAAAGGATTAAATATACTGTTTTATTTGATTTGCCAGTATCTTGAGGTTATGACTGAGCTATGGAGAGGCACATTGTCATATTGAAAAGTGGCCTGAAGGATAATGGAATCACTCATTCTATTTCATTGTTAATATTATAAACTAATACTAAGTTGTTCTTATCACAAGTGGGAATAAAATCTTTAAATGAAGAGTAGAGATTTGGGGAAAGAAATAGTTCTTCCAGAAAGTTTGTCATGATACTAACTCCATTTTGTATTGTGATAGGGGTACAGTAAACTATTTCTGCTCCTAGCGAGGACAAGCATGATGACTCATCCCATCCTGTTTCATTAAAATAAATTTAGGATGACTTCAGCAACATTTTCTATGAATTGGCCAAAACTATTAAGAGGCTAACTTTGCTTTTTCCTAATTTAAATTCAATTAATGCTCCAATGTAAGATTTCTAGCTTATCTGGTCTTCATTAAGGGCCTGTTAAACTATGAAAAAAGTATTACATTTTTGGACAGTTATACCATTACACATATTAATTGCCAAAATGTACTAATTAGCTGATTAAAGTAACTGTTCTTTGTATATATGCCATTTCACTTAGTCTAGAGTCTGCACTCTGAGTAGTGTTAGCAGCAGAGAGAAGAACTTTTGTGTTCTGAGGGAAAGGATCACCCAGGTCTTCCATGAGCATCAGTATTCTTTTCAATGTTGCACCAGTTAAAACTCCTTCAGTCACCACCTTGTCTTCAATCACTGGAAAGGACTGGACACTCATTAGTAAGCTTCTCCATTCAGTTTCTGGTGCTGAGCCTAGTATTGAGGGAGGAAGATAAAATGGGCTTACTCAGCACTGCAGATAGAGTCAATTGATCTTCCAGGCAGCAAATACTTGATCAGCCCTTCTTATACTTACCAGTATCACTATGTGAAGATGTCTGAAATTGGGGAACGGTAGCAGCCTAGCCAAGTGAGATACCAACAGGATGTGCTATAATTGTAAGAACAATCTATCCACCTACATTAAGACCCAGAATAATTTGTGGGCATCAGGGCCAAGGCTAATTAGTTAACAAGACTGTTTTTTTTTCTCCTTATCCTGCAACAATTCCAAAGTTGCAAACCCTCTGTTTTTATCAAATGAATGTAAAATAATGTCGCAGCACAAAAATCTTATTTTATAGGTGGGAAGTATAAATATTTCCTTGAAGTTCATATGATGTGAGAAAAAGAAAATCAGAACAGAACGATCTTACTTTGTCTTATTACTATAGTGCTCAGAACTACCAACCACAATGCAGTCATGGATAATAGCCCCAATCGGGGAAATCTTGGTGGCGAGAAAGTGAACTGTTCTGGGAGTCAATCCACTGAAGTTCTGCACTGAGAACATCTGAAAATAGGTGACTTCCTTTACAGAAATAGAAAAGAGAAGCTATTTCTAGCATTAATAGTACATTATTTGAGAAATCCATGTCTATGTTTTCAGAATATTGCCAGTAGAAATGCTAATAGAACTCGTGGAAATTTCGAAATGCTGTGGTTCCCAAACTTCTAATATTATGTATTGCATACTTTCTTGTTTTGCTGTTTATTTAGCTTTGCACTTTACTTTCATTTTAATCAGCTTATGCTCTCCAAATATTTAGAGAAGGTAAATCCTTATAGTCAAGCTTACTTGCAATGTAACAAGGATAATTTAATATTCTTGTTCATATTTATTCAATACCTAGTTCTCTCTAAGTGCTTATTCAGTTTGAACAATCAGCTTATGTGTTGGCAACACATTTCTATTGATCACTCACAACTAATTTCTTGTACAATGGCATGGCTAAGGCTTATATTTATTTTGGTGCACATTTTCAGCATCGACATTCCTTGCTGTGTAAATAGGACTGTTGTTAAGGAAGAGTACAGTTTTTCATAAGTATGTGTTGAAAAACGGTTAAGTACTTACTATTGGGAGAAACCATTAAGAGGTGATT
The DNA here is from genome assembly GCF_016509475.1 of Prionailurus bengalensis. Classification (NCBI taxonomy): domain Eukaryota; kingdom Metazoa; phylum Chordata; class Mammalia; order Carnivora; family Felidae; genus Prionailurus; species Prionailurus bengalensis. The sequence continues at coordinate 107,905,807 of NC_057349.1, forward strand.
ACCCCCCCAAATTGATCATATGTATTGCTATTTTCATACAAGATACAGTGTATGTATCTAATACAGGCTATATATTTCCTGTGTAGAATCTAGTACAGGAGTCTCAGAAAATATTGATAAATAGAGAATCACATATGAAGATATTTCAAAATGGTTTCATCTTGGTTCATATATATTGGAGAATATTAGTAAGAGTATTAAACTCTTAAGAGTATGAAACTTTAGATCTGAAAGAGCCCTCAGAAATTTATTTGTCCGATTCCTACATTTTAGAGATAATAAAAACTGACCAAGATGTGGCCAGTGCCATGGTGCAAGAGAGTAATAGATTTGAAGTTTGAATAAAGACTCTGTGAGTAATCAATGCTCCTTCTGCTCAAAGTTGATTACTTATATTCTTAAAAATCACAACCTACTGAATTCATTATGGAAAAATCAGGGCAAAGTAATCCTATCAGTATTTCTTGTTTACCAGATGAGATGGGCATTAGTTGGTGTTCTGACCTAGTAAAGTGATAATTCTTCCTGAACTAAATTCTAAAATTAATAATTTTAGGGAGAATTACTGGGAATTAAGAAATGGGTAATATTTAGTTTGTCCAAAGACAAACTCATCTTTCCTTGCTATGTACCATTTCTTTTTTTATATTTACTGGACTAAAGGCCTGGCTAGAGAATCTTGCCAAAATTCTGTTATTCCATTATTTGTGATATATGGGAATGTCTATTACAATGAAACTAGTAGGAGGTATTTTTCAAATATATTCTTGCAAATACCGTTAGGTGGGAATGTGACTTCCATACACCATTATCTCTAATTTAGGTCCATGGGAGGAGAGCTTGATTAATGCTCCTAGCATCTCTTCATCTCTTTATTCACTCTGCTCCTAGAAAGTAAGGATCACTTATGTGATTGGAGAATTTGGGAAAAATGCATTCACTATATTTGTCTTTGTTCTGCTTTTCTTTTTTCTTTTTTTGTTTTTGTTTTGTTTTTTGTTTTTTCTATTGGAGGCAGGCTTGTTCAGGAAGCAGAAGGTCTCCAGTCTACCACTCAAAGTGAGGAGGGCTTCTGCTGTTTAGTGTTGCATATAACAAGGTGATAAAATCTTGGGTTTAGTTAGCAGGGTTGTTATAGTTCTCACGATAAGCTATGTCCTCTGAGTCTTTATGGGTAATAAGTGTGGTATTTATGTTATCTACATTCCTTCCTTATCTAAGTTTTTGGTTTGTTTGGAAGAAACTAGGACACTATAGACTTCAACAGATGCTCCTGGCACAGACTAATTAAAAACATAATGCACAAAAACATGATTTTTGAAAATTAGCTTAAGAACAGTGTAGGGAGAAGGAAGACTTTCATTTTCACCCTTCCCAATCATCTACATTAATGAACTCTTGAATGAATGAGCATGAATGAGCAGTGTTAGGCTTGTTATAAATGAAGGGATTTCTCCTCATGATACCTTCTTCTAAATTTTTTTTTCATGTTTATTTACTTATTTTGAGAGAGAGAAGGAGACAGCATGAGCAGGGGAGGAGCAAAAGAGAAAAGGAAAGAGAAAGAGAGAGAGAGAGAGAGAGAGAGAATGAATCCCAAGTAGGCTCTGCACCATCAGTGCAGAGCCTGACACGGGGTTTGATCTCACCAACTGGGAGATCATGACCTGAGGCGAAATCAAGAGCTGGAGGCTTAACTGACTGAGCCACCCAGGCGCCCATCCTCATGGTACCTTCTTGATCTTGCAGTCCCAGTCTGATTCTATATGATGAGATCCTCTTCTTTTCACCTTCTGGGAGTTGGTGCTGTACTCTCATTCTCTCTCTCAAAGCCATCAATCTTGCACATTCAATATTCCATAGAATCCTGGCTGTCTCAAGCCTGCAAGATTTTTCAAAAGAAGTTCACATTTTAATATTTATTTATTTTTATGTCCACTTTTCTCTTCCTCCCCTAAAACCGTTCTCCTTGGAGTCACTCTTTTTCTTACATATTCCTGTAATATTCCTCCCCTTTAATCCCCCATGCTCACATATAATATCCAGATGTGTATGTATATCTATATACATATATATATATATATATATATATCTGGATATTATATGTGATTTTTACATTTGTACTGTACAAAAATTATGATTGGTTTATAGTGAATAATTCTCACCCACTTTGCCATTTATATTATGTATATATCTGCTATTAGTCTTCACACTCATCAAAGAGGAGTTACTGGAAATGACATCTGAGAGATTTTACCTAACTTCACTCAAAACCCTTGAAGAGGGTAGTGGGTACTACATATGGAGAGTCCATTGCAATCTGTGGAGCTAGATAGAGTGCTTGATGATGAGGGGCATCTGCAAATTTGATTTTCTTGAGAAGGAAATATGTGCAAATAAGCATTGGATGAGCTTTGGTAAAGAGCCATTTTTCTTTATCTGTTGCACTTTCTTTATTCTGACTACACCTTTTAATATTTTATATCCTACAAATCTTTACTTGGAGCACAGTGAAAAGCACAATTGAAATTTTCTTCTTTTGGAGCCATATTCCAAAAAGGAGAGATTTTACCAAAAAAAAAAAAAAAAAGAAAGAAAGAAAAAGGAAAATACTCAGTGCCTCATTTGACAAAACAAAGCAATGTGAACTTAAGAAAATTTTCTAAAATGTGAAAGGCTAGACCAAATTTAATGAGTGCTATAAGAATCTTGTCCATAAGGACTTGAAATTCAGGTTAACTATTGAAGTCAAATTAAACTACTTAGCAAGTTTTATCTGTGACACTGGGATTACTTGGCTTCATGGACAAAGGCTAAAGTTAGTTAAAGACTGAGGCAAAGTTCACTGCAAATCAATTGTGTTGAGAGGATGTTGAGTAAATTGCTCTGTGATGGACTGAAGAAAGGGAACTCTGGAGGATAATGGAAGACCTCTGTTAAGGAAAGCTTTGTCCCAGCCTGCATCCATTTTGAAGACTGAGAAACAACCAGGTCATGCTGGTGCAAGGTGAGTGAATGATCAGGAGAGACATCCAATTGACTGGGAGGTGTATGCAGAGCCCATTGCAGTGTTTGGATTAATAAGAAGCAGGAGAGTTTAAAAAATGAATCTTTGTGTATGTCAGCCATACTTCAATTAAATAAAATCTTTGGTTTCATTAAAAAAAATAGTTCTAAAAGATCAACAGGAAATGAGCTATTGACTATGTGTTGACATTTCAGGTCATAAAAGGACTGGAAGTAACATAAACATATCCTTCAATTATGCTGATACATTTGAGTGACATTTACATAGGAAAAAGAGATTAAAATCACATTCATCCTCCTCTAAAGGGTGTGTGCACCAAGATTAGGGAATTAAACAAGGGTCTTTTCTAAGGAGTTTCTAATTTATAATGCTTGGTTTTGCTCCACTGGCTTGTTGGGCATTGAGACCAATATCCAAGTTGAGCCCAGGTCCCAGTGACCTTCAGGTCCTCTCTGTTGACAAACAGTGACCTCTCAGGGCACTTTTGTGTATCTTTTTTTCGACATTAACCAAAAGGGTAAACTAAATTGAATCACATCCCAGGTCTAATGATGAAAAATAATAATGTTTCCAAAGCTTTGTCATATTTTTGTTAATATAAGCTGAATATCAGAGCAAACCTTTCTTTTTAACATGCAATTTTTTTCTTTCTGTAACAGAGGTCACATATAGCAACTTTTGAGCTCAAAATGTCTTACACATAATTTTTGTGTGTCCTTTCCAGTTTGATAAAATTTGAGAACACTAACATAAGAATCCAGATCTTCAGATTTACTTGAAGAATTAGAAGGTCTGTCACCATTTTCCTCACTTCCCTCATAATAATGACTTGACGGAGTAGAGTAGTGCTGCATATCCAAGCAGAACAGGTTTGTTAGAACAGCTTAATTACTTATGTTATTTGAGTGGCCTTATAGGTATGTGAATTTGTGTCTCTGCTTTTGATAGTCTAGCATGTTTGATAGTGCCTGATCCTTCTTCAAACTGTCTCTTGCAAACTTTGTACTCATCTTGCCAGTTTCCTGTGTATTTAAAAAACAAAACTTTAGCTTTGCAAAATCAATCCTTATCTTCCTTCTAGCAGTTATGTCAGACTTTGCCATTTTGATCATCCTTTATTTTAAAAATTTACTGCATCCATAATATTGGTGTGGTGGGTGGTGGTGGAGAAATTGAGGAAACTAACAAATAAGAGTAAGTTGGTCAATAGAAACATTGTGTGTGTGTGTGTGTGTGTGTGTGTGTGTGTGCGCGTGTGTGCGCGTGTGCGCGCGCGTGCATGCAAAACAAAATCAATGTTGTCCTTTCGGTTCCTATCTCTTATTCTGACAAGACTTTGATACGTTAGTTTTTATCCTGAGATCTAACTAACCTATGCTACTTTGCTGCCTTTCATCTCTCTGGCAATGTGCTACATTAATGATTAAATTTCAGTGGGTGGATGTGTGAACACCTTAGGCAAGCTGTTCTCTGGGGGAAAAACTTTCCTACCAGTCTTTATTTTTCTTGACTTATCAAGTGGCAAAACCAACTTACTGCCCTGATACGGTGAGTGTAATAAATTAAGGTTAGCTGTATCTGTATTGTGATTCCAGTTACGGTGGTGACCCACTATTAAATGGATTACAATTTAATTCCTATAGTATGTCATTCTTAGTTTTTAGTTGAATCTTTAATACACTGTTATCTAGACATGGACACCTTTACCCTTTTGTGATGGATATGGGGGGAGTTTTAGTTACTTTTTTCTTTTTAATTGTACAAAAACATAAATATACACACACTAGATATGAAACAGTCCTCATCTTATTAGAACATCTCTTTCACAGAAGGCTCCAAATTAATATTTCTTTGTGAAAATTAACATGATTATAGACATTCTCCCTCTCTTTTTAGACACTTTCTGATCTGATTTGAAGGTAAACCAAGTCCTAAAGGTGATAAGCTAAGGCATATCACAATCCATTAAAAAATTGGTTAGTTACTTATTAATATTTTGAGAAAATTGTGTTTATTGATATTTGCAATCTGTACTACAGGACTGTATGCAATACAAATTGGGAGAAATTGGTAAATTGATCATTTGCTTAAAAGCCAAATTTACCCTACAGCAGAATAAAGTAGAAGATAGCACATTCAGTGAGATACAAGTAAATTTGAGAGGAAAGCAAATATTTGACCAATAAGGAGCAGAAATTAAAAAATAAAAATAAAAGAACATTGATGATATACTCTAAGGTTGGAGATACATAAATACTTTCAACACAGGAACTAGTTTTTGTTTTTGAATCTCCAGTGCTGAACCCCATGCCAGTGTATGGAGAAACATTCAGTAACTGTCAGGTGAATTACCTTGAATATAGTTTTGGGGGGGGGTGGAATTAAGCTGCTACTGAGATATCTATGGGCAGACAAGCCCAGTGGGAACACTTGCTTCCCAAGGACCTATTACTAATAACAAATGTCCTTCAGAAAATGAATAAAAGATACAGCAACATACTACTGATTGCAGTAATAAAAAAAAAATGTTCACTTAAAGATGAATTATATTCCTTGTCTTTAAAGAGACCCAGATATGGGCAGGTCTTGAAGATTCTCCTGGCTGATGCAAAAGGACATGAAAATTGATGGTGCAAATGTTATGTAATAAAGAATAAGAAAACCTTATTTTATTTTTCTGGGAGGAATTAATGCTGCAAAACCCACAGAATTTTAGAGCTCTTGAGTATACTTTCCAGAATACTGAAAAGAAATGTGACACTACTACAAGCTACTAAAAATATAAGAAACTAAGGTGGTACCGATGCTTTGCTTTTTGAAAGTAATATTAAACATCTTAGAGAGTACTCAGAGTCTTCCATGGCTTCAATGGGACTTAATCATTTTGAGGACACCTATATAGACAAGCTTCTAAGATGGTCTCCCAAGATTTTCCAGTCCCCTGGTGTTCATGCCTTACATAATCCCTGGCATGGTGAGTATGATGGATTTTACTTCCATGCTATGTTGTGTTACATGGCATAGCTGATCTTAAGATAAGGAGATTTATCCAGTGGTCTGACCTAATTAAATGAGCCATTTAAGAAAAGGGAGTTTTTCTTGGTTAGTGGCAGAAGAGGAATTCAAAGATTCAAAGCATGGGAGGAATTTGGTGCCTCATCACTGACTTGAAGAGGGAGGGGGCGATATGGCAAGAAATGTAGGCAGCCTCTAGGAGCTGAGAGTGGTTCCCACTAATAGCCAGCAAGGAAATGGAGACCTCGGTGCTACAAAGGGAAGGAATTAATTTCTGCTAACAACAACAATGAGCAATAGGTTTTTCCACAAAACTTCCAGACAAAAACTTAGCCTGATTCCCACCTTGATTTTAACCTTGTAAGCTTAACACAGAGAACCTAGGTATGCCATGCCAGACTTCTGACTTACATGACTGTGAGCTAACACATTAGTGTCATTTTATGCTGCAAGTTTGTGGTAATTTGCTATGCAGCAATAGAAAATTAAAATAACAACCAGAGGCACTTGGCCATTCTTGATCCATAAAAAAAATTGTGTTCAGCGTGTTCTCTTAAAATGGCTAATCTATGTTACAGTATTATTCAGTTATAAAGTAAAATATTCAACAAGTACAATATTCAACAAGGAAGAGTTTCTTCATTCTTTGACTATTCTGGTTAACTGAGATACTGCTTTGTTAATCCTGCCAAAAATATATACTTTTTCATTTTATATAGCTGTCACATAAGATTTAAGTCTATCATTTAAACCAGTTATCAACAGTGTGGTAAAATTTGTAAAACAGATACTTGTCTCATTTTACAAATGAGGATGAGATATTTAAAGAGGGAAAACTTGTTCAGTGTGGCAAAATGGGGCTAGAACGAGATATTGGATTAATTTATTCTTTAATCTGTTCACTTATTCAATACTATTTATTATAACCAACATTGTTCTAGGTGGAGAGAATACTGTAGTGGTCAAAACAGAAAAATTCTTTTATAATGAAGTTTACATTCAAGTTTTGGGAATTTAAAAATACTTTCACTGTAGTATGGTGCTTTCAAGCTTTTTTAAACTTATGAAATGTATCATACATATACAGAAAATTGTACAAGTTAAGGATGTATAGCTCAGTGCTCTGTAACAAAGAAAACACTTGCATAAATACCAAATGGGTCAAAATACAATAAATAGAATATACTCCAGGAGTCTCCGGAAACTCACTCTTATTCACTAAACTCCCTGATGGTGCCATTTTTCAGATTTTTGTACTTATCTTCCTTCTTGCTTTTATTGTTTTACCACCCAAGCTTGCATCCCTAAATATGATTGTTTAATATTTTAACTTCAAAAATATGGTATCATACGGTTTGTTTTCTCTTGTGTGTGGTGTATCTCAACATGAAAACTTTGTGGTATTTGTCTATGTTGTTTTGTTCATTTTCATTGCTGTATAGCATTTATGTGAATATAGCAATCTATTTGTCTTTTCTACTTGATGGACCTTTGGGTTGTTTTTTTTTTTTTTAACTTAAGTTCAAGTTAACATACAGTCTAGTCTTGGCTTCACGCATAGAACCCTGTGATTCATCTCTTGCATATGGCACAGTGCTCATCCTTTCTTAAAAATTTTTAAAAATGTTTATTTTTGAGAGAGAGACAGACAGAGCACAAGTGGGGGAAGGGCAGAGAGAGAGGGAGACACAGAATCCAAAGCAGGCTCCAGGCTCCAAGCTGTCAACACAGAGCCTGATGTGGAGCTCACACTCATGAACTACGAGAACATGACCTGAGCTGAAGTCTGATGCTCAACCGGCTGAGCCATCCAGGCACCCCAAAAAGTGCCCTCCTTAGTGCCCATCACCCATTTAAGCCATCCACCCACCAGTCTCCCCTCTAGTAGTCCTCAGTTTGTTCTCTGTATTTAAGAGTCTCTCATGGTTTGCCTCCCTCTCTGTTTTTATTTTATTTTTCCTTCCCTTCCCCTGTGTTCGTCTGTTGAGTTCCTCAAATTGCACATATGAGTGAAATCATATGATAGTCTTTCTCTGATTGACTTATTTTACTTAGCATAATACTCTTTAGTTCCATCTAGTTGTTGCAATTGGCGAGATTTCATTCTTTTTCATCATTGAGTAGTGTTCCATTGTGTGTGTGTGTGTGTGTGTGTGTGTGTGTGTGTGTGTGTGTGTATCACATCTTTATCCATTCATCAGTCAGTGGCCATTTGGGCTCTTTCTATAATTTGGCTATTGTTGATTAAATATCCTTGCACAGATCTGTTGTGTGCATTTCTGTTTGTTATTCAGGAATATTCAGGAATAGAATTGTTGGGTCAAAGGATATGAGTTCAGCTTTTGTGGATACCATCAACATGTTTTCCAGAATAGTTGGATGGATAGGCTTTATGGTGTATTACACTTCTTGGTGTCCATGCCCTTGTGTAATCATCTTCCCTTGAGTATGAGCAGAACCTGTGACTCGCTTTTAACCAATGAAATATGGCAAATATCACTCCCTTCGGGGGATTATGCTATATAGCAAAGGTGATAGGGTGTCACTTTCATGAATAGATTATGTTATATGAGATTCTATTTAAACAGACTGGAGCAAGAGATTGGTTTTACAATCTCTTGGCTGTTTTTAGAAAAGTATGCTGTTATGTTTTTGAGAAGGCCCATACAGGAGACCATGTGGCAAGGAACTCTAGGTAGCCTCTAAGAACTGAGAGTGGTCCTCAGCTGACAGCTAGCAAGAAAATGGGGACCCTGGTCTATAAAGAAATGAATTCTGCCAACAACATGGATGATTTGGAAGATTCTTCTGCATTCAAGACTCCTGATGAGAATGCAGACTGGCTGACACCTTGATCACAAGTTTCTGAGGCTTTGAGCAGAGGACTCAGCAAAAGTAGATCAGACCTACAGAAAATGTGAGACAGTCTGGCCCACAGAAATTGTGAGGCAATACCTGTATTGCTTTAAACTACTAAATTTGGGGTAATTTGTTATGCAGCAAAGAAAACTAATACAGTATTTCTACCAACTTATAGTCCCAGGAGCAGTATATGTATATGTGTATGAGTAGACATATTTGGCCCCATGTGGTATAGTTGGTATTTGAATTTTAGCCATTCTAGCAGATGTGTGGAATTATCTCACTGGGGTTTTAATTTGCACTTCCCTAGTTCCCATTGAAGTCAAGCAACATTTCATAAGCTTATTAGCTATTTGGTTTCCTGAAGTGCCTGTTAAAATCTTTTGCCCATTTTCTCTTGCATGTCTTTTTCTTATTGATTTAGGAGTTTTTAATCTTTCTAGATATGGACCCTTTGTTGCTTAATGAATTGAAAATATGCTCTCCTACTCTATGAAGTGCCTATTCTTTCACTTAATACAACTTTTCATGAACAAATGTTCAAATGTGTCAATATTTTTCTTTATGGTTGGTGCTTTTTGTGTCTTTCTCTACCCTGAGACCATGAATATATTCATCTGTATTACATTTACAAGTTTTATTGTAGCATTTAAATTTAGATTTATAATATATTCATAGTTGATTTTTGTGTCAAATATGTAGTGTGGGGTGGGGCTACTGTTTTCTTTTTTGTTGTTTGTTTTTGTTTTTTGTTTTGGTATAGATATTCAATTGGCCCAGCACTGCCCAAATCTGTCTCCACAATTTACAGAGCTATTTTATTATAAATCAACTATAAATAGGTAAGTGTGTGTTACTGGCTCCTTATTCTATGCCAATGGTCAAATTGTCTATTCTTGACTAGTACCATCCTATCTTAATTAACTGAAATTTATTATTAATTTTGATATCCAGGAGACCAGGTTTTTCATACTGTTTTTCTCTTGGAGTCTTGATTATACTAACATTTCTATTTAAACTTTAAAGTCAGCATGCTAAGGTCAACATATTAAAAAGCAACGTGTTGAGATTTTGATAGATATTACATCGATCTATAGATCAATTTGGGAAGAACAGTCTTTTCCCAATCCATAAACAGGACATATACTTCCATTTATTTAGGTTTTATTTAATTACTCTCTATCATGTTTCATATTTTTCTGCATAGAAATCTTACATATTTTTGTTATATTTAATTCCTAGGTATTTAATATTTTTGATGTTATGGAAATTTTTATCTTTAATATTTATTTTTGTTAATATTGAAATGACAAATGAAATTGATTTGCTAACTCATATCAATGTTAATAATTTATTCATAGATATTTGGATTTTCTATAAATAATGATAGTTTTACTTATGTCTTTGTAATTTTAACATTTCTTTTTTTTTTTTTTTTTACCCTACTGTACTGGCTAGGAGTTCTAGTACAATATTAAATTTAAGTGATTATAGTATGCACCCTTATTTCTTTATTGATCTCAAAATAGAAGAATTCAATAATTTTATATTAAGTATGATATTTGTTGTTGTTTCTAAAAATATTCCTTATAATATTAAGGGATTTCCTATTCTTCCATGCATGCATTTGTTATGAAAAATGGATATTGAAATTGAATATCAATATTTTTATTTATTGCTTTTTTCTTTTTGTTTTTAATATAATTTATTGTCAAGGTAGCTAACATACAGTATATACAGTGTGCTCTTGGCTTCAGGAGTAGATTCCCATGCTTCACCACTTACATGCAATATCCAATGCTCATTCCAACAAATGCCCTCCTCAATGCCCTTCACCCATTTTCCCTTTACCACCCGCACCCCCCCAATCTATTTTGGCATTCCTTGAGATGACCATATTAACTTTATCTTTCTTTTTTTAATGTTTATTTATTTATTTGGGAGAGAGAGAGTGAGAGAGCCAGGACATGAGTGGAGGAGGGGCAGAGAGAGAGAGAGAGAGAGAAAATAATAAGGAAGCTACATGGACCCTGACTAGGGGCTCAGTCTCACAACCATAAGAGCATGGCCTGAGTGGATGTCAAGAGTTGAATACTCAACCAACTGAGACACCCAGGTGTCTCTGCTTTATCTTTCTTTTAAAGGCATGCTTTATCTTTCTGTTAAAGGCATGGGACACATTAATTAAAAAAAACAAAAAAAGTTTATTTATTTAATTTAAGAGAGAAGGTGGGAGGGGCAGAGAGAAGGAGAGAGAATCCCAAGCAGGCTTCACACTGTTAGCACAGAGCCTGATCATGGAGGGTTCGATCTCACAAACCATGAGATCATAATCTGAGCTGAAATCAAGAGTCAGACACTCAAACTGACTGAGCCATTCAGGCACCCCACATTGATTTTGAGATGTTAAAAAACACTTGTATCCTGCAATACATTTAAATTTTGATATTGCTGGACTTGTTTTATCTATATTCTGTTAAGGATATACTCTATTCATGCTTTTGTGAGTTTTTTTTTTTATCACTGATGTTTGCCTTAAAAATTGGGCTAGCGAGTGGCTCTTGTTTTTCTCATAATCTAGAAATGTTTATATAATATTCAAAATATTTTTCCTTAAGTATCTGGTTGAGTTCACTGGTGATGTTATTCTGGGGTTTGGTTCTTTTTTTATGGAAGATGTTTGATTGAATATTCTATTTCTTTTATGGTTAGAGGAACATTCAGATTTTCTACTTTTAAGTGTCATATTGGTAAATATAATTTTCTAAAAAGTTGTCTGTTTATCTAAACAATCTGATATATTGACATACATGATATCTTTCATTTTAATTCTTTAAAATGTAGTGATATTCCCTTTCCAATTCTACTGATGTTTATTTGGGCATTCTCTATGTTTCTGAATTAGTTTCATTAGGGCTTTATCCATTTTGTTCATCTTTCTATTTTAATAACTTTAATTTTCATCATCAGTGTTCCTTCTACTGTTGGTTTTAAGCTTCTTTTCTTTATCTGACTCTTTGAAATTTAAGTTTAGATCATTGATTTTCATCCTTTATTCTTTCCTAGTTTATGCATGTAATGTTGTAAATTACTTTCTAAGTATTTCTTTATCTCTAACTCACAAATTTTTATATACCATATTTTCATTATTGGTCACTTCAAATATTTTCTAATTTTATTGTTTTATATTCGACTTATAGGCTTATTTATAAGTACAAGTATATTTCTTAATTTTGAAGTGTTTAGAGATAGTCTAGTTATCTTATTTTAAAATTTGTTTCTATCTTAATTCTCCTATTTAAGGTCTTTCATCAATAATATCTCTTCTCAGATATTATCTCTTTAGATATTCCTCTGACCATTTTTTTAATGTTTTCTTTTTTTTTTTAACATGCTTATTTATTTTTGAGGAGAAAGCGCATGTGGGGGTGGTGCTGAGACAGAGTGAGACAGAGGATCCCAAGCAGGCTGTGTCCTGACAGCAGTGAGCCTGATGCTGGGCTCAAACTCAAGAACTGTGAGATCATGACCTGAGCCAAAGTTGCATGCTCAACTGACTGAGCCACCCAGGCGCCCTTATGGTGATATTTTAAAATTTGAGGATTGTGAAAAGTTCCAGAAACTATCTGATATAAAGTCAAGGACCTAGTGTGTTTCATTTTAATTAGTAAAGAAAATGTGTTTTCCTCACTTAAGTTTTGAAATCTTACCACAACTTCTGCAGAAAAACAGTTGAAATATGGAGTAGCAAAAACATCTTGAAGAAAGGATATTGTGAGATAAAAATTTTATGAGGAACTCTATCCTAATCAACCTTAGAAGCCAGTCACATTAGACCATTCATAAACATGCAATTTTACCTAGAAATATCTCAGCATTCTTCCTTTAATATATTAAAGTAAGGCAGTAGTGCCTCTGTGTTCTTCAAAATATGCAGATTAACATTTGAAAGGTCAAAAAACATTCTGATCTTGGGCATTACAAGCAAAGTTCTTAAAATAGATTTTGATAATTTAGTTACAAAACCTTTACTAGTATGATGTAGTATAATTGTTGCAGAGTTACTGAGCTCTTTTATTTAATTTTCTTCTTTGTGTTATTTCTGAATTTTCATAAAAACTTAATAAAATTCTTAGAATAGGGGTTTGGGGTTCATTGAATTTTCTGATTAATTGGTGCTCAAGCTTGTAATCTTTTTATGTTGATGAAAATTAAAAAAAATTTGCATCCACTTGAATGATTTAGTAGAATACAATGAACATAATTGAATTTCCTTTTTTTTGATTATGATACTTACAATAAATGATTCATGGTGGTTATTCAGGATATGAGTTTCCGATATTGTTCAGGAAACTGAACTAAATTTCTTCTAACTTTTGGACTTAGCAGACTGACTTCTTCAAACTGCATGATGATGTCAGTGTGTTTTCTTGCAATTTGACTTTGTCCTCAGGGTTGTAGACCATGAGAATGTAATAGCATGCAAATAAATGGTTAATGAAGATACTATGTCTAAGTATTTGGGATAGATTTATTTCTATTAATTTGGGGAAGTGTGGATTTACTTTTTTGACAAGGATTAGAGAATCAAAGTAAAATAGAATTCTAAAATAGAATTTGCATCATTTGACATGATATTAGTGTAAATTTAGTGTCATTTTTATGCTTTGCTGAATGATTGATACTTAATCTGTAATTGGAGAAGCTATGCAGCAATTTCCTGGAATAGCTTACAATCTATATCTAATTTCTCCTTGGGGGAGAATTTCAATTGTACATTACAACCCAAATATGGACAAATTTGGCTGCCAGATCTTTCTTGAATTTGGTATTAATCTTTCTGGTAAGCCTGCAGTGTTCATGTGTTTATCACCTTTTTTTTTTTTTTTGATGTGATAAAATAACAAAATCTTTTGATACTTTCACAACCAAGAGTAAATATCTTGGTTTAAGAAAAAAATCACAGCAAACATGAAAATAAATCTCTTTGGTAAAAGTCCCTGAGCTCAGCTTTCCATATTAACAATTATAATCATAGTCATAATTATTCAGTAAAGAGTTATTGAGAGCCTGCTGTTCTGCTATGTGTCAGGCACTGTGATAAGCAGTTCTATGGGCAGATTGCAGAGCATGATAAACAGAGCTTGAGATCTCATCTACATCTCGTGTATTAACAATGATACCATTTTATACATGCATATGCACATATATACAGGTTTTCTATTTCAAAAATCTTTTAGCATCTCATTTGATCCCTAGATCACATAAAATTCTGAAGATAAAATTTAGAAATCTGCTAAGGTTCTTGATTATGTTACAGGTATGGTGGCCAGTGTTATGAGTGTTCTGGTTAAGTCTAGAAATGACTACTTTTCCTGCATTGTGTGATACACAGGAGACCCTAAGTTGACAAATGGGGGCTATTTTTACCTTGCCTTTTTTTTTTTAACTGCAGTATAGAAGCTAAGAACACAAGTTCTAGACACTGTCCTAGTTCTGTCAGATTGAAAAAAATATATTCTTTTTTCAGAGTCTTAACTTCTTCAGCTGTAAAATGGGTAAAATTGGGGAGAGTAAGATTTACCTCAGAGGATTGTGAAGATTTTAGTCAATGATGACCCCTGAAGGTCTAACAGCTGGTATTTCTTGTGTTGCTCATCAGATTAAATTGCCTATGAAGCTGCCAACTCAAGAGTCTCTTATCAACAGAAACCCCATGGTCAAAAATATTCTTTCCCGCACAATCTAACTTTGTTAACACAATATTTATATTTTTAAATATTGTGTTTAGATTTAAATATTGTGTTTAAGTCACAGGAAATTGTGATAGGTTCTGTGAAAACCAACCAGCCTATTTCTGTTCAGGGATTCTGGGAGGTAGACATAGGTAGCTCTTGGAGACATAGCAGGTAATATAGGTTATAATCTTCATTCGTTATAAGTCAGTTTTACTGATCTTGAAATTTAAGGTATAGATTGAGTTATTCACCTGATTGCCCGCCTGAAATTTATGCTTAACTCCATTTTAACCTTCTTTAATCTGGTCCTTATCCTATTTTAGAATCTTATCCTAAGCTCCTGTTCATGATCTCGCTCATGCCTCTTGGTCTTTGTTTTGGTTTTGCATTTGGTCTCCCCACCTTGACTTTGACTCCTTCCCCTCCCTTATTCATTATGGAATCCTGAATTGAATTCATAGCGGCAGGCTGTCCCAGCTCTAGCCCAGGACTTCTCAAAACTTATGTACACAAGTCACCTCAAGATATTGTTTTGTATTTTTTCAATTTTCTTCTTGCTAATTAAAAACATTAATTGAGATATAGTTGTCATAAATCAATTATTGTTAAATATATAGATCTGTTAAAATGCAGATTTTGATTCAGTAGGAGCAGAGCCTGAGATTCTGCATTTCTAATAATCTTGCAGGAGTTTAATGCTACCGCTACTGCTACTGTTTCTGGGACCACAGTTTGAGTAGCAAGTCTCATTTCAGCCAGTGTTTTGGTTCTTACCACCCCCTGCAACCCAATCTCAGCCTCTAATTTTAGCAGCACTTGCTAGTCACACACTGTGCTTCTGCTTATGGGAAAGACTATTGAACATGAACCTAAGGTCTATAAACATCAAATTGAATCTACTTATATGACTTTCAGGGCAGGAGAGGAAGGATAGTCTTTGAAGTCTTAGTCTACTATGGAAGTATCAGATCATTAAAAGTTTCAGTTTTTTATGCTTTTTATGTAAATATACCCAGAGTTCTTTAGCAACTGGCTGTATAGCTTAGAAATCAAATAAATTGCCGTTTATTTAAAATGTGCCAAGACAGAAAGACCTAAATCCTGTACCTTACATTCTGTTCAACATGAATAATATAGTCAATAATATAGTCAAGACTATATTGCTAGCATTATGAAGCCACACTCACTGAGGAGATAGAGTATGTGAAACAAAGAAACCTGTAAAATCTTGTGAGATTTCTGGTGATACCTATTTCTCTGTTGACAGTCATACGAAGAAATGTAAGCATTTGGAAATGACATTGAAGTTAGGATTGTTTTTTTCTCCTTTTAAACTACCTCAATGGAAGAAGGAAATTATAGTGTTGTTCGTGTAGTTATAGAAGTTGTGTGCTTGGATTGTGGAGTCAAGGATTAAATCCAGAATTTAAATTCTGACTGCAATTTTCTATTTGCCCAAATTATCACATACAGTACTTACACTGGGAAAGTATTATTGGTATCTAGCATCTGCTAACTTCCCCATTTAGGTGTGATGATGATTTCTGTTCCCCATAGCCACACTGCTTCTTGTCTGTATGTTGATTCAGGGAGGGGCTCATCAACAGTTTGTGAATTTACAAATAGTCCATGTGTCATTCATTCATTGCCCCAGTTTATGTCACCTTGGAAGTCAGGTTTATGTGTTTTAATATGATTTAAGAAGATAAGCAATTTAGAAGAAAATCTTGTTTTCTTTGACCTTCACAGAAAAATTTAATATACATGCAAGAGACAGAAGTGAAACAAAGGCTTTAATTCCACTCCACTTGTAATAGTTATTTTACCACAAGCAGATTTCATTGTATATATGTTACTGCCTGACCCAAGGAGCTGCTTCCAGAACTGCCATTTATTTGCTGAGTATTAAGTTCACAAGAAAGCAATATAAAGCTTCTTTCAACCATTAGCTGGGGAGAAAAAGCTCCTGTGTTTTACATCAGTGAATTTGGAAAGGGCAATATATTTAGTTACCTATGTGTGAGGTGATTATACAATTGCTCTGTGTCTTTTTATGTAGTGATCAATTGAGAAGGCTTTAAAAGCTTATTTGAATTTATGGCTGTTGCCTGGCCCTCCTCCGGCTTTATATCAAGCAAGGTAAACAGGGTGAATTCACCCATGTGGGGCTTCCTGTTTGACAACTTACTGGGGCTTGCAGTCGCTGTTGAATGCTCTCCAGTCACTCTGTATGAAAATGCTTATTAACAACATGGCAGAGGCTTAACTGTCCTCCAGAACTTCTTCCTAATTAATGCCTTTGTGGCTGATCTCCTTAGAGCTCCGCAGCCTGCAGACTGGGACATGTTCAGCAGCCAGATTCTGATTCACAGGCACAGTAATTCACAATGAGATTCTGAACATGCCAGGTGAAGGGGTTGGCCTCCAGGGCTGTTTCTCCTAGACAGCTAAAAGCTATTCAGCAAATTAGTCTGAAGTATTGGTTTTCTTTTTCCACTCATTTTATTCTGAAAAAGGTATTAGACACAAAAAACAAATGTCTTTCATTTTACCCATGAGGGACAATATTAGTGTTTTATATAAAAATCATATAAATAAGGTTGTCATTTTTTTTTTTTTTTTTTTGCCAGAAGCAAGAAGTGCTAAGCATATTACTGTTCTTGGGTCATTTTCTAGAGATGTGAAACTGAGTCAACTAAGTAAATAGGATCTTATAGCCCTTAAGGTCTAATATAGAGGTGTTTATAAAGAGGTCATGGCTCAGATGTAAAACAACTACAGGAATTATAAAGTGGGGTTATAGAACTTTCTTTGTGCCACTGTTATAAGTAAGGCATGTTCATGGAGGGTCTCTAAACTAGAAGAATAAGTAAAACCTTATTTTTACTGAAATATGAAAGTATGTTGAGGGGCACCTGGGTGGCTCAGTCAGCTGTGTCCAACTTCAGGTCAGGTCATGATCTCACGGCTTGTAAGTTCGAGCCCCACATCCAGCTGTTTGCTGTCAGTGCAGAATCCTCTTCGGATCCTCTATCCCCCTTTCTCACCACCTCTCACCCACTCATATTCTCTCTCTCTCTCTCTCTCTCTCTCTCTCTCTCAAAACTAAATAAACTTAAAAAAAAAAAGAAAGTTTAATATTCTGATCAGATAAGTAAAAGTTTTTCTGGCCTATCAAATCCATCTGCACTCTAATCTCAAAACATTATGTATTGAGTTATTAACATTTTAAATCAACCATAAGTGTGCATAGTCCTACACTATTTCACATCTGAGGAAACAGGTTCAATTACACATAGCTGGTGAGGATCCATTCTATCTACAACAAAGTATTGTTTTAAACTTTTATTAAAGTTCTATGGAGGGTTTTTTTAAACATTAGATATAATTTCTTTCAGATTTTCTCTTCTTTGTGTGGAGTAGATGATCTTTATGGCTTTATTCTAATTTTTCAGAGGACGTGAGCTAGTTTTTCTTTGTTAGGATTTTTGTTTTATGTGCAATGTTGACGTTTCTCCATAATGGTTATCTAGGCTGATTTGGGAAAGAAAGAGAATAGCTAGGATTTACATTGAATACCTGGGATTTACACTGTCAGATGCCTGTTTTTTTTATGTTATTTTTTTCTTTTTGCTTTGCTTTCACAGCTTGCCCCATTCCAGAAAGATGTATCATGACAAACAAAGAATTAAGAATTTTCAACTGGCCCAAAGGGAAAGAACAGTCTCATTTACTGTCCTACATGGCATTATAAATCAGGAAGGATAATACCCATGCGATTGTAATCTGGCATTAATTCTGGCACTAAAAATTTAATGCTTCCCTGGCCAACCCTCAGAAGTGTTGGAGTTAATAAGGGAACTTTGCTGGGGGACTCTGAGTTCCTTTGGAGGTGAGTATTTGGGAATTTGGCCCAAGTGAGCTTTGTGAAGTCTGTGTTATTACAAATGGCATCCACAAGCAACCCAGGGTCTGTGACAATGCTGGATTGAGTATCTTTTATTCTCTATTTTCGTCATTGCCTAAACTGATACTGTGTAGAGTGACAAACTAATCCTATGTGGAAGAGGTTTCATAGACGGACTTGTTAATAGAATCTGTATATTCTGATAAGATTGCAAAAATGTATAAAAAGCCATTGATAAGAAGTTTACCCTCACATTTCAAAGTAAGGCGCTGGATCCCTTAAGAAGGCTTGTAAAGAAGGTGGTAAGAACCAAGATTGCCCTTGTGCAGCATAAAAAGAGAGAGAGAGCAAGTGGTGTGGAACTACTTGTGACCTCAGATGGCCACCTGGAGCCCGATCCATGTTGGGGAGTGTTTAGGGACCTCTGGGGGAATTGGGATACTCTAGTGTCTAGTCTAGAAAAGACTTTCTGATTTTTTTCCCTCTCCTCTCCTCCCCAGACATGGAAAGGGCTATAAGATGTACTAGGAGGATACAGTGGAAGGTATGGTAATGGGGAATAGGGAACTAATCAACCTTTGCATGCCTCCCTTTCCTGCTGTGGAGTTCCTTCTTGCAGTAAGCCTAAGTTGGGCAGAGATATTTTAACGTTGATTGAACTTCTGAGTTTTTATATTCTTTGGGACTGGACATATCAATTACTGACTAATACTTTCAGGGAAATCAGGATGCAGTTTTTCTTTGAAGCAGATTGCTTATATGATCCTACAGACTTTGTGACTGAAGATTTTATTTCATATCAGTATATTTGTGTGACATCAGTTAAATAAATAAACAACTGGATAAACAAGAAAATAGTGTGGTAAATTTTTTCAGTGGATGAAAATACAGTGCAAAGATAGTGACTGGGAAGTTTCTGTGGATTGGCTGGTCAGGGAACAGTTCTCCATGGAAAAGGGAACAACACTAATATTAAAGGAACATTTCAAGCAAAAAGGGATAACAAGTGCAAAGACTTAGGATGGAATAAGCTTGATATGTTTGGGGAACAGAGAAGGCCAAAGTGGCTGAAGACACATTGATGAAGTCTAAAAAGGTGTGGAGTTGGAGGGGTTAGGCAGGGCATGTCACAAAGAACTTGATAAGCTAGAGTAGGGCAGGGAAACATTGGGGGGCTCTAAATAAGGAAGTGATGTGGTGTGAGTTATATTTATAAAGTTCTCTCTCTAGCTGATATCTGAAGAATGGATTCTCAGAAGGCAAGAATGGAAGCAGGAAGACCAATTCAGTGGTTATTTCAAAGTTTAGACTAAAGATAATCATGACTTGAATGAGAGTAGTCAGGATAGAAATAAAGGGAAATAGTTGGATTCTGGGTATGATATGGAAGTAGTAACTTTAATGATATTTTGGATGTGGGGATAAGGGAAAGTGTTCTCATATATGTGTTCTAGAGTTTTTGCTGGAACAGCTAGGTGGATGTTGCAGCCATCTATTAGTCTACCACTTGCTGTATTTCTTTCATAAGCGGGATACAATAAAAGACTGATCAAGGTTAAAAAGAAACTTTTCGTTGGTGCTGTCACCAGAGCCATGGTAGAATCAACATTGGACCTCAGCAAGGTGGTAATAGTAATCCCAGCATTGATAGCATTATTGGCTGCAATAGTTATGGCCTTGACAGCAGTTAACAAGGACATCTGTAGCACAGGGGACAGTAGTGTGCATAATAACAGTGGCAGAGTTAGTGGAGGGGTTTGAATATTAGGCATCAGATACGGCATGAACTTCAGCATCATTTTTGATGCTTATAAGTGTTGATGCAATGTTTATGGTTGACATTGGCAGTCTTGGTGGTCATAATTGGCAATGGTGGTGGTGGTCTTTGGAGAACTGAAGCAGCTTAGTTACCACTTTCGATGTTGGCTATGTAGCCCCATAATATAGACAAGCCAGAGCACAGGAAAATAGTGGTGGTCACCAGAGTTAATTAACTCCTGGTTTCCACGTAAAAAAAAATCCTATGCTGATTCCTAGAATATTTTCCAAGGGACTTATAGGATACTTGAGTTCTCAACAAGTGGGAGAGGATTAGGAATGTTTTGTGGTTATGTGCTTGAATAGCCTGGAAAATATAGATTACCCATAAGTATAGCAACTCTCCAAAGAGAAAGCATATAAATGTGATGGTATGTAAAAGCACTTGGGTAAAATATAAATGGTTTAGAAATGCAAGCTATTTGTTATACAAAAATTATGGAGTGGCATCCAGAGATACCATATGAAGTTTTGTAGGTGGGAACAAGTTATTTTGGTCATAGTGGAGGTTTTTGTTTTGAGCTGTGATTTTGGTATCTCATCCCACTAGAATAAGAACTTTTAAAATACTTCCAAGGCTTTAGGGCTTCCTGCTTCTGCAGAGGATTTTAGGGAGATAACTCAACATCAGATGGATGCTTGGAGCCAGGTTCAGATTCTGAGCACTGAGGAAATACAGCTTTAGAGTAAGTCAGAGTTTTCTTAGCATGTGATTTAGAGCACTGGCCGTAACATTTGTTATTGTGTGGTTTTCTGGGACAGATTCTATTCCCAGAAGGGCTGTGACTCAACACTTCAACCAACCAAATAGAATGCCAGAAGGATGAGACCATAAAAAATGAGCCTTTACTTGGACCTTGTGGGAATTCAAGAGCTCATGGTCCTTTCTGTAATGTTTTGACCAATCGAAATTGGTCCAAAGTACTTCCTTTCCTTTTTCACCACTAGGCTCTTTGCTATTTTTTTCTGCTTTTCTTCTATTCCTGAAGGGTTTACTTTTTTTTTTTTTTTTTTCTGGTGAAACTGCATGTGTGGGGTTTTGAGAAATGCTTCAGGGTGAAGTGCTATCTATCAATCCAAAACACTACCAAGAGATTTATTTGTTGTTTGCCTGTTCCTCTCACCCCCTCACCTCTTTGCGTTCTAACACATTTTTCTTCCATTCCTGTTTTTCTTCCATCCACAGCAGAGAAGGGCTGCCTACAGCTTTTCCCCAGAGCCATTCAGCAGAGCAGTCTTAGAGAGGAGTTAAAGTCTTCAATGTCTCCCCTGACAGGCACTAGAATGTTTTATTTTTTCTAACTCTAGCATCACTGATCTTTGCCACCAAATATCTACCACCCTGCTTCTCTATCTCAAATAAGACATTTTTGTTGGTGGGTAGATGGGTGGATAGGTGAGTGGATAGGCAAAGGCCACTGTTATTCAACTAGTTTTCATTTTTTCCTTGTTTTTATGGAGGAGGAAAAAAGCTACCTTGCTAGACATGTTTTTAGGAGGAGTTAGTAATACTATTCACGTAATAGAAGTAGGGAAAAAAGAAAAAAGAAAAAAAAAGAAAAGAAAACCTCACCTAGCAAATTTTGATTGGGTCAGGAAAGCTACTGAAGTTCATACTGGTTAATTATGATGATGGTGATTAGCCTATCCGTCTCAGTGAAAGATCATGACAATGATTAGGAAATCGGAAACATGTAGAATTACCCCACTTTGCCTTATAAATAAACCCCTGCCTATCATCATTAGTATGTGAACATACATGTCATGCTCATATCTCATTGTCATATTGTTTAAGCTGTACCAAGGAAACTATCTTAAAAACCTTTTGTTCAGCATGCCTGCAGTTCTTGTTTTTAGGTGCTATCCTGTCCAGGTTCTTAAAGCAGTCAATAGTGTTAGGAGAGCTTCATTGATTGAAGCTCTGACCTGATTATAAGAATCAAAAAGCTTGGGTGATTATCTAAAGCCTATAGGAACTTAATCACATTGCCTTAGTCATGGAAATAAGCCAAGATTGCACAATCAGCTTTTCAAGTAAGATATCTGTAGATCTAGGGTTGAAAGAGAATAATGTGATCCATTTTAAATTAGATCTTCCTCTTACAGTAGGCAGTGAATAGTTTGTGTTCTACCAAGTTTACGTAAGGGGGAGGTCCTTGCTGCTATCATTAATACGGTTTCATGATTTCCAAGAGTTGATACGAGATAAATCATGGTTGAGAATTTAAAAATAATCAAATTATTTCAATACAACTAAGTAAATACTTCTTTCTTTAGAGTCTTATAAAGAGCCATTTTAGAAAGAGTTAGGTTCACTTTAAGGATATGTCCCTTAATAATTTTAACACATTTATTTGATATTTTATTTATTTAATTAATTTTTTAGTGTTCATTTTTTAATTTTGAGAGCAAGAAAGCATGAGCAGGGAAGGGACAGCGAGAGAGGGAGAGCGAGAATTCCAAGAGTCTCCATGCTGTCAACGTAGAGCCTGACATGGGGCTCCCTCTCACGAACCACCAGACCATGACCCTAGCCAAAATCAAGAGTCAAGACACTCAACTGACTGAGCCATCCAGGTGCCCGTGAATTGATATTTTAACTATGTGTTCAAGTTTTTATTTACTGCTAATCTAGCCTCTATTGACAGGTGTACATCATTATTCCCTTTTTCTCTTGTTTAAGGCCAAGCTTTGCCTTGGATGCCATGGCTTCTAACTGAAGTCACTTAGGGACTAGTAAACTATGGCCAGAGAGGCCTACTTCTACTTTTTTTTTTTTTTTTTTTTTTGGTAAATAAAATTTTATGGGAACAGAACTACACTCATTAGTTCTCATACTGTTTCTGGCTACTTTGTGTTATAACAGCAGGGTTGAATAGTTGCTATAGAGACCTCATGGCTTATAAGACTAAAATACTTACTATCTGATCCTTTAAGAATAGGTTTTCAAAGGTTTCCTTCAGCCAATGAATAAACAAATCTCTTTCTCACCCTCAGCAACCCTTTGTCTTTATAGAGCTTCTAGACCTGTCTAGTCTATTTCACTTCCCTTCTATTCAAACTTCTTGGAGACTACTAGACACTCACCAGTTCACTCCCTGTCTGCCATTCACTCATCAAATCTTCATTTTTCTCTCTGCTCCTACTGTATTATAGTTGCTGTTGTGTAGTTTAAAAATGGCTCCTTATTTATCAATACCAATGGCCACATTTTTGGTTCTTTTCTATGGCATTTGATGTTGGGATTGTTAGTCCTCATGCTGTATTCTATAGTCTTGGTTTCTGTAATGGTGTATTCTCCTCTTAATTCTGATCTCTGTGGTATTATTCTGTGGGCCTCTTTGAAACCACATCTCAACTACTATGGACATTTCAGGCCCCCATCAGTTCTCTCTTGCATGATCATAGTAGACTTCTAGCTGGCTTTACCTTTCTATATCATTGTCCTCTAAATCACTTTTCATATATAGTGATCTACATTTAAACCCAATACTATACCTCTGATTACAAAGCTTTAGAAATTATCATTTTCACAAGGATAGCTTTAAAGCTCTTCTACAGCTAAAGTCAACAAGCCAGGGCTCAGATTGCTGCCTTACTCACAGTTTCTTTCTGATGAGAATTGTCCATGGACCACTGTTTTATAACATAGTCTATATTCGTGGAAGAGCACAACACATTGTAAATGCAGAGTGTTGATGCAAAATGTTGGGTGAAATGATTCAGTATTTCATAGGGTGCATAAGAAAGATGGGTAAGAGATGAGGACCAAAGCTGAGTGGAGGACAGGTAATGAGGAATCTAGCATGCTGTATTAGAGAATTTACATTGTATTCAGTAAGGATCCACTGACTCATTTTTAGCCAATTAGCTTTATTAGTTTTATAGTGAAGACAAATCCATTCTTAAAATGGAGTATTTCTGGAAAGAAATTTTTATAATATATATAAAGGTAATTAAGGGGTTATATGGCTGTGCCTTTTTTTTTAAGTAGGAGAGATTTGAATATACTTATATACAACCACTCAACATGAAATGGCTAATATACAGGACAGAGAAGGAGTCATTGATGGAGTGATTTATCGGGGGCTAGAATACCAATAGAGGATTAGCATGGATAGGACAAAGAAGACCTTGTATGTGAACTTGAGAGAATTCTCATGGGCTTTACTACTTGTGAACTGGGAAGCCACCTGGTCATCTGAGAATGATGAGGGAAATGATGGCAGACAGTACTTGAAAGAGATATTGGACTGCAGCTGAGGAAAATGGGAGCTAGAGATAAATCTAGACAGACAGTTAAATGTAGACAGATTATTTGGCAGTGTTAAAGATCACATGAGAGGAGAGGTCTTCAGAGTACAGTGACTTCAACAGAAAACTACTTACAGCATTCAGCCAACCACAGTAGACTTGCAAAGTGGGAAGCAGCCATTTGGTTGGACAGGTACAGGCCTTGGAGTTTGTCATATGAAGAGGACATGATGGAGAAAAAGGTATTGACAAATACCATTTTGAAGCCCTGAATCAGTGTCTAAGGCTGGCTGCAGATGGAGTTAACTTGCACAGATTCAGAATTATGATCAGTACACAAAGTGTCAGCCCATCATGTTAATACCCTTCAGTGGTTCCTAATTGCTTTGCATGTTAATGCAATCTATTGGTAATCAGCTTTAATGTCCTCCAACTGTTAGCTTTCTTTTATCTAACAGTTGTGGATGTTTTGAAAGGGAAAGTCTCAGGCAGAATTGGAATGAACTATGAGGAACACCCTGTTGACAGAGGCAGCCAGCCTGCCTAAATCTGTATCCCTCCTTTTGTTCCTCTGAAAATGTCTCCTTATATCATCCACAAACTTCCTTCATTCTCTTCCACCTCAGAGACTTCTGTTGTTCATTTACTCGGTCAAAAATACTTGAATAATATGTTCAGGAGCTGTAATTGAAGTTTGGTTGCCATCACCTGAGCTAGGATATTTAGTCTTAGTATTTTTGGACGTGGAAGAATTTGAGAATTATTCTTGGTTCTAACATGGTGGGGAAAATCAGATATATCTGGAGCTTTTTCAGAGCTGTTGGTTCATGCTGTAAAACAAGGTGCCAAAACCTCACAAGGGAAAGTAAGATAACTGCATGAAAGTGCCAAGGGCAAACATATCTTGCTTAGTTTTGAGCTTTCAATCTCTCCCTCTCTGATAATATTTCTGCGGTATATTATGAGATATTGGTGGCTATGGTGATGGAAGTTTCAGTCTACATAACATTTTCTTAATGTTTATTTATTAGAGCTTGACTTTGAGATAGCCTTTTCCTGCCTCCCACTGGACTACAAGTCCAAGAGGTCAATGACTAGCATAGGATGATGTTCAAAAATATTTGTTAGATGAATGACTAAATAATGTTGATAGATATTATGAGCCTAGGCCCTGAAAGCCTACGTTGGGTTCTGTTAAAAATCTAGTGACCCCCCAGGGAAACCACAGCTGCTGGGGAGTGAGTTTCCTGATATGATAAACACAAATTACTATAAACTCACTGTAATAACTTCAGACAAGCCAGCCCTTTTCACACCCTGTGATGTGATTGGCCACCCATTCTCCATTTTCCATCTCTAGTGTCCTCTAGGCAAATTGCATCGGAGAAACTCATCTGAAGAATCCAAATTGTCACAAATTATTTCCTGTCTACCATTACAATCACAGTTAAAGGCTTCTCTCACTTCATTTACCCTGTTTTCTTGTTCCACAGTGCTGTCAAGTTCCAGGAGAAACAGAATGGTGTGATGACGTGTTAATTATATTTTCATGCTTTAACAAATATCTAGTGCTTAGGAGATAGCTTGGTTTCCTGCATAGATTTATAATAAACAAAAGGCGAGTAAACAAAAAGAACCAAGGGCTACTATATTCTGATCCTTGGAATATGAAAACCATTGTCCTGATGCCTGTATCTATATTGGATCTTTAGCTTTTTTTTTTCCTTTTTCTTTCAATAAATCTAAGTCAGAAATTTAGTTACCTACTAACATTCCTTACTTTTGCACTTAGCGGGTATTAATAAATGATATAGCCTGAGTAGCTTTACTTGAGGACCTCATTTAAATCTCATACTAAACATTCGAGTATTATCAACATTTTGCAGGTGAGGGAGCAGGTTCAGTTTTAAATCGGGTAAATAAGCAAATAATAGTAACAAATATAGTGATAAAGGGAGTAGCATTCAAATAAATGATAATGCAAATACCAGGTGAGGTGAGTATTATTGCCACACCTTTACAGACAGTATCAGTTCAAAAAGAGAAAGTATCGTGTCCAGGTCCACTCAGTTCTAGTATGTGAGGGAGGCTAGTGTTTCAGCCTGATCTGCCTGACTAGAAAGCATGAGCTCTTGCTGGATGGCTGAGTTGTTTAACTAAGGGCTTTTTTCTCAGCAGGAGATCATTCTTGAGTGTGTACAGCTTCCCTGGAACAGGGAAATTACTGGATAAAACTGTATGCTGTCTTGTCCAATTATAAGATAATCAGTGCTGGGAACACTTTACTGGCTAAAAGTGAGTGTTAACACCTCTGTTCTTTTAACCAGCATAGGTTAGTCTTGCTCTCAGGAAAGTAAAACATGATAAGCAAAAACAAGTAAAAATCCTATCGATGCTTTCCACCTTTGCCTTTTTCTTTCTTTTTTCCTGAGCTGGTGCCAAAGTAATCACCTAATGGGCAACCCCAGAAGCATTATGCTGACAGATCCTGATGTTCCACTTCTGTGTTTTCATTTGAGCTGTGCAGTTATGTCTTCAGTCAAATGGAGATATGCTGTGAGAGATGTAGGATGGCATTTTTCAAAAAGCAGTGAGGATCACAGAGACTACTTCTTGCTGTTGGTGGGAAGGAAAAGCAGGAAAATAAAATAAAAATGAGAAATTGTAGTTTCTTCTATATTGCCATATAAAAGTACTTTTCTAGCTATGTGTTCTGTATACATTTAATCACATCAAACTAGCTAATAAAATAAAAGCTCTCCTCCCTTGGCCCCATGCTAATTATTCTTGTTAATTATTTTTTAATTGTCTTTCTATCACTGGTGCTAGAACAACTGTCATAATTTCCACCTCAGAGGCCCCAGACATGATATACCTATAAACATAATATAAAGAATGGTGGCTCGTGTGTGAATGCTTTCAAAGGAAACACAAAAGGGAAATCAAATCCAACCACAGCTTCCACCATGTTAGCATGGAAGTCTCTCCAATTGCTTCTGTTAATTATTCATTATAGGAGCACATACACACTAAACCCCTTAATTAGTTGAGGGTTTGCATTACTTAGTTCATATCTGTGTATTTTGCAGGTGTCTCTGACAGCATGTTGAACAAAGCAGATCTCAAATAGCCTGCTAGGTTGTCTAACCTTACTTCTGGAATTAAAACAGCAATTAGGGTGAGCACTAATTAATTATGTGGACCTTTAAGTCTGCCTCGTAATAACTAGCTATTCTCTGGTCAAGTGAAGTCATTAGCACTATGCTAGGCACTCGATACGAAGTCATTTGACTTCTGTTCTCTGCTCTCAAGTGGATTTATCATCTCAACAACAAGGCAAAATATGTATATATGACATTAAAAAGTATTGGGGCGATGGAGTGGTAAAGACAGGAATCCAGAGGAGATTCTCAGGGCCCTTTCCCTGAAGGATGTTTGGGTGGGAGGACATGGCCCTTCATGGATAAAAGTTTAGCTTATTGGTAGCAATGAGTACAGGTTATTCAGTGGGCTGATGGCCTGATTGAGTTGAAGACTATGCATGAGAATATGAACAGGTAAGATAAACATACATAGACATGAAATATATAGCATATATATCATATAAACTGTTATCCATTTGCTTAGAATATCCTTGACCAAATTCCATTTCAGAGGCCTGAAACCCTGCAACACTCACAATACAGTTAAAAAGTTTTTCTTATCTTATATGAGATTAACAAATTATACCTAAAGACAGTCCCATCAAGAGCTGTGCATTTGCTTCTCAGAAAAATAAATTTTGTATCATTGTTACAACTGGACTATTTATATTTATGTTATTTTATTATTTTTTCCTAAATTTTTAATGTTCATTTATTTTTGAGAGAAAGAGAAAGAGACAGAGCTTGAGTGGGGGAGGGGAAGAGAGAGAGGAAGACACAGAATCCAAAGCAGGCTCCAGGCTCTGAGCTGTCAGCACAGAGCCCTACATGGGGCTCGAACCCACCAGCTGAGAGATCATGACCAGAATCAAAGTCGGACACTAAACCTACTGAGCCACCCAGGCACCCCTGGAATATACATATTTATAAAGTTTAATGCAAGCTCTTTATTCAAAAGTTGGATCAACCTATGTCTAATTGATGTGAAGTATCAGGGAGGGACCTGGAATTTAGAAATATTCCATGTGACAGATAGGATATGATTCCGCTCATGTGTGGAATCTATAAAACAAAAAAATGAATAAAGAAAAAGTGGAATCAGACCTATAAATGCAGAAAACAAATTTATGGTTGCCAGACGGAGGAGGATGGGGGGGGATGGGCAAAATGGGTGATGGGGACTTGGAGATATGGGCTTCCAGTTATGAGAATAAAAGGTACACATAGGGAGTATAGTCAATGGTATTCTAATAGTATATGGTGACAGATGGTAACTACACCTGTAGTGAGCACAGCATAATGTTTTAACTTGTCAAACACTCTGTTGTACACTTGAAATTAATGTAACACACTGTGTGTCAATTATGCATCAATTAAAAAATAAAAAAATAAAAATATTCTGTATGAGTTCATCAAGTTAGACTGAATGTCATCTCTGCTTATCATTTCTAAGAGAGGTTATAAGGGATCTGTTCCCCTCCCCATTATAGCAGTCAGTTGAAGTCAGGCCCTAGTGCTTATTATTAAAGAGTTGTTATCTAGTTATTCTGGAATATATGAGAAAACTGATAACCTTTTAAGCACAGAGTCCAGCAGAATGCTATAATGTCTAAGTGCGTTGAAATAATTGAGCAGTGGACTAACATTTAGACTGGTTTCCAGGTTTGTTCATCTTCTAAGAATACAGCTCATTACTGGGTGTTGTATGGAAACCAGTTTGACAATAAATTTCATATTTAAAGAAAAAATAAAGATCACCTGAGAAGAAAAAAAGAATATAGCCCATTGCCTTCTTTCTCCCCAACAAGATTTATTGGCAAAACTTAGGGAAAAGTGACTCCTTATTTTGAAAATTGTATAAGAAATACACAGTTTTCACATGCATCATCATATTTAATTCTTGCATAATTCTATGCAACAGGTACAATTGTCTCAATCATTCCTGCCCTTAGATATGAATAAAAAGGTCCTCCAGTCAGTGCTCTGAGCCTTAGATGACACTGCAAATCGTGGATATTAAAACACAAAGACATTTTTTTTTTCTGTTTCAAGCTAAGATTTTCCTTTCTCTCTGTGTCTCTCTGTCTCTCTGTCTCTCTTCTTTTTGGAATGAATTTGACTCTACAAGAGTCATGGAAAGTAAAAACATTAGCCAAAATAACTGCCCCAGGCCAGAGGATCTGGGCTGAGAGTCTGTGTGTGTGTGTGTGTGCGTGCGTGCGTGCGTGCGTGTGTGTGTGTGTGTGCGTGTGTGCATATCACATATTCTGCCTTGGGAAACTAGGAAAAGAAACAGTGTTCTTGCTTCTATCCGGCTGCCCAAATCACCAAAGTGGGTGTCTGGGCTAACCAAGATCTCTAGTTAGTTGCATTCTTTTCCTCCCTACCTCATACTCTGTGCTTGGATGATCTACTTTTGTTAGGTGCTTAGAGTTTGTCTGTAAATCATGTCTCAGAAAGAAATCCCTCTGGCACTCCAGTCACCATCCA
Organism: Prionailurus bengalensis; assembly: GCF_016509475.1. Taxonomy (NCBI): domain Eukaryota; kingdom Metazoa; phylum Chordata; class Mammalia; order Carnivora; family Felidae; genus Prionailurus; species Prionailurus bengalensis. The sequence goes on from NC_057349.1 coordinate 107,936,062, forward strand.
GGAGGCATGAGAAACTTCTTCCCTGCCCAGTTCCAGCAGACCAGAGCTCCTACCCAGGCTTGCAGGGGGCAGGGGCTGGCCCCAGGGAGAGCAAGGTGGCTCGATGGCCTCTGGTTTGTGATCACCAGAGGACTAGACTTGAGGAGGGGGAAGAGGAGGCTGAGTGGAAAATAGGCTAGTAGGGGGCATAGGTTACTTGGTAACTTTCAGGTATTTAGACAAATAGTATGTTGGTGTGTTGGCCCTCATTTGTCCTTTTGCCCTGGGCTGTGCTGATATTAGGGGAGACCTATTCTCAATTCTACCGAGGAGAAAATCGAAGCCAGCTACTAAATAACAGAGCGGGGATTTGAACACCGATCTGCTCACATCAGATCCTCAGATTTCTGGTAGGGCGGTGGCAGTTTCTCCCTCTAGGGAGCACCTTAAAAATATAGACTTATGTAATAAATAGAGCTTCTTATAGAAGTCTAAGGACAAAAAGCGTATGAGAAAATCTTGTCCTAGAAAGATTTGTCTAGTGTTCTAAAGGCTATTAACCTTAGCTGAATAAGAATTGGCCTTGCTTCTTAATCTAAAGGTTTCCAGAGGACTGTTTGTTAAACCTTGATTCACCAAATGCTAATAGTTTTTACACAGGTGCACAACACAACAGATGTTCTCAAATTAATAAGAGTAGGAAATCCAAGGTTAAACAAAGTGAAATATCATTCTTTATTGCAGCACTTCTCAGAGTCTTAGATTTACTTATTTGAATTTCTGTGGAGTAGATAACTTCCCCAAACTACATGCTGAATAGCCTGTTTTGTGGAACATGGTGTGGATGTAGTGATTTGTAATCCCTCTCGTGGTGACTTTTCCATTGGAGGCAGTGGAGGGAAGCAGCCCCAATAGCTGCTGTGACCCACAGTGGCTGAAATGAATGGTTCCCATGTGTGACTACCAGTTGAGCCTCTGGCCAGTGAAGGAAAGACGGATCAGAACCTATGGCAAAATCCGTTTTCAAGGCACAGTGATGGTCCTGATAGCCAAGAAAACTTATTTGCACCAAAACTTAAGGATGCTTGCTTTTGGGGGACACCTGGGTGGCTCAGCCAGTTAAGCCTCTGACTCTTGATTTCAGCTCAGGTCATGATCTCTTGGTTCATGAGTTTTAGCCCTGAATCAGGCTCCATGCTGACAGTGTGGAGCCTGCTTGGGATTCTTTCTCTCTTTCTCTCTCTGGCTCACACTTGCTCTCTCGCTCTCGCTCTCTCTCTCTCTCTCTCTCTCTCAAGAAAAAGAAAAGAATGCTTGCTTTTAAGGGTTAAGTGCCTAGTTGTTCCACATAAATGAAAAACAAACTGAAAGGCAGTACCTTTACTTTTATATTTCTGCATTCAGAAAAATAAGAGAAGAAATAGCCATCTAAATAAATTTGGACAAAGGAGAAGGAATTGAAATTGTTCAGTATCTGTGCCTCTGGCTGGCAGTATTAGAAATAAAGCATCCTCAGCATGGGTGAAGAAAGAAAATTATGAGACAGAAAGATTTTATATTAAAAAAAAAGTCTTACTGCTTCAGGATAACAGGTCGAGAACATATTATCAGGCAATGTGGTTACCAATGGAAAAGGTGATGAGAGCATATAAATGGGAGCATTATTGACTAATTTTTACATAAGAAGTTTAAGAGAATAAGTTAGTGCTTTTCAAAAAGGCTTAAAAATAAAGCTACTAGGAGAAAGTATATGTTACAGATCTCCAGAAGAAAAGAGGTACAGCAAAGAAATATATGAAATGGTAAGAGAGCAAGAGAAGATAAGATGAGACTTACGGGAGATGTCTAACCCTTTTTGTGATGTGTCATTTGTGAAACTTTTGACACAGGTTGGAATGAGGAAGAAGGATGTGATGAACTTTCCAAATGCAGATCCTAGATTTTCTTTAATTTACAAAGCTCTAGCTGACCAGGGCTGCTCAAGCAAGTTTGGTTAGGGTGAAATTTTCAGTCCAGCTCAGAGTAGTATTAGCTGGCACTGGGTGAGACTCAGTTACTCTGCCATACCCAGACTTCTTCAGGGCAGCTGTGAAGATGTCTTGCAGTTGAGTGCATCTGGTCTAATGAAGTCTCTGCTTAAACATCAAGGTTATGGTCAGTAGGCTTTCAACAAGCTGCTAGAATGTAAAAGCAAAAGAATCAAATTAAAAGAATAATGCAAATAGTTTACGAAGTAACTAAGTAGTTAAACTCCTTATGTGTATATATGTATAATTATGAATATACTGTTGATTTTTACATACTTTCCATACGGTAGGCTTGTTTATTAACAATCCTGCTGAGTAGGATTTGGTGACATCTTTTGAATCCTGGGTAAGTGGGAGCCAAATTGTAGCCGTGGTTCATAAATTCGTCTCTTCCTCAGCCTCCTTAATTTTTGTTCCTGTTCATTGGCTTGGCTTTTTCCTAAAAGATCTAACTCTGAAAATATCTTGGCTCCTTTTTCAATTTAAGCAAGCCTCAATTTTATTGTGCATTTCTGCCTTTACCACAATTGCTGCTAGACTGTTGCTGCTGCTAGTCATTTTCATTTACCTCTGTTTACGCCATGCACTTGCACTGTACTATGGAGTTAGATGTATCTCTCTGTTTACTTAGGAAAAATGACTTTTCCTTTTGTCTGTTGCATTAAAGTTTTTCTAGTATAGAATTATGGGCTCTTTTTCTTTGTCCCAAAGGCATGTTTTAAAAAATTGGTTTACCAATGTAACCGTTTTTTCACCAAAAACAAATTTAAACATTCAGTTGCAAACCACACATATTGATTGATTGCTTCATGTGGGCCAAGTACTAAGTGAAGTAAATGTAAGAGGAAAATATGCCTGCCTTCAAAAAACTCATAATCTAGTGGAAGAACGAGGTAAGAAACAATGTAATACTTTAATATGAGAGCTGCCATAGCGGTTTTTGAAATGCTCCCCTTGTCCTCTTTGACAGAACATGCTCCTAGTTCTCCCATTTCTCTGGCTTCTGTTTATTTTTCTTTTTCCACTTTTACTGTTTACATGGCCAGCAACTTGAGGCCAGTTCCTCAAGGGTCAATTCTGGTCTCTTCTCACCTTGTATTCTCTCTCAAGGCTGTTTTTGTCTATCCATGCCTATTATTTTAATTTATATGCAGAAGACTTGTACGTTTTCTCTTGACTGAGAAATCTACTCTGAGTTTCAGACCTATATATCCTAATTTTTATTTAACATCTTTCCAGGGAACCCCCTACACAACATAAGAAAAGACTGAATTCAGTATCCACCGCCGCCCCCCAATCCCCTCCAATCTGATCATCCTCCATTACCACGATGTCAGTGAATGATACAAACATCCATTCCCTGTTCAAGCTAGAAAAGGACATTTTTATTTGTTTTTTTCTGCTCAATCTATCATTAAGTCCTATTGGTTTTCCTTTCTAAATTTCCCTCACTTAGGTTATTATAGCACCCTTCTTTTTCCACTCTCAAATCTTTTTCACCACTGAAGCCAGCATGATCCTTTTAAAACTCTAATCCTAGTAAGAGAGCTCTCTTCTTAAAATCTTTTATACTTTTCTATTGTTATTTTTTAATAATAACTTTATCAAGATATAACTTACATGCCATAAAATTCATTCTTTTAAAGTTGCAATTCAATAGTTTTTAGTATATTCATAGAGTTGTGAATTATCCCTAATTTTAGAATATTTTTATCTTCTCAAAAAGAAACCTTATATCCATTAGCAGTCACACTCCATTCCCCCTCTTCTTCCAGCCCTGACAACCACTGATGTGCCTTCTGTCTCTGTGGATTTTCTTCTTCTGTAAATTGCATATAAATTAAATTATACAATCCCGTTGCTTTTTGGATAAAGACAAAACTCACTAACCTTAGCTTTAAAACCCTGTAGAGCCTGACCTCCATTTCTTCTCGTGTCTCATCTTAAATTATGTTCTCTCTGATTCTTTTGCTTCTATTCACACTGGGCGACTTTCCTTACTCCCCAGTTGTCATGCTTCCTATTGTTAAGGTCTTTGAATGTGTTGATTTCTCTTTCTCCTCTTTTCTGGTAAAACTCTTGCTTCATTGTTCAACCAAAGCTCAAATGTCACTTTTTCAGGGTCGCCTTCCCTGACCCCTCTGACTAGGTCACATCTCCCAAGTACAGGATCTGAGGACACTGGTTGCTTTCACTTTGTAGCATTTGCCAGTTATAACATCCATTTGTTTTCAGAATTATTGGATTAATGTCTTGCCTTTAGTGGTCCATGCTTCCTGAGAGCAGGAGCCATGTCTGAGTTTGTATACTGTAGTAGCCCTAGTATCTAGCACAGAATCTGACTTATGTTGGAAGGCTGATTAATATATGCTTAATGAATGAAAGAAATTTGGGATAAAAAAGATTTATAGAAAATAGGTACTGAAGTTGAGCTGACATTAGAACAAATATGAAAAAATTAAAAATATAATTAAAATCTTATTAGTGGAAGGATGCAGCAAATATTAATGGGATTGGCTTCAGCATCCTGGAATACAACCGTAGCTCATTCTTCAGCGTCTTCTTGTCTCATTTTCCCAATCTGTAAAACATGGATTACATTTCTCTTTTTATGCCCCAGATTAATTCAAAGACCCAAATGAAGTAATGTATTTAAATAAGGTAAATAGGGGCCCCTTGGTGGCTCAGTTGGTTAGGCATCTGACTTCGGCTCACATCATGATCTCACAGTCTGTGAGTTCGAGCCCCGCATCGGGCTCTGTGCTGACAGCTCGGAGCCTGGAGCCTGCTTCAGATTCTGTGTCTCCCTCTCTCTGACTGCCCCCCCCCCATTTCATGCTCTGTCTCTCTCCCTCAAAAATAAATAAACATTAAAAAAATTTAAATAAGGTAAACAAACCATATGGTATAGAAATGTTCTTATTAAATAACCAATAAATATATACTCAATAATCTTAGTTATTGTAAGATATAAAACTAGGTTACATGGAAAATTGGAGGAATGATAATTTTTCCCCAATTGTGTATATAAAACACATATTTGCCCAATTACATAGATTAAGGCTTTTTTTTTATTGAAAAGAATGTGAAGGTCACTTTGCAATTTTATGAAAAAGAGAAGTGGTTGGATCTAAGGTAACATGACATATGTGACAACAGCATTAGACAGTAGCCAAAACACTGAACATGGGAAGAGATCTCTAAGACCATAGACACTGAACCAATAGGATGTTAAAGGTGGGTTTACTGAGCTGACTGATGTAAGAATGAGTCAGGAAGAAAAAAACAAAACTGTATATGGAAAGGGAGGTTTCGTTAAAAAAAACTGTTTTAGTTTCATATTGTTGATTAAACATTATAGTACTGTAATTCAAGCATTCCTCTGCTTCTGTGTGCTTTAAAACTCATCAATAGGTTGTGTGGGATAAGAAAATCATGTAGAGACCAGTCACAGCATCCTGGAGAGGAGAAAGATAGGTGTCAGCACTAAATACAGTGCCTGTTTAATAAAATGAGTATATAAATGTGTTATATATGTCGATATGTGATTCCTATATGCTTAATGCTTGATTGTGTTGTACATATCCAGGAACAGAAAGACTATTTGTGGACATTTATTTTCATAATATTATAGAATTTTAGGGTGGATAGGACCTCAAGTATCATTGTGTTATGATTCAAGGAGGCTATGGCTTTTCTTAGAGGCTTATAGCCAATTAGTGACAGAAATGCCTAGAGCACAGATAATGAGATTTCTGATCCTATGTTGTCTATTTACTACCCACTATCTTCATTCCTGAATTAAGAAAATTTTCAGTCAAGAGAGGAAAAGTGGTAAAATTACGGCATGTAAACATTTTTGCTGGATGAGGAAGATAACTTTAATTATCATATTGGCTCCATTTCATCTGTGGCTATCTATATTTTTATCTACACCTCCAGAGGTTGGCTTATTTACCTTCCCACCTGCAGGCCATTGTGCAAGAGCATCAAATTAAGTTCCTGAATTATTACCCTTTGAATTTTAGGGCTACCATGATTAATATCCATAGTGTAATTATTCAAGGCTTTCACGTCTAAGAATAAGCACTATTTTAAGCAGCCAGTCTTTAGGTTCATAGAGAAAGCCTCTTGGAATAGCAGAACTATAAACGTGCTGGGGCAGCCAGTGTTTGATGCTTATATTATAAGCTTACTATTTGATACATAAATATAAGTGGGAAATCAGCAATGCACATATATTTGAGTAAAATGAAAAGCAAGAAATAATATAAAGCTTTGAAAATCTGAGCAAAATTATTTTGAACCTAGAAATTTTACCCCAGATAATCTCTCAATCACATGTGAAGGCCAAAGGATAAATATTCAAACTTGGAAGGAGTTTATTTAAAAACATATATTTAAGAATGTACCCCACCAAAACGTAAGTGGAAACTAAGCAAGAGGACAGCACAGAAATAAAAAAAAAAAAATAGTACATTAAACTTGGAATGCTATTAAAAGAAATGTCAAAATGAAAAACGTGCATCAACTTTAGAAGAGATAGCAGGTTTTCTAAGAAGATTGTTTTCAAAAAAATATTCTATTCAACATATTTTATTGATTAAGAAGCTTCATGACTTAGTTATTTGGCCAAGGAGGCAAACATTTCTTTTGTGAACAAGAAAATAAATGTGAGAGTTGGAGGAAAATGTTAAACTTTCAAGAGAAAACAAAAAAACAAGCTAACAAGAAATCTTCCCCAGATAAATGAAACAAATTGAATAACTGAGAGTTTAAAATAAATAACTCATTTGAACACAAGCCTTTGATATACTTCAAGAAAACAGCTTTCAAAATAAAATTGCTTGTCTTCTGTTATTTGTCCAATTGCTATACCGGGTCCTGTAGTGAATAATATTTACATAATAATATTAATGGTTTTCAATCTTTAGAATTAAAACTTAGGCATAAAACATGAGAATAATAGTTATATAAAACAATATAAGTGTTATAAACTTTGATAGTGGAAAAGCAATGGTATATGTTGGCCGGCAGGTTGAATGTACAACCAGAGTGTGGAATAGCATTGATGGTGTTTTCATTTTCCAGAGTAGAGAGTGTGTCTTAAATTCTATCCAGTTTCCAGGGCTAACTTGGTCAATGACTACTTATCTAGTTCAACTAGGTGAAAAATCACTCTGTGATAATGTTTTAATCATAAAATGAAAATTTTAGAGTGTATTAAAGTCATGGTCATTGAGATAATATCCCGATTCTGAATATATATTTTAAGTAGCAATCTGAAAAGGAAAAGAAAATGTCTAAATGAAAATGTAAAACTAACAAATTGCCCAGTACTCTTGAAAAAATGGAAAAATACTTAAAATTTGATATGTATAAAACAATGTGTGTGAAACTGATAATAATGTGTACTTGAATTATTTATCAAGGAAGATAGTATTATGACCATAATAACTAACATTTACCGAGCACCTACTATGTGCTGGATATGTAGCAAGTAGATAATGTATATGAACACAAAGTAAATGCAAATGAATAGTTACCACCAGCATTTGAAAGGACAGAGGTGATAGGAGAAGCCCAGTGGAACCATTGAGAAAAGCATAACAGGAGAGGTGATACTGCAGAAGCTGACCAGTGACGTGGACAACACGGATGATGCTCGTATCAAACTGCCATAGTGTTTGGATTCCCTCTGGCTATATTTTAAAAAGTGAATTTAACTGCTTTTGAAAGTTTTAAGTGTTATTATTTATATTATGACAGAAATTACATCTTTGGTAACCATTTCAACTTAAGATGGAAAATGTAGAAGTCATTTTAATATTTGAGGGAATACAAAATTACTCAGAATTATTTCAGATAATGCCACCAAATAAGTATGAAGACCAGTGTAATAGCCAACCTTTATTTTCCCTTCCAGTTTTTTAATATCATGATTCAAGAAACACTTATTTAAAAATACACAAGCTTTATTTAATAGTTGGCAAATGTTTTGGGATAGCAGTATTGCTTAACTGAGATTTTTGCTTTCTTCTTTGAACTCATATTTCCATTATATTTTTACAGTAAATTTTACTCTAATACAATATAATTTTATGCTGCTTAAAGTCTTTTATTGGTCACCTATCATATTTCTCTACAACAAAAGTAATTGTATAAATTTTTAATTATTTTTATTTTTCTGGCCATAAAGTTCTAAGTGTTAACAAATATCTTTTGGATTGAGTTCGTGAAAATTATTACTACCCAGTTGAACAAAACAACATAACATTATATATTTTTGTAAATACTTATTAAATATAAAAATAAAATATTACTGAAAAATCTCTTAATAAGAATAACTTATTTGCTCCTGAATGAATATTAGTTATTTGATTGAAGCAAAGTTCAACATAAATTATTTTTATATTTTTATATTCTCCATATATGTAAGCCCTGAAAAAACGTATTATCATAAATAAGAAGATAAAAATGGAAAGAGTTCTGGGGTAGCAATAACAATTCTTTGAACTCCTTCCAAGTTTTGTGCCAAAAATTCATATAGTGATCTATCATCAAAAATATTTTTATTAATCTATCAGCTGACAATTCAATTAGGTTCTCATCAATTTTGGTCCTAACTTGCAAAAAGATTTAGCACCCTGTCATTAGAGTCATTTTATTCTTAATTTATAGGAAGTATACCAAAAAGGCTATTTTTTACTGAGATGTATTCAATAGCTATTATTATTAATTTTGATACACATTTAGTGATAAGTAGTCTTGATAAAATGCTTTCTTTTCACACACTTTCAATATATTATTGTTACAATCTCAGAACTATAGAATTAGCTAATATATGGAAGATGTTTATTTTACTCATTTGTTAAAGTCAGTCCTCATGTCAAACCAGTCAGCCAAATCAGATTTACTATCTGTAAGGAAAATGTGACTTTGCTTCTTAATCCAGTTACATGTGTTAATATGTGTATTCATGAAACCCTCTCACATCTGAATTCTAAATCTGAGAGAGGTAGTCACAGCACAGAGCCCTGCCAAGACTTTATTGCTTGGATGGAATAAAGCAGTTTTGGAGTTGAATTCTGTAAATGATTGGAATCTTGGGTGAAAATGTTGTAGGATGCATAAAAGAGAAATAAAGAAGTATTAGTCCCTGTCAAACATACCTCTAGATTTGACAGAAGCTGGGTTCCAAAAATGGGGGAAAAAAGAGACATGCATACCATAAACTGAGGTACTTTTGAAATGAAAAATGTGAAAATCTGATAGTAATATCGCTTATTATTCCTAGGGAAAAAAATAAAGGGGATACCAACAAAAAAAAATCAATGCACTTCACAGAATATGCTGTTATGAATCCAGACTGTAAAGTTCCCAAAATATAGAATGCCACATGTGTGTAAAAAAGTGGCTACGGTCTGGAAGAATATGAGCATAGGTAAAAGGCTAGAATAGTAGAGAATTGTGACAGAGTGTTATTGAGGACAGGGAGTGAGCTGGATAAGGACGAGATCAGCCCATGGTTTCCTAGATGCTGTATTACTAAGAGCTTTCCTCAGCTATTTTTCTTCCATATTCAAGATCAATAAAATCAGTTTTCCAATTGGAAAAGTAAAGTCTGAAATACATTATGAAACAATAAAATACACTAATCTCATTTATTTATTTTTTTTAACGTTTATTTATTTTTGAGACAGAGAGAGACAGAGCATGAACGGGGGAGGGGCAGAGAGAGAGGGAGACACAGAATCCGAAGCAGGCTCCAGGCTCTGAGCTGTCAGCCCAGAGCCCGACGCGGGGCTCGAACTCACGGACCGCGAGATCGTGACCTGAGTTGAAGTCGGACACTTAACTGACTGAGCCACCCAGGTGCCCCTGACACTTATCTCATTTAAACAAAATCATTTTAATTTTAATAAATTACCCTATCATTTATTGAAGGAGTTTATAACAGAGTTGCAGAATTTCCATCAGTAGTATTTAAAAAATCATGATTAACTTGGAGGCACCACATGAAGAGACTGACATTTTTCTAAAATCGTACAAGTTTTAAAGATTGGGTGTTGATATACTCAATGTCAATGTTAAAAAGTTTCTAGAACAAAAAACTAAAATAATTAACCAATGACCTCTTACAAAATACCTCTTTATCTCTCTCTTCCAAGAACCTGGCAGAATCTGTTGGTAAAAACCATGGGGGACCAGATCACAACTCAAGATGAGATAGATTTCATTAAAATTTATAGTGGCCTGAATTTGAACCATCATCATATCTGTATGTCTGTTGAGAATGCATGCATCTGGAAGATACTAAAGCAGAGACATCACCACAGACTGAAGGGCAATTGAGAGGATTCTTTTTTGGGTAGAACTGTATTCAGGCCATCTCAGATTTCAGTGCCAATTCTTAGTTTCTGGAATTCTGTGCAACTGTCTTGGGTGAATGGAATAGACCTGCTTAAGGAGCACAAATTTCTTTGCATGCTTTCTAAGTTTCACCCATTAGCTCTTCGTAGGAGATGGTGTTAGTAGTAGGTCCAGAGAAGTGTGGAAACTCACATGTGCATCATTGGTGAGGGTGGAGTTGGAGAAGGAATTGCTGTCTACAAATCTGTGCTATATGGATCATCAGCATAATCCACGGGGAAGACCAGTGTGGGTGTGGTTTGGATTCTCTTGGTGTTAAAATTTATCTTCCTCATGTTTAATCTCTAAGAGGTCTTTGCTGCTCTTATGGATTTGGAGGCTCTGCATCACTGGCAAAATCTCCTTTTTTGTTTGCTGCTATTGTATCTGCCCCTTACTCCTGCTGAAAAGTCAGTTACATGTTTTATTGATCATTCCATGTGGAGAGTCACATGGATTTGGCCTTATCACCACAGTGTTTTTCGCCTTCAGTTTCTGCCTTGTGGGAAAAGAGGGGTATCCAACTTTCCTCAAAAATTTGAATATATGCATTTGTAGGAATTCATTAGTTTTCCATGATAAAAATTAATTTAAAATTACAGGCCTATGAAAAGCAGGAATGGAGGTATAAGATAGTTCTAAGAGGTGTGTATACGTATATGTGTGCATGAATATTGAGATGAGTGGTTTCAGGCATATGTTGAAGTGAGGTTTCATTTTTATGTGTACAACAGACTCTACTCAGCAATCTCTTAGCTTCCTTTATTTACAAACCAGGAACTTCAGCTGTTTTATTAAAGACTGGATGTGAAAGCTGAAGTGCTTTGCCGACACAGACATCAAAGGGACTTAAGTGTATTTTCCCCCATATGTTTTAGCTACTTTTTCCCTTCATGCCTGATATCAGAGAGTGCTAGAATGTAATACCTCACACCTCAAAGATTAAACACCTTCTCAGTTGGTATTTCTGTTTCAACTTCATTTCCTGCCTGCCACCTTCTATCATAAGCACCTTGCACCATGTCATGTACACACTTGGTTCTGTCTGAGCAATGAGACTGTGTTTTTGAAAAACATTTTTCTGCAAATAAGGAGCCTCTGCGTTGTCTTTGACGTGAGCTTAGTTGCTGAATGAATAGCTTTGTTGGACATCGAGATAAGATTGTAATAGAGTCTATAATAGCAGTGCCAATCACGGGTGGCAGAAAGGCTGTTATTCTTGGGCTGTTGTATTTGTAAATCATGCTAGATTTCCCATGGCTTAATCTAAAAATGCTACACTGTCAGTGGTAGAGGCTTACAGAAAGAACATCCTACTCTTCTTTACTGTGTAATAAATAAGTTCTAAGAAGGGCTCATATCATCTAAGGAGTCACTCAGGTGGCATTTTCACTTCTGTACCTGACCCTGTAGGAGCCAGGAAGTTACCACACTCACTTGCATGTAAAATGATTCTTATTTCTGTTGAAAGTTGTATTTTTTTTTGTTTTAGTTTTCCTTTTGCTTGAATTAGAAGCATATGTCTTGAGATGGGCTAGGAAGTGTGGATTGTAGAGCTCTTTGTCTAGGGGGCAGAACTATAAAGAGGAAGAGGCAGGTCAGAGGATCAGTTAGGGGGTGAGGAAGAAACTCTTACCAACAGGAGGACTTGGAGTTAGGTATTAAAAGAAAGAAGGAAAAACAAAAAGGAAGTATTTTCAAACATTCTTTAGATCTCCATGGAATTGGTATGTTCTTAAGGGTAAAACACCAAGGTATAGCTAAATAAATAAGATTTTGTGTTTCATTGCCTTATACCTTCAGAGATGTTTCATTTTTTATCTGGAGTAGGTGGCTTTTCATATAATTTTCTGTCAACTTTCATATCCCTTCTATATACCCCAGTCACTAAAAGCAAAGTAATCACCACTGCATAGCTATAATAACAAAAGAGCTGTGGACTGTTTCTGTATAAGGAAAGGACCTATTTCAAAGTATGTTCTTATGTAAAGGCCTATTGTGAGTTAGGAATATAAAATCCAGAAATGATAGTAATATTTTATAACTAACCACTTAAATGAGTCAATACTTGTAGGGACCCTCTAGGAAAATTATAAGGAAATAGTCGGCAAATTTAGTTTTAGAAAGAACATCATATTATATTCCTCAATCATTGCAGTTGAAAGATAAACAAAATGAGGCTCAGAGAAATCAAAAACTGTGTCATAAGTTTTTTTTTTTAATGAGTTGGATGTGAAATCCTGATTTCTTGAATGTCATTCCTGCCTTCAAGCTCTCTTGGATATATTTGGTATCTTCTATAATGGAAAATGCTCATAACCAAATATGCTTGTTTTGTAATACATACAAGATTTTTTCTAAACCAGAAAATGTCTTTAATCATAAATTGTCAATTGTAATGAAGTAGCAATCAAGATCTAAAATACAACCAATTTCCTGTATCAAAAAAAAAGAAATTCTAAACATTGGATAACTGAGCAACCAACAAGAAAATTCTGGTTTGTTACAGCTACACTTTCCAAATTATAGCCACATAAGCACCTAAGTGGCTTATAGCCACATAAGTTAGATTAACTTCAGACGCAAACTAAAATTACTAATGTTAGCTTGAAACAAGCCAGTTCCCTCACCTGTGAAAGTGGGGATTTGACCCACCCATGCTTGTTATATAGCTGTTAAGAGGAGAGTTTTCTGACTCAAGGTTCATTAAATACTTGGATAGCATATTGAAGGCTGCCTATGTGGATTGATTGATGCGAAAGTCAAAAAGATGTTGTGATTTCTGACATTCCTGCAGCCTTGCTTAGAGCCCAGAACAGGCTGTGCAGTATACACGCAACTAGCCCCCTTCATGTCTGTAAATCAAGATGTATCTAAATCAGTATTTTTCCCAGATTCATTCTGCTGAATTTTCCAAAGCATATTAACTGATGTGGGAAAAGGATTTTATGCTACATACTTGAGAGGTGTAGTATGCAGTTTCCCAAAATTGTCAACAACGAACATACTTCATTGTGTATCTTTTAGGACAAAAATTATATAAAACACACTATGGGCAATTTATTGAAGACCTGGGATTATTCTGAAATTGTCCAAGTACATTTTTCTACCCCAACCTCTGCACACCTTTAGGAAAGATCCTTCTTCATCAGAGTTCAGTAGAACTTTTCTCAGCCTTTGACAAAAGTTTGGGTGGGAGAAACATACTCATTTAATCCTCTTTGCTACTCATATTTGGTAGATTTAAACTGGACTATATATTGTAATTCTGGTTAAATTTTGGGTATTGAACCTTGCTTCCTCCAAAACATTATAAGATTTCAAATGTTAACAATGTCCTGAGACTGGAATTATGAAAATTAATTCTCTTAAAAGCCTACTACAGGAAAGGAACTTAGTGCCCTCCCTTTACGAAAACAGGAACATGGAAACTTGTGTGTATAGTTCTTACTATATGAAAGTCTTGACACCACATCCTCTCTAAACCTATCTTCAGAAAAGTGTGTTGAAACAAAAGACGTAAAGAGAATAACTAAAATGAACACAGTGTTTTTAAAAGTTCTCTGGCCAGGTTTTTATTTGTTTGTTTGTTTGTTTGTTTGCTTTTAGAGAGAGAGTGAGAGAGAGAAAAGCTTGAGCATGCAAGTGGGAGAGGGGCAGAGGAAGAGAAAGAGAGAGAGAATCTCAACTAGGTTCCATGCCCAGCAGAGTCCCATGTGGGACTCGATCTCATGACTGTCAGATCATGACCTGAGCCAAAACCAAGAGTCTGACACTTAATTAACCACCTGAGCCACCCAGGCACCCCTGGCCCGTTTTATTGGAGAAAAATTTTGCACAACTTACTCTTCATCAGTCTGTTCTGGCATGCTTCTCATGATATTAAAATCAGAAAATAAAACACAATCATTTTACAATTCAGTAAATGAAAACTGGTAATCATCAAACTAACCATGGTTATCTTCAAAAGTTATTACACTAGCTGTGTTCTTGAGGTTGATCAAAGATACTTAGAGTCATAGACACTTCCCATGTAAGATGCATCATATAAAAACCCCTGGGTGGCTCAGTCGGTTGAGCATCAGACTCTTGATTTCGGCTCAGGTTATGATCCCAGGGTCATGGGTTTGAGCACCATGCTCAGAATGCTTAGCATTCTCTCCCCCCACTCTCTCCCCTCCCCCTCTTTCCCCTGCTTATGCTGTCTCTCTCACTCTATCAAAAAAATGCATCGTATAAATCAGACTTGGTTTTATCTCCAGCACTTATAAAACCAGACCTAGGAAAAGAACGAAGTCTGGAGACACATGCATGGTCTTAATTTAGCAAATGTTGAGCTTGCCCTGATGGTTACAAAATCAGAACAGCAAGAATATTTGCAGTATTTTATCAATTAATTAAAAATTCATAAGTTCAAAACATAGTATGTGTTTTTTGTAGGCATTTCTAAGAAAAAGTTGTAAAAGATTAAACTCATTTGAAAGAATAGCATATTATTAAATGATTTGTATCATAAATATTAATTATAATACACTTTCACAAATATTTTCCTATGTATTTGTCACAAAATACAAGTGAGGTGAGTGGTTAGGAACTGTACTTTACAGACAAGAAGTCTGAAGCTCCAAATTGAAAAGGCAGATACCAGGGCTGGGTCTCAGGCCCAGGGTTCCTGACTCATCACACCACAGCTGTTTGCATTGTCTCATAGTTGGTCTTTAATGGTTCATTGACCCACCTTTCCTCACCTCCATTACTTATCTCTCAGATGTCATTCCAGTTCAGGAAATAATTTTTAAAAACCAAGAGGTAGTAGTAGGGAATTTCCAAAACAATTCTGTAACTGAAGAAACGTATCTAGAAAGAGTAAGAAGGGAGGCATACTGTTCTGGTAGTTAGGATGGATAGAGGCAGGGACATTGTGAAGCCAGTTCACACAGGTTCGAAAGAGCCCATTGTTAAATTTACAGCGATTTTGCTTTTTGTTAAATAGCGATTATCAAAAATTAATTTACATAAACTTGTAATTGAACATTATGTTAAAAACAAAGGTAGTAAGTCCTGGACTTGTCACTTCCTACTTATTTTACAGTGGGTTACTATTATCTATGCTTTGGATATTATTTACATCCGTGGTGTCTGTATGGTGGAAATACTGTCATGTTACCTGCTTTTCCCCGTCCTGCATTGGTAGTCCAGAACCAACCACGATGGAAGTATTTACACCATGAAAATGACAAATGCTACAGTTGTTGTTTTGTTCATTGTCTGGACTTTTAAAAAATGGAGAAAATGTTAATGCAGATTAAATTTAAAAATGTGTCTGTAGCTGTTACATTGTGAATAGCTCGTAAAATGGCGAAAATATTTGTCTAGTATTTGAAACTACTATCTGATTCAGCAAAGAGATTGCTCATGTCAGTGAAAACTGAATGAAGTCTGACAAACGTTTTGTTATTTCACTTTAGACTCACTCTATAATGTAAAAGAAAATATCAACTAACATTTATGTCAGAACTCCACTTCTTTGTCAATAACATGAGAGATTTCTTTTTGGAATAAGATCATAATCAAGCATTTAAACATAGTTTACCTTTGTGGCACTATTGTTGGGCATAGGATGAAAAGAAAAAACTGATAATGGATTTTATAAGAAACAAGTCACACTAAAGTCATTGGTATGGAATTTATAGTGATGGTTATCACATATTTTATCACTATTTGTAAATTGGGAGCTAAATGTTCTTAAGGTAGTACATTTTGTAATAAACTTTTTTCACCCCTTGGAGAACCAGTTAAACACTTAGCATACCACAGGATGGAGGACATGCTTTGTTATAAGATGAGCACTCTGCCAATGAGAGAGATACCAGAAAAATCTGTGCTTGTCCCTTTGTAATTCTCTTTGAACAAGAGCTCTAATTATGTATAATGATGCCAGTTTTATGTAATAGACCTCTGTGATTTTTTCCAATATTGTATGGGGAGGGACTCTTTTCTACATGTGAGGTCTTAGCTTTAAATGCCAGAATGCATTTTCCTTGTAAAAGGTCATCAACTTACATAGACAAGTGGAGGACAAAAAGCACTCACTAGCTGTAGGTAAGCTTGATGAGTGGCCCTAATATTCTTTCTTAACACTCTCCTTTATTTCACTTTCTTAGTATCCAGTACCATACAATGATGTTATCTTCTGGAACTAAGCCCCACAGGTCTGGTGCATCTTTGGTCCTTCAGAGCTTCACTCCATTGATGTGACTTCTCCAGAATGAGTCATAATTTATGTTTCATTCTATCCCCTTGGGACTCTGCGTTATATTATGCTACTGTAATAGTAGTCACCAAGGAGTTACTGGCATCCAAGTGATATATGTTCATAGTTATACTTGTTCACTTTTATACTCGTTTTCTGGTCATGATTTAACCCCAATTGATAACTCTGTGGTTGAGATTCTAAGCATGTGGCACAATGGTAGTGGTGGAAAATATTCAATAAATAATTGTGGATTGATTGATAGGATGTCCTTCTAGACTCCTTCAGGCATACCACTTCCAACTTCTGTACTGAAGGCCAAATTAGTCATATGATTTCTTCTCCCTTTTATTGAATTTTGAATGAAAATTAATTTATGCAAAATCCAAAATTGCAGAATGGTTATCTACCAGTTTTCTGGTAAAGCTGTCTTGGGCCTTAGAGCTGGCTTGCTTTGTCATTCATATATGCCCTGTTGGTTTTTATTTGAGGTTTAACTTGTACTATAGTTAATCATACTTAAGTTCCATTTGTAAAGGCCTTGATGAGACAGCAGAAATGTCTGAAGAGAAGACGAAATCATGAGATGCCATGGTCTTTTGACTTCCAATTGAAGAGTGGAGGTTAGTTACAGGTCAAAGTGAATGAAGGGATGTTTTCTTGTCATAAGAAGCTTGCTAAAGTAAAATAGGGGAACCTTACTGAGAATACATACTTCCTTTTAAAGCTTCCATGGCTACTGTATGATTTAAATAGGAACATCAGGGTGTTTTATATATTTAATGTATGAAATAGTTACCTGACTATGAACATCACAGAGAGAGGTGGGTTAAGGAAAGTTATTTGTAATTAGGTGGACTGGCTTCCAGTCCTGGATCTGCCTATGCAGAAAACTTAATCTTTCTCAACTTCAATTTTGTTATTTGTAAAGCTGGAGATTATTTATAACGTATAATACCTACTTTGTTAGGCTGTTTTAAATATTAAATAAGATGAAAAACATAAAATGGTTAGCAAAATTTCCACTCACAGATGTTGATGGAAACATTTTGCAAAGAATATTTCCATGATGTAAAACCTTATTGAGAAGGCAAGTTGGGGAATAGTTTCCCTTCAGAAAATCTTTTATTTCATGGGCTACATACTGACTTTCTCTGTTACTATTCTAAAATGGTGCTACTTCATAAAAATATTTTAATAAACTACAAATAGATTTAGCTACTTTAAAAATGATTTGCTGAGTTTTTTGAGGATTGTTCAATTATATGCAATTTGTGAAGGTTAAATTACATTGGGGATTCTCTTTTTGTTATAGATCATGAAGATCTAAGAACAGTATGTCTCATATCACAGGGGGAGGTTGTGGTACAACGGTCGTCTGGTCTGCTGTCATGGCATGTTTAATTCCAAATCCAGTGTAATAGTTTCCATTTTATGTACATGTTTTCTGTGAATTTTAACTTTTATCTGATTAAATGTCATTCATAGTAGTTTATAGGTGATTCTCTGGCTACTCCTAGAAGATTTATCTATCCCTTTCATTTGAAGTAATTTTCTATATTATCAAAAGATAACAGTTTACATACACATCAAGCCTTTACAATTTATATTTTAATCTATGTTATGTTAACAAAGTGTAAGTGAGAAGTGAATGCAAAGACTAAGACAATCAGGCCTTACTTACTTGGGCAGGTGAACACCGTCACCCACTCCTGCCCCACTGGCACATTATTTCCGCAGTTTGCTCCTTGGAGCCTGAAGAGGCATGCTGTTACAGAGGGTCACCTCAGAGGCCCAAGTAGTTATGAAAATGCTGCTTTTGAAGATTTATGAAGCACACTGGGATATTAAAATCTCTGAGGAGTCCTGCAGTAAAGCAAGTTGTTTGATCCAGCATTTTCCTCTTTTATTGCATAATACCTATACCTGGTATCATTTGTATTTGATGAAACATGCTTTAGGAAACTTTCCTCTGGATTGCAATCCCTCAGCCAGAAGCAGGGGAAGGACTTGAAATTGCCTTTAACAAAGTTCTTAGAGTTAATTTAGAACAAGAAGAATTGGGTTTGAGCCTTTATGTTGTAGTTTTACAGCTAGATAACATTGGGTAACATTTCATTTCTCTCAATCTCACATTCCTTGTCTGTAATAGCATAGAATATCTAATACATATCTCCACGTTTTTATAAATATTGTATAAATTAATGTAAGTGAAAGTGATATATAAAACCAATGGTTGATATTTACTGGCTCCAATACTTCCCTCATAGATTTATTGGGCCTTATTTAATATACACATGTTAATGGACTTAGGTCTCCAGTATCTGAGGCCATGATAAATTAGAATTAGAAAAAACAACTAAAAGGTAGTGGGGCAGTTACATAACAGTGATAATAAGAGCATCAATCCCAAAATTGAAAAGCAAACTTATTATATTGATACATAGCAAATAGTCATTGGCTATAGTTCATTAAGAAATTGTTAAATGATAATAGAAGGTTTCCATTTAAAAATGGACAAGGTATAATATTTTGGAGAAAATAATGTTCCTTTAGATCAAGATTTCTTTTGTTACACATATTTGGGCATCTGCCTTTTGTACTCAGGTCAGGACATACTGAGATCTCTAAATTTCTGCTTAATAATATTTTTAATGTGATTTGACTGGTAATTTCTTTATTTAGGGCAAGTTTTTCTTTGAAAATTCTAGATTAATTGTACTCTTCTTTTAAAAAGTAATATAAACAACTTAATATCTAATTGTTTATAGAAGGTTATGTATATAATACAGTGTGTAACATACATTTGTTAATAATGAAAGTAGAGGAATTATATCTATCCATGTGGAATATATTTGTGATATCCTATTGAGAGAAAAGAGCAAGATTCCAAATAATATAAAGACAACCTTGTTAAAAATATGTACACAAAGAAAAAAATTGGCCAAAAATTTAGTGTTGATTTTGTCTTGATAGTGAAATTATGGTTAGTTTTTACTTGAATGTATTTGCTTATCTTTATGTTCCAATTTTTCTACAATACACGTATAATCCAGTATGGAATATTTCATACCAGTATAACTAAAAATAAAATCTTTACCCTGATATTTCTGACTACCTTAGTCCGTTCAGGCTCCTGTCAGAAAATACCACAGACTGGATAGCTTATAAGCAACAGAAATGTATTTCTCACTGTTCTGGAGGCTGAGAAGTCCAAGGTCAAGGTGTTGGCCAATTTGATGTCTGTGAGGGCATGCCCTCTGTTTTATAGATGGCACCTTCTCACTGTGTCCTCACATGGTGGAATAAGGATGAGTTAGGGATCTCTGTGGGGTCTCCTTTAAAGAACACTAATCCCATTCATGAGCCTAACACTAATCTACCCTCATTACCGAAGCATCTCTCAAACCCTTCACTGCCTAATACTATCATACTGGACATAGGATTTCAACATGTAAATTTTGGGGAGACATATATAATAATCCCATAGCAATTACGAAAACAATTGAGCCGAACAAATGGTAGCCATCACATGAAAGTCATTCAGGAGTGTGAATGTGTATTCTTTGGTTACTCAGATTTCTTTCTGGTGCTCTGCCTACCCACCTCCCTGAGTGGCATAGTCTCTGAGGAAATGGTGGACTGTTATGCCTCTAATCAATCAAGTTCTTAGGTGAACTGGATTTTCTAAAAGATGAAAACACGCACATCAGCGAAAATCTGAAACCCATTAATCTTAACACCCCACAGGACTCTTCAAAAAATTTCTAACTACTATTTTAAATAGTTGAACAAAATGAAAAGAGAGTAATAAGGACCTTGTAAAAACTGTGAACAGTTTTGTAGATTTTCACTGGACTCTCCAAGCAAGTATGTCTCTAAGCTTTTTAATGATTATTCAATATTGGTGCCGTGCCATTGGTGACATAGAAAAGTATGAAGAAGGACTCATCACATATCACCTGGGAAACAACAAAACTAAAAGGCAACCGATGGAATGGGAAAAGATATTTGCAAATGACATATTGGATAAAGGGCTAGTATCCAAAACCTGTAAGGAACTCACCAAACTCCACACCCAAAAAACAAATAATCCAGTGAAGAAATGGGCAGAAGACATGAATAAACACTTTTCCAAAGAAGACATCCAGATGGCCAACAGGCACATGAAAAGATGCTCAATGTCACTCCTCATCAGGGAAATACAAATCAAAACCACACTGAGATAACCACCTCATGCCTGTCAGAGTGGCTAAAATGAACAAATCAGGAGACTATAGATGCTAGGGAGGATGTGGAGAAACAGGAACCCTCTTTCACTGTTGGTGGGAATGCAAACTGGTGGAGCCGCTCTGGAAAACAGTGTGGAGGTTCCTCAAAAAATTAAAAATAGAACTACCCTGTGACCGAGCACTAGCATTGCTAGGAATTTACCCAAGGGATACAGGAGTGCTAATGCATAGGGGCACTTGCACCCCAATGTTTATAGCAGCACTTTCAACAATTGCAAAATGATGGAAAGAGCCTAAATGTCCATGAACTGACGAATGGATAAGGAAGATGTGGTTTATATGTACAATGTAATACTACTTGGCAGTGAGAAAGAATGAAATCTGTCCATTAGCAGCAACATGGATGGAACTGGAAGGTATTATGCTATGTGAAATAAGTCAGTCAGAGAAAGACAGATACCACATGTTTTCACTAATATGTGGATCTTGAGAAACTTAACAGAAGACCATGGGGGAGGGGAAGGGGAAAAAAAGTTACAGAGAGGGAGAGAGACAAATAATAAAAGACTCTTGGATACTGAGAACAAACTGAGGGTTGATGGGGGTGGAGGGTAGAGGGGAAAGTGGGTGATGAGCATTTAGGAGGGTACTTGTTGGGATGAGCACTGGGTATTGTATGGAAATAAATTTGTCAATAAATTATATTAAGAAAAACAATGAGGAAGCTGAGGCAAACTCTTGAGTTAATATCACTGTGAGCTTAATTCCTTTTAAGTCCTTGTGATTTGTTGCCTTTAAAAAATTAGTGAATTATTCATGTTACACTGGTATGAAGCAGTAAGGCTAGTAGGCTAGTTATTGGTTGCATGTGGAAGGACAAGCTATTCACTTTAAGCAATGTATTTCAAAAGGTAGGTGGTTTCCACATGCAAGCAAATTATAAGACTGAATAATTTAAAACTAGGTATATTGATGCCCTTTTATTGATTATCCAAGGGGATAATCCTAGCTTCTATGCAGAGGTTTCTATCTCTCTCATTCTCTTTTGCTGATTAGCCAGAAAAAGTGTGGATTTGCAACAGTAACCCTGGCCGGAGATGGCCAAAAGGATGCACAATCCATATGGATTCTCCTCTTCTTCCTTTCTTTAGCTCACTTGCTTTGCTTTTCTGTTATTTTTATTATCTCCTTTTTAAAAAAAAATATGGTTTTTATTAATTTTTGTTGTCTGGTTCTGCATTCCCTTTCCTTTTATTTTCTCAAATGTTTCTCCTGTGTCTTCTTCTCCCGATTGCTTTTTCCCATTATAGTTCTCATTTTCACCCCACGTCAGCCTTAAATTTGTTTTCTCACCATCTCTCCTCCTGGTAGTACCTGGTATTTTCCCCCTTCTCTCTCATGATTGTTTTTGTTGTTGTTGTTGTTGTTCCATTCTCTCCTTGCCTTCTGACCCCCAAGGAGCCACTTCTGCACGTTCATCTCTGTGCGCAGTGAGATTCATTCAGATTTGTCTGGGATTGAGAGGAGATAAGAGTTTTATTTAGGGCAGGGGACATGACAGTGAGTGCCTCTTGTGTCCTGCTTAGCTGAGATCTGGCATCTGGTCAGAATCAGAAATCAAGCAGTGTTTAGGAGAGGTGAATTTTGATTGCAGGACAAGGGTGATGTGTGATGCCTGCTATGGTAGGTCACAGGGAATGGACACTGTGTACATATGTAGGTCCTGGGCTGATTAGGTGTGTTTCAGTGCTGAAGAGCTCCATGCTGATTATAATAGGGCAAAGTCAGAGTCCCTGTCCACTCCATCATTCCATTTATGCCATATATTCTTGCCAAATGAATTTGTCAAATTTTCTGCCTTAATCTCTCCTCTCTTGAAACCCCTCAGAAACAACAGTTACTGCTTTGTGCAAATCTCTGCTCTTTAACACTCCTTTCTTGTGCCAGTTGAAAGCCCATTCCAACTTTTCTTCCTTTTCTCACTCATGCTCTTACATATTGGTTTTTTCCCCAAAAGTATCCCCAGTCTAGCTTTTCTATGAGAATTTACCACAACTGAACAGCCCTATAGGTAATCCCCCAATTTTCTTTTCCTGTGGTAAAGCATAGCTTTATTTTATGCTTTTCCTACATATTAATTAAAAAAAAATTTTAACGTTTATTTATTTTTGAGACAGAGAGAGACAGAGCATGAATGGCGGAGGGTCAGAGAGAGAGGGAGACACAGAATCAGAAACAGGCTCCAGGCTCTGAGTGGTCAGCACAGAGCCTGACACGGGGCTCAAACTCATGGACCGCGAGATCATGACCTGAGCTGAAGTTGGACGCTTAACCAACTGAGCCACCCAGGCTCCCCTCCTACATATTAATTTTAATCTCATCTTTCCTTCTGTCCAGTATTCTCAGTTCTATGCATAAGCTTTACCCCCATCTTGTCTATGTCTAGTAAACATTCATTTTTAATGAGGATATAATTTCACTTTTTAAAATTTTTATGATTAAAGCAATCTTAGTGATTCTACTGATGTGTGTAAATAAAAGTAGTACAAAAGGCAGTGTACTTGGAAGAATTTTATAATATTTTGTTTAATTTTTAAGTAATAAGTAGCCTTGTCCATGCTTTTTTTCCCCACAAAAACTGCTGAACAAAACACATTCTTTGGTGGACAGGGTCTCCATCCAAAATCACAAAGTTTGGTTCTCATTTGAAGTGTTTCAAGTGAGTGTCTTTAGGAGTGGTCTGTTGGTAGAACAGTGCAATAATCCCCATGGTTTGGACCATTCATCTCTTTCTAGGAGATGTCAGGGGATCTTTTTATGTTTTTTAAATGCCTTTTGTTTTTGTGCCTATGGTATAATTTCCCGGATTGGTTTTTGGACACTATCTTTAAAGTCAAAATCAACTGGATTATTTCAAGTACCCTAATGAATAGTTCCTAGGAGAAGCTGATGTTTTGTCCCCTTATTAAAGTAGACATGTTTCCTATAATACCCATGTCTTTTTCACAGAGCGTGTTCTAACAGCCACTGCTGAGTGGGCAGCCACCCATGTGACACTCACTTCAAATAACCCATAGCTTATCAGTAGTCTGTGTGGCCAGTTAGGTTCTTTCTCATAGAAATTTGGAGCTAGGACATGGGGACTCTCCCTAGTCAGCATTTAAATTTATAAAGGATGTTAAGCTAGAATTGGGAGTAGCAGTCTTTGACTCATATATAAATGAGTAAATAGATCTGGACAACACAGAAGATATGAAGAGACATGAAGACAGAAGCAGAGAAAAGATTAGGTGGCATGGGAGATAGAGACAAAAAGCAGGTAGTTACAGACACAGAGAGATGGACACCCGTACACAGAAATACAGATATAGAAGGAGACACATCTGTCAGTTAGGGGGAAAGAGAGAGGAGGGAAGGAAGCACAGACACCCTCACATGGAATAACAGTCCCAGATCCTAACTGTTCTCCAGTTCCTCATTCCAACCCTCACCACGAGGACAGAGGTAGATCCTCTAGTGCTGAAGCAGGTTGAACTGGTTCTATTCTTTGTATCCAACAGATTCTAGCATAAGATAGAGTCTGTCTCTAGTCTGTCTGTGCCTAACTCAGAGTAGCTCACATCAGGACAGTTCCATATTCCTCCTGTGAATTAAGGGTTCATGAATTCTGCTCTGTATTTAGTAAGTTGCCAAAGCTCATTAGTAGTTATTACCATAGTAAATTCATAATGAGGACTTTTTTACTGAATGATATTGAAAAATTGCTGCCAATTTTTGTAATTTGGAATGCTTTACTTAGTTCATTGGTTAATCATGATAATAGTAAGTATTTAAAAATAATTGCCTAAAAATAACATTAATCATGACAAAGACCCAAATGATGGTCTATCATGTTCTAAATGCCCTATGTAAAACATGTATTTTTTTTCCAAGAAAATAACCATACTGATTAGCATTTAAATTAAAAAATATATACTGGGGTGCCTGGGTGGCTCAGTTGGTTAAGTGTCTAACTCTTGACTTTGACTCAGGTCATGATCTCACTGTTTGTGAGTTTGAGCCCTACATTGGCTGTGAGCTGACAGTGTGGAGCCTACTTGGGATTTTGTCTCCCTCTCTCCCCCACCCCCCCCCCCCCGATTGCTCTCTCTCTCTCTCAAAATAAATAAATAAAAAATATATACTGAATACATTCATAATTATGTGTCCTATGGTCACACTAAGGTTTTAAATTACAATTTCATTGGCTCTGTAGTTTTGCTATCATTTAATTTATAAAGTTTAGATATTTTAGCTCTGTAAGAGTATAAACATAAGAACTTTATACCTATTTTATGTAAGTATATATATATGTATATATATATAATATTAGATAAATTTAAATAATATTGAGTTGTATAATATTTTTCCCTTCAAAGAAGTTTCATGCGTGGTTTAAATTTGAGAAACTTTAGGTAGTAGTTTTTTAAATGAGAGTTTGTTCTAAGTTCACTTTACTTTTTCAGTTTTTTAGATAACATTCTTAAAATTATCCGTGTGTACTTAATATTTACTCATCCTGTGGTAGGCTTCCTTAAGAGTCAAATACATTTATTTTGGACAATTCAGGGGAATTTCTCTCTCTCTTTCTCTCCCTCTCCATTTTCTTCAGTATGTTTCAATCTTTTCTCTGAAAACCAAGAGTTGGTCAGTTCTCCTAGTCTGAACACTGTATCAGTGGAGGCCAAGCTTACAATGTGAAGATAGGAAGTTGAGTGATTTCTATTTATGGTTAGTCTGACTGTGGTGGCTGGTCAGCCCTCCTGGTGACGTTGCAGTATCGTTCATAGGGGTACCCGGTGCAAATAGTCTATCTCAGCTGTAGTAAAGCAACTCATCATTAGACCAAAGCATCATTTTTGTATTTGCAATTCAGCATACCACTATCACTTAACAGAAAAGTGATGCAATGGCATAAGTAACATGAGAGATCATCACAGAGTTTAAAAACAGAGACAAACAATACTCTCCCTTTAAATCCTTCCTAAGCCCCCATATAAATTTTAACTTAAAGTATAAATTAACATTTGGGGAACAATAAGCCCTCTCTCTAAAACAAATGTTTTGAGGTGGCCCCAGAATAAGCCTTCTTCCCTCTGGGTCCTAGAAAAGTTCATCTTCACAACTTGTCCCTGTGTCCTTGTGGTTTCTCCAGAGAACCGGAACCAACTAGATTTGGCTACATGACTGTGGGCTGAAAAGCAGGCAGACAGGTTGGAAACTGTTGGGAGAAACTGATGGCTGCAGTCTTGAGGCAGAATTTCTTCTTTAGGGACAAACTCCATTTTGCTCTTTAGGCCTTTCCATTGATTGAGTAAGGTCCACCCACATAATACAGGATAATCTCCTTTAATTAAAGTCAACTGATGGTAGATGTTAATCAGATGTAAAAACACCTCCAGAGGAACACCTAAATTTGTTTGTTTGTATACCTGAATACTGAAGCCTAGCCTAGTCGACACAAAATAACTAACCATTATAGTCTACAAATCTGATCAGAATTTTACACATGATGACTGGTAAGACCCAGGGTTTCCTCTTCTAAAATGCCCTCAGAATCCACAAGAGGGTAAGATATGATTCACATTTATTTGAATTGCTATTGTACCCAGCTGTTCTCCTCTCATGATAGCTTGCAGCCTCCATGCCACAGCTGTTTTCAGATATCTTATGCTTTATTGAAATTCCTGACACTCTGCTCAAGCTGCCCTCCAGTGGTGCTGAGTCCTTGGTCTTTGGAACCTCCTTTCCCCACCACCCATTCTGTATTCTCTTACCTCTGCCAGTGCTTTGGCTGGTAGTATCCTTTAGGGTGGGATAACCCTAAACTTTATTCTCACAGAATCTGAACACTTTGTAGCCTTACTTTTATTGAATTTCTGCAGATTACCATAAAAATTTATAATGGGAGTAATAGGCACTCTGGTGAATTTATTGGACTCCTCCCATATCCCTTCTTGTTCTTACTCTGTAGCAACAACACAATCACCCTTTGGCAATTGGGATAGATTACCCCAACAATAGTACAGGTTCCATTTCTTCATGTCAATTCAGGGGCATAAGAGCCCTAAATTAATAGGAGGAATTAGCTTTCAATATAATTAAATTTTGACTTTATTCCCAATTGGAAGCATCATTCTCTTAGGAACTCATAATTCCAATTTTATGGAACCCAAGTGTTCAGGAACAGGAAGAAAATTCCTTAACATGGAGAATTCAGGTTTAGTATTGAGGGGCTAATCCCACCTCTATCCTTTGGTTCCTTGACCTGACCATGGGGTAGAGTGGGAAGATAGTATCGTATATTGTTCACTGGTTTAGAGTATCCTTATCTCACCATACTTACATGGTGCCATAGTTGAGCCTTGCTTACACCATCTGCTGCTGGATGATGGCACATGTAGGGAATTCATGTAGTGAATTCCATAAAGTAAGCTCATTGCTGCTTTTCTTTCCTTATAAAGTAAGTTGCTCTGTTGAGGGTGATGTTTTGTGGTATATCACTGAAAAAGGGTACAGATAGGAGTATGTATTATATTCCTTGGGCCACTGTAGCCAACTGGGGGCCTTAAAAGAACAGAAATTTATTCTTGCACAGTTCTAGAGGCTAGAAATCTGAAGTCCAAGTATCAGCAGGCCCAAAATATCTCTAGGATCTAGGGAGAATCAGATTCATGTTGTACCATGAAAGGGAGTATATATGCAAAATGATCTCCAAACGCTCAAGGAGGTGTAAGACTGAACAAAATGACCAACTACTCCAGCTTGACGAGAATAGTTTATTAAGAGGACTTATGAACAGAAGTTGTCTTGGGTAGCTGCAAGACCAGTAGATTTCCATAACCCACCACCTGTAAGACCTGCTTTTATACTCCTAGAGCCTGGGTAATACAAGCTGGGGACCACCTGGAAAGAAATGTTTGAGAATCAGTCATATCTCCAGAATAGATAACAGGTATTGTGGCTCAAGTGTGTACTTAAGGGTGTAGTTAAAAAATGTGATAGTGGGATCTGTGCTCAAGAAGGCTTCAGGTCACAGAAGGGTCTCATGGCAGATTTGTCCAAGGCGGTGTTAGTCGGTTTCACAGACATTCTCTTAGCTTCTGGTGTTTTGGGAAATTCTTGGCATTCCTTGACTTACAGATGCATAAGTACAATCTCTGCCTCTGTTGTCATGTGACACTTCCCTCTGTATTCTCACATCCTTTTCTTATAAGGACATCAGTCATACTGGAATAAGACCCCACCCTATTCCAGTATGACCTTATCTTAACTAATTACAACTTCAATGACCCTTTTTGCAAATAAAGTTACATTCTGAGGTACTGGGGTTTAAGACTTCAACATACAATTTGGGGGGGACATAATTAAATCTACAAAAGGTTACTAGAAAAATCATTGTGGACTGGAAGGCCAGTCCATATCTGGGATAGGTATTAGGTTCCTGAGGACGAAATAGTACCCCCCCCCCCCCGCCTCTCCCAAATAAAAAGGATCCAATGCAATCCAATGCATCAGGGAGCTGGCTGTTCCCCTTGGAGAAAAGTGCCATATCAGAGCTCATTATTGGCCTCTATGGTTGACAGGCTGGACACCTGGCAATTATAATAAGATAATCCCAGATGAGCCTTGGGAAGAGAATGTCTGTGTTGTTGAATCCTATGTATAATCTCCAGCCCTGCCACCGTGGCCATTTTGAGGACACTGGATTGGTTGGGTAAGGAAGCTGAATGGTATCTTCAGTAGGAATCACTTAGTCTCTGGTTATTAAAAGAATCCTCTTTTTTTTTCCCTTCCCCTCCCCCATGAGTTTCTGTTAAGTTTCTCAGGATCCACATAAGAGTGAAACCATATGGTATCTGTCTTTCTCTGTATGGCTTATTTCACTTAGCATCACACTCTCCAGTTCCATCCACGTTGCTACAAAGGGCCATATTTCATTCTTTCTCATTGCCCTGCAGTACTCCATTGTGTATATAAACCACAATTTCTTTATCCATTCATCAGTTGATGGACATTTAGGCTCTTTCCATAATTTGGCTATTGTTGAGAGTGCTGCTATAAACATTGGGGTACAAGTGCCCCTATGCATCAGTACTCCTGTATCCTTTGGGTAAATTCCTAGCAGTGCTATTGCCAAAGCATAAGAGACTCTTAAAAACTGAGAACAAACTGAGGGTTGATGGGGGGTGGGAGGGAGGGGAGGGTGGGTGATGGGTATTGAGGAGGGCACCTTTTGGGATGAGCACTGGGTGTTGTATGGAAACCAATTTGACAATAAACTTCATATATTGAAAAAAAATAGAATCCTCTGCAGTAGAAGCCCTCTGGTATGCTTTTAGATAGGACATGAATATCATAATATTTCATGACTATTCCAAGAAATCTATTGATATACCTCTTCCTCACTTTTTGTTGCCAATCCTCTAATCTTGTTTTTCAAGTCTCTGATGGAATAGTCATCTCATTAGCTTCTCCCAGGAATCATTGATGGATCCATATAGTAGACCAGCTCTCCCCTACACAAAGTAGAAAACCAAATGGACTACCTAAAATTCTGCCAGCTGGGAATATTTTCTCTTACGACTGTCTTCCAGACTGTCCCAGATGGGGCTGGAGTGCAACAGCTTTCAACCTCTGAATGGGGTCAACAGCTATTAAGCAGGCACATAATCTTTCCTCTTTAGCTAATATAGTTAACTGCCCATGAGGCCACAGGTAATGTGTAAGGGACTGTTGACACAGCAGTAGGAGTAGGTACTTTGAAGTCTGATTCTACTCAGAGGGGTTGTTTGAGTTTTCTGGACCTCTCCAGGCCTTTTTAGGTCTATTCCACCCCAATTTAATTATTCAGTGCTGCTGCACATATCAACTTTTGGGATTTGGTTGACCAAATAATACCCAATTAATGACAAGCAACAGCTCAGGTCATACAATCTCCTGGTTGCTGCACTCGGGTGTTGTTTGGTTGAACCAGGGTCAAGTAGCAAAACAGAAATAACTTTACAGATGGAAAATAGTAGTTTTTAGAAGAGAGTTTGGATTTGCCCCAGAGTATAATGGTCTATTCTATGTTTTTTCCTATTGTGGCACACTGAAAGCTGCAAAGGGCATTTCTATTTTTAAGAGAGTTCAAGTATCATTTAGATATTCTAGCTTATGAAGTCTAAGAGGTGGGGAAGCTTCCATCACAACTTGGACCTATTGTAACTCCTTTTTTTTTTTTTTTTTTTGCTCTGGGCAACAATTAAAACTGGTATTCTTATGGATTACTCAGGAGGTGGGTTATAGCAGTGTCCCAAATATAGTATATGTTTCCTCTAAAATACAAAGACTTATGCTAAATTTGGTCCTCTCTCTTCATAGTAGGGAATTCAAGATACAGTTAACTGTTGCTGACTTTAGAAGGGATACCTACACATGCTCTACACCAAAGGATTACTAGAGTTTTTGCAATGTGGCAGCATCCCAAAGCTTTTTGGGGTTTATCTCCTATTCAGTAGCACACATAGTTTTACTTAGAATATGTAGGTGCTTGTGACCTATTCAAGAGGCCCAGTTAGCATAATGTCTTCAGATTAATGGATCAGAGTGATGTTTTCTGGAATTTCAAGATGGTGAAGATTCTTCTGGACTATATTATGACAGAGACCAGGAGTGTTGACATAGTACTGAGGTAAGGACACTGAAGGTATAATTCTGTTCCTACTATTTAAAGATGAACTGTTGCTCGTTGTATTTACAAATTCAGTTGGAGAGAGAAAACCTCACAACAAATCAAAGCACTTCCTAGATCAATAACTACACTCTAGGAGCCAGTAGTTGTATTGATTTGCTCTAATAAGGGAACCACATCTGGATCAGCAGATGTGGCTGGTGGCCCCAATAATTCAGGGTCATTCTAAAGCATCCATTTGGCTTTTGTACAGGCCAAACTGAAGCATTAAAAGAGGATTGGGAAGAATTACAATCCCTACTCCTTTCAGTCTTGATATTACTACTTCCTGCAGTTTTAGTTCAGATAGTACCAATTTCTGCAATTTTTCCAAGGTATTGCTTTCTGTTTACTATTTGACACGGGAGATATCAGGGCTCTCTTCCCACCATAATAACATTTACTTCATTGGTCAGAGAACCAATGTAGAGATGTTTCTAGTAGTTAAGTATGATATTCTACCTATGCAATCAGGAACATGGGAAATAACCACCAGAAGTCCACTGACCACTGCAGGTGGATATGAGCCAAGATTCCATTTATTTCCTGACTTTGTGCCCACTCTGATTAGTGCTAAGTTATAGCCAATGAGTAATAACTCCTACATAGTACAGTTATTCTCTCTCTCAGTTCACTGTGACCCAGTTAAATGGCTATGGATCTTCTGGGGAAAGGTTTGGAGGAAGATTTACAGTGTATTTTTGTGTCTACATTTCAGTGATTCCTTAAAAGAAACTAGCCTCCATCTCAAAAGGCTCCAGGTTTGAGAATGGGGTAAAAGCCATGAATTCCCACTATACTACTTGCATTTGGGTATTACCTACCAAAGGAACAAGAGGTATGATAATGTAGACTAAATGATATTTTAGAATGGTGACAATTGATTTCATTCCTAAGAGTCTCACTGAAAAAGTTAGCCACAACCATATACTCATGTAGATCACAACATTTGTATTGCCATTCTGCCATTCTGTGATTCATTGTGATTCTTGGGCCAACCTCATCCCTAAAATTGAGCACTGTTACCTGGCCTCTACCACTCCAAGGCCCCAACATTCTCACTGAGATTAGGGGGGCCCAAGTCTTATGTAGCATCTACATAAGGCAGTCATGATAGAACTTTTTGAGGAAAACTGGTGCTCAGTACCAAAGCATTCTTATTGCTTTTGAGAAGGAAGTGTCCTTTTGTTTCTCCTGGAGGTATAGTAAGGATGTGGCTGAACAGATTTCAAATAATAGGTCCACTCCAGCATCCTCACTTCCTTATGCTTTTGATCTCTTTCCTTTTTGTTTCAGAGAAATCCCAGCATCTGAGTTTCATTTCTTCAGGCCTCCACTGAATCCAGGCTTCAAGCAAACTATTAGAGCTCATCCTAGGTGTTTTAGCAGACACAGTATATTTAGCATCTTCAATAAACTTTCCTGTATGGATAAATTCCTTTTGAACCAACCTTATAATTTTATCTCCTTGATTTAACCCCCTCAGAATCAGTTTTTAAATATGCTTTCCCCACTCCCATTTCCTGACTATAAAATTTGTCAGGGTTCTATCTCACCTTCAATGTAGAATCTAGCTCATACTTGAGAGTACTTTGCAATTCTCCCTCTGGCCATGGAAGTGATGAATGATGGTGGGGGTTAACTTTGAGGAGAATGGGAATGTTCTTGCTAGGCAAGTGCTCCAAATGAAGTAATTGAAAATAGTTCTTTCAGACAAGCTGGAGGGATTGCTTCAGCCAGCAAGGAAGATTCAAGGGTCTTTGAAAGTTCAAGTTAAGAACCTCATGTCAAGTTTTAGGGTTCTACTTTTTCAAACAGTGACTTATATAACAAGTCTCATAGATTACAGTAAGAGCCCTAGTTACAAAGGAGTGGGACCCTGAGATTTAAGATGTACTGCTAATCTTAACTTCAACTCTCAAGGCCCACCGATTATATGTATTTAATCAGTGTTGCAACTCTTCAACTTATACTATCAGGTTATGACTATTATCATTAATTATGTCTGTGCTACATATACATAAGAGATACATATAAAGCTTATTACAAACTTTATGGTTTTCTATCATGCCTTGGGTCAAAAGTTCAAAGCACTAAGCTTTTTTTTTGTTTTGTTTTCTGTTTTTTTTTATGTTTGTAAGTTCTCCAGTAGACTGAGAGGCAGCCTATAATCTTTATCTCTATAACATGCAAATGATACAGACACTTAACTTCCCAAAAGTTTGTCCTCTGATAGTTACCCATGTTCTTCCTCTACTCGAGTAGGGAAGTCATCTTTATGTTAAGAAATAATATGTGTGGAATCAATACTAGAATTTCAACTTCGGGGTCTGTTTCTTCAGGCCACACCTGCACTCAATTACTGTTATCAGCCAGGGGCCAAGCAAGAGACAGAAGGCACACTGATGGAATTCTGAGAATTTAATGATAGTACTTGTTGGAGATGTGTGGGGTTCAATAACAAAGCAAACAAGAGAAGTTGAGGCATCTCCAAGTAGCAGTACAGGAAGGTGCTATTATCCCTAAACCTGAGGAGAAGAACAGCTCACTAAAGCTGTGTGACAGCCAAAACCATGGAAGAGGGGCCACTTGGCAGGGGCTGTGATCAGAGGGAGTCACAGTCACTGTTAGAATCCTAGCATTGAAGCCCAGTATGAGTGAACTAAGAACAACATTGATCTCTTTTCTCTTTTTCTGCTTTCCTACTGGGTTTCCCATAGCTCAGGCAATGTAGTTTGCAGGATCCAGCCTTTCTGGCATACACCAAATACATGGAGAATGGATCCAGGTTAGGGGAGAATGGAGAATGACAAATGGAGAATACTAAATGTGGTTGGGGGAGGGGGTAGCAGCGGTGGTAGTGGTGGTGGTGGTGGTGGTGGTGTCACTGGTAGGAGTGGTCTATGCAGTAGGGGTAAATTCAAGGAGAGCCTCCTACTGTATTCAGAAATACTACACCCATTAGGTATTGCTTCTTGCAGAGAGTATGTATTTTTTAGGCTCATTGTGCCACCATAACAATCCCTTTCCATATCACATCCTACCCCAGTATGTCAAAAATTCTTTCCTATGGGCCTCCAGGGTCCCCAGGCAAATCAGGAACTGTGGCTAGAAACTTTGAATGTCCTGAAGAATTTTCAGACAGCTAAGGTGATTGTATATGGTTGTAGCATATGAGAGCCTCCGGAGAGATCATTGCCTAGTACATCTGAGTTTCAGCCAAGATAACCTGTTAAGAGTAGTGAAGTAAAAGAAAATTAAGGTGAGCATTACTTGGAAGCAAAATTAATTTATAATGTGATGTGGCAGCAGAAAAGCCGAATGCTTTTTGAAGAACTATATGAAGAATAATCACAGTCCTGAGTATTTCTTCCCACACAATTCAGTTACAATGCTTCAGACATCACATCTGATTTTGAATGTCTGAGTTACAATAAGTTGCAGACATTTGGTGGAAGAAATAGTAGTAGAAAGAAAAAATGTGCAATTAAATACAAGAAAAAAGCCTTACTAGCCAAAAATATCTACCACCATTCCCTTCTCCCAAGAACCAAAGTGAAATAGATTAATTGGCTTGGCTCCATAACTGGGAAATAAATTTTTACTACCCAAATAATCATAAAGAGTGTAATGTGTTTAAGACACATAATAGATGATGCAATAGAGGCTGTAGGGAAAATATACCTTGGACATGAAAAAAAATTACTATAAATGAGCACTCCTGTATCCGTAACATAATCTTTTTTCGAAAAAGAAAATCAGTAATATAGAGACCTGTGGAGAGGATGTTGATTGTCTTTTCAAGAGTAACTTGTTTATTCATAGCGGTGCATCCTTTTCTATGATGCATCCCTCCACTCTGAAGGTGAAAATTCAAACTGGGGATAGATCTGAAAATGAGGAAACAGGAATCTTTACTCTCCTTCCATTCCCATAAGTAGAACAAATTTAGCTGTATTTTGCTACAGGCAAGTTTGCTGAACTTGAATAACCTTTACATTGATTGCTATAGACATTCAGGTAAGATTGCGAGGCTTTTTCTGTGGTGTTGCAGTTTTGCACGGTGTAGGGTTTGGTCACTGTGTCAATCTACATTGCTTGCCTCAGACTATCTCTATTTGAGTTGCTCCTTTAACTAGCGGCCTTTACTTGAGTTACTGGGTTTTTCATCGCTCTCTATGGGGGAGAGCATACAAACTTTGAAGCCAATCGACCAGGATTTGAGTCTTGCTTCTTGTACTTACTAGCTATGTGTCCTTGGACACAATGGTAGCTCCTATGAGCCTTAGTTTTCTTTTCTGTAATACGGGATGATGAATGCTTATAGTGTTTTGAAGATTAGGGGAGATAATATATATAAAGCATCAAACATGGCTGGCATGTAGTGGGGATTCCATGGATGAAAGGCGCTGCAATTCTTCTTCATCATTTTCTTATTTCTCAATTATGGAATCAGTTTGCCTTTCTTGAGAAGTAGAGTGGCAGTACTTTCAGGAGAGAGATTGTTGGCAGGGCAGGGACTTGTCTCTGTTGCCAGAGTTAGACACCATCTAACTAAAGTAGCTCCTCCATTTCTACTTCTCAGAATAGACTGATGCAGCACCCCCTGGAGACCTTAACTTCTTCCCTAATAAATGAAAAGTTTGAATCTGAAGTCAGGTAGCATTTTGCCTCAAAGCATTGTCTTAAATAGATTTTTCTTTCCTGCTTAAAAGGAAGTCAGGAAAGATTTATTATAAATGCTCTCAGGAGACCTTTTCCAAAATGCTTCCCTTAAAGAGGTAGTCACAAAAATGAGCACAGAATCCTGCCTTGGAGATTTGCCAAACCACTTTCCACATGTTTATTAGTGATTTTGAACTGAGTTTGAGTATGCTAAAAATTAACCTAGAATTTCACATTTGATTATATTAAGATCCACATGTGAAGTTACAGATAATTCATTTTATTTTAAAGGGACCAATTACTAAAAAAGAGATATGAAAAGCTGATAAGGAAGCCAGATTAAATTAGGTAGCTTTACAGTTATATGTTCAAGGTCAAAATCTCTTTAAGAGATAATTTCATCAATATTTAGTTAACTTACATTTATATTACATTTGATTCAAGTAGCAATTATGAATTTAATTAAGTAATATAAATATGCTTTTCTTTTACTCTTTGACATTTTATAAGTCTTTGCAAACATTCTTTTAATTTGGGGGGTGGGGATAAAAATAAAAATACGAATTTCTTTTCAGATGCCTCTTTCTATGTCTAGGTTTTGAGTGGTTTTTGAATTTTTGAAGGAAGATGAGAACTTGCAGTTTGCAAACTTGCTTTACCTGTGCCCTAAACTCTATTAACAGCTTAACATTTATTGAGGGGAATGCTGTCTATCTATTCTTCCTAAATTGACCTTTTTGAAACATAATAACAGCCTGATAGATGAGCAAATAAATGTCAGGAAATGTTAGTTCCCCTTATGGAGTATGCTCAGTTGTTTCTTTTCTAGTTTAATAATCCCTTATAATCAGTACTACATGGCAAATTGGAAGTATAGTGTGCATGGCATAGAACCAACAAGTTCTGTTCCTGGTAATTCACTTATTTAACACTGAAGCCTTGTTACAAATCACTTAAATTTTCTTCATCTGTTTCTTCATCTGTGAAATGGAAGTACCAACTCTTGCCCGTGGTGGCTACGGTTGGTCTGTCCTCAGCATCCATTTCTAACTGCTTCTGTGTATCCTTTTTGTCCAGCAGAAGCTAGAAAGCTAAAAATCCATATTTCCATGGCTCCCATGCTGCTAAGGGTTTGGAAACAAGTTAGATCCTATCATTCAGAAGCATTTATTCAAGATTTGCAAGATGTGAGTGATATGGATGCCATATTTCTGCAGCTTTGATTTTTTTTTTTCTTTCAGAGAACAGATTATAAAGATTTGGGGTTTTTCTCAGCAGTGTGCTTGTGTCTAGCTCTGGCTAGTTCCTAAGGTGACAGCGGCAGATACCTTCTCAATTCCAGATGACAGCCAGAGCTGAATGTTCTTGACTTAGTTCCAGTGGTGGCCTCTTGATTCTTACTGTCATATTGTGGCAGAATCAACAGCCCTCCTGGTATTTCAGTCATGTAGTGTTCAAGATCATTCCTGGAGCCCCAGCCTAGAGACTGTTCCTTCCAGATTTCTAAGAATTTTGTAAACATCTAATTTCTTGTATTAAACTCATTTCTCTTAACACACCTGAAGTGTTTCTGTTTACACTATTGAACTCTGACACTTGGCCCAACGTCTTGTGAGGATTGCATGGAATTTATCAGATATTTTAAGGCGCATTGTTAAATGTTGTATGAGTATAGGAATTGTTGTGCTTAACACACACAAGATTTTCCATGCTATTTGTCTAGTGGAATTTAACCAAAGCACACTCTATAATATACCCCCTGGGGCTGTAAGAAATTAGATCAAAGTGGGTAACTCTTCACAGTGGGAAAGGAAATACTGTGTATCTAAGTCATAATAAGCTTTCTGCTTGTGTTGTGGCAGTGGAGTCAGGATAGAGTGGCCTGAGGGGACAGGCAGGTGGCCCTAGTCTTCTTGAATAGGTTGGCATCTGGCTGTGCAGAGCACTGGGTCCTGAGTGATTTCCTTGCTTCCACACTCTATTCCTGATCTTAGCTCTCTTTGACTAGAATTTTCTGCAACACTTGTGAATTAGAAGTTTCTAGAAGAGTTCTGGGATATTTCTTGCTTTCCCCTTTTTCTTGTAAGTTATGTCCCTCAGGAAACTAAAGGTTAGAGGTTTGCAGTGGTAAAGGATTGAGCTGATTCCTAACATCGTTAGTTATTCCAAGATGCAATCCTGATATATTTCCTGCAAGAAATCAAATTACTCAGTTAGAAAATATGATGATTCTTGAAATATAACAGGAAAGTTATACGTGCTAAATCAGCACTTTGGGTCTCAATATTTCTGAGTTATGATTAGCCTGTCTCACTGTTACCATTCACTTCATATAGCTGCCTTTAATATTTGTGGCTTTGGATTTGTGGTTAGTACGGTGAGTCAATTATAATTTTTTTCCTTATAGTTGGGGAAAATAAGATAAACAGTGGACTGCTCTGATCAAACACAATCAATTTTGAAGGAAAAATGTTCCTCGTACTATCCTGAATTGATAAGCACTTACTAAAAATCAAATGTTAGTTTTTACGTTGAACCACGTATGCGTATTTTATGCTGTCATATATCAAAATACTGCTGAAGAGGTTTTTGATGGTAGCACATGGTGGGAATTAGAAAGATAAGACCTGGTAACCCTATTTAACTGTCCAGTGGCTTTAATATTTGGAGGAGTAAAGCAGGATTTTACTTTATGGATTATTTCTACTTTGCATAATGAAACACAATAATTGTACAAATTCTGATATAGTCTGTGCTGCCCCTAGCAAGAGCTTTTCAAATCTAAGCTAAAGCCACTTCTATGGATGAGGCAGACCTACATGGGTCAGTGGTTTTTCTCAACACTTTTGAAATATAAATTGTTACCAGGTGAATTGAAAGATTGCTTGGACAGCTGAGAATTTAGAAAATCACATTTTAAAAATCTTTTTAGTATTTATCTATGAATGTAATAAATGTTGGACAGGTGTGAAACACTTCTCAATCTCTATTCATATTTAGATATACATTATCTGCAGGCTAATTTCTATCTATGTCTCTGTAACTGAATCTATATCTCTACAATGACATTTATAAATATGTGTATATGTATACAGATATATTTGTAGAAGGATGAAATTTGAAATAATAATGATATACCATATAACTTGCAATATAGAATATTTCCTTCTCTCTTCTGTTCCTCAAGGCCATTCCTAATTTAGATCATGAGTTTTTATGGAGTGGGGAGGCACTACTGGGGCCAAGCGCATCTGTTAAGGTGAAGAGCTGAGGAGCCTCTTTTTATTCCTCTTCCCATGCATAAAGGGCTTTGAACCATGTTGAGTATAGAGGGAGAAGAATCGAGTTTTAGATGAGAAAGAGAGTGAAAACCAGCTGCGTGTTGTTTTGTTCCCCTGACCCCTTGTGCTGAATGCGAAATGGGAAAGAAGGATGGAAATATAAGAAGCCCCTAGGGAATATGCAGATACCTGGAAAAGGAGGTGGCTCTTCTGTCTTCTGTCTGCATTTTAAAAGTGGCAGCCGGGCAGATGTGCCTCACACCATCCTGCATTGGTAATTCAAGAGAGATAGCCACATGGTTCATTTAGATGTGACAGGGGCCTCCAACCCTCCCAGTCTCCAGGGTGTCACCTGGTCCAAGAGTGACATGTCCAAGGGTTGCTCCTAACAATGGACTAAAACACGAATGTCATGACTCAGCTGGGAGAGGCAGTGGACATACAAGCTGGCAGGGCAAAAGGAGGAGAGAGGAGCAGAGCAGCTGCATCTCTGAGACATCACCCTTCCAGGTTGCTGGAAGGGGGCCCC
This sequence comes from Prionailurus bengalensis, assembly GCF_016509475.1. NCBI lineage: Eukaryota > Metazoa > Chordata > Mammalia > Carnivora > Felidae > Prionailurus > Prionailurus bengalensis. The sequence continues at coordinate 107,975,194 of NC_057349.1, forward strand.
CTGCCAGGCCCCCTGCCAGGCTGCTCCTGATGCCGCTGAGAGACCACAAATGTCAATGCCATGGCCATAAAATACAGCATGGAAAATAGGCTGCCACTCCTCTTCACACCCTCTCCCCTCTGTAGGTGAGCAGCCAGCTGCTATCCAAGGAAGCGGGGGGTGGGGGGCTTGATACACTGGAATAATGAGAGCCAGAAGATGAGGTGGGAAAAAAGTATCTAGGCTGCACTATTGAATCAAACCGTAACTGATCTATGCATACTAAGTTGACTATTAAATCACTAGAAGTGGCTAAAATGAACAAATCAGGAGGCTATAGATGCTTGAGAGGATGTGGAGAAACGGGAAGCCTCTTGCACTGTTGGTGGGAATGCAAACTGGTGCAGCCACTCTGGGAAACAGTGTGGAGGTTCCTCAAAAAATTAAAAATAGAACTACCCTGTGACCCAGCAATAGCACTGCTAGGAATTTACCCAATGGATACAGGAGTGCTGATGCATAGGGGCACTTGTACCCCAATGTTTATAGCAGCACTTTCAACAATAGCCCAATTATGGAAAGAGCCTAAATGTCCATCAACTGATGAATGGATAAAGAAATTGTGGTTTATATACACAATGGAATACTACGTGGCAATGAGAAAGAATGAAATATGGCCTTTTGTGGCAATGTGGATGGAACTGGAGAGTGTTATGCTAAGTGAAATAAGTCATACAGAGAAAGACAGATACCATATGTTTTCACTCTTATGTGGATCCTGAGAAACTTAACAGAAGACCATGGGGGAGGGGAAGGAAAAAAAAAGTTAGAGAGGGAGGGAGCCAAACCATAAGAGACTCTTAAAAACTGAGAATAGACTGAGGGTTGATGGGGGGTGGGAGGGAGGTGAGGGTGGGTGATGGGCATTGAGGAGGGCACCTCTTGGGATGAGCACTGGGTGTTGTATGGAAACCAATTTGACAATAAATTTCATATTAAAAAAATTAAACACACACACACAAAAATAAGTCACTAGATGTGGTAGAATTGTAATGCAAGAACTAAATTAAATTGCCTGATATAAGGCTGGCTGTTTGGAGATTCAGATTTAGAAAATAAAATTAGTTGAAGAAAAAAAAAGCATTATGTTTTTAAACACCCAGCTTTATAATTGTGTAATACAATCATATTCTAAATTATATTTATTGATTTTTTTCCAAAAAAGAGATCATGCTATGAATGCACATTATCTTTGCTTGCATGCACATCAACGCTGTAATTTTAATAGGTATCTAATTCACATGTTTAAATTCATGAGAGGTCAAAGATATTTTTCTTTTATTATTGCTTTTTATGTCATTTTTATATTTTGCATTTATAACATAATGTAATATAATATAAAATTATGTAATATATTATACCAGGTATATAAGTATATAAATATCTCTATATTCTTATAGCATTTTCATCATTTTACACTTTTTAATTATTTGTTTATTGGAGTATAGTTGACATACAGTGTTAACATTAGTTTCAGGTGAAAAAGTATATAAGAATATAAATATCCTCTCTATATGCTTATAGCATTCTCATGGTTTTACATTTTTTTATTATTTGTTTATTGGAGTATAGTTGACATATGGTGTTACATTAGTTTCAGGTGATAGTGATTTGATAAGTCTGTGTGTTATGCTATGCTCACCACAAGCGTACCTACCTACCATCTGTCACTATACAATGGAATTATGATACCATTGACTATATTACGTATGCTGTGCCTATGATTTGCTCATTCCATAACTGGAAACCTGTACCTTCCACTCCCCTTCACCCACTTCGCCCGTCTCCCCCACTTACCCCTATCTGGCAACTATTAGCTTGTTTTCTGCATTTATGGGTGTGTTTCTGTTTTCTGTTTCTTTGTTTTCTTTGTTTTGTTTTTTAGATGCCACCTATAAGGGAAATCATATGGTATTTGTCTTTATCTGACTTACTTCACTTAGCATAATATTTTCTAGGTCCATCCATGTTGTCACAATCTCGTTCTTTTTTATGGCTGAGTAATATTCCACAGTGTGTATAATATATACGTGTGTGTGTGTGTGTGTGTGTGTGTGTATGTATGTATCTAACTATATCTAATCTCACATCTTCTTTATATGTGCCTCTGTCAGTGGACACTTGGGTTGCTTCCATATCTTGGCTATTGTAAATAATGCTGCAATAAACATAGGAGTGCATATATCTTTTTAAATTACTATTTTCACTTTCTTTGAGTAAATACTTAGTAGTAGAATTACTGGATCATATGGTATTTCTATGGTTTTACTTTTAAATTTAATCTTTACTTAATTTCCAACTTATTGTAGGGAAAGGATAAAGAGGAATCTACCTGATTTATTTCTACATTGCTCACTCACTGCCCCAACTCCATTTATTAAATTATTCATCTTTTCTGTATCAACTTGAAAATCCATCTTTATCTACCATTTTTTATATATTTGTGTTATTTTCTTCTTTATTTTGAAAGCACCATACATTTTACATTATGGTAAATTTAGACTACATTTTAGAATCTGGAAGGAGAAATCCTCCTGAATTATTCTTTTTCATAATTTTCCTGTATATCTGGAGAACTTTAGGATAATTTTTATCAATTCACTGAAAAAATGTTGGTATTCTGACTAAAACTGAAATAAATCTATAGCTTAATTTGGGGGGAGAATTTGTGTCTTTATAAAGATGTTTCTTTCTATCTCATAATCTTTATGTTTTCTACATATTCGTTTTACTTATATGCTTCTGAATAAATTTTATAATTTTCTTCAAATAAGAGATCTAATTTCGTGTAAAGTTAATTACCTCTGTAGTTCTTTTACATTTTATGTTACTATTCTAAGTGAAATATTTTTGCTTTACATTTTCTAATTTTGAAAATGTATTAATTTTTTGTTTAATTGTCAAATTCACTGAATCTATTTTCTATTTTTAAAACCTTCTTAGTTGGTTCATTTATTTTTTTCTAGGAAGATAAATCTAAATGTTTTCCTATACTTCAGTACTTTTCATTTGAATTTCATTTTCTTACTTAATTGCATTGGCTATCTGATTCAGAATAATGTGTGCATTATTTGTGGATAAAATGAATATTATCTTTTGCAAACTAATACTGGCATTAATGGGCATGCATGTAATGTTTAAGTGTGAAGCTAACTGGAACTGTGATTGATTTTTAACATACTACATCTTTCTATTTATGTTTTTAAGAAAATTTCCATTAGGGGTAGATGTTAGATTTTATCAAATACTCATTTTTAATGTATTAAAATTATTTGAGTTGTTTTTATTATTTGATCTATTAATAATATGAATTCTATTAATAAGTTTGCATATATAACCTATATATTCCTGGAATAAATAAAAAGGATATAAATGTTGAATACATAGATGGATTTGATTTGTTAATTTTTACCTAGGGTTTTGGTTGATTATATGCATTATTAACATTAAGGTGGTTCCCATATCTGCCATGGGATCAGAGTTGCATATGGTAAGGAGGATATTGAGAGAACTTTGTTGTGTACCTTGGTGTTTTTGAAGGCACACATGCAGACACCAGACTTTACCTTGGAAAAGTCTACAGAGACCAGTTGGGATTACCAGTGGTCAGAGTGAGCAGGAAGTCTATACTTCCAGAGTTTTGGGGGCTAAACTCTGTTGCTAGCAGATTGTGTGAATTAGAAAAAAAATACCTCTTGCTCCAGGCACATGTAGTCCCATTCCAGGTTGTACAGTTTGATATCAAGGATGAGGGCTTCTCACTTGTAGAGAAATGAATACAGTACACAATGTTTTGTGGCAGCTTTGGGAAAATATGCCAAATTGTTATCAGGGCTAAGGAGACAGTAGAGAAGAAAGCCCTATTAGAAATATTTTGTAAAGACCTCCTTAAATAGGACTGTCTGCAAAATCACTGCAGAAGAGGAATGCTGGTTTGATAGAAAAAGAATGAATAAAAAAATATAGTTATTAGTGATACAAAGCTTCTCCATAGCCTATGACATGCTTATGGAAGTTACATACGAAATTACTGACCAGAAGTTATGGAAAAGAAAACTAATTCTCTAGCTGAAGTAAAATGAAAACAAATGTATACCACAGTGTGGGACAAGATATGACATAGAATTGGCAGATCTTATTAAATGGAGAAGGAATGCATATGCTTCTATGTTCTAAGGATTCCCACTCCTAGCCAATGGTAATATTTTGTTGACTTAGCCATTAACTTAATTTTTGTTCCAGGGAGGGGGGAAAAACAGTCCCTTAGTTTTTAGGCTAGAGTGTGATTTACATCTGCCCTCTGTGTGTTCAAAGAAAAAAAAAATGGCACAGTATATTACATGGAAACTCTGGAAGTCAACATTACAAATTTGTTCCAGAGTATCTGATTTATGATAAAAGCCTGTGGCATACTGATGCTGTCTGACCCCATGTGAAGTTGCACTTGGTATTTGGACTGTGAGTAGAATTTCCTTCATTTGCAATAACATGAAACCCAGCAGTAAATCTTCACAAGATTATGTAACTTGGACCAATTGGAAACTATCCTTAAGGTTTACTGAGCAGTGTAATGGCAAAAATTTCAAATCTTAGGTGACAAACAGCAAAAGAAAACCCTCCCTATTTTCCTTCCTGAAAAATTCTATACAAACAGAATGATGCTTCTTACCTCAGTGTCTAGTCTTTGGATCTTTATAAAACCACAAAGAAATAATTCTTTATAAATGTCTAGCATCTTGAATTTAAGTGGCTAGAATATCACTAAAAATAGATTAGTGTATGTAGCCTAGGTGCAAAACTTTATATCAGAGATGAAAGGGAGGTAGAAATCCCCAAACTGTTGTAACTTGAAAAATGAAACATATTTAACCTACTGCAAATAGACCATGTGGATGTAAGAAAGGACATATTAATCAAACCTTACCAATTAAGGAGCTGGTACTTCACTATTAAACTGAGATGAATTTCAAAAGCATGGCTTGATGGAATGGATATTTACGTTATTAAGATTTCATAGCAACCGATCTTTATTTGTTCTGAATGCTACATAGAGGTCAAGTTGAAAGTTCTCAGCTGATTACCATCGTGGCAATTAATAAAGATGATTTAGCTTGTCTGTTCTAACTTCTCTGAAAACATCAGTATCTAGAGGTAGGAGATTCTTTCTAATGCTAAATAGTGATGTCTTCTGCTAAATACATGAGAGATAAATGAATTAAACTATTCCTAATCATTAACATTAAAACATTTCATTTCATTATCATTAAAACATTGCTAATCATTAGACAATAACTTCAAACCAATTTTAATTAATGTAAAATTTTTTAGAATTTATGAAATTTGAAGCTGAAGTCCTACTATTGTCTGCAATGATTTTCAATTATATTTTCTAAAGATGATTTATCTCGGGATGTTATTTTCTTCCAGTTTTTGCTCTGATTACTGCTACTTTCTAAAATGCTTCAGATTTGGAATTTGAGGCTATGTTCTTATTACCACTTATATAAACATCTTGTAATGCTATTAATTTGTACTTTTCTGTTTTTCAATGACCAAATTAGCATTTATGGAGCATCTTCTCTTGGAACCCTCTTTTAGGCTTCTTCCCTAGTCTTCCACCTGCCATAACTGTATCACTCTTCAGATCAATCACCTGGAAGTCATCCTTGATTCTTCTTATTTCCTCACAACTCACGTGCAAACCACTAGCAAATCTTATCATCTTGCTCTGCTTTCAAAGTACATTCCGAATCTGACCACTTCTCACTACCTCAATCTAAAACATGACTACCTCTTGCCTGGCCCATTGTAATACCTCCTGACTGGTCTCCCAGCTCCTATTTTTGCAACATGCTAGCCCATTTGCCATATAGCAGCCATAGTAATCTTCTTAAAAGACGAATCAGATTATGTCACTCCCTTGCTGAAAACCTTCCAGTAAGCTTCTTATCACATGAATATAAAATCTAGACTGCTTACCATAGCCCAGATTGGCCTTACATGATCTGCTTTTTCTAACCCCATCTTATACCCTTACTCACTCAGGTTCAGCCACATCATCCTTCTGATACTGTTGGAACTCAGTAGGGCTCATTAACACCTCAGGGGGCCTTTGCACTTGTGTTCTCTGCCTAAAACATTCTTCTACCCAGATCTTTCAATGTTTCTTTAATATATTTAGGTGTTTGCTTAAGTGTACTTTGGCCATTTCATCTTACATAACTTTCATCTTTATCAGTTTCTAATACCTTAGTCTGATATGTGTTTCTATAGCACTTTTCCAGCTAAATTTTTCATATTTGTTTGGTTGCTTTTTTAATCTTTGCTCCACCCCATCTCCCCCGACACACTCAGTATAGCTCCATGGGCGCAGGGACTTTATCTTGTTCTCTACTGTGTATACGGGTCTAGCAGAGTAACTGATACAACAGATACTCAGAAAATATTTGATGAGCAAAGGTATGAAGTGATACTGTAAAAAAGAAGGACAAGGTGATGGAAAGGAGTTAACTAAATGTCAAGGTGTCTGTTGCCAGAGAACTTCAGGTCTAATAAGAGGAAAAACCCCACACCTATGAAAAAGAATATAAAGCATTACAGATTGAATGCATAATATTCAAGTAAGGCAGAGCGAAGCAGGATAGTTTATTATGTATATTACATGGAGCCATCTGTCTCCCTCCTGTTTCTTTTGCATTTCTCCATACTGCCTCATATGGTCTCTGCACATAAATGTTGACTATGACTAATTGATTATTTTTAAAAATATGCAAGTATGAGTAGAAAGTAATATTGAAAGCAAAACTAACGTCAAGGCTTAAATTAACTCTGAATTACCTGTGATTTAATTTTTCCATGCTTGATGACAAATATGTATGAATATGTATTGGCTTGTGTTTAGTGTCTGGACATATATCAGAGCAAATTTTAATGGCATGGTTTAACATTTTCAAGATACTACTAGTTTAAAAAATTGTACTTAAAAATCTCAATTCCCAGTGCTTTATTCTGCTCTGCCATGTCTGTGATCCTTGGAAATTAAGTTTTATATTTTTTTGAGGATCAAGTTCGTTGTAACTTGACTATATTTGTAGAGTGTAAGTGTATAACACACAATGTACTGAATTGATCATTGATTCAGAAAATTGTTGCTCACTGATTTGGATATAAAAACTTACATAAGATATAGTTTCAACTCTCAAGAAGCTACCATGCATTCATTTGTTCACCTAATGTTTTCAAATAGTTGAGAACTAACAGATTCCAGGCACTGTCCCAGGCATTAGGGATGCAACTGTGAACAAGGCTGTCAAGGTCCCTATAGTTACAGAACTTAAAGTTCTGGGAAATAGAAGCTATACAGATGCTGACAAATGTGATTTTGTATACAGGAAGACTACCTCTTGCCTGGCCCATTGAGAACAGAACAGAATGGGAGCATATAATGGGGAAACCAACTCTGAGCCTTTGGGAAGGCCTGCCTGAGGAAGGACATTGAGATTAGTCCCTAGAAGAAATTTAAGGGCAAAGGCGAGGGTGGGGGAGAATGATGGGCATGCAAATAAATCACCATAGTACAGTGTAATCAGAGCTCTAGTAGAAGAAAGGAAGTGAATACATAATCTGCTGGTTGCATTGAAAAAGGAAAGATAAACACTGTTGTTTGGCATCATCACAGCCTCACCCTGGAGGAGATGCTTTGGCCTCAAGAGTGTAGATTTGCCAGGTAGATAAGGAGGTAGGATTTAGTATGTGCACAATCCAACGGTTGTTAACACCGTAGGGAGAAAGTAAACAAGTAACATGACCCAGCTTCACAAAAAATGGACCAGTAGAGTGAACTGGTCTAGGGAGCTTGGCTGCAATTCTGCCTTTCTGTCCACATGCTAGGCACTATGACATTTAGAACAGTGATGAATACTTGGGAAGAGTGCAGGGCAGTGCTCTGGGCTGATCTGACCCAAGAGCTGCCTGCAGCCAATTTGCGGCAAAACAGAGTTCCATGGTCACTGCAGACCAGCCATTCACCCTTGCCTGGTGGCCATGCTGGCTGCATAATGGGTACAGTTATATAACAGAGGGCCGACTTCTGTTCCAGACAGGACTGTACTTGGCCCTGGACGTGGAAACAGAAATAGGGCTAAAGCTTTTCAACATGTTTGAGAAGTACCTAAATGAACAAATTGTGTTGAATAAATGTGGATGATATTGGTGTTATATAAGTGTAGAATAGGGCTTCTTTTATTTTTTTATATAAGAAATAAATAGGGACGATTACATTTCCCTTTAAGAAAGATAGCTTGAAAATTGGTTAATAATATGTTCAGTACTAATAAAGTAGACAATCTTCAAGAGATATTTTTTTCACAAATAACAAAATGCATATCTACTATTGACATCCATTTTTATGAACAAATACAGAGTAGATTGGAAGGAGAGAAATTCATGAAAACAACTTCAATTCTGTAAAGGATTTTTTTTTAAGGATTTTATCTGCTTTAGAGAGAGTTGTTATTTTAAAGGACTATGATTTTCTCCACAGTGCCCTGTTTTGAGAACATGGATTTACTTGGCTGTTATGTGCAATTGCTTGCCTTCCACAGCTCTCTAAGTAACAGCATTTTTCATGTATGCAAAAAGGAGGCAAGTGGGTCTGTGAAATGACATCTCGTTTGATTAGCTATATGAAAGCTGCCTTGTCATGAGAAGTCTTAATTGTAATAATTCTCTAGCAAAACTTAGTGATGTCTTTTAGGCAATGCTACTATTTAAGGCTTTGCTTGTGCCCTAGCCAAACAGATGTGTTTATTTACATGTCTGATCTAAACAGGAAGACAAAAGGGCTCTGCCCACAGCCTTGTACTTCCTCTAATACAGATAAAAGGGGAGGAGAGATGTGAGCAGTTGGGGATCATGGAAATGAGAGTGGGAATAAAGAAAAGCCCCGTAGGTGTGAGTCAAACTGAGGCAGCTGTTCTTTCTCTCTCGGCGCTGAAACAGCTGTGTGGGTGCTGTACAGAACCAGAGGGAGAGCTAGCTGGTGGCACTGGTTTTGTGCGGGTGGTCTCTCTCTGTGTGCCTGAGAGGGAATAGATGTATAATCGTCCTGTCTGTGCAGAAATACTACTGCTGGGGCACTTTGAATCCACATCTGCTCAGGTGCAGGTAAACACAGAGACGTGGCATTGTTGCCGACTGTGACTGCCCACAAAGGGACGCAAAGAGGCTGCTTCTCTTTAAATATGGATGTAAAGCTTTGAACGGTTGGGCAAACTTTGCAGGTAGAGGGCCTGCAAATCTAGAGTAGATAGAATGGAAGAAGTCAGAGTAATGAAGTGGTCTTTTAGGGAAAAAGCTGAGAGTGGTAGGGTAGGATCAGGGGAGGGTCCTTACCCCAGGCTGGGGACTTGGGGATTGAGCCACGTGGGGCAGCAGGAAAATGAAGAGTTATAGTTTTCCTTCACTAAAACACATTTCTTAAAAGTGTCCTGGATTGAGATTTTCATCTTCTTTCACTTCTCAATCTCTTTCCTTCCTCCTTAATAACATTATACAATAATGAAAACCTTAAGTAGAAAGCAAAATCCAACAATTATCGTACCAGAGACGGCTTTGGAATTTACCCTGTTTCTACACAGTGAAGGAAAGCGTGTTATCAGTTGTAACTATTTTTTGAAAAATATATTAGTTTATTGTTCCTTTAGTCATAGGTTAGAAAAATGTAAAACCACAGACGCGTGCACACACACACACACACAAACTATAGAAAAAATGCATCCTGTAGCTTTGTGCAACTTATCTTTTGATTCTAATTTTGGGCTCTTTATCAAATTTTGTTTTCTAAAACTCATTCTCACAGGAAGTCAGGGGATATATTTATTAAAGAGAATTAATAGCACCAATTTTAGTATGACTTTTCTCTAAGGGCATTGATCCTATGTGTTTAAATGGCACCACAAGCCAACTCTGAATTTAGAATTACAGTTAGCCAAGGTTTTTTGGTTTGTTTGTTTGTTTTGTTTCTAATTGGTTTGTTTGCTTACTAATATGAGGACCAGGGTTTTCCTGTTTAATTCTAAATATTTGTGACTTATTGTACACAGCAAGGAAAGTAAGAGTCCTCTGTACATTGGTGATGAGACAGGGTCAAATCTCAAAGGTAAATATAACTTATGCTTTTCATGACACGCCTTGATGTATGTTTGCACATAGATTTGAATTGAATTGAATTGCATGTGTACTCTGGATTTCTGAGTTTCCCTGCAAGTTTGTGTACATTTTGTATGTATGTGTGAGGGTATATGTGTTTATTTGTGCCAATATTGAAAACTTACATGGAGACTGATTTTATTCAAAAAAAGGATCCTGAATACTGATTTTGGGGATTGGTATGAAACTGCATATTCAAAAAGCTTGATTTCCATCAGTAAAGAAAAAATATTTTCCTTATTTCCACTGTTCCTTACTTGGTCTGTAGAGAGGAAGGAGCTCAAGAATGAGTAGCAGGAGGTGACAGGGTTAGGCTGTGTTAGTCTTTATATTTTTCTAATGGAGATGCCACAGTACCTACCAGTACAGTTCTCCCAAGTGCTTGCAGGTAATATGAACCTGTTTAAATGTTTAGTGGAAATAGTGTTTAATAGTTAATAGTTAAAATATGCATTGCCTTCGGTTCCACCATGTTTGTTTATAGTGTAAAGGTTCTTTCAAATATAGTAGGTCCTTTCTTGGTAAGCAAAGTATTCTAACATGTGAACTGTCTTGATCTTTGGCTAGCTATTCTATTTACTAGCTGTGTGTGCCAGAAGCTGTGATTGGTCTCCAGTGATGGGAGCTCTTTCATGGTTATTTTTACAGCACAGCTCTTATCCTTTAAGATAGTTACGTCCACTAATTCTTAGGCATATGGGTAAGTTACCAGTCAATTCTCTAAACTGAAAAAGAGAAGGGATGGAAACAGTAGAAGAAATAAGGTAATTTTCCTGTTTTGGGACCTCTTGCATATTCCCTGTGGTCATTTCAGATGTTTGCATTCGTGCAGAGAGTAAACTGTTTTTTCTCTACCGGAATGTAAAAACATGGTTAAGTAGAAGAGTAAACAGTGAGTTGCACTAGGGTCTATTTTTATTTCTGAATTAAAACTAAATTGGTTTTTATCACATGTTAGAGCTCTTTCCATTTCATTTTTTAGATCAAATATTTTGGCTGCTTTAACCACGAACTGGATAGCTTGTCAAGAGAGTAATGACCTGCTATACTTGGTTTAAACAAAACAGACTCCTAGAAATAGTCATATAAGAAGATAAAACTGGTCCATATTTCTCCCCTCACCTTAGATGATATGTTCAATAGTAGTTCAGTGGAAAGGTTTAGAGTGTAGAATTTCCTAGGCTGTCTATGAACTTGTTGATTTGATGTATTGGAAATGATAATTTGGCTCTTCCTCTCAGTTCTGAACTTTTTCTATTTAGCTCAGCAAGCTGGTTCCATTTCGTTTTCTTCCCCTTACACAACTGAGAAAATAGATTTGAAAATTACCTGAGTACTCTGGTCTATTTCAAAGACCAAGAAAGAGAATTTTGTTTCCATTTCTGATAAATGATATATAACATTTGGAAAGCAGGAAAATTATAACTGAATATGGACATAACTAATTAAAATATTATATTCAGGACTGGGATTGAAACGTAGCTAAGGAGAAAAATCCTACAGATGCTTAAAATCTGTGAAGCTTCTAAATTAGTTGAATCCTCAGTGAATCTTCATTATCAACTAGGGGAAATTATATGGTATTCTCTTTCTTTGCAAGGCTTGAAAATTTATTGAATTGATACTAAAAGCTTGCAAAAGGTAAAGGAACCTTCTCAGAGGCAATTATGCTGCATTTTGCTACTGAAATCTAAGTTTTTCCCATGTGTGACAGAGTTTTAAATGAAACTAAGGAAAACAAAATGTTAAAATAGATCATCATAGGCTTGTTTAGAATTAGTGTATACTCACAGAGTTTGAGAATGGTGGTTGAATATAGATGTCTCAGAATATGGCTTATCTGCCAAATGACAGATGGTCTGAAGTCAGAAGAGAAAGGCTCAAGAAGATGTAGTCGAGGATGAGGCTGGTTCTGGAAAGAGCTGAGCTGAGCAGCTGTTTAGTGGTTGTGTTAACACTGATCATTAGTACAGCCTCTTTTTCATTCTGCTACATTCATTTGTTATTGTTTTCACTTTTGTGATGATTCAACGAGGCTCTTTATTAGAAAGGATGATATCTGCATAAAGGTTCACTGAGTGAAAGTATTCTGAAAGATTTAGACTGAATTAAATAGTTGTTTTTTTTTTTTTTAGACTAGAGGGACACTAATGTTCTGTATCACACATTAGTGAAAAAAATTCAAAACTGGGGGCGCCTGGGTGGCGCAGTCGGTTAAGCATCCGACTTCAGCCAGGTCACGATCTCGCGGTCCGTGAGTTCGAGCCCCGCGTCAGGCTCTGGGCTGATGGCTCAGAGCCTGGAGCCTGTTTCCGATTCTGTGTCTCCCTCTCTCTCTGCCCCTCCCGCGTTCATGCTCTGTCTCTCTCTGTCCCAAAAATAAATAAAGGTTGAAAAAAAAAATTAAAAAAAAAAAAAAAGAAAAAAAAATTCAAAACTGATTTCTTTTTTTTGTTCTTCGGAATACTGTCGAGATGTGTCATTGTGTTTTGCTACTTATGGAAGAGAGATGTGGAAGCCAAAGAAACCTCATCATGTGATGAGGAAGCTCAGGAATTGTCAATTATGACCTTTTAATTTACCAAATATTTATTTATTATGTGTTTTAAGTCCACTTTGTTGACTTAAACAACAAAATGCACTTTTTTTAAGTGTACATTAATGGGCTTTGAGAAATTTAAAACCCCATGTAAACACTATCACAATCAAGATATAGAACATGCCCATCACCTTTAAAAGTTATCCTATGTCTCTTCCCATTCAATCAATGCCACCTTGGTTCAGGTAACCACTAATTTGTTTCCTATATTAGAGTTTCATATTAAATGGAATCATACAGAATGTAAACTTTTATTTGTAGCTCCTTTCACTTTATTAAGTGCTTTGTATATATGCATTTAAGGTATATGTTTCAATGGATTATTTCTTTTTATTGATGACTAGTATTTCATTGCATAAATATACCACAGTTTACCTACTTTAAAACATTTGAGTTGGTTTGACCATTCTGAATAAAGCTTTTTGAACATTTGTTTGTAGGTCTTTGTGTGGGCATATGTTTTTTTCTCTTGACTGAATATCTAGAAGTAGAATTGTTGGGTTACGTGATAAGTATATATTTAGGTTTATTCTACTGCTGAATTGTTTTCCTAAGAGACTGTGTAATTTTACATTTCCTCTAGCAATATATGTGGTTTCCAGTTGTTCTATACCCTTGTCAATACTTGGCATTGTCAGTTTTTCCAAAAAAATTGCCATTGAAATGGATGTATAGTATTATTGTGGTTTTATTTTGCATCACTTTGATGACTAATGATATTAAGCATATTTTTCGTGTGCCTGTTAGTAATTGAATAGTAATTATACACACACATATGGTTCATATCTTTGCCATTTTCTTATTGGCTTATCTTACTGAATTGTAGAAGTTCTTTATATATCTTCGACATGAGTCATTTTCAAATATGTGTATTATTTGAATATTTTCTTCAAGTTAACTTGATTTGTTTAACAGTGTTTTTGAAGAGCAGAAATTTTAAATTTTGACAATGTTAATCATTTTTTTCCTTTGATGGTTCATATTTTTGTACTAAGATACTGACCGTAGTTAATTCTACCACCATATGTACTCAGTGATCCAAAACAGAAACTTGATCATCCTTGATTCATCTGTTCTCTTCATAATCTCTATTGGTTTTACCTTCTAAATATCTTCAGACTTTACCCGCTTTTCTCCAGCCTCACTTCCATTCACCTGGTCTAGACAATCATTCTCTCTTGTCTGGATTGCTCTAATAATATTCTTTGGTGATTTTTCAAAAATGGTAACCTGAACACAATATTTGCTGCTTAAAACCTACCAATGGATCCCCAATGATTTTAGAATAAAGTATAAACTTTTATTTATGGCTCCTAATGATCTGGTCTAACTTAAATTTCCCATTTCCTCTTTTTCTACTTTCTTCATCCCATCTCTACCTGCAATGTTCAACTCTTTTTCAACTCTTTTTTCTTTTTTTTTTTTCAATACAGAGAGAGAGAGAGAGAGAGAGAGAGAACAAGTATGCACATGCAGAGGAGTGTGACAGAGGGAGAGAGAATATTAAGCAGTCTCTGTTCTCAGTGCAAAGCCCCAGCGACTCGAACCCATGACCTTGAGGATCATTACCTGAAGTTGAAATCAAGAGTCAGATGTTCAACTGACTGAGGACCCAGGTGCCCCTGCAGTGTTTAAATCTTTAGACCTAATGAACTATTACCACTTCCTCAACAACTCAAAGCTTTTTCTTAGTTGCATATCTATTTCTTACTCACTTTTTGTGAGTCTAAGTAAGCACCCTTCTTGCCGGAGCCATTCCCTCATGGCCAGGCTGGATTATATGATTGTATGTGTTCTCCATTTAGTGGGGACTATAAATAGACAAATAATGATGTATTTTGAGAAAGTGGGATTAGTCCTATGAAAAGGACCTCACAAAAGGAACATTTTCAAGTAGGGAGTATATTTTATGTACTTTATGATGTAGAGCTTTATAATTTACTTCTGGATACACTCCATATGCTTCACTCTATACACTAAAGTCAGAACAGATTCTTAATGGTTTCTAATAGCCTCAAGCAAGACCAGTGGGTAAAGTGAGCAGAGGCCCTTAGGGGGCAGCAGAGGATCACATACCTAGAAAGCCTTGGGAGGGGCAAGTGTGTAAGCAAAGGGACCTCTGTGTGTCACTAGCTAAGAGGTTAAAAACTATTTGTCTTTCCATTCCTCAATAGTAAATAAGGATAAAAGCTAAAGGAGTTGAAGTGTCAAAACTCACAAATTCAAATGCCTACAGGGGTGTGACAAGAAACATACTTCTGGGAATGAGACCAGTGTTAAGATAAAGCATGATTAAAGATCAGCTACCAACTTGAGAATACATGCTTCATCTGGAAGCATGTAAATGCCTGCAAATGGATGAAATGAGTTTTGTTAATCGATCAACTTGTGGCATCTCTGCATGTGTGCTGCAAATCTGTGACCTGAGAATGGCTGACTACATGGAGCCACATAGGGAACTCCATTTGAAGATGGGAAAAGAAGCAGGAAATATCAGCAGGGAGAGCTCGAATCAGGGTTAGAACAAAAATGGAAATGAAGACTGAGCTGAAGTCATTGTATGGAGTAAGTTAGGATTGTGTTTGATGGTATTGTGAGGAAATGAATATTTATTAGGCACCTACTATGTGTATTAAGAACTGTACGCACTATTAGAATAGTAACAGCCTTGTTTATTGTGAACTTATATTGAATCAGGCACTTTGTTGGGTGTTTTACATATTGTATGCAGTTTAATTCTCAGAACAACATCATGTTATAGGTATTATGTTTTTCCCATTTAACCAACAAGGAAATGGAGGATTAGAAAGGTTAAGTAATTTGTTTGAAGTGAGGGCCACCTGAGACACAGAGAGAGTGAGAGATAGAGAGTGAGAGAGAGAGAGAGAGAGAGAGAGAGAGAGAGAGAGAAAGGAAATTGGTGTAGGGCAAAATTTTTTTGCTGGGCCCCTGTCTGTATAAACAACTTGAGAAATCTTAAATCACTTGGAAGCAACTCACTGGCCAGGCTGTTCTACAACCGGGCTTTCCATGTGGCCCCTGAAGGAATGTAGGAGTGGAAAACATTTCCCTTATTTCCTTCTAGGTTCTTTAGCTGGCCTAATAATTTAATTGGCATAAGACAGATTAACATGAAAAAAATTTGCATGTATGGGAGTCCCATTAAAAATATGAGACTCCCCAGAAGTCAGGTAGTTGAGGCTTATGTACCATCCTGAGCTAAGGAGAAGGAGGTGAGGGTCTGGGCTTCAAAGGGGAGGAAGACAATTCACAGAAATTGGAAGATGATAATAGCAAATGTTTGGTAAACAATGTTTTCCATGTCACACAGTTAAGTTTTTCTGATATTGAAAAGCTATTTCTGGTAATAGCTCTTTTCTGGTTATAGGCCTTCTATCTAAATTCTTTTAGGCAGTTAAGGGGGCAGTTAATATCTCTTCCTGAGTCTGCTGGGCCCTGATTGTCTTCAGCTGGAAATAATCCACATCCAAAAGTGGCACATTCTGGGGTGACCACATATTCTGCTCCCCCTTAGAAATAATAGGCACGATAGGGCACCTGGGTGGCTCAGTCAGTTGAACATCCGACTTTGGCTTAGGTCATGATCTCACACTCCATGAGTTCCAGCCCCATGTCAGGCTCTGTGCTGACAGCTCAGAGCCTGGAGCCTGCTTCAGATTCTGTGTCTCCTGCTGTCTCTGTCCATCCCCTGCTTGTGCTCTGTCTCTCTCTGTCAAAAAAAAAATTACAAAAATTACAACAAAAAAAAGAAATCATAGGCATGAGTCCTGGGAGCTCCTTGTGGCATTTGGCCAGCTCCACATATGGGAGGTGGGATGAAGGTATAGTCTCCTTCCAATATAGGATTGGGCAGCTCCCTGAAGGGGAAGAACAGGTTGGAGGTGAGTGGTCTGGTAGTGGAAGCCTCTAGTAAATAGAACCTGTGTGGGTTGGTCTGGGTAGGGCACACTTCCTAGAAGGCACTCTATTGAAGCTTAGACATTTAAATTTTTTTAAATGTTTTTATTTATTTTTGAGACAGAGAGAGACAGAGAATGAGCAGGGGAGGGGCAGAGAGAGAGGGAGACATAGAATCTGAAGCAGGCTCCAGGCTCTGAGCTGTCAGCACAGAGCCTGACATGGGGCTCGAACTCATGGAGCGTGAGATTGTGACCTGAGCTGAAGTCGGACGCCCAACCGACTGAGCCACCAAGGAGCCCCTCAAAGCTTAGAAATTTTAAAGGACAGTACAGTTAACCCTTGAAAAACATGGGTTTGAATTGCACAAGTCCCTCTTATATGTGGCCTTTTCCTTAAGAAATATGGTATGCTGCTGTAAATGTATTTTCCCTTCCTTATGATTTCCTTAGTATTTTCTTTCCTCTAGCTTACTTTATAGTAAGAATACAGCATTTAGTACATATAACATGCATAATATGTGTTGACTGTTTATGTTAATAGTAAGTATTCCTGTCAACAGTAGACTGTTAGTAATTAAGTTTTGAGGTAGTCAAAAGTTGTACATGGATTTTGACTGCATAGGGGATCTGCACCCCTAACCTCTGCATTGTTCAAGGGTCAACTGTACTCTAGAGTAAAGTCTCCTGTGTGTAATGCAGGGGAGGGACCCTGCTTGCTGAACTTAAGAGCAGCGTTGCCCAAAGTTACACAGCTAATAAGGATTACAATCCAAGTCTTTACCTATAAGAACACCATTCACAAGTCATTTTGAAGAGAGTATGAATTATCTACTGTGCCTCTGATTTGTCTTCTATCCTGGCCAGGACATTAGTAGGACCTAAATAGTCTAACCACTTCTTCTTCCTTCTTCCTTCTTCCCCCTCCTCCTCCTCTTCCTCCTCCTCCTCCTCCTCCTCCTCCTCCTCCTCCTCCTCCTCCTCTCTCCATCATCATAACCACCACCACCATTACTTTAAATTTACAATATGTCGAGGATGGACACCTTTGTAAAATACAATAAAAATGTTCCAGGAATATAAAATTTCTATAGAAGAATAAAAATTAAAATTATCTCCCAGTTTCTAAACTTTCTTAACTAGACCACACTGGTCCACGCGCCCCCCCCCCCCCCCCCCCCCGCCGCTTTAAATAGCTCTGGTCTAACCCAGTGTCAGGAACTTGTCCTGTTCACTCAGGACTTTTCTAATTGTCATGTTCCCATAATTTGCTATTGAAATACATAAATGTATAATTGTGCTTCGCAAAGAATTCAAAGTGATAACGCTTTAATTTACATCCAGATAGGTGAGAGCTAGAGAAGCCATATCTTTAACTGGACTGTCTTCAATTTTTCATCACTTCACCATTTAACTGAGACATTTTGGAGATTTTGGCTCAATGTTTGTGGTAGAGGTGATTTCAATATATAAAGGATTGGAGATTGATAGGTTCTAGTGATTGATATATTTTAAAGTTTGTCTTCTTATCTTCCCACAAATCTTCATCACCTACATATAAAGATATCTTTGTAATTTTCATTTGAGTGGCCTCTCCTGGATATACCTGGTTGGAGGAATATGAAATACCATTTATTGAACAAGAAAATTAATATTGTGATGGCTGTATCTTCCAGATTTTACATGTCTCCATTCATATAATCATTTATATGGAACTTCCTTTAGTGGGCAACAGCTCACAGTTGAGGGAATTTGTCTGTAACAAACCACTTGGCTTATATTACATCAAATTAGATCAGATCAATTTCCCTCATTCTTAATTCCATCCACATCACATCAGAATTCTCCTTAAATGAGATGCCTGTAAACAGATCTGGCTCCTTAAGGACGATAACAAGATATGAACATAAATGTCAAACTGTTTTCTGGGAAGGGAGATTTTCCTTTTGTGAAAGGAGATTTTCCTTTTGTGAATGATCAGTTGAGATATGGCAGAATGTAGATTTAGGTTTAAGGGAATATTTGAAGAGGAAACTAAATATGTAAGATAAATATTTGTACTTTTTGCTAAATTAATTTTTTATTTTTTGCATATGAAAGCTTGCTAGGTCCTTATCTTAACTTTTAAGGAAAAGATGCTGTTACTTCATAGAAAGTATAGAAAAAATATGTTTTATTTGTAAAAGAAACAAGAGTCTAAGCATTAGAGTATTGGAAGGCCTCCTGTGGGTATACCACTTTATAATGTTGATTTCCTGCAAGCATATATCAGATCACATTAATGTGCATATAGATAGGTATGCCATCTGTTACAGCTTTAGATGCCAGAAAACATTTCTGTGGGTTTTCTTGAATCATACTAATTCAGAGACTGTCTGTGACACTTCATAAACTTGCTGACCAAACAAGTTAGGAAGAGATTGAGTTTACCTCCTGACATATCATTTTTTTTCCCTTTTAAATATTACCTGAAATATTGCCATCCTTGAAATCTTTCATAGGATTTATTTCCTTCTCATTTGGAATTTTCATTATATTTCCATTCATACTAATGACTTTTCTTGTGTATGTATGTTCGACAAAAAACTACGTGATAACTCTGGGGGTTGAATGACTGAATCTGTTTTTTTTTATTATTTCTGGTCAGAGAAATTAATGTAACCACCTGGGTAATAGTATAAAGTCTGAGGAAGACCAGATTATTTCAGTTGATTTCCACGGAGGTAAAATTGTGCGGTGAAATATTACATAGGGATTGAATGCAGAGTCCCAAGTGACCGATTAGTAATTATAATGTTTGATGTCAGATGTTGACATGCACTTGATATGTAAGGTAAAAGGAGAAAGACAATGAAAACTTGTAGGTTAGTAACCCACGAAATCTTTAGACTAGCAGATATGTGAAGACATGTTAAATATTAAACAGCTCTGAATTTTTTTTTTTTTTTAGACAATTCAATGATCACCTCAGGGAAAGCAGCAAACGTGAAAATTTGATGGCTTAGGCCATATTTCACATCCTTGGAGGGCTGTTTGTATGTTTTGTATCATAGCTACCAGTCACAGGAAAATCAACAAGAAAAGAAAACTTGTGGTATGTTTAAATCAACTAATACCTTATTTTAAGTATGAATTTTTTTTCTTTTTTTGAAAAGAAGGAGAATATATTAATGTTGATATTCATGCACAGAAATGAGTCAGCTGATATTTTAAAAAACTTTTTTGCTTTGTTTTGCTTTGTTCCTAGGGTCACTGACCAGATCCTGGATAGGTAGTGTACTAAGACTCTAAATGTCTACAAGGGCAGTTTTTATTTGTTCCATGTAGAAATGCCTGAGAAGGCTCTGGGTCTGAAAGAATATGTAGTTTATGGTAAACATTCCGTTAATATACAGTAACAATGATGGATTTGGGGCCAAATATTTTTTGAGAGCTGGAACTTTATTAAGTACTTATTTCAGGCAAGGTGTTAAGCATTCCATGTAGATTTTTAAAAGTTCATGTTAGATAAATATTATCCTTATTTCAGAGATTAAAGCAAAACAATGGAAAAATAATAGAAATTGATTATTAGGCACAACTGCAGCTCTAAAGTGGAATGGTTGAGCCTTGGTTTGAGCCAAGGCATTCCTACACTAGAGCTCACTCTCTTAAGCAACCACTCCATTATTCTGCCTTGCTACCCAATACTTCAGAGTTGTGGTAATAGCATCAAAGAGGTAATCTAAAGGAAGAACTGAATACAAGAAAGAGGACTATCAAAGAAAGTACACATTTGTGAAACATTTTGCTATGGCAGCAGGAAGATTTGATTTTACAGAAGATGCCTTGCTAGATGCCAGTTTAATTAGCCAATGTCCTCTTGGATCTTGATGTAGTTGTTAATTCTCTGTGTCATGGGAATGACCCTGAAAATTGTATTTATCTGTCTCTTTCAACTGGTGATACACCCTAACAAATTTTGTGTAGCAGGTAAGTTGCTTTTTAAATGTTTATGCCATTTTCAGAGCACAGAAATGAATCCCTGAGAAGTGAGTGGTATATGAAGCCAAGCAGATGGTTCCATTTAGTCATAACCTAAGTGACACATACAATATTAAAATGTATAAATAGGGGCACCTGGGTGGCTCTGTTGGTTAAGCATCCAACTTCGGCTCAGATCATGAACTCATAGTTCATGGGTTTGAGCCCCGCATCAGGCTCTGTGCTGACAGCTCAGAGCCTGGAGCCTGCTTCGGATTCTGTGTCTCCCTCTCTCTCTGCCCGCCCCCCCCTCCCTGCTCATGCTCTGTCTCTCTCTCCTTCAAAATAAATAAATATTAAAAAAAAGAGCATCCAACTCTTGATTTCAGCTCAGGTCATAATTCCAGGGTAGTGGGATCAAGCCCTGCATCAGGCTCCATGCTGAGTGTAGAGTCTGCTTAAGATTCTCTCTCTCTCTCTCTCTCTCTCTCTCTCTCTCTCTCTCTCTTTCTCTCTCAATCTCAATCTCTCTCTCTTCCTGCCCCTCCCCCATCTTGTGCTAAATAAATAAATGAAATGAAATGTATAAATGCATATGCTTAGACTAATTTTCTCTCACAGTCTTTCTCTTCTGTTTATGAAACTGAGTATGACTAGTTCTTAGCAGCCTTCCAGAGAACAGGGAAATTCTAGTCTAGAGTCCTGATTTATCATGGTGCTCATTTCAAGATGGAGCAGAGGCTCACCTTGTTGTCTGCTTGGGGCAGGGAGTAGATTCTCCATACATGTAACTGGCCTACTTGCTGTTCCCCACAGTCTTCTTCAACAGAGGTATTATAGGACTTCCAGGAGTTAAGGACCATGTTTGCCAGATAAGGGGTGTATATCTTATATTATTTCTTATAGGTAGAAATGATTTCTTACATAGAGCTGCTATACAAATGACTATAGAGTAATGCTGTGTCCTTCATAGAAAAGTTTGGAAAAGTAAATATCAGAATTCTTAAATTTTAGTTTGTTTCTAACCAGTGTCAATTAGAGATCTGGCTCTTTATGTTAGAATACTTCAATAAGTATCCCCAAATTTATATGGCATTTCTGTGTTTACAGTCTAGGAATCCTCTAACAGATTTGACATTCACCAAAATTCTTCTTTTGATTTTTTTCCACCCTATTTATATATTTTGTTATATTTTACTCTGCACCATTAATGCTCTCTAAATTGTAGGTATATTGTCTTTATCTTGCTTTCACCCTGTTATTTTTATTATTGCAGTTCTCAAATTAGTTGTATAATGTGTTGACAGTTTAATTATTATTATTGTTCCTTAAAGGTTGGATTAAACCCAAAAGATCAGAATATTCTTTTTTAAAAAAAATTATTCTGAGCTTCTTGTTATCTTGTTTGCTCTGTCACAGTGTTCATAGATGCAGAACCATGCTAACTAGAATAGGATTGAAGTCAGCCCTGTCTGCAGAACTATTTCAGCTTTTGTGATATTTTAAATTGTATTTATTATTTTTATGCTGTAATGACATCTGATTTTTTTTAAGAAACAGAAAAAAAACATATCTTTTTATCTTAGGGAGTAGCTGCCTTCCAGACCTATTTTTTGATCAAATTTGTAGCACAGGTGTCAAACTAAATTGTTTTTTACTTCAGCACCCCAGTGTTTTGTATATTAGAGGTAACCTCCATGCACTAGAAGCTATTTACTTCAGTGACTTCCTCTCTTTCTGACAAGCATCTATCTCTTTACCACTTAGTGCCCACTGGTGAAATTTACTAGGTTTTGGATGGAGAGCTGGGAAAACCAATTATCTCTGCCTTGCACATTTCCCCGATCAGGGGATCAGTCATGTGCTTTAATAGTGGTGTCGCATAATGCCCATGCTGCTTCTTGCTTTGAGCTGAATTGCTGCAACTGTCTATCTTACTTGGACTACTCTTGAAAATGTATCCACGTATGTCTGTTTTTATTGTCTAATTCATGGGCATAAACTGTATATTGGTGACAGAGTGATATGATGAAGAGAACATTGAAAATTTCATGTCAGAAGAAAAATTTGGTGTCAGAAAGTCTCACTTTGGTGCTGATGCTACCAGTTGTTAGATGCCCGTTTGATGTTGGGCATGTTGTTGACCCTCTCTGAGCTCCATCAACTTCATGATAAAATGTGGTTTATTACAGTAATAATTTTAAGGATATTTATATCCTATATTTTATATGTTATATAGCATATAGTTACATATGATTATATATATAATTTTTTAATGTTTTTTTTCATTTTTGAGAGAGAGAGAGAGAGAGAGAGAGAGCGAGCATGAGCGAGGGAGGGGCAGAGAGAGAGGGAGACACAGAATGCAAAGCAGGCTCCAGGCTCTGAGCTGTCAGCACAGAGCCTGATGTAGGGCTCCAACTCAGGGACCGTGAGATCGTGAGATCATGACCTGAGCCAAAATCAGACACTTAACTGACTGAGCCCCTAAAAATAATTTTAATTATGTATCATGAATTAAGGGTTACATATTACACAATAAATGTTCTGTGTTATATATATTTTATATGTTACATGTATTTTATTATATAGATTTTGTTTGTCCTTTTCGTTTCATTTCAAAATTGATGTACTTGATGCCGGTATTCACCCCTTTGTGTTTTTTGTTTGTTTGCTTGCTTTTTTGCTTGTTTCATAGTCTCTGAAATCCTCCCTCTTTTGCTATTAAAGCATAGACAGGGGACTTCAACAATCCCTTGTTTGATTAATCACTGCCCCTGACCTACCAGTTGGTCTTAGAGAAAATATCCGTATGGTGTGTCGTAATCCCCCAAACTAATAGTTTCCTCAGACCTAGGAGATTTTTACTTTAGATTCAGAATATTCAAGGAGAGTCTCTGAACATTGTGTTTAATATTCCTGGTGATATAGGTCTGAATGTCATATTGGTGCAATGACTAAAATACCCTGATAGCTCCAGAGAGGCAAAATCAATTATGTCTGGCTCATCAGCAAAGGCTCCATACTATACTTAGCTCTAGTAAGTATGTAGGATTATGTTAGTCAGAACTGGGGTAAAAGTAGATTCTAAGAAGAGAGAATATTATAAGTGATTATACAGAGATGAAAAGTTTTTGTGGAGTCTTCTATGTAGGAAATGGTGAGAAGTCCATTGCAGTAAGAGCATAGAATACTTTCTGTGTTAGGGGAAAAAATAAATTATCTGAGGAGGGATCTGGTTCTTTTGATTTTGAAAGTTCAATATTATGATGATATCTTAAGTTTTATTTATTAACTATGTCACCCAACAAAGATAATTTTTATATATGAATGCAAATATTAGCAAAGATTATGATGAAATATTTAAAATGGGAAAATAGCCACTCTATAATTGAACATAAAATTTCTTGAAAATATGTGTATAAAATACTTTTAGAGTTGATAGTAGTAAGGGAAATTTTAGACATATCACCAGCCTCATAAACTGTCTTAAATTTAGTTCCTCTGTGATTCCTACCAACCTTAATATGAATATTTTTTATCTGGATGTAATATGATGATTTTGAACCCCATTCCCCTCCCCCACAACAAACACACTCTCTTTAATGTTAGAATAGAATCTGTACTCACTTGTACTCAACAATTGGACCATTGAATTTTGTAGGTTGAAGTCTGACATGAAGTGAGTGGCTTTTAAATTTTAGCAGCGTCATGTGAAGGGAAGTCTTCTTTATTCATTTCATGATTCAAAAAAATTCAAGGAAACAATGTGAATTGCTTGTAAGGAAGAAAGAACTGATTGAAGAATTGAAGAACAGAGACTTCAGTTAAGAGGACAAGTTTGATGTTCACTGAAATAATTCAAGTAAAGGCTTTTGAAGGACTAAACTAGGGTAATGAGGACAGAAGAGGCATTTTTGATATAGAATGTATTAAGATTTGAGAAGAGATTGTTAGGGATTGAAGAGTTAGAGAAGTTGAGAGCTCTAAATTGTTTAGTAGCGTGACTGGTTAATGGTCATTCTATTAACTTGGGCAGGAAAAAAAAAGAACAAGCTGAAACCATTAATTGAAAACTGAAGTAGGTAAGGGTGAATTAAGGGGTTGAGCAAAGTGGCAAATATTTTGGAATAGTCTCTCTGATAAAAGAAATGATAACAAAATATGAATAAAAATAATATTTGGCTTCAAGGAGGTCACAGCTAAGGTTGGAATACAGGTGTTGATATTGACATTCAAATTTTCAATGGCTCCTTATTGACTACAACAGCAGTTTTTAATGTTTTCCCATCTAGAACCCAAGAGGGGCAATATCCATATCCTGAATATAATCCAATGAAGTTTTGGCATAGACAGAACTGGATTTATAAATGTAAAATTGCCCATTAACTAGCTATAATTCCACCACTTTGTCTTTAAGTATCTAAGTAAATGAGTGTGATGTTATAAAATAACTTTATATGAGTTCTATTTTATTTTTTAGTAATTTTATTTCAGTTTTGATAGTTGTAACAATAACTTGACTAAATTACTTGTAGTATGCCTCTCAACTAATCTTAACACTGAAATTCAGAACTAGTCTGTATAAGCTAATTGTCAAATTTGTTGGTCCAGTAAATGAGGCTTTCCACAGTCAGATCCTATCTCAGATTTTATTTTCCAAGATAGTTGTAAGAGTACCTCTCACCCATATGGATTTCTAGAACCTTTTCACTAGAACTAGAATCTATTTCTTCTCCCATGGAATCTGGGCCTATTTATGGTTTGCTTGTAACTAAAGGAATGCAGTAGAAACAAGTAGACTTCTGAGGCTACTTCAAAAGAAGACAATGCAGCTTCCACATCATTCACCAGAACATTAGTTTTGGAACTCCAAGCCACCATATAAATAATCCCAACTGACCTCAGGTTGTCATTCTGTAAAGAAATCCAAAGTAGTTCATAAGTAAAGAGCATGGAGAAGCCGTAAGACCACATAAAGAGAAAGATGCTTGTCTGGTCTCTAGCTGCAACAGCTGCCATTATTCCAGCTCCGAAGGGTCTGATTGTAATCATAGGAGAGAACTCTAGTCATGACTATCCAGCTGAGCCTTTTCCGAATTCCTGACCCACAGAATCCATGGCAGACAATAAATTGAATTTTGCTGTTTTAAAATTTTGAAGCATTTGTTATGCAACAATAGTAACCGGCACAGAATTTTGGATCTGAAAGTGGGGTTCTATCAAAACAAAACACCAAAACTTGTGTCATTATATTTGGGACGAGTTATCAGTAGATGTTAGAAGGGGCTTGAAGAAAGGCTGTGAAGAAAGCTTGAAGAGTCCTGAGCAGGTTGTTAGCGAAGCCAGAGGAACTCAGGAAGTCTGTCAAAGGAGGGTCAAATAAGTGTGGAAGCTGTCATTGAATGCTGCGCAAAAGGAGACCCTAGTTATATAATGAGAGAAAGTTAACAAAACTGTTGCCTGTATTAGCATGGAAAAGAGAAAATACACCAAGTGAACTTTACAATATTTCCAGACATGGTCCTGAAGGTACCACCTAGTTCTTCTAGCTACTCATAGTGAAATGAGAGAGGAGAGAAATGTATGAAAGAACACATTATTCACTTTTGAAATGGAATTTAGAAGACAATATAAAAGTGTCTAGAAGGATTTGTTTCCAACAGCAAAGGGTTCTCCAGGTAAGAAAGGGTTTCAACAGAAAGATCAAATCTAGGATAGAAATAAAAATCTTGGTTAAGACCTTAGAATGATTTAAGATAGAACAACATTAAAAACTTTCAGATGGATATGATGACCTCTACATACCTTAACAGCATGCTTCATAGATCCTTTTAATTAAACAGTAGGGCTTCCAAGACTCTTCAGGGTATTGTTCCATAGTTACAGGAAGCCTACAATAGAACAGGGATTGTTTTGAAGAGATTATTGATACAACTTGGCCACTAGTAGGTCTTTATTCAGACTGACCTCTTTATCTCTTTTGACTATCTCTGTTACTCTAAGAGTGTCCTTGTTTTGACAACATGGTATCTCAGGCTCATTTTGAACTGTCCTACCTACATGGATTGAATTAATTGTTCTAAAAGACTTGGCTCCTTATTTCACTTAGCATAACACTCTCCAGTTCCATCCACGTTGCTACAAAGGGCCGTATTTCATTCTTTCTCATTGCCACGTAGTACTCCATAAATAAGCCATACAGAAAAGACAGATACCGTATGTTTTCACTCTTATGTGGATCCTGAGAAACTTAACAGAAACCCATGGGGGAGGGGAAGGAAAAAAAAAAGAGGTTAGAATGGGAGAGAGCCAAAGCATAAGAGACTCTTAAAAACCGAGAACAAACTGAGGGTTGATGGGGGGTGGGAGGGAGGGGAGGGTGGGTGATGGGTATTGAGGAGGGCACCTTTTGGGATGAGCACTGGGTGTTGTATGGAAACCAATTTGACAATAAATTTCTTATACTGAAAAAAAAATAAAAAATAAAAGACTTGACTCCTTTCAGTGGAGAGTAGACAAAGGATTGAGTCTGGATGCTACTGATTGAATACTGTATACATTGCTTTACATGAGCTTTTGAGATAGGATAGGATGACACACAAGCTACAAGTTTCCTTTTTGTCTTGTCAGATAATAACCTTTTCTTAAAAAATTACAAGTTTTCACTGATACTTCCAATTCAACTTTTTCATTCTTATACTGCTAAAATGGCTTTCATTTTTTCAATGCTACATTATATTATCATACCAATTATGTATGTACCAATGTTCTTTATTCATTTGTCTATCAACAGATGCTTAGGTTGTCTTCATATCTTGGCTGTTATAAATAATTCTGTGATGAACAGAGAGATGCATGTATCTTCTTGAGTTAGTGTTTTTGTTTTCTTTGGATAAATACAATGTAGCAGAATTCCTGGACTACATGGTTATTTCTGTTTTTAACTTTCTTTTGACAAAACTTCATAGTGGTTTCCACAGTGGTTGCACCAATTTACATTCCTACCCACAGTGCATGTGGGTTCCTTTTTCTCCACATCTTCATCAAGACTTGCTATTTCTTGCCTTTTTGATAATAGCCATTCTGACAGGTGTGAGGTGATAGATCTCATTGTGGTTTTAATTTGCATTTCCTTGATGATTAGTGATGTTGAGCATGTTTTCAAGTGTCTGTTGGCTATCATTATGTTGGAAAAGTATCT
The DNA here is from genome assembly GCF_016509475.1 of Prionailurus bengalensis. Lineage (NCBI taxonomy): Eukaryota > Metazoa > Chordata > Mammalia > Carnivora > Felidae > Prionailurus > Prionailurus bengalensis. The sequence goes on from NC_057349.1 coordinate 108,003,125, forward strand.
ATTCATGCCCTCTGCCTATTTTTAATCAGATTGTTTGTTTGTTTGTTTGTTTTGATGTTGAGGTGTATAGGTTTTTTATATATTTTGAATATTAACCCCTTCTCAGATATGTCATTTACAAATATCTTCTCCCATTCAGTAGAGTGCCTTTCACTTTGTTGATGGTTTCCTTTGCTGTGAAAAAGTTTTTAATTTTGCTTTAGTCCAAATAGTTTATTTTTGCTCTTGTTTCCCTTGCCTGAGGAAACATATCCATAAATATATTGCTAAGGCTCATGTTCAAGAGATTACTGCCTATGTTTCCTTTTAGGAGTTTTATGGTTTCAGGGCTCATATTTAGGTCTTTACTCAATTTTGATTTTTTTACGTGTGATATAAGAAAGTGTTCCAATTTCATTCTTTTGCACGTAGCTGTCCAGTCTTCCCAACACCATTTGTTGAAGAGACGGTCTTTTCCCCATTGTTATCCTTGCCTTCTTTGTTGTAGATTAGTTAACCATACAGGTGTGAATTTATTTCTGGGGACTCTATCCTGCTCCATTGATCTATGTGTCTATTTTTATGCCAGTACCATACTATGTTGACTACTGTAGTTTTGTAGTATAACTCGAGAGCTGATATTGTGATACCTCCAACTTTTCTTTTTCAAGATTGCTTTGGCTTTTTAGGGGGTCTTTTGTGGTTCCATACAAATTTTAAGTGTATTTGTTTTAGTTCTGTGAAAAATGGTATTAGGGTTTTGATAGGGATTGCATTGAACCTGTACATTGCTTTGGGTTTTAATTCTGAGAGTTGTCCACACTAAGTCTGGAGCAACTCATGAATTACAATTCAGGTTTTTTTACTTTATTGGTTGTCACAACAGTGTCCATTCATGTGTCTCTTCTCCAGGAAGCAGTGATTCCCTGTATTCATCTGTCTCTCTCTCCAAACTTTGGGGTGGTGACTTGCTGTATGTCCTTTCCTCTCTTAGGGATCCAAGAAAAGCTTGTTGACTTTTCCAGTTTTTTTATGTGTTAGGATGGGGTAATGACTTCCAAGCTCCTTACATGTGGAACCAGAAGCTAGAAAGTTGTCTTTTTTTTTTTTAATCAGTCTTATCATTAGATTGAAAGTTTAGGACTTATTGGATATTGAATTTGATTAAAAGCAGCACCAAATTTCATTTACTGTCTTTAAATCCTTCATAAATGGCTCTTGTCTCATTTTCCTAAATCTTCTTTCCTTTCCTTATTGTACTGACTTTTTGACAATGTATATACTCAAAAAACACATCTCTGACTGGAGGGAAAATGCCCCTTCTCTCTATAGTGCAATGGGGTGTTGTTTGTGTTGTAAGCAACCTGCTGGAGTGTGCTGAGGGCACACTTTGTAAGGGCAATTGAATGATTAGCATTTGAAAAGAGGATGTGTAAATTTTTAAACTAATCTAGACAGTTGGTGATGGTTAATTTACCTCAGTGCTACCTAGAATAAGGTAGGGCTGCCTACAGTAAGGCCTTACTTAGTGCACTTCACATTTTTTTAGTAGAGTAAATTAACTTTCATTTCTGCATTCATTCATGTAGAAATATTTTAATGTGTTACATGGGCAAACATTGATCAGATTTTCCATTGACATCAATTATATGTAATCCAGGATACATGTATGCTAATTAAGATCTCCCTTAAATAAAGGCCTTAAATAGGATCTCCCTTAAACATGGATGCTACTATAAAAAATAAATGCAGAGAGAGACCATTCTTAGGAAGATGGTTTCCTGCTTTACAGTCTTTGAGAAAAAAAGATAATTAGACTGTAAAGACCCTCTATGCATTATAAATTTAGAGACAAAATTCCTACTTTGTTTTAGTTTGTAATTTTGGATATTTTGTGTGTTGGGAGTGTGAAGAGATAAGTGAGGGAATGAAAGTTATCAAGTTATGAGTCGCCTTTATTTCAGGGAGAACCACTTCAACTAGAATGAAATCCCTGAAGACAGAGTATTGTGAAAACAACTGTGTGTGTGTATGGTGGAGGGGGGGGTTGGGGTGGCAGGCACATAGTAGGCGCTTGCAGTTTTTTCCAATATATTTTAATTCATCAAACTGTCAATTTACCCAAAACTATTTTGTATTTCCCGGAAAGAACAGATGGATGATATGTGTTGTTTACACTCTAGGCACTATAAAGTGAAAGAATGTTGATGAAGTGCTCTTTAGACATTTAAATCTTTGGTGCCAGCAAAGAGGAAAACATAGCCACCAATAGGAGAAGTTCCGCTAGATGAGCATGCATACCGTGGCTGTATGTATGGCTTCTTTCTGTGTCTTTCCTGCGTGAACTCCTTGATAAACCACAAGCAATTGCTTGTCTCTCTATGTTGGTGAAGAAGGGATGGAAACAAAAAAAGAGGCCCACTGATTTTGTTAAAAGAAAAGTCAATGATAAGTTTTTAAAAATTCAGAGATAACACTTGAATTAATTTAATTTCACCGAGTTTGACTACGTTCTCTCTCTGTCTACTCTTAAGAAAAGGTTTTCTGCTGTCATTTTCCTGATGTTCGAAGGTGAGGTTTGCTGACCCCGGAGGACTGCTCTCCCATCAGCACTAGTTAGACACGGTTCTCATCATTCTGTCATGGCACCCCAGAGTTTCCCTGACACTCCACGTCCTTCTGCACTTGTTGCCCTTTTGGTCTCTGGCTGTGTGGAGTGGGTGGCACCTGTCAGAGGTCTGGCTGGGCTGCCTAGGTGCTATCACGTTTCCTGGCTGCCCTGTCTAGGGATGAGGAGAATACATTGGAAATTTTATGTGTTGTCATATTGGCTGGCAAACATGAATCATCAAAGTAGATTTAGTGTATCAGCAGCTAAAAAAAACAGAAAAAAGTAACCCTTTAATCCTTTCAGCTAAGACGCATTTACATGAATTGATTAAGTAGTAATTGGAATAGAATTTCTTGAGCACCTGATATACTCCAGATATAATTCTAGCCCCATGAAATATATGAAAAGAATAAGATACAGAACTTCTGCTCAAGAAACCTATAAGCTTATAGTGGAAATAAAAATTATGTGATTGACCATATTCTAAAGTATAAATTGTCACACAAGGAGTATCTCAGAGAGAAAAGTATCAGGAGTATCAAGAAAGTCTTTATGACTTTATGATTTTCTTGAAGTTTTCTCTCTTTTAGGTTGTTTAATTAGAGTAACAGGAGAGCCAACTCAGATTGGCTTACAGAAGAAGATAATATTTTGGTTCATGTAACTGAAAAGTCTAGGGATAGATGGGATGGCTTACAGGTCTGGCTTCATCAGGGCTCCACACTTTTGTGATTCTTTCACATTCTTATGAAAAATAAATAAGATAATAGGTAAAACCACTGCTCACATAGAGTAAGCAACTAATAAATGTTAAAAAATCCACTATCAGTATTTTATAAGTAAAAATATATTTAGTGTAAAATTCTTAATATTCATGACCATCTAGCTTTCCTGCCCTAGTGATAATTAACATATTTTTAAACTGTTGGAACCATGTAGCACTGAAGAAGTTTTGAAGTCATAGAAGTTTTATATTAAAAAAAAAGGAACCTTTATTGAGTCAACTTCTGCTAATAATATCCACATTAAAAGAAGCATATGCGTATTTACTTTTTAGAGGATGGTTATATAAATATTATTTTTAAAAATTATTTTAGAGAGGGAGAGAGCATGAGATGGGGGAGAGGGGCAAAGGGAGAGAGAGAGAATCTTAATCAGGCTCTATGCTGAACAGAGCCCAATGCACGGCTAAATCCCACAACTCTGGGATCATGACCTGAGCTGATCAAGAGTTGGACCCTCCACAAACTGAGCCACCCAGGTGCCTGTATGAATATTCTTACTAACACCTGTGATACTAATTAAAGATTTTTAATGAATTATCTTAATAATAAGGTAAGTACCCTGGTAGTAAGATTGGAAATGGGGTTTATAGGGATTTTTTTTTTACGTTTATAAGTGATTTGTGCCATCATAAAATAAACGTATAGTTTCTTTTTGTAAGTGGTGATACTTTTACTGCTTCTTATTATCACTTTGGAAACTTAATGTATTTAAGAAGAATTTGGAGAGGTAGTAAGAAAAGGAAACTGGATCGTGAGATATTGTCGTCAAACAAACTAGAATGAAAATAAGTAATATGACAATGTCACCTAAAGCCCAATCTACTTGTACAATTTCCATGAGCTCCAAACTTAAAGTTATTCAGGATTAAATGTATGATCTACCACAGTTGTGTGTCTCTGGACCAGCCATTTCTCCATCTGTATTCCCACGTTACAGTTTGTGCAATTCAGGTTCGGCTAGATCACTAACTTGAACAGTCTGATTCTGTGCCCGACCTTTCCCAATGTGCCATTCCATATATATTTCCCCCCAGAATGCAATGCCAGTAACACAGTCCCGTAAATTGCTGGCAAAAGCTCCAGAATTCTACCTTAAGCAATGTTTCCATCTTGTCTTTTTCTGTTCCCTTTAACCACCATCATGTTCAATAGTTTCATCTTTAGTTTCAAAAGAAATTGATTTGAATCTTGGTTCTGCCTCTTCAGTTTGTCCTATTTGGACTAAACCATCTAACTTTTGGCTCTATTCTTGCTGCTGATTCTCATAATTACTCCTCAGACTGTGACTGCGATGTCAGCTGGAGGTACTGGTTCTAGTGTTGACCCAGTAGGGTATCTTGGACCTCACCAGAATCGAGGATGTGAGGTTCATTGAGCTATAGAATCATTAAGGCTTTGTTTGTTCATTTGGTAAATAATATTAATAATAATTATTATTGTAATAGCAAAACTTTTTTCTGTCTAGGCTGTTTTATAATATACACAGCACTTTCACAAACTTTCTTATAAAAACACTGATTATTTTTAAAAAAAATATATTTTCCTTATCTTTCAGAATTTGAGAGTTAAATATAAAAACAAAATTTGAGAGATAGGTAACCTGCTCAAGATCACGTAAGTTAATAAATGGTGAATTTAGGAATCCAATCTGGTTTTAAAGATAGTGTTTCTAATTTATAACTATCTAAGTAGTTATGCACATAACTTCTCCCAAGACTTAATAATATTACTTCTCCCAAGACTTGCTTTCTGTGTGTGTGTGTGTGTGTGTGTGTGTGTGTGTGTGTGCGCGCTATGTTAAATTTAGAAAGGAAAAGTAGTAATGAGATTCCTCCAAGTCACATGTTGGAGTTAGGAGATTTAGATGGATTTTTTTGTATAAATTAAAATGCTGATATAAATAATTTTATAATTCAGGATATAGAGCAAATGGTTAAACTAAAGAGAAAAGAGAAGAGAGAGAGAGAGAGTGAGAGAAAGAAATGCTTATTTGCAACTTGTATTCAATATGTTTTACTTTCAGAAATGAAGCATCCAAAAGAATGCATTCAGAAACAAACATAAGGGTAAATTTGCCCATTCATCAATTATAAATATTACTTAGTGGGAACACAATTATCACAGGAGAAAGACAGGCAAGAGCTCCAAGTCTAGGACATGCTATCTTTTTTCTTTTGCATAACTCCCTACAATTTACAAAGACTATTTTTATATTTTATTATACATATTTCTAATTGTAATCTGTGTAGTATAATTTGTAATCTCCATTTTACAAGTAGCAGTTGAACACTAGATAAATTTAGTGATTTGACCAAGGTCAGAGTTAATGGGAAAGATTGATGCAGAGGAAAAGGTCATATTATTCATTAAATCATGTAAATCCTAAATCACATCCTTAGTCCTTGACCTATGAAATTTTCCAAGTTCAGATTTCTTCTGCTTTCTTTGCGGTTTAAGTGGCCTTTCCCTATCTATGTAGCAGGATTTTAGGAGTTAGGAAGACATCTATTTCCACAAACATTTGGATACATGTGAAATTTTAGTCTGAAGATGATCAACTATTATATGCCACAGTATTTTTTATTTATTTTTATTTTTTTAATTTTTTTAATTTTTAATTTTTATTTTTTTTTAATATATGAAATTAATTGTCAAATTGGTTTCCATACAACACCCAGTGCTCATCCCAAAAGGTGCCCTCCTCAATACCCATCCCCCACCCTCTCCTCCCTCCCACCCCCCATCAACCCTCAGTTTGTTCTCAGTTTTTAACAGTCTCTTATGCTTTGGTTCTCTCCCACTCTAACCTCTTTTTTTTTTTCCTTCCCCTCCCCCATGGGTTTCTGTTAAGTTTCTCAGGATCCACATAAGAGTGAAACCATATGGTATCTGTCTTTCTCTGTATGGCTTATTTCACTTAGCATCACACTCTCCAGTTCCATCCACGTTGCTACAAAAGGCCATATTTCATTTTTTCTCATTGCCACGGAGTATTCCATAACCACAGTATTTTTTAAATTTAAATTAAACTTAGTCAACATACAGTGTAGTCTTGGCTTCAGGAGTAGAATCCAGTGATTCTTCTCTTATATATGACACCCTGACACCCACTGCTCATCCCAAAAGTGCCCTCCTTAATGCCTATCACCCATTTAACCCATCCCTCCCCACCCACCTCCCCTCCAGGAACTCTCAGTTTGTTCTCTGTATTTAAGAATCTCTTATGGTTTGGCTCCCCTCTGCTTTTATCTTATTTTTCCTTCCCTTCCTCCATGTTCATCTGTTGAGTTTCTCAAGTTCCAAATATGAGTGAAATCACATGATATCTGTCTTTCTATGATTGGCTTATTTTGCTTAGCCACAGTTTTTAAGAAACATCTAATGAGAAGTTGATATAAGTTAAATTTTTCACTTGTACCCAGGAAAACAAAATTAAATTAATGTAGGATAGAGGGAATTAGGAGAATATAGGATATATGTGGTAAACAATGTAATTTAGAGTAATATTATGAATTTGTCCCCATGAATTTCCAAAATACTTGAATTCATCTCATATGGTCAGCACATTAGTTCAGACTCTTTCAGTCACAATGAGTATTGCATTAGACTTGGGTTACAGTTTACCTTGTTGTTTTGGTCCTCCCTGTGTCACGCTGTCCACTTTCAAATATTAGAAACCTATGCCTCTTTAAAAACATAAAATATACCAATCTTGTAAATGTAATTTAAAATTGCTTTACGTCATTCAATACTAAAAATTCCTAATCAGACTAAGGTCACCATATGGGGGATGAACATTATGAGACTTGCTTTTTTGGTCAACAGCTCAGACTCCTGCCACTGGCAGAAGGGGTTGTAACATTAATAGTAAAGAGAAGGCAGGAAGGGGGCACCTGGGTGACTCAGTCAGTTAAGAGGCCATCTCTATATCTTGACTCAGGTCATGATCTCATGGTTCTTGGCTCTGTGCTGGTGGCACAGAGTCTGCCTGGGATTCTCTCTCTCTCCCTCTCTCTCTGCCTCACCCCTGCTCACTCTCTGTTTCTCAAATAAGTATATAAACTTTTTTTTTTAAAGAGGGGCAGGAGAATAACTAGGACAATTATTACAATAATTTAAGACAGATTGTTTTATTGCAGATTGCAATAAATTTAAGACAGATTGCAACTCGTATTTTTCAGGCGGGGGGGGGGGTTGGGTAAGGTGATCTTTTATCAACCTTGGGAAAATATATGCCTTTGAATGAGGTTTAGAAGATTTTAGTGCATGTTCCCATGGTACCAGAATACCTCAAGGCATCAGTGATATTTTCTGATAGTTTGTAAGGCAGTGTGTGAAGGTCTTACTAACTGTACAAAAATCATCTCTGCCACAGGAAACAGACATTTGGGAAGATAAAGGGATGGGGTGTTTAAGGAATGAAGAGAAAGGAACATAAGTGGTTCACATTTCAGAAATGGTGTGAAGCTATTTTGGTGTAGAGGAGCAGGATGGTGTAAGGAGGAATGTTGAAGGTGTTGTGCTAAGGAGTTCAGGCCATCAGGGAGATTGGATTACAGCGTAAGCACTGAAGTAGAGGTTCATGGACTGGCTCCCTTTGGCCTCAAGGCTCTCTTCTCCTGCTGCATTGAATGAGAAATGGATATCATAACCAACCTTCGTGAAGCAAGCTGCCTCCTTCCTCCAGCACTAAAGTGCCACTTAACAGGGTGGCCCAGGCACCTTATTTCTAGGCCTTGTGCACGGGATCATAAGTATGACCAAATAACTCAAATAATAGCAGTGCCAAAAAGGTGCTGCTTCTTGTCATGTTTGTCCACATAGTTCATTTCACTCTGCCTATTAACATTTCTCACTTGTTCAGAGCACTGATGTTGCATAAAACTAAGTCATTATGTAAAAGCTGCATGCTGCTGTGCTGATAATTAGAAGCTTCCAACTTTATGTGGCCCACTGGAACAAAGTGGGCCTGCTGGCATTTAGGGGAGTAACACCTTTCCTTTAGAAGAAAGGCACATATAAGGTGAGTTTGGGGGCTTGTGCTTACATCTTTTCATGCGTAGGGTCTGTGTATTGTGTTAATTGTGTAGAGGCTAGCCACTCCAACTTGGAAAATACAGGGACAACTCTAGGAACTAAATAGTATAAAGCAGTGTAGCACCTGATTTTTTTTTTAAAAGAGCTTTCTGTATGTAAAACATTATACTCAGTCTGTCAAACACTTTATAACAAGTTTAACATAATTCTTGTCTTTAGATTATATTTGTCATATTAGTTAATGAGGATAACAACTTTGCAGATGGCTATAAGGTAGACTATGGTAAGTATCAAAAAAGAGATATAAGCAAAATGTCATAGAAGTTCTTAGAAAAGCAAAAAATCGGGAAAAGTTTCATGCAGGAGGTTTTTTTTAAGATAGGCACTGAGAAGCAGTGATCTGAGAATGAAACTTACCATCTAGGCTGGTAATAATGAAAAAAAAAACCTGGGTGTAGAAAATTTCAGAGTGACCTTGGAGAATGGGGGATAGTTTATTTGTTTTAGAATTGGGAATATCAATTTAGTATGTGTATACATATATATATATGTGTGTGTGTATATATATACATATATATATATATATATATACACATATATATATATAGTTCTGAACTCTATCTACAACCAATGTAGACTGTACGGAGATGAAACCAGATAGCCTCTTTCTCTTTCCTTTAACTCCTCAGGTTTAGAATCCATCTGAGCATAGGTTATGTATAGGAGAATATCAGGACATAAGATTGGTATTTAGGTGAAGACATATTGTGGAGTGTTTTCTTTTCCCAGTAAGCTGTTATTAAGTAACCACTGATAGTTCTTGATCTGGATTGCAATATACTTGTATACTGTAATATACTTGCACATTAGGGGCTACAAATATGATTAAGATAAGAATCACTTCACTCTGAAGACTCATAGTCTCATAAGGGAAATAAACACATAAATAATGATAATTAAATGCAGAGAGTGATATGTGGGAATATCAGTGAGAAATTCCTACTATATTTCAGGTATGAATCAAACATTTTCTTGCTTTCATTCATTTGAGCCTGCTCAGCTCCTTCATAGCTGAACGACAACATAAATGGAAGTACTTTGAGAAATGACAAGCACTATAAGAATTTGTCCAGAATGTATTGAAAATAACAGAAACAATAGAACTAGAAAAATTAAAAGGTTGGTTATTGCATAAATGTAGGTGAGATGCTTAAATTTTGTTTCAAAAAGTAGCTATCAATGAACAATTCCAACAAAGGACCAGGAAAAGGTTATTGTTACAGTGTAAATGGGATGGTATTGAAATGTTATTATTGATGGCTTAATTAAATTTTTGAAGAAGGGCTGAAGTGTACAATCTGAGCTTCATGGATCTCAAGTAAATACTTGCTGAACTTGCACAGGAAAAAGGAAAAAGAGCAACCTTTTCACTATGGTGTCTGGGCATCTGAATTCAACAGATTGATTACATAGCAGCAACCTAGAGAAATGAGGTTTCAGCTTCAATCTCTTTACATGTCTTTTATCTTTGATTGGTTCCATTCCTAAACACTGATTCCCGCATACAGGCAACTGTCTTTAACGTGAGTTGCAGTAGTAATAAGAGACCATGAAAGAATCAGCACATATCCATCTGCACTCTGGGAAGAAGAATTCCAAATACATGGACCAGTTATGTTATGTTACTTTCTAGAGGACAGCCCCGTGAAAGGTACTCTTAGTATAAAAGTTAAGTCTTCCTTTCCTGTTGAAATACAAGACCCAGATTATGAATATGATTTTTTACTGTGCTTATCAATTTAGAAAATCCTTCCCTAGTGTTGTCCTTCAGTTACCACGGATCGAGGGGCTGAGCAGAATTGAATGGAGGCAATTAAATGTTTGTTTCATACCTAAGTATAGCAGGAGTTTCTCTCTGATACTCCTATATATCACACTCTGTCTTGTATTATGATTATTTACATGTTTATTTCTCTCAGCAGGTTGAGGTGAGTGAAGAGATTGTATCTGTTTATCTTTGCAAGCCCCAAAATATCTAGCATAGTATTTTTCAGTGTTGATTTTTAATAAATATTTGTTGATATAAACGGAATTATGAGGGGCACCTGGGTGGCTCAGTCTGTTGAACCTCCGACTTCGGCTCAGATCATGATCTCACGGTCTGTGAGCTTGAGCCCTGCTTTGGATTCTGTGTCTCCCTCTCTCTCTGACCCTCCCCCATTCATGCTCTATCTCTCTCTGTCTCAAAAATAAATAAACATTAAACAGAATTATGTTTACAAATTGTTTAGTTATTAGTGAAAATTGGCAAAGATGTCCAGAGTCTGGTTCTCCATGAAGTTAAAATGACCAGCATGTTCTAAGAACTTTTAATGTTGTAGCATTTAATACTCACAATGAATGTGTAAGATAGGTATTATCATTGCTACCATTATGCCAATATGGAAACTGAGGTGTAAAGAGATAAACTCTCTTAAGGTTACACAGGTAGAAAATAACATACCCAAGATACATACTTCTATGGTACCAGGGGCAAGGCTCTTAACCACTCTGCTGTTGCTCATGTTGGTTCTATTCGCATATCTTTTATAATTGTAATAAAAACATGTATATTTGTGAAGTGCTCTCTATAACATGGAGGCTTTATAAGTTACCTGATTGCCATCAAAAAGCAACTATGGGAGATCAGCAGGGCAAGTCTCATCTTTATATTTCAGGTGAAGAAACTAAAGCTCAGAGAGGTTGTGATTTCTCCCAGACCACCTGAGCTCAAAACCGGAAGGGCTTGCACTAGGATCATGCTCTTATGATTTTAGGTCAACCTAGTTTCCTCATTTGTATTCTGGGGATAATAATACCTATTGCCATGTTATGTGAGTAATCAAAGTAAAATATACCTTAGCACAAAATATGCATCCAATAAATACTTTCTTCCCAACTGCGTATGTATGTCTGTGTGTGTGATTATATATATATATATATATATATATATATATATATATATATATGTGTGTGTGTGTATGTGTGTGTATATATATGTATATGTATATATGTATATATATATGTATATATAATATATACCTTTGCATTGCATGATGACTAATATTGATAGCATCTCTCAAAACAATTTCTCTGTCAAGCTTAGGTTTAGAATTCTGTAATATTTCTACTTTGATAAATCTTGATTTTTCTTGATCATGTCATCTATTTTTTCTTCTCCTAGTATCAAGCTTCACCATTAATGATGCCACTTGATCATTGCTACATTGGGAATATAAATATAAAATATTAAAATTATACTTACTATATTTCTAATACCCTATTCATGTTCCATCTCTATTATGTGCTGAAATTAACATTTGTAATAACTATTATACCTTCCAGAATTCATTTTGTTGATGTAGTTCTCATTCTTTGATTCCATTGTTTTTATACTTGGTTATCAAGTTAACAAGTCATTGAAAACTTCCCTTGAACTTTATTCTAGACTTTAATGTTTATCTATAGAATTTCACCAAGCTTATCTAGAGTGTCATCTTTGAATCTTTGTCAAATACTGGATTCAAATTTTCAAAATATTTCTTGACTTAATGTGTTTGCTGAATGTCTTTGAGATTGTTGACATGTTAGAAGCACCAGAAATGAAGGTGAATTTTGTTCTAAAAGAGTGAATATTATGGGCAATCTTATATTCTCTGAGATTCATATAAGGAGGAGATAATGTCATTAATTTTATTAAGGTATAATTGCTCAAATTTTCCTTGGCTCCAAATACTCTGAACCTACTTCTTCACTTGTAAATTAGGATTGTATTCATTTATTCATTTTTTTTCAATAGATATTTATAGAGTGCATTTTATGAAGGCAGTCATTGGGTAATAATAACAAAACATTAACGGCAAAAACAACCATATGCAGTTACTGATGAAATTAAATTATATGAGGTGTTTGGTGGTGCATGACTCATCAGTTGCATATTTTATGAATACATTTAAAATTTTATTTTACTTCTTAAGAGTTTATTTATTTTGTAAAAGAGATAGAGAAGCAGAGGAGGGGCAGAGAAAGAAGGACAGAGAGAATCCCAAGCTGGCTTGCTGCTGTCAGCACAGGGCCTGATGCAGGGCTCGATCTCACAATTGTGAGATTATGACCTGAACTGAAGTCAAGAGTTAGACACTTAACCAGATAAGCCACCCAAGTCCCCTAAGTTTTTTGAAAAGGGATTTCACTCATAACCATTTCAAATTTCAGTGAATTCTTAGAGTTTAATTGTTTCACTTATTTTCTAAATATAATTTATCATCAAGTTAGCTAACATACAGTGTAATTAGTTTCAAACAGAGATGGAGTTAAACCGTAAGAAACTCTTAAATACATAGAACAAACTAAAGGTTGATGAAGTGTGGGGAGGAGGGGAAAATGGGTGACGGGCATTGAGGAGGGCACTTGTTAGGATGAACAGTGGGTGTTGTATGTAAGCGATGAATCATAGGCATCTACTCCCAAAACCCAGAGCACAGTGGATACACTGTAGGTTTTAATTGTTTGAGATGTGCATGATAATCACACACACACACACACACACACACACACACACACACACGCTTCTTGAAATACAATTTACCTGTGGGTTTTAATCCAGTGCAGTGACTCAGTGCTACATTTGTTTGCAAGAACTGCACCAAATCATGACCAATAGTAGATGAGCATCTGTAGAAAAATGCACATGCAAATCTGACTGAAGAATATCAAGAACCAAATTCCTTTAGAAGCTTAGATTTTATTTCTATAACTTTTTGTTTTTGAATCTTATTTAGTGAAACTTTAATTATATAATTCTCTTTTAAGTACTCCTGTACCTCTTGAGAATATTTTTCCATGGTTAACTTTAGAGAGTTATATAAGTTACCTAATATTAATTTTTCCAAATTATTGAAGTACTTTTGCTCCTTTAAGGAATTACACAAATATTGCATGTTTAATGATCTTTGACATAAGAAGTAAAGTCAAATTTCAGGTGATTTTTGGTTGCAATTTGATACATAAAATACTGGACAAATATTAAATAAATATTTAATATCATTTGTTAATGATCACTACATTACATTATCATAAGGTTCACTACCAAAGGTTTCATTAATTTTTCCTGATTTGTGCTGAAGGTAAAAATAAGTTTTAATTTTTTTAACATGTGTAGGTGTTATTTTTCAATTAAAAATAAAATTTTAAAAAGGAATAAAATGATAACATGAAGCTCATAAAAAAATAAAAGCCACAATAAAAACATTGTTTGCCTCATTGATTGATCTCTTGTATATAACTTATGATTTTAGTATTAATAGATCCCACAGATACTGGCTTGTGGAAACTATCTAGTTCAATTCCTAATTTTTCAACCACTGAAATCGAGGTTGAATGACTAGCCTAAGTTATTTAGGTTAATAGCTGAGTAAGGATAAAGAGCTCAGTCCAGTGCTCTTTTCTGGCTAAGTGAAACTTCCATTTCATGGGATATGCTCTCTTATGCTGTATCCTTTCCTTCTTTCATCTTCAGTTTTGAATTTTCTCTAATGCCTACAAGAAGATACCATGTCCAGTCATATGTTTCAGTAGATCTATTTTTGTAAATAAAGAAGAAACACAAATCCAGAAGATATTCCTATAGTTGGGCAAATGATGAAGGTCTGAGGAGTATGGAGAGGTTGGAAGAAAGGAGTGGTCACAGAGGGAGTTGTATGGTCATGCAGGAAATTTTGAAGCTGAAGTGACAGTGGGTATGTGATATGAAATATACATTTACATATTAAAATGAAGGTTGGCACTGAGCTATTTATGACCTGAGTAACTGCACCAGAAGACAATATTTGATTCAGGTTAATCAGTAGAATCTGGGAGGTGGACTTATCGTCTTATGCTTCTGTAGACCAACATCATCATAGCCATCATACATAGGATCTATCTTTGTTTTCCAATTTTGCTTAATTTGTATGGGCATAAGAGTGCTATATTTGGGCAAGTTTTTAAAAACACACTGATGCAAAATATATGTAAAAGGTCTATATGAAAAAAAATTTCAAAAGTTTAATGAATGAAATCAAAGAACTAAATAAATGGAGAGATATTCCATATTCATACACAGGAAGACTCAATATTCTCAAAATGTCAGTTCTCCCCAGATTGATCTTTAGATTCAATGCAATCTCAATCAAAATCCCAGCAAATTATATTGTGGATCTCAACAAGCTGATTCTACAGTTTACACGGAGAGGCACAAGACTTAGAGTAGTCAAAGTCATATTGGAGAAGAACAGAGTTGGAAGACTGACACTACCCAACTTCAAGATTGACTATACAGCTATAGTAATCAATAGTGTGGTATTGGAAAAGAAAGGACATATAAATAAATGGGACAGAATGGAGAGCCCCAAAGTAGATCCATATAAATATCAATTGAACTTTGACAAAGGAGCAAAGAAATACAATGGAGCAAAGATTGTCTTTTCAGCACATGGTGCTGAAACAACTGGATATCCTCATGCCAAAAAAAAAAAAAAAAAGAATCTAGACATAGATATTATATCTTTAACAAAAATTAATTCAAAACTGATCACAGAGCTTAATGTAAAATTCAAAACTATAAAAATCCTGGAAGATAACATAGGAGAAACCCTAGATTAACTTGGGTATGGTGATGGCTTTTTATTTTTTTATTTTATTTTATTTTTTTATTTTTTTAGTATGAAATTTATTGTCAAATTGGTTGCCATACAACACCCAGTGCTCATCCCAACAGGTGCCCTCCTCAGTGCCCATCACCCACCCTCACCTCCCTCCCACCCTCCAGAAACCCTCAGTTTATTCTCAGTTTTTAAGAGTCTCTTATGGTTTGGCTCCCTCCCTCTCTAACTTTTTTTCTCCCCCTCCCCCATGGTATTCTGTTAAGTTTCTCAGGATCCACATAAGAGTGAAAACATATGGTATCTGTCTTTCTCTGTATGACTTATTTCACTTAGCATAACACTCTCCAGTTCCATTCACGTTGTTACAAAAGGCCATATTTCATTCTTTCTCATTGCCACGTAGTACTCCATTGTGTATATAAACCACAACTTCTTTATCCTTTTATCAGTTGATGGACATTTAGGCTCTTTCCATAATTTGGCTCTTGTTGAAAGTGATGCTATAAACATTGGGGTACAAGCGCCCCTATGCATCAGCACTGCTGTATCCCTTCGGTAAATTCCTAGCAGTGCTATTGCTGGGTCATAGGGTAGATCTATTTTTAAATTTTTGAGGAACCTCCACACTGTTTTCCAGAGTGGCTGTACCGGTTTGCATTCTCACCAACAGTGCAAGAGGGTTCCCGTTTCTCCAGCATCTCTCTCCAGCATCTATAGTCTCCTGATTTGTTCATTTTAGCCACTCTGACTGGAATGAGGTGATATCTCAGTGTGGTTTTGATTTGTATTTCCCTGATGAGGAGTGACCTTGAGCATCTTTTCATGTGCCTGTTGGCCATCTGGATGTCTTCTTTAGAGAAGTGTCTATTCATGTATTCTGCCCATTTCTTCACTGGATTATTTGTTTTTTGGGTGTGGAGTTTGGTGAGTTCTTTATAGATTTTGGATACTAGCCCTTTGTCCGATATGTTATTTGCAAATATCTTTTCACATTCCATCTGTTGTCTTTTCGTTTTGTTGGTTGTTTCCTTTGCGATGCAGAAGCTTTTTATCTTGATGAGGTCCCAGTAGTTCATTTTTGCTTTTAATTCCCTTGCCTTTGAGGATGTGTCAAGAAATTGCTGCAGCTGAATAAATATTGTTAAAATGTCAACACTGCCCAAAGCAGTCTACACGTTCAATGCAATCCCAATCAAAATTGCACCAGCATTCTTCTTGAAGCTAGAACAAGCCATCCTAAAATTTGTATGGAACCACAAAAGACCCCGAGTAGCCAAAGTAATATTGAAGAAGAAAACCAAAGCAGGTGGCATCACAATCACAGACTATAGCCTCTACTACAAAAGCGGTAATCATCAAAACAGCAAGGTATTGGCACAAAACCAGACACATAGACCAATGGAATAGAATAGAAACCCCAGAACTAGACCCACAAAAGTATGGCCAACTAATCTTTGACAAAGCAGGAAAGAATATCCAATGGAAAAAAGACAGTCTCTTTTACAAATGGTGCTGGGAGTACTGGACAGCAACATGCAGAAGAATGAAACTAGACCACTTTCTTACACCATTCACAAAAATGAACTCAAAATGGATGAAGGACCTGAATGTGAGACAGGAAACCATCAAAACCCTAGAGGAGAAAGCAGGTGATGGCTTTTCAGATACAATACCAAAGGCACAATCCACAAAAGAACTAATTGGTAAGTGAACTCCATTGAAATTAAAAATCCCTGTTCTGTGAAGGATGGTGTCAAGAGCAAGAGAAGACAAACCATGGACTGGGAAAAATATTTGGAAGACACATCTGCTAAAGGACTGTTATCCAAAATATACAAAGAATTCTGAAAATGCAACAGTAAGAAAACAACCCAATTATAAAATGGGCCAAAGGCCCTAACAGCTCACTAAAAAAGGTATACAGATGGAAAATAAGCATATGAAAAGATGTTCCACATCATATGTCATCAGGGAAATGCAAATTATAACAAGGAGATACAACTATATACCTATTATAATGGTCAAAATCTTGAACACTGAATACATCAAATGCTGACAGAGATGTGAAATAACAGGGACCCTCATTCATTGATGGTAGGAATGCAAAATGGCAGACACTTTGGAAGATAGTTTGGACGTTTCTTACAAAACTAAATATACTCTTACCATACAAGTCAGAAACTGTGTTCCATGGTATTTACCCAAAAGAGTTGAAAACTTATATCCACACAAAACTCTGAACATGGATGTTTAATAGCAGCTTTATTTATAAATGCCAAACCTTAGATGCAACCAATGTGTCCTTTAGTAGGTGAATGGATAGATAATCTGTGATATATTTATACAATGGACAATTTATTCAACACTAAAAAGAAATGAGCTATCAAGCCATGAAAAGACATGGAGTCATCTTACATGCATATTACTAAGTAGAAGGTGTCCATCTGAAAAAAGTACATACTGTATGATTCCAACTATATGAAGCTCTGCAAAAAGCAAATCTATGGGGAGAGTAAAAAGATCAATAGTGACGAGGGGTTTGGGTTGGAAGGAGTGATGAATAGGTAGAACACAGAAGATTTTTAGAGTAGTGAAAATAGTCTGTATGATTCTGAAATAACGAATAAGTGCCATTATATGTTCAAACCCATAGAATGTACAACATCAAGAATAAACCCTAACACAAATTACAGACTTTAGATGATTTTGATGATGTGTCAATGTAGTTTATCAATTACCACTCTGGTGGGTGATTTTGGTAATGAGGGAAACTATGAATGTGTCAGGAGTAGAGGTAGATGGGAATCTTTGTACCTTCTCCTCAATTTTGCTGTGAACCTTAAAACTGTTCTAAAAAAATAAAATCTCAATATACAAAACAACAAAAACCCACATTGATGATACATCTTCTTTTTAAAAAAATATTTCATTTGAGAGAGAGCAAGCACAGGAGTGGGGCAGAGAAAGAGGGAGAGAAAGAATCTTAAGCTGAGCACAGAGCCTGATGTGGGGCATGATCTCATGACCTGAGCCTAAATCAAGAGTCAGATGCTTAACTGACTGAGCCACCCAGGTACCCCATACATCTTTTTTTTTCAATATCTTTTCCTCTACCCAGAAATAGATATGATTCATTCCTAGTGTATCTGGCCATTTTTATATTAAAAAAAATCTTGCAGAAATAAATAAAATAACTCCAAAACATAAAATGCTATCTTTACATTTAGACACCAGATGCTTTTCATCTTCATGAAATGCATAAAGTAACAGGTTGACAAATATATTAGTTCTCATATGGTTTATTTTGATACTGCAAAATCTATACAAACACATGAGCCTATAGATACCTCCTCCCCCTCCACACACACACACACACACACACACACACACACACACTGCACTATATTAAGAGACCATTGAGATTAAAAATACTCTAATTTGGGTTGATACGTATGAGATGGATATATAGCAAGTCCACTTAAAAAAAATTTCTCATGAATCACCAGTGTTGAACAATATTTTTTCTTAAATTATAATATTACTTGTTTTTATAGACATACAAACCTAATAGGCTCCATATGTTTAAACTGTAATATAAGCATAAGACAAATTTGAAAATCAAATGCGAACAGTGTTAATACCAGTTTCAAGAAAAACAAACAATATAATTTTAATGTGACTGAAGCCTGAAAATACCGCATTGTTGAAATCATTGCTATGGCTGCAGAAGTGACTGTTTTGTATAGATTTTGTTAAATTCAGTGTAACTAAGTTCTCCCATTTTGTACTGTGATATCACTTGGAGCAAATGCTTCCTTTTTTAATTTTAATTTTAATTTTTTTTTATTAAGTCCAGACTTTTCTCATGGCCTTCAACACAGGTAGTGGTTCTTGCTGCCATTTGAATTGTTAATATAGGTATTAATGGGAGCACATGTGTTGGCTGGCAGAATAATCCAGATGACTTAAATGTGGTTATTTTAGTACCCTCAATTTCGAAAATATCTTTGATTTTTCTGAAGATAGATTGTACAACAATTAATGGAAAATTATTACATTTTCCTTATGTCTCCATACATCATTCATTACTTATTATTTCATTTGAATATAAATTCTTTAATCACCTTTAGAAAGCTGTCAAGATAATGTAAACAGGAGCTTTGATTTCTTCTCATAACTCCTAAGAAAAGATTTTAGAAGTTGTATATTGATATTGGGAATTCATCATAAACTTTTTCCTTCATCAATATATCTATAACATATAAAATTAGTCTAATGAGTAATAATGTGAAAGAAGTAGTTATTAAATATTTTGAGGTCTAATTTGTTTATGAATTTAAATTTAAATAAAAATTGGCATATTACCTAATTTCCTTTTTTTTAAACTGTTTCATATATTTGTAGTTTGGTATGATAATTACATGAGCTCAATTTGATTATTTCTAACCTCTCCTATTACTCTGAATATTATTATTATTTAAAAATTTTTTGTTTATTTATTTTTGAGATAGAGGGACAGAGTATGAGCATGGGAGGGGCAGAGAGAGAGAGAGAGAGAGAGAGAGAGAGAGAGAGAGAGAATCCCAAACAGGCTCTGTGCTATCAGCTCAGACATGGGACTCTATCTCACAAACTGTGAGATCATGACCTGAGCTGAAATCAAGAATTAGATGCTTAACCAACTGAGCCACGAGGTGCTCCTGATTATTTCTGTATTATGAACAAAAAGTAATTTGAATCATTGATTTATTATTAAAATGTTTAGTTCATTTTTACTTTCACTCATTTCACCACAGTAACCTCTTAGTGGCAGCCTATTAATTTTTTTTTATATTGTCTTACCATTTGAACATCCAAGTGGCAAGAAATATACAAATGCCCCTATTTATGGTAAAGATAATATGTGTCTAATATTATTTTGTGCAGAGCATTGGGAATTATTTCTTACTTATGCTCGTATAATTTTTTTTTAATTTTTTTTTTCAACGTTTATTTATTTTTGGGACAGAGAGAGACAGAGCATGAACGGGGAAGGGGCAGAGAGACAGGGAGACACAGAATTGGAAACAGGCTCCAGGCTCTGAGCCATCAGCCCAGAGCCTGACGCGGGGCTTGAACTCACAGACCGCGAGATCGTGACCTGGCTGAAGTCGGACGCTTAACCGACTGCGCCACCCAGGCGCCCCAAATTATGCTCGTATTATTTTGATAAATGGTAACATGCTTTTTAATTCACACTAAGCAGTTTCACAACCACACAGCTGTAGTCTATGGCATAATGCATTTGCTTTTATTTCTGTAGCGAGTAACTTAGTTTGATAAGTTGGAAATGCAAAGAATAAATAAATATTGTGAGTCTAGCAAGTGCAGAGCTTTTGCCTCAAATCTTGATCAGGTCCAGTTTCATAGGTTATCCAGGGCATCTGACATGGATCAAACTAATTTATTACCCCTGAAAAATTAACTGATTCCTTATGGTGGGCTTATTCTGTATAGATAAGGAACAGGTACTATATATGGGTATTGTTATGGAAGGAAGATCACTTCTACATATTCAAACTTGCAAATTTGTACATTTATAGAGGAACATGAACAATATTTTTCCTTTTAATGTGGTCATCCATACTGGTAATCAATAAATATACATGATCATTATTAAAATGTGAATCTTGTTTGTAATACAAGTTCCTGATAGGGGCCAAAGTAATATTATTTTCTTACTTTTCATAGCAATTGCTATATCTAGAAATACACTTTTTCCCCCCTTACTATTATTTTTTCTACCCTCAATTCTGTTTGGAGGCTCTTAGCAACTTTTTTCAAGCGAGATGTTTCACACACAACAAGAAATAACCAAATAACATAATGTCCTTGTGGTTACCTTGTGTAGAGCATCTCGGGTCAACTGGGGAGGTATTTCTAGTAACCTCACATTTTAAAAATTAACTTTAAGATGAATTTGAGATATTAAAAATTTTTCTTGTTAATGTTTATTTACTTTTGATAGAGAGAGAGAGAGAGAGAGAGAGAGAGAGAGAGAGAGAGAGAGGCATGAGCAGGGGAGGGGCAGAGAGAGGGAGACACAGAATCTGAAGCAGGCTCCAGGCTCCAAGCTGTCAGCACAGAGCCTGATGTGGGACTCGAACTCACAGACTTCGAGACCATGACCTGAGTTGAAGTCGGAGGCCCAACCAACTGAGCCACCCAGGCATCCCATGGGATATATTTTTATGTTTTATTAATTATATTTTTGTTTTCCACTTTTGCCTACTGTTTTTGCTATGATGTTTCTCAAGGCTTCCTCCTGTGTTCTACAAGGTGGCTTTTGCTCTTTGTAAGACAGCCCATGTGTGTGTGTGTGTGTGTGTGTGTGTGTATGTCTGTGTCTACATTTGTATGCTTGTATTTTTACAGAGAGTGAAATTTGCCTGTCAAAGGGACCTGGTGTTAACAGCTCCTTCCTGAGCCAAAGGAAAGTTAGAGTTGGATTTAAGACCTTGTAATCAGAGGAGTCTATTGAGATCCTCTAGCTGACTTGGTTTCATTGTCTTGAGTTTTATAAAAATTCCTGGAGAAAATGATGAGATACTGCACTGCCTTTCACTCTCAAGGAATTGAAAGCCCCTGATGGCAATAAGGAACTGGGGAGATATAAGGCATTCATTCCCTGGGCATGTAAGTGCACAATTTTCTTGACATCACAATATATCACTCTGTATATTACACTGCCAAACTCCACATTTCTTGGTCTCTCTTCAGAGTCTTTTTGATTGGCCATCAATAAGCAAAGAGAATGAGACAGACTTTCTTGAATTTTCATAGCTACGCCCAACCTTCTTTTTTAGTTCTGACATTGTCTTTGAAAATAAAATCATGAATTCAAGAATTATAATGTCTTGAATCCCAAACATTCCTGTAAATTTCCTTCCTTGCTCTGTTCAAAGTGCTAATATTTTGTGTCTGTTGTGCTACATTAAGGAGTCTCAGTGCAGTTTCTTTCTGCATTTCCTTGTCTGTGCTAGCTCTTGTGTTTCATCTTCTTTTGTTAAGCTTTGTTTTATTTCTGAGATTGAATTCTCAACCTTATAAAGAGGAGGTGGCTTCACACTTATTTTTCTTTATTCTCTTTCAGGAGTGGTCACAGCATGCATTTCAGCTGTGTTATACTTGGCAACTGAGTTCTGAATGGCAGATGAGTTGTTGCTTTCTAATTGCATCATGTTGTATAGCTATCTACTTTTGTCTCCAATAAAAGACCTCAAAAACCGTGCTATTGCAAGTAAATTCAGGTCTATTAATTTTGAGTTAGATTACCCTTTGCTGTAATATGTCTTGGAACGTGTTATTTTACTGAAATGTAGATTAAATCCACTCAGCATATTTTATTATATCTTATTATATACATCTAATATTAAAGAACTGAAGCATATGGCCCAAATCTTTGCCTAAACAAGATCTTGCATGATTATTGGGCAAAAATATAAGGACTTTGAATAAAACCTAATAGTACCAATGTAACTCTATTTTAAAAGAGTTATGATATGAGAGACCTCACATGTATCAAATGTAGTGTGTAAGAGTAGCTCTGTCTCTATAATCATATAAGTGAGATTCTAGTTAAGCTATTTTCAACTTATAAAACTAAAATAATTATAAATTCCAGTAGGCATGTGGGAGGAGAAAGGGAGATACCTACAAATTAAGAGTCAGAAAAAGTTTGGGACCAGAACTGACTCCAGAGACAGCAGAAGAGACACAGGTGGACATAGAGAGGGAAGACTGAGGGTGGAGGTTCTAGAAGAGAAGACTAGATAGTACATCCTGGGGGAGGGGACTCTCATAATCCTGGTAATAGGTCCAAACCAAATTCATCTCATGTTCAAGGCCAACTTGTTCAGTTTATTATTAAAGTGCTGCAAGAGAAAGAGAATGTGCTTTGGCATCAAAGACCTGAGTTTGTATCATGGCTCGAGCTACTTAGCTCTGTAACCACAACGTGTTTTTCTCAACTGTGAAAAAAGGGTGATAACTGTACAAGAATGTCTCAAGGATCAGGGCTTCTGATAGGATTACAGGTACAAGAAGATGCTCACTAAATGCTAACTATAACTTTTATAGCTCAAGTAAAGAAACTGGGTCTTGTGTATTCTGGAGCTTGTCATTGCAAGCCAATCTTTTATTAAATTATTTGTGTTTTAATATTTTGGATTTTGATGTTTTTGCTTTTAATATTTTGGATTTCTTTTTCATTTTCCCATTGCTACCATTTCCCTAATAGGGTTACTGTAAAAAAAAAAAATAGAATTATTTCTTTGCTGAAACTAAGGAGAAAAATAATTTGCTGTCAAAACCAGAAAGTTAAGTGATTTTAGAGGACACATTTGGGGGGGGGAATCAGCTATCTGGCTGGAAGATGGGGAAAAGGAGAGAATAAAAGAGAGCAATGGTACAAGAGAGTGGTAAAATCAGGTACAGTGGGATTTCCAATCCATCTCCACTTGAGCCATTTGTTTCCTTAGTTTTGTTTTTGTTTTTGTTCTACTTTTTTCTCTGATTCTCTGTTGTTTGGGAAAGTCAAAGTGGGGCAAGTTGGTTTTGGTCTCAGGGGTACTAGAAGAAGTTATATTTGCCCAATGTATTGGATAATAGATCCACTCAAGAGAACTGTTAAGTCAAGAATTCTAAGGACAGAATAGGGCAGATTTGGGGACAAATCATGTGAGGGCATGATAGCCAGAAAAAAGGGAGTCTAAAGCAGTGACTCCTAACCCTGGATGTATATTGTAGTCACTTATGATCCTTTGAAAAAATATAGAGACTTGAGCCCCACATTGAGAGATTTTGATATAATAAGCTTGGTGGTACCTAGGCATTGGTATTTGTCAAATACTTCCCTGGTAGTTCTAGAGTCCAGCCAAGACTGAAAACCTACCTATAAACTAAGGGTGAAAGTCTAGGGCAGATGCTTTTCATATATGATGCAAAAATGCTTTCAAGTCCTATAGTAACAGAATATATTCAGATATGTATAAAATGATTATAGCACATCAACCACTGGTTTTTTTG
Organism: Prionailurus bengalensis; assembly: GCF_016509475.1. Classification (NCBI taxonomy): domain Eukaryota; kingdom Metazoa; phylum Chordata; class Mammalia; order Carnivora; family Felidae; genus Prionailurus; species Prionailurus bengalensis. Next base: position 108,027,286 of record NC_057349.1, read on the forward strand.
ATCAGTCATCATTCATTCATTCATTTATTCTTTCTTTCTTTCATTTATTCATTCACTTATTTTGAGTACCTACTGTGGGAGAGACATACAGACATCGGCTTACCCTTGTCTAGGCATTGGAACCTCCCTTCCTATTGTTTTCCCAATAGATGCAATATACCTGTATTTTGTTTTCCAACCACAATTAGTTTTTAACTTTCAAAGTGCAAACTCAAGAGGTTGCATAGCCTATGTATCAGGTGGTACATATGTAAAGAACCCCTTCTCTAAATCTTTATGCGAATCTGGGAATGTGATGTACCTTCTACAAGCTATGATAATATATGAATTTTATTTTGACCGTTAACAATCTTGGACATTCAGCATTTTGACACTTCTTCCCTGCTCACCCTGATTCACAACACCAGTATCTCTAATGATTAAATTCTACTCTGGATTATACATTGTGCTTTACCTTTCCCTTCAAGAAAACATTCTGGTTTTCTTGAGCTTGACCTCATCTCCTATTGGCCCCAGTTTAATGTCATATGATTAGTTAATACTGGTAGAATTTGATGTCAATATGGCTGATGGAAACAGTATCTTTATTGGAAAGTTACTGATGGTAAATCTTCACAAATATTCAAGTGAGTCCTTGAAAATTACTTCATAATTCACGACACTAAAGAAATTAATATTTTCTGTGTGTACATTCCAATGCTATTACTATAAAATATATTTCAGCAATAATAGTACATGTTTTTATTTTCTTAAGTCTTGCCAGAAAAATGATGATTATGAACTCATAATATTTATCTCAGAGGAAGTTGTTTTTTTATAATCTGGGGATTCTTTGATAGTGTAATGGGAGATAGTAATAATAATAAGAAGAAAACAAACAATTATAGCTAACATTTATTGAAGGCTTTCCATGTGTTAGGAATGGTTCTAAGTGCCTAACATATTCTATCTGATTTCATTTTCATGATGTGATATATAAAGCATATACTAGTTAAGTAATGTTCTTGAGGTCATACAGCTAGTAAGAAGAACTGTGATGCACTGCTTAAATATACATTTAATATTTTACAAATAAAAAAGAAAATTCTTGATTTTCTGAGTGAAATCCACATGTAATTAAAATCTCTTTGGTTTGATACCTCCAAATTATTTTCATTTTTAATGTAAATTTAAAATAATTATTCATTTAAAAATACTACTAGTTCAATGCTGTCTGTTCTGTATACAGATTTTTAATTACAAACTATTATTTTAGGTAAACAATTCTAATCTAGAAGAACATATTGTGTATGTTTATTACACATTGCTTAATATACTTAATAGAATACAGAACCAGAAATTCAACTGGAGTTTTGAAATTTTAGAGTAGTTTTACATAACTCAGCAGGGTACCAGTTTTTGTGATAAAAAGAATGAGAGTAATAGGCTTAATATTTGACATAACATTTTGATAAAATGAAGATTTCCTGGAAATATAATTTGCATATTGAATTTACTCTTTGAAATAGAGAAATAGTTCTTTTCTCATCTGTACCATGTATATATACTCTGTGCAAAGATGCATCTTTGAGATGCATACCATGTATGTATGCCTTTATAAGATAGATATTTGAGAACCTCCAGTGTCTTCAGATGCCAGCAGGAGTGGTCTGAGACTTATCTGAACACTCTTATATAGTTATTTCAAGGTGACCTTCTTTGAAAAGAGGGTCATATTTTCTTCAATATTTGAAATTTTTAAATTTTATTTTTTTATTATTTTTAGCGATTTGAGTTTTAATTTTTTTTAATGTTTATTTTTGAGACAGAGAGAGACAGAGCATGAATAGGGGAGGGTCAGAGAGAGGGAGACACAGAATCCAAAGCAGGCTCCAGGCTCTGAGTTGTCAGCACAGAGCCCGACATGGGGCTTGAACTCACAGACTGTGAGATCATGACCTGAGCCGAAGTCGGCTGTTTAACCGACTGAGCCACCCAGGCGCCCTGCGATTTGAGTTTTAGAATTCACAATAGTTTTATGAATGATAGGTTATACATAATTATTAAATCACACTTAATAATTCACAGTGGTTAAATGACAGCATGAAATCGGGAATAAGAGAAATATCTGATAAATGATGTTTATAGATAGTATGGGTATCATTGGGGTGTCACTGAGAAATGAAAAGGTATTGAGTCCACATCAATGAAATAACCAAACATTTAATAAGACTGAGAACAAGATGGTGGACTGAGTACATTTATCTACCTCTACTCCTGCTCTAAATTCCCTGAGTTGTAAAGAAGGATCTAAGACCAAGCACTAATAAATACTTCAATATGATGAAAAATCAAAATAGATTCCTTCATTATATGAAATATTCTTAGGAATTCTTGAAAGGCAGAAATGAGCCTGAATTAGAGTAAAAGAGAATAAATAGCTAAAAGTACTTGCAGGAGGGAACTGCTTTACAAGGAAGGGTTGCTTTTGGGGGAACAGACTTCTCAGAGTGAACATTCTCATAGGGCATGAGGAGAGAGATGGTACAGTAAATAGCGTTGCCAGACCTATTTCCCAAAAAGAGTGGGGCACATACATTTTTTTTTATCTTGAGCCATTTTAAAAGCTTTTTAAATGTATGATGTACACATACTAATCTGCATAAATTTAAAGTGTACAATTTGATAAATGTTGACATAGGAATGAATCTCTGAAACCATCATCATAGTCTTCAGTACTCTTACAGTACATTTACCTTCTGTCCTTTGTAATTTTCCTTGCCTTTCCCACCTCTCCAGGCAACCATTCATTTACTTTCCTTTACTATGGATAGATACCTTTGCATTTTTCGAATTTATATGTTTGGAATTATAAGTCATTTGCTGTATTTTTTCCTGTTTTTCGTTATTTGTCGTAACTACTTTGAATTCATCAGTGATATTATATGAATAGCTCATCTTTTTTTCTTTTTTGCTACGTAACATTATTTTTAGATATACCACAACTGGTTTATCTATTCACCTTTTTATGGGCATTTGGGTTAATTTTAGATTTTGACTATTAAATATAAAGCTTGTATAAATATTTTTTTAAAGAGGAGAATATTTTCAACTAAATGTAGTGAGTAATTTCAGATAAATCCAGGAGGACTTTGCACCCATGAAACTGTTAGAAATTAAAAATTAGCTGAAATTTAAAACCCTAGAGATGGAACGAATAAGGTTCAAGATAGACTGGAAGATGACAAAGAGAGGTTTTCACAGAATGTAATACAAAAGGGCAAAAGGTGTAAAAAAAACAGCAAAATTGAGATATAAATAAAAAAATTAGACATTCAAACATATATCTAATAACATGTAGAGAACAAAGATAAAGAGAAGAAATAATTGAAAGAATAGGGAAAGATTAGTTCAATTCACTGAGAAAATATAAAAACTTTTGGTGAAAGAACTTGCTGAACATGAAATAAAATGAATGAAAGAAAACAGATCCTGACAACACATGGTGAAATGTCAAAATCGTAAGGATAAAAATAAAACCTAAAGCTGTCTAAATAGGTAAAATTGGCTTCTGTAGGGGCCAAAGGAAGGCCACCCTAAGATAGGCCAGTTTGGCATGAAGATTATTTTGAATTAAAAAGCAATCAAAACCCAGTGGTTTCAGGAAAATCTCTTTACCTCCCCCTCAACTGCCTGAAAGAATTTAGATAGAGGACCTGCTCCAGAAAGAGAGCTACCACCTGGTATAATTACATTATACCATGAACTAAGTGTGCTAGACAAGGAGGAACCTAGGAAGGTCTGTTTGATCAAAGTTCTCTATGTGTCATTGTTTCTGAGTGGCCCAGCAAACATTTGTTTACCAAACATTTACTCTTTTTCATTTTCCTGTGATTTGCATCCCTTCCCTTTGAAGTCCCAGACTCCTACCCTGTTCTCCTTAGTTTAGAATGAACATATGTATTTCCTTTTGCCTGCCCGTCTTTGGAATTTTCATGTCTGTAGATTCTCCATATGTATGAAATTAAATTTGATTTTGTCCTGTTAATCTGTTCTCATGTCAGTTTGATTTGATTTTGTCTTGTTAATCTGTTCTTATGTCAGTTTGATTCTTAGTCCAGCTAGAAGGACATTGAAGGAGATAGGAAATTCTTCCTCCCCGACACCTCCTTCAAATGAACGTCATTTGTTTTAGTACAATGAAGATTTTTTAAAACAAAAAAGAAAACTATAATTCAGTTACCAAACAGATACAGAATTCTAAAAACAAAAAGCAAATACCATCCAGTAATATAGGAAAATAATGACTAGTAATTCATCATGACTTATATACGTCTTTTAAGAGCAAAGATAATTCAAAATAGGAAATTTATTAAAGCAATTCACCATATTAAATTTTATTAGAAGAGGGGCACCTGGGTGGCTCAGTCAGTTAAGCGGCCAACTTTAGCTCAGGTCATGATCTTGCTGTCCATGAGTTCAAGCCCCACATCAGGCTCTGACAGCTCAGAGCCTGGATCCTGCTTCCTATTCTGTGTTTCCCTCTCTCTCTTCCCCTCCCCAACTCACACTGTGTCTCTCTCTCTCTCAAAAATAAGTAAACATTAAGTTTTATTAGAAGAAAAGTATATGATCACTCTAGAAAAAGTAGGAAAGAAAATAACACACCAATTCTTAATGTGAATTTCTAGCAGAGTAGAACTAGTCTGAAATGACCTTAGTCTGATAAAAGATGGCCTTAAAGTAAAGTATACCTGTCAGAGATCCATGAATATGTTCACAAGAGAGAGATTAGAAACACGTCCATTAAAGTCAAGAACAAAACAAAAATGTCATTTATCATAACTACTATTCAATATACATTGGGCTTAGCCAATGGTATAAGACAACCAAATGAACTAAAAAGTTTAGTTAGTGGAGTACCTTTCTATACTTTCTGCTTTTTTTTTCTTGTAAACCTAAAACTTCTCTAAAAAAAGTGGTTTTCAAAGTGTTTTTATTAATTTAAACCTCCACTGTCAAGGATTAGTGTTTCTATTACTGCAAATAATTAGTTTCATTTGGTATTGTCAGTTTATAATTTTGGCCAATTTGGTATGTATAATGTTATCTTACTGTGATTTTAATTTGGATTTCCCTGACCACTTATGAGTTGTAACAACTTTTTAGTGTATCTATTTGTAGTTCAAATGTCCTTTTATGATATTCTTATTCAAGTATTTTGTCTATTTATAAGATTTGTATTAGCTTTCAATTTTTTATTAATTTGTGTAAGTTCTTTATAATATTCCGAATATAAACTCTATTGATTATTTGCATTGCAAATATCTTATCCAACCCTGATGCTTGCAAATATCTTATCCCACCGTGATGCTCTTAATGTTATCGTTTAATAACATGAGTTCTTAAGTTTAATTTTAATATGGGTCAATGTATCAATCTTTCCCTTTATATTAGTACATTTTATGTCCTATTTAAGAAATATTTATCTATTACAAAGTCATAAAGATATTCTCCAACTTTATAATTTAGAAACATCATATTATTTTTATCTATGTCTCATTTATGCAAATCACATCTATGTCACATTGATATCTACAACCCATTCAGAATTCATTTTTGTGTATGGTATAAGGAAAGGTCAAATTTCTCTTTCATACATAAATCCAGCAACCTAACACAATTTACTGAAAAGATCAGCCTTAGCACCCTGTACTTGGGAGGCATCTTTGTCTTAAATGAAGTCTTTGCATCTCTACTGGAAAGGTTCCAGACTGGGTTCTGTCTGTGCCTTCTGTTCTGTTTAATTGGTCTACTTATCTTTCTTTACTCCAACACCAAAGATCTGAATTGATGAAGATTTTAAGTTGTCTTGATAACAAGTAGGGTAAATTTACTTTGTTATTCATCCTTAACAATGCTGTGCCTGTTCTTTGTCCTTCAGATTCCCATGACCATTTCAGAATCAGATTGTTAATTTCTTATAACAAAAATCTTTATATTTTGATTGGGATTATGTTAAATTTATAGATCCATTTAGGGAAATATGTTCTGTTTATGACATTGAGTTATCTAATAAAGAACATGTATTTTGCTACTTTATTTAGATTTCTCATTTCTACTTGATAAATCTATAGTTTGTGGGCAGAGATTTTGTGCATCTTTTTAAAGATGTATTACTTGGAATTTTATGTTTTTTTATGCAATGAAATAGTGTCTCTTTTTTTGTTTTTAAAAATTTAATTTTCCTGTTTGCTAATGTGTGTGGAAAATGTAAATGCATCCTGTGTAGTTATAAAGAATGTATATTTGGTATCTGTTGGGTCTAATTAATGATTTTTGAAGGAATGCTGGTCATTGTATATATTGATTTGATTATTGAAACAATGATAAAGAAAAGAGCCTTTACAGAACTTTGTTCTTATATTTTAAATTTTATTTATTTTTCAATTATATCTATTCTTGTTTCTTGCATTGCAGAGTCTACAATTATATTCTGTCCTTGCATGGACATTAGAATTCAGCGCTACTGAGCTGTATATGTCTAAGGTTCAAGGAGGCTAACAGACCACTATGGGGTGTGTTCACACTCTTAGGGCTCTGGGTTTAAGTTGCCTCTTATTTTATGGCACTTTTGTGTTGCCTTTTATTTAGTCTTGGTGATGTATTAACTTTTGTTACATTGCATACAGCATCCTTTTTGTTTCAGGATATGAAATGGCATCCACTCAATCTACCATGTTGCCAGGAGTCTTCAGCAATCATATTTTCAACATATGCTCCTATTTTCTTTCTTTCTCTTCTTAAAAGTCTAGATTACATGATTTTCTCAGGAGTGAAAAAATTTACATAATCTATTGTTGCTGATCCATGCCAAGTTCACTGAACCACATTCTGTTGTCAACATTTTTATTTTATTAAAATTAAATTAAATATGTATCTTTTTTCTTTATAGGTATGCTATGCATGTAATTTAAACTAAGAAAAAGCAGGTCAAATAAGCAGAGTGGCATTTTCTATAGTATAACTAATATCTGTGTTGTCTAGTTTTCTTTACGTGTATTTTTGATGTAAAGTGTCATCAGAAAAGAGAGAACTGAACCAACTCTTTAAGCCCCTGGTTTATTTGGCTCAATACTTTTTCTTCGATAGGTATACAAATTTTTGTTGGGGTAGAAATCAATTTTATTTCTTATAATTTCAACTTCAGAAAAGTTAGGATTATATACCAAACATTCTAGTTTTGTCAATAACGTATTACGAATTTATCATCTAAAAATGTATGGAAAGCTATATTTTTGGCTTGTTTCACAGTTGGGGGCATAAGTTTCATGAGCTTACTCCCTGCTGCATAAATTAGTACGTTACTTTTGTTGTTTTATAACTACAGCTTTTAGGCTACCTAGGATGCCCTTTTAGTTCTGCTATTATAGAATTTGGTGAAGCAGATTTTAGTGGATGAACATGATTTTCTAGACTCTGACTATGTGAGGAAACTACCATATAACCGTTCAAAAAGTGTTATTCGCTTGCATTTAAGCCTATATTTAAGATTTTGAGAAAGGGTTTTATTACTTTGAAATTTTTATTTTCTACCAGAAAACATCCAGTTTTGCTAACCAAAAGTTATGGAAGGGGTACAGCCACTTTAACTGTTAAATGCATTTATTGAACCCAGTGCCTGAGAGAAGCAGAATCAGAAAGAAGAGCTAGAAGAGGTGAATAGGACACACAGGTGAAAGCAAGAGACTCCTGTGCTCTGATAGGGTCTTCCTAAATGGTTGAGAACATTTATGAGAGTAAGAATCTGATAATAATTTATTTTCACTTAGCATTTGTTCTTTCACTGCACTTGCACTCCAAGTCCCCAACATTTCATCAGATTGACATATTGATTCTATTATCTTGAACATTGAACACGCCCTGAGAAGTGCCACACTTTTGAGTATTTTGTGCCAGCTTCTCTCGAGACCTCCAACCACAGCTGGGCCCTCCATGCTGCCCAGCTGTCTTATTGTCCACAGTTAGCTCTGCGCCATCTTTCTCTGCAATCGTGCTTACCTCACTGCTCTCACTCTCTCGAGGACTAGGAGCTTCTGCTCTGCCGCTACAGATTCTGTCTCCGGTTTCCTTCTATTCTTTTCTTCTTCCGTCTGGACTCTGTGTAATCTACATTCCTTTTCCAATCCAAAATATTATCTCTTGGAATGATGCCCCATGCAAGTTCTAGCTACACTGAACCATCACTGCTTTTACTTCCTTCCATATCCGATTTAGCTTCTGTATTTTATTTTTATGGTTACCTCCTTATGGATACTCTCAGAAATTTTGCCTGCTCTCCTCCTATCATATGCACTTGTAAAAGCTCTACCTTTATTTGTTCTAGTCATCTATCTTTTCCATGCCCACAATAGAACTACAGAAACTTCTGCGGGAAAAAAACCACCCACCTGAAATAGCTCATTTTTCTTTTATTACCACAAACCTGAGCAACACTTAATAATGCCTAGCAATACTTTTAGGTTTCCACAGTAAGTTTACTTTGCCATGTTTTGAAAGGATTGTTTTAAAACATTTCCTTCTTAACCTTCCTGTGCCATATATACTCCCCATATTCTAAGCTGATAGCCTTCCTTATACCTCATTAATCAAATAAGAGCAGGTGGCAAATGCCTCATTCTCCCCTCGCCAAGTCAACAAACTTATCTGCCTCGTCATCCATCCTCTTTCCTACCCCTTCCTTTCACAGTTGAAAAGATGTCCTTGCTCCTATCAAGGGCCAATTTCTTCATTTGTACTCACAGGCTTTAGTATTTCTCATTTTAATTTCAAAACCCCTCCTTTGACCTAACATCCTCTGCTTAACTGTCATCCTGTTTTCTGCTGTTTTTCAAGGCAAAACTATATACCTGACTCCTACTCCTATTTACTCTTCAGTGCACTCCAATGTGGCTTCTTTCCATAGTGTTCCATTGCCACAGTATGGGAGTCATCGATTGCTGTGTTATGAAACATAAAGGGCAGTCTTCTGTCTTTATCTCACCATAATTTTTGACTTTTTAAAAGTATTTAACTCAGTGAACTACTCAGTCATTTTGGAAAAACTTTCCTTTTGGGGCTCCTCTGAAATGACTTTTCCTGAAATGACTCTCTCTCCTGTCCTCCTACCTAACTGGCAAACTTCTTTCAGTTTCTGTAATTGTGTCCTTTTCCACTTGTCTCCACCTCTAGATGTGTGAGCGCTCCACTCATGGGCTCTTTTCTCTTCCTGTGCTCTCCTTCAGTGGCCTAAGCCATTTGACTATAACCTATAAACTGATAACTCTCACATTTGTGTCTTAAACCCCGATTTCTGTTCTGAGCTGCAGATTCAAATTCAGTCACCAACTTGACATTCTCCCTTGGAGATCTAATAGGCATCCCAAACTAAACTTACCAAAATGTTACTTCACGTCTCCCCCACCCTCAAAATTATATCTGTATGACATTTGCAGTAATAATTGTACAGTATTTTTTTCACAGTATTTCAAGCAGAAACATGTGATTCTTCCTTGATCATACTTTCTAGTTTATCCTCTTCATCCAATCCATCAGTAATTCTTATTGATGGAAACGCAGCACTTTTATGTCTGTAATGCCAGTGGTGTCCTCTTAGATGCGGCCCCTATGTGCAGTATACAAACTGCACAATCATCATTGTTCTATGTACTAAAATATATCTCAAAATAGGTTTCTCTCTTACCTTTACTGCCACCATACTAATGAAAACGACATAAGTTTTCACCTGGACTGCTTGCTGTGGCTTCCCAGCTGATCCTACTATGTTTTCCTGTATTTTATTTTACATTCAGCTGTCAGGATGATCTTTTTAAAATGTAAATTACATTATGTTTTCTTCTTCAGTTAAACAATTTAATTTTAAAACTCCTAGTAAAGTTCCATATGATTTGGCTCCTGTCTATTGGACTTCATCTTGACCATTGTCTCCTTGCTGGTCCCTTTCCAAGTTCCTTCCTATTTTGGCTTCCTGTTCTTTTTGCCTAAAATATTATTTCCCTCTCAACATGCCTGGATACCTCTTCTCCTTCAATTGTAAGCCCCTAAATCACTTCCTCTGAGAGGTATTTCCTGCCCAATCAATCTAAAGCAGCACCTCCCCCTCTCCATAGACTTCTCTGCTACAGAACAATGATGATTCCCTTCATAACATTTCCAAATATGTTGTTGATATAAACATCATGATTTTTTTTTGCTTTATATCTTCTGTCACTGCGTAAGATGCATAAGGATAGGGACATTATCTTGTCACCTCCTATTCTTAATTTCTAGGATAGCATCTAGGACACCTCCTCACCAAGTATTTATTGAATCAAATATTTGTTGAATGGATAAATGATGCTGTGAGATAGTTGCAAAGGTATTGTATCTATTTTTAAATTTAGGCTTAGTGAAATTAGATCACTTGCCCAAGGATATATAACCGGGCCATGATTGACCCAGATTTCCAGAAATCACAACCTATTTCTGTTGGGCTGTGTTGGATGATACAATTTCCATAATAGTTCAGGGAAATCATGCTACTTCCTTGTAAAACTATCCAGTATTTGTTTTACACAGGAAGACGATAGGAAAAAATATCAGAAAAAATGTTCCTTTGGACAAATGGCATCATGAAGAAAAATGTAATACCTGCTTTTGATGAAGCATGGCCAGTTATACATGGTACTGACAAAACAGCTCATTTATCTTAGGCTGAGTATCTCTCAGCAGTGGCAAGCTCCATAGGAAATAACCAATAAAGGGATTGATGGGGGATAGCTAAATAACTATATTAAGGTAGGCAACAATTGGCTATGTCATGAGGTTGTGTCAATAGAAATAGGAAAGACAAAGCCATTTGGGGCTGGGACTGAGAGTCAAGTGAACTTAAGAGGACTTGGCAGTTACTCAAGAGCAGCAAATCAGTTATTATAAGCAGAGACATTCCAGAAGCTTGTAAATCCAAGCAGAAAAATCAGAGTTTGGAGTCAAGATTTCCTTGACACTGTGGAGAAAATAAGCCCTGGTACTCTTGATAGCTGATTTAGAAATTAAGTGAATCAAATAATTTCAGATATCAACTGAGGCAATGCAAATTAAGTGGATATAAAAGTAACAGTAATGGAAAATAGAGCTGTGACATTTCCTTTGGCAAAGGGATTCTGTTTTGAAAACCTTGGTTTGCATGAGAAGGCAGATAGAACCCCAGGTGTCAAGAGATCCTGATAGATTATAACAGGGATACAAAATTATTCCTTTCAGCCCTAGCTATTAGGAGAAAACAGCACACAGGTTTTGGCAATATCAATATAGTCATTCTAACTTAAAATGAAAACCATCTTTACAGCAAATTTCCTTAATAATGTTTCTTATTTATTCTGTTGTATTAGTAATTGCTTTTATGTAGCAAAAGCAAAATTGTTTGGAAATCATCGATCCCGGTCTTATCACCAATGTTTTAGGATATCTTGGCTATCTGGTAGATTTCTTACCTAACAGCAATTTCCTGAAATTATAAATATAATGTTCTGCAAAATCATATTGAAATTGGCACAAAACCACTTTATTTTTCCAGAGCTTCTCTGCTCCTTTTGTTTGTCTGCGTAAAGGAGACCCTTAACTATTTTTTACTGCCTATGGTGGTTAGTTTTATGTGTCAACTTGATGAGACTCTGGTGTCCAGTTGTATAGTCAAACACTAGTCTTGATGCTGTTGTGAAGGTATTTTGGAGGTGTCATTAACATTTACAGTTAGCTGACTTTAAGTAAACATCGCCTTCCAAAATGTGGGTGGGCTTCATACAATCAGTTGAAGACCTTAAGAGCAAAAGCTGAGATTTCCCAGAGAAGGAAGAGTTCCACCTTAAGTCTATAACATAGAAATCCTGCTTGAGTTTCCTGTCCACCAGCGTGCCCTGTGGATTTCAGACTTGCTAGTTCCTACAACTGTGTGAGGTGACTCCTTAAAATAAACCTGTGTGTGTGTGTGTGTGTGTGTGTGTGTGTGTGTCCTCTTGTATTGGTGTTTCTCTGGAGAACTCTGATACACTGCCTGTGTGGATGGATATACTACCCATGTGTGGATCTCACTAGGTACCTGTGTGTCAGCTTGTACTTTTATTTCAGGTATGAATGCATCACAGATTTCTATAAGGATAAATGTTTTCTCTGTTAGCTTTAATAAGTTTCTTGAGGAGACCTTACATTTTCTGAGCCTTTGGTGATAATGCTACATTAGATCATCCTCTTTGAGGAGTGGTCTTATAGTATATTTTTGGTTTAGGAGTATAATTGATGACATTGTCTAAGCTGTGCCCAGGCATTTGTGCTTGTTCTTTTCTTACAGACTAATTATCCTCAGTGGCCCTTACTAAAGTATTTCAGAGAACCATAAAGCTTTCCAAGAGTCCTGATGAATGTACAATGCAACAAATCATGTGTCTAATGAACCCTGGATCATAATGGATAACTCATAAACTTTCACTGTAGGTGGTTTACATGGTTTTTGCTTATATTGAAACTTTACCTGCCACTTTCTTTATCTCACACACACAAAGCAAAATATTTTTGTAACTTTCCCCATTGGGCTATCATTTTACTATCTGAAAAAGCACATCTTCTGCAAATTTAAGGAATTTACTGTATGTGGATTCATGCTGATTACTTACGAAATTCTCATCCCTTGTGGACCCAGTGGTTTCTACTTCACTCTCTGAAGGAGCCACTGCTTTTCTCCACATCACTATCTCTTTAAAACTCAGTTCTTCATCTCTGACTAAAACAAACCTCTCTAAATTTCATGTGTGCTTTGAATACATTTTTATTGGTATAGTCTGTTCAATTTTATGACCTCCTTTCGAAAACCCAACAAATAATAATTACTAAGGTAACCACGGAGTACGGAGAGATAAATAGATACAACAAGATCAAATTCTAGTGTTACAGGATTTTTGGAACTAAATCAATCACATCTATTTGTTTTCAACATTCTTATTTTATGTTTCAGAGTAGTCAGACCTGATTTCTTGCCATGTTTCTTTTCCTTTAGAGATTATGTCTGCTTCAGTATCCATTGAATTTACATTTTTATAAATGCAGCCAGCTCTCTTATTATGAAAGTACGATTCATTGGTTTGTACTTCTTTGGTAGTTTTTGAAATTCTTATAGATAAAGATATCATTAGTGTTTCAACAAGCATCCACATAACAAATTGTCGGATTTAAGAAGCAAGTAAACTGATGATTTTTCAAAGGTGTAAAGAAGATACTTTGTTTTCAAAATCTGGAAAAGTTATGTATTAGTTCAAACATTTGCTGCTAGTGTTAATATTATAAAAGTTAAAGAGAGAATATTTTAAATATTAAAGGAAAATTTTAAAAGAAGCATTAAGTTAACACTAAGATATATAATACTATAATATATAATACACTAAGTACAATAAATGAATATGTGTATAATTACATGTATGTAACATACATATACTTTATTTATAAAACAGAATTCGCCAATGCTGGCTGGTGATTTCACCTGAAAATTAAAATAATGAGTTAAGGTAGGAAAATGATTATCATGAACAGGGTTTTTGTACCTTAGTAAAAAAAAAAGTTAGAAACATAAGCAAGGGAGAATAGTGGAGAAAATACATTGTGCTTTAATGCACATAACTGAAATGTAGTGGGATGATTCTTATAATGAATGTCAAAATTAATAGGTGCAGTCTGTGTGGGAGAGAATAAAAGAAAAGAAGGGTGGCAGTTTGTGCCAAAAACATTTACTAAGCAATTGAGAGTCCTTTTGAAATATGCAAAAGGAGAAGATAGTTTGAATAAGCCTGTAAGCAAAGAAAAGTGAAGTCCTCCTTAGATGTTCTTTTATTGTGTTTAAATTTGGTGTTGGTTTTGTGGACTATTTTTCCTAAGAGGTGTTTTTTCTGTGTTTCTGCCACTTCTTGGAGCCCTGGAAAAGACTGGTTGGAATAGTAACGCGCCATCTATGATTTTCACTATTTGAAAAGAGGCCTATTCAAAAATGGAAGGATTCTGAGACAACTTTGCCACACTGTATCGTTTCCAGTGTGTCTCTACCTTTGGCTATTTTAATTAGGGCTGGAGTAAGCTGCTTTAGGCCTTTACCACTCATCTCTGAAATACTCAAATATAGCCCTCCCATAGATTAGTCTCTCCAAATCCTTTAACTCACCTCGTTGATCAGACTGTCTGCCTGCCTTAGCTCGACACTCCTGTATGTCTGAGGTCTTTAGCTTTAATTGCACCTTTTAAAATCCTTCTCATCTTGCAAGCACCCACTATCTGTATCTTCCCTTGTGACCCTCACTGCAACCCCTATGCTGACTCCCCTCTCTTTTCTCTGATCTCATAGAAATCTTACAGAATTTAATGTCTGTATTACTCATCAGTTGTTAATCTGGGTCTTGAGAAGCAGCAGGCGAAGGAAGCAGGTTGGGAGCCAAGAAACTGAGTATAAAATGTGGAGGTAAGACTGGATAAACAAGCAGAAATCAAACAGACACACAAACATACACACGCACATATGCACTGAAAAGCAGGACACTAAGATCAAAGTATATATAAACCACCAGATCAGCAGGATTTGAAGGAGGCTGTCAGTGTCGCTGTCAAAGTCCAAGGGGAGATTGTCTAGGAAAATCTCAGCTTTTCATATTTCTTTCTAAAGCTAATTTTTAGTGAATTTTAGGCCATATTTTTTTCTGCCACAAAGCACCTGCCACCAGCAGTTTACTTAGTAGGTATTCAATAAATCTTTTTTGAATAAATGAATGAATAAATCAAGTGATTCTTCCCATATATTTACAAAAGAATGCTTACCATTCAGGATATCTGAATGCAAGGCCAATTCAATTCTCTTTGGGATTCTAAGCTTTCTGACTGGCTCATTTAGGGTGGGGGCATTTCTCATTAAATCATGAATATTAGAGCTGGAATAAAATCACATTTCCTTATT
This sequence comes from Prionailurus bengalensis, assembly GCF_016509475.1. NCBI lineage: Eukaryota > Metazoa > Chordata > Mammalia > Carnivora > Felidae > Prionailurus > Prionailurus bengalensis. The sequence goes on from NC_057349.1 coordinate 108,042,287, forward strand.
CAACCTTTTATTCTACAAATAAAAAATCTTTTAGGGCTGGTGATGAGGGATACATAAATGTACATAACAAGCCCCAACCTTAAGTACATTCTTAATGGAAAAAGACTTTCAATGATAAATTAATGTAACCATGGAACAATTCTTGTTTTTAAAAATACAAATCAACAAATAGTCATTAAATACTTTTTCCATATGTATAAAAAGGTACTGTGCCAGGGGCAAGAGTATGAATAAGACGTACAGGAAACCTACCATCAAATAGATTATCTTCTGATTCCAAAACAAAATGATGGGGGGCTTTATATTTGTTTTCATTGAATTGGAGGCTAACCATGAAGGCTTCTAACTTATATCACAAGAAAGGATCAGGAGTTTAATTCTGTCCCTGTGCATGTTATTCTATATTATTTAGGTATATGATTGTTCTATTCTACTGTTATACCAAGTGCACCTGGGTTTCTTTTTGCTTAATTTGAATGTGTGTGTCTACACATGCCTGTAGATCTTTTGCATGGCTCCATACACTATGATAGGAATTTTTACTCCTAGTGATTCTGTTTTTCATCACGTCATTTAAAAATAATTCCTGAGGTGCCTGGGTGGCTCAGTCAGTTAAGTGTCTGACTTTAGCTCAGGTCATGATCTTGCGGTTCCTGAGTTCAAGCCCTGCATCCAGCTTTGTGCTGACAGCTCAGAGACTGGAGCCTGCTTCAGATTCTGTATCTCCTTTTCTGTCTCCCCCTACCCCCGCTCATGTTCTGTCTCTCTCTCTCTCTCTCTCAAATATAAATAAACATTAAAAAACTTTTAAAATAATTATTAAATATTTCAAACATACAAAATGTTTAATAATGATACAATCATCAGCTGCCAACTTAACAAGTAAAGCATTAAGAATACATTAGGATCTTCCTATATGTTTGCTATGGAAGACTGATACAACAACATGGGAATAAATAAAGTCAATCTGCTGCTAAAAGCTATTGTAGTAAAAAGCATCAAATATTATTAAAGCCTAATTTGTCTTACACACTGGGGATATAAAAAGAGTTGATATATGCCCTCTGGCCTCTTTTCATGCATTTTAGTGGGATATACCTGTAGAAAGTCTATTAACAATTCAAGTAAGTGAAATAGCCTTCACATTATGCTTCAATAATGCTTAGTTGATAATAGTCATCTGCAGAGCTATGTTAAAAAGATTCCACTTCTGACTTAGCCAGAAGGAATACCAAGAGTGACTAGTAAATTCTTCCACGGGCACCCCAGGAAGGTACTGAGGCACTGGTATTGTGTTTGGAGTATTTGTTATTGTCTAAGAGACTGCTAAGTGGTACAGTCATTGAAGTACAAACTCGAATGAGTAGTTATCATGGGAGAGGTGACATTTGAGCTGTCCCTTGGAGAAAGAAGCAGCCCCTGAATTAACTGAGAATTAATTTCAATTAGAGAACAAGTAAGCACAGATGAGAAGATGGGAATATGTATGACATTTTAGGGGTTTTAAGCAGATGTATTAGGCTAGCATAGGAAATATAATAGGTAAACTATTTGAAACATAAAGTTAAATAATCTTTCATCTAAGTTTGTGCTTAAGTCTCAAGACTGAGAACCAAACAATTACATGGCAGATATTCTCATATTCCAAATTAAGGTGTTAGACCACTTAAGCAAAACTTGCAAATAAGGTATTGAAGAACTCCCACAAACAGCCGTAAAAGAGCTTAAGGAGGCTAATGAGTGTTAGGAGTCAGAATTATTGAGGTACTCTCAATCTCTCCCCTGCCCTCATGGGGTAAGGAGGCATACTGCCTTTACTCTTCTTAGTTAGAGGGGCCTTCTGTCAACCAGAGAGCTCAGGATGAGGTTAGACATACCTCTTGGATGCTATCATTCAGGTTGTGTAGCTTTCAGACATGACTCTTTGTCCTTCTCACCTGTTTGGGTGCTAGAGAAGACGGGTGTTACAAACACTTGAGAAATATAAGGATAAGAGGAGAAGGCTGGATTTGTTTCTCTGAAAGCAGAATAAGAATTGGTTTTATATTTGTTTAACCTGCACTTGCACAATTTGATGGGTATGAAGTTTGTGTAAATGTTTACTAATAACCAGAAAGGAACTAGTTGAGAGATTTCCGGGCTGGCATTCGCTTCGATCTTATCCAAGAAGCCTGGGTGGGTAGGAGAAGACAGCTCAGCAGAAACAGGTGGATGATGCATGGACAGATTCCCAAGAGCTAAGGGAAGACTGAAGTAGCCATTCTGAGGAACTGCATTCACCTTACAAACAGAAATGCAGCTGTGGAATTACCACTGATGATAAGGAGGGATCTCTGAAGAATACACAGAGCTTCATGTATTCATCAGGATTCTTCAGTACAAAATTAAGCAAAGAGAGATTTATTACAAGTTATTTTTATAGCTTGTACAATCTTGGGAGTTCCAATAAACCAGTTTTGTATACTATAAGGCTAGAAATATCAGTAACCAGGAGAAATAACCAACCTCATCACAGAACTGTCTTTTGTATCAAAAGAATTACTGTTGCTGCTCATACAGATTGATGCTTACAATGTCAGACCAAATTCTAGAACCTCTGCTAGAGTTATCCTGAAGAATCAAAGGCCTCTACTTGCAAGAAGAGCCCATTTCCTCATTCATGGCCATACCTTTTACTTCTCATGTTCTTTCAGTGGCATAGAATTTAGGACCTATCTAGCACCCTACCTGTAAGCTAATGGTAATGTAGCTGTTAGTATTCTAATCTGGTTATCATAGGAAGGAACTAAAAACAAACAAAATGAACAAACAAACAAAAAAAGCCCAAAGAACAATGTTTGGTGCAGGTGCTAAGCCAGTGAAACTCCAGTATCTAATACATACTTTAAGAAAGTTACCTTTAGAAATTTTAACAACCAGAGGAAGCCAATGGCAAATCACAATATGCCTATGTAGTAAGACAAGTAAGCATTTTCTATTATTGATTTCTAATTTAATTACATTTGAGCCAGAGAATATACTCTGTATGTTTTTTTTAAGTGATTTATTTTTGAGAGAGAGACAGTGCAAGCGGGGGAGGGACAGAGAGAGAGCGGGGCAGAGGATCCAAAGTAGATCTGTGCTGACAGCAGAGAGCTGGATGCAGGGCTTGAGCTCAAGAACTGTGAGATCATGACCTGAGCCAAAGTCAGATGCTTCACTGACTGAGCCACTCAGGCACCCCAGTTCTGTATGGTTTTGATCCTTTTACATTTTTCCATATTTGTTTGATGGTCCTATATGTTATTTGGAGTGTTAAAATTTTTACATTTATCATAACTGGTTGGGTTTAAATCTAACACTTTGGTATTTGTTTTCTATTTTCCCCATATCTACCTTTTCTCTTTTACCCTCTTGTCCTGAACTCTCTTTTGGATTGACTGATTTTTTTTTTGAATTCTAAATATTTTTGGTATTTCATTTATCTCCACTGTTTGCATCTAGCTATTGCTTTTTGCTTTATTCACTTATTTTTTAGATATTGCTCTATGGTATGCGTTTTGACTTGTCACAGTCTACTTCAAATATTTTGCCTCTTAAATCTAATGTGAGAAACTTGCAACAGCACAGATCCATGTCCTGATGTTGTCCTTTATTTATTTATCCTTTATTTATTTCTACATGTTATAAACACCAAAATACATTGTCATTATTTTTGTTTTAAAGACTAAACTTATATTTTTGTTTAACTTTTTATTTTGAACTAATTTTAAACTTATAGGAATGTTGAGAAAATAGCACAGAGATTTCTTGTATAACCTTCTTTTAGCTTCCCTGAATGTTAACATCTTACTTGATATAAGACATTTTTTTTAAGACCAGGAACTGTGCATTGGCATGATACTATTAACTGCAGATCTCATTAGAATTTTCCCGGTTTTAGAAGAATTTAAAACAAGGAAAAAAAGGCTTTTATTCACCCACATACTGATCATTTTTGTGTTATTTCTTTTCATAGATACAAATTTCTACCTGATACTATTTCCTTCTGCTTGAAGGGCTTCCTTTATCATTTCTTATAGTGCAGATCTGTTAGTGATGAAGTCTCTCAGCTTTCATTTGTCTGAAAAGTGTTTTTTTTTTATGTTTAGTACCCTTTTAAAGGATATTTTCATTTTATATTGATTTCTAGGTTGACAGATTTTTCATTCATTCCTTTAAAGATGCCATTCTATTGTCTTCTGGCTTTCATGCTTTTGTTTTTGTTTTTGTCTTTTTTTTTGGTATGAAGTTTACTATTTCCTTGTTTTTCTTATGCAAAGTGTCTTTTTCCTCTGGTTGCTTTAAGAGTTTCTCTTTATCGCTAGTTCTCAGCAATTTCTTTCTTTTTTTTCTTTTAAATGTTTACTTATTAATTTTGAGAGAGAGAGAGAGAGAGAGAGAGAGAGAGAGAGAACACGACCAGGGAGGAGGCAGAGAGAGGGGGACAGAGGATCTGAAGTGGGCTCTGCACTTGACAGCAGATAGCCTGATGCGGGGCTTGAACTCACAAACTGCAAGATCACGACCTGAACGGAAGTTGGACATTTAACTGACTGAGACAACCAGGCATCCCTCAGCATTTTATTTCTGATGTGTCTTGTAGTTTCTTTTTATTCATCCCTTGGGGTTTGTTTAGTCTTTTAAATCTGAGAAAATATAGTTTTCATGGAATTTAAAACATTTCAGTCATTATTTTTCAAATATTTTTTTTTCTGACATCTTCCTTTTCATTTCTCCTTCTGGGACTTCAAATATCAGTCAGTGATTTTTTCCCAGAGGTCACTGAGACTCGGTTTCTTTTTAAAATATTTAGTAACAGCTTTATTTTGGAAATTTTTCTTCATTAAGTCTTCAAGTTCACTGATATTTTTTCTGCAATGTCTAATTGGCTATTAATCCCATTCAATGAGCTTTTCATTTCAGATATTACATTTTTCACATGTAGAAATTCTACACGATTGTTTACATATCTTCCTCTTCTCTCTTGATTTTATTCATGATTTCCTTTAAATTCCATAATCTACTTCCATCATCCATCTTACTTCTGCGTCTGGTTCTACTGACTGATAGTTATGGATCTCATTTTCCATATTTTCCTGCCTTTTATTTTCATATCTAGCACTTTTGTTAAATGTTGTACTTTGTGATTTTTACATGGCTGAGTGCTGAATTTTTTTAGAGTGGTGTATTTTGTTCTGACAGACACTTATGTTGTATGTATATGACTTTAATATACTTAGGCTTAAAAGATAATTTTAGGTTATATTTAGAATGACCTTTGGTCTAAGGATAGTTTATTCCTATTGCTAAGGTATGGATCTTCTGTATCTCATAACTTCATAACTCAGAAGTTAACCACAACCTCTATTCTGGCTGATGGGAACTTGAATGTCTCCCAGCCCTATGTGTGCTCTGGGAATTGTTCAGTCTATGACTTCCAGTTATTATTTTCTGTCTTGTTAAACTTTATCCTGTGCATGCACAAATTAATATTTAACACTAGACTCAAAGGCAACCCTAAGCAAATTTTTGGAGCCCTTTTTCTGAATATATCCCTCTGTTCTAGAAACGTGCCCTACAATACAGTTCTCTGTCTCCTGAACTTCTAATCTTTGTATCCTCAACTCAGTATGACTAGTTTCTCTGCTTACTCAGAGTACCTTCGGGAAGAAAGAACATTTATGTTATTCTCTTGTATTGATCTCAATCTGTATTCCCAGTACAAACATCATCCAATGTCTAAAAATGGTTGTTTCACCCTTTTTTGACCAGTTTTATATTTGTTTATGGTGGAAAGTCTAGCCTAGTTCCAGTGACTGTATGATGAACAGAAGCAGAAGTCTACTGGCTGATTTTATATGGGGAAGTAACATGATATGCTTTGTGTTTTTAAAGTGTCATTCTAGTTTCTGTGTGGAGAATCGACTTTTAATGATCAGGGTTGATGCAGAGAGATCTTTAGAAGTCTCTTACAATTGTGTAAGAGTGTGATAATTATTATTTGGGTTAACATGTTTTCATCATATTTTGTAAGAAGTGATTGGTTGGTTTTAGGACATATTTGTGAGGTGGTGCTGATAGCTCGGATGTGTTAGGGAGTAGTAAGAGAGGAACTAAGAATGAATTCTCTAACTTCTTAGGGGGCAAATATGGAGCAATTGAGAGAGTGAGTATATATGATTGTGGGTTTAAGGGAAATAGAAGAGTCAAGAGTTCTGTTTTGAACAGATTAATCCTAGTGAGCCCATCACAAATCCAAAGTAGATATGCAAGTTAGAGATCTTATGGTAAAGATAGATTCTGAGAACAAAATTTTGGCAAGTAAGGAGTTTACATTTTTGGAAGCTTTGTTATATTGACTTTCATTGTGAATTATCAAGTAGGAGATAAGTGCACTGTGTTTTCCAATGTACTCTCAGACCCTTGTTTCTAAGGAGCATCTTGCGACATGAGTATTCTGTGGAATATATTTTGGAAATTTTGCTCTGGGAAAACAGAAGACAGTGAATGCTTTAAGGAGGGCTACATGGTCAAAAACTTTATAAGGGTTATTTTGTCAGGACTGTGATTTAATGAGAAAGAGGCTGGAGTTCTAGAGAACAGAGGGGAGGCCGTTGATATCAACAGTTAGACATTTGGGGCTGAGGGTCCATCCAGGTGATGGATAACAGTAGGGGTCAAAATGAATGTGTAGATACGAGAGAACATGTGAAGGACAAAGAAACATCAGATAATGATGCTTAGTTTTAAAGCATAGGTAACCCAGATTATGTGATGGCAAGTTTAAATGAAAAAATCTCAATATAAGTGGCATTTAATTAACACTTGTTATATGACTAGATTATATACCTATCATGTATCTGTCTATATTTATATTCCATAGGCTAAGACAGATGAAGTAATTTATCCATCATCACATGTCTAAAGTTGGAATATTAACAAATGGTGTTATAATTAAGATTTTCTTGGGGCGCCCAAGTGGCTCAGTTGGGTAACCATCCAACTTTGGCTGAGGTCATAATCTCACAATTCAGGAGTTTGAGCCCCAAATTGGCACAGAGGCTGCTTCAGATACTCTGTCCTCCTCTCTCTCTCTGCCCCTCACCCACTTGCCCTCCCTCCCTTCCTCCCTCTCTCTCTCTCTCTCTCAAAAATAAACATTAAAAATAAAAGATTTTCTGGACTTTACACATGAATTAAAAGAATATGATCAATAAGGAATGTTTACTGTGAGATATATATGTAACATCAAAGCCTGCTAGAAGGGGAATTACCTGAAGTAATTTAAGCATGACACTTAAGCATTAAGAAAGTATTTTGCTGGTAAAAATGTATTATAGGTAATACGATATTATATGATATATAGTTATATGTAATATGATATAAATTGATATAAGATAAACTAATAGACTTCAAGTACAACTAAAAGCTCAAGAGCCTCATAAATTTTACTTGTAAAAGCTGAGGCTGCTGGCAGTAGACAAACTTTTCAAAACAAAGTGATGGGGCAAATGACGAATACAGAATTAACTGAGATTCATCTTAGTGAACCATGTATACAATAGTAACAAGACCAAATGATTGAGATACAAGTGCCAAACATAGTAGATACTTTTCTATATTAACTGAACAGGTAATCTTTTAGTGAATTGTGCAAAGCACTGTATAAATCACTTTCTTTACGTTATTTTCTATTCCTCACAACAACCTTGTGGATATGGACACATTATGCCCATTTTATCCATGAAGAAACTAGGACTCATCAAAGGTTCATACTCAGTTATCTGCAGAGTTGTAATGGAACTTGGGATTCTGTGACTTTTGTGTTGCTTTATTTCACCAAGAATTTAAAGAAACATTAGCGTTTCTCTATATTTTTTGTGATTGTTTTAAAAATCATTCTTCAATATCATATAAATACATCCCTTGTAATTTATTTCAGGCTTTTTACAATTCCACTTCCTTTGTGAAGCTTTTCCTGAATAAAAGAGAGATAAAATATTGTTTTTCCTTACTAAATAATATACACATACCTTCCAGGGGTGAAGCATAAATGTTCATTCTTGAGCTTTGTATTTACAACATCTTGATTTGTTGTTAAACTATATTTATTCATCTGAATAGTTTTCCTGGTTCAGGAAGGAAACTCCAAATGGAAATTATGAGAGGTTTGAGACCACCTGAAGTCTTTATGGTTATGTACAGTATTAAGCAGAAATGGTGGAATGGTGCTAAATCATTAGATACAGCCTCAGGTTTGGTAAGTTTGCTTTAATGATATAATGAAAGAAGGAAATTAAAAATAAATGAAACTATTTCACAAGTGTTCCTGTAAATAAAAGCAATACAAACACTGATGAGTACAAAAATTCTGAACATAAAATTCTTATGACAGAAGACAAATGGATAAAAAACAAGGAGATGAATTCTGTGTGGAAAGGAGGAGGCTCCCTTATCTTGGAAAAATAATTAAAAACAAGATGTTCAGAAGGAAAGAATAACCTGGAAGCATTACTGTCAGAAAGACCTATGGTAATAGAGAAAAAGAAATTAGAAATGAGGCTGAAATGTGATGGTACACAAGAATGTTATTATGACTTTGGAGCTGCCTATGGAAGCCTCCCATTAGGTAGCAGGAGGGAGCCATGCCTCTTTACAGGGCAGAGACGCAATCACATTTGGAATAATAAATAATACTTCTGTTTGGGGGATCTCATTACCAGAAAATTACAGTCAAAATGGAAGAAGTAAAAACAAGAGTAATAATAGTGGTTAGGGAACTGTCAGGCTTACTTCTGGAAGAGATGGTTAAAAAAGAATTGAACAGCTTGGTGAGGGGTGACTAAGAGGGCTGCAGCGTTCACAGTCACACACAGCATGTTGACCCTAAGAAAGAGACGTGTCAATTATTTAGCATAGTTATAAGGGCCGTGGTCAGAAGCAACTTAATGAGATCAGGAAAAGGAGGATTGAGGCAACAGTCAGCAGAGCCATTCGAACACTGACTGAGGAGTGTGCTTAGAAACACAGTCTGGGTTGACAGTTGGCAGTTTGAGCTTCTATGATTCTGAACATTTCTGAGGATCTCATGTACTCTTTTCTCCTCTTTAGTCCTTTTCTTCATAGTTTTTTATCCCTCTCACTTGAACCATAAGTTCTGTGTTCCTTTGTGTCAATACATTTTATGGATCATCGTGGATTCCTGCCCTCTTAAATACACTACCTTTTAAAATTTATGCTTCAGCCTTGAGCTAGCAATCATTTTGCAAGCACTGGAAGCAACCTTTTCCTCACAAATTTACCTTCCTTTCATCTATAGGGATATCCTATTTTTTGGGTGCTATATAATGCATTTCTGTAACCAGAACTTTTCAGTGTTCAAATAAAGGTGTAAAAAAGGCATGACTATTGGTAACTCATTTTAAATGTTATGTTATAGCATTCAGTGTTTCCTGGCCACCAAGTTTGTCTTAATGTGAACTTTAAATAGACTTGGTTTTTAGTTTTGAATACAGTGAAATGTGACAAAATATATAAGGAATTCCACAGAAATGTAAATTAGGAGACAATATTCTTTTATTGTGGAAGAGCCGCCTTCTTTTTAAGAGAGTAACGTTTGGGTGCCGGGGTGGCTCGATTGAGCGTCTGACTTGGGCTCAGGTCATGATCTCATGGTTCATGAGTTTGAGCCCTGCATTGGGCTCTGTGCTGACAGCCCAGAGCCTGGAGCCTGCTTCCGATTCTGTGTCTCCCTCTCTCTCTGCCCCTCCCCACACGCACTCTGTCTTTTTCTGCCTCTCAAAAATAAAGAAAACTAATAAAAAAATTTTTTTAAAGAGAAACATCACAGCGTGCCTGGGTGGCTAAGTTGGTTATGCAGCCAACTCTTGATTTTGGTTCAGGTCATGATCTCATGGCTCGTGGGATTGAGTCCTGCATTGGACTCCATGCTGATAGTGTGGAACCTGTTTGGGATTCTCTCTCTCCCTCTCTCTGCCCATCCCCACTTGTTCATGCACATACATGCTCCCTCCCTCTTTCCCCTCTCTCAAAATAAATAAAAAATAAACATTAAAAAAAGTAATATTACTTTTAAAGTCCTATCATTTAAGCTTTATAGAGAAGCAACTGGAAGAAGCAAAAATGAAGAGATGCTTTAGAAAAACAAATATCATCATCCTCAGTGGTACACAGAAATAGATCTCAGAAGAAGATGGAAATGAGAGCAATTCAGTCATCAGTACTCAAGGAAGGCTGAAGTACCTTTATGAATGCCTCTGTGCATAGCTCTTCAGTTCCCTTAGGAAGAATGTTCTCTTAATCAAGAATTAAAATATCCCATGTTAAATCCAATGCTATTTTCAAGATGTCTGAAGGGTGATGTGGGAGAATCCATCTCACCACAACAAACAACAAAGAAACATATTTTAATTGCTCTTATGCTTTGGAAAAATATTCAGTTGACATCTAGAAAATTTCTTTCTTCCCTCTTTTCTTCCTCCTTTCTCTCCCTTCCTTTCTCTTTTCTGCTTCAATGAATGTTATTATAAATGATATATTAAATTGTTTTGCCCAATTGAAATATTATGGCTTATGTGAGTCATAAGAAAAGTGAGGAGTTGGCCTTTCTTTTGTTCCGAAGATGTGCCTGACACAGATGGTGCCTGTGGCCTCTTCTGCGATTGGAGGTGAGGACTGTGTGTTCACAGTGGTAGCCAGATCTTCCTCCTGATTCTTGTGGTAAGTACCCCTGGGATCTGCCCTAGGGCCTAGTATAATCCTTTGGAGAGGATACTGTGTACCTCTAAGTGCTCCCAGAGCGTGATTGTAGATAGTACCTGAGAGATAACCAATTGTTCCTGACTTGAGAGAAAAAAATATCCTCTCTAATCTGAGCAGATATTTCTTATCTCTGGATTCCAGTCCAATTCAAAGAAATAAGTAGGTCGAATATGTGTCTTGAAACCTTTGCTCAGTATTGTTTGGTAAAAGAGATCAACACTGTTGCCCAGTCCTCACTTACTGTTTTTAGTTTGGAAATAGGAGAAACATTTTGAAACTCTTGACCTACCTGTCTTACTTTGCTAGGGCTGTGATAATGGGAGAAGTGTGGAATTAAAAGGGGCCCACTTACATTCCATACCTACCATGGTTGCACATCTTTCTTAGTGAGTCTCTAAATGAAATGGAAGCCTGGATCTCAAAACAGCACTAGTAAATAAGGAAACGAGGACTGGTGCCCTGGAGCATACTGTTATCAAGGTGCTGACCTAGGACTTAGATGCCACAGGCCATCAGTTTCCAATCCTCTTTGGTAAAACGAAGTTTAATATATATTGTCATCATGCAAATATACACATGCACACACAAAAGTGTGTGTATATAAGTATACATGCACACACATGCATGCATATATAGTTTATTTAGAAAATTGACGACTGTAGAAAAACCAGAACGTTGGAAAAATGAACGATATTTCTATAACCCAAAGGTAATTGGAAAATTACTGCTAATATCTTTTTTGGTTTTTCCCCAGGCCTTTACTTAATGGAGTTGTGATTATATTATATTTTGTATCTTTTTTTAAATTTAAAATGATAATGAGCATTTCATGTGCTTGTATAAACTCTTTATAGATATCATTTAAAATATATTTTAAGAGTCCACCGAATGGATAGTAATTCCATAGTTTACTTAATCATTTTCCATATTTGAGGCTTTTGGTTTCTCTCACTCTTTCTAGCTCTTTTTCAATTTTTTTTCATTTTTTCCTTCTTTCCTTCCCCTCTCCTTCTCTCTTCCTTCTCTATTTTTCCTTCTCTTTTTAATAGGGACTCTGTGCCAAAACGTTGAGATATGACTGGAGTATTAAAAAGACTGACAGTCCTTGCTTCAAGAAAATATTTATATTCAGTAATTTTAGATTTTAAGAAATCTCATGACAGGAAAAAAATAAATAAATATGATGGCAATAACATTACTCCAAAAGAAAACCTTGAATCATATTTACCTATGAGTGTGTATATTTGCACATGTGAGTTTGTATGTCTGCATGTGCATGTGTATGTAAGTGTGTGTGTGTGTGTGTGTGTGTGTGTGCACGTGTATGTGTATGTTGTGCATGTGTGTGATATATTGGAAGAATGGGATATCAACCAGTCAACAAATTAGGCTTCAGATAGAGATGAGTAGCTCCATAAAACAGAATTTGTAAAATGTATTTGCAATTCAGCAGACTTGACAACATGGTCTCATGGTTTTGGATTTAATGTGACAGCTGGTGTAGACATCTTTTTACCCCAGTCTTACTGAAATATAATTGATGTTTAATATTGTATAAGGTATACATGTGATGATTTGATACACATTATATTATGAAATGATTATGGTGTGGACATCTTTTACACTCCAGATGCTCTAATATATTAGTCTGTGTGCCTTGGAGAGGAGAGGAAGAGCCATGTGGTTAAACTGAGGGACTCCACTGGTAATTTTTTGATAGCGAGGTAATACTCATGAAAATCTGCTGGATATCCCCACATGGAGCATAACCTAGGAAGGGAGAATTAACTTCCTGTTTATAAGAGGCTACTGAGAAGAAACAGCAGCATCATTGTGAGCACTGGTGATGGAACAAGTGCATGGCCTTCAGCTCAGGACCGCAGAGGCCAGTGAAATGCTAAAGGTAGAGGCTTCAGATGGTGACAGCCCTGAGCTATTTAGAAGCAAACATAAAGTACGATGTGTGGACTTTGAAAAAATATTTTATAAGAGCTAAGAGCCAATAAGTTAAGTATTGGGATTCAGATATCAGTGTTACTGTAACCTTTCTGATAGATAGGGAGATTTGAGCCATATGACTAAAATCACAGTAATAAATCTTTGTTCATAATTTTGCCAATTTTTTTTCTTAAAGATAGATTTCCAAAGACAACTTACCAGGTTTTTCAGTCTGAGTTGCTCCAAAACTAACTTTCAGACAAGTATTTGTATACCAGGAATTTACTTGGAAGCTCCCAGGATGCTCACATGAGGAGCTGGATGCAATGAGGTGAGGAAAGAAGAGAAGCCAATAACACATGCTGTAATGACCCCCATTCTGTCATAAGTGACTTACCTATGTGGGCAGGTGGGCTTCATCTCACCAAGGACTCTCTGAAAAATCAGTCCATAGAGACCAGTGAACAGGCTGAGGCATCAGGGCATTGACTAGAATCTCCTTTTATGAAGGTTTTTTAGGCTCATTAACTCCGCCATGCCTCCAGGAAATGCCTCCTTGCAACTGAACAGGATGATAAGAAAAGAGACGTGGGCACTTGAGGTGTGAAATTGTCAGCAGGATGAAAGTTGTGTATTACCACTGGTAAACCACTCAAGCAAGCCAAGGTGTAAGGGATGGGGCATTGGCAGCATCAGCCACACTGGTTTACCACCTCTCTCCATTTCAATGTACTATTCTTGCGCCTATGTGCCACATGTTTAGGATGGTCATTCCCTTGCTTTCTGCCATCTAAGAATCACTGGTATCAGAGATAAACTATGCCTCCAAAGCTTTCTCAATCTCTGTGCCACAATTTTTTTTTTAATCTTAGAGCAAGCACATGCATGCAGGTTGGGGAGGAGCAGAGAGAGAGAGAGAGAGAATATCCTAAGCAGGTCCCATGCTTAGCTCAGAGCATGATGCACTGTTCCATCCTATGACTGTAGGATCATGACTGAGCCAAAATCAAGATCCGGACACTCAACCAACTGAACCACCCACGTGCCTCCTGTGCCACAGTTCTTTTAAACAACCAAAGCACAGGGGCCATTCTACATTGAGGGCCAGCTGTGATGTTAATGTCTCCTATCAAAGAAGAAATAGTGAGTCAGAAACAGGCTTGAAATAGGGAAAATAAATGTAGTACCATTGGCAGCCTTCCTCTGACGGTGGCCTAATTGACTTAGTGTTTTGGCCCATACCTTTGAAAATTCTCTTTTGTTTCCACCCCAAATTCAAGTTGTCTGATGTCAGTACCTATTTCTTTATATAGAATTTCTTTCATTTTCCAGCTCTCCCTCATTCCACTTGTAATAAATCAACCAAGAAACATTGTTGACCTTTCCTATGTCTTATCTTTCTTTTTTCTTTCTTAGTTAAGAATTTTGAAGGGGGAAAAAAAAAAGAAAAATGAAAGTAGTTTACACTTTCTCACCAAAATGTCACACCTCCACACATAAAAATATTGGTCTACCTCCACCACTCCATTAAGAATGTTCTCATCATATCCACCAAATATACATCGGCAAAGCCAAGCATCACTTTGTTTTTATTCTATTTGAACTTACTGATTGCTCTGCTGAGATCAAGACTGTTACATACACCACAATGAACGTCTCCACTTGTACAATCCACAGAACTCAAGGTCAAAAGCTAAATTTATCATCTCTTAAACCAGCCACACCCCTTGGGGCAGCCACATCCTGCCCCAAATTTGCTTCTTCTCTTGTGTGTTTTCTCTTGGTGACTAGTATCATCATCTACCTATAGCCAAAAGAGTTGGAATCATTTTGGACAATTCTCTATCACTTATTTTTTATAGGCAATCAGTCTTACAGTTTTTGCTTCCTAAATAAAATATATTTCTGAGACTACACAATAAATCATAAAGCAATATTTCTTTGACGCTGAACCTGTGTAATCTTTGGAAATTCTGACCTCTCTCAAGATCTTCCTAAACTTTTCCGGGTATTTCCAGTAGTTATCTCATGTTTATTTCAAGAACTTGTCACCCCATTGAGATTCTGTTATTTAGCATCTTTACCTTATATCTTCAGTTGCTTCTGAGATCAACAGTAAATTATGCCACCAGTATCATATTACAGAAGTCCCTAGGGTCCCTGCTGCTGCCTTACAAAAATGTTGCTACTATTACTGATGTTCATGTGATTTGCATTAAGGCTGTGGAAACTCAAAACTAAGTGTACTATAAATGCTCATCCCTGACTGTCCAGGACACTGGGTAGATCATGACAGCTAGCCACTGTTGCTGTCCATTGCTGCCTCTGCATGTCTGGTGATTGTTGTACTAGCATTCTCCTAAAGTATTTTTCTTCCTCACTATATTCCCTGATCATTTATTTAATTAGACCCTTGGCCAACTATGGCAACTTCCTCCAGATAAACCCACAGATAGCTGAATCCTAGGATAAATAGAATGTAGGCTTAATAGGGTAGACTTCTGCTTCATTCTGTTTCCAGTAAGATATTTGAAATTTCTCTAAGTGCCTCACCTGAGAACCCAACTTGGAATGATAAGAATATGAAAAATTCTTTGCCTGGGCTACTCCAACATTCTTTTCTGGGGACAGACTCTCAGATGCAGGGACAGACTGTGGATGTGACACCTTCTCCTGGCATGCCAGGCTGTAGAAGAAAAAGAATGCCCTGGTAATACCTCATATACTTGCTGTGTTTTGCCAACGATAGATTATTTCTGGAGATGACAGTCTTCGCTTACATCACCTATCCTTTCTCAGCATCTGGAAGTGAGACCTCTGTTTACCTCTGTGATCCTTGACTCATCTCTGGGCTTTTTCTTGGAGGAGCAGCACATGTAGAAGACACGACCCATGTTTTCCATCCTATGCATATGAGATGACCTAACTGCCCAGGCTAGGGTATCATTTATTCTTTCCAGTCCTTTATGCACCATTGATGCTCGAGTTACCTGAGAGAACAGACATGTTCCCCAAAACCTAAATGAAAGGGCTCTTCTGACTTGGTCCAGGGGGGAGGTAATTACAATCCTTTGTGACTGTTTTGGTGGACTCACTCTGTACTATGCTACACTTAGTACTCAGGAAGAGTCCCAAATCACCTTCCTCTAGCTAGGGAAGAGCTGTGCATCAGTCTCTGACCGTCCTTCTACAGTCTTTCACAAGACCACTGTAGCCAGTTTCTGGGGACTTGCGTCCCTGCTTCTCTCACCTACTCTGCTGCTTATACTACTGCATGGGAGCGAGTCAATGGGGTCAATATCTGGAACCTGCATATTCTATGAAGAAGAAGAGGAAGATGTGTTTTTTCCCTCTATTCCTTAGGGAGTCAACCAGAGGAAAATTTAAGTGATAAATACCTAGTGGTTTTCTCAACCAATTAGTTGAGAATGTTGATTAAGCCTGTTAGCCTTGAGTCAGAGTTACAACTTGACTTTCTATTCTCCTAGGGTGAACTCCTTTTTTTAGGAAGGTCGTCATTTTTTTTTTTAAGTAAAAAGACCTCTGAGGAGTCTATTTCACTTAATTCTTTCTTGATATGTTATTCCAGATTCCTAAAACACCAGTATTTCTTGCATATATTTCTTTCATTACATTTCCAGTGTTTTTCCTCAAGGTCAGACGCATGATAATGAAATCACAGGCTAGGCAAACCTAGGTTCACATCCCAGCTCCGCTGCTTACAAATTATGTGGACCTTGGCATGTTACTTATCACCTTCTCATATCCTAAGCTGACTCATCTTTAAAATAAAAATAAGAGCAGTTCATGCCTCGTAGGGTGATAGTGGGACTGCATGAGCTAATGCATATGAAGCACTGAGAACAGAAGTGAGCACATAATGCATGCTCCATAAGGTTAGCTGCTATTATTGTTATTACTTTTGCCTGGATTACCACAGAATTGTCTTAACTGGTCTCCTAATCTTTATTTGGAGCTCTTCCATCTATTCTCCTCATTGCTGTAAGAGTAATCTTTCTGAAACTTAACTGTGATTATGTCACTACTCTGCTTAAGACCTTTAATTGATTTTCATAGCTTTTATCCTGATGTTTAGACTTCTGAGTCTGGCATACAGGCCCTTTGAAATCCCTTGCTGTCTCCCTCATCTTGTTTCCTGCCAGTATTTCCAAGGTTTCATTGCTTTCAGCATGATCACATACTTAGAGTTCTCTGAAAACAGAATACACTTTTATGTCTCCTTGATGTTGTGCATATTCCTATTCATGGAATATATTTGTTCTCATTTTCCTCTTTTTAATTTCTTATTTTTTTTACCTGTCTTTAATTTCTCCTCATTCTTCAGAACCGATCAAAAACGTCACATCCCCCCATGAAACCTTCTAGTTGTCAGGAGTTTGATTGAGAGAATCTCACTCTCTCTCTGCCTGTTAGCTTCTTCTAAACAGGCCTATCCTGGCACTTCTCATGTGGGGCTATAATTATCCCTTTTCTATTTGTGACCCTTTTAAATTGAAAGCTCTCCTGGGGCCAAGAGCATGTATTATCATGTATCTTTAACGTATAAGCTATCTAGGAAATGGTAGATACTTAGTGTTTGTTGAATAAAAAGCCTGAAGAGGAAAGAAATGAAAAACCAAGGTATGAATGGGAGGAGAGGCACAGTAATACCCAGAGGAAGGGTCAAAGATTTTCTCTCCTACTCTGGATTTCACTATGCACTGTTAGAAGGGGCAGGATATTTCTAAGATCTTAGGAAGTGTGTGGAAAGAAGGGTGTGGAATTCTCTAATGTTGCCGGAATAGATTTGTATTTGGGCTGAGATGTAGAAAGTATTTAATGGTCTGAAACTGCCCCTTCTCGAGGCTGTAGAAAATAGCTGGGTTACTTATTTATACTCGAGAACCTCTTTAGAACAAATCTCAAGTATCTGATATGTGGATATTTCAATTTTCCTATTTCATTCTGTTAGCGTCTCAGAGTCATACATTCTCTCCCTTTCTGATCCCCTATAATAAATGGGATTGCCTAATACATATTTACATATTAAATGATATCCACATTACATAATGTAGTGGTAGTGAAGAAAAAAAATGGCTGAAATCTGAGCTGCATGTCTATGAAAAGAGGCTTTAAGTTCATATTTGATTGAAAGTTGCTTAGATAATACACTATTGTTTTTCTTCCTACAAAATTTTCTCATAGTGAGTAGTTTATTTGAAAAATTGTCAACAAGCACCAGGGACTATATTATTCAGTAGATAAAAGTCCTTATCTCTATTAAGAAGATGTGGTTTTAAAGCCTTTATTAGAGGCAGAATTTCCAATGGTTATACTTGACCTAATGACCGCATTATTTGAAAAACTTACAAACTATCCAATAATAAAAAAATAATTTTCTACATGGCAAAAAGGACTTAAACAACTTTATGCCCTTATCATAAATGTCATATAGTGTGCCACAGTCTCTGCTTCCGAGATTCAATTATTGAGTTTTTAATAAAGCACATCATCAGTTAATTGAAAAAATGGTTTAAGGCAAAAAAAATTTTTGAAAGAGCATCATAAACGTTTGAAACCATAAAATTGTAAACACTTAAAGCTTATAAATAGGGCTTTACGGGAAGTCAATTTGGCTTCTTACACTTGTTAAAAAAGGGATATTTGATGCGAATCTTAAAAATCATAAAAAATAAATATTTGGAATTACTTCTACTTTACATTGGAGTAATTTATGTTGATATTATCATATTAAATTAAAGAGAAAGCATGGTGAATTCAGAAGGCAATATACAATTTTCAATTGACAGATGGGTTATTTTCCTAAAGTTCCTTTATGCAGTTCCTTGAGAATATGCTGATTGAAGTACCTTTTTAAAAAAAAATTTTTTTATTGTTTATTTATTTTTGAGAGAGACAGACCAGATGACCAGGGGAAGGGCAGAGAGAGAGAGAAAGACAGAATCCGAAGCAGGCTCCAGGGTCCGAGCTGTCAGCACAAAGCCTGACGCGGGGCTCAAACTCACCAACTGTGAGATCATGACCTGAGCAAAAAGTCAGAGGCTTAAGCGACTGAGTCACCCAGGTGCCCCTGAAGTCCCTTTCTGTAGTTGGATTCCTAGATCAGGAAATGGAAGTTACTTCTGTAGGAAGTATAGTGCTAAATATTATGACATCACTCCACTGGGAATGTACTTTAAGCATTTTGGCTGGGATTTCAGGAACACATCTTGTTTTGCTCCTGTGGGAGTAAGAATTACCAACTCTACATCACAGGATTCCTAGAGTTGCAGTGACCGTATGTTTTAGATTTTCTGAGTTGGTTCTGACAGCATGTGATGTTGACAAGCACCCACCCTATACTGTGAGCTCCCTAAGGCAGTCACCATGTTCACTCAACATCCTAGCTTGATGCTTAGAATACAGCAGAGAACAAGACCACATATCCCTGCCTTCATACAACTTTCTGTTTTTTTGTTCTGAAGAATTCACCAAATTCTATAGAAATTACCTCATGGAACTTAATTGAAATTGTAACTGGTGAAAAAAAAAAGGTCAAGGGAGACATCTCGTATCATTTTTGGATCTTAGAGATAGATCCTTTAATTCAAAAAAATTGACTTAAAGCTTATGAAAATGAAGCTAAAAACTTCATAAATGTCTTTTCTGAGATTTTGTGGCTAATAGTTAATGAAACTGCGACTGTGACATGGGTAGATCTTACTACACTCTTAGTATAGTGTTTATTTTATATCCATACATGTTGTCAATTTGTCACTTTTATCTATTTATGTAAGTAGGAGTGTTATTAGAATTGTGAAGCTGGAAAATATCTAAATAATCATTATATGTCAATATTTAAAAACAAATCACCCATGATCCTCTCAATTTAACATGCTCTGCTAAACAGAAATGTCAATGTCTAAGTCATGACTAATCCACTGAGTGTCTTTCACATATACTGGGTGACCTAGCTGTGGAGTAGCCAAGGTTAAAGGCACATAAGTGCCACCCAGAAAAGAGACCAGTGTATGGTTGTTGTTCCCGGAGAACAGACAGTAGGGGAGAAAGAGTGTGCAGTATCCAGACCCTTGCACTGCATTGGTCCCCTGTGGCCAGGGCATCCACTCTGCAGCCAGCAGTCCAGGGTGAGGTAGCTGAGCATCCCCTGCTTCATGCTGCAGTGGAAATATCCTATCACTCCCCACCTCCCCTAGAGAAAACTGGGTGTGTGCCCAAGGGCCATTGACTCAAGTACTTAAGCAGAACAAAAGAGTAAGAGAGTCTGATATAGGAAGAGATTTTCTTAAATAAGGAAGTCAATCCACCACAGGCTGTGATGATTCTTTCTCTCTCAGTGAAAAGTGTTGCAGGCCCAAAGCCCATTCTTATGTGGCTGGAGTCCAAAGTTTGCATGTATGCCCAACAGAGAGGCTAGAGTTCTCTTAACTACCAGATACAACAGCTAGGTCTACCACCATGTGAGGGGCTTAAGAACACCTAATCCCTGCGTTTCTGAGGGTACCCCTATAACTTCTTGCTAACATTTAACAAAGCATTCTGTCAAGACTATAGGCAAGTATCACTCTACTCCCAGAAGTTCAGGGCCCTCAGCCCATGAAGGCCACAGTGTATCCCCCAGACTGCTGGCTTCTCATCAGAGCAAGCCTGAGAACACTTCAGGCTTCAAACAGTCACAGCCTTGAAGCTGCCTCATCCACTTCAGAAATTTGAGTCCATTTCATCATACTGTTCGTTACCACCACTCAAAATGCACGTTTATTTTTCTCTTACACACTGTTTCCTTTCCCACATTTTGCCTTTTCAAACTTTCCTTCCATTATAAACAGTCCTACAATATTCTCAGGCTGTTGAGGGAATCCTTCTTCCTCCCCTTTGCTTCAAAAGGAACCTGATAACAAATTCCCTTGAGTAATGCCAAGTGGAGGGTGATCATGTAGTCTCCCCTCGCCTACATGCATGGGTGGTGGAGGTAAATGCAGAGTCCTCCTTGCTCTCCAGTGCTTTTCCCTCCTGTGTTCTACTGTAAGAGTCCCTTCTGGTTATTTTTAATGTTTATTTGTTTTGAGAGAGAGTAACCGTGAGTCAGGGAGGGGCAGAGAAAGAGGGAGAGAGAATCTCAAGCAGGCTCCACACTGTCAGCACAGAGCCCAATGCAGGGCTTCATCCTACAAACCTCGAGATCATGACCTGAGTCAAAATCAAGAATACGATGCTTAACCGACCAAGCCACCCAAGTGCCGCTAGAGTTCCTTCTGTTTTGACACTCAGGCCATCAGAGCATCCATCCTATGCCTTGGCTCCTCCTGACCACTTTCACACCTTTGGAGGGAATGCTGCCATCCAGCTTATAGTCTCTGTCTTTCTACCTTACTTCCCCCTACTGAACTCCTTTCACAGAGGTCAAGACTTACCAAATACAGAGTATACTTTTAATATTTTTGTTATAATTTTTTTTTAAATTTATATTTGAGAGATAGAGACAGAGTGGGGGGGGGAGGGGCAGAGAGAGGGAGACACAGAATCTGAAACAGGCTCCAGGCTCTGAGCTGTCAGCACAGAACCTGACGCGGGGCTCAAACTCATAAGCCATGAGATCATGACTTGAGCCGAAGTCAGACGCCTAACTAACTGAGCCACCCAGGTGCCCCTGCAGTGTGTACTTTTAGTCTTCACTTACTTGACCTCCCTTAACCATGTCCTCTCACCCAAAACTAGGAACCCCTTCTCCTGGGCCATTCTCAGTGAGTGGTGGTGGGTGGGATTGATTCTTAGGACCCATTAGGCCACCTCTCAGACATAAGAAAAAATTTATAAAATAAAAGCTAATTATTGATTTTTATGAGTTAATTCCATTTTATCCTTGTAAACATCATGTGAAGTGTTCAAGGAAGATATTGTAAACATATTAAAGGTGAGAATCTGAGGCACAAAGGGAATAAATAGTTTGTCAAAGTTTCACGAGATGGCAGAAGCCAAAACTAGCATTTAGATCCCTTTCTGATGCTCCTTCCACTGTGCCAAGAAGTATTAGTGAAAGAATAAGGGTAGGGGCGCCTGGGTGGCACAGTCGGTTAAGCGTCTGACTTCAGCCAGGTCACGATCTTGCGGTCCGTGAGTTCGAGCCCCGCGTCAGGCTCTGGGCTGATGGCTCAGAGCCTGGAGCCTGTTTCTGATTCTGTGTCTCCCTCTTTCTCTGCCCCTCCCCCGTTCATGCTCTGTCTCTCTCTGTCCCAAAAATAAATAAACGTTGAAAAAAAAATTAAAAAAAAAAAGAATAAGGGTATAGAAAATGCCCTCATAGATGGATTTTAAATTCAAATTCTTATTTGTATTTATGATTTAGTAGTATACGAAAGAAGCAAATATTAAGATACAAATTCTGAAGTAGATTTCCTAGATCATCTTACATTCAGAACAGTGTTTCAGGCCTTATTTGAATGAATTTAGATTGGGTGACACGACTTTCCATCTGCAATTTCTATGTGTTTTAGTACGAAAGAACTACTCTGTGAAACTTGCAATTAAAAGAAAGCAGAATAATAATTTTTATGTAACCTCTGTAGCAGAAGAATCTTAATGGTGGGTAATAAAATGTTGAAATGAGATATATTTTAATTAGGTAATAATACCAAGCTTTGTTTATTAACTACTGTGAGGGTTCTAATGAGCTGTGAATTCTGAGGGCTCTTTGGCAAGGAAATGAGAACATTTAACAATTTCCCAAACTAATCTCATTATGGAGAAGTCAGCCTTGCACATGCTTTATTTAAAAATGAAGAAGCAATGGAAAACTTCTCTGCTGGCTCCTCATGATACATCTTGAACACAACTTCCTTTGTTCTTTTATATTTCTGAAAAACACTATTTTTATACCTAAAAGTTTAGAAGCCAAGTTTCCTAACCCAGGATGAACATAATCAAGTGGAATAATCTTTTTGCAGTGTCGTTTCAGAAATAATTTCTGATTTTGAGGTCTTCTCAAATCTCTTTCTGTCCTCACATTAATCAGAAGTATGCTGTAGCTGAGGTGTATATATATTTTTATATCACCAAGGAGCTGTGACCAAAACTCCATGGTTCTTAGATCCAGTAAGGCTGCTTAGACAGAAGGTGACCAGAACCCTTCAAGTCACAGAGCTAGTCAGAGCAGGAACATGATTTCAACCCAGGTCAGGCAAGATCTAACATCCATGGCCTTTCATCCATATAAATTGAAATTAAATATTAGTTCATCCTGATTACCCTGTCTTGCCACGTTATTACTGAGGTTAATTCTTCAAATGAAACTTCATTGGTATGTACTCAGGGTATAATTCAATTTTTTTAAGAAGGTTGAGTTTCCAAAATTCTGAAAGGCAAATACATAGTTGTATATTCTCTTTGCATGAGGACTATTGAAATATACCTTTGTGTAAAGATTTTCTTAATTGTTGTAGGTGGGAATAGCAACAAAACAAAACAAAACAAAACAAAAGACCAAAAGCCTTGTATTTTTTAACCCCTTCTTTTGTTTGAATGTTTATTTTTGAGAAAACTTCATTTGGCAAAATGCATTTCCTATTTTTCCAAAGGTTAAGCCTTTTCTTTACTGGCAATATCACAAAGTAATTTTGTTGGAAATAAAAGAGGTTTAACTGGTAATCCTAGAAGAATGTTTTCATGAACGGAAGGCATGTATAATATTTGTTATGGTTATGATTCTGACGCTTTATACAGCCAAATTGGACTTAACTTTTCTATTTATCTTGCCAACATGTATATAGATTCTATATACATTTATATATACAATAGATTTTAATTCATACATATATCATTTACTTTAAAGGGGTTTCAAGTGATATGATTTATAATGTTCTAATATTTAATCATTAGAAAATCACTCAAAGACAGATTCTTCATGGGATATTTATCTGGAAATAGATGCCAAGGTCATAAAAGAGAGGATGTAGCTAAATTTATCCATAAACACACTTGATATTGTTAGCTGACAACCTGTGGGACAAGTCCAGACTGAATTTTAATTTTATATCAAGCAGTGGTGGCAGTGTAATTGGCTACTTACCTGTTAGTACACTTTTTGCTTATTTGAAATGTATGCTTTAGCTTACGTTCTTATGTTGAAAGCTATCACTTTTCAATTTTATTTTCTTTGCTATGACTATTCAGTGTCTATTTTTGCTGAATAAGAATTTTAAGAAGCTGAAATAGAATGAGATTTCTAGTTCTATAAACAGACTGATGTTAATAATATACCAATAAGTTATTAATTCTTAAGGAGGTTTCACTCTCAAAGATATAGCAATCAAGTACTGTGTCTATGGTATCTACCCCAGGTATGATACACTGACATCAGTCCATTTTGGTCATTCCAGACTGCTCAATTGTTCATCAGTTTGACTCCAAGGAGAAACCCAACCTGGGTGAAGCTTAATTCTGTTAGTCTTCTCATAAGGTCATATAAATCATATACCAGTATACTTCATTTAAATGGAATTTTGATTTCTGAGTATCTGGATGTTTAGAGCAACCATAGTCAAGAATAACCTAGTTCATGGGAGTATTATTGGCTTTTAATACCATGATAGAAAAATTAGCATGAACCAACTTGTAAAAATTAAGAGTAGATTCTGACTTTCTGCAAAGCCTAAAAAATAAGTATATGGTATTACTAGTACATGGTAATACTAGTCTAAATGGGTAATAACAATTTCCCTGGTAGGCTAGCTTACATTTGAATCATATGTAAAATTTCATGTTTCAATTCCCATTTAACATATTTAGAATAACCATTTTAACATCTTTAAAACATGAGATCATGTCCATGGGCCATAAAAATGGCATGAACATTATATTCTTTACTGATATTGCTTTAGAATTGGACACCAGGAATGGGTACAAAAATCATTGTAACTTATAGCTACCATTGGAAAGTTGAGTTCAATATTAACAGTGTCAAGTCAGAAAAGTTTGGTTTTTGGCAGACCTTTTAAAAAAGGTCTTAATATTTAATCTTAATATTAAATTTATAAAATTTAATCTTAATATTAAAAACTGTCCATCAGATGGATTTATTCTGTATCCTGTGTATTTTGCTGCAGACCATTGGATGTTCATGCTGCTCAAAACTGAGTAATGCACACATATAATACTGAGTTTCTTCCATGGTTGATATAGATAACTAGTAATATCTTCTCTATTGTTCCTTGGGTTTTTATTTTTTATTTTTACCTGTATAAAAGTTGTAATGATAGTACAATAACAACTCATGTACATTTCACCTCTATCTAGCAGTTGCTAACATTTTGCCTTTTTTGCTTTATGTATCTCTCTAAACATTTCTTTTTTAATCCTTATTAATTTTTCTCTCTCCCTCCATTCCGTCCATTCTTTCCTCCTGTCTCCCTCCCTTCTTTCCATTTCTTTCTCTCCTTTATTTTATTGCTTTTATCTTATTTTAGAACAATTTTGAATTACTCTCAGAAGTGAGCTAATTCTTTTGTTTTAAGTTTATTTACTTATTTTGAGAGAAAAACAGAACACATGAGTAGGGGAGGGGCAGAGAGAGAGGGAGAGAGAGAGAGAATCCCAAGCAGGCTCTTTGTTGTCAATGCAGAGCCCCATGTGGGGCTCAAACTCATAATCTGTGAGATAATGACCTGAGTTGAAGTTAAGAGCCAGATGCCCAACTGACTGAGCCACCCAGGCTCCCCACAAATGAGCCACTTCCTTAACTAACATTCTTTAACATGTATTTCACCTAAGATCAGACATTCCCCTAAATAACTACATTTTTCAACCTAAGGAAATTGAAGAATTTTTCCTAACTGTTCTAATAACGTCCTATGTAGCTCTCCTATATATTACATTTATTCATGTCTTTCTGGTCTCTTTGCATCTAGAACAGTTCACCAGCTTTCTTTCTGTATTTTTCATGTCATTGGCATTTTTTAAATGTCCAGGCCAGGGTTTTTTTTTTTTTTTTTTTTTGCAGAATATTCCTTGATTTGGATTTGTGTGATTATTTCCACATCCACACTTAAAATATTGTAAAATTACATAATCTCTGCTAGAATCTGTGGTATCATTTATAGTCTTTTCTAAGGCACTTAAGGTATTTTTCCTTGAAAATAGGAGATTTTTTAGAATTATAAGTATTAGATGATGTGCCAACTCTTTATTTTTATCTTTGAGTTTGAGGAAATTTTCAGATTTTAAATTTCTTCCAAAAATATTTTATTCACTCTATCACTACTTTTGGATGAGAGATGGTCCCAAGTATTGGTAACATCTGGTTCCCTAGGTCATAAGAACTTGGAAACAGAAATATGAAAATCAGAACACTGGCCAATTTTTGTTTAAAAATAAAATTTTCCTCAATTCACAATCAAATATTAATGTACTATACTACTGTAAGAGTGTCAGTAGACATTTATTAAATGCCAGATAGATGAACCAGAAATAGCAATTAAAACACTCCTAACCTTCTGATAGTAGTTTACAATAATGTGGGAGAGAAGACACACATAAAATACTCAAATACAGTATTGTAAGTGCTTAGATGTGTGAACAAACTGCCAGGTAACATAGGGCAGACAACTTCTCATGCTGCTGGGGAGGAATACGGTGGGTGCTGGGGCATCAGGATAAGCTTTACCTTTGAGAGGGCACTTGAGGAGTGAAAACAGGTGAGTGCAGTGGTAACATGCCCAAGTTTTGAGTTTTGAATTCAAGGTTTGGCTTTGAATTCAACTGTGTGATCTTTCGTAAAATATAATAACTTTCTGACACACAGTTTACTCTTCTGTAAATGGGGATAATAATACCTACCCTGTAGTGCTGTGAGAATTGAGTAAGATAATGAACGTGTGTCACCCAGAATAAGTGTTTAATAAATGGTAGCTCTTTCCAGGATTATTCAAATATGATTGGTAGTCTCCTTCATAAGTAGAAAATGACGAATATGTGCCATATATAGTACACTAGAAGAAAGGGTGTTTTCTGTGGATTCAGCAGGCCTACAAGGAAGTAAGGCTGCAGAGTTTAGCCCCAGTTTTTATAGAAAATGTTCACTAACCAAAGAAGAAAGGACATAATCTTTTGAACAGTCACAGAGTTTGGGAAAGGGAAGGTAGTATCAGGGTAAGATCTGTGTTTCAGTAAAATCAGTCTGGGGGCCAGTGTAAGTGATGTATTCTTTGGATCCTAACCTAAGAGGTCAAGATGACTTGAATGCTGTATGTGCACACATAAAATGTAGGAACTGATAGACTTTTGAGAAGCATCTAATCACCACCCTGGGGCAGAAGGATATGATTCAGTGGGCTTCAGGAAAAAAAACATTCGAACTTTTATTTATTTCTACTTCACCTTTTAAATTTATTTTTGTATGTTTAAAAAATATATATTATGCGTTAGCAAAATGAAACAGACACATAATTTATGAATACATAAATGTGTGTATGTTGTGAGTGCATACAGACTTTTTTTTTTTTTACTGAGATGTGAATGATCTGAAATGTTTTGAGACGTCCTTTCCAGAGGGTCTGTTTCAAAGTTTAAGGACTTCTGAACTAAAAGTAGCTAGTAACCAGTAGAAAAGCTAGTTAGTGTAGCCATTCAGTGGTCCTGATGAGTTTTTTTTTTAAGTCTTAAAATGTATTTTAATAAGTTGATGCAGCATAACTGGTCCATTTCTCAGAAAATCTCCAAAGATATCAGGGACAAATCAGACATGGTACACCAATTAAAAAATGCACAGAATAACTACCTAAGCTAGTCAAGAATAAGAGCTACTGTCCGACTTTCAGCACACAAAAATTTTGTTCCTAAGGTGGTACTAGGCCTATCAAGAACAGCTGTGAACAGCAACATCATAGACACTGAAGGCCCTTCCTGGGTTGTCTTTACCCAAGAAAAAAAGATGGAGGCAACTCAACACAAGATTTTTTGAAGATAAAAGCCTGATTAGTTTTAATAAAGATTTGATTTAGGGTAATAAGATTGGAATGGAGAAAGGAGGTAGGTTTGAAAGGCTGAAAATAAGTTCATCATCAGGAGCTTGAAAGCTGTAATATCACCATAGATACCTTTGTTTACCAAGGATTTGAAGATTAATAAGGGATCAGCTGAGAGGTGGCTGAAAATGTATCTTACACCCATCCTAGGAAATCCTTTGAATGGAGATTTATCTTAGAGACAAACTTAAGTTCTTTGATAACCGGTTGCCTAATTGGATTATGGAATTCAGTTGACAAGTAAGAAGTAAAGAAGGATAATAATGTGTATTGAGTTTTCAGTTCAGAAGTGGTCCTGTGAGGAAGAGTTGATTAGAGTAGAAGTTTCTACCTCTTTACATGAATTGAGTGGTGATAACTCAATTAAAATAATTAAAGTATCAATTAACTAACTACATGACTTTATGGAGAACAAAGTTGAATGCTTTATTGATACAGAGTCAATAGGTTAAAGTTAATTTTGAGGAATGCTCTTATATACTGTATCTGAAGGAATGAAATTTTGCTGAATCGCAAACTGCTAGAATGATCAAGGAAATAAAGGTTTTCATGAAAACAAATCAAATGTGAGTAAAGAGTACATATTTGTTCTGTAAAATGACAGTACTATGTTACCCTCAGTTTTGTCAATACAGAGATATTCTTTGAGTTTGTTATACTCCTCTGTCAAAACATGGATAGTTTTTTTTTTTTCTGACAAAATGGAGGGAGCATGAGTACTTTTAAATCTACTTAAAAAAAACCTTTATACTAATGTAATTAGAACAAAACAAGGCTTGGGAAGTTACACTGTACATAGCAGAGAAACATTTTCTAGAAAACCCTATTCATTCATCATTTATTTAGTCAGTATTTCAATCAATCATTCTTTCCAGAAATAGTTCCTGGATATATCTAATTTGGACCAAGAATGTGGTAGGTCTGTGAATAGTGTGATCAAGACAGAAAAGGATCCTGACTTTGTGGATCCTAAATGGAGATACAGACAAATACATACATACATACATACATACATACATACATACATACATGCATACATACATAGGACTAATTGCAGAGTGTGAGAACAAATGCTGTGAAATTTATAAACAAATTATATGATTGAGAGTACCTGAAAGAAGGTGTGGTATGTGTGGTTACTTTATCCAAAATGGACAGGGAAGGTCTCTGAAGATAAGTGATATTTGAGACTTGAAATATGAGAAGGAATCATATCTCTGACCCCAACTTTAGAAAAAAAAATCTTATGATTTTTTGTCTGTCTTTTGAACAATCAATAAAAGAAAATGCAAAATCATCCATTTTTCAATAAACCCATGATGAATCTCCTTAACATATAACTCTACTTCTTCTAGAAACCTCCTCCAATTAAACTTTTCTGATTATTTCCAGATGTATTCTTCAGTTACTGTCATGTCCTTTTTATGATTATATTGCTCAACTTATTGTCATCTGCTACGTTTCTGTCTTTATGTTTACCAAAGTTTAATTCAGTGTGGCAAATGTTTTGTAGCTGAACAACTCAGTAAGTTCAGCAAGAAAAAGATCCCTTCAGATG
Source organism: Prionailurus bengalensis (assembly GCF_016509475.1). Lineage (NCBI taxonomy): Eukaryota > Metazoa > Chordata > Mammalia > Carnivora > Felidae > Prionailurus > Prionailurus bengalensis. The sequence goes on from NC_057349.1 coordinate 108,071,624, forward strand.
TTAGGGGGGAGGAAGGGATATAAGATAAATTTTAATAAAGTATTTGGCTGTGTGGTAATTTAACTTTTATCAAAAAGACTATAATATATACAGTGACACCCAGTGTCACTCTCCATCCAAATCTCAATCATTTGGTCTTCTACACCCCCCACTGGGTGAATGTCATGTCTTTTCTGTTACTCTTGCTTTTGATTTAAGTGGACTATGCTCAGCAAAGAATTTTTTTTATTCAATCAGAAAAGGTTGATGTTTTCATTGATTATTTTTTTCTTAGGTATGATCTGCCAACATAACTGAAATAAACACACAGTGTTGCTATGTCTCAAAGACCTTAGCTGACATTCGTGTATTAGAGGATTTGTCCCCACATCTGGATTCTGATACAGTTCAGGAGATTAGTGCTAATTTGCTAGAGAGATGCTGTCTTTCACCAATTATTTTTTTAATGTTTATTTATTTTTGAGAGACAGAGAGAGACAGAGAATGAGCATGGGAGGGACAGAGAAAGAGAAGGAGACACAGAATCCAAAGCAGGTCCCAGGCTCTAAGCTGTCAGCATAGAGCCCAATGCAGGGCTCGAACCCATGAATCATGACATCATGACCTGAGCCGAAGTCGGACGCTCAACTGACGGAGCCACCCAGGTGCCCGTGTCTTTCACCAATTCTTGTGAACAAAAGATAAATTTAGAGACATAATCCATAAAAATTGTCCTAGGCTACTTCTGAGGGTTTGTTGACAGAAAGTGAAGAAATGTTTCTATCCATGCCCATGTGGACTTATATATTTAAGAATTTATTTCTTGTATATGCTTTATTTCCTATTTTAACTTTTCAGCCCCCCATGACTTTCCTGGAACTTTTACCCTGAAATCCAGTATTTGGCCCTATCATTAAGGACTGCCATGGCAATGTCTTTTTCCTCATCTTTAAATAAATTCACTAACATTGATAATGCACATGGCCTCTTGGGATTCTGGAAAAAGTCTATTCAGCAAACGCGGTTTACATTTCTTTGCACTGATTTGACCTAGCCCTTTTATTTCTCTAAACAGTAAGCTGACACAACTGTGTGATCTACTATCAAAGACGCTTGCCTCTCATCACTATTCAGAAGACTTCTCCCCTGTCTCTGACACATTTTTATAAATTGAGACCATCAACTCCCTGTATTGCTCTGCATTCTTTTAAGGGCTACTGAGCATTTAGCCATGGAAATGGAAGTCTATATATTAAAATCCTCAAACTATTTTTGATGCAAAACCTATAGTATTCCTCTTAATCTCTGTTGATTCTCATTTTCTGAGACCTGACATTACTGTAGTATTTCAGAAGCACATTCTGTTTTCCAGCCCTGGAATGTAATTTCTGAAAACTTCTCTAGTTCTGTAAAGGAGGGATTTTTCAGTCCCCTGAGGTCTCCCAAGTGCCAATGAATCAGGTCTGAGTCTGGGAAAAGGCCCTAAAACTATTCAATTATACCTGCTACAGACCTCTTCTTTTCTTCTAAGAAAGACTCTGGTGTTTTAATAAATTATGTGTCTGTAGATGTGGCTTAAACACTAATTTCCATCCTGTAGCCTCATGAGAGAGTTTCTTAGATTTTTACAGTTTGGCAATCTCCCAGAGTTCTAAGGCTCTCTATTCCATTTGATCTATCTAGTTACAGATCAGGCATTCTCCAAACTCCGAGTAATTCCTACAATTTGCTTCTCACCTTAATATGGAGCTATAAGGGCAATTCAATCATGGCTTGTGTCTGCTTTGGCTTGTCCCCCAAATTCAGCCACCTGACTCTCATGATGAAAGGTCAGTCTTGGCTCACTGGAGGTGCATCTGGGCAATAACGTTATATCTAAAACTCCATGAGTCCCAGAACTGTGTCTTGAATAAAATTGTTTTTGTTTCTTTTGACTTTAAGAACAATCGCACATGTTGTAATATTAAACAAAGTTGAAGAGAATGCTTTATTTTGAGAAGATTCAGAGGGTTTCAGATGAGGGCATTATGTTGCATGGTATGCAGTGTAACTAAGCACCTCTTTTTTGTCAAAGTCCTATTTCTCATTGCAGCTGACCAAATCCCAACTTCCTTCCTTGATTGTGTTCTCTTTTCCTTTACAAAAAAAAAAAAAAAAAAAAAAAAAAAAAAAAAAAAAAAAAAAAAAAAAAAAATCCCAAGGTCACTGGTTCTTTCCCTCACAACAAATCCCTTCCTTCAACTCAGCTCCTCCAATACTGTTTCTTTCTGCCTTCATATCTCTTTTAGCTACCACTGACAATCTCTTCTCCATATTTTCATGCATTTTCCTATTCCAATCCATTTAACCATTTTCTGATTTTTGTTATCTAGTTTGCAAGCCTATGAGACCTCATTCAGCAAAATAATGGCCTTCTGGCTGAAGTGTACACAAAGGATCAAAGAAAAGTAGTATCTTAGTATGAAGGTAAGTGGATGTATATCCTTGCGATTTGATCGTTTTGTCTTTATCATATTATTACATGTCAAATTACATATCAAATTATTACAAATTTCATAACTCCAAAACAACTTATAAACACGTAAAAAAATAATACCAAGATAGATTCAAGTCACTGATGAGGGCTCTTAGCATTCAGCCCTTAACAGGATTTCTGATTTCCTTCTTAACATATGTAAAATGGATCAAATTAAGCACTCTTGACATTTAGACTCTTAAAACAAAACAAGAAGCCAATTTACACTTCACTCAGAATAAGCAAAAAAGAAGAAAATAAAAATCCCCACAGATGCAGCCTGCCATCCTTTCAACTTCTGAAGTGAAGTCTTATGGATAGACTGCTTCTCAAGAAAAGATCAGAGTAGATTAGTGGATTCACTGGGTTTTAGATGATAGAGGCCAGGCAGTGAGCTTGTCCTATTCTGGTATTAGATACCTGGCTTGAGATTGAACCAGAAGGTGATTGGTAATTATTCCTATGGAAGAACAAGGTCAGATATCAGTAAATCTCCAAGATGAACAAAGCCCTCTCTGTATTGTTCCTAATTGCTTCACAGATTGCTGATGACTTATGATCTGCTGTTCATCTTTATAATGTCAGAGATTAGAAAAGATCCCATGCCAGATAGAATGTAAATACTTTGACCCTCTGCCTCCAGAACACTTTCCCACTAAAGATCGTCTTATTGATCCTCTCAGTTATGAGTGATTTTTCTTAAGTTTTCCTTAAGTAAGACAGGGCTGGCCCTTTAAAATTAACAGCATGACCCTAATTGTTGCAGCTCACATGGAAAAATGTGAAAAAAACAAGGGCAACCAACCAAATATAAAACCTGAAATTGTGCAGAACAAGCTCAATTACAATTTTATTTATTTTTTTGTTGTTGAAGGAGGGAATTAGACACATTTAGAGGTTCCTCTATTCATATCATCTTTTTTTACCCATCATTTTTCCTCAAGAACATCACAAGCCTTTCTCTTCCTTAGAAAGCAGATAACATGAAGTTTCTTTTCTGTCTCAAATATCTTTCCCCCTTTGTTCCTGCTCTCTGTCTCTGTACTAGCTTCCCCCGACTACATTAACTCCCACCCTTGCTGTAATAAATATCATTTCTCATTTCACCCAACGGCAAAACACTACTGTTTTTACTATCTTACTTTTGATTAATACAACCCCATCAGCTATTTCCCTTGTTCCTCATGTATTTATTTATTTTTTCTTCCTCTCATCCTCCTTCAGTATTTGAACTATTAGCTAACATTTTTCCTCATTCTACCAATTCTCAGAAAACGTGTTATTTAAAAAATTCTCTGTCTCCAAAGATTCTACAATTTTTTTAAATCAGTGTTTGAGCTTCATCTCAAGATTAAACAACTCTCTAAACACTGATAAAATATTGGAGAATTGAATTTACAGCCAACTTATGACCTGAAGAATACCTGTGATGATGGAAAAGAACAAAACTATTTAAAGGAAGGTTTTAGTAATAAATACAGTGGGTCCCAGGGCCAGTTGGAGGCAAGATTACCAAGCATATGAAGTTTACCATTTCTCTGTATCTTCACCATTTCCTGCCCCAGTATCATGTGTTCTGATGCCGTATAATTATCATTTATTGAAGTTATCATACATTCTTTGTTTGTGTCATTTGCTTATATATCACCTCTCTGGCTCCGTCCTTGAAACTCTAGTCCCTTGAGTTGCCCTGGCATAGGCAAAGTGTTGGGAGATAACAATGTAGTTTAACAACTTTACTTTGAAGTGTCAGTGATGGATAGCCCAGCTTAAAAACCTAGGGATATTTTCACTTGAAAAGACAGAATATCATAACCTTTATCATTATCTAGTTGGCTTATTTAGATAGAATTTCAGGCTTAAGTTGTAACTATTGAGAAAAATATTAGTTAATAGAAGATAGAAAAGACTTTCTGTTCCTCCTGAACCCTACTTACTATCTGTCCATTGATAAGTAAGACAACAGCAACAAAATATTGAATGTCTATAGTCAGTGTAGTGCTACAAAAAGTTTACAACAGAAGTGAAAATAAATCTATGAAAGATACTGCCATTTGGGGGAAGACAAAAAAAGTAAGAATAAGAACAGAAGCAAGGTAGTTATGTAAGATACATTTATACTGGGCCCCAGGCACACGTTTTTAATTACTGCCATCCCTAGTTCTCAGATACTGATGGTCTGATTGACCATCACTCATTGCTCTACTCCAGCTTTCTCCTCCTTCAACAGCTCTGAACTGTTTTTCTTCTGAGTTCTGTAGTGAAGTGTTATGATGATGGCAAGATGGCTGTCCGAGTTTTGTTGTTGCTTCCTCTCATCCTTCCTTTTTCTCTTCCTCCCTTCCTTTCTCTGACTTTATGAAGGTAAATGTTAAAAAAAAAAAGAGGGGAGAGTAATGTCAGGGTTTGATTAAAAAGTCTGAACTACTTTGAAAGAAGATGATCAAAATTCTCCTGACAGGGATAGGGTGTGCTGTGCTAGTTTAATTGAGCTTGTTTAATATTGGTGAAAACTTGTTGTTTTGTTTTGTTTCTTTAATTGTGCCTCTGCCTTGTGCTTCTATTTTTCATTTTTCAAATGATAGAGGTGTAGGTATTAGGTTTTCCTTGTGTCCCCAGAGAAGAAAGAAGGCACACTGTATGTTCAGCGTTCTCTCCTGGATATTTTCCTATATATTGTGACCCTTTTATAAAGACCAGGCCAATATTGTTTGCAAGGTTTTCTGGTTCCTGAACTTGCTCAGTTTCTCTAGATTCTACTGCTAAAACAGAGCAAACACTCATTAATGCATCATAGTAGTATGCTTATTAGAAAACACAACTCTGAGAGTAAGAGACTTTTCTATGAAGTATAATAAATCATGGTTTGGTAATAAGTAGTAAGTGTTAGCCAGCTCCTGGAACAATGTTTTTTCCTCTTGTCAAGATTAAGACAATTAGGTGATCTATACAGATTTCCAAATTAAATATCTACTCATTATGCTGCTTTAAAACATTCTATTTGAAATAATAGTATGCTTGATCATTGAGCCTAGTATTTTAGTCTACAAAACTTCTTGGAAGAGCCAAATTTGCCTCTTTTATTTTTGTAATATGTAAATGACCCAGAAAGTTGGATTTAATTGATCATGTTCCCTCTCAAATATCTACCCTTTTGCTTATTATACCTAATTCTTTTTTACTTTTTCCCTCTCTCTTTAGCCTTTGGTTGCATCTGATTGTTTCACATGTGTTTGGTATAACCAAGAAATTAAAAATGAAATACCTTTAGCTTATGGTTCTGTGAACATTTTTGCCGTCCTTTTTCTTTATAGAGTAATGTCTCACATTGCTTTTAATGCCTCAACATAGTTGAAAATCAGCTACAGAAATATACACGCTGCCAAATCTAGACTATCAGCCCACTGGGGACTTCATTAGTAGATATCTTCTTCAGTTCAAAGATGGCACTTGAGAGTTTTAAGACTCTCTAGTTTACTAATTAGCTTACCTCCAAGGACCATGTTTAACATAGCTCAAACCTTTTTAACTTTTATTGATATGGGCATTGGCACATAACTGTTTTCAGTTTAATGTATCCAAATCCCTAGTCACATTGAAGAACAAGTTCTTCAGAAATCCTGTTTAATGATTTCCTTTGTCATATTTATGTATATTTATTTATGAGTAAATAATTTATTTTGTTTTACCTTTTATCCAACTAAGCATATTCTCTTTGCTGCTATTCTCTTAAGCCTTCAGGTTATAGTAGCCACATAAAAGTAAATTCACTATGAATTAGTAAATTCTGAACTTAATCCCACCTAGTGGGATTCTAATTGCAATAGAAACCTTTGACATGAGTCTGTATCCATCAGATGGTATTCTAGGGATTAGAGAACTCTCCTGGTAGGTAAACATGGGATTAGCTTTATAAACTCTATTGCCCTATTCTGTTTTCTGTACACTACTACTATATAAAGGGTTTCATTGAAAGTAGTTTTTTGTAAAGTTATTGCCAAAGTTTTATCTTGAGTCAAGAAGTAATTGATGTTTATTTATTTTCTGACCTTCAGTTTATGCTGTAATATCACACAGATATATTTCAGAGCTATCTGCTTCTTTCCATCTCCACTGTCACTACCTAAGTCCTACTCCCATTATGTCAGAGGTGCAGTAGCCTCATGACCAATCCCTGTAATCCGTACCTACTACTTCCAGTGCCAGACTGAACTTTTTTATGAAATAAGTTTGGCCAGGTCCTTCCCTTGCTCAAAACTCTTCAATGGTTTCCTATTGCATTTAGCAAAAAAGAGCCAAACCCTTGATATATTTTACCAAGCCCTGCATGACCTGGCTCAAACCAGTTTTTCCAGCTTCTTCTCTCTTATTCTCTATCACTGATGAAGCTCCTGCCTCACCACCTACATTTCAATCCCTTGAAAATGTCAAGATTTTTCCTACATTGCAGACTTTCTCCACACACTGCTTTCTCTGCTTGAAGGGAGCATCCACCTAATAAATCCCTATATTCTTGCATAACTCTAATTGTTTCTTTCTTCAATCTAAATTAGATTGTCTCTTATCTATCATAGACCTTTACTTTTTCATCATAGACCTTATAAAAATATTTAGTCGTATATTTATTTGTGTAACTTAGTCTAAAGTTTGTTTTCCCTATAAGAATGCAAACTCCATGAGGTCAGAGGCCATCATCTCTTTTATTTTTAATCTTTTAATCTGCATTTTAATACTTAGAAACACTGACTGTCACATAATAAGTCATAAATACCTGTTTGATGTTTGAATAAATGGATAAAATGTTGTATTAGATTTTTCAAGTTATCCTCCATTTTTTTTCAGTCATCAACAATCTAGTCTCTAATGGTAAGATTAACTTTCCCTTAGAAACAAAATCTCTTGGTTATTTTATTTTATGTTTTATTTTTAACTGATCATCTATGGAAGGAAAGAGTGTACGTGGGGAATTATATGGATGATATCATATGGTTGGCTGAGAAAACTGAATTTAACCAGTATATCATGTGGGCAATATTTTTGTCATATACTATATATATGATTTTAAAAAAAAGAATCTAATCCTCAGCTAGAAGGGATGTTCATATCATCTGGTTGCTTCTATCTCTAGAGAATTCCAGGCCATCTAGATAAGGTATTCATTGTGCTCTTGAACTCTTTCCATGAAGAAAAGAAAAATGGTTTACTCCTACAATTGTTTGTCTGCATTTTTTCCTTATAATATTTTTATTATGACACTAACTATTTCGGGGCGCCTGGGTGGCTCAGTCATTTGGGCATCTGACTTTGTCTCAGGTCATGATTTCACTGTTGGGGGGTTCGGGCCCAGCATCAGGCTCTGTGCTGACAGCTTAGAGCCTGGAGCCTGCTTTGGATTCTGTGTCTCCCTCTCTTTCTGCCCCTCCCCTGCTCATGTTTCTCTCTCTCTCTCTCTCTCTCTCTCTCTCTCTCTCTCTCTCTCTCTCTCTCTCCCTATCTCTCTCTCAGAAATAAATAAACATAAAAAATTTTTAAAAGAAATGAATCTAAGTATTTCTATTTAGTAGAGCTATGTTGGAGCTAATGACAACCCTCTGAATTCATCTCTGAGTTATGATTATAGAGTCATGGGATTAATTTCATTTTAGGTCTCCTTAGATGACTCTTAAAATAATTCCCTAAAGTGGAATTCTAAAAAGGGTGTATAAATGGTACAAGTTGCAATAAGTTGCTTTGAGAGAAAAAAATCATTATTTAAACATGCATACTTAAATGTTTCTTAGAAAACACTGGCTTCAGGTTTTGTTCCCATGGAATTCCTCTACAGTTAATGAGATAAAAATATGCTAGGAAAAAGAAGATATTCTTGGTGATTAAAAAAAAGCTTTCAGAGTTTTTAGGTCCTGTGGTATTGATCAAATTTCTTCCAAATCATGATGTCATAAGGATATGATTGGTTACACTTTCTTATTGAAGATTTTAACTGTATGATGTTGCCAGGCAGCTTCCTTTTTCACATAGATTAGTTTGATTCTACCAATCCCATTCCAAGAAAATCACCTATTGCGTTTGGTACCATTTACTTGCCTTATGGATTGCATTTGTGGTTGATAGTCTATTAAATTACTGTGCAGATTGGATTCAGGCCAGTGGTTAAAATATTTCTATTAGACTCCAACAGCATACGTGTATTTCTTACAAATTCACATCACTCTCTTATCGTTTGCAGTGTTTCATTCTGTCTACGGAGGTTGAATTGTGTGCACACTCAATTTCACAGGTGAACACCAGCCAGCAGTTTTTCTGGGTTGAGTGTTTGGGAAAAGAGAGCAGTACCCAGAGTCAGCGTAAAGGCTTGTGTGTCACCAGCATCTGTCAAAATAACCTTATGTTTCCCTTATGAGTTATCAAAAGAGAAATTCCCTCCTATCTTAATGTATAAGACCACAAAATACACTTATTTACAATTCATTGTTGAGACTTTTTATGTGTTTACTTAATCTGTGCCGTACATTGACCTCTTTCAAAAGACAACATGTGCTATGTTCTCTCTTATTTAGACCAAATATATCTCTCTGTGTTCCACAATAAATGGAGATCCATGTTATTGTTCTGTGTATCAAAACACAATTATGGGTTCCAGGATCAATTTTATTTAGAAGTTACATATCCAGTCTCATTGTTTCCTTTTATTTAAGAGAAAAAAATTTTTAATGTTTATTTATTTTTGAGAGAGAGACAGAGTGCAAGTGGGGGAGGGGCAGAGAGCAAGGGAGACATAGAATCTGAAGCAGGAACCAAGCTATGAGCTGTCAGCATGGAGCCCGATGTAGGGCTTGAACTCATGAACTGTGAGACCACGACCTGAGCTGAAGTTGGACACTTAATCAACAGCCACCCAGGCGCCCCTGTTTCCTTTTATTTCTGATTGTCTAAAAACCATAGATTTCTATTGTGGGAGATGTATGATAGGGACAGTAAGGTGATCACTTCCTCTGTTATTTATTTATTTATTTATTTATTTATTTATTTATTTATTTAATGTATAATAGACATACAATACTATTCACTTCAGGTGACTAACATAGTGATTCAACAACCGAGTCACAATTATGGTACATTATGCTATGCTCACCACAAGTGTAGATCCATCATCATATATAGTATCATTGACTATATTCTCTAGACCGTACCTTTTATTCCTGTGATTTGTTCATTCCATAACAGGAAGTCTGTATCCCCACTCCCTTTCACCCATTTTGCCCATCACTGACCCCCTCTTCTCAAACAATATTTGACCTTGGGATTCCTCTTTCTCTGATACTGAACTGACTCTCTTTGATTTGATTCCTAGGGGGTTATAGAGATATGATCACCAAGTTTGCCCAAAATTTCTGGATTAGCACTATAAATCATTAAACTGTTGTCATTAAACCTCAAAGAGGCCATGAATTTAGTGGGACCTGATACTCAGAGTGAATGACATCTCACAGGCCTCTCCTTCATTTGGCTTGTCTTGTTCTCATCTTGGCATTTTAGCCTTATCTGAAGGTTATCAGGCAATCCTTGATTAGCCTAGAAATACCTTGCAGTTTCCCAAGGTCTGAAAGTAACAGCAATTTATTGTACCCATATTCCTTTATTATTTCAATGTTATTCAATGTTATTTCAATGTTATTCTAATATCATTTCTATTTTCAACATGTGATAAGATCAAATCTGTGGATTCAAAATGAAGAAAGACCCTCAGGTTTTCAGGGTGCAGCAATATGAGAACTAATACTTTGACTCTTTCATGCAACTGTCTTCTAAACTCTTCGACATACACACCACCCTTAATGCCTACAGTATCCTGGGAAAATAGATATTCTCATTACTTAGACTCAAGTGACTTGCCAAAGCTTCAGAGTTTTAAACAAGTGTCAGAGGGGGATTCCAACTCAGATGTGTCAGTCTATAACATCATTCTCTTTTGAACTCCCTACACTACCTAGTTAAGAAGAGCATACTATTTTGCGGTGAGACCACAGAGATTCAGACTGAGAATATCCAAGAAGGTTTATTAAAGGAAGTAACATTCAAGTCCAACCTTCTGGATGGACTTCCTTCCACTTTTGTGGAAGTAGATTTTAAACTTTTTAAACAATGATTCAGGAGACTTATTTTGTCAGTTTGAGTCAACTACAAAAGTCTGTAATTTTTCTTTCATGGAGTGTTTGAAATTTATTTTCCTATATCCTGGGCAGGGGGCTGGGGGAAAAATTCCCTGTTACTTCATAGACTTTATTTTTTAAAGCAGGTTTTATTTAATCTACTTTATAGTTCTAATTAAATACATCATTCTTCCATTTGCAACTCCAAAAAATGTTTAATTTTTTTTTATCTGGAATGAAACCTCATTTATATTCATCCTAGATCAAATTTAATCCATATTCAAATTCATTGTATTTGCCCTGAAACTTTCCAGTATTCACTAGTCTTTTTCCTTTTCTTTTTCCTTTTTTTTTTGTTTTCATCTTTTAATTTTTTTAATTTCATTATCTATTTTTTAAAAATTTACATCCAAATTAATTAGCATATAGTGCAACAATGATTTCAGGGGTAGATTCCTTAGTGCCTCTTGCCCATTTAGCCCATCTACCCTTCCACAACCCCTCCAGTAACCCTCAGTTTGTTCTCTATATTTATGAGTCTCTTCTGTTTTGTCCCCCTCCATGTTTTTTATATTATTTTTGTTTCCCTTCCCTTATGTTTATCTGTTTTGTCTCTTAAAGTCCTCATATAAGTGAAGTCATATGATATTTGTCTTTGTCTGACTGACTAATTTCACTTAACATAATACCCTCCAGTTCCATCCATGTAGTTGCAAATGGCAAGATTTCATTCTTTTTTATTGCCAAGTAATACTGCATTGTGTATGTATGTGTGTGTGTGTATATATATATATATATATGTATATATATATATATATATATATATATATATATATATATACCACATCTTCTTTATCTATTCATCCATCGATGGACATTTGGGTTCTTTCTATACTTTGGCTATTGTTGATAGTGCTGCTATAAACATGGAGGTGCATGTGTCCCTTTGAAACAGCACACTTGTATCCTGTGGATAAATGCCTAGTAGTGCAATTGCTGGGTCGTAGGGCAGTTCTATTTTTAGTTTTTTGAGGAACCTCCATACTGTTTCCCAGAGTGGCTGCACCAGCTTGCATTCCCACCAACAATGCAAAAGAGATCCTCTTTCTCCACATCCTCCTCCAGCTCCTTAAGGCATAAGGTTAGGTTGTGTATCTGAGATCTTTCTTCCTTCTTAGGTAGGCCTGGATTGCTATATACTTTCCTCTTATGACTGCCTTTGCTGCGTCCCAGAGGTTTGGGGTTGTGGTATTATCATTTTCATTGACTTCCATATGCTTTTTAATTTCCTCTTTAACTGCTTGGTTAGCCCATTCATTCTTTAGTAGGATGTTCTTCAGTCTCCAAGTATTTGTTACCTCTCCAAATTTTTTCTTGTGATTGATTTCGAGTTTCATACCTCGAATATATGCATGGTATGGTCTTGATATTTTTGTACTTACTTAGGGCTGATTTGTGTCCTAGTATATGGTCTGATCTGGAGAATGTTCCATGTGCACTGGAGAAGTATGTATATTCTGCTGCTTTAGGATGAAATGTTCTGAAGATATCTGTTAAGTACATCTGGTCCAGTGTGTCCTTCAAAGCCATTGTTTCCTTGTTGATTTTTTGATTAGATTATCTGTTCATTGCTGTGAGTGGGGTGTTGAAGTCTCCTACTAATATGGTATTACTCTCAATGAGTTTCTTTATGTTTGTGATTAATTGATTTATATATTTGGGTTCTCCCATATTTGGCACATAAATATTTACAATTGTTAGGTCTTCTTGGTGGATAGACCCCTTGATTATGATATAATGTCCTTATGCATGTCTTGATACAGTCTTTATTTTAAAGTCTGGCTTTATAAGTATGGCTACTCCGGCTTTCTTTTGTTGACCATTAGCATGATAGATGGTTCTCCATTCCCTTATTTTTAATCTGAAGGTGTCTTTAGGTCTAAGGTGGGTCTCTTGTAAACAGCATATAGATGGATCTTGTTTTCTTATCCATTCTGTTACCCTATGTCTTTTGATTGGAACATTGAGTCCTTCGACATTTAGAGTGAGTACTGAAAGATATGAATTTATTGCCATTATGATGCTTGTACAGTTGGAGTTTCTGGTGGTGTTCTCTGGTTCTTTTTAATCTTTTGTTGCTTTGGATATATATATATATATGTATATATATATATATATATATTCATCTTTTCTCCCCTCAGAAAGTCCCCCTTAAAATTTCTTGCAGGGCTGGTTTAGTGGTCACAAACTCCTTTAATTTTTGTTTGTCTGGCAAACTTTTTATCTCTCCTTCTATTTTGAATGACAGCCTTGCTGGATAAAGAATTCTTGGCTGCATATTTTTCTGATTCAGCACATTGAATATATCCTGCCACTACTTTCTGGCCTACCAAGTTTCTGTGGATAGGTCTGCTGCAACCCTGATCTGTCTACCCTTGTAGGTTAAGGACTTTTTTTTCCTTGCTGCTTTCATGATTCCCTCCTTGCCTGAGTATTTTATGAATTTGACTATGATATGCCTTGTTGATGGTCAGTTTTTGTTGAATCTAATGGGGTCCTCTGTGCTTCCTGGATTTTGATGTCTGTGTCTTTCCCCAGGTTAGGAAAGTTTTCTGCTATGATTTGCTCACATAATCCCTCTTCCCCTATTTGTCTCTCTTCCTTTTCTAGGACCCCTATGATTCTGATGTTGTTCCTTTTTAATGAGTCACTGATTTCTCTAATTCTTAAATTGTGCTCTTTTGCCTTAATCTCCCTCTTTTTTTTCTGCTTCATTATTCTCCATAAGTTTGTCCTCTGTATTGCTGATTCTCTGTTCTGCCTCATTCATCTTTGTCGCCGCGGCATCCATCCATGATTGCAGCTCAGTTATAGCATTTTTTATTTCATCCTGGCTAGTTTTTACTTCTTTTATCTTCACAGGAAGGGATTCTAATCTGTTTTCAACTCCAGCTAGTATTCTTATTATCGTGATTCTAAATTCTGGTTCAGATATCTTGCTTGTATCTGTGTTGGTTAAATCCCTGGCTGTCATTTCTTCATGCTCTTTCTTTTGGGGTTAGTCCCTTGGTTTCATCATTTTGAATGGAGAAAATGAATTAACGAGGTAGAAAAATTAAAATTAAAAAATTAAAATTAAAAAAAATATTAAAATTAAAAATTAAAAGCACACACACAGAAAAAATTGAATAAATGATGCTAGATCCTAGGTGTGTTTTGGTCTGGGTGTTGAAAGTGGTGTGATAGATTAGCAAAAAAAGGGGGAAAAAGTAAAAAAAAAAAAAAGGAAATCATTTGAGAATTTGAAAAAATGAGTACACTGAAGTAGGCTAAAATGAAATGATGGGAGTAAAATAGAATTTGAAAAAAATTACAAAAAAGTAAAGAATACAGTAGAAAAAAATTAAAGAAAAAATTTTTTAATAAAAATTAACAATAAAAATGAATTTTTTCTCTTTCTGTATTCAAGAAAAAGAAGTGAAAAAGAGAAAAAAAAAGAAAAGAAAATTGAATAGATGGACCTGCTAACAGATTGGAATAGGACTGAAATTACTTCGTTTTCTCCTAGAAGTCAGACTATGAAGCGCTTTATAGTCCATAAAGTAAGCAGGCGGTGAGTCTTGGGTTCTTGAAGAGTGAGGTTGGCCCAGTTGGGCAGGGCTTAGTGTAAAGGCTCCATTCTCCACTAGATGGCGCTGCTAGCCTACTGGGGTGCAGTGTTATGGCGCTCATAAGTGCGTATGTGTATGCGCATGCGCGGGAGCGGTGAAAATGGTGTCACCCAGCTACCCAGTCCCTAGTATCAGACATCTGTTCTCCTCGATCAGCAATTGTGCACCTGTCCTCTGTCTTCAGCTTTCATCAACTCCCTGCTTCTTCACTGTCTGTGACCAGGCCCCAGGCAGTACCTCTCTCCCGAGTTTTGTCTCAGATGCGGCTGTTTTCCCCGGCCCCTTACTTCTGAAGGACTGTGGCTTGGACCTATTCTGCCCCTCTGCAGGAGGGTCTCAGCAAGTAATGGCCAAATGCCGGCTTCACCCAGGAACACTTGCTGGACCCTGCTGCTTCTAGTGCCCCAACACCGAGGCCAGGTGCTAGCCCGCCCTAGAAAAAGTTCGCAAGATAGCGTAGCAGCAGCATTTCAGTTATTACGGAAAATCACACACATCTGGCCCCAGGCTTCACCCTTAACGACCTTGTTCCAGCACCAGTGAATGTGGCCTTTCTCTGGGGTCTGCTGGGACCAGGTGGCCTCAACAGTCTCTACCAAATGTCTTTCCAGCAGTGGAACCACTTTTTCCTGTGTGGCCCAAGAACCTCCCAGACTCCACTCTGTTCCTGGGGATTCACCCTTCCCACAAGAGCACTGCCAGGTATTGAGCTGGGGAGTTGCAGATTCTGCACTCCCCTTATTTACAGTCTTAATGGAATTTAAACCATCTCCTTTCTCCTTTCTCCCTTTTTAGTTTAGTCCCTGTGACTGTTTCCAATTTTCCACTTTCTCTCCAGCTGCTTTTGGGGAGGGGTGTTTTTCCCATATTCTCCCCCCGCCCCCAGTCTCCGTCCTCTGCCGCCTGCAAAAGCAGCTCCCTGCCCACCACAGCTTCTCTCTCCCTAAGTTCACCTCTCCGCACCCAGTACCTGCTGAATTCTGTGGTTCAGGTTGTGCAGATTGTTGTGATAATCCTCCAATCAGTTTTCTAGGTGTGCAGGATGGTTTAGTGTTTTTCTGGGTGTATTTCATGGATGCAAGACACACAAAAAACTTCCATGCTGTTCCACCATTTTGGCTCCTCTAGTCTTTTACTTTTTAATGTGTTTGTCTAAAAATCTAACTTAGGCAATGCCTGTTCGGCAGTCACTCTCATCCCAGTTTTTTGGTGTAAAAGTACAAAGTTGGCTATGAAATGAGCACACAAAATTAAAAATAGTAGAGATGAATATTCTGTCACTACATGTTTTATTGATATCATGTTAGTCATGACTTTGGGCTTTTTTGTACAATTTCTTTTTTGAGAGAAAGTGTGAGCAGGGGAGAGGGACAGAGAGAGAGGAGAGAGAGAATCTCAAGCAGTCTCCACGTCCAGCTCAGAGCCCGATGTGGGGCTGCATACCACCACTGTGAGATCGTGACTAGAGAGGAAATCAAGAGGCTGATGCTCAACCGACTGAGCCACCCAGGAACCCTATATTGTCTAACTTTTGAAAATATGCTCTATCAGAAGAAGGGCACTATGTTTAGAAATGAATTATTTCCCCAGTTTATTGAATCTGTTTTTAAAACATTGAGAAGTGAACTTTCTTTAGCACAGCCTTCAGCCTTTCTTTAATCAACTACAGGCATGTGGATGATGAATATCCAATAACTGTCCACTTAGAAGTGACAGAGAGTTGAATACACATTGTAGGCCTTGGCAAAAAAAAATGAGACTCATCCATTTAGATTTTCCAATGAAGACATATTAAAAAAAAAAGAAGAAAAAACCCTATACTGAAAAAACATTACAGTTCCAAATATTTGACAAAATTTCAGTGATACACTTTGGTTTATTTTATTCATGGATTCGGTAATATTTACTAATGTATATATTTAGTTCAGCTTCAGACCCTGAACTAAGGTGATGGAAAATATAAAAAGTTCTTCCAGATTCTTTCTACTTTTCTTACAACAAACTAAGAAGTTATATGCAGTCACTTAAAGCAAGTGAAATCATATCCCTACAGATGTGTAGGAATATCCTATATTAAATTTATTTCTGATTTTATTCATATTTCTACAAAGTTTTCCTTTCCTATGGTCATCTTGAGTTCAAATGGAGACCTTAGTAGATTTAGAAAGCTACTAAGAAGAGAGTCAGAGGCCTTTGAAAGAACATTAAGTGCATCAAAGTAAGTGTGCGTATTTGTGAAATGTCGCTTTCTTTTGAAGCTATGAAGTCTAATAGTAGAAAGCATAGAAGTGAATTAAGATTAAAACATTTCAGGGGTGCCTGGGTGGCTCAGTTGGTTAAGTGTCTGACTTTGGCTCAGCTCATGATCTCACAATTTGTGGGTTAGAGTCTTGCATCAGGCTCTTAGCTGCCAGTGCTGAGTCTGCCTCAGATCCTCTATTCTCCTCTTTCTCTGCCCACCCCCTCGAAAACAAACATTTTTAAAAAATTCATGGCACCATTTGATCAGATGACAGAGCAGACTGAGATGGGATAAATACATTTATGAAGCATAAGGAAGACAGGATAGAATTTAATATGGCTATATTAATGCTATCTGTAAATATTACCTATTTTGACAATGTATGATAATGATGAAAATAACAATAGTAGCAGGTAGTATTTGTTAGGTTTTTATTTTATACCATAATTCTAAGTGCTTTACATATATTCAACTAATTCTTATACTACCATCAGTGCCATAATATGAATGGAGGTGCAAACATAGGCACAAATCAATGAAGTACTCTCCAAATATCACCTTGTAAGGCTGCTGAGGCTAAATCCACTCAGTCTTTGAAGGAGAAGAGTGTAGTACAGTGTTTTCACACAACTGACAAATCCTCAGAGAGCAAAAGAACTATTTACCATTACTGTGGAAAGACCAACATGCTTTTAATACCAATAATTCTGTAAGACCCAAGTATTTATATTAGAATAATACATAGCTTCACATAGCTTCCATACTAAGGGACTGAAGAAAGGTGATATTAAGTTTATTATTTCCCTTAAGATTTTGACTTAATGAGGTGCCATTTTTCTTTCACCTTGAGTTGTGTTGATCATAAATGTCTTTTGCTCCATGAGAACCCACCACAAAATTTTCTTCTAGAGCACCAAAGCATATCATTACATCTTAGGCTTGATGTATGCAGTGTGTAGAATAAAGAAAACAGCATTGAGATTTCTGTGACCTGATTTCTAACCTTGGCTCTTCTGTTATGATCACGTGCAAGTCACTTGGCCTCCCCTGGGCCTTAGTTTAGTCATCTGTAAAATGAAGGGGTTGATTAGAGATCTCTACAGCCCATTTCCAGCTCTAAAACATGATTCCTCTTCCTATGCAAAAGGGAAGCCAGTGAACAGTCAAAAAATACTTATCTTCCATAACTTTCCACTGATTTAAATAAGATTATAATTGCTTTGAAAGTGCCAGAAAAACCAGTAATATTTTATTTGTAATGTTTCAGTTCAGTAAGCTTTTTTTGTGAGTGAACCAGGTTAACATCTTTATTTTTAATTTATGGATTCACCTATTAAATGCTTTGAATATGAAAGCATTACTCTAGTTGATTAACAGGAACCCACTAAAAACACTGATTTAATCATTCATTTATTCGGTAGATAAGGCACAACAATAGGTGCAAAGTGATAAGATGAATCAGGCATTTATAAATGAATAATAATTGCTAATTATCAGGCACCATTGACATGGAAGTTATTTTGCATGCATTGCATCACTGATTCTTAGCAGCATCTCTGCACAACACATATGGGCTTTAGCAAACACATAGGTAAACTGAGATTATAGAATTTTTAAGTAGCAAAATTGAGAATGGAACCTACGTCTGTCTCTAAATCATGTGCTCTGCTTATTATAACATGTTACCTCTCCTTAATATCTGAAGATTACTCCCCCACCCTCCCCGCACCCCCCCGCTTTATCATCAAGGCTCCTGAGAAACCATGGAAGAATTCAGCCTGGTTATTGTAATGTACAATTACAGCTTTTCATGATACCATTTAAAAACAAGCTTATCAAAACAGCTAAATAAAGGTTACGATGTGAGGAGATCATTTTAGGTTGAAGGAGAGATTAGTCCAAGAGAGTTTGTCATTCATTTCTAGACAGCTGGCATCATGAATTCCACCCACTTGCCTCTGTGTGAGTCCATCTGTGTCTGTTGAGAGAACTGTTTTAAATCTCCCATTTTCCAGGTCAACCGTTATATCACAATCCAAAGGAAATTGTCTGGCTCCATAATGTGGCTTAGCAGAAAGCAATATGTAATATTCTGTGAGCCACATATGGTTTGAGGGTTGTAGGATGAATATCACTATGAGATTCTGGATCCAATGATATTGAAAAAAATCTGTTTTTCTCAATTCCGTGTGTTTTCAAAGATTGGAACAAGAATGTTTGGTTTCCAACCTGACTATATAAAAGTGATTGCCTGATGTTCTCCAATTCAACCAAATCATGCAACAAAATTGAAAAGCCCACAAATAAAACAATTTCAAAAATTGCACCTATGGAGAAATTCATACCTAAAGGAAAAGATTGAATTCCCATTACTTAAATTAGCTCTTAATGTAGCTTTAATACACATCTTTTCTGGTGATATCATTGAGTAGTGTGCTTCAATACACATCAGAAACAAAGCACCCCTTTCTTATTATTCCCATTACATAATTTCCATAACAATAATGAAATTGAATGCAGTCCTCAGCTTTTCTTTTCTTTTCTTTTCTTTTCTTTTCTTTTCTTTTTTCTTCTATTGGGAAAGCACATGGCTTGCATAAGGGAAATACTATTGTAACTTAGTTTCAGAAAGAAAGCAATCATTTTGTTTGGAATTGTTGTAAATCTATGCTAGTTATATATGATATTCAGAATTTTGGTCAAATGGAATAAATCACTCATCTGATAGGCTTCTACAAGAAGGGAACTACTTGCATGGAAGACCCAGGGATTAGAGCAGAGTATCAGTCTAGCAATGTGAGCACTATTCCCTTTTCAGGAAGCAATAGACATTCAGAGAAGTGCTGAAAGCTGAGGCTGCCCAGATACATTTTTTTTTTCCTCAGCTACATTTTTGATAGAGTCTTGGAAAAAAACTCATTTCCTCTGTTGACCTTCTGACTTTCTATTTAAGAAATAGTTCTGAATTCTGACTCCTAATTAAACTAGTAATGCTGTCAATAAAAAATATATATGTATTATATATATACATATATATGTATATATGTATATATATGTATATATATACAAAATATATATATGTATATATATATAAAATATATATGTAATATACAGCTTCCTGGTAAATTTGCTACCAAAAAAAAAATGCTTTGAAAGCAGTATGTGTCACCAGCTAGAAAAACATACAAGTAGCCTTAT
This sequence comes from Prionailurus bengalensis, assembly GCF_016509475.1. Lineage (NCBI taxonomy): Eukaryota > Metazoa > Chordata > Mammalia > Carnivora > Felidae > Prionailurus > Prionailurus bengalensis. The sequence continues at coordinate 108,091,379 of NC_057349.1, forward strand.
GAACAGTTATCAGTGTTTTCTCTGTTAGTCCTTTCGAGAGTAATTTTGCATGCCTCCTGCACTTCTTCACATTGTTGGCCTAAGAGAATAAAATGCATGTCATCATGTTCACTTAGAGATTAATCACATAAAATTGAACAGATTGCTGAGTGGGTCAGGGTATGATGCATTTCTTTCAGACCTATTGCTTTGTTTCCTTCAGATCCTTTATATTTGAGCAAATTGCTATTCTGTGAAGTGGATTTACGGAATTAAGATGATCAAGGCTGCATAATTTGACTAAGGACAGATTTAGAAAATTATATTTTCTCCTAGCTGAAATCTGGATTATTGCTCAAAGCCATGACATTCTCATTATGTAATTAGGATGCTTGGCCAATTCTTATCTTAGTGCTGGTATTCCAATTTCAAGCTTGAACCACCTTTTAAACTACCCCCCTCTTAGTCATTTTAAATCCTTTGTATTCAAAATATAACCCCAAATCTTATTTCACAAGAAAAATAGAGATATCCAATGAGAGGATCCTCATCTATATGGCTCCCCACATCCTAAAGTCAGTTTCACTTGGTCCCCAGAATGCAATGTACTTCTGATCAGATCTATTTTCCATCTCCCCCTAGGACTCTGCTCTGGCAGCTACCCCTTTTCTGTCTTGGACGTTCTTTTTTTGGTCTTGTTCTCACTCTACTTTTTCCTTTGACATGCTCAGATAATTCATATAGTCACAGGTTCCAAAACCACACCTAGAAATAAAACAAAAGGCAAATAAACCAAAGTGAAGTTCTTTAACTCTAGGTCCCTCTCTAGTTATGCCTTCTTTCTCTTCTCTTTTTCCAAACCAAAAAGTTTGAATGAATGGTCTGAACTCACTGTCCTCTTTTTTTCTGTGCTTATTACTTCATTAGTGTATAATGCAGCAATGTGCACAGATCTTAAATATAGCCTAATAGATTTGTCCAATCTGCATGCCCAAGTAACCACTACTCCAAGATGTAGAACATTTCCATCACCTCTAAAAGTTTCCTCTTCCCCTTTTTCAGTAAATCCCTGCCCTTCACTTCCCTACAATCACTTCCCTGATTCTTTTAACTGTAGATTATATATTTCTTGTATTTTTCCCTTCAACTTTTCAAACAACTTCAAATATAGAAATTAGCATAGTACAGAAACTTTTTTTAAAAATTATTTAAAATTAAATTGTCAACCTATTGCCTCATCAAGTCTGAATATTTTAGTATGTTTTTTTTTCCTCCAGGGAAAACATTTTCATGCAGGACCACAATGCAGCCATCAGAGCTAGGAAATTAGTATTAAAGCATCACTAACATCTAACTCCCAGGATCCATTCAAGTTTCACCCATAAATGCCATTATAGCAAAAGGATCCAGTTCAAGATCACACACATTTAGTTGTATGTCTCTGTCGTCTCCTTTAATCTAGAACAACTCCTCAGTCTTTCCTTGACTTTCATTACTTTGACATCTTTATAAAATGCAGGCCAGTAGTTTTATAAAATATCTCCCAATTTGGTTTGTCTGGCATTTCCTCATGAGTCAGTTCAGGCCAGGTATGTTAGGACTATCACAGGAGGGATTTTGTGTTCTCATTGTATCCTGTCAGTGGCTCATGACTTTAATTTGTCCCATTATTGATGATGTTCACATTGATCACTTGATTAAGGTGCTAACTTCCAGGCTTCTCTGCTGTAAATTACTCTTGTTCCCTTTGTAATTAGTTAATATCTTGTGAGGAGGTAATTTGAGCCTATGTAAATATCTCATGCCTCATCAAAGTTTCAAATTATGCATTTCTTTATTTACATTTGTACAGACTCTGTATTTTAATTTTATTCAATGGATTAAAATCTTTTCCCATAATTATTTATTTTAATGTTTGTATTGGCAAAGATTTGGCCAGCGACAGTTCCTTCAAGCCGGCTTCTTTATTTTTTGACATGTCTTCATAATTTTTTGATGCTTAATTCCTGGCATAACAGAAGATCCAGACTCCCCTTTTACTGCCCTAGGCCTGGAATCAAATATTTCTCCAAGGAGCCTTGATTACTTTTAGAGGAAAATACAGCAGTAAGCAAAATCTGCTTATTCTTATGGCTAATAGTGTATCACTGCTTCCAGTTTCCCTCAGTGGACAGACTGGGGAATATATACAAGTGTATACACACAGACACACACAGGCACACACGCATTCATTTGTATCTGTTTGCATTTTGTTTATATGTGAAAAATTCGGAGTTCACACTGAAACTTCCAATTCCAATCCAATACCATATGGTTCATGTTAGTTTACTCTATTTCCTATTTGTTACCCCTTTCTCTGATAGTAAGAAATAGATCCTCACTATCCTTGAAATTTTTTACTTATCTGATGAACTCTCCTGTATGTAAGCAACATCATTCATGGCATGCCCTTTCCCTTCACCTGGAAGTCTTCCTTAATGCCACACTCACTCCGACAACCTGTGCCACACTGCCACTACCATGCCGTGAGACCCCAATCAAGGCCTCCTCACCCCGAACTGCATGGTCCTCCTTCTCACGCCACTGTTGATCCAGTGTTCTGTACTGGCAGCTCCCACCCCTTACACGTGGATGCTCTCTTTACTTTGCCTATGCTCTGATGCCTACTCCAGGCCTCTGTACTGGGTGGAAGAGTGTTTCACTTTGCCTGGCACCAAAAACCCATGATGGGCCATCATCCATAACCTTGTCAACACGGATGTCCTTTCACCCGTACTTGGCCTTTGACACTTGTACCTCACACCCTACGCTGCGGCTGCCTTCCCATCACTCTCCTCACCCCACATGTGCTCAAACATGCTGCATATTGCCACTGCAATCTATCTTCACCCAGGCCTTAGTCTACTGCCTTTCTGGCTTGGCTCCCACACAAGGCTTTGGTTGAATTCTTCAGGAAAGGAAGGTAATATAAAGGAAGTATTATGAGCTTAATTGTTGTTTCCCTGTAGCTGCCACTTCATAGTTTGAATCTCTAACCTCCAATGTAACTGTATGTGGAGATTAAACCTTTAAAGAAGTAATTAAGGTTAATGAGGTCATAAGGATGGGGCCCTAATCCAATTAAAAATCGTGTCCTTATAAAAGGAAGAGACAATAGGGATGTCTATTCACAAAGAAAAGGTTATCTGAGAACCTAGCAAGAAGGTAGCCATCTAGAAGCCAAACAGAGAGGCCTCAGGAGAAGCCAAACCTGCCAACACTTTACTCTTGAACTTCTAGCCTCTCAGAACTGTGAGAAATAGACTTCTGTTGTTTAAGCCACTCAATATGTGGTGTTTCAGTATGTGAGTCCTAGAAGACTAATACAAGAATAGAAACATAAGAGGAAAAGGGAAAAGAAAGTACTTCCGCTATATTTTACTTTAGGCCATAAGCTGCTTCAGTCCTGCAACTGGGTTGCTCAGTCAGTTAAGTGACTGACTCTTAGTTTTGGCTCAGGTCATAATCTCGTGGTTTGTGGGACTGAGCCCCACGTCGGGCTCTGTGCTGACAGCAAGGTGCCTGCTTGGGATTCTCTCTCACCCTCTGTTACTCCCCTGCTAGCCCTCTTTCCCTCTCTTTCTCTCAAAATAAATACATAAACTTAAAAAAAAAAACCCAAACCTTCAGTTCTTATGATAGTTCTGGGCCTACTTTTCCCAAGGTCATTAGGTGTTTTCAAATCTAAATGAATAATTTTAATGGACATCACTCTAATACTTAACACTGTCAACTGCTCCCTCTTTCTTTTTAAGAAATTTACCTATCCATATCTATTTATTTTCCTTTTTTTTTTTTTTCTTCAACGTTTATTTATTTTGGGGACAGAGAGAGACAGAGCATGAATGGGGGAGGGGCAGAGAGAGAGGGAGACACAGAATCGGAAACAGGCTCCAGGCTCTGAGCCATCAGCCCAGAGCCTGATGCGGGGCTCGAACTCCCGGACTGCGAGATCGTGACCTGGCTGAAGTCGGATGCTTAACCGACTGCGCCACCCAGGCGCCCCTATTTATTTTCCTTTTTAAAAGTTAGAAAAAATTCAGCTTTATTGAGATGTAATTACCATATAATAGTGTCTAAGTTTAAGATGTACAATGTGTTGATTTGATTATATATTGCAAAACAGTTACCACCATAGATTAGCTAATACCTCCACATCACATAATTACTATTTCATTTTGTGGTGAGACAATTTAAGATCTATTCTCTTAGCAATTTTAAACATAAAACATGTATAATATAGTATATAATAAATATATCATACAGTATCATAAACTATAATCACCATATGTACATTAGATCCTCAGAACTTACCCATCTTATAACTGGAAATTTGTACCCTTTGACCAACATCTCCTCTTTTCCTTCACTCTCCAGTCCCTGGTAACCACCATTCCTATCTTATACCACTTCTAAAAATTAACTTGAAATAGATTAAAGACTTAAACATAGACCTGACACCATAAAATTCCTAGAAGGGAACATAGAAAAAAATTCCTTTACAATGGTCTTGGCAGTGATTTTTTTGGATACAACACAAAATGCATAAGCAACAAAAGCAAAAATTAGTAAGTGGTACTACATACAACTGGAAAGTTTCTGCACAGCAAAAGAGACAACCAACAAAATGAAAAGGGAGCCTACAGAATGGCAGAAAACATTTGCAAATAATGTATCTGATAAATTGTTAATATTCAAAATATGCAAGGAACTCCTAAAACTCAGTAGCAAAAAAAAAAAAACAAAAATAAACAATACATTAAAGAATGAGGAGAGAAACCAAATAGACATTTTCCCAAAGAAGACATACAAATATCCAACAGTTACATGAAATGTGCTCAACATCACTAATCATCAGGGAAGTCCAAAACAAAACCACAACGATATATCACCACACAACTGTGAGGATGGCTGGCACCAAAAAGACAAGACAAAAAGACATGAGATAAAGGAGTGCCTGGATGGCTCAGTTGGCTAAGCATTGAACTCCTGATCTCAGGTCAGGTCTTGATCTCAGGATTGTGAGTTTGAGCCCACACTGGGTTCCACACTGAGCATGAAGATTGCTTAGGGAAAAAAAAGCTAAGAGATAACAAATATTGGCAAAGATATGGAGAAAAGAGAATCCTTTGCACTGTTGGTTGAAATGCAAATTGGTACAGTCACTATGGAAAACAGTATACAGTTTCCTGAAAAAATAAAAAAATATAGCTACCATATGATCCAGGAATCTCACTTTTGGGTATCTATTCACAGTAAATGAAAACAAGATATTGAAGAGATTTCCTGCACTATCCATGTTTATTGCAACATTATTAACAATAGTCAAGGTATATAAACATACCTATTTGCCCATCAACAGACAAATGGATAAAGAAGATGTATGTGTGTCTACACACACACACACACACACACACACACACACACACACACAATGGAATATTATGCAGCCATGAGAAAGAAAGAACTCTTGCCATTCGAGACAACAGGATGGATGTTGAGGGCATTATATTAAGTGAAGTAAGTCAGAGAAAGACAAATGCTGTATGATATCACTTATATCATCCTTCTTAAATATACCATCCTTCTTAAATTAACAGGTTGTATTGATTAAGTGGACCTTGCCATTTTAGCATCAAGAAGTACATGCTCCCTTCATAACCTCTATCTCATAAACCAATACCCTTTTTTATTCTCAGCATAAGATTATTTTTAATGGATTAAATCAATTGTGGTTATTGGTTATTAAAGAGTAGATTTTAAGGCATTAAAAAAGGAAGATCATAGATTTCATAAGATAGGTTTGTTTCTCAGACTACTTTTATTCATGATTCATGTTGCCCTGTTGTCCCCATAAATCCACAGAATCCTGTTTTTCCTTGGCACTTAAAGCATCTTCTCAATAACTAGGGCAATATTTTTGGCTTGCAAAATTTCTCTTCTTGGTCTCTGAGAGGGCACGTAGCATCAGTGCAAACAATATCAAGAAAGAAAATGCTTTCTTATCTGTGATTCTCTTTGTAGTGACCACTGGCAGGGAAGCCAGGCAATGACTGCTGCAAAGAGTAGACTCTTAATTACCCAAGAAACTTAAATAAGTGAGCTTTAGCAGCAACTCCCTTAAAACTGCCTAATTAGAAGTACTGACCTGTCTGCTGGCAAGTTAGGAGGCCCCGTGTACTTTTGTGAGGCTAAAGACACATGGGACCCAGGCCAATGCCTGTCAGGAAAAGGCTTTTATCTGTCTCAGGACAAAGGAGTATCTCAAAGAGCATCACCCAGCCCAAGTCAGTGGTCTAAACCGTGGGCTTCTTTCCCTGTGTGTGTTTTATGATACTTTAAATTACAGAGGGTCATATAAAATATACTATATATGTTTTTTCCTTATACTTGCTTCCCCTCTTGACACCTCTAGTTCAATTAATGACACCAACATTTAATAGTTGGCTAAATTTAGTAATCCTTTTTTCTTTCTTTCTTCCACATCCAGTCAGTAACTATGTCTTACTGGTATTATCTCCATAATATATCTCATATCATCTTATCAGTCAACTGCTTTCTATTCCCACTGTTAGCAGCCTTAGTTCAGACCCCCATCCTTTCTTAGTTGGATTATTGAAATTCTGTATTGGCTCTTTCCCCTCTTCTGAGAGCTAATGGCCTATTTGGAAAGAGCCATTATCAGGATATTTGATGGTATTTGACGGGTTGTGTGTACACACACACACACACACACACACACACACACACACACACGGTTAGTGGTTGGAGATGACACTTGTCAGCCCCAAGCTCAGCATTTCCCATTATCCCCAGCGTCATAATAACACAACAAGAAAATAAGAATGTAGGAAATATGGCTGTTATGGCTCATTTTATGTGTCAACTCGACTGGCCACAAAATGGCCAAATTAAACATTATTTCTGGGTTTTTCCATGAGGGAATTTCTGGATTAGATTACCATTTGAGTCAGTGGACTCAATAAAGTAAATCCCCCTCCCCATTGTGGATAGTTACCATCCAATCCATTGACACAAAAAGGCAGACAAAGGCAACAAAAGGCAGAGGAAGAAGGAATTCACCCCTTTTTGCTTCTTGAATTTCTGCTTGCATTGGGATAGCTCATCTTTTCCAGCCCTTGGACTGGGAGTTAAGCCATTGGCTTTCTTGTAGGCCTTCAGACTTGAACTGAATTACATCACAGGCTTTCCTGGATCTCCAGGTTGCAAGTGCCAAATCATGGGCCTTCTCAGATTCCACGATTGTGTGAGCCAGTTCCTCATAATAAATTCATAATAAATTAATCTCTCTCTCTTCCTTCCTCCTGTGTGTGTATACGTGTGTGTGTGTGTGTATCTCTTACTGACTCTGTTTCTCTGGAGAACCCTGACTACTACAGAATGGTAGAATTGTTCCTCTCTACATGAATTCAGTTACTTAAATTGTTTGTCTTGTGACAATGCAAGCACTAGTTTTTTCATTTAGATAGAATTTAAAAATAAAAAATACATATTGTAGACAATCCTACTACTACTGAGTTCAAATATTTATTCTCTTACCCAATGCCAACTCTCTTTCCTAGCTCCCCAGCACCATGGTGGCTCATCTGAATTGCATATAGACTATATGGAATCATTGTACATCTTTATTTTTATTTTTTTTAATTTATATATCTATTAATTTTTGTCTTTGAAAGTATATTTTTAATTTCTAAGACCATCATTTTTTTATTTTATTTTTAATTTATTTTTTAAATATAATTTATTGTCAAATTAGCTAAAATACAATGTACATAGTATGGGGAGTATGTATATAGTATATATATAGTATGTATATAGTATGTATATTGTTTGGGGAGTATATTCCCATGATTCATCACTTACATACAATATCCAGTGCTCTTCCCAACAAGTGGCCTCCTCAGTGCCCATAACCCATCTTCCCCTCCCCCCACCCCCAACCCCCATCAACTATTTCACTAGAGAAAGGCCCTCTGCATTTTGTTGTTTTCTGGATCTGAGTGTCTTACATCTTGGTCAGGCACTTTTATGTTTAGGTTCTTGCCTGCTACTCTACTGGAGGATATCAGTACAGATGTGGAATCTGAAGGGGACTAAGGCATGCATCAAAGATGAGTATAGCCAGGAGTTCTGAGTAAAACAGACATGATCAAGCAAAAATAACACTATGACGATTAAATGAAGTTATGTATGTATGGAGAGAGATCCTTGTTCAGTACTTGAATCATAGTAGAATGTCAGTTCATGTCAAAAGAGTTGGTGAGTAGGGGCGCCTGGGTGGCACAGTCGGTTAAGCATCCAACTTCAGCCAGGTCACGATCTCACGGTCCGAGAGTTCGAGCCCCGCGTCGGGCTCTGGGCTGATGGCTCAGAGCCTGGAGCCTGTTTCCGATTCTGTGTCTCCCTCTCTCTCTGCCCCTCGCCCGTTCATGCTCTGTCTCTCTCTGTCCCAAAAATAAATAAACGTTGAAAAAAAAAAGAGTTGGTGAGTAGATATCAGAAGTGTTGCACGAATAGGTCACTGCTTGAATGTTGGATGGTGTGTGAGGTTGGCAGCATTGGCATAGTGTGGTGCCTAGGAGGGTGGGTTTAAAGGACTGTCACTGCATAGCCATGTATCCTTTGTGTCTAATAGAGTGTTTAATTCATATTATATTCTGGTTGAATGTGTTTGTGTATATAAATTGTTCATTGAATGTATGGAAAATATATAAAAACTTTGGCATTATTTTCCCACTTACTACAGGTACACTTTTTTGATTACTTTGGAAGTCAGTGTGTCATTGTCTCTTTATTACCTATTGCTTATGGCAATTTTCTATCATGGGTGGAAAACTGAATGCATGCATTTCTAGTCTCACATGAGAGATATGCCTTTTTAATGTGACAGTGTTTATAGTGGATCTTTGACTTGGATTCTCTTCTCCATATCAGGTGTTGATTTTCACCTGGACTCAGCTTCAGGATTTAACTAAGTTTCCAAGGCACCTGTAGCATTGTTGTTCCTGGCAGATAAAAACATTCACGATTTTGCTTCCTTTCCCAGTATATTTTGGCAGGTGTTTGAAGAACAGCATATGGGGAGGAGTTTGGGCCTCTATTTTAGTCCAGGTGAAACAGGGGCATTTTCAAAGGTCCTACAGCTTGTTTATATACAGCCATCACTTTATGACACTTGAACCCTAAGGCAAAGAAGCAACCAACTTCCCCACAGATTTCTCACTGTCTAAGCAGATGGGTGTGATCTTAAGCAGCCAACAGCGCACATATGCTAATGTTGAAAGGAAGGTACTGAGCCAAGAATGACTGCAAAAGCCTGTCTCTTCATACCTTCTCTCTCAGGTGGCAACAGTAAATATGGGCCCTCTGTAGGATTAATTAAATAAAATGAAAAGCACAGTCAAATATTAAGGGATGAAATAGAAGTTACTGTGTGGAAGAATGTCTGATGGTGATTTGATCTCAGTGGGAAATGCTGGAGAAAATTCCTGACAAAATTTTCATTAGGACATCATCAAATTGGTCAGCATGTGTTTCCAACTATTAGTTAGATACTACAGGAAATGTAAACCATAAAAAAACACATGGGACCAACTTTTAGGCCTACAGATACAGTTATTTAAAATAATGTTTGTAAAATGGCAGCTTTTTATTTTGCACATAATACATAGGACTGAAATTACTAAATGAGCCTTGTGTAATTGAGGATTTTCCCCAAGCATGTTTCAACTGGTAATTTCTTCCTTTCAGTGACGGTACTTAATTATCAAAACTTAGCACACACTAAAACACAATCTCTCCTTTTAAAATTTAAAATCTATGATGACACAGTTTTGTGCATTATAATACCATTGAATATCTGTGGGGGTCAGACACCCCCCTGTGCTTTCTATAATTGTGATATTTCTGTATATTAGTTGAATGAGAAGGAAATGCTCTTTCATTGGGACAAACAATAAATCATTTGTTAAAGGTCATAATATTCCCACAGATGACAGAATTCAGAAATTCTGATTTCAGTTTCAATTTAAAAATTAGAAACATAAATCATTACAAAATAAAATTCGTTGCCTGTCCTTTAGCCACGTGTATCATGTAAATGTATAGTTTAAATAATTTTTTTATTTTCTACCTATAGAATACTTCCAATTATGTTCATACTGTGTTCCAATTACTCTTAAAACAAGCAGGTAATCTTGTTCCTCTCATTACATAAGGAAAGAAGAGGTTTAATGATGTGGATCTCAATCTTCCAAAAAATAGGTTTTCTGTATGAAAAATAAAATTAAATGTTAATTAAAATTATATTAATATTAATATCCATAGACTGTGCATACAGTTGGCACAACTTTCCTGCTACACATAGCACTGAACCGCAGTCATTGCTGTTGACTTGCTGTTCACGTTGCAGAGTTGCTGGCCAAGAGTCTGGGGCTCATTCAGTTCAGCACAGTTTTACTGGGAGTTTTCACATGGATAAGAATCCACTGCTTTCTGTCTATCATGGGACATTTCAGATGATCAATACACGGATTATAGAAGCATAATGTAGTGAATCTTAACACGCAGTTTTGTTCATAGGTAGATCAAAGTTTGGAAAAGGTGGAAAGACACTGAACCAAGAGTGAGACAACTAAACTTGGTGTCTTTTTCTGTACCAAGTACTTGGTATCTTTTTCTGCTGGATACATGCCGGGCATTCGGTTTCTCAATTTCCATTACTAATATATACGATGAGAGACAGTAATACCAATGCTGCCAAGGGAAAAACTGTTGAGAATATATGTGCTTGAAAGTTCTTTGCAGATTCTTAAGTGTGGCCTCATTGTCGTATATATTTTTTATGGACTGAATGTTTGTGCCCTCAAAAATTCCTATGTTGAAATTCCCATTGTGATCGTACTAGGAGGTGGGGCTTTGAGGAGGTAATTAGGTCATGAGAGTAGAGTCCTCATGAATAGGATTAGTGCCCTTATAAGAAGAGGCATGAGAGAGCTTGCTTTTTATCTGTCTTTGCCATGTGACAGAAAGAGGGCTCTTACCAGAACCTGACCATGCTGGCATTCTTCTCTTGGGCTTCCCAGCCTCCAGAAGTGTGAGAAATAAGTGTTTAGGGGCACATGGATGGCTCAGTCAGTGAAGCATCCAATTCTTGATTTCAGATCAGGTCATAATCTTATGGTTTGTGAATTTGAGCCCTGCGTCAGGCTCTGAGCTAACAGCACAGAGCCTGCTTGGGATTCTCTCCCTCTTCTGTCTCTGCATCTCTCTCTCCCTCTCTCTCTCTATCTATCTCAAAATAAGTAATAAACGTTAAAAAAGAACACTTAATCTATGGCATTCTTGTTATAGCTACCTGACCTATGGCATATCTTGTTGTTATTATGAGACATATTGAGCAGTCAGGAATGATTTTCAGGTTTTTATCTGGAGTAGCACCTTTGATCTCCTGCATTATTTGCCTAAAAACCTATGATACTAGCCTTCTAAAAATATTATATAAATGGCTGTGATGAATATTACACTGAGCTACACCTATTCAACCACTTTGGTTCAGTTTACACTGATATTTCTGATAACCTTTATGGTCTAGTAACTCTTCCAAAGCTCTTCTGTTAATTTGGTTAACCATCTCAAATAGGAATAGTTGAATACCTTTGTATTGTGGACAGGAGAATTTAAAGGTGGCAGTCGCCACTAAAGGCCACTCCTAGGCCAGGTCCAAGAGTTGCAGAAATGACTTTGTGTTTGGTGAGTGAAAACCTCAGTAGCAAGGTACGATGCTCAGAAGTTTGGCTAGTATCAATACTTTGTGTTTAGAACTGTTTTGTGTAGTACTACTGTACAAATGGGCAAAGATAACTAATAAACCAATTAGTAGATGCATCTGTTTCCATACGGGCCACTTGGTTTGGTAACTGGAGAGTAGTCAGGTTAGATGTGGTGATCTTACTTTCATCAATTTGCTTCTGAATGGCATTTGTTCACAATTTCAGCATAATGGTTTGGGGTCTGTGGCTGCCCTACAGGGATGCTAGATGCTGGATAGTGTTGGAGAGCTTCAAACCAAAATGTGCTTCACATCTGGTACACATGTTCTGCAAGGCAAACACCTTGATAATTTCTCGGTTTTGTGACAATTGGATACTGAAATCTTCTTGCCTCCCAATATGGGGCGTATTTTTTCAAGATAATGAACACTAAATTGGGGTTCTCAAATATTTGTGCTGGGTGTGGGAAACTGATTTGTCTCCTTCAATTCTTCATTTACTCTAGTGTTCAGATGATTGTATAGATGCAGTGTTTTCTGTGTCTCAGTGCTTAGGTAAGAGAAATATGTACTTTGGTCGGTTGTGCCATCTATGCACAGCTTTTATTATTTCCACCCCTACGTAAACCTGACTCAGTGATACACATGTTCACACTTCCACACAATATATTTTAATGCACTTTAACTACTGTAAAGTCATTGGATTTGCAAGCTGGGAAACACTTTGCTTGGTTTAAATGGATAAATTAAGAATGAGTGTGCCAGTGGTAATGAATGACCAAACTAACTTTTCCTATCTCCATCTTTTACTCTGTAAATCATCTACAGCTTACGTCCACAGTATTATGTTCGTCCTTGACATTTCATTCTATAAGGCTAGTGTCATTATGTGATTGTTAAAATACAGCCATATAAAACATCTGTTTTATTTCAGCGTATATAAATATGTGAAAGGAATAACAAAGAAGATGATAGAAACAGAGATAAAAAAGAAGGAAAAAGGGGGAAGAGAAAGTAAAGATTGAAAAGGCATACAAAGAGAATGAAGAGAATGCTGAGCAGGGAGATGATTTTAATCAGAGAAGTGAGGGATGAAGAGGAGGAAAAAGAACCTTTCTCCTTTCTTTCTATGTTTGGAATAAGTAGTGAGCCTGAATGATTCCAGCTGGCATGGTGATATTCCCTTTTAATATCATTCCATGCCCATCTCCTCAAAAATTCCACCTCTGAGGCAGAGCCTTATTCATTTGTCCTTCATACTCCTGTGGCTTAGGAATTTCTCTACCTTGTCATCATTGTCTGTCATGCAACTGGGAAAGAGGCTTTTATTATTCTGCTTGGGCTGCCATAACAAAATAATATAGATTGGATGGCTTAAACAGTAGACATTTATCTTTTCACAGTTCTGGAAGCTAGAAGTTCCAGATCAAGGTGCTGGCCAATGTGTTTCTTGGTGAGATCTTTTTCCTGGCTTGTAGAAGGTTACCTTCTTGCTGTGTCCTCACATAAACTTTTTTCTGTGCATGTGAGTCATGGAGGGGGTGGGATGGTGAGGGATAGATCCTTCTTTCTTCCTTTTCTTATAAGCCCTTTCAGATTAGGGCACCACCCTTACAACCTTATTTAACCTTAATGATCTCCCGTTTCCAAACATAATCACATGGGGGTTAGGGCTTCGACATATGAATTTCAGGGCGGGGGGTGGGGGACACAATTTAGTCCATAGCAAAGTCTCCTTCTATGTTTCCACAGAAAAAAAAAGGAAAATTCAGCTTCACCATCACAGAAATAGGTCAGAAAAATACTTTGCTGTCTTTCTATTTTCCATTTCCTATTGATATGGTTGTTTAAATATGGCTCCTCAGACCTTTAAGCAAGACACACACTTCCAGATGTGTCTTCCAAATTATAGAGATTTATATGAAAATACTTCAAACCCGCAAATAAAACTTCCATGAAATTCAAAATGTTCCTTTGTATGTTCTCCACACCTTCTGTTGGAGCTACTTTGGTTGCCAGTCACTTATCCTTGTCTATTCCAGTAGGTTACCTGAGACTCAGAATTTACTTGAGTGTTGCCCGTTATATCAAGAAAGCTTCTCTAGTGCTTATGTTGATTGCTTAACTGGCCCCTTGATTCTTCCTTTTCTAGAATCTTTATATTTCTGGGATGTCTTTTCTTTCCTGCCAGAAATCCTACTTGACATCTTACCTGGGCTCTTGACCTATTGGTCTCCATATTTAGTTAGGTTCTTGGTTTAGGCTATTTATCTACTTTATTTATTTATTTATTTATTTATTTATTTATTTATTTTTTATTTAAAAAATATATTTTTAATGTTTATTTTTGAGACAGAGTGTGAGTGGGGGAGGGGCAGAAAGAGGGTGAGACACAGAATCTGAAGCAGGCTCCAGGCTCTGAGCTGTCAGCACAGAGCCTGATGTGGGGCTCAAACCCACCAACCATTAGATCATGATCTGAGCCGAGGTCGGATGCTTGACCAACTGAGCCACCCAGATGCCCCATATTTATCTACTTTTTAAAGGCTATTAAAATTTTTTTGAAATATGGTAATTTCATTTATTTATTTTTTTAATTTTTTTCATATTTATTTTTGAGAGAGAGACAGAGAGAGCGTACATGAGTGGGGGATTGGCAGAGAGGGAGACACAGAATCTGAAGCAGGCTCCAGGCTCTGAGCTATCTGCACAGAGCCTGACGCAGTCTCGAACACACCAATGGTAAGGTCATGACCCGATCTGAAGTCCAGTGCGCAACCGACTACGCCAGCCAGGCACCCCATTGATGATTTTATTTTTAAAAAGAACTGATTTAATATATCATGCTGAAAATATTTTTCCACATTGCCAATAATACCTTTTATGCATTGACCAAAGGTAAGCATAGATCCTCCATTTTTTCTGATACATAAATGCCCAGAAGTTTGCTAGTTATTTTTTTATAAATAAGGTATTTAAAATTATACACATAGCTTATAAATTTGGATTCCTTAAATGACAGTAAAGTTTCTTATGTACCTTCCAAAAGTAAGCATATACCACTGATGAAAGAGAGCATGTGCTTTGTGTATGGATGTGTTTGTGAGTGTGCCTATATCTTCAAAATGTCTCCTAGCCAGGAAATCTCCCGTGAAGTCATTATGTATTATCTCAGTCAGTGTGTAAGGGTGCCAACCAAAGACAGCATCAGGCATTCTGGTGAAGGTCCTGTTTCTGATATATTTGTTGTCTTTTGACTTAGCTGGGCAGAGAGCTTTCATTGGAAAAATCTGGGTCTGCAGTTGTGATTTCTCAGACTTCATGAAGGGCTTAAAGGAAGTCTGACTAGAAGGTTTAAGTCATGAAAATTCTTAGGCCCAGGGCTGAGATTTCTCATAAGCAGCTATACCTAGGAAGCAAGCTGGTACTTGGCAGCCTTTCCCAAAATGCTAGAATTTCTTTCAACCTAATGATAACATATGAGTAATTTCTCATTAACACTACGAACATTTGCAGTCTTTCTGCTGACAGTGTGAGAGTGACAACTGACAGGCTTTATTCCCTTGATATAAGAACCCATGAAGAAATGCAGAGAAGTCAGATATGATTTCATTAAAAAAGTAATCATTCTTTGTGGATCATCTTCATAAAGGTTTCTTATATCTTTCCAGAAGGTTCAGATTTGAAGGCACTAGGAAGGTCGATAAAATAAGAAGTACATGTTGATTTTTTTTGTTTGTCCAGTACATGAAGTATATAATATATTTTCTACATGAAGATAATGATGCTCACATACAATTGGGGTTTAAAGTCCATTTTCTTTTCTTTCTTTATGTAAATATGATTTTTAAATATATTTCCCTATTATGAGAAAGGGCATAAGATGGAAATGTACAGGTCATTCTAAAGCAAAAGCAAGGAACAGACATTTACACTTGACAACTGAACTAATGGCCATAAGCATTCAAAAACTGATTGACCTATTCAAATAAATCATCTTAAATTAAGGAAAGAAATCCTATTCTGATTCCATTCTTCACTTAAATATGTTTCTTGTCAAAATGGCAGAAGGTTTCATTTCTTTCTCTCTATGGCCTTAGCCAGATCACAGTACTGATAGAAGGCATTTGTTTTTAATAACTTGGTAAAAGTTAATGGAGTATATAATAGACTTTAGCTGGTTTACTTGAACAGTTCCCATTCACTTGGGGATAGGACATTTGATTTGGACAGAAAGTTGATACTAAAATGGAATTGTGTTGGGTTGAGATCCAGCGACTTCTCTTCAGCCACACTCTCAGCAACGTTTCCTGCTCCAGCTTTTGCTTAAGTGGCAGCAGCCCCTGGAAACATCAGAGAGAAAGAGATGTGGTGACATTTCAAATTTCTGTTTGTCATATTTTACCATTTGTGTGCTTTACTCTTTTGCAGAATGGTAGCCATAGCTTCTTCCCTAAGGGTTAGCCACAGAAGGCTCTAAACTATTTTAACTCTCTGCTTACAATCTCCCAGGTACAGTCTAATATATACTTTACATTGCAGCATACCTCATTTGGCCTCTTTGGCAGAGCAATCTGAGGAAATTTGTTGAGTAAGACATATTGTTCTTTTTATTATTCTTCCTGTGACCATTGATTCTCTCCTCCCCCCACCTCCTACCACCTAAGTGTTTCCTTGCCACATGCAGCTTTCTCAGCAAAGGCCATTCCCTGGGCTTCTGAATTCTCCTCCATCCTCCAGAAAATGACCCTGTGCCCTTGTGTCTAGGCTCTGTTCCATGCTACATGGCAGCAATAGGTCTAATCACATAGGGGAACCTTAGCTAATGTGAAAGCATACCGATAGTTTCCTCTCCCAGGTGATCTAGTGCATTTAATGCCTTGACTCAGTAAAAAGCACATGTCTCAGCCCCTGTGAGATATATGCTGTCTGAGAAATGGTGGGAAAGGTGTTTTTCCATCCTGTCAGCCTAATTAGTTTCTACAAATACTACTCAATAGAGAGAGTTTAGAATGTTGCAAACCAACCACTGTGGTGAGGACTAAGATATTTTATGCTGTTATATAAGAAGATAATGCTAAAGATTGATTGTCAATGTCATTATGCCATTTTCTCCCATTTTCCTTCTTCAAAAACTTTCACACATTTAAAAATACAAAATGAGTTGAGAACATGTGATTTGTTATTATTTTTGTTAGAGTAAAAATAAAAGAGGTAAATGCAGAGATTGTATTGAACTGCATAACTTACAATCATCTTTTTCCTTTATAAAAATAGAAGTAGATTTAGCTTAGGTATAGCATATAATGAAATCTGTTAATTGCTAAGTTTTACTGTTAAATTTTTGCCTTTAGTCCCTAGCTCTTCTATACATACATACATACATACATACATACATACATACATATATTCTCACATTTAAAAAAAATACAGAACAAGCAGGATTCAGGAAAGTAGTACCACTTTCTACCACAAAGAAATTTCTACTACAGAAAACTATTCCTCAGTCTCCTTCTCCTTCTTCACCCCACCCAGTTTACTTAAAACCCTCTGTGGTGCTGGGGAAAATCGTTAGCCGGCTTTCTACTAATTCATAGATAACAGGAAGTACTCACAAGAAAGTTCATCTCAAGGCAATTTGTTTCTATAATTAAAATGTTAGGTCCCACCCCAGACCTGTTCTACATGAGAAGCCTTTGGTGGAAAAGCAGGGGGTGGGCAAGATTGAGTCCTTTTTTATCCCTCTTAGTCTCCAATCCTTTCATTCTCCTCTGGAATTGGCAGGATGGCCCATGGGATATGCTTCTCCTGGCGATCACAGAGGAGCTGGTGTAAGCACAAGAACTGTTCACTCTCTGGTGTTTCATACCTGGTAGGTCCCATTGACCAAAGGAAGTCACATGGAAAAATCTGGAGCCTAGTGGGGCAGAGGATCTTCCCATGGAAGTGAGTGGGAAGGAATGAACATTTCTGAGCAATAATTCTACCTACCAACACTGGATATCTCCTTCTCCTTCAGCCTGAGCCTCAGAATGAAGGTAGATGGAGCAGAACTGAGCTAAGAGCCAGGCTGCCTGGCCTGTAGCTTAAAACTCAACAGTCCAGCTGACCCCAAGCAGACCTCCAGCCAGACTGCAAATTTCTGATGCTTATTTTGTACACTACTGATTTTGTAGTTGCTTCTTGTGGAACAATAGGTGTCTGATAATGGCAAGATCCATGGTAACCCCAGGGCAACTCATTCTCCTGTGATCCATATCTAGTGCACAGGAAACATACACCTTTGCCCTATCTGTGGTGCTGCAGTTACATCCCAAACA
This sequence comes from Prionailurus bengalensis, assembly GCF_016509475.1. NCBI lineage: Eukaryota > Metazoa > Chordata > Mammalia > Carnivora > Felidae > Prionailurus > Prionailurus bengalensis. The sequence goes on from NC_057349.1 coordinate 108,109,508, forward strand.
CAGCCCTCTATTCTGTGGACATAAACTGCCTCAGCCAGTCTTGGAATCTTTAGAATTATTCAGATGCCAATATGTCCTTTGAATTCCTGGACCACCTTTCAAGTTTTTTGAGTGGTCTCCTGAAGCCATCCTCAAAGTAGGATTGAGGAGAAAGGAGAGAACTTCTTATTCCTCATTTGGGATGCTCGTAGTTCTTGGGACTCAGATGAAGTAGGCACTAAGGATCACAATTCTGATATTAATCACTCCCTTTATACCTCTGTGACTGCCTTTGTAATGTGGGATTATTTGCTGCTTATGGCCTTCAAGCCTCAATTAGAACTGATAGAGAAAGATTCCCATTTTCTACCCTGTAAGACACAGAAAAGAAACACATGTGCACATGAATATATAGTGGTATCATAGTTGGCTGGCTTTTCACTAAATATATTATGAACAATTTTTATCATTAAAAAATTCTACATCATTTTTGATTAGGATATAATATAATGTGTGGAAAAAGTACCCTATTGCATACTTGGGTCATTTCTTTATTATTTTTTTTTCTATTATAATCTACAGTGTAATGAACATGTCACAGTGTAACTTCACAGAATTTCTTAGGACCATATTTCTGGTAGACTAAAGCTTTAGTTCTTCTAATCTCATCCATTCACTGCCATTTACTTTATTCATTATAGCTTTGGTGCTTAAAATTTCCCACTTCTGTCTTTTTTCTTTTTTCTTTTTTGATTTTTTCAATGTTTATTTATTTTTGAGAGATTGAGAGAGAGACAGAGCATAACAGGGGAGGAGCAGAGAGATAGGGAGACAGAATCCAAAGCAGGCTCCAGGCTCTGAGCTGTCAGCACAGAGTCCAACGCGAGGCTCAATCTCACAAACCCAAGAGTATGACTTGAGCCGAAGTCATATGCTTAACTGACTGAGCCACCCAGGCACCCCAGCCCAGTTCTGTCTTTCTATATGTAAAGGTTCTGATTTTAAATTTTTTTGTATATTTGATATCAGTGATGGTAAACTTATTCCAGACTCTTACCAGAAGTCTAATTTTTCCTACGTCAGCTCAATTGAAAGCAAATTGAAAACAATAAAAGAGTTTTTACAATATACTATATTTTATTGAAACAATCACTTTTACAGGTATATCCATTAATCAATGTCCAGTGGGCATTCAGAATTATTCTTGTTTGCAGAGGAGAATAAAGAATTGTATGATACATTCTATAGTCCTAAAGAACTAAATTCTTGGGCAACAATCTGGGCATATACAAAAATAAATAAATAATAAGGCAACTATACAGGGAGTATATGATCAAAAGCTATATTGTGGGATACTAGCCTTAAATTCATTGAGATTAATGTGGTAGTTGGGATATCATGGCATATAAGGAAGAAGGAGATCTACAATCTAGAGATTTGAATCATAGCTTTGCTACTTATAAAATGAGTGATCTTGGGAAAAGATCTCACTTTTTTTAGGTTCAAGATTTCTGTTATAAAAAGGGAACTAATAATGTGTAAGAATGTGAGACAATGTGCTTCAAAGTGTAAGATCAAAATACATTGGGGCAGCTAACAATTATTTTTGATCAGAGTCAAAAAGCAAATTTGTCCTTTAAGAAAAAAACAAATTGCTATCCAATAATATTTAAATGGTTCAATTTCCTCAAAGCAATGTGTACTTGATAGTCTTGAAAATATTAAGAAATTACTTACTAGAACTGATTTTTTGGTCAGTATATACAAGTCATGTGCTGTTGTGGTTTGGACATTTTTTTTTTCAAGGTGAGTATGTATAAACAAAAACCAAAGTTTATTTTTTGTAGAAATAATTTTCACAGTATTTTATGAATATAAACAAAACTTGTCATAATATTCTGAAGTTCATTACAAAAAAGAAATCACCCCATCTTACTGGCTACCAGTGTGCACCCATGCCATTGGGTGCGATCTATTTACAAGTTAGATGTATAGAAACAGTGGTAACCATAACATCCTCCTATATGTATGCAGAGATATTGACCTCAGCTTGTCAGGTAATACACATGAAATTGTTTACAGTACCCACTGGATACTGTTAGCCTGGATAATTTCATACAACTTCTATAATAAATTTCAAACTTTATATTTTAGCAGTTTGGAAAAGTTTACATAATTCTAGAACTGAGTTTCACTAGATCATCATATTATAGCATCCTTTCTTCTTTCAGTTGCTGAGACCAATGCCAAAGAAATTGGGTTAGCAAACTTGTCTTCACGGAGATAAAAATTTCAGGCTCATTAATCATGTTGTGTTGTTTTGTGGGTTTTTTTTAAGATGAGCAGCATTAAATTATTATAAAGACCCTTAATCAAATAGGGGTTTTGGTTTATTTATTTCTAATATATTTGTTATGCTATTTAGCAGGAATTTTAACCACTAGAGGGGAGGGTTGCCATTTTGGTCATTTTCAGACTGTTCTCTAGACAATAGAAGCATGAAGGAAATTCACTTTAATGCTATTCATGACACTTCATTACCCATTAAATTCCATATGGTTTCAAATTATGAGCCTTAGAATGTCCAATTACATCCAACCTGAAGCCAACACACTGGGGCTTATGAGAATTTTGTTATTCTGTAACCTTTTAATCTCACCTCTATGTACTGACCTTTCGCAAAAAAACTGATAGGATAAAAATACAGTTGACACTAATCCACCCATTGCCTCCCTTAACGCTAAGGTGACCTGTTGTGTTCATGATTTCTTAACCTGGGGGTTTAGGAAATAATGTGGACTGCAACTCTTTTGGACTAATCCCATGTGCAAATTGTTGTGTAACTAGAGCAATCAATTAAGCACTATTCGTGTATATACTAGATGTGATTGAGTGTGGAAATATGTTAGTCTGACTTTAAAATAAATTTCAGTAAGTTCAGATGAAAGATGAAAATGATTTTAAATTTCAAAAGGAAAGTTGATTGACTAGAGGTTTTTCTATATTTGGAACTAGAAGGAAAGGAAGGCAGGCCTAGGCTTGGTGTTTTGGGTGAGATGTAAAAAATATAATAAAAGTGAGCAGTGACACATTTGCTTGCTTAAATCATTTCTTTGTTGAGGAGAATAAGCTGCACATTCACAAGGCTAGAAAATTTATTGATAACAGAGAAATGAAGCCAAGTTATTGACCAGAAGCTAAATGTGCACATAATTGCTCTAAATGAGTTCTACTTTTCTGGACTAGGTTAATTGCATCCTGAAAGAATTTATAGATGAAAATCACTGAATGGATGAATTTATAGATGAAAATCACAGAAAGATTAAAAAAAAACCTGTGGAGCAAAAAATAAGGATAGAAGATTGCCAACAACTGTTATCCTTATTTTTAAGGAATGCAAGAAAATGATTTCTATGAACTTTAAATTAGTGATATGACAATAGTTGTAGAAAATTTTCCAGAATGAATCATTATAAGGTTGGATTATGCATGTTTGGTACAAGTAGCTGTGTTCAGTGGGGGCAAGCCTAAATTCACATATTGTACATTGTAGCAGATATTACAGGTTGGCTTATGATTAATCTTTCTTACTACCTAATTTCTTATTGTTTTACTCAACAGAGGCTTAGAAGCAAAATATTTGATTTTTTAACTTTTGCAGGTAGGGGTGGACATCTGACATATTTCTGACCAGAGACACAAGTAAAATTTGTTCCCACTGCTCTTATAGCCCTTCATCTTCCTTACTTCTTACTCTTGGGAGGAGAATGTGATTCTTGGAGGTATAGCATCTGTCTTTGGCCATGAGATTATAAGTCAACAAGCTAAGTATGCATGTAATATGACACATCAGTACTAACTGTGATAAAACTCTGGGACTTAGTTCCAGGTACTATAGCCAAATGTGTATGAGATGGAGAGAAATGACTTGAAAGCAGTACATCTGAAAAATACATAATTTTAGTTGCTAGTAAGCTTAGTTGAGACCAACACATTGTATGATATCACCTCCAAAATTCTGGTTCATGCTTGATCTACACTAAATATAGTTGTGTTATATTCTATAATTATCTGACCACGTCTAGACCAAGATAAAGGGCAATGGAATATGTCATGATGGCCTGAAATGATGACTAAAGATGATTAGTTTATAGAAGAGAAGATTTAGGGAGAATGTGACTGCAAACTTTAAATATTAAAAGGTCGTAAGTCAGAAGAGGAGATAGACTTAACTTTAATGGCTTCCAAGTACAGAAGTAGGACTGGGGCTAAAATTCAGCAGATATTTTACTGTAGTTCAGAGCAAAACGGAATATGGTAATGAGACAGGCAAGTATTTTCTGATTTCTTAAAGTATTCCATTAGAGATTGGATGTCCACTTGAAAATATTATAGGAATATTGATCTACCTAATGGGATTTATAACATAGAGCTTCCAAGATTCTTATCAATTTTTGTTTTATGCCTTTATGCCTTAACATTAATCTCAGCATCCTAAAAAGTAGTATTTGGTTTTGCAGATGTTTAAAGTTAATCACCTTTGTAGATGTGGTAAAGATTCTATCAGCCAGTAATTCTACTTCAATAAGTACAAATTTATTTTAGCTTAAAATTCAGGATTACATGACAAGTTTTTCTTTCGTTTATACCTCTCTTTATGCTTTACCATCATCCCAAATAAAAAGTCATATATTTAAAACTATTGGTGAACAAGTTAATTGTCTGGATTGTTAAATCCAGTTTGTTCCATGATGTGTCTGAAATGTCAAGACCATGGCCTCATCCCTGAACTCGATGCAGTTTATACTCAATAGAAAAGCAAAAGGAAACACATTTGTCAACAGTCTGCACCTTGAATAATCAGTGGTTGTAACAGTGCATTCAGTTCAGAAAGGAGACCGGTTAGGAAAGAGTCTGAAAAACTTTACTGGATGCCCGGGATTGAGTCCTTGAATTCCATTCCACCTTCATTCTGATGGAAAAGACTGAAAAGCTAAAGGCGGCATTTCCCAGACTGCATTTCCATTGTGCTGGGATTCTGGAAGCAAAATATTCTTACCAATTAGTATTTGTGTGAATATTAGAATGTGGAAATGATGTACAGGCCATTTTTCAACCTACATTTAGCTGTTGTCAGTGGCAGGTATGGTTGCAGAATCAGTGGGTTCCCGGAGTAATCTTCCAGGGCCTGTCCTACAGTCTCCTATGAGTACCGTGGTTGGGGCATGGCAGCAGCTAGTGATTCAGCAAAGCTCCGGAGGCATCCTAGTGGCAGAACTACATATTTTTATGAGCTGTTCCTGGAGGTCCAGGCTTTACTCTGCTGCTACAACCATTATAATATGTTGAAAGCCCTCAATTCTTTTATAATACTCTAAAATATATGAAATCCTTTCTACACTAGACCATCCATGATAGTTATTTGCAACGAAATGAGTTAAAAATGACTAGTGCTTCCTGGCACATGATAAGTGCTTCAGCTATACCACCATCCCCATAGTTATATCCTGAGCACATCTTGCCACATCATCGTGTCCACAGTGCACACATTCCTCCAAGACCTAGAATATCTATTGCAAGTTTTTCACCTAACTTCATGCCATCTTTTAAGTCTAAGCTAAAACTACTCCTCAATACAGACTCAGATTTGATCTTGTCTCTTACCTCATACTCCTGATTTCTGGGTATCTCCTAGCATCCATGCTACCTTCTTCTGGCCTCTAACATACCACATGTGTCTCACTGCACAAAGGCCTGTTTTTGTTACTGTGCTGGGAGGGTTTTTGAGTGCCAGTGCCAGATCTTTTTATCTCTGGGCCTACACAGTGTCAAACAAATTGAAAGCACTTGAGAATATTTACTACATGAGTTAATGTATAATTAATGCACAACTGAGTGAAGCATAAAAAGCCACAATAATATTCATGAGTTTGGAAGCAAGAAACTCCTTTACCCATTTAACACTGATTTTTTTTTAATCTGGAGAAAATTCATGTTAAAATAGTTAGGAAATAAGGATCATAATGTTTGCAATTCCTTTCAAATGACTCAGCATTTTTTTTGAAAGGAGATGCAGACTATCTAAAATATTTTATCATATTTGCTTCATATATGTATGAACATCTACTTCTGCATTATACCTTTGGTAGATTATGGAGCCTATTTAGTTCAGAAATTCTTTGCAATTTAAGTGAGAGAATGCATGAGAATAGTTTGTAAATGCTGAGGATTATTCAAATGATACTTGTTATTTTCATGTGTATTTGTAAGATCATGCTCGTCTATAAATACATTTCACACAAAAAGACTTTCCAAAGATAACTTGTATTCTTGTACTTTCATCTTTTATAAAATGATTAACAATTTACTTTTATTTTGTTACACATTTATTTTTAATATATGTGTTTATTATGGTAAATTTGGTATGAAATCCTGTAAAACGGAATTTGTTTAAACACAAAAATGCCCTTGTTATGTATATATGTATATGAAACAAATAAGGTGTGTATAAATATGAAGCAAATATGATAAAATAACAAATCTAGGCAAAAGTTGCATGGGTATTCATGGTGTTCTGGAAACAGTTCTCCAAACATCTTATTGCTATTTCTATAAAGACTTTACTTCCTCTTAGAGACCAAGCATGGAACAACATGATTATGAATTCTTACCCCTCCTTCTCCATCCATCAAAATGTATTTGACTGGAAACTGAGCATCAACATTTTTTGAGTGGGATTATTTTAAAGTGTAAATTCTGTAACAGTGTCCTCTCTGCTCCCCCACTCCTCTTTCAGAAATAGGATACTTTGGAGAAGAACAAAACATGTCCTTACACTGCCTGATCAACTTTTTAAACTGGTACCCATAAAGTAAATTCTTATGACAACTCTCATCTTTTGAGAGTAAAACATAGTCCCTTCCACCTTTGCCAATTTGGAAAATGCTATTACCACCATATTTCTAGAAATATTTTCTTTTCCACAGTACAGGAAATTGCATTTCAATTTTTAAATATCATTGTACATATTTTTAGCCCAACCTAGCTGTACATGACACTTCATTGAAGTGAGAAATGTAAAGCAAAAAAAGGCCTACATCCCCTTTACATACTAAGTCCAAAATTATTACCTGAATCATTTAAGATGAAAATCACCCCACTGGCAGGCATAATTAAAAGAGTAGTGCTTCGTTCAGGAGTTTCACATCATTTGTTTGAGACAAAAGATTGTGGAAAGAGAGAGCCAGACACTAGGCATTTTAATGGTATTTCTCATCGAATAGACAAAATATCATAAGCACTGAAGGAATTATACTTTTAAGGCTATAGAGTAAGGGCTATAACTTGATGGCATTACCAATAGTGGCAGCCAGGTTATGCTGAATTTTAAAACCAGTGGGCTATCTTGGGTTTCCCTAAAATTGCTTTTTATTATAATATTGCTACATTCATAGAATGCATAGAATTTAATATAACACATGAAGTATCACATTCTTGGCTAGCTGTTGGATTTTCAAGCCTTGTAAGTGCTACAGAATTGTCACTGTGTGTACTACCTTTTTAGACAAGGTGTTACTTGAAGTCTCCTTAGTCAGCTGCTTCAGAGAAGTTAAAATTCAGGAGCTTTCTTAGTAGAACTTGAGCCATTACCTCCCTGTTGTGATTAGCTATGTTTTCTCTCTCTTAGAGGGAGTATTCAATATTTAGTATGATATTTTTCTGGTAGTGGGAGGCACATTTTCAATGCTATGGTGAATTTATTAGCTTAGAATTGCCGTGAAGTATTTTTATGTGTAATACATGTAATCACAAGTATGGCACCTATTACTGTTTATAAAGAGCAAATCTTAAGTGTCAGATATTTGCCTGGCTTGAACATCTTACTGGTGCACAAAAATAATTCACTGCTATCTCATTATGCTATAAAGAACAACTGAAAAGAAAATCCATTCTGGACCCTGTCCAAGTAGATTTAATTATTGATGTAGCAAAATATCTCATTAAGTGCTAATGTCCAACATTGAAATTATTATATTTTCCTTGAAACCACTCCTTCTCTTTTATTTCTGTTTTTTTTTTTCACTATCAACCAATCTCCTATCCTCACCCACACATTCCAATTAATTACTCAATCTTGTCCATTCTCTCCCCTAGTATCATATTTTCTTGGTTTAGGAATGAGGCATCTCTTATCTAGACTACTTCCTCAGTGTTGCTCCTTTTTCTAGGAGGATGAAGGGGAAGTGTCAAATGTCAGATTTACAAGAATAAAGTAATAGATGTTCCCAATTAGAGTAAATTGCACATAATTCTAGGACTTGAAACAGCTTTCCTTGAGGATCATATCAAAAAACCCCAGCAAAATATAGGTATAATAGCATGAGCTTTTGAGAGACACCTAGATAGATGTGCCTCTCTGCACTGCCACATCCTAGCTGTGTGACTTTGAGCCATTGCCTTAAATTTTGTTAGTCTCAGGGTTTTTTTGTTTGTTTTGGGGTATAAATAATAAAATCTGTAGTAGTAAGATATACTTCAGAAGATAGTCATGCCATTTAAACAATATGACACAGATAACACATTCACTGTTCTTAAAAAAAAAATCATCCACCATTCCACCCATTTTATGTCCTACACATATACACACCCCTCAAAAAGAAAAAAGAAGAAGAATTCCCAAAATACAAGTATGTGCACAGGTTTTTTTTTAACTATTATTCTAAGGAGTAGATTGCACTTGGCTATTTTTGTGTTATATGGTTGTTATGTATAAATAAAGAGTATGCTTCCTCAGGAGTATAGCCTCAACCTCAGAATTTGGTAACCACTTTCCTGATGTACACTGCTTTATCATTTGAAATCTTTCCTGCTGTCTAAACTAAATCCCTTGTTTCAGTATCAATGATATTCTTTTTACTTCATTTTTCTTAAGAATGAAACAACTGCTAAAGTACAGTTTTCCCTGAACTAGAATTAATTTATCTTCTTTATTTGCTTTCTCCTTCAGGAGTTATCTTGTGATGTCTTAGCAAAGCATTATTTTATGGTCTTGCAACATTTGCATTCGTTAGCATTCCATTATAGATAAATATAGTCGTCGCCTCTAGGGTGAAGTGAATGAAAAATAATGTAAGCTCCCATGATGGATCAGGTCAAGGCCTCAATCTAAGTTTCCTCCAGCACCTTGTCTTCTATAACTGTAAAACTCCTTGTGGAATGATGAAATCTTTTATATTTCAAGATTTTTGGTATCTCCCAAATCCCTTATATCCTTGAGTGTTCAGTCATTGAAACTTGCAGTTGCCTGCTGTACAGGCAAATTTCTCTTTTTACATGTTGTATGACTTGAAGAAAAGCATGACCAACTACACACCTGACTTTCAATCAGATTAGTCCTCTTAATAAATTTCCCATGTCTTTTTGATTCCTCAGAGGTCTGGGTAGTGCTTGGAATTTATGGTCTGTGGCTTTATTTCTATTGGCACATTCTTTTGGTATTCTTTCTTAAGAAGTCCCACACCCCTCTGGGGCTTCTTTGCTTTTGCCATTTGGACAAGACATCTAAGACCCTAGAGAGAAGATTGTTAGAAAAGGACATGACCACCTTAGCACATTTTCAGCTGGTGGGAGAGAAGAAGCACTTTTTTTTTTGCTTCTTTTCTTTGTGTTGATTAATAACTAAACACATAGGCACATTGGTATTGAAAAGATAGTATATTGCTCAGATGATTTTTAAAATGAAACTGTGTTTGTCTAATTCTTTGTGTTTTTTTCTCTGCATTCATCTTTTTTCATTTGTTTACTTTAACCTTGGTCCTTTATTAAGAAAACAGTCATCACTGGGGAAAAGCATGCATGCTCATTTCATATCTTTTAGTGCTTGAAAAACATTAACATATCCATTTCTCTTCTAAATAGAACCTTCTGAAATAACTTAGGCAGGATTTGTGTGAATGGAAACTCATTTGTTTTAATTACACAACCAGGGAGAAAGAAGTTCTAACATGTTCTCCTGTATTGCTTTGCATTCTAAATAAGCATTCACATCCTATACAGGCACTCTCACATTTCAATTACAAGGTGGTAATTGTTCTGTTTTCAAATTTGGTTGGTTTTCTTTTTCCTTCCTCACCCACAGATTTCTTCCAGCTATATTGACAAAATATTTATTGATTTTTACTTCCTTATTTGTCATTTTAAAATCTATGGCCTTTCTAATCCTGATTAAGAAAATTAAATCATGTCTAATCAGATTGAGCTAATGCAAGAAAACTACAGAATCATTCTGTTTCACAATTTTTCACAGGCACACACTATTCTAGGTTCTGGGAAGCCATGATGAACAAGTGCAGGCCAGACCTTCCAGGGGCTCAGAATCCAGTGGGGCAGATGGATAAGGAAACTGGCAATTAAAATGTGTGCTCATGTTGTGAGAAGAGCTAGAGTAGGCCTGCTGTCTCCTTATAATTGTACCCATGCTGAGATCTGTCCTCAACCACTGGCTGGGCCTCATTTGCAGGACAACTCATTTCCTTTGATCTATTGTCTTATTCATACCACCCTTCCCAAAGTTACTAGAAGCTGAGGAGAATCATATTGACATCTGGTGACTTCCTGGAGATCAAGGGGCATGTCCATTTCTTAGAATCTAGTATACTACATAAGACAAAGTAAGCACTCAGTATAGGTGTGTTAAATCATTGGATCTTGACATAATTAGCAAGGAATATTTGCAGCCAGAGAATCCTCAGGTTAACCTTTTTGTATGATGGGGGTTACTCCTCTGTTTCTCCTTCTGTCATCACACACTTTTATCTGTCATCTAACCAGCAATGGACTCTAGTCATCTGAGGCCTCCAAACTCTTGCCTGCCCTCCTGGCCACCACCAGATATTCTGGGAAAGAGTTATATTTTGATAATTGACTTAGGTATTTAACCCACTATTTGGGAAGTTTTTGACAATATTTTTTTTCAGGGCTAATCAAGATTATTTTAAGCATTTAATCTGTAAAAGACATTACCATCAGCAGCAACATTAATATCAACAAAATACCTAACATTTATGAGTGTATTCTATATGGCCAACTATATTGAATACTTTACATTTATTGTCTATTTTTACTCTCCACAATAATCCTACTAAGGAAAGTGAGGTTCAAAGAGATTATGACACCTGTTTAAGGTGACCTAGCCAGGAAGGGTTAGAGGTGGAATTGGGACCTTTGTCACCATGACGTGACAGAGATTCCATGAGCTAAAGATTCCATGAGCTCCACTGCAGTGTTATCTCACCAGTCCCCACTCACCAACTTGCTTGCTTTCTTGGGTCTACAATTGTATCAATCCCCAAATTTCTGATAATCTTCGACAAATGAGCAATGTTTCCAATTGACTGGATTAGTTCTCACTTGACCCTCAGCAATAGTTCTGACTGCAAATGTACATGTCACTGAGGTATTTCATGACATTCTGGGCATTTTTTGTGCATAAGCATTCCATGCTGTTTGGCAGAGTACCATTCCTTTGTGGAAAATTTGTCCCAAGATAATAGAGAAGAACTTGTTTTTATTCATCTGGGCAGTGATTTATCCTGAAGAAAGACTAAGTACTCTATTTGCAAAATGCATGTTGTGGCAGAGTAACCTATTGGGTCTTAGGATGCCTCATGAAATGGAAAAAAAAAAATTAAATCCCTCATTGGTTTTATTAGCCTGAGATACCAAGTTTGTTTTTTTTAAATTTTTTAAATGTTTATTTATTTTTGAGAGAGAGCACATGAGCAGGGGAGGGACAGAGAGAGAGGGAGACACAGAATCCAAAGCAGGCCCAGGCTCTGAGCTGTGGGCACAGAGCCCAATGTGGGGCTTGAACTCACGAACTGTGAGATTGTGACCTGGGCCAAAGTCAGATGCTTAACTGACTGAGCCACCCAGGCACCCCTCAAGTTTGAGTATAAAACTTTTTTTCCCCTCTTTTGTGATGATAATAACCATCCCCATGGTACTTTTCTGTTTACATGGCTTCATAAAACTGGACAGGTCAAGATTTATAGGGAGAAAAAAAAACAGGAAAAAGAAAACAATAATTCTTATATTTAACCATTCCTGTACTCTTCTAACAGAGCAGCAAGGGTATACAAATTGAAATTGAAACTTATTCAAATACATTAGGGGGGTCTGTGCTTTAAGACCTAAGAGACACTAAAGGATTTCTGAAGCAGAACAGTGACTTTGTAAATCTGATGTTTCTATTAGTTGTAATTTTCTTTAAATAGTCTTCCATTTAATTTTCTCTCTTCTGCATGAGCAGTAATTCAGTGACAAGTTTTTCAATCCTCACAGGTATATTTAGGCACACTGAGGAATAAAGCTGCCTTTGGCTTATAGTGTAGACTTTTATCCAGTACTGAGAACTGATTTCAGAATTTACTTTTCCATTAATAAGTCCTTTCACACCAGGAAAATCATGCAGGGGAATATTTCTTTCTTGCAAAAGAGTCTAAGTCGAGAACAGCTATGGAAGACTAGATAAATGGACTGAATCCAGTAGCTACATGAAACATTAGGTAAAGTAAATCAAGGCAGTGGGAGTTCTCTCTTCTCAATGGATCCCAAACTTATATGAACATTTTTTTCTTTCATCCATCAACACTTTATCAAATATGTTTTCCAGTGTTACTTTCTCTGTTCTTAGTAGAAAGTCTGTCTCCTACTAAATATGTTTATTTTTGCTGTACTCTGTGTTCTGCACACTGAGTCAGAGAAGCTTGGAGAGAAATAAGGCAGAGGGATATTGAGAGTCACTGGGTGCAGAGTAGGGATAAAATTATAAACTCTGGGCTGGGAATCAAGAAGCCTATGTTTTCCCCTGGTTTCAGTCATTCACTTATTCATCCATTCATTTAATCATCCTTTCATTCTGTCAGTCAGTGAGGGAGTCAGTCAACATCTATGTATTTAGTGCGTCTTAATTGTCAAGAACTTTTTAAGTCACAAATCATGCAGAGATTAAAATGGCAGGACTGGCCACTGCCCCTGGGAAATGTTTGCCTTTGTAGCTAACTGGTAGGATGCCTTTAGAAAACTTAATCTCTCTGGGCTTCACATAAAAATGAGAAAGTTTATTGGGTGGTCTGCGTTCTATGACAGCAGGTTTTGATTAAGGATTACACTCTGGTATGACTAACTCAAATCTAAAAATTGATTTTTTTTAATGAATTTTTATTCCTACAACATCCTTTTACTTCCAGCCCCTGCATTTCTAAAGAGTTGAAAACTTCTGTTAATGATGTATTCAGGTTTTACAAGAGGGATATCTTTCACATATTTAAATTTCATACTTTTCATACTTCAGGTTTTTTTTCCCAATTATTAGTCATTATTATTTAAGACTTAGGAATAGGAATAGCCTTAGCTTTCTTATGAAAAAGAAGTTGTGTCACTGCAACCCATAATAAAAATAGCTACTACTTCTTGAGCACTTAGTCTGCTGGGGGCCCAGTTTTTATAACCAGTCTTTCATTTAAGTTAGGGATGAAGCACTGAAGCTGTCATGTAATAAGCAGGAGATGAGACCAATTATTTAAATTCAGGTCCTCTAGATCTAGAGCCTGTGCTTTTAACCATTGTTATATAATCAGATAGGTACCCAGAGGGGGTGACATTTTTGGAGTGAGTGACCAACCATTCTGGTTTCCCAGAACTGTGCCCGTATTAGTATTGGCAGTCTTGTACTCAGTTCTGCACAAACTGGGGAGAAAGGACCCTTAGTTATGCAGAATGCTAAGAACTGAACACATTGAAGAGAGACTATCCTTGGAGGCTTGGAAAATCTTTAAAGACCACTTTACAAAAATGTATTCTGCATTGTAGTATTGTTACATAAAATGGTTTGTTTTAGGGATAAAGGGGCACTAGTCACTGTTATAGTTTATTTAAAGATCATACTTTTTTAAGAGCAAAACTTTGGGAGTCAATAAAATGATAACGCAAAAACTATAAAACCAACAAAAACTCTCTTACATTGATCTTCCATTTCAGTCTTTAAAAAGGAATCTTAAAAGAATTTTAAAAATTTTTTTACAGAATATAATGATATAAGAATACTGGAGGATCCTTGGGATACCTGGGTGGCTCAGTTGATTAAGCATCTGACTCTTGATTTCGGTTCAGGTCATGATCTCACAGTTTTGTGAGTTCTAGCCCCATGTTGGGCTCTGCACTGACTGCAGAGTCTGCTTGGGTTTCTCTCTCTCTCTCTCTCGCTCTCTCTCTCTCTCTGCCCCTTCCCTGCTCATGCTTTTTAAAATCAACTTAAAAAAAAAAAGAATACTGGAGGATCCTTACTAAAAACATTTTAAAATACAAATCTATTCCAAGGAAATTGAACATAATGTAGTATCTCAAGAAAGAGACAAAATAAATTTCAAAGGGAGATTTTTGAATTATGGCTCTAATTGTATGGTACTGAACATCTGGATAGCCTCTGAGACATTTTGTCAAATATTTACATGAATAATTAGCATCCTAAGTTTCGCCTTTGAAAATTGCTTCGAGGCTATCAGTTTTATAGCAATGTTTGGCATTTTTAAGTTTAACCTTTTATTTAAGAAATTGGTGATTAATAATTGCTTCTTGAGGACATTACTGACCTTTGGGCTACTAAATCAGCATTTTTCACAGTTCATTGCTCACTCCTCATTGAAACGTAGCCTTCTCAGAGTTTTCAGGGCACCTCACTTTCCTGGTTACACTTTTACCTCAAAGCTGTGCCTTTCCTTCCTTTTCACTTCTTCATTCTCATCTAGACAACTCTAAACATTGAGGTACCCAAGGGCTTGGCCATCTGGATTTCTCATCTTTTCTATGGACACTGATACTTTCGATCTTTTTCAGTCTCTTGGCTTTAAAAACAAATGTATGTTGAGACAGTCACATTTCTTCTTTCAGCCTAAACTTCTGTGATCCTAGTCTTGTATATCCAGCTGCTTAGTCAACATCTTCACTTGGATGTCCGAAAACATTCTTAAATATTTTTTTTTTAATTTTTTTCAACGTTTATTTATTTTTGGGACAGAGAGAGACAGAGCATGAATGGGGGAGGGGCAGAGAGAGAGGGAGACACAGAATCGGAAACAGGCTCCAGGCTCTGAGCCATCAGCCCAGAGCCCGACGTGGGGCTCGAACTCGCCAACCGCGAGATCGTGACCTGGCTGAAGTCGGACGCTTAACCGACTGCGCCACCCAGGTGCCCCAAAACATTCTTAAATCTAATGTCCAATACTGAGCTCAGATTTCCACCTCAGTCTTGTTCCTCCACAACCCCAGAAGTGGCAGCTCCATCCTTCTGGTGCCTTGGGCCAAATTCCGTCGTCTCATCCTGACTCCTTCTATCTTCTGCATCCCCATTACCTCTGTCAGCGTATCTCATCAGCCTACCTTTGCCATGTAACTACTTATATCTGCCTCCTTCACTATCATGCTAGTTCAAACTACCAATATTTTTCACCTCTTAAGTGGTCTCCTTGATGACAGCAACCAAAGTAATTCTTTATTGACGTGTGATATCATGTTACTCCCATGCTCAACATCCTCATCATATTGTTAAAAAAAAATCAACTAAGTCAATTTGAAGATCTAATTGGTTATTAAGCACTCTTAAATTGGGCAACATCCCATCTAGAAGGAGAAGGGAGTGCTGAAGAGTTGTACAAAGAGGTGGGTTTTAATAGGAAGGAGGGTGGGCCAAGGAAGTTATTAGCAAAAGAAAAGAAATGATTGTTTTGCGTAAAGTCACCTTCCTTTAAAGGGAAGGGCAGGGTCTTATTAGGTGAATTACCTCATCTTCCTTTGGGGATTAGAGAGTGCCCTAGTGACAGATTACCTCATTGGTACTGATCAGAAAATTCCTGACTGACCTATTAAGACTACATTTCTTGGATAGGGTGGGGTTGAGTTTGGAACTGCAGTTAGATATTAAGCCTGGGTTAGGTTACTTGGCCTAAGTGACTTCATTTTGAGCCTGTGGTTTTGTTTTTAACAATATTCAGAATAAAAGCCAAGAGTATCACAGTAGCCTCTAACAACATGTAATCTGAATTTCCACCACCCTCTTCCCTCTGTCTTCATCTTCTCTAACTTTTCTCCTAGCTTTCTGTCCTTGAACTGCCTAGATCAAGTTCCTGCCTCAGGAACTTTGCATTTGTTACTCTCTGGGCTTGGAATGGTCTTCTCCTAGAGAGCTTCATACCTCCTTCTCTTACTTTCTTTAGTTTTACATTTTAAAGTCACATTTTCACCAGGGTCTTTCCTGAGCTCTTTATTTAAAATTGTACTCATAAACTTCCTCACTGCCAGCACTGCCTATCTATCTTGCCAGATTTATTTTCCTTGTAGCATTGTACCCATAGTTATTCTAAGCTTGAACATCAGTGTCAATATTATAATCTTACCAACAGTGTCAGAATTCACAGTGTAATAGATGTAACCTGAAAAACAAGGGTCAAATTATATTGGCATATTACTGGAGTCCTATTCTATCATTAGTAATTTGTCCATGCCATCATCATATCTTATGACCAAAATACCTCCCAAGGGGGGGCCACTAAGTTTTGCAGATTTACATTTGACTTTGTCATGTTCCAAAAGCAAGACTGGTCTCAGTAATATACGGCTTCACCCTTTCTGGCATATGGCATAACTGAACTAAGAGAACATATTGTCTCTTGCTCTGAGCCTTTTTGAGGCATTAATGTTATATTGGGTTACCTTGATTGCATAATCTATTTATTCATTTCTTTACTTTCAGCTACTAGTTCTTTTGCTTTCCGTTTAAAGTAAAACTTTTCCCTCCTTGGAAAGAATGTTAATCTTGGCCACTGTGCTCGTTTAGATTAGAGGCAGCAATATTAGTCTAACAAGCACCTCCCTCTTTATTCACTTTCATTCATATGGGGAAGGGTTACTTGGGTACAGAACTTGTAGGCTATCTTGACCTCTCAGCTATACAGCTGCATTCACTTTGAAATTGAATTTGCCAGATGGTATAAAGGCATGGTCCCATCAAGACCTTAGGAATTCTTATATAAAAGTTTAAGGGGATAGTCACAGTTTCCTGTTTCAAGCCAGGATCATCCCTGCTTCTGATATTTTCAGTTGAAGTCCTAGTTCTGGGATCCTGCATCAGGTGTGTGCATTGTGGGGAAGTTGAGGTGATATAGAGAAAAAGAAAAAAAGGTTGAGGTTATTTGGGAAGAATTGTTTAGTCATACTGGCATCTACCCTCACCCCCTTTTGCCCAGATCCACCATAAAAAATAGAGGAATCCAACTAATGGGGACACCATCCTGTGTTGAATATGAGCACACACTCGTTAAGGGGTATAATCCAGCCCTTCATGCCTATATATTGTCCATTTTTGACAAACCATGTTTTCAGTTGTCCATTCCAATTCTTTATCAAGCCATTACTCTAAGGATGTTATCTCTCTGTCCATTGTTGGACATTTTGGCCTGTAAACTGTATTTCTTGGTCTGAAGAAATTTGACTTGGTTGTCCATATTGGTCCTGTAGCAACTTTGTAGCCCCCTGGGGCTACTGGCAGTTATTTTTCAGTTATTTGCAAGTTTGCTTACCCCCAGGGAACCTTTCCCACAGCCATCTGCAGTCTCTTGTCTTTCTTTTTTGGCAGTCAGAAAGTTCTCATTGGCATTTTATGCCTCAGGAAGTATAAGAGGAATATGTATAGATTCAGTCCATCTGGCATTGCTGTAGTATTCCATGTCCACTCATTTCATGAATGAGGTAGCCACCTCAGTTGAATACACCAGAATATTTACTCATCAATTCTGATCTCCTTCAATCCTGAAAGGGTGTTCTGATAAGCACAACACATCCCATTTTAATGTGTCCCTCAGATTCCCATAGTTATTTCCATAGGGCCATGCATCAAAGTCACATACCTTAAGAGGCTAGTTTTTCATTTTCCTTTTGCCTGACCATATGGCCACACCATGGCCTACTGGCCATGAATTGTAAAAACTCAAATGTAGGGGCTAAGAGCATACAATTCAGCACACCATTCTGATTTAATGTACTTTCTTCAGTAAGAGTGGTGCCCTTCCATACAGGATGCTGTCCATTTTCCTTGGAACTGCCATTGTTAAACCAAGTAGCTCTTTGTTAGTCAATCAAGAGTCATTTAAGGACACCAATCAAATAGCAGCAGGGTCAGGCAACAATTCAGGTTGTTCCAAAGTCAACCATAGGGGAAAAGGGGTTTTCTGCTCATTAATATCTCCTTGCATTCCTATAGTAGCACGTTTCTGTGCAAAGCATTTCAATTTTCTTTTGGAACTCTTCTGGGCATTGCCTTTTCTGTTACAACATCTCTCAGACATCACTCAAGATATTGTAAGTATTTCAGTCTTTTAGATTATTCTAAGGGCAGTCTCAATCAAAACCTGATATCCAGCTACTAATTATCTCTCAAATGGACATTTTCTGATCCAAAATCCCAATAGGTATTGCTAGATAGTGCTCACAGGCTTTTTCAATAAGCCCTCAGCTGTGCTCAACACAGATGATTGTACAGATAATTTGTTCATACCAGCACTCCAGCTTTTATTCTACATTGTTTGATACAGGCTCAGGCAATCGTATTGATTCCTATTTAGTATGTCCAATTAATATTGCCTTAAGGGTAGATTTCCATGCCTTCAGTTTTTTTTTAATTCTAGGTAGGAGAAGTATTCCCCAGTCAGACACAATATAATGCATTCACCCCCATCTCCGTAATACATTCAGCCAAAGGAAATACTACCACTTCACATAAAGTCTGTTCAAGTAACTGTTCATTGTAATTTTCATCCAAACTTTCATCTTAAGCTCTCAGTGTAATTATAGCCCCAGTTAGGGTTTAACCAATGGATTTTGGTACCAAAATGTATATGGCTCCCATGTCAAAGAGTCCCAAGAGCATCTTTTCTCCACTCCCTAACCATTTTCTTCATTTATGGGCATAAGACCTCGGACCCCCAGTGGAGGAGGGGTGTCAGTCCTATACTTATTAGATTGCTTGTGAGATCATAGTTGAAACTAGGGTGGATAGTGAATAAAGCAGATTTGTTTAGGACACTTCAATGTTGGGGGACCAACAAGGGTTTGTACTGGTCCACCCAACCTCTGAGAGTACTGCTTTAAGATCTTCATTTTGATTCCATCATTTTCTGTTTTATTCATCCCATTTTTAATAACTGCTTAAAGATTTCTATAGTCCTGATGAGTCCCTTGATTCTCTCCATTTTCTTTCCTCTTTGTTCTACACCATCAATGTTTGATCTATTCACTCCATTTTTTTAATAACCATTTAAAGATTTCCACTTTTGGGACAAAATCTTTGACTTTATTCTTTGCCTTTTTTACATTGTCTTGGGAACCAGTCTAGCCTTTTTTTTTTTTTTTTTTTTTTTTTTTTTTTGCTGTCTGTTGTTTCAACACAAGTTTTCTCTCTGGGAATTGCTCTGAGGCTAGGAGTCTTACCTCAAGCTATGCAGAATCTAAACTTGACCTGGTGTCAGTTTCTACTCCAACACATTCCTTTGACTTGATGCCCTCAGATTTGAAGCTATGATCTGGACTAGCCAGAATCTGAGTTTGGCCCATTTTAATTATGATAACTAAGAAGAATAATAAAAATAATAGCTAACGGATTACATCTTTTGCTTTTTTTCTCATTACTTTGTATTTCCTTATGTATCCAGTGGTATCCTTGGGAATTAGATTCATCATTTATAACTTCCATTGGTAAATTTTACCTCCAGTAACTAGTAACATATCTTAGAATGTGGTGTCCCTGTGGCTACTCAGAAATCAAAGATTCTTCATCCCCTGAATAACAAGAACACAGCAAGCTGGCCCTCCTCCTTCCTTGCCCTAGCTTCTGAGATGCTCTCTTCTGAAGAACTAGGAGGACTCTACATCATACCATTTTGTCAACATTATTACTGCTTTGTTCAGTGTTAGAAACCACATTGAAAATGACTTTCTCAATGTGAGACATATATATTAAATGTTTTTAAAATAAAATATTTAATTTATTCTGAAAATGAAACATGACTCCTAAGAATTATTGAAAATCTTAAATCATACTTAAAAATAAATATTTTACTTACCTAACTCTGAACATTGAAAACTTATCACAAACCCTAGAGTTTCAAATAACCTCAGTATTTTCTCAGTCTAAAAGTAAATGCCTGGGGTGCCTGGGTGGCTTAGTCAGTTAAGCATCCAACTCTTCATATCAGCTCAGGTCATGATCTCATAGTCTGAGCACCATGTCAGGCTCTGTGCTGAATATCGAGCCTACTTGGAAGTCTCTCTGCCCATTCCCTGCTCTCACTCTCTCCCTCTTTCTCTCTCAAAATAAGTAAGTAAATTTAAAAAAAAAGAAAAGCAAATGTCTATGACTTTAAAAAGAAAAGGGAATAGATTATTGGTCAGTTGAACACTGATCTTGTATTGTGGTTTCAACAGTACATCAGACATCTCCCCATTTTGGAGAGTTTTAGCCCTGTTCTAGGATGCTATAATTCTCTCACCACCATCAAGTATAAAAAATAATCATATAATGTTACTTATTGTTTATCCAAGACAGAACTAAAACAGTAAAATTAAATTATTAAATAATTATTAAGTATTAAATTATTTAGTTTCTAATTTTTATATGAAAGGAACCCAGAAGTCTTAGATCAAGACTGTAAGAAAGCACAGTCTTTGGGTGAGTTCATAACAAACAGCCATTTAAATCAAACACCAAACTCATACTGTTGTATTGATACAAAAGTGAACTCTGCTGATTTTATATAATTGTACTGAGTGTGAATTTTTTAGTTGTTTAGTTATCTGTAAGAATGATTTAGAGGAAATTTTAAGTATAAAACCATTTATTTTGGGAATGAAAGTTAAAAGCAAAAAGCTCCAAACTTAGCAAAAGTGACCATTTCTTTCTTTTTCTGCACAATTTCAGGAGATTCTATGACAAGGATTCTTAAAGTGGAGTTCTTACACAAAGATGAGCAGAGATGAAAATTCTCAGTCCCACCTCAAACCGTATGATAGAAACTCCCTGTTGGGGCCAGCGATCAGTGGGTGATAACCTCTGGGTGATTCTGAGGTCCACTAGAGTTGGCAAGCCAGTACCTCAAAGTGATCAACTACTCAGGGTTCTCACAGAGATGACACATGCTTTTTTCCTGGAGCACTTCACCAGGAGGTCCATCCCTCCTTCTCAGCTTTTGGCACTTTCTGTAGGATGGGTATAGATCAAGCTCCTTTGTTAAGAGTCAGTGTTAATGTGCTTTGTGAAGTCAAACTGACAGTCCGGATAGCCAGTGTGGATGTACAGACACTGCGTATGCACAGATGGAATTTTAAGGGGAAATAATCTTACAGAAAATCCTTTGTGAATGGAAAACAAGAGAGGGAAACTCAGTGACTACTTCAGAAGTAGGTACTCCATCATGGGAGCTCAGCTCATCAGTACAGTGACCCCGGATGCATGCAGTGAGCCCAATTAGGGTGAAGGAGGCAGTACTAAAAGCATCGATAGTCATCATGTTAGCTTTGTGAAAGCTGGGATGTCTGTCTTGTCCAGCTTTGTATCCCCAGTGCTTAGCACAGTGACTGGTACATAATAGGTACTGAGTAAGTAGGTCTAAACTCCAGGAAAAAGAACAAATGGAATAAAAAAACGCAGAAGAAAAAATTAAAAGTATGTACGGTAAGGAGAAAAGTAACAACAGAATTGTAAAATCTGCAAAACATCAAAACTCCCCAGGATTAGAATTATAATAACCAAGTGTTAAGAAATGCTAAATATGTGGGGGTGCCTGAGTTGCTCAGTTGGTTAAGCCTCCGACTTCATCTCAGATCATGATCTCACAGTTCATGGGTTTGAGCCTGGCGTTGGGCTCTGTGCTGACAGCTCAGAGCCTGGAGCCTGCTTCGGATTCTGTGTCTTCCTCTTTCTCGGCCCCTCCCCTGCTCATGCTCTCTCTCTCAAAAATAAACAAACATAAAAAATATTAAAGAAGAAAAAGAAATGCTATACGTCTTTTCTCAGTAACACACATGGAAGAAATTAAATGACAATAATCAAGATTAAAGCACTGGGGCACTGGCCAGACAATATTTGCCTGCTCTCTGTGTGAGAAAATATGTGTGTTCAGTGTTGAATGCAAATTCTACAGTATATTTATATTAACTAGTAATGTTAGTTTAGATATTAAATAAGCTCAGTGCAAGGTTGAATATAACATATGATTAAGTGAATCTTAAGCAAATCCTCTTTGTTTTATTTTGTTTCAAGCCCAGATTAGGAAAATATTAATTATATAGGATATCAGGAAACTTGAGTGGCTAGGGTGAATTTTTCCCCATTGTATATACTGGGTTGAACCATGTGAAATTGCTGGTTTTGTAAGTCCAAAGTGATTAATTCGTGGCAATTTCATGTAGTTCCACCTAATAAAATGAGGGGTTTGTGTGTGTGTGTAATTGCTGAATGTTAAAAATTATGTAAGTTTAAAAAAATCTAGAGAATAACGCAACACCACCATACCATTGTGCATACCACACGGTCTTTTAACATGTCAGTGTTCCCACATATGACTATAGAGACCACGGAATATACATTTTGGAGTGGGGGTAGCACTATCCGTATACACTACTTATATGGCACTCCCCTTGGAGTATGCACTAGGCAGATTTACATTTGCCATGTTCGTGATAACTGATTTTTTAAAGAGAAATAAAACATCCATCATGGAATTGAAAAAAAAAAATTTTTACTTTTATTTAATCCTAGTCTAAAGCTGATGTGTACCTTTCCTATTTGTATTTTATACTGTTTTAAAAACATTACTTTTGGGGCGCCTGGGCGGCTCGGTCGGTTAAGCGTCCAACTTCGGCTCAGGTCATGATCTCACTGTCCGTGGGTTCGAGTCTCGCGTCGGGCTCTGTGCTGACAGCTCAGAGCCTGGAGCCTGTTTCAGATTCTGTGTCTCCCTCTCTCTGTGACCCTTCCCCGTTCATGCTCTGTCTCTCTCTGTCTCAAAAATAAATAAACGTTAAAAAAAATTAAAAAAAAATAACCACTGATTTAAAAAAAAATAAAAAAATAAAAACATTACTTTTAAAAGATAATAAGTAGGACAGAAGTCTATGAATAGTATTTGTAACTCTTATTATCACATAATCATTATAAAAACATATCCCAGCTACTTTAAGAGAAAATTATCTAGGTCAAATTTTCCCAAGTGTGGTTTCTGGTGCACAAGCATGATTTGGGTAACTAATTGAAAATGTAGATTCCTAGACTCCACTTTCTACTCCCATACCATAAAGACCTAATGCCAGAGATGCTCCCCAAATAATTCTCACACTCACTAGAGTTTAGGAACCCATGATCTAAGGAAGGAATAAGTAGCCATGTGAGTGTAAGCTATCTCATTTCATACCTAAAACTATAAACCTCTGTTGTAACTTGATTATGTGATTAATATATTCATAATGGTAGAAGCAGCTCAAACAGTGAATAATACCAGTCTTTTGTATTTTTCTCCCCAAGAAAATCTAATGTCATTAAATGAAATAATGTCATTATTTCATGCACCAATGAAAAAAAGAAAAAAAAACTACCAATTAAATCATAGCACATTGCTCCTATCACTTAAAATCTTTATGTTTATTAGAAGAGCTCTTTTAGATGTCTCAACATAGAAAACATGTAATCTGTTCTCATCATCTTGAACAGATGTAATCTATTCTCATCATCATCATCATCATCATCATCATCATCATCATCATCTGCTATCATTACCATTGATAGCACAATCTTGAGGCAGAATCTTGATTCTGTGAAAAATTCCAGTGGGACTTTAGCTTCATATGGGCATCAGTTGAATCACTTGCCATTGGAAAATACGCGGGTTTTGTTTAAAGTTAGTCAGAAGTTTCTTACAAATTGATACTGATAACTTAATGGCAGTCCTATATATCATCTGAATCACATGACTTAGTCATTCCAAATTCTCAAGATTTGGGATTTCTTTCATTTTTCAAAGGATTTGCCTGCTTCTATTCTGCATTTGTTTGTGATGGTGGCATATGATTTCTTGTAAACTAGCCTAAATCCTTCACTACTCCCACTTCTACTATCAAGGTAAGGGGTCTACTTCCCCACTCCTTTTATTTGCCTTGACCTTGTCACTTGCTTGAGCTAACAGAATGTGGTAGAAGTGACACCATACCAGTTGAGAGCCTCATCTTTGAGAGGACTTGCACATTTCTGCCTTCTCTCTTTGGAAATCTGCTGCTACTATGAACAAACCCCACTAGCCTGCTGGAAAATAAGACTTCGTGGACTAGAGCGCTCCATTCCTCCAGCAACAAAAACTTGCTTCACGTTTACTTATGCCCTGCTTGTTTCATTTCTAAGCATTTCTGGGTAAAACTATCATTTCATTTTAAAGCAGAAGCAGAGTATCATTTTCCTTTGAAGCTATGTAAAATGGCAATTAAATGCAATACATGAACTGTCAAGATTACACATGGCTCAAAGTGGTGACACTGTGAACAGCAATGATGAGTTTGTATGTGTATGGCAATGAATATGTTGTGGCTGTCGCATGGCTGAGAGTGATTCCAAGATGCTTCAGATTTCAGAGATAGAAAAATAAATTTTAAAAAGTTCACATAGAGTACATCTGCATGTGATAATAACAATAGTAATAATAATAATTAATAATAAAACTCAGCATCTGGCTGGAAAGTGCTAGTGAATTTTATGGAGGCTTTCTTTCAGAAGAATTGAATTGCTAAGAATTGAATCGTAAGCCTGATTTTTGACTAGAATATTTTAATATAAAGTGTTTCAAACAGCTAAATTAAAAGATAATTGACTAGAAAAAGACTAGACTTCAAAGCTGGGAAGAACTAACCAGGCTGAATAAATTCTGATCTTTCCTCATTTGTCCTCTCCTTAAAAGGACATCAGTGGCCATTTTACCCAAACAGTAGCCCCTGTAACTATCCTTTTACTTACCATCACCCGACAATTTGTTATATATACAGGTTTATTATTTGCTTCCCATTAACATTTTTTATTGCTGTATTCCTGGAACCTAGCAAAGTATTAACATTCTATAGTTTTCAGTGTATAGGTATTTTACCTCCTTCGTTAAATTTATTCCTAGATATTTTCTTTCTTTTTTTTAAATGACCACTAGGTTTGATTACTACTTGGAAAAAGATGTTTCTGGTAAGTTGTAATGTGAAAAAAAGCAAAAGCCACCTATAAAACTACATGTGATGATGAGAGGCCAATTTATTTGAAAAGTATTTATGTATATTCATGACTAGATGAAATATTGGTAAGGTATATTTGAAAATACTAACAGTATTTTTCTACAGATGATACATATATAGATCTGTTTTCTTCTAGATGATTTTCTGTATTTTTCAAATTTATTATAATGACAATGTATTATTTTAATAATAAAAAAAGTATTTTATAAAGTTCTTGCTCTTGGAAGTTCTGGAGTCCAGACATTTAGAGAAGTATGGACAGTGGACAAAAATGGCAGTGGAGAGGAAAATAGAAAGGATGGGTAGGTTTCTCCCATAACCAGTTCTGTGGGGAGTCTCATTGTCCTTAAAGTAGAAATTGCCATTTTTGTAGTTGATTTAGTTCAGAAAGTACCACGCTATCTATGTCTTAAGTATTATATATCAAAAAGTATATGATGAACGGCAAACATCGGATCTCAAACTCAACTTCTTTTGAGACCATGATGGGGTGGTTTGCTTCTTGGTTCTATGTTGTGTCCAGGGATATTTTATACATGGGCTTGTGCTCTCCTACTGTGGAAGGGGTCAGTCTGAGGCTATGTCACAATCTGTATCACTTCAAAAAAAAATCAAGAGCATGTTCTGCATTCTTGGGAATTTCATGTAAAGAGCTAAATAGAGTATTCTTGGCACAATACTTGGATTAAACAACAACAGCATTGTAGCTATCAGGTCGCATAGGCCTTTAGTTATAGGAAGATATGACTTGGGGAAAAAGGCAGGTCAGTTTCCTTGCAACTAGTTCTGTGGCCTCTCGGTATTTTATTATTTTTGATGCAATTGTAAAATGGGATTCTTTTCTTAATTTCTCTTTCTGATATTTCATTATTAGTGTATGGAAACACAACTAATTTGTGTATATTGATTTTGTATACTGCAGCTTTCCTGAATTTGTGTATTATTTCTAACAGTTTTTTAGTGGGGTGTTTAGGGTTTTCTATGTATAATATGTTGTCTGTAAATAGAGATTGCTATACTTCTTCATATCTGATTTAAATGCCTTTTATTTCTTTTTCTTCTCTCATTTCTCTGGTTAGGACTTCCAGCATCATGATGAATAAAAGTAGTGAGAGTGGGCAACCTGGTCTTGTTCCTGATCTTAGAAGAAGAATTTCAGCGTTTTACCATTTAGCACGATGTTAGCTGTAGGGTTGTCATATTGGTCTTTATTATGTTGAAGCATGTTCCATCTGTACCCACTGTGTTAAGAGTTTTTATCATGAATGGATGTTGGGTTTTGTCAAATGCTTTTGAGATGATCATATAACTTTTTACCGTTCATTTTGTTAATGTAGTGTTAAAGTGGCGTATCACATAGATTGACTTGCAAGTGTTGAACCATCCTTCATCCCTGGATTGGAATCTCACTTGGTGATGGTATACAATCCTTTTAATATATTGTTGAATTTTGTTTGCTAATATTTAGATGGGGATTCTTGCATCTATGTTTATCCAGGATATTGGCCTGTAATTTTCTTTTCTTGTAATGTTCTTGTCTGGTTTTGGTATCAGGGTAATTATAGCCTCATAAAACAATTTGGGAAATGTTTCCTCCTTTTCTATTTTGTTGGAAGAGTTTGAAATGGATTGGTATTAATTCTTAAAATGTCTGATAGAATTCACCAGTGAAGCCATCTGGTTCCAGACTTTTGTTTGTTGAGAGGTTTTGGTTGGTTTTGATTCAAACTGTTAACTGGTAATTGGTCTGTTCAGATTTCCTCAGTGCTATGGTCTGAATTTCCAAAATCATATTAAATTATGTATATTTTTATATTATCACAAAAATGATTTTATTTTTGCTTATTGTGTTTATTTTACTTTCCTTTTATTGAGGTAAAAATTACATAAAATTAACCATTTTAGAATATACATTTCAGTGCTATTCAGTATATTCATAATGTCGTGAACTAACACCTCTCTTTCCAAAACATTTTCATTACCTTAAAAGAAAACCCAGTATACACTAAGCAGTTAGTTTCCTTTCCCTTCTCCTTCCAGTAACTGTAAAGCACCACTTTTCTTTCTTTCTCTGTGGATTTATCTATTGCAACCATTTCATATAATGTAATCATACAATAGATGGCTTATTGTCTCTGGCATCTTCCACTTCACATGATGTTTTTGAGTTCATACATATTCTAGCATGTATCAGTACTTCATAACTTTTTATGGCTGAATAAAAATTCCATTATATGTGTCATACCACATTAACTTTATCCATTCATCCATTGATGGCCATTTGCATTGTGTCCGCATTTTGGCTATTGTGAATATTGCTGCTGTGAGCATTTGTGTGCAAGTATCTGCTTGTATACCTGTTTCCTGCTCATTGTATCTTTTTTTTTTCAAATTTTTTTTTTCAACGTTTATTTATTTTTGGGACAGAGAGAGACAGAGCATGAACGGGGGAGGGGCAGAGAGAGAGGGAGACACAGAGTCGGAAACAGGCTCCAGGCTCTGAGCCATCAGCCCAGAGCCCGACGCGGGGCTCGAACTCACAGACCGCGAGATCGTGACCTGGCTGAAGTCGGACGCTTAACCAACTGCGCCACCCAGGCGCCCCTCCTGCTCATTGTATCTTAATGTCCTTTCCTGCTCTAGGTTCATAAATATATTGTCTGATGGCATATTCCAGTATACTTATGGTATGTAGAGTTCCTCTTATATGTAAGTTTTTAATTCATCTGAAGTTCATTTATTTTCCCCTGTGATGATGCAGGGATTTAATTTTGATTTTTAAGCATGTTGATATCCAATTATCTCAACCTTGTTATAGAAAAATTATTCTTTCTTAATGATATAAAATCTGTTTTTTCTTGCATTCTGATTGAGGGTTCTATTCTTCTCTATCATTTATTTTTCTTATTCAAAACTATTATCCTATAATTTGGGGAGGATTACTCATTTTTCTACACTTGTTGAGATAATTTTAAATATTTAATGCACATGCTAAACTTTATATTTGTAACGATATTATGGAAGATTAGACTATATCCTCCCCCAAACATGTGAAGAATTGTATGCTTCCTTAGTTTATGTCATTCTCAGGTTGATCTTATTTGTAATTTAATTACCAGATTGTGACTAAAATAATTTTCAGGGCACCTGGGTGACTCAGTCGGTTAAGTGACTGACTCTTGATTTCGGTTCAGGTCATGATCTCACAGTTTCGCGAGTTCGAGCCCCACGTCGGGCTTTGTGCTGGCAGTGCAGAGCCTGCTTGGGATTCTCTCTCTCTCTCTCTCTCTCTCTCTCTCTCTCTCTCTCTGCTTCTCTCTCTCTCAAAACAAATAAATAAACTTAAAAAAAATAATAAAATAATTTTCATTTTTGCATTCAATTCTTACACGTCAAATTATTGGTAAAGAATCTTTACCAAATTCTTGCGCCATTTTCTATGATTCAGTTCTTTTTTCATGGGAAACATCTACCAGCTTTGCTTTTAGAAATAATAAATTTGTGGTTACACCTCTGAGTTCTGTTATCTGAAAATAATACTATTGCTGGTTATACAATTCTATACTAAAAGCTGTTCTCTCATAGAATTTTAAACTTTGGTTCCTTGTCTTCCTAACGTTTGTAATGTTTTCAGTGACTTTATGGTCCATATAATTGTAATTATTGTTTGTATTCTTCATTTACTGTGTGAGGTGTTTTGTCTTCATATGTGTTCTGTTTTTAGGTATGGGTTTTATTTTTGCTAGTATTTTTCTTTCTGCTCCTAAAATGCAAGTCCTTTTACTTTTAAAAGTCATTTGTCTTCACAGCTGAGAAATTGTCTTCTGCTTTTTCCCATCTTTCTTTCTTTCTTTCTTTCTTTCTTTCTTTCTTTCTTTCTTTCTTTCTTTCTTTCTTTTTCTTGCAGAACATTGCCTGTCCAAAATTCTATTTTCTCATAAATCTTGCTATAAATCTTTTCAAATGTATATTGGAACTTTTATTTTAAAGCAGACATCACAAAATGACTAAGAAGCTAAACACAGCTGAGGACCTAGTTTGTCTAATTTGCACAATATTTTGAAAATAATTGATTCAAATATTTTTAAATTGGTAGTTTTTGCCTAAAAGTACAGATTTCTGGCAGTTTTGGCAAATTGGAAGATTTGGCAAAAAAACTCACATTCCTGAAAAAGTAATTGGCAAGCAGTAACAGCCTCAACTCTTAGATGGGCTATACATGTTCCAGATTGTCTCTATTATTTCTGTTCCCCTTTGTCCTCCTGATCCTAAGATCAATTGTTTGTTGCTAGGCATCATCATGCTTTACCATTTTTTTTTAACTAGAGAGAGATAGTCTCTATTTGTTTATCTTTCTAAGTGGGCACAAGAAAGAAAGTACAATCTGTTTCAAGAAAAAAGAAAGATTATTTCTTAGTGGAAATAAAGTTTTCCTACATATTTATAGCATAAACAAAATCTGTTAAATAAATACAATAGAAAGTGCCATTATGTATATATTTTAATAACTAAGGATTATAACAGATATATGGAAAATTCATGATGAAAAAAATTAATGAACTGACATATACACTAATGGTTCCACAGGCTTAATATTTGCATACAAATGCATATAAAGTCTATGATTTTGCTATGATATGTTACTACTATGAATTAGGTTAAAAAGTTGCCCAGATGGCATTTTTATTACAGATGGTAATTTTATAAAAGAGTATCTACTGGAGGCAATAGAAATTATATTTTCCTGAAAGAAACAAGCATTGAAAATATAAGTGAAATTGGAGATAGGGCTAAGAATTTGCACTCTACATTGGAAAAAAAAGTCATTATGACATTGTTTCTTGTAGTTGATGATAGCACAACCATAAATAATGCAAACTATTTAGATATATTTATTCATCATCAATAAAAATTTTTATATCACTGAGTAACATTTGGAAATGGTGCCTTGATAGTCACAGAATTACTTAATTCTTAGGATTAAGATAAGTTTAATGTAAATTAGTCAAAATCATTAAGAGTATTTATAGATGATGCCTAAGTGATGATCTATGTTAGATTTTTAAATAAACTTAAAAACAAAGCAATGAAATTTTGCAGAGACATAGAACTATGTCTTTAGATTCCATTATTAACCAGAAGTAGTTTTGTCAAAAAAAAGTTAAGAGCATAATATATAATACACTTAAACTCATTTCTTAAAACTTAAAAGTCTTTTCATTTTTAATGACCTCACCATGGCCTATAGGATTCACAACGGTGCTGTTGCCACACACACTAACCTCTTGGACCTCATTTCTTCATGCTTTCTCCCTTGTTTAAGCCACTTCAGGCATTTTAGGGGCCAGGTGTACATCTGTCCCCAGGACCTTTGCACCTGCTCTTCCCTCTTCCTGTGAAATTCTCCCACAAATTCTCCCAATAGGCTGCTTCCTTTACTTCATTTGGCTATTTTCCAAAGTGCTGCCTTTCCTGTGATGTCTTCCTGGGTTAGTCTATTTAACATAGCACTTCCCCACCTTCTGCCACCTGCCAACACACACGTCATATTGTTTTTCTGCTTTCTTTTTCTCCATAGCCATATATTCTCATTACCTATATGTTTTGTTTTCTGTCCCCCACCCCTCCCAACACATACCCACATACACACTTAGAAAGTCAACTCCACAAGGATAGCGTATATTGTTTTTAAATTTTGTTTTATTTTTGTTTTGTTTCGGTTTTCATTCTCAGAGGTTAGAAAAGTGTCTAGAACATAAAAGGTGCTCAATAACTGTTTGTTAGATATTAAATGAACCAATAATAAACTATCCAATTTATTTGGATAAAATATCCAATTTTTTTAGACCTTAAAGTTTAGTCAAGATTTTGTTTAATTGGCTGAACTCACAGAATAGTCTGGAAGTTATTTGGCTTGGCAATGATATGGAGGCATAGAAATATTTTAACTATCAAAAGAATCAACATATTTCTGTCACTGAGAGCAAAATCCTCACCTCACATCACCGCAAATGTTGAATTATGTAACTAATCTTTTTAGTTGACATTAACACACATGATTAAATATTCCTCCAAATGTGATTTCCCTGCAAGTGTATGCACATGTATTTACCTACATGTATAAATTTATTTGTTCATCCCCAGCAAACATATATTTGGGAAGCTCATTTGATGCCCTTTTCTATACTGACATTTATTTCCTTAAAAGAACATGACTTCCTGAATTCCTCTTCCAAAATTGGGCTATTTTTGAATACTAAATTCCAAATGGAATTATCATTGTTGAGTTTGCCTTTCTCAATTATGATAGTGGTGTCAATTAAGACTTAAGAATAGAAGTTATTGAACTGCAGTGCAATATGGTAGTGTAAACCAAATATGACATCACAATATCAAAATCATACAAATATTTGAGAACTAGTTACTGTAAAATACTGTAAAAATTCTGTTCATGTTTTTTACTACAAATGACATGAAATATTGCTCCTAGGTAAGGATTCAAGCCCCAGTTCTCTATTACATATGTATTCCCACCCCCCAAAAAACCTTATTATTGACATTTTGAGGCAGAGAAAAAAAATCAGCTTTCCTATTTATAAAGGAATAAGGAAGCACAAAAAATATATAATATTTAAATACTTTATTTTTAATCTCTATGTTTGAAGTAACAAATTTAAACATTACTTAATCTTTATTTTGAAACATGCTTATATGTAAGATAATTCACTTGGTTTTAGTTATTACTGCCTGAGGACTATAGGTATTAAAGCTTTGTTGTTTTTTTTTTAAGTTTTATTTACTTATTTTGAGAGAGAGAGAGGGAGGGAGGGGAAGAGAGAGATGGAGAGAGAATCCTAAGCAGACTCCACACTGTCAGTGTAGAACCCAATTCAGAGTTCGATCTCACTAACTGAACTGTAAGATCATGACCTGAGCCAAAATCAAGAGTCGGGAGCTCAACCACCTGACACACAGACACCCTGATCCTCTTTTAAATCTAGTTATTTGATGCCCTTCTAGTTCTACTCTTAATTTCTTTAATTAATTTTGGGATATTTTGTAAGATGAGATGCAACTTGATATTTTTATTTAAATTAACTTTATAGGTGACACTTAACACATACTGCGATACTTAACAAACTTTATGATTTCTTTATAAACATCATATAAGAGATTTTAGGGAGATGGCGGCGTAGGAGGATGCTGGGCTCACCGTGTCCTGCTGATCACTTAGATTCCACCTACACCTGCCTAAATAACCCAGAAAACCGCCAGAAGACTAGCAGAATGGAGTCTCCGGAGCCAAGCGCAGATGAGAGGCTCACGGAAGAGGGTAGGAAGGGCCGCCAGACAGTTAACACTACACAGACTGGCAGGAGGGAGCCAGGGTGGAGGGGCGGCCCGCCGGCCAAGCAGAGCCCCCAGTCTGGCTTGCAAAAGTGGAGGTGTCAGACGGAGCGTGTTCGGACAGCAAGCGGGACTTGATATCTGGAAGGTTATAAGCTAACAGCTCTGCTTGGAGAGTGGGAGGGCTGGAGGACAACGGGAGGGAGAGTTGTTGAGCCCCGGACGACAGAGCGCAGCTTGGCGGGGAACAAAGGCGCTCGCCAGCGCCATCTCCCTCACCCATCCCCCAGCCAAAATCCCAAAGGGAACCAGTTCCTGCCAGGGAACTGGCTTGCACCTCGCAAACACCCAACGCTGTGCTTCAGCGGATCCATCCCTCCGGCAGGTCCGACTCCCTCCCGGTGCCGCAGGGCCCCTCCCGAAGCGGATCTCCGAAGGAAAAGCAAGCTGAGCCTGCCCCTCCCGCCCCGGGCACCTTGCCGATCCACCCCAGCTAATACACCAGATCCCCAGCACCACAGCCTGGCAGTGTGCA
The DNA here is from genome assembly GCF_016509475.1 of Prionailurus bengalensis. Taxonomy (NCBI): domain Eukaryota; kingdom Metazoa; phylum Chordata; class Mammalia; order Carnivora; family Felidae; genus Prionailurus; species Prionailurus bengalensis. The sequence continues at coordinate 108,142,734 of NC_057349.1, forward strand.
AGTAGCCCAGACGGGCCACGCCACCCCACAGTGAATCCTGCTGCTAGGAGAGGGAAAGAGAGGGCACACAAGAGTCTGACTATGGCCCCAGTGGTGGGCTGGGGGCAGACATCAGGTCTGACTGCAGCCCTGCCCACCAATTCAAGTTATTCAAGACAGCACTGGGGAAGGGCCCGCAGTCAGGAGCCACTCAGGGGACTATCCAAAATGACGAAACGGAAGAATTCCCCTCAGAAAAACGTCCAGGAAATAACAACAGCTAACGAACTGATCAAAAATGATTTAAACGATATAACAGAAAGTGAATTTAGAATAATAGTCATAAAATTAATTGCTGGGCTTGAAAACAGTATAAAGGACAGCAGAGAATCTATTGCTACAGAGATCAAGGGACTAAGGAACAGCCAGGAGGAGCTAAAAAATGCTATCAATGAGCTGCAAAATAAAATGGAGACAACCACAGCTTGGATTGAAGAGGCAGAGGAGAGAATAGGTGAACTAGAAGATAAAATTATGGAAAAAGAAGAAGCTGAGAAAAAGAGAGATAAAAAAATCCAGGAGTATGAGGGGAAAATTAGAGAACTAAGTGATGCACTAAAGAGAAATAATCTACACATAATTGGTATTCCAGAGGAGGAAGAGAGAGGGAAAGGTGCTGAAGGTGTACTTGAAGAAATAATAGCTGAGAACTTCCTGGATCTGGGGAAGGAAAAAGGCCTAGAGATAAACGTGCTCTAACATATAAAGGGAGACCTATAAGACTCGTGACTGATCTCTCTACTGAAACTTGGCAGGCCAGAAAGGAATGGAAGGAGATCTTCCATGTGTGAACAGAAAAATATGCAGCTGAGAATCCTTTATCCAGCAAGTCTGTCATTTAGAATAGAAGGAGAGATAAAGGTCTTCCCAAACAAACAAAAACTGAAGGAATTCGCCACCACTCAACCAGCCCTACAAGAGATCCTAAGGGGGATCCTGTGAGACAAAGTATCAGAGACATCGCTACAAGCATGAAACCTACGGACATCACAATGACTCTAAACCTATATCTTTCTATAATAACACTGAACATAAATGTACTAAATGCGCCAACCAAAAGACATAGGGTATCAGAATGGATAAAAAAACAAGACCCATCTATTTGCTGTCTACAAGAGACTCATTTTAGACCTGAGGACACCTTCAGATTGAGAGTGAGGAGATGGAGAACTATTTATCATGCCACTGGAAGTCAAAAGAAAGCTGGAGTAGCCATACTTATATCAGACAAACTAGACTTTAAATTAAAACTGTAACAAGAGAAGAAGAAGGGCATTATATAACAATCACAGGGTCTATCCATCAGGAAGAGCTAACAATTATAAATGTCTATGTGCCAAATACTGGAGCCCCCAAATATATAAAACAATTACAAACATAAGCAACCTTATTGATAAGAATGTGGTAATTGCAGGGGACTTTAACACTCCACTTACAGAAATGGATAGATCATCTAGACACATGGTCAATAAAGAAACAAGGGCTCTGAATGATACATTGGATCAGATGGACTTGACAGATATATTTAGAACTCTACATCCCAAAGCAACAGAATATACTTTCTTCTTGAGTGCACATGGAACATTCTCCAAGATAGATCACATACTGGGCCACAAAACAGCCCTTCATAAGTATACAAGAATTGATATCATACCATGCATACTTTCAGACCACAATGCTATGAAGCTTGAAATCAACCACAGGAAAAAGTCTAGAAAACCTCCAAAAGCATGGAGGTTAAAGAACACCCTACTAACGAATGAGTGGGTCAACCAGGCAATTAGAGAAGAAATTTAAAAATATATGGAAACAAACGAAAATGAAAATACAACAATCCAAACGCTTTGGGATGCAGCAAAGGCAGTCCTGAGAGGAAAATACATTGCAATCCAGGCCTATCTCAAGAAACAAGAAAAATCCCAAATACAAAATCTAACAGCACACCTAAAGGAACGAGAAGCAGAACAGCAAAGACAGCCTCAACCCAGCAGAAGAAGAGAAATAATAAAGATCAGAGCAGAAATAAACAATATAGAAACTAAAAAAACTGTAGAGCAGATCAATGAAACCAAGAGTTGGTTTTTTGAAAAAATAAACAAAATTGACATACCTCTAGCCAGGCTTCTCAAAAAGAAAAGGGAGATGACCCAAATAGATAAAATCAGGAATGAAAATGGAATTATTACAACCAATCCCTCAGAGATACAAGCAATTATCAGGGAATACTATGAAAACTTATATGCCAACAAACTGGACAACCTGGAAGCAATGGACAAATTCCTAAACACCCACACTCTTCCAAAACTCAATCAGGAGGAAATAGAAAGCTTGAACAGACCCATAACCAGCGAAGAAATTGAATCAGTTATCAAAAGTCTCCCAACAAATAAGAGTCCAGGACCAGATGGCTTCCCAGGGGAGTTCTACCAGACGTTTAAAGCAGAGATAATACCTATCCTTCTCAAGCTATTCCAAAAAAAGAAAGGGAAGGAAAACTTCCAGACTCATTCTATGAAGCCAGTATTACTTTGATTCCTAAACCAGACAGAGACCCAGTAAAGAAAGAGAACTACAGGCCAATATCCCTGATGAATATGGATGCAAAAATTCTCAATAAGATACTAGCAAATCGAATTCAACAGCATATAAAAAGAATTATTCACCATGATCACGTGGGATTCATTCCTGGGATGCAGGGCTGGTTCAACATTCACAAATCAGTCACCGTGATACATCATATTAATAAAAGAAAAGATAAGAACCATATGATCCTGTCAATCGATGCAGAAAAGGTCTTTGACAAAATCCAGCACCCTTTCTTAATAAAAACCTTTGAGAAAGTCAGGACAGAAGGAACATACTTAAAGATCAAAAAAGCCATTTATGAAAAGCCCACAGCTAACATCATCTTCAACGGGGAAAAACTCAGAGCTTTTTCCCTGATCAGAAACATGACAGGGATCTCCACTCTCACTGATGTTGTTTAACATAGTGTTGGAAGTTCTAGCATCAGCAATCAGACAACAAAAGGAAATCAAAGGCATACAAATTGGCAAAGATGAAGTTAAGCTTTCACTTTTTGCAGATGACATGATACATGGAAAATCCGATAGACTCCACCAAAAGTCTGCTAGAAATGATACATGAATTTAGCAAAGTTGCAGGATACAAAATCAATGTACAGAAATCAGTTGCATTCCTATACACTAACAATGAAGCAACAGAAAGACAAATAAAGAAACTGATCCCATTCACAGTTGCACCAAGAAGCACAAAATACCTAGGAATAAATCTAACCAAAAATGTACAAGATCTGTATGCTGAAAACTATAGAAAGCTTATGAAGGTAATTGAACAAGATATAAAGAAATGGAAAAACATTCCATGCTCATGGATTGGAAGAATAAATATGTCAAAATGTCAATACTACCCAAAGCTATCTACACATTCAATGCAATCCCAATCAAAATTGTACCAGCATTCTTGAAACTAGAACGAGCAATCCTAAAATTCATATGGAACCACAAAAGGCCTCGAATAGCCAAAGTAATTTTGTAGAAGACCAAAGCAGGAGGCATCACAATCCCAGACTTTACCCTCTACTACAAAGCTGTAATCATCAAGACAGCAAGATATGGCACCAAAACAGACACATAGACCAATGGAATAGAATAGAAACCCCAGAACTAGATCCACAAACGTATGGCCAACTAATCTTTGACAAAGCAGGAAGGAACATCCAATGGAAAAAAGACGGTCTCTTAAACAAATGGTGCTGGGAGAACTGGACAGCAACATGCAGAAGGTTGAAACTAGACCACTTTCTCACACCTTTCACAAAAATAAACTCAAAATGGATAAAGGACCTAAATGGGAGACAGGAAACCATCAAAGCCCTAGAGGAGAAAGCAGGAAAAGACCTCTCTGACCTCAGCCATAGCAATCTCTTACTCGACACATCCCCAAAGGCAAGGGAATTAAAAGCAAAAATGAATTACTGGGACCTCATGAAGATAAAAAGCTTCTGCACTGCAAAGGCAACAATCAACAAAACTAAAAAGCAACCAACTAAATGGGAAAAGATATTTGCAAATGACATATCGGACAAAGGGCTGGTATCCAAAGTCTATAAAGAGCTCACCAAACTCCACACCTGAAAAACAAATAACCCAGTGAAGAAATAGGCAGAAAACATGAATAGACACTTCTCTAAAGAAGACATCCAGATGGCCAACAGGCACATGAAAAGATGCTCAACGTCGCTCCTCATCAGGGAAATACAAATCAAAACCACACTCAGATATCACCTCATTCCAGTCAGAGTGGCCAAAATGAACAAATCAGGAGACTATAGATGCTGGAGAGGATGTGGATAAACAGGAACCCTCTTGCACTATTGGTGGGAATGCAAATTGGTGCAGCCACTCTGGAAAGCAGTGTGGAGGTTCCTCAAAAAATTAAAAATAGACCTACCGTATGACCCAGCAATAGCGCTGCTAGGAATTTACCCAAGGGATACAGGAGTACTGATGCATAGGGGCACTTGTACCCCAATGTTTATAGCAGCACTCTCAACAATAGCCAAATTATGAAAAGGGCCTAAATGTCCATCAACTGATGAATGGATAAAGAAATTATGGTTTATATACACAATGGAGTACTACGTGGCAATGAGAAAGAATGAAATATGGCCCTTTGCAACATCATGGATGGAACTGGAGAGTGTTATCCTAAGTGAAATAAGCCATACGGAGAAAGACAGATACCATGTTTTCACTCTTATGTGGATCCTGAGAAACTTAACAGAAACCCATGGGGGAGGGAAGGAAAAAAAAAAGGAGGTTAGAGTGGGAGAGAACCAAAGCATAAGAGAGTCTTAAAAACTGAGAACAAACTGAGGGTTGATGGGGGGTGGGATGGAGGGGAGGGTGGGTGATGGGTGTAGAGGAGGGCACCTTTTGGGATGAGCACTGGGTGTTGTATGGAAACCAATTTGACAATAAACTTCAGATATTGAAAAAAAAACAAAAAACCCGACACTATATAAAACTTTAGCATATACCATTATATGTTTCTCATTATTTTTGGTTTTATCATTGGTCTGAGTGTTTATTCCTATGATAAATATCATTACATTTAAAAAATATATTAAGTGTCTGTCAAGAGTGTCTTTTATTATTTTGCTCTTTAAATAATTTCATAGCTGTGGGGCGCCTGGGTGGCTCATTAGGTTAAGTGTCCAACTTCAGCTTCAGGTCATGATCTCACAGTTTGTTAGTTTGAGCCCCACATCTGGCTCTGTGCTGACAGCTCCGAGCCTGGAGCCTGCTTCAGATCCTGTGTCTCCCTCTCTCTCTGCATGCACCTCCCCAGGGAGGGGCATATAAATAAATAAATAAATAAATAAATAAATAAATAAATAAATAAATAAATTTCATAGTCATGGTCATGTATTTATTCTTAAGGAATTTCAAATTACATGATCAAATATCAGAACATTCCATTAGAGATTTAGTTTCTAATTTTATTACATTCAAATATTAACTTAAGGAAAATAGTGCTATAATATTTATATTTCATTTTAGAAATATTGCCTTTTCCTTTATTTACATCTTTTTCATCTCACATTTAAAAGTTCGTATCTTTCTTTAAACAACTCTTGCACATCTGTGATTAAGCCAGTGTGATTTTTGTTCCATTTATATAAATTATACACACACACACACACACACACACATTTTTATTTAAATTTAAACATTTAACCAAGATATATCTATGTTTAAATATTCATCTGTTTTGTATATTATGAATTATTTTGAGCTGCATATTTGGTCTTTTATGGTTCCTTAACCTCGGTAAGTTGTTTTAAAAATAATTTTGCTTATTGATTTAGCTGAATTTATTGGGATTATATTTTCAACTCGAATTTCTATAGTCTAAGAGGAACATTTCTCTTTTTTCCATATCTATTATATTTTCTTATTATTGGTATATCTGTGCTCTTTATTTTTCTTCCTCAGAAATCTGGAAGAACTTTTGAAGTTGATCTTTGTATTACATATTAAAAAATTAATTTTCTAGCTATTTCTGGTCTTTAAGTCCTTTTTTACAGCAGTTTTAAATTAATCTCTTACATTTTTGTGTTCTTAAAATTATTTTCTTAACTTGGTCTTTTGTTTTAGCTAATTGCCTTCATCTAAGCTACTTCTCTTTATGATATTTTAATATTAGTCCATGTAGGCATTTATATGTGATTTTTTTGAAGACATGAAGCAGATATTTTTTTAAATCCTCATATATTTCTTGTGTTGAGTTACTTTCAAGAGATTGATTCTCTTTTGAAATAATAATGCTACTCTTCTTTTGCACTGGATTCTTAATAATTTCCACCCTAGTTTAATCATTCACATATGAAAGAGGATACATTTTTTTATGTCAAGCACTTGCTAAAAATAGGATGCTTTGATTGTTTTTAGAGCCTTCTTCATGTACTTGGGTGCTAATAGACTCTCAGATCTAAAACTGAGTTGATGTGAATAGTGTGTAGTCCAATTTCTGGTAACTGTAGGCTTTGATCTTACATTGTTTCATGCTGAAGTTGAGATTTTTTTTTTTTTCTGCCTAACTTCTTTTTTTTTCTTCCTTTTTTTTTTTTAATGTTTCATATAATTGATTCTAAAAAAAGAAAAGCAGAAAGTTTTTAGATTCTCTCTGAGTTTAGGACTAGGTTAAACCAAATGAGGTACTTTGTTAGGATGCAAAATTTAAAGTGGTGCCCCCCAAAACTTAGTAATCAAAACAAATATTTTTATATAAATATATTGTGTTTTATATAAATAATGCAATATTAATTTTTTTTCCAAATCAAATTGGGAAACAGTGGCTCATAGGTGGCCTCTGTTTTTATAAATTAAGTTTTATTGGAATAAGGGTTGGTATTAGGCTGAGGTGAGTGAGAAGGGTCATACCATTGCAGAGTCACATCTCAGCTTCATTTAAAATTTTGATGTTTTTTTCAACACTATATTTTTGCATTTAAAGAAATTGCTAAAAATATTATGTATCTTGATAACTGAGTGTTTTGTGCTCTCCTAATTGCATGCCTGAGGAGAGTGCATGGCATACCTTCTAACCTTAGTCCTGACCTGGAGAATTTTATTCATAATACATATGTCTGGGTTCTACCTTGAACCTACTCATTTTAGATGAAGGTCTCCAGTGGATCCCCTTACCTCCTCCCATTTCTCCAGCCCCGCCCCCACTACCATCCCTTGCTTTAAGAACTGCTAAAGAAAATAATTTCCATCCTAGAGAAATTTAAAAAGTGTGAGCTTCATCCCCAGAAAACTCCATCTAGGGTTTTATCAGTTTCTTCTCACCAGCTACAGATCCATTCTGTGAGCATTAACATATACTATCCTATTTTCTCTCTGTTTCTGCCTGATGTACCCAGAAAGTAGCTAAAAGGATGCAAAAGAGAAACTGATAGATTGGGTATATGTATTAGTCTGCTCTGGCTGTTGTAACAAACTCACATAGACAGGGTGGTTTAAATAACAGACATTTACTTAAGGCTGGGAAGTCCAAGATGGAGATGCCAGCTGATTTTGTTCAGTGAGACACTTCCTGGGATGCAGATGACTGCCTTCTTGCTGTGTACTGATGTGGTGGATAGTGAGAGCTCTGGTGGCTCTTTCTTATTAAGAGCGCTAATTCCATCATGAGGGTTCTACCCTCATGACCTCACCTAAACCTAATTATCTCTCAAAGTACCATCTCCAAAACCCATCACACCGGGCATTGGGGCTTCAACATATGAATTTCTGGAAGACACAATCAGTCTATAGCAGTATGTGACTCTGATACCTTCAGAATGTGATTCTCCTGAATTGGGGAGCCGAGTATAGTGTGATGATTATGGAAAAAAAATGTTTTCTTTTTGAGGTAGCCCTAGACCTTTAATCCTATTTTTTAATTTTTATTATTTTTTTTAATTTTCCTGTTTCATATGAGTGGAAAGCTCTATTCCTTAATATTCCTTTGTCAGTGCTAGTTAAGTTTACTTCTTTGGTAAAAGTTGGCTGGCATTTTTACTCAAAGATGCTGTTGTAAAGTGCTTCACTCTTTTTTTAAAACTGCAGAGAAAATCCATCAGAGACTATAAATGTCATTTTGACCTGGAAAGATAATTTTTACTTAGTTTCATAACTTCCTAGAACTACTCATTTGCATACTCCCTTTCCCTTTTAATGGCATATACAGAATAATTTACTTCTTATGTTTTGACCATATATCCCAAATTTCAGTCTTAATTACATAATGGATTTTTTGTCAATTTCTTGACAGTGAAAGATTAGAGAATCTTAGGAGTATCACCAAATTCTAGCAGTCCCTTATCATTGTCCTGTTGCTATATATTGTTACTGGTGCTACTGACATACTGCATCATATCATGTTTTTTATCACTTGTAAAACTGGAAAGAAGTTATAATGAAAACTAAATATCTGATCTCTAGTCTCAATTTCATCTGTTTCCAGATGTGTGATCTTGTACAACCCACTGAAAAACTTTGGCCCTCATTTTTCATACCTGGGTTGAGGGTGTATCACTGTTCTATATACCGAATAAGTTCTGATAACTCCATGGAAAAGTGACAGGACTTCCAATTCAAAATATTTTTTAAAATAGAAATATATGTTTCAGATTATATTGTATAATATGAAGCCTTTCCCAGTAGAAGGTTCTCAAAGATGCATTGAAAGACAAAATTTCAAAATAGAAATTGCTATAAATAATATAATATTTAAGATTAATGTAATATAATTACTAAAAGAAGGAGGAACAATAATTTTGGAATAGATTTTTGGACTGATAAAATTGTTATCAGGCTTTATTTTAATTCTACTTACTACTACAGACAAATTAGAATGAAGCTTCATGCCTCCTACAGAATCAATCCCCTGGTTTAAAGATGCAGGAGCCCTACCAAACTGTAAAAAAAAAAAAAAAAAGCATCATCATTATCTAATCTTTGAATATTGGTCTGTATGGCATATAACTGTTCCTACCTACTCTCCAGACTTTTGCCTTAGTCATTTCTTTAAACATTCCCCAGTTTTTTCAATTAGGCTGCATCAGGGGTTATAAACATGCCCTTTCTGAACCTCAAAATTGGTTCAGGGAGTCATTGCCTAGAAGGTTTAAATCCTTTTCAGTTAAAATGTTCTCAAAGTCTTTCCATTCATAATGCATTTTTTACAAAAAAGATACTTTGACTAAATCAAAGTCAATTCATGTTGATTGTTATGACCATCACTATGCTGGCTAAGAATGATTTCTATTTTATAACGTTTTAGAATTTCTTGAATAGTCAATAATTTAAAAAGCAACAGTTTGTGAATTCCAGTTGTATTGTCTCAGGCAGCTAGTGTGTCTCTTTTATTGATTTTTTTTTCCTGTTATGTTTGCTCAACTTTGTGTGCCACTTTAGTAGGTAAATTCATATAATTTAGAATTATTTCATTTATATCATAGAATTACTCTGCAATCAAATTTTCTTTCTCAGTAAAGTTCTTTAATAATACTATAAATTTTAAGCAATAGGTTTACCAGTAGATAAAGTTGCCAATATTATGCTCAATACCTAAATGTCATGAAGGTTCTTCCTCTTAAAAGTCAAGCCATCTGTTATTTGCTGTAAAACTTCCTGTATTTCAAATCTTTTCATGGAGGGAAAAGGTCTCTACTTACTTGGATCCACAGACTAGAGTTTATCTTCTTTCTTTCTTTCTTTCTTTCTTTCTTTCTTTCTTTCTTTCTTTCTTTCTTTCTTCTTCTCCTTCTTTCTTTCTACATAAATCACACTATAGCAATCTGCATCATTTCCAATTCTCTTTTCTTTATAGGGAAGTGATTGCTTAGACTGAGTTCAGAGTTCCAAGATTTTAGAATTTCTCTTCTGTGCTTTCAGAGTTAAGCATCAATATCTACTTCATTGGCACTTATAGGTAGTCTTAATAAAGATTACTCCAGAAGAAGCTAAAAGAATACCTGGAAAAACCATCATGTAAATATCAAAATGGGCTTCTCTCATTATGAAATTATTTAGCTTCCTTAAAGATATATAGGAAGATATACCTTCTAAATTTTCTCTCTAAGGAGAAAAATAGCTTGGAAAGAAAAGGTGAAATAATGGTATGAAAGTAATCTCAATAAAATGATAAAAAGATTAGAAGCAAATAAACAAACAAAAAACCCCACAGTAGTGGAGTCAGGCAATATAAAACCTAAGGCTGTCAAAAAATTAAAACACGAATATGAAATATGCACATGTGAAGTGATCCTGAAAATGTGGAAATAAGATTAAATATCTGAGGAATAGAGAAAATAAATGCTATACTGATAGTTTGTTTTGTTTTGAGCAGAGACCAACACCAACAAAATAGATGAGATAATCCAATATGAACAGGATGAAAATGTTCTGGATAAAGAATAAAGTACTATATATGAAAATTAAAATGTTTAAAACTATACACTAGTACAAATTGATATCAAGTTGCAATATCATATTGTGTGTATACATATTATATATATATATATATATATATATATATATCAAAAATTTATTTTACAAATGAGCAAGCAAACATTAAATGATATCTATGAAGGCAAGGGGCAGAAATCTGTCTTTAGACTTCTCCATCACTAGCAGATGTTTTGAAAATTGAGATTAATGAGAGGGATCAAAATTGATGAACTAAGAAAATTTCTTATAAATCTATAGTAATTAAAATATTATCATAGAAAATCGAGCCCTAAGTCTATGCATTCATTGAGGTAAATATAGGCATTTAGTATATAATAAAGATGACATCTTAAATCCCTAAGGAAAGGTGTTGGAATAACTGATTTACCAAATTGGATTCTAGAAGAAAATCAAATTTATCATTCAATGAACTTGGCTTGTAGAAAGGTTTGAAGTTATAAATAGATTCATAAGAAGCCATAAAAGAAAAGCTATATAATCTAATATAGAAAATAAATCATAGCTTATAACAAGAGAAATGAAAATATTAAAAAAACTAAATGAAAAAATGTGCTACATATGACAAGCAGGGAGGTAATAATAAAAATGATATGTAACTCAGCATGTAAAAGACAAATACTCTAATAGAGAAAGACAAAGAGCTATAGTCAATATATACATATATTTAAGTCAAAATATGTGAAAACAGTTATCATAGTGCTAAACAAACATAATTTTAAAAAGCAGTTACCACTTTCTGCCTGTTAAAAAACAAAATTCAACTGAGGAAATTTTAAAGAGCTTATTGGTTTTATTCAAAGATTCATGACTCAGGTAGCACCCAATGTAGCAGATAGAATGGAAGTGTACAAAATGAAAGACTTTCATAGGCAGAAGAGAGCAGGAACAAGGAACTAGTGTTTTGACTAGTGTAACTAATCAAAAAAGTGGATTGCTGACTGCAAGATTGCTTTCCTTTAGAGAAAGCCTGGGTCTATAAGCAGCTTACCTACTAATGCTGATCATGTAATTCCCAGTTTAAAATTCCATGTCTGGGAGAACCAAAACTGTAAGTTAAGTCTTGGTTTGGTGATGTGAGGCTTACCATGAGCAACTTTATTTTGGGTCCTTGTTGTCTTGCTTTAAGCATGCCTCTATGACAGTTCCTAGTATAACTGAGGCTTTGTGGCAGTAAGAACTCTTATAACCTCTTTGGATCTTTGAGTGAATGCAAATTTTCTTAATGATTGGTAATATGTACTATTAGACTTACAAATACACTTTGGCCCTGTAGAGCTACTTCTAAGAATGTACTGTAAGCAGACATTTTAACAAGAGTCCAAAGTTATATGTACAAGAATATTTTCTGTAACACTGTAAGAAATAGCAAAACAAAACAAAACAGCCCACAATTTATCTGGGTGAATATATCATGTGATAATCTTAAAGTACAATAGTACCCATCATTTAAAATGTTAATTTGAATGTACGTTATTTTTTGGCATGGGAAAATGGTCACAATGCAACTTTCAACCTAACAAGAAAATTTGTAAATCTCTATATAGTTTGACTTCATTGTTGCAAACTAACATACTTACCTAAATGCATAGAAAAAAAAAACTTTCAAAGCAAAATACAAATAACATACTCAGCAAGATTTTACTTTTAATTTTTTACTTTTACAGTTTTTCACATTACTTCCTATTTTTCTATGATGAACATATAATGTCCAAACAGAATTATACAAAAATTCATTTCAAAAAATTGAAAGCATTTTCCAAATGCTAAATTACAAGACAAATGTGACGGGGATCATAATATTCACATGAGACGGGTTTCTCCTGAATTTCAGATGTAAATCTAGAATTGAGCAGCAATAAGCTGTGACATTTTCAAAAGCTCAGAAATATGAGCTGGCCCCCAATAAAGGACACCATCTGGCTATGGCTTTGTTAGAGGTTTTCTTTTCGATTACATTTTCTGTTATTTTTGCATAAAAATGCTTCTCTCAGTGCATTTCAAGCACATGTTTGGAAGGTTCTATGTTGGGTTGCATTCAGCCCATTTAGCTGTATTGTGCAGGCATTTATTTAGCACTAAGCTTTAGGCATTTAGGCAGGTGCTTTCTACTTAAATACTAACAGGGAAGAGGTAACATGGAGTAGGAGGTCAGGGACAGGGCAGGCAACATGATTATCATGGCCTAAGGCCTGGAACACATCCCTGGAAACAGACAAAATGCTGTGGGCATTAGGAAATGTCTTTTTTACTCTTTTTTTTTTCACTAGCTGATTGCTTGTGTGAATGTGCAATCAGGTATTTCAATTCCTTTTCTGAAAATCTAGTTTGGCTTTTGTAAGATGGGCTTAAGTTACAGTATTTTTGCCATGTGAGTCTGAATTCATTGCTAAGCTAACAATACATAAATGTGTTTCTTCTCCTTTCAGTATTTGACATTTTGCACTAGTCATTAAGAGAACTGATATGATGCAGAAGTCATTCATAAAAGATAGGAGAAAATAATTTCTACCAAAATTCCATCAAGACAGTCACCCATTTTGAATCAGAAACCACTTATTTTATAGCATATGAGTCCATGATGAATATATGCAGGACTTTCCACACCACCATGCCATATGTGGAAGCTGTTGGTTTGAAAATCAGCTGCCATAAAAGTTTTCTGCACTTTTTGGATTGAACAATTATGACATGCTTTCATGGAATTCACTCTGGAAATGTTAATGACCTTTTGAGATGACCATTATGTGGTTTCTAAGGCTTTTCTGTAATAATGTAATAAGGAATTGTCTCTCTACTTCCCTATTTTACATAGTCCAGCCATAAATGCACAATCCGTTGATCAAAAGTTGCAGAAATAACTTACTATATTAGTATCCAGATAAAACTTTTATATACGTTTCCATGATGACAACAGCTAGGGCCAAATATTTGCTGACAGCAACATTAGTTGATTCTAACTAATTAGAATCAACTGAATCAGAGGGTACTTAACAATGTCAGTTATCTGTCAGCCTCATCCTTTCTGGGGGGATGAGAAAATAATTGATTTATAAGAGAAGAGTAAGGGGTGGGTTAAGGGGATCTGGCAGAAATTTAAAGCATTATACTTTGAAAGGAATTTTAAAGTAACACATTTTGCTTAGATTCATCATTGTCAAAGAGTTTCTATTGACTACCTTCAAATGGAGCCGGGCATTTACATAGTATGGTGTTATATTTGAAGTTGTGGCCTTTGCTAATCCATTACCGGTGCCGAATGTCAGGAAAATGTCTATTTCACATTGTCTAAGGGGAAATTTATTAGAGATAGCTTTTTGATACATTTTCAGGGTCCATTTGAAAGAAAGAAAGCAAATAATCTTACCTTTAGCTGTGTTTTATTGAGCAGAGAAAGGGTAAAATCATTGGCATTGCAGTTTACCAGAATTACAAGAACAGAGAAAACAAAAACAAGGTGAAGTGGCAAAGGCAGTCTATTTTGCCATCATTTTTTTTCTTTCTACTTACTGCCAACAACTATTTAGTAACAAAGATAATGGAAATAGAATTGGAATCTTGAAGGATGCTTAACTGTAGAAGTCAGAGTTTATGTCCAATAGGAGTCATAGAAGTTTGCAGGCTTGCTAGAGTATTATAAGGCTACATCCAGGTATTGTGGAATGAAATAGGTGGGAAGGTTGACACTGGTTGTGATGTAACTTTTTCTCTGTCCATGCCGACACAGATGGCATGATTTATTCCAAGGCATATTTCCAAGGAGTACTGTAGTAAGATTTTCAAGAATAGTCATTTTTAAATATCTCTTTTTTATCCTCCATCTCAAACGGCCCTTTTTTATTTAGTTGTCTGCACTATTCATGAGTGACAGATGACTAACATAAGATATCGAGAGTTAACATTTTGGAGTAGAGAAATGCAATGTCAGTTGGGCTTCTGTTTCTGATTTGTTTGTTTTTTGGAGGGGGGATATGTAAGGTTGCTGAGTGACTCAAAGGTAAGAATGTGAAGTATAAATACTATTTGACTTCTGGATTTCATCTCATCATGTATATTGTTGAATAATAAATTTCTACTGAGTGTAAAAACCTTAGTGGCTTAAGACAAGACAAAGTTATTATCTCAAAGTTCTGGAGGTCAGAGGTCTTGGCATAATATGGTTGGATCTTCTACTCAGGGTTAACAAGGCTGACGTCGAAGTGTTGGCCAAGCTTTGTTCCTTGAGCTCAGGATACTCTTTCAAGATCACATGGCTTTTGGCAGAATTTAGTTCCTTACAATTGTAGGACTGAGGTTCCCATTCTTCTTGCTGGCTGTTAGCCAGGAACTGCTCTCAGCTTCTAGAGGCTACTCAGTTCTCCAATGTGTGGTCTTCTCTACAAAATGGCACTTTGCATCTCCAAGACCAGCAGGAGAATCCCACTCATGCTTTGAATCTCTTCATTTTTAGAGACATCACCTGATTAAGTCAGGTCCATCCAGATAACAGCCATTTGATTAAATCAGATATGAAATATTTGCTGCTTTGATTATGTCTACAAAATCCCTTTGTCATAATATGACATAGTCATACCCAAACTCAATGGGAGGGAATTTATACAGGGTGTAAACATTGAAAGTTGTGAATCTTGGGAGCTAAATTAGAATTCTACCTATCATAGCATGATTTTGAAAACTCTGGTATATGGAAATAAAAGGAACATTCCAAGTTCAAAAATGTGGTATGGGAAGACTGAAAATTGAATATGGAGTATGTATATCCAGAGATTAAAGGAAATAAACACAGAAAAGAAAGGTTGCAAGTGTTGTTTTTTTTTTTTTCAGGTTGACAATGAGAAAGTGCACTTTGTAAAAACAGAGGTTTCGGGAGGCATACAGTAAGCAAAAACCGACAAAACAATATTCTAAAGAAGTCTGTGTTCATTTGTAAATAGGAAGTATCTACCTCAATAACTTTATCTCTCATTTTCTCTCTGTTTTTTTTTTAATAATTTATTCATTCTACACCTCAAAAAAACTGTTGTACTGGGGCGCCTGGATGGCTCAGTCGGTTGAGTGTCTGACTTTGGCTCAGGTCATGATCTCTCAGTTTGTGGGTTCAAGCCCCGTATCGGGCTCTGTGCTGACAGCTCGGAGCCTGCAGCAGTCTCCTTTGGATTCTGTGTCTTCCTCTCTCTTTGCCCCCTCCCCTGCTTGCACTCTATCTCTCAAAAATAAATAAACATTAATATATTTTTTAAACAACTGTTGTATTTAAGTTTTTGTCTTTTATATTTTTTATTTCAAAATATGAGAATTTTTTGAAAAACTACAGTGACCAGCTTTTTCTTTGTAAATACATCATGAGAAATTTACTACATGCCATCTTGTATTCACATGGAAGATAAGTATTTTCACTACAGTGTTGAAAAGATTAGATATGCATGCATACCCAGAAATGATACTGTCTTATTTACAATTTAAATTCATACTGAGAAAATGGGAATGGAGGTGGGGGCAGGGCCTAGGATAGAAAGAGGCATTGCCAAATTTAATACATTTCTAATTTTTTCTTGGTGTGTGCTGAACAAGTTGGCATTCTCCTCATAATTATACTCTCTATATTCAACAGTAAATCACCTTGCAGTCCATTATTCTCTAGTTTAAATAATTCCAATCCAATTAAGTTTCCCTTGTAAAACCTAATGTCTAACTGTTAAATAGCTTTCCTTTTTTCTCATTAAATTTATGTTTTTCTATATGACTTTAAAACTTTTGAGTGTAGGCATTATGATATACACTATTAGACATACGGAGGTTTTATAATACATGGATAACTATGGATTGTAGATTATGTACATACTTTTATTCTATTGTTAATCTAAAAGTGACAAGGTGGGCCTTGATAAAAACACAACCACTGCATCTCACTTTTTCATTTTTGAATTTCCATTGAAAATACATAGAGGCTTACAATTGAATACAAGTCTACTAGGAAGGTCATTTTACATCGAGTGGAAGAAATAGCTGAGCAGTTGCCTTGGGATTTTTCACTGCCTTTCTCAGACACCCTCAATATTTAAGTAGTTTTGTGATCTCATCAAGATACTGTATTATTTTTACTTCATTAGACTACTGCTGGATTACTTAATAAACAAACATCATTGCTTCTAGGCACTAAATGACATGTGGAATGTATTAGTGCAGATTCCAAAATTGGGAGAAGTATTTCAAGAGGGTAGCTTGTATAGTGAGAGAATCTGGAACCACTGAATAAAACTATTCATAAATCCCTTCCTTCCTTCCTTCCTTCCTTCCTTCCTTCCTTCCTTCCTCCCTCCCTTCCTTCCTTCCTTCCTTCCTTCCTTCCTTCCTTCCTTCCTTCCTTCTTCTTTCTTCCCCCCTTTCTTTCTTTCTTTCATTCTTTCTTCTCTCTCTCTCTCCTTTTTTTCTTAAGCCTACATCGCATGGCTTTGACATTGCAAAAACTTAATATTGCTTGGTTTTGACATGGTTTAAGTATATTTGCATGATGGATATTACACTTAGTTAAGATACAACACTCTACATTAGGTTAAAAAGTGGCAGGAACCAGACCCTGTGTTTTCAAACCTAGAACAAGGCACTCCGAAATATAACTATGTATAAATCATATCACAAACAAGAGTGTTTTTTGGCAAGATATGCAATATCCCAATCTAAGTAAGAAAGGAAAGCCAAAAAATATGTCTAATTGCACTCTGTATAAGCAGAGGTTGACAGACTAGCTTCACCTGGATTCGGAAGCATGATGAATAAAATACCTTTATGAAGGGCTTAGTCAGGGACTAGTGGAGAAGCACTGGTGCTGAGTCTGAGTTTTAAAGGACAAATACATATCAGAGAGTTGAATGAAAGGATTTTAATCTGGCCAGATCTGAATTTAAGAGGCTTTTTCATGAAAGAACCAAATTACGTCAACAATGCCTCAGTAAACTATCTTTGTTGGCAAAGTAAAAGCCTTTATATTATATCCTTTTGAAATGGTTTTGAAGATGATGGTCAGGTTTAAGGATAAAAAGTACTTGAGTAAAGAGTAATGGTGAGGGGAAAGGCTTCCAGGGTAGACTCCAAGATTTTAACTTCTGCCAAATGGGAGGAAAATATATGATTGTTCTGCAAATAGGCACAGACGTTGTTTTTCCCTATGTCATAATGCTAACATGGGAAGTATAAAGCATCTCAGTCAGTTCCTGCTGTATATTTTTCATAACTTTTATATCTATAAACATTAAACTCTTTCCTGGAGTCATTGACATATTTTATTTAGTCTCAGTATTTTTTGATTGCTCACAAATAGTAGAAACTCTGTAGCAGGCCATTTATTAATGATAAATTTCAAGTACTCGTCTTTAATTTGACATATTTACTTAGTCTCTGAATAACTCTTACTTATTGTGTTGACAAAAGAACTCAAAGAATAATATCACTTACTCTGTAATGACCAAGACTCTGAAGTGACTATAAAATAAAACCTGAAAGTCAATTATATTTGGACAGTATCGTGACAGCTCAAGGCACTAAACTTATGGAATATAACATGGGTTACATTTCTCTAGAAATACTAATTTTGAAATGCATTGTGTTTTTGTATTTAATTTTTCAATTTGTACATTATGATTTTTCTGTTGATATAAGGAGAACATACTATGAAATTTTAAATTTCTAAATATTATAAACAACAAACACTATTATGTTCTACTATGTTATATGAATGATTCTATAAACCTATAAATTCATTACAGTATACTTCTTATATATGCAGAATGCTGAAAAACTGTAAAAATAGTATGTATAAAGGTTTGGCTTCCTTGCTAATTAAATGAGATGGGGAGAACCATAAACTTGTAATGAATAAAGGGATGGAAAATATTAAGTGACAATTTTAAGGTTGTAGGAAAGAGTTAGTTCTGAAGGTGTTTGGCATCCTGAATTACATGAATTTCCCTGAGGTATCTGAATTTTCATAAATGAGCATTATTTTATAAATATCTTAAATGCCATTGGTTCATCAAGGCAATAATGGCTAAATATGAACTTTGAAAGAAGAAGAATTTTGGAAAGTTATGTTAGAAATGCTTTTCAGTTTATTGTGCTTGAAATTATATTATAAAAAGTCATTGTATATAGTTTATATACATTGTTGTGGATTATTATTGAAAGGGTCAAGGTTTACAGTTCTGTAAGTAAATGAATACTACATTCAAAAACAAGTACAGGGCTCTTCAGAGAGATGGCTGATTCTAGGACTGCCACAAGACATATATAATGAGCCTGGAGGATTGTATAGTGCCAGAAGCTTAAGAAGGTGGTGAAAATGAAAACTTGACAGTTATGTGTTTATGTTAAAGGGATACTCAGGCCAAATGAAATCACTACCAATGGCCAAAGCTGGAACAACTTAACAAATAAAAGAGTATAGGATTATAATCCAAAATATGAATTAAATATCCGTAATGTTAAAAATAAATGATTGAATGGGACGCCTGTGAAGCTCAGTCGTTTAAGCGTCGACTTTGGCTCAGGTCATGGTCTTGCAGCTCGTGAGTTCGAGCCGCACGTGGGGCTTGTGCCGACAGCTCAGAGCCTGGAGCCTGCTTCAGATTCTGTGTCTCCCTCTTTCTCTGCCCCTCCCCCACTCAACGATCTGTCTCTCTCTCCTTCAAAAATAAATATACATTAAGTAAGTAAATAATGCACAAATAAGTAGGTAAATGAGGGATGAGCTACATCTCCCTTGTAGAAGAGCTCAAAATAATTTATACAGATACTTTTTGCTGAAGGATGTGTACCATAACTCCTCATTAGTTAAGTGTGCATTGCACATAGTAACTTTCTTCCAAAGAGTACAGTTATGAAAAGAAAGGGGAAAAAAGAATAACTTTACAGTGGAGGTATCTGATAAGCCATGCTTCAGCCAACTGATTAAGATCAATACTGATAAATCACTTGATAGTGTGTACCTTGATGTTATGAGACAAAAATGATACTTTACTACTGTAGTCTTTCTTACAAAACCTTTAATCCAAGTCTAATCATGAGTAAAATATCAGACAAATGCCTATTGAGGGATTGTTTTATAAAATGCCTACAAGCAATCCCCAAAAACTATCATGGCCATCAAAAATAGTCTGAGAAACTGCCACAGCCAAGAGAAGTCTAAGGAGACATGATGACTAAACGTAATGTGGTGTCCTGGGTGGGATCCTAGAGATAAAAATGACATTTATCTACCTGGTACATTTTGAGTATGATTGCATGATAGATAATAGGCTCAATTAAGATACGGTACTCTACCACTTAGGTAAAAAAGTAACTAGGAGCAAAAAGTAACCAAAAGCAGACAAAGATATTACAAGCAAAGAATACTACAACAAATTGACATCATAAACATAGATACAGTAATACTTATTAAAATACTAGCACATCAAATCTAAAAAACCCCAGAAAGTATAATGCATTGTGATCAATAAAGTTTATCCCAGGAATGCAAAGCTAGTTTAACATTAAAAATATTAATTCATGTAATTCACCTCACCAACAGACTAAAGTAGAAAGGCATGATTATTTCAATGGAGGTAGAAAAGGTATTAGATACATTTTAAAATGTATTCATAAAATTTCATGGTAAAATATGAATAATAAGGTATTTTCTCAAGCTGATAAAATCTAAGAAAAACCTATAGTCTACATCAAACTAAATGCTGAAAAGATGGATGCTTTTCCCCTAAGATCAGAACCTAGGCAATCAGTGATAGTCAACATTTTATTGTAAATTCCAGTCAGTGAAATAAGGTAAAGCAAGATAAGTAAATACTAAAAAGACATATAGATTAGATAAGCATGATAATCTATATAAAATATATGAAAGAACCTATAAAAACTACTAGAATTCATGATTTTGGTAACATCACAAAATATGGTCAATATACAAAAATTCATTGTATTATTCATTATAATACTGTGTATAAGCAGTTGGAAATTGAGTTAAGTATTACTTATAATATCAATAAGTGAGAATTGTTTAGGGATAAAGGTAAAAAATGTACAATTCCAGTGTAGTTAAAACTACAAAATATTGCTGATAGAAATGAAAGAAAACAAATGAAATGGGGAAATATTCTATGGTTATGGATTGAAATATTCAATATTGATTTGAACTAATCTATAGATTTAATGTATTACTAGTTAAAATGCCAGCAGACTATTTTATAGAAATTGACAAACTGGGTCAAAATTTATGTGAAAAAGTAAAAGCACGTAAAAGAGCTGAATATTTTGGAAAAGAACTAATTTGGAAGACTTATGTTATCTGACCTCAGTACTATAAAAGGTGTGAATTTTGTGTAAGGATAGACATATACATCAATGAAACAGAATAAAGTTCAGAAATAAAAAAATGGTAATTGATTTTGAATAAAATGCCATGGAGGGAAATAGAAAAAACCTAGTCTTTTCAAAAATGATATTGTAATACTTGG
The DNA here is from genome assembly GCF_016509475.1 of Prionailurus bengalensis. Taxonomy (NCBI): domain Eukaryota; kingdom Metazoa; phylum Chordata; class Mammalia; order Carnivora; family Felidae; genus Prionailurus; species Prionailurus bengalensis. The sequence continues at coordinate 108,163,816 of NC_057349.1, forward strand.
AAATCTGTTTTGGGATAAAAATAATTTTCAACTTTCACCTCACACCATACACAAGTCACTTTGAAATGAATCAGAGATATAAATATTAAAAGCTAAACTTTAAAATTTTGGAAACAAAAACCAGGAAAAAATATATGTAATTTTGTTTTAGGATTATATTTTTTTAAAGGGCATGCATCATTAAAGAAAAACTGATAAATTGTCATCAGTAAAATTAAAAAAAAACCCTGCTTTTCTAAGTCATGGTTACAAAAATGAAAATGAAGGGGTGCCTGGGTGGCTCAGTCAGTTAGGCATCGGACTTCAGCGCAGGTCATGATCTCATGGTTGGTGAGTTCCACCCCCGTGTGGGGTTCTGTGCTGGCAGCTCAGAGCTTGGAGTCTGCTTTGGATTCTGTGTCTTTCCCTCTCTCTGCCCCTTTCCCGTTCATGCTCTGTTTCTCTATCTCAAAAATAAGTAAACGTTAAAAAAATTTAAAAATGAAAGTGTAATACGCTGTCTGGAAGAATATATTTGCATAACACTGGCAAATAAGTGGATTAAAATATTCTTGGCATCATTATTCACTGGGGATGCAAATTAAGCCACATGTAGATACCATACGTACTTACTGCACTAGTTACAGTTTGAAAGGGTGAGAAGAACAAGGGTTGGTAAGGTGGTGGAGCAAATGGAAATCTCATATATATATATTGTTGGTGGAAATATGGAATGGTCTAGCCACTTTGGAAAATAGGTTGGCAGTTTCCTATATAGTTAACCATGCACTTGTCATATAATCTAGTTATTCCATTCTTGCTTATTTAGTCAAGAGACTGTTTAGTATTTGCCCAGAAACTAGGGCATGGATTTTTTTTTTTAGCAGTTTCATCTACAATATCAAAAATCTGGAAACAACCCAAATCTGTCAACTGATTAATTGAAAAATATTTACCATGTAATGGGTTATCATTCAGTAATCAGAAGGAACAAATTATTGATACACATGGCAACGTGAATGAATCTCAAAAACTTCATTCCAAGTAAGAGAATCTAGTGAGTAGAATAGACTCTGTGCTATATAATTCTATTTATGTAAAATTCTAGAAATGGCAAAACTATTATTACAAAAAGCAGATTAGTTGTTGCTAGAGTCTATGGTTAAGTGGAAGGATTTCATGCAAATAGGCACAAGGAAAATTTTGGGAGTGAGGGCATTTAAATATCTGTTTATGTTTATTAAAAATCATCAGAATAATTTAAATCATTTCATTTTATTATATGTAAATTTTACCTCAAAAAAGATGACCAAAAATATAATTGCAACATCTGCATGCAAAAAATAAATGAACCTAAACAGATCTTATATTAACTCAGAATAGATCTGGCCCCAAATATAAAATGCAAAACTATAGAACTCCTAGAAAGTAATATAGGAGAAAATCTAGACAACCTTGTATTTGATACATCAAAGGCATGAACCATGAAAGAAATAATTGATTAACCTGGAATTTATTAAAATTAAAAACTTCTGCTCGCTAAAGACACTGCCAAGAGAGTAAGAAGACAAACCACAGACTGGGAGAAAATATTTGTAAAACACATGTCTGATAAAGAAGTATTATCCAAAATATATAAACAACTCTTACAATGGAACAGTAAGAAAATAAATAGCCTGATTAAAAAATGGGCCAAACGCCTTAACAGACACCTTGCCAGAGAAGATATACAGATGACAAATAAACATATGAAAATATGCTTAAGTCCTGTGTTAAAATAGCAATGTGATGTCACTAAGCATCTTTTGGAATGGCAAAAATCCAAAACACCGACAATACCAAATTTTGGAGAAGATGTGGAACAACAAGAGCATTCATTTATTGCTTATAGTAATGCAAAAATGATACAGCCACTCTGGAAGACCTTTCGACCATTTTGTACAAACCTAAACATACGTTTACCATGTGATCCAACAATCACATTCCTTGATATTTGCCCAAATTAGTCGAAATCTTGTGTCTAAACAAAAACCTGCACATAGATGTTTATAGCAGCTTTATTCATAACTGCCTAAACTTTTAAGCCACCAAGATTCATAATTACCAGACTTGGAAGCAACTTCAGTAGATGAATGGATAAATAAATTGTGGTAAATCTAGACAATAGAATATTATTCAGTGCTAAAAAGAAATGAGTTATCAAGCTATGCAAAGACATAGAGAAACCTTTTGACCCCAGATCTAATTTTCCTAGATTTTTCTCATTATTGTGCATGTGGTATGTTGTTCATAGTATAGGATGATGATAAAGGTGGTTAAAAAAATGGAAGGGCGCCTGGGTGGCTCAGTCGGTTGAATGACTGACTCTTGATTTCAGCTCAGGTCATGATTCCAGGGTTGTGGGTAGGGTTCCTCAGCATGGAGCCTGCTTGGGATTCCCTTTCCTCTCCCCCCCTCCCCCATTCCCTTGCTTACACACTCTCTCTCTCTCAAAACAAACAAACAAACAAACAAACAAACAAAAACAGAGATTCCTTAAAAATAAGAACCATGCACTAATTTGACAAGGCCACAGACATCTAACTTTATCATTAGCCAGGGAAGACCTTCTGTGATTTCTAAACAAAGTCAGTGTCCCAGAACTCCATTTTCTACCTTCCATGGCATCTAACAATGGGAATTCTACCTTTGAATTCTTAGACAATTTATTTCTCATGATAATTCTGCAGTGACTTTCTATGAACCAGTTTGTTAGCCAATTCATCTGCATATTGATGTTTTTGTCTCCTTTTTCTAATAAGAACAGAATTATTTTTAAGAATAGTGCATTCTATCATCAATTTCAGGAGAAAATATGTTTGCTTGCCTCTCCCAACCAGGGGCTGCTATTGTACCTTTCTAGTCAGATCTCAGATGAGACTTTTACAGAAAGAATTAAAAATAGAAGAAGAAAAAGGAAATGAAACTGGCGCTTCATCATTCCCAAAGTTTCTTTGACCTTTAAGGGAAATGAATGGCACTGAGAGGAGTTGTAATGAACACTGGCTCCAGTGTTGTGACATTTCTATTACCTCATTGTTTGATAATTTCTCTCTACACTGCTCAAATGATGTCTGCAGTTTGCTTTTTCCATTTTTCACCTTGTGATTTATCCAGTGTTATTGAAGACTTAGTCTGTTTACTGTAACTGTGTTTTTATTATCCTTGTCTAAGGATGACTTTATGATTATGAGTTCCCTCTGAGTCTGCTCTAAATTCTTTGTTGCTAGCATTCTACAGCATTACTTTAACTCATAATGTCTTACAGTACACTGCTGAATATATTGCCGTACAAACAGTGTACAAATTTATTTCTTTCCCTCCTCAGATTTTAATTCAGCAATCAGCTGTCTTGGGGAGTGGTTTACTCAGTACAGCAAATGAAGGAGATACAGATCCCATAACCAAATATGGCTGGTAAGAAAACTCCACAGAAACAGAAATATTACACATTTATAGCTTTCTTGCACTAGTAAACTCTGGGAATTTTCATTTGTTTTGTAAATGTAAAGATAAACCTGAAACTATCTTAAAATATATTGCACCATGGACACCTTAATGGGATGTGAATGTGGAACTGTCAAGTTATGCGTACGAATGATGTTATTTCCTAAACAATTTTATTTTAGGGATTTGTACAGTATTTTTCCTGAACCAATATGTGGATTAAGCCAAGATATGTCAATAAAAGTGCTGGGGAAATGCCTTATGGATATGAACACATTATCTGATAAAAATTCATATGCAGCTGTTTGCTCGTGGCTGAAGATATAGATAGGCCAAAGATCACTGAAGAGGAAACAAATCCAATCCTATGCATTAGGATTCCTCATCATACGGAGCACATACCTAATACACCAAAGCAACACAGTAATGATTTTGTTTAATCTGAAGTTGCACTTATGATCAGGCAGAACTGTGGTCTCACGGAAATAATTTTGAACTTATAGGAACTGGTGTAGACCAGCTTGTCACTGTGTTGCTGCCTGGAAAAGTACGCATTCATCTTTTCTTAAGTATTAAGTGTATTCATTAATTGGGATGATCAGAGAACTATTCTAAATCAGAATATGCTGGCTTAGAATATTCCTGACCACCTCCCTCAAGTCTAGGAGGCTGACTGGTACTTTGCTTAAGAGCATATCCTCTGAGATTAGACAGCTGGCTAGGATTTAAATACTGGCTCTACCAACTTTTCTGGCTTAGGTATGACCTTGAGAGTGTCTTCAGAACAGGATGGGTATAATAATGGTACCTGCCTCAGAGATGTGTGAAGAATTTAACACATAATAGAGGAGAAATGGTAGTGGCTAGAAAACGGTTGCTTTTGCCAATGATGTTGCTTATCTAGTATGTCTAGTAAAGTGACATATTCCTTTCTCCCTTACACTCTAGTACACATCCAGACCTATTGAAATACCATTGGCAGAATAATATGACATTCTTTTTTACATTTGGGAGTATTTGCTCTCTCACTATTTCTATCATCTATAGGGTTCACTCTATTGCTTCCCCAAGAAACTGATGGCCCAATATTTGTAAACCTCAGGACCTATGTACCTTTCAGAATTGTTAAGATTGGGCATTAATTATATATTGACAAAAATAAGCTTTATTTTATGAACTTTAGAAAAGGAAAAAAAACCTACTTGTTATATATCTAGGGATAGAGGAAGTGTAATTAAAAATAGGGGCGCCTGGGTGGCGCAGTCAGTTAAGCTCCTGACTTCAGCCAGGTCACGATCTCACGGTCCGGGAGTTGGAGCCCCGCGTCAGGCTCTGGGCTGATGGCTCGGAGCCTGGAGCCTGTTTCCGATTCTGTGTCTCCTTCTCTCTCTACCCCTCCCCCGTTCATGCTCTGTCTCTCTCTGTCCCCAAAATAAATAAACGTTGAAAAAAAAATAATTAAAAAAAATAATGAATAATACGATTTCCTATGACTAATTTGAAAAATGAATTTTCCAAACTACAACATTGGATCAAAGCCGTGTGCAGATTATTGAAATAAATGATTAGGAAATGCTGTAAAGAGAAAAGAACAAGTAATATGAAACATGAAAAGAATTGCTCACTTCATTTATATTTTTGAAAGGTGCAGAGCTTCCAAAACAAGCACAAAATCAGTCTTGGCAAAGAGGATATTAACCTAATAACAAATACGGTTTCATTTTTCAAATCAGGCTCAAGGTTTCCAAATTAATCTTAGAAGATTTAAACTGTGATTTTATAATGATAAGAAGAAATGAATGGATGAAGTTACTTGAGAGAGTATCTGAGGGAATTAGTAGTTGGATGTTGTAGAAAAGCAAATTAATAATGTATATTAAGTGCTCTGTACTTAATTAGTGAACAAACTGATATTTCACATTACTGTTATTTTATGAGAAAATTGCTTTATTTAAACATAAGATGATAGCAATGATTTCTATTCTTAAAGACATGGAAACTATTATTCTCTTTTAGAAAAAAAAACTGAATGTATCCACACTGTACAAAATTTTAAAATGTGCCCCAAAGTATACATTGCAATGCATATCTCTTCATAACCTCATCTACCTATTTCCTCTCAAAGGAAAACTGGTACTATTTTTGTTTCATCTACTTAGAGATATTTTAGATCCTACCCTGGCATAATGCTGGGCCTGGGGTCTAAGATTAATAGTTTCACTTGTGTGCCATTTGAAACTGGAATCAGGATTTTTTGGATATCAACATTCAGTGTTGGGGAAGTAGAGACCCTCTCTTGGAATTAAAGGTGTGGTGTAAGACTTGACCAGAATAGATTGTTTTAGTTACTGCGCTAAAGCCAAGTGCCAGGAATACTTGTGTCTGACACTTTCTTAGGAAAACGCCAGCCTGCAAGGTATTTATCTAGAATCAGTTAACTCTTATCTCTTAGAGTCTTTGCTTTGATATTATTTTTTATTGTAATGCCTCCCCTTCAGTTTTCCATCTAGTAAATTGTCAATAACCACTCTGGGCTTGAACTCAAATAGAACTTTACTTGATTCCTGATGAACTCAGTAATAAGAAATACCCCCTCAAATATATTCTTATAGTATATTATATTACTTGCCATTTATACTCCCAACATCTATTTATACTATATCCGCTACACTGATGTATTTATATACACTCCTTCAGTAATCTCATTCATATTCCATTGATGTTCTATTGCCCCCAAGATGTATACTTTCATCCCAGAACTGTTTTTTAACCCCAGATCTAATATAGCTGATGGCCTACTTGATTTATCCACTTGAAAATCAGAATTACCTTCCTGAACCTGAAAATTGACTTATCCAGATGGCTTTTATCAATAGGGGAGAACTTCGTTGCCACCCTGAAATAAACTCTAGAGATCGCTGTGTTTTTATAAGTCTGCTGAGGACTTATAGTTCTTAATTTGGTCTTAACTCTTTTTGAATAAAATTATTTTTCTACTGCTATCATATTTTGGATTGGTAACATTAAAAATAAAAGCCAGTTATTTTACCAGCAAAATAGGTTTATGTGGGAATAGCAAATAATTGCAATTTGGGACACGTGAGCTATGGCAAAATCATAGACAAATCCAAAAAAATAGGGTAATGTTATTTTATGAAGAAGGAGGAAGTTGGGAGATGTTTTGAATGAAAGTCTATTGGAGAAAAAGCAAGAGTTCAAGGTGATGACAGTTTCTCTTTGGCTGATTTTCTGGGATAGTTGATTTCTTGTAGGAGATACTATGTATGTCTTCCTGTTGTAACCCTTAATAGATAATTCTTTCCTGCTAGGGATTCTTCTGCTGGGGTCTGAAATTGACAATTCTTCCTGTGATTAATGTGGAGTGGTACAGAGTGAGAGCTCCCCCTTCTGGCCTCCCAACTCCTTTTAAAATGAGCTTTCCCTTTACTAATTTTCACAGGGTTAAGGAATACTGTCCATTTCTAATTTCAGGATATGTCATCATATTTATCTTTAGATTACTAGATTGATTTACAACTTATCCCCTTTGTATTATATTTAGACATACATAAATTTATGCTTACTTTATTTGTGCCATTCAAGAATTCATGGAGTAATTGCTACCCCAGTTTCTGTTATCCAAATGCAAGAGGTCAGATGTTTTTATTCTTATAAGATGAATGTACTCCTTTTCATTCTCATTCGTAATTCTGGGGATCTATTAATCTTTTTTATTAATTCCTTATTTCTACCTTGGAATGTTGTACAAATTATTTTCCAGATACAGACATTTTTAATAAAAGAATAAAGATAAATTACATGTTTCCCTTTAGTTTACTATTTTAATGATATCTAACAGTCTGTATTTTTACTGGACTTAGCTCATTCCAGGAGAAATACAACATAGAAAAACCTATAGCCAACCTTCCTCAATCATGTCTCCTAATTCACTCTTGAAAACGTCTATATATAGAAGATTTAATTGAGATATAATTTACATACCATACAATTAAACTACTTAAGGTGCACAATTTGATGGTTTAACTATATTCACAGAACTGTGCAACCACCACCATGGTCAAATTTGGAACATTTTCACCTCCACCACAAAAATAAATCCTGCACCCTTCAGAAGTCATTTCCCATTTTCCCCCAAAGCATCCCCTCTCCAAGTTCTGGGCAATCAGTATTCTATTTGTGTCTCGAGTTATTTCCCCATTCTGGAAATTTCACCTAAATGTAATCACATTATTATATGGTCTTCTGTGACTGACTTCTTTCATTAGCATAATGTTTTCAAGATTCACTCATGTTTTAGCATGTTTTTTTTTATATACAAAATCATGTCATCTGAAAATGAAAATAGTTTTATTTTATCTCTCCAGCCTGGATGATTTTAATTTAATTTTCTTGACTAATTGCCCTGGCTACGATCTTTAGTATAACGTTGAGTAGAAGTAATAAGCGCAGACATCCTTGCCTTGTCTCTGATCTTAGAGGGAATGCATTCAGTCCTTCCCCATAAAGGAGTTATCTTAGTTGTGGATTTTGAAGATGTCTTTTATATTGAAGAAGTCCCCATCTGTGACCAGTTTGTCAAATATTTTTGTCACTTAGTTAGGTTGGAGTTTGTCAAATATTTTTTCTGCATCTATTGAAAAGATCATGTGGGTTTTGTCCTTTATTCTATTGATAAAGAACATATCTATATCTATCTATGTATCTATGTATCTATCTATGATTTTTATCCTATTTATTTCTAGTAACTGTTAGAAAAATTTTTAATGTTTATTTGTGAGAGAGAAAGAGACAGAGCACGAGTGGGGGAGGGGCAGAAAGTGAGGGAGACGCAGAATCTGAAGCAGGCTTCAGGCTCTGAGCTGTCAGCAGAGAGCCTGATGTGGGATTCGAACTCACTGATGTGAGTGATCATGTGATCATGTGATCATGACCTGAGCCAAAGTCCAAAGCTTAACTGACTGAGCCACCCAGGTGCCCCTAGTACCTTTTTTGTTTTAAATCTTTTGTTTTAAATCTATTTTATCTGATATTAGTCTAGGTGTTTTAATTCTCATATAGTTTTTGTTTGCATGATATATAATTTTTCAACCTTTATTTTAATTCTATTTATATATTTCAGTCTAAAACTGTGTCTCCTATGAACAGGATGGTGATATAGGAGTTTTTACCATTATTCCTCCCCTCAACCCCCAAAACATTGATTTGTAGGAATCCAGGAGTCTAGCAGAGAAGTTCCAGCATACATCTTTCCTTAACATTTAAATTAAATTGTTTTGTCCTCAATCCCATGTATTATAAGAGACCTAACCATTTTTTTTCCTTTGTCCCAATATTTTTACATGTCCTGAAGTTTATCTAAACTTTTTTTTTTTGAGAAAGAGAGAGAGAATGGCAGAGCATGAGTGGAGGAGGGGCAGAGAGAGAGAGAGAGGGAGACACAGAATCTGAAGAGTGGGAGGCACAGAATCTGCAGCTCCAGGCTCTGAGCTGTCAGCAGAGAGACCAAGGTGGGGCTTGAACCCATGAACCGTGAGATCACGACCTGAGCTGAAGCTGGACACTCAACCGACTGAGGCACCCAGGCACCCTTATATAAACTTTTTAAAGGGATTAATTTCATTTCTCATGGTTGTAACTAATTTCTTCTCCTTCATCTCCTTCTCCTTCTTCTTCTTCTCTTTCTTTCCTTCAACTGAATCCCCTGTCTCATTTTCTTCATATTTCTCCTTTTTTTTCCTGTCCATTATATGCATTTCATTTCCTGTGTTGGATATTGTCTCTATTTTTCCTTTCACCAAAATATAACTAACACAAAGCTGTTGTATGTAGTATGGGTATGTATGTGTATGTGTGTGTGTGTGTGTGCCTCTGTGTGTGTGTGTGTGTGTGTGTGTGTGTGTGTGTGTGCAACAGGCTGAATAATGCCTTTCCCCCACCAAATATATCCACATCTTGATCTCTGGAAACTATGAATGTCATGTTACCTTATATGATAAAAGAGACTTTGCATATATGATTAAATTAAGAGTCTTGAAATGACAGGATTATTTGGGATTATTGGAGTGTGTCCAACATAATCACAAGGGTCTTTCTAAAATGGAGGCAAGAGGATCAGTGTTAGTAGAAGAAGGCAGTGTGTCATGGAAGCAGAGATTGGGGTGGTGTGACTGCAAGCCAAAGAATGCCAGTGATCTCTAGAAGAGACAAGGAGTGGACTCTCCTCCAGAACTTTCAGAAAAAGCCAGCTTCACTGACACCTTGATTTTAGCCCAACAAGTCTTACTGGACTTCTGACCTCCATGACTGTAAGAGAATGTGTTGTTTTGAGTTATGAAGTTTGTGATAATTTACTACATCATCAACAAGAAAATATAGGGTGTCACACTTTTTCTGAGAGTCTGAGGTTATGGAGGAAAATTCGGGTATTTCACAGTTTCATAGCAACAACATAAACATTAATTTTACTAGACATATATTTCCTAAAATTGACTGGCCATCTCTACCAAATCATCAGATGGCCTTGTTCTAAGGCCTTCTACTTGTTCCTTTCCAGACCTTTATTTTAAGAGACTGTTTCTCCCATTCCCTATTATTTTTCTAGTTTGTCTCCTGAATTACCAGTAGAAATCTTTAAAGTCCTAATATCCAGACCAATTGAGCAATGTTGTTTAAATGCCATTCATCTATACTGTGTTGACTTTCTAAACCAACAGTAGCCATCCATTATTAAGATAATATTTACTTTTTCAAAGGTAGAAGCACAGACATTATCTTATTTTTCCCCCAAGACCAAGATTTTATTCCCTGTGAAATGTAAATATATTACTATTTCCTTTCTTCTGTTAAAACCTGTCTCTTTTCTACTCACTTTATCAGATCTTTCTTAAAATCTATTCTGTGACTATCAGTAAGAGTTTTAAGCATTCATATCTTATTATAGGTCTTTAACCCTGGTCAGATAGGTCTGTGCATCATTTTGATAATTCTTTTATGTAAGCAAGCATATTTTTCTGTTAAAATTATGGTTTGGTTACTCAATTAAGAATTATTTATCAATTATTTTTATCAATAATTATAATTTATCTATTATTGAGCTCCTACTGTATGCACACCTTGGTACATTGGCTTATCCATATGATATCATTGAATGTTAACAACAAACACTATTAGGCAGATACTGTTTTTCCCATTGTATTGCTTAGTAAAAAACAAGTGTTTATGTTTTATATTAACATTATATTCTCCCCTAATGCTTCCATTATACAGACTATAGCATTCTAATCCATTGAATACCTTTTGGTTCTAAACAAGATGAGAAAAACAAATGTACTTTAATAATATATTCCCTATAATTTCTATTACCCTTTATTTTCTCTCATTCTCTACCTTAAGACTTTTATACTTCATCTGTCGTTTATAATTGTCTCAGGCAGCTATGTAAAGTAAACCATGTGAGTATGTGAGTTTGCTTCAGTTTTCTAGGTGGAGTTAATCTTTCTTTCAAGGAAGATATCTCTTCTGACTCTGAATTTATTACATGGAGTACTTTGATAGTGATTAGGGAAGCCTCTGGGGTTTTTCCACTGAATAAATAACAAATATCATCATTAAAAGTGCTGCAGGGCAAGTAGTAGGTATAAATTTATGGCATTAATTTGAAGTAAGACAAAACACAAATATACATGAATTCCCCAAGCCCCGTTATAAGTATTGGTTAATGTTTTCAGAAAATAATGATATAGAAACAAATTTTTATTTATTCTGAAGGCTGATAATGGTTATAATTAGATTTTGCAAAATTTAGTGAAGGAAAGAGATGCTATAATTTTCTGTGTGTCTGTTTGTGTTAGTATTGTGAATTTTTAAGCAGGCAAATAAATATCCATTATTCTCTTAACATAAAGAAATGCTTCCCCACAGGGTAGAAGAAGTGTGGGTATGTCATCCATATTTATTATACAAGGGTCAATTAATATCTAGAAAATAACACTTAGAGAAATCAAAGCTCTCTTTAAAGATTTCAGACACAATAGTGATTAAATTTAGGACAAAAGGTAATGACAATGCTTAATTTCTTCAGAAAAATATAGTTTATCTATCCCCAAATTTTTTATTTTAATAAAATAGCTTTAAGATTAGAACAAAATTAAATTTTTGTGGTTAATACTGACTTGTTTATAAATTTGAAATGTATCCATAAAAATTTCTCCATGTGATAGATTTTATTTAATATGTAACTGCTTTAGAGGTCAGTAGTTAGCCTTAATTTTACATCCATTAGTAGTATGTTTTCAGTGCCCGAACACTTTTTTTTTTCAATATTTGTGTTAACTTTGGTGGCAGTCTATGTATTCTTGAAGCTTCCACTCAATCAATTAATGAGTTTGAATTTGGTAAGAGCAAAAATAGCTGTGACCCCAGAGACAATGTTCAGATTTAATCACCCTGTCTATTTGGGGTGAAAATGTGATGCTATGGCTGCTATCAATGGGAAGCTCAGGGCACAGGGCAGGGACTGCATTAAAAAGTTTTGTATTGTGGTAGCTGATGAGAGAGAGCATGCCAAATATTCTTGGGCAACAAAGATATCACATTCATAAAGAGAACTGCAATTGTACTTCCCTGCTTTACCTGTTCTGTAAGATTTAGCTCAAGTTCCCCCCTCTTTCTGGAAAACTTTCATTAGTCCTATCTAGGTTATTTGTTCTTATTTTTTTATTTAAATTTTAATTAGTTAATATACAATGCACTATTGGTTTCAGGAGTAGAATTCAGTGATTCATCACTTACAGACAACACCCAATGCTCATCATAAATTCCCTCTTTAATACCCATCACCCATCTAGCCCACCTCCCACCCACCTCCCTCTATCAACCCTCTATAAAAACCCTTGTTTTCTATAATTAAGAGTCTATTATGGTTTGTTTCCTTTTCTTCTCTTCCCCCTTCTTCCCATATGTTAATCTGTGTTGTTTCTTAAATTATACATATAAGTGAAATCATATGAAATTTGTCCTTCTCTGATTATTTCACTAAGCATAATACATTCTAGCTCCATCCACATCATTGCAAATGACTATGTCATTTTTTTGGCTGAGTAATATTCCATTCTGTATATATATTCTTTATTCATTCATCAGTCGATGGGCATTTGGGCTCTCTCCATCGTTTGGCTATTGATGATAATTCTGCTATAAAAATTGGGGTGCATATACCCCTTTGAATCTACCTTAGGATAAATACCTAATAGTGCAATTGCAGGATTGTAGGGTAGTTCTGTTTTTAGTTTCCTGAAGAACCTCTATACTGTTCTGCAGAGTGGCTGCACCAGTTTGCATTCCCACCAGCAGTGCAAGAGGGTTCTCCTTTCTCCACATCCTTACCAACACCTGTTGTTTTTTGTGATGTTAATATTAGCCATTCTGACAGGTATGAGGTGGTATCTCATTGTGGTTTTGGTATGGATTTCCTAATGATGAGTGATGTTGAGCATCTTTTCATGTGTCTGTTAGCCATCTGGATGTCTTCTTTGGAAAAGTGTCTGTTCATGTCTTCTGCCCATTTCTTAACTGGGTTGTTTGTTTTTTGAGTATTGAGTTTGGTATTTGGTAAGGTTTTTTTTTATAGATTTTGGATACTATTCATCAGAGATGAAATTTGTGAATATCTTCTCCCATTCCTAGGCTTCCTTTTAGTTTTGTTGATTGTTTCTTTTGCTGTGCAGAAGCTTTTTATCTTGATGAGGTCCCAATAGTTCATGTTTGCTTTCATTTCCCTTGCTTTCAGCAATGTGTCTAGTAAGAAGTTGCTCCAGCTGAGGTCAGAGAGGTTGCTGCTTGTATTCTCCTCTCTGATTTTAATGGTTTTCTGTCTCATATTTGGGTCATTCATCCATTTTGATTTTATTTTTTTATATGGTGTTAGAAACTGGTTTAGTTTCATTCTTCTGCATGTTGATGTCCAGTTTTCTCAGCACCATTTTTTGAAGATACTGTCTTTTTTCCATTGGATTTTTTTTTTCTGCTTTGTTGAAGATGAGTTGGCAATTAGTTGTAGGTCCATTTCTGGGGTTTTTATTCTGTCCCATTGACCTATGTGTCTGGTTTTTTGTGTCATTACCATATTGTTTTGATGACTACATCTTTGTAATATAGCTTGAAATCTAGAATAGTGATACCTCCAGTTTTGTTTTTCTTTTTCAGGATTGCTTTGGCTATTCAGGATCTTTTGTGGTTCCATACAAATTTTAGGATTGTTTGATATATCTCTGCAAAGAATGCTGGTGGTATTTTGATAGGGATTACATTAAATGTGTAGATTGCTTTGGGTAGCATAGACATTTTAACAATGTTTGTTCTTCCAACCCATGAGCATGGAATGCTTTTCCATGTCTTTGTGCCCTCTTTAATTTCTTTCTTAGGTTTTCTATAGTTTTCAGAGTCCTCGTCTTTTATAACACCTTGAGTTTATCATGATCTTAGCATTTAATGTACTATATCATAACTGCATGTTTTCTTGTTTTGTGTATTTGATTAGACTGTGAGCTTTGTAAGGGACAGGACTATATTAGATTCATTTTAAATCTTCAGTGCTTAAAATGGTGCTTATCCCCCATAAGACATTTTAAAATACTTTTGAGTGAATAATAAATGAATAAACTGAAACATTCTGTGCTAAGCTTGTAAGTATAAATAAATTTATATTTAAGAAAAATAAAAACAAGTCAATTAAAGGTTATTTTCAAAACCAACCAGGCTTGTTTTCTCTGAAGAGTCATTAAGTCAATTTGGAAGTCAGAATGTTTCTAGATAATAGAAATACAATTTGAGGGGAAGAGAAACAGAAGGAAGGGTTTGTTCTTGATAGATTGATAGGTATTTGGGGTCCATGATATGACTTAATGTATGTTTAAAATATTCACCTCATCAATAGCAGAGGAACTTCTCCATGTATCTAGACAGTTTTGACTTTCTAGGGATATGTGAAAGTAGACTTCAGCAGAGATTTGTATTTCCAGTGTTCTGCTCTGACTGTGAAATGAGACATGCCATAGGGAAACTAAAATTCAAGGAAAAAGCCGTTTGTTAATTTATGCCACATTAGTTGTCACTCAGCTGTTGTTACCATTCATTTATGACTTAAATTCCTTTAATTACATCTCCATTTCACTATACGGGCATAAAGGGTAAAACCTTTTATAGTGCACACAGTTTCCTGATTAGCCTCCAAAGACTTAGTTGGGTGCTTTCTCAATATGTGAGGCACATCCAGCTTTCCTGATTATGTTTCTGAGACATTTTGCCTACATCTTCTGAATTGAAGTAAAATATCATGGGAAATAAAATAGCAAGAGCTTTCCCCCCTTTTTTTGTTTTTCTTTTTTTTTCTCTTTCTTTTCTATTTTGTTCTGTTTTGCTCTTGGAATGAAAGAATAGAATAGGTGTTGGAACAATTTAGTATAAACTAAAGTGTTTGCTTTCCATTTCATGGGGCTTATGAATACAAATGGTGAATCAACATTTCCTCAAAGATATACAAATGGCCAATAAACATTTGATCAACATCATTAGTTATTATAGAAATGTAAATCAAAACTGTAATGAGGTATCATTTCATACATACTAAGATTTAGGATATTTTTTTAAAAACACCAAAAAGCAACAACAACAACAACAACAACAACAACAACAAAATAAAGCAGAAAATACCAAATGTTCATGAGAATGTGGAAGAATTAGAACTCTCATTTATTGCTGGTGGTAATGGTTTAGCGTCTATGTTCAACAGTTTGTTGGCTTACACAAAAACTAAACCTAGAATTACCGTATAAATCTGCCATTCCATTCATATATATATACCGAAAACAAAAACAAAAACAAACAAAAAACCTTAAAAGAGGCAATAAGGCACCTGGGTGACTCAGTCAGTTGAGCATCTGACTCTTGATTTTGTTCAGGTCATGATATCAGTTTGTAGGATCGAGCCCTGCGACTGGCTCAGTGCTGACAGCAAGGAGCCTGCTTGGGGTTTTCTCTCTCCCTCTGTCTCTGCCCTCCTCCCCTCCCCTCCCTCAAAAAATAAATAAAGTAAAAAAAAAAAAAAAGAAAACAGGCACTAAACTAGTACATGTGCACAC
This sequence comes from Prionailurus bengalensis, assembly GCF_016509475.1. Lineage (NCBI taxonomy): Eukaryota > Metazoa > Chordata > Mammalia > Carnivora > Felidae > Prionailurus > Prionailurus bengalensis. Next base: position 108,179,439 of record NC_057349.1, read on the forward strand.
ATGTTCATATCAGAACTATTCACAGGAGCTAAAAGTTGGAAACAGTCCATCAACAGATGAATGGATAAACAAATTACGTTATATACATACAATGGAATATTATTCCAACACAAAAATGGTTGAAGCATGATATTCGCTACAATGTAAATGAACCTCCAAAGTAAAAGAAGCTAGACACAGAAGGTCCCATATTATATGATTCTATTTATATGAAATATCCAGAATAAATGAATCCATAGAGACAGAATACAGATTGGTGGATGCCATGAAATAGGGGAAGGTGGAGATGAGGAGAAACTGCTTAGTGGGTAAGATGTTTTACTTTGCAATGATGGAAGTGCTTTGGAACTAGATAGAGGTGATGGTTGTACAACATTGTGAATGGACTAAATGACACTAAATTATTCACTCTAAAGTGGTTAATTTTGTGTTATGTGAATTTTGCCTCAATAAACTACTTTAAAAATACAAATTGTTGAAAAATATTTATTTATATATGCAAATGAGTTTAAAGAGTGAGGTGATAACAGTTTTGATGAAATTAAACTTATTTTTAAGAGCAAATTGGTTTATTTTAAAATTAGTTGCTAACTCTTAGGAACTGTGATGCATAGGATTTGAAAATGAGATTAAATTACTCTAAATATAAAGAACAATGCCAACTGAGTTTCATTTTAATAATTATGACAATAGTAATAATAATAATAAACATCTGAAGAGTACCTCTTCAAGGGTCTATTTCCATTAACAATGACCCTAACAATAGTATGTTACTCCTATACATTTCTCAAGAGCTCTTTTTTTTTGGCCTTTTAAATTTTATTTTATTCATTTCAAAAAATAAATTTCTGAATTTTACATTCTCTTGGATTGTATATACAGTTTTATTATAATAAAACCTTTGTACAACAAAGAAATTTCTGACAAAACTCCATCCCTTTCAAGTGCTATTTAATAAAGCAACATTCCATCTGATCAAAAATGAAAACGCTTCTACTTCTCACTTTTCTTTTAATAAACAACAGTTGAATTGCTAGACTAAAATCAAAGTGATGTTTCCTTGTAAAAGAAATCACTTTCTTGCTACTTCTTTCTAAATTTACTTTTTATGCAAGCTCAGAAATAACATATCTCATCCCAATCTGCCAACCCCCTCTGCATTATATGGCTATCACCATAATAACCCTCAAGGAATGATTTAACTTCATAATTACAAGGACCCAAAGAATGATTAGAACAATTTTTTATTCTTTCTCATTTCCTCTTGTTAATTCTCTAGCCTGCAATTCTCCTTTCATTTAATGTTCACTGTTGGGGCCCACTAATGCCCCCTGGTAGAAGCAGGATGAGGAGTTTATTCACTGCAGAATGATGAATGTCTCTTAACAGCAGTGGGATGTACAAGCATATTGAATTGATTGCTGGCTTGTTTTTCCCATTTCCTTTTAAAATTTTTAGTAACAAATACTAACTTTGACTTTTTGGAAAATATCAATAGCTATTTTCAGAGTTGGTCTGTAGAGCCATATTGACTGAACATATATTATTTTATATATCTTGCATTTTATGTAATTGGGTGTAAAGACACATCTGGTTTTATGGCCGTGTAAACTCCCTGACCTTTTATCCCAGGATTGAATTGAAAACAATGGATTATGTATCTGTTTGCCTGTCTTTTCTCCACACAAGTATTACTTAATTGCAGAGAAACTGTTGATTCTTGTAGATTGGAAAATAAATTAAGGCACAAATAAGGGTGAGTGCAATTAAGAAGGAAATGTAAGCACATTAGTAAGATTGGTCCAAGCAGGATAAAGAGAATTGAAATTTTTAAAAGGGCCAAGAAGAGAAACTTTAAACTTTTAAATAAATGCTTTTAGAAAAGTTATCTATTAGGGTCAACAATAATGTTAAGCCCCTGGGTAATACTATACCAAAAATTGAGGATGTTCTAATAATTTAAATGTGGAAAAAAAATATACAATAACTAGACTAGAATATGAAAAAGTTGTTTCATAATTAGCAACAAAATAGGATTTGTGCTTAAGTTTTGGCCCTGTAAAGGACAGGATTGGTGGATTTGTCAATACAGACTTTCAAATCAGCAAAATATCAGAGGGGCAATGTTAAGATATAGGTTGAGAATAAATACCAATGAAATAGTTACCAAATAAAATATTATATCTATATATTATAGATAATATTTTATTTTAGATACATATATACTTAGATAATATATTTTTAGTATATATCTTTTAGAAACTATATAAATTTCCCAAACAACATAAGAGCAAAGTAGGCAGAACACAGATAATTGATAGAATCTAATTGTGTGATAGGTTACACAAATGATCAATAAATTCCTGAAAAAATGTTTAGATTCACTGAAAATCAGTGAAGGGCAAATTGTTTCACATCAATGAATACCATTTCTTACATATATAGAAAAGTAAAGATTGATGCTATCTAGTATTGGACATGAATGGAAATGTGTATCTTTACACATTTCTGATAGGAATATAAACTGATAAATCCTTTTCTAAGGTCTATTCGTGAACAACTATTAAAACTTTAAATGTGATTAACCTGGTTTAGAAGTTCTTTTCAAAGTATTCAAAACTACAGAAATGCTTGTACATGTGCCCAGCTACTTCTATATGAAAATATTCAGGGTAAAATTTTAAGAAGAATATTAAAAAGCAACATACATGTCCATTTCTAAGAAATGTTTGGTTAAACATTTAGCCTGTGCTACAGGCTATTCTGCAACCTTTAAAAAGAATGTGGTAGACTTGTGATAATGTGGAAATAAACTCATGATTTTTTGTTCCACGAGGGAATTATTTTTAATTTGAAAAAGTTATCTATAGTATTTAAAAAATCCAGATGACTGTATGTATAAAAGTGTGCACCTGCATAGAAAAAAAAGGCCTCAATGGTTGTTTCAAACATTATCTCTGATAAACAAAAATTAATATATTGGGGAATGGCAAAACAAGACATTTAAGCTTTACCCAACATACCTATATTATTTCACATTTTTATGCATGAATGCTATTTTTAAGTAAGTTTAAATATAATAAGTATAATAAAAAAGAGCAGAGGAAAACAATAGAGATGTTTGAGTTTTACCCTTTGATGATTTTTAAATTGAGATTTTTCATAAATTAGGTGTTCTAAGAAAGCCTCTCCAAAACATTTAGTTGGCCTAATATCGGAAGCAATTAAAATGAAGTCACTTTTCAAATTAACCTTTTGGTGACATTACAGATTGAAATAAAATGAATGTATTCAAACAGAGCTTTAGGCATTTCCTCGTATGTGTGTTCCAGTGAAAGGGCTCAAAATTGTAACTTGTCTAAATCAGAATGTCCAGGAGGGAATATGGACCCACACATCCTCTGAAGTGTTGGAGGAATTATAAAAACCAAATAAAAATTATTCACCTTGTGAAAAAGCAATCTTCATGTGTTACAGATTTCCTTAGATCTCGAAAATAACTTTATTGCCTTTCACCTTGCCTGAACTTGTAACTCACAATGTACTCATTTTTTCCCTGACTACACCACTCACTGTAACATTAAAACAAATCTTTGATATTTTCACATGGTTTTTATATATGTGTTTATGCTAATAAATACACTGTTAAGAGGGATCTGTTTAGCTGCCCTTTATGGGTTCTCTAGTATGACATAGCACATATTCAAAATAACTCTTATAAAAATAACTGAATTATACATTTAGTTATAGAATATACTTTCCTAATGTAGGAAGAAGATTTTTCAATCTGTTTTATACTTTACAATTACTATTTTTACATGAGTGCTTTCAAAATTATGTTTATTTTAATGCATGACTTTCATTTTCTTTATAATTGGTTAGTTGATCATTATTTCTAAAAAATAACCTCAATTACTGTTTCACAATAAAAATAGAACAATCATGGAAATTTTTTGACTAAACTGTGTGTAACTCACCAGAATATAAATGTACTTGGAGACTCTTTTTTGGAGGGGCTACTTGGATAAGGGCTTTTTGTTTGCTGGGTTTTTTTCATAGGTTTATTTCCATGAATTAAAATAACTAAGGAATAAAAGATGAATTAATTTCAGAAAACCATCCCAAGATGATTCTCCCTTTCATTAGTACAAAAAAGAGATAGGCATGATACTTATCATTTACTTGGGCATATTGTCATGATGCTATGTTTTATAGATTGAATATTTCTGGGTGCCTGGGTGGCTCAGTCATTTTGGCTCAGGTGATGATCTCCTGGTTCATGAATTTGACCCCATGCCGGGCTCTGTACTGACAGTGCAGAGTCCTGCTTGGGATTCTCTCTCTCTCTCTCTCTCTCTCTCTCTCTCTCTCTCTCTCTCTCTGTCTCTCAAATAGATAAACTTAACAATTTATATAGATGGAATATCTCATTAAGTCATGGAAATTATACTCAGAGACATTCTCCTTATCCTTGTAACTTTTTGCTCTTTGTTTTTCCTAATCTTTAGAACTGTATCTCTTTCATTTAAGAAATGTAGGCGTATATTCTAAATTAGTTGTTGTTACTAAGAAATTTCCCTGGATCTAAATTAGTCTGGTTTTGACAGAATTATAGGTATTCAACATCCCATCAATCTCTGTGAAATCTTCTGGAATAATATGAATTCATCAACATTGCTGACAATGGTCTGTATCAATCAATCTGTATGGAAGTTGTTCGTTAGCAAGTTGTATTTGGTTTATCTGCAGTAATTGTAGTTTATCTTTGATAGTTTGCTCTCTAGGTTGTACTATGCTATTGTGAGTTTGTTGTCCCTGTGCTATTCCAGCTGTCCTCTTGAATTTTGAAATATTAATTAATGACTGGCGTTTGGCAGAAGGTGCTTTACATGGGAATGCATGTTGTCATAATAATCTGGGATTGGATGATTTCCATTGTTGCCAGTTCATGCAACACTTAAATTATACAGTTTGGTCTGCTTTTCTGAATTAAAGCATAAATGAGAGTGGCCATGGAGTTATTTTTTAAATAAGACACAGGGGATTGGTAATGTGCATATTCTGACTTAAATTCAATGTCTTAACAGTAAACTTGTAAACACAAGTTTCATTAATATAAAACTTTTCAGTTTGGTTTTCTTACCAAATATCCCTTTCGAAGCTTAGCTTGAGGACTACTTGTATTAACTAATACCTTAGAAAAATCTGTTTAAGACCAAAACCCCTATACTATGTCTTGTTTTTAGGTAAAATTTAATAGATATTCAAATTAAGGAATGACATATATATGGCATATTATGTAATTAGGGACTGGCCTATTAGGACATTCAAAACCTTAAGTAAAAAAGTTATAACTTTTCTTCTTTTATAATACTTTTTAAAGTTTGTATTTATTTTGAGAGAGAGATAGAGAGCAAGCAGGAGAGGGGCAGATAGAGAGGGAGACAAAATCCAAGCAGGCTCCACGCTGACAGCACAAAGCCCAATGCAGGGCTTGTACTCACAAACCTTGAGATCATGACCTGAACCAAAATCCAGAGTTGGATTCTTAACTGACTGAGCCACCCAGGCACCCCTATTACTTTTCAAAATCTCTTTTTATATCACTTTACACCAGTCTATTGAAACATTTTTACATTTTATGTATTAGGGTCTCTAGGTATTTGCCAAAATAGGTGCTTCTTTAGAAAAATAGTTTCACTCAAAAATTATTTGAGGTAGGATTTCTGGCTGGAGATTGTTTTAGAAGAAGGTGTGGTCAATATTGAGAACAAATATGTCAGAAGTTTGTGTAAGTCAGATTTTTGTGTAATAATATTTTTATATTATAAACTTTAAGGGGAATTACCAATTGCAATTAGGTAAATTTAACTTTGGAAATTTAAAACATTTCGAATTTCTAGTCCAAGCTCATTAAATGATTTTGCACTTTTCTCACTACCCTTTTATTAATGATTACAAAGTGGACGATCACTTTATATTTCTGTCAATGGCTGAGGCCTTGAAACAACTGAGTCCATTCTAATAAGCTAAATGTCTTATTAAAGTTACAAGGAAGAAGAAAACATGTTTAGATGGTGAATTTACCCCTGTTATCATGACTTCTCAATTAAATTCCAGTTCCCGTATATGCATGGTTAATGTCCTTTATTACAGTGTTTAATTGGTGAGCCACAAATGTGGCCATCATTTTCTAATCTCAAGCAAGGTTTCCCACCTCACCTTGATATGTAAATGTTAATCTCTATATAACAATATATTATACCTCTAACATACATTCATGTATAGGAGCCTTCCTTTGATATTTTTAACAAGTAAACTTAGAGGTGGTTCTCTGGTGGGTGGTATGTTTGTGAGTGTGTATAAAGCACAAATGCCTTTAATACTTGTATTTCCTTTTTCCTAATCTGTTTGAGGTATATAATACCATCCCAAAGAGAGTTTTTCTTATGGCAAAATTAATCAAAATTTTAATTTTTCTCCCTATGATTTCAACCATTATAGCACAGTCAATTTCGCCAGTACCTGAGTTTGATAAACTCAAACTTATTGGCATGGTATAAAAACTCTGACTTTGATTTGACTCTGTCAAATCCCTTGCTATTCCTCAGGGCCCCTGTGTTTTCTCTTGCCCCCCATCATTTGAATATTATACTTTCTCTGACTGATTCACCCTTTTCATATGGTTAACACTTACTTAAATTGTAATACTCTGCTTTAATATTCCACTGACACTTCAAGTAAGTTAGATGTATCTTCTCTGGGAGGTTAGAACATGCTTCCTCCTTTTTTTGTTACTCAAAGCCTTTTTAATTCTTGTGTCTTAATCACAACTTCATGCTTCATGTCTTTTCATCATAAGAATGATATATACTGTACAACCTAAGTCTATTTCATATGGTCTCTCATTTATCAGATGAGACTTTTCCTCTTCACACCCATTTACTCCTTTATCTCAATCATATGGGTTTACTCATTTCCATAGACGATGTGCAATTTCCCTACCAGAATATTCACTGGGAAGAATGAATCTTAAGTTGGACCTCAAAGCATTTGGACATCTGTTGTTTAGTTTGTAGTGTTAAATGTACCTATGTTTTGTGCAATACTTTAATCAACCTTAATGGATCACCATAATGTTCAGGACTGAAGTAAATGCCATTGCATTCAAATCTCCTCTTGATATAGGCCAGATAATAACACAAGGCTTCACCCCACCCATGCCTTCTCCTCCTCCTCTACCTCTTCCCCTCCCCCTCCCCCTCACTTCTTCTCCTTCTTCCTCTTCTTCATCTTCTTCTTCCCTTTCTTCTCCTTCTCCCTCTCTCCCCTTCCCCTCACCCTCCCCCTTCCTCTTCTCCTCCTCCTCCTCCTTTCTTCTTCTTCTTCTTCTTCTTCTTCTTCCTCTTCTTCTTCTTCTTCTCTTCCTTCTTCTTCCCTTCCTTCTACTTATTCTCCTTTTTATCACCTAAAACCATAGTTTACATTAGGATTCACTCCTAGTGGTAAATTTTATGGGTTTGGCAAATGTATAATGACATATATCCACCATTATATATCATACAGAATAGTTTCACTGTCCTGTGAAATTATAAATCCTCTGCTCCACCTATCTGTTCATTCCTTCCTCCTCCCTAACCACAGAAATCTCTGATCATTTTAGTGTCTCCATAGTTTTGCCTTTTTCAGAATGTCATATAACTGGAATCAGTACGTAACCTTTTCAGATTGGGTTCTTTCACTTAGTAATATGCATTTAGGTTTCTTTCATGCCTTTTCATGGCTTGATAGCTCTGTTTTTTTAATGCTGAATAATAATCCATATTCTGGATGTACCACAGTTTATCCTTTCACCTACTGAAGGACATCTTGGTTGATTGTGAAAAGTTTTCACAATTATGAATAAAGCTTCTTTAAATCTCTGTGTGGAAATTTTTGTGTAAGCATAAGTTTTCAACTCCTTTGAGTAAATACAAAGGAACACCATTACTGGGTTGTATAAGAGAATGTTTAATTTTGTTGAAACAGCCAAACTGTCTTCTGAAGTGCTCTATGATTGTATGTTCTCAACAGCAATAAATGAGAATTTTTTTTATTGCTCCAAATCCTAGCCAGAATTTGGTGGGGTCAGTGTTCTGGATTTTGGGCACTCTTATAGGTGTGTAGTGGTATCTTGCTGTTTTAATTTGCATTTCTCTGATGACATATGATGAGAAACATGTTTTCATATGCTTATTTGCCATCCATACATCTTTTTATGAGGTATTTGTTGAAGTCTCTGGCCCATTTTTTAATTGGGTTGTTTGCTATTATTAAGGTTTAGTAGTTTTTTTGCGTATTTTGGATAACAGCCCTTTATCAGATGTATCTTTTGCAAATATTGTCTCTCAGTTTGTGGCTTGTATTTTCAGTATCCTGACAGTGTTTTTGACAGGGCAGAAGTTTGTAGTTATAATGAACTCCAGATTATCAGTTATTTCTTTCATAGATCCTGTTTTTCGTGTCATATTAAAAAGTCCTCACCAAACTGAAAGTCATCTAGATGTTCTCCTCTAAGTTATCTTCTAGGAGTTTTATAGTTTTTCATTTTATATTTTGGTCAGGTCAATTAACATTTTGAGTTAATTTTGTGAAGGGTTTAAGGTCTGTGTCTAGAGATTTTGCTTTTGCTTTTGTTTTTGTTTTGTGGTGGATTCCAGGTGTTTTCGTCACCATTTGTTGAAAAGAATCTTTGCCTTATTGTGTGGCATTTGCTCCTTTGTCAAACATTGGTTGAATATATTTTGTTTTTAAGTAAACTCTTCACTTAATGTTAGTCTTGAACTCATGATCCTGAGATCAAGAGTCATGTGCTCTACCAACTGAGCCCCACTGGTTGACTATTTTAATGCCTTTCCACTTTTGGGTATGGGACACATAGTTAAGGTTCAGGTAAGAATTTTTAATTAGATATTTAATTAATAAATTGACAGAACAGATGTCCATGTACAATTTAAATCAATTATTTAAATACTGCTATTAAAGTATTGCTACTAAAATATTGCTACACATGTAAATGGCCTTTTTTACTTCTCCACCACTACAAATCAAAATGTATGGAATTTGTTCCCTGTTTGGAATTCATCAGTTTATTTTAGTTGAGAAAATTTAAAATTTAAGCCATTTTTACTATAACCTTCCATAACACCAAGATTTAAGTGAATATTTTTCTAACTGCAGAAAGTTGAGCTTCTACCTAGTGATTCATATTATTGCTACCCATTGGTGTAAGATTTAGGAAGATATCTCTAGAACTGCATTTATGTTAATTAATTGACATTGCAGACTGGATACTTATTTGGACTGGATACTTATTTGGATTGCTTTTTCCCACTTCAGAGTCAGCTCAGTCAGGTACCTGCTACATTAATTTATCCACAAAACCAACTTCCAATTAAATCTCACCTAATCTTAACCTCACATATAATTCTTTATGTTTGACATAGTCAGTTGAAATAATTTTACTATATTTTCTTGCATCTGGTATTAAACATCTTTTTTTTCGAGAATCTAGTAAGTGTGGCATACTGTTACCCAGCACATGGAATATGACAGTGAACAAACATGATTTTCCTGCCTTCAAGGACCTTACATCTTTCTTATAAGGAGTGGAGTGGCAGGGGAGAAAAAAAGAGATAAGTATGATGGGTGATGGAATGTGTTAGGGGATATTACGTAGGATGTGTGGGCAAAAAAACGAATGTGGAATGTTATTCTAAGTTAGTCTGCAGAAGTCTCTGTGATATGGCGATATTTAAGGAAAGATCTAAAGAAAATGAAAAGGAGAACCTTTGTGGATATCTGAGATTAAGTCATTCCCTGCAGAGGGAACTGCAGTAGCAGTTCAGTGTGTTCAAAGAACAACATGGAATCTAATGTAGTTGGAGTAAAATGTGCAGAAGGGAGAGATGTGGGAGATAAGATCAGAGAAATAGCAGGGTCCTGGGTTATATAGAGTCTGCTAGACCGCTGAAAAGACTGGTTTTTTACATCCTATCAGAGAACTTTGAGTAGAAGAGTTTTACTTCATGACTCTGACTCTTTTTTGAGAATGAAGAGCAGGAAAAATATAGAAGCAGAGCTATGATCCAAATGAAACATAACGGTGTCTTGGACCTGGGTGGTAGTGGTTAAAATGGCATAAAATTGTTACATTTTCGATATATTTGAAAAGTGGAGTTGTTAATATTTGCTTTATGATTGTTATGTGGGGTATGGAGGAAAGATATGAGTCAAAGTGATGCTTAACTTTTTGTTCTGAGCCAATGGAAGTTCAGTGTTTCCATGTATTTAAGTGAAAGAGACGGAGGGAAGAAGCTGTTATAGGAGAAAAAAAATAATTTGCTTTTGGACATGTTACATATGAAGTTTTAACTTGTTAAACATGTTAATTCTGAAATATGGTGGAAAGTGTGAGTTGAAAATGTAAATCTGAAACTCATCACCATATATGTAGTATTTAAAATTTTTTAATGTTTATTTTTGACAGAGAGAGAGAGAGAGAGAGAGAGAGAGAGAGAGAGAGAGCACGAGCATGAGTGGGGGAGGGGCAGAGAAAGAGGGAGACACAGAATCCAAAGCAGGCTCCAGGCTCTGACCTGTCAGCACAGAGCCTGACGTGGGGCTCGAACTCACAGACAGCGAGATCATGACCTGAGCTGAAGTCGTATGCTCAACTGACTGCGCCACCCAGGCGCCCCCATATATGTAGTATTTAAAGCATTTAAATACTTAAGAATGGAGAATAGAATGTAAGCAGTGTCACTGGAGTTGAAAAGACGTCTACAGATTAAATCCTTGAACACAACCAAGAAGGCTAAGAAAGAACAGCCAGAGATAAAGGAAGACACCAGAAGATATTATCCTGGAAGTCATAACTTGGGTAGGATCCTACTTTTGAAAGTTTTTGTTTGTTTTGTTTTGTTTTTAATTTTTGTTTTAATTTTGTGAGCTCCCGGTAAGAGAGGAGTCAGGACCATATTCTGGACTAGCAGGATGTCATGTCTTGGTTCGTTAAACTTAAATTTTAATGCAGCCAATAAAAGCAGGCAGCAATAGGACATTCCTAATGCAAAATTTCTCATCTGTCCTGTCCCCAGACACTGCTGCCATAGGGACAGTCTACTTCCTGTAATTATAGATTTTCTGTGTGCTTTCATGTTTAACTCTGATTTTTCTACCTCTCATAGAACCACATGGGTTCTGTGGGCTTTTTTTTCATATTGGTTATATTTTTAATGCTGTCAGCAGCATTTCCAAGTTGTACCCCCTCAAACCAAGTTCTTAAGAGCACCGTCAGGTGGGATTGCAGGATACCTCTGTGATTAGGGTCCATGCAGCATGGATTGGGTTGGGCATGCTGGAGGGGCAGGAAGTCTTGGTCTGTCCAGTGCCTTGCAGCAGCATTTCAGGGGCTCTCCCAGCTAGCCCTGACAGCTTCAATATCACTAATCAGATTCTGAGCCAAGTATATCCCCCAAATCTGTAGCAATGCAATGCCTATGAAAATACCAGCCATTATGGTTAAATTGTCCTGTCTCAAACTGGAGCACACAGCCTTTCATGCAGATTACAATCTGCTGGTCAACTTCTGGTTTTTGCCTGGCATCATGGCCACATTGATGTCATGTATTGATGTCAGTATTGATGACATCTTCTGCAGAATCTTTAGTACAGCAGGATAATGGCATGCTGCATGACTCGTGACTTGCACTGGAATCTGTGCAGTTGAAGTAAATATTTAGGTTCTAGTCATCAGCTCCAACAGCCTCACAGCACTGCCAGTATTCCTGGGTGAAGTCTATGAAGTTCTGCAAATCCGTGTCATCTCTGTATGCTCCGATGTTGTTTATAAAGAAATACAGCTGGTCTTTGATTCAGGAATGTTTTTGCCACTAGTTTGAGCACCCCCTTCTAATTGTGTGAAAATCAGAATTTTTGCTTTTGCATGTGGGAAAATGAACTTTTCTGGCTCATTCCTGAATCTGCAGCCACAGGGGTCTTCTCTGCTTTATCCAGAACACCTGGATGCAGACCAATCTCTACCACATCTGGCATGACTCCTACTTATTTGGGTTTCAGCTTCCTTTCTTTGAAGAATGTGCATTCTTTGGAATGTCAATTGCACTGGTTTTCATAGTCTATACAGGAAATAGTATATAGTTTATCACCTTATTGTTGGTGATAAAAGGAGTCAGTATTAAGCAGTTTATACCATGTCTTTATATTTTACTTTGAAAAAAGAGAAAAAATGCCTTAAACTAATGAAGGTAAAAATTGTTATCTAATAAATGAGTTGACTAGAATTGATCCGACCTGAGATAAGATTATTGAATTTTAATTAGGGGCAATTTTATAGATACACTAATTATTTCATATGACTACTGACCTCTGTTCCCTCATAATCCAGCATAATCCAGTGATTTATTATATAATGTAGCTTCTTTTGTTTATGGGAAAGTTGTCTTCAAATGCCTTCTGTGACTCAGGGAGCATTTGAGATCCCCTCTGGTAGTTCAAATTGTGTTGCAGTGGCAACACATCAAAATGACTGTGAAACATCTTGTCTTTGTAAGTCATTGCAAAATGTGTGGCTAATGGTCACAAAAGGGGAAAGATGTACTTGAAGTATTGCAAATGAGATGCTCTCAGTGTTCAGGATGAATCTTAAGATTATGAAATTGTGGCACTATATCAAACTTGAATAAGGGAACAAGATATTTATTGAAGAATAAGGAAAACCCACTCACTTTAACAGAAAAGAGATCTTTGTGTCATTTTTCCCCCTTCATCTTGCCTACTTCCTTTCTCCATGATTCCTACTGGCTTATTTTTGGCTTGGTTTCAGAAGGAATAGAGGAGAACATTGAAGAAAGTGTGATTTACTTCATCTTTTCCAGTGTTGCCTTGCCAAACCACAGCCAGAAAAAGTACTCCTTGCTTTATTTTTGAAAGCAAATTATAACCTCATCAGTTTTAATAATAATATTTAAATGCTTATTATGTTATACAATTTTACAAGGAGCTCTTTCAATCTTCTGAGAATCCCATGAATTATCACATTTCACAGATGAGGAAATTGAGGATTGGAAAAGATGTATAATTTTTCTATGATTAAAATATGTCATTATAATTATAACTATGAATTTATTAGTTACAGGATTTTGTATTTCTGGTTTCACAGAGGGAATTGTACCAAATAAATACCATTACTTCATCCCCTACTTATAATTTCAGAAGAGTTTGAGGGTTTTTCTTTCTGTAATGCATATATTTTTTGAGATATATGTGGCACACAACATATTAGTTTGAGATGTACAGCATAATGATTCAATGTTTGTGTATATTGCAAAATGATCACTGTAATAAGTCTAGTTAGCATCCATCACCGTAATGGTTATTTATGTTCCTAGTAGTACTAGATGCTATGTGCTGTGACATTCTCAAACAGAACAGTATTCTAATTAGCTCCCAATTTCAGGCCAGAGAGACACACATTGATGATTTCAGAACATGTTGGAATAAACTGTGCTCAAATATGGGAGCATAGTCACAAAGGTAGGCCCATGGGCTCAGGTGAGGCTTCCTGGACAGGACAGTTGAGCTGGGTTTTGGAGGATGTGAAGGCAATGATAAGGGTAAGGGTTTGAGCAGGGAGGTAGAAGGTGACATCCAGTGGTGGTATAAGGTTGCTGTCACTCCTAATCTCATGACACGAGTGCAAGGCCAACAAAATCAAATGAGAACTGATAGATCCTGCTGAGTTTGCTGTTTGCATTGAACTGGCCAGAGAGGAAGGACAATCAAATATGGCACATAGTTATGTTTTTTTTTTTTTTTTGCCTGATCCAACCTATTGACTCTGTCTCATTCAGAACTTAGTCTAAGACTTCTTTTTTTCCCCAAATTTTTATTTAAATTCTAGTTGGTTAACGTACAGTGTAATATTGGTTTCAGGAGTAGAATTTAGTGATTCATCACTTGCATGTGACACCAGGTTCCCAACACAAGTGCCTTCCTTCATACCCGTCACCCATTTAGCCCATTTGCCACCCACCTTAGTCTAAGATTTCCAATTATTGTTGGAGAAGTGAGAACTCTTCACTCAGAAAAATAGCTTTACTGGTGATAACTTTTGTCAAAATCACACAGTTTCAATTCTGTGAAATATCATATAGAATTTACAAGTTTACAAGATTTTGAGGTCAGAATGCCTGGATTGAAATATTGGTTTTACCCGTTCTTTCGGCAAGAAATTCAAGCCTCTTTTTACCTCCATTCCCCCATCTATAAAATGGAGACAATACTAGTGCCTATGTAATAAGATCCTGTATTTATGGAATGAAAAGAAATATGGAGAATACAATGCCTGCTACATTGTCATATTCAATAAATATTAACTCCTTTATTATTCAATTGCAAAACTAGCTGAAATTGCAGCAACAAGCAAATAGAACCTTTGTATAAACTGGGGAATGGTAAGCCTGGCTTTGGATCTGGATCCTTTGAGGATGACTGTCAAGATGAAAATGTCTAAGACAGTGTGTGAGCAACTCCTACTTTATCTGTGTTGTCAGTAGTTAAGCATGCTGACAGTGGGTGGGACTGGGACAGGATGGGAGAGTCGTCCAGGTTATAGTAGAACCCTTAGCCAGAACAGCATACAGTAGCTGAGGGCAGTATGCATGCTAAACTGAGATTGGGAGTGAATCCAATGAGATCCTAACAGCTGGGAGTAATGAGAATATAGAGGAGGCTCTCCTAGGATAGCAAACAGCTAAAATCTTAGTAGAGAGCCTGAGTCGAATTGATACAAGAACATCCTGCTGTGTGTGGACTGTGATGCCACTACAAGAGATTAGAAGGGAAGCTTTCTTGCATAATAAACAGTAAAACCCTGGATGTCCAGTGATGCTCATGAGAACCCAGGACCTAACAGAGTAAATGAAAAATGGTTACCTGGGACTGGCTCTTCCCTCCAGGCACATCCGTTCCTCAGGCGAGATACCTTCCAAGTCTCTCAGTTATCTCAACTGGAGGACAAGCTTAATAATATGCACTTCACAAGGTTGCTGTAAGAATGGGAAAAAATAATGCATAAAAAATGATGTAAACTTCCAAGTGTAACACGGACGTTGTTATGATTCTTGTATTATCTTTATTCCCTTCCATCTCTTGAGGGTTTGTTCTTATTCTACATGGCTTCTTAGAAGAGAGCATTGTTAATATTTTCTAAGGTTTTTAACTCTGACTCCACATACATTCCAGTGACTCCAACAGAATATTTTTTCCTCTTCAAAGACCCTATTTTACCTGGAGACTGACATCTCTAATCTGGATCATTCAGCCATTTGAGAAATCTGATTTTTATGAAATTGAAAATGAATTAGAGGCAGCATTAGGGCAGGGCTCTTGTGTTGGGGAGAAAGTTAAAATCTAGGAGCTGGCTAGTTATTTTCAGTTAGAATTGCAAAGTCAGAATCACTATAGTAAAAGGTTTTGGGCTCAACTGATTTCACCTATTTATATTTACTAAACTGGTCCAATTTCATACAGATTGACTCAAAATACCTTTGCCCCTTTGAAGCTTGTCAAAAAATATTAATCTACTTTGGATCTTGCTCTCATCAAAGAAAAAGATCTAAGAATTTGTCTTTGAGGCATAGAAATAAGAAATCATGGGGGATTATTCTCACAGGATGGTTGTTTCATGACCTCCAAATTGGAAGTGCTCATTTAAGCTAGAAGCAGTGATGGCACATTTTCATTTAGCTGTTTTCTTCTGCTAAAAATCTCACAACTAATATTCTCTGGTGGCTGCCTTCAGTAATGTGCAAAAATGGTTCATACTCGATTAAATCCCACTGGCTTAAGGATAAAAAGAGGCTATGGCCTTTCCTTGAACCAAGTTTGCCTGTTTATTCAGGTCTACTCACACTTTTATTCAGCAACTGATGGAGTGTTAGTGGTAAGTTAAGCATCATGTTCATAAGATGTAGCCTTTACTTTACATGGTTTTCTAAATTCCTATCTGAATAATTGAATATTATAATCTGAGCTGTGCATATAAAGTCACGGCAATGAATATGAAGAGGGAAATATGCATGTTTGACATATTAGCACCCTCAAAATACAAATAGTCCTACTGAGATAGTAGGCTTGGACTTTTTCCAAATGATATACACATTTCATTTTTTGGATACATATCCTCTAGTTGCTTTCCAGAAAGACAACTTTAATTCACACTCTCACCAACAGTGTAATATATGCTGGCTTCAGCAAGGGGTATTGTCAGCCTTTTAAGTCTCTTCAAATCTGAGTCATGCACAATTAAGTCATATGGTTGCTTTTATTTATTTTTAAAACAGCTATTATGAATGAGAATGTATATTTTTCATTATGTTCATTTGATAATATATTTCTTTTTTATTGAGGTATAATTGACATATAAAATTATATTAGTTTCAAGTGTACCACATAATAATTCGATATTTGTATATATTGTGAAATGATCACCTCCAGTAAGTTTAGTTAACATCCATCACCACACATAGTTAACTTTTTTGGTCTTGTGTGATAGTCATGTTTCTTATACCATGATGTGCTTACTTACGTTTCTTGCCCATTTTTCTTTTAAGATATTGGTCTTTTACCTATCTCTTAAATTTTCTCTGTATTAATAGGTAACTATGCTTGAGGGCTTATTATACACTGGTCAGGGTTTGACTTTTAAAGAGAAGGATCTCCCAGATACATGGCATTGGATTCTTTCAGAGTCATAGATTTAAAAAAAAATATAGCGTATAAAAATCCTGTTTCAAAATTATGACTTGGGACTTCGTTCCCCCCTATTCAAAATAGTAATGTGTGATTATGTGGTCTCTAATTGATCAGGAATTTTAATTTCTGTGAAATAACTGTAGTTTTACTTTTATTTTTTTAAATTTATATTGAAGTTAGTTAACATACAGTGTAGTCTTATATTCAGGAGTAGAACCCAGTGATTTGTCTCTTACGTATGACACCGAGTGCTCATCCCAAGTGGCCTCCCTAATGCCCATCACCCATTTACTTCATCTCCCCACTATTTCCCCTCCAGCAACCTTCAGTACTATATGAATAATTGCTGCAACAGTCACTCTGAAGACTTTGCCAACTTGTGAACGAAGGACACTTTAGAAGCCAGCCTGTTCATTTTATAAGTCAGTCTTCAGTTAGTGTCTCTTATACCTACAATTAGTTTGAATAATCAGAGATTCCAATTTGCTGTGGTGGAGATCATGGATGATTGACCAGAACTGGCACTTTTTCCAGATGTTAGTGAGTTGAAGCCAGAATCTTTTGGTGGTTCACCAAATAATGTGGTTTTCTTCTCTGAAGAATGTCTTGCACCTGCTCTCTCTCTCCACTCCCAGACTGAAAGACCACTTACTCCCAGAATTCAGGTCATGCTTGTTGTCAATACTGTTATCACTACATTTGTTCATTTAATGATACAAAACTGAAATGTTGTCCTGTGCACCCAATCACGGGTGAAAATGGAACAACAAAAAAACCCCACAAAAACTATAAATACATACTATAAATGTATGCACATATATATATATATAATGTTTCTGTATATAGATAATAGATAATATATACTTCTGTATATAGATAACATATATTATCTCAAAGTATAATTCCTCAAAGTATATTCTTTTGTCTCAGTTGTTTGTAATATTATAAAAATATTACCACACTGTATGTAATCTTTTGGGAAATGTGTTTTTCACTAACTATTAAATTTCTAAGATTTGCTCAGATCCTTTTGTGTCTCTCTAGGTAATTTTTTTAAATAAGTCTTTTATAGTGACAGATCTGTATTGTGCTTCCAAATGTTGCTGATTTTACTGCTATTATGAAAAAATTCAGTCATTAGAGTTTGGGAGGTTCATTGATAGAATATCTCACATAAGGACTACTTTTTAATTTGGTTGTAGTGCTTTTACCTGACCAGTGTTTTCCAACTCATGATAGTGGGCTTTGTTTTGCTTATTACTTCTTGTGAAATAATAGAACTGGTTAGAATTGAGAGACTAAACTGAAAATTAGTTTCCCCAACCAACATTTTTCAGTTATGCTGACCAGAAGTCTCTCAATGTTTTGTGTAGACTGCATTCCTGACTATATCATAAAAACAAGTTTGTGATCATATGAGACACATGGATAGTGTTAAGCTCATGTGGTTTGTATTACACAAGGAACCATTTTTTTTCACATTTCCTTTAAGCAACTGTGTTTTAAGAATCTATTAAAATCTGACACATATGGGCCTTTGAGCCTATTTATTTGCTTAATTTAATCAGTTCTAATTAGACAGTGTACACCAATTAGATAGATATTAATTGATTGTGAGACATCTGTGTCATAGAAGTAGGGCTGAAACCGTAGGGCTGATTATTCCCCTTGAATCTTTCCCTAGATAGCCATAACACCAACTTTTTAAATAGGAAATAATTTTAATAACCACATAGTCCAGTGGTTCTCAATTCTGTCTGCATATTAGAACTCTGGAGAGTTATTACCCTGATAGAATTTATTTATAATAATCAGAAACTGGAATAATGCAAATGATCATCAGTAAGGTAATGGATAATCCCACTGTGATATATTTGTAGAGTGGAATATTACCCACCTATGAAAGTCAACCTATTGAGTAATGAAAGCCAGACAGTAAAATGCATGCTGAATGATTCCATTTAAACAAAGGTTTAGGATATGCCAAACTAAGCTATTATGGGAAAATCAGATCATTGGTTTCTTGGAGCAGGGGAAGGGAAGGATAATTATAAAATGGCAAAAGGGAATTTATACAGAAGATGGCAATATTCCATATATTGTCCAATATTTTATTATAAGAACTTTCAAATATACAGAAAAGCTGAAAGGGTTTTACAGTGAACCCTTGTTCACTGGAATCCAGATGTTAATCCATAACCAAGATTCAACATTAACATTCCACTGTTCTTTGTTTGTTACAAATCTATCCATTTATCCATCCCTCTATTCACCTATGAATCAAACTATTATATGGGTGCCTTTCAAAGAAAATTGAAGACATCAAGACACTTGCCATTAAATACTTTGACATGCATATCATTAGCGAGAATTCAATATTTGTTTATAATATTTTTCCTTTTGAGTAATATTTATAAACAACAAAATGCATAAAAATTAAGTACCATTCACTGAATTTTGGCAAATGCAAACACCAGTGTAACCGAAAGTCTCATGAAGATACAGAACATGCCTACTACCACAGAAAATTTCCTTATGCTCTCTCCTGGTATATTTCCACTCCAAATATTCCCAGTGGCAATTATGTTCTATTTTGTTTATATGGTAGATTCTTTTTGTCTGTTCCATAATTTCATATAAATGTAATAATACAGTAGATACTCGATGATGTCAAGCCTCTTTTACTCCTTTTGAAATTCATCCATGTTGGTGTATCAATAATCCATTTTTTTCATTGCTGAAAACTATTTTGTCACATGAATATATCAGAGTTTATTTTATTTATGGACACTTAAACTATTTCAAACTTGAGTCTTTGATGAATATAGCTTCTTTGAATATTTTGTACAAGTCTTTTTGTGAATATATGTTTTTATTTTTATTGGAAAAATACCTACAATAGGAATTATTGCTCACATAATAAAGGTATGTTTAGCTTCACAAGAAATTGACAGATTTCTTTCCAAAGTACTTCTATCTTTTTACCTTCCCACCAACAACATATGTGAGTTCCAGTTGCTCCACAGTCTCACCAATAGTTTTGTCAGTTGTTTTAACTTTGGGTTTTCTATCTAGTAGGTATGTAGTGGTATCTCCTTGTGATTGTAATTTACATTTCCCAATAATTAATGATTTAAGCACTTTTCACACTTGATTCTTGGCCATTTGTTTATCTTCATTTGTCGATTGTGTTCATTTTTATTGGGTTATGTCTCCTTTATTATTCAATTGTAGGAATTACAATGGGTTCCAATCCTTTGTCAGATATATATTTTGGGATATTTTCTCTCAGCCTGTCACTTAATTATTTATTAGTTAATGACATCTTTTTATGACCAGACATTTAAATTGTGGTGAAATCTATCAACTTTTTACTTTTATAGTTATCATTTTCTGTGTCTTTCTAAGAAATGTTAATTTCTGATTATTTAAAATATTATCTTATGTTTTCTTCTGAAAGCTTTATGTATAGATTTTAGATTAAGAATTATTATCTATATTTTATTTTTTTATGGTACTGTGCTCATCAATCTTGATGAAAAACAGGGCAAGACAAAGCAATAAAGAGTGCCAGAGGAAGGGTGAGATTGTATTTTTAAATTAGCTGCTAAGGGAAATTCTCTCTGAGAAGGTAAAATACAAGCAGAGACCTGTTGACTTCATAGAGATGTGTGAACACACCATTTAGTTGCCTAGGAGAGAAACATGCTAGATGTGGGGAAGAGTAAATTAACTGAAGGAAAATGCTCCTGCGTGTTTGTTTGTTTTTGAGGAAGCAAGGAGGCCAGTGTGGCTGTGAGGGAAATGGAGTAGTTGGGAAAGAGAGCAGAAGAATATCAGGTGAGTTCTTTGGGTCTTGCTGATCATCTTAAGGACTTTGGTATATCCATCTGAGTGGAATGGAGATCTGCTTCAGGACTTTTAACACAGGAGTGGTGTGATCTCACTTGACATGTAAAAGTCCAAGCTTTGGATTCTCTCTCTCTCCCTCTCTGTCTGCCCCTCCTCCACTCGTGTTGTCTCTGACTCTTTCTAAATAAATTAAATAAACTTAAAAAAAAAAAAGACACCCACCTCTGACTACTATATTGAGAACAGATTCTAGGAGGGAAAGGATAAAAGAAAAATGCCTGTTAGGAGGACAGGCAGGAGCAAATAGTGTTGGACCAGTTTGGCAACAATGAAGATAATGAAAAATAGTTAGATCTTAATGGTCTTTTTAAATTTGATAACTGATACTTTAGTCTCAATTTCTGAGCTCAAATACCTCTTTAGCTACATCAAAATTTTAATGTGATGCTGTCAATGAGATTATATTTCAATATTTGCAATCTGGAAGAGTAAAAATGGGTAAAAATTATTATTTTAAATTGGCTACAGATGTTTTCTGATTTATTTTTGGAGAAAGGTAATGTTTACTTTGGGGAAGAAATATTGTAATGGTCTTTTGATTATGCAGACGTAGAACCAGTTTTTTTGTGCGTGAAATGGAAATGTTTAAATCAGTGAGGAGGTGAATTATTTTACATAGCAGTGTATAAATGTTGTCTTGTCAGGTTCTCATTTCAAGGGGTTATATCCACTTAGAGTAAATTCTGGGCCTTAGCCTGGAGGTCAGTGAGAGTGATGAGAAAGGCCTACTCTATGCACATGAAGGCATTGAATGGTCAAGGCCTTTCTCTTGGGGAAAGGAAGCTAACAGAAATTCTAGATATGACACCATGTGAAAGACCGTGATCCATGGATATGCAACATTTGATTTTTTCTTGTTTCTTTTTAGTCAGTGTGAGTCATTGCTACATGTCTAAGTCTTCAGTCAGGAGAGATAGATAGGATAGGTAGATAGAGATAGGTATAGATATATATGTATAGGTATAGATATAGATATAGTATGTGTGTAGATATAGTATGTATATATTTATATATGTGTATGTATATTTATATATTATATACATATATGTGTATATAATATATACCTAGATATGCACATATGTACAGACTACATTAATATAATATATAATATTACATTATTGTACACATGTTCAATATGTACACATATACACATCTATGTGCATATATGTATATATGTACATGCATGTGTATGTTAATGTTATTTTTACTCAAAGTAATTCAGGGAGAGACATATACATTCTTGGTGAAAACCATGTAAGTATCCTCTAGAAATGTCAGGCCAGTTAATTTAGAGCAATTTGGGAAATGGACTTTTTACTTTGCTTTTTACTTCTGAGAGTAAAACATGATTTCAGTTTAATGTCTTGCAAAGTGCTGCAGCATGGAGAGATTATGAGGTGGAAATGTCCTCCTTTTCCTGGGAAAAGGGGTTTCTATAGGTTTTGGTGTTTGGGATTATGGAAGGTCAGCAGCTACATGCAATTTCATATATTCTTTTTGGGAAAACATAATAGGAAAACTTCTGAAATTGGATCCTCCCGGGATGTGGTCACTGTGGCTAAAGGTTAGTCAGATACGAATTTTGGATGATAACAGAAGTTCACTGTGCCTGCGGAAACTTTCTAGGAGCATCAGTTTTGCAGGAGAACCTTGCTTGCTTTCTCCTTTCAGGAAGGGCTTAGCCCCTTTTAATGGCTTACCCAATTAGATTGTGCCCACCCAGGATAATCTCTCTTCTGACTAGCTCAGTCATTGAATTTGGGGCCTTATGGCTTTCCAACCAATTAAGTCAGTTTGACTTAGTAAATTCAAAGATTAAAAAAAAGAAAGGAAGGAAGGCTGACAAAGCACTTCAAACAGAATATAACTTAGGGAGGGTTCACTCTTTAAAAGTATAGCCATATTATGGCAATCATTCAAGCTTTACATTAGGATATAATGATTATTCAATTAATTGATTTACTTCTTAAAAGGAGAACATTCCACTTGAAACTTGAATTAAATGACAACATACTTGTACATTGGACTTGTGCAATATAAAAATTAAAATCACCGATTAAGTTAATGGTTACTATTTGATGGTCGTTAGGACATAGTGTTCAGAGCAAAGAAACTGAACTTGCAAGTATAAATGTATGGCCAGTAGTGATTTAAGAAAGTCTTCACTGTACATTAAATGTTTGTTATGAGCTGGATCTAAATTCATTTAATGATAATACCTGGGTACTTATTTTGTGACTGGTATAATTCTAAGTATTTAAATGTATTATTTTATTTGGTCCTTATAATACCCCTTTGAGGCAGACATTGTTATTATTTCCAGCTTGCACACGAGAGTTCATGTAACTTGCCTGAAGTCTCATACTAACTAATGCCATGTGGTGCCAGAGTCTAATGCTTGTGAGGCTGACTCCTGAGTCTGCCTTATGTGTCTCCCAGAATAAAAAAAACAGAATAGACTTTCCTAAAGATCCATTTAATTTAATGATAAGTATCTGGTGATTCTCAAATTACTCAGGAGGGAGTAATTTAGACTGAGTTTTGTTTTGTTTGTTTTCCCTACTAAGGACTGGCAAACATTCAAAAGAAAAAGGGATTAATTCCTTTTTTATGGGCAGTTATAGCCTCAAATATGAGAAGAATAAAGATGGTTTCTTCACATAATACAAATAATAAAGATTTAAACAAATACAGATTTTCTCTTTAGTTGTATGTATTTGTAAACTTTTATGTTCTTTACAGAAAAAAAACAAAAAAATACTGGAATCTTTTCCTTTATTCTCTCCACAATTCTTCACTTTCATCTTGTCCAGGCAAACACCTTGGTATATTACATAGTTATCTCCGTTGGCAAGATTATAATATTTTGGTTTGTGTGTTTTCCTAAAGAACACACCAGCTGGGTTGTGATCTAAGTACCATGCTGCTTGGTGCAGCTGTACCTGGCAAGAAGTGACATTCTACATGTTAGCACTATGAGCTTTTTAGACAAAACACTGAAAATATGACAGTGACATTAGCATTAAATAGTAGACGTTGTAAATCATCAAGGCAGTATGAACTGGAACTCAGCAGCTAAGGAAAACCTACGTATTAAAAACTTCTATACACATGACTCATCATTAGAGTGAGCCAAAGTCCTGTGCACATGGAGCTGAAGACACCTCATAAAGCAGGAAAAGTAATCATCAGAGATGATATTTAACAGGTATCAAGCACATAGTTTAAGCAAATAATACTATCCTTGCAAAGCTTTCCAGACTTCAATCCCTAATCCTTAAATGTTAGCAGAATCATTTAATGTGTTTGCGGTTGATTTTCTCTTTAACTTTTTCCCATGCCATGTTGCTTTTTCTTTAAATTCTGAATATCATCAAAATTTATGGTTTTAGCTATGTCTATTTTCCAGTTAGCTACTCTTGTGGGAAGCATAGCATTAATACATAGACTTGTATAGGCTTGTGGAATCACTGTGTTCTATACTTGAAACTAATGTAACACTGTATATCAATTATACTTTGATTAAAAAAAAAAGAAATCTAAATTAAAATTAATTCAGATTTGTATCCCTTCTTTCCAAAATATTTCTTGCTTTTAAAATGTATAATTCATAATTTGACTATTGTTTATATCCCTGCTGTAAACATTGGGGTACATGTGCCCCTATGAATCAGCACTCCAGTATCCTTTGGATAAATTCCTAGTAGTGCTATTTCTGGGTCATGGATAAAGAAGATGTGGGATATATACACAATGGAATATGACTTGGCAATGAGAAAGAATGAAATCTTGCCATTTGCAACAACTTGCATGGAATTGGAGGCTATTATGCTAAATGAAATAAGTCAGAGAAAAACAGATTATGTTTTCATTCATATGTGGAATTTGAGAAACTTAACAGAAGACCATGGGGGAAGGAAAGGAGAAAAAAATGTTACAAAAAGAGAGGGAGACAAACTATAAGAGACTCTTAAATACAGAGAACAAACTGAAGGTTGATGGAGGCAGTGGGGGAGAGGAGGAAATGGGTGATGGGCATTGAGGAGGGCACTTGTTGGGATGAGCATTGGGTGTTGTATGTAAGCAATGAAACATGGGGATCTATTCCTGCAGCCAAGAACACACTGTATCACTGTATGTTAGCTAACTTGACAGTAAATTATATTTAAAAAGAAAGTAAACAATGAGAAATCTGAAAAAAATGTATATTTCATAGAATTTCCCTTGGCTTTTTGATACAGTTTTTAAAGGTGAAGCTGAGCTTTGAGCTGGTAACAAATACATTATCTAACAGGGAAAATGAAGGGATGGAGTAGGGAGAGGAAGAATGGGGAGAAGATAGATTTTTAACCATTTATATAATTTGGTACTTAAGGAATGAAAGGGAGAGTGTTATAGGGAGGAAGATATAAAAATTTGTCTTGCCTGAGCCAGATGTTGTGACATTTTTGCTGTTTATCCATATTTGAGAATTTTTCAAAAAGTTACTTATTTTCAGGGCGCCTGGATGGCTCAGGCCATTAAGTGTCCAACTTCAGCTCAGGTGATGATCTCACAGTCTGTGAGTTCGAGCCCTGCGTCGGGCTCTGTGCTGACAGCTCAGAGCCTGGAGCCTGCTTCGGATTCTGTGTCTCCCTCTCTCTCTGCCCCTCCCCTGCTCATGCTCTGTCTCTCTCTGTCTCAAAAATAAATAAAAAACATAAAAAAGTTTTTAAAAAGTTATTTATTTTCTACATTTTCATCTCTCATTTTATTTTCTTTTATACACTTCATTCTTCAAGCCCTGTAACAATTGCCATTTTCTATGATCTCAGTTTACTTTCTCCTTCTTCCCTTCAAGTAGTTATTGGAAACTCTGCCTGATCCCATTTGCCCATGTAGTTACTCAACATCTCAGCTGAAGTCCCAACCTACCTCTTCACCAGCTCAGCCCATGTTGTGAGTTGTGATCTGCAGGACATTGGCTCTACACCCCTGGAGGCTCTCAGTGAAGTAGCGCAATGTTTCCTCAAAGCCAAAAACATGAGACAAATAAAATATGAATGCACATCTCAATCTTAGGTGCCATGGCTAAGTTCGAACTTCCTATTATTCCTTGAAAATACCAATCTGTGGTAGGAAGAATAATATCACTCCACAAAGATGTCTGTGTCCTATTTCCCAGAACTGTGAATAGGTTAGGTTGCATGGCAAAGGAGAACTAAGCTTGCATGTGTAATTAACACACTAATCAGATAACCTAAAATAGGTAGTTTATTTTGAATTATGTGGCTGGGCCCAATGCAATCACAAGGGTCCTTTAGAGTAAAAGGGAAGCAAAGGAAGAGAGTCAGAGAATCTGATGTAAAGAAAAGCCCAGAGAGACGCAAGGCTGCTGGCTTTGAAGGAGGGTGAGTCCATTAGCCAAAAGATTGTAGGCAGCCTCTAGAATCTAGAAAAAACAAGGAGACAGATTCTCCCCTAGAACCTCGCAGGACACAACCTAGCCTGCTGACACCTTGACATTAGCTCCATGAGAACTGTCAGATTCCCGAGCCACAGAACTGTAAGGTAGTAAATGTGTGTTGTCTAAAGCCACTAAGGTAATGGTATTTTGTTATGACAGTAATAAAGACTAATAAGCTCTCCTTGCAGTTCTGTCCTTTAACTCCTATTGACCCTTCCTGGCTCTTGCTGATGCTGGTCTCTCTTCCATGTATCTCCCAAGTATCTTCTGTTCCTCTCTGCCTGCAGCCAGCAAACTTACATTTTCTGGTGCTTCCTTTCATCATCTCACCCTTATTTTAAGTGGTTCTCAAATACTGGTACTTGACTGCAACCAAAGACTAAATCAGGACTACATAAGCAACTAAACAAAATTCTCCACAGATGATTAAATATGCATACAGATTCCGGAATTGTTGCCCTGACTAAAAACCGAGTCTCTCCTCAAACATGTTTTTAAAATATTTCACCTTTTAAAAAAAAGGTTTTCACCTTTAAAAGTTCTTTCCAAAACACCAGGAGCTGGCAATATTTTTGTAACTAAGTATTATTGCTTCCAAAACATTTATCTTTCATTTGTAAAATACCTCTTTCATTGAGGCTCCTGCCAACTGGCTTTATTCCTTTTCTCCCCCCTCTCCCTTTTTGCTATTTTCTGTTAATTACTAGGTCAATTCCTTCAAGTCATTTCAGTCTTGGAAACTGGTTCACAGTTTTCTCTTCACACTAGCTCCTGCCATAACTTGAGGATACTTCAGTATCCCCACCTGAGAAATGCATCATCCTCCCTTCATTAATTGGACTGGCAGCCAGTGATTCTCAACCAGGGAAGGGAGGAGCATTTTAGATTCATCATTATATACACTTCTTCACAGTCCTCTGGTAGCCAAAGTGGTGAGGAAGAAGAATAATTGTTTGATCTGTATGTTTGATCGCTATTTCTTTGCTGTCCATTATATGCTCTCTGCCATTTTCCATGATTTTGTTCTTTTGCCCTTCCTTCTGTAAATAGTATGTTCTCATTGACATCTCCTATTTCATAAACCAGCTTTGTGTTCTCAGGGTTGTCAGGTCTTTAATCAACTCACAGAGTGGAACTAGTATATCTTATCTCACCCTGGTTCTTTCATTACACTTCAGTGTGGGTTGTCCTTCATATTCAGAAAAGTGCTTGTGCAATTCAAGGGAAGACTCAACAATGCCAGGGGGAAGTGGAGTCAGGAAACAGGCCTACTAGGTGCCTGAGTGGCTCAGTCAGTTAAGTATCTGGCTTCAGCTCAGGTCATGATCTCACAGTTCATGAGTTCGAGCTCCGCATTGGGCTCTGTGCTGACAGCTTAGAGCCCGGAGCCTGCTTTGGATTCCGTGTCTCCCTCTCCCTCTCTGCTTCCCCTTGCCAAAAAGTAAATACACATTAAAAAAATTTTTTTAAAAAATGAAAGAGGTGTACAGTCCATAGGTTCTCAGGGTCCTGTTGCCACGCATGTTGGCCCAACCCTGTGTAACCCTCCAAGGCTCATTCTTGGTCTGTTGAGGCAATAGTTGCTACAAATGCAAATCTACCGTTAGTTCAGAAGAGTGGTCAATTTTGCGTCATATGACTTTGCCGCATTTTGAAAATCTGAATAAAAGAGAATGTTCATGGCCTATGAACTCTCTTTAGAGGTAGCTTCATGTTTGCCTCCTCTGTTTGGCCAGCCTTCTCATCTGTCCTTGACGTCCACTCATTTCTTTTTAAGATTTCTTTATAATTTTTCACAGTACAGAATGGTTCTTTCATTCTGGGCCATGTGTTTTTGCTGACATCTTTCAACTCGATCATCTAAGAAAAGCAGCTGTATTGTGGTATGTAGATAATACTTTTCTTTATCTGTAATCATACCAGAGTTTCCTTATTTTGAAAGTATTCTCTTCTCCTTTTATTGTTGTGTGTTATTGTGACAGGGCTTGGGCATCTATTACTGGGTTATCATTTTCTTAGAATTCCAAGGGAGATTCATCGAGAAGAGAAATTATGTTTTAAAATATCTTAGAGACTGCAAAACTAGTCTGAGCCTATTCAAGTATTTAGGCCTATTCTGATAAGTGACTAATGTGGAAATGTATGACACGGTTATGAATTAGAGAAACATTACAGTGACCTTGGGGGTTATCTGAAGGGGATATAAATAAGATGGATAAGTCTCAGTGACACAAAGGTTTTTGTGCTCAGCCATACCAGTTAAAATATCTGTTACTATAGAGAGTATGAAACAGTGTATGCGACATATGGAGTGAGAAGTTTATCAATGAGACTCACTGAAAGCTCTTCGGCATGAGAAAAAGCTGATTCTAGATATGTAAAGCTGTTTTGCAGATGTTACATTAAAATTCTACCATCCCCATTTGAGCAGCTGGTAATTTGCCTTTGATATAATAAACGTAGTCCTCCAAAACTTACATTCAAGTTATAGGTGCTGCTGACAAGTATAATTACACACAAGTTGTTATGATTCCTCTTTCCTACAAACGGGAATTTCCAGGGTTGCAAGTAAGTTTTTCAGTAGTCCAGCTCCAGAGATACTCTGTTTGGTGTGCAAAATTTGTATTGAATTTTTTGCAAATGCATTTGCTAAGCATTAGTTCCACTCCATGGAACTTACTGGGTTTCCTTACAACATAGAAGTATAAAGAAATTATTAATGAATGAATTAATGATATTAATGAATTAATGAATAATAAGAAACACTAATGAAAAAAAAAACAAGGAATTCACTGAGAAAACCTGGTCGTAAGAAACATTAACACGGTAGCAATTTATAGATATTTTCAAGAAAAAAAATCCTGGTCTCTCTCCGTAGTCAGATTTTTCTACCATTGGTCCTGAGATTTGTGACATAGCTGGTAATAAACATCTTCACACCCAGGTTTGGGCATGGGTTCCCAATCCTCCTCCTGTCACTTTTACTTTTCCAGCCTTTCTAAGCATGTTTGTCTTCTCCAGGAACTTCTCATCTAAATGAAATGAGAAACAGAAATGTCTCTCTGTAGCAACTGTACAAATTTCTTATAAGAAACTGAACACTAAAGAAAAAAGAAAGAGAACAGGATGATAAAGTAATTATCTTATGGATACCTGATTTTTGTAAAGCCTACTTCAGCCAAAAGAGGCTTTTTTTGTGGTGGTTTTTATGATTATAAAATATTCAGTGAAAATTGAGGAAAGAAACTTGTCAACTCCAGGTTTTTTCATATGGCAAATATAGTACCTTATCTTAAACACCCAGCATTAAAAAATTTAAGACCATTTCCAGGGGTATATAATTGGTACCCAACATCTGACCTGCAACATAGGCCAAGTGAACTGCCCATGTCGCCGCTGCTGGTTGAGTGAGAGGTTGCTTTGCTGTTTGCTGTCTGCAGTTCTCAACATGGTGCCTTTGACTATTAGCACCACCAAGGATAATATAATTACCTCACTCTCCCTTGGGAGATAGTGCCTTCAATGTGGCAATAGAAAAAATATAAGCTAGAAATGTAACTGTACATTTTCTTTCGCAGTTGCTTATGGAAGCACTTTCTTAAAGAAAAATTAGAACTCACCAGGAGCTCCTGAATTTAAACCTTTAATACCTGATGTTTGAGGGCTTTTTAATTCTGTTGATGTTTACTTGGTATCTATGTGCACTGGCTTATCTAAACTAATTAAACATTTTTAAGGTGCAGTTTTGAAAACAAAAAAAAGAGTTTAGGATATTAATATCACCGAGATTAGTCCTTCCAAAAAGCTGTCATAAGGAGATATTGCAAATAATAAATACACCTCATTTTATGTTCTTTAAGCAGGCACAATCTTAGTTATAAATAGGGCTTACACTAAGCTTCATGAGTGCAGGTTCTCTGTTGCCTTTTGTGTTCACCATTGAAACCAATGCGTAGAACTTAATGGAATTTGCTAAAGTCTGGTTTTATGATATGGAGTTGGTATTTATTAAATATTTAAGAAATGGGGGCGCCTGGGTGGCGCAGTCGGTTAGGCGTCCGACTTCAGCCAGGTCACGATCTCGCGGTCCGTGGGTTCGAACCCCGCGTCGGGCTCTGGGCTGATGGCTCAGAGCCTGGAGCCTGTTTCCGATTCTGTGTCTCCCTCTCTCTCTGCCCCTCCCCCGTTCATGCTCTGTCTCTCTCTGTCCCAAAAATAAATAAACGTTGAAAAAAAAATTAAAAAAAAAAAATAAATGTAGTCACCATCCCAAGCTCCTTTGTCCTGTCTTTTACAGGCTCTGTTTCTGGATCAATATAAATTAACTGTTCACGGAAGTAATTCTCTATCTTTTGTCTTAAGTGCACTGTGTTATAAGGAAAGCCTTTTCTTTGAAGATGTTCCTTTAAGGGAATTGTGTTCATGTATGCCTATCACTCTGATAACACATATTCCCAGGTCCTATTACTACTGTAGTCCATTACATACTCATTGTCATGTAAAACCTCATTCTTTGCAGCCATGCCATCTGATCATAATTGGACCTTCTTACGATGTTATCTACTAACTATCTATTATTTATCATTGGCTCATTCCAACAACTGTAATAATTTGTGGGGCTTGAACATCTATGGAGATTATTCTTCTAACATTCATGCTACCTATCTCTGATTTTTAACCTTAATAAACTTAAGATCCACAGAATTCTGCATCCTATATCCATGTTTAACCTTGATCTTTGACATCATACAAGATTTCATCAGCTTTGAAATCATAAAATATAGCACACGCAAGACTTGTTTTTTAAAAAAATTTAATGTTTATTTTTTGAGAGAGAGCATGAGCTGGGGAAGGGGAGAGAGAGACAGAGACACATAATCTGAAGTAGGCTCCAGGCTCTGAGCTGCAAGCACAGAGCCCGATGCAGGGCTCGAACTCACAAACCACAAGATCGTGATCTTAGCCGCAGTCAGATGCTTAACCAACTGAGCCACCCAGGTGCCCCCTGCACATTCACAACTTCTTAAATAGTGTATAGGTTGTAGTTTTTCAATTGTTAAATTAACAGTTATAAAAACACAAGTAAAACTTTAGTAACTAATACTAAAACCCCAGATTGGTGGAGACAGTGAATGCCATAGATGAGAAAGGTCAGAATGTGTCATAAGGGGAGACCTGGATTCAGAATATCCCATCCACATTTTCTTGTTGGAAAACCTAGTTTTTTACTCATATCAAACAACCAACTGAAAAAAGGCAGAAAGACATATTTAACCTTTTCAAATTCAAATAGATATAAATGAAAAGGGTAGGCATATTACTTCCAGGAGGATCTATTTTTTTTCTGAATTTCATTAACAGTACAAACCAAATATTTTGTACCAATTTTTTTCCTGTTTACTGCAATATATTGTTTTAAAAGTTTGTCTTTCTACAGGTTCTTGAATCTTATATTCTATTTCTTTCATGAGAATATCTTTTTTGACCCCATTTATCCTGTTCTTCCTCCATGAGCATATGGAAATATAACTAATTTATCCATAAAGAGAAGATGCATTTTATCATCTCACAAGGGTGTGGAATTTTCTTCCCACTCTTAACTAATTGATATATAGTATCTCTAACTCCATTTCTGGAATACAAATTCTTTTATATACTGGGTCAGCTGTTTATTTGGTGAGACATCTCATTCACTGCTTTCTTGAATAAATTGACTTTTTTTCTGTAATAGTTGGAAACAGTCTGAATTTGTTATTTATTTCATTTTTTTTATAATGCACATACTGGAAGAAACAGTAAAAACTATCATCTTAAACTACACTATGCAACTCCTGTTACACTTACCATGGACATGTGTCTTCATCCACAAGATGGCTAACAATTACAGTCTTAAAAGGAAAGAAAAGAAAAGAAAAGAAAAAGAGAAGAAAGATATTAACAGTAAGAATAGGGATGTGAACTTGCTCTAGTTATGCTAAAAATCAGTTTCCATACATTCTTTCCTCTCTCCTCAAGTAGACAGTGGGCTAAGTGTGTGAAGTAGTAACAGTATAACATGGTGACTAAAGGTAGAGTCTTCCAAGTCTGATATCAGGCTGTGTTGAAATCCTAATAGTACCAATGGCCCAAGTATTTGATTTGTGAAATTGTATAAGTTGCTGAATCTCATTAAGCATCTTACTTGCTTAATTTTTAACATGTATGTAATAAGAGGCTTTGTCCTGAGGATGAAGTAAGGCCGTGTATGCACTACTCTTTGCCCAATAGACTAGTGGTGGATACTTGATTCATGACAAGAGAATTGTCAGAATCTTTCAGGACACTAGACATGGACATCAGTGATGCACTGGCTTTTATTCTGCTTGTGGTAAGAATGGTAAATAGAAGCATGGGAACTATGGTATGATCATATTAGGTCTTCCATAATGCTGGGGAACAAGAGAGAAATATAATAACTAGATATGCAAAGAGAAGAAAAAGTGGAAGATTTTAAAAGTATTTCAGTGACTTTCCATGTCCTGGTTACAACCTCTCTGTCCCCTGGCAGATCCCTACCATTGTGTTCTGTGAGATCACTCTGTCTTCTTAGGACAAATTTATCCCGGTCCTGTTCCAATTGTACTTTGTAAACTAGCCCCAATTTGTTCCTATCACTTGAAAACAATCAGTGCTAATTAATACATCCATCATTTTTGTGCATCTGGGTTCTAGCCACAATGGCCTTCTCTAACTACCCTCTGTTCTTGGGTGCCTCTGAATATGTGGTTACAATGCGGAACAACCAAGTAAACAAATTATCTCATGTCCTTCTTTCCTTTATATACTCATTAAAGTTTTGTTTTCTTTGCTTAGATTAAATGGTTCACTCATGAAGTCTTCCCTCTTTCTTCAGCTGTATTATCCATGATATATCCATAGACATATGCACCTGCTTTGTGGAAGTTATTTCATTTTGTCTCACATTATAGTTAATTAAAAACCACCACCAAGAGTTTCTAACTCCTTTACAGACAGTGCCATTTCTTCTTACTCATTTTATATTCTCCTAATATATGTCTTTACACATAGTGTGTATTTAATAGAAGCTCATATGTATGAATGACTAAGGAAATCCATTTCACACAGCCCTTTAATCATCCCTTTTATTACATAGAGTCAATGTTTGTTGAAGGTTTACTGTATTCTGTGTGTGTGTGTGTGTGTGTGTGAGAGAGAGAGAGAGAGAGAGAGAGAGAGAGAGAGAGAGAGAAGCAGAGAGAGTGATAGAAAGCATATGTATAACAGTGTGTTATAAAAAAGGGAATAAATATTTGCCTAAATATTTACTGGTGGGATGATGAGAAAAGAGTAAGTAAAAAGTAAAGCGGCAAGTTTTGTTCAAGTAACTATAAGAAGTGTTGCAGGAACATAAAACATAAAGTTTGATGAGAATAATCATGATAGATAAAGAGGGCAAGATAGTGAAGAGTCAGGTAAAAAAGGACCTTTTATAATATGATAAAGAGATAACAAATTGCCAAATTTGTGGAATGTAAATTAAGGCATTTGGAAGTATATTTACTTTTCAGGTCACTGGAAGAACATTGAATGAATGTGACTGTAATTTTAAAGATAATGCCTTAATGGCCGGAAAGACTAATTCAGTCTTCTGTGGCATCTAGATAAGGCAATCTGCTTTTAGTATAGCACAGATGGATTCAAAATTAAAGAGACTGTTAAACACTCTGAATTAATTGCTTTTAACTTTTGTGTTTGAATATAAATTTGAATTTCACTATTGAAATTCAGGCCTTGCTCATTATCCCCTGGGCAGGAAACCTAAGTTCAAAGGCGCTGAACTGGACAGAGATAGTCATTGTCCATGTGATGCATAATTAGTGATAAATTATGTCAAAGTGTATGCTCCTAAAAGTTTGGGAAGCTCCAATATAAGACAGGCTTGTGCTTTAGCAAAGTTTGTTTACTTGTTACTTCATTTTTTTTTTCATCTAGAAAAAAAAAAAAACCACAGAGCAAATTGCTGCTGTTTCTTTCTCTTTAAAATTATATCAAAAGCATACTTTTAAACATCCGAAATGCTGACGTGATGTACTTTCTCTTTTGGATAATGAATATAAGCTTAAAGTGTCACTGCATAGAATCACTTGGCATAACAGAAAGTTTTATCATATTTATGACTTCTGAGCCTAGATTTGATACAAAGTTGTTATAGCTGAAACACTGTATTAGAGCTAAAGTATTTGGACCCATCGCTTAAGAGATGAGTATAGTCTATTATACATGAATTTTTTGGTGGTTAGCTCCAAGAAAAATTTGTAACTTCAATGGTTTGTTAAATATGTATATTTTATGATCACACATTTACAGTACTTATGATACCAATTGATTGAATCCTATAATTGATTTCTGAAGTATATATCAGGGATCAAATAATAGCATAATTTTTATTTTAGCATAATTTTAATTTTATAATAGCATAATAGCATAATTTTAATTTTAATTTTTATAAACATGTGCATATTATTTAATTTTTATAAACATGTGCATATCTACATGGTATGATTTGTAAATAAAATGCACATGTATGTATTACATTTATAATATTTTTATATGCTCACACCCTTGGCAGAAACCTCCCCCAAATTCTGAGGTTTCTATACTGTACAATCATCAACATCACAATATTTTATGAACTTTTCTACCTTCTATGTAATAAAATTATTTTTTGAATATTTTTCTCATTTTTTACAGTCTATAGACCAAATGGTAAGAATCAGCTGTTTTATAAAACTCAATACAAATTAATCCAATTTTGACTGATTCCTATACATGCTGAATATATAGCATGCCTGTATGTCAGAGGTCTTGCTCATGTGCTTATGTGTGTGTATATTTGTGTTTATTGAGACTCCTGTTTGCAAGTGGTAGCAACCTGACTCAAAATAACTCAGGGAAAAATGAGAATGCATAAGTTCATGTGGCAAGGGCAGGTGCAGCTGCGATGCAGGGAGGTCTGAAACCAGAGATTTTAGTGCCTTCAGGAAGTCCTAGGGTTCGCAGTAGTGAATCTAGTGAAACCTAGTGAATTCTACCAAGAGTTTATTTTACTTAGGCAGGAAGCATGGTTGCCAGGATACCCGATTCTCAAGCATCCAGCATGTTCCCCATATAGGAATATGGTGTGTCTGGTCCAAGGTGAAAATGATCTTGGAAGGGAAATCATCAGAATTAGGTAAGGAAAGCAGGAGCTATCCTAGGCAATCAATATGGGACAGGCTCGTGTTAGGAAAGTAAAGGTTTACAGAACCTTTGCAAACCGGAACAAAGATTAGAAAGGTGAACTGCAGGAATTTCAGAAAGGCCACCATCCCATAAAACTAATATCCATGGTTTCTGTTTTCTGCTATACCTAAGTAGAGGGAGTTCTTCTCAGGGAGATATCCAAAAATTACTGGCAAAAACCTGTTTCTTTACTCTCTCAACACCAATGCATGTCTCATCCATTTGAAGTCTTTCTTCTCCATCATACCACAGTTCTGTCAGCTCAGATTACTTTCATGTGTTGCTGGCATTTCACTAAGCAACCAAGCAAACTGTGAGTGCTATTTGCAGCTGCTCAAGCCTGTACTTTAAATTCAAAAATCTGTAGAAAGTGTACTCATAACTAATAAATTTGGACAAATCCAAAATTGTATTTTTCCTCCTTGATCTCATATCCTTGGAATCCATCCCTTCACCTACCCCAAAGGTTTCTGTCAATGTCTACTGGGAAAATCTTGCGAGCTACTTGGTACACATATACCTTCTCCTAGGACAGACTTTAATTTGTCTTCCTGAGTTGCTAGGGTCTGACATTAAATATAGATCTGTAAGTATTGAGAGTAGATGGAATGGGTCCTGAAAGGAGTCAGCTTTCCTTACAAGGCAGCTCGCTCAAATTATAAGCTGTAATTATAAGGTCTTCAGAAAGTGGAAGCAGTCACAGAAAGTATGTTTATATGGCAAGATAGGCCCAGTAGAACCTCGGTCGGCAAGCTATTCATATGATTGAGTATCCAAACAAATGTCTCCATTTCAATTCTCAGGGAACTGTTCTTTCCCAACTGATGTCTTAACATTAAGGACAAGCATATGATAAGGCTGTAAATTCAACCTGCATTATAATTCAGTGAGCACAGAATCAAAATTTGTTTCTGATTTTCAGTAATACTGGTCTTCAACTACGTGAGGAAAGAATTCTTTCAGGGCAATAATAGAAGCTCTCTGGTTTCTGGCTATATCTTCACCTGAAAATATAAACCCTGTACTTATAATTTTCTTTAAATTGTTCTTTACAGTATGAATCAGCCATATAGAATAGTCCTTATATTCATTATTTTTGCCATAATATTTTATTGCAACAGCGATATGGTCACTCGAATCTTGTTTTAATTGTCACATCATTTCAACAATAGTAAAACTAAATTTTTAAGTTTAAGCTTTTTTTTTTTTGCTACTACATACCAATATTACATATACTGGTAATAAGATCATCTAGTAATGAGTTCATCATTGCTTTCAAATCTAACTAGATCAAAAAACCAATCCTAAATTCTCATATTTGGGATTGTTTCTTTGGAAACACCGCTGGTAATTAAAAGGACTTAATTACAGTATCCATGGATGATTAAAAGTGTCAATTATTTCCAAATACTGATGGGACTATTTTTATTTTTGTTTTGTTTTATTTTTTTAAGTTTATTAATTTAGAGAGAGAGAGCAAGGGAGGGGCAGAAAGAGAGAGGGAGAGAGAAACCCAAGCAGGCTCTGCACTGGCAGCATGGAGTGCAATGAGGGGCAAACTCACAAACTGTAAGATCATAACCTCAGCAGAAACCAACAGTTGGACAGTTAACCAACTGAGCCACCTAGGTACCCCTGATGGGACTAATTTTGAAGCTTGGTCACTTAATTTTAAGATTTAAACAGGAAAGAAGAGTGCCAAGATATCTATGACCCTTTTGAAGAGAGCTATACAGCTTGCTTATCTGGTATCAAGAATTATTACAAAGTTGTAGTAATTCAGATGATGTAGTAAACAGTAATTGCACCTTGAAATTTAATCCAGAAAAACACCCAAACAATATGGAATTTTAATTTATGAGAGGTCTGGCAGTGCAGAGTGGTGAGAAATAAAATGAACAAAATGAGGCCAAGTCAGTTGGCTCTCCTAAAAGATAAAAGTTAAATTAGACCCTGTGGTAGGCATAATTTTACCTACTACTGATGCCTCCAAGAGTCTCACCCTTTGGTTCACTCAGCCCTGTAAAATCTCTTGTGAAGTATAGGCTGAACTTGTTAATATGGTGGGATATCACTCTGGTATTACGTTTCCTGACAAATTGTGCATATGTAAAGAATGTCCCTATTCAGCTGACTTTGAGCTCCTCAGAGGACAAGTTCTCTTGGGTGGGCACACCCTAATCAGGTGATTCCCTAAAGAAACAGGAAGCAGTAGCTGATGCTCTCCTGCAGCCTGGAAGAAGTCAGCAGACACCATGCTAAGAACAGTCCTAACCAACAGCTTACAAGAAAACTGGAACCTCCATTATACAGCTGGAGGAAAATGAATTTTGCCAACAACCAGTAAGATTGGAAAAAGATACTGAGCTCCAAATGCGAATATAGAACAGCTAGCATCTTGAAATCACTTTGTGAGACATTGAGCAGGAAATCTAGCTATGCTATGTCGACTTGTGACACATGGAAACTGTGAGATAATTAATCAATATTGTTTTAAGTCACTAAGTTTATAGCAATTTGTTACACAGAACTGGAAAATTAATACTGACCCTTACTTCCATCACACACAAAATCAATTCCAGTTGGATTAAAAACCTATACGTGAAAAGGCATAAAACTTTATAATAATACATGGTAAAAAAAAAATCTTTATCATGCCAAAGTTGAGGAATATTTCTTTATTCTTAAAAATTTTATTTATTTATTGAAGTATAGTTGACCCACAATGTTACATTAGTGTCAGGTGTATGACATAGTGATTGGACAAGTCTCTACATTGTGCTATGCCTACCACAAGTGTAGCTGCCATCTGTCACCATTCAATGCTATTAAAATATCATTGACTACATTCTCTATGCCGTGTCTTTTAGTCTCACAATTTATTCATTTTGTACCTGGAAGCCTGCATCTCTCACTCCCCTTCACCCATTTTTCCCATCTCCCCCACTTTTTTCCCTTCTGGCAACCATCAGTTTATTCTCTGTATTTATGGGTCTGACTCTAGTTTTTCTTGTTTGTTAATTCATTTGGTTTGTTTATCTTGGATTCCACTTATAAATGAACTCATACAGTATTTGTCTTTTTCTGTCTGATTTATTTCACGTAGCATAATACCCTCTAGGTCCATCCATGTTGTCCCAAATAGCAAGATCTCATTCTTTCTAATGGCTGAGTAATATCTCCATTAATTATATCTATAATGTATATTTATTATATATATTTATTAATGTATATATGTGTTATATATATGTATGTGTGTATATATATATATATATATATCTCACATCTTCTTTATCCATTCTTC
Source organism: Prionailurus bengalensis (assembly GCF_016509475.1). Taxonomy (NCBI): domain Eukaryota; kingdom Metazoa; phylum Chordata; class Mammalia; order Carnivora; family Felidae; genus Prionailurus; species Prionailurus bengalensis. The sequence goes on from NC_057349.1 coordinate 108,218,201, forward strand.
TATGGATGGACATGTGGGTTGCTTCCATATCTTGGCTATTATAAATAATGCTGCAATAAACATATATCGTTTCATTTTCAGTGTTTTCATTTCTACCACTAGTAGAATTACTAGATTATATGGTATTTCTGCTTTTAATTTTTTTAATTTTTAGTTTTTTAATTTTTTTTAAATTTATTTTTGTGACAGAGACAGAGCATGAGCAGGAGAGGGGCAGAGAGAGAGGGAGACACAGAATCCAAGGCAGGCTCCAGGCTCTGAGCTGTCAGCACAGAGCCCGATGCGGGGCTCGAACTCACAGACTGTGAGATCATGACCAGAGCCAAAGTCGGACGCTCAACTGACTGAGCCACCCAGGCGCCCCTCTACTTTTAATTTTTAAAGAAATTTCTATGCTGTTTTCCACAGCAGCTGTATCAGCCTACATTTCCACCAACAGTCATGAGGGTCCCTTTTTTCTGCACATCCTCACCAACACTTGTTATTTCTTGTCTTTTTGCCTATCCATTCTGACAGGTGTAAGATGATATCTCGTTGTAGTTTTGATTTGCATTTCTCTGATGATTAGGGCATTTTTAGGGATGATTAGATGTTGAGCATCATTTCATGTGTCTATTGGCCATCTGTATGTCTTCTTTGGGAAAATGTCTATTCAGGTCCTCTGCCTATTTTTAATCAGATTATTTGGGTGTTTGGTGTTGAGTTGAATAAGATTTTTAATGTTTATTTATTTTTGAGAGAGAGAGAAGGATAAAGAAAGTGGGGAAGGGGCCGAGAGAGAGGGAGACAGAGGATCCTGTGTGGGCTCTGTCCGACAGCAGAGAGCCTAATGTGGGGCTTGAACTCACAAACCATGAGATCATGACCTGAGCCAAAGTTGGATACTTAACTGACTGAGCCACCCGGGTGCTTTAATAAGTTATTGGATTTTTTGGACATTAATCTTTATCGCATATAGCATTTGCAAACATTTTCTTCCATGAGGAATGTTTCTTTAAAAATACCAAAAACAGGACACCTGGGTGGCTTAGTCGGTTAAGCATCCAAATCTTGATTTTGCCTGTCATGATTTCATGGTTCGGTTCATGAGATGGAGCCCCACATTGGGCTCTATGCTGACAGCACAGAGCATGCTTAGGATTCTCTCTCTCTTTACCCCACCCCTGCTTTTGCATGTGTTCTCTCTCTTTCTCTCTCAAAATAAATAAACTTAAAAAATATATATATAAAAAGCACAAAGAAAATGAAAAATTTATATTGAGCACATTAAAACCAAAAACTTTTTTTTAAATCTAAAGACAAAATAAAGGAAATGAAAAACAACTCAAAAACTTGGAAAAGCTTTATAAATACTACCTAAAATTTACAAAGGATTAATATCCAGAACTTATTTAAAAACTGTTATAATCAGTAAGAAAAATACAAATAGCACAATAGGAATACAGGCAAAAGAGATGAATAAACATTATTCAAAAGAAGATGGCTAATAAACATAAGAAAAGATGTTCAAATTTATTAACAACAAAGGATTAATTAACAAGGGATTTACAAACAAAACCAAAGTGACCTACCATTACACAGACTCCAGACTTTGAGGGAAACAACAAAAGCCCTACCAGTAGTAAGTGTTGACAAAGATATAGAGCAAATAGAATACAAACACTGTTCTGGGTAAAGTATAAATTGGTGTGGACACTTTCAAGGAAAAATAATGTGGTTTTACTTTCTAAAGTTGAAAAAGCACATGCTTTATGATCCAATTGATTCTATTTCAACTTAAATACCAAAGAGAACCTCTCACACCTATAAGTTTCAAGACCCAGTAAGATTTTAAGAACTGGGTTGCAATGATTTATTCCTTGTATACTTTATGAGTATTATTTTTTTATCTACTCAATATTTCATAAAAATATCCTTTAAAAATTCTTGAGGATTGTCTTTAAATGTGTTTTCTTCGGACTGATCACAGTGATGAGAAAGAAGAGTTTCATTTAAAATAAGATTAAGAAGGAGTATTTTCAAAACTGGCAGGTGTTGTTTGTTGTCAAGGTCCAGGATCAAGGCAGGAAAAGAAATGGAAACCACCCTTGCTTAACAATGAAATGTTAAAGGTATTTACCCAAAGGATACAAAAATACTGATTCAAAGGGATACATGCACCCTGATGTTTATAGCAGCATTATCAACAATAGCCAGATTATGGGAAGAGCTCAAATGTCCAGTGACTGATGAATGGATAAAGAAAATGTGGTATACACACACACACACACACACACACACACACACACACACACACAAACACACACACACTGGAATGTTACTTACCCATAAAAAGGAATGAAATCTTACCATTTGCAATGACATGGATGGAGCTAGAGAGTATTATGCTAAGCGAAATAGAGAAAGACAGATACCATATAATTTCACTGGTATGTGGAATTTAAGAAACAAAACAGATGATCATAGGGGGTAAAAAAGAGAGTGAGGGAAATCACAAAACAGACTCAACTATAGAGAGCAAACAGGGTTGCTGGAGGGCAGGTGGGTAAGGGGATGGGCTAAATTGGTGGTGGGCATTAAGGAGGACATCTGTGATGAGCACTGGGTGTTTATGTAAGTGATGAATCACTAAATTCTATACCTGAAACCAATATTACACTGTATGTTAACTAACTGGAATTTAAATAAAAACTTCAAAAAAAGTGAAAGTGAGAGAAGAAAGAAACTAATTGTAGGAACATAAAATCCTCCAGAATCAGGAAAATCAATATGCATATGATATTAATCCACACTATGTATATAAACTTTGTCTAATTAATCAGTATGCCTGACTGAAACTCTTGGCTGATGGTGAGGCTGTATGGTTTCTCAACAGGAAAAATGCTGGGATCAGTTCTTATTATAAACTGCAGATTTAGTAAGATAGAATAGTGGCAAAAGGGCTTCATGTATTTGTCAGTATTTTATTTATGTACTTGCTTAAAATAATCCCAGATTTTGACTCAAAGCATTCTACCAGCTAATGTTAAAGTGAAAACGTAAATCATTGCACAATTCATAGTGTTCATTAAAATAATCCAATTACCTAGAAGAAATATAACACTTCTTGTACAACCATTCTTCTAAAATCCTCATAGATGTGTACAGTTTGATATATTGTACTATTGTTTTTTAAATAATATAAGCAACAAGGAGTTGCACAGGGCTCTGCCTTATATTGATACTCAATATAGACTGAAGGCATCAGACTAAAAGCAAATCAATAAAAGTGATTTTTGTCTGCAAAAAATACCAGAGGTTCAGGTACCATCTATCTGCTGATTTATAGTTTGAATCAGGAATAAAATTAGATTATGTAATAGAGAAATAGCTATACTTCAAGTGTTTTTTTCTAAATATTGCTTCTCTCATTGTACAATTCTATCAATTTGAAATGTATTTTATGAGTATTGACAATTTATTTCAGACATTTGTAAGGGAGTGAGGATCAGGTTAATAATTTCTTGTGAGGTTTGAGGAGTTCCTGGTCTTTACCACACCAAGGAAATAAAGTGATGGTCTAGATGAAATATGGGAAAAAAATTATTCTTAAGCATCATTTTGATTGTGCTTCAGTGCCTTAATATATGAGTAATGGAGCCTGCAGAATTCTAATTCACCTAGGATTAGACATTATATTTTTCCCTTTAATGCACATTTCACAGCAGTAAGCAATGTTAATATACGACTATAACTACTGTTCAACAAAGTCACTGAGAACCAAGAGTCCTTTTTGTGTCCTTCTCTGTCCATGTGTCTGTCCAGTTTTCTCTGTCACTGTCCCAAAAAGATTGCTTCTCTTTAAGAAGTATCTCTGTCCTTAATTAAGTAGAAGGAAAGGATTCAGAGCAAAAGGCAGGTGGCTCCTGCAAGGTCTTTCCCTAGATATTAAAAAACTCCCATAGCTTTTGTAGAAGCCCCACTTAGGATTCTACTTACTTTTTAAATGATCACAAATAGACTTTGTTTTTCAGAACAGTTTTAGATGTACAAAAAAGTGGGCAAATAGAACAGAGTTCATTTATACTCCCTCACACAGTTTCCCATTCTTATCATCTTACATTGCTATGGTATATTTGTTACAATTAATGAGTTAATATTGACATATTGTTATTAACTAAAGTCTGTAGTTCATTCAGATTTTCTAGTTTTGATGTAAAGTCCTTTTTCTGTTCCAGAATCCTATCTATGATACCACAGTGCATTTAACAGTTATGTCTCCTTAGGTTTCTCTTGTTTCTGATAGTTTCTTTGTTTTTTGGTGACCTTAACAGTTTTGAAGATTATTGGTCAAGTATAGGTACAGGATTGGAATTTGTCTCATGTTTTTGCCACCATTATGCTGGGCTTATGGGCTTTAGGGCTCACAGTGTTAAGGTGCCATTTTTACCATGTGCTTTATGACTGTTGATGTTGATCTTGATCACCTGGATGAGGTAGTGTTTATCAAATTTCTCCTAACAATGAGTTGCTCTCTTTTTCCTTCTTTCTATACTATACTCTGGAAGGAAGACACAGAACACAGCCTATACTTAAGGAGTAGTGAGTTATGATCCTTCTGTTTTTGGCTGGAATATTTAAATAATTTATTTGGAATTCTTCTACATGAGAGATATGCCTCCTCTCCCAATTAACTTATTCAATTGTTTATTCATATTAGCATGGGCTTATAAATATTTATTTTATACTTATAACTGAAGCTTTATTATCCAGTGTTGCTTTGTTTGTTGTTCCAGTTCTTGTAGCTTTGGCCATTGGGAGCTCTTTCATTTGGCCTCCGTATCCTTTGACAAAGCCCTAATCAGTTTTTCAACGCTGTCTATTTTCTGGCATTACACAAACTCCAGGCTTATATTGCATATTTCTTGCTCCAGTCTTGGAATTAGCCATTTCTCCGAAGAGCTTTGGTCCCTTTTATTGGAGAATGGTACTAGAAACCAACATCTGAGTGCTAGGTGTGATTGTTGCCACTGAGGTATCATTTCTTTTAGGCTCACTCACTTGCCAGAACAAAAAAAAATGTGTGTATATTAACACTGGTTACAGATATCTATTTATATATTTTATGTGTAGCCATCTATAACTGTATTAAGTAAAACATAAGCTCTTACTGATGTCTGCAACTGTAATCCATTACCACATGAATGATTCTAACCTCCTACCTTTGTTTGCCTGCATTCCCTGACTCCCAACAGTGAGAATCCTGGTTCCTATTATCTGCCATCTATTTGCTCAATTGTTCACCTGTAATATACATGTAAAGCAGTACCAGAATTATTAAGCCAAATCCCCACGGTAAACATTTTAGCAACTAGAATACAGTGTTTATGTGCAATTCCTTTGATCTTTAGCTTTACAGATTCCATTAATTTTGAAAGTTACATAGATTATCACCTTATTCCCTTTACCCTTCAGTGAGATTTCTCCATACATTTGTAATATAGGTAATTTGTAACATATTTCATTTGTAAAGTAGTTCTTTCCTTGGAGTCCCCAACCTCCTCAATGATCTTTTAAAATTTGCATTATTGAAAATTCACTTTTTGAACTTTGGACTTTTGAACTTGGAAACTTCTGTAGGTTTTGACAAATGCAAAATGTCATGTATCTACCATTTCAGTATCATACAGAATAGTTTCATTACCCTAAGAAGTCCTTTTGTATTCACTACTCTTGTCATCCTGAAACCTTGGAAAATAATGATATTTTCCTGGTTTCTAGAGATTTGCCTTTTTCAAAATGTCATATAATTGCAATCATACAGTATATAGCCTTTTCAGACTGGCTTCTTTCATTTAGCAGTATGCATTTTAAATTCCTTCATGTCTATTTGTGGCTTGATAGCTCTTTTTTTATCACTGAAAAATATTCCATTGTATGAATTACCACAGCTTGCTTATCTAATTATGTATCATAGAACATCATGGTTGCTTTCAGTATTTGATGATTATGAATAAACCTTCTCTAAGTAATTTTGTGAAGGTATTTGTATGAACATAATTTTTCAACTCCATTGGGTAAATACCTAGTAGTATGATTATTGGATCAGATGGTAAGTAAGACTGTTTAGCTTATGCCAAACTGCCTTCCACAGTGTCTGTATCATTTTGTATTCCAGCAAGGAATGAAATCTCCCACTGCTCTACGTCCTTGTTATATATGAATGTAGCTCTGGCGCTGGTTTTGTCTCTTTGGATCATGTTTCACCCTGCTTTTTAGCTGCTTCACAATTTTTTATTGAAAGGGGAGCACGATGTTTCGTGCAATGGAAAGTGAGGTGAATAGGCATTTAAGATGAGGTGCGTGTTAATCTCATATTAACATATGAGATAGGTGCTGGGATGTGTTTAAGGTTTACTATAGCTCCAGATGCCAGAGGCTTCAGTTTCTTCAAATGTCTTTTTGTTCATTTGTTCTAGTTTGTTTTGTTTTCTTTGAACCTTTTTGTATTTAGTTTTCCCTAAGTCCTTCTTATTAAATACTGTGTGTGCTCTGCATCTCTTTCCATTATAGTCCAGTGTTACACTTGAGCCCTGTGGATGTGGCAGCAAGGTATGGAGAAATGAAGCATTCTGTAATATTATGATTAAATCACAGTCTTTTCGTGGGCTTGGGTCCCTGGGTTCTGACTTAGAAGTGTGTCTTAGTGTCATTCTACGCCTGCCCCCTTAGGTGAAATAGGGTGTCTAGAGGGAACTGAATTTGGTTATTTCCCTTTCCCCAAGATTAAAAAAGCTCTGGTAGAGTTGTTTCTTCTGGAGGGCACAGTTTTGTTATGGGAAATGCTATAGGAAATATAGAATAATGGATAATTGGAAAAACACCAATGAATTTCATATCCAACTTTATTTATTAGTATTCACTTTCAAATCCATCCTCTTAGTGAATCATCAACACCTGGTTAGCATTACATCCATTGCCCTTCAATCTGGAGAGACTTCAGTTTCTTCTGATCTATCCAGCTACTTTCTTGACCTTATTATGGACAAATGGAAGTCATGGGAGGCTGGTCTAAGGAACTAACATTCGGACTAAAACCTAATGTTGTAATAGGACTTCACGAGATGAATTGATTGGATGGAAGACAGTTCTATCCAGAGGAAAGGATGTGCATATGTGAAAATATCATCCAGGAATCAACACAACTAAGAAACAGACAGCAGGCCACAGTGATGCTAAAGTGTAATGAGGAAGAACATGGATGCTTGGGACTCCTTTCAGTACACACACTTGTGAATCTTTGCAGTTACTCAACATTGTTAGCTAATATAATTAAACAAAAGAAATAAATGAGAAGCATAAGAATTAGGAAGGAGTAAGGGGCGCCTGGGTGGCTCAGTCAGTTGAGCCTCCGGCTTCAGCTCAGGTCATGATCTCGCTGTTCGTGAGTTCGAGCCCCACGTGGGGCTCTATGCCAACAGCTCGGAGCCTGGAGCCTGCTTCAGAATCTGTGTCTCCCTCTTCGTCTGCCCCTCCCCCACTCATGCTCTATCTCTGTCTCTCTCTCTCTCTTTCTCAAAAATAAATAAACATTGGGGCGCCTGGGTGGCGCAGTCGGTTAAGTGTCCGACTTCAGCCAGGTCACCATCTCGCGGTCCATGAGTTCGAGCCCCGCGTCGGGCTCTGGGCTGATGGCTCAGAGCCTGGAGCCTGTTTCCGATTCTGTGTCTCCCTCTCTCTCTGCCCCTCCCCCGTTCATACTCTGTCTCTCTCTGTCCCAAAAAATAAATAAACGTTGAAAAAAAAACTTAAAAATAAATAAAAATAAAAATAAATAAATAAATAAACATTAAAAAAATTTAAAAAAAGAAAGAAAGAAGTAAGACACTATTTGCTGACAATATGATAGTATACCTAAAATGCCTAGAGAATCTGTGACAAAATTAACTCACAATAAAATAATTCAGTGACAGTATACAATATCAACTTAATACAAAGAACCAATAGCTTTTATATACATGAAGGATAACCAGTTGGTACAGAATATAATGTTTGAGAAACTATTTACAATAGTAAAAAAAAAAGTAAATTACTTCAGGAGAAAGTTAAAAGAACTGTATAAAATCAATATGGGAGAAATTTTAAAACACTTCTGAAGGACACAGATGCAGATTTGAACAATTATAAAGACATCCTTGTTCTTAGATAACCTGATTCAACATCATATAGATTCCAATTTTCCCTAAATATTAAATATTTAATGCTATCTCACAAAAATTATTCACAAACTCTTGTATGAAACTAGTTGATGCTTCATTTCACATGATAAAATAAATATGCAAGAGTAGTCAGGCAAACACTGAAAAAGGAAAGCTATAAGGAGGAGATTGTACAAAGTCAAAGTTAAAACTACTTGACACAGGTGCTTGAATAGATATGCAGGCAGTAGAAATGTGCTCCAGCACATATTTAGTATATTGGGATTTTAATAAATATCGTTGCTGGCTGATTGAATAAACAACCTTCGATCCACATCTCAAAAGAATTAATTGTAGATGAATCAGAGATATAAATGCAATAAATGAAACTATATAACTATTAAAAGAAAGTATGAGTAAATTATTCTATAACATAGATGTAAGATTACACTTTTTAGCTATGGCTCAAAATCTATTTGTAGTCAAAGAAAAGATTGACAAATTCAGCTACACACACACATACACACGCACACACACACATACCTGTACAGCAATAACAAACACATAAAACACTAAGCAAAATCAAAGTCAAATGATAAACTTAGAGAAAATATTTGCAACATGTCACACAAAAATGGTTAATATCCCCCAAGATTTAAAAAAATATATACTTAAAAATTAAGGAAAAATGGAATAATAGACCACACAGCCCACTCAAAAAAAATGAGTAAAAGATAAAAACCAGGAATTCATTTTAAAAAATACAATTGCGGGGCGCCTGGGTGGCGCAGTCGGTTAAGCATCCGACTTCAGCCAGGTCACGATCTCGCGGTCCGTGAGTTCGAGCCCCGCGTCAGGCTCTGGGCTGATGGCTCAGAGCCTGGAGCCTGTTTCCGATTCTGTGTCTCCCTCTCTTTCTGCCCCTCCCCCGTTCATGCTCTGTCTCTCTCTGTCCCAAAAATAAATAAAAACGTTAAAAAAAATAAAAAATAAATACAAAAAAATACAATTGCATTTAAAAACGTAAAAGTATCTCCTACTCATAAGACAGAGATGCAATTGTCAGATTAACAACTATTAAATCCCTTGGCAATGTAGTCTGTTGACTGAGCTAAGCAGACATTCTATGCCATTGCACCTGGGAGTACAAACTGATAATAAACTGATGCAACTCTTGTGTAGGAGTATTTGGCAACTTCAAAAACAAAAATATTCTTGTCTGTTTATCTTCAGGACCAGCATCCTACTCCTTGGAATCTGCCCTAAAGATAATACTTCCAACAGTTCAATATATATATTACACATGCACGCACGCACACACACACACACAAAAGGTTGCATTGTAGCATTATTTGTATTTGCAAAAGAAGAGTAAAGGAATAAAAGCAATAGAAGGAAAATGTACTAGGGAAATGACAAGAATATACAAAGGATATCAACAAAGTTATGTTATTTACATAGTGTTAAAGAATAAAAATTCAACTGAGTAAAGTTTGAAGATCTAATTGGCTCTATTAATTCCTGATTATTCATGAATTGGGCAGCATCCCATAAGCTGCACAAAATGGAAGGATTGTATAGGCAGAAATAAGAGTGGGACAATTAGCAAAAGAAAGGAGTTTTTCAGGCAAGGTCACCTTCCCTCAGGGGAAGGAGCTAGAGGGTGCTTATTAAGGATATTACCTCACCTTCCCTTGAGAGATGGAGAGAGCCCTTGTGACCAATCTCCTTGTTAGTGTTGACCAGAAAATTGCTGACTGTCCAGTTAAGACTACATTTCTGGTATGGTGACTTGGCATCGCATAAGTGAGTCCTTTAGGGGCCTGTGGTTTTCTTTTTAACAATAGTGATGGAGTAGTGTCAACTGCCAGAGGATGTTAAGAGGCTAAATATATAAACAGACAAAGGGCAGAACATCCAGAACTCTGAATCACAATCTGCAGACAACTGCCTAGGAAACCAATCCATATCTATATCAAACAACCCAGGAAGCCAGCCTGCTACAAGTGAGTCTTACAGAGAGCCAGATTGCCATCTCTAGTAACAAATCAGGGAGCTCAAGGATAAGTTCTGTAACAATTGGCTCAGAATGGCCGGAACTTGATTAATAACTGACAGCTTCCCCTAATTTTTGTCCCTGCTTCCAACTTGGGGCCAATCAGAGAAAGCCACATCTGTATCCCTAACCAGTCACATAGGAAGCCCCACTTCTAACTGGGATGCCTATAGCTTCCCCAGACAAACAGGGCATGCCTGAAGTCTTCACTTTTGTCCACTATAAAGCTTTCTACTCCTCTGTGTGACTTGGAGTCTGTGCCCAAACACAGACAACAGTGTCTGGCTCCTTCGCCATAGCAAGCAGAATAAATAGCATTCGTTTTTCTGTTGTAGTTAGCCTTCACTTATTTCCACAATACTAAAACCTATGTATAAATACTGGGAGCCATTATCTCAGAACATACATAGGAAGTATCAGTTGCCTCAGGAAATGAAAGAGTTTGGGATAGGGTGCAAAGTGAAAGTGTGGCTGAGAGATATTATGCTAACTATTTCAATCCTGAAATTCCTTCCCTGAACCTGCCCATATAGAAAACAGGGGTATTGATAATCAGTACTCTTCTCTACCTCTGTCTCTAGGATGCCAGAAACGAAGCCATACTCCTTGGCCAGAGGGTCATGCTACACTGAATTAGGAAACTTCCTCAAAGGAAAAACAAGATAATAATATGGGTAATTGAAATCCCCAATTGCTAAGTACCTATACGACGACTTGCCTGTAGGAAAGCATAACACTGGGCAAATGCCGTTTCTACAAACAGAATGTCTAAGCAAATTTTTAGTGCCTCCATCTCAAGTATGAATGCTCAAGTAAATTTGAGGAAGGTCTTTAATATGAAAGATACAAAAATCATGCATAAAACTAAAAGGAAATCAAAGGCAACGATCACTAGAAAAATAAAAACAACTAACAACAACCTAGTTAGTGTTTTCAGAGAAATAAGAAAAGGTATTACTCTTATAAAACAAGATATTTTGAGGGCACCTGAGTGTCTCAGTTGGTTAAGCGTTTGACTTCGGCTCAGGTTATGATCTCACAAGTCAGGAGTTCAAGCCCAGTGTGCTGTGCTGACAGCTGAGAGCCCAGAACCTGCTTCAGATTCTGTGTCTCCCTCTCTCTCTGCCCCTCCCTCACTCATGCTCTGTCTCTTTCTCAAAAATAAATAAATATTTAAAAGATTAAATTTTTTAAAAAAATATTTTTTAAAGCATGCATATTCATAGAAATAAAATATCTTAGCAGAAATAATTACTACAACAAAATATTTGGAGTCTAGGATGAAGAAAAATTTTTGGATAAAACAGCAACATTAACAACAACTACAAAACTCAAAATGAAGGAAAAATTAGAAATAAAATTTAACCGATGCAGCCTTCTGAATAATATGAGTTACAAAATGGCTAAAATATTATAATAAAATTTCCCCATACTAAAGAACATGTGTTTCCAGATTCAAATGCACACAAAAGACCTTACACAATGATTCCATATAAATACACCAAGACATGATATTGTATTTTTTTTAGTATTTTGAGGAAGAATGATATTTAATATTCCCAGAAAGAGAAGAAAGGCAAGAAAAGGAGGAAAACCAGTGCATACAAAGACTTAGAGACTAAAATCATGGCAATAACATTGGAATCTCCAAGGTGAGGTAGAAACACCTGCCAGACTCTAGGATGAGGCATTGCCCATGTAGAATAATATACAAGGGAAATTATTAACCAAGTGTTAGGACAGAATAAAACATGTTTTCAGATATACAAAGTCTCAAAAATTTTAACTCTCATTCACTTTTTTCTCAGGAGGTTACCAGAGTGTGGGCCCTATTAATGTATAGAAAGATTGACTATTGTTTAAAATATCATTTACACTCTACTAAAATACCATACATACTTACTTCCAATCCCTGTCAGATGTTTCATCGAACTTCACAAGCTGGTCCTTAAATAAATATGAAGATGTAAATAAGCAAAAGCAGATAAGAAAGTTGTAAAGTAAAAATGTTAAGAGGATATGTTGTAACAAATAGAAAGATTTGTCATAGTGGCATGAAATTTAAACATTGTAGCATTGGCACAGATGCATACAAGTAAACCAATGGAACAATTTAGAGATACCAGAAATAGAGCCCTGTATATTTGGGAACTTAGAATATGGTACATATTTCATTATATTTTAGTAGGAGAAAAAAGGTTTATATGATACAGAGGACATCAAAATTGTTTGCATATGCCTCAAATGAATTATTACAATCTAACCTCCTTTACATATTTATTGTTTTTATTATAATTTGTAAAGTTTGTAACCTCTGTATGTTTAAACATTGAGATTTTAATTAAAACTATTACAACATTATTTCATATTAAAAGTTTATAAAATATATCCAATGGAATGTAAATACCCTAACAAATTGTATCCACAAGCATCCACCTAAAAAATTCATGAATATGCTCTTTTTAACATTCTGAGGCTTTATATCATAACTTTCTCCTCTTTGAACTCATATTTCCATTCCACTTGCCTTGCAGATTTTTCCCAATTTACTCTGTTTTATGCTTGAAAGTTATTTATTGATTCTCCTATTTTTCTTCAATAAAATATGTATAAAATTAACATTTTAACTTATGGGTTTTTTTCTATGACATTAAAGATCTAAGTGTTCATATATTCACAGGATTTTTAACTTCCTTTGATTAAATAACAATTTACTGAAATGTTAAATACATGTGAACATATGCAGAAATAATAAATGTAAGTTGGGATCATTTTCACATGTTATACTCACAGATCAAGAAATGGAACAAGACTAGCCATCAAGAAATCTCCCTCTCCCTCTTACTCACTGCTTCCCCTCTAAGTGCATCATTATGATTACTAATATTAGAGATTAGCGTTGCCTACTTTTGAGCTATATATGAATGGGATCATATGTTAAGTCTTTATTTCTGTGGCTTCTTTTGCTCAGTATGGGCTCATGAGAAACATTCACATCATTGCCGTAGCAGTGGGTCATTCATTCTCATTGCTTTTTAGTTTTCAAGTATGTGGCTATAACATGTTTTTTGTTGTTATTGTTGTTTTCTGTACTTCTGCTCTGCCCCCTCTAGTGTAGTGCAGTCCTCTAGAGTTTCCAAATGAGGTGAGGTGTTTGCCAAGGTGCCTCTCCTCGGTGGGTCTTGAATTCCAGTTTTTGTCTTTCAGCACTACCAACAGCATAAAACGCCTATTTGACCACTAGCAGCTTTCTGCCTAGCTTCTTATCTTCTGCCCAATGAAATTCAAGCATTTGTCAGTTGCCTTGAGGTAAAAAACAATATAATGCTAGTCTTCTTTCCTGTGCTACATTCTCATTCTCTGTGGTAGAGACCCTAGACCAACTCCCTCTCTCCCAAGTTCTGATGTTTTTGTACCCATAATCTTCTCTTCTTTTCTCCAGCCCCATGAAACTGGAAGAATATCTGCCGAGTTCTCTACCTTTAAGTAGTGGTAGTTCCTACATGGATTTTTTAGGATATATGCCAAGAATCATCGAGTGTCCCCAGGGATGAAGAGCCTGGGGCACAGCTCACTTACGTGTACTTCCCTTTCTCTTTGCGATATTGACTACTTGAGTTCTGTTTCCTTTGGGAATTCTCCACTGCCTTCTAACAACTTTGTTGTGGTAGTTGCTATTTGTTTGTTTTCTGTATTATATCTGGGTATTTCTGGGTTTCTTGGTGGTACATGTGACTGCTTTAATTATTTTATCTTAGCCCAACAGAAAAGTCTACCATCACTTTAAGTAAACTTTTTGTAATAAAAGCATAACAGATACACAGAAAAGTGCACAAATATTCATGGACAGATACAAGAATTTTCCAAAGTGAACATGCTCTTTTCATAAGCACCCAGATGAAAAATAGAATGTAGTAAACAGTAAATTAATACCCTTATGCCTGTTCATAACCACTTACTACATCCACCCAGGAATACCGACTATTCTAATTTCTAACATCATATATTACTTTTTGTTGTTGTCGACCTTTATGCATAAAAGGTCATCATGAACATTTTTTGTGACAGCCTTATTTTGCTTAACATTTATTTTTCATACAGTCATTCTTTTTATCATATTGAGTACCCTTTATTTTTGTTCATCGGTAAATTTATTGATTTTCAACTCTTAAACCACCTCTGAATTCCCACAACAGCATTTGGTTATGACACTTATCCACAATATATTATCTTGATTCAATATTATAACATGTTTTAAGAATCTTTGCACTTTTGAAGGTTATTTATTACATTTATATTTAATGTAATTTTTCATGTTTTTTGGTTTATGTCTTCATTTCACTATGTATTTTCCATTTGAACCACCTGTATTATATTCTTTTTATCAATCCTTTCTGGAAGTTTTTAGTAACCAAGTATATTTATCATTGCATTTCCCCATTTATTAACATTTAGCTATATATGACATCTTTATGGTTTTAATTGTTACCAGAGGATTTATTACAGTTTAATAAGTTGAACACTTTTATGTCTCCCCCCAGTATTAGGCTTTAAAAGCATTTATTCTCATCCATGTACCTCACTCTTGCTTTTGTTTTATGCATTTATGTTTGAAACCCCACAAACAGTATCATTAAGATTCCCCCTCAGCTTTTCATACACACACACACACACACACACACACACACACACACACACACCACACAGATATACATGCTCTCCTCCATGCTTACTTGTTTCCCGGTTCTTTATAACTTCTTTCTTTTCCTTATTTCCATTTGAAATTATCATTCTGCATAAACAATCCTCTTTTATTTCCTTTAGAGCATATCTTGGTTGGCAATAATTTTTCAGCATATTAAAGATGTCTTTGCTTATACTTAGAAATTACTTATATATTTTATTCTATTGCTCTCTTGAAGGTATCTTATTCTTTAGCTACTTTTAAAATTTTCTGTCACTGGGGTTCAGACATTTTACTAAGAAACATGGGTCTGGCTTTCTTTGTGTTTTTTTTCCCTTAGAATTTTCAGAGTATCTTAAATATATATGTTGATACCTTTCATCAACTCTTTGTTGAATTTTCTTCCTTCTTGTTTTTTTAAATTCTGTCCGAATATGAAATCTTTTCACTGTGTCCCGTGTATTCTTTCTCTTTTTCCTATAATTTTCATTTTTTCTTCTATGTTTTAGTTTATATATTTCCTCTTGGCTTGTCTTAAACACATCGCCAATCCTTTCTTCTTCTCTTTGGTAATATTTTATTACGCCAGTTGATTGCTTATTTCTGTTATTGAAATTTTCAGTTTATTTCAGTTATTGAAGTTTCCAGATTTTTTCAAATCCAATTTTTCTGTTAAATTCTCCACTTAAAAAAATATTTTCTCCACCTGCTACTATTTCTTTTAAAATTTTACTCATAGTTACTTTAAAGGCTTTGTGAGCGACTCCAATATCTGAATCCTATAATTTTTCAGTTTTCTTGATTTTCAGTTATATTTTTCCATATTTTGGCAAGTCTAATACTTGTTGGTTGATTTGTGGACATTGTAGATAAACTTAGGTGTTTCAGATGATACATCCCTCTTTCCGATAAAATCCACCCTGCTTTCTATTAGGGAAATTGAATGGGGAATATTTACCTTAATTTAACCAGAAACAACTGAGTCATCCTGTTTTGATGATTTGGTATTACTTCATCTACTGATTTCCCCTATTCCTAGAGCAAAATATCCAAGAGTATAATTAAGAGGCCAGTCCTCATGAGTATATATCCCATTGGTATGTCCTGAACTGAAATTCTTTTTTTGTTCAACACATCAAGACATTCAAAAACTGTACTGTACACATAGAGATTTTCTTACTACTTTTTAATCACTTTTAATCATGTGGCTTCCAGTTTTCAATGTGTTTGTAGAAAACTGGTTTCATTTAAATTCAGTTATCTGATCCTTTTTTTTTTCCTTATCAGGATCTTGATCTCTCAAGTGTCCAATTTTATTCCTCAACTCCTGAAAACCTATACAAGGTCTTCTGATTTCTCCATTCCCTGAGAAGTGTTCCTCTATTTAGGAAATGGCAATGTTTTTAAACCCTTGAATATATAAGATACAATATATCCATAGCATGTTATAGAATCCATCTACCTACTTCCATCAATTTATAATCCATCTACCCATGTATCTGTCTATCATCACTCATAGATATTTATGAGAAAAAAATGGAGAAGAGACAATGGAAAGCACAGACAAAAGCTATAAGAATCTTAGAGTTTCTATACATATGTTGATATTGTGGCAGTGGAGATGAAGTACAGTAGATGTGACTAAGATGTATTGGCAGATATGACCTATAGCAGTATTTCAAAATATTTGTGATAGTAAAAACTATTTTTAAAGTTCACCAATCAGTTACAGACCAACACTTTATAAAGTAAAATAAAACTGAATTGCCATGAAATGAATTGGCAAAGAAATACACAAAAATGTAATCCTATTTTTATTACTAGATTTAACTGATACAAACTATTTTGTTAAATTCCTGTAAGAATTTCTAAATATTGACTCTATTTCTGTACTTACCTCATCCCATGTTGCTAGCAAATAGTTTGCTGACCACATTTAAGTAACACTGATCTAGATTATGTGGTGAAATAGAAATAGGGATGCACTACTTTTGGGCTATTACTTTTGAATTAATATACATGTAATTTTGTGTTGGTATTTTTATGCTCCTGGTATCAGCTTTACAGCTTGAACAACTGAATGGGTGCGTTTAAATATTTATTCATATTGAAAAGTTTTAAAAATTATTTTGACAGGAAACAATCTAAGTTTTGTCTGTAGCATGTTAATTTTGAAATATCTTTGCACATTCAAGATTGGTATTTCATGTACAAGCTTACCTATATTTAAAGCTGAAATTATATGATTTTATTTCTTCTATTAGTAGTCTTCTAGTAGTATACTTTCTAAGTCATTGTATGGCTGAAAAAAATAATTGTGTATTCTCCCTGCTGAATGCCATCTTGCGTTGAAAGCAGGATTAAAAATAATTGTATTCTCAAACTTTGCTTCATTTTCTTCTAAAATCCAAAATGGCTATTCTGCACCAAATTTGTTTGTAACCATACTTTTTATTTTCCTATTTGTATCTGGATTAAATTGTAATTCTTATTTTCTCTTGCTTTTTTAAAGTTATATGAGGATGTCTACAGCTATACCTATTTATAAATGTGCATCTTGTAGAGAAATTAAAGAGCACTTAAAATGTATGAATTCCTATATATCTATAGTTCTAGAAAATATTGTTTTATTTATTTTATTAATCTCCCCACCAGATTCTCTACTAACTTATTTTAGAATAATATTGGAAATGCTAGCTATATTCCAATATTTTAATTTTTGCTATTCCTTTTTTTCATTGTGATAGAATTTAATTCCTTTGTTTGGTCTTGTATTTCCTTAATTGACTCTTCAGCAATGTCACATAGAAATTCAACCTATACATAGCTATTATTTATATATCATTGATCAAGTTTCAAAATTTTTTTTAATGTTTATTTTTGAGAGAGAGAGAGAGAGTGAGAGAGCACAAGCAGGGGAGGGGCAGAGAGAGGGAGACACAGAATCCAAAGCAGGCTCCAGGCTACAAGCTGTCAGCACAGATCCTGATGTGGGGCTTGAACCCATGAGCTGTGAGATTATGACCTGAGCTGAAGTCCGATGCTCAACCAACTAAGCAACACAGATGCTCCATCATTGATATATGTATATTTTTAAAGCAAACCTTTGTTTTGGGTAGCTTTTGCATGCCATTATTCTGAGATTTCAGGACAATGACTATATTATTCTGCTGGTGGGATGTTAATTCTTCTCCTTGTTGAGTTTGTTAACTCACTATTATCAGTATTTTTTTAGTTTTCTGGTCACATTTTAATTGAAGAACCTATTTGCCTATCAGTATTGTTTAAAACTCATAGGCTGTTTCCGTTAATAATAACCAGGTATTTTACTTCAACTCCATGGTCAGCACTTACTTAATTTGTTGGTAGCTATTACTTTCAAGCTCAAGTGTCTTGGGTGAGTAGCAGGATACAGTAATCTAAGTGATGTCAATTTAACTCCAAAATAATTATCCTGGTAAATGTTACAGGAATTCCTCTAGCTATTTGTATCAGCAAGTATAGGATTAAATACTATATGTTTTTCTTACATTCACATTTAATCTCAGTCTTACATATAATGTTCACCGCTAGTCTTTATGTTGATTTATCTCTTGTCATTTTGGTTGCCTGAATTTTGCACTCTAAATTCTTCAAGAGTAATTTTGTACTCTAGATTCTTCAAAATAATATCCATGGAAACAATATTTTCTGAGTTCTTTCGTATCAATTACACTTTTTTGTAGCTTTTACTTTTCTTATTACTTAATTTTTTATTTTTTAAGTTTTTATTTAATCCTATTAGTTAACATACAGTTTAATATTAGTTTCAGATGTACAATTTAGTGATTCAACAGTTACATACAACACCCAGTGCTCCTGGGTCCCCATCACCTATTTCCTCCATGACCCCACCAGCCTCCCCTCTGCTAACCATCACTTTGTTCTCTAAGTTAAAGTCTGTTTCTTGGTTTGCCACTTTCTCTCTCTTTTTCCCTATTCTGTAGCTTTTACTTTTGAAAATCTGTTGGCAGATATAATATCCTTAGTTCACTCTTTCTTTTGGTATCTGAGATGTTTTAATTCACATCCTTCTGGCCGAAGGGATTGAGTTTTGCTATTTTTTTCCCCTAGTCTGTCCTTTGATTTGGTATTTTTACTTGCCCGCTTCAAAGTTTTCTCTTTTTAATTTTCTAACTTCTATTGATTTTTTGAGAATATGTTTCAGTGTTGGTAGTTCTGGATTGATTTTCTCAGGAACGTGATATGTCCTTCCAATATGTCATTTAATTGCTTTTGCTACTCAAGAACATTTCCTTGACTTAAACTTTTCAGTACTTTTCTCTTTATTCTTTTTGTAAAGTTTTTGTTTAAATTCCAGTTAGCTGGGGCATCTGGGTGGTTCAGTCAGTTAAGCATCCGACTTTGCCTCAGGTCCTGATCTCACGGTTCTGAGTTTGAGCCCCATGTTGGGGCTGGAGCCTGTTTCGGAATCTGTGACTCCCTCTCTCTCTGCTTCTCCCCCGCTTGTGCTCTTTCTCAAAAATAAATAAACTTTTATAAATAAATAAATAAATAAATAAATAAATAAATAAATTCCAGTTAGTTAACATACAGTGTAATATTAGTTTCAGGTGTATAAGTTAGTGATTAAACACTGATATGCAACGCCTGGTGCTCATCACAATATCCCTTTACTCTTGCTTTGGTTTTCTTACTTAAATACTCCTATTATGCATATGATGGATCTTCTTTGCTTATCATCTACATTCTTCACTTTCCCTTGAATTAAAAAAAAATTCTTCCTTTATTTTTTAAAGTTGCTATTAAAGTACAATAATAATAACATAGAAGAACAAACATAAATGTACACCTAGGTAAATTGTCAAAACCTGAACACATCCATGTAACAATACAGAGATCAAAAAATAGAACACAGGCAGCACAATAAAAATCTTTTCTGGTCCCTTTCCAGTCTCTACTGCCCACATGACTAACCACTATCATGACTTGCAATGGCTTATTTTAGGTGTGTTTCTTTTTATGCTTTATATGAACAGAATTTTTATGTGAATACTGAGGCAATTTCCCTTTTTCAGTGTTGTAAATGTGAAATTTTATATTGTTATATTTTGGTATGTCCACACATTTATTGTATCGTTGCTATTTATATTTTCATTTTGATATGTTTCTTTTCTTACTTGAAATTTTACTTTTACTGATATGAACTCTAAAAATGACTCTACATTTTGTAAGAAATTGCAAAATAAATGATAAAATATTTATCACTTGAATTAATCTAGTAATTTCAAACTGTATTGACCACAAAGATTTTTTTTTTCCAATATGGACTAAAGTTAATGATTATTCCTCCTAACAGTATTTATACCAAGTAGGGCTTATTGTATGTGTGATTTTGAAATGCATACAGAAGTATGTTAATATGAATTTGAATTAAATTATATCTACTGTAGTTGACTGTGAAACTTGTTATTGGAAGATGAAATTAACAAAGGTCTATAATCATATTAATCTATTAGATAAAATATGAATTTATAATACCAACGAGGAAACTTGTATATTCTTAGCACCAAATAGCAATTACTATAAAACATGTGGCAAAAAAATAATTTTTTCTTCTTTTCAATAATGTTTAATATAATACTTTTATCTGACCTTATGAGTTACTATATGTGCAACATCTTATACACTGTAAATATGTACACAAATATTAAATGTTTGTCTACCTACATTTTATGTGTTGTGGATTATAAATGGATTTAATGCATATAAACTAAAAGCTATTCTGCCCCTCTATGTAACAATTTTCCTTAATTGGAAAAATTTATATTCCCAAATATAATTTCCCTGTATGTAAAACATTCAATACCAAATTACATCGTTTAAACAGTGTCTAATCAAAATTCTATTGCTTCTCTATGACTGCTAATGAGAACTAAGACCCTAGACAGTAAGTTGGCAATGTATATTCATTCAACAAATATTTTTGGACAGTTTTCCTATCCTGGGGATTATATTCAAAACTCAAAAATAAGACATGATAATATGCATTTTAGTTATGGAAAAATAATTGTGCACATGGTAGGAACAGTAACTACCATATTATTATAAACTTTGCCATAACCTAGGATTCTTATTATTTAATTTTGGCAACCACCTATGATGAAAGTTTTATTTCATCGTAGATGAAATAAAGATGAGGAAACATGTTCAGATAGTTTTGGTGGCCAACCAAAAGTTAAAAACACAGAAAGTCCAGAAGCTGAAATTGGAATATGTGCTTTTGTTATTTAACACTCAAGATCTTTCCATTATATACCATATGGCTAGTCAGATAAATTTTAATGATCTTAAGTGAGTGCTTTGTAAGTATATAATTAATCTCCAATTTGGAGTTCTTGTTTTAAGTTCAAAATTGACATATAAATACCCATTAATTGGAACTCAGAGATAATGTTAGTCTGTTTTGGCAAAATTAATATAGTTGCTAAATCTTAGTCCTTAATTAAGTGTTTATGTTACAGCATATCATTCAATAGCCTTATGATTTTGTTTTTGGATAACTATTTCCATTCCATATTAAAATGTGTTAGTATGTTTTTCAAAGAATACTTTTTCTTATTTTTATTTATACATAAGCAATTTATTGCCAAATCAAATAACTCCCAACTATTTCTAATGGCAATGTTAGTACTTGAATAATGAGAATAATTTGTTAGACTAAAGTGAATTTACTTCAGATTCCATTTATTTCTAGTGGTCAGTAAATCTTTCAATTTACCTTAAGGACTCAAGAAACTCATTCAAAGTTTGTCTAAAGGAAAATTATACCCCTAGTGGGAAACATTATTCTAGATGGGATCCTGCAGCAATCATAATATACTATAGTTACAGAGATTGATTCTTCTGGAGAGACATGATTCCTACAGTGTCTTTGGTGTATGTTTAGATTTCTTATTGTAATAGAAATTCATTCATTCATTCATTAATTCATTCACACATTCATCTTTGTAAATTATGACAAGTATATAATCATCCAAAATATAAGATTAAGTCTAAAGAAATTAAAAATAGAAAATAACTATGACATTAAAATTTATTCTCAGTTTAAAATGGTGATAGATTAGATTGTCTGAACATCTAGACCTTTCTGTCCATTATCAGAATCCAAACTAGGAATTAGGAAGAGACTGAGAGACACTATTTCATTAATTTTGCATCTGTGTGTGAGAAGCATTCTGTTTCTTAGATATATACATTTATTAAAGGAAATGAAGATATAAAAGGAAAGGAAAAATGTAAAACTGTCTTTTTCAAGAATAATGTACGAATACCATTTTTAAAAAAAACAATTAAAAACTTGTTCACATATCCTGGGGCTTATTTACATTATTTTTATTGTAGTGTTTCTTAAATATATACAAATATAAACTACAAAATCTTACAACTATAAACTACAAATCTAAAAGCAAATATGTAAGTTAAATACAAGCAAAACTAGAAAACAGTAACATTCTAATCAAAAGGATTAATCTGATATACAAGTGGACATTTTGTTGAAACTGTGATGTTGTTCAAAGTGACTTGTGTGCTCATGCTATTGCACGAGTCCTTGTGAATTTGGCATATCTGTGTTGTGAGGTAAAATCTGCTAGGTGAGTTATTCCACTATTTTCCTCTAGGTGAACTATTGGAAAACATTTATTCGTACATAATGTTCTGATAACATTTGATCCTCACAGAGCAACGATGAAGACTATATATACACACATTGCTCTCTTCTTATTAATTTACTACCATTAAAATCATAAAGGTACCAAGACAAATGTAAATGAGAACATAATAGTAAACACTGAAGTTAATAGCAAGTAATAGTTATCACCCAAACCATTTTAAAATAAATTAAGATATTGTAAGAGTTTATTATTGTTATTATGATGAAAATCAAAACATACCAATCTATGTGAATGAGCATGGAAAAGTATAGATGGCATATTCATCAGGAAACTAGTATACCCTGAATGAAGTTTGGAGATATCTTCCTCCTTACTCATCTTTGCAATATGTCTCTAATCCTCACTGATAATTCTGTGGGTCTTTCAGTATTAATTAACATGCTAATTATAGAATGTTTCTATAATCTTAAAGTTTCAGTTTTTTAAGTGTATCAACTATGTACATACTACTCTTGAAATTTCTATTTTTTTCTAAAAGAAATTCCAGATATCAGTGCAATGGGGAAATTTTATCATAATTCTTAGGTAGGTTATTGTAAGTTCCACAAATACATTCTTTATGTCAGCCTTTTAGAGGTTATAGGTATTGCGAATATCTTCTCCCATGTTTTGGTTTATTTTTGTGATTTATGGGATCCTTTGAAAAAGAATTTTAAAAAATTTAATACAGACAATTTGATCAATCTGTGTGTGTGTGTGTGTGTCTTATTTAATTTAACATATCCTTCCCTACTTTTTTTAAAACAATATTTTTAATATTTATTTCTTTTCGAGAGAGACAGAGCGTGAGCAGGGGAGGGGCAGACAGAGAGGGAGACACAAAATCTGAAGCAGGCTCCAGGAGTTGAGCTGTCAGCACAGAGCCTAATGCAGGGCTTGAACTCATGAACCGTGAGATCATGACCTGAGCTGAAGTCGGACGCTTAACCGACTGAGCCACCCACACGCAACCCCCCGCTATGTTGTTGTTTTTTTTTTTTAAGGAAAAATAAGGCAATTGGAATGTCAATTTTTTTTAGTAATATATTGTAAAAGCTTAAACAGTATACCCAACTGATTGACAAAATTCACCCAGCTGTTAAGGGCAAAACAAAACTATCTCAAGAGGTACAGTGAAAAATACATTTTTTTAATACATTTTAACAGAATAAGATTTTGGTTTTCACGCTTAAGTTCCTAATTCATTTGTAATTAATTTTTATGTAAGATATCTGTTATGGGCTGAATAATATCCCTCCAAATAAATTTGTTGAAGCTATAACCCATTCTGTCTCAGAATGTGACTGTATTTGGAGATAGGGTAATGAAGGGGTAATGAAGTTAAAATGAGTTCTGTAGGGTGGGCCCTAATCCATTATGGTTTGTTTCCTTGTAAGAAGAAGGAATTTGGACAGAGATACCAGGGCCACTCATGCAACAGACGAAAGACCATGTGAGGACACAGTGAAAAGGCGGCCACCTACAAGTCCAGGAGAGAAGCTTCAGAAGAAACCCAGCCTGCTGACATCTTGATTTTGAACTGCTAGCCTCCAAAACTGTGAAAAGTTAAATTTCTGCTTTTTCGTCTGCCCAGTCCTTGGCATTTTGTTATGGTAGCCCTAGCAAACTAATGCACTATCACATTTTTGTTTTCCATACATATAACCAACCACTCCAGGATTATTTTATACTCTATCCTTTTCTGGATGCTCTGAAGCACCACCTTTGTCCATGTATCAAGTTTCCATTTATGTAGGGGTCATTTCTAGGACCTCTATTCTCTTCAGTCTATTTGTTTAGTTCTGCCCAGTTCCACACTGTTAAAATTATAACAGCTTGAAAAGATAACTTGCTAGAGCAAATATTCCTACTTTATCATCACCTCAATCAGTGTCACCATCAGTCTTTCTAACACAATATTTTTTTGGATTCATAGCCAAAGTTTGTAGAGTAAAAGGTAAGGCAAGCAACAGATAAGTCTTCCAATAGCTACAGATCAAAGGATTGCTAAGAATGAACAAATAAGTTTGCAAAAGAAATAAAGTTCTAGAAATTAAGAATATAATTGAATATAATTGATGAAATGAAAAACTCTGGATGGCTTAATCAATGAAAACAGTTGACGGTTGATGTGGTAAACTGAAGAATATACCTAAATACATCCTCAATGTGTGGCACAAAAAGAAAGAAAAATATACATGAAAAAGAAGGTAAGAGGGGCACCTGGGTGGCAGTCAGGTTAACACGCGACTTCAGCTCAGGTCATGATCTCATGGTTTGTGAGTTTGAGCCCCATATTGGGCTCTGTGCTGTTCTGACAACTCGGAGTCTGGAGCCTGCTTCAGATACTGTGTCTCCCTCTCTCTCTGCCCCTCCCCTGCTCTCACTCTGCCTCTCTCTCTCTGTCTGTCTCTCTCTCTCTCTCTGCCTCTCTCAAAAATAAATAAACATTAAAAAAAAGGAGGTAAGAGCTAATGAGAAAATGCAAAGGTTTATTGTGGGTCAATGTAGAATCACAGAGACAGAAAATGGAGAAGTAACATTTGAAAGAAAATGGCTACAATTTTTCAGAATTAAAGAAAATAAAAATTCACAGATCCAGGATTTGTGACATATCACAAGGAGAATAAACAAAAATCAGTCAGAATGCAGACACATCATAGTAAAACAGTAGAATACAAAGCCAGAAGAAAGAATGACAATTAGATAATGACAAAAGTCTCAGCTGTAACAATGGAGAGCAGAGATGGTAGAATCATATCTTCAAATTGTGGAAGAAAAATGATGCTCAACCTACCTTTAATTTCCAAAATAGTAACTTTTAAGAAAAATTATGAATTAAAATATCATCAAGAAAGGCCTGCACTCAGGTAATTCTCTAGGATATAAAACAAAGAAAAATCTGTGTTGCCAGAAATAATATATGATCAAATGATAAATGTGTACATTAACAGCTCATTACTTGATCTTCACCTGTAAGAAACCTGCAGGCCAAAATTTGATAAGATTTTATCAGGCAGGATTGTTTTTACTTTGGATTGTCACCAAGAAAGGTTTCTGCCTCAATGTAGGCATCTGGGTTCACAATGGGCCAAGCCTCAGTTATCAAACAGAACTTTTCCTATTGGTACCTACCATAAAGTACCTTATCCCTCCCATTTGCCTGTTGCGCCTGGCTTCCAGGGCTGGTTTCAAATCGTGTGTGTGTGTGTGTGTGTGTGTTGTGTAATGATCCTCATGATAAGTTTAGTTACTATCTGTCACTATAAAGAGTTCCATTATTTTTATGAGGAGAACTTTCAGCATCTACTCTCTTGATTTCTTTTACTTGAACTCCCTTTAAGTGCTTACTACTTTTTGTTGGGGGAGAGTAAGTGTCCAACTCTTTTATTTTTCTTTCCATCTATTCTATGTGCTTTAATTGTTCCTTCCTGTTGCTTCTTATCAGATTATAAAGCTCTATTGAGGATCTCTGACATTACAGGTTTGCCCATTTGGCAAGTTGTAACCTAAAACTTTATAAATTTTGTAAGCTTTATATGAAGAGATACACTACATCTTAGAAAGTAAGTTTGATTGATTATAATACATGCGGTTAATAAGTAATACTTACTAACATTATTTTCCTGTATTTTAGAATAATAATAATTAACCAAACTGCTGTTTTGCTTTTCACATTTAAAATGACTACTCCCACATAAAGCTACATTCTGCTTCACTACACTTGTTTCCCTCTGGTGTTAATTATCATGTATTTTTTCCTCCCCAAAATGATAGACTGTAACCATAAATGAGTGTGCTAAGATCTGTGATATTCCAGGAGATTATTACTTGTCCTGTTATTTTTTGTTTGGGAGGTTGTTTTTTAAATGTATTATAGGTCGCCAGTAACAGAGGGCTTTTCAATATTTTTACGCCACAAGTTGCATTTGATTTGAGGTATATTTATTTGAAGTGCCATTCTACAGTGTGGAGAGATTTTCCTAATAAAAATGTGTATTTATTTCTGAGTGAGAACTGGTGAAATAAGATGAGTTATAAATCATTACTTTTTATGAGACACCCTTACTTTATTCCAAATGACTACCATGTTATAGTAATTATTTCATCTGTAGCAAGTTAAACTTGGCTAGAGCCTGTGTCTAGTGGTCTGAAAGTTTCTGCTATTGTACTTAAAAAATATAGCATGAACCTCCCTGCCAAAGCCCTTTTTAATTTTATGTTATTTTTATTTATTTTTATTGTTATTTATTTTTTAGAAGTATTGGCTAAGAAGCTTTTGTTAGGACTTGGCTTTAATTTTTTTAAGAATGTTGTGAGTCCTATAAACCATTCTTCTGTTTATAAATTTTGACATATATGTAACACAAAATCTGCCTTAAAAGTCTGCTGGGTCATAGGGTAAGAGTGTGTTTAGTAATGTGAGAAACTACTAAACTATTCTCCAAAGTGGCTGTATCATTTTGCATTTCCATCAACAATGAATGAACATGAATGAACATTCATGAATGATTCATGAATGAATGAACATTCCTGATGCTCCACATCATTGTCAGCATTTGATGTCAGTATTCCAGATTTTCGCCATTCTAATGGTTGTATAGTGATATCCACTGATGTTTTAACTTGCAATTCCATAATGACATATGGTGAGTATTTTTTCATATGAGCACTTTCCATCTCTATGTCATCTTTGTGAAGTATCTGTTCAGTTCTGTGACCCATTTATTAATGGGGTTGTTTGTTTTCTTATTGTTGATTTTGAAGCTTTGTTTGTAAATTTTGGATAACTGTCCTTTATCAGATGTATGTTTTGTAAACATTTTCTCCCAGTCTGTGCTTATCTTCTCATTGTCTTGAGATGGTGTTTCATAGAGCAGAAGTTTTAAATTTTACTGACATCCAGTTAATCAGTTATATCTTCCATGGATCATGCCTTTGGTGTTGTGTTTAAAACAATCATCACCATTCTCAAGGTCATCTAGGTTTTCTCCAGCGTTGTCTTCTAGAAGTTTTGTAGTTTTGCATTTTACGCTTAGGTCTGTGATGTACTTTGAGTTAATTTTTGTAAAGAGTATAATAAGGTCTGTATCCAGAATCATTTTCTTTTTTATATAACATTACATCGTGTGTTTGTGGGCATGTGTGTGTGTGTGTGTGTGTGTGTGTGTTCTGTATGTGGATGTCCAGTTGTTCCAGCACCCCTTGTTAAAGAGACTATGTTTATTCTATTTGATTGCTTTACCTCTTTTATCACAAGCAGTTGACTATATATATATAGGCCTATTTCTGGGCTCTTTATTCTGTACGGTTGATATCTTTGTCTATTCTTCCACCAACAACACTGTCTTGATTAATGTCACTCTATAGTAAGTATTGAAGTTGGGTAGTGTCAGTTTTCTGCCTTTATTCTCCTTCAGTATTGTATTGGTTATCCTGACTCTTTTGCCTTTCCATATAAATTTTAGAATCTCAGTGTCAAAATCCATGAAATAACTTCATGGTATTTTGACTGGGATTGCATTGAATCTACAGACCAAGTTGGGAAGAACTGAGATCTTGATCAATATTGAGTTTTTATCTATGAACATGGAATATCTTTCCATTCATTTAGTTCTTTACTTTTATTCATCAGAGTTTTATCATCTTTCTAACATAGATCTTGTATATATTTTGTTAGATTTGTAACTAGGTATTTCAGTTTTTGAGTGTACTATGGTATTGTGTTTTCAGTTTCAAATACCATTTGTTTATTGCTGGTATGGAAAATGATTGACATTTATATATTAATCTTATATCTTGAAATCTTGTAATAATCACTTACTAGTTCCAGGAATTTTTTAATAGTTCTTTTTGGTTTTTCACATAGGCGATTATGCCTTCTGTCAACAAAGACATATTTACTTCTTCCTACCAACCTGTATATCTTTTATATCCTTTTCTAGTCTTAGTGCTTAGCTAGTACTTCCAGTATAATATTGACAAAGAGTAGAGAGAGATGATATCCTTGCCTTGTGTATTAAATTAGTAGGAAAGCTTAGTTTCTTACCATTAAGAATGATGTTAATTATGAGTTTTTTGTATATTTTCCTTAGGATGAGAATGTTACCTTTTTTTTCTTAATTTATCAAGAATTTTGTCTTGAACAGGTGTTGGATTTTGTTAAATACTTTTCCTGAATCTAAAGATAAGATCATGTGATTTTTCTTTTTCAGATTGTTGATGTGATGTAATTGAGTTTTGAATTTTGAACCAGCCTTACATACCTGGAATAAATTCTGCTGAATCATGATGCATAATTCTATGATTATGGGTGTGATTATGGGTATGATTTTCTAATATTTTGTTAAGGATTTTTACATCTATGTCCCTGAGAGGTATTGGTTTGTAGTTTTCTTTTCTTATAATGTGTTTGTCTGATTTTGGTAGTAAGGTAATGATGTCTCATGGAATGAATGAGGAAGTATCCCTCAGTTTCCATCCTCTGTAAAGAGACCATAGAGACTTGGTATAGGGTACCTGGGTGGCTCCATAGGTTGGGCGTCCAACTTCGGCTCAGGTCATGATCTGGCAGTGCATGAGTTCGAGCCCCACATCGGGCTCTGTGCTGACAGCTCAGAGCCCAGAGCCTGCTTCGGATTCTGTGTCTCCCCCTCTCTCTCTCTCTGCCCCTCCCCAACTCATGCTCTCTGTCTCTCAAAAAAATAAATAAATGTTAAAAATTTTTAAAAAAGAGAGAGAATTGGTATAATTTTTTCTTTAAAAGTTTGGTAAACATTGGATCCAGTGGATCCATTTAAGCCTGGTGCTTTCTGCTTTGGAAGGTAATTATTTATTGATTCAATGTCTTTAATAGATATAGGCCTATTCACATTATTTACTTATTTCTTTTTGTGTAAGTTTTGGCAGATTTTGTTTTTCAAGTAATTAATTCGTTTCTTTTAGGTTATTAAATTTGTAGGCGAAGAGTTGTTTTTAGTATTCCTTTATTATCCTTTTGATGGCCATGGGATCTGTAGTGTGCTTTCTCTTTCATTTCTTTTCTTTTAAATTTTTTAATGTTTATTTATTTTTTGAAGGAGAGACAGAGAGAGAGAGAGAGAGAGCATGAGAGAGAGAGAGAGAGAGAGAGAGAGAGCATGAGAGGCAGAAGGCCAGAGAGAGAGAGGGAGACACAGAATCTGAAGCAGGCTCCAGGCTCTGAGCTGACAGCACAGAGCCCAATGCAGGGCTCGAACCAACAGACCATGGGATCATGACCCAAGCTGAAGTCAGCCGTTTAACTGACTGAGCCACCCAGGCACCCCTTTCATTACTAATATTAGTGATTTATGTGTTCTGTCTTTTTTTCTTAGTTATATGGGCTATATAGTCTTATTGATTGTATTAATTTTTCAAGGGATTAGCTTTTAGTTTTGTTGAATTTATCTACTTATTTTTTTTCAATTATATTGATTTCTACTTTTACTTTTATTATTATTTTTAGTATGCTTACTATGGGTTTAATTAGCTCTTCTTTTCCTGGTTTCTTAAAGTGCAAACTTAGATTATTCATTTCATAGTTTTTTTTTTATTTTTCCAATATGTGTATTTAATGCTATAAATTTCCCTGTAAATACTGCTTTCACTAATCCCATGACTTTACTTTTGGAAGACTATTCTGGGTAAATATTGCCTTGATTATGGAAAATTAACTTGCAAACTTACACCAAATCTACTTTCAGTAATTGCAATGTTGCACGTATACATTTACATGATAATTACTGCTAGAAGCAGTGGTACTCAATAATGTTGAATTATGTATGTAGAAAATACATACATAGACGTGCCTAACTGTAATGTACAGATTTATCCTAAGACTTACAAATTAGACAAAACCGTATTCTGGCTTAACATTAGTACTTGCCCATTACTAGCATATTTACGGAAGTTAGTCTTTGTTGGTGACTATATAACAAGATCAAGGTGGGCTTTCACTGCTCTTAGAGTCATGCAGGCAAATATACAAGGACAAGGATGTTCATGTGTTAGTGGGCTTCTCTAATCTTTATGAAGTTTCAAAATAGTATTCTCCAGAACACTCTGGCATCAACTACTCAGTGAATACTATCCTTTTGTAAAGTGGTGTGTCAATACCAAAATATAGAAAACATGTTTTTAGCCTTCTTAAAAACATGGGGAAGAGTTAGTAAGCATAACCAGGTAGGGGATGGTAGCAGTTGCTGCTTTTCTTTTTGGGCTAACCATACTCTACACGTGTGATCAAGCCAACATATTTTTTAAAGACAAAATGTTGGCACAATGTTTTTTAGAATTACCTACAGACGGTAAAAACACTGTTTTGGGGGCCTAGCTCTAGGTCAATTAAATAAAAGTCTCTGTGAATGAGGACTTAGGAGCCAGTGTTATATACAAACTCCCTAGTAATTCTAAAATGCAGTCAGTTGAATAGCATAGCATTTTTGGAAACAGTGTAAAAACATCAGTCTGTTTAAAACTCAGTTGAACTCCCCAGTTACTGAGATACTTAGAAAGATCATGAAAGGTTGTGCGCTGTTTTACCCACCAATCAATGACATAGGTCTTTTCCCTTGGCCTCTGTTCTGCTCTGAAACTTATTCCACCTCATGTAAGAAAGTGACACTACTTCAAAGAAACAGTATATGATCCAAAGCATACTCTGGTTCTCAGAGTGTTGTGGATCTTTGGAGTTCCTGTGGCCTGTAACCTTAGGTGATTTAATGTGGAGTTAATTCATTAGTTCATCCAGAGTAAAAAGAAATATGATGGAAGTTCTAGCTCTACTCATTTGTTGCAAGTATTATTGTTAATGAATGAAGCGGTAGACAAATGTGTATTTATTTTCTAAATTACTGAATTTCCCTAAGTTAACTTAGAATCTTTTTTTAAGCAGAATACCTTCCCTTAGTGCCATATATGCTGTGTATGTCTTCTATTATTTTATATCATAGCAAGTGATGTGTAATACCTATTTAAAACAATATAAAAATAAAAGGAAACTATCTTACAAGCATAACAGGCATTTCTTGGTGCACAAATCATAACTTATCTTCGTGGATAAAATATGTGACTGACTAAACAACCAAAGAGGCTGGCAATTTCAATATGACAGTTTTAAAAAAATAATTTTAAATGTTTATTTTTGAGAGAGAGAGAAAGAGAGAGAGAGAGAGAGAGAGAGAGAGAGCGCCTGTGCATACTAGTGAGGAAAGGGCAGAGAGAGAGGGAAACAGAAGATCCAGAACAGTCTCTGTTCTGATAGCAGAGAGCCTAATGTGGGGCTCGAACTCACGAGCCATGAGATCGTGACCTGAGCCAAAGGTGGATGCTTAACTGACTGAATCATCCAAGCACCCCTCAATATGAAACTTTACAAACCAAAGTCTGAAAAAAGTAAAAAAGATACACTACAAAATGAATGTTTTATCTTATTAATGTCTATTTTTTTCCTTAGAGAAATGATTCTCCTAAAGAGGTATTTTTTAATTTCATTTTTTAAAAATTATTTATTTATTTACTCATTTATTTTGAGAGAGAGAGCTGGGTAGGAGCAAAGAAGAGGGAGAGAGAGAGAATCCCAAGCACGCTGCATGCTGTCTGTGCAGAGCCCAATGTGGGGCTTGAACTCACACACTGTGAGTTCATGACCTGTCTAAACCAAGAGTCGGGTATTTAACTGACTGAGCCACTGAGTCATCCCCAAGAAGCTATTTTAAATTGTTAATATTCTTCATTACCGCTTTTCTTTTGCTTATCTTTTGACCTCAAAAAAGATTTAAAGCCTCTGAAAGCTCTTCAGAACTTGTTTCTGTTGTTTGAGAATGTTTCTTGTTCAGGTATATTTTCTTTACTTTGAGAAATTCTTCTGTTCAAAGACCTCTGATTTAAAGCAAAAGGAAGTGGGCACACAAGAGAAAATATGAATATTGCACTAATTATGTATCTGTGTATTCTGTGAAGCTGACATTATTCAATAACCTAAAACCTAATGAACTTTTCTCTTGACTGAAACTTTCAATTACTCACTGTTACATTAGTCCTTAAATATTTCATTTATTGCCACAGCTCATTAGAATGTAAATGAAGACCAAGGGTCAAATTAACACATTTGGGGCCTGATTTAATCGGATTAGTTTAGAGAGATTTTCTTGCAGATGTCAGTTTCTCCCCTCACACACTAACTGTAGACACCAAATCAAAGCATTCTATACACATATATGGGTTCATAACAGGGACATTTCTGCCTTTATCTTTTACTCAAAGAGATTCAAGATGATCCTGAGTAGTGTTCTTGGAATAAAGGCTTTTTAACCTTTGATTGTAGTTTCATTGTTTGTAACACATCTTATTAATGCTGTCACTTTTGCTTCCCAGAACAAACCAGTCACCCTGCAGTTCACGAAAGAGGGCTTGTATGGCAGCACTGGAGTGAACTTAATGGACTGGTCAAATCCTTTCTGAACCAGCTTAGAGATAATGAACTTTTTCAAGTAAACATTTAACACTAAAAATCATCCATATTGCTGATGATTATCTTTGTTTTTTTAACCAAGAGGCCGAAAGTCTTAACATATTTTGCAGTTATTAAATACACTGTGATTGCTAGGAATTTACCCAAGGGATACAGGAGTACTGATGCATAGGGGCACTTGTACCCCAATGTTTATAGCAGCACTCTCAACAATAGCCAAATTATGGAAAGAGCCTAAATGTCCATCAACTGATGAATGGATAAAGAAATTGTGGTTTATATACACAATGGAGTACTACGTGGCAATGAGAAAGAATGAAATATGGCCTTTTGTAGCAACGTGGATGGAACTGGAGAGTGTGATGCTAAGTGAAATAAGCCATACAGAGAAAGACAGATACCATATGTTTTCACTCTTATGTGGATCCTGAGAAACTTAACAGAAACCCATGGGGGAGGGGAAGGGAAAAAAAAAGAGGTTAGAGTGGGAGAGAGCCAAAGCATAAGAGACTCTTAAAAAACTGAGAACAAACTGAGGGTTGATGGGGGGTGGGAGGGACAGGAGGGTGGGTGATGGGCATTGAGGAGGGCACCTGTTGGGATGAGCACTGGGTGTTGTATGGAAACCAATTTGACAATAAATTTCATATATTGAAAAAATAAAAATAAAAAAATAAAAAGTAAAAAAAAATACACTGTGATTTCTGTTACATATCATGTGATTTTATATACTTATGCTTTTAAATATAAATATGTAAAAGTCTTAAAAATCATTAGCCATTCTTCAAATCCTTGCAGTTGTGTAAAAACAACATGGCTCTTTGCCCTTATTCTTTCAGCACCTCCCTAGCTACTTTCTTTAATTGAGGCTATGAGAGCATCTGTCTGTCCACATAAAATGCATACAGAAGCCATTCTCCTATTTTTTTTATTTGTAATTTATTTTTCGGAGAGAGAGAGAGCACGAGCAGGGAAGGGGAAGAGAGAGAGGGAGACGTAATCTGAAGTAGGTTCCAAGCTGTCAGTGCAAAGCCCGATGTGGGGCTTGAACCCACAAACCCTGAAATCATCACCTGGGCCAATCAGATACTCAGCCGACTGAGCCTCCCAGGTGCCCCCCCACCCATTCTTCTACTCTTAAAAAGACAACTGATGACAACTGATGGGGGGAAAATTGGTGGTGGCAGGAGAGAGCAGCAGAGATAAATATTTTAATTATCTACACTGTTGGGGAAAAGGAAAGATGTAGATAAAGAAAATCCACAGGTCATCTAAATGTGTTGTTTTCATAATTTGCATCAACCTA
The DNA here is from genome assembly GCF_016509475.1 of Prionailurus bengalensis. Taxonomy (NCBI): domain Eukaryota; kingdom Metazoa; phylum Chordata; class Mammalia; order Carnivora; family Felidae; genus Prionailurus; species Prionailurus bengalensis. Next base: position 108,252,631 of record NC_057349.1, read on the forward strand.
TTTCATTGGTATTTTCAAATAGATGTGAAAATGAACAATTGCAGATTTCATCTATTTTGTATTCTCTCTTCTCCAGCTTTTCTTTAGGTGAAAGTTAAACATCCAAGAATTAGGTAAATGTAAAATATGTTCAAAAACAAACAGGGAAAGCAGAAGAGGTGAAAAGAAAAAAGAAACCTCCATAGTCCACTTACTGGTACACACCATCAATTAGAAGTTAAAACTTCATTAAGTTGCCAATCAGGCCCAATGCCACCCATGATGTTTTTTAACAATTTTTTTTAAGTTTATTTATGTTTGAGAGAGAGAGAGAGAGAGAGAGAGAGAGAGAGAGAGAGGACGCAAATGCAGGAGGGACAGAGAGAGATAGGGACAGAGGATCTGAAGCAGGATCCACATTGACAGCAGAGAACCCAATTTGGGGCTTGAACTCAGGAACTATAAGATCATGAGCCAAAGTTAGACACTCAACCAACAAAAGCAACCAGACACTCCACCACCCATGATTTTTCATGCAGAAGAGGGAAGTTAGTTCTTTTCAGGACTGTCAAGGATGCGATCCCACTCCAGGTACAGTAGCTTGTCAGCCACAACTCAGAACAAGTGATGAGACTCTCTAGGCAGATATCACATAGTTGGCATACCACACATGCTGTGTGCTACAAAAGAGGTAAAGGTAGATGCTTCATATATTGTATCTAGCTTGATTTCACTAAGGATTAAGGTGGTTCTGAGTTTTTCTTAGGATTTCATGGGAGGGGTCAGACAAAGAATTTCCTGGTTCGACTTCTGGCCCCATTTTTGATTACCCTGCCTTATAGGTTCCTCCTGATCTATCTTCTTCATAGGATTGCACACTTTTATGGTATGAAGTTAGCCCTGCTTCATTCTCTCAGTATGCTTTTTCCCTTTAGATTACTTTAATTAGTTGTATTAGTAATTAATTTGCAATTGCCCTCATCAGAAACTGACACAGAAAAGGACTCAATTAAATATTGGCTTTTAATGATTTCATGAGTCATGAGAGACAAGAAAATGGAGAGTTTATTTCCACTTTTCTTTAACTGAATCAGCTAGGCCTTTGTCAATGGTCTTCATGGCCTTGATTGTAAATTTGGGACTTTTGGGACTGTCTTGGCCAAGGGAAGGAAAGTGTCCTGGGATGAGCTATTTCCAGGCTTCTCTGAGCAGAAAAGAATAAATTTCTAGGAAAACTAAACCTTTTGATTGGGGACCTGAACTTTTTAAATTAGAGTAAGTATGGAAAAATAGTTTGGCTTATAGATTATACCACCCAAAATATTTTTCTCCTACTTATCCTTATTGCAGAGCTCATTTGTTTTACTGGGGTGAAGATTATTACTTTGCAAAAAGTTGTCTCATGTTAAAGGTTTTAGACCTAACCTTAAAAGGACATGAAAAAATAAGAAATATCTAAAAAGTGATAAAGATTTGATCCTAGATGATGAAATGTGAAAGTTCCCCTCACACTACACTGTCACAAGCATATACGGGTCATAATCTGCCTCAATACTGACATTTTCCCATAAAAGGAAAATGTTGATTATCCATGTTTTTAATAATTAAATTCTTAATGTGACATATTTTGGTAAAATATAAAAGAGAGAGAGAAAAACAGGCAACAGAGTCTGTAATTCAATAAAACCCAGATGAATGTTAACATTTTCTCTTTTTTAGCCTCACTTTTACATTTTTATATGCAGTTAAATCATATAATGAATGATTTTCTGACATACAGTTTCACTAAACATCATATCAAAAACACTTCCACGGCCATGAAAATCTACATAAAATAATTTATTATAATGAAGTATTTTGTTTTCCTGAAATAGTATCAATACATATTTCTAAAAAAGTATAAAACACATATAATAGAAATGCCAGTGTTTACATTGCATTTACTTTGTGTCAGATAGAAGTGCTTGATTTGTATGATCTAATTCTAAAAAGAAAACCCTAAGCTTTTAATTACTGTGTGGCAATGCTTCTAGATAGTGTAAATACATGAATATATAAAAATTTAAATGCATTTACTACTAAGAAATACATTCTTACATAATTTACTTTTGTTGATGTATAGGTACTTTTTACTTTATAACGAATGGTATGTTGAAAAACTTGTGTCTTAAGCTTTGAACATATTCCTAATTTTGTCTTTATGGCTGGGCCTCTTAATTTAGGGTATTCATTATGGGGAATACAGCCATGTGCCAAGATGCTCTCAAAGATAGGATACATAGATTATGTTTTTGTAAGGTTTAAGATTACTCAAAAATTCAGAAAAACAAATTTGCAATTAAAAAAATCTATTCATTCAATTCAAAATGTATTTATTGAATGCCTACTATATTCCGGGAATTATTCTAGAAGCCAGATGCATAAGACACACTGTGTGTACCTCTCATACTCTTTTGGTTTCATGTAATAATTCATGGGTTTCCTTCTTTCTTCTTTTCTGTTAAATGCCATCTCTTCTGTGTAGTTATAGTCTTTGAAATGTTTAAGTTTTTCTTTTCAAATATGCACAAAGCAAATAAATCCACTACCTCTATATCATTGTTTGCAATCTTGTATTTTGTGGTGAAAATCTAGTGAGGAAAGTACAATGTGCTATTAAGAAATGGGAAATCTATCTAGACATAAATATAGTTGTGTTAAATCTAGAGCACAGAGAGAAGAGGGCAGATTACTTTTTGTGTAATGTCACATGCTTAGTGAGAGTTGCTGGTCAGCTGGTTTAAATAAGCTATTCTGTTAGATTCATCAGTAAATCTAAAAAGGGCTAAGCAGCTAGCTTTGTAAGTTGTTGAACTTGTCACTGTGCAAACAGTATTCTTAAAAATTTTGATTACAGAAAATTAAACAGTGACACTCATGAATGCATTCAAATCATGTCACAATTATACTCAATCAAATGTTATTTACAAACACCATTAAATTATGCCTCGTTCCATTTCTCAAGTCAGCGAGTTCCCAGATATCATAAAATTACCAAATTTCTAGTTTGTGTATTTTGATGCTATTCTTCATTTACTTTTAAAATTATTTAATTGAAGTATAAAATGTATACAAAAAATGCAAACACATAAGTGTAGGGTTCAATGAATCTTCAAAAATGGAAGGCAAGCATGTAATAGGCACCCAGATCAAGAAACAGAACATTTGGCAAAATGAACTCAAGCAGAAGTGCCTGGTTGCTACAGAATCCCTTCCTCGTAAACTCACGAAAACAAATCACTCTTGGGGCCCAGAGGGGGAAATGGCTGCCTATGCTCCAAATATTTGTCTCTATTCTGGTATTTTAGGCTGTCTAGACTGAGTTGTTCTCTAGTTCTCTGATGCTTATTAAAATATATTTATTCCAATTTTTCTAGTTATTGGGATTGTTGGCCTGCCATGAACTACTATATCCTACCTCACATAATAAACCCTCCTTCTTTGCTTTAAAAAAATTACACTCCAATTACAACTTACTGTTTTGTAATACAGAGTAAGTGAAATCAATCTAAAAGTTGTCAGTCAAATATGCACTTTATTTCTGAGTAATTGGAAGTGAGACAAACATTGAATATCTTTGGAAAGAAAAATAGAGTACTAATTGTGTGAAGCTCTAAACAATATATATCTTTAAGATTAAATTATGAACATTTTGAAGAAAAATATTTTTTAATTGGTAAATGGTTTGGCTTGACCCTAAATATAACAATCACAGTAAAACAATGAAATAAAAAATACCAAATGCCTGAATCTTTTTTCCCCCAGAATTACTAGGCTTGGAGAGGCTTCTGTGATGGATAACTATATTAGGATATCTACATAGTAGTTGTGGCCAAAACTATTTTGAATCAGAAAGTGAAAATTAAGCTGACAATGAAATATATACTCTTAAGGAATATTTTAATGATTTAAAAATGCATACTTGACCATCTGATTGAAAGAATGATATTAACCTCATTTTTAATCAGGTAGCTGGACCAAGAAAAAGATATTGATGTTTTGGCAAAGTAATTAGTTTTGTTTCCTAAACCTGTACTCAAGCTTGTAAATACTTGGGGATAAAGTCATTATCTAAGAATTTTATTAACAAAAATACTTTGTAAGCAAAATTTTTCTTTAAAGACATAAGAAATATAAAAGTACAGACAAACATTTTTAGAGGGACTATTTTAACAGTTAACTTGGTAATGAAAGCTTTCTCTGTAATATATAAAATACTTAACAGAGAAAGTGTTGATCAGAGTTCAAATATCATACGAATGTTTGTGTGTGTGTGATACTACAGATTATTTGGGGATTATTTAGAGCCAATTTTCTTTTATAAAAGACCTATATCAGTCCATGTCTTGGCCAACTGAAAGAAATCTAAAGAAGATCTTTGCTTTTACAAAAAAAAAAAAGCAAAAATAGTGTTCAGTATTTGTTTTGCAGCAAGATGCAGATCTGGTATTTACTGGGAAATGGTAAAAATAATTTATATCAAACTAAAATAAATTGAGGATGTATAATAGAATCTCTATGATAACTCTTAAAAGAGTAAAAAAAGAATCTATAAATAACAATTTAACAGGGAGAAAAAAGACAATAAACAGATACTTTTTTAATCTGAAAGCAAATAAGGTGAAGAAAAAAGAAAGATTTAAAAAAAGAAGAAAAGGAAAAGGAAAAAAAGGGACATATATAAATAGAAGATAAAAAATTTGAAACAAATATGAGTTTTTAAAGTAAATTCAAAGAGACTAAATACTACAATTCAAAAGAGAAATGATTGTTGGAATGGGAAAAATACAATGTGCATATGCTGTTTATGGTAATTAGCATAACTTAAATGTAAGTATAGAGAAGTTGAAAATAAAAGGATGTAAAAGAGATACACCTTAAAAACACTGACCAACAGAAAGTGAAAGTTACTATACAAATATTTGGCAAAATGAACTTTTAAGCACATCTCAGAATAGAAATTTCATACACCAGAATGTATGACATAGATGAAAAATAGATCATGATAAGTATACTCCTTAATTCCCCATCCTCCCACATACCTCCCCTCTAGTAACTATGTGTTTGTTCTCTATAGTCAACAGTCTGTTTCTTTGTTTCTCCCTCTTTTTTCCTTTATTTTTTTGTTGTTTATTTGTTTATTAAATTCCACATATGAGTGACATCATATGGTATTTGTCTTTCTCTGACTGACTTATTTTGTTTAGCATTATACTCTCTAGCTCTATCTGTGTTGTCGCAAATGGCAAGATTTCATGTTTTTATGGCCAAGTAATATTCCATTAGCTCTTTCTTATCCATTCATCTGTTGATGAACACTTGAGTTACTTCTGTAATTTGGTTATTGTAAATAATGCTGCAACAAACATAGGATTGCATGTATCCTTTTGAATTAGTATTTTTGTATTTTGGGGATAAATGCCCAGTAATGTGATTACTAGATCATAGGATTATTGTAATTTTAATTTTTCTGAGGAAACTCCATACTGTTTTTTACAATGTCTGCATCAGTTTGCATTTCCGCCAAGAGTGCAAGAGGGTTCCTTTATCCCCACATCTTCACCAACATTTATTGTTTCTTATGTTTTTGATTTTAGCAATTCTGACAGGTATGAAGTAATACCTCATTGTAATTTTGATTTGTATTTCCATGATGATCAGTGATGTTAAGCATCCGTTGACCGTATGTATGTCTTCTTTGGATAAATATCTATTCATGTCTTCTGCCCATTTTTTAATTGGATTATTTGTATTCGGGTATTGAGTTGTATCTGTTCTTTATATAGTTTGGATACTAATCCTTTATTAGATATGTCATTTGCACATATCTGCTTCCATTTAGTAAATTGCCTTTTAGTTTTGTTGATTATCTTTTGCTGTGCAGAAACCTTTATTTTGATGTAGTCCTAATAGTTTATTTTTGCTTTTATTTCCCTTGCCTCCAGAGACATATCTAAAAAAAATGTTGCTATGGCCAATGTCAGAGAAATTAATGCATGTGCTCTTTTCTAGGGTTTTTATGGTTTCAGGTCTCACATTTAGGCCTTTAATCCATTTTGATTTTGTTTTGGGGTATGGTGAAAGTGGCCTAGTTTCACCTTTTTGCATGTTACTGTCCAGTTTTCTCAATACCATTTGCTGAAGAGACTGTATTTTCCCCACTGTATGTTTAATTCTCCTTTGCTGATGATTAATTGACCATGTAATTCTGGGTTTACTTCTGGGTTTTCTCATCTATATCATTGATCTATGTTTTTGTTTTAATGCCAGTACTATACTGTTTAAATTACTATGGCTTTGTTTTAAAACTTGAAATCTGGAATTGTCATACCCCTGTTTTTTTGTTTTGTTTTGTTTTGTTTTGTTTTGTTTTGTTTTGTTTTTTGTTTTTGTTTCTGTTTTTGTTTTGTTTTGTTTTTAAGAATGTTTTGGCTATTCAAGGTCCTTAGTAGTTCCATACAAATTTTAGTATTGTTTTTCTAATTGTGTGAAAAATGTTGTTGGTATTTTGATAGGGACTGCATTAAATATGTAAATTGCTTTGGATAGTATATACATTTTAACAATATTTGTTCTTCCAACCCATGATCATGGGATATCTTTTCAATTATTTGCATCATCTTGAATTTCTTTCATCAGCATTTTATTGTTTTTAGATAACAAGTCTTTCACCCCTGTGGTTAAGTTTATTTCTAGATATTTTATTGGATCAATTGTAAATGGGGTTGTTTTAATTTCACTTTCTGCTTCTTTGTTATTAGTATATAGGAATTCAACAGATTTCTGTACACTGATTTTGTACCCTGCTACTTTACTGAATTTATCAATTCTAGTAGTTTTTTGGTGGAGTTTTTTGGGTTTTCTATATATAGTATCATGTCATTTGCACATAGAATTTTAATTCTTCCTTATCAATTTGGATGCCTTTTATTTCTTATGTTGTCTAATTGCTATGGCTAGGATTTTTAGTACTATGCTGAATAACAGTGGTTAGAGTGGATATCCTTGTTCTTGTTCCTGACCTTAGGAGAAAAACTCTCAGTTTTTTATCACTGAGTATGATGTTGGCTGTGGGTTTTTAATATCTGACCTTTATTATGTTGAGTATGTCCTTCTATACCCTCTTTGCAGAGGGTTTTTATCATGAATGATGTTGTATTTTGTTGAATGCCTTTTCTGCATCTGTTGAAACAATCATATGGTTCTTATCCTTGCACTTATTGATGTGACATATCACTTTGATTATTTTGAGAATATTGAGCCACTCTTGCATCCTAGGAATAAATCCCACTTGATCGTGGTGTATGATTTTTTTTAAATGTGTTTGATGATCCAAACAGAAAACAAAACAACAATGAAACAGTGGCTTTGACACTGACACACTGAATCAGAAGGATTTACAGACATATTCAGAATACACATTCTTTTCAATGCATTTGGAATATTCTTCAGAATAAATTACATATTAGGCCACAAGTCACATTTTCTGACCACAACACTATGAAACAAGCAATCAACCACAAGAAAAAAATTTGGAAAGACCACAAATACATAGAGGTTAAATAATACAACAAAATGGATCAACCAATAAATCAAAGAAGAAATAATAAATTATATGGAAACAAGTGAGAATCAAAACACAACAGTCCAAAATCTTTGGGATATAGCAAAAGTAGTTCTAAGAGGGAACTTTATAGCAATACAGGCCTACCTTGAGAAGCAAGAAAAATATCTCACATAAACAACCTAATGTTGCACCTAAAGGAGTTAGAAAAAGAAGAAAAAACAATACCCAAATGCAACAAAAGAAAAGAAATAATTAAGCTTAGAGCATAAATAAATGATACAGAAACTAAAAAAACAATAGAACAGATTAATGAAGCCAGGAGCTGGTTCTTTGAAAAGATTAACCTCTAGTAAGATTCATAAAAAAAAAAAAAAAAAAAAAGAGGGAGAGAGAGAGTGAGAGGACCCAAATAAACATATTGCTTATTAACATATATGCCGGAAAGCTAATAGAACATTAGGAAGATAAGTGCACTATGTTAAGGGTATACACCATGATTATTTATGTATTTTTAATGTAAGAATAATTCAACCCTTAATAGTATTGAGGGGCACCTGGGTGACTCAGTTGGTTAAGTGTCCGACTTCTGCTCAGGTCATGATCTCACTGCTCATGGGTTCCAGCCCCGCATCCGGCTCTGTGATGACAGCTCAGAGCCTGGAACCTCCTTCACATTCTGTGTCTCCCTCTCTCTCTGACCCTCCCCAGCTCATGCTGTGTCTCTCTCTCTTAATAATAAATAAGCATTAAAAAAAAAAAAGAAGTGTATTGATATTCAAGTACTCACAACCTGTTCTCTCACATTCTATCAGTGAGAACGGGTTACATGATTTCACCTAATTTTATTGGTGGGAGGGGAGCTGAGAAAGGTAGTGCATGGGTAGGAAGTCATTTCCCAGCAAACATTTCTACTACTGGGAAGGGACACATAAATGTTTTGGTGGATCTGTAGCTATGTACTACACCAGACGTTAGCAATGCGTCCTTAGTATTGGAACTAATTGCAGTAATCTGTACTCTTGACCATTGTGGTTTCAGAGAGAGGCAAATGACTTAAACTGATCTATCTAATCTGTTTCAGTCAGGATTTGAGATGGCAATGCTGGGATGCAAATTCTTGCTCAGCTCCTGAGTAGGATGTTGGGGTCATTCTACTAGTAGCTTCATGTGATCAAAAGAGTAGATGCTATCTGAAAATGGAGCCAACCCAAATGAAGGAAAAAAATAGATATAGATCCTGATTTTAAATGCTATTTACACCCTGAATCAAGCCTCATCTGAAAAACATCAGATTAGGCCTGAGGTGTTTAATTATGTGAGCTAATTAATTTCATATTTTGCTTAATTTGGTTGATTGTTCACTTATTTGCAGCTAAACATGTTCTTATACAAAAATTAATAAAAGAGTTCATTAATGTGGCCAGTTAACATATAGCTTTGGAGGAAACAACAGCCAATTTGTAAGAGCACTGAGAAAACAAATCCTATTAACACTCATAAAAAATCTGTTAATAAGGAAGGAGCAAACATATGAAATATATTAAAGTGCATATTTAAAGGCCTGGATTCAGCTTTTAATAAAATTATTATTTAGTGAGATTTTGGAAGATCTGAGTCATAAATTAACATGGATGAGAGTATTTGTTTTAGAGAATGATTCTACAACTCTTTTCTCCAGTTTTATACATTATTGGTTTTTCTCTTTCACGGGGATAATTTCATTCTCTATGTTTTCCTTGCAAATGATCCACTTTATGGAGGTTTTCAAATTCATGAGCACAATGTCTCACTTAGTCTTCTGTCATAATTACTGTGCTGTGATGTCTTCTATAACTGCAGGAATAGCTCTTACTTGTTCCTGATATTTGTACTTTTGTTTCTCCATCTTTCCTGATTAACCATACTAAATGTTTATAGAGTAGTTCTGACCCCCATTACCGTTTTTAACTCAGAAGAAGTAGAGACTGACTGAGTTGCAGAATATAAGTTGTTTATAAATAAGGTGATGTTCATTTGCTTGCAGCATAGGAGTCTGGCATTAGCTTTCGCCAAGCCCAAATCAGAAAAGAAAAAGAAAAAGAAAAAAGAAAAAAAACACAACTTTATGCAACCATTCTTATTAATGCAAACACCAGTCTATCATTATATTACTTGTCAATTCTACTCTCCTTACTTAAAAAATCAAATTCCCTGCTCTTTGCAAGTATTTTCTGGTAGCATATGATCTACAGCATGACCCCAGTATATTTATTCCTCCCAGAAATTTTAGCAGCCTCAATAATATTTATTTTTTATATATTAGAGAAAGAGAGAGCAGGAGCGGGAAAGAGGGACAAAGGGAGAGAGAGAGAATCTAAAGCAGGCTCCAGCCTCACACAGAACCTAACACTGGGCTTGATCCCATGACCCTGTTATGATGACCTGAGTCAAAATCAAGAGTGGGATGCTCAACTGAGTCACCCAGGCATCTCTGCAACCTCAATAATATTTAAAGTTCACTCACAATATCTCAATGTTCAGCATGAATGAACCAAAAACGTAAGAAATACCAGCTTTATATTCCCAACAGAGAATATATACTCCACCCAAGTGCCTACCATGAGATTCACAGAAAGAAAGGAAGAAAGGAAAACAGAGGGAAGAAAAAGGGAAAGGAAGGAGGAGACCAGCAGACAGGAAAGCAGAAAGTCTTTTAAAGCAATTCACCTGAATTAAAGATTAATCCCCTGCCCTTCACTTCCTGAAGACATGTGAGTTGTGTCAGGAGAAGGAAATTACTATTTCAATTGAGTTTGCTTCAGTTATTTTGACAATTAGGTCCCCTTTATTTTAATAAGTGTCTCACATTAGGCCTCATTAGCATTTGGGTATTCACTTCAGTGATACTCATAATATTCAAATAACCCCACAGCACAGACAGCAGTCAGAGCAGATGCTGGGTATAAACAATTGGTAGACAGTGCTGGTTCACACTGGCTGAAAAATCAGCTTGGGTGTTCATCAAAACATGAGGAGGACAACCTCATGCCCATTAAACTCTTCAATGTATTTATAAATTATCTTGCTTTTATATTTTATAAATGAGTATTTTTGTGCATATTTACCTATATTAATTTTTCTGTTTTCCTTTGCTCATTTGTAAACCTTTGCCAGTTTGGATAGATTTGATGTTTTCTTTTATAGTTTGTTTTGTTGTACAGCTTTTGATGTGTAATAATAAAGCAATTATAGTTTTTTCTTCAGAATACAACTTAAATGCCATGTTTGAAGTATGTTATTATAATTTCTCTTCTCTTAATTGGCCATGAAATGTAATGTTGTCATCCTCTCTGACCCCAGTTTTAATTTAAGTGATTAGTATTTTTTTTTAATTTACAAATATATGTAGTTTTTTTTAGTTGGACCAATATTATTAATTTCTTCTTTTATGGCATCAGGATCAAAGAAAACATTCTGCACATTTTTACTTTGAGATTTAAATTTTTATCTTATAATACAATAAATTCTTGGAATACTTCATGGTTCGTGGCATTTGAATAGTGCATTGTTCCACTGATAAGGAAATATAGCATACATTGCAAGTTGCCCCAAAATATCCTTTCTCCCTTTTTTTTTATTGACATAAAAAATGTTTGCAGTGGTAAGTGTCCAACTCAGAATATGCCACTTCATAGACTCTGCAGCTTGGAGCAGTCATGTGAAACATTTCTGGAGAATAAACAAAAGTGGGTCTGAATTTGAGTTTTAATGATAATAATAACCACTCTTCATGAGATGTGAATAGCCAGCAATAAGACTTCTTGAATGTAAGATGAGGAATTCTTTATTTCTTTAAGCCACTGTTTCTTTAGAAAAATAGCTTGATTCTTTGTATCAGGAGTTGGCAAACCTTTTCCATAAAGAACTGGAGATTAAATATTTTTAGTTTTGTGGGCCATATGCTCTCTGCTGCAACTACTCACTTCTGTAAATAGATGACCTTAGGTATATTTCACTGAAACTTTATTTACAAAACTAATGATGCTTCATAAATTAATCATTGTGATGGTTCTCTTTCTCTCTCTTATTTTCAATTTTATCTGTTAAATGCCAAGGTAGATGAAGTAGATTGTCCCAATATTTCTGTTTCTCTCAATTTTTTCCTATTTCTGTTTCTATTTTTTATTTGTTATAGCAGTCTATAGTTTATTCTTTCTACTTTTTTATTTGAATATAACTTTTATTTTTATTTTAATTTGAGCATAGTTGACATACAGTGTTTCATTAGTTTTAGGTTTACAACATAGTGATTCAACTTCTCTATACATTGTGCTGTGCTCCCCACAACTATAGCTGTCACCTATAATCATACAAAAATTTTATAATATCATTGACTATATTCCCTATGCTGTGCCTTTTATTCCTGTGACGTATTCATTCCAGAACCAGAAACCTGTAACTCCTACTCCCATTCATTCATTTTGCCCAACCCCCACTCTTCTTCCCTCTGGCAACCATCAGTTTGTTCTCTGCTTTTTGTTTATTTATTCATTTGTGTTGTTTTTTTAGATTCCACATATGAGTGAAATTATATGGTATTTATCTTTCTCAGTCTGACTTATTTCATGTAGCATAATACCCTCTGGGTTCATCCATGTTGTCTCAAATGGTAAGATCTTGTCTTTTTCATGGTTGTGTACTATTCTATTACTTATCCATTTGTCTTCCTTATCCATTCATCTATTTTGAATTTTTTTTTTAATTTTTGAGAGAGGGAGACAGAGCACGAGCAGGGGAGGGGCAGAGAGAGGGAGAGAGGGAAAGACACGGAATCCAAAGCAGGCTCCAGATCAGAGAGGTCCTATGACATTTTTTAATCAAATTGTAATTTTGGTGTTGAGTTGTATAATTCTTTATATATTTCGAATGTTAGCCCCTTATTGGATGTATTACTGCAAATATCTTCTCCAATTCAGTGGGTTGTTTTTGTGTTTTGTTTTATTTTGTTGATGGTTACCTTCACTGTACAAAAGCTTTTTATTTTGATGTTGTTCCAATAGTTTATTTTTTCTTTTGTTTCCCTTGCCTTGGGAGACATTCAAGAAAAATGTTGCTATGGCTGATGTCAGAGAAATTACTGACTATGCTTTCTTCTAGTATTTTTACAGTTTAAGGTCTTTAATCTATTTTGAGTTTATTTTTGTGTATGTTATTACAAAGTGGTCCAGTTTCATTCTTCTGCATGTCCCTACAAATTTTTGTATTATTTTTTCTAGTTCTGGGAAAAATGCTATTGGTATTTTGATAGGAATTACGTTGAATCTATAGATTGCATTCATTAATACAAACATTTTAACAATACTAATTCTTCTAATCCACAAACTTGGGATGTTTTTCCATTTGTTTGTTCCATCTTCAGTTTCTTTCATTAATGTCAAATAGCTTCATAATACAGGTTTTTCACCTTCTTGGTTAAGTTTATTCCTAGGTATTTTATATATTTATTTTTGGTACAATTGTAAATGAAACTTTTAATTTTTTGCTACTTTGTTATTAGCATATAGAAATGCTACTCATTTCTTGGTATTATTTTAATACATTATCATAATTTTGCACAAGTTACAGCTTAATAAAAATGTAATAAATAAATATATGGGGCACCTGGGTGACTCAGTCAAACTTCGACACTTGATTTCAGTTCAGGTCATAATCTCACAGTTCGTGAGATCAAGCCCCACATTGGATTCTGCTAACGGTGTGGAGCCTGCTTGGAATTCTCTCTCCCTCTCTCTCCACCTCTCCCCCACTTGCACTCTCTCTCTCTTTCTCAAAATAAATGATAAATAAATTTTTTGAAAATGTAATAAATAAATTTAATAAATGTAATAAAAGATAAATATAATTTTTATTGAGGTATAATTGACATACCACATTATATCAGTTTCAAGTGTACAGCACAATGATTCCATATTTGTGAATATTGTGAATGATCACCACAATAAGTCTAGTTAATATGTGTCACCATACATAGTTATAAATTTTTTTCTTGTGATGAGAACTTTTAAGATATATTCCCTTAGCGACTTTCAAATATGCAATGCATTAATATTAACTATGGTCACTGTGCTGTTTATTACATCTCCAAGACTCTTTTATTTTATAACTGGAAGTTTGTGCGATTTCACTTTTTTCCCTCATTTCACCCTACCCCCACATCCTTACTTCTGGGAACCACCAAATTGTTTTCTCTCAGTATCTATGAGCCTTTTTTGTCTTTTTTTCCAGATTCTACTTTAAGTGAGATCAGATTGCCTTTGTCTCTTTCTATCTGACTTATTTCAGTTAGTATAATGCCCTCAAGTTCCATCCATGTTGTTGTAATGGCAAGATTTCATTTTTTTTATGGCTGAGTAATATTTGATTTGTAAATTTTATCATTACAAAATAATGCAATCAACATCAAAAAAGTAAATTAAGAAAATCAGTTCCATTATCAATAGCTTCAAAAAGAATAAAATACTTAGGAATTAAATTAATCGAGTAGATTGAAGATTTGTACACTTACAACTATTAAACATTGACAAAAGAAATTAAAGATGTAAATAAATGGAACCCCATATCACCATTCCATTTATGAATTGGAAGTCTTCATGGATTGGGAGATTTGTATTGCAAAGACATCAATACTGTAAAAAGTGATCTACATATTAAATTCAATCTCTGAAATTCCTAAATATATTTTTTATAGAACTTGAACAATGCATTATAAAATTAATATATAATTTCAAGGGACTTCAAATAAACACAATAATCTTCAAAAAAAAAAACAAAACAAGTTTTCAGGTCTCATATTTCCTGATTCTAAAACTTATTACAATGCTACAGTAATCAAAACAGTGTGGCATTGGCATAAAGATAGATATATAGACCAATAGAAGAGAAAGAGAACCAGAAATAAACCCTGTATATATGGTTAAATGATTTTTTACAATGGTGCCAATCAACTTATAAAATATTTTCATCATACTTGATATTTCCCTCATGGTCTTTGCAGTAAGTCAACCCTCCCCCATGCTGCAGACAATTAGTGATCTGATTTCTAGTGCCATATTATCTTTTTGCCTGTTCTAGAACTTGACATAAATGTAATAACATAGTATAGACTCTTGTGAAGCTTCTTTTTTTCACTTACTTGGTAAGTGTAACAGAGGTTTACCAATTTTTATTGATAAGAAGTACTCCATTGTATAAATATACTATAATATGTTCATCTTGTCAACTATTGATGATTTAGGCCTCTAGATTTTACTGTTATGAATAATTTTCTAATTTTCTATTAATATTTGTGTATTAGTTCTTTAGGAACATATATTTCCATTTCACTGCATAAATACCTAAGAGTAACATTTATGATATGATACCTATATGTTTACTTCTATAAGAAATTTCCAAAATGGCCATAAAATTTATACTACCTACAATGTGTGAGAATTACCACATTCCACCTCCTCAGCAAATTAATATTTTAATTTTCAGAGTAAATATTCAATATTTTTTAATAGTAAATATTTAAATGTTTACTATTATGGGGGTGTAAAGTAGCATCTAATTTTTTCTATTCATCTACTTTTTGTTCCTTTTGCATTATTTAGGATAAATTGAGTGTTGGGTTTGTTTGCACATTTTTTTAACTTATCCCCACATTTTTTTAACTTATCCCCATTATTGGCATATAATTTACACTTTTTTAAAATTTGTGTTTGCCCTGGCATTTATAATATACTTTTTTAAGGGATCCCACTCTACCTTCAAATGACATTATTGCATTTTACCTATATTGTAAGAAACTTAAACCATATACTTTTATTTCTTCCCCTTCCATTTTGTGTTATTATTATCCTACTTTTCACTTCTACATATGTTATAAACCCCCCAAAATATTGTTATTATTTGAGGACACTATTAGTATTATCATTCACTTTTTTTTTTTAATTTTTTTTTTTCAACGTTTATTTATTTTTGGGACAGAGAGAGACAGAGCATGAACGGGGGAGGGGCAGAGAGAGAGGGAGACACAGCATCGGAAACAGGCTCCAGGCTCTGAGCCATCAGCCCAGAGCCCGACGCGGGGCTCAAACTCACGGACCGTGAGATCGTGACCTGGCTGAAGTCGGACGCTTAACCGACTGCGCCACCCAGGCGCCCCTATCATTCACTTTTAAAAAGCTTTATTTAGGGTATAATTAACCTACAATAAACTACATATATGTAAATTACATAATTTGATCAGTTTTGAGATCTGTAAGTTAAGAAAATTTATTTTACCTTTGTATTCATTTTTATAAATTCTGTTGATCTTTATTTTTCTTATAAATTGAGAATTCTATCTGATGTCTTACTCTTTCTTCTGGAAACATTTCCTATAATAACTTTTGTAGTGCATATCTGTTGACAATAAATTCTTTCACCACCTTGTAAGGAAAAGTCTTTTAATAATTATTTTCTAATTTTTTTAATGTTTATTTATTTTTGAGACAGAGAGAGAAGGAGTGTGAGTGGGGGGAGGGCAGAGAGAGAGGGAGACACAGAATATGAAGCAGGCTTCAGGCTCCCAGCTGTCAGCACAGAACCTGACATGGGGCTTGAACCCACAAGTTGTGAGATCATGACCCGGGCTGAAGTTCTATACTTAACCAACTGAGCCACCCAGGCGCCCCATTAATTATTTTTGAAGATGTAATGTCAATAGGAATAGAATTCTGTGTCAATTTGTTTTTAACTTTAAAAATGTCACTTCATTATCTTCTGGCTTGCATTGTTTCTAACAACTAATTTGGTGTAACTATTATATTTGTTATGCTAAATGTTTTGCATTTTTAAAATTCTCCCTCCCTACCCTTACCCCCAGCTGCCTTCAGGAATGACTCTTTTGGTTTTCATCAGTTTGATCATGATGTGTGTGGGGTGTGTGTGTGTGTGTGTGTGTGTGTGTGTGTGTGTTGCTTTTTGTATTTTTCCTGTTTGGGATTTTCTGAACTTCTGGATCTGTGGTTTGTTGTATTTCATTATTTTTGGAAAATTTTAAACCATTGTTTTCCTAAACATTTCTTTTGCTCATTCTCTTTCCCTTTTTCTTTCTGTAAATGCAATTTCATGTGTATGCTTACTCATTGTTATACACACTTGAGAGCTTTGCTCTGTTTCCCCAAACACACATAAACTTTTTTTTCCATCTTTGTATTTCATGAATTTTAATTCATTTCTCTTCGATTTCATAGATTCTTTCCTTGCCTATATCCAAATTGTTGATTAGCCCATCAAAGGAATCTCTTGTCTCTGATATTATGTTTTTTATTTCTAGCATTTCATTTAACTTTTTCTATACTTAAAATCTTTCTGCTCAAATGATCTATCTCTTTATGTATGTTGTCTACCAATAACGTAGTGAACACAGTTATTTTCAAGTCCTTGTGTTGTAGATCAGACGTCTGGATCATCTCTGAGTCTGTTGATTGCTTTTTTCTTAATGTGTTGGGTTTTTTCTTTGCTCTTTTGTGCCTCAGAATTTTTCTTTAATTGAATATCAAAAACTTTGTGAAAAACAGTAGATACTAAGATAAATATCACACTCAGACATGAACATGAATCTTCTCTCAAGCCTTATTATGTGGAATTCAATCAAACTAGTCAAGACTTGAGCTGAGTTTGGGTTTTGTTATCATAATCTTCTGGTGACTACAGGACATTTTTCAGTGGTGACTTCATGTTACCTGGTACCTGGAATAGGGTATGGGGTGCCTAAGGGTTTTTTCCCAAAACTCTCTCAGCAGTCCTTGTACACCTGTAGCACAGAGATGGTCTTCCCTTATGCCCTTATACAATGCAGAAAGAAGCCTCTGTTTTCTTGGTTCAGCTTCAGTATTGTAGGCCCTGTATCATTGGCCTTGAGAATGGGCTTTTTTTCAGAATTCTTGTCCCTTTTACTTGTGAGAGCCACACTCTGACTTGTATTCTTGGTGACTCTGGGGAAGGAAAGTATTGTTTACCCCTCCTTCTGTGACACACATAGTGCAGTATTTTTATTAATGCAATGTTGTTAGTCACAGCAAGTTTCCTGCCCATCCATCCACATGTAGAAGGTTGTTGCTTTTATCTGTCCTCCAGGAGCAGTAGATCTTTGCTTGTGTTCTGGAGGTGGAAGGTTTCCCTATTCCTTCTCTAGAGGAAAAAAAATTGCTTCTATCTTTTCCCACAAGCAGTAGATTTTTGACTGGGTCTGTGCTGAGGTGGGACTATTTCCATTTGTCCCATATAAGAGATTGTATTTTAAGAACTGGAATTCAGATGTTAAAAGGAAAAGTATTTGCCTTCCAGGATTGCATTCTAGTTGCAGAGATAAATGAATTATTATTATATTATATTGTATTATATTATATTATATTATATTATATTATATTATATTATATGTTTTTATATCATATCACTGATTAAGGAAGTGAAATTTTTAAGAAGAAAAATTAAGCAGGATGAGGGCATAGAGAATGATGGGGGTGAGGGCTTATCTTTTAGATGATGTGGTTAGGCAAACTTTATCAGAAACGGTAACTTTTGAACAAAGACTTAGATTAAAACCAATGTAAAAGTTAGACTTAGTCAAGATTGTTAGAGAATGTTTTGTTTTTCTAAGAAAAATGGCTTATTCATATAATTCTAGAATATGGACAAAATACCAGGAAGCTCAAAAAAAAAGCCATACTTCTAGGTCAGTTTAAATGTTCTCTATGACTTCACCACCTGAATCCTCTGAGCATTATTATCTCTTTTTTTCTGTTCTATCTAGCAAGATAAAAATGTCTCTAAACAATTTAAAAGCAATTTCATATCATTAAGATACAAAGATGGCCCAAATATATCTGATTTTAAATTTGCTAAGCTACTACATGATCTCTTAGAAGAACATTTTTAAAAAATATTTTTAATTTTTATTTATTTTTGAGAGAGACAGAGACAGAATGCGAGTGGGTTGGGGCAGAGAAAGAGGGAGGCACAGAATCTGAAGCAGGCTCCAGGCCCTGAGCTGTCAGGACAGAGCCTCGACATGGGCTCGAACTCACAAGCTGTGAGATCATGACCTGAGCTGAAGTCGGACACTCAACTGACTGAGCCACCCAGGCACCCCAGAAGAACATTCTAAATCAACTCTGACTCTCACTGTAGTGTTGAAATGCAAATTCTATACTTAAATATTAACAAAAAGCCAATATTGAGTTCATGCAGAATAAGCTATAATATGATTCTTTTGCAGAGTAGAAGCCAAAGAAAAGTCAATACGAGATGCAGTCACGGTATACACATGAGATGAACAATTATGCACACATAAAAATAGGGATATAAAATAATATTTATTGATGTGATGAAGGAAACATAAGAAAATTAGCTTTGGAAATTGAGTAGTAATAGATGTCTACAGTTTTAAAATATATAAACTGCTCTGCTTAGCCAACTTTGGGCAGACTAATGAGACCTCATCACAAAATTCTATGAGTATGCTTATTTATTATTAAATTTTGTTATAATACTCAATAGCTAAGTATAGTAACAAATAAATAAGTATAGTAACAAATATAAACAACCATA
Source organism: Prionailurus bengalensis (assembly GCF_016509475.1). Classification (NCBI taxonomy): domain Eukaryota; kingdom Metazoa; phylum Chordata; class Mammalia; order Carnivora; family Felidae; genus Prionailurus; species Prionailurus bengalensis. Next base: position 108,271,832 of record NC_057349.1, read on the forward strand.
AATAAAACATTTGCCTTCTGATTCTAAATCTATAAACATAATTTTTATTATTTTTTTAAGTTTATTTATTTTGAGAGAGAAAGAGAAAGAGCACATGCCATAAGCAGGGGAGGGGCAAAGAGAGAGGTAGAGAGAGAGAATCCAAAACAGGCTCCCCACTGTCAGCGCAGAGCCTGACACAGGGCTCGAACCCTTGAACCACAAGATCATGACCTGAACTGATCTTCCCACTAGTGAGGGAAGAATTCTCACACTAAGGTCATGAGGATGGGAGAACACATGGTGCCCAACACTGGCCAGGTGAGATCAGTGGCAGTTTATTAGTCTCATATAGTCACAACCTTGGGGAGGAGGACTGCATGCAGGGCTACATAGGGGACACACTTGGGAACAGGTAACAAGGAGAGGCTGTGGGAGGCTGACTTCATAGCATCAGGAGGCCAGAGAGTTTCCTGGTTCCTACAGAAGTAAGTATGTGATTTGGTTGTTCGCATAATTCTACATGCTGGTAGGACATTGAAACCTGCTACTAACTGGTAACCAAGAATTGCAACTAGTCCATATGATAGCGGAGCTGTTGGGGAAGGAAATCTTACCCACAAGGTCAGAGGGGGAAATAACTTGTGGTTAGGCTTTTTGAGGTCCTCCTGATTTTATCAGATGTCAAGGCAGCACATAATATTAATTGTAATCTTTCTACCACACAACCTCAGCACTATTGACATTTTGGGTTAGATAAAGCTTTGTGGTGGTACTTCCTTGTGTATTATAGGATGTTTTGCTGCAACTCTGGCTACCACTGATGCTGGTAGCTACCTATTCCACCACATTCCCCTAATTCTGACAGTCAAAAATGTCATCACCAAACATTGCCAAATGTCTGTTAAGTAGCAAAAGCAAGCACAGTTGAGAACAACTGTTATAGAAGAGCAGAATTGCATGCCCTCACCCCCAAATTCCAATGCGCCCTCTACAGGAGACCTGGAATTCCCATTAAAAATCATTATCTAATGAACCTCAGTTACCTATGAGAACATGAGGTATTCATTCTGGTTGTTGAAGAAATTATAATTATTTGTATGATTTGTTCTCATCCCATGCTCTCAGGCTCCATCATTTATGTGTTTTTATTTTATGAGTGAATCTGTTGATTTAATAAATTCGTTTAGTGCACTTATATGGGGCCTAATAATAGCTTTTTTGTATACAATGGTAAATAGAAATGGTCTTGACCTCCATGCAGCTCAGAGTTTCATAAAACTATGAAGTACAAAGGAAGTCACAGCAAATTGGTCTCAACACTGTGAAACACAGAGGAGGGTCATCTACCAACTAGTGGGTTTAGGAATTTTCCAGTAATTGAAAAAAAAGTAATTTTCCAGTAATAAACAACAACATTGAAACATGAAGGATGTTAGAGTTTATAAACTAAGGAGACAAAAGTCTGTTTTAAGTAAGAGAGATTCAGAGGTTAGAAATTACATTGCACATTCAAAGGAGTGAAAATGGAATGCATTTCACTTTACAATGTGAGCCTTGACAAGAGATGATTCAGGGTAGATAAGCAGGGGCCAAATCATGAAGGGATTTGCAGACCATATGCAGCTATTGTACTTTATTCTAAAAGAAAGTGAGATGATTTTGAAAAGCAACAAAGTAAATTTATGACTTATTATTCTATTTCTTGATTTTAGGAGGGGTAGTAGATTGAGGAGGAAAAACTTGGGGACAGAAAGGCTTGTGAAAAAGATATCTATTTATTGTTTTGTTTTGTATTTCAGCAACATAGGTGAGCTATATCTATGTTGGTGCCAATGGGGATAAAGAACGATGGATGGATTTGTAAGGTTAGCACTAAGAACTGACATGGTTTGGTGATGCATAGAATGAAGGAAGGGGCAGAATTTAGATATTTTTTAAGTGATATAAAAGTTTCTGCATGACCAACTGTGTAGAAAGTTAGGCAACTTTTCTTGAGATTGGCAATTGAGAATGAGAAGCAGGTGTTAGGGGCAAAATAAGAAATTCAATATTGGAGAATATGACAACTCAAGTGGAAATATCAAGTTAACAATTTAACTCTGGGTCTAAGGAGAAAGTACTGGTAAGGAGCCATAGATTTGAGTGTAATTTGTTTATAGGTTATTTATTAAAGCTGTGATGGAAAATGTGGAAAGATAATCCAAGAGGAGTGAAAAATCTAGGGACCGAAAACAGACTCTGAGGAATAATGCCAACTATGACTTAGGCAGAAAAAAAATAGGAGGATACAAAGTACTTTGTAAAAAAAAAAAAAGTGGCAATATGGGAAGGAGAAAATCCTAAAGATTTTATCATTATAGGAGGTTAAGGAGGCCATAGTGAACAATATTAAAAGCTGTTGAAAAATAAAGTGTAATAAAAGATGAACATGTCTTCTTGATTTAGTATCCAAAATAAATTAATAAATCTGTGAAAAATAGTTTCAATGCTTTTGTGAGGGAAAAAACTATCAAGCAATGTGTGAGGATTAAATAAGTGAGGAAAAGAAAATTTGAAGGAAATTTTAAAAAACTGGGGGCTAGAAAGAGGATATGAATGATATGGCAGTAATTGGAAGGAGATAGGCACTCAAGAGAGTATGTTGAAGAAATTGATATGGATTCAATTTGTTGCCATAAAATTGAAGAAAATGAGATTTGAGAAACCTATAAACATTATGAGACAGCTTTGAAGTGGACTTTGGAGGCTTTGGTTTTCTTCATCGTGGTAAAATTTTGCTATTGTATCACTTTCAACAGTAGTCTGAATGAAGGTGTGGAGAAGAGTTGGTTTAACCCAGTGACACATTTTCAAAATGGATAGAATTAAAGAAAATGGTGAAATAGAAGAATGTCAAGATTTTGCCTGATGTGTTGGCCTGGGTAGCTTAGATAATTGGAGTTTAAAATGAGGATCAGAAGAGTCTGATATATGGAGGAGAATTAAAAATTTCCCTGTTGTTGGAGATAATAAGTAGAGTGAGAATGAGAAGAAAAACAGGAGTCTTTCAGGAAAGAAAATGAGTTTGAATTTAAAATTTAAGAAGTCAAGCTGTTCAGGGAGACGATGAAGTAGAGTGTGTCACAATTGGAGTAACTAGTTGAGGTCATAATGCACTTCCATGTCTCAAGTGCTGTCAAACTAAGATGGCTGATGAATGATTCTCACTTATATTTTCCCTGACTTATCATTAACATTCTTACTGACCCTACCTCCTCTGAAGAATTTAATCTTAAACTGCCATTTATTTCTCTTCACATCTTAATGAAAAAAAATGGAGTAAACTTATCACCTGTCTTCCTTCATCACACACTTTACCTGACAGGGCATTAATGACTTCTTATCTCCAATTTCTGTCTTCTTCATTGATGCCTCCACAACATTTGAAGGGATTGATTTCACCCAGTTAGGTATTATCTTGTCAAATTTACTTCACATACACTCTCAATTCTCCTCCATTTCTGATGACCATTTTCCAGCTCTCCTCACTTAAGCTTTTTTTTTTTTAATTTTTTTTTAACGTTTATTTATTTTTGAGACAGAGAGAGACAGAGCATGAATGGGGGAGGGTCAGAGAGAGAGGGAGGGAGACACAGAATCTGAAGCAGGCTCCAGGCTCTGTGCTATCAGCACAGAGCCCGGCGCAGGGCTGGAACTCACGGACCGCGAGATCATGACCTGAGCCGAAGTAGGCCACTCAACCGACTGAGCCACCCAGGTGTCCCTCACTTAAGCTTTTTTAAGACCTGTCTTAACACATAAGGATTACTGATCCATGGATTTGTCTGTTTCATTAGCTTACAAACCTACAACAAATATATTTTCATGAAGATTACTGCCAAATCCAGTTTTTTGGGTTTTTTTTAAGAATGATTAGGCATAGTTTTGAAAAGTTTCATCTTATAGAGAGATTTGTTGATGACAAAATAGAAGCAAATAGCTGATGTTCTTTTTCAGGTGCAAACATAATTGTTTGTTAATTTCTGAACATTTACAAGTATATAATCTCCTGGATCCTCATACAAAATGACTGAAGACAAACTTTTATTTATTCTTAAATCAAACCTCACTTTCAATATTTAGTAAATACTTTCACAATTGTTTCAATCATCTCAACTCTAAGACCTCTGCTTTGGTCGTAACCCTAACCCTCAGGCTGCTTTTTGTGCAGTAACAAATTTGGGGCCTTTTAGCCTTCAGGATCTTCTGTAAATCACCTATTATTATTAACCCCAAATCTTTTCACTTTTGTTATTTTGTCAACATGGAATAACTTACTCATTCGTCTCTGCGTGTTGAAATTCTGTCCTTTTTTTTAGGGTCTGGTTGAGATATCATCTCTATAATTTTCCCTAATCATCACAGGGAATAACCATGAAGCACATATATCTTGTTCTGTTGATTTTTTTTTTAAGTATTAAAGTTTAGACCTTCATTCTTCAGCTCCTAGACTGGTTATGAAAGTCTCTCATCAAAAGGACTATATTTGCCAGTTAAGTATTGAATGAATACTTTATACAGTTATGATCATTTAATAAATACATTTTCTTGATTTGTATTTTAAAAAAAGTTCTCTGATTTTTTTATTTTAACGTGTTTTTTTACATTTATATTTTATGCTTGGAGTGTTTTTTTACATTTACATTTTATGATGGAGTGTTTGTAAATTATTAAATGTACTTTTTGAAAATGAAAGCAGTATCTTATTAAGAGTCCTGCTTAAGACCTAGTAAAATCAGTAGCTTTTTACTCTGAGGTGAGTTGTATTGTTGTTGTCTAGTTAAAATTGTGTTTTAGAATAAAGAGTTGACATCTACACTTGCCAAATTACCCATGTGCACACATAAACACAAACAGAGCATATTTACATGTATATAGAGAATGTACTCAGTGATACCACATATTTGCAAATAGTCTTCAAAATGCGATTTGTATATCTGTGTTGATGTGTTAAATGCACTAATTCCTCACCCCTCCTCTCAATTAACCTTGGCTGAGTAACCAAGAATTACAATGTAGAAAGGAAGAATGTGGAACTATTCATTGCTCAACAGAAAGTGTTGAAAGATTTAATATAAGAAAAGAGATGAGGTATAGCCTACTACCCAATTTCTAGGTTTACTGTTTACTGTTTTAACAATTCTAGAAATAAGAAATAGGTTTATTTTTTATAACTATCTGTGCCTATGTGAAAGTCTCAAAGAAAATGAGGAATTTAATAGAAAATAAAGTAGCAAGAGCTTAGACATATCTGGATATTTCTTCTCCAGTTCTAGGGTCTTTGCTATATATAGATTCTGGTCAACTACAAAATATTTATCTATATTATATTTTTGGCATTTTATGTTAAGAAATATAATAAAGAATGTTCTCATTTATATACATTTCTTTATGTATAAGTTTACTTTTCCTGTTCTACTCACTGTAGTAGCAATAACATTTTTTCTTCTTAATATAAAGACTACTGAGGACTAGATTAAAAACCTGTATTTAGATAGTTTGTTATGCATTTCATTTCCTGTATGTCAAAGGAAATGAATGCTTAAATAAATGACTTTTTAACATGGTTGCTTAAGTGTTTGTTCCTTTTTCCTGCTGTGGTGACAAGGGTCTTATTAAATTTTGTTTTAAAGTGGATTCTTTAAGTGGCTTCTCTTCCTATGAACTGTAAAACTGTCAATTTTAAGGAGCATTTTAAGGTAGACACAGTTAAAGGAAAACATTTGCATTGCTCTTGGAGATAAGGATGTAAGTGATTTTAAATTGGCAAGAAACCACTTTTCAGGCCTTTTCTTTTTAAAAATGTGTTGTAAACAGCTTCAGGAAATTTTAACCAGTTTAAATTTAACTATTTAATTACAATAATGTAGGAAAATTAAAAAATAACTTGTTTAATATCTTCATGCCATATCATTTCTGATAATTTTTAATTTTGTTGGATAGGAATAATGTATTTCTTCCTTAATTTTAATGAGAACTCTGACAATACTAATTAAAACATAGTATAATTTTATATAGAAAATATGTTTGATTTTAATGAATAAAAGTAATTTAGCAGAAAAAGTTTTAGGGAAAATGACAACCTCTTTGAATTAGATATCGTTCATAGCAGTGGAATAAGACATAAGTAATGAAATTATAACTTCTAAAATCAAATCTTAGAATATAAAATGGACATGCACCTCTTCATCAGTCTTGTAAGACAGTAACAAAACTTATCAAAGACGTAAGTATAACTCCAAGAGCTTAGAGTGAAAAAAAAATCTGTTTAGACTCTTGTACCTAGCAATCCAAGGCAAATATTGAAATGACCAGTCATCTAATAAAGATTCAGTGAGTCATCAAAATAATTGCAAAGCAGTTTGACAAAGATGGCAGTTGAGGGGGTCTGGATGGCTCAGTCAGTTAAACGTTGACTCTTGGTTTCGGTTCAGGTTCGATCTCACAGTTCATGGGTTTGAGCCCCGTGCTGGGCTCCCCACTGGCAGTGCAGAGCCTGCTTGGGATTCTCTTTCTCTCTTCTTCTCTCTCTGCCCCTCCCCTGCTTGCTCACTCTCTCTCTCTCTCAAAATAAATAAATAAACAAAAATATATGGCAGTTTGAAGTCAAATATACTCTACTATCCTTGAGACTTTCTAATATCCACAAAATACAGAACATAAAAGAAAGAAGTCTGTATTAATAAAGCAAAGAAAATCAGAATTCCAAACCATAAACTATGAAGAAGTATAATCCAGTCCTATGAGTTTGGGCATCTAGGAATAAGATGTTGACAACATACATGTAACTCAAGAGAATTAAAGTGGGTGTACATTTTTCTATGAATAGTTCAGTAGCTGTTACATTTTGAAGGATCTATCTACCAATTTTGATCCCAGTGAACATCTATTGGCTAAGATATGCCATGAAAGTGTGTGTGGTGGGGGAGGTATGTCTATAGAGATCCAGTTATGCATTAGAATTTAACATAGGGGGTGGACTTGAAGATAAAATCCCATCAACATTACAGTTTTACTTGTCACAGCCTCACGTTTATATGACAGAAATTGTGGTGAGGCAGGACTGGCAGTGATTGGAAGGTCGTCACAACTGAATCTCTTTAATAATCATTATAACTTGCTAATTCCTGGAAACTAAGAAGAGACTCCTTTAAGGGCAAAAATCATCTCGGGAAGATATGTTTGAGAAATTAATGTCAAAAATATAAAATTAAAATTAAAGTTCTTTAGTGTTCTATTTTCATCATGTCCTCTATTGAGTTGACATTTTTAAAAGAACATGAATCATAAGAAAACCATCATAGAACTGAAGCCTACAAATTTAAGAAAAATGGAAAGAAATGTATGCAAATGTAAATAAGCAATAGCACAAGGGGAGTTGCCAAAAGAATCTGCTGAGGTTAGACAAATCCTCCTCTATAATTTCAAAGAAAGAACAGACAAAATGAAACCCATAAAATAAGTTAAAGGAGAAATCTTAAGGAGAGATATAAAGGAGTAATGTGAGTTTAAAAAAGAGATTAATTAAGTAAAAGAAGAGAGTTAAATAAATAGAAAGAAAACACTTGAAATTGAAAGACATACTGAAAATAATAAAAAGTACACTCAAGAGAAAAGAAAATCAGGCAAGGATACTATGAGTAAGTTTGAAGTCACACAAGGAAATGGAAGGGCACCTGGGTGACTCAGTCGGTTAAGCGTCTGGCTTCGGCTCAGGTCATAATCTTGCTGTGCATGAGTTCAAGCCCCGTATCGGGCTCTGTGCTGACAACTCAGAACTTGAAGCCTGCTTCAGATTTTGGGTCTCCCTCTTTCTCTGCCCCTCCCCCCTTCGTGCTCTCTCAAAAATAAGTAAACATTAAAAAGGAAATGGAAAAATTATTTAAAAGTATTAAAATGATTTGAAAGATATTAAAGGAAGACCCCGGATATCCAACATAAACATAATTGGGAAGATTAAGAAGAGAAAAACATAACTACAGACACATAAAATAAAAAATAGAATGAAGACTAAACATAGAAATTTCAATGTAAGTATTTTAAAGGCATATACTCAAGAAAAATAATAAGTGATAAATCACAGGAATTTACTCCTGAAGCCAAGACTACACTATATACACTGTATGTTAGCTAATTTGACAATAAATTATTTAAAAAGAAAAAAGAAAAGAAAACTCCCATCATTCAGGAATTCATTTCAAAATTATTGAGATTTAATGGGAAAAATAGTCCTGTGGACCCTTAGAGAAGGAAATAAAATCGTCACTACAGGAAAAATGTCATTTTTGTCTTTAATTTCATCATACCAGTATTTATTTTTTTTTTCAAATTAAGTGAGGCAGCCCAAGTTCATTTTTAAAAAAATTTTTTTTAACGTTTATTTATTTTTGAGACAGAGAGAGACAGAGCATGAACAGGGGAGGGGCAGAGAGAGAGAGGGAGACACAGAATCAGAAGCAGGCTCCAGGGTCTGAGCCATCAGCCCAGAGCCCCACGCGGGGCTCGAACCCACAGACTGTGAGATCATGACCTGAGCTGAAGTCGGACGCTTAACCGACTGAGCCACCCAGGTGTCCTGTCATCATACCAGTATTTAAGCCTAGAAAGTGACAGGAAACTCTATAGCACATTTTTTTGTGAATTTATATATGACCTAAATTTTTTATACTTCATTTTTCAAATAAGACATTTTTAAGCATGCAAAAACTTTTAGCATCTATTAGTTCATTCTGAAAAGAAAATTTTAATGATCAGTTGTAGAAATTCAAGGAAATGATCAAAATGAATTATAGGACTGAAAAGATGGTTTGTTATTTAGGAATCCATAATTCAACATATCTAAGAAAAAATCACTAACATAAGTGATAAAAATACTTTTTATCAATTGGATAAATTTCCACACCTGTTATCTTTTGACAACAAACAAAACTATAAAATAGTAATATGTACATGCTTCCATATCATTCTAAGTCATCTAGCTCAATCACAGTATGCCATCATGCAAAAAGAATAATTTATAGAAACATTAAAAATTTTTAAAGATAGTTATGGCTATTAATTCCACTATCTTAAACATTGATTTGAGGTCTTAGTGGAAAAAAATAAGGAAATGAATTAGAGATATAAATTGAAAAACACACTGGATATTACCACTTTGTTCATTTGATTGGACCATATATAGCTGGAACACCACATGAGATCTGGTAGAAAATAGTACAAACAATAAGTCAAAATAATAATATAATAAATAATCCAGCATTTTTATATGTTCAAACAAAAATTGTTGAAAATTTCCCCAAAATATTTCCCCAAAATAATCTATAAATTTAAAGCAATCCCAAGAAAGAAATGCCTACAGGATATAACATATTGTTTAGTTAGGGTGATATTAAGGTAAGTAATACACTAACAAATATGTTTAAGAAAATTTTGAAAGAGGGGTGCCTGGGTGGCTCAGTCGGTTGGGCTTCTGACTTCGGCTCAGGTCATGATCTCACAGTTGGTGAGTTCCAGCACTGCGTCAGGCTCTGTGCTGACAGCTCAGAGCCTGGAGCCTGCTTCAGATTCTGTGTCTCCAGCTCTCTCTGCTCCTCCCCTGCTCATGTTCCATCTCTCTCTGTCTCAAAAATAAATAAAAACATTAAAAAGAATTTAGAAAAGAAAGAAAATTCTGAAAGAAATGCAATGAGGAGAAACTGATCCTGTTATATATTAAATCAACTTTCAATTAATGTTCTAGTATTAGTTAATGAATAAACTGAATAAGCAATGGAATGCAAGAGAAAATGCTAATAAAGTTTCAATTGCAAATTGAAATGTTAAATATTATGTAAGTGGCAAAATATGAATATCTGAGTAAATTGTACTAGAACCTGGAAGTCATGTTATGAAAAAGTAAAGTTGGATCCATTCCTCACATCTTAAAAAACAAATAATTTTAAACTGAACTATAATTTATAAATAGTAAAACAAGATAATTTATCAATTCCTTTAGACATTATAAATATTTCCAACTCATCCAACAGAAATATAAAAATTATCTACACATACAGGGAGCACCTGAGTGGCTCAGTCGGTTAAGCGTCTGACTTCAGCTCAGGTCATGATCTCACAGCTCGTGAGTTCGAGCCCCACATCCGATTCTGTGCTGACAGCTTGGAGCCTGGAGACTGCTTCAGATTCTGTGTCTCCATCTCCCTCTCTGCCCCTCTCCGGCTCATGCTCTCTCTCTCTCAAAAATAAATAAACATTAAAAAAATAAAAAATAAATTATCTACACATACAAAATTACAAAGCAATGAAAAAAGTACAAAAAAATAAATGAGGAAAAGATAGTTCATAAAAAGGATATAAAAGGGGCTTTTAAACATATGAAAAGACGTTTAGTCTCTCTTACAAGAAAGGCAAGATGCAACTCTAGCGACATATAACTTTTCACCTATCAGAGACTAAAGTCTAATAATGATTCTTATTGTTAAATTTCTGAAGAAATAAGAGCTATCATACTCTACTTGTGGGTGTGTAAATTGGTACATACGTACAGAGAACAATTGGGAATATCCATCAACATTTTAAATTATAGATACCTTTTGACCAGCAATCCATTTCCAGGAACTTGTCATACAAATTTACTTACACATGTGGGAAATGATGTAAATATGAATAAATTGATAAAACAAGAAATTAAGTATGGGTTCAAGTTTACACAGCCAGTACATTACAAAGCCCGATTCACATCCAGTTTGTGTGGTAGTAGACCTTAGATTCTTAACCACTGCACCATCCTCTCTACCTAGAAAGACAGAGCACTGACCAAACCGACCGAAGGACTCAGGTTCAGTGATACAGAATGGCATATGTATCAAATTAGTAGCAAAGGAATTATTTAGCAAAATTAATTAGAAGATATATAGGTAACTAAAAAGACTCCATTCTTTCACAGTAACATAAATAGGTAAATGCACACTACTGGACACTTAAATGAACCTTAAAATAAGTACAGTATTGAATGCAACAGAAAAAAATGAAAACAGGAAAAAAGTTCTACCCAATATAAACTAAGACTTAAAAAAACATACTTATTCTTGATAGAAGTTTTTGACTATTATAAATATGTCATTTCCTCAAAGGTAACTTACAGCTTAAATGTAATACCAGTAGAGGTTTTAGTAAATATAATTATAAATTTTCTGTAAAAATGATGGGATGAGTAATATAATTTTGGTAAAAGATTAATTATAGCTAAATGCCTTCGCAGACATTAAAGCATATTATAAGCCAGTGTGAATGATAGAAGAGCAGGCAAGTTGATCAGTAGAAAAATATAGTCCAGACACAGAACCAGACCATGCTGGCGCCTCCGGGGCAAAAGCTCACAAGAAATGACTCTACACATCTCTTACTTCAGGAACATCACATTAGCAGTTAGAAATAGCCCATGCTGGCAGTAATTCACACCAGAAAAATTGACATTTATCACCACAGAATGGAACTAAAGATATGCAATGGTTACATGACAAAATTGGCATTATACATCAACTGAAGGAGAGGCTTTAAAGTGCTATTTACCTGACAGTGGCAATTATTTCAATTCTGAACTATATTTCAAGTGTATCAAAAAGTTAAGAAAAAAAGTGAATAAAATTTCTAAAACCTTGAAATAATATAGGCAACCCTTAATTTTTCAAGAAAAGGGGAAAGCAAACTTTTACAGATTAAATTACATAAAAAGTTTAAATATCTTGACAAAAATAAGTACAGGCAAACCTACAGGACAAATATGAATATAGAAAATATTTTCCAAAAGGTTAGCAAATATTTCTTCCTTGTAAATAGTTAATGCTATTTCAAAAGAAAATGTCTAGGATCTAATAAATAATTAAATAGTCATCATATGCATGTACTTCATAAATGTATGAAAAGGGATTCTCATGAATTATCAAAAATTTTAATGAAATATATAAGGTGCCACATTTCCCTATCATATTAACAAAGTTTAATATTTAATGTTTAAATTTTACTAATTGTAGGAAGTTTGTAGTAAGATAACAAAGTTCTTATAAGATTAAGAGGTATGATCTATGTAAAAAGAAATTTAATTATAGATATTAAGAGTCCTTAAATAGTTCATATGCTTTGATTCACCAAGTAAAATAAATATTTGGAAAGACATATAAATCTGAAAATGTTATTTATATTTATCATATTTTATATTATACATGTATTAACTTTATATTACTAAAAATTAGAAAATATGTTCAATTAAATCCTGGTATATTATGGATGAAACTATAGTGGCCACTAAAATGATATCTGAAGTTTTTAAAAATGGAAATATATATTTGTATGATATGTTAATAAAAAACAGAATAACAAATTTTCATGTAAAATATGTAACATTATATATAAATATATAAAAATATATTAACATTTTTATAACAAAATGTCTGAGAGAAAGTATTCTGGTAGCAGATTTACAAATAGTTGTTAATCTTGTTTTTATAATTTCTTGCATTAAAAAAAGTGTTCTCTAATGGGCATGCCCTTCTTCATTTTATTTTACCACAGTTCTGTCATTTCTTTTCCTTTCTGCTTTGCTGAATCTTATTTCAAAACTCCATTTTCTTGCCAACACTTGCAATACCTCAGCTTTTGAGATGGTCCCATCCAAATCCATAAAGTTGAATCTGACATCAATTCTATCTCTTTCTCATTTCTTGGACCTTCACTGATGCTTATTTACCATTTTACTGACACTGACTCCTATGTACCAGTTTTTGGTTCTTGTTATTTGGAGAGATATACATGACATAACAATTACTTTATTCCTTTCTGTAGTATGCTTGCCACATGCTAATCCAAATTAAACCTGAAGCCTTTGAAGTTCAGGAGAACTCACTAGTTTCTGACAGTAAGATTCATCTTTAGGTGGCTATGGCTTTTATGATTATTGAGTTGAAATCAGCCTCCCTATAAGCCCATTGGTAATGCCAATGTATAAAGTTACAGAGAATAAATGAATCATTTCTTCATAAGCTGTGGTATACCCCTCAACCTTTGCAACATGATTTTGTAGTTTCTCTTATTAAGACATCGTATTTAATGGAAGAAAGTGGAAACAGTAAGACTTATTTGGAATAAGAGATTTATCAAGAACATCAGGTCCAAGACAACTGTGGGAGGTTATCAAACAATATATGTATATCTTTTGCTTCTACACCTGGTGTCAGGCAGTTAGAAAAATGGATTTGTCCTGAGGGAGAGCCAGACAAACTTTGAAACTGTGAGAACTAACTGGAATCCACAAATGCAAACTGGAAGTAGTTGTCCTCCCTGCTTCCAGTGCCCAATGCCAGTGACATAGGCAACCTACAGGAGAAGCTGGATCCCTTCATTAGGGATCTAAGCATCAAGGATGTTTGTATATCAAACAGCTTTGAAGTTGGACACTCTCTCCTACCACGGAAAAGAATGTATTTGTTTGCAGATCAATACAATAAAGATACTGTTTTTCTCAGGCGCAGAGGCTGTAGCACCTCTAAAAGATTTGGCTGTCCTCAGTGTGAGAAACAATCCCACTGCCCCAATCAAAGGAGGGACAAGGAAAGTTGGAGCACAGAAGGCTTTAGTCAGAGGTTTTAATCAATGTTCTTGCAAGAGCGGGTGTCTGAGGGACAGGCACACTTGGGACAGTCACCCCAGGCAATTTATCTCAGCATGCAAGTCCTTCCCCTGGTTCCTCATTGGCTGAGTACTACAGAGGTTACAGCCTTACCCAGAAGTCACCTATGCCCATAGAAGGCAAAAAGTACATTCCTTGGGGGTGCTGCAGAGACTTCAATTCTTGGGCGCATACTCACTGCAAAGTCCCGGAAAATAAGCTCCTGGAATGGAGAGGGGAAGAAAAACCAGGAAGTGAGTGTCTGTTGGGACTCCATTGCGGGGTGGGAGGTGGGGGTGGGGTTCGTACATATTTCCAATGGTGTTAACTAGACAGCACTGCTTTTATTTGGTATTTCTGAAAATGAGTCATCTCACCTACTTCTCACACTAAGCTCAGTATTCCTCAGTTCTGATAAAAAGTATCAACCTGTGCAATTCTGTGTTGCCTTTGTGGGTTTCTGAGGGCAGGAGAACTAACACAAAAATGAAGTTCGTGCTGCCTGTTTTGCTGTGAATAATAAAGTCCTTTGATTCTGACCCAGGGGTTTTGTGTTTTCTACCAGCATCTATGAAACGATGGCAGGCTAACTGGTTAGATCATAAGTTGGGTACACTCTCAGACCCTTCACAGTTTTGACAAAAATTCATGGAAAGTGGAGGAACCGCAGGACTGGCTGTGCCTCACAATGTGGCTCAGTAAGGCAAACCAGCGGGTCTGTTTGTGACCACAGGCATAAGTTGCAATAGTACCTCCCTTACACTCATTTTCCAAACATTAGCATGGCGGCTGCTTCTCTTTTACTTCCAAATCTCATCAGATTTCTCTAGTGGCCATTCTTTGCCCAGAACAATGCAGAAATGCAATTCTAGAATACGTGGTTTTAGTTTAGTTCATCAGCAGAGTACAAGGCCACTACAGAACTGGAAGTTATTCCTCTCCCCTTCCAAACTGGGCTGTGTGGTGTAAAGCCTGAAACTGATGTGCAACATTAAGTGCTACAGTGACATCTTTACATCTCACAGGGACTCAAAGGCCTAACCATAAGTTTCTCTGCCTCCCACCCAGTGAGAAAGGCTATCCACCCAGATAGTTCCCCATCAGCCATCAGCTGCACTCCACCCAGTATTCAATCTAATGGGTTTCATCTCCCTGCCAGCCTGCAAAATAAAGCTTGCCTCCCATAACCCCTGCTTGTTCCCTCTGTCCTCAAGAGCAACAACGGTGTGGTCTCCTCTTCCCCTGCGATGTGAGTGTATATGACTAATAAACTGCTGTCAATCTCATTTGTCCAGTCAGGCGTCATGTGTTTGGCAATAACCTAGATCAGAAATCCCTTCCTCACCCACTAGATGAAGAGGAAGTGATCAAAACAGGGTGACCTTTAGACTTGCTTTGGCCAAGGGAGCTCAGAGGATGTGGCATCGTGCTGTTGAGAGCTTAGCCAAAAGAGGTCATTGATGGTTCCTCCTCTCTCTTGACACCTTTCCCAGAAGAGATGTGAACAAGCCCTGTCTAGCCAGCTGTGTAACAAGGAATACATACATGGTCCAGTTTCCCCGGCCACCACTGTTTTTCCAGACATGAATCAGTGAATACCAGAAAAATGGAGCACCTTCCTGACTTTGTTGTGGAGTATAGATTTAAGAGGGAACCCCAGCTGAGACCAGAACAATTGAAGAGCTGAGCCCAGCCTAAATTGTAGCTTCAAAATATCATTAAATAATAAATGTCATTGTTTTAAAGCATTAATTTTGGTGCTGGTTTGTTATACAGTGATACACAACTGATTTGTAATCTAAAATGTATTTTTTTTTAAATAAAACATTTAAGTTCCTTGCATCTCCAGTGTTATAGACTTATCATTCCAAGGTTAGGTGATATGTTATGGAAAAAGTATGGGATTTGGAAATAGAACTAGAATCTAGATCAGGAATTGTCACTTATGGACTGTGTACTATTTGTTCGATATATAATCTTTTAGAACTCCAATTTTATAAACATTAAAAGGTGTGAAATAATAAAATAATAATAATAATAAAGTTTTATATCATTGATTTTAGGGAGACCATGAAATATTTATTGCCCACATCCTCCTACTGCAGACACTCACAACAGAAGATTTGGTTTTGTTTTTAATATTAATTCACTGTCATGCTCACTGGCCTGTGGATTGCAGAATGTATCTTCCCTGTTTCAAAAAGAAGAGGGTCGTTTTCCCATATTCAGTCTTTGTACTGCTTCATGATTTCTCAGAAAGTAGTAACATGCCATAGTTATTGAATTTGTAGGTTTCCTTAGACCTTGGGCAAATTATTTTTCTTGACTAAGATGTATAGATTCTTTTATTACATTTTTCTCTCTAATATTGGGCTTTGGTTTTCTAAAACTCAATTTTGTTCCAATATTTTCAGTCTCATGATTGCTTCTGACAAAGAATACAGAAGCAGATTACCAAGGAGTCTAACGACTATTATATCTCAGAGCTACTAACATCTTGCCTTAAACATATAAAGTCAGATCTTCGTTTCCTACTTCCTTTGAACTCTTAAATTCCTCTTGTCTGTTGCTAGAAGTGTAAAGTTTTGAGTTTCCTTCTTCTCTGCTTAATACATTTCTCTGGCTTCACCTCTTTATTCAAGTGTGGCTTTTTTCTTCCTTTTCGAAGAATATTCCTCTGTTGTTTTTCGTGGCTTCTCTTATTTTTCTGCAAGATGGCTTCTAGGTGGACCAAGCCATTCCCTGTTGTGTATCTCCATGATCCAGATTATTTTTCCTTCTCTTATATGTGAAGTCTTACTGATTCATATTCTCTTCCACCTACTAGAACATCTTATTTATTTATTTATTTATTTACTTACTTACTTACTTTTTGTTCTTCAATATTTAGGCTTTCTTCATCTTCTCTGATAATATAAAAAGAAAAAGGAAAAGAAGGGGGATATTTTGGAAACTTGTAAAAGTTTATTATGGACATCCTTAAATGGATAAGGCAATAGAGACTCAGAAAGGTAAAGTATTTTGTTAATGTTTATGAAGAAAATAGATCCAAAATAGCAACCCAGTTGTCTTTTACAATAGTTCTATGTTATCTTGGTAGAGGGGTTGTTAACCGCTAATTTCTAATTCTACATACTCGTAGCTCTTTGGATAGACTGAGTGTAAATAAATGTATTTGACGACTTTGAGATAGCTCCTTGAATGTTCAGCCTAATCTGCCTTCATTGTATTTACATATGAAGATTACCTCTCATAAGGAAGGCAAATTAATATAAAACTTTTGTTTTCCTTTTAAATGATTGCTTTGGCAAACTCCTTATTTCTTCTCGGGCTTTTTTTTAAATACTCAAATTTAAAATTATAATTAACAACTATCCATTTCTCAGGTGATTTCATCCAGTTCCACAATCACTAAGCTATTACCAGATAAATACAACCAATTTCCACCAATTAATGACAGCTTGCAATAAACTTTAGAATATGAAAAATTCACCAAATAGTAAGCAAACTGTTAGGAGATTTTATAAAGTCACATTTTCCCACTTTTCAGTTTTTACACATTTGTTACTATGAAAATATTATTAGCTTTATTGGTTAAGGTATTTGATCTTTACTGAATTAAATAAAATTGTTTTGATTAAAATAGAATCAAGGTTAAAATAGTAGGCTGGGGCACCTGGGTAGCTCAGTTTTTTGAGCATCTGACTCTTGATTTCAACTCAGGTCATAGGCTTGAATCCTGCATTGGGCTCAATGCTGATCATGGAGCCTGCTTAACAGTCTCTCTCTCTCTTTCTGCCCCTCTCCCCATTCCTCTCTCCCCTCAAAAACAAAAATTTTTTAAAATTAAAAAAAAATTGTAGACTAAATCAAGTAAAATGGGAAATTTATACAAACAATGTACAAGGTACTCTTTGGATAATGATTCCCAAATTTAAATGTTACTGGGAAGCAAAATATGTAGATTGGAAGATCCTCTCTACTGATGACCTTCTCCTCCCTGCAAAAAAAAAAAAAAAAAAAAAAAGTAAATTAGCCATTTGGGTCCTCAACTGTAAAATTAAAACTGTAAATATTTAGGTCAGACAGCTCTGTTCAATGTAAAATATATTCAAAATCATACCTTAGTTAATACCTTTCCTCTTTCAATATTTACAATATTGCATAATGTAGAATACATATTTTTGCTGAATTTTTATAAAGTCAAAAGATTTTCAATCTGGAAAGTATCTTAGGAATCAGATGGTCCAAACCACTCATATTATGAATAAATAAAATGTTTTCAAAATTTATTAAGTAATTTCGTGAAGGTCACACATATAGTTGTGGGAAGAATTCAGATTCCTTAAACTTCAGTCTATGTTGCATTTAACTTACTTAATTAAAATTAAATCCACAAGACACTGAATGTCCCTTTTTTCTTTGTAGTCAAGCTACTATTTTTTAATGTGATTCAATATTATTTCTAACATATCAAGAATATATTTTACATGCTATTGTACTGAAGTCTTTATTGGATAAAAGCTCTGGAAAGTGAATTTGATATATTTTACAGGTGCAAATTATGTGGGTCACTGGTTTTATTAAAAATCTGAAATACTGGGGCACCTGGGTTCCTCAGTCAGTTAAGCATATGACTTTGGCTCTGGTTATGATCTCGCAGTTTGTGGGTTTGAGCCCTGCGTTGGGCTCTGTGGTGACAGCTCAGAGTCTGGGGCCTGCTTCAGATTCCCTCTTTGTGTCTCTCTCTGCACCTCTCCTGCTTGCACTGTCTCTCTCTCTCTCAAAAATAAACATTAAAAAAATTTAAGGGGTTCCTGGATGGCTCAGTTAGGCAGCCAACTTCATCTCAGGTCATAATCTCACAGTCAGTGGGTTCAAGCCCTGCATCAGGCTCTGTGTTGACAGCTCAGAGTCTGTGTCTCCCTCTCTGTCTGCCCCTCCCCCATTCACACACGCGCTCTCTCTCTCTCTCTCTCTTTCTCTTTCTCTCTCAAAAATGAATGAACATTAACAATGTTTTTTAAAAATTGAGGGGCGCCTGGGTGGCGCAGTCGGTTAAGCGTCCGACTTCAGCCAGGTCACGATCTCGCGGTCCGGGAGTTCGAGCCCCGCGTCAGGCTCTGGGCTGATGGCTCGGAGCCTGGAGCCTGTTTCCGATTCTGTGTCTCCCTCTCTCTCTGCCCCTCCCCGGTTCATGCTCTGTCTCTCTCTGTCCCAAAAATAAACAAAAGTTGAAAAAAAAAAAAACTTTAAAAAAAAATTAAATAAACCTGAAATACTGATGGCGCTCCAGGGTGGCTCAGTTGGTTAAGTGTCCAACTCCTGGTTTCAGCTCAGGTCATGATCTCACAGTTTGTGGGCTCGAGCCCTTCATCGGGCTCCACACTGACAGCACAGAGCCTGCTTGAGATTCTCTGTCTCTCTTGCTTTCTCTGCACTTCCACCCCCTCTCTCCATTTGTCAGTAAATAAATAAACGTTGAAAAAAATCTGAAATACTTATGTTTGAAAAAATGATGGAGAGTACTCATGGTAGAAAGAATATCAGCCTGATTAAATGGTTTGTTCAGTGATCACAGGGCTATATTTAGTTTTTTGTTTTGTTTTTTACATGGAAGGCAATTCTTGGGAAGGAGAAAGGAAAATTACAGGTTTACAGACCTTAGTCGTCTTTCTGAAGGAAGTTGAATGTAAAAATAATGATACATATGGTTATTTATGTGAACTGAATGATACTTTTACATATTTTATGTGAGAGTTCCACAAGTATCTATGTAGAATATTCATCCATAAGCAACTCTATAAACCTACATGATAAGGGGCACCTAGGTGGCTCATTTGGTTAAGCATCTGCTGTCAGCTCAGAGCCTGCTTCAGATCCTCTGTCCCCCTCTCTGTCTACCCCTCCCCCTCTCAAAAGTAAACATTAAAACAAAACCCTACATGATGATATTGACTCTGTGTTAATTAAGATTAGCATAAGAAATATTTCCTTGGTTTATACAATCTGATGTCTTCAAGAGGCAGTGGAAAGTAACTTTGAAGAAGACAATTAAAAAAAAATCATGTGATGGGTTAAGAAAGATAGAGCTATAAAATAAGTACCAAGTGTATGGTGTAGGTGATGTGATTGTATTTAGAAGTATTGAGAAGAATATATGCTTGGACAATTGAGAAAGCTGGACTGAATTTTTTATATCAAATGCAGCTTTAGTAATTAGCATAGAAAATTAGAGGAAATTGCTTTTTGCTGAATTGTTCATTTTGCCCCCTTAAGTTCCTACCAGTGCGAAATTGTCTTATTACAATTGAAATTTCTTTAACATGATATATTGAATTATAATTAGTATAATTGAAATATAAAATATTCCAATCTGTTTATTTGATATAATTGTTGCCATAGGAACAAGGATAAACATTAATTAATACATACTTTGCCTATGAATGAATAATATGTACAGCATTTATTTTAATATCATATATATATTTCATTACTATATGAGAAAAAATTAATAGAAAATTAAGAGCAGGATATTTTCTTTAGTTCTTCCTTGAGGATTTTCATTGTACTTTTTAAACCAACAACAACAAAAAATTTCTTCCATGCCAGCAAGAACCACAGATGTTTTCCAATATTGATCTTCAGCAATTATAATTTTTAAGCAAGGAGCAGATACATATCAAGTATTTGTATAGGAGCCAGAAGGAGAAAAAGACAGGAGTTTTGTTTTGTTTTTTTTTTTCCCACATAGACTGCCAAAAAAAAATCAGTCTTTAATGCATACCACCATTATATCCCATACCTAATCAGAGTTGATCATAGATAAGTGATTTCTGTAACTTTATGAACATCAAGTTTCAGAAGCTAACGATGTTCTGAAGCAAACACAAATCCGCGAGTGAAGAAGATAAATTGACTGCAGCTATTACTAATACAAAGACGAGGTAAAGTGGAAGGGAGCAAGGTATTAACATATGCATATACATGTTTAGACAGTTAGGTTTAGTGTTAAGTATTCAAGCTTATATAAGGTCATTGCTAACATGTTTATAGCAGGTAATTTCTCATTCTTCCAAAAATTCTTTGTTACTTTTTTTCTTCTGTCCCTGTGTTAATATTTTGTTAGACATTTAAAATAAAAGTTCTATTTATTTACCTTACCTATCTTAAATCAATGATGCCATTCTCCATGTACATATCATATATGCAGGTATTTCAAACAAAGACCTTGAGCCATCATAAAGCCCAAATCACTAATGGGATGCTGCTTATACATCTCTTGTCCAGAAAAAGAAAAAAATACTGTCATTTTCCCCCTTCCTTTTTATTTTCCTTGCTTCTAGTCTTTTTTTCATGAATAAATGCATTAGGATCTTGGTATATTTTAAAACCATATTAGGCCATTTTAATATTAATTAAAACTGCTAATAGGACAAGTAAAAATTATCTGTTAAAACTTTACAATATGTTGAATTCTTTCAATTCTTGGGAATTTATTCAGTAAAATGCACTGCTATTCTTAACTTTCTGAACTCTAGGTGATGTTGGTCTCAAAGGGGTTCTGGGAAATAACCTTTGACCTTGCTTGAATGAGCAAGCATTTTCTATATTTTAGTTATTCAGTATTTAACACCAGTTAGGTGAGGAGCAAATGACTACATATAAAAGACATTATGACAGCAATACTTCAAAATAACCTATTTTCATCTTCCTACTTCTTTCATTCTTTGGCCTGTTTCCTCTAATTTCCTGGTTATATTGGGGACTTTTACCTAGAAAGCAAGCTATTAACCCTAATAAATATAGACAATGAAAAAATTTGTATACTTTTCTGTAAAGGAATGGAATTGGTTTTTAGGCAAATTAATTCTTGTGTATATATATATATATCTCTAGAGAGCTTAGTAATGTATTTAATGAGTCCAAATACTTACAGAAATGAAAGGCAGAAATGACCTATAATGTTCTCTTTTTTGTGTCTCAAGAGTTCAGTACAAATGTTCTACTTCTGGCTGCTCTTACAATAGTATCAAAGTGTTTGCTTTGATTTTGTTATGTTTCCTACCGAATTATAACAATTTTTGTTTGCATAATATATATTTTATTTAAAAAATCTCCTACACGGTATTTCAGTGAAGTAAATTTACATGAATGGACTGTCAGAACTAAGTTTATAGGCAAGCAGCTTCTGAATACATCCGCTTCTCCAGTGGTGAAATATCCAAGGGAAAATACGTAAGAAAATATGTAAGCTAGAAGATGCTAAGGCAATGAAGATTGCCTCAGAAAAAGCATTGTGGAATAGAAATGTGGAAGGAGGAAGTGTTTGGCTTTGTAACTAGTCTTCTTTTGTTTTCTTTCTTTCTACCTTTATGGGGCCACCATGAAGGTCATTGTGATGGTCCTATGTGCTGAAAGTTTTAGGGGAGGACTAATATCATACCTCTTCCAAAATTCAGAACTAATCAAGAGGTTGATATATAAATCAGCCATATGTTTATTATTACTAAAAGAGTGATTAAAAATATGATATTCGATCTGTGACCAAAATAGCTCATTGATAATTTATCCCAGAAGAAAATAAACTTACCTACCCCAGTTACATGAGACTGTAGTCAGTTCTAGTCCTCCTGCACCTTTCCTCAGGAAGCAGAACCCACTCCCTTAAACTTGCCACATACATGAAAGCTGAGTAGAATATACTCTCTCTGAAGGCAGACAGGTTAAGATACTAATGATTATGGCGATGATGATGATGATGATGATGACAGTCATGATGAGAGAAACAGAGATTAAAGGAAATTAAGGGACCAATTTCCTTTTCCTCACACACTCCATGCACATATCCATTCAGAGGTCATTCTCCCTCCCTTAGGGAAGAGTAGAAAAGGAGATGAAAAAGACCAGGGAGGTCATTCTAGTGTTTAATCTGTAAACATGAGATCCGGAAAAAAAATTGCTACCCCACCCTCTGGGTCAGTCTATTTATAATCATATCATATGACAATTGAACATACAATGTTAAACTGAATTAAATAGCTCATGAAAATTTTTCATAGATATTCTCAGGGAATTTGATATTAAAATATAATGTGTAGATCTGTTTTCTAAATATTTAGATCAAATTACAAGATCTGAATTAAGATTTCATAATTACTCCATAAAAATGGTTGACAAAAAATTGTCCTCAAATTTATAAAGTGGCAAAGTGGAGCTATCATCCGAGGTCAAATAAAATCTCATAAGAAGACAGTACCTTGTAAGGTCACTCGTGGCTTTTGAAAATTTAATCTTTAGCTTTGCAAGTGCATGAAATAAGTTGATCTCCTAAAATGTATTACTCTCTTAGGGATAAATCATTGTAACCAAATTGACAGGAGACTAATATGTTAAGAATCTCAGACATAAATAAGAAATCTTATATCTGCAAAATGTTTTGGAATATGAGTAATCACTGATAATCAGTGGGGTCCTCTTTATTGTACATTTTCCTCACCTAAAGAAATCTCTTATAAATGAGTTGTAAAGATAAGAAGATCATGCATAAGGGGGCGCATGGGTGGCTCAGGCGGTTTAGCTTCTGACTTAGACTCAGGTCATGATCTGGAGGTTCGTGGGTTTGAGCCCGGCTTCAGGCTCTGTGCTGACAGCTTGGAGCCTGGAGCCTTCATCAGATTCTTCCCTCTCTCTCTCTGTTCCTCCCCTACTTGCACTCTACTCTGTCTCTGTCTCTCTCTCTCTCTCTCAAAAATGAATAAACATTAAAAAAAAAAGAGAGATCATAAAAAAGTCTACTTTATTCCTGGTCCATAGTGAAAACAATGCATGTTAATTAGTCTTTACTGTTATCTAGCACTTATTTAACACTTTTCATATGTCAGACCATCTTCTAAGGATTTTTCATGTGTTAACTCAATGATCCTGGGACAGTAATGCTACTACCAGTTTCATTTATATATGAGGGAACTAAATCACTCTGAGTTGAATATTTTCCAGAGTCACACATTTGATACATGGTGGATCTAAATTCAGTCAAACTCAAGCATCTAATTTCACCACTCCATGTAGATAGAAAAATTAGAATTGCATGGTGAAAATATGATTAGAAATGGAGAGGTAGATGATCTTAAAGAGTCTGGATTCCCAAGTTCTACCAGTTTTTTAATATCGCTATAAATCCATCAAGATTTATGAATGAATACTTGTATTTATGAATACTTATATTCATTAATATGCCATGGTCTCCATAGGCCAGAGTCAAGATGCAATAACTCTTAACTAATTTCTTAGCTCCTTTGAAAGCTATTCCTCTTTTGTTAATTTAATATTTTTAAGGTAATATACAATACATCTGATAATATTTTGACTTTCTTCTTTGAAATCATATATAATTTTTCCAGGAAATGCAATTTATCAGTATAATGGGATTTGGGAAGAGGGAACAACTCCATATATAGGTGTGTATATATGTGTATATATACATTATGTGTATATATATATATATATATATACAATTTCAGTTAAGTTTTATACCCCTAAATATGAATTTTATCCAATGAGAATTTAACTTAAATCTGGGCTGAGATAGTAATGTATCTTTAATTTCTTATTGAATATTGTACTTATTTTCATCTTCGTGCATAATTTTGTCAGCCAGTTAAGTTTAATAAATACCAGATGCTGTATACACAGAAATAATAATGCAGTCGAAGCACTGTTTGATTCATAGTTCAGGTCATCTGGTGAAATCTTAATTCTTCCTCTTGACTAACCCAGTTGGTCAAAGCATTTAAGTTCACCAGGTGTCCTTTCCTTCCTCTGCAAAATAGCAGTAATTGAAATGAAATTAAGAGATTTATATAAGCTAATATATGCAAATATCATTTATAAGTATATGTGTATGTATTTGCATGTTTTTAAAGTATTAGATACCGCAGAATTTTGCCTTCTTTATAATTTGAAAGTCATACTTTAAGCATTTTTTATCAAGTTAAGCAGATAACACTCTTTCACTTAAAAATTGTTCAAAGTGTTGATTATATCTCAAACTATGCATAAGGAGGCGAACATGTAAGTAACTTAAAACCATATGCTTATTGTAAACTAATATTTTCTCAACATAATCCTAGTTTTATTCAGTACCAGTCTAATGGAGAAAGGCTGTTTTAATAAATTTTTTCAACAACTTTTACAGAAAATAAATGCACATGTATTTCCATGTGCATTTCCATGTGCATTACAAAGAAAACTTGTTTCTAGTGCTTTAATTTTGTTCAGAGTTTTTAATATGAGCTTTTAAAACCTTTTCTGTAGCATTTAGTTTGTATGTCATCTGTATTGTATCAGCCCTGATTCAGTTTAAGGAGTGAAAACCACATTTGATATTTTAAGCTGAAATGGAATACAGGGAATGTGATGCTTAGGAAATTATCAGAAGGGGTGGCAAAGTGGGAGTCAAGGGGTCCCTTGACCACAGGGGCCACAGGACTTGCTGGTGCTTGAACAGATTCTTTATTTTTTATTTATTTATTTTTTTTTTATAAACTAAGCCGGTGTTGAGACTTGTATTCTTTTTTTTTTTTTAATTTTTTTTTCAACGTTTTTTATTTTATTTTTGGGACAGAGACAGACAGAGCATGAACGGGGGAGGGGCAGAGAGAGAGGGAGACACAGAATCGGAAACAGGCTCCAGGCTCTGAGCCATCAGCCCAGAGCCCGACGCGGGGCTCGAACTCACGGACTGTGAGATCGTGACCTGAGCTGAAGTCGGACGCTTAACCGACTGCGCCACCCAGGCGCCCCTGAACAGACTTCTTTATATCTCAACTTTGTTGCTCCTTCCACAGCTGCCTATAATCTGGTGATGGCTTTGGAAAGCTGCAGTATCCTCTTGACGTTTGGATCTCTGTGAGTTCACTTGCCTGTAGAAAAACAGGAGTAGGCAGGGAGGGAACATTTATTGATTTTCATTTAAAATCTTACATGGAATTCTGTATTCAATTGTAGAATGAAATTCACTTCTAAAACCCTGGCAGGAAGAGGCCTGGGAAACAGAGCCTTTAGCTTCCAGACTTTACAGTACAAGAAGGCCTGTGGAAGGAGGTGGCAACAGAGTAAGCAATTCACAGAATGCTTTCAGTGTTGTCCGTGTTGCAGAACTACAAAGGAAATCAAGACATTTTCGATGTAGTAATAGACATAATTACACCTGTTAGGGGTGTTAAAGATGTCTTAAAATAAATTACTAGGTCCTGGATTTCAATTATTTCCTGCAACAACTCAGATGACAGATATGTTTTACCTGTACTACAAAGTCTAATAGTAGAACTCAAACTTACAGTACACAACACCTTAACTTTAATTTGTTTGATTCCAGTGAAGACTGTTTACCAGAATGCAAGGAAGAGGGGTATAATTATATAATTCATCCTTTTTTATTTATTTTTTTTCAACGTTTATTTATTTTTGGGACAGAGAGAGACAGAGCATGAACAGGGGAAGGGCAGAGAGAGAGGGAGACACAGAATCGGAAACAGGCTCCAGGCTCCGAGCCATCAGCCCAGAGCCTGACGCAGGGCTCGAACTCACGGACCGCAAGATCGTGACCTGGCTGAAGTCGGACGCTTAACCGACTGTGCCACCCAGGCGCCCCCATCCTTTTTTAAAAATATATTTGGTTAATTTTGAGAGACAGAGAGAGAGAACGTGCACACAAGCAAGTGCAAGCAGGGGAGGCACAGAGAATCTTAAGCAGGCTCCACACCTTACGCCATGCATGATGCAGAGCTCTATTTAAGGACCATGAGATCATGACCTAAGCTGAAATCAAGAGTTGGGCACTAAATCCAAGCACCTCTATATAATTCATCCTTAATCTGATCCCTTTTGTGAAAGAAATCAGTCATAAACAGTGGCACTTCACTATTAATAAAATATTTACACCTTTTGTTAATATTACAAGGTTCTTACATAATGGAGAACTAGTTAATTATGAAGACCCCAGGCCCAGACATATTCTTTGGTACTTCTAAATAATAAATTGCTATGAAATTCTAATCTATTCTAATGTTTTGAAGTTGATCTGTGGAAGCTATTCTCCTTCTGTTTTTAAAGTTTATTTATTTATTTTTAAAGAGAGAGACAAAGCACGAGCAAGGGAGGGGCAGAGAATGGGAAGAAAAATCCCAAGCAGACTCTGTGCTGCCAGCATGGAGCTCCACACAGGGCTCGATTCCACAAACTGTGAGATCATGACCTGAGCCAAAATCAGGAGTTAGATGCTTAACCGACTCAGCCACTCAGGAGCCCCTCTGGAAGCTCTTCTCAAAATATGGACCAAAGACCATAGGTATGCTTCAAATCTATTAAAACCTGTAAGTTCCTTCTTTGGTTCTTATGGCCAAATAGCAAACAGCTTATTCTGCCTTTGTTTTATATATATATATATATATATATATATATATATATGAACTATTTATTAGTAATTTACCAAATTTTTGAGTAATTATAATTTCTTAAGTGGGGAGAATCTGTTACTTTTTAGCCCCTCAGGAACTCATCTTGAGGAGTACAAATGGCAGGTAACTAAATTCCAGGAGCATCTAAAAACATTATAGGAAAATTAATATCAGTAAGTACACCATACACCTTTTCTGCTGCTATTAACTTTAAAGAAATTTCCCAAACATGCACACTATAAATTTTCATCTTTTCTGAATTAGATATATTCTTTCTAATGGAAAAACTACTTGAATCATATTATAGGAATGGAAAAAAAAAAGAAATGGAATATTTAAGAATAACCTAGGTCTGAATTTCCCAAAATGTGTTTTATGATCATTAATGCCAAGGGATGATTTAAAATACTTCCCAAAAAAGTTTCTATAGTTAAATGACTATAGTTTATTCTGATTTGGATATTTTAAACAAGTTCTCTACTGTGAACTACATAGTCTTTAAAATACTAATAGGAGATGTAAATCTCTAAGAGGCCTTTATGGTAGCTAGTATATAGGTTGTGTTTTCCACATTTATTTCACCTTCTAATCTTTTTTAAAAAATTTCTATGAATATATTATGAGACTAGTACCCAATTAGAAACAATTCTTGGAAATATTGATCAAGAATCTCAATCCTTGTGCAAACACCTTCCCCTTTCCCACCTTCACTTTTCTTGTACAGTGAATTTCCATTATTAAGATGAAGAGTAAGAATTATGGAGTATAGTTCACTTAGTTCTAGTTTGTTTGGTTGTTTTATTTGGCTTTGGTCTTGGTCCCCTTGCGTTTTGGATAGGTTTGAAATAATCTTGTATTTTCGCATGCGCGCGCGCGCACACACACACACACACACACACACACACGGCTTTGTAAATAGTCATGTGTAAATATTATTTTCACCTTCCAAACCTAATAGATCCTGAATTACTTCCCAGAAATTATTAGCAGATGTTGGATAATGTAGTGTTATAGCTAAAAATTATTTAGTTAGGGTTGAAGTTCCTATATTGAATACAGGGTGAAGGAAAAAGCCAGAATAGGTAGAAACACATACACACTCACACGTATACACATATATATGAAAGGAAATTTATAGGTGAAAATTAAATTAAAAGTGTATTTTCCTGTTGTTTTTAGACCTTCCTCTTCTGCAATCGCCACTCTCACGATATTGTTAGGAGATTGTTTTGTAAGCATTTAAAATTGTGAAAATAGAGCTATCTCTCTATTTTTTTTCTTTCTACATATCTTGATATGCATCTAAATATTCCACATTTTTAGTTTAACTTTAAAAACAACACAACCTTGAAATTGACAATTCCTGGATTATATAATTTTTTATTTCCTGCAGTGATTATATTAGGTATGCTAGTCACATTTCTAGCTTCTATGTGTTTTCCTGCTTGATAGAGTGACAGTTTCAATATAAATAAATCAATAGAGCTCTGTGTAAGTTACAAGAAATGATATACTTATATTCTATCTACCGTTTTCTATCATGATGTGAGAAGCTTCATAGTTAAATCCATTACTGAAAAGAGTGGATTTTGATTTTTTGTTTGCTTGTTTTTGGCTTTGATCATGTAATTTAATTCTGGATGTACTGGTTGCTAAGGTAGTTATAAATCTGAGATAACCTTTGTATTTTGTGAATTCAGATTATTTCTATTCCTATTTATGGGCTACCCCAAGTAGGATATTCCACCAGTTATTAAAATCACTGAAAATGGTCTCAGCAAAGAATAGAATCTTGCTGCATATATATAAACTACTGATAAACCTTAAAAAGGCTCTGCATTTCTTGATCTTGCCCTAAAGCCTCACACATGACCATCCGTGACATTTTCCTCAGAAATGTCTTAATAACAGAAGAAGGTCTCCAATCTTAAGAAAAAACTCTGTTAAAATTTCAATAAATTTCACCATGCATATTACAAGTATTTGCAAATAGAGGTTCCCCTTCTCTTCACTGAAAACAAATTCAGTTTAAGAGAAATGAGCCTACAAAATATTTTAAATAGATGTTTCTGAGAGTGATTCATAATTAACCAGGTCTTTTAATAATGTACTAGGTTACTAAAGGCCTTTTTTAGATAATTTAGGCCATACTTTATTTTTAGAATGGCTTCCCACTTCAAAATGGTGAACATGAGCTGATATGTCAATAAGTGGGCAGTTCTAGTGAACGTAACTTTGTTTAGGAAAAAGCAATGAAAACGGGGGCATTCATACCACAGACAAAAACAGCAAGTGCATTATTATCCTTTCAGGCAGACAAGCAACGTGAAGCAACGAGCTTTTTTTTTTCCTTTTAATTTTTTTTCTATTCTCAGCAAAATCTCTTTGCCTTTACCTAGCTTTCATTAGAATTCACGTGCACAATTGAGAATAGAACACAGGGATAAGAAGCCAAATAGGTAAAATATTACTTTAACACAACTTTATTGAGCTATAATAAGTGACAATTATACTACAAAAATATGGTGTTTTAACCTACATATACAACCTTGATTCTATCACTGCAATCAAGATAGTGAACATATTCACCACTCCAAACTTTCCTCATTCCTATTTCAATCCATGTCCCTTCCTCTCTTACCTGTCTGTGTCCTGCTTTCTAAGTAACCACTGCCAAGTTCACTGTAGTTTAGTTTGCATTTTATAGAGCTTAACGTAAGCAGATCATACAAGTATGAACTTCTTGTTTTCTTTTGGCACAATTATTTTGGTATTCTTCCATGGTGTTTCATGTATCAATATTTTATTCTTTCTTATGGCTGAATAGTAGTCTACTTGATGGATATACCACAAAGTGCTTATTCATGAACCTTTTGAAGGATATTTGAATGTTTTCTGGATTTTTGGCTACTAAAAATAATCCTTCTGTAAACATGCATGAGCAAGTTTATTTTGTGCTTTTGCTCAATGATCTGGGTTTTTTCCTCCTAACACAAAATACATAGTATCTTTTCCAGTACTTTCTCCAACTCTGACACTACCTACATATCTTACAATTCAATTCAATTCTGACACCATCTACCTAGTGTTAACATCAGGTCCCAGAGGTTAAAGTACTCAGTCCCACAAAATGGCAACCACTTCAGATGCCAATCACAAATCTCAGGCCACTTGTATTTCCGACTGACTAACTATACATTGGAGGTTCCCCTCTCCTTAGGTTCAGTGATTTGTTAGATGGCTCACAGAATTCAGGAAGGCACTTATGTTTATTGGTTTATTGCAATAGCTAGATGAAGAGGTACAAAGAGCAGGGTCTGAAAGAATCCTAAATGCAGAAGTTTCTGTCCCTATGGAGTTGAGGTACACTAACCTTCCAGTACAGGGATGTGATTACCAACTGAGCTCTCTAAATCCCATTGTTTAGGGGTTATCGTGGAGGCTTTATTATGTGGGAACAATTGAAGATCATTGGCTGTTAGTGATTACTTAATTCCCAGCCCTTCCTTCCCCAGAGGTTGGGGGTAGGGCTGAAATTTCCAAGTTTCTAATCAAGGCTTGGTCTTTCTGGTATCCAGCTTCAATCCTAAAGCTGTTTAGGGGTCTGCCAAGGGCTGCCTCCTTAGAACAAAAGGTGTTCCTATCACCCTTATAATTCAGGAAATTCCAAAGATTTTAGGAAGCCTGTGCTAGGAATGAGGAACAATGGCCAAATATACATTTCTTATTATGACAAATTTAGCTAAATCTCAAGATGTAGAATGGCTAGCTCATACAGTAAGTTTATGTTTAAATTTTTAATAATGTGTTAAATTGTTTTTTGAGTGTTTGTGCAATTTTACCGTGCTACCAGCTGTGTAAGAGGGTTCTATTTCCTCCACATCCATTTCACACTTGGTATGGGCAGTCGGCTTTATTTTAGCTATTCTAATAGGTATTTAGTGTTTAGTTTTAATTTGTATTTCTGTACAAATATATGATGTTGAACATTCTTTTATGTACATGTTTGCCATCTGTATATCCCCTTTAGTGAAGTGTCTATTCAAAGATTTTGCCCATTTCAAATCTTGCTATTTAATTGTAGTTAGTTACACTTCAGTGATATTCATTCTTTTAAGTAGATATATATTTCTATCAAGTATCCATTTCCTTCTACCTGAAGAGCTTCCCTTAGTTTTTGTAGTGGAGGTATAATGGTGATGAATTATTTCTAGTTGGTATGTCTGATAAAAGTTTTATTCTGTGTATATTTTGGAAGATATTTTTTTTTGGATGTAAATTTTATTTTTTATTCTATTTTTTTATATGAAATTTATTGACAAATTGGTTTCCATACAACACCCAGTGCTCATCCCAAAAGGTGCCCTCCTCAATACCCATCACCCACCCTCTCCTCCCTCCCACCCCCCATCAACCCTCAGTTTGTTCTCAGTTTTTAATAGTCTCTTATGCTTTGGCTCTCTCCCACTCTAACCGCTTTTTTTTTTTTCCTTCCCCTCCCCCATGGGTTCCTGTTAAGTTTCTCAGGATCCACATAAGAGTGAAACCATATGGTATCTGTCTTTCTCTGTATGGCTTATTTCACTTAGCATCACACTCTCCAGTTCCATCCACGTTGCTACAAAAGGCCATATTTCATTTTTTCTCATTGCCACATAGAATTCCATTGTGTATATAAACCACAATTTCTTTATCCATTCATCAGTTGATGGACATTTAGGCTCTTTCCATAATTTGGCTATTGTTGAGAGTGCTGCTATGAACATTGGGGTACAAGTGGCCCTATGCATCAGTGCTCCTGTATCCCTTGGATAAATTCCTAGCAGTGCTATTGCTGGGTCATAGGGTAGGTCTATTTTTAATTTTCTGAGGAACCTCCACACTGCTTTCCAGAGCGGCTGCACCAATTTGCATTCCCACCAACAGTGCAAGGGGGTTCCCGTTTCTCCACATCCTCTCCAGCATCTATAGTCTCCTGATTTGTTCATTTTGGCCACTCTGACTGGCGTGAGGTGATACCTGAGTGTGGTTTTGATTTGTATTTCCCTGATAAGGAGCGAAGCTGAACATCTTTTCATGTGCCTGTTGGCCATCCGGATGTCTTCTTTAGAGAAGTGTCTATTCATGTTTCCTGCCCATTTCTTCACTGGGTTATTTGTTTTTCGGGTGTGGAGTTTGGAAGATATTTTTAACGAGCATAGGATTCTATTTGGACAATTTCTCTTTTTCTTTCGTATTCTAAATGTTGTTCTAATCTCTCTTCACTTGCATTGTGTCTGACATGAAATCTGCTGTTATTCCTATTTTTGTTTCTCTGTATGTAACACTTCTTGGTTCTCTGTGTACTTATAAATTTATTTCTTTATCAGTGTTTTTGAGCAATTTTACTATGATATGCCTTGAATTTGTTTTCTTTACATTTCTTATGCTTGAATTGCTTGAATTTGTGGGTGCATCGAGTCTCTTGGTTCTATAGTTGTATCATTTTAATCATACTTGGAATTTTTCTGGCCATTATTTCAATTTTTTTTAAGAAATACATTCTTGCATCTACTATAGGGACCCTAATGGCACAAATATTAGGAATCTTGAAAATTTCCCATAGTTCACTGATGCTTTTTCCACTCTTTTTGACTATTTTCTATAAAACTATTTGCTATAGCTTTAGGTTTACTAATCTTTTCTTCTGCAATATCTAATTTTTTGTTAGCATTGTACAGTGAGTTTTTTCTCCTCAAACATCTCTAGAAGTTTATTTTAGGCCTTTTCATTTATTTCATGTCTCTATTTACCTGTTTGAACATATGGAATGCGATTTATAGTAATTTTTATATACTTGTCTGTAAATGTGAACATCTGTGCAAGTTTTAGGTTGGTTTTCATTGGTTGATTTTTTCACTACATTTTATATTATTCTGTTCATTTATGTATTTGTTAATCTTTGGCTGGATAGCAGACATTAATAATTTTAACTTTTAACTTTTCGTTTGCTGAATATTTTTTGTATTCTTATAGATATTCTTAAGTTCTGTTCTGGAATAAGGTTAACTTAATTAAAAAGATTGCTTCTGTTGAGCCATGTTTTTAGTATTTGTTAGAGGTATTCAGAGCAGTTTGTAGTCTAAGGATAATTATTCCCCACTACTGAGGCAAGACCCTTCCCAATGTTCTACTAGGTGACTCTAATTTTTTCCAATCTATCAGGCATTATTTCTGGTCCGGTGTACACTGGGCGTTGTGTGCCTTAATCCTTTCAGAAGGATCTCCTTCTGGCTTCAGATAATTTCCTCACATTCATGCACCGAGCAGTGCTCTGTTGAATATTCAAGGGGTGCCCTCTGCACATCCCCACAGCTT
Source organism: Prionailurus bengalensis (assembly GCF_016509475.1). NCBI lineage: Eukaryota > Metazoa > Chordata > Mammalia > Carnivora > Felidae > Prionailurus > Prionailurus bengalensis. The sequence goes on from NC_057349.1 coordinate 108,305,330, forward strand.
TCTTTCAAGGCTATTTTCTTTTCTCCAGTGTTCTGTGCTGTAAACTGTAATGCCTTGTTCCTTCCCAAATACTCAGCTCAGTCTCCTCAGAAATTCTGTCTTAATACTCTTGGGTTTGCTGTACCTGTACTACGGCCTGGAAACTTTCTGAAAGATATAAGCTGAGATAATCATAAGAATCATCTTGTTTGTTTCCCACATCACAATGATCACTCTCCTTTATTGCCAGATGAGCAGCATCTTAAAAACAATGGTTTCATATATTGTATCTGATTATTGGTTTTTTCAGGTGGGCAGATAAATTCAGTTCATGTTACTGCATCTTGACCAAATACAAAAATGTGAATAGACTTTTAAAACTTCACTGATACAATTATTTCAACTTTGAAGTATAAGGGTGCCTGTGTGGCTTAGTCAGTTAAGCGTTTGACTCTTGATCTCAGCTCAGGTCTTGATCTCAGGGTTGTTAGTTCAAGCCCCACATTGGGCTCCACGCTGGGTGCAATACCTACTGTAAATAAACAAATAAATAAATGGATAGTACATATATTTATGCAATGTAATTATCAATTAAATCTTAAATTTCTATTTTCAATGTTTCCCTTACTGTTTTTTTAACTTTCTAGATGTTAAAACGTATTTTAATTTAAATTAGTTACTACAAAGTGTCATGGGCTTACTAAGGTAACAGACAGGAAGATGCATTTTACTATAGTTCCAGTAGTTAATATTTTTTAAGCATGCAATAAGAATTCTTTATTAGTATGTTAAATAATATTTTTCTCATTATAGACTGAAACTAATTACAGTAATGCTATCATCCAAACCCTTGGGGAATAAACAAAAATATTTAAACCAGAAAGTGAATTATTAAAGTCTTCCTGTCTTCATAAGCTGAGTTCTGGTTTTTGAGATTTCTGTGCTCTCTGACATAAGTCAAAGAGTAAGATAAATGCTCAAATGTATATTTTTTATGTGCCCATTCTCACCTATAGGTCTGGGTCATTTTGCCAACTAAGACTGGACCTTTTCAGTTTGCAATTTTATAATTTATCATTATTTTGATTACTACAGTGTGAGAGAATGTACTGTCTATAAAATGTCTCATCTCATAAGTAGAGCTATAGCTGTTGATTTGAAAGTTATTATAAGAAATAACAGTAGACACGGTAAAAGATTCCAGTATTCTTCACCATAATTAGGAGATGGTCTATGTTATTTGTCAATACTGTGAATACAATTCTCCACTTCAATAACTGAGCTAACACTCAGGAGAAAAGATTATATTCATTGTTCTTTGTGGAAACTTAACTGATGCTGTAACACAGTGCTTTAAATATATATCCCTGCTGGATATGGTATAGTTCATATTTAATCCCATAAGCACTCATTTCTACTTCATTATTGCAAGTGCATTATATAATAGAGAAAATAAAATATAGAAAGCCATTAACTGGATCATTTATGAAAAAACTTTTGTTTAAAGTTCATCTTCATTAATCATTACAGTTTTAGAATATTTTCTAAGTTGTATCTTTCAATGATTATATCCTACTGTTTTTAAATACTGGAGAACACAATACGAAGTGTGAGAATCTAATAGTCAAGCATCAAGATCTACTTATAAGTTACAATTTAATTAATAATGGTGGGGAAATAAAAGTGACACAACAAATATGTGTGTTTACATATGTGATGTTTAACGTATGTTGTCAATAACTACAGGAGGACCAACAAATTGTTGCAGAAGTGATTTGTATTTTTTTTAGTGCTTATTTGCTTTTGAGACAGAGAGAGACAGAGCGTGAGCAGGGGAGGGGCACAGAGAGAGGGAGACACAGAATCTGAAGCAGGGCCCAGGCTCTCAGCTGTCAGCATAAAGCCCTGACATGGGGCTTGAAATGACAAACTGTGAGATCATGACCCGAGCCGAAGTTGGACGCTTAACTGACTGAGCCACCCAGGCGCCCCCAAAATGAATTTAATTTAAAGGTGTCATAGTCCATTATGTGTTACATCATTCCATATTAATTCTAAATCTATATAAATTAGCCAATTTTATCTTAAAACAAAGGGAGCATGATGTTTGGGTCTTTCCTAATCAAATCAGTTTTTCTGCTATAAATTGTAAACCAGTAGATCATATACTTGTGTGGCACAAAACGGTTTTAGAAAGTTTTTTTCAGTAAGTAAATGGTTTCTCTATCCCTAATTTATAAGGGTATCAGTCAGAGTTGAATCAAGGAAAAAGAAATCGTCCCAGTTATTTCAATGGAGGGAATTTAATGTAGAAAATGGTCTATGCAGGTATTGGAGCATTTAATGAGCAAGAAGGAAAACTGAGGTCACCTCAAGACAACTACAGGAAACAGGTAAACTCCTTTAGGGTTGGAGTAGAGAAGAGGCCAAAGTATTCAAATCTGCAGGCTCCAAGAGGGACTCTGCAAAGCTGGAGCACAGGTGTTAGAAGGTCAGGTGCTACCAGGCTGCTGCTGTCACCTGTGAAGGAAACTAACAATGTTGATTCTGAATATGCCAAGATAATCTGGAGTCTGGAGGCAACTGCTACATCCAGGGTAAAGTCCAATTGCTAAAGTGAGGCAGAAAAGCAGTACCATTCTCTGACTTTGGCAAGGAGGCCCTCTAAGTCTACTCCCAGTACTTGGGACGTAGGACTGGCAGTAGCATCTGGGGATACCGCTCTGAGCCTGGTCCAGAATCTTCTAAGCCTTGTTTTCTGTTTCCTAGTTCTCTCAAATCCATGCATGGCGTCAACTAGTCATCCCACAGTGCTTGGTAAATTGAGCCTTTAAGTTGTCCAAGCCTATAGCTGAGCCCATTTCTAGAAGGGAATTCTGAGAAGCACATTATTAGTCTCATTGGTTGCCGGGCTGTTTCTTTTGAATGATCACACAAGCTTGCATTATCAGAAAGGTGTTAATTTTGGATTTTTCTGCCACATGTTGGACACAGGATGAATTGAGGGCACCAGGCTGTTAAGTTTGCTGCAACCCTTTGGGTTTAAGATGCATATCTGGCTCTATGTGTCAGATCTTGCTTGCCTGTGCTCTGACCACAATGTCTCCTCTAGTCTACTGCATTTAAAGACAGTGGACATGGAGTCAGGCATCCTTCACCCTGTGTATTCCTTGCCACCAGCACCCAGGGTGGCCACTATAACCCTTACACCGCCCTTATGCTATGTACCAGGAATTCTTGTGACGGTGGCCATGACTTTCTCATCTAAGAGCTTTCAAGACTGTTGCTCTTCAATGACAAAAGGCCCTTCAGATTATGATCTTCTCTCTTGCCTCTGAAGTGATGAGGCCCTGCTCTCCAAAACCTGTTTTAGGCCATGCTGGACAGGAACTCATATTCCTTGGGCAAATCAGACCGCTTTTTTGCTTCACTCATACTCCTTTCCTTATTTTTCCCACTGATAGCAATGTCTGTAAGACAGGGATTTAGTCAACTTTGAAAGGAATTACATTATAGGCATGCACTGATTATGATCTTGAGAGTTCAAGAGAAAACACAATTGGAAAATGTGTCATTCTACCTTAATGCTGTAAAATTCTAAACAGTAAATTTAACATGTCTAGAAAATGCATTATCATTTATGTGTTTCTGCATGATCTGAGAACATTTCTTTTCATGCTCATTGTCAGTGAGGCACAGTAATAACTTTAGAGAGAATCGTTGGAAGCCAATATTCTCAAGTAGCCCAATGAAATGCAGCATCATGAACAGTGGTGTAGCTAGCACTAACTAAATGGTATTAGGAAACTACATATGCAGAAAGAATGATATTGTTTCAACACAATCAAGTTTTAAAACAACTATGGAATTGTGAGTAATAAGAGTTACTACTTTTTTTCCGGGATAGTACATAAGAAATTAGACAGGAATGGCATATTTGACAACAGAATATATATATATATATATATATATATATATATATATACCTCAAAATAACTAATAATAATGATATCAATCATTGAGTGAAGTTCTGGGTGGTGGGAGGAGGCACAGATAATATAAAATGAGAGAATGCCTTCATGGAAGGTAGATGATGAGTAAATGGACTTTCTTTTTATATGTTTGAATTTATCATGATAAAATGTGTTTTTTAAATTTCTGATAATCTTAAAATATGGACAAATGGAAACCAATAGCATAATAGAAATAATTATAAATATTCATCTTGGCAAAATGGTATTTATATGAGGCATGAAAGGATGGCTCAGTATTTTGAAGTCCATTAGTGTAACCCATCATTTCATCAGAGCCAATTAGAAGAAGAAATTGTATGATCATGTCAACAGATGTAGAAACATATAGAGCCAGACTCGAAAAACACTGCCAAAAATTAGACATGAGGAGAGTCCAATAGAGGACTGCTTGCTTGGACAGATATAAGGATCAAGAAAGATGGTGAATGAATCTGAAAGAATGAAAGGAAGGTCCTCTGTGAATACATTGAAAGTTCTTTTTATTTTCTAAAGTTCTTAAATGTAAAATTGATCTGTTTAGGTACTTTAACTCAAGTAAGGTCAACTTTAGTGATTTGGTTTTCCCTAAGGAATTGTCTATCGCAGCTAAACTTAAAATTTTTGTTTTTCACTAAGGGTATTCAGAGTAGTCTCTTATGACTGTTTTAAAATTTTCTGTCTTGGGGCGCCTGGGTGGCGCAGTCGGTTAGGCGTCTGACTTCAGCCAGGTCATGATCTCGCAGTCCGTGAGTTTGAGCCCCGCATCAGGCTCTGGGCTGATGGCTCAGAGCCTGGAGCCTGTTTCTGATTCTGTGTCTCCCTCTCTCTCTGCCCCTCCCCGGTTCATGCTCTGTCTCTCTCTGTCCCAAAAATAAATTAAAAACGTAGAAAAAAAATAAAAATAAATAAAATTTTCTGTCTTTTTTTAAGTTTATTTATTTTGAAAGAGAGGGAAAAAGAGAGCATGCAAGCAAGAGCGAGGGGAGTGGGTGCAGAAAAAGAGAGAGAAAGAGAATCCCAAGCTGTGAGCTTGGAGCCCAATGTGGGGCTCAATCCCATGAATGGTAAGATCATGACCTGAGCTGAAATCAAGATTTGGATGCTTAACTGACTGAGCCACCCAGGCACCCGTAAAATTTTCTGTTTTAATAGTTACTTATGTCATTTTATTTCTTCTTTTGTATATTTGCACCTTTTTTCCCTTGATCAAGTTAGCTAGTGGTTTGTCTATTTTGTTAATGTTTTTATGAACTAATATTTTTATTAAATCTACTATTTTCTGTTTTCCACCTCATTAATCAATGCTTTTGTATTTATTATTTCTTTCATTATACTTTTTAAAAATTTCCTTGGTTAGTCTTTTTTATAATTTTTGAGCTAGGGATTTAACTCAGTTATTTTTGTTCTTTCATTTTTATTGATAAAACTACTATCTGGAACAATGAATTGGCCCCTTGTTCCCCCTTAAATTGCACCTATAAATTCTTCTAAGTGCTAGTTTTTGTTGCCATTACCTGTATACCTCAGTTTCTATTTCTCTTTTTATCTAGATTTTTAATAGGATATCTATAAATTTCTAGGTTGAAGGACATTTCTGAGTTGTGTGTGTGTGTGTGTGTGTGTAGATTCTAATTTTATTTCAGTGTGATTAAAGTATGTTGTCTGTAATATTTACCCAGTAAATACTAAATAGAAATGTTCAGGGACATTTTGACTTATTCTCAATCTCCAGTGAAAATATTCTTTTATAGTATGAAAAGGTATTTGCTGTTATCAAGGTTTAGTGGTCAGCAAAAACTATATTTTTGTGAAATGCATCAATTCCTTTTTAATTTTTTTACTGTTTGTTGATTCTTAACAGAGCATGAGTGGGGGAGGGGCAGAGAGAGAGGAGGACACAGAATCTGAAGCAAGCTCCAGGCTCTGAGCTGTCAGCACAGAGCCTGAAACAGGGATGGAACTCACAAGCCATGAGATCATGACCTGAGCTGAAGTCAGAAGCTTAACCTACCAAGCCACTCAGGTGCCCTGAAATGCATCATTTTCTAATTGAACCCTGGCAGTAGTCAGAAATAATAATAAATTCTTTTAAGATAAACACACACACATATACAGAGCTTATTTCATACCTACACATTGAAAATAAAATATCTGGGGTAAAATCTGGATAATATTTTCAAAATTCAGCATACTATTTCTACTGAAGGAAAGAAAACTTAGATTTTTTGTGAGTAGCTTTCATATTGTATACAGCTTTCTAGACAATTAAATTCATACTGGTGAGCTGTATATGAGAGGAAATGTTTGTTGATTAATTTGACAATTATATGGTTTATTATTATATTTAATGTATAATTAAAAGATAAATTAAAGTTTATATTAAGTAACCACTACTTTTCTAACTAAGGAAAGAAAAAAATTCAGGGATCTAATAAGAATATGGAAACTTATGTTGAAGGGGATTTGTTAGATATGGCAGAGATTATCTTTTTAATAGTGTTAATTAGTTCCTTTTCCTTTCACAAGTAGGAGAGGAGCAAAATATTTTTGCCCAGAACATTCAGTATTACTACTCTTTTATCATCCAATTTAGCAAAAAACTAGTTTACAAACACTACATAAAAATTGGCAAACATTATGAAGTATTGTATGCTAATGCTCTTAGTTTTTTTGCACATATTAAAAATGTGTTTTATGATGGATAATTTCAATGGTCTGGGAGAAAATAAGCATATAAATTAAAGTTTTAATTATCTTTAATTTAGTAGAAAGATAGTAATATAATACCTAAGACAATTGAAAATCACAAACAGAAGTTTTAATAGATACCTTGTTAAAACTTGCAGAATTTTATTCTCTCAATTCAGATCTTTATTAAAAAACCCAAGTTTAATACTAATTTTTTTTATTAAGCAAAGGTCATGAAAATTATTTTTGTGTCATTCACTGTAATATTCATAGGATTTTAAAATATTCCTTATTAGTCTCATAACTCACACTTTCAACAGTGTCACCATCCAAAAGCATTCCACATACCAATGAAGAAAACTATGCAAAAAGATAAAAATATAAAACAAACATATGTAATCAATTCATATATGAACAAACTACCAAAAGGTCCAATTTAAATAAAATGTGAAGAAAAATTAGAAAAAAAATTATGCAGACTTTTGATATTTATTAGGATAAATAATGAAACATGAAATACTAGTGGTTGTGTTAATGAGCACTTCCTCTTCTTTGTGGATATTTTCTATTTTTAATTTATTGAGCATACATTTTTTATGATTAAAAAAATCACTATTATAGGGCGCCTAGGTGGCTCAGTTGGTTGAGTTTCTGCTTCAGCTCAGGTTATGATCTCACAGTTCATGGGTTCAAGCCCCATGTTGGGCTCTGTGCTGACAACTTGGAGCCTGAAGCCTGCTTCAGATTCTGTGTCTCCCTCTCTTTCTGCTTCACCCCAACTTGTGCTCTCTCTCTCTCTCAAAAGTAAATACACGTTTAATTTTTTTTTCAACGTTTATTTATTTTTGGGACAGAGAGAGACAGAGCATGAACGGGGGAGGGGCAGAGAGAGAGGGAGACACAGAATCAGAAACAGGCTCCAGGCTCTGAGCCATCAGCCCAGAGCCTGACGCGGGGCTCGAACTCACGGACCGCGAGATCGTGACCTGGTTGAAGTCGGACGCTTAACCGACTGCACCACCCAGGCGCCCCGTAAATACACATTTAAAAATATCACTATTATAGAAAGCTAATACTATATGGGTACCATGGATGGTAAGGCATAATTTGAAAGAAGGAATGGAATACAAAAGTAATGAATTCTAATAATGGACTCTAATTTTGATAGAATTACATTTATAACAAGACATTTTGGAAACAATATACTGAAAAAAAAACGCCAAATTCCAAGTCTATCAATATAACTGATTTATATGTTCAAAGCTTAGATTTCCAGCTATATGTATTATTGTTCCAGCAAGGCCTTCACTAAAAATAAAAGTATGTATGCATGTGTATGCATGTGTACACACAAACACATACACACAGAGGTACATAGTGCCTTCTTCATAATACACCTACTATCTCCCCAGTTATGGATTAAGACTCTTCTGTTCAAACATACATTGTCCTGGGTTGTTCTGTTAGGTACATAAGGTTTGGAACCATATGCATGCTGTTCACATTATACATGGTAGGTACACATTTGTTCTTTCAATGAATATGTTAACATCCATTACCAGAAAACCTTGAGTTCATTTACCGTGTTTCCACAGAGATAGTTAGCCTGAAAAGAAAAGATACAGCACAGAAAAATATTTGAGAGGAAGGAAAAATAGAGTAAGACAACTATGGGTTAGTAATTCTATAGATAATATCTTTTTGTTTTGAGAGAGAGAGACAGAGATTGCAAATGTGCAAGTGGCAGAGAGAGTTTCACGAGGTGGGGGGAAAGAGACAGAGAGAGAGAGAGAGAGAGAGAGAGAGAGAGAAAGTGGGCTCACCTGAAGCAGGACTCAGGTTTACCCAAAGTAGGGATTGAGCTCACCAAATGCCAGACTTGAATTCACAAACTGTGAGACCATGACCTTAGCTGAAGTCAGATGCTTAACCAACTGAGCCAACCCAGGTGCCCCTTGAATGAACATTTTAAAAACAATTTTGGCAAGGATTGTCTTTGCTAACCATCCATGTAAGTCTGGAAGTTATCTTTCTAAGATTAGGCAATGGAGAGCATGTGAACCAGAAAGACTGGTTTGACCATGCCAAAAATTCTATCCATTCTGAAAAGTATGGACCATTTCCAGGAGAAATCTGAACATGTTTTTATTTAGAGAAATCTGAAGATTAGTCAGCCATACTTCAGGGTAGATTTTTCTTGGAAGGAAAAGTTTGGATTTAGTTTTTAGTTTTGTAGGTCCAAAAGCTAGATTTAATCAGGTATATCTAGAAAGACCATGCTCATTAGTTTGCCTTAATCTGGCCAATAAGAGAATTGTATAGTAAAAAACAGATATTTACTCATTAATGTAATATAGTAAGTGCATTTTCTCCTATGACTGGGAAAAAATCAAATTATAACCAGACTTTTCTTGGCATAGAGAGATATTATGCCTTAATTAATATCTTATCCAAGCCATGACAAAGCCCAATGCACTATTCTAGCACTGAAATAGAATAAACCAATTGTGGTGATTTCTTAGTGCTCCTGAGAAAATCCCTAGCCTCCTTAGATATAGAAATGTATACAATATAAATGTAAGGAATGTTTACCTTCTCTCTTCCTGGAAACATTTTTCTCCAAACAGACCATGAGAATTGAAGCTGTAGTCATTCATCTAGCTAGTTGCGTTGTTGCAAAAGGATAATTAGACTTGTTACCTACCCGAGATCACCAATGGTTACAGCCTAGACCAAGCTCCTAAATTAAACTCCCATAGTGCCAAGAAAATTGAAGCACTATCCCCTTAAATGTTTGCACTGTCAATAGGTTGAAGCCCAGTTCTTCCTTTTGACTCTGTGACTTATCTGGCTCTTCAGAGACAGTATCTATATTCCAAAGAGTTCCAGTAAGAACCTAGGATCCTTTACATCACATCTGCATAAAGCCAAATTTTACATCTTTCTAGGAGGGGAAGGGGAAGCACCTACCTCTTTCCTGTATAAAAACAGAATATCCGGGGCGCCTGGGTGGCGCAGTCGGTTAAGTGTCCGACTTCAGCCAGGTCACGATCTCACTGTCCGTGAGTTCGAGCCCCGCGTCAGGCTCTGGGCTGATGGCTCAGAGCCTGGAGCCTGTTTCCGATTCTGTGTCTCCCTCTCTCTCTGCCCCTCGCCCGTTCATGCTCTGTCTCTCTCTGTCCCAAAAATAAATAAACGTTGAAAAAAAATTTAAAAAAAAAAACAAAACAGAATATCCATGGTTCTCCATGCCATCTCTCCCTCTACAGAGTATAACACACCCCTCATGGAGAAAGTTTTCATTACTCCTAATGCCTTCCTCATAGGTCTAGATGTGGGGGATGGATGCTAACCATGCTACTCTGGCTGCTGATCTGGTTGTATCAAGAAAAAAACTTTTTCTTGACTCAGGTATCTCATGTTTCATATATAACTATATCTAATTATTCTCTCTCTCTCTCTCTCTTTATATATATATAGTGTAAAGTATGTATAGATATATACATACATATATATATATATAACATCTCAGCATCTCAGACCATTCACGGTTTTTGACAAAACATCTAACTAGAATCTGATATATTTTCTTAAACAAACATTCTCTGAATGCTACTGGATTTACTTTCATCCTATGGCAGCTCCACCTGCTTCTTTGTTGATATATTATTTCTTTAGATTATACATCTAAAGAAATACATATACATATATGTTATATACATATACATTATACTGTTAATTAACAGTAATTAAGTTATACTTTCATTTTATATCAACCTTTGATTGCCTTTTTCATGCTTCAAAATTTTGGGCCTGAGAAATAATCAGACTTTTAGAAACTTCCATGGATGGATATTCTGAATGAGAAGTGAAATCACTGAAAATTTTTGAATAGGGTAATTACATATTCATATAGTGCATAAGCTGGATTTAACATGGCAGAGCCTGGAGGTGAAACGGCTCTGTTCAGAGCCTGTTAGTATAGTCCTAATGAGAAATAATGAAGCCCTCAATTAGGGCCAGTAGCAGTACTTAGGAGCCAGAATGTGAATTAGAAACGCAAGTACTTTATAGAAACCACTTAAAATAAGTGATTTCCTGTGAAAAATTATAATCCAAGTTTAAATTTTAATAAGGAAAAACTGTTATCTCTGTGTCTGGTTATTTCTTTTGAGTTTTACACTATTAACTACATAAATTACAGTTACAATGACTGGGCCTCTCTTCAAGTTGTCCTAAATACCTGTTAGACATGTAAGAGATAGATAATTTGAATGAGCTAAGGAATGAAATAATTAATCAAACAATTCCTATATATTCATATTTTCAGCTGCATGCTAAATATTAAATAAAAGCTTTCAAATCATTAAATACTGACATAAAATAGATCTTCTTAAACTAGAAGCATCTTCATTTTATATAAAAACTTCCAGTGTAAGCAATTATGAATATTAGATAATACTTAATATGAGTTAGGTTTAAAAATTTAGTGACTTTTTTAAGGGATCTTGACTCATCTGTATAAAAATGGAAAGCCTTTGAGAGCAGAAATTTGTCTGTCTATTCACCACTATGTCTTTGGCTGCTAGAACAATGTCTGCATTTAGTTCAATTTTAATGAATAACTCTTGAATATATGAATAAGCAAAAACTCTCTAGAAATGTCATATTTTAAAAGCTCTTAATTTTTGAATTAATGGCTTTGAATAAATATATAAAAGCAAGTAAGTGGCCATAACATTAGGATTAACAATAAAAGAGGCAGTTTTAATTTTGGAAGATTCTCAATGAGTATGAATGAGGTTCTATAATAGGATTCTCCAGGACTAATAGGATGTGTGTCACTCTTTGTATCTATGTGGGCGTGTGTGTGTGTATATAGTGGGTATTTATTTTAAGTAATTGGCTCATGCAATTGTGAGGACTGGTAAATCTTACATTTGCATATCAGACTGGCAGGCTAGAGACCCGGGAAGAATTGGTGCTCCAATCTTGAATCCAAAGGTAGCCTGGAGCCAGAATTCTCTCATGTTTTCTTTTAAGGACTTCAACTGATTGGATGAGGACCACTCATATTATAGACACTAATCTGAGTGCTCAAATATTACTGATTTAAAATATTAATCACATTTTCAACACACGCTTATAATCAAATTATAACCCAAGTGTGTACTTGGATTATAACATCTAGACTGGCTTTTGACTAAATAACTGACCGTAATAGCCTATCCAAGTTAACACATAAAATTATCATAGCTCTTCATGGTGAAGGATAGAATTTTCTTTTTTTTAAGAAATCATTTTAAGTAGTGTCAAGTACAATGGTGTAAATATTATGAGAGTGGTATAAATGTATTAATACAACAATACAGGTACTTGAGATACTGCAAGTGATTCATGTTGTATTTTGCTGTCATATCGAAAATAGTTCATGGTGAAATCTCCATATACCCAGGAGAAACTATATAGCATTATGAAAAATTGGCAATTAAATTACTGGTGTAAGTGAATCTACACTTTTCTCAGTATAATGTAGTTGAGATTCTCTACCTTTTACTTCATTATAATTCAGTCCTTAATTCGTTCTTCCTAAAATACTCTTGTTTGAAATCCTTTAAGGTGAGATTTGCTCTGCATGTCCAAATCTAGGACAGTTTTACATACGATGATTCCTCAATGTGCTTTTCAATAATGGTTAGCATAAAAAACTAAAGTGATGATTTGGATGGAAGAAAAATATTGAAGGCCATCCTTACACTTACTGTGAAGACACAATATTACAAGGTGCAACTTTATACTGGAACTTCATCTCTAATGTTAGAAATAATATTGAGATTATTATAGTAATTCTCACTAAGGGAATAATTTTTGATCAAGGCATGGATCTTTAACTCTGCTATAGGCTTCTAGAAGCATATCTGTGATTAAATGAAGGAACCAGGAATAAAAGTATAGCATTGACTGCTGGAAGCAATGGTAATTTCCCTTCCCTTCCCACAAACTGCAGCCCTGAACTGTGAGAGCTATTATTTCATTAGCCAAAACTTTTTATCCTCAAAGCAAGCTCTTACTGTTAAGGTTACTGAATTCTGGGAATGTCAAAAACAAAAGAAGTTGTCTTTCTGAATGGCATGTTTTCCTCCTTGTAAATGTCTCTAAAATTTATTCATAGCATTGTCTTGCTTAGAGTTGCAGCACTTTGTATTCTCTACAAATGTTTATTCAAGCTAAATACCAAAATATTCAGCCAGTGCATTTGCTGCCTCATCTTACAAATATCCATCAGTGCAGTCCCAAGTGAATTTGCTTGGTAGAAAGGAGCAATTGATTGTGAATGAGTTTTACTTTTTCTAGCAAATTCTTCTTTGAATATGGTTACATGTGTCTAGGGACAAAAAAATTTTGTAAGAAATTGATATTCTGCATCTCTCCTATTCCAATAAAATGGAGATATGGTAAGAAATCTGCCCCAAAAGGATTCATAAATACAGAATAAGGCTGCCTATGACGATTGCTTATAGCTATAAATGGTTTATAGAAACCAGATTTGAAATTCATTGGATCTCTGTCAAAAATAATATTGTTAGTATATTGGATAGATCAAAGGTTTGAGCTCACATAAGCACAGTTTTTCACCTTTAGGTCAGCAGCATGATTCTCCGTTACACAGAGACTGAGACAAGTTTCCCTTTCTCTGTATTTCCCAGTGGAAAACAATAGTAGTAAAGTAAAAAATATTAATAATGGTAATATTGTCCCCAAATCACACACACACACACACACACACACACACACACACACATTGCCTTTCCAATTAGGTAATTGGTTAAAATTTAAGAAAAAATGAGAAATGAAATTTAAATAAATTGCTTTCTAATGGCATAAATTAATCAGTAAAGGAACTGAAGAATATTATTAGGAAATTGTGTTTTCTTTTGTGAAGTTTGCAAATGGTTATCTATCTTAAACATCTGCATAGAAGTTTTCATATATTCTCTATAAACTTAAGTATGAAAAAGGAAAGAAGTTTTCATATATTCTCTATAAACTTAAAGTATGAAAAAGGAAAGGCAATGTTTCCTTTGAATAAAGCTCTACATCTGTTCCAATTATTTTTATTTTCTTGGTGTACCCTAACCCTGTTGTTTATGAGTTCGTTGTAAACATCCTGGTTCTTAGCATGTAGCATACAAATTTCTCAAGAACCCCTTGCCCTTGTGCGTATGTCATGTAGATTGATGCTGATCCTGTTATTAAACACCTTCTTAGTTTTTTAATTTCCTAATTAATTCTTCCCAGTATTTAATGACCTTTTCCGAGAGAAGGAGGCTTTAATTATTTTGAGTCTGAACCCTTACTTTGTGATTTAAGCTTAGTTTATTATTCTATTTCTCATAACAAGCCTTTATATGTATGACAATTATTATGGTTGGTCTCCTTGCTGTGCAAATTTTATATAGCCTTAATTTAGTAAAATGCTTGTCTTTTTGTTGATACTAATAATAGCACTACCTGTGGTTTACAAGCCCCTTAATTTCAGGCCCAGCTGCATACATGCAAACTCTATTCACCAGTTCTACCTATGTCAACTTCTGTCTTAGGTGATCAACCAGTTATATTTTCTTCAGTAGGTACAAAAGCAATACAGTCCTTTCATTTCTACCTAGTAAAGCTTGCTATAATACTGTTTCCAAGCATTTCCAAATGTCCTGAGCTAACTACTGAAAATAACATCTTTTGAAAAATACTCACTTCTAAAGCTTTGCTAGGCATTGGTTAAGATAAAAAAGGCATTAACACTTCCCCACATTAACTTTCCCCACTGTAACTGTGGGTACAAAAGGAGAAAATCTCATTTAAAAAACTTTGAGAGACTTTGAGAGAACAAACCAAACTTTTGATTCCTCATTGAAGTTCAAGGAAACAGAAAAATAATGAGTAATGAAACCAAGAGATGGGGTTATTTCAAGAAGAATATGGTAAACATAATGAAATCCTATAGAAATAAAGAGCTATGGAGGCAGAGGAAAGACTATTGACTCAGTCACAAGATTTGCTAATATTCCAGCAGTTTGGGTACAGTGTTGTGTAAGCTAAGTGTTGTGTTGCCTAGGAGGAGGAAGGAGGTACATGGAAGCAAAATTGCATGCTGAAATCACCTTAGGTCCCAGAAATTCACTATGTAGGGGCCAAGGACAGGCAGCCCCAAGATGGGCCACTTTGGCATGAACATTATTTTGAGCTAAAAGCAATCAAAATGCAGCAGATTTCAGAAGTTCCTTACCTCCTACTCAATTGCCTGCCTGTAGCAGGAAGAGAGCTATTAAGGGAGACTCCTCTTTACCTAAGAAACTTATGTGCATAAAAGGGCAGCCTTTGTTTTCCAAACATCTCCTTTCACCTACTTGCTAATGGTCTGTCTCCCCTTTGTATGGTCAGACCCTTACCCCTCATCTTAGCTCATATAAGCATCATGTTGCTTCACTGTTTTTGGAATTTCCATGTCCATGTGGATTCCCCATATGTACACTTTTAAATTTTATTTTCTCCTATTAGTCTGTCTCATGTCAATTTGACTCTTAGTCCAACCAGAAGGACTTTGAGAGACAGAAGAAATTGTTCCTCCCGGAGAACTATATGCAATCAACAAGACACAAACATGTTTTTGAAGTTAACTGATGTCCTTCCTGGATGAAGTTAAGCAGCATGACGTTTATTGAATCCCATTAACAAAATTATAAGAATATATCCAACACTACTTACAGAGCTGATTTAGGGGGAGGGCAAATGAACAAGAGTATTAAATTAGCAAGATAAGAAGGAGTTGGGGTTTTATGAAAATGTAGCCTTATTATTATTAATTTTTAATATTGTGACTAAAGATCTGGGAGGAATGGTGGGTTGGCAGTTTTGTTGATGAGAAAGGAGGAATGAATAGGGAAATGAAATGAGTGGTTTCAATTCAAGAGCAAAATTGCAATATTTTACATTTTGAAGATGGTATATTTGTAACCAAGCTGAAGATAGGGGTGTAGGGAGTGGAAGTACAGTGAAAATAGAGAGCACTAGGATTTTCTCCTTTCTCAGCAATTGAAGTTTCTCTCTTTGTGATTCAGATTATTATCTCCATGTGTGCTTTGTAAACAATTCAGGCAATCTGTTTTATCAGTCATACCTTATTCTCCTAAAACTTCTGCCTCTTTTCCTATGGCTTCTTCAGCAGGTAAGTATATAAGTCAGTTCAAAACATTTCTATCAGAAAAGGGATGGGTGGAAAGAAAGAAAAAAAAAAAAGAAGCGTAGCGATGGTTAATTCCATGTGTCAACTCAAAGTTTTGTTTTTGGATGACATTAACATTTAAATTGGTGAACTTGGAGCAAGTGGATCGTCCTTCATAATGTGGCTGGCCCCATTTAATTAATTGAACACCTGAATAGAACAAAAAGACTGGCCTTCCTGAGCAAGAGGCATTGTCCAGTAAACTGCTTTCAGACCAGAAATGCACCATTGGCTTTCCTGGGTGTTGAGCCAACCCTCATTGTAGATGTTGGACTCTGTAGCTTTATAATCACATGACCCAATTGCTTATAATATATATAAATATATGGGAATCTAGATATATATCTCCTATTGGTTCTGTTTCTCTGAAGAACCCTGATGAAGGAAGGAAGGAAAAAAGGAAGGAAGGGAGGAAGAGAGGAGGGAAAGAGAGGAGGGAGGGAAGGAGAAAATAAATTTGACCCTTTAATTTGTACCTATTCTACAGTTGTCTTATGGTTTAAAGCTCAAATTGCTAGAACACTTCCAAACCTCAAAAGTAGTCTTGCCCTTCAAACACAGAATGACTCATGCTATCTTCCGCAATCCCATGGTGGAAATCTAGTTCCAATTTCTTCTGTATTAGTTAAGCCAAGGAATGCTAACCCTTATACAATCAATCAATCAATCAATCAATAGCCCTGTAACATAACATTTATTTCTCAATCAAAATCTAATCTCGTTATTCTAGATTGGGAAGTTTTCCTTTTATCAAATACTCAAGGATACAAACTGTTCTAACTAAGGATGTCTTTCAAATATCTGTGTCATATTCTCCTCATTCAGCCAAATGTGAGGGGAAAAAAAAACAAGGGGGTGGAAGAAATTTTGAGAAAATTTAAGGTCATACTTAGAATTGATCTACACTATTCCATCCATATTCTATTGGTCAGAAATAACCACTTAGCCATACATAGAATGAGTCAAACTGGGTTGTTTTCTCTTTTTGTGTACCCAGGAGGAAAGAAATTATTTGTCAAACATCACATTCTTTATGCCACAGTTGTTATATTATAATTTTTGGTGACAGGAATATACATGAAGCATATTATTATTTCTATGTAAGCACCATTCAGATAGGCTGTATTTTGTTTGTTTTCTTTGGAATTAGTCATTACATTTTTGCTTTTTTTTCTTAATTTCCATTATTAATTCATTTCCAATCTCTTTAAAATAAATATAAATCTTTTCTTAAGATAGACAAATCATGTATTTTATTAATTTTAACTTCTTGAAGCTATTTTTCCAATAAAAACTTTTTCAGTCTAATGTAGACTGTCCACTTTCTTCTTTTAACCTAAACCTGTCATTTTGGGCTTTTCCTTATTTTTTTTCTGCTCCTTCTGTTTTTCCCCCCTTCTATTAATTGTTGTTGTTATTTTGTCCTTTTACTATATTTGCTTGAGTTTAGGAGCCAAGATAAATACAAATGTTCAGTCAACAGCTTTACTATACATACTACATTATACTTATCTTCTGAATTTCTTCACTTGTCACTTAGCCATACTGAATTTCTTGTTGTTCCAAGAATTGTCATGTTATGTCATTCTTCCCAGACATTTGAAATGCTGCTTCCTAAGGCAAAATAAGCCTTTGTATATCTGAAACCTGGAGTGTTATTATCGCTTAACTTCCTCTCTTCTATTTGACAAAATTATTTCGATTAATAATAATGGAATTAGATAAATTTTAATGGCCAGAAAAAAGTGACATTTTATTGAAATTTGTACATAATTATGCCAGGAAAAGAGAGAGAGAGAATACTCTAAAATGATATGAATACAATAATAGAAAAATAATAATTTTTAGTTTCATTAATACAGATTTTAAAAGGGGACAAAACATATTTACATATTGCCTTATTAATAAGTTAATAATATTATAGTTTTGTTAGAGTAGGCAGTTGGTTAGGTTTTAATAGGATGCTGCCAAAAGGGGAGTCATAGCTACCTATTGAGAAAACTATAGACCTGTCCTGGTAGCAGTCCAAAACAAAGTCACAAAAAGTCCTATCAAACCAGACAGGCCCAAGATAAAGAAGACCAAAAACCCTGTCTGAGGAAGGGATAAAAGTCAAAACCGTGCTCCCAAGAAATCCCCTCCCCATGTAATATTCCTCCCCCTAGTTAACAACTCTCAGTAAAGATAAAGACCCAAACCCAGGTGCAGCTCTCTCTTAAGCTTGCCCACTCAGACATCTGAAGAATGTACTCTTGCTTTAATAAATTTTCCTACTTGCACCACTTAATCATTGTGTCTGTTCTGTCCTTGAATTCTTTCTTATATCAAGACCAAGAGCATCTGGCCAGATCCTGAGGACAGACCTGGGTGAAGTCCTAAGGGCCCAGGGGTGTCCTTAGTCTACCCAGCAACAGTTTCTGTTTTATAGCCAAAATCCTACAAATTTGCCATTGACTTCATCAAAATTATCTGCTTATTTAAGGACAAGATGAACTAGACAGACTTCTCCCTGTGTCTTTCAGTAAGGGCAATTATAAAACCTAGACCAACTGTATGAAACAGCTATTTAAAGACTGAAACATAAACAATAGTGAGTGAATTGAAGAAGATGAGGAAAATTTGAAATACTGCCAAACTAGCCATGAGTTTATAATTTTTCCTCCATTCTTCCCTGGCCTGGAAACAAGAAAGCCTAAAACCAAGAAATAGACACAAGAGTGAAAAGAGAGCTCCAAAGAAACCAAAGAAGCTCTCTAGTTCTGATTCAAAGAAATAAATAATGCTTACAAAAATTAAGAGAATTCTCCCTTTATCTTTTCTGTTTTTCTATGCCCCTGCCCATAGGTAATACCATAACTGTAACAGCGGTAACATTGACCGTATCAGCATTGGAGACCCATGGGAGCCTAAAACTCTGAGGCAAGGCAGCTTTCTTCTTCTATTGGATGACTTATGGTCCCTAGTGGCAGAGCAATCCCCATTACTTTTGTTTTGTTCTCTGTCTTCCTGCCACTTGCCCCTGCCAAAAATTATATGAAAGTGTATAATCAAAAACATAATAGATAAGTTAAAATGGAATACTGAAATATTCTTAATAGAGGTGTGAAAAACAGGAGGAACAAACAGAAAACAAATAACAAAATGATAGACCTAAATCAAACTATATTGAGAACTAAATCAAATGTAAATGGTCTGAACATACAATTAAATAGTAGAATGAACAAAAACCAATGGTTCAACTATACATTGTCAATACAAAACTCACTTGAATCATGTGATATAGGTAGCTTAAAGGTAAGAAAATGGAAAAAATAAACCATCAAAAGAAAGCAACACAGGCTCAATTACTATCAAAGTAGTCCTCAAGGAAAAAATTACAAGGAATTAAGAGGAATATTGCCTAATGATTAAAAGGCAAGTTTATCACAGAGATGTAATTGTCATACATCAGTATGAAACTGTAGTGAGCAGAAGGCTCCCCTCTCTAAAGGTGTCACACCCAAATCCTTCAATTTTGTGAATATATTTTATTACATGGCAAAAAGGATTTTGCAGATGCAATTAAGGTTATGGACCTTTAGATAAAGAAATTATCCTGAATTATCCAGATGGATTCAATCTAATCACATGAACACATGAAAGAAGAGAACTTTCTCTGACTACAGTCAAGAGATGTGACAGAAGACAAAATCAGAGCTCATCTAAGCACAGGAAGGATTTTAGCTGATATTGCAGGCCCTAAGATGTAGGGGACAATGTGCAGAAACTGGAAAGAAGCCTCTCAGACCTAAGGGCATTCCCAGCATGACAGCAAGCAAGGAAATGGGGCTCTCCATTCTATAGCTAGAAGAGACTGTCAACAACATAATTGAGCATGGAAGTAGATTCCTCCTGGAACCTCCAATAAGAACCCAGCTGGCAGACACCTTGATTTTGGCCTTGTAAAACCGGGGTCATAGAAACCAGGCAAGCCAGCCTAATTGATAGGACTGTGTTTAGTAAATGTACATACATTTAGTAAATGTATGTTTAGTAAACATACAAAAATTCTGTTGCTTTAATTCATGAAGTTTTTGATAAAATGTTATGGCAGCAGTAGAAAACTGACACAGCATCTAAAAATATAGCTTTAAAATAACTGAAGCAAAAACTGACAAACTGAAAGGAGAAATAGACAAATCCACAATTATATTTGGAGATGTCAAGAATTTCTCTCAGTAATAAATAGAACTAGTAGAAAATTGGCAAAGTTGAAGAACTTCATAACGCAATCAACCAAGGGCAGCTAGTTGACATTTACAGAGTACTCCATTTATTAACAACAGATTACCCATTCTTTCAAACACATATGGAACATTCTCAAAGACAGACAATATCCTGGGCCATAACACATACCTTAACAAATTCAAAAGAATTGTAATTATACAAAATATACTTTATGATGTAATAGAATTAAACTAGAAATTGAGTTATCGGGAAAATCAAACACTTGGAAATAAATAACATAACTCATTGGTCAATGAGGATATTGCAAGGGAAATTAATTTTTTTTAATTTATAGAACATGAAAAGATGACATATCAAAAGTTTCAGGATGCTGTTAAGTCAAATCAAAGAGGAAATTTGTTGTATTAAATTCTTATAATGGAAGAGAGTTCTCAAAACAATAATCTAAGATTCTACATTAAGAAACTAAAAAATAAGAGCAAAATGCAAGAGACTAAAGGAAATAATAAAGAAGAGTAATATATGAAATTGAAAATATAAAATAAGGAAAAACATTGAAATGAAAAGCCTGTTTCTTTGAATAGTTCAATAAAAATTATAACCTGTTCAAATTGATAATAAAATAAAGGGAAAAATAAATTACCAATATCAGGAATGAAATATGTAATATCACTATAGGCTTTTATTTCCCTAGACGTCAGGCATATAATGAGGAAATTTTACAAACTCTATACACATAAATTCTGAAAGATAATGAAATTGTCCAATTCCTTAGAAACTACAAACTTCAAAATCATCTAAGATGAAATAACTCTAAGAAATTTATAACTACTAATGAAATAAAAGTTATACTAAAAAATCTTTTAAATAAGAAATTTCCCAATTCAGATGTTTTTACTAACAAGCTTGACAAAGGGTGTATTTCCAAAGAAGACATACAGTTGGCCAACAGACACATGAAAAAATGCTCAACATGGCTAATCAATAGGGAAATGAAAATCAGAACAAAATGAGAGATCTCCTCACTACTCAGAATGGCTAGTGTCAAAACAAAAAAAAAACAAGAAACAACAAGTGTTGGTGAGGATGTGAAGAAAGGGGAACACTCATACATTGTTGTCAATAATGTAAATTTGTAAAACAAAACAGTATAGAGTTTCCTCAAAAAATTAAAAACAGAAATACCAGCTGATCCAGTAATTCCACTACTGGGCATTTACCCAAAGAAAATGAAAACACTAATTCAAAAAGACATATGGACTTCTATGTTTATTGCAGCATTATCCACAATAGCCAGATATGGAAACAACCCAATGTCAATTTTAGATTGAATGAGTAAAGAGGGTGTGTGTGTGTGTGTGTGTGTGTGTGTATGTGTGTGACAATAGAATATTACTTGGCCATAAAAAATGAGATCTTGTCATTTATGACAACATGAATGGACCTACAGTGTGTTATGCTAAGTGAAATAAGTCAGAGAGGGGTGCCGAGGTGGCTCAGTGGGTTAGGCAACTGACTCTTGATTTCGACTCAAGTCATGATCTCGCAGTCGTGAGATCAAGCCCCATGTCAAGCTCAGTGCAAACTGGTGGTTACCAGAGAATCTTAAAAGCTTCAAATATTTCTGCAGTCAAAACATTTCCACTAATTTCCTTCTCAGAAAAATGACCCAGAATTTCTAATGTATTTGTTAAAAACTTTCAAAGATTTTCTTTTGCTGATACCTTTCACCCCATAAAAATTCCCCAAAAAGCTGAAAACAAACATTGCAGATATTATTTGCTATAGTGTCTAGTTTGTGATATAAACAAGTTATTCAAACACTAGCCATTTATGTTTGCTGACAATGTAAGAATATAGTCTTTTTGTCATTTCTCCAAGTATTCACAAATGACAGAATAGAAGTAACTCAATTTCTGTTTCTTCATGTTATAATCTTTGTGCTATCATTTCTTATTTCAAATCTACTGTTTAAATACAGAAGTATAAGGCATTATCTGGGTTGAAGACATAAATTAAACTAGATCATTCTGAACTGTTATAAACTCTTGAAACAAAACGTATGCTCCTGAGAGTTAGATAACTTTGGGTTCTTCAAACTGCTGTGTAAAGTATGTTTATTAACAAATATATTAAAAATGTAGCATACATATATATTATGTCAATGCAAAAATAGTTAAGAACAGAGGTAAAATATGTATATGATAGTAAAAATTGGACTAATTTCTAACTGGCATTATTTTATTATTGTGTTTAAATCTGTAGAAGCAAATGCACAACCTTATTGCCTGCATTCAGGCCAGACAACTCCCATGGGCCTGCCCTTCATGCTCTCCTACCTCTTGACCTCTTGATGAAATTTTCTTGGCACCTGCTTCCTTCTTCCTGACTTCACTTACCTAACACGTACTGGTTCTAAAATTTTTATCCCAATCTTTATCTTCTTCAAGAGACATTTCCTGATTGTTGTCCCTCTTGCCGTTCCCTGCAAAGCATATTGTTTTTGCATTTATCTTAGTATTTATCAGAAATGGTAACTTATCTATCTTTACAAGTAAACATGGTTATCTTAGTGTAAGATCCTCCAAGAGCAACTCCTCCGAGAAAGTTTATAGTGCTAGTGCGAATAATTTCTTTGAAATGATCCCAGGGGATGCCTGGGTGGCTCAGTCGGTTGAGGTTTGGACTCTTGGTTTCGGCTCAGGTCATGATCTCACCATTTGTGGGTTTGGCCCCTGAGTGGAGCTCTGTGCTGACATCGTGGAACCTGCTTGGGATTCTTTTCCCCTCTCTCTCTGCCCCTCCCCTGCTTGGTCTCTCAAAAATAAGTAAACAATAAAAAAATGATCCTAAGAAACATTGGTAGACAAATGGGAAAGGGTAGAAAACATTGTCAGTATCCTACCCACTGTTCTCAAACCATCTCATTTCAACACACTTAGTATCCTCCCTTAAAACCAGTATTTGCATCTCCATGAGGAAGGACTTTCTCCAAATGTAGACCTCTGCTGCTGTGATTGGCAGGTTGGAAGTATCAGGAACTAAATGAATACCAGAGCCTTCAATCAATAATTTATGGGAGTTGGTGTGAAATCCGAGGTCTCCCTTCCTCTGGTTGACACAACAATGAAGCATGTACTTTTCTTTCCCCTAGAATTAAACAAACTCTAGTTGTTAACCCTAGCTTTGTAATGTACATTGAATGGATTGGCTCCTTCCTTGTATCACTTCTTCATTCCTCTGTCAATGCTCCTCGTACCTCCCAAATAGATGACTTGTGTTTGATATTTGTATCAGGTTCTGCTTCTGGAGGCTCCTAAACTAAGACAGGAAGTAACAAAGTGAAGGGAAACTGCCAATGAAATGACTGCTTTAGGGGCGCCTGGGTGGCGCAGTCGGTTAAGCATCCGACTTCAGCCAGGTCACGATCTCGCAGTCCGTGAGTTCGAGCCCCGCGTCGGGCTCTGGGATGATGGCTCAGAGCCTGGAGCCTGTTTCCAATTCTGTGTCTCCCTCTCTCTCTGCCCCTCCCCTGTTCATGCTCTGTCTCTCTCTGTCCCAAAAATAAATAAAAAACGTTGAAAAAAAAATTTGAAAAAAAAAGAAATGACTGCTTTAAAGCAAATTACTGTGGGGCTCCTGGGTGCTCAGTCAGTTAAGCATCCTATTCTTGATTTTGACTAGGTCGTGATCTCACAAGATGGAGCCCTGGGTCAGGCTCCATGCTGAGCATGGGGCCTGCTTGGGATTCTTTCTCCCTCCCTCCATCTCTCCCCCTTGTGTTTGCCTGTGCTCTCTCTCTCTCTCTCTCTCTCTCTCTCTCAAAATAAATAAATAAACATTTAAAAAATGAAGCAGGGTTCCCTGGATGGCTCAGTCAGTTAAGTATCTGACTTCTGCTCAGGTCACGATCTCACAAATTCATGGGTTCGAGTCCCAGTTGGGCTGTCTGCTGACAGCTCAGAGCTTGGAGCCTGGTTCAGATTCTGTGTCTCTCTCTCTCTGCCCCTTCCCTGCTCATGCTCCGTCTGTCTGTCTCTCTCTCTCTCAGAAATAAATAAGCATTAAATTTTTTTTAAAGCAAATTACCACTATATAAACAATGGGATCTTATTCCCACTAAGGAAATAAGGGATAAAGTGAACCTGAGTCACAGAATTATCCCACCCAGAGGAAAAGGAGTCAGAATATCAATACACAAACTCCTACCAGTTATTAATTAAGTACTTCTTCTAAAAACCATCTCTGACATGTACGGCTCACTTTGGGCAAGGTAGAGAGGGGGGATCTTGCAGAAAGCACTCAGGAAAATAAATACAGGTGCTGACTGCTATAAAGCAAGCCTATTTGCTTTCAAATGGAAGGACAGGCTGAGTAACAGGAGGTATAACCCCTATACTTTCCACATTGGACTAGTCTTGAGAAAGCTACCATTTTTTTTTACTTGCCTTTCTTCTGAAGGACACTGCCTGACACATAGATGATGTAAAAATTTTTTCCAAATAAAATAGTTAAGGATGAAACAGCTGTAAGGCTGAAAACTCATACTGATCTTCCATATAAGCCCTTTAAGATGATGGTGTGGAATGGGGATTATGAGGAAATCTGAGCTAAGTGTTGGGCTTCCTGAGTAGAGCATTTCCTGGAGCTTCAATATCAAGTGGAATAAAAAAGAGATAAGCAAGTGAGAAAGGTAGTTTAGAGCTCTGGTAATCAATCTCTCCCTTAGTTGAAGAAGATCAAAGAGGTAAAGTGCAAAAACACATGCTGTAACTGGAAGAAGCCTCATTTTTTGAAAATTATACAAGGTAAATGGACTATTTTAAAAAATCAGTTGGAAAATGAAAGGCATTTTGCAGAAAAATAGAATATAAGTTTCCAAAAGACACAGTGGAATAGAGAATATAAATATATCAGAAAATAATAAAGAGATAGTTTTACTTCTAGGGGAATAATTTTCCATAATGATAAATAAGAATATCTTTTAGAAGAATATTCTAAAAAATAACTAGTGAATATTTCACCCATTTTATGACCAGTGCAGGGAAGCTGCCACATTTCTCTATTCTTCTGATGAGAAACTCAGGCCATTTCACTAATTACACTTTTCTCAGGAAGAGAAAAATCTCTCCACCATCTTGCTCAGTAACTACTTACTCTGGAAAGAAAAGAGAACAAGCAAAACAACTTTCGTGCAATGATAAGCCTGCTTTGTCTTTGGAAAGGGAGAAATACAGGTAATAGAATCAGTGTCAAGCTTCCCATAGCTGTTAATGATAATGTCAGAAGTTTCTGATATGGACATGTTACATTTTCAATATGCCATGGAGTATGCTAGATGTAACCTATAAATTATCTTGCCAACTTTATCTTCTTTAGTGTTCTTTGACACCAAAGCTCAATGACAAAGTACATCTCACTGTGAACCAGACTGAAATGATTTTGTTTACGCTTGATTTTTTTTATTCTTCATCTTGGTGTTGTCAGGCTAGTTTTGCCATCTGTCTGTTATTTGGAAGACACTGGCTGCTGTAAGGTCATCATCTTCTCACAGATATGCCTAGACTGATATGTACTGTGCACGAGCTGAAGCATTGTCTTCTTCAGGGATCCAGGTAGAGAGTCAGATTTATTACCTGTTCCTTGGAGGAGTATACTTCAAAATGGAAATGAACTTGGGGGTTCAAGATGTCCAGCATACCAATAATACTTGCCTTACATTGACAACAGCAATAAAGCAGTTTCTTCTTTAAACAAAACATCAGGAAAATGTAACATTTGCATTACAATAATGTATCCCTTGAAATATCTCTTCATCAGACAGACTTGTTTTCTCTCTCGTTTGCCCATCTATGTAATTTCTGTGTCTGGATCATTTTTTTTTCTGTCTATTAACTTAGCAGACACATTAAATGAAAAAGGAGTTTGGTTGACATTTACTCCCACAACACTTTTTCAGAGACTAATGACTAACAGCATGAAAGGAATAGGTACTTTGCCATGAATATTTCAAGGATGAATTCCAGTATAATTTTTCATTAGTTTTAGTAGTGCAATTATTATGATTACAGTTACAGTTCTGATCAAGGGTTGCTTCTGGCACAATTTCTTCTGACAGGATTTTCCTAAAGTGCACTCCAGAGGTTTCTATGTTTGTAGAAGAGGATGAAGCATGAATAGTGACCTTTTTACTCTGTCAGGTAGTCTCCCGGTTCTCACCAGGTTTTCATGTTTTTTAGATTTGAGTCTCCAAACCAAAATATCACTGAGAGATTTTTTTCCCCACAGAAGTCCACTAACCTTCAGAAGTACAAATATTGTAAAAGAAAAGAAAATCAGTGTCTTCCCTCATTTTTTTGCTTTATTGAACCAGCAAAACTAAGCATTTTTATTTCACTGGGAATTTTCTGTCTTTTCTTTTGAATGCAAATAATGTAACTCACAGTCTCCACAGGTTTAGATAAAACAAAATGATTGGTTGGGTGATCCTCTTTGACTTATGGGATAAAATGTGTGTGTGTGTGTGTGTGTGTGTGTGTGTGTACATGTACGTGTAAAATGCACAGGCTTTTATTCAAACGTGACAAATGTAAGAACATCTACTAGCAAAGAAATTAGCCATTATCTTAAAGTTAAACAGATCCATTGGCCCTCCCAATAGACCATGTAAGTGAAATGAATGTGTAAGTCTCAGCTGATTCCTGAGGGTCTACAGGAACTGAAACAAATATCAGCACTGATTTGACAAGTATAGACTCTCTTGACTGAGAAAATTGTTTAACACACTATCTAGCCATCTCTTTGTTAATACTTCTAAATTATGAGTCAAAGGTCTTGCCAATGGTGACTGAAAAAGGAACACCAGCAACAATGGATATTATTTATTTATTTTTATTGCTTAATACACCTTTGCTTATGATTTCTCTGAAACCAGTTCAAGGTAAAAAAAAAAAGAAACAAACAAACAAACAACAACAACAAAAACTGCATGGAAGTCTCATTTACAAAAAGAGGATAGATCTCAATTGGTTACCCAAATATTATTGATTGCTTTGATTACAGTTGCTAAACTTGATTGACTATGGGCAATTCCAAATGTAAATTTGTAATGTCCTGTGACTTAGATAATATCACAATAAAGAAGACTTTCTAATACTATGGAGAAAATGGCACCACTAGCTCCCATATACTGAAAAACACTATAATTTATAAATGATCACCTAGTGAGATTTTGACTTGTGTTTAATCAGCAACTATCAAGATATGTTGCCCTGAATTTTGAGGTATTAGTTTCCCAGGGCTTCCATACAAATTACCACAAACCTGGTGGCTTAGAACAGCACAAACTTATTGCCTCATAGTTCTGGGGGCTAGAAGTCTGAAATCAAGGCATCAGGAGGACCATACCCTCTCTGAAGGCTCTAGGGGAGTATCCTGTATCCTTCCTTGCCTCTTCCTATTGTTAGGTAGTTGCCTGCAATCTTTGGCCTTTCTTGGTTTGTAGGGGTTTCACTCCAAAATCTGCCTCTGTGTTCACATGGGACTATCTTCTATGTCTTCATGGTGGGTTCTCTCTATTTATGTCTCTGTGTTCAAATTTGTTCCTCCTTATAAGGGGACTGGTCTTGGATTAGGGTTCACCTTAATCAAGTATGACCATCTTCACTATATTATATCTCTGCAAACACCCTGTTTCTAAATAAGGTCACATTCCAAGGTTCAGGGCAGAAGTGAGTGTTGGGAAGACATTCTTCAACCCACTGCATAGGCTACACAGGAGGAAATAATAATGCCACCAGGAACATACTTTGGTTCAAGTGACTCATTGGGAATTCTGGCTTCTTTAAGGAACCACAGGTACAAGATGGTTGTAATAAGACAGCAGTAAGATGCAGAGGGTTTTTATGTCCTACTATAAACAATTTGAGTCTCTTGGAGGTAATGCAAACCATCAAATAGTTTCTAATCAGTGCAGGAATGGTTGATGCTTGTTTTAGCAGATTTATTCTCTTACAGAACTAAGTATAATGTAAGGAAATGTGGAGGCAGCAGTTTTAGAAACTTTGTTAGAAGTCTTGATGGTGAAGGAAAGGAGAGAGGGCAGTACTTCAATGAAAATAGAGGCTCAAGGGGAGATATTTTTAGTAAGCAAGAAAATTTGAACAGTTTCTACTCTGGAGTATAGAATCTACTAGAAAGGAAAAAGTTTAAAATACTTGGGGGAAAGTGAATAGCCAATATCAAGCCATAAGGCTATCAGAAGAAGAGTATACATGGCTGACTTGGACTGAAAAACAAACAGAACAGTCTGTTTTTGAGAATGAAGAAAGGGACAAAGAGTTACTTCAGATATGAATTTTTATAGGTAAAACCTTGAGAAATTGAAAGAATTATGTCTCTATGAAGTGGAAAGCAAGGTTGAGTGCTTAACAAGTGCCAAGTTTGCTGCGGCCCCAGGCAGGCAAGAATGAATAGAATAGGCATACCTCTTGCCATGTAAGAATGTGGGAGACATAATGACAATAAAGGTGATAAAGAAAAGTGGGGTGTGCTGCAGAAATACAGAGAGAAGATCAGATGCAGTTTTATAGTCAATGAAGTGATTTAAACAGACCTAAAGAATGAATAGGAGTAACTGTCAAAACAATGTACATAGGGAAGAGTATTCTAAACATAAGAAACAGCATGCCCAGACCCAAGAGAAAAATAAGGGTTTCAAGGGATTGGAAGAAACTCTGTGAGGCTGAATTGCTAACTATATGAGGGAGATTGAGACAAAAGTTATGCTAATATGAAAAAAACAAAAACTAGTAACCAGATGGTCTTAGTGGCTATTTTATGTTCAGACTTTATTCTAAGAAGAGATGATGAACAATGGAAATGTTTTCAGAAGGAGAGTAACATAATAAAATTAAATGGTGGCTCTTGTAGCTTCTGTAAAAGAATTAAAGGGAATCAAAAGTGAGGAGGGGGGAGAGCAGTTTGGAGCCCAGGGTATTAATCCATGTGAAAACTGGCGGTAGCTATGATTAGAATTGTAGAAGTGAAGATAATTGATAAATTCCAGATACATTTAGAAAAACAATTTATAGGATTGTGTGCTAGATTAGATGAGTGAGGGAAAAGAGAAGGATGGATCAAATATCACACCCAGAATCCTGACTTGCTTGGTGGATTGATGCTGGAGTCATGCACTGCTACATGAAGTTCGGGAAATTATAAATTCCATGTGCAAAGTGTGGCATTTGAAATATGTGAGGAATGTGGAATCATCCTTAACATTAGGGGAGCGGTGTAGGCTGGCATTGGGATTTTGTCAGTCATCTATATGAAGGTGGAAGCACCCTATAGAAGGGCATGAGATGGTTTTGTAATCAGAAAAATGTGCTAAGAACCAAATCCTAATCAGTTTAATATTTAAAACAGTGGATCAAGAAGAAAAGGAAGCTAGATGGAGAAAGATCAGACCTTAAAGTGGGAAAACAATTTTGGAAGATGTGGTATAATAACACTAAAAAATAAATAGGTCTTCAAAAAAGAGGCAGGGTTAGTTAAGAGATTAAGTAAAACAACTCATGAGAAATGTGCATTTGGATTTTGAAAACAGAGGAGTTTGATGTCACTGGATGGTGCAGTAAACAGATGTAAAATCTGGGAAAGCTCAAAAAGGCAACGGTTTCAAAAGTTTTTTTCTACAGATTCATATACTTATTTGTTTATGTCAGATGCTATCTTTTTCTTCATTGTGTGTATTAACTAGATATGGGTGATGTCACTGAGTACTATTGAATTTGGCATATTTGCATTGGTTTTGACTATTTTATTAAACTAATTTATCAATTCTAATTCCTTTCACTTTTTCAAATATATAGCATGCCATCTGAACATAGTGATTTTATGGTCTCTTTCATTTTAATATTTGCTCTTCTTAGTTTCATTTGATAAAGTACTACATTGATTATGACTTCAAAAACAAAATGAAATGACAGTGAGAGATAGTTTCTCCAAGATGGCTGGCTCACTGGATGATTGATTGCTTGTGAGGAAGGGAAATTATTGAACTTCCTGATTACAGTCATAAGTCTTACAAGCCTTTGACATAATATAGTTCTTCCTTTTCAGGGGCACTATCTGGTTACCTGTTCACTTCATTGGGAAGTCACTGACAACTTATGCTTTTAGGGAATTTAAACAATAATCTGGACATCTTCTTGAGATAATATTCTTTCTTTACTTATTGAAACATTCTTTATTTTTTCTCTTTTAATTCATTTTAAAGGTAAATTTATTTTATTCTTTTTGAAAAAAAAAACAATGTTCTGAAAAATTAATAATAAAAATCAGTTGTTCCTTGCTCCACACATCTCCAGCCTCGACTTTGTCTAGAAGCACTTCCTACTACACATTTCTGCTTTTCTTTACCTTTGTGCTTAGGTTCACGGTCTTAAATAATATGATTTCACCATTATTTTGACTTCTGAGTTTTAGACTTTACATCCCTGCTGTAAACAATAGAAATATAAGCTTATTTGAAACTATCACCTCAAAACCCTTTAATCTATCTACTTTGTAGCTATATTTTATCTTTTGTTTTTCTACTGCTTATAATTATACATCATTATGCTCAATCTCCTTTTCCTTCAACTACATGGAGCTTTCTTGCCTCTCCATGGTATGAGACAAGTATGCCAATTTACCTACTTTTCCCTAACCTTTTTCTCCCTCCCAGCAATTCTCTTGCCTGCTTCTCAGAGTTGTGCCTTTACTTTTTTACATTGTCAATCTTGTCACATTTAATTTTCTCTTTCCAAACCATTTTATACAACAGTGTCTATCATCTTCTGTCAATGGGCCCATTCTAATAACTGAAAATCAATTCACATTTATGTTATGATCATTATTGTTTACTGCAGAGTCAATGAGTTTTTAACAATTATGCTTCCTTGGTCATAATTTTAGTGTCACCATACCCTAATCCCCGGAAAAAAAAATGCTGCAGGTTTAATGGAGTATCTTTACTTGAGTTCCATAATTTGTTCCAAATCATGCCATTTTATTTGCTTTATAGAATTACCTCAATAATTTTACCCTGGAGTTTATAATTACCTTGTATTTTATGTTGATAGAAGTAAATGCCTAATTTTCTATCCTCTATTTTATTTTTATTCTGATCTTTATTATTTCCTCCCTTCTACTAGCTGTGTATTTAAATTGCTCTTCATAAGTTAGTTCTTTAAAATGTAAAATTAGTTTATCCATTTGAGATCTTTCTTCTTCTTTAATATAGGAATTTACAGTTATAAGTTTCCCTCTGAGCACTGTTTTCACTGCACCCCACCAATTTTGGCATGTTATGTTTCATTTTCATTTATCTCAAGGTGATTAATCTCCCTTGTGGTTTCTTTCTTGACCCATTTATTGTTTAGGAGTGTGTCATTTAATTTCCACATATTTGTGAGTTTTCCAGTTTTCTTTCTGTAATTCATTTCTAGCTTCACTCTTCTATGATCCAAAAAGATTATTTGTATGATTTTAATCTTTTAAATCTATTATGATTTAATTTGTGTCCTAACATATAGTCTATTCCAGAAAATGTTCCCTGTGCTCTTGAGAAGAATGTGCTATTGTTGGGTGGAATGTTCTGTTCATGTCTATTAGCTCCAGTTGGCTTATAGTGTTGTTCAAATTCCCTATTTCCTTATTGATCTTTTGTTTGGTTCTTCTAGCCATTATTAAAAGTGGGGTATTAAAATCTCCAACTATTATTATACAACTGTCTATTTGTCCCTTCATATATTTTGAGGGCTTTATTATTAGGTTTGTACTTATGATCAATTAAATGTAATCCATCAGATCAGGCTTTCCTGAATAAACTCTTCACTCTCTGTCCTCTTGCAACACAAAACATGGTAAGCAGTCCAGCAACATCGGCATCTCCTGGGAGGCTATTAGTAATGTGGATCTCCAAAATCTTTAAAGATCTTATCAAACTCAACATCCAATAAACAAATAACCCAGTTAAGAAATGGGCAGAAGGCATGAATAGACACTTTTCCAAAAAAACATCAAGATACCTAACAGACACATGAAAAGATTCTCAACATTACTCATCATCAGGGAAATACAATCGAACTATTTTGATACCCCTCACACCTGTCAGAATGGCTAAAATTAACAACACAAGAAACAACAGTGTTGGCAAGGATGTGGAGAAAGGGAATCGTCTTGTGCTCTTGGTGGGAATGCAAACTGGTGCAGCCACTGTGGAGAACAGTATGGAGGTTCCTCAAGAAACTAAAAATAGAACTACCCTACAATTGCAGTATTAGGTATTTACCCAAAGGACAGAACAATACAGATTCAAAGGGGTGCATGCACCCCAGTGTTTATAGCAGCATTATCAACAATAGTCAAACTATGGAGAGAGCCCAAATGTCCATTGATGAATGGATAAAGAAGTGGTGTATATATACAATGTATATTAAGCAGCCATCACAAAGAATGAAATTTTGCCATTTGCAATGATGTGGATGGGGCTAGAATGTATTATGCTAAGAAAAATAAGTTAATCAGAGAAAGACAAATACCATATGATTTCACTCATATGTGGAATATAAGAAACAAAAGAGATGAACATATGGGAAGGAAGGGAAAAAGAAGAGAAGGAAACAAACCACAAGAGATTCTTAATTATAGAGAGCAACCTATGAGCTGATGGAGAAAAGTGGGTGGGAGATGGGCTGTATGGGTGATGAGTACTAAGGAGGACACTTGTGATGAGCACTAGGTATTGTACGTAAGTAATGAATCACTGATTTCTCCTTCTGAAACCAATATTGCACTGTGTGCTAACTAAAGAAATAAAAGAAAAAGGGGAAAACAAAGAAATGGGGATCTCAAACTTCACTCCAGAACTGCTGAGTCAGACTCTGCACTTTAACAAGAATGCTAGATAGTTCTTATGCACATTCAAATCTGAATAGTAGTCTAGTAGTATTCTATCTTTATACTGATTTTATTATTTTTAATAGTACTTATGAGTTCCTCATATCTTATATATTAATTGTGATTTTATTTGTAGGTTATCTTCCCCTCCTAGAGCTTATTAGGAGCAGAGTTTTATTATGTTCCCTGCCATAAATCAATATGTAAGACAGTCTGGTCCATAGTAGGAGCTGAATAATAATTGAGTAACTGGAAGAAAGAACAAATGAATGATAACATTCCTGATTAAATCTTCAAATGACCATTTCCTTAAGATATAGATCTTAAGGGGCGCCTGGGTGGCGCAGTCGGTTAGGCGTCCAACTTCAGCCAGGTCACGATCTCGCGGTCCGTGAGTTCGAGCCCCGCGTCAGGCTCTGGGCTGATGACTCGGAGCCTGGAGCCTGTTTCCGATTCTGTGTCTCCCTCTCTCTCTGCCCTTCTCCCGTTCATGCTCTGTCTCTCTCTGTCCCAAAAAATAAATTAAAAAAACGTTGAAAAAAAAAATTAAAAAAAAAAAAGATATAGATCTTAAGTCTTCTGCCAAATTCTCTTCTCACACTCCTTTCCTTTTGCTTCCTCCCCCTCTCTCCAAACACAAACACATTGGACCTTTTGATTCCTGGGATATAGCATAGTCTTTTCTCTTTCTGGTCCCTTTGAGGGTATTCACCCCTCTGCTCGGAGTGCTCACTTCTTCCCCTTTCACATAGCTTGTTCTTACCCATCCTTTAGATGTAAACATCTTTCTTGATCAGATCACATGACATGCTATCTATGCATATTTCCCTGAATCTCTTCAATACAGTATTTATCTCAATTGAATTATATTTTAAAGTCTGTATTTCCAGCTTCAAAAGGCAAAGCATATGTTTATTAAAGTTGCTAAGGCGATAATCTTTACTAGGTTAAGGATATATCTTTTTATTATATTTTTAAAATTAGTTACAAATGTTTTATATTTAATCATGTTTTCTATAATTATTGAATATGTTTTTACTTTGATATGATGTATAACATTTATAAATTGTTTTCTTTATCCTGAGCTATCCTGCTTTGGGAGTAAATTCTATTTGGATATGATATATTATACTTTTAAGATATTTTTAATTTTGCCCCTGATTCCTTGATTTGATATGTTTCCTGCTGCGAAAAACAGTTCTAACTATGGCAACATATACTTGTAATTCTCTTCTTGTTTTTTGTATAAATATATTCCTTCTTTCTGTAATAGTAGATGTTTATACATGTGCCTATTCTTCCTTCAAAGAGATTTCAAAGAAAATAATTATATCTTTTTTTCAGGGTTTACTATCATTTAGCTTAATATATTTCTAAATTTTATTCTTCA
The DNA here is from genome assembly GCF_016509475.1 of Prionailurus bengalensis. Lineage (NCBI taxonomy): Eukaryota > Metazoa > Chordata > Mammalia > Carnivora > Felidae > Prionailurus > Prionailurus bengalensis. Next base: position 108,339,852 of record NC_057349.1, read on the forward strand.
TTGTTGATAGGGGTAGGTATTCATTTATTAATTACATAGGATGGAGTTCAAGAAAACTCAGTTTAAACTCCTGCTCCAACACTAGTAAACAGTATGACCATGTGTGATTACTAAACTGCTCTAAACCTGTTTCCTTATCTGTAAACAATAGTTATCTTATTATTATGTTGTGTTCTGAGAATTCCTTGGACTAAGACATGTTAAGTTGCTCGGCCTTCTTGGCAAGCATCCAATAAATGGAGGTGTTGTTATTTAATGGTGTTCCTTAATTGGCAATAGCTTATTTATAAGTTTGTCTGAAACTCTTTTGAAAGGGCTGTCTCTACTTACACTGCGAAGCCAAATGGTAGAATTCACATTTTCTTATTTCAGATAGACCATGATGAGCCACGGCTGAGTCAGGTAAACTTTGCAAGTACCTGATTACTATTTTCCTGTGTTCCTTACAAATGTAGAGCTCATATGAGCTCTCAGTATGGTCTTTGATATGGAAATTTTTTTAAGTAATAAATATATACATTATAAAACCACATATACTTTTGTATTAAGTAGGATCATGGAAATGTGGAGAAATGTCCTGGAGATGGAAGGTGGGGGATATCTTGTTTTATCTGGTAGCCAGCTCCTATCTTTCCCTCAGATTCACTCAATTCCCTCTGTGGTTAGAGAATAAAATGGCATAGTTGCATGTGCATCATAAAAGTATAGTGTGTCTAAGCCGTTTGAAAAAGTTTTAAATAGTGTTTCTTAATGCACATAGTGTGTATTACATAGTTCAGTAATGCTGCCTTTGTTCTTGCTCCCCTTCCTAATTGAATTAGTACAGATACTGCAGGGAACTCATGAGTCAAAGGGATCAGAAGTACACATTTCTAGATTTTCTGATCAGTTGCCCAAATTATCTAACCATGCAGGAAGACACTTCAGTGTTCCTCTATTTTTCTAATAGTCTCTCTTCTAATATTGGAGTGTTTCTGCTTTCCTTTTTGTTTGGTAGTTTTCTTCTGGACGTCTGAGCAACGTAGAGATAGGGAGACAAGACACATTAACAATGTAAGAACTGATGGGGCGCCTGAGTTGCTCAGTCGGTTAAGCGTCCGATTCGGCTCTATGAGCTATAATGTTGTACACTGGGAGTTGTAAGTTTTCTTTGGGAGAGGAAGGATTTAACTTTTGAACTAATGAAATGTATTTGATAAAATTAACAATAGAAATAAGATTTAAATACCTAGGGAATCCTTCAATGCCTGACTGCCACTGTCCTATTCAATTGTGGATGATAATTTATTCCCTGGTGAAGTATTTATTCCCTTGATAAATAAGAGCTTGACCCAACTGTATAGTAGGAAGTGCTGTACCAGTGAGTAGGACCTGGAAATAATCTGCTGCTCCCTTAATGACAGTTTGGCATTCTAAAGGTTAGTCTATTGCCAAAGTAAACCTACACAGACTTGGTGAGTAGTGTGTCTGAAAACCTACCTTAATCTCTGGTTTTGACTTCCAACCTGTATCAGTTATGATGCTTCAGCCACAAAAACAATAACTCTAACTCAAGCTGTCTTAAATGGTAAGGTGTTTATTTATCTCATACATTAGCAAATCCAGAGGTAGAGTGGTTTTCAAGGTTATTTGATTTAGTAACAGAAATATCAACAACTTTTCATCTCTCCATTTTGTTTGCCCTATCACTGATTTCATCATCAGATCTAGAGCAAGACTATAATGCTTTCAGATACCATACCGAGATATGCATATCTAGAGGTAGGTTATATAATATCTCTTAATGTTGACATTTCTTTGGAAAAGGAAAAGTGTTCCTAGAATCTACTCAAGCATTCTTTCCCTCGTATGCCCTATTAGTGAGAATTGGGTCATGTACCCATTTTAAAACCAAAAGCCAGCAAGAGGAATGGGGTTTAGATCAAGCAAGCCCAAGGGATTGGTCTGTGGCCAATTGGTTGTTATTCACCATGCTCCCTGAGAGCTTGTAAGTAGATAGTTTGTTATTCCTAGTGAGTGTCAGAATTTCTATGCTAGTTCATTTTTTCAAAAGGTTTTTTTTTTTTTCAAAAGTTGGTAGATGCCCTTCTCCATACTAGGTCACAAAAAATGTTTTAGCCCCATGCCATCACAAAGGGTTTCAAGGGTCTTTTAATGAAAATGAATAATGAGTAGAAGAGAGAACTGTCATGAAGGGAAAATATTGAAACTATAAAGTAACTTATTGTTGCTTTTCCAGAGTATTGTGTAATAATTTGGGCAATGAGGAGAATTTTTGCCTACTTTGTTTCTCATTTTGTTTGCTGCTACTTTATGGTAAGCTGAGCAAAGGTTATCTATGAATGGGTGAAGATCCTTATTATGTAATACCATTGGAGTGGGTTACAATTTCATATGCAGGCATTCAGTTATATAGTATTTTTTTAAATAAAATGGTGACTCTGTTAAAAACATTTACTTGGGATAAATGATAATTCTATATAATGATATCCAACTCATATTAAAAATATATTTTATGTCATTGATAAATATGTTGATTCCAGAGGCTTTCCATTAATTCCATCTTAAGCACAGATGGGCTTCTTTAAACTTTGCATGTTTGATAAAGCTTAGGATGGCTTTCATAAAATCCTATCAAAATTACTTGTTTTCTGTACTTAAAATGTTTAGATGATTACGTAGATAGTTTTTTTCTTCTTAAAGTGTGATACCAAATTGTCTAATATGTTAGGAATATCATTTTTGTTATTATGTGATATGTGCTTCAAGAAGTAAATTATTGTGAAGAGTGTTGCAGTAGAAACTTTTAAGATCAGAAGAAATTTTTGCTTTAAGGTCTTTAAAAATAGATATTAAACATGTACACATTGTATATGAGTGGTAGATATATGTTTCTCATAATTTTGACGTTAAAAGAAGGTAGATAGGAATAGTATGCTAGGAAGAATAGCAGAAGAATTCTAAAGTGAATTTTCTTATCATTTTCTCCCATAACTTGCATATTAGACCAAAAGATTCAGTAAGGCCTAATTATCAAGGAAAGAACAAAAAGTGGAATAAGCAATTGAGACTCTGGAGAAAACTAATCTTACATTTTACAAAGGAAAATGAGCAGCTCACATATTGCCTGAAAGGGTATATAGCACTATTAAAATTCAAAGAAAAGTTAAAAAAGTCTTAGAATATTAGGGCAATCTATAAAACTCAAATGTATTCTATATATTAATAAAGAATTCAAGTTGAATTTTAACTCTTTTTGTAATATGAATGAAAACAAGGAATACTTAATTATTAATTTTAAGAATATATGTAAAAGATCTATACATAGGAAATCACATAACATTGCTGAGAAAATGTAAAGAACTAAATAAATTGGGATATATACTATGTTCATGGATTAGATGACTCAATATTATCAAAATGTAAATCCCCTCCAAATTGATCTAGAGATTAAATGCAATCTCAGTCAAAATCCCAGCAGACTTCTACAGAAACTGACATACAGATTCTAAACTTTTAAAGTGCAAAATATTTCTCAGAATAGCCAAAACAATTTTGGAAAAAAATAAAAAGAACAAAATTAGATACTTATGCTACCTAATTTCAATATATAAATCTATAATCCTCTGATGTAGGCTTGTGACCTTCAAATCATAGGATTTTGGTGTCTATGAAATGTCTGTCCTACCTCAAAGCATGTCAAAGGAATCAAATAAACACTGAGAGCACTTGGAAAAAAAAGATTTAAGGCATTGTTTTATTGACTTAAGTCTGAACATATAGATCAATGAAACAGAATATAGTGGCCAGAAATCGGCCATTTATTTTTAAAACACCATGAGAATAACTTAATGGAGAAAATATAACATTTTAAACAAAGGTTATAGGTATCCACAGAAAAAGTAAAAAATAAAACCAAAGACCACATCACACTATGCCCCAAAATTAATCTTATATGGGGCTTGTACCTAAACTGTATCCTTCATAGGGCATAGACCTAAACCAAAACTTCTTGAAAAATATATAAAAGAAACACTTTGTTAGATTGGGATAGGACAGGATTTCTTTGATTGGATTAAAAAGCACAATTTAAAATAAATTTATAAAATGCATCCTAGCTAAAGTAAAATATTTTGCTCTGCAAAAGGTACTGTTAAAAGAATGAAAAGACAGGCTAAAGACTGGCAGAAAACATTTGTAAATCATATTATCTGATAAAGGTCTTATATCCAGAATACATGATAAACACGTAAAGCTTAACAATGACAAAACAAACCCAATTTCAAAATGGCAAAATATTTGAAAGGACAGTTCACCAGAAAAAGGCATACAGATATCAAATAAACATGTGAAAACAAGTTTAACACCATTAGTAATTGGGAAAACACAAATTAAAACCACAATGAAATGTTGCTTTGCTGAAATACCATGCCCACCAATAGAATGGCTAAATTTTAACAGAATGATACTATTAAATGTGAATGTAAAATGGAACACTTGATTTGGAAAACAGTTTGATTGTGTCTTGTAAAGCTAGATGTATACTTAGCATATGACCCAGCAAATCCATTCCTAACTATTTATTCAAGAGAAAACATAGGTACAAAAAAAGACCCATACACAAATATTTGTATGCAGTTTATTAATAAAAATAAAAAAAGAAAAAGAAAACAATCCAAATTTCCATCACCAGGTGAGTAAAAAAAGAAAGAGGGAAATTCTCAGAAATAAAAAGTAATGATACATAAAGAATTATGCTGAGTGAAAGAAGGCAGAAACAAATCATACATATAAACTCTAAAGGTTGAATTTAATCTATTATGAGAGGATGCAGATTGGTGGTTGCCTAGGGAAAAATGAAAAAAAAAAAGTGGATAGGGCAAGAGAAATAGCAAGAGATTCTGCCTTCCCTGATATGATTCTGGTCTTATTAGATCAACATTGTACTTTATCTTTCAGGATGAGAAGTCTTTCTCAAAAGGCTCCTCTGAATTTAATTAACCTGCTGCTCTACAAGCTTTCTAGACATATCCTAGATAAATTTAAATTCCAACAGTGAATGCATGGTTAAGTTCGTTTGGAATATTGTTGACATGGTTACATACCAGCGTTCTACTTAAGAAAAATATCCCAAGACACCTTGAACATCACTTTGAGTTTTAATTAGGGTGGAAGAAAACCTACCACATAGTAGGAAGATGAAATCCAATGACAAGACTGTGACCAAAGAAGTATGTACAAAAAAGGGCCTTAGTACCCAGAAGTGATTTAATCTTTTAAAGAAGGGAGAGGGGATTTTTATTACAATGACCTTCACATTCTAATACTATAATTCCATATTAATATTCTAAAGTAAGTTTTTACTCCAAAAGTTAAAGTTTTGGGAATATTTCATAGTGTAAATGAAAAGCAACTTTTGTCTTAATTTCTATGATTACATAGAAATTAATGTCACAGGATTTTTATACAAATAACTCCCGAATAAAACTTTTTTCTTTTGCTGGTGAAATGTGTTTTCCAAACCTTCCCATGAGTACCCAAAATTCAATGGGAAAAAATGCATATATTACCTGATGTTTCTACTTGAAACCTCTTTATTGCCTAATTTTATCCTTATCATCAGTATTGTCATTAGCTTAACATTTTACTCATTTTCAACTTAAACCCTCTGTTACTTTCTAAATCCTGTTGTTTTAATTTCACATAACTTTCCCATTTCTTGTCATCAGTAAAGCATTCAGTATATTCTTACCTTCACATAATTAGGTCTCAAAATTTCTCTTGTCTGGTCATTTCTGTCTAAAGTTTGTTCTTAACTTTCTTCACAATTATTTTGTATGCTCACTGTTTGGGCCCAATTATTTTTCTTTCTGAAAGTCCATCAATGAAAAATTGCTATCATTTAGATTAAATGCAGTCTTCTGTCAGTAAATGTCAAGGACCTTCTGCACTCTTATACTTTATATCCTATTCCATATTGACTTTTAAAATTCCTACCTTACACAAAACTCAGCATGAAGCTTCCTTTTAAGGTGAGTACCCACGAGCTGTCTCCTCATCCTTCTGGGTCTCCGCCTTTACGAAGTCATTCCTCATTAGAACTAATTCCTTATAATGTGGCCACAGTGAACTGACAGTGCTGATTTGATCTATTCAGGCTTTGGCTTTCTTTGGCAGCTCTAACAGAAATTCAAATTTTGAGCAGCCTGGGGAAAGTAGAAGCAGCAATTTGCAGTTCAATCTCAAGTTCACTCAGTTGCTAAAAAAAGAAAGAAAAAATTCTTCATTTAAGACTTGTTCATATAAGACAGAACGAATAAGTCACATGTAATCTTTCACTTCTGATTTTGTTTTTCAGTGTATATTCAGTTTTAAAGGCAATATTCTAATGAGTTGGGTGTGATTTTGTTTTTTCCCTTTGTCCTTTTTCTCTCTCTTTAGCCCATTCTCATATTTATTCAGCAGAATGTGGGCTGAAAACGTGTACGCATACTACTTATAGATGTATTTCTGCTTCATCTCTTAAGGAGTGGTAGGATTTTAGAAGGTTATTTTTTAATACTTTCCTTTCTCATTCTGTCATAAATGAAATAGTACTTATAATGGACTGGATATTTGTGTTTTCCAAACTCATATGCTGCCCTAGCCTCCATTGTGGTTATATTTGGAGATAAAGCATCTAAGAAATAATTGAGGTTAAATGATGTCATAAGGGAAGGACTCTGATCTGGTAGGGTTAGTGCTCTTATAACACACACCACAGAGAGATTCCTCTCTCTTTCTCTCTCTCTCACTCTCTCTCTCTCCTCTCTCATTCCCTCTTCACACTTAGGAAAGGTGATATGAGCACATAGCTAGAAGTTGGCCAGGAAGAGAGATCTCACCAGAAGCTAACCATGCTGGCATCCTGATCTCAGATTTTCAGCCTTCAGAACTGTGAGAAAATGAATTTCTCTTATTGAAGACACCCAGTCTGAGTTGTTTTGTTAGGGCAGCCCAAGCAAACTAAAGATAGTGTGTAAGTTCCTGCAGGCTATTTTTGAAAGAATGGTATTTGGTTAGGGCCTAGCATTCCTGAACTTATTCACTCCTTCCACAGCCTGTCCTTATCATTCAGGAAAATTTATATATGTATTTGGTATATATATATTTGGCGACCAGGAAGACTAAAGATTTGAAGTTTTGAAAGCCCCTGAAATCTCTTGATTACCTGGGCTTGACCACAGAGAGGAGCCATTCAGCCTTGTTCATGGCAGACCTAAGCAGTGTATAATAGAGTATGCTAAGCAGTCCCAAGCAAATATAGAAGTCTTGACTTTACCACACAGGTAACAAGGCAAGGAAAAGAAGAATAAAGGAAAAGGATTATGTGCAGAAAGAGTATTTTCACTGCTATTTTCTGAGGGTTACATTTTGATAATATCATGCAGACTGGATTTACACTCTGCCCTGACCTACTCAGCCACTTTCCAGCTCAGTCCTGAAATGTCTCCCATTAGACAGGCCTGGGCATTTATAAACTCTTTTAGCACAAGCACTCTACTGATTCCCTAATGTTTTCTAGAAACTTTTTTTAGACAGGTAGAAATTATCAAACAGAAAATGAATTGCCCAAGGTCTATGCATTCTTGCTTCTTTGAAAATTAACAGTATGTTGCTTGGGGAGTGTTCTTGATATTTCCTGATAACAAAATTCACATTGTTTACATATAAGGAGCTCCAAGAAAATCATGTCATTGTGACAAAGTTTTGAGATTTTTAATTCAACACATGTGAGCTTGCTGAGAATTTTTGGTAAAGTACAGTAAAGTGTAGCTAACTTGTACACTGTAGGGTCCCAGGAAAACTTTAAAGTTATTAGAATCCTTTTTCCCTGTTTGTCAGTTTCCCGTGTTTTTCTATTTATAGGACTCCAGAACTTTTCCATTTATCTCAATCGATTCTCATTAGTGTGCCCTATGGATTTGAGCTTAGTTAGTGAATGTTTTCCTTTTATAAAGTACTGTATTAGTGTCTGCTTTCTTATAGGACACAGAAGAATAAACTGTACAGATGATCACCTGAAAAAAAAAAAAAACCTTTGAAAACACATAAAGATTTAGTGGAATTATTTAAAATTTAATATATATCTTTTATTTTTTTTTTTAATTTTTTTTCAACGTTTTTTATTTTATTTTTGGGACAGAGAGAGACAGAGCATGAACGGGGGAGGGGCAGAGAGAGAGGGAGACACAGAATCGGAAACAGGCTCCAGGCTCTGAGCCATCAGCCCAGAGCCTGACATGGGGCTCGAACTCACCGACCGCGAGATCATGACCTGGCTGAAGTCGGACGCTTAACCGACTGCGCCACCCAGGCGCCCCAATATATATCTTTTAAAAAGATAGTAAACAATTTACTTCAAAAGGAACTTAGATTTGCATTTCCTCTTGTAACACAAGGAAATTCTAATTGGCAGCTTTGTGGTTTAAATTTCAAGAAGTGATAAAAATTGCTTTTTTACCTAAGATCTTTTATTGTCCATTTAGGTTTGGGCTCACTGTACCCAAATAAATGTACAATATTGTACCCAGCCAACAGGAATTTTAAGAGAATGAACAACAAATATGCTATACAATTAAAGTATAAAAATTCTTGACGCTAGGAATGTTCACAATAATTTATCAATGTTGCTAATATGTAGAAGTGCAAGTAATGAAATGACTCAATTTTATCATCCCGGGTTTATTGTTCTTGCTGGTAAATAGCTAGGTGAAAAATAAATTTTATCTAGGAATACAAGGAAAATTAGAATACATTTTGGTATGATTTTCCAGAGGGAAAAAAGAAAGCAAGATAACAGTCTTAATTCAAATTCAAAGAAGGTTATAATTGATGTAATTTTTCAGAGGTGTTTCTAGCAAACATCACTCCTGGGCTTGGAATATAGAAGAGAACAAGGTGAAGAATATTAAAATGTTTAATTATAGTTCACTGGATTAAAGGCTCATTTATTCAAGAAAAAGTGAGAACCATCATTTATGCTACATTCTTTCTTTCATCTTCCTGGGATGCAGATAAACTTAACCTTGGAACAATATTATCAGTGAAGCCAGCTCTGAAAATGCGCTCTCTGTTTAGCATGGTCACACAGAAATTAGAACTATTTTCATGTGTCATTTCTTTAGCAGATGAGATGGAAAATTAATTTTGAAACAAAATTTCATGAAGCATTGGATTCACCCTTATTTCATTCTATAGGCTAATATTTAAAGAAAATAACTTAATTCCTCCTGTGAATAAACATTTTTATCTGAATGGTATCAGAGGTATTATTAGAATACATTTCATCTATTTTTCTATTATGATATTTTGTCACTCTGTCATTATATAATCATACTAAATTTGTTAAATGTTTTCTGTCATTAGTAAAGCAAAGAATACAAAAATAAAGTTTATCATTGTAATAGCCTTGTGCAAGGTCTGGATGAATTTACTCCTGTTGATAAAATTTTACAAGGAAAATTAGTTTGAAAGAAGACAGACTAACGGGAAAATGTGATATACAAGAATAAACATTCTTAATTGAACTTGTCACTTGAAACCGGTAGCCAAATAAATTCACTTATTCTGTAATGTATCATAATTTATGCAAGATCATATTGACAGAGGATATTTTCTGTAAGTAGAAGAGATCTGAATAAAGCCCTTAGTCTTCAATGAGATGGATGACATAAACACTAATTTGTTATGATAAGAGATATCAATATTGTATCAAAGCCGTTGTACAAAGGGTATATATTTATGTTGAGATTGCTTCTCATAATTTAGATGGTGATAAATGTATCAGTAATAACCAAGTGAAATTGAGGAGAAATTATCAGATATATATGACTAGGCTTGCAATATTTTAGACAAGTGGCATCCTATTGGTGATAACTCATCCAAAACAAATGATAAAATGCCAAAGAACTAAATATCTCTAAAATAGACCTCTTCTGGGGCACCCGGGTGGCTCAGTTGGTTAAGCAGCTGACTTTAGCTCAGTCCATCATCTCACAACTTGTGAGTTCAAGCCCCACATTGGGCTCTGTGCTGACAGCTCAGAGCCCAGAGGCTGCTTTGGATTCTGTGTCTCCCTCTCTCAGTTCCTCCCCTGCTTGCATTCTGTCTCTCTCTCAAAAATAAATAAACATTAAAAAAAATGTTTTTAAATTAAAAAATAAAATAGATCTCTTCCAAAATCTTTCTGACTTAAAATTGGTATTAGTCTAATTTTTCTTTTGCTTGTTTTTATTTGTTAACCAAATTATGTTCCCCTTTCAATAATAAACATTCAGCACAGGAATCCAATGCAATCTCCTCTACTGTCACCTATACCCCCATCGCTCTTCCCATAACGTATACAACTCCAAGACCATGAGGGAAATGGCCAATGACACTTGTCAAAAACTGTAAGTCCTCCTGAAAATTTAGGAAAGGAGTTTTTCATATGCCAAAAAGTTCCAAAAATTCCTGTGCCTAATGGTAGTAATCTGAATAAGAAATCACTTAGGAGGCACCTGGGTGGCTCAGTTGGGTAAGGGTCTAACTCTTGATTTTGGCTTGGGTCATGATCCCAGGATCATGGAATTGAGCCCTGCGTCGGGCTCCATGTGGAGCATGGAGTGTGTTTGAGATTCTCCGTCTCTCTCTAAAAAATATATTAAACATGAAAAAATTAAAATAAGAAAGTACTTAAGCCTAACTAAAAAATCCTTAATCCCGAGACAAACAGCATCTTGAGAAGTGAGTAGAAAGGATGTGGCAAAACCTAACTCCCATTTGAAGGTTGTAAGGCTGGAAAGAAATGTGAGTCATGAGGCTGGTATAAGCCCTACACCTAGAGTCCATTTTCCACCGAGGCTTAGAAAATATGACAACAGTTTCATTGGAGGACCATAGATTTCTGTAGCAACCATAGTAACAGAAAACTGGGAACAGCGGAACTTCTCTCGTTGATGGGCAGACTTCCCCTGCAGCATCTGCATAAAACACAGAAAAGACAAAAATAGTGAAATGTCTGGCTCTGTTTCCCTCCAGATTACATAGGAATCTTTATAAAACTCAATCTCCGAGGTAAATTTGCATCAAACACCCATCCAGATTAACCTTAAAGAAAATGATACTAAAAGCAGAGAGAGGGACAGTGAAAGTAAACAATGAATGTTTGTTTATAGAAAAACATGAAGTCTTAAGTAAACCCCCTCATTTAAATATTGGTAGGATTGTGCAGCAATTAAGAGTAATACTCTTCATTTAGGATATGTTCAAAATCTGGATCTTCCACTTAATCGTTATGTAATCATAGGCAACATATTTAATTTTTTTGCCTGTTTTCTTGTACATTAATGCCACCAGGCATTTCTTCTCTATTTGTCAAGAAACAAAACAAAAGAAACTCTGAAGTCCCATATTGTCCTTCATCTGTGACCGTATTATACTAACACACATAAGGCTCACACATCCTTTATTTTGTTCCATTTCCTACTTACCTCCAACACATAAAACCATTACACTATGTTCTTTGGAATGTGTGTTCCATGTTCCATTAAAAGCATCATGCCTATTCAACCTCATCTCTGAAAATAGTCTTTATCATATTGCTCCAATAGAAGCCACCATTTAAAATAGAGGTAGGCGAAAGACATGGGTGTTGTTGCTCTTCCTTTATGAAATAAAATATCTTGAAAATTTTTTCTATATTAATTCTCTGATTTTCTCATGAATGCACTGTAGTCAGGTTTCACCATGTCATTCCACTGAAACTGCTTTTGTCAAAATCAGCAATGATTCAGTGTTACCAAACACAATGCCTGATTATCAGTCCACCTTTAATTTGATCAATAAACAACATTTTTAACAATCTATCACTTTTTTCTTCTTTTTTTTCAGTTGGCATTTAAGTCACCAAACTTTATTTCCTAATACACATTTTATACTTTCTCCATCTCCTTTCAAGTTTCTACTCTTCTTCCTTAAATCTTTTATCTTCTCTATATACACATACTATCTTGGTGATTTCATCTGACATCATGGCTTTAAATACTATCTGTATTCCCTAATTTCCAGACCAGACATCATTCCTGAAGTCCAAACCAATATGTATAACTTTTAATTCAACAGTACCCCTTCAATGGCTGAGATATCTCAAAGTCAAAAGAACCAAATCCAAAATTCTCATCCCTTCCTATTCTTCTTATTTTACAACCTCCCTCAGCAGTTCATCATTCTAGTTCCCTAAGACACTTGTCGTCTTCACTGACTCTTTGGTTTTCCTCACAACATAGATCTAGTCCATTAATAGCAAAGATGTTATTAATTCTATTATCAAAATATGTCGAAAATCTTGTCAGCTTTCACTATGTCCAGACTTTGGCCAAGCCATTGTCTTATTTAATGAGCCAACTAGTGTAATTTCTTCAAATAAGAAGCAAAGTAAGGTCAATCTAACATCTGCTCTTGAGAGTGGCCAAGGTGCTTTTAAAAAATAATTCATATCATGCCAACCCTTCTGTAAAACCCCTATAACTGACTCTCAATTTCATTCTGTAAATGTCATTGTCCCAACAATGCTCTAAATGTTCTCATATTTTTCTGGCTCTGATACCAGTTGGACCTCAACTTTTATTACTTATCTCTTACTACTATTCTCAAATTAGTAGGAAATATGAACTTACACACTTTGGTTTTATACAGTCTTTACTGGGGATAGAGGATAGAAATTCGGCAGTGGATAAAAAAGAAAATCGAATGTGGTTATTCCATGACCAAGCAACTCTACTTGCACACCGTAGCTGGGTTAAATGCACACTGCAGCTGGGTTAAATAACAGGAAATACACACTGTAGCTGGGTTAAATAAGAGGAAATGTTAACCTGATTTCTAGAATCATCTGGATAACCTTTTTAGCCTCAATTACTCTGCATTAAGCTCATAAATGTTCTTGGATAAGTCTGAATGTGTCTGGGAGTGAGGTAGATGGCAAAATTGAGTTTCTAAGTATATTCTGTATGCTGTACACTGACATACATATTTTGCATTGTATAAATGAAATTTGTGTGTTATACCTGCCCCAGTAAGTTGGTCTCTAGCATGTATTCAAACAGGGTATGTATAGAAAATTCACCTAGCTTTATGTCTGAAAAGAAGGCTTGGTGTAGAAAAGTAGATATAATTCTGAAGTTTCAACTTCACAACTGTTATCCTCTACACTGTGTAACTACTGGCTATGCATAAACTCCTTGACACTTGCACCTCTTTTTGAGAACATTGTTGACCTCTGTGCAGTTAGTCTTGAATGTCTTTTTTCCTCAGTGTCCTTAAATAAGCAGGCATATTTGACTTACACAGGCAGTTTCTGGGCCTAGATTTTCTCTTAGTCCTTTTTCTACTATTTATATTTCTCATAATCATTTTCATCAAGAAAAGGGATTTATGCAAAAATATCAAAATCATTTTAGCAATTTTCCTTGGGGAGTGAACAGGAATAATGAAGACATAAGAGATGATATTGTGGTTACTATTTGAGATATATATGTTGAGATAGTCTAGTTTCATAGATAGATGACAAGAGAAAAAATATCTATCAGGGGTGTAGGAAGATGATACTTTTAGTAACTCCTAACTGGGAAGGAAAAACTGAAAATGAGAAGGAAGGTGAAAGTTTTACAGTGGTTTTGTGTGGCATATTGTATTATTTACTAAATATTGTCTATTCAATATAATAATATGTTTATACTAATATATTAGTAGTGCCACATTAATAATATATTAAAACTATTTCATTATTTTCTGGGCAGGACACAGATTGAGAAAGGGTCTCAGGTGTCATGGATGTTTTGCTTTCCAGTTCCCCCTAAACATCTATTCAAGGAATATAATGTGAGTAACAGTTTCTCCCAAAAGCAAAATCAAAGCCATAGAGAAAAATGGGCCAGGGAATTGCTCTCAAGGAGAAGAAAAAGTGCTACTTAGACAAAATATTGGAGAGTCATTTCTCTTTTGACTCCAGCATTTTAGAGTGAGTGAGAGCCAAATAAGTTATTCCTTTATACAATAAATAGGTAAGAGCTGTTTGATTTACACAAGATTTTCAATTCTATGTGGCTTTCATGCATGTTTTGATAAATGAGACTGTTTAGTGAGAGAGGTGAAGGACTTCATTCTTGCCATTTTTAAAACTGAGCTGGGAACTCATCATGTTTAACATTAAGGGGAAATTTTGCTCAAAGACCCGACTGCACAAAAATGGGAAATACCTTTTGAAGTGCTGTATTACAATTGAGGACAATTTTTAAAAAGATAAATAACAACGTTTGAAGATTATGGTGGCCTAAACATGCCTTTTATTCAGTCTTTTAAATAATCATTGTAAAATTCTTTATTCATGTGCTCCAATGATAATTTTATGAGTTATACAAGAAGCATGGTTTACCATGTTTGACTGTTTACTAGTTTACCCTGCATAGATCCAAATAACAGAGAAAATATTGTTCTGACCTTAAATTCAGAGAAAAATAAGTAACATGAAGTTGATTTTAATATCAAGGACAAAGGCTGACTTGCTTTAAATATAGAGGCTGGGCCACTATTTAGGAAGGTTGTAATAATGATTATGTTTTTTGGCTGAGTGATGTTTGGGCATCCAAAGAATGGATATAAAAGAGGTCATTTATAGTTATAAGGTTCCAGTTGAACTCCCAAACCTCAGACTTATATTTGGGATAAATCATCATAGAAATGGTAATACAGACCATGGTACTAAATAAGACCTCCCAGGACCATTGTTAAAAATGAGAATCAGAAGCGTTCTTATTTGAGATATATATTGGTATGTGAGAAACCTGCAAAATAGTTGAAGTGGAAGTCAGAATATGCTGTCATGGAAACCAAGGAAACAGAATTGAAAAAAGAGGAAGAATTAACTATGTGAAACACATTGATAGTTAAAGGAAGATGACACTAAGAGCAATCCATTTTAATAACAAGGAGGTCCTTGGTGACCCTGATGAGGGCAATTTCCTTGAAGTGGTGAGGGTTGAGGCAGACTATGGAGTACTGCAGAATTCTCAATAGTTGAAGAAATGGAGAAAGTAATTGTAGATAAATTTTTAAAATAATTTTGCCTAGGAGAGGGAAAAGTAAGAAAAAAATAGAAGGAAGCATAAGCTCAAATATTCTCATTCTTTTCATGTATTCTTTCACACAAGACAGGCGAGTATATTTAAATACTGATAGAAAGGATAGACAGAGAATAATAAGTCAATAAGAGAGGATACTTGTTGAAAAAGGGCATCTGTTGGGGTGGACAGCACACAGTGCAAAATGAGGGATAACAATTCAACTTTAAAGTGGAATAACTAGGATGGATACAAGTGCAGGTTTGCTGGCAGGAGGTTCTCTTCTCTGTGTCTTTTACCTCTATAATGTACAAATGGAGGGGGGAAAGTATAGGTGAGGTATTTGTGAAGAACAAAGGCAATTGGAATAATGACTGGGGAGAGTGTACCTCATTTGGAACAGGCATTTTGGAAGATGAATGAAAGATATAAAAAAGATGGGGCGCCTGGGTGGTGCAGTCGGTTGAGCGTCCGACTTCAGCCAGGTCACGATCTCGCGGTCCGGGAGTTCGAGCCCCGCATCAGGCTCTGGGCTGATGGCTCGGAGCCTGGAGCCTGTTTCCGATTCTGTGTCTCCCTCTCTCTCTGCCCCTCCCCCGTTCAAGCTCTGTCTCTCTCTGTCCCAAAAATAAATAAACGTTGAAAAAAAATTTTTTTTAAATAAAAAAAAAGATATAAAAAAGAAATCAGAGAAGGATTTTCTGGAAGCATGGCGGACTAGCTTTAGTATAATGAACATGAATCTTAGTGACAATAATGTGATGGTAATTCCTGTAGTGTCTGGCAGCTTGGATGTAGGCTCTGAGAAAAATAGACATTTGGATAGATCCAGTGTTGTGGCTTTGTCAGAAAAGTGAGACAGGAAAGCAATGGGAACAACTACATGATTTTGGCCAGAGGGTGATTTAAATGATGGTTGATTCAACCTCAGGGGAGAAAATGAAAGCAGACTTCATTTGATAGGTAGTAAGTGGAGAAGTCAAAGGAATGGAGACCCCACTACTTAGAAATAAGACAAAGATGAAGGTGAAGAGAAAGAAGAAGATGAAGAAGAGGAGGAGGAGGAAAAGGAAAGAAAAGGAGCAAAATTAGGGGAAGGAGAGGAGGAGAAAGCAAAAGAAAAAAAATCAGCTGTAATGCAAATAATTGGTAAGAAATCTGAAAGGAGAATAGGTGTAGCAGAGTTCAAAGTGTCGGAGTTTACTATTTTGCAGGTGTTTCAGAGTCCAATATTTAGCCATTGGTGAGGATAAATGAAGTGCAGTGTGGGATGACAGATTCTTGCAAGTGATTAAGTGAATGAACTACAATTCTAATGGTCCACTTCCCCCAGACTATTCATCCTAAGGAGGGAGAGGCAAGCCAGAAAATTGGTGAAATCCAAAAGCTGGTGTGCAGTGGATAACATCTGGAGCTGGGATCTGGGACCAGGCAAGGACTGCTCAGAATACGTATTAGGAATTTTCTTTGAAAGTATCAGAAGACCACTTGCTTAGACTAAGCAAAAAGAGTATTACAAGGACACAGAGCTGTCTTCTTTGATCTTAAATCAGAGCTATCATGACATACTCAAAAAGAGGCAAGAATGAGAAATTTTCACGTCATCTGGAATTTCCTTCGTACCGTTTTATACCTCCTTTTGTAATGTTTTCTCTGTTCTTCTCTTCATGAAGGCTGGGTTTCTCTGCTTTCCTTTCCAACAAGAGTTGCCAGTTTAATATTCTCTGTAATCAAGTGATTACAACAATGGCAGGTGGATGTTATGTGATACATAAATCTCTCTTTAAAAGAAATCTAGATACATTAAACTGATAATAAACACACTTTTGAATTCATAGCGAAATTTGAAATAAATTAAAACAAATTCTTAGTAACCAGATTAAGAAGGAGTTGAAATAGGGGCTCCTGGGTAACTCAGTCTGTTAAGTGTCTAACTTTGGCTCAGGTCATGATCTTGCAGTTTACTAGTTTGAGGCCCATGTAGGGCTCTGTGCTGACAGCTCAGAGCCTGGAGCCTGTTTCAGATTCTGTGTCTCCCTCCCTCTCAAAAATAAATAAAAACATTAAAAAATATTTTTAAGAAAAGGAGTTGAATTAAAAGGAATTGATGTGCTACTGAAGCTGTAGGTGCCCTGGGGGTGTTCGTTATAATCACGAGGTAGATGTTAAAATGAAAGTACTAGAAATATATAGGATCTTGAAGAAATATACCTTTAGTATCTCTGTGTGTAAATTCCATTAGCTGGCAAAGGGATATTTAAAGAAATCTTGTCTGATAATGATCTCAGATCCAAGTAGGAAACACATCACTTCTCTGAAAACTCTTAAAATCTCCAACCTCGCATATCTTGAGGCTTCAAATATACATTTCTTGGCCAATAGTTAAGCTAAAATGGTTATATATTGTTATCTTACTAAATATCTGGAAGAAGCAAAAATCCATTATCTCTGGAGAAACATATTTTAGGTCTTACAGAATTTCTATAGGTAAAGCCCAAATATTCGGAATAAATAGCACAAGAAAAAATAATACACCATCAGCAAGAGTCATCAGTAAGACATGCAAGTAGTGGACTCAGGTTTACAATGACCCAGTGTCTTGATATTTCAGACACAGAATGTAAAAATAAAGAAATAAATGAGGAAATAGGAAACAGGAAAAGAAAAAGAAACCGACTTTCCGAAATGACTACCAAGATTTTCGAAAAAACAAATAATTTCTAAGAACAGTGGATATAAGAACACAAAGAATAGGTTAAGAGCACAAAACACGTTAACAGCAGAATACATATGAAGAGAAAACTGTGAATTGGAAAATAACTGTGACAAAATTACTGTTAAGCCAGTTTAGAGAGACAATGAGATAGACACTATCAAGGACAGATTAACGGAAGATGCGAAAGGCAAAATTGATAAGGTGTGATCTCTGTCCCCTAAAAATATTTAAAAAGAAGAACAATGATGGAGGACTCACACAACCTGGTTCCAAAACTTATTATAAAGCAACAGTAATCAACATAGTGTGATATTGGTAAAGGAATAGATAAGAGATTAATAGAAAAGAAAAAACAGTAAACATATAGGTGGATTTTTCACTTTCAAAAAAGTTTTGCTCAGTGAAGAAAGAATAGTCTAATAGGTCATACAACAATTGGAGCTGGAACAAGTAGGTATCCATATGCAAAAAAAAATCATACCTCACATAATACACAAACATTAGCCAATCTGGATCATAGAGTCAAACTTAAATCCTACAACTATAAAACCTCTGGCAGAATATGTAGAATAAAATCTTGGTTACCTGGCATTGGTAAAGATTTCTTAGATACATCAGCAAATACAATCTATTAAAGAAAAAATTATAAATCATACTTGATCAAAATTAAGAGTGTTTGCTCCTCAAGAACCACTTAACAGATTGTAACAAGACACAGATTGAGAGAAAGTATTTGCAAACTAAATATCTGATAAAATACTTGTATGTATAATATATAAAAAGCTTACCAAACAACAAGAAAAAAAGAACTTTGCAAACTCAGAAATAAGAAAACGCGCAACTAATAAAAAAGGAACAGGCAAAAAAAAAATCAAAAAGACACTCCAACAAAGAAAATATATACATTATAAATAAGCACATGAAAAGGTGAAAATTGATACTATAATAAGATACCACTGTACACCTATCAGGATGACAAAAAAGTAATAAGGGCAAGCTGACATTGTCAAATATGGGAACAATAGAAATTTTCATACATTGATGACTGGTTTACAAAATTGTATAACCACTTTACAAAACAGTTTGGCCTTTTTTTTTAAAAGTTAATCATACATTAACCATATAATTCAGAAACACAGCGTCTAGGTATTTATCCAAGCGAAAGAAAATATATTTTGTACAAATCCTAATGTTAATGTTTATAGCCATTTTTTATAACTGCCCAAACTGGAAACTATCTAAATGTCTTTCAACTGGGAAATGATAAACATACTGTGATATATGTATATAATATAGTATTATTCAGTAATGAAAAATAATACAATTATTGGTACAGGACAACATGGATAACCTCCAATGCATTATGCTAAGTTAAGGAAGCCAGACTCAAAAGGCTACATAAGATTACATTTACATGACATTCCTTAAAGACATAATGAAAGGGACAGAAAAGAGATCAATGGTTGTCATGGATTGAAGGTTTGAGAAAATTTGAATTACGAGCAAGAATAGAATAAGAATTCTGGAGTAAAAATGGATACTCTAATTAAATTGATAGTTACACAATTGTGCCTTTGTTGATATCTCAAACTGCTTGCTAAAAGGGATGAATTTTACTCTACTTAAATTATGTATGAATAAAACAAATGAAAAAGTGTTTGATAATGTCCATTGTATTTAGGTTTAATTATATGACAGTGTCATTATTCAACCATTTTGATTTACAAAAATGGTAATTTTATATGGCTAAACCAAAAACACTTCAAAACTTGATGCAGCTTGGTCATGATTTGAAGGAAATTTATAACTCTTAATGCTTATTTTAAATAAAAGAAAGACTATGGGCGCCTGGGTGGCGCAGTCGGTTAAGCGTCCGACTTCAGCCAGGTCACGATCTCGCGGTCCGTGAGTTCGAGCCCCGCGTCGGGCTCTGGGCTGATGGCTCAGAGCCTGGAGCCTGTTTCTGATTCTGTGTCTCCCTCTCTCTCTGCCCCTCCCCCGTTCATGCTCTGTCTCTCTCTGTCCCAAAAATAAATAAACGTTGAAAAAAAAAATTAAAAAAAAAAAAAAAAAAAAAAAGAAAGACTAAAATTTAAATAATTCAGCCTCCTACTCAATAAACTATGGTAAGATATGAATAAATCATTAGGTGCCAAGATTGAAAAATTTGACATCTTAAAATAACTACTCAACTAAAGACACCTTTAAAAAGTGAAAAACATTGCACACATTTTGGAGATAATATGCATGTCGTTTACAATATGTTATATTCCCAAATAAATGAACAAGTTCCACCAATCATAAGAAAAATTCCAAGAATGTAGTGGAAAGTTGTGAACTGAAAATTCACCGAAGTGGAAATATGAATGGGCAATAAAACATGAAGTGACACTTTTCTTGATATGAAATCAGTAAATGCAAATTAAAACTACAGGAATTTCCTTCTGGATATGACAGAATGTCATATAGAAGATGGATGCTTCTGTCACAAAAGAGAAAAATGGATTTAAAAAAAAATCTCTTTGAAGTTACATTAAGAGCTGCTGAGGCAATCAGGGCTTGAGGAGCAAAGATCCCTGAGCAAAAAAGGAATTTTTGTGTGTGTTTGTTAGGCATGACATACTGGCATTGCCTTTGCCTTTGAATCATTGGATGATTTTTTAAAATTTATTTTAATGCTTATTATTTTTGAGAAAGAGGGAGAGACAGAGCATCAGCGGGGAGAGGGGCAGAGAGAGGGGGAGACACAGAAACAGAAGCAGGCTCCAGGCTCTGAGCTGTCAGCACAGAGCCTGATGTGGGTCTCGAACCCACAAACTGTGAGATGATGACTTGAGCTGAAGTCAGAGGCTTAACCGACTGAGCCACCCAGGTGCCCCTCATTGGATGTTTTTTTTTAATGGAAGCAAAGCATCAAGCAGAAAACATAATCAAAAGGAGGATAAGAACCAGAGACGCCACCAGAGTTGTTTGTTGGCAACCTCATGGGGATAAAGACACAAACATTGGAAATTGACTCCATTGAAAGTAGCCAAGGCTTATAGAAAAGGGAAAATCCCAGAGAGAAGGGAAATGTAGAGAGATGATTATTAATAATTTTATAATCTGTTTCTCCTTTAGGCATTTTACCACTTTAATTCTAGTACACATGGCAACAACCTAAGAAAGCAGTAGAAATAGCTAGAAAGCTGAGTTAACTTTATATACCAATACAATGCACAATTGACTAAAAGGGACTACCCAGCGAAAAAAAATCCTGGTGAAAACCCTAGGCTCTCAGCTGGGACAGCTGGAGAGCCATATGGCTTGGAATTGGTGTTCGCCAGTAATAGAAATAATCTCTGAATAGATGGTAAAAGATGAGTTTGGATTTAGCAAACAACAGAAAACTAATACAGGAAAAGCAAAGAGACACATAAGACCCATAAAAATGTCAACAGTCTGTGTAATTGAGACTCTGGAAGAAGATAAGGAAGCACAAGCAATATCTGAAGAGCTGATGATTAAGAATTTGTCAAAACTGATGAGAGACAATGATCCAACAATCCACAGACACAAAAAGTACTATGAACTCTAGTAAAATAAATGCGAAGAAATCCCAACCAGGCACATTTCATAGAAAACTTCTAAAATCAAAAGACAAGGGGAAAACATAAAGATTGACCAGGGAGCGACAGTAAGACAGCTGGCCTTCTAATAACACTAAATTATAAAAGCAGAAGATAATTGCATAGGATAAAGTGCTAAAAACAAAAAACAAACAAACAAAAAAACTGCCAAACTAGAATTGCAAACCAAATGGCAATGTCCTTCAAAGCAAAGATGAAATGAGGGTAATTTCAAACAAATAAAATTTGAGAGGTTTTGTTGCTAGCATGCTAGCATTAGAGCAAATAACAAAGAGAGCTATTGGGTTTGGTTGAGTTTGGTTTGATTTTACCTCAGAGAAAAGGAAAGTTATCCTAAAATGAAATATAAAAGTAAATGAAGTAATGACTAGCTAAACAGCAATGGAACTAGTAATTATGTAGATATGTCTTCAACTCTAATCAAAATAAATAACAAATAGCATTGGGCACACACACACATATAAACAAAACATTTTACTTATTTTGTTTATTTATTTATTTTTGAGAGAGAGAGAGCACAAGTCAGGGAGGGTCATAGAGAGGAGAGAGAGAATCCCAAGCAGGCTCTGCACCATCAGCATGGAGTCCACCACGGGGATCGAACCCACTAACTGTGAGATCACGACCTGAGCCATAGTTGGACACTTAACTGACTGAGCCACCCAGGTGCACCAGCAATGCATTTTATATGCAAAACAATATCACAAAAAGCAGGAGGGTGTAAAAGGCACAAAATTTTTGTATTCCTAACATTGTTTCTAATACATTAACGATATATAATCTCAAGGTAACAAATAGAGGAAGGATACAAAAATGATTTCTTCATCAGTGTATAGCAGAAAAATGCTAAAAATATTTGAATATTGCAGATAAGGAAAAAAGATCATAAAATGGGAGACAAAGGAAAAAACTGTTCAAAGATAGACATAAATCTAGTGTGTTGAAGTTATCATTTTATGAAATCTAATTCTGAAATATTGTGACTGACTTAAAAATAACAGTAAAAATAATGACATGAATGTCATGGTTGTCATATAGTCATAAACTTTTCTTGCTATAAAAGCCTTGTAAACTGTTAATATAAGAATTCATTTTGAATTCTGTGAGATATTAATCTTCTGGATTAACAGCCCTAGTATTACAGTGGAAGTAGGGATATTGTTGGAAGAAGAAGCTAACTTGGAGGAGCTGAGCTTTGAAGCTTAACAACCCCCAAAAGCATTAATGTATTACAAAACAAGGTATATAAAAAAATAAGTTTTGGATGGAATTTTAGGACTAGCAATCCACTTCCCTCACTTAAGACCAAGAAAGTCAAAAAAGTTTTCGAGATCACAAAACTAAATAATGAAATAGAATTTTTAAAAACTGGTGTTGTTTAGTATTTTTTTAACTTAAAAAAAGTGCTCACATGTTGAGCAGGGAAGGGGCAGAGCAGGGCAAGAAAATCCCAAGCAAGCTCCAAGCTGCCAGAACAGAGCCTGATGCAGGGCTCGAACCCATGAACCCTGAGATCATGACCTGAGCCAAAATCAAAAGTCGGACACTTAACCAACTGAGCCACACAGGTGCCCCCAAAACTGGTGTTCTTAGATTTATTTTCAGTTCCAGAAAATAATTTGTTATGTAATAACATATGAAGAATATTTCCATTAAATTTAATGGAATGTTTTTTTTCCAACATTTATTTTTGGGACAGAGAGAGACAGAGCATGAACGGGGGAGGGGCAGAGAGAGGGAGACACAGAATTGGAAACAGGCTCCAGGCTCTGAGCCATCAGCCCAGAGCCCGACGCGGGGCTCAAACTCACAGACTGCGAGATCGTGACCTGGCTGAAGTCGGACGCTTAACCGACTGCACCACCCAGGTGCCCCAAATTTAATAGAATATTAATTACCAGTAGTATTATTAGACTAGATTCAATTGCTATTTGAATGAGGTCCTCTGGCACTTCTCCTTATATATAATAATATACTTCCAAAGAACACAAATAGTTTTGAAATGGTTTCACAGTGATATAAATAAGGGAAGGAATGCATTATCCACACACATACCCCCAAAAAGCATTACTAAAAACGTTTCAAGTGAAAATTCTTACCTGTATAATATATGTGACACACAGGGCTATTTTCTTTTCTATTCTAGTTTGTGATTTTATTTGCATTAACATGCTTGTCGTGTCCCACTAAATTCATCTAAGGATGCACTGAATGTGGGGCGCCTGGGTGGCACAGTCGGTTAAGCGTCCCACTTCAGCCAGGTCACGATCTTTCGCTCCATGAGTTCGAGCCCCACGTCAGGCTCTGGGCTGATGGCTCAGAGCCTGGAGCCTGTTTCCAATTCTGTGTCTCCCTCTCTCTCTGCCCCTCCCCCGTTCATGCTCTGTCTCTCTCTGTCCCCAAAATAAATAAACGTTGGAAAAAAAAATTTTTTAAGGGTGCACTGAATGGCTTGAGACATGCATTTGAGAAATGGTGCTTTAGATACAATTATTTTTCAAACCTGCATCCTTCCTTTCTCTTTCTCTCTCCCTCTTTCTCTCTCTCTCTCTCTCACAGTCACACACACACACACACACACACACACCAGAGTCAACCTTCAGTGGACACTCATGTAAATAAGAGATAAACTTTTATTTCTAAATAAAATCTTTGGGCTTTTGTGTTATAGGTTTACTAATTTTAGGTTTGTTAATCCTAGATTTGTTAATTCTAACTAATAGGTTTGGTAATTCTAACTAGTAGAATGACACTAACATTCTGAGAATCTAGGTCACCAGAAATTTCAGTAATCATAACCATTAGGTTATCGTTGGGTTTATAGTCAAACAAATAATTATCTGGAAATCTGATGACTTCTTGTTGAGAAATGCTTGTAGAGAAGAATTGCTAGCAATCTTTCTTTTTGTAAAAGAAAGTTCATTAATCAATGTTTAATTTCCATGCATAAATTCCACTAACAACAAGGAAAAGGGCATTTATTAAACTAGGAAATTATTAAGGTTCTATTCATAAAGTATTTCCAAAATGTCACTTAGATAAATACTACACATTATGAATGAAAGAACAAAAATCTCAATCTAAATGTGATTGACCTTTACAGTGGCAACAAAAATCCTGAGACAAGTATCATAAGGATAATTTAAAGAACAACAGGATTATTGCATGAAATGATATTCCTGTGATTCATATATTGGACCTCATTAGTTTTACATTTCAGGTTATTGATGTATTTGTTTGTATATTTTAAAAATATAGTACTTGTTTAATGAAATGTAAAATGATTAATCTTTGCTAAACTGACACTTAGAAAATAATGAATAAAATTAATTTAATTTTTCTCAGCTATATCATGTGGTTAAAACCAACCAGTGTGACACAGAAATCTACTGTTAAGCAAGACAAAAACTCCGGAAGTCACCTACTATCAATTAAATATTAAATTTAAAATGTTGATTTCAAAATTAGAATCAGTTAAAATAGACTCTTGTAGTTTTTCAGAAGAATTTTTTTAATCATAAAAGATTTTTAAGACTATAGACTAAAAAGCTATACACTATTTTACTTCATATCTCTTTATAATATTGGTCAGAAAAACAGCTCTTCTAGAGGTAACTGTCTACACTAGACTCTCTAACCAAGTTGTTGGGAAATTCAGAGAGCTTCCTATTTAATTTCCAGAGCAAACTTTATGCTATGATTTCTGTATTTAACATGGATGAGACTTGAAGAAACAGACACAGCTTTTAAGGAAGTGTAACCATGTTTCTTCTGTATGTTTCCAGAAATGAGTATGATGATTTTGAGAGAAGAAACACAATAGAAATTTTTTCCTGTTGTCTGGATATTTGTAATTCTGAGGGTAAACCACTTAAAACTGAAGCCCAATGTCCTATGAATAAGAGATACGCAACACATTGTGTATTCACAACTATATTTAACAGAAAGCCTAACATTTAGTGGCTTAGTCTCTTTTTAATCAAAAAGAAACTATTTTAATTATTTTAAAATTTCATTCTGCCAATTTCTTTTTTTTTTAATGTTTATTTACCTTTGAGAGAGAGATAGGCAAGTGGGGTAGGAATAGAGAGAGAGGGAGACAGAACCTCCAGCAGACTCTGTGCTGACAGCACAGAGGCCAACATGGGGGTCAAACCCACAAACCCAAGATTATGACCCGCCAAAATCATGAGTTAAATGCTTAACTGACTGAGCCACCCAGGCACACCACACTCTGCCAAATTCTAAAATATTTTCAAAAAATAAACATGAAAATCATTTCAATGGCCACTGCAGTTTAAATTCCTTTTATTTAAAAAATATATTTTCTTGTTTAAATTAAATTATTTGAATTTTAATTAACATTAAAAATGTTAATTTTTTAGTGTTTATTTAAATTCTAATCTAGTTAACCTACAGTGTAATTTTAGTTTTAAGCGTACAATATAGTGACTCAATACTTCCCATACAAAGCCTGTTGCTCATCACAGTAAGTGTACCTCTTAGTTTTCAGAGTACAGGTCTTTCACTACTTTGGTTATGTTTATTCCTAGATATCTTGGTTTGGGTGCAATTATAAATGGATTGATATTTTAATTTCTTTTTATTCTGCCTCATTTGTGTTTAAAAATGCGACAAGATTTATGTGCGTTGATTTATATCTGCAAATATATCTGCAAATAGTGAAAGTTTTACTTCTTCCTTGCCAATTTGAATGCATTTTAATTTCTTTTTGTGGTCTGATTGCTGTGGCTAGGACTTCTAGTACTATGCTAAATAACAGTGGTTAAGATTGACATCCCTGTCTTGTTCCTGACCATAAAGGTAAAGCTCTCAGTTTTTCCCCATTGATGATGATATTACCTGTGGGTTTTTCATTGATGGCATTTCTTATGTTGAGGTATATTTTCACTAAGTCTACTTTGTTGAGGGTTTTTCTCATAAATGATATTATATTTTGTTCAATGCTTTTTTTTGCATCTATTGAAATGATCATATGGTTTTTATCTTTTTTTATTAATGTGATGTATAACGTTTATTGATTTGTGAATATTGAACCACCCTTGCAACCCAGAAATAAATCTCACTTAATTGTGGTGGATGATTTCTTGGAAGTTTTCCTTCTTTTCTATTTTTTGGAATACTCTGAGAAGAGAAGAAGCTCACAAATAAATACAATCATAAATGAAAGAGGAGAAATAACAACCAACACCATAGCAATACAAATAAATAATTATGAGAGTATTATGAAAAACCATATGCCAACAAATTGGATAACCTGGGAAAAAATGGATAAATTCCTACAAACATATAAACTACTAAAACTGAAACACAAAGAGATAGAAAACTTGAAGATACTGATAATCCACTAAGAAATTGAATCAGTAATCAAAAATTTCAACAAAAAGTCGAGGGCCAGATGGCTTTACAGGTGATTTCTACCAAACATTTAAAAACATTTAATACCTATTATTCTCAAACTATGCCACACAATAGAAAAAGGAAAACTTTCAAATTCCTTTTATAAGGCCAGCATTACCCTGATACCAAAACCAGATAAAGACTCCACTAAAAAAGAGAACTACAGGCCAATATCCCTGATGAACATGGATACAAAATTTCTTAATGAAATACTAGCAAATTGAATAAAAAAATTAATTGCATTTAATATAAATAAATAATTAATAAATGAAATATTAATATAGATAGCTTAAAATATAGTTCTCAATTATCTAATCTAACATTTAAAAATCATGAGATCCTTGAAGTGATGTGTCTCTGGACCAAATATTTATAAGGGATAATTCCTTTATGGACTATCTTTCTAATTAGAGGTCAAATAAAAGGGCTTATATTTGTATGTTTTAGTGATCATAATAATATTTAACATAAGCCATATATCTTCTGGACATTCAATAAATATTTAACTGAGCATAATAGCTCTGCCTATTGTTGTTAAAATTACTATTACTGAATGTGGTTGAAAGTTCTACTCCCATGCATAATATCAGAAAGGGTTACTTTGTTTATAAGCACTTGATCACTGTTCTGTTATTTTCTTAGGATAAGTTTTTAAAAGGAAAACTGAATCAAAATACACAAATAATTTTAATATTCTTGGCATATAGGTTCAATTTTTTTTTCTAGAAACTTGCATTATTTTGTAAATAGCTACTAGGAGGAAATAATTTTCATATATGTCTCTTTGGTGAAAAACATAAACCTACAGATTAAAGAATATAACTGAACCCCAAACAAAATGGAATCAAAGAAATCCATGCCAGACACATCATAGTCAAACTGGTGAGAAATTTTCAAGATGAAATTTTGAAAACAGCCTGAGAAAAATAGGGGTACTATGATTTGAATGACAGTAGATTTCCTATCAGAAACTGTGGAGGATAGAAAGAAGTGGTAGAGTAATTTTAGAGTATTTTTAGAAATAAGCTAACAATCTAGAAATAATAGGCACACATGTAAGAATGAGAAAGCAAAACAACAACCATGGTGGTTTACTAGAAACTTATTTTGAAAATATTAATATAGATAGCTTAAAAGATACTTCTCAATTGTCTAATCTAAGATTGTCTCTGATGACAAAATTATATATATATATTATTAAAAAAAGAACACTAGAGACCAGTCCCTCATAGACACAGATGAAAATACAAAAACAATGAAAATAAAGATTTAGACCAATTTGTCTAGACATGCACATATAAAATATTAATTTATGTTTTAACATTAAAGGTGCAAATAAAAATTCTTGTAATTAATATTTAATATTTCAAATGTGCTGTTTGAACCCAAATTTAAAATGATTTGAAAATCTGTGTTCATCTTACTGAGGAAATTATTTTATTATTCTGTTAGTTACTGACCTTTTGGTATTACCATATCTCTTATCCAAATGTCCAAAATGATGCAAATTCTGGCCTCTGTGCTACATCTTTCAGCTATTTGCAAAATTGACAGGTACCAGGGATTTTGAACAGGGAAACAGTTAAAAAGTATATTCTGAGGAACCTGAAATCATTGCCTTAAGGCACAATGTAGTATGAAGAATAAGGCAGTTTATGTATTTTTGGTGTGAACACTTTTTTCAAAGTATGGTATACTAGTCAAATATTGCATCCTTAGTCATCCTTCCAAGAACAATACTACTCCAAGGTGCTATTCTGAAGTTTAGAACTGAGCTCACTAGAAGTGCACTTATTGATGTGCTTACTGATTTGACCTCCACCAGTTTGGCAGTTAAAGAGAACAAATTGTCTTCAAGATAGACAGACTAAAATACAATAGTGGATCCATCTTATGAAGATGGTGAATTCATTTTACAAGTAGAGGAATCTCTAAAATGCCATTTTATTTGGAGCTTAATGTTTTGTGTTTAATATTGTGTTCAATATTTAAAAACAGCATTTTAAAATATATTAGCTTCCCCCCTTTTCTTTTCTTTTTTAAATTAAGACTTTATGTTTTTAAAGTAGTTTTGTTGCCCACAAATAGAAATAAAAGGCATCCATACTGGTAAAGAAGAAGCAAAACTTTCACTCTTCTCAGATGACATGATACTCTGTAGAAAATCTGAAAGACTACACCAAAAATTGCTAGAACCGATACACAAATTTAGTAAAGTTTCAGGAAACAAAATCAATGTACAGAATTCAGTTGCATTACCATACATCAATAATGAAGCAGCAGAAAGAGAAACCAAGGAATTGATCCCACCTACAATTGTGCCAAAAAACCGTAAGATACCTAGGAATAAATCTAACCAAAGAGGTAAAAGGCCTGTATTCTGAAAACTATTGAACTCTTACGAAAGAAATTGAAGATGACACAAAGAAATGGAAAACCATTCATGCTCATAGATTGGAATAACAAACATTGTTAAAATGTCTATACTACCCAAAGAAATCTACACATTCAGTGCAATCCCTATCAAAATAACACTAGCATTCTTTACAGAGCTATAACAAACAATCCTAAAATGTGTGTGCAACCACAAAAGACCCAGAATAGCAAAAGCAATCTTGAAAAACAAAAGCAAAGCTGGAGGCATCACAATTCCGGACTTTAAGTTATATTACAAAGCTGTAGTCATCAAGATGGTATGGTACTGGCACAAACATAGACACATAGATCAATGGAACAGAATGAAAAACCCAGAAATGAACCCACAACTATATGGTCAACTAATCTTCGACAAAACGGGAAAGAATATCCAATGGAAAAAAGACAGTTTTTTCAACAAATCATGTTGGGAAAGCTAGAAAGCACACGGAGAAGAATGAAACTGGACCAGTCTGTAACACCATACACAAAAATAAATTTAAAATGGATGAATGACCTAAATGTGAGAAAGGAAACTATCAACATCTAGAGAAGAACACAGGCAGTAACCTCTTTGACATTGGCCATAGTAACTTCTCACTAGATAAGTCTCTGGAGACAAGGGAAACAAAAGCAGAAATAAACTATTGGCAATACATCAAAACTAAAAGCTTCTGCAGAGCAAAAGAAACAATAAACAAAGCCTTTTATCCACCTTCAGAAAAGATATTATTTGAAAATGACATATCTGATAAAGGGTTAGTATCCAAAATCTATAAAGAACTGATCAAACTCAACAGTCAGAAAACAAATAATCCAAGATATTTCCATCAAGAAATGGATGGAAGATATGAATAGACATTTTTCCAAAAAAGACATACAGATGGTTAACTGACACAAGAAAAGATGCTCAATATCACTCTTCATCAGGGAAATACAAATTAAAACTACAAGGAGATATCACCTCACACCTGTCAGAATGGCTAAAATTAACACAGGAAACAACATATGTTGGTAAGAATTCAAAGGAGAACCCTCTTACAATGTTGGTGGGAATCCAGACTGTTGCAGTCACTGTTGAAAACAGTTTGGAGTTTCCTCAAAAAGTTAAAAATAGAAATACTATATGACCCAGCCATAGCACCACTAGGTATTTACCCAAGGGATACCTAAATACTTATTCAGAGGCACATGAACCCTGATGTTTATAGCAGCATTGTCAACAATAATCAAATTATGGAAAGAGCCCAAATTCCATTGACTTATGAATGGATAAAGAAGATGTGTTACTCTCTCTCTCTCTCTCTCTCTCACACACACACACACACACACACACACACACACACAATGGAATATTGCCTGGCCATTGAAAAGAATGAAATCTTGCCATTTACAGTGATGTGGATGGAGCTAGAGTGTATTATGCTAAGCTAAAAAAGTCAGTCAGAGAAAGACAAATACCATATGATTTTACTCACAGGAATTTAAGAAAACAAAACAGATGAACATAAGGGAAGGGGGGAAAAGAGAGGAGGTAAATCATAAGAGACTTGTAACTATAGAGAACAAACTGAGGGGTAGTGAAAGGGAGGTGAGTTGGGGGGTGGGGTAAGTGGGTGATATGTATTAAGGAGGACACTTGTTGTGATGAGCACTGGGTGTTACATGTAAGTGATGAATCACTAAATTCTTCTCCTGAAATCAATTTTACACTGTATGTTAACTAACTAGAATTTAAATAAAAACTTGCAACAAACAAAAACAAAACAAAAATTAGTTTTAAGTTTAAAGCAAAACTGAGGGAAGATACAGAGATTTCTCACATACCTCCTACTCTCCCAAATGCACAGCCTCCCCCATTATTGACATTCCCCCTCCAGAATGATACATTTGTTACAACTGATGAACCTAAATTAACACATCATAATCTCCAAAGTCCATAGGTAACCTAGTTTCACTCTTAGTCTTCTACATTCTATGGATTTGACACAGTGTAGAATGAGATAAATCCACTATCGTAGTATTATACAGAGTATTTTTATTGTTCTAAAAGTCATCTGTGATCTACCTGTGCATTCCTGCTCACTCCAATACTTGGCAAACACTGATCCTTTTGCAGAATGTCATACAGTTGGAATCAAGCAATGTATAGCCTTTTTGTATTAGCTTCTTTTACTTAGTAATATGCATTTAAGTCCCCTCCTTGTCTTTTCTTGGCTGAATAGTTCATTTCTTTTTAGTGCTTAATGATATCCCATAGTTGGGATGTACCACAATTTATTTATCTTTTCACCTGCTGAAGGATATCTTGGTTGCTTTCAAGTTTTGGAAATTATGAAAAAAGCTGCTGTAAACATCTCTATGCCATTTTAGGCTTAGATATAAAATTTCAGCTCTTTAGGGAAAATATTAAGGAATGTGACTGATGAATTGTATGATAAGAGTGTGTTTAGATTTTGTTAGAAACCACCAGACACTTTCCAAAGTGACTGTACCATTGTGCACTCCCACCAGCAATGAATGAGAATTCATGCTGTTCCACATCTTTGTCAGCAGTTGGTATTGTCAACGTTCCAGATTTGGGCCATTTTGTATAGTGGCATCTCATTGTTTTAATTTGCATTTCCCTGATGACATATGATGTGGAGCATCTTTTCTAAACTTATTTGCCATCTGTATATTTCCTATGTTGAGGTGTCTGTTAAGGTCTTTGGCTCACTTTTCAATCAGGTTGTTTTCTTATTGTTGAGTTTTCAGTGTTCTTTCTATATTTTGGATAACCATTCTTTATCAGATATATCTTTTGAAAATATTTTCCCCCAGTCTTGACATTATCCATTTTTTTACAAGTAGTAAAATTAGAGGAGGTTTCCTTACTTATTGTATTTTTCCATTAATCTATTTTATATCATTGCTAATTATAAAAAAAATTGTGCTCATTTTTTTCAAGTATGTGAACATTATGCTTGTCATATATACATTTCATTATATACCCAGAATATAGAATTAGTAAACTGGAAAAGAGTAGTAGTTTGGGCTAAGGTTTGTTCATCCTATTTGGAGAGGAAAGCTAGGGGAGGGAATTACCATTTAAGTATGCTAGTTTACTGTGGGCTAGATATTGTCGTTATTCACAAAATACAACACCTCAT
This sequence comes from Prionailurus bengalensis, assembly GCF_016509475.1. NCBI lineage: Eukaryota > Metazoa > Chordata > Mammalia > Carnivora > Felidae > Prionailurus > Prionailurus bengalensis. The sequence continues at coordinate 108,372,325 of NC_057349.1, forward strand.
TTCATCTTCATCCCTCCATGAGAATGTATTATTCCCATTTTTTAAAAATAAGATGTTTTTAGAGTAGCTTTAAGTTTGCAACAACTTAGAGGGAGGTACAGAGATTTCCAGATATGCCCTGCCCCTAGACATGCGTAGCCTCCCTCATTATCTGACATCACTCTCCAGAATGTACATTTTTTCCCTAAGGATGATTCTACATTGACACATCACAATCACCCGATGTCCGTAGTTTACCTTAGGATTCACTCTTTATGTTGCATAGTCTATGAGTTTGGACAATGTATAATGGTATATATCCTTCATTATAATATAATATAGAATATTTTGCTGTCCTAAAAAGACATTTCTTTTGCAGAGCAGAAGGTTTTAATTTTAATAAAATCCAGCTTATCAATTATTTCTTTCATGGATTGTAACTTTGGTGTTGTATCTAAAAAGTCATCACCATACTCAAGGTCATCTAGGTTTTCTTCCTGTTATATTCCAGAAGCTTTATAGTTTTGCATCTTATTTTTAGGTCTTTGATCCATTTTTGAGTATGCATTACCTTTTTGAAGTCCATTTTGGTTCATGAGACTCTTCATTATTTAATTCCTGGCCTCCTTTCTCTACATTCCTCTATTTTTTCCCTATGATTTTCTTGAATTACTCTTGGTGATACTACAATGCACCATTTTCCTTGGGTCATTTAATATGCTGACATATTAGTCAGAAACCTGACAGGAACAGATGAAACATCAAAGTAGTATTTGAAGAGAGTTTGAACAAATAGAATTTATAGCAGTGTAAGCAACAAAATTGGAAAGATGGAATCCAGCAACAGTGGGGAATGATCCCCACTCCCAGGCTTGAAAGGTCAAGGGGAGGGACAATCACTGAAACCCAGTGAAAGCTTTGTTCTTGAGAATGAAGCCTAGACAGAAGCTACAGCATGGGGAGAAGAATGCAGCAACAATCAGACTGTAGAGTGAACGGTAGAAAGCAGAAGGAATAAATACTGATCCTCTCTATCCTCAAGAGGCTCTTATTAACTGAGTTCAAATGGAAACCATGGAGGCCAAGCCATCTTGTACACAGTGAAAAGGCAGAGAAGGAATGAGGATAGATGTAGAGGTGCAAATAGAATATGCAATACAGTATACAAAATGTACTCCTTAATATGTGCTCTAGCCTTCTTTTTTTTTTTTTTTTTTTTTTGTTAACGAAAACTGATCCCTCAGACTAGGGAAACACAGGCCTGTGGAGAATAAGCTTAGGAATTCCCTGAGCTTTCACTGATGGGTTAACAAGACATAAAGAATTAGAAAGCCACAGGATGAACACACCCAAGATTGGGTAAACAAGATTAGGTAAACAGGGCAAAAGCCCCCAGGATAGGACAAAGATATAGGAATAGAAAAGCCTCATGATGAAAGCATCAAAAATAAGATAAACAAGTATAGGTATTCAGGACAGAAATGCCCCCACCCCCCACCCCCTACTTGTTACAATAGCAGAAATCTGCTTTCACAGGAAGGAAAGACCAAATTAGGTAAACAGGGCTATAGACTTTAGCAGGAGGAAGTTGCCCAAAGCAGAGCTAATTATCAAGAAAAAGGTGCCTTGTAGACCCTGAGGTAACATGTTCTGTCTTTCTTGTCCCCTGGGCCAGTTTAGGTAAACAGAGGTGGTGCCTCAAGTCTGCTGTAAACAACCTTCTGCTCAGCACCAGAATTTTATTTTGTATTGATCCAAACCCCTAACACTGCATATCTTCAAAACCCCTTTCCCCCATGAGTTAATGTTCACGGTTTCATTGTCTCTTTGTGCACGGCCATTGTGTTTGTAAGCCTTCTGATCCTAATAAAAATGGAGCAAGGACCCTTACTTGGGGGCTCTTGTCTCCTCCCTGACATTAGTCTGTCTCACTTTTTAATCCTGCATCCATTCTCTTGCTGGATGAGAGAGCACTTCAGACCCAGAGTCTACAGCAAAGGCCTTAATAGTCATATCATCATTGTGTTTCCACAGTTTTCCACTGATAGTATTATCAGGCATAAGGAATACTAAGTGGCAATGAAGTCAATATTCTGATTCTAGACATTGTTCCTCCTGGCCCCCAATTTTGTATCATGACTAGTAGTTAGGATCATTCACTAACTTCTCTTTGGTTTAGTGCTATGAAGATCTGAAAAATTGCAAAGTGGCTCTCTCAATTTTTAACTCATTAGAATCAACTCTTTGCTTTGGTAGAAGCATTTATCTCTTAGGCATCCCAGGATTATGAGGAAAAAAACTTTATATTTATTATTATTATTATTATTATTATTATTATTTATCATTATGAAGAGGGTCACTTTTACTTCTATCTTTTGGTTCCTGGATCTGGGCAATCTGCATATGTGGGAGATGCCATCACATACTGACCAGTGGTTTATTAAGGCATAAAATGTATCCTATAGCACAGTGCTTCAGCCTTGTAAGATGTTTTTTCCTAGCACATTCTGCAGTTGAGCCTTCACCATTCTGCCTTATCTTTCTGCCAAGCTGCATGCATTAAAGAGCACATGGTAAGATGATTGAATACCTTGAGTATGAGCCTATAGATGTACTTTTTTTCATATAAAATACAGTAAAACCTTGGATTGCAAGTAACTTTTCTGCTTGTGCAGATGAGCAAACATTTCTAATAAATGTTAACTTGATGAATGAGAAATGTCTTGCAATACAAGTAGTACGTGACTCTGAATGTCACATGATCACAACTGAGCTAATGGTTCCTCTCTCTCTCTCTGTCTTTCTCACTGTGGGATTGTGGGTGATTGTCTCCCATGCTCGGATGCTCAGTGTCAGGCTGCAGTGTTTGGCAGAAATCAGTGATTTTTCATAATGTTAGAAGGTGCTCACAACTGGCACTAGTGTATTTTTTGTGACTTCAAAGCACCTAAGGCCACTCCTTTGCTTTTCCATACAAGAGTAAGCTTAGGAATGCTTTGCTTCATTCTGGGTTAGGCTGCCTGCAGATATAGACCCTTTCCTCTACTGCCTTATTGCCAGTTACATTAAATACAGTATAGGACAAGAGTTTATTAATACTACACTGTAGTCAATATCCATTAATGATAGTGAAAGTTGTCCTACACATTTACCCTCTACTCTCTTGCCTCCCTCACACCAACCACGAAGGTTTTCAAAGGTAAATGCCTGGTTAATTTGTTTATTTTTCTTTGTATCTTGTATTTTCTTTATTATTTTGTATTATATTACAGTATTATAATCCTTTTATATTAATATTTTGGGGTTGTGGAATGAATCATCTGGGTTTCCATTATTTCTTATGGGGATATTCGTTTTGATATACAAGTGCTTTGGATTACAAGCATGCTTCAGGAACGAATTATGCTTGCAAACCAAGGTTTTACTGTATGTACTCTAGTCAGCAGCAATATTGTGTGGTGAAGACTCAGACATTCTGTAGATCTGCAAATGGTGATGTCAGCATATGCAGTGAGGCAGGAAAAGCAAATTTATGTCCTGTTTATATATTACGTTGAGTGTAAACTCTGCCCCTTCCAAGATGGAAACCATTATGTAAAATAAGCCTGCCAACATCCTGTCACGAAGGGACATGTTGACCCTCCATCCCCCAGTGAAGAGTGTCATACAGACTCAGTGTTGGTGCCTTATACTTTGTGCCCACTCTGGATGTTCAGCCTCATATCTCTCTCCTAAGATACCTTGTCAGCAATCTTATTTTGTCTTATTTAACATCCTGATTTTGTCTCAACTATTTCTCCTACTCAAAAGGCACAACCAGATAAATGCACTTAAAGTCACAAGACAAGACAAAGCCCACTCTATTCTTTCTCCGTCCTTTTCCTCCATCCTTATGGCCTATAGATATCTCCTCTCAAGTTTCTAAAGCAACTCAACTTTGTGGAAATGACAAAATCTCTCTTTATTACAGCTGAAACTGTTCTGATATGAAGATCAAAATTTCTTCTCACTCTGTTTTACACAGTGAATCTATGATTGAATCATTGAAAGAGAATTTTAGTCACATTTTCAGAAGATATTTTATCCAGACTCTGCCTGACATTAATTGCAATGTTTCTTCGTCATGCAGCTACATCTGCTATATTCTGGTCTTTCATAGCAGTGGATGAAGTGTGGCAAAATGTGTATGTTTAGCTGATTAAAATTTGCTATAAAGATTCAGGCAATATGAGCTGTACACATTGATTTATGAATTTATCTGCACACGGAAAATGTGACATTTGCTGTGTAAACCCCTAAGGGATGGGAACCAGAATATCTCTGGGATGAACATTAATGCATAACCACTGCCTGAGGAAAGTTGCTAAGAAAAAAGTTTACCAAATTACACTCACAGTGATGAACAAAGTTCTACTTTCCTTTTCAGCCAATTACCATCTTTCAGTAATGAAATTAGAAAATATTTAAAATGAACTTTACCTGTTACATAAAATAAATCAGTAATACTGGATGAAGATTAGGAATATAATATTAATATTCAGTTCTTTACATTTGCTTATCTTTAAAATACATTTATAAGCTATTTATAAAGTATAGTTTATAACAGTTTATACATTTATAATCTATAAGTTATAAAAATCAAAACTTCCATTAGACATTTGAAATCTGGCATTTAATTTTGTCAGCAGGAAAAGAAGAAGATGTGCTTCCTCCTCTCATCTATAGGTATCGCTGAGCTATCTTGAAATTTAAGCAGCTTGGAATGTGAAGTTTGGGCAAGATTTTCTAATTTTTTATGAGACATCACCTCTGGTTAACAGCAGTAAAATGTTAATTTAGTCTCTGCTAGGACATTAGCACTATAAATCAGAACAGTTTGGGTATGCTAATTCTTAAATTAAAATGGCTCTGATTAATGCATGAATCAATATAAAAACTATTAGTTGTCTGTAGTGACAAAGCTGACCAAAGCTGCCAAAGTGGTATGGCAATGTGCTCCCAGTGTTATGGTGCTAAGTGATTCAGGGAACTATTAATGAAACCTCTAATTGATAACATCTGAAAGCACACACATTACACCATTTTCCATGCTATCACCTGGCTCTTACACATTTTTAAACTATGAAAATAAATATTTTAAAATTTTTTGTTCTCTGCTGACTTTAGTTTGCAAGTGATAAGAAACAAAACCTGATGAAAAACACAAAATGTTTTCTTCAGTGTTTGCTGGTTAAGATCATACAGTTTTTAAATAGATTGTTAATAAGAAAATATGAGGCTAACAATAAAATATTTTCTCCTGCGGGGCGCCTGGGTGGCGCAGTCGGTTAAGCGTCCGACTTCAGCCAGGTCACGATCTCGCGGTCTGTGAGTTCGAGCCCCGCGTCGGGCTCTGGGCTGATGGCTCAGAGCCTGGAGCCTGTTTCCGATTCTGTGTCTCCCTCTCTCTCTGCCCCTCCCCCGTTCATGCTCTGTCTCTCTCTGTCCCAAAAATAAAATAAACGTTGAAAAAAAAATATTAAAAAAAAAATATTTTCTCCTGCTTCTGGTTAGTCGGTAGGTAAGAGAGACATATTCAATTGATTTTTTACTGATATCAAATTGTCTCATAATATGAGTGTAGGAAGAATCTAATAGCCATCATGTGTTTTTTCTTCTTTACTTTTTCTTACCTCACTCTTACATTTACTGTACTTTTCCTTATTCAATGTCATACTTTTAGAATTGTGCCATAAGTCACGTTCATGGTTATTTCTTTTTTTTTTTAATGTTTATTTATTTTTGAGAGAGAGAGAGAGAGAGAGAGGCAGAACATGAGCGGGGGAGGGACAGCAAGAGAGGTTCCAGGCTCCCAGCTGTCAGCAGAGCCTGATGAGGGCCTAGAACTCGTGAACCACGAGATCATGACCTGAGCCAAAGTCAGACACTCAACCAACTGAGCACCCAGGTGACCTTGGTTATTTCTTTCTCATTCAGAATATTCCTTAACCCTAGTGTATTTCCTGAAACATTACAATCATTGGTGGTTGCTAGCCTTATTTACTTTAAACTCTACTGCTATGTCTTAAGTCTGTATAAAAACTTTTCACTTTGGATACTTTGTATGAGGCAAATGTTTGTATGAAATTTAAAATTTAGTATCTCTAGTAATTCTTTATCACAGCTTTGCATTGGATTTATAGGTTTATGTTAAAGAGTTATTTCCACCTCAGCAGAGTCCATTCAATTCTACAATATTATAGTTAATCTTCACAGTACTCTTGGTGAGGGTATTCTAGTCACTTCAATCTTAAAAGTCACACAAAATAGTCACGTAATTCAATGTGTTTGTCACTTGAATTCTCTGTCAGTGACAGTTAAGATCTTATTTCTCCTGTTAATAACATTCTTACTAAGAGAAAATTATCTGAAGACTACATGTGCTCAGATGATCAGGGGGCATGAAAAATGAATGGGCTATCTAAAATGTGAAAGTTAAACAAATTACTGTATTACAAATGAGACTTAAAGGTCTGTACCTGCAGTCTTCTTTTATGGGGTTGGGGCTTATAATATTAATAAAATGATCCTTTTCTTTACTCTGGATGTTTTTCGGAATAGCTCAAGAAATTTTAAATTTATACTCAAGTATCTGACCTTTTGATTAGTTTCCACTCTCTCAGAACACAACATAAATTCCACCCTCCTCATAACACCTAATAGAATCACATATTCTATGTACTATTTTTATATTATAAATATATTTATTTTCTATGTGACTTGTTTGATACATGATTATCTGGGTTCAATCTTAAATATCATGGCTGAAGACTAGAAGAGTAAAAGACTATGACCATACATTTTTTCGCATTATTATTTTTAATTTTTCTATGAGTGTTCACCTCTCTGGAAAAGATTATCTTCTTCCCCCTTGCATAAATAGCTGTGATTTCCCAATCCTCCTGAAAATATTATATCCAAAACATTAATTTTTGTAGCTATACCATAATGTCGCATTTGTCACAGTCTTATCTCTTAGTTTTTATTAAGTAGTAACTGTATGTAGCAACTGGAAGGACAAGTGAATGGGGCATACAGAAGAGCCACAATCTTTGATAGGAAAGCTGAAAGTAAAAAAAGATGGGAGTGTCTCACACAGCAGCACGTCTGCATCAAAAATGGTCACGACAATTTCTGATATTGCAGAAGATGCACAGAGGAATTCTCTCTGAATACGGACTGCTCTCTAAATTTTGATCAGACTTTTAATTTTATTCAGCCATTGAAAACATCTTCCATATAGTGTAGAAACACCCTTGTTAAATTCTTTGATAAATATATCTGGGACAGGAAATACATTGAAAACAAGGTAGTATTTCTCACATCATTGCATAGGTTAATGCTACCCTGGAAATACCTAACAGATCTTTCTCGCCAATTTAAGATCAGCTAGTTCTCTATATTGGTTGAAGTATACCACATACAGTTGCCTGTGGTTATGGAAAGTTATGTAGCAGCATGGTGGTTAGTCCTGGATGCCAGTCTCATGAGCATATTTAACGTATATAATAATCTTGAGTTAAATAGCTGTACATTTATGTATCACTTCATTTGGTTCCATATTGGCAGGAAACACACGTACTGAGAAGCCACCAAGGAGTTGCATCATATTTAGTGTACATACTGTTCAAAACCCTGTATGAAGCAATTTCAAACTAGGTCTCAGTATCATGCCCTTCAAGGATATGAAAATATCAAAGACCATTTGAATGTATGTGGACATTCTATGATGTTATATTCTGATCAGTTTAAAGCTCAAGACTCAAGAATTTGATACACTCTACATATGTCTATGAAAATTTAAAAACTATAGTGGAATAAGAATTTTAAAATAGACACAAATTTCAATTTAAATGACAATCCAGAAATTACAAACTCATTTTCTTGTCTCTCTGAAGTGATATTATTTGTTTTAAGGGAGAAGTGAAAATCACAGAGTCATCTATGATTTCCACTGTTATTCATTTGAAGTTATTATAGTGTGGTAAAATGTATTCTGGATTCTATCTATCTATCTATCTATCTATCATCTATTATTTTAATAATGTATAATTGATATATAAAGAACTTGTATGTATGTAATATATACAACTTGATGAGTTTGAACATATAAAACACCCATGATACCATCACCAAAATCAAGGTAATAGGCATACTCAACACCACCCAGTTATATGTATGAAATCACATCTTCCTTACTTTCTCATGTGTAGATGACAGTTGGGTTGTTTCCATATTTTGGCTATTGTGAAAAATGCTGTAGTGAATATTAGAGTATAGATATCTCTTTGAGATAATGATCTTATTTCCTTTTGATAAACACTTAGAAGTTGGATTGCTGGGTCATATGAAAGCTCTATTTTTAAATTTTCAAAGAATCTTCATGCTGCTTTCTATAACTGCTATGCCACTTTGCATTCCCACCAAGAGTGTATAAGGGACAAGGATTTGAATTTCTTCACGTCTTTGCCAACACTTGTCATTTTTTTGAATAGCCATCCTAACAAATGTGTTGATATTTCACTGAAGTTTTAATTTGCATTTTTCTGATAATTAATGATGTGCGTATCTTTTCATATACTTGTTGCTCATTGGTATGTCTTAAGAAAAATGTCTGTTCAAGTCCTTTGCCCAGTTTCAAGAGGCTTTTCCCCCCCACATTGTTGTATAAGTTTCTTACATATATTGGCTATTAACCTCTTATCAGAGATCTGATTTGCAAATATTTTCTCCCATTCTGTAGTTGCCTTTTCATTCTGTTGACTATTTCCTTTGATGTACAGAAGTTTTTACTTTGATAATAGTCCTACATCTCTATTTTTGTTTTTGTTGCCTGTACTCTTAGTATCATATCCAAGAAATCATTGGCATGACCAATGTCAAAAGTATTTCACTTAAGCTTTCTTCTAGGACTTTTACAATTTCAGATCTTATGTTTATGTCTTTAATCCATTTTGAGTTGATTTTTGTATATGGTGTAAAGTAGAGGATAAATTCCTTCCTTCTTTGCTTCCTTCCTTCCTTCCTTCCTTCCTTCCTTCCTTCTTTCCTTCCTTCTTTCCTTCCTTTCTTCCTTCCTTCCTTTTTTCTATTTCTTTTTTTCTTTCTTTCTTTCTTTCTTTCTTTCTTTCTTTCTTTCTTTCTTTCTTTCTTTCTTTCTTTCTTCTGTCTTTTTTATTTCTTGACATGTGGATACCTAGTTTTCCCAGGACATTTGTAAAGACTATCTTTTCTCCTTTTGTGTTCTTGGCACACTTGTCAAGGATCAATTGATCTTATGTGCATGGGTGTTCTGGATTTAAATTAGACTATCTGTTGATGTGTGTGGGTAAATTAAATTTCTGCCCTATCTTTTGACACGGTTAATATTTAAGTACCAAAGGAAGCCAGATAAAAGAACATGGCTCGGGGACCTAGAAATAGATTCATGACCTAAGGTAGTGAAATCAGTGAGAAGGTAGACCCAGCCATAGTGTTGGAAGAAAGTCAGGTGCCAACAGAATTCAGTGTCTGAATTTTGTCAGGGTGGGAGTTGGCAGCTGGTGTTGATAAATCTGTCAATAGTTGAGTGTGGCATATTGATAAGTAACAAGCTGACAGATTCCTGGAATGTAAAATCATGGGGGATGAAATACTAGACTATCAAAGCAGACAAACAGGCTTTTTAAAGGTAATCTTAGTAGATAGCAAGGTTTTATTCTGGGTTGGAATTCAAGAGAAAGTATTTCATATATTTTTGGGGGGCTGGAAAAACAGGCCAGGTTCTAAGAATTTGTGCCTTTTGTCCAAGACAGGCTATAGAGGCAGAACTTCATAAACAGGGAAATACAGCAAAATAGGAATGCAAAGCCATACTTGGATTAATTACCTGACAAAATTACTTTATGCTAATGACAGTGATATGTTTCTTATGTTGATCAGGTCTAATTTCCTCTAGAAATTGAGATAATATTTTGTGACAAGAAGGTGAAAAAATGGGAAAATTCTATAAAGGCCTCAAAATTTCCTCAGCTGCAAAATATATATGATAATACTTCCCCAAATTACCTTACAGAGTTGTGATAATTTTTAATTTTTAACATGATCCACACATGTGGTTCACACTGGCTTATGATGAAGACTGCTAGATGTTCATTGAAGTCTATTTTCCCCTTCTTTCTGAGATTATAAGCACACTGAGTTTCCCATCCACTCTGCAATTAATTTTATGACAATGGCTCTAGTGGAGAAGTGATATGTGCCATTTGTGGACTACACATTTAATAAACAGGTCTTCTTTCTCCAAAATCTCTTCCCTTTCTATTAGGTGCATGTGGATGTAACCAGACTTCAAAGGATTGTATAACAGCATAGCCTACCTCATTGACTCAGTACCTGCAAGGAAGCTACCCACCAACCTTCATATCCACACCATACTGTGAGTATGTGAGCAAGAAATAAACATCTCCATTGCTTGATGCAATCCACATTTGGATTTGCTTGTTAAGTGGTTTCAGTGCAACTACTTAAATTGGGCCCTGGATTTTTCATACTCAACCTTTAATTAAATTTTCTATAATTGCGTTCCTATTTTATTTTTCTTAAATATTATATCTTCTATCATCACTAGGCCAGCTTTCTTCTCACTAAATTATAGCCCTTTCTTACTCAATTTCACAATAAGCAGCTCAACCATATGCCATTGATTATTGTCATATTTTATGTGATTTTATTTTATGTCATTTTATTTTTGTTGTCATAATTATTTATATAAATTTAAAAATAAAAATTTTAAATTTCTCAAGTCATATATTCATTGATTATAAATTTTTGATTCATGAGAGATATAGATGAAAAAATATCTATCAGTCCATATAAAAATATCTCAAGGAAGATAGATGTTAACATTAATAAAGGTATTGGTGATGTATTTCCAACTATAACTGTAATTTATTGTGTGTGGCTGGGTCTTCCTTCTCCTAATGATAATTTAATATACTTTTACATAGTATGCCTTTCCTCTTACCCTTAAAACAGATACACAAATAAAAATAGGTATTTTTAATCAATTATTATGTGGGATTCTGACTGATAATATTAATGGCATCTATTCAAAATATTGATTTATTTAGTTGTTTGTAGTGTCATTTAAAATTCCCCTTTGCCAAGTCTCAATTTAAAAAACTCTTGGGGTTCCTCGGTGGCTCAGTCAGTTAAGCTTCCAACTTCAGGTCAGGTCATGATCTCACAGTTCATGTGTTTGAGCCCTGCATCAGGCTCTGTGCTGACAGCTCAGAGCCTGGAGTCTGCTTCAGATTCTATTTCTCCTTCTCTCTCTGCCCTTCCCCCACTCATGCTCTGTGTCTCTTTCAAAAATAAATAAACATTAATAATTAAAAAAAAAACTCTTAAAATCAGTATTCCACATGAAAAATTAAGGTTCAATGATTCAACATGCAGAATGCTAATTCGCACCTACAAGTATTTTATGTCATAGACATCTTTTTCAGCTTCTCTCTATGAGGTTGGGAAAGCCTCCATTTAGAAAACGGTTCAACTTGGACACTACATGTCATAACCTGAGGATATGTTATAAAGAGCATATCTCTTCAGGACTCAAAACAATAAATATTTTATAGTATTGGGTAAAGACATGAGTTGTTAAATTCCTGCTCCATCTCTAATTAAATATCCATTTAAACATTGATATTTGAGACTGTTGTCCAATAGCCACTGTGATGATCAGTCTTTTAAGATCTCTATAATCACTCTGTCTTCAATATATATCATGAAACCTGTGTAATGTGACTATATCCTTTTAACTCCAAGGAAATATGCTTTCACAGAAATATGGTTTAATTGTATACCCACAAATGTTCATGACAAGTGATACAATAATGACCACATAAACCCAATTTTTATTTTTTGTACTTGCTCTTGAGGATATTGCAAAACATCCTTTACAGAGAAATCAACGCCATAGATTCTCTTAACATTTGGAGGAAAAATATTTCCCCCTTAAAAATAATATACCTGGAAAATTCATATTTCTAGTTTTCCTTGGTTGCCAGTATCTTCAGGATATATTATTTTAAGATTACAAAAACATGACATATATTTAGAACTTTGATTCATTATTTTTCTTTGTATTGCCATTATTGTTTCAATTATCTTAATGGGATCTTGTCACTTCATACTATTTTGTTTCTATTTATTTTACATAGATTCAATTTTTACATATATTCAATTCAAATGAAAAATGTGGTATTATTTATTAATTTGTTAATATTTTAGAAAATATTAACTAAAGGATTGTAATGCATATAAATATATTGATATATAATATATATTTATCTATTTCTATATATAAAATTGAAAACAATTATACATAATTGTTTTTAGCAAAGTAAGATTATAGTAGTTTTATTTTATTAAGTATTCATATAACATTACTACAAAATATTGCTAATATTTTTAATTCATTTCTACTGATTTAGTTACATTGCCTCATGTGAATGAAATAATTTTTATTTTAACAATATCCAGACCATTGAATATTTAGCCTTTTTTTCAATTTTGTGTTAGATGAAATATAGCAATGGGTTCCTCATCCATCATTTTTTGTGCTAGATTTTTTTCTTTGGATATATTACTATAGGTGAAACTATTGCGCTAAAAGCTTTCCACCCTTTTGAAGTTCTTAAAACATAATGGCAAATTATTTATATTAAATCAATTCATATTCCAAAGATGAATGTTTTAGAATTACTACCTCACCACATTTTCAACAACTTTATTATTATAACTTAAAAATATATCTACTTTGAGAGTTTATAAGTATTTTACTGATATTTTCAACAAATATTTTGTCAGTTACTAGTAACATTGTGCATGCTTTCAACTGTTGTTAGAAATCTTACACCTGTGTCTGTGAATCCTTAATGCATCCTTTTGTCATTTTCATTTGACTCGTTATGTTTTACTTACAAATATATTTATATATTAGGGAAATTGATTTTTATAGTCATTATTAATATTTCCAAGCCTTTGGTTTGTATATAAATGTTTATAGTATTTCCAGTGCAACTATGTTTGCATATTTAAATATATTAATTTCATTTACATTATTGTCTGTTCAAAAGTTTCTTCTGCCTTCAAGCCCTTATTGGATACCCCAGTTTACAATTACTTCTCAATATTTGATTGAACTCATAATGAACATTATACTTCATTTCTATCAGCTTTTTAAATTTTTGTATTTTATACATGTTATTTACATATTTTATTTAATATGTTTATACCTTGATTTTATAACTAAAGTTCTAATTTTCTTCAGAATATAGATTCTTCACTATTCTTTTTTATTATATTTTAGCCCTCTCACAGTGACTAATGCATGACTTTGCACATGAAGTTACTTGGTAAGAGCATCTTTTTCATTATTTCATATATAGTAGGTAAAAATAGACATTTTATACACAAACTTTCTTTTAAAAATGCTCATTCATTTTAATGCAATTCTATATGACATATCTAATTCATATTTTTCTGAATTCATATCTAATTCATGTCTTTTTTGTATGAATATATATATAATTATATTATATTTTTAATCAATTAGAAATTATATGCTTTAAGAATTCTTTAGTATTGGGGCACCTGGGTGGCTCAGTCAGTTAAGCGTCTGACTTTGGCTCAGGCCATGATATCCCGGTTTATGGGTTCGAGCTCCTTGTCGGGCTCTGTGCTGACAGCTCAGAGCCTGGAGCCTGCTTTGGATTCCGTGTCTCCCTCTCTCTCTGTTCCTCCCCCACTCATGCTCTGTCTCTCTCTCTCTCAAAAATAAATAAACATTAAAAAAAAAGGAGTTCTTTAGTATTATATTTAAACTTGTGTTACAATTACCTAGACAGTTATTGGAGCACTAAAGAAGAGTGATCTTTGCAAAAACAGATAAAATCTTAAACTTTATCCCAAATAAGATGAAATAAGTATTAATAATAAAATTGGAGCTTAAAATTTAAATATTTTAGGGCATTTTATGAATCTGTGCAGTTTAGAAAACTATGTTGCTTTATACTGAATAAAAATTTGAAACTTTCAAGGTTCAGTAGCTAAACCTTGAGGGTAGCAACATATGCGGTCTATGCTTACTGTGCAATAGTATTACTTTTTTTTTCTTTATAAGATCTCTCTCTCTCCCTCCAGCATATTTTTTGATTGAGATATCTCTTTCCTTGAAAGGAAATATACTTCACTGCTAAAGAAAATGTAGCTCTTCCCAACTAGCTTCCCTGATACCAAGTGAAGAAATTAGCTATTAAAATTAAATAACATATTTGAAAGAAAAATTAAGACTGTCAACAGAAGTAGATTGCTTTTACAAAGCTGCTTCAGTCCTGAAAAATATTATTAGATAAGACCCTAATGACTTTGACTGGTGTTCTTCTTGATTAAGTTTGAAGTGAACCCACTTAATCTTAATGTTTAATGATCTTTTACTTGTTCCTTTCATTCTTGTAAAAAGTAGTAGTTATAGGAGTAGACATTTACAATTACCCAAAAGAAAAAAAAAGACATTAACTGATAGAGTTGTTTGTACAAATAGAACTCCTACCCTTAATATTTGAGGTTTATTCTAGGATATAAATCATGTTTTCAGTTACCAAAAAGAAACCATTCTACTACTATGAGATTGAGAAGAGTCTCCCAAAGCTGTACATTTTTTTTCCTCTAGCACTTAGGTGCGAATTATTTTAAGGATTGGCTCATGCCGTTATGGTGGCTGGGAAGTTCTAAATCTGCTATACAGATCAGCTAGGTAAGTTGATGCTCTGGTCTTGAAGCCAAAGGCAGTGTGGAAACAGAATTCCTTACTCTCCTGGGGACTCCACACTTTTCTTTTAAAGCCTTCAACTGAAGGAGCCTGCCTGGGTGGCTCAGTTGGTTAATTGTCTGACTTCAGTTCAGGTCATGATCTCACAGCTTGTGAGTTCAAGCTATGTGTCAGGCTGTGTGCTTGACAGCTCAGAGACTTGGAGCCTGCTTCAGATTCTGTGTCTCCCTCTCTCTCTGCCCCAACCCTTCCAAATAAATATTAAAAAAATAATAATAATAAAGCCTTCAACTGATTGGATGAGGCACACCCACATTATTGAAGGTAAGAAGTCTACTTATTTGAATGTTAACCACATTTTAAAAAACACTTTTGCCATAACATCTACACTGGTGTTTGATTAAAGAATTGGGAACTGTAGCCCAGCCAAGTTGAGACATAATATTAACCATTACAATGACTTATTTTAAGCCAATTTAGTTAGGATTTCTAATACTGTCAAAAGCGTGTTAACAGAGAGAAATTGAAGAAAAAAGCAAAAGTAAAAATGGATGAACAAATACGAGACAAAAAAAGGAGTTGACTAGTGATTTTCACTCTGTCACAATATCCCCTGTATTATATTTCAGTGAATTTCATAACACTGTAGATTTCTTCTTCAAGTTAATGTGCAACTGTAGAAATTCCCATACACTCAAGCATTAGAAAAAAAATTCCTTTGTCTCATATTCTTATGTGTAGTTCTGTGAATTTAGGAGGGAGCTGGTTCAGTTCATCCTGAATTTTAGCTCTCATTTTAAAACTTCTAACAAATTTTATATGGCTTAAGTAGAAGGTAGACAAAGGCAAGAATGATCATGTTAGGATTTACTTCACTAGATCCTTGATCCATACACTTCCTTTTTCATATTTAACTTTAAAAATTTGTATATTCTATGGGAGAACAATAGTGCTTCCTCAGTTTCTGAGGAAATTCCCATAGCAGAAGTTGATGCCTCAAAATGAATGAAATCTAGCCTATAATGAAATATCTGGCCCATGTCTCCTTTTGAAACTCTGACCTTAGAACAATGCAGGAGAAAAATAAGGTTCTATCTTTCAGCTATGAATATTGATTATTGCCAACCATATCTTTCCTACATATACAGTCATATTTTGCTTAGAAAGCTGAGTTTTGTGTATAATCTATATGATTCAAGAAATAGTTTCTGAATGTATTAACATATTTATTTGCTCCTTATTTCCCAATTACTAAATCAATTTATTTTTATTTATCCCTACTATAAATTTCTCCCTTTTCCACCAAAAACTTATAGGACAAATGTTAAGGTCACTTTTTAAAAGACATGATATATTTGGAGTACCTGGGTGGCTCAGTCAGTTAAGCAACCAACTCTTGGTTTCAACTCAGGTCATGATCTCACGGTTCCTGAGCTCGAGCCCCGCATCGGGCTCTGTCCAGACAGTGTGGAGCCTGCTTGGGATTCTCTCTCTCTTCCTCTCTCTGCCCCTCCCCCACTGATGCTGTATCTGTCTCTCTCAAAAATAAATATATTTTTTAAAAAAACATACAGTTTTTCTTCAAATTCCATAAACCCATAAATCTAAGGATTTAAATCGAATGTTATAAAGAATATCACATATAGTCTTCTTTTCAAATATTTCTCTCATGAATCCTTGTTCCAGAATGTAACTATTTCTGAACAAAAAACAGAGCATTTCCACAAGCAAGCAGCAAGAAGTTGGATTTCCTGTGAAAATTTCCTATGCTATTCACAAAAACTTATGAATTATACTTCTAAAATTATATTATTAGAAGCTACTACAGCCTACATTTGCCCTGTCTTCAAAAAATAGAGTCACAAATTAAGTTTCTTATTTGAATGGGAGCTCAAGGGTTCTTTCATCAACCAGGGACTTCTGAAGGCAGAGGGATAAAGGTTTCCTATAATGCATCACACATATAAAAGATCTCATGCAGGTTTGACATAATAGGTCAAAGTAAAAATATGCCACTTTCTTTCTGTGGGTGGATTTTATGTTAAGGTAACTTTATTGTTCCTGGAAAGACTTTAATTAAGAAATCTTAATAACCTTCTTAACGCCTTTTGAAAGTAATATGATATTGGCATAGCAGAGAAAATCATAGCCCAATTATCATCACTTAGCACTTCCTGAGCTAAATGTTTTACAGACAAGGAAGGTTCTTGTTTGTAAGGGAGGTCCTTACCCAATATGCAAATTCTATGCTGTAAATTTCCCACACGGGCTGACTACTTAGTCTTTTAATGTACAGTTACTCACCATCTATCACAATTATTCTTAGTTATTTAATATAGCCAATTCTTTTTTTTTTTTTTGCAGTTGAAATAACTGGAAGTTAAATAATTTGTTCTGAATGAAAGGTCAACTTGACAAAGATCTCAAATTAGATTTTGATGTGCCTAAGGTATCATTAGGATATATTTTTATTTTCAAAGGCTTTTTTGTATTTACTCAAGTGTGAGGCATATTATAAAATTTTAGACTTTCAATGCAATCTAAGCCAGCAACTGAGTAATATTGAGATAAAACAGTTCATAATACATATATCTCTGATTACAAAAAATAAATTTTCAGTTTTGAATTTTTAGGTGATCTGATCCCTTCATAATGTGAGGGAACAAACATATGCATTCAGCACAGTAGTGTTTAAGTAGTCAGGTCAGTTTCATAATAGGCAGAATAAAAAGGAGATTCCAAGTTCACGTGTACATCCCACGCGCCTCAGAAATCTAGGCGCCAGCACTACAAATAGTACAAGAACAAAATGCCCAGGAACCGACATTACCCTTGTGTAGGTTCCTACTGGAAATGTATCTCAGAGGACCTCAGACTCTCCAGTGAACTTAGAGTAGCCACTCAGTGGGAGGAAAGGGGGGAAACAGAGACAAGCCACACAGTTTATTCTACTGTCCCTATACTCTCAGCATCAGCAGCGATCTCCACTCGGTGCTGTGGAAACATCTTAAAAACTTTACAACAACAGTGGCATGCATTATTGTTCTTGTTATTATTATTTTTGTATCTATTAAACAGCTTATAATCAGACCTTGAGAGAAATCAACATAAACTACAATTTTAATAGAAATGTGCTAGAGGCGCCTGGTGACTCAGACCCTTAAGTGTCTAACTTCCGCTCAGGTAAAGATCTCATGGTTTGTGAGTTCCAACCCAGGATGGGACTCTGTGCTGACTGCTCAGAACCTGGAGCCTGCTTCAGATTCTGTCTCCCTGTCTGCCCCTCCCCCCACTCCCATTCCATGTCTCTCTCTTTCTAAAAAATAAATAAAACATTGAAAAAAAAAAAAAAAGAGAAAGAGATGTGCTCAAAAATAAAATCGGTTGACCACACACATGAAAACAGAGTAAAAGTCCAGACTAAAATAACGCAAGCCTCTTTTCATCTCCATTCATTGCCACTTAAAATGTACTGAGATAATTAAAATCAACAGTACAAAGTATGATTTCAGAGTTGACAATGAACAAAGGCAAACCACTGATGTGGCAAAAAAATGCAAAACCTTTATCTACGATTCAGAGGAACAAGGCTATGGATTTTAAAGTAGGAGACAGATGATAATAGAAAAGATAATAACTTAGATGTGTTTAAAACTGGCCAGAGAAGGTGGAGTAAACTATTCATGGAATGAATTAAAGGAAACCCATAGCTCTATACACAGTGACACAATTTTGAAATTAAAATTCTATAGAAATTATCCTACAAGCACACATACTGAAAAAAATAATTAAGATAATCACTTTCTTATTTTCCATCTGTAGAATAAATATCAGAAGAAAATGATGCAACTTTTATATAGAGAAAACATTTCTGAAACAAGAAATTTATTTACACATAAGTTTCCATTTGTAAAGCAGGAGGGGTGCCTGGGTGGCTCAGTCAGTTAAGTGTGAGACTCTTGATTTAGGCTCAGGTCATGATCCAGGGTTGTGGATTCTAGCCCTGCGTCTGGCTCTGCACTGAGTGTGGAGCCTGCGTAAGATTTTCTCTCTCTCCTGTGCTCTCTCTCTAAAAAAAAGTAAGAAAAAGAAGTCCTCAAATATTTTAGTGGTCAGAAACTACAAAAAAGAAATATCTTTCACAACAATATTAATCAACGGTGTTCCTCACATAACAGTAAGATAAACCAAAATAAGAAATCCAAGGAGAATATTTTTATTATCCAGGAACTAAGAAAGAGAACTAAAATTTGCTAAAAAAAACTTATGTAAATAATTATAGGTTGAAAAATTATTTTATTGGTAGAAGAGATACATATTTTTAAATAATAATTTTATAAAATGAACTTCTAAGTTTTTAAGTTAGTTCTTCCATTAACCTTTACATATAATTATATGCAGACATTAATTAATGAGTTCGAATAAATATATAACCCCCCAATCCGAGCATTGTACAGAAGTTTTTATCACATTAGAAATTACTCTCATGCATTTCCAGGAAATTCTCACCCATTGGCAATTAAATTTCTAATTTCTACCATAATAGATTAGTTTTGACTGATTTTGAACTCCATATAGATAGATAGAATCATATATTAGGTACTCTTTTTATTTCTGTGAGATTTACTCACCCTATAGCATGTTTTCTCTTTATTGCTTACAATAACAAAGCCTGAGTTTCTGGCTGATGGACAATCTGTTTTTTCTCTCTTTTTCTGGTTATGATTAAAGATTGTACTACACCCTCACCAAATTCTGATTATGCAGGTTTTGTTTCGCTTTTAAAAATTTAGCCTTTCTAGTGACAGTGAACTTATACCTAGTTGAAGTTTTAATTTGCTTTTAGTAACTATTCATGTTGAGTAACTTTTTATATGCTTATTGGGCATTATATATCTTCTGTGAGTGTCTCTTTATATGTCTTAAACAATTCTTATTAAGTTTTTGATGTTTTTACACTGACTTATAGAAAATAAATCCTTCTTAAAATATATATACATATATTGTAACTATGTTCTTGTTAAAAAATATATATTTGCAACTATGTTCCTTGGCTTACATTTCATTTTCTTGATAGTGTCTTTGTGAAAGTAGTCTTTAATTTTGATGTAGTACAATCAACCTATTATTTTCATTATCTTTTGTGATTTTCTGTTTTTGTCCTAACCAGCAAATTTTTTCTTATAATATGGTCATGAAAATATTATCAGATATTTTCTTTTAGAAGCTTCTTGTTTTAGCTTTTACAAATTTTTTTTAAGTAGGCTCCACGCTCAATGTGGGTCTTGAGCTCATGACCCTGAGATCAAGAGTCGCATGCTCTACTGACTGAGCCAGCCAGGCACCCATTTTAACTTTCATAGTCAAGTCTCCAGTTAACCATCAAGGTTATTAATTTCTTTTCATATATTTATTCATTATTAATGACAATATTATTGAAAAGACTGTACTTTCCACCTTTGTCTCACCCTGGTATATTTCCTGAAAATCATTAAGCCATGCATGTATAGGTCTATTTAAGACTATCTGTTTGGGGGGCAACTGGGCAGCTCAGTGGGTTAAGCCTCCAACTCTTGATTTCAGCTCAGGTCATGATCTCATGGTTAGTGAGTTCTACTCCACGTAGGACTCTGCACTAACAACATGGAGTCTGCTTGGGATTCTCTCTCTGCCCCTCCTCTGTGCATGTGCACATATTCTCTCTCTAAAAATACATAAATAAACTTTAAAAAAATAGGCTACCTGTTTGGGTCTATTCACTCTTTGTCAGTGCTTATATCAACTTATGTCAACACACCCTTTTGATTACTATAGATTTATAGAAAACCTTGGAATCAAGCAAGGTCACGTGAGTGCTATACCTACATTTGTTATATTTCCACCCAAAGCTCATTGGGAATTTGATTGTGATTATCTTGAATCTATAGACCAATTTGTGTAGAACTGAGATATTAACAGTGTTGTTATCCCAGTTCATAAAATGTTCTATATTGTTTTTTCATTCTTTAATGTACCTTGACAATATTTTGTAGTTTATTTGTGTAGATGTAGACACACAAAAGACTAAACATATTTCATGGTTCTTGTTAAATTTATTCCTTTATATTTTTATTTTTGAAGTTCTTGCAAATTATATTCTAACATTTTATTTTTTGATTATCTGATTGTTTTAGAATGTAAAAATGCAGTTGACCCTTAATAATAAAATCACTTTTGAATTTATATATTTTTTTGTAATTTCATCAGGATCTTTTAAGGATAGAATCACGTCATTTGTGAAAACGGAGTATTTTAATTTTATTTCCCAACTGTTTTGCTTTTTAACCCCTTTCTCTTGCGTTTATTGAACTGGCCATACTGATCCCGGACAATGTTGAATATAAGCAGTGAAAGTGAATATTCCAGTCTTGGTCTCAATTTTAAGAATATATCCATCATCATTCGTGTTATTAACTGTAGTTTTGGCAAATACATTTTTCAGATTGATGAACTTCCTTTTTATTATATTTATTTTTATTATTGCTGAAATTAATTTTTCATAATAAATGTTTTCTGGATTTTGTTAAAGGCTTTCTTCTATATCTGGTGATACGATCATTTTTTCCCTCTTTTACCTATGTGTGAGTTGCATTGATTAATTTTTGAATGTTAAACTAAATGTCCATACTTTGAATAAAACCCATTTGATTATTATATGCTATGAATGGAACCCAGTTTCTGGTTTATCCCTGAACTCTCAGCCTTTTCTCCCTAAGGTACAAAATGTAACTCTATCTGATAATGATTTTGGAATGGGAACTAGTTAAGAGTTGCTCAGCTACATTCCCCAAATAAGTTGTATCAATAATAAAGATGACATTTTGGCCCATCACTATTTACTCTTTCTTTTTATTTCTCAGGTTTTTTATCTCATAGGAGAGGAAGAAATGTGGTATTCATTGAATCCCCTAAATATTCCCATGGAACACTATTTTTATCAGAATTCAGTAGGACCAAAAAGGAAATTCTAGCCAAATTAAGCAGATAGAATTGGGCTTTGTAGTACTGATCCTGATGAATTGGATATGAATACAGATTTAATCTGGCAGCAAAAGAAAATAGGGTCCTCTAAGAGGTCTTATATTTAATTTGTATAGCAATAGAAATTTCATCTGATTATTCACTGATTGGTTTTCATTTAAAAGATGGAAAATGAAATAAAAGTGTCTCTGGCTTATAAAATGGACACAGTTTTGTAATTGGCACCGTGTTACTTGCCTAAAATTAAGCAAACGTACATTGCAGTTATTTTGGAAATTTTGCATATACCTGAGACAAACTGTGGACCTTTACTTTTGTTTCACAATCTGTTTTTAAAAGCACGTATGGACAATTGTTTTATCTATTTCAGTTTCATTTTAATTGTAGCACAATGAGGCTAACCACATTCTTTTTTTTTAAGTTTATTTATTTTGAGAGAAACAGAGATAGCATGAGTGGGGGAGGGACAGACAGAGAGGGAGAGAGAGCGAATCTGAAGTAGGCTCCATGCTGCCAGTGCAGAGTCCAACATGGGGCTCAAACTCATGAAATTATTTTACCACATGCTATTTATAATTAAGGATCACATGATACTTAATTATAAACAGCAGCTGGTGTCACATTTGGTATGGAGGGTATTAACTGGGTTTTTTAACCCATTGACCCTAATTTTCCACACACAACTTCTTAGCAACCATATTCTACTAAGCTTCATGTAGATTTGTCTTGTGTGTGTGTGTGTGTGTGTGTGTGTGTGCAGCCTATCCTTCAGTCAGGAAGTCTTAGAGGACTCCCATGTAGACCTCAGAGGCTATTTTCTGCACAGCTCTCTCTTCATCACCCTGCCACATGGGTTCTAGTTGCTTTGGCTGACTTGGATATTGATATGTGCTGTCCTCAGCTTAGCTCGACCCCCTTGTTCTGCTTGAAGAGCACCTTGCTGTACGAAGTCAGGAAATTGTGTCCAGGCAAATACCTAAGGTGATGACGGGACTCCTTTGCCCTCACTTCTTTCAGTGATCATGATCTTTCACAGCCTGTGATTCAATGCCTGATTGTTGCTGTTTCCAGTGGGCAGGGTAGTGGGATACCAGAGACTTCATCAAAGCCAGAGCTAGAAGTCTCTGTATTTAACTGTTTTTCCTTTGCCATTGCCACCTAACCAAGCTATCTGCATTGGGTTTGTATTATGTGTGTGGTTAAGTTTCTTACATCAAAACAGATGAATAGGATCTTATGAAAGTAAGTCCAGTGTAGGTCTAGTTGTTTTGTTGTGTTCAAGTTTTCTCTGTCCTTTTTCATCTTCCTAGTTGTTCTCTCCATTACTGAAAGTGAGGTATTAAAGTGTCCATCTATTTATTGTAGAAATTTCAGTTCTGTACGTTTTTTCTTCATATATTTTGGTTAGTTTGGATGAATTATGGAATGTCTGTATACTCTGCCATGTGCAAAGTCTGTCTGGTCTGCTCTGTAGTCATCTGACTGAACAGGTATTTCCTTAAATGCCTTGAACAAGTTAAGGCCATGTTTGACAGATGGATTGTGTGTGATTTTAGCACATTTTCTACTTCCAGCAGTTTACAACTATTCCTTATTCTTTACTTACTGCTTGTCAAGGGACTCAGAATTAGAAACAGATGAGGAATTGGGACCTTTCAGACTCTTCTTAAGTATATTCATAGCCCTGCATATGTCTGTAGTGATCTATACTCCAAATAGTATGTCCTAGTGTTTTCAAAGCCCCACATAGATATCTTATTCCCCAGCTCATCCTTTTATGTTTTTTTGGTCACATTCTTTTTCCCCTAACTGGTATCACTTCAAACAGGTGTGATGTTGAAAAATTGCCAAACACCCTGGGTCTACAGGGCTTTACCACTGAATGAACCCTGAGTCAGGTCGAATTACAAGCCCTGTGAACAAGGTGTTTCCAGTGAGCTGACAAACAGCTCATCTCATTTCCTATGGGTAAGGTTTTGAGTAACTACAAACTCAGTCTTCCCATTTTGGTGATTTCTAGGCTGCTAGTTTTCATAACTCCCATGGTTGCCAGGGTGATGGTTTTCAAGGCAAATGTGAAAGTAAGCAGTGAAAACACCACAAAGCTTACCATTTTTACTGAGACTCAGTAGCTTCTCCTGACTAAATGCTCCTTGGATTATTGTCTTTGACTGATTTTTTCCACTTTTTAAAAAGGTGGCTTTGTCCACTTTTTGGTTGCATTGATGAAGCAGTAAATTTTCACTTATTTTGATCTGAGCTTAGTTGACACACAATGTTACATTAGTTTCAGATGTACAGCTTAGTGATTTGACAAATTTATACATTATGCTGTGCTCATCACAAATATAAGCTGTTATCTGTCTGTCCCATTATATCACTATACAGTGTCACTGACTGTATTCCTTATGTTCTGCTTTTTATTCCTGTGACTTACTCATTCCATAAACTGGAAGCCTGTATCCTTTCTCCCCTTTAACCATTTTGCCCAACCACCTACCCACCTCCACTATGGTAGGCATCAGTTCGTTCTTTATATTTATAGTTCTGATTCTACTTTTTGTGTATTCATTTTTTATATTCCATTTATGAGTGGAATTATGTGGTATTTATCTTTCTCAGTATGAATTATTTAACTTAGTATGACATCTTCTAGGTCCACCCATGTTGTCTCAAATTCTCAAATGGCATGATCTCATAGTTTGTTTTTTTTTTTTATAGCGGTGTAGTATTCCATTATGTATATATACCACATTTTTCTTATCAGTTTGTCTGTTGATGGACACCTAGGTTGCTTCCATGACTTGGCTGATGTAAATAATGCTCTAGTAAACATAGAGGTGCATATGTCCTTTCAAATTAGTATTTTCATTTTCCCTGGGTAAGAACCCAATAGTGGAATTACTGGATCATACGGTATATCAATTTTTAATTCTTTCCACAGTGGCTGTAACAATTTACATTCAAAAGGTCCTTACTCCACAATTTTAAAACAGTCATATCAAATTATTGATATAAAATTAGCAAAGTACTAAAAAAAACACTTAGTAAAATTTTCTCCAAATGAATTAAGATATCTCTATTATCTTATATTTATTTAAGAAATTAAATCAATAGTCAGAAAAATTCCCATGTAGAAAATGCTGGCCTGTATGACTTCACTGGTGAATTATTTCAGATATTTCAGCTAAAAAAAGAAAAAAAAGTCTAGGTTTATCCAAAGTCAACAAGGATTATTCATGTAAATCTATAAAGTTACCATAATCTTATAGCAACACTTGCCATAGATAAGGCAGGTGTTTAAAGTTTAAACTTCATTCCTAAATATATATGCAAAATTCCTAAAATACCCCAGGAATAAAAAATGTATTGTCAAATGAGAAATCCAGCAAGAGAAACTTGCCATAAGTATTAGGAAAACAAATTATAGAATTGTCTTTATATATGCAATAAAAAACATCTAATAAAATTCAAATCCATGCAAGATGAAATAACTCATGGTAAGCTAAGAATGTAAGAGGACCTCTATATTCTGATAAAGCTTATCTACAATAATACCTACAGTAAGTATTATTTTGTTAATGGATCTTTGAAAATATTCTCTTTGAATTAATGGGACAAGACAAAGTTTCTCCTTTTTTTAAAGTTTAATTATCTAATTTGAGAGAGGGAAAGAGCTGGGAGTGGGGGGTAGAAACAAAGGGAGAGAGAGGATCCCCAGCAGGCTCTGTACTGAAAGTACGGGGCTCCACCTCATGAACCATGGGATCATGACCTAAGCCAAAATTAAGAGTCAACGCTCAACCGACTGACCCACCCAAGCCCCCCAAGACAAAGTTTCTCTTGATCATTATTGCCATTTTACTAAATGTCACAGCCAGTATATAAGGCCAGAAAAATAAAGATAATGAATATGGATCAGAAAGAAAGGGATACAATCCTTCATTATTTGGACAGTACATGCCTGCATTTATAGAAAATAGATAATAAAATATTAAAATTAGTAAGAATTTAGGGGCACCTGGTTGGTTCAGTCGGTTAAGCATCTGACTCTTGTTTTCGGCTCAGATTACAAACTCACAGTTTGTGAGTTCTGGCCCCCTGTCTGGCTCTGCACTGGCAGTGTGGAGCCTGCTCTGTATCCCCTCTGTCTTTCTCTCTGCCCCTCCTCTCCTCATGTGTTCTTTCTCTCTCAAAATAAATAAACTTAAAAAAAAAATTTTTAAAGAATAAGAACTTACAAATTAGTATAGAATGTATTTATAATTCTATGGGGCGCCTGGATGGCGCAGTCGGTTAAGCGTCCGACTTCAGCCAGGTGACGATCTCGCGGTCCGGGAGTTCGAGCCCCGCAGTGAGCAAGACAATCCACAATGGAGAGAAGAAAATGAACATGTGAGAAGAACAAACCTCATAGGACATGCAGTTATTGAAAAATCAAAGTGGAAATAGCTTCTCTTTCTCTTCTCATTTTCTCCATCTTACTTTGACTGCCAAATGCATGGGGTGTGCATCAGAGGGATGAGAGAAAGAGGCAAGTGATCTCTAAATTTTAAGATGGATTTTCTCATCGGGCTCTGGGCTGATGGCTCAGAGCCTGGAGCCTGTTTCCGATTCTGTGTCTCCCTCTCTCTCTGCCCCTCCCCCGTTCATGCTCTGTCTCTCTCTGTCCCAAAAATAAACGTTGAAAAAAAAATTTTTTTTAAAAAAGAATGTATTTATAATTCTATAGGTCTCAGGGAAAAAACCTTAAAGCTTTACTGGTATAAATACTACCACGTAACTGAAAATAAATCTAAAACCAGATTTACAAGCTCTCTTATTTAAAAATATATATGTAAATAAATTTTTATTTATATATAAATGTTGGTATATTATAGACTTTATATCATAAGTATATCATCTCTACCATAGTTGATATATAGATTCAGGGCTATAGGAGAGTATGAACAGGAAGGGACACAAAGGGAGTTTTTGGGAGTAGCTTCCAATGTTCTAGTTTTGCCCAGTTGGTGGTTACATGAAGATCACTTTATAACTATTTATTAATCCATACGTAAATATTTTATGCACATGAACTTTTTCTGTGTAGGCTACATTTCACAATAAAGTCACTAAAAATAAAGCAGAAAAATAAGTTTATAAAATTAGCTGACTTGTAATCAAACTATAATAACATGAAGATGTTTGTAATATAATTCCCGAAGAGAAAGCAGAATGTGTAGGTCATCGTAATTCATTCAGGGGATTTAAAGGATAACAAGAGATATTTTTCATGGAATCAGTTCTATTTCTACTATTTCCTAAATTGGGAGCTGTGCCTTCATTCTGTGTCATCCCTTGCTGTCTTTTCTCTGTTGGCACTTTTTATCCAGAGATCCTGGCTTGCCCCACCTCACTCATCTTCTGGCCTTCCATCTATTCACCTGTGGAGTGGCTCTTTCAACTTCAGCGCTTTCCTCTTTCTAATCAATCTCTGCCTTTTTTCTTTCTGCTTTCCAACATTTCAGTGATCCTTTTGTTTGACTTACTCACCCTTTCCACTTATTGTTCTCATTTTATTTTCTTTGCAATTTGAAATACTTATAGTGTATATTCTTTTCCTGCAATTTCCCTTGGTTTTTATCTGAGCTCATTCTCAATTGGTTTGGTCTGAAACCACACATGTAATGTGTCCAGTGACCTCTTCAAAAGCATCTCCAATACCTTCTTCTAAACTGCCTTAGTGTTCATGCTGCGAACAGCATGGTGAGTCATGCTTCCCGACTTTTAGCCTTTCTCCCTAGGATCGATATTTACTCACTGTCCTTTCTGACATATTTTTGTATTTGCTTTACTAACTTTCTCTTTACTTTCTAATTAGAATGAGAAGCTAGCCAATGCTCTATCTTAAAATCTCAGTTCTCCTCACATCTTCTCCCTTATCTTGTTAAGAAGTCTTTAGATTTTATTAACTGCATAGAATTGAGCTATTTATTTCCTTTTCTCCATTAAATATGTAGAAAACATCCTTTTAAAAATATTGAAAGATTTTGCATTTAGTATTGTACTTGCTTCTTTCATACTCCATACACAAACTAAATATTTTACTTCTTATTTTATGCCAGTACTCCCTTACTATAGCCAGATTAAGTCATGACATGGCTGTGCAAGGCTGTGTTCATCAAGGTTCAGGTTAAGCTTCTTAAATTGGCCAAGATAGGGTACAATATGCTGCAGCAACAAACAACCTCCAAATCTCAGTGGCTTATCATAAGGTTTTTTTTCTTGTTTACACACTAAGTGTCCATAATGGATTCGCATAGGTATTGTGGCATGTTGTCTGTAGTCCAAAGCCTGATTTGACACAGAAATCTCTATCTGGAATATTGATGTCCTGTGACACAGGAAAAGTGATACAATGGAAAATAAACTGGCTTTTAAAACATCCTGAAAGTGTTTCATCCCCAGGCACATTGCATTGGTCAGAGCAAATCACATTGACTTCAAGGGACCATGGGATTACAATCCAAACAAATGTAACATAGTAACTGAATACAAATAACTTAAGGGAAACAACTTTCTTACATAAGAGTTCCTAGTTAAGCAATCTATGTATTAGTGATGGCTCTGTAACCTATGGTTAATTAGGGTTTTAGGTTGATTCTCTCTTGGTTTTCTAAAAGTATTTTCATCATCTGCATGACTGAAATGGAATCTCTATGTCCAGGTACAGACAGTGGAGAGAGGAAAGTGGATTTAGAGGAATTCATTCTTAAGACCCAGCCCAGGAAATAGTTTAAATCAATATTGCTTACATTTCATTACTATAAAGTTTGTTATAAAATTTTCATGTGAAATTATTGGGATTTTGACTGAAATTGTATCAAATCTGTACATAACTTGTGAAGCTCATATATTTATGATATTAAGTTTTCCAAGCCATAAAAATGGCATTTCTCTCCATCTGTATGTTTGTTTTCCATAACACTCCAGAAAGTTAGGCCACATATAACTCCCAAGGATAATGAGAAGTGCAGTTTTGCTAGCCTAGAAGGAGAGAATGAATTTTTATTTTATTTTATTTTATTTTATTTTACTTTTTAAACCTTTATTTTTATTTATGTATTTGAGAGTGAGAGAGAGTGCAAGCAGTGAGGGAGAGAGAGAGAGGGAGAGAGAGAATCACAAGCAGGCTCTGCACTGTCAGCACAGAGCACGATGCAGGGCACAAATCCAGGAACTATGAGATCATGACTTGATCCAAAATCAAGAGTCAGACGCTTAACCAACTGAGCCACCCAGGTGCCCCGAGAATAAATTTTTAAAACATCTCCAGTGATTCAATGATAAAATAAGGCAAAATTAAGAGTAAGCTTTGTTTTGCTGAAATGTACAATATGGGGACCCATAGTTTTCTTTTTTTTTTTTTAAGTAGGCTCCACACCCAGCATGGAGCCCAACACAGGGCTTGAACTCACAACCCTGATATCAAGATTTGAGCTGAGATTGAGTTGGATGCTTAAAAGACTGACCCCCCCCCCCAGGCACCCTGGGACTAAGGCTTCTTTTATTGGGTTTTCAACATTATATAACAAGGAACCTGAATGTTTTAGAGTATACAAGACATTAAGACATTGTATCTAACTCATCATTTTTTTAATGTTTATTTTTTATTTTTGTAAGAGTACGAGTGGGGGAGGGGTAGAGATAGGGGGGCAGAGGGTCCAAAGCAGGCTTTGCACCAACAGCAGCGGGCCTGATGTGGGTCTCAAGCTCACACACTGCAAGATCATACCTGAACCTAAGTCAGACTCTCAACCAACTAAACCACCCAGGCGCCCCTAACTCATCATCTCGATTTATATTTACAGATATTCTTCTCATTAAATGTGATAAATTCTTTGGGATATATACTTTTACTAATTACTTTAAAAATGTGCTTATTTTCCATAGCAAAAAGATAAAATATTAAATAAATGAATAAATAAATAAATAAATAAATAAATAAATATGTATATATATAAAGTGTATTTATTTTGAGAGAGAGAGAGAGAGAGCAGGGGAAGGGCAGACAGAGAGAAGGTGAGAGAGAATTCCAAGCAGGCTCCATGCTGTCAGTGCAGAGCCTGACATGGGGCTCAAACTCATGAACCGTGAGATCGTGCCCTGAGCTGAAATGAAGAGGCGAAAGCTTAACCAACTGAGCCACCCAAGCACCCTTTAAAATATGTTTTTAATTATATTCATTCTTTTTCCAAGGTTTGCACTTTGTTTTAATATTTGGACAGTAAAAATAAAATTATAATAAATAAAGGATTAATGTCACTAAACAATACTGAATGTGACTACATTATTGTCTTTTTTCCTCTCAACAACAAACAACTTCAAAGTTCTATACATCTATGATGAGTTCAAATTCTGTTTTCCCTGTTTCTATTATTGCTAATTCCCTCATTGTTTTCATAGCATTTGCCTTGCAATTTGTATTTTATATCCTGACCTTTTGTTCACCTGAAATAGCTGTTCCTTCTAGAGTCTGAATGCTCTTTGCCTCCAAGATTTTAAATGTTTTCTCATGTTATTGTATTAGTCTTTGAGACATCTCAATGTTAGTATTAGAACAAGTTTATTGTTTTATCCATTGATCCTTTTAAACAAAGACTTTAACATATTATTTAACTAAATTTATTATTTCATAGACACCTACAAATGTGGGAATTGTGAGATTTGTTTCTAAATTGCCACAAAATTGGGGCGCCTGGGTGGCTCAGTCGGTTGGGCGTCTGACTTCGGCTCAGGTCACGATCTCACGGTCCGTGAGTTCGAGCCCCGTGTCGGGCTCTGGGCTGATGGCTCAAAGCCTGGAGCCTGCTTCCGATTCTGTGTCTCCCTCTCTCTCTTCCCCTCCCCCATTCATGCTCTGTCTCTCTCAGTCTCAAAAATAAATAAACATTAAAAAAAATTTTTTTAATTAAAAAAAATAAATAAATTGCCACAAAATTTACAATAGAAAATATTAATTAAAAAAAATTTTTTTGTTTATTTTTGAGAGAGACAGAGAGATAGAGTGCGAGCTGGGGAGGGTCAGAGAGAGGGAGACACAGAATCCAAAACAGGCTCCAGGCTCTGAACTGTCAGCACAGAGCCCAACATGGGGCTGGAATCCACAAACTGTGAGACCATGACCTGAACTGAAGTTGGACACTCAACCAACTGAACCACCCAGGTGCCCCCCAATATGCTATTTTTTTAACTGAGTGCTATCACTAAAGAAAAAAGTGTAAAAAAGAGTTAATAAGATGAAACCACGTTTTCTTCTAACACATAATATTGCATATTAGTGACAAATGTCCCACAACAATATTTTGTTTTTCCCATTAGTGTTTTTATAGCCCATTGCAATAGACAGTTTCCAGAAAATGCAGTATTGTCTATGCAATACAATTGTAAGCTACAGCATAAATCAGCATAAACACTTTTAGACTTTATCATAAAAGAACTTAATAATACATTAATTCCAAAAGCCACTCCTCTAACCATAGCTCTGTAAAAGATGTCTGGGAATATTATTTAAAGCCTTTGTCCCTGTCCTATTCATTTACACTGAAAACAAATCACAATTATGATATTAAGGCAGCTTTTCTATATTTAACAAGAAATAAAAGGTTCATTTAAAGTAATAACACTTCGTGTTTTTCTACTATAATTGCCATCAATGTGTGAAATTATTCTGAAAGGGAAAATGATTTAATAAAGATTTACATGGAGCTAAGAAGAAACATTGAGCGTTGCCAATGGTAGATATTTTGGGGAGTATTCTCTTTATGTAGAACAATATAAATAAAGTGGTTGCTCTGTGGTAACATCTAAATTCTAGAAAGACAAGAATCATAGATACTGCATTCCCTACAAAAACCGGTTAATATCAGGAATAATTAATAAGCATTCACTCTTTGCTGACCACTAGAAAATGACTGAGAAAAGGAAAGACTGGAGATAATAAAGAGAAACCAAAGATACACTGTTTTTCTTTTTTTTAGTTTCAAGTTTCTACTTCAATTCCAGTTAAGTAACATACAGTGTAATATTACTTGCAGATGTAGATTCTAGTGATTCATCACTTAGATACAACACCCAGTGGTCATCACAAGTGCCCTCCTTAAAACTAATCACCCATTTAACCCATTCTTGCACCCACATCCTCAGCTTGTTCTCTATAGTTAAGGGTCTGTTTCTTGGTCTGCCTCTCTTTCCCCTCTATGTCCATTTGTTTTGTTTCTTAACTTTCACGTATGAGTGAAATCATAAAGTCTGCCTTTCTCTGACAGACTGATTTTGTTTAGCATGATACTGTCTAGCTCCACTCATGTCCTTGCAAATGGAAGGATTTTGTTCTTTTTTATGGTTGAGTAATATTCCATTGTATATACATACCACTTCTTTTTCCATTCCTCAGTCCATGGACATTTGGGTTCTTTCCATAATTTAGCTATTGTTGATAATGCTACTATAAACATTGGGGTGCGTGTATCCCTTTCCAATTAGTATTACAATGAGTACAATTGCAGGATTATAGGGTAGTTCTATTTTTAACTTTTTGAGGAACCTCATACTGTTTTCCATTTCTGTATTATCC
The DNA here is from genome assembly GCF_016509475.1 of Prionailurus bengalensis. NCBI lineage: Eukaryota > Metazoa > Chordata > Mammalia > Carnivora > Felidae > Prionailurus > Prionailurus bengalensis. Next base: position 108,404,796 of record NC_057349.1, read on the forward strand.
GTTCATCCATCCATGGACATTTGTGCTTTTCTCATAATTTGGCTATTGGTGATGATGGTGCTATAAACATCAGGGTGCATGTATCCCTTCAAATCAGTATTTTTGTGTCCTTTGGTCAAATACCTAGTAGTTCAATTGCTGGATTTCAGGGTAGTTCTATTTTTTAACTTTTTGAGAAACCTCCATCTTCTTTCCCATAGAATCTGTACCAGTTTGTATTCCCACCAACAGTGTAAGAGGATTCCCCTTTCTCCACATCCTCTCCAACATCTGTTGCTTCCTGTGTGTTAATTTTAGCCATTGTGACAGGTATGAAGTAATATCTCATAGTTTTGATTTGAATTTATTTTATGAAGAGTGAATTAGCATCTTTTCATATGTTTGTTGGCCATCTGGATGTCTCGGGGAAAATATCTATTCATGCCTTCTGCCCATTTTTTAACTGGGTTATTTGTTTTTTGGGTGTTCAGTTTGATAGTTCTTTATGTATTTTGGATACTAACCCTTAATCAGATACATCATTTGCAAATATCTACTCCCATTCCAAAGTTTGCCTTTTAGTTTTGGCACTGTGCAGAAGCTTTTTATCTTGATGAAGTTCCAGTAGTTCATTTTTGCTTTTGTTTCCCGTGCCTCCAGAGACTTTCGAGTAAGAAGTTGCTGTGGCCAATGTCAAACAGGTTACTGCCTGTGTTCTCCTTTATGATTTTGATTTCCTGCCTCACATTTAGGTTTTTCATCCATATTAAATTTATTTTTTTGCATGATGTAAGAAAGTGGTCCATTTTCATTCTTCTGTATGTTGCTGTCTAGTTTTCCCAACACCCTTTGTTGGAGAGACTTCCTTTTCCCCACTGGATATTCTTCCTTGCTTTATTGAAGATTAGTTCTGTTTGTTTTCTATTATGTTTCATTGATCTCTGTGTCTATTTTTTGTGCCAGTACCATACTGTCTTGATGACTATAGCTTTGTAGTATTATTTGAAGTCTGGAATTGTGATGCTTCCAGCTTTGCTTTGCTTTTTCAAGGTTGCTTTGACTATTCAGTGTCTTTTATGGTTCCGTACAAATTTTATGATTGTTTGTTCTAGCTCTGTGAAAAACACTTGTGTTATTTTGATAAGGATTGCATTAAATGTGTAAGTTGCTTTGGGTAGTGTAGACATTTTAACAACGTTTGTTCTTCCAAACCCTGAAAATGGAATGTTTTCCAATTCTTCTTTTTTTAATACATTTTTAATGTTTTATCTTAAATTTGAGAGAGAGACAAAGAGAGAGAGAGAGAGAGAGGAGGAGGAGAAGAGAGACTGAGACAGAATCTGAAGCAGACTCCAGGCTCCAAGCTGTCAGCTGATATTTCCTTTCATTCTGTTTCATGGAATAATTTGAGAAAAATAGGTATTAACTCTCTCTAACTGTTTGGTAGGTTCCCCTGTGAAGCCATTTGGCTCTGGACTTTTGTTTGCTGGGAGATTTTTGATTATTGATGCACTTTCTTTACTGGCTATTGATATATTCAAGTTTTCTAATTCTACCTGTTTCGGTTTTGGTAGCTTATATGTTTCCAGGAATTTATCCATTTATTCCAGAGTGCCTGATTTGTTGGCATATAATTTTTCATAATATTCTCATAATTATTTGTATTTCTGTAGTGTTGGTTGTTATTTATCCATTCTTACTTATGATTTTATTTATTTGGATCCTTTCTTATTTCTTTTTGATAAGTCTGTCTAGAGGTTTGTCAATTTTATTAATTTTTTCAAAGACCCACCTCCTAGTTTCATTGATATTGTGGGGTTTTTTTCTTTGTTTCTGTATAATTTATTTCTGCTCCAAACTTTATTATTTCCCTTGTTCCAATGCCTGTAGGCTTTATTTGTTGTTCTTCTAGCTCCTTTAGCTGTAAGGTTATGTTGTGTATTTGAGATTTTTCTTACTTTTTGAGGTAGGACTGTATTGCTCTATACTTCCTACTTTTCACCACTTTTGTTGCACCCCAAAGGTTTTGGATCATTATGTTTTCATTTTTATTTGTTTTCATGTATTTTTTTTCTTTCTTATTTGATTTTCTGGTTGATCCACTCATCCTTAAGTAGGATGTTCTTTAGACTCCATGTATTTGTGGTCTTTCCAAATTTTTCTGTGATTGATTTCAAGTTTCACAGTGTTGTGATCAGAAAGTATGAATTATATGATCTCAGTCTTTTGTATTTGCTGAGGCATGATTTGTGACCCAGCCTGTGATTTATTCTGGAGAATGTCCCATGTGCCCTTGAAAAGAATGTGTGTTTTACCTCATTAGGATGATATCTCCTGAACATATCTGTTAGGTCCATCGGGTTGAATGTGTCATTCAAAGCCATTGTTTCCTTGTTGATGTTCTGCTTAGATGATCTGTCCATTGATGTAAGTGGGGTTTTAAATTCCCTTACTATTATTGTATTATTATCAATGAGTTCCATTATGTTTGTTATTAATTGTTTTATGGATTTGTGTGTTTCAAGTTGGGGACATAAATATTTACAATGTTATATCCTCTTGATGGATAGGCTCATTTATTATGATGTAGTGCCCTTTTTCATCTCTTATTACAGTCTTTGGTTTAAAATCTAGTTTGTCTAATGTAAACATTGCAACTCTGGCTTTTAAATATGTATGGTAAATATTTCTCCATCTCCTCATTTACAATCTACATGTGTCCTTAGACTCATTTTAGTCTTTTTTAGGCAGCATATAGATGGATCTTGTTTTTTATCCATTCTGACACCCTATGTCTTTTGATTGGAGCATTTAGCCCACTTACATTGAGAATAATTATTGATAGATATGAATTTAGTGCCATTTTATTACTTGCTTTGTCATTATTTCTGGAGATTTTCTCTGTTCTTTTCTAGTCTTTGTTGCTTTTGGTCTTTCTTTCCCACTCAAAGAGTGCCATTTAATATTTCTTGCAGGGCTGGTTTAGTGGTCATGAACTCTTTTAATTTTTGTTTATCTGGGAAACTTATTTTCTCTCCTTCTATTCTGAATGACAGCCTTGATGGATAAAGTTTTCTTGGCTGCGTATTTTTCCCATTCAGCATGTTGAATACATCATGCCACTCTGTTCTGGCTTGCCAACTTTATGTGGAGAGATCTGCTGCCAAACTTATTTGTCTTCCCTTGTTAGTTAGGGACTTCTATTGTCTTGCTGCTCTTAAGATTTTCTCTTTGTCTCTATATTTTGCAAGTTTAATTACAATATGTCTTGGTGTTTGGCCTGCTTTAGTCGATTTTGTTGGGAGTTGTCTGTGCCTCTTGGATTTGGATGTCGGCCCCCCCCCCCCAGATTAGGGAAATTTTCAGCTATAATTTTCTCAAATAAACCTTCTGCACTATTTTCCCTCTTTTCTTCTTCTGGGACTCCTATGATACAAATGTTATTACACTTTATGAAGTAACTGAGTTACCTAAGTCTATATTCAGGATCCAATATTTTTCTTTTTCTGTTCTTTTCAGTGGCATTATTTTCTACAATTTTGTCTTGTGCATCACTTATTTATTCCTCTGTTTCTTCCATCTTCGTGGTCATTACATTCAGTCAGTTTTGAATCTTGTTTATTGCATTTTTCATTTCAGCCTGACTAGTTTTTAAACTGTTTTATCCCTATAGTAAGGGACTACCTGGTGTCTTCTATAATTTTCTTAAGCCCACCTAGTATCCTTATTGTTGTTTTAAATTCTGGATCAGGTATAGTACTTATATCTGTTTTCATTACATCTCTGTCTGTGACCTTTTTGTTCATTTGTTTTTTCTTTTGGGATGAATTCCCCCAGCTTGGCATTTCATTGAGGTCTCATCTTCTGTGTTTTCTGAAAGCCTGTTATGTTTCCTGTTCCTGAGAGTAATGGCTTTATGAAGAAGAAGTCATCTAATGTCCAGGGCCTGGCTGTTCAGGGAATGTCTCTGGTGCATGCTATGTACACTCTGCTGCTGTGTTTTTGTGGCTCTTTTCCTCAGGTCAGTCCTTTGCAGAGTCTCTCCTTGCCTGCAGTGAGGAGTGTTTGGACCTTTGCCAGAGTGTGGTAAGTTTTAACTAGGTGTGCTGTGGTTTACTTGTTAAAAGAGACCTGATGCTGTTTCCACTAGACCTGCAGTTTTGCAGAACTCTATGATCAGTTGATATACAGCCGGGGGGGGGGGGGACAGGTTGTACTGGCCTTCAGAGGAAGGAGCACTCTGTGCTGGGTCTCACACACATTTGCCTGAAAAAAGCAGCACCAGCAGAATGGAGGGGGTGGGCTTGTTGTAAGCAGTTTAGGCCACCAGTGTTGGCATTGTGCTGCTTACTGAAATTAGTTTAAGCTGAGGGTTGGGGAGAAAAATGGTGTCAGCCAGCTCCTTAGTCCTCAGAGAGTAGAATTTGCACCCCACACTGTCTGGAAAACACTCACAGAGGAGAAAATAGTTTCCCCTCATGTGTCCCAGGTGTTCCTCATATTGCTGCCTTCAACCTGTCTGTGCCTGAGCCATCTACCTACCAGGCAGCACAGTGCACCTTGAGGTCTATTCCAAGCAGTCAGGCTGAGTTTTAAAACTCCAAATTTTAGGGACCTGCCATAGTGAAGACCCACGCTCATCCTCTGGGGGACCATCTAGCCACAATAGGATTGATGCAGGTTTGTCTCAAAAGGGCAGTCCCACCAGAGCAAAGGGCCATGGAGTTTGAAGTAAAGCACAGCAAAGAACCAGTGTCCAAGTTAGTTACCCCTCAGCAGGATTTCCTGTGCCTATGCTGAGGGGTAGAGTTGGGGGTCAGTGGTGCCTGTCAGCTCTTTTGTTCCCAGAAAGGGAACCTTTACCACCTCTCCCAGATGTACTCCAATAAGGGGAATCTGTCTCTCCCAGTGCATCCCAGGAGATCCTCAGATTGTGCCATCTGCCCCTTGGCTATCTGCCCTCCTCCACAGGAGCACTGCAGCACCCTTGGGGCTCCACATGCTATGCTATAGACCTCTAAAACTCCAGCCTTTGAGCACTGCTGGTTGCAAAAACTAATGAAAACCAGCACCTCTTGTCTTCCAAGTCAATGGCTCTGGGAAAGTGTTTTCCTTGTGTGATCCCCTGTGCTCTCCACTCTCTCTCTCTTTCTCTTTCTCTTTCTCTTCCTTCTCTTCTCTCTCTCTCTCTCTCTCTCTCTGTGACCAGGACTCTCTCCTATCTATAGCACCTGCAATTCGTTTCTCCCTCAAATCATGTCTTTGCACCTCCTGCCTTCCACAATGTGGCCTCTTCTCTCCCTCTAGTTGTGCAGTTTGTTCTGTCAGTCCTCAGATTGATTTCTTAAGTGTTCAGAATGATTTCATACTTATCCAGCTGTGTTTGAAGGAGGAGGCAAGCCAATGGTGCTCCTACTACTCCACCATCTTAGATCCTTCTATCAAAGATACACTATTTTCTTTTTTTTTTTTTCAACGTTTATTTATTTTTGGGACAGAGAGAGACAGAGCATGAACGGGGGAGGGGCAGAGAGAGAGGGAGACACAGAATCGGAAACAGGCTCCAGGCTCTGAGCCATCAGCCCAGAGCCTGACGCGGGGCTCAAACTCACGGACCGCGAGATCGTGACCTGGCTGAAGTCGGACGCTTAACCGACTGCGCCACCCAGGCGCCCCTGCACTATTTTCTTCTATCTTCCATTTTTTGTCAAATATATGAGAAAGCCTAAATTCAAAGAAATACATTCAACATTGAATGTTAATATACAAGCAGTATACAAATGGTCAATAATTATTTTTTGTCTCCTCAATTCTCTTTAGAAAGTGGATTTTTCTTGAGATGAGGATCTTAACTGGATATCACTAATTCTAAAAATGAGCTAGTAACAAAGCATAATATTATTGTGTTCATCTTTTGTCTAGTGTCATCTTTCTTATTTTTTTGTCTTGTGATTAATATAATTTTATTTTTTTCCTATTACTTACCTAGTCCAGTCTTCTAGGTAAATATGGGCATCTTTCATTTCTATTTTTAGCTTTGTCTTTCTCAGTTTATGTCTTTGCCATTTTCTGTATTGCAGGCAAAAAAAGTATCATGTGAAAAATAAAAAAAATTATGTCTCACAGAACATTGACCAACAAAATAGTTCTATAAGAATATGCAGAGGTTAGTTGGAAATTAGTGAAGTGGGAAGCTGAAGAGACTGTCAGAGGCCAGTTTGTGAAGGCTCTTACGTGTCGTACTAAGAGCCATATAATTTAACAATGGAAAATAAGCTAATTTAGCAGAGGAAAGGCAATGAAGGATTCTAAACAGTCATAATCTTCTTTGCATTTAGAAATATCAGTGCAGCAGCTGTTGTTGAGAATAGGAGAGAATGGATAGAAGCCAAAAGACCATTTAGGAAACTTTACAGCAATCAAGGGGAGGAATTATGGAACAGTAGTGGCAGGAGGGGTAGAAGAAAAACAAATTTGGTAGGATGTGTGAACTATGTAACTGGAAATTTTAATAGAATTGCCTAAACATAAATGATGAATGAAAGAGAAAATCAAAGATTAGTTTAAACCAGGGTTCTGAAATCTCTTTCTGTAAAAGGCCATTATTTGCAATGCTGGATTTAAGCAACTGAGCGAATTTTAGTGGCATTACCTGTTTTCTTCTGAAAGTTTTATGGGCTTGAGGTCTAAAGTAAATTCAGAACTATCAGAGAAAGCATGACAATTCAAGCAATCACATAAAGAATGCCTCGACAAGTGACAACAAAACAACTGAAAAGGCCATACATAAAATGAGAATACTACTTCATGTTTTTAAAAACCTAGCTCTAATTAAAACAATTAAAATCATATTTCAAGTATTTAAAACAATGTCATTCAGAAAAGAGTCAAATAAAGTACATACTAAATGTGGGGTGTCTGGGTGGCTTAGTCAGTTAAGTATCTGACTCTTGATATCAACTCGGGTCATGATCTCACAGTTTGTGATACTGAAGCCTGCATCCAGCTCTGCACTCTTATGTAGAGTCTGCTTGGGAGTCTCTGCCTCCCTCTCTCTCTGCCCCTCCCCCACCTGCTCTTTCCCTTTCTCTCTCTAAATAAATAAATAAACTTAAAAATATATACTGTAACTTTTTAAGTCTTTGAAGTCCCTATAAGTTTTATATACTACAAAATTAGTATTAACCAAAAGATCATTTGCTTATTTCTATTCTACTTCTCCTTTTGTGGTCATGCTGTTAAGAGTATTAACTTTTATCTATTAGCTCTTGTTCCTGAGTTTTCTAGTGCCCAATAAATGCATCTAGTCTTCCAAGCAATTTAATTTGTGATTTCTAAAATAGTTGCTACTTTTTCAATGCTAGTCATAGTGAATATTCATGATAAGTTTATTCTGTTTTGGCCTAATAATTTTTAATTAATTTAATTTTATATAGGTAAGATATTCACAGAGTTCAAACCTAAATATATGTTCTGCACCAATTGTATGGAAGATTCTATTTTCTCAAGTATCTTCTCACTGCAAAACAACTAAATTTTGAAAAAAAAAAATACTCCTTCTTTGTTGGAAGAGGTAAAGAGGTGAATCAATTACCCAGAGTAGATTTATATGTGTATCATATGTGTATCCTATTCCTATGTGTATCCTCTGAATTCCCATAGAATTTTTCTTAATGAAAAATAAAATTGGTATGGGAACACAAAGGTATGTTTGGGTTTTTTTTTTAAATGCCACTAAGATTCCTGAGAGAAAAAATAGGTAGTTAATGATAGGCCCTATTTAAGATATCAGTAATCCTTATCCCAGTAACTTCTTTATTTCTAAATTTTAAAGTTTATTTTTTCTGTTCTGAAAGTCAAATATGGGAAGAGCACATTTTTGTTTGAGTGAATAAAACAATTTCAATTACTGTTTTCCTTTTACTGTTAGTTCAAAATAGCAAAATGCTTGATAAGTGTAATGTTTAGCACCATTGAATCCCTGATCTTTTTTGAGGTTTCAGTTGTTTATTTAACACATCAAACTGGGAACAAGCCATTGCACAGAATCAGTTCCTTGGTTCATTCTGCCACACTATCAACCTGTTCTGTTTGTAGTTCTAGCCAACAAAATGACATGAATTGTGCTGAAAATATACAGTTTATAGACATTGACCACTTGATCACCTTGAATTTCATAATTGAGAACATTAAACCATTTATTATTCAAGAAGGAACAGTTTGGCAATTCTCATCTTTACTTTGATAGGATTTTTCTTTTAAATACATACTGACTTTGATAGGATTTTTGTTTTAAATATGAACTGGAAAATTGCTTTGTAGTTTAAAATATTCTGGGATTTTTTTGTGTGCAAAATTTATTTCAATAGTGTCATGTTATAATGTTCCCACTTTCAAGTTTTTCACTAGTTATTTTTTATAAAATAAAAATTCCTATCCCAAGTCTATTCAGTTTGATCACTCATCTTTCCTTGTATATTATCATATAAACACATATTTCTAGCCATCAATTTTAAATTTTCTATCCTAACTTGTCATATTTTTCAATAAGTATACTAGATTAAAAAACTGCCCTGCATGGGGCATCTGGATGGCTCAGTTGGTTAAGTGTCAGACTTTGACTTAGGTCATGATCTCACAGCTCATGAATTCAAGCCCCCCACTGGGCTTTCTGCTGTCAGCACAGAGCCTGCTTCTTACCCTCTGTTCCCATCCCTCTCTACCCTTCCCCCACTGGTCCTCCCTCTCTCTCTCTCTCTCAAATAAACTCTAACAATATATTTTTAAAAATAAATTAAATTAAATAAACTGCCTTGCAATAATGTTACTAGATTCCTTAGTTAGATGATATAAAACTAGCATTGTCCTTTTTTATGGCAAAATTCATCTCATCTTTATTTCAATATTTCTTGTACCTGTTTTATAATGCCAAATCAATGGACAACCAATGAATAAACGCAAAAATATATAAATGATTCCGTGGAATATGTTAGAATAATGAATTAATTTTATTAGCATGTGCTCATTTAAATCCATCATCTTGCCCTTGATAGTAAATATAGACCTCAATGGTGGACAGAAGCTAAAGCTGATGCCCAAGAGTTATACCCTGTTCTTCCTGATAGTCTGCCCTACAGATTTCATACTTGCCTGGCTAGTCCCCTCAATTGCATAAAGCCAGCTGCTTGCAATAACTCTCTTATAGATCATCTATTGATTCTATTACCCTTGTTAAACTTTAACTGATACAGGGGCTTTAGAAACAGAATGCCTGATTCAACTCCACCCCACATTACCTCATTTTAAAAGCTAATTAAACTCTCCAAGCCTATTCCGTGGTGTGTTATACTGTAATAGTAACACTATCTACTTCTAGGCTTGTTGTGAAAAATCAAAGCCTATTGGTTAATACAGAGCTTAGCACAACATTATCCATGTTAGCTGCTATTTTATTAAACCACTATTACTTAAAATGAGATCTACAAAGGTAGTTGGACGACTGATTCAAGCTCGGGAAAGACATCAGGATATGGTAGAATTTTTTTTTTTAATATATGAAATTTATTGTCAAATTGGTTTCCATACAACACCCAGTGCTCATTCCAAAAGGTGCCCTCCTCAATACCCATCATGCACCCTCCCCTCCCTCCCACCCCCCATCAATCCTCAGTTTGTTCTCAGTTTTTAAGAGTCTCTTATGCTTTGGCTCTCTCCCGCTCTAATCTCTCTTTTTTTTTTTTCCTTCCCCTCCCCCATGGGTTTCTGTTAAGGTTCTCAGGATCCACATAAGAGTGAAAACATACGGTATCTGTCTTTCTCCGTATGGCTTATTTCACTTAGCATCACACTCTCCAGTTCCATCCATGTTGCTACAAAGGGCCATATTTTGTTCTTTCTCATTGCCATGTAGTACTCCATTGTGTATATAAACCACAATTTCTTTATCCATTCATCAGTTGATGGACATTTAGGCTCTTTCCATAATTTGGCTATTGTTGAGAGTGCTGCTATGAACATTGGGGTACAAGTGCCCCTATGCATCAGTACTCCTGTACCCCTTGGATAAATTCCTAGCAGTGCTACTGCTGGTCATAGGGTAGGTCTATTTTTAATTTTCTGAGGAACCTCCACACTGTCTTGCAGAGTGGCTGCACCAATTTGGATTCCCACCAACAGTGCTAGAGGGTTCCCGTTTCTCCACAAACTCTCCACATCTATAGTCTCCTGATTTGTTCATTTTGGCCACTCTGACTGGCGTGAGGTGATATCTGAGTGGTTTTGATTTGTATTTCCCTGATAAGGAGCGACGTTGAACATCTTTTCATGTGCCTGTTGGCCTTCCAGATGTCTTCTTTTTTTATTTATTTATTTATTTATTTATTTATTTTTTTTTTTTTTTCTGAAATTTATTGACAAATTGGTATCCATACAACACCCAGTGCTCATCCCAAAAGGTGCCCTCCTCAATACCCATCACCCACCCTCTCCTCCCTCCCACCCCCCATCAACCCTCAGTTTGTTCTCAGTTTTTAACAGTCTCTTATGCTTTGGCTCTCTCCCATTCTAACCCCCCTTTTTTTTTTCCTTCCCCTCCCCCATGGGTTCCTGTTAAGTTTCTCAGGATCCACATAAGAGTGAAACCATATGGTATCTGTCTTTCTCTGTATGGCTTATTTCACTTAGCATCACACTCTCCAGTTCCATCCACGTTGCTACAAAAGGCCATATTTCATTTTTTCTCATTGCCACGTAATATTCCATTGTGTATATAAACCACAATTTCTTTATCCATTCAGCAGTTGATGGACATTTAGGCTCTTTCCATAATTTGGCTATTGTTGAGAGTGCTGCTATGAACATTGGGGTACAAGTGGCCCTATACATCAGTGCTCCTGTATCCCTTGGATAAATTCCTAGCAGTGCTATTGCTGGGTCATAGGGTAGGTCTATTTTTAATTTTCTGAGGAACCTCCACACTGCTTTCCAGAGCGGCTGCACCAATTTGCATTCCCACCAACAGTGCAAGAGGGTTCCCGTTTCTCCACATCCTCTCCAGCATCTATAGTCTCCTGATTTGTTCATTTTGGCCACTCTGACTGGCGTGAGGTGATACCTGAGTGTGGTTTTGATTTGTATTTCCCTGATAAGGAGCGACGCTGAACATCTTTTCATGTGCCTGTTGGCCATCCGGATGTCTTCTTTAGAGAAGTGTCTATTCATGTTTTCTGCCCATTTCTTCACTGGGTTATTTGTTTTTCTGGTGTGGAGTTTGGTGAGCTCTTTATAGATTTTGGATACTAGCCCTTTGTCCGATATGTCATTTGCGAATATCTTTTCCCATTCCGTTGGTTGCCTTTGAGTTTTGTTGGTTGTTTCCTTTGCTGTGCAGAAGCTTTTTATCTTCATAAGGTCCCAGTAATTCACTTTTGCTTTTAATTCCCTTGCCTTTGGGGATGTGTCGAGGAAGAGATTGCTACGGCTGAGGTCAGAGAGGTCTTTTCCTGCTTTCTCCTCTAAGGTTTTGATGGTTTCCTGTCTCACATTTAGGTCCTTTATCCATTTTGAGTTTATTTTTGTGAATGGTGTGAGAAAGTGGTCTAGTTTCAACCTTCTGCATGTTGCTGTCCAGTTCTGCCAGCACCATTTGTTAAAGAGGCTGTCTTTTTTCCATTGGATGTTCTTTCCTGCTTTGTCAAAGATGAGTTGGCCATACGTTTGTGGGTCTAGTTCTGGGGTTTCTATTCTATTCCATTGGTCTATGTGTCTGTTTTGGTGCCAATACCATGCTGTCTTGATGATGACAGCTTTGTAGTAGAGGCTAAAGTCTGGGATTGTGATGCCTCCTGCTTTGGTCTTCTTCTTCAAAATTCCTTTGGCTATTCGGGGCCTTTTGTGGTTCCATATGAATTTTAGGATTGCTTGTTCTAGTTTCGAGAAGAATGCTGGTGCAATTTTGATTGGGATTGCATTGAATGTGTAGATAGCTTTGGGTAGTATTGACATTTTGACAATATTTATTTTTCCAATCCATGAGCAGGGAATGTCTTTCCATTTCTTTAAATCTTCTTCAATTACCTTCATAAGCTTTCTATAGTTTTCAGCATACAGATCCTTTACATCTTTGGTTAGATTTATTCCTAGGTATTTTATGCTTCTTGGTGCAATTGTGAATGGGATCAGTTTCTTTATTTGTCTTTCTGTTGCTTCATTGTTAGTGTATAAGAATGCAACTGATTTCTGTACATTGATTTTGTATCCTGCAACTTTGCTGAATTCCTGTATCAGTTCTAGCAGACTTTTGGTGGAGTCTATCGGATTTTCCACGTATAGTATCATGTCATCTGCAAAAAGTGAAAACTTCATCTTTGCCAATTTGGATGCCTTTGATTTCCTTTTGTTGTCTGATTGCTGATGCTAGAACTTCCAGCACTATGTTAAACAACAGTGGTGAGAGTGGGCATCCCTGTCGTGTTCCTGATCTCAGGGAAAAAGCTCTCAGTTTTTCCCCATTGAGGATGATGTTAGCTGTGGGCTTTTCATAAATGGCTTTTATGATCTTTAAGTATGTTCCTTCTATCCCGACATTCTCGAGGGTTTTTATTAAGAAATGTTGCTGAATTTTGTCAAAGGCCTTTTCTGCATCGATTGACAGGATCATATGGTTCTTATCTTTTCTTTTATTAATGTGATGTATCACATTGATTGATTTGCGAATGTTGAACCAGCCCTGCATCCCAGGAATGAATCCCACTTGACCATGGTGAATAATTCTTTTTATATGCCGTTGAATTCGATTTGCTAGTATCTTATTGAGAATTTTTGCATCCATATTTATCAGGGATATTGGCCTGTAGTTCTCTTTCTTTACTGGGTCTCTGTCTGGTTTAGGAATCAAAGTAATACTGGCTTCATAGAATGAGTCTGGAAGTTTTCCTTCCCTTTCTATTTCTTGGAATAGCTTGAGAAGGATAGGTATTATCTCTGCTTTAAACGTCTGGTAGAACTCCCCTGGGAAGCCATCTGGTCCTGGACTCTTATTTGTTGGGAGATTTTTGATAACCGATTCAATTTCTTCGCTGGTTATGGGTCTGTTCAAGCTTTCTATTTCCTCCTGATTGAGTTTTGGAAGCGTGTGGGTGTTCAGGAATTTGTCCATTTCTTCCAGGTTGTCCAATTTGTTGGCATATAAGTTTTCATAGTATTCCCTGATAATTGTTTTTATCTCTGAGGATTGGTTGTAATCATTCCATTTTCATTCATGATTTTATCTATTTGGGTCATCTCCCTTTTCTTTTTGAGAAGCCTGGCTAGAGGTTTGTCAATTTTGTTCATTTTTTCAAAAACCAACTCTTGGTTTCGTTGATCTGCTCTACAGTTTTTTTAGTTTCTATATTGTTTATTTCTGCTCTGATCTTTATTATTTCTCTTCTTCTGCTGGGTTGAGGCTGTCTTTGCTGTTCTGCTTCTCGTTCCTTTAGGTGTGCTGTTAGATTTTGTATTTGGGATTTTTCTTGTTTCTTGAGATAGGCCTGGATTGCGATGTATTTTCCTCTCAGGACTGCCTTCGCTGCATCCAAAAGCGTTTGGATTGTTCTATTTTCATTTTCGTTTGTGTCCATATATTTTTTGATTTCTTCTCTAATTGCCTGGTTGACCCACTCATTCTTTAGTAGGGTGTTCTTTAACCTCCATGCTTTTGGAGGTTTTCCAGACTTTTTCCTGTGGTTGATTTCAAGCTTCATAGCATTGTGGTCTGAAAGTATGCATGGTATAATTTCAATTCTTGTATACTTATGAAGGGTTGTTTTGTGACCCAGTATATGATCTATCTTGGAGAATGTTCCATGTGCACTCGAGAAGAAAGTATATTCTGTTGCTTTGTGATGTAGAGTTCTAAATATATCTGTCAAGTCCATCTGGTCCAATGTCTGATTCAGGGCCCTTGTTTCTTTATTGACCATGTGCCTAGATGATATATCCATTTCTGTAAGTGGAGTGTTAAAGTCCCCTGCAATTACCACATTCTTGTCAATAAGGTTGCTTATGTTAATGAGTAATTGTTTTATATATTTGGGAGCTCCGGTATTTGGCACATAGACATTTATAATTGTTAGCTCTTCCCTGATGGATAGACCCTGTGATTATTATATAATGTCCTTCTTCATCTCTTGTTACAGCCTTTAATTTAAAGTCTAGTTTGTCTGATGGAAGTATGGCTACTCCAGCTTTCTTTTGGCTTCCAGTCGCATGATAAATAGTTCTCCATCCCCTCACTCTCAATCTAAAGGTGTCCTCAGGTCTAAAATGAGTCTCTTGTAGACAGCAAATAGATGAGTCTTGTTTTTTTTTTTTTATCCATCCTGATACCCTACGTCTTTTGGTTGGCGCATTTAATCTATTTACATTCAGTGTTATTATAGAAAGATACAGGTTTAGAGTCATTGTGATGTCTATAGGTTTCATGCTTGTAGCGATATCTCTGATACCTTGTCTCACAGGATCCCCCTTAGGATCTCTTGTAGGGCTGGTTTAGTGGTGACAAATTCCTTCAGTTTTTGTTTGTTTGGGAAGACCTTATCTCTCCTTCTATTCTAAATGACAGACTTGCTGGATAAAGTATTCTCGGCTGCATATTTTTTCTGTTCAACACATTGAAGGTCTCGTGCCAATCCTTTCTGGCCTGCCAAGCTTCACAAGAGGGATCAGTCACGAGTCTTATAGGTCTCCCTTTATATGTGAGGGCACGTTTACCCCTTGCTGCTTTCAGAATTTTCTCTTTATCCTTGTATTTTGCCAGTTTCACTATGATATGTCGTGCAGATCGATTCAAGTTACGTCTAAAGTGAGTTCTCTGTGCCTCTTGGATTTCAATGCCTTTTTCCTTCCCCAGTTCAGGGAAGTTCTCAGCTATTATTTCTTCAAGTACACCTTCAGTACCTTTCCCTCTCTCTTTCTCCTCTGGGTTACCAATTATGCGTATATTTCTTTTTAGTGTATCACTTAATTCTCTAATTTTCCCCTCATACTCCTGGATTTTTTTATCTCTCTTTTTCTCAGCTTCCTCTTTTTCCATAACTTTATCTTCTAGTTCACCTATTCTCTCCTCTGCCTCTTCAATCCGAGCCGTGGAAGTTTCCACTTTATTTTGCATCTCGTTTAAAGAATTTTTTAGCTCCCCCTGACTATTCCTTATTCCCTTGTTCTCTGTAGCAATAGATTCTCTGCTGTCCTCTATACTGTTTTCAAGCCCAGCGATTAATTATGACTATTATTCTAAATTCACTTTCTGTTATATTATTTAAATCCTTTTTGGGGTTCCTGGGTGGCTCAGTTGGTTAAGCGGCCGACTTTGGCTCACATCATGATTCGCGGTCCGTGGGTTCAAGCCCCGAGTCAGGCTCTGTGCTGACAGCTCAGAGCCTGGAGCCTGTTTTGGATTCTGTGTCTCCCTCTCTCTGACCCTCCCCCGTTCATGCTTTGTCTCTCTCTGTCTCAAAAATAAATAAACGTTAAAAATTTTTTTTAAAAAAATAAATAAAATAAATCTTTTTTGATCAGTTCATTAGCTGAATTCTTCCGTTTGGTCATTTTGGATAATCCCTGGAGTGTTGCGACCTGCAGGGCACTTCTCCTGATGTGTGGTGTATAACTGGAGTTGGTGGACAGGGCCACAGTCAGACCTGACGTCTGTCCCCATCCCACCGCTGGGGCCACAGTCAGACTGGTGTGTGTCTTCTCTTCCCCTGTCCTAGTGGCAGGATTCACTGTGGGGTGGCGTGGCCTGTCTGGGCTACTTGCACACTGCCAGGCTTGTGGTGCTGGGGATCTGGTGTATTAGCTGGGGTGGGTAGGCAAGGTGCATGGGGGCAGGAGGGGCAGTCTTAGCTCGCTTCTCCTTAGGTGATCCACTTCAGGAGGGACCCTGTGGCAGTGGGAGTCAGACCCGCTGCTGGAGGGGTGGCTCCGCAGAAGCACAGCATTGGGTGTTTGCGTGGAGCAAGCAAGTTCCCTGGCAAGAACTGGTTCCCTTTGGGATTTTGGCTGGGGGAAGGGCGACGGAGATGGCCTTTGTTCCCCGCCGAACTAAGCTCTCTTGTCCCGGGGCTCAGCAACTCTCCCTTCCTATGTCCTCCAGCCTTCCCGCTTTCCGAGCAGAGCTGTTAACTTATGACCTCCCCGATGCTAAGTGGAGCTTGCTGTGGGAACACACTCCGACCGGCCTCTCTGCTTTTGCCAGCCAGACTCGGGGGCTCTGCTTGGCCGGTGGGCCGCCCCTCCGCCCCGGCTCCCTCCCGCCAGTCCGTGGAGCACGCACCGCCTCGCCGTCCTTCCTACCCTCTTCCGTGGGTCTCTCGTCTGCGCTTGGCTCCAGAGACTCCGTTCTGCTAGTCTTCTGGTGGTTTCTGGGTTATTTAGGCAGGTGTAAGTGGAATCTAAGTGATCAGCAGGACACGCAGTGAGCCCAGCATCCTCCTATGCCGCCATCTTCTCCAAAAAGCCTCAGGATATGGTTGAATTTAATGGGAGTTGACCCCATAATTTTATGAGATCACCCAAAGATCCACTGGAAAATGCATAGGTGATAACCAACAGTGAAAAAAAGAAGACTAATAAGTATATGTGTTTTCTCTATATGGAGATCTAAATGCTGTCTTATAATCTTTACTGATAAATATTTTTTTCAGTTTCGTAGCTGAAATTGTGGAAAATATGATTATCAAATTGTAAACAACAGAAAACCTGGGAATGTAATGTAGTTAGCAGAAATGTTGCAATGTTTGCAGATCTAATACATACTGGTAGTGTCCATTCCCATTCTTTGGATTTTCCCATGTGCTCCAGCCAACTTCCAGCTGCCTCTGTCTTCTTCTGTGTGCCTCAGTGCTTGTGTCTTGACCTATGGAAGGTCACTCTGCTCATGTGCTCTTGAGAGTCTAGAAGTGCTGTAGTATTAATATCTACTTCCTTACCCCAGTAGCATCACCAAATGACTTTCCAGAGTTACTGTATTCGTTTCCAACTTCCTTCCTCTTGGGTAGGGATAATTCTATATTGTGTGGTTTCAAGTGCTTCCCAGACTTTCACTGAGTTAAGCTTCATTCAACAACTGTAGTAGCTGGCTTGCCAGTGCATACTTTATTCGCTGAAATTTCCTTGTCTGTTTTACATCTCTCTTCCCTGCCAGTGTCCCTTACGCATTTAAATAATCTATCTGCCCTTGAATACACTTGTCCAAGCACCATTTTCTGCAGGAACAATACTAAAACAGGGCACTCAAAATTTAGCTGAACTGAGAGGTCAAAAGCTTTTGTTACTCTGACTTTTAGGTGACTTATAAAACCCTTTATGAATATGGGCATGGCCTCTTGCCATTTAATAAATAAGCAATAACCTTATAAGCCACTTTGTATAGTGAAAGTGTAAGTTAAAATATTTTATTCTGCTACTCTTATATATAATACGTGGGAATAGTGACATCTTCCATTTACGTACAGTTGGATTCTCTTATCCTATGAATATTTTTCTATTTCCTAAACCTCCACAGTTTTTTACTGGGGAGGGAATTCTCACTCTCATCTGAGAAAGAAAAGACTCCACAAAGTATTGGAGGAAATCTAAGTGTTGGAGAAAGATGGAAAAGTCATAGAGTCAAATGTATTATGAAGAAACCCAAGCACTTATTACTATGATTGATAAACTGTCACCTTGGAAACTGAGTCGAAGGTAATTGCCCCCATTATTTTTCATGAAAGGAACCAAATTTAAATAAGTCAAATTTTACAAATTTTGAGTTACCAGTAAAAATAAAGAAAAAAAGCTAAAAAATCTGTATGAAATATTTTCCCGGGAAAAAGCATTAGATTTTAATGACTGCACACTGGGTGATAGAAAGCATTTAAATTTACCTAAGAAAAATGTTTTTTAATGACTTCATTTATTCTTTTTTTAATAACCCTGTGAAATTGTCATGTACAAATCTCAGAGATACTCCCGAGTGTGATGTTGAGAGGCCATTTCAATACCTATTATAGAGCTTCACAATGTAATATAACCTGTTGTGCCTCACTGCTTAATCACATAATGGCATTTAGAAATTGTTCACACTGTTCACACTGCCTAGAAACAAATGTCTTGCTACATTCTATTATGGCAACATGTACTTTTATTGTGATTTTTATGCCATAAGAAAACATACCAGAGTGCTCAGAAAACATCTTAAGTGAGTAGCCATAACAGAATCTCCAAGGAGAGCAAGAACTTTATGAACAAAGAATATACCTAATAAGAATTACTTCTTAGAAGGCATTGCTATTAAAAACATGCATATTTTTAAGCTCTCCGAAAACTTTATTACAGAAACTATCACTGAAGCAATGCCAGTGAGACCACTTAGTGTCACATTATAATATATGTTCAGAGGAATAAATTGATAACTTTTTTGGTAGTCCAATAATAAAAGGAAATTATTTATATATCCTGTTATGGAAACTGTAAAATATGGTAGAATACTTTTTAAAATGCCTATCTTTATATGTTATGTACACCTCATATTCTTAATTAATGGTAAAATGAAATTATAAAAAAACTTCCTGAGATATTTACACAATAAAACAAAAACTTGCTATATGGCAATATAAAGTGCTTTATAATTTTATTTACAGGAATAACATGCATCTGGAGAAGTCTATACATCAAAAACATGTTGAATTAATTGTCAGACCTTAATGTTTTAGATAAAAAATATGTAGAGTAGAAGTTCATTTTAGCAAAATACTTTCTTTTTTCTCCTCATTGAGAAAGGTACGGCTTCTTCACAATATTCTTAATATATTATCGCTTTATAACTAGAAATTAATTTGTCACTTTACTTGAAAACCCACATTTCCATTCTAATTTTAATTGTTTGCTTCAGACATGGACCATGTTCCCTTCTATAACTTTTTGTTTTTCCTAAATATTTCTAGTTTTTTCATTTTTTAAATTGTGTTTCTTTATCAAATTTATTCTTTTTTTCTATCTCTTCCTTATAGCCACTGTTTTACAGAAAATAATTTCTCTTCCAAAAATCTTTCTTGCTGAATGTCTCTTAATGTGTTCTCCAAAGTGGAATAGTGTAGGGTATTTATTCCTTTACACAGCTACTATACTGGGACTTTCCTTTTACATTCCTCCAAGTTTGGATCCACTAGTTATTTGATTCCAAATCTAAAATTTTTTTTTTCAACGTTTATTTATTTTTGGGACAGAGAGAGACAGAGCATGAATGGGGGAGGGGCAGAGAGAGAGGGAGACACAGAACCGGAAACAGGGTCCAGGCTCTGAGCCATCAGCCCAGAGCCTGACGCGGGGCTCGAACTCTAAATGAGGGTATATTCTTATATATATATTCTTAATAAAAAACGAAACAGGAATTAAACCTTCAAGTATTTACATGCCTGAAAAACATATTTATCCTATCTTAACCAGTGATGAACATTTCCCTGGATATGAAATTTTAGTTTGAAAATTATGTTCCTTAAAAACTTTGAAGGGGAAAAGGATCAGAGTAATGAAACAAATTTCTACAGTTGCTTTTATTCTCCAGATAATTTGACAATTATGATAACGAGGCGAGATACACATCATTCAGTTCATGGCCATGCAGGAGGCAAGTATGAAAATACCGAGATAACAGCAGAAGTTTGACAGTGTTGTGGGGGAAGATAGACCAACATTATAAACTTTAGGGTTGGTATTCTGATGTAAAGAGAGTAGCAGAGAAATGAATACGTCAAGCTGTTGATTCTGCTCTCAAGACATTTGCCGAATTCTTGAGGATTAGGAATCCTTATTATTGATTGTCTCAGCAGCAAATGTATTTTCAGTACTTTTATCTGGATTTTTCACATGTTTTGGCAGATGTATTGATTTTTTGCAAGCTACTCTGTCATGCTTGGAAGCAGAACCCTTGAAATCATGGATTCTTATGTCAGTTCGATAGCCTACAATGTTCTCATGTTCTTTATAGAAACTTTTTTTTTCTACATTGATCCTTTGGAATTATCTAAATATACAATAACTCATAACCAAACATCTTTTTCCAATTATTAGGCATCTAAACCTTTCTGTTGTCTAATTACATTCTCTAAACTTTATAAAAATAGTCTTTATAAAATAGCAGTGATGACAACAATCATCCTACTTTTTTCCCCTGAAAACAGCAGGAAAGCCCCTAATGTCTTCCCATTAAGTAAGGTGTAAATTTTGAGAGAGTGAAGAATACATAAAATACATTCATATATAAATAAGGATACCATGTTAAAGAATTAGCGAATTATAATTCATTGAGCGCTTTTAATATAAGTGTGCTTTGCATTGTACAGCATGAGCTTTCTGCATTCATGGAGTTAGTCCTATGACTTTTCTACATAGGTTAATTAAGACAGCATTACAAGTTGAATTATGTCCAATGTATCCAAATGTATATATTGAAGTCCTAACCCCTAATACCCTAGAACATGACCTTGTTTGGAGATGCCTATCAGAAATTATCAATTTAAAATGAGGTCATTAGGATGAGCCTTTAACCGATATGACTAGTGTACTTATAAAAAGGAGAAATTGGGAGACAGATAAACATCCAGGAAGGATGTCATCTGAACATGAAGATAGCTATCTATAAGCTAAGGAGTCCTCAAAAACATTACCCTCACAGACCTCAGAAGGAATTTACCTGCTTACACCTTGATTTTGGACTTCTAGTTTTCAGAACTTTGAGACAACACATTTCTATTGTTTAAGTCACCCAGTTGGTAATACTTTATATGACAGATTAGAAAACTAATACAGATGGTAAGGACATTAGCAACAATAAAAGAGAAAGGACTTCCAAAAACTCTCTTGTTCATAGAAACAGTGAGAAAAATGACAAAAACTGACAGAATCGACTTTTTTTAAAACTCCAGGAATTAACCAAGAGATTGTAACGATCTAGAGAGGATTCATTCAAGAAAATTGGTGAAATCTCAGTGAAAACAATGAACCTTGTGATTTAACTTGCCCCTTTCCCATCCCCCATTCAAGCTCTACTGTAGCCTTGAAAATCAATGGCCAGGAATCATGGTGAAAAGCAGCAACCTAGCAGTCCAAGGGGCCAGTCTAGAGGGGCCAGAAGATGGTTGAACCTCCTTTCCCATATAATTTCCAGAGAAATGGCATTATTTCAACTGTCTGATGGTTCCCTGGAACACTCTACTTGTAAGTCGTCTTTAAGGAGCTCACCTGGAGTGGAAAGCCTTTTTCCAGGGCACTTTTGTCAAAAACAATTGGAGTCAATTGATTAACTCTATGGCTGCCTGAGGTGATGGATAATAGTGGGGCAAATGAAAAGCTAAACAAATGCTTAAAGGAAAAAGCTGGAGAATATGTCTGCAGAGGGTTTGAAAAATTCTGCCATATTCCTGGGAATTTAGAAGGACACATATGTTGGTAAGATTGTGTGGATACACAATCCTGTGCATATGCTCTAGAAAGATGTGAGAAAACCCTAAGCTCTTACCTCTGGCAAACCTTTAGGCTATGTTTAAGTAGAAAGTGAATCCAAAAGCAGAGTTGTCAAAGTTCTACCTGACTGAGTGTTAAAGGTCTGCTTCAATATGCACCACAGCCCCTTAGCAAAGACTGAGAGACCTATTTTTTTCCAGGGATTTAAGGAAATCTCTGTCTAATCACTAGCTAATTACTAAACTAACCAAGAAAAGACTTCAGAAGCCATTGATGACCAAGAACACTGACTTTATAGAATTAGTTTAGACAAGTCATGAAATGAACAAACAGAGAATAGCATGAACAAAAAGCCCTGGGAAGGGGGAAGAATCTGATATACAGAGTTGCCAGAGCATATTATTTAAAATGCCTGGTTTTCAACAAAGAAGGCATAAAACATTCAAGAAACAATGAAGTATGTTCCTTACACAGGAAAATTAATTGCTAGAAATTGTCCCCAAGGAAGTCTAGACATTAGACTTACTAGAAAAAGATTTTAAATCAGCTATGTTAAACACATACATATACTAAATGAAACCATGTTAACTTATGTCAAACTAAATAAAATTATGAGGCCAATGTGTCATCAAATAAAGAATATCAATAAAAAGATTTTTAAATGAACCATACAACAATTCTGTAGTTGAAAAGTACAGTACTCAAAATGAAAATTCACTAGAGTCTCAACAGCAAATTTAAGCAGTCCATAGAACTTGAAGATATGCCAATTGGTATTATCAAGTTTAATGAACAGAAAATAAAAAAGAATGAATAAAAATCAGCAGAACCTCAGAGACCTCTGGGATACCATCAAGCATACCAACACATGGATAATATTACTTCCAGAAAGGAGAGAGAGAAAGGGACAAAAAAATGTTTGAAGAAATAATGGCTGAAAACTTTCCAACTTAAAACAACAACAACAACAGTCTGCATACCTCAGAAGCTCACTGAAAGCCCAAGTAGTATAAAGTCACCAAGATCACTTCCTGGACACACTATAATAAAACGTCTAAAGACAAAGACAGAGAGAATCTTGAAATCCTTGAAAGAAGTGAATCATTGCATACAAGATATTCTCAATAAGATTAACAGCTGATTCCTCATCAGAAACCATAGAGGACAGAGACAGTAAGAAGAAGACTATCAACTAAAAATTCTAAATCCAGCAAAACTATCTTTCAAAAATGAAGGAGAAATTGAGCACTCTAAGATAAAAAAACTGAAAGAATTAGTTGCTGGTAAACTTGTCATATAAGAAATACTAACGGGAGCTCTAAAAGAAACAAAAAGACACTAACGCAGTGATCTGAACCCACAGAAAAAATATAAAGCACCAAGATAGGCAATAAAATACAGAAATAGAAAAGTTAATGTAAATGTATGTTTTGCTTGTAATTTTTTTCCTATTTGACTTAAAATACAATTGCAAAAATAATAATTATAAATCTGTATGGATAAGCACACAATGTATACAAATGTAATTTGTGTGCTAACAGCACAAAGGAGGGGAGAAGAAAAGGAGCTATGTTGCTATATAAAATTGAAATTCAATTTCTATTAAACTGAATTAGATTATTAGAAATTAAGACGTTAATTCTAATCTCAAGGGTAACAACTAAAATTCATTTTTAAACAAAATATAGTAAAAGAAACAATAAGGGAATAAAACAGTCTTCTATAAAATATTTAATGCTAAATTGTATTAATAGATTTACTGATTGGTGCATTTCTGGACTAAATTGCACTTGATCATACTGTTGGATTCTGTTGCTACAATTTTACCTCAGGACTTTACATCAGTATTCATAAGTGATTAGTCTGAATTGTCATGATTGTGAAATAATCTCACAAAATAATGTAAGTTGTTTTTGCTATTTTCTGAAACATTTGGTTATCATGGGACTTGCATTTCATCAGTTTGTTAGAAATCCCCTCCACAGCCATATTATTTTCATGCTTTTCCTTTGGCAATCACCTCAATTTTTTCTTAATCTCTTTTTATAATTCGGTCTATTTAAATGTTCTGTCTTGGTGTGCCTGGGTGGCTCAGTCAGTTGAGAGTCCAACTCTTGATTTTAGCACAGATCATGGGATTGAGCCCCACATTGGGCTCTGCTCAGAGCGTGGAGTCTGCTTGGGATTTTCTCCCTTCCTTTTCCCTGCCCCATTCCCTACTTGCTTGCATGTGCTCTCTCTCTCTCACTCTCCCTCACTGTCAAAAAATAAAATGTAAATTTTCTGTTTCTGTAGAGATCAATTTTGATAAACTTTTATTTTTTCTAGAAAAGTATTATTTTAAATATTTAAATTTATTTGCATAATCTTTAATGAGTACTGCTGGGAAAGGAATACACTTTAAAAAGTAGCACAACTACCTTGAGAATCAATTTTGCATTACTCCCTGCAAAGTAACATGTATATTTACTATGAACTGGCTGGTTCCATCATAGATGTATATCCAACAGAAACGAACACTTATATGCACCAAAAAATATGTTCATCGTTTTAGCCTGTGTGCTATAGAACATGAGGCAATGATAAAAATGTAGGACTTTGTTTGACAGATGTAAACACCCAAGTGCAAGAGTGAGGAAAAAGGAAAATAAACTTGTGATGAGTACTGGGTGTTGTATGGAACTGTTTACTCACTATATTGTACACCTGAAACTAATATTACACTGTATTTTAACTAACTGGAATTTAAATAAAAACAAAATAAAAAGATATAGCTAGCCAAAAACTAACCCATCTTCCCTCCTGCTTCCTTCCTTGTAACATATCTATTTGTTCTCTATAGTTGAGAGTCTGTTCCTTGGTTTGCCTCTTTCTTTTTTTTCCCCCTTTCTTCATTTGTTTAGTTTCTTAAATTCCACATATAAGTGAAATCAACACCCTGAAAATTAAGAATCGAATTTAAAAAATGTTCAGAAGAGGGGTGCCAGGGTAGCTGAGTTGGTTAAGCACCCAACTCCTGATTTATGCTCATGAGGTAATGATCTTGATTTTTGCTGTGAGGCCATGATCTTACAGTTCATGAGTTCGAGCCCCACATCGGGCTCTGTGCTGACAGTACAGAGCCTGCTTGGGATTCTCTATCTCCCTCCCTTATTTGTACTTTTTTTCTCTCTCTCTCAAAATAAATAAACTTAAAAAAAAATGGGCAGAAGACACGAATAGACATTTTTCCAAAGAATACATACAAATAGCAAATAGACACATAAAGAGATGTCAGCATCACTCATCATCAAGGAAATACAAATCAAAACTACAATGAAATGCCACCTCACATTTGTAAGAATGGCTAAAATTAACAACAGAAGGAATAGGTTTGGTGAGTATGTGGAGAAAGGGGAGCCCTCTTGTGCTGTTGGTGGGAATGCAAGCTGGTGCAGCCACTCTGGAAAACAGTATGGAGGTTCCTCAAAAAGTTAAAAATAGAAGTGTCCTACGATCCAGCAATTGCACTACTAGGTATTTATCCAAAGAATGCAAAAATTCTAATTAAAAGGGATCCATGCACCCCAATATCTATAGCAGCATATTTATAATAGCCAAATTATGGAAACAGCCCAAGTGCCCATCATTGATAAATGGGTAAAGAAGAGGTGGTGTATATATACAATGGAATATTAGCCATAAAAAGAATGAGATATTGCCAATTGCTATGATGTGGATAGAGCTAGATACTATTATGCTAAGTGAAAGAAGTCAGCCAGAGATAGCTATGTCTTTTAATTGCCATGAAACTATTAGGCTAAACTGTTAGTTTCCACTCAGAAAGCCAATCCATGAAGGTGATATATCTATACATTAAGTTTTTCTTAATTTCTCTTCACAATATTTTTATTTTTCATTGTAGATGCCTTACAATTTTTTTTGTCAAATTGTGTTTAAGAATTATATTTTTAATTCTATTACAAAATATTTCAAAATATTTAAAAATCAACTTTTCTTTAAGCATAGTTTAAATGGAGCAAAAAGCATACATTTTAAATTTGTAATTCAGTTACTTGTGAAAAAATATATACTCATGTATATATACCACATTGCAGTCAAGGTATAAAATGTTATTTTTTCCCCAGATAACTTTGGACTTTTTGCTGTTGATCCCCAATACCTCTCACTCCAGGTTAGCTTGGATCTGATTTCTAACATTATGAGTTTGTTTTATCTGATCTAGAATTTCATATATAATCATTCAATATGTATTCTTTTCTATATACCCACTTTTTTCTCAGCAGAATGATTATTAAAAAGAATCATCTATATTTCTGATGTATTATTTATTATTCCATTAAAAAATACCTACAGTATTTGATTGTTGCTTGGGCCATGATATTAAAGACTCTTCCTCTTTGATGCTGACCTTACAACAGCTAAACATAATAACAAACATCCTTTCTAGCCATGTTACCTAATATCCCATGCTGTGGGATTTTATTTAGGGTTTTTTTACTGGAACTATTTTTCTAAACTGCCAACAGATCTCACTTATTTCTCTCCAAGAGGAAAAAAAAATTGATTTAAATAGAGTTGTTCCTATTTTCCAGAATCCATGCTTTTTCAGAACCCAGTTTTATTCTTCTGAATTAGTGTGATTGGCTGCATTTTCATTTACTTATACTTATTTCTCTCAAGGCTATATGTATTTGTCAAATTTTGAACTGGGCTTGGGTATCCTTCTTAATGTGGTCAATTATGCAACAAAATAGAAAATGTTTCTTAATGATTTTGGAATTGTGAGTACATGCTCCTTTTTCCTCCTTGTGTTCATGTAAGATTTTCTATATATTTGTATTTATTATAAAAGTTTAATTGTGATTTTGCATAAGTCAGATAAATTGGCATTTTACCCTGAACACTTTTTTGATAGATCTTTGAGATTCATGATTATACTCTCATCCATGCATACACACAGTATGCACACACATACAGAGACACATTTACACACATGTAATTTATTCACTCTATACATTGTTTTCAAAGTATATTATTTGTCTGACTGATCTTGACTGATAACAATTACCTAAAAATAAGCAAGTTGTATATACAAAAGGGAATATTCCAGAAGGTATATATACAAAGGAATAACAGTGCTAGATCTCAAGAAGCTTGTTTTCTAGTATGAGAAATAGATGTATGAATAAATCGCCACAATATAGTATATTAAGTGTTATGAGTGATGTATACCCAACGAGCTTTGGAGGCATTGTTGATAAATTGATGTGGGGGTTGGGAGAAAAACAAACAAGAAACTGGAAGAAATGCTAACTGAATTCTCCAGGCTAAAGGGGAAGTAAGGAAATTTTATTGAGAACTAGCATAGTGAAAATGAAAATATTTCATATTTCATAGTGAAAGCTATGAAATAGAGAATGAGAGAGGCTAATTGATTCAGGAGAATCTCAGAGTTAATTATCTAAAGGTGAAATATAGTTGATATAGGAATGCTGTAGAAGGTAGCATCTGGGAGCTGTAGATTTTAAATCTGACTCCATGGGAAAATCCCTTCTGAAATGTATAATAGCATGCTACTGAGGTGCATAAAAAGTCAAGCAAACACTCATGAATATGTATATATGATGAATATCATCAATTCCATGTTAGTTCGTTTTAGGTCCTAATGTCACACTGATAGTATTTTGTGAAAAATCAATTATAACACTAATTGTAACGCTTTTCAATGTGTTTTGTATTCATCTGCAATAATGATTCTTCAAAATTTTTAGTTACATTTAAAAGACACATAGTGAATAGCCTCACTGTGATGTTTTTAAAGGCATTTTTTTTCAAAATATGAAAGTAGATCTTATAATATGCCAGCTTCAAAGACATGTTATCTGTCCATTTTCTCAAACTGTATTTTCAAAGTAATGGTACAAGTATAGAATAGCTATTGAGAACTGATAAGATCTTAGTATTTTTGTTGAATATAATAGTCTGAAATTTTTTCTAGAAAAGAAACTTTCCTTTTAAATAACTTGAGAGCCTCTTATGGAGATTTCATAATGTTTATTTTAAAAAGCAGAAAAGTAAAAAAATCATAAAAAAAAATAAAATAGCAGGCAAGTGTGGAATGAAATCTGTGGTCATCAATTTTTCCACTTCTTTTTTCTTTTTTCTTTTTTCTTTTTTTTAAGTGAAACATGAGATTAGGCATAAACAGAAAGAGGAGTGTTCAGACAGGAGTCACGGATAATGTCAAAGACAAGTTTCTCTTTTCACATTTAGCTTGCATGTGGCACTGAACTGAAAAAAAGATCAGAGAAGACTGATCTGAACAGATCTTTTTAAATCCTGTGTGCTTTTTCACAGCTGATGCAGTATCAGAAGTGTGACGTTTATTTTGTATGGGAGCAATTTATCTCCCTAAAAGATTATGTTAGAACACTGTTTACCCTTTCTGAATAACTTGAAACTGTCCCTGTCAGGCATTTGTCACTGTGATCTCAGCAGCACCTTATTCTCTACATTAAATAGCAGAAAAGTCCTGTTTTCTAACCACCCATTTTATTAATTGAGTGCAATAACTACAGAACCTATGAGATTGTCCTGTAGAATTGCAATTTGCTCTCATTTGGAAATTGGTTCTAGATAGCAGTTTGTTGTTACCTTCTTTCCTTTTTGAAATTGCATATATGCAAGTACTAGATCTTATTTAATATTCAATCTTTACCATATACCCCTATTTTTAATATTTAAGTTCAACTCAGTCTTTTTTATATGTCCACTACTTGATTAATTTGCTTTATACCATTTTTCTGTCTTTCATCATTCTGAATTTAAACATCTCTTATATCTTAAAAATATCATGGCTCTTTATAGGCATTCTCCATGAACAAAGATCTAGCAGCTTGATGTCATGCTATTTTCACATGATCATCTTCCCAATGAGCACTGCTGACATAAACAGCAGGAGAGTGGTGAGGTGCCTTTTCTGCTACTAAAAGTGGCACTAAATTGTTTAATATCCTTCTATGAAAGACAGAAACTTATATTTTGAGTTCTTAAAGCACTTTGCTATTGAAATATAAATGAAGCTTTCTTTAAAAATAATTTTCAGTCCACTAATCCTTAAATTATACTATCTCTAAAGGAGAAATTTAGATATGAAATGACTTGAGATGGATACATTTCTTCAATTTTTCCTAAGAATCATCTTCAATGATTCAAGTGGTAAATTAAAGGAGATTGCAGAATCTCTAAGCATGACAATTTATGACTGAACTATGGAATAAAAGCATCAAATGTACAACTTCTGCTTCTAGCCCAGGTGGGTTAACAAGGACCCACAAGGTTTACTCCCTCATGTGAAACAAAAGCAACAATAAGAAATACAAAGAGTATGTGAAATAATGGTTTTTATGTCATTGAATATCAGGCAACAAAGTACAGGGATCTTTGGGAGATGAGAAACCAAAGATGTGCTCTACATTTGTCCCAGTTTATTTCCTGGAGTGAGTTCCAGGCTATAAAATAGGGAGAAAGAATTCAGGTAGATCTGGCAGACTCCCTAGGTTTTGGAGACAGAACTAAAAGTCTGAAGAGACCAGGCAGCATCAGTTCGTAGAGCAGAGTTCAAGAAAGGTTAACCTGCACAGAGAATTCCAGAGATCTACTTAGAGTCTCTCCATTGCAAATTCAGTAAGATGCTGATTATAGGGCATGCATATGAGGAAAATATCCAAGACTAGAGGTGGAATACTTGTAATGGTTGAAGAAAAGAGTATCCACAGATCAGAAGGGTTATAATACATTCCTGTTTTCACAAAACAGACTGGGAAAACTCATAATCTGTGGGACATTAAGTGGAACACACTGAAGGATTTTGCCTTGGTAATTAAAGCAAAACAAAACAAAAGGTCTGAAGGCTGTTTTCCATTTCCTGTCTCAACTAGCAAATCCCACTTAATCCTTTAAACCAAGACCTGAAAGAGGTAAGCCATTTGCAAATAATTCAAATGCATCCCAGAAAAAAGCTCAATAACTCAATAATATTTATAGAAAAACCAAATATTCAATACCCAATGCAAAATGTTCAAAATGTAATGTTCAAAATGTCTAGCATCCAAGAAAAAATTTCAGGTGTGCAAGGAAAGAAAATATATCCCATAATGAGGAGAAAACTCAGTTAATCAGGACATATGTAGAACTGAAATATATGTTAGAATTAGCAAACATGTATATTAGTAAGATTTTTAAAATCTTTTTGTTACTTCTTAAATTCTTTTTTCCCAGTTTTACTGAGAAATAATTTTAATACATCACCGTATACATTTAAAAAATATAGCATGATGGTTTAATTTATATATATTATAAAATATATACTATAGTAAGTTCAGTTAATACATATCCTCTTATACAGATACAACAAAAAGAAAAGAAAGAAGAAAAGAAAGAAGGGAAAAATTTATCTTGTAATGATATGATTTTTTAAATTTATTATGTTAAACAAACTAAAAGAAAAACTGAAGATGTAAAGTAAAATACTAAGGATAAAATTACTGCACTTGAAAATCCATGTGCAAAAAGAAGAAAAAAAATCTACATACAGGCCTTATATCTGCACACACATGCACACACACACACACACACACGAAATGAAAATGGATCATAGACCTGAATTTAAAAAATGCAAAAACTATAAAACTCCTAGAAGAAGATACCATAGGGAAGAAACCTAGATGACTTTGGGTTTGGTTATGTCTTTTTGGATGAAACAACAGAGACATAATCCATGAAAGAAAAAAATTAGTAAGTTGAATTTAATTAAAATGAGAAGCTTTGCTGGCTCAGTCGGTAGAGAATGTATGTAATTCTTGACGTTAGGGTCATGAATTTGAGCCTCATGTTGGGAGAAAAGTGTACTTAAAAAAATGAAAACCTTTGGTTCTGTGAAAGACATTGTCAAGAGAATGAGAAGATAAGCCACAGACTGGAAGAAAAAATTATCAATGACAAATCTAATAAAGGATTTTTAATCCAAAACATATGAAAAACCATTAAATTCAACAAGAAAATGAACAACCCAATTAAAAAATGGGCAAAAGACCCACACATTTCATCATGATGATATATAGATGGTATATGATATATAAATGATATATCACATAAATTATGACAATCATATTAATGATATAGCATATATATAAGCATATGAAAAGATGTTCAACATTAAATGTCATTAGATAATTTCAGATTAACAGGATCCCACTTTGCACCTATTATAATGGCTAAAAATCCAAAGCAATGACAACTCTAAATGCTGATGAGGACAAAGCAACAGGAACTCTCAACTGCTGTTGGGAATGCACAATAGTACAGCCACTTTAAAAGAAAGTTTGGAGGTTTCTTATAAAACTAAACATAATCTTACTTCACAATCCAGTAATTCCTTTCTTTGTTATTTATCCAAATGTGTTGAAAATATATGTCCACATAAACAGCTGCGCACAAATAATTATAGCATCCATATTCATAAAAGACCAAACTTAGAATCAACCAAAATTTCCTTCATTAGGTGAGAGGAGAAATAAACTGTGGCACATCTAAACAATGGAAAAACATTCAGCACTAAAGATAAATAAGCTATCAAGCCATGAAAAGAAATGGAGGAATCTTAAATGCACATTGCTAAGTGAAAGAAACCAATCTGAAAGGCTACATACTGCTGATGCCAACTACATATATTCTGTGAAAGGCAAAACTATGGAAAAAATGAAAAGATCAGTGATTGTCAGGGGTGAAGGGGAAAAGAGGGATGAATGGTTGAAGCAGAGGGTTCTAAAGGCAATGAAACTATCCTGTATATTACTACAATGGTAGATACATGTCATTCTATCCAAAACCATAGAATGTATAACACCAACAGTAAACTGTAAAGTAAACTATGGACTTTGTTGATAATGATACGTCAATATTGGTTCATTAATTGTAACTGATGCACCACACTGATGTGAGATGTTGATGGTGAAGGAGGCTGTGTGTGGGAGAGAAGGTTATGTAAGTCTTCTGTGCACTTTCAATTTTTCTGTGAATGTAAAAATTTCTAAAATTAAAATTCATAATTAAAAATAAAATTGAACCTCTGGAGATGGAAATTTCAATATCTGAGGTAAAAAAATACTGTGGATAGGATTAAAGGAGGATTATATATAGCAAATTGAAAAATTGGTGAATTTGAACACATAGCAATAGAAATTCTCCAAAGTGAAAAACACATACAGAAAAAAATAAAATAAAATAAACACAGCCTTAGTGACCTGTGGGGCAAATTGGTCTGCAGAGGTGGGAGAAGAATATTATTTGAATAAACAATGACCAACATAAATTCCAGATTTGATAAGTACTACCAGCCCACAGATCTCAGAAGTTCCACAATAAGAATTATGAAGAAAATTTGATGAAGGCAGATCACAATATGGTTGCTCAAAGCCAGTGATTTTTTTAAAAAAGCACTAAAAGGAGAAATGGTTAGAAGGTATTATATACAGAGAAACAAAGGTAAGAATGACATCAGATTTCTTATGTGAAACATTCAGGAAAACAGTGAAATCAGCATCATTCAAGTATTGGGAAAAAAAACAGTCAACCTAGATTTTTATAAACAGAGAAAATATCTTTAAAACTGAAGGTAAAAGAAAAACTTTCAGGCACACAAAACAAAGGATTCATCAGAAGCAAATTTCCGCTGCAAGATGTGTTAAAAGGAAAATTAAAAGAAGGAAAACAAAATAAACAAATGGAAAGACAGAGAACACACCACAACTTGGAAGATTTAAATCCAACCATATCGATATTCATGTTAAACATAAACCGTATCGTTACAAAGACAGAGATATTGGATTGTGTAAAAAGGTAAGATTATATGCTGCCTATAATAAATATACTTTAAATATACAGGCAATAATAGGTTATAAATAACCTGAAAGAGTAATTCAGAGCAAATGATATTTTTAAGTCTTGAGATGGTCACTTCATGATGATCAAGTGCTCGATCCTCAAGATAATAAAACAATCCTAAATGTTTATGCACCTAATAATAATTTCAAAATACAAGAAGCAAAAACTAGTAGAATAGCAAGGAAAAACAGATAAACCCACAAATAAAGTAGGTTTCAATGTCCATGCTCAAAAACTTATAGAATAAGTATTTAAAGAATTAGGATATTGAAGACTTAAAAACCAACTATCAACTAACTTGACCTAAATGACAATTTTATGAAAATTTCCCAATAGCAGCATCCATTCTTTTTAAGTTTGCATAAATGTTTTACATACATCAGTAACATTCTGAGCCAAGAAATAAGTTTTAATAGTTTTAAAAAGATTTAAGTAATACAAAATATTTTCTCTAGTCATAATGCAGTTGTTAAAAAATAACAAAAATATCATAAATTTTCACATTTTTGGAAACTACCACACTTCTAAATACCCCATAGATCACGTACAATATAAAAAGGGAAATTAGAAGATATTTTTAACTAAATGAAATTGAAATTACAACCTATTTAAAGTTCTCAAATCAATGATGTCAGGTCCTATAAAAAACACACACAAAACCCAGAAAACCTAGCAAATGAGAGCTAATTGAACACAACATAAACAAAAGCATGGAAATGGTATAGACCAGAGTGGAAATTAATGAAACAGAAAACAGGAAAAAAAATAGAGAAAAATCAATAAAACCAAAAGCTCATCATTGGGTTAGTAAAATTGATTAATCTTTAGTGAGACTGATCAGGAAAAAAAGAGAGAAGATAAACATTTCCAATATCAGGTTTCAGAAGTCTGGCATTAATAAAGATCTACATATATTAAATGAACAATAATGAAGTAAAAAACTTTATACCAATAAATTTAAAAATTAAATTTATAATTAAAACCCTTCCCAAAAAAGAAAGCCTCTGGCTCCATATGGCTTCACTGATGAATTCTAACAAATATTTGGGGAAGAAATAATACCATTATTTTCCATGAACTCTTTCAGAAAATTAAAATGAGGCTACTTTACAACTCATTCTATGGAGTCAGCATTATCCTGATACCAAAACCAGATAAACACATTAGAGAAAAGTAAACTATAGATGATATCTGTCATGTGTGTAAACACAAAATTTCTGAACAAAATTTAGCAAACCAAATTCAATATTATATAAAAATGATAACACACCATTACTAAGTGGGGTTTGTCTCAGGAATGGAAATATTTAAAGATCAATCAACATAATTCACTATATTAACAAACTAAAAAATAAGAGTCATGTGATCATCTCCATAGATATAGAATATGTCATTGACACAATCCAACATTCATTCCTGATTTTTAAAGAAAACTCTCTGGGGGCATCTGGGTGGCTCAGTCAGTTAAGCCTCCGACTTCAGCTCAGGTCATGATCTCATGGTTTGTGGGTTCGAGCCCCACATGGGGCTCTGCACGGACAGCTCAGAGCCTGGAACTGCTTCAGATTCTGTGTCTCCCTCTCTCTGCCCCTCCCCTGCATGTGCTCTGTCTCTCTCTCTCTCAAAAATAAATAAACATTAAAAAATTAAATAAATCTCTCTGCAAACAAATAAAATAACTCATTCAATTTAATAAGGGTAATCTATACTTAAAACTCACATCATGCTTAATGTTGACAGATTGAATGAGTCTTCTGAAATACAAGAATAGGGCAAGAATATCCACTGTTAACACAATTATTCAGCAATTTATTGGAGATAAAAGCAAATGCAATAAAGCAAGTGAAATAAAACCTTCATTATCAGAAGAGATAAAGTATAACTATACCTTTGTTTACAGATGACATAATCCTCTTCATAGAAAATCTTGAATACATAGTACTAGAATTAACAAGTGTGTCTAGCAATGTTGCAGGATTCAGGATTAACATACATTCAACATACTAAAATTAACAGAATAAAGCATATCAATGGAATAAAGCCAACCCATGGAATCATTTAAAAGATGCAGACAAAGCATTTGGCAAAATCCAACACACTTTCATAATGTAATAGGGATAGAAGGCAACTTCCTTAATCTGATAAAGAACATCTATAAAACCCCACAATTTTGCTATATACTAAATGGTAAAATAAAACCTTCCCTCTAAGATCAAGAATAAGTCAAAGATATCCTCTCTCACCACTTCTATAGAACATTCTGTACTGGATGTTTTCGCCAAGGCGATTAGGCTATAAAAATAAATAAAAAGCATCTAGATAGGAAAGGAAGAAGTAAAACTGTCCCTATTTGCAGATGACATACTTCTATCTATATAACATCCTAGGGAAAATGCACATGCACGCACGCACATGCATACACACACACATACACACAACTAAACTATTAGAACCAATAAATTCAGCAAGGTTGGAGGATATAAAATCAATGCACAAAAATCAACTTTTTCACTATACACTGCCAACAAACAATCTGAAAATGAAATAAGTTCCATATATGATAGCATCAAAAAATATTTAGGAATACATTTAACAAGAGGTATTAAAGACTTGTACAACTGAAAACTACCAGATATCTGTGAAAGTAATTAAAGAGGATCTAAGTAAATGGAAAGAAATCTCATGTTCATGGATGGGAAGACTTACTATTGGTAAATGGGACAAACCCTTCAAATTGTCCTATAAATTTCATCTAGTTTCTACCAGAATCCCATGGTAGCCAAAAGAGTCTTTTTTTTAAATTTTTTAATGTTTATTTATTTTTGAGAGAGACAGACACAGAATGCAAGTGGGTGAGGGGCAGAGAGACAGAGAGGGAGACAGAATCCGAAGCAAGCTCCAGGCTCCAAGCTGTCAGCACAGAGTCCGACGCGGGGCTCCAACCCACGAACCAAGATCACGACCTGAGCTGAAGTCGGATGCTTAACCGACTGAGCCACTTGGGCGCCCCCAAAAGAGTCTTAAAAAAGAATACAAATCAGTAGACTTGTACCTCTAGGATTCAGAACTTACTACAAAGCTGCACTAATCAAGACAGTGTGGTAATGGCTTAATGATGAATATGTACATAAATAGAATCATATGGAAACTCTAATAATATGTTTATTGTCAACTGATTTTTTATACGGATGCCAAGACCATTTCAATGGGGTAAGAAAATTCTTTTCAATAAATACAGCTGGATATCCATGTGCAAAGGAATGAAATTGAAACTTAATCTCACACAATATGCAATAATTAACTCAAAATGGCCTTTAGGTCTTTAGATCTAAATGTAAGATCTGAAAGCATGCAACTCTTTGAAGAAAATATAGCTATCAATCTTTGTGACCTTAGATTAAGCAATGGTTTCTTAGATATGACACTTAAAGCAAACACAGCCAAAGGAAAAATAGATAAATTGGACTTCAAAATTAAAAATGTATGTGCGGCAAAAGATACTATCAAGAAAATGAAAAGATGATGCAGGGATTGGAGGGAATACTTTCAAAACATCTGATAAAGGTTTATTATCTAAATATGTAAAGAACTCACAAGTCAACAATAAAAAGACAAACTATACAATTAATAAATGAGTGAAGGATTTGAATAGACATTTCTCCAAAGAAAAAAGACAAATGGCTAATAAGTCCATGAAAATTTTCCCCAAATTTTTAGTCATTAGGGAAATGTAAATAAAAATCACAATGATATACTACTTCACACTGACAGGATGGTTACAACAACAAAACCGATGAAAGCAAGTATTGGTGAGGTTGTGGAGAAAATGGAACCCTCATATATTACTGGTCAGAATGTAAAATGGTGCGACCAGTTCAGCAGTTACTCAAAAAGTTAAACATAGTTATCATATGACCTAGCAACTCCCCTCTTGGTATATAGCCGAAAGGCTTGAAAATATGTTCACGTGAAAATGTGTACATGAATGTTCACAACAGCATTTTTTGTAATAGCTCAAATGTGGAAACAACCAAAATATTCACTAATAGATGAAGTGATAAACAAAATTTGTATGTCCAAATAACAGAGCGTCAGTCAGCCATAAAAAAGAATAAAGTATTAATACATGGCACCACATGGATGTACCTTGAAAAGCATCATGCTAAGTGAGAGAAGCCACATGTAAAGGCCATACATCAGAATACTCTATATGAAATGTCCAGAAAAGGCAAATGATAGAGACAAGAGAGTAGATTAGTGGGCAAGGGAAGGTAATTGACGGTGGATGCAGGGTTTATCACTTGTATTTCTACATAGTAAGAACAAATGACTGAAAACTGAAAATTTTAAATGCCATTTACAGTATTATTAAATGTGAAATAATTAGGATAAATCTCACAAAAGATCTGTGCATTGAAAAGTAAAATGATGCTTAGAATTTCAAATAGATCTAGACAAATGGAGAGAGATACCTTGTTAATGGGCTGGAAGACTCAATATTGTCAATTCTCTCCAAATTGATCTATAGATTCAATGCAATCCAAATCAAAACTGCAGATTTTTTATATAAAAATTTGAAAGTGATTCTAAAATTCATACGGAAATGCATAGGACTTACAATAGATAATACAATGAGGGAAATAAGAACAATCTGGCAAGAACATTACCCGTTTTCAAAATTTAGTATAATTGTATTGTAATCAAGATAGTGTGGTATTATAAATAATTATAGAAACTAAACACATAACTAATGACAAAATTTTTCAGGAGGTGCCAAAAGTATAGTAGGTAGAAAATATTACAGATAACAAGGGGCTAGTCTTTCAGTCCATTTAAGAATTTAGCATATAGAACTTTAAAATCAGTGTGGGCAGTGTAGCTTTTCTTTTTACTAAAATTGTCAATGTAGAAATAGATAAATTGATAATAATAGAATCATGCATCAGCTCAGTTTTGGATTGAATACGAATATTTTCAAAAGAAATTCCAAAACTATTGTTATTAAATTTTATGAATGTTGGTTAGATTGACCAATTTTACTTTAGAAAATGCTGTGCTTCTTTCTGGTAAGTCAATCATGAATGTTGTTCTTCTCTTGTCCTTCTTTGCTTCTTTCTTCAATTCTCCTCCTCCTTTCTCTTTCTTCTTTAATTCTAACTTTATATTTTTCATGTGTCTTTTTTACTTACTGACTGGTTTATTTCACAATAACGTAAATAAAATGCCATTCGTTTTATTATACACAGACTTTAAGAGAAGGTGAATCATTTAAAAATAGTGAGTTGGTCAAATTTAATACATTCTTGCAAGGTCAGTGTCTTCTTATCAAATCAGTCTTCCTGCACAAAATGTAGATGAATCACTATCTAATAAATACTTAAGGGATTGCTGCAGTACACTGTCTTCATTAAATTGCTATTTGTGACTGACAGTTGAGGTCTGTGATTATAAGAATGTCTATTAATTCAGAAACATTAAAAGCTCTAATGTCAGCAAAAAAGCTTTCTCATTTTTAAAATGTTTAACTGCTTAAGCATTTTTGCTGAGTATACTACATACTGAAATAAGCATTCAAATGATATGATTTTTTAAATAGTTGCCATAAATGTAATTGCAAACATTCTTTTAATATATGCAAGGCATTTTACTAGAAACTACCAGCAAACACTTGATCACAAAGATAAGACCTTCTAGAAACATGACCCAAGTGTTTTCATATGCTAACTCATTAAACTTCTTTACAACCATTAGCAACCATTATCTCTATTACATATGGGGAAAGCTATGGAATAGAAAGATTAAGTAGCTTTTTCAAGTTTATACAACAGATGTACTAAGATTATATATAGAAATGGAAACAGCCTTATTCTCAAGAACATTACCTCCCTAGTAACTCTACTCTTCAAATGTGACTGGAAATGACTGGCATAAGTAATGCCATAGCCTGTTTTGTTCAGCAATCAAGTTAATGATAGATAAGGGAGGGTGCAGACAGCAGCAGCATCTCTGGCTGATTTTTTTTTTCCTTTGAACTTTTTCTTTTTGTTTTTTACTTGAAACAATTATTGAGTCAAAAGAGTTACAAAAATAGTACAAAAAGTCCCATGTACTCTTCACCCAGCTTCCCCAATGGTGACACCTTACACGGATGTAGTACCACATCAATAGGAAGAAACTGACATTGGTACATTTCTACCAACTAGGCTATAGACCTAGTTTTCAACAGTTTAAAATCTGTATTGGGGTCTGTGTGTGTGTGTGTGTGTGTGTGTGTTTATATATAGTTCAATGCAATTTTATTCTGTGTATAGGTTGATTTATCTCATGTATAAATTCATGTCCCATGTATAGACTCATGATTCTTATCAATGATCTGATAGCCTTTGAACCAATCCTTTTTTCTCTTTATTCATATCATACAGGCCACCCTAATGGTTCCATCACTTTCTATATACATGAGAAAATTATCTGCAGATGTCATTGCCCAGCTCTGCTCTTTGGACTCATCAGTACTGGTTTACTAATTTGGAACACAAAGAAGGAGTGGGGTTTCCAATTGCTTTTCATTGGGGAACTGCTCCTCTCATGCTCAAATCAAGGATAGAAATTCCTACCTAGTGGAAAGGAGAGCTTTGTCCACCTAAATCACGTAGCATATGACCACCAAATCTCCAGGATACATCAGGGGAATTTGTTACAACTCCACTCAGTCTGAGCACAGTCAGAAATGCCCTACATACTCAACCACATGGAGCATTTCTGTTTAGATGTCCTAAGTCACTTCCAGCTCATCATTTACAAAACAATACTTCTCAGTTTTGTTCTTATGCTTCCTTTTTTGTTTTTCAAAATTTTCCTTTCAGTGAAATACACCATCTTTGAATTAACCAGAAGACTTGACAAATCCTAGACTCCTTTTTCATCAGCCTCTGCCTCTTCCAAATTTAATTCATTGCCAAATTATGGTAATTCTGTGTCCTTGTTAACTCCAAAGTCTGCTCTCTTGGCTACATTCTCTTAGCTACTGCTATATTTCAAGCCCTTAAGATTCTTTGCCTTAGTAGTATCATTTGCCTTTTAATTGATCTTTCTGTTTCCACAAAGACTTAATATATCCCATATATTCCAGTCTGCTACCACACTGAATTTAAATAATTTATAACATATGAATACACTCTCTTATTAGGTACTAGTCATTAAGTTCACCATAGCTATGGGATACAGCTCAAATTCCTGAGAATTATAGTTATGCCTCTTATAATTTTACCATTCCTATCTCTTCAGTCCCTTGCCAGAGCTGAGGCTTCTGTGAAGGTCAAACTACCAGATGTTCGTTGAATCCCGAATATTCTCTTATACCTCAGTGCCTTTGCAAAAATACACATTCAGTTCTTCCCTCTGCTTAAAAATCATTTCCTGCCGTCTTAAATCGCAGACTTACATTCATCTTTCATAACTTAGAAAACTCTTGTCTAAGAAGCATTTCATTGTTCCCACTCCACCCAGCTATTCACAATGTTTTCAATAGACATTAGAATTCCATACTACATTATACATTCCATCTTACCCATTGAGTGGAAGACATTAAGTATGAGGACTGCTGTTTATTTCTATATTTCCAGTACTCTAGATGTATTGTAATTTTCATGAATATTTGTTGAATAAATAAAGATGTTATAAACAGCAATTATAGAGTGTAGCTAAAATTAAAAAATGCTTCAAGTTACCTGAGATGTAAATGCTTCAAGTTACCTGAGAAGTTATTTTCCTTATGTCTTTCATTTTACAGATGATAAAATTGAGTCCCAGAAAGATATCCATGAGGATGAGTTATGGTTGAATTGTGTCACCCAAAAAGGTATGTTGACATCTTAATCACCAGTACCTCAGGATATGACTTTATTTGGAAATAAGATCATTGCAGATATAATTAGTTTATTTAAGATGATGATACACTGGAATAGGATGGCCTTTTAATCCAATATGCCTAGTATTATAAGAAATGAGAGGACACTGCCACATGATGGGAGGATGCTATGTGGTAAAAGAGACAGCAATTGAAGTGCTATATCTACAAATTAAGGAATGTCAAAGATTGCTGGAAAACCACCAAAATCTAGAACAAAGGAAGGAAGGATTCTCCCCATAGGTTTCGAAGCAAGCATGGCCAACAATTTTTTTCAACACTAAAACTAATAATTTATTTCTGCTTATCAAAAGATACATTATAAACACTCATAAAAATAGCAAAGTTGACAAGGTATCACAATAAAGTAAGTAACAAAAGTTTAATGTTCTGAATACATAAAGAACTCCTCTAATTCTGTAGGTGAGAAGTCACAAACCAAGATAAATGATAGAAAATACATGCAGAGTACTTTCACACACACAAAAAAATGAAACATAGTTGGGGCGCCTGGGTGGCGCAGTCGGTTAAGCGTCCGACTTCAGCCAGGTCACGATCTCGCGGTCCGTGAGTTCGAGCCCCGCGTCGGGCTCTGGGCTGATGGCTCGGAGCATGGAGCCTGTTTCCGATTCTGTGTCTCCCTCTCTCTCTGCCCCTCCCCCGATCATGCTCTGTCTCTCTCTGTCGCAAAAATAAATAAACATTGAAAAAAAAAATTAAAAAAAAAAAATGAAACATAGTTATCTACGTTTACATTTAAAAAATGTGCAGTTTCATTTGTAATCTGACATTTTATGTTGGCTAACTGAGGAAATAAAAACATTGCTATTGAAATCAAATTAATACACATATATTCAACATAATTTGAAATTAATACCATTGATACTAATAGGCCCATGACATAAAATTATATCCCCTCTAAAATCAAAGAATGTTTTGCTGTATTCATTATAGTAGTCCACAAGAAGAATGACATAGCAATGGTATCAGTTACCTCATATCTATTGGATAAATAAAAGCATGTCAAAAAGCAGGAGGAGGGGCGCCTGGGTGGCGCAGTCGGTTGGGCGTCCGACTTCAGCCAGGTCACGATCTCGCGGTCCGTGAGTTCGAGCCCCGCGTCAGGCTCTGGGCTGATGGCTCAGAGCCTGGAGCCTGTTTCCGATTCTGTGTCTCCCTCTCTCTCTGCCCCTCCCCCGTTCATGCTCTGTCTCTCTCTGTCCCAAAAATAAATAAAAAACATTGAAAAAAAAAAAAAAAAAAAAAAAAAAAAAAAAAAGCAGGAGGAGAAGCTCATGCAAGTTTGCAGGCCTACCAATAACGTGACATCATACTTCTAAGCCTCCAAAATTTTGTCTAGGATCCATGTTCCTGACAACATGTTTCTAATATTTTTGGCTCAGTCACAATAGCAAAATGTGTATGCTTTTCTAAAGATAAATAAATTTAGTTTTGTAAATAGACTTTGCTGATAAAACATATATTATCTTTAGTTTTTACAGACATCACTTTTATTTTGATATTACCGTGGCCCTTTTAATAAAGTTATCTTGTCACTGTCATGTTGCTTTCTTGGGGAAGACACACATTTGGATCTGGCTATTAAAGGAAAACCTGGAATAAATTATACATCCAGCTTCACGTTTGTGATGAATCCTGTGATGGTTATTTTTATGTCAACATTGCTAGTCTATGGTGCCCAGTTGTTTGGTGAAATACCAGTCTAGATGTTGCTATGAAACATTTTTAAAAATTTAGTTAATATTGGGGTTAAGTCAGTTAAGCATCTGTCCCACTTAGGCTCAGGTCATGATCTCACTGTTTGTAGGTTAGAGTCCCGCATTGGGGTCTGTGCTGACAGCTCAAAGCCTGGAGCCTGCTTTGTATTCTGTGTCTTCTTCTCTCTCTGCTCCTCCCCCCGCTCATACTCTGTCTTTCTGTTTCTCAAAAATAAATAAATGTTAAAAAAATTTTTTAAAAAATTTGGTTAATGGTTACAATCAATAGACTTTGAGTAAAGTAGATGACTATGAGTTGGTGGGCCTCAACCAAATTAAAGGTCTAAGAATAAAGACTGAGATTTCCTAGAACACACAATTCTGTCTCAAGACTATAATACAAATTTTGCTTGAATTTCCAGCCTGCTGGATTTACCCTCCCTACAGGTCTCTAATTTTACAGTCTCCACAGTCCCATAGCCATAAGCCAATTCCTTAAAATTCTGACCCCTTTCCCAGGTAGACTCTTTCAACAGATGATACAGATGATACAGATTTAGATACCGTGTTTCCTCTTGAGAACCATGAATAATACAAACTCCAGCTAATGAGGTGATACCATTTAAATGCAGAGTACAAAAGAGGAGATAGTTGGAACCTGGGAAGAGTAATGCCTGAATAGCCATGAGACAAAGCTATATGGGACCAAAAAGCAAGATATCCTCAAAGAGATGAATATCTAAACTGAATAGCATATTCTGTGACTTTCCTGGTACCCCAATACAAATTACAACCTGAAGACTATATGGAATGTGTGGAGATGAGAGAGTTTGAAAATGTGATTAGGTGAGATGAAGGCATGGTTCGCAAATATAGCATAGTATGCGATAGGAACAAATTAATTACTAACTGCCTAAGAACCCTAAGGACCATGAAGTCAATGCACAGAATATTGTTCTGTTCTTCATTTCCATGTTGTGGAGTGGGTTGAGGTAGTTCCCCTACAGAGAAACAGGCCCCACACTTAATTTAATTGAATATTATTCTGCCATTCACATACCCTTATTTCTTTCATCTCTTACTCCATTGAACAGTAAACCTTAGTCCTGAGCACACATAAACACACACATAGTTCTAGGTACCATGAAGGCTGCAAGATGGTATAGGATTCCCTATACTAAAGAATCCTAGAATATACTTGGAAAGGTAAGACCTTTATAAATCTCTAATGAATTTCAGATGTGAAATGCTGCACTCCCTTAGCAAGACTTTTCTCCATTTC
This sequence comes from Prionailurus bengalensis, assembly GCF_016509475.1. Lineage (NCBI taxonomy): Eukaryota > Metazoa > Chordata > Mammalia > Carnivora > Felidae > Prionailurus > Prionailurus bengalensis. Next base: position 108,448,111 of record NC_057349.1, read on the forward strand.
CTCAGTCATTACCCACTATGTTCCTGAAGCCCTCAATCCATGCCTTTCCACCACAGAACGTATGTTGTTTATATATATTATTTTTTAGCTTGTTTCCCTATTGACTTGAACTCCCACTTGACTCTGAACTCTTTAGAGACAGCAATTCTGTACATAGCTCTTACTCAACTTTGTGATGTCTCTCGTCCTAGCTTCCAAGACAATGTCTAGCATGCTCTTGGGAATTAAAATGTTAGTGAGCAAAAATGTGAATCAAAGAGTAAATGAATTTCAGAACAAAACCTGTATAATAGTCAAAGAAAAAGGTAAAAGAGCATTGATCAATTTGAAATATGGGAGATGATCATAAGCTACGAAGGATGGCCATGTAGCAGGTAGCCAAATTCCATTAGGTCATTTTATAGAATGGCTTACAACACTGTCTCACTTTGGAGTCTGCAGTGACTGAATAATTTGAGTACTTCACAAAAACATTTTCCTGACTCTGTCCTCTCCCATCTCTCTGAATATGAATACCATGGAAACTAGATAAGGAGACATTCCTAAGGTCATAAACTTTATTCTTAAGGGTCCTATCCTCTTAAATACTATCAAAGACTCATGGAACCAGATATATTTACTTTTTCAATTTTTCACTTGCAGTGTCTGTTCATCCTTACTGAATCATATACTAAGCCTTTACTATGCTTGCTTAGGTATGCATTTGATTTTGTCTCTTTAAACTTATTTATGTGAGAAAAAATAGAAATTGTGCTATTGAATAAATATGGGCTGGGAACTCTTGTTATTCTAAACCCAATAGAATTTCTGCAAATTTATGTCTTACTTAAAGAGCTAGAATACAAGAGATAATTATGAAAGCCCCATAATGTATTTAAAGTCTCCACATGCAGAATTCTTACCCAAGAAATTAGTAAAGTAGAATAACTAATACATTTACCTTCAACTTCATCCTCCACTGTGACAGAAAATCCATTTTAGTGTGATTATACCAAAAAAAGCTATACAATATAACAAAGTAAGTTATTCAGTCCCCAAGGAAAGAAAAATCTAATGGGACTATATATAGATAATTTTCAAGTGATAAAAGTTTATTTATTTAATGAAATGCCAGTTTCTCATTCCCTAAGACACAAATATAATACCACTAACTGAAAACTGGGTCCAAAAATGCTAACCATTGTTGATTCTTAGAAAATACAGATACATAGATACCTAGGTAGGTAGTTAGACTATACAAAATATAGCTTTGACATGCAATCTGTATTGGATTATTCTATCCATTTGATTTTTGTTACTTTTCCTTTTTTGTATCAGCTTGAGAAACCACATGGGGAAAAACAAACAGAAGAAAACAAAACAAAACAAAAACCCCTGAACTGAGAGATATCCTGGGGCAATGGGGAAGAAAGTGATTTGGGGTTAAACAGGCACCCAAGTGACTCTCCAGTCTATTTCTGTTCTTTTACAACTGTGTAACCGTGGGCAAACCACTTTCTCAGTTTAATTCTGAGAAAAATAAAGGAAATAGAAATACATAAATATTTATTACAAAGAATTGCATAAAGAAGACTCACAGTCAATATCAAGTCTTCTCTCCTTTTTTTCTAATTTTGGGATTTTTCTTTTTTTAAACAGTAATAGGAGTGGGTTGAAGTTCTCTTTATCCTGCCCCACCCAACAAAATAATGTAAAACATGATAAGAGGATTGGAGCAATAATAAAAGAGTTGTAATATAGTCTACTTTTGATATTTAATTGTTAAAAACTTTCAAGCTTCACCTTCCTTCTTCTGTCCACATCTGGACAAATTAATGAGAAAGCTAAGTTGTTCCCTCCTTTGTCACCATGAAGAGGTTCATAAGCCCTGTGTATGCCTGTCATAAACCCTTACCCCAGGGATGCCTGGGTGGCTTGGTCAGTTAAGTGGCTGACTTCTACTCAAGTCATGATCTCATAGTACATGGGTTCGAGCCCTGTGTCGGGCTCTGTGCTGGCAGCTCAGAGACTGGAGCCTGCTTCAGATTCTGTGTTTCCCTCTCTTTCTCTCCTTCTCCCCCACTTGTCCTATCTCTCTCTCAAAAATCAATCAATCAATCAATCAATAAATAAATATTAAAAAAGAAAAAGAAAACCTTACCCCAGCCTCACTCCCTAACCACAGTAAAATCCTAAGCCAATTGCTGCTTCTTATTCTCTTAAGACACTTTTATACCAGCCTTGGAGCATATATGCTCTACCTTCAAAGCCTCATATGAATAACAAACTTTTGTATACCCTCTTGATGTATAAGTGACTTCATCAGTCTCCATATCCAAACTGAATTTTGGATTGAGGGACCCATCCCATCTCTGTGAAAGGCCACAAGAATGGACGCCATGGGGAGAGTGTCTATGTGATGACCACCACCAATGGGGTCTTTCTTCTCTTTCTTTGGTTTGCTATATGGCTCTGCTGCCTGCTGTCTAGCATGTATGTTGAAATGGTGCCTACTGACTAGCTTATGCTTTTTGAGGTGCTACTTTGTGTTGCATTTGCTGAGTCTTAAGAAGTTTCTGTTAGAGATTTAACCAACCGAAGACAAAATTTTCAAACATTTAGGGACAAGGATATGACATTGCCAGCCCTCTTTAAAATGGCATTGTGTTGCATATCTCAGTTCAGACTCATCTATAAATTTTAGACTAAATTGTGAATATCCAATTCAGCATAATCTGTGATTGACACTAGGCTCAGGGAACAACTTTTACCCTGTAACTGCTGGTTGTGTGTATCACCCAGGCATTGGCCTTAATCTATAGAGTTTTCAGGGGAAAGACTAGTACCCTGTGCAATATGTGGATCTACTGGGTGGTCACTTGTGTAGAGGAAGGGAAGTCATCCTGTAGCATGCTGAGGTCACATTTTAAAAGTAAATGGCTCACTAGTACAATAGGGAAAAGATAGGATAAAATAGGCAGAGAGATTTTAGGTTAGGACCTGAGGTACCTGGGTGGGGAAAAAACACATATTTTGGAACAATGCTAGGAGCATCTGACCACAGCAAACGCTCTGGAACATAAGGTTCCTCTTTAGAATATAACAGACACCACCTACTCCCCCTCAGGTTTCCCTCAGGAATTTGACAATCAAAATACCTAACTAAAAAAAGTAAGCCATAAAAACTTAAGTTACATGAGGGACAGTATGACCATAGTCTGACTCCTCACACAATGGAGTGGAACCAGTCAGGAATGGGCAACCCAGCACCTAGAGTTATCCAGCCAATAAGGATAAAACCTGAGATGGAACAGGGGGAAGGGAAGTGGGGGCTGACCAAAGCTTATAAAACAAAGACCCTTGCCTATAGTCTCAGGTATTCATTTTCAAATGTCCCCTCTCTATAAAGAAAACTTTCATACTATTCTTACTTTCTTATACTCTAATAAACTTTTGCCTACTGTTCATTTTATCCTGTGTCCACCTCTTCATTCTTCGAAGTGGCGAGACAATGAATCCCGAGTATAGAGGTAAAAAAGTCCTGCAATACTAGTGCCCTAATATTGGCCTTTGCTGATGCTGCTACCCATACCTTTGTTGCAAAAAAGATCCAGACCCTCAGAGTTACAGGAAAAAACCCATGCCCTATCTCCAATCCATGGGATAGGAAAGGGTTTATTTAAAACTTGACATTTAAGCTCAAGTTCCTTAAATCAAATAAAGCAATCGTTGCCATGGGAAAAGATTTCTTCCTCCATAGATACCAATTTATAACTTTCTGAAGGAAGAAACTTATAAATATGAGAAATGCAGTGATGACCCCATACCTAAAATATATTAAGTAATGAAAGGAAGAAGAAGAAAAAAAGAAAGAAAGAACGAAAGAAAGAAAGAAAGAAAGAAAGAAAGAAAGAAGAAAGGAGAAAGAAAGAAGAAGGAAGGAAGAAAGGAAGGAAGAGGAAGGAAGGAAGGAAGGAAGGGAGGAAGGAGGAAGGAAAGGAAAGGAAAGGAAGAGGAAAAGAAAGGAAAGGAAAGACGGAAAGAAAGAAAGAAAGAAGAAAAGAAAAAAGAAAAGAAAAGAAAAGGATTGAAAGAAAAGAAAAGAAACAAAGAGAAGGAAATTAGACAGGGAAAGGAACAAACAAAAAACTAAAAATTATGTTCACAATTTGACCCGGTTGGATACTGTATATTTATTAAAATACTTTGTATAACAGAAGATAAAGGATGCTGATTAGATTTTGCACTTCTACAACACAGGTTCTGAATCAACTTTAACACCTACTGAGATGTACCAATTTGGAAACTTCCCATGGCTTTAATCAATACTAGGACTCAAATTAGAGTTATGCATAGGAATCCACTAAATATAAAAAACTACCTTTTATACCCTTAAATGAGTTACCAAATATAAAATAGAAAAAAAATATTTATACTTTACCTTATCCTTATTCACTAGTTCAAACTAGTGTTTTGCCTAACTTTCCCATGGTTATATTCTAAAATATCCACAGCAGGGCAGGCATGGATGCAGTAACTCAACAGTAATACAGAAAAATTAAGTCACTGACATTTATAACTGCCTTGACAAAATAGACCCAATGCCCCTGTCCTTCCCCACCAGTTAAAATAGTTAACCTTTTTGAGAAGGGTGATTACCCGCATTGCTCCATTAAACAGCTCAATTTGGCCTATTTACTTAGAATGAATGGTATCTCAGAGTGGATTACTGCAACCTCAATGCAATAGGTCCCACTCATTAAAGCTCTCATACTGATTGTATTGAAATTACTGATTCCATACAATCAATAATTGGTAAATATTGTGCCATTACTGATTTGGATTATAAATTCTGTTAAATATCTATTTCAACTGCTTCTGAGCTGCTTTCACCTTCAAAGGGTGAAATATATTTTTTACAATATAGTTTTATTTGGCTACCAACATGGTACCATTTCCTCACACAGTGCATGGCCCCAATGTCTCAGCTGAATTTCTAAAAATTATTTGCTCAGCTGGGTACTCGTCTATCCCTGATACTATTAGGAAACAGCTATTGATCTCATCAGCACCATTAATATCAAACAATGCTAAAACAAGCTCAACATCTAATTTAGACTTGCTGGAGATAATCATTTACAAATTTTACTTGTCTATTTATATTGTTAAAAATTGGCCCACCTTGAATGTAAATACCTTCAACAAACAATTCTAGAATCTATCTAAATTTCTATAGGACATTGCCAATCCCTCTACCCACCCCCACTCAACCCCAATTTCTCAATCTCCACCTCCCTACACCTCCAATTCCTGCACTGTAAAGGTTAGCTACTCTCTTTCATGCCTCCTGGAGTCGCTGGACTATTCATGATTACCACAGGCTGTTCACAGTCTTATAATGAAAGAAACTTCCCTCCTCAGTCACATGCTATATATCATTAGAGTAGCAATTGCTGGTCGTATGCTGGACTTTCTTGAATACAGAGATCTTGAATCTGTGATTCTATGTACCACTGGCCATAGGTATAGCATCCTATAAGCACAGTGTGGCTTCCTTGCTATAAAATAAATTGTACTTCCAGGACACTTGTAGACCCTCTGGTGTACCCCTCTTGGAGAAGGGCTCCCCCCGCCTTTTGCTCTTTGCCAGATGCCATGGTGCCAGAGGAAGTCATCTTTCTCCTAGAGTCCTTGGCTACTTGGGCAGCCCCTTGGGCCAACTGAGTGAACTACTAAGGGAGTTCATATACTTTATGTATGGTGGGGTCCTGTCCCAAGTGATAGAGCTCTCTGGAGAGATTCTGGTTTTTATCATTTTACGAGAAAATCACTGATCAAGGACAATTCCCAAGGGTCAGCACATTTAGCCAAATTTAGTCAGTTATTTTAGCATTGGATGCACTAGCCAACAATCAGCCCTCTCTGCTGATTCTTACACATTCTTACCACCATTGCCAATAGTCTGGACACCTGGTTTGGTCCATGGCAATAACATTTCCTTATCCAAGGTCATTCTCTTTGGGATAAGGAATGCTGAAATCTCTTGCCTCATAAATAGCAAAAATATAGGGGCGCCTGGGTGGCGCAGTCGGTTAAGCGTCCGACTTCAGCCAGGTCACGATCTCACGGTCCGCGAGTTCGAGCCCCGTGTCAGGCTCTGGGCTGATGGCTCAGAGCCTGGAGCCTGTTTCCAATTCTGTGTCTCCCTCTCTCTCTGTCCCTCCCCTGTTCATGCTCTGTCTCTCTCTGTCCCAAAAATAAATAAACGTTGAAAAAAAAATTAAAAAAAATAGCAAAAATATAAATCAATGTCACAGAGTTCTCTGCATATACTAAAGCCACAAACACCACCACCATATACAAAAGCGACCACCACCACCTCAGCGAAACACGCTTTGTTTTTTTTGGGAAGATCCAAACATTCTTGCCAGTGGCCAAGGCACTCATTTCACTAGGTAAACTGTGCAGTGTTGGACTCTTGAAAAAGGAATTAATTAGCCTCAGGTTACAGGCCTCACAGAGTACCATATTGATATGCAAACAAACCCAAATTGAATTAAATGAAACATGGTGTATTTCAGTTATCAGTAAATCTCCAGGAGTGAATTGTAGTAAAAAAATCTGACTCCATTTTTGATGTTTGTTGGTAAGTTTTAAGCCCACCATTCACCTTCCTTTTGGCACCATATCTAGGCAAGCTGAAAAGAAAACCTGAATGAATATTCCCTCTTTTGGCATCAGTGGAAAGTTTAAATCATACAAACACAAGTTTGCACATAGGAAGACCTTCATCCCAGCCCACTTCCTTACCACCACAAAATCCCAAGCCAGTTGCTCTCCTTTGATCTTTTCTTCAGCATGGAAACCAGCCTTGCTCTCCCTCATTATATGACCTCATTATGTGACCAATAAATCTCTTCATGCCCCTTGGGTATGTGTGTGGTGTCATCAGTCTCAACATGCAAATGAAATTTTGGGCGGAGAGTCCATCTCAGTTCTTAGGGCTAATCTGGTGAAGATAAATACATAATTTCCATAAAGTATGCTTTGTTAGAAAGGGAGATTTGTTGCTTTACACACTGATTTACTTTCTTATTTCTTTTTTCCTTTTCATCCTTCAGGAAGAAGCTTTAGGCTGATTTTTTTCTTGATTGGGCTTGTCTTTTCTGCTGTCTTCTCCAACCCAGTTTAAATCCAGTCAATGGAAGGCATTGCACAGTGATTTTCCAAGTGGTATCAGCACCACCTGGGAACTTGTTAGAAATGCAATTTTTTTAACAGGCCTATTGGATCAAAGATTTAGAGATTGGAGTACTCAGCATTCTGTGTTTTAACAAATCTCTAAGTGATTCTGCTGCACCTAAAGTTCGAGAACGAATGGTCTATAAAATAGGGTCTGAGAAAGGAGTTAAGAGTGAGTGGCTCAGACTGGTTGTGCTCCAAGGTTCTCTTTGCTATTTTATTTCCACGAGGTAAAGTTTAGAGGGTTTATGTTGATACCTTAAGCTATTAAAAAATAATAATAAAAATAAGTTTTGACATAATCAACCCAAAATTTCTTTTGAATGTTGATACTGATGATCCAGGATAAGAGAATGCCTGAGAAAATTGAGCCAAAGCCTTCACTTATCATAAAAAGTTTATTGGCGGGGCGCCTGGGTGGCGCAGTCGGTTAAGCGTCCGACTTCAGCCAGGTCACGATCTCGCGGTCCGGGAGTTTGAGCCCCGCGTCAGGCTCTGGGCTGATAGCTCAGAGCCTGGAGCCTGTTTCTGATTCTGTGTCTCCCTCTCTCTCTGCCCCTCCCCCGTTCATGCTCTGTCTCTCTCTGTCCCAAAAATAAATAAAAACGCTGGGGAAAAAAAAAATTAAAAAAAGAAAAGTTTATTGGCCTGGACTCCCTATGTATGCATCTTGTGTCTATGTATGGGTACACACAAATGCAGACACATACAATAGACACCTTGGGAAATCAAATTGACAGGAAGTAGGCTGCTTGTTGATTTGTTGTTCTGCCAACTCACTTTCAATCAGGGAGGCAATTAAGAAGCAAGATGGAATAACGAATCTCTAATACCCTCTCCAGGCTCAACATTTGAGAGCCTATTACTAGTATTGAAGTTTTCATCTTTTTTTTTTTTTATTTTTTTTTTTCAACGTTTATTTATTTTGGGGACAGAGAGAGACAGAGCATGAACGGGGGAGAGGCAGAGAGAGAGGGAGACACAGAATCCAAAACAGGCTCCAGGCTCTGAGCCATCAGCCCTGAGCCTGACGCTGGGCTGGAACTCACGGACCGCGAGATCGTGACCTGGCTGAAGTCGGACGCTTAACCGACTGCGCCACCCAGGCGCCCCTGAAGTTTTCATCTTAAGATCTGAGTGAGTAGCTCTCATTTTTTTTTTTTTTTTTTTTTTTTTGCTTTTCCACCTTTCTGGGGATGAGATTTTCTGCAGCAAATATTTCTTTAAAGAAAACTTTGCCCTTATGTGTGTGTGTGTATATATATATATATATGTCTTTCCACTTGCAAAATCTTCACAGTAGGGTACAAATGGAATTTTTTTTCTACTACTTTCTGATTGTGTTTAGTAATTGAGTTTTTCTTATGGGAAAAACTATATTATAATGGGAAGATTAATCCAGTGGTTATCAGAAGATATTCTTTAATACGAACAAAACTGTATTTTCTTTGTTTATAACCTTACATTTTTTTTCAACATATGAAGTTTATTGTCAAATTGGTTTCCATACAACACCCACTGCTCATCCCAAAAGGTACCCTCCTCAGTACCCATCACCCACCCCCACCCTCCCACCCCCCATCAACCCTCAGTTTGTTCCCAGTTTTTAAGAGTCTCTTATGCTTTGGCTCTCTTCCACTCTAACCTCTTTTTTTTTCCTTCCCCTCCCCCATGGGTTTCTTACATTTTTATGGTCATCTTATATTCTTTCTGCCAAGATTTTATGAAGATTAGGATTTTTCCAGTATATTCTTTTTTTCTTTAAATTTTTGTTTTTTATAGAGGTCTGAAGTGTTACAATACTTTTAATAAGTAAAAAATAAACTTCCTAGAACTAAAATAATCTAAGACTTTAACAAATTTTGTGTATGCAGATGCTTTCAGTTATAAAATGATTATGTTTTGGGGAGCCTGGGTGGCGCAGTCGGTTAAGCGTCCGACTTCAGCCAGGTCACGATCTTGCGGTCCGTGAGTTCGAGCCCCGCGTCAGGCTCTGGGCTGATGGCTCGGAGCCTGGAGCCTGTTTCCGATTCTGTGTCTCCCTCTCTCTCTGCCCCTCCCCTGTTCATGCTCTGTCTCTCTCTGTCCCCCCAAAAAATAAATAAACGTTGAAAAAAAAATTTTAAATGATTATGTTTCAAATGTAATTAAAGGATGAGTTTAGTTTCTCAAGAACTGACATATCTGACAGTTTCTGATTTTGATGTGTTTTTTTATTTTTTATTTTTTTAATGTTTATTCATTTTTTGAGAGACAGAGAGAGACAGAGCAAGAGTGGAGGAGGGGCAAAGAGAGAGGGAGACTCAGAATCCGAAGCAAGCTGCAGGCTCTGAAATGACAGCACAGAGCCTGATGCGGGGCTCAAACTCACAAACCGTGAGATCATGACCTGAGCCGAAGTCGGATGCTTAACCGACTGAACCCAGGTGCCCCTAATTTTAATGTTTTTAATGGTTCCTTGACATCACTGTCTTTCTAATGATTTTTTAATATTTTTTAGCTTGTGTATATATTTTTTCTCTTCTTTCATTGATTTCTTAATGAAAATTGTGATAGATTTAACAAAGCATTTATTTCCTCTATCATATCTCATTTATTTCCAGAATCCCAAACACTGCAAGCATTTACAGAGATGACCACTCATTTATGAATGAATTATTTTAGACTATCCTGCCAATCTGATGGGATGGGGAACTATTGCCTTAGGATGTGAAATAATGTCTCCATTCATTCTGAAAGTCATTTTCCACTAAAGATTCTTTAATTTTTCAATAGCTATCCATTAAATCCTTGGACCGAGAGTTGGAAATTCTTAGTTTTTATCTGAATTCTATGTGAAAATGAAGTCACAGAAAAGGTTCTCATTTAGTACTCACATATTATATGATCTAAACGTGGTGAAGAATTTGCACCAAATTCTTCTTGATGCTCACTAGAACAGTTCTAACCATGGGAACAGTCAAACTAGTCATCTTGGGGATTGAATTGTATCAAAGCAAGCCCCATCCTCCAGGCTAAAGTGCAGCAGGCCTAGAAGCTGACTTAGATTGAGCCAACTGAGGCATTAATTAGTTTTGAGCTCTTCTGGGCCAGGTGATCTCTAAAGTCACATTCAATTATGAGATTTCATATTGAATTAGCTATGTTTTACTTGTCGTTAATAATATTTTAAAACATTCTAATACTATTTAAACATTATTTGAAGTAATTTTTTACTTCAAGTTATTTCTAAAGATGGCTAATTATTTGGATTTTGTTCTGATGCTTGGCTTCATTGGTAATTAAAACATGAAAAGAGAGCGCCATTGTGCAACCAATTATCTTACATGTTAGGAATAGGATTAAGTATTACTAATGCAAAATTAAAATTACAGCTTTTACTCTTACAGAGCTCACCTGCTGACAATACCACTTATGAAAAAATGCTAGACTTGGGTATTGTTTACATTTAATACTAGTAGTACTAGTTAAAAGATTCTTCTCCCTACTTTATCTCTCCCTTACAAGACTTTGGCCACACGCCTTCAAAGTAAGGTCTGAGCTTTTCTCATCTCTTGTCCTTTAATATCAACTGACAGGGTATTAACTTCTAGCGTGGTTTTTACTTCCTTACATGTACAATATAACTGCAGACTTTGTATTATAAACATGTACATATTATATATATATGTGTATATATACATATATGTATATATACATATACAGTATATATGTGTGTGTGTGTATATATATATATATATATAATTTTTAAAACCCTCTCATTTAAGATCATTTACATTTAAAAGTGAGGAAAGGTTTAATTAGGAACCAATTCCTCCTAGATTCTGCCTTAGCCCTTACTTTTCTCTGAAAGAGCAACTTTGTGAAAGAAGTAAACTTTGCAATTCTTCAATCACAGGTTTTATCTGCATGCATGTAATTAAGGCATACCTCACCTATTAGAAAATCTTATGGGATAGAGACCATGTCTGTTGTCTTCATAATTTTACCTCAAACATCTTATATAGGGCATTATGTATAACGGGAATTCATTAATTGGCCACTGAATGTATTCTGTTTATTTAGCTCTCATTTACTCTATAACCCAGTGCAGTCCATTTTTCTTGCCCATAATGCCTTTAAAACTCTTCTTGTGATGGTCATTTTTCTAAATACAGCCGAAATTTTCTAGGCTCTAATTTACATGACCTTATTTCAAATTTGAAACTATTTTGAGGATGCCTATCTTGAAATTTCCTTCTGTTTGATTTACATAATGATACTTTGATTTCCCGTCTCCCATTTCCCGGTAATCCTCTACTTCCTTCCCCTCTTTCTATGAACCTGCTTATCACTGAGCTCCACTTTCAATTCTCTTCTCATTTAATCTCACCAAAAGTATGCCAAAGATTCAACACCCATCTCCATGGTGATGAATTTCAAGTAATCTTCAACATAATAATATATTATATATACTGAAATATAATATTTTATATATATATATATATGACAATATAATAGTTTTCCAAAACTGTATATCCAAATCCCTACTACATATCTCATGTCAGATAAACTGAAATAGTTTAAATTCAATATGGATAAAGCAAAAATTTTCTGCTAATCACCTCCTTCTCTACTTTAAATGCTTTAATTTTATAGTGCCCATATCAGTGAATGGCCCAGCCTTTCACCCAGCTTTCAACATTATAAAATCTGAAACTGTCATTCATCTCTCCTTTTTGCTCATGTAATGTTACCAAATCCTGTACATTCAGTCTATTTATACCTCCTTAATTTTCCCCATTCTTTTTATCTACTCCACAGCATCAGAGACTTCAGTTCTCACAGAGATCATAAAAACAGTCTCCCAAACAATTCCATACCTCTAATCCTTACTCCCTTCAACTGGTAAAGTAAATATGTCTAAAAATATATGATGCCACCCAAGTTTAAAATCCTTTTGTTCTTTTCATTATGTGTAATAAAAAGGACAAACCACTTAACAAATTTCTCAGACTCCTGTCTAAATTAATGGCCTTCTCTATCAGTCTCAACTCACCATTTTTTTCATTGCTACAGCCCCAGGCATGGGAACCATTCCAAGTCCCACGAAGTACACTAGACCAGTCTCCTCTCAGTGGTTGTATGCACCTCCTACCTCAATTTAGTCAACTCCCATGTCTCAGTCATCATCTCCTCCATGAAATTTCCTTTAAAGTTGTCCTACCTCCAAGAGTGCAGCTTTAGGGAACCCTTTATATGTCCTGATATCATCTCTTATAGTTCTACTATAAAAATTATTACCTTGTATTATAATCTTTTTTCTCTACCCTTTCCAATACCCAATTATATTGAAACCATTTGAAGGTAAGAATGGTCTATCATTTGTTCAGCACAATTCATGACACCATATAATTCCTTTATTAATGATTTTGCATAAATGAGTGAATGAAACCTGAACACGAGTCCCATCAATACTTTTTCAGAGGGTATAGTTTAGTTTCCCTATATTTACATTACATTGTGCATTAATGTCTGTGGTTCTTATTGTTTAAATATTCACTATTTTTTCCAATATGGATATTTGCTTTTTTTAATTTTTTTTAATTTAAATTTTATTTTTGAGAGAGAGAGACAGAGCGTGAGCAGGGGAGGGGCAGAGAGAGAGGGACACAGAATCTGAAGCAGGTTCCAGGCTCTGAGCCATCAGCACAGAGCCCGTCGCAGGGCTCAAACTCACAAACTGTGAGATCATACCCCGAGATGAAGTCAGACACCCAACCAAGCCACTCAGACGCCCCATGGATATTTGTTGTAAAATGTGCTTTCTGTGGATGCAAAGTAATTTAAAGGAATTTAGACAACTTTTCTAGACTAGTCATGTTCTATTTTTTTGTATGCTGTAGTCATTCATTAAATGATTCTTTTTATCTGAAAATGTTCATGCTGCTGCATATATATCCCTTATTTTTTACTTACACGTCATATATAACCTAATAAACGGTTTCATGAAATTGTTTTGAGAAAGCTGGAGGAGACTATAACAATGCTTTAATTTAGTTTCTACTTGGTGTTTTTAGCTGTAATAGAAAAGTTAACAAACTCAAATCTCAATATTTCATTACCATGTGGTAGACACATTTCTGAAATTTAATACAAAGGTATAAATACAATAGTCAGAGGTTGAGCCTAGATTTAGAGAAGGGAATTTATGGCCCTCTAAAATCATGGCTTACTAAATCTGAGGCTTCTCTTATCTCTCTTTTTTTATATAGCCTCAACAAAACTACTATTTGGGTACATAGCACAACACTGTAAACTATTCAATATATCAAAAAATTATAAAATAAAAAATGGTAATTTTTTGTGTAACAAATAATTGAAAGGTATTTTAAAAATTGTCAAGTTATCTTAAATTCACCATCATTATCATATTTTTAATATATATCTTACCTTTGGGAATGATCCATAACTGTAATACTTAATGGTTTCACTAATATTCTTAGTGATTTTAAGATTTTAAGCTAATTAGATTGAGATGAACTCTCTGGGATGGATTTACATATATATTTATGCATATACTCCATATATATTTTTCTTTTAGACAGTACAATAAAATTGGAGTGGGTATTTCTGTCATGGAGCACATTGAGCCAAAAGTTAAAATGACACTGATATTATGTTATTCCACATCTAACTTACTACAACCTAGAACAATTGGGAGATAAGATATAAAGGAATTAGTGACTTCAGTTTCTGAAGAAACGATGTAGGCATTCATTTGTGTTACTATGCACAGTTCTGGTACATGGAGCACTTTCGATTTGTAGTTCTTGTTGGACAATGTGTGTCACATTCAATCTGCTAATTCCATGAAGGATTTATGTTATTATCACATCGTCTTCATAAAGAATGTCACTCATTATTTCACTTAATGCTTACTCCCTGAAAATACTAAAAACCTTCACGAATACTGTCATTAAGCTGATATCTATCGACAAATAATGCGAACAGTTTAAGAAAGTTTTTTTCTAAGTGGTATTTAAAAAGTAGAATCCAAAAGAAAATAAGATTTACTTTTTTAAAATCTAAGTTATTTTGTTTAATGAAATGTTTAATTGTAGTTGTTATATCAACTTATATTGGGCTTCTCCCTATGTGTTTGCTAGATTCTAAGACATTATTTATCATTTAGCAAAATATTTATATCTTGAAAATTATTTTGAAGACTATTGCTTCTTTTTAATATTTTGCCCACCATCTTTCCACCTTCCATTTTAAAATCGTGTATGTATTTACTCCTCCTTGAAATTAAATCTACCAGTTTCTAAGCCATATGCTTTGTATAATTCATTTTAGTGGGTGCTAAGAATTGTGAATGTTAACTAAAGTAGAAAAAGAAATTTTAACATGTGCTAGAAAATGTCCTCAAAGATCAGCAGCAGAAAGAATCCCAACTAGAAATTCCTACCAGAGATGATTTGATCATAAACCTCTCAAGCAGAAAATTGGCAATCATTGTAGAAACAATTCCTCAGAAAGGTATTCAACTTTCAAATAACCCTGAAACAAAGCAACCAAATGACATTTGCTTTCCAAAGAGGAAACCACACAAGTTTTTCCATATCAGGTCCTCTGGAAAGGAAGCCTGGAGCAAAAGTGAGGCCTCTGAAGAAAAGAGTAACCAGAAAATGTGGGCCTTTTGTGATCTTCAAGAGGTAAATATCTATATGTATGTATGTATATATATATATATATATATATTCTTTGTTTCCTGGACACTATCTAGTCAATTGGTCCCAAAGTCTTTGAGAAATGGTACAGGTTTGGATTGTATAGATTATATAAAGACCATATAAATGGACAGCTTGTTAACCTCTTGGTGAGCTGAAATATGCCCCTAGACTTTTGTACAATGCAGTACAATCAGCCCTAGTCTGCAATCATTCAGAATGCAAATAAAGATGAACACTTGTATTTCTTTCAGTTTTCTTTTAAAGATTATCTTTAAAATTTAAGACATTGAGTGTGTGTGGTATGTCCTTGTGGCTCTGCCCCTTGGACATTTTGTATATACAAACACACACACACACACGCACACACACACACATATAGACATTACATATGTGTTTATGTGTATATATATATTTTTTCAAACTCCACTTTTAACAATTTCTAGACGATTACATTTTGAATTTATGTACATATATATATATATATAGTCAACTACTAATAATTTCCAAAATAAATTTGATTTTGAATTTAGGCAAGGCATTAGGAATTATAGAAAGATTGTTCTAATGTTTGACTTAAAAAATCAGTACAAGGGGCACCTGGATGGCTGAGTCAGTTGAGAGTCCAACTCTTGATTTAGGCTTAGGTCATGATTTCACCATTCATGGAATGGAGCTCAGTGTCAGACTCTGTGCTGACAGCATGGAGCCTGCTTGGTATTCCCTCTCCCTCTTTCCCTGCCCCATCCTTGCTCATGCTCTCACTCTCTCTCTCTCAAAATAAATAAATAAACATTTAAAAAATCATGACAAAGCTTAAGTCACTAAAATGACCATGTTAGAATTGAGAAATTAAACATAATTTCAAATTTGAATCTGCTAATATAGATGACCCAAAGTAAACAAAGAAAACATATTTTATTGTATAGTCACTAGTTCAAGTCCTGTTTTCTTACACTTAGTTTATACTCATCAAAAAATGTGTTCTTAACTAGTTTGTCATTCCTAACATAGTATTAGCATCAGAAGGAGGCTCCCAAGCTACAATGTTTTAAATGTAATCAAACATAAGAAATGATACCAAAGTAAAATACAACCATAATCTTTGAAATATATGAAGGAACTCAACACCGTAGTGTGTGCAGAGAAACAAAAGTTTTAGTTCACCTCCACAATTGTAGAATTCAGAAAGGAACTAGGAAAATGAGGTGGGTAGAAGGAGTCCCTCTATCTAGGTTAGAGTCTTCCAGTAACTTCTGAAGGTGATTCCCTTACTGAGTTCCTTCTTTTACAAAATAAGGGAGGAAATTAGACTACATTTCTTTCATCTTAAGGATCTATAATGTAAGTGATTTTGAGCTGGATTCTTCAGGAAACATTTAAGTTATGGTTAGTATTTGTTTAAAGAGACAAGGTCATGTGGAAGAGAACCTAAAAAAATCCATTAAAAATGGATAAAATAGAAATAAGCATTAGTGATTAAAATGGGTTAGCTCCAATTATTTGAAAGCTTTTATGTCTGTATAATAATTTATTTTTTAAAACAGTGAGAAAATTAGGGAGTCACTGCATTTCAAACAAAATTTAAGAGATATTACTAATTTAAGAGTAGAGGTATATATTATTGATAAAAATCCACATGCTTAATAAAATAATACTTTATGTTCCTAAAAATTAGGTTATTAAGTCTAATTAGCTATGTACTCTAGCAATCCCAATTCACTCATAAATTTGAACAAAATAATATTAGACTGAAAATGCTAACTCAGACTACATCTGCAGCAATAGAATGTGTAAGGTGACAATAAATTCTCTAGAAAGTTAAGTGGGTTCTCAAAGAACAGTTTTGTTGATTGATTAATCCAGATTTAGGTATGTTAGGTATGCAATTTTCATGACACAACAGTAGTGTGCAATTTAGAAACAGAAGTGCTTGACAATTTGAAATGTGTTTGTTATTGAAAATGTATTGAACAGATGTTTGATCACCAATAAATCCTATCATTGATATAATATTTTTATTTTGTTTTGTTCATGTTTATCTGAGGCAGAAGTAAAAACAGATCAGTGTGGTGTTAGGTTACTTGGGTTCTGCACTTAACTGTACCTTTAGTTGGCTTGGTCCCCCAAGGCAATTCAGTCGATTGAATTAGAGGTTTTAACTGGTGACTATTAAATCTTTTCAATCTCTAAAATAGTACCTGATTATGAAAAGTATGTTGAGAACAAGGGCTAGCAGGACAGTCTGGGGTTATTTCTTTCCACCAGTGAGTGTTCCTGACTCCCCTCCTATCTGAGTTCACCTCATTTCAACATATCTACTTCTCCAGTAATGTCGGGTTCTCAATTCTCTACAACTGCACCCTTGAGCTGTCATTTCTTTCTTCAATTCCTCACTTGCTCAAACCTCAGTAATACTTCCTTTTGAATCCCATGGCTTTATAATTCATATCTGTCATTTATGTCTCCTGCATCTTTACCTATTTCCTTTGCTTTTTCATTTTTAATATGAGCACAGATATAGGCATTGGAGTAGCACAAATGTAAATGGGCAGCATATATATTAACAAAATGTTTTGTTCAGAAACATATATACATTTTGGACTATGTAATGACACTTAGCCAGTGAGCATCACAAACTGAACGATCTAATTAATGTTTTCAATTTGATGGGAATGTTGTTTCAGCCATAGATATGACAAAGTCAATCACTTAAAGATTGTGTTTGTATGTAGTGCATGTGTCTGTATGTGTTCATTTGGCTTAAACTGACAGTTTAGTCATATGTCTATTAACTAACATTGTAGACACTATTATTACTTTTAATGGGTTTTGTAGCTGAGAAAAGTGCCTTTTGCCATTTTAAGATATTTCTTTATTTATATAAGCTTCATGAGAACCTCAGTACTTAGGGTTTTAGGGGTATTCTGACATTGTATTAAGATAATACAATACTACTATTACTCTTCCTACTATACACTATACACTAATGTAACAAATCAATTTCCTGTGGTAAAGAAATTGAGTCAGTTTATTTTATATAGATTTTTGGAAGGTAGTCATCATTTCTAATAGATGGAGTGAGTTTTGATGTATGTAACATAGTTTGAAGTATACCAAGAGCATCACAGCTCAAAAATATAATTCCTGTGTATTATTAAGGATTGCTCCTATATTCAAGGAGACACCCAACCATGGAAGGGAAGTCCACTGTCTTTTCAGTTGTTAGTACTTAAAATTAACTTATTTAAATTTTCAAATGTGAGAAAGACTTCAGATCTACAATTTATAGTATAGAAATAAAAAAGAAGAAATATCTGAAAAGGAGTTAAGTATCAGGAAAATTCTGAGGAAGGCTGACCCATCTATAATGGCACAACCTATATTTTACAAAGCAAGAGGAGAGTATAAGAAGAGAAGGAAATTAAAAAGAGAATTGAAAAAAGCATACAGATGGGAGATGTGAGGGCAGTGTTCCTGACTTTAGAATGCTGATAATTAAAACTTCATAGCAACATTTATTTAAAAAACTGTGGGTCTAAATGGCCCCTTTTTTAAATTGGATAGTGAATATTGTAGAATAAATTTTAATATATGAGTCAACTGATAATTCATATTACTTTGGGAGAAGAGTCTTAGATAACATTTCTAGCTTTCTTGCAGTAATTTCTGTGCACAAGTGAATAAGCTGTACATTCTTTTAAGAAGACTTGATAAACTTTTTAATAATCATATTGGAGCTGCAATATTGACAAACTCATTCTAGGTTTCAGAACACTTGAATTATTCCTTATTTTATAGTAACTCCATACTTCCGGTTCCTATTTAAGAGAGCAGATTTCAAATGTCTCCTATCCATATCCTGAAAAAGCTGAAGTGATAACTGGAGAAAAAATTATGTTTATGTGCTTTGGGCTATTTAAATAATATCTTTGGATCAAAAGATACCAGGGGCTCAGTTGGTTAAGCGACTGACTGGCTCAGGACATGATCTCGCAGTTCGTGAGTTCGAGCCTGTATTGGGCTACATGCTGACAGCTCAGAGCCTGGAGCCTGCTTTGGATTCTGTGTCTGCCTCTCTCTCTGCCCTCCCCCATTCATGCTCTGTCTCTCTCTCTCTCAAAAATAAACATTAAAAAAAATTTTTTTAAAGACACCATATGAAGTATAACTTGCTCTAAACATTTTAATACAACATAAAACTACTTTGAATGAATTCAGTTTTGAAATCCACTATGTGAAGCAATGTTATGCTGAGTAATAAACAACCTTCCAATCTCAGAGAGTTTAAACTACATAGGTTTTATTTCTTGCTCATGCTTTATGTCCACTATGAGTCTCAGAGGTCCTGCTCTGAATTATTCTCACTGTGATGCACAGGCTTAAGGAATGGCTACCATCTTGAATATCATCATTGTACCATGAGAGAAGGAAAAGAGCACTGCAGAAAACCCACATGGACAATTAAGTACCACACTTACACTTAACAACCATTTACTAAACTGTTCACATGGCCAGACAACCACAGTGAGCAAAGGAGTGCACCTGTGTCTAGAAGAATGAGAATTGGAAATATCCAGGAAGTAGAATATATAGTCACCACATTTATAAATACCTTAAAACAAAAACTTAAAAAATATATAACACATGGTCTTTTCTACCACATTTGTTATGCATATATTACTAAGATTATTTTTTAAAAAGTTAAAGTCTTCTTATAGAAGACACATGAAGATTTATTTCAGATTATATCAAAGAAAGTTTCATTTTTGTTACTTTTTACCATGAGGTTTGCTTCCTATCTGAAATGCTTTGATGTATAATTGATAGTATTCTCCTTTTTGTCTTGGCTCCCAGGAAACTTAAGATAAATTTGAAGCTAAATCAATAATAATTTTGTTGAACTTTAGAATTACAAGGTTTGTTTTGTTTTCCTTAGTATGGATTTTCTATTTGTATTTCTAATTTAATACCTACTTTCTGTATCATTTGTTGTCAAAAGACTTTGTAGAATAATAAAGGATGTGCAAAAGCAAATCAATCAGAATGAAAATTTATAAGAATCCACTGAAATAATTCAAGTTAATGAAGAAATCAAACCTAATTTCAGCAACTATAAGGAAAGAATGATAACCAGAAGACTACGCACTACTTGCCAAAATGTATAGGAAAAAAAATTATATGCAGAAGGAAATGTTATAACATTAACAGCATGTTAGAAATTTCCTTAAGAAACTAATAATAATAAAAAATTTAAAATATAATTAATAATAAATTTAAACATATGTAAATATATGGAATACTTAAAGCAAAAAAGCCTGGTTATTTGTAAAGAAAAATAAATAAATAGAAAAACTGACAAGTCTCATCAAGAACAACTGATGAAGAAACATGAAAAATATTAACGATGAGAATAGGTAACAGGTACTAGAGGAAATTATGTAACTAGTAGAGGATATAAGGACAAATTTCAGGCTTAACATTTTAAAAAAATGGGTAAAATGGATCAGTGTTAGAAAAATAAATCCTTATTTTTCCCTGCAGTGAACTTTAATTTCTTTTTTTTTAAATTTATGCTTTTATTTTAATGTGGAGCTTAACTTTTTATAAGATGTATAGCTTGCAAATATTTTCTCCCATTTCATAGGTTGCCATTTCACTCTATCAATTGTTTCCCTCTCTGCACACAAAACTTTTAGTTTGATGTAGTCCCATTTGTCTATTTTTTTATTTTTGTTGCCTATACTTTTGGTGTCATATCCACAAATCATTGCCAAAACAAATGCCATGAATCTTTTCCCCTATGTTTTTTTCTAAGAGTTTTATAATTTCAAGTCTTACATTTAAGTCTTTAATCTATTTTGAGTTGATTTTGGTGTGTGATGTAAGCTAAAGGTCCAATTTCATTTTTTGCATGTGGATATCCAGATTTCTCACCACCATTTATTAAGGAGACTATCCTTTCCATATTGGGTATTCTTGTTACTTCTGTTAAAGATCAGTTGGCAATATATGCATTTCCTTAACCTGTAGTTGACATATCAAGATGGTCCATCCATACATACACCTTGAATGGAGCATTTTAGAGCATATTTCTTAAGGAAACAAACCAAAAATGTCTAACAAAATTGCCTCACTTTGTGAGGCACTATCTGCATCATAGACAGTCAATTTGCATATATATGGTGACCATGTTCTAACAGAAAGCAGCAAAATATCTTCTTTTTACAACATTAGTGTATTCTAACAAATTTCTGACATATGCGACTAAAGTATTTTTTTAATGTTTATTTATATCTGAGTGACAGAGAGCGAGTGGGGGAGGAGCAGAGAGAGAGATGGAGACAGAATCTGAAGCAAGCTCCAGCTGTTGGCACAGAACCCAATGCGGGGCTTGAACTCGTAAACTGTGAGATTATGACCTGAGCTGAAGTCAGACGCTCAACCAACTGAGCCACCCAGGTGTCACTGGGACTAAAGTGTTTTGATAATACTTTCCTGATAATTTGTATAAAAAGTACCATAGAGTTTAGCAGTGGCCCTGTTGTTAAACATATCTCATTATATATTATTTCTTCAAATGAAGTGAAATGTTGATTGATATATATGATGGAGGCTCTTTAAACTAGGTCAGATCTGACATTGATATTAATATTATCTGGTTAGTTTTTTTAATGTGATGCCTGAGTATGCTCAAAGTACATAAACTTATATATAAACATATATTAAATATAATAGATAAATAATACATTTTATTAAGTTATTAATATATTACATTGAGATGATGCTTCAGAGTGTTTTTTTACATAATAAATCCGCTAGAAGCTCATTGTCTCCTGGATATATTATCTAGTCATATCAGTTTATTTTACACTTTAAGTCCTTGCATTACATAATAGAAAATTTGTGTGATTTTCTTAAGACAGTCACTTAGGATTTGGGATTTCTGCAAAACAACTTTAACATTAAATGGTCAGCATATACGCATATATTTTAAATTTTCTCAATGAGTCTATCTCCACAGAGTTCATAATTAATATTCAAAAGTCAGATTTAATTAAGAAGATGCCAACAAAATATATGTTGGATCTGAGTGATTTGGGAATAAAATTGTTTTCTATGTGCATCAAGTTTGTAATTAAGCAAAATAGCTTTGGATGGAAAGATGATTTAGCATCCTTAACCAAACACCCACGTTTTTAAACAAACTTGTAATTTGCATATTCTAGGTGATTTGCATTCTCAGACTGCCTTTTGAGTTCTCTACCAAGCTATTTAAATTCAGGTAGGTGGCAGGCAAATAGCACAGTGCATCAATGGTTGTGACCAAAAAATAAATAAATGAAAGAAAGAAAGAAAGAGAGAGAGAGAGAGGGAGGGAGGGAGGGAAGGAGGGAGGAACAAAGGAAGGAAGGAAGGAAGGAAGGAAGGAAGGAAGAAGGAAGGGAGGAAGGGAGGGAGGGAGGGGAGGGGGCACCTGGATGGCTCAGTTGATTAAATGGCCAGCTTCAGTCAGGTCATGATCTCGACGTTTGTAGGCTGGAGCCCCACATGGGTGTTCTGTGCTGCGGGCTCAGAGCCTGGAACCTGCTTCAGATTCTGTGTCTCCCTCTCTCTGTGCCCTCCTACTGCTCACACTCTGTCTCTCTTTCTCAAAAATGAATAACTGAAAGAAAGAAAGAAAGAAAGAAAGAAAGAAAGAAAGAAAGAAAGAAAAAGAAAGAAAGAGTAGCTGAATACTGTTTATAAAGTGCCCATGAACTTTTATAGTGATCTATCAACGGTCATGCCAGCTGCTACAGCTATAATTGGTATGCTCAAAAAGAAAAGGTAATAAGTGATGAGGAGGTAGTAAGTGAAGAGAGGTGGAACCAAAAGAAATAATTATATTCGTGGACTTAAAATTTTATTTGATTAAAATGGAAATTAGTAAGTCTTCTTGAACATGTAGGACTTATTAGTATATGTGATCAAACTTTGGTTATATGTATTTCTCATCAATAAATAATATAGTTGGGTTTTTTGTTTGTTTGTTTTAATTAAATATGCCCTTAATAAGGAATCAACAACAAGAGCATGAAATCACACTTTAGGACATGATCAAAGAACTATGAGCATAATCAGTCAGGTATTAAACATTCTATGCAATTATAACAGACCTAAAGTAAAGCCATAAGAAGAATATTTTATTATTTTATTTTATTTTATTTTATATTATTTTATTATTTTATTTTTTAATGTTTATTTATTTTTGAGGGAGAGAGAGAGACAGAGCATGAGTCAGGGAGGGGCAGAGAGAGACAGAGACACAGAATCTGAAGAAGGCTCCAGGCTCCGAGCTGTCAGCACAGAGACCAACACTAGGCTTGAAATCATGAGCGGTGAGATCATGACCTATACGGAATTCGGATGCTCAAACCACTGAGCCACCTAGGTGCCCCTAGAAGAAAATTTTAATAGAAATTTTAAGTAATTCCTTATATTTCTAAAATTACTTTAAAAACTAATGTTTCTTGGGGGCACCGGGGTGGCTCAGTGGGCTAAGTGTCCAACTTCAGCTCAGGTCATGATCTCCCGGTCGGTGGGTTCAAGCCCCATGTTGGGCTCTGTACTGACAGCTCAGAGCTTGCAGCCTGCTTTGGAGTCTGTGTCTCCCTCTCTCTCTCTTTCTCTGCCCCTCCCCACTTGAGCTCTCTCTGTCTCAAAAATAAATAAACATTAAAAGTTGCTACATTATTTTTATTCCAGGTCTCAAATGAGACATTTAGTTGGCAGATTTTTCTTTGTTCTTTTCTCTCCAACAACAACCCTATGCCATATCAGCAACTCTCCCCTCTGGATAGCTTGTTCCTTATTTCTGCTTGTCCTGCCCTCACTGAAGCTACTTTCATACATATTGCTTATAACCTAAAAGTGCATTTTAAACTAAAAGTGTACTTTTCTTTTAGCCATTTCCAAAATAAAATGTTCATCTCATCTTAAAAAGACTTAAATAAAGGTAATTTGGATATAATTAATCATGTTGTCCCTTCAGCTTTCATTTAAAATTAAAAGTTTATTCTTAAAATATTAGGGAAATCAAGTTAAAAATCATTCTAAGTAGCAATAAGCTGTTTTGAGAGAAAACTGATAAAATGTCTTATCGACATATATAATGACAATCAAATTGCAAATTCTATAGCAGAAATCACATATTCAACTGACTATATCCCTTGAGAATATATTCTTAGGACAGAAAAATAGTTTTCATGTGTTCACCATTCATTTAGTAGCATATTATCAAGTGGAAGAGACAGAAGTTAATTACTACCCAATTAAATACAAAATTACAATCTGAAATAATAATAAAATTAAAGTTTCTTCTTGAGCAGATAGATTCTGTAAGATATTTTTTGCATTCATAAAAAACTAAATAAGTATTCATATTTAAATCTCCACCATTTGGGAGGCACCTGAGTGGCTCATTGGTTGAGCACCTGACCTTGATTTCTATTCAGGTCATGATCTCATGGTTCATGAATTCGGGCTCTGCATCCATGAAGAACTGGCTTGAGACTCTCTCTCTCCCCCTGTTTTCCCCTCCCCTAGATAAATAAATAATTTTAAATCGCCACCATTATAGATATTTTAATATATTTAATTTATCTTATGGGCAATGTGTTTCTTTTCTTTAGCAATCCTAGATAGAAGAAATATTTTCATAAATATATGTAGTATATTCTTTAGAATTAAGACAAGCTTAACTTTTCATGCAAATATTTTAAATACTATTTACAATGTTATCAATATATTTCAGGATACTGGTATGTTTACTACATTTGTGGGTCTTATTATATTTTTTGACAAATTAATCTGTACCATTTTGAATTATTTTTTCTGGGTGTGAGAGATCTTAAGGAAATTCCTAATAAGTATGTCACACATATATAAAGAGTACAGAATTTAATTTCTGGAACTTTATTTTTTCATCTTATTTTGTAAGAAAACAAACTTGAAGACGTGGTAGTTTCATTTTGTTCTTTCAATGTTAAAATTTAGATTTTGCAAATCAATGTGATAATTACAAAAATGTTCATTTAATTAAGACAGCAATGCTATTGTCAACATTTGTTAACCCTTAGGAAGAATGTAGACACTATTCGTTTATTTATCATAACCATAATTTTCTCTAGATTTATTGAAATATTGGACTAAGGATTTATATAAATGAAATCATTAAATAATAGTTTAAATATTTTATTAATTATTTACATATAAGTAAATAATTCATATGTCATTTTCATAGCAAGCTTTTCAGTTATTTCTATTTCCTCTCCTTCCCATATATATCTCTGGTTAAGATTTGGAATCTGCCCAGAAAAATGAGCAGTTATAATGACCTCAAATGCATTTGTAGAAGCAAGTGAATGTTTATTGGGGGAAAAATGGAATTGTAAATCTAACCAGAATTACAGCTGTGAATATAATGGTAATGTAGAAAAGTTTTCCTTTTATTTAGCAGCAGCTCACAATACTTTTTTTCTTTTAATTAAGAATTTTCGTGCTCAGCAAATGCTGAATAAATAAATCTTACTTTAAACAAAAAGGAATCGTAATTTCAAATGTAATTGTCATCTTCTTTTGCCTACTTTCTACTTTTCCCTCATCCCCCCATCAATATCTCTTTCATATGTAAATGTAATTTAACTTGAATACTTCTTCAATAACTCAAAAATTATGGAAATTTAGCAGCTCAATAAATTTACTTTGAAATAAAGGTTACTAGAGGTGCTGGTTTCAACTATGGAGTAATATGGATTTTAGAGTAAGTTTCATAGCAGTTTCAGTAAAAAATAAAAAAATAAAAAAGAGTGGCACCTGGGTGGCTCAGTTGGTTAAGCGTTTGACTTTGGCTCAGGTCATGATCTCAAGGTCGGTGGGTTCAAGCCCCGTATAGGGCTCTGTGCTGACAACTCAGAGCCTGGAGCTGCTTTTGATTCTGTGTCTCGCTCTCTCTGCCCCTCCCCAAATTGTGCTCTGTCTCTGTCTCTCTCAAAAATAAATAATATTAAAAATTTTTTTTAAATAAGAGACTGCCTTGTGTGAAATAACATCTGTATTCTTACCTGAAGAATTAAATATTTATATCACAAACCCTGGTAATTTCTCTGACCACTGGATTCATGTATTCAACCTTTGTACTACCTCTCTCTACATTTGAATAGGCAAAATTAATATATGCAAAATTAATATAAATTAATGAAATTAAAATTAATATTAATGTTATAATATCATAATATTAATTAATAATTAATATAAATTAATAAAATATCACAAAATTAATATATACAAAACAGAACTAACTCTAACCTCAACCTTTTTCAAAATCAAACAAACACCTGTTTCATCCACAATAGCTTATATCGGGAAATGGCAATTTTGTTCTTCTAGGTTCTCAGGTTCTTCCTCTCCCACTTTGCATCCAATTTATCAAAAACTTCTGGGGGTGCCTGGGTGGCTCAGTCAGTTAACATCTGATTCTTGATTTGGGCTCAGATCGTGATTTCACAGGTTCATGATTTCAAAGCCCAGCTTCAGGTTCTGTACTGACAGCTTGTGGAGCCTGCTTGGGATTCTCTCTGTCTCTGTCGCTCGCTCTCTCTCTCTCTCTCTCTGTGCCTCTTCCCTGCTCACCTGCACATGTGTACACTCTCTCAAAACAAATAAACTTAAAAAAAATTCTATGAACGCTTTCTTCAAAATATATCCCAAAACCTGTCATTTCTCCCTACTGCACCATGACTCCCCTGTTTCACTTTCTCCTCTCTCCGTCCCTCTGTAACATCTTCCTAACCCAACGTCCTGATTGTCTCCTAGCACCGCTAGCAGCTAGAGGGATCCTCTAAAGACAGATCAGGTAATTCCTCTTCACAAACCCACTAGTGGGTTTCATTTCATTCAGTTAGAAAAAATACATTATGGCTTAAAAGGTCCTACACGGTCACTTTCCACTCACTGTTTTCACACTCTTCATCCACTCCATTCCTGCCACACGGACTTTCTAACTGTTATATCTTACCAAGCATCCTCTCACTTCAGAGGCTTTTGGGCAGCTCTTTCCTCTGTCTGAAGCTTCTTTCCTCATGAAACTGTCTGACTTGCTCTTTTACTTCCTTTAAGTTTGCTCAAATCTCAGTCCCTCAATAGATCTTTTCTCGCTTTATTTAGCACCCCACACATATTTCCTCTTGCTTGCACTTCTTAACTTTTTCTCCATTCCTCTCCCAATGTGAAAATTCCACGAAGAAAGGATTTTTCTATTTTTTTTTACTGCTATATATCCTGCTCCTAGAAAATTCCTAGAACATAGTAGGTGCTAAATAAGTATATGCTGAATAAATGAATACATTTACATTTTAAATGGCATAAGGGTAGCTTTAAAGAAAATAATCCAAGAAGACAGATTCCATTAATCTAATTTGCCTTCCTGTTATTCTCAGAGTAATTAACTAATCTTCATGATTTTTCCATTGTTCCCCTGGGAAATCTCAAAGATTATTTTAGATGTAAAAATAATATGAATATTTCATTTTATGTTTTTCTAAATTTAAAGTTCAATCCTGAGTAAGCACTTGTTTAAGATAGAATTGTAGGAACTGATGTCAGCAAGATGGCAGGATAATTTTGTTCCCAACTTAATTCCCATCACAGACCAACTAGCAACTATGCATAGAGAAGATGCCTTTCTGAAAATCCCAGAAGCCAGGGGTAAAGCTGAAGAATCTTCTTGAATGATAAAAACCAAAACTGTATTTGAAGAGTAAGAGAAGTAATTACACTTTGACTGCATTGCCCTTCCCCAATACTGGCACAGTGCCACAATAAGATGGCCCCCTTAGGTCCCACAGTTTCTCTAATAGGAAAAAGAAAGCCCAAGATGGGCATCCAGCTTTCTCAGTGTCAAAGGATGCTTCCCAGGAGGTCCATTTAAGTCTCACTTCATGGACATCACTGGGAGTATAAGTAGAGCTAGATCACCAGGGATCAGCTAGGGGTTGAGGAAATGGGTGGGGGCTCACAGAAATCAGGACAAAGATCTTGGTGAACCTCATTCCTGCTGGTGGCAGTGCCCAAGCAGAGATACATGCTAGCAGTTCTGCCCATTTGCAAAGCAGAGTAAATGGTCTCATCTGGTCAGGGAGCCCAGGAGTCAGTTCTATACAGTTTGGGTCCCCAAAGGGCCCTACTGGTTGCACAGCCCAGTTGATATCTCTGTCCATCCAGGGAAGCAAGTCAGCAGCTCCACTCAACTGCTGAGCAGAGCCCCCAGCCCTACTGACCAGAAAGTTTGATCAGCAAGCAACACTGCAACAGCCTCAAACACTAACCAACAGCCCTACCCAAGCCGAGAGGCAAGCCAGCAGTCCACCCACTATACTATGGTGAAGCATAGCCTTCAGCCTCACCTGACCAACTAGGTCAGCCAGAGACCCCGGGCAGCTGCAGAGCCCATCCTACTGCTCTGCTTAGGCAGAGAGCCAAGCCAGCACCCATACCCACTGTGGAGCTTAGCCACAAGCCCTGCCTGACCAAGAACCTGAACAGAAACTCTGTGCAAACTTGGAGCCCAGCTAAGGAACTGACCAGACAATTTTTTGGGTATGACACCAATAGCACAAGCAACAAAAGCAAAATTGAATAGTGGAACTAAGTCAAACAAAAAAGTTTCTGCACAACAAAAGAAACAGTGAACAAAATGAAAAGACAACCTACATTATGGGAGATGTTATTTGCAAATAATAAAAAAAATCTTTATTTATTTATTCATTTACTTATTTAGAGTATGCATGTGAGCAAGGAAGGGGCAGAGGGAGAGTGAGAGAGAGAATCTTCATCAGGCTTCATGTTCAGCATGGAGTCCAACATGGGGCTTGATCTCATGACTGTGAGATCATGACCTGAGCCAAAAGCAAGAGTGGGACACTTATGCAACTGAGCCACCGAGGTGCCCCTTGTCTTACATCTTTTAGAATGGCTATTATGAAAAGACAATAGATAACAAGTGTTGGTGAGACTATAAAGAAAAGGGAAACCTCGTCCACTGTTGGTGGGAATATAAATTGGTGCAGCCACTGTGGAAAACAGCATGGAAGTTCCTCAAATAAATAAATAAAATAAAATAAAATAAAATAAAATAAAATAAAATAAAATAAAATAAAAATAGAAGTACCACATGATTCAGCACTTCCACTGCTGGGCATATATATGAAGGAAGTGAAATCACTATCTTGAGATAATTGCATTCTCGTGTTCCTTGCAGCCTATTCACAATACTCAAGATACAGAAGCAAGCTGAATGACCATCACTGGATGTATGAACAAGGAATTGTGCGTGTTCCCTCTCTCTTTCTCACTCCACACACACACAGGAGTATTATCAACTATAAAAATAAAGGAAATTCTGCCATTTTCTATAACATGGGGATGAACCTTGAAAGCATCATGTTAAGTTAAATAAGTCATAGAAAGATAAATACTATATGATCTCACTTATATGTGAAGTCTAAAAATGTCAAACTTCTAGAAACAGAGTATATTCATGATTGCCAGTGTCCTGGGGGACTGGAAAAATGAGGAGATGTTGGTTAAAGAATAAAAACTTCCAATTATAAAATGAATAAATTCTGGAGATGTAGTTCATAGTACAGTGACTACAGTTAATAATACTGTAATAATACTCTATTGTAATACAGTATTGTATTACATACTGTATTGTAGACTTAAAAGATATTACAAGTGTACATCTGAAATGTTCTTATCATGCACACAAAAACAAGCATCTATGTGAAGTGATAAATGTGTTAACTAACCTATTGTGGTGAGCAATTCACAATATATATGTATATCAAATCAGTATGTTGTACACCTTAAATTCACATTATGTTATATTTCAATTATATCTCAATAAAGCTGGAGAAAAAAAGACATAACTGTAAGTACTTGAGAAAGACTAATTGGTTAACTATCTAATAAAAATTTTAATAAACCATTCAAAATAAAAAGAGAATATTATTCTACAAATCCTTAGATATTTTTATTAGCATGAAACATTTTTCCTATTCCTTAAATAATTCAAAACTTAATAATGTTTAAAGAAAGCCCAGGAAATTATTTCAGTACCTCACTGAAGTTCTGATATCAAAGCAGATTACACAGATTATTACAATCTTTCCTAGTGATGAAGTCACTAATCAGTAAATCAAGGAAGCAAATCCATCAAAACTGAGCCAATTTTACCAAAGTTCTAATATTTTTATGGCTTCTTCACAGATTCAGATATCATAAATCCAGGAACATAAAATTCGCTCTCCAAATTTTATCTTTTATCATGCTTTTTTATATTCTGTAACATACTGATCAATTACTTTAGGGCAGTAATTTTTTTAAAAAGCATTCATTTTTTTAATAAATCAATAAATGTTTTAAACATGTTTTAGTTTATACTTTTCATATAGTAAAATATTTTTCAAAAATTTTATCCTTAGTTATTTAAAGAATGTAAAGTAGTTCTGAGGTCAAAAAATGTGAGATTATCTGCTTTAGTACAAAATTATTCTTTGGTCTTAAAAACACACACACATGCATAACCTAAAATATACAAAGAACTCTTAAAACTTAACAATAAGAAAAGAAACAACTCAAATAAAAACTGTGCCATATACTTTAAAAGACCTTTTACCAAAGAAGATATGCAGATGGAAAATAAGTGCATGAAAAGATGTTCCAAATCACATGTTATCAAGGAAATGGAAAAGAAAATGACAAGATACCACTACCTACCTGTAAGAATGGCCAATACCCAAAATACTCACAGCATCAAATGGTTGTGAGGATGTGGAGTAGCAGGAACTTTCATTCATGGTTGGTGGGGATCCAGAATGGACAGACATTTTGGAAGAGAGTTTGGCAGCTTCTTAAAAAATGAACCATATAATTCAGCAGTTGTGTTCCTTGGCATTCACCCAAAGGAGTAGGAAATTTATCTTCACACAAAAACTTATACATGGATGTTTATAGCAATTTCATTTGTACTTGCCAAAACTTGGTGGCTCCTGGGTGGATCAGTTGGTTAAACGTCTGATTTGAGCTCAGGTCATGATCTCGCAGTTTGTGAGTTCGAGCCCCACGTGGGGCTTTGCCTGTGCTGACAGCTCAGAGCCTGAAGCCTTCTTCAGATTCTATGCCCCCCCTCTCTCTTCCCCTCTCCCTCTGGTGCTCTCTCTCTTTAAAAAATAAATAGATATTTTTAAAAAGTTTGTAATTGCCAAAATTTGGAAGCAACCAAGATGTCCTTCAGTAGGTGAATGGGTAAACCTTGGTACATTCAGACAATGGAATATTACTTAGTACTAAAAAGAAATAACCTCCCTTTGTGGGTTCAGTTATGGAAAACAGTGTGGAGGTTGCTCAAAAAATTAGAAATAGAACTACCCTACCACCCAGCAATAGCACTACTCAGAATTTATCTAAAGGATATAGCAGTGCTGATTCATAGGGGCACATGTACCCCAATGTTTATAGCAGCACTTTCAATAATAGCCAAATTATGGAAAGAGCCTAAATGTCCATCAACTGATGAATGGATAAAGAAGATGTGGTTTATATATACAAGGGAATACTATTTGGCAATGAGAAAGAATGAAATCCTGCCATTTGCAGCAACATGGATGGAACTGGACAGTATTATGCTAAGTGAAATAAGTTAGTCAGAGAAAGACAGATATCATGTTTTCACTCATATGTGGAACTTAAGAAACTTATCAGAAGACCATGGGGGAAAGGAAGGGAAGGGAAAAAAATAGTTTCAAAAAGAGAGGGAGGGAAGCAAACCATAAGAGATTATTAAATACAGAGGACAAACTGAGGATTGATGGGGGGGGGGTGGTGGAGAGGGAGGAAATGGGTGATGGGCATTGATGAGGGCACTTGTTGGGATGAGCAGTGGCTGTTGTATGTAACTGATGAATCACAGGAATCTATCCCCAAAACCAAGAACACACTGTATACACTGTATGCTAGCCAACTTGAAAATAAATCATATTAAAAAAAAAAAATAGAAAAAAGAAAAAAAAGGAAAGAAGCTATCAATACATGAAAAGACATGGAGGAAACTTAAATGTGTATTACTGAGTTTTTTAAAACGCTGAAAATGCTACATACTAACTATATGATTCCAAGGATATGTTACTCTGGAAAAGGCAAAACTTTGGAGACAATGAAAGTATCAGTGATTTCCAGGAGTTACAATTGCAGTGGGATGAATAGATGGAGCACAGAAGATTTTTAGGGCAATGAAAATACTCTGCATGATACCATAATGATGGATACATGTCATTATACATTTGCCCAAACCCATAGAATGTACAGACCAAGAGTAAATCAGAATATAAACTATGGACCTTGGATGGTTAGTTACAATGTGTTAGTGTAGATTCATCAACTGCCACAAATGTAGCACTGTGGTTGGAAAGATGTTGATAATGAGGGAAACTGTCTGTGTGACCTATGGTGGTATTTGGGAAACCTCTATACCTTCCCTTCAATTTGGCTGTGAACCTAAAACTATTCTAAAACACACACAACTACATGGTTTCATTGTTGTATCACTATTGTACTGGTATAGTCTCAACAACTCATAGTAATTGTAACTTTTACCCAAAGTAAAGGATTTCTATTTCACACAGAAAACCAAGACATGGATAATTGGGAACTGGCTGCAATATAAACATTTTAGTGAACCATCTAAGCGCTTCAACACACACTGGTCTTATTTGCTAAAGATCTGCCTTAGTTATGTAAAATTAAGTTATTTAAAATGTTTTTGAGAGCTTGAACTTGCTGAAAGAATTGCTTTTTCTTCCACAGCATTTAAAATATTAGAAAGTCCGTATCCTTATTTGCTAGTAATTTTAGGAAAATTCTATGGAAATAAATGCTTACTTACTTTTATAAACCAATTGGAATAGATCTCTTTCAATTTAAGGGATATTATAATCCAATTTGTTAATACTCTCTGGAGATGGGAAGATATTTCATCATCACAGGAGA
Organism: Prionailurus bengalensis; assembly: GCF_016509475.1. NCBI lineage: Eukaryota > Metazoa > Chordata > Mammalia > Carnivora > Felidae > Prionailurus > Prionailurus bengalensis. Next base: position 108,481,131 of record NC_057349.1, read on the forward strand.
GGTAAATACCTCTCTGAATTGCAAATAAAGATACATAAACATATAAATTGTTTAAAGCTTCAGTTTTACAATTTCAGCAACAGGTCAAGAGTACAACAGAAAGACAAGTATTCATTTCTGACTTCAAGGAGCCTTTCTCCTCAGTTAGACATAAAATTCTTCATTGATTTGAGTTGAAAACAAATAGGCAAATTAACACAGAAGACTAATAAACTATTTCTCTATTGTCTCTTATCTAACAGATAATAGATCTCTTTATCACTCATCTATAGATATTATCAAATACTCAGACTGCCAAACTATAATCACTGCTGACACTTAGGGGGTTGATTTATCACCTATGCATGAACCAGAAAACAAAATACATTGCAACATACACTCAGTAAAGAAAAATTTCTAAAGAAATGATTATAAAGGTTAAACATCTATTGTTGCTTGGCATTCCCTTTGGAAATATATATATATATATATATATATATATAAATATATATATATATATATATATATATATCAGCTTAAGCTATCATAAGTAACACTTCCATGGTTTACCTCTCTCTGTCAGGGGAATCTTTTGGGCATCTCAATGGATAAACTTCAAAACTGTTGAAATAGTTTTATAGGTAACTTTCATACAAATGTACATTAAACATGTCTCAAAGATTTTATTTTTCCCATTAAGAGAAAATAAGAAGATGTAAATACCAGTTCAAAGGAGAAGCCAAAGGATACACACAGGTGCAGGTAATCAGAAATGCTGAAATAAATTTAGGGGCGCCTGGGTGGCACAGTCGGTTAAGCGTCCGACTTCAGCCAGGTCACGATCTCGCGGTCCGTGAGTTCGAGCCCCGCGTCGGGCTCTGGGCCGATGGCTCGGAGCCTGGAGTCTGTTTCCGATTCTGTGTCTCCCTCTCTCTCTGCCCCTCCCCTGTTCATGCTCTGTCTCTCTCTGTCCCAAAAATAAATAAACGTTGAAAAAAAAAATTAAAAAAAAAAAAGAAATGCTGAAATAAATTTACAATGAAATGCAAAACTAGTCTCTTCATTAAATGTATCTTCACTGGGAAACATACATTTGCATTATTTTTGACAAAATTATTTGCCCTCTACACGTGCCTTCATTCTCTACAAAGTTGCAAAATATTCAAACATAATGAAAGAGTCAGATGCTTATAATATCAGGTAAAGCTGGGAGGTGCCTCTAGGTCTGGATAATGCGTCAAAGTATCCCTGCTTATCTTCTTGCCCTTTTCAAAAGATTTTACATTTTGTTTCCCTCACATAAAGTCTTTCAAAAAAGAGGCTCTGGGTGTTAACTGGCTTGCATTGGGGATATGAATTTCTCTTACAGCAGTTCAAGTTTTAGCCCAGTATAGCTAGAATTCTTCTATTTACATGATTCACATAGCCCTTAATAAACCGTGCATCTGTTTAATTCCCTGGATGCTGAGATGAGTTCGCCATCTCCACACACGTCTATAGCTTGTTATGTCAGTCACCCCTACCTTGTGCCCAAGGTTTAATACTCACACTCACCTCTGTCTGGGATTCTGTTGTTTCCATTGAAATCAGGAGTCTAATGGCTTTAATGTATCTTTTACTACCATTTCTATTCTTTACTGAAAAGACATCACAAAATTTTACCAATTTGGACTCTTCTCATGTGAACTGTACAGATAGGTAGATTTCTCTGTTCTATTTCTTTCCTGTTACATGTTTCAGTTACAGCAGCTGATTCATGTAGGACATCTAATGTCTCTTATTCCTGATCATGAACTTGTGTGTAATTAAGTCGTCTTGGTTTTTCTTCTGTGATTATTTATGTCTTTCTTTTAAATCTTTACTATAACTCTTAATGACTCGCCATGTTAATTATTTGCTTATTATGCTTTTTAAATTTCTCTTAAAGCAATATTTCCCTCCTAAAGATTTTATTTTACTGTTGCTGTCATTGTCTTATTTAGTCATTGATCTCCTGCTTCATGGCATGTAGAAACTATGTGCAAATTAATATTCAAAATTATATTATTTTGAGTGTATTTAGATTTCTTCCAAAATGATTAGTACAAATTTAAATATCAAATCCCAGAATATTACTTCTAATTCTCTTTTTAATTTTTTTTAAATTTAAGTAAGGCATGTTACCTAAAACCTTTGCATTATTCAGATTTATATTTCCAATACTTAGAAAAATACCTGGAATAGAATTAGCTATCAATATAAATAACTCTAGCAATGCAGAACACTAAGATTGAATGAAACATAGGTCAAATTTAGAATTATATTTTTCTAAAAATCATTAAATCCTACAAAAATAAAAAATACTTACCATAATAATAGAAATATATCATGTTTATAAAGACCTATTATTTGTGTATTTGAATAAATTACAGTTTTAAAATGAAGGCTCTATCGATTTCTGCTACCTGAATCCAATCATATAATATCGTATATTGCCATTGGTTCTGTATCCAAGGCCGTCTTTGAAAGCTTTTCACCACTTCTTCTTTTCATTTAATATTATTACAGAAAAGTAATTTTCTGTAGAAAATCAAGAGACTTCATAATCTTAGTCGGTAATTCTCACTATTACTGTTATTACTAGAGAATAAAAGCTATTTCATCACTGATGCAATCAGTTAGAAATACTACATGTTGGTTATGACACAGCAATACTGGCTGTCAGCAACTTAATCTGGAGTCAAGGTTATAACACCTATAAGGGATTTTTAACATCATATACTCTAATCTTTTAATTATATATAGAGAGAACATGGAACTCAGAGATAAAAGTGATTTATCTTAGTCGCCCAGTAAAGGTCAGAGCTGGTACTCTAAAAATCATATTCTTCTAACTCTCAAATACCTATAGAAGGAAAAAGTAACTTGAGGTTTAAATTTTTCCAAGGAACATACTAAAGGATATATACACATCTCTTTTTATATTTTCTTGCATTTTTGCATCTTTATTGTAAATATATCATAGATGAGAATGCATGTATGATGTGTATTTAAATAAGAATAATAACAGATATTCACCCAAATAGAATTTTACCAATACCTTGGAAGCCCCTTGGTTCTCTTGCCCCAGTTAGGAACTCCTACTTGCTCTCTTCCTTTTTTAATTTATGATTTTATCACTAGACAGAGATGCAGTAGAATAGTGCTTTAAGAGAGTGCATTATAGATAAAAAGGAAGGACTCGTCTTTTTCAAGGTCTCATAAAAAATAAAAATAGTTCATTTTGCCCAAGGAAATTGATAAATAACAATCAACACCAAGATTTCTACTGCAGCAGTTACTCCATTTCAAGGCTAGAGAAGAAATCCTACAAAAGTACAGATAGAAGACACACAAAAAATCAAGCTGGCAAGGGTTCCACTCAGCAACATCAGTTTGCTGATAATTAAGTAATGTTTAAAAAGCTCAGAAGGGAAAACTGCACGACACAAGTAGTCTATATCTGAATCGTTATTGAGAAAAGAAATCCAGAGATGTTAATAAAACTTATGAAATCCAGAAATGTGGGTGGAATTTATAGTACTAATTGTCATATGAGAAAAGATTTACTATTTTCAACAAAACAGTCATATAATCTGAAATATTCTTGATGTACTTAAATAAGTTTTACTCACTTTGTAATAATTTGTGTTAATTCTATTTGTTAACTTAATTCCTTTTATTATTTCTATTATGGCATAGAGTAATCTCTATTCAGAGAGTAATTAATTATGTATGGCAACAGTTTTTCTTTTGTTTGAATTAATAAACCTGTGCTTTGATTCAGACAGAATTTTTAAAATTTGCATTTCGTATAAAATATTTTTAAAGGAATCCAAATAATCGTTGTATAACCTTTTATCAGCAATATATTTATTTTAACAATATATTTATTGTCATTTTATTTGTGGGAGGAACTTTGGATATAAAATTTGTGGTAATTATTTTTTTCATGGAATTTGCAACATAAATGCACATTCACCTTAACCAAAAATATTTTATATATTATTGGAATAAATTGAGAATGTTATGCTTGCAAAGCACTGATTGAGAAAAATTGGTCCAGAATTTTCCCAGTGTGGTTGATAATATTGTTAATATTACATGAAGAAAGATGTATCCATCACAACTTAAATCGGGTAAATGGAGATGTTATTATCATCAATACTAATTATATCAATACAAATTATATTTATTTTAAAAAGTTATAAAAGGACCTTCCAAATACCTTTCCCTTAGAGTCAAAATGTTTGTATCCAACTCCAAAATGTACAAAGTCCAGACCTACACAAATGAATACTTATTCATCCCATAAACAAAGGTCAAAAACTCTGTGATTAATACTGGGATATTTTGAATGTTTGTTTTGTCCTTGTTTTAGTTGTTTAAAATCAGTGGATAGTGAAACAGCTGAATAAACTTTTACCTACTCAACAGGTTTCTAGTTGGATTTTCCAGCTTTTTGATTAATTAAATATTACTTCAAGCCTTGAGAAGGGAATCATTCCTGCATTTCACAAGTATTTCTTGTAACTTATATTTACAATTAAAGAGGAAATTTGACACATTTATGCCTGAGGAAACATGATATTTAAAGAACACATCACTTTTTTCCCCTTTCAATTCATCACATTAATTCAATTAGAACATTTAATTTAGGTATCTGATTGATGTCAATGTATATTAAGATATTAGAATAAAATTTGGAAAGCTTGATGATCCTTTGGGGTTTTTTGGAATAATGCATGTGTACATGTTCCATACATAATAGCATAGCAATTTAACTTTCCTCTGTGACCACATGCTTTATTTGAAGGTGATTATAAACTCATTAAGCATGAAGAAACTCTTTTCTTTGTATTGGGTTTCAACTTGTTCATCATCTATCATTTGAAGAGTCCTAACGATTTTTATAACCACACAACTAATCCAATGTAATAAATTATGACTCCTAGGGGGATATAATTATGTTAACAATCATCTTACACTCAGCTATTCTTTATCTTTCACCCTTAGATTCCATTCACACTCATGCTCCTCTGATTCCTGCCACAAAAATCTGGCAGGCAAATCCTGCAAACCCTGCTCCCAGATACATTCTTACACAGGAGTACACAGGGATTTAGCTCTTCTTGTAAGTCTGGAGGCAAGGAGGGGTGCTAAACCATCCCAAGGAAAATAAAGCATCTCCTGTGAAACAATGACCCACGTAGAGTGCTTAAGACTTTCTGTGCCTGAAAAAAAAAAATAATGGTTCTTTCAGATTCTTGAGATGGGTATAGCAAGATGTTTCTATTCTTAATAAAGTTTCTGACATACTACGGTTTTCAACATTATCAAATTTATCTGTGTCTATTCAAAAATTCCATTTTTGCTCCATTTAGTTTGCAAAGCCTTCCTTATCATGGCCTATTCTTTAACACAAGATTCCTGGCAGAGCTGTGTATTTATTTGGTGCTTCTACTCTACAAGAATTGCATTCATGTTCTAGGCTTAATTTTAGCCATGTCTGGCCTAACCTACATCAGATAAGGAATTACTTTAAATTTGTCAGAAAAGATTTCTAATTTTTCTGATTTTTAATCAGGTTTATTAAATTTATTAATCCAAAGCATTACACTTCTACTTTATATATTCTCTAGGGCAACAGAAACTTCCAGACTACCCAATAAACTTTGTAATCACCTTTGACTCCATATGTCTTAAGTGCTACACCCACTTTTCCACCAATGCTCAACCCTCTAATTCTGATTTACCTAGTGCCACTATTGTTAATAAGTTAGGTAATCATAATATCATCGCCTGTCATAGATTATAACCCTTCCATTTTTTTTTTTCTCAAGAGCGCAGGCTGTCCAGGGGTGCCTGGGTGGCTCAGTCAGTTAAGCGTCCAAATTCAGCTCAAGTCATGATCTCATGGTGTGTGGGTTCCAGCCCCACGTCGGGCTCTGTGCTGACTGCTTGGAGCCTCGAGCCTGATTAGGATTCTGTGTCTCCCTCTCTCTCTGCCCCTCCCCAGCTTGTGCTCTGTCTCTCTAGCTCTCTCTCTCAAAAGTAAACATTAAAAGAATTTTTGTTAAAAAAAAAAGTAAGCTGGGGCGCCTGGGTGGCCCAGTCGGTTAAGCATCCGACTTCGCCTCAGGTCATGATCTCGCGGTCCGTGAGTTTGAGCCCCGCGTCGGGCTCTGTGCTGACTTCTCAGAGCCTGGAGCCTGTTTCATATTCTGGGTCTCCCTCTCTCTCTGCCCCTCCCCGTTCATGCTCTGTCTCTCTCTGTCTCAAAAATAAATAAACGTTAAAAAAATTTAAAAAAAAAATAAAAAAAATTAAAAAAGTAAGCTGTCCACAAATTAGTCAACTATATGACCAACCAAATTCCAGAGTCATATTTTGAGGGTTCTTTTCCTAGACCTACTAATTATTTTATCACCTAGGTCCCAGAAGGATGGCTTACTCAAGGAAAGAATTAAAAAAAAAAGTTTAATAAAGAGGGCATATAAAAAGGTGTGGATAGGATTAAAGAAACTAACAAAGGAAGTTCATATACCCAGTAACTAGCAACAATGTGAATTATTTTTTATTTATAGGTTTAAAGGGAAAAGGAAGGTGGTAAATGGAACATGGGGAGAATTTAAATTTGGGAGAGGATGGCTTCAAAGTAACTATGACTATAGGTACAAAATATATACCACTATACCATCATAGACTGGTAGGAGATAACCAAGAAAATAATTCCCCAACTTTTCTTCCAACACACCAATCTTCTGCCAGTAATTTGTATCGTCTGAACCCAAATAGAAGCCAAGAAGAAAGGAATCCCAAGTAATATAAAAAAACAAGTTAACCTCATACAGCAGAGAAGGACAAAGAAGAATAGTGTTTGAGAAACAATAAATGCAGAAAAAAACTGCCCACTCTGCTATCAACTTTATCAGCCTAAGAATAATATTTGTATTTCCACCCTTTTCCTCTTAGTTTACGAGATTGGGAACTGTTATTTATGTCCAGTGATGTAATTTTGGGTATCTCTATTGTTCCAAATAGTAGTATCTCTACACTTTTATCATGCTTTTTTATAGGTTTATCTTGGTTATGTTCTCAAGACTGGACTTTTGCTTCTTTTTCTATGTATTGTGTTCCTCTGTTTATAACCATGAACCTCACAGTTTTCACATGCCCCATCTCTAAAATGGAATCCACCATTGGCCTCATTTGTGATTGATCCTCAAGGCAGAGATTTTTTGTTTGGGTCCAGATAACTTGTTTAAAGTCAATTGGATATATATATACACTTCCCTGTAATTCAAGTTCTTTGGAAAGAAGGAAGAAAAGAAGGAAGGAAGAAAGGAAGGATGGAAGGTAGGAAGAAAAGAAGGAAGGGAGGCGGGGAGGGAGGAAGGAAGGAAGAAAGAAAAGAAAAGCCACATCTAAATTTGAGTTGAGGTGAAGATGCCAGCAGATTCAGTTTCTGGTGAAGCATCTCTTTTTGACTTGCAGACTATCTTCTTACCGTGTCTTTACATGGCTTCTTTGTGCACATACCAGAAAGAGAGATCTCTGGTGTTTCTTCCTTTCTCTTAAGGACACCAGTCCTATCAGATTAAGTCCTCAGCTTTATGACTTCATTTAATTGTAATTACCTCTTTAAAGATTCTGTTTCCAAATGCAGTCACATTGGTGCTGTTTCGACTTACGAATTTTGTGGGGGAAACATTCATTCTGTAACATCTCCTCAGCAAATACTGTACTCTAAAACCAGATCTGATAGAGGTAGCATCAGGAATAGAGGCAAGTATACTTATGTTAAGGACAGTTTACTCACATGGATTTTAGGGGAAAAGTACAGATATAAAGGCTCTGATTCCATACTGGGCCATAGGAGGCATTAATTTCCATCTTTGAAATGTTACTTCCACAATCTGAAGCTGAAAATACAATATAACAGACAATAACAGATAGGTACTGAAAGAATAAAGCAAAGTATCTTTAAAATCAATCACAAATCATAATGCGAAACCAAAGCCCATCAAATGTGCTTTCTCTGATATTTCTCAACATTATGAAAACTTAGTTGTATATTTTTAGTCATAAAATCTGTCATAATTGACCTGTGATTAACATGCTTTGCAAGTTTATTGTATAATTGATAGAGTTTATGTAAACATAACCTAAACCAAGTGACATTCAAAGAAGGGTGACAAGAGAAAGATCAATCTTTATCATTTTGTAAATTCTTTACTGTAAGCAAAAAAGATCTGTAGTACTTGAATATGCATGAACATTTTGAATATGCATGACTGTTATAATGAGAGAACTTTGCTGACCCCTAGGTCTAGGGTCACAAGAAAGTCAAACGCAAGAACATTCTATTAAGAAAACTTTTATTGGATAAAGTAATATTCTGAAAAATAATAACTGATAACCAACTTTATGAAAATAATAATGAATTACATTTTTTAGAAATTTCTCCAGCTTCAAATAGATATTCAATTTTATAAGTCCTTGTAGTGTTATTTTCTACTTATGTAAATGAATAATATCAAATTTCTATCTTTCTGTTATTGTATGCCAAATTTGCTAGATGGACTTTTAAAATCTATTTGATATGGTCTGACCTAAACCACCCTACTGGTTCTCTTCTCACATTTTACTCCTTATTTCCTGATTCCTTTTCTCTGCTAGGTCTCTAAATGTTATGTTAAGTCTTGGTTGTAGAAAATCGATGTATTCTTTCCTTCACATTTTCATATAGGTATAATACATTAAGTACCATCTATATGTTTTTTACTCCTAGTTGTTGTTTTTTAACTCCAATTTCTGAACTATCCCATGAATTCCAAACATATGCATTCAATTGCTTAATTGACATATTATTCAATGGTATGGAAAATAACATTTTAAATTTAACATACAAAGGGTAACTCTTAAGTTTCTACTCACACCTACACATTACCTCACCAAGTTATATAATATGACTCCCTGGTTACTCTCTCTCATACAATGTTGTTTTTTTTTTTTTTTTTAATTTTTTTTCAACGTTTATTTATTTTTGGGACAGAGAGAGACAGAGTATGAACGGGGGAGGGGCAGAGAGAGAGGGAGACACAGAATCGGAAACAGGCTCCAGGCTCTGAGCCATCAGCCCAGAGCCTGGCGGGGCTCGAACTCACGGACCGCGAGATCGTGACCTGGCTGAAGTCGGACGCTTAACCGACTGCGCCACCCAGGCGCCCCTAAAATGTTATTTTTTAAAAATATTTTATTTATTTTTGAGAGTTAGAGAGAGACAAGAGCACGAGTGGGGAAGGGGCGGAGAGAGAGGGAGACAGAATCTGAAGCAGGCTCCAGGCTCTGAGCTGTCAGCACAGAGCCCGACATGGGGCTCAAACCCATAAGCTGTGAGATCATGACCTGAGCCCAAGTCAGACGCTTAACTGACTGAGCCACCCAGGATCAGCCAGCTACCCAGCCAGCCCTTCCATATTTCATTATTATGATGTTATCTGTAAGTTTTCTTATAGGTGTCCATTATCAGATTGTGGGATTTTTTTTATTCATAGTTTACTGACATTATGAGAATTTTTCCCAAATCTTTTTTTAATCTGCAACTTTCTAGATGATCACATAATTTTCTTCATTGTTCAGTTAACATGCTGAATTATACGGACTGATTCTTGAAAGTTTAATTGACTTTTGATTCAGTTTGGTGTAAAATTTTATCCTTTTTACATATTGTAGGTAAGACACAATTTGTTAATTCTTTGTAAAATATTTTTTCATCTATGTTTATGACAGATATTAATCTGTCATTTTTTTCTTATCATGTTTCATCAATTTTAGTATTAGGCCTCTGCTATTCTCATAAAACAAGGGTTTTTGTGGAGTTTTTGCATACTCTAATTTCAATCATGGCTTTGAATTTTTCTACTCTGCTGCCGTATCTCCAACATTTGAAGGACTTCTGTAGTGCCTTCAGTGGAGACCCAGAGAGTTTCTAAGCGATTTCCTTTCCTTCTTGTGCAGCTAGCCTTCAAAAGCCAGCAGCCAAAAACCATCGGCTTGCCCTCAGTCAAGTCCAGGATTATGTAGAAGAAATTTCTTTCAGCTCTATTGCCCTGCTCCAATCTTAGTTCTCTTTTGAACCTTAGTTTCTCTATTGAAATAGTATTTTGGTATACCATTCCCAAGCAGTCAGAGATAATCTTTGGGAAAAAGCAGATGGTAGGTACAAATTCTCTGCCACTGAAGCTCCTGGTAATTCCCATCTGTCACACCAATTCACACATGCACGTTAAAGTTTATTAAATGTGACTTTTTTCTTACCAATGATCCCTCTTCCTCATGCCTCTTTATCAGGGATGAAAGCAGCTTTGGGTATCTTCTTTCCCTAGGAATTTCTTGGTATTCTCTGTATTTTAGTTAATTCAAGTTCATTACAATATTCAGCTCACTAATGAGGGAATAATATGATATTACAGTCTAATTTGCTTTTGCAGTTAAGATTGGGAATAAAAGGGGGCACATGGGTGGCTCAGTTGGTTAAATGTCCAACTTCAGCTCAGGTCATGATCTCCCAGTTCACGAGTTCAAGCCCCACATCAGGCTCTGTGCTGACAGCTCAGATCCTGGAACCTGCTTCGGATTCTGTGTCTCCCTCTCTCTCTGTCCCTCCCCTGCTCGTGCTCTGTCTCTCTCTCCCTCTGTCTCTCTCTCTCTCTCAAAAATGAATAAAAACATTAAAAAATATATTGGGAATAGAAGTCATGAGACCTTCTATGTCTTATTAAGAAGCAAAATCAAGTGTTTGTTTTTGTTTTTATTTTTACTGAAAACATAATCACAGGTCAAATATTAACTTTAAACAAAAATTTGTTTATTTTGATTATTATTTTATTAGTGAAATATTAAGAATCTTCTTCAAATGCCTTCCATTTTAAACAATTTTCCTTTAATAAATAACTTTTGGGCATCTACTTTCTGTTTGGTGATAATTGTTGATATTTAATGTAAAGTGAATCACATCAAATCTCATGCATTAGTTTAAAAAAATGAAATCTAGAAAGTTAGGAAGACTTGAGGCTTTACTCTTAAACATTAAAAGAAAACAAAATAAAAATTATAAATCATGCAAGACATTTCCCATAGAAATAAGGCACTGTTGTACTCTTGCAAATGTGCAATGATAATGTGGCAATTATTTTCTTGAGCCAATTTTTCAAATACTATGACATTATTATACTTTGATTTTTATTTCCATTCCACACACAGATTTCCAAAAATACTATGAATATGTATGGAATACATACATCATCTGCATTTCTTCAACCATACTGTCTCTGGATTGTGGTCTAGTTTTAACAGTAACACTTTAAATTTTTTCCCATAGCACTTTTGTTTACGGTTAAAATAACCTTTCTTCCAAAAAATACTAAAGCATGGAACAGGGCAGTGATGAATGATCATGCAGAGTACAGATAAAGAAAAAATAATTGTCCATCACACTTCTTGCTTAAGAATAAGCAAACACCCAAAAAAGAGAGACAGAGACAGAGAGACGATAGAATGTATAACACAATTATTTTCTAGTATTGAGTTGAATAATGGTGTACTGTCTATACGGAAAAAGTATATTTCATTCAGTCACCTTGTGATATATTACTTTCCATTAAATATATCACTGCAAATGAGATCCAGTATTGGTATCTGAATATTAATAGATTAGGACTGTCTTTAGACCCACTTTCCTATTCTGACAAATGATGACAGTTAATGCCATAGTGGAAATATGTCAATACCAGACTTAATCTTGAACATTCAAAAATCATATATATTCATGTATACATGATTTTAAAACATGGTAAGACTTAATATGTATTCACAGTGTTTGCTATTGCAATTATATGATAGTTAAATGAATGAAATGGAACTGGTGAACTTAGAGTAATTAGTTGTAATTATGTCATTATAATTGAAAAAATATGTCTGTGTTTTCTACCTACCATTTATGAAATTTGACATTTGCTTGAAAAATAAAAATCAATATCTATGCTTGCATGAAGTACAAATAAATGTGTAGTGATAAAACAAATTAATACCATACATATATTTTTTTAGTATGTTCTTCCCCTGAACAAATTATGTCTCCCTTCCTCTTTTATTTGAAATAGTTTTTAAAGTAATGATAATTTCATGTGAGAATTCTGGCCTTATACTTCCTAAATTTACCTAGTTATGAAAATAAACAAAAAACTAGTAGGCAGGGCAATTTGTCACAGTTTCTGTGCTTAGAAATAGGAATTAATTAAAACCTTAAGAGATTCCTCATTTGATTTTCCGTACTTTTGAGACATGAAAGGGTGAATGCAAAGGTAAACTTACAGATGCTCCTTATATCCTAATCATATCACACGTGCCTCCTGGCAATCTGTTGCTTAAAACTCAAGGGACCTAATGCTTAATGAGAATGTTTTTCTGATTAGGAAACAAAAACATATAGTCTTTTGGAATAGATTCTAATAGTCTAGAGCGAATGGGATAAATTCACTAACATACTTAGAACTAGCACCTAAAAATGATTTTTGTTGTTTTATTGTTTGCATTCTTAAGTAACTCATTTCAATATTTAATTATTATAAAAATATTAGTGAGACATTTTACTTTTTTTTATAAGTCATAGAAATTCTGAGTAGGTACATTTCTGTAACCACATGTGGCTAGTCAGTGCTATGCTGGACAGTGAACCTCTACGCTTTCAGTTCAAAACATTTAATGAGCACACTATGAGCCATAACTTCAACTCCTAATTAAATAAGAGTTCTGAATTTTAGAATTTGTTGATGAAGGAAGGTTTCCAAATGAAGAAAAACATTTTCATAGAGATTAAGTGTAATATGGAGATACAGAGCATAAAGAAGCTTTCTTTTGCAGTGGAAAGATATATGGGTCTAGTATTTGAAAGTGTTTCTCAAATTCAGAAAAGGCTAAAAAGAAGTGTTAAAAATGTCTGAAAAAGGGGGCGCCTGGGTGGCTCAGTTGGTTAAGCATCCGACTTCAGCTGAGGTCATGATCTCCCAGTTCATGAGTTCAAGCTCCCCATCGGGCTCTGTGCTGACCACTCAGAGCCTGGAGCCTGCTTCGGATTCTGTGTCTCCTTCTCTACCTGCCTCTCCCCCACTTTTGCTCTGTCTCTGTCTCTGAAAAATAAGTGCAAAAAAATTTTTAATCTAAAAATTACTTTAAATGTTTGAGCCTTTTAAACAGTTTTAAATTGTACTCACTGTAGTAACCTTAAGGTTGCCTAGCAAGCCTTACTAAAATGCATCTGTCCCAGCTATACTTATAGAAATTCTGATTTAGTGGGTGTTTTCTGGGTCCAGGAAATTGTGCTCATTTATTAAACATCTCCATTGTTTCTAATATAAGTAGTCCACAAATTTTGAGAAACACTGTTTTCGTGTCTGGAGTGACTTAGTTTTTCCTTTAGTCAATAGTTTCTTAGGGCTTTTGATCTACATTAGCACTTTGAAGAAACAAAAATTAGGGGAAGTTCATCTTGGTGGGTTATCTATCTTCTTATTTTTACATCTCACACATAAAGTAATTATTAACATTATGTTTATTTTCAACATTTTTCAATGGTTATTTTTTCTCCATGAATGTTTTTTATTTATATCATGCTGTTTATGTTTTATATGGGTAATATTACCTTGAATTTCTCTAAGTATATTCTTTAGAGATTTTTAAAAGCTTTTTTTGTTTCCAAAACACCTGGGTGGCTCAGTCAGTTAAGTGTCCAACTCTTGATTTCCGCTCAGATCATGATCTCACAGTTCTTGGGTTCGAGCCCTACATCGGGCTCCGTGCTGTCACTACGGAGCCTGCTTGGGATTCTCTCTCTCCTCTTTCTGCTCCTCCCCCATTCCCTCTCTCTCTCTCTCTCTGTCTCTCCCCCTCAAAATAAATAAATGAAAAAACTTAAAAAAAAAAAGGAACTATTTTGTTTCTTCCAAGTTCAATTTTTGGGATCATTGACTTTTCTTTTTCCATTCTGATTATTATGCGCATGTATGATGATCCTGGTGGTTAATATTATATCTACTACCGAAACTACCGCACATCAATCTTAAGCTTGTCTTCATTGACTAACAAGTCTTCTTTCAAGAACTACAAAATATTGCCTTTACTTTTTAGCATTTATCTGCCTGCTGACATTTTTGCAAAATTTGAGAGTTTTTGAGCTGCTGATTCTGTAATAGCTAATCCTGTGTTTTAGATCTCTAAAATCATTTATATTCTTTTCAGTTTTCTAATTTTTGCTTAGCTAAAGGTAAATTTTTTCATGATCAATTTGTAATTACCCAAAATTTAAGTGGGAATGTGAAAGTGATTTTAAATGTAGCCAATCAGTGTTTAGTTCAATAGTGCCTTCACTAAACTTGGAGTTTTAAAGTCTACCCAACAGTTACATTGTTTTTCTTTGCCTTCAAGATATTTCAAAACCCTGGAAAGTTATCTGCATTCTAGTTGCTGTTAAGAAATCATGAAGTTATGTCCTTGGAAAGTACATTTCATCCATGTTTCCTTCCTTTATACCTATAAAGTAAAAGTAATACACCCTAAAGATTTTGAAATGATATAACTGGTAACTTTTAAAAATAGCTATTTCTTGGGGCGCCTGGGTGGCGCAGTCGGTTAAGCGTCTGACTTCAGCCAGGTCACGATCTCCCGGTCGGGGAGTTCGAGCCCCGCGTCGGGCTCTGGGCTGATGGCTCAGAGCCTGGAGCCTGTTTCCGATTCTGTGTCTCCCTCTCTCTCTACCCCTACCCCGTTCATGCTCTGTCTCTCTCTGTCCCAAAAATAAATAAACGTTGAAAAAAAAATTTAAAAATAGCTGTTTCATATAGGATTTGTTTTTTCATTTTTGCCTCAGTGGCCAAATAGGCAAAATAGTATAGTCTTATTTTTCGACAATTACATTATTAGAAATGTAAAATAAATAAGTTATGGCCCTGAAAAAATTATGTGAGTGTATGCAAGTAGTGCTAAAGTACTAGCTACTGAAGCATTAACCTTTTAGAGCAAGTATCTAAATATGACATGCCCGCACTGTTACCCCATACTGGACAACTGCAGAAAAAGTAAGCTGTTGCCTGAGGAAATACATCTGCTTTCTCTAAGTGAAGCAAAATCAACCAAAGAGCACATTAATGGTTAGAGAACAGACTATACTGTTTAGGAGTAAATACATGAAGACATACATGCTCCTCTCACATTTTTGGCACATGACTGCTTCTAGGACATTTTTCACAATCCAAATATGCATCAAATTAGAAACAAAGCTTTAGAATTTGGGGCAAAATAGGTAAATGGACACTTCTGGGCTTTCATGCGAGAGGGTGATGAAGGCCATGATGAAAGAAATTTGTAGAGGATTCATGTATATTTCAACACTCAGCAAAGATATGAGAAAATTATCACACAGTTTTATCACATAATATCACAGAATTTTTAATTTAGAGGGAAAACTGAATAATGTTTGACCTGTAAGCCAGGTCCATAAATGAGAGGTTCTCAAAGAAAAAGAATGTTAATACTGAAATATATGATAATGCTTAATAGAGTGCCTGGCAGGAAAATTGAAGCAATCTTTAGATAATTCACATTATTAAGAGTTCTTTTTTCAAATATGTTTATGCATGGTCTTCAGAAAAAAAATCTTTATCAAAATTCTTAGTTTTATAAAATATATGGGAAACCAATCACAAACTGAATAAGAAGATGATGTATTACATTTGAGTTTTGATTTAATATTCTCTTCACAACTCATAAAACATAGTCCTGACTTTCTAGTCACTGCAATGACACAAGTAAAAAAAGTAAAATATATGTATATTAGAAAGGAAGAAATAAAACTGTCCCTATTTGTATATGACAAGTTTGCCTATATAAACATTCTGACAAATATACAAAAATAAAAATAAAAACTTATGGAATTAACAAATGAGTTCACCAAGTTTATAAGATACAAGATGAACATACAAAAATAAATTGTATTTCTATGTACTAGCAATGAACACATGACCAAATTAAAAATAAAATACCATACATACTAGCTCAAAAATAATGGAATACGTAGATATAAATTTAACCATACATGTGAAAGATTTGCTTGCCAGCATCTACAAAATGATGATAAAGTGTTTAAGATCTAAGTAAATGAGAAAACATTTTGTGATTATGACTTTGAAGACTTCACAGAGTAAAGATGTCAAGTCTCAACAAACTGATATACAGACTTAATCAATTCCTATCATACTCTCAGCAAAAATTTTTTTGTAAATATAGACAAGATTATTCCAAAATTTATATGGAAATGTATAGATCTCAGAATGACTAAAATAATGTTGACAGAAAAAAGAATAAACTGGGAGGAAATCAGTCTATCTGATTTCCAGGTTTATTATACAGTTTCAGTATTCAGGCCATGCAAATTGTAGAGGTTTTGATACATAGATTACTGGAACAGAATAGAGAGTTTGGTAATGGATCTATACAAACCTGCCTGACTTTGACAAAAATGCAAAAAAACAATTCAATGTCACCTTTCCACAAAGGTTGATGGATCTCCCACCTCATACAAAAAGTAACTCAAAATAAATCATGAACTTCAATATAAAACTATAAATCTTTTAGAAGAAAATTAAGAGAAAATATTCTGGCTTCCAGGCTAGGCCAAAAGTTCTTAGATTTGACACCAAAAAGCATAATCCATAAAAGGAAAATAAAACAAATCTTTTGCTCTATGATAGACCGTTTTAAGAGCTTCAGAGACAAGACAGACTGAAGAAAACATTTGCAAATCACAAAGGATTAGTATCTAAAATGTACACAGAACTTTCAACACTCAATAGAAAGAAAAATAAGCAATCCAAAATTCAAAAAAGTCACAGATATCTCATTGAAAAAATACATAAAAAACAAACACGTGAAAAGATGTGTTCAATATTACAAGCTACTTGAGTTCCTTCACTTGACATCTGAAAATACTAAAAACTTAAGTTTAAGAATATGTTTTGGTGATCCACATGTAGCCTTTCCCACTAGAGCTAGAGCTTCTGTGGTATTATCTTGAGGAGATGAGCAACGCTTTTTTGCCTCCTACTTTCTTCTTTGGGTTTGAGATCTGGAGGAAGTTGTGAGAAATATCAAGCTCCAACATGCAGAATTTGGTCAATTGTTTCCTCTAAAATACTGTTTTGCATCAGAGCTAACTATATCTAATTCATTTTGCCTGTAACTCATTTTGCCTGAATCTAGGTTTCACTTGTCCAGGATTCTCTAAAGTATTTAGTCTAAACACTTATACGAATATGTGTCAATTTATGAGAAACCTGGAGCCATTTTGCCATGTAGATGTTTTCAGGAACCATGTGTGACAATCTTTCCACAACCCATAACCCACACGTAGAAGAATCATCTATCTAAGCAGAAGGATACCAGAATCCTAACTTGCCAAAAAAGCCTTTTGACTTGCTTCCGTGTTTGTGTGTGTACAGGGGGAGAAGCCTGAGCGAAATGAGAAGAAAGGTTATGTAAATGATTAAACAAACACAATACCTGTTTTTCCTTTTACCCAGATAACCGAAACACAGAAGAGATCAGATTAAAAGGAAAAGATGCCCACCCCATTATGGATATAAAGCAGGAAGAAGGCATAAACATGCCCCTGCCTTCCTCGTTCTCATACTGCCACCTAACACAGGGACACTTTGCCATGCTTTGGCTGCTCTGAAGGGACAAAGGGAAGACAAGGAGAATATCCTGTAAACATAAACCAGAGAGGCAATAACTCTGAAAATAAAGTGAATGTGGCTGGAGATGAAGTATCAGTCTCTAATAGTGTCACTAAGGTTCATGAGACTTCCTTTATATTACAATTGCCATCCAAAGAAATAGTATCTCATGGACCAGATAAGACCAGCTCTAAATGGCTACTTTGTACAAGAGAAGGAATAATCATGACAAAGGTAATAAAGAGAAGATCCGGCCCCTTACTAGTTTTTCTGTTCAGCCAAGTAAGCTCTGAAGTGTCTGTTATAATTCAAAGAAAGGAGAGTCTTCCAAAGTTAATAACTATAAACTAATTGGCAGCACTGAATGGTGTCTGGGCATGTGTGTATGTGTTTGTGCAATCAAAATGTATAATGAGAGATTTCTTGATTTCACAAATTGTGGAAAATTTTATACTTCTTATGAGTACTTATTTTCTTCTTTTCTTTCAATATTTAAAGTAGATGGATGTGGAAACCAACAGAGAATAAGAAGACCCTTTCGGAAATGAGTTAACATATCATTATCATCTCTGCCAATTAGCATTTATTGAGCAACTGGGCACTTGGAACTTCAAGAATCTCCACAGAGACTCCATAGTGAGACAGGTTTCTATGTTTTATAGTCATCTATTTGAGGACAAGATTAATCTGCAAATGCATTACATCATGTGGAATTATTCTTGGGTTTGCTTTTCTAAGGGAAATTATTTTTTAAGCAAGTTAATCTGTATTATCTCATTCAAATATTCATGATTGGAAATTTATTTGTTTCAATAAATATGATTTTACATATTGGAAGGAAGGAAGTTGGAAGGAGTTTACCTTGTAAATTGTTGCTATGAGCTTTGGGAGAGCTATAAACCAATTCTTACCCATGGTGACATATATCTACACGTTGAATTATTCTTTTCAATCTGATATCATTGAAAGTAAACTGCTGGTCCACTCCAGGGGACAATTTTCCATGTTAAATGTCATTGAACATGAAATTCACTCTGATGCTATCAAACTCTTCTTTTTTTTTTTTTTTTTAGCAGCTCTAATCTGGTATCACTTTTCTATAAGTTTTGTAATAGAATTAACCAAAAGCTAATAGTATTGTCTGTCCTTGTCTCCATTTTTAAAAACTAATGTTCGTAATTCCTCTTGGAGTCTGACACTTAGACCAAAAAAATAGCTCTCGTATATGCATACACAAACAGGGCCATTTTGAAGTTTTAGAGAAGTAAATAACAATTTATAAATGTGTCGGGAGTCACAAATTTACTCTCTCGGCAAGTTAGATATGGAGAAGAAATTGATTTCTTCATATAATTTACTTACCTTCAAAAAGAGACCCTACCGGCTGCTGATGAGCTGCTTAGTCCCAGCTGCTGATTCTCACAGTCCCTTTACATAATGATTTTTCTTTGAGATAATTGTTCAGTGTTGCTGTTATTGTTGCCTCAACATTTGCTCCTCTCTGAGGTTGTGTTTGGTGGGACACATGATGCTTTTGTAGAACCGTTAAGAAGGCAGGGCTCCAGGGGTGCCTGGGTGGCTCAGTCAGTTAAGTGTCCGACTTCAGCTCAGGTCATGATCTCACAGTGTGTAAGTTCGAGCCCCCCATTGGGCTCTGTGCTGACAGCTCAGAACCTGGAGCCTGCTTCAGATTCTGTGTCTCCCTCTCTCTCTGCCCCTCCCCTACTCATGCCCTTTCTCTGTCTCAAAAATAAATAAAAACTTTTTTTTTTTATTTTTTTTTTGATGTTTATTTATTTTTGAGACAGAGAGAGACAGAGCGTGAACGGGGGAGGGTCAGAGAGAGAGAGGGAGACACAGAATCCGAAGTGGGCTCCAGGCTCTGAGCTGTCAGCCCAGAGCCCGACGCGGGGCTCGAACCCACAGACCGTGAGATCGTGACCTAAGCCGAAGTCGGAGGCTCAACCGACTGAGCCACCCAGGCGCCCCAATAAAAACTTTTTTAAAAAATTAAAAAAAAAAAAGAAGGCAGAGCTCCATAGAGACAGTGCTGGGGCGAGAGAGCCAGAAAGGCACTGGGCGACTCTGTGCCTCACTGAGGAAAATAATTAAACCTGGGCAAAGGGGATCCTAAGAAACCGAGAGGCAAAATGTCATCGTATTCATTCTTTGTGCTAGCTTGCCGAGAGGAGCACAAGAAGCACCCAGATGCTTCAGTCAGCTTCTCAGAGTTTTCTCGTAAGTGCTCAGAGAGGTGGAAGACCATGTCTGCTAAAGAGAAAGGAAAACTTGGAGACATGGCAAAGGTGGAAAAGGCCCTTTATGAAAGAGAAATGAAAGCTAATATCCCCGCTAAAGGGGAAACAAAAAAGAAGTTGCAGGATTCCAATGAACCCAAGGGTCCTCCTTTGGCCTTTTTCTTGTTTTGTTTTGAGTATTGCTCCCAGATCAAAGAACATCCCAGCCTATCCATTGGTAATGTTGCAAAGAAACTGGGAGAGACATGGAATAATACTGCCACAGATGACAAGCAATCCCACTAAAAGAAGGCTGCTTAACTGAAGGAAAAATCTGAAAAGGATATTGCTGCATACTGGACTAAAGGAAAGCCTGATGCAGCAAAAAAGGGAGTGTCAAGCTGAAAAAAGCAAGAAAAAGAAGGAAGAGGAGGAAGACAGGGAAGATGAAGAGTATGAGGAGGAAGATGAAGAGAATGATGATGAATAAGTTAGTTCTAGCAGTTTTCTTTCTTGTCTATAAAGCATTTAAGCCCCCCTGTACACAGTTCCTTTTAAAGAAAAAGATTGAATGTAAGGC
This sequence comes from Prionailurus bengalensis, assembly GCF_016509475.1. NCBI lineage: Eukaryota > Metazoa > Chordata > Mammalia > Carnivora > Felidae > Prionailurus > Prionailurus bengalensis. The sequence goes on from NC_057349.1 coordinate 108,501,737, forward strand.
TGTGTAATATTTGTTTTTAAACTGTACGGCACCTTTTTTTGTATAGTTAATACACTCCTAAATGTGTCTTTAGATATCCCTGTGTTGGTGGTACTTTCAATAGCCACTAACCTTGCCTGGTGCAATGTGGGGGTGTAAATTGGCATGGAAATTTAAAGCAGGTTCTTGCTGGTTCACAGAACAAATTAGTTATATACGGGGATGGTAGTTTTTTCATCTTCAGTTGTCTCTGGTACAGTTTATACAAAATAATTGTTGCTCTGTTAACTGAATACCGCTCTGTAATTGCAAAAAAAAAAAAAAAAAGTTGCAGCTGTTTTGTTGACATTCTGAACACTTCTAAGTAAATACATTGTTTTTATTTAAAAAAAAAAAAAGGCAGAGAAATGTGGTCAGGCAGGATGATGTTGCACTCCAGACAGTTCCCTATACAGCACTGATGCTGAGTTAGGAGCTGGTAGACTTACTAGGAAGCCTGTCCAGGCAGAGAGAAATGACCTTATAATAAGCACTGTGTACATAGCATCTAATTGTGGAGCTAGATACAGGCTAAGGAAACTAACTGAGAAGGTTTTCATTTCTAAGCTCTGATCCATCTGAGAAAGACTACAACTCTGACCACAAATGCCAGCAGCAGACAACATCATGATGCCCAGGAAAGGGACCAGGCTAGCCACATCCCAAACTTATCAAACCAGCCATTTTGTAATTTGGTCAGAGGATTCAGAGAACACCTTGAGGTAATGATGATTCATTTATTTTGCCATTATGAGATCAGATGTTCACAATGCTCCCTGAGAGGAGCCAGAGAGAAAATAAAATATGAGAGGAGTTGAGAAATTATCTTCCAGAAAGATTGAACATTACCTAAAATGTCTGTTTATATTCTCAAATTGAACTTGGTTATGAAATGAAAAGGATGGAATGCTGTATTTCCCCCACCACTCAACAGGTTCCTCTACTTATCAAATCTGGTGCCCAGGCTACATGCACTAAAAATGCAGCCTCAAATAAAACAAATAACCCTCAGCATAGGGTTCCTAACAGAAATAAATGCAGAAGATAATGACAGGCAAAATCATATTTCATTTATGGCTGGCCTTTAATTTTGAATCTCAATAACTCAGGAACTCAAGTGAGCTGGGATAAACCTTGCCTAGTATTCTGCCTAAGCTAAATCAGAGAAATGATCTGTAAGAAAAAGGTCAGCTCTATTTCACCTATATGAAAATGGTTATTTGTTAATCTGACTCACTTTTATAGCAAAAGGAAGAACAAAAATATATAAATTTTAAAAAATATTAATACAAATAAAAACCTACACTGGAACATTAGTACAAATGGATAATAAAGGTGAGGAAACAGGACAAATGGGAAAGCACAGGCCTGTTATTTAGAGTGACATCATCCTAAACTGATCTGTCCATGCCTTCTAGGACAACCACATTAGTCCTGAACTTGGTTATTCTTCAGAAGAGAAAGTATTCTATAGGAGCCAAAAGCAGGCTCCCCAAAATGTGCTACTTTGGCATATCGATTATGTTAAACACAAGTTCCTTAAGAAACAGCCAGTGCAAGGACACTCAGACCCTCTTAGGTCCTCCTAAAATCAGGAAATAAATATCCCATATGAAACCTACTCTCCTTGTACTAAGAAGTAAAAAGTCATCCTTATCACTAGAGATAGCAACTTTAAAGTTGAAAGAACGACAGAAGCAAAACAGTTACTTTTCTCTAATCACTGCCTTAGCCCAAATTCCACTTAGAATTCCTCACTAATTAAAGTTTCCAAACATCTGTTTTCTTTATCCTGTCAATTCTCACAAATTTATTGTCTCTTTGTCTAAAAAGTATGAAAACAGTCTGCCTTGGTCATTTCTTTAAATCTCAATTTCGAGGAGTTGCGGCAAGATGGCGGCTTAGGAGGACGCTGGGCTCACCGCACGTCCTGCTGATCACTTAGATTCCATCTACATCTGCCTAAATAACCCAGAAAACCGCCAGAGGATTAGCAGAACAGAGTCGCCGGAGCCAAACGCAGACGAGAGGCCCACGGAAGAGGGTAGGAAGGGCGGCGAGGCGGTGCGCGCTCCACGGACTGGCGGGAGGGAGCCGGGGCGGAGGGGCGGCTCGCCGGCCAAGCAGAGCCCCCGAGTCGGGCTTGCAAAAGCGGAGGGGCCGGGCGGACTGTGTTCCGACAGCAAGCGCGACTTAGCGTCTGGGAGGTCAGAAATTAACAGCTCTGCTCGGAAAGCGGGAAGGCTGGAGGACAAAGGGAGGGAGAGCTGCTGAGCCCCCTGACAACAGAGCTCAGTTTGGTGGGGAACAAAGGCGCTCGCCAGCGCCATTTCCCCCGCCCATCCCCCAGCCGAAATCCCAAAGGGAACCGGTTCCTGCCAGGGAACTTGCTCGCTCCGCGCAAACACCCAACTCTGCGCTTCTGCGGAGCCAAACCTCCGGCAGCGGATCTGACTCCCTCCCGCTGCCACAGGGCCCCTCCTGAAGTGGATCACCTAAGGAGAAGCGATCTAAGCCTGCCCCTCCTGCCCCCGAGCACCTTGCCTACCCACCCCAGCTAATACGCCAGATCCCCAGCATCACAAGCCTGGCAGGGTGCAAGTAGCCCAGACGAGCCACACCACCCCACAGTGAATCCCGCCCCTAGGAGAGGGGAAGAGAAGGCACACACCAGTCTGACTGTGGCCCCAGCGGTGGGCTGGGGGCAGACATCAGGTCTGACTGCGGCCCCGCCCACCAACTCCAGGTATACACCACAGCACAGGGGAAGTGCCCTGCAGGTCCTCACCACGCCAGGGACTATCCAAAATGACCAAGCGGAAGAACTCCCCTCAGAAGAATCTCCAGGAAATAACAACAGCTAATGAGCTGATCAAAAAGGATTTAAATAATATAACAGAAAGTGAATTTAGAATAATAGTCATAAAATTAATTGCTGGGCTTGAAAACAGTATACAGGACAGCAGAGAATCTCTTGCTACAGAGATCAAGGGACTAAGGAACAGTCACGAGGAGCTGAAAAACGCTTTAAACGAAATGCATAACAAAATGGAAACCACCACAGCTCGGCTTGAAGAGGCAGAGGAGAGAATAGGTGAACTAGAAGATAAAGTTATGGAAAAAGAGGAAGCTGAGAAAAAGAGAGATAAAAAAATCCAGGAGTATGAGGGGAAAATTAGAGAATTAAGTGATACACTAAAAAGAAATAATATACGCATAATTGGTATCCCAGAGGAGGAAGAGAGAGGGAAAGGTGCTGAAGGGGTACTTGAAGAAATCATAGCTGAGAACTTCCCTGAACTGGGGAAGGAAAAAGGCATTGAAATCCAAGAGGCACAGAGAACTCCCTTCAGACGTAACTTGAATCGATCTTCTGCACGACATATCATAGTGAAACTGGCAAAATACAAGGATAAAGAGAAAATTCTGAAAGCAGCAAGGGGTAAACGTGCCCTCACATATAAAGGGAGACCTATAAGACTCGTGACTGATCTCTCTTTTGAAACTTGGCAGGCCAGAAAGAATTGGCACTAGATTTTCAGGGTGCTAGACAGAAAAAATATGCAGCCAAGAATCCTTTATCCAGCAAGTCTGTCATTTAGAATAGAAGGAGAGATAAAGGTCTTCCCAAACAAACAAAAACTGAAGGAATTTGTCACCACTAAACCAGCCCTACAAGAGATCCTAAGGGGGACCCTGTGAGACAAAGTCCCAGAGACATCACTATAAGCATAAAACATACAGACATCACAATGACTCTAAACCCGTATCTTTCTATAATAACACTGAATGTAAATGGATTAAATGCGCCAACCAAAAGACATAGGGTATCAGAATGGATAAAAAAACAAGACCCATCTATTTGCTGTCTACAAGAGACTCATTTTAGACCTGAGGACACCTTTAGATTGAGAGTGAGGGGATGGAGAACTATTTATCATGCGACTGGAAGCCAAAAGAAAGCTGGAGTAGCCATACTTATATCAGACAAACTAGACTTTAAATTAAAGGCTGTAACAAGAGATGAAGAAGGACATTATATAATAGTTACAGGGTCTATCCATCAGGAAGAGCTAACAATTATCAATGTCTATGCACCGAATACCGGAGCCCCCAAATATATAAAACAATTACTCATAAACATAAGCAACCTTATTGATAAGAATGTGGTAATTGCAGGGGACTTTAATACACCACTTACAGAAATGGATAGATCATCTAGACACACGGTCAATAAAGAAACAAGGGCCCTGAATGAGACATTGGATCAGATGGACTTGACAGATATATTTAGAACTCTGCATCCCAAAGCAACAGAATATACTTTCTTCTCGAGTGCACATGGAACATTCTCCAAGATAGATCATATACTGGGTCACAAAACAGCCCTTCATAAGTTTACAAGAATTGAAATTATACCATGCTTACTTTCAGACCACAATGCCATGAAGCTTGAAATCAACCACAGGAAAAAGTCTGGAAAACCTCCAAAAGCATGGAGGTTAAAGAACACCCTACTAACGAATGAGTGGGTCAACCAGGCAATTAGAGAAGAAATTAAAAAATATATGGAAACAAACGAAAATGAAAATACAACAATCCAAACGCTTTGGGACGCAGCAAAGGCAGTCCTGAGAGGAAAATACATTGCAATCCAGGCCTATCTCAAGAAACAAGAAAAATCCCAAATACAAAATCTAACAGCACACCTAAAGGAACTAGAAGCAGAACAGCAAAGGCAGCCTAAGCCCAGCAGAAGAAGAGAAATAATAAAGATCAGAGCAGAAATAAACAATATAGAAACTAAAAAAACTGTAGAGCAGATCAACGAAACCAAGAGTTGGTTTTTTGAAAAAATAAACAAAATTGACAAACCTCTAGCCAGGCTTCTCAAAAAGAAAAGGGAGATGACCCAAATAGATAAAATCATGAATGAAAATGGAATGATTACAACCAATCCCTCAGAGATACAAACAATTATCAGGGAATACTATGAAAACTTATATGCCAACAAATTGGACAACCTGGAAGAAATGGACGAATTCCTGAACACCCACACGCTTCCAAAACTCAATCAGGAGGAAATAGAAAGCTTGAACAGACCCATAACCAGCGAAGAAATTGAATCGGTTATCAAAAATCTCCCAACAAATAAGAGTCCAGGACCAGATGGCTTCCCAGGGGAGTTCTACCAGACGTTTAAAGCAGAGATAATACCTATCCTTCTCAAGCTATTCCAAGAAATAGAAAGGGAAGGAAAACTTCCAGACTCATTCTATGAAGCCAGTATTACTTTGATTCCTAAACCAGACAGAGACCCAGTAAAAAAAGAGAACTACAGGCCAATATCCCTGATGAATATGGATGCAAAAATTCTCAATAAGATACTAGCAAATCGAATTCAACGGCATATAAAAAGAATTATTCACCATGATCAAGTGGGATTCATTCCTGGGATGCAGGGCTGGTTCAACATTCGCAAATCAATCAACGTGATACATCACATTAACAAAAAAAGAGAGAAGAACCATATGATCCTGTCAATCGATGCAGAAAAGGCCTTCGACAAAATCCAGCACCCTTTCTTAATAAAAACCCTTGAGAAAGTCGGGATAGAAGGAACATACTTAAAGATCATAAAAGCCATTTATGAAAAGCCCACAGCTAACATCATCCTCAACGGGGAAAAACTGAAAGCTTTTTCCCTGAGATCAGGAACACGACAAGGATGCCCACTCTCACCGCTGCTGTTTAACATAGTGCTGGAAGTTCTAGCATCAGCAATCAGACAACAAAAGGAAATCAAAGGCATCAAAATTGGCAAAGATGAAGTCAAGCTTTCGCTTTTTGCAGATGACATGATATTATACATGGAAAATCCGATAGACTCCACCAAAAGTCTGCTAGAACTGATACATGAATTCAGCAAAGTTGCAGGATACAAAATCAATGTACAGAAATCAGTTGCATTCTTATACACTAACAATGAAGCAACAGAAAGACAAATAAAGAAACTGATCCCATTCACAATTGCACCAAGAAGCATAAAATACCTAGGAATAAATCTAACCAAAGATGTAAAGGATCTGTATGCTGAAAACTATAGAAAGCTTCTGAAGGAAATTGAAGAAGATTTAAAGAAATGGAAAGACATTCCCTGCTCATGGATTGGAAAAATAAATATTGTCAAAATGTCAATACTACCCAAAGCTATCTACACATTCAATGCAATCCCAATCAAAATTGCACCAGCATTCTTCTCGAAACTAGAACAAGCAATCCTAAAATTCATATGGAACCACAAAAGGCCCCGAATAGCCAAAGGAATTTTGAAGAAGAAGACCAAAGCAGGAGGCATCACAATCCCAGACTTTAGCCTCTACTACAAAGCTGTCATCATCAAGACAGCATGGTATTGGCACCAAAACAGACACATAGACCAATGGAATAGAATAGAAACCCCAGAACTAGACCCACAAACGTATGGCCAACTCATCTTTGACAAAGCAGGAAAGAACATCCAATGGAAAAAAGACAGCCTCTTTAACAAATGGTGCTGGGAGAACTGGACAGCAACATGCAGAAGGTTGAAACTAGACCACTTTCTCACACCATTCACAAAAATAAACTCAAAATGGATAAAGGACCTAAATGTGAGACAGGAAACCATCAAAACCTTAGAGGAGAAAGCAGGAAAAGACCTCTCTGACCTCAGCCGTAGCAATCTCTTACTCGACACATCCCCAAAGGCAAGGGAATTAAAAGCAAAAGTGAATTCCTGGGACCTTATGAAGATAAAAAGCTTCTGCACAGCAAAGGAAACAACCAACAAAACTAAAAGGCAACCAACGGAATGGGAAAAGATATTCGCAAATGACATATCGGACAAAGGGCTAGTATCCAAAATCTATAAAGAGCTCACCAAACTCCACACCCGAAAAACAAATAACCCAGTGAAGAAATGGGCAGAAAACATGAATAGACACTTCTCTAAAGAAGACATCCGGATGGCCAACAGGCACATGAAAAGATGTTCAGCGTCGCTCCTTATCAGGGAAATACAAATCAAAACCACACTCAGGTATCACCTCACGCCAGTCAGAGTGGCCAAAATGAACAAATCAGGAGACTATAGATGCTGGAGAGGATGTGGAGAAACGGGAACCCTCTTGCACTGTTGGTGGGAATGCAAATTGGTGCAGCCGCTCTGGAGAGCAGTGTGGAGGTTCCTCAGAAAATTAAAAATAGACCTACCCTATGACCCAGCAATAGCACTGCTAGGAATTTATCCAAGGGATACAGGAGCACTGATGCATAGGGCCACTTGTACCCCAATGTTCATAGCAGCACTCTCAACAATAGCCAAATTATGGAAAGAGCCTAAATGTCCATCAACTGATGAATGGATAAAGAAATTGTGGTTTATATACACAATGGAATATTACATGGCAATGAGAAAAAATGAAATATGGCCTTTTGTAGCAACGTGGATGGAACTGGAGAGTGTGATGCTAAGTGAAATAAGCCATACAGAGAAAGACAGATACCATATGGTCTCACTCTTATGTGGATCCTGAGAAACTTAACAGGAACCCATGGGGGAGGGGAAGGAAAAAAAAAAAAAAAGAGGTTAGAATGGGAGAGAGTCAAAGCATAAGAGACTGTTAAAAACTGAGAACAAACTGAGGGTTGATGGGGGGTGGGAGGGAGGAGAGGGTGGGTGATGGGTATTGAGGAGGGCACCTTTTGGGATGAGCACTGGGTGTTGTATGGAAACCAATTTGTCAATAAATTTCAGAAAAAAAAAATAAATCTCAATTTCATTATTGGGCTTCTGTGTACATGTAATAAGTTTTGTGGGCTTTTTAATCCTATTTATCTGTCTCATGTAAATTTAATTCTTTGTCCAGCTGGAAGAACTTGAAGCATAGAGGAAGAATTTTTCCTTCCCTATAATACAAAGAAAGAAATATTATGCTTCAACTTTTCTGTTCTATTTTACAACCATAAGGTAGAAAGAAGTTGCTGGAACACATGTTTTTAATTCATTGGAAAACCCCAACCCACTGGGTGTAGGTGGGGGGCTCTAATCTTTGTAAACCCAAAGATTAAATGAAATGGTCCTCTTATTAGGGGAATGGAAATGGGGAGGTAGTACAATAAAAATGATTTCCAATCCCTAATTTCCAGAAGACATAAAGCAGATAATTTATGATACAGAGACCTTGAAAATAAATCAGAAAGTGAAAAAGTTATAAGCACATCTCACTTCTCATCAGTTTTCCATCTGATGACAATAGGGTACAATAGGAATATCTATTTCTTCTTCTTATTTTCCATATTATATAACCCCATTTTTTGACATTTGATAGATTAATAGAAGCAAAATATATATAATTACACCTCAGCCTGCATGAAAATACCCATAGTAGTTTGTTTTTTTTCAAATGAGACTTGGAATAAAGGCTTAGCACACGCTAAGGAATGGTAATTATGCCTGGTATATTTTAATTTAAGAAATTTGAAATTCCTAGTCTAAACCTTTTACAGTTCTGCTTATATAGCATTACAATAAAACCTTGGATTGCGAGTGATTTGTTCTGTGAGTGTTCCACAAGACGAGCAAACGTTTATAATAAATTTTAACTTGATAAACAAGAGATGTTTTGCAATATAAGTAGTACATGACAGCAAAAGTCACATGATTACAACCGAGTCAGTGGTTCTTCTCTCTCTCTCTCTCTCTCTCTCTCTCTCTCTCTCTCTCTCTCTTTCTCCTGCTGCAGGATTGTGGGTGATTGTCTCCCGTGCTCAGATGCTTGGCCTCAGACCGTGGTGTTTGGCAGAAATCAGTGATTTTTCAGAACATTGGAAGGTGCCCACAAATGGCATCCGACTGTTGCATCCAACTGTTGCATCGTGAGCAACAGCAAGAGGTTATGGAGATCTCCTCTGCAGAGGAGGATATAAAGGTGGACGAGTCCCTCACTTCAAATGGGATTAGGGAGATGCATAAAATGTCAGAAACGGGGTAAAATTTTGTAGAAAACCACCACCTAAATAAGGCTGTAGCAGTGCAAGTGATGAATCTACTTAACAACAATGTAATGTCATATTTCCGAGAAATCCTCAAAAGGAGGCAAAAGCAAGTGCCATTGGATAGGTTCCTTGTTAAAGTTGCATGAAAAGAAAAAGATTCCATTGAGCCAATAGATAGCAGTGATTCCATTAGTGATAGTGAAAGTAGTCCTACACAATAACCCTCCTCTCTCTTGTCTCCCTCAGACCAGCCATGAAGGTTTTCTAAGGTAAGTACAGGTTAATTTGTTTTTCTTTATATTTTGTCTTTTTAAAAATTTATTCTGTATTATATTCCAGTATGGTAATCATTTTTATATGAATATTTTAGGTTGTGGAATGAATCATCTGAGTTTCCATTATTTCTTATGGGGAAATTCGCTTTGCTATACAAATGCTTTGAATTACTAGCATGTTTCAGGAACGAATTATGCTCCCAAACCAAGGTTTTACTGTACTTACTGTTTGTTTGTTTGTTTGTTTGTTTGTTTTTCCTAGAGTGATAAGTAATTTAGTTCATCCTCTTGCCTTCAGGTACACTGTCTTTTCCAGGAGATAGGACTTTTATTAAAAATTTTCAAAGAAGAATTTTATAAGTTTTACTAATTTATTCTCATTTAGCTAAAACATGTCAGGAAATGTTATTTTAAGTAAATTTATAATTTGCATACTGAAGTCTTAACACTTTTCTCATAAGGAGAAATAATAGACTTTTGGGCAGATCATAAAGAATTTCTTGTAACCTCTTTTTCTAAAGATTAAAAATACATTTCCTTTCCTCAGCACCTCCCCCCATATATTTGGAATTTTTGTATTCTCATCTGACATGCCTAACTCAAAATCTACAACTATTTTTGTAGGCTATCTTCTGAACTTCCACTCCCACTCATCTTCTAGTTCTCTAACAATAAGGGAAACCAATTCAAGGCCATTTCTCTGCAGCATCTTGCTTTTCTATATCACCAGATGTGTGTAGAGCTAAATCGCCTGGACCTGGGTGGTCATGCAAAATTCTTTGTTAGAATTAGCTCATTTCTTTAATAGGTCTTATGAAGCCTCCAGTATGTAAAAGGGTAGGAACAGCTTTCCTCCCACATCCTCTCTAGAAGATTATAATTAAACAATAATAAAATTTTTAAATAAAATTCTGATCTTCTGGAACATTTATAGATATAAGGTTGGTGAAGTCCTAGCTGCTTGTTCCTTTTAGTGATCTGAAAACATGTGAAATATATCAGGGGCAGAAAGACTGTAACTATCAAAGCCACATTTAAAAAAAACCACCAGGGAGACAAAAGGATATTTAGAGATTAAGAGTAGCTTACATTCTTTAAGGAAAAATAAGAAGAATAAGAGAAAGCATTTTGGTTTAATAACAGAGTACACCATTGCTACTAAAGAGGTGAGCAATTAGAGAAGCATTTAAACTTTTTTCAACACAGAATTTAGGCTTCTCACAACATACAAATTGATTATAATTCTAAAAGTATTTTAATAGTATTTTTCCAATTCTAACTTTAAGACTCTTAATTCATTCTAATTTTAAAGCTGTATGACTAAAAAATAATTTCCATAGCAGAAATTTAATGTTAACTGGGTAAAAATAGAGTTAGCTGCATTGCTTCTTTTTCAGTTGAAATACCTTCACATTGATACTACAGGCAACATTGATAGCAGGGATGATTAATTATTCTTCTGAGTATAGAATCTGAAATCAAATGATAATTTATTAATATCTGTACCAGTATCTGTATCAACATTGTGATGGTTATTTGGACATAACTGGGGACAAACAAAAAATCCCAATAGTAAAAAAATAAGCAAAGCTTATCTTAGAATGGAAATACAGTTTTATTTAAACCTGAGTCTCCAAGAAAATCTATTAGCTGTTTTTAGTTCTTTAAGACAACTATACATTCAAACTACTAAGTCAAAGGGATATATGCACCCTATGTTTATAGCATCATTATCTACAATAACCAAATTATAGGAACAGCCCAAGTGTTTGTCAATTGATGAATGGGTAAAGACAAGATGGTACATATACACGATGGAATATTAGTCATAAAAAAGAATGAAACCTTGCCATTTGTAATGATGTGTATGTAGTCAGAGTAGTATTATGCTAAGTGAAATAGGCCAATCAGAGAAAGACTAATACCATATGTCTTCACTTATATGTGGAATTTAAGAAACAAAACAAATGAGCATAGGAAAAAAAAAGACAGAGGCAAACCAAGAAACAGACTCTTAAGAATGGAGAACAGGGGAGCCTAGGTGGCTCAGTTAGTTGAGTGTCTGACTCTTGATTTCAGCTCAGGTCATGATCTCATGGTTTGTTGGTTCGAGCCCGATTCTCTGTCTCCCTCTCTCTGCCCTTCCCCTGCTCACACTGTCTCTCTCTAAAAATAAATAAACAAACATTAAAAAAAAAGAATAGAGAACAAACTGATGGTTTTTAGAAGGGAGATGGAGGGTTAAATAGGTGATGGGGATTAAGGAGTACACTTGTTTTTGTTTGTTTGTTCTTTTTATTCTTTTTTAGGAGTGCACTTGTTATGATGAGCACCAGGTATGGTATGGAAGTGTGGAATCAAACTTAAGAAAATATTTCTGAGATGGTTGATATGTTTAACCAATTTAAAATTTATTTCTAAATGATCATACTTCCTGATAGTTTTAATCTGATTTATTAATATATTCTTTTTTTTTAATTTTTTTAACATTTATTTATTTTTGAGACAGAGAGAGACAGAGCATGAATGGGGGGAGGGCCAGAGAGAGAGGGAGACACAGAATCTGAAGAAGGCTCCAGGCTCTGAGCTGTCAGCACAGAGCCTGATGCGGGGCTCGAACTCACGGACCGTGAGATCGTGACCTGAGCAAAGTCGGACGCTCAACCGACTGAGCCACCCAGGCGCCCCTGATTTATTAATATATTCTAATTCACCTAAGAGTTTGGAATTTTTTCTCTATGTAAACCTATGTGTTTTATGTCTAAAATTTAATCTTGATTTTTGCTAATAAACAACTTATGGGTTAGTTTTGAAGCAGTTGATTCCTCCAAAGGACTAAAAACTAAGACTTGCCACATTAATAGACAGTGAAATACAGGATCACAGAAGTAAATGCAGCAGTTTAGTAAACAGTATCCTTCCTAGTTAAGTTCAGTTGAAAAAATTTAATAATTATTATAGATTGAGTTCAAAGGCACTTTAACAATTTCATTCTACTATCACAAAGATCAGATGAGAGACTAATAATTTATCAATTCAAAAAAATAAACTGGGCAGAAAATACAGTGAGAGAAATATAATAATGTGCTTGGTAATTGAACTAGTGTTTTTCAGACTGTTATTAGGGCCATTGTATCAAAATAAGGCGTTGCAAAATATATTAGCATTATTTATAAAATGTTAATCAATTTTAATTACATTTTTACCCTTTCAAAGTTGGTAGAATTAAGCAATTCACTTTTTCCAGGGGAAAACAGTAAGTCCAATGATCAATTCTTGAGTTTCCCATGCCTAAATGCAGTTTAAAAGCTATAAGCATAGTCCAAAAACCAGTGTTAAATAAGCACCTGAGTTCTGGAGTCAGACTATGTTGACATCCTGGTTTTACAAAGTGCTAACTGTATGATATGGGGCAAGTTTATTAATTTCTCTGACCTACAGTATTCAAATCTATAAAGCTACTTTCACTTGTTAGAATGAGGCTTAAATCAATTATTGATATGTATGGAATATTTACAACAGAACGTGACATATAACAATGGTCAATAAGTGTTAGCATTTTTGCTTTTCAGAAAATTGCCTTTCTCTAATTCTGAAAGGCATTTTTGTATAAGATGGAATGAGAGAGATAAAGCTTCTGAGAACAGTCTCATGTTTTGCTGTGCTCACAATTGTTAACATCTATTATATATGTTTTGCTTTTCTGCATTTGTCCTTTGTTCTGATTATATCTAATTAGTAGATTCTAAAATTATTCAGTTAGTTAATTTCATTCCAATCTTTCTTCTCCATCATCACTATTCTTAATTCCCTCACATTTTCACATTTTGTAATCTATATACACCAATTTTCAATACTTCTTATATAGTTTCTCCACATTCTTACTCTCACCATTAATAATTGCTTGTAAAATATGTAGTTATGATTGGATTAAAATATTAAAAAATCACATAATCATTGGAGTTTTAAAAATGGAATTAAGGGGCACCTAGGTGACTCAGTCAGTTAGGTGTTTGACTCTTGATTTTAGCTCGGGTCATAATCTCAAGGTTCATGAGTTTAAGCCCCACATCAGGTCTTGCACTGAAAGTGCAGAGACTGCTTGGGATTCTCTGTCTCCCTCTCTCTCTCCTCCTCTCCCACTCCCTCCTCTCTCTCTCTCAAAAATAAATATTAAAAATTGAATTTTTATTGTTTTTAAAAATATTCTGTTTATATTAAGTTCAAAATTGAAAAAAACTTATTAAAATTTTTATATCATGAACTTTCTAGTCAATTTTTTAAAAGGATGGAGTTTTTAACTGATTTAAATTGATTTGATTCACTGACTATAAGGAAAATAATTTTCATGACTTCAATTTCATTTTAGGGCATATCAATGGTATATGAGGTAGAATGTTCCATGTGTACTTGAGAAGAAGATATATTCTGCTATCGGTGGTCTATACTAGAGATGTCTCTTTGATCTAGTGGATTTATAGTGTTGATGTCTTCTATTTCCTTATTGATCCTCTGCCTAATTATTTCATTAACTGTTGAAAGTGAGGTATCAATGTTCCCAAATATTATTGTTGAGTTGTCTATGTCTCTCTTCAGTTCTGCCAGTTTTTGGCTTCATTTATTTTGAGGCTTTGTTCTTAGGGACATATGTTGTTAACTGTTTTCTTTATAATGGATTGACTTTTAGCATTATAAAATATCCATTTTGCCTCTAGTAACAATTTTTTGTCTTAATATATTTTTGTCTGATGTTAGTGTAGTCATTCTAACTCTTTTTTTGGTTATTGTTCCTATAAAATATCAGTTTCTATCCTTTTACTCTACATATATGTGTTATTGAATCTGAAATGTGTGTTTTATAGACAGCATATAATTGAACCATGGGTTTTTCCTTTCTCCATTCTTCTAATTTCTGTCTTTGATTGTAGTATCTTATCAATTTATACATAATGCAATCCCCGAAAAGATCAGACTTATTTCTGCCCCTTTGCTTTTTGTTTTCTATATATCTTATGCCTTTTATCCTCTACTAATTTATTAGTTATCTTTTTTTGTTAAATAGATATTTTCTTGGGGTGCCTGGGTGGCACAGTCGGTTAAGCGTCCGACTTCAGCCAGGTCACGATCTCGCAGTCTGTGAGTTCGAGCCCCGCGTTGGGCTCTGGGCTGATGGCTTGGAGCCTGGAGCCTGTTTCCGATTCTGTGTTTCCCTCTCTCTCTGCCCCTTCCCCATTCATGCTCTGTCTCTCTCTGTCCCAAAAATAAATAAATGTTGAAAAAAAAATTAAAAAAAAATAGATATTTTCTTGTGTAGAATTTTAATTTCCTTGTTTCTTTTACCATATTTTTTAGTTATTTTTATAGGAGTTTCCCTAGGTATTACAATTTTTATCTTAACTAAAAATAGTCCAGTTCAGATAAATATCAACTTAGTTTTAACAGTAAACAAAAACTTTGCTTCACTATACTTTCATTTCTTTTCCCCACCTTAGTGCCATTGTTGTCAAACAAATTACATTTTTATACATTATAAGCTCATCAATATGGTTTTATAATAATTGATTATGCAGTTGTCTTTTAAATCAGATAAGAGAAAAAAAAGGCTACAAACAAAATACATACATTGTGTCTTCTGTATTTACCTACACAATTATCTTTACCAGTGCTTTTTATTTCCTTGTGTGGATTCAAATTACTGTGTACTATCCTTTCATTTTAATCTAAAGATTCTCTTTAGGTTTTCCTATAGGGCAGAACAATTAGTGACAAATTCCTTTAGCTTTTGTTTAGGAGTATCTTAATGTTTTCTTCTTTGTAGGATAGTTTTGCTGAATATAGAATTCTTAGTTGACTATGTTTTTCTTTCAGTCCTTTGTATATGTTATGCCAAAACCTTCTGACCTCCATGGCCTGTGATAAGAAGTTAGGTGTTTATTTTATTGAGATTCTCTTATATGCTAAGACACTTTGCTCTTGCTGCTGTCAAAATTTTCTCTTTGTCTTTAAACAGTTTGATTGAAATGTATCTAGGTGTGGTTTTCCTGGATTTGGTCCTACTTGGTTTATGTTGGGTTGCTGGGATATGTAAATTAATATTACTTGGTTTTTGTTTTGTTTTGTTTTAATATAATCTGGAAAATTTTTGCCACTTATTTATTCAAGGAGATTTTTTTTTGCCTTTCCCCCCCTCTCTTCTCCTTATGAGATTACTATTAAGCATATATTGGTATAAATGATGATATCTCACAGGTCAGTGAAGCTTTATTTTTCTTGATTATTATTTCTTCCTGTTCGTTAGACTGGTTATTTTCAATTGAACTATCTTCAAGCTGATTGATTATTTTTTTAAGTTTATTTATTCATTTATTTTTAGAGAGAAAGAGAGAGCACAAGCAAGGAAGGGGCAGAGAGAGAGAGAGAGATAATCCAAAGCAGGCTCTGCACTGTCAGTGCAGAACCCAACGTGGGTCTTAAATCCTTGAGCCATCAGATCATGACCTGAGCCAAAACCAAGAGTTGAATGCTTAATGAACTGAACCATCTAGGTGCCCCCAAACTGATTGATTCATATCTGTTGAGCCCCTGTAGAGAAAATTTCATTCCAATAATTTTATTTTTCAATCACAGAATTTCCATTCATTATTATTATCATCATCTCTTAATTCCTCCTATTTGGTGAGACATTATTTTCATATTTCCTTTAATATTCTAAACATGATTTCCTTTAGTTTTTTTTAAACTGTATTTATAATTGCTGATACAAAGTCTTTGTCTACTAGGTCTAAAATCAGGCTCCTAAAGAACAGATCCTACTGACTGCATCTTCCCCCATGAGTGGATCATGTTTCCCTCTTTCTTTACATGCTTCATATTTTTATTAAAAAAATTGTGAGTTTTCTGAGCTAATTGCATAATCTGTATTCCTTATACTGAATAGCCACTGAAGTCTCTGCTTCATTAGTTTAGTCATCAACTAATGATGGGGCAGATTTTTCCTTAAATGACTTGCACCAAAATATCTATTTGCCAAGGAGTTTTGTATGTGGTGAGGCATATTTTAATTTTGGCACTTTATTTTTTTTAATGTTTATTTATTTTGAGAGAGAGAGAGAGAGTATGCACACGAGAGTGGAGGAAGGTCAGAGAGAGAGGGAGAGAGAGAATCTCAAGAAGCCTCTGCACTGTCAGTATACAGCCCACCAATCATGAGACCATGACTTGAGCTGAAATCAAGGGCTGGATGCTCAACACACTGAGCCATGCAGGCACCCCTAATTTTGGCACATTAAAACTGAGGTCCTTGGGTGTACCTGGGTGGCTCAGTTGGTTAAGCGTCTGACTTCAGCTCAGGTCATGATCTTGTAGTCTGTGACTTCAAGCCCCACCTTGGGCTCTGTGCTGACAGCTCAGAGTCTGGAGCCTGCTCCACATTCTGTGTTTCCTTCTCTCTCTGGCCCCCCCCTGCTGGCACTCTGTCTTTCTCTCTCTCTTAAAAATAAACATTTGAAATTTTTTTTAAAAAGTCACCCCAGAGTAAGTACTATTCTGAACATTGAACTTCTCTATTTTGTGTGGTTTTCTTTAACACAAATAACATTATTATGCAACCTAATCTTTTGAAGAGTCTAAATGTATATAATTGCAAAAAATTGTTGTATCTTAAAGAAATATTTAACTAAAACATTTTATTTCTGTGAAATATTTTCATCTTTGTTAGAAAGTTGTCACAACTGCTTACATGAAAACTGGACCCTTTAATATCAGCTTTACAAACATGATTTTAATGAGCTTTAACTTTTAAGATATTCTATTTCCATTTCCCAAAACAAACAATATTTACAAATTGTATATCAGTTTTACATAGGTTTTTCTGTTATTTATTTTAATGTTTGTCATTCTACATACCTCTATTCATTCTTTTTTTTTATATATATGAAATTTATTGACAAATTGGTTTCCATACAACACCCAGTGCTCATCCCAAAAGGTGCCCTCCTCAATACCCATCACCCACCCTCTCCTCCCTCCCACCCCCCATCAACCCTCAGTTTGTTCTCAGTTTTTAATAGTCTCTTATGCTTTGGCTCTCTCCCATTCTAACCTCTTTTTTTTTTTTTCCTTCCCCTCTCCCATTGGTTCCTGTTAAGTTTCTCAGGATCCACATAAGAGTGAAACCATATGGTATCTGTCTTTCTCTGTATGGCTTATTTCACTTAGCATCACACTCTCCAGTTCCATCCATGTTGCTACAAAAGGCCATATTTCATTCTTTCTCATTGCCACATAGTACTCCATTGTGTATATAAACCACAATTTCTTTATCCATTCATCAGTTGATGGACATTTAGGCTCTTTCCATAATTTGGCTATTGTTGAGAGTGCTGCTATGAACATTGGGGTACAAGTGGCCCAATGCATCAGTACTCCTGTATCCCTTGGATAAATTCCTAGCAGTGCTATTGCTGGGTCATAGGGTAGGTCTATTTTTAATTTTCTGAGGAACCTCCACACTGCTTTCCAGAGCGGCTGCACCAATTTGCATTCCCACCAACAGTGCAAGAGGGTTCCCGTTTCTCCACATCCTCTCCAGCATCTATAGTCTCCTGATTTGTTCATTTTGGCCACTCTGACTGGCGTGAGGTGATACCTGAGTGTGGTTTTGATTTGTATTTCCCTGATAAGGAGCGACGCTGAACATCTTTTCATGTGCCTGTTGGCCATCCGGATGTCTTCTTTAGAGAAGTGTCTATTCATGTTTTCTGCCCATTTCTTCACTGGGTTATTTGTTTTTCGGGTGTGGAGTTTGGTGAGCTCTTTATAGATTTTGGATACTAGCCCTTTGTCCGATATGTCATTTGCGAATATCTTTTCCCATTCCGTTGGTTGCCTTTTAGTTTTGTTGGTTGTTTCCTTTGCTGTGCAGAAGCTTTTTATCTTCATAAGGTCCCAGTAATTCACTTTTGCTTTTAATTCCCTTGCCTTTGGGGATGTGTCGAGTAAGAGATTGCTACGGCTGAGGTCAGAGAGGTCTTTTCCTGCTTTCTCCTCTAAGGTTTTGATGGTTTCCTGTCTCACATTTAGGTCCTTTATCCATTTTGAGTTTATTTTTGTGAATGGTGTGAGAAAGTGGTCTAGTTTCAACCTTCTGCATGTTGCTGTCCAGTTCTCCCAGCACCATTTGTTAAAGAGGCTGTCTTTTTTCCATTGGATGTTCTTTCCTGCTTTGTCAAAGATGAGTTGGCCATACTTTTGTGGGTCTAGTTCTGGGGTTTCTATTCTATTCCATTGGTCTATGTGTCTGTTTTGGTGCCAATACCATGCTGTCTTGATGATGACAGCTTTGTAGTAGAGGCTAAAGTCTGGGATTGTGATGCCTCCTGCTTTGGTCTTCTTCTTCAAAATTCCTTTGGCTATTCGGGGCCTTTTGTGGTTCCATATGAATTTTAGGATTGCTTGTTCTAGTTTCGAGAAGAATGCTGGTGCAATTTTGATTGGGATTGCATTGAATGTGTAGATAGCTTTGGGTAGTATTGACATTTTGACAATATTTATTTTTCCAATCCATGAGCAGGGAATGTCTTTCCATTTCTTTAAATCTTCTTCAATTTCCTTCAGAAGCTTTCTATAGTTTTCAGCATACAGACCCTTTACATCTTTGGTTAGATTTATTCCTAGGTATTTTATGCTTCTTGGTGCAATTGTGAATGGGATCAGTTTCTTTATTTGTCTTTCTGTTGCTTCATTGTTAGTGTATAAGAATGCAACTGATTTCTGTACATTGATTTTGTATCCTGCAACTTTGCTGAATTCCTGTATCAGTTCTAGCAGACTTTTGGTGGAGTCTATCGGATTTTCCGTGTATAATATCATGTCATCTGCAAAAAGCGAAAGCTTGACTTCATCTTTGCCAATTTTGATGCCTTTGATTTCCTTTTGTTGTCTGATTGCTGATGCTAGAACTTCCAGCACTATGTTAAACAACAGCGGTGAGAGTGGGCATCCTTGTCGTGTTCCTGATCTCAGGGAAAAAGCTCTCAGTTTTTCCCCGTTGAGGATGATGTTAGCTGTGGGCTTTTCATAAATGGCTTTTATGATCTTTAAGTATGTTCCTTCTATCCCGACTTTCTCAAGGGTTTTTATTAAGAAAGGGTGCTGGATGGGGCGCCTGGGTGGCGCAGTCAGTTAAGTGTCTGACTTCAGCCAGGTCTCGATCTCGCGGTCTGTGAGTTCGAGCTCCACGTCAGGCTCTGGGCTGATGGCTCGGAGCCTGGAGCCTGTTTCGGATTCTGTGTCTCCCTCTCTCTCTGCCCCTCCCCCGTTCATGCTCTGTCTCTCTCTGTCCCAAAAATAAATAAACGTTGAAAAAAAAAATAAAAAAAAAAAAAAGAAAGGGTGCTGGATTTTGTCAAAGGCCTTTTCTGCATCGATTGACAGGATCGTATGGTTCTTCTCTTTTTTTTTGTTAATGTGATGTATCACGTTGATTGATTTGCGAATGTTGAACCAGCCCTGCATCCCAGGAATGAGTCCCACTTGATCATGGTGAATAATTCTTTTTATATGCCGTTGAATTCGATTTGCTAGTATCTTATTGAGAATTTTTGCATCCATATTCATCAGGGATATTGGCCCGTAGTTCTCTTTTTTTACTGGGTCTCTGTCTGGTTTAGGAATCAAAGTAATACTGGCTTCATAGAATGAGTCTGGAAGTTTTCCTTCCCTTTCTATTTCTTGGAATAACTTGAGAAGGATAGGTATTATCTCTGCTTTAAACGTCTGGTAGAACTCCCCTGGGAAGCCATCTGGTCCTGGACTCTTATTTGTTGGGAGATTTTTGATAACTGATTCAATTTCTTCGCTGGTTATGGGTCTGTTCAAGCTTTCTATTTCCTCCTGATTGAGTTTTGGAAGAGTGTGGGTGTTCAGGAATTTGTCCATTTCTTCCAGGTTGTCCAATTTGTTGGCATATAATTTTTCATAGTATTCCCTGATAATTGTGTGTATCTCTGAGGGATTGGTTGTAATCATTCCATTTTCATTCATGATTTTATCTATTTGGGTCATCTCCCTTTTCTTTTTTTTTTTTTTTAAATTTTTTTTTTTAACATTTATTTTATTTTTGAGACAGAGAGAGACAGAGCATGAACGGGGGGAGGGCCAGAGAGAGAGGGAGACACAGAATCTGAAGCAGGCTCCAGGCTCTGAGCTGTCAGCACAGAGCCTGATGCGGGGCTCGAACTCACGGACGGTGAGATCGTGACCTGAGCGAAGTCGGACGCTCAACCGACTGAGCCACCCAGGCGCCCCATCACCCTTTTCTTTTTGAGAAGCCTGGCTAGAGGTTTGTCAATTTTGTTTATTTTTTCAAAAAACCAACTCTTGGTTTCGTTGATCTGCTCTACAGTTTTTTTAGATTCTATATTGTTTATTTCTGCTCTGATCTTTATTATTTCTCTTCTTCTGCTGGGTTGAGGCTGTCTTTGCTGTTCTGCTTCTAGTTCCTTTAGGTGTGCTGTTAGATTTTGTATTTGGGATTTTTCTTGTTTCTTGAGATAGGCCTGGATTGCGATGTATTTTCCTCTCAGGACTGCCTTCGCTGCGTCCCAAAGCGTTTGGATTGTTGTATTTTCATTTTCGTTTGTGTCCATATATTTTTTAATTTCTTCTCTAATTGCCTGGTTGACCCACTCATTCGTTAGTAGGGTGTTCTTTAACCTCCATGCTTTTGGAGGTTTTCCAGACTTTTTCCTGTGGTTGATTTCAAGCTTCATAGCATTGTGGCCTGAAAGTATGCATGGTATAATTTCAATTCTTGTGAACTTATGAAGGGCTGTTTTGTGACCCAGTATATGATCTATCTTGGAGAATGTTCCATGTGCACTCGAGAAGAAAGTATATTCTGTTGCTTTGGGATGCAGAGTTCTAAATGTATCTGTCAAGTCCATCTGATCCAATGTCTCATTCAGGGCCCTTGTTTCTTTATTGACCGTGTGTCTAGATGATCTATCCATTTCTGTAAGTGGGGTGTTAAAGTCCCCTGCAATTACCACATTCTTGTCAATAAGGTTGCTTATGTTTATGAGTAATTGTTTTATATATTTGGGGGCTCCGGTATTCGGCGCATAGACATTTATAATTGTTAGCTCTTCCTGATGGATAGACCCTGTAACTATTATATAATGTCCTTCTTCATCTCTTGTTACAGCCTTTAATTTAAAGTCTAGTTTGTCTGATATAAGTATGGCTACTCCAGCTTTCTTTTGGCTTCCAGTCGCATGATAAATAGTTCTCCATCCCCTCACTCTCAATCTAAAGGTGTCCTCAGGTCTAAAATGAGTCTCTTGTAGACAGCAAATAGATGGGTCTTGTTTTTTTATCCATTCTGATACCCTATGTCTTTTGGTTGGCGCATTTAATCCATTTACATTCAGTGTTATTATAGAAAGATACGGGTTTAGAGTCATTGTGATGTCTGTATGTTTTATGCTTGTAGTGATGTCTCTGGGACTTTGTCTCACAGGGTCCCCCTTAGGATCTCTTGTAGGGCTGGTTTAGTGGTGACAAATTCCTTCAGTTTTTGTTTGTTTGGGAAGACCTTTATCTCTCCTTCTATTCTAAATGACAGACTTGCTGGATAAAGGATTCTCGGTTGCATATTTTTTCTGTCTAGCACCCTGAAAATCTAGTGCCAATTCTTTCTGGCCTGCCAAGTTTCAAAAGAGAGATCAGTCACGAGTCTTATAGGTTCCCCTTCTATGTGAGGGCACGTTTACCCCTTGCTGCTTTCAGAATTTTCTCTTTATCCTTGTATTTTGCCAGTTTCACTATGATATGTCATGCAGAAGATCGATTCAAGTTACGTCTGAAGGGAGTTCTCTGTGCCTCTTGGATTTCAATGCCTTTTTCCTTCCCCAGTTCAGGGAAGTTCTCAGCTATTATTTCTTCAAGTACCCCTTCAGCACCTTTCCCTCTCTCTTCTTCCTCTGGGATACCAATTATGCGTATATTATTTCTTTTTAGTGTGTCACTTAGTTCTCTAATTTTCCCCTCATACTCCTGGATTTTTTTATCTCTCTTTTTCTCAGCTTCCTCTTTTTCCATAACTTTATCTTCTAGTTCACCTATTCTCTCCTCTGCCTCTTCAATCCAAGCCGTGTTGGTTTCAATTTTGTTTTGCATTTCATTTAAAGCATTTTTCAGCTCCTCATGACTGTTCCTTAGTCCCTTGATCTCTGTAGCAAGAGATTCTCCTCTGTCCTGTATACTGTTTTCAAGCCCAGCGATTAATTTTATGACTATTATTCTAAATTCACTTTCTGTTATATTATTTAAATCCTTTTTGATCAGCTCATTAGCTGTTGTTATTTCCTGGAGATTCTTCTGAGGGGAATTCTTCCGCTTGGTCATTTTGGATAGTCCCTGGCGTGGTGAGGACCTGCAGGGCACTTCCCCTGTGCTGTGGTGTATAACTGGAGTTGGTGGGCGGAGCCGCAGTCAGACCTGATGTCTGCCCCCAGCCCACCCCTGTGTCCACAGTCAGACTGGTGTGTGCCTTCCCTTCCCCTCTCCTAGGGTCGGGATTCACTGTGGGGTGGCGTGGCCCATCTGGGCTACTTGCACCCTGCCAGGCTTGTGATGCTGGGGAACTGGCGTATTAGCTGGGGTGGGTAGGCAAGGTGCACAGGGGCAGGAGGGGCAGGCTTAGCTCGCTTCTCCTTAGGTGATCCACTTCAGGAGGGGCCCTGTGGCAGCGGGAGGGAGTCAGATCCGCTGCCGGAGGTTTGGCTCAGCAGAAGCACAGAGTTGGGTGTTTGCACGGAGCAAGCAAGTTCCCTGGCAGGAACTGGTTCTCTTTGGGATTTTGGCTGGGAGATGGGCGGGGGAGATGGCGCTGGCGAGCGCCTTTGTTCCCCACCAAACTGAGCTCTGTCGTCCGGGGGCTCAGCAGCTCTCCCTCCCTTTGTCCTCTAGCCTTCCCGCTTTCCGAACAGAGCTGTTAACTTATGACCTCCCAGACACTAAGTTGCGCTTGCTGTCGGAACACAGTCCGCCCGGCCCCTCCGCTTTTGCAAGCCAGACACGGGGGCTCTGTTTGGCCGGCGAGCCGCTCCTCCGCCCTGGCTCCCTCCCGCCAGTCCGTGGAGCGCGCACCGCCTTGCCCCCCTTTCTACCCTCTTCCGTGGGCCTCTCGTCTGCGCTTGGGTCTGGCGACTCCGTTCTGCTAATCCTCTGGCGGTTTTCTGGGTTATTTAGGCAGGTGTAGGTGGAATCTAAGTGATCAGCAGGACGCGCGGTGAGCCCAGAGTCCTCCTACGCCGCCATCTTCTCCCAGCCTCCCACCTCTATTCATTCTTAATCAAAACAAATTTTAAAAATAAGGAGAGAGATGAAAAAGATTAAAAAAATGTGATTCTTCCCCCATTCCAATTTGGTACCTTATTCTTTAAAAGGAAAAATAAAAAGAAAAGAGTGAAAAATTAATATAGTAATATTCTTCTGTGAATGAGTTATTTACTTAAACAATGTGTCAGTCCATAAAAGATACATTATTTTCATCAATTTTGGTGAAAATCCACTTAGCATTCTAAGTAAAGTCATATTTTTCACTTTATTTATCCATCCCAAATCAAAGTTTCCTGGTTGAGACTGTTTGGAATCCTTTTTCTAATTTTCTATGATCCAATGTATCAAATATTAAAAACAAAAAAATATTTTTATTAGCCATATTGCCAGAAGAAAAAGAGGAAAGGGGAATTCTCCTTGAGAATTGCCCTCTAAAGAGGCCCGTCAAAAGCCTGTTGAAGGAAATGCCAAGCTTGATTGTTTGAAATCTCAACTGTACATATTTCCATTAAAATCCCATCCAGGTCCATTTAATTTATTCACAAATAAACAAAATGCCCTTTATTGCATTGAATGCAGTTTTGACAGATGGCTCTTAGCATTCTGTCCAGGTGTAGAAGACAAAGATAAATGAATCTGTTCTTTTTAATTCATACACTTTATGACTTTCATCTCCACCTGACAGCATCCTTTGGCTCTCTACATCATGAACCCAATAAGCGACAGCTCTTTTTCTAGCTGGAGATTGCTTCATTGTGCTTCTAAAGAGTAGCTACCTCTATTTGAAATAATCAGTTTGAGAGCACAGCAACAAAACAAATTATTCTCACCAACATTTCAAACATATTATTATTCAGTTTATTAGAATTATCTTAAACGCACATAGACCTATTAGATTTATCTATGCATGGATTATCTGTAAGTAGAGTCTAAGGTGATTAAGACTTTACGATATTCATTATTATGTAAATGCTAATTAAATGCATGTCATCCAATGTAAAGCAAAATTAAAGTTAGGTTTAATAACTGAAATTAATTTTAAATTACTTATCAATAACATTAAATACTGAAAAGCTGAAACATTGAGCTTATATTTAAATTATACCAACTTGTCATTGCCCAAAATCTTCAAGCATGTTTCATAATACTGTTTTAAAAAATTTAGTGGGTAAATTTTAAATACTAAATTATTACTACACATTATTTTATTTATAATAAAATAAACCCTCATTAATTAAAAAAAATGGGAGAATGATATAAAAATATTCTTTTCCTATGGATTGAAAAGCACATGAAATGTGAATGTTAAGATACTGTTTCTCATATTAATATGACCTCCTGAAAAAGAATTACACATTTTTTCTTGAAAAAATAAACTAGTCCTTATAATTTAATTTAGGAGTAGAAATGTACTATAGTTCATTTTTACTGGCATAAAAAACAATCTGCACAAACGTCAACAGTTATTTGCTTTTTGAAAATATTTATATTTATCCATTTAAAAAGTTTCCCATATTTTTAAAAGAGTGGTTTCTAAATTGTGATTTATAGAATTGTCTCGGAATTGTCTATACCCTCAGAATTGTTTATACCCTTTCAGGTGGTTGTGAGATCAAAATTGTTTTCAAAAGCATACTAGGCATTATTTCATGTTTGCCTTTGCACTGTGTTAACATTTGTACTGATGGTGTAAAATAATTGATAGTGAGGAAAATTACAAGTGCCTTAGCAGGAATTAGGGCAATAGCACTAACCCATACTAGTAGAGATCACATTCTCAACCACAATCCCCACATCAAGGTCATTTGTATACTAATGCTCATTTTACACTACTTAAAATCAGCATTTGACACAATTATCACCTTCCTTCTAAAGAAAAAACTTCAATTTAATGCAAAGACAACAAATAATGTTTGTTTTTCCTTTAACACACTGGAGACTGCTCAGTCTTCTTTGAATGTTTCCACCATTCTTCCATACCTTTTAACAGATGGAGTATACCAGAGAAAAGTCTTTGGACATCTAAATACCACTGACACCATAAGAACTCTCAAATCAAGATGAGACTTCATATTGAAGTCCTATCAGTATTTCCATTTGGATGTCTAATAAATAAGAAAATACTTTTATTTTGGAAAACGAGGGAGAAGATCGTAACAGAATAAAAATGTTTAGAAATGTCTGGAGCTGTGAAACAAATAGGGTCACAATAACAAAAGAGCAAATCAGTAAGAATCTACCTGAAAAGAAAGTTGACAGAAATAAACTATATAGTCTTAACATTCCCTCTACCAGAGACTAGTGAAAATATGGACCAGTTGTAGAGGTGTGAATTAAATTGTGTTAATATGTTTCAGTTTCTCATACATTGAGCAGCTAGCTTTATAATTAACTCCAGGAGGATTATTTAGTTCAGTCTGCTCACTTAGGAAAGTCAAAGATTGTTCAAACTCATACTTAAATATGAAAAGTCAGTTAAAAATGGAGGGAAAAATCTCAACTACATTTGGAAAACTTCTACAAATTTGGGAGAAGAAAAAATGTTGATACAAATTAAATGCCATAATTTTCTCTGATTCTTTTTTAAAAAAAGAAGTTTATTCAGATACATAATATATCACAAAACTCACCTATTTAAAATGTACAGTTCGGCTGCTTTTCGTATATTTACCACAATCTAGCCTTAGACCATTTTTAGTCATCCTATAAAAAAGAGCCACTACCATCAGCAATCACTTTCCCTCTTCCCCTCACTTAGCATTAGGCAAATATATATCTACTACCTCTTCTTGTTAGTGACTTCTTCCACTTAGCATAAAGTATTTAAGGTTCACCATGTTGCAGAATATTTCATTCTTATTTAAAACTGAAACGTTTATTGAAATAATTGTAGATTGATACATAGATACAGAGAGGCCCTTTGTATACTTTATCTACTTTCTCTCCAAAGACAACATTTTGCAAAACTATGGTATAACACCACCACAACTAGGAGATCAACATTGATCCAATCTGCTGATTATATTCAGATTTTCCCACTTTTACTTGTACTTCATTATATATATATATATATATGTATATTTTAATTCTATACACCTTCATTACATGTACAGGTTTTTGTATCCACTAATACAGTCAAGAATCTGAATAGCTCCATCAATATAGGGATCCCTCCTGTTGACCTTTTATAATTATGGCAACATCCTTCCCACCTCTCTTTCCTCCTATAACCCTGGCTCTGGTAACTATCAATCTGCTCTCCATTTTAAAATGTTATATGAATGAGGGGTACCTGACTTGCTCAGTTGGTAGAGCATGTGACTTATGATCTCAGGGTCATGAGTTTGAATCCCACGCTTGGTGTAGAAATTACTTAAATAAATAAATCAACTTTAAAAAATGTTATATGAATGACAGAATACAATATGTAACCTTTAGCATAATCTCTTTTAACTCAGTGTAATTCCCTCAAGATTCTACAAAGCTCAGGTCATGATGTCATGGTTTATAGGGTCGAGCCCCACATCAGGCTTTGTGCTGACAGTGCAGAGCCTGCTTGGTATTTTCTCTCCCTCTTTCTCTGCCCTACTTCACCTTGTGTACTCTCTCTCTCTTTCAAAATAAATAAATAAACATTTTTTTTAAACTGTCTTTGAACCAATTAATTTCTAGTTTGATTCTTTGATGAGTGCTACTTTGGTTCTAATCCTGGATCTACCATATCTAGTTTACGCAATGTTGGACAAGTTATTTAACTTCTCTGTTTTACTTCCCTTATCTAAAAATAGTAATCATATGGATAATTTAGATAGTAACTGTCTAACTCAAAGAACTGCTATATAATAATTTATGCTAAGATAAACTTAAGAATTTTAGCTTTACTATAACGTGGAAGTGCCTTTCATTTCCTCCAAAGATAGGGACTAATGGGTAAAAAATTGGTTTGTTCTTATTAGGTGCTTTAATGTCATGGACTCCTAGAATACTATTAAGTACTTCTGTGTGTTTATATTATATTTCAAAATAGAATGTGCATTGTCATATGATGTTATTTTAAATTATGGCTGATATTTTATAATCAAATGTAGTAGCAGATTGATATAATTAAAACAACACTGGGTTGGAAGTTCATTTCAATTTACCCAGTTGAAATCATTTAAAGTCTTGAACTTTACTTTTCTCATCTGTAAAATAAGATTTGACTAGATAGGCTCTGGGGTTCTGTAAATCTCTTTATTCATGGTTGTGAATGGTTTCCATATTTAAAGTGTCTTATTTAAATCATTCCTTCCTCCTGCTTTAATGATATAGTCATGGAAAGCATATGTGTTCTTTTATTATTCTAAATGCTGTCAGAATGCATGCCAGGAATCAAGGAGACAGACAAGAGCTGTCATTTACTTACTAGTGGATTACTCTATTGATGAGGAGTTCTATATTCAAGCAGTACTTGAATCTATCTTACTTCACTGATAGTTGAACTTACTTAATATTCTTGATCAGGCAAGAATATTGTCTCTTGATAGTCTCAGAAAGGTTGTTTAACAATGTTCTGAACCTTAGGTCCATACATGTATGTCAGAATTTTAGTAGAAACTTTGCTATTCTTCTATATTTGATTCCTCATAAATAGTAGCAAAACAAAAACAAAGATTAATGCACCTGTGATCATTTAGAAAAGCAATTAAATGGAAACTAAAAAAATGACAATCAAGTTAAATGATTAGTCCACTAATCAAGCTTATTTGTCACTTCATTTGCCAATGAAGTGATGGTGGCACCTGGAAATCAAGATTAAGTCAGACAAAGAAACAAAATATGTTAGTGTATTGAGTTTAATTTCTTCCATCTGCAAGGCTTCAAATGGCTATTTAAAAATTCTCCATTATATATTGGCTCCAACAATCACTGGGAAAAGAAACTTAAAACAAATTGTTTACAGAATAATTATTTATGCAAATATGTAACAAAAGATCTCTTAGCAAACAATCTATTGCTAATCCTGGCTTATACAACTTCAAAGTTATTTGCATGTATTAATACTTTGCAAGCCCTGATAATATCATCATCTTTCTTGTATCTATACTTTTATGGGCTCTTTCTTTCCCCACTAAGAAATTTCTTGTTCAGACTTACATTTTTCAAGAGACAATTCAAAAGCTATCTTTTTGTAAAATGTTTTAAATTCCTTCCTTCCACCATTTCTTGGTATAGGTCTATTTGCTCCCTGAGTTTTCTGGGAGTAATGTGTATACGTTTATTTTACTCTTATTTTAGTGAAATTGTGTTTTCAAATGTTAATACTCTAAATAGAGGATAAAGTCTTTCAGGATATAAATTGGGTCTTACATTTCTTCATTGTAGCATGGATGCCTGGCACAGAGTGTTAGAAACTCAGTGTTACAAATGCCAGTGGAGGCACACCTTCCTATAACAAGGCAACTCTGCTAATAAATGCTAGTTGAAAATAATGAGGTTGAGATTTTTAGAGATACACAAACACCTTTCGGCTGATGGAAAATTTCTGTGAAGGCATAAGTTGAATCAGTATTATAATTGCTTATGCGCGCTTTTGAATGGGGCAGCCCATGTCTTAACAAGAGGACAAATACATGGAACTACAGCAACTATGGTTAGTTTTATTAACTCTAGCTTAACTTCTGAGGTTATAGCCACAAATTTATCATTTTTCTAGATTATCTGCTTATCTTGTGAGTGCTCATTATTTGTCTTGAGCAAAGTGCAAATAAGGAACAGACTAGATTGGGTAAACATCAAATTATTACAGATTAAAACCACTGCCTTGGAACTAAGATAGCTTTAAAATGTTGTCCCCTTTCATATCCATTAATTATTTTCTTTACTCACCAAACTCCAACCAGTATGCAGGGACTGATTCATATAATATTTAAAATATTTTTATTACAAATCTTAATATATCTTCATTTAGATGTTAGAAATTATAAACAAGCAAAATTTTAAATATTTCCTGGAATAGAATCCTCAACAGCAATCATTGCTATTAGTTGTGAACACATCCAAACTTTTCCTTTTCTAATAATTACATAAAATTGTACAAATTATATATTGTGTATTACACATAATACATTATATATTATGCCCACAGAGGAAACTTTTGCAAAATTGCAAGTTATTTATCTCAATATTTTAACCTGATATTCCTATTGGAGATAACTTTTATGTTCTTATATATATCAAAACATCTCTTTATTTTCACACTTCTTTATGGTACCATGATTGTTTGACACATTATTTACATGTCCAAATAAATTTTGAACTCATGCATTGTAAGCCATACCATGTAAAGTAATAGTCATTATAATGATGATGATAATGATGATGATGAGAAAAAGAAAAAGGAGAAGGAGGAGGAGGGGAAGAAGAAGGAGGGGAAGAATAGGATCAACACTGAGCATTTGTGTAGCTACTCTTTAAGGAGGTACTGTCACTCCCATTTTACAAAGGCCGAAACAGAAAGTTTACATGATTTGCTTATACTATACACATTCTAATGCAAGAACAAATGCAAGTAACATGAACTACATACCTATGCTTTCACTCTTTCACATTTTATAAACTATAATGTAATTTAATCCATGTTCTATTAGTGTGTGTTTAGGTTTTACTTCTCATTTTTCTTTTTCTATTACAAAGAACACAATGAATAATTGTATGTATCCTTGCATATCTTTTTAACTTAAGATGAAGAAGGGTATTATGCAAATTTACAATATAAAAATACTATATTGTAGCATCTATTTATCATGTTCCATAACCAAATATTATTTTTTGTAATTTTGAAAACCTGCTTGGTGAAAAAAAAATTGTAATTATTTCATAAAATTGAATATCTTAAATTATTTGTGAAATCGGGGATCTTTTATTTAGCTGTAAATAATTCTGTTGTGGGTACACTACTCATACTCTCGAAAATTATTCAGTTTTATTTTCTGCAATTTATTGAAATATAATTTATATACAATAGGTTGTGCACATGTAAAATATATAATTCAATGAATGTTGATAGAAACATATGCCTATGAAACCACCAGTATAAACAAGAACAATTCTGTCACTCTCCCCAAAGAATTCTCATGCCACTTTGCAGTCAGGCCCTCTCTTTATGAAGTATACATTGATTCTATTTTTCATATTATTGATTAGTTAGCATGTTTTATTTGTTCATCCATTTATTTATTTAGTCTAATTTATTTAAAATAATTATTTAAATAAATGGAATTAGAAAAATAAAGATTTTTGTTCCTTGAAATTAATGTTTTCATCAAGAGTTTATAGCCATTATTTCATTAAGTATATATTCTGTTCATTTTTTTAATTTCTCCTTCTGAGTGTCCTATTACACAAATATTGTACCAATTGATACTCTCTGACAATTCTGAGGCTTTGTTCATTTCTCTTTATATTTCTTGTTTTGGAAGGATTGGGTAATTTTTACTAATCTTTCTTCAGGTGTATTGAAGATTCTCACATCTCCATTATTTTGACAAAGATAAGAAAAGCAGTAATGTGTTCAGGGCTAGAAGATTCTAGCCCTCATCTGCTCAAACAAACACCAACTGGAAGAGCTTCAATGGACAAAAATACCTTCACAAGAGCCACAAGAATCCAGGTGAGAAGTTAAAGCAGCCAGGTAAGGCACAGAAATTAGAAAAGATACACTGAAGACAGTAATTAAGAAGGAGAGTTTCATTTTAAAGCCCATACAGTGTAATGCGCCTGGGTGATTCGGTCAAGTATCTGCCTCCTGATTTTGGCTCAGGTCCTGAGTTCATGAGTTCAAGCCCCGTGCTGGGTTCTGCACTGCCAATGCAGAGCCTGCCTGGGATTTTCTCTCTCTCTATCTTTCCCCTTCTTATTCTCTCTCTCTCTCTCTCTCTCTCTCTCTCTCTCTTTCTCAAAATAAATAAAGAAACTTAAAAAATAATAAAGGAGAAATAAAGACTTTCCCAAACAAAAACTGAGAAAGTTCATTATCACAGGTTCTGCCTTATAAAAAGTATTAAGGGAGTTCTTTAAGTTGAAATGAAAGAATGCTAAGCAGCAACATGAAAGCATATGAGAGTTTAAAACTCACTGGTAAAGGTAAATATATAGACAAATACAGAATAATTTGATAATGTGAGGGTGGCTCATAAATCAATTTTAATCCTAGCATAAAAGTTTAGACACAAAAGTATTAAGAATAAATTATAACCACAAAGATTGTGGATACACGATTTAAAATGAAGTAAATTCTGACATCATTAAAATAAAGTGCGTGGGGGAGTAAAAGTATAGACATATCTTGTGTGATTGAACTTAAATTATTATTACCTCAAAAAGATTGTTACAGTAGAAAATTTTCTGCACTCCTAACCACAAAGGGAAAAAAATAAAACTTAACATAAAAGGATTAAAAAAAAGGATAGTTAAGAAAAAAAGAAAAAATATTAATTCCTGCCTGGGATTCTCTGTATCCCTCTCTCTCTCTGCCCCTCCCTCACTCCCACTCTCTCTGTCTCTCTCAAAATAAAAAAATAATAGGGGCGCCTGGGTGGCGCAGTCGGTTAAGCGTCGGACTTCAGCCAGGTCCCGATCTTGCGGTCCATGAGTTCGAGCCCCGCGTCAGGCTCTGGGCTGATGGCTCAGAGCCTGGAGCCTGTTTCGGATTCTGTGTCTCCCTCTCTCTCTGCCCCTCCCCCGTTCATGCTCTGTCTCTCTCTGTCCCAAAAATAAATAAACGTTGAAAAAATAAATAAATTAAAAAAATAAAAATAAAAAAATAAAAAAATAATAATAAAAAAGAGAAAGAGAGAAACAAAAGAGCTTCAAAAAATAAAGCAATAAATATAAGTCAATAATCACTTTAAATCTAAATAGATAAAATTTACTAGTGAAGATATAGACTGGTAGAATGGATTTTAAATAATCCAACTATATGCTGCCTACAAGATAACCATTTTTTTTTAAGGACACATGCAGGCTGAAAATGAAGGGATGGATGAACACATTCCATATAAATGCTAATCAAAAGAAAGCATGGATATCTATACTTAATATCAGAGAAAACAGATTAAGTAAAAATTGTCCAAGAGTCAAAGAAAGTCTTTACATTAGGATAAGAGAGTCAATTCAGTGGAAAGGTATAACAACTATAAATAGATATACATTGACATACACTTAAAAAATGAAAATAAGTACAAGCAATATGCTAAGAATTAAGAAAAGCTGAAATCATATAAAATGCTTAACGGAAACCACAAAAGGTAGCAAAAGAGTAGAAGATTAAATAAGAACAAATAACAAGGGTAATAAAGAGAAAACAGTAGTGAATATGATACATATTAATCCAACTCTATCAATAATCACCTTGAATGTCAATGGTCTAAATGCACTTGTTAAAAGACAGTGGACCAAAAAGCAAGACCCAACTATGGGATGTCAATAAGAGATCCACTTTAAATGTAAAGACACATACAGATTAAAAGGAAATGGATGGAGTAAAATATACCATACTAAAACTAATCAAAGAAAGCAAGGGTAGCTATATTAGTTTCAGACAGAACAAATGTCAAAGCAGGGGAAGTTATAAGGGATAAAGAAGGGCATTACATAGTGATAAAGAAGTTCAATTCTCTAAGAAGATATAATAATCTTTAATGTTTGTGCACTTAAATCAAGCTATGTAAGGCAAAAACTAACAGAATTGCAAACAGCAATAGATGAATCCACTATCATATTTGGTGCTATGATTTCAATGTTTGTGTCCCCCCAAATTCATATTTTGAATTCCTAACACCCACATGATGGTGTTAGTAGGTGGGATGTGCTTAAGTCATGGGGGTTGGAGGGCTCATGAATGCAATTAGTGCCTCATAAAAGAGCCTTAGGCAGATCTTTAGCCTTTTACCCATGTAAGGACACAGCAAAAAGACACTGGCTATTAACCAGAAGGATGACTCTCACTGGAGAACGTGACCATGCCAGTGTCTTGATCTTGAACTTTCCAGCCTCCAAAACTGTAAGAAGTACATTTTTACTGTTTATAAGCTACCTGGTCTGGTATTTTGCTATTTTTCATTTGCTAAATGAACTATAACAGTTGGAAATTTCAACATCTTTTTTTATCATAAATGGCAGACATCCCTTTATCAGCTCTAGTGGGCAGAAAAATCAGCAAGGACATAGTTGAACTCAATAATAGTATCAGTCAACTGAATAGAATTGGCATTTATAGACTATTTCATTCAACAATAGCAGTTTACACATTCTTCTCAAGCTCAGTTGGAACATTCCCCATGATAGACAACATTCTGGGACATAAAACAACCCTTACCAAATTGGTTTAACCATATGGTCACATATGACAGGATTTCCTTCTTATTCTTTTAAGGCTGATTTATATTACATTATATCTATATAGCACATTTACTCATTCATCCATTAATGGACATTAGTTTGTTTGTACATCTTGGATATTTGAATAATGCTACAATAAACATGGGAAATGCAAATATCTCTAAAAGACCCTGATTTAAATTCTTTTGGATAAATACACAGAAGTGGGATTGCTGTATAATAAGGTAGTTCTATTTTTAATTTTTTTTTGAGTCACTTTACCTTTGAGACTTCCAAAAGTCTCTCTTTTTCTTTGAATTTTGACACTGAGAAAATGTGTCTCCACATGGACTTCTTTGGGTTCCTCTTTAGAGAATTTTTGGGTTTCTTGAATCTGAATATCTATTTTCTTCTCCAGATAATGGGGAAGTTTTGGTCATTATTTCTTTAAATAAACTTTCTTCCCCTTCCTCTAGCTCTTCTTTTTGGGCTTCTATAATGTATA
Source organism: Prionailurus bengalensis (assembly GCF_016509475.1). Taxonomy (NCBI): domain Eukaryota; kingdom Metazoa; phylum Chordata; class Mammalia; order Carnivora; family Felidae; genus Prionailurus; species Prionailurus bengalensis. The sequence goes on from NC_057349.1 coordinate 108,536,276, forward strand.
TACTGGCCTACTTGATGGTGTCCTATTAGCTCTATAGGTTTTCTTCATTATTTCTCTTTCTTTTTCTTTCTGCTCCTCGGTGACTGGATCATTTCAAATGGTCTGTAGTTATATTCAGATTCTTCTGCTTAATTTTGTTTGCTGTTTAACTCTTCTAGTGATTCTATTTCAGGGCAGTTTTATTAATCAGCTCCAGGATTTCTCTTTGTTGAAATACTCATTTTCTTCATATATTATTTTTCCTGATTTCAGTCAGCATTTTATACGCGTTATCTTGAGTTCTTTCTCAGGCAATTAATATATCTTCATTTCTTTAGGGTCACCTTCTGTAGATTTGTTGTTGATGGTGTTCCTTTGTTTGGACTATGTTTTCCTGTCTCTTCATTTCCCTCAACACTTTCTATTGGTGTCTGCACATTTGAAAACACAGCTACGTCTCCCAGTCTTTGTGGACTAGCTTCATTCAAGGAAAGCCTTTTGTCTATCAGCCTTGGTAGAGATTCTTGCAGCTTCTCATATCTTTCCTGTGGTCATGTTGTGTCTAGACTTAAACATATAAATCCTGATTAGAGTGATTTTTTGGTTCCTTTTTAAGGAGAACATAATCTTTGTTTCCATATTTGTCTGCTATACTGTGGATCTTCTGAAGCAGCAGCATACTGCTCAACTCTTTTTCTTTTCTTTTTTTCTTTTTGAGTTTGCAGCAGCCTCCAGGCATCTAGATTTCTTTATTTCCCATCAGCAATCTGAGGCAGATGAGAGAAATCAGTCCCTTGGGCAACCCCCTGTAAAAATCTGAATGTTGGATATATGTTTCAGTGTTCTCTTTCCCTGCCTAGAGATACGCCAGAGACTGAGTCACACTGAGCCAGGGACACAGGATCTGGTGGTGACTGTATACTATACCAAACCTCACCTTTTTTCTCAGTGGCTCCCAGCCAGTGAGAGCATGCCAAGTCCTGTAAGTGCTCTAAGGAGATTAAGAAGCTTGTCCCTTTGGCAGCTCTTTGAAAAGCTGGGATATTGGATGGATATTCCAATTCTTGCTCTTCTCAGGGGGATGCAGGAATTGGGGATATTTGCCTACAATTTCTGCAATAAACTGGAGAGAGGGTTTATAGCCAATAAGTGTGTGTATAGTCCAAATCGTCTCCTTTGTTCTCAGCAGCTCCTAGCATAGGGCCCTTTCCTGTCAGTGCTCAGATTCAGGCATGACAGAAACCAGTTTCTTGGGCAGTCCCCTGGAAAGTCATAATGATGGGTATGTTATCCAGTCCTTTCCTTCCCTTGGGAGAAGCTGGGAGCTCAGTTTCCTCCTTATTATGTGGTGCTGTGCCTGGGAGAGGGATTATGGTGAGAGTGGCCTCTAAATTTTCCTACCAGTTTGAATGTGCCTGTTTTCATGCTTGCTTGGGGGGTGTAGGAGCCTCCCAACTGATCTCTGGATTTCTCACAAAGGGAATTGGTCCTTGTATTTGTGTTGAATAATTGTGTCTATGAAGAGAAGGAGGGCTGGGCTTCCTGTTTTATCATCTTGCTGATGTTTCCCAACTTCAAATTTCTGAAGTCCTTGGTTAATTTTCAGAAGTTAATTATTTATTTTGCAGTTGACTTGTAGCTTAATTGCATTATGGTCAGAGAACAAGCTCTGTATATTACAATCATTTCAAATGTGTTAGAATTTGCTCACTGGCCAACCAGAATAGGATGAATTTTTAAAAAATAGATTATTTACCCTCGAAAAAGGAAAAATGCTCAAATTCTTGGAGAGTTCTATACATGTCTATTAGTCAACATTGATAATCATGTTCAGATTTTTGAAATCTTTCCAGATAGTTTTTTATCTTTTCAATTATTTCACTAATGACTAGAGGTCTGTTAAAAATCACACACTATGACTTAATTTGCCTATTCATTTTGCCTATAAATTTTTTGCTTTCAATATATAGAGGTTATGTTTTGGGACACATAGAAGTTTAAAATTGCTATATCCCTTAGGCTTTTATAAAATTTATTCCATGTCATTTTATTTAGTGGCAAATCTGGTCTCCTCATAGTGCCCTGGGGAAGATGGGAACGCTAGTGGTTTACTTCTGGTTCATTTCTACCCAGAAGGTGGAACTAACTGTGGATAAAAAATAGGATGCTAAACCTTCTTCTCCTCTTTTCAAGTCCATCACAACCACACTTCAGTATCATATCTTGATTTAATCTAGAGAAACCCTGACCTTGAGTGCTTTGTCTATGTCTCAGGACTTTCCTCTCTTATTTGTCCTGCTAATTTGCCTTTGATATCTTTAATTTTTGAAGATCATTTTTTCATATTTTACTCAGGATTTTGAATTAAGTATGTTTTGTTTTTCCAATAAGAAGGTGCTTCTAGGTAAAGTAACCCACATTTACTAAAAATCAGGATGAATGTTTTCAATACTTTTTTAAGAGTTTGAAGCTGTTACTTAAATGTTGTTACCATTAGCTGCCATCCACATTAGGCTTCAGCTATCCTGTTCTTCTTACTATTATTTCATATCTCTCATACTCTCTTCACTATATAGTTTATTTATGTCTGGAATTTTTTTTTCCTCCCCTCCAGTTGCATAACTAAGTCCCACTTGTCGTGCAACTTGTAACTCAAACTTAGGCTAAATCTCCCTTTTATGTATTTAGAATAGTATTTCTTCTTTATAGACTTATTTCAGTTCTTTACATTTGTATGTCTGTATAGAGGTAAAGGTATGTGCAGGCAAGGTATATGTCTGATTTTGCTCCTATATGATGGCCAGATCTTATCACTATGCCAGGATATGCTAAAAATATGCATGAAATAACTGAATGAAATAAATGAATGAGTAAAAATTTGAAAGGTAGAAATATTTACTTCAGGTATGCAATTTAAAAAGACTGGTCACTATCAATTTCTACATAATTTATGTTTGCTTATTTTTTCTTGTATACTTTATTCCCTGCATATTTTTCATGATATTTGAATGTGGGAGATCCTCTTAGACCCATTAACTTGTTCTTTAGAATTAATCTTGTTTTGGGGGTATTAAAAGACTTGAGTGATCATTTCTGTCACTCAATATTCTAAGAGGAAGAGATATATTATTATCTAAAGTCCATTGCATTCAGGATACTTTGTTTCTATTTGAGTCTTCTATATCCTGAAATCACTTCTTTTCCTGCTTGCTGTGTTCTACTGTGTCCCAACAATTCATACCCCATTTGAATTTTTGTTTTCTTTCTTTTTGCTTTTTTTTCCTGGTTTTAAGTGAACTGCTTTCTTAAGTGAGAAACTGAATTAGGGAGAAGTACCCACCCTGAATTCTTATTTGTGGATCAGAATACATTTTTCTGTGCATATCTATTTATGCTTGATAGTTGCTCTACAACTATAAAGTTGGGTCACTGTTTATTCATTGATTTCTCTCATCTTCCTTCATCTTCACGCTTCCTGTTTTACAAGGGGACAGTGGTAAAAATATATGGCTAAGTGTAAATGTATAGGCTTTTTTAATCCTTGAGGCCAATGCTGATTCATAATTTGGCAATGGGGTACATATGGGGTAATTTTAAGTTCTCTTGTTTTGACAAGTCCTCAGGACTCATGAGTCACAACAAAAGGATACTAATGTATGCTTTAGAAATGCATATGATTACTTTATATCACAGTACATCTTTCTTTCAGTTGAGAAATTGTCAATTCACAATTTCTTTTTCCCATCTGACTGTAATTTCACTAAATATTGGAGTTACTCCTCATTGTTTATAAAATGATGCTGCATCTATTTGCTAGCTTTAACACTGATGAGGTTTACATATCTCTATTTTTTGTTCCTTTCACTCATTCCACTATCTTAAAGACTTTATACCTGCATCTGCCCTAGAATCTACCTTTGAAGTTCCCACAATAATAATGAAAAAGGATCAAAGATAATAGCATATTACACTTGTAACTCAAATCTCAGAATAATTGATTTGCAAATTAATATATGAAAATTAATATATAAAAAAGGAATCATGTGAAAAACCTATTCTGACACATTGTGTTTGATTTTGACATTTAAGTAACTTCTTGTGGGAGGCACATAGATACTACTATCCACTGGCTTTTCACCAGCAAATTATCCAAGTTGATATCCAAGGAAAGCATCTAACTTTTATTAATGAAGGAATATAGATTGTGATAGGAATAGATTTTGAATAATTCTGAAAGTTAAATACCTATGAAGTATATGTAATTTTCCAGATATTTCTCATATACTAAGATTTATCTTCTATAAAACTAAGCAAATTTTATTCTCCTGCGAGGAGACTATAGAGAGCTGTTTATGTAATACTGCTTTAAAAAACATTTTTAAAACCTTTAATATTTTGTATAATTGTCACTTGGCTATAATTATTCTAAAACTGTTATTTGTTAATACACATCGTCTTCAAATAAATTCTGACAGTTTTGCAGTCATATAAAGTTCATGTGAACTGCATCAAGTATTTCCATATGACAGGCATATTAAATTAATTCAAAAAGGGGCACTTAAGTGTTTTTGTTATTTTTAAATTTTCATATAGCACCAATTTATTTGCTGCAGGTGTTTATCTTGCTGTGCACAGCAGCAAGCTCTCATATGCCTGTCCACTTGAAGTAACAACTGAGGGCTCCACATTGAGCTATATAACAATTAGCATCTCTCCGACAATATTGTCTTCCAAAGAGCTCTCTGCCTATCAGCATCATGTCTCTTCTCTGGACCAATATCTCATTCATTAGAGAAGATGTGTAGTGGAAGAATATCATTTTGAGCATGAGAAACAATGAAAAAATAAACAAAAAATAATGATGAAAGAGAATTTATATATGTGGTCTTCCTAAGTGAATACATCAAGAGTGGTCAAAATCACTCAGAATGCTCTATTGGATTTTCCCTGAGATGAAGTTTGATTTTTTCAAATCTGAATTATCCCAGGAGTGATATACAAAAGACAATTAGAATGTTTGCACTCTTCCTCTGATATCCTACCAATCTTATCCTTGAAAAATATCTTAAAAAAAAAAACCATGGCGCTCAATCATGAAAGCAAATTAGTGGCGTTTAGTTTAAGAAGAACTATGCCCTCCTATGAATCATGATTATGTCATTATGAAAATTTGGATTTTATAGCATCATGTCAGCAGAAAGATTCATTTTGAAAGTTGACAAATTTTTCAACATTTGGCAAAATGTCTACTTCTATATAAAATTATTTTAAATATCTATAAAATCCTTGAGGTTTTAAATATTGAATTACTTTATTCTTCATTCTTTAAAAAATGGCTTTTCTCTTAAATGAATAAGATGTAATTGTTACGATCTATTTCCTCATTAAAGTACACTCTATGGTTTGCAATGTCATGTGTAGCATAGCTAAAAAGAAAACATCTTTGTTCTCATAACTTTTAAAAAGATACCATAAGAAACCTTCTATCACCATAAGAAACTTGTATTTACTGATCCTCTTGGATTATTTCTACATTATAAGATTTTTCTTATTGTATGGAAGTGTGAAAGGCATTAGTTACATACTAAAGGTTATCTGTATTAATAGAGTTGAAATTGCCTTTAAAACATTTTTCCTATTGTCTTTTGAGAGGTAGATATTTGCATATAATTTTAATCTTTTCCTTTGCTATTGTTTTTGGTTTCCTTATAAAGATGGTCCAATTTGGTATTTCATATTTTCTTAAAATTACATCTTATAATCCTATATCTAAAAATCTTTTTATTTTTAATTATGTCATATTATTAAGTTTTAGAATTGATTGTTTATTCATTCTCTAATATTTCAGGATTATACTAGTGAGAGGTTTTTAAAAATATATTATAAGTTTCAGATAAATAGTTTTGTGTTTTTCTGATCATTTCTCACTCATATATTTTACTGTTTTCTTGTCTGTATCTTTACAAATGCTTTACTTCTATTTATTTTGAGTTTATTTAATTTTGTGTGTTCAGCTAAGTTAATGTAGTCTCAATCTTTCCTATTTTTTAATAAGTGAATTTACTTCTATAAATTACTCCCTCAAAACTACTTTGTCTAATTCCCAGATTTTACATACTAGCACTCTCATCACTCATTTGATTTTTTTCACTTTCTATTTTCTTGTCATCTTTTACTCACAAATTATAAGGAAGCATATATTAAAATTAACATATGGATTTTTTAAGTTAACTTTAATTTTGATTTATAATTTAATTGCATGTGCTAAATGAATATTGCTTATATGGTATTGATTTTGTTGTAGTTGTAAAATTCTTTGGGTTCTATTACATGATTGATGTTATCAGTTAGATTTAGATTTAGATATGAGAAGTGGGAATAAAAATAACATTGGCTTGACATCATAGAAGTTTATTTCTCTTTTTAAAAAAAAATATTTGTTTATTTTTGAGAGGGAGAGAGACAGAGAAAGCGCGAGAGCAGGGGAGGGGCAGAGAGAGAGAGAGAGAGAGATTCAGAGGATCTGAACCAGGCTCTGCGCTGATGGTTCAAACTCATGAACTCTGAGATCATCACCTGAGCAGAACCAAGAGCTCCACACTTAACTGACTGAGCCACATAGGCGCCACAATTTCTCTTTTGTTTAACGATTTGGAAACAGGTTGATATGGAAAACCTGTTCCACAAATTCCTTCAGGGATACAACCTACTTGAATCTTTCTACTCCACAACCTCCTAATATGCCCTTTATCTTCATGAAAGATTGAGCTCCAAGACTAATTTTTATAGTTCAAACATAAAGATTAAGGCATGGCAAAAGACAGGGCACCAGGCATGCCCTACTTGCCTCCTAAGGAATATTCCAAGAAACTGCCACATGACAATTTGCTTAAAGTTATCTCTAAAATACTGCACCCCACTCAAGTCTAGGATCCCTATGTGGTGCTCAAGCCTGTCTATGTGTCTAGAGTTTGGCCCTTTAAGTGACACATAAAATAGTATAGGACCATCTTCTCCACAATCTCCCAAATACAGAAACAGTACAGAGAGTAAAAACTCTCACTCAGAAACAAGGTGGGGTGTGTGTGTGTGTGTGTGTGTGTGAAAAACTCAGCAGAAATTGGTTTGTATTACACCAAACCCTCCAAGATAAAAACTGGGAAGATTTCATTCCATTATCTTGCATATTTGCCATGTTTAGTCAATCAGATAGACTTTGGTTCTGCTTTTTGAGAATTTCTTTTTTCATTGCTCTCACAGTCCCATGGTCCCAGGGGCTTACATAGTGAGCTGTAGTTTTCTAGCTTACCTCAGATGAGATAATGTTGCTGACGCTCTGACAGTACTGACTTTATTATGAGTTCCTTAAATGCATAAAAGCTATGTGATTTACCACAGTGGTGTCTGTATCTGCCATTTCATTCAACCCAATGCTACCATTGGCACTTCTTTGTAATGATTGTACAGTGTGTTCATGTCAATAATATATTAATATTTGTACAATTATAAATGATAGCCCAGTTAATTATATACTCTTGGTTAGTTTCCTCTGTGGTTGTGCATCTGGTTATCCAGAAAAACTTTACAGGGGGTGGGATTATGGTAGGTGGTAAGACTCCCAGGGGCATTTATTAAGTGACTCAAAAGTCCATTTATTAAGTGACACAAAAGTCACATGGCATGTGACTAGCAGTATTCAGAGTTAGAATATAATTTCACAAATTTGTTAGGATATTTAATACATTTGAATTTAGACAACTATTACTGAACTTGCTATTGGATTTGTATATACCAGAGATAGATGTAAATCAGAGTAATTTTATTTAAGACTACACAGTCTCAGGATCTTTCATATTCTTATTATGCTTACTTCAGTAAGAATGGGCTATTTAGGCTAGCTATAAAATAAATTTTAAAAATAAACATTTTTGGAAGGAAAGAATGAAAAGTTACATAGTGACCTGATCAGACATCATACCAAACAGATGGCATCAACATAAGTTAGAAATGGAAAGATACATTGTAGAATTTTGCTAATGTTCATGTTTTGGAAAAATGTTCTACAACTTGAACCATTAATTGTTAAAATATAGTATTAAGCATGTCAACCCCGATTGTATTTAGGTGAAATGTATAGTGACTCATAATTAGTTATTCAAACTTAACGTTCTATAATTACTCCAAAACCTAAATTGTAAACAATTTAAAGTTTCCTTTCTTCACCAGCTTTTAAGCTGAATTTGTCTCTTTATATAAACTTCTTTAAGTCTTTGCAATATTTGTAGGTAGCATTTTAATTGTATGAATCAAAATATATTACCCATATATAGTCTATTTATCATAATACTTAGGCTCACTTTTCTTTAACAATTGAACAATTATAATTAAGATTCATATGAAGAAAACAATTACTGATATTTTTTACTAGATATTAAATCTATTTTAATGACCCAAGCATTTGAAGAAAAACTTGGGGGTAGAGTCAATGTGATGAAATTTTAAATTAAATCATATGTGAAATAAATTCTTAGGAAAGGAAGCTAGATACCTCTTCAACCATATAATTGATGTTTATACACATGCATCTCTATAAAGCAATGGATGAGGTTAGTACTAACTTCAACTCAGAATGGCCTCTAAAGTTAAGAAGTATAAAATTATCAGGTGGAATAAAAATCTAAAGATACACTAGCAGATTTAAAATTTGTAAGACATGATTGTAATTTGAAAGTTCTTAAAACAAATAAGTTCTATAATACTGCGGCCTCATAGGTTAGTATATGGATGTTTAATGTAGACATGTCACAATTTTTAAATAATTGAAAAGATCACTATTTTCTAAGGGAAAAATAAATAAAATTCTTTTCCAGTTTGTAGATGATTTACATTGACCCAAAACATTGGTAGCTTCATTTTATACTAGTCTTTGTCCTGAAAGCTTAGTACATAACTTAGAGATAACTGAGCTGTATGTTTTATTTGTTGAGATAAATTTTAAGATATATTATAATATTTAGGAAGATTCTTCACTTCTTTATCTACTGGATTGCATAGCTTAAAACAACATATTTAAAAGTTTAAAAATCACACCTACATTATTTTAATAGCAATTTATTCTTCTTGTTTTGCATACTATACTGATTGGATTAATATTTTCTTAACCTAATTCAGATTATTACTAAGTCAAAATAAAGATAGTATTTCAGAAGCACCTGGGTGGCTCAGTCAGTTACGCACCCAACTCTTGGTTTCAGCTCAGGTCATGATTTCATAGTTTGTGAGATTGAGCCCCACATTGGGCTCTGTGCTGACAATGCAGAGCCTACTTGGGATTCTCTCTCTCCCTCTCTATGCCCCTCCTCTGTTCTATTTCAAAAATAAATAAATAAATAAATAAATAAATAAATCTTTTAAAAGATTGTATTTCATTTATTCTGAAATAAATTTTCAACACACTGTTATATGTAATATTTAGTTACAGTAAATTTCATTAAAAGGGAGTTTGCCTATTGTACTGCTTTTGAGCATCAATAGAAGAACATTCTTAAATCCTTTTAGATACCAGAGATATCAGTAAACTTGAATCTCTTAAATATCAAAGCACCTTCCATGCTTGTTATCAAGTGTTGTTTACATAAAGATTGTTTTTTGCAAACCTCTAAGATGTATATTAAATTTTTGGCAGCAGTTAAGATACTGAAATTTTAAACTTACACATTGATATATGTCAATTATTTCTTAATAAACTGGAAAAAAGAACCTAATTTTTTAAACCACGTGCATTATTTATTATTGTTAGTGTATTGCCTTTAAGATTAAATTTACCAAATTATTACATTTTTGTTACTTATTTTGTTACCTATTGGCAGTTGTGGACTTTGTGTCACAAAAATGTCAGAAGTCAACACCTTAACTCAGCCTTACTTAAGATAAATTAAAGCAAACACCCATTTTTCAACTGTATCAAGCATATTAGTAGGGTTTTTAAAAATCTGATATTATTTATATGTAAGTTACAATGACATAATACAAAATAATTAAAAGAAAAAAGAAATAAAATCATGAACTGTGTTTATATTTCACTTAGTTATCCAGAAAAATTCACTCTTTCATCAGACATGATGTTTTTATCCACTCATTACCTGGTGCCAGGTGGAATTCTGGTAATAGAGTAGTGTTGTACAAGGAAGCATCATAAAGCAGATCATGGGCAGCCCAACTGCGCTGTGAACATATGCAGTACCTATTTCAAATGTTTAATACAAACACTATTTACATGAATTTAGAAGATTGCAAATAATTATATATCTTTGGTAGAAATATGTCTAATTCAGCGGCAGTTTACAGTCAAAGTATTGTCAAATAAGAAGGAAATCAAGAAAAAAATTCATATAGTCACTTAACATTTATTTGCTAAATAAACGTTTGCATCTTTGTGGCAACATCTCATCAACAAAGATGTTTAGCGAATTTTTGTTGCTAACCTAACCCGGATCATCAGGCAGCAAACGTGAATACTGTGTTTTCATTCTCTGCCTTACCCATTGCTATCCTATACTTCACACACATACATCTTTCAGCCTGTTTCCTACATCTTCCTTCTCCTGCTCCAGCATACCCATATACCTTAATACAGAATAGCCACAAAACTTTGAGGGGAAAATAAATTACTCTTGTCAACGGACTGTTCCTTGGTGAGAGTTAGTCTGAGGGCTCATAAGGACCCTCCAAGGAGCTTAGTACTCACGAGTAGACTGAGGAAAGCTGGCACATATATATCAGAGAAACAAATAGTAAAATCCCAGAATAGATGAGAAACCAAGGCCCATGGAAACCATTTTAAAGCAGTTTCCACACTGAGTCCTTGGTTTATAACTGTGGGCTAGTGAGCAGATGAGAAAGATTTTTTAAAAATCAGTGATCAAAACAGAGATAATATTATTATTTTCATTAATATTGATTTGACTGTAATCATTTTCTGGGGAGATGTAATCAACATTAAGTGACCCAAGGGAAGCTAAAGGATTAAAAGTATATGAATAAAGATATACTTGTAAGGAAATGATAAGAATTGTTGAGAATAGGAAAATAAAATAAATGTATAGAGGGTATAGATGAAAAGAATGACAGCAGTGAGAATAAAAGAAAAAGTAAGAGGAATCAAAGTATTAGAGTTCTTTTTTAAGAAACAGTATAGAGAAAGGCATTATGTTCATCTTTTTTTTCCCTTTGTGTGATGAATATTGCTTTATGTTTTGAAGCTGCTGCTCTAGACCAAAAATTAGTGTCACATGTAATCTACATAACTAGAGATGACCTAATAATGTCAAAGGATTTTCCTATTACATTAGTTCATAATTCTGATTTTCCATTATTGAATATTTACCAACTGTAGAATTCAACTCAGGAAAATCTGGAGTACGTTTATTTACATAATCTCTAAGCTTCATATAGTATTTGGAGTTATCCTTGCTAAGGACACTGAAATGTTTGAGTTTAAAGAAAGTCAAGAAAATAATGAGCTAATCATCATTTTAAATACGTTACTAGACTAAGACAAAAAATGAAAGAGCCACCTGATTCCCAATTTTATATAAACATATCTAGCAATAAAGAAAAGCTATAGGTAGACCCATTAAGGAAATATGCTGATGCTCGGCCAGTGGAAAACAAGGCGTTGTGTAAATCAGATTTAGAATTTTAGGTATTACCAAAAGTGTCTTCTTATCAATTAACTTTCATTCATTTTGCTAGTACCACAATTTTAATGTAATATTTTGTGGTACTTAGTGTCAAAAAAATAAGTTTCTGTTAAGAAATAGTTTCTTGTTAATTTCCAAATGTCATCTAATCACCCAATCAATCTCAAAACAATAGACGGTAAACCTTTTCCTAGACAGACAGTAGAAAAGAAAATGTCTATGAGTCATACATTAGAGGCTCTATATTTAGTTAATTAATGACTGTGGAGATGGACTTGATGGACCAATTTAAATAATACCTTATCTTGAATTGGGAAGAAAAGATTAAGGAAGATCTAGAAGGAAATTATATGCTAAATATTTATATGAAACCCAGTTTAAATTTTTTTTTAAATTAATAGTCAAATATGGTTCCAAGATAGAAGACTTGTTGATTAAGTGTTACAAGTTTTAAGGCAGAAATCCATTATTTAATATTTAAATTTAATTATGCCCTTTTAATTTTGGAAATTCCAAGCTGCATATCCAATAACTTAGTACAAAATATATTATCAACTGCTACTTCAATTTATTTTAAATGTATTAGCTGAATCTAGTATGATCTTCTCTGTCATTATAGTTCTGAATATCTAAAATTTATTTGTAAAAATACTGATTGCTAAGGCTATACTTGAGTTTGTCTTTGCCCATTCTACTAATAATTTACCTCATAAATAAGTATTTTGACCTAACAGGTAAAACAGTAAGATACCCAGATAGTGTGATTATTTATCTATGTTCCATTATTGAAAAACTTTGGAACATGTCATAAGCAGCCTTAGTAATTACTACCTAATAGTCTATTTAACAGAGAAATATGATGAATGGATTATTTTTGTCCTTTTTTTGTAGATTTCTTTGAAAAAATAACTTCACATGGGGCGCCTGGGTGGGGCAGTCGGTTAAGCGTCCGACTTCAGCCAGGTCACGATCTCGCGGTCCGTGAGTTCGAGCCCCGCGTCAGGCTCTGGGCTGATGGCTCAGAGCCTGGAGCCTGTTTCCGATTCTGTGTCTCCCTCTCTCTCTGCCCCTCCCCCGTTCATGCTCTGTCTCTCTCTGTCCCAAAAATAAATAAACGTTGAAAAAATAAATAAATTAAAAAAATAAAAATAAACTTTGAAAAAAAAATTAAAAAAAAAAGAAAAAATAACTTCACATACACTAAGAAGTAATGTTCGTTCTTTTTTAAAAAATGCTTATTTATTTTTGAAAGAAAGAGAGATACAGAGTGAGAGTGGGGGAGAGGCAGAAAGAGAGGTGGACACAGAATCTGAATCAGGCTCCAGGCTTGGAGCTGTCAGCCCAGAGCCAGACACGAGGCTTGAACTCACACGCAGTGATCATGACCTGAGCCAAAGTTAGAAGTTCAACTGACTGAGCCACCAAATGGCATTCAAGAAGGCCATGTGGCACTATATATACTTATTTGTTGTCATATGAGGCATATGAATTTTATTCCACAAAGAAAGTGAATAGTTATCTTCAAACAATGAGGGTGAGTCAAATGGAAGCATGTAAATGGTATAATTATAAAAAAATCCCTTCACGTTGGCCTTACTATAATTCAAAGGTACTACACTGAATCTATATAGCTGACAACCATTGGCCTAAAATGATTTAAACCAGGAGGAAAAGAATATGAGATCTCACCTACCTCCTTCAAGCTGCCAAAGAGCAGTGACTTATTTTTACTTCACCACAAGGATTTTTCTTTCAAACTTTATTCTAAAGCAAATACTAAGAATGAAGCAAAATGGGGTAATTTATTTCACTTACAAAGTTTTAAAGTGTTTATTGTCTATATAAAAGTATGTTTTGACTTCATCATGAAAGGTTAAAATGAGAAGAAACTCTTTATTGTATATCACATAGCCAGTGAAAACATTAAATCACTTGCGTTCTGCAAACCTCACAGCTTAAACACTTATAAAATGATGATGGACCATTCAAATTTTGCCTTTTAAGTAATGACATCTAAGAAGGGCCATGCAAATACAATTTTTGGAAAGCAACTAGAAAAAGTTGAACATTACACAATTTTCCATTTTCGATATAATCATGAATATTCATGATAATATATTCATTTTAACTGTCTAGCACTAAGGTAAGGATTTCTGAATTAGCATGTCTGATGGAGTACAGTACATTACTGGAAGTTGAAATAAATGGTGGACTTCTTTAACCTTTATAAAATCTGTTAAATCCTTGCCTATTCCTTTTGCCTCTCATCACAGCATCCAAAGCCATAAACTCAGTGAAAAAAACTGAGAAAGTCAAGTCAACAAAATACAAAGAATCACCAGAATATTGCCTGGAAGATTAATGAGAATTTTCCAAAACTCTATTGAACTATATCCCCGGGATACCAAATAGAGAAAAGCAACCATGATAAATAATTGCCTTCACATAAAAGAACTTGAAACATAAATTTTTCTTCAAGTGGTCTAAAGAATTTTACAACTCTGACTGGAAATTAAATTATAGAAGTTTTCTGAAAAATATAAGTGTAAATAAAGAAAGAGGGAAATAAAGGATGGGAAGAAAATTGGTTTTACTTTTTAAAAGATGTTGTTCAATTAAGTTCAATTCAATGAATAGTTATTGAATACAAGTTAGAACAATATACTATAATGAATGGGGACAAACAAATAACAAATAGTTATCGAGTTTTTTCTGAAAAAATATCACCCATAGAAAATAAAAGGCTAACCATGCTTCTTAAAACTTTATGTATTTGGGGTTTGCCCAAGTGCTTCCTAGTCTTATTTCGTAAGTTAATAGAAACGAGTTTGCACTTTTTCTTTATTGTATATGTTATCCTTTAAGTAACCAGAGAAGCAGAGTAATATAAATATGAAGAAAGATTGTTGAAAACTTAAGTCATCATTATTTCTTTCAAGATTTGTCTTTTATTTTTTGTTTATTTTTCAAGAACTATATTATGCACATACTCTCTTTTGTGTGTTTGAGAGAATAAATGGTAGAGAAAGGATGGGCAATTTAAACAACTTTATTCAAAGGAAAGATAAGGAATCACAAACTATGATTAGGTAGATGAGGTTGACAGGTAGTAAGCTCAGATACTGGGAAAGCAGTGACCAAGGATACTGAAAGCTACATATGCCAGTGAAAAATACGTAGGTGAAACTTAAGGTAAGTTAAAATATTTAAGAATTTTTTTTTCACAGAAAATAGACAATCTTAAACAAGGAAAGTTCTTTAAATCTATCATGTTTGTCATTCATTATTCTGTCTATTTAAAGAAGGATAGAAATGTCAGAAAAGTTTGTTTGCTAATATAATAAAAGAAATTAATATAATTTTAAGAGTATTTTTTTTGCAAATTCACTACTGGAATGGATCCTAGAAGGAAGGAAAAGTGATTGTTCATGTTAAGAGAAGTTGAGATATTAGAATAACTGTGGCAGGTGGTGGAGGTATGAATTAAATTGCTCAGAGAAGTGGGCAGCTTAGGAAAATTCTCTAGATGACTATGTGCTACAGTAGGGATCAAAGTTTAAAACAGTTACTGAAGAAATAAGGCACACAGCTAAAGGCTACAAAACTCTTAGAAGAAAACAGGAGTAAAGTAAATTGTTTTCATTAAAATTAAAAATCTTTTGTGATGCAAGTGATACAATCAAGAAGGTGAAAAGACAATTCACAGAATGCTGACAGTATTTGTTAATCATAAATGATAAGGGACTTGTATTTAGAATACATCAAGAGCACTTAGAACTCAATAATTCAAGTACAAATAATCAAAACATGGTCACTAGTATAGTCAGAAAGTCAATTTTCCAAAAAAGAAATTCAAATTGGATAACCATAATTTATACACAATTATTTATAATAATATGATAATTATTATTTATAATAATAATAAACAGAATGATCATAATAAAAACATTAGAATGACTATAAAGGATAGGAAATAATGAGCTGGTAAGGATGTGTGGAAACTGGAACCCTCATGCCTTGCTGGTTGGGATGTATAAGTGTGCAAATACTTTGGAAAACAATTTAGTAGTTCTTTGAAATGGTAATAAATAATTGTCATATGACTCAGCAGTTCTAGTCTCAGATATTTACCCAAGAAAAATGAATTACCTGTCCACAAATAAACTTGCACCTGAATGTTCTTATCAGTATTATTTGTAATAGCCAAAAAGTGAAAGTGAAAACAACTCAAATGTCCATTAACTGAAAAGTGATAAAATGTGGTACATCCACACAATGGAATATTATTTGGCAATAAAAATGAATTATATATATACATATATATAACATTATATATATTAAAATATTATATAATTATTTAATTATACTTATTATATGTATTTATATATAATGACTGAACCTCAAAAACATCCTAAGTTAAAGAAACTAGTCACAAAACTCACAAATAAGATGATTCCATTTATATGAAATATTCAGAACAGCAGATCTATACAGATAAAAAGTAGACTAATGGTTGCCTAGGACTTGAACACAGAATAGGGGGAATCAAGAGTTATATGTCTTTTAAGTCCACAGAGTTAGCACAGTAGAGGAAGAGATTGGAAGGCAAGTCTCCAAAGCAGTTTACATTATAAGGCATTGCTTCAGGGTAATACTGTTTTGTTTTGTTTCTTTTGTTTGTTTTTATGTTTTGTTTTTTGCTTTTTGTGTTTTAGCTAATCTGTATGGGAAGGGCTTTCTATTCCACAGACTCCCAAGCACATGTAATATATTATCTTCAATTGGTCTCATTCAGAAAATAAATTTTTCCCTAAATCTTATTAAGGGTCTCTTTTGTGTGGGGGCACCGGGGTGACTCAGTCGGGTAAGAATCCTACTCTTGATTTCGGCTCAGGTCATGATCTCACCATGTGTGGGATCAAGCCCTGCATCAGGTTCTGTGCTCACAGTTTCGAGCCTGCTTGGGATTCTCTCTGCCTCTCCCATGCTTGCTCTCTCTCACTAAAATAAATAAATAAACATTTAAAACAATGTCCCTTATGTGTGGTACTGTGCTAGATACTATGTGATACAAAATTCTTTACCTCAAGAATCACATTTCCTTCAATCAGAAACAGTAATATGGTCAATCTATACAACACAGAAGGACCATACAATGAACACATAAATGCATAAGTACATGACAAGCAAGAAACAAAGCCCCCACCCTAGGGTTTTAGATATTACAGAGTACACAGTTTATCTTTTACAAGATAAATTATTAACATTTTCATGCTCAATTTAAAAATATTCAAGAAACAAAACAGTCTTGATCAGAGGAGTTAAAAAAAATAAAGTGTTTTCTAAGCGGTAAAACATCTTTTTTGGAAAGGAAGGAAAGCCCATTTGTTTTAGTCTTGATGAGCTAAATGACAGGCGCAATCTGCATCTTTCCTTATCATAAATTTCTTGAGCTGTCATATAGAAGTAGCCTCTTGTAAGGAAGTACTTTCTTAAGTGGTGCTTAGATGCTAATTAACTTCACCCAAACTCTGAAATATCTTTCAAACACATTTTCATAAGTGTTTCTGGCATAAGTGGATAGATTTCCATTTTACCCACATACATTGATACTCTTATCAACTTAATCTTAGGATACATTACTGAGTTGTTTTAATAACAGTGAACTTGGTAAGTAAACTTCATATATATAAACTCATTAAATGTACCTACTTTGTATAAAGTGAAGGATAATTTTAAAAACTCATCATTTCAGATTTAAAAGCCAAGAAATGTGTTTCACTTTGTTTAAGCAACCAATTATTTTACCTCAAGTCTTTCAGGGATAGAGATTTTATATATTTTTGTTTTGCACAAATGTTAAAAAGAGAAAAGTTGCGGACATGGATATGTTAACAGAATCTTAGTAGCTTGGTAAGGATCCAACCTCATTTCCATAGAGCAGGGATTTGCTTTGCTTTTTTAAGGATGATTTTAGAAAAATCTAGTTTTACCTATCATGCCAAGATTTCCCAAGGAGAATAAGAAAAAAATATAGTTTGATAGATGGTGGGGGGGGAGGGTGTGGGTCCCACAGACTTCCAGGGTTTGGCAGGAACAGCCTCACTTGCAAACTATCAAAAACCACTCCAGCTTACTCCTCCCCAAAGATGGGGCTCTCTTTCTAATTTATAGGAAAACAAGTGAACAAAAGACAAGAACTATCTACCTACTTAGTCTGCCCCAGTAGTGATATTCCCAATCTTTCTTGCAGGGACTCAGAGAGAGGTGGAGAAGGAGCATCTCAAGGAAAGCAGCCCAATGAAAAGAGTTGTTCTGTTCAGAAAAGAGTTGAACTGTTCAGAGTCTGCATGACCTAGAACAACAGGTCCTGGGTGTGAGAGAATAGAAGCAATGTTGGTAACTATGGCTGTAGTAAACTAAGAGGGAAAAAATTAGAAGCAAAAAGGTTCCGGATCCATGTGGCCAAGTGTTTACAAAGGTTGTCAACTGTCAGAGGCCTAAGACATGTTTTCAGCCTCACCGTGAAGTGCAGGGATTACAAATTCAAATGTACATAGGAGCCAGGAAAGTAACATAAATGGCAGAAGCAATTCACATTTAAGAAAAATCAATTGATAGGAATATAATCAATATGCCTTTAAATTATAAGATAGTTCAAATGTATAGGTAATAATACTGCCATCAATCCCTTCTCACACACCAGCGAGCTTTATCAAATGTCGCCATATATGATGCAGTTATTTTCTTCTTTTCAACAAGACACTACAGATGAATTTAGTTTCCTCGATTCCCTTCTTCATTTATTCTCCTTCTTACAAAAGAGATAAGCACTATCACGTGTTTGATATTCATTACCTTTGCACTTGTTTTATATGTTAGCTTAGTTATTTTACTAATAAAAAAGAATAACTGGTATGCAACAGTGCACAACCTGCTTCTATTGCTTGTATTAAGTTCTTGAGATATATCAATGTTGATACAGATATTTATTTTCAACGATATGTATACTATTTCTTCCTGTAAATAACCATATTTATTAATCAATTTTCTTTTTATGAATAGGTCACATCTAAATATTTTCTTCACCAGAAAGTGCTGTAATAAGCACACTTGTATATGATTCCATGGAGAATAATGTACCATTATTTAAAAGAATATAAGGACTGATTGTGGCATAGTATATATGCTTCTACAATGTTACCAGTTATGTCCAAATTATCATTTAGAATTGTTGAAACATATAATATATATGACACGCCAAATTGTTGAAATGTTTTATAAATATATGCATATAATATTTAAGACATGCCAAATGCCCAGGTTAAGATAAAAAAATGTTATTAAGACCTTAGGATCTCCTTGGGTCACATGCCGGTCACATTTCCAGTCTTCTCTGGAAATAATTAGTATGCTGATTTTGTGATAATGACTTTTTTGTCTTTGTTTTTTTTATGCTCCAATTTTCTCTTTTATACTTACCATACATTTAAATGGATGTTTTTCTCTTGTTACACAATTCTAGGAGTTTTAACACATGTATACTTTTGGGTAATCACCACCACAATAAAGATGCAGAGTTCTCTAGAAGTGTAAAAAACCCCTCATGTTATCATTTCATAGTGATAGAGCATCACCTCCACCCATACTCCTGCTAACCACTGACCTGTTTTCCATTTGTTTGTTTGTTTGTTTTTTTGAAAATGACAAGGAGGGTCGCCTGGGTGGCTCAGTCAGTTAAGTGTTGGACTCCAGCTCAGGTCATGATCTCGTGGTCAGAGGGTTTGAGCCCCACATCGGGCTCTGTGCTGACAGCTCAAAGCCTGGAGCCTGCTTTGAGACTCTGTGTCTCTCTCTGCTCCTCCCCTGCTCATGCTCTCTCTCTCTCTCAAAAATAAACATTAAAAAAAATTAAAAGAAAATGACAAGGAAATGGAAGCATACAGTATGTAATTTTTGAGACATGTAATCATTCAGTATAATATCTTTGAGTTTCACCTAAGTCATTGTTTATATCAATAGTTTTCCTCTTTACTTCTGGTAGTATTCCACTGTATGGATATGTCATAATTTATCCATTCACCCGTTGAAGGCCATTTCAGTTATTTCTAGCTTTTGGCTATCATAAATAAAGCTTCAGTGAACATTTGTGTACAGATTTTACTGTGCATATAAATTTTCATTTCTCCAGTGTAAATACCCAGGAGTGCTTGCTTAGTCATGTGGTAAGGGTATGCTTAACTTTACAAGAAACTGCTGAACTGTTTTCCAGAGTGCCTGTACTATTTTGCACTGCCATATGAGATAGTTCCAGTTGTTCTGAATTTTGCCAGCAGTAGATATGATTAGTATATTTTTAATTTTATTTTAACCATTCAAATAGGCATATAGAGTTACCTGATCAGGGTATTAATTCGCATTTCCCCATGGCTAATGCTGTTGAACACCTTTTCTGTGATATCTTTCTATCCCCTGTGGTGAAATGTCTATTCAGTCCATAGGTTGCCTTTTTATTTTGTTGTTTTCTTTTCTATGCAGAAACTTTTACTTGGATAGAGACCCAATTGTTCATTTCTGTGTTTGTTACCTAAGCTTTTACTACTGTCCTATCTAAAACATAACTAATAAGGCCAATGTCAAGAAGGTTTTATCCTAGGTTTTCTTCTAGGAGTTTTATGGTTTTAGGTCTTACACTTGAGTCAAATTCACGTTGAGTTGATTTTTGTGTATAGTGTAAGATAAGAGTCCAATTTCATTCTTTTGTATGTGGATATCCAGTTTTCCCAGGATCACTTATTTGTCTTCTCTCTATTGTGTATCATTGGTGCCCTTGTCAAATATTAGTTGACTGTATATGTTTGGATTGTTTTCTGGGCTCTCTATTCTGTTCAATTGGTCTGTATGCCTGTTGTTAATGCCAACACCATACTGATTTGATTACTATAGATTTGTAATATAATTTGAAATTAGGAGGTATGTTGCCTTCAATTTTGTTCTTCTTTTTCAAATTGCTTTGTCTATTCAGGGTCTTTAGTGGTTCCATATGAATTGTACAATCATTTTTTCTATTTCAGTGAAAAAATGTCATTGCAATTTTGAAAGGGATTGTGTTGAATCTGTATTTTGTAATTGGGAGAAACCATCTGTAAACATCATATCTGACAAGGGATTAATATCCAAAACATATAAGGAATACATACAACTCAATAACAAAAAATAACAATAAATAACTAGTTTAAAATGAGCAAAGAATCTGAATAGACATTTTTCCAAAAAAAGATATACAAATAGCCAATAAGTATATGAAAATTTGAAAACAAGTGTATTCCAAATTTGAAGATTTTTCACCTATATTCTTTCAACCCATTCTTTTTCTCTCTCCATTAACATTAGGAATTTTGCATTTTTGTTATTATTTGACAGGTTCCTGAGATCTGTTCTTTTTTCTTTGTTTAAGTCTATTTTCTTTTTGTTGTTCAGATTGGATATATTCTTTTCATCTGTTCTAAGTTCACTGATTCTATACTGCCATCTTCACTCTACTATTAAGCCCATTCAACACCCCTTTTACAAATTTAATTTACTATATTTCTCTGTCTATAATTCCCATTTGGTTCTTATAAAGTAACTTCTTTGCTGAGATTGTTTTTAATTTTTAATTTATTAAAGGGAATGTTTAATTGATCATTGAAACATTTTATGGCAGTTGTGTTAAAATCCTTTTCAGATAATTCCAACATCTGATTCATCTTGGTGTTGGTATCAGTTGATTGTCTTTTCTCATTAAAGTCATGGTGTTCTTGATTTTGGTATGTTGAGCAATTCTCAATTGTATCCTAAACATTTTGTCTTATGTTAAGAGGTTTTGGGTCATGAGTACTTATTTTATTTTAGCATGAAGTCACCCTGGTTAGGTTTAACACATGGTCCTGGACTACTTTTGTGGATTGTGATTCCAATTATAATTTAATTTTCAGACACTTGCAGTATTATTTTGATCTGCTGGCTTATTTATGTGGTGCTATTGTGGCTCCCACTGGTCAATGTTAGCACTGCCTGAGAGGACAGAACGGTTTTTTTCTAGGCAAGCCACAGAGTATCTCTTGATGGGGGAGTAGAACCCTCAGATCTGGAGTAATGTAGAGGCTGCCAGTGCCTGTGCCCACCTGCCTACCTTGGTGCCTCTCATTATAAGAAGAGAGTCTCAGGCCTGCAAAGAATCTTCCCTGACTGGGTTTTTATTGGGGAGATTTCTTCCCACTAGTGACTCCCAAACCTCTCTGGTGTCTCTGGTGGGAAGGAGACTGTCTAGTATGCTAAATGCAAAGGTTTATGGCAAGATCATGAAAGGGACCCTATAGGGTTTTAGTGTTTGCTTTAAAGCTTACATTTGATTTGTAGTTTTAGGTGTGCTTTGGCATATATATATATATATATATATATATATACATATATACATATATATATATTGGTGCTGGTAGTTATGTATGGTTTTGGTGGACATATGAAGACTCAAGGCGGCTATCATTATCCTTAGTCACCCTTGCCTTCAGCAAGGTGACTGGAAGCATCAGGAAGACCCTTCTTTCCTCCATTCTCCCCATCCCAAAGAGTAAGTTTTCATAGTCTGGTTTGACTGGAAAAAAAAAGAAATTATGCAACTTGACACATTGCCCTGGTTACCTATTTTCTAAAAAGCATGGCATCTAATTAAGTAACATTCATAATAGCCATTTATCTTCTGTCATAGAAGATGCTCCTTAAACTCTCCTAGAGAGACTTCTTTCTATTTCTACCAAAATTGTCTTAAATGTTTCAGATCATTAAATATCCTGGAAATTGGTGAGGACAATATTTTAAATAAATATGCACTAATGAGATTTAATGTAGTTTATTAGTAATGATAATATTGAAAATAACTTGATGAGGGCTTGGAATCTGTCTAGTTAACTATGTCCAAGTGCTTCACATTAATCAGGATGAAAGCCTTGTGAAAACAAAATGGGAGGCACTTTATTTGTAATCATGAATGTCATCCGTAGTGAAAAATATGGAATGGTTTTCTACCTATTAGCAGTATAAAATTACTGGAATCATAAATGCTTAAAATTGGAGAGTACTGTTTAACTGTCATCTTTTCCAGCTCCCATCCTTTTCCTTTCTGGAATTTGTACCACACTGCTCTAATATACACAGTGGGCCAAAGTGAAGCAGCATTAGAATAATTGGTATTGTATTTCTAGCTTCAGGGAAAAAAGCTTTAAAAAAAACCTTTATATTATCACACAGACTTTGGGGCTACATTAGGGAATATTTGATATGAAATTTTGAAGGTACTTGCCTTGGTTTCTCATCACTATAAAAATCAATACAAATATGTCTAACTACTTCAACCTGAAGATCACTGCTTATATTGAGAAGTGATAGTTATAGAGATGATACTGTCTGCAACCATAGATCTGACTTTTGAGTAATGCATTGAAATTTGAGAACTGAAAATTCCTGGCATTTCCAGGAAAAGAGTGGAAAACATGTAAGTGTAGTGTAGATAGATGTAAGCTATAGCATTATTTTGATATTATAAAATCTTTGCAGCCTGCTCTAGAGCTATGGATATAAAAGTAGATTAAATGACATATATTACTATATAAAAGTAAAGTGCAATCATTCTTATTATTCATCACTTCTTCCATCTTCACCAAAGTGTAATTTGACTTCTCAGCAATGCTCAATTTATGTGCCGGTTCAAATTAAAGATAGATCTTCCAAGTGCTTGAAACAGAACTAGAAAATATCTAAGGTTCCTTATAGGCTCATTTGTCTGTAAAATATTATTATTTATATAATCTTATGACATGCAGTTTTGTGTCATGTTCCTTTAAAATGTCTGTAGGTTAATTTCTATAAATTAATTATTCCTTCTGAAAAACTCAGTTTGCACCTGTTCAGTGGCAATTAATTGAATTTCCATTTTTCTCAATTCTTTCTTAAAATGATAGAGATGTGTTCTTTTACCCCTTTCTTAAAATATCACATAAGCGTTCAATACTTTTTTTTTAATTTTTTTTCAACGTTTTTATTTATTTTTGGGACAGAGAGAGACAGAGCATGAACAGGGGAGGGGCAGAGAGAGAGGGAGACACAGAATCGGAAACAGGCTCCAGGCTCCGAGCCATCAGCCCAGAGCCTGACGCGGGGCTCGAACTCACGGACCGCAAGATCGTGACCTGGCTGAAGTCGGACGCTTAACCGACTGCGCCACCCAGGCGCCCCAAGCGTTCAATACCGTTTAATTATGTTTGAATAATGCAATAAAACTAAAAGCTCATTGACCCATTCAATTTATCAAATAGCATTTATTTTGTACCAACTTCACCTAGCCCTGTGCTGGGTACACAAAATAAATGAGAGTATCACTGCCATTGAAGATTTTACAGTCTTAAGGCTAAAGACATTATGAAAGCCTGAAGTGTTGAGTAACATAAATTCTTACCTTTGATATTATAAAAAATTTCCTTGAAAATGTGTCCTGTCAGCTTAGAAGGTAAGGGCTTTTTGTAGTAAGGAAGTTTGAAATAATCATTTATTTAAAAACTTGCTCTTGGGGTGCCTGGGTGGCTCAGTTGGTTAAGAGTCCAACTTCAGCTCAGGTCATGATCTTGTGGTCCATGAGTTCAAGTCCCACATCGGGCTCTGTGCTGACATCTCAGAGCCTGGAGCCTGCTTCAGATTCTTTGTCTCCTTTTCTCTCTCACCCTCCCCCATTTGTACTCTGTCTCTCTTGCTCTCTCAAAGCTAAACATTAAAAAAATGTTTTTTTTAAATATTGTTCTTTCTGACAATTTTGCTTATTAAAGTCTGTAGGCATAAATGTTAAAATCTCAATATATACCAAGAATAAGGACACATGATTAACCTAATACATTAATATGTATGTCAGTGTTTTTCAATGCTTTCCATGGCCTGGAGAGAAACTTAACCTTCTCACCTGCTCCCCCCAACTTTTTTTTGGTATATGTTAATTTCAGAAAGAAAACTAGGACCACATACATATGTATTTGTTAGTTTAAATTTCATAAGTAAAATCTAGCAAATAAAAAAATAAAAACTCCTCAACCAAAAAAAAATTATGAGATTTAAATTTCTTAACATAATATATGTGTGCACGTGTGTGTGTGTATACCATAGTACCAAAAGAGTAAAAAAGAAAACTTTTTTTTCCCCTAAGACATGACCTATCTACAGAAAAACAATTCTGGGACTTTTATTGCACTCTGGGTAGTGTTTTCAGATTATTCTTTAAAGGAGTAGGAAAGCATTATCTGGTCTAAGAGTTTTGACAAGAGCTGTCTGAGTGCCAGCATAAAAGGACATTAGTAACCAAGATATATCATTTACAATGTGGCCTTCTTATGGCTCCTGTCAAGTTACAGCATAATATGAAGAAAATCAACATCATTTAAGGTTGCAGTGACCTTCTAAGGGCTTGTTTTTAAGAGCAGAGGTTAGAAGGCACAACAGTATGAGTCACTGAATATGATTGTACTGAAGCAAGTTTTATAGAATGTCATTTTCTTTAAATTCTGCTTTTGAGTTCAGTGTCTATCATATAATTATTTAATCATTTTGGAGAAAAAGAAATCTCTGTAAGGATGTCTGGATTTTTTTACCTTCTAATTTAGTTTTATATACAAACTCAATAAAGACATATAGCTATTACACCTTTTAAAATGTCACCCTCAACATGATAGAGGCATGCTGAAAAACTAATGTAATCAGCTTATTGTATGTTGTTATGTTTCTCATATATTAAAAAAAGAACATGGCTCATCAATGTATAAGGAAAACTGATGAGGGAGATAGTTGGTGACACATCAGAGGACAGGGCAATAATTCATGGTGACTTGATAAACCAGGTGACTTTTATAGCATTTGAAGTGACCAAATAGGAAGAGTATTATGCTGGAACCATGTTACAATTTATTTTAAATGTCAATGACAGGTTCTAGTAAAGACAGTAAAGACAAAGCACACACAATCTTTTCCTCTTGAAAATCTTAGAAATGGAAACAAAATATCAGAAAAAAAAGATGTCAATATATAAAAGAAGTAATAGACTAGTAGACAATCCTGAAGATAAAATTAATTACTAGAATTTGGAAATGAATGTAGCACAAAACATATCAGAGAGAAATAAAGAGATGACAAGTTTGGAAGTTGACAGAACTAAAGAACAGAGTGAGAAGCTTCAATTTTATCTGAGAGGATTTTCAGGAGGAACAGCTACAGAAAACTACAGGAAATACCAGAAATAATACTTGAAATTTTTCAAGGTGAAAAAATATCTCAGTATTGATATTGAAAAAATTAATCAAAACTGAACATTATTTTAAACAAACAAACAAAATTCACATTTAGATACATCACAGTCAGTGAAGACCCTTTCGTGTCTTTATAGAAATCTAACAGACTAGTTTCTTTTTTTTACAACCTATGTCCTCTGCCATGTCCTATACAAACTGTAATCATTCCTGTCTATATGTTTAAACTTCTGCATTTTTCCCTAGTATACCTGGAAACTTTACTTCCACTTTGTGAAATTCTTCCTAAACTTCCACTGTATTTAAAATGCTCACTGGTCATCTCAGGAAGGATTGCTTTTCCTGCTGTTGTCACTCTAGTTCCTTCTCTGTGTACATATTTGAATTATTTTCTTAATTTGTTAGCTTATTATACAAAGATATATGTCTAATTTATATTTTCAACCTCCATATTTTCCCACAGTATTCTGTGTATAGTAGACTTTCAGTATATATTTTTAAATAAACCAATAAATGAATGAACCCAGATAAAGTTCTTCAATTATTCCCAGCCATCAAATAGGGTCTTATTTAATATATGCCTTACTGATAGTATTAACATTTGAATATTGTGGAATAAAAACAGTTGGATCTCATTAGTTAGAGTAAAAGTTATTTAGTTTTAGTAAATGAAAAAGCATCCTCCATAAAAACACTTATATTTAGTGGACTTGAGATAAAATTAACAAAGTTTTCTTTACTTCAGGCAAGTAAAATATAGGCAAGATTTTCAGTTGTTTGCTGCCATAAGAATAAAGGGATTAGATTTTTCACTGAAGTGCCAAAAAGCAGAAAAAATTATAAACTCATGAGAGTTAGGTTAATAACAACATTTTCCTTGATAAATATTAGAAATAAAAATTTTATGGGGACCTGTGTGGCTCAGTCGGTTAAAAGTCCGTCTTTGGCTCAGGTTATGATCTCACAGTTCATGGGTTCAAGCCCCCATCTGAGCCTGCTTCAGATTCTGTGTCTCCCTATCTCTCTGTTCCTCCCCAGGTTGTATTCTGTCTCCCTCTCTCCCCAAAATAAAGAAAGATTTAAAAATTAAAAAAAGAAAGAAAGAAAGAAACATTTTAAACAAGGTCTCCTATAAATAAACATATGGAAAAGGATTGAAGGCTATCTGTTCTGAACTGTACTAGTTGGATGTTTTGAGACCCTAGTGGGAGAGGGGGGCTTTTTCTGACTTACAAATAATCTATTATTATGTATTTTTGAGCTGCCGTCTCTCTGTTTTGTTCATTTTGTTCAACTGGGGACATTTCTCATTTCCCTATCAATATTTTAGATTAAGTTTGACCATTCCATTGTAAATCAGTTTTCATTTAGTCCTTTTATTCTCTCTGCCACATTGATATTGAGGAATATTTCTTAAACATAATTTGAAGAAGTAATAGACTTAGAATTATAGAAAAAAGCAAGCCTACATATGATATATGTATCTATGTATAGATTCCATGCAGAAGGGTGATTGATATGAAGAATAGTTGTAAGAATCTTTCTCTACAAACACTACAGGGAAATACTTATTTTTAAATAATGGCATTTTCATAAATATTTTTAAGATAATGGAGTTTTGTGTAGCACAATGAAGATTAGAAAGACAATATGTGGGTGATGAAAAACTATATTTTAACTATCAACTTAACTAAAAATACAAATTTCCAATATATATTCTTTTTTAAAATTAAAAACAAATTATTTTTTAGATAGCATGAGTTGGGGAGAGAGAGAGAGGGAGCTCCATGCTCAGAGTGGAGCCTGACACGGGGCTCGATCCCACGATCCTGGGATCATGACCTGAGCCGAAATCAAGAGTTGGACAATCAACCAACTGAGCCATCCAGGCGCCCCACCTTTGTTTAATGTTCATTTATTTATTTTGAGAGAGATAGTGCCAGCATAAGTGGGGGAAGGCAGAGAGAGAGAGGGAGAGAGAAAATCCCAAGTAGGCTCCACACTCAGCGCAGAGTCCAACTTGGGGCACGATCTCACAACTATGAAATCATGATCTGAACCAAAATCAAGAGTTGGTCACTTCACCCAGGCACCCCCCAATATGTATTCTTTATAAAGTCATAAATGAACACAAAGTAGCTCTTTAAAATAATAAATATTTTACTTCAGAAAAGAAAGAAAATAAAAAGAAAGCAAATACCTGAAATTTTACTAAGATAATGGATATAAAAGGTGGACCATTTTAGGGGCACCTGGGTGACTCAGTCGGTTGAGCCTCCAACTTTGGCTCAGGTCATGATCTCAGGGCCCGTGAGTTGGAGCCCCGCATCGGGCTCTGTGCTGACAGCTCAGAGCCTGGAGCCTGCTTTGGATTCCGTGTCTCCCTCTCTCTCTGCCCCTAACCCACTTGCATTCTGTCTCTGTCTCTCTCAAAAATAAATAAACATTAAAAAAAATTTTTTTAAAAAAGGTAGACCATTTTAGCTCATAACTAGTGAATACAGAGAAAAGTATTATAGTGTCTGATTGTCTGAGTGATCATAAGCTAATTAGATAATGCCTCTCTCAAATTGACAGCTTTGACTCTTTCAGGTAACTATCTCAAGAGAAAAAGATGATAAACAATGTGATTACAGAAAACTTAATTTACTTAGATCTCAGGCTTTTCTGGTAATGCAGGGCATGTTCTGGTAATACTCAAATTATATTTAATAATCTTTGATAATGGCTGCATAATATAGGGAGCTCTCTTTATTTCCATTCCTTCTGAAAAGCAGTTGTGGTTACAGTTGGCATTTTTTAGTATAAATGCTGTTTCTATAGCATTCAGCTCCCCTGAAAAGTTTGGCAATAAGTGAGATAGATGACTGAGAATCACCAACGCTTGGAATCACTGGCCTTTCTGACACATCCTGATCATCCAACTCTGTCCTCTCATTGTGAGTACTGCATGATGGGAAAACACAGAATTGGGAATCAGCTGATTATGATCACATTCCAGGCTTTGCCTCAAACATAACACAAGTAGAATAAACATGACTGTGACTATCTCAAACTGATTCATTTC
Organism: Prionailurus bengalensis; assembly: GCF_016509475.1. NCBI lineage: Eukaryota > Metazoa > Chordata > Mammalia > Carnivora > Felidae > Prionailurus > Prionailurus bengalensis. Next base: position 108,565,345 of record NC_057349.1, read on the forward strand.
TTATTAGAAATAAGGTCTTACAGGGGCGCCTGGGTGGCTCAGTGGGTTAAGCCTCCGACTTCAGCTCAGGTCATGATCTCGCGGTCTCTGGGTTCGAGCCCCGTGTCGGGCTCTGTGCTGACAGCTCAGAGCCTGGAACCTGTTTCAGATTTTGTGTCTCCTTCTTTCTCTGACCCTCCCCTGTTCATGCTCTCTCTCTGTCTCAAAAATAAATAAATGTTAAAATTTTTTTTTATTAAAAGAAATAAGGTCTTATAGAAGCCAGGGGGAAAAAAAAGGAAGCAAATAGCAGGAAATATAGGATTTGCAGTTACCATATATCTGATGGGTTGATCACCACTGGCTAGTGTGACAGAGTATCTCTTGGACAAGAAAACTGAAAATAGACAATTAGTTAATTGTTCCTTGAGGAGCCATTGCTGAGTTAAGCATAGATGTCTAAACCATTATGCAATTTCTGGTGATCCAATATACATATATCTATTTCTCCTCATAAACAGTACAGGCTCATATGGAGTGGAATCCATTCTAGCACTGAATAAAAGAGGCATCCTGTTATTAATTATGACAACAAAAATGAATAGTTATTTGAATATTTACTATGTGTGAGGCTCTGAACTAAACATTCTTATAATTATTATATTTTATTCTGCAAAACTCCCATAAAATGAGTACTGTAATTATTTACATTTTGTAGATGGGGCAACTCAAATTTAAAGATAATAAATAACTTGTCCAAGTTTATATATCCTGGAAGTTGTATTATTATTGGTCCTTAAATCCAGGTGTGGATTTGACTCTAAAGCAAATTATTTTAATCAGTATAATATACTATTTGAATATTTGAAACAGTGTCAGAATGACCAAGAGAGCCTTGTAAGAGGACATGACTGTTCAGTGAGCAACCCATTTTAGTCCATGGTTGGGTAATATCTAGGATGTTTTATCTGTCCAAAACTACTGACACTCCTCTAAGGTAGAAATTGGGAGTCATCGTCATCCCTTTTATTCCCTGAAGGGGCTAGCACAGTTGGGGAGCAACGTGTTTTGGATGTTTCATCTGTAAATTTTTATTTTATAATATTTGATACATAAGTATGCCCACAATATTTCTTAAATTTAGTTATGTGAAAATCCAGATGAAGTGGATGAACACATTTATTATACGAGTAGCAATTTTCAAAATAAATTTTTTTCAGGATTGGGGAAAAGGATCTATAGTGGAATGATTTTTCCCCTCTTGTTTTTCTCCATAAACAACCTGTTTATAATGTAAATATCAATTGTTAAAGTATTTAAACAAGGAGGCCATTAGACTGCAGTGGCTCTAAAATCTTGATAGGCTACCTAAGCAAACCAAAACTACTCTAGAGTCAATGCACTAAAATTTGAGAAAGTGAAATTTACAAACAACCAATCACAAACAACCAATTAGGCTCTCCAAAATAAAGTATGTGCTTAAGCTATAACCAATTAAATAATTGCTTTACTTTGCTTTGGTATCTTTATAAAAAGACCTTACCCCTTACACCTTACCCCTACTTCCTGGCACAACAGTGTTCCTAACCACATTAATTTGGTGCAGCCTGGTTCAGATTGATGTATATGCTCAAATAAACTCTTGAAAAATTGTAATGTTCCTCAGCGTAACTTTTAACACAAATTTAGCCCACCACCCACCCTTTTCTCCTTTTTTTTTTTTTTTTTACCTATAATGCATATGTACAAAAAGAAATTAGGTTAGAGAAAGAGACCATAAAAGAAATGAGGCTTTCCATTTACTATTAACAACAACAAAATAATAAAATTAAACTTTTCCGAAAAGAGGTCTTGGGAAGATATTTTCACCTTTCTCAAACTTTGTTTTTAAATTATTCATAAATACTTTTCTTTCCATTGTATGAGTATATAATGATTAATACATTTCCATAGCTCTAAATTCCACTAATAACAGATGCTCAATACTCACATTTCTATAACTTCTTTCAAATCAATCTTCTCTCCTCTTTAATTCTACTAATTCCAGTTTCATCAGCTTTACTCTTGTTATCATATGTTTTTCTCCAAGAAAGGAAAAAGAATATATTTCATTGTCTGTAAGAATGTTACAAAAGAATTTAAGAAACTGGCTTTGATAACACAAAAAGCTTTTACTTCTAAATGACAAAGGGCTATGGGCCAGTTGGAGGGGTATTCTTATTTGCACAACAAACACAGTAATTGTTTTCCCTGTGAGATTGGAAAGCCTGACAAATATGTTTATTTGCCAACAGTTTTCTATTGAAAAACTAAGCTTATTATCTTATTTGGATGACTATGTTGGCCAGAATTTTACCAGTGACTTAAATGATCTCTGTCTTTAAAACTGTTAGGTATAGGGGTGCCTGGGTGGTTCAGTTGGTTAAGTGTCCGACTTAAGCTCAGGTCATGATCTCACAGTTTGTGAGTTCGAGCCCCACATCAGGCTCTGTGCTGACAGCTCGGAGCCTGGAACCTGCTTCAAATTCTGTGTCTCCCTCTCTCTCTCTGCCCCTTCCTTGCTCATGCTTTGTCTCTCTCTGTCTCTCAAAATGAATAAATGTAAAAATAAAATAAAATGAAATAAAACTGTTAGGTGACAGATATCCTCAGAAAGTGAGAAATAGGACTACAGAAACTATGTCAGGAGGAAATTTATCTTTTTCCAACATATTTTTTAAAATTCTACATAAATATTTTCCCATGAAATAAGTGTTTAAGTAGCCAAAGGAATGTTGATGTATTTCTAATTATTAATTCTTAATGATAAAATATAGACATTTGTGAATTATAGTACTCTTAGGGGTGGATATCCATCTTTTTAATTTCATTATGGAAAAATTATCTGTTCCATAATTTACAGAAAGCTAACATTTTTTTTAAGTTTTTAATTTAAATTCCACAGTTAGTTAGCATACAGTAATATTAATTTCTGGCACACAGTATAGTGATTCAACAATTCCAGACAACACCCAGTGCTCATCATAACAACTGCACTCCTTAATCCCCCAAACCTATTTAACCTATCCCCCCACCCACTTCCCCCCTGATAACCATCAGTTTGTTCTCTGTAGTTGAGTCTGTTCCTGGTTGGCCTCTCTTTTTTTCCCCTTTTGCTCCTTTGTTATGGTTCTTAAATTCCACATATCAGTGAAATCATATGGTATTTTTCTTCTTCTGACTGACTTATTTTGCTTAGCATAATACTCTCTAGTGCCATCCACATCATTGTAAATGACAAAATTTATTTTGGGTGGCTGAGTAATATTCCATTGTATATACATACCAAATATCCTTATCCATTCATTAATCAATGGACAGTTGGGCTGTTTTCATAATTTGTGTATTGTTGATAATATTGCTATAAACATCGGGGTGCATGTATCCCTTCAAATCAGTATTTTTGTATTCTTTGGGTAAATACCTAGCAGTACAATTGCTGGATTGTAGGGTAGTTGTATTTTTGACTTTTTGAGGAACCTCCGTATTGTTTTCCGGAGTGGCTGCACCAGTTTGCATTCCTAACAACAGTGCAAGAGGGTTCCCCTTTCTCCACATCCTTGCCACTCCTGTTGTTTTTGTGTTGTTGATTTTAGCCACTATGACAGGTGTGTGGTGATATCTCATTGTAGTTTTGATTTGTATTTCCTAATGATGAGAGATGTTGATCAACTTTCCATGTGTCTGTTGGCCATCTGTATGATGTTTTTGGAGAAATGTCTATACATGTCTTTTGCCCATTTTTAAATTGGATAACTCACTTTTTGGGTGTTGAGTTTATTATTTATTTGTTTGTTTATTTATTTATTTAAGAGAAAGAGCTCACACAAGTGGGGGAAAGTGGCAGAGGGGAAGAGAGAGAGAGAACCCTGAGCAGGCTCCACACTCAGCAGGGTTCAATCCCACAACCCTGGGATCATGACCTGAGCTGAAATCAACAGGAGGACGTTTAACTGACTGAGCCACCCAGGAACTCCTGGGTGTTGAGTTTTATAAGTTCTCTTGTATTTTGGATATTAACCCTTTATCAGATATGTCATGTGCAAATATCTTCTCCCATTCCATAGGTTGCCTTTTAGTTTTGTTGTTTCCTTCGTTGTGCAGAATATTTTGTTTTGATGTATCCCCAGTAGTTTATTTCTACTTTTGTTTTCCTTGCATCTGGGTATATATCTAGTAAATAGTTGTTATAACTGATGTCAAAGAAGTTACTCCCTGTGCTTTCTTCAGGAATTTTATGGCCTCAGGTCTCATATTTAGGTCTTTATCCATTTGAGGTTTATTTTTGTGTATGGTGTAAGAAAGTGGTTCAGTTTCATTCTTTTGCATGTTGCTGTCCAGTTTTCTCAACATCATTTGTTGAAGATACTGACTTTTTCCCACTGGGTATTCTTTCCTGCTTTGGCAAAGATTAATTGACCATATAGTTGTGGGTTATCTGTTCTGTTCTATTGATCTGTGTGTCTATTTTTGTGCCAGTACCATACTGTTTTGATCACTATAACTTTGTAATATAGCTTGAACTCTAGAGTTGTGATGTCTCCAGCTGTGTTTTTCTTTTTCAGGATTGCTTTGGCTACTCAGGGTCTTTTTGTGTATCAGTTCTAGTAGTTTTTGGTGTAGTCTTCTGGATTGTCTATATAGAGTATCATGTCATCTGCAAATAGTGAACATTTTACTTCTTCCTTGCCTATTTGGATGCCTTTATTTCTTTTTGTTGTCTGACTGCTGTGGCTAGGACTTCCAGTACTATGTTAAATAACAGTGGTGAGAGTGGACATCCTTGTCTTATTCCTGGCCATAGAGGAAAAGCTCTCAGTTTTTCTCCATTGAGGATATTGGCTGTAAGTTTTTCATATGTAGACTTTATTATGTTGAAGTATGTTCCCTCTAAACCTACTTTGTTGAAGGTTTTTATCATGAATGGGTGTTGTACTTTGTCAAATGCTTTTTCTGTATCTATTGAAATGATCATATGGTTCTTATCCTTTCTTTTATTAATGTAATGATATAACATTGATTGATTTGTGAATATTGAACCACACTTGCAACTCAGGAATAAATCTCAGTTGATATTGGCAAATAGCTTTTTTCAATGTGTTGTTGGATTTGGTTTGCTAGTATTTTGTTGAGGATTTTTGCACCTATGTTCATCAGAGATACTGGCCAATAGGTCTCTTTCTCTGTGGTGTCTTTATCTGGTTTTGGTGTCACGGTAATGCTGGCCTTAAAGAATGAATTTGGAATGTTTTCTTTCTTTTCTATATTTTGGAAAATTTTGAGAAGAATAGGTATTTACTGTTCTTTAAATATTTGGTAGAATTTGCCTATGAAGCCATCTAGCCCTGGACTTTTGTTTGTTGGGAATTTTTTGATTACTAATTCAATTTCTCTGCTGCTTACTGGACGGTTCAAGTTTTCTATTTATTCCTGTTTTAGTTTGGTAATTTGCATGTTTCAATGAATTTATCTATTTTTTCTACTTGGCCAATTATTGGCCTATAGTTTTGCATTATATTCTCTTATAATTGTATTTTTGTGGTGTTGATTGTTTCTCCTCTCTCATTTGTAATTATATTTATTTGAGTCCTTTCTCTTTCCTCTTTGATAAGTCTGTCTAGAGACTTATCGGTTTTATTAATTTGTTCAAATAATCAGCTCCTTGGGCTGCCTGGGTGTCTCAGTTAGTTAAGTACCTAACTCTTGATTTCGGCTCAGGTCATAATCTCATTCTTTCTGAGGTTGAGCCCTGAGCCCCATGTGGGTCTATGCACAGATCCTGCTTGGAATTCTCTCTCTTTCTCTCTCTCCCTCCTTCTCACACTTGAGCTCTCTCTTGCTCTAAAATATATAAACAACAACCAGCTCCTCTTTCCATTGATCTGTTCTATTGCATTTGTTTGTTTGTTTCCATGTCATTTTATCTCTACCCTAATCTTTATTATTTACCTTCTTTTGCTGGCTTTAGGCTTCACCTGTTGTTCTTTTTCTACCTTCTCTGGGTATAAGGTTAGGTTGTTTATTTAAGATTTTCTTACATCTTGAGGTAGGTCTATATTGCTATGAACTTCCCTCTTAGGACTACTTTTGCTGTATCCCAGAGGTTTGGGATGGTTATGTTTTCATTTTCATGTATTTTAATTTATGCTTTCATTTCTGCATTGATGTATTTATTTTTTAGTAGCATGTTATTTATCCTCCCCCATGTATTTGTGATCTTCAAGATCTTTTTCTTGTGGTTGACTTCTAGTATCATAGCATTGTAGTTAGAAAAGGTTCATGGCATGACTTCAATTGTATTGTATTTGTTGAGGCCTGTTTTGTGGCCTAATAGGTGATCTATCCTGGAAAATCTCCCATGTGCAGTTGAAAAGAATATGTATTCTGCCATTTTACGATAAAATGCTCTAAATACATCTGTTAAGTCCATTTTGTCTAGTGTGTCATTCAAAGTCATTGTTTCCTTGTTGATTTTCTCTTTAGATGATCTGTCCAGTGATGTAATGGGGTGTTAAAGTCCCCTACTATTACTGTATTATTATAAATTAGTTTCTTTATGTTTGTGATTGTTTTATATATATTTGGGTGCTCCCATGCTGAGTGCATAAACATTTACATTTGTTATATCTTCTTGTTGTATTGTACCTTTTGTTATGATATAGTGCCCTTTTTTGTCTCTTGTTGGTCTTTGTTTAAAGTCTAATTTGTCTGATATAAGTATTGCTACTCCAGCTTTCTTTTGACATGTATTTGCATGATAAATGTTTCTGGATCCCCTCATTTTCAATCTGCAGGTGTCTTTAGGTCTAGAATGAGTCTCAGCATATAGATGGCTCTTATTTTTTTTATCTCTTCTGACACTCTATGTCTTTTGATTGGCATGTTCAGTCCATTAACATTCCATTTACTGTCCATTTACATTCAAAGTAATTATTGATAGATATGTATTCATTGCCAGTTTATTACTTGTTCTGTGGTTGCTTCTAGAGACCTTTTCTGATCTTTTATCATCTTTGTCTCTTTCATGTTTTGCTGTTTTTCTTTAGGGATATATTTGGACTTCTTTCTCTATATTCTTTGAATATTTATTAGTGGTTTTTGATACATGGTTACCATTAGGTTTGTATAAAACCTCTTCTGCAGATAGCAGTCTATATTAAGTTGATGGTCGTTTAAATTTGAACCCATTTTTGTCTCCTCTTCTCCCTATGTTTTAGGTATATGTTATAATATTGTGTGTGTGTGTGTGTGTGTATGTGAGTTCCTTAGCTGATTTTTTACAAAAATACTCATTTTTCTTGCTTTGTTTTTCTGCCTTTATATTGTCACTTTTGGTCTCTCCTTTCCAATCAAATTTCCCCTTTAATATTTCTTGTAGAGCTGGTTTAGTTTTTGTCTGAGAAACTCTTTATCTCTCCTTTTATTCTGAATGATAGCCTTGCTGGATAGAGTATTCTTAGATGCAGATTCTTCACATTCAGCACTTTGAATATATCATGCTACTCTTTTCTGGCTTGCCAAGTTTCTGTTGAAAAATCTCCTGATAGCTTTATGAATTTTCCCTTGTAAGTTAATGACTTTTTTTGTCTAGCTACTTTTAAGATTTTTCTTTATCATTATATTTTGCAAATTTAATTACAGTATGTGTTCATGTTGGCCTGCTTTGTTGATTTTGATGGGATTTCTCTGTGCCTTCTGGATCTGGATGTCTGTCTCCTTACCCAGATTAGGCAAGTTTAACTATTATTTCTTCAAATAAATTTTCTTTCCCCTTTATTCTTTCTTCTTTTTCTGGGACTCCTATAATACAGATGTTATTATGTTTGATGGAGTCACTGAGTTCCCTAAATCTATTCTTATTTTGCATAATTCTTCCTTCTTTCTTTTTGTCAACTTCATTGCTTTCCATTACTTTCTTTTCTAGGTTATTAATTCATTCCTTTGCTTCTTCCAGCCTGCTGTTCATTGCATCAAGCATGTTTATAATTCCATTTATTGCACTATTCATCTTTGAATGATTTTTTTTAACATTTTTATCTCTGGGGTAAGTTTCTCACTGATGTCTCAATTCTTTTCTCAAGTTCAGTGAGTATTCTTTGGATCATTGCTTTAAATTCTCTATCAGGCATATTACTTCTACCTGTTTCACTTAGATCTCTGGCCATTCCCTTTCTTATTCTTTCATTTGGGATCAATTCCTCTTTCTTCTCATTTTGTTTAGTTCTGGTGTATTTAGGATGATTTGATAGTTGTCTAGTTGTATTCATAAGAAAAAGGTGAGCCCTCCTACTCTGCCCCCATCTTCCTCTAAAGGTAACATTTTAAAATTAAACAAATACATATTGCATTTAAAAATTTTTAAACTTGGGGCGCCTGGGTGGCGCAGTCGGTTAAGCGTCCGACTTCAGCCAGGTCACGATCTCGCGGTCCATGAGTTCGAGCCCCGCGTCAGGCTCTGGACTGATGGCTCAGAGCCTGGAGCCTGTTTCTGATTCTGTGTCTCCCTCTCTCTCTGCCCCTCCCCCGTTCATGCTCTGTCTCTCTCTGTCCCAAAAATAAATAAACGTTGAAAAAAAAAATTTTTTTTAAACTAATAGATAATAGAAGATTTGAAAAGGCAATGGTATACTGAGTTAATATTGATAAATTTCTTTGCTCTAGAAACTGTTGTTTCAATCTTAGATGCATCATATCTAACATTTGTTTATAAAATATGATTTGAAAATCTTATGGATCTCTAGCCACTTTTCTAAAAATTATTTTTTAATCTGTCCTAATTCTTAGTTCAGCAATAATGAACATATATTAAGTGGCTAATACATATTTGTTGATGAATTAAGTTGTATCATTACAGTAAAAAAAATTTATTGTGTTTTAAGTGAGATAGTCTTGTGACAGTAAATCATTTACCTATTTCAGTTCTTAGTCTTTTGCCATTTTACATTTAATTTTTATTCAACATGGTGATCAAAGCAAGAAATCATTTACTACCAAGTTACTAAGGCACATGAAATTATGAAATAAGTATAAAATTATGTATGATAAAAACATCTGTCAATTCTTACTTATGACAAGAGTTCTAGAATGATTAACATTTTTTGCTTATCATGTTTTGTTTATATTTCTTTTGTTATACTCATATCAGAAACATGTAATGTATTTAGATTTTACTGTTGTTAACAGGCAATTCCCAAAAGTGCGTGCCTTAAAACAATACAATTTTAATTTTTGTATAATTATATTTCCTCACAGATTGACAGGAATCTCAACTCACTGCGGTTACTAAGGAATATAGACAGATGGAGTATCCACTAAATTGAGTGTTTCCCTCTCTTTGTCAGAGTCTCACATAGGCAATTAAATATTAGGCCTGAAAATAATACACAGAACTTATTTACCTGGACTACATGGAAGCACAAAGAACTGGTGCCAAAAAAAACATAATCCTACCGTAGTTTCTGGAAGCTGTAGAGCTGAAATTATATTTTTGAGTATGAAAACATTATTCATTATATTTTTGTTATAAAAACAATTTATACATATTATAAGTTTGTATAGTGCAGCGATGAAAAGCACACATTCTAGAACTATAATGCTGTTTTAAGTCCTGGTTGTGACACTTAATTAACTACAAGTTGAGTGAGTTACTTAAATTCTTTGTTCTTTAGTTTTCTCATCTGGCTATATTGGTATCTTTCATAAAGTTCTGTTGTGAATATTAAATATGGTAATTATGTATAAAAACTTAGAACAGTGACTGGAATGGGAATTGTTATAATTTTGGCATATGAGCTCAATATAATGCCTTAAAGTCACATCTCAATGTCATTGTAGATAGGATTTATGTTTTTCATATCCATGTATGTGAATGCTTTAGGATTTATAGTCGGATAAGGTCTAAGATTCAAATATACTTTGTGTAGAGAATTAGATGAACTGTCTTCTCTATCCTGAATTTATTGTATCTACAGATTCACATGAAGAGCTGAGGGAAATAATATCAAATGTAACCCATACAGGTTGCATCTTACATCAGCAAATGTAGTCTGAAGAACCTCCTAAGACTGGCAGAGATAAGTGCAAGAAAGGAAGAAGTTGGATGGATAAGCCCAGACTTTGGCCTACTAGCAAGGCTGTTCCCACAGTTTCTGGCAGGGACTTCAGTGAATGAGAAGTAAGGACCCTATTTTTTTTTAAAGGTGGTGGGTAGGTTCCTGGTTATCTCTTTCATGGTAAGAATTCCCAAAGTAGAAGCAAGAGAAATTCTGACTGGCAATAATGAAGAATTATCTATTATTGCATTTAGATGGTTCATAAGGAGAATGCTCACACAATTACTACAGAAGTATTAGTATTGGCCTAATTTGGAAATATCTTAAGTCTTCTTAGGTATATTCTTCATGTGGACAAATTTTTCACCTTGTAGGAAAGTTAATTTTTCATCAAAATTAATGAGTGAATCACAATATGAATAATTAAAACTGGTAATACTGTTACAAAAGTAAGTGTAACTATGAAGTAATTGTACTAAAGCTCTGTGTGGTTCCTAAAATAATGCTGTAGGCATTTCTTTAACAAAGAAAAAAAAAGTTTTATAAAGGAGCAGAATTAATTCCAAATTTGATCTCTTGGAAAGTTAGCATTTATTTGAAAATATAGGTAAATGATAAATGGTATTTTTATTAATTAAATTTATATATGTAGTTATGTAGATTCATTTATCAATTGTATATATATATATATTTATATAAACATACACACATATATATACACAAATATATATAACTAAATTATGATTCATGGAAGAATACAAAAGGGGCTAAATGTCTTGGTTTGATTTAATAAACCTACACAGGTCTAATAAGATATAGTATATATTCTGAAACTAGACAGGTTTTACTGGGGAAAAAAACACATAGTGGAAAGAGAGGCACATGGCTGCTTGGTATTTAGAATCTTTGACTATGTTAACTGAGTAAGAAGTTCTTGCTGTCCATGTGCTATGAGCACATGGTGGTACTGACAGGGATTTTTTACTCTTTGTTCCCTCCAAATTTCTAAATAAGATTGATAAGACAAAAATAGAACAGGGAAGTAAAAATATATATACATCTGATCAATTGATCCAATGTGATGCTCAGCTGGGGCTCCTATGAGCACTCTAGATCAGATGAAAAGATCCAGCTGCTCCTTTCCTAGCAATGAGATTGGATCAGATCTATCCTGCTGAATATGTAGTTACTTAAGAGTTTACAGCCCTAGTGATGGGGATTCTTTCTTCCTCCCACTCTACCTTCTTACAATGCAAGTGTTAGAAAGGCCTAATACATATGAATTAAACAAAGGAGAGTTTAGAGATCAAGGTATCTGGGTATAAAGTTCACGTATGCATGAACATGCTGGAGGCTTGGATAAATTTGAGCTTAAATACGATGACCTTGGGTGAAGCTGAGATCAGGCTTATAAGCAAAGGGAGCTCCTCTATCTCCCACACACTATCCAGTCTCCTGGAAAGTTTATCTTAGCTGCAGATTCTCCCATTTGGCTTTTAGAGAAATAAAAACTACAAATTTTTGGTCAATCTTGTCTCTATTCATATACTTCAAACCCTGTTCATATAATCCTAAAACACCAGATCTGATGTAAAAATCAATCATAAATCCACACTATGGAATCCAAAGCTATGGTTAAGCTTCCAGGTTCATCAAAATGTGTCTTTCCTTGGAAACAGAAAGCAAAATAGGAGCTGTTATATGATCCATAGAAAACTCTTGACACTAGTTGTATTTTAGAATTTAGGATTTGCTTTATAATTTGATGAAGATGATAGATTATATATGCATATATTATGAAACACACTCTGTGGAATCTGTGGAAGTTTCCCATAATCAAACACATGTGCTCAAATACAACTATTGAAACTAATAATCACACATCAGTTGAGGTCACATTTGCTATGACTTTTCTTTCTTAATTTGGTCTTAGAACTTTTTGATTTTTGGATTTTGATTAAATTAAATTTAATGACTGTGGATCTGACTTGCAGATTTATTTTAGGAACCAGAAATAAGGAGTCAGATCTATTAACCTTAACTAAAGTGCCCACAGAATTCCCAATTGAGCATGTAATGGATCACATGAATGGATATTTTAAATGATTAGGCTCTTTTTTTCCTTATCAATAGCAGCCAATTTTGTGATATTTGGAAGGTGCCAAGTATAAAAGACCATCTCAATGCAAAAATGTGCCCCCAGCTAGCTTAAGAAACTTACTCACAAAGTTTAGTGAGTCAAAGATATTAAATATAGAAATCTGAGCTAATGATTAAGTCCCAAAGTTAAATACTGTTGAACAATCCAAGCAGATGCTTGAATTTGGTAGTTTTTGAACATTCAAAAAGAAGTTTTCATTTTCATCTGGATATCTAATACAATAAAAATGGGCAAATGTGTGTCTAGAAAAATAACTATGAAGCTGGGCACCTGAGTGGCACAGTGAGTTAAGCATCCAACTCTTGATTTCTGCCAAGGTTATTATCTCACAGTTCATGAGTTCGAGCCCTACATTGGGTTCTGTGCTGTCAGCCCAATGATCTGCGTGGGATTTTCTCTCTCTTCTTAGCTCTCTGCCCCTCCCCACTCATGCATATGCCTCTGCCTCTTTCAAATTTAATAAATATTTTCAAAAAGTAAAACAAGAAAAAAAAATATAATCATGAGGCATGCTTATTAGAAATATACATGCACTATATCTGCACATATGTACTTAAAGTGGTGTGCTTACTTAAAGCTAATGAGGTAAAATTAGAGGAAGATAAATTTCAAGATTCTGTTAAAAATGATCTGAATAGAAATCAAGAGAAAATAAAATCATGTTCCCTAAAATGATCCAATATTCATTTACATACTCATCTACTTTCTCATTCAGTCAAGCAATATTTGAATATTATGACTTTTACCTCTTCTCCCTCAAGAGTTTTTTTTATATTAGATATTGAAAAAAAAAGAAAGCAAATTCCTTTGCCATATCCAAGCCCCAGGTTGCCACCTAATAGATATTACCTGATTGCTACAAACTATAGACTTAAATCTTTACAAAAAAAGGCATCTACTTCTGTGGGAAGAATAACAGTTCCTTGGTCAAGTGTTGGTTCAGTTATTAGCAGTTGATGCGCCAACCGCACAAACCATGTCTTCTGTGTCAACTGAAGTAGGGATTCCAATGTCTCTCACAAGACAAAGTTTCACAGTAGAGATGCCCACTTCACAGTCCCCAACTTTAAGAGCATCAATTCCTGCAACATCCACAGTTCAAAATGTTCTGATTAATGCATCATTAATTGGGTCCAAAAACATTCTTTTTACCACTAACATGGTGTCATCACAAAATACTGCCAATGAATCATCAAATGCATTGAAAAGAAAATGAAAAGATGAAGATGATGACTATGATAATTTATAATCCAGCCTTAATACTTTAACATGTATACTTGATCTTGAATCCATTGTACTGAGATTAAACATGCATGCTGGGTGTTTTCAAATTGTGTTGTAGAAAACTCAAATGGTAATGAATAAATATAGTTATTCTTTCTGACTGAGATGTATGATTTTCTTTAATAGGATTAGTAATGGTTTTTCATCAGCCTTTAAGTATAAAAAATAAAGTTGTCATTCATTGAAAAAAAGTCAACATAATATTAAGACTGCACTTGAGTTGCTCATAATCTTCATCAAGCCTTGGACTATCCTTGCTTTTTCTCTGGTGGCAAGGGTACTTTCAATTAGTGAAATCAGAGGTGTCTATAAATTTGAAAAGTATGTTCTCTGTAGCTGATAAGAACTTTGGATTTTGAGTCCATTACGATCCTGAGTGTAAAATTCAAGTAGTTTGTGGCTTCCCCTCTTTTTCTCAGCAACGTCCTTCCATTTATCCAGTATATAACAGAGGGTGTTACTATTATTGTACTATTATTGTACACAATAACACATTGAACAATGAAACAAATTTAAATATAAAACTTTAGAGAACTCTGGAAAAAAATTAGTAAGTCTTTAATTTTACCCATATTCTTTCTCTATCATTTGGCTACTGCAAGGATTCTGGAGAGGAGTCTGGACCTTCATGGGGACCCAGATCTGAATGTAGAAATTAATTACCTCCTTCCAGTTAATAGATTCCTTTAACCTCCGTTGGAAAGGGAAAACAAAACAAAACAAAACAAAAAAACAGACATTAAACAGAAGGTTTCCAAGTTAAGCAGGATGGTTCCTTTGAAGTTCCTAAATGCTTTCCATTAACACGTTTTAAGCTTTTCGCTTCTTGATTGTCTAAGTTGTTTCAAATGACACAGTTTATCATTCTCTTCTCTTGGAAACCCTTGCTGGATAACTTAAAGAGATCATGATTTAACATTCTTTACAACTTAACTTCAAGTTGAGTTTCCTTCCTCAGAGAGTAAAAGAAAGCACCAACAATGCAATATCAATAGGAATACCAATAATATATTGATTGAATTGTCTGGCAAACTGAATCAGATTTTTTTATAACTCTTTTTTTCCAACAATTTCTTATTGAAGACAAGAAATACGTCCAAACATATGCCTAAAATGTATTCAAATATAATCTTAACTAAATTAGTGGCAAATGCAAAATGTACTGGTAAGTTTCCTCTGAGTGGCTATCAGTTCTTGCTATAGAACTCCACTGTTACTCCAGAGAGAGAAAAAAAAGTGTGCTCACAAGGACCTAGTATTGATCTAAATATCCTTCTTTTTATTTCTGTTTAGTTTCCTTCTGTTCCACTGGCACATCCCGTATGGGGTTGATTGACCCTACCTTTTGAAATACAAAACTCTTAAAAATGATAAGAACTTGACTCTTTTGTTCCTGATCTTGTTAACATGTGTCTTGTACAATACAGATAAAGGTTTGCAAATTGTGTTGATCATTCAGAGGACCAAATATTGGTTTCATTGATTTGTCTTCTTTTTCATTGATTTCCACTTTAGTCTTTTATGTTTAATTCTTCTGTATGCTCTAGGCTGAATTTTCTCTTTTGTTTTTTTATTTCTAAATAGAGAATTTTAAGTTATTGATTTAATATAATTCCTTTATTAATGTAAGTATTAAAAAGCTACAAATTTCTCTCTGTGTCTGGCCTTATCTGCTTTATCTGTTTGGTATTTTAAAGTCTTACTAGATTCTAAAGATTTCAAACATGGGTTCCATTAATTAACCTATTTGATACAAATATAAGTTCAACAATCTCTGTTTACTGTTAAAAATAAAAAAAAATTAAGACAAGTTAAAAAATTAATAATCACAGCACGAAGGAGAAGCATTTCACCCTATCCATGCATGCATTTTCTAGTGACCACTAAAAAGTCATCTTCCATCTCGAGCCACAGGGGAATATATAGTTGTCACTCTGACTACATCCGAACAGCCTAAAGAGGGTTTCATAAACACTAAAACTTTTCCTTTCTCCTCTCTTCCTCTTTTATATTTTGTTCAGCCTCTTGAACTTTACAACTCTCAAGAACCAATCTTTTTTTGGCAGAAAGCTGCATGAGTGATAATCCAACTGAGCAGTGTCATCCTCCTGAAGGATGACACTGAAAATTGCATGATTCGTAAGGGAAGAAATTGTCACATTCTGAATGGTGTTTCATTACGAGTCTGAACCAGAGTGTATCTTCACGCATACCACTCTACTCACACCAGTCTCAAATTATCCTGCCTCATGGAGTTCAAGTCATGAATGTTCATGTAGTGATAGCTCAAAAGGGCAATTTATATTGTAGTTAATGTACTCAAAAAGTCTTAAAGGTGAAAAATGCTATGAATTGTTGGAGGTAATTTGATGAGTTTCTACATTAATGCAATTTATTAAAGAGTTGCAGCCAGTATATAGTATTTTCTTGATTTTAAATACGGACAGATTATTTCAGTCTAATTCATAAAATATGAACTTTATAAAACAAGTACATAAGGTTTTATTATTTTCAGTATGAAAAATTTCTTTAGATTTTTTGAAAGCAGTTTTTTAGTGGCAAGGGTGCTTCCATACGATTAATCATTTGGCAAAGAGCCTAAGGTCAAGAAAAATTTTAATACTGGAATATTAACTTCATGAAACTATTACAAATATTTAAAAATAAATCAGATATACACACATACACACATTTTAAGTGTTTGTTTATTGTGAAAGAAGAGGTACATCTTTTTCTAGAAAAATCAGTAGAATGGGACAAATTTATTTTAGCCAATTATAAATGCTCTAATAGTCTGATTTGAAAGTCCTTATTCACAAATATAGAACCTGTTGTTAAGGTCTATTCTCATGTTTATAAAATCAGAGTTTTATTTTTTAAATAGAAAATTCAATATTCTTAATTTACATATATGGTATGAATGGATATAAATTTATATTTTATTTGAAAGTGATTTGAATGTTGAAAACACTGCTGAATTATTTTATATTGTCCATATATATTATACTTGAATTTTAACTTAAATTGTATTCATATAATTCCATTTTTACATTAATATTTTCATAATTTCAAAGGCTTAGAAGAATAATTACATTCAGTCATATCTCCCAGAGGGTAGGTTATTTTTTATTATTAAGCAGATACCTACTATATCATTTTAATTCTGTTGTTGATTTTTCCCCCATTTTTTGAGTTATTTTCTTACTGATTGCTGTGGGTATTATAATATGCTCTTATCCCTCACAATTCTAGTCCAAATTAATACTAACTTAATTCTGGTAAACACAGAGGCAATGTAGGCATCCTGAAAATATACTTTCTCCTTTCCACCTTAAAAAGTATGATCTTGGGGATTTGGGAGCCTTATCTGTTCTTTTCTTTTTCTTGTTTTACCTTTTGCCACCTTAGCTACCATAGCAAAAACAAACCCAGAGATCCACTGAGCCAGCTCTCCTGGGATTAGACTGATCATTTTTCAGGTCCATTGGTAACTTTCACCTCTCATAAGAAATTACAGCTCAGCTTCTATTTCATATATGGGTGATTCCATAGATATCTAGGCAACAGATCTTCAGAATCCCCACCTCTCCCGCTTTCTTTTCTCCAAATAACACGTTAGTCATGTTTCTGTGAATGGAGATAATTCTAAAAAACTTCATCACTGTTACTATTTGGGTTAGGGAGTCCCAGGTCCACTCTCATATTTGTTGATTTGTTAGAACTCAGGGGACTTGGAGGCTATTATACTCATGGTTGTGAGTTATTTCAGAGAAAAGAAACACAACAGGATGAGCAAGGGGGAAAAGACACATCTAGCAGAGTCTGGTGGAATCCCACCATGGGCTTTCTATGTGCTCCTCAAAGAGCCCCCCTTAGCACACTCATTCCTCACCAGTGAAATTTACACTACTCTGCACAGGAAAGCCACTTTAAAACTCAGAGTTTGAGCTTCTATTGGGGGCAGGTCATGCAGGCACTCTGCCTAGCCACAGCTACCAAAATTTAAGATTCCCAGAATGAAAGTGGATGTTCACCATAAATCACATTGTCGGTACAAACAGCCTAGGTAGGATGGTAGAGAGACCTAATCAGTCTACAGAATGTTCCAAAGCCAAGTTTCCTAAAGCCACCCAAGGGCCAGCTCTGGAAACAGGCCCTTCTAAGGATCAGACCTGTTATGAGCATTTTCCTGTACTGTAATTCCTCAATTCCTATCCATTATTTAGTGCTAAGTCTTTAATAACATGTTACCCCATGAAATTCTCCCAATAATTATTTGAGGTACATATTTCCATTCCTTCCACTTTTCTGATGAAAAAAAAAATACTGAGAACTGAAGAAACAAAATCAGTATATGTGCTACTGAAGTGAGTACTGGAAAGACCAAATTAATTTCAAAAGTTCATATAACTAGGAAGAGGTAGCAAGGTTTGACTTCAAGCCTAGATTTTAATTATTACAATATACCCACATGGTATATCTTCAGGAAATATTTTGTAAATGAGTCGATGCCAAGTGAATTGGGGCTGACATTACCATAGTATTGAATATTACTGTGCAAGTGCAGAGTACTGTATCTTACTGTAACTCCTGAATTAAGTATAACCAAAGTTATTATTCTCATTAGGCATAAGAGCAAAATCAAGAGCTGAAGTGTATAGAAATATACACTTTATATATATATGTATATTCATATCTATATATTTACAATATTATATTATTTATATAATATTTTTATTATATTTACATATAAGTATATAGGTCTCAATTATCACTTAGAATTTAAATAAACTTCCTGACTGCGTGCTTTCTTTCTATACCTAGAAATACGTGTCTGCCATGACAACGGTGGCTTTTAAATATTCTAATTAATATGCCCAAGCACTGCCAGAGACAGGAAAACTGCTTGCAATTTTGGTGGGAGATAAAGCTCAAAGGATTAAATGTAAATTGTAATAGCTTTTAGAATGCAGGTCAGTTGGGTAGGAAAGCTTCTCTAGATTCTGTTCTTCAGGGGTGAATATTAATCCATCACATAGAAATCTGCTCACATATCACATCAAGGCAGAACCACGAATGTCTGGCAAGCTTGAACTTCATGGTACTCACAGAAACAAAATCATTCAGACAATACTCCTCTTTTTTTCCTATTGTAATACTAAGTTATGCACAGCAAATATAAAGAAAAAGAAAAATATTAAATATTAATCCAACAATGAATATAATTTGTCTAGAGCAAAATATGGTATACAAAATAATTTTTTAATAATACTTGCAATAATCACAAATCTTTCTAAAAGATAAGGACAAGAAATTCAAACATTATCATGGAGGTGTCTGAAGCATCTCTTTTCTTTTTTTTTTTTTTAATTTTTTTTTAACGTTTATTTTGTTTTTGAGACAGAGAGAGACAGAGCATGAACGGGGGAGGGGCAGAGAGAGAGGGAGACACAGAATCGGAAGCATGCTCCAGGCTCTGAGCCATCAGCCCAGAGCCCGACGCGGGGCTCGAACTCACGGACCGTGAGATCGTGACCTGAGCTGAAGTCGGACGCTCAACCAAGCATCTCTTTTCATCATCTGAAAGAAGCAGGCTAAGAATGTACAATAGGAAGTGTGCTTTTAGAAAAAACTTAGGTTTCAGCCAATATTAAACTTCCTTTCTGATATCTTTCTCTCCCCCCTGATGTTAGCAGATTAGTTGGTACAGATTTAATTATTTATTGTTAGTCTCTTAAACTAATAAGGTAACTCTAAACGAACACAAGAAACATAGACTGAGTGCCTAGTATCAATTAATTAAAACACTTCCTGGGTATTTTAAAGTATGGCCTGGAGCTGAGAACTATTGAATTAGAGGATTCCCATTCTATTATTTATAGAATATTTTCCAGTTAGCAATTTTGATACATTTTTATGTCAATGATACCAAATGTGCATTTCCCATAGCTAGATATAGCAGTCTATAGAAAATAAATTATAATTTTGAATACAACACATGCTTTTGATAAATGTCTTTAAATATCAATTTAAATTCCAATGTGACATTTCAGAGAATTTAGAAAACTGAAGCTTTCAGTTTCATATATATATATATATATATATGTATATATATATATATAGTATATAGTAATAAACAATGTTCTCATTGGCAAACATAATGTTTTCAGTTTAGATGGTAACTTGTGTCAGAGCTGGCGGGAAAAAACAATTAAGTTCTTGAAATCAGCTAAGAGATATATTTGTTCATCAGACTCCTACAAGACAGTGTCTTTGTCTTTGTAAATGTTACTATATTGATTAAAATTTTTACATGTTAGGTTTTTTGGCTTGGCTTACAATGCCCTTTACAAACTAACTTCTCATGCATTCTAACTCTAGTGCCTGAGGCAGCCACAGTCTTTCATGATTCCAGAAATTTCCTTCTTTTACCTCTCTCATCTATTAAGACTTAATGCAAGTTGGGGTCCTAAAACTCTAGTCTTTTACTTTATACTTTCTAATAGAACTAAAGGTCACATCTCAATATATATGAAAAAAATATATTTCAGTGTCTTGAAGTTTGTTTGATTATAAATCTATCTGATGTACTACTTTGTGATCAACTGATTTACAGTTCTGTCTTAGGTAAATCAGTTCTATCTTGTTCATTTTTACATCATGTAAACAGAGACTATTAAATCTTTATACATTTATAGAGGCTACCTGGATAATTTTTACACTTACTCTTCTCTAAAGAGATTGAATTTGGTCACATGTTGTAACTGTTGGAAACATTGCTTAGCTGAGTGTTTCCACAAACTAAGCAGCACATCAGAATCACTTAAGGAGGGCCCTGTGCCCAGAGAATCTGAGTCAGTAAACTAGCCGGGCATTTGGTAATCCTTCATGCTAATATGAAAACCATCAGTTAATTCAATATATACTAATCTAGTCTGGCACTTAAAAGGTGCTAGGAAGTGTATCAGTGAACAAAACAGCCCTGATGTTTACCTTTAGGGAGATGACAGTAAAAATATAATTGGGAGTGATAAATACTATGAAAGAAAATACAAGGAGCCTAACCAAAGTTTTGAATGGGCAAGAAAAGCTTTTTTGAGCAATGATATTTAAGCAAAGACCATACAAAAATAAATGGAACATAACTAGGTGAAGAAAACAATTAGGAAACAATTAGGTGACAAAAAAGCATTTCAGGTAGAAGGGAATTCCTTTACATTCTGAGGCAGCAAGACTGAACTTTGAGAAATCTAAGAGACTCCTGTGAATGGATCAATGAAGATTTGTGCAAAGTTAGTTCAGAGTTGTGTAGGGAGTGGAGCGATGAATAATTCGGACTTTCAAAGTCAGGTTAAGGATTTTGATTGTTATTCCAAAAATAATGGGAAGAATTTTAAAGATTTCAGCAAGACATTCATATCACCACACTTAGATTTTAGAAAGAATAGTGGCTGCCATGTGAAAACTCCGTGGTATTGGGTGCTTCCACCCAATTGTGGTACCATTTGTGGTAGAGATAACAGTGGGAGCAGAAAGACCAGGGAGAAGTTTGGAACATAAAGTCAGGTGAGGAATATCTTAGACTGTGGTGACTGCCAGAGGTAGGGAGAAGTAGACATAGTCAAGACATATTAGGAATTAATGATTGCTTTTCAGTCCTTTGGAAATGCTTTCTAATTTCATTCGGAGAGGAAATAACTTAAAATGGAAAACGTGAGTGCTTCGAATTGTAAGAACTCATGTTATGGCCCTGACACCCCTATTGACCTGTCCCCTGAGCAAATCTTACAAGCTCTCTGTTCCTCAATTCCTCATAAAGAAATAGGAACGGAGTTAAATGGATGCAAGTTTTGATATGATTTCATAGCATGAAACTATTTCTTATTTTTTTCTGAAAGGTACTTGGGTCTATAGTACTGCTTGATTATCATTTAGAAAACTGACTCTTCCAGACTACCTGAAACATCAGTAATATCCTCATTTTTGGTTTTGAAGAGACATCTGTGCCACATTTTATAATTTATTACCCTGAAGTATATTAAGGTAAACCTTGTAATACTCCCCCTAAAATTCCTCCACCTAAAAATTAGGCTTAATGATGAGTGATAGCAATATAATTACTTCTATTTTTAAATAAAATACAATTTATAAAAAGTAACTATTAAAATGATAGTTTAATGGAATGTACATTTTACTTTATGTGCTACACGGTCTTTAACTTGTTGGAAAGGATTTATAGGAGTAAGTCTTAATATACAAATGTTTTTCATAAGGATTTCCACCTTCTCTAAGAATTAACCAATATCAATTTTCTAATCATTTATTCATTCACTCAGTTCATATTTATTGAGTGTCTACTGTATACCACATATAAGTATCATGTCCTAGAGAACAATACAGGCCCATTACTTGGGGAAAACGTTGTCAGGGAAGATTAATGAGAGGAAGTAGCATTTAAGGTTGAGACCAGGAATATATTAATTTCCTAGTGCTGCTGAAACAAGGTACCAAAACCTGGATGGATTAAAATAATAGAAATTTATTGTTTCACAGTCTGAAGGCTAGAAGTCTGAAATCAGGGTGTTGCTTTTTCTAGCTTCTGGTGTTTGCAGGCAAATCTTTGGCATTCCTTGGCTTGCGAATGCACATTACTCCAGTCACATGACCATCATCTCCCTTTGTCTCTTCACGTTTCCTTCCCTCTGTGTGTGTGTCCAAATTTCCCTTTTTCATAAACACACTGGTCGTATTGGATTAGGTCTACCTTAATAGTCTCATTTTCACTTGATTACTTTTGTAAAGACCTTACTTCCAAATTTGGTCACATTCTGAGGTACTGGGGATTAGGACTTATTTGAGGAGGGAAACATATTTGGGGAGGGAAACATAATTAAACTAGAACAAAGAGGAAAAGTTAACCAAGCTAAAAACAATAAAGCAGGAGCAAGAACATTCCAGAGTTAAATGAGCTGTGTGCCATTACTGACTTAAAATTCACACTGAAAATAAGAAAGTAAAATGTGGTTCATCAACAGGATCATTTTATATTCTTTAGAATAGTACCCCAACTGCTCTAATTAGTCTTATATGGAAAGTTTTATAAATGGGAGTTTATAAAGATTTATAAATGGGATACCCAGAAATATTTCTAGCACCCACAGTTGAGGACTTACTTTTCTTCCTCATTTCTCTGCTCTCCTTTGTCAGTTGTCTCTCTGAGCCACTGTTCTGTTACTTGTTTATAGGGGAGTTGTAGCTTTTCATTCTAAAAGCTCATCCCCTGGTCAGAGATTCTTAATGTTTGCTGTAAGATGCCCAGGACAGAAGATGACCATGTCTGACACTCTGCTGGGCATTCTTCACTATATTAAACTCCAGTTTTTGTTTTGTTTTTATTTTTTTTAATCTCAGGAATAAATCAGGATATGTGGGAATGAAAGTGAGTGTAGCAGGATCATATCCTTGATATAATACATAAAATTCCATATTTATTCTTAAAGCAAATCACTGACATGGCAATACTTGGGCAACCATTATTTAGTCATGTACTGCCATCACAAGCTTTGAAAAGATCAGGCTCAGTCACTATTCTTAAGAATACCTGATACCTGAAACTAATATCACACTGTATGTTAACTAACTGGAATTTAAATAAAACTTAAAAAAAATAAAAATAATAAAAGAAGAATACCTGACAATCCATTCATTGCAATTCATTCACTTAGTCTTAAAGCTACCAATTCAGCTGACATCTAATTGGTGCTCGACAGGCACCCGGCATTGTGCTAGGTAACACAAATAGGAGGAAACCATTGATCTTGCCTTTAAGTGGTTTGCAGTCTATTAGTAAACTGAAATAAGAGCACGAAATAACCATTATTCTCTTTTGATACTGTTGACTTTACCCAATCAGATGCCTACCCAGAAATGTCTGAGAAGTGAAGGGTGATGTTAAAAATGGTCTAGTAAAGAAGTATCCCAAGAAAAATTTGTTTTGTATCTTACCTGTAGAGAAGTTGTGTTTCCAAACATTTTCCCTATTATCTGGTCCAGCATCCTCCAACAACAAATAAATTTGCATTTTTGTCAATTTTAATTAAAAAAATCCTCTGAACTCTGTTTTCTCACACTTTTCATTTCTTTAATTTGAAGGTATTTCTTAATTTGAAGAAATGTCATTATATAGTGAAAATAGGGAAGGATTTGTTATAAAAAAAATGAATCTTGTGGGTTGTCAGGCACAGGGGTTAGAAACTTGAATGTACAGGGTAGTAAAGTGGAAAGTTTAGAGGCCAAATGTGGAGAAAAACATTTCAGTGTAATCTAAGAATGTTTTGATTAATGAATCATTTGAGTAGATGGGATATTTTAGGACAAAGGGAATAGAAGGTGATGCAAATGCCCATAACCAAACATAACCTGTCCAAGACACTCAGTGATACGTACACTTTGTGATCCATTTTAAATGTGGTAAGTGCCAGGGTTAAAGTCTTCCCAGTTCAATGTTTGTAGGGTGTCAAGAAAGATTACTGTCAATGATGTTATTATCCCTCTGTATATTATCCCTACAACATCCCTTCAAAACAGTGTTTTCCATGAGAGAAGGGGCCAAAAAATTATATAACCATTATTTTAAGGCAAACCCATAAAATAAAGTGACAGAATAAAGTAAGGACTATAAAGTATGTAACATGATCTTCGTATTTGGACCATTGAAATTTGCTGCTGTTTTTGGAGGATGGGGGATAAAGTGAAGAGAATTAAATGTACTATGTCTCTAGTTAAGTAGAAAATGATGAATACATCTTTTGATCCTGATACACACTAAAAATGTTTCAGGTACCTGTCATTGGCTCGAGCAGGTAAACTATGAGAAAATTCATAAAGAATTGTTAAGAAGTTCCAAGTAGCAGCTTATATCTTAATGATTCTGAAGATAAAAATATCATCTTCAAAGTGTGAGGGTTGGTGTGGTTAAGGAAGAAAGATGGAACTTCTGGAAAAAAGTCCAGCTTTGAAACTATATAATATTGAAAGGTGAGCTGCTTTCCAACTGCTCTTACTGGATGTACCTAACAGATTTGTATACATATGCTAAGAAAACCTGACATTGTTAACAAAAGAGCAAGTGACCTGCATATAATCTCTGCTACATTAAAAAGCTGTGTTTTATTAATTAACCCTAGAAGGTACATTTCCACTTGCTTCTTCCCAATTCCTAGATTTCAGCAGAGGCCAACGTAGTCATAGCACACACGCATTAGTGATTTAATTCCAACTGAACACAAAACAATCATTTATACTACAGTCTAAGTCAAATTTTACCATTTTTTTTAGGAGTCTAGAAGAGGAGACTACCTGTTATGAAGTGAATGGCTATATTAAAAAAAATCTGTTAGGATGTTCATGGCATTCCAGAGGAGTCACACATCTCCCCATACATTCCATTTGTACCATTTGAACAGAGAGGGGACTTTTTCATGGTTGGCATTCCACCCATTTCTCTAAATGAATACATAGAAACCCACCCTGCAGCATTTTTACTCTCCTCCTACATCAAGATATTAATAAGTTTCCCTGAACCCCAAAGACCAAAGGGCAAAACTTAAAATACACTATTATTAGGTCTAACCCAAATGTGAAACTGTTGTGAGCATAGGGTTCAGTGCTGGTGCTGAAATTCCCTATATATCCTATATTTCCTCAGTGGTAAAAGTCCCACAGCTTGGATGGGATAAAAAATCTTCATCATCAAATTCTAAAAAACAACATATTTATGTTAAATTCCCCAAAAGCTTTCACCGTTAACTATTAACAAACTGTTAACCTGACATGGTATCATTTTTTTTGTCTCTTGTAACCCCATCTGAAATACCAATCCTAATAAAGCTGTTTAAAGTATTCCTATGTAAAAGAATCAAGGATTTGGTGGTTTAGCAGCTTTCAATCAATTGGCCTTTTCCTCGACAGTAATATATAAGTTTTTAATGAATTTAACAATTTACTCTATGGTTTTCTTCCCTTGAAGCAATGAGTTATGATATCACGCAGGCAAGCAAGATAAATCTCTCACCCATGATGGCTGATTTATAACAAGCCTTTGTAAATTGAATATTCATGTTACAAAAAGTTCTTTTAAACATGAATGATATATAATGACATCCATAACTCATTTTTCTTCTTTTACTTCTGTTCACTGCAACACTGGTATATTTCTTCCTTCTCCCTTCATTTTTATATGCTTGATTTACAATTTCTTGAAATGGAAAATATATTTTAACATGCAGTAAGGTGTGTGTGTGTGTTATGTGTATATGTATGTGATTATATCAATGTAATCAGAGTAACTGATTACATTTTGACCGGAGCATAGGATGATTAACATTTGGGTTCAGGAATAAAAACACTTCAATTATCACAAATCCTGGATGAGTAAATAACTGATATAAAAGCTCTCATGCCCACAGTGTAAATCTTGGATGAGAGGGAGGAAGGTTTTCTCTTTTGTATTTCAGGATCTAAAATACCTTCTTGGCATTCTCCATTATATTTAATTTTTAATCTTTCATACACAATTAAATTGGTGTGGATATGCCTATAAGAACATTGGAAAATATTCTGACTTATTGGTCACTTTTGTGACTGATATTTGATGCAGACACTATTTGTAAACTGGGAAATTTCATATAACCTAAGTTTTCAGGATTTTTTTGAAAAATCAGAAGATGGCAACATTGAACTCATATTCTTCATTACAAAGAACTGAATGTTTCTCAGTAGCAGTATCTTTCAATAAAAGAGTGACTATAACTTAAACATTTCAATGGTTACAAGAGTCAGGAAGGCAAAGTAAATAAGTGAAGTCAGCGAGAAATAACACATTAGGGTGTTTCAGGGCTATAGCAAATGCACATCTTTTCTTGAAGGAAATAGCTGCTACTCGGCATTAGTGTTATTATGAGGGAACACTGTCTCAATGTTGCCACATCTAATGTTTCAAGAAAATCTGGAAAGTCAGATTATTATGTGAACCTTCTCAGTTTTAGAGCACAATGTGGGTCAAATGTTGGCTGACTAGATCTAGCCTGAAGACCACCAATTTGCAACCCCTAAGGTAGACGATTTTTTTTATGTTTATTAAGGAGAATTTTAAACATATATAAGAGTAGACAGCCTAGTGTAAAGAATTTCCTTGTGGCCAACAAACATTAGTCTGTTGATCTCTCCCATCTACATGCCGTCTGCATCTCCCATCCTGTATTGTTTAAAGCTAATCCCAAACATCCTATCATATTATTTATAAATATTTTAGGCTACATTCAAGTTGTTTTTAGGAAAAATAGAATGCTAATATGTTTCAGAAAAGAAAAAATTTCTACCAGGTCACTTAAACAGAACTGATCCACCAATGTACTAACACAAGTTAAAAACTTACTGGGCACCCAAAATTACTTGAAAATTCAATACAATTCTAGTGCCTTACAGACAAAACCATGAAATTTAGAAAATTCACTCAGCTGATAACTAGAACACGTGAAATAGTTTATTCCTTCTCTGATTTCTTTGCTCCTGAGATTAGGTTTTCGGATGTGATAGCTTTAATGAATATCTTTCTATATATCCTACTGTTTATAAAGTTGTCCATAAAAAGTAAGTGAAACTTGAGCCACTCTTACTTATTTCCAACTCATATCTTGAAACACTATATGCACATGAATTTTCTAATTCTTTTAAAAATCATATTTACATTAAGTGCAAATATATATTTTACCATAAAGCAGAAAAAAGTAGGTATCTCCAGAGACACCATTAGAAACTGATTTACATAAAAGTAGCAGAGGAGAGTTATTTGCTATTCTGAATAAATTTTTTGAGAGTATGCATCTTATCCTAGAAGGCATTTTACATTCAAGACTGCTGGACAGTAGGCACTAAACAAAAGTAGACTAATTTTTTTTTAAAGGAAGGAATGTCACATCATCACCATGTATTTGCTCATAGAATGTGGTATTATAATGATTTTGCTTGGTTCTGTGCAGCAGTTTCAGAATGAAACTATAATAATCATACTTTTTCCTTCATTTTCAGATTCAGCTGAAGTGTTGAACTTCATTAACCTTGTTGGAAACTTAGAAATATAATAAAACCGCTTTTGAATGTCCCCTTTTAACCTATGATTTAGATGAAACTGAAATTCAAAGCAAAATGGGATTGAAACTAGACAACACATACATTTGTGGAATTAAGAATGTAGCGTAATTTGATGCCATGGTGCCTTTATCAGATTTACAAGAGCACAGGGGTAATATTATTGGGGACAAGAGCAAGTTTAATCACAAAGCTTTCATTTAATTACAGTTATATAAACAACCAAACTTCATACAGACTTTTGGTAGTCCAAATCTGAAAACAGTATCTCCTTCCAGCAGGAGACAAACGCACTGGTGGTCTGCTCATCGCACCTCTTGGATAGTAAGGTGAAAGTGGGGAAGATAGAACCGGTTCTGTTGTTTGGGTGGCTGGCCTTCTCAGTTACCACTATTTCCACCAAAGCTGCATCATAAACCTGCCAATCATCCTAATGAGATGCAGCTGGTCAATTAATTGAGCAATACTAGAATGTTCACAGACATAAGCTGCATTCCCAGTAATACCAAGGATTTCGGGCAGGGAGGCATCATAATTAGATGATGGCATATAGCAATAGAAGGGTGGATGGCAGACAAGGCACTAATAACAGGAACTGCTTTACACAACACCAAAGAAATAGCCTTTCCACACTTGGTCTCACTGCTCATTTGATTTAACATTGCCGAGAATGGTAGTTTCTGGTTTAACTAGAAATGGAGAGAGGCCTGCAGGGAGAAGAGACTTGTTTCTCTCATGAAATCAGTCTTGGTTTGAATAAAGGAAGAAAACATGGATATAAGCTGTTGCGAATTGGATGCTGCACTAGTGAGGTTTGAAGGGTAAGGATCTGAGACTAAGCAGTGCTATAGAAAAAATAATGTAAGAACATAGACTATTATATTAAATTCTTAGGAAAATGATTCATATTTGATGTGGTTCTTCTTAATGTAACTTGTATTAGTTATGTCAAATATATGACAGTAATAAAATATGTTGCTACTTTAGCTCATTTTTATTTCCTTAAGATGTAGTAAATATGTAGTATTTTCAATTATGTCATTTCAAAAAATAGAATAAAATATCCATATTAATAATGCAAATTTATGATAAAATTTCTCATATGAAAGCATTTTACTATATAGCATACGAAGCATAATACTTTGCTCACCACTGAAATGCAATTATCTCTGGGCCAAAAGACAGCTAGAGTTTCAGAGCCTAGAACAGCAGTACATAATAAAAAAGAAATGACTTCTCCAGGCTGGAATCAGAAAAGGATTTTAGGTATGCAGAATTTAATTATCCTTGTTAGAATCAGGCCAGGAGGCAGACCTTTATTCTCATGAGAAGCCTGATAGTGTTTTTAATGATCACAATCAAGCACATTTTAGTTTTCCATATCATCTGTATACAACTTCTTTCCTAAAATAGCATCTTCTGTTCCAGAAGCAGGTAAATACATGCAGTCATTTTATCTAAGGAGTCTAGCTACTTTTCTTCACAAAATTTTATCCCCAAACTGACCAGGACTGGTCCTGGGGGTCACAAGGTTTAATGAGCATGGCAGCATAAAATGTGCATTACCTTTTTGCATGTTTCTAAATCAGCACTTTCGTTCAGATTGACGTTTAAGAGACAGCCTGTAGCCAGAAAGTACACACCACTGATTCTAATTCCCACTGTCTTTATAAAATATACAACTCTGGACAGGATAAAGAGAAGAAGTTTTTATTTTGTTAATTTGAGAAATCTATATATTCATTCTCTTTGTGTGTTCCTAGACTCTGGATTATTTTTTAAGGAAAAGAGTTTAAATTGTGTTTGTGACCAAATGGAGTGAAACAGGAGGTATAATGGATGAAAAGTGCTGAACAGTGAATGTTTGAGGACTACTGGAGACTTGCATTCGTTGCTCTCTTACTAAGGTATTCCTGTGAAATGTTGCTTATCACTGATCATTCTTTCCAAGGAAAGGCTGAAAGTTCATTTGTTCTGCTTCATTGTGTTTAGAAATTAGAATTGTCTTCAAAACAGCTCAGGGATTTTTGCTTTTTATCACCTCTAATGCATGCTTTTGTCAAACGCTTACAGAGTTTTTGTTTTGTTTTAATAAGTTTTAGAAGAACCCACACAGGTGGATAACATCTTGACACTTAAGATGCTTTAAAAGTTGTTTTTTATTGTTATTTTCCTTAAGCGTAGAGTTTTTTCACATAGTTCTTGGTAAAATTTCATTGAGATCATTTTTAAAGATTAAAAAATATATAGAAATATCAAGAAATGTTTACTGAGCATATGTAAATTGTCCATATGGTATTATATATCATATTTTTCAACTATAGTAATTATAAGGGTTATGCATTTCCTTCTAACATTTGCAATTTAACATTTATTATTTTTTTAGTATGCAATTCTTTGGGAGATGCATATAATTCTTTTTTTTAATTTTTTTTATTTAAAAAAAATTTTTTTTTTCAACGTTTATTTATTTTTGGGACAGAGAGAGACAGAGCATGAACGGGGGAGGGGCAGAGAGAGAGGGAGACACAGAATCGGAAACAGGCTCCAGGCTCCGAGCTGTCAGCCCAGAGCCCGACGCGGGGCTCGAACTCCCGGACCGCGAGATCGTGACCTGGCTGAAGTCGGACGCTTAACCGACTGCGCCACCCAGGCGCCCCCATATAATTCTTTTTTATCCCATCCTTACTTTAAATCATTCAGTTTCTTATATCATTTTCATTAGTCCTTAAACTTGAGATTCAGCAAAGACATCATAATTTTGTTTCAGTAAGCTCAAATTAACATCAGAGTTTGAAACAACAGAGAAATATCTGTGCAAATTTTTAAACTTGTTTTTATATCAAACTATGAGAAAATATGCATGTTAAACTTTTATGCTTTATATATTTATGAATAATATTTATCCCACATGCAGCTATTGTTTGAAAGATGGAATAGGAATATTTTGGCAGTAATCCTATGATATGAAGAGGCCTTGAAAAGAATCAGTCCACTCCAAAATGTGGTAAAATCAGAGCTAAAGAACCCAGGATAAAAAGTGATCTTTTCTTTTTGTGATAGTTTCTATAAAGATTTCAAAGCCTTTCACAGTAAGTACTACAGCTGTTTGACATGCTAAACCATCTTTCTTATGTCATATATGAATTTAACTCACAATTAAAGCCCATTTTTGCATTTCAGAAAATATGGTGAACAGCTGTTCCCCTTTCTTCTTACAATCACCTTACATTTTCTAACATTTTATTATTGTCATCCACTCTGTTTAAGTTACTGTCTGGCATTCAATTTTGTTTATTTTCTTGGAATAAAATTTAAAAAAATCACTCTCAACATACTTTTCTGCAACCTTTTTATCCCATTTCTGTCTTTCACTGTTACATAATCTAATCTTACCAGAGGTCAATGAGCATTAATCATTACATTTTCATTTAGCAAATGTTTTTAAATGACGCCTCTATACCAGTTACTACACTAAGCGTAAAAGATACAACATCCAACAAAAGAGACAAAGTCCTCGTGGAGTTTATAGTCTAGTGGGAGGGGTAGATATCAAACCAATAAACTAATACACATGAAATAGGTAAAGTGATGATAAAGTGGGTATAAAAGACTTAACAGAGCACACCTTATGTCGCTCACCTGTTTGCTGTATTCAGGAGGGCCTGCTTGTATGGGTGACCCTTGGCTGGCCCTGGGAATTCAGCCTATGTTATTAATTGGTAAGGACGTTCTCAGCACCTTTGGCACTGAACCATACTGTACCAGTTTGTCTAGCTGCTCTGTGGAAACAATATGATGAATGGTGGACACGTACTTTCCTTCTGGGTCTATAGTTTCAGTGATCATGGCTGGCTAACACACAGGTGGTATGTGCCTATGTGAGTAATCCTCTTTATAAGGCCTGGACCCTGAGGAAGTTGGCTTCCCTGGGCAGAAACACCGTATATGCATTGCCACTGTTTGTTGCTAGAGGAGTAAGTTTGTCTTCTTATTGTCTTTGACCCCTAAGAGGGAGGACTTCAGAAGCCTGCACCTGATCTCCTCTAGACTCCACCTGATAAATTATCTTCCCTGTTGATCCTGCTCTGTAACTACTTTTTGAAATAAACTCTGATCTTGAGAATGACTATTAATCCTGTGAGTCCTTCTAGAAAATCACTGGGTGAATGATTGGTTGTGGACTCTCCTCCAAACAGTGTCAATTAAAAAAAAAAAAAAATAAGCAGCAGAGTAAGGGATTAAGAATGATAGCAGTCAGGGCATCTGGGTGGCTCAGTCGGCTAAGCATCTGACTTTGGCTCAGGTCATGATCTCATGGTTTGTGAGCTCAAGCCCCACTTTGGGTGAGCTCACCTTCTCTCTGTCTCTCTCTCTATCTGCCCCTTGCTCACTTGTGCCCTCTCTCTCTCTCTCTAAAAAAAAAAAAAAAAAGATAGCAGTGTGCTATTTCAGGGATTGTCAGGGAATCTCTCTCTAATAGGAAGACATTCCAGCAGAGGCCTGACTGAAATGAGGGACCGCATTTGGCAATGATTTGGGGGAAGAATGCTCCAGTTACAGGAAAGAGCAACAGCAAAACCCACAGAATAGTAGCGTGCTTGATATTCTCAGTGTGGCTAGAGCTCAATGAGTGAGGTGGGGAGATGGATGTTATACATTAGACAGAGTCCAGGTATAGACCATGTTTAATGTAAAACAAATCAAAGAATCATTTACAACACATTACTTCTCAATAATTAAGAAATCAAAGAATATATTTAAATGATTTCTGTTGAGAAAAGTAGGCCGTACATTGACACATGAAATTTTTCTCACTAAATGATTCTGAAAATGTCCCTTAGTAAGGGATCTTATTAAAAGATCTTATTAATAAGAGAAATAATTTTTTTCTTTTGGAGCTAAATGACTAAAATCTATATTTTATAACTAAGATTAATGTCCAGTAAAACAAAATCAAAAGATTATCTAAATGTTACTACAGACTTTGAAAAAATCAAAAACTCAATTCAAATTTATCTGAAAACAATTTCAACAGTATTAAATAGGCCCACTATTTGGGAACTTACAGAGTATTTGATTCACTGAAATGAAATACCACATAAAACCATTTGGACCAGGGTAGTAAATGTTTGTTTTACAGCAAACAAGGTGTAGTATACACTTATGACCATGGGACCCAATGGTCATCTTAAATGCCACACAATCCAAAAGCTGCCAGACTATTTAGAGTAATGATATAGACTTTTGAAGTCTGCCTGTGAGCCTGTGAAATATCATTTTGGAGCTAACACCCTGCAAGCATGGAAAGCTATCCTTCAAGATTCAGTATACACCTGGTACAAGGAAACTGGTCCTTACTGGATGTATGCTCATCTCTAGGGATGCCTGAAGCCATGATGTTTATCATTGGCCAAATTAAGGACAAAATGCAGCACTAGTGACTTATAATTGTTCGTTTAAAAGTCTGAAAGTCTCCTGGAGGCATCTGGTACTTGCCTGTTTACATCCTTTCTTGAAAATTTACTAAATGACAAATTATACCTGGTTTAACTCATTACACAGACCCCTGAGTTAACTTATATGTTGGTTTTCCTGAAACAGAGTAACTTGCATGTATCTTCGTAGTCCATAATCCAAAAGGAAGTGCATCCTGTGCAAAGGACTCAGGCAGCTGTTTTTGACCAGAAAGTTTTTGACCTTTCTATGTTTGCCTTTACTTTCTTTCTCATCTGTATCATATCCTTTACCATTATTGAAGTTTATGTGAGTATACCTTGTGGATTCTCAGTAATTAATCATCTGACCCTGTACAATTTCTGTGCATTGTAAATTAACAACCATATTATAATGCTCTGTCCACAAAAAAGTAGAATGTATGGTCTGAGATCCAAGAGGTAGAACTGAGTAGTCAGCTTACTTATAATGAGGCTTCAATAAGTAGAAATTATTTCATTATTAATTCAACAAATACTTATCAAGGGCATATTAATAATAGGTAATGTCATACAATGTCATGCAATGAGAATAATATGGTGAATTGTTAATCTTTTATAGGCCACATGCATGAATGTACATGACATGTATTCATATTATTTAATATATTCTATTCGGAAGTTTGAAATTCCCAATATTTAGGCTTCAAAATTATTTCTGTAAATGATTAACAGCTTTACAGAATGCTTTTGAGGAGGTCATATCATAATAAAAATCTACACTGACTTTTGAAGCTACTGGTCTTCTCAAAGCCATCTTCAGATAAAGAAAACACCGTAAGTGATGATAGAAAAGTGTGAATTTAATCAAGAAAAAAATCTATATTTAAGTAAGGCATTGTATATGCTCAAACAAGCATTCTGAGCATGCTTTAATCTTTCCTCTAAAGGAAGTTTATGACTGTAATACAAATCAATTTTATTTTTATATGAGCAATTTAAAAAGAGAATGAAGGAGATTATACTGACCTTTAGAACAATATGGTCTCTATTCTTTACTTAGGCTTCTTTGGTTTTATTTCTTGCTAAGTGACCTGGTGATACAAAGACAACAGAGCCATTTATTATTTTCATTATACAACAGCTCATATCACATAGAGATATTGTCATTGAAAAAACTGGCCGGTGCCTCCAGATGCAATAACAAAATGACAGGTTTTATGGCTAATTTCTTATTCACGAAGCTCCTGTATCTGTTCTTCTAGTCCTTGGGTTACTGGAAACTGAAAACTATACAATTATATTCATTAGCAATAGTTCTTCTTTCTTAGATATTTCTGTTTCTGGCTTTATTTTAATCTGCTTGTCAGTCATAGTTGGCAACAATTTATTGAGACAAATGATAGCTTGTCACATTATTTTGAACCATATAATAAAATAGCTTTAGCATTAGTTCAAAGGGCCCAATCTCAAGTGGCTCAATTGTATGACTCTAAATTACAGTGGAAATCCAAATTGTTTGTGGATGCTTCAAGTTTCTCTCTTTTAACATTTAAGTTGCCATTTGCGTTATTTTAACTTAAAAATACAAGCTGGTCCCATGACATGACATTTGCTGGAATTGTGTATAAAGCAATTTAGAAATTATGTGATAGGTTCAAGTAAGTTTAAAATAAAATCCCTAGCTTAAATAAAACATAATGAATCTACCCCCTCATTACCACATTTTAGACATGGACATGTTGTTTTATGACAGAACTGTAAAAGTAAAGGGAATGCAATATGTTTTAAAAGTGCAACAATTGAAAGAGTAATTAGGAAACTTACCAGGGACTTAAAATGTAACTATTTTAATGACCTTCAGCCATCCCCAAAGTAATTAATGACAGAGAAAAAAAATCTTTGAAGTTGACTTACTGTCAATAAGTATGCAGTCCCTGATTTAAAAGATTACAGATATTTCCATGATCTGACAATGCAAAATTGTCTCAAAAAATAAATTATCTCATGAAGCTGCTTAAACATTATAGACTTCTATGAGGCTGCCCCAGTGTTTACCTAATTGTAGTTATTCAAATACTTAACAGCTATTTTTTTAAATGGTATTTGATTGAATTCCAATACCACTTGCATAGTTTGCTCAATTACTTCTAAATAATTTATATATTTTCATTTATTTTAATAGGTTTGTCTCCTCCTTGTTTCCTTTTCTAAAGTTCAGTGATTATTATTGACTGAAAAATATATGCCAAACTGTTTATTGTTACCTACCACTTCAAGAGAAATTGTGTTTCTCTAAAGGAAATA
The DNA here is from genome assembly GCF_016509475.1 of Prionailurus bengalensis. Lineage (NCBI taxonomy): Eukaryota > Metazoa > Chordata > Mammalia > Carnivora > Felidae > Prionailurus > Prionailurus bengalensis. The sequence continues at coordinate 108,600,750 of NC_057349.1, forward strand.
ATTCTCTAAAATATACAATGTTTAAATATTACCATTTTCTCACTAAAGGTGAAGTTATGACTATTTGGACTAGGAAGTTTAAACAGAACTGCATGTGAAGACATTTAAGCATTCTAAGGCTTTATGATGAATATATTTTTGAGAAACAAAAGGGAAACATTTCTTAATTGGGGTGGTTCATGAGATTGGGAAGGGGAAATTTACCAAAATTTCTGGAATTAGGTTAGTTTAAACTAGTCAATATGGAAAAATTAAAAGTGTGTTCTGCTAAATCCAGACCCACACAAATCCCTTTAGAAAATCAAATGCACCATTAAACTGATATTTTGTTTATTTATTTTTAAATATCTATTTATTTTGAGAGACAGATCACACGTGTGTGAGTTGGGGAGGGGCAGAGAAAGAAAGGAAGAGAGAAAATCCCAAGCAGGCTCCATGCTGTCAATGCAGGGTCCAACCTGGGGCTTGATCTCATGAACTGTGAGATCCTGACCTGAGCAGAAATCAAGAGTCAGATGCTTAAATGACTGAGCCTCCCAGGCTCTCCTAAAGTTAATTTATACTGAATTTTATGTTATGTATATCTGTTGATTTTGGTGCTTTTAAACTAATAAGATATATGGGGATTTAATTTTATTCTTAATTTTGTTTAAAACTTTAACTTTACATATTTTTGATGCTCAATATTCCTCACCTATGATTTTCATTCTGAATAAAATTTGTATCTACATTTAACATTATTATAATAATGCTTTTTCATAAAAAGCAGAATTTGATAGATTTTTACTTGTAATTGTCTGAAGGGTTTATAATGTACCCAATATAATGTTATGCTTAATAATTGAAAATTCTGTATATTAAAATGTTTTTTATTCCACACAGCAAATGTATACTGTCTTTTCTCAAGTTTTTATGGTTTTCTCCACTGATATAAGGTGAAAGTATGTAATTCTTAACTATCTTGCCTAGTCTTTGGCATATTTGGGCCACATGACTTATTTACTATTTAAATATTTTAAATTGCTAGAAAGAATTACTAAACATTAAAATTGCACCATTTAAATTCATATCGATGAGATGAATTTTACTTGATTAAGTACTGAAAAGAACATATATAAAAATTTCTCCCTATCATATCCTAAATTACTTTGCATATTCTTAAAATTGATCCCTTCCAGGAACTCCCTATTGTCTTAATGTTAATGCTTTGCTAAGCTTGACAATAGGTAGACTCCCATAATCTGTGAGTCGTTAGCATATGGAAATCCCTTGAAGAAACTTCCTCTTGACTTTACCTCCCCCAAACTCCATAGTACATAGTCACTCTTCACAACCTCAGTGCAGCTCTTTCTGTCCATGGATCCTGTCCCCATGCTTTAATAATATCACCATTTTGCATCAATCAGTCAATCAATCAATCAATAATTCTGGTATCCTTGACCTTTTTGAAGAAGTAGAAATCATGGCATGAGTACATTTGGAGTTCCAAACTATTATTTGTTTAGAGTACATACACTCTGATTTTTTTTTCAGTAACTTTTTTTTCTAATTATATTCACAAAAATAACCAGGTTAGTAATTGATTCAACTGCTGCTTGTTTGGCAATTTTCCCACAAAGCCTGGAATTTGATGGCTCTCAAAAATAAAAGTTTTAGTAACTACTCCCAACTAGAAAAACAATAATAATATCTAAAATATAATTCAAGAAGCATATGGCACGCTCTCATATGTAGACATAAATTACCTCATATTTCAAAACTATGCATTCTTCATTAAATAATATAGATGGGGAAAAATTTGGGGAAGAAAAGGACATGAATGCTAAATAATATCAACATTTATCTGAGTCAGAACTCCTCGAAGATTTCTGATTTTGTTTGGAAACTGCAAATTTTAGAACTAATATTTAAAAATTCCACTATAAGTATAAAAAATATCATCTCTGTTATTTTATCTCTGCTCTTCTCCCTGGTCAAAAGAGTAAAATGTAAATGTGGTAAATTAAAATAGTAACATTTAACATACTTGAAGTCAAAATTTTATCAAGTAATAAAATTACCTTAAAGTAGAAACACATTAATACAAACATGCCCTTATGGATAAAATTCACTAATTAAATTATTGGGCTTTTTCAAGTTCTTTGGCTTGAGTTATGTGCAGAAAAGAGTTAATAGCAGTCCTAAGATTATTATCCTTAGAAAGGCTGTTTATAAGATTTGCCCTTGGCTGGCATTTGGGAACTTGGATTTCAGGAGGCAATGATGGGATCAAATGAGCAGGCACTTAGGCCAATGGTTCTCAAACATTAATGTACAGAAGAATCAACTGAGATTCTATTAAAATGTAGATTCTGATTCAGTAAGTCTAAGGTCAGGCCTGATATTCTGCATTTCTAATAAATGCCAGGTGATGTTGACATCATTTATTCAAAAACCACCCTTTGAATAAAAAGAACCTAAGAAAACCAACACCACTTTTGGAAGAGCAGGAGAGGCCAATGTTAGAGGGAGGCTAGAAATGAATTAAAAATTTTTTTAACTTACAACCTATTCTCCTAACACACTGCCAACTTATTCTAACAAAACTGTATTTCCAGTAAAAATAAAGACAATAATACAGTAAATCATGTCAGAGGAATATTAAATAAGTTGACTTAGTTCTTTTTAGCAGTACTTTCTGCTAAAAGAATGATGTCAGGAAAATGTGACCTAAGAAGTTTTTACTTCAAATACTATGAGAAGAGAGTGTCACTTTCAATGATTTTATAAGTTAAGAGAGCACCAATAATTTCTTTAAAAAATAATTTTATAAAACTACTGAATCAAAAGAGGGGCATAAAAATTAATATATAGTTAAGGAAACACTATTATATAAAGACATTCAATGAGAAAGAAAATCATGAATATAGAACTTAGACCAAACAGCTGTGGAAATTAAGTTAAAAAAATACATAGAATGTTATAAGTAATAGCTATGTAGTATTGATATAACTAGTAATAATTTAGAAATAAAAAATTTAACTCTGCTAAATTTATAATTTTTATAGCAAGAGCCAATAGATATTTTTGAATATTAAAATGACACTGTTTTAAATAGTCAATGTATTTAATATTTTTATTAACTTTAGAGAGGTTTGGGGAAACGTAACTTATTAAGAAATATTTATGTAAGTATCAGCAGTTGCCTCAGGTTCAACTCAGATATATGGAATACAATAATGTAAATTATATATCACTTCTCTTTTTGATAACAGCCATTCTAACAGGTATAACCTGATATCTCATTGTGGTTTTGATTCACATTTCCCTGATGATTAGCGATGTTGAGCACTTTTTCATTATCTGTTGGCCAATTATATTCTTTCTTTAGAAAATGTCTATTTGGGTCCTTTGCTCATTTTTTAATTGTGTTGTTTGGGGTTTTTGATATTAAGTTCTATGTGTCCCTTTTATATGTTGCATATTAACTCCATATTAACATTTGCAAATATTTTCCACCATTCCATATGTAGATTATCTTTTCATTTTGTTGAAATGAACAAAATTTCATTTTGTTGATTGTTCCCTTTGTTAAACAGAAGCTTTTTAGTTCAGTGTGGTCCCACTTGTTTATTTTATCTTTTGTTACCTTTGCTTTTGCTGTCAAATCCAAAAAATCATTGCCATGACCAATATCAAAGAGGTTACGCCCTATGTTTTCTTCTAGGACTTTTACTGTTTCAGGTTTTTAAAAAGACAAGGGATAACAAATGCTGGAGTAAAAGGATCTTGTACACTGTTGGTGGGAATTTAAACTGCACAACTACTGGGGAGAACAGTATGGAGGCTCCTCAAGAAATTAACAATATAATTACCATATGATCTAGTAATCCTAATTCTGGGTATATGTTCAAAGGAAACAAAACAATTGTCTTGAAGAGATATTTGTATTCCCATGTTGACTTTATTCACAGCTATGTAGTAGTGATATAACTACACTTTATTCACAATACCGCGTGATATAAACACAGCTTTATTCACAATAATCAAGGTATGAAAACCACCTAAGTGTTCTTCAAGAGATGAATGGTTCAAGAAAATGTGATATATATACATAGTTGACCTTTGAACAAAATGGGTTTGAACTGTGTGGATCTACTTCTATGCAGAATTTTTCTCAAACAGGACAGTACTATAAAGGTATTTTCTCTTCTTACAATTATCTTAATAACATTTTCCGTTCTCTAGCTTACTTTATTGTAAGAATACAGTGTATAATACATAAAATGTATAAAATACAAGTAATCTGACTGTTTATGTTATCAGTAAGGCTTCTTGTCAATAAGAGGCTATTAATTAAATTTAGGAGGAGTCAAAAGTTATACATAGATTTTTGGCTGCGTAGGAGGTCAGCATTCCTAATCCCCATATTGTTCAAGGGTCAATGTGAACATACATATGCACAATGTATATACAATAATATAATAATATATAATGGAATATAATTCAGCCTTAACAAAGAAGGAAATCCTTTCATTTGAATAACATGGATGAAACTGGGGGCATTATGCTAACTGAAATATGCCAGACAGAGAAAGACACATACTTCATGGTATCACTTATATATGTAATCAAAAAAAGATTAGAACTCATAGAAACAAGTAGAAAAGTGGCTGCCCAGAGCTGGGAGCTGGGGGAAATAGGAAGAGGTTGTTAAAAGGCTACAAACTTTCAGTTGTAAGATGAATTAGATCTGAAAATCTAATGTATAACATGGTGATTATAGTTGATAACACTCTATTGTGTAATTGGAATTTGGTAAGAGAGAACTTAAATGTTCTTGCCACAGAAAAGAGGGGATGGATTTGTTAATTAACTCAAAGGGGGAGATTCTTTCATAATATCTATGTATATTGAACCATCACACTGTACACTTAGAATATGTTAAAATTTTACTTATCAACTATATCTCAATAAAGCTGAAAAATTTATACATTTATACAAAACATGTATAAATCATACTTATATAAAATATAATTTCCATAATATGTTCCATAAATATGAAATATATGTAAATATAACACACATAAATACATGTAAATTAGATTTTACATTAAAAATTCTAGATTTTGCAGCCCAACTCTAGATATTCTAATTCAGTAGGTTAGAGTTGAGGTCCAATAATTGGTTTAAAATAAATCCCCAGTAAAACTGATGCTGTTGGCTCAGGTACCATAGTTTTCAAACTGGTATTATTACAGTATTATAAAGCGTTTAATAGTAAGAATAGTGGAGTATCTTTGGCATAGACTAACATCTATCACTTATAAATGATAGTCTTTGGCAAATTAATTAACCTATCTTTGCTCCAGTATCCTTATTAATACATGGCTAGTGCATCATATTATTACCCTCTATATGTAGGATTTGTGAGGGTAGAAAAGATAGTAGGTATTAAGCAAGTACATCAGAATCATGCTCATAATACCTGCCCAAACAATGCAATCTTTAAATTTGTATTTATTTAAAATAATATGCATTGAAAGGTGCCTGTGTGGCTCAGTCGGTTGAGCGTCTGACTTCAGCTCAAGTCATGATCTCACAGCTCATGAGTTTGAGCCCTGTGTTGGACTCTGTGCTGACAGCTCAGAGCCTGGAGCCTGCTTTGGATTCTGTGTCTCCCTCTCTCTCTTTGCCCCTCCCCCATTCACACTCTGTCTCTCCATCTCAAAATAAATAAACATTAAAAAATTTTAAAATAATATGCATTGAGAGCTGCCTGGAATGATGTTTCCAAATGTTGTTGAAGGTTATTGATGGGTGGTAACATTTAATGATTTTGTCATGGTTTTTAAACTTTTTTTCTCTTTAGTTTGATTTTTTTACAGCTTTATATACAATCGATATACAGTAAACTGGACTAAAAATATAAACTGTATATCTTGATATATTTTAACATATATGTACATTGCTGAAATCAATACAATATCATCCCTCCGAAGTTCCTTTTACCATTTTATAATAGGTCCTTACTTCACTCTAGCTTTACATCCCTTATCCACACTGATTTGCATTTTATCAAACTGTGTAGACACTGAATTATGCATTTATACTTTTTGTCATGTGTACTATTTTTTTATCTGCTTTTTGTCCAGTATAATTACTTTGAGGTTCACTCATGTTGTTGCATGTGTCGACAGTTTATTCCTTTTTACTACTGAGCAGTATTCCTTCTGTGGGGATATACCCCAGTTTGTGTATCAATTCTCTGGTTGATGAACATTGGTGGTTTTTTTTCCAGGTTTTCACTACTACAAATAAATCTGTGTGCATTCATATTTAAGTCTTTGTGAAGACATATCCTTTTTATTTCTCTTGAGTAAATAGTAAAAAGAGGAATGGCTGGATTATATGCTAGGCATATGTTTGATATTTTAAGCAATTTCCAAGCTGTATACCAAAGTGGTTGTAGTATTTAATAATCCCAGCAGTGGTACATGAGAGTTCTAGTTATTCCACAATCTTTTCTAACTTGATGTGGTCAATATTTTAATTTTAGCTATTTTTGTGTTATGTGCGGATATCTCTCCTAGTTCTAATTTTCATTTCCCTAATGACAAATAATTTTAAGCATGTCTTGATGTGCTTATTTTCCATCTGTCTTATCCTGCTTGGCCTGCCATAACAATACATCTTAGATTGGGTGGCTTAAACAATAGATACTTGTTTCTCACTGGGTACTGGGGAGTCCAAGTTCAAGGCTCTAGCTGATTGGTTTCCAGTGAGAACTCTCTTCTTGGCTGCAGATAATTGTTTTCTTGGTGTGTCCTCACTTAGCTGTTTTATTTTTTTTTTTCTAATATTTATTTGAGAGAGAGAGAACATGAGTGAGGGGAGTGGCAGAGAGAGAGGGAGACACAGAATCTGAAGCAGGCCAGCACAGAGACTGTTGCCAGGCTCCCAAAGTCACAGACTGCGAGATCATGACCTGAGCCAAAGTCAGATGCTCAACCAACTGAGCCATCCAGGCACAGCCTCCTGTAAGCTGTTTTAATGTCCTTCTCTGACAGGGGTAAAGAGTGAGCTCTCTGATATCCCTGCTTTTTCTCCTTCTCTGCTATTATCTCTGTTCTGGATGAGTTTTGATTGATTTCTCTTCCCCTTTTTGGTCACATTTCCCTGATCCTTTATAGTTTGGTAAATTTAATTTGTGTAGTAGACAGATCTTAAGATGGACCACAGAGATGTCTGCCTTGATTATTTACATCCTTGTATAATTCTCTCCCCCTGAGTGTACTGGTTTAATGACTTGGTTCTAATAATCAGAATAAGACAAAAGTGATAGAATGTCACTTCTTTCATTAGATTACAAGAGACTGTAACATCTATCTTGTTGGCTTACTCTCTCTACTGCCTTCTTAGCTTGCATGCTTTGAAAAAACAAGCTACAATATTGTACAAGCCCACGTGGTAAGAAACTGATGGCAGGTTACAGCCAAGATAGTGAGAATCTGAGGCCACCAGTGAGAAGCTGAGGCTACCAGTTGAACAGTTTCCTACAAGGTATTGTACTGAATACTACCAATAATCACGTGAGCTTGGAAATGAATTTTTCCCTAGTTGAGCTTTAAGATAACTGGAGCCTAGCAGGCACCTTCTGAACTTTTAAGAGAACCAGAAGTAGAGTCTCTAACTAACCCGTGTCCAGATTACTGATGCACAGAAACTGTTTTTAGCACTGAATTTGTCATGCAGCTTTTTAATGTGGTAATAGATAACTAATAGTTTTCATGGTGGACATTGTGAATATGTAAACACGAACTAACAGTTTTCATGGTGTACATGAAAGGTGGGACCAGGACAGTCCTGTCTCACACTATTTGATCTTGCCTCTTCATATTGAAAGCTCACATTCCTTGAACATTTATAGGATAAAAAAAATCCTTGAGACTGGTTTTAAAGTATTTGCTTCTGCTGAGTGACTAGAGTACCACCGACCTGAAACCACATTCAACAGTATACTTAGCTTGGAGATTTAGGGATTACATTGGTAGTATGATCATAGTCCCAAAACTACATGAGAGGAAGTCTAAGGTTATGAATTCCTCTTGCTACATATATCAAGAAAAACTAAGGCAGGAAAGTTCCCTTAGAGTCTTCTTTTTTGGTGCCTATTTTGTTTTGATTCATCTTTTCACTGACCAAATGGTCCTTCATGGTTCTGGATTTTTACAGGATTTATAAAACTCCCATATCTGGGCCTCCTGACTTTCATGATCAATTAAAATTAAATATCTGGATTATTGGTAATCAAGTTTTACTATTATTTGCATATCCCCTAAAAGAATTTTGATAAGTTATAAATGTATGATACCTAAAATGTTTCAATTTAAATTTTGAATGGTCAAAAAATACATAATCTGTTGTGTTTTAATATTGAACTTTCAAAATAAAACTGTACTTCACCCTTCTAAATGTGTTTAGTAGAATATAAGTGAATCAATACCCACAATTATTCATATAAAAGTATATTATAATGTTATATTTTAGCATTCATATATTTTCCATTATTTACTATGCTAAGATGATCCCATGTGTATTTTCACCTGTTGTGTGAAGATTCGATAATCTATGCTGTGGATTAACAATAAATTTTATCTGGAGTAAGCTACCATAGCCAGCGTCAGTAGCAGAGAAGACCTGAGCTCTTATTTTCCCACTGTCCCATTGAGAAGATAGGGTGCTGTGCTGGACACACAATATGGATTGTATTCTAGTTGATAGACATTCTTTCCCATTTCTCTCCTTCAGGGAAAATGCAACATTATGAGTGAAGAGTCACATGAATAACGTGCATACCAGCAAGTCTATATAAGAATGACAGCATTTTACAAAAAAATATCTGGAATACCAGCTGCTCGTATCCTAGAAGAATTGTAGAGCCTTCTAAGGAGTGGAAAAGCCACTGATCCCATTGGAAACTCATTTCTGATATAGCCTTTGCTTCTGAGGAAAAGAAAAAAAAAAGGAACAATCCTACTTATCTCATGATCCAAACAATCTGGTGAGAGTACCTTGGATCATTTTCAGTCAACCTGTGCCTTCCTTTACCAGCTCATATTTGCATGGCAACTCCTACATAGGAATTTATCTTATGTTATATTTTATGCACAAGTTTGTGGAGCCTAAATGGGGGGTCCCTCGATTGAATGGAGGCCACCAAATGTGAGGCAACAATAGGATGGAAGCCAATGGCACAGGGGGTGAAATCATTCATTCACCTGAGGCAGAACAAAGGAGATAGCTTATTGAATACACTTCACGGGAGCAGCAGGCAGGACAGTAGAGACAGGCTGTCTGCAAAGAGGTAGGGGGTTAAGGCTGTTTTTAAAGGGGGACGATCAGGAGGTATGGTGATGTTTGGAATTCTCCTTTATTGGTAACAGTGCCTAGTTGTAAGCCCATTGATCAGTTAGGGGCTATGGATATTTTGAGGTGGGTCACCTGATGGGTCTTTCTGACATTCCATTGCTCAAGCATGTTTGCCTGAAAGCAGCCTCTACCAAACTTTTTTGTGGCCTACCATATTCTCTTCGACTAAATTATGTTTATAAATTGAAATTGATTTTTCACTTCCTCTAAAGCTCTAAATGTTAACCAAGTTCCTTTGTATTAAATCACTACCCAATTATTAATAGTACACAATTGATTAAAACATGAAAAATAAAATTTTACTGGAAATGTATTACTTAATGAGATGGATAGGTCTCTTAAAATTAATTCATGTACTCATAGATGAGTATGACTTATTGGTAGAATAAAGTAAGTGTCAATGGAAATTAACAGGAAATGGCAAGAGACTATGTGGGCCACTAATAAATTCAGGGCTTGCAAACCATGAATTAATGATTGTCATTAAGTACATTATTTATAGTAGAATCCTCAGCATATTCCAACTAGATTAATACAAAACAAGCAAGTACATAATGCACAAATAAGCAAGCAGTCAGCTGACCGGTGATAGTGAGCCAACTTGCACCCAAGTTAAAAAAAATGCATGAGAATTTTTCAGTGCCAAAATTTAGTGAAAATTACTTTCATAAATCTCAATAAACGTCTAAACTAACTTATCTCTGATATGTGTTTTTGAATCAAAGATCACTTTGCTATGTCAGAAATAAAATGGAAGTTTTTTACCTTCTATTTGAAATCATGCAAAAGAAGAAGCTGATTTGATTACAGGAACTGTGTGTGGTCAAGATTATTTTGGACTGTCCTTTTTAAATATTTGCTTTGTTTCAGATCTTTTCTCTTTTCTTTCACTTTTCTCTCCCCTTCCTCCTGTTCATAAACACTTCGAAAGTTTTGTTTTTATATTTGGAAAATGGAATGCAATCAAATTCAGTTATGTTAAAGTTTTGACTTTTTTAAAAAAGTGTTTTTTTTTAAACTGGGAGAATTATAACAAGAAAGGGCAAGAGAAAAACTAGAAATGATAATGCTGCTGGGAATTTGACTACAAGCAAGGTTTCAGGCAGATGATTTTTTTTAAGTTTAATTATTTTGGGAGAGAGAGGCAGAGAGAGGGAGAGAGAGAGACTCCCAAGCAGGTTCCACGGTTCCACACTGTCAGCAAAGAGCCCACCATGGGGCTCCATCTCAGGAACCACGGGAGCATGACCTCAGCCACTTAACCAACTGAGCCACCCAGGTGCCCAGGCAGATGAATTTAAAAAAAAATTGATATAAGTTAATGTGGAAACTGATTTTCTTAAAGCTGTGGTCTGTATCCACATCCACTAGAAAGTTTTAGAGTAATCTGGAAACATTATATAGTTTGAAGACCTCTGCTCTCAGCCTTGAGGATCAGATGAACAAAGGCTACAGTGCATTTCAAATTTCAGTTAGTAGTTTGCATTTGTACTTTCTTGTCATCTTTTGGTCTCTAAGGATTTTCCTTACTTTCCTGCCATGCAGCATATTACCTTTAGTTAAGGAAGTTAAGAAAAGATGTGAATATATAATCTTTTTATTTGGATGTTTTTCAAAGTGGAAGATTTTGTTTGTTTGTTGTTGTTTTGTTGTTTAAGAAGGAAGAGAAGATAGTTAATATACCAATATACCTAAAGCAAATGTACTTCCATGTTATTTTAAAAATAAATATATAAATTTTTATTTATGTAAGTAAAATATATAATTTTGCTTGTTTTTTAAAAAATACTATTTATTTAGGTTTTGTCAAAATCTTAGATCATTTGCCCGTTTTAATATATTTGAAATTCGGGGCGCCTGGTGGCTTAGTTGGTTGAGCGCAGACTTTGGCTCAGGTCGTAATCTCACGGTTTGTGGGTTTGAGCCCTGCGTTGGGCTCTGTGCTGACAGCTCAGAGCCTGGGGTCTGTTTCAGATTCTTTGTCTCCCCTTCTCTCTCTGCTCCTCCCCCACTTGTGCTCAGTCTCTCTTCCTCTCTCTCTGTCTCAAAAATAAACATTAACAAAATTGAAAAAAATAGTAATATATTTGCAATTCATAAGAAAAAGAATGTGGTTAGCCAATCAGTTATTAAGTAGGTTATTGCTATATGTACAGCACTTGTTTAATTGATAAAATTGAATTTCTATTTTTTAATTAAAAAATATTTTTTAAAATTTATTTATTTTGAGAGAGAGAGATAGAAAAAGAGCATAGGCGGCAGGGCATGTGGGGCAGAGAGAGAGGCAGAGAGAGAGAATATCAAGCAGGCTTCTCACTGCCAGCGCAGAGCCCAACATGGGGCTCATGGTCACAAACCATGAGATCATGATCTGAGCTGCAATCAAGAGTCAAATGCTTAACTGACTGAGCCACCCAGGTGCCCCTATAAAGTTGAGGTTTTGAATGGGAGATAGAATAGTGTCAAATTTGTGGATAATAAGGATTTGCATATAACATAATAAGAATCTTCAGGCAAAGTGAATTAATTATGATAACAAAATGTATTTTTTTAATGTTTATTTATTTATTTGGGGGCATGGGGCAGTGATGGAGGGAGAGAATCTGAAGCAGGCTCCGTGCTGTCAACACAGTCTGACGTGTGGCTGGATCTCGCAAAGTATGAGATCACGACCCGAGCAGAAATCAAGAGTTGCATACTTAACAACTGAGCCAGCCAGACACCCCAGAAAATGTATTTTTGAAGGACACCTGGGCATTATATCTTCTGTGTTTGCTTCCTGGTGATAATATAAATATAATGTTTGTGTACATTTCTTCAAAAAGAAGGTAGTTATTATAAGATATTTTCAGGACCACTGATACAACATATGAGTATATAAGAGCAGTGACATACAAGAATTAGCTTTCATCTGTGTGGTCTTGTCAGAGATTCTAGATACCAAGAAAGCTATTTGAAGATACTATGTATATGTTCTTGTCTCATGTGGGTACCACACTTCTGATAAGATTTTGTCTCAGGCTAATCAGATGAAGCACCTAAAATTGAGGGATGTTGAGTGAGTACTGCCTCTACTTATTAATCCATAACTACCTGACATTCTTTGGGTTATATCAGGAATAGGTTTTGCATGACAACCATGGCTCCTATAGTTAGTTTTTAAGGGACTCAGAAAGTTATAGGAGAGAATGATGAGGTAAGAGTATCTCTTAGAGTCCAGCTGACAGAGCCTTTGAAGACACTGAGTTTTTGAGGAAGGTTTTGTGGGGAAATTGTATTTAGTGGAATTTGGCACCATTCACCTTCTTCTGACTGATAGGGCTAGTAGATAATAAACCCAATTGTTTGGTTCTCTTTAAGCAGTAAAGGCTTTCTTGAAAATCCAAAGGGATGGGTAGTCTTTCACATAGAAGGCAGAAATTGGATGAATCTAGAGGGTTTAAATATGAGAGGGGATTATTAGAGCTGAGAAAACTCTGCCCCTCTAATTGAGTCTATTGTCCTGTGTGATTCTGCCTGAAGGAAGAGGCTGGTTCCAATGTAAAGTGCGTTTTTGTTGTTAATTTGTGTTATCTTAAAATAACACTGTTTTTAAAATATGTGTGTTAAGTTTTCCCCTCACACAAGGTCTATTTGATAATGTACAGTATGGAGAGGTTGGGTTAAAATTTGTGTTCAGTAGGAGCAGAGTTTAATTATATAGGACTTGTGAGATAATATAAAATATATATAAAAATATATATAATATATATTATATTATATTTATATTTATATATAATATATACAATACAATATATAATATATACAATATAGTATAATATATGTATAATATATATTATATTATATTGTATATATTATATTATATTATATTATATATATACAAAACATATAAATATATATATTATATGTATATATATATATACACACACACAATATATATATTTCTCTGTCCCTGGCACAGAGCTCCTAAAACCCTTATAATTTCCTAAGTGAAAGTAGCACTAAGAGCATCTCTTTTTCTTTTCTTTTGTTTTAATACAATTTATTGTCAAGTTAGCTAATGTACAGTGTATACAGTGTTTTGGGTGTAGATTCCCATGATTTATTTCTTTTTATAATATTTGTCTTTGACCTGTCCCTGACAGAGGGCTCCTAAAAGCCTTATAATTCCTAAGTGATAAGAGCATTGGAAATATATTTTGTTCTATTTGAGACAACTCTGAATGGGTTCCTGGATGGCACCTGGGTGAGGGCTGGTCACTAAAAGGCCAAGCTATGATTGGAATCTTGGAATATGCATCCTCAGCCTCCACCTTCCAGAGTGACAAACACATTGACATCAGGAAGGTGATGTGCCCCAACTCCCCTGGGACAGAAGCTCCTGTGCTCAGTATCCTCCCAGACCTTGTCCTATTTACCTCTTCCTCTGGCTGTTCATCTGTATCCTTCTTCAGGTCCTTTAATAAAATGGTAAATGTAAGAAAGTGTTTTCCTGAGTTCTGCAAGCTTCTCTAGCAAGTTAAATGAACCTAAGGAACAGGTTGTTAGAACCTCCAATCTATAGTCCATCGGTCGTAACACTGGTGATAGCCTGGGGTTATGACTGGCATCTGAAATTGGTGAGGAGGAGAAAACAGTCTTGTGGGACTGAGCCCTGAACCTCTCGGATGTGATACAGAGTGCCAGAATTTAGTTAAATTTAAGGACAACCAGCTGGTGTTGCACAGAATTGGTTGGTGTGGGAAAAGCATCACACACTTGGTGATCAGAAATGTCAGAAGTGAAGTGTTCTTTGTGAGTAGTAAAGGAGACACACAAGAGAGAAACAGTCAGGAAGAACTGGATTTCCCTTGCCCAGGTGGAATAATGAATTTTTCTATATTACAGGACCGTAATGCAGTAAAAAAAGAAAGTAATTTCTTTTTCAAACTCTAGTTGCTGCCTGCCAGACAAAGACCATCAAAACCATACCTGTGGTCAAACAAGGTTAGGTTTATGAGTTCTTGTAATGAAGTTTACTGTGTGCAATATGGAACCTAGGGCATGTAAACAAGAGGAGTTTTTTTGTTCTTTAGAAGGGACTTGTTACAGAGTTTAGGTTTGTGTTGGTGTTTTGGGAGAGAGACCAGTGAAATGTGATTTTCCTGTGATTTGGGTAGTGTTAGAAAGAGAGAGAAAATCTATGGGTGTGTGTGTGTTTGTGTGTGTGTATATACAAATGTATTCTTTTTTCAATCTCAGAAATGGAAGAAATACAGTGAATCTAAAAAAAAATTCACCTCATGAGAGAAGTCTCTCATATGAGCCAGGAGAAGAACATGACTGGTTATTTTTGTGGTTTGAAACATCTTGTTTTTGTCTGTGTGAAAGATGTTTATGGAATGGTTTTATTTTTAATTGTTCCATCACGGTCAGAAAGTGACCTTTGATGATGGTACCCTCTGAAACTGTTTAATAGGAAAACAATCATACGGTGATGGAAAGGGATACATAATACAAAAGGTGTTAGAGAAGTTATTACTACTGATCTCAATGAATAAATATCAGTTAAAAAGAATACAACTGTATTATAATATGGATGCCATTATCATCCTCATTTTATAGTTAGAGAAACTGAAATTGAGAATGGTGAGGTATGCCTGAAGTCACCGAGCTATTAAGTAGTAACCAGCCTCACTTGAGAGTCTGGATACTTAACTAACGGGCCATGCTGCCTTATTTCCCCCAGGATCTATGATACCTAAATATATGACCCACCAAATTTCAAGGAAATAGACGGGGACATGGATTTATTGGGATAAAACTCAGTATAAAAACCATTATGATTCAAGGGTATTATATCAGAATTGAGGACAGAACTGCAGGAAAATGTAATTTCCACAAAGCAGAAAAGCTGAAGGCAGATATATTATTTAGTAAATCTGGGAGAATCCTATGTATTTGACCTTGTCAGCACTTAACTTTAATTCAAGAACTAAAAGAGTCTTTAAATGATGTAAGCTTCATGTAGTTGCAGAATAATTGAAATTTTCAGTTCTGATAAGAAGTTACATTGGGTGAATAATGTCACCAGAAGCTGTATATATTTCTGTTTGAGTCTTGAGGTTGCAGAACCATGGAATATCTTTACCCTGAATCCACCCATGGCTAGTGGTACCTCTCATTCTGATAAATTGATATATCCTTATGTTGATAAATCAAGAAAGTAAACTAATGTGTTAAAGATTGTGCACTGGCAGGTGATAGAGCATGGCATGTTCTCTTTCTGCACTTATAATCCATCTGATAAAAATAAGACGCCAATAGCCATTACTGAAAAAAATGGAGTGGATTGATTAAAATGGTACTCTAGAAATAGTGATACGCAAATAAATTGCAGGCTGCATTGAATAATCAAAGAAATTGATGTTATGTAAGAATAGAAATTAGAAATTTGCTATCATGGGGTAAGTATTTTGACTAAGATCAGGCAGTGGGAATGGAAAAGATACTTCAAATAAAATGCAGTAGAATTAATCATGAATTAACACTGAGACAATGGAAAATAAGAAAGAAAATCCTGAGTATCAAGTTCAAACAATTAAGTGTTCCACAGAAAAGATGCTGAAGAAGGAAAAGAAGGAACTAGAAAAAAAAATGAAAGAAATTACAATTCAACTACCACTGACTCTTGAATAGTTGAATAGTGTGGAGGGTAGGGGGGCTTGGGGGCACTGACTCCAGCAAGGTCAAAAACCCATATATAACTTTTGACTCTCCCAAAACTTAACTACTAATAGCCTACTGTTGGTCAGAAGACTTACTGATAACAACATCTAGTAACACACATTTTGTATATATATTATACACTGTATTCTTATAATACAGTATGCTAGAAAAAAGAAAATGTTATTAAGAAAATCATAAAGAAGAAAAAATACACTTACAGTACTGTATTTATTGATTTTAAAAATCCATGTATGAGTTCAAACACATGTTGTTTAAGAGCCAACTTTAATGATACACTTATTAATAAAGAAGTATTTAATGAGATCCTATTTCATACAAGGCACACCTCTAGGTGCTGAGGCTACAGCTGTGATTAAAAAATAAAAATACAAATTCTTTACCTTTACAGTGCTTTTATGATGGTTGAAGAAACAGATAATAGGCAGCTAATCATAAATAAATTAGATGGTGAAGAGTGCAATGAAGTTGGCAGGATTGTAATTAAAAAATGGCATAAAATATCAGAAACTAACAGAGTTTCTTAAATTCTCTAATTTATTTTAAAATTATTCGTTTAAATCTAAAAAAATGGAAATTGTTTTAAAATTAAGAAAGATCAAAGGCAATTAAAAGTTGTAATGTTTTAACGGATGAACAGGGAAAATTAGTTTCCTAACAATGGTATTACTTCAGGCTAGAGGCGCTCCCCTCCATTATATCTGATATTTTGGGCTACCAATCCCAATATTAGGTCTTGGAAATTTGTGTTTTCTCTCTGGCACGTTATATAGTGTCCTCAATAATTTTCTTTTAGCTTGGTTCCTCAAAGAGTTTTGATCTGCATTAAATACAGGTCTGTGATTCTGACAGTCTTGATTTCTTTTTTACATCTTAGCTACTGTGCAGTTGCCAAATCTGGGCAGAAGTCAGGAGATAGGACTCCTGTCCAACAAATACTACATATTTGTAACCTTGGACAAATCATGCAAATTCTGTGAATCTATTTCATCATCTATAAAATGGGGATGATAGTACCTAATACCAAGTATTGACAGAATCAAATGAAAAACTATGCAGGCAAGTATTTTATAAACTGCAAAATTCACTACAAACATAGTAGAGGATTATTTTTCACTACATTACCTTGTAGAGGCTCACCAGGGCTTCTTAAGACTCATTTTGCTTTTCTCCACTGTATCCCCAGACTCCTGCTTTCCTTTGAATTTCTGAGCATTGCATATTAAATGAGATACAGTGATATACATATAAAGTGTCATAACTTATATTAACACTTCCCTTTAATAACTTCTCTTGAGAAATTCTATAACTTGTAACAGAAATTTTGGAGTTCTTATCTGCTACTATCAAACTAGTTCTGCCTCATGGAAATCCGGACTCTATTTACAGCCATAGGCCATTGATTGCATATATGATTTTCTAGTGCTGCTCAACTGTAAGTGGCTGACTTTGCAGTCTTATTATTTGTGCCAGTTTTCAGTTTCTCTTCCACATTCTTTCCACCAACAGCATATGGCTTTGCATGGTCTATTCAGTAAATACTCATAATTATTCCACTGAGCTTTGGTGACGATGAATGTGTGTGTTATTGGAGATAAATTGTGCAATCTGCAAGAAAAACAAGGATGCGTTTTTGCTTGGATATTTTTACTCATTTTGCCGCGGAGGCAGATGCTCTACTCCATAGTGAGGCAGGGCTTTGCTTTGGGGACCGGGATGCAGAGTTCATCACGTGCTTTGTGCTTTCGTATTTATACTTTACGACTGATTAGCATGCCTTCTACAAACACTTCTGGTATACGGATGTAACTACCTTCCGTACAAGGTTATAAGAATAAGATAATGCATGCAAAGGAGTATCCTTTACCATAAACAAAAACTAAGCTAAGTCTGAATGTAAATATTGCATGATACAAAATCAAAATATTTAATATCTCTTGATTAAATATTAGAAGTTGCTTTCTTTCTTGTGTTCTGACAAAATGAACGCACAGACAAAAGCAGTAACTGAGGTTGTATCAGCAACCGATAAAGGGTTTTTTGTTTGCTTTTTACTTTTCCTCTGCTGACCATTACCCTCAAAACTAAAGAAAAAAAATGAAACCTCTCCTTTCTAGGTTTTACAGTGAAATGAAATAGTAACACATAATTTCAGGGAGCTAGAATTCCTACTGTCAAGGAAAAACACATGCCCAATTACCAGTATTTCATATTTTTGAACACAAGAAAACATGAAGTGTGATCCAAATTCATTTGTGCATCAAAGCTGGAAATACACTGGAATTTTCTTTTATTCTAGAAAATAATTCTTTATGAGAAAAATGATGAAACAGCTTTAATGTGGATTTACTACTCCCATTGCTGTCCTGGATAAATCTTCACATTTTACTTTTTAACCAAAATATAAACCATCAAGTCACAGAAGGAACGAGTGAGCCTTTTTATATAAGCTTGAGGTCTGATTCAGTAGAAATGTATCTACAAATTTTGTGAACAAGGACATGAAAGTCTGTGTATGCTGGATCTGGAGGTTCATAAGAAGCTAATAAAATGAAAGGGTGGGGGCGGGGGGAAGCATGCCTCCTCTTTTGAAAAAGATTCTTTGGATTCTAGCGAAGTCAGTACAAAATACCAAGAGTCCATTCAGGCACAGTGTGATAATGCTCAATCTTTACAACTTGTCTTGGTTTTTAAAAATTATCCATTTTTTTCCCTGACATTCTGGAAAGCAGTATAACTTCTACCTTATTTTAATACTAATTGGCTACCCAGCTGAATGATGTCAATTAATCCCAGTTATTACTTTTTTAAAATATTTATTTATTTGGAGGAGAGTGCAAGTGGGGGAGGGGCAGAGAAAGGGGGACAGAGGATCCAAAGCGGGTTCTGCACTGACAGGCTGACAGCAGCTAGCCCGATGTGGGCTTTGAACTCGGGGCTTGAACTCAGGAACCACAAGATCATGATCTGAGCTGAAGTCAGATGCTCAACTGACTGAGCCACCCAGGTGCTCCAATCCCACTTGTAATATATATACAAGGTATTAGTATCTTCAAGAAAGAAGGGAGAAAATCCTGAACTAAATAAATGATAGCTTTACATTAAAAGCCTTGTTTAATTATCTCTTTATAAAATTATCTAAATGCAAGCTCATTTATATAGCCCTTTATCTTCCTTTGTAATTTCTTTTGCTGGATCAAATGAAAGGAAATAAGGTATCTCTGGTAGTGTATGAAGGCAACACTGAAGGAAATGATAAGGAGGGGAAGGTGGTATCATTTACATTTACCAAGTTCTTGATCCTTGCTGGCCAGTAGCCTTTGCTCAAGATTCAGTTGGAGGTATCTGAGATGTTTCTAGGCATACTCAGCTGACTTTTAATGTACTGTTGAGGTCCTACTCAAATATACAAATGATAGTTGTAGGTCACAGGGATGGCATTGCCATTCATCCCCCCCCTTTGGTATTATGTCTTTTGCTTTTTTGCACTAGAGTTAATCCTCAGAGGGCTAATATCTGAACTGACAAATAAAGATTGGTGAACTCTGAAGTGCTCAAGGGATGCACTATCAGTTCATTCATGCAGCAAAGGGGTCCTGTCTTTTAAATTAGGGAATTTTATTGCTTCCTAAAAGAACTCCCAGAGAATTTAATTGTTTGTTTGTTTGCATATATGTGGGAAAAGGAAACCTCCTCCAATTCTAAGGTATGGTACACCAGGAGATATTTTCTGGTTCTCAAGGAGTAGATTTAGAGATATTTTACATGGTGGAAGAAGAAGCAAAACATGAGCCTTCCATTAAGAAACCACATGAATACATTTTGTGTGAGCAGAAATATTCTATGATATATGGGGAAATGTTTTATCTCTTTCATTTTTCACTTATTCATTATTGCTCAATTTATTTCAAAACTGATTCAGGTCAACTGTAAAAAGACCTAAATGGAGTGGAACATGCCTTAAGTTGGGTTCCTCAGAAACAGATTTTGAGAAAAATATTTATATGAAAGGAAAATATTAGAAAGTGTTCTCAAGGGGAAAAAAACAGTAGGAAAGAGGACAATTGGGACTAGGAAAAGAACAAGGCCAAGAGAGAGTTAATACCAAGCAAAGTTTTTATGTACAGTGTCTATTCCACATGAATTCAAACTACTTCTGATTCTCTTTCCTAATGAGTATTAAAGAGAACACACATTTGTTGATCAATTTACATGTGAAGTGCCAGACGTCCTGTTGATCTGTTCTAGTAAAGATACCACATGTAAGCCTGCAGTGTCAACAAATGGCCATAGAATCCTTTGAGGAAAAATTGGAGGAATTACTACCATATAAACTCACTATTGTGTTATAGGGTCTTTCCGGATCCACATTTATATTCTCTTTTAATCTATGGGCACTGTTTCTTAGAACTACCTCGAGGTAATGTCCTATGTATTATAGTAATTCAGTGTTCCTTTTCTCTAAAACCCAGTTTTATAAATGCAAATTTTATCATTAACTCTAATCTGTAGAGGACAGCTCACACTGAGCTTCTTCACAATGCACTGGCCCCACCATCAGAGTAATTCTTATAACTGTAAGTGAAGGTAGGGTCTTCTGAACCCTATTCGAGAAAAAGACAGCTAGAGAAGGAGGTCAAGGTTATTGGGTCTTTCATAATTGATCCATTGAGAATACCCATCTCTCTTTGGCCACCTTTATATACCTTCCATAACACTCTGCTAGGGCACTTCCAGCAGTACTTTCAGTATGAACCATTACATTTTCAAAGTTTAGAAGAGTCATCCTAATTACAGTCAATTATTACAACCAGATCAATAATCTCAAGCATAGGCTTGGTGGTTATAGTTAAAGCATTACAAACAGGGCTAAATTGGGAGCTCTGGCAATTCTCCAATGCGAAAGCCCCAGGCCAGATAAAGAAGAAGTAGGACTCTGAGACTTGGGACAGAGATATCTGAGTAGATTTGCCAAAGAACATTGAATGCCATAACACTGTTGGTCTGCTGGAATGAATTGAAATGGAGCAGCAAGGATAGTATAGGCTGAGGATGACACGGAAGATTCACAGGTTGTATATGCATTGCAAACTGATGTTTATATGTGATAGAATAACAGACCATGCTTGAGAATGCATCTTGAGGATATCTTTCTCACTGAGGAACAGGGAAGTAGGACCAGGAAAAGAAAGGGGTAAGTAAGACTGTATTATCATACACAGTTCTGCTAAAATTAATTCTGGCTCAGTTTGAAAGAAGAGCTGTGGCAACAGTGTAGACCTCCAAATGGTCCGCTCAGAAGAAAACAATATGGATTATTTATACTCCTATACTCCTTAGGTATTGATTAAAAGCTGCCCCTTTTAATCAGAAATACTCTCTAGGGGTGCCTGGGTGGCTCAGTTGGTTAAGCATCTGACTATTGATATCAGCTCAGGTCATGATTTCATGGTTCGTGGGATTGAGTCCTACATCAGGCTCTGCACTGACGGCACAGAGCCTGCTTGGTATTCTGTCTCCCCCTCTCGCTGCCCTCCCCCACTTTCTCTCTATCTCTCTTTCAAAATAAATAAAAATAAACTTAAAAACAAAACAAAACAAAAATAAAACAAAACAAAAAACACAAAAAGAATCTGTAAAATCCAGAGAAATCTAGCTATCTGTGGGCAAAGGTAAAATGCTTTCTACCAGCCTGACCCCCCAAAATACTATGTTGGCCTCAAAAATAAAAGCTTCAATGTGCATTGTGAGGAAAAATTTTCTAGAGATTCAAGGGTATATGTGCAGAACATTGACAGTATTAGCCACAAACCCTTTTTACTATGCTCCATAGTTCATGTAGAAAATTACTCCTGCATTCAGAGTGAGGTAAATTTCCATTACAAGCTGCAAGGGATGATCATAAGAATAATAAATACACTGTCAATTGGTTCCATAGGTGATAGTTTTAATCTATTTTCAGTTGAATGTATGCTTTTCCAGTTGTTTTGATGGGTTTATGTGAAAAGTAAGCCATTCATGACTTACAAGCAAAAATGTGGGTGATTAGTGCCAACAGCTGGGTTTTTGGTATGCAAGCTGCAGCTGTAGAATAGATTGCATTTTGTTCTCTAATGTGAAGGCTTAATACAATTATGGACTCATTAATTCTACGCACTAACCCATTTAGAAAATCGTTTTCTGAGAAAACTAGATGAGGGATGAGGGTAGGCAAAGCCAAGGGTAGGTTTCTTCAGGAGAAAAAAAAAAGTGAAGAAACTAATCAAATTGGAAAAAATGAGGTCCTGGAAAATAGTCACTCTTCCTTGTTAAATACTGAAAAAGAAATTTAGTAGAAAATTAAAACATTCTTCAACATGATGTGAAAATTTGTGTAGAATTTCTAAAAATTTATATCCAGTCACTAGTCTTTCAGTAGAAACATGATGTACATGCATTTTCTAAAATTACACAATAAATCTATTTACTTTAGTTATAAGATTAACTTATATTGTGTAATAGGGGGAAATACGAATGAAGTAAGGATTATTGCCATAGGAAGACTATGCACCTCATAGCTTCTGGTCCTAGAAGAATGAAGAGATACATGGAAAACACCAATATATCTCTCTAAAAGCCCACCCAGGCCCCATGCTGTGGCAGATTTGCTGCAATTGCCATGGATGTTTATATAATAAAAATAAATGGTTGTTCTGGCAAGCCACTCAGATTTGGAATGATTTAGGTATTCCAATAGCAGACCAATACAATAAACCAGTCCCTAAAACCTGAATATTTTACCTCATTTATACCCACTATTTTTTCTGATACTACAAAAATATATCAAGTTTCAGAAAAGTTTTATGGATCTAGAGGGAAGATCTATTGGGGTCAGAAAAAATAGGGTCTGAATGGAAATAACCTTTTTTCAGTTCTGCCTTTTAAGAACCCAAATCAGCACTGACCTTGAGCATCATTCCATATCTCTGGGCCTGAAGTGAAATGCTGGAGTAGATGATCTCTAAAATCCCTTCAATTCAAATATTCCATGATTCTTTGCATTACGGTCTTTGTTAAAACTTGCTACTTGGCTATATGAGTAACACAAAGTCTAAGTCCCATGGCAGGATGCTAACTGTAAGAGCCCCAGTCCCTTCACTATCTACCTCATTCCCCCAATTTCACTTTAGTGAAACAGATGATTTATACCAACTACTGAGAGGTGATTTACCCTTTGCACAAGTCATGGCTATAATTGAGCAGAATAATTTAGACATGTTGATAAGAATGAGCAAGTTGCCAGTCTTTACAAAGAAGAAATATACAGGTTATAAAAATTGGTTCTGCTGACATCTTACAGAGCAAATCACATCAAGGATGAGTGGTGCTAAACATGGCATTGTGCTCACAGAATTTGTAGTGTGCTTTCCATTCCTCTGGAGATTAATGCCTGATCGACCCAACACATTTGAAATCATTCACATATAAGGGCATAAGTGTGAAGATGAACTCTAGGTGATTCGGTGGGTTATTCTACACTCAGGTGAATACCCTACTTCCTATCTCTGTCACCATCAGGATTAAATTATTCTGTCATTTTCTTCAAGTGGAATATGACTTGAAGAATGTCAGAAAGTCTCTTTCTCAAACTGTCTGTCTCACCCTGGCTCATAAAAATAGCTCAAATATCACCACTAGTCCTTTTCTAATATTTACTTGAAATTACTTCTGGAAGGGAGACATATTATATCATTTTGTAACTATTGACACATTAGTGGAGGTAAGTGATCACATTCTTCAAATAGCATATTAGTGAAAGATTCCTTCTTTATCTTTGTCCTCCAAAATATAATTGTGCTTTAGTGACTACTAAATGAAATCAAATTCTTTTAGATTCCTTTAATCCAAGTTTAACTCTCCTTTTCCAGTTTATATTCAACTCTTTTCCATGTTCAACCATCTTCCTATATGTACTAATTCTAGATTCGAGTCAGACCTAGCTCTTAATTATTAAGTTTTTATTAGGTTAAGTTTATATTCTAAAATACACATTTTCTTCTTTTATGTATCAAAGTTTTTTCAAATAATTTCCATTCACTACAGCATGTTAGACGATGTTAATTACTGTTGAGGAAAATAATGCTGATAAGGGGAAAGAAAGTAAAATGTTGCAATTATAGTGATAAGGGAAACATCTTGGAGTAAATAGCATTTGAGTAAAAATTTGAGATTGTAAGAAAGTGAACCATATGTTTATTTGGGAGAAGAACATTCCAGGAAGAATTAGTTTAAATTGGAAAGGCTCTGAGGCGAGCACCAGCCTTCTGTGTTTATGGTTTGAGATGGAATAAGCATAGGGGAGACTGTTAGGAGATAAGGCCAGAGAGAAAATGAACAGATAATGCAGGACCTTGAAGGACACTGTGAAGAATTTGCTTTCATTCCAAAGGAGATGGAAAACCTGGAGGGTTTTGAGCAGGAGAACAATATAATCTGATTTAAGGTCATTCTGGCCATTGACATGGTCATTGATCTGCAAAGGCAAGGGCAGGTGGCAAAGAATTTAGGAGTTTATATCAGTGATCCAAGTGAGAGAAAATGGTGACATGGATATCAGACTTATTGAGAGCTGATCAGTTTCTTCATAGATGTTGAAACTAAAACCAATGAGCTTCAGTTACATTGAATAGGACTTTTGAGTAAAGAGGAGGATTTAGGCCTTACAAAAAGAAGAGTTTCCACTAACTAAGAGAAAGTAGTGAACATTAACAGGCATGAAAGGAGATATCTGACAGTTTTGAATATGTTACATTTGAAGTACCTAATAGGTCTCCAGATGAAAGTAGAATAGGAAGTTAAAATGCAAATCTGTAATTCAGTGTAAAAATCTAGTCTAGAGATATGAATTTGGGAGATATGGCTACATAAATGATGTTCAAAACCTAGATGAGATCATCAAGAGAATAGTGTGCAGATGAAGAGGAAAAAAGCATTGATCTAAGGCAAAAGCTGCTAAAAGATCAACAAGATGAGGAATGATTAACAATGATTAGCAACATGGATATCATCAGTAACTTCATTAAACAGTTTTGGCGGAGTAAGCCTAATTTTAGTAGGTGGAAAACACAATTGCAAGACTTAATCTAAATAGAACAAGTCCAGGCAAATTTTTTAGTTTTGCTGTGAAAAGAAAGAAGTAGAGTATGAGGAGATTTGCGATGAGAACTGTTTGTTTTAGTTAGTTTGTTTTAAAAATGGAAAAAAAAATAGTATGTTTGCATCCTAAGTTGGAATGATTCATCACAAAAGTAAAAATTGATAATGCAGGAGAACGAGGGAATAATTAAAGGAGCAATATCTTTAAAAGGAGAGAAGAAATAGGATTTTATAAATAAGTGCAGTGTGGCTAGGACCATGGACATTTAATTCAAATTAATGAATTAGCTTATTTAATTTATATTAATAAGGGCAAACAGATTTTACAATACAATACAGCATTTAGTTTAGAGAGGTAATTATGGTAGTTCTTACAGTGTGTGGAAATTTTCTTCTATATTTTCCCAATTTAAAGGCAACCATATTTATATGGAGGAGGAGAATCTGAGATTTGAAGAGTGGGTAGGGTATATGCACAAAGCAGAGAGGAAGCATGAGTGAACTAGGAAAATGTTTGCTTAAGAAGATAATATATACCTGGAAAGATTACTGGAGAACTGAATAATTTGCTTGAGTTTAAATGTCTTCAATAATAATAAAGGTGAAGTAATATTATATTATTTTCTGAAAAAAAATTGCCTGATGTAAGAAGAGCTATAAAAGTTAAGAAAAATAAGAAGAGGACAATACTTAGAAACTAACACATATATAGGTCTTTGCTCTTCATTGTGTAAATCATAAAAACATGGAAATTAGATACAATTTTCATGATGAACAGTGAAGAAAAGAGAATCTCTGTTGGAATATTAAGATTTTCCTTTCCTTCTTTATCTTTTTCATTGTCCTTTTAAATATTAATGTACTTAAAGAGCATCTCCCAATCACGTAAGTGTTAGTTGGGGTCAGATTTTAATTAATAAGAGGATGGTAGAGACTGGTCAGAGTGCCCAAGATCAGTAAGATTTTATCATACAAAAGACTTTTTCTCCCTACAGCATATGAAGATTTCCTCTTTAGTTCTTGTGACATGAAAATTGTAGCCATGTTGCTTAAAGAAAGGAACAGAGAGACTAGAGTTTAATTATACTGTTTTATTTCCCTTGCAGCTGTATCCCATTAGCTACTGAGCAATAGGAAAGTTCTTTGTAATCTTTGACCCTCCTACCAATACAGTCCTGTGCAAACTGGTAATTACAATCAATTATAGGCCATAGAGTGAAAGAGACACTTTTTTTTTCTCTTACAGAGGCCTATGAATTAACTTTATAATCAAACTATAACTCTTCAACTTCCGGGCCTCAAGCTACTAATAAGTTCAAGATATATGGTTGTCTTCAATATTGTAATAATCTGCTAAGAATTGTGATGTTTCCTAACTCTGATTTTCATCATTGGTGGTTGGTTTTCTATGGATAGGCATACTTTCACGAGTTCTTGTGCATCAAGAACATGCAAAGTTCCTATTTGAAATTTCTGTAACAGAATAATAAGAGCAAGTAACACATAACTACATTTTCTTAATGCAGTTAATGTATTAATGCATTCAATTCTCACAATAAACTTACAGAGCAGGTACTAATATTTATTCTCTTTGATACCTGTGGAAACTGAGGCAGAGTAGAGAGTACCTTCTCACATTTAGGAGATGCTAGCTCAAGGAATAGTACTCGTCATCTAGCTTAGGGTTGGTCTTCCTAATCACTGTGCTAACTGCCTCCTTGACAATTGGGATCTTTATGGAGCCGTAAAAATTCATGGAAAAGGAGCCATAGTAAAAAAGAGAATA
This sequence comes from Prionailurus bengalensis, assembly GCF_016509475.1. Classification (NCBI taxonomy): domain Eukaryota; kingdom Metazoa; phylum Chordata; class Mammalia; order Carnivora; family Felidae; genus Prionailurus; species Prionailurus bengalensis. Next base: position 108,627,808 of record NC_057349.1, read on the forward strand.
AACAGGTAGAGCTAGCACTTACCACACTACTGAATAGCTCACAGGGATCAATAATTTCTCATTGACTGCCTTCTCTCACTTAGCTTTAAAAGGAATGTGACTTTCCACTGAAGATGTTGTGATTTATCAGATTCTCATCACATACCTACTGCAATGTGATATAGAAAAGGCAAATAGCTGAGGTCCTAGGGTTTAGTCATAAGTGTTTAAAGATGATATCTTCTAACATATCCCTGGCCAATGCAATATTAAATAGGTGTTCGAGCTCTGAGTGAAGCATGGAAAAAAGATATGTAAGCAGGTATTTGAGGCCACACTCTCCCAATTTTCTGGGGTTCAGAGCAGCTTGTCTTTGAGAAGAAGAAGGAATAACCTCTTAAAACTATTAGAGAAGCTTAGCATATGGATAAACTACCAAAAGTTTATAAACCCTTGTTCACAGAACCTGCCTCATCCTCTGTAGAGCCAAGTGCAAAATAGAAAATGTAGGACCTCTTTTTCAAACAATAGTAAGAACTACAAGAAAGTGAGAGGACAGTAAGCCAAGCATGGGCCTCGTGTGATTTACTATACAGATCATACACCCATGAAGCTGGCCTGACAACATTCCTTAATGTTGATTTTCAGTAATCTGAGAGTGGCATGCTAGCCTCACTCAACTCTAATGTTCCTCCATTCTAATAGCACAGGACACATCCTTCTCCTGTGGAAGTAATACTTTCACAATTTGCAATCAGAGAAATATTCTCCATCCCATCTATGTGTCTTGCACACTGAGCTGGACTTCGATTGTTCCTATTATGTATATAGATGGACAGGCCAGTGGCACGTTCTTTCTTAGTCTTTGGCCTGGCTTGTCCTGGAGGTATTGAAAGAGAATGATCCAATCCTCAGCTGACCCACCATCTTATCATTCTCTATGGTTTTATTAAAAAAAAAAAAAAACTTTTTCCAAATGTGGTAGAGAAAACCTTCTATCATTAATTCTTCCTTTACAAAAGACTGAAGGATTAAGATCGCTCTATCAGTGATCTTTTATTCTTCCACTTTGCCAGAAACTAGAAATAAACTTTGTAAAGGTCAGTTCTAGGAAATGCATTTTAAAAGGCAGAAAATTGTATGATAGCTGAATGTATCTTCATTCTAATCTTTTTTTTTCTGTTTTGCTATAGAAAGAGAGCTTGCGCAAGTTTTCTTTCTCGGGGCTATTTCTTAGTCACCTTTTTATTTTTTTTTTTCTCTTTGACAGCACTTTTGTAGAAAGTTTATCTTTTATTAGCTTTTAGGCCTCCAGTCATCATGCGCTGCAAAATCCTTTGGGGCATGTTGAACTTTCATTCTAGTGTTGTCTTTCTCTCTCAAAGCCTATCGCTATCATTTCTTTGAAAGGCTGTCCCCAGCTTAATATCTGAAGGTTAGTCTCTGATAGAACCTTTTAATCATATCAGCAGAGAAGTCAACCAGTAATATTACTATTCCAGTCTCATATTTATGAGTTTAATTAGCTTGGTTAGATATACAGCAGAGAAACTTTAGCCATTAAAGAGAATTTGTTGATAATTATTTAAATTCTTGCCTACTTTTGAACAATATACCTGAAAATGCTCATATTTAAATAATTCAATATAGTGCTAAGAGAATAATTAAAAAACATCTTGATTATTTGTACATATATATTAGGAATATAAATTTATACATTATGACATATTATATTATATTGTTATATTATTTTCTCTGCAACTTTACACCTGATTTCTACTGAAGAGCTGAACATCAATAGCATGTTATATATTTTCTTTAGTAAATGGGTGACACTTAAATAAGAAAACACATTGAAAAATCACATAAGGTCACACTCTCAGAAATATTATTGTATTCCTCATGCAGCATTTAAGTGTTATTTAACAATTTAATTAATAACATAAATTAAACATTTATGCTATTACCCTGAGGGTAGTGGTAGTCTTTGAGGCTCATTAGCAGGAGAACACAAAACTGGAAAGATATAAAGGAAGTGTAGTTTTCATTTTGTTGGATTCCAACTAATTTCAGTAAAATAAACCCAGTACTTTTGCCAGCTTTAACTCTCATGGAAGAGTAGACAGTCCTAAATCCAACCTTTTGATGTGGCCATGTATCTATTGCCAAGTTTCTTTTTTAAGTCCCCTGAAAAAATATTTGTGCCAATTAAGCAATATAAAAAAGGGAGGAACTTGTGCCTCATGCCATTTTCTCATTAATTCTAGGAAATGACTGTGGGACTTCTTCCCACTATTATCCAAGAGTTTAAATGACATCTTCCCCCAGTTGACTAAGGTAAAAGTGCCAGGTTTACTTTCATCTTGGATTTTATACCCTGAACGAAGACCAGACCAAACAGTGCCCTTTGAGGCTGATGATGCCTTTCTTCATAATGTCATCCATTAGCGAAAGGTTTGAGAAAAGGTCAGTCTTACCCCACTGCAAAAGAAAATGTTGGCAATTCATGTAAAGTCACTTCTTGCTGCTTAGAAGTATCTTTATTTCAAGACTTGTTGCAATAATTTTCCCACCAAATAGATTTGGAATACCAAATAATATCATAGAGGTATATTTACAAGTAAATGACATATATTCTTGTATTAAATATTTCATTTAAATATTTTAAATATTTCCTTTAAAATAAAAATATTTTTGAAGCATGAAGGAAGAAATCATTAAACAGGGTGGAGATAATAGTCTGTATCAGTCTATATTCAGACAGGAAGCACCACACTCAAAGTGTTAATTGACGTGAATATAAAACAAATAAACAAACAAAACAAACAAACAAAAAACTATTTCCATGATGTGGCTAAGAATAAGAGAATCAATACAGTATCATGAAGTACACAGGGGCTAAGAACAGTGGGAAATCATTAACATCTCTAGGTTTATAGGGCTAAGAGGATGGGGCGATATAACTAGACTCAGAGAAAAGCTGTAGTCTTAGGAGCTCTGTCCACTAACTACTACCACTGTCAAACCATGGCCAGTGAACAGGCCAGGGGAAAATAAAGACCAAATGTTCTTTCCTTCCTCCCTGTGATCTCATAATGTGTACCTTCCAATGACTAGAACAAATGGGAAGCAAGAGTGAAAGGCAGCATTAAATATTAGAATTTTTGACCTCCAAATTGGGCAGAAAAGAATAGAAAACTGATCTGTGGGGAAGCAGAGCAAAAACAGTACCCATGTATTTACCTTCTTTGAAACTGAACACACATTTTTTTTCCAGTATCTTTGACACTTTTTAAATAGAAGTCAGGAAACAGAGGTCTGCCAAGATGAGAATAGTTTGAAGAAAAGAAATAGTTTTATGGAAAAAGACATTAAACATTTAAGTTGCTCTCTCTATTTAAATGAAATCTTTAGGGGTGCCTGGGTGGCTCAGTTGGCTAAGTGTACAACTTTGGCTCAGGTCATGATCGCATAGGTTGTGGGTTCGAGGTCCGTATCCGGCTCTGCGCTGACAGCTCAGAGCCTGAAGGCTGCTTCAGATTCTTGTCTCCCTCTCTCTCTGCCCCTCCCCCACTCGCACTCTGTCTCACTCTCTCAAAAATGAATAAACATTAAAAAAAACTTAATGAAGTCTTTATTTAATAATTACATTATTGTATTTTCTCTTCATATTATTGATACCAAGATGTCCTCTGATAATTATCAACAGAGACTGCCATTGTGATTTGAGCCCCTTGGCATATTAATTATATTCTTACTTCTCAGAGATATTGGAAAAACAGAAGTTGTCTCCACATCAAATAACCAGAATGGAATTTTCCTTGCTATGATACTCAAAAATATGAGCAATTCAACTGATATTTTATTTGTCCTTTACCCTTAAGTGCTACAACAATGAAAATAGGAAACAACTACACAGATACCTATATTGGAAATCTCACATTATAGAGATCTTAATATAAGAAACACTAAATTTCTCTGATATCTAGGAAAGAGCATCTCATCTTTACTTACTTTTAATTAAGTTTATTACTACTTAAAGGGCATATAATAGTTTTTTGGGAAGTAGAATGTTTAAACATAATTTCTGTTATCAAGTTAAAACTAAGATGAGAGGACTTAGACAAATAAAATATTTCACATTAATACAATTGGGTCAGCAATATAATACCCCCCCAAAAATAATAAACACTATCATAGGAATAAAGCGCACATATTGCAGTTCTTACATGTCCCAACCAGTTCTTTAAATGCTGCTTATTTAGCATGCATCCCTTTGAAAAAAAAATCGTATGAATATGCTCTGTGGCCTTGGTAAGGAGCACTCCAAGACTATAAAACAGGTAGAATCAAACTGCAAAACCTGCTGAAACAACCAAAGATTAGCTTTGGGCTTATGGGGAGGAAGACACTGAGAAAAACAGCAATCCAGAATCCTCATTCTGTAGCAGTGACCAAATATTGGTATTACTCTTTAAATATCAATTTGAAATTTATCTGCAGTAATTTCTACAATGATCTCATGTGTCTGCTTATGTAAAGTAATAGAAAATTAGCTTCTTTTATTTGTACCTTAAGTCTTGATTAATCTAGACTGCTCTATAATAATAACCTGTTTTTCAAAACTATGTTTCCAGTAGATAGTACCTTGCAGGCACTAGTTTTCTTTTAATTTTATATTTTTAATTTTCATACAGTATAATTCACTTTTTTGGTACAATTCCAAAATCAGGATATCAAACGGCTTCATAATCCTCAAACTACCTTGTATTATCCACTTATGGTCACACACACCACAATGATACATTCTCCATCATTATAGTTTTATTTATTCATGAGTGTCAAATAATCAAATCAAATGAAATCATATTCTTGCATCATGTAAACATTTGAAACAGACTTCTTCCAAACAGCATAATGCTTTTTAGATTCATTCAAATTGTTGCATGTATCAATAATTTGTTGAGTTTTGTGTTGTTTTTAATTGCTTAGTTTGGTATAATTATAAATAGAGCTGCTGTTCACATTTATGTACAGTATTTTTAGGGATCATAACTTTTTATTCTGCTAGATAAAATAGTGGTAATGTTGCTGAGTCATATAGTAAATGCATTTTTAAGCAACTGCCAAACAGTTTTCTAGAGTGTCTGTACCATTTTCCATTCTCGTCGGTATTGGGTGATAAATCTGTTTGTTAAACATCCTCTCCAGTATTTTCTATGGTTAGTATTTTTTATTTCATCTATTTTAACAGATATGTAATTGAACTTATCATGGTCTTAATTTGAATTCTCCCTAATGAAATACTGTCTTCTTGAAGTAGTTGGTTGATTTTTGTAAGTGAAATAATCAGAGTTGGTGATTTCTTTTTTGGAAGATTTTAAAATTAAATTTACATAATAGCTGTAGAATTTCTCTTTTATTCTGGGTTTGTTTTATTCATTTGTGCTTGATAAGAGATGGGTTATTTCATCTCGGTTGCCAAATGCACATGCCTAGAATGTCCATAGTCCCTTGTTATCATTCAAATATTTTCACAATCTACTATGACACTCTTTTCATTGTTGGTATTGGTGATTGGTGCCTTCTCTTTTTCTTTCTTAATCTTGCTAAAAGTGTATCAATTATATTGATCCTTTTGCAGAAGCCACTTTTGCTTTCACTGTTTTTTCACTAATGTAAGTCTGTTTTAAATTTCATTGACCTCTTCTCTTCATTATTTCCCCTCTTCTGATAATCTGGATTTATTTTGTTCTTTTTCTCCTTTATTCTAAGTAGAAATTTAGATTATTGATTTGAAATATATTCTAATATAAACATTGAACACTATAAATTCCCCTCTATGCACTGGTATAATCACATCATACAAATTTTGGTATGTTATGTTTTTGCTTAGTTTAAAATACTTTCTTATGGCTCTTGATATTTTTCTCTTTAACTGTATAAATTATGTAGAAGTATGTTGAGTTTTCTAGTTTAATTCCATTAAGGCCAGAGACACACATTTTGATTCTATTCTTTTAAAAGTGTTATTTATTTATTTATTATTATTTTTTTTTATGATGCATGATACCGTCTATTTTGGTGAATGTCTCATGTGTCCTTGAAAAGAATTCATATTCTGTGGTTGTTGGTTATTCTTCTTCTTTAAAAATTTTTTTTTTCAACGTTTATTTATTTTTGGGACAGAGAGAGACAGAGCATGAACCGGGGAGGGGCAGAGAGAGAGGGAGACACAGAATCGGAAACAGGCTCCAAGCTCTGAGCCATCAGCCCAGAGCCCAACGCGGGGCTGAAACTCACGGACCGCGAGATCGTGACCTGGCTGAAGTTGGACGCTTAACCGACTGCGCCACCCAGGCGCCCATTATTCTTCTTCTTTAAATATCAATTCATTTCAGATGGTTGGTGGTGGTGTTCATTTCTTCTATATTCTTGATTTTGTGTCTTTTGGTTCTATAGATAACTGAGAGAGGAGTATTGATTTCTCCATCTATAATTAAAGATTAGTCTATTTCTCTAAGTTCTGGAAGTCTTTTGCTTTAAATATTTTGAAGGATATATATATATATATATATATGCATTCATATTTAGAAATGTTATATCTTTGCTGATTAGATTCAGATCCATGAATGTGCATGTTGGGGCTCCATCCAAAGGTTTATAGACAACTTTATGGGGCTTATTGGCTGAACTCCACCCTGTTAAAGCTCTCCTTGGTATTTTAGGTTCCCTGGAAATCCCCTTTACTTTCATTGGAGACACAGTGGGGATTTGTTTACCCAGCTCTGTCACACAGTCCCACAGATTCACCACATCTGAAGAAAGCTGTCATCATCAAAAGACAAAGAGACAAAATGCCACGTGGGTTTGCAGCGACACTCTTTGGAACACAGTTGCACCAATCAAAGAGGAAAGTTTTCCTCCTCAGAGTTTTGGTTCCTATGACTTCCCACTGCCACCTTTGCTGCCATGTTTTGTAATTGGTTGGAAGCTGAAGCATGAGAAAATAGAGAAAATTAACAGGGGAGGAGGGTGGATTCTGCATTCTTTCTAAGTGTCAGGAGGTCCGTTTTCCACATCCTGAGTCCAAACTACAGTGCTTTCCTAGAGATGTTTTTGTCTGCACCAAATACCACTTCTGGGCTTCCTATTGTAGTGTGTTGAAGCTAGAGAATACGGAAGGAAAAAAGTGATGAACTTGCTGTTGATTTGGTGTTACTTTGAATTCTGATATTCTTCCCCAACTTGCCTATTACAATTTGCTTTCTGGAGTCCCCTCAAAGATATTATATATCCTGTCCAGGTTTTACAGTTGCATCCATTGAGAAAGAAAGGATAGAAGCGCTTATTCATCTTATCACACATCCTCACTCCACACACTGAGAACTGAACATGATTAACTAACAAAATTAAGAAAATATAATAAAGACCAATAAAATGTTATTTTGGAGGATTTTATAGCACTTCAGCTATATTCTGTTGATACTAATTACTTCTATTTGTATTGTTTGTATATCACCTTTTAGTTTACAAAATCTTATCCAATAAATCTTTCCTACCTTAACACTGTTCAATAAAAAACTAAACCATTTGAAATAGTTTGATCGGGCTTCGTGATACAGTGTAACACATTTTCTACAAGGATTTTCAAGAATCATGTAATGAAAATCAATTCAAAATATAGATTTGGATGAGCAATTATTTCTTTTCTTCCTTGTTTTCACAGATGAAATTATATAATCCCATAAGTATATTTTAGTCAACGATCTTTTTGTTATATAGTTATATAATGGAAATGTGATCGTTGCTCTTTATATTATAGTAAGTCTACTAGAACTGTGATTAATCAACTAGTAATAGTAATCTGTGTTAGCTTTTTCCCCACTTTCCTGGCAATATTATTATAAGCAAATTAAGGGAAAATTTATTTAATGACATAATGACTTAGTAACATCAAACTCAAATTATTTTTTAAGGTTTTCAATATATATGGTGTTTGTTAAAATAAAACTTTCTGTTTAAAAGACAAGAGAAATATCAGATGGTTTTCCAACACAATTCCTGCATTCCTAATTAGTGAAGATCTATGTATAAAAAGAAAGAGTTTTTTACTTTTTTAGTAAGGGCTGGTTTTATCTTAAAGTTGAATAAGATTGATAGCAGAAGTAGAACTTAAAGCAATTAGTCTGAATATTATAATATTTTTTCTGAATATATTTTGTGAATTTTTTCTACTTGCAACAAAAACATCACGAAATAAAATTGAAATTGTAGATTAAATCTAAAGAAAAATGCTTCTTTCATAAGACAACTTATGCCAATGACTTTAACCTTAGAGATTTGGGTGATCAGATTTATTATCATTAAGATATAAATTGGACAACTGATACTCTGACATACCCATACACAAATAAATTTAAAAATTTATTGAACTAATTTGACAAATTATGTAAACAAAGTAAAAAAGTTCTTACAATGAAAACAAACTTTCAACTTTTACATTTTATTAGAATGGTTTCCAGATTTCTAAACATAATTTTTTTTTATTTTTTAAAACTTTTATTTATTTTCTGAGAGACAGAGAGAGGCAGAGAGCGAGTGGGGGAGGAGCAGAGAGAGAGAGGGAGACAAAGAACCCAAAGCAGGGTCCAGGCTCTGAGCTGTCAGCACAGAGCCCAAGGCAGGACTTGAACCCACGAACCGTGGGATCATGACCTGAGCCAAAGTTGGATGCTTAACCAATTGAGCCACCCAGGCACCCCTAAACATAAAATATTTTTAAGTAGGCTAGCTACAGTTTGTTCAGGATTTGTTCAGATTTATTTGAGGACTTTATAAATTGCCTTTCTTTTACTACTCCATTTTTTTTTTTTTTTTGCCAATAAGAAGTAAACCCTTACTAAATCTGTATCTTGAAGGTAATAAAAATAAAATACCCACACAATTCTTTTAAGAGTTTCCATTGATCTCTGTGAATTTTTTCTAGATTTCTAGCAAGTAGTGTCCTCTTAGAACCACTGCAGGTATAATGTTGGATCACTTTAATATCTGTGAAGAAGTTAGTAGATATATAATTTAGTTCTTCTTATAGATCTTTTGAAGAGTGTGAACCTATTTTATTTCTTAGCACATTCCAGGTTGTTAGGTAAAATAATGGACTGCAGGTGAAAATAAATAAGTTAGTCTTTCATTTTGAACTCCTCTATAATACAAGACTGAATAATGATCATTATAGTATATACAGAAAGAGGGAAAAAAATGAAACATTTTTAGGTTGTTAATAGTTGTCAGTTATAACCAGTCTAAAAGGTGGCACATTCTACTAGATTTAAAAAACAAACAAACAAACAAACAAACAAACAAAAACCTCTCCATTATGAATAACATATTTTGGGTTTGAAAGATACAGCAGGAGGTTATAGGATATCTTAAAGGTGTGTGTGAAAACAAGAGACACAAAGACACCATGGGTAACCCATGACCTTCTGTCTGTTTTTACTTACTCTTAGTGAACAGAAATTGCTCAAGGTTCATAGTTTCATGTTAATAGTTTTTTTTGTTCCAGTGTAGTTAAAAATACAGTGTTATATTAGTTTCAGGTGTACAATATAGTGATTCGACAATTCCATATATTACTCAGTGCCCATCAAGATAAGTGCACTCCTAATTCCCTTCATCTATTTCATCGATTCCTACACCCACCTTCTCCCCTCTGGTAACCATCTGTTTGTTCTCTATGGTTAAGAGTCTTTTTTTGTCTGTTTGTTTGTTTGTCTCTTTTTTTCCCTTTGTTCATTTGTTTTGTTTCTTAAATTTCACATATAAATGAAATTATATGGTATTTGTCTTTCTCTGACTGACTTATTTTGCTTAGCATTATACTCTAGATCCATCCATGTTACAAATGGCAAGATTTCATTCTTTTTTATGGCTGAGTAATATCCCACTGTGTGTGTGTGTGTATCCCACACCACCTCTTCTTTATCCATTCACCTAATCAATAGACACTTGGGCTGCTTCCATAATTAGGCTACTGTAAATAATGTTGCAATAATATGGAGAGTGCAAACATCCTTTCTAATTAGTGTTTTTATACCCTTTGGATAAATACCCAGTGGTGTGATTACTGCATGATACAGTAGTTCTATTTTTAATTTTATGAGGAACGTCCATACAGTCTTCCACAGTGGCTACACCAATATGCATTATCACTAACAGGGCACTATGGTTCTGTATCCCCCACCTCCTCACCAACAGCTGTTCTTTCTTGTATTTTTTATTTTAGCCATTCTGACAGGTGTGAGGTAATAACTCATTGTGGTTTTGATTTTTATTTCCCTGATGATAAGTGATGTTGAGCATCTTTTCATTGTCTGTAAACCATCTGTATATCTTCTTTGGACAAATGTCTGTTTATGTCTTCTCCTTTTTAATTGGATTTTTTGTGGGTCTTTTTTTTCTTTTCTTTTCTTTTCTTTTCTTTTCTTTTCTTTTTTTTTTTTCTTTTCTTTTCTTGTCTTTTCTTTTTTTTTGGTGATGGGTTATATAAGTTCTTCATATATTGGATATTAACCCTTCATTGGATATGTCATTTGCAAATATATTCTCTCATCCCATCCCATAGGTTGTATTTTGGTTTTATTGATTTTTTTTTCCTTTGCTGAGCGGAAGCTTTTTATTTTGATGTAGTCTCAATAGTTTACTTTTGCTTTTTTTCCCCTTGCTTCTGGAGATGTATCTAGAAAAATGTTGCCACAGCCAATGTCAGAGAAGACACTGCCTGTGCTCTCTTCTAGGATTTTTTCTGGTTTTTCAGGTTTCACATTTAGGTCCTTAATCTATTTTGAGTTTGTTTTGGGGTATGGTGTAAGAAAGTGGTCCAGTTTCATTCTTTTGCATGTTGCTTTCCAGTTTTCCCAAAATCACTTGCTGAAGAGACTGTCTTTTTACCATTGCATATTCTTGCCTCCTTTGTTGAAGACTAATTGACCATATAGTTGTGGGTTTATTTCTGGGCTTTCTATTTTGTCCATTGATCTATGTGTCTATCTTTGTCCAGTATCATACTGTTTTGATTACTATAGCTTTATAATATAACTTGAAATCTGGAAATGTGATACCTCCAGACTTTTCAAGATTTCTTTGTCTATTCAGGTTTTTTTGTGGTTCCATACAAATTTTAGGATAGTTTCTTCTAGTTCTGTGAAAAATGCTATTGTATCTTGATAGGGATTGCATTAAACCTGTAGACTGCTTTGGGTAGTATAGACATTTTAACAATATTTGTTCTTCCAACCCATGAGCATGGAGTGTCTTTCAATTTCTTTGTGTTGTCTTCAGTTTTGTTCATCAGTGTTTTATAGTTTTCAGAGTACACGTCTTTCACCTCCATGGTTAAGTTTATTCTTAGGTATTTTATTATTTTTGGTGCAACTGTAAATGAGATACTTTTCTTTCTCTTTCTGCTGCTTCTTTATCATGTATAGAAATACAATAGATATCTGTACACTTATTTTGTATCCAGCAACATTTCCAAATTCATTTATCAATTCTAGAAGTTTCTTGATGGGGTCTTTAGGATTTTCTATATGTAGTATCATGCCAACTGCAAATAGTAACAGTTTTATTTTTTCCTTGCCAACTTGGATGCTTTTTCCCCTTTTTATTGTCTGATTGCTGTGACTAGGATTGCCAGGATTATATTGAATAAAAGTGGTGAAGAGTGAACATCCTTGTCTTGTTTCTGACCTGAGGGGAAAAACTCTCTAAAAGATGAAATCCATGAGAAAAGTTCAAAGGATATTTTATTATTGTCATTATGTTTGGTGAAAGAGCTTGGCCTCTATAATCCACATAGAGTTGAATTTCAATATCAAGTTTTCAGTTATTTGCGACCTTTGATAAATCTCGGATTTTTCAACCAAAAGTTAGTATAATAGTATTACATCATATGGTCATTACATTGGTTTAAAATGTAGTTGAAAGCACTAAAACAATCTAGAATGGAGCAAATAATTTTTTAAAGCATCAGGTTTATTCATGCCATTCATGTTTTGTTTAATAGCAATTGACAAAATAATCATTAAAGTGCAATGGGTGCTATGATAATTTGGATTCATGCTCACAACTAGCTCACCCTAAAAGAGGTTGGCAACGTTCAAGAGGAAAGGAAGTGATTTCAGAAGCAATGAAGCACAGACATAAAGAAGCTGATAAACTTTAACCTGACTTGCCAATGAATTCTAAATTGAACTTGGCAGTGTCCACTTCTCAGCTGAACATAACAGTATAATGAGTATGTAAAGCATCAGAAAGTCTTTAAACTTTTTCCCCTATTACAAAACATATAACATATATGTACATGCATGAATGATATAGTCCTATGAATTGACCAGATAACAAGATGTTGAAGAGCTAAAAAAAAAAAAAAAAAAGGACAACAAGATATGTCAATTTCTTGTTCTCTCCCTTTTCTTCTTCTATCAGAGAAAGTTCATTGAATTGTGCATGACAGCAAGTGTAGCTATTATATGGACCATTTATAAGCACTCCAATTAAAAAAAATGAAATCACTTGTACAATTGAATAATTTAACTGTAATTATTACAATAATATTTATCAAATCCACAATGGAATGTGATGACAAGTTAAGCACCACTACTTAAAGGACAGAGGCATATTAGGTGTCATATAATTTTAAAATCCTATTTTTTGTATTATCTCACTTTATCATTATTATTTACTATAGTTTATAAATAGCAGCATTTTATAATGTATGGAATTATTACTCTGATTGCATAATATCCCATTTACCTAAATCCATTCAGACTGCTGAGCTATACTATCTACTGAAAAGAATGGCAACTAGTGACAACTTCTTTGAATTGTATATTTAATTAGATCCTGAAGTACTTATATCATCAGTGTTTGTATTCTGTTTTTTAAAATTTTCATTTAGCTCTTTTAATTCATGTCTTTAGGACTAATGTTGAATTCAATTCCAGGACAAATTAAATTAGAGTGTGAAGCCCCCACCCCGTATCAGTATAATGCATCTATGAATAATGTAGGTCCTGCTGCCCCTGACTATATATAGAGCTCTTAGATAACATAGCTTCCCATAGTGACTACCTCTTAACTGAGGTTTGCCAGTAAAGGTCAAGGAGAACAGCTTCACTGGATCTCTTTTATCCCTATCATCAACACCATTATGGTGAGCTGAATCAGTTTCAGTTTTGTCCTCTTTTAAAAGTCACTGACACAGCAAAGAAGCTGATGTTTTGACAAGCATAGCACATCAGAACTACCAAACAGAGGAAAAGATACTCCTAACACTATTTTTATAGAATGAGGAAATCTTAAAGAATTTTAAATCATTTCCCAAGAGGATTCTGTCAATCATTTGTTAACCAATGTCATAAGTGAACATAAATGCTTTCTTTTTAAGTTAATCAGTACTCATACATTCAATATTCACTCAAAAAATATTTACTTATGCCTGTTGAGGGTCAGATACTCTGCTGGGCATTATATCCCTCAGCTGTCTTTGAGTTGAGGAGGATTTCTCAAGTCAGAGGATATCAAAGCAGTTAGGGAAAATACCTTCATTTGAATACAAAGAATGAAGAAATGCACCTGAAAAATTTAATCTATTAGTCTCAATCAAAAATGTTAACGTGATTCTGTATACATATTATTCTTTGGGAAAACACTTAAAAATCACATCCAAAGCTGGATGACCAGACAAATTGACATTTACCAGCCTCAGTATGATAGATATATTCATACCATGCTACTTCTTTAGCATTTTAAGATTTTGCTATTTTATTTTTTGGCATATATATGTTCAGAATAAGTTTTTAATGATTTGTCTGCTTTTTGATTTGCTTGCTTTATAGAGGGAAGCGATAGCTATGTACACCAGGTGTTTTGCTTCAGGGAAGTGATGGTTGGCTAACTGCTGTTCTCAGAGGTTGCTTCCACTCAAACCCTGTGTATTGCAGGTAGGGAGCTGGACCAAGCATAATTCTTATGACAGCAATTTTCAGCAAATTGTTCTGCTAAATAGAAATATATTACTTGAAGCCTGGAAAAGTGATGATAAACCTGACCCTTCAGCCCTACTTTTAGAGGTCATTTTGGTTAAACGTAAGCAAATCGTGGTACAAAGTACCTTTTACTTGCTGTTTCTCACTTATATCTCCCCTCATACCTCATTATGCTAATGTAATGACTTATTTGACAGAGTAGTTTCATCCATAATCTTGGAAATATATAATGGATTTAATTTTCAAGGTTATATTTTCAGAAAACTATTAATGTCCCTTTCAAAGTCATTGAGACTGAATTATGTTTCAGCAAAATATTAAGTACATTAAAGGTTCCTCTTAGATTTGAGTAAAGCCAATTGGCAATCCAGTTGCAATTATTTAACAGCTTTGAGCCCTGAATTGTTAGACTTATTATGAATTATCCATGCTAACCATTATCTTGAAAAATTAAACTTCTCTGCCACATTCAAACTTCATCAAATACTGTCACCAAAATAACTATAGGTTCTCTTTTTAAACTGTCAGAGCTTTTCATTTTTAAATGTTTATTAGATAATGATCCTTAAATATTCAGGAAATCTTATCTGAATTGAATAAGATTGCCTCCTGCTAAAAAGTGACTTTTCATTTCCAGGAGAAAACAAGTATTTGTGTATACCATCTCCTCCATCTGCATCATGTAACCAGAACCACTCACATTTATGTACATGATATTGAAAAATAACTAGCACTATATTATTCTAATAATGATTGGGCCTTATAATTAAGCATTAAAACCTCTTCAGTCTGGGAATGGTTTTCACCAATATTCTGGCCAAAAGCTCCATAATGAATACATATCATCTGGGGGAAGTATCTACTAAAGGTCCTATGAAAACAATCTCAGTGATTCTTAACCAATAAGAGACCTGTTAGAATCAGGTTTGCACAGAGATTTAGATTTCTCTTGTTATAGTTACCCTAACTGCTCATCCTAGGAAATGATATATTTATGACATGGCAGAATAGTAGTTGGTATGACCTGGAGTAAATAATATCAGACTCACGTGTGCTTGACTTAACTCTTTAAGCTCTTGTGTCATTCTTGATACCTTACAAATAGCTGGCCTCTTCCATTTAGAACCTTATTGTCTGAAAGTTAGCACAAACAAAAACACAAAAGAAAGTGTATTTTAATGCCAAAAAGATGACATTAACCAATAGAAGAGGGTTAAAAATCTTCATCACAGGTAAGTGGTAGTGAAGTAAATTTTGATAAGGTTGAGTATCATTTATCATGTGTCCTTCTAACTCAAAGAGGTTCTTTTATTACTTCAAAACTTGAGTAGGTATGGAAACTCTGTTTTGATAAGTCAAAAAGGCCCAAGCTTGCTAAAATTGCTGCTTCACTGCTCCTAGTATGTTGAACTCACACACATTTCCAAGGTGACTCACTACCATACATGAATTCCAACAAGTGGGAAAAGAGAATGAGATGAAGTGAAGGACACCCATTATGGGAAGGAACTGGAAGTTGCACACATCACTTCCACTCACATCTTACTGGCCACATTTTAGACATATGACCACACTTAGTTGTATATGGAATCTGAGAAATCTGGTCTTTACTGTGGAACCTGTGTACCTGGCTGAAATATTATGCACCTGCAACTAAGAAAGGGAATTAAAAACAAACCAGAAAAGCATAAAACAAAACATAAATACTATATATTTAGAGCATCTGGCATAGGCATTTAAAACAGAAGGACAGGGATAGAAATAAGATGGCCAGGCCAGCCCATGAGAAGGAATAAGTGGAAAATTCAGAAGGTTATTTATGTGATTACCAGTCAGTTGTTTTTTTTAGAATACAATAAAAATCAACTGAGTATCTAAGTGAAAAGGGATTTATTATAAAGCATTGGGTAGTTCCCAGAACCACAAAAATGCTAGAGAAAATGACTAGGAGTTCAGACAGGCTGGACAGCTTAATATACACCAGATCATTATCCAGGGCTGGTGTAGTTATAGAGTCACCACAATGAGCACCTTTACTGCCAGACACAGGCTGCTGGGTTGCTGGACTCTCACCTCCATTGTTATTACTATGTCAAAAATCTGTTTTTCTCTATATTTCTGTGAAGAGGAGCATACAGTTGACTGTGCATCTGAATACATCCGAATACACTGAATATCTGAGTGTGCTTCACATGCCAGGATCCTGAGAATTATCAGCCTTCTTTTAACATCTTCAATGTGTTTGAGTGTAATTCATCACATACACCACACACAGACAAGGACATTCAGACATATTTTTTTTCTATTGGGAATTCTAGTTCCTGTGTGATATTTTACTTTCCTAGTGCAATGCTGAGTTGCCCTGATCCTATTCAGGGTCCTTCCACCTACCATTTCTTATTGTGCTACCTGTGGAAAACATATGAAATTGAGAATTTCTTCCTTGCTTGACTCCATGCCCACTGCAAGTAGAATTTAGTTCTATTCTGCCTTCTCTCTGGGTATTTCCAGTGTCTGTCAGTGGACCAGAATCATACTTGTACATCGTCTTACAGGTGTTGGAGGCCAATCCTAACTTTCTTTAAGTTCAAAGCCTCAGGTTATAAACAATGACTCCACTAACATTTTTTCAAGTTTACATATTTATTTTGAGAGAGACAGACAGAGACAGAGACAGAGAGAGAGCACAAGTGGGGAGAAGCAGAGAAACAGGAAGAGAGAAAATCCAAAGCAGGCTCTGTGCTGTCAGTGCAGAGCCCAATGCGGGGCTCAAACCCATGAATCATGAGATCATGACCTAATCAAAATCAAGAGTCAGGTGCTTAACCAACTGAGCCACCCAGGTGCCCCTCCACTAACATTCAAGTTATATCTCCTCTGAGCAAGGTATAATAGTCTACCTGTTCAAGACAAGGTAACACAGAAGCAGGGCCACCAAAGCTTCACTGAATACACACTTCATCACATACACCACACACCCAACATTCACATATTTTGAAGAGCCAGTAAATCAGAAGAAGTTTCCTTCTATCAGTTCAAAAATCTAATGATGAGGGGCTCCTGGGTGGCTCAGTTGGTTAAGTGTCCAACTTCAGCTCAGGCCATGATCTCACAGTTCATGGGTTCAGCCCCCCCACCGGGCTCTGTGTTGACAGCCTCAGAGCCTGGAGCCTGCTTCAGATTCTGTGTCTCCCTCTCTCTCTGCCCCACCCCTGCTCACACTCTGTCTCCCTCTTTCTCAAAAATAAATAAACATTAAAAAAATTTTAAAAAACAATGATGATTTAATAAGAGAGAAATTATAATGCCTCCTGCTTTTTTATTGGAAAAAGTTTCTTCATAATTCAGTAGTAAATATCATTGAATAATACCATTTAAAACATATAAAATTGCAATAAATGCATGATTTATGCTTACATTAATATTCATTACTTAAAAGCAAAGGCAATTTTTTTTTTGCAAAATGCAATTTAGTAGAAAAATCTACATATTTCTCTTCAATAACACCCCAAATTACTCTCCTCAATACTAATATGTCAGATAAGGATTTAAAATTTATTAACAAATTTACCAAAGAAATTTTTTTCAAATAATTTTATGCATTAGAGCAAGCAACAATATAAAGACAAAATTATGAGTAATAAAAACATCTAAATATTAATTTAAAACCATTTGAGGCACATCATGAAACAGACACAGAAATAATAGCTTGGGCAAATGCTTACTTCTAGAATTAGTCTGTCAAATCCCCTATAGGGAATGATGACTTAAGCCAGAATGAAGGAAAAACCAGTGAAGTAGAAAAAATGGAGTTGAGCCATTCGACCAGCTGACAGTGTTATGATTAAATCTGACATACAGTAATCTAGAAATCAAAACTGCAAACTAGTTAGCACCAAAACAAATCTTATAACTTTAGAAAGATCAACCTTGAAGACAAGTAAAGTCAAGTGTTGATAAATTGAACATATACACTGGAAAGAATAAAAGGTGTTTCAATTTAAAAGCAAAAAGTGGTTTCCTTCAATAAGAGTTAAGATGCTGAACAAAACTATAGCATAAGCCACATGTATGTTATTGTGCTTGTGTGTATTTGCCGTAGATTTTGACTCAACTAGGAAAGTAGCAAAGAAAAATGAAATAAAATAATGAGCTCTAAGAAATAAAAAAACACAAAAGACATAACAGAATAAGAGCTTATTTTGAGTTTATAATTTTTAAAAAAGTTAAAACTGTAAATAGTTAATAAACAACAATTGAAATATATAAAACTTATCCCCAAGTGAAGTTAAATCCATTTTATTTAAGAATAAGGGATCAATGAAGAAATAAATTAAACCATTCTAAGTTGGAGTGGGAAATTAAGTTACTGAGGGCAGCAAATGAGAGTAGGTGATGGATTACTACTTTCATTATGTTTGGGAAAAAGGATATTAAAGCTATATCACTGGTGCAGTTTTGTACTTGTGGTGCCTGAGATGAGTTGAAATAAGGTCTAATGAGGTAGAAATATGTTTGCCAAAATATTCCATGTCATATATGAACAAATTATCACAACACCTGAGACATTTTTCTAAGCCATCATGCAGTTTAACTATTAGGTGGGAGAAGGGATATGGAAAGGAATGAGAAGGAATTGTTTCTGAACAGAAAACTAAAATTAGAAATATTTTAATTTACTTTCAATAAGCATGTGGTATAAAGCACTGATCTTAGAATATGAAAAGCGCTCTATAAATGTAACAACAACAATAACAGCTAACCAATCAACAAAAAAAACCAGAGTAACAACATTAATAACACTATCAGAAACTTGAAAAATAACAGTCAGTATGATATACTGACGGAGAACCTAGGAAATGGATTTATACTCTTGCCCTACTATTACATATTCCAGTAGACAATTCACTTAACTCCATCAAACCTTAGAGTTTTATTTCTTTTTTTTTAAGTTTATTTATTTATTTGATAAAGAAAGAGAGAGAGAGAAAGAATGCGGACAGGAAGAAAGAAGGAGGAGAGAGGGAGAATACCAAGCATGTGGGGCTTGAACTCACAAACTGTGAGATCATGACCTGAGCTGAAATTAAGAGTCAAATGCTTAACCAACCAAGGCACTCAGGCACCCCAGACTTTTTATTCTTAAAATGAGTGTGGTTCAGTAGCTATCCTTGCCCTATTTTGCCTCTCAGCACTGAGACAAGCCCTAATTGCAGAAACAGCCACCCACTCTTCATCAAGAAACTTGACTGTATTTATTATGTTGGATACTTTGAGATGCAATTAACCAAAACTCACACAGTCAACTGCAAATAGTACAAGGATTTTAAAGGATGCATAAGGAAGACACTACCTAATAGGTATCCAAAGACAGACATAGTTTGGAGGCTAGTAGATATGTAGTACAGTTTAATCAGAATATATCTATCAACAATACTATGGTGCTATCATCATGAGATGATAGGACTTGGTATTAGATTTGCTGCAAAAAATAGAACTCACCATACTGGGTAAGTTCATTAGGTGCTCACACCTTCATATTATGGCCTCACGGCCAGCCTCTCCCATGAAGAACTGCTCCTATGGGTAGAGCCATTTGGTTATCACCAGCAGACTGAATTGGGCCTTGAAAATTATCTTTACAAACTCTTTATCTCTCAGGTATGGATCCAAGGTCAGTTTTGTTTTTGTTTTTGTTTGTTTTTTCAGGGTGTTTGTATACTACCAATAATATCTTTTCCCACCACAATTCTGATAGGTGGAGAATAAGTGCAAAGTTGGCTAGCTAGATGGGATTCTAGTATTTTTAGATCAATTATTCAAACAACGTAGGTATAACCCCAAATAGTGTACTTTCCAAATACAACAGTGGATAATGTAGACTGAAGCCAAACTGAGGCTTTACACTCTCACCAGAATCTACTCTGAGCCTATAAACTCAAGAAGCTGCATAACAAACATCATGGGATCACATCTTGAATATTAATAACTAGAGCTAATGGAGTTCATGTGGTCCCTTGAAGACATCATGTTCTCTCACACCTCTATGCATTCCTGTATTCTTTTTCCTCTGCCTGAAATGCACTGTCTCACCAGTTCATCTGCCAAATCATTATTTATTCCTCAATTCTCAGTTAAAGGTCCTTCTACATTGTGAAATTTCTTTATTTCTTCCAACAAATATGGGTATTTACTGACCAGGCTAACATCATATAGATCCTTCTAATTAATTAAACTGATTTTCTGTCCTCTAGTTGTATCCCATGTTGTTAATGTCAAGAATCTAGACTTTTAATCTTTTTATACCTCTGCAACCACCACAATGGATAGCCCAGAATAGATGTTTAAAAAAAGAACTGTTTGTTGCTTAGGATATTCTGTGGAAATATTCCTATTTTCTAATCCAGAGGAGAGACTACTGCATGCATGAAAGGAAATCATCTATATGTGGTACAATCTAATAACCAACAAGTGAGATTAATATTAAAACAAAACATTTATTTAAATTTTTTCTTTAGGGGCGCCTGGGTGGCGCAGTCGGTTAAGCATCCGACTTCAGCCAGGTCACGATCTCGCGGTCCGTGAGTTCGAGCCCCACGTCAGGCTCTGGGCTGATGGCTCAGAGCCTGGAGCCTGTTTCCGATTCTGTGTCTCCCTCTCTCTCTGCCCCTCCCCCGTTCATGCTCTGTCTCTCTCTGTCCCAAAAATAAATAAAAAATAAATAAAAAAAAATTTGTTAAATTTTTTCTTTATTAAGTTATTTGTTTTTTGCATAGTAACAATTTTGTAACATTCTAAAAATATTTTGATCATTGATCCTTTAATACTTTTTAAAGTCATACAAATAAGAGAACTTTGTTTATTCTGATGCAAGTTTTTACTAAATTAATAAGAAAAAGAAATTGAATAGGTCAGACAGCCAATGGGTATTGAGTACCTACATTGTTTCTGGCACTAGGAAATAATTACATATGACTCACAACTTATAAATTTTATGGATATTTAAGTCATCAATATTTGAAATATTAGATAATATGAGATTAACAATAATATGGTTTAAAATGCAATGAAAAAAATTGGCAACCAAAGAAGGCTGCAGAACTCTTAAAAAATAAGTCTACTGCTCTTCTTGGGGAAAAAGAAGGAGGCATAATTTGATGCTTTTATTATTTGGTGGGCAGCTAAACCTTAAGCAAAGCAGAAAATACACTATTTTCCCCCCAATACATGAGGATTATTTAGCTCAACAGAAAATATGGATCACCTTGTTAAAAGAAGAAATTTTCCCTTTTCTAAATGGATTTACATCATACAACTATGCCAAAAGTAATGCCTGTTTGAGGACTGCACATACTTCATTTAAAAGAACACCAAACGGCTAAAGAATCAATCTGCCTATAGTAGTTGGTGATGGTAGTGCCAATAATGAAATCCAACAAGGTGTCACATCTGCCCTTGACCCAAGAGAGAGTCACTGGAACCTGGATAAAATGATTCCTCTCCCTGGTACTACTCCTCACTGGCCCTCCAGGTGATTTCTAAAAGTAACTCATTCAGACTACATGAATCACAACATATCAGAGGGCACAAATAGATCTAGCCAGTGAGCCCCTTCTTCTGGGCAAGGTTGTGTTTAGTTGAAAGCTGTGTCATTTTCCTATGGGGTTAGAAAGGGTAAATATTTTCAGCAAAATAACTGATGAAGAAAGGTTTCCACAAGGAAGCAGATAAGAAACTGAGAGCTGGCATGCCTCAAAGTAGGGACACCTGGGAGAGAAACCCTTCTTGATGAATTAACCTTCAGCTGCCTTCTCCTGTAAACTGGAATTGCAGTCTGAATGAATCTGAGGCACAGAGAGGCAAAATTATTCACCCAAGGTTGAGTGTGGTTTCAAATCCAAGTAGTCTGAATTTAGGTCTTACTTCCCTAACCACTTTGTACTCACTTTCCTTTTCAAATTATAGATTTCCTTTATACATTGTAATTTCTCTCTGAAATTGCCCTGCCTGTTGCCTTAAGGAAAGCTTTATTTGTTGGTGGAATTGCCTACAGAAACAACACAGGAGGGAAATGGGACCTTAACTACACTTTCTTCTTAAAAGCTCCAGTGCAAGGTGGCAAAAGCTTAGAGTGCCCAGTACTCAGTTCCCAGAAGTGAGCAATGGAGTAGGAGGGCAGTGTATGGAGATAGAGGGAGTAGTGAGGAGATAACCTCATTGCTAAGGAAATACTCCAAGGTATATAGGCTCGAAATGGATCAATATTTAAGCCCAGAGAGCAAGAAGAAAGTCTTCTCTGAAATAGGAAGTGGAAGAAAGCCCAAATCTCTGGATTTAAAAAAAAAAGTATATGAACAATTTTCAAATGAAAAATCAATAATTTTTTGAACAAATCTTTAATTCCAGAAGAGAGTTTTGTTTTTAAGAAAGGAATAGCTTGAAGATGCAGTCATAGGGAGGTAGTTTGTGAGTTAGTCCTCAACTATGAACATTGATATGTCTGTACCAGATATGATCAATATCCTACAAAATGGTGCCCAATTGTATATCCACTCAAAAAAACTTGAGAAGTTCTGAAACATGAGATTCTGGTTTATGTGATATAATGACAATTCATGCACAGCCACATAGATTTAAAATATGAAAAAAAGAGATGTCCATCATTGGTAGATAGATAAATAAATTGTAGCATATTCATATGATCGACAGTAATCGCATCATGAGTAGTTGCAATGAGAATGAACAAGCTACAACTACATACAAGAGCATGGATGAATCTGACAAACAATGTTAAGAGAAAGAACCAGAAACAAATAAGTACATATTTTGAAGCTATATTTATGTAACAACAAACCAGACAAAACTAACCTATGGTGTTTAGTTAGGATAGTTCTTAACCTTGGGTAGTAGGGAAAACTGCATCTGAAGAGGAGAAAGGAGGGTTTGGGATGTAATATTCTACCTTTGCCCTAAGTTGCAGTTACATGTATGCTCAATTTCTAAAAATCCACGGAGTTTTATACCAATTATTGTGTGTGTGTGTGTGTGTGTGTGTCTTATGTGTCAATAAAACAAGTTAAATATTTTTGCATATAATCTTGAACCGAGATGAGTCTAGTCCAGCCTAAATGTGTTATCTATCATTCATTTCAAGCAGATCCAATAAACGGGTTTCCTCTTTGGCAAGATTTAAACTGATAATGGAGGGGAAAAAAATAGAGAGAAGAAGAGAAATAGATACTGCGATAATTAGAAATCTAATTAGCTCTGTATTTTAATACAATTGGATACAATTATCTGTGCCCTAAATACAAAACATTATTCTTTTGTCAGATAACTGATATTTTAAACTGCCAAACTTCTATGGGGAAAAAATATATACCTCATTCAAAATTCTTATTTTTTACTTCTCTATTAATATAGACTCTTTGTAAATGAATTCGGATTCCTCTGAAAAATTCTATCCTGTAGTCTTTTCTAACATCTGAAGGAAGTTGACAGTATTATTCACACACTTATTAGACAGAAACTGGTAGGTAAATACATAAAACAAGTCCTTAGAGAATAATATTTGAAATAACACATATTATATATTCCTTTTATCTTAGCTGAAAATATTTTTTCTTATAAGAATCTGTCCACATTTTGTGACATGCTTTGCCCAGAGAATGTCTGAGCATAACATTTATTTCAAGATTGCTAATCAGGCATGCATGCTATTGTGGTTTATATATCCAATTTGATTTACCCACTCAGGCAAATGTAAGGGCATCAATGCACTTGAGCAAGCTTTCTCCCTCTTTAAATATCCTATGGTCAATAACTTCTTAGTTAATCTCATTGCACTGGGTAAAACAGTTCCCTCCTAAAATTACCTCAAGAAGAGGGTGACAAGCACTTTAAGAAAATGTGGCTGGAATTGTGATCAGAAATTGGAGGAATGAGATAGGTCTGAAGAATAGTTATTCTCTCTTTCTTTCTGGCTCCATGGGGTATCTCATAGTATTCCTGCTTCTGGGCACAAACGCTCCATTCTCTTCTAGATACTGATAATTTTCCATTTTTTTCTAGGTCAATGACTCCTACTTTTTTTTTCTTACTTAAAGTCTCTGTTCCCTCCAAAATTGTAATTTATTTTTTAGATTAGGATTCTTGATTGCATATAACAAGAACTAACTACAACCATCTTAATTTTAAAGGGAAGTGGGATATTAAAGATATGCACAGGTAAGACTCCAAGGGCAAACATACAGGTGGTTTTCAAGAATGGAACCAGAAGTGTTTTGCTTGAACATTCATCTCTTTCTCATTGCATGTTTCCTTCATTCTTCCTCCTTCTCTATAGACCCATTTTTTATAGTTCCCTAGTTTGCATGATAAAACATATCCACCCAGAATTCCTAAGCCCACATTCAGAGTCCAGTAATATGAAAATCTGTCTTTCTGCTCATTCTAATTTCATCTTGGGAGAAAGTGTCCAATTGCAAATATGGTCAGAGCAGAGCTTCCTAGTGAAACATTGCTAGAAACTCATGTGTCAGGAGGGATAGGCAATTTTAGGGGAGAGGGACTGAGCAGAAATGCCAGTAGCTGCAGACATCAACATAGAATGATTCCAATGGTTGCAACTCTTTCTTTCAAAGCATCCTCAGCTTTGAATCACTTGTTCTACAACAATTAAGTTGGTACTTTATAATTCAAATTCCAGAGAGAGTGAATGCCATGTCAAAGCATGTATTTCTTACAGCCTGCTGGGCAGTGCATCACTAGCCTGTCTATGATTTGACAGTCCTTGTGCCAGAGTCTTGAGGCACAACACATGGATTAGAGTCAGATTTCCCCAGAAGGTGTGGCGGACATTCTAAGTCTTGGCATATCTAGTAAGATAACATAACTGTCTGAGTTATGTCAAAGAGAAATGTCACAAATATCTTCTTTATATAGTAATGTTAACCGTGGTCATGTCAAGGTCCATTATTCCTTTGGAAATGTTCTTTGAAGGGGAAAACAAAGTTCTATGAACAATTATGTTTGGAATAAACAGCAAGGTTAATCCTCTTTTTTGGGATTTTATAAAATATGTTAGATTATTAAATGCTCAAAGAACACTTGTGCTTCTATTTAACCCATGTCCCATCCTTGTTGAACGCAGTTAACATAGTTTGAACTCTTATTTTGCAAATTAAAGGAACCAATTCTTTAAGTCATATTTTATGGGGAAGAATTGAAGAAAAAAATTAAGTCCCCCCCCCACCTAAGAAAAAAATGAAGCTCAGCCTCAAAGATAAATGAGGAAACAGAATATTGAACTTAAATATTCAGAGAATTTTTTTGTTGTTCTTGTGCCTCTTCTCACTGAATAAAGATTTCAGTATCCTCTCTCAACAAAACTGACTTTTTTAAAACTTTTATTTATTTTTGAGAGAGAGAGACAGAGCACAGGCAGGGGAGGGGCAGAGAAAAAGGGAGACACGGGATCAGAAGTAGGCTCCAGGCTCTGAGTTGTCAATACAGAGCAACACGCAGGGCTCAGGCCCACAAACCTGACCTGAGCTGAAGTTGGGCGTTTAATCAACTGAGCCACCCAGGCGCCCCAACAAAACTGACTCTTGAGGCATCTCGTGGCTCAGTTGCTTAAGGGTAAGAATCTTGATTTTGGCTCAGGTCATGATCTAGCGGGTTCCTGAGTTTGAGCCCCATGTGGGCTCTCTCTCACTGCCCCTTCCCCACTCTCTCCCTCTCTCACTCTTTCTCTACCCTTCCCTCCCCCCACCAAAATAAATAAATAAAGTTTAAAAAAAAAGCCTGAATCTGTACTCAATCAATATGACGGCAAAGGTTATTCATTATTTTTTTTTTTAATTTCCCTTGCAAATACTATTACAGACTTAAACTATGGTCTTTTATTTCTGATTACATATTTCAAGGAAAGGGATTTGGGAACAATGATGAAGGCAGGGATGGAACTGGATAGGTGTCAATTTATTCATATCAGTATTGGGGATCTAAATCTATAAATTAAAGAAAGAAGGAGACATAAATCCCAGCCAAAAAATGAGGACTATTAGTTCTCTGTCCAGCAAATTGGGATAAAATGTGTTCTACATTATAGAAAATTTATCATAGAACCATGTCAATTGACATTAATAGAGAATATTTATGAAACAGTTCTAAATATTCTATGTATTTTAATTCATTTCATTCACATAGTAAACCAATGATGTAATAGAAGTGTTATTCTTATTTTCTAGATTAGGAAATTGAGGCACAGAAAGTGTAGGTAAACTGCCTACACGCACACAACCTATAATTTGTAGAGCCAAAATTTGACTAACATACCTGATACTATGATGTTATTAATATAAACAGATTTTTGTGTTTTTATATGTAAAGATGGGAAGTAAAATTGCTTTATTTAGCCTTGAACATAATAATAAATCTAACTATTAGAGTTTTTATCATGTTATGGTCAGCATTTATTTTTATACAAAGAATTTGTATATAACAGTGTCTCAAAGGGTATTATTCTTTCTTCTTCTCACTATAGACAATCTCCAGTCAAATCTTTCTCACCTGATCTCTTCAGTAATTTAGACTTCTTCACAAAAAGTTTCAACCTAAGATTTGAGTATCTTGGTTATTTGGAAGATTCAGATAAGATATAATTATGTTCGCTGTCAAGTATGAATAATAGGACTGAATTTATAGTTCATCATTTATCTTTAATTGTATATTGAGGACAACATTACATATTAAAGAGCAGGCTTCCTTTACTGTTGAATGAGGCCATGCACTTGGTGAGGTTTGATTAGTCACAAGCCTAAAAAAAAAAAGTATCTCACTTTATTTGCCAAGGATGTCAAATCATCTTTATATAAGTATATTAAGTATGTCTTAGGTAGTAGTTCTACTTGTACTTTCACCCTCCTTTCTAAAGAAACCCTGTGCAGAAACCCTTATGCAGAGCTTAAAAAGCCAGAGTAAAACAAAAAAAGTAATTTCCTGAGAAGCTAAAAAATGAGACTCCACTGAGTATAGGAAGGACTTGGCTATTTACAGAGCATTTGGTCTGATTCCTAAGGAGGTAGGCTAAACCCAGGTTGGGCGGGGCGGGGGGAGGGTTATGCATTTTATATCCTTTAATAACCAATACACTATTTTAGCAAAGTCCTCAAAACTGTCCCATCCCATTTTAAATTTATGAAACAGGTTAAAGATACTCTTAATTGCATACTTGGCATATTAAATATCTGAAAATATTTCTCATAATTTGAAGATCTATTGTAAAATAGTAACTTGAGAAACTGCTAGAAAAAAAAAGTGCTCTCAAGGTTTTTCATTTGTTTGTTTTTGTTTTTTACAGCAATAGGAACAGAAGAATGCTCTATCTTAATATAAGGTTAATGTATTTGCATCTCTTGCATTATTAAAAAAAATCCTAATCTTGGATAATTATTCCTATATATGTAAGTATACATTATTTTAGTATAAATTTTGGATGAGTGCTATAGCAGAACAGAGTAATCTGTCAAAAATCCAGGTTCCCTGTTACTTAAGTATGTACCTTTCTCTGTAGGTGAATTTCCAGAAGGGGACTACATCTCTCAGACCATTGCAGTTAGGTATAGCCATGTGATTGAGCCTGGGTCAATGGAATATGAGCTGCATTTCTGTACACCACGTCTAGGCATGACCCATAAAAATTCCCTCCAAGTTATATTCTTCCATTCCCTTTCCTTTTCTACTAGCAACAGGTCAATTTCCTAGGAACTTTAGAAACTGTGTTGAAAATGGCAATATCCATCACTCTGGGACTCAAAAACTGCATGGAGAAAATTCCTTCCCCATTCCAGCTCTACCCCCAGATTATAAGTAATACTGCACTGCAATATCAATGGCCAAGAGGTAGAATTGTATTGGGAGTCTATTTTAGCAGCTAACATTATACTAACAAATCCAGAAGCAATAATTAGAAAATTGTTCAAAAATATATTATTTTTTAATGTGGAATTTATTAAAACTATTTTCTTCTTTGAATATTTAACTACTACTTTTACTAATAATTATTTATAAAATATAATTGAGAGGATTATTGCATGATTTCATGTAGTATGTGTTTATTAGGAAAACTACTATATATAAGGTCCAATGGTTAACACTGTGCTTGAGGAGAAAATTCAGCTATAAATTGATTATAATTTAATATGGTATATGATAAGTGATCTTCACTATGTTTGTTGCCTTTAGAGCATACAATGCTCAGTTCAGATTCTGTGTGGACAGATGTTCTAATTTTTATACAAATATCTGCCTAATGAGAGAAACACATTGTTGGCTAAGCAAGTTACATAAAGGAAAAACATTTCTATGGTCAGCCCTTTTACTGTTAACCAGAGATATACATTCTAGCCCTCTCCTTTAATATTTTAAAGGGGAAAAATCCAAGAATTTATGTACTGTTAAAATTAAGGGAAGAGGCTAGAAAGTAAATCTACAGTTAAACTTAACCTACAGTTAAGCCATAAGAAATGTTCCTTTGTTCACATAAATTGTTTAGCCAACCATGTGTTTCTCTCCCCCAAATCTGGAGGAATTAAAAAAAAATCCCTGTTAAATAAAGATGAAAGGCCCTATGGCAAAGTCTGTGTAGAAGTCTTACATCAGAACAAGGTTAGTAATACTAGAAAAGGAAAGGAATGATTTTATTTTTTTACGTTTATTTATTTTTGAGAGAGAGAGAGAGACAGAGAGATTAGAACACGAGCAGGGGAGAAGCAGAAAGAGAGGGAGCCATAGACTGGGGCAGGCTCCAGACTCTGAGCCATCAGCACAGAGTCTGACACAGAGCTCAAACCACAAACCCTGAGAACATGACCTGAGCTGAAGTTGGACACTCAACCGACTGAGCCACCAAGGTGCCCCAAGAAAGAAATGATTTTAACTCACTCAGTGTCTTGATGTAAGTCTAGACTATAGGTATATTCTCTCTTTTCTTTCTGTTTCAGTAAGCAAGGATGAGAGCTCCATTCAGTCATTCCTCCCCCTAAATATCCGTCTATTCAATTCATGAATATTCTAAACATTATACCTTGGGTTGCCAACTTGCTTAAGGAAAGGTATTGAAACCTGGGAAGGTACAGAGAAGGCATTCATTTATCTTCATAGAGAACTATAAACTACATCTCTATCAACTCTATAGTTTAGCCAGAAAATAATTGGCTGCAGTAGACAAATGGCTGTTGGGCACTGGAATTGAAAACTATCAAATTTTAATAGATTTCCCTGCTCAACAAAAAACCAAAAAAATCATCAGCCTCATAAAAAAGTGTGAAACATAAAGAAAAGAAAACTGTGTACTAGTACATTAAAAAGAGAATAGTTACATAATTTACTTTTCTGAAGGAACAGATGAAAATTTTAGTAAACACTCATATGAGTCCAACAAAAGCTTAGATAAAATTATCTGAAATGGGACTAAAGAGTTATATTAAGTGTATAGGCTTAAATTCAAAAATGGAAAACAAAACAAAAAGTAAGAAAACTCAAAATGGAAAAGAAAAATAAAAATCTCTATTTCAGATAGTGTGGAGCAGGCTTAACTTTATACACAATTAAATTTGAGATGTTAGGAGAAACCATTCCAAATGCCAAAAAAATGCAAAAAAAAAGATGAAAATGATAAGTGGAGGAAAGTGAAGGAAAGAAACTATAGAGTTATAGGAACAAAATAAAAATCAAACATATTTAGGGGCGCCTGGGTGGCGCAGTCGGTTAAGCGTCCGACTTCAGCCAGGTCACGATCTCGCGGTCCGGGAGTTCGAGCCCCGCGTCAGGCTATGGGCTGATGGCTCAGAGCCTGGAGCCTGTTTCTGATTCTGTGTCTCCCTCTCTCTCTGCCCCTCCCCCGTTCATGCTCTGTCTCTCTCTGTCCCAAAAATAAATTTAAAAAAAAAAAACGTTGAAAAAAAATCAAACATATTTAAACAAACTTTCTCAAACTAAAGGATAAACTTGGCCTACAAATACTCCTTTATTCTTCTAAATCAAAGATTTTGCTACAATATGTTTAAGGGTCATTTTAAATATAAAATAACATCTTGCAAGTATCCCATCAGGAAGAAATATAGTTTGCCAACTAAGAAGCAAACTTCAAGCTAATCCTAGGCATTTTTTCTGCAACTCTGAATATTAAAAGAAACTCTACAGAGCACTGTGATGAAACATGGTAATCAGGAATTTTACGATATACTGTCTTGTCGCTGACATTTACAACAAAAGAGGATTCCCAAAAGTATAAGAATTTCTAAAATTTAAATTATTAAGAAAATTACTCAGAGAAATATTCATCTGTTCCAGGAGAAAGTTGAAATTATAAATTAAGAAAGACAAAACTAAATATATAACAATATCAGAAGTAATAAAATCAATTAGAGTGCAAATTCCACGACAGTAAGCATTGTGTCCTTCAGGCTGAGTGGTTTTTCCTCGGTATGGACATAATGCCTGTCACATAGAAGGTGCTCATAAAAGTAGGACATATAGAGCATGTAAGTTTTTTTTTTCATCTCATGTCCATGAAATGCAACCAGATCCACACTAAACCATCCTGCACATCTAGAAAACTGATTTGAGGAGTAACACAACAATCTGCACAACCTGAACCACAGAACTCAGCAGGTACATAGCACGGAGGGTGACTGGGGGAGAGAGAAGCTGCAGAGGGCAGGGAGCTGTTTTTGCTTGCAGAGGGAGGACAGAGACGGGGGAAGAGTATGGGAAAAGCACCCCCCCCCCCAAAAGCAGCTGGAGAGAAGTGGAAAAGGGGAAACAGCCACAGGGACTGAACTAAAAAGGGAGAAAGGAGAGGGTTTAAATTCCATTAAGTCTCTATAAACAGGGGGAGCGCAGAATCTGAAACTCCACAGCTTGATACCTGGTGGTGCTCTGGTGAGAAGGGAGAATCCCCAGAAGAGTGAAGTCCAGGGGTCTTCAGGCCACATGGGGCGAGGCAGTTTCACTGCTGGGAGGACATCTGGTAGAGGTTGTGAGGCCCCCCACAGACAAAGGCCCCAGTGGACCCGGGAGAACAACCACATTTGCTGGTGCTGGAACAAGGTCGTTAAGGGTGAAGTCTGATGCCAGATGTGTGTTGTGATTTTCCATAATTCCTGAAACGCTGCTGCTACATGATTGCGTGAACTTTTTCTGGGGTGGCTGGCACCCAGCTGCAGTCTCTGGGCATTGGCAGCAGCACGGTCCTGCGAACGTTCCTGGGTGCAGCCAGCACCCAGCCATTGCTCAGTGAGACCCTCCTGCAGAGAGACAGAACAGGACAAAGCTGCAGTCCATCAGAAATAAGTGGTCGGGAAACACAGCCACATCTGAGATAAAACTCAGGAAGGAAGTGCTGCCTGGGGTTTGGTCATGGACAGTGTAAAAGCAGGGAGTGGATGGAAGCTGGGGACAAAGGACAGGTGCATGATTGCTGATCTGGGAGAACAGAGTTCCAATACTAGAAACTGGGTAGCTGGGTGACACCATTTTCACTGATCCCGCGCATGCACATACACACCTACGAGAGACAACAATCCATCCCAATAAGCTAAGCAGCACCATCTAGTGGAGAACTGAGCTGTTACACTAAGCCCCGCCCAACTGAGCCAACTTTGCTCTTCAGGAACACAAGCTCTCTGCTTGCTAAGATTTTGGACTATAAAGTGCTTCACAGTTCGACTTCTAGGGGAAAATGAAGTAATTTCAATTGCATTTCAGTCTGTTTGCTAGTCCATCTATTCAATTTTCTTTTTTTTTCTCTTTGTCATTTATTTTCTTTTTCTTGAATATAGAAAGAGAAGATATTTATTTTTATTTTCAATATTTATTAAAATATTTTTCATTAATTTTTTCTACCATATTTTTTTGTAAATTTTTTTTCAAATTCTATTTTACTTCCATCATTTCACTTTATTCTATCTCAGTGTATTCATTTTTTTCAAATTTTCAAAATATTTCCTTTTTTTCTCCCTTTTATTCCCTAATCTATCAAGCCCCTTTCAACACCCAGACCAAATCACATCTGGGATCTAGCATCATTTATTTGATTTTTGTGTGTGTGTGTTGCTTTTAATTTTTTAATTTTATTTTTTTTAATTTTAATTTTTAATCTAATTTTTTTACCTCATTAATTCCTTTTCTCCCTTCAAAATGATGAAACGAAGGAATTCACCCCAAAAGAAAGAGCAGCAAGAAACAACAGCCAGTGACTTAACAAACACAGATACAAGCAAGATGTCTGAACCAGAATTTAGAATCACGATAATAAGAATACTAGCTGCAGTCAAAAATAGATTTGAATCCCTTTCTGCAGAGGTAAAAGAAGTAAAAGCTAGTCAGGATGAAATACAAAATGCTATAACTGAGCTGCAATCACGGATGGATACTACAACGGCAAAGATGGAGGAGGCAGAACAGAGAATCAGCGATATGGAGGACAAACTTATAGAGAATAATGAAGCAGAAAAAAAAGAGGGAGATTAAGGCAAAAGAGCACAATTTAAGAAGTAGAGAAATCTGTGATTCATTAAAAAGGAACAACATCAGAATCGTAGGGGTCCCAGAAGATGAAGAGATAGAAAAAGAGGTAGAGCAAATCATAGCAGAAAACTTTCCTAACCTGGGGAAAGACACAGACATTAAAATCCAGGAAGCACAGAGGACTCCCATTAGAGTCAACAAAAACTGACCATCAACAGGGCATATCATAGTCAAATTCACAACATACATAGGCAAGGAGAGAATCATGAAAGCAGCAAGGGAAAAAAGTCCTTAACCTACAAGGGAAGACAGATCAGGTTTGCAGCAGACCTATCCACAGAAACTTGGCAGGCCAGAAAGGAGTGGCAGGATATATTCAATGTGCTGAATCAGAAAAATATGCAGCCAAGAATTCTTTATCTAGCAAGGCTGCCATTCAAAATAGGAGAGATTAAAAGTTTCCCAGACAAACAAAAATTAAAGGAGCTCATGACCACTAAGCCAGCCCTGCAAGAAATTTTAAGAGAGACTCTCTGAGGGGGAAAAAGATGAAATAAACGAATCAATGAATAAAGAAATAAAAAATACATACATACATACATACATACATACATACATAATACATACCAAAAGCAACAAAGACTATAAAGAACCAGAGAACACCACCAGAAATGCCAACTATACAAGCAACATAATGGCAATAAATTCATATCTTTCAGTACTCACTCTAAACGTAAATGGACTAAATGCTCCAATCAAAAGGCATAGGGTAACAGAATGGATGAGAAAACAAGATCCATCTATATGCTGTTTACAAGAGACCCACTTTAGAGCTAAAGACAACTTCAGATTGAAAGAGAACCACCTATCATGCTAATGGTCAACAAAAGAAAGCCAGAGTAGCCATACTTATATCAGACAATCTATACTTCAAAATAAAGACTGTAGCAAGAGATGAAGAAGGGCATTATATCATAATTAAGGGGTCTATCCACCAAGAAGACCTAACAATTTTAAACATTTATGCTTCAAATGTGGAAGCACCCAAATATATAAATCACTTAATCACAAACATAAAGAAACTCATTGGTAATAATACCATAATAGTAGGGGACTTCAACACTCCACTTACAACAATGGACAGATAATCTAATCAGAAAACCAACAAGAAAACAATGGCTTTGAATTACACACTGGACCAGATGGACTTAACAGATATATTCAGAACATTTCATCCTAAAGCAGCAGAATATACGTTCTTCTTCAGTGTACATGGAACGTTCTCCAGAATAGAAAACATACTGGGACACAAATCAGCCCTCAACAAGTACAAAAAGATCAAGATCATACCGTGCATATTTTCAGGCCACAACATTATGAAACTCAAAATCAACCACAAGAAAAAATTTGGAAAGATAACAAATACTGGGAGACCAAAGAACGTTCTAAAAGAATGAACGGGCTAACCAAGATGTTAAAGAGGAAATTAAAAAGTACATGGAAACCAAGGAAAATGATAATACCACAGCCCAAACCCTCTGGGAGTCAGCAAAGGTGGTCATAAGAGGAAAGTATATAGCAATCCAGGCCTACCTAAAGAAGGAAGAAAGGCAATACAACCTAACCTTACCTTAAAGAGCTGAAAAAAGAACAGCAACTAAAACCCAAAACCAGCAGAAGGCAGGAAATAATAAAGATTAGAGCAGAAATGAATGCTATAGAAACGAAAAAACAAAAACAAAAAACAGTAGAACAGATCAATGAAACCAGAAGCTGGTTCTTTGAAAGAATTAACAAAATTTATAAACCACTAGCCAGTTTGATCAAAAAGAAAAAGGAAAGGACCCAAATAAATAAAATCAAGAATGAAAGAGGAGAGATCACAGTCAACACAGCAGAAATAAACACAATAATAAGAGAATATTATTAGCAATTATACACCAATAAAATGGGCAATCTGGAAGAAATGGACAAATTCCTAGAAACATATAAACTACCAAAACTGAAAAAGGAAGAAATAGAAAATTTGAGCAGACCCATAACCAGTAAATAAATCAAATTAGTAATCAAAAATCTCCCAATAAACAAGAGTCCAGGGACAGATGGCTTTCTAAGGGAATTCTAGAAAACATTTAGAAAAGAGTTAATACCTATTTTCTTGAAGCTGTTCCCCCCCAAAAAAATAGAAATGGAAGGAAAACTTCCAAACTCTTTCTATGAAGCCAGCATTACCTTGATTCCAAAACCAGACAAAGACCCCACTAAAAAAGAGAACTATAGACCAATTTCACTGATGAACATGGATACAAAAATCCTCAACAAGATATTATCCAACTGGATCCAACAATACATCAAAAAAATTATTCACCACCACCACGTGGGATTTATACTGGGATGCAAGGCTGGCTCAGTATCTGCAAATCAATGTGGTACGTCACATCAAAAGAGGGGACAAGAACTATATGATCCTCTCGATAGATGCAGAGAAAGCATTTGACAAAATACAGCATCCTTTCTTGATAAAACCCCTCAAGAAAGTAGAAACAGAAGGGTCATACCTCAAGATCATAAAAGCCATATATGAAAGACCCAATGCTAATATCTTCCTCAATGGGGAAAAACTGACAGCTAAGGTCAGGAACAAGAAAGGGATGTCCACTCTTGCCATGTTATTCAACATGGTATTGGAAGTCTTAGCCTCAACCATCAGACAACGCAAAGAAATAAAAGGCATCCAAATTGGCCAGGAAATGGGTCAAACTTTCACTCTTCACAGATGACATGATACTGTATATGGAAAACCCAAAAGGTTCCACCAAAAAAACTGCTAGAACTGATTCATGAATTCAGCAAAGTTGCAGGATATAAAATCAATGCACAGAAATTGGTTGCATTCCTGTACACCAATAATGAAGCAACAGAAAGAGAAATCAAGGAATCGATCCCTTACAGTTGCACCAAAAACCATAAAATACCTAGGAATAAATCTAACCAAAGAGGTGAAAAATCTATACACTGAAAATTATAGAATGCTTATGAAATTGAGTAAGGCACAAAAAATGCAAAATATTCCATGTTCCCAGATGGGAAGAATAAGTATTGTTAAAATGTTGATACTACCCAAAGCAATCTACATATTCAATGCAATCCCTATCAAAATAACACCAGCATTCTTTACAGAGCTAGAGCAAACAATCCTAAAATTCGTATGGAACCAGAAAAGACCCCGAATAGCCAAAGCAGTCTTGAAAAAGAAAACCAAAACAGGAGGCATAACAAGCCCAGACTTCAAGCTATAATCAAGCTGTAATCATCAAGCTATATAATTCAAGCTGTAATCATCAAGACAGTATGGTACTGGCACAAGAACAGACACTCAGCTCAATGGAACAGAATAGAGAACCTAGAAATGGACCCACAAACGTATGGGCAACTAATCTTTGACAAAGCAGGAAAGAATATCCAATGGAATAAAGACAGCCTCTTCAGCAAGTGGTGCTGGGAAAACTTGACAGTGACATGCAGAAGAATGAACCTGGACCACTTTCTTACACCATACACAAAAATAAACTCAAAGTGGATGAAAGACCTCAGTGTAAGACAGGAAGCCATCAAAATCCTCGAGGAGAAAGCAGGCAAAACCTCTTTGATCTTGGCTGCAGCAACTTCTTACCCAAAACATCTCCAGAGGCAAGGGAAACAAAAGCAAAAATGAACTATTGGGACCTCATTAGAATAAAAAGTTTCTGCACAGCAAAGGAAACAATCAGCAAAACTAAAAGGCAACTAACAGAATGCGAGAAGATATTTGCAAACGACATATCAGATAAAGGGTTAGTATCTAAAATCTATAAAAACTTATCAAACTCAACACCCAGAAAACAAATACTCCAGTGAAGAGATGGGCAAAAGACATGAAAAGACACTTCTCCAAAGAAGACATACAGATGGCTAACAGGCACACGAAAAACTGCTCAACATCACTCAACATCAGGGAAATACAAATCAAAACCACAATGAAATACCACCTCACGCCTGTCAGAATGGCTAACATTAACAACTCTGGCAACAACAGATGTTAGTGAGGATGTGGAGAAAGAGGATCTCTTCTGCACTGTTGGTGAGAATGCAAGCTAGTGCAGCCACTCTGGAAGACAGTATGGAGGTTCCTCAAAAAAATAAAAATAGAACTACCCTATGACCCAGCAATTACATACTAGGTATTTATCCAAGGGATACAGGTGTGCTGTTTCGAAGGGGCACATGCACCCCAATGTTTATAGCAGCACTATCAACAATAGCCAAAGGATGGAAGGAGCCCAAATGTCCATCGATGGATGAATGGATAAAGAAGATGTGGCATATATATACAAGGGAGAATTACTCGGCAATCCAAAAGAATGGAATCTTGCCATTTGCAACTATGTGGATGGACCTAGAGGGTATTATGCTAAGCGAAATTAGTCAGAGAAAGACAAATATCATATGAGTTCACTCACATGAGGATTTTAAGACAGAGAACAGATGAACACAAGGGAAGGGAAGCAAAAATAATATAAAAACAGGGAGGGGGAGAAAATATAAGAGACTCTTAAATATTGAGAACAAACAGAGCATTACTGGAGGGGTTATAGGAGGGGGAATGGGCAAAATGGGTAAGGGGCATGAAGGAAGCTACTCCTGAAATCATTGTTGCACTATATGCTAACTCACTTGGATGTAAATTTTAAAAATAAAATAAAATTAAAAATTAAAGAAGTACGTAATATATAAAAGTATTTAAATAATTGTAAATATAGCCATAAAATGGAATTCAAGCAAAATTATTTAAAATCAGATATCTGTTCTTAATAACATGCAAAAATAATCCAAATTACCATAAATCACTTAATAGGTTTTTTTCTGTCTTTAATTTTTTTAAGTTTATTTATTTATTTATTTTGAGAGAGAAGGAGAGAGGGGAGGGGCAGAGAGAGGTCTCCAGAGAGAGAATCTCAAGCAGGCTTCCTGCTGTCAGTGCAGAGCCCAAGGCAGGGCTCACCAACCATGAGATTATGACCTGAGTCAATGAATGCCATGACAAGAAAGTTGGCATTTATCTCAGTTTCGCTATAGAACTCCTAACTATCTTAAAAAAATATATATATTAGGGCGCCTGGGAGACTCAGTCGGGTAGAGACCAACTCTTGATTTCAATTCAGGTCATAATCTCACATTTCCTGAGACTGAGCCCCTCATCAAGGTCTGTGCTGACCATGTGGAGCCTCCTTGGGATTCTCTCTCTCTCCCTCTCTCTGCCCTCTGTTTCTCTCTGCCCATCTCTCTCAGTTGTGTCCTCTCTCTCTCTCTCAAAAATAAATAAACTTAGAAAAAGAGAGAGAGAATGACAAAAATAATACCAAAATGGCTTGAGCTGAACCAAGGAAACACAGAAATTCTTGAAATTAAGAGCAAGGGTCTTTTTCCTCTGAGGAGCCACTGTGTGTATTGTGTTCAGAGCCACATCTCCAGAGGACATGATTCATACTGCATTCAGCTTGTACTCTTTTGTTACTTTGTTTTCTTTACATAATGCAAAAATGTCCTACATCTCTAAATCCATTTTATGTGCTTTTTGCAACAATTTGCATGCAGTTTATTTTATGTAAATTGAATGCTATATATTACAAGGATTATCTATGCATGTGTAATGAGGTGAAGAAAAATTGTATTACATTAGTGTACTATATGGAGTACACTTTACTATACATACAGGGAAAGAGATAAAGACAAGAATGGAACTAGGAATAATCATTACAATTAATTCTTTTTTTTAATGTCATTGATGGAACTAATAGTCAATAAAATTCTGTAGATGCCCAATGTATTAAAGACTCTCGTGTGTTGTTAGGTTTATTTAATTGTTTTAGATTGTACCTGCACAAATATCTACCATTTTCTATAAATCTATCATCTTCTATGTCAATGAAAGACATGTTCCACATTATGTTAAGACTAATTATTCTGCCTGTCTTTCACATGTCCCTTCCTACCTGTTCAATGATTCCAATTCAATGATTATTCACTTTCCTATATGTCTCTGGGACAGACACTATAGGTTGGCAAATCCCATCACCTATCCAATTCTCTTCTCTTTCATCTATCTCTCCTCTAAAGGATATATGTGCTTTAAAAATGATTGATTTCCCAGCCTTCCTTTTAATATTGGTTTATTAACGTGATATAGTTCTAACCAATAAGATATAAAAGAATTTTCCCTTCTTCCTTTACCCTGCCTGGAAGGTGTATGGCAAAGACTAGAATATAGTACACCCATGATATGGGGTCACATGCACGTGTAAAAAAGGAAACACATCCTTGCTATTTGCAACAACGTGGATGGAACTAGAGTGTAGTATGCTAAGTGAAATAAGTCAGAGAAAGATAAATACCATATGATTTCATTTATATGTGGAATTTAAGAAAGAATACAGATGAATATAGGGGAAGGGAAAGAAAAAATAAGATAAAAACAGAGGGAGGCAAACTATAAGAGACTCTTATTTTTTTTTTTTCAACATTTTTATTTATTTTTGGGACAGAGAGAGACAGAGCATGAACAGGGGAGGGGCAGAGAGAGAGGGAGACACAGAATCGGAAACAGGCTCCAGGCTCTGAGCCATCAGCCCAGAGCCTGACGCGGGGCTCGAACTCACGGACCACGAGATCGTGACCTGGCTGAAGTCGGACGCTTAACCGACTGCGCCACCCAGGCGCCCCTATAAGAGACTCTTAAATACAGAAAACAAACTGAGGGTTGCTGGAGGAGTGCTGGGTGGGGGGATGGGCTAAATGGGTGATGGGCATTAAGGAGGGCACTTGTTCAGATGAGCACTGGATGCTATCTGCAAATGATGAATCACTAAATTCTACTCCTGAACTATTATTAAGCTATATACTAACTAATTTGGATTTAAATAAAATAAAAAAAATTAAAAAGGAACACATCAAGGATTGTAAAGCAGAAGGATAGAAAAAATGGAAACTTATTGGCATGGTTGAGCTTTTTTCCAAACCTTATCTCTGAGCACATTGTACAAGGAGAGAAATTCTTACTTGTTTTGGAAACTATTCATTGTATTTCTTTGTTATTTGCAGACAAAAATATTCCTATATGTGTTCTCTCCATTGCTTTACACATAAATCCTCAAATCTTGTCATTTCACTCACTTTCAAAGTCAGTATTGCTCTTAATCTCCATGGTAATGCCTTAGTTCAGGCTATAACCATCAGTTGTTTAATTTCTTACAGAGCTTCCTAGTGTCCCCATAGGTAGTTTCATATGCCACTGAATCCAAGCTAATATGACCAATGTTCTTGATTATTTTCAATATAAAGCCCAAAACTTTTATGATGACATTTAAGACCATTAAAATTGCCCCTGCCTGTCTCCAGCTTCATATTCATCAAAATGTTCTTCGACCCTACACTTTAGTACACTTGTCTTAGCCTCACATACTTTACAGCCTTTGCTGTACATGCCACCTGCTCAGCCTGGCATACCCTGGCTATCATTCTCTTGTACCCCATCCTTATTTACTGTTCAAATTCAGTCCTATAGTTTTCACATCATAAAGTCTTCCTTGATGCTGCACTTTGATAGGTACTATTACCACATGTTCTACCAGCAGCCCAGGCTTAATATTGCTATTGCCATTATTACTGTCTTACATGTTTGTTGTCTATATTTTACCAGCTAGTTCTTTGGATAAATCATTAATTTATTTTTATTTCCATATACACAATGCATTGGCTAACATAAAGCATAGCCTCAACAACTGTTGAAAGATTGATTGAATAGAAAAAAATGGTAACTTACATTGATCATAATTATATATATATATATATATATGTATATATATAATCAATTATATCAATAATCTACATTTATTTTCTTCTTATTAACTTCCTGAAGTAAACGTGCATCTGTTCTATTTTGTTAGTAGTACATCTTTATGTAAAAAATGTAGACCCCAAGTGTCAATTTTTCCTGTGTGGCAGACAAGAACTACAGTGCAAAAAAGAGACATGGCTTACATATTCTTACAGATTAAAAGATTATAACCCACTACAAATTTTACTTTTGCATATTTTCTGTTATATAAATAGCTTTTAAATCCTAAAGAAAAATACCCAAAATGCTTTCTTAATTAATATGATATAGAAACATTTATTATTTGTTGCAAATGTTACTTGTTAAGAGTTGCATATTTAATACAGTGTTATTCTTTTAATAGCTCCAATATATAGTTTTTTTTTATTTTGAAAACGTTCTTAAGTTTGATTTTCTTCTTCTCATTGACTAATTTTTAGCTAATCCTACTACGACATAGAGAGAGGACTCAAAAAAATAAAATTAGAAATGGAAAAGGAAACATTATAAATGGTACTACAGAAATACAAAGGATCATAAGAAATTACTATGAACAATTATGCACCAAGAATTGAAAGCCTAGAAGAGGTGAATAAATTCCTAGAAGCATACGATATACCAAGACTGAACTATAAAGAAATAGAAAATATGAATAGACTAATTACTAGTAAGGAGATGGAATCCGTAATTCAATACCTTGCAACAATTAAAAGGCCAGAACCAAACAGCTTCACTCTTGAATTCCAACAAATATTTTAAAGAAGAGTTAATGTCAATCTTTTTCAAACTCTTCCAAAATATTGAAGAACAGGGAAGACTCACTCACCTTCTCATTTTTTGAGGCCTGCATTACAAGACCTCAAAATACCAAGGCCAAATTAGGATACTATAAGAAAATAAACTTATAGGTCAATATCTCTGACGAATATAGATGTAAAATTTCTGAACAAAATACTAGCAACCTGAATTTAACTAAATTCAACTGAATTCAATTAAAAGGATAATAAGCTATTAACAAGTGTGATTTCCCCCTGGGACTAAAGGGTAGTTCAACATACACAAATCAATGTGTATACACATTAAAACAATGAAGGATAAAAATCATGTGATCATCTTAATAGATGTAGAAAAAACATTTAACAAAATTCAACATACTTTCATGATAAAACCTCACCACAAACTGGGTTCAGCAAGAACACACCTCAACATAATAAATGTCATTTGTGAGAAGCCCGCAGCTATCAAACTTAATGGTGAAAAACTGAAAGGTTTTCCTCAAAGATCTGGAACCAGACAAGGGTGTTGACCCTCACCACTCCTATTCACTGGACTTCCTAGCTAGAACAACTAGACAAGAAAAATAAATAAAAATACAAATTGGAAAGAAAAAAGTAAAATTATCTCTGTTGCAGATTACATGATCTCTTTTAGAACCCTAAGGACTCTACCAAAACACTATGAAAACTAATAAATTCATTGAAGTGGTGGGATATAAAATCAACATTAAAAAGTCAGTTATGTTTCTGTACACTAACAATGAACTATCTGAAAATAAAATAAAGAAATAATCCCATTTATAATAGTATCAAAATAATAAAATACTTAGGAATAAATTTACCTAAAGAAGGAAAAGATCTGTGCACTGAAAACTAGAAGACATTCATGAAAGAAATTGAACAATACACAATAAGTAGAAAAATAACCTGAATTCATAGAACAGCATAATGAATATTGTTAAAATGTCCATTATACCCAAAGCAACCTATAAATTCAATGCAATCCCTATGAAAATTCTAGTGAAACCAAATGAGGAATACAGAAGTAAACCCATGCCTATATAGCAACTAATATTTAACAAAGTAGCTAAGAATACCCAATGGGGAAATGATAGTCTCTTTTTTTTTCAATATATTAAATTTATTGTCAAATTGGTTTCCATACCACACACAGTGCTCATCCCAAAAGGTGCCCTCCTCAATACCTATCACCCACCCTTCCCTCCCTCCCACCCCCCATCAACGCTCAGTTTATTCTCAGTGTTTAAGAGTCTCTTATGCTTTGGCTCTCTTCCACTCTAACCTCTTTTTTTTTTCCTTCCACTCCCCAATGGGTTTCTGTTGTTTCTCAGGATCCACATAAGAGTGAAAACATATGGTATCTGTCTTTCTCTGTATGGCTTATTTCACTTAGCATAACACTCTCCAGTTCCATCCATGTTGCTACAAAGGGCCATATTTAATTCTTTCTCATTGCCAC
The DNA here is from genome assembly GCF_016509475.1 of Prionailurus bengalensis. Taxonomy (NCBI): domain Eukaryota; kingdom Metazoa; phylum Chordata; class Mammalia; order Carnivora; family Felidae; genus Prionailurus; species Prionailurus bengalensis. The sequence goes on from NC_057349.1 coordinate 108,670,540, forward strand.
ATAGTACTCTATTGTGTATATAAACCACAATTTCTTTATCCATTCATCAGTTGATGGAAATTTAGGCTCTTTCCATAATTTGGCTATTGTTGAGAGTGCTGCTATGAACATTGGGGTACAAGTGGCCCTATGCATCAGTACTCCAGTATCCCTTGGGTAAATTCCTAGCAGTGCTATTGCTGGGTCATAGGGTAGGTCTATTTTTAATTTTCTGAGGAACCTCCACACTGTTTTCCAGAGTGGCTGCACCTATTTGCATTCCACCAACAGTGCAAAAGGGTCCCCATTTCTCCACATCCTCTCCAGCATCTATAGTCTCCTGATTTGTTCATTTTGGCCACTCTGGCGTGAAGTGATATCTGAGTGTGGTTTTGATTTGTATTTCCCTGATGAGGAGCAACGTTGAGCATCTTTTCATGTGCCTGTTGGCCATCGTGATGTCTTCATTAGAGAAGTGTCTATTCATGTTTTCTGCCCATTTCTTCACTGGGTTATTTGTTTTTCGGGTGTGGAGTTTGGTGAGCTCTTTATAGATTTTGGATACTAGCCCTTTGTCCGATATGTCATTTGCAAATATCTTTTCCCATTCCGTTGGTTGCCTTTTAGTTTTGTTGGTTGTTTCCTTTGCTGTGCAGAAGCTTTTTATCTTCATAAGGTCCCAGTAGTTCATTTTTGCTTTTAATTCCCTTGCCTTTGGGGATGTGTCAAGTAAGAGATTGCTACGGCTGAGGTCAGAGAGGTCTTTTCCTGCTTTCTCCTCTAGGGTTTTGATGGTTTCCTGTCTCACATTCAGGTCCTTTATCCATTTTGAGTTTATTTTTGTGAATGGTGTGAGAAAGTGGTCTAGTTTCAACCTTCTGCATGTTGCTGTCCAGTTCTCCCAGCACCATTTGTTAAAGAGGCTGTCTTTTTTCCATTGGGTATTCTTTCCTGCTTTGTCAAAGATTAGTTGGTCATACGTTTGTGGGTCTAGTTCTGGGGTTTCTATTCTATTCCATTGGTCTATGTGTCTGTTTTTGTGCCAATACCATGCTGTCTTGATGATGACAGCTTTGTAGTAGAGGCTAAAGTCTGGGATTGTGATGCCTCCTGCTTTGGTCTTCTTCTTCAAAATTCCTTTGGCTATTCGGGGCCTTTTGTGGTTCCATATGAATTTTAGGATTGCTTGTTCTAGTTTCAAGAAGAATGCTGGTGCAATTTTGATTGGGATTGCATTGAATGTGTAGATAGCTTTGGGTAGTATTGACATTTTGACAATATTTATTCTTCCAATCCATGAGCAGGGAATGTCTTTCCATTTCTTTAAATCTTCTTCAATTACCTTCATAAGCTTTCTATAGTTTTCAGCATACAGATCCTTTACATCTTTGGTTAGATTTATTCCTAGGTATTTTATGCTTCTTGGTGCAATTGTGAATGGGATCAGTTTCTTTATTTGTCTTTCTGTTGCTTCATTGTTAGTGTATAAGAATGCAACTGATTTCTGTACATTGATTTTGTATCCTGCAACTTTGCTGAATTCCTGTATCAGTTCTAGCAGACTTTTGGTGGAGTCTATCGGATTTTCCATGTATAATATCATGTCATCTGCAAAAAGTGAAAGCTTAACTTCATCTTTGCCAATTTGGATGCCTTTGATTTCCTTTTGTTGTCTGATTGCTGATGCTAGAACTTCCAACACTATGTTAAACAACAGCGGTGAGAGTGGACATCCCTGTTGTGTTCCTGATCTCAGAGAGAAAGCTCTCAGTTTTTCCCCATTGAGGATGATGTTAGCTGTGGGCTTTTCATAAATGGCTTTTATGATCTTTAAGTATGTTCCTTCTATCCCGACTTTCTCGAGGGTTTTTATTAAGAAATGTTGCTGAATTTTGTCAAAGGCCTTTTCTGCATCGATTGACAGGATCATATGGTTCTTATCTTTTCTTTTATTAATGTGATGTATCACGTTGATTGATTTGCGAATGTTGAACCAGCCATGAGGCGCAGGAGTGAATCCCACTTGATCATGGTGAATAATTCTTTTTATATGCTGTTGAATTTGATTTGCTAGTATCTTATTGAGAATTTTTGCATCCATATTCATCAGGGATATTGGCCTGTAGTTCTCTTTTTTTACTGGGTCTCTGTCTGGTTTAGGAATCAAAGTAATACTGGCTTCATAGAATGAGTCTGGAAGTTTTCCTTCCCTTTCTATTTTTTGGAATAGCTTAAGAAAGATAGGCATTATCTCTGCTTTAAACGTTTGGTAGGACTCCCCTGGGAAGCCATCTGGTCCTGGACTCTTATTTGTTGGGAGATTTTTGATGACTGATTCAATTTCTTCACTGGTTATGGGTCTGTTCAAGCTTTCTATTTCCTCCTGATTGAGTTTTGGAAGAGTGTGGGTGTTTAGGAATTTTCCATTTCTTCCAGGTTGTCCAATTTGTTGGCATATAAGTTTTCATAGTATTCCCTGATAATTGTTTGTATCTCTGAGGGATTGGTTGTAATCATTCCATTTTCATTCATGATTTTATCTATTTGGGTCATCTCCCTTTTCTTTTTGAGAAGCCTGGCTAGAGGTTTGTCAATTTTGTTTATTTTTTCAAAAAACCAACTCTTGGTTTCGTTGATCTGCTCTACAGTTTTTTTAGATTCTATATTGTTTATTTCTGCTCTGATCTTTATTATTTCTCTTCTTCTGCTGGGTTTAGGCTGTCTTTGCTGTTCTGCTTCTATTTCCTTTAGGTGTGCTGTTAGATTTTGTATTTGGGATTTTTCTTGTTTCTTGAGATAGGCCTGGATTGCAATGTATTTTCCCTCTCAGGACTGCCTTCACTGCATCCCAAAGTGTTTGGATTGTTGTATTTTCATTCTCCTTTGTTTCCATGTATTTTTTAATTTCTTCTCTAATTGCCTGGTTGACCCACTCATTCGTTAGTAGGGTGTTCTTTAACCTCCATGCTTTTGGAGGTTTTCCAGACTTTTTCCTGTGGTTGATTTCAAGCTTCATAGCATTGTGGTCTGAAAGTATGCATGGTATGATTTCAATTCTTGTATACTTATGAAGGGCTGTTTTGTGACCCAGTATATGATCTATCTTGGAGAATGTTCCATGTGCACTCGAGAAGAAAGTATATTCTGTTGCTTTGGGATGCAGAGTTCTAAATATATCTGTCAAGTCCATCTGATCCAGTGTATCATTCAGGGCCCTTGTTTCTTTATTGACCGTGTATCTAGATGATCTATCCATTGTTGTAAGTGGAGTATTAAAGTCCCCTGCAATTACCACATTCTTATCAATAAGGTTGCTTATGTTTGTGAGTAATTGTTTTATATATTTGGGGGCTCCTATATTCGGCGCATAGACATTTATAATTGTTAGCTCTTCCTGATGGATAGACCCTGCGATTATTATATAATGCCCTCCTTCATCTCTTGTTACAGCCTTTAATTTAAAGTCTAGTTTGTCTGATAGAAGTATGGCTACTCCAGCTTTCTTTTGACTTCCAGTGGCATGATAAATAGTTCTCCATCCCCTCACTCTCAATCTGAAGGTGTCTTCACATCTAAAATGAGTCTCTTGTAGACAGCAAATAGATGCGTCTTGTTTTTTTATCCATTCTGATACCCTCTGTCTTTTGGTTGGCGCATTTAGTAGATTTACGCTCATTATTATTATAGAAAGATATAGGTTTAGAGTCATTGTGATGTCTGTAGGTTTCATGCTTGTAGCGATGTCTCTGGTACTTTGTCTCACAGGATCCCCCTTAGGATCTCTTGTAGGGCTGGTTTAGTGGTGACGAATTCCTTCAGTTTTTGTTTGTTTGGGAAGACCTTTATCTCTCCTTCTATTCTAAATGACAGACTTGCTGGATAAAGGATTCTTGGCTGCATATTTTTTCTGTTCATCACATTGAAGATCTCCTGCCATTCCTTTCTGGCCTGCCAATTTTCAGTAGAGAGATTGGCCACGAGTCTTATAGGTCTCCCTTTATATGTTAGAGCACATTTATCTCTAGCTGCTTTCAGAATTTTCTCTTTATCCTTGTATTTTGCCAGTTTCACTATGATATGTCGTGCAGAAGATCGATTCAAGTTACGTCTGAAGGGAGTTGTCTGTGCTTCTTGGATTTCAATGCTTTTTTCCTTCCCCAGATCAGGGAAGTTCTCAGCTGTTATTTCTTCAAGTACACCTTCTGCACCTTTCCCTCTCTCTTCCTCCTCTGGAATACCAATTATGTGTACATTATTTCTCATTAGTGCATCAGTTAGTTCTCTAATTTTCCCCTCATACTCCTGGATTTTTTAATCTCTCTTTTTCGCAGCTTCTTCTTTTTCCATAATTTTATCTTCTAGTTCACCTATTCTCTCCTCTGCCTCTTCAATCTGAGCCGTAGTTCTCTCTATTTTATTTTGCAAACTCGTTGATAGCATTTTTTAGCTCCTCTTGGCTGTTCCTTAGTCCCTTGATCTCTGTAGCAAGAGATTCTCTGCTGTCCTTTATACTGTTTTCAAGCCCAGTGATTAATTTTATGACTATTATTCTAAATTCACTTTCTGTTATATTGTTTAAATCATTTTTGATCAGTTCGTTAGCTGTTGTTATTTCCTGGACGTTTTTCTGAGGCGAATTCTTCCGTTTTGTCATTTTGGATAGCCCCTGGGGTGGTGCAGGACTGCGGGGCACTTCCCCTGTGCTGTCTTGAATAACTTGCGTTGGTGGGCGGGGCCGCAGTCAGACCTGATGTCTGCCCCCAGCCCACCGCTGGGGCCACAGTCAGACTGGTGTGTGCCTTCTCTTCCCCTCTCCTAGCGGCGGGATTCACTGTGGGGTGGCGTCGCCCGTCTGGGCTACTTGCACACTGCCAGGCTTGTGGTGCTGGGGATCTGGTGTATTAGCTGGGGAGGATCGGCAAGGTGCATAGGGGTGGGAGGGGCAGGCTTAGCTCGCTTTTCCTTTGGAGATCCACTTCGGGAGGGGCCCTGTGGCACCGGGAGAGAGTCAGACCCGCCAGAGGGATGGATCCGCTGAAGCACAGCATTGGGTGTTTGCGCAGTGCAACCAAGTTCCCTGGCAGGAAATGGTTCCCTTTGGGATTTTGGCTGGCGGATGGGCGAGGGAGATGGTGCTGGTGAGCGCCTTTGTTCCCCGCCAAGCTGAGCTCTGTCGTCTGGGGCTCAACAACTCTCCTTCCTGTTGTCCTCCAGCCCTCCCATTCTCGGAGCAGAGCTGTTAGCTTATAACCTCCAGATGTCAAGTCCCACTTGCTGTCGGAACACACTCCATCTGGCCCTTCCACTTTTGCAAGCCAGACCGGGGGGCTCTGCTTGGCCAGCGGGGCCGCCCCTCTGCCCTGGCTCCCTCCCGCCATTCTGTGGAGCGGGCACTGCCTCTCCATCCTTCCTACCCTCTTCTGTGGGCCTCTCGTCTGCACTTGTCCTTCCTACCCTCTTCTGTGGGCCTCTCGTCTGCGTTTGGCTCCGGAGACTCTGTTCTGCTAGTCTTCTGGTGGCTTTCTGGGTTAATTAGGCAGTGTAGGTGGAATCTCAGTGATCAGCAAGACATGCGGTGAGCCCAGCGTCCTCCTACACTGCCATCTTCCCAAGATCCTCAATGATAGTCTCTTTAATAAAATTTGCTAGAAAAACTGCACATTTACATGTGAAAGAACAAAACTGGACCCCTATCTTACACTACTAACCAAAAAGTAGCTCAAAATGGATTAAAGATTTTAAATGTAAAACCTGAAACCTTTAAAACTCCTAGAAGAAAACCTTTAAAACACCTTTTGACAATGATCTGGGCAATAATTTTTTTCAATATGACATCAAAAAGCATAATCAGCAAAAGCAAAAATCAGTAAGTAGGGTTGCATTAAATTAAAGATACTGCACAGAAAACAACAACAAAATAATCAATACAGTGAAAAGGCAATCTATTGAATATGAGAAAATATTTGCAAATCTGATATGGTATTAATATACAAAATTCAACAGCAAACCCCCAACAATCAGATTTTTAAAAATAGGCAGAGGAACTGAGAGACATTTTTTTTTTAAGACATAGAAATGGCCAACAGGTACATGAAAAAGTACTGACCATCATTAATCATCAGAGAAATGCAAACCAAAACCAGAGTGAAATATCACTCACACCTCTTAGAGTGGCTATTACCAAAAAGAAGAGAGATAACATAGGAAGAAAAGGAAACCTTTGTGCACTGTGATGGAACAGTAATTGGTATAGGACCTAGGGAAAATAGTATGGACGTCCCTTCCAAAACTATAACCAGAACTATCATATGATCTGTAATATCCCAATTATGGTTATATCTCTGAAGGAAATGATACAGGACCTCAAAGATATCTGCACTCCAATGATCATCACAGCATTATTCACAATAGCCAAGAAAAAAGTTGAACTCATAGAAACTTAGAGTAAATTGGTGGTTAATGAAGGTTGGGGGAGTAAGGGACATGAAAGATATTGGTCAAAGGGTTCACACTCTTAGTAATGAAATGAATAAGTTCTGGGAATCTAATGTACAGCAGGGTAATTATAGTTAACTATAGTTATCAATATTGTATTGTGTACCTGGAATTTGCTAAGAGAGTAGATCTTAAATGTTCTCACTAAAAAAATTAATAAATAAAAATAACTATGCTATAACTACATTAGGTGATATATTAACTAGCCTTACCATGGTAATCATTTGACAATATAAATGTACACCAAATCACTTTTTTTACCTTAGTTTATTAAATGATGTTATTTGTCAAATATATCTCAAAAAAACCCTGAAAAATTATATATATTAGTACAATCTAATGTAAAACATTAGATTAATATGTTGGTCTGGAAAAACTAGTAATAACATACATTTTCATTTAAAAATTGAAGGAACTGTGAGGATATTAGTACCTATGTTTTCTTTCATCGTTTTTTGAAAGCTTTACATGGCTATTTCACTAATGTTCCTAGTGAATGTTTTCCAGACCTTGGCTACATGCATTATGGTCTAGTGACATTATCTGGAAGCTTGTTAGAAATGCAGAATTGTTCAGTCCAACTGAATCAGATATTGCAAATTAACAACAGATAATCTGTATGCACATTAAAGTATGAAAAGCATTGACCTTGATAACTCAAAGTTTGAGAGTTAAAAAGTAAAAGTAACCTTCATAACTCCATCCTTTATTTAGTGATTCTTTCAGGAGTAGGGTACGGCAGTGGGAGCTTATTCTGGGTGTGGGCAATTGTTTAAAACTGAGACCATCATCAACAACAACAAAAGTTCAAAAGAATTAGGATTTTATCATTGATATTGTTTAGAACTCTTAGTGAATGCCAATAATTTAAAAATACTAATTTTAGTCAGTTTTATTATTATTTTAAAATTTTCGACATCCAATCCATTCCCTTATGACATACACTTGTGGTGGGCCAGCCTTATGACCTCACTCTTTATGTTGTCTACAGAACATTATTGTTGTTATTGTGTTTTTCTTTTGTGATACTATTTTTCTTAAGTTTTTAAATTTCAGTTAACATACAGTGTAATATTAGTTTCAGGTGTAGAATTTAGCAATTGATCACTTACATACAACACCCAGTGCTCATCACAACTAGTGCCCTCCTTACTACCATCACCTATTTAACCCATCCCTCCGCCACCTCCCCTCTAGTAACCCTCAGTTTGTTCTCCATAGTTAAGGGTCTGTTTCTTGGCTTGCCTCTCTTTTTTTCCCCTATTCATTTGCTTTGTTTCTTAAATTCCACATATAAGTGAAATCATATGGTACTTGTCTTTCTCTGATTGCCTCATTTTGTTTAGCATAATACTCTCTAACTCCCTCCATGTCATTGCAAATGGCAAGATTTCATTATTTTTATGGCTGAGCAATATTCCATTGTGTATATAAATCACCTCTTCTTTATCCATGTATCAGTCCACAGACATTTGGCCTCTTTCCTTAATTTAGCTATTGTTAATAATTCTGCTATAAACACCGGGGTGCACATATCCCTTCAAATTAGTATTTTTGTATCCTTTGGGTAAATACCTAGTAGTGCAATTGCCAGACTACAGGGTAGTTCTATTTTTCACTTTTTGAAGAACCTCCATACTGTTTTCCAGAGTGGCTACACTAGTTTGCATTCCTGCTAATGGTGTAAAAGGATTCCTCTTTCTCCACATCCTTGTAAATACCTTTTGTTTCCTGTGTTGTTAATTTCAGCCATTCTGACTGGCATGAGGTGGTATCTCATTGTAGTTTTGATTTGTATTTCCCTGATAATGAGTTGCATTGATCAATTTTTCATGTGTCTGTTAGCCATCTGTATGTCTTCTTTAGTAAAATGTCTGCTCATGTCTCCTGATTACTTGGTTTTTGGGTGTTGAGTTCTTTATATATTTTGGATACTACAAAAGACCCTGAATGGCTAAAGCAATCTCAAAAAAGAGAAGCAATGCTGGAAGCATCACAATTCCGGATTTTAACTTATATTACAAAGCTGTAGTCAGCAAGACAGTATGGTACTGGCACAAAAACAGACACATAGATCAATGGAACAGAACAGAAAATCCAGAAATGAACCAATAACTACATGGTCAATTAATCTTTGACAAAGCAGGGAAGATTATCAAATGGGAAAAAACAGTCTCTCCAACAAATAGTGTTGGGAAACCTGGACAGCAATATGCAAAAGAATGAAACTGGACCACTTTTTTACACCACACACAAAAATTTAGGTGGAGGAAACACCTAAATGTGAGACAGGAAATCATCAAAATTCTAGAGGAAAACATAGGCAGTAACCTCTCTGACTTTGGCTATAGCAACTTCTTACTAGACACATTTCCTGAGGCAAGGGAAACAAAAGCAAAAATAAATAAATTATTGGGACTTCAGCTGCACAGCAAAGGAAACAGTCAATAAGACTAAAAAGCAACCTACAGAATGAGAGATATTTGCAAATGACATATCTTTTGTGATACTATCTCCCATGTATTTAAAATATGATATTCATTGTGGGGGTGCCTGAACAGGTCAGTCAGTTAAGCATCTGATTCTTGGTTTCAGCTCAGGTCATGATCTCATGGTTTTGTGAGTTCTAGCCCCGCATCAGGCTCTGTGCTCACAGTGTGGAGCCTGCTTGGGATTCTTGATCTTCCTCTCCCTCTGCCCCTCTCCCACTCATACTATCTCTGTCTCTCTCAAAGTAAATAAATAAACTTAAAATATGATATTCATTGTGAATAGAAAATGGCCATAATGGTACAGAAGATCTTTTAAAAATGATCCAATATCACACAAAGAATGGTCATCAAGCCAGAAAATGTAGAGCATATTTCTAGATCTCCTGACTTTTATCTTAATGTCCATACACCTGGTTCCATATAATGTCAATTTCTAGATCCATCATAGGGAACTGAGTAGTGGTGAACAGGAAGTTAGAGAGGTCCATGTACATATGTTACTTTCACCTTAGGCCTTTATTTCAAGTCTCTAACAGTTCCTCCCATGTACCTAGGTGTGCATGTAAAGATGGAAGAAGCAAGGAGTGATTCTGTTGCATCAGGACTCCATGACTAAACTTTTTTCTTTTTTTTAAACAAGGATGGAAACAGCTGTTTTGAAACATTTAAAAACTGCATTCACCCTTGACAAACAAAATAGATTTCTGAGGCATCTTTTTTTATACCAAGTAAAAAGATCTTTTGAAAACAGAAAAGACAAGTTAGTTTTGCTCATTTTTTTTATTTTTGTTTTTTAGTACTCATAAATTTTAGCTGAGGGAATTCATTGCTTGTAGAGTAAAAACGAATAGCACTTTTAAGAGTAAGAAGAAAGCAGCCAGTGTGAATGCTTTTCAACCCAGCATGATCAGCACTCTCCAGCTGCAAAGAGAAGGTGCTATGTTTTAGAGGAAAGCCTCATCTGAGTACTAGTTGACTCCAGGGGAAGTTATCACCAATGATGGACCAGTACTTTCACTGCCTCCTCTACCATTTCTCTCTCCTGAGTGAAGTCTCTCAATCATGGTACTGCATTGGGCCATGATATACATTTGAGATAGAGTTAGAGATGTGGGCTATTCATCTTTGCTTTCAGCCCTGCAACCATTACAGAGGACGTATCTGCTGCATTTGTTTTATCACGAGGAAGCTCTGTCACCCTTACTTTATATCACCCAGCATTTTAGAACTAAAAACAAAACAAACAAACAAAAAGAACAATCTCAACTACACAGTGCTAACAATAGGAAGGTGAATGAAATGGCATCACCAAGTGGTAACCTATCTTTTTTAGTTGTTCCAGCAAACCCTATTTAAAAAAGCACTATGACAATCTATTATTAATGACCAATTTGTGTTGTAGTAATCAATAGAGAATATTGTCTAAAATGTGAAGAAATATGCTGATGATCATATTTTTTAAATGATTATTTATTTTTGAGAGAGAGAGAGAGAGAGAGAGAGAATGAGTGAGGGATGGGCAGAGAGAGAGGGAGACAAAATCTGAAGCAGGCTCCAGGCTCCGAGCTGTCAACACAGAGCCCAACGTCAGGTTCAAACTCACAAACAGTGAGATCATGACCTGAACCGAAGTCAGATGCTTAACTGAATGAGCCACCCAGGCACCCTTTGATGATAATTCTTTATAATTATTACAAGTCTGCACCCAAAGAAGTTTCCAAGATAAGCCATGGTTCAAAAAGAAGGCAATTTTGTGCCACAGGATATTTGTTTGGGGCTAGTCCAGAATAGGGTTTGTTTTCCTGGAAAGATCAGTGGAGAAGCTAACTATTCTGTGAAACTGACCAAGTAGCTTTCAGTTATATCCACTCTGAATGATTATATAATTCAAAAAATAATTTTAAACAAATGATGGATCACCAAAACCTGTTTACAACCAATTGAGAAAAAGACATAAGGTTAAGTGATAATTATATATAATTGTCCAAAATGGTGGCTGGATTAACTAATAAATGTGTTGCTAAATATTTACTTTAAACACAGTTATGTGTGCACTATTCATGAACTAAAAAAATATTGTAAACTAAAAGTGGTATTCATAAACTCTTCTGACAACTCCTTTATTCCAGAGGTAAAATTAGGAACCAACTGGAAGGAGATGCACAAGGTACAATGTCACCATATTTGTTGAACTATAGGGCACCTACCAAGGAGGCTGAAGCTTCAAACTTTTCCCTTTTGGAGTTAATAATCTAGGGAAGTAAATAAGATACATGCTAAAATGTAACAAAAAGCACATGGCTATATAGAACTGTATCAGTTGTGAACTGCAAATTATAAATGCTACAGCATTTAGAATTGTAAAAGTGTTTTGTTTGTTTTGTCATTTATTTAAGAGAGAGTGTGTGAGTGGAAGAGGGGCAGAGAGAGAGGAGGAAAGAATCCCAAACAGGCTCCATGCCTGCTTAAATATGTAGGTTCTATAGGGAGAGGGAAGGGGCGCCTGGGTGGCGCAGTCGGTTAAGCGTCCGACTTCAGCCAGGTCACGATCTCACGGTCCGTGAGTTCGAGCCCCGCATCAGGCTCTGGGCTGATGGCTCGGAGCCTGGAGCCTGTTTCTGATTCTGTGTCTCCCTCTCTCTCTGCCCCTCCCCTGTTCATGCTCTGTCTCTCTCTGTCCCAAAAATAAATAAACGTTGAAAAAAAAAATATATAGGGAGAGGGAAAAAATGGGGTCAGGTTGACTTCATAATTTTGAGGTATCTATAGGCCATGCAGGTGAAAAAGCTTAGAGGTGATCAAAAATGAAGTCTGTGATTCAGAAAACGGTTTAAGAAACATACATTGGCAGTAATTGAAGCCTTTTCCATGGATGGAATTTGGTTAGAGATGTTATTACAGAAGAGGGAAAAGAAGAACAATAATATATTCTAGATAATATTACCACGTAAGGGGCAAGCCTGAAAAGTAAGATTATTTGAAAGAACCTCATGACTTTACAGAGGAGTAAAGAGAATCATGAGAAACTGGTATCATTTCATAATTTGCTTTTCTGTGCATTTGTATAAAAACAGTACAAAACATAGTTTGTCATAGCTTAAATATTCTCTCCCTGAAGGAGTCCCTAACTTAAATCACCTTAATGGCACAAACTCTAAGAGCTCATAATAGTGTGTGAGGGATGATCAATAATAGTAAGACTCACAATTCAGAAGACAAAGTTCTGTTCGGTTTATGTGATTTAAACATTTTGAGATCATTATTTCTCATTTTCTTGTTGGGCATTCAACTTAATATTATTTAGTAGGTAATGAGCAGACAATTCAGATAAGTGATTATCGTTGATGGAAGTTTTCCTGGTAGGTATCATTTATATAATCTACTTGTTTCAACCTTTATTCAATTAGATACCATTTAAGGCTTTTAAAAATTATTATTTCTTTCTCATTATGATTGAATATGCTCTCTGATACTAATCCAGAGAAGGAACCACTAATATTTTTTCAAATGTTTATTTATTTTGAGAGAGAGAGAGCACACACACACATGTGAGTGGGGGAAGGGCAGAGAGGGAGAGAGAGCAGAGAAGAGCCTGACACAGGGCTTGAACTCAGGAACTGTGGGGTCATGCCCTGAGCGGAAATCAATAGTCAGATGAGTAACCAACTGAGCCACCCATGCACCCCTAACATTTATTTTTAAAGATAGTTGGGAGATCTGTAGCAAAACTGAGATAATGCCAACTTTCCTGTCATAGCATTCATTCAGTAATTTTGTCTCAATATTTCCTCGGTTGCTTAAAAATCATTCTTATTTTCAAAATGCTATATTTTTCTATATTATTTTAGTTGATTATAATTTGGTGTTTCAGTGAATTGGGACTGAAATTCATTATACTGTATTGTTTTTGCTGTAAAGAGTAGCTACTACGAGAGTATAAGTAGGCATTCCATATTCAATTGAAAAGTGCAATGCTGGCATGATTATCATAATGGGATCCAGATATCTCTAAACATGATTTTACCAAAGCATGGTCTATAAAATCCAGGTATCAGTGAAAGAAAACTTCAGCATCTGATGCAAAGGCCTCTAATACTGACCTAGCATTTATTTTGATATCAGAGTTTAAAACATGAACACAATATGTTAAAACGTCATTAGTTGCTCCTAATTCAAATCCACAATCATATACCTGTGTAGACACAGGGCCCTTTGGTTGTTTTCTCTATGAAAAAACAAAATTTCTCAATTCTAATAAATTCTCATGTTTCTAGGTAGGACCTGTCTTAAACATGTTACTTACAAATGAAATACACCAGGAAAAACAGATTTTGATTGAATAGAAATGGAAAAAAAACAAGATTGTGCTGATCTATAATAAAAGCAGAAGACACAGAAGAGAAGAATGTGAAAGCAGATAAACAAGCTGGAAAGGAGTTGTGAGTTGTGACTTAGGGGAAAATTTTGAAGCTGAAATTTCATGAACAGGAGCTGGAAAAGAAAATTATGTGCTAAATAGTTAAATATTTCAAAATAATTTTCTCCAGGCTGGATATTCTAAACTAAGTGTTACAAAGTTGTTATTAATCACTGTCAGGGAAATATGATTGGGTATGTTATACATTATAAAGGAAATAAAAGTGTTCAATATAGTATTATTTTCCCTGAGACGAATGGGACAGTTAAGCCATCTATAGATATTACTGAACTGACTGATATAAGAAATGATATTATACTTCAGAAGTAAACTATGCTCCTCTGTATAGGAGGATAATATAAACAGGGGAAAACAGGAGATACTGAATAAGGCAAAGGGGCTGAATTTGTTATACCTATTTGAGATTAATTTTCAAATTTAATCTAGTAGTATACTGCCCAATTAAGTTATGCATCTTCAATTCCTAGAGAATCGCCTGTTTCCAGATAGACATTATTTTGTTTTCTCATTTCCAAGGTGTTTGGAAAAATACAGCAGCCTGTGACAGGTGAAACTTTAAGAAAAATTTGGCAGTCAGAGCTTCTCTCCTTAAAAGAAGCCATGAGCCTGTGGTTCCAGAATATACTTTCATGACGTGTGTGGAATGAGGATGGTGATATAATAGGATTGGGGGACTTGGAGGGCCGTGGGACTACTGGCAAATATAGTGGAAAGCCAAGTATCAATGATGTAATAATGTCTTCCCTGTGACATCACCAAAATGTAAGTACATTTCCTAAACACTACAAAAGGCCAAACTGATTTATTCTCTGGAAGGGGATAAGGGACATAACTCAGCACTGGATCTAATCCAAAACTGGGTACCCCCTCAATATTATCCTGAAAGTAACTACAAATTCTGGGGGGACAAATCTAAACAACAACCACAAGAGGACTCCAGTGACTGAACCAAAGCAAGCAGAATTTGGACATGAGGTAAAAATGTGAATCAGGCAATAGGCATAGGATGAGTCCCTCCTCTAGCACTCTGCAACTTGACTCAGAGGAGAGCTGCAGTCACAGGAAGGAGGCACCAGGTGCTAAAATTCTAGTATAAAAACATGCTGCTTTCCAGGCCAGGGAGTCCAGAGAGAGGAGTCTGGGCTCAATACAGGTTCCCAGGGCATTTTATGGTTCATGGTTTTGTCCTCTTCTATGTAAGAGACTATTGCCTACCCAATTTCACAAATATTTTTTCTTCTATTCTTTTTTCCTAAGAAATCTATACTTTTAGATTTTAAACTTAGAAGTATGAATATATATGTACATATAATATGTGTATATTGTTATATACATACATATATAAATTTATGCATATATATGTATGTATATAAATATGTATATATGTGTACATATATGTGTGTTGTATATACATGTATTTATAAATATACTACATATAAAATATATAAAATAAAAAATATCTAAAACAAATCCAAATTAATGACCACTTTACAAAATACATAACCAGTACTCTTCAAAATTCTCAGTGTCATTAAAAACAAGGGGAGTCTGAGACCATGAGAAGCCCATGACAACTAAATGTAGTGTGGTAACCTGTATGGGATCCTGGAACACAAAAAGAACATTAAGTAAAAACTAAAAAAATCAGAATAAAGTATGACTTTAATTAATAATAATGTGTTAATATAGGTGCATTCGTTTCAATACTATATCATACTAGAGCCAAATATTCATTATAGGATAATTGGATATAGGTTCTATGGAAAATGTGTACTATCTTCAAAATTTTTCTGTAAATTTAAAATTCTTCTAAGAAATAAAACATCACAAAATTTAGAGGATAAATTATCAACTACCCAATCATATTGGAAATTTTTACAACCGTATAAAAAACTGCTAGAAAACTACACAAAATACAATAAAGAATTACAGGATTTAAATCATTTTTAGCCACTTCAACTATTTCAATGAAATAACTGAAATTTGCAAAACTTTATTTTCACCAACTGCAGAATGAAGCTTTTTTTCAAGTACATGGTTTGTTTCCCCTGATAAACCATAAGGTGAACCATTATACAGGTCTCAAATTTAAAAAGACTAAATTCAGGGGCACCTGGGTGGCTCAGTCGGGTAAGCATCTGGCTTCGGCTCAGGTCATGATCTCACAGTCCATGAGTTCAAGCCCTGCGTTGGACTCTGTGCTGACTGTTCAGGGCCTGGCCTGCTTCAGATTCTGTGTCTTCCTCTCTCTCTCTGCCCCTTCCCCACTTGTGCTCTCTCTCTCTCTCTCTCTCTCACTCTCTCTCTCCCAAAAATAAATGAAACATTAAAAAAATTAAAAAATAAAATGACTAAATTCAGAGTATCTTCTCTGAACACAATACAATTAAAATTTAAATAGATAAAAAGATAAAAAATAAGATTCCAAATGTTATGCAAACTTGATAATACATTTCTAAAAAGTCAAATGGGTAAAAAAAAAAAAAAGAAAAAAGGTAATAGAAATTTTTTTGAACTAAATAGTACTGAAAACACAATAGATCAAAATGTATGCAATGCAGCTAAAGAAGTGAGTAGAGGGAAACACGTAGCACATACATCTTAATACATCAGAAATAAAACTAAAATCAATGGTCTAAAACTCTACATCAAAAAGTTGGGGGAGAGAGTTGGGCCACTTGGGTGACTCAGTCGGTTAAATGTCAACTTCGGCTCATGTCATGATTTCATGGCTCATGAGTTCAAGCCCCACATTGGGCTCTGTACTAACAGCTCAGAGACTGGAGCCTGCTTCACATTCTATGTCTCCCTCTCTCTTTGCCCCTTCCCCACTCAGGCTTTGTCTCTCTCTCCTTCAAAAATAAATAAACATTAAAAAAAAAAAAAGGTGGGGCAGAGGGGAGTAAAACCAAAAAAGTATGAAGGAGAAAATCATGAACAGGAACATATGAAATAGAAACCGACACACAATGAGAAGTTATCAAAATAAATAGCTACAGCTACTTCTTTGAAGTTGGCACCTAGTTACATTGCTCAAGAGAAAAAGATAGATACAGATATATAGAATGTGAAGACATAGCCTAAGTCCACTTAGAATCTTCTATATCCAAAATGCAAATGCATATACTGATGGACTTGGAAGACAAATACATGTAAAAATAAGGTTTTGACACTAGTCACAGGACCAGTAAAAATCTTTTACTTAACAAAACTAGAAGTATTAAACTGTCAATAAAACTTAGAAGTTAGATGCAGAGATGAGGATTGTGGCAGAAAGAGGTAATTAAATAATACCAAATTTTTGTATATAAGTGAGAAGGACTGATGAAGAAGAATGTGATAACGTTCTTGAATATTTTTCTTAGTTTATTTGGCACGAGTAGAAAAGTACAGAGATATACTTCATATTTTTATTTTGCAATAAAAATGCTAATAATTGACCCCTATTATTATTACCTATTTACTTTTAATAATAAATTCCCTAGAGTTAGTAGGGCAAATTCCCAGCTATAGCTTCCATTTCCTAGATTCTTTTGCTATTAGTTGTGATCCGTCAATTAAGTAGTATCAGCCAAATACATATGAGTAGAAGTGATGTGCCACTTGCAGAGGAAACCTTTTAAAAAACAAGTGATTCCATATCCTTTGTGCCTTCTTATGGATTAGACGTTTAAATTACTTATAAGTAGTTTAAGACAGATTGCCGGTGGGTATGGGCAAGATGGCGGCTTAGGAGGACGCTGGGCTCACCGCACGTCCTGCTGATCACTTAGATTCCATCTACACCTGCCTAAATAACCCAGAAAACCACCAGAGGATTAGCAGAACGGAGTCGCCGGAGCCAAACGCAGACGAGAGGCCCACGGAAGAGGGTAGGAAGGGCGGCGAGGCGGTGCGCGCTCCACGGACTGGCGGGAGGGAGCCGGGGCGGAGGGGCAGCTCCCCGGCCAAGCAGAGCCCCCGAGTCTGGCTTGCAAAAGCGGAGGGGCCGAGCGGACTGTGTTCCCACAACAAGTGCGACTTAGCGTCTGGGAGGTCATAAGTTAACAGCTCTGTTCAGAAAGCGGGAAGGCTGGAGGACAAAGGGAGGGAGAGCTGCTGAGCCCCCTGACAACAGAGCTCAGTTTGGTGGTGAACAAAGGCGCTCGCCAGCGCCATCTCCCCCGCCCATCCCCCAGCCGAAATCCCAAAGGGAACCGGTTCCTGCCATGAAACTTGCTCGCTCCGCGCAAACACCCAACTTTGCGCTTCTTCGGAGCCAAACCTCCGGCAGCGGATCTGACTCCCTCCCGCTGCCACAGGGCCCCTCCTGAAGTGGATCACCTAAGGAGAAGCGATCTAAGCCTGCCCCTCCTGCCCCCGAGCACCTTGCCTACCCACCCCAGCTAATACGCCAGATCCCCAGCATCACAAGCCTGGCAGGGTGCAAGTAGCCCAGACGAGCCACACCACCCCACAGTGAATCCCGCCCCTAGGAGAGGGGAAGAGAAGGCACACACCAATCTGACTGGGCCCCAGCGGTGGGCTGGGGGCAGACATCAGGTCTGACTGCGGCCCCGCCCACCAACTCCAGTTATACACCACAGCACAGGGGAAGTGCCCTGCAGGTCCTCACCACGCCAGGGACTATCCAAAATGACCAAGCGGAAGAATTCCCCTCAGAAGAATCTCCAGGATTAACAACAGCTAATGAGCTGATCAAAAAAGATTTAAATAACATAACAGAAAGTGAATTTAGAATAACAGTCATAAAATTAATCGCTGGGCTTGAAAACAGTATACAGGACAGCAGAGAATCTCTTGCTACAGAGATCAAGGGACTAAGGAACAGCCAAGAGGAGCTGAAAAACGCTTTAAACGAAATGCATAACAATATGGAAACCACCACAGCTCGGCTTGAAGAGGCAGAGGAGAGAATAGGTGAACTAGAAGATAAAGTTATGGAAAAAGAGGAAGCTGAGAAAAAGAGAGATAAAAAAATCCAGGAGTATGAGGGGAAAATTAGAGAATAAAGTGATACACTAAAAAGAAATAATATACGCATAATTGGTATCCCAGAGGAGGAAGAGAGAGGGAAAGGTGCTGAAGGGGTACTTGAAGAAATCATAGCTGAGAACTTCCCTGAACTGGGGAAGGAAAAAGGCATTGAAATCCAAGAGGCACAGAGAACTCCCTTCAGACGTAACTTGAATCGATCTTCTGCACGACATATCATAGTGAAACTGGCAAAATACAAGGATAAAGAGAAAATTCTGAAAGCAGCAAGGGGTAAACGTGCCCTCACAAATAAAGGGAGACCGATAAGACTCGTGACTGATCTCTCTTTTGAAACTTGGCAGGGCAGAAAGAATTGGCACGAGATTTTCAGGGTGCTAGACAGAAAAAATATGCAGCCAAGAATCCTTTATCCAGCAAGTCTGTCATTTAGAATAGGAGAGATAAAGGTCTTCCCAAACAAACAAAAACTGAAGGAATTTGTCACCACTAAACCAGCCCTACAAGAGATCCTAAGGGGGACCCTGTGAGACAAAGTCCCAGAGACATCACTACAAGCATAAAACATACAGACATCACAATGACTCTAAACCCGTATCTTTCTATAATAACACTGAATGTAAATGGATTAAATGCGGCAACCAAAAGACATAGGGTATCAGAATGGATAAAAAAACAAGACGCATCTATTTGTTGTCTACAAGAGACTCATTTTAGATCTGAGGACACCTTTAGATTGAGAGTGAGGGGATGGAGAACTATTTATCATGCGACTGGAAGCCAAAAGAAAGCTGGAGTAGCCATACTTATATCAGACAAACTAGACTTTAAATTAAAGGCTGTAACAAGAGATGAAGAAGGACATTATATAATAGTTACAGGGTCTATCCATCAGGAATAGCTAACAATTATAAATGTCTATGCACCGAATACCGGAGCCCCCAAATATATAAAACAATTACTCACAAACATAAGCAACCTTATTGATAAGAATGTGGTAATTGCAGGGGACTTTAATACCCCACTTACAGAAATGGATAGATCATCTAGGCACACGGTCAATAAAGAAACAAGGGCCCTGAATGAGACATTGGATCAGATGGACTTGACAGATCTATTTAGAACTCTGCATCCCAAAGCAACAGAATATACTTTCTTCTCGAGTGCACATGGAACATTCTCCAAGATAGATCATATACTGGGTCACAAAACAGCCCTTCCTAAGTTTACAAGAATTGAAATTATACCATGCTTACTTTCAGACCACAATGCTATGAAGCTTGAAATCAACCACAGAAAAAAGTCTGGAAAACCTCCAAAAGCATGGAGGTTAAAGAACACCCTACTAACGAATGAGTGGGTCAACCAGGCAATTAGAGAAGAAATTAAAAAATACATGGAAACAAAGGAGAATGAAAATACAACAATCCAAACGCTTTGGGACGCAGCAAAGGCAGTCCTGAGAGGAAAATACATTGCAATCCAGGCCTATCTCAAGAAACAAGAAAAATCCCAAATACAAAATCTAACAGCACACCTAAAGGAAATAGAAGCAGAACAGCAAAGACAGCCTCAACCCAGCAGAAGAAGAGAAATAATAAAGATCAGAGCAGAAATAAACAATATAGAATCTAAAAAAAACTGTAGAGCAGATCAACGAAACCAAGAGTTGGTTTTTTGAAAAAATAAACAAAATTGACAAACCTCTAGCCAGGCTTCTCAAAAAGAAAAGGGAGATGACCCAAATAGATAAAATCATGAATGAAAATGGAATGATTACAACCAATCCCTCAGAGATACAAACAATTATCAGGGAATACTATGAAAAATTATATGCCAACAAATTGGACAACCTGGAAGAAATGGACAAATTCCTGAGCACCCACACTCTTCCAAAACTCAATCAGGAGGAAATAGAAAGCTTGAACAGACCCATAACCAGCGAAGAAATTGAATCGGTTATCAAAAATCTCCCAACAAATAAGAGTCCAGGACCAGATGGCTTCCCAGGGGAGTTCTACCAGACGTTTAAAGCAGAGATAATACCTATCCTTCTCAAGCTATTCCAAGTAATAGAAAGGGAAGGAAAACTTCCAGACTCATTCTATGAAGCCAGTATTACTTTGATTCCCAAATCAGACAGAGACCCAGTAAAAAAAGAGAACTACGGGCTAATATCCCTGATGAATATGGATGCAAAAATTCTCAATAAGATACTAGCAAATCGAATTCAACGGCATATAAAAAGAATTATTCACCATGATCAAGTGGGATTCATTCCTGGGCTGCAAGGCGGGTTCAACATTCGCAAATCAATCAACGTGATACATCACATTAACACAAAAAAAAGAGAAGAACCATATGATCCTGTCAATCGATGCAGAAAAGGCCTTTGACAAAATCCAGCACCCTTTCTTAATAAAAACGCTTGAGAAAGTCGGGATAGAAGGAACATACTTAAAGATCATAAAAGCCATTTATGAAAAGCCCACAGCTAACATCATCCTCAACGGGGAAAAACTGAGAGCTTTTTCCCTGAGATCAGGAACACGACAAGGATGCCCACTCTCACCGCTGCTGTTTAACATAGTGCTGGAAGTTCTAGCATCAGCAATCAGACAACAAAAGGAAATCAAAGGCATCAAAATTGGCAAAGATGAAGTCAAGCTTTCGCTTTTTGCAGATGACATGATATTATACATGGAAAATCCGATAGACTCCACCAAAAGTCTGCTAGAACTGATACATGAATTCAGCAAAGTTGCAGGATACAAAATCAATGTACAGAAATCAGTTGCATTCTTATACACTAACAATGAAGCAACAGAAAGACAAATAAAGAAACTGATCCCATTCACAATTGCACCAAGAAGCATAAAATACCTAGGAATAAATCTAACCAAAGATGTAAAGGATCTGTATGCTGAAAACTATAGAAAGCTTCTGAAGGAAATTGAAGAAGATTTAAAGAAATGGAAAGACATTCCCTGCTCATGGATTGGAAAAATAAATATTGTCAAAATGTCAATACTACCCAAAGCTATCTACACATTCAATGCAATCCCAATCAAAATTGCACCAGCATTCTTCTCGAAACTAGAACAAGCAATCCTAAAATTCATATGGAACCACAAAAGGCCCCGAATAGCCAAAGGAATTTTGAAGAAGAAGACCAAAGCAGGAGGCATCACAATCCCAGACTTTAGCCTCTACTACAAAGCTGTCATCATCAAGACAGCATGGTATTGGCACCAAAACAGACACATAGACCAATGGAATAGAATAGAAACCCCAGAACTAGACCCACAAACGTATGGCCAACTCATCTTTGACAAAGCAGGAAAGAACATCCAATGGAAAAAAGACAGCCTCTTTAACAAATGGTGCTGGGAGAACTGGACAGCAACATGCAGAAGGTTGAAACTAGACCACTTTCTCACACCATTCACAAAAATAAACTCAAAATGGATAAAGGACCTGAATGGGAGACAGGAAACCATCAAAACCTTAGAGGAGAAAGCAGGAAAAGACCTCTCTGACCTCAGCCGTAGCAATCTCTTACTCGACACATCCCCAAAGGCAAGGGAATTAAAAGCAAAAGTGAATTACTGGGACCTTATGAAGATAAAAAGCTTCTGCACAGCAAAGGAAACAACCAACAAAACTAAAAGGCAACCAACGGAATGGGAAAAGATATTCGCAAATGACATATCGGACAAAGGGCTAGTATCCAAAATCTATAAAGAGCTCACCAAACTCCACACCAGAAAAACAAATAACCCAGTGAAGAAATGGGCAGAAAACATGAATAGACACTTCTCTCAAGAAGACATCCGGATGGCCAACAGGCACATGAAAAGATGTTTAGCGTCGCTCCTTATCAGGGAAAAACAAATCAAAACCACACTCAGGTATCACCTCACGCCAGTCAGAGTGGCCAAAATGAACAAATCAGGAGACTATAGATGCTGGAGAGGATGTGGAGAAACGGGAACCCTCTTGCACTGTTGGTGGGAATGCAAATTGGTGCAGCCGCTCTGGAAAGCAGTGTGGAGGTTCCTCCGAAAATTAAAAATAGACCTACCCTATGACCCAGCAATAGCACTGCTAGGAATTTATCCAAGGGATACAGGAGTACTGATGCATAGGGCCACTTGTACCCCAATGTTCATAGCAGCACTCTCAACA
Source organism: Prionailurus bengalensis (assembly GCF_016509475.1). Taxonomy (NCBI): domain Eukaryota; kingdom Metazoa; phylum Chordata; class Mammalia; order Carnivora; family Felidae; genus Prionailurus; species Prionailurus bengalensis. The sequence continues at coordinate 108,693,127 of NC_057349.1, forward strand.
ATAGCCAAATTATGGAAAGAGCCTAAATGTCCATCCACTGATGAATGGATAAAGAAATTGTGGTTTATATACACAATGGAATATTACGTGGCAATGAGAAAAAATGAAATATGGCCTTTTGTAGCAACGTGGATGGAACTGGAGAGTGTGATGCTAAGTGAAATAAGCCATACAGAGAAAGACAGATACCATATGGTTTCACTCTTATGTGGATCCTGAGAAACTGAACAGGAACCCATGGGGGAGGGGAAGGAAAAAAAAAAAAAGAGGTTAGAGTGGGAGAGAGCCAAAGCATAAGAGACTGTTAAAAACTGAGAACAAACTGAGGGTTGATGGGGGGTGGGAGGGAGGGGAGGGTGGGTGATGGGTATTGAGGAGGGCACCTTTTGGGATGAGCACTGGGTGTTGTATGGAAACCAATTTGTCAATAAATTTCATAAAAAAAAAAGTAGTTTAAGACAATTACAGATTGTAATAAATTCTATGAAGAAAATGAAGACTACCTCGTGCAAGGGAATCTACTCTAGTTAGGATGGATCAGGGAAGGTCTCTGAAGAAATGATATGTAGCTGGTACCTAGTGTAAAGAAGCTTTTGGAGAAAGAGCATTCTAGGCAGAGAGGACAGCAAATGAAAGATCTTGAGAATGTAATATATCTGCTGTCTTTGAGAAAAAGAAAGGAGCTCTGGGTGGCTAAAGCTTAAGGTGGGCGAAGAACCAATGAGAGGTGAGGTCAAAGGAAACGAAGAGAGGCTAAGATTTTACTATAATTGTTTATCAACCTTTTGGATCTATTGGGCTTTAGGCATATCTATTTTTAAGTGGCATACAAGAGGATTATTTTCTCTTTTTAAATGGTGAATGATCTGTGAGTTGCTATAATAAATGCTAAATTTGTGTATATCCTTACAATCTCATACTGTGTTTTACCCTTACAAGTCATTTTCTTTACCTCTTTTTTCCTTTCCTTTTTGGCAGGTTTCTGGTTTAGAAGTTAAAAATTCTACCTGAGGCACCTGGGTGACTCAGTTGATTAAACATCAGACTTTGACTCAGGTCATGATCTCATGGTTTGTGGGTTCGAGCCCTGCATGGGGCTCTATGCTGTTAGCATGCCCCTCCCCTGCTCGCATGATTTCTCTCTCTCAAAAATAAATAAACATTACAAAAATTCTATCTGAGGATGGCTAGTGGTTATGGTCACATTTTTTTAACTGCATACTTTACTAAAACAAACAACAACAACAAAAATAAACCTTAGAAATCCACTCTCTTTAGAGTAACAAAAAGTCTTAGAATGCTTTCATTCAAATCACTAGCCTATTTATTACCAATTTTTTTCATTTCACTTTGCTTTTGTGTCTTCAAAAGTCATAATTATTATAACTATATTATTGAAAACATCCTTATATAGATTTACTGACATGTTTATCAATGTCTGTGTTCAACAATCCCTTTTACATCTCACTTTTCCTCCTGAGTTTTTTTTTTTGTAAAGCACATTCCCTATTAGTTCTCTCATTAGTGGGCTGTGATTGTTAATTTGCCTGTTGTTTTACTTGCTTAAAAACCGTAATTTCATCTTCATTTTTTAGGTATATATATATATATATATACTTTTTGAGAGAGAGAGAGAGAGTGAGAGAGAGGATACCAAGCAGGCTCCACACTGCCAGCATGGAGTCCAATGCGGGACTTACAATCATGGACTGCAAGAATATGACCTGAGTTGAAATCTAGAGTAGGACTCTTAACCAACTGAGCCACCTAGGTTCTCCCATCCTTATTTTTTTAATGATAATTTAATGACATATGCAATTCTAGACTAATAGTTATGTTTCCACAGTGCTTTTAGGATATTAACCCCGTATCTTCTAGACTCTATTATTCTTGCTGTTAGCAATTATTGTTGTTGTAATGATTATATTAATACAATTACTATTATGTTTATTATTTTGAAGTTAGCTATCAGTCTAATTGTTTTTTATTGGTTAGAAACGTGTATTTCCTTCATACTTGATTACTTTAGGATTACAGACTATACCAGAAATAGATCCACTTATTTATTTTAATCTACCTGAAAGAAATTGTTTTCCTAAATCTGAAGATTCATGTGTTTCCTCAAGGCTTCCTCATTATCATTTTGAGGTCAATGCACAGATTGGCAAATGAGCATGATCCTTCCTTAAACAGACCCATGAGCCTGGTGATAAGCAAAATAAGGCCTGCCACAGACACTAAAGCAGTCTTCCAGTGGGAATAGACACAAATCAATACATATCTGTTGAATTACTCAATGAAATGAGATTCCAAACAGTAATTTTTTTTTAACTCATCTATGTCTTGCAAGAAAAAAGCAACTATACAATGAACTAAAAATGAAGGTCAAAGACAAGTCACAAATATGTGTTTTAAGACAGTATAATAAAATATTCTTAGGGAAGGAGCAGAACCTAAAAATGAACAGATTTTTGTAGTTCTGACGGTAATTCAATTACTTTTCAAGTTATCTACAGAAGTAAAACAATATTTCCCTGAGTATAGATTATTTTATTTTTAAAAAATAAGATGGCATGCTGATTTACATATACCAGGAAATCACTTAATGATTTTGCCAAAGATAATGAAAAAATATTTAGGGTAACCAGATTCCAGATTTTATATAGTTAGAAAAAAATAATGGTTTTTGAGGTGACTACCCCAGTATGAAAAATGACATGCTTGCTGTGCTCTCAACTGAACATGGTGAATTAGAGAAAATAGCTCAATGGTGATCACTTCAGTGGGCAACTGCTGTGGTCATCAATATGAGATAGCTGTGTCCAGGGAAAAAGACATGCTTTTAGATGGACAGGAAAATGATCCTAATGTTTACAGCTTGAGACATAACCACAGAAATAGAAGTGAATTCCAGTGAATGAGTTCAATTAATAAACAGGTGTACAATCAGAGATTTCTGAGCATCATGAAAATTTTAGATAGTGTTGCACTTACCCAGCATCAAAGACTAGAGAAACACCTTGCAATAACTGAATTTTAGAGCTGCCGACTTCTTCAGGTTACATCTCCCTTTAACGTTTCAGAAATATACATGTTTATTACATAAATGTGTACTTGTTCTCTTTATAGTATGTATGTTTTTAACTATCTGCCTATCTATATATTATCTATCTTCATGTTGTAAATGCACTAAAACATTGTACTTCATTGTGCAGCATTTCCTGACTTTCAACAATATCTAATTAGTTTGTCAATTTAAGTTACATGTGTGACAATACATTACTAAATGCATTCTAACTAAGCCAAAGTTTTTCATTTGCTAAAAATGTTATGCAAAAGTTCCCACTGAAGGTCTAACTTTCAGCTAGACCCTAACTTAGGTCAGTGACATTACAAACCAACACTGGGAAATATCCCACTTAAACTGAGCATTCTTTGAGAATTTATGCTCAGTGATGTCTAAAGAAATTAGAGATTTTCGGGGGTGGAAAATATTAGAAATTTTAATGCTAAAACCCATTTAGAAAATATTGTGACATCTTAGAAGATTGTGAAATTTAATTATAAATATGGCACAACCTCATTTGACAGGTGTTTGTTATTTCTTATTAATTAGATATGCATTAATTGCTAAAGCTGTGAAGGTATCTCTCTGTGTGTATGTAGGCATTATAAAAATATTTTTCTGTTTCCTTGTTTAGTATCAGGGAAGTATCTAGAAAATCCTATTATATATTTGCTACCATTGACAAGAAAGAGTAGAACTTAAAAATCATGTCTGCTATCTCCAATCAAAATCTTTGAGCAACCAAATATATATGCAAGTTATCTATATTTTTTCCTTTTTAAATTTATATTAATTTATATATATTTTAGTATTTATTAGAACGATAAAAAAGTGATTTAATCACAGAGGCTGCTTTTTCTGTGAAATTTTCTTTAAGACTCCATTATTAACAAAAGAGATGAAGGTTGAATAGTCTAACTTCTAACTCTTTGCTAGCTTTATTTACTTTTGCTTATTTATTATTTTTTTATATTTATTTTTGAGAGAGGGAGAGAGAGCATGAGCAGGGTAGGGGCAGAGTGAGAGGGAGACAGAGGATCTGAAGCAGGCTCTGAGCTGACAGCACAGAGCCCTATGTGGGGCTGAAACTCATGAACCAAAGTACCGATTGAGCCACTCAGACACCCCTACTTCTGCTTATTTAAACTATCTGCAGTTCTCTCACCCATTCCAATGCTCTTAATTTGCATCCTCTTACCTCTTTGACTTTGCTAACAAACACTATCGCTTTTCCTCCAACACCATCCTTTGTTCTTGGGGGGAAAACACCTTTAAAAATTTTCTTTATCTGTGATCATAACTTTGTACCTTGAAGAATATAAAGACTTTGCAGATATATATAGGAAGATGGTGATTCTGCCTCAAATTATGCTTTCACAGTTGTGGGAAACATCTGATCAAAGCCCTTCATGCACTTAGCCTCTCTCAGCACCAAATGTCTCATGCGAGTGGCTGGGTTTACAGTGACCTTAATTATAGGAATAGAATCTTTTATTGTCATAAATGAATCAGCTTATATGGCAATCATGTTCTAGTTAAGTTAGCTCACTAGCTAAACTATCTATAAAACACATAAAAGACACCATCTATCTATCTATCTGAAGTTTTTAGAGTTTCTGGTTATATTTGTGTTGTTATTTGATATTGAATGTATCTGCGAGGGCAAACTGCATAAGAGATACCCACATTTCTTACTTCTCAAACCATAGTCCCTGACAGTTAAGCACACAAATTTCCTGTTTAATTCACAACATCCAACATACACAATTTAAAAAAAAAATGATTATCAACTAAACTAAGAACTCTCTTCACCACAAATAAGTGGTATTCCAAAATATATTAATGAATTAGTCACTTAAAGCATTTCATTAAATGTGACCAGTTCAGAATATTAGTACCTGAACATGAAATGTATGAAGCATGAAATAAACGTTGTCAGTTGATACATGGGCAGAGTCATGAGATAAATAAAAATTCAGGTTTTCATGTCTCCTTGAATTTTTAAAGGTTAACTTAGTTGTGTTCCTGTCAGTCTCAGCACATTTACAACTGCTGAATTCATTGTCAATATTAACATAGCAAATGTGATGTCTTTTCCTAGAGTTGGTTTTCTTCCGTGTTGAGAATCAACCACCCACAGAGCAGGACATAATGGCATTATACATTACAGTAGCCATGAAAGCTGAGTACACAGAACAGTATAAACAAAATAAAATTTTAAGAATAAGTCCCAAAACTTGTAGCTCAGTGATTTCCAGAGCCAAATAGGTTTAGAGAGTTTTTTTGTTCAAAGTGAGACTCTCAATATATGAAAAAAATTAAAGATACAATCAAAAGTTAAGTTAGGAAGAGAATTTTGGATGAGAGAGGCGATGGGGAATATTTCTGAATCTGTTAGTAACTTATGTGTGACCTTCACTAGCTTTTTAGTTATTTTTCCCATCTGGACAACATTATTTGGCTCCCTCGCTAGAATCTTGTGAAGCTTAATTAATGTTTGTGAACCACTTTGACTTCCACAGCTGGAGGATGTTGGAAAAATGCAAATTATTATTGTTGTTATTTATTATTTATTGTTCTTTATCTAGACTTAGTTTCAGTCTCTGCGGGTTTACTGGTACTCTGAGCCATGGAGACAAATTAATAATAAATGTAGTGCTAGTCCTTCAGCAAATATCATAATGGCTCAAGAGGAAACAGTTAAAAAAAATGTTTTACTCTTCTATTATAAAAGTCACAAGAATTAAAAGTTTAAAAAATTACCAGAAATCTCACAGTTTGATTCATAGTGACCACTTCTACCTTTACTCTGAACGATCAAGGACTTTCATTTAGTGCAGCACTTTTCCTCCTCTGGAAGTATGCTATTTTAGATTGGCAACCTGTCTGCTTAATTTTTTTCCCACTGGGGAAACTACACCAGTTATAGTTTCTGTCTTTTTCAATCATATATATATATATATATATATATATATACACACACACACACACACACACATATATATACACATATATATGAATATATATATACATATATATACATATATATGAATATATACACACACATATATGTATATACATACATGTGTATGTATATACATATATATTTGCAGCTTTGTTTAATATACAAAAGTAAAAGTGAAAATGATTGTTCAAGGGGTGCCTGGGTGGCTCAGTCAGTTGGGCATCCAGCTTCAGCTTAGGTCATGATCTCAAAGTTTGTGGGTTTGAGCCCCGCGTCAGGCTCTGTGCTGACAGCTCAGAGCCTGGAGCCTGCTTCTGATTCTGTGTCTCCCTCTCTCTTTGCCCCTCCTCTGCTCATGTTCTCTTTCTCTCTCAAAAATAAACATTAAAATTTTTAAAAAATGATTGTTTTATTTTATTGCACTTAAATCCTTTGAGTTTGCATTTCTAAGGAGATGTTCATCTTCTCTTAAAATAGTTCATTTTCTCTTTTGTAAAGTTTATAACCATCATATAAATTAAGTTTTATAAATATTGAATAAAAATTGTAGATGTTTTTCATTGAATATATACTAAGAGATTCTTATTAAAAAATAATTAACTTTTTTATAAAACATGATAGGAAAAATGGAGGAACTCCACTGACATCTTTCACAGAGACCACTTTTTCTTCCTACTAACAAACTCTTCATTTTATGTTTAGGGAATTCTGTAGTACTCCTTAATCTCTGGGAAAACAGGGCTCTGCATCCTCTGGGGATGAGTGTGACTTGTGGAAGCTAACCTTGGCCTTCCCTTCGCCAGACATTCACTGCCATGGGCTCCCTTGATCCCAGGGTTGTTATGTGCATGGCCAATGAGGTAGAAGTATGATGATAATATTCTGGGAAGATTCCTTTCTTTACTAATCAGGAAACATTCATACCTTTCCTTTCTTCATGAAAGAACAGTACAAAAATTTTTTAATGAATTTTCCCAGCCATCTCGTTACCAGATGAGAAACAAGAGAATTTTTAAAATTTGTATCAAAAGCCCTGCTGTTTAACAAACCCTAACTTGTGCAAATAGATGTCTTCTTATGATAAATGTTTTTTATTATGTAAGCTATTCATTTTGTCAATTTTCTGCTAGATACTGAAGAAAACAATCTCAGCTAATATACTTCACCTGAGTATACCAATCCCCATTAGTTTTCTCCATACTTCTGTAGCACTTATAGTCACCACATATAATTTAGTAGTAAATTATAAAGGAACTTGTATTGTTTGGCATTTATTTTTATATGGCTCTTGGACTGAACTATAAGCTCCTTGAATGTGAAAGACCTATTCCATCCTTCCTGTGCTTTTCCCCTAAGCCTTGTACAATACTGGCTCATAGGAGGCTCAATAAATTTTAAAAAGGAAACGTGTGTGTGTGTGTGTGTGTGTGTGTGTGTGTGTGTGCGTGCATTACCTTTTTCTTGCCTTAAACTCAAAATTCTATCCTGGCTTTTCTGAAACAGCTCTTTGCTATGTTCTACTATTCCTTTGTTTTCTTTTCTGCTCCTTCTCTTTCCATGGCTTATCTGTAGGTGTTCAAAAAGCTTCATCTTTGGTTTTATGATCTTTTGCTTCTGTGTTCTCTTCCTTGAAGATTGTATCTACTATGTCTCTCATTTATTTTATGCAAAAATGACCATTATATGATACTGTCCCTCTGATCTCTATCCTGAATATCGAACATTCACAACACCTTACAACTGGTACTTCCCACCGAGTATACAATTAAAAATCTCAGTCTGTCATCAGTCATTGCAAGTTGAAGTATTCTCTCTCTCTTCTGAATTTCTGTAGCTTTGTATTTGTACCAGTATTGCTTGCATTAATAATTTATCTCCACTTATATTTAAAACTCGAGAACAAAGACTATGTCTTGTTAATTTACTTTACTTTCCACCTATATGTCTTACATATAATATGAAATCAGTAAAGGCTTGAATGACTATATGCCTACTTTATTCCAGCATGGAATCAAATTATGTTGAAAAATCAGTTATGCTTTTTTCTCTTTTAGTATCGCTCTATATATAGTTCAGTATATGAGGGGTTTCATCTATTTTTGTCCACATAAAACTAAGGAAGCTATATTTTCATTGATCTGCTTAATATGTAGAAATTCTGATTATGTTTTCCAGCTTCAACATTAGTATAGTTTAATTAAAATTTATTTGTGCTTTTAGCTTCTTTTCAATACAAAGAATTATATTTTATTAAGATGACATATTTTTGTAAACTTGTACAAAAAAATACCAGGTATTATTTAATCACCCCTTATTCTGAGGATGAAAACTTCATGAATTTACTCCAAGAGAATTAAAAACATACGTCTACACAAAAACTTGCACATGAATGTTTATAGCAGTATTTTTTAAATGTTTATTTTGAGAGAGGGAGTGTGAGTGTGGGAGGGACAGAGACTTAGGGAGAGAGAAAGAATCCCAAGCAGGCTCCACACTGTCAGCACACTGCCTGAAGCGGAACTCAATCTCAGGAACTATGAAATTATGACGTGAGCAGAAGTCAAGATTCAGATGCTTAACCACTTAAGCCACACAAGCACCCTTGTTTATAGTAGTAGTATTCATAATGGTCAAAAAACAGAAACAGCCCAAATTTGAAATAATTGATGAATGGACAAACCAAATGTACTCCAGGGTAGAAATAAAGAACTATCTTTTCCCCTCTTATGTAATTCTGTGATTTTCCCACCTCTGGCTGCATTAGTAAGGAAACTGTTCCAGATTTTTTTAAGCAGTTAATCTTTAAAGATAAAAAAATTGAATTTTAATGCATCTGTGTATTTTATGCAAAGTTCAGAGATTGCTTTTATGACAGTAGTAACATTAAATACGTAGAAAGTAGTGGATTGATTCATAAAAGTCATAGTAGAGTCAAACAAAATTGTATATAAAAATTATTTTGTGCTTTCTATATGTAAGTCATTGTGCTAAAAAGTAAGGAGAAATAGGTAGGAGATATAGTCTGGCTTACAAGGCATAGAGCAATTCAAGTCTTTGAATATAGATCATTTATATCAATATTCGAAAAGACCCAGAGGGAATAACTTTGGGGTGGGGAAAGGTCTTGTTAACAGATAAATTTCTATAGAATTGTCTATAATAGGAAGAGGATAAAGAAAAGGGAGGGTGGAGAAAAGGAGGAGTAAAAGAGAGGGGCAAATGAGAAGTAAAGGTCTAAATGGAACAGATGTTTTATATGGAAATTTACAGCAACTATTCTTAATCAGGCCACAGACTCTAAAATGCAGAGCTACACTCTGTTCTCCCAGGAATTCAGCTTGGAACATACTACCTGAGGAGGTTACAGTCCCCCCAGGTCATCCAGGATAGACCAAGAGTAATTGGTACTTGCCTAAGGATAGTATCCAGAGAATAGTGTTCCAAATACTACTAAATTTGAGCATTCTGCTATATCTCTCCTGATAAAATGTTTTCCCACGTGGTAAAAATGCCCTAAGTAATTGACAAAAGGTCAAAGATGTCTTTTGAATATAGGAATTTGTTAATTATTCAATTTATCAATTTATTAAAAATATAATCTACCATTCTATAATGGCAAGGTCAGAGTTTGAAACATAAATTAAATCTCATTGTGGTTCACTTGCTCTTTGTGACATCAAATTTTCTAATGCCAAAGAAATGAGTGTGACATTATTGAAAATTCAAAGTCAAAAATCACTTATTTCAGTCACCATTCTAATCTGATATCATGTGCATCCCTTTCTGTTTCCGTGATTCTTTTAAAAGATTTACTCAGAGATAAACAGCTTGTCTTTACTTCTCCAGCTGTGTCTTCTCTTTACTTGCACACAAAAAAGACTTTCTCTCATACATTATTTCTATGGATTGCCATTTCTCAGAGGCTCTCTCTTCTTCAGAATTGACATGCTGGTGAGCATTCAATTAGGGAAGTGAAGTGATCTAATATTGATTGGCATTACACAGTGACATTATGATCAGCATCAGGTTAAAGCACCATATATAGTTGGTGATAAGCCAGTCTGATATTTGATATTTTGCTACTTGGAAAAGGAATTCTTTTTTAATTTAATTTAATTTAATTTAATTTAATTTAATTTAATTTAATTTTACTTATTTTTCTTCCATTATTTTACTCAAATTCAAGTAAGTTAACATATAGTGTAGTATTGGTTTCAGTAGAACCCAGTGATTCATCACTTACATGTAGCATCCAGTGCTCATCCCAACAAGTGCCCTTCTTAATGTCCATCACCCATTTAGCCCATCTCCCCACCGACCTCCCCTCCAGCAACCCTCAGTTTGTTTTTCTATAGTTAAAAGTCTCTTATGGTTTGCCTCCGTCGTTGTTTTTATTTTATTTTATTGGAAAAGGAACTCTTATCCCATAACTTTGACTGGGCTTTTCTCTTCTACTTTCTTTTTTCCCTTTACCAGCTTTAACCAGAAACATGGAGGGTAGGAAGAAATATCAAAAAGATAAGAGTAGACTCTTGTGGTATTTACTGTGCCCTAACTGTTCTTGTCATTTTCACATAGTTGTAATTAATTAACTGAGTTGTAGTAAACTGGGCAGGAAGAGGACGTGAGAGAGAGAGAGAGAGAGAGAGAGAGAGAGAGAGAGAAATATGATAGATATATAGACAGATATTGTAATAGATAGATAGATATTTTATTTCCAAGATCTGTGTTATCTCTAACTATCTCCCACAGTCTCTGTCATGGTCCATAGCTCTAACATACGAGCAGTGCCCTGAGCAGCCATAGCATCTCAGAGCTTCACATAGTCTATTAGGCTCTGCCACTGCAAAGATCTCACTACCCTGTCCTCATCACCAGGCTGTCTATACCTTGTATCTCTGCCTACACACACGGATAGACTGGTGCATAAGGAGGAATTTGGGCGCATGACTAATTTCGGAAGTTAATACTTTGAAACGCTGGTTTCTAGAAAATCCTCAGTTAATAATTCACTCTCAGCACCCTAAAAGAAACATACTACTTACAAGTAATATGAGAATACATAAACGCTAAAAGAAACTCTAGTTGTTTTTTTAATATTTTTTAAAGCTTATTTTTGAGAGACAGAGAGAGAGAGCGAGCTGGGGAGGAGCAGAGAGACAGACAGACAGACAGAATCCAATGCAGGCTACAGGCCCTAAGCTGTCAGCGCAGAGCCTGATGCAAGGCTGGAACTCACAAACCGCAAGATCACGACCTGAGACAAAGTCTGATGTTTAACCGACTGAACCAACCGGGTGCCCCAAGAAATCTGTTTTTTAAAAACTGTATTTCATATAAATATCATTTTATTTCAATTGACACTTCGTTGAAATACTTTTATTTAAATCTTATAATAAATGGTCAATTTATCATATTCGTTAAGGAGCATCAATTCCAGAACCAGACCTCCTGGATTTAATCCCTTCTGTGTTATTTTACCAGCTGTGTGAACTTGTGCTAACTTCTCAGTGCCTCAATTCTCAGTTGTACAATGGGAATAATAGTAACACTGCTTCATAAGGCAATTGTAAGGAATAATAAGGTAATATATGTAAAGCCCTGAGCATAGTTCTTCTTAGCACACAGTAAGCACTATGTAAGAGCTAGATATGGTTATTATTATCTTGGACTTCTCTCTGAAAATATCAAATAATAATAATTATTATTTTATTTGTCTTATTAGTTAAAATATTCTAACGTGGTCTTCTCCCCTTTTAACTTATCACACTATTATTATTCTTCAAAGAACAATCTATTCCTCAGATTTTTAAAAACGATTTTCAAAATAGTGAACCAAGACTATATGTTTAACTATACACATTACCTTTTACAGATTCCCTACCCACTACAACATCCACTAAAATGACAATGTATTATCCGAGTAGGAATAATCTGAATCAGAATAGCAAATCAGAGAAGGCAACTATTACATAACAGGAATTTCAATAAACTTCTGCAAGATATATTACAAATAGGATAGTCTGAAGATAGTATAAAACACTTCTCTCAAAAGAAGCCCACAAGTAACCCTAGGTTTGAAGCTCTGGGTCAAAATTATACTTGTTTTACTTTATTTTATTTATTTTCATTTTTTAAATGTTTTTTATTTTTGAAAGAGAGAGAGACAGAGTGCAAGTGGGGGAAGGACAGAGAAAGAGGGAAACACAGAATCTGAAGCAGGCTCCAGGCTCTGAGGTGCCAGCACAGAGACTGATACAAGGCTCAAACTCACAAACTGTGAGATCATTACCTGAGCTGACATTGGATGCTTAAACGACTGATCCACCCAGGCACCACAAAATTCTACTTATTTTAAATACTACCCATATAAAATTTTAAATTATTATGATTATATAAGAAAAAATCCTATGTATATTACTACCATAGCAATGTGAGGTATTGAGCAAATTCTTGGGATAGTATCATCCAATCAAATTCATGCAAATCAGAATCTTATCCATCAAGCTTTACTTAATAATTTTAAGGATACTAGTAATCAGATAGTTCAGAAGAAACAGAGAGGCCCTTTCTTCCTGCATGGTCACATACCTCTAGCCCAAAATAGATGAAGTTTTTCAGTGAGGTTTGCAGGTTTCTTCACACAGAAGAGAGAATTTAATTTATGTCACATCTCTGTTTTATACCCCCAGAGAATTGTATTGTCTACATGGCATTCTCCAGGGAGCCATGTCTCACAGATTTTGTGTTCTATTTACTATGAGTAAACTTATCCAGGGACTTTTGCCCTGGGCATTTTGGAGACAAGGCCTCTTCCTTCTAGCAAACATCATTAATTTATTTACCCAGAGGTCCTATAGACAAGAAAATTAGACCAGGTTACCAGCCCTCTTTTCTTTTTTCTTGAGATATCCCTACGGTAAAGTAAGTGAATTCATTTCTATCCAGCTGCTTTAGCTATTTCCTTCCTTAAGCCATATTTAATATTTCAGATTACCTTACATCCATGTTGTTATGGAATGATTGCAATCAGATTTATAAGGGAAGAGTGAGTGTTAGCTGTGTTTTAAAATAAAACCACTGAGGTTCAAAGAGAGAAGCTTAGGATATCTAACTGTCAGAACCAACAGTGATTGGATTCTCAGTTTAGAGTCCAATATCCCAGTCAAAAATAAAATAATAGCATTGCTTGGTGGTGATTACCTCAATTGGTGGGCAATGGCCTCTGCTATCCAAATAAAGCCTTAGCAGTCCACGTTTGACTGCTTCACTAGTCTAAAGGGAGTCAAATGTCCCATGAGAGGATTCTAAATTTTCTGGAGAGACTCAAACAATGAAAACAAACAAATCATTAGTGGATTTGTATAGAAAGAACACAACTATAGTTTCAAATAGTGTAGGAGCATTATCCCTATAAATAGGCCTAAGATACCTTGATCAAGTAAACCATGTTTTTAATTCTCAAAGAAAGAGTTGTTACCAGCCATGCATGCCCCGGCATCAATTTAAGGTGGAAAAATTGGTTCTCTTAAGATACTATATTTAAAATCGTGTATCTAATTGTGTAAGAAAAGACTGCCTCAATTGCTAAGGGATTTTCAAGGGTTAGAAAGAAGTGGTCAAGAAGGTTGAAATGGAACTCTTTTTCTAGCCTTGGTCTTCAAGGACACATAGAGCCTGCTCTGTCTGAAAAGAGATTTCATCACTCCTGACGCTGCCCATATGCATAAGAATACAGTTGTGCCAACAATGTGGGAGCCCCTAGAAAAAATATAGGCAGGTTACTTGAGAAGAAAATTGAGGGAAGAGAATTGTCTTTTTAGAAAAATAAGATGGCCTAGCTTCCTGTAAATAGCTTAAGAAAAAGAGATACAAAAGTGAGAAATACATATTTATTTGTATCTCATGCTTACCTCAAAAGTTCCCTTAGGCTGGGAATATACTGGTCACTATCAGTATTATTAAGCAATATTTCCTGGGGTCAGAATGAAGTTATTCATTTGATTTACAAATAAACTCATATATCTATGATGAGTTCCCTCTTTATAATCATTTCCAATGATAGAATTAATGGTATACTCATGTTATTGCTTACAGAACATTCTCTCCTGCAGGAAAATGCTGAAAATTATGAACACTCACTGAAGCAGGACTGTTCCACACAATGACCTGATGAATTCTGAGCCTTATCTAAGAAGTTGTTTATAAACTTTATGCTGTTCCCTGAAGAGAGAAGAGCTAACAGCATGATGATCGAAATTAAATTTTTAAGAATGGAGATAGCATTTTTAATCATGGGGAAATTGCCATCTCAGTATTCTTAAAAGATGTTCAATATTTAAATATGAGCATTTCAAGATCTAATGAAGCATATGCAATATTTAATTGAATCATAATTTTCCTTTAGAAAACAGGGAGCTTCTCACATATACATTTTCATTAATTGTATAGTAGTTCTCAAGATTTATCTTAACAAAACAAATTAATCTTAACAAAACAATTAATAAGGAACCATTGGTCTTTAGTTATTCAAAATCTGAGTGGAACTGACCACCGAGCTCTGCACTGGTAATGCAGTCAGAATCAGTATTTGAGTAAGGCAATTGTATCTCAATACATGACATATGTGGATAATTTACATTAGTACAATATTAAAAAGACTCTTTGTTTCTGGTAAATCTTTTTTTCCTGTAGCTAGAGATAATTTTCAAAATTCTCATTTTCAAATGCAGGTTGAGCATTTGCACTCATTTTCAATTTCATAAACTATGCATAATCCATATTATTAATAAATACTTAAAATACTTATTAAATTAAAACACTTGTACATGCACAATTAAGACTTTACCTGAGTGATTGGTAAGTTACATGTAAAAAATGTTACACATCAAGTAAAGGTAACTTATCTATATTTAATACTTGTGCCATTGTTCACAAAAAATCTTTATCTTGGGGCACCTGGTCAGTAGAGTATGTGACGCTGTTTTTGAGAGAGAGAAGACACAAGTGAACAAGGGGCAGAGAGAGAGAGAGAGAGACAGAAGCAGGGCTCACCCGAAGCAAGGCTCAAACTCACCCAAAGTGGAGCTCGAGCTCACCCGATGAGGGACTTAAACTCATGAACCATGAGATCACGACCTGAGCCAAAGTCATATTCTTAACCAACTGAGCCACCCAGACACACCTAGAGCATGAGACTTTTGATCTGGAGGTCATGAGTTCAAGATTAACTGCTTAAATAAAATTTTCATTTTGATCATTCTTTTCTGAATTCACTATATGATTTGAATCTTTTCATTGCTTAAATTGAAATAAATTTCACAAATAAATATCTTCCACTCTAAAACTAGTTTTCTGAATAAAATCATAGTTTAAGAAATATATAAATAGTAAAGTAAAAGGACACTGTTAAGTAGGCCTCACCAATTAAGAAGGATTAGATGACTGAAAAACTTAGTTCAAAAAGAATTGAAAGCTTGTGGCATGATGCCTTATGGGAGGTCTACCCAGGCCTCTTTTGTTCTGAATTTCCTACCCTTCAGAGTGGGGCTACTGACAGCTAATCGTGCTCTTTGCAATGCCTTTTCCCAGATACAGGTGATTAAATAAAGTCCATTAAATTTGGAACAGGGATTCAAAACAGATGGTTCGATTTTCCATGTGGCCATGTGGTCAGAACTTTAATATGTAGTCTGGGGAGTTGTAGGGCAGTTGTATTCTACTGTGAAGATGGAAAACAGAGGAGAAAACTGCTTTGTTGAGAAAGTAGAAAGAAAAGCATATGTTGTAAGGGGTGACTTTAAACCATCTCATATGACTATAAAATGATTTTTTGGGGGTGCCTGGGTGGCTCAGTCAGTTGAGCATTCAACTCTTGATTTCAGTTTAGTTTGTGAGATTGAGCCCTGCATTGGGCTCTGTGTTGACAGTGTGCAGCCTGCTTAGGATTTTCTCTCTCCTTCTCTCTCTGCCCCTCCCCTGTTCATGCTCTTTCTCTCTCAAACAAATAAATAAACATTAAAAATAAATAAAATAAAATAAAATAAAATAAAATAAAATAAAATAAAATAAAACAAAATAAAATAATACAATACTTTGGCTGAGATATAATTAGAAATTGTTAGGACTTCGGCTTTTGTGTGCATATGACTGTAATGGTCCAGGATTGGAATGGGTTTCATGCCAAGGACTAAAATGCTGTTATCGGGATTTTATTTCTTCTCCTTTTCTTGGCTCTGCTTCTTCTCATTTGACCATTTCTCTCCTCAAGTCATATATAGGAAAGATGGACCCCAGCAAGTCCCATGGTTAACATAGTTCTTACAGATAACAATTTCAGAAGTGGCAGAATTTCCTCTCCTGGCACACATCCATTCTCCCCCAAAGGCTCTAATTGTCTAGGTAGAATCATGTATCCAGCTCCATAGTGAGAAACATGGACCAAATGAGCCATGTTCAATGGTAATCTCATTAAAATCATATGAAACAGAGAAGAGAGTTCTTAAAAAAAGGAATACAGGGCTTTTCAAAAGTTGGAGAAGACTACCATTACCGTGTAACAATGGACAAGTTATATCATCTCTCTAAACTTCAGTCTTCTCATCAGTAAATTGGGAAAAATATTACTTACCTCATAGGATCATTGTAACAACCTGGAAAACTTTGGCAAAGTGCTTTCCTTAAATGGTCATTAAATGGTATCTGTTACTACTATAAGATAAAAATAGATGTCTTTGGAAAGTCTAAAATATACTATGAAACATTAGAGAAATTTTAACTTTCCAATTATATTGTGGAATACTTATTTTTCCAAAGGAAAACAGGATCTTAAAAATTGAAAGCTACAATAAATATGGCCCTATTATTTAAATCAATGTCATCTAGTCATGATTATTTAAGAGTACAGTGGCTTGTTTTCAAACTATAAATTACACCTGT
The DNA here is from genome assembly GCF_016509475.1 of Prionailurus bengalensis. NCBI lineage: Eukaryota > Metazoa > Chordata > Mammalia > Carnivora > Felidae > Prionailurus > Prionailurus bengalensis. Next base: position 108,710,097 of record NC_057349.1, read on the forward strand.
AATAATAACAGGGACAAATATTTGACACTGGAATTGACTAGAAAACAACTTGGCTACCATAGCTTTGGCCTTTTATCAGGGTATCTGCTTTCATTCCATCAGGCAACATCATCTACTGGTTTTGCTTTTCTTCCCCTAATAACATTATCTGAATAGTTACAGCCACAGGATTAAAGATAATGGACAAGGATTAAAGACAAAGAGCTTTTCATATCAGGAATTTTAATTTCCTTTTCCAAGTCTAATTTTTCTTATCAATAACAAGACAGTTTTCACCAAATGTTCCTTGAAATCTCTTTTAGAGTATCATTCTTCAGATGAAAATGTGACAGCATTACATTAAATTCTATAACTACCCAACAAGTTCTAGAGGGTTGCTTTTATTGTGAATACATACCTTTCTGTAATTAAAAAAATAAATTATCATGGGAAGACTTTAATTCTGCATATTGTGAAGAGAGTCAAGTGTTATCTTGGGCATAAAAGAAGAAAAATAAAATTCCAACTTTCAAAAGCCAAGTATATACCTAAAGTATTTTGCTTTAATCCTTCATGCCTGGCTTCTGATTACTTCTAGCTGAGATGATAGAAAGCAATTTTCAGCTAAGTGCTTAACTCCAGTAGTCTGCTTTCACATCTGGACCTCCAGGGCCCTACTTATATATCCCATCATGTAAAGTGTCTCCACAATTCTCTGCCTTTCTTGGAAGAACACATCCTTTGAGATTTTACATGGCTTTCCATTTCAATCACTATGTTAAGCTCAGAGCTCTCAACTTTTTCTTGCTTTCTCTACTTTACTAACTACTACATTTCCTATGATGAAAGTGACAAAAAGAAATCTCAAGTTTCCTGCAATTTAATTTCTGTCACACTAGATGTGTTTATCTGTTTAATCAAAACCAAGAGAAAACTCTGAAGTATGCATTGCTGATCAGTTTGCAACAGTAAAATGGAATTAAAATAGACTTGGGCAAAATGACTGTGACAAATTCCACACATCACATGAAGGAAGAAACTAAAAAGCCATGGGTAGTTCTGCATAGATGATCCAAGTCTCACTAGAATAGAGATGAGGAAAAAATAAGGAATTAGCTATGACCAGCGTACTTTCTATTTACTTGTTGTTTTGAAATCTAGAGGTTCTTCATGAGACAAAGTTGTGGTTCATATAAAGAGTCATATTGGCACATGATAGTCACTAGTTATTTTTTATTCTCTATAATAGGTATAAGTTTTCAGAGAAATTATAACAAACACACAGAGCATTACCATGTGGTTTCAGTGAAGAAATCTGAGGATCTCAGTGAAAATCTCAGTGAAACAAGGAAAGATATATGGAAATAATAAAAAAAAAATAATGTAGCTAAAAGAGCAAGGCAGTGTCAGTAACATTTAAAATGAATTCTTTACATAATTATGACTCAATAAATTTGAAAAAATATGTTTACTATGTTAGTAACTTATAAACTGTTTTATATTAAATTTCAAATTTGGGGGAAGTTTGTGATTTTCCTCTAACTGGTTTAAAAAATTTTTTTTTAATGTTTATTTATTTATTTTTTTTTAAATTTTTTTTTCAACTTTTATTTATTTTGGGGACAGAGAGAGAGAGAGAGAGAGCATGAACGGGGGAGGGGCAGAGAGAGAGGGAGACACAGAATCGGAAGCAGGCTCCAGGCTCGGAGCCATCAGCCCAGAGCCTGACGTGGGGCTCGAACTCCCGGACCGCGAGATCGTGACCTGGCTGAAGTCAGACGCTTAACCGACTGCGCCACCCAGGCGCCCCTGTTTATTTATTTTTGAGAGAGAGAGACAGAGCTTGAGCGGGGTAGGGGCAAAGAGAGAGAGGGAGACACAGAATCTGAAGCAGGCTCCAGGCTCAGAGCTGTTAGCACAGAGCCCAATGTGGGGCTCAAACCCACGAACTGTGATTATGACCTAAGCTGAAGTCGGATGCTTAACGAACTGAGCCACCCAGGTGCTCCCCCAACTGGATTTTGAGACATGCAACTTCTCAGTACAAAATGAAAAAACTGTAGATGAACATTTAAAAGAAAGAATTAGTCATTGTCAAAAATGTAAAATAATAAGGTAAAACTGTAACAGAAAACTAAAGATACTTTTATGTCCCCAATTATGAAAAATGAAATGGATATAATCTCAATTTGGAAAGTAAAAGTTCCTTTTGGACTGTCCATAAAGGAAGAAAGATATTCAATATAGGCAAGTATTTTGGGGTTAACGGAAAAATCTCCTAGTTATAGCACATATTGAGAGAAACTGATTCCCATTACTAGAGTTCACATGCACATTTAGTTTTAGAGTTATATAAACTAGTGTGTTAATAAAAACAACTAATGATAAAGTTATAATAATGGCAATTAGCAAATAGAAGGAATTGCCTCATGTTAGCATGACATATAATTTATATAATATCAAATATAAACATGAGAAAAATTGCAAGCTTAATTTGTAGAAAGATTTACTAAAAATACCAACTGATCTCATTTTGACACTGAATATTGTAATCATGATTTCAGGTAAATTTAAAAGTTGAAAAACCTCCCATTTCTCAGGTTATTGTACACACATTAAAATACATCAATAGGTAAACAGAAAATAGTCTGCAATTTTTAGATTGTTCATAATGAAATCTGCTTATTAATTTAGAAAACAGGCTTCAGTTTTAAACAGTTGCTTAGTTACTTCTTGATGATGATCTCTCTATAGAGCATTTACTTCCAAATGACTAAATTCAAGCTCAACTTAAAGACTAATGTGACTATAAACCATTAACATCACCCAATATATGGATAGCACCTCCCCATTTATGTATTGCCCTGATGTATCTCAGTCTTAAAATGAACACAGATGGGGTGCCTGGGTGGCCCAGTCGGTAGGGCGACCGGCTTCAGCTCAGATCACGATCTCACAGTTTGTGGGTTTGAGCCCTGCGTCAGGCTCTGTGCTGACGTCTTGGAGCCTGGAGCCTGTTTCGAATTCTTTGTCTCCCTCTCTCTCTGTCCCTCCCCCACTCACGATCTGTCTCTGTCTTGAAAATAAATAAACATTAAAAATTTTTTTTAAATGAACACAACTTACTATGAAAATAGCATCACTTTATAAATTATGAACTTATAAGGCCCACTGTTTTACTCTATCACAAATTTAAGAAACTTTCTGAAACTGGTATTAAAAAATAAAATAATAGGTTGAACTTGGAATAACTTCTTTTAAAATAAGTGCTGTTCTATTCATTCTTAGTCCAATATTTAGTTCAAACCCTAAAGACTTTCCCAGTGTTGGTAAATGCCAGAGAGTTGGGATGTTACCCTACTTAAAATTATGAAGATTATTTTGAAGTAAGGAAGTATGATGTCTCCATCTTTGTTCTTCCTAGTTTCAAAATATATCGCCAAGCTACAGTAATTTAAACAGTATGATATTTACATGAAAATAGACATGTTCACCAAAAGACAAAATAGAGAAATAAACCCACACATATATAATCAACTGATCTTCCATAGGGGTGTCAAGAATACACAATGAAGAAAGAATAGTCTCTTCAAAAAATGGTGCTGAGAACTGGGCATCAACATGAAAAAAAATGAAACTGGACCCTTATCACAAACCATACACAAAAACTGACTCAGAATGGATTAAAGACTTAAATATAAGACCTGAAACTATAAGACTTCTAGAAAAAAAAACATGGGCAAAAAACTTCCTGTTTTGACACTTATTGACAAGATTTTTGAATATGACACCAAAAGCATAAGCAACAAAAGCAAAACTAAACAACAGGAACTACATCAAACTAAAAAGCTTCTTCATAGCAAAGGAAATAATTAACATACTGAAAAAGCCAACCTATAGAATGGAAGAAAATATTTACAAATCATGTATCCGTTAAGAGATTACTATACAAATATGTAGGAAACTCTTAAAACAATAGAAAAAAAAAAACAAATTACCTGATTAAAAAATTAGAAAAGGACTTGAAGAGACATTTCTCCAAAAATAGCCAAAAGATTTATGAAAAGATATACAACATCACAATCATCAAGGAAATGAAAATAAAACCACAATTGAGACATCACTTTATATCTGTCAGGATGGTTCTTATCAAAATAACTAACCATAACAAAAATGTGGAGAGAAGAGAACCCTGGAACATTGGTGGGAATATAAAATGGCAAGGCTACTAAGAAAAACAGTATAGAGATTTCTGAAAATTAAAAATAGAGCTACCATATGATCCTACAATCCCATCCCTAGGTATATGTAACAAGGTGTATTTATTTATTAATAAATTAATATTTATTAATTTATAAAATTAAATTTATATTTAAATTATGTTAATAATTATGTTAATTCATGTTAAATGTTCTTATCACAATAACAAAAATTAATTAAAAATTAAATTGTAAAGATTAAAATAAAGTTCACCATGAAGCAATAGAGGTTAGTAATAAGAAGCTCAAGAAAGAGTATTCTACTCAATTTCCCTCTTATATTTGTATTAAAGATTATAAATTTTGGGGGAAAAAATTGTTATAAAATAATGGTAAAAGTTCTAATTGTAACTTATTACTAAAATTAAGGTAGACTTCCACCAATATTTCCTTTCTTTTAAGTTTTTCTTCAGTACTGGCAGATACAAAGGGAAAAAAGCAAGCAAGGTATTAAAATTCTATACTTAAAATACTTGCTATTGCAAGTGGACAGGATAGTTTCCTTTCTATTATAATTGGTTATCTCAGATCTCCAAACTCAAACATGGGATTAGGATTTAACAACAGTTTGACTTTGCTTAGGTCCACCTTCTTAGAGTTAATTCCTGTGACTGCAAATAACAAAAAGCAAGGGCATCAAATCTGTAGGCTTGCCCTGTAAGGAATCCATGGAATAAAGCCACTTTTTTCAAGGGACCAAATACATTCTTCATTTTCATGACAAAGTTTCTTGGAAATAAATCAGCATTATTAGACAAGGGAAAAAAGCAAAATGAAACTAAAGATAAATGCTTTGCTGCAACAGTATTCACCTTAAATCCAGACAAGAAGGGGTCCTCCTGTGCCCTGCACTTCAGAGTACTCCTATATCACAAAGACAAGACACCTGAAGACATTTTTATTCTTCTCATAGTGGTTTTGTGAAGTTGTTTTATTTTGTTTTGTTTTGTTAGGGTATTTGTTTGTTTGTTTGTTTGTTTGTTTAGTTCAGTAAATTGGTTAATAGATTGACAGGGTTACTAGAGCTGAATTGAGACCCTAGGCCAGAGAATGCAAGAGTAGATGCCTGAATATAAGGGTAGGATGGTAGGGAGATACAATCACAATTTCTGCCTTGGAAAACTGGATTAATTTATATACAGTTAGTCTTCACAATTGTCAAACAATGGTTGTCTAGTTAAAGTGAGTTCTGACAACAAGTAGACAATTATGGGCCCTCTCTCCTCTGCCTCTATGATCTAGTTTTGGTAGGCACTCTGGACAGCCTGGAAATTCTGAGCTGGAAAAGAGAAGTGAGCAGATCATAGACACACTGACCTTGACTGCCTGGGAAGTTTGTGTGCTCTATACCCCAGTCTAAACTTAGGTGGATTCAGGCACTGACCAGGAGACCTGGGTCTCAGCCCAGATTTTGACCTGTCGTGTCCCAGAACACTCAGACTCACAGACAGCAGGAAAGAGCTCTTTTTAGCTCTTGTTTGCAAGGACCATCACCAGGGAGCGGGCTGTAGGTCTGGGGTGGGAATATGGACAGATGCATGGATGCAAGCTGATGTATAACGTTCAAATATCTAGATAATCTAGTACAGTGGTCACAGCCTCCTGTGTGCCTTTGTTCTGCACATAGACGAGCATATTTTTCATTCTGCAGGCAGATTCAGGCATACTCTATAGTTCATCTTTGTCCAATTGCTATACTTTTCCTACACTTTGATTTCTCATAGTCTTTTACCAACCAAATTAATGGCCTTCTGTTTTTTACTTCAGTAACTTATCATCCCAGCTTACCTTAAAGTTTTCCCTACCAAAAAACCTAAATAAATAAAAATAAAAATAAATACCTTTCTACTGTGCTCTTGGCAGTGTTGTGTTCCAAGTGAAAGGCACTAGCTTTCTCTAAAAGTGCCCTTGGATTATTGAAGCTGCTGAGGAAGGCTCAGCAGGACATGCCTAAGCTGCTTAGAATCCACTCCTCTGTGGGTATTAAACACTTTTACAGAAGTCTCAGGCAGATTCTTGTGAGCAGGGGGGTAAGAACTGGCAGCCTCAGTGCTTTGGGGTCTCTGACTGGGCACTTCGACCATAGCCTCTCCACCCATTTCATAGGAAATCTCAGCCACTTACTTCAATTTAGAAGACTGTTGCCTCAGACTCTGTACTTTGGCTAACAGTATGTCACCATTTTATCCTTGTTTCCTAATCATGTCCTTTTATATATTTATTATATTACTATTTATTTCATCTTTATTAAAATGGCAGACAGGAAGCCACATTAAAAGCACTGTAAATTATGGGGATATGCCAGTGAGCTTAGTAAAGAGATTAAACTTCATCTAAGAAAGAGTTCTTGCCAAAGTCCAGGATGGCAGAAGAGTTAACTCTTGTTCACTGAGGGTGGACATGTATTTATGCAGTATTTTTCCAACAAATTAGAACAAAAACACAGCCTGCTGGAGTTTATCAGCTTAATCCCTATAGACATTCTCCATCGGGTAGTATTTTTAATGCTATGGCCCAAATAGAAAGTGGTCAGATAAGTCTTTTTTTTTTTTGAGTTTATTTATTTATTTTGAGAGAGAGAGCATGTGCACAGAGGCAGGGCAGGGGCAGAGAGAAAGGGAGAGAGAATCCCAAGCAGGCTCCATGCTGTTGGCACAGAGCCCAATGCAGGGCTCAATCCCCCAACCCATGAGGTCATGACCTGAGCTGAAATCAAGAGTTGGTCACCTAAATGGCTGAGCCACCCAAGCACCCCAGTTTTGAGATAAGCTTTAAAAAAACTGGTGCCTGGGTGGCTCAGTAGGTTGAGCGTCCGACTTCGGCTCAGGTCATGATCTCAGTATGTGAGTTCAAGCCCGGTGTCGGGCTCTGTGCTGACAGCTCAGAGCCTGGAGCCTGCTTTGTATTCTGTGTCTTGCACTCTCTCTCTGCCTCTTCCCTGCTGATGCTCTGTCTCTCTCTGTCTCAAAAATAAATGAAACATTAAAAAAAATTAAAAAGACTGTATTTTCTATAAAAATATGCTTAAAGATCATGAACCACAGTCTCTCAGGAAAAAATAGAATAATTTCCATACTCTTTTGTTTTAACTTCCAGGAAATACAAAAAAATGTTTAAACTTAAATGTTAAACTTTAATGTTAAACTTAAAATTATATTAGCCTAAATGATGAATGCATTTACTTTTCCCTGTACATGTTTGGCATATTTATTAATTTTTAATTATTTTATATATCTATGTGGCTTTACTGATGAAATATATATCACATTGAAAGCATATAAGCTATAAATATTTAAATTACTTTGAATACTAATTAATTTAAGACCATAAGCTTCATGTTTATAGTCTATTAATTTACTTATTGTGTTACTCATAATAAACCAGTCACAGATATTTTTATAGGTAAAGAAAGTCAGGTTTAGAGAGTTTAAATGACTTGTCCTATATTGCTCAAAGGTAGAATATAATGAAAATTCCAACATCTAATTTTCTCCAAATTGAAATTTCAAATAACAATAGCAAAAATGAAATCAGTAAAATAAAAAACAGAAGACATGCTTTTAGAATGAAACTTTCCATGTGGCAACAAAAATATCTGAGAAATCAAGTTCTTTCAGTCTTTTTTTCAAGTTTTCATATTATAGCCTAATAGAATCTAATTCAATGCCTGTATAAATTATCCTATCTACTTAGTCCAACTAAAGAAAGAATTAACAAAATACATTATGTGTATCTTGGAACTAGATGATGAAAATAATTATTGTCATGACACTTCCCATTTTGTCAAATTTCTAAAATGGTTTTAGAAAGCAACACACTTTAGATTTTACTGTTTTATAAAGAAAAAGGAACTGATGACTTGAATATTACCTTGCATATCGGATATATCTGTGCGGTAAATAAAAGGAATTATGCTATGTGATAATGGAGCTGCTTCTAAATACTTGGCTCAGTAAAGGCAACCAAAAAATTACTATTATTTTCTCTCATCAAGTAGTAAGTACTTCTGGTTTTTGATCAACGTATCTTCAACTTCTAAAGAGTTACAGAAAGCTGATTCTTGATGAGACAAATGAAGATCTTTTCTTCCCTAGGGGAAAAGCAAAACAAAACAAAAAACCTTTCCCCTAAGTATTTTCTAATCCAAAGAATATCATGGTATTTACACTCCTATACTACATATTAAATAAGACAAAAGAGGATTTATCTTTTTTGCCACCTTTCACAAAAGCATATTTACAATTTAGTAATTCTCCTAATTAACCTAATTATATTTGTGGAAGTTTTGATAACAGTATTAAAACTTTCATGAAGCTTTTAAAAAGTCTGATATGTAGTTATCCTTTATATTTTACTTTTCTTCTTTTAAAAAAATTCCAATGGGTTTTTAACTTGCTAATATTTGACTTTAAGGCCATTCAAGTGCCACTTAGCCAAATCTTTTCACATACCTTACATAATTTTTCAAACTCTTCACGTATATGTCTTTTAGCTTGGGTGCTATAATAAATGTAGAATTCTCAGAAATCGCATTTAATTATATAAAGAATTTGACTTGTGAAATAGTGCATTTTTGTACAATAGTAACCTGAGCATCACTACTGACCATATTTCAAAAATTTTCAGTTCCACACATTTGCAGGGAGGTGAACATATCAGATCATTTAATTTGGTTTAGGAATTGGAATCTCAGTATCTTTAAGACAGAGGGTGAAAAAAATCTAATACTGTTAAAATCCAATACTTATGTTTCTGCTATGTGTCACTCACTTTCCACCTGTACAGATTGGTATTAGTTGCAAGGGCAGGCCTTAGGCAAATAGAGCAATGGTTGTTTTTTTGTATTACTTGCCCTCCCACATGCCCTCTCAGGCTGCTCCATTATTTCAAATATACTTCAGCTGGGCTTGTTTGTGCTAGTATTTGCTCACATGTGTGGGAATTTAGGTGACCTACAGCACACGTTCAGGGTCTACAAAGTCAGCTAGAGAATTAGCTCAATTAATTAGATTTTACTAAAGTTCATTTGGAGAACTATGCTCACGAATTCTACATATATAAACAATACACTTTAATTTTAACTTGGTCTCATAGAGATACTATCCACATAATATTTATTGACAACTCAAGATTTCAGCAGTGTAACTCACTGGATCTTCCAGTGGGCGCCCAACTTTGCTATTTAGTACATTTCTTCTCAGTCTTTCTTCCCAAAAATTGCTCACAAAAGGCTGCAAATGCTAAAGAAGGTTTATTTGCATATGTACAAGCAATCATTTCTGTATCCACACATAACAAAAGCCAACAAAATGAGCTGCAACTTGGTTACTTCCTGAAGCTAAAGACCATCTAATTTATCTCTGTAACCTCACTGCCTAGCATAACACCTGAGGTACAATGGATGCTCAATATATTTTTGTTGAATAGAAGTATAAATGTACAAATGAGGAAATGAATACATGAACAGGCATTATAGTCCATGGGAAAAGAAAGCATCTCTGTGCTCTTTGATATGGCCAGTAATTTACATTTACTAGGAACTGTGATTTACCTACGGCTGAAATGACTTTAAATTTTTCTTACTAAAAGGCCTTGGTTACACAGTTTTTTGAGTGAGAAATGGTCCATCAAATTTCATACCTTTCTTGAAGAGGTCATCAGAAAATGATGGTATGTTCAATCACTGTTGATCAGACCTAATATTCTGCCAATTATCTACTCTCACTACAGTGTTTATAAAAGTGAAAAATAGGGGTGTCTGGGTGGTTCAGCTGGTACAGTTGCTGACTCTTGATTTCAGTTCAGGTCATGATCTCACAGTTCATGGATTCAAGCCCTGCATCAGACTCTGCACGGACAGTGTGGAACCTGCTTGGGATTCTATCTCACTCCATGTCTTCCTGCCCCTCCCCTGTTTACCCTCTCTGTCTCTCTCTCAAAATAAATAAATAAACTTTTTTAAAAAAGACTGAAAAATATGTTTTGTGTATAAATGTACATGTACTAAATCTTTACACTTACATTTATACATTTAAAATACATATTCAATAATGCATACATATTCTAATTACTCTATAACTTTGTAATTAGTGGAAGATGAAATCGACTATTAATTCCCTCAGACCTTTAATAAACTACATATTATAACAATAGGAAACTAAAGCTTAATTCCTCTCTTTCTACAGCTATGGAAATATGTTTCAATAGGTGAAGTTATTTCCTCAAGGCTACACAGTTAAATAACAGTGCTCAATATATTCCTTATTATTCTGTCTCCCAGATCAGTGCCCTCGTAATTAAAAGATGATTGGCTCTACTGCAAGTGACCTAAAATTATTATGTGATATAATTTTATTTATATACGAGAAGACACATTGGAAGTGAAATCCACAAGATCTCAACACCTTATGGTTACAATTGAGCCTAAGTGTAGCAATCTTGAGTAAATCATGTTAAAATTGTATAAGTCCATATATTCAATAATTCACACATTCAGTAACACTTATTAAACACCTACTTTGAGTTAGGCACTCAATATGGACATAAATATGAAACCACCTTATGCTTTAAAGCACTCGCAGTTTAGTGAGAGGGACTGATAAACCAATAGCCAAATCAACAGATAAACCAAATTGTAGAATAAGATCGTAAGTGACAAATAAAACTTATGAGCAGAATATGCTGAACAAAACATAATGTCTTATATCTATATAATTCTGATCAGATATATTCTGATTTATCTCACTTCTGCCCTCATTTCTGACACCAGATGTGATACAAGTTCAGTGGTTGCCCAAAACTACCTTTAGGTTTGATAATTTTCTAAAAGACTCATAGAACTTAATGATATTCATTAAGATATTCATGTCTACATTTATTATAGGGAAAAGATACACATTAGAACAAGACAAAGGAAGAGATGCTTAGGACAGAGTCTAGGAGGATTCCAAACACCGAACTTCTGTAGTCCTCAGCACATTACTCTCTCACAGGAATGTGTGATAATATGTATGAAGCTGTTAACTCAGAAAGCTCACCCAGGCTTGAGAGTCCAGAGCTTTGTTTGGTTGATTGGCTCATTGCCCATGTTGGACTTCCTGTAGCACCCTCTACATGTCCAAGTAATTAAAATGGGAAAAGAAACATATTCCAGCACAGAATATAAACATATGCAGTATTTTTCCTTCACTATTTTTATTAATTAGGTAAACCATACTTCAATAAGTTATTATATCACTGTTATCATAGTACCAAATTAGAGAGTGACAAGAATTATTGAAGTTTAGAATTGCACAGGAAACTCAAGTATGTTTGATCATACCATATACATAGTCAATCAAGCTATGTAATATTACAATAATTTGTTCATGGACTTTTTCAAGATAGCATTTTCTGTTTTTACTTTGTCTTATCAAATGTTACTGGAGGAAAGGAGATAATTTGCTATTTCTATGGACTATAAACATTAACAAGGTGAGCCTTATACACTTAAAAGGAAAGTGTTTGAAACAAATATGTGGTGCTCACTCAGAGTCCTAAATGATTTTCTTTCACAGGCTTACTGACCTCTACCTCTAAAATTGCCTATGTCTCAAAAAATCGCTTTTCTCTCAATCTATTTTTCATCTGTGTTTTTTCCCCTATAGCATTGGTATTGAGGAGAATTCCAATAATAAAAAATGAACACTTTCAATATATATAGGTGATGGGTACATTTAAAATGAAGTAAGTTCAAACATCTGACCAGGAATTAACACATTGTCATTTATAAAACATTTCCTTTTCTCTCCTTAAACTAGCTTTCACTTTCACAGTGATTTTCTCAAGCCTTTTGAATTAGATAAAATGTTACTATTTTATTTTGATATTTTTTTGTCTTTTCTATTATCTATACTTTGCCAAACTTACATATTATTTTGTTTTCAAATTTCCATTCTGCCTCATGGTTGGTTTACTCACAAGCCACTTCATCTTCATATCTAAATAGCTCCATCATGAATTACCAATTAAGCCAAAATTAAACCAGTTTAATTTAGCACTTATGACCAGCATTTATTCTGTACTGTGAGTAAGAAAGAAGAGACTGAAAAATACAAATTCTTTTAGAAAACTCACAAAGTAGACGATAGGAAGATGGCAGTGTAGGAGGACGCTGGCCTCACCACGTCCTGCTGATCACTTAGATTCCACCCACACCTGCCTAAATAACCCAGAAAACTGCCAGAAGACTAGCAGAATGGACTCTCTGGAGCCAAGGGTAGACAAGAGGCCCACGGAAGAGGGTAGGAAGGGCGGAGAGGCCGTGCACACTACATGGACTGGCGGGAGGGAGCCGGGGCGGTGGAGGGGCAGCCCACTGTGCAAGGCAGAGCTCCTTGAAAAAGCAGAGGGTCCCGACTCCTTGAGTTCTGACAGCCAGCAGGACTTGACATCTGGAATGTTAAAAGTCAACAGGTCTGCTCTCAGAGAGGGGTAGGACTAGAGGACAACAGGAGGGAGAGTTGTTGAGCCCTGGAGGACAGAGCTCAGCTTGGTGCTGGGCAACGCCATCTCCCTCGCCCATCCCCCAGCCAAAATCCCAAAGGGAACCAGTTCCCATCACTGAACTTGCTTGCACCATGCAAACACCCAACGCTGTGCTTCTGTGGATCCATCCCTCCGACGGGTCTGCCTCCCTCCTGGTGCCACAGGGCCCCTCCTGAGGCGGACCACCGAAGGCAAAATGAGCTGTGTCTGCCCCTCCCGCCCTGTGCACTTTGTGGATCCACACCAGCTAATACGCCAGATCCCATAGAAGCAGCACCACAAGCCTGGCAGTGTGCAAGTAGCCCAGACAGGGGCCACACCAATCCACAGTGAGTCCTGTCCCTGGGAGAGGGGAAGATAAGGTACACACCAGTCTGACTGTGGCCCCAGCGGTGGGCTGGGGGCAGACATCAGGTCTGACTGCGGCCCCACCCACCAACGCAAGTTACTCCAGACAGCAGAGAGTAAGAGCCCTGCAGTTCTGTGCCACTCCAGGGACTATCCAAAATGACAAAACAGAAGAATTCTCCTCAAAAGAAACTCCAGGAAGTAGCAACAGCTAACAAACTGATCAAAAATGACTTAAGCAATATAACAGAAAGTGACTTTAAAATAATAGTCATAAAATTAATCACTGGACTTGAAAAACGTATAAAGGACAGCAGAGAATCCATTGCTACAGAGATCAAGGGACTAAGAAACAGGAAGGGCTAAAAAATGTTATAAATGAGCTGCAAAATAAAATGGAGGTGAACACAGCTTGGATCGAAGAGGCAGAGGGGAGAATGGTGAATTAGAAGATAAAATTATGGAAAAAGAGGAAGCTGAGAAAAAGAGAGATAAAAAAGTCCAGGAGTATGAGGGGAGAATTAGAGAACTAAGTGATGTGATAAAACGCAATAATATATGCATAATTGAGATTCCAGAGGAAGGAGAGAGAGAGAAAGGTGCTGAAGGTGTACTTGAAGAAATAATAGCTGAGAACTTCCCAGATCTGGGGAGGGAAAAAGGCACTGAAATTCAAGAGGCACAGAGAACTCCCTTCAGATGTAACTTTAATAGATCTCTACATGACATATCATAGTGAAACTGGCAAAATACAAGGATAAAGAGAAAATTCTGAAAGCAATTAGGGATAAAGGGGACTGATAAGACTAGTGACGGATCTATCTACTGAAACTTGGCAGGCCAGAAAGGAATGGCAGAAATCTTCAATGTGATGAACAGAAAAAATATGCAGCCAAGAATCCTTTATCCAGCAAGTCTGTCATTTAGAATAGAAGGAGAGATAAAGGTCTTCCCAAACAAACAAAAACTGAAGGAATTCATCACCACTCAACCAGCCCTACAAGAGATCCTAAGGGGGATCCTGTGAGCCAAAGTACCAGAGACATCACTACAAGCATGAAATCTACAGACATCACAATGACTCTAAACCCATATCTTTCTATAATAACACTGAATGTAAATGGAATAAATGCTCCAACCAAAAGACATAGGGTATCAGAATGGATAAAAAAACAAGACCCATCTATTTGCTGTCTACAAGAGACTCATTTTAGACCTGAGGACACCTTCAGATTGAAAGTGAGGGAATGGAGAACTATTTATCATGCTACTGGAAGTCAAAAGAAAGCTAGATTAGCCATACTTCTATCAGACAAACTAGACTTTAAATTAATCCTGTAACAAGAGATGAAGAAGAGCATTATATAATATTACAGGGTCTATCCATCAGGAAGAGCTAACAATTATAAATGTGTATATGCCAAATACGGGAGCCCCAATTTTGTAAAATAAAACAATCACAAACATAAGCAACCTTATTGCAAGGGACTTTAACACTCCACTTACAACAATGGATAGATCATCTAGACACATGGTCAATAAAGAAACAAGGGCCCTGAATGAGACATTGGATCAGATGGACTTGACAGATATATTTAGAACTCTGCATCCCAAAGCAACAGAATATACTTTCTTCTCGAGTGCACATGGAACATTCTCCAAGATAGATCATATACTGGGTCACAAAACAGCCCTTCATAAGTATACAAGAACTGAGATCATACCATGCATACTTTCAGACCACAATGTTATGAAGCTTGAAATCAACCACAGGAAAAAGTCTGGAAAACCTCCAAAAGCATGGAGGTTAAAGAACACCCCACTAAAGAATGAATGGGTCAACCAGACAATTAGAGAAAAAATTAAAAAACATATGGAAACAAATGAGAATGAAAATACAACAATCCAAACGCTTTGGGATGCAGCAAAGGCAGTCCTGAGAGGAAAATACATTGCAATCCAGGCCTATCTCAAGAACCAAGAAAAATCCCAAATACAAAATCTAACAGCATACCTAAAGGAAATAGAAGCAGAACAGCAAAGACAGCCTCAACCCAGCAGAAGAAGAGAAATAATAAAGATCAGAGCAGAAATAAACAATATAGAATCTAAAAAAACCTGTAGAGGGGATCAATGAAACCAGGAGTTGGTTTTTTGAAAAAATAAACAAAATTGATAAACCTCCAGCCAAACTTCTCAAAAACAAAAGGGAGATGACCCAAATAGATACAATCATGAATGAAAATTGAATTATTACAACCAATCCCTCAGAGATACAAGCAATTATCAGGGAATACTATGAAAACTTATATGCCAACAAACTGGACAACCTGGAAGAAATGGAAAATTCCTAAACACCCACATGCTTCTAAAACTCAATCAGGAGGAAATAGAAAGCTTGAACAGACCCATAACCAGCTAAGAAATTGAATCAGTTGTCAAAAATCTCCCAACAAATAAGAGTCCAGGACCAGATGGCTTCCCAGGGGAGTTCTACCAGACGTTTAAAGCAGAGATAATACCTATTCTTCTCAAGCTTTTCCAAAAAATAGAAAGGGAAGGAAAACTTCCAGACTCAGACTCATTCTATGAAGCCAGTATTACTTTGATTCCTAAACCATACAGAGACCCAGTAAAAAAAGAGAGCTACAGGCCAATATCCCTGATGAATATGGATGCAAAAATTCTCAATAAGATACTAGCAAATCGAATACAACAGCATATAAGAAGAATTATTCACCATGATCAAGTGGCATTCATTCCTGGGCTGCAAGGCGGGTTCAACATTCGCAAATCAATCAACGTGATACATCACATTAATAAAAGAAAAGATAAGAACCATATGATCCTGTCAATCGATGCGGAAAAAGCATTTGACAACATTCAGTATCCTTTCTTAATAAAAACCCTCGAGAAAGTCAGGATAGAAGGAACTTACTTAAAGATCATAAAAGCCGTTTATGAAAAGCCCACAGCTAATATCATCCTCAATGGGGAAAAACTGAGAGCTTTCTCTCTGAGATCAGGAACACAACAGGGATGTCTACTCTCACCGCTGTTGTTTAACATAGTGTGGGAAGTTCTAGCATTAGCAATCAGACAACAAAAGGAAATCAGAGGCATAAAAATTGGCAAAGATGAAGTTAAGTTTTCACTTTTTGCAGATGACATGGTATTATACATGGAAAATCCGATAGACTCCACCAGAAGTCTGCTAGAACTGATACATGAATTCAGCAAAGTTGCAGGATACAAAATCAATGTACAGAAATCAGTTGCTTTCTTACACACTAATAATGAAGCAACAGAAAGACAAATACAGAAACTGATCCCATTCACAATTGCACCAAGAAGCATAAAATACCTAGGAATAAACCTAACTAAAGATATAAAAGATCTGTATGCTGAAAACTATAGAAAGCTTATGAAGGAAACTGAAGAAGATATAAAGAAATGGAAAAACATTCCATGCTCATGGATTGGAAGAATAAATATTGTTAAAATGTCAATACTACCCAAAGCTATCTACACATTCAATGCAATCCCAATCAAAATTGCACCAGCATTCTTCTCGAAGCTAGAATAAGCAATCCTTAAATTTGTATGGAACCACAAAAGTCCCTGAATAGCCAAAGTAGTTTTAAAGAAGAAGACCAAAGCAGGAGGCATCACAATCTCAGACTTTAGCCCCTACTACAAAGCTGTAATCATCAAGATAGCATGGTATTGGCACAAAAACAGACACATCGACCAATGGAATAGAATAAAACCCCAGAACTAGACCCAGAAAAGTATGGCCAACTAATCTTTGACAAGCAGGAAAGAATATCCAATGGAAAAAAGTCTCTGTAACAAATGGTCCTGGGATAACTGGACAGCAATATGCAGAAGGATGAAACTAGATCACTTTCTTACACCATTCACAAAAACAAACTCAAAATGGATAACGGACCTGAATGTGAGACAGGAAACCATCAAAACCCTAGAGGAGAAAGCAGGAAAAAACCTCTCTGACCTCAGCAGCAGCAATTTCTTACTTGACACATCCCCAAAGGCAAGGGAAACAAAAGCAAAAATGAACTATTGGGACCTCATTAGAATAAAAAGCTTCTGCACAGCAAAGGAAACAACCAACAAAACGAAAAGGCAACCAACGGAATGGGAAAAGATATTTGCAAATGACATATCGGACATAGGGCTAGAATCCAAAATCTATAAAGAGCTCACCAAACTCCATACCCAAAAAGCAAATAACCCAGTGAAGAAATGGGCAGAAGACATGAATAGACACTTCTCTAAAGAAGACATCCAGATGGCCAACAGGCACATGAAAAGATTCTCAACATCGCTCCTCATCAGGGAAATACAAAATGAGCACTGGGTGTTGCATGGAAACTAATTTGACAATAAATTTCATATTAAAAAGAAAAAATAAAATAAAATAAAATTTTTAAAAAAGGACATAAAATAAATAAATAAAACTTAAAAAAAATAAAATTCACAAAGTAAATTACAAATGGAGAAAATAGAGTTTGCAATTATTTTTTAAAAGGAAATTTGGGTAGTGGTAAGATTTATGGTAATATTTTATCATTTAAATATTGTAAAACATTAAGTACATTCTAAAATAACATGAACCCAAGGCACCTGGGTGGCTCAGTTAGTTAAGTGTCCAACTCTCTTTTTTTTAAATTTTTTTTTTAACGTTTATTTATTTTTGAGAGAGACAGAGAATGAGTGGGGAAGGGGCAGAGAGAGAGGGAGACAGAGAATCTGAGGCAGGCTCCAGACTCTGAGCTGTCAGAACAGAGATCGAAGTGGGGCTCAAACTCACGGGCCATGAGATCCTGACCTGAGCTGAAGTCAGATGCTTAACCGACTGAGCCACCCAGGCACCCAAGTGTCTGACTTTTTTGTTTTTTAATATGAAATTTATTGTCAAATTGGTTTCCATACAATACCCAGTGCTCATCCCAACAGGTGCCCTCCTCAATGCCCATCACCCACTCTCCCCACCCTTCCACCCCCCATCAATCCTCAGTTTATTCTCAGTTTTTAAGAGTCTCTTATGGTTGGGCTCTCTCCCTCTCTAACTTTTGTTTTCCTTCCCCTCCCCCATGGTCTTCTGTTAAGTTTCTCAGGATCCACATAAGAGTGAAAACATATGGTATCTGTCTTTCTCTGTATGACTTATTTCACTTAGCATAACACTCTCCAGTTCCATCCACGTTGCTACAAAAGGCCATATTGGGACCTCATGAAGATAAAAAGTGTCTGACTTTTGATTTCTGCTCAGGTCATGGATTTGAGCCCAGCATCAGGCCCTGCACTGACAGTGTGGAGTCTACTTGGGATTCTCTCTCCATCTCTCTCTGCCCCAGCCCTGCTCTCTATCTCTCTCTCAAAATAAATAAATACACTAAAAAATATATAATAACATGAACCCTTTTATGAGGCATAAATTAAATAGCTTAGACATACCAGCAGACCCTCTTTCTTCTTTTCTCGCTTCATTCTTTCTTCTTTACTACTCAGGAAGAACAGTCAGACAGGCAGCATTTATGCCATTTATGCCATTATACCATTTATGTCAAAAGGATGTGTGGCTCTTTACTCAATAAGTTAAATTATTAATGGTTATTTATATTTATACTTTAGATGTCTATTCATTTTCTACTTACTTTGTGGTGTCTGGTACCTGTGTGTGAGAACTTCACAAAGAACACTTGAGAATTACAAATAAATAAATCTCAAAAAAAAAAAGGCACCTAAGAGGAAATATCCAAAACAAAGACGGCCAAGTGAACAAGTAGATCTCACATATTTGAAGCCACATGGAAATGTAAAGGAGTCAGGATGATTTGTATTAAAGGAATAACATTAACTCCAAATTCCTAGTAACGAATAAATCACGATTCGAAGCTCATACGATATTTGGTGAAGCTATCTATTACTGCCAGGGCCATATGGAACATAACACATGAGTCTGGCTGCAGTCTCCTGTTACTACAGGTATCACTGGCTTTTTGTAATAATAGGTACATGAATAGAATGACATGCTCACCAGCTTCATAAATTTGCATAATACAAAGCACATTACAGTATATTACCTACTTAGCACTCATAAGCCCCTGAATTAGAAGAGATAAAATAATGTAACTTCTTTTTTGATAGAAAGAGATCTGGGAGAGTTCAAGTGATTTGATAATAAATAAAATGTTAATAAATGACAAAGAACTGGTGTTCCAACCTCCAGGTACAATGACCTTTCCTCTCCACAGTTCTAATCCTTCATCAACAATTAAGGCAATAAATCATATGATCATTTTTTTTTGGTCAAACTCTAGACCCTATAAAGGAAGCTCACCCTCATAAGTGGTCATTATAAACAGCATTAAAAAGTGGAAACAACTCTCTCCATGGCATCAAATCAACAACTCCAACACTGCCCCTTAGCAGCTGTGTAAACTTTAGCAAGTTGTTTAATTTCTCTGAACCTCTGGTTTGCAAAAACAGACTTACTAAATCCTGTCTTCACAGGATTTTTGTATGGACCAGAGAAGAAAAATATTTTATATCGGTTTATATTTTTATTAATTTCAAATGATAATTTAATTATTCCTCTGAATAGCAAAAGGAAGTATATGATATTATCTAATTTTAGTGATAAAGACACTGAAGCTTAAAAACGTCAAGTAACTGGCTCAAGATTGCATTCTTGGTCAGTGATAGAACCAGAGTCCAACCTGCATATATATAATTTCAAATCTCTTATTTTTTAGGTTTTTAATATGGGAATTCCAGTCTCAAGCAAGGAAATATGAAGTCTGAGAATAAACAAAAAAGCAAAATGATACTTGCCTGTTAATTTTATCCCTCTCTCTGGACTTAAAAACAATAGTTAAAGGTTAAACCAATAAAGGAAAGTATATTGATGAGAAACTATATTTTTCCATAGTGCTGAAGTCTTATCTCATATATACTTAATACTTAACAGAGGAAAATATAATTTTACATTGGAGAAACAAGGATGATAAGAGCTGAACTGTGAGAATTCTTTTGATGGATCATTGGACATCAGATGACTGGACTTTACATGGCTTCTACTGATCACAGTGTCACATAAATAATACCATTCTGACTAAAAATGTTTACTCTGTGGTGGCACCCCAGAAACACCTCCTCCCAAAAATCTCAGCAAGCTTTTTGTAGAAATTGCTAAACTGTTTCTAAAATTCGTATGGAAATTCAATTCATATGGACCTAGGATAGCCAAAATAATCTTGAAAATAAGAGTAAAATTGGAGGACTCACATTGGCTGATTTCAAGACTTTTTTCAAAAAATGCAGTACCATTATTAAAATAAATAGATCAATCAAACAGGATAGAGAATTCCAGAATGAGATTTATGCATATATGGACAACTGAATTTCTAAAAATATGCAGATGTAATTTACTTGATAAAGAATGATCTTTTTAATACATGGCAATGGAATTGTTGGATATCCATTTACAAACTATAGTGACTTAGATCTATACCTCATGCCATTTAAAAGAACTTAACTGTAAATGGATCATAGCTGCAAATGTAAAATCTAAGACTATAAAAATCATAGAAGAGGATATAGGAGAAAATGTTCATAGCACCAAAAGCACAATTCATAAAAGAAAAAAAGATATAAATTGGACTTCCTCAAAACTAAAAATGTATGCTCTTCAAAAGACATTGTTAATGAAATTTTAAGAAGCAGACGGAGGAAAAATATTTTAAAATCGTATGTTAAAGAATTTTATCTAGAATATATAAAGAACTCTTAAAGGTCAATACTAAGAATTCAATTAAAAATGAACAAGATTCATAAGGTAATCTTCAGATCAGGATTGGGATAATCTGTATTTGGAGTTGTCTGTGTGTATGTGTACTTTTACCTCCAAAGAGAAAAATACTTCTGTTTAAAACAGGTCAGGGAAAGGATGTATTTTTCTCCCTGCTCTACCGTCAGAAACAACATCCACTTGCATTCCTTACCTCAGTAAATGTATCCTTCTTTACAGGGGCATCAGCTCAGAAATAATCCCTATTTTGTTCTCATTCTTCACTGCTAGATTCTTTAGTCACCAAATTCTGCTACTTATATCATTGAGCTGTCATTCATATTTATACACTGCCCCATATTTTACTATAATCGCACAGTTTTAGAATAGCTCTTCTAAACCATAGCTTCATCTGCTTACCTACGGTTTCTCCCCACTACAATCTTTTTGACTAACTGGAATATTAGTGATCTAAAATATATAGGCAATCATGTAATTAGTCCCTGTCTCTGAAATTTTAAGTTGTTGTCAATATAAAGAGAATGCTTGACATTTAAAGCCTTTAATAAATTTATATTTATTCTTCCAATTGTGTTTTCTATCACACCTCACTTATGGGATGTATGTCTAGTGAAATCAGTTTCCGTACCTCCCTGGATATCTCACTCTTCTACATAGATTCTCGACCCAAACTGTAGTTTCCAACTAAACTATCCTTACCTACAAAGTATTGTTTCCTAAGATTCCAGCTGAGGGTTCTGCTCTTATTCTTTTTTTTTTTTTTTTAAATTTTTTTTTTTTAACGTTTATTTATTTTTGGGACAGAGAGAGACAGAGCATGAACGGGGGAGGGGCAGAGAGAGAGGGAGACACAGAATCGGAAACAGGCTCCAGGCTCCGAGCCATCAGCCCAGAGCCCGACGCGGGGCTCGAACTCACGGACCGCGAGATCGTGACCTGGCTGAAGTCGGACGCTTAACCGACTGCGCCACCCAGGCGCCCCATCTGCTCTTATTCTTAAATGAAGCTTTGTACATTTTCTCTGTTGCAATAAATCTTTCTTTCACTTATAATACATTATGTAATGGGCATTATTATAATATTAATATTAAACTCTTAAAAATGTGAATCTCTCCCACTAAATTTGTGAATTCTGAGTTTAGAAATCTTGTCTTTTTAATCCACACATTCTCCAAATACTCAAATTCCCAATATTATACTTAGCAAATATTAAGCACTATGTGTGTGTGTGTGTGTGTGTGTGTGTGTGTGTGGTAATGTAATAGTAAAGAAAACTAGGCTGAAATCAGCTGTGTCCTATTTTAGTTCATCCACTGTTCTCAGAGTAAGATAAGTCCTCTTTCTAACAAGAGGGCTCAGGAATGGATAGAATAACTCAGTAGCAATTTAGACCACATCAAATGCATTCAGTTTTGAAACTTCTAAAGCACAAAGATGTCATTATTAGTAAAGGTGTTTATAATATGTGCAGTGTCTTTAGTATTTTCATTATATGTTTAGAAAATTAAAAAAATATTTTAATAAAAATTAATTTATTACTCAGTTTTGACTATAAGAATATTGCACTGCAATAAAACCTTGTTTTCCCAAAGCATACTTATTCCTAAGTAATAGTTTTCTCTAATTATAGGATTTTTACTTGAAAATCCAAAATTTTAAATGCTATATTGCATTATTAGTTGAAAACCACCCTATTAGCAATTAGAGGAAACAGAAAACAAGGGTGATTATTAGTTATCTTACTGTGGTTTAAACTTTGTCCAGACCACAGTTTGACTGACCTACCAGCACATGGGCTATATGCCAGCTGAGCAGAAGCAAGAGTGAAATTTCCAGCAAAAGCACCTAATGAAGCTACAAAATATTTTAAGTGTATTTTTTTTCTTACACTCTATTAACCCAAAACATCTGCACATAGGATTTTCAGTGCAGTTGCAGATATGGATAACTGAATCAAGTAAGCTGTCATTAACTCAGGGAAGAAGATTCTCTCTTAACCTGTCTTCACTTTAGTGTGCTGTGTCTAGATCTTTAAACATTATTGTGACCTAACTATACTGCCCACAGTTTACATGTATGTGAATAATATTTTTAAAAGAGGCATTTTTTATTTACTTGCAAATTGAAATGTTCAAATTGTCTCCTTCTGGATCAGTTTTAAAATCAGATGCTTTCAGTATGCTTTCTGAAGACCACAATGCAATAGGATCCAAGATAGTTGTTTTCTGGTATTCCTAAAATTTCTCTTTTGAGGAAATTGAGAGAGATATTGGCGAGGAAAAACCAGAACAACATGTGTCTTTTGGGTGGTATGACAATTGATGTATTATCTTTAAGGCTGTGTACAAATAAGTGACACATAAGGCTACAAATAATGAAGGGACATTATCATTACTCTTGTGATGGAAATAATCACTCAGTTAAACACCAGTAAAGAACATCGTTAGATTTAGAAGCACTTTGCTATATTTTCATGTAATAGATCCTTTCTACAGAAGGTAATAAAGAAATCCAATTTGTAAAGAATATTTTTATTAATAGAACCATTTCTTTATGGTCTACTGATATAATGCCATAATTTTGTCATCATAATGCAGGCTATTGTGTTAATGTGGTGATTCTGTCAGCATAATGGGAAAGGAAAATACTAAGATGACAGTATAAATGGAAGAAATTTTCACAAGTAATCGTCCTTCCATCCCTCTTCAAAGACTGTGTTTATTAGAAATGTAAGTTATAAACACATCCTGTAAAACTCCACACACTGCTATCATTTTACATCAATACTTTGTTCACAAAAAGTTTACAGAAATTACAGCATTACAAAGGGATTTTAAGAGACTCTAATGACAAAAATGGCATTCCTATGTAATCCAGTTCTTTCTCTTTTTATCATTGAGGTGTTAATGGCATAATTATGTGAGAAGTACAGGGTTTATATGAATGAGGTGGGTTATTTATAAATTATAAAGTAAGTTTATATAATCCTGTAGCAATAATGCCAAATGTAAATCACCAGATATAATTGGGCAGTTTTTCTTTACTTCTATCTCTCTGTGTAATGACTGTATATGTCTAGCAAAGTCTAAGAGAAATTATAGACAGCTGAACTACTTATGAGGAATTGAATCACTTGATTTCTGAGTTTAAAGATCCTGCCTTCAGTCCTTTTGGCATCTGCACATTGCAGAGTGCAAACATCAAATTCTCGTGAGACAAGAACCTCTCTTCAGAGATGTTACAAGCCATTTTGGAAAAATAAAAATAAAAAGGAAGAGATATGTGATTCAAGTAGCTTGGAGTTTTACTGTGAACAATCTTGCTGTACATGCAGTAGTGTTGATAAATCATGTACTATTCAAGCAGAATTCTCTGTTGGTTACTGCAAGTTTCAGAATCTAAAAGCTCTAATGTACATTTGATCAATTTCATTTTAGCATCAGGAGAAAAGCAGTCAAACTGCCATTTAACTGAGTTTCTCTCTACTCTAAAGTATAAAACCAACACTTGAAAATTTTAAAACTAGAAAAATAAGTTTCTCTACCACTCATAACATAAAAATGGTATGAAGGAAATACTCCTAAGAAGAGGTAATGCCAATGAGGCAGCAAAGCAAATGTAACTGATTTTTTTGTCTTGCAAAAATATGTGTGTTCACATATGTATGTGTGTGTATAACTACTAAATCACCAAGGAAGAAATTGAAATATTTTTATCTTAGTACATTCAAAAATACAAAAGTTTTTCAAAGAAGAATGCAATGTATAAAGTACTTGCAGTGCATTTTAAAAAATGTCTCATTAGACCAACCTTGGGAATACACTAGCCTCTAAAAGAAAAAAAAATAATCAATTTATGAACCATGGATAACTTGCTTTAGAAGATAGAAATTAGGTAAGTCAATTAAATTATACCTATTTTTATTCTATTTGGGAAAAGAATTGATGTGTCTTTGGATTTTTTCTTAATTTATCTATCCTGTAGAATTTAATCCCTTATGATTTTCACAAAGAGAAATACCAAGATAATTTCAATTTATATAAAATATTTTTGCTTAATTATGAGAAATTATTTATACCTTGTGTTAATTGTTGAAGGACTTTATAGCTATCATGTTATTTTTCTGCTTTTTTGTTGACTTGGCAGTTGACTTCAAACAAGTAGAACCAGAAACATCAATTTCTAGAGACATTTCAAATTACCAAAGGGAGATATAAGTTGATAGACTATTGTCATTCTAATCAATAAGTGAATATTAAATTTTTAAATTTTGTTAATTAATCAAAAATAATAGGAGTGCCTGAGTGGCTTAGTCAGTTAAGTGTCCAACTTTGGCTCAGGTCATGATCTCACAACTTGTGAGTTCCAGCTCTGTGTTGAGCTCTGTGCTGACAGCTCAGAGCCTGGAGCCTGCTTCCAGTTCTGTGTCTCTGTCTCTCTCTGCCCTTCCCCCATTTTCTCTCTCTCTCAAAAATAAGTAAACATTTAAAAAATAGACAAATAAATAATAGCAAAACAAACGAAGTAAAACTACCAGATACACGCTATGAATGGAAGTCTAGATTTGATCATTTTACTGTGGAACTCTTCTATCAATCTAGGGGAATTTGTATTAATACTCTTCCCATGAAGACATAACACAGTTGAATTTGTATTAATATTCTTCCTCATGAAGACATAACACAATACATGATAAAGAAATTAATATATTGTTTATAGTTACATCTCTAGACCAATGTATGATTTTTGAAGAATTTAAAATATCAAAAAAAAGAATAATTTTTAACCAAAATAATAAGAACTGTGAATTACTATAACACCAGTTTGCCAGTCATTAATTAATTAAACAAATCTCTATTAAGCACCTACTATGTGTCAAAGCAGTGTTCTCTGTGCTAGTGATACATTATGAAAAAAATAACAAGTATGATAACATGTAAATATATACAACTAAAAAAAAGTAAATAAAGCTAGGGAATTTTCCTGCCTTGAAGGAAAAAAGGCAGGGAAATGGGACAGGAAATACTGGACTGTGGTAACTACTTTCACTATGGTGCCCAGGTCTCCTTTGGGACCAAATATGTGAATAATGAGAGAGAGCTATGTAAATATCTGGTGAAAGAATGTTCCAGGCAGAACAGAATTAAAAAAAAAAAAAAGTCCTAGGCAGGTGTAAGTTGACTATATGTGAGAAACAGAAACATAATGCCAATTGAATATAATGAAAGATAGGGAGAGAATTAGGAATTTAGATCAAAGACATGGATAGCTGCTGATTCTATAGACATGATGAAGGTATGATAGAAATTGGGTTTATTTGAATGAAAATGGCAAATTAGGGTAGCGTTTAAGCAGAAAGGTGATATAATATGATTTTTGATTTTTTTTTAATGTTTTTATTTATTTTTGAGACAGAGAGAGACAGAGCATGAGCAGGGGAGGGGCAGAGAGAGGGGGAGACACAGCATCTGAAGCAGGCTCCAGGCTCTGAGCTGTCAGCACAGAGCCCAACGCGGGGCTCAAACTCACGGACCCCGAGATCGAGACCTGAGCTGAAGTCGGACGCTTAACCGACTGAGCCACCCAGACGCCCCTGATTTTTTATTTTAAAAGATCATTCTGTCTTTCTCCATTGTAGTAGGGAAATAATGGAAACAATGAGAGCAATTAGGAAGCTACTGTGTTAGTCAAAACAAGAGACAATGTTAGTTTCAACTGAGGAGTTAATACGAAAATGATGTAATCAAACTTGACACATATTTTGGAGACAGAGATGACATAACTTTCTAATAGATTACATGACCAAAAGAAATAACTAAAACACAATCCTTAGGTTTGGAAATTGAACTACTGGATAGATAGGTTGTCATGTACAGAAATGGGAAAGTTTTACTCCTGATACTAGTGAAGTAGTTTATATCACATCTACCTTCCTGTAGCTAATAAGTACAGCTGGACAAAATTCAGAAAAACCAACATGTGAAAGAACCAAAACATGAAAAAAATGAGAAAGAAACTATAGGGAAACTGACAATTGGCAGAAATAGAAGATGAGTCTTCTAGTTTTATGGCTTTGTGGAAGGGGATCCTCTCCAAGAAGTACAGGTGGTTGCCAAAACTCAGGGAGAATACTGTCAACTTATTGGCCAAGGAATCAAAAGATGGAGTTTCAGAACATCACAGAAGCTGGGAATTGGGACATCTACAAAAGGGAAAGCCACAAAGAAAGAACCTCATTTATACTGCTTGTAAGTTCTAAATAAATATATAGCAGATCCCTGAATTATATATTAATAGAGGGAACTCAAAGCTTCTAAGAGCTAAGAGAAGCTGCTGCCCACCAAAAGGGAGACAGAGTGTGAAGTTTAACTTAACTGTCAACCAGATAAAATCTTAAAATCACAATATTTGGAGAAACATAAGAAAATATAGAATTTCTACATGTATAATTCACAAAGTCCAGGATACAATCTAAAGCAAAATATATAATTAAAGAAGAGAGAAAATCTGACTTAAATCAAGAAAAAAAGAGCAATTTACAGGGATTTTACTCAGAGATGACAGAAATGAGATGTTTAAATTGTTAGACAAAGGTTTTAAAAATGCTGTTGTATGAATGCACAGAAAACAGAAAGAAACATGTTTGTAACAAATGAACAGAGAGGTAATTTAGAAGAGCATTAGAAACTGCAAAAAAAAAAGGCCAACTTAGAATTCTAGGATGAATAAACATATATATAATATAAAGAAATACTGGATGGGTTTAATAAAGCATTAAAAATGACATAAGGAAGAGACAGGAATATTGATAAGAAATCAATAGAAATTATGAAAGTGAAAAAAAGAAAAAAAAGCAATAAATGAACAGAACTTTGGTAGCTTGTGGGAAAATAACAATTTTTTAGTTTTTTAATTTTATTTATTTATTTTGAGAGAGTGGGGAGGAGCACAGAGAGAGGGGGAGAGAATCCCAAGCAGGCTCCTTGCTATCAGCACAGAGCCAGATGTGGGGCTTGAACTCATGAACAGTAAGATTGTGACCTGAGCTGAAATCGAGAGTCTGAGGCTTAACCTACAGAGCCAACCAGGTGCCCCCTAAATACCAGATATTTTAACTTACATATATATAAAAAAAAGAGGCATAAATAGAAAGATAGCCACACTGAGGCACATAATAGTAAAACACCTAAAAACCAAATATAAAGTGAAAAGGTAGAAGCAGCCAGAAAAAAAATGATGCTACATCAAGTAGAAAAACTATATAAAGAATTCTAGACTGCTGTAGAACAATGACTTGAAAGTGATAAATTAAAACAAACAAACAACAAAAACCTGTCAATACTGAATTGTATATTCAGTGAAGGTATTTTTCAAAAATGAAGCAAATGTATAAAATATATAAAAAATACATAAATAAAGCCTAATAGAATTTGCTGTCAGCAGAGCTGTATCATAAGAAATGTTAACAGAAATTCTTCAAGTTGAAAGGAAATAAGGCCAAGTTAAAACTGAGATCCTTAGGAAGGAATGGATACTACTGAAAATAGCAAATGGATGTGGAACTATAAAAAAATAATTCCTTCTCAAATTTCTTTGAAAAAACTATGAACTTAGGAAAAATGTTTAACTTTATATTGTGAGGCTTGTAGTTGTAATGAGTTAGACTAAAAGATGTTTAAGGGCAATATAAAACTAGTCACAGTATTCTTTAATTTTACATGGAGTGGTACAAATTAAGTTTAAATTATAACTATGGAAAGTTAAGAAAGCATATTTTAATCACTAGCACAGCCAGTAAAAGTAATGCAAATAGACATTGGTTAAAAAGCTGATAGATTAAATACTAAAAATTAATTAGTCAAAATAAAATATAAAATAAAAACAGAAGAATACAAAGCAAAATGATACAATTAAATAGAATCTACTCAATAACCGAATATTAGGAATGAAACTCTGTCTCCAAATTTGCATCAGCTGAACAAAAGACTCTCCATGTCAAGATATTTTCAGTTAACAACCCCAGTCATTTTTCTAGTGGATTTTAGTCTAGTCTAATTTTAAAGGTAATAACCAAAAAACAAGCAAAACAACAACATCAAAGAATAAAAGAAATTTGGAGGAAATTGAGGGAGCATAAGAAGGAAAATAAAAGATGAGAAAATTATTCAGAATAGAAAAAGGAAAATTCAAGATAAAATAAAAATTGTACTCAAAGATTTGAAAAAGTTGAATAGTCTCATGGAAATCAAAAGCTATAGAGATAGAGGATGTGAATATAAATATACATACATATACATGTGTGTGTGTGCATATATATATGTTTGCATATACATATATTTACACTCATTGTGTATATACACACACACACACACATAAGTTATAATGAGTTCCATGCTGCAGTCATTAACTCCAGGAAAAAACGAAAAGTTGAAAAATAAAATATAATCATAGTTTACATTATGTGCTACTGAAAGCAATATTTTATTACATTAATAACACTGAATATTGATTTAGAAGTTCATGTATATATGAGAGGATGCATGTGGACTGGTAGTAGAGAGAGCCAGATACTTATTTTCTATTCTAAGAAGTGACAAGTAATGTCCAAATTGAAATGTCAATACAGATCAATACAGAGCAGTATAAAATAATGTATAAATGGAAAAGAAAAGAAAATAATGAAAGTTCTTCTGTTTAGGAAGTGTGAGTTCAGACAGAGAGGGTGAAGGGCAATTAATTACTGTGTTTCAACATAAACACTAAAATATCATCTTAAATTTTTTTATTTTTTTTAAGTTTTTATTTTATTATTTTGAGAGACAGAGTGAGAGTGAGCAGGGGAGGGGCAGACAGAGAGGAAGAGAAAGAGAATCCCAAGCAGGCTCCGCACTATCAGTGCAGAACCAGATGTGGGGCCCGAACCCATGAACCACAAGATCATGAATGGAGCCAAAGTCAAGAATCAGAGGCTTTATTGACTGAGCCACCTAGGCACCCTGTAAAATATTTTTAGAATATTTTAAAGGTTTTTTATTTTTATTTTTTTAAGTAATCTCTACACCTGATATGGGGCTCGAACTCAGAACCCCAAGATCAAGAGTTGCATGCTCTTCTGACTGAGCCAACCAGGCACCCCTAAGAATGCTTTAAAATATGCACATATATTGCTCTGTTAGAAATACAAATTTTAACATTATATTTGATCCAGCATTTCCATGTCTAGGAATTTGTTCTAAGAAGATTATTGTAAATTAACGCATAGGTAGGGATATAAGGATGTTTATTTAACTACCTGTAACAGGGAAATTTGGAAGACAACTTAAATCCCTGAAAAAGTTCCAGTTAAATGCATTTTATGCAGCCCTTAAAATGTTAGAATAATTTAATGACATGGTAAATTTTTTATAAATATATATCATCATCATTTTAAATTACATGTGTATGCATATATGTATCATTTAATAACATATTTTAATATATTTTATAAATATATACTAATTATATTTATTACATATTGAAATTATTATATATTTTATAAATACATTTAATTCTATATATACACACACCTGTGTGTGTGTGTATATATAGCATATATATATAGTATACATAGTATATATACTATATATATTAGATATACTCTAATCATCATTTTTAATGCTTCAGACCTGTTCCACTCTTCAAACTTCTGACTCTTTCCTTTGTCACTGATTGTCTACAGACAAATTTGACTTCTATTCCACAAAGACAGTCAAAGATGTAAGACAAACTACATCGCCACATTTCCCACCAAGGATCCACAAGGATCCTTAATCTTACCCATCCACCTTTCCTATTACAACGAACAGAATGCCCTTCTGCAATTAAAGGTCAGTTCATCCTGTGTGATCTGAATCCATACATACCCCATCATCTTTCTGAATTTCCTCCCTATTTGATATTTCTTCTCTTTCTCCAACTTCTTTCTACTCTTTACTGAGTCCTTCAAAGAAGCATTTATATGTGCTTGATTCTTTTCCATCTTAAACAAAAAACACATACACTGTTCTGGTGTGAACTGAGGCATCTGGTAGGTGCCTGAGGTGTATGGGTGTGCATCTTGTGCACTCGTATGTAGTTTGGTTCATGTGGGTTAAGGTTTCTGCATTCATCTGGCGTTTCTT
Source organism: Prionailurus bengalensis (assembly GCF_016509475.1). NCBI lineage: Eukaryota > Metazoa > Chordata > Mammalia > Carnivora > Felidae > Prionailurus > Prionailurus bengalensis. The sequence continues at coordinate 108,741,206 of NC_057349.1, forward strand.
CCAGATGAAATGGCACATAAGTGAAAATTCAGTAATGTTCAAATTGTTTCTTAATATATAAGTCCCGTCAAAACAAATTCACATTTTCAAAACAAGCATAAATTGACTATACAGAATTAACTATACATTATAAATTTTCTTTTGTGGAATACCATTATAAATCTTAGTTTCAAATAAAGTATCAAACCTTAAATGTCAGTTACCGTTGAAATTCAAAAAAAAAATACAAAGAGTTTGAGCAAACTAGACTGATAAAAGATTTGCAAAAATTTGTTGGTAAAATATGCTTAAAGGAGCAAAAATTGGGGCACCTGGGTGGCTCAGTCAGTTAAGCGTCCAATTCTTGATTTCAGCTCAGGTCATGATTTCAAGGTTGTGGGATTGAACCTCACATTGGGCTCACACTGGGTGTGGAGACTGCTTAAGATCTTCTCTCTCCCTTTCTCTCTGCCCCTCCCCAGCTTTTGCGCAAGCACGCTTTCTCTCTCTAAAATGTATATATGTATTTTAAAAGGAGCACAAATTAACCAAGCAAACAACAAACAAAAAACAACAAAAATGTCTTTGGATAAACATAATCCTCAATTATATACATAGAGATAATGTGAAAGCCCTTCTCTGTGCTGAAGTGAATGGTTGTGAACCAAATGGAACCACTGAAAATGAATGTTTAGAGAACCCGATTCTCTCACTTACCCTTTAAAAACAGAAAAGCTTATTTTACATAGACAAATTTTATGCAACATAAATTTAAATTGCCCAGAATCTATGCAGTAGAGAATAGGTAGTATACAGGATGAAGCTTCCTCAGTTATCAACATCTTTGGAACTGAAGCTCCTCCAAGCATGCTATAAATATCTTTTAGTGAGAACTGCTTCCATGTTATATAGAGAAAATGTCGATGTTGATACTCAACAAATATTGTGGTGTGTATTTATTGCCTCATAAAGTTTAACTATGTGTTAGCTGTGCTGCTGATGGAAATTTGTCTTAATGTGGTTTATAGTGGTGCTAATTCTGATGGGGTCCCATGCCACAGAGGGATGAGGTAGTAATGCAGTCATTAATTAAAAGGATAAAACAGACTTTCACATGTGGCTCAGAGCCCAACTTTAATTACTCTTTGGCTCCAAGGCCTCTAGTGGGGTCATTTCTGCAAGTAGTTTCTTAGGTTGCTGACAATGCCCTTCTACACTTGACAGATTTCAATAAGGCAATGGCAATGGTTTCACCACTTGTATTATTAAATTTCATCCTAAGATTATGAGAAGTACTTAGCTAGCTAGTTGAAAATGATTTAATCTTTCATTGGTAACCTTTTATGAGACAACTTATTTATAGACTTATATGTAAAATCAATTCTGTGCTGTTATATTTTGTTCTATAGCTGTGATATTGGTAGTCATCCCATATTTATAGCATTAAAGGCTGATTTCAGAACACTAACTTTCGAGCCTTATTAGCCATAAATCCTCAACCAATAAAACCCCAATCTAGCCATAATATTACTAGTAAGTCTAATAATATCAACAGACATTTATTGAGGACTTATTATGTGACAGGCAGTGTTCCATGTGTTTTTTTATATATTATGTCATTTATACCTCTGCCAAAATCCTTTGGGGTAAGTTTAATTATCATCCCTACTTTAGAGATGACCAGTGACCCAAAGAGGTTCAGTAACTTTCCTAAAATCTCACACAAAGGGAGTAATAGTTCTGTTTAGCTAGAATTAATCTGTACTCTCTATTTTCCTGAAATTTTGGATTAGTTTTAAAATACCAAATATTGGAAGAATAGCACAATGAAATTGTTCTTACTCATAAAATTTGACTAATCTATATACCTAAACTTTTTTTTTGGTAAACCATCTAAAAGTTGCACAAATTATGGCACTTGTTTTCAGTGTATAACTCATAAAAATAACATTTAAGACATTCTATTTCCTAACATATTGTCATTAAAACATTCATTCAATATCATCATCTATTATATAATCTATATTTAATTTCTCCAGTCATTTCTCCCCAAAATGTCTTTTACGGGTAGCTTTTTCCTTAGATCCAGGATCCATGAAACTTCCTTCATTGCATTTAGTTGTCATATACATTTAATTTTTCTTAATTTTTAAAAATCTTTGTTTTTTTCATTTATTTCCATGATATTGAATTAGTGACAAGTTGTCTTTTAGAATATCTTATATTATGCATTGTCTAATTTTTTCTTCATTTCAACATTAGAGGAGAGTATACAATTCAAGTGACAACATATATTTCTTATTGTATCACATCAGGAGGTTAGTATCACTGTTTATATGGCTACTGTAATACAAATACTGTTGCTGGTGCTAAATTTGATCAATTTGTTAAGGAGGTAACAATGGCATATTTCCATTGTAAAGTTAACTTTTGTAATTCAGTGTGATATTTTGTGTGACTATTTTGTTCCCCACACAAACATGTTAAGTAAACATTGATAAACATTTCATGAAGCAATTATCGCATCGAGGGGTTGCAAAATGATGAATTTCCTTCTACATATGTTAACTAGTAATTTGCTGTAAATAAGATACTTCTCTACTTTTTTTTGGCATTCCCTCCATCTTTATTCACTCATATGTTTTTATTTATTTATTTATTTATATTTATGTATATATATATATAATAAATATTATATATTAATATATTATATATTTATTTAGATATATTTATATATTTATATTATATTATATTATTTATTTATTTATTTATTTTTAATGTTTTATAATACATAACCATTAACATTTTTTCACATTCAAACATCACAAATTTGGTCAGTGGCGGCCCCTTCAAGCTGAATTCTTTGTCTGTTTCCTATGAGCCCATCAGTCTCAGAAATCCTTTGTTTCTGGAGCAAGATGACCATGGCTCATCATTTGTTTTTCTTCCCCAAATCTATAATTAACCACTTAGCCAAGTCTCAATATCCTTTTAGTAGAAAGTGTTATTTGGAAAACAAATTCTAGTATTAAGTCTATACCCTGCTCTAAGGTATTATTTCTTTTGTGTTTAGTTAGTGGAAAGAAATACACACACACACACACACACACACACACACACATTCTAAGTTTATAATGATATAGGCAATAAAAATCCAATAAAATACTTAGAATAAAGCATACGGGAAAAACTTCATGACATTGGATTTGGGCAACAATATCTTGATTATGAAATCAAAAACACAGGCAACAAAAGCAAAGACAGATAAAATGGAAAACCTCAAAATTAAAAACTTTGTGCATTTGGGGCGCCTGGGTGGCGCAGTTGGTTAAGCGTCCGACTTCAGCCAGGTCACGATCTTGCGGTCCGTGAGTTCGAGCCCCGTGTCGGGATCAGGGCTGATGGCTCAGAGCCTGGAGCCTGTTTCCGATTCTGTGTCTCCCTCTCTCTCTGCCCTTCCCCCGTTCGTGCTCTGTCTCTCTCTGTCCCAAAAATAAATAAATGTTGAAAAAAAAAATTAAAAAAAAACTTTGTGCATTAAAGGACACTATCAACATAGTGAAAATGTAATTCATGGGAGAAAATATTTGTAAATTATATATATCATAAGACAAAAATATCCAGAATATATGAAAAACTACTCATATACATATAAAGGATATGTATGTATTATAAAATATATAGGATATATTATATAAATGATATGTATTATATATAGGATATAATATATAAAGGATATGTATGTATAAATAATATATATACATATAACATATATATCTTTTTTGGACAAAGGCCTATTCAGAGTCCTTTGCAGTATTTTTTTTTTTTAAATTGGGCCGTGTGTGTTTGGTTGTCGATTCAAGTTTGCATACATATGTCATATATATGTAATACATATATGTAATATAAAAAGAAATTTATATATTTTACATTTCTTTATATATTATACATACACACATACACATATATGTGTAATATATAAACAACTGAACAGCCAAAACACAGCAACTCTATTTTAAAAAATGAACAAAGGACTTAGTCATTTCTTCAAAGAAGATACATGATTGGCCAATAAGCGTATGAAAAGAAAGTTAAATACTCCTAATCATTACAGAAATGTAAATAAAAACCATAATGAGATACTACCACACACCCAGTGAAAGTTAAAATGCACAAGTTTTGATGAGGATATGAAGAAATTGGAACTCTTGGGTTGTCTGGGTGGCTCAGTCTGTTAAGCATCCGAATCTTGATTTCTGCTCAGGTAGTGATCTCATGGTTCATGAGTTCAAGCCCCACAGAGCCTCCTTGGGATTCTCTCTCCCTCTCTCTTCCCCTCCCCTGCTCATTCTCTCTCACTCTCTCTCAAAATAAGTAAATAAAATAAAAATAAATTAATAAATAAATTAACTAATTAATTGGAAGTCTTGTGCACTATTGGTGGAAATGTAAAATGGTGCAGCCACTATGGAAAACAGTATGGTGGATCCTCAAAAACTTAAAAAGAGGATTATTATGCAATTCCACTTCTGGGAAATACCCAAAAGAATTTAAAGCCAAGACTCAAATAGATATGGTTAATTACCAATATGGTTTATTTTTTGTTTTTTTTTTGCTTTGTTGTTTTTTTTTCTGATTCTTCACATATGTTAGGCTTGTTTTTATTTCATGTTTTTATTTAAATTCTAATTAGTTAACATATAGTATAATATTAGTTTCAGGAGTAGAATTTTGTGATTCATCCTACAGTACACTGTTTTGAAATTATATCTATAGGACAAACAAAAACTAATCTAAGTTCAATTTTTTTGTAGTTTTTTTATTTTTAGGATATAAAACTAAGTGCAAATTACAAGGTTGAAAAGATATTTGAATTCATTAATATTTATTTGTTTGGAAAAATTTTTATCTTAATTTTATTTTTTAATGTCTAAAATATGTTTTAGTATAAAAGAAAAAAAATATGGGAAGTTATAAAAACAGAAATCTTGCTGTCATCTCAATGTTGTCTACCCTATTCCTATGTATCCTGTATCCTGTAAAGTTTTTTATTAGTTTCTGGCTTATCTATTATTTTTCCTTTGTAAAAAGAATAAAATGCATATATTTATTTGTGAACACTTTGAGTGTAATTGATATACAATAAACAACATGCTCAAATTTAATAAGTTTGACATAGCATAAATTTGATGTATTTGGCACACTGACCTATGAAATCATTACCATTTCCTGACTAATTTATAAGTAGTACTATTTAGTAGCACTGTTTGTAGCACTAGTAATTTACTCACTCTACAAAAAAAAAATCCTTCCTAGAGCTAAGTATAATCTTTACTACATGTGGTTAAAATATAAAATTAAGTGGGGTGTCTGGGTGGGTCAGTTGTTTAAGTGTCGACTTTAGCTCAGGTCATGATCTCACTGTTTGTGGGTTTCAGCCCTCCATCAGGCTCTGTGTTGACAGCTCTGAGCCTGGAGCCTGCTTTGGATTCTGTTTCCCTCTCTTTCTGCCCCTCCCCCGCTTGTGCTGCCTTTCTCTGTCCCTCAAAAATAAATAAATGTTAAAAAAATTAAATATCAAATAAAGTAGAATATATTACATTGACTTTATATCTTTGAAACTTTTTGCTAAAGTATTCAATGATTCTTTAAGTTATGTCTCTCTGTTATGAAAGGAGATAAAAATATAAATATTGTGTACTGTTGATTTATAATTCTGGGAAAATTTGTTGTGTTGCTAAATATGGTGGCCTAGTTACAGAAAAACAGAAGCTGTTTATAAGATGTCAAATTAACAGATCTAAATTAAACCTTCCAAACACCCTAATAACAGCTGTGATTTGAAAACATTTTTTGATCCTTTTTCTCTCTCTCCCTCTCTCTCAAAGTAAATAAATAAACATTAAAAAAAAAAAAAAGAGGTGGTAGGGGGTCATGAGTGGCTCAGTCAGTTGAGATTTCAACTCTTGATTTTGGCTCAGGTCATGATCTCATGGTTCCTGAGACACAACTCCCAGTCCAGCACTGCACTGACAGTGTGGAGCCTGCTTGGGATTCTCTCTCTCCCCTTCTCTTTGCCCCTCCCCCACTTGCATGAGCGCACATGCTCTCTCTCCTGCTCTCTCAAAATAAATAAACATTAAAAAAAAACATTTTTTATCAAAAGCCAAAAACAAACAAAAAACAAACAAGAACACATTTTTTGAGCCATACTCTTCATAGAAACATGTGACAGTGAGTTCTATATCAGAGAACTATAGGAAGAAAAAAAAAAAAGGAGAGGGGTTGTTATCTTTTTTAACTTGAAACTAAATATTTCTGAAAGTATTATAGGAGAAGAGGTGCCAAGATACATTAAGAAATTTTGTAACTCTTAAATTTATATGCAAGAGATGCATTTATGTCAATCCTATTCTTGCATTATAAAACTGTGTAGCAGATTATGGATAACTGTGGAGCTACCAATTTAAAATATTTTCAAGAGGAAACTTACATTCTGAGTTTCTATGCTACTAAAAATAAATACATGTTTGTAGAGTGTACACAAATAACCACACACTTTACTTATATTTATGACCCTTTCTAAAACTAACATAGATTCTCCTCTAATTGCCTATTAATGAGGGGAGGCTTAATGAACCTGAAAGCAGTTGCTCCTATTAGTAAAATAGTAACCATAATTTTCTTTTCCTTTCTGGCTGTTTTTTTTTTCTTATATCTTGGTGTACTATGTAAAAAAAACCAAATATGAATAACTGCTTTTATTTTGAAAAAAGGGAATAAAAGTGTAAAAACCTGTGTGCTGTTTTCTATTTATCTTATATTTTTTGTAATTTTCTTATTTTCCTCAAACACCAGAATAAAACCTACTAAATGTAACATAATTATCAGTAGGTCTCAAATCCTTTTTAAAGCATGTAAAATGTACTACAGCTAATAAGTATGATTCACCTATGCCATTATTACAGGCTGTGAAAAGTAATACAATTTAACTTAATTTCAGCAATGCCTTATGTTCAAGACTCTGCCACTTGGCATAGATCAGAGTATCAGGGAAAAATTACATTAGTCTAGAATCTATACACTAATTCTTTATAACTTAAAAAATCACATTAAGAATAGCAAATAAATCCGAAAAGTGCAAAGCAATGAAGTATCTTTAACCTTAGCTCTCTAATCATTTTAGCTTGAATAATTTTTTTAAGTTTATTTATTTTGAGAGAGAGAGAGACAGGGAGAGAGAAACCCAAGTAAGCCCCACACTATCATTGCAGAACCTGATGTGAGGCTTGAACTCACAAACTGTGAGGTCATGAATGAGCCACCCAGGTGCCCATTAGCTTGAATAAATTTAAGGGACTTTATCTGAAGTCTTTTATTTGTCCACTCAGTCTACATTTAATACAAAATCACTCATATAAATAGACACATAAAATGTACCAAAGAAAATGACACATTAATTAAAATGTCATAGGTTAACTAATTATCTGAAATAATTTTGGAAGGGTACATTATTTTCAGGTTTCTCTTGGATATCTGGTTCTTTGTGAGTGCTTTAGGAGGGAAAAATGAGATTTACATGTCTCTGTTATTTTCTGACTAATTAAATCTAAATTATAACTCTCGTTTTTAATCAAAATTAGAATTCATAATCTGAAGCTAATTTGGCAGTAATAAACTTAAAAAAATAATTAGTAATCTAGATAAATCCTTAGAAATTCATAAGAATTTAAACTGAGTTCAATTTTCACATGTGGTTTAGAATAGTTGCTATAAGCATTTTTCTTTTTATTCATTTATATCTAAACTTTTGATTGTATGCCAAACATTATAGATTATCTGTTTTAGAAACTCTGGATTTTGTTATATTCCTTTAGGCAGTGTTCAGATTTTTTACAACTGGTTAAATTATCAGCAGATCTTCTTGAACATCTAGCACTTGTCATAGAACTTCAATACTGGGATTGACATTTCCTTTTTTGTTCTGTTAAAGTTTGGATTTTATAAAGTTTAATGTTGGACTCAGAAAATGGAGAGGATTTTCTCTCCTGTTCTCTGAAATGTATTTAAAAGACTAGAGTAAATCTTAGCTTGAAAATTTGATAGAAATGACCATAACCCCATATGGGCCTTGTCATTTGTTATAAAATCATAGTTTTCTTCCTATTAAGTTTCTGGAATTATTAGAAGACACTCAGAATTTTATTTAATTACATATCTTTATTATGACAATTTCCTTTAATTTTTCCAGTTTGTTATAGACTTTTGGTCTTCTTTTAATCTCTGCTTTATATGTAGATAGTACTTTTCTCAATGTTCTTTCACCTCACTTTTAATATTGTTTATTTATATTTTCTCTTTTATTCTTCATCATTTCATGGAGGATTTTATACTCTAAGTACATTCCATATAATGCTGGAGCAGAATAGTGTGCAATGAAGGGATCAGAGACATGTGTGGTAAGATGTGGATCCCCTCACACCTTGGAGACTGGGAAAGCCAGCAAAACAAAAAACTCGGCTCTGGGGTTTGAGTAGCATTTTCAGGTAAGCCCCAAATGTTTTATAATTACATAGTTTTCTCAATGTGTCAAGAAGCAAAAATGTTTCAGGATCACTAGTTTCTGTTATTAATATTTTCAAAGAAGAAAATTTTGGATTTGTTGCTCATAAATAAGTTAAATGTAAATATCAAATAAGAGTAAAAAATACATTCAACTATTTATTTTTTCAGAGAAAAGGAAATACAAATACATATCAATATTACCCTTTAAAACAGCTAATTAAAAAATGAAAATACCAAATGCTGGTTAAGATATGGAATAGCTCATTTTTTTCCATACAATGATTGCTAGCTATTTAGAATTATACAACCACTTTTGGGGCACCTGGGTGACTCAGTCGGTTGAGCGCCCAACTTTGGCTTAGGTACTGATCTCACAGTTTGTGAGTCTGAGCCTCACATAGGACTTACTGCTATCAGTGCAGAGCCCACTTTGGATCCTTTGTCCCCCTCTCTCTCTGCCCTGTCCCTCCCCTGCTCATACTTCCTCTCTCAAAAATAAATAAAAACATCAAAAAATTTTTTGAAATTAAATTATACAACCACTTTTAAAAACACTTTGGCAGTTTTTTATGATGTTAACTTATCCTAACACCTACTAATTCCATTACTACATGTTTATTCAAGATAAATGAAACATATGCCAAAAAAATACTTGCATAAAATTTCCTCAGCAGCTTTATTTATATTAATCAAAAACAGGGAAAAACATTCATCGTGAAGTAAATGTATAAAAAATATAAGAGAACATAAAAGTGCTAAAAGGGAACAATTATATGATACACTTCAAAACATACGTGAATCTCAAAAACATTGTATTGAGCAAAAGAATCCAGATACAAAAGTGTATATGTTGCATGTTCCTATTTAAATGATGTATGAAAACAGTGAGGGAAATCAGAACAGCGGTTGCATCTAGTACATAATGCAAAGTTACATGGGATAGAACATAGATCTTTCTGGAGAAAGGGAAATATTTGAGTGGGAAGATAGTTAGAGATGTGTACAGGCAGTCCTTACTTGGTATAGTAATGTAGGACCATTCAAGCTGAAACCATGCAAAGCAATCTTAATAATCAATGGTAAAAGTATTGTTATGTGAATTTAAAATTTTTTGTCAAAACATTAGAAACTCTTATTGTCAATTATAAATGTGTAAGACAATGGAAGTAACATTGGTATCTACTTAACACACTGTAATTTAAAACATTAGAAACACTGAGAATTAAACTGTTTTATTTCTTTATTTAAAAAAAAGCATTGAGTAGTTTGAACAGTGCTTGTCTTCCTCCTCTGTCCATATAAGTTATAGAGTGATCATCTTTTTTTATGCCTTGATGAGAATTATACTCCTTTCTAAGATTGAAACAGCTTCTAACTTTTTATCCCTTGTGCTTTCAATATCATAAAATATGTCTGAGAGATTTTCTAATGAGAAGTTTTGCCAGCATCACTTCTTCTGGGACATTCCCATCCTTTTTATCATAAACATTTTATTTATATCAATAAATTTACCTTCACTAGGATATGGCTTCATCTCTAGAGTCTGTTGAATGGAGATTATACCAACATTCTTACAGTCAGCTATTTCTTCCATATCTCTACTTTCTATACAAATTTTACTTTTAGCATTAGGAGTTCTAATTTTTGCATCACCTTCATCTTGGCTAGCTCATTTCCTCTTTTAATCACCCGTTTGTGTAAAATGTCACATGGTTTAAACTGGGAGAAAAGGATTCTATAATATACCTACATGCTTTGCTGTCTAACTTGGAAAATAAATTGCAATAACTAATCACTGTCAGGCTTTGAAAGAAATGATGTGAAATGTCAATGATCATCATGCTCACCAGTTGCTGAAATAGTGATTTGTACCCTGTCAAAATACCAACAACATTTTTCACAGAACTTGAACAAATAATAGTAAAATCTGTATGGAACCCCAAAAGAGCCCAAATAGCCAAAGAAATCTGAAGAAAGAAAACCAAAGCTGTACATATCACAATTGTAGATTTCAAGATATATTACAAAGCTGTAGTAATCAAAGCAATATGGTATTGACACTAAAACAGACACATAGATCAATGGAACACAACAGAGAGCTCAGAAATAAACTCACGGGGCACCTGAGTGGCTCAGTCAGTTAAGCAACTGGCTCTTGACTTCAGCTCAGGCCTTGATGTCATGGTTAGTGGGTTCAAGCCCCATGTCAGTCTCTGTGCTGACAGCATGGAGCATGCCTGGCATTCTCTCTATCCTTCTCTCACTCCTCCTTGCCTTCTCATGCTCTCTCTCTCTTGAAATAAATAAACACATTTTTTTAAAAAATAAATAAAGAAAGAAACTCATACTTATACAGTCAATTAAATCTATGACAAAGGAGGTAAGAATATACAATGGGGAATAAACAGTCTCTTTAATAAATGGTGCTGAGAAAACTGGGCAGTTACATGCAAACTGGACTACTCTATTACATCATACACAAAAATAAGCTAAAATGGATTAAGGATCTAAATGTGTACCTGAAATCATAAATCTGCTAAAAAAGAACATAGGCAGTAATTGCTTTGATGCTGGAAGTAGCAACATTTTTTCTAGATCTACATATGTCTCCTAAGGCAAGGGAAACAAAAGCAAAATTAAACTATTGGGACTGCAACAAAATTTTTTAAAAAACAACTTTTTCGCACCAAAGAAAACCATCAAAAAACAAAAAGGCAGCCTACTGAATAGGAGAAGATATTTTCAAATGATATGTCTAATAAGGGATTAATATCCACAACATATAAAGAACACATAACAACTCCACACTAAAAAGGCAAACAATCCAATTAAATAAAGGACAGAGGACCTAAATAGGTATTTTTTCCAAGAAGACATACAGATGGTTGACAGACTCATTAAAAGATGTTCAACATCACTGATCATCAGGAAAATGCAAATCAAAACTACAGTGAGATATTACCTTAATTACCTGTTAAAATGACAAAAATAAAAAAGACAGGAAATAACAAGTGTTAGTGAGGATATAGAGAAAAGGGAACCCTCATGTACTGTTGGTGGAAACATAAATTGGTACAGCCACTATGGAAAACAGTATGGAGTTTCTTCAAAAAATTAAAAATATAAATATTATATGATCCAATAATTCCATTCTATATTTACCCAAAGAAAACCAAAACACTAATTCAGAAAGATATATGCATGTTTATTATAGCATTATTTACATAACCAAGATATGGAAGCAACCTAAGTATCCATTGATAGACGAATGGATTAAGAAGATGTGAACACACACACAAATAATATGCAACCAAAAAAAGGATGAGATCTTGCCTTTGTGACAACATAGATGGACTTAGAGGGTATTATGCTCAGTGAAATAAGTCATACTGAGAAAGACAAATAGCATCTGATTTCTCTTATATGTAGAAACTAAAAAGCAAAACAAATGAAAACAAAAAACAAAAAAAAGGGAGACCCAGACCTATAAATACAGGAATAAGTTTATGGTTGCCAGAGATGGTGGAGAGGGCGGGGATTGGCAAAATGAATGAAGGGGAGTGGAAGATACAGGCTTCCAGTTATGGAATGAATAAGTCACAGGAATAAAGGACATAGCATAGGGGATATAGTCAATGATACTGTAATAGCATACATGATGATGCATGGTAGATATATCTGTGGTGAGCACAGCATAACATATAGAGATGTTGAATCACTATGTTGTACACCGGAAACTAATGTAACATTGTATGTCAACTATACTCAAATTAAAAAGGAAAATGAATGAATGAATGAATGAATGAACAAATAAATACAAATAGACAGAGATTTGTGGACTAAAGAAGAGTAATGTTTGTACTTTATGCAACTTCTCATACTTGGTATAGCATGATCACTAAAATTTGAACCATGTTGCTAGGGGACTGGTATTATTAAACTAAATTACAGTAACTGAAATCTGTACATATGGAAACATGCAAAATAAGGACTTCCTGTATTTATTAATACTTATAAAATATTGTATGCAAATGATATCCCTTTATAAATTAATTTTTAACAAATGAAATCTGAAAGATATAAAAATTTTAAAGGAAAAAGGCTATAATTTCTACTAGATAATAAAAATAATCTAAAACTTTTAATTAATTAGAGTTTAGTAATGTGGCTGGATATAAAATTATTCATAAAGATTTATAGAGCTTAATATTTTTATTAAAAGAAATTGAAATAAACCTAAATGGATATGGGGTTATGCCATATTCATAGACAAGAAGATTCTATACCATAAAAACTTATTTATGTAAGTAACCTAATATCTATGTTAGGTTTGTCATTGCATATCCTTGGCAGGAGGAGAAACTACTTATTAAATAGTGCTAACACAATTGCTTATCCACAAATACAAAATAATGGCTACTTAATTTCCCATGTAACCAAATATCAATCACAAATGGATTTAAATATGAAAGTTAAGTTTCAATCTTATAGAAACATATTTGTAGGAATCCTAAGTAGTAAGGAGATCCTTACGCAAGATACAAAGATTTCAATGATGGTTTTAAAATGAAGAATTTCTATTGATCAACAAGAAGAGATAAGTTATGAAATGGGAGGAAGTATTTGCAACACATAACAGCATCACAGAGAATTAATAACATGAAAAAGAAAAGAGTCTTTACAAATCAGTAAGAAAAAAAAATCAAACATGGGCAAAACAGTTATACAGGCATTTTCACAGACAATTGAATATGAATGACTTTTAAATAATGGAAATATATTTAATCTTGAATACTCAGAGAAATAAAAATTACAAAAATGAAATGACCTTTACAACCATTAAATTGTCAAAAATTAAGAATTTTGTGAATACTAAGTATGGATGAGGATGTGTGTAAATGGAGCCTGTTGGTAGGATATTATTCTGTTAAACAACTTGGCTTCATAGTCTAAAGTATACTCTCTTGGCCTACAAACCAACAATTCTACACTCAGGTATATATATCCTAGCAGAGATTCCCAACTGGTCTGAAGAGTCATATAGCTGTGGAGACAAGGTTAAAGAGGTGCTAAGAAATTGAGCCACTTAGTACTCAGGGTAGCCTGGTAACTCAGTCTGGTCACCTCAGGTTGTGAACAGCCTCATCCCTTTGCCTCGGGGTGTCATACATGGTCTAAGTATAATGTGAGATGTATAAAGCTATTAAAGACAGCATTGCTTAGGAAAGCAAAAACACAGAAGTGACTGCGAATGGATGAGAACAGATAAATAAATCAAGGAATATTCAAACAATGAAATGATCCATAGAAGGAAAAAAAATGAACCACAAGTAGGAGCAACAATATAGATGAATCTTACAAAAATTATGTTGATAGGAAGAACCACCCTCAGTACCAAATATAAGGAAACTAAAGTTAGAGAGTGTATGTTTATATGTGTGAATATGCTTGCATATATGTTGACCATATATATGATCAAACCATGTTTTTAATAAAGGGAAAAATAATATTAGAACTCAGGATGATGGCTTTCATATGATTTCATTATGGCTTCTTTTCCTGCTGGCCTGGCGGTAGGAAGACCAAGCAGTGAACTTGGGGAAAAGTATATTGGTAATTACAGGGGCAATGTTAATATTCTTATTTGCAAGGTTGGCCATAAAGCACAATACACAATGGAATAAGGGATGGGGGGTGTTGGAAGACACATAAGAGATTGGTATTTATACCAGATGGAAGAATAATGTCCTCCCATGCTTATGGGGATGATTTAATAAGTACAGAAAACTTCATGGCAGAATAGAAAGAAGGAGAATTATGAAGAAAAAATTTTTTCCAAAACGTGGAAGAGAATGGGACCCATCACATAACTACATAGGCTGGTCTTTTTTTTTTTTTTAATTTTTTTTTTCAACGTTTATTTATTTTTGGGACAGAGAGAGACAGAGCATGAACGGGGGAGGGGCAGAGAGAGGGAGACACAGAATCGGAAACAGGCTCCAGGCTCTGAGCCATCAGCCCAGAGCCTGACGCGGGGCTCGAACTCACGGACCGCGAGATCGTGACCTGGCTGAAGTCGGATGCTTAACCGACTGCGCCACCCAGGCGCCCCTAGGCTGGTCTTTTTAAGGGACAGGAAAATCCACTTATAAAAGGAAAGGCCAAAGGCTAAATGTACAGATATTTCTGGGTTGACTAGTTTGGTTGTGGAAAAGTAAGGGAGTTCAAGATATTCAGCTGGGGGTGAGACAGATGTATAATGTGTATGGGGTATATGGTAATGTATAAAGGCATGAAATGGACAAAAATAGAAGAGGAAATTTCTTATTTATGTATCTGTGGCCAGAAAATTTATCATAGTAATTGATAGTTCTAAGAGAACACAATCTGGGAGAACCAACCAAAAATACAACTAGGACTAACAAAAACACTTGAAATTGCCTGCTGCCTGAAGCCATTAACACAAATCATCAAGACTTACAAGCCACCACTCTAACTTTCTTTTAATTACAGTTATACAGATGAATACAGTTGTAAATTCTAAATAAATTTTGCCAATGGGAGTATTTATAGTTTCCTTTTCTGAACTGGAATTTCCCATTGTCACTGTAAAATAAACCCATTATATATTTTTCAGTGATAAAAGAAAATAAAAAATTTTTAATAATTATAATTTAGAACTTGTTATTGAATTAAATCCCAAAGGAAAATTAAACTCTCTCTATATATTATTTGCCAGGTTTTGCTTTGTAAGTAGTATTATTTAAAAGGAACTGAGTGGATGACAATCAAAATAGTAGCTAGAGAAGAACATTAGTAGAATGGATTTTCACATGGTAAATGAGGTCTTTAAAATTGCTGCATTAAAATAAATGTTCTCCTTCAAAAATCCTGAGGAATGATAAATACTTACATCAAGATATTTCTATTGCATGCACAAGCACACAACTATATTGATTTTTGTGTTTTGTGTGTGTGTGTGTTTGGGTTTTGTTTGTTTTTTGTCTTCAGTGCTAGATTTCCAAGCCATGTATAAAATCAATGTTTTTATGGACTTTTATAATCTGGGAAAACCAAAACATACATTAATGAGTGCATCTCTCAGCTCCTAGAATGCATATTATGCAGTGTTTTTTCTCCTATAAAAAACTAAGTCTCACTCAAATCTCTTTTGGAAGGCAGATACATAACTTAACATTCTACCTTATGAGAATGTCTGGATCCAACTTTCCCTTTCAAAGGGACTTATCCCAGGACATTATCTTATTATGTGGAACTCTCCTGTCTTTGATCCCTCTCAGTGCTCTGTCTGGCCCCTCACACGGGCCTCCCAGGTGCATCCATGGGCATTCCAACTGCATCCACGGGCATTCCAAGCTGTAGAGCTTGTGGGTAGCCTGCCACCACATAGTCACACCTTGATACCAAATAAACATAGCATTAGCCAACTCTATTAGCTATTTATTCACTGGAATGCACCTAATGTCTGTTCAAAATTACGGTGTTTTAGATAAATTTGACACTATTGAGAATATTAAGATTTCAAAGAGCTTCAGTGAATAGGTAAAAAGTGATATGATATTTTGAAAGCTCTCAAAGGGGACTACTTTAATGATCACTGTGCTAATTTTCATGTTTGGGTTTATATCTCAATTACATGATAGTCAAACATCAATATACTCCTGTCTATCTAAAAATATAGATGAGGGGCGCCTGGGTGGCTCAGTCAGTTGAGCATCTGAGTTTGTCTCAGGTCATGATCTCAGGGTTCATGGGTTTGAGCCCCGCGTAGAGCTCTGTCTGGGCTGGAGGCTTGGACCCTGGAGCCTGCTTCTGATTCTGTGTCTCCCTTTCTCTCTCTGCCCCTCCCCTGTTTGTGTGTGCTCTCTCTCTGTCTCTCAAAAATAAATAAATAAACATTTAAAAAAAGAGAGAGAGATGAATTCTATACTTCAATGATATTTGTTGACTTTCTCCCTTTTTTTTTTTTTTTTTTTTTTAGTGCTCATCAAGGTAAGTGTGCTCTTAAACCCCTTTATTTCACCCATCCTTCCACCTCTCTCACCTCTGGCAATCACCAGTTTGTTCTGTTTAAGAGACTGGTGTTTTTGTCTCTTCTTTTCTTTGTTTGTTCATTTGTTTAGTTTCTTAAATTCTACATATGAATGAAATCATATGATATTTGTCTTTTTCTGACTGACTTATTTCATTTAGCATAATACCTTCTAGGCCCATTCATGTTGTTTCAAATGGCAAGATTTCATTCTTTTTATGGCTGAGTAATATTCCATCACATATATATCACATATCATTTTATATATATTTATACATTTTACATATATTATGTATATCAAATCTTCTTTATCCTTTTATCTATCATGGACACTTGGGTTGCTTCCATATCTTGGCTATGGTAAATACTGCTGCAATAAACATGGGGGTGCATATATCTTTTCAAATTAGTTTGTTTTGTTTTGTTTGGGTAAATACCCAGTAGTGGAATTATTAGATCATATGGTAATTCTATTTTTAATTTTTTGAGGAAACTTCTGTACTGTTTTCCACAGTAGTTGTACCAATTTGCATTCCCACCAACAGTGCACAAGGGCTCCTTTTTCTTCCTACTCTCACCAAAATGTGTTATTTTCTGCTTTTTTAATTTTAGCCATTCTGATAAGTGTAAAGTGATATCTCATTGTGGTTTTGATTCTCATTTCCCTGATGATCATCGATGTTGAGCATCTTTTCATGGGTCTGTTGGCCATCCAGATGTCTTCCCCCAGGGCAGGGATCACTTTGGGGTAGCGTCAGTCCCTTCCAGGGCTACCTGCAAGACGTGATGTGGCAGGAGCCACTTTGGAGGGATGCCTACCAAGCAAAGCAGGTTGGATGGGGCAGGTCTGTAGGAGAACCCAGGGACAGGGCTCACAATACTAGCAAGATAAGTGGAGAGTGGTTCCCACAAATGTCCAGCTATCTGGGCTTGGGGAAGGGCAAGAAGGCATAGAAAGAAATGTGACCCCAAGGCCCTTGTGCTCTTGGAGAAGTTTCCTTAAGATCCCTGCCCTTCAGCACATGTTCTGAAATTGTAAATAAATCTCCTTCATGTATACCCCAGGCACTTTTCTAACCATTGTTCTATGCCGTATCCCCTGGGACTGTTTGTTTTGTGAGCATTGCCCTTAGCTCTCCCAGAGCTAACCTTAGTGATTTTGAAAGTACCTAGAGTTAAGCCCCGCTGATTATAAAAACTTGCAGCGTGAAGCCCTACTGGTTTTCACAACCAAATGTTATGAAAATTTGTGTTCCCAGTGCAGGTCCCCCAGTGCCTGAGATGCCTGGTGTACAATCTGCTCCTCTCAAATCCGCTCCTCTCCCTCTCTGTGACTGTGGTGTCCTTCCTGTGGGCAGTTAGTCTCACCTGGAGTTTGTTTCCTGACCGTGACCCACCCCTCTTACCCTTTTTGATGTGGCTTCCTCTCTACCACTGGAAACTACAGAAGTCTGTTCTGCCAGTCATCAAGTCGTTTTCTGAGTTACTTGCACTGATGTAGCTGTTATCTAGGTGTTTCTATCAGATGAGGTGAGTCTAGTATCGCCCCACTCTGCCATTTCTCCTTCCCATTTTGTTTTAATTTTTCAATTTTTGTTACTTCTTTTCTCTGGAAGTATATTCCTCTAAAGTCTCTCTCCCTACCAATTGTCATATTGTATCCACAGTGTATTACAAAGTGCCAGACATTATAAGTATTATTAAAAGTAGCTATTTGATTTTTTTAATATTAATATTTAAATTATTGGAACCAGAACATTGCCTAGCAATGTCTAGACATCTTAAAGATCTCCTAGAATATCAATTAAAATAAGTGAATATGATATATTCTTGAATTGCTTATAATTTCATCACCCTGAGATACTCAGACCAAAAAGAATGGTAGTAAAGTAAAAACAAAAAAAAAGTATAATGTTTAAAATTTCTGGTAGATGGGGAGCCTGGGTGTTTCAGTCTGTTAAGCATCCAACTTTGGCTCAGGTCATGATCTCACAGTTAGTGAGTTCAGGGCTCTGTACTGCCAGCTCAGAGCCTGGAGCCTGCTTCAGATTCTGTCTCCTGCTCTCTGCACCTCCCCCGTTCGCACTCTGTCTCTCTCTGTCTCTCAAAAATGAATAAACGTTAAAATAAATAAAATAGAATAAATAGAATAGAATAAAATAAAATAAAATAAAATAAAATAAAACAAAACAAAATAAAATAAAATAAAATAAGATAAGATAAAATAAAATTCCTGGTTGGAAAAACTAAGCATAGTGAAAAAACAAGAAAAACTGGGATACTTTCTCAACCTGCCCCTTCAATGGCCTGTGAAATTAAAAAAAAAAATTAACATTTATTTATTTTTGAGAGACAGAGATAGAGCATGAGCTGGGGAGAGGCAGGGAGAGAGGCAGACACAGAATCCAAAGTAGGCTCCAGGCTCTGAGTTGTCAGCACAGAGCCTGGCATAGGGCTCGAACATCACCAACCGTGAGATCATGACCTGAGTTAAGTCAGACACTTAACTGACTGAACCACCCAAGTGCCCCATGGCCTGTGAAATTTTAAAGAATCATTCACATGCAAAGGACACGAGCAAAGGAAAGATCAGAAGAGGCTAATGCTTATAGAATTATCTACATTTGAGACCAATTCAAATTCAGGAAACAAAGTAACTTTTTATTTTCCTCACCTGCTTCATTCCTAAAAGAAAGAAATACTAATCATGTTGGTCACACTCTAGAATATTAATGGCCTTAAACCTTGAGAGGCCAAGTGCTTATATAATAAACAAAACGCAGAAGTGTGTCTGTAGGATGCAGGAAAAAAATTGATATGGTACACAGCAGACCCCTCAATACTGATATCTTCCCCCATTCCATCCCCACTAATAAATTTAAATTTGTACAAGTGCATCAAGGCCAGGTGTTATAGTTTCTTAACCTGTTTTGGGGCTTGCTTCTATGAGGTGCCAAGGAAGCAATAGAGAGCCTCCTCTTGATTAAAATCTTGACTTCTTTCTACTGCTTGCTGAGTAATAAAATCAACAAAATAAGCAAAGATAAAATTGTTATTCTAATTTCTCCTCAAACCTGGGCAAATGTTTTAATGTCTGGCCTAGTTTAAAAGACAGGAATACATACTCAAAAGTTTTCAGATCTGAATTTTGATCCTAACCAATTTTCTCCTACTAAAAATAAGAGGCAATCTATTAACATTTGTTTTTCTAAACTTTCTGTTAAATTGATTTCTTAAAATTATGCAGAAATAAGAGCTAAGAAATCATACAAGAATCATTAATTTGATAAAAAAAATCCATACTATTCCAATTTTATTTAAAGGCAAACTCAATTGGAAGAACAGGAAATTTAATAGCATGAGTCTGGATTTCATTAAGAATTTTCAGTTTCTCCCATACCACCCAAAAGTAGAAAATGGAAATAAAACTGATACAGAAATTAGTTATTAGACATTTTTTTTCCACTGCAAGTAATAGAATGACTACAGTGTCTTAAACAGTAGGGGGTTATTAGTGGGCCTTAGTTACCAGTCTTTCTGAAGACAGCCCCAATGTTGGTTAATTCAGTGGCTCAGTGTATTAGGATTCTTTGTTAGTTTCTCTATGGTTCTTATACTCTCTCTCTCTCTCTCTCTCTCTCTCTCTCTCTCTCTCTCTGTGTGTGTGTGTGTGTGTGTGTGTGTGTGTCTTTTCCTGCCCCTCCCTATCTTGTTCCCTCCCTCTCTCTTTTCTTTACACAAAAAGGCTGCCAAATAACCATTCAACATGATGTCCTACAATAATGTCCAACAAAGAAAGGGAAGGAAGCAGGATTTAGGCAGAGGAAGAAGTCAAGCTGTAATGCAAGTAGAGGGACAGCTTCAGCTGACCCCTTGGGGATTTGATATGACTCCAGAGGTGGCTTATAGAGACAGCCTTTTATACTTCCTCACTGTTCACTAACTAGATGTGTACCTCCCCAGTCATGACCTTAGACAAGGCAGCCCTCTATAGAAGGGGTAATTCCCCTATCTGATGGCACTGGTAGCTAAATAAATAAATGGAGAGACATGTCATGTTTGTGGATTATAAGACTTAATATGAAGTATGTTAATTATCCTCAAATCAATCTCTGGAGTTAATATAATAGCAGGTATTTTTTAATGAAATTTGGTGAGCTTCTACTATAATTTATATGAAAAGACAAAGTATAAGAATAGATAAGGTAATCTTAGGGGAGAACAAACAAGCTGGAGGATTTATACCATCAAATATCAAGATTCATGGTAAAACCATAGAAATTAAGTCAATGTGAAATCAGTACAAGGATAGACAAAGAGGCCAATAAAAGAGAAGAGTAAATTCAGAAACAATTCATTCATATATGTTCTCTGGATTTATGACAAAGTTTGCACTACAATTCAGTAGGGAATGGATAATTTCTTCAAAAAATACTTGTTGGGTCAATTGGCAATCCATGTAGATAAAGTGAATCCTGAAATCCCTAACTCATATCATTTGTGGAAATCAAGTCTAGATTGATAAGACAGATAAATATGAAAGGCAAAACAATAAAATTTTTAGAAGAAAACATGGGAGGATATCATAGAATCATAAAAGGCAAAGATTTCTATGAAAGGACACAAAAACTATTATCATGGATATATTTGACTATTTTAGAATAACAACCTTTTGGGGCACCTGGGTGACTCAGTAGTTTATGCCTCCAACTCTTGATATCAGCTTATGTGATGAGCTCAGGTCATGATTTCATGGTTTGCGAGTTTGAGCCCCACATCAAGCTCTGCACTGTCATCTTGGGATTCTCTCTCTCTCCCTCTCTCTCTACCCCTCCCCTGTTAGCGCTGTCTCTCTCAAATAAATAAATTAATTAATTAAATAAAAACTTAAAAAAATAATAACTTCTTCTCATCATAAGATGTCACTAAGGGGCAACTGGTTGGCTCAGTCAGTTAAGCTTCCAACCTCGGCTCAGGTCATAATCTCACAGTTTGTGAGTTCGATCCCCATGTTGGGCTCTTTGCTGACAGCTCAGAGCCTGGAGCCTGCTTCAGATTCTGTTTCTCCCTCTTTCTCTGTCCCTTCCCCACTCTCTCTCTCTCTCTCTCTCTTTCTCTGTCTCTTTCTCTAAATCTCTCAAAAATAAATAAACATTAAAAAATTTTTTTAAGATATCACTAAGAGGGTAGTCAATCCACAGAATGAAATAAATATTTGCATTAGAAATATCATAAAAATTAGATGTTTCCAGAATATACAAAGAACTCATAATCAATATGAAAAATTTGAAAATACCCTAAAAATGAGAATTGAATAAGCAATGACTATTAAATTTACCAAAACCAAAACTCAACTTCATTAGGAAAATGCAAATTAATGGGACACTAGAACTTTCAGTATCTACTGAATCTAAATATATTCATCACTATCAACTTTCAATTTTCTCCTAAGTGTATACTCAAACGATACATATATTTTTGCCAAAACAAAATCTCTAGAATGTTCAGAGTGGCACTATTCATAATATCTCCAACCTGGTAATTATCAGCATGTCCACTGGATAAATGAGTAAACAAACTGGATAAATACATTGAAGTATATTTGCACATCAATAAGAACAAACACATTACAATTACAAACAATAATAGGGACAAATCTCATAAACATAATATTAAGAAGCAGAAGAAATAAATTGGCAAAACACTGTATTATTCCACTTTATTATATAAAGTCCAAACACAGAACTAAGTCATTATGTAAGAGATGGTTGAAGAGGGGTTAGTCTTGGGGTGAGGAGTGATTAGAAAGGGACACAAACGGGCTGTATGGAATGTTGGTATCATTTTATTTCTTGATCTACACACTTGTTATACAAGTGTTCATTTTGTGAAAAGCCATCAAGCACCACACTCATGATTTGTACACTTTTCTGAGTATATTCTAACTTTGAAAAAATATATATAAGTAATAAAATCCATTAAGTTCCTCCTCTTTCAGAGTCAAAATGCCTCCTATACTGATGTTTTTGCTTTTATACATTCATACACTTACCTGAGCTTTGTTTGACTGAATTTAGCTGGACTATCTGGGACTTCTTCCAAGTTCTTTTTTCCTTCATCTTTTGATTTCTCAAGAGATCTTCCTTCCCTCTTTTCTTTATTGTGACAGGCTCTATACTTCTCACTTCTCTCTTGTAATTTATACTCTTGTGATACTGATGGGAACTATCAATTTCTTTCGACATTTCTCCTTCTTTAATTTTCCTAGAAGTTCTCTTTTCTCCAATTTCCTCTTTTGAAAATCTCAGAGGAAACTGTACTTGAGGTAGGGCTTCTCTGCTCCTTTAATTAGAAAGGCTTATTGTCTCTCAGTATTGATAAATTCTATTTTAATATATATTGAAGAGATGTGACACCAAACTTTTGGACACAAGCCTAATGTGTACATTTGTAGTTGTTTGGCCCTCAGTCTGATAGTCCCTTTTCTTTTTTTTTTTTTTTAATTTCTTTTTTAACGTTTATTTATTCTTGAGACAGAGACAGAGCATGAACAGGGGAGGGGCAGAGAGAGAGGGAGACACAGAATCCGAAGCAGGCTCCAGGCTCTGAGCCATCAGCCCAGAGCCTGACGCGGGGCTCGAACTCACGGACCTCGAGATGGTGACCCGGGCTGAAGTTGGACGCTCAACCGACTGAGCCACCCAGGCGCCCCTGATAGTCCCTTTTCTGAATAACAGGGGGGAAATGTGTCTTTTAAATTATAGAAATAGTAAAATCAATTTTATCATGTTAACATGTTAGGTTCTTTTAACCAAAATATGTTTTGACCATATTTCAATAAAAGAGTCATGAGTATTTAATTTCACTGAAATATATGTAGAACTAGGCCTGTTAGGATAAGGTAGCTTTTGGTATCTTTAGTTTAATAAATAAGATTTTTAGGTACTGTTTCGATCCCAAAGTAGCTTTTATAGTAGTACTGAAATTACAGAAATGGAGTTAGAAAAAATATATAATTAATTTTGGATAAAGACATGGCAGGGCATTTAAGCTGTAAAAGTTAAATCTCATGCATGTCAAAGTCCATGATGAATAAACTTTTATTAAGATCATGATGGTTGGGGCGCCTGGGTGGCTCAGTCGGTCTGACTTAGGCTCAGGTCATGATCTCATTGTCGTGGGTTCAAGCCCCACATGGGGCTCTGTGCTGACAGCTCAGAGCCTGGAGCCTGTTTCAGATTCTGTGTCTCCCTCTCTCTCTGCCTCACCCTCCCTCGCTCATGCTCTGTCTCTGTCTCAAAAATAAACACTAAAAAATTTTTTTAAAAAAAGATCATGATGGTTTATAGAGATATCATTGATTTAAAGAAGAAGTGGAAGCCGTATATATTTTTAGATGACTTGAGTTTATAAAATTATACATCAGAAAAATAATGACTTTTATTGTTTAGCATAAAAAATATAAAAATCATTGATTACAATATCAAATTTCACTTTGTTTGAAATCACAAGTCTAAAGAAATGTATAGAAAAATACAAGGTAAAATGTAAGATATAACATCATTTAAAGTTGAAAGAAGTAGAAATTATACACAAAATGAGGACTATACAGAAAAGTGCTAACCTAGCAGAGAAAGACATAGTGATCACACCAGATTGTAGTCTGAATCAGCAGGATTGATAAGAAAGGAAATGTACTGCATGGATTAGAGAAACTGCATGGTAATTCTCTATACTATTCGTCTAAAGCTTAGCACAGATGCTGAATTTTGAAAAAGATTAGAAAAATAGAACATTTAGGAAATGATAAACAAGTTCAGGTGATATAGCAAAATGAAGAGAACAGTGGACACTGCAGGCAGGAGTGTGTGTTCTTGAGGCTACGGCAATGCCACCAGTTCTCCAGAGGCCAAGTCATCTCACGCCTCTTGGCCCCGCTGTTCTCATTTGTCAAATAAAAACAGTTACAAAATCATATCATAATTCTATGCAAGTCCCAGATTTTCCTATGATATGAATTACAAATACATGAGCAATTGAGAGGCTGCTGACATAGTTGGCTTTAAATATGTGTAGAGGTGTTCTATAAAAGCTAACAAAATATTCACCTCATTCATGAATAACAGAATTGGGGGGAAATGGGCTTCATCAAAAGTAAGAAAATGTAGGTTAGGTCAATGATTCTCAATTCTCACTACCTTAGAAGCAACTGGGAATCTCTTCATAAAATGCAAACACTAGTCTTTGCCCCAAGATTCCATTTCAAATGGTCTGGGGCATGTCCAGGCATCAGTGTGATTTAACAGTCCCCCTAAATGTTTCTAATTTTCATCAAGGTATGGAAACTTCTGGATTAGATGTAATAAAACACTCCCTTTGAATGAAAAGTTACAGATAATCTCTCCTCTAGAGCCTATAAATATTAGAAAATCATTAACTACAAAATGAACATTAACCCACAAAAATAATTAATATCTATTTACACTTTAATATATTTACTAGACTCTTCTAAGTGCCCGGATTACATCACTTTGCCCACACTATGGTAGACCTATATAATTGTACCTTCAGCCACAGAATTTCATTTGCTGCCAGTTCAATTCTTTTCTGATGAAGTTATTACTAAAAATAAAGGAATGGAAGAATGTCTGTTCTTTTACTATATTCTGTCTTGTCCAAAAGCATTACATTAATATAAAATGCCTATTAATTAATTCAGTATAAAACATGGTTCAGTTTTCCCACATAATCCATATCCCCAAATTAAACGCTTTTGAAGATAAATGTTCTGCTGGAAAATATTATCTGTTTTAATTGTAACTGTGCAACCTTAGATTTCCAATTGAGTTTGGTGTTCTTGGAACTAGGACATAAAATTACTATGTTCTTTTTCAAACTTTCTATTGAAGTCAATATTATGACTTTCACTATATCAGAAATTCTCTGCTTTGTGTTGTTTCATGCAGTCCCTGTGTTATAGGCATTTTACGACTTTTTGAGATTAAGATATTTCAAACCTCAGTGACTATATGTTTCCACTGGGATACTGGAAACAGACTTTACAGTCTCTACACAGAATACAATTTTTAAAATAAAATTCCATAAATTAAGGCTCTTATAAGCCTTTGGAAATGCTGCTGTTTCAAGCAGCTGTTTTGTTGCATTTGATCCCCACACTGTTAAGTTAGAGTTCACGGAGATATGTATTTTAACCCAGGCTACCCTTAATTAGCATGAAGGTCCTGTGAAAAGATTATGCCTTGACAAAGAGCTTATGTCAATTAAAAAATCCCAGACAGAAGATCAATATGTAATCACAACTTGAAATACACTGATCAAAATATACTATCTTGAAGAAAATACCAACTGTATCTATTGACCATGTAACACAGCTAGAGGGCTCGTGAGAGAGGGAGGCTACAAACTGAGTTGTGGTCAACAGGAAAATTCAAATTTCAGCTTCCATTTGTTATTTGATTAAATTTCATACATCTTCAGCAAGAATTAGAAGGACAAGATGAGACCTTCTAGGAATCAGAAGAGAGACAAGGACAGTAACCATTTGGGAATGATCCTGAAAATTTTGCTATTTTTGCTAGCTATTTACTATTTTACTGTTTTGTTTGTTTCTCTATGGGAATCAGAAATCAGACTTTCAAAATGACTTCTAAGTAAAAGCCAAAATTCTTATGGCACTACTGTAGTCTGAGTATTTGTGTCCCCTCAAAATTCATGTTTAAATCCTAACCCCCAAGGTGATGGTCTTAAGAGGCAGAGCCTTTGAGAGTTTCTTAGGTCATCAGGGTGGATCCTCCAGAAATGGGACTGGTGCCTTATAGAAGAGACCCCAGAGAGTTGGTTCACCCCTTCCACTGTGTGAGGACATAGCAAAAAGTCAGTAGTCTACAACCTGAAAGAGGGCTTTCACAAGAAACTGACTGCTGATATTGGACTTTTAGCTACCAGAACTGTGATGAACAAATTTCTGTTGTTTATAAGCTACCCAGTCCACAGTATTTTGTTATAACAGCCTGAAAAGACTAAGACAGGCAACCTATAAAACTTTATAAAATGTGTATTCCTTCTTCTCACTCACTACTCTGACCTTTTTTATAATATGTGCCCCCTCACTTTGCCCCAACCACATCAACTGGTTATACCAGACACACTCCTTCTGCAGGATCTTTGCACCCACTGTTTCTTCTGCCCATATAGCACTTGACTCCTGCCCTCTTTCAACTTTTGACCAACAATCTTAGTGAAGTTGTCCCAGGCCCCTCTATCTAAAATACAAAGCACAGCTAGCCACATACAAACCTCATGTACTCTATCTTCTATTTTTTTAATGCTTACCTATCACATCATATATTTTATATATTAAATCTTGTTAGTTCTCTGCCCTCTTCCTTTCTCAAATGTAATTTTGATTACAGTTAGGATTTTTATTTCTCATTGCTATATCACTAAAATCTAGAACAGTGATAGTCATATGGCAGGTACTCAATAAATAATTTGTGAATAAATAAATGATTGAAAACCTTTGAATTATGATTTTTATTAATTTTTTTTGTGTAGGAAAGTCAGAATTAGGGAGAATATGGCCAACTCTAACTAGACACAAGGGGGAACAACTCTGAGAGAAAGGGGTGTATAGCAGTATTAAAAAAAAAGAATAAAAGTAAGTAAAGATAGGCTGAATTCTATATTTTTCAACCAGTTAACTTGCTCCTAAGACTTTCAGTGAGCACCACCAGGAAAAGTAAGCTCAATTCCTTCTCTCCTCCCAACCTCTCCATGAGGACTAAGCCCTCAACCTTATCTCAACCAGTTTATTTTTCCTGATCTATGCAATGTCTCCAAATCTGGCCTTTTGTTGCATGACATCAGCTGTGGACATCAGTTACAATTTCTCAAACTTGTTGCTTCCAGTTAATCTTAATGGTAACCATAGCTGATACAGCTCTGTTCCTATTCCCTGTCTAGAGCCAGCTCCATGTAACAAGATTCCTTTTCAGGTTGCTCTACTTGTGATTATGTGCCTGAATAATAAAATGGAAATTCTACTCTTTCTATTTAGTGGTGAAGATTCAGTAGCCCTCTCTCCAGCTTTGATAGTCCTTTTTCATGGGACAAGGAAAGACCAATTTATGATGAGATTAGGAAGTAGTAACTCTGGGGTAAAGATTCTTCTGTGTCGATACTACTGTGTTGCTTATAAATAGAATGAACTTTCTTTTCCAGCTTTTCCAGAAATAAAACTAATATTTTATCAGAGCAAGAAAAATATGAGAAAATGAACTCACAAGCCTCAACAGCAGAGACAGTGTCTCAGAAAAATTTGAGATTTGAGTTTAAAGAATAGTTGCCATGTCCCTTTTTATATGAAATATAGACAGTGTGAAGTTCCCCAGGATGGGATTAGAGAGCCATTTGGGGTCATGCACCATGACAAATACTTTGTTAATTTTTTTATTAACAACTTTATTAATATCATAAGAAAAGCATACAGAATTATTTTACCCATAAAAGAAAAAAATGTTTATTCATGTTTTATTTTTCTACCTATTAATCAATATACAGTGTTGAGCCTTAACTAACATTTACCAATCTCTTCCTGGATGACAGTACTTTGTAAAATAAGTATTATTCCACTTAATTCTCATAAAGGATCTGTCATATAGATCATATATTACCCTTTTGGAGGATACCGAAGCCAAAATAGTTCAGGTAATTTTTCCAAGATCACACAGCTAAGTGTGAAGAAGCCAGACCTGTATCTAAATGTCTAAACTATACAACCCCCTAACATAATCACTGGGCTGGTATATGGTATTGCATACTTGAATGAACTTCTAGTTGTCTTTATTAAATATTAGGTCACATATATGTAAAATCAGATATTTAACTGTAAGCTTTAGTAGAATGATAAAAAGTATTTTTCCTATTTATGATAGGTGCACTTGTTTTGGAACATGTGCTTCAAAAGCCTGGATTACCATCAAATTAAACGAGGTCACAATCATTCTATATCTAGAATTGACCTAACTCTTCTTATTGCTTCCACTCTTGCCTGTACCCGAACTATTCTCCCCACAGAGAAGCAAAGAGAGCTTATTAAGAAAAAAACTGAAACCATGTCTTTCCTTTACTTAAACTAGTCAGTGCATCCAAACAAACTTGCAATTCTACCATGGCCATAAACCTGGCCTGATCTGGCCCTTGCTGATTCTTAAGCATTCATTTTGAGCCACTCTCCACTTCTTTCATTAAGCTCCAGTTACATGATACTCTTTATTTTTCTTCAATTTCCAAATGACTTTCTTTCCTCATGGTCTTTACAAAACCTTCCATTTCCCTATACGCCATGTCTCTTTACAGTGCATGGCTAATTTATTCTTACCCACTAGATTTCAGCTTATATGTCATCTCTTCAGGGAGGCTTTCCATGTCCTATCTGAAACACATGTATTATTATTCTGCCCTAAGTTATATTCTACTTTAACACCGTATTTTCTTTATGATAATTATTCAAATTCATAATAATTATGTTTATTTGCTTACTCTTTTTTAAAGTTCATTATAATGCCAATTTC
This sequence comes from Prionailurus bengalensis, assembly GCF_016509475.1. Taxonomy (NCBI): domain Eukaryota; kingdom Metazoa; phylum Chordata; class Mammalia; order Carnivora; family Felidae; genus Prionailurus; species Prionailurus bengalensis. Next base: position 108,770,396 of record NC_057349.1, read on the forward strand.
ATGAGAATAGTGATTGTGTCCATCTTTTCATCATTGTGCCTCCAATAACTAGCATGGAGCCTAGAACATAACACCAACCAGTAATTATTTGTTAAGTATATTATTTTGTCCCCAAAGATAAAATAAAAATGGCTTTCAATTTCAGAGAAGGTGGATTTCAAATTTCTTAGCCCAGCATTCAGTGTTCCACCAAGACTTTACCTGATTCCCTTCTCTCCTAAATCTACTCAAAACATTCTATAAACCAACACATCAAATACCTCTGGTGTGTTCCTGGACATCTTTACTCACAGCATTCTCTTTTGCTTGAATGTCCTCTACTTTTCCAAATTGTGCAGATTTCAAGTACAAATCTTCCTCAACTTACAATGGGATTATGTCCTCATAAATATTATAAGTCAAAATGCATTTATACTCCTAACTTAAACATCATAGCTTAGCCTAGACTGTCATAAAGTTACTCAGAGCACTTGCATTAGCCTACAGTTGGGCAAAATCATCTAGCACAAAGCCTATTTTATAATGAAGTGAGGAATATATAATTTAATAAATACTATACTGAAAGTGAAAAAAAGAATTGTTATATGTATGTAGAATGGTTGTAAGTTTATAAGTTGTTTATCCTTGCAATCACATGAGTGTCTAGGAGGTGTGGCTCACTAACACTGCTCCATATCATAACAGTATTGTACGGCATATTACTAACCTGGGAAAATATCAAAAATTAACAATTCAAAGTAAGGGTTTTTCCCTACTGATTGCATACCATTTTCACATCATTATAAAGCCAGAAAATCATAAATTAAACCATCGTAAGTCAGGGATCATCCGCACATACATTCTAGCTTTAGGAAAACTTTCTTCTTTCCCCATTATTTCTTGTCCCCTTGAATGAAAATTAATGGACTATAATCTAAATTTATTTTGGACTTTGAAACATCTCTTTATATATAGGAGTGCTTAGAAGCATTGAAGCTAGAGAAACTTAGTTGCCCCATCTTACTTCACCATTTAGTGTCTGGAGATCCTTGTTTGCTCACCTATAAAATTACAATAAAATTATGCCTATGTCATCATTTTTTGAAAATCAAACATATAATTCATGTAATGCCCAAGTACAATATATCACTGTCATATAATAAGTACTTAATAAGTGTTCATTATTCCAAGTCAGAGTGGAACTTACATTTAGTTAGCGTTACATTCATTTGGTTATATGCCTATGAACTACAAAGAGATTATAAACTTCTTAAAATCTTTGAAAATATGTTATTCTGATCATGTTCCACAATCTCTTGTGTAAAAAAAATATCCAATTAATATTTGTTGACTTGACTGATTGCATCTATTAAAGAACACTTTTTAAAAATGAAGCTTTGTCTGTTAAGTGTGCTTCTTCCAGAAACAGGAAACCTGTAATTAGCTCTTATTGTGAGGAAAATTCATAAATCTGAATTGCCATGCAATTCTTTTTCTTCTACCAGTGTATGATGTATGTGATGCTTAAAAATAATTACAAACTCTTGGAGGTAATCAGGTTCCCTTTATACTCTAACTGGAATATATTAAATAGCATTTAACAGAGTCTCGTAGTTGGAATTCTGTTAATCCTCACTAGTAGCAGATACTGCTTTTTGTTTTTTGTTTTTTTGTTTTTTTTTTTTAATTTAGAACAGTGACCCCCCAATGCCACAGACTTGGTAAGTTAGAATTACCTGTGGTGATTATTAGCACCACAGTTTTCTGGCCTCCAGGTCCAACCCACTCATCAGAATCTCTGGGGGTGAGACACTGGAAATTATACACCCTAAGAGATTCTGATATGTAGCCACATGTAAGAAACTCTCTTCTAGAAAAGCAGCTTAATAGAATACCATGTACAAAATAAAGGGCAGTGGACTTTTTTAAAAAAACTAATTTATTTATTTTGAGGGAGGAGAGGGGCAGAAAGAAAGGGAGAGAGAGGATCCCAAGCAGGCTCTGTGCTGTCAGCCCAGAGCCGGACACGGGGCTCGATCCCACAAACTGTGAGATCACGAACTGAGCCAAAATTAAGAAAAGGAGGCTTAATTGACTGAGCCATCCAGGCAGCCCAAGGGCAGTAGATTTTTACATTAACCATCATTTCTATTATATCTTCTGAAATGACAGAAGTTTCAAGCTTTGGGCTTTACTTTCACAGAGAAGTCTATCTCTAGTACATTATTTCTCACTGTAAATGATAAATTTAAATTTATATAGTTTCCCATTTTTAATTGATAAAGTCTTTAAAATATCATGATGTGGTTACAAATTTTAAAAAATGTATGATTTATAGAAATAAAAGCTTGTCACTACAGAATAAGTATCAATGAAATAAAAAGTAATGCATGAGTCTATTGACTTTTAAGATCCAAATTTTGACAGCAGTTCTGAACCTATATATTCATCTTGTTGAGAAGTATTTCATTTTATGAATCTACCATATTTTATTTATCCACTCACCAATTGATAGGCATTGGGTTGTCTCCAATTTTTTATTATTAATATTGCTGCTATAAATATTCAAGTACAAGTCTTTGTGGGAACATATGTTTACATTTCTCCAGGAGAGCTACATAGGAGTGAAATTGTTGGTTCATATGGTAACTTTGTGTTTTAAAGCCTTAAGAAACTGTCAAAATGTGTTTTTGCAAAGTGAATTTGCCATTTTACATCCCCACTGGATATATAGGAAGTACCTGTTCCTCCACATACTTGCCAACACTTGTTATTACATGCTATAACATGAATGAATCTCAAAAACATCATTCTAATATGAATGAAGCCAGGTGCAAAATACCACATATTATATGATTCCATGTGGATGAAATGTTCAGAAAAGACAAATCCATAGAGACAGAAAGGATGTCAGTGCTTCCCTGGGAGTGGGAATAAGCATTGAAAGAAAATGGTTATGAAGTATATGGAATAATGAAAATGTTTTAAAAAATGGATCATAATATTGGTTGAATAATTCTGTAAATTTACTATTTATTATGATATATAAATAATACCCAACTAATGATACATATGAATATGTATATACGTGTATGTAATGATATATATGTGTGCATATATGTAGATGAATGTGCATATATATGTGCATATATGTGTGTATATATATGCATATATTCACTTCTTTTTCAAAATCCTTTTTACTACAATAATCAAGAGACATACTTCTCTACTATAGTGAATATAGAAAATGAACATAAGAGTTTATGCAATTGTTAGCTGAATTAGTGGTTATATTTATTATCAATTTTCCTGTGGCTTTTGAAGTAGAGAATCATTTCTTGAAGAATAAAAACAATATATTTTAGGAATGCCACCTGGATGAAAAGAAAAAAAATAGCTCCATTTTTTTCATTAATACTCTTAATCTCTATTATAATATTTTTCTGTTACTGTTTATTTATCTTTTTAAGTTTATTTATTTATTTTGAGAGAGAAAGGAGCAGTGAGGGAGGGGCATAGAAAGAGGGAGAGACAGAGAATCCCAAGCAAGCTCCATATGGTCTTCACAGAGCCCGACACGGGGCTCAAACTCACGAACAGTGAAATCATGACCCAAGCTGAAGTCAAGAGTCTGTCACTTACTGACTAAGCCACCAAAGCACCCCTTTCGGTTACTCTTTATAAGGGTGTTTTTAATTTCTAAATTCAAAGTTAGTGATATCATGCTGTTAGTAATTTTAATCTTATATTTACAATGCTGGAGGTTTAATCTTCATGACATATATTCTTTAAATATTTGTTATCTGTGTTCTTTAAATGCTTATTTTTAAATAAATAAAAAGAGAAAAAGCACAAGCAGTGGAGGGGCAGAGAGAGAGGAGGACAGAGGATCTGAAGCAGGCTCTGCATTGACAGCAATGAGCCCAAGGTGGGGCTCGAACTCACGAACTGCGAGATCATGAACTGAACCAAAGTTGTACATTCAACTGACTGAGCCACCCAAGTGCCCCTAGTAAAGTATCTATTTAAATCCTTTGCCCATTTTAAATTATGTTTGTTGCCTCCTCTTATTGAATTTGAGAGCTCTTTATATATTTGAAACCTATTTTTTATGTATGCTGGGTACAGGTACTTTATAGATACACACAATTTTTTTTCAGTCCATGGCTTATCTTTTCATTGTTTTAACATTGCCTTTCAAAGAGCAGAAGTTCATTAACTATGATAAACTACAATATATCTTTTGTTTTATAGATAATGTATTTTGTGATATAATGAAAAGATCTTTGACTAACACAATCACAAATATTTTCTCCTATGTTATTTTCGAGAAATTATAGTTTTAAGTTTTACACTGAACTCTATGATGGATTTGGTGGTTATTTTTGTAAGTGGAGAAAGGTCTTTAATGAGGTTCTTTTTGGTGCGTATAGTTGTGCGATTGGTACAGCACTATGCTTTCTGCATTGATTTGCTTTTGCACGTGCCCAAAATAAATCGAACATATAAGCAGGGGAGTGTATTTCTAGCACTCTGTTCTGTTTCATTGATGAACTTTTTCTTTTTTTTTTTTTTTTTAGTGTTTATTTATTTATTTATTTTTCCCCCCAAGGTTTTTTTTTTTCTGAAATTTATTGACAAATTGGTTTCCATACAACACCCAGTGCTCATCCCAAAAGGTGCCCTCCTCAATACCCATCACCCACCCTCTCCTCCCTCCCACCCCCCATCAACCCTCAGTTTGTTCTCAGTTTTTAACAGTCTCTTATGCTTTGGCTCTCTCCCATTCTAACCTCTTTTTTTTTTTTTTCCTTCCCCTCCCCCATGGGTTCCTGTTAAGTTTCTCAGGATCCACATAAGAGTGAAACCATATGGTATCTGTCTTTCTCTGTATGGCTTATTTCACTTAGCATCACACTCTCCAGTTCCATCCACGTTGCTACAAAAGGCCATATTTCATTTTTTCTCATTGCCATGTAATATTCCATTGTGTATATAAACCATTATTTCTTTATCCATTCATCAGTTGATGGACATTTAGGCTCTTTCCATAATTTGGCTATTGTTGAGAGTGCTGCTATGAACATTGGGGTACAAGTGGCCCTATGCATCAGTGCTCCTGTATCCCTTGGATAAATTCCTAGCAGTGCTATTGCTGGGTCACAGGGTAGGTCTATTTTTAATTTTCTGAGGAACCTCCACACTGCTTTCCAGAGCGGCTGCACCAATTTGCATTCCCACCAACAGTGCAAGAGGGTTCCCGTTTCTCCACATCCTCTCCAGCATCTATAGTCTCCTGTTTTGTTCATTTTGGCCACTCTGACTGGCGTGAGGTGATACCTGAGTGTGGTTTTGATTTGTATTTCCCTGATAAGGAGCGACGCTGAACATCTTTTCATGTGCCTGTTGGCCATCCGGATGTCTTCTTGAGAGAAGTGTCTATTCATGTTTTCTGCCCATTTCTTCACTGGGTTATTTGTTTTTCGGGTGTGGAGTTTGGTGAGCTCTTTATAGATTTTGGATACTAGCCCTTTGTCCGATATGTCATTTGCGAATATCTTTTCCCATTCCGTTGGTTGCCTTTTAGTTTTGTTGGTTGTTTCCTTTGCTGTGCAGAAGCTTTTTATCTTCATAAGGTCCCAGTAATTCACTTTTGCTTTTAATTCCCTTGCCTTTGGGGATGTGTCGAGTAAGAGATTGCTACGGCTGAGGTCAGAGAGGTCTTTTCCTGCTTTCTCCTCTAAGGTTTTGATGGTTTCCTGTCTCACATTGAGGTCCTTTATCCATTTTGAGTTTATTTTTGTGAATGGTGTCAGAAAGTGGTCTAGTTTCAACCTTCTGCATGTTGCTGTCCAGTTCTCCCAGCACCATTTGTTAAAGAGGCTGTCTTTTTTCCATTGGATGTTCTTTCCTGCTTTGTCAAAGATGAGTTGGCCATACGTTTGTGGGTCTAGTTCTGGGGTTTCTATTCTATTCCATTGGTCTATGTGTCTGTTTTGGTGCCAATACCATGCTGTCTTGATGATGACAGCTTTGTAGTAGAGGCTAAAGTCTGGGATTGTGATGCCTCCTGCTTTGGTCTTCTTCTTCAAAATTCCTTTGGCTATTCGGGGCCTTTTGTGGTTCCATATGAATTTTAGGATTGCTTGTTCTAGTTTCGAGAAGAATGCTGGTGCAATTTTGATTGGGATTGCATTGAATGTGTAGATAGCTTTGGGTAGTATTGACATTTTGACAATATTTATTTTTCCAATCCATGAGCAGGGAATGTCTTTCCATTTCTTTAAATCTTCTTCAATTTCCTTCAGAAGCTTTCTATAGTTTTCAGCATACAGATCCTTTACATCTTTGGTTAGATTTATTCCTAGGTATTTTATGCTTCTTGGTGCAATTGTGAATGGGATCAGTTTCTTTATTTGTCTTTCTATTGCTTCATTGTTAGTGTATAAGAATGCAACTGATTTCTGTACATTGATTTTGTATCCTGCAACTTTGCTGAATTCCTGTATCAGTTCTAGCAGACTTTTGGTGGAGTCTATCGGATTTTCCATGTATAATATCATGTCATCTGCAAAAAGCGAAAGCTTGACTTCATCTTTGCCAATTTGGATGCCTTTGATTTCCTTTTGTTGTCTGATTGCTGATGCTAGAACTTCCAGCACTATGTTAAACAGCAGCGGTGAGAGTGGGCATCCTTGTCGTGTTCCTGATCTCAGGGAAAAAGCTCTCAGTTTTTCCCCGTTGAGGATGATGTTAGCTGTGGGCTTTTCATAAATGGCTTTTATGATCTTTAAGTATGTTCCTTCTATCCCGACTTGCGCAAGGGTTTTTATTAAGAAAGGGTGCTGGATTTTGTCGAAGGCCTTTTCTGCATCGATTGACAGGATCATATGGTTCTTCTCTTTTTTTTTGTTAATGTGATGTATCACGTTGATTGATTTGCGAATGTTGAACCAGCCCTGCATCCCAGGAATGAATCCCATTTGATCATGGTGAATAATTCTTTTTAGATGCCGTTGAATTCGATTTGCTAGTATCTTATTGAGAATTTTTGCATCCATATTCATCAGGGATATTGGCCTGTAGTTCTCTTTTTTTACTGGGTCTCTGTCTGGTTTAGGAATCAAAGTAATACTGGCTTCATAGAATGAGTCTGGAAGTTTTCCTTCCCTTTCTATTTCTTGGAATAGCTTGAGAAGGATAGGTATTATCTCTGCTTTAAACGTCTGGTAGAACTCCCCTGGGAAGCCATCTGGTCCTGGACTCTTATTTGTTGGGAGATTTTTGATAACCGATTCAATTTCTTCGCTGGTTATGGGTCTGTTCAAGCTTTCTATTTCCTCCTGATTGAGTTTTGGAAGAGTGTGGGTGTTCAGGAATTTGTCCATTTCTTCCAGGTTGTCCAATTTGTTGGCATATAATTTTTCATAGTATTCCCTGATAATTGTTTGTATCTCTGAGGGATTGGTTGTAATCATTCCATTTTCATTCATGATTTTATCTATTTGGGTCATCTCCCTTTTCTTTTTGAGAAGCCTGGCTAGAGGTTTGTCAATTTTGTTTATTTTTTCAAAAAACCAACTCTTGGTTTCGTTGATCTGCTCTACAGTTTTTTTTAGATTCTATATTGTTTATTTCTGCTCTGATCTTTATTATTTCTCTTCTTCTGCTGGGTTTAGGCTGCCTTTGCTGTTCTGCTTCTAGTTCCTTTAGGTGTGCTGTTAGATTTTGTATTTGGGATTTTTCTTGTTTCTTGAGATAGGCCTGGATTGCAATGTATTTTCCTCTCAGGACTGCCTTTGCTGCGTCCCAAAGCGTTTGGATTGTTGTATTTTCATTTTCGTTTGTTTCCATATATTTTTTAATTTCTTCTCTAATTGCCTGGTTGACCCACTCATTCGTTAGTAGGGTGTTCTTTAACCTCCATGCTTTTGGAGGTTTTCCAGACTTTTTTCTGTGGTTGATTTCAAGCTTCATAGCATTGTGGTCTGAAAGTAAGCATGGTATAATTTCAATTCTTGTAAACTTATGAAGGGCTGTTTTGTGACCCAGTATATGATCTATCTTGGAGAATGTTCCATGTGCACTCGAGAAGAAAGTATATTCTGTTGCTTTGGGATGCAGAGTTCTAAATAGATCTGTCAAGTCCATCTGATCCAATGTCTCATTCAGGGCCCTTGTTTCTTTATTGACCGTGTGTCTAGATGATCTATCCATTTCTGTAAGTGGCGTATTAAAGTCCCCTGCAATTACCACATTCTTATCAATAAGGTTGCTTATGTTTATGAGTAATTGTTTTATATATTTGGGGGCTCCGGTATTCGGTGCATAGACATTTATAATTGTTAGCTCTTCCTGATGGATAGACCCTGTAACTATTATATAATGTCCTTCTTCATCTCTTGTTACAGCCTTTAATTTAAAGTCTAGTTTGTCTGATAGAAGTATGGCTACTCCAGCTTTCTTTTGGCTTCCAGTCGCATGATAAATAGTTCTCCATCCCCTCACTCTCAATCTAAAGGTGTCCTCGGGTCTAAAATGAGTCTCTTGTAGACAGCAAATAGATGGGTCTTGTCTTTTTATCCATTCTGATACCCTATGTCTTTTGGTTGGCGCATTTAATCCATTTACATTCAGTGTTATTATAGAAAGATACGGGTTTAGAGTCATTGTGATGTCTGTATGTTTTATGCTTATAGTGATGTCTCTGGGACTTTATCTCACAGGGTCCCCCTTAGGATCTCTTGTAGGGCTGGTTTAGTGGTGACAAATTCCTTCAGTTTTTGTTTGTTTGGGAAGACCTTTATCTCTCCTTCTATTCTAAATGACAGACTTGCTGGGTAAAGGATTCTTGGCTGCATATTTTTTCTGTCTAGCACCCTGAAAATCTCGTGCCAATTCTTTCTGGCCTGCCAAGTTTCAAAAGAGAGATCAGTCACGAGTCTTATAGGTCTCCCTTTATATGTGAGGGCACGTTTACCCCTTGCTGCTTTCAGAATTTTCTCTTTATCCTTGTATTTTGCCAGTTTCACTATGATATGTCGTGCAGAAGATCGATTCAAGTTACGTCTGAAGGGAGTTCTCTGTGCCTCTTGGATTTCAATGCCTTTTTCCTTCCCCAGTTCAGGGAAGTTCTCAGCTATGATTTCTTCAAGTACCCCTTCAGCACCTTTCCCTCTCTCTTCCTCCTCTGGGATACCAATTATGCGTATATTATTTCTTTTTAGTGTATCACTTAATTCTCTAATTTTCCCCTCATACTCCTGGATTTTTTTATCTCTCTTTTTCTCAGCTTCCTCTTTTTCCATAACTTTATCTTCTGATGAACTTTTTCTAACTTTCATTAACAACACACTGTCCTAAATATTGTACCATTAAATTATAAAATCAAATCACATGAGTCCCCCAAATTTGCTCTGCTTTGAAATTGATTTTACTATTCTAGTTGCTTTCAAGTTTTATATACATTTTAGAATTATCTTGTAAATTTCTACCAAAACCCTACTTATACTTTGAGGGAGATACATAGATTCTATAGATTAATGAAGGGAAAATTGACAATATTAGCAATATTGCATCTTCTAATCTCTGAAAAAAATATGTTTCTCAATTTATTTAGGTTTTCTTTTATTTTTAATTAATATTTTATAGTTTTAAGCATCAAAGGCTTGCACATGTTTTGCTGAAATTCTATTTAAGTATTTTATGATTCTTTATGCTACTGTAAAAGGTTTATTTTTACACTTCCAATGTTCAATTATTCATCTAATATAGAGACGATAGTGAATTTTGTATATTCTCTCTGTGTCTTGTGACCTTGCTAAATTTCATGATTAATTTTAGTAGCTTTTTTGTAGATTCTCTGGGTTTCTACATAGATAATAATGCCTTGATTTCCAATATATATGCCCTCTACTTCCATCCTTCCTTATTTCACTGGGCAGGACCTCTAACATGATATTTAAGAGAAGTAATTACAGTGAACATTCTTGTTAGAAAGTATTTAGACTTTCCAAAATAGGTATGTTGTTAGCTTAAACAAAATTAGAACATTTGAACATTAAAAAGTTCAAAAATATTCCTTTCTGAAAATCCTAGTTTTCTGGAAGTTTTTGAAAAAGAAATTATAATGAATTTTGCACTATGCATTACTACATATATTGAAAATACATATTTTCTTCTTTACTATGTTGATACTGTAAATTATATTGATTGTAAAATGTTAAAGGAGCCTCTTATTTCTGGGAAAAGCCCCACTTGATCATGATATATTGTTCTTTTTATATATTGCCAGATTAGATTTGGTAATATTTTGGGGGTATTTTTGCCTCTATGTTCTTGAGGAAAATTGTTTTGTGGTTTTCTTTTTTTTTTTAATATCCTTTTCTGTTTTCATATTAGGGTAAGGGTAAATTTGAAAAGTGAGTTTAAAAGTGCTCACTCTTTGGGGCACCTGGCTTGCTCAGTCGGTAGAGCATGTGACTCTTGATCTTGGGGTTATAAATTTCAGCCCCATAGTGGGTGTAGAGATTAGTTAAAAACAAAATCTTTAAAAATAAATAAGTAAACAAAAAAACAAAAAAAAATAAATAAACGTGCTCACTCCTCTTCTATTTTCTAGGAGGATTTGTGTAGAATCAATATCTTTTTTTCCCCCTTAAATGTTTGGTGGAACTTACCTGTGAAGCTATCTGACTGGAGTCTGTTTTGCTCAAATATGTGTGTGTGTGTGTGTGTGTGTGTGTACATATTCAAATTCTTTAATAGTTATAGAAAAATTAAGATTAGCTACTCTGCCTTGAGTAATGTCTGGCTACCTTGCTGTCTTTTAAGGAATTTGACCATTTCATTCAAATTATTGAATTTATGGCCATAAAGGTTTTCATGATAAATATTCATTTACTTTTTATCTCTGTAGAATATCTAGTGATATTCACTGACTTAGACAATTTTCCTTTAGAGTGATCAACATTAAAGTTAAAAACAAGGAATTTTATTATTTTCCCTAATGTTACCATTTCTGGGCTCTTTTTCTTTGTGTATATTTGTCTCTATCTGGTATCATATTCCATGTGCCTAAAGATGGACACATTCCTTTAATATTTTACAAGTTAGTAGTTAATTCTTTCGGTTCTTTATTTGTCTAAAAAAGTCTTTCTCATTTTTTCTCTGGCTATAGAGTTCTGAACTGACAAGATTTTCTTTTCTTTCCTTCTATTTTTATTTAGCCTTCTAACAAAGTTATCTCCTTGACTTCAAATGAGAAGTCTGCTGCAATTCTTATTTTTGTTATTTTGCATGTAATGTTTCTTTTTATTCTTTGCTTATCTTAATTATTTTTTATGTTGTTTGAGGTTATTTAAAAATATTTATAGGAGTTGTGTGTGTGTGTGTGTGTGTGTGTGTGTGTGTGTGTTCCTTTTCCTTGTCCTGGGTGAGAGAGGGATCATGTGAAATTATCTTGCTTAGGACTCTCTAAAATTTTTGGATCTGTAGTCAGATTTTAATTTTTAATATTTTTCTTGTTCAAATTCTCTTTTCCTTATACAATTCCTATTAACTATCTATTTGAACATATAAGAATGCACCACAGGTCTTGGTGCTCTATTTGTTTCTGTCATTATTTTTTCTTACTTAGTTTCACTTTGCAAATTACATTGCCTTCTCTTCAAGTTGACGGATTATTCTCTGGCCATCAGAAGTTTATTTATAAAACCATCCAAGGCTTTCTTTGCTTTTGTTACCGTATTATTTTAATACTAGGATTTCCATTTGACCCTATATTGTGATAGCTATCTCTCTTGAAATTTCACATCTGCTCATGCATGTTATTCACCTCTTCCCCTAGAACTTTCAACATATCAATCATAGTTAATTTAATTCTTAATTCCCTGGGTGAAAGTTCCAAAACCTGGCTAATCTTTTTGTCTGGTTCTTTTGATTCTCTTTCTCTGGGAAGTGGGATATTTTTACTTGTTTTTGTTTATGTCTCATAATTGTTTTTTTGAACACTGAAATCAAGTGTGGGACCATAAAGACTGAGACACATAGTATTTATTTTTCTAAGGAGCTACAGTTAAACAAGGAAATATTGTTCCTGCTCTGCTCTCAACTTCAGATCCTCCATAGGTTCTTAATCCTCAGAAAGGGTCTCTCTCCACGTTCCTGCAACTCTCCCAGAGATAGATTGCTGTTGTTTGTTATTTGCTGCTTGGTAGACTAATGGTGAGGTTCCTTTGTTTTCCTGGGTACAGTTTCAGACTTACGCAGGTCCTTGAGTCTTAGACTTATCATTGGGTCTTCAGACTTATCCTTGGGTCTCAACTATGGGGTTGCCCCTCGGATGAAAAGATTACTAAGATTGTCTGGGCCCAAATGGTTTCCCCTCTCTCAGACATAAACGCATTTTTCTATTTCCTTCTTTCACCCACAATGAGTCTTCAATGTGCTCTGGGACAACAGGGTCTACTGCTCTTCCTTAGTGACCAAAGGCTCTTATGCCTTTCCCAAAGGAGGAACTGAATCCTTTCTCTAGGTCTGCCCAACCAAAGAAAGTTTTCTCCAATTCCTCCCTTGTGAGCACCCTGTGCAGGGCCATAGAGAAAAACCTGTAAACAACTGTTAACTATCCTGTATCTTTGGCCCTAAGGAATTCTATACTCTCATGCTATCCCACATTTGGCCTTCATTCACTAAAAAGTTTAGCTGAATTTTGTTATCCACTTGTGTCATGATGTCTCTTTTTTTCAAACTCTGTCATAGGTAAGCCAATGTTCATGTTTTATCTCTTCTTAGATTTCAGTCTAGTTGCTTGCTTTGCAAACTGTTCTTTGATGAATTCAGGAAAAATCACGAACTTGTAGATTATCAAGATTTTCTTGCAGTTAGGGTGAAGATGATGCTCTTTTAGTTTTATACATCCTAGCTGGAAACCAGAAATCAGTAATTTGAAAACAAACAAAAACAAAAAGCCTTATATATCTGGTTATTTTTATCCACTTTGTATTTTTTTAATCAAAAACAAATAAAAAAAAACATTTTGAGTCTTAAAATGATGTTACTTTCATCCAGACATTTTCATTTGATTTTCCAGGTCACTGGAAACACAATCTTTTCATATTACTTCAATACTATTTCTGGAATCGACACCTTCTGGTTCATTCAGATGACATGAGGCTAAGTTGCATTTTATGCAAGATATTATTTACTTATTCAGTCCACAAAGATAAAACTTAAGGCAAAAGATATTTTGGAGAAATAATACCAATGCCAAATCATAAAATTCAGCTTTTGTCTTCTTAGCCCAAGGTAAAACAGTCACGAACACTGGGCTCACTTTTCTAGATCCCAGAGTTCTACCATTTCCTATGTCACCAACCTTGTCACCTTTTCACCATTTCCTATGTCACCTTCCTTATTGTTCACCAACCTTGGTAATGCCTCAGTGCCTGAAATGTTTTTTATTTTGTTTGTTTTGTTTTTCTTTGTTTTAATTCCATCTGGTTGTCTTTAAACAAAGACTTGCTTTAACTTTGTTGGTCTTTCATTAATATCTATATGGGTTTCAGATGATGTAAGTAGTATAAATTTGAGTTTCAGTCCTCTTAGAGAGTCAGTTTGTTATTTTGAATTTTCAGAAATTTTTCTTCCTCCACATAAATTAATGTCAAAGCAGTTATTTTTCTCACAAGTCCCTTTGTGTAATCTTACTTTTTTCTTTTTATTTTAATTCAAATTATCATTGACACTGTAGCACACGTTCCCTTCCCCACTCCCATATCTTGTATATGCTTAAAGGTTTTACTTCTGCCCATCTTCTCACTTGTAAAACGAGACCTCCAAGTTCCCAGGTTTAGCAGATTCTCTTAGGACAGGCACCAGATTTAACATTCTTACTTTGTCAAGTTGGTGCTTTAGATTCATTTTTGGTTTCTATGGCATATTAATGTATAAACATAGGCCAAATTTAAAAGTTCACAGATAATATTCATGCATCCACCATCTATATCTTACTATTAACAACTTACTGGGCTTACTATTAACAACTTACTAGGCTTACTAGGCTTGTTTTGTAATATATCTCATCATTTCACTATCACCATACCCCTTATTTTTAATTTAAAACTGAATCGTTGACATTTCCATACTTACACCTTAAATATATCAGCCTACAAATTAAATAATATTTTATTTTAATTGTAAACTTTAAATACAACAAATTGCACACAAATTTTAAGTGTATATTCACTGGGTTTTAACAAATGCATGTATCTAGGGGTGCCTGGGTGGTTCAGTCGGTTAAAAGTCCGACTTCGGCTCAGGTCATGATCTCACAGTTCGAGGGTTCGAGCCCCACATTGGGCTCTGTGCTACCAGCTCGGAGCCTGGAGCCTGCTTTGGATTCTGTGTCTTTTTATTCTTTCTTTTCTTCCAAAATAGATTATATTTGTTCTGAAATGCCATAAAATTAGATACTTTTATTGTATTTGGTCTTTTGTATAAGGTTTCTTTCATTCAGCATTTTATTGAGATTCATCCACGTTGTTCCATGTATTAGGAATTTGCTTTATTGTATTGATGAGTAGTTTTCTATTGTACGAATCTACTACAGTTTGTTTATCCACTCTCGTGTTGAGGTACACCAGTACTTTTTTTATATAGTTTTTGGATTTTATGATTAAAGTACTACAACCATTCACATATACATCTGCTGGGGGAACAACTTCCAATTTTTACATAAGGTCCTAAGGTTGGCATTGCTAGGTAATAGGATGGGGCATATTTAATTTTGTAAGAGACTGCAAGAGCTTTCAAAGTGGTTTCACGTATTATACTCCAACCATGAGAAGATGCTTCATATCCTCACCAACATTTAGTGTTAAAAGTATTTTCAGTTTTAGTCATTTTGACCATTGTATAGCAATATTTCACTGGGGTTATAATTTTCACTTTTCTGATCACTAATGATGTTTATCAGCTTTTCATGTGCTCGTTGGCCATTTGCATGCCAAGTGTCTGTTCAATTCTACTGCTTATTTATTTTTATTAGATTGTTTGTCTTTTTATTGTTGAGTTGTAGGAGTTCATTTTATATCCTAGACGCCAGCCCTTTCTCAGATATATCTTTATGAATCCTATCTTTTTGACACTTAGTTATGTATTTAACTGGCTTTAAATATGGATTTTTAGCGCTTTTATAGTGGGAGATTTTATTGGAATTTTTTTTTTTTAATTTGAGAGAGAGAGAGAGAGAGAGAGAGAGAGAGCACAAGCAGGGGAGAGGGACAGAGGGAGATTGGGAGAATCCCAAGCAAGCTCCATGCTCAGCACAGAGCCCAAGGTGGAGCTCAATCCCACTACCCTGAGATCATGACCTCAGCCCAAATCAAGTTGGTCAGGGGCACCTGGGTGGCGAACTCGGTTAAGCCATCCACTCTTGATTTTAGCTCAGATCATGATCTCCTGGTTCATGGGATTAAGCCTCCTGTCTGGCTTTGCACTGTCAGCACGTTGTCTGCTTGGGATTTTCATTCTCTCTCTCTCTGCATCCCCCTCAAAATAAATAAATAAACTTAAAAAAAGTCAGACTCTCAACCAACTATGTATGGCACCCTGGGATACTTCATTTTTTATATTTCCTGATATTAGAATGAACCCTTTATATTGCCTTATTTGCTGGTAGGTGCAATAGATTTCTGTTCACTCTAGAAGTAAAGAATTTGGGAGGATAAATTACTGTGTAATGATGACCTCAGTAGTACACACAAGAGGCATAATCAAATACTTTGTTGCTGAACAATATGAAAGTAGGTATAATTTAGATCACATATATTAAACATATGTGATCAGCACTGTTCTAACAAGAATAAGAAAATGTCCTTATCTTTGAGAAATACATAGTCTAGATGAAAATAGATATGATTAAATGCAAAAAATGTACAAGACGCCAAGTCAACAAATAAATATACGATTGTGTCCATTGGATATAAGCATGGTCATTACATATAGTAGTTAAAGATCACTGAAGGCCAACGAAAGCATAACAGCATCACAAATTTGAAATGAATCCTAAAGAACAATTTAGATATATAAAAAGAAAGTACTTGAGTGAATTCACAGAGGTGGAGAGAATCATGACATGTTCATAGTATATTACATTGGGACAATAAAAAAAAAAGTTCGATCAGTTAAAAAGTACTATGCTATCAAGATCTTTGCAAATCGAACCAAAGCACAAGAATGTAAAGTAATAGGTGGGAAAGAGTCACATAAGGTCTGTGTGTGTGTTTATGAGGGGATTTGGGGGTGTTGCTAATGAGATGAAATTGCTATTTTAAGCAGATCAACTGGGTAATACTGCAGGTAGCAAGAATTATGTAATAGAGGCTGAAAGGAAAGTATGTAATAGAGGCACTACTTCAAACTTAATAGGAAAGAAGTCTTGGCCATGGTAAAGGCTGTGGGAAGAGAGAAATGCATGGTAACAAAGACTTTTCAAAGGAAAGAATAACCAAGGTATTTAATGAGTGGCAGGGAAAATATATATGAATGATGGTAAGTCGTATTATTTAATGAAATATAATAACAACTTAAAAATCTCCAGGGCACCTACAATAAAATCTTAAATTTTAAACTGATTAAATAAATTGCCCAATCTATGTAGACAGAAGTGAAATATATAAAGTCACATAGGCATGCAAATGTGACTCAGCTCACACCTGCTTGTTTTCCACAGAAAATGATTATTGAGAGTACCTTTTTGAGGAATTTAATCTGTTAATCTGAAAATGGGCATATTTTATAGAGACATCTTTTGCTTTTCTTATTAGTTATGTTTCCTTTTTTTTTAATGCTACTGTCAACCCTTAGAGTTTATTGCAACACCTGCTGTGCTCTTTGAAAGTTATTTTCCTGTTTAGTATTTATTTTTTTAATACATGAACATCTGGTAAAAATTTACTTTAGAAATTCTCTCAGAATTCATCTGCTTCTAATATCCTACTTTCTAACTTTACATTATCCTCCTGCGTTACTGGACAGTGATATATTAGCATCAGAAAACAATTAGTTCTCATGAATCTTTAATATTCAAGATGATAACCAACAGGATTTATTGGGTACCTATTTTTCAATACTCTGATGAGCCTGCAAGGAGAAGAAAGATATATGATTTCATTCTTGTTTTGAAGAAGTTCATAACCTGGTTGGGGGGGGGAGGACACTAAAACCTAACAGAGTGAAAAATACAAGGTAGTGTATAATTAAACATTTTATTGTATGGTCTTACAGAAAGATATAAATGAAGGCTGAGAAAAGAGAAAAGATGTTACAGAAGAAGAGATGGAACTTGAACAAAGGATAGGCTTTGGGAAGCTAGAACTTAAATTATACATTACAGCCAAGAGAAGACAAAGGAGATCATTTGGGGGCAGTACTTATTCTCATTCTTGCAATTTAACCTCAAGCCATTCTTGGTTTCTTTTTTTAATCATCAAATATTTATCAAATTCTTTTAGTTAAATTATAGACTTAAAATATTTGTGATCTTCCAGCTTACTAATAAGGACTTGATTTCTTAAGAGTGGGAGGTGCTATTTTATATATATGTTTCCTAGATCAACGCTGGGGTTGTCTGAAATTTTCTGCTGCTAGGAAAATGTCTCAGAAACTTTGTACTAACTTTAATTTATTGGTTTTATTTGGGGCAATTAGGAAAGAAATATTTTGGGCACTAAATCTAAGCCACAAATTTTCTCTTTCACCCTTCTAATAAAATTTATCCTGTTAAATCTTCACCATTTTATTTTAAGTTTATTTATTTATTTTGATAGAGAAAGAGAGAGAGTGGGAGCAGGGGAGGGTCAAAGAGAGAGAGAATCTCAAGCAGGTTCTGTGTTGATGCAGGGCTCAAACTCACAAACCACAAGATCATGACCTGAGCCTCAATTAAGAGTCGTACCCTTAACCAACTGTGTCATCCAGGTGCCCCAATGTTCACCATTTTAATGCAAAATAATAATTTCCTATTTCAATAATTTCCCATAAGGAAAATAAATAAATTTCACAAATATAGGATACACATTTATTGTCATTATTAACATTTTTAGAGAATGAGAGAGAGAGAGCGCACGAGTGTGGTAGAGTCAGAGGGAGAGAGAGAGACAGAGAGAGAGAGAGAGAGAAAGAGAGAATCTCAAGCAGGCTCCACACTAAGTGTGGAGGCTGATGCGGGTCTCCAACCTATAATCCTGGGATGAAATCAATAGTTGGTCACTCAACCGACTGAATCACCCATGCACCCCTAGGATACAAACTTATTTTTATATTGATAAATCAATTTTTTCCCTCTTTTTTCATACAGGTAGTGCTATAAATACAGGTTAAACAGTCAAGTATTTGTTTAAGTAAGGTAATTCTATGACAATCTCTTTACCTAGTCAATAATTCACAATATATAAATATGGACTGTGATATATATATATATACATATATATATATATATATATATATATATATATATAGCAGATTACATTGCCTTGTTTAACACAAAAGTGGAATTAACTTTAAAAAGCTAATAATTCCCTCATTCATTTGAAGATTCTGTTTCCAAGTATATTGAAAAAATAAAAGTTTCCTTCGATCTACCAAAATAGATTGTTACCGATTTGGGGGCACCAAAGAAAAATATGGAGTATGCCTATATTTCAGTGTTCCATGTAAATCTTATGATTTCTGGTACTCAGAATTCTAAGAAGTAAATTTACTACTTAAAAGTTGCAGAAGAAAATTAAGGAGTAGAAACAGTCAGTTCTGCTACACACTATCTTTCTCACTAACAGTTTTATAAAAGAGTCATTTTAGAGCAATCCTAGGACTTGGATTTAAGTCTTGTAATTTAAGGACTTGTAATGTAAGACAGACATCTATCCATCCTATGCAGAATGATATGTTCATTGCCTATTCACTGGGATCTGTTGCACTGTGATTTCAAAATGGCACACTGTAAATGTGTGAGACAAATATCTACTGAGCCATCTGCTTCTAAAACATGGAAAATGGAAGTCATGGAGGACTTCAGCATCCACACTAGAATCAGTCACTCAATTCCACTGATTATACATGTTAAGTACCTCAAATGTATTCTCTTGAAACTATACCTCCATTATGGTCTTGGCTCAACCCTAAATCATCTTTTTACATAGACTATAGACATAAGCAAATTGTCCTAAAATTGAGCATGCTTTTATGCTATTCTGGCAGCAGAGGTAATGGATGCCTAAACAGGTCTATAGACATAGATATAGGATTATCTCTCTCCACATACACACATGACACACATATACATGCTCATGTGTGTGTGTACATATATAAAAATCCAAATATGTGTTTGTGAATCTTTACTAAATAAAATTTACCAATTTCCTAATTTCAGTAATGGCAAAGGCTCAGGGATAATCAAGATCCTTTTCTTTATTTGTTCTTGTTCTGCTTTCCCTCGAATCCTTCTTGCCTATTTCTCTTCTCTATGCTGGACCACACTGCTCTATGGTAATATCAGAAATGATATGCTAATTGTAAAGACTCTCTGAAACTGCTTCATATCTATTCTTTATAATATAGAGACTTTATACCTTGAATACAGTTTTTGATCAACTGTATTTTATTGCTTTAGCTGTTCTTTTCCTATTTTGTTATTTCACCAGTGGCAAGTTAAAATCTCAAGATATGCAAAATCCACCTTAGATTCAAATGTGTTCTGTAAAATCCTTTCAGTCTTTGAATAACTTTTTCAAATATATTTTGTTCTGCTGGTTAAATGGAAGGAATATTAAAGACCTTTTTGAATTTAGGGGCAGAACTTATCCTCCAGGCTGAATATCGCCTGGAAAAATCTTAACCACCATTCCTAGGAAGTTTTTTTTTTCCTTTCGCACCATTAAGCTCCACATGCCAGTTCCCTGTCCCTGAAATTTTTATTTCCAATAATGAAGTAAGAAATGATAAATGCTTTAAAGATCATTTAACATCCTAGTATTCCACAATTTTAAAATTGAGTTCTTTACATTGGAGTTAAAGGCTTTAGTTATTAATTTTGATTTAATATAAATTGTATTGGGTACTAATCTGAGTAATCAGTCTTCCAATTTTTTGATGTTGTCTTCCTTTCTTTTAACTACAAATACTGTTTTTTGTGTATGTGTAACTAAAATCTGTCCTGTATTTTGCTTATTTACAGATGACAACAGGTAAGTATATTTGCTCTTGAAAAGCACCAAGCAAATAATCGTCCCTGATACTCCCATTACCCAGGTATAATGAGGATTCACATGTACATGTCTATTCTTTCAGGTCTTTTTCTCAGTACATCCCCTCTCTTACTGGTAAACGTGATCATATTGGAGTTACTATGGATATGCTGCTTTTACTTTGATTAGATGTTTTTCAGCCATGTAGATATCTCCTATGGAAGTTTTTCATTAATTGTTTTTAATCTCCTTTCATCTATTTATTAGGATATGAATATTGAGATGCCTGGACCTTTTAGACAGCAGTCAAAAAAGGAAAAGCACTGAGGAAGCCAACACAATTTTCCTGCTGATTGAATGGGAGTTTCAGTCTTTTATATGATCCCATAGATATTTGCTGAACAATAGTGTCAGTCACATTGGAATGCTAAAACAGACCTCAGTCTCAAAGGTCCATTTTTTTGTAGCTGCAATATTAAAAATGAAATGCAGCCATAGGAAATGGAGGTAGGAAATAATTTTCTCCTAGTATTTCATGTTTCTACATTTGTCTGAAATTCAATTTATTGGAGTAGAAGTTTGATAGAGAGAGGGACAAAGACCCAATAGTATATAGAAATGCAAATTAACAAAACTTGAATCAATATTTATAATAAAAAAGTGCTAGCTACTACTTATCAAGTCATCACACTATTATACAATAGAAGAAAAGGACTTTTTTATATATGAATATTACATATATATATTATGTAACACCTGTCAAACTATATTTTTTCACTTTTTTATGTTAGAGACAGAGCATGAGTGAGGGAGAGGGAGAGGGAAAGAGAGACAGAGAGAGAGAGAGAGAGAGAGAGAGATCTTAACCAGGCTCCATGCTCAGCATAGAGCCCAATGCAGGGCTCAACTGCACAACCCTGGGTCATGATCTTAGCCGAAATCAAGAGTCAGATGCTTAACCGACTGAGCCATCCAGATGCCCCACAAGCTATATTTTTAATATGCAGAAAATGTTCCCATGATCCTAATTCCTATGCTGCCTAAAATACTAGAAAAGCTCAAGAACTGCTAGATTTCAATAAAAAGTGCTAGGACACTAAGAGAGACAGTAAGAGGTGTAGAGGCAGAAGTAGACATTAAAAGAATTACAGGTAGCTCAGAATACCACATAATACGTAGAATTGTAAGAAATAAAGTGAGATGGGAAGCAGGACCCAAATACCAATGATCAGGAAATTTGGACTCGATCTTGAAAACAATGGAAAATCTTTAAAAGTATTTAAACATCATGACATGACCAGATTTGTGCTTTGAATGGTCAGAAAAAAAAAGAATGGATTTGAACAATAAACCTAGAAGAATATGTTATCATCCTTCAGCAGAGAGCACATGATGCCCTGAACTGTGACAGTGAGAATGAAGTGACATCCTGTGTGGAACAGCTCACCCATGGAAAGTACCTTTCCCGTGGAATCTTAGTCTAAGTGGCAGAAAGGCTTTCACCATGGGTTTCAAACAAATGTTACCCACAGAGAATGGAAAAATAGGCTCCTCTGGAATGAGTCCATTATACTCTAAATTTACTAGATTTTTTTCTGGAATTTCTTAAGCAAGATAGCAGATTACATGGATTGATTCCATGTCTACTATGTTGTTTTAGTTTTCAGTCTTTGGAAAACTTAGCCTCTCTTTGTCTCAAACTCCTTATTTGTAAAATAGGGATAATAACAGGATCCATGAAGTGATGTGCTGATACATATTTTAACAACTGGCTCTAGGGGAATGAGGCAGCTGGTAAATGTTTAACAACTGGTTCTCTGAGGTAGGGAGGAAAACCATAGTTTACCGTATTTATTGATTTCCATGGTATAAATTATTATACTATGGCCATTTTCAAACTACTTCAACTTGATATGAACCAACTTATAAAATTCCTTGAAAAATGAGCTCCTGGCTCTCCTAAGCCAGTACAACACTGCTCTTGCACATCTCTAAATTTATTTACCTCAGAAGACTATTATTAGTATTAAACATGCAAATACATGCAAAGTACTTGCTGCACTGCCTAGCACATATTAAGAGCTCCATTATGTTAGCTATTATTATATTGATTCTGATAATTTTCATTCCCAACTCTAATTATGATTATATAAAAAAATATAAATTGATTGCTCTATTTTTTCAATTATTTTTTAGAAAGTCCTTGTGCTTAACAAATTTCTAACTAAACAATATTCATAAAATACCTCTTATTTCTTATGTTCTCCCAAAGGTGCATAGTTTTATTCCAGTGAACTTGGGGAAATTATTTCTAATTATTTAGGAGAGTTATTTCAGTTCTCCCATTAACTTTTGTTGAAGTTAAATTATCAGAGAAAATTTAACAATGGATTATTTCGAGACTTCTTTTTGAAAGTGTCTTTATAATGCAGATAATGTGGGTTCAGCTACGAAGTGCTATATCTGTAAAAATTCATCTTAAAAATAATCAGTATTACTATTATATACTTCAAAATAAATTCCTAAGGTACAGATCCTTACTACGAAGAATGAGGTATAAGTCACTAACTTTCACCAAATCATAATGGCATATCTTTATGTTTTTTTCTTTCTTTAAACAACTATTTCTATATAAATGTATTATCACTGAGAAATTCACAATTTGGAAATTAGTGCACACCAACAGATAAAATGAAATTCAGAAATAGAAAGAAAATAGTTTCACTTACTCTTTTTTATGACTATTACTTTATAATGAATAATCATTTCTAGAGTAGGATGTGAAACTAGACCAAGGTGGTGGGGCACCTGGGTGGCGCAGTTGGTTAAGCGTCCGACTTCAGCCAGGTCACGATCTCGCGGCCCGTGAGTTCGAGCCCCGCGTCAGGCTCTGGGCTGATGGCTCAGAGCCTGGAGCCTGTTTCCGATTCTGTGTCTCCCTCTCTCTCTGCCCCTCCCCCGTTCATGCTCTGTCTCTCTCTGTCCCAAAAATAAATAAATGTTGAAAAAAAAATTAAAAAAAAAATTAAAAAAAAGAAACTAGACCAAGGTGGGATTTTAATAGAGAACATCTCATATTAAAATATGATTGCTAAAATATCTGGCTAGCAATCTTGGTAGAAAGCAGTTTTACCTAAAAACTAGGATACCTGGAATGATAAGGATCAACAAATTCATGGGGACAAAATAGAAGGTTTGGAATCAGGTGTCCTGAATCATCCAGTTGTGCCAGTATGATAAAACTTTATCATGATTCAAAAATATTGAATTCAGATAAAAAATAGCAAAATACTAACGTTATGGTCCACAATATATATGTACTATATCACCAATTTAGATACATGTATATTTCACCTTAAATTTTAAATGAGTCATTTGTTGCTATGTTAGGGGATAAACATTTCTTAAAATAAGTTTCTTACTTAACTCATGTACTTTGAAGATAGCTTAAAAATCTCATTAGGTGCACAGATACACACACACACACACACACACACACTCACTCACTCACTCACAAATACAGAGCTATAGAGTTTTCCTAATACTTCTTTATGGTTACAAATTCAACTCTTTCACCACTGCAGTAATTTTTATATATGTTTTCCAGCATTATAATCCAAAGAGCAACATGTTGTCCTTCCCTAAGTCTTAGTTTATTCCATGAGTGATGGGAACAATCAGTCTATATACTGAAGGTGCCATCTCCACTCATCAGTGACCAATAAAACCCCTAGGAAAGAGAGTTGTTTTGACACTCGTTTTCAGGACAAAGAGACAAATCACAAGAGACAGTGTGCAAATAAGTACAGTCAGTTTAAATAGTCTTGACTCATAGGGGTATAAACACAGAACAATTTTATTTTTCCAATGACTTCTACCAACTCTCATCTGTTATTCAGTCCTCACCCTTTCCTGTTGAATGGGCAGTCATCTTTAGTGGAAGCTCAGTCTGATTCTATACCTTTTTTCCTGTCACCTTCAGTTATTAAAAGTGCCATTCCAGTTTTTAAGACTCAATCTTCTTCATTTTAAAACTTCAGTATCACCATGATTGTTTAACCCCAGCTAGCCTATTGCATTATTTCCCAGAAGAATAGAAAATTCATATATCTTTGCCATGTTTCTTCTGTACTTCTTATCTTACCTTTGTTATACATTCCCAGTTCTCTTCTTTATACCCTGGCAAAGTCCAGCACATTAGCTCAGTAACTCCCATACGGGAGATATTTACCCAGTATTTCTTGAGTTAAAACAAAAAAGAGGGTGGGTGAACTTCCTAATTTTGTAAGAATAGTCTATCTCTTCCTCAAATAAGAATGGGGGAGTGACATCAGCATCATGACCACATGAGTCATTCTTTTATTCTCTCCCCTTCAGTTCACAACTTACATGGACATCCATGACTGAAAAAAAGGGACCTCTGCACAGCATACCAGAACACTCAAGAGATCCTTCTATCTGTGCATCCAAATGTGAGAGGTTTGGGCTGTGGAAGAGGCTGCAGAGTGAGGGGAATGGCAGGAGAGCTGGTAGCAGCAGAGGCAGTGGTAGCAGAGAAGGCAGCAGAAGACCCCGCACTGGGACAGTGCAACTTTTCTGGAAAAGTAGGTGAAGGGTAAAGGCAATGCATGGGGTTTATCTGGCCCACATTCAGTGGGTGGTGGTCCCACGGATCTTTCTGAAAAGAGACAGCAGTGACTAGGTGGAAGGAAGGGAAAGGGAAATAGGCAACAAAGAGAACTCAAAAAAAGTGTCTCCTGCTCTTTGCCCAGAGATTCTAGCAAGAGGACCACCCATGGACTTCTGATATGCGTTACCTAAGGATCTGCCTATCAGGCATGCCCTAGTGCTTAGTACATACCTTTTCCCACACTACTGGCATCCCTTTTCTCCCAGCAGCTTTTTTTATATGCATGCTCCTCAACCTTAGCAGGAGTCAATTTTGAAAACAAAAGGAAATCTCTTAATTACCAACTGTTGAACTGTAAGAATCAAAATAAACAAAACCCTGCCTAACTGAAAAAATAATCACTACTTCAAATATGGTCTTAGAAACACTTTTTGTCAAACATCATGAGAAATCATGGTAATACAGCATTACAAGAAAGAAAGTGACAACTTTTCAGCTACCAAACCCAAAGACACTGAATATTGCTACCTAATTGATAAAATTCAAATTACCTTTTATAAAGAAATTCAACAATCTATAAGAAAGCTCATAAAGGCAATACAATGATCTCAAAAATAAAATTAACAAATGGAAGGAGTACTTTACCAAATACATTGAAATTGAAAAACAAAACAAAACAAAAAACAACAGACATTCTGGAGCTGAAGAACTCAATAAATGAAATAAAGAATGCATTAGAATGCACTAGAAAGAGCAGATTAGATGGAAGACAGAATTAGTAAGCTGGAAGATAAGAACCTAGAAATATTCAGGGGAAACTAGAGACAGGACTCAGATTTTTAAAAAGTGCAGAAGTGCTGCAACAACTATCTGAATCCATTAGAAAAGCCAATATAAGAATATAAAAATTCCCAACAAATAAGAGTCCAGGAACAGATGGCTCCCCTGGGGAATTCTACCAGACATTTAAAGCAGAGCTAACACCTATCCTTCTCAAACTGTTCCAAAAAATAGAAAGGGAAGGAAAACTTCTAGACTCATTCTATGAAACCAGGATTACTTTGATTCCCAAACCAGACAGAGACCCAGCAAAAAAAGAGAACTACAGGCCAATATCCCTGATGAATATGGATGCAAAAATTCTCAATAAGATACTAGCAAATCAAATTCAACAGCATATAAAAAGAATTATTCACTCTGATCAAGTGGGATTCATTCCTGGGCTACAGGGCTGGTTCAACATTCGCAAATCAATCCATGTGTTACAATCACATAAATAAAAGAAGAGATAAGAACCATATGATCCTGTCAATCGATGCAGAAAAAGCATTTGACAACATTCAGCATCCTTTCTTAATAAAAACCCTCGAGAAAGTCTGGATAGAAGGAACATACATAAACATCATAAAAGCCATCTATGAAAAGCCCACAGCTAATATCATCCTCAATGGGGAAAAACTGAAAGCTTTCCCCCGAGATCAGGAACACGACAGGGATGTCCACTCTCACCGCTGTTGTTTAACATAGTGTTGGAAGTTCTAGCATCAAAGGCATCAAAATTGGCAAAGATAAAGTCAAGCATTCACTTTTTGCAGATGACATGATACTATACATGGAAAACCCAATAGACTTCACCAAAAGTCTGCTAGAACTGATACATGAATTCAGCAAAGTTGCAGGATACAAAATTAATGTATGGATATCAGTTGCATTCTTTTACACTAATAATGAAGCAACAGAAAGACAAATAAAGAAAGTGATCCCATTCACAACTGCACCAAGAATCATAAAATACCTAGGAATAAACCTAACCAAAGATGTAAAAGATCTGTATGCTGAAAACTATAGAAAGCTTATGAAGGAAATTGAAGAAGATATAAAGAAATGGAAAACATTCCGTGTTCATGGATTGGAAGAATAAATATTGTCAAAATGTCAATACTACCTAAAGCTATCTACACATTCAATGCAATCCCAATCAAAATAGCACCAGCATTCTTCTCAAAGCTAGAACAAACAATCCTAAAATTTGTATAGAACCACAAAAGAACCCGATTAACCAAAATAATATTGAAGAAGAAAACCAAAGCAGGAGGCATTACAATCCCAGATTTTAGCCTCTATTACAAAGCTGTAATCATCAAGACAGCATGGTATTGGGACAAAAACAGACACATCGATCAATGGAATAGAATAGAGATTCCAGAACTGGACCCACAAATGTATGGCTAACTAATCTTTGACAAAGCAGGAAAGAATATCCAATGGAAAAAAAGACAGTATCTTTAGAAAATGGTGCTGGGAGAACTGGACAGCAACATGCAGAAGAATGAAACTAGACCACTTTCTTACACCATTCACAAAAATAAACTCAAAATGGATAAAGGACCTGAATGGGAGACAGGAAACCATCAAAACCCTAGAGGAGAAACCAGGAAAAAACCTCTCTGACCTCAGCCGCAGCAATTTCTTACTTGACACATCCCCAAAGGCAAGGGAATTAAAAGCAAAAATGAACTATTGGGACCTCATTAGAATAAAAAGCTTCTGCACAGAAAGGAAACAACCAACAAAACGAAAAGGCAACCAACGGAATGGGAAAAGATATTTGCAAATGACATATCGGACACAGGGCTAGTATCCAAAATCTATAAAGAGCTCACCAAATCCATACCCGAAAAACAAATAACCCAGTGAAGAAATGGGCAGAAGACATGAATAGACACTTCTATAAAGAAGACATCCAGATGGCCAACAGGCACATGAAAAGATGCTCAACATCACTCCTCATCAAGGAAATACAAATCAAAACCACACTCAGATATCACCTCACGCCAGTCAGAGTGGCCAAAATGAACAAATCAGGAGACTATAGATGCTGGAGAGGATGTGAATAAATGGGAACCCTCTTGCACTATTGGTGGGAATGCAAACTGGTGCAGCTGCTCTGGAAAACTGTGTGGGGGTTCATCAAAAAATTAAAAATAGATCTACCCTATGACCCAGCAATAGCACTGCTAGGAATTTACCCAAGGGATACAGGAGTGCTGATACATAGGGGCATTTGTACCCCAATGTTTCTAGCAGCACTCTCAACAATAGCCAAATTATGGAAAGAGCCTAAATGTCTATCAACTGATAAATGAATAAATAAGTTGTGGTTTATATATACAGTGGAATACTACTTGGCAATGAGAAAGAATGAAATGTGGCCTTGTAGCAACGTGGATGGAACTGGAGAGTGTTATGCTAAGTGAAATAAGCCATACAGAGAAAGACAGATACCATATGTTTTCACTCTTATGTGGATCCTGAGAAACTTAACAGAAGACCATGGGGGAGGGGAAGGGGGAAAAAAAGTTACAGAGAGGGAAAGAGGCAAACCATAAGAGACCCTTACAAACTGAGAACAGGGGCACCTGGGTGGCTCAGTCGGTTGAGCGTCTGACTTCAGCTCAGGTCATGATCTCGCAGTCTGTGAGTTCGACCCCCGCGTCGGGCTCTGTGCTGACAGCTCAGAGCCTGGAGCCTGCTTTGGATTCTGTGTGTATCTCTCTCTCTGTCCCTCCCCTGCTCATGCTCTGTCTCTCTCTGTCAAAAATAAACACTAAAAAAAAAAAATTTTTTTAAACTGAGAATAAACTGACCATTGATGGGGGTGGGAGGGACATTGAGGAGGCCACCTGTTGGGATGAGCACTGGGTATTGTATGGAAACCAATTTGAGAATAAATTTCATACTAAAAAATAAAATAAAACAAAACAAAAGAAAACAAAATAAAATAAAAAAGAATAGTGGGAATTTGAGAAAGAGAAAAGGAGGAGAAAGGGACAAAGCTTGCTTGCTTATTTATTTATTTATTTATTTATTTATTTATTTATAAATGTTTATTCATTTTTGAGAGAGAGAGTGTGAGTTCGGGAGGGGCAGAAAGAGAGAGGGACAGAGGATCCAAAGTGAGTTCTGTACTGACAGCAGAGAGCCTGATGCAGGGCTTGAACTCAAGTATCAAGAGATCATGACCTGGGCTAAAGTCAGACACTTAACCAACTGAGCCATCAAGGTGTCCCAGGGCAAAATTTATTTAAAGATAGTAGCAGAGAACTTCCTGAACCTAGAAAAGGAACTGGACATACAAATTCACAATGCTAATGGACAACTTATTATCTCAATGTAAAAAGACTGTCTCCAAGACACATCATAGTAAGACTGTCAAAAGTCAATAATAAAGAAAGAATTTTAATGGCAGCCATGGGGGAAAAATGACAGTACCCTACAAAGGAATCCCCAGTAGGTTATCAGCAGATTTTTCAGCAGAAACTCTATAGGCCAGGAAAGAGTGGGATGACATATTTAATTACTGAAAGATTGAAAACTGCCAGTCAAGAATACTCTATCGGCAAAGTTACCCTTTAGATATGAAAGAGAAATAAAGGCTTTCCCAGGCAAAAAAAAAAAAAAAAAAAAAAAAGCTGACAGAATTCGCCACTATCAGAACTGCCTCATAAGAAATATTGAACGGAGACCTTCAAGCTGAAGACACAAAATTACAGAATTTTGACTGAAGTAATAGAATTATAAAACTGTAACTGTCTTGTAAGAATAGTATATTAAACTCTTACAGAATAAAGGTTAAAAGCATTAAAAGTAACATAGCTAGTATAACTCAGTAACAAAATCACAGCATAAAAGGAGATAATATGTGATGTCAAAAATATATAAGGGGAAGAGTAAAAGAATGGAGCTTTTATAGGTATATAAAGATAAATTGCTATAAGCAGAAAAATGACTATTTTAATCTATGTAATGTTGTATAAACCTCATTGTAGCTGCTACATAAAATCTACAGCAAGCATATGAAACATATAAAAGGAACAAATCACCATGGAAAGCCACTAACTTACAAAGGTAGACAGAAACAAAAGGAAAATGAAACAATAGTGATTCTAACAAACCAAGAAACCAACAAACCCTAGAAGGCAAAAGATAAAATGAAAGTAGTAAATCCTGGCATATCACTAATCACCCTCAATGTAAATGGATCAAATTCACCAATCAAAAGGCACAGAGTGGCTGCAAAGGTTAAAAAAAAAAAAAAAAAAAAAAAGGTAGACCCAACTATATGTTGCCTACAGGTGACACAGTTCTAAAGGCATGCCTAGGCTTGAAGTGAAAGGATGGAAGATAATATTCCAAGGAACCAAAAGCCAAAAGAAGGCAGGAGTAGCCACCTTATATAAGATAAAATTTACTTTAAGCCAACAAGGGGAAAAAGAGATACAGAAGGTCATTATGGAATGGTAAAGAGTCAGTATATCAATTTTAAATATATTTTCTTCCAACACCCTAGCACCAGAGTATGTTGTGTAATAATAACAGATCTTAAGGGAGAAACAGACAATAATATGATAATATGATAATATGATAATACCCCACTATTAGCAATGTATAGATAATCTGGACAGCAAATCAACAAGGGAATGTTGAAATTGAACCATACTTTAGAACAAGTGGATTTAATAAACATATACAGAATATTCCATCCAACATCAGCATAACATATATTCTTCTCAAGAGCACACGGAACATTCTGTAGGTTAGATCAAGTGATAGGCCACAAAGCAGATCTTAGCAAATTTAAGAAGATTGAAATCATACCAGATATCTTCTTTGACCAACAGGGTATGAAACTAGAAATCAAAAACAAAAGGAAAGTGAGAAGATCTACAAATGTGTGGAAACTAAGCAACACACTTCTAAACAATCATTGTGTCAAAGAAGGAATCAAAATGGAAATTTATAAATTTATCTTAAAATAAAAAATGTGGAAATATAAATATTGTGGGACACAGAGAAAGCAGTTCTGAGAGGAAAATTTATAACAATAAACACATATTTTAAAATCTTAGAAAGATCTCAAACAACCTACCTTTTCACCTCAAGGAACTAGAAAAAGAATGAATTTAGCTCAAAGTTAGCAAAAGGAAGAGAATAATATTAAGATCAAAGTGAAAATAAACGATATAGAGACCAGAAAAATAATAAAGGGTCAACAAAAGTAAGAGCTGGTGTTCTGAGAGATAAACAAAATTGACAAACCTTTAGCAAGAATAAGATAAAAAGAGAGAAGACTCCAACAAATAAAATTAAAAATTAAAGAAGAGACATTACAATTATGCATAAAATAATAAGAGACTAGTAGGAAAAAATATATGCCCACAAACTACATAACCTAGAAGAAATTGATACATTTGTAAAAACAAAAAAACCTACCAAGACTAAATCAGGAAGAAATAAAAAAATATGAACAGATAAATACCAAGAAAAGATTGAATTAGTAATCAAGAAATTCCCAACAAAGAAAACTCTGGGACCAGATGACTTCACTGGAGAATTCTATGTATATTTAAAGAAGAATTAATACCAATGCTCCTCAAAATCTTCTAAAATATGTGTTGAGGAGGACACACTTCCAAACTCACTCTACGAAACCAACACTACTTTGGTACCAAAACCAGATGCCACAAGAAAACTGTAGAAAACTACATAGAGAAAACTATAGACCTATATCCCTGATGAATATAGAGCAAAATTCTGAACAAGATATTAACAAACCAATTTCAAGAATACATTAAAAGGATTATGAACCAGGATCAAGTAAGATTTACCCCTGGGATGCAAGAATGGTTCAACATATGCAAATCAATAAGTCTAGTAGGTCACATCAATAAAATGAAAGATAAAAATCACATGATCATCTCAATAGACACAGAAATAGTATTTGACAAAACATAACATTCTTTCATGATAAAAACCCCTAACAGATTGGATATAAAAGAAACATACCTCAACATAATAAAGGCTTTTTATGACAAACCTATACCTAACATTACACTCAATAGAGAAAAACAAAGTATTTCCTCAGAGATCAGGAACAAAACAAGGATTCTCACTCTCACCATTCCTATTCAATACAGTACTGGAAGTTCTTTCTAGAGCAAATAGACAAGCGAAAGGAATAAAAGTAATTCAAATTAGAAAGGAAGAAGAAAAACTGTCACTATTTGTTGATGATATGATCTTATTACACATAAAAAAAAATTCCAAAGAGTCAGTCAAAAAATTGTTGTCATTAATCAATGATTTCAGTAAAGTGGCAGGATACAAAATCAACATACAGAAATCAATTGCATTCCTCTACACTAATGATGAGGCTTTTAAAAAGAAATAAAGAAAACTATCCCATTTACAATAGCATCAAAAACAATAAAATACTTAGGAATAAACTTAACCAAGAAAGTGAAAGATGCAAGACTTTGCTGAAAGAAATTGAAGACACAAATAAATGGAAAGACATCTTTGGTTTGTGTGTTGGAAAAATTAATATTGTTAAAATGGTCATATTACCCAAAGCCATCCACAGATCATTCCAATCCCGATCAAAATACCAAGGGCATCTCTTTTTTTTTTACAGAAATAAAATAAACAATCTTAAAATTTGTGTGGAACCACAAAAGATCCCAAATAGCCAAAGCAATCTTGAGTAAAAAGAACAAAGCCAGAGGTATCATACCTTGCAAATTTCAAACTATTACAAAGCCATAAAAATAAAAACAGAAAGGTACTGGCACAAAAATAAATACACTGATCAATGGAACAGAACAGAAAGCTCAAAATTAAATCCCAGCATATACGGTCAATTAATACTTGATAAGGGAGCCAACAATACCCAATGGGGAGAAGGTAGTCTCTTCAACAATGGTTCTGGGAAAACTAGAGAAACACATACAGAACAATGAAATTGGACCCCTATTTCACAACACTTACAAAAATTAACTCAAAACCTGGATCAGAAAATTAAACATAAAGTATGATATCATAAAACTCCTACAAGAAAACATAGGGAAGAAGCTCTTAGATATTGGTTTTGGCAATGATTTTTTGAACATGATGTCAAAAGCACAAACCACAAAGGCAAAAATCAATAAATGAGACTACATCAAACTTAAAAGCTTCTGCACAGCAAAAATATATGTATAAAAATAAATAAAATAAAAATGGACACAATAAAAAAACAACCTACAGGATGGGAGAAAATTTTTGCAAACTCTATATTGAATACGGGGTTAATATATAGAATATATAAAGAACTCAGTCATCTTAATAACAACAAAAATTAAACAATCTAATTTTAAAAAGGGGGAAAAAAACTAAATAGACATTTTTCCAAAGAAGATGTAGAGATGTCCAGCAGACACATGAAAAGGTACTCACATCATTAATAATTAGGAAAATGCAAAATAAAATCACAATGAGATATTACCTCACACCTGTTAGATTAGCTATCCATCATCAAGAAGACAAGAAACAACAATGCTGCTGAGGATGTGATGAGAAGGGATCCTTATACATTGTTGGTGGGAATGTAAGTTGGCCCAACTGCTATGGAAAACAACAATAGGAAGTTCCTTAAAAAATTAAAAATAGATCTACTGTACTATGCAGACATCCCATTTCTGTGTATATACCCAAAGGAAAATAAAACAGGATTGTGACAATGTGTACACTCTCCATGCTTATTGTAACGTTATTCACAAGAGCTAAAATATAGAAATAATCTAAATGCCCATCAATGGATGAATGGATAAAATAAGATGTGGTACATATATGCAATGAAATATTATTTGGCCATGAAAAAGAGTCTGTCCTTCCATTTGTGACAACATGGATGGACCCTGAACACATTATTTTAGGCAAGGGAAATAAGAAAAAATAATACAAGTACTGAATTATATCACTTACATATGGATATATATACAGCCTAAATCTGTAAAAAAAATGGATAGTAAAATGGTAGTTACCAGAGGATGGAGTGAGGGAGAAGAATGATGATGTTAAATGGTACAAACTTGTAACAGAATAAATAAGCCATAGAGTTCCTATGCACAGCACAGTATAAGGAATATAGACAACAATATTATACTATAACTATATAATGTGATAAGTAACATTACATTGGCAACCATATTACAATATATAAATGTATCAAAATAACTTGCTGTACACCTTGGATTTATACAATTTTACATGTCTAATTTATTCAATAAATTGGAACAGCCACTGTGAAAATAGTATGGTGGTTTCTCAGAGAAAAAAAAGCTCAGGGTGGGAGTGGGGGGTGGCTAGAAAAACTGCTTACTGTTCTTGAAAAACAAAAACAAAAACTTGCCTTTAGATAAGCCCACCAACCAGTTTGGTTTCTGATTCTAAGATATCCCAGGAGTTACAAAACAAGAATAAACCCTACTAAAAAATTTCACTGGAGAAGTCAGTATTTTTTTAACTACCATATAATGTCTTCTCTGCAATTTCTGTGCATTTCTTATCCTCCTTTAATAGAAAAATGTTTCCCAACTCAATGATAATGTATTATAGGTAACTTTTTGTCAATTTGGGGAATCAATATACATTCAACTCTAGTATGGAGAGCAGTAACCCTGAGGATATATGTACTATCCTCAGTCATCAAGGAGAGATTAAATATCCAAATACATTTTTACTAAAGTGTCTCAATAAGATCACAATAGCTTTTATTTTTTTAATTTTTTTTAACGTTTTATTTATTTTTGAGACGGAGAGAGACAGAGCATGAACGGGGGAGGGGCAGAGAGAGAGGGAGACACAGAATCGGAAACAGGCTCCAGGCTCTGAGCTGTCAGCCCAGAGCCCGACGCGGGGCTAAAACTCACAGACCGCGAGATCGTGACCTGGCTGAAGTCTGACGCTTAACCGACTGAGCCACCCAGGCGCCCCCACAATAGCTTTTTAAAAAAAGAAAAATTTCTAGTATATGTGAAAATCAAAGTGATACTATCTTAATTACCATGCTCTATAATAATTCCAATTATTTGAAGCTTTGCTCTATTATATTCTGTAGAGAATTAAAAACAAATACAGCATCATCCTGAAATTCCAAAGTTCCCAGTGTAATGCATAAGGAACCTCAAAGCATCCTTCTGAATGGATTAAGATTCATCGATCCTACCCACATAAACCAAGGTGAGTTATTAAGAAAGAAGTAAACTGATGTTAGCAGTCCCTTTCTCCAGCTTCACCCCAGAATGTAACTTGCTTTGTATATCTTAAGAATACAGGGATATGATAGAACAGGGAGCATAAGTCAGGAAGAGAGCTTCTGTGTTCCAGGGCTAAAGGGAAGAACTAAAGATAGAGGTTGGTACTCTGAGTGGGAGAAGATTAAGCTGGGAGGCACTAAAAAGTTTAAGCTTTTCTGGGGTGCCTGGGTGGCTCAGTCGGTTGATCTCAGGTCATGATCTCGCCGGTCTCTGAGTTCGCGCCCCGAGTTGGGCTCTGTGCTGACAGCTCAGAGTCTGGAGCCTGCTTCTGATTCTGTGTCTCCCTCTCCTTCTGCCCCTCCCCCACTCATGCTCTGTGTGTGTGTGTCCCTCTCTGTCAAAAATAAACATTAAAAAAAAAGTTTAAGTTTTTCTAAAAGTTAAGGAGGAAATAAAAAAACAAAATCTTTATCTTAATCTGTACTTCTTTATATTTTAAGCAGCTTTTTCTTAAATTACTAATAAACTTTGCTTTGTATAATTAACTGGCTTGTTATTTTATATATATAGGTTTTTGATAGCTGGAGGTACAGAACTATATTTCTATCTTTTTGTAAAAGTCCTACTCTCTCCTATTTAGAAATATTTATTTTAAAACCAACCAATCTAATATTTGTAGTACCATTCTTGCTCATTCATATTTCCCATATCCCCCACCCTCTCTCTTTGCCTAGTCTCTCTTTCCCTATCACTTTATTTTAAAATATTTCCTTATAAGTTTTAATTTTTTAATGTTTATTTATTTTTAGAGAGAAAAAGAGAGTGTGAGTGGAGGAGGGACAAGAGAGGGAGAGACAGAGACAGAGTCTAAAGAAGGCTACAGTCTCTGAGCTGTCAGCACAGAGCCTGATGCAGGGCTGGAACTCATGAGCCTTGAGATCATGACCTGAGCCAAAGCTGGATGCCTAACTGACTGAGCCACCCAGGCGCCCCTGTAACTTTGTTCCATATGCAGTTTTGTAAACAGTATATGACAGTGCTTTAATTAGGAAGCTATCTAATTATATAATATTTTGAAGGCTCAAGTTTAGAGAATGGCCTTACCTTATGTTGATTATTTTATTTGTCTTCCCCTTAGTTTTACTGATTTGTATTTTATTGTTATTTTGAAAGGTCTACTGTACTCTTTTATTTCCTTAGTGGCCATCTTCCCTTTATCTACTCTCAAAAATCACACATATTTCTCTATTTTAACATAAAACAAAATACCTATTGGGGTGCCTGGGTGGCACAGTCGGTAAAGCATCCGACTTCCGCTCAGGTCATGATCTCACGGTTTGTGAGTTTGAGCCCCACGTCAGGTTCTGTGAGGACGGCTCGGAGCCTGGAGCCTGCTTCAGATTCTTTGTCTCCTTCTCTCTCTGCCCCTTCCCCACTCATGCTCTGTCTCTCAACAATGAATAAACGTTAAAAAAAAAATTCTAAAAAAAGCTATTATTTTTCCCAAATAAATAAGCTTAAGTCTTTGGGATATTTTCGTTGATCCTTCTCTATTCCTCCTCTCTCTTTTCTTTTCATTCTCTAAACCATTTAGAAAGTTTTATTTGTCTGTATTTTCTTCCCCCCTCCAACTCTTAGGTATCCAAATGTGTTACACGCAAAGTCATTTTTTTCTGTTTCTAAAGTCCTATTTAGCACATTTTTATAAAAGGTACTTTTAAGTATATTTGACTGTATATTTCTAGAATATATATTTCACTGCTCACAACTGTCTCCTTTCCTTTTCATCTTGTTGAAGTCTCCATTCTGATTCATTTGTCATTTGGGTAGTGTTGATCAATTTTCTTAAATACTTTGTTTATTAAATCATCCTACAAATTCATGTTCTACCCATTGTGGCTGTATAACAAGCCACTCCAAAACCAAACTGACAACATTTATTCTATCTTGAATCTGCATTTGGGCATGGCTCAACAGGAACAGCCCATCCCTGTTCTACTTGGTATTGTCTGGAGCTTCTGGAAGGCTGGGGGCTAAAGTAATCTGAAGGCTCATTCACTCACCTATTGATGTGTGGAAGTTGATAATTTGAAAACTCAAACAAGAGTCTAAAAGAGCCCCTCTTAAAGTCTCTTTCTCTATCCTTAAGTAGACGTCTTGTACGGTGTCTCTAGAATGGCTGCTTCAGGGAAGCTGGACTTCTTACCTTCAAAGGCATACATTCCAAAAGAAAGAGATAAAGAGAGAGAGGCCAAGCATACGGTATAAGGCCTTTTATGATCCAGGATGAAAAGTCACAATTCGAAGCAAATATCTAAGGCCAGCCTACATTCCTAAACTCATGAGGAGAGGCATTAGAATCCACCTGTTAATGGGAGAAATGCCAAAGATTTTGCAGAAATGTTTTAAATTTTCTAGAGCCTGTAGCATGATGATGATAACGATAATGGTGATGAAGATGACTGCGTTTTCAGAATAGCACAATCTATGTCCAGGTACATTCAACTTCAGAGAAAGTTATCTTCATTATTTGTTTAATTATCATCTCTGTTAATATAAGATATAAAAGGGGAACCAGACTTGAAAATTCCCTGAGTTGGGGCACCTGGGTGGCTCAGTCAGTTAAGAATCTGACTCTTGATTTCAGGTGAGGCCATGATCTGTGGTTCATGAATTCAAGCCCCACATCTGGCTCTGTGCTGATGGTACAGAGCCACCTTGGGATTCTCTGTTTCTGCTTCTCTCTCTCTCTCTGACTCTCTCAAAGTAAATAAATAAACTTAATAAAAAATTTTTAAAAAAAGAAAGAAAATTCCCTGAGCAGACAAAAATTAGGTTAAGCAAAACCTAATTTAGCATATCCTATAACATAAGCGAAACTTAACTTGGGTTTTTCTTGTAAATGCCTCTAAAAATCATAAATAAAACCTAAAATGTTTTTTAAAAATGGCATAAGATAACCACTTTTAACCAATACCCTGCCACTGCAAAAACCCCAATTCTATAAAATTAATTATTACAAAGATTAATACTTTGCAATACGTGTATAAACTGTCCTATAGCAACATGCCTTTGAGCTTCATTTCACGATTGATTTGAAGATTCCTCGTTTGTGTACTGTTCTATGCACAATAAACTCATTAAATACAATTTTACTGATCTGTTTTTTTTTTTTAGCAGTTTCTGGGTTTTGATATCTCCATAATTGTTTTTTTCCTTATTTCCAGAACTCTGGTCCCCTGAATACACTATCCATATTTATTTTTTCCACTATGTTGTTACCTCACTGCAATATATGTCTTGCATATATTGCAAACATACCTCACACAATATATGTTTTTCACCATATATTTTAATGTTTATTTATTCTTGAGAGAAAGAGAGACAGAGACAGAATGTGAGTGGGGAAGGGGCAAAGAGAGAGGGAGACACAGAATCCGAAGCAGGCTCTAGGCTCTGAGATGATAGCACAGATATTTTAGAACTCAAAATCAATTTCCTTTTCCTTATATTATTTCATTTGTTTATTAGGGAATTATATCTTAGGTTCCAAAAGCTCTTTTAACTCTTGATTTGATTCACTGAAGTGATTCTAACATGTGTGTGTAGATAGATATATAGATATATAGATATAGATATAGATATAGATTTTATTTAGGCTTTTAGATATCTCCCTCACAATCTTATTTCACTGGATGTATATAGTTTGTTCTACCTAAATTTCCTCATTCTAACAGATGAAACCTAAATGTGTTGTGTTCTTCCTCTGTAGATTCACAGATCTTGTGTCCTATCTTAACTGATAGCTATCTCCCAGATTTGGAAGGTGAAATGTTCTTTACTTCTTGGGATTGCTGGTGTAGATGCAACAGATCACTGTTCCCTGCTAAGGTACATGCAGCCAATCCCTCTGTTCCTGTCTCCTTGTTCTATCAGATTTGGGCAATGAGGACATCTTGCCACCCAGTCCCTTCCTGGTCTCTTGGGAGCCAAAGAGACAAGGCACCTTCAGGGGGAAGTGTGGATTGATGTCAACTTTTCTCAGTGAGAGTCCATAGATCTCTGTGAGCCAAACTCTTCCTGGAATGTAATTTTCTGTCTTTTTCTTTTACAGCATCCTCAAAGCTGATCTTCAGATGTTCAGATTGTGCTCAAACTGTTCTTTTTCTTTTCTTTGTTTTTTGTTTGTTTGTACTGAGGTTTAACCTTAAATAAGACCAAACAAAAATGCTCTTCTTAGACTTAAAACCTATTACGTATCCATAAGGAAAGAACTCTTGGCATTGCTTGCCTTCTTAGTATCTACGTTCTCAATCCCAATCTCATGAATTTTAACTTCCAGCTGTGAAGAAGTTAACTAGGAGTTCCAGATTTCAGTTAAAATGAAGCTGCATGTTTGTACCATAATAGTTTCCTTTAGACTGTCCAAACTAGAGTTCCTTACCTTAATAGCTTATTAGCATTGAATAGGTTTCTTCTGCTAGCCGAACAATTTTAACTTTTTTGCGATTTAGGTATTTTTGCTGACACATTGGCTTTAAAAGAGACCAGACATTTTCTTTTCATGACTTAAAATTATATCTTGGATATGACCAAAGATAGCACATTTAGAAAAACATGCAAAGCAATAATTTCCTCATAACTGCTTAAAAGTGGTTTGTATGTGAAAAATACAAATAACTCTGGGAAAACTTTTTTTTTATAATTTCAAATTATGTTAGAGACAAGTTGCAAATAGTGTCTAAAGAGGATTGAAAAATCCAATGCTCATTTCATTTCACAAAGAACAAACAAAAACATAAACCTAAGATAAAAAAACTAAAGGAGAATTGGAAGAGGTCCTGTCAATTCCCTTACCAAAATGTTAAGTTCATACTCATTTCAACAACAACAATGACAACAACAACAGTAAAACAGTGATGGGAGGGAGGGAGGTCCAGCTTCTGATGCATTACATGTTTATAACTTCCCTATTTCTTCCATTCATAAAGAGAACAAGTCTGGAAAGAAATTATGAGTCAAAGCTTTATTAAAAGCCTATGACAGCTGAAACAAAGAAAGCTATTTCTATATAAAGGCCAAATCACAGGGAAAGATTTTAATATCAAGCAGGCCCAAGGCAGAGTGATCTTTCTATAGGATTCATTCCAAAGTAAGAATGATAAATCATTAGAGATAATCACTTCCTTCATGCCAGGAAATAAATCTGTTATTAGCATAAATTATGCATAAAAGTGTCCAAATACTTAGTTCATTTGTTTAAATCTTATCCTGGAATTTAATTCACTTCTAACCATAATATTCCTTACTATTACTCTGCTTTACTTATTTTCATACAGACTT
The DNA here is from genome assembly GCF_016509475.1 of Prionailurus bengalensis. NCBI lineage: Eukaryota > Metazoa > Chordata > Mammalia > Carnivora > Felidae > Prionailurus > Prionailurus bengalensis. Next base: position 108,810,670 of record NC_057349.1, read on the forward strand.
AAGTAAAGGGTAATTCACATCAAAGAGTGCTATTTGTTTCTGGTAGTTAACCACACCTTTTGAATGAAGCCTAGTGATCCAGACTATTCAGATAAATGACAGGTAAAGGCCCCAAGTGCTGAATTTGCAACTTAAGCAGAAACCAACATGATCCATTTATTTATGTAACAAGTATTTATTTAGCAATTATTCTAAACTACACAGCGCTGAGCATTAATAATTCAAAACTTGTTTTCTTTCAGTGAACATCGTTATTGTCTGCCCTGAAGGTTAGGTTATAGCTAGTGTAAAATTCAAGTATATATCTGCAGCTTAACCATTTTAAGTGTACTTCTATGTTTAAAAGACTATTATCTTTCAGTAATAAAGTTTTAATTTTGGAATAAGTTTTGTGTAGTAGAAGAGCTGCAAAGATAGTACAGAGTTCCCTTATCCTTTTCATCCAGATTCCCCTGATGCTAACCTATTCTACAACCAACCACAGTTCATTTGTCAAAACTAAAAAATTAATAGAATAGTAGATTAGTAGAATATTAAAAATAATTTATGGATTTTATCCACATTTCACCAGTTTTTCTACTTTTTCTCTTCCAGAATTTAATCCAGGATACTATATGATATTTAATCATCATGTCTCCTTAGTCACTTCTGGTCTGTGATAGTTTCTAAAACTTTCCTTCTTTTTCAGGACCTTTCCACTTTTGAATATTACCAGTCAGGTATTTTGTAAAATGTTCATCAATAGATGATATCAACATTACTTACTCTGATACTCTTAACCTTGATCACTTGGTTAAGGTGGTGTCTGATGTTTTTCCTTTCCATACCCTATTTGGTGGAAATGAATCACCAAGTCCAGCCTATGTTCAAGCAGAGTTTAATTAAGTTTCAACTCCTGGAGGGACTATTTTTTTTTAATTGTTGGTTATATATTTCCATACAATATTAAAGAAAAGATACGTTGGCCTTCATTATCTATAGTATTTGAAGAGTCACAATATCCAGATAATTTAATCAAGTCATTAAAAAAACTACTAAACCCACAATTAATTGTTGTTGCTGCTATTGTTTTACTTACCATATATAAATGGATAACCATGTAATTTATCTTATCAACTTTCTCTTTTGAGAGTGAATGGAAGCACCATTTATAACATTTTAAAATAAGAGGCATAAGCTGGGGCATATTTACTCAATATAAGAAAAACACATAATTGAATGAATTGCAGACTTTTCAAAAGTTTGCTGTAGATTCAGAGACACAAGGGTGTGAGTATAAAGAGCAATAAAGGATGCTCATGGAAGAAGGCTGGGAGCATCTCAGCAGATTCACGAGTCAAGGGTAATCCTGAGGCATTGTGGGCAAGAGCCCCTCTTTGAGACATACAGATAAATGTGGAGCAGTGGTCTCAAACTTGTATCTCCCAGGTCACACCAAGCCCACAGATGTGTTGTTTGGCCACCGGTATTCAGAAAACATTGAATTTCTTCCCAATGTTCAACCACTGAAATTTTTCATATAAAAATCCAAGACTTGACTTTTTTTTTTTTTTTTTTTTTTAATTAAGAGATGTAGCGATGCTGGGCTGCCAGTCTACATGGATGGCTACAATTAGCAGAGCTGAGTAATTGGTGCCTCCTTTTGTGGTTTCTAGGACCCACCATTACAGAACTTCCCTCACAATGAGTTCGTAGTTAGTGCCACCCCACCAACTCATAGGCTGCTTGCTTTATTAATTTTTCCAAATGGCTTGTTGTGGGAATTTGAGTACCTGATCCTTATCTGGCATTCATGTGTCAATGTCTTTAACATAATAAAGCTTGAAGCGACTTTGGGTTGAGTCCCTCTCACTCCTTTCTCTGGTAGACTTGATGTGAGCACTCATCCTGATGAAAAAGGACATTTCCTGGGTACTATCAGAGACTTGGTAGCCAACAGTTTGAGCTATGTTTTATCTGTCCACTGAGAGAAAGGTATTTTTTATTTCCACTTTTATCCTCATCTAGAGCAGTGGTTATCAACCCTAAGTCCACATTAGAATCACTTGAAGAGCTTTCATAAAAATCCTGATGCCTGGGTTCATTAATAAGGAATTAAATCAAAATATTTGGAGGTAAGATCCATGTATCAAAGCTTATTAAAAAGTTCCCAGTTTGATCTAACATGTAGCCAGTGTTGATACTCACTGATTTAGATTCCCTCTATATTTGGAAAAATAAAGAGACAATCTTTTAGAAAAGTCATTGCTGCCCAGAAATACCACAGCTCCAAACAAGGCAGCCTTCTAATCTGTGGGCCTGAGGGAGATTAAGTCCTTATAGCTACACCCACCCTTTGACATCTCACATCTTGTCCATTATCCTTATTCTTTTCTCCACAATAATTCCAATATGTGTCCGATTTCTTTTCCTGTTCCTCAGGTCATCCTGCCCATCTGCCATTCACACTGCAAACTCCTCATGACCTTTACATCCCACCCAACTTCTTAATATGATGGGTAATTCTAAATAATCCTACTGATGCTTTGACTTCCTGCCCTAATTCCTAAAATGTCCATTTATTGTCCTCAGCATAATAATGATACAAAGCACACTCAGCTTTCAGGTTCTATCTCCCAAGTCTCTCAGCACTAACATCTCTTACTTAAAAATCTGACTTTCCTTTCTACTCAGAAACTACTTTCAGCCCTCTAAAGTCACCTTTTGTAAAAACTTTTGATGGCTGGCAAATGCTTTGACTATTTTAAATATAAAATATCAAAAATTTAATCACCAAATCTTTAGTAAACACGATCAAATTTTAAGAATTTTACATTTTAACCTATTTTTAAAGGCAGCATATGCTATTAAATTTAGAACTTGATAGAATAATCCATTGTTTAATATCCTGTTCAATGGAAAAACAGCTGGATTTTGCCACATGGTCCTTCCTATTTAATACATGCATAGATTCTCTCAACCTCTAGACTCCCCAAAATATATTATCTATCTATGAGAGACATGGAATATCATTTTTCTTTCACCTAAAACAGTTAGAGAATTATAGGGTCTAGCACAGGATTAACACCTTTAGGGGAGGTCATGCATGAAAATTAGAATACCATTTTTCATTGTACTGCGTTATACATTGCTACTGAAGCTGCAGAGAAGTTCTCATTACTTCTCTTCAAAAACATTGTAAATTTTGTTAATGCCAGCATCCTTCCATGAATGCCAATGTACTGTTTGATATTTTTACAGTCTGAATTTTTTCCTTTCCTAGTATAAAGGGCAAATGGATCAAGTGTTGACCTACACATTATGACCCCCATCTAAGTATTCTTTCTTTAGAAAACAGTTTGTGTATATGTAAGCACTAATCTGTAAAATATTTCTGTCCTCACTGTTTTGACAAAGCCACTGGTTCAGAAATGAGCGGAAGACATCATACACATTTTAATTTGACTACATCATGGATCAGTGGCAATGTGCTTTGAAACATTGTTTCAGTTGATAGTTTGTGTTCAAGGACATTGCCTTAGTTAATAATCTTAACTTGAAGTCCAGAACTTTTACCAACTAACTGTAAGAATATCAAAGAATCCAGGTAAATACATTTAATAGCATAACTAAATTAAACCATTATTAAATTAATATATAAATAAAACCCAGTTAAACCAAAGTCTTTGGCTTTTGTCTTAGTTTCACTCAAAGCTGCTAGGAAATAGAAAGCAACCCTCTTACATCCAATGCAGGGTATTAATACATTATTTGCAAAGGACAGTGCCAAAAAAATATTTTTACAATTATTTTCCCTCATTCACATTAAAGGACTAAAGATTTGGGGTAAGAAAATGTTGTGCATTTTGACTTCCACAATGGGCAAAGAGCAGGCTGGAGTGGCTTTTCTACATCTCAGGCCAAGTGAATGGGGTTCAGTGAGCTCATGGAAAAAGCTTATATTGTGATCCTTGGAGCTCTGAGTCAGAGTAGCTGATACTGACTCAAGCATGAGAATCTAAAAGACCATCACTAGAACTACTCAGACAAGAAGACCAAGATTATGCCTCACTTCACGCCTTTGTAAGAGATAAGGATAGATAGGTATATTCCCCATGGAAAAAAATGTGCACACATCATAATGAAGTAATGATCATATTCACTGCTCTCCAAAAATACCACCTAGAATTATAGAAAGAACTCAGCAGAAAGTAACTTGGGAGTGGACCATGGCCTCTGTAGTGCTAAAAAGATAGATATAAAAAAACAACTAGGCAGATGGAGACCCCAGTGACTGAGCTTAGAGTTAGGAATTCATATCAAGTAATGAGTCTCAAAGCGTCCTTTAAAAGTGCCTAATCAAAATACATGTCAAGCTCAGAGAGGCCAAGGCCAGACCATTAGTCCTGGAAAATTCACAAATGTTTCACCCCTTACCTCCACTTCCTCTCCTCCACAGCCACCTCTCCACTTGCATTCAAACCAAAGAAGCCAGAGGGTGCCTTTTGAATGGGAAGGAGAGGTGGGCAAATACAGGAAAAGCTGTCTGATCTTTTCTACCTCAGGAGAGTAGTCATCAGAAGGCCTGTGCTAAAGAAGGAGTGAAGTCATAAATGAAAAAGCTATAGGCATTTGATCATTATTCTAGACTGGACATAGTAATTACTGAACTGAAACTGCTTTTTTTATGAATAAAAATTATCAAAATTTTTTGATTACTTAAAAGTAACCAGGAATGTCATGAGACTTACTCTAAGTTTCATCTAAGTTGCTGAAAAATTAACCAACTCCTTCAAGGTGAGTTTGAAACCCCAATGGGAAATTGAATTATGGTTCTTTCTTCTTTTCCTCCTTTGCTTGCTTTCTTTCTTTCTTTCTTTTCTTTCTTTCTTCTTTCTTTTTTTCTTTCTTTCTTTATTCCTTCCTTCCTTCCTCCCTTCCTTCCTTCCTTCCTTTCTTTCTTCCTTCATTCCTTTCTTGAGAGGGCACCCAGTTGGGGAGAAGGGCAGGGAGAGAATCTTAAGCAGGCTCCATGCCCAGCACAGAGGCTGACATGGGGCTTTATCTCACAACTGTGAGATCATGACCTGACCAGAAATCAAGAGTCAGACACTTAACTGACTGAATCACCCAGGTGCCCCAAATTATGGTGCTTTCTGATTATTGTCACCACTCTTGCCTCTTTCAAAGAACAGTGAAGAACATCATCTGAAACATCCTCTCCTGGGGTAAAGTCATTCACAAATATGTGTCATGATTGGCATCTGCTGTAAGTGGCATTTCAATGCTACATTGTGACAATGGCCCTGTGGTAGGGTTGCCTGATTTAGCAAGTAAAATAAAGGACTCCAGGTTAAATTTGAGCTTCAGAAAAGTAAGGAATACTTAACTTTCGGTAGAAGTGTATCCCAGATATGGCATAAGACATATAAATAAAAACCCGTGTTTATCTGAAGCTCAAATTTAACTGGTGTCTTATATTTTTGTCTGATAACAGGCCTTTTTCAGTGACTGGAGAAAGGCAAGAAACAGACTTCTGAAGGCCCACTGCCATGAAAGGTTGTGAATGATCAGAATTAAATGAGGTGTTTAGAAAGACAGCAGAGATCTGAAAGGAAAATAAAAATGAAAAGGGGGAAATTGTTAATGAATGGCTAAGGTAGATAGTACATTTTCAAGATGTAGAAGGTAAATGTGGCATTATTTAAAACTTAACATTTTTTTAGAATAGAGAAGAGTAGTCAATGATGGTAAGATAAGACAGTATTGTCCTAATTTTCTAAAAAAAATCACTCTGCCTACAGAAATCATGGAAACAAAGGTTTACACAGACCTCTGATAGATGAGCCCTGTCAGTATTCTGTTTTTCACTGTCTGTCAGTATCATGCTTATTCTTTCTTGTTTTTTGAACTGTGAATTTTATGTAACTAAAGTTTAGCTTGCGATTCACTATAACTTCTTTTTATTTTTTAAGTTTATTTATTTATTTTGAGAGAGAGAGAGAGAGAGCATGAATGGGACAGGGGAAGATTGAGGACAGAGAATTCCAAGCAGGCTCTGTGCTGTTAGCACTGAGTCTGATGTGGGGCTCAAACTCATGAACCATGAGATCATGACCTGAGCCAAGGCCAAGAGTTGGACATTTAACTGACTGAGCCACCCTGACACCCCTATTCACTATAACTTCTGTTTTCTGTTTTTTATATAGGTATCCATTCTCCCAAGATTTCTTTAGTTAAATTTCTTTCATTTGAATTTTTGTTCCTACATGCATCTTTGTTAACTTATCCTTACTGAACTTTATAAAATCACAGACACATTGCTATTTTGTAAATTATGTTTCTGTTAAATAAGTAAAGCTACCAGAAAACAAACTTGTAATCAAAATTGAAATTTAATATTTAAATCATGTGTTACCTTGATTTATATTCAAGCACATATTTCTTTATCAGTGCACCTGTAAATCAACATTATGGAGACAGCTACCCAAGTATAAGAACAACTGAATATGTATAAACCACACTCTGTTCGTAAATATGTAGATTGAGGCAGTAAACACCTTTAATACCAGTTAGAAATCTGTCACTGATTATACATAGGGCAGAAAGCAAGCATAAAATTTTTAGTAAATAGCTTAAGAATCTTGAAAATATCAATGGTCTAAGTTTGTATTCCATATTGATAGGCTGGATAGAAACTTTGATTACATATACAATAAAGAGATATGCATGCAGAATATAAATCCACATACAGTAATATTTACAATATACTGTACACAGAGAACAACCATTACTGACACTTAAAAGGCCCTGAAAAATCAGTGTTACATAACTGTACTTTTAGGATATCATCCAAGAGCATTTCCTTTTTATTCTTTCTTATGAAAATAAAAAATAAATGGGGTCATCAGGTTAAATGCATTTTTAGTATACTGTTCAGTGACAAAAAATAGCTTAGTATATTTTTTGTCCCACGATAGCATTATCTTGGCATAGCTGATACTGGGTTCAGAACCATTTTTCATGGCTAATGAGCTAAAGATAGTCAAGCTCATGTCTGCCCCTCCTGACTCATGCTCAGGCTCATCTCTACCAACTAGTCATTGGGTCCCTCTGTCACCCCGATGGCTCTCTTGACGAAAGACTTGAAAACCTCTAAGTCCCTGGCGTGACTCATGACTTCGCAGCACTGTACTGCTCCATGTTCCCAAAGAAACAACAAGGAGGCTCTTTTCTTTAGTTTTAAACTACTTTATTAGAAAACAATGAGTATCTACAATGAAGAATGTCATGATGAAATGACGAATGTTCTCTTGTCAAAATCACAGAATCAGGAAGATCATCTGTTTCTTAGTGTATCTTTTGATTGTTTTTGCTTGTTACAGTCATATTTTAATTAAAAAAAATAAATAATGAAGAAAATTAGACATAAATAAACACAGAGAAAAATAAAAGAACCAGGGAATTTTCTTAGTCTGAGAGTCCTCTATCGTACGAAAACTTGAAAAGAGTTGTAGAGACTCAATGAAATACAAGACGTTTCCAGAAAACCACAGAAAGAATTTCTAGAGAAACTTGTTGGGGTAGCAAGATTGAGATACTTGGGCATCACTTCCTTATATGGGTTATATTCTTAGATCCCCAAAATAATATATAAAACTCAATATTATATACATTTTTTTTCTTTTCTTTTTTTAAGTAGGCTTCATGGCCAGTGCATAGCCCAATGTGTGGCTTGAACTGATGGCCCTGAGAGCAAGACTTGAGCTGAAATCAAGAGTTGGAAGCTTAACCGAGGTGCCCCCTCTGCTAAAATATTTTTAAAATATCTATTTTTCACTTGCAGATCTTAATCTATTCCAAAGGAAGACTTTTCTTACCAATTAGTATGACTCACTGGATCCAATAACATCCATATTTATTTTTACCTAAAGGTACAAAAGCTTTTTGTGTATTCTTTTATAAATATTCTCTGAATATTATTGAATATATCAAGTTTTTGTATCTATGTATTTTTATCTACGATCTTTTATATCTATGATTTATATCTTGATATTTTCTTTATTCTTCTTTTTTTTTTTTAAGTAGGCTTCACACTCAGCACAGAGCCCAACACAGGACTTGAACTCATGACCCTGACATTAAGACCTGAGCTGAAATCAAGAGTTGGAAGCTCAACAGACTGAGCCACCCAGGTGTCCCTAAGACCTTGATCTTTGAGACCTTGATGGTAGAAATGGTGCTGGAATTTTTTAAAATTTATTTTAACATCTTCATAGGAAAATGTTTCTGTTTTGATTCAGGATGAGGGTGGAGATAAATGATTTTTAATTTTGTATATTGTATCTTAACTAGGATCACATGTAATATTTATTTACATATTTCTTTCTTCTTTTTTCCATGCTTTGACATGAACAAAGAATTGTGCAACAATTTTCTAACCCAATAATTTTCTAAACACAATATTTTTTGCCTCATATCCTAATACACAACAGCCTAGATTATTGTGCATTTTGTATTACTATGGCTCTGGACATTAAATCTGAGTCTGATTCATTGTAAGCCAGTGGGTGTTTAACCTAAAAAACTAACTTGTGTAAGATAAACTACAATATATCAAATGGAGTATATTCCAATGGAATGGAGGGAAGCTGCAAAGTTGTTTTTTGATGAAACTTCTGTAAAGCCCAACTTTAGTCAACATCATGAAGCTGATTGACATTTTTGGTTTTTTTGGTGTTTTTGTTTTTGTTTTTTTGGTGTGTAACAAGAAATTGATTCTGGTATAGATAGTCCACTTCCTATTTTTTCCTTAGTGTACAGCAGTAATAGCTTTGAAAAGAAGGAGATGCCAGTAGTAAATTAATAAATATGAATTTAAAAACTCTCAAACTAAGGCTTATACATCACATCTCCCTATTAGTCTACTGAATATTTCCATTGAAATAAAACATTGCTCAGTGTCCTGTCAATCAATTTCAGGCTTCATGAAAGTGTAGCAGAAGACAACACACATACTCCTACTGGAATTTAAGCTCCAGAGGAATATGGGGGCACCTGGGTGGCTCTGTTGGTTAAGCGTCCAACTTCAGCTCAAGTCATGATCTCACAGCTCATGAGTTCGAGCCCCACATCAAGCTCTGTGATGACAGCTCAGAGCCTGGAGCCTGCTTCGGATTCTGTGTCTCCCTCTCTCTCCCTGTCCTTCCCCTGCTCATTCTCTCTCTTCCTCTCTCTCTGTCTGAAAAGTAAACATTATAAAAAAAATCAAGCTCCATATGAATATGGACATTTCTCACTGACTGCTGCATTTTCAGTTTCCAGAATATCACCTGGCACAAAGCAGACATTCACAAAATAATGTTTGAATGTTTTTAGGTAAATTCACTCAAGATAGAAATAAGGAATCTGCATTTTCAAAATTTCTCCATAAGATCCTGAGAATCAGTGTATTTAGAAAGGATTGACCAAAAATATATTTCTCTAATATAATTTGTGTTTCTGACTTTTAGAAAAAATTTCCTGTTGGGATTCACAGTGGCCCTTCAGATAAATGAGATTCACCTAAACTATCAATAATCCCTGGCATGCTTCTAATCTTGACAATTGGCATAATCTTAGTATAGTATAAGAAAGCAAGTCTCAAGACCAAGCATCATTTCTATTCTTGGCTGTGAAATAAATACCAGTTGGGAATGGGGAGAGAATTAATCTAGTGAACAAAAGCAGTGATCTGTTAAACATCAAATAAACCAGTATAGTGCTTGTCATACTATAGGCATTTACCTACTGGTTTTCATCATCATTGTCTTTGATTATTGTTATATTATTAATTATAATAAAGTCATCAATAGCTATTGATAATAAATACCAATAATTTGACGAATATATTGACATGATAGCGTCAACATAAATATTAATAATATAATAATTATCTGGGGCGCCTGGGTGGCTCAGTCGGTTAAGCCTCCGACTTCGGCTCAGGTCATGATCTCGTGGTTTATGGTTCCAGCCCCGTGTCGGGCTCTGTGCTTTCAGCACAGAGCCTGAAGCCTGCTTTGGATTCTGTGTCTCCCTCCCTCTATGCCCCTCCCCTGCTCATGCTGTGTCTCTCTCTGTCTCAAAAATAAATAAAAACATTTTTAAAATAAACAAATAAATAAATAAAATAATAATTATCAATAACAATAAATATGTAATATAAATGAGGGGAATTAATGTGGTAATAAAATTTAAGGGAATACATTTTGTTTTTTTGTTTTTTGTTTTTTGTTTTTTTTTTCTGAAATTTATTGACAAATTGGTTTCCATACAACACCCAGTGCTCATCCCAAAAGGTGCCCTCCTCAATACCCATCACCCACCCTCTCCTCCCTCCCACCCCCCATCAACCCTCAGTTTGTTCTCAGTTTTTAAGTCTCTTATGCTTTGGCTCTCTCCCATTCTAACCTCTTTTTTTTTTTTTCCTTCCCCTCCCCCATGGGTTCCTGTTAAGTTTCTCAGGATCCACATAAGAGTGAAACCATATGGTATCTGTCTTTCTCTGTATGGCTTATTTCACTTAGCATCACACTCTCCAGTTCCATCCACGTTGCTACAAAAGGCCATATTTCATTTTTTCTCATTGCCATGTAATATTCCATTGTGTATATAAACCATTATTTCTTTATCCATTCATCAGTTGATGGACATTTAGGCTCTTTCCATAATTTGGCTATTGTTGAGAGTGCTGCTATGAACATTGGGGTACAAGTGGCCCTATGCATCAGTGCTCCTGTATCCCTTGGATAAATTCCTAGCAGTGCTATTGCTGGGTCATAGGGTAGGTCTATTTTTAATTTTCTGAGGAACCTCCACACTGCTTTCCAGAGCGGCTGCACCAATTTGCATTCCCACCAACAGTGCAAGAGGGTTCCCGTTTCTCCACATCCTCTCCAGCATCTATAGTCTCCTGATTTGTTCATTTTGGCCACTCTGACTGGCGTGAGGTGATACCTGAGTGTGGTTTTGATTTGTATTTCCCTGATAAGGAGCGACGCTGAACATCTTTTCATGTGCCTGTTGGCCATCCGGATGTCTTCTTTAGAGAAGTGTCTATTCATGTTTTTTGCCCATTTCTTCACTGGGTTATTTGTTTTTCGGGTGTGGAGTTTGGTGAGCTCTTTATAGATTTTGGATACTAGCCCTTTGTCCGATATGTCATTTGCGAATATCTTTTCCCATTCCGTTGGTTGCCTTTTAGTTTTGTTGGTTGTTTCCTTTGCTGTGCAGAAGCTTTTTATCTTCATAAGGTCCCAGTAATTCACTTTTGCTTTTAATTCCCTTGCCTTTGGGGATGTGTCGAGTAAGAGATTGCTACGGCTGAGGTCAGAGAGGTCTTTTCCTGCTTTCTCCTCTAAGGTTTTGATGGTTTCCTGTCTCACATTTAGGTCCTTTATCCATTTTGAGTTTATTTTTGTGAATGGTGTGAGAAAGTGGTCTAGTTTCAACCTTCTGCATGTTGCTGTCCAGTTCTCCCAGCACCATTTGTTAAAGAGGCTGTCTTTTTTCCATTGGATATTCTTTCCTGCTTTGTCAAAGATGAGTTGGCCATATGTTTGTGGGTCTAGTTCTGGGGTTTCTATTCTATTCCATTGGTCTATGTGTCTGTTTTGGTGCCAATACCATGCTGTCTTGATGATGACAGCTTTGTAGTAGAGGCTAAAGTCTGGGATTGTGATGCCTCCTGCTTTGGTCTTCTTCAAAATTCCTTTGGCTATTCGGGGCCTTTTGTGGTTCCATATGAATTTTAGGATGGCTTGTTCTAGTTTCGAGAAGAATGCTGGTGCAATTTTGATTGGGATTGCATTGAATGTGTAGATAGCTTTGGGTAGTATTGACATTTTGACAATATTTATTTTTCCAATCCATGAGTAGATAGCTTTGGGTAGTATTGACATTTTGACAATATTTATTTTTCCAATCCATGAGCAGGGAATGTCTTTCCATTTCTTTAAATCTTCTTCAATTTCCTTCATAAGCTTTCTATAGTTTTCAGCATACAGATCCTTTACATCTTTGGTTAGATTTATTCCTAGGTATTTTATGCTTCTTGGTGCAATTGTGAATGGGATCAGTTTCTTTATTTGTCTTTCTGTTGCTTCATTGTTAGTGTATAAGAATGCAACTGATTTCTGTACATTGATTTTGTATCCTGCAACTTTGCTGAATTCCTGTATCAGTTCTAGCAGACTTTTGGTGGAGTCTATCGGATTTTCCATGTATAATATCATGTCATCTGCAAAAAGCGAAAGCTTGACTTCATCTTTGCCAATTTGGATGCCTTTGATTTCCTTTTGTTGTCTGATTGCTGATGCTAGAACTTCCAGCACTATGTTAAACAGCAGCGGTGAGAGTGGGCATCCTTGTCGTGTTCCTGATCTCAGGGAAAAAGCTTTCAGTTTTTCCCCGTTGAGGATGATGTTAGCTGTGGGCTTTTCATAAATGGCTTTTATGATCTTTAAGAATGTTCCTTCTATCCCGACTTTCTCAAGGGTTTTTATTAAGAAAGGGTGCTGGATTTTGTCGAAGGCCTTTTCTGCATCGATTGACAGGATCATATGGTTCTTCTCTTTTTTTTTGTTAATGTGATGTATCACGTTGATTGATTTGCGAATGTTGAACCAGCCCTGCATCCCAGGAATGAATCCCACTTGATCATGGTGAATAATTCTTTTTATATGCCGTTGAATTCGATTTGCTAGTATCTTATTGAGAATTTTTGCATCCATATTCATCAGGGATATTGGCCTGTAGTTCTCTTTTTTTACTGGGTCTCTGTCTGGTTTAGGAATCAAAGTAATACTGGCTTCATAGAATGAGTCTGGAAGTTTTCCATCCCTTTCTATTTCTTGGAATAGCTTGAGAAGGATAGGTATTATCTCTGCTTTAAACGTCTGGTAGAACTCCCCTGGGAAGCCATCTGGTCCTGGACTCTTATTTGTTGGGAGATTTTTGATAACCGATTCAATTTCTTCGCTGGTTATGGGTCTGTTCAAGCTTTCTATTTCCTCCTGATTGAGTTTTGGAAGCGTGTGGGTGTTCAGGAATTCGTCCATTTCTTCCAGGTTGTCCAGTTTGTTGGCATATAAGTTTTCATAGTATTCCCTGATAATTGTTTGTATCTCTGAGGGATTGGTTGTAATAATTCCATTTTCATTCATGATTTTATCTATTTGGGTCATCTCCCTTTTCTTTTTGAGAAGCCTGGCTAGAGGTTTGTCAATTTTGTTTATTTTTAAGGGAATACATTTTGAAATTTAGGCATCTGAGCATTGCAAAATGAAACAGGAAATATTGTTTCCATCTAAAGAGACTCCCATGTTAATACTGTGAAAGTCCAGCTCAAATAACATTTATACAAAGAACAGAATATACACAAGATGTAACTGACAATAATAATAAAAAAAAAATCTGGATCCTTCATGTAGCTTTTTTCATTGAAAGAGCTCCAGTACTGGAAGAAGACCACGAGGACTGCATGCAGAGCTCATTGCTACTGTTACGTGGCAATTAAGTCTAAATAGCAGTTTGTAGAATATGTTTCAAAGTGGGCATGCTTCTCATGAACACATTATCTTAAAAGTATATTTATGAAGATTATCTACTATTACCGACCCAGATTTTTTGAAAGATAAAACATTAAATGATGATCTCAGGTTTTGTTTATTTAGGATTGTCCTAGAAATCTGGAGGAAAAAAATATAGTCCTTATATAAATATTGGGCCTTATGAACCTGATGGACTTTCACTTCTCTTGTTAATTTTTGCTCTCTCCATGAAAATAAAATGATTTGGGGTACCAAAGGAAAGACAAAATTATAATTTTAACTGTGAGTCATGTGTGTTGAAAAAAAAAAATGTGTTAAGGTTTTTTGTTTAGTTAAAACTCAACATAATGTTCCCTGTGTCGAATCAGTGACAATTTAGCATGTTGCAATCCCTCCTTCCTTTATTTATTTATTATTGAAATATAATTAACATACAATGTTATAACTTTCAAATGTAATTCTCTCAGTGCTAGTCCACACCTGTTTTTGTCCTTTTTTTATTTATCAATGCCTTGTTGTCAAAATATTAACTTACAAACCAAGGCAAGAAATAAAACAACATTCACTTTACCACACTCCTTTCTCATCTTTTACCTCCCCTCCCTTCAATATTTTAGAGATTTAAATAGAATTAATTGAATTAAATTAGCTCTTGCATACTTTTATTATTATTATTATTATTATTATTATTATTATTAAATTTAATTTCTTGAATCTATAGCTGAAATATGACTGGGGGTGCAAAACTGTAGTAATGCCCTAAAATAAGATTGATATGCAAAGACTACAGGCAACATAAAAGGGCTTTTTCAAATGACATATTGCAGATGCTTCAAAAAGATGTTTATTTCCAAGAGGCAGCCTCCTATGGGCAAAATTATCATCATTCCTAAATTCAATTTACTTCAGGTTGAAATACAAGGACAGTTTGGTATTCTCATAATTATATGACTTAAAAAACTGACAAATTTTGATTTGAAGAGGTCTTTTTTGTTGTTGTTACCTTGAAAACAACAGAAAGATTCTAAAGAAGTATAATGATGCAGCAGGTTTTTAGCCAGCATTTATGTAAATGGTATCACTGTTATAAATTTTAACATTTTGTTAAAATGAATATTGAAATTTAGAAGGAAAATAAATGACACCTTAAGAATCATAAAATGTATAAATCAGTTATAGACTGTGGGAATTATGGCATCTGGAGAGAAACATCTGGATCCTCATGGTTGGCTCTGTCCAGGCGTCTAGCTGAGTCTTGGTATTGAAACATGGTAGATACTTGACCACTGGATTTACTCAGTTGGTCTGCATGTGAGATGTAGCTCCCACCTTGCCAGGTCTCCTCTTATATGAGTATAGATTCTATCTGTCTAGAGGAATTTTCATAAATAAGGGCAATAACTGCAGGCTATAAGGATTAAAAGTTTGACTGGGGGATAAGATGTAAGAGGGTCAGAAGTGACCTCAGATAAATGAAGAAAAAAACTATAAAGAGGAGAAAAAATTAAAGTTGAAAATATAAAAAGAAATAAGGTTTTCTTTCCTCACAGTGAAAGGATTTTGCATTTAATCCCTGCTTTTTGTTTCAAGAGAAAGATAACTCCACAGAGCTCTAACTGTTGATAATTACACAGTAACTTTAAGATTTCTGCAAAATGGGAAAGAGATAAGAATTCATCAAAAGCATTAGAAAAAGCAATCTCTTGCTATGTCAAGGATCAAAGGTTCTCACCTCCTCCCCTTCTCCACCAGTATTAGCAAGGAAATGACTCACAGAACCAACAACGTGGTGGCATTTAGTAGAAAGAAGGAAATGAAGGCTGCCACCTTTGTATCAGCAGCTATGTTAATGTTAAACATTATTTTTAATGTTAATTAAATACGTTAAAAAATATGTTAATTTAATACTTTGCCAGTAAAGTTCACACACAAAAAAAATGTTCTTGTTTAAAGACACTAACTTGGGGCACCTGGGTGGCTCAGTCAGTTGAACGTCTGAATTTGGCTCAGGTCATGATCTCACTACTTGTGAGTTTGAGCCCCACATCTGGCTCTGTGCTGACAGCTCAGAGCCTGGTGTTTGCTTCAGATTCTGTGTCTCCCTCGCTCTCTGACCCTCCTCCACTTGTGCTCTGTCTCTCTCTCTCTCTCTCTCTCTCTCAAAAATAAATTTAAAAATGTTAACAATTAAAAAAAATAAGACACTAACTTATTTAAGGTAGAACAGGTTTCTAGGAATAAAAATTTTATCCAGGGCTTCTTGACTCATCAAAAGGGGCTATGAGGTAATATGTATAAATCACTTCAACTTGTCTTTTCAGACAAGCATTTTTATATCAAGCTGGAAAAGTGTTTTTCCAAAAGGTTTTGAAAAACTTTTTTTCCAACTAGGAATTCATGGAATCTGATCCATAAGATGTTCTGCCCAAAAATGTGTTCTGTGGCAAAATCAGTTGGGGAAGGTGCACACTAGATATTCCTACTTGGATATTTGCTATTACTAGAAACATACTTAAGAACTACATTTAATTTAGCATTTTCCAAGTCTCTTTTTAAATTTTTTTTATTATGGAAAGAGAGAGAGAGCATAAGCCAGGGAGTGGGGCAGAGGGAGAGATAGAGAGAGAGAGAGAGAGAGAGAGAGAGAGAGAGAGAGAGAGAATCCTAAGTAGGCTCCACACGCAGCACTCAGCAGAGATCCTGATGCGGGGATTGATCCCATGACCCTGGGACCAAAACCTAAGCCAAAATCAAGAGTCAGTTGTTCAAACAACTGAGCCACCCAGGCACCTAATTTTTTTATAGCATTTTCCAAATCTCTTTAAATATGATCTCTCTCTCCTTCACAGAAGGAATCATCATAGGGGAGATGACAATTGAGCCTTAACAATCTTGAAGGATAAAGATCATCAAGGGTAGCATTTTAGAAGGAACCATCCTACAAAGAGGTATGACAATGTCACTGTGATTTAGTAAATAGTAATCAATTCAACATGACTTGAGTAGACAGGTAGTATTTGTGTATATATATGGAAAATTGTCACAAGTTAAAAAGCTGTTAAAAAAAAAGGTAAGTATCCTTCATTGAGGGACCTTGTATATCATATTCATGGTGACTGAATTCATCCTATAAATAGTTAAGAGCCAGTAAAGGAGTTGCATCAGTCATTTTCACACTGTATGTTAGGATAATTGTCCCAGCAACATGTAATATGGATCAGAAGATAATACTGGAGGTAGAGACATCAGTTTGGAGGCTATTACCCTTACAGCAATTTAGCTCAGTTACTAATTTATGAGAACAAAAATGAAGAGATTGAGAAAGTGTTCGAAGAAGGTAAAAGATGCTGCTGAATTTCATGTCCCTTCTCAGGAAAGCAGTAGTCAAGGTCATGCAGACTGTGAAGAAATTCAGGGGTAGAATCACAACTAGTGAAGGCTCTCTCAAGAAGTTATCAGCTTATGTTATTTTTAATTTTGCCTAGTAGTTTAAAAAATGAATTAAAAACTAAAAAGCACTTTTTACTTAGTTGTTAATTTCTTGATGAAATCTTGATAAATCTGCTTAGATAGATAACTATCAGGCATACTTATCCTGAGATCAAGTTAAACTTTATTCTGACAAGTCCTTATTTTTTTCATACCAAATATTTTCATCTCAATTATTACTGTATTAAAACATCTTTGTATACTTATTGATTAGCTCTATTCTCAAGTTTAAAAGTTCACTTGACTGAACTCAGTGAACAGTTTATATTGATTTCACCTAAAACAGTTTTTACTTAACACTTTATCTTATCTCTCTTTACCTTCGTTTATTTGTGCACCAAAGTAACTAGTTACCTTCATTGTAAGAAAATTGAATCTAAATTATCCACCATGAAGAGAAATAACACGGGCCACAAATAACAAAATACTCACAAAAAATAAAAATAACCATACTATTTTGTATATATCTCCTCCAGTATGAATTGTTTCTTGGCAGAACTACTAACAAGTAGACGTGCAACTTTTGCCCCCCCAATTTAACATAAACAAGCAACCTAAAATGTAAAATGCCTTTGTAAGTCACATCTCTGATGATCAGTCCAACGCTAGGAATTGGTGTGGTTCTAAATATCTAGAGTTGCTCTATTTATAGTGAGAAATTATACCATTTTGCTTTCATATTTGAGAACTGCAGGAGAAGAGTAGTAAAAGAATGTAAATTGATCTTCATTTAACCTATCCATAGAGCCAGCTGCTTAAATTTGAAATATTCAATGAATATGTGTGCAATAACCATGGCTGGTCCAAATGTATTTCAAGATACAGCTACTTATTAAGTGCACAGAATTCTGCCAATCTGCTCTGTTTGAAAGTAGGTCATAATTAAAGTGTAATCACTTAGTTTCACTGGAATTTCTGCTTAAGCTTAAGAGTCAGAATTAAACAAAATCATATTAAGAGGTACTTCTATAACAAGAGGAGAAATGTGTCTTCCTTTTGAACTAATCTTTTAATTTACTCTTCAGTATCATTTTTTCCATGGCTATTTTTCTTAACCAAAAAGACTGCATAAAAAGATGAATGGACTCACAGAGTTCCGGGACTCATTTAGGCATGGTTGTTAATTATGCCCATTTCAGGCACTTTTTTTTACAAAGTTTACAAAACCTTTACAAAGGTTTTTCTTGTAAAAGTTAATGAATATCTATTTAACCCAATTTACATTATTTATGAAAGACATTTAGCCGCTGAGAGTAGTAGAATAATGTATTTAGTTTTGGGGAATCAATCTGAGAAAAATTAAAAGGATATTTAAAATTTCAATTTTTTTTCCATAAGTCAGTTCTCAAAACATCTAGATAAAATTATATGCAAATGATTTTATTACATTAGATTCTATAATTTATAAACAGAAAAGGATGCAAGATTAACTTTTTTTTGTTTGTTTTTAAGTAGTCTCCATGCCTAGCATAGAGCCTAAAGTGGGATTTGAACTCACGACCCTGCGATCAAGACCTGAGCTCGAATGCAGAGTTGGACACTTAACCAACCGAGCTACCCAGGTGCCCCCAAGATTAATTTTTGATCCAAGTAATAGCTATGCAGTATATCCTAAATCTTGTGGAAAAAAACTTGGTGAAGTTCCTTATTGTAATTTCAGGAAATTTATTCACTAAGAGATGAGGATTCTTTTTTATTTTGTAAGAAAGTTCTCTGTCCTACTAAGATTACAATATCTATCAACACAAAATCTATAGTTATCAACCAAAATGGACTAACAAGAATTAAAATTTTTCTTCCATCTTAACTTTAAAAACAAAATATATATTGGGGTGCTTGGTTGGCTAAGTCAATAGAGCATGTGACTTGATCTCAGGAATGTGAGTTCAAGCCCCATGTTGGGTATAGAAATTACTTTAAAAACATAAAATATTTGAAAAAAAACCCAAACCAAAATATACATTTATAACAATATGTATATAACAATATATATAAAACAATGGTTTTCAGATAGCACAGCACTGATTCCTGAAAGAGGGATAACAAACAAGGTGGGCAACAAAATCACACAAGCTTATTGCAGGTAATGAAGGCAATGTCCATGCTGAAGGTCAGGGTGGGTGCGATGCAATAGAGACTAACGGTTTAGCTAAATTTAAAAGGCAGAAACTAAAGAATACAGTTTGGAATGGAGCTATTTTGCTACTCTGTATAGATCAGTTCTCCTGGGAGCCTTTACTAAGATGGTTATTAGAATCTGTGATGTAAGAGCAGTTTTCCAGCCTCTGGGTGCTGATTAATTGAATCTGGATCGTGATAAGACTCACAATTAGTATCGACTCTCACACAACTGAGAACTTCACAGGAAGAACAGACATTCAACCTGTGGAATTGGGTTGAAGGAAGAGTATGCCATATGTAAAATGAAAACAGGGACTGTGCCATCCCATCTTTTGATCTGAAATGGAATGTACCCACTGAAACAACAGAATTGTTGTCAGTGTAAGCCTTCCTAGATGTCTGGTGGTTCCTGAAAACAATGGACCAGCTGACAGTCTGTGACCACTCAATAGTCATATTAGTATTCCAAACAAGAGAAAGCTAGAAAGGAGAATCTCTATAAATTCTAGCTTTCCACTGTTTGGAATACTAGCTAGATGAAATATCCTTTCCAAATTCACTATTATGATTGAATATTATGGGTAATATCGGCTCTAAAATCCTGTCAGTACCACCACATGATCTGAAAATATGGGAAGCCAGGAATGTTTCCTTCAGTCTTTTCTCTTAAAGGAGTATTAGTTCTCTGTCATATTTGGGATGAATATATGAAAATCTAATCTTGTAGCGGCCTGTCAACAAAGTGGGTATAGAAGGAACATACATCAACATAATAAAAGTCACATATGACAAACTCACTGCTAACATCCTACTCAGTGGTGAAAAGCTAAAAGTTTTCCTCTAAGAGGGGTAACAAGACAAGAATGCCCATTCTGAGCATCAACATAATATAAGTCATCAACATAATAAACATCAACATAATAAAAGTCACATATGACAAACTCACTGCTAACATCCTACTCAATGGTGAAAAGCTAAAAGTTTTCCTCTAAGAGGGGTAACAAGACAAGAATGCCCATTCTGAGCACTTTCATTCAACATAATAATGGAAATTAGGTAAGAATTAGGTAAAAATAAATAAATAAAAGGCATCAAAATTGGAAAGGACGACGTAAAACTGTCACTATCTACAAATGACATAATATTATATATAGAAAATCCTAAGGACTCCAGAAAATATATATTAATATTTTTTAAGTTTTATTTATTTGAGGGGGGTGGGGCAGAAGGGAAGAGAGAGAATCCCAAGCAGGCTCTGCACTGTCAATGCAGAGCCCAAAGCAGGGTCTGAATCCATGAACTGTCATGGATTCATCATGACCTGAGCCAAAATCAAGAGTCAAGCTCTTAATGACTGAGCCACCCAGGTGCCCCTATATTAATACAGGGCCCCTATATTAATATATATATATACACATATATATATATACACACACATATACACACATATATATAAATGGCACCCATATATATATATATATATATATATATACTATACACACATATATATAAAATAAATAATATATAAATAAGTGAATTCAGTAAAGTTGCAAGATACAAAATTAGCATACAGGAATTGGTTGCATTTTCATATACTAATAACAAGCTATCAGAAAAAGAAATTAAGAAAACAATCTCATTTACAAGTGCATCAAATGCAGAGAAAGAGGAACCCTTTTGCACAGTTGGTGGGGATGCAAACTGGTGCAGCCACTCTGGAAAACAGTATGGAGGTCCTCAAAAAATAAAAATAGAACTACCCTAGAGTTGCACTATACCTAGTGCAACTACCCTATACCCAATTGCACTACTACGTATTTATCCAAAGGATACAGGAGTGCTAATTTGAAGGGGCGCATGCACCCCAATGTTTAAGCAGCACTATCAACAATAGTCAAAGTATGGAAAGAACCCAAATGTCCATCGACTGATGAATGGGTGAAGATGTGGTATATATATACAATAGAATATTACTCTACACGGCAGTCAAAAAGAATGAAATCTTGCCATTTGCAACAACGTGGATGGAACTAGTGTATTATGCTAAGAGAAATAAGTCAGTCAGAGGAAGACAAATAACATATGATTCACTCATATGTGGAATTTAAGAAACAAAACAGATGAAAAAATAAGGGAAAGAAAGTAAAAATAATATAAAAAAAGAGAGGGAGACAAACCATAAGAGATTCTTAAACACAGAGAACAAATTGAGGGTTGCTGGAGGGGTGTTGGGTGGGGGCATGGGCTAAATGGGTGAGAGGCATTAAGGAGGACACTTGTTGGGATGAGCACTGGGTGTTATATGTAAGTGATGAATCACTAAATTCTACTCCTGACATCATTATTACACTATATGTTAACTAACTTGGATTTAAATATTAAAAAGTTAAAAATAAAAAAAAAGAAACAGGTCATAAAGATAGCACAGAAATTGTAAAAAAACAAACAAAACAAGTGCATCAAAAAGAATTAAAAAACCTTAAATTAAACCGAGAAGGTAAAAGACCTGTACTCTGAAAACTATAAGACGCTGATAAAAGAAATTGAAGATGACACAAATAAGAGGAAAGATTTTTCTGTACTCATGGATTGTAGGAACTGATGTTGTTTAAAAATCCATACTACCCAAAGCAATCTGCAGATTTAATGTAATCCCCAGGAAAATACCAATGGCATTTTTCACAGAACCGAAACAAATAATCCTAACATTTGTATAAAACCACAAAAGACCCTGAATAGACAAAGTAATCTTGTGATAGAAGAACAAAGCTGGAAGTACCATGCTCCCTGATTTCAAATTATACTAAAAAGCTATAGTAATAAAATAGTATGGTACTGGCATGAAAACAGACACATAGATCAAAGGAACAAAAATAAGAACAAAATAAGAACAAAAATAAGATACAGACCAGATATAAGCCCATACATACATGGTTGATTAATCTATGACAAAGGAGGCAAGGACATAAAATGGAGAAAAGACAGTCTCTTCAACAAATTGTATTAAAAAAACTGGACAGTTACATGCAAAAGAATGAAACCAGATCTTTATATTATACCATATACAAAATAAATTCAAAATGGAAAGACTTGAATGTAAAACCTGAAGCCATAAAACTCCCAGAACACATGCAGTAAACTCTTTGACATCAATCTTAGCAATATTTTTTTTTCTGCCAGTCTCCTCAGGCAAAGACAGCAAAAGCAAAAATTAAATAAATGAGATTACATCAAACTAAAACATTTTTGCACAGCAAAGAAAACCATCAGCAAAACTAAAAGGCAACCTACTGAACGGGAGAAAATATTTGCAAACAATACATCCAAAGAGGTTAATATCCAAAATACATAAATATCCAATACATAATACATATTGGATTATGGATTATGGATGGATACATAATATCCAAAATGGATTATGGATGGATACATAATATCCAAAATACATAAATAATGTATAAAACTTAATACCATAGGAACGAACAACCTGATTAAAATGAGCAAAGAACTTGAATAGACATTTTTTTTTTCCAAAAAGACATACAGATGGCCAACAGACACATGAAAAATGCTTAATTTCACTAATCATCAGGGAAATGCAAATCAAAACCACAATGGAGTATCACCTCATAGCTGTCAGATGGGCTATTATCAAGAAGACAAAAAGTAATGAGTGTCAACAATAATGTGGAGAAAAGGGAACCTTTGTGAGAATGTAAATTGGTGCAGCCAGTGTAGAAAACAGTATGGAGGTTCCTCAAAACATTATAAAGAGAACTCCTGTATACTCCAGATATTCCACCTGTGACAACTTATCTAAAAGAAACAAAAATATCAATTAAAAGAGATATGTGCACCCCTTGTTCATTGCAGCATTATTCACAATAGCCAAGATATGGAAGTAACCTCAGTGTTCATCAATAGATGAATAGATACAGAAGTTTTGGGCTGTGTGTGCATGTGTATGTGTATGGGTATTACTCATCCATAAAAAAGAATAAAATCTTGCCATAGATAGACCTAGAGGGTATTATGCTAATGAAATAATTGGACAGAGAAAGACAAATGCAGTATGATTTCCTTTATATGTGTAATGTAAAAAATAAACAAAACAGAAACAGACCCACAGATATAGGAAACAGTTAGTTACCATTGTGGAAAGGGGTGGGGTGGACTAAATAGGTGAAGAAACAAAACAGAAACAGACCCACAGATACAGGAAACAAACTGTTAGTTACCATTGTGGAAGGGAATGGAGTGGACTAAATAGGTGAAGGGGATTAAGAGAGACAAACTTCCAGTTATAAAATAAATAAGTCATGGAGATGTAAAGTACAGCACAGGAAATATAATCAATAGTTTTGTAATGTTGTATAGTGATAGATGCTAACTAGACTTATTATGAAGATCATTTAGTAATATACAGAAATTTCAAATCACTATGAGGTACACCTTAAACGAACAAGATATGGTATGTCAATTATAATTCAATTTCAAAAATAATTTGATTAACCATACACCATTAGTATGATACATTCAAAGATTCTTCCTCCAAGGCAAATAACGTACTAGATTTTTTTTTTAAGTAGGCTCCGTTTCCAGTGTGGGGCTTGAATACATGATCCTGAGGTCAAGAGTCACATGTTCTACCCAATGTGCCAGCCACGTGCCTCAATGTACTAACTTTTTAAAAATTCATATATATATATATATATATATATATATATATATATATATATATAATATGTATATATAAATGTGTATACACACACACACACATACATAATGGAATATGACTTGATGATGAAAAAGAATGAAATCTTGCCATTTGCAACAATATGGGTAGAACTGGAGGGTATTATGTAGGCTCCTTCAGAAGTTATGCTAAGTTAAATAAGTCAGAGAAAAATAAATATATTTCACTCATATGTGGAATTTGAAACTTAACAGAAAGTAAAAATAAAATTAAAAGAGAGGAAGGCAAACCATAAGAGACTCTTAAGTACAGAGAACAAACTGAGGGTTGATGCGAGGGGGTTGGAGGGTGGGTTAAATGGGTGACAGGCATTAAGGAGGACACTCTTTGGGATGAGCACTTGGATTTAGAAGTGAGTTGTTTAATATCCAAGTATTTGAAGGTATTACTGTTTATCTTGAGATAAAACCTACATAATAGGTTGTATCTGCTTGGCTATATAAATAGGTGACATTTCTTTCTATCTTTGCAATTTCTTAGCAGATTGCCTGACATGTGCATAACATTCTTGTTTAATTCTAATACAAGAATAAGATTATTTTCTCTCTTCTAGCTTTGTGAAGCAGTTTTCTGGATTGGAAGGAAATGCTTTTTTTAAAAATTATATTTCCCCAACACCTTCAAATATTTGGATATTAAACAACTCACTTCTAAACAACCCATGGTCAAAACATGATATCACCAGTGAATAATAATGAATCCAATTGAATAATAATGAAAATGTTACAAAACAAAGTTTGTGAGCTACAATAAAAGCAGTACTCAGGGTGAAATTTGTAGCTTTAAATGCTTGTATTATAAGAGGGAAAAAAGTTTAAAGTTAATGATCTAAATTGTTATCTTATAATTAGAAAAAGGTGAGCAAATTAACATCAAGATTAGTAGAAAAAAAGAAAATGAGGGGCGCCTGGGTGGCTCAGTCAGTTAAGAGTCTGACTTTGGCTCAGATCATAATCTGTGGGGTTTGAGCCCCACATCAGGCTCTACATTAGTGGTGCAGAACCTGCTTGGGATTCTCTCTCTCTCTCTCTCTCTCTCTCTCTCTCTCTCTCTCTCTCTGCCCCTCCCCCAACTATGCTCTCTCAAAATAAATTAAAAAAAATTTAAAAACAAAAAGAAAGAAAATGAAATAGTAAAGAAGGAATGAATTCAATGAGTTCAAAAATAGAAGCAAAATTAATAAAGCCTAAAGCTGGTTCTTTGTAAATTTATAAACACTTAGCAAAACTGCTCAAAAAATACAAGAGGGAAAGCAAATTATCAATATAAGGAATAAAAGGAGACTGAACTAAGGATTCTGTAGACATTAAAAGAAGACAAAAGAAGGTTACAAAAGTTTTGCCAATGAGTTTGGCAACTTACATGAAAAGGACAAATTCCTGAAAAAAATCAACACCTCTCTAAAACTAAGTTAATGGAAATAGAAAAACAAGAATTGTTCTTTACTTTTAAAATTTGAGTTTATTATAAAAAGTCATCTCATAAAGAAATTCAAAGCCCAGATGGATAAATGAGTGAATCTTATAAAAATTTAACAATGGAGCAATACCAATATTAAACAAACTTTTCACAAAATAGAGGCCAGTGTAACACAAACACCAAAATCTGTGTCATTAAAAGGAAATAAAATTACAGACAAATATCACTTTAGAAAATATACTTAAAATTCCTTTATAAAATGTTAGCAAAACATGGGGTGCCTAGGTGGCTCAATCAGTTAACCATCTAACTCTTGATTTCGGCTCACATCATCATCTCACAGTTTATAAGATAGAGCCCTGCATTGGGCTCTTCTATGATAGTGAAGAGCCTGCTTGGGATTCTCTTTATTCCCTCTCTCTGCCCCACCCTCACTCACACAAACACACTCTCGCTCTAAATAAATAATTAAGTAGACATTAAAAAAAATATTAGCAAAACAAAATCAGAATACATAAAAAGATAATCATGACCAGAGATTATATCAGAAATGAAAAGTTAATTTAATATCTCCAATGCAATCCATGTAATTCACTCTATTAAAACTAAAAAGAAAAAATATTTTCTTCATAGATTCAGGGAAGCATTTTAACAAAACGCTTTTTATACAGAAATCTGTATACTAGGAATTGAAACTTCCTCAATGTGATAAAAGGAAACTGAAAGGTCTCAATTAACATCTAAGCAAAAGACATAATGCATCCTAATATCTAGAACAAGGCAAGGATGTAACTTCTCACCAATTACTTGTAACATTTTATTGGAGGTTCTAGACAATGCAACAAGACAAGAAAAATAATAAAAGCATAAAGATTTTTAAAATAATAAAACTTTATTCATAGTAGACATAACTATGTCTATGTAAAATAACTAAGTGGGGGTGCCTGGACAGCTCAGTCAGTTGAGCATCCAACTTTGGCTCAGGTCATGATCTCACAGTTCGTGGGCTCGAGTCCTGAGTTGGGCTGTGTGCTGACAGCTCAGAGCCTGAAGCCTGCTTCAGATTTTGTATGTCTCTCTCTCTCTGCCCCTCCCCTACTCATGCTCTGTCTCTCTCTGCCTATCAAAAATAAACATTAAAGAACTTTTTTTAGATAACCAAACTACTTATAAAATAACTACTAGAATTAGTAAGTGAATTTTGCAATGTCAAAGGATACAAATTAATACACAAAAATACCTGTTTCTGTATAGCCATATGAAACAAATGAAAAATAAAGTGCAAAATATTCCATTTGCAATAACATCGACAGCCACAAAAATACTTATAAATTTAATAAAATTTGTACAATACTTCTAAACTAAAATATTCAATAAGCCCTGAGATAAATTAAAGAATATAAAAATAAATTGAGAGACAGAACATGTCCATGAATTGACCCAATAAATATTAAGATATTCATATATTGATATACAGATGTATTAGAATTCCAATCATAATCCCTGAAGAATTTTATAGAAATTGACAAGTCTGATTCTAAAATTTATATGATAATGCAAAAAAACCTATAGTAGAAAAAAATAATCTTGATAAAGCAAAACAAAGTTAAGAACTTATACTACCTGATTTCAAGAATTGTTATAAAGCTACAGTAATCAAGATAGGGTGACATTACCATAAAAATAGATAAATAGATCAATGAGACATTTAGAAAACACATTCACTTAATATTGACAAGTGTGCCAATGTAATTTATTAAAGAAAATGAAATGTTTTCATTAAGTGGTGCTGAAACAAGTAAATTTTTATATAAAAGAAAAAGAACCTCAATACTTACTTTACAGTATACATTAAAATCAACCTGACATGGATCATAGACCCAAATATAAAAGCTAAAACTATAAACTGTCTAAAAAACATAGAATATTATCTTCATGATATAGGTGCAACCACAGGCTATTTTGCTACATCACAAATAGGAATAACTACAAAAGGAAATAATAAGAATTTGATAGACTAAAATCAAAAATAAAAATATGTGCTCATCAGGGCACCTGGGTGGCTTAGTCAGTTAAGCATCTGACTTCAGCTCAGGTCATGATCTCACGATTTGTGGGTTCGAGCCCCTCATGGGGCTCTGGGTTGATAGCTCAGAGACTGGAGTCTGCTTCAGATTCTGTGTCTCCCCCTCTCTCTGCCCCTCCCCTGCTCGCTCCCTGAATCTCTCTCTCTCTCTCTCTCAAAAATAAACATTAAAAAAAAAGTTGTTTAAATATGTGCTCATCAAAAGTCATCATTAAGAAAATGAACAAGCAAACAAAAGACTAGAGAAAAATATTCACAAAAAATATATTTGGCAAAGGACTTGTTTCTGGCACATATGAAGAAATCCTATTAGTCAATAATAATATATAGTTTTTAAAAATGGTCAGACTAAAACATAGACCTTACAAAGGAAGATATATAAATACTTGATAATCACTTGAAAAGGTGTTCAACATCATTAGAGAAATGCATATTAAAACCACAGTGAAACACCATCACACAAACCCTAGGACTGCTAAAATGAAAAAGACTGACTCTTCCAAATGTGGGAAGAATATAGAGCAACTGAAGATCTCATATGTTGCTAGTGGGAACATGAAATGGCACAATTACTTTGCAAAAAAGGTTTTGCAATTTCTTTAAAAAATTAAGCATGCATCTACCATAAGACGCAGAAATTACATAGCTAGACATTTACCAAAGACAAATGAAAATATATGTTCACAAAAATAGGCTTATACAAAGATTCTGTTACCATCATAATAATCCTGAATTTTTTAGCACTGATTCAATTATTTGGAATAAATGAGGCTGGCTAGGACACTTAATCTTTCATTCAACAGCAAATGCTCATCTATTAAAAACCAGCTACTCCAGAGGGCCAAGAGTTTCCTATCCTCACCTAGACATAACAGTTTTTAAGGCATTCTGGGGTCTAATTTCAATGTAAAGGTTTATATTACAAAGATTTTTCAAATTCATAGTTGAAGTCCCTTTCAGTTTGGTTTATGTGTGTTAATTCTAATTTCCTGAATTCATATCATTATCCAATCATGTAAAAAGAAAACATTCTTTTGAAAACAAAATCACATGAGAATAATAACAATAAAATGAAAAGGAAATGGTTAGTAATACTCTATTTTAAATATCCATTGTCTCCTCCACAAACTTGCAAAGCTTTTATTCTATTTTTCCTTTTGGAAAAAAAAAAAGTGGTCACAATAGTTGGAGAGGCAATTTATATTTTCTAAAATATTCTTTGGAGAGTGAGTAGCCTGCTCTTGGTCACAGAAGTGTGGAGCTGCGGTTAATTTTCCAGGAGTGATAATGACACATCACTGCATTAGATTATGCTGGCCTGGCAGTCTCAGTTTAAGTAATTCACTGTGTGTCATTTCCATTCAGAGGAGTGACAGTGTTTCCTCTCTCCTCAGCCAAAAGTCGCCTCACGAGGGAGCTACTTCTGGCCTGCCAAAGGTTTAGCTGCTTTAGGCACTCCCTGGGGTATTGTCTAATGAACTCATTGTGACAACTGATATTAATGGTGACATAATCATAGATCTAGAGTTGGGTTACAAGTTGTATACTTGTTGGATGGAGTTGAAGCAAACACATCTCTGTCATTCATCATAATCTTAAATTTGAGTGACCAACTCTTCATTCTTTCCATTATTCATACCAGGGAAGAGATGGATAGGCAATTTGATGATCAAATCAGTTCATTTTCTCAGAGATGCTAAAAAGAGAATAAATTAACATTTTTAAAGAGCCTATACCCATTGCTAAGTGCTTCATATAAATGACCTCATCAAACTCCCCCTTGACAAATGTAGAAACACACACTCAAGAAGTTTAAAGCTATCCAAGGGCATGCAATTAACCGATATCAGAGGCCAGGAATTAAACACAGAACTATTTGATCTCCAAACTTTTTAACACCAACTATTGCCCTTTCTTCCTTTAAACAACATGGAAAAGAACATCTTCATGAAGAATCAAAGAGCAAAGACTCTAAAAGAAAATATATGTTTCGAAAAAAGAAAGAAAGAATGACAGTGAGTCTGTTTAGAAATGTTTACTCCAAGTCTTCTCTTTATGCAAGTTCAGAAGAGCCTAATCTTTGTTACTTACAAAAATGCGAGCAAAAAGAAGGCACATGTATTTGGAGACAAAGATGCATCTCTTCAACCTGGAAAAGCTACAGTAAAAACCATGAATGTGCAAGCAGCTCAAAATTAATATCAGAAAACATAAAAACTAAAAAACCTAAAAGAAAAGACAACCTCTAAAAATTTGCTAATGAGGCTGTATAAGCATCAAAGATATTTGACTATAGTGTCAAGAATAGACCTAGTATGCTAGACATAGACCTTTGTTTTAAATTCTTACACCACTATGATATCAAAAGAAATGAGCCAATTGCAAGTAAAGAATATTTTTAAGACAATTTATTATTATTAATTATTGACTCAATCATTATTAATCATTGACTTTCTGATAGACTAGCAGAAAAATAAAACTGCTACGTCAAACTTTACTTTCCTGGATGAAAAGTAAAAAAAAAAAAAATCACTCAATCAAATTTTTAGTCTACATAATGCCCAATATTAGGCTTAACAAATTGATATATCAGTTAAACATAAAGAAAAGATAAAAGAAACAGAGGGGAAAGTATGCTTTCTCTGTGATTGTGCTTGTATAAAGCCATGCTATAAAGAACTGGACAACAAAAAGATAGATTTTAGAATAGTATGATTGTAATAAATTTGAGGATACTGGGTCTTAGGAAATGATTTTGTTTTATAAATTTCAGTTGTTTTCCAAAGGCTTAGTGTTCTAGGACTCAGGGTTTATATTCACTAATTTATGTTGGTGAAGTTCTGCCTTTAAAGAGTTACTAATCCGGGGCGCCTGGGTGGCTTGGTCGGTTAAGCGTCGGACTTCGGCTCAGGTTGTGATCTCACGGTCTGTGAGTTCAAGCCCCGCGTCGGGCTCTGTGCTGACAGCTCAGAGCCTGGAGCCTGTTTCAGATTCTGTGTCTCCCTCTCTCTCTGCCCCTCCCCTGTTCATGCTCTGTCTCTCTCTGTCTCAAAAATAAATAAACGTTAAAAAAAAAAATTTTAAGAGTTACTAATCCATTGGTTTTGTACAGTGTTTAACTCAATTATGTACAGTGTTTAAACTCAAATAGGCTTGAGTAACCACAAGGATATCAGATATCAGATACTAGATGAGGGCCCATGAGGTTTGTCACAGCAAAAACTGCACTAAACAATTACACATGCAAGGAAGACTTTATTCAAGGCTATTGCAACAGGGGACAGAGACCAGAACTAAAGTCTGAACTCAACAACTCTGCTGGAACAAACAGTGGGAGGATTTATTTTTATTTTTATTTTTTTAATGTTTACTTTAGTTTTGAGAGAGAGAGATACAGTGCAAGTGGAAAAGGGGCAGAAAGAGAGGGAGACACAGAATCTGAAGCAGGCTTCAGGCTTCAAGCTGACTGTCAGCACAGAGCCTGTGAGATCATGACCTGAGCCGAAGTCAGACACTCAACCAACTGAGCCACCCTGGCACCTCAAACAGAGAAAGGATTTTTAAGCAGTGGGGTGAGAGGAGGAACACAGGTCAAGTGATTTGCCAATTGCTTTGACCAAAGGAAAAGTAAACTTTCTTGTATCTTCATGACAGGAGGTAGTTTTATAACTTGGAGCAAGTCACCCACCAAAGATATGTTCTTACCCTATCCTCCAGAAACTGGGAGATAAATAAAATTGGTAAGAGGCTTATGTACATTACATGAGATTTATGTAGATCTCACAGGAGCAGAGAAAGAATTTGCAATAGCAAGTTTTCTAAGGTAGATGTTCTTATATAAAGGGAGGTAAAGGCCTAGAGCCAGGAAGAAACCTGTTTAAAGTTGTCAGACTGAAGGACACATTTAAGCTGCCTTCATAAGTCCCAGAGCTAGAACCACTATAAAATAGAATGACTTAGGACATGAGTTATATGGTTTCTTTTCTTTCTTTTTTTAATGTTTATTTTAGAGAGAGAGCACAAGCAGGGGGCAGACAGAGAGAGAAGGACACACAGAATCCAAAGCGGGCGCCAGGCTCCAAACTGTCAGCACAGAGCCTGATGCAGGACTTGAACTCACAAACCTTGAGACCATGACCTGAGCTCAAGTTGGACACTCAACCAACTGAGCCACCCAGGCACTCCTAATCATTGATTTCTGACTAGGGAGACATCTTAACAAACCCAAATGTTTTCCAAGATATGTTCTAAAGCCTGTAAGAAGGCAATGATAATACATTGTAGGCAATTATGACTTTCAGTTTCTTGAGTATGTTTTGAAATTTGGGCTGGGCCAACAGCCTAAAAATTCACTTACCAATGGCATTATGTGTGTCTCAATTCTACCTTTGGCCTATTTTCTATTTTCAGTCCCCAGTACTACCACTCTTGCTTTTGTATTTACATTTTTGCATTTGAATCCCTAGATCTCCAAATGGAACCAATTAAAGAAAAATTCCATTGTTCCTTCTCTTTGTCCACCCCTACAATAAGCCATATATATGACTTGGTGAACTGATTCTAAGGTTTGGTCATTATACCAAAGCTACAATCAGTGCAAATGGTTTATGTAGAAACATGAATTAAAAATTGGTTTTGTGAGTTGGTGGACAAGTAAAGCTGGTGAACAGAAGGATCGACTAGTGAAAAGCAAAAGCAATTTGGGCTGACACCTGGCAAATGTATTATGTTTATATTTGAGTAGTTATGTCTATTTTTCCTAGAAATTAAAACATCATTTTAGAATTGATAGCATTAATACCAGCTGAGGAAAAAAATAAAAGTATTCAACAATGCATTGATATCATAGTTGACCCTATGGCATGGAATTATAGTATAACTGGAATGACAATAAGAGATCAGACCTTTTCAACCTGAAATAGTTTTGTTTTAGGTAAGTGAAAGAAGATAGCAAATGCATGGTGTCATCATTCTTCTTTCTCACCAATGTGAGAGATCATCATTCTCCCTATTTTCAGTCTATCTTTTTTTTTTTTTTTTTTTTTTTTGTCATCTAGTGTCAAAGACCATAGTCTTATTCCACATATTTGAGGTAAATGACAAAATCTTTTCTGTCACACTGCTCCCATTTTTACTCCTTGGTCATTTGCTCTCTTCTCCTTCCTTTCATCTACAAATCTACTCATAATTCCGCTATCTTTAACATTTTACTTAAGTTGATACCTACTCACAAACTGCTATCCCATTTATTTTGTTTTTACAACTAAAATTCTTCAAACATACACTACATTCACCTCCCTTACCGCCTTATCCTTTCCCCGCACACTCTTTAATCCACTATTTCAAAAGTTTGTCCCCATTGTTCTATGAAACTGCCATTGCAGAAATCACCAGTGACTTCCTGATCTTTAAATGCGATGACCTTTTCTTAAAGCTTATCTCTTGAGCTGTCTATAGCATTTGGCATAGGTGATCAGCCATCACTTCCTTGTAATATCTTCTATTAGAACAGAACTTCTCCTTATTTGAAGTACTATCACTTGCAGTATTTATCCTACTTTCAAAATCAAGAGTGTAAAATCACAACATCTAATGACTGCCTATGTCTGTTGATCACTGGTCTAGTGCTGTCATTACAACATGCTGTTGTGATAGTACAGTTCAGTGGTTAGGACCTGAGCTTTATAATTAGAACGATTTCTCATTCTAATACACATTTTACCTTAAATTCTCTACACTTCATTTACCTTATGTGTGAAATGGGAATAGCTGTGCCCACATCCTAAGATTATGGTTGGGATTACAGTGTAACATAAGTAAAGCCCCTAACTAAATTCCGTCCTATATGGCACATAGTAGGCATGGTTATTTTCATCTCCAAAACATTATCTACATACTCAACAACTTAGCAAATAGTAACTGAGCATCTTAATCCTTGGAGATAAAATAGAGACTAAATAGAAATGGAGCTTGTAAGAATTTGTGCTCTAACCACAGTGATGCTGCACTGTCCATATTTTCTCCTAGTGTTGGCTTACTCCATTCCATTTATGCATTTTGTAGTGAATCCACTTCTTTTCATTTTAGGCCATAGCCCAGAGTCAGTCCTTAAATGTCTGTTATTTGCTATGCAATGTCTCCTATAGAAATGTAAAACTTCTCATGGTCCAATTGTAACTACATCTTTGTACTCTCTCCTAAGCTTAAATTTTATATCACCAAATGCTTGATACAAATCTTTGGTATATATTCTATGTCTCCAATGAACCAATCATCTATGCAGGTAACTAAATTTATTTTTTAAACTTGCCTGTTTTAGGGGCACCTGGGTGGCTCAGTAGGTTAAGTATCTGACTTCTGCTCAGGTCACAATCTCACAGTTCGTGGGTTTGAGCCCCACATTGAGCTATGTGCTGACATCTCAGAGCCTGGAGTCTGCTTCAGATTCTGTGTCTCCGTCTCTCTCTGCCTCTCCCCTGCTCACATACTTTCTCTGTCTCTCAAAAATAAATAAATGTTAAAAAAAAAAAAACTTGCCTATTTTATATTGCTACCAGGCCTGACAACCTAGAGGAATTTTAAACTCAGCCTTTATAAATATGACTATCATCCTGCTTTCCGTAAATTTGCAAATATTTTCATTTTCCTTAATTCATGATACCACGATCCACCTAACCTCTAAAGCCAGAAACCATGTTGTTATCTACTGCTTCTGCTTCTCCTCCACTCATCTATGTTACCTTCTTAATATCAATCCCATCCATCTCCAGCCTTAATTCAAGTGTTATTGTCATCCCACGCTGAAATAGTAAATAAACAAAAACAAAAAAAAATCCCTAAAAATCATCTTAACTGATACCCATTCTCCAAACCTCAAACCTTTCTTGCACTTGGTGGCTACCTTCACCATTTGCAATACACTCACTTTGGGCCAGCAAATTGATGTTTGCACACTTCACATTACTGTCCATTAAACACCCCATAATTACCTCTCCATTGCCTCACGGATGGAGCAAGACATTGAGCATGTCCTTAAGAATATCCCTTCTCCAGGGGCGCCTGGGTGGCGCAGTCGGTTAAGCGTCCGACTTCAGCCAGGTCGCGATCTCGCGGTCCGTGAGTTCGAGCCCCGCGTCGGGCATTGGGCTGATGGCTCAGAGCCTGGAGCCTGTTTCCGATTCTGTGTCTCCCTCTCTCTCTGCCCCTCCCCCTCCCCCGTTCATGCTCTGTCTCTCTCTGTCCCAAAAATAAATAAAAAATGTTGAAAAAAAAATTAAAAAAAAAGAATATCCCTTCTCCAAAGTGAACTTTGTACACCTGGATTCCCCTACCATTAGCCTCCTGCCTTTAAGCTTACAAGCAATGCCATACACAATCTTCAAAACTATGTGCTTTTGTATAGGCTGTTCATCAGCTCAGAATGTACTTTCCTACTGGTATGCTTAGAAAAAGTCTAGCAATCCTTCAAAACCTTGTTATTAGTAATAACATCTCCCTTATTCTGAAGTACTGTCTAGGGGCTTGGCACTAGTATACTAGTGTGTATTCACAAACCTACATTAGAGTCTTACCACAGTCTGTTGAAATAGGTACTGTCATTGTCCCCATGTTATAAATATGGAAACTGGCACAGAGAGACTAAGTAACTCACTAAATATTAGTAGACTTAAGATTCAGCTTTCATTTTGGCTTCATCCCAAAGTTACAGTGAACTATGCTGATCCACGGTGGTTGTTTATCACCTCTTTAGTGAAGTCTTTCCTTTTCCTCCCACCTATGATGCTCCAGTCCTAACTATTAATTGCCTTCTCTGGCAATTATACTTTGGCTTCTATACTTTGTACTCTCATCTTCTGAATAATAATAATAATAATAATAATAATAATAATAGCTACAAACACATACATGTCTGGCAATGTCCAAAGGGCTTTAATGGTGTAATATTTTTTAATCTTCACAGTAACCCTATGAGAAAGAATCTATCATTATTCCCACTTTTCTGATGTAGAAATTGAGGTACAGAAAAGTAATTTGTACTAGGAAATAAAAAATATAGCTTCATGGGCATTTTGGGAAGCAAGTTGTCTTTTTAATCATTTTATCTCCAGGGTATAGAAAGTATATGGCTCCTAAGGGGTACTCCACAAATACTTATTAAATTGACTATCCTTGCTTGTTCCTGTCCACTAACACTGTCTCTGCCAAATAGCCTACTAACTGTCCCTAAACACTGCCCTTTTCCATGTTTTTGCTTCAATGGCCAATAGCAGGGTAGGGTGACTTAATCTTCCTGATACCTGGGGTTTTTTTTGTTTTGTTTTGTTTTGTTTTTTTACATATCCACTCTCTGATCAACAAGTCATAATGATTTTCTTTTTTTTTTAATTTTTTTAAAGTTAATTTTAAGAGAGAGAGAGTAGGGGAGGGGCAGAGAGAGAGGGAGACACAGAATCTAAAGCAGAATGCAGGCTCTGAGCTGTCAGCACAGAGCCTGATATGGGGCTTGAACCCACGAATCATGAGATCATGATCTGAGCCGAAGTCAGACGCTTAACCGACTGAGCCACCCAGGCACCCCAATAATTTTCAACTTCCTACAGAAATAAGGTATAAAGAATAAGCTTGAAACTGTAGAGCTTGGCATTAAATGTTCTCTCTAGTGGAATCCAAAACTATCTCTACAATTTTATTTCACAATATAGATAATCCACATATTGAACATTTACTCTGTATTTAGCACCCTTAAGCATTTCACATACATTATCTAATCTAACACTAATCTATTTTATAATAAGGAAACATAGACTCAAAGAAGCCATTTATAGCAGCCAAAATGATTCTGAATCTCAAAATTTTCACATGTGTTTCTGGGCTAGAATGTTCTCCAATGATTTATTATATTTCAGACCCAGGTGTCTTTCAACAATCATGCTAATTTCTTCTTTCTCATGACTTATTCTTCAATTTTCCACAACCAAAAGATTAATGACATATTAAAACTCTTTTAACGTTTCTTATTTGTCATTTATCATGCTATCATATGACATGACCCTTGTTATTTTATGTGTTTTATTTATGTCATGCTTCAGGAACTCAAGTTTAAACCTCCTTAATGCAGGAATCATGTATACACATAATTTATTCATGTAACTTTTCATGCCTTGTAAATATTATTTGTTTATAATGACATCATATATACAGGATGGTTCAAAGTTTTTATTCTGCTATAATCATAATGTACATCAGGAATGTGGTATAATTTAAATATTCACATAAGGAAAAATGGTAAATGTAACTAATTTACAAATCTCTTATGAGAAAAAAGTAAATAAGGATGCTTGACAGAATAAAATTTTTAGTGGAAATGGGTTGTCAATTTAGATAACTTTTTTTTCGTCTATTTTTATTTTGCCCTATAAAGATTTCATAGATTTTCTGATAAGTTTTAATTTTTTTCTCCAATATTTAGACTATTTTTTGAGTAGCCAATTAGTGTTTAAGCTTTTAGCAAATATAGCCTGATAAATATGCACATTCATGTAGTCATTATATAAAGATTTGCATTTTTAGTGAACAAAGGATTTCCTTCATGTGGCCTTTGTTAGTCATTTTTTGGAGAAAAAAATAGGTCTTCTAAATCACCCCAGCCATTCTCATTATCTGAGGGAAAAAAAACAAACAATCTCATCAAGATTTAAATGGATTAAAACACATGTCATTGAAACTATCAAATTGTATGTAGCCAAGTGATATCAAACCACAATGGTCTTACAATAGAAGAGGAGAGCAGGATAAAAATATCTTTCAGTTTTCTTAATTTTAAAATCAAGAAAATTAGGTCTATTATCATGAGAAACAAAAAGATTCTAGAATGAATAGATTAGAAAAATCATCTATAAAACTAAAACATCTTTGAAAATTCAATCAGAAAGAAAAACTGCATTGTGATTCATCATAAATTTGCATTTATGATTTTGACTAAAAAACAAATAAGCAAATACCTTTATCTATAAGAAATAAGAAATGAAGAACTACATTTTTCAAAACACCAAATAATATTATAAAAGCAATTAACCTTTTTGAAGCAAGACTTTCCTCATAATTGTAAAAATTTGTGCTGAATTAGTGTGGCCATTGGATTTTTTCTGTGATCAATAGGTTTTAATTATTGACCAGAAGACATATATTTGGGATGTGACTATCCAAATTTAAGTTATGAGGTACTATGTGTAAGGGTTAAATTGTAGTGTAGGGCTAACCTGTAGCCTTGGGAAATAACAGCTTTGTTTTGACACTGTAGGTTAAGAGATAACAGCCTTGTCCTATCAATCAAGGGAACAAAAGTTCAAGAGAAATCAACTGGATTGGTGTTTGATTGGATTGGGGCAAGGGCATGTTGAGAACTTCCAAAAAGTGGGCCAGAGGCAGGGTCAAGGAGGTCAACTGGTTGCGGCTTGACCGCTTAACCGGCTTAACCACAGAAGGTCTGAACTGTTTCCACCCCCATCTGGGAACTATTTCTTTGTTCTGTTCCCAGGTGATGATAAGATGATGTGGTTGGCAATAAAAACTCTGTACCCTGGCTGTTTGAGGCTGCACTCTGATCAAGAGTGTGGGTCCCAATCGGTAGGCCTTGCCTCTCATTGCAATAAACTTTGTTGTGACTGTCACTGGTGCCCGTAGCATTCTGTTTCAGGACTCATGTGGATGCAACACTATCTAGTGAATAAATTATATTATGAACAAACAATAGTTATATTTTCAACAAGTATAAGAATCTTAGAATTTTAACCTGAGACTAATGCAGGAAAAAAGTAATTAGAGAAGATATGACCCATATAACCAAACTATAGTCTGCTAATGTTTTGAACATTTTGCATATATCTGTGAGATTCATTGATACTTGGTTATTTCAAAAATGTATATATAATTTCTATGATATTGACATGCAAAAACAAGTAATTCTTTAGAGTTGTTTCACTGCTACTTTTGGAGACTTGGGTTGTCTTTAACTAAAGTACATGAAATATGTGACACATTGGATTTGGGGAAAAGAAGGAAAGCATATTTATTTGATGATATATGGCATATGGAAATGTGCTCTTCATTTGAAAATTTATTGAAGCTTGTCAGTAGCTTACTTCTGTTGTTTATAGCCTGCCTAACCTGTTGGGAAAGGGGTTTAATGGCCAGCCTGAGCAGATAAAGAATACACAAAAGTTCAGCATGAGTGGAGCTTAGAGTTATAATTCAGTTCCAGCACACCACCATGTCTTTGACATTGTGGCTAAAAAATGTATTTTCCATAGTAGACTGAAAAAAATTACCTTCATCAGGTTCTAAAGTGTTTGAAATGCCACCAACATGTTCATTTTTATTTTTTTGACCTTCTTTCTTCAGATATTACTCCCTCAAAAGGTAATTTTTGGGTCTTCATTGGCAAATGGTCTCATCTCTTTATCTATATTGTGCTTAATCCCGATTTTAAATGTTGTATCAGTCAAATGTTTTATCCTGATTATTCTGATTATTTATTTATCCTGATTATTCATTTAAACCAATTAACAAAAGTTCTGCAGAAAATTTTTAAGTCACATATTTTCTTAGTCATATTTTCTTAGCTCACATGAACAGAATAAATAGATATTTTAAATTTTTTAAAAATGGGATTTATAATACTAAGTTTGAGATTAACATTTCAATTTTGAATTAATAATAGAAGAAAATGCAGAAAACAGATTTAGTAAGAACTTAGATATTATGTATGAGATATTTCAAAATTGTTATGAAAGGTTTTGTTGCATTAAACCTTCCAGCATCTTCTCTACAATTTAGAGCTCTGTTCATCTGTAGTCCATTTCTGTCTCACCACAGAACATCTCAGTCCCCATAACTTATCAAAGACTTACAACTCAAAGTATCATCTTTTGAATTACTGAAGAATTTTAATGGCATATGAGATGAATGAATTCAAAAAACAGGATAAAAAGATAACATTCCTTAGTAGAAACTTCTTTTCCAAAAATTCTTTGTTGTTGTTTTATAAGTTGTTCTCTTTAATCCAAGAAAAACCTGCCTGTACCATGTCACACTACACATCTTTCTGTTCTCAAAATGTTCAGTAGAAGTTTAAAGTAAACATTTAGCTCCATTTGAGTAAACTACAAGTAATAATAAATACATCTTGAATTAGTGATTCTCGAAGAAATTTAAAAAATAAATTTTGGATGTAATTTTCTTTCTCCTTGAAAATTCACTGATGTTGAATTTTCTTTTTCTTTTCTTTTCTTTTTTTAAATATGAAATCTATTGTCAAATTGGTTTCCATATGACACCCAGTGCTCATCCCAACAGGTGCCCTCCTCAATACCTATCACCTACCCTACCCTCCCTCCAACCCCCCCATCAACCTTCAGTTTATTCTCAGTTTTTAAGAGTCTCTTATGATTTGGCTCCCTCCCTAACTTTTTTTTTTTCTTTCTCCTCCCCCATGGTCTTCTGTCAAGTTTCTCAGGATCCACATAAGAGTGAAAACATATGGTATCTGTCTTTCTCTGTATGACTTATTTCACTTAGCATAACACTCTCCAGTTCCATCCACGTTGCTACAAAAGGCCTATTTCATTCTTTCTCATTGCCAAGTAGTACTCCATTGTGTAAGTGCTACTAAACCATTGTCACATTTTCAGGGTGAAGAACCTGAGTGTCTAGAGTGAATATAAATGTCACCATATTTATAATTTTCTATACTGAATATGAATATAGATTCAATTGTACGAATCACTATGTATACAAGCAATTCAATAATATTATTTTTATATAAGAAAGAACTGCCATTAAGCTGATTATAATGAAGTATACTCCAGCCTTTTAAAATTCAACATCATTATATTTAAATAAGTCTCATTATTTTGAATCCTTTTATATATTTAGTGGTACCTAAATCTTCCAGGTATATTTATCGCTAAGAGTTTGTTAATAATGAATATATATCTGTGAAAGTGAAATTTCAGCAGAGATATTTTGAAACAGGATACCTTGGGCAGGGTATATACAATGATGTTGAATTTTCGAAGGCTGGAGTACACTTCATTATAATCAGCTTAATGGCAGTTCTTTCTTATATCAAAATAATATTATTGAATTGCTTGTATACATAGTGATTCTGACAATTGAATCTATATTCATATTCAGTATAGAAAATTATAAATATGGTGGCATTTATATTCACTCTAGACACTCAGGTTCTTCACCCTGAAAATGTGACAATGGTTTAGTAGCATTTTTGTAGACATAACAAATTGAGGGACACTCTAAGCTGGGCTGATTTTATACAGCAATGATATAATTCAAATGATGTCCCATGGACCCTGCCCAAGGTATCTTGTTTCAAAATATCTCTGCTGAAATTTCACTTTCACAGATATTTATTTATTATTAACAAACTCTTAACAATAAATATACCTGGAAGATTTAGGTACCACTAAATACATAAAAGGATTCAAAACAATGTGACTTATTTAAATCAGTTACATTTTCCAAAGAGTTCTGACAATTTCAGGGGGTAGCTATCATCTACTTACTGGTCAGAAATATTAGATAAAAAGTTAAAATGTAGTAGTTCTGAATGGAGTATACCCCTGTCTGTGTTTCGTATTGGGTGCAAGTGGTTAATAGGCACAGATGGAGAAGTTGGAGGACAGCAAATGAAACTTAGCCTAAAGGCCCTCATAGCAGGATTTAATTATATGTTTGCCTTCATGGTGTAATGTTTTCTGTGTTGCTTTCTTTTCAAAAACTTAACTACAGAATGATCTATTATATTTTAGAAAAGTAAAATATATTATTTATTAAATTTGGAACAGAGTAACTCACCAAAAACATTAACATTAAGTGAACATCATTCTATTCATCTCTGTATGCACACAAAGAAATTAAATAAACTAAAAATTTGTAAATGGTATCATATTATATAGGTTATTAATTTCATTTGAGTTTCATAGAAGAAAAATCTTAAGCAAAGCTAAGTGAATTGCTAAACTTCAGATATAGTTAAAATAGAATGAATAATAATTTATTTATGGTTTTTCCTAAAAGATCTAAAAAGTTTAATAAACACTAATAAATGGAATCTTTGTGTTTTAACACTATTTCTCCATTTTATACAGTATTGATTGACCCTTTACTTTGAAAAAAAATGCATCTGTCATCCAAATAAATTATTTTTAGTGTATTCAGTCCCCAAATGCTCTTCCCCATTTTTTCTTAAACCCACTCCTGGGGTGCCTGGGTGGCTCAGTTTCTTAGTCATGGGACTCTTGATTTGGGCTCAGGGGATAATTTCATGGTCATGAGATTGAGCACCACTTTGAGCCCCCCCATCTGGCTTTGCGCTGGGCGCAGATCCTGTTTAGGATTCTGTCTCTCCCTCTCCCTCTGCCCCTCCCCCACTCTCTCTCTCTCAAAAACAAAACAACAACAGCAAAAAAAACTCCAATCACACTTTTACTCTAACCACTCTACTGAAATCACTTTGTTAATGATCTTAGATCTCAAAATTGCTAAATCCCATCCTAAATTATTTGTCTTTATTTTACATGAACCATTAGCTGCATTTAATACAATTGATCCTTCTCTCCTGGAAACTCTTCACTTGGTTTCAAGGACACCAGACTTCCTCACAAATCTGTTTCCTGTGCTTGTACCTTCAGTTTGTAGTTCAGTTTCAATATTGTAGAGTTCCAAGACTCAATCTTTTGCTCCTCTTCTCTATTTATACTCACATCCATAGCTTTGAAACCAAGTGTATATTGGATCCCTAATAACTCATGTCCTATGGTCTTTCTTCAACTCCAAACTCATATATCCAATTGTTTACTTGCACTTCCATGTGGATGTCTAATAAATCCTTCTAATCTAACATGACCAAAACTATATTTTCAGTAGATAACAAACCACACAGTAAATAAATGAATGAATAGGAGTAAATACATAAATAAAGCACATACTCTATTTATTGTTCTTCACATCTCAAATGATGATAACATCATCCTTTCAATTACTCAGGCAAAAATAAATCTTAGAATCGTTTCAACTCTTCTTTCTCAGAGCCAACATTCATCAGAAAAGTCCCATTAGTTCTACATTCATAATATATCCAGAATTTGACTCCTTCCACCTTCTTCCATTTCTACAATTACCATCTTGATCCAATATGCCATCATCTGTTACCTGAACACTGCAATCACTGCCAGTTATTGTATTAAAAAGAATCTAGTCTCTCATTCTTTCATATTTTGGGTAGTCTGATGTCTTTAAAACTGAACAGGAAAATGTTTTACTCAATATGGAAATTGTTCAATCATCTTACAACATTGATTAGGTTGCTTCTCATTCACCTTGTTATTAAGTGACTTGCTTTAGTCTACCTGAATACCTAAGGAACTCTTTACCAATGTGGCTCAATAACTTAAGAAGTATATGCCTCAATGTTGGTCATTCTATACCACGATTTCCTAGATTAACACAAGTTCCTTTGATTTCCAAACCCACTTCTCCCTTTATTTTAGGAAAATTATTAAATTATACTTTTGTTCATAGTTTTTCTTAGTTTTTTGGTACTCTGCCTCAGGGACTCTGATAACAAG
Organism: Prionailurus bengalensis; assembly: GCF_016509475.1. NCBI lineage: Eukaryota > Metazoa > Chordata > Mammalia > Carnivora > Felidae > Prionailurus > Prionailurus bengalensis. Next base: position 108,853,756 of record NC_057349.1, read on the forward strand.
TATTTGGTTCCTCTGTTTTATCTTTAACTGCTTTCATCTCTTTGCCTCTTTTCTCTTTATTTGCTCTCATTACACCATCCCTTTCCCCTGAATTGAGAATTCAGTTTTGAGAGTTTTGAGCAATGTATATTATAAATATATAATTCATATATTTCCATAAATGGGACATTGTTCCATAAATGGGACATTGTGATATAATATTATTACATCAAAGTGTGCTTATCATATAAAAACAAGTTTTATAGCTTTAACAGCAGAAAAAAATTTTTTTTAATTTCCCTTTCCTTGTGTAATGTTTGTTTACCCTCTGGAATCTCTGTTGTCTTTTCTTTTTCGTTATTTTTCTCTAGAAAATTAGATTAATTGCTAGGCTACATATTTTCTTCTTTCTCATGCTTACTATATGCAGCTTTGTCCAGAATTTCTATTTTATCCTATTCAATGAGAGTGAATCTTCCTTGACACTGCTCATAATTGGTAGGAACCCTCTCTTGAGCTATAGTTTCAGAACTAAAATTTTGCTATTAATGTACTTTTGGTATTTTGAAGATGTGGGAAGTTTAGAGTTTGACTGTAGTCATTTTTGAACAGCCAGGTCTCTGTTCTCTCTTTTGAGATTTTATTAAAAGTCTGTAATAGAATTCAGTCCACTGAGTTCAGGTACTTACTATTCTTGAGGAAGGATCCACTAGAATTTTTGATCCTTCTCCTGGAACACAGTGACCCCTGGTGGTGTTTCCTGCTTCTGCTGAGGGCCCGAGATGCTGCTGGTCACAGAAAGATTCTGTTCTTAAGGAGCTCTTCTCAGATTTTCTCTAGGTTACCTAATTCCCTCTCACTCTGCTATTCTAAGAATTTTTAGAATGTTTTCAATTCACCCTCTTTCCTGTTTAAAAGATGAATAGATAAATGAGGATTAAATTGCATACCAGAATCAGTTACTTTTAAAATTTTATATTATGAGGTTAATTACTTTGCATATTTGGATGCTCCTAGTAAATTCATTACTGGTTGTGTCAGAGCACAGCGGATGTCTACCCTCATTATATCTTCTTCCTATCTTCTCTAGTAGTAGAACATTTGTTCTAGTATTGTGTACATGTCTGTTCAGGACAGAAATTAGAGCCGGTTAGCACCTACTGTTTCTATGTGTAGGCATGTAACTAACTTTTGGTCAATAAAATGTAGGCAGAGATATTTTCTGGCACTTACTACTAAACCTCCTTAAAAGGCATCAGGCATGCTCCCTTCATTATTTTCTCTCCTCTTCCTCCTGCTGTCGGAGTAACACAAGGAGGTGATGGATGAAACTTAGAGCCATCCACTTAGAACCTAAGAACAAGAGGCACACTCTAGAGATGAAGGAGTCAAAAGCTGAACAACCCTGGGTCACTGTCAATTCTCTGAACCCATCAGAATTCTCTTAAGAGGGACAAAATATTTTTTTTGATCTAACATTCATGTGGTGGTTTGTTATTTTAAAAGTATTATCATATATATAAATTTATATATATGTGTACATATATAATTTTTGTTAAGGTTTCAACTTTTTGTCATAAAGTTGGTCATAATATTCCCTTATTATGTTCTAATCTCTGTACTGTCCATTTTTTCATTCTTTTTTTAAATTTTTTCTTTATTTTTGAGAAACAGAGCATGAGCTGAGGAGGGGCAGAGAGAGAGGGAAACAGAATCCAAAGCAGGCTCCACACTCTGAACTGTTAGCACAGAGCCCAACATGGGGCTTGAACTCACGAACTGTGTTCACTCAAAAAATAAACACTAGATGATAACAGAGGCCCAAAGTTGGATCACAGAGTCTTCCCTATCTAATACTTGCTTGACCAAATAAACAGAAATTAGTAAAATTAGCATGCTTTTGGGATTGTGTTTAGTTCCATGTGATAAGAAACCCTAAACTGTAGTAGATTTAACAATGTACTGTTTATTTTGTCCCACTTAAGAGAATTCTGATGGGTTCAGAGAATTGACAGTGACCCAGGGTTGTTCAGCTTTTGACTCCTTCATCTCTAGAGTGTGCCTCTTGTTCTTAGGTTCTAAGTGGATGGCTCTAAGTTTCATCCATCACCTCCTTGTGTTACTCCGACAGCAGGAGGAAGAGGAGAGAAAATAATGAAGGGAGCATGCCTGATGCCTTTTAAGGAGGTTTAGTAGTAAGTGCCAGAAAATATCTCTGCCTACATTTTATTGACCAAAAGTCAGTTACATGCCTACACATAGAAACAGATGTTAACCTGAGCCAAAGTTGGATGCTTAACGAACTGAGCCACCCAGGCACCCCCCTTTTATCATTCTTAATATTTTGTTTATCTGTGTCTTCTTTTTCTCTTGAGCAATATCACAAAGTTTGTCTACTTTAAAATTTTTCAATCAACTTTTGAATTTTTTCATGCTATTTTAGTTTTGTTAGTTTCATGCTATGTTAGTTTCTTATTTCATTAATTTCAGTTATCTTTATTGTCTTCTTTCTTCTACTTTCTTTGGTTTCATTTGGCTGTTTTATCTTTAGTTTCTTATTTAGATGCTTAGCTTGTTAATTTTTAGTCCTTTTACTTCAATTTCACTACTTAAATTTTTATTTTTCCTTTAAAATATATTGTTCTGTCCACATATTTTGATATGTTCTATCTTCCTTACTACTTACTATAATTATTTTTAAATTTCATCATAATTTCTTCTTTTACCTACAAGTAGTTTAGAAAGGGGTGTGCATTTTAATGCCCAAACATGCAGCAAAGGGCAAATTTATACTCTGTTATTGATTTCTAAACCAGTTGTACTGTATTCATAAAACATGGTCTAGTGTTACAGCAATGTTGTTAAAAATATGTTGATACTTAATTTATAGCCAAGTAAATTGTCAGTGTGTGAGCATGATAAAATCATTTGTTCTGTGTTTGAGAGCAGGTTCTATATAAGGAGGGTTTCCATAAGACCAGTTGGCCTAGGTGAATCCCAGTTTATTCTCATTATCCCAGTGTAATCACTTGTAGCACCCTTCTCACTCACAAAACATAAGGTTTTTTTTGTTGTAAGCATTACATTATTATCAAATCAAATATTAATTCCAGTTGGCCAGTTATGAAATTTGAGCCTTCAGATTCTCAACTAATTTTTTTGCCATTTAATCTCCAGATAATTGAGAGAGTTTGTTGAAATCTCACTATGGTGGTGCATTTATCAACTGATTCCTGCAGTTTTATCACTTATGCTAAGACTATTTTCTTAGATACATATATGTTTACAATTGTTATAGCTTCTGAGTGAGATCATTTTTCTCATTGACAGGTTTTTTTCTAATCCTTTTGTGTTTTTATTAGCTATTTTTACCTAAAAAATAATAGTAATAAATAGCCACACAGCTTTATTTTGGTTTGCATTTTCTTGATTTATGTTTTTGTTGTTTTTTTTTTTTTTTACTTTCAAACTTTTTGTTGTATGTTTTACCTGAGGAAATCAAGGCAAGTGTGCAAAGTATACCTATGTATCTAAGGTCACCCAACTAGTAGGGAACAGAGTAAAAACTTAAAACCAGGTCACCTAATGCAAAATTCCCCATTGTCCTTAATAATAAGCACAAACGTTGACCTAATGCTCAGTTTGTGCCAGTTGCTGTAGTAAGAGCTTTCTTTGTATGCATTATCCTGCTTATTTCCATTAAATTCTAGTCCCTCTTTAGAGCACTCATGGCATCAGTATGTGGTAGATGTTCTAATATATATTAAATAATAAATAGAAAAACAAGGGAATCATTTCAAGGTATTTTCTTTTTTGTACCAGACAAATGGTGCACTATGAAAACAGAACAACTTTTAAATCGAAGGGAAAATTAATGGTTTTAAATCTAAGTTAGATGTGCACATGATTTCTTACATTTCCAGCTGTTGTTGGTGAGCACTTTGGGTCACCCTGTCTGCACTTTGGCACTTCTTAGATAGGAAGAACACGTGTGTGTTGCTATTTTTGAAACAGCTAAGGGTGGTAGGGCTAGGTCCCTGGTGTGAAACTCATCAGAAATTCAACTCCTTTATTTAACCTACAATCTCAGCCATTTATTGAAACTACTGGTTTGAAATCAGAGCCTCAAATCAGAGCTTCTCAGGAAGCTGCTCAAAAGGCCAGAACCATGGAACTAGAAGGGCTCTTTTCTTTTCTTTTTTTTTTAATTCTATGTTTAGATTAGACCTAATTTGTAACTGCAATGACCTCCAAGTCTCCTAGATTGATTCTTTTCAATCATGCAGAATACCACTACACAAAGTCTTTTTGAATAAACTTGATATTTATTTACCTTTATCTGATTGTTTGTAGCCTCTCAAGACTAACTGATTGGGCCTACTGTTCAAAAAGAAAGGAAAAAAAAATCTGTACTGCACAAAAGAATTATGTTCTTGCTTCTTTCTGGAAAACAAACATCACACTTACTTATTAATGGTACAACTCCCTAAGGGAGACAAGCTCTCAGTGCAGGCCAATTGTCCCCAAGACCTTAAGACCCCTTCTATACAAGGCAAAAAATTTACAGGAGTTTGTCAGTCATCACTCAGGCTATCTCATTAGGATCCTACGTTAGCCCTTAACTCATTTACTTATTCAACAGATTTATTCACTGAGCACCTTCTATGTGCTAAGTGCTGTTCACTGAGTTCCCTGAGTATTATTCATGCTTATCCCTGGTATCACCATTATAGGAAGTCACTATCATTTATCAGATGTCCCTATTTACCTTGTTGGACTTGAACTGATATTCTTCACTCCTACTCTTAGAGGCGTTAGTAGTTATCCCTGTTAGGAGAGCAACCAAGTCTGTCTTGCTTAATGTAGTTTTTCAGCAACTAGCAGAGTGCCTGCTACACAGTTGAATGTTCAATTCAACCATATAAATCCAAGTATGTAAATCAAAAAATAATCTTAAAACTGTTATGAATAGTGGCTAAGCCTTCAAATCCTATCCCTTTCCCAGCCCACATTTCCATGCCTTTATTTCACATATCTCCATTTTGGCTCACATGCCTGTGTGGCCACACCTAGAACACCACTCCCTGACACCACTCCCTGACTCCCTCTTTTCCATTCTCTGACTTAGTGGCTCCTCTGGGATTCCCGTATCTTCTCTTCTACTTGACTTTGATATCTTCCTTAAAGATTCAAAGCTGTGAGAATACAAAGCCTGCCAGGGAAGAGAGCCAGATCTTCTGGGAAGAAAACATCATACTAGTGGGTATTTGACAGTGCTGCCTTTGTAAATAATAGTTATTTGACATTCCAGACTAAGGAGGTGTGTGTGGAAGAAGAGTCAGCTGCCAGGGAGGATTAATTAGCACAAAGGTCACAGTTGTGCTGCACATATTTTTGTAAGATACCACATCTAATTGTTAGCCAGTTAGGTTGTGCTTATTTCGGACTGTTGAGATTTTTTGGTTTAATGAGACAGTGCAGTCCATCTTCACAGATCGCTGACCATTGTTTGAAGCGTGATGATAACTGCATTTAAAGTTATTGAGCTTGAGTTTAAATAAATTATGCAGAGGTCAAAGAACACATATTTGATGTTCCATAAACAGCCAGAGCTAGTGAATCACAGCTCTGAGAAAAAGCAAAACAGTTTTCGTTTTTTTAATCTAATACCCTGTGTCTCACTGCTGTGTTTTTCTTTAAGCATTACATATTTTGTAAAAAGTTAGTTATTTGTGTAAGTGACCTCATAAAATTTCTCTATAGACTATATGACAATTTTTCAGATAGCTTTTATTTAATTAGATTAAGACCAAGTAATATGTGCTAAACTCAGTTGGCCATATACTTTGAACTATAAGGCTAAACTATAAAAGTATTGAATTTATTTTGAAATAGAGAAGGAAATTCATCATTAAAATATGCTCACACATACGCTGTTTTCTGTAGATTTTTCAAAAAGTGGTAATTTTGTGAAAATCATCAGTGTCATTTTTGTAAACTGTGTTTTGGTATCTTCCATATTTATATATTAAACACATTTAAAATAAGACAATGATATTTAAATAAACAGTATCTTAATAAAAGGAAAGTGAGTAAGTGGGTAATTGAGCGCCAACTATTTGCCAGACATTATTTCAGAGGTTTCCATGTATTCTCCTATTTACTCCGTACCATAAATTTATCATGTTGGTGTCATTATCCCTATTTTGGATATGAGGAAACTTAAGCACAAAGAGGTTAAAAAATACAACTCAAATTACACAGCTAGCAAATGAAGGTTCCATGACTTGAATTACAAAGTGTGTGCTCCTACTTTATCCCATTATTCAAATTTCCAAATTTTACTTAATGCTATATTTAGGAAACACTTAGGTGTATCCATTTAAACAAGATATATTAAAATTATTACTTAAATAATATAAATACTGTAATAATGGCACTATATAATCTCTTATTTTAAAAGATATCTGTAAAGAATATATATAAATAAATAAGATATATATGTGTATATACACACATATATATACACACACATACACACATACACACACTCCTATAGCTTACCAAAATGTTATGTAAAAATTTGTGACACATGCCATAAGCTATGTCAGTTAACATCAATTCCTTTTACTTATGTCCTCTATAATACAGGCTTAAAATTTTAAATACTCAACTTTGTACTGCCAACTAGTAGGAGTTGTCATGTGATTCAGTTCTTGCCAATGAAACCTAAACACAAGTATGAGGATTCTGCATCTTCTGTTTCCTTTTCCTTCTTGCCTGGAACAGGGAGGCTGAAGTTCCAGCCATCACTATCTAGGATGGTAACCCTGGAAATTAGAAGGGGCCTGGTCCCTGAATGTCATTGGTGAACCACTATGCCCACCATGGATGGTTTCTCCAGACATCTAGGTCCATAATATAAATATAGTTCTCTTAGGATACATCACTGAAATCTCATTTCATTTAAAAGCAGCTTAACAAATCCCTAACTGATACAATCCTCTCTCTGATGACTTGGACTGTGGAGTCAAGAGTAACTGCTATCAAAAGTTTGGGGGTTAGTGTTCTGATGTGTAATTCAAGGCTTACTTAACATACATTTTTTCTTACTTGAATTAACTGACTCCACATTCTTTTTTCTCAAACTGGATACTATTATCCCCAATAATATAGCCAAATACTTTTAACAGATTTATTTTACATACAGATACCTAAGACAGTATCTGGAGGTCTTGACTGAAAATGAGGAAAAACTCTCTAACACACAGTCTAGGCAGCATCTGATCCTAAGTCTAGTTCAGTTGAACATTTGGTCTTTGACTCCAAAATGGCTCTCTTAGAAATGGATATAGTTGGATTCCAGGATAGAGAAACACAATATTGTCTTGCCATCAAGCCTGGAAATAAGCAATGTTGCCAGATGACTCTGCCTCTTTTCTGAACTCAGTCCCTCATAACAAGTGTCTTTAGGAATATTGTTCTTTGAAATTATGTTTTGGCAAAAAAAAAAAAAAAAAAAGGCCTAAAGGATAGCCATTGCTGGCAATAACAGGCACCATGAATAGTCCAAGAAAAACTAAAAGACTGAAATGATATAGATCTTCTCTAATAATGTAATTACCACTAAAGTTTTTCATCTAATTTTAATTTCCCAATTTCTATTTATAGAAATAATTGTGAAACTTAGGAAAAAGAAGAGATAATATCTATTTAGAATGTTAGAGAAGCTCAGACTCAAAACTATTCCCCAAACATAACAAAATATTTTTAATAAGATTTCCTGATTCCAGGTACAATTTACTCCACCATTCTAAGATTATTATAGGGGCAAATATTCCCACTAATTACCCAACATAAGTATATTCCCACTAATTACCCAACATAAGTTTTTTATGCAAATTTTTTCAATTCCCTCATCTTTATTCCTGTTAAGTTTAAATATTATTGATCCTGACTCTTCAGAACCCCTTATGAAATATCTTGGTAAATTAACCCTCCATTTCATATGGTTCAAAAATTCTTGCTGTGGGCAGGGGTGGGTGGACAAAATAGAAAAAAGAAAAACAGGGCAAAGAAGAAAGAAGATGAGATAAATCAACAACAGTTGAGAGCTGCCTCAGTCAATCAAAGGAAAATTTTAGTCATTGGTTGAGCAGCACACAAAGTGACCCTCTTCTACCAGCTTTGTATTTTCAGTAACATCTGTTAGACACAAAAGTGATTTGTATGAGCAGACATTTTGCAGAAGTAAAGGAAAAGAGTTAAGTTTCAGGGTTAGGTCAATGTCATACATATCAGAGAGAACATGAGTCCCCTGAGAATTCAAGATTTCAGTACTTTGGACTCCACTAACCATGGCTAAAACTCAAGTGACCTTAACTATCTAATAATGCATTGGAGGGCCCTCCTGGCCTAGGCCACACACATAATTAGAAACAGAAGAGTAACAATTGGTTTATCTCCCCTTATAATTTACAAAATGTATGTGTTTAAAATGCATGTGTGTGTATTTTTTTTGTAAAGAAACTAAAACACGGATGCTATAGCTGTTATTTCATAGAATACTAGATTTGAAGAAAAAAAATATCTATCTATCTATATATATATATATATTTTTTTTTTTAACTGAACCAGAAATAGTTTACATAAGATTCCTGGTAGTTACTTTAAGTAAAAATGTGTGAGCTGAAAATTTCAAACTCAAGACTAACTCTATGACTGAATTGATATGATTTAACACCTTCTGAAAGTCTCCTATATGAACTAGTAAACTAAATGAATTAGATATTTTTACGGGATTAATTGAATTGATGCAAGTGTCATCTATCATTTTATGTATTGTATTTGAGAGACCTTAAGAACATAGGTTAAAATATTTTTCTCCTTAATAGTCAGAAATGTAAGAATTTCAAAAAATAGCATGACCCAGCCTCTCAGTAAGTGCCTAAGTTCAAGTGGACAGTCTTAAATTCCAAAGAATATTAGATCACTGGAAAGATGGCTAAAAGATCAGACATATTTCTCCCTCAGGGGTTAGAAAAGAAAATAACTTTTGTCCTTTTTCTAAATACTTCTTATAACAAAAATATAGCCATATTAATGACAGATTACCTTTGATTAGTTATTACAGCTTACATTCAAAAGTAATATGCATGATGACTACTAAAAAGTATAGAAGATAATACCACTCTAACCACATTATTTAATAAAGGATTACTGCTTAAAGGATTAATCTAAAACTTTGGAAACCCAGATTTTAACTAAAAGATAAAGTAAATTATTAGGTCTGCTGCTATCTACTTTGAATGCACTTCCAAAAATCTGTATGAATTGGGAACATTCTCTATCGCTGTTATTGATTATTCATAAGAATGAGAACCATATCTAACTCCTTCTCATATCATTCTTCTTCACTCTATATTAAAAACAAAGAAATACAGTGAGGAAGGGAATTTTAAAATATGAAAGAACTTTATAATAAATTTTCTAAGTTAAAAAGAACCTTTTAAAGGGAAAATACTTTTAAAATAATAACAATCTAAGAATTAAGCACAACTCTTTTAATATGTGAAATTACCTTGCAGAAGAGAAAATAATATCATAGAAGAAATACTTAACTGATCTAGCAGAAAGCATAGTTTTTTTTTAAAATGCTTTTAAAAACTACTAGAACTGGTATAACACAGTAATTTGTATTTCTGAAAGATTAACCTTTTCAGTATTTTGTCATTAACCTGAATTTGCTGTCCCATTTTCAAGTTTGGTCCATATTTAACTTTAACTATCACTAAAGCAAAACTCAGATTGAGTCCATACGTTATTCTAAAATGTTTTGTTGTTTTGTTTTTAATTTTTTTTCAACGTTTATTTATTTTTGGGGGGACAGAGAGAGACAGAGCATGAACGGGGGAGGGGCAGAGAGAGAGGGAGACACAGAATCAGAAACAGGCTCCAGGCTCTGAGCCATCAGCCCAGAGCCTGACGCGGGGCTCGAACTCACGGACCGCGAGATCGTGACCTGGCTGAAGTCAGACGCTTAACCGACTGCGCCACCCAGGCGCCCCCTAAAATGTTTTTCTTAATGTAAATATCTTATAAAACAATTCACCCAGTAGGAAGCCCCTATTTTACCTTCATTTATATAATTCTCTCATAAACCAAAAAGCATCTCAGCTGGGTTTAAGAGGTCTCTTCTCCCTTTTTGCTGTAACAATACACTTTTATTCTCCCAAGTAGGATATATTTTTCTCTCCTTCCTATACTTGTCAGTGTTTATCAATCACTGCACTGTCAGATGTCTTTACTGGAAAAACCAGAGCTCTGCCCCACTCTACAATGAAAATACCCTTCCCTCTGCACTACCTCTGTTAATTATGAGCAAGACTTTACTGAAGGAACAAGAAGAGAATCAAAAGACGATCTGGGAAGAGATGAGACAGCAACAGAACATAAGTCTTCATAGTGTACATGCTGAGGAGCTATTCAGTAAATGGACAAATTTACAAACAAATGAAAATTAGAAAAATTCTATTGCACTGAGAAAGGGGATACAAAGGTTTGTGGAATCCAAAATCAGAACATATTTTAGTATGGAAACATTTACTAAATTGTGGGTAAATGCTACTCATAGTACTTACAAATAAGTTTTCATAGAATGGTGTCAGGTTTTGTCCACCATTAATTGCATTCTCACTACAAGAAATGGATCTGAGTTTCAAATAGTGAACACAGGTTACACACCAACTTTATTGTCTCTGAAACACATTAGTGGGGACCTAAGAAATGCTGACAGCCTGAACCTCTCTAAGAGGTATTGAATCCCTCAACCCAGAGTTGACAGGGGAGGGAGCCCTGTGTCCTTGTCTGCATCTGCCCAGAGTGGAGCTTACTGTCATGCAGAAATGAGAAATGGAGAGAGGGGGAAGTTATGACTCAAATGCCACTCTTCTAGGCAAGATTTAATAGACTTTATTGAGTAAGTGTTCCTTCATTTTCTGTATGTCCTTAGGACAATTTCCAGAGATTTTAAATAGTTGTTAATTTATAATTTTCACCAGTTATGGTTGCTTCACTGGGGAGAAGATCCATGGAGCACCTTACTCCATCATTCTAGAAGTACCTTTAAGTCCTGGTCCTAATCCCTAGCTTTCTTTGCTTTCTAGATATAGAAGATGAAAGCCTCTACATAAGCTGTCAAGGAGGCCCTCTGACTTTCACCTTCCACTTGTAATTACCATTTAATTGCTCTCAGCTTTTCATTGTATTTTTCGGGACTCCTATCAAGCTCAGAAATAGTCACCCAATCCCACTTTACTATTTTCTCCATACTCTTCAAACCTGGTAACAATCTAACTACCTAACACAATCCCTTCCACTCAAATATCATTCCAATCAATAACAAGGGAAGTGTTAATAATTGGACAGCCATCTTATGTTAGGGGTTATCTGTGCTCAGGGAGCCTGTGTGGCTCAGTCGGTTGAGCATCAAACTCTCTTTTGGGCTCAGGTCATGATCTCATGATTCATGGGATGCAGCATTGGGCTCTGTGCTGACAGTGTGGAGCATGCTTGGGATTCTTTCTCTCCCTCTCTCTACCCCTCCCCTGCTCATGCTTTCTCTCTCTCTCTCTTTCTAGAGCTAATATGGCCCATCAGAGTTAAAATGAATCAAAATATCAAATCTTTATACACCACTTCATTCAGTCACTGAGTGTGGGCCATGCCTGGAAGGACATGATATTGATTAAGGAGAATTTTTGAAACTGAGGTTTCAACCTGAAGAGGCTGGCAGTTGAAGGTTCTTGACCAACAGAACTTACAAAAGCAGTAAAAACAAGTCCTTGAAAACAAACCATTGAAAGTAAATCATGACATGATATATCACCATGTCTAACCCTAGACTATGTCTCACCTCCAAAGATGAAGGAGCTTTCAGAATCTGTAGTATCTAGCCCGAATATAAGCATTGAAAATATTCACCAAGTTACTTTAGATCTTGAGAAGACTTCTTTTACTAGGGCTTTTACGCTGTATAAGCAGAAAAGACTCTATTTCCCCTTGCACACTTGAACCTGAGCTTTCATTCTAAACTCACTGTTAATATAAAGCACGTCTTACTGTAGGATTCAAAGTTTAAAGAAATTCTGTCTTTTCCCCCAGTTGATCCCATTGCCACAATTATGACAAAATCATTACAAGGCAAAACAGAGTCAAATCCAAGTCTTCTGATTTGAAATTCTGTGGTCTGTAACTGACCCATATCAATACAAACTGAATTCATATCATAGGTGAGCTAGAGGGAGAATAAAGGTATATGTTGTTTCTGAATATATGTTTTCTTCTGAACGATCCATATTTAATAGACAGACTAGAGAAAAAAAATATTTTTATTAATAATATGCTAATAACTTTGAAGAAGATGTCTCATCTTTTCTCAACACTTTTTTTAATCTACATATTGATTAAATGAAAGTTTTGTCTTAGCCTAGCAAATAGTCATTGTCCCTTTGATTCTTTGAGCACAATATTGTATAATGCTGGCCCTCTGTAAGGGAATTTGCTAGCCACAGAAACTCACTGTTCTGCAACTCCTGCAGCCTCAGTCGTCTAACCATGCCAAATTGAAAACATTTTAAAGTATAGCTCCATCCTCCTTTTTATCAACAGCATTTCCTCTTGAGAGGTAATACACATTCTAATTTGGGGGAAGGGGGCCTAATGATTTTGGCTGCTCTATATTTAATATGAGAGAAATAGCAGCTATTTTCTAGACTATGTACCCCAACATACAATATATAATGCTTTCTATTTTGTTACATTTTATAAGTTACAGAATTTTAAAGTTGTATAGGAATATCGTAGCCATGATAGTAGCCTCTATATCTATTTCCAGCCCTTGGCCATGATATAGTAACCATGGACTTTGAGAGGAATTGAGTCACATATTCGGCTTCAAGTGAACACCTTAATGGTACCAGTGAAACAATGGCTATATATAGCATGAAAGTTATTAGCCTGTTTCAATCCACAATAATTTCCATTAACATATAATCCAAGTTGGACTAATCAGAGTGAGGAATAAGAGTCTGTTGATAATTAGGGGAAAAAATGTGAACAAGGAAGCAGGTAACACAGACTGCTGCTGGGAGCCATCTTAAACTTTGGTGAGAACTACCATACTGAAAGTAGAACTGTAATATCTGAACAGATGAATCCCTGTTGACATTTTAAGCCTCTGAATAGCCCCTCATCTCAGCCCTAATTTCTATAAGTAGAAAATTTCTCTTTATGATGTAAATGAGTTTTAGTTAAGTTTTCTGTTATTTGCCATTGAAAGTATCCAGTTTATCAAGGATTTTAATACACATCATCTAGTTAACTTCTGGTTCCTAAGAATTTACCTAACACCTTGAAGGCAAAACAAATACTGAAATCCAAGTATTTGGATTGCCATTCCTGTAAGCTTTTTAACTTTTAAGATCGAAAATTGTCATTTTCTCCAATTATAATTGTAGTTCTCTTTCAAATGTGTGTATGATATCCCAGACCTCTGTGTGAAACTGTTTTGCTGTGTTTGGGGAAAAAAAACAACTAAAGTAACTATCTATATAAAAATTAAGTCCTTAATATTTCCCTTGAAGCTATTATTCTATATAAAATATTAGTTAAGTATTTAATCTAAACAGGTTCGATTCAAGAGATGGGTATAAAATACCCTCACAGTCTAATTGTTGAAGCAAATAAATGAAAGTATAATTAAGGTAGGCATGTTAGGTCCTATAAGAGAGAAAACCACAAAATGCTGTGGAGGTCTATAGGCTAGACTACAAAAATTGGGAAAATTTTTCCACTAGATATAACATTTAAGCTATAGCTTGAATGATAGAGAAGGGTTTATTTAGAGGGTTGGGAAAGACATACCAGGCATGCAGTTTAGCACAAATGTGAAACTGTACTTGCTTTATAAAGGAAAGGAGATAGCAGAGAGAAATAGGATCTATGATTATGCACTAATAAACTAATAAGATCAAATTGGCACCTTACATATTCCACCTAAAAAGATACCAAAGGTAAAAAGACATAACACATCACTGATAGTTTCACAGTTCTGTGTGACACCAGAGATGGTACTAGAAGGAATGGAGTATATGGGAATATACAGCTGTACACAATGTGACATGAAAGAAACTTAAAGACTTACTTGCCAAAGACTATTTGACTTACCTGCCACAGTATTCCTGGATGCATCTTCAAAAAAAAAGATCCTTGCAGGGTAAGAATTTTCATCAATGAAAAATGATGACTTTTTAGAGCATCAGGACTCTCAGAACCTGAAGAAAAGGATCAGAGGGGAAGGTCCATGTTTAGAAAGGTAGATTCCCAGAGTGCCCATGCAGGAGGCAAGAGGACAGACAGTGAAGTACTGGGGGATGAAGGTACCAAAAGGGAACAAAATAATAAAGGCAATACAAATAATCTGATAGATTTTATTCCTAGTAAGTAATCATGGAAAGAAATAGACAGAAAGTGGTTAGTTCAAACAGTTTGATACAGAAAACTCTGAGGGCAGACAAGTTTCAGTAAGTAATGCATAGAAAACAATCGCTTTTGCAACAGACAACATTTTTTTAGGAAAAGATCAAAAATAGGAGAATGCTAAAAGCACTACATTTCATTTTTTTTCATAACATTTTTTGATCCATAGCACAAAATTAAATAGACTCCTACATTTTGATATAAAGAAGGGGAAAAAAGTAAATGATACAGCTGACCCAGCAAAATCATAAATGGAAAAATTAGTCTTTAACTGCAAAAGGCTTGTTAAGATTGGGGGTTGGCCAAGCCATCCTATTCTAGATGATTTACAGTCAGTAAAAGCTTATCTGCAATTCTAAAACTGCAGACTTCTATTTTGTACTGTAAATAAGAAGTAAACTTTGCCATAGATTTTGGAAGAAAATCACTGTTTTAGATTAAGCCTTCCTATTTATATTCCCAGACCTACAGCTGGTAAAAGCCTACTGGCTAGAAGATTATGCCGATAAGAATAATAATAATAGTTCATTGAACAATTCCTCCATGTCAGGCCTTGTTTTAAATCATTTACTTACATTTTTTCATTTTATCCTCCCAATAAGACTATGAACAGGATTATTACAAATTTATAGATGGGATGCACTGGGCAGGTTTCCTCTTGCCCAATGACACACAGTAAGTAGAAGAACTGAACAAGAACCAGAAGGCAGACCTAACCTAGCCTCTTCCTGCTGTTAGGTGAAGATTCTCGGTGCTATTTCTTCTTTAATCTGCTACATTTTGATATTGCAGGAAAAATAACAAATGTAATTGTGTTTAGGGTATATAAATCAGTATATTTGTGTCGAACTAGGAATCAAGAAACTTGAGTGTGTTATGTCTTTCTGCCACTGCCATGTTCTCTTTAGACATGTTCTTCACACCATTCTGTTACTAGTTTTCTTATATGTACTAAAAAAATGTATATTATTCTTTTTAAATGGTCTAGGATTCTAGAACTATACCAGCTAAAGCTGACTACTCACAAGGCTCTTACGTTTAAGAGTTCAAAATCAAGTATCTACCAAAGTCAAGTGTCTATCAAAGTCAAGTTCTTTCATGTTTTGGGTTTTTTTCCCACCCCTTTCTGAGATGCCACAAGAAATCACAGGGTACCATGATTTAGCACTGAAATGCAGCCTGTGTTGACTTTTTATTCCTTTACAACTGCATCTCATTTGTCTCTGTGAATTTATCTAATTTCAGGAGAGATACCATGCCTTATTAGTATCTTCTGAGTTAAGATGCATCCTCAAACTCCTCAATATTATGTTACATTATTAAACCAAGGATTTCTATGGGATTTGAGGAATATTCCAGGACTACTTTTATGTTTGGAGTGTAAATGCAGCAAGAATAGGGAGATGTTGAAGGACTCTTGAAGGGAGGGTGTGTGTATGTGTGTGTGTGTGTGTGTATCCCCAAAACACACTGAACTGCTTATGGATGATTCAATTTTAAATGTCCTATGCAATCATCACATTACATGTTTCCTTTTCTCAATTGGGACAGGTGTTTTTGAAAGATACAAAATTTAGTTTTGGAAGCTACAATTCTTATCCATGTTTTTTTTTTCCCCCTTGGAGTTCAGGGTATCTATCTTCTTTATAGTAAAAAGTATTTCTTGTGCTGCTTTGTTTTGGTGCCTGAGGAAAAGGATGTCTTTATCCTTTTCTCTCTGGACATTTCACACCAAGCTTTCCCCTCAGAGCTTTGATGCACTTTGCTTTAAGCTTTCCCTCAGAACTAGTGACTCCCAGGTATAATTTCCAAATTCTTGTTCCAAATATGCTGTTTTCATTCAGTAGCTCTCCTCTGGTTATGTTTCTCCACACATTGGCTCTACTTGGGCTTTTTTGTTGTTGTTTGCTTTTAGGCACTCATCAGAACAGAAGTGTTACAGCTGCTCATTAGATACTGAAATGGCCACATCTTGAGGCTACAACATGACAGATGTGTGCTGGCTGCCTATCACCTAAGCTCTCATTTGCAGGTAGTGGCAGTCCCAAACACCCCTGACGTCCTTCCTGCATTCATAAAAATTAATGAAACATCAACCCCAAAATATAAATACTGAAGTTTTGAAACACAGATTTAAGTTATCAAAAAGGCTATTCCTTTTTCATCATCACAGCTCATTGGCAAATGACAGCATTTCTGTGGCAACAGAAGTAAAATCCTGTATACAAACAGTATGTTAGCACACTATTTAATTCATTTCTACCATCAGAAATGCTTCTGAAATTTTCATTTCTTCTCCTCTACCTACCCTAGACCATGTTTACTTCTTATAATGATGAATAGGACCTTTCACCAAACAAGTTCAAAAATATTGATTGCTTTGCTTACTGGATTCTGAGAGTGCTCAATATTTGAATCCTACAGCTTTGCCCTATATGCTATACATTCCATACTTTGTACTTATGCAGTGTTACATACAAGTAACTAGGAAATCTTATAGGGATAATTTCCCTAACAAGAATAGGAGTATGAAAGTAAATACTATATTGTCTACTTCTTCAGTATTCTTTACACTACTTTTCATGAGGCTGAAAATATAGAAAACACTCTCTAGTTTATATAAATTTATCTCATTGGAAGACTTTAGAGATTTTCTTCACATCCAGTCAGAATCAGTGAAAGTGCAGAAGGAAAGAAACTCTCATATATTTTGGTATGAATATAAGTTGTCGCAACATTTCATAGAGGCATTTTGTCATTACCCATCAATATTTTTAGGTATGATACATTTGACTCAGGATTTCCACTTCAAGGAATCTAGTCTATGAATATTATCAATAAAGCAAATAAAGATATATTACAGCATTATTTAACCACATGACTTTTATTAGCAATAAAAGTGAAGTCAATCTGAACATTCATTAGCATAAGACTGGTTAAATAATTGTATATTCATACCACAGACTATGAAGCAATACTGTAAAAAATAAAGTAGACCTAGATGTACTAAGAAAAAGAACATTCATAGTATACGGTTAAGGAAAAGACAACCTAAAACACAAATAAACAAGCAAAAACAAAAAATATACAAAAAAGTTGCCAAACAACGTATATAGAACAATCCATTCTAGTAGCACAAACACACCACAAGTGTTTGAGGAAGCTATAGGTATGCATATCAAATGGGGAAAGGAAGAGGAATAATTTTCATTTTGACTAATATTTTGGGTGGTTTTATTCAATTATTAATTTATTTAAATGTCTATTATGTGCCAGACAATGTGCTAGGTGGTGATTTCATTTTAATACCTTCACCAACTGTATTTTTTAGTCATTTGATATTATTTGTTTTTTAAGTATTTTCTAACCATAAATATTATCATGGTTCATTATAGAACTATCCCTTTAAGAATGCTGAAATTTGTTTAGACAGGCCACTCAAGGAAAATGGCAAGATTATATTCTAAACAAGTCAGAGCTCCAGGCATGTAGAATTCATTAAGCTTATTAAGACTGCACTATGTAAAATCCTTGAAACAAATTCCTATATCAAGGTGCAGATGCAAATTTTACATAAGGATGCATACCAAGTTTTTATAGGAGTTACTAAAAGAATGTTGGCTTTCTAGTTAGACCATAATTAAGAGAAACTAACTGTCTTAAAAATTGTCTCACACTTCTGCTGATTACATAGAATCATGGTATCTTCAACATGACTTTAGACATGCCTAAAGTCTTTTGGTATCTCCAACATGACTTTAGACATGCCTTTAGACTTTTGCCCTTAATCATGGATGAAAGTCTTAGACATCACCTTGCCCTTAATCATGGATGAAAATCATACATTACGTGATAATATCATAACGGTTTGAAACAGACAGACCTGATTCACAGCCTTCCTCAACCACTTAGTAATATGTGATAAGGCAAAAGTACTTAAAATCACTGCTTCATTTTCCCCCTCAGTAAATAGAGATACTAAATACAAGTTATCTATAGTTGTATAACAACTCCCTAAATGAATGCATATAAATAAGGTAATGCAAGTAAAGCACTCAGTATAGCACTTGATACATAATAAGCAATAAATAAACAAATATCTTTTGGTATGATTATTTATAATAATTTTTATGATGGAATTTAGAATGTGTGATTCTTTGGGGGATTATAAATTCTTTAAAGGATCTATTCATATATTTTGTAATGTTTTCCCACTAGTTTGCTAGTTTCCTATTGCTGCTATAACAAATTGCCATAAACTTTGTGGGTTTTAAAATAACATAAATTTATTTTCTTATAGTTCTTAAGTTCAGAAGTCAAAAATGGTCTGCAAGATTACATTCTTTCTGCAGGCTATAGGAGAGAATTCATTTATTTGCCTTTCTCAGCTTCTAGAGAGCACCTACATTCCTTGGTTCTTGGCCTCTTCCTCCATCTACAAAGCTAGCAATAGCTGGTCAAATCTTTCTTATGTGACACTATTTTTTCATGCCACTATCACGTCAAATCTCCCTCTTCCATCCTCTAATGAGGATCCTTGTGATTACATTAGGCCTGCCCAGATAATCCAAGATAATTTCCCCATCTCAAGATCCTTAATTTAGTCATATCTTCAAAGTCCTTTTCTTTTTTTTTTTTAATTTTTTTAACGTTTATTTATTTTTGAGACAGAGAGAGACAGAGAATGAACAGAGGAGGGTCAGAGAGAGAGGGAGACACAGAATCTGAAACAGGCTCCAGGCTCTGAGCAGTCAGCACAGAGCCCGACGCGGGGCTCGAACTCGCATACGCGAGATCGTGACCTGAGCCAAAGTCGGATGCTTAACCGACTGAGCCACCCAGGCGCCCCTTCAAAGTCCTTTTCAAAGTGACATTCACAGGTCCTGGGGATTTGGTATTGGCATCCTTGTAGAGCCATTACTCAGCTTACTACAACTAGAAAATAAATTCAGCCCAGTTTCAACAGATTCTCAAATTTTCTGTTTCTATAGCAATTAATTTGTAAGATGCTACAGCATCAAAACTGTAGAGTGTCATTCATCTGTTACTATTGGAGCAGTGTGAATTTTGTCTTGAGTTCCACTATAATTATTCCATGAGATGGTCAGACTATATACATGCACATCAATCAGCAATTAATGAGTACTCATTGATGTAACAGAATCAGGTGCTCCCTTGAGAGAGTTTGCAATTTCCTACTTAACCTCATAAAGTCCTTTATCAGACATCACCTAAGACTATGAAGAAATTCTGAATCTCATTAGAATATAAAAGCTGAAAGTGTTCTTAAAATCATCTTTTCAAGAATACCCTCAAGTGTGTTCCATAAAGTGCTAGATCTGGGAGATATAAATACAGGGCTTTCAGGAAGAAAGAAAATTCATGGTCAAAAAGATTCATAAACCACTGTATATTATATACTCTATTTTGAGATTAAAAATTCATATGATTATATTATCATGTTAATTAACCTGATAGGTTATGCAAATATACATTATTTTTATTCAGAACTTCAAAGATTTTATAACCACACAAAATTTATTTTTCCTTTTGGTTTGTTTTTTTTCCAAGAAAATTTGTGGAAGTGAGTTCACAAGACACACCATGGGAAAATGACTCTATTCCAGTGATTCTAAAATGTTGTTCCTGGCCCAGCAACATCAGCACCACCAGGGTATTGTTAGAAATGTAAATTCTCAGTCCCCACCTCAGATCTACTGAATCAAGAGCTCTGGAGGTGGGGCTAAACTGTGTATAATCAAGTTCTCTTGGTGATTCTGATGTTTTCCTAACAAGCAAGAACCACTGGTCTAATATAATCTGCACAGCTGAGCATGCTCAGCTCCAGAGTTTACGTGCTCCCTCTGCCCCTGTAGTTCAAGCTTTACTTTGGGCATTGTCATATCCTAGGCACCCCAACTCTCAAATTATTCTGCCACTTGATCATCAACTTTTCCTGATGTTCCCCAGTGACACCTACTTTTAGTATAGGCCTCATAACAATAAGCTGTGTAGTTGTTCCCCCTGTAGAGGATTTATTCTCTTATGCTTATGCTTTGGTCCTATATCTCTAGGTAGTATTTACAGCCTGAATAGACATAGTACATCTTAATACTACCTCTCTCCCTACTCTAAGACAAAAGGCAGATCAAACTATTGTTTCCTTATATACAAAAGTCTTTCTATATCTTTTATCTAAGAAATGGTTTGGAAAAGTCCCATGATTCTTCTCTGTAGCCTCCTTATTTTGTGTACAAAAAAAAGGTCACTAAAACCAAAGATTTTTAAAAATCATTGTACAAATTCTTTTGTTAAATTAAACTACCTAACTTTGCTGTCATACTGTTTCTCTTCAATATGTGATGGTATAAGGCCAATGTTAAATGAAGGGGGTCGCATTGCAGGGGAGAAGTTTAAATCACAGAAGTAAGAAGTTAGAATATTTATAATTTTGATGAATTTAAGTTTATTTTTATAAGGAAGGTTGTTCTTCCTTAAAATTGTTTCTGGAATGGCAAAAAGTTGAAGTTGTTAAAAAAAACCTGCTCTGGAAATAATTTAGCCCCCTAAAACATATGATTAGAGGAGAAAAACTAATTAGTCAAGCAAAAAGGAATGAGGAAACAAAATTTTATAAAAAAAGGAAAGAGCACTAAATTTAAATTTGAGTTAAGAAATATAACTGGTAAAGATGTTTAAAATATGTAAGAGAGAAAAATTATAATGGAAAATTTTATTTGAGTGAATTTTCTGATGGTGATTGTGGTAGTGATGGTTTTCAAACTTAAGAAAGGAAAGATAATAGGTATGCAAAATTTGATTTGGAAAGCATATATTGCAAAGAAAGCTTTTTTTGGAATTTAAAACTTTTTATTTGTTATAATCAGTGGTGTTCTGCCTTTCCAATTATATATAAGTTGAACAAAAGAAAAGCAAGTCTTGTTTAGCCATTTATAAGAATATGCTTCTACCGGTGTGATTTCCCCTCCAGCTGTCACCAGCTGAGAGAATATATTCCCTCTGTGTAAATTTAAGAAGTCTGGCAGTAACATGAGTGGTTGGTAGTAAATAATACTGCCACCTGCACTTAAATGGAATTTCTGATGTCTTGTTTTTCATTGCTGTCAGTAGTGTATCTCTCCTTAAGACAATATTTCATCAAACTTATAATGAAAATGATAATGTGGCCATGGTTTATTTATAGCATAACTTTCTATCGGTTGGGTTGAGTTTTCGTTGACACATTAATCAAACACAAACTTGAAACTCTTCAAAAATACTTTTCCAAAATAAATACTTTTAAAAACATAGACAGAGACAAATTTTAAACCCACAAATATTTTTTCAGTATAACATCAGCTAAACTAATGTATTTTCTTTTCTTAACAATTTTGGTGAGAATTAAAATTTCCATAAAAGCCAAAACAGTATGGCCATATCTATAAAAATGAAATTATAATTTTCCCCAAAGGAATTCTCTGAAAAAAGTAAAATGGTCAAGAAAACTAAATCTCTAGCCACTGCCCATCTTTATTTTAGATTGGAAGAATATACAAAAGATTCTATTTTGTTGAAAATAGTTTTGGTTTTAATAACTCTAAAACTTTTTCTTCAAACATAACATGATAGTAAACATGCTGCCCCTTATTAGATAAAATTTAAAGAATAGCATACTATATGCATAAGATTGAGTTCATATTCATATTTCATATTCATAATTTATACCATAAACCATATTTTATAGGTATGTGACAGAATCAATTAGGATTATTAATCATAAAAATGATTTATAAGGTGAAAGGCAAAGAATATTGTTAGCACAGGGTAAAAGCATACAAAACTAAATTCCAGCACTTATTAGTTGTGTGAAACTTGGGTAAGTTATTTAAACCTTCTTAATGTCTTTATCTGTAAAATGGGTGTAATAGTAGTGCCTACTTCATAGAGTTGCTACAAAGATTAATAAGTTAACATTTATAAAGGGCTGAGATAAGATCTAGCATATGATAAACGCTAGATAAATATTGATTAAATAAAATAAACAAATGGGACCAAACAAGTAGGGGACAATGGCCATTTCTCCCCTATTTCAAAATATTTCTAGTGGTGTCTCCAATAATTAAGCATTCTTATCCAAGAGTAAAACTGTCATTTGTTAGAAAATTAGTGCATTCAGTAAGAATGTGATTAATGTTATTAATAATTTGCACTTAATTGATGACTTTGTGAATTTAAAGAATTATGAGAATGTAAAAGCAAAAGAAGAAAATCTTATATATTTAGCAAGACTAATTTTGCATTCCTTATAATAAAGCATTCTTCAAGATGAAAATTGTATTCAAAGTAAATTATATTTACATGACAAATAGCAAAGTAAACAATGAAACAAATGCGAGTTACCAAAGTATCGGCACAGGACATGATGCTAACTCTCAAAGGGCAAAATATTAAGTAATTAAATAAATAAATGATGTAAGAACTCATACATGAAGATGACCCCAAGTTGAAAAATTGAAATGAATGTTTATACATTTTTCCACTCCCTATGGCAAATCTAACCAGTTACCAAAATTACTAGAAAATCTATAATTACTGTGGTTGTGTGGTTTCGGGTAGCCATGGAGTGAGGGAAAATCTAAATGGAGTTTTCCATCTAATCAATATTTAAATTATACACTATATTCTATTGTGAGAAATAGAATGAATAATACACAAATACACCTTATTAAAAGGCAACTCTGTAAGTAGTGCATTTACTTCATTTGTGGGAACCAGAGTTTTGACTGCAAATGTCAGTTCAAATAGCAATGTCTAGAGAACAGTGATGGGAGGGGGTCTTTGACTTGGAACTTTAAAAGCAACAGGAGTGACTATTTAAAAATAAGTAGTTCACTCAGTATGGCTACAGGCATGGATAGTCTGTATGGGCTGCTGCAGGAACTGGTGTTTTGATAGGCTTATGAAAACAATGAAATTTAGGATATTGGGAAGTGTAGTTCAAATGATGGACAACAGACTCTATAAAGGGTAGAGGGACCTCTATATTTGAGAAAGTAATTCCACTCAATTTGTAATTGAAAAATACTTGGTCTAGTGGAATGAAAGAAATTTTCCTTGATATTTTGGCATTGTAGATATATTTTCTAGAGCAGTGATTCCTTAGCCATTGTGTCAAATTGTTCTGGATTGCTGTGATATATCATAGGTCTACTGGCATATTTTAACAAGCCTGCAATATTTTTTTAAACTATAACTGAAGACACAAGTTGTTATGGTGATTTCTTTCAGATAAAACACAGAGTTAAAGAAAAAAACACTGTGTAAATTCAGGTCAATACCAAAAAGAACACATGTTTACTGTGGTTATATTCAAGAATTGTGACTACTAATCTTTTAAGAAGATGAAGTCAAGAAAATAGCAGTTCAACTCATTATGTTTAAGGGTAACCAAATGAGGAAAGGGTAACCATATGAAGTTCTAGGGTAAAAACACACAATGCAACATTTTAAAAATAATAATGGTTTTCTTGAAATTATTCCTGCCTCACAATAGTTTTGAATCTGTATGGCATTATTATCCTGTATTATGGTAAAAGGTTTCATAAATTCAAGTATTCAAAAATTTGCCCCAAATATAGAAATGATGAAAAAGCATAGCAAGAAAGAGGCCCATTGATTTCCTCAAAATACTATCCTGAAGAGAAAGAATACTATTTTATGCTTGTAATAATCATCATTGCTATATATATAACAACACATAAATTTGGCCTTTTAAGATTAAGATAGTGTCTCTCAAATTTGAAGTTCACTTAGTGGTGGCCCTAATAGCACCATCCACCCTTTAAATCCTGAAAATTCAGCTAAAGGTAAAATATGTCATTCCTTCTTCCAATTAGTTAACAAGCAAACTGAAGAGAGGGGGAAAAAACAAGAGGGAATCTTCATCCATTAGCAGCCATCTGAGTAACTAGGAATCTACTGAAAACAGCATTAAAGCTAAGGTCTAAAATCCCAGTAAATACTTGTCAAGACCTGACATTTTACAAACTCATAATGCAAGTTGACTTACATCACCAGGTTATTTTATATGTTTTAGTATGCAATTTAGCCACAATGGCAACTATAGAAGTTATTAATTTAATTTGCAGTATTTTAGTTTTGAATGAGGTTAAGACTAGTAATATATGATTCTATAACATAATAGATGTACATCTGAACCAATACTTCCTTTTTTTTAATGTTTATTTATTTTTGAGAGAGAGAGAAAGACAAAGTGAGAGCAAGGGAGGAACAAAGAGAGAGGGAGACACACAATCTGAAGCAGGCCCCAGGTTGTGAGCTGTCAGCACAGAGCCTGACACGGAGCTCAAACCCACAAACCACGAGATATGACCTGAGCCAAAGTCGGGCGCTTAACCAACTAAGCCACCCAGGTGCCCCTGAACCATTATTTCAATAAGAAATGGAAACTGAAAATCCTCAAGCTTCTATAATTAAAGATATATCTATACATATGCCCTGATTGGCATTTAACAATGTTAAAAAAAGTATTTCTAAACACCATAGGAAATATGCCTAAAAGTAATACAACTACACTTCTGATGAAAAAATAAATGCTCAAGGAAACTGAAAGAAAGTACACAGCTAAGATATTACTCTTGTGTTCATAATACCTTTTTGACCAATCAAGAAGCTAAAACTATTAGAGTGTTTTTATAAAGATTTAAAAATGAAATTTATAGGACTATTCCAAGAATGAGAATTATCTATACTACATCAACATATAAACCAGCAGCTGATGATGAGTTAATGTTTTAATTAATATTGTATTTCAAGCTATAATGAGCTTTATTACCAGAATTCTGAATAGCAGTATGAACAATATAGAGCATTAATAGAAATTAAAAAAAAAATTAGACCCTTTTCTATTCCTCTGCTTCATACAGGTAGAAACTTTTGTTTTGTTTTGTTTTGTTTTGTTTTTACTATCATCTTCTCTTCACCACATCTATCTAAGAGCTGCTCGGGTAGTCAGAACTAAGTAATCTAAGTTACTCATAAAATTTCTCTTTCTATTCACCCGCTTATCTTCAGTTTTCTTCTTTTTATAAATAGTGATTTTTAAATGTGGTTCCAAATTATTTGACACTCCTCCCTCTGTCACTACTTGGATCAACAGAATTCAGCAGAAGTAACACTATGCCAATTTCCAAGCCCAAGGCCAGGCCTTAAGAAATTGGAAGCTTCTACTTGCAGTCCCCTGAAACACTCATTTTTAAAACTCAGCCACTATACTATAAGAAAACTCAGGTAGCCCATGGAGAGACCTACATGGAAAAGTCTACATGGAGTCCCCAGCCCTCAGCCTCATCTGAGCTTGTAGCCAACAATCACTATCAACTTGCCATGTGAGTGAACTTGCCATGTGAGTGAACCACCTAAGATGTAGACTGTCCAGTCCCCTATCAAGTCAGTCCAGATGACAAATCCTGGAGCAGACATAAGTCTTCCTCGACAAGTTCTGTGCAAATACAGATTAATGAACAAAATGTATGAATATTATTTTTTTAAGTCACTAAAATATTGTCTCATTTTTAAGGTAACAATATATAATCAAGATATAAACAAGATATTTTGGTATCTTTATGTATAGGAGGATGCAGGTTTTCTTAAATCTAAAATATGTGGCAATGAACTTGGGACTTGGTAGTAGGAACATACTGGAAATTTCTTAGAGTTGCTAAAAGAAGCTGAAAGGCTGTGAGCAGAATTTTAACAGACAAGTTGTCATTGAGGGTTTAAGGACAGTAAGGAAATGCTGTTGAAAATTAGAATATAGATGCTCAAGGGGCACCTGGGTGGCTCAGTCAGTTAAGTGTCCAGCTTTGGCACAGGTCATGATCTCACGGTTTGTGAGTTTGAGCCCCACATTGGGCTCTGTGCTGACGGTTCAGAGCCTGGAGCCTGCTTTGCATTCTGTGTCTCCCACTCTCTCTGCCCCTCCCCAACTCATGCTCTGTCTCTCTGTCTCTCAATAATAAATATTCAAAAAAAATTTAAAAAAGAATATAGATCCTCATAATGTAGTGGCAGAAATTTTAGCAAAACTGTCATCTGCAGCAATGTACAATATAGGAAATATAGCTAGTTATGAGATCTCCAGACAATATATGGCAATTACTTCCTGGATTCATTCTTCTTGCTGCCTATGATAAAATGTGTGAGAAGAGAGAGAAAACAGAGAATCCCTTGTTAAATAAAGGATCCAGGGCTCTTTGCCTCTCCAGTTTAGGCTGCTATGATCAAGTACCATAGACTGAATGACATATCTAGCAGAAATTTATTTTTTATATTTCTGGAGACTGGAAGTCTTAGATCAGGGTGTCAGCATGGTTAGGCTCTGGTAAAAACCTTCTACTGGGTTAAAGACTTCTGAATTCTCACGTATACTCACATGACAGAAAGAGGGATAGAGAGCTCTCTGTAGTCTCTTTTATACGGGCACTACTCCCCTACATGAAGGTTCCATCCTCATGACCTACTCACCTCCCAAGGGCCCCAAGCCTTAATAAAATTATATTGGAGGTTAGGATTTCAACACAGGAATTTTGAAGGTATGCAAACATTCCATTATAATTCTTTAGGCTCCAAAATAAAACTCTTCTCATTCAAAGACTCTTCAAACGGCTAAATATTCTCAAAGTAAAAAAAGTGCCTCAAACCAAAGGTGAAACAATAAGATCCTTTGCTAAGACCTCAGAAAGATCCAAAATGATGCCTCATAGAGACTTCAGTCAAAGCATACTTTAAGTGTATCTCTTCATTAAATTATGGAGTTTCTCGGAATTTCTAAGTATCCCGAAGACATACCTCTCCTTCAAATAATATAGCTTCTTAGAATATTAAAGGTGCTGTCTAATAGCAGGATCATGAGTCCCAAGATAGACATAGACTTATCTCAGAGATTTGTAATTTTTGTCTAATGGAGTGAATATGTTCCAGACTTGAACGTCTGTCTCTCCCAAATTCATGTGTTGAAATGCTGACACTAAAAGTGATGATAGTTGGAGGTGGGGCCTTTGGGAGGCAATTAAATTTAGATGAAGTCTAAAGATGAAGTGATGAAGTAATGCCCTCATGGTGGGTTTAATGTTTATATAGGAAAAAGAAGAGATATGAGCGTTCTTTACACTCTTTGTGTGTACCAAGAAACAGCCATGTGAACACACAACAAGAAGGTGGCTGTCTAAAAAAGAAAGGCGCTCACATCAAAACCCAAATCTTGTAAATCTTGATCTTGGACTTTCCAGACTCTAAAACTGTGAGAAATAAATATCTGTTGTTTAAGTTGCCCAGTCTATGGTATTTTGTTATAGAAGCCCGATCTGCCTAAGACAGAACCCTAAAACATTTCATAGAAATTCGATAAAGTTTTTGAAGTTAATTGTTCTGATGGAAGCACCAACATCTTAAAGAGACAGTACAAAATAAACAGAGAACTATGGACTTCGAATCTTCTATGTGCAAAAACAGACTGAGAAAATTACTCAGCTTCATATACAGACTATATTTTATGGAAAAGGAATGATAACTCAGAGGATGATACCATGACTCCAGAGGATAGAGCCAAAGGTTGTAAGGAATAATTCTCAAAAAGCAACTAGACCTAATCAAAGATTAGGGGATATGCTGAATTTCAGAATTACTATGGACTGGTGACTACTGTATGTTGTTTGTTTCCCCCTTTTGAACTAAAATGTCTATTGCAGTTACCTATGATGACTCATCATTGTATGTAGGGTATGTATGTGGGGGGTGCAGATCATTTATCTCTTTAGTTCCAGGACTTGAGATAAAGAAATAAACCTTGATGAGCTGTACCCAAAGAACTGAATTCAAAGACCCTCATTTGTACACAGACTTGAGTGAGATGATAAGATTCTGTATCTCAAGACTTAACTTATTGTCTAGTAGGATGGGACCTTCGGGAAGTCTTGGGAGGAAGTGAGTGCATTGTGCACATGAGAGAAATGCAAATAAGTTTTAGTCATTTTAAAACATGGCCTAGAAATTCTTAGACACTCCTCCTGTCAAGACTTGAGGTCCATACCCCATCACATTAAAACTGATCTCTGTGACTAAGCAATATAGCATAAAGTGGAATTGATGCTATGCTAGTTTTTAGGCCTTAAAAAACTGGCAGCTACCATATCCTGTTGTTTGAGATACTTGCTCTCAGAAACTAGCTACAAGTCTGTGAGCGTGCAGCCTATGAAGAGGCCCACACAGTGACTCATGTGGACTGAACCAAGACTCCTGGCTCTCAGTCTCAGCTGGGATCATGATCATCAACTAGTACCAATCTGCAACCTATGTAAGTAAATCAACTTAGAAATTAATGGTCCCAGCTAATATCATCTGGAAAAAAAGGGAGCTCTCTCTACAGAACCTGCCCATATTGCAGTTTCATGCAGTTAGAAACAGACAGAAAACTAAACCAAATCAGAAGAATAATACATGAACAAAATGAGTTCAAACAGAGAAACCATTAAAAATAACCAAGCATGAATTCTAGAGCTTAAGAACACACATATAGATACTATTCAGCCTTAAAAAAAAAAAAAAAAAGGAAATCCTATCATTTGCAACAAACATGGATAAACCCGGAGGACATTATATTAATAGCAATAAACCAGCTACAGAAAGACAAGTACTGCATGATCTCATTTATATGTAAAATCTAAAAAACTGGAACTCTTAGAAGCAGAGAATAGAGTGGTGGTTGCTAGGGGTAGAAATAGGGGAAATGGAGAGATGTCAAAGGGTACAAAGTTACAAAGTTACAGTTATGTAGGATAAATAAATTCTGAAGAACTAAAGTACAGTGTGGTGAATATATTTAATGAAATATTGTTTTGTACACTTGAAATTAGCTGAAAGAGTAAAATATGGTCTCATTTAAAAGAAAAATGGCAAATATGTAACATGATAGATACATCAATAAGCATGAGTGTAGTAATCTTTTCACAATGTATAGATATATGAAAACATCATATTATATACCTTAAATATATGGATTTTTTATTTGTCAATTATACCTCAATAAACCTAGAGGGAAAACAAGTCTTAAACTTGTGCTCTGAATCATAGTTTCTAGAGTAGAATTTTTTAGCTTCCATCACATACCTGCTATGATAAAAATCTTGATAGAAATTACAAGATAAAAATAAATGGAAATAAATGTGAAATCCCATTTTTATATAAAAATATCTGAGGGATTAAAATAGGTTAGATAAGAATGAAACACTTGTAGTTAGAGTGAAAAATATTATTGTGGTTTTACCTGACTTGAAATTCAATGTGAGGTTGTGATATGGTTCTTAACATAGTATCACTAATAGGAAAGAATTTCAAATATTTGAAATATGGTGTCATCATCATGGACAAAGATGAAACATGAGGTATACTATTGCATTTGTTCTAATCTTAAAAGGAATATTAACAATATTATTAACAATAAGAGTACCAAGAGGTGAGAGATTAAGGTGAGGAGTTTGGAATTAATTTATAAAAGATGAAAAACTATACATATTTACCTTGGAATAAAGAAAAATAAGGGAGATGATGAAAAAATTGGCTTTAAATATGACAGGTAAAAGATTTTTCTTCCTAAAAGGCATATCAACAAAACAACTGGTGAAAGGATATGGCATTTGGTGGGAATCAGTGCTCCTGAATATACTGGGACATTCACTGAGAAGAAAGGATATTAACTATGGTTATGTACTTTCTGTATACGTAATCTCAAAAAGCATGACATAGAAGGGTGAATAATGGAATAGAAGCTGGGGAACCTTAGGTGATCTTTATGGTACCTTTCAACTCCACACTTAGAAATCTTCATAGGTATTTTTTTTTTAAGAAAGGAAGAGTAAAACAAATGTAAGGGCATTGAAAGGTAATAAAGTGTTATGAAAGAGCATACGTTTAGAGTTTTTTTATCAGGCAAAAATCGTACTTTTTAAATGTATTAATAAAAAAGGTAAAATATTTCGCTTACAAGTTTAATTATTAAGTTTATTATTACTTTTTAGGGGCACCTGGGTGGCTCAGTCAGTTAAGTGTCTGACTCTTGATTTTGGCTCAGGTCATGATCTCATGATTCATGGGATCAAGCACTCAGTAGGGCTCTGAGCTGATAGCACAGAACCTGCTTGCGATTCTGTCTCCCTCTCTCTCTGCCCCTCCCTGCTTGCACATGTGCGCACACACACTTTATCTCTCTCTCTTTCTCTCAAAACAAATAAGTAAACTTAGAACAATTTTTTAAAAATTTATCATTACTTTTTAAATGTAGATAGCATGCTTATATTTTTATTGTAGAAATATGAACGCATGACAAAAGTGTTATAAAATTTTATACGTGCATATATCATATACATATAAAATACATATTTTCAGGAAATCAATTTGAGTAAAACTCATCTAAGCTCTCTATAGAAAATAAGTTCTACAAGTACAAAAACTATCCTTCAGATTTAAAATATTATTTTTTTTAACATTTATTTATTTTTGAAAGACAGAGACAGAGCATGAGCAGGGAGGGGCAGAGAGAGGAGACACAGAATCCAAAGCAAGCTCCAGGGTCTGAGCTGTCAGCACAGAGCCCAACATGGGGCTCAAACTCACAAACTGCAAGATCATGACATGAGCCAAAGTTCAATGCTTAACCAACTGAGCCACCCACGTGCCCCTAAAATATTATTTTAAATACATTTAGTACACAAAAATTTACCTCCTCCCATTAAATAAACAATCAACATAAATTATTTAAAAGATATTTCCTTTACTATTACATATATTCCTTTAAATGCATAGTAAGTTAACATTTTCATATAAGTGTTTGGAAAATTTAGGCCAATATTTCATTATGGTTTTTAATTTCTCATTGATCTATTGAAGCCAAACAAGTTTTGCCCAGATTTTTGTTTAAACTTTCTCTCAAATATGTGATTTTTTCACATGGCATAGAGACAGGAAGACAATTAGCTTTGCTGATCAAGACATTGTCTATTGTTTCCCCTTCCATAAACTCAAAATTCCTATTTCATCTATGTAGGCATCAATTGATTATTCTCATTGATCACAGAGTTTGATAATCCCTATATTTCAGAAAAATGTACAAAGTTATAAAATTCCTCATTTGAATTCTAATGAAAAGGTTTTTAAAAAACTTTAGTTTTAGAATAAAACAACTTTGACATCTTAAAATTTTAATGTCAACATGCTTAATTATTTAATTTAAAAATGAAGTCTAAACAAATAGTAAAAATTATACCAACTCTAAAATTAGTGATTTTATTTGGTGTTCAGCATGTCCAATATCATCCCTGGATGAATCTAGTTCCATTGTTCTCATTGTTTGTTAGTTTATTTTTAACCAATAGCTGGGATATTCTACTAATTCATTATGCATTTTGAGCATGACTATCTTCCTACTCACCCACCATCAGAATTTCCTGTTTAGTTAGGTGTTAATTGAACAGTTGTGGCCAAACAAATGAAAAGAAAATTGCTTTATTAGGCAGCTTTTTGTAAACAGAAAAAATAATGTTGGCAATAATTTCACACATATGTAAATCAAACCATCATGCTGTATGCCTTAAAGTTATACAGTGAAGTATGTCAATTATTTCTCAATAAAGCTGGAAAAAAGAGAAAACATAATGCTTATAGAGACCCAGTGTCTGAGCTTCCTCCTAGGTTTATGTACCTATCTGTTATGTATAAGCCATAATTGAGTTGTTTTTCCAGTTTGGGCAACTTACTTGAGTTCAGAGAGTTATAGTTACAAACCTACATATTTTCAGTGCATATAAAGTTTTATCTACAAAACCACCTATTTTTTTCCTAGAACTTTTTATCCCTCATCTTTAGATATGCAACAAGAGTAGCTTTTGAAGTAATAAAAAAATAACAAGTAACAATTTGGGTTATACCCCCCCCCCCCCCCCCCCCCCACCATCTACTCACCACATGTGTGAACTGGGCAAGCTATTACTCTCAGATATTCTGCTTCCTCAGTAGCAAAATAAATGAGAAATTAAATGATGTGTACCAAACACTTAACACAGTGCCTGGAATATATAAACACTTTATTAATGTTAGCTATTATTTTATTATTATTATTAATATTATTAATATCATATGTTTTGTGCAGCATTCTGCATAAGTTTTAAATAAATATATAGGACAGATCTATTCTCCTAGAGTTTATGATTAAATGTAAATATGCAAAGTATTTAGAAAAAATATTATGATGACATAAATGACATTATTTTTGTTATAGTTTAAGGATTTCTATAAATAAATGAGGACCCATATCAGGTATGATTATCTTTCTTTTACATGTATATTTATTAAAAATTTGAGAGCAGGTATCCTGAAAATAGAATTGCATAGCAAGTATTCTTTCCATAGTAGCATGCTACTATTCACACTTAAGGAATAACTAAATTACATAGGGGTGCCTGAGTGGCTCAGTCAGTTAACTGTCTGACTGGCTCAGGTCAGGATTTTGTGGATCTTGTGGTTCATGAGTTTGAGCCCCCTGTCAGGCTTTGTGCTGACAGCTCGGAGCTCAGAGCCTAGAGCCTGCTTCAGATTCTGTGTCACCCTCTCTCTCTGCCCCTCCCCCACTTGCTCTCTCTCTCTCTCTCTCTCTCTCTCTCTCTCTGTCAAAAATGAATAAATGTTTTAAAAAATTTTAAAAAGAAAGAACTAATTACATAAATTAAATGTTTCTGTTCGTAATTTTTTTTTCATTAGCAGCCAAGATCACTACAGGATAAAACATAAGAAGGGAAGACTTCATAGAAGAGTTTGTAAAGAATGTGCCTGAAAGTAGTAACTACATAGATAAGAGAAATAGTACATGCCAAGGAGGGTCAAAAGCATGGCCAAAAGCAAGGAAGAAGAAATAAAGGTTTCCTACGTATAGGACAGAGAAGATACTAAGAATAGAGGAAACACGTTGATGAGTCATGGAGGAAAAAAATGGTTATGTTAAAAGCAATCGGAGGTGCCTGGGTGACTCAGTCATTTAAGCATTGGTCTCTTGGCTCAGGTCATGATCTCACAATTCATGAGATTGAGCCCTGCATGGGGCTCTGCACTGGCAGTGTGGAGCCTGCTTAGGATTCTCTCTCTCCCCTCTCTCTGCCTCTCCCATTTGCACGCTTTCTCTCAAAACAAATCATTTTTGACATATATGAAATTATATGTATTCTTTCTAACATGACACTGAATTTGAAATCACCCAAAAAATAACCATAAAAAAACTGCACTAAGGCAGCAATTTAATCATAATTCCCTTCACCTTGGAATGGCCAGTAAGCATTCTTGTTTAAACAAACAAAACAAAAACAAAACAAAACAAAACTAGATTGCCAAAATAGAGTAAAATTTAGGTGGCTGTTAACCTCAGAGAGACAAATCAAAGACTCTTTTCTCAATCAAGTTGTGAAAAAGCCTTAGAGGGTGATGGGCATAAAACTGTATTGGAGCCATGAATATTTATAGAATACTATCTTTTAGTCACAAACTATTTAGTAAGCTTGCTCAATCTTCTGGAACACTGGTGAAATAATTACAAAGTCTGATGCCTGAATGTTGAAATATTTCACATAAAAAATAGATTTAAGAAATTCCAACTCCCACAAATTTAGTATAGTGCAGAAGACTCATTCCTATAAGAATTTTTCTTCTGAAAAGCTGAAAGTTTGAATTTAATTTTTAATTTAGCAGACTAAATTCCTTATGGATATGAAGACTATAAAACTAAAAAAAGTTGATGCTTTTATCATTTGTGAATTTTCAAACATTAAACATTTTTTGAAGTATAGGTTCTATTCATAATAGACATATGTATGGATTCTTTAAAACTGAAAAAAAAAAACCAATTTGAAGAATTTGAAGAAGTATCTACACTACTTATGGAAGTTAAGAAAAACATCATAGAATAGTTATTATTTAAGGCCAATTTTGGAGGGCATATAATTTTATTCCTTTCTCATCATATTCTATTAGTTAGTAAATACTTTTTTCTTCTTGTGCCTCATAAGGAGGCAAACTGTTCTGTATATGGAAAAGCACTCTGGCCTGGGAGCCGGGCTCACCGGGTCCTAATCCTAGCTCTGATACCAGGAACTGAAAGAGCATAACTTCTGAGGATTTCAGTATTGTTCGATAAGAGCCTTTTCAACTCTCAACTCCAACACCACAGTCATGATATAGAAAAATATAAAATAAATAAATAAAAATAACGTTGGACAGATGGATTATGTTCATATCCTTTAGTTATCCTGCGTGTTCCACAAATAAGCTCCTGGAAATGTAAAGGTAAAAGTTGATGTCCTCACAAATGTAACACATGAATGCGTTGTTAGAAGCTTTGATATTGAGGTCATGTTATTAAATACCAAAGGGCATTTGCGCTAAGGCATTCTGAACAAAAATTAGCTTGCCTCTCTCTATATAAAAAAAAAATGTAACTTTATTTTGTTTTTCACATTACTCCTCTACATTGTGAAATTAGAACTATTTTATTTATTGCTGGCATTTTTCATTTCTTTCCACAAATTCACTAAATTACATACCTATCTTCTAATAAACCCGCTTATATCTAGATTTAGAAATCATCACTAGATTTTTTCTTTTTCTTCATAGACTTTTAATATCCTTTCAAAATTCATCTTTATAAAAAGTACTGATGAAATATTGATTCCCCCCTCTCTATAAATGAGAGATGAATGCTAGCCAAACAAAAAGCTAAACCCAGGGTATCCTTGTTTGCACTTCCTTAAGTTTTTGTTTTTGTTTTTTTACTCAATGTGAATCCTGTTTTTGAATTTTAGCTCTTTGGTTTCTCATTTTTAAAAAAATTTTAGTGATGAAAATGTGTGAGATTAAAGCATGATGTCTATCTAGATATTAACAAGAAGTCAGAGAGAAGTATTAGAATAGTCAAAGAGAATTAGATTCCCCAAGAGACTGCTCTCTTACAGTGGGTCAGCCTTAAGGCAGCCAGTTCCTGGTATTATCTCTGTTCTTTGCTGATAAAATTTGAATAATCCTCTCTTAAAAACTGTGTAAAGGTCTTTACTGCTTATACATCCAT
Source organism: Prionailurus bengalensis (assembly GCF_016509475.1). NCBI lineage: Eukaryota > Metazoa > Chordata > Mammalia > Carnivora > Felidae > Prionailurus > Prionailurus bengalensis. Next base: position 108,889,451 of record NC_057349.1, read on the forward strand.
AGTAAAATAAAACATAGCTTGTTTAAGATCTATCTTTTCAAGTTGAAGAATTGTTTACATAGAAAAATAAGAAACATTTCTTGAGAAATAAGTACTTGTTAGTAACTTTCACTTTTAGGTGGTGAAGCTATGGAATAATCATTATTAAAAGTAAAAGCATTCATGAGGAAAAATAATAAAATAAAAGGAAAAAACAAGAATGATGGCAGTATCAGCAACTACTCATAAAAAATTCTTTTTGAAAAATTCATTAGGTAATAAGAGATCCAAAGAGACTAACCTGACACATATTAAAACAGGAATAAAAAACTGTATGAAAGGAATTCCAAGCTTGTGTACAGACACAGAGCAAACTTAGGAAGTGTATTTATGAGAAAAAGAAATTCAGGATAAAAGTACAAGAGTGTCATGAATACCTTAGTCATCTGTGCCTACTTCTTTGGCTGCATCCCTATCAAAATTCTCATTTGTCTGCTATTCGGGAAACTGCCTGAGAGAACAGAGTAGCTGATTAAATTAGCTAAGGCCCTGTTATATCCTGCTGTGTTCTAATCCCCCAGTAGGTATCTGTGGTCAGAACTGATCTTGGAAATGGGTAGGGATTTGTGCAGATATGCACATGAGATTCATTCTCTGCTAACATGACGTACTTTATTTAAGTAGAAGAATTCACACAATTAGTCTTGGAAAAGCAATGCTCCTATTTGGAGTTAATGAATGATGAATTTGTTCTATGATAAAGTATCATTAGATTCACACCATGAAAAGAAGTTTCAGAGGATCATTATGAAACTCAAACTTGCTAGACTAACTTGTTTCACTTTAATTGACAAATCTCGTTTGAAGCATAGTCCCACACCAGATCAAAATGCATATGGTACAAGGAACACACACACAAAAAGCAATTAGACCTACTACCCTGGCCTTGATGGGGCCTACCTCCTCCAGAATACCTGATTAAATTCACTTTTCAAAGGCAGGTTAAAATGTAGTCACTTAATTCTTTGTCCTTGAAGTAGGGAGGGTTGTAAGTTCTGTTTCCAGGGAGGCTAAGGGATGGGAAGAGTAATTCACTTCTGAAAAAGAAGCAGTGATTTTTCACCAGTGGACCCCAAAGCTTAACAATGCCATGTATATACTAGTACTTCATATTATGCCTTTGAAGAATCCTATATACACAAAGGAATGCTTTAAATATTATTTCCCAGTACTGCAGCTCTTCTTTGCCAAAGGGACAATTTATTTTCTAAAATTCTTAACTAGCTATATGAGACTTCCTAAACTTAGACACTAGAATTTTCCTTATAGAAGTAATGTTCTTCTCTTCAAATCTCCAGAGGTTTTTTTTAAAGGTTTTTTTTTAAGCTTATTTATTTTATTTTGAGAGACAGAGCATAAGCAGGGGAGGGGCAGAGAGAGGCAGAAAGAGACAGAATCCCAAGCAGGCTCCACATCATCAGCACAGAGTCCGATGCGGGGCTCGAACTCACGAACTGTGAGATCATGACCTGAGCTGAGGTCAAGAGTCGGAGGCTTAACCAACTGCACCACCCTGGCGCCCCTCCAGAGATGTTTTTTAACATCATTATTTCCACATTAATAGTATAGTTTATCTGGTTTGCTATTCTATTTCTCAAATCAGATTTACAGTCTCAGAATAGACTCTCAATAACCCTTCCAGAGTTTTCCTAAATAATTCATGGCTACAGTAGATGTTCTTCTGATAAAAAGATTATATCATGATGTTTTCACATCTATTATAACAAACTCTTTCATTCATTGTAGTCTGGTTTCTGCTTTCCTCTTCAATACACACACACTCACATACCCATCACACTCTTCCTATCTCTTTCTACTGAGACTGCTCTTATCTAAATCAACTATGATTTTTGCCAAACCAAACATACACTATTCTCTTTCGGGCATTCTTGGCCTCTTAGCAAGCAATTAGACCTACTACCCTGGCCTCGATGGGGCCTGCCTCCTCCGAAATACCCGATTAAATTCAGGTTTCAAAGGTGAAGGGAGGTTTCAACTCCCTTCTCTTGAAAAATTTTCTTTTCTTGCTCTTAATGACTTCACAGTCTCTCAGCATTTATTCCATCTCTCATGTCATACTTCTCAGTATCCATCATCATAATGACTGTTCTACTATATCTGATATTTAAATATTTAAGTTTCTAAAACCCCATGATTTATTTCTCTACGGTACGTTCTTTGGTAATTTAATGTAAATCCATGATTTTCAAATAAGCAAGAGAATTTCCAGGTCCAATTCTGATAGGTAAGGCATTTGGAAGCCATTACTCTCTTCCTGACAACAAGAAAAAAGTGAACAAACTGAAAATCAACAATTTTTCTTGAGTCCAAAAGAAAACTGAAGTTTCAAGACAAATTGCCATCTCAAAATCTGGAGAGACAGGTGAATCCAGAGAATGATGGCCAAAATCTAATTATCTCGCAGAAACCACTGGAGCCATAAAATATTAATAATAACTGAATGTTTATTTTGACACATTGCTGGAGGCTTAATGTGGATGAGCTTGAGAATGAGAAACTCCTAGGGGCCAGAGTCATAAAGGGACCACCACACTTATGGGTTTTACCAGCAGAAATCCCACAGGTTCTCATGGTAAAGAGCCAACAAAGATCCCTTTTTGGCTCTACTATAGGCATGAAAAGAATAAGCATTGTGAAGTAGGTGCAAAGTATTCTCTATAACAAAGACCTATTCTATAAGAGAAAGGACTTTACCAGAGTCTTATCCCGCTTGGAGAAAGGTCATTTCTTCATCTCCAGTCCCCTCTTGCCTTCCTGTCTCACTAAAGGGAGAAATGTGGGTAGCAAGAAGAAGTTACAGTCCAAGGGCACAGACCTACTAAAATACTGATTTATTTATAACATTATAGGTTACTTCGCCTCACTAACACCTTACCACCACATCAACAGGGCTCCAATAAAAATAGCAGTAGATTAGAGATGCAAGAAATACAAACCACAGATTCTCTCTAAGGAGAAGTATTCAGGGAAATCCAATCTCAAAAAAGAAGGTACCATCAAAAAGTCTGAGGAATCTGAAGCCCCTACAGTTCATAAAACTGAACATAGCCAAACTCCTAACCAGATTAACATAAAACTCACACTAAAGACCTATTTACCTTAGTTCCTATTACCCATTACATCATGTCCCGCTCTCAAAAAAAATTTTTTTTAATCACAGGATAGGGTAAAAGGCAAGAAAAAAGAGAAAAACACAGTTGAAGGGATAACATAAGCAGTAGGAACAGACTCAGAAATGACAGCAATGTTGGAGTTATCAGACTGGAATTTAAAATAACTAATATATTTGAAGCTATAATGGAAAAAGGAGAACACAAGAATGCATGTATGGGTAATATGAGCAGAGAAATGGAAACCATAAAAATATCAAAAATAAATAACAGAAATTAAAGACACTATAACAGAAATGAAGAATATCTTTTATGGGCACACCAGGAGATTGGACACAGCAAAAAAAGAATCAGGGCACTTAAAGATATAGCAATAAAAACTTCCCAGACTGGGGGTTGCCTGGGTGGCTCAGTCAGTTAAGCATCTGGCTTTTGGTTTGGGCTCAATCATGATCTCATGGTTTGTGACTTCGAGCCTTGCATGGGGTTCTGTGCTGACAGTGTGGATCTACTTGAGATTCTCTCTCTCTCTCGAAAACAAAACAAAATAAACAAAACAAAAACAAAAACAAACTTTCCAAACTGAAAAGCAAAAAGAAAAAAAAATGAAACAAATAAAAATCAGAACATCCAGGAGCTACAAAACAATTACCAAAGGTATAATATATGTGTAATTGGATTACTAGAAGAGAGGATAGAGCAGAAGAAATATTTGCAGAAATAATAGTCAAGAATTTTCCAAAATTAACGACAGACACATACCACAAATCTAGGAATTTCAGAGAACACCAAGCGGCATAAATACCAAACATACACATCTAGGTATAAAACACTCAAACTGCAGAAAATTGAAAACAAAGAGAAAATCTATAAAGATGCTGGGGGAAGGGGAACAAAGATGGGAAGGCACCTTACCTACAGAGTAACAAGGAAAACAATGACAGCAGATTATTGCCAGAAATGATTCCACAAGAAAATGGAATAAAATTTTTAAAGTGTTAAAACAGAAACCCCTACCAATTTAGAATTATATATCCAGTAAAAATAACCTTCCAAACAGAAGAAAAATAAAGATTTTTCTCAGAGAAACAAAAACTGTAGGAATTCATCACCAGGAGATCTGCCCTGCAGGAAATGTTTTTTCTTTTTTCTTTTTTCTTTTTTACATTTTTCAGGGAGAATAAATGATAGGTTAAAACAGCGAATTTATATGAAGAAAATAGCATAAATAAGAAAATGAATAAAGGGTGATTTTTTTTCATTCTTAATTCATCTAAAATATAGGGGCACCTGGGTGGCTCAGTCGGTTTAGCGGCTGACTTCGGCTCAGGTAATGATCTCGCCGTCGGTGAGTTCGAGCCCCGCATCGGGCTCTGTACTGACAGCTCAGAGCCTGGAGCCTGTTTCAGATTCTGTGTCTCCCTCTCTCTCTGACCCTCCCCCGTTCATGCTCTGTCTCTCTCTGTCTCAAAAATAAATAAACGTTAAAAAAAATTAATTCATCTAAAATATATATTTTAAAGCAATAATAGAATGCATTTGGTGATTATAGCATACAATTAAGTGAAATAAATTACAGCAATGTCATTGAGAGGGAGAAATAGGGAAGACTACTATCAGATATTTTTAGTACATATGAAGAGGTATAATATTATATGAAAATGGACTTAAATTAGTTAAAAATGTATATTACAAATTCTAGAGTAACTTCTAAAAAATTAAAAAGATATATAATTACTAGGCAAAGTGAAGAGTAAAAATATAATCATATAAAATGCTCAACCAAAACCATAAGAGAGAAAAATGCGATAAATATAGAAAAAATTTCAACAAATAGAAAAACAGTTACAAACGTGGTAGGTACTAATCCAACTATATTAATGATCACTTTAAATTGAATGGTCAAAGTACATCAGTCCCAATGCAGAGACTGTCAGAGTAGATTAAGAAAATAATTATAATAATAATATTATATAATAATAATTATATGTTGTCTTCAAGAAATCTACTTTAAATTAAAAAAACTCAGATTCAAAGTAAAAGAGTAGAGAAAGATATACCCATGCTAATACATGTCGAAAGAAAACGAGAATATGTTAATTTCAGGTAAATCAGATTTCAGAACAAAGAATATTTTCCAAGATAAAGAAAATCATTACATAATGACACAGAGTTCAATTCTCCAAGAACACATAACGATCACAAATGTGTATGCCCATGAGTGAAAATCAAAATAGAATGCAAAACTGATAGAAAGAAAAGAAAAAAATGGATAAATCTACTGTTACAGTCAAAGTCTTCAACACCCCTATATCTGTAATTGATACATCAAGAAGGCAGAAAATCAGTAAGGATACAGTTGACCAGAACAGCACTATCAACCACTTGATTGCATCAACATTTATTGAATTCCTATCCAATAAAACAGAATATACATTCTTCTCAAATTCACATAGAAAATTCACCAAGATAGATCACATTCTGAGCCAAAAAACACACCCTAAATTTTTTAAAAAATAGAATTCATACAAAGTAACAAAGTATGTTCTCAGGCCACATGGAATTAAGTTAGAAATCAGTAACATAAAGATAATGGGGAAATTTTCCAAGCATCTGGAGATTAAACAGTGTAATTCCCCATAATGAATGGGTCAAAGAAGTAGTCTCAAAAATTTCTTTTAAAAATATATTTAGTGGCAAGTGAAAATACAACCTATCAAAACTTGTCAAATATAGCAAAAGCAGTGTTTAGAGGGAGAAATATAGCACTGAATAGAAATATTAGAAAAGAATAAAGATCTAATGTCACTTATATAAACTTCCACCTTATGAACTGGATAAAGAAAAGCAATATAAACCTAAATCAAGCATGATAAATGAAATAATAAAAACTACAGGAGAAATTAATACAATAAAAAAGAAAAGCTATAGAGAAAATCAGTGAAACTAAAAGCTGATTCTTTCAAAAGATCAATAAACCTCTAGTCAGGCTAACCGAGAGGGAAAAAAAAATTTAAAAATAAGATTACTAATTGCAGAAATAAAAGAGAGGTCATAACTACTGATTCTATGGACACTGGGAGGATAATAAATGAATATTATGAACAACTCTGTCCATAAATTTGATAAACTAGATGAAATGGACCTATTCCTTGAAAGACATAATCTACCAAAACTCATACAAAGATAATCTGAATAGGCCTATATCTAGTAAGTAAATTGTATCCATAATTAATAACTTAGAAAAAAAGAAAGCAACAGGTCTAGGTGGTTTTAGTGGTGAATTCTAGCAAATATTTAAGGAGATAATGGTACTAAACTCTTCAATTTCTTACAAAACAAGGAAAATCTACATCTCAGTGTTACTGTGAAGCTCAGATTTATATCTATAACCAAGCCATTTCCTAACCAAGGTGCATATATATATATATATATATATACACACACACATACATATGCAATATATATACATATATGCAATTTATATATATATATTATATATACACACACACACACAAATTGCCTACTTTACATAATTTCTTTTCTGCCTCATTCATATCTCAAACTTAATGTCAAAAACACATAAAACGCATTTTCAAAAATATTCCACCCTTCAGGGCACCTGGTTGGCTCAGTTGGTTAAGTGTCCAACTTTGGCTCAGGTCATGATCTCATGGTTTATAAATTCAAGCCCTGCATCGAGCTGTCTGCTGTCAGCGTAGAGCCTGCTTCAGATACTCTGTACCCCTCTCTCTCTGCCCCTCCTCATTTGCTCATATATATTTGAATATATATATATATTCCACCCCTCTAAACCACTCTCACCCTCTGCTGTGTCTTTCCAAATATATAATGTCAATTCTAGAAATCTAGGAACCATAATTGATCCTGCATGTAAATAATTTCTACATCAAATCTGAAGGTAAATCCTACCAATTTTATCTCCATTAGGCATCTTAAATCCATGTACCCTCAATCTCTATCTAGCTGGGACTACCATCATCACTCTCTCCGGCTTGCTTGTCAGTGTACTGACTGGTGTCTCTCCTTCCTCTCTTGTTTCTCTAACAATATATATTCTCTATGCTGCAACAAGAGGACTTGTCTTTATACATAAATCAGACCTTGTCATTCCCCATAATGATTCAATAATCCTTCTCATTAAACTTATATCAAAATTCAGTATCTTACTGTGACCTTTAAAGTCCTGAATAATTTAACTCCTATTTCTGTCTGCGTCCAATTTTTTTACTGGACTCCAGCCATATTAGTCTTCTCTCAGATCCTGAACACCTCAAGACCTCTATATATTTGAGATTTTTTTGCATCCAAATTTGATTCATTCTTTTTTCCATATAACTAACTTCTCTTTATGCTTCAGATTTAGCTTAAGTACAACTTCTCAATAAAAGTCTTCTCTGACCACCATTTCTAAAGGTATTTTTGGCTATAATTCTTTCTCTCAGTAATTTATGCTCGAAGTCATGGAAATGGATCACAAACCACATTAATTTTGCTTGTTTCCTCATATTGTCCATTTCCTTCAGTAGAATTTAAACTCCCAAAGAGGAAGAACAATTTTGAATCTGTTCACCCACCATGATATTCCCAGATCCTGCTTATATTTAGGATAATATTATGTAAAAATTAAGAATTTGAAGTCATTATGTGTCAGCCACCATTTTCTACTGTGGTTTTGTCTTAAAGATAAGATTCTTCTTACTCCTCTTTCTTCCTTTACTCCAATTTCCCAATTAGTTTGTCATATAATCTTCCTTCCTCAAATTTAATAATACTGACTTCATATTCTTAAAATTCCCCAAGTTGTTTTGTCTTCATCCTATACTAAAAGCTCATTGTATTAGTTTTCCATTGTTTCTAACAAATTAGCACAAAGCTAATAGCTAAAAACAACACCTATTTATTATCTCATATTTTCCATTGGTCAAAAGTCCAGGTATGGGTTAGCTGGCTCCTAAGCTCAGAGTCTCACATAATTGGAATCCAGACACTGGCTGGCTGGCTCCCTCTGGAGCGTGTAGTCCTCTTTCAAAGCTTACACAATTATTGGCAGAATTCAGTTCCTTAACAATTGTAGGACCAAGGTCTCCCATTTTCTTGTTGGCTGTTGCCTATCAGCCACTCCTCTCCATAGGCAGACCACAGTATGTCTCCTTTCTTTCAGGCCATCAGGAGAACATCTCTCTGAAATTTCAGATTCCCCTGATCAAATTAGGCCCACTCAGGCCCCTTTTGATTAATTCAAAGTCAACTGATTAATAACATAATCAAAGAAGTACTACTTGATCATACATATTAGATCCATTCATATTGAAGAAGGGGGATTATATAAGGCATATAAAGCAAGGCACAAGAATCTTGGAGGGCCATGTTAGAATTCTGCCTACTATACTCATTGCAAATCTGTTTCTGTTCCTGAATTCTTATTTGATTCACTGTTGATTACTTAGACTTCATTGATGTGTAGTTACTTTGAGAAAAGATCATAGGACTATAGTCCCTGAGTTCTTTCTTCTCTGAGAATGTCAGCCAAATGTTGCTTTTACTACAAACTATAACTTAGCTAAATAAATATCTTTAGGTCACTTTTGCTTTCCCTCAGAATTTTATAGACTCTCTAGATGGTATTGAAAGTTGTCGTGGAGAAATTTGTGATATTTACGATTTCCTGCTTCCCACCCATTGCATAAGATAGGATTTTTTTTCCCTCCTACATGTGTAAAAAATGTCTTTCTCTGAAGTCCATAATTTGTCTAGGATATATTCTAATTGCTGTCTTAATTTGGGAGAAATTTTCCTCTTTTATATCTTAACAGTTTTCTCCTCCATTAACTACATTCTCTACTTCAAGGTATGAAATCATCGTTGGCCTCCCAATCTTTCACCTTCTGTAACTTTTAAAATCTCTTTATTTTTTTCATTGAATTTATTATTTTAAATATTTCACCCAGGGCAGAAATTCAACATGTTACTCTTTCCTGGCTCTTGTTGTTTCTAACTTATTTAGTAGAGCTGTAAATGTTGCTGCTTTGAACTTGATTATTTTTACTAGCTATGAAATTTCCCTTTCATTTTATTCTCTTGTTTAGTGCCCTGTCTTTGAACCTGTTGTTTTATTGATTTTGTATTTTTATTAAATCCTGTATAGCTCAAAACATACTTGGAAGGTTTTCTTCCCTTCCTTGAACAATATAATTTCCTGACTGGTTACTTCATCTGTTGTGCATTGCTATATTTCATTTACCCAATATTTTGCTATAACGTGTTTATTTGTTGCTGGACATTTTTTAAAACCTTGCTGTTGGTAATGTATATACCTCTAATGTTAACATTTATTTTATCTGATACAGTGCGGGTTAATTATTCTTGACACTCTCACATTTTATCCAACTACAGATTGAGGACAAGATCTGGTGTTCTATCTGCTTATCTGCAGTCTAAGAGTTTGTAGTGCTGGAAAAGGGAAGAGGATACATGAAAATAATGGCACATCATCTAAGCAAACTATTGTCTGTCTTATCTTTGGAATTCTTTTAATGTCCTATAAAGAGCACAATCCATACCCAACCAGGGGTATTTCCTGCTACAAAAGACTTTGACTCATTGGAAAAAGGTAGTTTCCTAGAAATAATTTTCAGTGCTGCTGATATCTACTCTCAAAGGTTGAATTTTGACTTTACCCCCTGCTGTCTATTCACATTTTCAGTCTACATCTCCCCAAGTGAGAGTTTTCAGTGAGAAATCTCAGGATTTTGTCTATACTACTCCTGTTGTCATTTACCCTTCTGGCATGGAGATGAGGATGGCAAAAGAACCAGAATATATTTTGATACAGAAACTTCTTTTTCCTTCTTTGGTTATCATTTTCCAAAATTTATATGATAAGATTTTAGCACTTATCTACTACTTATTAAGGGAGATAAAATCTGTGATGAAACTTCACTCAATCATCTTTACCTAAAAGTTTCCATTAGCCTGCTTCTCTTTTCAAAAGCAGAATTAAAATATTTTTTAAATATATTGATCTAAATATATCACTGCTTTAAAAATTGTTAGATGCCCAGTAGCCCTATGTATGAGTAAAAGGAAACACTTACGTGGTGATATGAAAACATCTCCAGGATACAAGTTAGATGGAAAAGAAAAAACATACAGAACAGGGTATACAATAGTATACAATGAAAATGGGGGGTGGTATAATAATCGTGTGTATGCTCATGTGCTAATATATGCATAACTATCTCTGGAAAGAAACATAAGCAAATGATGGGGATAGGAGACTTTATATTACTACATTCTGCCTTTTCAATTTTTAAACATACGAATATCCAAAATAAATTGAAAGTGCTGACTTAAGAAAAACATGCATTATCATTGCATATATTATATTCAAGAGGCTGTCAAGACTATAATTGTCTTTCTTCCTCTTCAACTTCAAGTAAAATGAACATAACTTACTGCCTATCCTTATTTTCTGGAGAAGCCAGCAATGCTGCTCCCTGAAAACATACAGTGAGTAATTTGCTCATGTATTAGTTTCCTAGGACTGCCATAGCAAAGTACCACAAACCGGATGGCCTAAAACAAGAGAAATTTCTTATGTCAGAGTTCTGGAAGCTGAATGTTCAAAATCAAGCTGTTGGCAAAAGAATCATGCTCCCTCTGAAAACTGTAGAGGAATTCTTCCTTGCTTTTTCCTAGGTGCAAGTGTTTTTCTGGCAACCTTTGGCATTCCTTAGCTTGCAGCCATACAACTATAACTCTGCCTTAATTACCACACGATGTTTTCCTTGTATGTTGGTGTCCTCACATGGCATCTTCTTGTAAAGACACTAGTTATGTTGGAGTAGAAGCCCACCCCACTCAAGTATGACCTTGTTTCAACAAATTACATGTGCAGTGACCCTACATCCTGAGTACTGAGGGTTAGGACTTCAATATATTTTGAGGGGTAACACAATCCCAATCATAAAAGCCAGACTTTGAAATACTAGGAATATGATTCCTCTAGCACTTGAGCAATTCTGCTACTGGCAGAACACTGTCATATATAAAACTTTTCAACCATGAGAAGTATTTGTGGCTCACATAACACTCCCTTTAAAAAGGTATTTATTGGGGTGCCTGGGTGGCTCAGTCGGTTAAGAGACCGACTTTGGCTCAGGTCATGATCTTGCAGTCTGTGAGTTCGAGCCCTGTGTCGGGCTCTGTGTTTACAGCTTAGAGCTTGAAGCCTGCTTCAGATTCTGTGTCTCCCTCTCTCTCTGCTCCTCCCCAGCTCACACTCTGGCACACTCTCTTCCTCCCTTTCTCTCTCTCTCTCTCAAAAATAAACATTTAAAAAATAAATAAATAAGATATTTATTAAATGTTGAAAAGATCTAAAATAAAGCTTATGAGATACTTATAAGAGATAAAGAAAACAATACATATCACAGCCATGTATATGCCAACCATGTTAAGAAAGAAAAAATTATTACTTTGAAGGCTCTTATACATCCCTTTCTAAAGCCATTCACTGTCTTATCTTCTTAGATGAAACGACTATACTGGATTTATAATTTTCATAACATTCTTGTTTACTTTTGCATGTTTTTTGAAGTTTATATCACTTCAATTATGCTCTATATATTCTCCTTGTTTCTTTTGCTTAAGACATGTTTTCACAAATTCTGCCTTATTGATGGATGTAGCTCTAGTTCATTTGTTTTTAACCCGTATCCTACCATGTGAATACAAGAAAATCCATTTATTCATTTGACTGTTTAAAGATTGATGGGTTGATTTCCAAAGATTATTTTTCTTTTGAAAAAAATACTGCTTTAAACATTTTGTACATATCACTTAGTGCATATACAGGCATTGAATCAATGTCATAAGAATGACCATGCATAATTTCACTAGGTTGTACCAACTTGTTTTCCAAAGTAGTTGTACTAGGACATAATGATTTTGGTTGTTCTGCATCATTACCATCACTTAGCATTTTCTAGCCCTTTAATATTTGCCCTTCTGTTGAGTGTTAAGTGTTATTTCACCATGATCTTATTTTGTGTTCATTAGCAATTTTGGTTTTCCCTTTGTAAAGAGCATGCTCAGCCTTTTGCCCATTTTTTTTATTATATTGTTCACCTTTATATTATTGACATCTTGACTTTTTTTATGTTTTTGACACCCATCATTTGTCATATATATTTGTTATATTTTCTTCTAATTTGTGGATTGTCATTTAATTCTATTTATGGTGTCTTTTAATTAACACAAACTCTTATCTTTAATGTCACTAAATTTGTCAACCTTCTCCTTACTTGGTTTCTGCTCTGTGTATGTATGTGTTTAAGAAAACTGTCTTTACCTTAAGACATACAGATGGCTAACAGATACATGAAAAGATGTTCAACATCACTCATCAGCAGAGAAATACAGATCAAAACTACAATGAGTTATTACCTCACACCTGTGAGAATAGCTAAAATTCAAACACAGGAAACAACAGGCGTTGGCAAGGATGTAGAGAAAGCGGAACTCTCTTACACTGTTGGTGGGAAAGCAAATTGGTGGAGCCACTCTGTAAAACAGAATGGTAGTTCCTCAAAGAGTTAAAAATAGAAAAGGACAAGAACCATATCATTCTCTCAATAGATGCAGAGAAAGCATTTGATAAAATACAGCATCCTTTCTTGATAAAAACCCTCAAGAAAGTAGGGATAGAAGGATCATACCTTGGGATCATAAAAGCCATATAAGAATGACCCAATGCTAATATCATCCTCAATGGGGAAAAACTGAGAGCTTTCCCCCTAAGGTCAGGAACAAGAGAGGGATGTCCATTCTTGCCACTGTTACTCAACACAGTATTGCAAGTCTTAGCCTCTGCAATCAGACAACACAAAGAAACAAAAGACATCCAAATTGACCAGGAGGAGGTCAAACTTCACTCTGCAGATGACATGATACTCTATATGGAAAACCCAAAAGTTTCCACCAAAAAACTGCTAGAACTGATTCATGAATTCAGCAAAGTTGCAGGATATAAAATCAATGCACAGAAATCTGTTGCATTCCTATACACCAACAATGAAGCAACAGAAAGAGAAATCAAGGAATCGATCCCATCTACAGTTGCACAAAAAACCATAAAATACCTCTAAATAAATCTAACCAAAGAGGTGAAAAATCTATACACTGAAAACTATAGAAAGCTGATGAAAGAAATTGAAGAAGACACAAAGAAATGGAAAAAGATTCCATGCTCCTGGATAGGAAGAACAAATATTGTTAAAATGTCAATACTACCCAAAGCAATCTACATATTCAATGCAGTCCCTATCAAAGTAACACCAGCATTCTTCACAGAGTAGAACAAATAATCCTAAAATTTGTATGGAACCAGAAAAGACCCCGAACAGCCAAAGCAATCTTGAAAAAGAAAACCAAAGTAGGAGGCACCACAATCCCAGACTTCAAACTATACTACAAAGCTGTAATCATCAAGACAGTATGGTACTGGCACAAGAACACTCAGATCAATGGAACAGAACAGAGAAACCAGAAATGGACCTACAAACATATGGCCAGCTACTCTTGGACAAAGCAGGAAAGAATATCCAATGGAATAAAGACAGTCTCTTCAGCAAGTGTGCTGGGAAAATTGGACAGCAACATGCAGAAGAATGAGCCTGGACCACTTTCTTACACCATACACAAAAATAAACTCAAAATGGATGAAAGACATACATGTAAGACAGGAAGCCATCAAAATCCTCGAGGAGAAAGCAGGAAAAACCCTCTTTGACCTTGCCCAGAGCAACGTCTTATTCAACATGTCTCCGGAGGCAAGGGAAACAGAAGCAAAAATGAACTACTGGGACCTCATCAAAATAAAAACCTTCTGCACAGCGAAGGAAACAATCAGCAAAACTAAAAGGCAACCGACAGAATGGGAGAAGATATTTGCAAATGACATATCAGATAAAGGGTTAGTATCCAAAATCTATAAAGAACTTATCAAACTCAACACCCAAAAAACAAATAATCCAGTGAAGAAATGGGCAAAAGGCATGAATAGACACTTTTCCAAGGAAGACATCCAGATGGCCAACCAACACATGAAAAATTGCTCAACATCACTCACCATCAGGGAAATACAAATCAAAACCACAGTGAGATACCACCTTACACCTGTCAGAATGGCTAACATTAACAACTCAGGCAACAACAGATGTTGGCGAGGATGTAGAGAAAGAGGATCTCTTTTGCATTGTTGGTGAGAATGCAAGCTAGTGCAGCCACTCTGGAAAACAGTATGGAGATTCCTCAAAAAACTAAAAATAGAACTACCCTACGACCCAGCAATTGCATTTCTACACATTTATCCACGGGATACAGGTGTGCTGTTTCCAAGGGACACGTCCACCCCCATGTTTATAGCAGCACTATCAACAATAGCTAAAGTATGGAAAGAGCCCAAATGTCCATTGATGGATGAATGAATAAAGAAGATGTGGTGTATATATATACACACACATACATACATACAATGGAGTATTACTCGACAATCAAAAAGAATGAAATCTTGCCATTTGCAACTACGTGCATGGAAATGGAGGGTATTATGCTAAGTGAAATTAGTCAGAGAAAGACACAAATCACATGACTTCACTCATATGAGGACTTTAATAGACAAAACAAATGAACATAAGGAAGGGAAACAAAAATAATATAAAAACAGGGAGGGGACAAAACAGAAGAGACTCATAAATATGGAGAACAAACTGAGGGGTTGTGGGAGGTGGGATGGGCTAAATGGGTAAGGGGCATTAAGGAATCTACTCCTGAAATCATTGTTTCACTATATTCGGATGTAAATTTTTAAAAATATAAAATAAAATAAAATTTAAGAAAATTAAAAAAAATAGAACTACCCTATGATCCAGCAAATGCACTACTAGATACTTATCCAAAGAATACAAAAATACTGATTTGAAGGGATACATGCACCCTGATGTTTACAGCAGCATTATCAACAATAGCCTAATTATGGAAAGAGCCCAAATGCCCATCAACTGATGAATGGATAAAGAAGAGGCAGTGTATGTTTATACAATAGAATATTACTCAACCATAAATAATAATGAAATTTTGCCATTTGCAAAGAGGTGGATGGAGCTAGTGTATTATGATAAGTGAAACAAGTCAGTCAGAGAAAGACAAGTACATGATTTCACTCATATGTAGAATTTAAGAAACAAATGAACATAGGAGGGAAAAAAAAAGGAGAAAACCAAGAAACAGACTCTTGTTTAAAGTTTATTTATTTATTTTGACAGACAGAGAGAAAGAGAGAGAGATCATGAATCGGGGAGGGGCAGAGAGAAAGATGGAAAGAGAATCCCAAGTAGGCTCTGTGCTGTCAGCACAGAGCTTGACACAGGGCTCTATCCCGTGAGCTATAAGATTAAGCCCTGAGCCAAAATCAAGAATCAGATACTTAACTAACTGAGTCACATAGGCACTTCCCCAAGAAATAGACTCTTAACTATTGAGATTAAACTGATGGTTATTAGAGGGAAGATGGGCAGGGGGGTGGGGTAAATAGGTGATGAATTAAGAATGGCACTAGTTGGGGGCGCCTGGGTGGCGCAGTCGGTTGAGCGTCCGACTTCAGCCAGGTCACGATCTTGCGGTCCGTGAGTTCGAGCCCCGCGTCGGGCTCTGGGCTGATGGCTCAGAGCCTGGAGCCTGTTTCCGATTCTGTGTCTCCCTCTCTCTCTGCCCCTCCCCCGTTCATGCTCTGTCTCTCTCTGTCTCAAAAATAAATAAACGTTGAAAAAAAATTTAAAAAAAAAAAATCCTTTAAAGAATGGCACTAGTTGGTATGAGTGCTGCGTGTTGTAAATGTAAGTGATGAACCACTAATTTCTACTCCTGAAACTAATATTACATTATATGTTAACTAACTGGAATATAAATAAAAATTTATAAGGGAAAACAAAACTTTCTTTACTTTGTTGAAGTAAAAAAAAATTCTCCCATATGGTTTTATAAAAGTTTGTAGTTTGCCTTTTACATCTGGATTCTTAGGACAACTGGAATTGATTTTTGCACATGAAAAGAGGTAGGATTCCAATTCCATTTTATTCCATATAGATAATTACATATCCAAACTTCATTTGATCAAAAATGTTTTTCCACTGGTTTGCATAAATCAGATTACTATTTCTGTAGATGTGTTTCTATGTTCTCACTTCACTAATTTGCTTATTCCTTCACCAGTAAACCACTGTATTGATTACCATAGTAATAAAATTATTATTGCTTATACTAAAAAGCAAGTCTCCTCACTTTGTTCTACTTCCTGAATAATTGATTATTCTTTATCCTTTGCTCATCCACACAAAATTTCAAATAAGTTTACTGAATTATATACACACAAATATACACACTTACATAACATTTTTATTAGAATTTCTTGGATCTACTAATATAATATTATGACATCTAATCAATAAACATGATATATATCTCCATTATTTGGTACTTAATGTTTTCAAAATGTTCTTTTTTATTCATAAAAAACATGCATAACTTCTCTTAAATCATTCCCAGATACTTTATCTTCTTTGTACTTTGTATTGTAATTACTTGTTTACTCAAGTACAGAAATGTGATTGATTTGTGGGAAATGAATTTCTTTATCCAAAAACCTTTCTAAATTCTCTGATTAAACTAGTTAACTGTATTTATGTCATCTTTTGACTTATCAATTACTGAGAAGGGTGAGTTAAACTTTCCCACCAAGGCTGCAATTTTTTAATGTCTTGACTGATTTAAACTTTCTCTAATCTGGCTAGAAAATAAACTATTCTCATTTTTGTGGGATTCACCTACTGCTTTATTTCCAGTTTTCCCATCTAATTTTGCATCCCTAAACAATACAGTTTGGGTTTGCCTATTGCTGAAATTCATATAATTGTGTTACAGACTATGTACAATGTTGTGTCTGGTTTCTTTTTCTCAATATTTACCTTTTTGTGTTGTTGAGTTTGTGCATTTTTTTTAACGTTTTTATTTATTTTTGAGACAGGGAGAGACAGAGCATGAACAGGGGAGGGTCAGAGAGAGGGAGACACAGAATCTGAAACAGGCTCCAGGCTCTGAGCTGTCAGCACAGAGCCCAACGCGGGGCTCGAACTCACGGACCGTGAGATCATGACCTGAGCCGAAGTCAGCTGCTTAACCGACTGAGCCACCCAGGCGCCCCGAGTTTGTGCATTTTTAATTGCTCTATGCTACTCTGTTGTATGACTATTCTATGATTTAAATTGTCATTGAAGTGTTAAGAATATTTTCTGGTCACCACAATACTGAGAATTCAGACTACAAATATGGATTGAAAACCAACTTATTGGGGTGCTTGTGTGGCTCAATCAGCTGAGCGTCCGACTTTGGCTCAGGTCACCATCTCACAGTTCATGGGTTCAGGCCCCACGTCAGGCTCTGTGCTAACAACTCAGAGCCTGGAACCTACTTCAGATTCTGTGTCTCTGTCTCTGTCCCTCCTCCACTCATGCTGTTTCTCTCTCAAAACAAATAAACATTAAAAAAAATTTTAAGTTTATTTTTGCTTATTCTCAGATTAAGATTTTTACACCTCCAATCAGCACCAATGTTCAGAACAGAGCGATTTACTTTGGTTTTAGTGGGGTAGCTATTTCTGGTTTGCTATTTCTGGTACATATTTCTGTTTGCCTTTATCCCAGGGTGGTCTTTTGTGCTTGCATCTTTATAGAGGGTCTCCTATTTGACTTCCTACCTTGAATTTTTATGTCCTGGTCCCTGAGATCTATGAAACCTAAATTTACTCAGTTTTTTTAAATGCTTTCAAAAGAAAAATCAACTTCAGTGTCTCACCTATTTCTTTTAGTATGCACCTTCATTTAGTCTTAAGCCTGACTATTTCTTTATTTCTTATCAGCAATCTGATGGATTTAAGATGTTGATTTTATAATATCCAAGAGGCTCAACCTTGGTACACAGTTCACCGTATTACAAGAAAATAAAGTAACTACTTGCACTTTTTCAGTGTGCTCATTTAGCAATTTTGAAAATGGTCCTGAATTCTTTCATAGTCCTTTTATTGAGAAGTGCAGTCTACATACCCATTTCTTGATTCTGGGCCCTGTGACTATTCGAACAGTGGGATACACTGGAAGTGATACTGTCCTTTGAGGCTCAGAATTAGGAAGACAGCAGTTGTACTTCTCATCTCTTAGAACATATGCTCTTTCAAATTACATCACATATTCAACTGGTTAGTTTGTGTTACTATTTCCACTAGTTAACCCAGTGCTCAATTATCTCAGTCACTGAACTAGACAAATCAAAGTTGTGGTCTAAACAATTATTCTACATGTTTGGTGTAACCCATCAGTGTAATAAATGCATAGCAAAGTATTCACAACATTTCCAGAGAAAAGAAATAAATTATATTGAGTGTAATTGTTTCATTTATATTTAATACACTGATGCTAAGTATATATTATCAAACATTAATAATGTGATCATTCAAAACATATAAAAATAGACATTTTTGAAAGCACAAATATATTATGTGGAAAAAAATGTATTCTAAAAGATGTAAACTGAAAGATCATTTGATGTTAAATAAATATAAAATGCAAATAATACAGTCTGAAGCTTTGATTCTCAGCTATGATTCCAAAGAAGAATCACATAGGGGTTTTTGTTTTTGTTTTTGTTTTATTTGGCAAGCCCCATTAATACCCAGGAGGCATACTGAGGAGGCAGGGTTGAAAAGAAATGGGTAAAGCAGTGGTTCTCAACCTTGCCTTAACATTCTCCCAGCACTGGATACTTTTTTCCTGCTTTGTCAAAGATTAGTTAGCCATACATTTGTGGGTCCAACTCTGGGTTCTCGGTTCTATTCCATTGACCTATGTGTCTGTTTTTGTGCCAATACCATACTGTCTTGATGATTACAGCTTTGTAGTAGAAGCTAAAGTCTGGGAGTGTGATGCCTCCTGCTTTGGTTTTCTTTTTCAGCATTACTTTGGTTATTCAGGGTCTTTTGTGGTTCCGTACAAATTTTAGGAATGTCTGTTCTAGCTTTGAGGAAAATTCCAGTGAAATTTTGATTGGGATTGCATTGAATGTGTAGATTGCTTTGGGTAGTATTGATATTTTAATAACATTTGTTCTTCCAATCCATGAGCAAGGAATGTTTTTCCATATCTTTGTGTCTTCTTCAATTTCTTTCATAAGTTTTCTATAGTTTTCAGCATACAGATCTTTTACATATTTTGTTAGGTTTATTCCTAGGTATTTTATGGTTCTTGGTGCAATTGTGAATGAGATCAATTTCTTTATTTGTCTTTCTGTTGCTTCATTGTTAGTGTATAAGAATGCAACTGATTTCTGTACATTGATTTTGTATCCTGCAACTTTGCTGAATTCATGTATCAGTTCTAGCAGACTTCTGGTGGAGTCTATCGGATTTTCTCGCTCTGTTGCTTCATTATTGGTGTATAGAAATGCAACTGATTTTTGTACATTGATTTTGTATCCTGTGACTTTGCTGAATTTATGTATCAGTTCTAGCTGCTTTTGGTGGAGTCTTTTGGGTTTTCCCATAGAGAATCATGTCATGTGTGAAAAGTGAAGGTTTGACTTCTTCTTTGCCAATTCTGATGACTTTTATTTCATTTTGTTGTCTTATTGCTGCTCCTAGGACTTCCAACACTATGTTAAACAACAGTGGTGAAAATGGACATCCCTGTCATACTCCTGATCTCAGGGGGAAAGCTCTCAATTTTTCCCCATTGAGGATGATGTTAGCTGTGGGCTTTTCATCTATGGCTTTTATGATGTTAAGGTATGTTCCTTCTATCTGGACTTTTTTGAGGGTTTTTATTAAGAAAGGATGCTGTATTTTGTCAAATGCTTTTTCTGTATCTATTGACAGGATCATATGGTTATCATCCTTTCTTCTATTAATGTGATGTAACACATTAATTGATTTGTGAATATTGAACCAGCCCTCCAGCCCAGGAATGAATGCCACTTGATGATCAGGGGGAATAATTCTTTTAATGTACTTTTGAATTAGATTTGCTATTATCTTGCTAAGAAGTTTTGCATCTATGTTCATCAGGGATATTGGCCTATAATTCTCCTTTTTTGTGGAGTCTCTGTCTGATTTGGGAATCAAGGTAATGCTGGCTTCGTAGAATGAGTCCAGAAGCTTTCTTCCATTTCTATTTTTTTGGAACAGCTTGAGAAAGACAGGTATTAACTCTGTTTTAATAGTCTGGTAGAATTCTCCTGGGAAGCCATCTGACCCAGGACTCATTTGTTGGGAGATTTTTGATAACTGATCCAACTTCTTTGCTGGTTATGGGTCTGTTCAAATTTTCTATGTCTTCTTGTTTGAGTTTTGATAGTGTGTGGGTGTCTACGAATTTGTACATTTCTTCCAGGTTGTCCACTTTATAGACATATAACTTTTCATAGTATTCTCTGATAATTGTTTGTATTTCTTTAATGTTGGTTGTATGTCCTTTTTCATTTGTGATTTCATCAATTTGGGTCCTTTCTCTTTTCTTTTTGAGAAGTCTGTCTAGGGAATTATCAATTTTGTTTATTTTTTCAAAAAAAAAACAGCTCTTAGATTCATTTATCTGTTCTTTTTTTTATTCTATGTTATTTCTGTTCTAATCTTTATTATTTCTCTTCTTCTGCTGGTCTCGGGGTTTCTTTGTTGTTCTGCTTCTAGTTACTTTAGGTGTGCTGTTAGATCTTGTATTTGGATTTTTCTTGTTTCTTGAGATAGACCTGGATTACAATTTATTTTCCTCTCAGGACTGCCTTTGCTGCATCCTAAACGGTTTGTACTGTAGTGTTTTCATTTTCATTTTTTCCACATATTTTTAAATTTCTTCTTGAATTGTCTTTCTTTAGTAGGATGTTCTTTAACCTCCATGTATTTGGAGGTTTTCCAAACATTTTCTTGTGGTTGATTGCAAGTTTCATTGCATTGTGATCTGAAAATATGCATGGTGTGATCTCAATTCTTTTATATTTATTGAGGGCTGTTTGGGACCCAGTATGTGATCTGTCTTGGAGAACATTCCATTTGCACTTGAGAAGAATGTGCATTCTGCTGCTTTTAAAAGAAAAGTTCTGATTATATCTGTCAAGTCCATCTGGTCCACTGTATCATTCAGGGCCATGGTTTCTTTATTGATTTTCTGCCTAGATTTTTCTGTCCATTGTTGTAAGTGGAGTATTAAAGTCACCTCCAATTACCATATTCTTATCAATAAGATTGTTTATGTTTGTGATTAATTGATTTATATATTTGGGTTCCTCCAAATTGGGGGCAAAAACCTCTATAACTGTTAGCTCTTCTTGATGGATAGACCCATAATTAATAATGGCCTTCTTCATCTCTTGTTATAATGTTTAGTTTAAAATTTAGTTTGGCTACTCAAGCTTTCTTTTGACTTCCAGTAGCATGACAGATCGTTCTTCATCTCCTCACTTTCAATCTGAAGTTGTCCTCAGGTCTAAAATGAGTGTCTTGTAGACAGCATATGGATAGATCTTGTTTTCTTTATCCATTCTGATACCTTATGTCTTTTGATTGGAGCATTTAGTCCATTTAAATTCAGCATTATTATTGAAATATATGGACTTAGTGCCGTGTTATCTGTAGGTTTCATGCTTGTGGTGATGTCTGGTCCTTTGTAGTCTTTGCAGCATTCCACCCACAAAGTCCCCCTTAGGATTTCTTGCAGGGCTTGTTTAGTGGTCATGAACTCCTTCAGTTTTTGTCTGGGAAAGCCTTTCTCCTTCTATTCTGAATGACAGTTTTGCTGGATAAAGGATTCTTGGCTGTATATTTTTCCTATCCAGCACATTGAATATTTCCTGCTATGCCCTCCTGGCTTGCCAAGTTTCAGTGGACAGGTCTGCTACTACCCTTATGTGTCTACCCTTGTAGGTTAAGGCCCATTTGTCCCTAGCTTCTTTCAGAATTCTCTCTTTATCTTTGCATTTTTCTAGTTTCACTATGATATTCCATGGAGATCTATTACTGATACATCTGAAGGGAGTTCTCTGCACCTCCTAGATTTGGATGTCTGCTTCCTTCCCCAGATTAGGGAAGTTCTCAGCTATAACTTGTTCAAGCAAACCTTCTGCCTATTTCTCTCTTATTCTTCTGGAACTCCTATGATATGGAATTTAAGATGGTTCATTGAATCACCTACTTCTCTAATTCTCCCCTTGTGTTCAAGTATTTTTTTTTATCTCTCTTTTTCTCGGCTTCATCATTTTCCATAATTTTATCTTCTATTTCACTTATTCTCCCTTCTGCCTCTTCCATTCTCACTGTCACCACATCTAGTTTATTTTGCACCTCATTTATAACATTAAAAAAAATTTTTAATGCTTATTTATTTTTGAGAAAGAGACAGAGCACAAGCAGGGCAGGGGTGGGGGAGGGCAGAGAGAGAAGGAGACACAGAATCGAAAGTAGGCTCCAGGCTCTGAGATGTCATCACAGAGCCCAACGCGGGGCTCAAACTCATTAACTATGAGATCATGACCTGAGCCGAAGTCGGACACTCAACCAGCTGAATCACCCACGCGCCCCATCATTTATAGCATTTCTTAATTCATCATGACTATGTTTTTGTTCTTTGATCTCTGCAGCAATAGATTCTCTGCTGTCTTCTATGCTTTTTTCAAGCCCAACGATTAATCTTATGACTATTACTCTAAATTCTTGATCAGATATGTATATATTTTCAGCAATTCTTTAGCTGTCATTTATTCATGGTATTTCTTTTGAGAAGAATTCTTCTGTTTTGTCATTTTGCCTAGTTTTCTGTTCCTTATGTGTTTTAACAGTTTGTTATGCATCCTGCACCTGCAAGCACTACTATACTATAAAGGGGTCACATGCTGTCCAGGACCTGGCTCTTCAGGAGGTATTTTTGGAGTGTGTTATGTGCTCCCTGTTGTTGTGACTCTGGTTACTTTAATCTCCCTACTCGTAGTGGTTTGGACGTTCCACCAGGTGTGCTTTGATTTGTTCACTGAAGTAATCATGGGAAAAAATTAATTAAAAAAAATTAATTAAAAAAAGGGGGGTAGTGGTGGTGGAAGAAGCCTTATCCCACACAAAAAGAAAAATGACAGGGGTGGGTAAAAAGAAAATAAAAGAAAATTGACCAGGCAGAGAAACTATATGGCTTAATCCAGAGAGAGAGGAAAATAAGGAAGAAGATACAGAAGATGTGTAAAGAGAATAGATTAAATATGTCTGCTTAAACAAACCAAAAACCATAATAACCAGACTAGAGAAGGGAAGAAATAAGAGGAAGAAAAGAAAGAATATATATAATAAGAATTGACCAAGAATTAAATCAGAAAATGCAAAACTGCTGGGTGCCTTGGAATCGATGGCCACACTGGTCTGGAGGAGGGGCTGTCTGGTCGGTCAGTGTCAATCTTGCTTTTGTAGATACACAGTTACCAGGCATAGAGGGGCATGTTTTGGTGTAGGTGAGTCCTGCCTCCCCTGTGGGCCCCTTGTCTGTTTCCTGAAGCCCCACCTTGTTGGTGATGAGGAGAAAAATGGTGACACCACAGTCTCTCCTCCCCAGACCGGGTGTCCCAAACCACTCTGTTCAGGCCATCTGCACAGTACTGTGCAGGTGCAAGCACACTGTTTTTTGTTTTGTTTTGTTTTTTGAACTCCACAGTCTTCCATGCCTCCCAGGCACCTGGTTGGGATTCAAACCCTATGTCTTAAAGGATACCACTCTGCCAGCTCTGGATCCGGGGAAGAGCCACTCCACCCCGCTGACAAAGGGCCTCTGGCTCCACACAGTGCCAAGCAGGCATGAGAGAGGAAGTTTGTCCCACTCCACAGTCCACCCCTCCCAGGCACTTGGCTTGGATTCAAACTCTGATGCCTTAAAGAACCCTACACTGTGCACCCTGGTTCCAGGGTAGAGCCTCTCTGCCCAGCCAATAAAGGGCCTCTGGCTGGTGGAGACAAGCAGGATCCTTTGTCCTTGGAATGGCTCTTTTCCTTCTCACAGCACTGGAGGGAGGGGACTGCTTTCTGCCACTGCAGACTGTACCTCTGAGCTAGTTACAGAGGCTGGGGCTGGCTGCTCTCCTCCCCAGGCATGTGAACAGCAGAATTTGATATTAATTTAACACTTCACAAGAAAGCCTTCTCACCCAAGCAAATGAGCAAAATATTGAATTTATTTCACTTATTCATAAAAAATACTATTAATTACCTTTATATGCTAGTCATTGATTTAAATGCTGGAAGACATAATAGAGAAATCAAAGATCCCTACCCACATAACACTTATAATCTAATGGGGAGATAGAAAATTTTAAAAATCATTCAAATATCTGTGTAACGACAGGTCATAAAAGGAGCTATTAAAAAAAGATTCATGGTGCTATAAGACATCTTCCAGGAAAAGTTGGCAGAAGTGATCTTATGCCAAACTTTTTAAAAATGGCAACTTCTACCTCGTGTCTACTGGAATCCAGCTATCATGAGGTAATAAGGAAGTCCAATCAGCACTGGGAGAGACCTACATGGAAAACAGCCAATGCCCCTGGGCCATAGCCTTGGCTGAATTCCAGCCAGCTGCAAATTGTCATTCATGCACCTGAGCAATCTAGAAAAGTAAATGGCACAGTCCCTTCTTTCTCCAGTGTCGTGGGGTCAGGGAGGGCTTTTCAGAAGCTTACTTTTTTTTTACTTTAATTAATTAATTAAATTATTTTGAGAGAGAGAGAGAGAGAGCATGGGTGTGTGAGAGGGGCAGAGGGAGAGAGACAGAGAATCCCACGCAGGCCCAGTGGTTAGCATGGAGCCTGATCCTGGGCTCAATCCTACAACTGTGAGATCATGACCTGAACCAAAATCAAGAGTTGGACATCCAACCAACTGAGCAAACCAGGCGCCCCTCGGAAAGCTTACTTATAAAGAGGGAATAGGTGTAATGGCAGTGTGGAAAGGCCTCTGATAGGAAGATCACTTACGGTTATGATCTATTTGCAATCATAATATTTTAGTTGGGCAATTGACTGGATTATGTGCAAATCTGATGATTACTTAAAAAATGTTTTGAGTTAGGAAACAATGGAAAATCAAATATACCTTGTATAAAACATCACTATCAAAAGGACACATAATGATACTAAAAAAAAAAGCAGTGCATGGTAGAAAAAAATGTGACTAATGGTCGATAAATCAAAAGAAATTTTAAAAATCCACTCTATAATTTTCATATGTAACCATATTCATTAGAATATCATGCCATTTTTCAAACCACAAAAGATTTTTTTAGGATCCAACAGACATGTATGAGATTAATAAATTTTTTCCTGTTTTTATTTTGGATTATTTGTTTTGACTTCAGCCTTATGAGTTCCAACACTCAAATACCCATGCACACACTTAAATATTCAGTTTCAACCCACTGATTATGAATTATACTCACAATGCTCTGAGCATATCCTTCCATAAACATTCCAATGTAAAGTGAAGCTGAAAGATGAGTGAAGCATCATCATTATATTCATCTCTTTGCCTGCAATTTAGAAACAAATGTATGTTGAAGTGTTTTCCTGCCCATGCGTTGCCCTTCTTCCTGGCACTTCTCAAGGTATGATTGAAAACAGTGATGCAGTATTAAGACTTAGAGAAAATCCTGACATATGATGGATTAAAACACAGAATCAGTCAGACCTTATGATTTTCAGATAGCTTCTGGAACTGCTTCTCTTTGATTCACCAGTGAACTAAATTGAGCATGAATTTTTGTCCTTTTCAACATTGTTCACATTCATGACCTATCAGTTCTTCTCTAGAAAGTCCTAGCCCTCTCTTAAGCCTCGCTGAGGTCACCAACATCAGTAAGAAATTATGATTTCTTGAGTTAAGTACTCAGCTACACAGTAGTTCATGTTGTCCCCCATTTTAATGTGTCCCATTGGGTATTAATAGTGCTCAGATTTATTTTTCATAATTTAGAGCTTGCCTTATGAAATATTAAAATGCATATTAATGTTTGGAAAAGTGGCAGAGGCACTAATATATACTGCAAGCAGCACACTGCTGTTCTTCAGCCACATACTAATTAGCCACACATCTAAAAATACATCAATTAAATTTTGTGTTTATTTTTCAGAAGGCAAATAGAAAAGGGGACACAGAAGCATATCTAAAGATCGTTAGGACAAGTTAGTGTTTATCTGATACTGTGGCCATTGGCTCAGACTGGTCATAGTAATATTTAATGATCATAATATTTATGAATACATATTATGTACAATAATTTAAAAGGGTTATTACCTTTTCACTCATAAATAAAAAACAGTAAATTCCTACACATTACTAAAAACTTAAATAAAAAATCACACACTTTCAAATTAGAAATCTGTTTCTCAGTCACCATTACCAGGTCAAGCACCTGTTTTTCCCAAGAATAGTAATGAATTCAAATTTTTTCATTCACCTTTACGACTGACTCCTATAAGCTACATTTGAGAGATAACTAAAAAGATCTGAAGATTAAAACCCTTGTCCATGAGCAGTACCATTATCTATTGCTTGGTTGAGCTGATCTCACTAATCAAAAAGTAAAATTATTTTACAAAATCATGCATTATAGTGTGTGATAGCCACATTTCTACAAACAAAATATTACTAAGCATTAACATTTGCCTTCTGACACCAGTTGCCAATATAGTGATCAACATAATCATGATTAAAATTAAATTAAATCAATGTCAAAGCCTTATTTTGATTCATTGTTAATTTTAGTGTGAAATTTGTTGAAACATGCTTTATAGAACGTTTGCAAATAAAGATGCTTTTGACCTATTTGGAACTTAATGGTCTTTGCTGGGATGGACGATAAACACAAGTGAGAAATTAAGAATAAAGCAACATAAATTCTCCATTACTGGAATTTTTGACATACTGCTATGCACCAATTTCACCAACAAACTCAATTTAATGAATTAATCACAGATAAGCAATTCTGCCCTTTATGTTAATGTGGCTAGGAAACAATTTTGTGTATCTCCTCTAGGTGACCTTGTTTTCACTGCAAGAATGCATCCTGCCTCTCCTTTTACTAGTGAAGGACACTGGAAAACTATTTCATTCATCCTTATGAGCCTCAGTTTTCCAACTTGATAAACAAAAATAAGTGAAATATGAATGATAATATCTACCTCAAAGTAAATAATTAAATGAGATACTTTCCATAAATCACTAATCATAATCATAATATAGTCCTTTAAGAAGTACTAACTCCTGGGGCGCCTGGGTGGCTCAGTCGGTTGAGCGTCCAACTTCAGCTCCGGTCATGATCTCACAGTCTGTGAGTTCGAGCCCCGCGTTGGGCTCTGTGCTGACAGCTCAGAGCCTGGGGCCTGTTTCAGATTCTGTGTCTCCCTCTCTCTCTGCCCCTCCCCCGTTCATGCTCTTTCTCTCTCTGTCTCAAAAATAAATAAATGTTAAAAAAAAAATTTTTTTTAAAAAGTACTAACTCTTACTGCCATGTTAAAGATACAAAATGCAATCGTTTTTAAATCATTACATTTAATATTTTAATTGACCTAAAAGTTAAACTAAAACTTTAGGAAGTTATATAAACTATGAAGTGATGAATAGGAAATAAGGCATTTATAAATATCAGTTGGATAAGTACTTCCCATGTTACCTAGAACATAGTGCTATCATTCTCAAGAATTTCTGTATTTATGCTCCTTTTCATTATGAAATGTATTCATACTTCAGATAGATGTCGTTGCCTTTTAACTGGAGCACATAAAGTCAATGTTTTTAAGAAGCAT
This sequence comes from Prionailurus bengalensis, assembly GCF_016509475.1. NCBI lineage: Eukaryota > Metazoa > Chordata > Mammalia > Carnivora > Felidae > Prionailurus > Prionailurus bengalensis. Next base: position 108,917,572 of record NC_057349.1, read on the forward strand.
TTTGCAAAAAAGAAATTATAATATGCTATTCACCCAGAGAAGGTTGACAAGCCATCTTTGATCATTTTTACTATATATACATATATTATGATCTTGACAGTGGGAGAGAGGAGTTTTGAGTGAATGCACACAAGGACACAGGTATTAAAAACAGTTGGATGACTGAATGCAAGCTGAATATTAACAGGAATATTAACAGGAAGTCATTTTCAATGGAGTGTGTATACTGGCCAATGTCTGTGCATTAGCTTGCATTATTGTTAATGGACTACCACAATGTAAATTATGGAATAAGATAACTCAAAAGACTGTAAGAAATTCTTGTTTGCTATTTGGGGCTGAGGATTAAATTTTTGTTGGTGTGAAATCTGCTGTGAATAACAAATATGTAATGAAACTTTGTTCCAGAAGGATTAATGTGCACTAAGTTTTTTTGTCATTTGTTTGTTGTTTTCTCCTAAACCCTGAGATTTTCATAAAGACTAAAAATAAAAAGAGATCAAGAAATAAGAAATTTCTCTCTCCTCTCTTCCTCCGTATCTCTCTCTCACTCTCCTCCTAAAAAAATAAAGAAGCATCATCCACTACTGTAGATAAGTAAATTAAAAATAAGATTACAGAATTTGTAAATTAATGAAGGAGATATGTAAATATCTTTTGTTCACTTCATATTTGTTAAGAGGATTATTTTCAGGTATATAATTGAATACTAAGCTAAAGAACCTTATCATTTCCTGTGTAGTACTTAATATATGTATGATGTTTCTCTTTATTTTTTTACATAAAAATATGTGACTTTAGAATACTGATACTTCTGAACTTACTTTTGTTTTATTTAAATCTTCTCCCTCCATATTGTGATAAACTTGTTATAATTTTTACTATCTATTGTGGAATCTTTTATTAATATGTAGCGCTATTTATTAGCCTTGAGAGAATCACAGACCACTTTTAAGAAACTAATGAAAGCCATTCCCAGAAAAATTCATAAACTCAAATACACAGAAACATATACAGAGACATACACTTTTCTACTATGTCAAGGAGTTCATACACATCCTGAAGCCCATCTGATCAAAGGTTTTTTTTTTTTTTAATTTTTTTTCAACGTTTTTTTATTTTTTTATTTTTTTATTTTTGGGACAGAGAGAGACAGAGCATGAACGGGGGAGGGGCAGAGACAGAGGGAGACAGAATCAGAAACAGGCTCCAGGCTCCGAGCCATCAGCGCAGAGCCTGACGCGGGGCTCAAACTCATGGACCGCGAGATCATGACCTGGCTGAAGTCGGACGCTTAACCGACTGCGCCACCCAGGTGCCCCTGATCAAAGGTTATTTTAATCTCAGGCTACATATTGTTCATGCTTTTGAGAGTTCTGAGGACTTTGTTTTTTTTTTTTAATTTTTTTTTTTCAACGTTTATTTATTTTTGGGACAGAGAGAGACAGAGCATGAACGGGGGAGGGGCAGAGAGAGAGGGAGACACAGAATCTGAAACAGGCTCCAGGCTCTGAGCCATCAGCCCAGAGCCCGACGCGGGGCTCGAACTCACGGACCGCGAGATCGTGACCCGGCCGAAGTCGGACGCTTAACCGACTGCGCCACCCAGGCGCCCCAGAGAGTTCTGAGGACTTTGAATCAAAAGACACGGTTTCCTCTTCAAACTCCACTCCTCATTTAATCTTAGTATCCTCATTTATAAAATTTAAAATAGTGGTATCTAGAGTCTCTTCTGACCTAAAATTCTCAGAGTCTAGGCAAAGAATAAGTTCCTCTAAGAAAAAGAAAATTATGGGGTATCTGGGTGGCTCAGTCAGTTGAGTGTCCAACTCTTGACTTCAGCTCAGATCATGATCTCACAGTTGAGCTCGAGACCCGCATTGGACTCTGCACTGACAGTGCAGAGCTAGCTTGCCATTCTCTCTGTCTCCCTCCCTCTCTCTTTGCCCATCCCCTGCTTGCTTGCATGTGCTTGCTCTCTCTCTCTCTCAAAAAAACTAAACTTTAAAAAGCCGGAACTTTAAAAAAAAAAGAAAAAGAAAACTGTACTTGAGAATTACAAAAAGAAAATCAGTTATATAATAGGGAGAACATTCTTTTTTTCCTATAGCTTATTAACAAGAGGAAACTTAGAGAATGTACATGCCATCTGAATCTTGTTAATACACATGAGTTCATAGTTTTTTTTTTTTCTATCTCACATACTGGGAAAAATAAAAAGTGAATTAATTAATAAGTCATATTTACATATGATATGAACTGTGTTTTGATATTTTCTGTGTTTTTAGGGGTGGCTTAATGATATTAGGGGTGGTTTAATGATATTAGGGGTGGTTTGATGATACTAAATTAATTGAGTTGAAGTATACAACTGCATAAACATTTAGATAATAAGTTAAGATTTATTAATGATCATATCATTTGCAATAAATGCCTGAATGCTTTTGAGGAACTAACCATTATGCTGACCTAGCCTTACTCATTGACAAAGGAAGAATATGTACATCAACAAACCTGACAGCCTGTGGTTAACTTAATTTTAACACTGAAAAGTAAAGAGTAAACATATTTCTACTTGGAAATATCTTAATACACATAACTTCCATAACTGATTTCAGATGAAAATTTGAAATGCATATGTTAGAACATTAATTTGAGAAGTAGAATCTAATTGCCCCTTCCCAGAAATGAGGGGAAACCTATGGCAGCAAGGAAAACTAGAAAAAGGTGTATTCCACTTGCAAAAATATCAAGAAATTCCCATGAGATATAGGATATAGGAGACTACATTGAAGGAAGAATTGATTCAAAACTCCCAACCTGTAAGAGAATATCTTCCCAGAAATAGGTGGAACATGATGTCACAGAATCGGCATATGAAACTTAAGAAGGCAGTAAGCTTGTTGGGCAAACCTATCAATCCCATGACCATTGTACAAAATATTCTTGAATCAAGATATCATGAATAAAGGGAATAGGAGGAAACTTTTGGAGGTGATAAACATATTTATGGCATAGATTGTGGTGATGGTTTCATGGACATTTACTTAGCTCCAAACTCATCCAGTTGTATACATTAACTATGTATAGTTTTTGTATGTCAGGCACATTTCAATAAAGTGGTTAATAAAATAAAATAAAATCCCTAGGATAAATAAGGAGAATACAATTCTCTGTTGGCTTACAAGACTTATCAAATTCCGTTTTAAGATTAAATTTCTAAAATCATAATGTAAGCTAATTAGATTAAAAGATGTGACTTCACTGTACTGATAAATGTCATTTGATACAGAATATACAGAATACATTATATATATATATGTATATATACACGCATACATATATACATAGAATATAAAATATATTTTATTCAGCCAACTACAATCTCAGAATCTGTACTAATTTACCATCAACTATATTAAATTTAAATATAAAAGATAAATCATTTATATGGCAAATTTATGTTTGTTACTAGGAGTAAACTAAATCTTAATAAGTTTTAGATTAAATTATTCTCACAAAAGTGCAAGATTTTAATTAAAAATTGACACTGAAGCCTTCACTTGAAAAAATACTCTATTAATAGTTAATTGTTGATATACTTGAAAACATGTATTTCTTTGTTTTAAAAAATTGCTATGCTTTTCACTAATTCAAATTGACTCTTTCTCTCAAACTGCCCCTCCCACACTGATGTTAATTCAAATAGGTGATATTTTACTGCTATGGCATTCTCCATTTCCAATTAAGAATGATATAAGAAAAATTTGATTTCAAAACAAAGAAAAGGCTACAAAATTAAATTTAAAAAATTTATAAATAGATATATAGATAGATATAGATATAGATACAGATACAGATAGATATAGATATAGATATAGATATAGATATAGATAGATAATTTCTTTCTGGTTTACACATGACATAGACAAGTTTGTCATTAGCAATAAAAGCACCATCATTTCAAACTCTGACAAACATGATTCACATCAACAAGAAGTACATTTGTTACCTGTATCAACTGCCACCACCTTAAATTCTGAAACAGATAACCTGTTTCCACAAGTAGCTGAGTTTCTAAAGTATTATAATGCAAGTACACAGCTCTACATTTTCTACTCTATGCCTCCAGGCTTGTTAGATTGAGACTGAGATCCACATTAATCTGGGGGAAAGCTTTCAACTCAAACTTTCCTTTCAGCCAAAACTGAGAATATATAAATCTTCAGATTTTTCTCTATAATGACGTGGAAATGGAAACAAGTTTCCATACCCAGAAAAGATTTGTGGTTCCAAGTAAGAGCTCATATTATGAGAAATATTTCCCTCTGAAATAGACAAATGGTGAAAAGAGAAGTTGGGAAATATATTTAGAAAATTTCTATTCAGTGTTTCCAACAAGTTCAAGATAGTATTAAATCTGGAAAATTAGGCCAGAAGTTATGAAGAGAGAATAAATTGAGATTAGTAAAGATAGTATGAACATGAAAAACTGACAATTAATTTTAAAATTGTATCACAGACAATAAGCAGAATATTGAAGACTCAAGAAAATAAAATTGTTCCAGTAAAGCACAAATAAATCTTCAAAACTCCAAAGAAAATAATAAAGAAATTAATAAGAAAAATGAAAAAAATGGAGAGAAGACCCAATCCACTTATAATAGAAAACATAAAAAGAAAAGGCAGATGATTGAAAGTCAGTGAGTCTAGATGTTAAGCACATGGGGTTGTACCAGAAATCAGAACTGTGGAGTAGAACAGGCATGGCAGATGCTGAGATTCATTTCACAAGAGGACCATTCAAGTGTAAGTGAAATCTTCATCTTATATTAAGGTGGTAACAACAGGTAGGGAAGGATTTAGACTTTTAAGACAACTGAACAGGTACTTCAGAAGAACCAGATCCACATCAGAGTTGGCAATAACTAAAAGATAACCTTGAGAACTGAGGTTCAGAAGATGGATTCTATAAAGCATTAACACACTGAAAAACCTGAATGTTTTAAAAATGTGTATGGGGGCGCCTGGGTGGCGCAGTCGGTTAAGCGTCCGACTTCAGCCAGGTCACGATCTCGCGGTCCGTGAGTTCGAGCCCCGCATCAGGCTCTGGGCTGATGGCTCAGAGCCTGGAGCCTGTTTCCGATTCTGTGTCTCCCTTTCTCTCTGCCCCTCCCCCATTCATGCTCTGTCTCTCTCTGTCCCAAAAATAAATAAAAATGTTGAAAAAAAAATTAAAAATAAATAAATAAAAATGTCTATGGATGAGAATATGATTAGCCAGATAGATTAGCTGCTGACAGTGCTGACATATTTTGATTAGATTAATAAGAAGCAACTATTAAAGATGTAAAAGGAAAAGAAAAACTTTCTGAGCTAAAGAAATTTCTGAAAAGTCACTTAATACCAGAAAAAATATATGGAAATAGAGCAAGACATAGACGCATTCTAGAAACATTATAAAATTTTAAAAATCTAGGTGAAATTGATAATTTGGGGGAGAAAGGATATAAACCATAGAATAGACTCAAAAAGAAGAAGCAACACATAAACAGAATTTTTCCTCCTCCTCTTCCTGCTTCTCCATCTCCTCATCTTCCTCCTCCTCTCTTCCTCTCTGTTTCTCTTTCTCTCTCTGTTCATTGGCCTTGATGTAATGCCTTCCAACTGGTTGAACCAGGCTCATCCAGACTATTATCTCCCTTACTTAAAATCAATCTCACTTACTTAAAGTCAACTGATTTGGGACTGCACTTATATCCACAAAGTCCCATCACAACAACACACCTTGGTTAGTGTTTGATTGAATAACAGGGGACTGCAGCCTAGCCAAGATGATACATTAAAAAAAAAAAAGCCATTTGGACAACTTCAAGAGAAAACAAGACTTTCTTCTCTTTTTTTGTCTCCCTTAACCACCCCTTTCCAGCTATAGAAGTCAGAATCCATAGCTAGTCAGCAGAGGGAGAAGAAAGAGAGGACTCAAAAGACTAAGACTTAGAGAAGCTGACCACATGTTAAAGAAACACATCACTTTCCAGCCTCAAGCAGTTCAAAATTGTTGGGAGGGAAAAACTTTAAGACCTTAATTTTTACTATTATATTAAACCATATTAATTACTAAAATTAAAGATTCTTCTGACTGTCATCAGAAAACTTTCAAATGAGAGTAACTTAAAATTTTTAAGAGCCTAACAGAGATTTCGTCTATGATTTAAAAAAAAAAAAAAATTGGCCACAAAGCAGAGTTACAGAGACAGTGAAGGAGAAATAGAGTTGTTTCTTCTTTCATCCTGTGGAATCTCTTTTGTAATTGTAGTATTTTTTTTTTGAGAATTTTCATCTCTAAAATGTCTTTATTTTACAATCATTTAATAGTTCATCATAGTATTACTTTTATTTTTAATTCCAGTATAGTTAACATACAGTGTAATATTAGTTTCAGATGTTAATTAGAGTGCCACAACTATACATTACTCAGCTTATTATGATAATTGTATTCTTAATCCCCTTCACCTATTTCACCCTTCTGGTAAACATCAGTTTGTTCTCTATAGTTAAGAGTCTGGTTTTTTTTTGGTTTGTCTCTTTTTTTATGTTCATTTGTTTTATTTCTTAAATTTCACATATGAATGAAGTCATATGGTATTTGTCTTTCTCTACCTTATTTCACTTAGCATTATACCACCTACATCCATCTTTGTTGTTGCAAATGGCAAGATTTCATTCATTTTTACGGTTGACTAATATTCCGTTATATATATAATTATACTCAACCATAAAAATGAATGAAATCTTGCCATTTGCAACAACAAAGATATATATATTATGGATATTATGGATATATATTATGGATATGGATAATATCCATAATATATATATCTTTGTTGATAAATGGATAAAGAAGAGGATATATATGGATATATAAATATGGATATATAAATATATAATATTTATATAACAATTTATATAATTATTATATATATTTTTTATATCCATATTTATATATATCCATATATACCCTCTTCTTTATCCATTTATCTATCGATGAACAGTTGGACTGCTTCCATAATTTGGCTATTGTAAATAATGCTGTGATAAACATAAATGTGCATATATCTTTTTGAATTAGTGTTATTTTATCATTTGACTAAATAGTAGTGAAATTACTGGATCATATGGTAATTCTATTTTTAATTTTTTGGGAACCTCCATACATCCCACAGTGCCTGCACCAGTTTTGTATTCCCACCAACATTGCAAAAGAGTTCTTTTTTCTCACATCCTGCCAACATGTTTTTTGGTTTTTTTTTTTAGCCATTTTGACAGGTGTGAGGGACTATCTCATAGTTTTGATCTGCATTTCCCTGATGATTACTGATGTTGAGCATCTTTTCATGTGTTTGTTGGCCATCTGTATGTCTTCTTGGGAGAAATGTCTGTTCATGTTCTCTGCTCAGTTTTAATTGGATTATTAGTCAGTGTTCTGTTTGTTTGTTTTGTTGTTGTTTTTTTCTTTTTTTTGCATCCCAGGAACAAATCCCACTTGATCGTGGTGAATGATTTTATTTAATGCATTGTTGGATTTGGTTTGCTAATATTTTGTTGAGGATTTTTGCATCTTTGTTCATCATAAATATTGGCCTGTAGTTCTCTTGTTTTGTAGTGTCATTATCTGGTTTGGTGTCAGGGTAATGCTATCCTCACAGAATGAATTGGATTCTTTCCTTCCTCTTCTATTGTTTTGAAAAGTTTGAGAAGAATAGGTATTAACTCTTCTCTAAATATTTTATAGACTGCACCTGTGAAGCCATCTGGTCCTGGACTTTTGTTTGTTGGAAGTTTTTTGATTACTGATTCAATTTCACTGTTGGTAATCAGTCTGTTCAAATTTTCTATTTCTTTCTGATTCAGTCTTGGAGGGTTATATGTTTCTGGTAACGTATCTATTTCTTCTACATTGTCCAGTTTGTTGGCATATAATTTCTCATAAAAAATTATAAGAAAATTTCTTATAATTGTATTTGTGCTGTCAGTTGTTATTTTTCCTCTTTCATTTCTGACTTTGAGTCCTCTCCCTCTTTCTTCTTCTTTTCCCTCCCTTTCTCCTTCTTCCCCACCCCTCCTCCACCTCCTCCATCTTTTTGTTAAGTCTGGCTAAAATAAATGGTTTATCAATTTTGTTGATTTTTTTTTTCAAAGAACCAGCTCCTGGTTTCATTGATCTGTTCTGCTGTTTTTTAGTTTCTCTCTTTTGTTTATTTCTGCTCTAATCTTTATTATTTCCTTCCTTCTACTGGTTTGGGATTTTGTTCTTCTTTTTTGTCTTTAGGTGTAAGATTAAGTTGTTCATTTGAGATTCTTTTTGCAACCATTGGTAGGCGTGTATTGCTATAAACTTTCCTCTTAGAACAGCTTTTGGTGCCTCCCAAAGATTTTGAACCATTGTGTTTTTCTTTTTCATTTGTCTCCATATAATTTTTCTTATTTCCTCTTTAATTTTTGGTTGACTCATCCATTGTTAGTAGCCTTTTATTTAGTCTCTATGTATTTGTATTCTTTTCTAGAGTTTTTCTTGTGATTAATTTCCAGTTTCATAGCGTTGTGGTCATAGAAAATGCATGGCATGACTTAAATCTTTTTTTTTTTTTTTTTGAGTCCTATTTTGTGGCCTACCACATGATCTATTCTGGAGAAAGTTCCATGTGCACTTCAAAAGGAATATATCTGTTAGATCCATCTCATCTAATGTGTCATTCAAAACCACTGTTGGATTGTTGCTTTATGATTAGGTAGTGTCCTTCTTTGTCTCCTGTTACAATCTTTGCTTTAAAGTCTGTTTTGTCTGCAATAAGGATTGCTATGCCAACCATCTTTTCACTTCCATTTGCATGCTAAATGTTTCTTCATCGTTTCACATTCAATACGCATGTGTCTTTAGGTCTGAAATGAGTCTTTTATAAGCAACATACAGACGGGTCTTGCTTTTTACCCATTTTGTCACATTATGTTTTTTTATTGGAGTGTTTAGTCCATTTACACTCAAAGTAATTACTGAAAAATATGTATTTATTGCCATTTTGTTACTTTTTATAGTTGTTTTTGTAGTTCTTCTCTGTTTCTTTCTACTCTTGCTCTCTTATGGTTTGCTGACTTTCTTCAGTGATACATTTGGGTTCCTTTCTCTTTATTTGTTGCACATCTATTACTAGGTTTTGATTTGTGGTTACCATTAAGTCTGTATATAACACCTTATGCATATAGAAGTCTGTATTAAGCTGATGATCACTTAGGTGTGAACCCATTCTAAAAGCATTAAATTTTTACCCTTCTCCCCCTCATGTTTTTGGTATGTGGTGTAATACTTTATATCCTTTTATTTTGCAAATACTGTGACTGATTTTTATAGATATAATTAATTTTACTGCTATGTGCTTTCTACTTTTCTTCTGCTTATGGTCTTTCCTTTGCACTCAGAGTCCCCTTTAACTTTTCTTGCAGGGCTGGTTTAGGGGTCATGAATTCCTTTAACTTTTGTCTGGGATACTCTATATCTCTATTCTGAATGATAGCCTTGATGGATATAGTATTCTTAGTTGCAGGGTTTCTTTTGTTTTGTTTTGTTTTGTTTTGTTTTGTTTTGTTTTGTTTTGTTTTGTTGTGGGTTTTTTTTCTTTCAGTACTTTGAATATATCATGTCCCTCACAGCTGGCCTGCAAAGTTTCTGCTAAAAAATACACTGGGGTTTCCTTTGTATGCAACTGTTTTGGTTCTCTTTCTATTTTTAAAATTCTCTCTTTATTACTACTTTTTGCTACTTTAATTACTACATGTCTTGGTATGGACCTCCTTCAGTTAATTTTGTTGGGGGGCTTCCTGTCCCTCCTGGATCTGGATTTATGTTTCCTTCCCCAGATTCAGTAGGTTTTCAGCTATTGTTTCTTCAAATAAATTTTTTGCCCCCTTTGTCTCTCTTCTTCTTCTGCTATCCCTATAATGTTAATATTATTACACTTGATGGTGTTGCTGAGATCCCTAAGTCTATTTTCCTTCCTTTTTTTTTTTTTTTTTTTTTTTTTTTTTACTATTATGTTTTCTCTCTTGTCTTCAGCTTGCTTGTTTTCCATTACTGTGTCTTCCAGGTCAATGATCCATTCTTTTGCTTCCTCTAGTCTACTATTTATTCTATCTAGTGTATTTTTAACTTCAGTTTTTGAGTTCTTCATCTCTGATTGGTTTTTTTTTCATGCCTTCTTACTCTTTATTGAGGGTCTCCCTGAGGTCCTCCACCCTTTTCTCAACTCCAGTGAGTATCTTTATGATCACCACTTTAAATTCTTTATCAGATATATTACTTATCTCCATTTCATTTAGCTCTCTCACTGTGAATTTGTCCTGTTCTTTCATTTGGGACATATTCCTCTATCACCTCATTTTGTCTAATTCTTTATGTCTGTTTCTATGTGTTAGGAAAGTCAGCTACATCTCATTCTCTTGAAAGTAGTGGCCTTATGAAGAAGAGGTCCTGTAGTGCCTAGCAATGTAATGTCCCCCTGTTCATGAGAACCTAGTGCTTCAGGGGTGTCTCCTATGTGTCTTGTGTGCACCCTACTGTTGTAGCTGAGTCACATTTGCCTTTATTCCAGTTGCCTGCAATGGCTCTCTTTGCCTATTGTTGGCAGGGTTTGGTCCCTGTGTTGTTAGCGAGCCAGTGTTGGGCCACTTGGCCTTGAGTTGAGTCAAACCAGATGTTTGCCAGTGATGTGGTGGGAGATTGGAGGGGCAGGAGACTGGAGTGCCAGTACAGTCAGCACTGGTCTGCTGCAGGATGGAGTTTGCAGACATACAGGAAAATTCCTGTCCAGACCAAGATGGAGGGTGTGTGTCTGCAGGAGAGCATAGTGGTGGATGCAGTGGTAGCAAGCCGGGTGGAGTTTATTCATGCTGCACTGGTTCCCATAGGTATCTATGTATCTGGACTGAGGGGCAGGGGAAGAAAATGGTGTCACCAGCTCTTTTGTTCTTAGAGAAGTCTCCCAAAGATCCCTGCTCCTGCAGCACACACTCTGCAATTAGTAAATAAATCATTTTCCCATGTACTCCAGGCATTTTTCAAAGTGCTGCTTCTCTGCTGTATCTCAGTGGGGCTCTTTGTTCTGCTGTGTCTTTAAGGGCAGATACACACTTTTCTACTGCCCTCCTAGCTCTACCAGAGCCAAGGCTGCCAATTTTTACAGTTCCAGGTGTTCATCCCGTTTCATTCATTTTTTCATGAATAAAAATTCATGAAATTAGGCCCCTTTGGTATTTCAAAATGTTATAGTTTTCATCTTCCTAATGTAGGTCCACCATGTCTGGGGTGCCTGGTGTTGGGGTCTGCTCACCTCGCCTCTCCCCTCTTCCCACCCACTGTATGCTTCCCTCACACAAACTGTCCCTTGGGTCCCTTTAACTCCTAAGAGTGTCTTCATCCTCCTACCCTCTTCAATGTGGCCTCTTATCAATATTTAGCCATGGAGAGTATGTTATTCCATTCTTCAGGTAGTTTTTTGGATTACTTAAATTTATGTGGTGTTATCTAGTTATTTACGTAGGACGAGGTGAGCCCAAGATCCTCCTACTCTGCTATCTTTCCCAAAAGTAAATGTAATATTTTTTGTAATGATTTACATCTTAAATACAAGCCCCTCCCCTAACCTCCAGAGTAATATATCCAACTTCTAATTCAATATTTCCAGTTGGAGCTCCAATACTTAATATATCTAGAACTGAAGACCTAATTATACTCCTGAATCTACTGTATTCTAAGCCCTCTCCTCAGAAAATGGCATCCACTTCATCTTGTTTCTCAGTATAAACACCTTTGAATCATCCCTTTTGCATCTCATGCTCTCATAGCCCAAATACAATACTCTGGATTTTTTTTTTAAATCCTACTCCAACTCCTGTTAGTATCTATTTCTTTTTTTTTTTTGAAGAACATCCTTTTTCTTCTTTTTTTAGTTTTATTTTTAATTTTTTTTTAAATTTACATCCAAATTAGTTAGCATATAGTGCAACAATGATTTCAGGAGTAGATTCTTTAGTGCCCCTTACCAATTTAGCCCATGCCCCCTCCCACAACCGCTCCAGTAACCCTCAGTTTGTTCTCCATATTTATGAGTCTCTTCTGTTTTGTCCCCCTCCCTGTTTTTAATTATTTTTGTTTCCCTTCCCTTATGGTCATCTGTTTTGTCTCTTAAAGTCCTCATATGAGTGAAGTCATATGATTTTTATCTTTCTCTGACTGACTAATTTCACTTAGCATAATACCCTCCAGTTCCATCCATGTAGTTGCAAAAGGCAAGATTTAATTCTTTTTGATTGCCGAGTAATACTCCATTGTATATATATACCACATCTTCTTTTCATTCATCCATCGATGGACATTTGGGCTCTTTCCATACTTTGGCTATTTCCTTTTTCTCTTTCATCAGTATTTAGTCACATAAATATGCCTAGATACAAGAGAGTCTGAAAAATGTAATCTTTAGCTAGTGGGTCATGTGCCCTGACCAGGTAAAACTCTATTGACATGAAAATGGGGAAAAAAGAATATTACAACACTACTAGCTATCTATCACAATTGTTCTTTTCCTTATAAATTAAAATGTCCATTTAAGTCCTTAGATAAACTAGGTTTTTTTTTCTCCTGGACTTTATTCTCTTCCACTAATCATTGTTCTCTTGCTATGCTAACACCATTCTCTCTCCTTTTATAATAAGAGTTTTATAATAAGAGTTAACCTTTAATGAGATTTCTCTGCCCCTTACTTTAACTCTTCTTAACTCTTCCATATAAATTTTATATTCATTATAAATATGAACCATCAATATTTAAATTAAATTGTGTTAATTATATTTACTAATTTTAGTGTATCTTCCCATTATTAAATCAATTTGTTCAGTGGTTATAACAAGTTTGCTTAATGAAAGTTCTGCTGACATTTTCTAAACCTAAATATAATGTGAGGTTTGTTTATTTGCAACAACCATACCTGACTCATATCTTCTTCATGTTTATGTACTTAACTTCATTAATATGTCACTCAGTCTTTTTCTATCAAAGTCCACAATATTATTTGTACTTTCCTTTGGTTTATACTTGCCTTATCTAGATTTACGTGGAATTCAAGAATTATACCAAGAAATGTTTCAGTGGGGAGGCACTCTATATTTTTATTATTGAATTTTGGGATTAATTCTTCATGAAAATAAGTGAGACCTTTTAATCTATAAACTTAAGCTTTTTCTTTGATCAAGATACTAGCTCCATTACTTGTATGATTATAAATTCTGTATCTATTTCTACTTGTGAAACTCTTCTTATTTCCAAATAGCTATCCTGGATCTGTCCTCCAGGCATCTCATATTTTCATTAATTATTTTCAACTCGATGTGGTGAGATACTTCTTCTGTCGGGTTTTTCCTACCATCAAATTGGTTCAGCAGTGAATACATTATCTTTCAGAAAAATAATTTTTAATTTTTAAATTAAAAAATCACACTATTTGGTTCATAAGTATTTTTGGTTTTTATGGAAGTAGTTAGGACTCTTCATAAATATCCCAGTATGCTTCTTTTTCTAAGCACATGATAGAGTTACACTTTCCTAACCTTATAATGCACCAATGTGAGTTTCTTTGGCTAATAATATGTAAGCAGCAGTAATATGTGACAAATTGGGCAGAACTTTAAGAGCTTATGTGCAATTTTCCATGTTCCTTTCCCCTGGCCTTAATAATCACTGAGGAGCTTGCCCTTCCTGATTTTTGTACTAAGGCAGCAATGGAACTAGGAGTGAGATAGACCTAGAGAAGTTCACTGAAGTTGTTAGTTTTTCAAAGTCTCTTTTTACCTTTCCACTGGTCAATCCCCAGCAATTAAGAGCTGAACACATAATAAGTATTTTAGAGTTGTATGTGTGTTTCAAAAAGAACAAATTGAAGAGGGGGAGAGAAAAAAGTAGATTTCATAGTCTACAGAGTGAGTGTGAGAGAATGCAAGATATACAACTGGATCTGTTAGCACCCAGAACAATGAATTTGAGGAAGCATTAAGGGTGAATGGGGGTCTTGCCCCCTAATAGCAGCATACTTTGTTCTGCCTTTTATTCTCGATAAACTAAATGTATTAAAAATGTTCTCTAAGATTGTACCAGATTAAGTTTTTTAAAAAAAAAGCTAAGTATATTCTTGTCAACAATTCTGGCATGGGTCATTCCATCCTCCTTCTTTCTTGCTACAGTCTAAGCAGCCCCAGAAGTTTATCGCTCCTAAAGTATCCCCTAATAAGGGAACAACCAAAGGATAATGCTCTATTGCCCTTAATTAGGACCTTTTTAAAAAGTTGGGATAGTTCCTTTACAACAAGCAGAAAGAAAAGAATCAATTTTATTTGACTGCTATAGCATGTCATCTTTAAAGTCTGATCCTATATAAGCAGACAATTATGTTTTGTAGAATAAACCTATTATTCAATCTTTCGGAATTCCTGGGGAGATGATTAAACCTACTCCTTTACCATTAAGGTCAGACAAAATTGCTACAAAGTTTGGTTTCCAAAGTCCCAGCTCTTTCAGTTCCCAGATATTTTTCTGAGAAGACTTCCTAGGAAAATTGAATCAAGACTAATTATAATATCAGTTTACATATGGTTCTAGAAAGATCATATTGATTTCCTCTTTATTCACCTCCAGGGATATTTTTATTTTTTTTTAAATATTTGACATACAGAGATCATCTTAAAGCCCCCCTTCCTCTAGATAATTAGGACTGATCAACCTGCAGTCATCCCTAGGATTTCCACAAATGATTCCAAGATGTAATCTCCACTTTTTTAGACTCTATTCTTTACTCTTTTAAAGACTGTCTCAGTGATTTCAAGGTGATTTTTCCGTCTTGGACTTTGTGATAAAGTAGCTGACATTTTTTTCACCAATAGGAGCAAATACTCGGTTAACCTCTGAAAGAGGTTGAGATATTACAAAAATTTTATCTACAGCACTTTTGGCATAGATATCCTTCACAATAATAATTTTAATGGAATTATTTTTCTTTATCTCTCGAGTACCAATTTCACCTTCCTTCCAGCAATAATACTGTGATTTTCTATTAAAGAATTATTCCTCTTCAGCTCCCAACCAATGTGGCTTAACTTGAGTTGATTCTATTCTTGGGGGCTAGTTGGTCTAAGTCAGTTAATTCATCTCACTCTCTGGCTAAAATCAGTACATCAGGGATAGATATAAACAAAGTAAATAAGAATTTTTCTGGGGCTTTGGTGAGAGAGCAGGTTTCTTTTTTCCAATGGATTTTTTTTTGTGAAGTATGAAGCTCAGGGATTCTACTATAGATATCCTTACCAACAGAAGAGGATAAAGGCAACACAAAGAAGAGCTGAAAGACAAGTGCTATTGACATTATTCTGGGAAGCAACAAGAGAAAGAACATACTCCTTTGGTGTCTTCATGAAGCAAGTTCCACACTAGCCCAGGTAATTTTGTGAGAAGGAAAAAAGTTCTCCTTTGTCCAAGACACTCATATTAAGCCTGTGGTACATACAGACAATTCTATATCCAGACTAATTCATATCTAAAAATATAAGCATGACACAAGCAGTTAAATATGCTTAACGTTGAATTGGTGCCTATTATTTGACCTCCGCAGTGGAGCTTTGACTTCAAAATATCTAGTGAGAGAAGAAAGACAGAAATAACTTGATAGTGTTGTTTATCATTTTTAGTTTTTTACAATTATGAAATCACTTAATATTGCATATTTAAATAAACAAGGCATGTGGTTGATGTTGACAGAATACTCTAAATAACTATAGTGTTGTTATTATTGTTACTCTCTTCAATGAATGATGAAACTTTATGTGGAGCATAAGCAAATTTGTTTACTATTAATAACTTTTTTCTGTATAATTAACATAATAGTGCTCTATCCTACAAATATGGCCTTAAAGTCACTAATTACTCATGAAAACTACTTGTCAACAGGGGTTTTAAAATTCGTTGGTACTTTAATGAAATTCATTGAGCCTAGAATTATAACGAAAAAGCTGTTAATGTGGTACCAATGTTCAGGTTTATTGATTTTTGGCTTATATTAGGATAAACACAGATAATGTGTCAATAATTCAATATTTTGGATATGCTGAATAATAGAATGAAGATTCCCACTCAGTTTATAATACATTGGTTTGGGCACATACACTGATAGAGGAGTCCAAGACAAAGCCTGGACTTTGGTGCTTGGAGCATGCATGGAACTTTCTTGGGTCTTTATTCCTCTGTGGTAGTAAGGACAGTCCTTCTTTTTCTCTCATCCACATTTTTCAATCCCAGATGTTCATACTGTCATTTCTCTAGGAACCCTCTCTAGCCCCTATCACTTCTGGCAGGCTCTCTCACCTCAAAATTTATAGTACATGCTGTCTGTACTATCCATATCAAACGTGTGAAACCAGAAGCCAACTGTAATATGAAATAGTATTGTTGAACTATTTTATGCATTTATGACTTTCTGCCAACATATTTTAAGCATTTAAAGTATAATGGGCACATTTCCTGAGTATAAAATATATTAGCAATGTACCTTTATTTATTTGATATCATATTGAACATTTCTGAGTACAAAATACTCCATAAATGTTTTATTGAAATGAATTGGTAATCATTTCTATTCTCTTCACTGCATAATAATGAATTACTGACAATGTAAGATTGAACTACATGTGACTGAACTACCTATTAATGATTTAATCCACTCCAAAACTGTCCTCAGTGCCTTTTTAAACAAGTAAATAGAAATGGGTTCTTTATACTTTGTGTTGTATGTATGTATATATAAAAGAATCTAGAACTAGATTGAGAGATTTACATAGAATTGTAAGGCAAGAACTAAGGTAGTGATTTTCTTTAACAAAGAATTTAAAATAAAATAAGATTTGAGGAACAAAGTTCCAGTGCAAGATAAGTACATTCTATAAATGCAACTTATAAAACCTGGACAGAATGTATGGAGCATCTATTTGATGCCTCTGAAAAGAAACATGAGCATATAAATAAAGACCATAATTTGAAGCATCACTAAATAAGTTTTCCATTTTTCCCCTACAATATCCCCCAATCTCATCTCAATGTAGTCCAAAACAAGTGGGCACTGGGGTGCAGGTAGAGAAACCTCAAGAAGAAACTATCTACCTCTAACTGAAGAAGTGGACAAGGAAACTCCTAAACTACAGAATGTGGAAATGGTTTTTTGTTCTTTTCTCTAGTCTCTCCATCCTTAGCCCACAAACAATCCTATGGTGAGGTAGTGGAAACTGGACCCCACAGAAACCTAACTTCTAAACTTCTAAAGAGGGGAAGCCTCCTTTCTGATGGGGGAGCTGTAATCCCATGAGGGTAGGTCACATTACCCATTGTTTTTCTCTGTTCTCCAGATGTGGGTGCAGGCCTGGAAGCATGTGTCGAAGTGTGATCAGGAAAGCACCATTTTACTGGCTGTATGACTTAGAAAGAGAATCCCAGAAAACTGGTTAGTACTGAAGGGATTGCAGAGAGAGAAGCTCAGAAAAACAAGCCCTTAAAGTTTTGGGGAACTCCATGGGCTCACCCTCAAACGGCATGAGTATAGAGCTGATCACCCTTCCAAAGAATTTGAGAAGTAAACTAACTTAGAGACTGCCACCCTGGTCCCTATACACTGGGTGATGCACACATGGTTTATTTTGAATAGCACTGAACAGGCTTTGAAAACTAAACTCACATTAGAACCACAGACATAGAAGGTGTGCTGGAACTTGTGCCCTGAACCTAAATAGGATAATTGTCTCCAAAACAAAATTATCAACATGTCCTACAGGACTTACAAGATTCGGAATTTTATAATATAATATTTAAAATGTCCAGATAGCAATCCAAAATCTCAACTCACATAGAAAGAGACAATCAACTGATATCAAGGTAAAGATGACAAGATGTTGGACTTACATGACAAAGACTCTGATGTAATTATTATAAAAAGACTTCAATAGGCAAGTGTAAACATCTTGAAGTAAATAGAAAACTGTAAAGAAACACCAAAGAAATAGACAAAAAGAACAAAGAGAAATTATATAACTGAAATATACATAATAGATTGAAAAAAAAAGAAACTTCACTGGATAGACTTAAAATTAAATGGAGATTACAGAAGAAAAGATTCCATGGAATCTGATGGAATCTGATGAAAGGTCCATAGAAAGTGTCAAATCTGAACACAAGCAAGAAAATAGATTAAAAATTAATAAATACAGCCTCAAGGGCCTGTAGGACAATAGAAAAAGGTCTAATATTTGTGTTTTCCAAGTCCTAGAAAGAGAAGAGGAAAAACGTGGTACTTCCAAAATTTTTGAAGAAATAAGGATTGAAAATGTCTCAAATTAGGTGAAAGACTTTAGATATAGATTTAAGAATCTAATCAAAGCCCAAACAGTATTAACTCAGATATCCATGCAAAAACATACCATAATCAAATATTTGAAAACTAAAAACAAAAAGAAAAATCTTTGTAGCAGTCAAAGAAAATGAGGCACCATTTTTCAAGGTAAGAACAATTCAAATGACTTCAGATTTCTCATCAGAAAACAAAAACCAAAAAGAAGAAGGCTTTTAATATGCTTACAAAAAAGAATTGTCAACCCATTATTCTATAGCAAGTGAAAATATCTATTAGGAATGAAGCTGAAAGAAAGTCATTCTCAGATAAAGTTAAGTAAGAGAATTTACAACCAACATACCTACTCTAGAAGAATTGTTAATTCAAGTTTTTCAGTCAAAGAGAAATATAACTAGAAGTAAGTAAACTTGAAAAATCAGGAATAAAGATAAGTAACAGAAAAAGTAAATATCTGAGCAAATATAATACATTATTCTTCTATAGGCTCTTTAAAATATGTTTGATGGTCCAAAGTAAAAATTATAACACTGAGGTGAGTTTCAATGTATGTATATATAATATATGAAATGACGAGTGCATAAAGAGGGAGGTAATTAAAGAGACCTAGACAGTAGTAAAATCTACATTAGACTTGCAGTGGTAAATAAATAGACTTGTCAAATGTTAATATGTGTATTTTAAACCCTATAGCAAGCATTTAAAAAAATATTATTATCTAGTCAAAAATACATGGAAAAACTAAAAAATGCTTAAATAGCCCACAGGAAGGCAGGAAGGAGAACCAAAGAAACAAACAGTACTACCAAAACAAAAACAATAAAACAAACAAATAAACATGGGAAAAAATGGTGGATCTAAAACCAACATCAAAATATCAAAATTACATTAAATGAGAATGTCCAAAGATACCAATTAAAAGACAGATACTGTCCAAATGTATATGTTTTTACTCAAGTCACTAATATTTATATTTTTAAAACTGTATATGACTGTATATGTATATGTGTGTGTGTATAAAACTATGACCCAGGGTCTTTTCATGGTAATATAGGATGAAAAAGTACATGGTCATATGTACTTATGCAGTAAGACTAACTGAAAAATTCAATATACATTTATGACTTAAAAAATATCTCTGAGCAAACAAGGAATAGAAAGAACTTCCTCAATCTTATAAAAAGCACCTACAAAAACTATAATAAATGTCATACTTAATGGTGAAAGACTGTATGTTTTTCCATGATTGGTAATAGGACAAGCACATCCACTTTCACCACTGTTGTTTAATACAGTGTTTGAAGTTCTGGTCAGTACAATAAATCAAGAAAAATAAATTAAAAGGATACACATGAGAAATAAGGAAATAACCTGGTACCTATTTATTTATGGCATGATCATGTAAAAGGCTGAAAGAATCTACAGCAAAACTTCTAGAATAATAAATGAGTTAAGGGGCATCTGAGTGTCTCAGTCAATTAAGCATCCAACTTCAGTTCATGTCATGATCTCTCAGTTCATGAGTTCGAGCCTCACTTTGGGCTCTGTGCTAACAGCTTAGAGCCTGGAGCCTGTTTTGGATTCTGTGTCTCCCTCTCTCTCTGCCCCTCTCCCACTCGTGCCTTGTCTCTCACTCTCTCTGTGTGTCTCTCAAAATTGAATAAACATTAAAAAAAATTTTTTTAAATAAGTGAGTTAAGCAACTTTGCAGGATATAAGTCAACACAAAATCAATCATATTTTCAATGTACAACTGGAAGCCAAAATTTAAAAAAAGATTGTATTTATAATAGCTCCAAAAAATGTTTATGTGTAAATCAAACAAAATATGCACAAGATTATGTAATAAAATATACAAAATGCTAAAGAAAGACACAAAAGAAGATGTAAATAAATGCAGAGACATACCATTTTTATGAATTGGAAAATTCATAGTAAAGATGTCAAATCTCTCAAATGAATTTAACAGATTTAATGCAAATTCAAACAAAATCTCATATAATCATTTGGTAGATATGGACAACCTGATCTTAAATATATTTGGAAAATACAAGGAAATAGAATAGCTACAATAATTTTGAAAAAGAAAATTAAAATTGAAGAAATCATACAACTACACTTTTAAGACTTACTATTAGGTTTCCATAAACAAGATGCTGGCAAAAAGATGTAAACATAGACCAAGAGAATGCTTCACACAAATATGGCAAATAATTTTTCACAAATGTGAAAAAGTAACTCTGTGTATAAAGAATAGTCTTTTCAACCAATGGTGCTGGAACAACCATATGCAAAAAAAAGTAAACACTGACTTAAACTTCACAAAAAATATTACATGCAAAATTAACACAAAATAGTTCATAACTCTAAATATAAAAGGTAAAAACTTTTAAAAGAAAACATGGGAGAAAATCTTCATGACCTAAGATTAGCCAATGGGTTTTTAGACATGATGCTTAAAAGAAAAAAAAAATGGCAAACTTGACTGTATGAAAATTGATAGGCATTGTTAAGCAAATAAAAAAGACAAGCTACAGACTGGGAAAATACTGCAA
Source organism: Prionailurus bengalensis (assembly GCF_016509475.1). NCBI lineage: Eukaryota > Metazoa > Chordata > Mammalia > Carnivora > Felidae > Prionailurus > Prionailurus bengalensis. Next base: position 108,938,612 of record NC_057349.1, read on the forward strand.
GTCACATAACCAATGAAGGACTTTATATTTAAATAGAAAAACTCTCAAACTCAAAAGAAGACAAAATGGTTAGAAAATGGGTTAAAAAAAAAAAACTTGAACAGACCCTTCATCAGAAAGAATATAAGGATAACAAACAAGAGCATGAAAAGGTGTTCAATATCATTGGCTATTAGGGAATGAACATTAAAGCCATGATAAGATAACGTTACATACTATTAGAATGGCTAAAATAAAAACACTGGTAATACCAACCTCTGGCAAGGATGCAAAGAAACTGGACCTCTCTTACCTTGCGCATGGGAATGCAAAGTGGTACAGCCACTGAAAACATTTCATGATTTCTTACAAAAGTAAACATATACTTATGAGATGACCCAGCAATGCCACTCCTAGCTACATTTATAGCACTATAGTCATAATTTCCAAAACCTTGAAATAACCCAGTCTCAAAATGTTACATACCTTAAAACTCCATTTTTATTACACTCTTGAAAAGACAAGACCGTAATGATGGAAAACAGATTAGCAGTTGTCAGGGTTTTGAGGCGGTGGAAGCACACATCACAAAAAGATACACAAGGGAGTTTTGTGGGGGTAATAAAACTGTTCATATTGTGATAGCAGTGGTAGTGATTACACAAGTTAATGCACGTGTTAAAACTAATAGAACCAAAAGAGAAAAAAAATCCATTTTACTGTATGACTTAAAAATTAAATACTTGTAAAACAAATGATAGAAAATGCTAAGATGAAAGAAAAAGACAAAAATAGTTTGGTGATCACAAAATCATTATTCTGTTTGCCATAATGATTTTATATATATGTGTGTGTATATATACATATATAAATATATATTTTTTATATTTATATTTATATATACATATATACATATATACACACACACACATACACATATACATATACATATATATATATTTTTTTTTTAGGTGTATTTCTTTATTTTGAGGGGTGGGGGATGCACAGAGAGAGAGGGAGAGAGATAATCCCAAGCAGGCTCCGTGCTGTCAGCGCAGAGTTGGACTCAGGGCTCAAAATCATGAACTGTGAGATCATGCCCTGAGCCGAAATCAAGAGTCAGGTGTCATATCGACTGAGCCACTCAGGCACCCCTGATTTTATATTTCTAATCCACACTTCTCTGATAGCAAAATAAGACCATGTATTCTGCTCCCTATGAATCTTGAATACAAATTTTTTTGTGCCTGGTAGATGCCCCAAAATACGATGCCTGACTGATGGCTATCGGTTCACATATATGTACACCATTTAAACACTGTGGGGCAGGGGAGAAATTTCTGTATGGGGATTTTTGCCGGCTTCTATGGCTTTTGAATTATGAGGTACAAAGTACTCACATGTCTTTTTCTATAAATCTGGTAATAAATTTCTCTCTCATCTGAGTTGCACATAGCAACAAGAACATAAATGTAATACACTTTGACACAAGAGGAGGGGGTGGGGACAGAGTGGAGAATTACTCATTTCCTATTTTCCTTTTTTATATGGGTAGGAGAATTAACTGTTGTCCTGGGTAAGTTCCAGCTCAGGTAATTACTTTCTCTGAAAAATTCCCACTGTAGTTTTAATTGAACAATTTATTTTTTACTTCCTGTCTTAAATCATATGCCTATGCCTATTTTCAACTGCTACAGAAATACATCTACTTGGAGGTAAAATTCCAGAGACTGTGGATGTAGCCATTTTCACACAAAAAGCTGTATACCTTTTAAAAAAGCATTTTATTCTCTTTCTGGATGAAAAAGAGGAGAGTAAGTTTAAAGTAAGAAGTTCTCTCTCCTCTCTTCAATGAAAAGATAGATGATTGAATGAGACTATGCTGGAGTCTTCCTCGTGCACAAAAAAGCAGTAAGGCAGTGGACTTATTAACATCCAGTATTTTTGCAATATCTGAGAAAACACAAGCTTCCATTTTTCATTCCCAGTGTCAAACAGCTGTCCACAGTAGTAGAATCACTGTCTGGCCACACCCATTTAAAAATTTTCAGAAAGGGTTTTTCAGAAAGCCATTTTTTTTTCCTGGGCATCAGAAAGTAATGCTGAAATTTAAATGTCAAACCTAAATGATTATAAGGTGTTTTAATAAAGGAATGAGGCATTATTATTATTATAACTACATATGAAAGACCTTTTTTTTGAAGATGGATTAGGACAGCAAATCCCAAACTTAACTGAAAAGAATTAATTGAGGTATTTGCCTAAAATACAGATTTCCAGGCCTCCCTTGGAGATCAAACAAGTTGTTGTATAAAATAATTTGACTTTACAAACCCTCCATCATCCTTCCCAGTCCCAAATCTTCATGTCAGTTGCCCATCTGCCAGCCTAAAGAAGGCTCTCTCATCTCAAGATTGGCCACACAGTGGAATCACCTGACAAGACTTAAAAATATACTGATGCCTAACCCTACCACAAATGATTCTGACTTGATAACTCTGAGAAAAGAAGTAGGCATTGGAATTTTTAAAGTTCCACAGCTGATTCTAATGTGCAACCAAAGCTGAACAACCACTGAATAACAACGGTTCCAGAATAATCTAAAAAAAAAAAAGTGATGATAATTCTACCCTGATTTTCTGACCACATTAGAGCAATACACTGGGTTCTGCAGATATGCAACGACAAAGTAGAAACCACACACAAACTCTACAATGACAGAGATCTGGATTTAAATTCCAGATCCACCATTTTTAACATGATCTATTGCCACTGAAAAGACAACTTAAGTAAGCCTCAGTTTTCTAGTTATGTAATGGGGGAAATAGTGCTTATGACTCAAACAGATTAACCGATTTGCCTACCATGTTCACTTCTCTTCTGGCTTACCCAGCGCTTTCCATAGGCCCAGGAAGTGATTGTTCTATGAATAGGGTGACTCTCTCCCTCTTCCCAAGAAGAGTTCTGTTTATGCTTATTAATTAATTATTAATCACACGAGGTTTATTCTCAAAAGTGTTTCATATTGGAATACTAACTAAGTATTCATCTTTCCTATATGCCACATTTTTCACTCATCAGTTACAACTGACTGCCCGGAGGTAGAAAGCTGACCCATAGGGTGGCCCACTGGGTCAGTAAGATTCTTTATATAACTTTACCTGGCCAACAGACACATGAAAAGATTCTCATCATCATTTATTATCAAGGAAATACAAATCAAAGCTACAGTGAGATACCACCTCACACCTGTCAGAATGGCTAAAAATTAACAACACAAGAAACAACATATGTTGGTAAGGATATAGAGAAAATAGAACATTCACTCACTATCAGTGGGAGTGCAAACTGGTACAGCCACTGTAAAACAGTATGGAGTGTCCTCAAAAAGTTAAAAATAGAACTACCTTACCATCTAGCAATCACACTACTGGGTATTTACCCAAAGAATACAAGACTATTAATTCAAAGGGATACATGCACCCCTATATTTATAGCAGATTATTTACAATAGCCAAGATATGGAAGCACCCCAAGTGTCCATTGAGTATTGAATGAAGAATGGATAAATGGGGATGAATGGTGAATGGAATATTATTCAGCCATAAAAAAGAGTGAAATCTTGACATCTGCAACAACATGGATGGATCTAGAGAGTATAATGCTAAGTGAGGTAAGTCAAAGAAAAATACCATGATTTCACTCATATGTGGAATTTAAGAAGCAAAACAAACAAATAAGGGGGAAAAAATAAGAGACAGACAAAGAAAGAAGGAGAGAGACAGAGAGAGAAAGCAAGAAACAGATTCTTCATTATAGAGAACAATCTGATGGTTACCAGAGAGGAAGGGCAAAGAGGGAGGGGGGTTAAACAGGTGATGGAGATTAAGGAGTACACTTGTTATGATGAGCATCAGGGTGATGTATGAAAGTGTTGAACTACTGTATTGTACACCTGAAACTAATATAACTTTATATTAACTAACTGGAATTAAAATAAAAACAATAAAAAAGAAAAGATAGGATATATAAGTTGTATAAGTTATCTATGCTTCATAGGAAATTGCCCCAAAACTTAGTGGCTTAAAACATATATTATTTCATAGTTTTTGCAGGTCAGGAATCCAGGGGTGATCCCTCTGCTTCAGGGTCCATCACTGCTATTAGGTTCTTCAGCCCTAGTGAGCAGGAAGTAGCAACTACTCTAGACTTACTGGCAAGGCATCTACATGTCACAAGATAGGAAATAAATGCAACTAAAATTTAGGGACCTTCCACCTCAGTGAAAATTTTTAGGATTTAGTGTTATGGGTCATGTTGAAAGAGTGAAGACAGAGTGGGGAAAAAAAATGCAAGCCGTAAGGGAACAGTAAATCTCATTTGTGTATTTTTAGGGTAAACCAGTTAGCTGCCAGCTAATAAAAAAGGTCATTTAGGGCATTATATCAGTGAGTAGGTCAACTAGTTGTATCAAAGAAGACAATTTCAATTCTCCAGAAAATACTGATAGTTTATGAAATAAATGTAACGCTGTACCAGGCCTTTTACTAACATCTCCTCCTAACAGAAGTTCCTGTGGAATTTCAGAGAGTCCATGCCATGAAATACCCCCCAACTTCTTTTACTTTTAATTTCCGTAAGCTAATTTAGATGAATTTTTGTTCCTGGGACTAAAAGTCTTCACCAAAACAATTTAACTGAGTTATTGCAAAAAATAAATGAAATAGTATAGATAAATTGTGTGGAACTTAATTGAGACCCATAAATAGAAACTGTGCTAAGCCATGATGAGTACATTTATGAAAGGGACTAAACTAACTGAAGCATATGTGGAAGCAAGTGAATAGGTGGTTAAACTGTCTCCTGAGGAATGGCTAAAGAAACCAGAGCATTTACCCAGTACAAGAGTATCCTCAGAAGACATATGGCAATGTTTTCCAAATGCTGAAATCCTATCACATAGAAGATGACTCCAAAGACATAAAAGCAGGAAGCTGTGAGGAATTAAAAGAGGATGGATGGAAGTGCTTTAAGGGGCAGGAACTTCTCTATCATTGAAAGAATTCAAACATAAACAACATGTGTGGAATGCAGATGATTTAAACCAGCTGATATTTAAAGTCTTTATGATCCTAAACTCATATAAATTTGTTAAATAAAGGGAGAAATTTGATCCTACTAGGCTTTAATTTCTTCTGTACAATAGGTAGGATAGTAATTACCTTATCTACCTGAGGTGTTAGAAGAGCCCAATGAGACCTGAGAAGTCTACACAATAGTCTATAAAATACAAACTGAAGAACCAACCTCTGACTAATTAAAATCTCCATAAAGATGTATGATGTATAATTTTAATCCTTAAATGAAATATTTATTTAGTCTCTGTTATTTGTCAGGCCCTCCTTTAAGTACTTAAAATACATTAGTAAACAAAGTAGACAGTAACAATTCATTTTCATATATAATTTCATATATGACCAAAACAATTCTTAATATTCTGGAGAATCTTAACTGTGATAAATTTGCAGCATGAGTTCAGGACTCAATCACTTTGCAAAATTAAGGAGAAAAAAAAAAGCTGATCAGACGAACTAGCAGGACCTACAAGGAAGCCCCTATAAAACTAGCTTTAGAAAAAAAAAGAATCACTGAGGGAGTATTAAACCTCAACTTCTTAATAATTCCTTCATCCCTTGCCACCACCACCCCACCATCAATAAGAATAGCTTTATATTTAGCCTTGTCAATAACCCTTGCTTTATACCTGGGGCTTAAAATCTCACAATACCATCTACTAAGGTTGTGGTTTTCTTAACCATAAGTAATCTTACTACTCAATCACTGACACTGCCCCTCCTCCAACTGCCTTTGAAAAGTATTATTCATTTGACAAATATGTTCTGAAAGGCTCCTTAGGAACCAGGCACTGTGATCTGGCACAGAGGATACAAGGAAGTGTTCTCCTTTACAGAGTTTATATTCTAGAGAGGTTATGAGAGATGATATAGATATATGGTAATATATACAGATATACATATAGAGATATATGTATATAGATATGCATATACAGATATACATATACATATTACCATAGATATATGGTAATATATACAGATATATAGTTATCTGTATATATCTATATGTGTATATATATAGATACACTGTATGTATATACTATGTTTGTGTAAGGAAATTAATAATATTCCTTTTTATTTTTTTAAGTTTATTTATTTTATTTTGAAAGAGAGAGCATGCACACATGAACAGCGAAGGGGCAGAGAGAGCAGGGGAGTGAGAGAATCCCAAGCAGGCTCTGAGCTGTCAAGCCAGACTCCTACACAGGGCTTGATCTCACTAACTGTAAGATCATGACCTGAGCCGAAATCAAGATTCAGACCTTTAACTGAGCTGCCCAGGCACCTCAATAATCTTCCTTTTTAGGTCAAGTCACAAGTGGATATCAACTGAGGGCTTTCTCAAAATGCACCCATATATATTGTAATTCAATACATCTGAACAAATAAAATTTGGAAAGTAATTCTGATAGGTATATTGGATTCCAGATCATTGTATCAAAAAAAGAATTAGGTTAAAAAATAAACTAACAAAGCTTTCTCTTCCACCATCCCATCCCACCTATGGTAAAAAAGTCTTTAGCTGATATGGCTGAATTAAATAATGCACAGGATTTGTTGTTTAATTCATCCTCATTCATAACATAGACTCTCACTTAAAGAACTGTAATGCTTTAAAATATCTTTTAATTGATTATGAGATAATCCAGTTTTCCTAAGTCATTCCTAATGTAAGAGCATATTCAATCACAGAGCTACAACTATTATATCTCAAATCAATTTGAACCACCATAATGATGGGTGACATAGTCTTGAATAGTTTTACTGAACAGAATGTTTTTTAGTAGGAAGAGATGTAAGGCCTGTACTAAATTTCTCTTTCTATTCACATTTTCAAGAATAGTGTGTGGCTCTGTTTATCTTTCCTGAAAGGTGTAAAATATCTATGCACTGCTTCATTATTGTTACTGTTTCACTAAAAGAAGCTGACAGGTATTTCAACATTCCCCTCTATTTTATGCACTCCAGAATACACAAGCTATTTTCATTCTCAACATCACACTTCTTCTCCTTATAGAATAATGGAACTAAAGTTACTATAGGTCCTAGACTACTTCTATTGTTCTCTTGGGTTGTACTTAATTACCATCCAGTTTATTAACTTATTTTTAGGTCAAAAGTATGCAAAGTGGCATAGCACAATGTACACCAAAACAATTTTTTTGGGGGGGGGGAGTCTCGGATTTTAAAAGATATTTGGGCGGGGCGGGGTGGGGGAAGGGGGGAGGGCGTCTGGGTGGCTCAGTCCACTAAGCATCTCACTTCGGCTCAGGTCATGATCTCACGGCTCCTGAGTTCTAGCCCCACTTTGGGCTCTATGCTGACAGCTTAGGGCCTGGAGTCTGCTTCAGATTCTGTGTCTCTCTCTCAATCTTCCCCTCCCCTGCTCATGCTCTGTCTCTCTCTTTCTCTCTCTCTCTCTCTCTCTCTCTCTCTCAAAAATAAACAAACATTAAAAAAATAATATTAAAAATAAAAATAAAAGAATAAAAGATATTTAGGGGTCCAAAAAGTAATATTTCTGAACATTAGGAAACAGGATATTATACTGGGAAGAAATGGGCTGTGGAGACTGACCAAACTGGGTTTGAATCCTGGCTCTGTCATCTTCACAGTAGCCTTAGGCTACTGACTATTCCTGTCATCCTTAACTATTAAGTAAGATTTTAACACCAATCATTCAAGGTTGTTGAAATGCTAAGTGATGGTGTATCTTAAGCTCCTAAAATAGTCTGCATAATAACTGTGAATAGGTCTACTAAATGAATGGGCATCTGTATGAAAAACATTTGTCTTTTAGTCAATGCACATATTATAAAAGCCAACTAAATAAAACATTGTATAAGGCACTACAAAACTATTGAGAGGTTTGTAAAACCTAGCAAAAAAAATCTTTTAGTTACTCATCTAGTATTTTGTGTAGTCTCTATCAAAATCTGGAATGACTGATAGAACCACTTCATAGGTTATCTTGTTCCTATTGTTAATGAGATTATAGGTACATGATGAGTCATCCTTTCTGAAGCTGCCATTCAGGTTGCCCTTACATTATTATTTTCCTTCAGCTTTTTTGGTTTTTTTCCTGGTCATTTACTACAAGCGATATACTTCTGAAGGATTAAGAAGGAAAGAAAGAGGAGGAACAGAGGGGAGGGGAAGGGAGGAGAAAAAAGAAAGAAATAAAAACTCTAAGATTTAAACTTCAATTTAAAAGCAAGCTGTATCATAACCATCTTGATAAATTAGTTTTGTTCGTGTTTTGATCATAAATGACTAATGGATTATGATTTTAATAGATTTAGAGGAAAAAACTCCTTTCCTTGGCATGTTTTTTTCTATGAATTCACTATTGCCTTCTTAACTTATATAAAAAATATATGATCCACTGTATTTATTAAATATTCACATAAAATATACATATGTACCAAAACGTGAAGCTACTCTGCTACCTCCGTCTACTTCCAATTCTTTCCTACTGTTGACAGGCATTTTCCCCAAACTCTAACATAAATATAAAACATATAAACATGAATACATGGCTCAGTGTGTGAATGATTAGACACTGCCGGCAAGCAGATTTGGATTTAAATTCTGGGTCTTCCTCATCACAGCTGTGTGACCTGTGTGTATTACTAAACATCCCTAACCTCAGTTTCTTCATCTGTGAAATGGGATAATAATAACAACTTCTTACAAAGTCGCTGAGGGAATTTAAGTAGATAACTCATTCAAGTTGCATAGCATAATATCTGCAAAAATTGAACATGCACTAGTCATTGTTCTTTACATTTCCTTCATATATTTTGTTAATTTTCTTATTTTCTTACAGTGAACTAATGAAATTATCAATATATACTATTTTTTGTTTGTATTTATTTTATTTTTTAGTAGACTAATGTTTTAGAGCACTTTTAGGTTCATAAGCAAAACTAAGGGGAATGTACAGAGATTTCCCATATACTCTCTACACCTGTGCAGGCATGTTATAACAGGATTCTCACACAGAGAAATGGGACACCGAGGCTTTTCTGTCCAGGAAGCAACTTTATTTGTCATGCTGGCACGGGCTCAGTGGGTTTGTACCAAAAAAAAAAAAACAAAAAAAAACCCTGAGCCCTGAGCACAGTGGGGTGTAGCCTTTTACGCAATTTCTACTTCTTTGTCTCCCGTATATGTGACATATAGTCTGATTGGACACAGTCCAAGTTACAGGGTCGTGTCAGAGCTACACATATGTGTATAGGGGTTGACAGGGCCACATTGCCTTCCTTTGTTCTGAGGAGGCCTCCACCACATTCCCCCCTTTGATGCTCAGACCCCCTATTTTGAGTCAAAGAGCATCATCTTGGTTTAGAGGTTTATATTTCCATAACATCATCACATATGTGGCTGTTTTCCTTTCGACCATTGCCTCAATGAGGATAGAGGCAGGCCATATAACCAGGTGAGTTAGGCAAGGTAGGATTAAGAAAGCTCCCAAAATCAAGACCTATGAGGGCTCTGAAGCCCCCAAGAGTTGAAAACCATCCTCTAAATAATTCTCCAGGGTTCCAACCTTTCCAGGTCTGGACTGGGACATGAGCAACCTTTGATCTGTGATCTCCTCTATGACTTTTCCTTAATCATCTACCTGTAGGTAGCAATTACTCAGGTTGAACTTTCCACAAACTCCTCCCTCCGAAGCACGCAAATAACCTAAGGCCAAATGGTTTTGATAGACAGCATTGCAAATTTTGGTTTGCTGCTTGGCTAGTAAGTTAAGAGCTCTGGTAGTTTCACTGGTTATAATTTCTACAACTGCTTGCAGTGTGATTATGTGGTTTAGCATATAAATGGGAGTGTGGTAGCCCCAGGACCCATTCTCTGTCCAGGTGGCAGGGACATAATATTGGGTTATACACTCAGAAGGCCATCCATCATCCTTCCAATTGCCAACTTGTAGGGTACATTGTTTGAGTCTCCCTGTCCCCAAACACTTGGACTCCCAAATGTTCCCCTCTGGCAAGTGGGAGAAGGAAGAAAGATGGACAAATAGTTCCCAGCACACATGACCCTGACTAGCCTGAGGGAAGTACTATGTAGGCTGTCCTTCCACATATCCAGTATAGTCCATCTGGGCACTGCCATTCAATGGATGCATCAACATTGTCCCAGGCCTCTCAGAGATGAGAGAAGTTAGACAAGGGGTGGGGATCTGGCTCAAGATGATCTGGGGTTCCCCACCATTGGGTTTCCCAGGAGGTTGAGTTATAAAGTCTTTGGCCACTTCCAACAGAGACAGTGAACTTCCTCCCCACCAAGCAAGGTTTGAGGAGGCAAACCCCAGTAGTAGGATTGGGGTATTCTGTTCCATTATAAGGTGCATGGGGATCTAATTCTCTACCTCCCATGGCCATTGATCCTCCATGTTAGTTCCCCCACAAACATAACAAGAAGAGATCTTTAGAGTCTGGGCTATAGTCTCTATTAGAGCTAGAAACAGATTTTTCATCATGATGGAGACAGGAGGAGGACCCTTCTCTATTTCTTCATAAAAGGTGGGTTGTGGCCTTATATGTGACAGTAACTCTCTTTTTTTTTTTTTTTAATTTTATTTTTGGGACAGAGAGAGACAGAGCATGAATGGGGGAGGGGCAGAGAGAGAGGGAGACACAGAATTGGAAACAGGCTCCAGGCTCCGAGCCATCAGCCCAGAGCCTGACGCGGGGCTCGAACTCACGAACCGCGAGATCGTGACCTGGCTGAAGTCGGACGCTTAACCGACTGCGCCACCCAAGCGCCCCAGTAACTCTCTTAAAATACAACACAGTTCCTGGAGCTGTGCCTTGTCCATCGATACCTAGACCATCTGGTGATCTGTTTCCCATTTTGAGTCTCCCGGGTCAAGGATGTTAAAATTAATAGGGTTACAGGTTCCCAATTGGCAGTTTGACTCAGCCATGCCTTTTTGGAGGAGGGCTACTTTGTCTTTGGTCTGCCAGGTGGCCCAGCTCCAGTAGGGAGAGAGGAAATCGGTATCAGAATTACACCCTGACTAGGTTGAAGACTAGTAGCATAAGTACTTAACATTGGATCTGTACTCTCATTCCCATGTTAGACTTCCATGTGGCAAACCATATGGCAATGTGTCACCTATGGCTCTACATATATCAAATCTAGACACTGGACTGTTTGGATTGGTAATTTGAGTTTTGTTAATTAGTTGGTCCACACCAGTTGTGCCTGTCTTGGGGTGACTCTGGACCTCTAACCATTCCTCCATTGGGGAGTACTGTAGGTTGCAACAGGTGTATTGACTCTCCCGTTGGCAGATAGAATAAGTGGCACAATAGAATATTATGTAAGCAGGTCCCCGGGATCTTTTCCTTGGCATGAAAAGTGGGTATGGTAAGTAAGGTCCAAGCGACTCCTGGCCTGACCTGGTTATGCGAATACATGGGTCACGTGATAAGGAATCTAGGTCTACAGAAGGGGTCCAGATTAGAAGCAACCGATACCAACAAAGCATCTCATCCACACCCCTAGCCAGCCAGGGCAGCCCCTGCCAATCCTATGGCAAAAAGTAGAAGAAGAATCACAATAACAGCAAGAAACAAGGGGTGACAGTGCATCATAGTAAGGAAACAGATATAGAAAATAAGACAGTCTATTTGTTCCACCAGACTGTCGATTCCTCAAGCTTCTTCTGTGTGTAGATTAGTCAGATTCCGCAGTGACTAAAGCAGGGCTGCAGTCTCCCATAGCATCTGGAGTTGTAGATTGCATCTTCTGTATGGTCAGCTTGCACAGCGCTGAAAGATCAGGAATGCACTCCCAGTTTCGAGATGCTGGCTTTACTCTGCTGCAGTGAATCCAGGGACCCACTTCGGCTATCTTTTTTTTTTTAACGTTTATGTATTTTTGAGACAGAGAGAGACAGAGCATGAACAGGGGAGGGTCAGAGAGAGGGAGACACAGAATCTGAAACAGGCTCCAGGCTCTGAGCTGTCAGCACAGAGCCCGACGTGGGGCTCGAACTCATGGACTGCAAGATCATGACCTGAGCCGAAGTCAGCCACTTAACCGACTGAGCCAGCCAGGCACCCCTCGGCTATCTTTACTGCAGTAGGGGTAGACAAAATGACAGTGAATGGGCCCCTCCAGAGTGTTTTAGGGGTCGGACATTCCATTCCTTCACCCAAACAGCATCTCCTGGTTTAAAGGGGTAAGCATCTGTGGTCAGACTCACAGGTAATCTCTCCCTAACCCAGTGGTGTAAGGTGGTTAGGGTAGAGCTGAGGGTCCACAGCTTAGGGTTTCCTTAGTGTTAGACTGCCTATCTCATTAGATTCCTCTTTATGCCCTTGATAATGGGGGGAGGGTGCCTATAAAGGATGTCATAAAGGGAGAACCCTGTCTGCTTAGTGGGGCTACACCTGATTCTTAAGAAGGCATTTGGCAACACCTGGTCCCAGTTCAAGGGATTTTCCTGCACAGTTAACTTAATTGCAGCTTCAGGGGTCAGTTCATTCATTCCACCTTCCTGGGGCTCTGGAGCCGGTATGCTGTGTGTAACTTCCAGGTGATCTTTAGCCCCTTTGCCACCAGCTGCACCACCTGAGCCATGAATGCTGGCCCGTTACCTGATCCCACAGTGACAGGGATCCCAAATCGAGGTATGATTTCTTTTAGAAGGAGTTGGACCACTTCACATGCCTTTTCTGGGAGAGTAGAGAAGCCTTCCACCCAGCCTAAGAAAGTGCACACAAAGACCAAGAGATATTTACAGCCTCAGACCCAGGGAAGCTCAGTGAAGGCTACCATCATATTTTCAAAGGGGGCACGCCCAACACTCTCCAACTCTGAGTCCCTGGGGTGTGTTATTCTGGGCATATATTTCACATTGCTCTCATACTGCTTGGGCTCTGCTGGAGAGCCGAAAGATGTACAAATGTTGCCCAAGGCTGTCCACCCTGCCTTCAGGCACTTACAGCCACGGCCTTCTTAGTGTCTGAGACTGACAAGTTAACTATGGGACAAAAATTGACAGAGTGTCACATTCAGTGTTGACATTAATGGAGTACAAGGGACGATACTGGCTAACCAAGGCATGGATGGTCAGATGTCAGACAATGCTATGTGACATTAACTATGGGACAAAAATTGACAGAGTGACCATTTGACTCAACGTAGTCTTGAGAGCTGTCTGGCCAATACGGGTTTCCTGATGGAACTGCTTGACAAAAGCTAGAACCAGGGCCTCAGGAATTGCTACTCGGCCATCTTCAAATTCCCACCATCCACCTGGGAGGTAGCTTCCATTTTTCAGTCTTAAACCATGTACTCTCATGTTGTGAGTAATTAGGGTCCCATTCTGCCAGTGGACTAACAGTGCAGTGGTTAAAGCTGCTGATTCTGCTGTTCCTTTAGTGACCACAAGCTTTGCTTCTTGGTCTGCTGGTTTCCCCATGCAGCTGTGGTGTCTCTCCTTTGATGTCTCCAACAATGTATGACTACCACTCTTTAGGGGCCCATACAGAATCTAAGAGTTCAAGGATTTCCTTATCATACTTTGTCTTTTCCTCCTGAGTTTATTAGATCCTTCTCTTTATATAGAGCCCCCATGTACATGGAGGGTGGTGAGGCATATCTAGTGTCTGTGTATATATTAACACGTATTCCTGCTACCAGTTGGAGGGCTCGAATTAGCGCAATGAGCTCTGTCTTCTGTGCTGAAGCCCCCTTTGGCAGGGGTTTGGCCTCAGTTACAGAACTCAGGGTCACCACAGAGTATCCCACAAGGCATTCTCCCTCTTTCACAAAACTGCTACCGGTAAAATACTCAGAATCAGGCTCCTTGAGGGGCTGGTTCCTCAAGTCTGGTCGGCTGGAGAACACTTCATCCATGACTTCAACGCAGTCATGATCTGGTTGACCTGACCCAACAGGCAGTAGGGTTGCAGGATTTAGGGTTTGCACTGCTCCTAGGTGAATGCGTGGTCCTCACATAAATATTAAAAAAGAAAAGAATACTTCAGACACTAGTCTTCTCTTGAGATAGACTAGCAAGACAGGCCTAAAGATTTACACAATCTCTGATCTGGTGTGGTATGAGGCCAGTAAGAAGCTCAAGGCCCAAACTGTACCCTTGGCTCCTACCAGGATGCCTGAAATGTAACCATTAGAATTTTTATATTTATGTTCTTTATTAAAATGTCCATGGAAAGGAACACATCATAAGTTATTATCAGTCTACATGTAAGAAAAAATAATTAAAGCTAGTTTAGAGGAAGGCAAGGTTGAGGAAACAGGTTAGGTGTCTAAGAAGACAGTGAATTTCTGGTGTGTGAAGTTATGTGTGTATGTGAGGCAGAGAACTAAAACAATAAATGGGGGAAGTGATTATATCTAAGACTAAAGTACAAATAGTCCAGACAGGCAAAATTTCTCTCTTTCATTTAAGAAAATGACTTATAAGCCCCTCTTATACCTAAGCCCTCAAGAACAGAATTGTAACAGCATCCATCTTCAATGATAACACAAACAGAAATCTGAGATTTCTAGGGTTGGGTAACCTTGCAAGTATTGCCAAGCACCCCTCTCCCTGATTTACGGCAACATTAGGAATTGAGGTTGTCTCCTTTCTGAAGTACTGCAACATGCTATAAAAGGGCACTCTGAATCACAAGGCATAAAATAGTATGTCAAGGGAGGGATATTCCAAGTCAAAAATAATGGTGATAAATCAAAGCAGTGAATGCAGTATATGGTTTTCTTTTGTTAAATAAAGTCTTTGCTACACTTTTTAGTACACTCTGTTGGAAGCTAAAGTCATGACAGTTACACACACTATAGGGGTTTCCATTTTTAATAAGTATTCTCAAAAATGATACACTATGTGGCACTCCAAAATTAGAGAAGCAAGTGAATATTTTCAAGGGACATATATAACCATATTTTTTCTTTAATAAATTAACTGGAGTTCATTTTTATTTTTAAAATTAACTATAGTTTACCTGTAAATATATAAAGATGGAAATAGAATGTGTTAATTAGTAATGCTTAGTGGACCCTGTTTGTGTGCATGCATATATGTATGTATGTGTTTCAATTTTTAAATTCTCAAAAATAAATACATAAATTTATTGTAAAAAGTTCAGAGTTATTTTAGTCAATAAACTAGATATGAACACTAAATACTGTCCTCAAAGAATATTCTGTAATATCTTGATTAGAATTGAATCAATCTTAAAATTATTTCCCTGTTAAAAATTTCTTATATTTCAGGACAGTTCAATAGGTTCAGTGACAAGATTAGTCATTTGTGAATATTTGTAAAATTTTTATACTTGAATCCCATCTTTCTGTGTTGCTATATGTTTTACTTTAAATTTATTCTTTTGAGCACTTATAAGTGACCTCAAAGCCTATGACACATAATAATTTACAATTTCTCTTTGGTACAGATTATCATGCCTTAAATCTCAGACCTAAGTCAGATATTACTGTGGCTTCATGTTCTCTCAGTGTAACCAACATGGCTGATGTTCACATGTGGAAAATTACCCCTTCCCACCAAATAAACAAGTAGAAGCCAATTTCTAGTACTTGGGAGGGTACTAAAGAGAATGGGAAGAAGACTAATTAATTCTTAGTCTTAAGAAGATGTTTGAGATAAATAAAAAATTAGAGTTTTCAATATTACTACATGTTTCTTATTTTACCACATGCCCTATTCAAATAAACAAGCAAAAAGTGATTTGCAAAACTGGTTCAGTGTTCCATCAATAATTGTTCATCTATTAATAGAAAAAACTGAAATCAAAAGGGAAAAAGTTATGGTTTCATGGTGCAAAGATGTGCAAAATTAACAATGATTCCTAATGGAAAAGTGATTCACATGAAAAGATTTGAAAATATGTTCATGCTTGAGATTTTTAGACAGCATGAAGAAATCTGGTTGATTTTCTTTCATCAACATCAACATAAGAACATCTATTTTCCTTTATATACAAAAGAGTGGTATAATGTTAAGAAAAGATTATGTCCTGAAGAATCAAATAAACTGAAATTCCAATCCAAGCGTCACTTTTTATTAGTCATGTGACCTTGAAAAACTACTTAACCTCTTTAAGTTCTAGTTTCCCAATCTATAAATGGGACTTAAGGTTGGTGTGAGTATTAAATGAAGTAGTTTATACAAAGTACATGTATATGGGAAGCATTCAATACATCTTTATTAAGAAAAGCAAATAGTATCTGATTTAAGTTGTTTTTCCAGTAGAACCAATGACTCCATGTTACTATTTACCAGTAGATATTTATAGCATATCCAAGATTAGAAGTAGTTTATGACCATGAGTCAAGTCTAGAGCTTTGGATCTCAATTATTGATTGATAACACTTTTAAGTAACTGAACTAACTGGCCAGATAAGCCAGTGTTTACACAGACTAAACACACACACACACACACACACACACACTCACACATTAATTTATAAAATAAACACGTATTTTACTTCAAATTCTAAAGTCTATTTATTTACTAAAATACAGCAAACCATTTAATCACAATGTTGATCAAAATGCTTAAAATTAATTTTTGCATCTGCTTTCCATGTATATTAAATGGGGCCTCATTAATATTCAAAAACAGTTATAAAAGAAAGCCATTATTTCACATATCATTACATTTTTAAATCAGCTTATAGTAATTATTTATGTGGTAACTGCAACTTAGGAAATTAGTAGCAGAGAATAAAATAAAATTCAATAAATCAAATTTTTATCATTCTACTATCACTTTTGATATTAGCTAGCTTTTGATCTTCACTCATTACATAAAATATATACTTCTTTTTACCAAACTATAAACTATAAGGAGTATTTTTGGATTAAGATTTTACCCTACAACTTAAACTTTTCAGTATCTTTTTTACTTTGTTTTATTTTTAAGGAATCTATGCATCCACCATAAGGTTTGAACTCACAACCAAGAGATCCAGACTCACATACTCTACCGACTGAGCCAGACAGATATCCCTCAAGGTCTTTTTTAAACCGCCTCTGTTAAACAGAACTTCCTAGTCTCAATGTGCTGATTAGAACAATTTTTCTCCAAGTTATTAGTAAATCACTTGCTTTTCTTTCTATCCTATCTTCATAAAGTTAACATTTATCATCCTTTTAAGAAAATAGATTAAGAAAAAACGTATACAGATCACTTTTGTATGAACTCTCCATGACACACTTTCGAAAATCAACATGAATCAATAGATGGTAGAGAAGTAGTGAGCACCTGGCATTTGCTACATGTTAGAACATGTAGCCATTATAAGAAGTAAGTCCAGAGATAAGCTAAAACTATGTTTTATACATCCTAATCTATATTCGGAATACTCTTTTAGTATTAAATAAAAGGAGGTTCTGAACTGAAAATATACCAACTAAGTAAGCTTTTGTTGTATATACTGTAACAGAATATTAAATACACCTCTGCTTGTCAGGTTGAAAACAAAGGTTACTAAAATGAGGAAGGTTTCAATGTCCTCTCTCCAGATGATTCAAGGTGACATAAATTATTGCACAAATACAAAAGCTTCTTTGATCACATTACTACAGTAGAATATTTTGAAACTATTATAGAAATTCACTGGTTTTCCAAAAGACATCATAGACTTTGAAGTTATATTTTAAAGAAATCCCCAATTACCATTTGCCAATATGATCTTACTATTGAACACATTATTAATAATATTTAATTTGAATCTAATATTTTATGCCAGCAATAATAATATACAGTTCAATAAAGCAGATTTATAAGTTAATCATCAACTATTATTTAAAATTAATTAGCTCACTGATAACCCATCTCTTTCCTAAAAGCATCTGTGATGGCCTAGGTAAAGTAAAACTGAAAACAACACAAGGCGACAGAAAACTAAAAATTCAAACTTGAAGGAATGACTGGTTTAGGAAACCCTATAAGAATTAAGTTCAAAACTAAATTCTGAAACTTTTATTAGGAAAAATGAAAAGAGTAAGCATCGAGTTACTTATTAGTAATAATCAGGGGGAGGAGAATCCTAATTCCTGTTATAGAAGTAAGAAAATAGTTTGCATAGCTTCAGTGAATTTACAAAAATAAAAAAGAAAGAGGTGTTATGTTGTATATTAGATTGACTACACATGTTAGAAAATTCTTCTAATAAGGCAATTGTGTGGGGTAAGGCTGAAATAAGTAAAGAAATAAGTAGAAAAATAAGTAGCATGAAATAAGTAAACAGGACTACATATGAACCATCTCAAGTCCTATCTTAATTCAAGATGAAGTTGATAACCTATTTATTCTAAAGTTTAATAGGGGCACATGAATGGCTGAGTTGGTTAACCGTCGACCTTTGATTTCAGCTCAGGTCATGATCTCTCGGTTTGTAAGAACAAGCCCCCCATCAGGCTTGGCACTGACAGCACCGGGCCTACTTGGGATTCTCTCTCCCCCTCTCTCTCTGCCCCTCCCCCACTTGTGCACACACACTCTCTCTTTCAAAATAAATATTTAAAAAACAGGGGGGTCTGGATGGCTCAGTCAGTTGAGTGTCCAACTTCGGCTCAGGTCATGATCTCTCGGTTTGTGAGTTTGAGCCCTGCATCGGGCTCTGTGCTGACAGCTCAGAGCCTGAAGCCTGCTTCAGATTCTGTGTCTCCCTGTCTCTCAGCCCCTCCCCTGCTGATGCTCTCTCTCTCTCAACATTAAAAAATTTTTTTTATATTTAAAAAATAATAAACTTTAATAAAATAAACTTTAAATGGTAAATGGTAAAAATATCCTCACTGGGAACCTACCAATGACATAAGGTACAAATGTTCTATGTATTATTTGAAAGAAAATGTGTTAGATACCAAGAATTTGGACATTCCTAGTAAATATTTATTGTAAAAGATAACTAATTGTGTAAGGTGGTGTCCACTTGAATTCTTCTCTAGGCTTATGGCTACATGGCGATAAATGTATGAATTGTTTTTGACAGAACCTATACTTTTTCACTGTAAAGTAATTAGATCTGTTCATATTGTCAATACCGTTAATATGAACAAGATAACCTTAAATGATAATTTTTAATTTAAAAAAGCTAACAAATGTCATCTCTGTCTCTGAGAAACAAAAATATGGGTTATGTAAAATCTTGATCCTTATTACCTTTCTTTCCCCTTCCAAGACCTATCTTTTCATGTGTGCCAATGGATGTCATTATATCCTACCTTCTCCAGGACTATACTCTTATCAATTTTTCCTTTCTCTTCTGCATCATCCTCTCTCTTACATTTTACTGGTTCCATTGGTTTTGAACTAGAATGTTCAACATGTTCTAGTTTCTCCATTTTTTTTTCATGTTATTTTCCCTTCAAATACAGGTTCCTCTCACTGTTTTCTTTTTGTAGGCAGGTTTGAGTTTGGTTGGGAAAATAAGTAAGAAACATATCCATCTAAAGACTTCTATTTTTACTTATGAGTTCAGAAAAACAACTGGTAAGAATCTTGAAACAGTTTATAAATTTGGAACAATCATCATAAAGACAAAAAATTAGCTTACTGAAGATACATATTAAGGTTGTTGAGTGATTAGAATGACCATAACTGATATAACCTTCTCATTCTAATTATTATATATGCTGAGAACTAGGGACCCTTTGTAAAGAAAAAGACAAGTGAAAACATTCCACTTAATTAAGTTGTAATTTTGGCAATGAAAAGTCTTAAACTTGTAATTTCAACAAGTTCCTTGAATATGTTTTAACTTATGCTTCCACATTTGAACATATTTAAATATCAACCAAATGGTTATTACTGATACTCTTTTGAATTTCTGAATTTTACATGACCGCCTTGAATAAATATACCTTAACTATTTTAGTTCCTTATGAACATTTTAAATGTAAATTTTACTCTTGTATAATTATGTCATTTTTAAATGTGTAACTTTGTATACAAAATGCAACAATATGTTTTCTGGGTTGAGATGAGGTCTCACTCAAAAACTGTTAGCAAAAAAAAAAAACAAGAAAAGAAAAGAAAACACAGTAGGGATACATTGAAGACTCAATGCAGAGGTGCAAGACACAGATACACAGAGCAACAATCCCTGATTCCAGTCTATTCCTGATGTGAATCCCAGGACTTTGAAGACCATAAAATTCTTCCATAAATCCTCCTTTTAAAAAATATTTCTTAGGGGCACCTGGATGGCTCAGTTGATTAAGCATCCAACTTCAGCTCAGGTCATGATTTCATGGTTTGTAATTTTGAGCCCTATGTCGGGCTCTGTACAGACAGCTCAGAGCCTGAAGCCTGTTTCAGATTTTGTGTCTCTGTCTCTCTCTGCCCCTCCCCAACTTGCATTCTGTTTCTCTCTCTCTCTCTCTCTCTCTCTCTCTCTCTCTCTCTCTCTCAAAAATGAATAAACACTTTTTAAAAAATTTGTTAAATAAATAAAATAAATAAAAATTGTTTCTTGGGAGTTTGGGAAGATGGTGGAAGAGTAGGAGAACCCTATATTCATCTCACCCCACAAACACAACTAGATAACTATCAAATCATCCTAAATACCCCAGAAATTGACTTGAAGACTGGTAGAACAAACTACACAACTAAAGGGAGAGTAGAGGCCACATTGAAGAAGGTAGGAAGTGCAGAGACATGGGTTAGGGGAGAAACAGATCACAGGTACTGCAGAGAGGAGGCAGCTGAAGTCACAGAGAAGGGTGAGAGAGACAGGAGCACACTGGGGGAACTCACAAGAAGAATGTTTTCCAAAACCACTGGCTTAGGAAACAAAAAAGGCTGAATTTCGTGAGTTCTTCAAACCAGGAGGGCTTAAAGACTGGAGTTTTAAAGGTCAGCAGGCTTGGCTGGGATATAGCCCTGAGGACATTGCACTGCTCCTAGAGAGAAGGCAGGCACACAACACCAGGGGAAGACATCCTAGAAACAACAATCTGAAGTACACCCGAGAACACAGAGGGGAGGTTATTCAATCTTCTCAGAGTGAATCCCTGAGAGGCAACATTCAGGGAGACACCTCTGCAGAAACAAAGGAACTGGCCAGTGCCATTACCCTCCTCTGCCCTTCAGAATAAACAGAGCCACCTGTGGAAGCAGCACAATGCTGACAGTGGCTGCCTAACTTGCATACACCAAGCCCCACCTTCCTGCTCTCTGGCAAGACTTCCCTTCTCAGTCAGGCTTGCCTCAGTCCCAGTGTGGTAGGCTCCTCTCCCAGAAGATCAACACAAACATGTGCTCAAACCACATCTCCCAACCAGAGACTTCTGCAGGGTCTCAGTTCTGGTGGAAGTGGTGTCAGATCTCATTTCACAAGCATAACAGAGCAAACTTAAACTCGCCACATTCAGACCAAGGACAAAACACTGTCTCTGCAGGCAAGGAGAGCCTCTGCAGATGACTGGCCTGAAAGACAGAGCAGCCAAAACACAATAAGAGAGCACACAGAGCACACACTGGAGACTACCTGATGTGCCAGGTCCTGGGCACTTCATAATCTCTTCTTCAAAAGGCCATTACTTTCAGGAACAGGATACATAATTGACTTTTCTAATACAGAGAAGAAGGCAGACACTTAGATAAAATGCAAAGACAGAGAAATTTATACCAAATGAAAGAACAAGATAAGGCCACAGCCAGAGGTTTAAGATAACTAGATATAAGTAACATGCCTAATAGAGAATTTAACAATCATAAAGATACACACTGGGCTTGAGAAAAGAATAGAAGATATCAATGAGACCCTTACCACAGAGATTAAAAAGTTTAAAAAGAATCAGAGATGAAGAATACAATAAATGATATTGGAAACAGGCTTGATGCAATGAATAGCAGGCTGGAAGAATCAGAGGAAATAATTGGTGACTTAGAAGACAAAATAATGGAAAGTAAGGAAGAGGAACAAAAGAGACAAAGAAGAATTCGCAACACAAGAATAGACTTAGGAAACTCAGTGACTCCATCAGATGTAATAACGTTTATATTATAGAAGTCCTAGCAGAAGAAGAGAAAGAAAAGGGGGTAGAAAATTTATCTGAAGATATTATAGTTGAAAACTTCCCTAATCTGGGGAAAGAAACAGACATCCAGATCCAGGAGGCACAGAGAACTCCCAACAAAATCAACAAAAGAAGGCCAACACCAAGACATATTGTAATTAAGTTTGAAAAATACAGTGCTAAAAGTTTTAATGTTTTTATTAACGTTTATTTATTTTTGAGAGAGACAGAGTGCAAGTAGGGGAGGGGCCGAGAGAGAAGGAGACACAGAATCCAAAGCAGGCTCCAGGCTCTGAGTTGTCAGCACAGAACCCAATATGGGGCTCTAACTCACAAACCACAAAATCATGACCTGAGCTGAAGTCAGACGCTTAACTGAGCCACCTAGGCACCAGTAATGATAAAAAGTTTTGAAAGCAGCAAGACAAAAGAAATCCTTAACTTACAAAGGAAGACCCATAAAGCTAGCTGGAGATTTCTCAAAAGAAACTTGGCAAGCCAGAAGCGAATGGCATGATATATTCAAAGTACTGAATAATAATTGGCAGAAAAATCTGCTGCCAATAATACTCTATCCAACAAGGCTATCATTCAGAATAGAAAGTAATTTCAAAATAGAAATAAATTCAAAATGGATCAAAGACCTAAATGTGAGACCTGAAACCATATAAATACTAGAGGAGAACACATGCAGTAACCTCTCTGATATCTGCCATAGCAATTTCTTTCTATATATATCTCCTGAGGCAAGAGAAACAAAAACAAAAATAAACTACTGGGACTTCATCAAAATAAAAATCTTCTGCACAGTGAAGGAAACAATCAACAAAACTAAAAGCAACCTACTGAATGGGAGAAAGTATTCACAAATGACATATCCAATAAAGGGTTAGTATCCAAAATATATAAAGAACTGATAAAACTCAACATGCAGAAAACCAATAATCCAATGAAAAATGGGCAGAAGACACTAATAGATATTTTTCTGAAGAAGACATACAGATTGCCAACAGACACATGAAAAGCTGTTCAAAGTCACTCATCATCAGGGAAATACAAATCAAAACCACAATGAGATATCACCTCACACCTGTCAGAATGGCTAAAATCAGCAATACAAGAAACAACAGGTATTGGCAAAGATATGTAGAAAGGGGAACCCTCCTGCATTCTTGGTGAGAATGCACACTGGTACAGCCACTCTCGAAAACAGTATAAAGCTTCCTCAAAAAATTAAAAATAGAACTACCCTACTATCCAGCAATCACACTACTAGGAACTAAAGAACACAAAAAAACTACTAGGAACTAAAGAACACAAAAAAACTAATTCAAAGGGATACATGCACCCTGCTGTTTATACTAGCATTATGATAGCTAAATTAAACATCCCAAGTGTCCATAGACATAAATGGATAAGGAATATGTGGTATATATGTACAATGGAATATTACTCAGCCATTAAAAAAAGAATGAATTCTTGCCATTTTCAAGGACATGGACAGACCTAAGAGTATAATGCTAAGCAAAATAAGTCAGTCAGAGGAAGACAAATACCATATGATTTTGTTCATATATTGGAATTTAAGAAACAAAACAAAGGAGCAATGGGGGTTGCAGGGAGAGAGAATGGAACAAATCAAGAAACAGACTCTTAACTACAAAAAACAAACTGATGGTTACCAGAAGGGAGATGAGTGGGGGGATGGGTGAAATAGGGGATGGGAATTAAGAAGTGCACTTGTCATCTCATGAGCACCAGATGTTGTATGGAATTGTGAATCACTATACTGCCTACACGAAACTAATATTAGACTGTATGTTAACTGGAATTTAAATTAAAACTTTAAGAAAATAAAAATTTTTTAACTAAAAAATTAATAAATAAATAATGCTTCTTGTCCAATTATCTTCAAAGAAAAGATTTTCAGAACAGTTGTTTATGTAAGCCATCTCTACTTGCTTACCTCATACCATTCAAAGAACTGCAGTCTACTTCAACCTATACCACTTAAACAACAGGAATATTAAATGGAACATCTTTTATTATCCTTCATCAATGATTCAAAATCATGAATCACTCTAGTTTACTTCATAAGTGGACCACAATATTCTTGCACAGGCTTCAATTTTACTTTGAGTTTTCTCCACACAGTTGGCCTTTCTTCTGCTCCTAAAACACACCAAGCATATTCCTTTCTAAAGCTCTGGGGAGGAATATTCTCATCTACCCCACCATGAACTCAAAACTGTACACATAAGCACAAAGGCACTGGTGTCTTGCCATGATTAGTACTCACTCATAATAAAGTTTTCAGGGTTTTTTTTATCGTTTCTACATTGAGCATTCAGACTCCACTCCCTGTCCTACTCTCATAGTATGCTATACTTCTTCACAGAAATGACCACAAGCTATAATTGTGATGTAATTGTTTCATGTCTTTCCAAACCCCTGCCACCCAACATGATCTAAAAACTGTGGACCCCCTAAAAAAGATGCCGTACCATTGAACCTACATTAACAATGCACCTGTGCAATAAAAAATCCACATACAACTTCTGACTCTTCAGAAATTTACTAACAGCCTACTGTTGACCAGAAGCCTTACTGATAACACAGTCGATTAATACATATAACATACAAAATATGTGTTAATTTTTGCTTGCAAGCAAGCAAAAGAAAATGTCATCAAGAAAATCAGAGGGAAGAGAAAATACACTTATTTAATACTATAGTATTTGTACTGTAGTATTGTAGTGTATTTATTTTTTAAAAATCCATGTATAATTAGACCCACACAGTTCAAACTCATGTTTGACAGTCAGCTGTATTTATTTTATTTAACACTATACATCCTATATGCTTTTCCCATAGTTTACACCTAATACATAGCAATACCACCTATGTAATTTAAAAATAAAATTTATTCAGCAAAGGTTTTTTAGAGCTCATACTACTCTTTCATTAGAAAAGGGAATTTGGAGGGGCACCTGGGTGGCGCAGTCGGTTAGGCGTCCGACTTCAGCCAGGTCACGATCTCGCGGTCCGGGAGTTCGAGCCCCGCGTCGGGCTCTGGGCTGATGGCTCAGAGCCTGGAGCCTGTTTCCGATTCTGTGTCTCCCTGTCTCTCTGCCCCTCCCCCGTTCATGCTCTGTCTCTCTCTGTCCCAAAAATAAATAAACGTTGAAAAAAAAAAAAAGAAGAAGAAACATCAGAGTGGCTACAGAATACTAAGCAGGGAGGAGAATGGTAGCAGGTGACGTCTTCATAGGCAATGCATGCCTCGTCACCATTGCTTAGAAAAAAAAAATAAATAAAAAATAAATAAATAAAAAAAAGAAAAGGGAATTTGGAAATATTAATTTTTTCAAATGTTTAATTTAGAGCCTGAATATAATATAGTTTTCTTCAAGTGTGTCAATGTTTATCTACTAGTATTGGCTGTCTATAATGCTGTCTTGAGACTGACTCTGATGCTGAGGCTAGGTTCAGCAAAAAAGTAATGAGACAGATAAATTCTCTCTGCTAGGGATGAGGGAAGAATTCATAGAATATAGTTCTTGCTTTTCATGTTTGACATCCTTGGTCTAGTAAAATTAAATCACCCAGGGTGCCAACTACATACTTAGTTGAGTAATTACCTTATTTGAATTATAATTGAGATTAAGTTCTAAGATTATTTTACTGGTTTGAAAGAAATACAGGCATGAAATCTAATTTACAGGTTAGCCCAAATGCTTTTATAGCCTAAATCCATTCCAAATGTCTCTTTGAGGAAATCAGTGGGTGGATCCTATCTTGAAAATTATATCACTATATCAAGGCTCAGGAGAACTTAATATCCTCCTAACTCTGGATCCTAAGTATCTTAACTAATTTCATTTGCCCATTTGGAAAATAAGGATTATACAACGTTATGTGAGTAACTATTACAGGAAACAATGCAATAATTTTATAGTTATGCTTAATTACATTTTGTAAAAACAATTTTTTTTTAATATTGGCTTTAATTTTGGCATAATAGAATGCTGAGTGACAAAACATCAAAAGGCAACAGTTTAGATATAATTTTTAAAATAAATAACTAATTTGAAACAATAATGCAGGCTAGTAAAGAAAGGGCCCAGCCTTGGATATGATTCCAAAAAAAAAACTTAATAGTCTCACTTAGAATTAACATCACTTAACTCTAGGGAAGTAGAACTCAGTAATTCAGGTTTCATTATGTAAACATCTTCGGCATTTCATTTACTTTCTGAGCGCAAACAGCTGGTGAAACAATAGAAGTACAAGATTATTTGAAAATTAGTTCTTGGATTGATTCTCAAAATGGCTCTAGGACAGAAGCAAATGTTTCAATCTGTTGTGTGTTACGTGAAATTATTATTTTTCTGCTTGATAAAAAATAATAATAACTTTTAAGGTAAAATCTGTTTGGAACACAAAATTTTGATTTGCAGCATAAATAAACAACATCAAGAAAGTAGCCAAATATAAGTGTCATTCTTATTACCAAGTCGCAGTCTAGACACTGCTATTAATATCTGTGTCCATTCCTTAATCTTAAATTCAAGCACCCCACTTTCTGTGTGCTTCTAGGTCCGTTCAGGATTACAATTCTAATTACTTTTTAAAATTTCCTCTGTGACCTATAATAAATTGATAATACAAACATCCATCACTCTTATTTCCTCATTTCACTCATTATCCAGATTAGATTGCATGTTTCTTTATTAAAATCCCTTGCATATACTTTAAAGGCTTTTATTGTGCCAAACTAAATCTCAGTTCTGGTTAAATCCAGTTGATCATCTACTCCATGCATGCTTGTACCATGGAGCCAGGTCACCCTTAAATTTATTCCCATAAACTTCAGGTGGGCCTTAGTGCATTAATGAATCTACCAGTATTTCCTATCTTTTCTTCTCAAACTTCCCATGTCTTCCTTCATCCTCATTCCAGACCATGACTTGCTTCCAATATTACTGAAACACAAAAGCAACAAAAAAAAAGCCCTTCTAAGCACCAACCACTTCATGTTGATCCAAGAACTGTATTTATCTCTGTTTACACTCACCTCTCTCTTAATAGATGAATCATTTGTGCTCTTATTTACAGCCAATTTCTCTAGCTCACATCCCTTTTGCCAAAAGAATGATATTACATCACGCTGGCAACTTTCCAATATTTTCCCACAATCTTAATTATTTCTTTTCAAGTACGTTATTTTTTTTAATGCCTATTTATTTTTGAGAGAGAGCATGAGTGGGGGGCGAGCGGAAAGAGGGGGACAGAGGATCAAAAGCAAGTTCTATACTGACAGCAGTGAGCCCCATGCTGGGCTCAAACTCACCAGTGCTGTGAAATCATGACCTCAGCCAAAGTTGGACACTCAACCAAATGAGCCACCCAGGCACTCTTCAAGTACATTGTTCTTATCCACAAACAAATATTATTTATATCATGAAAAACAAACAAACAAAAATGGTTGACCCCACATCCCCATCTAGGTGCAGCTCTTTATTTCTGCTCACTTTTACAACAAAACTTTCTGAAATAGTTACCAATATTTTCTGCCTCTTCCCACCCTCTTTGAACTTGTCCTAATTAGGCTTTCATCCTACCACTCTACCAACACCACTCTTGATAATGTCACCAAAGGCTTCCATGTTGCTGAATCCAATGATCAATTCTCAGTCTTCTCATTGCTTGATATATTGGCAAAATTTGCTAAAACTGATGTCAGTGGCATGCTTCAGTCTCCTTTGCTGTTCCCTCTTCATCTCCCTAACATCTAAACACTGAAGTATATTTGAACTCAAGCCTCTATACTCAGTCCTTATGTGATGTCAATTAGGATTGTGTTTTAAAGTTCTACCTACAAGTTACTTCCAAAATTATAGCCACACCTGATACCTTGAAACCCAGACCTGTACTTCCAATTATCTACTTGACATACTCATTTGCATATCTACTGGGCATCCCAGATTTCTTATGTCCAAAACCAAACTCCCAGTGTTCTCTCTCAAAATATGCTTCTCTTAACATTCTTCTACTTCCCAGTGGTAGCAACTCTAATCATCCAGTTGATCAGGACAGAAACCCAAAATCATTTTTGATTTATTTTTTTCTTTCACATCCTAAATCAATCCATTAGCTAATCCTACTTTATCTACCTTAAAACACCCTTAATCTGTACACTTCTCATGACCTCCATCCATTTCTGCCATGGTCAAGGCATAATTATCTCTGGCTTAAATGTGTGCAAAAGTCATCAATACGGTTCCTTTACTTTCTGTTCCTATCTCCCCTTTTCACTTTTTATTAGCCACACTAGCTTCCTTGATGACTTGAAACAGGATAAGCATACTCCTGCTCAGTGCCTGTGCCCTTTGCTGTTATCTCTGCTCAGATTATTTCTCTCCCAGATATCCACGTCTCATTTCTATCAACTCAGTCAGATATTTATTCAAAAACCCCATCTTGGTAAGTCCTTCCCTATTTAATATCATATCTAATCCCATCACATATCTTTAGAATATATTTTATATAACATGATATATATGATATATTTTGATATATGAATGACTATTCTATGTGGTATGTCAGAGGCAAGCATCATTTTTCAAAGCAAAATAAATAAATTACTCAAAACATCAGTCATTAATATGGTCAATCATATTCCTTTGGCATCCTTTAATTTTTCTTGTTAACCTGACAAGTTAACTACATAGACAAAACGTTATACTTTGTAAATAATAATTAATGGATATATTAAAATATTATTAATAGATATATTGCATTAGGTTTAGAAGAAAAACATAATAGGCCTAAGATTATTATAACTTCTAAACTCTTAATTTCCTTACGGTTTTAAACAGTCTCATTCACATTGTTCATCTTAAAATGAATAAAAGCTTTAAAAGGGAAACAATATATGATTTTCCTCTAAGGTTGTGTATAGCAGTGCAATATTTTGAGCAAATTAAAATAAAATTTGTACCAAATCAAAAGCTTCAGTACTAGCAACACCACTTTTCAAAATGTTACTGTGATTTATAAAAGCAAATAAAATCATTTATTTTTATATGCAAATGCAAAGGTTGACTTGAACAAAGGAAAAAATGCAAAGGTTGACTTGAACAAAGCCTTTAAGGTCACAGTGCTAGTCAATCAGTAGTTAAACTGGTGCTCTCAAATTTTATCATTCATAAAAATCACCTGAATAGCTGGATGAAATGTGGATGACTGAACCTTCTATTCCTAATTTTTTGACTCAGTATATCTGGGGTGAGGCTTGATAATTTCATTTTTATCAATTCTCCAGGTGATGTTAAATGAGAAATTACAGTTTGAAAACCAGTGGCTTAAACTATCATGCAGATTTACTAAAATATAAACTCCAGAAAACAAAACAAAACAAAACAAAAAACAAAACCCCAAAAAACTCCCACTCATTCCACATACTTAGAGAAGAAAGTATTTATTTTTTTATTGTTTGGTTGATGTTGGAATTTCCTTTTTCCATGTGTGGAATTCACACCACCCTTCAGCCAATATCACCAAAACAAAGCAATTTCAGAACAATTGCTTTAAAACATGTATCTAATAATATTGTGATATCTTAGATTATTTGGCTACAGCTATAATCTATAGTTTTATACATACAACTCCCTGTTGTGTTACTTCTATAGAGGGAAAACCAGGATAAAATGAACAGAAGTTTTAGAGTTTCATAGAGAATTTTATCAAAATCAAAGCAAGAGTACTTCAGTGAGTCTAACTCTGTGGTGTTATTCTTTATTTACTAAATATTCAGCTGAATCTCTTAAAATCTAATTGCCAACATAAAGAGGAAAAACCCTTAGCTTCTCCTCATAGCCTGTACTGTTTACTGACATTTTGCTAGAAAATACGTCCTCTGAATTCAACCTAATCATTTACAACCACCATATTTTCTCTTCACACTCATCAAAATTAAAGAGGTTATGTGCCCATCTTCATGCTATAGTGCAGGTGTGTGTCCCAGCTGGGCTACATACCAGCCTACCACCTCCCACACTGAATAATCTAGGTAGAAGAAAAGCAATGCAATTCACCCAAACAGAGCAGAAAGAAAAAAAAAAGGTGATAACTTAAGAGACCTTTGGGACAACATCAAGTGAAAAAGCACGTAACAGGAAAGCATATGAACATATGAAAGTAAAATTCTCACTGGAAAAGGTAAATATTTCTATATAGTAAAGGTAGAAAAGCAATCAGTGCTAAAGTATGAAGTTTAAAAGACAAAAATAGTAAAATTAACTAAAACTATAATAATTAGTTAAGGAAAGTATAAAATAAAAAGTCCTAAAATGTAACATTGAAAATATAAAATGTCAGGAGGGATGTAAAATTTTGGAATGTGTTCAAGTTTAAGTTGCTATCAACTCAGAACAGATATTACATACATGTAAAGTTATATGTGAGCCTCACAGTAACCACAAAGCAAAGATTTAGAACAAATACACACACACACACACACACACACACACAAATGATAAAACAATCTAAATATAATGCTAAAGAAAGCCATCAAACCACAAAGGAGCAAAGAGAAAAAGAAAAGAGCAAAAGGAACTATGAAAATAGTCACAAAACAGTTAACCTAATGGCAACAAGTACATACCTATCAATAATTACTTTAAAGGTACATGGACTAAAATCTCTAATCAAAAGACAGAGTGGCTGAGTGTATAACAAACAAGATCCATCTATACGTAGCCTCTAAGAGACTCACTTCAGAAGTAAGGACACACACAGGGGCACCTGGGTGGCTCAGTTAGTTGAGCCTCCAACTTTGGCTCAGGTCATGATCTCACAGCTTGTGGGTTGGAGCCCCATGTCAGGATCTCTGCTGACAGCTCAGAGCCTGGAGTCTGCTTCAGATTCTGTGTCTCTCTCACTCTCTGCCCCTCCTCTGCTCACACTCTGTGTCTCTCTCTCTCTCAAAAATAAATAAACACTAAAAAAATTTTTTTTAAAAAAAGACACACACAGACTGAAAGTAAAGGGATGGAGAAAGATACTCCATGTAAGTGGAAATAAAGAGAAAGCTGATGTAGCTATACTCATAGCAGATAAAATAAAAGAAAGACTGTAATAACAAAGAAGGGCATTACATAATGGCAAAGGGGTCAATCCAACAAGAAGATATAACATTTATAAAAATGGATGCACTCAGTATATTTGTACCAAGATATATAAAGCAAATACTGATGGACTTAAAGGGAAGAATTGACAGCAAAACAATGAGAGTAGGGGACTTTAATACCCCATTTACATCAATGGATCATTGAAACAAAATTAATATGGAAACCTTGACCTTAAATGATACATTAGGCCGAAAGACTTAATAGATACTTACAGAACATTCCAACAAAAAGCAACAGAATACACATTCTTCTCAAGTGCACATAGAACATTTTCCAGGATAGATTACGTGTTAGGTCACAAAAGAGTCTCAATAAGTTAGACTGAAATCACATTTGCATTTTCTCTTACCACAATGATATAAAACTGGAAATAAATTAGAAGAAAACTAGGGTTGCCCGGGTGGCTCAGTCGGTTAAGCATCTGAGTCTTGAATTTGGTTCAGTTCATGAGTTCGAGCCCCACATTGGACTCTGTGCTGACAGTGCAGAATCTGCTTGGGATTCTCTCTCTCTCCCTCTCTCTGCCCCTCCCCCACTCATGCTTGCTCCCTCTCTCTCTCTCCCAAAATAAATGAACTTAACTTTTTTTTAATAAAAAAAGAAAACTGGAAAAACTACAAAAATATGAAGATTAAATAAAATACTACTGAACAACCAATGAGTCATCAAAATAAACACATAATAAGTTCAAAAATACCTAGAGAAAAATGAAAACAGAAATGTGACACACCAAAATCTTTGGAATGCTGCAAAAGTGGTTCTAACAGGGAAAATCATAGCATTACAGGCCTACCTCAAGAAACAAGAAAAATCTCAAATAAAATAATCTAACCTTACACCTCAAGGAACTGGAAAAGAATCACAAAGCTGACAGTCAATAGAAGAAATAAATAATAAAAATGAGAGCAGAAAAAAAAGACTTTTAAAAAATTGGAAAGGTCAAGGAATATAAGAGCGGGTTCTTTGAAAGGATAAGCAAAAGTGACAAACTTCTATGTATAATAACCAAAAAAAAAAAGGACTCTAATAAACAAAATCACACATGAAAGAGAAATTACAATTGATACTGCAGAAATACAAAGGATCATAAGTGACTGCTATGAACAATTACAAAGCAAAAAAAATGAACAACCTAGGAGAAATGAATGAATTCCTAGAAACATACAGTCTTCTGATACTGAAGCAAGAAGAAAAAGAAAAAGTGAATAGGCCAGTTATTAGTGAAGAGATTGAATCACTACTCAAATACCTCCCAAGGGACACCTGGATGGCTCAGTCAGTTAAACATCAGACTATTGGTTTTGGCTCAGGTCATGACCTCATGGTTGTGAATTGAAGCACTTGCTTGGGATTCTCTCTTACCTACTCTCTCTGCCCCTCCCCTGCTTGCGCTCTCTCTCTCTCTCTCTCTCTCTCTCTCTCTCAAATAAACTTAAAAAAAACAAAAAACACTCCTCACAAACAAAAGTTCAGAACCAGACGGCTTCACTAGTGAATTATACCAAACATTCAAAGAAGATTTAATATGTACTTTTCTCAAGATCTTCCAAAAATTACATTAAAATATAAACATTAAAAAAGAAGAACAGGACAAGAATGCCTACTTTCACCACTTTTACTCAACATTATATTGGAAGTCCTACTCACAGCAATTAGGCAAGAAAAAAAATTAGAAAATAAAAACATCCAGGGTGCCTGGGTGGCTCAGTCAGTTGAGCATCTGACTCTTGATTACAGCTCAGGTCATGATCTCACAGTTTGCAGTTCGAGCTGTGCACCAGGCTCTGTGCTGACAGTGAAGAGCCTGCTTGGGATTCTCTCTCTCTTTCTCTCTCTTTCAAATAAAGAAATAAACTTTAAAAAAGATAAAAAGCTTTAAACTGGAAAGGAAGAAATAAAACTGTCATTATTTGCAGATGACATGATTTATATATAGAAAATCCTAAAGACAGGTATCATATATTTTTACTCATATGTGGAATTTGAGAAACTTAACAGAAGACCATGGGGGAAAGTAGAAAAAAATAGTTAAAACAGAGAGGAAGGAAGGCAAAACATTAGAGACTCTTAAATATAGAGAACAAATGGGTGATGGACATTGAGGAGGGCACTTGTTGAGCACTGGGTGTTATATATAAGCAATGAATCACAGGAATCTACCCCCAAAACCAAGAGCACTCTGTATACACTGTATGTTAGCCAAGTTAAAAATAAATTATATTTGAAAGAAACAAACAAACAAACATAACAGATGAACCTAGGAGAAGGAAGCAAAAATAAGATAAAAACGGAGAGGGAGACAAACCATACAAGACTCTTAAAGACAGAGAACAAACTGAGGATTGCTGGATGGGTTTGGGTGGGGAATGGGCTAAATGGACAGGGGGCACTGAGAAGGGCTCTTGTTGGGATGAGCACTGGTGTTACAGGTAGGTGATGAATCACTGGATTCTCCTCCTGAAATCATTATGGCACTATATGGTAACTAACTTGGATGTAAATTAGAAATCAATTAAAAAAAAGGCCTTTGTTTTTTACTCTGAAAAAGAAAATAAAAAAGAAAACCCTAAAGATGCCTCAAAAAAAAATGGTTAGAACTAATAAATTAATTTGGTAAAGTGACAGGTTACAATATCAACATATAGAAATATGTGGCATTCCTATGCACTAACAAACTATCAGAAAATAAATTAAGAAAACAATCTCATTTACAATTTCATCAAAAATAATTTAATACCTAAGAATAAATTTAACCAAGAAAGTATAAATCCTATAAACTGAAAACTATCAGGCATTGATGAAGAAACTGAAGATGGCACAAATAAATGAAGATAGTCCATTATCATGGATTTAAAGAATTAATATTGTTAAAATGTCCATTCTGTACAAAGCAATGTACAGATTCAATGCAATTTCTAATAAAATTCCAATGGTATTTTTCACAGAACTAGAATAACTGTAAAATTTGTATGGAATCACAAAAGGTCCCATACAAAG
Organism: Prionailurus bengalensis; assembly: GCF_016509475.1. Classification (NCBI taxonomy): domain Eukaryota; kingdom Metazoa; phylum Chordata; class Mammalia; order Carnivora; family Felidae; genus Prionailurus; species Prionailurus bengalensis. The sequence goes on from NC_057349.1 coordinate 108,972,958, forward strand.
CAAACTTTAGAAAGGAAGACAAAGATGAAGATATCATACTACCTGATTTCAAACTATACAGAAAGCTATAGTAATCAAAACAGTATGGTACTGGCCTAAAAACAAGCACAAAGGTCAGTGTAATAGAACTGAGAGCTTAGAATTAAACCCATGTATAAATAGACAACATATGACAAAGGACCCAAGGATATACATTGAAGTAAAGACAATTTTTTCAATAAATGGTATTGGGAAAACAAGATAGCCACATGCAAAAGAATGAAACTAGACCACTTTCTTGCACCCTACACAAAAATCCACTCAAAATGGATTAAAGACCTGACTATAAGACCTAAATCATGTAATTCCTAGAAGGAAACAGGTAAGAAGCTCTTCAGTATCAGTCTTAGAGATATTTTTGTGGATCTGACTCCAAAGGTAAAGGAAACAAAAGCAAAACTAAACACAAAAAGTTTATATCAAACAAAAAAACTTCTTTTCTTAATTTTTTTAAATGTTTATTTATTTATTTTGAGAGAGAGAGAGAGTGGGGGAGGGGCAGAGAGAGGGAGAGAGAGAATTCCAAGCAGGCTCCATGCTGTCAGTACAGATTCCCACATGGGGCTTGAACTCACAAACCATGAGATCAGACCTGATCTGAAACCAAGAGTTGTACACTTACCCAACTGAAGTACCAACCAGTTGCCACCCAGGCATCCCCAAACTAAAAAGCTTCTGCACAATGAAAGAAATCCTCATCAAAATGAAAAGGCAACCTACTACATAGAATATTTTTGCATATCATACATTTGACAAGAGATTAATATCCAAAACATATAAAGAACTCATACACGTCAACAGCAAAACAAAACAAAACAGGATACAACCTGATTTAAAAAATATGCAGAGGATCTAAATAGACTTTTCGTCAATGAAGACATATAGATGGCCAACAGGCACATGAAAAGATGCTCAACATCACTAATCATCAGGGAAATGCAAATAAAAACCACAATGAGACATCACCTCACACTGGTTACAGTGGCTATTATAAAAATATAAGAAATGACAAGTGATGATAAGGATGTGGTGAAAAGGGAACTCTTCAGCACTGCTGCTGGAAATATAAACTGGTGCAGTCACTATGGAAAACAGTATGAAGGTTCCTCAAAAAATTAAAAATAGACCACCATATGATCCAGTTATTCCACTTCTGGGTTTTCATCCAAAGAATGTAAAAATGCTGATAGGTGTGGGCAAAATGGGTAAGGGGTCAGTTGTATAGTGATAAATGGTAATGCAAATTTTAGTGGTGATTGTAACCAAACTAAACAAGTTTTTCCACCCAATGTGCAGTAAGCCTATAAAAACTGATATGGAGCATAAGCACTGAAGAAAGATAGGCTACTCGATGGTGTGGTGCCCCCCAGCACTACAGGGAACTCACAAGTCCAAAACTCCCCAATGGCCTACAAGTGAAAGTTTTTAAAGGCAAAATGTAGGGCAGGAGTCTCCTGAGAAGGTGGAACCTGTTGACTGGAGACCCATTAGGTCATGTTAGCAGATGTTACTTAATAACTTTTGGTATCACTTGGGTTCCACAAAAGTCTGTTTCATCTCAAGAGCCTTGAAATCTGAAAAAATATCTTTTTTCTGCATGTTGGAGATTTCATTAGGTATATCTAGTAATTATATATTTAGGGCAGTGTTGATTAACTACTTGTAATTTTTGTAACTACTTACAACATTACTTGAAAGCTACTAGGGTTGCATTCCTACATGTCCCTTTGAATGATAAACAAGCATTTCCATCTCTTGAGCCGAGGCCTACATGTTCCTTGGCCAGTCTAGCTGTGCCTGGGGGCAATATAACCTCCAGTGTTCATTCTTTCATCTGAAGTGACAAGATGGATGCCAGCTTAATGATCACTTTGTAGTGCATACAGATGTTGAATTATAATGTACACCTGCAGCTTATATAATGTTATAAACCAATACCTCAATTTAAAAAAGAAAAGAAAAAAAAAATCCCAAGATAGTCACGGTGGCAATTTACCCAGCTAACAGCCATATTTTCTAACCTCCTTTGCAGACATATGACCCCTATGTGACTAAGTTCTGGCTAATGAGAAGCAAATGGCTATGTTTGGCTGTTGTTGGAAAAGGCTCCAAAAGCAGATAGACAGCTGGAAATTTTCCCCATTCCTCCAGATTTCTTTTCAAACAATAAACTGATGGCAAGAGCTTCAGCAGTCATACTGGACTAACAGGCAGCCTTGAATACAGAAGCTGGATTAGTCTACTTGGGTTGCCATGACAAAATGCCACAGACTAGGTAACTTAAACAACAGAAGTTAATTTTTTCTTAGTTCTATAGGCAGAAAGTCCAAGATCTAGGTGTAGGCAAATTTGGTTCTTCTAGTGCTTCTCTCTCCTAGGGCTTCTCTCTTGCCTTGAAAATGACTGCCATCTGCTGTGATTTCACATGGTCTTTCCTCTGTGTGTGCACATCCCTAGTATCTCTTTGTGTGTGCAAATTTCCTCTTATTATAGTCAGATTGTATTAGGGCCCACCTTAATGGGCCCATTTTAATTTAATCACCTCTTGAAAGGTCCTGTCTCCAAATACAGTCACATGCTGAGGGATGAGGGTTAAGGCTTCAACCTATCAACTTGGGGGCAAACAATTCATACCGTAACAGAAATTATACACTAAAAACTCAGAGTCAGAAAGATAGAAGGCACCTGAATCACCACTGCCCTTATGGAGCCTCCATACCAGTCTGAACCATTTCTGAAAAATTTCTTTCTTATCAAGCTAGCCCTAACTTAAACAGAACCCCTTCTGGGAAGCTGCTCTGACTCCTACGAGCAGAATTCATCATAAAAAAAACCTTAGGAGCTTAAGCTGTTAGTCAGTTCTCTATTGCTTATAGAAGGCAATTCCTAGCAGATTCACAGGGCTTCCTAAACGAGGAGGGATTTAGTGCAATGTATGTTTGTTTACCAGAGGCCTGAGGCAGGGGAGGGCCATTTGAAGGCAAGGGAGACCCTATCAAAAGAAAGTAAATGGGAAAACCAAGGGAGGAAATCTCCTTTAGCCAAGATCAAGAACTGTCATGTTTTCTGAAATGAAGTATGTTCAGAGGATTCTCATCATGATTCAGGATACCTGGGTTCTCTGTTAGAAGCTATTTTATGGCCTTCCAGTGAGACTTAGACATAGTTCAACATCTCGGGTTTGAGGATTTTTGTGTTTGTTTCGTTTGGTTTGGTTATCTGTAAAATGGGGGTAATAACACCTGCTTTACTAATCTTACTGTAAGATTAGTAAAATGTGAATAATCAATGTGAAAATGTTTTGAAAAAATGTTTTAAAAGATTAAACGGACTATGCATAGAAAAATAAGACTATGGTGTGTACTGGGAAGTACTGGCTGGAAAGTAGTTAGTGTTTCTGACTCACTGTAAAGTATAGCCTGATTGAGAAAAATGAGACTCTGGCACATACAAAGTTTATCTCTTCCTTTTATTTACAGTTCTTGATAAGCAGTCAACTGAGAAGACAACTCCTAAAATGAGCATAATACATCACAGATAGCTATCATGACTGAGCCTACTCAAAAGGTAATATTTATTTCCACTACTGCTTTTAAAAATCCTAGCTTAAGCCATTTCCTTCCCAGTGCTCCTAGTGTTTACAATCTATTGGAAGGTAATACAAACATCATTTCATTCTACATTTAAATTTTAGAAGCAATAAACTCTAAGGCATTTTTATTCAAAATACTGACATCATTCGGGGTGCCTGGGTGGCTCAGTCGGTTGAGCGTCCGACTTCGGCTCAGGTCATGATCTCGCGGTCCGTGAGGTCGAGCCCTGCATCGGACTCTGGACAGCTCAGAGCCTGGAGCCTGTTTCGGATTCTGTGTCTCTCTCTCTCTCTGACCCTCCCCTGCTCATGCTCTGTCTCTCTCTGTCTCAAAAATAAATAAATGCTAAAAAAAAAAAAAAAAATACTGACATCATTCTCACCTATAAATTTTACATATTAACATACCTTTCAGGAACATGTAAATACTAAGATTTTCAAAAGTATGTAGTACTATTTTGTTGAAAATGTTGACACAGAATAGGTATGTTAAAATGACTGTTATGCAATCCCCAAGATATACTGGCACACAGTTATGACGATGAAAGCCTTTGTTTGAGCTCAGAAAATTTTAACAGATACCTGTAGTCTGTAGTGGTTTAATCTCTGCATATAATTCTGAATTTATTTTTTAAACTGACATCTTAGAGTGTTGTTATAGAAATAATGTTTAAAGTAGAATTAGAAAAAAACAAAAGTTCAAATTAAGAATTTGTTTGCGCATAAATAAAAAACTGAATGCGGTCTACAAATTATTCTGACCATACAGAACATAGGTGTTAGGAGAACATCTACAGATTTAGAAAACTCAAGTGCTACCATGACTTTTAGTCACAAAAGAAAGCATATCCTACATGAGAAAATTTAAAGTATTGATTTAACAACCCTGCCAAGATAATCATGAGTTCAGTACATTTTATCTGTCTTTAAGGCATGACAATAAAAATAAAATCCAAGAATCTAACTGGAGTATATTAATGTGTGGAAGTTAATGAAAACTCAAGATACTGAAATCAAGAATAAAATTTTGATTTATATGAAAAGAAAAAGTTCTTGATCATTAGTTACTATCTAATGGGCTTCTCCATTCCTCAGGAATAAGTAAAAAATAAATCAATGAACCATATAATAAATACCAACAATAAGTATCAGGTAGTTTAAAATAAACAAAAGCAGACTAAGAGTTTAATCACTATTGAGTATGTCTTAAGAAGGAATGAAATAGAATTCCAGAAAAATGAAAACACTCTTTTTCAGGGAAAATAAAGGAAAGAAAGGACAGTTTACCTTCCAACGATTTCTCATTAATACTAGAAACTAAAATCTATGCCATGATTCTAATTATACTTAGACCCAACATGGCTGCTCATGTCCAAAGCAGTGAAAAGCACTAAGGCAAATGATTACCGGGGCCTCATTTACCCCTTTGCATTTATGTGTCTTTTTGATATTCTACTTCATTTTTTAAATAATTAAGAATGCCTTCACAGTTACAGTATAACAAGATAAAAAATGGATGAGGAAATAAGGGCAAGGAAAAATAAAGATCAGAAGATAACATGAAGTAGGTTTAAATATATAGATACAGATTATACAGATAATGGTAGATATGGATGCAGATATAGATACAGGTATAGATACCATAAACTCCTACAGTTACTAAAGTGTGTTAGGGGTGCCTGGGTGGCTCAGTCACTTGTCTTTTTTTTAATATATATAATTTTTTTCAATGTTTATTTTTGACAGAGAGAGAGAGACACAGTGTGAGCAGGGGAGGGGCAGAGAGAGAGGAGGACATAGAATCTGAAGCGAGCTCCAGGCTCTGCACTGTCAGCACAGAGCCTGATGTGGGGCTTGCATTCATAAGCCAGGAGATCATGACCTGAGTCAAAGTAGGAGGCTTAACCAACTAAGCTACCCAGGAGCCCCAAGTGTCTGACTCTTGATCTCAGCTCAGGTCCTGATCTTAGGTTTGTGAGTTCAAGCCCTGTGTTGGGCTCCATTCCAGGGGGTGAAGCCTACTTAAAAAAAAAAAAAAAAAAAAAAATTGTTACAAATTTGCCTCTAGGCTTAAAATTTTTAACTTAAGAAAATCACATTTTCTGAAATCTTCAATCTTGTAAAATCAATAATGATCAAAAGTGAATGAGAAGGGGCACCTGGGTGGCTCAATCAGTTGAGCATCCCACTCTTGATTTTGGCTCAGGTCATGATCCAGAATCTTGGGATCCTATGCTCTGTGCTGAGCACGAGGCCTGCCTAAGATTCTCTCTCTCTTCCTTGCACTCTCTCTCTCTACCTAAAAAGAGAATTAAAAAAAAATTTTTTTAAGTGAATGAACAAAAATAACTAGATTTACTAGTTACAAAATAACTAGATCATTTTAAGTAAATGTTGAATCACAATATTATACACCTGAAACTAATATAATATTGTATGTCAACTATACTTCAACTTACAAAAAGAGTAGATGAACATTTTTGAACCATAATTTCTCATTTGTTTCTGGCATTCTTCAGATTTCTCTATAATCTGTCCCTATAAGTTCCTAGATTTTATATTGTGCAATTGAAAGACCAGAGTTGAAATTTAACTCCTCTTATCTGATACCAACACTGATTTCCTTGGAAAATATTATTTATATTTGTCATCTATGTAAGAATTTAACACATTATTTTCTGTATTTTTCTCATATTATCACTATTCAGTCATATACATTTCAAGTTTTATTACTCCTGAAAAGAAATCACAAATCATGCTTAACACATTTTTTCCCCCATTGGAAAGAAAAAAAAAAAAACTGTCCATTTTGCATTACTAATAAGAACAGTAAGAGTAAGATTAAACATTTACTGCTAATGGGGTCAAGAGCCATTGACTGAGCAGAGTAGCACTGCTGCTTTTCCAGCTTTTATCTAAAATACATGCTAGGTTTCTTTATCCACCCATTTAATCTCTTAAACTTTTAATCTAATTTCTTCTTTCAAATCCTCTTTCCTTGTTTTGTTTGGTCTCCTAACCCTTGAAGTTCTCTTAGATAAACTCTAAATTCAGTTGAAATAATCCCTATTGATTCTTGTGTTTCTCATAAAGCTTGAGAGCAAGAAAACAAACTCAGATCAAAAGCTGAAATAAATGTCAGAGAGCTAATAAAAACAATAAATGCATTTAATATTTAAGTTAACGATATTTGCAGTAGAAAACATACATTTAATAATAGCAAATACTTCATAAGACTTACTAAATGCTTCGCTAATTCTTATATACTCCTACATTGCAGGTACCTTTATCCCCCTTTTACAGATAAGGGAACTGAAGAGAGGCAGAGTAAATACTGTCCAAAGACACAGAGCTACCAAGGGTTGGAGCTATAATTCTAACACTAGCAGTGTGCTCCAATCCATGCTTGAACCTCTAAACTACATTCCCAAAATTAAACTGTTCAAAGGCAGACCTCCTTGTTCCTCATACAGCTTCCTAGAGAATCATGATTATTTGCTCTCCCATATCCTGCTGCTTCCACCCCTTCCAGCAATTTAACATTACCAAATAAAGCATAATCTAGATTAATCTGATGATTATGTGGAATGGTATTTGTGTTTTCCATGTGTGTAAAGAAAAGCCAAAGAGAAATGTGGCACACGAGGCACTGTGTATAAGTGAACACAAATGGTTAGCCCCCAAATAGATACATCTTTAAATCCCCAAGCTAATCATCTATTTTCGTAATTTTTCTAGATTCCCAAGTATTAGCAACTATGTGAAAATTATACACATTTTTAAATTCAAAATGTTGAATTCACCTTAAGGTCAAGTGAAATATTGCCTAAATATTCTAATATATCCGAGTGTCAAACACAAATTTTAGTATGCTTAATGAGAATACTTTCTATGGTTAATTAGTTCTATGATTATGACTCAAATGATGGAATTTTTGCATAACAAATACTTTCAAATTGTAATGTGCAAAGAAGCAATGGGTTAGGATAAATAAAAAGTATGTCATTTCTGTTCTTTTGATTTTGCCTCTGAATAGGCGTGGATCTTGAATTTGCATTCCTGCATTCAGTCCAATATAATAAACCTTTACTAAGTGCCTATTATCTTCAAAACTTGGAACTAGGTACTGGAAAGAAGAGAAGCTACCTGTTCTCATGAAATTTAAGATCTACTAAAAAGAATCAAATAGGTAAAGAATAACTACAATATAATGCAAACTGCTAAGAACATAAAACGAAATGAAATTATATTAAAATTTACACAAGAGAAAAAATTGAAGATAGACATTATGCAGGACTGGGTCCTGATAAATAAATAGATATTTATAGGCAGAAAAAGGAGGAAAGACACTACTAAAGGAAGGAACATTAAGAGCAAGGGCAAAGTGGCAGAGAAGATCACTATCGGCTCTGGGAGTAGCAGATGCTGTGCATGGCTTCAGGGTGCAGTGGAAGGAGTAGTGGGAATAAAATGACCACTTAGGATCAGATGATGGGAAGCCTGAATTCCAAGAAAGAACACAAGTAGAAGCCATAGAAGATTAAGGAATTAAAGAGTGATAGGATGGCATGTGATCTGAGATACTTTCTGGCACACAGTGAACAAAATTGATTGAGGAAGCTAAATGCCAGACACGGAAGACCAATTGGGAAGCTATTACAGTTGTGCAAACTATAGGAAATGAGGGAATAGGTCAGGTCAGTGAACATGTTAACAGAAAGGAGATGAAGAACTGTAGAGGTAGAGTTGCCTTTTCTTGGTAATTTGTTAGACTTAGTTTCTAAGATAGAAAAAAGAAAAATTAAAATTAATTCTAAAATGGCGTATCTAACATGAAAAGATGCTCAACATCGCTCATCATTGGGGAAATACAAATCAAAACCACACTGAGATACCACCTCCCACCAGTCAGAGTGGCTAAAATTAACTCAGGAAACAACAGTATTGGCGAGGATGTGGAGAAAGGGGAAGCATCTTGAACTGTTGGTGGAAATTCAAACTGGTGCAGCCACTCTGTGAAACAATGTGGAGTTTCATCAAAAAATTAAAAATAGACTTGCCCTGTGACCCAGCAATAGCACTACTAGGAACTTATCTGAAGGATACAGGAGTGCTGATTCACAGGGGCACATATACCCCAATATTTATAGCAGTGCTTTCAACAATAGTCAAATTACAGAAAAAGACCAAATGTCCATCAACTGATGAATGGATAAAAAAATGTGGTTTATATATATAATAGACTACTACTTGGCAATGAAAACGAAATGAAATCTTGCCATTTGCAATAATGTGGATGGAACTGGAGGGTATTATGCTAGGTGAAGTAAGTCAGTCAGAGAAAGACAGATATCATATATTTTCATTCATATGTGGTAGTTGAGAAATTTAACAGAATCATGAGGGAGGGAAAGAAAAATAAATAGTTACAAACATACAGGGAAGCAAACCATAAGAGACTCTTAAATACAGAGAACAAACTAAGGGTTGATAGGGGTGGGGTGGCAGGGTGGGGGGTGGCGGGGAAAATGGGAGATAGGCATTGAGGAGTGCACTTTTTGGGATGAGCACTTGGTGTTGTTTGTAAGTGATGAATCACAGGAATCTACTCCTGAAGCCAAGAGCACACTATATACACTGCATGTTAGCTAACTTTGACAATAAATTACATAAAAAAAATAAAATAAATAAAATGGCATGTCTAGTTGATTGTAAAAAAAAAAAAAAAAAAATGAAGCCATTCACCCAGCAAAAGACCACAGAAGAAAATGTTTGTTGTTAAAGACAAATCTGATTGTAGAAACGATTAATGAGAGGTCATAAGCCAAAATCTATGTAAAGATACCTATCAAACACTTATTAATTTAAGTATAGAACTTAATTGCAAGATTGAGAGAAGTATATTTGGGAGTTGTCTGGATGATGATAGTTAAAATTATGGTAATAAATGACATGGCAGAGAAAAAAAAAAAGAGAAAATAATATAGGAAAGGAAACCTGACAAGATATTCTTAAAGATAATATGTACATTTTGAAATAAAACTAAAATTAGGAAGGAAATGTCAAAAGGTTAGCATAGAAAAGTGACACAGAAGCCTAAAGATAAATTTTCATAAAGAAGATAATGAAGTAGAAAAGGGTGAGAAATGAGATGTTATTTGATTTTATGAAAAGACTTTTCATGGAGAAAATTAAGAAGAGCAATAGGGATAAAAGCTATGTTGCTAGGTAGTGAACAGACAGTGAAAAAATGTAGATATGGAGTATAGATTTACAGAAAAGCAAAGAGTAGATTTACCAAGAGTTATTAAGTGGCAAATTATAGTGTTATAAATACTTGTTATATTGTTATTTATTTTATTTTATGTTAATTACTTTTGGCAGTGCAGCATGTGAACTATGTCCTATTTTTGTGCGATATCCCATTATATAAATTTTGGTGGGTGACATTAAAATCTAGAAAGTCACTCTCTTAATTCCACCCTAGCAGCTAGGGAAAGAATACAGGACTGGGGCTTGTCCATGCACATGCATTCACCTACAAGTTTGATTCTGGAGTAAGCCACACAGTCAAGTAGAAAATGGACAGTTTCTTTCAGGAGTAACTTCAGCAACATTCTATTTCTAGAAGTAGCTAAACCAAGTGCCAGCAACAGCAGGTTAGTATAGCAGTAGTGGTAACGGCATTTCTCAGGCCATTTCTGAAATATGATTTTGGATGTAGAGCTGGCTATGCTGCCCAACTTGGTTCTTTTCCATTTTTTGAGTCTGGTTTTCTAGGATTCCACTTTGGAAAGCTACTCAATATGCCATAAATGCATGACTTACTTGTGTAAGTCATCTTGATTTCTGCTTCTTATAGCCAAGAATACTGACTGACATACAAGTACAATAAAAGATCAAAGAAGCCAGGAATTTTTAGGCCTCTGGTTTGAGAACATTTTAAATGTCTGACCATGGTATACAGATTGGGTAAAAAGCAAGTGCAAAAAGGGAAGAATTAATTTTACAGAATAATAAAAGGTCAAAAGGGACTTGAAAAGTTGATGAGAATAAATAATAGAGTCATAAGGACAAAAGATGAGAGTAGAGATCACAGGAGAATTTAACAATTCAGTATAGTGGAATTCAGTAAATGATAGGATACCATGCTGTCTAGGTAACTACATGGCATCATTTTGAGCTTGAGAAATAGCTATATACCCTTAAGGAGTGGTTACCATACAGACATGAAATAGAAAGAATCAATATTTGGATGTTACTTGGTGTCACTACTTCCCATCAGCCCTTCCCTTCATACAGTGTTTCTTTATCCCTCCCCTTGATTCCAGTCCATCTTGTGGCTCTCCCAGACTGACTTGATACCACTTGATTTACTTTATATTCCTTTTAAATGTTCATATCCAAATAATACTTGCATATGGCAAAATTTTTAAAAAAGAAAAGCATTTACTTAAAAAAAAACCGTGTCCTGCTTTAATTCTCCACAGCACATTACTGTTTGGCAGAAGCAAACATCTATATTTCTATATTTAGTTCTTCTGAAGTAAAAGAAGGAAAGGGAAAGGAAGGGAAGGGGAAAACTCCTAAAATTCCCCACCATGTACATTTAGTACAAAATGAACCATCATTGTTTATATTCTGGGAGTGGAAATCTCCAAAAATATATATAAAATAGAATTGCCATAGGGTTACATTACTCTAGAAACTTCAAACTGTTTCCCCTAAAACAGGATTCCTGTGTTACATGGATGTGTGTGTGTGTGTGTGTGTGTGTGTGTGTGTGTATTTGCTTACTTGTTTGTGCTTGTTTGGGAGTTTGTTTCTTTGGCTTATAACTGAACCTCTGAGCTTATAGACAGAGAGTGGAAATGGCTTATATCTGTGTCTTCTTTTTAAGTAATGAAGGCAAAACACAAATCAAAGTGTGCAGTCACTTATATTTTATTTATCTAACTATCTATGTGCTTTTATGGGGTACCTGGGTGGCTCAGTCAGTTAAGCGTCTGACTTCGGTTCAGGTCATGATCTCACAGTTCGTGAGTTCAAGCCCTGCATCGGGCTCTGTGCTGACAGCTCAGAGCCTGGAGCCTGCTTCAGCTTCTGTATCTCCCTCTCCCTCTGCCCCACCCCTGCTTCTTCTCTGTCTCTGTCTCTCAAAAATGAATAAATGTTAAAATAATTTTTTTTAATTATAAATGACTGGTCATTCTTTTAAAGTACTTATCTTCCCCCAAGAAAAACTTATGAAAAATTAAACTTGGTTGCAATTTATGCAAATTAATATCTCATCTAAATAATGACTTAGAATTTAAGAATTATAAACTCAACTGACTTCAACTACCTGACACATTTTATATAGAAATTTATTATCAGAATATTTGAAAATTTTAAAAATGAATTTTAGGGTTAGGACTAAAAATGTTCTATACTTCATCCTCCTACCCAACAGAAAAACTTTGTTGGAATATTTTTAATTCAGGACATCTATATCTTGAAAAACTTTAGTTATAAGAAATTTCTACCCTTCTTTCAGCCAACTTTCTTCTACAGTGTTTTCTCTTTTGTCAAAATTATAATGACTGAAACAACATAACTAAAGTATCCTTCATTCTCTAGAATCTTAAAATACTGAACAAAACAATTATTTCTCCTAATATTCACAGAAGCTTTATTTAGTCTTCATTTAAAAATTAAACCTATTTTATTCTCTCTTAAAATGAATTGAACACAATAGTCCAGGCATTAATTATACCATTGGTACAAGCATTTCACAGGATCAGAATGTTCCATTTCTAGTAATGCAGCCTAAGAATTAGCCTTTTTTTTTTTAATAAACATGGTATCATATTGACCCTGTGGTCTTCCAAAGTCCTAAATATTTTCAAGATGTACTTCTCTCAAGCCAGTCTCCCTTTATAACATTCTACTAAGTTCTGTATATATGGTTTAATGGAGAAAATGGTACATTCACTGCATAGTTCCATTTAACAATGTTTCAGCCATCATTCATTTGCTCATGCACAGCACAATCCAACAAACAATTTCAAAGATCACAGAATAAGTTATCAACTTGCTATAAGCTTGACATAATGAGGCTGTCAACAAGTTTATACTCAAGTGAAACATATATCTGTAAATAATAATGTACTTATTTAGTATTATTGTTCCTCAAGGCATTTTTCCATAATTGATCTACAGCACATCATGTGATAGAGGCAAAAAAGAAAAGTTTTTGTTATGATAGCACTTACCACATGTGAAAATATATTAGCCTTACCTTAATATAGAAACTTGTAAATTCTTCCAGGAAAGGCAGCTCCCCTCTTGGTAGTAGGTATAGATAACTTTGCTTTCATAGTACCTCTCCAGTCTGAGTTTTATGTATGTCTTACTTTTGCCTTTTCATTCTAAATGCCTTATCAATGACTATCTTCCTGTCAGTATCTTTCTTTGGTCATAATTTCTCTTCATGCTGTCATGATTTTCTTTCAGGAATTAACTAAAGAAGTTAGAGAATGCCAGGGGTATGGGGAAAATTGGGCTTCTTTGACTTAGCTTCAAAAGAAGACAGGGGAAACAAATTATTGAGCATCGTCTATGGTACAGGCACTAGGTCCTGTAACAGAAATATTCCAGAAAGAGGAAGTTATTTCAGGCTTATAAGATGCTGTAAGAAACATATTGTTTTTGTTTTATAAATGAAAAAAAATGGCAGAAATAAGAATCAAAGAAGTTAAAAGTATTTGGCCCAATGTCATTTTGTGATTCAGTTGAGAGCCAAACAGTTTTTTTTTTCTTCTGATTCTGTATGCATTCTCTTTCCTCTGAAACAGTTTAGGTGAGATTCATTATGTTTAGTAGAGGAATTAGGAATTCTATAAGCATCAAAAAAAGTGTGACATATCTTCTCTGGGTGTCCAGTGTAAAGAGATTCTGAAGAGACATTAGAAGCCCAGTTTCCACATGTCATAAGACTGAAGAACTTTAAATATGGGTGCTATTTTATGGAAGTTCTACATAAAGAAACACAGCGCGTGCTCCATTGTATCGTCTTACCCAAAGTAAAGTTGAACAAAATTCATAAATTCATTTCCATGGGCCACTAATGAGAGTTTACAAATAATTAAGAGACCTCAGAAAACTGCAGAATCCATATACATTGGGATAGCAGAGAGTTATAGAAGGTATCTGCTGAATAACCATTACTAGCCTGTAAATGCGGTGATTTCATTCTGACTGTTTCCATCTACTTGTGCCAATTTCAAGATGAACATCTTAGCCATCCAACTTGTCCTTTCATCTCCCACCTGTTTTTCTTTGCAAAGATGAGGTAATAAGGTGATATTTTATGTTATCTTTTGCCTTTCATGGGCTCAAAAGCAGCTCAGTTGGTTCAAATTTTCCCTATCTTGAATAAATGTCTAACAAGGCTTTTGTTGTCAATGGATTTCCTTTTCACAGATGGCTGGCTTGCTTACCAGCTGTAGTTTGATAGTTATTACAGTTAATTTACTTAGAAAATGAAGGTTTCACTCTGCAGCCAAAGGGTATTTTACACTTAGCCGACAAATCCAATGCCCTTCTAATTGCACTGGCATACTTGGACTACCATGCCTGACCTTGCTCATAAATCTCTAACTCAGAAGTTCAGGCAGTAGCCTGGGTTTAGAAACCTCTTTGCAACATACTCTACTGGCAGTCAAATTAAGAGTTTTCCTTCACAACTACAGTTCGAGGGTTACCAGATGACAGAAGTAGAGAACCATTTTAATCTTCGAGTGGAAATCAGAACAACAAACCCAAGAAGAGAAGAATATTTAATCTATTTTACTGTACAGTTAAACCTCCCCAAATCTACATAGGTTGCATTTAAAGGATCACCAGATTCTTGAATTTAAGGAGCCCAGAATTACTAGGAACGTGATGAAAATCAACTCAGGTCTTCTTTTCTACATTGCTTAATTTCCAGTCAAATAAAAATTTTGTTTCTGTCATTACTATGAAACAATAGCAATATGTATAGTGTGTTGTCAGGAATGTTAATGCAAGTAGTTAAAGAAATTGTCTAAACTGGATGTTTGGAGGAAAACCAAGAAAACCCCATGACTCAAAACAATTTTTCTACCTGGATGCTACACCTTTAGAATTAATTTGTGGGGTTTTTTTTTCTTTTGAATGTATTTATATTCCCAGGATGAACCACATTTTTAAAATGTTAATGTATTATTACATCTGTTCAGGATGCCTTTCTCCTAACAGGAAAAACTCAGTTAAGGCTCTTTTATAATACTAACATGGAAATAAGTTTATATATAACTATTAAGTGAAAAAGACAAGTAGAAAATCATATGTATGTGTGTATATATGTGTATATGATCATATATATATGATCATATATACATGTGTATATATATGTGTATACACATATATACACATGTATATATGATCACGACTGTTTAAGATTAAAAAATACAGAAAAAGACTGGAGGGAAATACAACAAAATAGTAACAGTCATTGTTTCCAGGAATGTAGATTGCTATATTTACTGTTCTGTATTTTCTAAATGCTTTATTTATTTTTAAATAAAATTTTAAAATAATTCCAGCTCTTGAAAAAAAAAAGTTAATATGTATTTTACATTGTTTAAAAAGTTAAAGTGAAGAGTTGGCTCTTAATGCACCCTTGTTGTTTCTCCTCCTATAAAATTCCTGGCTGGCTCTCTGGCAATTGTTAGTGTCCAGGATGTCCTCCCACTTCAATTGCAATTTTGCCATCAATGTGTTCCCCTGACCTTGTTAGCTCTCATGCTCTACATTCAGAATTGTGGGAAGACTTTTCTATAACTTTCCCTATGTCTCTAAGTGCTTAGACTCTACATGTCACTATCACATTCGTCCCTAAGGGAGAATCAATTTTTGTTGTTTCTCTCTCTCTCTCTCTTTCTCTTTTTTTCCCCCTTAGGAAGTGATTTTCCCACGGAAAAGGCTTTTTCCCAAAGAAAAGGACTATCTTTCCACAAACATCAATCCACCCTTCTTCTGAAGATTCATCTTTTGTGGGATTTTACATCCCCCATCTAGAAATGGTCACTTAACACATTATGGCATTCTTTTTCAGAGAACTATGAGATAATGAAATCTTATCAAGCCTGTTTTTCTACTTTATTCTGTCAGCTTTTAAATTTTTTTCCAAAGGAAACAGATGTGTGTGATTCTTATTAGAGACATCACAGTGTAAGCCAATTACAGTGTCATAATACATAATACAGTGTCACACACTAGGTTGTTTCAAACCAGTGAGCTACTTTTGTTTCATCTATTTGCTTAAGATTTGGCTAAAAAATAATAATAAATTAAAAATAAACAGTGAGGTCATAGGATAGTAATGCAAATTCCCTAAAAGCCTCAATGTACAATTCAAAGAAGCGTGTTGAGAACTGAATGTCAGTAAAATTTCAGGATACCAAGCCCTGTTAAAAAGTCATTGTTAGCTACTGAATCCATATCAAAATCAGGTGTTTAATTCAAGGGGGACTCCTGGAGTTTTATTTCAAAGAAGAAAAAGAAAAATCTATGACTGACTACAATTTAAAAGAAATCATATAGGACATGTTTAAGATTTTTCGTCTCTTCTAAAAGCTCATAAAGCAACTGATGAGTAATATATTTAGCAATTTTTGGAAACCTTCAGGGTATAAAATGCCAGATATAACCAGGAATCTTATTTTCAGGGAGAATATATATTTCTTACAAGATTTCATTAAAATTAGGAGAGCAAGGGTGAATTGTATTAGAGGAAGACTGTGAATTTGAAAGCAGGCATTGTCATCTGGTTTGGGGTCAGCATCTCAATTCCTCATCTGATTTGTACTAGTCTTCTCAGATGCAGAAAAATTGTGAGGTTAGCTAAGGCTATGTCATGCAGCTACTCTGCTTTATTCAGAAGGCTGGCCCAGGGAAGCTGAGAGCGCCTCAGGTCCTCTTGGCAAAGTTGATCCACTGGTTTCATATCACATTATTATTGCCTTTCAAAGCTGAATGATTGATTTGCAAGTGGATTTAAGAAAATTAAGACAAAACAGAATAATTTCTCATTATGCTTTATTCATATCTGAAGAAACATTAAACATCATACTTATTTTCACTGATGGCAAGAACTATTCACTGACTTTCAGAAGTAAAACTATGTCCATTTCCATTTTATAATATAGTTTCTAGTCAGATAAGTTTTTACGTTTAAAAATATTCTGATATGATTTTAACATTGACAAATATACTTAAAATGAAAAATATTCTATGTAAATCAGAAACCAAAATAATCATGTTGGACTTTGAAAGAGTCTTTCATTTTAAATGTAGATTCTCTATTATCCTTATTCATAAATGAAGACTGACAGGCAGTATTTCTTCTCAGGAACAACTGACAAGTGTGATACTTGTTTTTCCTTTTCCATTTTAAAGGAGATATAGGAAGAACTTTTTTTATTATTTTCCCTTTTGTTACATAACACTTTAAACTGCTTTAAACTACCCTATTCAACATAGCTTAAAAGTAAAAGATACAGCAAATCAGTTACTCATGTTTTTTATTATACCCAACAATTACTTTGAGTTCTTCATACCTTCACAGTTTTCCTCTAGCTTGATTATTCAGATTTCATGTAAATATTGTCTGGATCTATATGGTATCTAACTTTACTTTCTTTTCCCCCAAATCAAATTAATGTTAAAAATCAGGCGGTTTCTATTACATATGCCTTCTCCACTTCACTGATACTATTTCCTGGGTAACATAAATGAAGACCAACCATTGACCAGCAGAACATGAGAGATCTCACAGCCCTCATGGTCAAATCTAACCCAAAAAGTGAGAAGCTTCCAAAAAATTTTATGTTTCCGAATTACAATAAGGAACCAGATTTTCTCCCACCAAATACATCTTTCCCCAGTCTCAACATCACCCCATAAACATCCATATCCATTGGCAAACAGAAAAAAAAAAGCAAAGGAGACAATATCAGGTGAAAAGGAAATGATTCATCAGTTTGTACTCCATTCTTTCCTTACATGGGAGGGAGGAAGCAAGCCCAGAAAAGAAAGGATGTAATCTTATCATATTCCTTTGTAAGCATGCTAATGATAGGCTTCCAGGCAAATATACTAGTAGTATTTCCTAGAAAGCCTTTATGGATAGAATGCTTCTAGTCGAATGTATCTGCTCTTTCTAGGATTACCTATGGAGAAATACAAATGAATAACAATCAAAAAAATAAAGAAGTAAAAACCCTGGAATCTATTAATCAGGAGAAATAACCTGTAAGAATTATAATTATATATAAGATAGACATGTATCATGAGTGAAATAGTCCCCTTTGTGTATGTAATTTAGACAAATACATTACTTTGGGAGGCATCTTGGACTATGCAACAAAAAGGGACCCAAGGAATGACATCAGCTGTGTCAGACTTCTCCATGCTTCATATTCCTTGAGATTACTCATATCCTTGCAGTTATTAGTAAAGTTGATACAAAGTAAAATCTCTGACTCTAGTGAGTTTGATTTCAAATCAGACTCGATGTGTCATCTCAGCAAGAGAAACAATTCATGGATGTGCCATTTGGTCCTGAGAGGTCTTCTGATCCTATACAATCCATGTGAGTTGCTGATGCTCGATCCTCAACATTTATCTATAAACCTTGAGAATTCTGGACTTAGCAGACATTTTGGCACCCTATTTCAAAACTTAAAATTCTCAATTTCTGGATTACATAGTATAGCCTGGAAAACATATATCCTTGCGTTTTACACCAAGCCTATTTTTGTTGATGATTCTGGTTAAGCCAAGGTCTTCAATTATGTTTGTTTTACAGATATTCTAGTTCATTTAGAACAAAGCAGATAATGGCCATTCAAAACCTTTTTGCCTTTAACAGCACTTTCCACTGAAAGAACAAAGTTTTCTGCCCGTATTATTTCTAAATTTTATTTTAATATTAGATTTCTGTGCAATTAAAAACATTTTAATGATAATTTTACTTCAGATTATAAACTTGGTAAATCAGTATTCGTCCTTTGGAATGTTAGTAGTATATAGATTCATGAAAATTTAGATACTCAACTACTCATAAAGCATCTGTTTTATTACAACCATGTGGCAGATGTGGTACTATGCTAAAATCTATAGGGGCGCCTGGGTGGCTCAGTTGGTTGAGAGTCTGACTTCAGCTTAGGTCATGATCTTACAGTTCATGAGTTTGAGCCCCGTGGGGGGCTCACTGGTGTCAGCGTAGAGCCTGCTTGGAATCCTGTATCCCCCCCTCTCTCTCTGCCCCTCCCCTGTTCTCTCTCTCTCAAAAATAAACATTAAAAAATAATAATAAAAAAATAAAATCCATAGCAAATATAAAATACAATCATGATTCTTAAAACAGTAATTAATATGTATAGAGAGTAAATCAGGTAACCAGGTAATTAAAGTAAAATGTGACTAATATTAAAGTATTGAGAGCTATGGGAACACAGAGAAGTGATCAGCTGGAAGGAGAAGTGGATAAGATTCCTCTGAATAAGTGACTCTTGGTCTAAGTCTTGAAGACTGAGTCAGGTTATCATGTGCAGGAGGACAGAAAGGGCATTTCACTGAAAAGAAAGTGCAGGCATGCAAGCAAAGCATGAATGATGGTAACTTCAGAAAAAGAAGAGACTGGAGTGACTGTAAGGCAAAGGATGTACTGGAGTAAAACCAGTCTCAAGTAGGATGCCTTTTTAGACGCTATGGCAGTAGCTCTGGCTTGAGATTTTGATGAGTTCAATTAAGATATGGACAGAGAATTCTTTTTAAAAAGAAGAAAAACAAGGAGAGATTCAAAACTGTACTGAGTATAGCATGAGTGAAAGATAAAGGAATAAAGAAGGATTTGTAGGAGTAGCAGGCCTCTAGGCCTTTGGGTTTAAGGGCTTGGGTGATGAGATTCATTTGCATAACAAAGAAAAGCAGGTACCTGACAGGCAGGCACAGACCCACTCAATTGTATGCCTGAGTCCTTGACCATGCATGCTATTCCCTCTCTGGGATACACAAGTTACGCTTCTCAAGTAACTTCCACAGAGCTTTTAGACACTGAATAAATATTACATTCCAAATATTTCACAGGGAATAAGCACTATTTATAGATCTTCCTCTATTATATATTTTCCTCACATGCCATCATCATTACTTCTTTTTTTCTTCCTCCATTTAAACTGTAAGGCCCTCCAGGGCCACAGTCATAGTCATTTCTTTAAACTCAGCATTTATCACAAAATAAGCATATAACCATTACTGTTTGCTGTTTTTACTATTTGTTATGCTTTTTCTAAATTAATGTTAATAGTACCAAAATTGACTAGCTTCAAATTATATTTTGTGTCAGTAGAAAATCCTGCATACATCTTAAGCATCAGCTATGCAGAGAGAGTAAATCAGGTAACCAGGTAATTAGAGTAAATGTGGCTTGGTTATTCACCTTTGCCTGTAAATATCTCCAAGTTTTCTTGTGCACTTGTAAGCATACCATTAGTATACATGTGTGTTTGTACATTGAATAGCCAGGATGAAAAACTATACTACTGCTACTACTACCAATAATAATTTCTTTGATATTTCTCCAAGCATCCAAAACATTTGAAAACACTAGTTGTTGTTGTTGTTGTTGTTGTTGTTGTTGTTGGCAAATGATATCTAAATTTTTATGATTCTAGGCAGCCATTGAATCAGAAACCAATGTATTTGTCACTTTCTATCTTCTAGCTGGTTGCTTGTGCTCCATTGTTCCAACAATGTAGAGTGTTAATGCAATTGACAGGTAGTACTTATAAAATAAATTCTTCTCTCTTCTTCTTTTTTCAACATTTATTTATTTTTGAGAGAGACGGAGAGTGAGCAGGGGAAGGGCAGAGAGAGGGAGACACAGAATCCCAAGCAAGATCCAGGCTCTGATCTGGCATTATAGAGCCCAAAGTGGGGCTCAAACTCGTGAACCACGAGATCATGACCTGAGCAGAAGTCAAATGCTTAACTGACTGAGCCACCCAGGTGCCCTCTTCTCTTTTTGATGGATCCTGGTTTCAAGAGCTAAACTACAAACCTTTTTGATCTAAACAGTTTAAATTATCTTCCTCAAAAAATGTATGTCCGTTTAGTTGATTATCTTTCTAGGAACATGTTATTTTTTTCTTACTAGTCTGTTTCTTTTAACTACTTTCTAGATTTTCCAGTGAAGTATAAAACCCCATAGTGTGTGACAACTTTGTAATTTCCACTGGGTTCAATTCCAATTAATTCAAATTTTGAGGTCAGTTCTAAGGGCTGCATGAAATGTCTATGTTAGAACGAACTAATAAATGAAACAAAACAGCTCACAGCATCACAAGCCTGGAGAATTATGAAAGGGGCACTTTTCCTGAAATGCTTATAAAAACACATATGAGCTCTAATGACCATGTTTTGACTAATTTTCAAAATAAATGGATATCCAGGCTAAAATATTTTCCTACTACTGCCTGCTCAGAAAAGATTTCTGTGTTTTGAAATAATATAACAACACTCATGGCTGCTCCTTCTTGTTGCTTTATTTTTCTAGAAAAATAAAGTGTTTAGACATTCTGCCAAAAGGATATCCTCAGAAAAGAAGTCAGTGGATATTGTGTGCCAGAGTCTTAGTATAAGTCTTTCATTCAATACCCTCCTTTTTAGTGCATTTTCGATCTGAAAAAGAATACCCTAAATTTCAATATGTGATATGCACCCCTACTGGAGAATTTTCTTTTAAAAATCACTCAAAACTTCAAAATTATAAATTACTACAAAGTGGTTTATCAACATTGTTTTTAAGCAACCAAGGGTTTCAGGGCAGAAAAATGCTGAAAATTTCCATTATGAGACCTGGTACAGCTTCTAGTTGTTTTCCATCATAAAGCAGGATACTCAGGTTGCTTAGAAAATTTTAATATGGTGAGATTTCCTGAGGAACTTACAGAAAATTATAATTAACCTCAAAGCAAATGCACATATCCCAAGGCAGTTCTATATCATGATTGTATTCCCAATTTAGGCCGTTCTGATCAGAGTACTAGCCTGGATGTTCTGGGTACCTCTGAAGGCCAATGCCCATCAAGGATGTCACTGTGATAGTATCAGGCTTCCTTCCTTAATAGGTGGTTGAAGGATATTCTCAGAATTGAAAGTCATATTCCTGAAAAGCCTCTAGTTTTCCCCTAACAGTGCCAGCCAGTTAGCATTAACTTACTGTTAGATGAACTGGTAAGTGGACAGCCAATTTTATTTGACTTACTTATTTAGAAACTAAGCAGGAAAACAACATTTCCTATAATGTATTAGAAACCGAAGGGGCGCCTGGGTGGCGCAGTCGGTTAAGCGTCCGACTTCAGCCAGGTCGCGATCTCGCGGTCCGTGAGTTCGAGCCCGCGTCGGGCTCTGGGCTGATGGCTCAGAGCCTGGAGCCTGTTTCCGATTCTGTGTCTCCCTCTCTCTCTGCCCCTCCCCCATTCATGCTCTGTCTCTCTCTGTCCCAAAAATAAATAAACGTTGAAAAAAAAAATTAAAAAAAAAAAAAGAAACGGTGTGAAGCACTTTACATATTTAATCCTCCCAAGAATCCTAAAAGAAAGTTATCATTTCCAATTTTTATATGATGAAATTCTTAATCATAGAAGATAATATCATCCTAAGTATGATAGTTGGTTTCTTTGCATATTGTTAATTTCCTACTTTTGTATTTTTTCAATACTCTAAACAGAGAGTTTGCAAAGAATTGCTATCTGTTCATGTCACTCATCTATTTACAATCATTTATTGGTTTTCGTGAAAGGATGAAAATCAAACTCTTAACATAGTCCTGAGGCTCTTTGTTCCATCTCTCCAGTCTCTCCAAGCAACACATTCCTTTCTTCTCTCTGGTGTTCCAGATAAAGCCTTCTGCTCCCAATTGTCCCAATATGCTGGCTCCTTTCTACCCTAGGGAGCATATGCTGTCCTTTTCATTCAGATGATCTTTCCAAACTTCTCCACTCCCAATTCAACAAGCTAAATTTATTCATTTTTTTTTAATTCTCAGAATAAATTATACTTCTTCAAGGCAATTAAAAAATATAATTTCTGTAAGACTTTTGAAATATATATTTTGGTACTATAAGGACACATAGTAAATCTTGTTATATATTGTATAACAAGATACCCTTAATATATGCCTTAAAATCATCTTCTATTTAGTTTCCAGAGTAGGTATTTCCATTTCAATTAACTAATTTTGCTTAATCATATACTTTTCATATCCCCTATAACTGCACGGTCTGAGGATGTGAGCCATGTTTGCTTCATTTCCTGCTATAGTCCTATGACCTTGAACAGAGTTTGCCACATAGTAGGTGTTAAGTGAATAGTTGAATGAATGCGTGAATGAATAACTATTCTGCAGAATTAGTTTCCTTATTTCACTTTAAAATATCTTATGTGAATTTACCCTGATATAATGTTTCCAAAGATTTTTTTTTTCAGTTTTCTTCCATATCTTAAGAGAACTTAGCTGCCTTTCTGTGAAATATGGGAATTCACAAGGTTGTAACATGTTAAAAAGTAAAATAAAAAACTTGTTTTCATTCTTGAGGCCTCAGATTGCATTTGCATCTATATATCTTATTATTGATTACATAATTTACCTACATTCAACAAAACATCACTTTGTTTCTTGACAGTCTCATTTAATGTACATTTGTTGGTTCTGATAAATATGTACTTTGGAGAATTATAAAGGAAATTTGAAGTTGAGTAAAAAGAAATCCATCTGCCAAAAACATGGCCTGACATTCATTCCACTACTAAGATTTCATTGAATGTAAATAAAAATAAAATACATGTATTTGGGTTTCTGTATATAATAACAGCACGTTCTAATTTTACAACTTCTATTTTTGTGTGTGTGACCCCTTAGCAGCATTAAACACTGTTGGCAAGTCCTTTCTTTCTTTTTTTTCTTCTTTTTTATGTTTATTTATTTTTGAGAGAGGGAGAGAGACAGAACATGAGTGGGGGAGGGCAGAGAGAGAGGAAAATACAGAATCTGAAGTAGGCTCTGGGCTCTGAGCTGTCTGTACAGAGCCTGACACAGGGCTTGAACTCATGAACCATGAGACCATAACCTGAGCTGAAGTCAGATGCTTAACTGACTGGGCTACCCAGGCACCCCAGACAAGTCTTTTTTACTTCCTTGGTGTATGTGACACCAAGCTGTTCTTCCTAATTATCCTCCTTTGTCTCTTATTCTTCCCCATAACTTCCTTTTCTGGCTTCTTTTCAACTATTTGTTCCTTAAACAAGCATATATTGAAAGGTTACTATGTATCTAGTGCTTAGCTACATCCTTGAAATACAAAGGGAAAGACAAATATAGTCCTTATCCTCATAAATCTTACTCTTTTCATCTCACTAAACCCTGATGGAGGATAGAAATACAATTTTTTGCTAATTTCTATACATCAATAATATAAAATCTGTATCTAGTCTAGACTGTTCTCCTAAGCTTAAGGTTCACATAATCACCTGTATAATGGGTATAACCACTTAGATGTTTGTTTCACAGCCATCTCGGGCAGTATGTGCAAATTGAAATTGTCATTCTCCTCCTAAAATGTATTCATACTGTTTACTAGCTGGATAATGGTACCCATCTCACAATCTCCCAAAAAGGAACATGGGACTCATTCTGACTTTCCCTCTCCTTTATTCTTGAAATGCAATTGTCCTTAAGTTCTATCTGGTTAACCTTTTCCCTATATCGTTTCTCACTGCCACTGTCCAAATTTAAACTCTCATCATATGTCTTCTGATTATATTTGCTTCATAACTGGTCTTTCATTTCTTTTGATATCTAGTCCATTTTTCACACTGCCACTAAAGTGATATTTCCACAATCCGAATACAACCCATACTTAAAATCCAAAGATAGTTTTTCATTCGCTACACTTTGTAGCATCACATGTGTCCTGATTTGATCAAAGTTTGCCTCTCCAGATTCCCATTTCTTATCTTGTACCTATGATGCTACTATATTATAAAGTTCTCTCAATGAGACATGCTATTTTAGATTTTTATACATTTATAATGCTTTCCTTATGCCAGAAATATTCTACCCAACTTTTCCCCCAGTCCTATTTAACCACCAGAATTCAAATTAGACACTTTTTCTATGAAGCCTCCCCTGACTTCTCCAGAAAACGCTCTGCCACCATCAAGTTTTACGAATATAAAACCTACTATTTTCTACCACAATTATAAATTTACATATTTGCCTCCTCTAACTGTAAACTCCTTTGGAACTTCAGGACCTAGCACCATGAACCATGGCATAAAATGTGTCTTTAACAAATGTTTGTGGGATGAGTAAATTAATGACCATAAGTAAAGTAATAATAGACTAGAGTTTTCTGGCAAAAGCCCATGGAATAAAAAGTGAACTAGGAAAACAAGATGGGTGTCACTAAACCATATTTATGATAATTGAAACTTAATACTTTATGAATTATTATGAACTAGAAGAGAAGTTGAAAAAAAAGTTTGCATTTTTGGTCGGGGGAGGGGGGGCAGGGTAAGAAGTCATCCTTGGGCATTAGCAGATATTAAATTTTGGTGTTCTGTTTCTGAAAAATACCACCTACTTCGTGTTCTAGTCTCTGAATGGTTACCTCTATTTTCCCCAGGACAACCTTAGCTTAGCCATTTTATGAAGACTTACTACTTTCTTGACTACACTTCCTTATTGTTCATCTATAAATTCCTTAACCCCAACCTGTAACTTGAGCCTGATTCCTGGATATTGCCTTACTTGACTTTACATATCAGAGGATGTCACTGTTTGGCTACCCAAAATCCATCTTTCTCTCTTCTTTCTTTAAAAGAAAATATGGGGAACTGATGGAAAGTTTTTCTCACTGGTAAAACTAGATAACCAGGAAAATTTTTTCCTGGATTTGTCTATATAATAGACAATTGTTTCTATCTGAACAAATTTTTCAAGATTCAGTTTTCTGGAACACAAATCATTTTCTATTACTGTTAATCACATTACAGTCTTTTTAACAAAGATGATGACAAGTTTTTAAGAATGCTTAACTCTTAACTATAAATTAATTGTGTGTTAGTTTTCTTTTCTACAAGTTACACCTAGAGCATTTCTGTTTTTGCAATTGATGTTATTTGCATATAGAAAAAGTCATATCTCGTAAGTGCTTAATGATTTCCTATAAAAAAGCGATTTTATCTCATTTGGGGAAAAGGAAAACAGTCATGCTAAACAGATTTTGATTTGAAATTTACTTCTCTCGGACAATTAAAGATAATCTCTTTCTGGTACATGTGACAGGAATTGAAAAATGCTGAGGTTCCCAATATTATTTAAATTTGTAGCCCTAAAGGACACATAGATCAATGGAACCAAACAGAAAACACAAAAATAAACCCTCAATTATATGGTCAATTAATCTTTGACAAAGCAGGAAAGAATATCCAATGGAAAAAAGATGCAACAAATGGTGTTGGGAAAACTGGTCAGCAAAACTGGTATGCAAAAGAATGAAACTGGAAGTCTTTCTTACACAATATACAAAAACAAACAACAAACAAACAAAAACTCAAACTAGATTAAACACCTAAATGTGAGACCGGAAAGCATAAAAATCTTAGAAGAGAACACAGGTAGTAATATCTCTAACATCAACAAAACTAAAAGGTAACCTATGGAATAGGAGAAGATATTTGCAAATGACTTATCTGATAAAGGGTTAGTATCCAATATAAAGAAATTCTACAACTCAACATTCAAAAACCAAATAATCAAGTTAAAAAATGGGCAGAAGACATGAACAGACCTTCTCCAAAGAAGACATAGACATGGCCAACAGATCCATGAAAAGATGCTCAACATCACTCATCATCACAGAAATGCAAATCAAAACTACAATGAGATATCACTTCATACCTGTCAGAGTGGCTAAAATCAACAACACAAGAAAGAAGAGTTGGAGAGAATGTGGAGAAAAAAGAACCTTCTTATACTGTTGGTGGGAATGCAAACTGGTGCAGCCACTGTGGAAAATAGGATAGTTCCTCAAAAAGCTAAAAATAGAACTACCCTACAATCCAATAATTGTAGTACTGGATATTTACCCAAAAAATACTAACACAATAATTCAAAGGGATACATGCACCCCTATATTTATAGCAGCATTATTGACAATAGCCAAATTATGGAAGCAGCCTAAGTGCCCATCAACAGATGAATGGATAAAGAAGAGGTGGTATATATTTATAATGGAATATTATTCAGCCATAAAACGGAATAAAACCCTGCCATTTGCAACAACATAGATGGGACTAAAGATTCTAATGCTAAATAAAGTAAGTCAATCAGAGAAAGACAAATACCATATGATTTCACTCATAGGTGGAAATTAAGAAACAATACAAACAAGCAAAAGGAAAAAAGAGAGAGAAAGACAAAGAAACATACTCTTAACTCTTCACCCACAGGGGAAAAGGGGGGGGGGGGGACATGAGTTAAATAGGTTATGGGGATTAAAGAAGGCACTTGTGTTGAGCACTGGGTGATGTATAGAATTGCTGAATAATTTTCTTGTATATCTGAAAAAATATAACACTCTATATTACCTACACTAGAATTAAAATTTAAAAATTAAATAATAAATAAATAAATTAATTAATTTTGTATCCCTATGTAATAAAGTGATTTGATCCAAAAATAATTAGGCCCACACTTCTTTAAAAGATATTAAGGGAAAATAAGAAGTAAGCCTTAACTTCTGATGAAGCAGGTTGGGGAGATGGACCAGAGGGAAGCTAATCTTGCCTAATGGACAAGAATGAAAGAATGCTATAGGAGGACTCTGATATGAAGCAAAATTATTGCTACTGGTTAATACCACTTGTCATGTTTGGGTGACTCTGCAGGCTTAAACCCTCCCCTTTGGAGCCAGTCTCTTTTGCAGCCAGTCCAATTCACATCTAGGAAAAGAGTTCCTGTTACCTGACAATATTCTGCCCTGGGAAATAGGATGGGCAGATTGCTAATGACACCTACTTGTTTATCTGGTATGCTAATAAATTTGATTTTTTTTTCCTTTTTTAAAGCCTCAGTATAGAATGTGTTCTATCCATCTGGAACATATGGATGGGTTGGTAGCATTGAAACAGGCTGTTCTTAACATCTCAATTTAGAAGTCTTTGCAACAATAATAAATGGTAAGAATAGTAAAATCTATGATACTGCTTCAGACGCAGGATAATGGAAAAATAGGTGGAAAATCCCAGTATAATTTGTAAATGAAAGGATCCCCAGTAATTCCCATGACCTTTTCAGGCTTCTTAATATTGTCGATTTATTTATTTATTTATTTATTTATTTATTTATTTATTTATTTTTTAGTGTTTATTTATTTTTGAGAGAGAGAGAGACAGAGCACGAGCAGAGGGAGAGGCAGACAGAAAGGGAGACACAGAATCTGAAGCAGGATCCAGGCTCTGAGCTGTCAGCACAGAGCCCAACATGGGGCTCAAGCCAATAGAACCATGAGATACTGACCTGAGCTGAAGTCAGACACTTAACGGACTGAGCCACCCAGGGGCCCCTCAATTTTATTCTGATTAACCAAGTAATTTATTTTTGAGCATCTACCTTTCTATAGGGAAAATTTAGTTCAGTATTAAAAGAAAGTATAAAATCTAAGATAGAAAAATATACCAAATAATAAATTAAGATTTATTATAAAAATTAAACTGAGTTACCAATGAAACTTGCTGTTAATGGAACTCTACAAATTTAAGATTTAGTAATTCAGGTAAGTATATTATAGATTAGATCAAGACACAGTTATTACAACATATAAAACTAAGTTTCCTTGTATAAATCCATACTAAATATACTTTCAAATCATTCTAATAGAAATTTATTGCATTAAAAAATTACAAAAGAGAGTTACTATGAAATCAGAAAAGATCTAAGTTCAGTATAAATCTGAAGAATTTTTGCAACTTTAAATTGCCTGAGTGTATTACCGAAACACTTGAAATCATTGTAATTCTGCTCTCATTTCTCTAGATCCCCTAAGAGCTGTCAGGTGCATCCTTGGAAACATCATTGCTTTTGTTTTCATCAGTTCACATATTCCTGACACTTCCCCAATGCTTGTCAAGATAATTAATATTTGAAGTGGAAGAAATAGGTATACTGCATTTTAATATAAACTTTTTGAGAAAAACATGGTTAAAGAAATGGTCTATTAAAAGTGAACTTTCTGTCTTTGACCTTTTGTTGCATTGCAAAAACATTTCTGATCTGCTTAAAGAATTATGGACAGTGTTATCATCTCAAAGTTAATGAAGGGCTTATTTTCAAGACAATATCTTGCCAAACTTTTGAAAAAGTCTGGATATTAATCAGTTTAGGGTCCACTTCACAGTCAATGAGAATAAATATAACAAATCCATTCTATAGAATAAGGGTGAAAGCTAATGAGAACTTGAAGTGCCTATCACTTTAAATATATAATTTTTGCTTGTTTATCAGTAGACATATTTAAGGCAATTGCATATTCTTGCCAGCACCAAGTACATTACTGACCTATATACTGGGTGACCATGGAGTCAAAATATCTTGATAAATTACCAGATCTAATTCTTTCTACAATCCACTACAAAATATGATAGTGATTCACTTTCCCAGGGTATGACAACCACCTGACATCATGCATAATGCTGAGTGCATTAGCATTACATTATCTTCCATATAACACACCTGGAGTTTTTAGCTTCAATTGCCTCTACTTTTATTCTATGGTTAGAAACCTTTGTCCTTTTCTGGAAAGTCTCTGGAGTTACTTAAATCAACACAAAGTCACATAAAATGGGCAAATGAGATACTATTCCAGGAACCAGTTATCCATAGTACTAATGAAATCACAAATATTTTGGGGAAAAAATATAGTTTCCCTCCCAATATATTACATTTTTAAAAAATTTACTCTATTACAAATGAAAAGTTAATAATAGAAAAGCTTGCAAATACCACACAGGTTTTAGAAAGAAAGCATTTCATAATACTTTCTTTTCTTGGGACACCTGGGTGGCTTAGACAGTTAAGCATCTGACTTAGGCTCAGGTCATGATCTCACAGTTTGCGAGTTCGAACCTTGTGTTGGGCTCTGTGCTGACAGCCCAAGCCTTGAGCCTGCTTTGGATTCTGTGACTCCCTCTCTCTCTGCCCTTTCCAGTTCATCCTGTACCTCTCTCTCTCCCTCTCCCTCTCCCTCTCCCTCTCTCTCTCTCTCTCTCTCTCTCTCTCTCTCTCTCCTCTCTCTCATTTCTCTCTCTCTCTCTCACCCTCTCCCAAAAATAAATAAATATTTTTTTTAAAATGTACTTTTCTCTATTGGAAGACCCAATGATGTAAGGGCAAAAATTTGATGCCTTTAAAAGGCTCCTAATTTTATGTAGTCTATAAGACTTTTGCTTTAGAATTTCAGATAACCAAAAAGAACATATTTTTTTAAAAAACTTTTGTTTCCAAAATCCCTGAAAATAATTCATCATAATTAAAATAATTATTTTTTTAAATAAGTAATTATTAGAGTAAAAAAATTATGTATGTGAAAGTGTCTAAAGGAATGTTTGGCACTGAGTAGATACTTAGGAAAATCAACATCCTCTTCCTTATCCTTCTCTTACCAAAAGAATGAATAAAATTCTGCAATACACAACCATAGGGACTTTTCAAAGATGCTAAAAATCTCTTATTCGAACAGTAGATTTTATAACCTGGAATCTAATCTTATCTCTAATCTTTAAATGCTTAATTGATATTACAAATGCCAATTGCATCAAAGCAGACATTAGTTTTGTATGCTTTCAGGAAAGTTTAAGGTAAATCAATGTAGAGTTCAATTAGTTTTACTTTTGAGGTATATAATTTTATACTGCTGTACAACATCCCAAATAATAAACTTTCCTCTAATTGCCTGTTGATGCCTAAAAATCTTTTAACAGAAAACAAACCTTTTATTCCACAATTATAGATTAGGCTTAAGTATACAAATGTAATTTGAAAAGAGTAGTAATCTAACTTCCACAAAATTAAAAAGACTCTTTCAAGAGCCTCTGTGGTAGACAGTTTTGACAGAGGTAGGAGAAGACAAGATCAAAGAGTACTATGGTGTAAGGAAAGAAAGAAGGTGAGGAGCTGAAGAAGAAATGAATTAATCTAAGGCAAACTTTGTCTTTTACCAACAAAAGCCTCCTCTTCTGCCTTTCCATTTTCCTGTCTCTTTCTTTCCTTCTGTCTTAGATCTCAAACACTTGTTTTCTTGTGAAGGTGACAACTGTGTGCATTATTTTCAGGATTGTGAAGGTCAAGAGGCACCAAGCTAGACATTACTCAATGCATTCCTTTTAGGTGTTCTAGATAAAAGGGTTGGTCTGGAGGGGTGGGAGGTAAGGGGGCAGCATTTAAAAGACTGAAAGAAAAACAATCATTGCAATTTTCCTTACAGTTTTCTCTTAGCCCTGGAATTACAGAAAGTGATCCCTTCCTGCTTTTTTAAAAGAAGCCTTGCTACTATTGTTAACATGTCTACATCTTAATGCATTGAAGTCATGAAAAAACTGAATTAATGGATATTTTCTAGGGCTCTACTACAAATTATTCAAACTTAAAAGCCAATTTCTTTTTATCATTCTCATTCATTGCCTTCCCCAGTTAAAATAAGACAAAAAAAATGAATTATTCCTGTGACTTACAAGATATGGTCACTATATTTCCTCTCAGAATTCTCTTGTCCTTCTAGCCTTCTTACAGTTTACTGAAGGTCAGGCTATGTGAATATTTGCTTCTATTGATTAGAATTGAATAACCAGTAGGTGGTAAAGTTGAGTAAAGTTCAGAAAATTGCACGGCAGACACAACAAGACAGAGATGCAAGGTACAATGGATTTGCGGAACAGCATGAGCCTGTGTAATTTAGCATGACCTTTCTGGTTTTCTACGCGGGAGTGTACTATTCATTCGCAATTAGGGGAATTTAGCATGAACTGTGTGAGGTTTATTGAGTCTGAAGTTTTATATTGAATTTCTTGGCCTGATTGCATAGCAACTACAAAGTTTGCTATCAAGAGATACTTGGATATTTGCTCATAATAAAAAATTTATCTAGATCCTAATCTCTTTTCTTCTCCTTTACTTTTCTGTTCTTTTCCCCACTTCCAACATTACTACCATGTAAAGAGCTCACTTAAGAAATAATCCCCTAAAGATTAAAACTCCTTCAAGGACATCTTAATATTTAATATTTACAATGAAAGAGTTCTTCCTTTTTGGTGCAAGAAAAGATCATAGCTAAAAATAAGTAAATATTAAAGGCCTAAAGAAAGTGCAATGCATACACATTCAGATTTCTTTTTCTTTTCTAGGAAGGTGGATTATGAACCTTGTTAATTTATGCTTACAGGATAAATTCTTTATTGTGGATCAAAATTTACTTTATCAACTATAAATAAAAGTTGACTGCTATTTAGGATTCTCCTCTGTGGCTGAATTTTGTGTATGCCCAGGTAGTAACTGCAATTATTTTTTAAAATACATTTTTTTATTTTGAAAATAAATGAGGATTCCCTAAAGAACATTATTTCATTCCTTCCCCAGAAGTGAAAGAATAGAAAGGAATAAATCAGTAAGTAAGTCATTTGATTGCATTTATCATAAATGTCTCCCCTTTCTACTGTGCAACTGGAAAAAGTACAAGGCAGTAGTGCTGAACCATTCAGAAAAATGTTATGCTTATTAATGTGTTTAAGACGCTTTGAAAGAGGAAAATAATTTTTCCTTTTATTGGTGCTTTGAAGTTGAACCCAAGAGTAATACATTTGTGATACAAATCACATTAAAAATGAAAATTGATATACTGAATCAATCAAATTAAAGTGTCCAAAGACATAATTTACTGACAATGTGAAGGTAACATATACTAAAGAATTATATAGTACTCTCCACCATGAAATTAAATGAAAATTTGGATTATAGATCAGGATTCCATTGGTGCTAACCAATGTTTACATAAATAGTTGAAAATTTTCTGGTTTTGTATCTAGCATTAACGAAAAGAGTAACAGCATCTATCTTTTTGGAATTCCAGTGTTTGTTTTGTTTTAATTCAACCTTGCCATTAAAAAATTAGAAACTAATTAGAATGTTGGAGACAGGAAAAGTATAGAATTTTTTCCCTATCAGAAACAAAAATTGTTCTTTTCTAGTGTTCAAATTGTTAGTATTGTTATCTCGACTGGTCACTCTTCCATTTCATATGTTAAAATTAAAATGAACCAAAAAAAATTGATTTAGGAAACTCCAGAAATAATTTCATGGATTCCAGCAACTGTCTCTAAGGTTATACTATTTTTTTTTTTTTACTAATTCAAGTAAATCAAAACAATTGTTTGTTTGTTTAAGTTTGTTTATTTTGAGAGAGAGCAAGAATGTGTGAGCAGACGAGGGGCATAGAGAGAGGGGGAGAGAGAATCCCAAGGAGGCTCTGCACTGTGAGGATAAGTCAAATTAAGAATTTGTTCTACTTTAATGTTTTTGGATTGATTTGGCTAGCCATGTTGATCAAATAATTGAACTTATTTGCTAAAAAAAAAAAAAAAAGTGAACAACACAGAATCTCAAGCAGCTATAAGCTAATATAGCCAAGGATTTTTTTAAATGGGAGTCTGATGTGGAAATGTTAATTCCTCATTTGCCTACCCCCAGACAGCCCTTCCAGTTATACCCACTGTCACAGAGAAACATTGTTTCTTCAGCACTTGAAATAAGTAGTGATGATATTAACAGTTGAGTAGTAGAAAGGACACTGGACTTGGAATCCTAAGGACCACACTTAAGTTTCACCATTAAACAGCTCAATGCTATTAAATAAATGACAACATTTCTTGATCACATTTTCTCTGTCAGTTCTAAACTAAAGCTTCCGCTAATGATTATAGAGACTCCTGCAGCTCAAATTCTTGTGGCTTGTTTCAACCATACTTATATACCTAATCCATCTTCTGTCATTTGTAAGATCACTGGCCAAGCAATATTAGGAATGAAAATAAAACTGAAAGAAACTTAATTTTCATTGGAAAAATCAAACTAGAGTTTCTATTTTATTAACTTACTGTATAATCAAGGCAGAGAAAGTGACAGAGACAGAGGAAATAGAGGCAGCACATAAAAATTTAGTTTTTTATATTTCTTTCCCACAATTTTTAGAAATTAAATATCTTCAAGGTCTAGCCTGTAAAGATGCTAAAGAGAAAACCAACATATAAAAATATTTTTGTTATTGGATCAAAACTTAGGAAATAATTTATAAAATTATTAGATATAAAATATTCATATATAATTGAACTTTTATTACAGATGATGGATCAAATATGGTACACTTTAGTATTTTATCCTAATTTTTCTAAAAACATTAAACTAAAATATAGACAATTATAACTTCCTTTATTAGGTACAATGTGTTCTTCATTATGTATTCCTTCTAAAGAACTGGCTTTTGAGTAGTATTTGGTTATGAGGTTTGGGGACTGAAGAACTCCATTAATCTTAGGTCCTATCATGAGCTGAAGAGGAGCTCTCCTATATCATCATTTCAAAGTGACTTCTTATTGCTAACACTAGTTGTTCCATTACAGTTAGAATTAAAGACTAGGGACGCTTGTTTGAAGGAAGCTTAATGTGGTTTTCACATCCAAAGACTGCTAATTTGCCACTGCAAATATATGACTAAGTACAGCAGTTATTCATCATCTTGATGCTACAGCAAAATGAGCATTTGTGACCATGCTATTAAAAAGAACGGAGGGCATTGTTTAATATCTTTTTCTTTTCCCAGACTTCAAGATACATTAAGATACTAAAGAGACACAGTCATGCAGCCTTAGAATATTCAGCGATTTATAAAAAAACAAACAAACAACATTTCAAGGCAGTATAGTGGGAGATAATAAACAATCTATTCATTAAGTCAGTCATTCACATGAAAGGAAATTAAAGTTGTTTATATGTAAATAAATAAGCACACAGACATTGAATCTAAATTGGAAGAGTATTAAACAACTATATAAATGTTTAATTTCTCTATTTCATGGAGTAGCATAAGCTTTTATCCTCTTAAAAAGCTTATAGTGGTTAATATACAAAAGATGGAAGCAAAGATTCTAGGACACTGTACCTTTTGTTATTGTTTTTCAGACAATCTGATCTTTTAAAGAGAAAATTGTCAACTGGATGCCAGATACTTATGTTGTTTGTGTTGTTGATGCTAAAAAAATTAATTAGGCTGAAATGGGGAAAGCAACTAACCTTTACTGAGCATGTAGTGTGAGCCTGGCCCAATGCTAAGTGTTCTAAATTCATTCCATTTAATTTAAGTTCATCAAAAGACCATGAGGAAGGATTTGCTCTTGAAAAAGAAGACAGAGAATTACCTGTAATTTGTATAAAAGCTCCGTGCAGTTAGGCAATAGATAATGCAGAACTCAGAAGTACAACACTGGAGAATACCAAAGTAAAATTATAAAAGAAAAGGGAAGGCTCCCTCCTAAGACTTGAAGAAATGCTCACTTATACCACAGGTCCATTATTCTAATGGGGAGGGTTTGGGAAAAAAATACCAGAACCAAATTAAATATGAATTGTAGCCAGTCTACATAGTTCTCCTTCCACAGCATGGGTCTAGCCACTTAATTATTCTT
Organism: Prionailurus bengalensis; assembly: GCF_016509475.1. Lineage (NCBI taxonomy): Eukaryota > Metazoa > Chordata > Mammalia > Carnivora > Felidae > Prionailurus > Prionailurus bengalensis. The sequence goes on from NC_057349.1 coordinate 109,008,452, forward strand.
TAGACGTAATGAATTTTTCAGGTCTTTTTAAAAATAGCCATTTAAACCAATTGTCAGACCCAACTGACAACTATAGTCATCATACTTAGGCCCAGCCTAAATATCCCAGGTAGGCACTTCCTTTCATCCATGCTGCCTTAATAAAAAATTATTCCGTCCTGGTACTAGCAATTTTGTTTGATCCTAGTGAAGAGATAATCATAGAAACAATCTCTTTATTTTAAGAGAATAAGGGTGGGGTGAAAGCTATCTGGGGAGGAAATTAATTATTTAAATATATTAACAATTCAATTTACTGACAACTAGTTTATGTATTTATTGGTTCATCCATAAGTAAATATGGATGGAATACTACTCTATGTCAAGCACTCTGCTAACTTCTAGGTTGCAACTGTGTACAAACTAAGCATGTTCATTTGAAGCTTAGAGTCTAGTAACAGAAGTAGACATTGAAAAACCAACCTCATAAAACCTTAATCTACAATTGTGGGAAGTGCTAAAAGGAAAAGGAAAAGGCCTATGAAAAGGGAGTAGTTAGGAGGAGTGACATAGCCTGCATCAGAAATGAACTAATTTGATGCCATAGAATATTTTTTAAAGAATGTCTGAATTTTGTATCTCATAAGCATATGTTCTGCTTTGTAAATATTCTGTTGGAGAAACCCACTCAATTTAGCAATTCTTTTTTATCTCATACTGGTCTTTCATCATACCAGAATTTCATGGTTTATCTTTTTATTTTTTTTTCCCCAACACCTAACAGCTTGACTGAAGGCTTCACAAGCATTTTATAGGGCAAGATTATGATATAAATTATTCATTCTATAAATGCCTTTCTAAGGAATTTCGCCAATACCAGAGCAACAATATGTGTTTCAGAAATTATTTTCTGGCCCAGTAAAAATAAGTCTCTACCAGGTCATTACAAGCCACATCATTCATAACTCATCTACATGAAGGATGTGTCAGTATTTCCTTGTTGTGTGCTGAGCTTATGTTTCTATTTAGGTAATAATCTTAATAATAATCATAATGATAAAGTATCCCATAATTTCATACTTATTTGAAAGCTCTTATGATTATATGCCTTTAACCAAAGAAACATTCATGATATAACACTTATTGAGCCTTTAAGTGCACATAAGAATCTTCTAAATCAATACAGTTTGATACTCAAGCTTAAAGATCTTGTCTTTCACACCAGCAAATTGCCAATAATTCAAGTGTGTGAGTGTGTGTGTGTCTAATAGGAAAATTCTCTACAATCACATTTAGTGTAATGATTTATATGCTTGATTTCATTACTTCCATCTTATTTCATTTATTCTAATTAGCTATTTTCAGCATTTTTTTCTCTTCTAACAACAACTCTAAATGTAGCATTATTGTATCTACTGTCAAATGGGAGAATTCTGATTTTGATGGAAATACTTTGGGTTTTTAATCTTTGAGTATGATTTCGCTTTTTCATGTTAAGGAAGTATATTTTTAGAAAACACTATTTATATCAAGATTTGATGTTAAATCCTATCAAATATTTGGTACTATATTAAAGTAATTACATTTAATCTTTCTTTGATCTATTGATAAAATGACTGCTGTGTGTCTAATATTGACCATTTGCCTAACCCCGAAAATCTTGGTTGTGGCTTGATACACAATTAATATGTACCACCTTTTCAACTGCATTATTTTATTAGTATTTTTACATCTATAATCACAAGAGAAATTGGTCTTTGGTTAGCTTTTTGTGCTTTCTCAGGTTTAGGTTTCAAACAAGCAGCTTCTGCGACATCGTCACATAAATTCTGCTGGCTGACTTAGTCTTGGACAGGGTTTGCCAAGCAGAATGCAAAGCTATATTCAACACCCTTCCCAATTCACTTCCTCGGCCAGTTGCTCCTGGGCAATGGACACATGAACAACCCTACGTGGCAACCCAAACATCAAGGACACATTAGCTTCCTTAAAAGTTTGACAACTTCTCTACTGCTATCTATGTTCCGAAAGAACTTATTTAGCATTAGATCCACCTGTTACTTGAGGTTCAAATAAAAGGTGATTGTATAACCATTTGTATCCAATACTTTTAATCAAATAATGCTTCTATTACCTTTTATATTTCTTCTATTACTCATATTTTCTAATTAACTTTTTCTGTTGAAATACAACTGACATATAACATTATACTACTTTCAGCTGTACATGATTTGATATTTGTCCATATGCAAAATGATAACAACAGTAAGTCTAATTACCATCCATCACCATACAAAGTTACAAAAAAATTTTTTCTTGTGATGAAAACTTTTTAAGATTTACTATTTTAGCAATGTTCAAATTTACAATACAGTATTATTGACTATAATCACCGTGCTGTATATTACATCCCTATCACTTATTTTATAACTGAAATTCAGAACCTCTTGGCTCCCTGCACCCATTTCACCCACCCCTTAACTCCCGTCCCTTTGGCAAACACCAATCTGTTCTCTGTAGCTATGATTTTGCTTTGTTTTGTTTTTTAGATTCCACATGTAAATGAAATCATATGGTGCTATCTTTGATATATTTCACTTAGCCTAATATCCTCAAGGTCCATCGATATTGTCACAAATGGCAACGTTTCTTTTTTTTAATGGCTCAGTATTCATATATATATATATATATATATATATATATATATATATGAATATATACACATACATATTTTTTTCACATCTTCTTTATCCATTCATCCATCAGTGGACATTTTGGTTGTTTCTAACATGTTGGCTATTGTGAACAATACTGCAAAGAACACAGGGATACATGTATCTTTTCAAATTAGTGTTTTTATTTCTTTGGATAAATTCCCAGAAATTGAATCGCTGGATCATATGGTAGTTCTATTAATTTTTCTGAGAAACCTCCATATTGTTTTGCATACTGACTACATCAATATACATTGTCACTGACAGTACAAGTGTTCCTTGTCTCTGCATCCTCATCACCCTTGTCTTTTTGATAACAGCCCTTCAAACCAGGATGAGGTGACATCTCATTGTGGTTTTGATTTGATTTTCCCTGATGATTAGTGATGTTGAGCATCTTTTCATGTGCTTGGTGGCCACCTATATGTCTTCTTTAGAAAATGTCTATTCAAGTCCTCTGTTCATTTTTTAATAGATTGCTTTGTTGTTTTACTATTGAGTTGTATGAGTTGTTTATATATTTTAGATATTAAACCCTTATGGGATATATCATTTGCAAATATTTTCTTCCATTTCAGAGGTTGCCTTTTCATTTTGTTGATGGTTTCCCTTGCTGGGGAGAAGGTTTTGAGTTTGATGTAGTCTAATTTGTTTATATTTTCTTTTATTACCATTGCTTTTGTAGTCAGATCCAAAAAACCACTGACAAGAGTGATGTCAAGAAACTTACTATTTTTTCTTCTGAAAATTATGGTTTCAGGTCTTAGAGTCAAGTCTTTAATCCATTTTGAATTAATTTTTGTGAATATTTTAAGGCAGTGGTCTAGTTTCATTCCTTTTTATGTGTTGTCCAGTTTTTCCAGCACCTTTTATTGAAGAGACTGCCCTTTCTCATTGTATATTCTTGCCTCCTCTGTTGTACATTAATTGACCACATATGTGTGGGTTTAATGTGGACTCTCTGTTCCACTGATCTATGTGTCTGTTTTCATCCCAATACCATAGTGTTCTGATTACTATGTAATACACTTTGAAATCAGGGAGTATGATGCCTCCAGCTTTTTTTTTTTTCAGGACTGCTTGGCTATTCAGGGTCTTTGTAGTTACATACAAATTTTAAGATTCTTTATTTTATTTGTGAAAAATATCATTGGAATTCTATTAGGTATTGAATTGAATCTGTAGATTGCTTTGGACAATATGGATATTTAAAGAATATTATTTTTCCAATACACAAACACAGAATATCTTTCCATTTATTTGTGTCTATTTTAATTACCCTTCATCAATGTCTTATAATTTTCAGTGTATAAATCCTTCACCTCCTTGGTTACATTTATCCGTAGGTATTTTATTCTTTTTGATGAAATTGTAAATGGGACTGTTTTCTTAATTTATCTAACAATTCATGGTTAGTATGTAGAAACACAACCAAATTTTGTATATTGATTTGTACCCTGCAACTTTACTATATTTGCTTATTAGTTCTAACAGTTTTTTGATGAAGTGTTTTAGGGTTTGTATATATAAACTCATGTCCACAAACAGTGATGGTTTTACTTTGTCCTTTCCAGTTCATATGCCTTTTCTTTCTTTTTCTTGCCTAACTGCTCTGGCTAGGACTACCAATACTATGTAGAATAAAAGTAGAAAGAGTAGGCATATCTGTCTTATTTCTGTTGTTACAGGGAAACTGTTTAGCTTTTCACTACTGTGTATGATGTTAGCTATGGGCTTGTCATACATGGCTTTTATCATATTGGAGTATATTTTCTCTACACTCACTTTGTTGAGTTTTTAACATAAATAGATGCTGAATTTTGTCAAATACTTTTTCTGCATCTACTGAGATGATCGTATGCTTTTATGCCTTCACTTTGTTAATGTGGTGTATTGCACTGACTGATTTGTGAATCTTGAACCATCCTTGCATCTCTGGAATAAATCCCACCTGATCACGTATGATCCTTTTAATGTACTGTTGAATTAAGTTTGCTAATATTTTCTTAAGGATTTTTGTATCTATGTTTATCAGGAATATTGGTTTCTAATTCTCTTTTTTTGTGCTGTCTTTTTCTGTTTTGGTATCAGGGTAATGTTGGCCCCAGGAAATGAGTTTATAAGCATTTCCTCATTTTTAATTTTTTGGAAGAGTTTGAAGAGGTCACATATTAAATCTTCTTTGAATGTTTGACAGAATTCACCAGTCAAGCCATCTGGTCTGGGACTTCTATTTGTTGGGAGGTTTTTGATTAGTAATTAAATTCTCTTATTAGTAATTGGTCTATTCAGCTTTTCTACCTCTTCATGATTCAGTTTTTGAAGTTTGTAGGTTTCTAGGAATTTATCCATTTCTTTTAATTTGTCCAATTTGTTGGCATATAATTGGACATAAATTTCTTATGAAACATTTTTTTCTCCTCTTTAACTTCTGATTTTATTTGAGTCCTCTCTCTTTTTTTCTCAGCCAATTAAAGGTTTGTTAATGTCATTTACTTTTCAAAGAACCAGCTCTTAGTTTCACTGATTTTTTTTTCTATTGCCATTTTAGTATCCATTTTATTTACTTCCACTCTGATCTTTACTATTTCCTTCCTTCTACTGATTTTGGGCTTCTATTACAGACTTTGTTTTAAAGTCTATTTATCTGATATAAATATAAATTCCTTTCTGGGAGGTACTGGTGAGCTGTTAAAAGACCAAGGGAGCATATAAAGATGGCTTCCCTGACCTATGTTCCCTGGAAGCACCTCCAGAGCCTGTAGATGTATGCCAAATCTGAAGCCCATCTCTCAGCCTGAAGTTTCAGGACAATTAAATAGGCTTTTTTCACGGGAAGACTGGGACTCCATTTCAATGTGCTGTCTATGCAGTGCCCTGGGGGTGATAGTCTGCCAAGAACTCTCTCTCCAATTGTTCCAGTCCTATGCGGCGCAGAATACAAACCCTATGACCACCAAATCAGGCAATCTAGCCAGTGTAGACTGTGTGCATCCACTGGCTTTAGTGAAACACAGAGAGAGCACAGGGCCAGGGCATGCCCACCAGCTTTAGGAAGGCAGCAGGAGATTGCAAGGCTGGGACATCCAGCTGTCTTAGCAAGGCATAAGAAGACTGTAAGGCAGGGCATTCCCACTAGCTTCAGTGGGACAGCAAGACAGTGCAGAGCTGGGGTGCACCACCTGCCAACTTTAGCTTTAGCAAGGCAGTATAAGACTGCAGGGTCAGGGAATGCCTGCCAGTTTTAATGAGGCTATGAGAGAGCACAGGATATGCCTACAAACTTTATCAAGCCAGTGTGAAAATACAGGGCTAGGGTGCATCTGCTACCCTTAATAAGACAGTGAGAGACTTCAGGCCAGGAGCATGCCTGCTTTTCAAGGCAGTGTGAGAGCACAGGGCCAGGTCATACCTGCCAGACTTATCGAGGCAGTAGGAGAGCACAGGGCTGTGTTTGCCTGGCAGCTCTATCAAGGCAGTAAGAGAGCACAGGCTGGGGTTCATGCACCAGTTCTAGCAAGGCAGCGGGAGAACACAGGGCTTGGGCATTGGTGGTGGTTTTAGTGAGGGGGCTGGAGAGTGAAGGGGTGGGCATACCCATGAGCTTTAGCAGGGCCGTGGGAGAGTGCTGTGGCTGTACATGCCTAGTGGTGCCAGCAAGGTAGAAGGAGAACACAAAAAAAGGACCTGAAAGTTCCAGAACTAGCAAGGTATTGGGAAAATGCAAAAATGGCAGCCTCTAGTGCTTCTGTCCCTGGAGAGAGTCCCCACAGGCCCTGCCCCTCCAGCAGATGCTCTAAGATTAGCAAATACATCTCCTTCACATATAATCTAGGCACTTTTCAAACTGCCGCTTTTGCATTTGGTCCCAGCATGAGTGAGCCTGTGTATGACCCTTTAAGCTATGAATCTCAGTTCTTTATAGTTTTTAGGCCTCCTGCACATAAGCTTCATTGGTATTCAAAGCCAGACATTTTGGGAGCTCATCTCTCCAGTACAGGGTGTCTGATATGGGTCATGAACCCCTCACTCCTCAGGGAGAAGAAGCTGCATATCTGTGAGATCCCACGTTGGGAGTGGGGTTTCGGTAGGACTGTGACTCTGCCTCTCCTATATATATCAATGTAGCCCTTTTATCCTTTCTTGTGGAGAAGATTCCAACTGGTTTTCAGGTCTTTTTCAGAGGGAATTACTCCATATGTAGTTGTAGATGTGGTGTGTCTGCGGGAGGAGGTAAGTTCAGGATCTTCTGATGCTACCATCTTGGACCATCCCTTTACAGTTTTTTAGACATCTTTTTTAGCCATAGAAAACTTGTAAGAACAGTACAAATAAGTCCAAAATATTTATAATCCAGACTCACCAAATTCCAGTATTTTACAGAATTTGCTTTATCATATTTTTGTACCATTTGAGAGTAGGTTACATACATCAAGTTCTTTAGCCCTTTAATGATTTAATATGGACTACCTAACAACAATAATATCCTCTTTTGTTACCCCAAAGAAGTTAGAAATTTTAGAAAATTTAACACTGATATGATATTTTCATGTAATCTATAGTCCTATTACTTCAATTACCTCAAATCTTTATAGAATTTTCTTTCTTTTGGTACAGGTTCCAGTCTACTATCAGATATTATATTTAGTGAGATGACCCTTTTTGTTTTATTTATTCTTTGTGTTTCATGACATTGACAATTTTGAAGACTATGCCAACTACTTTATAGATCCCTCAATGTGTGCTTTCTGATTTTTTTTCTTCGAGATTAGATTTACATTATGCAACTTGGCTGGAATAATACATATATGATGCTATGTCCTTCTCCAAGTACCACATCCAGCAGTACCCACTGCTCCTAACTAGGGGTGTTAATTTTGATCACTTCTTGTCTATCTGTTTTCTCTACTGTGTAGTTACTATTTTTCTTTTTTTATTAGTAAATAATTTGTTGGTAGATAGTTTGGGACTATGTAAATATATGTTCCTCATTAAGATCTCCCACTCCCAGAATCTATTAATTATTCTTATCTAAGTTAAGTTTTATTATTATGGTTGTAAATTGAGGTTTTTAAACTCCATCATTCTTTCCATATTTGTTTTTTTTTTTCTCATTCTGTGCTTGTCATTCTCAACACTTAAAAAAAAAGTGGAACCTTTTATTTGAGCAAGATGTCAACCGGTCTATGCCTTAGCTTCCTCATCCTGGAATAGTCAAGAGTTATATTTCTTAGGGTTTATACGAAATTGAAACAAGACAATGTGTGTAAGTATATTAACATAGTGGTTAGTATAAAGGAGCATACCATAAATGTTAGTCTCCTTGATTTTTTTCTGTCCAATGGATAGTTTATTTATTTACTTTAAAAGTTCCTGCTTCATTTAACATATAATAAACATTCAATAAATGATAATGTTCTAAAAATTATCTCTAGATAAAAATCATCCTGCAAATTATGCGATTTCATCTCCTTTAAATTAAGCACAATGCCAACATGACCATTTATTAAAATAACTATAGCTTTGTCTGATACCAATCTTTAGATTTTCCTGATCACTACATGTGGAGTTTCCACAATTCTGTGTTACTAGAAAAGTCAATACAAAGTTCAATTGCAGTCTTGGAAATAGGTTTTATTATGTTTTAATTTTAGATGTTTCTTTAATTTCTGTTCTGTTTCTAAAGAAAGAGTCAATTACACTGTTCCTGGTATTATTTCTACTCTCTTACTCAATATTTTCTATTATTTATTTTTCTAAATATAAAATTCCATTTGTGGTAACCCCCAAGGTCATGGTTTTCAGAAACAGAAAGACCGAAATAAGTATGTGTAAAATATTGGTCTCACATACCATATTAGCCAGCAAACCACAAAAATCCAATAGGGGTTTGTAAAGGGCACACATATTTTAAAGGTCCCAGAATCATCATTGATATCAAATATCTCTGTGCCCCTTATCAATTTGCCTTAGGCCTTTTGCTAAAAACCACACAAATCAGTCAATACCACACAAGCCTTTGAACATTTGCTTCTCCTCTGGTTTTATGAATATGAATCATAATAAGCCTGGGGAAAATTCGTTCCTCTGTCACCACTGTGCTAGTTTTCCTAAAAGTTACACCCATGAGTAATATATAAATGCGATGTGTTTTCTTTCTAGTAAAGAAACATTTTAAGGAGTGACATCAGCAAAATGGCAGTACAAGAATTTCTAGCACTGACTTTCCCTTGACCTATAAAAAACATCAATTTTAACCACACATGAAAATACCTTAACAAAAGCCAAGGATTTTAGGTAAAGAATTATAGTACCTTGGTGAAGCAGATAATTTTAAAAAAGACACACTGAGGAAGGTAGAAAAGAGATTCACATTATCCCCACCACTCTTTCCCCAAGCTGTAACACCCATCTCTGAGAAAGACACCCTCCCTCTTGAAAAAAGAGAGTGAAGTGAAACTTGACTTTATCATGAACCCCAGAAGCAGTCTACTCTGGCACCAGGCTGGTTCCATAGTCCTGATCCTCTGGCTCACCTGAGTACTAGACTGATAGTCCCCACTGATCTAGACTATAGACCAGCTCTCTTAGACCTGTGCTTCTGGCTTGCTGAAACACCAGACCAACCCCCACAGACCAAATGTGCAGACACACATTTGAACCCAACACAACACCCACCACAGTGGTCTCCAACACCTGGTTAGCCCCCCTGGATCTAGGATCCAGGTCTACCCCCTCAGATTCAAGCACCAGACCTGTCCACCAAAGACCAAAGGACTCTAGCAGCAAGCTCTGCTGCCTCAGACACCATGAGACAGACCACCTAGAGTCTCTGCAAGGGCTGATTAGTGAAGGCATTTACCTCTGGAGCCAGTCTGTAAAGAACTGAAAGAGGTACCTATTTCTGCAAATGCACAGTAAAGCTGTAGGATACAAAATCAGTATACAAAAATCAGTTGCATGAACTATCTAAAAAATAAAGAAAGAAAACAATTCCATTTACAATAGCATCAGAAATAATAAAATATTTGGGAGTAGATTTAACCAAGGAGGTGAAAGATCTGTACACTGAACATTACAAGATGCTGATAAAATAAAGAAGGAAATAAATGGAAAAATATCCTGTGTTCATGGATCAGATGAATTAATATTGTTAAAATGTCCATTCTACCCAAGGTCATCCACAGATTCAGTGCAATCCTTATTAAAATTCCAATGGCATTTTTCACAGAAACAAAAAAAATCCTAAAATTTGTACAGAACCATACAAGACCTCAAATAGCCAAACAATCCCAAGATAAATGAACAAAACTGGAAGTATCACACTTTCTAATTTCCAACTTTATTATTAAAAAAAAAAGCTATAGTAATCAAAACAGTATGGTACTGTCATAAAAATAGACATATAGACCAATAAATAGAATTGAGAGCCCAGAAATAAACTTACACATATAGTCAACTGATATTTGGCAAGGGAGTTAAGAATACTCAAATAGAAAAACATAGTCTCTTTAAGAACTGGTGCTGGGAAAACTGAATAATCACAAGCAAAAGAATGAAACTAAACCCGAACTTAAACGACTTACAAAAATCAACTTGAAATGGATTAAAGACTTAAACGTAAGACTTTAAATTGTAAAACTACTAGAACAAAAAGAGGAAAAAACTCCTTGACCTTGGTCTTGGCAACAATTTGTTTGATATGACACCAAAAACACAAGCAACAAAAGAAAAATAAACAAGTAGAACTACATCAAACTAAAAAGCTTCCACACAGGACACCTGGGTGGCTCAGTAAATTAAGCATCTGACTTTGGTTTAGGTCATAATTTCATGGTTTGTGATTTTGAGCCCTGCACCAGGCCTTCTGCTATCAACAGAGCCTGCTTCAAATCCTCTGTCCCCCTCTCTCTCAGACCCTCCCCCACCACCTCTCTCTCTCTAAAAAATAAACATTAAAACCTGAACAAAACCTGAACAAAAATCTTTTCTTCCTTTTTAACTACCTACAATTCATTTATCTCCTTGTTGAATTAATTCTTTCCAAAGTTTTGCCACTGAATGTATGTACCCTCTATCCAATGCCATTCCCATCTGTATATATTGGTAGCCTCATTCACACCAGGTGATAGTGTGCTGCATAAATAGCTTAGTTTCCTTTACCTCCTGATTTGACCTGATCAGTAGGACTACTTTGGGCTTATTCACATCAAGTTTACATTTGTAGAACCAAGGCACTGGCCCAGGACTTCTAAAAATTTTTTTAATGTTTATTTATTTTTGAGAGAGAGAGAGAGTGTGTGAGCAGGAGAGGGGCAGAGAGAGAGAGGGAGACACAGAATCTGAAGCAGGCTCCAGGCTCTGAGCTGTCAGCACAGAGCCCAATGCAGGGCTCAAATTCACTGACTGCAAGATCATGACCTGAACCGAAGTCAGATGCTTAACTGGCTGAGCCACCCAGGAGCTCCTGGCTCAGGACCTCTAAAAGAACCATCTCTGTCTAGAGAATTCTGCCACTCTGCCTCCCTCCTCACACTGGACTGGAAATCTGTGGTCCTCTTTCATGCCCAGACCAAATGATCATCTTCCATTCCCACTATGAAAGAGGATTTGTAGACTTTGCTCCTCTCCTGGGAGCCACCTCTAGACCTGATCTAATCATTTCTTTTACTCCCTTACCCCTGATGGTCATAAAAAGGAAAATGGAACTCTGGGGATAGCACCGATTTATGTCTCAAAAAACATAATTCTACTGTCTCATAACAGGACAAAGTTCAAGCTCTTTCGATAAGCACAAATTGAGGGAAACAAAAACAAAAATAGATCTAGTTCAGTTAATGTGTGTACACATTAAGTCTCTTTATCTTTTAGCTGGTAATGGGAAATACTTAAGTAGACACCAGTTAAGCACATGATGCTTTGCATTCCAATCAATTTGCTTAAAAGGATAGTGAGACATTCATCAACACACTCTAAGATATATATAACCCTACAATAATGAAAAAAGTACTTTGGTCCCTGAGGTTTCTGCAGTCGGCTCTTTTATAGCTCCATGTTCCTATGGTACAAATACAAGTGACCCAGTGGCATCCTTTAAAGATTTCCTATGGTCAGGGTGCCTGGGTGGCGCAGTCAGTTAAGCATATGACTTTGGCTCAGATCATGATCTCACAACTTGTGAGTTTGAGCCCCACATCAGGTTCTGTGCTGATAGCTCAGAGCCTGGAGCCTGCTTCGGATTGTGTGTCTCCCTCTCTCTCTGTCCCTCCCCTGCTTGCACTCTGTCTCTATCTCTCTGTCTCTCTGTTTCTCTCTCTCAAAAATAAACAAAACATTAAAAAATGTTTTTTACATAAAATAAAAAATAAAAATTTCCTGTGGTTTTTGCTCTCAGAAGGCAAAGGCATTCACTTTAGATTTTGCCCCAAAATACAACAAGCTGGAAGCCAATGTCTCCTCAGGTGGAAGGAACTATTATTGTTCTGTCTCCATTCCCCTAGAGGAATAAAATTCAACCTCCAATAAATCCATGGAAGTTAAATAAATGTTTGCTAAAAATAACACTGGAATTTGGAATTCATTATTAGGTATTTGCTATAATGGATTTGTCAGACTGTTCCTTGGATAAATCTTCTGATTAGCAGGAGAAATGCAGCAATTTGGAAATTGCCATGATTAACCTGATTTCTAAGTTGCCAACATGTTCTATGCTATATGTCTTTTTCCAACTTTGAAGCTAACAAGCCTTTCCACAAAAAAAAAAAAAAAAGGAATTTCCATGCATTTCATCACTTTAACACATGATTATTTATCACATAACTTCATTTGATTCTCATGAGTGAGATCTGCATACATTACTCTGGAATAATCTGCATAAACTGTAAACTGCCATACAAATACATACTATCATCCTCATTGCTAATGTCATCATCATCATCATCATTATTCATAACAATCTGTCACTTTCTCTCCAGAATTTCCCTGTGAATCACTATTTCATCTCCTGTACATAGTCACTGCCCTTCTAGACCCTTATTGCCCCATGCCTAAATATCACAATTTGTTGTGAACATTTTTTTCTAATTCCTTAATATCCCAGTCCCCAATCCATCCTACACAGGATTACCAGATTTATCTTGCTAAAAAAATGCATTCACTGTATTTCAAAAACTCTAATTCAATATTCTTGAGAATATACCACATGTAAACATTTACTATGAGGAAAGCAAAGGTGAACAAGACAGAAAAACAAAAATGTACACACAAATTAGTAGAGTTCTAGAAAGAACTTATAGGTAACAGAGCAGAATTAAAACACAGTGCTGTGGAAACTCATATATGGTAAGGTTTACTTTGCACTGAGTAGATTTGGAAATGTTTAATTGAGGTGGTGGGATCTGGAGACAGCTTCAAAGGGTTGAATGAATTTTGAAAGGTAGAGATAGGAAGGGAGAGCTACAGAAGGAGGAAATTGTGATAGAGGCACTCGAGCAGAAGAGTAGAAAGTATATACTACCAACAGCAATTGAACAATTATGCTGAGAACACAGAGTGTGTGTGAAGCAGTGACTCTCATGTTGATTTCTACTGTAGATCACATAGCCTCCTCAGACCATCTACTATGCAGCCCTCAGATTAGAAATAATAGGCAGACAGTTTTACAAATAGAGGAAAAATTAGGGTTCCTTTATTCTTTTACATCACATGTTGGGTGAGGATTTTAATTTTACAAAACCAAAATTTTTAACTTCTCTTAAAATGGAACAAAGCAGTTTCCAAGAGAGATATCCTTAGTTCTTGAAGAGAGCAAACAGTGATTGAAGTGACTAATAAAAAGTTGGAGACAGTTGCCTTCCCTATAATTTGGTTTCTTGCTACTCTGTGAGCTCAGTATAATAGCCTGCCTCTGCTTCCAAAAGTCACAAGCAACCACTTGCACCTCCAGGCAAGAAACGGGTCATGTTCTCTTTTCAGCACTGCTATTTGCCTTCGCATTTTACTGTACAACTCTGACACAGATCACTCCCACTGCCTAATCTCCAGTTGCTGTACATCTGTGTACACAAAAATGTGGAATGAAAAATACCTAACAATTTATCTCATTTTTTTTTCTGATTCTTGTTTTAAGTTTCTCATTATCTGCTCTTTGCAATTTATTTTTTTATTTTTATTTTTTGCTCATATCAAAACCCATGTTATCACGCATATGGCAAGAATTTAAACACAGAACAATTCTTTACTTGAATTAAGTTTATGGATATTGAATGAGGACAGGACTTATGTAAAAAGGCTGAAACTAGGTTCAGAAGAGAGAAGAAATCCTGTTCTTGGTGCTCCTTAAATACCAAATGATAAAAGACTGACGTCTGACTAAAGGAAAACTATTTAAGTCCTCAACTGGGAATTCCTTGTTGTTTTATATTAAACAAAACAAGACCAACAAAAAATCCAATTCCTTGTCAACAAAGTAGCTAAAAAAAAATTCTTTGTTATCATCTTGCTGCTGCTTCTTCAACTTTTTAATTTTTTTCTTGTGTTTCATGTTGTCCTTATTCACTAGCATCTGCCCATCCTACCTGCTACTGTTTCAGGGCTCTTGATGGAGCTACTTCTTGGTCTTTCTTTTCATCAGTGCTTGGAAAACCATGCTTATATAAAAAATCCTTATAAGTTTATTACTCTCACGTGTCCAAAGGGTTAAATTAAGCCTACTTCTCCATCTAGAGCATACTTTCATCACCAGATTGTATAAGAACACTCTTTTGATGTATTTATTTAATTATTTCCTTTTATTGCCAGTCTCATGTATTTTGAAATACTTTAATATTAATGCATTCTATAAAAATATGTATTGTAGTTTGGTGTGCATGATTTTTTTTTATCTCCATTACAGTTTGTTCTATAGCTCTCATTGTAGATCTTAGGCATAAAATGACTGCTTGAGAGCAAGAATTCTGCAGCCAGATTGCCCAACTTCAAATCCAAGCACATATACTTACTGTATAGCATTATATACTTCAATTTCTTCACCTGTAAAATGTGGATAATAATACATCACAGGGTAATTATGAGCTCAGAACACTAATTGGCAGGTAGTAAATACTACAGAAGTGCTACCTACTGTTATTAAGATTATTGCTATTTTTATATGATATTGTTTCATAAAATCTATCCATGTTGCTATGTATAGCTGGGCTATTGCTTCTAACTGCTGTATCCTAGCCCATAGTTTGTTTCCACCATGTTTTATTTCTCTATTCTTCCAGCTAAACTGCCTCCAAATCGACACCATAACAAACAATGCCCCCAAGGGTCTTTGTAAAAACACTTCTGTGGTATATAGCCAGGAGCAGTATTGTTATATTATAGGTCACCTATACATTTAGTCTGAGTAAATACTCTCTGGCTGAACCCAGAATAGCTGCCCCGCCCACTAGTAATACATATTTTATAGTACCACTAGTAATTTCTTCAGTCCCTCTAGTAATGTAAGCCTTCATGCATCCTTACGTTCCTAAATTTGCATTATTCGTTGCCAATATGATGATTATAAAGGGATGTTCCACTGTTGTTTCAACGGCATTTCTCTAAATACCAATGAGAATGAACATCTCTTTAGATGCCTGACAATGTTTGTAGTATTTTTTCTGTGTAACCTATTCTTACCTTTGCCTATATTTCATTGTGGTTAAATTCTTTGCATTATAGACATTTGTCTTATCAGTTTAGACACTGCAAATAATTTTCCCATTCTTATGCCTGTCTTAATTTTTTATAATGCCCATAAATAAAAAGAAATCTTTAAATTTTATGTAATGAAATTAATCCATCTTTTACCTCATGATTTGTGCTTCTAAGGTTTTCTCGGTGAGGTCTTTCCTCCACCTTAGATGACAAAAATAGTCTCCTACATTAGAATCTATTAATTTTGCAGGATTAATCTACCTGAAATTCAACTTCGTGGTGTTAAGTGGAAATTGTTTTATTTTTCCATTAGAGTAAGCCAAGTTTTTCCAACATTATTTACTAAGCAATCTGTTCTTTCTTTGTTAATTTGGGGTGAGATAATTTCTATGAAACACTACATGACCAAATCCTAGATGCTTGCTATATGAAGAGTATTATAATATTCAACTCTGTATATTTCTCTCTAAGCAGATCACAGAGCTCTTTGAGTCAGATATGCACCCGAAGCTTTCATGCTTAGTCACCCCATTTGAAATTTATGTGAGCATTTATTTCATTAAGCTCACGTGGAAGAATAAACTCAAAGCAAATATTCATTTTGCCTTCCCACTCCCTCTCAGAGACGGGTCTGCTGATTTAAAGGACAGACTTAAACAGGGCCTAGTTTGGCCTTTGATTTGGATTCCATTTCTGAGCAGTGGCCTTCAGTGTTTTTTATGTACAAATTTATTTGAAGTCTGTCCTGCATTTCTATTCCTCTAGCCATTGCTGCATCTTTCCCTTCTGCTCTCTACCTCATTCATTCAACAAATTTTAAATGGCTGTTAAACATTAGGCAAAGTATGAATACCAGTTTAACTGTATCAGCAGTATAGTGCAAAACTGAACAACACAGACAGGGTCTCTAACCCAATGGAGTTAACAGTGAGGAATAAGTTCATTAAGTGAGTAACTAAATATGTATATAAATTTCAAACTGTGACTAGGTGTTGAAAAGGACATCTATAAGGTACTATGTGTGACTGTAATGGGGAAGAAGGAGCCTCACTTAGATTAGAAGTTAACAAAGGCATTTTTAAGTAGTGGAATTTAAACTGTGGACTGATTAAGATGTAGGAATTTGCCACAAGGAGCAAGAGCAGGCAGAGGAGCTGGATGTGATGGTCCTAAGAGGGGAAAGAAGTTGATTGTATCGAAGTCTGAGGCCCTGCAAGAGTTCCAGGTGGATACCAGGAATGCTTTATATTGTGTTCTGGGCCATGGTTGGAGGTAACTGGAATTTGAACTAAATGAATATTTCTAAAATGAAATTCTTGGGGCGCCTGGGTAGCTCACTCGGTTAAGCGTCCAACTTGATTTCAGATTAGATCATGATCTCACAGTTTATGGGATGGAGCCCCATGTCAGGTTCTGTGCTGACAGCATGGAGCCTGCTTCAGATTCTCTCTCTCCCTCTCTCTCTGCCCCTCCCCAGCTTGCTCACTCTGTTTCTCTCTCTCAAAATAAATAAATATTAAAAATTTTTAATAAAAAAATTAAAAATTAAAAAAAATAAATAAATAAAATGGAATTCTCACCAAGATCAGGATTCTATGGAGGTTCTAGGACACTTGCAGATTAAATAATTTTTTTAAAGATCTTTGATATTTGTAGATATTCCCTATAATGAGAGTCCTAAATCAGAATATAAAGGGGAAAAAGAAAGACAGTTCTTCCACTGGGGATATAAATAAAGAGAATGTTACTACCAACCTAACTATGAAGAAAAGCCAGACAACCTATATCATATTACCTTTATTTCAGCCTCTCAGAGGGCCAAGATTTCAAAACAACCAAGAATTCAGAATTCCAGAGTGTAACAAGCTCTTCCAAGGAAAATTGGGAATCACAAACTGTTTCAGTCTTGGCAGAGCATGGGAGAAAGAAATGGCAACCACAAAACTGAGAAGGAAACAAACTTTTTACAAATCTTAAAGGCTTATTAAAGGCTAGCATCACAATTTAGAATCCCCAGGAGCCAAAGATACAAAAAGAGTCTGCAAACACTTACCAGCGATTTAAGATGCTCTACCAGTTACTCACAAAAAAGACTGAGGGCAGTGCAGGAGACCTGGGATAGCTGCTCTCTTGGGCATAGGCATAGAGGTATGCAATCACTCAGCTATAGCATGGGTAACTGGCACAAACCTAAGAGTCTTCTAGACTTGACTTATCATACAAAATAAAACCCTCACATTGACTTTCCTCTTACCCCATAAAAATGTTGGAGAGGGTCAGAAATAAATCCCATGTGGCCTTAGGAAAAAACCAGAAAGCACTCTTACCTGCAAATCCCATGAAATTGACTTCATTTGCTGGGGGAGGGGTAGAAAACCCACACTACCCAACCTGCATTGAACCTAAGCAAAAACCATGTATCACTGGGGTAAGGACAGGAAATGCATTCATACTCATGATCTCAAGCTGGCCCAAAGCAGAGATCTGCTGCACTAAGGGAAAAGTAGATAATTTATTGTACCCAAGACTCTTTAAAGACACAAAGTAGGGATCAGGTGCCATAGAGAATAAGGTGAGTAATATTAATCAAGCTCTCTCCTCAGGCTAGGAACACAAAGCCTTACTAAGACTATGACTGAAGGAGAAAAACACAGGCCTTCTCTCCTGCCACTACTAGTAGTCTTGAAGCAAATGAGAAAAAATGGCACTCTACTACTGGAGGAGGTAAAAGGGCTGAAAGAAACCCATTTGTGGTGCAGGCATGCAAATCTTGCTAAAAGCTGAGAGTGGATTTAAAATGAATGGGGAACATTCAAACCACCACCACTTCCACCTCTACCATGTAAAACCAGGACGTGCACTAAGGACAAAATAACAGCAGCCTTCTACTATAAGAATCTGAAGTCTGTTGTACATTCGAATAAGCATAGGAATAACAAAATTCAGTGACTTTACTGAAATTAATCAAACTCCCTCTACTATCAATAGCCTGATAGGAAAAGAGATCTGACCATTTCAAGATATAAACACTATTTACCTTTGTTTTTACTGATTTTTCCACATATAATATCAGCAATAAAAAATTAGCAGACAGAAATATCAGCAATGATAATAGATCCATTGTCAAGAAATAAAGTAATAAAAAGAAACAGACCCAGAGATGATGCAGATGTTGGCACCATTAGAGACTTTAAAATGAATATGATTAAAAGTCAAAGTATAGATGAAATGAACAAACTCTTAGAAGGAATAGATAATCCTAACAGCCCTCTATCTAGTAAAGAAATGGAAACTTCTCTGAAAGAAAACTCCAGGATGAATAAACAAAATAAAAGAATTAATTTTAGGTAATACTATTTCATAAAGTGGGTGAGTGGGGAATACCAGCCAATTCATTTTATTAGGTCAGTATAACCCTATCACTAAAAACAGAAAAAGACATTACAAAAAAAGAAAACTACAGACAAATATACTTCATGAATACAGATGTAAAAATACTTTTTAAAGTATTAACAATCAAATCCAACAACATATAAAAAGAATAATAGATCACAAGGAACTTAGGTTTATCCTAGGAAACTAAGGTTGGTTTAACATTGAAAAACATCAATGTAATTCACCATATTAACATACTGACAATGTCCATGACCATCTTTATAGATTCAGAAAAAAAATTTAACAAAATTCAACATCCATTCATAATTAAAATTCTCAAAAAACTAGAAACAGAAACTAATTTCCTCAACTCTACAAAGGGCATCTAAAATAACTACAAATATATGCACAACGGTCAAAGGCAGAATTCTTTTCAACCTAAGATCAGAAACATGTCTCACTCCTAGTGAACACTGAATTGCAGTAAGAATTTAAGGGGAAAAAAAGCATGCAGATCAAAAAAGAAGAAATAAAACTACCCCTCTTCACAGACAACATGATTATTTACACAGTAAATCCCAGGGAATCTACAACAAAACCATCAGAACTAATAACTAAATTTAAGTAAGGCCTCAAGTAAGTATTTTAAAAACAACTGCATTTTCATATGCTAAAAACAAACAATTGGAAATTGTAATTTTGAAAACAATATCATTTACAGTAGCATCAGAAAAACAAGAAAGTAAGATAAATTTCACAAAACATGTACAATGCCTGCACACTGAAAACTAAAACACCAGTGAGAGTATTTAAAAAGACATGAATAAATGGAGAAATACACTGCATTCATAAATTAGAAGACTTGCTCCATTAAAATGTCTGTTCCCCACAGATTAATCTAGCAATTAAATATAATCCCAATCAAAATGTTAGCGACACATGAAAAAATGCTCCACATCACTCATCATCAGGGAAATACAAATCAAAACCACAATGAGATACCACCTTATACCTGTCAGAATGGCTAACATTAACAACTCAGGGAACGACAGATGTTGGCAAGGATGCGGATAAAGAGGATCTCTTTTGCATTGTTGGTGGGAATGAAAGCTGGTGCAGCTACTCCGGAAAACAGTATGGTGGTTCTTCAAAAAATTAAAAATAGAACTACCCTATGACCCAGCAATTGCACTACTAGGTATTTATCCAAGGGATTCAGGTGTGCTGTTTCAAAGGGACATATACACCTCAATGTTTATAGCAGCACTATCAACAATAGCCAAAGTATGGAAAGAGCTCAAATAAATGTCCATCACTGGATGAATGGATAAAGAAAATGTGGTATACATATACAATGGAGTATTACTCAGCAATCAAAAAGAATGAAATCTTGCCATTTGCAACTACATGGATGGAACTGGAGGGTATTATGCTAAGCGAAATTAGTCAGAGAAAGACAAATATCATATGATTTCACTCATATGAGGACTTTAACAGACAAAACAGATGAACATAAGGGAAAGGAAACAAAAATAATATAAAAACAGAGAGGAGGACAAAACAGAAGAGACTCTTAAATATGGAAAACAAACAGAGAGTTATTGGAGGGATTGTGGGAGGAGGGATGGGCTAAATGGGTAAGGGGCATTAAGGAATCTACTCCTGAAATCATTGTTGCACAATATGCTAACTAATTTGAGTGTAAATTTAACAAAATAAAATTTTTAAAAAATGCTAGTAAGCTCTTTTGTAGAAATTAACAAACTAACTCTAAAACGTATATAATAATACATAGTATCTACCTAAAATTTCCAAATCAATTTTAAAGAATAACAAAACTGAAGGCCTAGAACTAGCTGTTTCAAGATTTCATAAAAAGCTATAGTAACTAAGATTGTTGTTTTGGTGTAAGGATAGACAGAGGCCAATGAAAGAGGATAAAGAGAGGACCAATGTACAAGATCAGTTGATTTTCAATAAAGATGCCCAAGTAACTCAATGGGAAAAGAAAGTCTTTTCAATAAATGGTGCTGGAACAATTGGATGTCTATATGCAAATATAAACTTCAGTCACACTTTCTAACAATATAAAAGTTAACCCTAAATGGATCACAGATCTAAATGTGAGAACTCTAACTATAAAGCTTCTAAAAGGCAATATAGAAAACTTTTGTGACTTTAAGTTAGGCAAATATTTCTTAGATAAGACACACAAAGCACAAAACATAATAAAGAAAAATATATCTGACTTCATCAAATTTAACTTTTCTTCTTCAAAAACCCATCAAATAAGGGAAAAACAAGATTTAGATGGAGAAAATATTTATAAAACTCATATGTGATAAAGAACTTGTATCCAAAATAAGTAAAAAAAATTCTTACAACTTAATAACAAAAGAACCTGATACAAAACATGTAAAATATCTTTATAGACACTTTGCTGAAGAATATATGTGAGTAGAAAGAAAATAAGCAGATGGAAAGATTCATAACATTATTAGTCATTATGAAAATGAAAATTTAAAATCACAATATTGCACATCTATAACAAAAACTAAAATTGAAAAGACCTATATTATTAAGTGCTGGCAATAATGCAGAATGACTGTAACTTATGTATCACTGATAATAGTACAAAATGGTACAGTGCTTTGAAAAAGTTTGGTATTTTCATATCAATTTAAACATACAGTTATCTTAACCCAGTAACCCCTCCTAGTTATTTACCTAAGAGAAATAAAACATATCCACACAAATACCTCTGCTCAAATGTTCATAGTAGATTTAGTCATAATATCCAAAATTAGAAATAATCAAATGTTAATTAATCACTGAAAGTTTCCAATTTCACAATAAATTATATTTAATATAAAAAAATAAAAAGCTTCCTCCCCCCAAAAAAAGAAAAAAAGAGAGGCTTAACCAAACTAGGTTACATAAATACAATAGAATACCATCATCAACCTACAGTCCAAACAATTGATACGTACAACATAAATAAATCTCAAAATCAATAGGGAAGTGAAACAGATTTGAAAGTCTGCATACAATATGATACCTTTTAGCGGTGCCTGAGTAGCTCAGTTGGTTAAGTGTCCAACTTCAGCTCAGGTCATGATCTTGCAGTATGTGAGCTGGAGCCCCACATTGGGCTCTGTGCTGACAGCTCAGAGCCTAGAGCCTGCTTCTGATTCTGTGTCTCCCACTCTCTTTGCCCCTCCACCACTCATGCTCTGTCTCGTTCTCTCTCAAAATTAAATAAAAACATTAAAAAATAAAAAAAAATATGATACCTTTTATATTACACTCTTTAAAAAAAATAAAATAAAAAGGAAAACCAAGGTTTAGAAAATTTATCAATGTTTCCCCAGGACTGGGGTAGAGAGAAGGTATTGACTGCAAGGGAGCATGAGTGAATCTTTTTGAAACAATGAATGTAGTCTGTATCCTGATTATGGTGATGATTACATAACTACATACGTTTGTCAAAACTTTATAACTGAGAATTTCATACATATAGAAAAGTACAGAAAACAGTATAATACCCATTATCCAGGATTGACAATTATCGTCAAAAGTATGTGGATCTTATTTCATTCTCTTTTTTTTCCCAAATGTTTTTAATGCTATTTATTTTTGAGAGAGAGAGAGAGAGAGAGAGAGCAAGCCAGGGAGGGGCAGAGAGTCAGAGAGGGAGACACAGAATCCAAAACAGGTTCCAGGCTCTGAGCTATCAGCACAGAGCCCGATGCCACGAACCAGGAGATCATGAGTCAAAGTCAGACGACCAACTGACTGAGCCACCCAGGCGCACCTAATCTTATTTCATTCTTAAAGTACATCTTAAGCATCATATCAGTTCACCTAAAAATATGTCAGTATGTACTTCCAAGTCATGAGGACATTTTAGCATTGTCACATCAAACAAAATTTATGGCAAGTTCTCAATATAATTTAATAGATAGTTTTCTTTTTCTTTTTCTTTTTCAGATGGGAGGGATGATAGGATGTTTCTGTGGTAACAGAAATAATCCAATGGAGGAAAAAATGATGATGTAAGAGAGACAAACAGAAAATATTGATGGAATAATACCTTTAAGTATGCAAGAGAGCCATGGGATCTAGTGCACAAGTAGAATAATTAGCTTTAGATAAAAACATGAGTTCATCTAGATAAAAACATGAGTAGTTCATCTATAGAAGCAGTACTGTATTTGCTACAGTTGCAGATGTAGATACCTTGAAAACTGGGGTAATGAGAGTATGTGGAATTTCTTTTCCATCTGTTATTATTTAGGAAATAATATTTGAGTCATTAACTGAAATGGAGGCTAGACTGGATGCTTTGGAGATTTGCAGAAAGAAGATAATATGTCAAGTAATAATCCAAGAAATTGAGAGAGTGGCTAACAAGGAACATCCACTATGATTTTAAGAGCCTACTTGAAAGTTGTGGTCACAGATTTAAGGGGAGACTCATTAACTTGTGGTTGGTTATATTCCTCTCATCACATTCAGTTCCAGAATGGTGTTGTTAACTACTGAATATTATAGATTTATGTGGATCACCTAATTAATCACAATAGTCAGAGAAAATGCATTCTAGTTGATACAACACCTAATTTGAGTCTAAAAAAGTAAGTACAGATTAATCAGGAAAAGAAATGTGGTGAAAGGGAGGGCAAGGACACACAAAGAGGCACTGAAAATACACAAAAGCAGATAAATGAGAAACAAGTGCTTGAGTTTAAGAAAGCATAGCAACCTAATTATTTTGCTGAAATTTAAAATGTGAAGAATAGAAAAGCAATATATCGAACTAGAAACGGATGTAGATCATGGAAAGCTTAGTTTTATCTTATAGGCAATGAAAGGCTAGTGAGTAGTTTTAAACAGGGGAGTGAGAAGATTTAGTTGTATAGCTTGATAAATATTAAAATAAAATAAATATATGTAAAGATTTGGTAAGATACATGCAGAGTTGAGAAACCACAAAATAAAGCTTGTTTAGTGGTCTAGGCAAAAAATAATGAGAATCTGAATCAGAGCAGTGGCAAAAGGCAAGAAATAAGATCAATTAAACAAACACTTAGAAGGTAGGATTAACAGGATTTAGCATGACAATATAATGACTGTGGGAAATACATATTAGACTTTTAATTTTTATCTTAAAAACATAAAAAAATCTGTTTCCTTACATTTAAGATATGGAGTGATAATACATGTAAATAATATCTAAATTAACTCATTCTGGAGTACTTGCTTAGTATATTTTACTAAGTGTAAAGATCAAAAGAGTTTGGAGACCACTGATACATTAGATATAGGTAGGAAGTAGGAAGGAAAAGGAATATGGAAGACTATAGGTTCTACCTGAGTGACAAAATATTCTTTTTCTTGTTATTGTTACTAAATGAGATTGAAAATAACAAACCAGAAGCCAGTTTTAGGGAGGAATGACACTATTGTTACTTAATTTTGCATGTGTGTTGAGATATCTGAGGGACATCTTGGTAGAGCTTTCCACCTGACAGTTGAATAATGGGCTTAACAGTCAGGAACTGAAGATACAAATTTGAAAACTAACAATGTACAATAGTTGTTAAAACTTGGTGGCAGAGATAGTAGCATTATTGGTGATGGTTGGTGCATGGAAGAAAAGATGCTCATGATGGAAACCAAAAAAAACAAAAGAGAGAGAAATGAATGAGGAGAACTGGAAGAGTTGGATACAAAAAAGTGTAGAATGTTTCCAGAAGGAGTAGGTGATCAAGTGTCAATGCAGGAAAGGGCGAATGAAAATAAGAAGTGTCAGGGTACTAGGGTAGCTCAGTAGGTTAAGTGACTGGCTCCTGGTTTTGCTCGGGTCATGGTTTCATGGTTCATGGGGCTGAGCCCCCACCCCCACCCCCACTGTCGAGTCCCCCACTGAGCCCTGAGTTCAGCTCTGCAGCTAGCAGCATGGAGCCTGTTTGAGATTCTCTCTCTCCCTCTCTCTGCCCCTGCCTGACTCACTCTTTCTTTCTCAAAAATAAATAAATAAACTTAAAAAAATGAAGGAAAGTGAGAAGTGTCAGGTGAGCTTTTGCAATTGGTACATTTACATTCTTTAAGAGAGCAGCATTTTAGGCATAGTAATTGGTAGCAGAAAGAATACTAATCAGTTGAAAAGTGAATAGAAGTAAAAAAAGGGGAGAGAGTGAATACAGGATTCTTTTTAGAATTTTGGATAAGTAGGGGAAGAAAGATTAATCCCATGTAGATTTACTTTAATTCTTCATCTCTGTGACCATAATTTCTCATCATCTTTAACTAGACTATTACAATAATACCATCTCCTACAAAAGAAAGAAACGAAGAAAGAAAAAAAGAATACCAATAGTAACAATAACAACTGCAATGACAATAGTTAACATTTCATTCCTGTTGGGACAACCCATTGATTGTAAATGGACATTTGTAAATGAACAAACTGAGACTGAGGTTATTTGATCAAAGTCATGCAGCTAGAAATGTAGAAATGATTACTCTGTACCTTGAGATCGAACTATGTGTAACCCAGAGTCAGTTTGGCTCACTCTGCCTCTCAGAATCTAAATAAGATTGGACTGAAAGCTCAGACTTTCTCAGAGCCACCTCTGGTTATAATTGTCTATGTCTAGTGATTTTTCAGTCTTGGTTCTATGTCACAAGGTTGTTCGTTTCTGTCTACTCTACACTAGTTAAGATAAGAAACTCAACCCCTCTTGAACTTTCACAAAAGAAACTCCATTCTGTGTGTGTTGAAAGGCCATACTTTATAGAAAATTTGGCTAAGTGGAGAGAAAGAAGTAATATCACAGCAAAGAGAATACCTTCACATTTGATACCTTAGTTTTTTTAAAAAGTCCTTTGGACAATTATGCCAGTTCAGACCCCTCTCCATGTTGCTTCATTCCATCTCTCCCCTTCTCTTATTGCTACTCTCAAGACCCAAAAAGCTAGCATATTATATCTTATATATTTATTATATATTATATATTATGTATTATATATTGTGTATTATATATATAATGATAATTTTGCTCTAGCATTTTTTTTAAATCTCCTTCAGTCCCATTTCCCTAGTGTCTTCCTTCCAATCTCTAGATATAAGTCATTTCTCTTTATTTTTCTAAGTAAAGATAGTCCCTTTTCTAAAAGGAACTTTATTTCTAGGAATAAAAATATACTTTTTTCCCAGTAAGTTATGCCTATAAAAGGTTTTAAAAATGTATCTTTTGATCTAGAGTTACAATTGATTATATCAATTGTTTTTGCTAATTACTGCCATATTGAAGGCCTAATTACAAATGTGGTCTCAAAATAGCTAAAGCAAAATTGGAAACCTGAAAAAACTCATGGTTCACAATTTAACTATTTTCTTTTTTTTAATTTTTTTTAATGTGTATTTATTTTTGAGAGAGAGAGAGAGAGAGAGAGAGATACAGAGCATGAGCAAGGGAGGGGCAGAGAGAGAGGGAGACAAAGAATCTGAGGCAGGCTCCAGGCTCTGAGCTGTCAGCACAGAGCCTGACACAGGGCTTGAACTCACAAACCATGAAATCATTACCTAAGCTGAAGTTGGATGCTTAACTGACTGAGCCACCCAGGCACCCCTGGTTATTTTCTAACTGAATATATGTTTAATGTCATTTCCAATTTATGATTTGATACAAACATGAAATTTGTGAGAACCCAGAGATTTATCATTTGAATAAAAACATACTTAATATAAGTTGCATTATAAGAAAACAAGAATAAAAACAATACTAAAAGACAGGTACCTTTAAAAGCAAATAATGATGTTTCCTCATCTCAACTGATGATTCCATTTGTCATCATAGATAATATAAGGAATGTGAATAGGAAAAATGATCATTTACCCTCAAAGCTGGGTTCAGTTGGAAACTATATGAAGACAGGCACTATAATGACAATGAAACAAAGTTTCAAAGAAGTAAAGCAACTTGCTGCAGTCATACAACTAAAGATAGGGAATTTTCTGGAGAGCTATAGTTAATCTAAGTATCACACCTAACTCGGACATTAATAGCAGTATTAGAATTAGAATATTCTACCAAAACCTCATTTACCCATTCATGCAACAAACATTTATAGGGTGTCCACTATGTGCCTGGACATGTGCTAAATGATAGGAAGCTTTACTTATATTAAGCATCTCTCTGCCTAACTGTCCCTGTAAATAATCCCTAATTGATTAAGTCAAATTTCTGTATAAAATAAATCTATTTTAGTATTATTTTCTCTATATCCTAACTTTATACTCATATTTTATACAGTATTCCAGAAAAAAATGTTATACTGAAAACCATATTTTAAAGTTAGAAAAGTGGAGAAATGAAAGATAAACAAGAAGGCCATTCTAAGCTTCTAGAGTAGCCTCATAAGAGTATGTGTGCTCATTCACCTTTTCCAAACTATTTATTGTTTTGGTTTGAGTTCCCTGGGGAGCAGACTCTGAGACAGGATTTTACATGTAAATATTTTATTTTTTTTTAATGTTTATTTATTTTTGAGAGAGAGAGAGAGAGAGTGTGTGTGTGTGTCTGTGTGTGTGTGAGAGAGCAGGGGAGGGACAGAGAAAGGGGGAGACAGAATCCGAAGCAGGCTCCAGGCTCTGGGCCTTCAGCACAGAGCCTGACACGTGGCTTGAACTTACAAACCGTGAGATCATCACCTGAGCCTAAGTTGGACTGAGCCACCCAGGCTCACCTATGCAGATATTTTCTTGAAGTGTGCTCTTAGTAACAAGATTTCTGAGGAAGTGAAGGAAAAAGAATTGGGCAGAAAGAAAATGCAAACTATGTTATAATGATGATATGGGACTCAGGAGATCATACAGGAAGCTCTAAAGCTGGGATGACTTTTCATTATGTGCCTAAAATTGAGGCAAAAGGACTGAGTCCTTGAAACCTTACAATGACTCTCTTGGGGTGCTTCCAAGAAGCGGGTATGATCTTGTGCAAGTCAAGTCCCTTTGGTTAAAGACAATTGCTAGAGAAGGACTCAACTGTGAGCCAAAAGCAGCCAATATACCTGACAGCTGGGGAAATGAGTGCCTAGATCATGACAGGAGAGACCTGGGCAGTATACCTGAATATCCACTACAGTACGTCCCTAACATAATTTGGATGCAATTACTTTGTATAGTAAGTTTTCCCCATTTAAGAACAACTCAAATGTACTCGTTTCCTGATAAAACTTCTAAGAAGAAAGTTAGTAGGGAAAAAATGTAACTCCCACCACTGCTTCTGATCTTATAGCCATCATCAATATGCATGATTCCCCTGCTTCCATAATCCACTCTAGATTCCCCTCACCCTCATCTAGTACCTCTACTGTGGTGGCCCAGAGTTTTATCCCTGATGATTCTGAGTCGCAGGTCACCATACCATTCTTGGACCATAATTGCTCCACTTGTATACTTACATTAAACTCACCCGTATACCATGAAACGCCCTCAAGGAACACTTGGGAGCCAAATGCATTCTTCTTGCATCTATTATATAACAGTAGACTTTCCTCTCCCATAGTGATCAGGGCTAATTATTTTTGCCAACACAGTAACTTCCTTTGTTGCTTACTATTCTCTTGCCACAAGATACTTGAAGTGAATAGAAAACATCTATAGCTTAAAATTTAACAGGATTCATGCCATGTTTCTTGGTAAGCACATCTTCTCTCTGGGAAATAAAAACTCTAGTTTCTCAGAACCTAAAATTTGGGGTTGAAAAGCACAAATTCCCCAAGTGGATTACTAGGAATAATGATAAATTTGGTCACTCCTATTTTCACATCTTGGTTCCTGGAATTCTATATCCCTATAATGATAGTTGGCTTTGAGTACATAATGCTCAATCAGGTGCAACTTTAATATACTGTCCCATTGTTCTATAAGGTGAGTGGCTTCTAGATAGAACTTCCTTTGTTGTAAAGTGAGTCACTTAGTCCATTGTGATGTTATTTGCAATATCATGTCAGTAGATCACACATTCTGTCAGCTCATGAATAGTGATGCTGGCTGAGGCTCAGTGGCAGCAAATGCAAATATATACCCAGAATACGTGTTGGTTCCACCCTGGACCTGCTTTGACCCTCACCCAAAACTAAAAGCTTCCAGTCACTTGTGAGTGGGTCAGGGCACTATGCTGAAGTTTTGAGAATGATGAGATATAATAATTCATCCTATACTTTGGAGGGGATGGCCCCTCAGGCCCTGGACTACTTTCATTGATATAATGGACCAGTGATTTTTGTAGGGTTTAAATCCCATTTCTAGGGATGTCATATCCTATTTACCATTTCCATAAATCTCTGTGAGTCAATTCTCTGTGAGTCAGTACACACATACCCACATAAACACACGAACACACACACACACACACACACACACACACACACACACACCCCTGTGATATTGCCACTCATTATTTCACTTCAGATGGTTTAAGATAGTTAAGTGCTATGACATAGTTTCTATTATTTCAACATCCTATAATTTCCATTGCTATTAGGGAGCCCAGTTCTAGAACACCATCTCCTATCATCACTTGTGATCTACAAAAGGCAGCTATCACTGAGAAACTCAGTAATGCTGGTTCCTTTCACAAGAATATTTATTATTACTTTGAAAATGGGAGTGCCCTGTATATTCACAAAGTACATATGTCTAGCATGCTCACTTCCCTATGTCTGTTGATTTCTTCTTCTATTGTTTGCCATGGCAACTCTGGCATTTCTACATCACTTAGTATGGGCCAGGCTGCTAAGAGCCAATTTAATTCCATTTTAGTAGCATTTCCTGGGGTCTTAAACACTGTTAAATTCTATATCGGAAGAGAGTATTCCCATATTAGGAGAGAGTACTCCCTTATCTAACTTAATGTTCTATTATTTCTTGATTCAGTTATCCCCAGAATCCAGTTCCACACATATTCTCCAGATTCCTTCTGGTTCATGTTGGCTAGGTCCCTTCTTTTACATAGTAAGCTGACCATTACCATGGTTGGGTTATGTTGACACTTGACAAAAGGAGAGATGAAGGAGAACATTTGTTGTCTATATTACGTTCAAGAAGAGTTAGAGAGTAGGCCACTTCTGTAGGTTGAGACAGTTAAAGGAATGTGAGGATTCAAGGTTTTGCAGTGTGTTGACCCAGATGTCCCTATCCCAAATCTCAGGATTCTGTACCTTCCCAATTAGCCCTGACCTTGATAAAGCAGACTTGCGGAGGCTTGCCGGCAAGACTTGTTCTACTTCCCTCATAATTAAGTCTGACGCCTAATTCTCAGCATGTTCTGTGTTCCATCTGCAGAAGATGCATCTACTCCTGTAGAATGTACCATTTGCCTTTATTAAATGTGAGCAATAAACCTGGATACCATTATTACCCTCAATATCTACACCCCTGAAATTTTAAAATATTGAAATTCTCTTCTTTGATTCAAACTTCCTCCTTCTAGAGCTGGACCTACTGATCCTGTTCTAACCTCAGCATAACTTAATGTTGACTCTATTTTCCTTTCCTGATTCATTCCCTTTGCTATGTAGTCTAAACCCATTTCAACTCTTTTCTTGCAAGTATTCACAAATCCTATGGCCTTTCCAATTTTCACCATGTCAACTTCTCTAATCAACCCTGGAAAACCACAATATATTTCTTATTTATTTCCTTTGGACTATGACACATTGCTGGAGAACATTCATGTAACAGTAGAAATCAGCTACAATAAAATTTGTAATTTTTATCTTCAATAGAGTCCTCAATGTTTTCTACGCACCACTGTATTCACCAATTTCTTCTAATTTTCTTTGTCAATGGAATAAAGTTTTTTCAAACTAAATCTAATATGATCAATTCTTCGTTCTTAACAGATAATTAAACTCCTTTCTTTGTAACAAAAACAAAAACTCCTTTCTCTGTAAACAAACAAAAAAACAAGTCCACTTGATATTTTCTCCTTCAGCTTCATCTTATTTCCTATATGTAATCTATAACATCATCGGTCCCCATCTCCCTCAGTGAGAAAAAAGAAATAGTTCTTTTCTTTTGCACACCAACATCTCCATCTATGATTTTTATTTAGGAGCTTTCTAACAACAGCAACAGTAATAGCTGTCATCTATGGAATGTTCACCTGCACCAGCCACTAGGATAAGAACTTTAATTGTAACGTGTAATCTTCACCATAATGTTTAATTATCTCCATTTAATAAGTGACAAAACTGAGGCTTGCCCAAGTTTACACAGTTTCAAACCCTAGTGGTCTAGTGCCAGATCACACAAGATTAGCACTAACCAAACATTATTTTTTTTAATTGTTTTTAATGTTTATTTATTTTTGAGAGAGAAAGAGAGAAAGAGAAAGGGAGGGAGGGGCAGAGAGACAGGGAGACAGAGAATCTGAAGCAGGCTCCAGGCTCTAAGCTGCCAGCACAGAGCCGGACATGGGGCTCAAACCCATGAGCCATGAGATCATGACCTAAGTGGAAGTCAGATGCTTACCTTACTGAGCCACCCAGGCACCCCAAACTTTCTTTCTTACTAATCCTGTCTATTCCCATCATGTTATTCTTGATCTCTAAACATGCTCAAGTGCTTTTGTCTTGAAACTACCTTTCTTCAGTTTTTATTTCCCTTCAAACCACCATTCTAGCTTCTTCTACTCATTTAAGATGAAAAAGAAGGTAGTATGCTCCTTAGAAAAATAAGGTAGTATGCCCCTCTGCCTCCACTTTCTTATCTCCAATTCATTCACCAATCTTCTACAATCTGCCATATTCTTTCATTAATCTAATAAAATTGCCATCAACCACCTCCCTGAAATCCAGTAGCCACATGTCAATCCTGCTCAGCCTCTCTGTAGTATTTCATGCTTTTCTCATTCTAAAGTCATCTTCTCTTGACTCATGATACTATTCTTTCTTGGCTTTCCTTTTATTTCTTAAGTCCCCCTTCTCAGTCTTATTTACTGCTCTTTCTTACTAAAATGTTGGCCTCCTTGCCCTTATCTCTCATTACCCCTCCTTTATATGCACCTCAATACAAAAACTTTAAAGAGCTGATCACTGTCCTGAAGAAGTTTATTAAGCAGTTCACTGAACAATACTATACACAATACTCTAAAAACATTCACAGAACTTATAGTGACCAGATATAAATTACTATACAAAGCATTATGGTACATTAAGTGTTTGAGGAAGCACAGGATAGAAGATTCAATTGTTAAGGTAATTCATTAAGGTAGATTTCTCAGAGGAGCTGTGTGTTGAAGAACCTGTGGAAAATGAATTCTCTCTCTCATCTACTTAACTTGGAAAAGATGATTATTCATTTTCCCTCATTCTCAAAGAGCCAAAGAAAACAATTCAGCTAGCTGCTTTAGTAATCAATCCTGTGTGTTTAATGATCCTTCAACTATTTTAATTTAATCATCCATGAAATCATTAAAAAAATGTCTGGTAAGTTTCAAATTCATAGTCTTTACCATCACTTTCCACATGACCCAAATTAAAACCAATTATATAAAATTTTCTCAGCTTTTATCAAATGCTAGAATAGGCAGATTTGAAGATGGCTGAATATTCTTTTTACAAATGATTTATTCATGTGCTCAAAGCCATCCTATGAATTACATATATTTCTTTGTCTTCTTCAGGCCCCACAGTCATAGTGTCATAACTATCCAGAGTTGGTGTCACACAGAAATGGCTCAAACCCCCACGTTTTTTTATTAGCAATATAACTTTCTGTTTATTACTTAAACTGAGTCTTCATTTTTTCATATATATGGCAACAAGTTACATATATATATACACACACATATATATACATATATACATATGTATATACATATATATTATATGTAATATAATTATGTATACATATATATATGTACATATATTGTATACATATAATAATTAGGATATTGTTATGAGAATCACTGAGATAATTTTTATGAAAGAGCCTGACCTAAAGAGGATACTCTCTAAACACTGGTCTTCTCCCTTTCTTCCATTTCCATAGCAAATGGGGATTATTTTCTCTTTGCCTATTTTACCCTTCATTTATATAGCAAATAAATTATTAATTTTAAAAACAATCTTTAAATCGGGTTATTTCTAATTTGTTGGCACTATTAATGTATGGTAGTATGCCTTGCACCTCTAGCATATTGTGTTTGACATTCCCAAGAAAAATACATATACCTTCTGTTGAAGTCATTGTGTGCTATTACTGTAAGAGTTATGATAAAAATAATTATAAAGAAATTGTCAATCTATCACTATGATGGCTCTGCACACTTTCTTGCTGCATATTTTCTCCTTGCTATTTTATTAAAAGAAATATTAAATTAAATATAAAATATTCAATAAAATATTAATTTTTTTTACTATAGAGAAGGTAGTAAAAATTAAAAATCCAAGTAGGAAGGGGTACCTGCGGGCTGAGTCAGTTAAGTGTCCAAGTCTTGATTTCAGCTCAGGTCATGATCTCATGGTTCATGGGATCCAGACCCATATTGGGCTCTGTGCTGACAGTGCAGAGCATACAAGGGATTCTCTCTCACTCTCTCTGCTTCTCCCCCACTCACACTCGTGTTTTCTCTCTCTCAAAATAAACAGTTTTTTAAAAATCCAAGTAGGAAAATGTGCAAGAAAAATTATGTCTATGAGAATTTAATGTATATTAAAATTTAGAATTACTGTATATGTGTTGTGGGAGTCCATAAAAAATATGGAAAAGACCTTCATAGACAAAATAGTTAAGTTGCCAAGATATCTCTAAAACCCAGTAAGAAGAACATGTTGTTATGGCAAAAGCTTAAAATTGGTAGCCACTGAGGGGCTCTACAGTAGGCCAAAGTTAATTTAATGATAAAATTTAGTACTTCCAGGGGAAAAAAAATGAATGTAGTTTTTTTTTGGTCCACTAAAAATGGACCACTCAAAATACAACATACTACAGAAATGGAAATGTCCATTTCCCTAGAAGAGAAAGAAATGGATTTGAAGGAGATCAATATTACTTAAAGAACAGAAAAACATGTAACTTATAAAACCAAGTCCATATGGGATTCATTCCAAAGGTGAAAAAAGTGGCAAATGTTAGGAGAAATCTCTATCTGCTATAATTCACATCTCCCTGTAAATTGGGATGGGACTTATAGGCTACCAAAAAAATGAACATAGCTCTCTCTATATAAAAAAGAACCTTTAAACCATAATGAAGATCTTGTTACTTTTATTTTCAGAGAGCAGCAGTCTTATAGAATGTGC
Source organism: Prionailurus bengalensis (assembly GCF_016509475.1). Classification (NCBI taxonomy): domain Eukaryota; kingdom Metazoa; phylum Chordata; class Mammalia; order Carnivora; family Felidae; genus Prionailurus; species Prionailurus bengalensis. The sequence continues at coordinate 109,042,525 of NC_057349.1, forward strand.
TAGAATGTTTTTCTCTGACCCATTTTATCTCACAGTTTTTAGTTATTGGCTCTAAATGGTATGTCTCCTTCAGCAATTTCTAAATTTTTAAAGTTAACATTGCTTTGCATTTAAGATGCGTTGGCAAGGACTGTAATGAGAATTTTAAATTTGAATAAAACCTCTTGAAGTTCTAAATGAGGCCATCAAAGAGAACATTCACCAGATGGAAACAGTGATTGATCTAAAGCCTCGAGTCTTGTTTTTAATCTCTTGTTTTCCAGCAAAGAGAAATTTTACAGAATCTTCTTTCTTCTTAACGATTTAAACTAAAATACATAGTTAAAATGGAGGTACTATGGTATATTTATAGAACGGAAAGTAGAGAATCTTATGTCACATCCCAATCAAGAAATAGGGGACTCTAAAAACAATGTGCATACCTCTAGTTGCGGTTCCTGTTCTGTTGCAACTCCCAAATTAATTTTTCACTGCTGGATGGAGGGCACTCCTCAAAGTTCTCATGTCCCTAGATGATGGCCTATGTTTGAGTCTAAGATTTTTCATCAAGCTCTGTGATTTCCTCTGATTCCTTGAGACTGTTACACTGCATTTCTCCCTTCCACCTAGACAGGACTTCTCCTCACTCTCTCCTTTTCCCATTTACCAGATGAGTAGAAAGGATGCTCAAAACATAAAAGAGGGCAGAGGTACAGCTATAAAGAGTCTGGATGCCTGATCCTGGATGTTAAGCTTTTGTATAAATAACAAATAAATTTTGGCAACTATCAGTTTGTTCTCTGTATTTACAGGTTGCCAAATTAAATATGTAAGGTTTATTTTATATCAATTATATTTCAGCAAAGTTATTTTTATAGCTTAGAAAAAATTTAAAAATAGCTTCATATAACATTCTGTTATATGCAATTTTTTTTTGATAAATAATGTTCAAATACAGAATGCAATACCTTACCCAGCATGACATATAATAGGGATTCAGTAAACATTTGTTAAATTTCACTGCTTTTTAAATTTTTTTTAATGTTTATTTATTTGAGAGAGAGAGAGAGAGAGAGACAGAGACAGAGACAGAGACAGACAGAGTGTGAATAGGGGAGGGGCAGAGAGAGAGAGGGAAACAGAATCTGAAGCAAGCAGGCTCCAGGCTCTGCACTGTCAGCACAGAGCCCGATGCAGGGCTCGAACTCACAGACTGTGAGATCATGACCTGAGCTGAAGTCCGATGCTTAACCAATTGTGCCACCCAGACGCCCCATAATTTTACTGTTTTTTAACAAAGTGATTTTCCTCAGTAATAATTTCTCAGATAAAACTCGGGTAAAAATAAAGAAAAACAAATAAATTCTCATTGTGTTAACCCACTAAAATATTGGGTTGTTTATTATTATTATTATTATTATATTATATTATTATTATTATATCATTAGCAGTTAGCCTGACCTTTTCACATCATATCTCCTTGAGAATTCACACATACAGAGTGAATTCAATGAAGAGAAAATTGTGGAAAACAGACTTAGCTACTTGAGGTAATTTCACAAGTAAAATTTCAGCCTGATGTTGGTGTAATGTAGTTCTTCATGAAAACAATGACCAACCCTATCATTAGTGTCTGTTACGGTTAATTTTATGTGTCAAGTTAGCTAGAGCCCAGACACTTGGTTAACCACATCTGGATGTTCCTATGAAGGTATTTTTTAGATGAGATTAATATTTAAATCAGTACATTTTGAGTAAAGCAAATTACCGTCCATAATGTGGGTGGGCCCCATCCAATCAGTTGAAGGAATTAAGAAAAAGAATGACCTACCCTGAAGAAATGGGAATTCCATCATACTGCCTTTGGACTCAATTTGCAGCATCAACTCTTCCCTGGATCTCTAGCCTGCTTGTCCAACCTTGCAAATTTTTTACTCATAATCATGTGAACCAAATCCTTATAATTTCTCTCTCTCTCTCTCTTCCTCCCTTCCTTCCCCCACCCCACCCCACATACTCAGCCTGTGTGTGTGTGTTTCTGTGTGTATATTTTAAATAGACAGGTTCTAACAGAGATCAAATGTGAAAAAACATACCATTGCCAATTAGCCAATGTCAAGAAAAATGGCATCCTAGGTTCATTTTGGAATTAATACACTTGTCACAGAAATATGTTTAGATGTTCTTTATGAGTCCTGCTACTGTTTACTGTATCTAAGTTTATCCCATCTTTTCAATTACAATTATAAACAATGAGTTAAAACTGAAAAAGGCTGACTCCAGAAGGTTCAAACAGAAAAGCACATGCACATGAATTAAGAGCAATATACCTTTTTTTTCTTTGAAAATTGTTTACTGGGTGCTTGCTTCAGCAGCACATATACTGAAATGATACAGAGAAAATTAGCATGTTATCTTTGCAAGGATGACACAAAAATAACTTATTGGACATCTTCTCATATTGAGCAATGTGGAAAGCTTGAATAACATAAAGCTTGTAGAAACATGGTTCCTGCCTATGGTAAGTCAGATTTTCAAAAAATATCAGGAACAATACTTCCTAACCTTCATGCTCGTTTACTATGTAATTCTGATATTCCTCCTACTGGAAGGCAGAGTCTATGTCTCCCCCTCTTGAATCTGAATGACCTTCTGCCTCAACGAATATAGTAGGTCAGAAGTAATATAATGGGATTTTCAAGACAAGAGCATAACAATGCTATGTTCTTCTGCCTTGCTCTCTTGGGACACTTGTTTTGTGGGAAGCCAGATGCCATGCAAGCAGTCCAACAACTGTTAAGATTTCTCTACTGAACCCAAACTAATTCACAGGAAAGGAATATGGCAGCAGAGTAGGGGGACCCTAGACTCCACATAAATACAACCAGATAACTATCAAATCATCCTAAATATCCCAGAAATTGACCTGAAGGCTGGATGAACAAACTCCACAACTAAAGGTGCAGAAAAGGCCATATCAAAGATGGGAGGAAATGTGGATAACTGGTTTGGGAGAGAAATGGATTGTGGCTGCCACAGTAGACAGGGACCATGATCACAAGGAAATGCACAGGGAAAACGAATCCCCATAGCAATTGAATTGGAAAGTGATAGGGGCCAAATTTCATGAGTTCTTGCAACCAGTGGGGCTAAAAGCATGGAGTTCTAAGGTCAGCAGGCTTGGCTCAGGGAGAGCCCAAAGCATTGGGGCTGCTCTTGGAGAAAAGGCAGAGCAAATAGCCCACAGACATACACTATATAAACAGCAATCTGAAGAACACCCAGGGAACACAGCAGAGAGGCTATTTGCTCATCTTAGAGTGTGTCCCAGAAAGGGAGCATGCACAAAGACTCCTCCAGAAACAAAGGAACCGGCAGGTGCCATTTCATTTCCCCCTTCCCTCCGCATAAGCACAGGGCCACTTACAGGAACCAATGCAGCACCATTCACTTGCTACCAAAACTTGTTTATACCAAGCCCTGCCCCCACTGATCTCCAATGGAATTGTTCCTCTCAGCAATGCTTGCCTCAGTCCCAGCATAGTGGCCCTCTCCCACAGAAGACCAGCCCAAACCTCAGTCTACAATGTCTCCCAATCCAAGAGTTTTTCAGGGATTTGGGTGTAGCAGCAGAGGTGACAGGTCTCAATTCACAAGCAGACCAAAGCATACCTAGTTAAGACTCACATATAGGACAGGGACCAAACAGAGTCCACAACAGGCAAAGAAAACCTCTGTAGACAACTGGCCTGAAGGATAAAGCAGGCAGAACAAAGAGCAGAACACACACAGCATCACATACTGGAGATAAGCACCAGGCCCTGGGGAGCAGGGGGTACTACACTACTGGGCACTACAGGACCTCTTCTTCATAAAGACAGTATGCTCAAGAACAGGAGTTGTAGCTAACTTTCCTAACTCAAAAGCAGGCACAGATATTTAGACAAAAGAAGACAGAAGAATTTGCCCCAAATGAAAGAACAGAGCAAGGAGCACCTGGGTGGCTCAGTCAGTTAAGCGTCTGACTTCGGCTCAGGTCATGATCTCATAGCTTGTGAGTTCGAGCCCCATATCGGGCTCTGTGCTGACAGCTCGGAGCCTGGAGCCTGCTTCAGATTCTGTGTCTCCCTCTCTCTCTCTGCCCCTCCCCTACTCACACTCTGTCTCTCTCTCTCAAAAAGAAATAAACATTAAAAAAATTTAAAAAAAAAAGAAAGAAAGAAAGAACAGGGCAAGGTCACAGCCAGGGATCTAAGTGAACTAGATATAAGTAACATGCCTGATAGAGAATTTAAACTAATCATAGAGATACTCACTGTATTTGAGAAAAGAATGGAAGACATCAGTGAGACCATTATTAGAGAGATAAGGAATAACATATCAGAGATAAAGGGCTCAATTAAATGGAATGAGAAATACATTTGATGGAATAAACAGCAGGCTAGAAGAAGCAGAGGAAGAAATTGGTGACCTAGAAGACAGAGTAATGGAAAGTAATCAACATGAACAAAAGAGAGGGAAAACTTAAGCTATGCAAAATAAAATAGACTTAAGGAACTAAGTGACTCTATCCAGTATAATAACACTCACATTATAGGAGTCCCAGAAGAAGTGAGTGAAAAGGGGACAGAAAATTTATTGGAAGAGATAAGAGCTGAAAATGTCCATAAAGTGAACAGATATCCACACCCAGACATATTATAACTAAAATGGCAAGCTGTAGTGACAAAGAAAAAATATTAAAAGCAGCAAGACAGGGGCACATGGGTGGCTCATTTGGTTGAGCCAATTCTTGATTTCATCTCAGGTCATGATCCCAGGGTCTTGGGATGGAGCCCCATGTTGGGTTCCATGCTGTGTGAAGCCTGCTTAAGACTCTCTCTCTCTCCCTCTGCCCCTCTTCCTGTCTCTCTCTCTCTCTCTCTCTCTCTCAAATAAAAATAAATATTTTTTTAAAAAAGCAGCAAGACCAAAAAAAAACAAAAAAAAAAGACAGTTACATATGAGGGAAACCACATAAGACTATCAGGAGATTTTTCAGCAAACTTTCCAAGCCATAAGTGAATGGCATGATATATTAGAAGTGCTGAATAGTAAAAATCTGCAGCCAAGAATACTCCAGCCAGCAAGGCTATCATTCAGAATAGAAAGAGAGTTAAAGGTTTCTCAAACAAAAACTAGAGGAGTTCATGACCACTAAACCAGCCCTGCAAGAAATTAAAGACTCTTTGAATGGAAAGGAAAGAACAAAGGGGAGGTATAAAGGTAGAAAACACAAAAGCAGTAAAAATGAAAATTTTTGTAAAATATTAGTCAAGGAAATCACAAAATAAAAGGATGGAAAAGATGACAATATATACCTAAAACATGGGAAGTAGACAAGTAAAGAATGGGTTCAAAATCAAATGCCTATCAATATAGACTGCTATATGCAGAAGATGTTATACACCAACCTAATGGTAACCACAAATCAAAAACTCTTAATAAACTTGCAAAGAATAAAGAGAAAGAAATCCAAATATATCACTGAAGAAAATGAGCAAACCATGAAAGAGTGAAATACAAGAAAGAATCAAGCAAAATCTTCAGAAACAACCACAAAACAGGTAATAAAATAGCAATAAAACCATATCTGGTATCTGAAAGTAAATGAACTAAACACTCCTACTAAAAGACATAGGGTGAAAGAATGGAAAAAGAAAAAAAATAGGACTCATTTATATACTGCGTATAAGACACTCATTTTAGACCTAAAGACAGCTGCAGACTGAAAGTAAGGGGATAGAGAAACATTTATCATGAAAATGGACATCAAAGGAAAGTCCAAGTAGCAATACTTATATTGAACAAAATAAACTTTAAAACAAAGAATGTAACAAGAGATAAAGACATTATACAATAATAAAGGAGATAATCCAACAAAAAGATATAACAACTGTGAATATTTATGCACCCAACATGAGAGCACACAAATACATAAAATAGTTAATAACAAACATAAAGGAACTAACTGATAATAATACAATAATAGTAATGGACTTTAACACCCCACTTATGTCAATAGACAGATCATCTAAAGAGAAAATCAACAAGATAACAATGGTTTTGAATGACACACTGGACCAGTTGGACTTAACAGATATATTCAGAGAATTCCATCACCAAACAGCAGAATACACATTCTTTTCAAGTGCACATGGAACACTTTCCAGAACAGATCACATATTAGGCCACAAAACAAGCCTCAACAAATTCAAAAAGATCAAAATCATACCATGCATCTTTTCTGACCAGAACACTATGGAACTAGAAGTCAACCACAAGAAAAATTGTGGAAACGCCACAAACACATGGGGCAGGGGTTTAAATAACCCACTACTAAACTAAGAATGAGTCAACCAGAGAATCACAAAATAAATTAAAAATTAAATGTAAACAGATGAAAATGAAAAGACAATGGTTCAAACCCTTTGGGACACAGCAAAAGCAGTTCTAAAAGGGAAATTTAGAGTAATACAGGCCCACCTCAAGAAGCAAGAAAATCTCAAATAAACAACCTAATTTTAAACCTAAAGGAGCTATAAAAAGAACAATAAACAAAATCTAAAACCAGCAGAAGGAAGTAAATAATAAAGATTAGAGTATACATAAATGATATAGAAACTAAAAAAATTAAATTAAATTTAAAAAAATAGAACAGACCAATGAAACCAGGAGCGGTTCTGTGAAAAAAGTCAATAAAACTGATAAACCTCTAGCTAGATTTGTCAAGGGAAAAAAAGAGAAGGAACCCAAATAAATAAAATCACTTACAAGAGAGGACAAATAATAACAAACACCACAGAAATGTAATTATAAGAGAATATTATGGAAACCTATATGCCAACAAATTGGAAACCTAGAAGAAATGGATAAATTTCTAGAAATATGTAACTTACCAAAACTGAAACATGAAGAAATATAAAATTTGAACAGAATTATTACCAGCAAAAAAATTGAATAGGTAATCAAAAAATTCCCAATAAATAGAAGTCCAGGCCCAGATGCACAGGTGAATTGTACCAAACATTTAAAGAATAATTAATACCTATTCTGTTCAAACTATTCCAAAAAACAGAAGAGGAAGGAAAACTTCCAAATTCATTCCAGGGGCCAGTGTTATCCTGATACCAAAACCAGATAAAGATGCCACAAAAAAAATAGAAATACAGGCCAATATCTCTGATGAACATAGATGTAAAATCTTCAACAAAATACTAGCAAAGCAAATCCAACAATACATTAAAAAAATAATTCACTATAATCAAGTGGGATATATTTCTGTGTTGTAAAGGTGGTTCAATATTCACATATTCACAAATCAATCAACATGATACATCATATCAATAAAAGAAAGTGTAAGAATATCATATGATCATTTCAATAGATGCAGAAAAAGCATTTGACAAAGTACAACATCCATTCATGATAAAGACTCTCAACAACAACAAAAAAAACCCTCAACAAAGTAAGTTTAGTGGGAACATGCCTCAACAAATAAATATATATGAAAAACCCCAGCCAATACCATCTTCAATGGGGAAAAACCAAGAGCTTTTTCCTGAAGTCAGGAACAAGAAAATGATGTCCATTCTTACCAGTTTTATTCAAAATCGTATTGGAAGTCCTGGCCACAGCAATCAGACAACAATAACAAATAAAAGGTATCCAAATCAGTAAGGAAGAAGTAAAACTTTCACTATTTGCAAATGACATAATGCTGTATATAGAAAACCTGAAAGACTACACCAAAAAACTGTTAGAACTGATAAATGAATTCAGTAAAGTCACAGGATACAAAATCAATCTGCAGAAATGTTTTGCATTTTCTTTTTTTTTTAAGTTTATTTATTTATTTTGAGAGAGAGAAAGAGAGAGCATAAGCAGGGGAAGAGCAGAGAGGAGAGACAGAATCCCAAGCAGGCTTTGCACCATCAACACAGAGCCCGATGTGGGGCTCAATTTGTGAACCATGAGACCATGACCTGAGCTGAGATCGAGAGTCAGACACTTGACCAACTGTGCTACCTAGGCACCACATGTGTTGCATTTCTATACACTAATAATGAAGCAGCAGAAAGAGAAATTAAGAAAACAGTACCATTTATAATTACACTAAAAGTAATAATACATCTAGGAATAAACCTAACCAAAGAGGTGAAAGACTTATACTCTGAAAACTGTAAAACACTGATGAAAAAAATTGAAGGTGACACAAAGAAAGGGAAAGACATTCCATGTACATGGACTGGAAGAACAAACCTTCTTAAAATGTCTATACTGCCCAAAGAAATCTACACATTTAATATAATCACTATCAAAATACCAACAGCAGGGGCACCAGGGTGGCTCAGTAGGTTAAGCACCCGACTTCAGCTCAGGTCATGATCTCACAGTTGATGCGTTCGAAACCTGTGTCAGGCTCTGTGCTGACAGCTCAGACCCTGAAGCATGCTTCAGATTCTCTCTCTCTCTCTCTCTCTCTCTCTCTCTCTCTGCCTCTTCCCTGCTCACACTCTGCCTCTCTCTCTCTCTCAAAAATAAACATTAAAAAACCTTTTTTAAAAAATACCAATGGCATTTTTCACAGAACAAACAATCCTAAAATTTGTGTGGAACCACAAAAGACCTTGAATAAACTAAGCAATCTTAAAAAAGAAAAGCAAAGTTGGAGGAAAACTTCAAGTTATATTACAAAGCTATACATCAAAAGAGTATGGCACTGGCACAAAAATAGATCAATGGAACAGAATACAAAATCCAGAAATAAACCACAACTATATTGTCAATTAATCTCAACAAGGAGAAAAGAATATCTATGAGAAAAAGACCATCTCTTCAACACATAGTGTTGGGAAAACTGGACGGCAACATGCAAAAGATTGAAACTGGTCCACTTTTTACACTATACACAAAAATAAACTCAAATTGTATTAAAGACCTAAATGAGACTTGGAACCATAAAAATCCTAGAAGAGAGCACAAGCAGTAACTTCTCTGACATCAGCCATAACAAATTTTTCTCTAGGTATGTTCTCTCAGGCAAGGGAAACAAACACAAAAATAAACAATTGGGCTACATCAAAATAAAAAGCTTCTGCACAGCAAAGGAAATAGTCAACAAAACTAAAAGGCACCCTACAGAATGCGATAAGATATTTGAAAATGACATATCTGATAAAGGGTTAGTGTCCAAAATATATAAAGAATTTATAAAACTTAACAACCAAAAAACAACCCAATTAAAAATGGGCAGAAGACATGAATAGACATGAAAAGTTACTCAACATCACTCATCAAGAAAATGCAAACCAAAACTGCAATAAACTATCACCTCACACCTTTCAGAATGACTAAAATTAACAACACAAGGAACAACAGATATTGGCATGGATGTGGAGAAAGGGAAACATACTCTTGGTGGGAATGCAAACTGGTGCAGCCACTCTGGAAAACAGTATAGAGAGTTATCAAAGTCTCTTATAGAGAGTTTCTTATAGAGGAATTTATAGAGGTTCCTCAAAAAGTTAAAAATAGAACTACCCTATGATCCAGTACTCATACTCCTGGGTATTTACCCAAAGAATACAAAAACACTAATTCAAAGTAATACATGCACCCAGTGTTTACAGCAGCATTATTTACAATAACAAACATACAAAAGCATCTCAAGTGTCCAGCAATTGATGAATAAAGAAGAGTTGGCATGAAAACTGCCAATCTTGCCATGTCCAATGACATGGACGGAGCTAGAGAGTATAATGCTAAGCGAAATAAGTTAGTCAGACAAAGACAAATACCTTATGACTTCACTCATGTGTGGAATTTAAGAAACAAAACACGGTGGGGGGGGGGGAAGAGAGAGGGAGCCAAAACAAGAAATAGACACTTAACTGTAGAGAACAAAGTGATAGCTTTCAGAGGCGGGGGTTGGGGGATGGATTAAAGGTACTGGAGATTAAAGAGTGCACTTGTCATGATAAGCATCAGGTGATGTATGGAATTATTGAATCACTATATTGTACACCTAAAACTAATATTAACATTGCATGTTAAACTAACTGGAATTAAAATAAACACTAAAAAAAGAAATCTAATTCACATTGGACAGACCACATAGAGAGATCCTAAGAATATATGCAGAAAGAAAGAGAGAGACCTAAACAGCTCTCAGATCTTCCAGTCCCCTGTGTTTCAATTCCATCCACTGATTGACTAAACCATGTGAGAGACTGTTATGCACTGAATTATGACCCACACAAAATTCACATGTTGAAGCCTTAACCCCCAGAGTGACTATATATATGGAGACAGGACAGTGAAGCAGGTAAATAAGGTTAAATGAGGTCATAAAAGTGGGGCTTAAGCCAATAACCGGTATCCTTATAAGTAAGGAGGAGATACCAGAGATCTCTTTTCACCTCTGCACAGAGGAAAGGCCATGTGAGAACACAGTGAGAAGTCAGCTGACTGAAAGCCAGGAACAGAGACCTCACAAGAAACAAACTCTGTGGGCACCTTGATCTTGAACTTCTTGGTTATGGTGGTCTGAGCATACTAATATAGAGACTTTGAGTCACAACCATACAGTCAAGCCCTGTCCAAATTCCTGACCCACAAAAACTATGAAAGGTAATAAAATGGTGATCCTCATTTTAAGTCATTAAATTTTGGTGTTCTCTGTTATACAAAACAGATACTTGAGACACTGCCCTTGAGGCACTCATAGGGAAGATAAAATAAGTAATTATATATCAAAATGCTATATTAATTATGTATCAAATTCTATGAGGTAGTAAGTAAGCAAATAGAGAGCAGAAGGTTTTTTGAACTGAAAATTTTTAAATATTAAATAATTGACCAAAAAAAAAAAGACCCGTTATAAAACAAAAAAAATAATAATAATAATAATTGACCAGAAGTAGACCTAGGATGAAGACCTTTTAGGTGGGTTCAAACTGGGAGAAAGGAGGTATCACTGAAGGATATTATCAATGAGGTATGCTATGAATTGAACTATATCCCCCAAATTTCATATGTTGAAGCCCTAACCACCCCCATGTAACTATATCTGAGACAGGACCATTAAGGAAGTGACTAAGGTTAAATGAGGTCCCTGATGCAGTAAAACTGGTGCCCTTATAACAAGAGGAAGAAACAACATAGTTCTCAGAAAAAGGGCCCTCATTGGAACTTGACCATCCTGGAACCCTGATATAGCACTTCCAGCTTCCAGAACTGTGAGAAAATAAACTTCTTTTGTTTAAGCCTCCCAGTCTATGGCATTTTGTTATGGCAGGCTGAGCTTACTATTAACAGGTGACTTCACACTTTTTTTTCAGAACTTAATTAGCTTGAGTATCAAACCCTTAGTAAATATGGAGAAAAATAAAAATGTTTGTCATTTGTCTGATCCACATATAGTCTATGAGCAACTTTAAGACAGGAGTTACATTCACTGAGGTACATCCCAGCACCTAGATCATGACCTGTATCTGAGTCATAGTAATTGGTGAAAGAATGGAGAAAGGGAGAGAAGAGGAGTTATAAAACTAAAATCTTTCAGTGATATAGAACCTAATACCATCCAGTAGAATATCTAAAATAACCCAGAGAAAGAAACCTTCCTGAGAGAATAAGTGGAACATACCAATTAATGGAATGGAACTTGCCAAAATGGAGAAAACATCTATGAAGCTCTGGGTTAACCAGTGTCAGCAGTATTCAGTCTACAAAAGGCTGGTTTGGTTTTTTGCCTGTGCTTTAACCCACTCATTCTCAAAACTTTCTTCCTACTCATTATGCCCCAATAATTTTTCAGTGCTGGTATAACTGTCTATTGTGACCAGTCTGGGGTGCATGACCACCACCTTGTTTTGCAACCTCCAAAAGCTCTTTCTCTGCTGATTTCAGACTCCCCTGAACTCACTGTTCAATTCTTAAATGTCAATCCACATCTAGTTTTGGACACTTTTAAATGAAAAGAGTGTAAATAAATGTGCACCTCACACGCATCATTTTTTAAAAGTCTAAAACTTTTTAAAGGCCAACTACATGCAAAATAATCATTGAGAAGAAAAGGCCATTTACTGTGTACTTAATGAGTGCAGAGCAGGAAGTGAAAGATAAGCAGAAAGAGAAATTTCAGTCCCAGATCTCTCAGTATAACATTTTTCTTTGTCTTTGTGATTGTAAGCACTCATTTATAAGTGGATTCTTTATAGTAAACTTACTCTAGACCAAATTTTCACCTGGCCTTTTTACTGTAATCAAGTATCAAGGTGGGAAGACAGACTAGGCTCTCTCCTAATGCCCCTGGTTCATGCTCCTTTGACTCCATAACTCTGGGCCAGATTTGGGCTTGCCAGTTTGACTGCCTCTCAGATTTCACTGGGGGAAACAAACTGAACTAGGAGTTCAGCTTCCTTGACACTGAATATTACTTTGTAGTGGCTTCCTATTTAATCTTCGATAAAACTTGAGCTGTCATTACTCTACAGTTTCCCCCAAAGGAGTTACTTTTTACTGAGATAGGACTAGATTTCCAAATTTGCTTTTAATACAGACACATATTTCCTACTGGATCTCTTCTTAGATCTCTGAAGTAGTAAAACCTATTGGAAAGTGGAGTATGTACGAGGGATATATATTTATTTCTGAATATGACCCAATTCCAAACATGTCATAAGAGTTGAGCCCTATGTTGAAGAATAAGCTAGTATTTTTCAGTGTCCTAACTATAAACCATATAACAACTTGCGGTACAGGTAAACCCTGAAAGAAAATAGGATTGAATCATGGATGATGAGCTGTGAAATCATTACTTCCTAGCCAGAAGGCAAGGCCCTGAGTTTTGGGTTAAAATAGGTGACATCTGTCTTATTATATCTTCCATGACTATGTGAAGACATGGGAGAGCAGAAGCATTCTTACTGAAACTTATCCTCAAAGTGAACTTCAAACACAACTAGACAACAGAGGCCATAAATATTGATTGATTGGTCTGAATTAAGAAAGCATGCAATTGGCTCAAAAGGAAAAGAATTTCTCTTGAACAATTGTACTAGATATAACTATAAAGTAATTTTTAAATTTCCACAAAGCACACACTGAAATCAATATCTTTACTTAGCAAGTTAAATGTTGCACCATCTAATTCATATGAAACATTTAGAATTTTCTAAGGCTTACAGAGCATAAAATAATGTATAGTGTTATCTAATAGCTGGAATAATAATTATTTCAAAGTAGTTCCTAACATAAATATTTTAACATGCAACCCACTCAGTGCTGCTTCAGGTTTATAATTATTTTTGTTATTGAGAATTTTGAAAATAGAATTGTCATGAATTTTTGTTGACACCCCTAATGCAGCTAGATTTTAGCTACTAGAAAAAAAATTTCTGGGCTCTTATGACTCTCCATGGGTTTAGTCTGTGTCTGTCAAGCACTGATGTACTAATTTGACAGTGGATCCTTCGCCAGTTTGTTATCCCAGACTTCACGTTTACCTTGGCTTCATCTGGACTTCTTAATGCACTCCGCTAGTGTTGGGGTACTCTAGCATTTCTCTGCAACTTACATGGCAATGCTAACTCATGCCACATCCTCACTTTGCATCCTATATTCCCTGACAACCTGTGAAGAATGAGTGAGTCTTCACTGGGTGATTGCTTTGTGAAGAAAAATGAATAATTTACCTGATAATCATGGTCACCTATCAGACTATGCATTTTTTCCTAATAAGTGATTTTGCTATGTTTTGTTTAAACCTTGTGCTGAATTTTTCATGAGCTGGATGAGTGCTTTCCAGCATCTGTTTATAATGTCGACTAACATTTTTTGGTATGAAATGAAACCTTGGAAGAGGAGAACAGAAAAACTGCATGTTTAAAAAGATGTATTACCTTTCACAATGGGGGTGCTCTGTGCTTGAGTTACAAGGTCTCCAAAGGTTTCAAAGTGATTTCATGATTTTCAAATCTTGCATTCAAATGATTACATGTTACACAGCATATTGTGTCATCTGCACACTGCTTAAAGACCAATTTGTACTTAATATTTTGAAAGACAGGAATCATAGGAGCTGAGTACTTATATCCAAGTATTCTTGACGACTAATATCTAAAGGTCTGAACACTAAAAGCTCCTATTTAAAAACTAACCTTAAACCTTACCAAAGAAGTTCATATGTCTGTTTGAGAATATTAGAGGCATAAAAGAGTATTTTATTCACTGAGTGGTAACTACTGAGGAAATGGGAGATTAAGGAGGAGAATACACTGTATACAGCAGGGAATTTTAAATAATTAACTTATAAAATAATTGGCTTTCAATTTATGCATTTCCAAGGAAGTTTTAAGCTTGAAAAAAAATTATCTGCATAGTAATTTGCAGTTTCAAATGTTTTTAAATGATTATCATGTTTAATGTATTTATAAATAATTAGAAATCCAAATGTTTAACTTATTTAAAAAATATATTCAAGCTAAAATACCTTTAACTTTTAGAAGCTCAGAAGAAACAACGAAGGTAAATGCATTTAGTTCTTTAGTTCACATGTAAATGAGTTATATTTGGTAAATTTATTTTGTTTTTGATGTATGATAATCTTTTGGCTTTTTTCATCAAAAAAAAATAGAGGATCTAGTGGCACTCCAGTAATTCTATTGCTATTGAGTTATTGACTAAAATGTGAACACATAAAGAGAAGAGAAACCCTCATTTAAATTTGTATTGCCAATGACTAGCAAAGTGTTTGGCATATATCAGGCACATAATTAACTGTGGCATGAATATCTGACAATGGCAAATAGATAGAAATATACAATCTTTCCAATACAAATGGAATAGCAAAATGATAATTTAAGAATAAAGTTGTGGCTGAATAGACACTTTTTCAAAGACATCCAGATGGCTAACACATATATGAAAAGATGCTCAACATCACTCATCATCAGGGAAATACAAATCAAAACCACAGTGAGATACCAACTCAAACCTGTCAGAATGGCTAAAATTAACAAATCAGGAAACAACAGATGTTGGTGAGGATGCGGAAAAAGAGGAACACTTTTGCACTGCTGGTGGAAATGCAAACTGGTGCAACCGCTCTGGAAAACAGTATGGAGGTCCCTCAAAAAATTAAAAATAGAACTATCCTGTAACCCAGCAATTGCACTTCTAGGTATTTATCCAAAGGATACAGGAGTACTGATTCAAAGGGGCACATGCACCCCAATGTTTATGGCAACAATATTGACAATAGCCAAATTATGGAAAGAGCCCAAATGTCCATTGACTGATAATGGATAAAGAAGATGCAGTATATGTATACAATGGAATATTACTCAGCAATCAGAAAGAATGAAATCTTGCCATTTTCAGCAACATAGATGGAACTTAGCATATTTACTTATGCTAAGTAAAATAATTCAGTCAGAGAAAGATAAATATCATGCTTTCACTCATATGTGGAATTTCAGAAACAAAACAGATGAACATAAGGAAAGGGAAGGAAAAGTAAGATAAAAACAGAGAGGGAGACAAACCATAAGAGACTATTAAATACAGAGAACAAACTGAGAATTGCTGGTGGGGTGTTGAGTGGGTTAAATGGGTGATGGGAATTAAGGAGGGCACTTGTTGGGATGAGCACTGGGTGTTATATGTAAGTGAAGAATCATTAAATTCTATTCCTGAAATCATTACTACACTATATGTTAACTAACTTGGATTTAAATTTTAAAAAATAGATAAATTTAAAGAGAAAAAAAGAATAAGGTTGTGACAAGGCTTAGTGCAAAATGGATTGGATTTCAAAAAAATGTGGGTCAAACTTAATACAAATAATAATGACCTCAATTTAAAATTAAACTCTTAGCAAAAATTTTATAATTTAGCTTAGAAAATAAAAAATACCTAACATTTGCATAGCGTTTCATAATTTAGTAAACAAGTATATATTATCTTATTTGCTCCTCTTTTCCTGGCATTTGGATATTAATACTGTATTTTATTTATTCTCTTTATTTGAAGGATAGCAGAGATACATGAAAGTGCATAAATTAGACCTCTCTCTCTAGTGTACAGTATGAGGGTTTTTTACATATATATGGCCCTGAGTAATCACACCGAACTCAAAATATAAAATATTTCCAGATCCCAGAAGCTTTCCACTATTCTTTATTTATTATCACTGATTAGTTTTGCCTGTTCTCATACTTCATACAGATAGAACCAGAGAATAAATGTATCTTTGTGCCTGACTACTTTCTGTCAGTAGAGTACCTATAAATTTCACCCATATTATAGCATATATCGGAGTTGGTTATTTTTTATTGCTGCAGAGCATTTCATTATACAAATATACCTATATTTATTTATCCATTCTCCTGTTAATATTTTTGCTAGTATTAATAAAACTGTGAACATTTTGAGTACTGCTTTTATATGTACTCATTTGTCTTTTATATGTAACTGGGAGTGGAATTATTTGGCCATAAAATTTTCCAAAGTGGTTATATAATTTTATGCTGCTATCAGCAACATATGTTCCATTTGCTCCATATGCTTGCCAACACTTCATATTGTCAGTCTTTTTAATTTTAACCATCAGGTGGGTATGTAGTAGTATTTCATTGTGGATTATTTTCATTTTAAAAAAAAAAAAAAAAACTAAATTCAGAGCAATTACATGGCTTACCTAATTACATATATAGTATAAGCTATGACCCCCAAGCTTGGTTTCCAGATTCTATATTCATTGTTTTGCTTCTTCTATTACACAGTGCTAGTGTTCTTCCTTCCTTTCCCCTTTTTCTTTGGTCTTGTCTTTGTGGTTTTTGTTACGAAAAATTTCAAACATAGAGAAAAGTAGAGTGTATGTAACCTAGATTTAACAATTGTTTACACTTTGTTATATTCATGTATTTTTTGCTAAAAACTTAAAATTGCATATATCATGACATTTTATCCCTAAATATTTCATTATATGTTTCTAAAATATAAGGATATTTTCTTACATAAAATGAAAGTTTTAGCTCAACTCAAACAATTAACAAGAAGCCCCTAATATTATCTAACAACTAGTCCTCAAATTATACAATTATTATAAGAATACCTTTTACAGCTGTGTTGTTCAAAATAAGATTCAATCAAACTATGCATTCACTTGCTACCATTCTGTGATATTTACAATAATTCAAGTGCAAGTTTCATTCTTCTGCTTCTTCTTTTGCTTCTTATTATTATTTGGCAAAGTGTAATATTAAGCTTATATAAGGATTTTTCTCTTCCAACTAAAGTCTAAGTATTATAGAACATGGCATAGCTAAACATTCTCTTATATATTTATCATTTACTAAAACTATATGATGTGTGCAGACACCAGGTACAGCGTAAAAGAGTGGACATTACACCAATATATCAAAAACTGTATCTTAAAAAAAAATACCCCAGCATGCTCAAGTCAAAGAATATGAAGAATGCGATAGATATGGAGGAAAGAATTAGTAAATTAAAGAAGCAATCTTGGTCTTTGTTCTTTAAAGGATTCCTATTAACTTACACAGCTTTTTTCTCACATATAATTTCCATTCTCAGTAGGAATTGATTAACCTTTTATTGCTACTATTATTACTAATGGGTGGAATACAAGATGAAAGGAGTCTGTATCCATTCTGAACAGAAAATCAAACGAAGCACACACACCATTCTCAATGCAAAACTGCGTTAGATTTGTCTTGTTGCTCCAATTAAAATTTGAGTTTGTTTAAATATTCATGGCATATCTAGAGCAAATATGTGCAATAGATGTTTACTGTATTTTTTGGTATCTATTTCCTATAAAAGCATGGGCCACTAAAAACGCCAAAAAGAACAGCCTAGATACTCATAAAACAGCACAGGCCTGACCAGTTGATTTAAGACTGCTGCGGCTTTTTACCCCCACTAGTCTTTACTATTCAATTACTTTTGGATTATTTATATTTACACAACTCTTACCTTAAAAAGGAAAAAAAATCAGGGATTCCTACTTGCTGGATACATTTCTTCTGCATTTGGAAGAGAAAAATGAAAATTTCTTCTTAAGGAATTGATCCTGGCTCTCTTGGCTTTCTCCCAAGGACACATCTGCCAGTTATCTCTGCATAGTCCATATGGTATTGCCAATTTCAGTTTCCTCAACATTTGCTCTTTTCTAGAGACTGTACCAGGAGCAGAACATGAGCCACCTTGCCAACCAGCCAGAGGAAGTGAGTGCTCAGCTGAGGGTCTTGAGAGCAGGCCTTGACTTTCATGCAGCTCAGTTCTTGATATTAATACAGGGAATGCCAGTCAGACCCATACTCCAAGTTATTCCAAGAGCTGAAGACAAGTCCAAAACGCAATTGTTTTGCTCACAAGTCAGTCACTGATTTTCCACTGGTATGGAGATAAAGTCTACAAAACCAAACGCTTGTTACTAAGACTTCTGTAGCAATAACTTAAATCCAATTTTACAAAAAAAAAAAAAAAAAAAAAAAAAAAGCAATCGAAACACACCACTTCAGAATCAATAGCTTTTTTCTGAAGCTACAGTAACACTTAAATATGTTTGACTCAGACGCATAAATTTGGTAGGCTGGAACGCTAATTACATTTCAACTTGCTCTAATAGAATTTCAAAAAAACAATTAAAAAATACGTCCCCTGAAATCAACACTGGACAGCTGTTAGAATAGAGTCTTGAGGTAACAAGAAATCTATTTATCCTTTCGCCCGTTTTGAGGGGTGTGTGGAATTATACCGGCAGCAGCAACCGTCGCTTAGAAGACAGTCCCATTTCTTCCCCTGCACGAACCACAAAGTGAAACAGAGGAGGGGAGTGCTACCTCCACAGAGAACCTTTTGGCCGCTTCAAGCCCACTTTGCTCGGCGGTGAGGGACTCCAGAACGCCTGCGCAGTACCCAGAAGCCGTTGAGCCCGCGCTTCAGACTGGTTCTCCCACATTTCCGGTGTCCCGGCGCCAGGCTTTGGTAGGACCGATGGCACAGCTGCTCCGGATGGGAAGCATTTTGCTTTGGGTTTCTAGTCCTTACTAGCCTACCGCCGTCATTTTTATTTCTTCTGGAACTGACACAAGCAAGGCAGAGAAAGCACTCGTCAAACACCCTGGAGAGATCCCATTGCATCCTCCCTGGATATGCAAGTCACCTAAGCAGTTTTCTGCATTCTCTCCGCTTTTTACCAGAACTCTGAGTTATGTTGGGAGAAAAAAACAAAAAACAAAAACCTCTCACAAAAGGTTATGAATAGCTGAACCAAAGGTTTGAAGCATATAGCTCTGTTTTTCCTTTTTCCAGAGTGATAATATTTTTTACCATCGAAGTTACTATTATGTTCCCGTTAATTTATGAAATGTGTACCAAAGCAAGGCTTTGGTTCTTGCCAGAATTTTAAAAATGAGCACTGGATGCTGGATCCTTTTGGAAAAATAAACCATAGAGAAACCATAGCGGAAAACACGGCATCTAAGAACTAGAAAGTGTATTCAACTATTTTAAGTGTCAGAGTAGCCCGGAGCAGTTTGGCTTGTGATGCAATGAGAAAGTAGATTAGAGAAACATCTTTTAAACTTTAGTTTTGTCTCTCCCTGCTATCAGTTTGGAATCGCACCTACATTCTCACTACAGAATTCAGGGAGAAAACATGTTGATGAAGCTGTCCATCAGAATAACATGAAGGCTGTGCAAAATTTCTACTTGCTTAAAATGTTGATTAAAACAACCATTAGAATTGACAGTCTGGGCACTAAATCCTCTGCCCCTCCATATGTAAACAAACGCCTGGGACTTTCAGGTTACAAAACTAGAAGGACAATCTCCTCCCACTGTCATTTATTTCAAGAAAAACCCTCATCTCAGGAGATGCTTAATGGAAGGATAAATGGGAAAGATTACCCATTGCTTTGGGGGAACCTAGTGCTTCTGTCCTAAGGTTTCTCACTCCTTTATCCTTGATTTCACTAGGAGGGGAACACATTAGGGGGCCCTTGCACTTCCTCAATGCATTTCATGATATACAGAAGCCATTATCTCCAAGTAGATAGGAGGACACAGGCCAAAGTTGTAT
This sequence comes from Prionailurus bengalensis, assembly GCF_016509475.1. Classification (NCBI taxonomy): domain Eukaryota; kingdom Metazoa; phylum Chordata; class Mammalia; order Carnivora; family Felidae; genus Prionailurus; species Prionailurus bengalensis. The sequence continues at coordinate 109,062,659 of NC_057349.1, forward strand.
GGAGTACAATTATCTCAAATATTACAATCTTAAAAACATACACTCTGAAATAGAACTCGTGGAACAGATGGCCTGAGTGTCTTAAGTCAACTTCCTCAGAAGCAGAACCTGAGGTTAAAATTCTTGTCAAACAATTATCAGAAGACACTGATAGAAGAGTTGGGGAAGTAACAAGGGCATAGTATCAGACAAAGTACTATAGATATTGTAGCTTCAGTCTGATCCTTTAAAAGTTACCACACTCCTCCTCCTCCCGATTCAAGGCAAAGTAAGGAACTTTTACACTCACATTGTTTATGGGGTAGAAGAGAGAGGGAAGAGGCAATTTTCAGGTTTTCTGGCTCTCTGTAGATATTCTCTGTAAAAGAGCTGTGGGTACTGGCTGTTGGAAAAGAAAACCCACCAAATACTATGGGATCTGAGTGGAGCACTGACATTAGCAACTTAAATCTTTCAGTTGTACCATTCAGATTCACTTGCATCTCACCTTAAATTTACTCCATCCTGTTATGTATTGAATTATTTTTCAGAGTCCAACCACTTGAATAAGGCAAGATAAAGAATTGTTAATTATAGGGGATTAGGGTATCAAAGGATTGGCTAGTAGGAAGCAAAAGAATTCTAAGTAAGCTAAGAATGCCAAAAATAAGGACTAGCCACTACCCCCAAGACTGAGACAGAGCCCCAAAGTAAAATCTATTTAATATAAATTCATGAGTATTTGGGAGAGGATAAGGAAGAACTAGACATATTTTAAAAATGTTAAAGTTCTTGTTTTGTTAAAAGAAATATAAACTTCTAAATAGGCAAGAAAGTAGAAAAACATAGGAAGAATGGGATCAATAAAAAATTTAAAAAAGAGGGGCACCTGGGAGGCTCAGTTGGTTGAGCGTCCGACTTCAGCTCAGGTCATGATCTCGCGGTCTGTGAGTTTGAACCCCACGTCGGGCTCTGTGCTGACAGCTCGGAGCCTGGAGCCTGCTTTGGATTCTGCATCTCCCTCTCTGCCCCTCCCCCGCTCATGCTCTGTCTCTCTCTCTCTCTCTGTCAAAAATAAATAAACATTAAAAAAAATTTTAAAAAAAAGGTAAACTTTTGGGCTCTCTCCATAGTTTCACTATTGATAATGCTGCTATAAACACTGGGGTGCATGTACCCCATTGAATCTTTGTTTTTGTATACTTTAGGTAAATACCTAATAGTGCAATTGCTAAATCATAGGGTACTTCTATTTTTAGTTTTTTGAGGAAATTTCATACTGTTCTCCAGAGTCGCTGCATCAGTTTGCATTCCCACCAACAGCCACTGAATTCTACTCCTGGAACCAGTATCACACTGTGTGTTAACTAACTAAAATTAAAAAAAAAAAAAAATTAGGCGCACCTGGATGGCTCAGTCAGTTAAGCATCTGACTTTGGCTCAGGTCATGATCTCATGGTTCGTGGGTTTGAGCCCCACGTCCAGCTCTGTGTTGACAGCTCAAAGCCTAGAGCCTTCTTTGGATTCTGTGTCTCCCTCTGTCTCTGCCCCTCCCTTGCTCACTCTCTCTCTGTCTCTCAAAATAAATACTAAAAAAATTTTTCTTTAATTAAAAGTGTGCAAATATATAATCATTGTTAATTTACATTGATTTAAAGTTAAAAGCTCAGGCTGTCAGACTATAATTTTTAAAATTCTGGCTACATGCTATTTACAAAAGATATTGTTAAAACATAGAATATGCAAAGGTTGAAAGTTAAAGAATGAGAAAGTATCTGGAACAAAGGAACCAAATGATGTTGCTCTACTGACTTTATACAAAACAATTTTTTTTAATGTTTATTTATTTTTGAGAGAGAGAGAGAGCATGAGTAGGGAAGGGGCAGAGAGAGAAGGAGACACAGAATCTGAAGCAGGAGCCAAGCTCTGAGCTCACAGCACAGAGCCCAATGTGGGGCCCAGCTCTTGAACCACAAGATCGTGACCTGAGCTGAAGTCCAATGCTTAACTGACTAAGCCACCCAGGTGTCCCACACATAACAATTTTAATTAAAACTTTGTTAGAGTCTCTAAATAGTACTTTTAGAAGATTTAATTCACCAAGATACTATAAAGCTATTCTAAATAAGCAGGCATAAAATACAATGCCCTCAAAATATATAAAGCAACAATTGAATTATAAGAGGAAATTTTAAAATCCACCATCAAGACAGGTGATTTCAACATAGCTCTAAATCACTGCTATGTCATAAAAAGATATATAAGGAAATTAAAAATACATTTGTAAAAATTACATTTGTAATACATTTTGTATAGACATATACAAGTGCATATCGCATTCTTAAATGAGAATTGAAGTAGAAGTTAAGAACAAAAAAGATGAGTTTTTAAAAATATCTATATATTTGGGGCATCTGGGTAGCTCAGTCGGTTAAGCAGTTCCACTCATGGTTTCAATTCCAGTCATGATCTCATGATTCGTGGGTTCGAGTCTCACATTGGACTCTATGCTGGCAACACAAACCTGTTTGGGATTCTCTCTCCCTCTCTCTGTGCCCTTCTCCTGCTTGCTCTCTATCTCTCTCAAAAATAAATATTTAAGGGGCACCTGGGTGGCTCAGTCAGTTAAGCTTCCAACTTCGGCCCAGGTCATGATCTCAGTCTGTGAGTTGGAGCACCAGATTGGGCTCTGTGCTGGCAGCTCAGAGCCTGGAGCCTGCTTTGGATTCTGTGTCTCCCTCTCTCCCTGGCCGTCCCCCACTTGTGCTCTGTCTCTCTCTCTCTCTCAAAAATAAATAACCATTGGAGGCATGGGGAGGATGGTGGTGTAGGAGGACGCTGGGCTTACCTCGTCCTGCCAATCACTTAGATTCCACCCACATCTGCCTACATAACCCAGAAAACAACCAGAAGACTAGCAGAATGGATTCTCCAGAGCCAAGCATAGACAAGAGACCCACGGAAGAGGGTAGGAAGGGCAGAGAAGCAGTGCATGCTACATGGATTGGCAGGAGGGAGCCGGGGCGTCAGAGGGGCAACCCGCCAGGCAAGGCAGAGCCCCTTGAAAAAGCAGAGGGGCCAGAGTCTGTGAGTTCTGACAGCTAGCGGGACTTAACATCTGGAATGTTAAAAGTCAACAGCTCTGCTCAGAGAGCAGGAAGACAAGAGGACACCGGGAGGGAGAGTTGTTGAGCTGCGGAAGACTGCGCCCAGTCCAGCTGGGGAACAAAGGCACTGGCAAGTGCCATCTCCCTCTCCCATCCCCCAGCAGAAATTCCAAAGGGAACCAGTTCCCATCACTGAACTTGCTTGCACCATGCAAACACCCAACATTGTGCTTCTGTGGATCCATCCCTCTGACGGGTCTGCCTGCCTGCCTGTGCTGCAGGGCCACTCTTGCAGGGGACCACCCACAGCAAAGTGAGCTGAGCCTGCCCCTCCTGCCCCTGTGCACCTTGCGGATCCACCCTGGCTAATACGTCAGATCCCATCAGAGCAGCACCACAAGCCTGGCAGTGTGTGAGTAGCCTAGACAGGGGCCACACCACTCCACAGTGAGTCCTGCCCCTGGGAGAGGGGAAGATAAGGTACACACAAGTCTGACTGTGGCCCCAGCAGTGGGTTGGGGACAGACATTTGGTGTGACTGTGGCCCCGCCCACCAACACAAGTTACTCCAGACAGCACAGGGGAAGTGCCCTGCAGTTTGGAGCTACCGCAGGAACTACCCAAAATGATGAAACGGAAGAATTCTCCTCAAAAGAAACTCCAGGAAGTAGTGACAGCTAAAGAATTGATCAAAACCGATTTAAGCAATATAACAGAACAAGAATTTAGAATAATAGTCATAAAATTAATCACTGGGCTTGAAAAAAGTATAGAGGACAGCAGAGAATCTATTGCTACAGAGATCAAGGGACTAAGAAATGTCATGAGGAGCTTAAAAATGCTATAAATGAGGTGCAAAATAAAATGGAGGTGGCCATAGCACGTATTGAAGAGGCAGAGAAGAGAATAGGTGAATTAGAAGATAAAATTATGGAAAAAGAGGAAGCTGAGAAAAAGAGATTAAAAAAATCCAGGAGTATGAGGGGAGAATTAGAGAACTAAGTGATGCAATCAAACGGAACAATATCTGTATAATAGGAATTCCAGAAGAGGAAGAGAGAAAGGGGCTGATGGTGTACTTGAACAAATAATAGCTTAGAACTTCCCTGATCTGGGGAAAGAAAAAGGCATTGAAATCCAAGAGGCACAGAGAACTCCCTTCAGACATAACTTGAACTGATCTTCTGCATGACATATCATAGTGAAACTGGCAAAATACAAGGATAAAGAGAAAATTCTGAAAGCAGCTAGGGATAAACAGGCTCTAACTTACAAAGGGAGACCCATAAGACTAGTGGCGGACCTATCTACTGAAACTTGGCATGCCAGAAAGGAATGGCAGGAAATCTTCAATGTGATGAACAGAAAAAATATGCAGCCGAGAATCCTTTATCCAGCAAGTCTGTCATTCAGAATAAGAGAGATAAAGGTCTTCCCAAACAAACAAAAATTGAAGGAATTCATTACCACTAAACCAGCCCTACAAGAGATCCGAAGGGGGATTCTGTGAGTGAAATGTTGCAAGGACCACAAAGGACCAGAGACAGCACTACAAACATGAAACCTACAGACATCACAATGACTCTAAACCCATATATTTCAATAACACTGAATGTAAATGGGCTAAATGCTCCAACCAAAAGACATAGGGTATCAGAATGGATAAAAATACAAGACCCATCTATCTGCTGTCTACAAGAGACTCATTTCAGACCTGAGGACACCTTCAGATTGAAAGTGAGGGGATGGAAAACTATCTATCATGCTACTGGAAGTCAAAAGAAAGCTGGAGTAGCCATACTTATATCAGACAAACTAGACTTTAAATTAAAGGCTGTTACAAGAGATGAAGAAGGGCATTACATAATAATTACAGGGTCTATCCATCAGGAAGAGCTAACAATTATAAATGTCTATATGCCAAATACGGGAGCCCCAAATATATAAAATAAAACAATCACAAACATAAGCAACCTTATTGATTAGAATGTGGTAATTGCAGGGGACTTTAATACTCCACTTACAACAATGGATAGATCATCTAGATACAGGATCAATAAAGAAACAAGGGCCCTGAATGATACATTGGATCAGATGGACTTGACAGATACGTTTAGAACTCTGCATCCCAAAGAATATAGTTTCTTCTCGAGTGCACATGGAACATTCTCCAAGATCACATACTGGGTCACAAAACAGCCCTTCATAGGTATAAAAAAATTGAGATCATATCATGCATACTTTCAGACCACAATGCTATGAAAGTTGAAATCAACCATAGGAAAAAGTCTGGAAAACCTCCAAAAGCATGGAGGTTAAAGAACACCCTACTAAAGAATGAATGGGTCAACCAGGCAATTAGAGAAGAAATTTAAAAATGTATGGAAACAAATGAAAATGAAAATACAACAATCCCAACACTTTGGGATGCAGCGAAGGCAATCCTGAGAGGAAAATACATTGCAATCCAGGCCTATCTCAAGAAACAAGAAAAATCCCAAATACAAAATCTAACAGCACACCTAAAGGAAATAGAAGCAAAACAGCAAAGATACCCCAAACCCAGCAGAAGAAGAGAAATAATAAAGATCAGAGCAGAAATAAACAATTCTAGAATCTAAAAAAACTGTAGAGCAGATCAATGAAACCAAGAGTTGGTTTTTTGAAAAAAAACAAAATTGATAAACCTCTAGCCAGGCTTCTCAAAAAGAAAAGGGAGATAACCCAAATAGATAAAATCATGAATGAAAATGGAATTATTACAACCAATCCCTCAGAAATACAACCAACGATCAGGGAATACTATAAAAAATTATATGCCAACGAACTGGACAACCTAGAAGAAATGAACAAATTCCTAAGCACCCACATACTTCTAAAACTCAAACAGGAAGAAATAGAAACCTTGAACAGACCCATAACCAGCAAAGAAATGGAATTGGTTCTCAAAAATCTCCCAACAAATAAGAGTCCAGGACCAGATGGCTTCCCTGGGGTATTCTACCAGACATTTAAAGCAGAGATAATACCTATCCTTCTCAAGCTGTTCCAAAAAATAGAAAGGGAAGGAAAACTTCCAGACTCATTCTATGAAGCCATCATTACTTTGATTCCCAAACCAGACAGAGACCCAGCAAAAAAAAGAGAACTACAGGCCAATATCCCTGATGAATATGGATGCAAAAATTCTCAATAAAATACTATCAAATCAAATTCAACAGCATTTAAAAAGAATTACTCACCATGATCAAGTGGGATTCATTCCTGGGATGCAGGGCTGGTTCAACATTTGCAAATCAATCAACGTTATACATCACAATAAAAGAAAAGATAACCATATGATCCTGTCAATCGATGCGGAAAAAGAATGTGACAAAAGTCAGCATCTTTCTTAATAAAAACCCTCTAGGAAGTTGGGATAGAAGGAACATACTTAACATCATAAAAGCCATTTATGAAAAGCACACAGCTAACATCATCCTCAGTGGGGAAAAACTGAGAGCTTTTTCCCTGGGATCAGGAACATGACAGGGATGTCCACTCTCACCACTGTTGTTTAACAGTGTTGGAAGTTCTAGCATCAGCAATCAGACAACAAAAGGAAATCAAAGGCATCAAAATTGGCAAAGATGAAGTCAAGCTTTCACTTTTTGCAGATGGCATGATATTATACATGGAAAACCTTATAGACTCCACCAAAAGTCTGCTAGAACTGATACATGAATTCAGCAAAGTCTCAGGATACAAAATCAATGTACAGAAATCAGTTGCATTTTTATACACTAATAATGAAGCAACAGAAAGACAAATAAAGAAACGGATCCCATTCACAATTGCACCAAGAAGCATAAAATACCTACGAATAAACCTAACTAAATTTATAAAAGATCTGTATGCTGAAAACTATAGAAAGCTTATGAAGGAAATTGAAGTAGACACAAAGAAATGGGAAAACATTCCGTGCTCATGGAATGGGTGAATAAATATTGTTAAAATATCAATACTACCCAAAGCTATCTACACATTCAATGCAATCCCAATCAAAATTGCACCAGCATTCTTCTCAAAGCTAGAACAAGCAATCCTAAAATTTGTAAAGAACCACAAAAGACCCCAAATAGCCAAATTAATATTGAGGAAGAAGACCAAAGTGGGAGGCATCACACTCCCAAACTTTAGACTTTACTACAAAACTGTAATCATCAAGACAGCATGCTATTGACACAAAAACAGACACATAGACCAATGGAATAGAATAGAAACCCCAGAATTAGACCCACAAAAATATGGCCAACTAATCTTTGACAAAGCAGGAAAGAATATCCAATGGAAAAAAGTCCCTTTAACAAATGGTGCTGGGAGAACTGGACAGCAACATGCAGAAGCTTGAAACTAGACCACTTTCTTACACCATTCACAAAAATAAACTCAAAATGGATAAAGGACCTGAATGGGAGACAGGAAACCATCAAAACCCTAGAGGAGAAAGCAGGAAAAAACCTCTCTGACCTCAGCTGAGCAATTTCTTACTCAACACATCCCCAAAGGCAAGGAAATTAAAAGCAAAAATGAACTATTGGGATCTCATGAAGATAAAAACTTCTGCACTGCAAAGGAAACAATCAACAAAACTAAAAGGCAACCAACAGAATGGGAAAAGATATTTGCAAATGACATATTGGCCAAAGGGCTAGTCTCAAAATCTATAAAGAATTCACCAAACTCCACACCCAAAAAACAAATAATCCAGCGAAGAAATGGGCAGAAAACATGAATAGACACTTCTCTAAAGAAGATATCCAGATGGCCAACAGGCACATGAAAACATGCTCAATGTCGCTCCTTATCAGGGAAATACAAATCAAAACCACACTCAGATACACCTCATGCCAGTCAGAGTGGCTAAAATGAACAAATCAGGAGGCTATAGATGCTTGAGAGGATGTGGAGAAACGGGAAGCCTCTTGCACTGTTGGTGGGAATGCAAACTGGTGCAGCCACTCTGGGAAACAGTGTGGAGGTTCCTCAAAAAATTAAAAATAGAACTACCCTGTGACCCAGCAATAGCACTGCTAGGAATTTACCCAAGGGATAAAGGAGTGCTGATGCATGCACTTATACCCCAATGTTTATAGCAGCACTTTCAACAATAGCCAAATTATGGTAAGAGCCTAAATGTCCATCAACTGATTATTGGATAAAGAAATTATGGTTTATATACACAATGGAATACTACTTGGCAATGAGAAAGAATGAAATATGGCCTTTTGTAGCCACGTGGATGGAACTGGAGAGTGTGATGCTAAGTGAAATAAGTCATACAGAGAAAGACAAATACCATATGCTTTCACTCTTATGTGGATCCCAAGAAACTTAACAGAAGACCATGGGGGAGGGGAAGGAAAAAAAAATATTAGAGAGGGAGGGAACCAAAACATAAGAGAATCTTAAAAACAGAACAAATTGAGTGTTGATGGGGGGTGGAGGGCGGGGGTGTGGGTGATGGATATTTGGGAGGGCACCGGTGGGATAAGCACTGGGTGTTGTATGGAAAGCAATTTGACAATAAAATTCATATTAAATAAACAAAAAAACATTAAATATAATAAATATTTTTAAAATTAAAAAAAATTTTTAATAAATTTATTTTTAAAAATAAATATTATATATTTGAAAGATTATAACAACTTTTAAACAACTCAGTAACCAAACTATCATAATGTAAATTTTTAAATCCATAGAAGTAAGTGATAATAAATACTTAGATACTAAGTCTTTAAAGATGCAATGACAAATAACCTGCAAGGAAAGATTTTAGCCTTAAATGTACATTTTAAATAAGAAGTTCTGAAAACTAATAAATAAAACCCTCCACTTAACACTTAATAAAATAAAAATAGAATAAATCCAAATAAAATAGAAGGAAAGGATATAGTTAAGAGCACATTTAAAAAATTGAAAATAAAGATGCAATGGAGATGATCAACAAAATCTAAAGTTTGTTTGAGGGGCGCCTGGGTGGCGCAGTCGGTTAAGCGTCCGACTTCAGCCAGGTCACGATCTCACGGTCCGTGAGTTCGAGCCCCGCGTCAGGCTCTGGGCTGATGGCTCAGAGCCTGGAGCCTGTTTCCGATTCTGTGTCTCCCTCTCTCTCTGCCCCTCCCCCGTTCATGCTCTGTCTCTCTCTGTCCCAAAAATAAATAAACGTTCAAAAAAAAATTAAAGTTTGTTCTTTGAAAAGAGTAACACACAAGCTAAACATCTGGTAAAATCTCATGAAAAAAAAAAAGACAGAGAAGGCACCAGTAAATAGCATTTGAATGTAAAAAGGGAACATGACTATAGAAATAGATTTTTGTTTGTTTGTTTATTTAGAGAGAGCAAGCAGAGAAGGGGCAAAGAAAGAGAGAGTCAGAAACCCAAGCAGGCTTCATGCTGTTACCAAAGGCCCAGACCAGGGCTCAAACTCATCAATCATGAGATCATGATCTGAGCTGAAGCCAAGAGTCCAGTGCCTAACCAACTGATCCATCCAGGCACCCCAGATTTTTTTAAAGACAGAACTAACTTTATACTAATATAGTTAAATACTTAAATTTAAATGGATCTATTTCTTTAAAAAATATAACTTAACAACTTAGAAAAGAAATAATAAAAAGTAGTCCTATAAACATTTTTTTGTTAAAGGCAGTCATTAAAAATTTTCCCAGAAAGAAAATGCCCAAGGGGCGCCTGGGTGGCTCAGTCAGTTAAGTGTCCAACTTCAGCTCAGGTCATGATCTCACGGTCCGTGCGTTCGAGCCCTGCGTCAGGCTCTGTGCTGACACTTCAGAGCCTGGAGCCTGCTTCAATTCTGTGTCTCCTTCTCTCTCTGCCCCTACCCTGCTTGTGTTCTCTGTCTCTCATAAATGAATACATGTTAAAAAATTAAAAAAAAAAAAAGAAAATGCCCAACTTTTAGAGGCAATTCCACCAAATTTTCAAAAAAAGACCATTTCAATGTTGTATACACTTTTCAAAAAAACCAGATAAACACAAACACTTTCACTTATTTAATTAATCCAGAATAATCTTAATACAGAATTTAGAAAGCCCATTATAAGAAAGAAAAATTCCTGGCCAATCTTTCACAAAATCACAAGCAATATATTGGCAAACCAAGTTCTGATACTAATTAAAGGAATAATATGTTATAACCAAGTAGGATTTATTCCAGAAATTCAAGAATGGTTTAATATTCAAAATAAATCAACGTAATTCATCATATATACAGAATTGGGGGGGGGATGGCAAAATCGTATCAATTGGTGAAGAAGAACTTGATAAAATGAAACATGTTTCTGGGGAAATATGACTTCTTCAACGTGAAAAAAATGTATTTATAAAATTCTATAAATATTTTACTAAATAGTGAAAGGTTAAAGTTTCCTTTTATAATTTGAAGAAAGACAAGGATCTCTACTCTTCCATGTTTTATTCAACATTATACTAGATACTTTAGCAAATTTTACTACATGTTCTAGCTAGGGTGTAAGAATAAATAAAAAGTGTGAAGATTGGAAAATTAAAAATGAAATTTCAGTTCTAATCATATCAAAGGTGACTGTGTATAAAGGAAATCCAAAATAATAAATAGTGTAGATTGCTGGATAGATAATTGCTTTGCATAAATAATTTGCATTTCTACATACCAGCAGCAAACAAAATTAAACTTAAAATATTTCAGGTAGCATTAAAATATTAAATTACTAGAAATAAATATATTAACCTTGAGCAGAAAACAATAAAAACTGAGATTTTTAAAAATAAACCCTAGAGAAATGGAGTGATTGGAAGACTCAATATTATGAGATGTCAATTCTTTCCAAATTAATCTATCCATTCAATCCATGCCAAACAGAGCTTTATCAATTTTCATTTTATGCCTGGGAAAGGAACTGATAAACTGATCCTCAAATTTGTATCTAAATGCAAAGAACTAAAAATAGCCAAGAAACTCTTAAACAAAGTGACCTAAAATGACTTGTTGTACTCTATATCAAGCTTATTAAAATATAATAATTACATCAGTATGGCATTGGTGTATGAATGAACAAACATACAAGCAGGATCAAATAGGGATCGCAGGAACAGACCTCAAACAGATTTAACACTTGATAATTCACAAAAATGTTACATTAGAGCACAACAATTTCTATGTATCAGTAATAAGATAAGCAACCCAAATGTAAACAACCAAAGGGCAAGAGACTTTATACCCATAATTTACAAAAGAGCATTTCCAAACAGCCAGTAAATCTATGAAAAGGTTTCCAAACTCAATAGTAACCAGAGAGATACAAATTGATACCACGATATACTATTCACATGAAATACTCACATTCCACCCTATCTCCCTTAATGAATACAGCTATAAAACCTTGGCAGAATGCATGGAACAGCTGTTTGAAGACAGACAATTAAATATCAGAAGATTGCAGAAGACCAAAATTAAAAGTGCCAGTGAATTGTCTGTGAGTTTGACATTTTATTCTTCTAGTATTCCCTGACTTGAACTCAAAGCACTGGTGACCCAAAAAAATGTCCTAAGGTCAGAGAATCCCTTTAGTTCTGCCTCCAGGAGCTAGAAAGGAAACTTCTAATACTCACAAAGAGAGAGCGTTTTGTTGGTTTAGGGTTTTTTTTTCCCCTCTTTCATCTCTCTATTGTCTGTCACCCCAGCCCCCTGGAACTTCCATGGTGATGGTGGTGATGATGGTGGCAATGACTGGTAAGGAAAACCCACAGGAAACAAAATTTGGTAATGGGAAACCCTACAGTTGGCAAAGCTGGGGTTTTAAGAAGGTGAGGCCAACCCCCACTGCCTTCTGTCTTAATATCACTTTGACCTAGATGTGAGGAGACTTGAGTAATTATGTAGCAGAGAGAGTAGTTAAACCCCAGATTTCTAGTGAAAGGATGAGAAAGTTTTTGACCACTTATATAGCAAATGTAATAGCAATATAGTAAACTGTATGACAACATTGCAAAAAGGATGGGAGGAATTGGAAATATACAGTTGTAAATTTATATGGTAAACATTTATACTTCTTTTGTGAAGCAATATAAATATAAATTGGAAGGTAGGTCATATTAAAGATAAAAGGTATATATATTGGCAATATATTGGCAAACATATATATACATACATATATACATAAAACTACTGTTATGTTACATATAGTGACATAACTATAGTTAAATATTTACATATGCATATATAACTAGACAGATCGATAGATATAATAATATAATGATAGCAAAGATAATAAAGCCTGGAAAATATTCAATTAACGAAAAGTAAGCAGAAAAACAGGTTAAAACAAACAACAGAAGAAACAGAAAAAGCTAGAAAGATGATAGATTTTCATCTAATTGTATCAATAATTTCATTAAATATAAAAGATTTAAACACCAATTAAAAAGAAAGATTGTATAAAAAACAAGACTACATGCTGTCAACAAGTAACCCACTTTAAATACAAAGACATAGATAAAGTTAAAATAGAATAAGATATGCCATTCAAACGGGTATCAAAAGGTAGCTGGTATATCTACAGTAATAAAAGACAAGGTAGACTTGAGAACAAAGAATGTTACCAGGGAAGGGGCATCTGGTGGTTCAGTCAGTTAAGTGTCTGACTTTGGCTCAGGTCATGATCTTGTGGTTTGTGAGTTTGAGCCCTGCATCGGACTCTGTGCTGACAGCTTGGAGCCTGGAGACTGCTTCGGATTCTGTGTCTCCTTCTCTCTCTGTTCCTCTTCCGCTTGCACTCTGTCTTTCTCTCTCTCAAAAATAAATAAATATTAAAAAAAATCTTTTTAATTAAAAAAAAAAGAATGCTACCAGGGAAAAAGTTGGGATATTTTATACACATAGGGGACTAATTCACAAAGAAGACTTAAAAATCCTAAATGTGTATACATCTAACAACAGAGCTTCAAAATGCATGAAGCAAAAGCTAATAGAATTAGAAGCAGAAATAAAGGAATCTACAGTATAGTTAAAGATTTTATGACTCTATCTCAGTAATTTACAAGACAAGTAAACAGAAAATCAGTGTATTAGTAAAACTAGTTAGACCTGAACAGGAATATGAACCAACTTAATTAATATTTATATTATAGTCCACCAGCAACATCAGAATATACAATCATAAAGTGTACATGAAACAATCACCAAATAGCCCTCAAATGGGCTTAATAGATTTTAAATGATTAATATCATTTAGAAGTTATTCTCTGATCATATAAATTTAAACCAGGAATTAATAACCATAATATGGGCAAGATGGCGGCTTAGGAGGACGCTGGGCTCACCGCACGTCCTGCTGATCACTTAGATTCCATCTACACCTGCCTAAATAACCCAGAAAACCACCAGAGGATTAGCAGAACAGAGTCGCCGGAGCCAAACGCAGACGAGAGGCCCACGGAAGAGGGTAGGAAGGGCGGCGAGGCGGTGCGCGCTCCACGGACTGGCGGGAGGGAGCCGGGGCGGAGGGGCGGCTCGCCGGCCAAGCAGAGCCCCCGAGTCGGGCTTGCAAAAGCGGAGGGGCCGGGCGGACTGTGTTCCGACAGCAAGCGCGACTTAGCGTCTGGGAGGTCATAAGTTAACAGCTCTGCTTGGAAAGCGGGAAGGCTGGAGGACAAAGGGAGGGAGAGCTGCTGAGCCCCCTGACAACAGAGCTCAGTTTGGTGGGGAACAAAGGCGCTCGCCAGCGCCATTTCCCCCGCCCATCCCCCAGCCGAAATCCCAAAGGGAACCGGTTCCTGCCAGGGAACTTGCTCGCTCCGCGCAAACACCCAACTCTGCGCTTCGGCGGAGCCAAACCTCCGGCAGCGGATCTGACTCCCTCCCGCTGCCACAGGGCCCCTCCTGAAGTGGATCACCTAAGGAGAAGCGATCTAAGCCTGCCCCTCCTGCCCCCGAGCACCTTGCCTACCCACCCCAGCTAATACGCCAGATCCCCAGCATCACAAGCCTGGCAGGGTGCAAGTAGCCCAGATGAGCCACACCACCCCACAGTGAATCCCACCCCTAGGAGAGGGGAAGAGAAGGCACACACCAGTCTGACTGTGGCCCCAGCGGTGGGCTGGGGGCAGACATCAGGTCTGACTGCGGCCCCGCCCACCAACTCCAGGTATACACCACAGCACAGGGGAAGTGCCCTGCAGGTCCTCACCACGCCAGGGACTATCCAAAATGACCAAGCGGAAGAACTCCCCTCAGAAGAATCTCCAGGAAATAACAACAGCTAATGAGCTGATCAAAAAGGATTTAAATAATATAACAGAAAGTGAATTTAGAATAATAGTCATAAAATTAATCGCTGGGCTTGAAAACAGTATACAGGACAGCAGAGAATCTCTTGCTACAGAGATCAAGGGACTAAGGAACAGTCACGAGGAGCTGAAAAACGCTTTAAACGAAATGCATAACAAAATGGAAACCACCACAGCTCGGCTTGAAGAGGCAGAGGAGAGAATAGGTGAACTAGAAGATAAAGTTATGGAAAAAGAGGAAGCTGAGAAAAAGAGAGATAAAAAAATCCAGGAGTATGAGGGGAAAATTAGAGAATTAAGTGATACACTAAAAAGAAATAATATACGCATAATTGGTATCCCAGAGGAGGAAGAGAGAGGGAAAGGTGCTGAAGGGGTACTTGAAGAAATCATAGCTGAGAACTTCCCTGAACTGGGGAAGGAAAAAGGCATTGAAATCCAAGAGGCACAGAGAACTCCCTTCAGACGTAACTTGAATCGATCTTCTGCACGACATATCATAGTGAAACTGGCAAAATACAAGGATAAAGAGAAAATTCTGAAAGCAGCAAGGGGTAAACGTGCCCTCACATATAAAGGGAGACCTATAAGACTCGTGACTGATCTCTCTTTTGAAACTTGGCAGGCCAGAAAGAATTGGCACGAGATTTTCAGGGTGCTAGACAGAAAAAATATGCAGCCAAGAATCCTTTATCCAGCAAGTCTGTCATTTAGAATAGAAGGAGAGATAAAGGTCTTCCCAAACAAACAAAAACTGAAGGAATTTGTCACCACTAAACCAGCCCTACAAGAGATCCTAAGGGGGACCCTGTGAGACAAAGTCCCAGAGACATCACTATAAGCATAAAACATACAGACATCACAATGACTCTAAACCCGTATCTTTCTATAATAACACTGAATGTAAATGGATTAAATGCGCCAACCAAAAGACATAGGGTATCAGAATGGATAAAAAAACAAGACCCATCTATTTGCTGTCTACAAGAGACTCATTTTAGACCTGAGGACACCTTTAGATTGAGAGTGAGGGGATGGAGAACTATTTATCATGCGACTGGAAGCCAAAAGAAAGCTGGAGTAGCCATACTTATATCAGACAAACTAGACTTTAAATTAAAGGCTGTAACAAGAGATGAAGAAGGACATTATATAATAGTTACAGGGTCTATCCATCAGGAAGAGCTAACAATTATCAATGTCTATGCACCGAATACCGGAGCCCCCAAATATATAAAACAATTACTCATAAACATAAGCAACCTTATTGATAAGAATGTGGTAATTGCAGGGGACTTTAATACACCACTTACAGAAATGGATAGATCATCTAGACACACGGTCAATAAAGAAACAAGGGCCCTGAATGAGACATTGGATCAGATGGACTTGACAGATATATTTAGAACTCTGCATCCCAAAGCAACAGAATATACTTTCTTCTCGAGTGCACATGGAACATTCTCCAAGATAGATCATATACTGGGTCACAAAACAGCCCTTCATAAGTTTACAAGAATTGAAATTATACCATGCTTACTTTCAGACCACAATGCCATGAAGCTTGAAATCAACCACAGGAAAAAGTCTGGAAAACCTCCAAAAGCATGGAGGTTAAAGAACACCCTACTAACGAATGAGTGGGTCAACCAGGCAATTAGAGAAGAAATTAAAAAATATATGGAAACAAACGAAAATGAAAATACAACAATCCAAACGCTTTGGGACGCAGCAAAGGCAGTCCTGAGAGGAAAATACATTGCAATCCAGGCCTATCTCAAGAAACAAGAAAAATCCCAAATACAAAATCTAACAGCACACCTAAAGGAACTAGAAGCAGAACAGCAAAGGCAGCCTAAGCCCAGCAGAAGAAGAGAAATAATAAAGATCAGAGCAGAAATAAACAATATAGAAACTAAAAAAACTGTAGAGCAGATCAACGAAACCAAGAGTTGGTTTTTTGAAAAAATAAACAAAATTGACAAACCTCTAGCCAGGCTTCTCAAAAAGAAAAGGGAGATGACCCAAATAGATAAAATCATGAATGAAAATGGAATGATTACAACCAATCCCTCAGAGATACAAACAATTATCAGGGAATACTATGAAAACTTATATGCCAACAAATTGGACAACCTGGAAGAAATGGACGAATTCCTGAACACCCACACGCTTCCAAAACTCAATCAGGAGGAAATAGAAAGCTTGAACAGACCCATAACCAGCGAAGAAATTGAATCGGTTATCAAAAATCTCCCAACAAATAAGAGTCCAGGACCAGATGGCTTCCCAGGGGAGTTCTACCAGACGTTTAAAGCAGAGATAATACCTATCCTTCTCAAGCTATTCCAAGAAATAGAAAGGGAAGGAAAACTTCCAGACTCATTCTATGAAGCCAGTATTACTTTGATTCCTAAACCAGACAGAGACCCAGTAAAAAAAGAGAACTACAGGCCAATATCCCTGATGAATATGGATGCAAAAATTCTCAATAAGATACTAGCAAATCGAATTCAACGGCATATAAAAAGAATTATTCACCATGATCAAGTGGGATTCATTCCTGGGATGCAGGGCTGGTTCAACATTCGCAAATCAATCAACGTGATACATCACATTAACAAAAAAAGAGAGAAGAACCATATGATCCTGTCAATCGATGCAGAAAAGGCCTTCGACAAAATCCAGCACCCTTTCTTAATAAAAACCCTTGAGAAAGTCGGGATAGAAGGAACATACTTAAAGATCATAAAAGCCATTTATGAAAAGCCCACAGCTAACATCATCCTCAACGGGGAAAAACTGAAAGCTTTTTCCCTGAGATCAGGAACACGACAAGGATGCCCACTCTCACCGCTGCTGTTTAACATAGTGCTGGAAGTTCTAGCATCAGCAATCAGACAACAAAAGGAAATCAAAGGCATCAAAATTGGCAAAGATGAAGTCAAGCTTTCGCTTTTTGCAGATGACATGATATTATACATGGAAAATCCGATAGACTCCACCAAAAGTCTGCTAGAACTGATACAGGAATTCAGCAAAGTTGCAGGATACAAAATCAATGTACAGAAATCAGTTGCATTCTTATACACTAACAATGAAGCAACAGAAAGACAAATAAAGAAACTGATCCCATTCACAATTGCACCAAGAAGCATAAAATACCTAGGAATAAATCTAACCAAAGATGTAAAGGATCTGTATGCTGAAAACTATAGAAAGCTTCTGAAGGAAATTGAAGAAGATTTAAAGAAATGGAAAGACATTCCCTGCTCATGGATTGGAAAAATAAATATTGTCAAAATGTCAATACTACCCAAAGCTATCTACACATTCAATGCAATCCCAATCAAAATTGCACCAGCATTCTTCTCGAAACTAGAACAAGCCATCCTAAAATTCATATGGAACCACAAAAGGCCCCGAATAGCCAAAGGAATTTTGAAGAAGAAGACCAAAGCAGGAGGCATCACAATCCCAGACTTTAGCCTCTACTACAAAGCTGTCATCATCAAGACAGCATGGTATTGGCACCAAAACAGACACATAGACCAATGGAATAGAATAGAAACCCCAGAACTAGACCCACAAACGTATGGCCAACTCATCTTTGACAAAGCAGGAAAGAACATCCAATGGAAAAAAGACAGCCTCTTTAACAAATGGTGCTGGGAGAACTGGACAGCAACATGCAGAAGGTTGAAACTAGACCACTTTCTCACACCATTCACAAAAATAAACTCAAAATGGATAAAGGACCTAAATCCTTTATCCTCAAAATGGATAAAGGAAACCATCAAAACCTTAGAGGAGAAAGCAGGAAAAGACCTCTCTGACCTCAGCCGTAGCAATCTCTTACTCGACACATCCCCAAAGGCAAGGGAATTAAAAGCAAAAGTGAATTACTGGGACCTTATGAAGATCAAAAGCTTCTGCACAGCAAAGGAAACAACCAACAAAACTAAAAGGCAACCAACGGAATGGGAAAAGATATTCGCAAATGACATATCGGACAAAGGGCTAGTATCCAAAATCTATAAAGAGCTCACCAAACTCCACACCCGAAAAACAAATAACCCAGTGAAGAAATGGGCAGAAAACATGAATAGACACTTCTCTAAAGAAGACATCCGGATGGCCAACAGGCACATGAAAAGATGTTCAGCGTCGCTCCTTATCAGGGAAATACAAATCAAAACCACACTCAGGTATCACCTCACGCCAGTCAGAGTGGCCAAAATGAACAAATCAGGAGACTATAGATGCTGGAGAGGATGTGGAGAAACGGGAACCCTCTTGCACTGTTGGTGGGAATGCAAATTGGTGCAGCCGCTCTGGAAAGCAGTGTGGAGGTTCCTCAGAAAATTAAAAATAGACCTACCCTATGACCCAGCAATAGCACTGCTAGGAATTTATCCAAGGGATACAGGAGCACTGATGCATAGGGCCACTTGTACCCCAATGTTCATAGCAGCACTCTCAACAATAGCCAAATTATGGAAAGAGCCTAAATGTCCATCAACTGATGAATGGATAAAGAAATTGTGGTTTATATACACAATGGAATATTACATGGCAATGAGAAAAAATGAAATATGGCCTTTTGTAGCAACGTGGATGGAACTGGAGAGTGTGATCCTAAGTGAAATAAGCCATACAGAGAAAGACAGATACCATATGGTCTCACTCTTATGTGGATCCTGAGAAACTTAACAGGAACCCATGGGGGAGGGGAAGAAAAAAAAAAAAAAAGAGGTTGGAATGGGAGAGAGCCAAAGCATAAGAGACTGTTAAAAACTGAGAACAAACTGAGGGTTGATGGGGGGTGGGAGGGAGGGGAGGGTGGGTGATGGGTATTGAGGAGGGCACCTTTTGGGATGAGCACTGGGTGTTGTATGGAAACCAATTTGTCAATAAATTTCAGAAAAAAAAAAAATACTGTATCCAACCAAAAAAAAAAAATAAAAAAAAAAATAACCATAATATATCTGGAAAATTCCAAATATTTGGAAATTAAATAGTATACTTCTAATTAACTCCAGGGTCAAAAAGGAAGTCAAAAGGAAATTAGAAAATGCTATTTCTATTTCTTGAGCTGAGTGATGGTAATAGGGAGTTTCACTTTGTGAAATTCACAAGCTGCACAATTTACTTTGTGTACTTTTCTGTATATGTGTTATATTTCTCGAAAAAATAAAATTTAAAGTGGGATAGACAAATTCTTAGAAAAATAAAACTTAGCAAAACAGAGCCAAGAAGAAATAAAAAGGAAGTTGGAGCAAGACTGCTAGGCAGCCTACTTGGGTAAATTCCACAAGCCCCTACAAAATCAAATTAATCAAGATGGCAAAGAAAAAAAAATCCACATACAAGAGGTACAACAAACTAAAAGACAAGTTACTTCCACAGATCCCAAAATCTAAGTGGGTGTGACAAAACAGTAATAGCACCATATGTGTGATATCAAAGTGCCCAAGAAGAAGCAAAGATAAAGCAAAAAGACCTGTGAGAATCCCAGAATCTGAATTGTTAGCAGGTATTTGCCTCTAAGGCAGAGTCGTACTCAACATAGAAAGCCCAGGAGGCCAATCTGAGAGAGTAGACAAATCTATAACAGAACTCATGGGTAAGAGTGAGGGGAAACACAAAATTCAGGTGATGCTGGAGTGATACAGGCCATGGGAACTTTTAAAATTTGCCAACAGAAACTGTCTTCCAGGATAAAGCCCTATAAAGAGGAGAATTTACTCAGATAATCTAAATTGAACAAGACAGGGACACACTGGCTAAGAAATAGGACAGATGGTAAAGATAAAAATGGGGAGGAAGATCAGAGGGGACATAAAAAGGTCATATTTTTGTACATCTCAGAATAACCTCAAAAAGGGGAACCCTAGAGCTGAAGCTAGGAGTGTCTCTGGGCCTGCCGCACTTGCCTACTAAGAATTCCAGAAAATCCATTTTACTGAGACTTCAGCAACAGAAAAGGGTGGTAGTCAAATCTGAACAGTTATCTAACAATGTTATTTAAACCCTCTCTTTTTTGAAGACTAGAAAAATCCTTATTGAACCAAGACCTTTATTAAGTGGTAAAAATTTATTGTGTTATAAGATTATATGTGAGAGACTAAGGTGATGTGTTGTGTGGACCTCTTTTGCATCATTGTGTTCAACTTTTGGCAAAAAAAAAAGTATACTAATATATACACAAAGCTCAGAGAGGTGGAATTTTTGCCTCTTGGTTTCTTATAGTTAAAATGCATCACTGGGTCAGTAAAGTATCTTAAAACATTTAAGAAGACTTTTAGTAATAGCAGAGAAGATAGAAGATGTTTGCACAGTGATGGATGACAACATAAACCTAGATCTATTCAAGAACTTGCATCATTAATGTCAGTAATTATTTCAAGCAGTGACTGCCCAGAGGAAAAGTGGTCTGTGTCACTACAGAAAACAACATAGCAATAGCTGTTGGCCATTGTACAGATTTACAGCTCTACAAAAACTCATTAGTTTGGCCTTTTCTATTCTTCCTTCAAACACCTATGGTGAGTATAATGAAATTGGACTAAATAGTCAAAGGAAAGAGGTACACACTTCTTGCAGGTATAGGTAAAGTTCAGTTTCTGATCAAACATGAAGGCTTCTGACTATGTTTCCAGCTGGGCCCTAACTGAGTTTCCATTTTTTCAGGCTCAAGTTCTGAAATTTTCAGCTTATGTTTTGTTTTCCTTTTAGATTTTGTTGGTTGTGCAGATTTATTTTAAAAAATTGTATTTCTTTTTGTTAATTGTATAAATATGAGTCTATCTGGTGTGGTTGTAGGCATTTGTGCAACTGCCAAAAAAATTCTGTCGAAGGAGAAGTCTGAGACAATTATATACACTCAGATATGAAAAAGCATGTTCAAAATATTTAATGCTATTAAAAGTATAGAATCACCAGTGACATGTCAACTAGGAAACACACATGATTCTATTAAGAAAAATATATTAAATCCAATGATAAAAATTCTTAAATAAAGACTCATTGCTAAGGTTTTGGTAATTTATTAAATTGCTCTTTGTAAAAGTTTTACTTCTAATTTTTCTTTGAGATGCTAAAAGGAAAACTTCTTGTTTCAAATAAAGAAAACATGAAAGCCAAATCTTTTGTGTTGGACTACCAAAGTAGTCTCATCTAATCTCACCCACACTCATTATGCCCCTACTCATTTGACTACCATTTGTCTGTTTCCAATATAAAGTATCTCCCTGTCACATTATCTAAATTGCATCTCAAATCCCATCAAAATGATAGAAAATAGGTTAAAAATATTTCAATCCAAGGCAAAGGCTACTTCTGGTACAGTCAGCAGTTATGGAGGGTGAAGGAATTGGAACAGAGAATTGGGGCAGAAATCAAGGTTGAGTACTTTCTGAAGACATGTAACATTATATTTCGGAAGAGTTAGGGCTCCAGGGTCAGGGGTTGGGAGGTAAAGTCAGTCAACCTGTTTGTTTCATACATGCACAAAGTAAAATCTGCCAGTGGATGAACTTAATACATATTTGTTGAACAAATTAATAAATGAATGCAGAAAGATTACTCCTATTATTTACCAGCCATGAGGAAAATCAATGGACCGAATTGTAATCCTTAGCAATTAGCTCCAGACCCAGTTAGAGAAATTTCAACTTCACCCACTCTTCAATGAAACTAGAACAATCAGGAGAAAATCCCCAACAACAATCTTTTCCAAGGGTTCACACCATCAATATCAATATCAATTCACTATTGTTCCTTCTACTCCCCAGCCTCAGCCATTACTGTGATAGCGGTTTATGACTCCTCTCCAGTTGCACCTGATTATTCAGTGTCATAGGTGCTACCCTCCATGTCTGACTCATCCTCTGGGAACCATAGCTCCTTCCACCTCAACAGAGAAATTTCTCTGTGTGACACTGATTTCACTCACCATAGATGATTAATTTCTCAGCGATTAAATTCCTTTGTTCCACCCAAAGTAGTTGTATTCTTTTAGGAAGTTATAGCACATTTCTCAAGGACCAGGCTGAGGAGGTATTTGTGTGACACACCCCTGCCTCCCACATTTAGACTCATTCAATAGTGTCTTGAGAGGCCACAGGTCATCGAGAGTCTATTGAAACTTGAGCTGTGCAGAGCTGCCCTGGTCTTGGCCAAATGCTTTTACTCAAGAGCCATATTCCTGATACATGTATCCCCCAGTCTTCAAAAGTTTGCATTATGCCACTACTCTTTTACAAAAGACCTACATTAGTACCTATTTTCATTAATAGAAAGAAATCTGAAGAGGATTTTTGCTTTTACGAAAAAAGGTGAAAAGTGAAAAAAGCATTCAACGTTTGTTTTGCAGTGAACAGTTGTAGAGGCAGCATGCCCCAAGAAGTGAGAGTGGCTCCTCAAAAGTTCCTTCTCCAAAAACTACACTCAGCATCTCAGCATCCAGACATGGGTTTTGACTGTGTCTGTGAGTATCTGTGCTTTATCTCAATTTTTTTTTCTTTTGTGCCCCTATTAGCAAGACGTCTCCTATGGTGTCAGAAAAGCCTGAGGAGGTCTGCCTATTTTGGGGGTCTGGGAATGCTTACAATTTTTTCCACATAAACTAATGGTAATTTCTTCTTCAATCTATGCCATTTTGGCTTTGAAAGTTTTCATGAGAACACTCTCCTTTTAGATAGCAAGGGAAACCTGTATTTGCACACATGATCATAGTTCTAGTCTTTCCTTCATTGTCTCTTCAAACTGCCTAGGGAATGTTTTGCACAAAATACTTCACTGGCCTGCTAAGACCCAGATATCCTGAAATGAATGGCCCTCAAAAGTAAGCTAAATAGTCATCATTACTATTGTCTACTCAAGGTATTTAGAAGTTTTGCATTTGAAGAGCACGCTAACTACACTATTTTGTTAATCACTAGAACTATTTTAACATCACCTTTTTTTTTTTTTTTACTCTTGGAGAGCAATCGGGTATAATATTATGAACATAAAGTTATTAGACTGGCTTATTCACATGAAGATATATCACCTTTCTTTTTAGTCATACCGTATTATTTTGACCTCAAACCCCTCAATGCCTTCCTTTGCCTCATGTATCTTAATTTTTTCATCATGTTCCAAAGGTTAAGACTTGTCAAGCAAAACTGATCTGATCATTCTTAGTGGTTTCATACCAGTCAAAACGGGAATTTTTATGAATTAAAAAGTTGCAAGAATTTCTATAATAGTGAAAATTGAGTCAAAAAAATAAGAGTTGATGCTGTGAATTTTGTGTTTTTTTAAATTTTTTAGCTCCACTGCTAAAGTCTTGTTTTTTTTCTTTTTCATGTTTTTTTTTTTTCCCATACACATCAGTATCCCTGCACCCTCCACAGCATTCATACTAACAATCTCATTTCTATCTCACTATATTTTTCTTTGGGCTCTGTAACAGTTTATACACACACATGTGCGTGCACACACACACACACACATTTTGTTTAACAAAAAAAATAGTCTCATACACATATTTTTGTGTATCTTGTTTTTTGCATTCAAAAGTAGTTCATGAAAATCCTTCAGGTTAGCTGATAGAGCTCTAAGTCATTGGCTTTAATGGCACATATGTGGAGGTACCATGATTTTGTCACCCCTTTTGTTGTTGATGGGCATCCGTATTGTTTCCAGTTTTTCATCATTAAAAACAACGCTACATAAATATCCTCAAACGAATATCTTTCATATGGGTGCCTTTATTTCTGTGGTAGTTACCTCGTAAGAGAAGGATTGCTGGGTCTTAAGGTATATGGATTTTTAATTTTAATAGATCTTGCCAGATTGCTTTCAAACACTGTTTCTCTGCCAACTACACATAGAAGTATTGCTCTAGAAGGTCTGACTTCTTTTAAAATATAAAATTTTAAATTTCTATCCTAATAAATTTCAAATGTTCGATACTTTAAAAGGATGAATTATTGTTGATAACTAATATTGCTTTTCATTAAACACTGTTCAGGGGCGCCTGGGTGGCGCAGTCGGTTAAGCGTCCGACTTCAGCCAGGTCACGATCTCGCGGTCCAGGAGTTCGAGCCCCGCGTCGGGCTCTGGGCTGATGGCTCAGAGCCTGGAGCCTGTTTCCGATTCTGTGTCTCCCTCTCTTTCTGCCCCTCCCCCGTTCATGCTCTGTCTCTCTCTGTCCCCAAAATAAATAAACGTTGAAAAAAAAAAACCACTGTTCAATACAATTTTTATGAACCCAAGCACTATAGTTTCTCAATTTTCCAACCTTATCTGCACTAGCAATGTTGCCATCAAATTAAAAACAACAAAGAAACCTAAACAGATGGCCTTTCCTACTATTTTCCTGGATACTTAATACCCTTAAAACTCAATTTACTGACAAGGTTACTGTAATGGTTTCAATTCTTGCTTTTGCAGTGTTCAAGTAAAGAATTAGCTCTCCTCCCTCTCTGTGCTAAAAATAGTTGCACTGTTGATTAGGGATTTTGTTTAAACTGAAATTAAAGAGAATAGGAATAAGATAAAATGAAGCTACATAATAACATCTCAGTCATAATGGATTCTCAGTATAAGGAATTTGAATAGGCAGCATTTTCACTGTTATCCATATTCAAAGGCAAACTGTTTTAAGACAGTCTTTCTCAATTAATACCTGGTTATCATTTTTGAAGTGTTGAATACATACTAAATACTGAATAATTATGATTATAGGCCAGATTCAAAAATAGTTCAGACTTGTTTCAGTGATATATCTGTAGGAAAAAGTAGGTCAAAACTATTGTATTCTCACAAATTATCTTAAAAGAATGTTTTCTTATTTATACTGAAAGGTATATGTCTGTTTATACAGTAGTTTAAGTTTCCACTGACAACACAATAAACATATCATCTCCATCAATATTTCACATTACTTATAATTCTCACCAAGAGTCCTTTTAATGAGAATCACAAAGGCAATTCATATTTAGTGCCTCGTATGGCCACAGCCCTTGCTGATTTATAATCACATTTAATAAGTTTTGTTTTTTAACATGCCAGTGGATATGGGTAGGAGATCATCTGAATTAAGCTTCAGTAACATGGCACAAAATATTAGAACCAAAGCTTAGACTACGATGATCCCAAGAATTTAGTTGGTTAGTACTTTTATTTTACACCAGAAGAAATGAGACCCCCAAACATTCAGATGCTACGATGACATGGTTAGTCATTCATGGTACTGAGACTGAAATATACACTATTAACAATTCTGTCCCAGTGTTCTTGACTGCACCATGTAATATGATTAAATTTGAAAGAGATTAAAGTTAGGTAAAGCTCTACACTGTAGAATATAGAACAGGGGTATCAGAAAGGATCAAAGCAGTTGGTTCCCTAAGGAAATGGGCAAATGATGGAGAAGCGATACTATAACACACTTCCTAAGCAACAGCTTTCCCAGGGCCAATGTCCATACAACCTTTAAAAGCAGCATTAAACCCATTGTCAAGATCCCCTCACAAGTAAAAACAATGGAATTTAAATAAAAGCTAGAACAAACAATCCTAAAATTTATATGGAACCACAAAAGACCCCAAATAGCCAAAGTAATGTTGAAAAAGAAAACCAAAGTGGGAGGCATCACTATCCCGGACTTTAGCCTCTACTACAAAGCTGTAATCATCAAGACAGTATGGTATTGGCACAAAAACAGACTACAGACCAATGGAAAAGAATAGAGAACCCAGAATTGGACCCCAAATGTATGCCCAACTAATCTTTCACAAAAGCAGGAAAAGAGTACCCAAAGGAAAAAAGACAGACTCTTTAGCAAATGGTGCTGGAAGAACTGGACAGCAACATGCAGAAAATGGAACTGGACCACTTTTTTATACCATACACAAAAATAAACTCAGAATGGAGGAAAGACCTAAATGTGAGACAGGAAACCATCAATACTCTAGAGGAGAAAACAGGCAACAACCTCTTTGACCTCAGCTACAGCAACTTCTTACTCAACACGTCTTCGAAGGCAAGGGAAATAAAAGCAAAAATGAACTCTTGGGACCTCATCAAGATAAAAACTTGCCGCACTGCAAAGGAAACAATCAACCAAACCAACAGACAACCAAAGGAATGGGAGAAGATATTTGCAAATGACAAATTGTTAGCATCCAAAACCTATAAAGGACTTGCCAAACTCAACACCTGAAAAACAAATAATCCAGTGACAAATGGGCAGAAGATATGAACAGATGTTTTTCCAAAGAAGACATCCAGATGGCTAACAGACACATGAAAAGATGCTCAACATCACTCATCATCAGGGAAATACAAATCAAAACCACACTGAGATACCACCTCACTCTGGTCAGAGTGGCTAGAATTAGCAACTCAGGAAACAACAGATGTTGGTGAGGAAGTGGAGAAACGTGAAACCTCTTGCACTGTTGGTGGGAATGCAAACTGGTACAGCCACTCTGGAAAACACTGTGGACTTTCCTCAAAAAATTAAAACTAGAACTACCCTACAACCCAGCAACAGCATTACAAGGAATTCATCCAAAGGATTCAGGAATGCTGATTCATAGGGGCACATGTACCCCAACGTTTCTAGCAGTGCTTTCAATAACCAAATCATGAAAAGAGCCCAAATGTCCATCAACTGATGAATGGATAAAGATGTGGTTTATATATACAAGGAATACTACTCAGCAATGAGAAATAATGAAATCCAGTCATTTGCAACAATGTGGGTGGAACTGGAGGGAGGGTATTATGCTAAGTGAAATAAGTCAGAGAAAGACAGGTATCATATGTTTTCACTCATCTGTGGAACTTGAGAAACTTAAAGGAAGACCGGGGGGAAGGGAAGGGGAAAAATAGTTTCAAACAGAGAGGGAGGCAAACCCATAAGAGACTCTTAAATACAGAGAACTGAGGGTTAATGGGGGATGGTGGTGGTGGGGGGGGGAATGGGTGATGGGCACTGAGGAGGGCACTTGTTGGGATGAGCACTGGGTGTTGTATAGAAGCGATGAATCATGGGAATCTACCCCTGAAACCAAGGGCACACTGTATACAATGTATGTTAGCTAACTTGGCAATTAATTATATTAAAAAAAAAACTAACATAAATAAAGTAAAAAAAAAATACAACAGTATGGATGGTAGACTTTCAAGGTTATATCCTTTCATCTGCTTTCTACGGCTGTGTTATCACAGTCAAGAGGATTCTGTACAGTGCTTTATTTTAGCTTTCCTCTCATTAAGGACTCATAAACTTAATTACTTAATATTCCTTAAGAAACACAGCTTGAAATAATTACTTCATTAGAAAAATTTAGCAGTGTTCATTCTCTCATGAATAGATTCTTGTTTTAGAGTTGCTGAAGGTTTTATTTGTCCTTTTATTCTGAATGCAAACCTCTTCACCTTCACGTCTCTTGTAGAATTGCATTTCAAATACCATTTAAGGAGAAATAAAAAAAATCCTGCTCTAAGTCATTTTCAAGGATGCCCATTATTAGCATAAATCACAGCTTTAAAAGTTCTAGAGATAGTACCAATTGGTAAATAACTATAAGATATATGGTAAATTATAGAAGAAAGAATAGAAAAATATGATTTTAGGGGCGCCTGGGTGGCGCAGTCGGTTAAGCGTCCGACTTCAGCCAGGTCACGATCTCGCGGTCTGTGAGTTCGAGCCCCGCGTCAGGCTCTGGGCTGATGGCTCGGAGCCTGGAGCCTGTTTCCGATTCTGTGTCTCCCTCTCTCTCTGCCCCACCCCCGTTCATGCTCTGTCTCTCTCTGTCCCAAAAATAAATAAACGTTGAAAAAAAAATATGATTTTAAAGAAATTGTTTTCAGCATAGCATTTCAGGCATAATGTATTAATATATTTAATAAAATTTGTTGAATAAAAGGTGATTGCTAAGCTAGAAATTCTTTAAAGTCTTTAAAGAGAATTTGAAATAAAGCAAGTTAGACTTAAATTAGTTACCAGAATATTCAAAGATATTTGTTTTAAGTTTCAAGATTAATTAGTAGATCATGTTCCTCTTCTGTTGAAAATTCTTCAGTACTACTCATAACCTGCAGGAGAAAATGTGAGTTGTTTGGCCAGTCAAGTTTATCTTCTAGTATTTTCCCTTAAACAAAACCTCCACGCTAGCCACAAGGTTTTACTAAGACTCCTTCATTGCTTCTTATTAATATTTATTTATTATTTATTTAGAGAGAGCATGCATGAGCAGGGGAGGGGCAGAGAAAGAGGGAGAAGCAGAATCCCAAGGACGCTCTGTGCTGACAGCACGGGGCTTGAACTCATGAACCGTGAGATCCTGACCTGAGCCGAATCAAGAGTCAGACACTTAACTGACTAAGCCACCCAGGGCCCCTCATTCATTGTTTCTTATAGTCTTAGTCTGCTCAGGCTATTCTCAATATGTCCTTTGCTGCTCCTGCTGCTGTTTTGCTTTATTCCTATTGTTCTGGATGAAAATCCTGCTTTCTCTATGGTCACTCAGCTCAAGGTAATATGTCCTTCCTCTGAACTTTACTATCACAATCGCTCTCAAAACTGTTCACGTTTACAAAATATGTACTTGTATGCTCATCTTTTCTTGTATAAGTTTTATCACTCTATCATAAGCTCTTTGAGGGTAGAAATTCTCATATTTGGTGTCTTAACAGAATAGACTCTTAAATACTTGTTACCAGCTTAAAATTTTTTTCACTATCAAGTGATCATATATAGATATTAGGCAAATAAATATGATTTCTATGTGCAGCATGTTTGAGTTTAAATATTGACATTTATGAATTATATATATAATTGAGAAATTATATATATATATCTCTATATATATAGAGGTTAAGAGATTATATTTGGGTGGTACAGTTGTTGCAAAGATGAAATGTGCATACAAGTACTTTATAAACAATAATCACTATATAAAAGTAGACAGTATTTTTGATAATTTTCCTTGGAGTTATTCTTTCAATGATAATATTAGGTGTATTCTGTGTACGCAGCTAGAACTGTACTCAGTGACTTCTATTTCCTCTGTTTGTTTTTTGTTTGTTTGTTTTGTTTTTGTTTTCTGCACTTAGCTCTTTCAAGAGAATTGGGGTTTCTGAAATTCTAATGAGCCCAAGGCTGAGATACTGCTCAAGTGTCTGAGCCCTGGTTCACCTTTCTTCCTCAAGGTGGGGATGTAGCCTTAAGATGGGCATTTGGTCAAGGACCAGCAGAACCAAAGTCTGTAAACATTTCTTTAACCAGGGGAACATGAATAGTTTGAGCATGCTCTTTCTGAATGATGAGTTTCAAGAATAAAATAATGGTAACAAAAAAAATTGATCTTTTTTTGAATCATACACCACACTGCAGATTCCCTGGAAGATAAGCTTCCCTTGTTATTGACTTAGGGGCCAGGAGAACCTTGCACCTATGCTAAATATGCAGCCATCTGCTCCTGTTCAAAATGGCCTCTTTGCTTCTGCTAATATTTTACATCCTTGGCTAAATAAGCCAGAAATTTAATCTAATCTTACCTATGTGTGTGTGTGTTAGTGTTGTCTTCCTTTCAACTTGAACATTCAAGTGCCTTTGCTCATTTCTATTAATTTTCTAGTCAGCAGTTTTATGTTTATTGTATACAATAGCTTGGGAATACTTTCCAATGTACAGATCACTCTAAGTGTCAAAACTTAAGGTAGAATTAGGTTATATATGCTAAAAATTATCATATAGAATAATATACAAAATATATAACTGTGATCAAATTTGAGCTCACTGATGAGATTGGTACCCTAATGGGTATCTTCAGATGTCCTGGTCTTCATCTACAGAAACAAGCTTTCCTTGATAGTACACATATCTGCTAGTCAAATGATACCTATTGTGTCCAACAGTGTTACTAATTGCTAAACATATCAATTAAGTGCATGATAAAATCTCTTAATTGTATTAGTGCTAGACAATATACTTAGATTCTCAATATGAGATATAATAAAACACTATGAAATTAGGAACATGCCTATCGAGGCACATCAAAAATTATTCAGAAAGGGGGACAGAAATGGGGAAACTTCCCAGGGTACTTAATGCTATATATGGTAATAAGCAGCCACATGATTTCAGTCATGTAATGCAAGACTGATTTCTTCCTCAGCTCACAGTCCAGTGTGGGTTGGTAGGGAGGTTTTGCTTTTCACAAATTCAAGCATCCAGGCTCCAGGGACACCAGAAAAGAGAACAGAAAGCTCATTGGTAAGGCACATCTACTACTTTATGCCTTGGCCTGCTCACTTATCATTAGTTAAGCTGATTAAATGCCCTGAAATATACTTAGCCAAGGAAGAGGAAACATTGTTGAACATTAACCAGTCTCTGCTGTGCCCATAATCCATTCTAATACTTTTTTCAGGCCAAAATAATTTCATGATAGTAAGCAAAATATTAATTTGAAAAATATGCTCTTACGAAAGTTAAAAGAAAATGTAGGCAGTTATGTTGACATAACATGGAGATCATTTAACCAAAAAAGCAAAGCATTTTGATTTCCATTATCTGATGATTTCTAATGAAACTGTAGTTAATTATATTTGATGTTGTGAGAGAAGGGATTTTAGAGATGCTTTTAAAAAGATGAACTTTAGCATTTTAAGAAAAGGCTAAATATAAATGTGTTATTTAACAAAGAACAAATGATACTTATTCTCATAGCAGATCAAAGCCATCTAAACCCTGGATTAGATAAGATTTTAACAGCCAACATTTTAATAACTGTCTCCCCCAATGTATCTCAAATGCACTCTATTAGCAAACATGACAGTCCAATTATTTCCATGGTGCTTAGCAATTCATGGTGGCCTATTGCCAACAGTAGAATATGGAGTGGGAAACATGCCAAGGAAGTTAACTGATTTTAAAGGCTAAAATATTGCTAGTGCTGAAAATTCAAGGTTTATGTGAGGCTAACTGCCCTGACCCTGATTAAACTCATTAGATAAGTAGGTGCCAATGTATTTACTTAAGTAATAACTCTTAATATTCTGCTGAAAAAAAAAAAGTAGGTAAGTCAATTTTGCTACAAAGAACATGTTGGTGAAATTTTGTCAAATAGAACCTTTTATTTATCACTGGAGAATGTAAAACAATTCAAAAATATATTGCTAACCTATTATACATTGATCTGTCTATATCACAAAATCTAAAGTATGAAAAAGTTCACCTGTCAAAACAGGAAGGAAAAATGAGGAAACTGAATAAACTACAAAAATATGTCTAATATTGGATTGTACAGGATTTTTCTGTAATTTTATAACCAGTAAGGAAACCATAAAATAGGAAAATATAATCTGTTACTCTTGGAAAAGTCTGAATCAAAGAGAAATTATAACCACACCTGAGTGTCTGATCACAGTAGGAATTTAATAAAGATATACTGAGTGACTGAATAAATGAATGAATGAATGAATGAATGAATAATGCAGTTGAAAGAGGTCTGAACTTGGAAGTCACAATGGCTAGGTTCCACACTATGCAATCACCAGTTAGCCGAACAAGAACAAATAATAATAGCTATAATTTATTGAAGTCTTGCTAAGGAGTTGTTAAAAACATGCATTAGATCATAATCCTATGACATAGCTACTACTATTATGCTCATTTTACCAAGAAGTAAAGTGAAGTACAGAGGAATTAAATAACTTGATAACAGAGCCAGGATCTAAATTCAGACAGTGTGCCTGCTGAGTTCTCAATTTTATCTACTGCATTATATTTCTCCTCTATATAATCTAGGGATCCCCTCTCTACTTTGAGTCATAGCTTCATTGGTGAATTAAAGGTTTTGGATTAGATGTCCTCTAGCATCTTCTGTATATCTAGATAGTTTACTCCAAAGTGGATTTGGACTCATATATGTAATTAGTACTCTAAGCCAGAGTTGGCAAAAATTTCCTATAAAGGGCTAGATAATAAATATTTTAAGTTTTGTGAACCACACATACTGTCACAGCTATTCAACTCTACCACTGTAAAAAAGCAATAGACAATACACAAAAAAAAAAGAGCAGTGTTCCAGTAAAACTTTAACAGAAAGAGGGTATAGTTTTTTGGCCCATGTCTAAACCATCATATATAATAAAGAAATAGTGAGGATAGTTTTAACAAGAATAATTTAGAAATATTCAGCATCATTGTGCTAGGAGACATCCTGACATATAAGATGTTCAAGTCTTCTGCCATCATAACTACATCATTTAGGACATATGACTATCTGATGGTTTTTAGAAAGACAGACTATACAGATCTAAACACCAAATTTACCTGTCAGTTTTTATAAATAAAAGCATACATGGTATATTTAAAAAAGATATTTCCAAATAATGGTTAGATTTCTAGACTATGTCACACAAGCCTATCAGATGCATATTATAGCCAAAATAATACCAGTATGCAATGATACACACACATGCATTCACACACACAGAGAAGGAAAACTTACACGTTTTAGTTATAATCATTGCTAAATAGAATTTAGTAAACTATTATTTTCATTAAAAATACATTCCATAGCAAACAGTAAGTAGAAAAAATATTTGTACCAAGAATATAAGTTATTTCCTCCCTGCTTTACCTATTAAAAGAACTGAGGGGGAAATGTGGTCTAAGGTTTCAAAATATGTTCCTTCTCTATCATTGTGGTAATTCAAAACAACTATGATATTTCATTCAGCAAATAATCTGATATTCTGCTCTTGTGCCTAACACTAGGCCAGAATTTCTGAGAGAGAATTAACCTTTGCCCCTTTTTGAAACAAACTTAATTTTGGGGAGATAACATTGCCAAGCAAAAGTGTTTACTACTGATACATTTGTTGAATGATATGCTGGCATTAAATAATCAGAGAGAAAATAATTCAAAATAATAAGAAATAGCATGTAAGACTATGTAATTATTTACAAGAGGATGGTTAAGAAATCTTTTATAATTTAAGAGGAATGCTTTGGATTAGAGTGACTCAGTAAAGTTTTGTGGTTTATTGATTGTAGTAAGGTTCTTATACTAAAGACAAAGTGATGTAGGGGCGTCTGGGTGGCTCAGCCGGTTGAGTTTCCGACTCTTGATTTTGGCTCATGTCATGATCCTAGGGTCACATGCTCAGATGTGCTGCATATGTGCTGACAGTGCAGAGCCTGCTTGGGATTCTCTCTCTCCCTCTTTCTCTGCTCCTCACCTGCTCATGCATATGTTCTCTCTCTCTCAAAATAAATAAACATTTATGGCACCAAAACAGACACATAGACCAATGGAATAGAATAGAAACCCCAGAACTAGACCCACAAACGTATGGCCAACTCATCTTTGACAAAGCAGGAAAGAACATCCAATGGAAAAAAGACAGCCTCTTTAACAAAAAACAAATGGTGCTGGGAGAACTGGACAGCAACATGCAGAAGGTTGAAACTAGACCACTTTCTCACACCATTCACAAAAATAAACTCAAAATGGATAAAGGACCTAAATGTGAGACAGGATACCATCAAAACCTTAGAGGAGAAAGCAGGAAACGACCTCTCTGACCTCAGCCGTAGCAATCTCTTCCTCGACACATCCCCAAAGGCAAGGGAATTAAAAGCAAAAGTGAATTACTGGGACCTTATGAAGATAAAAAGCTTCTGCACAGCAAAGGAAACAACCAACAAAACTCAAAGGCAACCAACGGAATGGGAAAAGATATTCGCAAATGACATATCGGACAAAGGGCTAGTATCCAAAATCTATAAAGAGCTCACCAAACTCCACACCCGAAAAACAAATAACCCAGTGAAGAAATGGGCAGAAAACATGAATAGACACTTCTCTAAAGAAGACATCCGGATGGCCAACAGGCACATGAAAAGATGTTCAGCGTCGCTCCTTGTCAGGGAAATACAAATCAAAACCACACTCAGGTATCACCTCACGCCAGTCAGAGTGGCCAAAATGAACAAATCAGGAGACTATAGATGCTGGAGAGGATGTGGAGAAACGGGAACCCTCTTGCACTGTTGGTGGGAATGCAAATTGGTGTAGCCGCTCTGGAAAGCAGTGTGGAGGTTCCTCAGAAAATTAAAAATAGACCTACCCTATGACCCAGCAATAGCACTGCTAGGAATTTATCCAAGGGATACAGGAGTACTGATGCATAGGGCCACTTGTACCCCAATGTTCATAGCAGCACTCTCAACAATAGCCAAATTATGGAAAGAGCCTAAATGTCCATCAACTGATGAATGGATAAAGAAATTGTGGTTTATATACACAATGGAATATTACGTGGCAATGAGAAAAAATGAAATATGGCCTTTTGTAGCAACGTGGATGGAACTGGAGAGTGTGATGCTAAGTGAAATAAGCCATACAGAGAAAGACAGATACCATATGGTTTCACTCTTATGTGGATCCTGAGAAACTTAACAGGAGCCCATGGGGAAGGGGAAGGAAAAAAAAAAAAAAGAGGTTAGAATGGGAGAGAGCCAAAGCATAAGAGACTCTTAAAAACTGAGAACAAACTGAGGGTTGATGAGGGGTGGGAGGGAGGAGAGGGTGGGTGATGGGTATTGAGGAGGGCACCTTTTGGGATGAGCACTGGGTGTTGTATGCAAACCAATTTGTCAATAAATTTCATAAATAAATAAATAAATAAATAAACAAACATTTAAAAAGAATAGATATTTTGAAGAGCTATGTACCTATTAGAGAAATTAAACATTTTGTAAAAACTCCTATCACAAAGAAAATTTCAGGCTTCCCTGGGAAGTTCTACCAAACACTGAAGGAGAAAATATAATATCGTCTATATACAAGCTACTAGAAAATAGATGAACACTTTTCATTTTATGAAGCTAGTATTACGATGATAGCAAAATCAGAAGACAAAAACTATAGACCAATGTCCCTTAAGAACACAGACATAAAAATTCCTAATAAAATTTTAGCAAATCAAATCTGACAATACATAAAAATGATAAAATATTATGACCAAGTAGAGTTGATCTTAGGAATGCAAGGTTGGTTTAACATTAGAAAATATTGGCAAGTTACCATATCAACAGACCAAAAAAGGGGGAAACTCAAAGATTACTTTCATATAAAATATTTGATAAAATTATTTTCTAACAGAAATTCTATTCCTGTAACTCTCAGTAAAATAGGAATAGAAAGGATCTTCCTCAGCTTCTTTAAGGCATCCACAAGTAACCTATAGTTGCTAATGTTGAAACTCTTCCATTAAAATGGATTTGTCAATTTCTCTTTGCAGTATTTTTTTTAATATTTATTTATTTTTGAGAGAGAGACAGCAGTGGACGGGCAGAGAGAGGGAGACACAGAATCTGAAGCATACTCCAGGCTCTGAGCTGTCAGCACAGAGCCCGACACGAGGCTCTAACTCACAGACTGTGAAATCATGACCTGAGCCAAAGCCGGATGCTTAACCGACGGAGCCACCCAGGCACCCCTGCAGTATTTATCTTTTGAAAAGCAGATTTATTGACATGAAATTTATAATAAAATTCATAAATTTCGAAGTACTTTTAAAAATATAGTCATGTAGCTATCACTACAATCATGACATAGAGGCCCCTCTGCTCTATGCAGAAAATCCCCTTTCTTCCTACCCACCCCCAGCCTTGGCCTCTGGAAACCACTAACATCCTGTCACTATAGAGATGCCTTTTCTACCATTTCATGCACACGGAATCCTACATGTAACCTTTTGTGTGCATCAGTAGGTGGATACTCTTCAAGGCTGAGTTGTGTTCCATTTTATGGAATGAACTACACTTATTTATTCACCAGTGGAGGTGTGAGTTGTTTCCAGTTTGGGACTATGATGAATAAAAGCTATATTATTCATGCATGCCTTTGTATGGACACACCTTTTCTTTGGAGGAATACCCAAAAGGAATATTGCTGAGTCACAGAGTTAAGTGTGTGCTTAACGTCATTTAAAAAAGAAAAAGAAAACAAAACCCCCAAATTTCCAAATGGCTGTTGCAGTTTTTATTCCTATGAGAAATTCAGCATGTTTTTCTTTTTCTACTGCATCATTTCCACCCACATATAAAAATGCTTCCATTTCCCATCTTAAAAAAGTCTTTTGACCCCCGGCCTCCTCCATATTCTCTTTCCCTGCTCAGCAGTGTTCCTGGAAGGACCAGTCTCCAGTCTTTCCTCTCAGCATCATTTAAACCCACTCCAAACAAACCTCACTACTCCATCAAAACTGCTTATCAAAGTCACCAAATCCAGAGGTCATTTCTTACTTATCTTTAAAAGTGCATTTTCAGCTTAAAATTATTCATCTCTCCGTAAAGACTGTGGACTCTGAGTAGAGGTGCTGTTAGTTCATTTACCCTATCCTGAATATTACAAATATTTCATTGGGGCACCTGGGTGTCTCAATCAGTTAAGCATCTGACTTCGGCTCAAGTCTTGATCTCATGGTTCTTGAGTTTGAGCCCTGCGTTGGGCTCTGTGCTGACAGCTTGGAGCCTAGGGCCTGCTTCAGATTCTGTTTCTCCTTGTCTCTTTGCTGCTCCCCTGCTCACGGTCTCTCTCTCTCTCTCTCTCAAAAACAAATGTTAAAAAAAAAATTAAAAATATTTATTATACTTGCAACCCTCAACATGTGTATTCAATGAATAACCGAAGGAATTTCTTTAATATCTTGGAACTGGAAAATCAAACTAGAACCCACAATTTAATAATCACAAATTTGGGTAGAATTTTGTTAAGTTTAGATTAATTTCTGAGATTTATTTTACCATCACAGATTCCTCAGATGCCTGTGTATCATAAGGAGGCATAACTACAGAGATGAAATGTTGGAAACAGATATTCAAAGATTTATATATGAGCACTTACATTTTTCACAAATTTGTTTTCATTGTATGATAAAATATAGTTTCTTAAAATGAATCCTGTAAGTGTACAAGGTACCTGTTCACAAAGGAGAAATAAAGTTTGTCCTAAGGACTTATACTTTAAATAATTAAAAAGGGACAAGGTAGGGCAGTATTTATTTCTATTCTAAAGAATATTGTTAAACTAATAGGTACAAAAATAATTTACAATGGTAGCTACACATACTAACATATTTTACATTTTATTTCACTGAATTGGTAGGTCATTGTTCATAAGACATTTCTTTAACAAATGAAAACAAAAGCTTTCCAGTTGGAACTGAGTTCACCTTTCTAAAATGTAACTGTAATTATCAAGATCTTCAGTTTCCAATCAAAATCACCAATGAATATTATAAAACTAAGTCATAGTTCCTTCTCCATTTGTATTTCTAATTACCATGTAAGAATTTTTAAAAAAGAAATAAAGCTGCAATTTCTTAGTATCAGTAACAGTAACTCAGGAACAGAGTGGGTAGAAATGAAACCATAAACATTTTGTGAAACCATAAGCATTCTGTGAAACAGTTTTTCAAAATTAACTTTGAAAGCAGACAAAGCTTGGTATTTTGGGTAACCTAGAACTCTCTTACTTTACTCCTATCAACCACAGCTAAAGGGAGTAATATGTCAAATTAACTTGTTCAATTTTCTTTTCTCAACTTTTTCAATGCCCTTTAGGAACACCATTACCGAGCAGCTATTGTTAGCATTTACAGCATAAAACCTAGTTCTGGAAGGTTGATAATGCAATATCCTAAATATCACAAAACTGAAAACTGTACAGTGCCAGTTGTTTCATGATACAAAAGAAAAAATGAGTTTGTGGATGAGCCATTTTCGGTTTAAAAAAAAAGCTTGAGAATAGTCTTAACGCTTGATTTATATTTAAATATAAGCAATGCAAACAAAATGACTACTACCTATAATTTAAAAAAAAACTTGTTAAAATCGCTAACTGAAAAATACTTTTGTGTATTCTTTCATATAATAAATATGACAATTAGAGGAAAATAGACCTTTCCATATTGTATTAATAATCTCATTGGAGCAAAGCCTTCCATTTAAATAAAGCATTGTGTTAGTCATTGAAAATAATTTAGAAATTATTCTCCTTAATGTTATGTTCAGTACAAATAAAATTTATCACTAAAAAAATGCGTAACAAATGCTTATCAGTATGAAATAACCAATCTATCTTTTAAATGAACCATGTAGAGACATCTCACATGAAAAATTATAACTTGATATAGGTATCACAAGCAATTCCTAGAAACACAGTTATGTCTGAGGACAATAGTTTTCTTAGCATTTGCCATGATAAATATCATTTATTTCCCCCACATGTTAAATAAATAGTTGTGGCTTTGTCTATTTTTCCTTTATATGTGAAGACAAGATATCAAGAAAACAACTGTCTTCCTTGTTTCTATGGACTCTCTCTCTGGCTAGTCAAACAATTATTTACAATATTGCCACTTCATTTAAAACTCATTGGAAAAAATATTTTAATCTTCTGGTGAAGGAAGAGATGTAGGTTGGGACTAGCTTTTAAATACAAAGAACTAGAAGTAAATTAGATCTGACTCTAAAATCACCTTGCAAAACAAAAAACTTACAAAAAAGAATTTACTTCATGTGACAAATTGAGCTATATCTACTTGAATATATTATTATATTCAAAAAGTCTCAGCATTGATTCACAATATACATATTCACAAAGCATATGCTGTTATAGACACAAAAAACGATTGTTTCCTTTAAACAGAAATAAAACGTGGCATTCAACTGTCTGTGCCACCATCTATGTGCTCTGCACTCTAACATTGCGCATGTCCCTCAGTACCACTGGTCGGTAGTTTTGTTCCAAAATCTCCATGTATTCAAAGTAATCACTCACTCGAAACCCATGCAGTGCTTCTTCCTGTCAAAAAATACAGAGAGAAGTTAATTCTCATGCGTAAAGAAACACATTCTAAGTTAATGAATTTAAATAGTTGACTTTTTTTAAAGCTACAGACAGGGTTTTATGTTGCTAGTAAATTGTAATTGCTTTTTATGTAGTAGGCTGTGTATGTATGTGATAGCAAGAAATCATGTCCCTATGAAACAAGGTTGTCTGTGTTTAAAACCAAATATGCTTTACAGCTAAGAAAATATAAGATAAACTCTTAGTTAATGAAATCTTCCCAGTATTTTGGATAGTTTCAATTACAGAATGATTGTTCACATTTTTAGTTAGTAAAGACTCTAAAGCTTATCAAAGGATACTATAATGTCGTAAGAAATATCTTGTTCTACAGCTATGAAGGTTCATAAAACCTTCAATAGTCTGTAACTCATAATGTTGGTACTATGCATGTCTATGCTAATTCTGAATTTAATGGTTAGTGTCCCAAATGAGGCACTCAAGAATAAATTAAAACAATATGAATATTAATTTAGAATCTTAGAGACTTTTAGAGAATTGTGTCTATTTCTTTTAGCATTTCCAAATACTAGCTGTGCAGTACCTACCCTTGAAAATAAAACAAAAATTCTGAAGAAAAATCATACCTGATTCAATGTAATAAGTATCATGTTCAGAATTTTGGAGATTATTTTAAAAACTAGACAATTCATGCCTTCCTATACATTACAGTTTAAAGGTAAAAGTTACTAACAAAAACCAAAAGCAATTTAAAACGAGTAAGAGATATGATCATATACCAGAAATTGTGTTATAGACAGTTTACAGATGAGACACATGAATGTATAACACCTAGAAAAACATCACATATGCAATTTTCAATAAGAATGCTTGTAAAGGCCTCCCTCAGATGTCACTGCTCACTCCTAAGTAATAGTTCACAGCTTACAAATAACTTGGGAGAAGTTAT
The DNA here is from genome assembly GCF_016509475.1 of Prionailurus bengalensis. Classification (NCBI taxonomy): domain Eukaryota; kingdom Metazoa; phylum Chordata; class Mammalia; order Carnivora; family Felidae; genus Prionailurus; species Prionailurus bengalensis. The sequence goes on from NC_057349.1 coordinate 109,102,918, forward strand.
ACTAATTTTACCATGCATCACCTAAAATATGGGCAATCTGGAGGAATAGCTGGTACATTAAAAAATGTATTACTTATCTACAAGTCTGGTGTTATATCTTTTTTTTTTAAATGTTTTATTTATTTTTTGAGAGACAGAGAAAGAGTGAATGAGCTGGGGAAGGGCAGGGAGAGGGAGGGGTACAGAGGATCCAAATCGGGCTCTGTGCTGACAGGCTGAAAGCAGCAAGCCCGACGCGGGGCTCAAACTCATGAACCGTGAGATCATGACCTGAGCCGAAGTCAGCTGCTCCATCATCCAATGTGCCACCCAGGTGCCCCCACACGTCTGATGTTATATATAAAAGAACTAAATGATGTTAAGTTGTATGCAAAGCTTTACACCATTAAGGCTAGAGTTAATACCTTCCAACGTAAAAATCTGAACTCTATTCAATTAACACAAATAACTGTAATGTTATCTATTCTCTTATTTCTTCATTAACTCATTCATTCTCATTGTATGTAAAGTTCTTGGTCATATCTTGAAGACACAAAGATGTCTGCAGGTCCCTGTCCTAAAACATTAACAGCTGAGGTGTATATTGTCTCCAGTTTTATGTATAAGCAACTCAAAGGGAAGATGTTCATCTTATGAATAGCAGAAACACTAGGTTTTTGCGATTTCTCTATAAAAAAATATTTCACTTTGTTCTTTGGGGAAAATAGGATTGAAGTAAGGCCATTCTTACTGTTCTAGAATTCACTTTAAATAGTTACTGTTGTAGTCACAGAACTATTTATGGATTTATCCATTCTCTTCATTCAAATTATGTGTGATTTGGTACTGATCAACTCCTCACTAAAACTGTATCTCAGCTGGTGAGAAATTATAGTAATGTGTTAATCTTACCAGATAAAGGCCTCATGCCAGAAAAATTGCTTTAGTGTATAGTCATGATTTTTAAAAGAATGTCTATTGTTCATCAACTAAATCACAATAGAGGATGAAAGCATTTGAACAATAGCTCTAATAATTCTTTTCTGGGCAAACCTAAGCAAAATATACTGAACATCTTTTAATTATTGTTTCACTTAATTTATAAATAAAAACTACCTATGGAGAACCATAGCTATCACTGTTTTAAATATATTTTTTCCTTAGAATGTTTTCTAAATTATGGTTTCAATTGTGGACAATAATTTTAAAATAAAGAGAAAATATCCTGATAACTACATTGAAGAGACACCTTTAATGCAAACTGGTGCAGCCACTCTGGAAAACAGTATGAAGGTTCTTCAAAAATTTAAAAATAGAGGGGCATCTGGGTACCTCAGAAGTTAGGAGCCTGACTCTTGATTTTGGCTCAGGTCACAATCTCACAGTTCCTGAGTTTGAGCCCCATGTCAGGCACTGTGCTGACAGTGCAGAGCCTGTTTGGAATTTTCGCTCTCTCTCCCTCTCTGCTCTCTTCCTGCTTGTGTGTGCAAGTGCACTTTCTCTCAAAATAAACTTAAAAAAAAAAGTTGAAAATAGAACTACCCTATGACCCAGCAATGCACTACTAGGTATTTACCAAGGGATGCAACAATACTTATTCAAGGGGACGCATACACCCCAATGTTTATAGCAGCATTATCAACAATAGCCAAATCATGGAAAAAACCCAAATGTCCACTGATGGATGAATGGATAAAGAAGATATGGTATACACACACACACACACACACACACACACACACACACACTAGAATATTACTCAGCTATCAAAAAGAATGAAGTCTTACCATTTGCAACAACATGGATGGAACTAGAGAGTATTATGCTAAGTAAAATAAGTCAGAGAAAGACAAATAACATACGATTTCACTCATATATGAAATTTAATAAATAAAACCGATGAGCATAGAGGGGGAGAAAGAGGGAGGCAAACCATTAAACAGACTCTGAACTACAGAGAACAAACAGGGTTGTTGGAAAGAAGGTAGGGGGAGTGGGCTAAATGGGTCATGGGTATTATGGAAGGGCCTCGTGATGAATCACTAAATTCTATTCTTGAAACTAATATTATACTGTAAACTAACTGGAATTTAAATAAAAACTTGAAGCAAAAAATGGCAAATAATTCTTATATCAAGGTCATATTTTATAAAAGAAAAATCAAATATTCATTTTAAAAGAATGTTTTTAAATTATGTAGTTCATTATTTAAAATTCCCAATTTATAACTCTGAATAAAATCTTCAGAATCTCCAAATCTACTTTCTGTGTTCAGAGTGGTATATTTTTCATTTTATTCTAAATGTTCTCTAATGACCTTTTTACTGTATTACTTTGCAATTACAACCATCTAGACTGCCAGTTTATCATTCAAACTATAACAGACCATTTCTTCAGAACACTGCTTTATCATTTTGTTTATGGACTTAAGTACATGGGACTCTGTATAAAAATATGAATTTCCTTATTCTTTTTTTTTTGTAATCTCTATCTCCAACATGGGGCTTAAATTCATGACCCCAAGATCAAAAGTCACATGTTCTACTAACCGAGCTGGCCAGGCACCCCTGAATTCCCTAATTCTTTAAATAGGTAGACATATGTAATTATATCTGGCAACACTATGCTTTTTTATATAAACAATGCACTACTTCTTCAAGAAAAGCATTTTTTTAATTAGGTTACTTCTGAAGTGGTTTACATATTGGTTAGAAGTTCATTTTGAGCATATTGCATTTTCTTTTTTGTACCTAATGGCTTTTCAACCAGTATGCCTTCAATGATTATCTCTCTTATTTCTGGGTTTCAAATGTTGAATCATCAAAAAGCATTAAAAATTACTATTCTAAACCACAGTGTTTCATGTGCATTCAATATTACATGATATGGCATATCCACAGCTTGCCTCTCATTTGCATATAGAACTCCGTTTTCTTTTACTAATGAGAACATTTAATTAGAAGGTCCACTGAATTTAAAGTTTTTTAAAAAGGTAACCAGATTAGTCAATGAGAGACAACTTGATATACTAGAAAGAGCACAAGATTTCGATTCAGAGCAAAAAAATGGTTCAAACTCCCCTGTAGTAGTTACTAGATATATACACCTGGGGAAGTTACTGACACTTTAACCTTCAATTTCTCATGTGTAAATGTAGCACATGAACTCTTTATCATGAACTATAAAACCTTGTATGATCTGGGTCCTGATGCCTCTCTAACTACCTCACCTTGTTCTAGCCACGGTAGTATCTCAACACTTTCTAAGTGGACCAAACTCATTTCTCCAAGCTTCTGCCCTTGCCTTTTTTCCCATTTAGAAGAATTTTGTCCAGAAGTTCCTTTTCCTTGCCTCATTCAAGTCTCTGTTTCTGCTCTCAGAGTAGGCTTTTCTGGACTCTTTATACAATAGCACCTCTGACTTCCCTTACCATGTTTAAGTTCCTTAAATTAAGATTTATCAATACCTAAAATATTATATATTTATTTAAATATCTACCAGTAGACTGTAAGGTCAATGTGGGTAGGGATATGACCTGTTTTGTGACTATAATGCCTGGGACACAGCTCTTGTACAATAGTTGAATAAGTCAATGAGCCCTAGTGCCTGGCATTCAATAAGCACTCAAGGTGTTAATGGTGGTCATAATAAGAACATTTTTGTTAACTGATGGTCTCTAAAATGGCTAAGATAGATTTTCTTGATTGCACTGCAAATCTATAATGTGAAGCATCAATGATTATTGACTCCAGTCTGTTTTTCTTTTTCTTTTTTAATATGAAATTTATTGTCAGATTGGTTTCCATATAACACCCAGTGCTCATCCCAACAGGTGCCCTCCTCAACGCCCATCACCCACCCTCCTCTTCCTCCCACCCCACCCCCATCAACCCTCAGTTTATTCTCAGTTTTTAAGAGTCTCTTATGGTTTGGCTCTCTCCCTAACTTTTTTTTTTCATTCCCCTCCCCCATGGTCTTCTGTTAAGTTTTCAGGATCCACATAAGAGTGAAAACATATGGTATCTGTCTTTCTCTGTATGACTTATTTCACTTAGCATAACACTCTCCATCCAGTTCTATCTACGTTGCTACAAAAGGCTAGATTTCATTCTTTCTCACTGCCAAGTAGTACTCCACTGTTTTCAACCCCTTGATAAAAAACATAAGGGAACAATCCACTTATGATATTATATTACAGTCTTTTCTTGTAACTTCTCAGGAATATGCCTATTATGGAAATCAAGCTATACCTATCCTTTCAAACATTACTTGTACCAGCAAAGGTTTCCAAAAATAATTTCCAGCAGAAATGTTTTTAGAGCTACTGCAAGCCCTGTAAATTTGGAATCTGAATCAAAGATAAGGCCTTTCAGGGTGGTAAATAGATACAAAGTACAAAAAGATCAAGTGTACTTACTTACATCTTACTAAGTAAGAAGTAAGAAGCATCGAATTATATTGTAAGAGTCACATGTGAGAAGGGGTTTTGTGAACTTAGTTCCACTTTTACCTTTGCTAGAGATGGCTTCTTGTGTGTTGTGTTTGACCTATCGTGAAAAAGGAGCTTCTTTCTCGGTTAAAGTGGTAGAAAAATAACCAATCTGCAAGTAATGCTTTTTTTTTCTAGTATGCTTCTCCTGGGGTGCTTGGTACAATTAGAAATTCCTAAGCCCCAAAGCCCCAAAACTTCTGAATCTCTGGTTTTGGCATCCTGATTCAAGTTTCAAAGATGACATTTTTACATATCCTAGAAGTTTCAAGCTATTTGAGGTTTTATACTAAAACGTGACAACTCAGTCCTGTTGTGAAAATTGTTTTGGTAGGCCTGGGGAAGAGTCTAGATGTGTCAGTTTCAATAAACATACTAATGATCCTCAGGATCAGGGAAGTGTATATAGCATGTGTGGTTCTGGACAGAATGAGGCTCTTAAATATTCACTATAGTGTGTGATTCTTAAAAGTTTTAACTCAGGGGCACTTGGTTGCCTCAGTCGGTTAAGCTTCCAACTTTGGCTCAGGTCATGATCTCACAGTTCGTGACTTCAAGCCCCGCGTCAGGCTCTATGCTGACAGTACCAAGCCTGCTCTGGATTCTCTGTCTCCCTCTCCTACTGCCCCTTCCCTACTTGCACTCTCTCTCTCTCTAAAATAAATAAATAAATAAACATTAAATTTTTTTTTCAGCTGAGGGGTACATGGGGATATGTGATGACTAGAGAGATGATCCTATCTTGGCTGGGTAAATGAGAGATTAGGCCTTGACCAGATACAATGTAAGAGAATGTTCCTGACATAGCTCTGAAGTACATGCCAGGTAATCTATGATATACTAAGATGTCTAAGTGCCTAGAGAAGAGAAAAAATGGGAGCAAAATATATATTCTAACTGTAGACTCAGGAAAAAGGCCTATTTCCTTTGTTCTCTATACATCTTTTTCTTCCGTTAATAAGAGCAACAGGGTGCCTGGGTGGCTCAGTTGGCTAAGCAACTTGGCTCAGGTCTTGGGGTGGCTCTTTAACTTGGCTCAGGTCATGATCTCATGACCCTGAGATAGAGCCCCGGCATTGTACATCATGCTGGCTGTAGGGCCTGCTTAAGATTCTCTCTCTGTGCCTCCCCCACTCACACTCACTTGTGCACTCTCTCTCTCAGGAAAAGAAAAAGAAAAAAAAAAGAATAGGAGAAGGATGAGACAGGGATGTAGAAATTCAAATAACTGCTAACTTTTTTTTAAAAGCACTTGCTATGTGGCAATGTTCTAGAAGTATTTTACAGATATCATCTAATTACTCCATGTAATAGGTATTATTTCACAGTTAATTATACGGATGAGAAAACCGTGGCACAAAGAGGTTAAGCAACGTGCCCAAGCTTACAGAGTGACAGAGCCAGAATTTGAACGCGGTCAGACTCGAGTGATTTAAGAACAACGAAAAACACATATCTGCAAACCACTGTTGACATAAAACTGAACATGTTTTATCTATTCCCTCAGATGGTGAATTATTTTTAGTACCATGTATACTTTTGTCTGTTAAAAGCTTAGCAATTCATGTGATGTTTCTCAGTCTGATCTCCATTCCTTACCCTGTCAACATGATCTGGTAACAGCTGCAAGAACAACAAAAACAAAATTCCTCTTGACAATTTACTGATTGGATTGAAATTAATCTGATTTTTTCATAATTATAAATTGATTTTGCCAGAACATGCAGGATTTAGTTGAAGCATTCTAATTAAGTATTTTGAGCCTTCACAGCCTGATTTTCACTGGAAGGCAATCTTTTCCCAGCCTGGCATTTCAGTGAAGTTTTCCCCAAGTCGAATTCAATTGAATTCACAAACTAAACCAAGATCACTGCCAGCCTATTATCAAGCTAGAGAGAAATGCAATATAGCCAGTTGGCTGAAACAGTGAGTCTTCTAAACTACTATTAAACTCTTTCTAAACCGGCTTGCTTGCGTGAGTGAGAGAGATGACTCCACTTAAACAAACAAACAAACAAAACTTTACACTTCCAAGCTCACTGGGATATTTGAGAGCACTATACTTATCTTTCTGGGTGATGTTTTCTTTCTAGTAAGTGTGGTGCCTACAGATTTCCTGAACCTTTATCTGTCACAGATAAAAACATTTAAGACCCTAAGTCCAAGAACTAAGCTCTTCAGCATACCTTCAGAAGTTGCTTTTTAGGTCAGTAATGATCTATCAATTGCCACAGTGTGGGGATAATGCACTTATTATACATAATATATAATAACGCTGCTCTATTATCAACCTACATATTTGTTGTGTCTACAAAGATGTTGTGAAAAACTCAGAAAATACCTTGCTAATAACAACTTATATTCATGCCATTCATTAATCATTTAGTGGTTTAGTCAAAAAAGGAAAAATAAAGTGTTTGGGTTTTTTATTTTATTCTTTGGTTTTGTTTTTTAAGTAAATCAGGCCTGACTATTCATGCTCACCACCTGGTCTAAGAAATTCCAAGTCATCTTTTTAATACACTGATCATGAAGAATTGCTCAGTGGGCGATCAGAAAAGTAGGCAATGAATCTAGACTCTCAATTACTTAATTTAAGATCTAGAGCCTAAACCAAATTAATACAAATGGGTTCATATTGTCTCACCACTATCTGCTTCAGACAGATCATGATTATTCCTAAAGCGATGCTTCTATCATGTCACTTTCTGTCAATAATTAACCAGGAAAAAATTGCATATTTTCAATCTTCTGGAACCATCTAGTACCTGAAGTTTTCAGGATAACTAATAATAGTTGAAAACACGTTTGTGGTTTTTCAAAATTTTTGAAACATTCAATTGGGTCTGATTATTTGAACATTGTTTACAATGGATGCTTGTTTTATCTATTTTTATACAATGATTCAATATCCTCCTTTTAAAAAGTAGTTTTATTATAAAAGAAGTATGGACCCATTCTTCAAAAATAAAAAAAAAATAAAAATAAACCCACCAAATACCCTAAAAAGTAAGTCCTCTGTTCTACTTCACCTCTTCCAAAGCAATCATTTAAAAATATGTACAGTCAAGAAATAGCATGTAATCTATATAAGAATATTATTATGGCTGTGGTATATGTGGAGAATTATTAAGTTTTTTTTCCACCCTTTGCACAAGTCTGAGATTTCTAGATTAGAAAGTATAATAAAACATAATTCCCCAGGTTTAATCCTTTAACTTCTACTTAAATGAGAATTTTTGAATCATAGAACTATTTTTGACTTGGGTTGTCTTCCAAGGAAGGGAAAATTAAATCACTTTATTAACCAAAGTTTCATTATTGGTTAATACGTGAATAAGTAGAAAATAGTCTGTATGTATTTATATACATTGGAAACAACAGACCATAACAGGGCTTAATAGAGTAACAGGGTATGTAAATGCATATTTAAATAAACCACACTGGAATTTATCACACAAGAAAAATAACTGCTCACCAAAAGAGATCAGTGAACTTGAGATTTACTTGCTGGAAACAAAAAATAAAGTGAAGCCACAATATCAGAAAGATATTTCTCCTAATCCCTCAGATGACTGCTAACAGCAGAGCAAGAAGTAAGGTTAGTTCCGGGACAAGTGCTAAAATTAATTCTTTGCCAACATGTTATTAGTTTGGATTTAAACCAATTCAATTAAAATTTTAGTAATTTAAACAGGACTTGAGTAGTAACCTTTCTCCCCTCATTTAAAAATTCTTTAAACTGACAGCATTATCAAGTAGTAGAGAACTCAACAGACATGAAACTGCAATAATCACCACCAGCAATCAAAGAATTCAGTAATGTTTGTTATTAAATGTGAACAAAAGTAAGTTCATCTTTCCCTTTATATTTTTTATTTGTTTATTCTGTCAACAGATATTTACTGGGCACCTACTATGTGCCAGGTACTGTTCAAGGCATTGAAAATACATTCGTAAACAAGATGGACAAAATCACTGTCCTTGTGGAATATGTACATTATACTGAGAAAGACTGACAAAAATATATATAAAATAATTTCAGCTATAAGAGATACCAAAGTGGGATAAGAGGTTATAGAGTTACAGGTTAGAGGATATTCAAATATAAGCCCTTAGGAAAACTTCAGACTCTGAGATTCCTATGAATTGACCATGGCAGTGACGAAAGTGTCCCTTACTAAATAGGAACCCACATTTTTGTCCTCAGCATAATTCCCATTTGTTTAACCATTCCTGTCCTCCAAATTACCTGTTGCAGATAACTTTTTTTCTTTTTCTACCTAAGTTTTCATTTTACATGTACAACCACTGTCTTGGTATATTTTTTCATTAAAAATGTTCCTAAGATCATAATTCTAGTGATACATATAGAAAGTCTGTGACCTTCTGAATTCAGTATCTCTACGAAATAGAAATGCCTGATAGTTTGGCAACTTTGAATAATTGATGACATTTATTTACAGAAAATCATTATTAAATGGAAAATAGCTCTGACAAGATCTAGTGGTAAAGAAAAATGACAAAGAATAATTAAAGAATTAATTAACATAAAGATTATTTGTTGACCCAGAGAAAACCTAGCAAAGGACTAATGCAGGTCTGGGTGTGTGCATGTGTATGTGTGCTTTGTGGGAAGGTGAAGGTAGCATGGGGAGGGAAGCATACTTCAAATTCAAGGAAAGATTTTAACTTAAAATGAATACAGTTGGATTCCCATGAAGAACTGCACACAGGGATGTATTTATTGAACATGTGTTTCCTAAAGTCCAGAGCTTCAAAAGTCATATTACTGTGAGAAACAAACTGAGCAACTATATTGTATTTAAAACATTAACTTATGTAAGGTAGTGACTGTTTAAAAAGAATGTTATGATGGAATAATCTTTCATGGAAACATTTTATAAAAATAGGTGAAAGTTTAAAAAATATAGAATATGAAGGTATAGGAAATTACATGAAATGCTTTTAAAATGTTTCAAACCTCTGTATTGACATAGTAGCTTGAACTTTTAGTGACCAAATAAGGTAGAAGGAATATAACAAAAAACAGTGTGTGGAGTAGCACGCTGGCTAAAGGCCAAGTTTTGAATCCCAGTAGCTTAGCTACTTCACATCCCAGTCCCACTGCTTCTTACCGTGTAATCTTGGGCAGCTTACTTAAGTTGGTCCCTCAGTTTCCTCAACTCTAAAATGAGAATAATAGTACCTACTCTAAAGGTTGTTTTATTTTAAGTTTATTCAATTATTTTGAGAGACAGAGAGAGCGAGTGGGTGAGGGGCATAGAGAGAGGGAAAGAGAGAATCCCAAGTGGGTTCCACACGTGGGGCTTGAACTCACAGACTGTGAGATCATGACCTGAACTGAAACCAAGAGTCAGATGCTTAACCAATGGAGCTACCCAGCTGCCCCGCTTAAGGTTGTTTTTAGATGACTGTCTAGAAAAATATCTGATATTAAGAATCAAATTAAAGTTAGCTGTGAACTCAACCACCATGTTCCCCCTGAAGTTACTTACTTTTAGGAAAACCTGCAGATCTTGAGTCTGAGTGTGCTGCAGAATGTCTTGTTGTAAGTGTTTGAATATAGCTATACAGATATACACTTGGTAATCAGGACCAAGGAAAACACAAGTAGCGATATAATGGCAGATTTCTATCCAATCTAAATAATTCCAAAAACACTGAGTTATCCACTGTAGGCATATCTAGAAAAAAAGAAGTCAGTTCATTAGAAAGCTTATAAAACCATACTTTTTTTTAAAAAAGCAATAACCACTAATTCATGCAAAAGCAATGAAGAGCTTGGCATCCGATCAAAATAGAAAGATATCCTGCACACAGGGATGCGTCATCTATTTGCTTAATGTGTGAGAAAACGTTCATGGCCTAGGGACCCAGGACTTAGGAGGTCACTGATGGTGCCCACACTGCTCACATACCTATTGCTAAATGCCTTCTTTATTCAATATAGTCCTCTTAACCACAACATCAGTCTGCTCTCTACAGATAACAAATGCTAAGAGACCATTTTAATTCAGAGATGGGAGTTTTTTTCTACCCTACCTAATAATCACAGATGTATAATTATGCAGATGACAGATTGCTAAATGTTACATTAATGCGAACGGACTCTTGCTGAATCAGAAAATAATTTAAATCAAACAGGATTATATAACATAAAAACTGGGAGCTAATGTGGAAAATAACTTAGAAGTGAGACTTTTACAAAAATCATTTATCTTCTTGAATAACATTCAGATAATTTGGATTACAAAATGTATACATGCCCATTGTGGAAGAAAATAGAAAATACCCCTTTAAAATAGAAAAGTTAAAAAAAAAACACAATAACAATGGGTGGAATTGTGTCTTTCCCCTAAAAGCATGTCCAAATCCTTGGATTTGGAAACATTATTTGGAAACAGATTTTTACAGAGGTAACTGAGATAAAATGAGGTCACTAGGGTGAGCCCTATTCCAGTATGACTGGTATCAGTTAGAAAGGGAAAATTTGAACACAGAAATAGACATAGAGGGAAGATGAAAAGGCACACATGGGGAATGTCCTACGAAGACAAGAGGATTGGAGTGATGCATTTACAAGCCAAAAACCATCTGAGGTTACCAGAAATTAGGAGAGAGGCATCAAACAGTTCTTTCCCTAGGGCCTTCAGAGGGCACACAGTCTTGTTAACAATTTTTTTCTTTCAAGTTTATTTACCTTGAGAGAGAAAGAAAGAGGAACAGAGAGAATCCCAAACAAACCCCATGCTGTCAGCATAGAGCCTGACATGGGACTTGATCTTGGGAACCTTGAGATCATGACCTGAGCCAAAATCAGGAGAGTCAGACTCATTCCCCGACTGAGCCACCCAGGTACCCTGTTAACACTTTTATTCTGGACTGCTGGCCTCCAAAACTGTGAGTCAATAAATTTATGTTGTTTTAAGCCACCAGTTTATGCTATTTTAATACTATAGTCCTAGGAAACTAAGATACTTTCCAATATTTTAATTTTCATTTATGGTCTACAAATTACCATTGAGGGAAAATTTCCTTTATTGAACCTACTTTTCATTTTGGAGGTGGGGAGCAGGGAATGGCAACAAATATAATGGCTTCTCTCAATTTATCATAGATGTAAAAAACAAAGATACACAAATTTTCCTTTGTTCTACTGTTTTGTCCTTTTAAAAATATATTCTTGGGGCGCCTGGGTGGCACAGTCGGTTAAGCGTCCGACTTCAGCCAGGTCACGATCTCGCGGTCCGTGAGTTCGAGCCCCGCATCAGGCTCTGGGCTGATGGCTCAGAGCCTGGAGCCTGTTTCCAATTCTGTGTCTCCCTCTCTCTCTGCCCCTCCGCCGTTCATGCTTTGTCTCTCTCTGTCCCAAAAATAAATAAACGTTGAAAAAAAATTAAAAAAATATATATTCTTGAATAGTTTCTAAAACTTATTTTTAGATCTGATACAATTTCGAGGAGTGGTTGATTCTACCTTAAGTGCCTTTAACATGGTGTATTAGTCTGCTCAGGCTGCCATAATATAAAGTGTCACAGACCAGGTGACTTAAATAACAGAAAGGTCTCTTCTCACAGTTCTGAAGTCTAGGATCAAAGGGTTGGCAGGGCTACATCTCTCTCCTTGGGTTAGAGATGGCGGTCTTCTATGTTTTCATATGGTCTTCCCTCTGGGTATCTGTGTCCAAATTTCCTCTTCAAAGGACAGTGGACAAATTGGGTTGGGGCCTACCCTAATGTACCTAATTTTCATGTAATTACCCCTTTAAAAATCCTATCTCCAAATACGTCATTCTGAGGGTAGTGGTGGTAAAGATTTCAACTTATGAATTTCAGGGTTGGGTAATACCATACCAGATGGTATTATTGAATTTTTGTTTTCCATATGCCTTATTTCCATATGCCTATTTCCTTATGTCAACCATTGACATCTTAATTTCAGATATTATGGGCGTATCTTTTCATTTCATTTTCCACTCATATTTCCTATTATTGATAATACTGACTATAGATCCCCAAGCATTTTTTTTTAATGTTTATTCATTTTTGAGAGAGGGAGAGTGAGAGAGGGAGAGAGAGACAGAGAGAGCAAGCGAGCGCATGAGCAGGGGAGGGGCAGAGAGAGAAGGAGACACAGAATCCGAAGCAGGTTCCAGGCTCTGAGCTGTCAGCATAGAGCCCGATGTGGGGCTTGAACACACAAACCATGAGACATGACCTGAGCTGAAGTCGGACACCCAACCAACTGAGCCACCCAGGCGCCCCTAGATCCCCAAGTATTTTTTCTGTTTTTTAATTGTAATTCCATTCTCAGGTATAAGATTTTGCTTTATAAATATTATGTGCTTCTTCTATTATGCTCCAAAATCTATTCACAGAGCCTATAAATAACTCAATATTGAATTCTGTGTATGAATATTTGATATTTATGAACTGGCAGAATATATTTAATTTCCTTTTGTCTCAACTTTAGTCTTATCACTGATAGGATTTTCCCCTCAGATCTTGACCTGGAGGGTAGCTTGGCATGCAGAGTTCATTACCAAACTTCCATTGCCCACATAGTATGGCTCTACTGAACTGGGGAGAAAGTATCTCCTACTCTTACTTAACTAGACAGGTTGAAGCAGTCAGTGGTTCTTTGACTAGAAGTAATACTTTTAATTCCCTTAGTGTCCTGCTGCCAGGGTTCTGTCTCTGTTCTATGCTATAGCTATTAATGCCAAGAAACTTTTGGCCATGCTGTGTTAATAAAAATGAATCTCCAGATGAGTTAAGGAGAAACAAAGAGTCGAAACTAGTACAAATGAACCCTGCAGCCAGGGGTATTTGTCCGTCTTTTCTCAGTAGCCTTAGTGTTCTACTGGATGGACGGTGTGAAACTGCTGATCCTCAACTCATTTTGATCTTAAAACCTCACAACTCTATATGGTTCAAATATATCTGAAGTTAAAATATATATAGGGAGATACTCTTCATTATTAGTTAAAAGAAAGTCACCCCAGAATCTGCAATTAGTTATCATACATAGTTATTAATGCAGTTCAATTTTCTGGTATTTACATACATTTAACTATTGTTTTCCGTACATTGTCTACTTTTCTTCTATTAAACAGAGATAATGCCTATCTTTTTCTACACATGGGAAATTTAGAAGAGGGAAAAAGATTATAACTGAAAACACTTTGAAAGTATATAAAGTGCTATTTAAATGTGATTCTATAACAAAGGTACAGATGTTTATTATTCATTTAATATTTATCAAGTACCTAATATACAAATAAGCATTATAATTTTTAACCAAAAAAGAGACATTTACTCCCTGTTCTCATGGAGCTTACACTCAAAGGGGAGATGTACTCTTTTTCAATATATGTCCCTCTTCATTTGGCAGAAATTATATTTGCTATCTGTGTACAATATGATTCAGAATTATTAAACTGTAATACAATGCTAAAATAGTATTCCTCTAGAAGAGTGAGCAATGAGTCACAGTATTCAGTCCTTAAGCTAATAACTTCTCTATCTTTATAGGATGAAAAGGTTTGCAAATCAGCTGATGAACTAGAATTCTAAAAGGATAAAGGAAAGAGTGCGTCCAAGCAGAATGACAAATTCCTAAGACATTTTTAGTGTGGAATTTTCCAAATATACATAAAATAAAAAAAGCAATACATGAACCAGAACCATCACAGCTTCAAAATTTTTAGTGATTGATAAGTCTCTTTTGTCCATCTCCTCCTACATGTAGGTTCCCCTTCTTTAAACTTTCTAAGAGAAAACACATAAGTTGCTATATATTATATCTGTGTTTGCTTTAAAACACACAGAAAATCTCAGTTACCAATGCCACCAATTTTTGTTTTTATCACACAAGACAAAAATAATCATAGAATACCAGCACTACCATGAGCAATATGATTACTTCAAACAGTATTACTACTGTTCTTTGCCTTTAGACAACATATCACTTGACACATACTGTCAAATTATTGTATTTAAAGTGATTCTCATGAGTTTATACCATCAAATGGGTTCTGGTGGGTTCATTTTATTCAGTTTGACTTCATATTCTCAGGGACAGAATATGTTTATTTTGTTGGTTATATACATTTATATCGTATAAAATATTTAAGTGATTCTAAGGCAAAAATACAAAAGGCTTATTCATTTCTTGATCTCATTCCTTCTCTATCCCTATAAGCAATCATTAAAAAAAGGTACATTCTTTCATGTTTTTAATATAAGCACATGCATTTGTATCCCACTCTTTCTTACATAAATGGTAACATACTAAACACTTTCTCTTCACCTTCTTATCACTTAACCAAAGGATCCTGTATATCATTCCACCACAATATACAGAAGGATTTCTCATTTTTACAATGGCATGGTATTCCACCATGAATAAGCCATAATTTTTCAACCAAGCCTCTATATCTGCATTGTTTCTAGTCTTCTGATACTATAATCAGTGCTGTAACAAACACCTGTATGTATTTTCAAATTTTTGTCAGAATATCTCTGGGATAGATTTCTATAAATGAGATTGTTGGGTTAAAGGGAAAATACATACATATGTGATTTTGCTAGATACTGCCAAATTCCATCTTATAAGTACAAACATATACTGTATTTTCAAATCTAAGCAACTGAGATCTTAAATTCACCGAAAAGTATTAGTAGTTCATGAAATGGTGTACAAAGAAAAGGAAACAAACTAACTAGGTTTGTTTTTTATTATAGACCAATGTTCCTTAAACCTAATTATACTTTAAAACATTTAAATGTGTTTTAGGCTTCGAGGAAAGTACGATACACATCAAAATGTATCACAGCCTTCCTAGAAAATTTTGCTCTTCAACCATACTTAAGCTGCTAAAGGACATTAGATAAACATAATTATTTTATCCAAGGTATATTATTCTCACTTGTATCTAGATTTGAAAAACAATCTTCAAAACATTCCATAAGAATTAAAAAAAAAAAAAGTTTGGCTAGAGCAATTATTTGTGGATACCTGATTAAGCCAGAATAGGTATGAACTGAATGACCAAGTTTTATGATTCAAAGACAATATTTTTAACAACTCTTCTGGACTCATTTTATTTGCCCACACCATAGAAAGAATATTAGCAAAATAAGAAACAAAACTAATTTCAAAAGCAAAAGATGTGGTTCCAAGTGAAGTCTTTGCTATCATGGTAACCTCACTAAATCGATTCACTGACTTCATTGATCCTGAATTTCTCCATCACATGAAGCAGTCAAAATTTTAAATGAGATGAGATCTGGAAATATACCTTTTACACTGCAAAGAGTTGTTATACACATACTATTTTTGTTGTACTTGTAAGCGAGATACTGTGTCAGACACTCAAAGAACTGGAAGGTAAGTCAGGTACGCATGCCTTTAAGGAACTTCAACTATTAAAGAGGTAAAGGACATAAAGAACTATTCCACAAGGCAAGACATAGATTTCTACTAGAAGCATAGAAATAGTACACAAATTCATATCTACTGATAGTTCAGCAAAAAAAGTTTCCATTTGGACAGACATAAAGGATAAGTCCTTGACATATTAAGATGTGGCACAGGGAGAAAGAAGGTACTATTTCACGTGGCAACCTTGGCAACATGAGGAGAGAGAGTCTGGGGATATATATATTTATGAATATGACTATTAACAAGAAACATTCTGATTTGCATTTGTGTAATTTTCATTTTCAAAAAACACTATGTCACAAAGTATGAAATGTTAGAATAGTTTTTCTTTAATCCAGTCTTCATGATGAGAGGAGAAGAAAAAAACAGTAAATGAGAACAACCAAAATGTTTTTCTAGAGTATATTCAGAGGATTATCCATGTTAGCCTACTTGCTGACACAGTACAATATAATAATGATATGCAGAATAAGGACCCCACGAAATTATAAGAGATAAATCACTAAAGATATGTGGTACTTCTTAAGCTAGGGAAGTTAAATAAGGTCCAATAATGAAAAGTGTTTTACCAAAGGATAAAATTGTTCAAAACGCTAATCAAAACGTGATTTTCTGTTCATTAAAAATGGAAGACTATATATTTGAATTTCTATTTTCCAATCTCAGTTACTCTTAAACTCTAATCAACATATATTTCTAACTACTTTATTTTTTTTTGTATTCTAGTTGAACGTGTATTTTTACTCTAGAGATATGTGTATTTTATTTAGCAACCTGCTCACAAATCCTTCATTAATCAACCAATCCCTTAGTGTCTGTAAATACACAACTTCAAAAAGCACTGCTCCTAATTACATCAAAATGAATAAGCTTTGCAATACAAAATCTATATCCAAACGATTACTTAAGCACCTATACCTACTCATTACTTAAAAGTTGTTTCATATTTTATAATTAGCAATAAAATGGCAAATTATATCAACAAAGCAATGATATATACTTAAGGCACAAAATGATTTGCTTACATAGGGAGTCATTAAAAAGGAATTTTACATTAGATAACTTAAGAAACATAACATTACTGCTTAGAAATTTTTATTAGATAAATCTGCTATATTTATGCAATTTTAAATCGATAAAGAAATACCAAAATGATAAAAAGGTGCCAAATTGGGGCGCCTGGGTGGCGCAGTCGGTTAAGCGTTCGACTTCAGCCAGGTCACGATCTCGCGGTCCGGGAGTTCGAGCCCCGCGTCAGGCTCTGGGCTGATGGCTCAGAGCCTAGAGGCTGTTTCCGATTCTGTGTCTCCCTCTCTCTCTGCCCCGCCCCCGTTCATGCTCTGTCTCTCTCTGTCCCCCCAAAAATAAATAAACGTTGAAAAAAAAATTAAAAAAAAAAAAGGTGCCAAATTGATACGGTGAAGCCTAAGGTATTGCACGTTTTTCCCACTGTTTGTGGCAATACATTTTAAAATTAGAGGATATATGTTAGGAACTAATAAATGAATGGAGGTATTAGACAATATACAGTATATTAATCAAGACTAGAATGGCAAAAGACTTCTCAGGAACATTTTGTTCCCTAGCTTGGATTTTTAGAAGAGTAGAAAGAATAGATTACTGAGCTTATAGTAAATATTTAAGTATCTACTTCCAACCAGAATTAAACATTTTAGGATTTAAATTTCTGAAAAGTGTTTTATGTACATGCTGGGTAAGAGCACCATGGCCAAGAAAGAATATTCCTTTCCACTACATGTAATTCCTTATTATATTTAGACCTATTAACTTCAGAAAATTTAAAACTCAAGAGGCATAGTAACCACATACAAGTAAATGTAATTACATGACATAAAGGCTCTTCAAAATAAGTATAAAGGCATATTGCCGAGAACTATACTGTCTAATTAGGAAGAAAAGATTGCCAAGACAAATCCAAGGGAATTCAAGAAGGGTCTACTATTAAGAAATCTACCAATAGGTCACATAAACCCCAAAATCAAGATAATCTTAACCCTATAGGAACCCTAAAGGAACATTTTTATTTGAATAAAAGAAATAAAATTCAATATTTTACATAAAGTAGAAGGATTCTTCCATAGTATGACAGGAAATAATTCTCTTAATGGTGAAATACTGGAGGTTTTCCTAATAATTGTTAAAGTCTAAAACAAGGAAGCAACTATATAGAATTTTCTGGAAAAAATTATAGAATTTAATTTAAAATGAAGCAGAAATAAAAAATTAACACAAATCTAGAAAAAAATGTACAACCTAACAATTATAGAAAATTTAATGCCTTTCCTAATTATTAACAGTAATCACAAAATAAAATTAAAAAAAGATTTCAAGCTACTCTAATTAGAAATGTCTGTAATATGAAATATACTATACCTATATGGAAAAAATATATGCAGCTTCAGTAAAATATAATACAAAGAAAATAAATAGAAAAATTTACTATGTTTCTAGATAGGAAGTATGAGTAAGTAAGTATGAGTAAGTAGTATGAGTACATACTCATAACAGTATGAGTAAGTAAGGACATA
Source organism: Prionailurus bengalensis (assembly GCF_016509475.1). Taxonomy (NCBI): domain Eukaryota; kingdom Metazoa; phylum Chordata; class Mammalia; order Carnivora; family Felidae; genus Prionailurus; species Prionailurus bengalensis. Next base: position 109,121,404 of record NC_057349.1, read on the forward strand.
AACTATAAATTACTTTGAGAAAAGTGAACATAATAGCTATCTAAATTTTATCCAGATCCAAAAGGTCAATTCAAACTAGGAAAAGTCACTTTAGAGGGCACACAAAGGAATAAACAGAAATAGTTAAATTAGCTTTTTTAGGGGGGAGTTAGGGAGTATTATAGGTTTATTCTTACCAAGTATTAAGACACAATATAAGGTAGGAGTAAGTAAAATGTAATAAATAATATAATAGTAAATAAACAAAAACACTAATAGTAAATAAGTAATAAATTACAATAGTAAATAAAATACATAACATGAATTGAAGAGATGTGGATAGTGGAGTTACTTTTTAAGAATATACAAATCAATAAGAAACATGCTAAGACAGGTGGGCAATTAAGAAGTTTCAACTATTAACAAAGCTATGGAATTATAGTCAATCTTGCTAATGTTCAAAAAACCCACAAAATTTTAAAAAGAGAATGTCACCTATTAATTTCTCCATTAGTTTTGAAAAAGCCAAATACCCAGACCTGAAGAACAGATACTTTCTTCATTTGTGTTAGAAGAGTAAAATCAAAGCAAATTGATATCATGTGTCAAGAGTCTTAAATGTGTTCACACCTTATAGTTAAGTATTTCTACCTTCTGGAACTCTCACCTAAAGATGTAATTCTAAAAGTGAAAAAGGTTTAAGCTCTAAAACGTTAAGTTTTAGCCTGATTAGAACAGTAAAGAAACAATCCACCCCTCCACCAAGGAGGGACTGCCTATGCACAGGAGGGAGATATCTGTGACTACTGTGTGTGACCACAAGCACAATTCTAGGCCCTAGAAAAATCATTAAATCTTCCCAGCTCCCAAGAGCAGAAACAGAAAGCTGTGCTTTTTGTTAAGATCCAGTATCTCTTGCAAATGACATATCAGATAAAGGGTTGTCATCCAAAATCTATAAAGAACTTGTCAAACTCAGCACCTAAGAAACAAATGAGCAGGAGTGAAGAAATGGGCAAAAGACATGAACAGACACTTTTCCTAAAGAAGACATCCAGATGGCTAACAGACACATGAATAGGTGCTCAACATCACTCATCATCAGGGAAATACAAATCAAAACCACAAAGAGGTATCACCTCACACCTGTCAGAATGGCTAAAATGAACAACTCATGAAACAAGGTGTTGGCAAGGATGTGGAGAAAGGGGAACACTTTTGCACTGCTGGTGTGAATGCAAACTGATGCAGCCACTCTGGAAAACAGTATGGAGGTTCCTCAAAAAATTAAAAAATTGTACTACCCTATAACCCGGCAACTGCACTACTAAGAATTTATCCAAAGGATATAAAAATGCCGATTCAAAAAGGCACGTGCATCCCACTGTTTATAGCAATACTATCAACAATAGCCAAATTATGGAAAGGCCCCAAATAGCAACTGATTGATGAATGAAGAAGATGTGGTATATATGTGCAATGGAATATTACCCAGCAATTAAAAAGAATGAAATCTTGCCATTTGCAACAAAATGGATGGAACTAGAATGTATTATGCTAAGTGAAATAAGTCAGAGAAAGATAAATATCATATGATTTCACTCATATGTGGAATTTAAGAAACAAAACAGATGAATACAGGGGAAGGGAAGCAAAAATAAGGTAAAAATAGAGATGGAGACAAAACATATGAGACTCTTAAATACAGAGAAATGAGGGTTGCTGGCAGGGTGCTGGGTGGAGTGATGGGCATTAAGATGGGCACTTGTTGGGATGAGCACTATGTTATATGTAAGTGAGGAGTCACTAAATTCTATTCCTGAAACCATTACTACACTATATGTTAGCTTTTTTGGATTCAAATAAAATTTAAAAAACATTTAAAGAAGATACAGTATCTCTAATAGCAGACACCCAGTGTTAAGAATTCTTACCCTTAGTTACCTTACTTAATCCTTAGATTAGCCTTATGAAGTAGATATTATCTACATTTAAAAGCCTACATGTCATAGACTTCCAGAATGTCTATGTCCTTGAATAGCTATTCAAAATCTGAATGCTAGGGATCTACTATAAAGAAAACTATGTATTATAACAGACCTAGGGGGAAAAAGTCAGTGTAGATATTTAAACATAAAGGTATGAATACTTACAAAAGTGATCTTATTAATTTAAGTGTATTTCCTATATTTGGTGAGAATTTAATTTTCTTTTAAGACCGTGAGATCTGGGATTTGAAGAAACATTCTTTCCTATGGATTACCTGGGATGGTGCAAAACCAGACATGTGAAAAGCTGAAAACACAAGTGGCACCTCCACCTTCAGGAGCATTTCAATATAATGAGTGCTGCAAAAGTATATCGGATGGATGCCAGATTCTATAGTGTCAGCAGGTAGGTACCTCTGCATAAAAAAGAGACATTGAGAATTAATGAATATGCGACTAATTTAAAATAATATAACCAACTTACTTAAATCTCTTGCTTTGAGTGGCTACTTCAAAATTTATATGGTGGCATAAGTAGTTACTGCAAAGATTATAATTATGCAAGTTAAAAATTCAGAATGTTAAACACTGTAGAAAGAATAAATCTCAATAACGGCAATGTGATATACTTTCCAAGACAAAGCAATGAAGTTAATACTGTAATTCAATGCCTTGTGGAATGAAGGGGATGAATGTTGCATGAAAGAATAAATGTATGAGTACACGAGTAATAAAGCTTTATATTTTAAGAGTGAATGTATTTCAATATGCTTGCTATCCTTGGCTTTGGCCAGTAATTCTATAACATTAAAAAATTTTAGTTTGTCTGCTCTTAGGAATATTTGCATAGCCTCCTTTTTCTAAGATAATGCTATATAACCCAAATCTGAGCTTGAGTTACTAATAACTGAAATTGGGAATTCCGTAAGAAATTTATCTCTAAAACAGAACAAGGTATAATGCATTACCATCAAAGTTTTTGGGCCAACTACCTTATATGTATGTATATAAAAATTTCTATAAAAATTACATATTACATAATTTATATATTTTATATTTTACATTTACTTATATGTCCATTTATATATGTGTGGATATACACACACACATTTACAAACTTGCATTTTTGGCTATTTCTTCATGAAGTTAGTTATTTTTTTAATATGTCTCTTAAGTAAAATTTATGCCATCATGAATGCTCTATAATATTTCAATGATTGTTATCACAAATTCAGTATCTAACCACAGCATTTTTTAAACAAAGAATAAACTTGGAGATATCATTTTGTGTCAAGAAAAACTGTTAGACTACCAAGTATATGCTATAAACTTATACTAAAAATTTATATTCTAATTAGTTCTGAAGAATATATAATTAAGAAACTTCCTGAAAGGCATTTTTATGTTCTTAGCTTTACTGGGTAACTGTAATAAAAGAAAATCCTTTTAAATTAAAACAAATGAAACTTACGTGTAACAATTACATACAAGTTAAGATAAGGGTTTCTTTCAAACTTTATTGCTAAAGTGCTTTTAAGGATTTAGGTTTGAGTTATACTAAAACTTCTGATACCAGTGAGGTGGTTTATCAGTGTCATCAGCATAAATTACAATTTACCATTTCACATTGCATAAATATATATTTATAGGAATACATATGTAGAAATATGAGAGGTTCTTAGAGATACCTCACAGTACACAAGAAAACATTAATTTTATATACTGATTACTGGAGACATATTATAGCATATTAAGTGGACATCTCAGAGTCAACTTCAGATGAATGTCTAGTAAAGAAATTATCTCTTTTGAGTAGTTAAAAATAATATAAACTGAGAATTAGTATCCTTTAACTTACCTTCTTTTATGAAATATGTGTTTTATTAATGACTATTTGTATAGTAGAATTAATGAATCTAATAAATAGCAAAATATCAACTTACACATATAATTTTCAATGCAAGCATAGGTAATCATTTTCTGAATATATGCATAATAGTAGTGTAAGAAATGTATGCATAAAAATCATTCTTATACAGTATTTTTTTTTAATTTTAATTTGTTTATTTTGAGAGAGCAGGGGAGGGGCAGAGAGAGAGGGAGTCACAGAATCTCCAGCATCTCTGAGCTGTCAGCACAGAGCCTGAAGTGGGGCTGGAACTCATGAACCATGAGATCATGACTGGAGCCGAAGTCGGATGAAGTCAGACGCTTAACCAACTGAGGCACCTAGGCGCCTCTATAGTATCTTTTCTATGTTGCATTGAAAACAATGTATCTGGAGTTGGTATGTTTTAGAGTCCTGCCTGATTTCAGTTTTATGGAAATAAATGCTATTAGAGCACAATATCACTGTTATGTTAAAAATAATGTGTTACAAAATACTTTATAGATTCAAAACAAAAATGCAACTTTATAAAATTATGATTAAAAAAAGTTGACTGGTGGGGCGCCTGGGTGGCGCAGTCGGTTAAGCGTCCGACTTCAGCCAGGTCACGATCTTGCGGTCCGTGAGTTCGAGCCCCGCGTCAGGCTCTGGGCTGATGGCTCAGAGCCTGGAGCCTGCTTCCGATTCTGTGTCTCCCTCTCTCTCTGCCCCTCCCCCGTTCATGCTCTGTCTCTCTCTGTCCCAAAAATAAATAAACGTTGAAAAAAAAAAAAAAGTTGACTGGTGATATTTAACAGTGTCACGATCTAAACACTAAACTAGAATAATTAAGACTAGGGGAATGCAGGAATCATTTTCAAATATTTGACATGAAAATGTATGATTAGATTCAAATTCCATTACTCATTATCAAAAGATTTCTCATTTGTAAACGTAAGAGTGGAATTTTTTTAAAGTTTTTATTTAAATTCTATTTAGCTAACATATAGTGTAATATTGGTTTCAGGAATAGAATTTAGTGATTCATCACTTACATACAACACCCAGTGCTCATCACAAGTGCCCTCCTTAATACCCATCACCCATTTAGCGCTCCCCCACCCACCTCCCTCCATCAGCCCTCAGTTTGTTCTCTAGACTTAGAAGTCTCTTATAGTTTACTTCCCTCCTTTTTCCCCCTCCCCTATGTTTTTTTCTTAAATTCTACATATGAGTGAAATCATATGGTGATTATTTTTATCTGATTGACTTATTTAGCTTAGCATAATACATTTTGGGTCCATCCACATTGTCGCAAATGGCAAGATGTTATTCTTTTAGATGGCTGAGTAATATGCCATTATAGATAGATAGATAGATAGATAGATAGACAGACAGACAGACAGACAAACAGATAGAACCACATCTTCCATCAGTCAATAAACATTTGGGCTCTTTTCATAATTTGGCTATTGTCGATAATGCTGCCATAAACATTGGGGTGCTTGTGGAATATCTAAGGTTTTTAAAACTCAAATTCTGGTTAACAGAAGGAAAATAGTTTCATAGAGAAAAACCAGTACATACTCTTTTGCCATTTGCTTCCGCCTACTCATGTAAGCAAACTTCTCATTATGCTGAAAAACTAGAGCTAAACATTCTTATTCAGGAATTTCATATAGCTATTTCAAGCATAAAATTTTTAAATTTCAATATTTATAATGTATTCCTCCTTGATGTTTTGCTTTTATTTTCCTTATCACAAATATATACTGTAAAAACACATAATATGTGCTTTTATTTAACTCCACATACTTTCCAGCTCCCTTATCCTTGGGTGCCATGTGATTGCATTGTCCACATGCTCTATGTCATAAAAACGGTTTGTGAAGTATTAGCCTATCTTATATACTAGATAGTTTCCTCAAGTTGGAGATCTTAATGGCAGTAAGTAAAATAAAATACAGAAATATTGGTAAATTTAGGAACACTCTTACCTCTAAACTCCAAGATCTCATGAAGCTAGTAAAATCCTTTAAAATACACTATAATACCCTCAATCAAAACTCATCACAGATTTACAAAATGTATAGTTTTTTCCTCTTGATGGAATACACTGATAATTTTGACTTATTTTCTTACACCATAATTTAACTGATTCTTTCTAACAAAGCAATAGTAAAAAATCCATTCAATAGTTCTTATTACATATATATTTTTTATAATTTACTAAATCATAAGTTTAAAATTTAATCATCCATCTAGTATCACTAATCTTTCATGCAGTTACCATTAGGTAAGACATCAAGTATCTGAGAAAATGTCAAATCTGTAGCTTCAAAGAGAATCAGTCAAAAAGCATTCAGGTAGAAAACGAACATAAATTATTACAGAGCTCTCTACAAACAAGATCCCAACGAATTTAAATGGGATTTGCCTTAAAATTTCACACACTCCTTTCAAAATAGACTAAAAAGTCTTACAGAAATATGTAGTCTTGGCAACCAAAGGAAAGCAGAGGTCAGAAGCCTGGAGAACTGCTGAAGAAATATGAATGTTTTCTCTTTGTCCCCGCACATTATCATGAACAAAGAAGATACAAACCAGTCATGGCCAGCATAACTCCCCTGCAGGCAGACTGAAAAGCACAATTAAGGAACTTTTACAATATTTTATCTTAAAAGATGAAATATGAGAACTCCATTAATATTCATTTCCAGGATCCCTGTCAGGAAAGAGGTATTGATACTTAGCCCTCATTTTATCTTCAACCAATTTACAAGCTAATGTACTGTTTACTTACATGTTCAGTGGAGGCCAATGGCACTAGCAAATGGAGAAATAACTATCTGCCCTGTGGCAACATTTGTTCAAATCATTAAATAGTACCCTCTCTTTCTCTGGTTTAGGTTATCTGCTAAATTACTAGCATAATCAAGTATAAAAAACCCACAAATATTTAGAATTCAGTAATGCAAATGGTTTGTACACTTTTTTTCTCCCTTCAGGTCAAACCTATTTTTGAAAAATAACCAATTCAAGCAAAATTAATGTATGTTCCATTACTATTCTAGATTTACTAAGTCTGGAATATGCTTTTCTAGATACACTAAACCTATTTTTAAAACTTTCTTGTATGTATCTGAAAATACAGCCTAATAACTTTACTCAGTTTAAGATTCGATGAAGAAGACTGAATTTAGTAGTTAATACCCAATCTAATAAAATACATATTTAAAATACAGAATAGTATAAAGGTACATGATAACAAATCAGTAATATAGGTTAAAGTATTATTTTACTATAAATGTGTTAAGGTCCCCTATCAAAGAATTATGAAAAATACATAAAGTTCAACTACTGTGAATCCACTCAAAAAAGGATACGAAGAGAAGATTTTATGGGGACTTGCTGCTGTTTCAGGAATCTCTCACAGTGCTTTAAAACCAACGTAAGATCATTTTCTGCACTGTCTTTCAACAGGTTGAGGAACTTGCCATACCTATATTAAAAACCCACAAAACATAAAAACTGAAAAATGTCAGGTCTGCATTGTAAATTAACTTTTTAAAACCTATCAAGAGCAGTCCTCTTCTTGATAGCATAAGTATGCTATACAGAACTTAGTAAAGCTTAACACTCAGTGTATGTTCCTGATAATTATTTTTGGATTAGATAATGATATTTGAATTAGATTATTATATCTGGTAAATGCTGACATTTTAAAGGAAAATAAAACAGTAGTGAAAGAACAGAATGTAGATACTTAGATGAAAAGAATGCAAGCATTTTTTTCCTGAACTTAATCTAGAACAAGTAATGTTGACAGCTTAGACTGACAGAATGTTAACACTGGAAGCAATTTTAGATTTCGTCTAGTCCAGTGGTTCTGAGGGGAGGGTACTTTGTCCTGGGGCCACTTTGGAAATTCACGGGGGTGTTTCTGATTGCATAGTGAATGGGGGCACTACTGGTACTTGGTGAGTGGTGGCCAGGAGGTTAAACATGGGGCAGTCCTGCACAACAACTTGCAAATGGCCTGGCTGTTACTTGCATGGATGAAGAAGCTATTTGTAATTATCTGAAACCAATTCTGTATTATATAAAATCATAAGATGTTTTTTTCTATATTTTTTATTATAAACCGAATGTAACCATGTGCACATCAGAGAAAGGAAGTACTTTCATTTCAAGCCTAAAACTTGTTCACCATTCTGGAAAGTTACTTTGCCAGTGGCAAAACTCTACTAGAGGTATTTGAAGCACCAAAATACTGTCAGTCTCTATTTACAGGTGCCAAAGTTACAATGACTATTTGGTTGACAGCTATGTCATATACTGCAGGTGTGTACAAACATTCCATTACAAAGTATTTTCCATTCACTTCTTACCAATAAGACATTGTACTGAATTAAAAAATATATATATGACTAGCCTGCTTATATTATCTATAGATTCCATTTCAGAATAGAAACTGGACATTACAAAATAAAAAGCAGATAGAGGGCCACAAAACAATGAATTATATGCTTTATGTGATACAGATGGATGAGCTAAAATTACTTTAATACATTTCATTATAATTTCATTATGTTACGTATTTATGAAAACATTCTTTTTAAAAGCTTCCACATGCATCCTTTTTATATTTGATTCTAAAGATTACCCACTGAAGTAGGAGGGAACTGTCAAGATCTCCATTTAATAAGCAAGAGAGAAGACTTAGTCCTTAATTCCCAGTCTGCCATTTAGTTTCTTTTGAAAATTACAATTTGAGTACTAAAAATTCAAACTACTATAATTGGCTTATTCATTTTTAACTTCTGTGTCTATCCTTAAGGTACTTTTGTACTCATCACCATAGTTTAACAATTAAAATCTACCATATTTTAGGGGCACCTGGGTGGCTCAGTCAGTTAAGTGTCTGACTCTTAGTTTTGGCTCAGGTCATGGTCTCACTGTTTTCCTGAGTTCAAGCCCCACGTTGGGCTCTGCACTGGCAGCACAAAGTCTGCTTGGGATTTTGTCTCTTCCTTTCTCTGCCCCTCCCCCACTCACACTGTTTCTCTCTCTCTCTCTCTCTCTCTCTCTCGCTCGCTCTCAAATAAACTTAAAAAAAAAACTACCATATTTTAGAAAATGGCATGATTGCGCTACCAAAGTGCTCATTTTTACAATACTCTTTTTTTTTTTTTTTGGTAAAAGCCAGGAGTCATAGAGGCTTAAATATACTGTAATTAGCCTCTGAAGTGATAATGAACCATAAATGATGTACTGGCAGAGGTAATTTAATCATATGCCAATATCCTCAAAACAAAGTTATTATTTTCTGAATGATAGACTCTGCATTTAAAGTACACAAAATAGTTGGTTGTTAAATACTATTAAGCACATATCAGGTAGATAAAACAAATTCTAGAAATGAGCAAGGGAGATATTTCCCTGTAATATACCTGACAGTCATTTTAATGCCAAGCTGCTGCACAGATGAAAGACTTTCGTTCTTCACATTTGCATCAGTAGCTAAACACAAAAGAAAACTGGGTTATAAAAATGTATAAAAGTCTGCATAATAATCACAGTTTAATTGCAAATTGATGAAAGTAATATTTTTACATATTTTAATGTGAATTTTGAAAACACTGATGAATTTGTTCTTTTAAGAGCTGTCAGTTATATTTTCAAAGAAATTAATAAGAAACTTTACAAATAACTTTTCTCCTATAAAAATCATTTAAAAGCATATTAAAATCAAACAACTAATTGTAGTTTTAAAGCAACCTATTTTTACTCGAATCTCAGAACACAAAAGGTGTTAACCCAAAAATGATCTAGGATATTGTACTATAATCAAGCACTGCATATATAAGATTTTGAATTACAAATATGTATAAGTATGGCTGTTTACCTCTTAAAGATTTAAGTCAAGAAGGAATAATCAGTTACTACCTATAATGTATAACAATATATGAGGGTGGAGTGAACAAGGTTCTTCCAGCAGGTGCATTTTCTTTGTGATGGAGGAGTTGTGATCTACCAAAAGTGAAGGGGCTGTCTGGACTACGGGAGAGACTGAAAATTTAGTTCTGGAGAACATTGGATTACCAAGCTAACAGTGAATGCTCAAAAGCATCACTAGGTAGCGCTAAGGGGTCTAGTTGAAACTTTCAGTTTTTGGCTGAAGAAACTGTAGCATGCATACAGACAGACACACAATATTAAGGGAACTGTCCAAAATCACATAGTTATCAAGTGGCAAAGAGAACTAAAATCTGGGTTTCTCATACTCATATCGGTGATTTTTTTTCCCTCCCATTACACACTGGTGCATCTCATCCTATCAATATAATCTACTTAACTTGCAGACTCATTCACTCCTTTTAATACACCCTTTTGGATAAAGTAACTTGCATTACCATGCTAGAAGCTGTGGGGGCTACAAGATAAATCATACATCTTGCCCTAAAAGAACTTCCCACGTAGTGTCAGAGATAAAATTCATATATAGATAACTCTGATAAAAATGTTTTAAAGTACTAAGTGGAACAAGAATGGTACAGATAGAGAGTTATGTGAATTCAGAGAGAGAGATTAGGAAGAAGCGGCATTTAAACTGAACCTTAAAATATGGTTAGGCTTGAGATCTACAGACATAAGGAGGAGAAACAAATTAAACATCACTGTTATCAAACATCTACTCATTGGACCAGCAATAATTCATCTTTTAACACTCTTAGAGGTAAGGTACATCTAGAAGCATCTCCTAGTTTGCCTAGGACTAGAGTGGTTTTAGCACTGTAAGTCTCATGCCCTCATAGTCCTAGCCAAACCAGAGGGGTTTATCACCTATGTAGAGTGGCAATTTTCTTTAAAAAAAAAAAAAAAGATAAAATGTGCTCTGTTAATTTCTTGACAAGCTACACCTGAGTTTTTCTTATTTAGATCAGAACACAATCTTAGCAGTATTGTTATATTTTGCCTATAATGATAGCAGTTAAGCTACTTTTTATGTATCTTAGAATTCCTCCCTATTTATAACTCTAACTTTACTAATAGATGTGCATTCTAGATATACAGATTGCTAAGGACAGCTCTGCCCCATTTGTATAAGCCAATAATTCTGCCTCCTTCTCTTAGACAGAAAAAAAAAATGAGTTTTCATTACTTGAGGCCAAAAACATATATGTCACAAATTATTCTCACTCTCACAAAATGGTCAATTTTTAAAACTATTAATCATCATTCATCATGTTCACCATAATTTTAAGTTCTTAGTATTATCAATGGCATTTAAAAAGAAACCAGCCATAATTTAAGCATCATTTTTAATGTCCCCTACAATATAATCAGGTTAAATTCATTTGGACAGTGACCAGGATGTTCTTTCTGTGTCAGTACCTGAATCTAACTCCTGGTGATCCTACATTTTATTAGCAATTGTATTTCAGTTTCCCAAGTTTAAATAACATAAAACTTTAGTGCTGTAGTGTTGGTGACACTGGCTGACTTTACAAAATTCAAGAAGTTTCAGTAAAATAAATATTTTGGTTTTATATATTTTTAGAACCATGAAATAGACCTACCTCCAATCAACTATCATAATGGGAGATTATAAGATTGATTTTTTTTTATTAGTAAGCTATCAAATTTTCTTTAGGTATACCTTATATTCAAAGAAATATAATTAAGTATATACTTTAATTAGTTTTGACAAATGCATACAAGCTGTATAACCGACATCCCTCTAAGATGTAGAAAATTTCCCTCACCTAGAAGTTCCTCATGCTCCCTTCCAGCCAATTCCTGCATATCCTTCTTCCCTAAACTAGCTACTATTCTGATCTCTTTCACTGTTGGTGTAGCTCTACTTAGAACATCATATAAATGGATTCACAAGTATATACCCTTTTATGTTTGTTTTTATTTCACTTAACACAGTGTTTTGAGATTCATTCCATACTGTTGCATGTTACCAAGTTTTTTTTTTAATTACAAGTAGTATTCCATTATATAAAATGCTGAAATTTGTTTATTCAATGTATATCCTGAAATTTATTTTTATTTTGGGACACACGTGTTTCTTTTTTCAGATTTTAATTTTCATGAATAAAGAGCTCTGAACATTCTTGGACAAATATGAAAGGTGAGCTATCACCTCAGGCCTATCAGAATAGCTAAAAGACAAGAAAGAAGTGTCAGCAAAAATGTGGACAAAAGGAACCTTTGTACACTATTGTTGGGAATATAAATTGGTAGCTATGGTAGAAAACAGTAGAGAGGACTCCCCCCTCCCCCAAAATTAAAAATAGACATATCATATGATCCAGTAATTCCACTATTGGGTATTTACCCAAAGAAAATTAAAACATTAATTCAAAAAGATACCTGTACCTCCGTTTATTGCAGCATTATTTACAGTAGGCAAAATATGGAAGCAACCTAAGTGTCCATCAACAGATGTATGAGTAAGGAAGATGTGGTGTATATCTGTACATACGTACATACACATGCACGTACACACACACACACACACACACACACACACACAGGAAGATTACACAGCCATAAAAAAGGATGAGATCATGCCACAGGTGACAACATGGATGGACCTAGAGGGTATTATGCTAAGTGAAATAAGTCAGACTAAAACAAATACCATATGATTTCACTCATATGTGGAATCAAAAAAAAAAAAAAAGAAAAAAGAACAAACAACAGAATCAGTCTTATAAATACAGAAAACAAACGGTGCTTGCCAGAAGAGAGGGTGTTGAAGTGTTAGGCAAAATGGGTGAAGGGGAGTGGGAGATATAAGCATCCAGTTATGGAATGAATAAATCATGGGGATAAAAGCCACAGTGTAAGAAATACAGGTGATGATACTGTAATTGCAATGTATGGGGACAGACAGTAGCTACACTTATAATGAACAAAACATCACGTATAAACAATCAAATCACTATGTTGTACACCTAGAATTAATGTAACATTGTGTGCAAACTATACTCAAAAACAAAACAAAATGAAATAGTAAAGTTCTTCAGGCTGAAATGATACTATGAATACATAGATACACACACGTACAAGAGTACAAGATAATGTAAATATATGGGTAAATATAAAATAATTTTGCTCGTTTCTTAATTCAGTTAAAAATAATTGACTCAAGGGAAAAATAATGTGTAAAAGTAAAATGCATGGAGAATATAGCACACAGGAATGACAAATGGAAATATGCTTTTTGTAAGGTTCTTATGTGAATAACATAATATTAATTCAGGGTAGACAAAAATTATCAAAATTATATATAGAAGTTTAAAATATCGATAATCATGTAAATGGACTAAAAACAATCAATGGCAGAAATTCTCAGACTGAATTAAAAACAGAAAGCAAGATAAAACTATATGCTATATGTTTTAGGATGCCCTTAAACTGAAAGACATGATAAAGAATGGGAAAACATATCCTACCAATACTAATCGTAAGAAAGCTGAATGTCTACATTATTGCCAGACAAAATACACTCTAGGACAAAGAGTATTAGAGATAAGATACTTTTTTTTAAAGAATAGCATGATCAATATATCAAGAAGAAAAAGCATTACTAAGTATGTATTTACCAAATTGGAAAGCTTTACAATACATGAAGCAAAAACTAAATAATTAAAGGGACAAACAGATAAACATAAAATAATAAAGAGACAGCTCAACACTACTGTATCAGTATTTGGTACCAAAAACAGACAAAAATTTAGAAATTATCTAGAAAATCTGAACAGCATGACAGAACTAAATTGTCCTTTTTGGTTATTTATAAAACACTACAACCATCAGCTCCAAAATATACATCCTTTTCATTTGTCAATGGAACATTTACTAAGACAGAACATTTATTAGGCCATAAAAAGTTTCAATAAATTAGAAATAAATTAAATTATACAGAGAATATTCTCTAAATACAAAAGAACTAAAATAGAAACCAATAACGAAAAGATATCTGGAAAATCTCCCAACACTTGAAAGTTAAGCAAAACACTGGAAATTGAGGTCAAAGAAGAACTAGCAAGCTAAATTAGAAAATATTTTCAATGTAATGATAATTAAGACCTATCTAAACATGCATTGGGAGGCAACTAAAGCACTGCTTAGGGGAAATTTTATAGCTCTATCTACTTATATTAGAAAAGAATAAAGGTTTAAAGTCAGCGATATAAACTTCTATCACAGAAGCTAGAAAAAGAGGTGGAAATTAAACCCAAAGTCAGTAGAAAGAAGGAATAAAATATAATACAAACCAATAAAAGAGAAAATAAAGAAGTACAGAGTATATCAATAAAACCAAATTTTAGTTCTTTGAAAGGATCAATAATATTGACAAAACTCTACACGGCTTATAAAGAAAAAAAAGAGAGAAAACACAAATTATCATTATCAAAAATAAAAGAGAAAATATCACCATAGATCTTACACACCCAAGAAGACAGCAAATCTGTGAAGAGTCTTACATTAATTAATGAAATTCAATCAATATTTAAAAAGCATACCATAAAGCAAACTCAGACCCATATGGTGTCACTTAACTAGTTAATTGTATCAAATAAATAAATTAGTAACAATCTTGCATACTTACAAGCACAGCATAACCATGACCCCAAAAGATGCAAAGACATTAAAGAAAACTAATGACTAATATTGCACATGAATATAAATAGAAAAAAATATTTAAAAAATATTAGCCAAATTCAGCAATATATTAAAAGAATAAAGTATCATGATTAAGAAGAGTTCATCTGAAAAATGCAAAGTTAGTTTAACATTCAAAAATCTATCAAATCCATCCTTTCCCCTAAGAATAGGAACAAGCAAATTGTATACTCCTACTTATACACTTAATTAAGTCTTGACAAAATGTACAAAATAATTCAACGAGGTAAAAAGCTTTTCAATTAATTGTGTGGGAACTAGATATCAGGGGGAAAAAGGTGTAAACTCTTACCTCATACCACATAATGAATAACTCAAAACAGATTATAAACCTGCGGTTAAAACTATAAAGTTTTAACCTATGAAGTATAGAAGACTATCTTTATGGCCTTAATGTAAACAAAGATTTTCTGAACAGAACCCTGAAAGTACTGCCCACAGAAGAAAAATTGGTAAGTTGGACTTCATCAAAATTTGACTTTATTTTTCAAATTTTTATTTAAATTCTTGTTAGTTAACATATAGTGTAATATTGGCGTCAGGAGTAAAACTTAGTGATTCATCACTTACACAGAACACACAGTGCTCAACACAAGTACCCTCCTTAATACCGAATACCATTTAACTTATTCTCCACCTATCTCCCCTCCATCCACCCTGTTTGTTCTCTATAGTTAAGTCTCTTATGGTTTGCATCTGTTGTTTCCCCCAAGTTATTAATTTTAACCATTCTGACAGATGCAAAGTGGTATCTCATCATGGTTGATACGGATTTCCCTGATGATCAGTGATATTGAGCATCTTTTCATGTGTCTGTTAGCCATCTGGATGTTTTCTTTGGAAAAATGTTCATGTCTTCTGCCATTTCTTAACTGAAATATTTATTTTTGGGGTGCTGAGTTTGATAAATTCTTTATAGATTTTGAATACTAACCCTTTATCACATGTCTCATTTGCAAATATCTTCTCCCATTCTGTAGGTTGCCTTTTAGTTTGGTGATTGTTCCTTCGCTGTGCAGAAGCTTTTTATCTTGATGAAGTTCTAATAGTTTGCATTTGCTTTTGTTTCCCTTGCCTCTGGAGACATGTCTAGTAAAAAGTTGCTGCCTGTGTTCTCCTCTATGATTTTGATGGTTTCCTATCTCACATTTAGGTCTTTCATCAATTTTGTATTTATTATTGTATATGGTGAAAGAAAGTGGTCCAGTTTCATTCTTCTGCATGTTGCTCTCCAGTTGTCCCAAAACCATTTGGAAGTAACTGTCTTTTTCCCATTTGATATTATATCCCACTTTGTCAAAAATTAGCTGCCCATATAGTTGTGGGTCCATTTCTGGGCTTTCTATTCTGTTACATTGATCTATGTGTCTGTTTTTGTGTGAGTACCATACTATCTTGATGACTACAGCTTTGTAATACAGTTTGAAGTCTGATGCCCCCAGCTTTGCATTTGTTTTTCAAGATTGCTTTGGCTATTCAGGGTCTTTGTGGTTCCATACAAATTTTAGGATTGTTTATTCTAGCTCTGTGAAAAATTCTGGTCTTATTGGTAGGGATTCCATTAAATGTGTGGATTGCTCTGGGCAGTATAGACATTTTAGCAATGTTTGTTGTTCCAATCCATGAGCATGGAATGTTTTTCCATTTCTGTGTCATCTTCAATTTCTTTCATAAGTGTTCTATAGTTTTCAGAGTACAGATCTTTCACTTCTTTGGTTGGGTTTACTCCTAGGTATCTTATGGGTTTTGGTGCAGTTGTACATTGGATCAATTCCTTGATTTCTCTTTCTGCTTCTTAAAGGTGGACTTTCATTCATCAAAAGACACCATTAAGGAAATAACTAAACAGGCTACACAATGGAAGAAAATACCTGCAGTATAAATTAGATAAAGGATCATATCCATAATCTATAACCACCACCTATAACTCAAACATAAGAAGTCATGAAACCCATATAAAAATGTTGAGGTGGATAGGAAACAAAATACTTGGATAGACATCTCAAAAGAAGAGATGTATCCAACACCATTAATCATCAGGAAAATGTAAATTAAAACCACATGGAGATACTACTGCACACCTACTAAAATAGCTAAAATTTAAGACTGAAAATACCGAGTGTTGGTAAGAATAAAGAGCAATTGGAACTGTCATACACTGTTGGTTAGAGTGTAAAATGGTACAACTATTCTGGAAAATGGTTTGGGAATTTTTCATAACATTGAACATACTTCTCTCTATGAATTCCACTTATCTGTACTTATATAAAAGATTGATTTTTATAAACTATTACCAGAACAATTTTTACTTAGACAATAATGCTTAGAATTCTAGTACATATAAAATTTTAATCGGACTAAACATGAGAAATATTTATCTTCATCTACATATAGATCTGTGTGCTTATAATACTAATGTCTCTCTTTTGAAAAGTATAATACAGCTAAATATCTTAAGTGTAGGGGGAGTGTACAGTGAGCTAAGGGTACTAATAAGGAGCATTCCTGATGCTATCGAATTCTGTACATCAGGGTAACTTCTAGCAGAAGATGCTGACATCTCTATCAGGGAAGAATGGAATAGTTAAGGATCAAGGTGAGTGAGTTACCCAAAAGGACTATGATACTCCATGTTATATGAGGTTCGGGTTCTTAGTTCTTCGCCATATAAGGAAAGCGTACTTCCAGAGTGATCTAGCTGTCTGCCTGAGGAGTCCTCTTACCTCTTCTGGGATTGTGTAAATAATTTCCCCGATCTATGCCTTTTCTAAAAGTTTATGATGCTGTATATTGAGTAAAAACTGAATTCTGCACATTTCAACAGATAATTGTTCCCAATTATGGCTGTTCATCAAATTTCTCTGAGCCTTTTAAAAGTAAAGATAAACAGACTCCACTCCAGACTACTGAAGGAGATTGCTGAGAGTGAATGTCCAGTCATTTGTATTTTTAAAGATCACTACAGCTTATTCCTTGTGCACTGAACTTGAGATCAACATTTAAAGGAAAAAAGGTGAAGTTTAGCTACAGTTAAAATTGGACAGGAATAGTCCACCACACAAATTTCATTTTTAAGAATGTAGTAGTTAAATAATCAAAGAGGCTTTTAAATGAGAATATGGGGGAGGGTATTAAACATACCAAAACAAACATCAAATACCCATTCTAAGAAAACACTAATAATAGAGCGCCTTGATGGTTCAATCAGTTAAGTGTCTGAATCTTGATTTTGGCTCAGGTCATGATCTCATGGTTCGTGAGCTCAGGACCTACATCAGCTCCATCCTAACCATGGAGCCTGCTTGGGATATTCTCTCTCCCCTCTCTCTCTCTCTGCCTCACCCCCTACTCGCACATGTGTGTGCATGCTCTCTGGCTCTCTCTCTCTCTCTCTCTCTCAAGATACATACACATTTAAAAAAAAAACCCAATAAACGAAAACAGTAATATTAAATACACATAGGTGACATTAGTGTGAATAAAACCCCATTGAAAAAAATAAAGTTTCAAAACAGGAATAAAGAAGTCAGAAAATAGTTAACTATTTACTAAATATTTTATTTACAGAGCCACTTCAATTTTAAATTTGTTTGATATATGACAACTTGACAAACAGAAATGGATCTTGGGACTACAAAAGTTCATTGAAATAATCTTTTGTTATATGCAACCTGGACTAAATACAATTTATGAAGCAATAATTAAAATCCTCAGAAATAAAACAAAATTGATGGGGTAAAATAAAATTCAATGATAAAAATATATGTCTTCAGGGGATTCTGATGTATCACTGGTAACCAATGACTTATTGAAACATGCGCATCTATGTGTGAGATACATAATAGATGCTTAATAAACACTGAGTGAATGAGTAGAAAAATGAATAAATGAATGAACAAGAAATTATACTTTATATCAAATGGAGCAAGGTAGAGATGGAAATGGATATGGATTTAAAAATATTTTCTGTATATTGAAATTAAGTAACAAATGGACGATATAGTTCCTACTCCCTGGAGTCACTATGAAAAACATGTTGCTGATAAAAAATCAACCAATGACACCTATAGCATCATAGTTGCCCTACTTAATGTCAATTCAGTCACAGTATTAACTATTTGAAATAACCAATCAATTTAATTGTAAATACAATGGTCTCAGAACAAAAAGAGTTGGAAAAATTGGCTTAATAATGACTGAAATTGCTCACTCTGGTAATGAATTATGTTCTGTTTTTGGTTTGCAAGCTAGCACACAGAGCAGTAGTAGAAGATACGAAATCTATTCCACCTGGCACTTGGCTAATGTTGTGGAAAAAATTAATTTTTAGAAGAGTAAAGAACTTCTCCACTGGAGTACATTTCCATGGTTAGAGAAGCAGTTACCGCTTTGTTGTTTACAGATTCTTCTGAAAGCCCTGCTGTATTTGTTATAAAGTCAAAGAACTCTCACCATCCAAAGGAGTCAACCAATCGGTATACTCTCTCCTACCTCCTTCCTTCCCCAGAGACAGTCTGCAGACTCTGTTGCTTCTCTTTTAACATGTGGTTGTAACTATCCATTTTATTCAATTCTTACTGACATAAAATTCAACTTCTTGTGGCCAAGCTATTGTGAGTCTCAGTCTCCTAATTCATATAATCAGCATTATTTGGGGGAAAAAAAGGAATTTTCTTTCCAGGTCTCTATGCAATGACCCTTTCCTGCAAGTCTCCCTTTCTAGTTTTTTCAGCTGTAATAGCCCAGCAGGCCACACTGATGCCACTCTTTCTGCTCCATTATCACTTCTTCCTCTTATCCTCCATGATGGCACTAGTCAACTCTGATCACTCTTTCCACTGAAAACCTGTGGCATTTAAAACAAAACCCCTCATTTGAAAATAACCCAATTTAAATACCATAATTAAAGGCACATTGCCTGAAATAAAATAGTGAGCTGGAAAATACCAGTTTTCTTTATTTTCTGTTACTAAATGCTGCAATTTACTTAATTCATGATTGTATTACTATTTCCCCTCTTTTGAGGACAATGTAATCCATGTTATAGATTTCCTTGCAATTATCAAGTGTACTCACAAACATGCTCCCTAAATGTAAGATAGAAAAGAGCATATTTGCTGAATGTCCAAAGAAAGTAGAAAATGTGTTTATATATATTAAGGTTAAAAGGATTTTAATAGTCAAAAGGTGAAACAATGCAATATTTTCTGACTTCTTTCCAACTTTTTGATTAAAAGCATAAAGAGTAAAGTCCTAACATTAAAAATAATTACTACCTTTAAAGGAATATTTCTCATTTAAAGAAGCAATTACAGTAGGAATAAAAAATCCCCAACTCATTCCAGGGAATTAAACCAAGAAAAAATTGACATCACTTAAGATTTGGAAAGATACCTATATAGATGTACAAACTACAATTGTGCAGAAATTTGTTCATTCCTTTTTCTTTAAGGGGATAAACGGCTAAACTAATCTGATTTTTCCAGATTTGCAAATTTTATAATGGATTGAAATCCTGAGGGAACTAACAACAGATGGATGATTGTGTTATTCTAATTTCAGCTACCTTAGGGTTTAAGCAAGCTGTCATTTTTAAAAAGACAATTTCTCATTTCAAGAAACATGAAAAAAACCAATGAATATATCTATCCAGCATTTGCTTTGAAACATCTTTTATATCAAAACATGGTTTTTATTTATTTAAAGTAAATAGAGTGAAATTTTATAATAGGAAACCATTGATTCACTAGTCAAAACAATAAATGATGAAGGGTAAGGATATCTAAAGCTATGGGAAGAAAATGATGTTAGCAATAAGCTTACCCTATCATAATATATACTGTACAATCAATAAATAAGAAGCTACCTTATTTTTGGCTGTACTCTAAAACTCCAGTGGACAGCTGTTCAGCAGGAGCCTTTAAAGAATTTAAATTCACATTTGGAGTTTATCTGCCTCGATCATACATCCAAAAAAGCCATCTGAATTCTCCCTCAGCATAATTGAGAAATTTAATACAGGGCAATGAATGTGTACATATTGAGCAATTAGTCTTGTTAAGTATTAGATGATTTATAAAACATATCTACAGAAAATGTGACCCAACAATGTGCCAAGGATAGCTGCAGAAATTGGAGATTATACTGAAGACTAGGGAATGGCCACGCAAATCTCCATAATTACCATTTCTTGTTTCCTCTCTTAGTCACAGACGTGACCATTAATCCCTGTATGTTTTCACATACATTTCCAGGCTTATTCATAAAGTTATCATTTTCTTCACAAATGGTCTTCTGCAAAATTCTCTTCACAATTTGTTTTCTTTCCTCTGTACTTCAATTGCCTGATTTTAAATGTGATGATTATGCCTACTGCAAAGTGTAGTTATTCATAGGGTTGAATAAAGAACACACATCAAGTACCTCAACATACTACTTAGCTCATAAGAGGTGCTCAATATGTATCAATTCCCTTCATCTACCTAAATTTCTGTTTAATACTACCTTATATTTTCCTCTCATTTCTTTGTTCTCATTTTCTTATGTTCTATTTCACCCTTTTGCCAAACCTGCATTAAAGTTTACTGTGTAAATAATTAGGTGTATGTTCATATGTGTATATGCAATTACCAATATATTTAGAATTGTTATACAGATGTATTTGTGTGAATACAGATAATTATGTTACAGTATATGTATCTATTTTAATAAAAATATATCAAATACTATATTAAAGATACAAAGGAGTTTGAGACCTAATGGGATAATTGAAACTAGCCACATACAACAAATATCAAAATAGTAGTTTAAAGTGAATATAATAATGAGCAAAGAGGAGGAACATCTACTTAGTAAGAGGGAAGGGAACATTGTAGCTGCAACTTTACAGTTGAGTTGGACATTATCCTATGGGTGTCACGGGGAGAGGAAAGCTCATTCAGGAGGAAGAGGCAGAACAAAGGTTCAGTGACATGAATGCACGGGAGGTCTTTGATAGTGGTAATAGAGTCAGAGGGATAGGCTGGCCCAGACTGGAAGTAAATATTTTTAAGTAAATATGATGTACAGTGTCTAACTTGAATAAATATTTATTTTTTTTAATTTTTTTTTTCAACGTTTATTCATTTTTGGGACAGAGAGAGACAGAGCATGAACGGGGGAGGGGCAGAGAGAGAGGGAGACACAGAATCGGAAACAGGCTCCAGGCTCTGAGCCATCAGCCCAGAGCCTGACGCGGGGCTCGAACTCACGGACCGCGAGATCGTGACCTGGCTGAAGTCGGACGCTTAACCGACTGCGCCACCCAGGCGCCCCTTGAATAAATATTTAAATGATAATTTCTCCAGCAAACAGAGGAGTCATGCCACCGTAATGAGGAAGAGGAGCAATATCTCTTGATTATCTATTAATCATGAGTCTTTGCTACATCTCTGCTATGTTCACTATCTCTTTGTTTACCAACCCTCCCATTCTGGATATTCACCTTTGGCAGATTTCACTCTACTTCATCCTTTACACAGTCACTAAAATAATCTTCCTAAAGTACAGATGAATCAAGTAAGGCTTCTGCTCAGAAATCTCAAACGATTTAATCTATTGCCTACTAAAATTAAGACAAACTGATTGACATAATTTATGAAGCCCCCCTCCTTCATTCTTTTAGCCATTCTTTTATTTGTCAAATATTTCTTAATACTGCCATTCTAGTTGCAGAAGATACGATAGATAAGATATGGAAATTACCCTATAGGAGTTTACTGTCACATGAAGAATTAGACATTAAGTCAGAATGTGAGAAAGATATGACAGAGATGCATATTGGCTTTGTATATGAAGCTGATGATTTAGCAATTTATATTTCCAGCTCACATTTTTCCCCTAAATGCTAGATTCAAATATCCAATCCAGTGTAAAAAACATTATCTATTTAAATGTATAACAAGCATTCAAAACATAACATAAAATCAAGCTCTTCACCCCCTCTCTCAAACCTATTTCTCCCCCATATCAGTGTATGATAATCTCATCCTTCCAGTGGTTTGGATCAATAACTTAGAGTCTTTAATTCCTTCCTTTCTCTTACATTCCATAGTCAATCTGTTACTCAATTCTGTGGGCTCTCTAATCAAAATATACCCAGGATCCAAATATTTCTATCTCCCACTGACATCCTCATCCAGACCATTACCATTTTTCACCTGCATCTTCTCAATAGCCTCCTAATCCATCTTCCTGCTTTAGTCCTTTGTCCTCCCTTCAGTCTTTTCTCAACACAGCCACCATAGTGATTTTTGTGTAAATCTGAGGATGTGTTCCTATGTTCAAGATGCTACAGTGACTTTCAAAAGCCCTCTATCATCCTTCCTGTCTGCCTTCAACACCTACAATGCTTCTCCTGTACTTGTGTTCAGACACTCATGTCTCCTTCCTGGTCACTAGCTGGAATTCTCCTCCCCTGAAAATATCTACTTATCTTGCTCCCAACTTCTGCTAGTCTGAACATGATTTAATAATGTAACCTTCGTGCCCAAATAGCACTCTGTAGCCCTCTTCCCTGCTGTGTATTTCTCATTCGCTATCATACTATTTGATATACTGAAACATTTATTTCTTTATTGTCTGTGCTCCCACCAGAAGGCAAGATTTTCTCCTGCTTTTGTTTCCTGCTGTGCTTAAATGCTTAGAAAAATTCTACTAAATACTAGAGAACGATATCCATTTAATAAATGAGTGTGTATTTGGGTGGGGGAAGGAGAAGTTGGCCGTACTAATAGTTTAGGGTTCCTGAAAAATAAATAAAAGTCAAGGAGAGAAAGACATGATGCTGGAGATGAAGAAAAGGGAAGGATAACATAAGGCCTTAGGTTTTATGATAAGAAGCTTAGACTTTATGCAATGGTCAATGGTGATCTTCCAGGGAATACAGGAATGAATGGTTCAGATTCACACTTCAAAGATCACTCTGAGAGCAGCACAAAGAATACCTTTGAAGAGAAATC
Organism: Prionailurus bengalensis; assembly: GCF_016509475.1. Classification (NCBI taxonomy): domain Eukaryota; kingdom Metazoa; phylum Chordata; class Mammalia; order Carnivora; family Felidae; genus Prionailurus; species Prionailurus bengalensis. Next base: position 109,144,944 of record NC_057349.1, read on the forward strand.
AGATTCTAATCAGCAACACCAGGAAAAGAGGCTGTTGTAATACTCGAGGCAAGAAGTAATGGTGGCCTGAACAAAGAAATCAATTAAGTAGATACACTTGAGATCTATTAAGAACACAGAATTAACATGGTTTGGTAATTGGGAAGAAAATGTGGACTTAAATCCACATAAAATGTGGATTTACTCAGTTTCTGGTTTAGGTGGACAGTAGTACTGCCCACCAAAATAGACAATGTAGAAAAAGAGTACATATCAATAAGGTCTGATGAGGTGAGGGCCCTGTTGGACATTTCAAGTTTGAGGGCTTCCATAGCACCTCTAGGTGATATTTACCTATCAAGTAGCTGGGAATACCACAATGAAGCTTATAGTTGATCTTTGAATGGAGGATGTGAATCAGAAGTTATCAATATATAAAGTAGGTAAAATCGTACAAACAAATGAGATCACTAGAGGACAGTGAATAGAATCAGAAGAGAAGACACTGCCTTAAAGGAAAATAACTTTTGATGGGTAGATAGGAAGAAAAAGAGCTCAGAAAGGGGTTAGAAAGTTATAAGAAAACTCACACATTTGCAAAGAGACTGAAAGATATCTAGATTATCCATAACACCAAGTGAGAGATTTTTAAGATGCAAGTTTGTGCATATTTTTAATCTAATTAGCTCTATGAAATATTATCTATTTTTTAGATAATTAAGTACTTTTCAAAATTCAAGATGTTTAAAACGTACCTGTATATTCCACTGAGGGGAAGTAACATTCAGATGGGCTTTCAGAGAGATGAAGCACAAATTTTTCAAGCAATTCTGGTAAAGCTGCAATAAACAAGAGAATAATTAGGATATTAAAGGTTAAGAATATACATGATAATACATCTCTAAAGTCACAGACTAGTAGATAAAAGTCATCTGAACTTCTTCACAGTTACACTCTTAAGGGGGTCCAATTCAAAACACATACCACTTTAATATTCATAACAATGTTTCCAATGTAAATTAAATTTTAATTGCTTCACTGAGAACCTATTCAATGTAAAACTGGAAAAGAATCATGTTATCTTTAGATTCTCTATGGATTACTTCAGAACTTGCTAAATGATTTCGATACAGAAAGAAAATCATCACTAATTAGGCTATAATATCTTATCATTATTCACACATAAAAAAAAAAAATATCTGAACTCCAGGACCACAGTCAAGGGACAGTTCTCCTCTTTCAAAACCAGGACATGTTAGGTGTTTTAGACACTTTGCAACTTTATATATGTTCAAGACAACTGGATCAAAAGTAAGCTTGCCAGCAACTGGGCAAAGGGTAAGATGCACTGGCAGAAAACAGGAATTTTAGGGCAATGATACTCTTCTGTATGATAAATCTCCCCCATTATACATTTGTTAAAATTCATAAAATGTACATGGCACCTGGGTGGCTCAGTTGTTTAAGCATCTGACTTCGACTCAGGTCATGATCTCATGGTTCATGAGTTTGAGCCTCGCATTAGGTTCATTGCTTTCAGTACAGAGCCCACTTCAGATCTTCTGTCCCCCTCCCCCACCCCTCCCCCACTCACATGTGTGTGGCTTTCTCTCTCTCAAAAAATAAACACTAAAAAAAATTCATAGGATGTACAAACACTAGGAATGAACCCTACTATAAACTATGTACTTTGGGAGACAATGATGTGTCAATGTAGGTTCATTGATTGTAACAGGGGTATCACTCTGATGTGAGATATTTTTTTTTTAATTTTTTTTTCAATGTTTTATTTATTTTGGGGACAGAGAGAGACAGAGCATGAACGGGGGAGGGGCAGAGAGAGAGGGAGACACAGAATCGGAAACAGGCTCCAGGCTCCAGGCTCCGAGCCATCAGCCCAGAGCCCGACGCAGGGCTCGAACTCACGGACCGCGAGATCGTGACCTGGCTGAAGTCGGACGCTTAACCGACTGTGCCACCCAGGCGCCCCTGATGTGAGATATTTATAGTGGGGAAAGTTGTGCATATATGCAGGCATAGAATGTATATGGGAATTCTGTACTTTCTGCTGAATTTTGCTGCGAATCTAAAGTTGCTCTAAAAAATAAAGTTCATATTTAAAAAAATAGGAAGAGGGGCACCTGGGTGGCTCAGTCGGTTGAGCGGCCGACTTCAGCTCAGGTCATGATCTCACGGTCCGTGAGTTCAAGCCCCGTGTCGGGCTCTGTGCTGACAGCTCAGAGCCTGGAGCCTGTTTCAGATTCAGTGTCTCCCTCTCTCTGACCCTCCCCGTTCATGCTCTGTCTCTCTCTGTCTCAAAAATAAATAAAACGTTAAAAAAAATTTAAAAAAAAAATAGGAAGAAATGCCTTTCTACTAGTGGAACAGTACAGAACTGAGCAAAAAAAAAGTTAGCTTTTCTCTGACAATGCCACATAGATATGCCACTGTGTTTGAATTTATTATCCTCAAAATGTATATAACCAGTTGAATTATACTTAATATAGAATCCAGAATTATTTTGCTGGAAAGAAATGTATCTTTAAAGCAACTTACACGCTTATACATGTATATTTAGCAAGTTTAAGTCACCTTTAAAAAAATTTTTTTTTAATGTTTATATATTTTTGAGAGAGACAGAGACAGAATGCAAGTGGGTTAGGGGCAGAAAGAGAGGGAGACACAGAATCTGAGGCATGCTCCAGGCTACGAGCTGTCAGCACAGAGCCCTGACATGGGGCTCGAGCTCACGAGCTGTGAGATAATGACCAGAGCCAAAGTCAGTTGCTCAACCAACTGAGCCACCCAGGTGCCCCAAGTCACCTTTTAAACTATGTATTACATTCAGGATATTGACTCTGATTTATATTAATCAAATGGTCTCTTTTTCATATCCAAGTACATTTTAAGCACATAAGTCACAAAGAAAATTAGTGTTCAACATGTGAAAAATGTAAATCAAATAGGAATAACAACATGTGCTTTCCAATAACTGTAGCTCTGATAAGTCATGTATCACAATATTTTAATGCCTTAAGGTAAAAACAAAATTTACTGAATTCTACTCATATTATGATTTCAAATTAAAGTAAGTATTAAAAAGTATGAGAATGTAATTGTTGAGGATCAGAAAGGGCACCAGTATTGACAATTATTTGAACTTCTAGTTGTTTAAGGGTTCTATCTTCACAGGCAGAAGGATAAATTCTCTCACTCACAGAAAAATCTTTCACAGTTTTTTATCTATGAATCTATACATAAATAATAGCCCTTAGGTGAGAGCTTTCAACTTCCATGTGTTTATGTCACTTAATATTGTCTCTTGAGATTATAATTTTTTAAGAGTATCTTGATGAATTTTAGAAACGATCATTCTGAATTCAATGATACAAATAAGAGGTGAGATACACATGAGTAGCAAAGGTTATATAAAAAGTTAGTTTTAAAGTGGAAATATCCATTTAAAATTATAATCATTCTCATTTTAGCACAATGATATGTTTGCTATGTGTTATGCACCCAAGTAAAATGTTTGAATTAATGAGAAAAGTCACAGCATACTGCTAAACAATTCTTTCAATCCTATGCCCCAAATCAGGGTTAGCCATCACACAGACACCTAAACAAACTCCATGAACTGGGAAAATTCTTTATCACATCTGTGAGGGAGGTAAACACAATATGATTTGAAACTTAATAGCCACCAGACTAATTGCAGGTGTTTACAAAGCACACTATTTTCTGGGAAGTACTGATCTTGAAATGCAAAATTATGCTATTAGATCCATACATTGAGAGCTTTTAGATAAAGTAATTCTAGACATCATATGCAAAAATGGCATTACCAAACTATCTGAAGAAGGTTCTGGATTTCTACTGGTTCCAATACAGTATATTAATTTTGCCCAGCAACCCTCATGAACAGCACTAGGCACTTGCAAATATTTTGAGAGATAGGCTATAGTCATGGAATAATACTAAAATCTAATCTACACGTGGTACTTGCCTTTTCAATGTTCTCAAGTAGCTTATATTCATTCTTTCCTCTATATTTTTAAAGAAAATTTACTTTATATAATTATAGATTCAGAAAGTTGTGAGGACAGTACAGAGATAACTTCCTTTATCCCTTCATTTAGAATAGGTCTGCTTTGACAAATTCTTCATCTGAAAATGTCTTGATTTTCTATTCCTGAAGACTATTTTCAGTGCTTGAATGTCACACTACTCCCTCTGTCCTCCATCTTTTCTGGTGAGAAATCAACAGTATTGATTTTCCCCTGTAGGTAAGATGTTGTTTCTTCCGGGGCGCCTGGGTGGCTCAGTCGGTTAAGTGTCCGATTTCATCTCAGGTCATGATTTCATCATTCATGAGTTCGAGCCCCGCGTCCAGCTCTGTGCTGACGACTCAGAGCCTGGAACTTGCTTCAGATTCTGTGTCTCCATCTCTCTCTCTGCCCCTCCCCTGCTCATGCTCTGTCTCTATCTTTCAAAAATAAACAAACGTTGAAAAAAAATTAAAAAAAAGATGTTTCTTCCCTTCTCTGCTTTCAAGATTCTTTTTGTCTTTAGTTTTTATTTTTTAAATTTATTTTAACGTTTATTTTTGAGACAGAGACAGAGCATGAAAGGGGGAGGGGCAGATAGAGAGGGAGACACAAAATCCAAAACAGGCTCCAGGCTGTCAGCACAGAGCCCGACATGGGGCTTGGACTCACGGACCACGAGATCATGACCTGAGCCAAAGTCAGATGCTTTACCGACTGGGCCACCCAGGTGCCCCTTGTCTTTAGTTTTTAAAAGTTTGACTATATTGTGTCTTGGTGTGAGTTTCTTTGGGTTTACCCTGGTTGTGGTTCTTGAATCCACAAGTTTAGGTTTCTTGAAAATTTGGAAAGTTTTTAACTATATTTCTTCAAATACATTTGTAGTCCTAACCTCTTTCTAGGTCTCCAATCACATGTTAGATCTTTTGTTATGGTTCCATAAGTCTCTGGGACTCTGTTAATTTTTTTTTTGTTTGTTTTTCAGTCTATTTCCTCTCTGTTAATACCTTCAAGTTTACCAATCCTTCCTTCTGTCCTTTCCAATTTATTGTTGACCAATCCATTTAGCTTTTTATTTTGGTTATAGTATTTTCATTTCTAAAATGTCCTTTTGGATTTTCTTTATTTCTTTGTTGATACTTTCTAATTTTAAATTTGCATGTGTGAGACAAAAAAACATGTGTGGAAGGGAGGGAAGGAGGGGTGGTGGCCCTGTTACTACTGAGTGATGGTAAAAATCCTGAATTTTGTACCTGAGTCTCCTCTGATACAATCCTAGCAAGGAGCAGCAAGGGTGCCCCATTACTGCCAGGTAAGGATGGAAGTACAGGTTATGCCCAAGTCTTGCTAGCAGGATTCTCTATGGTGGATTCTATGGTTGGATTAAAGTGGTTATTTTCTATAAAAAGTATCTTGATAGGCTACCCCTCTCCTGCTCCTTTTGGTTAAAGAGAGTATGCTTTTATTGACCCCGCCTTTTGATCCTATGACTTGATGGCCTTCTTAATCACTCTTTCTAGGATATACTAGGCAAAAAGAAAATTCAGAGAATTCACCTCTGAGGTGCCCACAAATATACACCACTTGTCTCTGAAAATGTAATTTCTCTAACAACAAAATATATTTTTCCCACTTTAAGTTTATAACAAATGATACAAATATGAAAACCATAAAGCATGGCTAATAAAGTGGACAATTTTATAGCTTACAAAAAAAATCTATCATATGTTTACATTAGAACCTTTTCCTTAGACTTTTATTCAAAATAATGTTCATTTAATAATGATGATTTTTAGAAAACAAATGCACAAGTAACTATGTGAATATAAAACAAATAATTTGCGGGGCGCCTGGGTGGCTTGGTCGCTTAAGTGTCCGACTTCGGCTCCGGTCATGATCTCACAGTCGTGAGTTCAAGCCCCACGTCGGGCTCTGTGCTGACAGCTCAGAGCCTGGAGCCTGTTTCAGATTCTGTGTCCCCCTCTCTCTCTGCTCCTCCCCTGTTCATGCTCTGTCTCTCTCTGTCTCAAAAATAAATAAATGTTAAAAAAAATTAAAAAAAAAACAAACAAATTATTTGCTAGTTTAGGAAACATAGCCATCACCTCAAAATAAAATTCCAATTTCCTTAAGAATAACTACATTTATTTGGCTGGATGTGGCAGAGTTTTAAAATATGTATCAATAAAAAAATCAATCAAGTTTCCAAAAATGTAGCAGTATGGTAAATTCAGGGGAAAGCTGGTGAAACCAAGCAAATTATTACCTAGGTAAAGTCAGATCAGTATTCAATTTGGTTACCAAGACCTCTTAGTTTAAAAAAAAGTTTTGTTGTCTCTCAGATTTTAATTTTTTTGATAGTTTATGTGCTGCCTACAATTTTACTGGTATTAGGGAGTAGGGGTCGGTGGGCATCTTCCTCCATGTTCTTTCTGGCCTCCAGCTTCCTTGCATCTCAGATCTTAATTTTTGTTTTCAAGGATCATAAGTTTCTCAGAAGTTAATGGACTTCTGGAATGAGTATTATGTATTCTAGACATGCCAGTACTAATCCACAGGAAACACAACTTCCATTAATATAATTTTCATACAAAAAAACCCACAAAAATTAAACAACGTACTCACCAGTTCCACTGATTATATCAGGTTTGGCCTTCATCATTTTGCAAAACTGTTTTCGGCAGTTTTCTATCCACTCAGTTTGTTTATCAGACATTTTGAAGCACAATAAAAGTTTGCCAAGATCATTGTCTAATAAGAAACATAGCTATATTATGATGAGAAACACTGAAAAATACGTATTAATGTTAAATATGTAAATAGTTACAAATTCCAGAAAAAGTATAGTATATGGCTTTCAAAAGAAAACATTTTCTGTAATTACATCTTATACGATCAATTGCTATTTATACTTATTAAATGCCCAGAAAAAATTTAAAAGCTCACAAAATGGACTGACTTATAACCATAATGCTTGAATATTCTTTTTCTTATATGAAAATGACTCATTACTGAGTATTTGAATAGACATCAAATAACAGATGTAATAAATGTAAGATTTCATTACATATATGGACATGAACATTATACTCTTATTTCATGCACATTGATATACAATTTTATTAATTCCTTTAAAAGCAAAAAGAAAACATAAGCATAGAAAAATTTCTAGTCAATCAATTATTTCCACTTCTTGCAAAAAATTATACTGAAAATGGATGACGCCAAAATATAACTTCTTTCTAAGCAATTTCATGAATACATGGGAACTTTCATCTAATTTTACTTTTCCATGTTAAATTTAGTTTTATTCCCATGAGATTTTTCCATCTTCCACTTTAATTTCATTCTTATGAGATTTAGCATTAGAAAACATCTATTAATAATATATTAAATAAGGACTTTGGCGTCTCTAAGAAAAGGGTATACAAATATTTATTCAAACAAACATATATAATATCTTCCCACATATATGTAGGCAAAGATTCAAGGGAAAGAAAAAAGAAGCAAAAATGTTATTTTCTAGAAGATCATGGGGGAATAGGTAGTCACATGAACTCATACCTTTTAACTTTCTTTGAAAGAGATTTTTGGGATCAAAAAGGAAAAAACCACCTTTTGAAAATAAAGGGTCAAAGGCCTGACTGCTCCTGCCCAAAGATGTGTCTGGGAACACTACCAGCACAAGTACATCTGCCTAAGCTCTATTTGGGGTGATAAATCCCACCGGGAAATAACAGTGGTCAATCTAATACCAGAGATAGTTTCAATCAACTCTTCTTTTCAAAAATAAAATAAAATAAAATAATAATAAAACAGGTCCTTATTCTTATAGCTTTAAAAACTTAATCATCCTACCATACCAAACTATTCTATTTTTTTCATTCAATATTTGTAAAAATATATTCAATAAATATGTATGGAGCTCCTACATACAAGATATGTATGTATCTTGGCTACAACAATCAAGACAAAGTCACTTACCTTCATGAATACCACATGACATAAACCATATGTTTGTATGCCTGTATATATATGTGTGTGTGTGTGTATAATACTGCAATTAAGACATATCATTCCTATGATCTAAATTGGTTTTATTTAGTCCTAAAAAGCAGATATATATATCACACAGCTCCCATGGTTATGAAATCTAAAATAATATAATTAAATATATAAATCATAATTTATGTAAATATGTCCTTATTTGGCATGTAGGTCACAAAAAAAGCCTTTGCATATCAAAGCTACATATTCTTTTATACAAGCATATGAGTATACAAGTAAACATACCAAAGATATGCATACTCACACAAATATACACATGAGCTAGAAAGAATTGTTTGTTCAAAGAATGTGTAATTCAGATACTTAGTATAAATATTCTCTTTGAATATTAAGACCAAAATAATGCTGTAACATTTCATAAATAGCCTCAATCAGAAATAATAACTAGAGAAAAATTAAAGTGATTAAATCAAAGTAAAAATGATTCTTTCAAATAAAAACTCTCAAAACCTTTAACCTAAACTCAAGAAATACCAAAGCTGATAATTTTGTTGAAAATTATGTTACTAATAACAACGTTATAATGTTAAATGTATCTTAACATGACTTAGGTAAAATACTTAATGCAACACAGCATTAAAATAAGTTTTTGTAGTTTCCATTTAGAATATCTACATAACTTATTTCCCAAGAACAAACTACCTAGAGTCTAATAGGAATCACTAGTGGCACATGACTGCAAAGACAAATGCAGTTTTTCATCTCTCTTTCCTCCTCTAGGTCTTTTCCATCCTCGTGTAATCTGTCTTCTAACTACTATCTCCTTCAAGTAGAAGATGCCCACATAGTTCTTTCATAAATTACCTGCTATTTAACAATCCTATATAATTCTTTCCCTCTTCCCTCCCTCTGTCCATTCCTTCACATTTGCTATTCTGTTTCACTTTTCATCATCTCATTCTAAGAAAAAAAGCACAAGGCACCATAACTGTAAACAGTGCTGAAGCAGCAGATGTGGTATGCATATGGATCTACCAGTCAGCGGAAGGGCTAAAGGGTCCAGTTTACCTGGAGATTGGAATTTGGGCTGTCAGAGGGGAGGGTGGGTAATGGTTATTGAAGAGGGCACCTGTTGGGATGAGCACTGGGTGTTGTATGGAAACCAATTTGACAATAAATTTCATATTAAAAATAAAGAAACATTAAAAAATTAAAAAAAATTAAAAAAAATCTGTTAGGACCAAAACCGCTAACATAGGCACCATTACCTGGGTGTGCTGCCACAAGGACTTCCAAATGTCTCCCTCACAATGAACTAACCTATTCAGTCACAGACAATGATTGACAACCAAAGGCCTCCCCTAATTAAAAGGTGTCAATACAACCTAAAGACAGGCTAACTTGAATGTACAGCCTACACAAGAAGGATAATTCAAGATTTTCCAACCCTCTCCCAAGTTCGCCTACCACTCTTCCTATTTTTGTGCAGAGTAAAGTGGGAAGTCCAGAGAGAGGCCAAAGGTGTTACATAAGCAAAGGCTCTTGGACATGGAGAATGAGGCAAGAGGAAATAAATCATAGGAACGGTAGTATAAGGAATACAATAACTCTAAATTAGTGATTATGTGAGTAGAGCAAATATGAATCTGGTGTTGTCCAAAAATTCCTATGTTTATAATAACACAAAAGAATTAAACCCAGAGTTTTGTCTCTGGTCATGATATAGATACTGGGAATAGACCTGCTGTCCTGCTGTAAACAACATGAAAAATAAAATATAATAAACAACTGTTTTCAAACATTGGCCAATAGGCTGTAGAGGACTGTTTTGCTGGAGAAAAGGGAAACTAATGTGATGAGCTTTATACATTGTTTTAAATGTAAACAAACAAACAAACAAAATGTGGTCAGCTTTACACCTGGGCTTTCTTCTTGAAGGCAATTCCAAGATCACTATGCAGCAAGGGGGATGCCATGGAGGTCTTCCAAAGTTGAAGAGACAGAAGTCAAATTGCAGAGACAGACTGAGGAGACTAAAATTTATAGATTATAGTACTGAAAAGAGCAGAGCCAAAAACTAGAGAGATATGTGTAAATCTTTGTCAAGCTGATTGCAAAATACTCAGCTCTGCAAATGAAGAGTGAAACCCCACAAAGTTGGGCAAAAAACAGTTGGAAACTTGGAAAATGAACAATTCCCAGAGCATACATGGTTGCTACCAGATGTCCAAGTTCCAGGATGAAGAGTCCTTAACTACCAGGTAGTTAGTAATAGTATTAAGTTAGCAATAAAGGCAATTCTACACTCACCCTAATCAAAAAATCAAAGACTTGAAAAGATCAAACTGATCTGTAACTTGACAGCACTCCAAAAAATGTTTAAAGAAAACCAAAATCCCACATTCAACAGTGTGATATCAATAACATCTCATATCCAATAAAAAATAAATCACTAACATGAGAAAAGGGAAAAATGTGGCTCAAACCAGTAGCTAAATCAACTAATAGATCAAAGAACTAAAGTGATATGATTAGCAAAGATTTTAAAATAGCTATTTTTAAGTAGTTAAAGAAAATATGAACAAAATCAAAAGCTTTGCTACAATTTAAACCAATTGTAGTTTATCAGTACTGGAATTCCACTTAGTAAAAACAGACAGCATATGGTACATGTAACAAACTGGATGAATCTCAAAACTACTATGCTGAAAAAAATTAGGCGGGAAGTATCCTATATAATTCTATTTGTATGAACCACTAGTTATAGGAAAACTAATCCTTGGTAGCTCTTCTCAAATGGACTGCGTTTTGTTCTCAGGGAGGTATTTCAGCAGTCTTTAGAGACATTTCTGATTGTCACTGATTGTACAGTGGGGAATACAGAGACAGTTCTACTGGCATCTAGTGGGTAGACCAGGGATGCTGCTAAAAATCCTACAATGCATAGGACCGCACCCTCTGGTAATAAGCAGTTACCCACCCCCAAATATTAAGAGTGCTGAGGATGAGAAATCCTACTACAGTAGTGGGGGGGGAAATCAGTAGTTGCCTGAGACTGGGAGTAGAGAGAAGATGACTGCAAGGGACAAAGGGAACTTTTACAGGGTCATGAAAATGTTACATATTTGATTATGGTGGTGATTATGTGTGCAAAAGTATGTCAAAATTCAAACTATTCTTAAAATGGATGCATTCTGGGGTGCCTAGTTGGTTCAGTCAGTTGAGCAGCCAACTCTAGATTTCAGCTCAGATCATCATCCCAGAGCTGTGGGACAGAGCCCGGTGTTGGGCTCTGTGCTGAGCATGGGGCCTGCTTGAGAGTCTCTCTTTTCCTCTCCCTCTGCCCCTCCCCCGTGTATGCGCGCGCGCACACACACACACGCATGCTCTCTCTCAAAAGAAAAAAACAGATGCATTCGTTGTATATAAAAAAAATTGAGTATATTTACATACATGTATGTAAATGTTGATATAATTGAAAGTGTCAGTGAGTAAAATCTAAGCATATTAGTTTCACTAAAATATGAGCAATTATAGTTCCTAATTTGATATAAAGTCTGTATTAGAACTCAATATTTCATAAGAAAGCATGTGCATATTATCAATTACATAGTTTTTAAAAAGAGGAAGATTATTACAAAATTACATGATCTTTGGGGGCAGTGAGGGAATTTTTCTTTCTCTGAAGAGCACTGTACAATTATATTTTTTATGAAAAATACCTTGACCAGAAAAAAAAAAACTTAATAAACCTTAATTAAGTATATGAGAATGTATAGAGGTGCCTAGGTGGCTCAGTTAGTTAAGTGCCTGACTTCAGCTCAGGCCATAATTGGGCAGTTTCTGAGTGCAAGCCCCGCATTGAGCTCTATGCTGACAGCTCAGAGCCTGCCTTGGAGTCTGTGTGTGTGTGTCTCTCTCTCTGCCCCTCTCCCACTCACACCCAGTGTCTGTCTGTCTGTCTCTCTCAAAAATAAACATTAAAAAAAAAAAGTAAATGTATGGGCATGTATAAAATGATTCACTTGCAAGAACCCTAATCACAATATTGAAGTGTTTTCAAGTATATAGATTTTTAAAATCCTCATTACATCTTATGAGATTCTGGCTCTTTTCTGGGTACAATCCAGTCTCCTATAATGAAATGAATATTTACTTCTTAGGGTTAAATGAGAAAAAAAATATCCTACTTCCCCATGAGGAATCCAGGTTTATATTCTATACACTAAATATAAAATTCCCTTAATGCACATTTTTATATAAAATGTTTTTATATATTTCTAACCCTACAATATTATTTTTAGAGAAATTAAAATACCATAATTTAGTTCCAGTACATTAATTACACATCTAGCTATGAAGTTCCCATAATAAACTACTGTTTTGATTTCCAAAGAAAGGTTTGGTGTGTCTAATGAGTTTATGCTCTTCTTCTCTTTGCTCCTTCGGACTATGATTTACAGACAATGAAAAATTGGAAGAGAAAGTTAAAAAATCTATTTTAAACTAATTCCTTACTACCATCGAGGAAAAGAGAAAAAAAAATCAAGTTTAATGTTCACCAATCACAGCTGACAATATTCCATATCTGAACTCTGAAATTCTTTGTTATGGTGAGCATAATCTTTTCATTCTCGAAGATATTATATCATTTTCCTCAAAAGATTATTATATAGAAATATTATATTGATTATAAGACTATTATGGACAACATAAAAAGAACCTCAGTTTCAAAGGGAGGAAAAATATAATTTCAGTATAAATACAGAGAAAACCTGCTATTTACACAGAAACTTTTAGTAATTCTTTCCAAGATGTAATTGTGAATGCCCACTTTATACAGATTATTTTAACAGATTGTACAAAAGAAACAAAATAAATGGAAGATTTCATAAACTACCAATAGATTCCTAGGCTTAATTCAGATAGTCACCTTTGTATTATCTTAAACCTTATTTGTGTAATATTTGCTTTCCACATCTCTATCTTCTTCCATGTAGTTTAACATAGTCCTTTCAGTTTACTCTTATTATAATAATCAAGGGAAAACTTTGGAGCCATCTTGGAGAACAAAGATGCTTAAATTCTCTGTATCAGTTTTCTGTATATCTCTAAATTTGGGAGTATCTAAATTCATTACACATTTTTACTCTATTTGAACTAAATGGGCTTTTAACACATGACGTCCATATTTTATACAGATTATTCCTCATTGTGGAATTATCATACCACTTTTCTTTTTTTTAAATATGTGATAATCATTTACCATAAAAGAAATGGGTCATATTTTTAAAAAATGGGGACTTAGTTTTCCCTTATCACCTGTACCTAAACTAGCAGGTGATCTGTCTCCCCTGGTTGCCACAGATGTTTGTTTCAAACATGAAGTAACAGGTACATGAAAATAAGAAGTTTTATTATTCAAAAGAAAATATTTATTCTGATTTTTAAGCTAAGTATCTCAACAGCTGCAGCTCAAGATTTGCTGCATTGAAAGGAAACCGTAATCTCATACTCCCAGTCTCCTCAGCAGAATGCCAAATAAGCTATTTACCTTTATCTGCAGAAAATATATCTTAATTACAGGTTAGAAAGAGTAAGAAAAAAGACTAAGAAAATGTCTGATCTGACATAGGCCTAAATTAGTAGTTGATAATTCATCACAAAAAATATAGACTGTATGTGCAAGACATAATACAAAAAGCATTTAATATCATAACAATATCCATCATTATGCTGCATTATATTTCATGTAGCATCATAATATTTTCAAAGTACTGTCACAGTTTTTCCTATGGGGTTATGTTTTTAGTTGACTGGAGGAGGAATGGTAATCCTAAATCTTACTGAATTTATCAGACTAGCAATGAAGGCAATCTGGTCTACTCAACTTGTTAATTAGGTAATTTTCATTCTTTTATTAAAATATAGTTGCCATTATATTTCATCTCATTCTTCTTTTTTTTTTCTCTTAAAAAGCTTATTTCTGGGGTGCCTGGGTGGCTCAGTCAGTTGAGCGTCCAACCTCAGTTCAGGCCATGATCTTGTGGTTCATGATTTCAAGCCTTGCAGTCAGGCTCTGTGCTGACAGCTCAGACCCTGGAGCTGCCTCAGATTCCGTGTCTCCCCTTCTCTCCACTCCTACTCCACTCACTCTCTGTCTCTCCCTCTCTCCCAAAAATAAACATGCAAAAAAACTGCATAAAAAAAGTGTTTTTCTACATACGATGTAGGTAGTATTCCAGTTTTGATCTATACTATTAGGATTGTATAATGGATTGTTATCCCATTTGTAAATTTAAAAAGACATGAAAATAATTAATCAGGGACACAGGCATGGACTTAATGTCTGAAAAGACAGAAATAATCAAAGTGTCAGCAAAAAGAAGCATCAGTGGATAAAGAATTAAACTCAATAAGGACATGAAAATTTATTAAACAAAATCAATAAAGATTAATGAGAACCATCTTGTTGAAATAAGAACACTGTTCCAACGACCAAATTACAGTATTTGTAAATTTATAAATTTCAATGTCTTTTAATGTGAATGATCTAAAATACAAGCATGTCTTGAGAGCTAGGATAAAATATGCTGGCATCATAAGAATGAAACTACAAAACCCACGAACTTTATTATTCATTTACTGCACAATGTCTAGCTCCAGAGACAGAGAATATGGTACCCTTGTTCTTCAGTTAACACCTCTAATTCAGAAGCTTTATTAACATTTGTTTCTTTATATTGAAGAAAATACACTACAATAATTATTTTATAAACAGTAGTCTGCAATTACAAAATGTTCAAGATAAATTTATATATAATACCCATCAAAAAGCCTTTCAATTCCCCAACATATTAGTAATACACTGCCAATGGTTTGCATTTTCATTTATGCTTTTATAAAGTACCAAACCTATGCAAATAATATACATTTAATACAGTGGCTTAGATTCATGTTTCTCACTTAAGTACAGAATATAGTCCTCACAGACATTTGATGAATACATAGAACCTAATGATCAACATATATTTTATACTGAATTCATTCAGAGCTGAAAATTTACAAACTGAAAAGCAAGTTCTAACTGGAATTCACTTCAATTTTGTATGATATCCTCCCTCCTTTCCTCATTAATTGAAGAAGGAAAAACTACTTCATGTTGGGGTGGGGGAAGATATTAGAAAGAGATTATATCTCACATATTATTTAAAATGATCGGTTTTCTCATATATGAATAATGCCATCTAAAAATATCTGAACAATCAGACCATAAAGATTTTAACATTATGTGATGTATTCCATTAAAGGGAATGATTATCACCATGGAACTTACTCTTTTATATAGTATCTGAAAGAGAATGTTGTGCCAGGCAGAAAATCAATTTCCTATCAGATAAGTAAAAATGCAGCAGAGGAAGCAGTAAAGTTAAGCTATTGAAGCTACAAAGAGATTAAATTTGAAGTAATCACAGAATAAAGGCTGTGTATTTTTTTTGGTTATTTTTTTCAATTTTGGAAAAAATGAAATGAATGCCAACAATATATATAGCTTTTATGTGCTATAAAACCATAAACTACCACTTTGTAAATGATAAAACAACTATAATAAAGGTGTCTACCTCATGAATGATATATACAGAAGTCTAGCTCAAAGTACTTTCTAACTGCAAAGCTGTTGATGCTCTAAAAAATGAGTCCCATCAGAGATTATTCTAGGTATGAGAAAAATTTCTAAATTTACTTCAGATTAGCCTGAAAGGAATTCCCAATGTCCACTGACAAAGATTTGGAAGATAGGGTCTGATGATGGAAAAAATAAAAGGAGAAAAAATCCAATGTTAATTCATCCATTCATTAAATATACGTTTATTATTGTCTACCACCTAAGGCAGACAGCATTTTTGTCTTATAGAAATTACACTGTAGGGAGCAGTGAACAAAATACATAGCTCAAAGTAAGGTATAGTGTGGTAAGAGAAATCCACTGGGAGGCAGAGAGATGTAAGGGAGGAAGTATATTTTAGATAAGGTGGAGATAACTTCTCTGAAGAAGTAACATCCAGACTAAGCATAAAAAGTTTAGACGGAACTGTGTGAGAGGAGGAGTCAGTACTCCAGGAAAAGGGAACATCAACAGCAAAGGCTAGAGGCATAAACTTGACGTAATCTAAGATGTGAAAGAAGTTCCCAAACCACTTATCTGATAAGGAATTTATATCTAGAATACATAAAGAACCTTTACAACTCAGTAATAAAAAGATAAATAATTAAAAAATAGGCAAAGGATGTGAATAGTCATTTCTCCCAGGAATATCAGTCTTCAGGGGAATGCAAATCAAAACCACAATGAAATAGCACTTCACATCCTACTGGATGGCCAGATCACAACATATGATGATGATGATGTGGAGAAATGAGAACTCTCATAACACTGTTGATGAAAAGGTAAAATGGCAAAGCTGCTTTAGAAAACAGTGAAGGTTCCTCAAACTATTAAACACAGAATTACCATAAAACTCAGCAATTCAATTTCTAGGTATATATTCTAGAGAAAAAATATGTATGTTCATGCAGAAACTTGTACGTGAATGTTTACAGCAGCATTATTTATTTATAATAGCCAAAAGGTGGGAACAGGAAGCCTGGGTGGTTCAGTAGGTTGAGCATCACTTGATTTCAGTTCAGGTTATGAACCCAGGGTCATGGAATTGAGCCCCGAGTTGGACTCCATGCTGAGTGGGGAGCCTGCTTGGGATTCATTCCCTCTCTCCCTCTCTCTCTCTCTCTCTCTCTCTCTCTCTCTCTCTCCCCCTCTTGCCCCTCCCCACTGCTTGTACATGCTCTCTAAAAAAAGGTAAAAATTAAAAAAATTTAAACAAATTTTTAAAAGGTAGAAACAATCCAAGTGTCTATCACCAGATAAATATATAAACAAATTGTGGTATATCCACATAATGGAGTATTAATCATAAAAAGGAACAGAGTACTTATCCATACTACAACATGAAAGAACCTTCCAGATGAACCTTGGAGACATTATGCTAAGGAAAGAAGTCAGTCACAGAATACTGCATACCACACTATTCTATTCATATGAAAAGCACAAATTAAGAAATCTCTAGAGACATAAAGGACATTAGTGGTTGCTTAGGGCTGAGAGAGGGAAGTGGGGGAAGACGGGTACTGGGTTTCTTCTTCAGGTGGCAAAAATGTTCTAAAGTTGTTTGTGGTGATGGTTGTACATATCTACTAATATACTAAAAACTACTGAACTATACACTTTCAGTGGATGAATTGTATAGCATGTTAATTACATTCTGAAAGCTGTTTTTAACAAAACAAAACAAGACCCGCATGCTTATGTAGAGTATGTAGGATAATTACTATAGAGATAAAGGCCATGAGATGACTGAAAGAGCAAGGGAAAGGAAAACAATGGGAAAGTGACACATTTGTTTATAGAGCTGGCTCACATTAGTTGATACTCTGTGTACTTAGAAAGCTCAAAGGAAGTCAACTTCGTATTTTGGGTTGTTTTTTTTTTTTTTTTTAATTTTTTTTTTCAATGTTTATTTATTTTGGGACAGAGAGAGACAGAGCATGAACGGGGGAGGGGCAGAGAGAGAGGGAGACACAGAATTGGAAACAGTCTCCAGGCTCTGAGCCATCAGCCCAGAGCCCGACGCGGGGCTCGAACTCACAGACCACGAGATCGTGACCTGGCTGAAGTCGGTCGCTTAACCGACTGCGCCACCCAGGCGCCCCTTTTTTTTTTTAAATTTTTTTTTCAATGTTTATTTATTTTGGGACAGAGAGAGACAGAGCATGAACAGGGGAGGGGCAGAGAGAGAGGGAGACACAGAATTGGAAACAGTCTCCAGGCTCTGAGCCATCAGCCCAGAGCCCGAAGGGTTGTTTTGTTTTAAGGAAGGGCCTCTGGAGGGATTATATGGGTAAGAATGACTACGGAGGACTTCCTAGGACCACTCAGAAGTTCACTTAAATTAGGAGTTACTAATATTTGAGGCTTTCAATGAGTAGCCAACCAAATTTCTAAGGTCAAAGAGAAGCAATCAATGCCACATGGCCCTGATGTCAGTGGCCCTGTAAATTAGTGCTGGCTTCTACCACTGTGTTGGCCCTGTCAGGAGTACTAGAAACATATAAGCAATGACACACACAAAAAACTTACTCTCTACTTTGAAGACACCAACCCCAGCTGAGTGAATATATATACAAATGGTTTCCTGATAAAGACAGGCATTCCACAGTAGGCATACAGAATACAGATAGAACCCAGATTGCTGATTATTTTACAATTCAGCCTGAATAAACATTATAAAAGTAATTTAAAAATGAATATAGGATGCTAGAAAGGGAAGAACAGCAAAGTCCTCACATTCAGATGTCTAATGCTTCCGATAACGAGAGTATTTTATCCAATCCCTCAAGCCATTTCTATTTCTCAGTATGAACGTACTGAATTTCACTTCTCTTTAGAGAAAGAAGTCCCATCCTGAACACACCAAAATGGAATGTAGTAGAGAAGACTAGCCACCTAGGGGTATAACAATAACTTGTAGGAGGTCTAAGTTTAGCTTAAAAAACAATCTGTTTTATCTTATGATCTGTTCCACATGGAAAGGACATTATGAGTCAATCTCCAGTCTCTTGATACACTAACCAGTACTGGCTTTTATCCATAATACAACTCTCCTTTCTCCCACTCCCCCCACTTTTTTTTTTCATTTATTATTTTTTAATTTGAATTCAAGTTAGTTAACATAGAGTGTAGTACCGGTTTCAGGAGTAGAACCCAGTGATTCATCACTTACTTAACACCCAGTACTCACCACAACAAGTGTTCTCCTTAACACCCATCACACATTTAGCCCATCCCCACCTACCTCCCCTCCAGAAACACTCAGTATTTTTTCTCTGTATTTAAGAGTCTCTTAAGGTTTGCCTCCCTCTCTGTTTTCTTATTTTTCCTTCCCTTTCCCTATGTTCATCTGTTGTTTCCCAAATTTCACATATGAATGAAATCATGTTTGTCTTTCTCTGACTTATTTTGCTTAGCATAATACACTCTAGTTCCATCCACATTGTTGTGAATGGCAAGATTTCATTCTTCTTGATCACCAAGTAATATTCCATTGTGTGTGTGTGTATATACATATACATATATATATATATATATACATACATATATATATATACACACATATATATACATATATCCATGTTGTTGAAATGGCAAGATTTCATTCTTCTTGATAACCAAGTAATATTCCATTGTGTACACACACACACACACACACATATATACACCACATCTTTATCCATTCATCAGTCGATGGACATTTGGGTTCTTTCCATATTTCAGCTATTGTTGATAGTGTTATGATAAACATTGGGATGCATGTGCCCTTTTGAATCACATTTTTGTATCCTTTCGCTAAAAACCTACAATTGTTAGGTGATAGGATAGTTCTAGTATTAATTTTTTTGAGGAACCTCCACACTGTTCTCCAGAATGGTTGCACCAGTTTGCATTCCCACCAATAGTGCTAAAGTATTCCCCTTTCTTCACATCCTTGATAACATCTATTGTTTCCTGGGTTGTTCATTTTATTTGGAGAGGTGTGAGGTGGTATCTAATTGTGTTTCTGATGTGTATTTCTCTGATGATAAGTGATGTTGAGCATCTTTTCATGTGTCTGTTAGCCATCTGGATGTTTTCTTAGCAAACATGTCTTCTGCCAATTTCTTCATTGGATTATTTGTTTTTCAGGTGTTGAGTTTGAGAAGGTCTTTATAGGTTTTGAATTACTAATCCTTTATCCGATATATCATTTTATCTTTTCCCATTCCATGGATTGCCTTTTAGTTTTGTTGTTTCCTCTGTTGTGCAGAAGCTTTTTATCTTGATGAGGTCCCAATAGTTCGTTTTGCTTTTGTTTCCCTTGCCTCCAGAGACATGTCTAGTAAGAAGTTGCTGCAACCTAGGTCAAAGAGGTTGCTGCCTGTATTCTTCTGTAGGATTCTGGTAGTTTCCTGACTCAATTTAGGTCTTTCATCCACTTTGAATTTATTTTTGTGTATGGTATAAGAAAGTGGTCCTGTTTCATTCTTCTCTATGTCGCTGTCCAGTTTTCCCAGCACCATTTGCTGAAGAGACTGTCTTTTTTCCATTGGATACTCTTTCCTACTTTGTCAAAGATTAGTTGGCCATACATTTGTGGGTCCATTTCTTTTTTTTTTTTTATGAAATTTATTGACAAATTGGTTTCCATACAACACCCAGTGCTCATCCCAAAAGGTGCCCTCCTCAATACCCATCACCCACCCTCCCCTCCCTCCCACCCCCCATCAACCCTCAGTTTGTTCTCAGTTTTTAACAGTCTCTTATGCTTTGGCTCTCTCCCATTCTAACCTCTTTTTTTTTTTTTCCTTCCCCTCCCCCATGGGTTCCTGTTAAGTTTCTCAGGATCCACATAAGAGTGAAACCATATGGTATCTGTCTTTCTCTGTATGGCTTATTTCACTTAGCATCACACTCTCCAGTTCCATCCACGTTGCTACAAAAGGCCATATTTCATTTTTTCTCATTGCCACGTAATATTCCATTGTGTATATAAACCACAATTTATCCATTCATCAGTTGATGGACATTTAGGCTCTTTCCATAATTTGGCTATTGTTGAGAGTGCTGCTATGAACATTGGGGTACAAGTGGCCCTATGCATCAGTACTCCTGTATCCCTTGGATAAATTCCTAGCAGTGCTATTGCTGGGTCATAGGGTAGGTCTATTTTTAATTTTCGGAGGAACCTCCACACTGCTTTCCAGAGCGGCTGCACCAATTTGCATTCTGTGGGTCCATTTCTGACTGCTCTTCTGTTCCATTGACTTACATGTCTGTTTCTGTGCACTGTCTTGATTGCAGCTTTGTTTTTGGTTTTTTTTTTTTCTTAATGATTGCAGCTTTGTAATACAGCTTCCAGTTAAGAATTGTAATGCCTCCAACTTTGGTTTTCAACATTACTTTGGCTATTTGGGGTCTTTTGTAGTTCCACACAAATTTTAGAATTGTTTGTCTTAGCTCTGGGAAGAATTCTGGTGTTATTTTGATAGGAATTGCACTGAATGTATAGACTGCTTTGGATATATAGATATTTTAACAATATTTGTTCTTCCAATCCGTGAGCATGGGCTGTTTCTCCATTTCTTTATATTTTCTTCAGTTTTTTCATATGCTTTCTATAGTTTCCTATACAAATCTTTTACCTCTTTGATTAGGTTTATTCCTAGGTATCTTAGGGTTTGGGGTACAATTATAAATGGAATCAATTCCTTGATTTCACTTTCTGCTGCTTCATCTTTGGTGTACAGAAATGCAACTGATTTCTGTACGTTGATTTTATATCCTGCAACTTTGCCAATTCATGTATCAGTTCTAGCAGTTTTTTGGTAGAGTCTTTTGGGTTTTCCATGCAGAGTATCCTGTCAATTGGAAAGACTGAAAGTCTTCTTTCTGACCAATTGACTAGGACTTCCAGTACTATATTAAACAACAGAGTGAGAGTGGACATCTCTGTCGCGTTCCTGACCTTAGGGGAAAGCTCCCATTGAGGAGGATATCAGCTGTGGGTCTCTTGTATATGGCCTTTATGATGTTGAGGTATGTTCCTTCTCTCCCTTCCTTCATGAAGGTTTTTATCAAGAAATGATGCTGTATTTTGTCAAATGCTTTTTCTGCATCTATTAAGAGGGTCATATGGTTCTTTTATCCTTTTTTATTAATGTTGTGTATCACGTTGATTGATTTCCAAATATTGAACCAGCCCTGCAGCCAGGAGTAAATCCCACTTGATCATGGTGAATAATTGTTCTAATGTACTGTTGGATTTGATTTGTTAGTATCTTGTTGAGAATTTTTTCATCCAAGTTCATCAGGGATATTGGACTATAAATTCTCCTTTCTGGTGGGGTTTTTCTCTGGCTTTGGTATCAAGGTAATGCTGGCTTCACAGAATGAGCCTGGAAGCTTTCCTTCCATTTCTATTTTTTGGAACAGCTTGAGAAGAATAGGTATTATATATCTTCTATTAAATATCTGGTAGATTTCCCCTGGAGAGCCATCTGGTCCAGGACTCTTCTGTGTTAGGAGATTTTTAATAACTAAATCAATTCCTTTGCTAGTTATGGGCCTGTTCAAATTTTGTATTTCTTACTGTTTGAGTTTTGACAGTGTTAGTGTCTAGGAACTTGTCCATTTTATTGGCATATAATTTTTCATAGTATTCTCTAATAATTGTATTTCTGTGGTATTGGTTGTAATCTCTTTCATTCATGATTTTATATATTTAGGTCATCTCTCTTTTCTTTTTGATAAGTCTGGCTAGGGGTTTACCAATTTTGTTTATTCCTTCAAAAAAACAGCTTTTAGCTTCATTGATATGTTCTGTTTTTTGTTTGTATATTGTTTATTTCTGCTCTAATCTTTAGAATTTCCCTTCTTCTGCTGACTTTGGGCTTCATTTGCTTCTCTTTTTCTAGCTCCTTTAGATGTAAGGTTAGTCTGTGTATTTGGGACCTTTCTTCCTTCTTGAGATAGGCCTGAATTGCAATGTACTTTCCACTTATGACTGCCTTTGCTATATCCCAAAGGGTTTGGACTGTCATGTTTTCATTTGCTTCCATTTTTTTAAACTTCTTCTTTAATTTCCTGGTTGACCTGTTCATTCTTTAGTAGTATGTTCTTTAATCTCCATGTATTTGAGGACTTTGCAAATTTTTTCATGTGGTTGATTTCAAGTTTCATACTGTTATGATCTGAAAATATGAAAGGTATGATCTCCATTTTCTTGTACCTGTTGAGGGCTGATTTGTGACTCAGTATATGATATATTCTGGAGGATGTTCTATGTACACTCAAGAAAGTGTATTCTGCTACTTCAGGATGAAATGTTCTAAATATATGTTAAGTCTGACCAATCCAGTGTGTCATTCAAACCTATTGTTTCCTTGTTGATTTTCTGCTTAGATGATCTGTCCATTGCTGTAAGTGGGGTGCTGAAGCAGCCTACTATTATATGAGTTTCTTTATGTTTGTGACTAATTGATTTATATATTTGGATCCCATCAAGTTGGGGGCACAAATATATACAATTGTTAAATCTTGATGGATGGACCCCTTAATTATTATATAATGCTCTTCTTCATTCATCTCTTGTTACAGTCTTTATTTTAAAATCTAATTAGTGATATAAGTATGGCTACTCCAGTTATCTTTTGACATCCTTTAGCATGACTGATGGTTCTCCATCCCCTCACTTTCAATGCAGGTGTCTTTGGGTCTAAATGAGTCTTTTGTGCATAGCATATAGATGGATCTCGTTTTATCTATTCTGATATCCTATGTCTTTTGATTAGAGCAGTTAGTCCATTTATATTCAGAGTGATTATTGAGATATGGATTTAGTGCCATTGTGTTACCTGTAGAGCTGCTGTCTCTGGTGGTGTTCTCTGTTCCTTTGTAGTCTTAGTTGCTTTGTTCTTTTTTTTTTCCTGCACTCAGAGTGTCCCCCTTAAAATTTCTTGTAAGGGCCAGTTTAGTGGTCACAAATTCCTTTAGTTTTTGTTTGTCTGGGAAACTCTTTCTCTCTCCTATTCTGAATGAGAGCTTTGCTGGATAAAGAATTCTTGGCTACACATTTTTCCCATTCAACATATTAAATGTTTCCTGCCGCTCCCTTCTGGCCTGCCAAATTTCAGTGGACTAGTCTTCTGCTAACATTATGTATCTATCCTTAGGTTAAGGACCTTTTGTCTTTAGCTTCTTTCAGGATTCTCTCTTTATCTTTGTATTTTGTAAGTTTCACTCTGCTATGTCATGGTGCTGAGCTGTTTTTGTTGTTTGAGGAGCGTTCTCTGTGTCTCTTGGACTTGAATGCTTGTTTCCTTCCCCAGATTAGGGAAGTTCTCAGCTATAAATTGTTCAAATAAACCTTCTGCCCCTTTTTCCCCACTCTTCTTCTTATGGGGCTCCTATGATATGAATATTATTTTATTTTATGGAATCACTAAGTTCTCCAAGTTTCCCCTGATCTAATAATTATATCTCCCTTTTTTTTCAGCTTCATTATTTTCCATAATTTTATCTTCTACATCACCTATTCTCTCCTCTGCTTTTTAAATCCTTATTGTCACTGTATCCAGTCAGTACTGCATCTCAGTTATAGCACTGTTTATTTCAGCCTGACTAGTTTTTAGGTCTTTGATCTCTGCAGCAAGGGTTTCTCTCGTGTCTTCTATGTTTTTTTTTAAGCCCAGCTATTACTGTTATGAATGTTGTCCTAAATTCTTGTTCAGATATATTGCTTATATCTGTTTTGAGCCAAGTCCCTAGCTTTGATTCCTTCTTAAACCTTCTTTTGGGGAGAGTTCCTCTATCTTATCATTTTGGCTAAGTTTCTGTTGTTTGTATGTTTTAAAAGCTTGGTGTGTTTCCTGTACCCGAGAGTGCTGCTATATTAAAAAGGGGTCATGCACTGCCCAGGGCCTGGCACTTCAGGAAGTATTTTTGGTGTATGCTGTGTACACTCTGCTGTTGTGTTTTGGCTGCTCTTTCCCACTGGTCAGTCCTCCGCAGAGGGATGAGGAAAGCCCAGAGTCCCCCTACTTCTCAGCCATCTTAACTCCAACCCTCTCCTTTTTTTTTCTTCTGCACAGGTAATAGTAAGTAACTACACTAACAAACTTCTTCCTATTTGTCTAAACTCTCAGGTGACAGAGTGATGATATTCCAAGTTATTTCTACTACATGGAAGAGAATTCTTTTGTGTAAGATTATTTGTATATGTTTACATATATGTGGTATACACACACATGCACATATGTGTACATATATCATGTGCATGCTTATGTATATGTACTGTACATATATATATATATATATATATACACATAGATAATATTAATCCCTAGCTTTTAAAGGTCTTTTACATTTTAGTATTATGACCCTAAAAACATGCACGATGAAAAATAACCGAACCATATGATGTCTAAAGATTCTTATTTACAGATGAAGATAAATTATCTAAGAGCTAACACTAATGCCAATGAGCTAACAAGAAGCAATTTAACAGATGAGGAGATGCTAACTGTAGCAAGGAGGATAAATCTAGAAGCTGGGAGACAAATGAGAGGATGTCACCATGTGCACACAACCGAAGTGATTTTTTCCCCCACAACAATGAAATGCTATCCCAAGATTTTGCAGTGTTAATGACAACTAAAACAACACCTATCAGAATAAATAAATCATTACTTTCAAATCAAAAAAGCAAAATGGGAAGTGTAAGAACTCTTGCCTGCAAAATAGCTGTCTTGAAGTGTTATAAGCTTAAACATATTTAAAATTGTACAATGTTTAATCTATTGAACTGTTTTTGACCAGAAACATTACTTTCAATTTAGCTTTATACCTGTCAGAAATGCACTTGGCTCCATTTTTCTCATTGAGTTCACAGAGATATCCCTGTGATGTATATCCTAGGCTATCCACTGGTGCCTACATCATTTGTTCCTGCTTAACAAAAACCAGGATCACTATTACTAGGAGGAGGTATTAGTTACTGCCATTAATAATGAATAATGTCTTAGCCAAACCTTGTGTCTTAGGGATAAACAGAAAGACCATAGAAGCTGTCATCCATTATGGTAGGGAAATACAGAATTAAGTAAAGAGATTTAAAATGGTACAACACTAAAACAGAGCACTGACAGGGTTTCAGTTAGAGGAGTAATGTAATGCAATCCACATTTCAATAGCAGTATTCTGGCCACTGTATTGAGAACACATTGAATACTTAGCAGGTTACCGCAATAAGACAGGTGAGAAATGAGGGTTGTAGTGCATGAGTGAAAGTGATTTCAGATACCCAGAGTCAAGACCATTTGCTGACAGATTAGATGTGGGTATGAAGACAAAAAGAAGTCAAAGAATGCCTTCAGGTTTACTGCCTACAGAATTAGAAGCACAAAGTTGCCATTTCTGAAATGAGTAAGAAAACCAAAGGAACAGACTTTGAGGGAGTATCAGAAGTTTATCTCAGACTTGTTAGGTTTGATGTGATTATTAACCTTCCCAGCAGAGGTGTCTAGTAGGCAGTTACATATGAATGCAGAGTTCACAGGGCAGAGATAGGGGTTAAAGATATAAATCTGATAGCCATCAGCATACTGGACAGTATTTTATTCATAAGTTGAGATCTTACCAAGAGTAGGTATAGCTAGAAAAATAGGCAAGTAAGAACTGAGCCCTGGGGCACTCCTAAATTTAGAGGTTAGAGAGAAGTGAAAGATGAAAAAAAAAAAAAAAAAAGAGAGAGAGAGAGAGAGAGAGAGACAAAAGAATTTGCCAGAAACATGGGAGGAAAATCCAATCAGGTATTTTCTAGAAGCCAAGTAAAGAAAGAGTTTCAAAAGAAAGGGAGGGAGCGAATATGTTGAGTAATAATGCTAGGTCTAGTAGGATGCAGACTGATCTACGCAGTAGATTTAATCATGGTGGAATGGTAGGGGTTAAAGCCTGGTTAGCTTTGTGAGTTCAAGTGGGTTCAAGAGAGAATGAAAAGAGTTAATGGAGTAACAAGATTAGACAACTCCTTCAAAGAAATCTGCAGTAAAAAGAAATGGAAAAGTGCATTCAAAAAAAGATATTTTAAATATGGCAGAATTAACAGCATGCTTGTTGGCTCATGAAAAATCTACATTGGAGAGCCATCCCAACACCCAAAACAACAGCAATAAAGGAAAAGGGAGACCTGTTAGAAACAGTATCTTTGAGAAGAGGATGGAATGTAGTGCAAGACATGGGGAAGACGTACTTTGTAATAAGCAAACTGGCAGTTTATTCATAGTAATGGAAAACCTAAACTGATATAGATGCAGCTAAGTGAGTTGGTGTATATCAGGAGCACATGGAAGCTTTTTTCTATTTCTATTTCCTCAGTAACCTTAAAAACAAAATTATCATCTGACAGGATGGATGAGGATGAGGTGAGGAAGGTTTGATGAGAGAGATTTTAAAATGGTCATCCAGGAGAGTATAGACCTGGGGACACAATGTATGACTGCCTGGAAGTATGATGGGCCCACTTAAGGTTAATAACCATCTGCAGTTATCTTCTGGGCTAGACACAGATTCTGTCATGACTCCCTTTTCTAAATCACTCACAAAAGAAGAGCAGGGAGTAAAATTTTATTCCTCTGAGCACCAATTCCTAGGAATTGATGATATATCTTTTCAGGGAAGTGTCCATTTAATCTTTTTTTTTTTTTTTTAATTTCTGTCTGCCTCATTCTGTTTAAAAACATAAGGCACATTTTATTTAGGTTTTATTTTTTTTTAAGTTTACTTATTTTGAGAGAGATGGAGAGCACGCACATGCAGGAGAGAGAGAGGGACAGAATACCAAGCAGCTCTGTGCTGTCAGCCCAGAGCCTAACACCAGGCTCGAACCCACGAACCATGAGATCATGACCTGAGCTGAAACCAAGAGTTGGATGCTCAACCAACTGAGCCACCTAGGTGCCCCATAAGGCACATTTTTTAAATCAAACTATTTTGAAGAACCAAATTATCAAACATGACAGTCACATAATAAACTGATAATGACTGAATTTGTTGCTCCAAAAATTAATATTTGTTTCTAAGCGAAACTTAGCAAAGATAACAATGCTTTATCATAACAAGGAAAAAAATCAGGAAAAGGGTTGAGGCACCAAGAATGGATCATGTAGATTACAGAAATGAGGGGGCAAATAAGTGATGGAAAAGACTGAAAGTACAATAGGAAAGCATGAGAGTAACAGACTGAGAAAGGTTTGGGTTCACTGAAAGATGGGACTCAAAAAGTGGGAAAAGTGTTCAAAAAAGGTACTCTCTCAAGAGTTTCTTCTTGAAAAATAACTTATATCACTCACACATCTCTGAAAGCAGTAGATGATGTAGCACAAAAAAGAGGAAAACAAAGGCGGAATTTTGAAAGTGCATTATAAAGACAAATACTAAAAACTTTAAAAAGCTCCCTCGTGTTCTCTTTCCCTAACTTCCCAGTAGATAGAAAACACACACACACACACACACACACACACACACACACACACACACAAATTTTTGTCTCTACCCAATTGTGAGATATATAATGTATATCTCAAACATTGGATAGAAACATAACAATGCATATCAATTGATGGTTTCTATTAATTGTTTTAAAGCAAGTAAATGCAGAGAAAAATAAAAGGCAAATGAAGTCTCACACAGAAACATTTTTTCAACAATCACTCCATAAAATCTTAACTTATGTTAATCTTATACATAATGCTGTTTTTTTCCAATGCAACTCTAATGGTATTAAAGGTGATAGCACGGATATAAACTTTAACATCTCAAATTAATTGTTTAATCATATATATTCATATCTCATCTTAGAATTCTCTAGTTTAAAACTGAATTTTCATTGCTCTCCCCATAAGCTCTTGAGCTACACTGACCTTATGGTTGAATTTGGCTTACCAGTTGTCCTCTGGCCTCTCTTGCCAAATCTTACACATCCTTTAAACTACTTCTTGTTTTACCCCCAAAACACCTATTTCACATCTTGCTTTAAACACTAATTTTCTTTGGAAGGGTATTTGGCATTTATGTTATCCTAGTAGGCTACACATGTGTCTATTTAGTTCCTATCACACTATATACCACACAATTATCTAATTACTTGAATGTATTCTCTAAAAATTCATGAATTCCTCTAAGGTAAATACTTGAACTTTTATTAAATTTATATAATTTATATTATATTTATATTTCAAGTCTTGACGACACAGAACTTATGTATGACACACAGATACCAAAAAATATTGCTGTGCTAAATAAAGTTCTATGTATCTAGAATTTATCAAAAACCATAATTCTCTTTTTTTAATTTTTTTTTCATAATTCTCTTTTTTTAATAAAAAAACATTCTGTTAAGAATTATTCAGTATCATACTGATAATTTAGTAAGAAATTTACAAAGAAATAGGCATAAGTGGATCCATATATACAAGCTCAATGAAAAGCAGTTATTAATCTCCTATAATAATACTTTACCTTTTTTTAAATTATAACCACAAAAGCACTAAAATAATGTGATATTAGATTGTAAACATTGTACCTTGTTTTAGATCAGCATTTTTTGTAACTTCTGACAGGTAGCAGTTTGGTAAAGGATATGATGAAAACATTGGCCAAGGATACGGATCATCACCCTAAACAAGAAGACAAATAACTTTAGGAAGTAATATTAAATACTGAAGCTTAAGGCTTTTTGAAACTGGCTTTTGTTTCACATATACTAGAGTTGTAGCCTAACTAATCAAAAGGTGTTTGCTAATTACAACTCTATTCTCTAAAGGATATTAACTAAAATTAAATGTAGTAGAAATGACATTTACACAAGCACTAAAGACAAACATATGGTAACTTGTTGTAGCAACCAGGACCGATAATGATGGCTTTAGTGTATTTTTTTCCATGAAAGGAAAATTACAGTCTTCAAAAGAAACCTGTATTTCCTATACTGAAATCGGAAACAAACACAAAAAACAAAACTCTATCATGTTGTCAATCATTTCTCTCTTTTTCCCAGATTGACAAAACAAAAACGTACTTAAACAAACAAACAAAACCTTCAAGAGAAAGCCAAAGTCTATGAATACTGATGGACGGAGAGGTACTCAATATTGCTAATTAAGTACCAAACACATATTCATCTAATAAAAATTAGGTATCATGAAAAAGACATTGAATATAATGTCATAGACACAGGAAAATGACAACTTTTAATGAAACAATACAAACTAGCTCTAACCACCACCCCTTGTCATGAATATTGGTTTCATTTCAAAGTGTTTATTTGTATCCTAAAGTTTTTCTAGTAATCAAAATTCCTCTTTATCCCACTCACCTTCTGTAGTACCCTTGGTGGCAGAATTCGTTCCATAGGCCCACCAATCAAATTTATTCTAACAAGAACATGATTTCTCTCTACAGATAAGCCATCAATTATAAAATCCCTGAAAAAAAAAATACCAATTTTGTTTTCTGGTTTTTTTTTCTACCAATTTCGTTTTCTTAATCAAATATGATTTAATTCTAATATCAAATCAGTGGAATGTAAAAAGAAAATTTTCTATAGAAAAGTCTGGAAAATGGATTATTAACAATTAGTGCTTAAAAAGAGCTTAAATTCACTTTATCTTATAGCTTTGTCATAAAGCAAAGAATTGGTGGAGATATAACTGATACAATGAAATAAATGTTATTAATAAAATATTTTCTTGTCAAATGTTACTGCATTTAAAGAAATGGAATTAAGGTCTACATTATTTCCATGATTCTATCACATTTTAATTAGGGTTCCCTTACTAGAACCCAGTGACTTAAACTCAAAATCTAAATGTTGCTTTTGAGCAGATTGCACACTTCCTGCAGCTGTTAATATCATCCTTTTCTACCAAATCTAGAGAATCCAGTAATGTGCCTGGTCTTCTATAATTTCCCAAAACCCAGCTAGAATGGAAGCACATTTTTTTTTTTAAATCACAGACATGAGGGGCACCTGGGCGGCTCAGTCAGCTAAGTGGTCGTCTCTGGGTCTTGGTTCAGGTCATGATCTCATAGTTTGTGAGTTTGAGCCCCACAATGGGCACTTCTGACATTGCGGAGCCTCCTTGGGATTCCCACTCTCACCTTCTCTCTCCATCCCTCCTGCATTCTCTCTCACACTCTCTCTCTCTCAAAATAAATTTAAATAAATAAATAAACAAACAAACAGAAAACAATACCAGCTATTGAATATGTATTCAATAAATGTCAGCCAAATTGAGGCAATGACAAATATAATAGAAAAAGGTCATCAAAATATTACCATAACCTCATTTTGCAATAACCAGAATTTATGACTATGAACTAACATAACTCAGAGAATGGAGTAAAGAGTAACTCTACAAAGGACATGAAATCAAACATTTTGTTTATTGGGTCATCTTACACATGCACACTGAATTTAAAGGTGATAGAACTTCACCGAACCATTAATAAAGTTAGTCTTAAAAAAAACAAAAAAAACCCTAAACTAAACAACAACTTAGAAAGCAGTACTATTCAAGACTTCCCCACGAACATCTATCACTATCTTTCTGATGGTGATGTTTCTGTTTTAATTGCTTTTTACTCTTATTTAAATCTACTGAATTCAGACAGTGGAAAAACATTAAACTATATACACAAAATTACATCTTAACAGAGCATCTGTAAAGAAAACTATTGTTAATATGTCTTAACAGGGCTTGAGCAGGGGGTGTTGTTTATTTTTACCTGTGGCTTTCAGAGTTCTCTAAGATATTTTCTTCTTGAGCATTCAGTAACACTTCAGATACTTGATACTGAGCCTCCAATAGGAGAAGAGTGTCTAGATCACAACATACCACACCTAATAACCTATATAAAAAGGAACAATAAAAGCAGATTTTATAAAATAGATCTTATAAGTTTAGAAACTACTTTCTTGGTAGGTATCTCAAAGTAACATCTACACATGGGAATACAAATTTTATAAGAAAGATCACATAGTTACTTCAAAAACATTTGTAATCATTTTGATTAGTAATCGACTACAAAAGTTTTTCTCATTGGAATATTATTTAAAGACCATAGACAATTTCTATTCTAGTTTTTTAAAATTATCTAAATCTAGGAATTGGGGCGCCTGGGTGGCTCAGTCGGTTAAGTGTCCGACTTCAGCTCAGGTCACGATCTCACAGTCCCTGAGTTGGAGCCCCGCGTCCGGCTCTGGGCTGATGGCCCAGAGCCTGGAGCCTGCTTCCGGTTCTGTGTCTCCCTCTCTCTCTGCCCCTCCCCTGTTCATGCTCTGTCTCTCTCTGTCTCAAAAATAAATAAACGTTAAAAAAAAAAAATAAATCTAGGAATAGTAAGTTTTCAACTACTAATTAAAAAAGTAGATAGGGTGGCACAAAAACAGACACATAGACCAGTGGAATAGAATAGAAACCCCAGAACTAGACCCACAAACGTATGGCCAACTCATCTTTGACAAAGCAGGAAAGAACATCCAATGGAAAAAAGACAGCCTCTTTTTTTTTAAATTTTTTTTTTCCAACGTTTATTTATTTATTTTTTTTTTATTTTTGGGACAGAGAGAGACAGAGCATGAACGGGGGAGGGGAAGAGAGAGAGGGAGACACAGAATCGGAAACAGGCTCCAGGCTCTGAGCCATCAGCCCAGAGCCTGATGCGGGGCTCGAACTCCCGGACTGCGAGATCGTGACCTGGCTGAAGTCGGACGCTTAACCGACTGCGCCACCCAGGCGCCCCAAGACAGCCTCTTTAACAAATGGTGCTGGGAGAACTGGACAGCAACATGCAGAAGGTTGAAACTAGACCACTTTCTCACACCATTCACAAAAATAAACTCAAAACGGATAAAGGACCTGAATGTGAGACAGGAAACCATCAAAACCTTAGAGGAGAAAGCAGGAAAAGACCTCTCTGACCTCAGCCGTAGCAATCTCTTACTCGACACATCCCCAAAGGCAAGGGAATTAAAAGCAAAAGTGAATTACTGGGACCTTATGAAGATAAAAAGCTTCTGCACAGCAAAGGAAACAACCAACAAAACTAAAAGGCAACCAACGGAATGGGAAAAGATATTTGCAAATGACATATCGGACAAAGGGTTAGTATCCAAAATCTATAAAGAGCTCACCAAACTGCACACCCGAAAAACAAATAACCCAGTGAAGAAATGGGCAGAAAACATGAATAGACACTTCTCTAAAGAAGACATCCGGATGGCCAACAGGCACATGAAAAGATGTTCAGCGTCGCTCCTTATCAGGGAAATACAAATCAAAACCACACTCAGGTATCACCTCACGCCAGTCAGAGTGGCCAAAATGAACAAATCAGGAGACTATAGATGCTGGAGAGGATGTGGAGAAACGGGAACCCTCTTGCACTGTTGGTGGGAATGCAAATTGGTGCAGCCGCTCTGGAAAGCAGTGTGGAGGTTCCTCAGAAAATTAAAAATAGACCTACCCTATGACCCAGCAACAGCACTGCTAGGAATTTATCCAAGGGATACAGGAGCACTGATGCATAGGGCCACTTGTACCCCAATGTTCATAGCAGCACTCTCAACAATAGCCAAATTATGGAAAGAGCCTAAATGTCCATCAACTGATGAATGGATAAAGAAATTGTGGTTTATATACACAATGGAATTCTACGTGGCAATGAGAAAAAATGAAATATGGCCTTTTGTAGCAACGTGGATGGAACTGGAGAGTGTGATGCTAAGTGAAATAAGCCATACAGAGAAAGACAGATACCATATGGTTTCACTCTTATGTGGATCCTGAGAAACTTAACAGGAACCCATGGGGGAGGGGAAGGAAAAAAAAAAAAAAAGAGGTTAGAATGGGAGAGAGCCAAAGCATAAGAGACTGTTAAAAACTGAGAACAAACTGAGGGTTGATGGGGGGTGGGAGGGAGGAGAGGGTGGGTGATGGGTATTGAGGAAGGCACCTTTTGGGAAGAGCACTGGGTGTTGTATGGAAACCAATTTGTCAATAAATTTCATTAAAAAAAAATTTAAAAAATTTAAAAAATTAAAAATAAAATAAAATAAAATAAAATAAAATGTGTCTAACCTTAAATAAATAAATAAATAAATAAATAAAAATAAAAAAGTAGATAGGGAACATTAGTAAATCCATAAAAACTACAAATTGTCACCACTTTTTATTCAGCAACTAATTACATAAGGAATGACATAATCATTTTGCTACCAGGAAATGTTCATTAGGGTGAAGTGTCAATGGCTAATTTTATAATTCTCAGATAAAGCTGAGAACACCATATCATACTGATCTATCTCTAAATACAAATGATTTCCACTTGTCTCTCAACACTGCTAAAGTGGAAATCATGTGGCTCCTACTGTGACACAAGAGGACATACACTGCACAATCTATGAAATATTCTTGCTGAGAAAACTGAATGAACCTGAAACTAACCAACAATTATTACACTGTCAGTTTACAGGAAATATAAAAATCAGAGAAATGTTAAAAGATGACCACAAGAAGGAAACAGCAACCAAATCCAGAATTTAGAGAATCCCACACATTATTATATATTATTTCTTCAGAAAAAAAGGATATAAAAAAGGGATAAGGTAACTTAAAAATTAAAAGCAAAATATCAAGCAAATGTGAAGACTTTGTTCTGATTGTGATTCAGACAAAAACTATAAAGTGCATTTGTAGTCTCATGGGAAAATATGGGTTAGGTACTAGATGAGATCAGGGAAATGGTGCTGATTTTGTTAGATGTAACAGTGACAAAGTAGTAATGCTTTTTTTTATATATATAAACAGACTTTATATGTTAGAGACACATAATGAATTGTTCATAAGTAAAATGGCGTATCTGGGATTTGCTTTAAAGTACTTCAAGAAAAGGGGCACCTGGGTGGCTCAGTCCAGTCAGTTAAGCATCTGCCTTTGGCTCAGGTCATGATCTCATGGTTTGTGGGTTCCAGCCCTGCGCAGAGCTCTGTGTTGACAGTTCAGAGTCTGGAGCCTACTTCAGATTCTGTGTCTCCCTCTCTTTCTGCCCCTCTCCCGTTTGTTCTGTGTCCCCCTGTAAGGGTTAAATTGTAGTGTAGGGCTAACGCTTAGTTAGCCTGAAAGATAACAACTTTGTTCTGACACTGAGGGTCAAAAGATAACAGCCTTGCTTTTACTCTTGTAAATCATAGTTCATACTCTTGTGAATCAGGCTTTACCAATGAAGGAAACAAAAGCTCAAAAAAAGAGTATCAGAGACAAGGTCAAGGAGATCCACTGGTTGCAACTTAGCGGCAGAAAGTCTAAAATAATCACCTCATTTGATAACTGTTTCTAACTCATCTGGGAACTGTTTCTCTGTTCTGTTCCCAGGTAATGATAAAATGATGTGATCGGCTTTAAAAACTCTGTACCCCGGCTGTTCGGGGCCACACTCTTATCAAGAGTGTTGGTCCCGATCGGTCAGCCTTGCCTCTCATTGTAATAAACTTTGTTGCGACTGTCACTGGTGCCCGTAGCATTATGTTTCAGGAGTCGTGTGGATGCAACACCCCTCTGTCTCTTAAAAACATATACACATTAAAAAAAATTTTTTAAGTACTGAAGAAAGGGGCGCCTGGTTGGCTCAGTCAGTTAAGCGGCCAACTTCCGCTCAGGTCTGATCTCACAGTTCGTGGGTTCCAGCCTCACATCAGGCTCTGTGCTGACAGCTCAAAGCCTGGAGCCTGCTTCGGATTCTGTGTTTCCCTCTCTCTCTCTGCTCCTCCCATGCTTGTGTTCTGTCTCAAAAATAAACAGACATTAAAAAAAAATACGATACTGAAGAAAAAAAATATGTATGGGAATGGGAGAGAAATAAAACCAGATTGGAAAATAACTGATAATTGGTAAAGATGAGTAATGGGTACACGGAACTCTCATTATACTATTGCTCATTCTGCTTTCTATAGTTTTAAAAATTCTATGATAAAAAAGTATATAAAAAGGATAATGTGAAGGCAATACCAGGTGGCTATGGTAATTGAGTGGTTAGGGACAATTTCTCTGAAAGGTGGCATTTGAGGTCACCCAAGAAGAAACCTTCTAATTACACATTTCTTGATTTATCTTGGAGATATTTTCAAACATAAGCATAAAACCATACTCCTAAGAACATTTACTTCAGAGTTGTGGTCCTAAGTGCAAATAAAAAATTTTAAGTGTTCATTAAAAACATGAAGTTTGAATGTTTGGAATAGATTTTATGGTGATATACTATGCAGGTATTAGAACAGAGCTGCTATATATGTTTAGCGGAAGAACTGTCCCCAAGGTATGTTAAGTGAAAAAGGAGAGGCACAAAGCATTGTATACACTTGTATGACTTGAATAACAACAGAAAAGCATTTGAATGCCATTTAGAGAAATGGTCCATGTTTAGTTTATAAAAGTAAAAACCTTTTTTGCTTGATAAAATGCAATGAAACCAAAACAAAAGCCTTTTCAGAGTTCTACTTGAAGATTATAGTGTTAATTAGCATTTCCCCTGTCTCATCCTAGAAATAACTTCAAGGATTAAGGGAGGGGAAGAAAAGAACTGAACATCAAAATTTTAGCCACAAAATAATTTGAAGGACAGTCAAGGGCAGCCAAAACTGAACAAATACTGCTAAGGGAGAGAAAGAAACTGAGAAAAAAAAGTCATGGCTGACCATGACATGAAAAACACCGCAAAGTAATCCCCCTCCCACACACAAACAAAAGAATTCCTGAGTAAAAACAAATTTCTCATAATTGAGGCATATAACATAGAGGAAAAACCTTATCCTGTTTGCAACAGTGGAAAAGGAATACACAAGACAGCAACAAGCAGCAGGAGTATCCCTGGTCCTATTATGTTTCTTAGAAGGAGGAAGGTAGAACAAGGAGTCAGACAAATCAATGTAATTATTGGTTATAGTGATAATTATTAATAACAAAACTAACTACCTGCATGTTAAGATGGGTGGGGACAACACAAAAAGGGACAAACACACACACCCAAAACTTAGGCCTAGCTAACTAGAAACATGACCCTGCTTTCTCATCAACATGAGCCTCCTACAAACAGCTGATAATGAAATAATTCACATCTCTCCAAAAAGAAATACCATAAGATATACACAAAGATGCTCCAAGAAAGAAGAGGAAAATAACAGGATGAACAGATGACACATACAAATACACACACACACACACACACACACACACACACACACACACAGAGGCACTTAAGCCTCTAGGCATTAAAGACTTGAAAACTATGACCAAATGATTTTCCATGAATTAAGTTGTATAAATGTATCAGAATACATTGTACAACTTATATAATGTCAGTTATATCTCAATTTTAAAGTGTTATAGGTCAATTACCTCTTAATATAAAAAAAGTTTAATAAAAGCAATGGTCTCCAATAAACTCTGTGCACAAAGTAGAGCTGTACAAGCACAGGAAAGAAACAGCAAAACAAACAAAAAACAAAAAGAACAAAACAAAACAAAAAACCCCACAGAATTTAAAATACAAACTAGCAAAGCTGAGAAAAGAAAAAGAATAAAACTTATAAAAATTAAAGCACAATTGGAGACAGAAGAAACACACACAGGAAGACTTAAGAGTGTGGAAAATATAATAGAAATAAAGAGTTTAAATGATCAATTTCGTGATAAGAAAAGAGAACCTGGCAGAACACATCTTTAAAGATATTAGTCAAGAGATTCTTTCTGAGACAAAAGAAGCCATGAATCTAAGAATATAAGTATAAAACATGTCCCAGGGCAAACTGAACCAGAGAAGTCAACAGGGTGACAGAGTCTAGTAAAGCTATTAGATTTATAGAGAAAGAACCATTGGGGTATCCAGGAAAAAAGATCAAGTCACTGTAAGAAGGCGTGTGGGTGTGAGGCCGGGTGTTGTGTAGACAGTCAAACTGGTCTCAGACTTTCCACAGCAACATTCAATGCCAGCAGAACAATGGAATAACACTAGGAAGAGGTCTAACATCAGAACACATTACAAAGCTGTAGAAATTTTAAAAGTGCAGTAATGACATATGAATTAAAAAAAAGAAAATCCAGATACAGACTCAATTATGTAAAGGAATTTATAATTACATCAAGAGAAGAGAGAATTTCCTGATGGACTGAATATGTGGAGAAGAAAGAGATATCAAGGATATCTCTATATATTTTGTTAAAAAATTGGAAGGATCAACTAAGTTATAAGGCTTTAAGTTATGAAGGTGGAGGGCGACACAGAGACCTTTACGCTTTCTCTCAGCTACTAATCAGTGAACAGGAAATGAAACTGACCCTCAATGTCCTCTGGTTTATGTTTGAAAGAAGGGGTCCATAGGATCTGGATGTACAACGAGATGATCCATGGTGAACTAGAGCAACTCTGAAAGCAAATACACACCAGACAGGATTCTCCTCAGTACAGAATGAGTAAATAGAAACTTTAACAAGTGATGTATCCTTTTTAAGGTCTTACAAGTACTAGCAATAATGTAAAGCTTAGCAAATTTGGCCCAGCAATAAATTAAAACAATAGCATACTATGACCAAGTACAGTTCATTCCAGGAAGAAAAGGACAGTTTAATATTAAAACATCTCCTGATGTAATTCATAACATCAATATGTAATAGAAAAGAACCATATAACCAGATGCTTAAAAGCTACTTAAGATTCAACATCCACTCTCTATTCCCTGCCCTCCAAAAAATTCTAAGTAAATTAAAGAAAGGTTACTTCTTTAATTTGATTTAAAAAACAGATTTATCTCAGTGCAAGAGCTAAAAGCATAAACAGGAAATGCATTCCCATTAAGGTCATGAGGAAGGCAAAATTGCCTAATATTATTTAACATTGTTCTAGGAGTTTAAGCCAAATGTAAAAAAAAAAAAAAATGATAAAACCATCTGAAAGAAGACAATAAAACTGTTTATTTGGAAACCACTCCTCCATGACATAAAATTCAATTTACTTAATTTTAAGAAACAGTGGTTGAATACCTAAGTGCCAACTTGTTATTTGAAGTGCCTAGGGTACATCACTGAACACAAGTGCACAAAACTCCCAGTCCTTATGGAAAGCAAAATGTTACATGAGGGGAAGACAATAAACAAAATAAAAAGTTAAACAAAACACAGCACGGATATAACTAAAGCAGATAAGTGAACAAAGAGATTTAATAAGCGGGTGATAGGGATGGATAACTATACGCGATTTTAAACAAGGTGGTTAGGAAAGACCTCACCAAGAAGGTGAAACACTTCAGTAAAGACCTGTAAGAAATGAGGAAGCAAGCCATGGAGCTACCTGGAGGAAGAGGGTTCCAGGCAAAACGTACAGCTTGAGCAAACGACCTAAGGTGAGCGCATGTCTGGCATGGTTCAAGAATGAGGTGGTCAATATAGCTGAAGTGGAATAAACAAGAGAGAAGTATAAGGAGATGAGGTCAAATTAATAAATACTAGGCATCCAGATCATATAGGACTCTGCAAGACCATTGTTAAGAGCTCCAAATTTTTCTTTTGAGAACAGTGTAGTAAGGTTTCATCCTGATAAGAGAAAGAAACCCTGTGAGTAAAGAATTGACATGATCTGATTTGTGTTTTAATGGGATCACTCTGGTTGTATACAAAATAGGCTGAAATTAGGCAGTGACACAGATATACCAGTTTTAAAAAAACTACAGCAATAATTTAGATAAGATAGTGGCTTAAAACAGGGTTTTTTCAGTAAAGAATCTATTGATCAGAAGAATAGCTCTGGGATGAACACTCTTGGAGTGGTCCCCAAGATCCCCACCTTCCCGGTACTCATGCCCTGGAGTGATCCCCTTGAATGTAGGCAGGACCAATGACTGGCCTCTAATCAGAGAGTGTTAAAGGTGAGAGAACAGATGTGATTATATGATTATATTATGTAAGACTCTATCCCTTTCTTGTTGGAGTCTCTCTCCTCAGCTGGCTTTGAAGAAGCAAGCAGCCATGCTGGGGAAAACCACGTACCACCATGTAGCCTCCAGGAGTTGAAGACAGCCTTTGAAGGACAACCTGCAGAAGCCTCTAGGCAGCAAGAAAACAAGGCCCTCGGTCCTAAGACCAAGAGAAACTAAATTCCACCGACAATCTGTGTGAGTTTGGAAACAGAATCTTCCCTAATTGAGCTCACATGAGACACAGACCCAGCTGACACCTTGATTATGAGACTGTGGACAGAGGACCCAGCTAGGTATCCTAGTACCTAGACAGAAACTGGGATAATGAATGTGTGTAGTTTCAAGCCACAGAGTTTGTG
Source organism: Prionailurus bengalensis (assembly GCF_016509475.1). NCBI lineage: Eukaryota > Metazoa > Chordata > Mammalia > Carnivora > Felidae > Prionailurus > Prionailurus bengalensis. The sequence continues at coordinate 109,185,009 of NC_057349.1, forward strand.
GTAATACATTATAGACAAATAGAAAAAAACTCCCAAGATTTATATCTAACCAACTAAAAGTATGATGTACCATTTGGTTGATATATCAAAAACAACTAGAAACAAGAGGCTCTCTCTTTCTGCCCCTCCTGAGATTCTCTCTCTCTGCCTCTTGCTCACTCCACTCTTTCCCTCTCAAAAAACAAAAAAACAAAAAAACCAAAAAAAAACAACAAAAAAATAAAAACAAGAGGAAAAAAATTATGTGTGTATGTGTGTGAATATATGAGGTATATGAATACGAGAATTATGTAGGGTGACCAGTAACAAAAAAACTAAAAATAATTTACATATAACTTACCAGTAATAACCAATTAAAACATTACCATGGAAAAGAAAATTGTGTTAACAATAGCCAAAAAAAAAAAAAAAGTAGAACATAAAAGATACCAATAAGAAATGCACAGGACCCATATATGCAGAGAGCTAAAGAACGTGAACAATTTTAGACACAGTAACTATCTAGATTACAAATTAAATATTATACAGATGTGTATTCAATTCAGTTATGAAGTTAGTTTAAATGTAAATTATGCAATAATTTAATAAAAATTTAAGCTTTTTATAAGAGTTCAACAAAACACTTCCACTAATAACCTAAAATTTAACAGAATTATGAAATGAATGAATAATTTGTAAATACATTAAATCTAATAGACTCTTTATCAGATGCTTACCATCTTCTAAATTTGGGAGAGGTATAACATATTTAGTCTCACAACTCTGTGAGGAAGTTTATCACTGACTCCATTCCACATATGAGGAAACAAAAGCACAGAGAGGTTAAAAGTCTTGCCTAAGATCACTCTGGCAATGTGTTCCAGAGTCCATGTTCTTTACCACAGACTGATACTGTCACATACTATAGTACATACTGGGGAACATAACATTAGGCTACAGATATTAAATTCACAAAAGATATAGAAGACCTCTTTGGAAAGAATACATTTTAATGAGACTAATTAAAGAACACTTAAACTAAATAGAGATATATACCATGTTGACAGACTGGAAAACTCAATATTATAAAGATGTCAATTAACTAATTATTGATCTATAGATTCACTCCAATGATAATTAAAATCACAATGAGCTGCTTTGTGTGACAGACTGACTATAAAAAGAAAGAAAATAAAACTAAAAGTAGCGAAGATATTTTTTGAAAAAGAATAAAGTGGACAGAATTGCTCTATCAGTTATTATAATTTATTACAAAGCTATACTAATTAAAACACTGTGATACTTGTACAAGATGAACAAAAATCCAATTGAACAGAATCACAAATTCAGAAACAGACCTTTACATATCCAGATACCTGTTTTGCAAAACAATGAAAAATTATGCATGCATGTATACAAATAAATATGTGGCTGACATTTCACGTGTAATAGAGTTGTTTATAATAGCCCAAAGTGGAAAACTGGAAATAACCCAAATGTCCACCAATAGCATAATATATAAACAAAACACAATATATTCATGCAATGGATTATGCAGCAATGAAAATAAATTAACTGAAATACATGCAACATTAATCTCAGAAACAATGCTACACAGAAAAGGTCAGACATGATAGAATATACAGTTTATGCTACCATTAATATAAAGTTCCAAAAGCAGCAAAATTAAAATATATTGTTTAGGAATACTTGCCTATGTAGAAAAAAATATAAAGTAAACCAACAAAGTAAATTTAGCCATAAAAGTCAGAATATTGGTTACCATTAGGGGGAATGGAGGGACTCAGGATCAAACAAAATGAATAGTGCTAATAACTTCTCTTTATTTACTCAATGGGAATTATGTGGATATTTATTTTACAATAATTTGTTAAGTTATAGGTTTATATTTTATGCAATATTTATATTTTAATATTTTGTAAAACTTTTAAGTGTTATGCTAGGTGGGTAATGAGAAAAGTCATTACATCCATAAGAAGTATAAACATGTATGGAACAAATAAACAAATCCAGAACACTAATAAGAAATGCAAACTGTAATAATTATGCACAAAGATTGTTGTAAGACTCAATAGCAACTAATACCATTTACTACTCAATTATGTAATCATCTAATAAACAGATCTTAATGGCTTATTAATTATACCAGCATATGTATATGAACTAGCAGTCAGACTAAACGTGGGAAGAAAAGCCTAAGACTTTTTATTTTAGCCTAATCTTCATATTAAGGGTAGGTTTACAAAGTGAATAGAAGTGTACAAATTATTTTATATCCACTAACCTACAAAAATGACCATAAAAACATGTCTCAAGATGTAAATATGAGTAGGTTTATAAACAACAAACTGTCAAGTTTAATTTTTTGTTGGCCCCAACCCCAATTTCCTGAGTTATAAAAAAAAAATAATCTGTTTATTTCACATATAAAACAAGCTGGTTATGTCCAGAAGTATTCCGAAGAAAGTCAACAATTAGCCAAGGTAAATTCAAATTTATAGGTAAACTGGATAAAAATTTAGTGGCATATTTTCAGTTTTTTTTTATGAACAGAGAAAAAATATTTAAATAATTTAAAGTAGGTTTATGTAAAAATATCAACAGTAAGTTATACAGGCAAATTTCAGAACAGTGTGTGTATTTATATACACATCCGTCTCTCTCAGCATACAGTGAGAAGTAGATGGACTCTACCTACCCCAGACCCAACCCTTCTTAGGTTAGGCATTTTTAGGTTATTTTTATTGAAATAACTTTCCATACATCATAAGACAGACAGTAGTCAAAGATCTTAGCTATTCTTTTAACCCTGATTTCATGCAATGCTAAACAATTTTACCCATGCTATTATAGTCTTATGGCTCCCATGAGCCCAAACAGTCTAGCACCCTAGGGGATATGGGGCTGCTATTTGAAGGTGGTGAAGATACAAAAGAGTTTGTCCACAGCAAAGCTTTTGGAGGCATGACAAATGACTAAAGTGGGGAGGGATCCAGGCACCTTTAACTCTGAAAGCATTTGGATGCCTGTGGTGATAGTGAGCCAACTCTATTGCCTCATTTGAGCCAGGTTTTGATGACATCCAATAACCTGACATCCCATAATCCAGGTTTCTCAGCTACTGAAGGCTAAATCCTTATCTCTATTAGACATTTAATGCTACACACATAAGCATCATCTCTAGACAAATAATCCAGAGAAATCATATTGCCACAAGAGAAGACCTAACAAGTGAATTAAATTTTCTGTGAAGAAATAGACATCTCGGGGCGCCTGGGTGGCGCAGTCGGTTAAGCGTCCGACTTCAGCCAGGTCACCATCTCGCGGTCTGGGAGTTCGAGCCCCGCGTCGGGCTCTGGGCTGATGGCTCAGAGCCTGGAGCCTGTTTCCGATCCTGTGTGTCCCTCTCTCTCTGTCCCTCCCCCGTTCATGCCCTGTCTCTCTCTGTCCCAAAAATAAATAAACGTTGAAAAAAAAAATTAAAAAAAAAAAAAAAGAAATAGACATCTCTAAAATACATTACTCAAATAAAATGGCCACAATTCATACACTGTATTTGGGGGAAAAAAACAAAAAAATATTGATGGAGAGTCTCAGGGTTTTCCCAGTCTTTTCATAACAGTGGAAAGCCAACCATGTTTTTATTGTTGATATCAAAACTCTCTGAAATACTAAACACTGGCTGTGAGCCTGTGCAACAACCTTCCCATATACATCAGAAATTGGAAGCACTGCTCAATCTGCCCAATGTTCTTGTGTTTCCCTAAGCCTTAGTGTTTGTTCTTTATATGTAACAAAAGACATCAAGATAAAGTCTCTTTACAACAGTCAATTAACAAACCCTATACAAATGATTTGATGCTGATTTGGCCAATGTTAACACCAGAAGCAGTCTGCTTTCACTGACATGGACAGTAGTAATGTAACTGTATAATTTCATCAAAACTTAGTCCAAGATCCCTTTGATTGTCCTACCATCCCTCAGGTTATCATGAAAAACTACTCTACTGATACAATGTTAAACAGACCTGCCTCGGAGGGAAGAAATAGCTGGTACTCTAGATATTTTAGTGGAAAATAAGTGTGGCAGAGAATGATAGATCCATATAAATTGAGAGGTTTGCCATCTCAAGGAGGTTTCAGTACCAGTGGCCTAGAATGTCAAGATATCACATGTGTATTACTAAATCTTATACTATTTACTACCAAGAAAGTAACATTATGCACAATTTTAGCCTTTTTGAATTCTGGAAGCAATACCTATGGATGTGCTGCTCTGAACTACTTATCAAGTAACCCTTAACTACCAACTTTGTGTGACCTAAAGGCTAGAATAAGATCTAAAACCCAGGATACTCCAAATCAAGAAAATGTACCATGTGAGCCTTTAGTCCAGCAGATTAAATGTTGGTCGAAGTCTTAATGGCTGATGAGATATTATACCAAGTTTCTGGCAAGGGGAAATATAAGATTTACACAAGGGCTCCTATAATTTTGGAGTCAATCCATGTTTTATTTGTTAAATAAATATTCTCATTTGATGAACATAATCCTTAGCCTCTGCCCTCATGGCCACTGGGTTCATAGGCCATTTGAGTAAGCACTAGGGTAGCCAAGGAAAGAGACTGACCTATCAACAAAAGGATTATTTTTCCTCCTTTACAGAAGGAGAGATCCCCTTCAAGGTCATTAACATGAGTCAAAAATATTATCTCAGTCTGGGTATAATCTCAGAAGACCATTTATACACCTCTTCTACCAAACTTCTTAAACCAATCCTTCAATTTTTTTTTTTTTAATTTTCTCTGAGTCCCTGACCATCCAGCACAACCATTAGGTATGTTCCATAAGTTTATAAATCAGTATCTAAAGCCATATCTCCTTCTATATTAAAGAAAAAGTAACTCCCCAAGTTATATTATGTTTTGTAACTCCCCATTATATTATGAAAGTTTCCATCCCTTAGAAGTCTTGAAAAACTTCCAAACCATCATTTCTTACTAAGAAAGCACCTCCATCAGAAAGAAGAAGTAAACCAAGAAATAAGAAATTTGATCCTAGGTAAAAGAGGATCCAACTCAGAAAAGAGACAAAAGCAATTCCCAGAATGATGAAGGGAAATCCCAGAAGACTGACACATAGGGTCAAAAGATCCTCCAGGACAAAATTAAACAAAGAGATGTGATACAAGGAAAAAAGCTAATATATTACCTGTATCTATGCCTGTAAAGTATGTATACTTTAGCTTATTATATGTTTTCACAACTATGAATAGGAAATGGCTCCTGCCCTCAAGAACATGAAAGCCTTGAGACTATAAAAACATAATTGGAAAGAATGATATTAAGGCATCTTGGCATTTACGTTTTAAAGCAGTGCAACGTATGGGTCAGGTATTACATTCTCTGGAACAAGACTATCTGGGTTCAAATACCAGCTTCACTAATTACTAGCTGTGTCACCTTAAGCAAATGGCTTCACTTTTCTATAGCTCAGTGGAGTCATTTGTAGGAGACAAGGGTACGTACTTCACAGGGTTGTTATGAAATTAAGTGTTTTTTGTTTTTTTTTTAATTTTTTTTTCAACGTTTATTTATTTTTGAGACAGAGACAGAGCATGAACGGGGGAGGGGCAGAGAGAGAGGGAGACACAGAATCGGAAACAGGCTCCAGGCTCTGAGCCATTAGCCCAGAGCCCGACGCGGGGCTCAAACTCACGGACCGCGAGATCGTGACCTGGCTGAAGTGGGACGCTTAACCGACTGCGCCACCCAGGCGCCCCGAAATTAAGTGTTTAAATGTGAAGCCAATATCAGTACCGAGGACATAATGAGCCCTACTTAACTGCTATGCTATGCAGTGGCAGCAGTATCTTTTTAATGATAGTCTAGGGATATATTAGTAGATATGTAAAAAATGAAGCAAATGAAACCATGCAATTATTAACTTCAGGAGAAATAAAATACTAGGAAAAGTGAAATATAGTCATAGTATACTACTTGGCTCGCAAAGAAATATTTATATAGATGTAAAAATGTCATCTTTTAATAGCGACTTAATCAAGTTTGTGATAAAACTACACAGCAGGGAGAGGGAAAGCAGAGGACATCTAAATCCTAAGCTTCTAAAATCTCTAATGACAAGATAAAATCTAAAATTTAAAAATCAAAACATAATATAAATATGTTACTTAAAAATCTGGAGGTGATGGGCACCTGGGTGGCTCAGTTGGCTAAGTGTCCAACACTTGACTCACAGTTCATGGGATCGAGTTCCACATTGGGCTCGCGCTGACACCACAAAGCCTGCTGGGGATTCTCTCTCAAAATAAGTAAACAAACATTTTTTTAAAAAAATATCTGGAGGTGAATACCAAAAATACCAATTCAAGGAATTGAAGGTGGCAGCCTCTGAAGACAGGGACTTGGGTGTAGAGAAGAATGGGCAGAGGATTACTCTTCATTCTTAAATGATTTCCCATCCTATTTGGCTTTTTAAACAATATATCTTTATTACTTTAATAAAAATAAATTAAAAATATTTGGTAGATGTCACATAGACCATGTGACCATTTGTTCATAGACCATGAACAAATATCTTCTTCAGCTGCTTTGCCAAAGAAGATAAATACAGATTCTGTGCTGGAAGGGTAAAGTAAACTTTAAGCCACACAAAATCTGGACCTTTGCTCAGCCCTTTCCTTTTGTTCAAATAGATAAAACAAAAACAAATACAAATACATTTGTGTTCTAACCTCTAAATTATTTTTTTTCAGATCTTTTTACCTTATCAAATTTTATCTCTAATGTAATGAAAGTCCCTATGATTTAATTTTTTCATACAGAAAAATGTTGTGGGTAAAGAAGTTATGAAAAAAAGACTTAAATGCCAATTTGACAACACAAATGAGTTTAGCTGGCTTACATAAAAACCTGAAACAAAATTCGTCCTGGGAAAAGGATTCAGGCTTAACAATAGAAAGCTTGCATTATGGACCTCAAAACTAGAATCTTCTGAAGGGAGGGAGAAAAAAAATCAAAGTATACAAAGTATACTCAGAATTTAAGAGCAAGGATTATCAACCAGGTCACCAGACTCCTAAGATTTGCAAGATTTTGTGCTAAACATTAAGAATCAAATTGGAGCACGTGGGTGGCTTGGTCAGTTAAGTTTCCAACTCTTGATTTCAGCTCAGGTCATGATCTCATGGTTTGTGAGTTTGAGCCCCACACTGGGCTCTGTGCTGCCAGTATAGATATTGGGATAGTCTCTCTCTCCCTCTCTTCCTCCCTCCCTCCCTCTCTACCTCTTCCCTGCTAGCACATGTGTACTATTTCTCATTTTCTTGCTCAAAATAAACTTAAAAAAGCTAAAAAAAAAAAAATTGAATTGGTCACTGCATTCAATAGATAACAATGTATTCTTATATGCATATTGATAATATTAATTTTAATTGGTCCTATAAGTTTTATAATAGTTATATATTTTATACACATTATAAAATATAAGCATACTAAGTAAGGGCTTTTTATGCATTGGTAAAAAAAAAAAGTGTTAACATGTTTGATTCTATTAAGCCAAATAATTTACAGACATCCAATTTATCACTACAACACTATACACAGATGCATCAAGTATAGATGCTGTCCAAGAGACATCAATATATCTGTGAATCTTCACTAATAAATATAACTAGCATAACCTAGTTATAATAAAAAGACTCGTCTCTGGCCAGATTGTTCCTGTTATCAGTGTGGTCAGGAATGATGTGCATCAGCTCACACTAACCTGCTGTAAGCCTTCTGTGAGGTTCCTTGTCAATCCTGACCTGAGGATAGCCCACTATACCCTATGTGAGCCAGGATGCTAAGAGCTCTGAAGCTGAATCTTAGGCCCAACTATCAACAAGATACATTGTTTCATCTCAGATGCAAAGAAGCCTCCCAATCTAGTGTAGAAATGGGCATTTTATATCCCTGCAAAACTGTATTTTGAAATATCACACACAATATATATTTCTCTTTGTCTTCACCCCTACCTCCTTCCCCTACCCATATGTGATTTGAAAATTGCAAGTTCATGATGTAAAGGTCTATAATTCCTTATCTATAAATCTTAGGGCCAAGAATCTAGAATTTTTATGGATTTAGCAACAAAATACATTATACACAGAATCTGGAATAACACTTCATAATCAAGCATATTAATACTTTTTCAGCAAAAGACTGATACTCAAATTAGGCAGGCTAAATAAAGACTAGAGAGTCTCACATAATTTCAGGTAAGATTAGGTGCAGACGGAAAATAAGTTACAAAAAAATTTTAGTTTTTAAAATTTTAAATTTTTTTCTGATTTTTAGAATTTAAAGAGATTGTGGCACTTGAAGCAAGGTGATACCAAAAGTAACATTATAATATTTATAAGTTTAGAAGAATGTGTCTCTAATACATGGGATATAAAAATTTATTTTAAAAATCCAGCCATCTCTGAATTTTAGTCCATTTCTGGAAGTGAAAAATTGGTGTTTCTTTAATGTGAATGTTTATTTGAACTATTTGAAGGAATAAAGCAATATCTGAAATTTGGGACTAATCCCTTCACTTGTTTTGGAATTTATCTTGAATATGGCAGATCCCCCAGGTGTCTGCTAATAACCGAAATCAAATCTGACCACACGAATAATTCTCTGTTCTTAATTACCACATACTTTGTAAGTTACTTTCAAATATATCATAAATGTGAGCAGGTGAGCACTTGTCCAGCATACCTAGATAGTTCTGTGAAGTTTAGCCTTAGCTACCATCTCTGCTTGAAGAAATTCGAAACATGCTCTTTGTTTACCTCATGCCTGAAGTCATAAGCCTTTTCTCTCTACCCTGCCACTTTTTCCCTATTATTTCTTCCTTGAATACATTCAATCAACACATTTCATTTCTACCAACATTCTGAATACTTGCATGTATGCATCATGATAAATTCCATAAGTTAGTCATTAACTCTGTAATCAAATGCATTGGTCAAGATAAGCACAAACAGTACAAAAATCCAACACAAAAGATCTCCTTCTGATCAGCACATAAAAACTAGCTAGCAGAAATGTAATGTTCAATTCCCTGCCTGTTGATCAAAACCAAGAAAGGGACATGGATTATACACACAACCATACCTCCAAATCTGGAGATTAAAGTTTCTGATGTGTATACAACCATATCTGGAGAGGAGAAAGGGGGAGTTAGAGTCAGTCTGCCAATAAAACTAGGTAAGCTGAGGCTGTAGAGATTCTACTCACTCGCTCTGAGTACCAAATTCATATCTGTTTCAGAAAATGCTCTGGGATCCCCTGAAGCTAGAGGTTGGTTTGGACTTCTGTAAAGTTCAGAATATAGTTTTTGGATTTACCGAGTTTGCTGACCTTGCAGATATGCAGAGCCAAATGTTCAATAAAATCGGATATACCATGAAGGGAAAGCTTCAAGATTGATACATAGATATAGGGCTATAGTCAGTACAGAACGGATTGTTGAAGCCACCGAACAGAAAAAGAGGTAAAAGTACTGAAGACATACTAGAAGAGAATCCAACTGAAAAGGTAACTAGAGGAAGAGGAAAAAGAATCATCAAATACAAAGGACAAAAAGGAATCCAGAAATAAAAAGAGAACAAAGTTACAGAATTCCCAAGAAAGACCATTCATAGCAGTACAGCACTCACTAGGAATTCAATAAATATTTTCTGAATGAACAAGTAAATGATAGGAAAAAGTGTTGCTAGTGGGTGGAATATAAAATGGCACAGAGAGATAAAGTAAAAGGAGTCATGAAAAGAGGGAAGACAGAAATACAGAGGATTCGAATATGTGCCTACTCTTTAACATAGCAAGTCTATTTTGAAGGATTTGTTGTAAAGATAATTATGGGCATAGAGATACTTATAAAAACGTATAATTTTTAAAAAATAACCTACATGTCTAAACAGAGAAAATTGGAACTCATTGATGTATTAGATTATTCAATCTTTTAAAATTGTGCATATATGAACATTTAAAGGTATGAAATAATTTAAAATTAAGTAAAAAAGGCTTTATTGTATTAAAGCAATAAAGCTATTTACAAAAAACATATCCAGCTAACAAATGAAAAATATTGGCATGAGAGGTTAATGGTAATTATCTCTAAGAGGAAGACTAACAAGTATGGTTTTGTTTTCATTATTTTCTAGTTATTCTATACAAATGGGAATTCTTTGATTAAATAAGAATTTGAATCCATTATGGAGGTCTTTAATTCTAATAGATTATCAGTTTTCTTCAAATAAACCTAAAACTAAATACTGTATGTGTGCAAGTACATGTGTATACAAAATCCAAAATGTGGATCGTTTTGTAGTCATATTACATTCTAATTTATGATATTAAGTAAAGATTGCAAGAGATAATTCTAAAATTACTTATTAGTAATGTCAATCAGATTTAAAGCTAGTTAGCATCTGGGTCACGGGGAATAAATAATTTTGTGATTTGTTGTGATAGACTATTAACACTTGTCTATGTCTGTTAAAATAACCACACTGGTTCTAAACTTAAAACTATTTTTTTTTGTCTTCATGTCATCTTATAGGTCAGATTTTTTTGTCATAGAAGATGATCATGCATAAAACTGTTGTACTGCGTATACAATTTACTGTCGGGGGATAAATGTAAAATAACAAACAGCAAGTGATAAATTTTAAAGTCTGTTCTATAAATACAGATTTCTCAGTTTGGTTATTTTTTTCTTTTGCTTTTTTTAAAGAAAACTAACAATAGGCCACATTAGAGTTTCAAATAAAGGAGGAATAAGTTTTAGGAGAACTATATTAACATCTCTTTAACCATATTAAATTTTAATGTGTATACTTAATGAAGAATTACTATATAAGATTTAGTTGTTAAAAATGTGCAATTCTATCGCCTAATTAAAACTTAACTTGGGGTTTCATATAAAGAAAACTATTGACACTGAATGATATAATTCTTTCTCCATGAGATACAGTTTTTATAATAAAATAAAATATTTTAGGCATGAGCATAACATTCCTCTAAGTCAAGACGGTTAAGAATGGCTGACACCTGTCAGAATGGCTGAATTGTTGGGGGGAATGTAAACAGGTCCAGCTACTTGGGAAAACAGTATGGAGGTTCCTAGAGAATTTTAAAATAGAACTACCTTATAATCTAAGAATTCCATTTCTGGGTATTTATCTGAAAACAAAAACACTAATTTTATATTTATGCACCCCCATATTCATTGCAGGATTATGTACAATAGCCAAGATATGCAAACAACCTAAAGGGCTACCAATGGACAAATGGCTGAAGAAAATGTAGTATATACGCAATAGAATATTAGTCATAAGAAAATGAAATCTTACCATCTGCAACAACATGGATGAAATTTGAGGGAATTACACTAAGTGAAATAAGTCAGACAGAGAAAAGAAATACTGTATGTTCTCACTTACATGTGGAATCCCAAAACAACCAAACTCAAATACAGAGAACCAACTGGTAATTGCCAGAGGTGGGGAGCGGGAAGTGGGGGGAAATATATAAAGAGAGTCAAAAACAAACTTTCAGTTATAAAATAAGCCATGGAGATGTAATGTATAGCATGGTGATTACAGTTAATACAGAACCGCATACTTAAAAGTTGTGAAGAGTAAATCTTGAAAGTTGTAATCAGAAGAAAAATAATTCCATAACTATGTATGGCGATAAGTTTTAACTAGACTTATGTGGTGACCATTTCACAACACATACAAATAATGAAGCATGTTATAACCTGAAACTAATATATGTCAATTATAACCTCAACTAAGCCTCAACTCTGGAAAAATAAATTATAGACGATAAGAACTCCAAGGTGCCTTAATTGTACATAAAAAACAATGTTTAAGAAAATAATTTGCACCCAAAATTTTCAATAAATGTACAGCTTTCTTAAATACCCCCCCCAAACAGATTTAGCAAATAAATGTCATGAAATAACCAAAAAGTACCTACCTATGTGGTGGACATGAAAGTCAAAGAAAATATTCCCTCAGGAAGTTTAAGTTTTAGTCAGGGGGAGAAATAAATTTGTGAGAATTACCATAAAGGCAAAGAACGTGCAGAAAAAAGACAAGATGAAAGTGTACTATAGGAAGCCATAGAGGAAATGATTCATAAAGCAAGCTCTGCCTTGAAGGAGGAGTCAAAATTTTATAAGACAACAAAAGTGAAAGCAATATTCAAGACGCAGAAAAATAGGTATACAGCCAATACACTGGGCTTGAGGGAGATAAGAAGTCTAACCTACTCAGCATTATGAGGAAAGTTGGAAAATAATGTACATAGGAAAGGTATAGATACATTATGGAGCTCCCTGAAAGCCACATAAAGGAGTCTGGAACTGCCAGATATTTAAAATGGGAAGGTGGGGAGCTTTATAAGGATGTGTTTCTTTTCTGCATTAATTACCTCACATTTTGCTTAATTATCTCAATATCTGATTCCTCATTAGGTGGTAAAGTTAAAAAGAATGAGCACCACATCTTATTTACTCATTACATCCCCTACATCTAGCATAGAGCATAATAAGCACTCAATAAATATTGACTGAGTAAATGAAGTGGAGAAGAGTAAACTAACTAATTATAAATATTAATCTGCAGTCATATTAAAATAGTACTGCATATCTCATGTCACTACACCAAGAAACCTAGGTTAGTTTCCTCTCCCTACTGGGTAGAGAAGAAAATAAGGTCGCTGACTCAGAAAGGCAGGTTAGAAAATGGCAGGAGAAGAACATCCTCCTAACAGGTGGAGACAGGGGAGGTGGGAGGCCAATGAGAGCATTACTGTCCTCCTAGTTCATAGGCGAGAGTCAATACTGTCTAAAAGTGAAATATAATGTTCAAACCACTTGAAAAGTTTTACATCATCTCTTCTCCTTAACCTCAGAGGAATCTCTGGGGAAATAACAACCCCTGGAGTGAAAAATCAGTTATTTGAAATTCAGCAATTTCTTCTGTCTCACTAGTTTTTCTTTTCTATAAAATTCAGTTAGAATTTAAAATGGAAACTATATTATGATTCTATTTTTATAAAAGATATCTCCATATATCTATTCTTCTGTCTGTACATGCACAGAAAGATGTCTAGAATAATTTTCCTCAATGCTACTTTCAGATAGCTGCAGGAGGATTAAAAGTAATGTATGAATGAACAGAGTAATGTATGGAATTGCTGAATCGCTATATTGTACACCTGAAACTAATATAATACTATATGTTACCTCCACTGGAATTAAAATTTTTAAAAATAATGTTGCTTTCAGAGTTAGGAAGAATTTCACTTTATTATAATTTAGTCTCCTGAATCAGTTAATCTCTCTATAATAAAGATAAATCATTGTTTGAAAAAGCAAAGGAAAACAGTGAAGATGACTTTCAAGAGTGACCAACTGAATAGACGGGTGGGCCACTTAATGAGATGGAAACAGGAGATTTATTTTGTTTTGTTTGTTTTTGTGGGAGGAGATCCAAGAGTTCAGTCTTAGAAATGTTAAGTTACTAACATCTGAGAAATGTATGAATTGAGATGTTAAAAGAGTTGTATATTTGAGTCTGATAGCTCCAAATAATGGTTTAGACTAGGCCTATAAATTGTGGGGCACCTACCGACATAGGTAGGTGGATACTGTATATAAGTAGATGAACTCGGGGCAGAACAGAGAAGAAAAAAGTGCACCCACAACAAAGTCCTGAGTATTGCAAATTTCAGTGATGCTTACAGAATGCAGAAGAGAAAAAAGAGCAGCCATAGGAGTGTCACGGAAGCAAAGAGAACTTACACACAGAAAGAAATGGTCCACTATATCAAATGCTGATAGTTATAAGATAATTCAAAAGAGAAAAATCCATTACATTCATCAGCATAGAAGCTACAAGCAACTTGAGAAAGATGTGCAATTCTGACAGAGTTACAGAGTCAATGTCAAATCTAAGTGGGCTGAGGAATAAAGAGAGGTAATCAAGTGGGGACAGTTTACACAGATGTCTTGCTATATGGTGAGAGAAAGAGAAACAGGACAGTGACTTCACAGATGTTAGGTCAAGGGAAATTTCTTTTTGAGTGTGTTTCATTATAAGATGAAGCATGTGAAGGCATGTCTGCACCCAGATACCAAAATTAGAAAAGGATAGGCTAGAAGTGGAAACAAAGAAAGGAGGAGGGTTAATCAAAGGAGCAGCCTTCTCATATATTAGTCATTTAAAACATAAGATTTGTAGGATCTTGGCAAATAAAAATTCAGAAATTTACATTGAATGTGATGCTACTGAAAAGTGAAAATCCATGTGCCACTAAGCCATATATTAGCCTCATCTAAGTGCTGTGGCACACCTACAGAAAGTGTATGAAACTTACCCTTTTTCAGAGGGGAAAGATGAATGGAACAAGCAACGCTAAAGGTAGAAGGCAAATATGTTAATGAGATGATCTATTAAAGGGAACAGTACAATAAAGTTGTACAACTGGAAACAAAATCACTGTAGAAAGTAAAGAAAATGATACAGGTAAGAATCCAAAAAACACACAGAAACATGAGATTTATATAGTACAAAGCTATTATCTAAATTATCACTATTGAATCACACTGACCAACGCTAAACTGAAATTAGTAGAAGAAATTATGTAACTTCAAAAGTAGGACTTAAAAATATAACCAAATAGGGGCGCCTAGGTAGCTCAGTCGGTTCAGGTCATGATCATGGCTTGTGAGTTGAGTCTCGCATAGGGCTCTGTGCTGAACGCTCAGAGCCTGGAGTCTGCTTCGGATTCTGTGCCCCTCTCTCACTCTGTCCCTCCCCCACTCATGTTCTCTCTCTCTCTCTCTCTCTCTCTCTCTCTCTCTCTCAAAAATAAACATTAAAAAAATGTCAAAAAAATACAACCAAATATAAGGAGGATGAACTCTGAAATACAATGAAACAAATATATTGTCGAAGAACTGTTAACAAGCACAAAAAATAAAATACAACATTTTCCTCAGGAAAGTGATTTGGTCATTTTCTTTGTCTTAATGCTGATGTTGTAAACAGTAAATTACTTGGCAGCATGTAGAAGACTACTGGGCTACTGAAAACATGAAGACAAAATTAACCTCCCAATAAAACACAAAACTCCTAGAAAACAAGCACAAGTAAGGACACACTTGAAGTACTACTGCTACTACATTCACTACTAACATTTTTGTAGTGCTTGCTACATGCCAAGAACTGTAGTAAGTCCTTTTAATTTTTCTTATGTAATTATCGTAATAACTCTCTGAGGAAAAGAATATAATTTTCCTTCATTTTACTGATGGGTAACTGAGATCCCACCTCACACAACTAGCAAAGAGCAGACAGTCTGACTCCAGAGGCCATGTTGCTAACCTAACCACCACGCTACAAAACTCTAGTACACGATCAACAATGCAATGACAAAGTTTCTCATGTAGAACAAAATGACTCCATTTGGTTATTGTACTCCATTTGAAGAAAACACACACTATGCAAATTAACATTTTATTCCCAGGAGCATGTTACTTCTTGGATTGCTTTTTACAGGACTTAAAAATCATTTTGTTTTTAAACAAGAACTCTAAGAAAAATACTATTCTTTATACATAAAAAAAAAAACAGGAAAGAAAACATTCACTCACTGTATCAGTAACAAGAGGCCAGAATCTATATTCTATAATTACAAAACTCAGAAATACACCTGCAATGCAAAAGGAGGTTCTACTGAATAGATTTTTCTTAGTATTCTTCATCACTGCTTGCTATATGTTATATCTGATACTATACATGAAAAGTTAAAATTTAATGTGAAAATACATCTTGAGATGAAGGACACACCATTCAAAGAACTATAATAGTTACAGTTTTTTCTACCTTCTTTAAACTAAAAAGTCCAAAAATGAAGCACAGCTATTAATGGTAAAAAAAACCAATTTGAGTATGTATTATATTATATACATGTATATATATACACACACACTACCATCAGAAATTCTAATTTTAGAAAATTCTAATTGCTTTATTTCTTAGGTAGATCATTCTCACTGATCCCTCCCTGTTGTCTAAAAAAGTGACTTTGCTAGTAGGGGAAAAAAAAATCACAAACCTCTGAAAATAGAAAATGCCTTAAATAAAGCTGTTTTTAAAAGTGGTAATTTATAGATAGGAAAACAAATTAAAGGTCTATATATGACCAAAAACGTGTACCAGAAAGATTTAAACCTCGGGAAACTGAAGTTAAGGAGAAATGGTTAACATCAAGGAGCAAAATTTGAGCCTCAAGATAAATCATGTATTTTCAAGCTTCTTTTCAAGTCTCTATTATGGAAGGAATGCCATCAAATACAATCCCAGGGAAGCCCCAGTTGACCCCTGAGTAAACTGAAAAGTCTGCAAAATGCCTCTTTTTAAAGAGGTGTTTGTAACGTAAATTGAACAAAAGACATGGTAATAACACAGAACCTAAACATAGCCAAAAGCCATAATATAAAAACCTAATAGCTGTATTTATTTTATCTATGACGTTACAAATTACTTTTAGACATCCTTAAAATTAGCTTATTTTAAGTATTTTTTGGAAGTATATAGAATATATGCTTGACTGTTCTGCAAGATAGAAAATATATCTCAAGGGGCGTCAGGGTGGCTCAGTCAGTTAAATGTCCCACCCTTAGTTTTGGCTCAGATCTGTTTGTGATCAAGCCCCGCATCAGGCTCTGTGCTGACAGTGTAGAGCCTGCTTGGGATTCTTTCTCTCTTTCTCTCTCTGCCCCTCCCTCCCTCTCTCATGCTTGCACTCTCTATTTCACCAAATAAAAACAAATTTAAAAAAAAGAAGAAAAGAAAATGTATCTCAGGTAAAATTTAGCACCTTACCTTAGACCAAAGATGTGTGACTGTTCATAGTTGAATAAAGAACGAATCTTCGCTTCTGAATTCAAAAGTATAAGTCTATCTATAATATCCTGAAAAAGAAACACTTGGAGTGAGAATATGCTGGACAAGTCATTTAAAAAAAAAAAAACAAATCAACAAATATTTATTTAGATCTTTGGTTCTCAAACTTGGCTTTACATTTGATCACCTAGGTAGAAAAAAAAAAGTTATTAAATGCCCAAGTCTCACCTCTAGAGATTCTGAATTAATTGATCTGGGTGTGTCTAGACATTAAGATCTGTCAAAGCTCTCGAAATGAGTCATCTAATGTTTACCCAAAGTGGAGAATTACTAGTTTATACCCCATTCTGCTAATCTGTGAGCAACTTATGCAGCCAGCTAAATACTGATTACACTGCTGAAAATGTAAACTAGTCTGAAAACCAAATATGAAATCTACAAGATTTCATGTGAAGCATGAACAGTGGGCTGCTAGTTTTATCTAGTAGCTATCTGAGATTTTGTTGATAGTCTCTCCACGTGTAAATCAGTGGTTTCCAACCCTCGTTGAATAGTGGAAGCACTTAGAGAACTGTAAAAAAAAAAAAAATTATATATAAATATACATATATAAATAATGCCCAGGCTCTACCCCAGCAAGTCACTATCCTTGGGAGTTAAGATTCTGGCATTCATATCCTTTTAAAAGATTCCCAAGTTGTTACGATGTATAGACAGGCTTAAAATCACGATGCAAGTGCTGAGAGAATCAGATGAGCCAGGTGCCACCCGCCATCTCAAGCACTGACAATGTAAGCCTACAATGTGCACAGTTTTGAGCACTCCCTAAAAGTCTTTCTTTTTATAATGCTCTGCTTTGTGTAGATCTTTGGGTTTAGGCCTAAGAAATGTATTCATAGGGGCACCTGGGTGATTCAGTCAGTTAAGTGTCTGACTTTGGCTCAGGTCATGATCTCCCAGTTCGTGGGTTTCAGCCCCGTGTCGGGCTTTGTGCGGACAGCTCAGAGCCTGGAGCCTGCTTCGGATTCTGTGTCTCCTTCTCTTTCTGCCCTTCCCATGCTCATGCTTTGTGTCTCTCTCGCAAAAATAAATTAAAAAAAAAATTTAAAAAAAATGTATTCATAAATAAGTACTTGTCTCTCTCATTGTTCATTTTCCTGACCAAGAAACTTGCCACCCTCCAGTATGTTCAAACTGAAGACATTTCCACGACCAGTAAGATAAAAGGAAGGTTTTGCTAGGGAGTAAAGTGATGCAATATTGACTGAGGTCTATGTGGATGATAGTGCAAATGTCATAACATCAAATAAGAGGCATGGAAATGACTTTGCAAGGATGAGGAAGTAATGAATCTCTGAAAATAACATTTGAAAAATACTAATTGAAACAGAGTAAAAACTGGATTTAGTGTCAACTTGTACAGTAAAGGTTTATACATAACACTCAGGAATGCATTTATTACCATTCTACAGATATCTAGTAAAAATGTGTAAATACTAGCACAAGAGTTTACAATCAGCAAATATTAAATCAGCTGCCTAACAAGAATAAAAAGATTACTATCTTAAAATCTGTGATTTTGTCTGCTTCTTAGTTGGGCGTTCCTAGTTTCAAACATGACAGAACATGAGCTAAGTAACTCATTCATATTCCCAGCTTCATATTCAGATTTTCAATAATTTGCCCACTCTCTCCTTTTTCCTAATTTCTTCTCTGACAGTCTTGTTTAGCTACGGTGATGGAGCCATGGAGTTCTCCTTGACTTCTCAGCCACCTGGATACTATTAAGTAGTCTCTGTAGTGTACCTATGGAGAAACTTGTTTGCTATGTGTTCCTATATTTTTACTGTTTAAAATAATTTAAGAAATGATTATCACTGTTTTTATTATAGTCTTCACAGATTAATCTAGAATTACGTATCACTGGCTTTCTCTTACCTAAGAGAAGAGAATCTGCCAGTCTGTTCTATGCATAGAAGCTTCTGGAAGGATTACTATTGATTTCTCTTCATTAGTAGGATACTAGCATAGGTGACCGAAATTTGTCCAATCATCTGAACACTAAGCTCACTAAGACTTTGACAGCCAGTGATACTCCGGGACTCTATATAAAGTTGTAGTTTCAAATCTTAAGTACTAGATATTTTAAGAATAAAAGAGATAGAGAATGTATTATCAGCAAGCTAATGGAAGAGTAGATTGCAGTGATCTATCAACGATAATGCATTTTCAGAGAACAAATGTTACGGTAAATAATTTGTTCTTTAAAGAGGATTACATTGATGGATCACCACTTAGGGAAGAAAATTAAACTCCTGAGAAGCCTGCCTTATGGAGAACTTCAGTTTCTAAGCTCTGCAACGTGTGTCAATAAGGCAATCAGTTTTCTAAATCAAGCGGCAGCTTCCCAACAAAGAGCCAATGCAAGTAACACTTTGGACTCTCTCTCTCTCATACTCACACTCACACACACACACACACACACACACACACAGAAGAAAAAAAGAAGAAGAAAAAGAAAAAAAGAAAAAGGAAAACAAGTCTGAAACTCTTTAAAGGATACTGTCCAGCTGGAGAATAAGTTCAATAGGACAAACTGAGACCAAGAGTAGAAAAACAAAGGAATATCCATTCACATAAATACATACATGTTTGCCTGCTGTTTACATGTGTCCCAATGGCCATGTTTGTGTTATCTGACCCTTTTTACTTCAGAAAGAGATAAGTGAAAGAAGAGGAGGGGGCACCCGGGTGGCTCAGTCAGTCATGATCCCAGGGTTATGGGATCAAGCCCTGCATCCAGCTCTGCACTGAGCATGGAGACTGCTTAAGATTCTCTCTGCTCTCCTCTGCTCTTCCCCTGCTTTCTCTATATAAAATTAAAAAAAAAAAAAAGGTGTGGGGTAGGTCGATCAAAATGTCAGTATTTCTGCACCTGCACCATTAGAAGTGGCTTGTGACTGGTTAGCCCAGGCACATCCATCAACAAAACTCAACCTGTAAGGTTCTTCCTTGGGATTTTTCAACTCAGACAGGTCTCAGTACATTCTGGCTACTATAACAGAGTACCATAGGCTGGGTGGTTTATAAACAACAGAAATTTTACTTCTTATAGTTCTGGATGCTGAGAAGTCCAAAAATCAAGGCACCAGAAGATTTTTTTTCCTGGCAAGGATCCACTTTCTAGTTCACAGTCCTCTTTTCACTTTGCCCTCACATGGCAGAAGGGATGAGCAATTTCCCTGGAGTCTTTTTTTTTTTTTTTAAGGCACTAATCACCTCCGAAAGGCCCACTTCCAAATATCACATTGGGGATTAAGTTTCAAAACACAAATTTTGGGGGTATACATTCAATCTATAGCAGGGAGGTAGAGGAAAAGGCCACTCTCCTGTTTGGTGTCATACTGAGCTAAACTGTGACTCCAACAAACAATACATCCATATCCTAATCCAAGAGTAGAAAAACAAGGAATAACTTATGACTGTTCCCTATTTGGAAAAAGTGTTTTCATAAATAATTAACAATTCTAAAATCATCCTAGATTAACCCAAATAGGCCTTAAGACTGTTAAAAACATCCCTATAAGAAAAAGACAAAGGGAAATTTAAGGCAGAGAAAGGAGAAAGCCCTGTGAAGATGGAGGCAGAAACTGGAGTTATGTGGTAATAAGACATGAAATGCCTGGAACCAGAAGCTAGAAGAGGCAGAGAAGGATTCTCCCCCTGGAGTCTTTGGCGGGAATGTGGCCCTATAACACCTGGACTCTAACTGTAACAGAATAAATTTCTGTTGTTTTCAGCCACACAGTGTGTGGAATTTGTTATGGCAGCCTTAGGAAACAAGGACAAGGGGAGATGGTGAAGATGTCAGCACAGAGTGACAGGTAGTCCCATGTACTCTCCAACAGAGAACACCATCTGGAGAAGAAAGCACTAACGATAATTACAGCAGACAATTATATAGCGTTTTTTTATATGCCAAGCAGTGATTTAAACTTTTATATTTCATTTACTTCTCACAACAACCTTGGGATAGGAATGTTTACTGCCCACTTTTAACAGAAAACTAAAATTTATCTTGTCTGAAGTGACATGGCTTATAAGAGGCAGAACTGGTAATCTAATCCAGGCAGTCTGGCTTCAGAATGCAATCTTTTAACCACTACACTATGTACAGCTTTCAATAAAACCAAGATAGTGGGCGGTAACAGGGCAAGTGGACATAGACAGACAGATGTGGACCTGACTACATTCAAAGTTCTATTTCTACTTGTCCCTGTGTTTTGTTTTGTTTTTTGTACTGTGGCATAATGAAGTCCACAAGTATTTTATTTAGCATATACTGCACATCTACTCTGTGCAAAGCATTATGCCAAGTACTGCAAACATATTCTTATCATGGAAAAAAGAGCTGAAAGATCATGTACTACAACCATCCAAAGGTCCTTGGATCCGATTTACATTACTTCCACCAAGAACAACTCAGGATGAGGAACTCACAGAATCCCAAGGCAGTCCACCCCACTTTAGTCAGCTCCGACAATTAGCAAGTTCTTCCTTGGGTTAATTCATTGTTTACACTCCTCAGTTATGTTAAGGGAACTATAATTAGTAATATGGATTACTCCTGTCACTTGTACTGGGATCTTTGTTTCCCAGCTATCTCTCACCTTGCAACCACACAAGCTGCAGATATTGTTTAGATCTGGAAAATTGTGAGTCAATAAATTTCCTCTTCTGCTAAAACTAATTCAAACTGAGTTTCTCAATAACCAAAGGGGTCCCACCTAATACATCATTTATTTAACTGCAAATTAAGTGATAGGAACTGAAAAGCAATCAAAGATTGTATGTGTTAGAGGGAAAGAGTATTTTGTGTCATTGACCTTTAATTTACTAAAGTACAACTTGAAAGTTGTTTGTAGGGCCTAGAATTTTGGTAGATAATTGATATGAAATCGTGAGAAGTTAAGGCCTAACATCCCAAAATATAATGAATTCCTTAAAACTAAGAAAGAGAACACAAATAGGAAAATAGTAAAAACAAATTGAAAGACCAATGAGAAGAAGTCAATGGCCATTAAGCATATGAAAAAATGTTCTGTTCATGAGAAAAACATATACTAATACTTTTCTCTTGTCAGACAAATATCTGAATGTCTGATCATATAAACTTCTTAATGAAGCTGCTAGAAAACAGTCACTACAGTATCTCATTGATGGGAAAGCAGAGGATTATTCTCTATGGATGGAAATCTAGTGATACATACCAAAATTACAAATGAACTTACCTTTCAACCCAATGATCCCACTTCTAGAAATCTAGCCCAATGATACTAAAATAGGCAGAATTTAAGACGGCCCCGAGATTCTTAAACCTAACGCATGTATTGCTGTGAAGAGATTTTTGCAGAAGTCCTTAATTGATTTTAAAATAGGAGATTATCAGGGCACCTAGGTGGCTCAGTCAGTTAAGCATCCAACTCAATTTCAGCTCAGGTCAGGGTTGTGAGATCAAGGCTTGAGTTGGGCTCAGTGAAGCCTGCTTAAGATTTTCTCT
This sequence comes from Prionailurus bengalensis, assembly GCF_016509475.1. Lineage (NCBI taxonomy): Eukaryota > Metazoa > Chordata > Mammalia > Carnivora > Felidae > Prionailurus > Prionailurus bengalensis. The sequence goes on from NC_057349.1 coordinate 109,207,550, forward strand.
CTCTCCCTCTACCACTCATGCATTCTCTCTCAAAAAAAAAAAAAAAAAAAAAAGATTAACAGAGTGGCCCTGATATTATCACAGGAGCCATTTATAAGCAAAGAATTTTCTCAGGCTGGTCACAGAAAACAAAGTCAAAGAGACTCAAAGCAGGAGAGGAATTTCCCACCAGGGAGGTTGTTCACAGTTGAAATAGGAAGGGGGCCACAGTACAAAGCTCCAGGAACAATACCTGGCGCTCCAAGTGCCAGCAGGAAACCAGGCACTTCAGTCCTAAAACCTAAGAAACTTCCCTCTCCCCAGAATTAATTTGGAATTGAATTTTTCTCCCAGGGCCTCCAGATGAGCACTTAATCTGGCCAACACCTTGATTTCAGGTTTATAATACTCTCAGCAGAAAACCCAGGCACACAGTGCTAGACTTCTGACATGCAAAACCATGAGCTCATAAATGGGTAGTTTTAATGTGCCAAGTTGGTAGCGATTTGTTATGCAGCAACGAAAAAATATATATATACATAGGCATACTGGTAAATATAATAAATATAAGCCAAGCTATTAATTGAGGCATAACTTACAATGACAAAAACTTAAAGAACCCAAGTGACCACCAGTAGATGACTGGATGTATAAACCCCAGCACATCCATACACCACTGTACTATGCATTTGTTAAAAAGGGTAAGGGAAGAGCTCTATATACTTCTATATAGTAATCTAAAAGACAAAGAATTAAAAGAAACATTGTTTATAGCATACTATCTTTTGCTTAAGTCTGAACGGGAATAAAATATATTCTTTTTTTAATGTAACAGTTGAAGGATAAACCAAAAACTAACAAAACGTGTTAGCTATAAGGCAGTGCTATAAAATACTACTTTCTGCAATGATGGAAATGTTCTCTCTCTGTGCTACCCAATGTGGTAGGCATTGGCCATCTACGGCTAGTGGGCACTTGAAAACCTGAAGTGTTGATAGAAACGAAAGGAAAAAAGTTTCTAGCTTTATTGAGTTGTAATTAATATAAATTTAAATAGTTACACAGAACTAGTGGCTATATAGTGAAGATCAAACACATGGGGAGAAAGAACAAAGGGGATTCATACATAAGCACTTTCTATAAATATACCTTGTTATATATTGGAATCACAAACTTTAAAAGAACATTAATCATGTAATAATTGAAAAGACAAAATTAAGGCAAAAGATAAAACCACCTCTCAATTTAAAACATTCTAAAACAAATCTATCAAGTTAGTGGCATAACCAGGCATTTATTTTGATTTATTTTGATTGTAAAACCTTGGTGGCATATATTCTAAGGACAAAATTAACTGAAATGAAATGTCAATATGTATGCACTAATCTTATAACTATTATATGTACATTGTACAATAAAAGCAAGTAAGTAGTTTTATTCATGTTATTAGTAACCAAGCTTTTTGGTAAAAGAAAAATATATGAAAAAATATTAATATAGGTTCATGATGAATTTCTCTTCTAAAAAAAATAATAAATACTGGGGTACCTGGGTAGCTCAGTCAGTTAAGCATCCAACTCTTGATTTCAGCTCAAGTCATGATATCATGGTTCGTGAGATCGAGCCCAGTATCAGGCTCTGTGCTGACAGCATGGAGCCTGCTTGAGATTCTCTCTCTCCTTCTCTCTCTACCCCTCCCCTGCTTGTGTGCTCTCTTTCTCTCAAAATAAATAAACTTAAAAAACAAAATACTTATTCTCCTCAGCTATCCCCCAAAAGGACTAGAAATAATGACAACCCTAAACAATGAATATTTCTAGTTTCCAAGCTACAGCTTCTAACTAGCAATTCCTAATAAAAAAAAAAAAAAAAAAAACTCTTTGAAGATGGTGGATTCCAGGTCTGAGCTAGAAAATGTATACAATGAGCCTGGAGCATCTTATAGGAGAAAGAAATATATCAAACAGGAATAAGTACAAGTCAAAAGGACTCAGCAGTCAAAGGAACATCTTGAATATCAAAAGCAAGATGACTGGGGCACCTGAGTAGCTCAGTCAGTTTAGCGTCTGACTCTTGATTTCAGCTCAGATCATGATTTCATAGTTTGTGGGTTCCAGCCCTGTTTCGGGAATCTCCTACTTGGGATTCTCTCTCTCCTGCTCTTTCTACCTCTCCTGCTTACTTTCTCTCTCTCTCTCTCTTTCTCCAAGTAAATAAATAAACTGAAAAAAAAAAAAAAGCAATAATGACTTCACTGGACTGAAACATACATATATATATATGGTATATATTATGGTAATTATTATATGGAAATAATAATAAAACATCCCTTTTGGAGATTACTAGAGCACCAATTCACTACTCTGAGAATATCTAAATAGTCAAGCATTTAATCTGATATTCTTATAAGAAACTTTTTTAGGTTTTCCTTTATTAAACAATTCCAGTTAAATACACAAAGAATGGCAGAACTAGAATCACCATTTCATATCTCCTGGTGAAATAATGAATCAATGCAACCCAGGACAAATAACCAGTTTTTCCAATAAATCAAGGGCATGGACACAGAACAGTTTTAGAATAAAGACTTAAAAGACATAATAACTAAATACAATTTATATATTTTGTTTGGATCATGACTTGGCCAACCATAAAAAGAAAAAAAAAGACATCTTCGATAAAAAGGAAACTTATATAGAAAACTTATTAGATAATATTAAGGAATTATAGCTAACATCTTGGATATGACTAAAGCCACAAGGGTTTACAAGGCAGTAATTAAAAAAAAAGCAAAAACAAAACAAAAAACTCAGAGGTCCTTATTAGAGATGCATACTTACTTATTTACAGATACAATGACATTATGCCCAAAATATGCTTTATAATTGTCCAGGAAAAAAAAACAAACAAACAAGCAAAATGCAGGAGTAAAGGAAACTGGAGACAAATAGAGACACTGACAGAATGGTGACAAAAGCCGCAGTTTAGTGTTGAGTATATGGGAGTTCATTATACCATTTTTTTTTAAGTTTGAAAGTGTCCACAAAAGAAAGCCCATGTGCAAATACACACACACACACACACACACACACACACACACACACACCCCTCCTCAGTTTAACTTCCTAAGGTTCATGCCATGGAACTCCCAATGAGACAGATACTGAATTTAAATTATTTTAAATAAAACCTAAGAAGAGCCAAACTCATTAAGAGTCAATAAATCATTAATTAAACAGTGAAGTTACTGAGAACCTACCATGCTCACAGTAGCAAAAGAAAAACAAAACAACCAACTTGCTGGACTTTCAGGGCAAAAGACAAAATATAGTTCCTCTTCTCATGGAACTATAAGGGGAAACAAATGCAAAAATAATTATAAAATAATGTGACATATGAGAAGATTTCACAGAAAGAGTAAAGCAGGAAAAATGAGGAGATACTATCTAGTCAAAAGGCAAGGTTATATAGCTTCCAGATTCCAGAGAAAGGAAGAAACTGTCTAAAGATCCTGGAGGTCAGAGAGTGGAAGGTGACAAGAGAAAAAAGAAGGCTTTGAGAAACAAGGAGAAACTGTATGTCATGCAAAGGAATATAACTACACATGGAGGTAAAGGGAAATCAGCAAAGATTTTAAATAGAATTACTGCATCCAGTTTTCATTTCTAAAGGATCACTTTGAAAATAAATTAGCATGAGGATAATTTACAGGTTGAGACAAGAGGGAAAAAAACAGGATCACACTGAAGTAATCTAGACAAGAAATGAGGGTTTGAACTTTCTTACAACATACACAAAAATATATACAAAATGGATGAAAGACCTAAATGTGAGACAGAAAACTATCAAAATCCTACAGGAGAAAATAGGCAGCAACCTCTTTGACCTTGGCCGCAGCAAGGGAAATAAAAGCAAAAATGAACTCTTGAGACCTCATCAAGATGAAAATCTTCTGCACTGCAAAGAAAATAATCAACAAAACTAAAAGGCAACCAACAAAATGGGAAAAGATATTTGCCAATGACATATCAGATAAAGGGTTAGTATCAAAAATCTATAAAGAACTTAACCAAACTTTACAGCTGAATAACAAATAATCCAGTGAAGACATGGGCAAAAGACATGAATAGACATTTCTCCAAAGAAGACATCCAGATGGCTAACAGACACATGAAAAAATGCTCAACATCACTCATCATCAGGGAAATACAGATCAAAACCACAATGAGATACCACCTCACACCAGTCAGAGTAGCTAAAATCAACAACTCAGGAAACAACAAATGTTGGTGAGGATGTGAAGAAAGGGGAAAACTTTTGCACTGTTGGTGGGAAAGCAAACTGGTACAGCCATTCTGGAAAATACTATGGAGGTTCCTTAAAAAATTAAAACTAGAACTACCCTACAACCAAGCAATTGCACTAGTAGGAATTTATCCAAAGGATACAGAGTGCTGATTTGAAGGGGCACATGCACGCCAATGTTTATAGCCAGACTATCAACAATAGCCAAATTATGGTAAGAGCCCAAACGTCCATCAACTGATGAATGGATAAAGATGTGGTTTGTATATACAATGGAAAACTGCTCGGCAACGAAAAAGAATGAAATCTTGCCACTTGCAATGATGTGAATGGAACTGGAGGGTATTATGCTAAGTGAAATAAGGCAGTCAGAGATAGACAGATATCATATGATTTCACTCATATGTGGAATTTGAGAAACTTAACAGATGACCATAGGGGAAGGGAAGGAAAAATAAGATAACAGAGGGAGGCAAACCCTAAAAGACTCTTAAATCCAAAGAACAAACTGAGGTTTGATGGGGGTGGAGAGCTAGGGGTAGGGTAGGAAAAATGGGTAATAGGCATTGAGGAGGACACTTGTTGGGATGAGCACTGGACATTGTATGTAAGTGATGAATCACAGGAATCTACTCCTGAAGCCAAGACTACACTGTATGTTAGCTAACTTGAGAATAAAAAAAAAAATAAAAAAAAAAAAAGGAAATGAGGGTCTGAGCTAAGGTGGTCTTAACATTAATAGAAAAAAGTAAACAAGATCTAGTCATTAGGAAGGAAACAATCTATATAAATGGTGATTAATTACATATATAGAATGAAGTCAACAATGACTTCCAAGTTTCTAGTTCAATCACTGTGAAGATGGTGCCATATGCTGAGATAGGAAAATTGGAAATGAAATTGATTTAGGATAGAAAAAAATTATATTCAGTTATAGAAGTGGTAAGACTAAGATGCCCATGAGTTTTCAGATGTTCATTATCTGGCAGAAATCTGAGTATAGATCTGACAGCGAGGTGAGCGATATAGGTCAGAGAGCTGTCAGTAAACAACTAAAAGCCACAGTATTGGAGAAGATCAATCTGGAGGACAGAAGGCAGAGAAAGAGAATACAAAGGAAGTCTCCACAAAGGAGACTCTATAGATAAGACCATAGAAGCTGGAAGAGAAACAGAAGAAGTGCCACAGTCATAGGAGAGAGCAACACAGAACAGTGGATCAACTGTGCTGAAAGCTGCCAGGTGGTAAATTAAGTTAAAGGAAGGAAGAGGTTTCAGTGGATTAAGAACTTCTGTATTTATTCTGACTTTTGGCAGAACAGTTTCAGTTAAGTAGTTGAACAAGATGCCAGATTATAGTGCTTTCCAGAGTTGACAGAAGAGAAAGAAGTAGAGACTTCAAGTATAGTTAATTTTTTTAGGAGGTTCGTTTTTTTTTGGGGGGGGGGGGGGAGGAAGGAAGGAGAAGAAAACCATAGGATAGTAGCTATAAGAAGACACAGGTCAAGGGAGATGTTCTTTGTTTTTAATAGGAGAGTTTAAACACGTTTAAATGATGAGAAGTAGCTATTCTTCTACATGGTTAAAATGTAATATCCATTTGGAGAAGTAGAATAACAAAACTATTTGCAGTTAAGTGTTTTGAGACTAAAAGACAAAACCTTCCCTAAGTGTAAAGATAATCTTTGAATACACACTATAGATATCAATGAAACTTGAGAACATACAAGCCATTTGTTCTAGATTAAATATGCAACTAATATGCATTTGTTTCCCCTAATTGATTTCAACAAAGGCAATAATTTTATGAATATTTAAAAAAAATATTCACTGGACATCTATGTGCTAGATAGATGATAAGAAGGACTACGATATCCTACTTGCTCCCAGGCACTCACAGTATAGTAAGGAGGACAAAACACCTATATTGTTCATTGTAAAACTACTTAAGAAGTGCCGAGATATAAGTAAGCACAAGATAAAATTGAAACACTTCAAGGAAAATATAAATTAAAAACTCAACAACAGAAGTACCTATCTTTATATTTTGTTCATAAAATTATCAAAAAAATCCAAGAGTACAGAAAGTTTTAAAAAATGAAAATGTTTAGGGGCGCCTGGGTAGCTCAGTCAGTCAGGTGAGTATCCAACTTCAGCTCAGGTCACGATCTTGCGGTTCATGAGTTCGAGCCCCATGTTGGGCTCTGTGAAGACAGCTCAGAGCCTGGAGCCTGCTTCAGATTCTTTGTCTCCCTCTCTCTCTGCCCCTCCCCACTCATGCTCTGTCTCACTCTCTCTCTCAAAAATAAACATTAAAAAAAATTAAAGAAAAAAGAAAATGTTTAGGGTTAAAAGTATTCAAATGGGCAAAACTATAGAAAAAACAATAACACACATGACAAAGTGTCCACAAAATAAGATTAATAGAATTTGAGTGTTAATTAAGTCTTCATGAATACACAAATATACATTATTTTGTGTATTTAATTTATAAACTTACCCAAAGATGAGGAATTAAATATCTCTAAATGATTAAGAAAAGTTACCCATTTGGGAGTATGAATATGAAAAAAGTCTCAAATAAATATGTATATACTGCCCTCATGGGGTAGTATTATGTAGTTCATTAAAATATAAGCAAAAAATGTATTGGACCCCTTGGATATAATTTAATCCTAATTACTCTAACCAATGAGGAAGCAATACTAGTGTGACTAATAATATAAACCATACATATTTCTATTTATGCCAAGTTTCTTTCCTGGTTGGGGAGCATTAACTTTGTATTCCAGTAGGTACTGTAACTTTTGGGCGACCTGGATCAAAAATTCCATGCAGAGATAATTCAGAGCTAACATTCCATGGGTAAATCAAATCAGCCTTTAAATGCCATTAAATAATGTTCCTTCTTTTTTAACTTTTTTATGTTTATTTATCTTTGAGAGAGAGGGAGAGACAGAGCATGAGTGGGGGAGGGGCAGAGAGACAGGGAGACACAGAATCTGAAGCAGCCTCCAGGCTCTGAGCTGTCAACACACAGCCCAACAGGGCTCGAACCCACGAACAGTGAGATCATGACCTGAGCTGAAGTCGGACACAACAGACTGAGCCACCCAGGTGCCCCAGTAACATTCCTTTTTTTCTATCAAACTGCATTGTACTACAAATCTCATTTATAAAAGGTAAAGACTAAAAGAAAATGACTTACAGTAACACATGTTGGGACTTCACGAAGAGAATATTCTGCTTTATTAGGAAGCTCTCGATTGCCTACCAGCTCATAAACAGCAGGATAAGGTAACAAGTTCACCAGTCCTAGAAAACACTAGGCAGAGAAGAGAGAAAACACAGTCATTTAAACACTTCATTTTTTCAACCACATCCATAAAAGAGTCATAAACATAGTTTTATAGGACTATAACTGTGAGGGTTAATTTTTTTAATAAGCCTAATTAATCCACATAAATGTGAATTATATGCATGTTAAGTACCAAATAGTTAACATCAGCAATAATCTATGTGCTGATAACACATAGCAATAGTAACAGAATATACAAGAGTTGGAAAAGGTTACAAAATGTCTTGTATCTCTTGAAAAGATTTTTTTTTAATGTTTATTGAGAGAGAGAGAGAGAGAGAGAGAGAGAGAGAGAGAGAGAGAGAGAGAATGAGCACGAGTGGGGGAGGGGCAGAGAGAGAGAAGGAGACACAGAATCTGAAGCAGGCTCCAGGCTCTATTCACATCTAGAAGCCTTGTATTCTGCCAATTCTTGTTTCATTTGTATTGTATTAATTTACTTTTTGTAACTATTAAGTTTTCTCCTTGTCATTTTAAAAACTTTTTTCTAGATTCAGAAAATTTGAGAATCAAATTAAGAATTTTCACTATAATCAGAACATGAGAAATTTTTAAAGAACAGTTAATCTCTCATTTAATAGATGAAAAACTTAAGGACCAGAGAAGTTAAGTGACTTGGCCAAAGACATGCAACCAGAGAGTTGGTAGCAGAACTAATCGCCATTTTCTTACTTTCATGGTTAGGTTACTCATTAAAAACCTAGTATAATCCTCAGACACTATTTAACAAGGTCACCATTGCTACATAGTTCTTGTTTGAGGACTTGGAAGGTAGAGTCTCCTTTATCCCCTCCTCCACCCTTATACTAAATGCAATATTCCTTACAAATAACAGTGGTTATAGTGACTACATTTAACACAGTGAGTTTTAACAAATAGTGTTGTAGAATGAAAAATGAGCTCTTTAAAAGCTTCCATTTTAGGGGCGCCTGGGTGGCGCAGTCGGTTGGGCATCCGACTTCAGCCAGGTCACGATCTCGCGGTCCATGAGTTCGAGCCCCGTGTCAGGCTCTGGGCTGATGGCTCAGAGCCTGGAGCCTGTTTCCGATTCTGTGTCTCCCTCTCTCTCTGCCCCTCCCCCGTTCATGCTCTGTCTCTCTCTGTCCCAAAAATAAATAAACTTCGAAAAAAAAAAATTTTTTTTAAAAAAAAGCTTCCATTTTTTACCATGAATATTCCATAAAATGAAGATGGAATTTCTAATCATTTCTAAGAAGAACATAATCCACACATTCATTATTTAAAGCTGGTATCATTTGGATAGCAATATAGTGATCATAAAGTAGAATAACTAAATTTAATAAACTGGTTATCATTTACTGAATGCTTATCTAAGGAACACTATGCAAGAAGTGATCACTATAGAGGGAAAAAACTAGCATCAAGGAAAGGATGTTTAAGGAATATATCTATCAATTATAAGTAAAATAAATGGCAGGAAAACTAGAGAGTTCATGGCCACCTATGAAACCACCTAGGAAAAATTTACTAATCACCAAGGTGTTGACTACAAAGGTGATTAAGATAGACAGACTTCATATATTTTTATTATTCATTTAATTTATAAAAAACATAAGCTAAAAAATAAACAGAAAATGCTTTATGATTTAAGCATGTAAATAATTTATGTGTCCTGAATATTAATCCAATATTTAGTTATAAATGAGTCTTATTATTTTTTTCAACGTTTATTTATTCTTGAAAGAGAGAGAGAGAGAGAGAGTGAGTGAGTGTGTGTGTGTTTGTGTGTGAGCGGGGAGGGGCAGAGAGAGAGAGAGAGAGAGAGAGAGAGAGAGAGAGAGGGAGACAGAGGATCTGGAGTGGGCTCTGTGCTGAGAGCAAAGAGCCCAATGTGGGGCTTAAACTCACGAATCATGAGATCACGACCTGAGCCAAGTTGGACGCTTAACTGACTGAGCCACCTAGGTGCCCTAAATGAGTCCTTCCCATCTATTATAACAATGACAGATATAAGAAACTTTTTTTTTTCAAGAAACTCTTAAGTGCCAATTTCGACATTTATTATGGACATTTGACATTGTCCAAAAAGGCACATGGTCTTTACAGATTACATATCAATACTATATTGAGAGTTTTTGTATTCTTTGCACATGAAGAATTCCATGGGTAAACATGAAAACTTCCCTACCTACATCTAAGAAATAAAATAATGTGGACCACACAGAATCATGAAAACTTCTGATAAGGTTTTATATAGAACTTCAGGTAAAAACAATTCAGTAATTATATTTGAACAAAACAAGCTAAACAATTTAAAAGAAACTTGAGAAGATTTCAGCAGCTTGTCTCTGGAGAAAAATGCATTTTTCATACAATGAGCATTTTTAAAAGACATAAGCATCTTTAAAATTGTGATGGTTTAATAAGTACTTGTAGAACTCAAGAAAATATTTATAACATAATCATGAGTACCCACAGAAACATCATTACAATATTGCTAATATCAGACATTAATTATCCTAAAATTTGTTAGCACAAAACATTTTATTTCAAAGTCTTGAAGAAAATGAGGTTTTGTAAAATAACAGTACGGAAACAAAGGGAAGGTCAAATATTTGATATATTTTGAAACTATAGCATTTTAATGTTTGTTTATTTTGAGAGAGTGAGCAACAGAGGGGAAGAGAGACAGGGAGAGAGAGAGTCCCAAGCAGACTGTATTGTCCACACAGAGACCATGAGATCTTGACCTGAGCTAAAATCAAAGAGTTGTACATCCATCCAACTGAGCCACCCAGGCATTCTGAGACTAAAGCATTTTAAAATCCAAGATAATGAGTGCCTGGGTGGCTCAGTCAGTTAAACATCCGACTCTTGGTTTGGCTCAGGTAATGATCTCATGGTCTGTAGGTTTGAGCCCAACATCAGGCTCCACAGCTGGCACAGCAGAACGTGCTTGGGATGCTCTCTGCCCCTCCCCTGCTTGTGCTCTGTCTCTCTCAAAATAAATAAACTTAAAAAAAAATTACCCAAGATCAAATACTTTTTTAATGAATTAAAACTCTTTCAGGTTGATAATGATCATCTATTTACTTATTAATTCAAAATATTTTAACACTAGCTGCTTATGAGCAATTATGCCACATACTACCAATAAAAATATGAATGAATAAAGAAATGGCCCCTGCCCTCAAGGGCTCACAGTGTAATACAGGACAAATATACTATTAGATCATTTAAAATGGCTCTCTAAATGATCTGATGGTGCTATACTACTGAGAGGGATGGAAGGACATTGGGAAGAGGACACTATACAGCACAGAGAAGGGAGATGAGAGCTAGGACTGCAAAGTAGCAGGCAGGTAGGCAGGAGGAGATGTGCTATGTTGATGAGCTCTACCTTCATCCTCTAGGAAAAAGAACAAAGTTTTTCCAGAAAAGTAATGGGAATTGCATTTTACCTTACAGATAGAAAGCTATGAAGGAAAATGGTTCTGAGGGCAGACAATACTGGAGGAAAAGCAATTAAGATTTGGGGTTCTAAGAATGACAGATATCAATTATACTCATTAAACCAAAAATGTATTTTTTAGGTGTCTAACAGAGAAATCAATAACAGCAAGTTTTTTGAAATGAGAGAATCAAATCATTTTCAAATAGTTTTACATCTTTCCTTCTAGTCTGTATGCCTTCTATTTTTTTTTTTTTTCCTGGCCTTATTGTCCTAAGACCTGCAATGTTAAATAAGAGTGAACTGATTTTAGGTCCAATATTTCACCATTACATGTAAGATTCATGTTTTTGAAAGACACAATTTATAAGATGTAATTAAATCTGCTGAGTTTTTTCATAAATGGGCATTAAATTTTGTCAAATGATGTATCCACGTCTAGTGAAATCATTGTAGGAAAATTCCTTATTCTGTTAATATAGTGAATTAAAGTCCAATTTTAGAATGAGAAACCAACTTTCTGTTGCTTGGGATAAACTCCACTAGATCATAAAAATGATACTTTTATATATTAGTACACAATTCGATAATATTTTATCAATTTATTGTAATATATTAATTATAATTATTAATTTAATATTAAATATTTGTTATTTTTATACATATTTATTTATACATAAAAATTATATATACATATATATATTAACAGTTTGTCTCATTCATATCAATGTTATGCTGGCCTCATCACATAAGTTAGAAACTGATTCTTCCACCTCTGTTTTCTGAAAAAGTTTGTGTAAGATTGGTGTTCTTTCTCCTGTAAGAGTTCCATAGAATTCACCAGTAAAACCATGTGGTTCTCTCTATGGAAAGTTTTTTGATAATGAATTCAATTTCTTTAACAGATACATAGCTATTCAGATTTTTTTATTTTATACTGGGTCACTCTTGGTAAGCATATTTACGAAGTTTGCCAATTTTATCTTAATTGTTTAATTCATAGCATAAAGCTGATCACAATGTTCTTTTATCTATTCCTTAATAACTGTGGGGTCTTTAGTGAAACTCTTCTTTCATTCTTGATCAATTTTCGGTCTCTCATTTTTTTGATCAGTCTAGCCAGGGGTTTATTTTTAATAATCATTTCCAAGAACCAACTTTTGGCTTTGTTACTTTTCTCGTTTGTCTTTTTTCTGTTTCATTGATTTCTGCTCAAATGTTTATTATTTCTTTTTTTCCAATGTGCTTTGGGTATACTTTACTCCTTTTCTAGTTTCTTAGAGTAAAACCTTGATTTATTCATTTTAGGTATTTCTTTCTACTGTAAATATTATTACAGTTCAATATCCTTCTTAGCACCACTTCAGCTACATTCACAAATTTTATATTTTATTATTTTCTAGTTTAAAATATTTCCAAATTTTCCTTCTGACTTTTTTGAGCTGTGTATTATTTAGAGGTGCACTTCCAAATATTTGGATTTGGGTTTTTATAGCTTCTAGCTCAAGATTCTTAAGTTTACTGTGGCCACAGATCATACTCAATATTATTCCAATCATTTTAAACTTATGTAGACTTGCACTCTAGCCCAGCAAGTCTCTTGGTAAGAATGCGAAGTGCCCTTGAAAAGAATAGGTGCCCTGCAGTCACTGAATATAATATTCTATAAAGAACAATTAGATCAGTTGATAATTAGTGATATTCATACCATGTACCTATCAACAAACTGAAAGATCTGTTACATCAATCACTAAAAGAGGAATGTTAAAATCTTCAACTGTTACTGTGGATCTATTTCTTCCTTGTTATTTTTTTAATTTTATTTTTTATATTAGTTAATATGCAATGCAATTTTGGTTTCAGAAGTAGAATTCAGTGATTCATCACTTACATACAACACCCAGTGCTCATGACAAGTGCCCTCCTTAATACCCACCACCCACCCCCCTCCATCAACCTTCAGTTTGTTCTCTATTATTAAGAGTCTCTTGTGGTTTGTTTCCCTTTCTTCTCTTTCCCCGCCCATTCCCATACGTTCATCTATTTTGTTTCTTAAATTCCACAAATGAGTGAAATCATATGACACTTGTCCTTCTCTGACTTATTTCGCTTAGCGTAATACATTCTAGCTCCATCCAAACTCCTTCCAGGCATTACCTTGATTCCAAAACCAAAGGCCCCACAAAAAAGAACTACAGGCCACTATATCCCTGATGAACATGGATGCAAAAATTCTCAACAAGATACTAGCAAATCAAATTCAACAGTACATTAAAAGAACTATTCCCCATGACCAAGTGCAGGGTTGGTTCAATAGTCACAAATCAATCAACATGATACACCACATTAATAAAAGGATAAAAGAACCATATGATCCTCTCAATAGATGCAGAAAAATTTTGACATAATAAATATATTTGACAAAATACAGCATCCATTCTTGATTAAAAAAAAACCCTCAGCAAAGTAGGGATAGATAGAACATACCTCAATAAAGTAGGGATAATGTAACATACCTCAACATCATAAAGGCCATATACAAAAGAACCACAGCTAATATCATCCTCAATGGGGAAAAACTGAGAGCCTTTCCCCTACAATAGGAACAAGACAAGGATACCCACTCCCAACATTACTATTTAATATAGTACTAGAAATCTTAGCCTCGGTAATCAGAAAACAAAAAGAAATAAAGGGTATACAAATCAGCAAGGAAGACAAACTGTCACTATTTGCAGATGACATGATACTCTATGTAGAAAACCTGAAAGACTCCACCAAAACCTTGCTAGAACTAATGCATGAATTCAGCAAAGTCGCAGGATATAAAATCAACGTGCAGATATCTGTTGCATTTCTGTGCACCAATAACGAAGCAATAAATCTAAAGAGGTAAGTATTCCAAAAACTGTCAAACACATATGAAAGATATTGAAGAGGACACACACAAAAAAATGGAAAAACATTCCATGCTCATGGAAGGAAGAACAAACATTCCTTAAGTTATTTTAATACTTCATGTGTTTTGTATCTTATTTTTAGGATCATAACTTATGAATGTTATATCTACATTATAATCAAATGTTTCTTAATCTGGTATTACTTCATTTTCTTTATCTCTGACATTAAATATGGCTATTTCAGTCTTCTAATGTATAGTTTTTCCTCTCTTTTTCTATTCATTGATTGTCAACTTACCGGTATCTTTTTCTTTGTAGGAAATTTCTTAAGACCCAAATGTTTGCTGTCTCTACCTATTCTGAAAACCTTTGCATTTTAATTATTTAGTCACTCACATGTAATGCACTTATTGATTAGGGCTACTATTTTCCTATTTGTTTTCTTTTTCCTCATCCCTTTCTGTTCCCCTATTCTTCCATCTCTGCCCTTTGGGGTTTGTTTTCTGTTTGTTTTAGAATTTTATTTTGGCTATATCTTTTTGCATATTATTTAATGGTTTTTCTAGTCAGTGCTGTCCAGTAGATCTTTCTTTCTGTGGTGATGAAAATGTTATATAATTTGAAATGGGCAACAGTCACTAGCTACATGTGGCTACTGAACATCTAAGATTAGATTAATGTATTTGAGGGACTGAATTTTTCATTTTAGTTTTAAGTAGGTTTACATAGCCACATGGTGTTATTGTCTATCATACTCCAAAACACAGCTATAGAAAGGTAAGAAGTGACTCGACTGAAAATAAGTTTAGTGTACCTCATTATAAACTGAGGGCATATTAATGTTTTCTATAATTTAAAAGACAGTAAAATTAAACCCCAAAACAAAGCAGAATCCTTAGGGAATAATATTTGTAACTACAAGCTAAGCACTAAGGATGTTTGTTTGCTAGGAGCTATTTCTAGATCTTTCAGTTCATAGTTTATAAGAGTATACAATTTTTTTTTTTACAGAAATTAACCATTAGTTTATACTGACATTTCTATTTCAAAGTACAATAAGTTGAATCAAATCCCAACCTTAAATTTGAAATATAAATATTTTCTAGGTATTAAAAATTAATGTGTTCCACTTCATGTAAAATTTAAGAACCTTAAAGTCACATAGATTCACATACCATTATACCATTTGCTTACCCCATGTGGTAGAGCTGTCATATATGTTACCTCTAAGTATAAAATAAATCCCACTATATATGGCATTGTTTTCTTTTAAAGAGTCCTATGTACTAACAAGAAATTAAAAGAAAAACAACAGGCTTTTATACTCACTCACCCGCTTGCAATTTCTTTTTAATGTGAAAATTCAAATACCCAACTGGTATCCTTGTCCTTCAACCTGAAGAAATTCCTTTAGTGTTAAATAAAACACAGGTCTGCTGTAAAATACTTTCTTAGCCTTTAAAAGTTTATTTCACTTTTAACCTTGAATCATTTTGCTGGATATAGAATTCTAGGTTGACTGGGCTTTCCCCTTTCATCAAAGATATTCTATTATCTTCTGGCCTCCACAGTTTGCAATGAGACACCCGCAAACTTTTTTGTTGTTCCCTGTATGTATGATTTTCTATGGCTTCTTTCAAGATTTTCTCTTTCTCTTTAGTTTTCAGCAGTTTGTATGTCTATAAGTGGGCCTTGCTGTGGTTTCCATTGTATTTTCATTCTTTGCATATTCTTCCTTGAGATTCGCTAAGTTTCTTGATCTTTAAGTTTACATTTTTAAGATGTTTAGAAATTCAGCTTTTGTTCAAATATTTTTCTATCCCACTTTCCTTCTCCTCCATTTGATACACCAACCATATTAAATTTTTAGATGAGATCTCACAAAAATTACTTCAAATAAAAGGTATTTACTTCTAGAATTTAAGTTTTTATTTATTTTGAGAGAGACAAAGACAGCATGGGTTGGGGAGGAGGAGAGAGAGAGGGAGGGAGGGGGAGAGAGAGAGGGAGAGAGAGAGAGAGAGAGAGGGAGGGAGAGAGAGGGAGAGAGGGAGAGAGGGAGAGAGGGAGAGAGAGAGAGAGAGAGAGAGAGAGAGAGAGAGAATATCTCAAGCAGGCTCTGAGCTGCCAGTACAGGGCCTAAACTGGGGCTAGAACTCACAAAACCATGAGATCATGACCTAAGCTGAAACCAAGAATCAGATGCTTAACTGACTGAGCCACCCAGGCACCCCAGATCTAGAATTTCTATCTGGTTCTTTTATATAGCTTCTATTTCTCTATTATAATTTCCAATTTGTTCATTTATTACAAGCATATTTTCCTTTACATGCTACTTATAACAACTTCTTCAAAGTCCTTGATAAATAATTTCAGTTTAATCATCATTCCTAATCTTCTACTAGATGCCTTTTTCTGGGTAAGAATCACATTTCTCTTATTCTTCATATGTCTAGTAATTATGGATGATATCCAATATACTATGAAAGGTATATTCCCCAATGCTGATTTTAATTTAGCAGTTAACATGGAAAATTCAAAGTCTAAACTCTAACCTCTGTGGTAAGATTATCTGATATCAGTGAAGTCCAAGTTCAGGAGACAGTCTTAACATCTGGACTGTATGAACACAGAGTTTAGGTGCCCCCTAGGTACTTCTCTACTTTCCAGAGACCTCCTTCCATTTTCCAGCTTCTCTTCTGCTTCTCTTCTGCTAAACCTTCTCTTCTGCTTTTTCAAACTTGTTAGAGTATGGATTTCTATCTGTGGAGCACCAACTGGTACCTGCCCTCAAGCAAAAGTCTGTTAAATCCAGAAAATCAAACAGTATCAATCTTTTCATCTACATAGTGACTCACCTCCATCTTCTCCCCTCTATTTAGCCATTCCAGTACTTTTAACTAGTTGATTTTTTAAGCCATTTTTCCTGAGTTTATGTTTCTACCGGAAAAAACTAGCCTACCATTATAGAAAGTAGAACTTAATTTTTGAAGAATATTTTATGACATCCACTGAAACTTTCCCAGGCTCCCATAAAGTCAAAGACAGGAATCATCGAATAACTTCAGTGAAATTCGCAAACATGTCAACTATATAAAAGCCACTGAATTGTAATAGAACATTGTATAGGTGCTTCAGAATTTCTTTTTTGGCACATTTCTCTAAAGGATAGCATCTTTTCTTCACCCACCCCTGCTTCAAATAATCCTGAAAATTTTCTATTAGATTTAAACCAAAGGGCAAAAGCTTACTTATCTTTTTTTGGCTTTGGTCGATTGGTTTGTTTCAGGGTTTTTTGAGAGAGTTTGTTTTTTCATAGCATGTCTGGTATATATCACTCTTTATTAAGAGAAAAATGACAGTAAAAATATTGTGAAAACATCCTTGAAAAATATAACTCCCATGGAACACTGGTAGTTCTAGCCACTTATTTTGAAAACAAAAATTAGAAATGAAAAAAAGAAGAAGAGAAACTGGAGAAGCTGGTGACTGTAACCGAATATAGATAAAGTCTAGATGAAGTAATTTCTGAGAGAGATACTCAAATCATTTCTTACCTTTTGACAGCTCCGGTCAATAGGATCCACTGGAGTAGATCTGGGATGGGTTACTCTAACATCATCTCTTCCACATTCCAGATTGGTCCATAATTCAGTTATAAGTGCATTAATAAACCCTGAGAAGAATTATATACATATTTACAGTATGCAATTTCTTGGAATTATGGAAGAAAGATATAATTATCCCTCTGACAAGATTGGTTCTCTCTGACAAAAGACACATACTTACATCTTCTGTAAGAAATAACCTTTAAACTTAGTAGAAATTATATCTCCTGTTGTTAATTATACCTATATGATACCTCATTATCCTAAAACTATATAATGACTAAATTCTGAGAGACCATTTCCCTAAAGAACTGAATTTTGAGTCTCTGGATTTATCACTTGGCCAATAACGTCTCACCATGCTTTTCTGAAAAATAAGGTTTACCCTTTACTCTTCGAGTGAGAAAGGCAGCTGAAAGGTGGTATGTGTTTGTATGTATATGTGTATGTTGTGTATCAGGAGGCAGGATAGGCACTTAAAAGAGTTTAAGTGTGTTCCTTATTCTAATATAACTGTTTTTATAATTCCTATGCTTAACACAATTCTTCATTTCACACAATTTTGGCTCAATACAGTCTAAATTCTGAATCAGGTACTATATATCTAAATGAAAGTGATTATTAAGGCTGATTATTATTTTATGAAGAATCAAATTACATTTTAAAAAAGTGTAAAACAGAACACCTAATCATAAAATCAGTAAATTCATAATAACATTAGAACAGAAAGGTTCCTCTGGTATAACAGGAAAAAAAAAAAAAAAGCTCTGAAATCAAGAATATCAGGGATCAAATCACAAATATGCAGGCTTAGTAGTCGTGTCCTTAGATTTGTTCAACTTCTTAGAGCATCAGGTCCCCTGTTGGAAAACTGAAACAGTGCTATACTCGAGGGTTGCCATGAAGTATAAATGGGACAATACATATGAAGTTCCTAACATAGTACCCTAAGAGATCATAGGAATTCAAGCAATGTTAATCTTCCTTCCTTTGTCCTGTAAAATTATTGCAATTAATCCTCTCACGGGAAGCTTGACAGTATTGGGCTCAGAAGCTTAATGACTTGACCAACAGGGAAATCTGAGATTGTACCTCCAAATGCTTCCATTAATATGCCCCTGAGTATAGCAATATGTTAGATTTTACACTAAGTAGAAGAAAAAATAAGTCGTTCAGTTTAGGACAACTTCTTCCAAGAAGCACGTTTCATAATACAAGTACTCCAAATTAGCTTAGCCGAAAAGTTTTTAAGATATATTATAGTAAAATATTTTCACTTAAGGAAAGGACCAATTATGGTCAGTGATGTTCTAGTTCATCAACACTAAACTTTGAAAAATATAACCATAACATCTCTATTAGAAGTTATGTCTTATCTCTCTGGTCTAGGGTTCAGATAGCCTTAAGGTATATTAAATTCCCAATGTTTAAACTCTTAAAAATTCAATCCATTGTAGATAATACATGCTGACTGCAAATACAGTGGTAAAAGTGGTGAAAACTTAGCTTTCAAGGGCAAAAGAGAAAGAAGAATAAGGAAATAGTATGTGTGTATGATAATTATTGTGGTTGTGTATATTTTGATGCATATACAGGCCACTAAAACTGAGCATTAAGAAATCATGTAAGATTTAAGAGGGAAAAAAATCTTGTAAGATTCAACTTTACTGAAAGAGGATTTATAAGATGAAGACAATTGCTTAAGCATCAAGTACTTCTCAGTTTAATTCATTATGTTCCATTGTTCTGAGGAAAAGAGAACAAGGCTGTGTATATATACTTCAAGGGAAAAAAAAAATCCCATTGCAATTTCATGGAAGAGAAAAGATAAAGGAAACCATGTAACTTTCCCTTACTTAAGGCCAAACCTGCGAAAAAGAACTTTATAGAGTAAATATCCTGAGAGCTGATCATGCCAGTTAAATTTTCTATTGGCTTGCTCATTTTATTTAAAATTATTAACATTCTGATTAAAAGAAAAAACCTACCTGAACTTTGTAGTGCCACTGCACCTGCTGCTGTTGATGACACTTGTGTAACCAAAACTCCGTAGCCAAACTTTTTATGCCTGCTGATCTAACAAAATGAATAAGGAACAATGAAAAGAAGGAAAACATAAAATGCTAATATTTTATTTATATGTTACATGTAGGTTACTGATTCTTCTTGTTAGAATACTAGACATTCTTTTAAGTAAACATAATGAGCAGCAAAACAAACTCAGACACCCTGTCAATGAGTTAATATTTTGGGGGTTCTCATTTCAGATAGAGGTTCTGGTCCCAGCTGTAAAATTAAGTAGCGTTTTGCTTTGAACAAGTCACTTCCCTCTCTAGGTTAAAACAAAGGACTTTGACCATGATGAAGATTAACATTCCTTCCAAATTTAAATGCTGTTATTTTATTCCTTAGGTCAGTCCCTCAATAATAAATTTCCTCGCATATAAATCTGTATTGACTGTCAGCCAAACTATACTCTTAATTAAAAAAAAAAAAAACTTAAAAAAATAATATCTTCTCAATGGCAATCATTTTTAGAGGAAATGTGATTTTTTTCCCCTAAAGTAATTATATATATATTAAACACACAAAGAATACTGATCATTAACATACAAGTTTATAAATAGTGTTGTAGAAAACACTGGATAATTTGCATGTCACAAAGAGTACTATACATGTATTCCTGGTAAAGTACACAAGGATCACTCCTGGCAGAAAACAATACGGAAATAACAGAAAATAAACAGTGTTCCTACTTAGATCTTAGCTAAGACCAGGTTGGCTAATAAAATTGTTGATATCTAAACAAAGTTAACCATTCACAATTTGTATTTTTTCAACATTTCATTAAAAGAATTGATTTTTTAAAAAAAGGACCTGTTTTAATCAAATTTTTAAGATATAAACTGTGCATTCAGTCTTGAAGGCAAAAAAAAAAAAAAAAAAAAAAAAAAGAGTAGACAGGGAACTAAAAGCCCATGGGAAAGAATTAGATTGGATTTTCTACTCATGTCTCCATTTGTTTGCCTTCCTTTTCCATTTTTATTACTCATATTTTCCACTTTCCTTGAACTGCCATACATTAGTTTTGTAGTCAGATGACAGAGAGGTACAAAAATATGAATGGCTATTTTTTTTCCCACTCTCCTTCCATAATAACTAAATAAATACCTTACTGATCAATCAACCCCATTGACCCTGCTGACTTAGATATCAGCAGCCACAGGGGCTTCCTAGATTCACACTAAGTACTGAAAAGGAAGAGGCAAAGAAAAACTTCATAGAAGTTAGAGATGCTTTACTAAGACTCAGCTTTCATGAAACACAAATTTGAGTTCGAGTCTTACTGCTGTAAGTAGATGTGAGAGCATATGCAGATCAGTTAACAAGCCTGGGTCTCTACTTTCTCTTCAGCAAAATTAAGGAAATGGCCTAGTGGCTTTCTTACAAGATAATGGAGAATTTAAATTTTCAAAAAATTTCTTGAATAGCATAAAGCACCATTAAACTATTGTATTATATTACAAGGTTGTAAGTTACTGAGGTTCAGGGAACAGTGTCTTCTATTATAACAACCAGTGTGGTACAAAGACTAGGGTTTTTTTTTTTATATTCATAAATGTTAAAACAGAGACATCTATTCCTAGTTGTATTATCACAATAGCAATAGTTGTGTATGCACAGTCTCAAGCATCTGATAAGAAAAGTGTCTTTGAATTGCTTCAATATTTTCAAAAATGTAAAAAAACAAAACAAAACAAATGGCTAACTAGTACACAAGGTGATTCAAACTCACCAACAGAGAAATTCAAATTAAAATGGCCATATATGTAAACTTAAAAATCCTGAGAAACTTCAGGATTTACTATAGTCTGAATGTTTGTGTCACCTCCAAATTTCGTACGTTAAAATCCTAACCTCCAAAGGTGAGATAGTAAATGGGACCTTGATTTGGTCATAAGGTGGAGAGAACTCATGAATGGGATTAGTGCTGTTATAAAAAAGATCCCAGAGAGCTCCCGAGCCTGTATCCATGTGAGGATACAATGAGGCATCTGTGACCAGAGAGGGCCCTTCTCTGACCACATTGGCATCCTGATCATGGACTTCCAGCCTCCAGAACTGAGCAGTAAATTTCTGTTTATAAACCACCCAGTCTATGGTATTTTAACAGCCCAAATGGACTAAGACAACATTCTACAAGATATATACATATCCCAGGATATTACACATATTAAAAACATTAGCATGGAAGTCTGGGGTAGAGGAATACACACAGGGTGAAATGGAACTGTGAAC
The DNA here is from genome assembly GCF_016509475.1 of Prionailurus bengalensis. Classification (NCBI taxonomy): domain Eukaryota; kingdom Metazoa; phylum Chordata; class Mammalia; order Carnivora; family Felidae; genus Prionailurus; species Prionailurus bengalensis. Next base: position 109,229,410 of record NC_057349.1, read on the forward strand.
CAGAAATGACAGGAAATAAAATTAATTAAGACAACATCTTGCATGGACAAATGACAGCAGTATGCCATAAACTGAGGCATGTAAATAAGTTCTCTATACTTGAGGCCCATTTAAATAATAATTAAAAAACACATCTGCTCATATAAACCTTATGTCAAACTGATGAACTAATGCTCATAGGTTTTATTTGTGAGGAATGGTCAGGACCGTCTCTCAAAAACTACTTACCTTCACAGGCAAAAACTCTTTAAGTTTTTTGTTTTTATAGACTTAAACAAAAGCAGGGAATTAGAACTGAAGAACAAATAAAATCGTATTTACAACCTGGTAACCTAGTAACATCAATATACAACAGCTGTGAGAGACAAAGAAGACACTTTTAAAAGCATACATATAATCCTAAAAAGCCCAAAAGTTCAGGAATGTTTACACCATCACAGCAAAAAGCTGAATACACCTTAATGGACTTAAGAGAAAGGGCTAAATTATACTGTACATTTTATTTAACAGTATCTAAAAATTAATCTACAAATATTTTTCTTTTTAATGTGAGGACCAAATTCCTACTAACGTGTACATTTAGACCCAATAGTGAATTTCCTCCTCCTGAAATTCCACCCAGCTTTAGTACAACCAGATGTTTGTTATATTTATAACACATCTGGATGGTTAACTATATTTTTCAATTCCATCTGGTTGTTTCCCATCCTGTAAACATATCCATAGATACCAACATCAATTCTAATGCTTTCCTGAAATAATATCAAGTTAAATATTACAATGCTATATGGTTTTTTAATTGAGGTTTAATAACCTCTTCACTCAGAGAAGACAGAATGATGTTCTTAATAGCTTTTACAGCAAGAAAAATTCTTTTTGCCTCTAGCAGATGGTAATTCATACCTGTAATTTTTTTGCGTATCGGTTGAACATAAATGTCAGACATTCGTTGATGGCACCTGTTCTTTGAAGAAATAGTAGTCCTTTGGGAGTGGCAGCAAAATTTAGTAAATCATCTAACAAATTCTCTTCCCAAGCCATACTGAAACAAGCAAAATAAAGGTATGCATTTCTTTATTATACTCAAAACTAAAAGAAAATATTTCAGCTTAACGTTGTTGATAAACTTAAAGAGTACATATTGAGGACTAAGTATTCAATATTTTTTAAAAAACAGATTAAAAAAAGTATGCTTTCCTTGATAATAATGATTTTTATTGTATTTTCTGCCCAATACTTTTCTTTCACTTTAATTAAATATTAACTGCATGTGTCAGCATTTTTTTACACCTAGATTCTCTCATCTGTGCTTTAAATTCTTTCTCTTCTCTTCTTGTAATTCTGCTGGGCTGGGAGTCCCCAGGCCCCAACTCTCCACTATTTTCATACTTTTTATTTTTTTTTTCCAGTATGTACATATGTATGTATCTATGTATGTGTAAGTATGTATTTACTTAGAGACAGTGCAAATAGAGGAAGGGCAGAGAGAAAGGGAGAGAATTCCAAGCAGGCTCTGTCCTGTCATCACAGAACCTAATGCGGGGCTTGAAGCCATGAAACCACGAGATCATGACCTGAGCCGAAACCAAGAGTCAGACACTTGACCAACTAAGTCACCCTGCCTCCCCTATATTTTCTTTTCATTACAGAGTATCTGTCCTCTAACTTTCCAAAGCGTATCAGGCATAGTATATTTATTTTAATAGGTTTTTCATTTTACTTTTGGAGAATAACATTGTTTTTTTCTCAAAACACTTTTAAAAGGAGGGCCAGTAACATTCTCCCCAGAAAAAGTTTGAAACATTCAGAAGACACAGTTAAACAGGGGAGCCAGAGCTAGAAATATGGAAACATAGGAGGGGAAATGAGCACTTCATTTGAAGTACCAGAAAGAGAAAATGTACTCCCTACTGGATATTCCTAGTTGTCTAGAAAGAAACTTTGTATATAAAAATAGACCAAAAATTAATTATTGACATGTATAGTAAAACAGTGAATCTGTAGAAGTGTGCCATTTACCCACCAAGGAAGTTTCAGAAGTCTGTTTTGAAAATGATTGTAAAATAACTTGAAATCCAGGACTTTTCCAATCAAAAAGAGAATAAGTCCGTGTTTTGACACACATCCCTCTGCACCAATCACAGAGTAGTGGCCAAAGATTCAGCCATGTTTAAATAACAAATTCCATCATGGACAGAAACACACAGAAGTGAGGCTCTACTTTTAAGGTAAATGCAGGCAATGGAAACTAAATTTAGCAGTAAGATACAAAGGACTAGAGGAGTCACACATCAGATACAAGACCAGTGCTAGGCTCACTGCTTAAGACAGACCTACGACTGGGTGAGACTAATAGAAATAATATATATTTAACTCAAGTATAATTTACATACTTAAAAATATTATATGTAACAAAATATTTATGTATGTATAACAAGGTCTAAAAGTAGGGCTTTTGACAGAAGCTTTTGTCCCAGAAGCCTAGGACAACAGGAAGACACAGATAAAGCCTCATTTCTAGAAATGAGCATATGATCAATTTATATTCTAGTTCTTCAGTTGTAGCTATACTATCCACATCATCAGTGACAGGAGCCTCAAGATACCAATACAAAATGTATTTAAAATATGACAGTAAAAGAGAAAAACCATAAAACTGCTTGGCAGGGAGAAATGAACATAGAAATATAAGTGGGAAGAAACAATAAGGAAGGAGGAGAAAGAAAATAGGGAAGGAAACAAACGAAAAGACTGAAAAATGAACTCCCAATCAAACTTTAAGAGAGATCTAAAGCTTATCACAATACCCTCCAGTTCCATCCACATTGTTGCAAATGGCAAGAGATCATTGTTTTTCATTGCTAAGTAGTATTCCACTGTATGTATGTATGTATGTATGTATGTATGTATGTATACATACATAACATGCTGTATGTGTGTATACACACACACACACACACATCTTTAACCATTCATCAGTTGAGAGTATTGTGCTAAGCAAAATAAGTCAATCAGAGAAAGATATATGATTTCACTCATATGTGCAAGTTGAGAAACTTAACACAGGAACATAGGGGAAGGGAAGTAAAAATAAGATAAAAACAGAGAGAGGTAAAACATAAGAGATTCTTAAATACAGAGAAAAAAACTGAGGGTTGATGGGGGTGGGGATTTGGGGATGAATGGGTTAAATGGGTGATGGACATTAAAGAGGGCACTTTTTGGGATGGGTGTTATATGTAAGAGATGAATAACTGGACTCTACTCTCCTGAAGCCTAGAGTACACTGTATGTTAACTAACTTGAGAATTTAAAAAAGATACCTAAAGCTAAGAGCTAGCAGAATTGACACTTATCAAATTAATCCATTCCAGCTGAAATAACTTTCAGAAATGACTAAAATAAATTTATGATACTCAAGGGAAGTTTTTAAAATGTTTCTATTAAAACTGAAGCAAAAAGCAAAAGGGAAATAAAAACAAGTACATTTTTTAAAAAAGAACCATTGGAAATTTTGGAAATAAGAAGCATAGCCACTTATCAGTCACAGTCAAAGAATTATTGAATTGGATAGTAGATAGGTAGGAAATGTTTAAGAAAACTGATGACAAACAGAATAAAGACTGAAAGGCCTCAAAACACATCTAATAAAAGCGGTAAAAGAGAAACAAAGGGATATACGAAAAGATACTAAGAATTTTCTAGATTTGAGGAAAGACACCAGTCCAGTCCATAGATTGAAAGAACATTCAAAGTACCAAGCAGGATAAACTCAAATCACACAAATGACAAACATCCAAAATACACACACACACACAAAAGCAAAAAACAAACAAAAACCACAATCAAATTAAAAGATAGGAGAAAGGATATGACCTATAAGAGAAATGTGATTATACTAACAGATTTTTTCAGTTACTACTTATTCCAAAAGAAAATGGAGTAATAGCTTCAAATACTGATGAGAAATAATTGTGTATCAAAAATTTTATACCCAGATAAATTATAAACTACCCTTTAAGAGGGGCAGTTTAGATAGGAGTGGGTTGCATGGATTGGAGGGGAAATGGTCAATTTCAGACATAAAGAGAAGACTAGTTTACTTCTCTCAAACCCTTAAAAAACAATTAAAGGAAAACTATTTGGAAACTTACTATGGGGGAAAATGTGAGCCTATGAGAAAGAATGAGCTACAAGTTTCAACAAACAGCAAAAAACAGTAAATGTCTATAAATTTAATAACTGACTGAAAAGAAAAATTAGGTGCTTCAAATAAGAAAACAAAGTAAGGTTTTTTAAGCAAAGGCAGATTTGGGTTTTAAATGACCCTGTACTGTATCACAAAATCTCACCCAACATAAAAGGATACATATCATGCAATCCAGGTCCTCTGAAAATATAAATTAATTAGAAGTCAACAGTTAAAAAAATATATTAGTAAAAATAACTGTTTGGAAACAACTGTATTGAAAACATTTCATGGGTTAAATAGTAAAATCAAAATAGAAAGTTTTTAAAATATTTAAAAGAGCTTAATATGAAAGTACTACATATCAAAATGTATTAAAATTAGCATGGCTGAGGTGCATTGCTTCTTTCAACATCCATTCTCATTCCCCTTTTCATTTACTTTCCTGTACTACAGAAGTGAGGAAAGGAGAGAAGATGCAAACAGCATTAGTAAAACCCAAACCTGGTCTTTGCATAAACTAATACAATAAAGTAGTCAAGGGAGGAAAACAGCCATAAAAATACTAAGACTCAAAAAATAAATAATTACAGCTAAAGAATTTTTTAATCAGACAAGAATATTTCAAACGAGTTAAAAAATGTATATGTTTAGATAAGAAAAAGTCATTTTTTAGGAAAATATCAAAAGTCTCTCAAGCACAAAAAAACCTGGATAACCATTAGCCATTAAAGAAATTGTAAATTTTTTTAATGTTTGTTTATTTTTGAAAGAGAGTGAATGTGAGGGAGGTGCATAGAGAGAGGGAGACACAGAACCTGAAGCAGGATCCAGGCTCTGAGCTGTCAGCATAGAGCCCAACATGGGGCTCGAACTAGTGAACTGGAAGATAATGACCCGAGCCAAAGTCAGATGCCTAACCAACTCAGCCACCCAGGTGCCCCAAAAGAAATTGCATTTTAAAGTCTACCTTGACTCCCACCCCTCCAAAAAAATTAACAGAGGCGAAAAACTTAGAGAGTGCATCCCATAATTTTGAAAAATTACAGAAAACTGGCATAATTTTATCTTTTCTGCCAAGATCTTAACATTTAATTTTCTTTCACTTATAGAGAAGATATGGTTTGAAATGGAAAATCAAGCCACTGAATGTGTTTGTTGGTATTGAGATAAGAGCAATGGCAAAAAATACAGTTTTGTTAGCTTATGAGAACTTGTTTCTTTGAATGGTTAGATATTATAGAGGGTTAGACACTTTCACGGATATTGAGTTTCAGGTGTTTATTTCTTTGGATCATGGGCAGAGTTTTACAGATCAAAGACACCCCCCTTACTTCACCCTCAAGTTTTCTAACTCTTGATGATTGGTTGGGGCAGATTGGGCACCTTGTTTTCCCTCTAATTATATTCTTCTCTATGGTCACACTAACAATGATCCCACATAGTTTGCAATCACTGCACTCCCTACTATCAACCAAAATAGCATGGTAGAAATTTCAGTTGGGATTACAATCCAAAGCCTAAATTTAAAAGACATCAATCCCCTATGATGACTATATAAATGTTTCTAATCTTCTCTGCAGTATTGTATGCATCTATAAATAGAAAAATGGAGGGGAATCTCCAAAATATGCTTGTCAGAAAGTATAAGCTCAAAATACCTAACATTAGTCTGTCAGAGGTTCAAAAATAAGAATTTTACCAACTTACTGTTAATTTTACCTTTATCATATCAATCTTACTGTTGGTGTCATTATTTAGAAACTAGTGTCTAAGAGTAGAAGTGTTATTTATTCACTGATTCAAGAAAGGTATAAAGAATGGGAGGAGATATTTGCAAAGGATATTTCTGATAAAGGTTTAGTATCCAAAATATATAAAGAATGTATACAGCACCAAAAAAACAAATATTCCAGTTAAAAAATGAACAGAAAACATGAACAGACATTTCATCAAAGACATACAGATGGCCAACCAACACATGAAAAGACATTCAACATCACTCATCAGGGAAATGCAAATCAAAACCACAATGAAATATCACTTCACACCTGTGAGAATGGCTAAAATGAAAGATTCCACTACTGGGTATTTAACAAAGAACACAGAAACACTAATATGAAAAGATATGCACCCCTATGTTAACTGCAGCATTATTTACAATAGCCAAACATGGAAGCAAAATGTCCATCAACAGATGAACAGATAAAGTGATACACACACACACACACACACACACACACACACACAATGGAATAGTACTCAGCCATAAAAGACAACGAAATCTTGCCACTGGAAACCACATGGATGGATCTACAAAGTATGATGTTAAGTGAAATATGTCAGCTGGAAAAAACAAATACCACACAATTTCACCCATATGTGGAATTTAAGAAACAAAACAAATGAACAAAGACAAAAAAGAGACAAACCAAAAAAGACTCTTAACTACAGAGAACAAACAGATGGTTACCAGAGGGTAGGAACATGTGGGGACAGGCTAAATAGGTGACGAGTTTAAGAGTGTGCTTATGATGAGCACTGAGTAATAATACGGAATTGTGGGATCACTATATTGTACACGTGAAACTAACTTAACACTCACTGTATATTAATTATACTGGAATTAAATAAAATAAAAGAAACATTATCAGGAATCTATGTACTGACACTAGAACAGTCTAATTCACTGGTCCACATGGTTTTACACTCCAATTTTAGCAAACTACGAAGGAACAAATAATGTCTATCTCCAACTTTTCAATTAACACAAAAGAACAAAATACATTCAATTCTATGAGGTAATTTAATTTTGCTGACAAAAATAAAATCAACAGTTCTGACTCTCTATTATCAAAAAGTCTATTAAATCTTATTTCTAAGACATTAGAATCATATACTGTAGGAACCTCCTTTTCCTCCAGAATCAAGTTTCTACATTGAGCACACATTCCCCATTTTAACATTGCTTGCCTCTTACCACCTAATCACTTAGTCTCCATGGAAGAAGGGACTCAGGAGATCTGGAGAATGTCCTAAGCACACCTGGCTAAGTAATGCCTCTCTCCCAGTCTACTGTGTGATCCAGCTAGGTAGCTTCCTGTAGGAAGCACACATTCTGCTCTGTTCTACTGTGTAGTTCAGTCTGTTCTTTGTTAAGCTCTGCCTCAGAGGGAAGCCTATGACTGTCCACTAACCATTGTGACAGAAGGGTAAATCAAATTCTTGAGCTCTTAGGAAGCCTGTATATATTCAATGTTTTGATCTGTTTGACTTCTTTATCTCTATTACTTGGTTGACAGCTCAGGAAAGAAGCGTGGCATATAATTTATTAGCTCTTTCACACTCTAACTTCAGAATCTAAAAATATTACTGAGAGTAAAATGTATTGACTATTAATCACGTTCCCTCTTCTTAGCCTATTTGACCATACTATTTCTTCCATCTGAAATAACATTTTGCCCCTTTTTAGTCAGGTTAGTATCTATTCTCTTTAACTTACTTTAACAACTTCTTCCAAAAGGATTTCCCTCACAAGTTGCCTCCCAATAAACCCTTCATGACCCCATCATATAAATTTAGTATACCATATTGCCACATTGTATTTATTTGTATTCTACCCTACACAATAAGTTCTTAAGATATAGGTATCCTCAGAAGTCCAAGCCCTTGGTCTAGCACATGGCTGAATGAATCAAAGGAAGATGAGAAATCAGAGGAGACCTCAAAGAAAACATCTAAAAACTACCTCAAAACTGCAGAAATGTTTTTCTCTCCACACACAAAAAAATGGCAATTAAGCTTATGACAACAATCAGAAAAAAATTATAGCTAATATTTAGGAAATTAGCTATTTGTTGAACAATTACATTGTTAAGGAAATTAAAAAAGGCTTTTTGTTAGACTTCTTTAGTTAAAACTATGCCTATCCAAAAAAAATGTTGATTTTTAATTTTTTCTTAAGAATATCCCTTAAAGTTCTATTATCTGTTTAGAGCATGCCAACAACTAAGAAGAGAATGCAGGTATATTAGTCATCAGATACTAATTAAAAAAATTTTTTTCCCATCACTAATTTGACTCCATGTCCTATTGGTATTTGTGAAGATACATGGAGATATCTAAATTAAAAATTAGTATAAATATTGAATTAAATAATTTCCTTAGGCCAAAACGTAATTAAAATGCATTCCCACACATTCTGAAAAATCATAATTTAAATATAAATAGACTTTGCTGGCATTTGAAATCACCTTATTCCTATGGAACTCCCTAGTTAGCTTTCCAAAATTTAGTATTTGATAATTCTCTATATTTTCTGGAAACATCATAACAGATCCAGTTTCTTAACCCAAAATGGTAAAGACAGGATGAAGCAAGTATAATAAATATTGCTAGATGTAAGGTACAAGTATCTCCAAAAGTTCCCCGTAGGTATAATTTTCCTCAATCCTATATGTATATGGTCACCTTCCTATAAAGTCCTTTTTTTTTCTAGTTTTTATTACATTCCAGTTAATTAACACATAGTGTAATATTAGTTTCAGGTATATTTTTGCTACCATGTTTAATTATATTCTCATTTTTTAATTATTTCAGCAAATGTAGAAAAACAGATAAGTTTATTCAATTGTGCTTACAGGTTTTGGGATTCCTGGCTTACTGAAGAAACAGATTCCAAGCACTTTACTGGAGTAGGAGTTCTTTCTGATTGCAAACTTGTCTAAAATATAACAGATTAATTTACATTATTTATTGATTACTTGTAAGATCTCATGATACGTTTTTATAGTTGATCCTTAATGTAACTAAAATTAAATCACCTTCAAATTTTAAGCTATTTGGCTTTTAATTAAATGTTATGTAAAATATTTTATAAATGAAGCATATAAATGTGAGGAAAAAAGGCTTGTTAGTCCACTGATACATACAACATTTGACTCTTGCAACATTATCTCCATAATGTTATGTATGTATCTCCATAACAAAACCCCAGCTGTCTATAAAAATTGCTCAGAAACAACTTCTAAAGGATGTCAGTTTATGCAAAGATAATTTATCTAAAGGCTCTCCTGCAAGAAAAGACTTTGAAATGTAGTTAGGTCCTAGAACTTTGTCTTAGTGGGAGATGAGGTACAGGTATCCTGTACCAAATTAAAAAGCATTCTGTTCCCTAAAGTACTGTGATACTAAAGAAGGCATATTTGTGCCAGTAAAAGATTTTACCTGCATTATGATAATACTATAGTGACTATATTTGAAGTAAAGATTTTCAGGGGGGAGGAAAAGCTTAAAAATTCTTACCTTCTTCCATGCTTTTGCTATAGACTCATGCAAACTATAAGGAATTAACACCTGTAAGCCTTCACATGTACCATATATTTGACGACACACAGAAATAAAAGCTCCTTTAACCACAGGCAACATTTCCGAACCAGAAAAAATAGAAATGTCTTCATCAAGAAGTTTTTTCGAAAACTGGGCAATTATATGAGCACCTGTAGAACTAAAACATGATACTAAAGTTATTACAAGGTTATAAATCATCACCTCATCAAGTACTACCAAAAAAGTCGAATTGTATCATAAACTTTGCATTTGCTTGGCTTCCCATTTAGTCCTCTAGCTTTTCTTGGACATGTCAATATTCCTGTTCCCACCTATGTACAGATAGGTGTCTAATAATTAGCAGTTTCAGGAGACTAGAAGGAAAGAACATACAGATAGGAAAAAGCAAAACTATACACTTAACAGGTTATAGACACCATGGGTCCCGGGCCATATAGAACTTCACTTGATTATAGTGAAAATAAAATCCTGAGTTCCCCTGCCATTAATCGGATGTAGCCCCTGTATTTCAGAATCTCAGACACATTAATAGTAATAACAGATAAGGAAAACATAGTAAATGTTTAATATGCCAAGTACTGTTCTAAATATTTCAAATGTATTAAGCCATTTAATCCTCACAATAACCCTATAAACTATACTCTTCATTTTTTAAACAGATAAGCAAATAAAGTTAAGGCTTACAGGAATTAAATAACTTGAACAATACCACAAGGCTTGTCAGAGGTGGAGCCAGGCCTCAAACCCAGGATATCTGGCTCCACAGCAGCACACGTTTAGTCTTTCTAGCTTTAGGATAGGGCCTTCCATGTACCCCTCCATACATCTTCAACAGTTACCAACATTTTGCCAGTCTTGTTTTATATATCCTGACCTCCCCCTCTGCCCACCTCTACTGAAATATTATATGCTACATCCCAGACATCATTTTACTTAGTGTACATCTTTAACTGATAAAGGTTTCTATGTTATGTGCCAATACCCCACCAAACTATGATTCTTTAATCTATCTGATAGTCCACCCATATCAAGATTTTCCTAATTGTCGTAAGGTTGTCCTTATAACAGATTTGTATAAATCAAAATTCAAACAAGTTTCATGCAGTGCATGAGGTTATTGTATTATTTAGGCTCCCTCTTTCTCTCTCTTTTTTTTTTACCTATGCCAATGATTTGGAGAAATGAAGTTATTTTTCCTATCCATACTATTATTTGGATAACTGCTTCATCATGGTGTCATTTAATGTGTTCCTCTACTTCCCCATAATTTCCATAAGTTGATAACTGTATCTAGAGGCTTAAGGTTCAATTTCTTTTTTTCTCGGAAAAAATAACTTTATAGGTGGTTGCTACTGTGTACCTCCGACTGCATCATGAGACACATATTGTCCTAATTTTGGTGGTGCTAAAAATCAACCGGTCAGATGGTAGGAGCCTGAGCTCTCCAGTAGGAAGTCCTCCTCTCATCAAGCCATTCACCTAATGGTTTTAGCATCAATTCAGGATAATTTCCTAAATGAACTATTTCATTAGGAATTACCAAATGGTGATTTCTAATTATCTTGCATTTATTAACTAAAAGCTTTCTATGAAGAATTTTATCTTCAGTAACTTAATAGTTATATTAAAATACAATTGGTACAAGAAAGAATAAAAAAACATGTTTGAATTTTTTTAATCAATTTACAAAATGGGTTGGTGTCCTCACAACTTCAATGGGTAATTGACGAGGTTTTCTTTAATTTTAGTATGTTTTTTAAAACTATGTTTGTATGCTTTATGTATGTTAACCATTGAAGTAACTATTTTTTTAATTCTTAAATTATCCATCTTCAATCAGTAGGAGGCCCCTTCTGGTAGCTTGGGGTACTTTTGACACAACATCTTTAGTCTTAGATAATTTCCTTACTTTCTAGAATGGTAAGATATCCCAGGATCACCTTGCACATTTCCCAACCCAACCCAGAAACAACTACCTTCAAGGATCCCTTCCTCCTTTTTGGGGGGGGCGGGGGAGGGTTAGATATTTAGAGACCACAGTCTGCTAAGGGGTTATCATTACTTCTAGCCTGTCAGTGCTAAGAAAAGTATAATTTATGAGGTGACTGGGTGGCTCAGTCAGTTGAGCATCCAACTTCGGCTCAGGTCATGATCTCACAGGTCATGGGTTCAAGCCCCACGTTGAGCTCTGGGCTGACAGCTCAGAGGCTGGAGCCTGCTTCTGACTCTGTCTCCCTCTCTCTCTGCCCCTCCCCTGCTCACACACTGTCTCCCTCTTTCTCTCAAAATTAAGTAAATATCAAAAAAAATTTTTTTAAAGAATAATTTAAGAGAAATATTTATTTCCATTATGAATGTAAATTTCAATTAATATATTTTATATTTACATAAATTTTATATATAATTTTATATATAAATTTAAATATAAATTTAATTTTATAGATAATTTTATATATAAATTTAAATATAAATTTAATTTTAATTTAATATACATTAAATTAATATATGTTATTTTATAAATATAAATTTAATATATTTTTGTTGAAATTCTAGTTTCTTATGATGCTAATTACTTATTTGCTTTATTTAGAATATGGGCATAATAGTTTCAGAATATATTAAAGGCAGATTAAGATTATTTTTGTGATTTTTTTTAACCCTATATATCCCACTAGAAATGTTCAAATCAGGTCACTTTGAAGTAATTTTTTGCATGGGTAGGTAACTAACTTGATTGGTAGTTAAATGCACTTATTTCCATTTGTTTTAATTTCTTCAAAATTTGAACTCTTCTTTTTAACTTTTACATTTAGCAGATAAATCAGATACATGATTCCAAAGTCAAATCTAGGTCCAATCAAGGTACATGTCTTACCTTTCTACCTCCCCATCCACATGCTTTTCTCCCTTCCTCGAAAACTATTACTTTTCAGTTTACCCTTTCATCGCTCCTTTTGAAAAATATCAACAAATATGTTTTTGTTTATTCATATTCTATTCATATAAAAGGTAGCATTCTATAAACATTCTTTTGTTTTGTCTGTTCACTTAACATATTCTGAAGACAACTCCACAGCAATACATAAAAAATTCCATGTTCCTACTGCAGAGCTAAGTGTTCCTTTGTGCAAACATAATTTAATCAACCAGTCTCTTGTTACTGGACATTTGAGACGATTCCAGTCTTTGGCCAATATAAATAATAATATCAGAAACAACCACTGAACAATGGGGAGTCAGAAGAAATGGACATTTTATGTCTTACCTGTTTAACTTCAATTAAGGAAAACTTTAAAAAAAATGTAGAAATCCTAATGACTGGGAAAAAACTAATTATATAATTAAATGTCTATATAGCAAAAAAAGACAAAAATCAAAACAAAAAAACTGAAATAGGGAAGTGATGGACAATAAAAAGAAACTTTAGAACTCGTGACAAAAGGTTAGTCTTTCTCATTTTACAAAAGAATTGTTATCTATATAGAAAAATACTTCCAGTTGAGTATGGCAGATTGAACACATACACTCACATCTGCACCCATTTAAAATACTAAAATGCAAAATAAACAGAAATTTCAGAAGGCTTTTATAGCTGTCAAGAAGAAAAGAAAGGATGTGATAGTAACAATTTTTTATACTCTAGAATGTGAAAAAAAACAAGAAGTAATTCAGGACCTGGAAAAGCTGAATGATCAGCCACAATACAGAAAACAGAACACAATTTATTTCATCAAACCTCTCAAAAAACTCAAATTGTTGGAACCAAGCATCTCTGGAGTTGGAGACAGAAGTGAGACTGAAAACAGAAGAAATGCCTGAAAGTCAACTTAAAAAGAAGTTCACCCAGGGGCACCTGGATGGCTCAGTCAGTTGGGCATCCAGCTCTTTATTTCAGCTCAGGTCATGATCTCACAGTTCATGAGATTGAGCCCATGTCAGCCTCTGTGCTGGCCATAAAGAGCTGGCATGGGAGAGCTCTCTCTCCTCCTCTCTCTGCCCCTCCCTCACTCTCTCTCAAATAAATAAACTTACTTTTTAAAAAAGTACCATGGAGCTATCAAAAACAGTGTTTCATTCATCATCTAGGAAGATGCTCATGGTTATACATAGGAAAACTGAATAACGTATATGACATTTTTATGAAGAGAAAAAAAAATTCTAGTTATGAATGTACGTTTTATACATCATTATAAGTTCAGAGAAGGTCTAAAAGCATAGCAAAATACCATTGGTTAAGCCAGAGATGGAACTGAGCAAGGGTAGCTTTTTCCATTGTGCACTTTTGTGTGGTTTGACTGGAATCAATCATGGGTGGTCTTAGAAGTCTGAAAGAGTACAAGGAGCAAAAACATCCCATATGGAATGAATCCTCCTATTCTTATTTTGAAGTTATTGACATCAGGCCTACTCTGCTTGTATAGTCCACAATCCTGGTTACTACTAGAATCTGGAGATCATCTACTATGTTGTTAGTGGCTCGTCAGAATCTAACTATCTAGAATAGTTACCCTGATTTTCATTATTACACATTGCATAACCTTTTGGAAACTTTGAATTAGATTGAGACAATATGCTAAAAATTCCACAAATTTAAAGCATAGACATGTACCTTTTTTCTCCAGAAGAGTTCATATTTTCTCCATAAAGAAGTAAGGTAAGTCCTTCTTCTATAGACGCTATTCTTGCCAATATATCAGCTATGTGAATTAAAGCGGTTTCAGAGCAATTTGGAGCAGTCTGTACATTAAAAAGATAACAAATCATAATTTTATGACATGTTAATACATCACAAACTAAAACTCAAGGGGGGGTAGTGTAGTCTAACAAAGTTATATTACCACAACAAAAAGAGAGTTAATGATTGTTTGGTTGTGAATTATGTCTGAATTAAATGTGTCATTAGATTATATTCACTTAGCACAGTTGATAAGACAAATATATACAGGCTTTTTACCCGAACCAGTTATTGTTTATCAACACAGCTGAGGGACCTGCTGTTCCCATTACAGTTTTATATATAATTCTATTTGACAGATGCAGTAGCTCCTCTATTTCCACTTTGCTCTTTACTTCCCACTCACTGGATTCCTGAATATCCAAACTAATTTTTTTATATATGGTTTCTAACAAACTGCCATCATTTGGAACATCACCCCTTCCTGCAATTGGCTGGGTCATAAATTATAGGTCTGAGTAAGGACAAGCAATTCATGGGATGGCCAATAGTGAATGATGTCATCTAATGAGGAAAACATGGCCTGAACCAATCATATTTCTTCACTTTTAATTGTAAATAGAAATACTAAAAATATCTTTGCAAATTAGTACAAGGCAAATACTAGAGTCATATTAATGCTGGAGTCCATCTGGAAGTCTAAGTCTACTAAAATTCTGTTCTCTCTGGGGCCGACCTACTTGTCTGTACCTGCACAGCTGCCAATACACATATTCTCTATAAGAAATCTGAGTATCTAAACATTGCAACCAACATATCCTAATAAATTCAGTGAGTTAGCTTAACTAAGGAGTCAGGTATATTCACCTGAATATTTCATAATTATATTAGGCATTATTATACTATCTCTTACTTTCATATTAAGTATCTTTCTTAAAACAACTTCTCTGCCTGGAATACTTTACACCTTCTTCTTTTTTTTTTTTTAATTTTTTTTTCAACGTTTATTCATTTTTGGGACAGAGAGAGACAGAGCATGAACGGGGGAGGGGCAGAGAGAGAGGGAGACACAGAATCGGAAACAGGCTCCAGGCTCTGAGCCATCAGCCCAGAGCCTGACGCGGGGCTCGAACTCACGGACCGCGAGATCGTGACCTGGCTGAAGTCGACGCTTAACCAACTGCGCCACCCAGGCACCCCTACACCTTCTTTTAAAGAAAAAAAATTTTTTTTTTAAGTAATCTGTCTACCCAACATGGGGCTCAAATTTACAACCCTGAACTCTACTTATTGAATCAGTCAGGCACCCCCCTTACATACACCTTCTTAAACCTTTCTGCTCCTCATTCAGTATTTTAACAGTTTGTCTTTCCTATTAGAGTATGCTCCTTCAAAGAAAGGTATAGGTCTTAATCTCTTCTATATTTCAAACACCTAGAACAAGCCAGTGATACAGTAGTGGCTCAATGAGTGATGCTGAATGTTTTAATGTTAAATACAGAATGTCTACCATGTGCCAGAGGGCTGTTTCTTACTCTCAAGAAGAATTCCAATGTAAGTACAGAAGTACATAACATGAGAATATAAGAGAAAGAAAGCCTTTCCAGGGAGAACTAGAAGTTTTAGGAGGAAAAAAAAAAATAAACTATGGTCTGAAGAAAGGAATTTTTCACCTAGACCACTACTTTCCAGGGCAAGGAGAAAGCATACAAACACAGGGAAATATTGAAACCTTGTTCAAAAAATGCAAATAATCTCTTATAACTAAATACATGGGAAAAAATTGGTAGCATACAACAGAAAACTTGACTAATGTCTAGTTAGTCTGAAATGTATCTAGCAAGGAACAAGCAGGAAAACACCGTGACAGTCTTAGTGGCAATACAGAGGACAGGCTAGAAAGGTGAAAGACTGGGAAAAAAATTAGAAAATTATTTCAGTATTCCAAGCAAGGAATTATCAGAGCTTAAACAAAATCAGTAGCAGCAGGGATTAAAAGACATACATGGATTTTAGAGATATGTAGGAAAACAAGTCTTTAGGGCTTAATTACCAATGGAATGAAAAAAATGAGGAAGGAGTCTAGATATATAACAGTCCTACTTACCACGCAGGGAAATGCAAGGAAGCTTTAAAAAGCTGAGCAAGAACAAAAAGAGAGAGAGAGAGAGAGAGAGAGAGAGAGAGAGAGAGAGAGAGAAAAGAAGTGACAAGCCAAAAACTAATTTTTTTAAAATGCGAGTTTGATTTTCACATGGAGTAATTCAAAAAAGGTGCTCAACAGGCATCTAAAGACAAATCTGGAGCTGAAAAGATCTAAATTTAGAAGTTAACAGGGGCTCCAGGGTGGCTTAGTCAGTTAAGCTTCTGACTCCTAATTTCAGCTCAGGTCATGATCTCAAGGTTTGTGAAATAGAGCCCCACGTTGGGCTCCATGTTGTCAGCATGGAGCCTGATTGGGATTCTCTCTCTCCTTCCCTCTCTGCCCCTCCCCTGCTCACATGCATGTGCTCTTTCTCAAAAATAAACCTTTTTAAAAGAAAAAAAAAAGTTAACTATGCATCTAATCATCAGAATTGGAGGAAATCACCTAGGAAAAGTGTACTGAGAGAAAAGAAAGTGAACCAGATTCTGACTCACTGAAGACAGCAGAGACCTAGAAGGGGAGCCCTCAGAGGTGACAGAGAAAGAATCATTAGAAAGACAGGGATAAGAGTAATATATAGGACTTTAGGAAAGCCAGGTCAACAATTCTAGAAGTGGTCTACTGTGTTAATAATAACAGGTAATAATAATAATAATAATAATAATAATAGGTAATAATAATAGGTAAATAACAGTCTGAAAAGTGGTCAGTAATTAGTTACAGGTTTAAGAAGTTATGAGCAACTGCAATCAAAGTAGCATCAATGATGTAGTGGAGGTAAGATCATAATACGATGTTTGGAAACATGATGGAATAGAGGGAGCCAGGACAACAATGGCAGTCCAACATAATTAAAAGCTATTGTTAAAGAGACCAGATATTAGGTGGTAGCTAAAGACGTGCACTGATGATCAAGAGCTTTTCTCATCCCAACTATGAGACAGATTCAGGCATATTTATAGGGAAAGGAAAGAAGCCAAAGGAAAATAAAAAGTTAAAGATATATGAAAGCAAAGACAAACAAAAAATCCAAAGCACATTTCTCAGCTCTGGTATATGGTTTATATTTCATATTACTATTGCTATTATTTATTACATTATTATATTATATACATTAAACTTTATTAGGAATTCTACTGGTTGTTCTCTATTTATCTTCCTAAGGCTGACCATAAAAATCAAAATTCTATCCCCTTAATTTCCTAGAATCCCATACTTTGTATCACATTCACGTAAGTGTTTAATGTTTTCTGAATGAGCAATGAAGAATGAATACATAGATGGGTAAACAGTTCCCAGCCACTGAGGGGTGGGCAAAGGAGATGAAAACAGTAAAAATACTACAAAACACAGACCTAGAAGGGCAAAACCTTTAGCCTATTAAGATTTAAGTCATTCTTCCCAAAACTTAAATCGCAGAAGTGGACATATAGCAGTATTGGTAGTGATACCAATTCTGCCACCTGTTAAATGTGTAAATTTAAAATTACTCTGACCTTGAGTAATTTACTTCTTTCAGCCTCAGTTGTAAGGATTAAATTATATAACGTAAAGAAACAGTCCATACAAAATGTAAAGAGATATGAACATCCCAGTTCTGAACATGCATTAAGTTTTTTTTCTAAAATATTATTTCTTCATATAAAACAGAGCTGACTCTTCAGAAAAATAATCTGAAGGCTATAAAATTACTATCAAAACAAAACATTCACAAGATTTACTAATTTTACAAGACAAATGGCTTAATAACTTCTCTCAATCCTTATAATCAGATCTAGGCCTGACTAGAAAAAAAATTAAGATGTTATATGTATTTCCCCCCTACACTGTCAATAATGAATAAATCAACTGACTATGTAAACTATGATTTAATAGTAAATAAAAATTTATGTCAGCATAAAAGCATATAGGGAAAGATGATATAATAAATATTTCAAATACATGAAATTTAGAAATAAAGTCCCACTGAATATTCCCTAATACCCATTTAAGAGACCCTTTTTAGTAAATACCAACCTTAGTTCCTTTCATTAAGTTATGAATAGGCTGAAGAAGTGCCTCAACCACAGTGTTGTTATACAAGCATTCAATTGCACATTCTTTCTGATCACAGAGTATCTGAAGAACTTCAGTCACCATACTTGCAGGAGAATAATTATCTGATAAAATAATAGTTCTCTTAGAAATTAGAACTTTAAACATTAAGAACTTAATATAGTTTATTTATGAGTTAGCCATTGCTGTTCCAAAAAGATCGACATCAAAGTTAAATAGTTAAAAACAAACAATTACCCAACTCAATGCCCAAAGGATGATGTATTGCCAAATCATAACCTGAAACCTAAGGGAGGATGAATTAGCTTAATATATCCTCAAGTTAATTTTAAAGAAGTGAATGACAAATCTGAATTCTGAGAAACAACGGAAGATCATCTGCTATTTGACATTAAATCACTGCTTAACAGTAAGGACGTGGTATGAAACAAATTTACAACTTTTCTCCTCCCAGCAAACATTTACTTGTATTCACTTTTTCTTTTTCTTAAAATATGCATTCAAGTGTTCATCCTGGTAGAAAATTAGAGTAAAACATAATCACCAAAAATGCAAAAAGGGGAGAAAATTCCTCAAATACTAATATACTACTACTTATATATATTACCATAAAACCAGTGAAATGAATGAGCACTGTAAAGATTCTCCTTTAAAATATGTACAAAGGGGCGCCTGGGTGGCACAGTCGGTTAAGCGTCCCACTTCAGCCAGGTCACGATCTCGCGGTCCGGGAGTTCGAGCCCCACATCAGGCTCTGGGCTGATGGCTCAGAGCCTGGAGCCTGTTTCCGATTCTGTGTCTCCCTCTCTCTCTGCCCCTCCCCCGTTCATGCTCTGTCTCTCTCTGTCCCAAAAATAAATAAACGTTGGAAAAAAAAAATTAAAAAAATAAAATAAAATATGTACAAAAAAACACAAATATATATAAACCTAACAAATGGAATAGTCACTAAAGTGAGTATGATATTTTTTGGTTTCATAAATCAATATATTTTCAGGTTATTTGACCTAATATACTCACAAAATACTGTTTTACAAGAAAGTAAGGAACCAAAAGTTAATGGCATAAGGTTTTAAGACAGAATATTAAAAGTAACACCAAAATTCTTAATTTATGTTACAATATTCTTTACTCCCTGAACACACTAAGACTTCAAGTCAACACTTGACAAAAAGAAATGAAAAGTGATCTTTTTCAATCAGTTCCAGACCCTGTTTGCAATATTATTGATGAGCATACAGCCATTTACTCATTCATTCATTCTTTTATCTACTTACCAGCGCCTACTATGTGTCAGACATTGTGCTAGGCACTGTAGACATGCATAACTAAGACAAAAAATAGAAAAAAAAAGTCCAGGGGGACCTAAGCTACATCTTTATAACACGGAAATGCTATAAAGGCAGAAAGAAGTTTGAGAGCCACTGTTAAGACTAATAAGCTGGTATAACTGCATAAATGAAACATACTAATTAATTGGTAGCTGCATTTAGCACTAACATATATGGCCAAAATTTGTTTTCCCTTTGATTAACTTGAACTCAGAATTTTGCCAGCATTTCTACGGTAACTTCCAGGCTTAGAACATTGACTAAGAGTCATTTTATTGAAAAATGAAATTTTTGTTTTTGCTCTATTCTTTAATAAGAGAAGATCTGAAGTTTTAAATGTGACCTAAAACAAGCAGGCTGAACATCAGAAAAGTATAAAGGACAGAAAACAGCAAAGAAGAACACATTAGTACCTATCAATCAAACTTCCTTTAATAGCATTTCTTAAGAATGACATTAAAATTCTCAGCAAAATTGATTCTACATAAGAAGGAAATAAATTAGGAATATCTTAAAACATCAATAAACAAAATTAGATTTCATGGTTTACTCCAGGATCAATGTGATTTGTTATATATAATACTGCATCTTAGGAAACCTCTTTACCAAACTAGGTCAGTCACTCAAAACATCTAGACAACAGAATATTAAGTATTTTTAGATATTTCTATACTCTATTTAAAATAGAAGCAGAATTACCTAGATGTGCAGCAGATGTCATCTTTGGACAACTTGGTGAGTAATAGATAAGTTGGGTAAACAAAACCACAAGATCTGTAAGGGATACTAAATCTTCAAAAAGGAAAAAGAAAAAGATTATTTTCTAGTATATATTTACAACTTAAAAAAATTTAACTGAGTTTCCCATCCTCCTGAATTTTCAGAGATTGTGGTAAAATCAGTGAGAAGCGGGCTAGAACCCAAGACAGAAGACTCCAGAAAAACAAACTGCCTAATCTGTTTTGTCTAATGGCAAGTTAAAAGATGGCAAGGAAAATAATACAGTAGGTGCTATGTGAAGTTTTACCATTGATGTTGGACCAGTCACTTAATATAAACCTACCACAGGAAGATCTATCAATCTGATCAGGACTATGAATTTATTAGGAATGATAAAATTCAGCTTAATGTGTTAGTCCAGCCAACTTATCTATACAGAACTGTGAAACAGATGTCAAACTTTTTCTAGTAAATATTTTAGGCTTAGTGGCCAAAGTGTTTCTGGTTCTGTTACAAATATGAAATTCTGATGTTGTAGCACTAAAGTAGCCACAGATAATCTGCAAATGAACAATTATGGTAATTTTCAAATAAGACTTTGCATCAAAATTTTAATTTTATTTCACAGGTCACAAAATATTCTTGTAAGAATATAGAAACCATTCTTAGCTCATGAGCCATACAAAACAGTACCAGACTTGGCCCATGGGCTGTAATTCACCAAGCCCTGATGCAGAATCATTACCTAAAGATTCTAGTGAACACACACATAAAACTTAAATGCTGACATACACTAATACAGTAGAATAGAGCTCTCAAAACTGAATTTTGAGATGGCCTGTGACATTTGATAGGCCAAAAAGTCGATGTTAAAAGTCAACATAAAGTGCTAAATTATAGATGACAGACATATAAACTTCAGTTAAATACCTACAATAACATCACAGATTGTTTATTAATCTATTTCTGTAAAGTTCAATAATAACCCATAAAAATGGCAGCTCTTATCTTCAAAGTCCATTCTCTAAGTGCTCATTTATGCCTTGAGTTACACGTCCACAGAATATACAAGTACATAAAACAGTTTCTGTCAAGGAGCTCACAGCCAGCATAACCAAGGAGAAAAACTTAAGTAAAACAACTAGAGAACAGTACAGAAGTGTTCAAAGTGAAGATACTCCGTAACAGAATTGGCAAACAATAGCATTTATGGCCTAATTTTATAAGGCTTGCAAGCTAAAAATGTTTTGTTTTGTTTTACACTTTTCAAGGTACGTAAAGTGTGTCAAGGATCCCCAAACCATGCCCAGATTCAGTGATTTGCTAGGAGGACTCAATATATAGTTGTACTGCCAGCTACAATTTATCACAACAAAAGGATACAAAGCAAAAATGCATGAGGTGAAGTCCAAAACAAACCAGGTGCAAACATACAAGGGTCTTCTCCCAGTGGAGTCACACAAAAGACACTTAATTCTTCCAACAACAAACTGTGACAACACATGTGAAATGCTGGCTACCAAGAAGCTCCCTAGGGACTCAGTGCCCAAGCTTTCCACGGGGGCTGATGACGTAAGCTCCTTCTGCGTAGCACATACCAGGATTCCAGACTCCCAGAATGAAAGCAAATTCAGCATGAACTATACTACGTGTACAAAGCGTTTACGTAGGCACAGTGGACCACTCTTAACAGTTCTGGGAACAGTGAGAAATCCAAGTTCTCACATGCCAGCTAGAGTGAAACCTTGCAAGAAGGCCTTCCTAAGGATAGAGTCTCAGGCATGCTGTGATCATTATTTTGCACAAATGAGCAAGTGTATAAACAAATATACAGGATATTCAACAAAGACAGTATGTGGCTCACAAAACCAAAAATATTTACTATCTGGCACATTATAGAAAAAGTTTGCTGATCTCTCGACTATATTCCTAGTATAAAGTTTTAAAGGAGGCAAAATAATAGCATGTGCTGAAGTTGATGGAGAAAACTTTAAAAATAGGGCTTAGGGTAACATAGTAATATATCAAGAGGTACAGGGCTTTGCAGTTTATAGAACAGTATTGTGGAGGTGCCTGGGTGGCTCAGTCAGTTGAGTGCCTGACTCTTGGTTTCAGCTCAGGTCTTGATTCCCCAGGTGGTGGGATCGAGCCCTGCATTGGGCTCTGTGCTGAGCATGGAGCCTGCTTGGGATATTCCCTCCCTCCCTGCTCCTCTCCTCTCCCCAACTTGTGCTCATGCTTACTTGCTGTCTCTAAAATAAAACAAAAACACAAATACAGTATTCTGAAAACTCATCTCTGACCATCACAAAAATTGTATGAGCTCAGCATCACTGATATTATTCCATTTTTATAGAGTAAAAAAACAATGGTTATGTGATTTTCCCCAAAGGTCACAGTCAGTTTATAAGAGAACTATAATTTAAATGAGGTCTTCTAGTTCTGAATCCAGATCTGGATTGTTCAGTACATCTAGGATTTTGAAAGACAGGGGGAAATAAGGGAAGCAATAAAGGCTGAATTAATAGAAAAAACTATAATGTAAGGAAAAGCACATACTGAAAAAAGGAATTATAACACTTAAAGGTGTACAAGCCATCAGTAGACTAAAAGCCATGTTGCTACACACCCTAGAAGACACCATGCAAAATCCCCAAAGTTCAGTAATTCATAGCTCAACCACCTTACCAGCTAAACATATTTGTTTCTCCTAATTGTACATACCTTTTCTATTCTTCAGCTTTATAGGAAATAGCCGTCTGCCTTGTGTATAGATCAATAATCTTCCTAAAAGGCACAGTGAGTGAATGAAATAAATATATTGTAATTCTTGTCCTGAGTAGTAGAAGGTTTTCTGTTTGTTCCCTTAAAAGAGAAGCAAACAAATACATTTATTTTAATGTATTTTTCAGATAGTACCTATCTTCATTCCCTTCTGAACATTAAACAGGGTTGCAGTCTATAATGAAGACTCTGATGGTATATAAAAAAAAAAAAAGTTAATTATCTTTCCTAAGATCCTATAACACCTAAATCTCTGAGGAAAAGCATTCATCACAAATTTAAGCTCAGGAAAGTGTAACATGCATACAGTGTTCATTCCAAAATAGCATAGGATTGTCAGAGTTATCACCTGTTATCAAGAGGAACTTCAAAAATAAGAAAGGGAGAAAGTCATTAGAAAATATCACTGTTTAAATTCTACCAATTAAAAGTTAATACTATGAAGACTATTTATAACCATGTTAGTAAATCTAATTAGAATCTGTAAAATATATACACCTAAAATATATCATTCATTCATTCATCCATCCACACATTCAAGATCTCCTCAGTATGTGTTTTATATAAGACCTCAAACTATCTGATGTCAAAGAACAGTAAGAAACATGAAACTGGGCTTCCAATTCAGAGTATGGCAAATAGTCTAGTATGACCAGAGCTTGAGGAGGACAAGTGGCAGAGACAAGAGGCTAGCTGGTAGCAGGGGCAGATCACAGAGGACTAAGCTGCAGAAGGAATATGGGTTTTATTATAGAGGCAACTGAAATGATATTAAAGGGTTGTAAGCATGAAAGTAATCAAATATGCATGTGAAAAACTAACCCTGATGATAGCATAAAAGATAGATGGAAGAAGGTAAAGGCGTGAAATAAAACTAAAAACATCATGAGCAAAAGCATCAACAACAAAAATGGAGAAGAGCAGAAAGATAAATGCATAGAAAATTAAATCAATAGGCAGGCCTTAGACAGAACTACATGTGGACTGTGAAATAACAAAATCCTCAAGTTACTAACTCAACATCTGTGTAGACAGTGAATTTTTATTCTATTTAAGTAATTCTAAAGGGGAAAAGAGGGAGAAACCAGTAAAGATACAGAAGAAAGTGATTTTAGTCCTTGACATTTTAACATTAAAGTGCCCATGGAGCACCCAGAGATATTCTAAGTATGATATAAACGTATGAATTTGAAATTCAGAAAAGTGGTGGACTGAAATATCAGGGTCATCATATACATATGTAGTACTTGAAACCATGATCCCCCAAGAGAGAACAGGTAGACTAAGAGGAGGAAAACAAGAGCAAAGGGCGAGTGCTCAGAGCGCCTGGGTGGCTCAGTTGGTTAAGCGTCAGACTTTGGCTCAAGTCATGAACTCAAGGTTCGTGGATTCGAGCCCCATGTTGGGCTCTGCTGACAGCTCAGAGCCTGGAGCCTGCTTTGGATTCTGTCTCCCTCTCTCTCTGTTCCTCCCTCGCTCTCTCTCAAAAGTGAATAAACATTAAAAAAAAAAAAAAAAAAAGTAAAGGGCAAAACCCTTGTGGGTACAAACATACCAAAAAAAAGAGGCTTTCCAGTGAAATTATGATTCCTCACAACGATGAGAAAATATAAGAAAGAATGGTTGAAAAGTAAATAGGAGGTAAAGAAATGGGGCCTGGATATATTTAGGATACTTAGAAGAGTTTTCTCTGCAGGGAAGCAGGGAAGTAAGATACAGGTGAACTGGTTCAGGTTTCTATTTGAAAGATACATAAGCAGGTTCAGAGCATGCAGGGGAAGGTACCAACAAAAAGGGAGACACAATAACACGCAATGTCCCCTTTCTAAAACAGGAACAAAACCCCAAAGAACATCAGAGAGGAACAAAATCAAGAACAAAGATCAATCTGGAAAAGAATACTTCTTCAGTGCAGCCAAAAGAAAGGGAATATTGATAAGGACATACAAACATGCATTGTATGCTTAGAAGAAGGACATCTAGGGAATTCATCTCTGTAAAGTTCTGCTTTTCTTAGTGAAGTGGGATGCAAGGTCTCCTCTTGAGAGAAAAGTAGGCCAGAACAGAGCAGGGCCCATGCTAAAACTGGCGAAAGCTTGCAATAACTATTATGGACACTGCAGAAAGAAAATCTAAGAGGATGCAATAAACATAATAGCTATGGTTAGAAAAGTATGTATGTGCACTAATTATATCACTAATGCTGTCTGCTCAATTTCCTGAAGACCAAAGAAGATGAAAGACAGAACTGATCTAAAGACAAGCAACTGCAGACAAGAAACTCAGAGAAAGAGCAAGGATTTTGAAAGAAATGGTGGGAGCGGGTGGGACATGAAGCATCCCAGGTCTTCACTAGATAGGGAAGAGAGTAAATTCATGATGTCCTGGTAGATAGTAGGGAGAGGAAAAAAAAAAAAAAGCCCTAGAGTATTTTAATACCAAGAAATTTTTTAAATACATAAATTTAAAAGGAGAGAGGTTTATATCTTTTTCCTTTTCTTAAAGAATAAATTCTAGCTCCTGTACTTCCTCCTCTAGTACAAAATGCTAGTTTTTGAAACCCACTAATTACAGGTCTTTGACCATTTTTTCTTGCTTGAGTTATAGAATTTACCTGAAGATAAAAAAATAAGATCTTCATATTCTCAGAGTACTATTTGCTTAGAGAAGCGACATAAGAGAATGATAAAAGATTAACAGAAGTGTATAGACATTGGTATGCAGAAAAATCTGACTATAAAAGAATATTCACTTTATTCCTGAGATGAGATTCAATAGAGCAATTAAGGCCAGATTATGAAACATCTAGGGTATTTTAACTTTTTAAATCATTTTTATTTTTGTAATTTACATCCAAATTAGTTAGCATTTAATGCAACAATGATTTCAGGAGTAGATTCCTTAATGCCTCTTACCCATTTACCCCATCCCCCCCAACAACAACCCCTCCAGTAACCCTCTGTTCTCCATATTTAAGAGTCTCTTATATTTTGTCCCCTTCCCAGTTTTTCTATTATTTTTGCTTCCCTTCCTTTATGTTCATCTGTTCTGTGTCTTAAAGTCCTCATATGAGTGAAGTCTTATAATGTTGGTCTTTCTCTAATTTTGCTTAGCATAATACACATCTAGGGTATTTTATAGCTCGGACAGAGGATAAGCAGAGAGGAATCACAGGGTGGGTTATCTAATAATAAAACAATATTTTACAGAAATGTTCCTCCTCCTAAAATGCATAAGGACAAATAAATTACTACTATACCAGAGGAAAGAATAAGCAGTATATTATTGCAGTGTAACAGACTAGGACATATACTCTAGTATAAGTTGAAGAACTTCAGATGTAAGAAGAACATCGATAACAGCTCCACATTGGAAATTAAAATTATCATTGTGATGTAGTTTTTAAATTTGTGAAAATATTTTATATTAGCAGAAGTGGTCTAATTTACTATGCTATTAACCATTAAAAATAAGTTACTAAGCTACTAAGCTAAGAGGTCATTTTTAAAAGTATGTAACAGAAAAAAACAATACTTACCACAATGCTTTGAATGACCCAAAATCTCATCGATTTTCATGGCCTCACACAACTCAAAGTACTGAACACACTGCTGAACTGCTGTAGTTATCTAATAAAATAATAACTTATTAATTCTAGAAATTTGTAGCCCCCAATTTCAAGTAGTAAAAAAAAAAGTTAATCAAGGTTATAAAAATATGCTGAGAAAAATATTTAACAAAAGTATTTAAAATAATACTTTTCCAGTCCACAGAAGCTCAACTTCCCCACATACATTTTAAGTATGGCATCATTCCGGAAAACACCAAAAATACTTGAAGACCAACAATATTGCTATAATGTCAGTGTAAATGGACAAAGATAGTTACATACTTCATAGTGAGAGATGCAAAAGTTCTGTGACCATGACTTTAAGAACGCTCTTGCCAATACCCCTTACAGGTATTGCCTTCGAGACTTGTCTTCCTATCACACCAGCAAAATATGAACTAGATCAAGCCTTCACTTCCATCTCGGATACCAGCACTGATGAAAACTGATAAAGAAAAATCTTATAATTCAAAGAACAATGACAACAGAAAATGATTTCCAGCCTGTACTGTACCCAGTCATTCTCCTAGGAGTCTCCATTCTACCTCCTTCTCCCATTCTCCCCACATAAACTTTTTCAAATCCCCTCCCCTTTCCCCTGGATGTACCCACTTCCAGTATATGTCCTCTCATTCTAGTTCTCAAAATGGAGGCCACCATGAGATAAGGAGTAATAATCGTTACACTGGCAATAAAGAGATTGTTGATGACCCTGAAAAGATCAGTTTCATGAGAGTTTGGGGAATAAGCCAACCTGTAATGGAAAAAAAAAAAAAAAAAAAAAGAACCAACAAAGTAGAGGCAGTTAGTATAACTTTCATTTTCAGGAAGGCTGGCTGTAAAGAAGGAATAAAAAAAATACAGCAACCTTTGGTGTACAAATTAGAGTCAACACTGAATTCTTTTTCAAGTTAGAAGGGTATGATCATGCTTAGATGTTATTGGAAGAAGCCAGCAGAGAAGAAGAGTTTGACTACACAGGAGAGACAGAGGAGAGTGGATAGAAAAAAAGTAAGAGACAAGCAGACAGAACCTAACGGGAAGGAAGGATTAAGTTTTCAATGGGAAAAAAGATGAAGATTGTGTGGACAGAGGCAAGTTCATAGTTGTGGTGTCAATGAATTGATGGATTTCCCAGTCTCATTTGTATGGCCTCAGTTTTATACAGAAAGTAGTTAATATGGCAGGACTTCCATTGTAAGAAATGCCTGCTTGCAAAGTTGGACCCTGACTCCATCTGGGAGGTTATCTTAAGAGGAAATTCCAAGAACTGATAAGAAAGGCTCTCTGTACCTAAATAGTGTGTACAAACAATGAGATTTATGCTCAACACCTGCTTTCCTTCTGGGAGTCTGAAATCCTGGTATATGCTAGGCAAAAGATACCTACATGATCAATCCCCAATTTAAAAAAAAGGGGTTGGGGCAGAGTCTTTAATGAGTGTCTTTGGAGGACATTTCACATGAGCTATTATAATGATGCTGGAGGAATTAAGTGGAGTCACATCAGGACTCCACTGTGGGGGACAGAGCAAAAACTCTTAGAAGCTTAAGGTTGGTATCCTCCAGACTTCACCCAAAGCTCCTTTTCCCTATGTCAATTTCTTTGCATACTTTTTCTGTTACAATCATAGCTGAGAGTACAACTATACGTTGAGTCCTACTAGTCCTCCAGCAAATCATCAAATCTGAGGGGTGGTCTTGCGGACCTCCTCCGATATCTGTCTTATCTAAATCAAACTTTAGAGATCCAGATCAAAATGAAACTGCCTCTTGAAAATCTCGATCTCAAACTTGTATAAAATCTAAAGTTTTACCTTTCCCCAAATTCTTCCTATTTTCCTCCTCCTGTGTTACTTCTCTCAATGAATGATATTAATCACTCAATGAAGTCCTTACCCATCCCCTATTTTAAAAACCAAGTCCTCTAAACCCTATATTCTAAAAATAACAGTACTTGGGGTGCCTGGTGGCTCAGTCAGTTAAGCATCTGACTCTTGATTTCAGCTCGGGTCACGATCTCATGGTTCCTGAGTTTGAGCCCTGCATCGGGCTCTGGGCTCACAGCATGAGCTTGCTTGGGATTCTTTTGTCTCCCTCTTTCTGCCCCTCTTCCTCCTCTTTATGCCCCTCTTCCTCCTCTTTCTGCCCTTCTTTCTCCTCTTCCTGCCCCTCTTCCTCCCCTCCTCCGCCTCCTCCTTCTTCTCCCTCTCTCTCAAAAATAAATGTAAAAAAAAATAAAAAATAAAAATAAAAACAATAGTACTCCTGAGTCCATATATTTAACCCAATTCATGCTGCCACAGCCTAAACTCATGTTTCGTTCATCTTTTGCTTGGATGAATCCTCTTCGTCTTTTTGCTTCAACATTTCTCTATCTTCATCTAGCACCTTCAACCCATTTTCAAAATTTTCCAAAGCCCTAATATAATGTCACTTGAGTACTTAACCTATCAGTGGCTCTAATATAAAAGCCTCTAATATAAAAGCCAATCTCCTAAATTTGACATATTATATAGAAAAACTAAGATCAGACATTAGTTTCATTCTTCTTGGATACCTCCATCCCAGCCATACACACATGCACAAACACAGAAATACATCTACCTCTGTAAAACTCAGTCACCAAAAGTCAATTCAACATATGTCCAATGACCAATTAATCAAAAGCAAATGCACTCAAAACCTCACTAAATCAACACAGTTAAAACTGAAACACTGTGAACAAACATTTACAACAAACTCAACACTTGTACTTCTAAAAGGAAAACGACTAAAGATTTCCCTTAAATAGGTCTACTTTTATGGAATTACACACTGCCCCAGGCATGAGTACATCAACTGTCACAGTCCCAATTTAAAATATCCAAGCGATTTTCAAACAACATCATTACTTAAATTAGCATTCAGAGAACCAACTTTCAGGAAATTTCCTGTGTCCAGTCACAAAATAAGTAGAGTTTCTAAATGTGCTTTGTGTTTTCCTAAGCCTAAACCTTTAAACATGCTATTCTGCCGCCCTGACATATTTTCCTGCCACAACCTTAACCACACCCCTTCTCTTTTCCAGGATAACACCTACTCATTAAGAACAAAAATTTCCACATAATCCTAGTAAAAAGCTGATTGTTCCACAAATAATAAACCTCATAACCGAATTTAAATTTATTTAGCAAATTGATGACAAATCTATATAACCCATGATAACAGGTATCTGGAATAACAAGTTTAAAATCTTGTAAATCAATACATGTCAACACATCTGAAAAATATATTTCTGAAATCCAACCCATCAGTGTTAGCCCCTTGCTGCTGCAAAATGAGCTAATAACAAGAGAAACACTCCACGAAATATGTTTGTAGAAGCCAGTCAGTCAGCAACAATCTCACCTGAGCTGCCATCCTTCCACTGCTGGTATGAACTACTCTCACCTCTGAAAGTCTACCAATTTCTGAGTTCTAAGCTTTCCCCAAAACCTTGGAAGATTAAAAATCTGCTTTGCCTAACTTAAGCAATAAATTTGGCTTTATGTGTTATTTCAGATATTCAACAGCAGTCTTAATCCTTGACAATTCTAGTGCTTCCAGGCAGATTACCTTGAAGGCTCACACTTGGTGGCATTCTACGGGATCCCCAGATAAAGAATGTTCACTGGGCCCCCCCCCGAGTCCCAAACTCTGAGAGTTCTTCAGATCTATGACTATGTGAGTTGGCCTCAACAATCTGAGCTCAGACTTGCTTTATTGAGTATTCATTGCTAAATTATTTGTTATCTTAAGATTTATGACATAAGTCTTTATAGAAAGTAGCTTTTGTTTTGCAGGGGCACCATTTGGTAAATATTTATGCTATTAACCAGCTTATTCTTCTGTGTTTGCTTTACTTTTGTTATTTGCACAGTCTTAACTCCTGTTTTATTTTGGTTTATCCTGCATCTACTGAATATACAAAAGACTGTTCCATAGAGAACAGAAGGAGGGATAGTCTAAGAAGTCTCTAATCCAGTGAATCAAATCCAAGCCAGCCCTGAGATTCCTGGCTACCAGCAACAAATTCATGCAAAAGCAACTAGTCAAATTGCCTTGGGAATCCTACAAAAATTTCAAAAGGATACTCCAACTTGTCAATTCATGTAACTGGTCATATATAGTTCTCACTAGTTTCTGCTTTATCAGAACCTGAGACATCATTCATAAACTTTTGGGCAAAAGTGTGTTTCATGTTTGTCTAAATTTAAGCTTCAACCTCCTTCTGATAGAACTCTTACTTCCTGGATGAATTTATTCTTACAATCCTAGCTCTTACACAGACCCTGGTAAACAGGAACAACCAAAAATGACTTACAACAATACCAGTATGAGTAATTTCTGACATGACAAAATAAATACTTCAGAGCAGCTCTAAAATAGGAGACAAAAGAGCAAAACCTAGTCAGTTTCCTCAGCTGATAACTCAAAATATAATCTCCAAGATGGTCTTTCAAAAAGGCTATTTAGTTCGCTTCCATTCAAACCTTCAGAAATCCATCCTCCCAGCACCCATCCCTACCCAGCTTTATCTTCACCACCCACTTCTGTTCCTTCCCCTTTCCCCTTGCTTCTTAAATATTGCACCTTTTATTATTTAGAAAAAGGTAACAAAACAAAAAAAGGCACATGCTCAGGAGAGAAAACAACCACATTATATAATATCCCCTTTAAACTGAAGCAGAAAGCAAATTTATAGTAGGAAAATTTAAACAATAGTCTTAAGAGTCAAATTGAGGGTATAAAGCATGATTTTCCTAAACCCCAGGAAAACAAAAATTTGCTGTAAAATTCAGGATTTTATTTGATACTTATTCTCCTGTACTATCAAACACATACCAGCCTTAATTGCTAAACCATAAGATGGAGGGAGGTTAAAAAACAGGGTACATGAAAAACCCAGGGAGAATTTAAATAACCTGTCAATATTTTTTAAATGACTTTGAGAGAGCAAGAAAAAAAGGAAATACACTATATAAAGCCATTTCAAAAGCTATGCACTTCAGGGTAGACTGGACAAAGAATGAAGATATTAAAAATAAAAGATTAAATATTTGTGCTGATAGACCAAATGTTTTTCAACTAGTTCGTGACTTTACAATGCTATGGAAATAAAGTTCTCAATTTTCTCAGCTCTTAAAAATCAACAGCACATACATAAATTGTGTTGTCTAACACTACCTACTTAAAATTTCATAAACGTCATAAATATAGAATAGGATAGAATTACATCAAGTGGCCTCTAACCATGTATTAGTTCTAAATTACAATGAAAGTTAAAAATACCCAGCTTCTCAGGTTCCTGAAATTCATTCCAAGTTTTCAGTAGCCACATATATCTAGTGGCCACTCTACTGGACAATGCAGATATTCCACTGTTGTAGAAAATGTTATCAGAGTGCACAGAGGAGAAGCTAAAGGAAATGCTTTAGCAGGACATCGTGCTAAGCAGGCTGCTGTGACTCAAGTCCTCACGCAAGGAACTCTTACAAAGCAAAAAGAAAATGCATGGAGTGGTCTTAAAGTTTCCACTGTAGACGTCCAAAATCTGATCCTCAATTTTGAAAAGTGGAGATGGATCTTGTATCCATTTTCTCCAAGGTTTCCTTTCAAAAGTTGGGCCATGTTTGCTTTAAAACTTACACACACACACACACACACACACACACACACACACACACACACAGTCTTTACATATTTTGTAGGTTCAGGAAAGTTTTTAAGAGAATATGAGGTTTAAATCAGAATCTCATGCAAGTCTGACCAATTATGTACAAGAAATACTTGATTCAGTTGATAAAATACATAAGTTGTTTATAATAAAGTAACTATTTTCAGACTAAAAATTGATTATGGTATAATTAACTCTTAAAAATCTGTTCCTTATTTGCAAAGTTAATCTATAAGAAACATTTGCAATACTTCCACCCAAGCCCCTATGACAGCAACAATGAGTTATAGGGAGAGGGGAATCATTGGGTTTTCTCCCTTTCTCTATTTTAACAAGATCAGTTTGTGTTCACATGGCAACAAATTTTCATTTAAAATGGGAATGGGAGGGAAAGGAGATGTGGAAGGATTTTATTTCAAGTCATTAAACATTTTTAAACACTTATTACCTCTACAAATAAACTCCTGTTCTATTCAACATCCCTCTCTCTCCCTTCTGAAACTCAATTCTCTTGATTCTCAAACACAAAACAAGTTTTCTTTTTTCATTTTATGCTCTACTGCATTCACCCAGAAATTCACAACTCTAGGACCATTTCCCTTCTCCTGACTTTTAAACTCAAGATTCTAACTACATAAATCATATTTATCATTTCAAAGTCCTATTAGAACTTTTAAAGTATTTTAGTAAATGTCACATTTCATGTTTGTTATTAGACTTGATTTATTTTCAAAGTCTTTACACATTATTCCACTGATAGCAATAAATGTGGAACATTTTGCTAATATATTTTATAGTTTTAGTTTTTATTTGATGTAACTTGAATTAATTTTTGTAAATGCAAAAGCACGTATCATTCTGAGTTTTTAATACAACTTTCAGTCCAGAGCATGGGTATATTTTATAGAACTCCCCTACAAATACCTGACCTGAATTAAGTCACAATACTTAAAAATAGGGCTTGTTTCAACTTGCTTGTTAGCATCCCAATTTACTACGTAATTATGTATTTCCTAAATGTTATCCTGACTATTACTCAATTCTATACTTTTATCCTTTTATATATCACAAAATGGTAGTTTAAAAAAAATCACATAAAAGAGGAATTGTTTCAGGGTGCCAGGGTGGCTCATTCGGCTAAGCATCCAACTCTTGATTTCAGCTCAGGTCATGATCTCATGGTTCATGGGTTCGAGCCCCATGTCACGCTATGCACAGACAGCATGGAGCCTGCTTGGGATTCTCTCTCCCTCTGTCTCTGGCCCTCCCCAGCTCACACACACATGCATACTCTCTCTCGTAATAAACAAACATTTATAAAAAGGGGGGGGATGATTTCATCATCCAAGATAAATTATCAATCAACTTTGCACATTCAACTTATTACATCATGTATCTTTTTGTGATATTATTTCTCAACATAAGGACAGAAACAGACTTACCAAAGATTTATATTTCTTTTCAAGAAGTCTTAGTACTGCAGTTCTGCTATAATATGCATGCTAAAATTAGGAGAAAATGATATTTAATATTCAAGCTATACCACTCAAAGTCTGTTTTTCCCGAATCATTTCCAATAGAATTACCAATAACAGTTTGAAATTATTGTAATCAGTACAAAATAGGTTTTTCTATGTACAATGGATTATGAGCATAGCAATTACCAGAATGCAAATGATATGAAAAGAACCGTAGATCATTTATTGACAGACAAGTAGAAAAATATTCTATCCCTCAACTGCAACCAGTTTCTATGTTGTTACTTTAAAACCATTATCAACACACATATCAGAAGGAAAGGAAAGACACAAAAGCCGGGGTAAGGAAGATCACAACCATCACAATGAAGGATATTGTACTATCTACATATGCAGAAATTTGCCAAGCTTGAAATGCTCTGAAGCAATAGTATCTTAATCACTTTCTGCCAATCATGTATTTTAAATAATTCAAAGTGCCAAAAAAATAATTATCTCCTTAGAACTAAATATAGTGGGATTAAAACATACTTTTTATGCTTTCCACAAAGGGGAGAATATAAATGATATTAAATTACATTAAATATCATTTGTTTTCAATGTAGCTTCTTTATTTTACTTACTAAAAAATATTAAACCATGTTATACTTGGTAAAAAACTATCAGGATTCTGGGAAACAGAGTTTAATTAAATGGGGTATGGTTAATTGAGGGTTAATAAAAACCCTGTGTGTTTTAACCCTAGTGATTTAAAATGTTTTCAAAAACAATTTATCTTTTTATTTTTTAACTTTAAAAGAGAAAGGTTGGGGCGCCTGGGTGGCGCAGTCGGTTAAGCGTCCGACTTCAGCCAGGTCACGATCTCACGGTCCGTGAGTTCAAGCCCCGCGTCGGGCTCTGGGCTGATGGCTCAGAGCCTGGAGCCTGTTTCCGATTCTGTGTCTCCCTCTCTCTCTGCCCCTCCCCGGCTCATGCTCTGTCTCTCTCTGTCCCAAAAATAAATAAACGTTGAAAAAAAAAATAAAAAATAAAAGAGAAAGGTTAACCAATGGTTCAACTTTTTAAAAATTTATTGTCAAGTTAGCTAACATACAGTGTATACAGTGTGCTCTCGGTTTTGGGGTTAGATTCCTGTGATTCATCCCTTACGTACAACACCCAGTGCTCATCCCAACAAGTGTCCTCATCAATGCACATCACCCATTTCCTCCCTCCCCCACCCCCACAATCAACCCTCAGTTTGTTCTCCACATCCAAGAGTCTCTTAGGATTCGCCTCCCTCTCTGTTTGAAATTATTTTTCCCCTTCCCTTCCCCCACTGTCTTCTGTTAAGTTTCTCAAGTTCCACATGAGTGAAAGCATCTTTCTCTGACTGAATTATTTCACTTAGCTTAATACTATCCAGTTCCATCCACGTTGTTGCAAATGACAGGATTTCATTTTTTCTCATTGCCAAGTAGTATTCCATCATATATATAAACCAAATCTTCTCTATCCACTCATTAGTTGATGGACATTTGGGCTCTTTCCATAATTTGGCTATTGTTGAAAGCACTGCTATAAACATTGGGGTACATGTGCCCCTATGAATCAGCACTCCTACTTTTGACTATGTTCTGAAAAGAAATCCTCATAGTGCATCCCTTAGACCAGAGTCACTACACTACATTCCCAGGCCAAGTTCAGCTGCCACCTGATTTGGTACATAAAGTTTTATTGGAATAGTTACATCCATTCATTTATATATTGTCTAAGGATGCTTTGGGGTTACAACAGAATTGAATAGGTGCAGGGACAGTACAGTCCACAAAACCAAAAATTTATTGTCTGTCCCTTTAGAAAGTCTGTCAACCTCTGACTTAGCTGAGTGTAGGATAATGTAATGAATTTTCATTAATACTAGAACACAGGAGCTAATTTTTTTACATATATATAATTTTCTGTTGGTTAGTGTTTCTGTGATCTGCTGCATACTCTTGAGAATCAAGTACTGACAATAAAATATGTTAAGTGAAAAAATGTATTAACAGAATAAGATTCGTTAAAGATCTAAACCAATAAATTTAAAAGTGTATATAATGTAACTACATAAACCAAAATCTTAATAGTTATCCCTGTGTTGTAGAAATTCAATATGTGCTTTTACA
The DNA here is from genome assembly GCF_016509475.1 of Prionailurus bengalensis. Lineage (NCBI taxonomy): Eukaryota > Metazoa > Chordata > Mammalia > Carnivora > Felidae > Prionailurus > Prionailurus bengalensis. The sequence goes on from NC_057349.1 coordinate 109,265,591, forward strand.
TATTTTGTATACTTTCTATAATAAAGGTATAATTTGATAACTAAAAATTAAGAATAAAGTGTCAGATGTAAGGCATAAAGGGTTCAAGTTAATTAAATTGAGCAAACACTTATCAAACACATACTTTATAAGCCAGGTAAGGGCTAAGCTCTAGACAGAACTGTTTGGGTTAATTGCATTATACAGTTTACATAACAAAAGGCAAAACAAAAATAAAAATTAGCCATCAACTAAGTAATGTGCAAATTGTATGGAGCAGTAAATAAACATGTTGCTCCTCGTCATGGCAAGTCACGGGCCCATCCCTTTCCCTTCGCCACAGCAACAAATACATAATGCCTGGCAGACAAACTTAGAGGGACAAAGATGTGAGAATAATAAGCCAACACTGCTGCAGCTACTGCCAGACAGACAAGTCATTCCATAGCAGATGAGGGAGGTAACAGTATAAGGATCTTTAAAATTAATTTCAGTTCCAGAATAGTGATGAGCTCCACTGGAAATCACCAGCATTCAGGCATTAAACATTCTCCAAATTGCAGGTTCAGGAGGAAGCAAATGAAAGCAGGTATGTCTGAAAATATCCTAAGTCAGAGAAAAATGAACACTGAACTCATGTTCTACCACATCTGCTTAAAAAATCTGAAGTTTTTTGGGGTGCCTGGGTGGCGCAGTCGGCTAAGCGTCCGACTTCAGCCAGGTCACGATCTCACGGTCCGTGAGTTCGAGCCCCGCGTCGGGCTCTGGGCTGATGGCTCAGAACCTGGAGCCTGTTTCCGATTCTGTGTCTCCCTCTCTCTCTGCCCCTCCCCCGTTCATGCTCTGTCTCTCTCTGTCCCAAAAATAAATAAACGTTGAAAAAAAAAAATTAAAAAAAAAAATCTGAAGTTTTTAGACTAAAAAAAGAACAGATTTTAGATAGGTCATTCAGGTTAACAGAGTCAAATGAATTATCATTTAAAATCCTATTTTGGCTCTGTCACTTACTAGGTAAACAATCTTAAATCACTTCTCCATACTTCAGTTGCCACATCTGTAAAATGGGGTAGTAATAGCATATATCTCACAAATTGTTGTAAGAGTTAAGTGAGTTAACATGTAAAAGTGATTAGAACTCTTATAAATAGTAAAAACTGGAATGCTATTCTTTGACACAATACAGCAATGCACTAAAAAGTAGACAAATATTCCATTTTTCCTTACCATCCACTTTTTGAACCACACAGCTTTGGTATCAACCAATGCAAAAAAGTAGATTGGATCCAAAATCTTTTGTGAGACAAGATGGCCCTGATCATGTTTAACGGATAATAAGGACAAAGTATTCTCCACAATCTCTTCCATATACCTTAAAGTTTGGGAATAAAACAGTTTTAGAAAAAAAAACAAATGCTATTACACACACACACACACACACACACAGAGTGATTTATTTTCTATTTATGGAATAATAAGGTGAAAATTTTTAGAAAAAAAACTTTTTTTTATGTTTTAGCAAATGGGATTCACACCCAATTTTTTTTCCTGTTTTTTAAAAAAACTTTTGTTTCTACTTCAACACTGGCTCTCCAAACTTAACTTTCCTTTTTAGACTCAACAGTTGGCTCTTACAACCTTATTAAAACTTTTAGAACTGAAAGGAAAAACTTTAAAGACCATTTAAGGAACTTTTCCAAAGTAGCAAAGACTAATAATAAAAGAATTGGAAACAAGGCTACAACATCCTCATTCAGATTTTTTGTAATAAATAAATGGTGTAAAATGGTATTTGCAAAGAGCCATTCATATAGCTAAGCACAAAATATGAAAAGCTAAACTTTATTAATCCCTCCCCAATTACATAAGTCAATTAAGACTGTCTCTATTCTTTCTCCTTGTAATGCACAAGGGACAGAAACACTCCTATATTTCATATTGACATAAATTAGGGGACTTACTTTTCTGGGTGACGAATCCAGAAAGATGGAGCCTCTTTCTGATATTCATTTAGAAGACGAACCTGAAAAGCAGTATGTAACAATTCTCAAAAAATTAGAATTCTTAAATATAGAACTATTTAAACAAAAATAAAAGCATATAGCAAGTGAATACCTTTTTAAGTAAGCAGATCACATTAGGATTACTTATATCTATACCAGTTGACAGAGTAGGAATATGATTTTCTCTAGAAAGAAAGTATAACTTCAAATATTTAGCTGAAAAGAAAAATTAAAAATATATTACATCATTCATTTGCAGTGTTTTCTGAAAAGTTATTTCCTATCCACTTTATTAAGCACAAATAAAGGAAAATGCCTTTTAAAAAATCTAATAAACATACCTAAGCTTGTATAAATTTCCTTGGTCATATGTAATGGTGAAAGAGTAAATGTCTGTGCATAGAATTTTAAAATCCGGTCCTATGAAAATGAAAAGATTTGTATCAGAGATTCTTATAATAGAATGGAGATGAAAAAAACACTTTTCACACAGTGAAAAACTTAGAAAATAAATAGAAACCTTTCAGAAATCTGAGTAGGAATGTACCTTTAAGTAAAAGCATAATCTTATGTTGGTCAGTAAAAAGTAAAATACATGGATGGAGAAAGAGTGAGGTTTGATAGAGTTAAGGTACAATGTTCAGACAACAGCAGGAGTACTAAGTGGTTAAAAACAACAACAACAACAACAATCACAACAACAACCATTCTCCTTTCCAAATCCAACATTTGCTGGCTTGTTTTTTTTTTTTTAATTGCTTACATGGGTAGTTTCAGTAATTAGACATTTAGGACTCCGATATTTTGCCTATCTCCAAGAAAAGTATTATTTAACACATTTTCAAAATATACATTATTAGAACTCAAAGTAGAAATTATCACAAGGTAAATGAATTAGTATATGTGCTGCCGAAGCGAGCACAAGGTAAATGAATTAAATGATAATAGATGTAGCTAGAAAAGTACTTGGCCCTAGTAGGTACTTTAAAATAATAGCTATCATTTTAATTATGCCAACTTTAATACTGTGATGAAATTAATCCTAACAGTGAAATTCAATGTCCCATTACATAAAAACATAAAATTTCCTCAAGTGTTCTAGTCTGGGGGTGGGAGGGATGGGGGGGAATGACCTTGCCTATATCAAATGTTAGGATAATTTACTTTTTTTAAAAAAAAGTTATCCAAATGACTAAAGTCTCTAATAACCCAAAGGAATTCCTACTGAACACAGGATATTAAATACTTTGGAAAGTTTATTTTTATAATTGCAGCAACTGATAAGTATCTGTCACACTTTTAAAACACTATAGGCTTCACTAAATTACATGGAAGAGTCCTTTATAGAGTAGGAAATGAAGAAACAGAATCAAAGAATCCAATCAAGAGTTTGGATCAAGCATAAATTCAAAATGAAAAGAATGCCATGCCTTACTTTCTACTCCAAAATGACTGGTTCTATTACCATCTCCCCTCTATAACAACTTCTTCCAATTTTAAGTATCGACAACACTCTTGTGAATAATCTGTAATAGCTAAACAAAACCACTTATATTGACCCATTAGGATATTCATGGTTTATAAAAATTATTATGTAATTTTTTAAATAATTAAAGGAAATTTGCCTGACCACTATTCTTTGTTAAGAAAAAAATACACAGAAATTAACAACTTCATTTCCTTTTAGAAAGCCTTGAAATGTTAAAAGTGACCCTGAAAAGTCTTTTTCCCTTCCGAAGTTCTTGGATCATTGAGTTTTTACAGAAGTCTGCATCATCTAGTGTCAGTAAAGCTGAACTACATCTGGGTATTAGGTAATTGGAACACATTTTCCCCCCTTATAAAAATCAACAAACCACGTCTGTTTCCAAACCACTCCTGTTTATCAGTATAATTATATCTTCATTGATGGAAGAGTATGATTTTCAACAGATAAACGTATTGAGCTTTTTTTTTTTTTTTTTTTTTAATAACTGCTTACTGTCCCACTCCTCTAGTAGAATGTAAGTTCTATGAAGGCGGAGACTAATGTCTTGGTCAGTGTGTTTCCAACATCTAGATTAGAATGCTGCACATTGTTGGTAATCAATATGTATCTGTTGAACAGCTAGTACATTTTAACCCTCATGCTAATATCTTTAATTTTGTACAAAACACCATAATAATTTTAAAGCAAAATTTTTCTTCACTGATACATCAATTAAGAAAAAGACCCTCTAAACCTACTTTGCATTTAAATGTGATACGGGATATAGCCGGATTTTTTAAGATTTTATTATTTTTTTAAGTAATCTCTACACCCAACGTGGGCCTCGAACTTACCACCCCAAGATCAAGAGTTGCATGCTGTACTGACTTAGCCAGCCAGGTGCCCCTAGCAGAATTTTTTAAGTCACGTTATTGATATTACCAATAGAACTATACTTTTTAATATGATCTTACTCATGTAATAGCATTCCTGAGAAGTTATAGGAGAATTTTTTACATTCAATCATTTCTCTGACTTCATAATTTTATAATTTTTGGAATTTTCTATATTTGCTTTATGATTCATCTCAATTGTCTTCTAAACTTGGCTTTAGTTTTCTTTTCTTTTTAAGCAATTAAGCAATCTCTAAATAAACACTTAAATCCATAAGAAAAATGCTTATGATTCAGTTAGAATAAATTCTGATCATTTTAAATGCAAATTTTCATATGTCATCAATTCTCTCAAAAATGATTTAAATAATCTTTTAAAATATTTTTCTTAACTCCAAAACAAGACACAAATTGGATATCCCTTTCTAAGATAAAACAAAATGCACAAGGTACCTATATTATTATTTGGCAGTGAAATGTGACAGTGATCATTCTAATCATAAAAGAGTTAAGTCAATGCTTTAAAGAAAATCTTCACAACTCAAAAGCTGGAATTGAAATTCTATGAGTATTAGAGCTACTATTAAAATAATAATTCCATTTGCTTACAGAATGGTGGGAAAACAAATTTTAAAAGATATTTCTATAGGGAGCACCCAGATAGGTGGCTTAGTCAGTTAAGTGCCTAACTTTGGCTCAGGTCATGATCTCTGTGATTTGTGAGTTCAGGCCCACATGGAACTGCCAGTGCAGAGGCTGCTTGGGATTCTCTCCCTCCCTCTCTCTTGCTGCACCTCTCCCACTTGCACACACTCGCACTCTTTCTCTCTCAATATAAATAAACTTTAAAAATGCTTATGTTTCTATAAGCATTTCCTTACACTAAACACAGGATCAGGATCTGAAAGAGACATTGTCAGTTTTTCACAGAGAGTGGTCCAATTTTCACAATTCAGTACATCAGATGGCGGAGCTGAACATAACATTTGCAAGGCTTCATATCTCACCTATAATTTAAAAGACTTTTATTAATACCCAGCCACTGGAACACTACCAATACTCCAAATATTAAACATCGAAAAGCAGTCTTATCTAGATACTTGTTTTAAAGAGCCAACTACTGAAAATCAAAGGTTCTTTACAAAACAATTTTGAGAACTGATTTTTTTAAACTAAGTGTTAAACAGAAAAAAAATAGATTGTTAATTTTACATAAAGCAAAAACTAAAACATAACTGTGTGAGATTCTAGGTCCTATATCTAACTGAATGAAGAATGGTGGCCGAATCTGAATCATCAGGGCAAGGTTTTCCAATGGCCTTGTTCCACAGACTTCCCTTACTAGACACCCATAGGTGGTCCTATAATTTGGGGGCCTTAATTTAAAAATAGCCTAATATGCCCCTAGTGAAGCATCCCCATTCCAGAATATAGGAACAATTCTCACAAAAGAATTTGGACTAGTTTTTGATGCTGTACCACATTTTCCGACCTTCAAACCACTGAGATAGAAAGCAATGTGATGTAAAACTGAATTTCTGTATTGTCACAAAAAGCTTACTTCTTAATCATTCTTCTGAAAAATGAATCAGAGTTCCTTCAAAACAGTATGACCCAAAGGACAACAGTGGAAAATAGCCCTTCTCCAATCAGAAATGGAACATGGCTTCTGCCCCACCACTCTCCAATTAGTGAATAAAAACTCACTGATTCCAACCCATTCCTCAAAATCTGGTTCTTTCCCCTGCTGAAATAAGTGAAATCTAGTGGTTTAAAAAAGGGGAAGAGGGAGGGGCAGGAGGGAGAAGTAGGGGCCAAGCTTAGGAAACCAGACCCTTTAAATCAGGGTATCAAGTTTTACGTGAAAAAGACAGAATATACACGCACTTAAAAGTGTCTATATATTCATATGAAAGAACTCCTAAATACAACTGTATTTGTAATAGGGATTGGGGGACTTAGGAATGATTTCAGAAACTTTAATTTCTCCTTTTCAGTTAATTTTTAGGACAAAATCCCATTAAGAATTTACTACTAGGGGCACCTGGGTGACTCAGTCGGTTGAGCATCCGACTTCGGCTCAGGTCATGATCTCATGGTCTGTGAGTTCGAGCCCTGCGTCAGGCTCCGTGCTGACAGCTCGGAGCCTGGAGCCTGCTTTGGATTCTGTGTCTTCCTCTCACTCTGCCCCTCCCCTGCTCATGTTCTGTCTCTCTCTCTGTCAAAAATACACAAACATTTAAAAAAAATTTTTTTAAAGAACTTACTACTAGCAGAAGCATAATAAATGTTTCTGAACAAGTATAAATTTCCAAGTAATCCACTTAAACTGAAGACAATAAGATGTTATAGAAAAGTCGAGACTCATTTCTAGTATCTTTTGAAACATTTACTAGGAATCTAGAAAATAAACCAGAAGGTGAAATGCTAAAAATTATTATGTGATTAAAAAAAAAAAAAATCAGTGGGAGTAAATCCTAACTATTCATTTAGTTTAATATGAAAAGTTGACTATTTTCTATTTCATACTGACTTAACAAAATAATACTTGATAAATAGTAATTTATATAGTCTTAAAATATAAACAGGCACAACTCAATAGAACCGCTTCTTTAAAATCCCTTTTCCAGGGCGCCTGGGTGGCTCAGTTGGTTGAGTGTCCGACTTCGGCTCAGGTCATGATCTCACGGTCCGTGGGTTTGAGCCCCATGTAGGGCTCTGTGCTGACAGCTCAGAGCCTAGAGCTTGCTTCCAATTCAGTCTCTCCCTCTCCCTGCCCCTCCCCCACTTTCAGTCTCCCTCTCTCTCTCAAAAACTAAACATTAAAATCCTTTTTCTAATCAATGAACACGTGTGAAAGTTGCACACATTTTCTAGAAGTAGAAGGAACATTAAATGAAGATAGTTTTTCCTCAAAGAAATCACTAAAATATTACACACAAAGCAACAGTGAAATAACAATTTGGGGGACAACCACTTATAACTTTATCCCTTCAAAACTGAAACTAGATGTAAAAATTTCCTCCTACAAACCATGAAAATTCTGAGAGCCTCCCTTACTCTGTGACTTCTTATTTCAAGACTGGAAATTCTAGCAGGGTTATCAGTCTAGGAGCATCATGATAATAAACGGCTATCCTCAAGAGAAACAGTCTGAGACTGAATATATTATATATATTATATAACTGACTAAACTTGATAGCTACCCTTTAAACTTACCTCTTTAGGTTGCCCAGGCTCCAACTGGTCTAAAATCAATTGTAATTTTCCTTGACAAAATTTGTAACTCTGTAACACAATTGACAAAGCATTCATTTAGTAGACTTTTAGAAGTGCTGCTATAAATTATTTTTTAATATAACTCCAAGCACAAAATGCATTCTGAGCAAGAAAAGGGGGTGATCCATTCTGACTTGGCAGAAAACTTGGAATTTGTTTCCCAAGGCATTTAAATGGGAACTGAATGTCTCAGGAGAACAGTGTACTACACATATCTGAAAATTATTATTTGCTGAGCAACTTCAATGTGTAGAACATAAGATTCAAAAGATGTAAAGCCAAGATGTTTTGTGCCCAGAAATGTGAAATGAATGAAACAGTAAGATAAAACAAGAAGGCACTGCTAGTACCCTAGGCATAGCTACAATGCTGCTTGAATATTTTGGTTCCTTTGCTTTCCTATACTTTTCTTAAGCCTTTCTCCAGGCCTCCTTTTTGGTGAAAACTTCCCGAGGTAAAAGTCTCCATCTAGAAAAAAGTTTATAATAGACCATAAGCTATGTTGGAAAAGGAAAGGGTCTTTTTCTTGATGAAGGCAGTTTAAATATGACTAATACCTAAAATAATCATCTAAAAATAAAACTGCCATTAAAATAATAGCTGTCATTTATTATCTTTTATGTAACAAGCCCTATATGATATAAATTCACAGTGACTGAAACAGGAGAAATATGAAAACCAAGGTTGAATAACTTTTCCAAGTCACAAAGTTATCAGAACTCAGATTCCCATCCACATTTTTGCTATCTATACTCTTTCTCTTCCAGTTAAGTACATCATGATGACTCAAATTTTTATCAGTTACTTCATCTCCAAAGTTATATATAATTATCCTTTCAACATTTCCACTTGAATGTCTAATAGGCATCTCAAACTTAACATGTCCAAGACAGAATATTTTATTCCAAACCTGCTCCTTCCTGAAACTTCTCCATCCTCCTAAATGACGTTACCACCCATCCAGATTTTGTACTTAGATCAAAACTAGGAGTCGGGGCACCTGGGTGGCTCAGTGGGTTGAGCATCCGACTCTTGATTTTGGCTCAGGTCATGATCCCAGAGCCGTGGGATCATGCCCCACATAGGGCTCTACACTTAGTGTGGAGCCTGCTTAAGATTCTCTCTCTTTCCCTCTGTCTCCCTCTGCCCCTCTCCCCAACTCATGCCCAGGCTCTTTCTATACAATTAAAAAAAAAATTATGTTAAAAATAGGAATCAATCTTGGCTCTTCACTTTGTCACTTCCTATATCCAATATTATTAAGTTCCAGAAGATAATCCCCAAGTTTCACAAACCTTAACTCCAACTACCCCACACCACTTCCCTGCCAAAACCTTAAACCAAAGCACCATCGACTCTAGCCTAGACCACTTCAGTTCATCCTAACCAGTCTCCTTGCTTTGACTCATCCCATCCTACACCACACCACCATCCATTCTCCAGCAACAGTCAGATGGAGCTTTTCAAAGTTATAAATCAAATCCATTAATTTCCCTTACTTCAACCTCACAACTAAAGACCTCTCACATTATTCAGAATATAGGGAATTTACTTACATGATCTGGGCCCCTGATTCTTTAATACACGGTCATACAATTTTTCCCTCTGCCAGTCAGGCTTCAGTCTCACTGGCCTTTTTTCTCCATTTCTGGAAGATGCCATCCATGCTCACTTTAGCCTAAGAACCTTTGCCATTGCCATTCCTCCTGCTGGGCAACACTCTTCCTCCAGAATTCTTCATGTCTGCCCTATTATGACTTAGAATTTGGTCTTTTTTCACTATAGCATCCCCAATACCTGAATCAGTGCCTCATAGGCCCTCAATATACATTAGTTTAATACATAAATGACTCCAAAGTGAGTCTTCCCACAATGCTACATGGTCCCTAACAATACAGGGTTCATAACCACTTTATATAAAAAAAAAAAAAAAACATAACAGACCAATACTTCATTTCTTAAAGAGTCTCAGGTTTTGCTGAGTTTTCTTCCTTTCTAAAAGTATATAGTTCAACTGTGAAGAACTCTGATACATGCTACTTTTTAAAAGCACTATATATTAAATCTTTAACTTTGAATTTTTGTATTACAATTAAAATACTAAAATTTATGAATAATTACCAATGACAAACATAAGTATATGAATGTAGCAGTCTTGAAATGAAAAAAAGATAACATAGAATATCTAAAATAGTATATATATATAGAAGCGTAAGTACTAATATGCATTTGTGATACATAATGCATATATGTACTTTCAGCAGTATATATACACATGCATATAAGTGTATAAAATGTATGTAAAGTATATGTGTATATACACTCATTCTACTCTATTGCTAGAAAAACTCCCCCCCCTTTACCTAGTCCTTTTGCCTCTCTTATAAACTTTATTTCTTCTGTCTACTTCCATCATGACTTTTACCAGATCATTATCTATGTCTAAAATGCTGTCCAGCTTACTAAAAAGAACTACAGTTTCAAGGACATGAATCTTAATTGGATAGATGAAGTTTCAAATCCCAGCTCAAACTAGTTATATGACTCTGGAGTTATATGACTCTGGATCCTCATTTTTCACATCTACCTCCCAGCATCACTGTAAGAATTAAATGGGAAAATTGTAAAGTCTTTTGCTTTATTGTTATAAAATTTTTAACTGTGAAGTAAATTTCCTGTTTCTCAAGAAATTTTTTTTGGAAAATTTTTAATGTTTATTTATTTTTGAGAGACAGAGCACAAGCAGGGAAGGGGCAGAGAGAGTGGGAGACACAGAATCCAAAGCAGGCCCCAGGCTCTGAGCTGTCCACACAGAACCTGATGTGGCGCTCAAACCCACAAACTGTGAGATCGTGACCGAAGTCAGATGCTTAACCACGGAGTCTCCCAGGCGCCCCTCTCAGGAAATTTTCTATGAAAAAATATAAAATAACTGACTCTACCTGCCAACTACCTATTCAAGACCAAAAAATCTAAAGATATATTTCATTGATTTCCATAGATTCCCATTCTAATCTAGTCTCTTTTTCAATATAGAGGCATGCTCTACAACAACCCTGATAAATGGGGAGCCAGACATTTTTTGAACATTCTCAACTACAGTGAGTTCATATTTGGGGAAGCAACCAATATTATGTCAAAGTAGCAGTCAAAAAGGGTAATTACATAGACCTTAACAAAATTCATTTACTTAAATGCTCTCCATGACAAAGCCTTTCTTTCTAATCTTCTGTGCAATACTCCAAACAAGCAACCCTTACTCTCTGAAAATGGTTTTGCCTTTTATTTAACAAAATGATTAAGGCTAATCAACATGATGATCCCTCAAATTACCTCCTGTTTCCCCCAATATTATTCTGTGGTGAGTTAGCCAAATTAAAAGATCTTTTCTTAGCCCTCATGATAGACTTCCCTCTAGCCTTCATTGCAGCTAATTACCATCACTTCCACCTTGAAATTCACCCCCCTCCTTAAATTCCCTCTAGCCTTCATTACAGCTAGTTACCATCACTTCCACCTTGAAATTCACCCCACCCCCACCCCCGCAAGTTCCTGCCCAGTGCATTGTAGTTTGGCACCTTCTTGTATGACCCACCTTTTGGTTTCTCCTGGCCCTCTGAAACTGTGTTTCCTAGGGTCTCGCCTATTTTAGGTGGCTTCCATAGGAATTAAACAGAGATGACTCATACTGTGTTATCCCCAACTTTTCTTGAATCCTGCATTTTCAACACTTGTTACACCACTGAGATACCTTACTGGTACTTGAAATTCAAAATCTTTAAAAATGTGGCACAAAAACAGACACATAGACCAATGGAATAGAATAGAAACCCCAGAACTAGACCCACAAACGTATGGCCAACTCATCTTTGACAAAGCAGGAAAGAACATCCAATGGAAAAAAGACAGCCTCTTTAACAAATGGTGCTGGGAGAACTGGACAGCAACATGCAGAAGGTTGAAACTAGACCACTTTCTCACACCATTCACAAAAATAAACTCAAAATGGATAAAGGACCTAAATGTGAGACAGGAAACCATCAAAACCTTAGAGGAGAAAGCAGGAAAAGACCTCTCTGACCTCAGCCGTAGCAATCTCTTACTCGACACATCCCCAAAGGCAAGGGAATTAAAAGCAAAAGTGAATTACTGGGACCTTATGAAGATCAAAAGCTTCTGCACAGCAAAGGAAACAACCAACACAACTAAAAGGCAACCAACGGAATGGGAAAAGATATTCGCAAATGACATATTGGACAAAGGGCTAGTATCCAAAATCTATAAAGAGCTCACCAAACTGCACACCCGAAAAACAAATAACCCAGTGAAGAAATGGGCAGAAAACATGAATAGACACTTCTCTCAAGAAGACATCCAGATGGCCAACAGGCACATGAAAAGATGTTCAGCGTCGCTCCTTATCAGGGAAATACAAATCAAAACCACACTCAGGTATCACCTCACGCCAGTCAGAGTGGCCAAAATGAACAAATCAGGAGACTATAGATGCTGGAGAGGATGTGGAGAAACGGGAACCCTCTTGCACTGTTGGTGGGAATGCAAATTGGTGCAGCCGCTCTGGAAAGCAGTGTGGAGGTTCCTCAGAAAATTAAAAATAGACCTACCCTATGACCCAGCAATAGCACTGCTAGGAATTTATCCAAGGGATACAGGAGTACTGATGCATAGGGCCACTTGTACCCCAATGTTCATAGCAGCACTCTCAACAATAGCCAAATTATGGACAGAGCCTAAATGTCCATCAACTGATGAATGGATAAAGAAATTGTGGTTTATATACACAATGGAATTCTACGTGGCAATGAGAAAAAATGAAATATGGCCTTTTGTAGCCACGTGGATGGAACTGGAGAGTGTGATGCTAAGTGAAATAAGCCATACAGAGAAAGACAGATACCATATGGTCTCACTCTTATGTGGATCCTGAGAAACTTAACAGGAACCCATGGGGGAGGGGAAGGAAAAAAAAAAAAAAGAGGTTAGAGTGCGAGAGAGCCAAAGCATAAGAGACTGTTAAAAACTGAGAACAAACTGAGGGTTGATGGAGGGTGGGAGGGAGGAGAGGGTGGGTGATGGGTATTGAGGAGGGCACCTTTTGGGATGAGCACTGGGTGTTGTATGGAAACCAATTTGTCAATAAATTTCATATAAAAAAAAACCAAAATCTTTAAAAATAAATAAAAGTGAACTTCCATATTCTTCTCCACACCGAAACCTCCTTTCTAATCCCAGGTGTGGTTTATGACACCCCATGGTCTTGTAGCCACTTTGGCTTGAAATCATAGCTAGACTTTTGACTCTATACCCACTCTGCACTACCCTCCTGCCCAAGTTTAATGATCCTATGTCTGTAATTCTCACATCAGTCACTATTTATTCCTACAAAGCCTCCTCAGTTCAGGCCTTCTTCAGCTTTCTTACCCACTCATGCCCTTCTGCACATAACTCAAGTAAATCTCCCGAACACATTTTTCTGTTCAGAAACTTAAAATGATTTCCTTTTACTTAAAAAACAATCCAGTTTATACTTTGAATACATTCATTTATTCCTTAAATATTTATTTGGCATCTACTATGTTTCAGATATCTATTATGTACCAGGCACTTGAATTTTATAGCTAGGAGCAATAATTAACATCTAATCCTTGCTCCATAATTTGGCCTTAACTTACCCTTTCCATTTACTCCTCACAAACTCTTTGTTCAAACTCTTCACATAAACTACAGGTTCCCCAATATGCCATTCTTTGTTGATTGAGAGCTTTTGTCCATTCCCTTGTCTAACATACTTTCCTCTATTGCTCTGATTCTTAGTTACAAGGATTCTTCTTTAGATTTCCTAAGACACATTATTTCTACCTTACAACTCTGTTATTTGTGTACATATCCTCTTCATCTCAAGTAAGCTCCTTGAAGACATAATGTGTATATAATTAATCTTTTCACTTTTGCAGTGCCTATTACAAAATATTACACAAAGTATATGCTCAATACATATTTGTTGGGCTGAAGTCCCTCAATTCTACCATACTTGCCTTTTCTCCCAGGTGATAATACAAATTTAAAAAGCACAGACTTGGGGCACCTGGCTGACTCAAAGGGTGGAGTGTGCAACTCTCGATCTTGGGGTTGTGGGTTCAAGCACCGCATTGAGTGTAGAGATTGCTTAAAAATAACAAAATCTTGGGGCACCTGGGTGGCTTAACTGGTTAAGCATCTGGCTCTTTGATTCAGCACAGGTCATGATCTCATGATTCATGAGTTTGAGCCCTAAGTCGGGCTCAGTACTAACAGCTCGAAGCCTGCTTAGGATCATTTCTCTCCCCTCTCTGCCCCTCTCCCACTCATTCTCTCCCCCATCCCCTTTCTTTCTCAAAATAAATAAATTTAAAAAGAAATAAAACAAAAAAATAAAATCTTTTTTAAAAAAGAAAAAAAAGCATAGCCTTTAATAGTTATTTGATTGGAGCTGCCTCATCAATCTATTTACTACCCCTTTATCACTTAATTATGAATTCTGTTAATTATCTTAAATATAGTACATACTGGGGCACCTAGGTGGCTCAGTCAGTTAAGCATCCAACTTCAGCTCAGGTCATGATCTCGCAGTTTGTGGGTTCAAGCCCCAAGTCCGGCTCTGTGCTGACAGCTCAGAGCCTGGAACCTGCTCCAGATCTGTGTCTCCCTCTCTCTCTCTGTCCTTCCCTGCTTGCACTCTGTCTCTGTCTCTCTCAAAAATAAACATTTAAAAATTTTTGGAAAAAAAGAAAAAAAAACATAGTATATACTACTCTTTAAAAATGTTATTTAAGCAATGAAAACTTTTTTTACACCGGACATCAGAATGAGCCTAATATTTGCCTTAACGGTTACCCTTGTTTTTTTAAGGTAGCTGCGTGTTATTGTGCATCAGTGAATGAACATCAATTGTGATAGCAACCAACTAATAACTTTGTTAACTAGAGCAAATTAGATAGTGTGTCCCATTTAATACCAATTTGTTAAGATTTTTCAGCTGTTCCAGATATTTCTTAGATTGAAAATTCCTGGGGTGACTAGTATCGGCCCACTTGATTTGTAGAGCAACATATCTGTTGGCAATATCAATATAGGTACTTCCTATAGGAAGTTTCTTCCCCAACATATTTACATATGTTAAAGCATAAGCTACACAAATCATTTCTAGCACATTCTAAGGAGAAAGAGCAAGAAATAAGATTGATAATCTAAGACTTGGTCCTCTGTATAATCATATAGATCCTAATTAAAGGTATTTATATGCTAAAATAAGATTGGGATAGATTTCTTTCAATTGAAATTTACTAAAGATTGCAAAAATTAATCATTCTGTAATTTTTTTGGTAACAGTTATCATAATTAATTACAACATATACTAAAGAATATTCACATTATTCAATGACTACACTTAAATAAAATCAAACTACCCTCAAAATTAATGTACCCTAGAAGTCTCCAAATGTTTGGCTTGTAAACTGTATAAACCATTAAAATACAAGCAAAGACAGACAACATTACTGTGGTCTGAACAATATAACTATTGGAAATAAGAAATATATAACTATCAAACCTAATGATATTTCAGGCTTTAATATGTCTAAATGCACAATTTCTCTATATTTAATTTTAAAAATCACCCAATGATGATAAATAGGACAACAGCAAACATTTAGTTCTTATGCCAGGTTGTGTTGAAAATGCTTTACATACATTAAGTCCATAAAGCAACCTATAAGGTAGGTTCTATTACTATCTCCACTGTGACAGATAAGAAAACCGAGGCACCGAGAGAAGAAACCAAGGTTCACAATTCATCAATGGCAGAGCAAAACTTTATTTCAGACTGGTTTGTCTCCAAGATTCAGAATGACTTAGTTTCCTACAGAATAGCTTTTTCAAATTTTAGTGCTTCTAAAACTTTTTAAATTATGCGCCTGCCTTTCATTATGCCTTAAATACGGAACAAAGTTACTAATTCAAAACAAAAGCAATGCTTTAAAAACATTTTCAAGGGGCGCCTGGGTGGCGCAGTCGGTTAAGCGTCCAACTTCAGCTCAGGTCACGATCTTGCAGTCCGTGAGTTCGAGCCCCGCGTCGGGCTCTGGGCTGCTGGCTCAGAGCCTGGAGCCTGTTTCCGATTCTGTGTCTCCCTCTCTCTCTGCCCCTCCCCCGTTCATGCTCTGTCTCTGTCTCAAAAATAAATAAACGTAAAAAAAAATTTTTTTTAAACATTTTCAAATGAAAAATGTACCTTAATTTCCTATGTCTTATGGTTTAACAAAAACAGCTTTCACTTTAAAAGTGCTGCCATGGAGAGGTAATAACAAAAATCTATTAATATTTTAAAGTATAAAGAAACTTTAGATATTCATCAAGAAGATACTTAGCACTGCTAATCAAAGAAATTAGTTTTTCTGGTGTCAGACTGTCTCAAGAGATAACTATTAGGCAAGCAAGCAAGTTCACACCTGCACCTACCCAAACCTCCCCAGCAATCCACCTGCCTCCAGCCTGAAATGAAGCAGCTGCATTATCAATGCTACCATCTTCCTGTTCTCTAGTTTCAGCTACCTTTCCCTTTCATTTCTGCTTCTAAGACTTTAGGCTCCTATCTTTTTCTGCTTATAAAACAAGAATAATCAAAATCTTATGAATTGAGGGTAACTAGAGATGGAAGAACTTGTGAAGTGCAGTTTGGGCTGTGTATTTCCTCCTGTTCTCTGGCTGATGTTGCTGAAAAAGAGGAGTCTTACAAGACTCCATAGCATGAAATCCTCAAAAGCAGAATTCCTCACCAAAAAGAGCACTGTAAAAGCTTTGAAGACTTTAGGAGAGGCCAGAAAATGGGTTGAACTCAAAATACCCTAAGGTTTGAGAAGTCCGGATAAAACATACATTAGGGTCCTTGAAAGCAAATACTCTCAAAGACAGAAGAGAGACCATCCACCCAGTAAAGGGAAAAAGCTACACAAAAAATCTTACTGGAAAAATTCAAAGCCTAGCACAAGACGGAGTTCAGACTGTTCCCAGGAGGTGGTTCAAGCACAAAGTTGAAGGAATAGTATCTCCTTTTCTATGAATTAAAAAACAGGAAAGACCAGCCCTGGCCTTTGTGTGAGAGGTGAAGACAGGTGAACTAGCAGGGATAGAGGCCCTAATACAGTAGTTTCCTATTGCCGCTTTAAAAATTACCATAATCTTAGGGACTCAAAAGAACAATGCATTTATTATCTTACAGTTCTGGAGGTCACAAATCTAAAACACATCAGCAGGGTTGTGTTGCTTCTGGAGGCTCTGGGGCAGAATTCATTTCCTTACCTTTTCCAGCCTCTAAAGATTGCCTGCAGTTTTCCTTAGCTCATAGGCTTCCTTCTATCCTCAAAGCCAACAACCGCCTCACTCCAGCGTCTATTTCAACCCACACAGTACCTTCCCTGACTCTGACCCTCCTGAGGCTCTCCTATACAGATGGCTGTGATTGATTATATTTGACTCTCCTTGATGAGGATAGTCTTCCCAGCTGAAGATCCTTAATTTAATCACATTAACAAAGACCCTTGGGCCATGTAAGCTAATATATTCCCAGGTTTGGGGGATTCAGACATGGATATCTTCAAGGGGTCCTTTAAACTGCCTACCATAGATACCAAGGATGGGTTTCAAACATAGCCTGTCTTGAAAGCAAATAAACAGTAAATGCCTTAAATAGGTTCACATTATGCAAGGGCAACAGGTTAATCCTATCCTAAACTCACCTCCTCCACACAGTGTACACCTTGGGGTTCCTTTGGAACATAATTAAATAGTTTGCACACTATAAAACAGCAAAATGCCTGTGCTGTACCACACTGAATATGGTTAAGAAAGAAGAAAACAAAACAACTGCAATAGAAAAGGACATGACTTTTAAAAGCTTAATGTATATTAGAGGTAATCTCTTCCTTCCCAGCTGTAGAAAATGACCCAGAAAAGCTCAATTAGAAACCATACAGGACCACAGCTGAGACACTGTCTATTTTAGTACGTCTCTGAATGGCATCCACTTCAGCACATCCTTTAAGACATGAAAGCTAACATATATAGAGCAGCAGCAACAGTTCTAAGGACTTGATACACATTAACTCTGTTAACAGTCTCAACAACCATATGAGGTTAAGTGGTATTATCGTTCCCATTGTACAAATGAGAAACACTATGGCACAGGGAAGTTAAGACATTTGTCCAGGGTCACACAGCTAGTAAGTGGTGGAACCAAGATTTGAACTCAAGCAGTCTCCAGGTAGTATAAGCATGGAACAAAGACTTTAGAGGGTAAGAAACCAGGCTTAAATTCACAGTTCACTCCTAACTAGCAATATGAGTTTGGGCAAATTACTTACCTATAACCTTGCCTTTTTTTCCTGTAAAGTTGACTAGTAATACCTATAGTAAAGACAAAGTCAAGTACAGGGACCAATATATGGCAGAAATCTCAATAACAGACAGCTAGTATTATTATTTCTATCTTCCCAACATTACCTTGCTTCTTTCAAGGTTTTCATTACCTTACTTTTTTCAAGGTTTAATCACAATACCAAATCTTTTCAGTGCTCTATTCAAAATTATAATAAAAACCAATCTCTCTATTTTTTAACATTCTCAAACACACATTAATAGTGTCCAAGGCCAACCATGTCCAAAGATTTTCTTTTTTTTTATTTTTTTTTTTTTATTTTTTTTTTCAACGTTTTTATTTATTTTTGGGACAGAGAGAGACAGAGCATGAACGGGGGAGGGGCAGAGAGAGAGGGAGACACAGAATCGGAAACAGGCTCCAGGCTCTGAGCGGTTAGCACAGAGCCTGACGCGGGGCTCGAACTCACGGACCGCAAGATCGTGACCTGGCTGAAGTCGGACGCTTAACCGACTGCGCCACCCAGGCGCCCCCAAAGATTTTCAATAATAGGTCAGAAATCCATATATAACCAGGCTGCAATTTTAAAAATAATAACAATGAAATAAAGCCTACTCTGTTCGCAAACTAGAAATTTTCTACTAGTATCAAAACAGCATGGGAATGCAAGCTTGTGCAGCCACTCTGGAAAATAGTACAGAGGTTCCTCAAAAAACTAAAAATAGAACTACCCTACGACCCAGCAATTGCACTACTAGGCATCTATCCGAGGGATACAGGTGTGCTGTTTCAAAGGGACACATGCACCCCCATGTTTATAGCAGCACTATCAACAATAGCCAAAGTATGGAAAGAGCCCAAATGTCCATCGATGGGTGAATGGATAAAAAGATGTGGTGTGTGTATATATATATATATATATACACACACACACACACACACACAATGGAGTATTACTCAGCAATCAAAAAGAATGAAATCTTGACATTTGCAACTATGTGGATGGAACTGGAGGGTATTATGCTAAGTGAAATTAGTCAGAGAAAGACAAATATCATATGACTTCATTCACATGAAAACTTTAAGAGACAAAACAGATGACCATAAGGCAAGGGAAACAAAAATAATATAAAAACAGGGAGGGGGACAAAACAGAAGAGACTTATAAATATGGAGAACAAAGTGAGGGTTACTGGAGGGGATGTGGGAGGGGGGATGGGCTAAATGGGTAAGGGGCACTAAGGAATCTACTCCTGAAATCATTGTTGCACTATATGCTAATTTGGATGTAAGTTAAAAAAAAAATAAAATGAAATTATCAAATGAAAAAACAAACAAAAAACCAACAGCAGCATCAGAATTGTTTACTCAATGTTATTCACAGAACAATTCAGATTTTTCTAAGTCCAGAGCAAATAATTTATCAATTTGGAAAGCATTATTACCAACATCAGTATTTATTGGAATGAATGACTGATATATCTTCGGACACCTTTTCAACCCTGAACATATTAATTCAGCCTCTCTTTAGTAATTTACACGTAAGAGAGTCTCCTTTCACTAAGCAAAAGCATACCCACACATCTCCTAGAGTTCTGCCAAACTAAAAGAGCTGTCAGGGTAGTTGTGGCATTCATATCTTTTTTCCAAAAGTCCAGGGATCCCATGCCTTGTTGGTGGACACAGTTCACTTTCAACTCAATTAGAGCTTTCTGAAATAAAGTCATACTCATGGGGCAAACACTTGAAAATGCAGTTATACCCTGTGGACATCCCAAAAGAAGCCATATAAACTTAAAGTCTGATTTGTTCCCCAGAATAAAACCTGAACAAAATAAAAAACAAGAACATCTTTAGAAAGTATGACCCCATTTCTACCAAAGCTTTGAATTGCTTCAAAAACCTACGATTCTAGGACTGGAAATAATTTAGTCTGAACACCTGGACTTCTTAGAACAAATTAAAGATATTCCATTTTATTTTTCTTTCATTGTTCAATTCCAATGTAAACAGATGGTTCATCAAATCAGTAAGAAAGTATGATCCTGTGAGCCCCCAGAGTCCTAAAGTTGGGTTTCCCTATGCTTTTTAATTCCAGAAAGTCCTTGATCTGAAGAAGCAGTTCCATAAACCTACTGAAATAAAACAAAACTAAAATCCCTATAACCCAGTTTCTTCCAAAGAGTCCGTCAACAAGGAAATATTAAGGGCTACAATGTGAAGAAAATTCATAATCTTTGCCATTTCCTCCATCATATCAAGAAAACAAACTCGAGGGGCACCTGGGTGGCTCAGTCCATTAAACGTCCGACATTGGCTCAGGTCATGATCTCACAGTTCGTGGGTTTGAGCCTTGTGCATCAGGCTGTGGTGCGCTGATAGGTCAGAGCCTGGGGCCTGCTTCGAATTCTGTGTCCCCCTCTCTCTCTGCCTCTCCCCAACTTGTGCTCTCTCTGTCTCAAAAATAAGTAAATAAACTTAAAAAACTAATTAATTAAAAATCTTTAAAAGTAAAGAAAACAAACTTGACTTGTAAAATTCAAAACTTAGCACAATCTCTCCTTAGCAGAGCAACTTTTAAGTTCTGCCTTAACTACTTCCAAACATTTTTCCTTCATAAGTGCAGTCTCAACTGTGACCAATATACATACTTTTTCACATTTCACCCCTACTCCCCAAATCCCTTTTTGGCATATAGTTATTAGGATCTGTTATAGCTATATCCCAACATTAGCACTAATTAGGTGAAAATGTTTCATTAGAAATATCAGGTAGGATTCAGAGAAAGGTCAGACCGACTCTATCTGGCCTGAAAGTTTTTGTGGGGAAGTTCATGGTTTTATAAGTTCATAAGGCTTTATTCTAACTAGTTTCCTTTGTCTTCTATTAGGTCTAGTCTAACCAGTGGCCTTTCTGCTAGCTTTGCTCTAGCCAAGTGACAAGGATTCCAATAACCTGGAAAGAGAAAATGTAAAACCTCAAATCTCTTGATGCCAAAAATAAGCTCATGTTTTAAAACTAACAAATTAGAGCAACTTTCATCTCAGAAGATAAGGGAAATGTTTTATCTCTGTATCTTATCTATAATGTAGTTAAACTTTGATTAATAAAAATCAATTGGGAATAAGATGTTTTGTTTAAACCTTAAGCAGATCTTTCAAGTGTTATTTTTTTAATCCAAAATCAATTAGTTTATTTCCATACCTCATTAAGATTTGTCTTAGATATAATGTAATCAATCACTGAACATATAATTCTAGAAGATGTTATTTCATGTACTAAATCTTTAAGGTTAGATAAATATATTTTTAAGATTTTTAAGATTTTTAAGATTATTTAAGATTAGATAAATCTTAAAACTGGAAAGCAGAAAAAAATCTAGCTAACAAAAAATGTATTGAAGCTACTGATTATTAAATATCATTTCAAGGGGCACCTGGGTGGCTCAGTCGGTTGAGCATCCGACTTCAGCTCAGGTCATGATCTCACAGCTCATGAGTTGGAGCCCCGCATCGGGCTCTGTGCTGATAGCTCAGAGCCTGGAGCCCACTTCGGATTCTGTGTCTCCCTCTCTCTGTCCCTAACCCACTCGCATTCTGTCTCTGTCTCTCTCAAAAATAAACATTAAATAAATAAATAAATAAATAAATAAATAAATAATCATTTCAAGACATAAATGCAAAACAAAACAACATACCTGATTGAAAGATGAATCACTATCAGAGCAATTGTCTGTGCAGTAACTGTTGCTCTTCTCCTTCTGGATTTTTTTCTGACTCTCTTGACTCCGTACCTCATCTTCTTCAAACTTGTTAATCATAGATTCCACCACTACCATCATGATGTTCTTCAGGGAATGCATCATTTCTTTGTATCTTTAAATTCAAAGCAGTCTTGGTAAGAAAAAGACTATTAGCACAAATTAAAGCGCTCAGCTCAATTAAACTATCTTATTATTTTTTCTGTAAAGTCCCTTTAAAAGCACAATTTTAAAGAAAAAAAAATGCAAGTCAGTTTTTCTTAAGGAACAAATGGCACAACAATTCATACAACAGAAATAAAAATTAATAGGAAATATAAAACATGTGTTATTCCCCAGGTTTCTTCATCTGATTACATGGACCAAGGTAGTAAAATTAACAGAATCTAAGGCAAGATGTTCCAATGGTACGGATACCAGTAATTAGCAACAGTCAACTGTTATTATCATATTATCAAAACAGTCTATTTTACATGTCACTTTTTTTTTTTTTTAAATTTTTTTCAACGTTTTTATTTATTTTTGGGACAGAGAGAGACAGAGCATGAACGGGGGAGGGGCAGAGAGAGAGGGAGACACAGAATCGGAAACAGGCTCCAGGCTCCGAGCCATCAGCCCAGAGCCTGACACGGGGCTCGAACTCACGGACCGCGAGATCGTGACCTGGCTGAAGTCGGACGCTTAACCGACTGCACCACCCAGGCGCCCCTACATGTCACTTTTATTCCTTGTTTTATTTCTACCTCTTTCTCTATTTTCCTCCCTTCCTCTATTTTCTTTCCTTCCCTTTTCCCTGCCTATACTTTATATCTATAGGCACCTATAGCCACCATTGAGACCTAAATAAGAGTTAAGCTATCAGTGGGTCCTTCAAAACAGAGACTAAAAAACCCACTGTCAGTAATGTTAAAAAAGGGATTCCTGAAATAGGTAAGAGTTTGAAATGGATGGCTTCTAAATCCCTTTTAGCTCCATGGGTCTGAAAATCTCAGAAAGAACTTATAAATAAATTTCTCTACTTATTAAGTGCAAACTCTCAAGCATCCACATTAATATTAGATTGAGATGCCCAAAACCCTAGAAATAGAATTTTAGAGCTAGATGAAACTATAAAAAAAAAAAAAATCTAATCTCACCCTTTATTTTACAAATGAGGAATATGTGACCTGGACCATTGAAATTTCTACATTTAAAACAAAAAAGCCATAAATATTTAAGTAAACATAGTGAATACAATACTAAATTTGGAATCAGCAAACCTGGATTACAATCCTGATGACTTTACATACCAGATTTGTCATCCCAGGTAAATTTCATTTTCCTCAGTTATAAAATGTGACAAAAAGAATACAATCTAGCTGACCTATTTCACTTAGCTGTAACAAAACATAAGAGTATGTATCTGAAAGTTCTTTGTAAATACAAAGTATGATACATATGTTTATCATTTATCATTTAATAATGAAAATACTTGAGGAAAATAGGCACAGAAACTTCCTCTTTCTTTATATTTCTGGTATATGGGTCATTGTAACTCCACAAATCAAAGGAAGAATAGGTGAGTTATTCTCATATTAAAGGATAAAACCATGCTGGGGGATTTGTATAGAAGACTAAGATTTTAAAGTTTAAAGGAGTTTTACGATCTAATTATATGATACAAATTACATATTATTAAACATACATAATTCTATACATAACTTAAAATATATTCTCATACATTTAATGATTTAGCAACATAATTTATGTAATATATAACTAGAAGCAAATTTAATATAATACATAGTTATAGATGTATAGATTTTCAAAGCACCAGAAACTGTGAGAAAACACAAAAATATTAAATTAGATGGTAATAATTAGAAACAATATAGGAAGAAAACATGTACAGAAGAGAACTGTTACAGAGGTAAGAAAGAGTCCAGAGAAGATCCAATTTTGAGGTAAGAGGATACAAAGAGCAAGAAAGAATCCTAAGACACTCATTAGACTAATTGGCAAAGTAGCTATAGGATAACAGAGAAGAGGCTCCAGCTTTCTCCTCCACACATTCTCAGCAGCAAGAAATACAGAAACCTAACAATGCCCTGGGAGCAATCAAGACTTATCCATCAAAAGCTGCTCTCTTCTTCCACAGTAAGTGGATTATAGCTGGACACAAGTCTAAACTACAGTCCCCAGACTCCTTTGCAGTTAGGTATAGCCATGTAAACAAGAGAAGTCCTGTCCCCTTAAAAATTACAATATGGTAATTTAATGAAGACATATAAAAGTAAAATCTCAATGATGTATAAGGTAAGATTAAGGGTAAGTAAGTAAAATCCACAGAAAATCTTTCAGTTTCATTTTAGACATGTTTCCTCCAGACCTGTTTGAAAATACCAACATGAACTCTTCTGCAAGAAGTATCAGCAAACTGTCCAGAGAAAAATATAAGAATAATTCTTTTTATTCTTTTTAAAAATTTTAAGTAATCTCTCCACCAACATGGGGCTCGAACTCACAACCAAGAACTAGAATCACATGCTCTACCAACTGAGCCAGCCAGGCACCCCAAGAATAATAATTCTTAAAATTTAAACATCAAAAACAAACAAAAAAGCTAGGGAGCCAGACCCTAAATATCAAATGAACTATATACTTAAATAGTAGCCACTGCCGTTTTGAAAAAGCCAAAGAAAAACAAACACAGGATGGACTATGAACACTATTAAGAA
Organism: Prionailurus bengalensis; assembly: GCF_016509475.1. Lineage (NCBI taxonomy): Eukaryota > Metazoa > Chordata > Mammalia > Carnivora > Felidae > Prionailurus > Prionailurus bengalensis. The sequence goes on from NC_057349.1 coordinate 109,290,119, forward strand.
GCCTCATTCAATACTCCAAGAAGTCAAAATAAGAAAAAGTTCTAAGAGGTAATGAATAAAAACCACATCAATTAACCCTGCAAATTTTACATGGTGAGTAGTTCTTACATATATGAGGAACCGATGATAGACCCTAAAAATGAATTCTTTATTCTGTAAAACTCTATTTAAAAAATAAATATCGAGGAACCTGGGTGGCTCAGTTGGTTGACTGTCTGACTCTTGGTTTTCAGCTCAGATCATGATCCCAGGGTCGTAGGACTGAGCCCTGCGTAGGGCTCTGCACTAAGCATGGAGCCTGCCTAATATTCTTTCTCCCCCACCCCCTCCCGTTTGTGCTCTCTCTCAAATAAAAATAAATAAATATCAAAATGTTTAAGAAAATAATCTGTAATTACTACAGTAAAAATGCTGTCAATAAAAGTAATGTTGACTAATCATTAGTCCTAGGTAATTTCTGAAGAATCTCTCACACACACACACATACACAAGAAAGAAAAGAAAAGAGAAGAAGGAAGGAAGGAAGGAAGGAAGGAAGGAAGGAAGGAAGGAAAAAAAGAAAGGAGGAAAGAAACAAAGAAAGAAAGAAAGAAAGAAAGAAAGAAAGAAAGAAAGAAAGAAAGAAAGAAAATAATACTCTGCACAACTGAAAATCTTTCATCTATGGTTCACAAAGCAGAAGACAAACATTCATTAAGATATTTAACATCTTTATGAGGTAATAATTATTGTTTTAATTTTTACACATGGATGAACTAAAACACAAGAAAATTAAATGACTTACCCAGAGATAAAAAAATAATTTCCTAATAGTCCCATATAAAACTTTGCTTTTAATATGAAAATTCTTTCATTCTCTAATAAAATATTTTAATACTCCTTTTAGAATAAGTTTTATAGCACTAACAGAAATAGATTATTAGAAATTATATTATTCAAAAATGAAGATGACTCTAGTGTTTGTTTTTTCTGCAAATCAAGAATTAGGAAACCTTGATCTGAATCTTAGTGCTTTGAACTTTATTAATTTATTGATAGGCATACACTGTTGCTTTGTTCAATAACAGATTTGTTCAGATAATATAATCAGTTGTCACAAAGAGAAAGAGGTCCTGTCCAATGTCATAAAGAGTTTAACTATTTAAAAATAAATCGTATTTGGTAGAGGGCAAGATGGCGGCTTAGGAGGACGCTGGGCTCACCGCACGTCCTGCTGATCACTTAGATTCCATCTACACCTGCCTAAATAACCCAGAAAACCGCCAGAGGATTAGCAGAACAGAGTCGCCGGAGCCAAACGCAGACGAGAGGCCCACGGAAGAGGGTAGGAAGGGTGGAGAGGCGGTGCGCGCTCCACGGACTGGCGGGAGGGAGCCGGGGCGGAGGGGCGGCTCGCCGGCCAAGCAGAGCCCCCGAGTCGGGCTTGCAAAAGCGGAGGGGCCGGGCAGACTGTGATCCGACAGCAAGCGCGACTTAGCGTCTGGGAGGTCAGAAATTAACAGCTCTGCTCGGAAAGCGGGAAGGCTGGAGGACAAAGGGAGGGAGAGCTGCTGAGCCCCCTGACAACAGAGCTCAGTTTGGTGGGGAACAAAGGCGCTCGCCAGCGCCATTTCCCCCGCCCATCCCCCAGCCGAAATCCCAAAGGGAACCGGTTCCTGCCAGGGAACTTGCTCGCTCCGCGCAAACACCCAACTCTGCGCTTCTGCGGAGCCAAACCTCCGGCAGCGGATCTGACTCCCTCCCGCTGCCACAGGGCCCCTCCTGAAGTGGATCACCTAAGGAGAAGCGATCTAAGCCTGCCCCTCCTGCCCCCGAGCACCTTGCCTACCCACCCCAGCTAATACGCCAGATCCCCAGCATCACAAGCCTGGCAGGGTGCAAGTAGCCCAGACGAGCCACACCACCCCACAGTGAATCCCACCCCTAGGAGAGGGGAAGAGAAGGCACACACCAGTCTGACTGTGGCCCCAGCGGTGGGCTGGGGGCAGACATCAGGTCTGACTGCGGCCCCGCCCACCAACTCCAGGTATACACCACAGCACAGGGGAAGTGCCCTGCAGGTCCTCACCACGCCAGGGACTATCCAAAATGACCAAGCGGAAGAACTCCCCTCAGAAGAATCTCCAGGAAATAACAACAGCTAATGAGCTGATCAAAAAGGATTTAAATAATATAACAGAAAGTGAATTTAGAATAATAGTCATAAAATTAATCGCTGGGCTTGAAAACAGTATACAGGACAGCAGAGAATCTCTTGCTACAGAGATCAAGGGACTAAGGAACAGTCACGAGGAGCTGAAAAACGCTTTAAACGAAATGCATAACAAAATGGAAACCACCACAGCTCGGCTTGAAGAGGCAGAGGAGAGAATAGGTGAACTAGAAGATAAAGTTATGGAAAAAGAGGAAGCTGAGAAAAAGAGAGATAAAAAAATCCAGGAGTATGAGGGGAAAATTAGAGAATTAAGTGATACACTAAAAAGAAATAATATACGCATAATTGGTATCCCAGAGGAGGAAGAGAGAGGGAAAGGTGCTGAAGGGGTACTTGAAGAAATCATAGCTGAGAACTTCCCTGAACTGGGGAAGGAAAAAGGCATTGAAATCCAAGAGGCACAGAGAACTCCCTTCAGACGTAACTTGAATCGATCTTCTGCACGACATATCATAGTGAAACTGGCAAAATACAAGGATAAAGAGAAAATTCTGAAAGCAGCAAGGGGTAAACGTGCCCTCACATATAAAGGGAGACCTATAAGACTCGTGACTGATCTCTCTTTTGAAACTTGGCAGGCCAGAAAGAATTGGCAAGAGATTTTCAGGGTGCTAGACAGAAAAAATATGCAGCCAAGAATCCTTTATCCAGCAAGTCTGTCATTTAGAATAGAAGGAGAGATAAAGGTCTTCCCAAACAAACAAAAACTGAAGGAATTTGTCACCACTAAACCAGCCCTACAAGAGATCCTAAGGGGGACCCTGTGAGACAAAGTCCCAGAGACATCACTATAAGCATAAAACATACAGACATCACAATGACTCTAAACCCGTATCTTTCTATAATAACACTGAATGTAAATGGATTAAATGCGCCAACCAAAAGACATAGGGTATCAGAATGGATAAAAAAACAAGACCCATCTATTTGCTGTCTACAAGAGACTCATTTTAGACCTGAGGACACCTTTAGATTGAGAGTGAGGGGATGGAGAACTATTTATCATGCGACTGGAAGCCAAAAGAAAGCTGGAGTAGCCATACTTATATCAGACAAACTAGACTTTAAATTAAAGGCTGTAACAAGAGATGAAGAAGGACATTATATAATAGTTACAGGGTCTATCCATCAGGAAGAGCTAACAATTATCAATGTCTATGCACCGAATACCGGAGCCCCCAAATATATAAAACAATTACTCATAAACATAAGCAACCTTATTGATAAGAATGTGGTAATTGCAGGGGACTTTAATACACCACTTACAGAAATGGATAGATCATCTAGACACACGGTCAATAAAGAAACAAGGGCCCTGAATGAGACATTGGATGAGATGGACTTGACAGATATATTTAGAACTCTGCATCCCAAAGCAACAGAATATACTTTCTTCTCGAGTGCACATGGAACATTCTCCAAGATAGATCATATACTGGGTCACAAAACAGCCCTTCATAAGTTTACAAGAATTGAAATTATACCATGCTTACTTTCAGACCACAATGCCATGAAGCTTGAAATCAACCACAGGAAAAAGTCTGGAAAACCTCCAAAAGCATGGAGGTTAAAGAACACCCTACTAACGAATGAGTGGGTCAACCAGGCAATTAGAGAAGAAATTAAAAAATATATGGAAACAAACGAAAATGAAAATACAACAATCCAAACGCTTTGGGACGCAGCAAAGGCAGTCCTGAGAGGAAAATACATTGCAATCCAGGCCTATCTCAAGAAACAAGAAAAATCCCAAATACAAAATCTAACAGCACACCTAAAGGAACTAGAAGCAGAACAGCAAAGGCAGCCTAAGCCCAGCAGAAGAAGAGAAATAATAAAGATCAGAGCAGAAATAAACAATATAGAAACTAAAAAAACTGTAGAGCAGATCAACGAAACCAAGAGTTGGTTTTTTGAAAAAATAAACAAAATTGACAAACCTCTAGCCAGGCTTCTCAAAAAGAAAAGGGAGATGACCCAAATAGATAAAATCATGAATGAAAATGGAATTATTACAACCAATCCCTCAGAGATACAAACAATTATCAGGGAATACTATGAAAACTTATATGCCAACAAATTGGACAACCTGGAAGAAATGGACGAATTCCTGAACACCCACACACTTCCAAAACTCAATCAGGAGGAAATAGAAAGCTTGAACAGACCCATAACCAGCGAAGAAATTGAATCGGTTATCAAAAATCTCCCAACAAATAAGAGTCCAGGACCAGATGGCTTCCCAGGGGAGTTCTACCAGACGTTTAAAGCAGAGATAATACCTATCCTTCTCAAGCTATTCCAAGAAATAGAAAGGGAAGGAAAACTTCCAGACTCATTCTATGAAGCCAGTATTACTTTGATTCCTAAACCAGACAGAGACCCAGTAAAAAAAGAGAACTACAGGCCAATATCCCTGATGAATATGGATGCAAAAATTCTCAATAAGATACTAGCAAATCGAATTCAACGGCATATAAAAAGAATTATTCACCATGATCAAGTGGGATTCATTCCTGGGATGCAGGGCTGGTTCAACATTCGCAAATCAATCAACGTGATACATCACATTAACAAAAAAAGAGAGAAGAACCATATGATCCTGTCAATCGATGCAGAAAAGGCCTTCGACAAAATCCAGCACCCTTTCTTAATAAAAACCCTTGAGAAAGTCGGGATAGAAGGAACATACTTAAAGATCATAAAAGCCATTTATGAAAAGCCCACAGCTAACATCATCCTCAACGGGGAAAAACTGAAAGCTTTTTCCCTGAGATCAGGAACACGACAAGGATGCCCACTCTCACCGCTGCTGTTTAACATAGTGCTGGAAGTTCTAGCATCAGCAATCAGACAACAAAAGGAAATCAAAGGCATCAAAATTGGCAAAGATGAAGTCAAGCTTTCGCTTTTTGCAGATGACATGATATTATACATGGAAAATCCGATAGACTCCACCAAAAGTCTGCTAGAACTGATACAGGAATTCAGCAAAGTTGCAGGATACAAAATCAATGTACAGAAATCAGTTGCATTCTTATACACTAACAATGAAGCAACAGAAAGACAAATAAAGAAACTGATCCCATTCACAATTGCACCAAGAAGCATAAAATACCTAGGAATAAATCTAACCAAAGATGTAAAGGATCTGTATGCTGAAAACTATAGAAAGCTTCTGAAGGAAATTGAAGAAGATTTAAAGAAATGGAAAGACATTCCCTGCTCATGGATTGGAAAAATAAATATTGTCAAAATGTCAATACTACCCAAAGCTATCTACACATTCAATGCAATCCCAATCAAAATTGCACCAGCATTCTTCTCGAAACTAGAACAAGCAATCCTAAAATTCATATGGAACCACAAAAGGCCCCGAATAGCCAAAGGAATTTTGAAGAAGAAGACCAAAGCAGGAGGCATCACAATCCCAGACTTTAGCCTCTACTACAAAGCTGTCATCATCAAGACAGCATGGTATTGGCACCAAAACAGACACATAGACCAATGGAATAGAATAGAAACCCCAGAACTAGACCCACAAACGTATGGCCAACTCATCTTTGACAAAGCAGGAAAGAACATCCAATGGAAAAAAGACAGCCTCTTTAACAAATGGTGCTGGGAGAACTGGACAGCAACATGCAGAAGGTTGAAACTAGACCACTTTCTCACACCATTCACAAAAATAAACTCAAAATGGATAAAGGACCTGAATGTGAGACAGGAAACCATCAAAACCTTAGAGGAGAAAGCAGGAAAAGACCTCTCTGACCTCAGCCGTAGCAATCTCTTACTCGACACATCCCCAAAGGCAAGGGAATTAAAAGCAAAAGTGAATTACTGGGACCTTATGAAGATCAAAAGCTTCTGCACAGCAAAGGAAACAACCAACAAAACTAAAAGGCAACCAACGGAATGGGAAAAGATATTCGCAAATGACATATCGGACAAAGGGCTAGTATCCAAAATCTATAAAGAGCTCACCAAACTCCACACCCGAAAAACAAATAACCCAGTGAAGAAATGGGCAGAAAACATGAATAGACACTTCTCTAAAGAAGACATCCGGATGGCCAACAGGCACATGAAAAGATGTTCAGCGTCGCTCCTTATCAGGGAAATACAAATCAAAACCACACTCAGGTATCACCTCACGCCAGTCAGAGTGGCCAAAATGAACAAATCAGGAGACTATAGATGCTGGAGAGGATGTGGAGAAACGGGAACCCTCTTGCACTGTTGGTGGGAATGCAAATTGGTGCAGCCGCTCTGGAAAGCAGTGTGGAGGTTCCTCAGAAAATTAAAAATAGACCTACCCTATGACCCAGCAATAGCACTGCTAGGAATTTATCCAAGGGATACAGGAGCACTGATGCATAGGGCCACTTGTACCCCAATGTTCATAGCAGCACTCTCAACAATAGCCAAATTATGGAAAGAGCCTAAATGTCCATCAACTGATGAATGGATAAAGAAATTGTGGTTTATATACACAATGGAATATTACATGGCAATGAGAAAAAATGAAATATGGCCTTTTGTAGCCACGTGGATGGAACTGGAGAGTGTGATGCTAAGTGAAATAAGCCATACAGAGAAAGACAGATACCATATGGTCTCACTCTTATGTGGATCCTGAGAAACTTAACAGGAACCCATGGGGGAGGGGAAGGAAAAAAAAAAAAGAGGTTAGAATGGGAGAGAGCCAAAGCATAAGAGACTGTTAAAAACTGAGAACAAACTGAGGGTTGATGGGGGGAGGGAGGGAGGAGAGGGTGGGTGATGGGTATTGAGGAGGGCACCTTTTAGGATGAGCACTGGGTGTTGTATGGAAACCAATTTGTCAATAAATTTCAGAAAAAAAAAAAAAAATCGTATTTAATGCTTTAAAATACAATAGGTAACATAAGCTCAAGTACGTAATACAGTTTTTGTAATACTGTAAAGATGAGCCACATTCTAAGCTTCCATATCTGCCTTCAAACTGCAATAGGAAGTAAGGCCCAGCATGGAGAGAAACCAGATTGCCAACAGCTCCTAGACACATCACATACAACCAAGCCCAGAGACAAGAATTAACAAAGCAAATGTCATATGTCCAAAGCGTTACCAAAAATAAATTTGTGGGATCCAAATTTAAAAGATTTTACTATGTATAAAAATTCCATAAAATTTTTATTACAATAAAAAAAATCATTGCCATCTAGCTTCAGAAGGCAATTTTTAATATTACCTAATACACTAGTTACCCTAAGAATTAAAAGCTAAAGAACAGAGCTACAACAAGTATGAATTACGGAGAAACTAGAAGGGGTACCTGGCTGGCCCAGTCAGAAGAGCATCCAACTCTTAATCTTGGGGATGGGCCCCACATTGGTGTAGAGATTACTTAAATAAATAAAACTTAAAAAAAATTTTTTTTAAAGGAAAACCAGAAAACTATTTGTCTGTGCTGCCCTTCATAGCCCTAAAGTCTTCTGTTGTGTCACATTTCATGCTAGGGGTAAAGAAAAAAACCAGACCTTCAAATTGTCAATCATATGCCAAGGACTGAAATACTAAAATGTGGAATATCCAAGTAGCTGAGCTTACACATGAGAAGGAAACCCTAAACCATCTTTCATCTCAGTGACTGCTCTGTATTAAATTGCACTTTGAGTAAGAGTTAGGCATTTTGTCATGCTACCCACTACTCAAGAACCCAGAGTGCCTCCCTAATGCCTTTATATCATCCCAGTTACTACTCTATATTAAATTGCACTTTGAGAGTTAGACATTTTGTCATGCTGCCCCCTTCTCAAGAACCCAGAGTGCCTCCTTAATGTCTTTGGTATCCATTTGGCTTCCATTTAAGGTTTCCATTCACCTGGCCAACGTTGAGCCTCACGACCTTTTTAGTCAAAAAGCCATTTCTTTGGGGGGGGGGGGAGGGGTTGTTTTTGGTTTTGTTTTTTAAAGTTTATTTATTTTGAGACAGAGAAAGAGAAAGAGAGAGAGAGAGACAGCGAGCATGTTCGGGAATGGCAGTGGAGCAGAGTGAGAGAGAGACAGAATCCCAAGCAGGCTCTTTACTGTCAGCTCTATGGCTGAATCAGGACTTGAACTCACAAACCACGAGATCATGACCTGAGCTGAAATCAAGAGTTGGGCTCTTAACCAAGTGAGCCACCCAGGCACCCGAAAAGGCATGGTTTTTAAAACACCAAATCGAACAGAAACTATATGGTTCTCATTCTCTGTCAGACCAGAAAGGCAGGCAAGCAAGGAACAATGCACATGGAGAGCATTAGGGCTGAAGGTCAGACATGTATATACCACACAAATCCTACCCTAAGGAACCTATAATAGATTAGCAGGGAGTCAATAACACAAGTAACCGAAAAAAAAAAAAAAAAAAAAAACTAGAAAAAAATATATATGAATTCTTACAGGGCAACATATACCAAAAAGTGGTCCTAAAAAGGAAGTGAGAGAAAGACAGGTTCTACACTGGCCTCCAATATCAAACAACTGTACCTCTCTAAGCAAATCACTGAATTTGACTCTCTGGGCCTGTAAGTTAAGGACCTTAGAACAAATAATTCCCAAGGTATTTCTAGCACTGATATCTTAAAGTTTTATGGAGTTAAAATTGATTTAACAAAAACTGAGCTCATAAGTGACTAACGTACTTTTTTTTAGTTTTTCCATGACTACTGTCCAGCCATGCTGCATGACCCTTTATTCAAGGGTTTGTCTCTAGTATCTGTCCTCCCCCTCTTCCACGTAGTATTAGTTTAAAACTCCTCCCTCAAGTTTTCACTGTGGACACATGGTTATCAGTTAGGTATTAAACTTCCCAGTCTCTGTTATAGGTAAGTTGGGCACATGACCATGTTTTAGCCAGTAGAAAGTGAGTAAATAAAGAATCTTGCTTTCTACCCTCCCTTCTCTTGTCCAGGCTGAAATCCTGTTGTGGAGTTAGTGTGGCTGCTCCAACTATGCAGATGAAGGCAATATTCAAGAACAGAGATTGGTAAAATACATATTCTGGACCTAAACTAACCTACCACTTGTTTTTGTAAAGTTTTATTAGAACATACACACACTCTTATTTACATAGTGTCTACGGTTGTATTATTACTACAACAGCTTGCAAAGCCTAAAATATTTATTATACAGCCTTTTACAGAAAAAGTTGACTAGCTCCTATCCCAGATATGATGGAACAATAGAACAGAAAGAACCTGGGGTCCCTGGATAAAGTCATTCAGAAAATCCACCTACCTTTGCTGCATTCATGTACTTCTGAACTGTTATATAAGAGGGAAAAAAAATTGCTTTCTTTGAGCCACTGCATTTTGGTGTCTATTTGTGATAACTGTTTAGTATATTCTAACTAACATCCTCTTCCTCCATATTTCCATGTGATCTTTTGCATATATCATGGCACTTACCATCCTGTATTGAAATTACCTATTTCAAATTTATTTGTCAGTCTAATGTTAGACTCCTAAAAACACTATGGATTATTTGGGGGTAGGAGGCATCTTATTTAACAGTATAGCCCCAAGATTTAAAACCTAACATACAGTAGTTACTTATTAAATGCATGTGATATATAATAAGGGAAAAGAAAAAATAATTTACTGCTAAAGTCAGAATTATGTCAAACATCAATAACATAAAATTGATTATAATGGCAAGAAACAATATCATTAATTCATCCAACAAATACCTATTATATACCTAACATTTGCTGGGCATTTTCAAGGCATTATGGACACAGAAATAGAAAAAATAAAATTATCTACTTTTTGAGAGTTTACATTCTAGTGGGGAGACAATGAAAATGAGCATAAAATAAGCAAATACATATATTATCCCATATTAATCAGTGACAAAAAGTTAAGAAGAAAAAAAAAGGTAAGAAAGAGAAAAAGTAAAAGGGAAAGACCATTGTTTTATATAGAGAGATCAGGGAAGGCCTCTCTGGTAAGGAGACATGGAACTGAGACCTAAAAAGTAAAGGAGAATTAGAAACAAGCCAAGGATATTCCCTCCCACCACTGCTTTTCAACATCCTATGGGAAGTCCTAGCTAATGAAATAAGACAAGAAAAGTAAAAAGGAAGCAAGATTGGAAAGGAAGAAATAAAACAGTGTTTGTAGATGCCATGATCATCTATGCAGAAAACCTGGAAAAACTGACAATAAAATTCCTAGAATCAATAAACAATTATAACAAAGTTGCAGGGTACAAATTTAATATGCAAAAATCAATCACTTCTCTGTATACCATCAATGAACAAGTAGAATTGGGAATTTAAAACATACTATTTACATTAGTACCCCAAAAATGAAACACTTTGGTATAAACCCAACAAAATATATATAAGATCAGTATAAATAAAACTATAAGTTTCAATTGAAAGAAATCAAAGAAGAACTAAATAAACTGAGAAATAGTCCATGTTCATAGATTAAGACAATACAATATTGTCAGGATGTAAATTCTTCTCAACCTCATCTATAAATCCAATGCAATCCCAATCAAAATCCCAGGGAGTTATTTAGTGAATATAAACAAACTGATTCTAAAGCTTATACAAAGAGGCAAAAAAAAGAAAAAACAGAATAGCTAGCACAATACTGAAGGAGAAGAATGAAGATGGAGAACTAACACTACTCAACTTCAAGACTTGACTTTGAAACTATAAACCTAAGTAATCATATAGTGCAGTATTCACAAAAGAAAAGTAAATATGTGGAACAGAGTAAGAGCCCAGAAGTACCCTTAAATATAATCAACTGATCTTTGACAAAGGAGCAAAAGCAATAAAATAAAACAAAAATAGTCTTTTTAACAAATGGTGCCGGAACAACTGGACACCCACACACCAAAAAATCAATCTAGATATGTGGCTTACACCCTTCATAAAAATTAACTCATAATGGATCACAGACTTAAATGTAAAACACAAAACTATGAAGTTCTTAGAAGATAACATAGAAGGAAGTCTCAATGACCCTAGGTTTGGTGATGGCATTTTAGACATGACACCAAAGGCATGATCCATGAAATAGGTAACTGATAAGCTATACTTAATTAAAATGAAAATTAATATCTGCTCTGCAAAAGACACTGTCAAGATAATGCAAAGACAAGCTACAGACTTGGAGGAAATACTTGCAAACAACTTACTGATAAAGGACTATTATCTAAAGTACACACACACACACACACACACACACCTCTTAAAACTCAACAATAAGATAACAATCTGATTAAAAAATGGGCCAAAGATCTTAACAGACATTTCACCAAAGAAGATATATAGATGACAAAATAAGTATATGAAAAGATACTCCACATCTTATGTCATCAGGGAAACACAAACTAAAACAACGAGATATTACTACACTACTATTAGATTACTACTATTATAACACCCAAAATCTGGAACATGGATATCAAATGCTGGTAAGTAAAGCAACAAGAAACCTCATACAACGTTGGGGGAATACAAAAGGGTACAACCACTTTGGAAGACAATTTTATAGTTTCTTACAAAACTATACATACTTACCACATGACCAGCAATCATGTTCCTTGGTATTTACCAAAGGAGTTGAAAACATATGCCCACACAAAAACCTGCACACAATGTTTACTGTAGCTGTATTCATAATTGCCAAAATCTGGAAGCAACCAAGGTGTCTGATACATCCAGACAATGGGAGTATTACTTACTGCTAGATATGAATAAGCTATCAAGCCATGAAAAGACATGGAGGAAACTTAAATGCATATTATTAAGCAAAAGAAGCCAATCTGAAAGGCTAAATAATATATGTTTCCAACTATATTATATTCTGGAAAAGGCAAAACTGTGCAGACAATAAAACGATCAGTGGTTGCCAGGGATTTGGAGGGGGAAGAATGAATAGGCAGAGCATAGAGGATTGTAGGGCGGTGAAATTACTGTGCGTAATCCTGTAATTGTGGATACATGTTGTTATAAATTGTACAATTCCACAGAATGTACAACACTAAGACTAAGCCCTAATGTAAACCATCCCCCTAAGGGAGGGCTTTGCTTAGCTATTTGAGAAAGAACAAGACCAGGGTGGCTGGAGCAGTGTGAGAGGGAATATGGTAAGAAATGAGGAAGGAGAGGGAACAGAAGGCTCATGTTTGGGGCTTCTGGGCTACACTCTGAATTTTACTTTGAATGAGATGAGAAGCCTTCACAGAATGCTGAGTGGACTCAAGTGGCAGGATCTGGCTGATTGTTTTAAAGCATCATCCTAGCTGCTATGAAGGACATGGGTTAGGGGTGCTTTCAAAATGCCCTGCTGAGAGAAAATTGCTTTCAAGTATTATTGTGAACATACTCACTCTTTAGATTCCTGAGTTCTTTTAGTAACATGCTGTACAACTGTGTCATAGCCAGATTCTTCATCCTGATTCTGATTAGACATCCATTTTTCCATTTCTTCTTCAATCATGGACCCCAAAGTGTTATATATGTGCTGTCTAAGATATTTCACAAATTCATAGCTAAAAAAAAATTTTTAAAAACAAATGCAGTCAATATCATGAACTCTCTTATTAAGCATATCCAGAAGAAAATGTTAGCACAGAAAGATTCATGAAATACTCAGATTTCTTACCTTGAACCAGGATTAAATTTTTCATCCCAAATCATCAAGCCAATCTAGAATTATGTTGTTTTTTTCTGGGACATTGGCATTTTCCACACGCCATGCCCACTCACTCTATCAATCCACCTACTCATAGACACTTGTTAACATTTCCTACACATCCCTTGGCTTCATCACTTCCTCTTTTTTTTTTCTTTCCATTTCTATTGATCAGTGCAAAAGCACATCACCTCACGCAGACATTACTACAGCAGTCTTCTTGCTTGTCTTCTTTCACCCTCTTCCCTCTCATATTTATCCTGAACACTGTAGTCATCTTGGTCCTCAAAAGTCATGGATTTCATTATTTCTGAGTTAGAGTCATTTCACTCATACCCAATAAATATTTCTTGTATTTAAGACTAATTATTGGCTATTTTCCAAATACAACTTCCTTGGCTTGGCATTTAAATACCTAATTAATCAAGCCCCTTAATTACTGCATCTCCACTTACATGAGGCCACACTCAGTTTTCTCCACAAACCATCAAACATGTTGATTTGCATATAAGCAAGGAGGGACTTTTAAGTGACTACCATGTGTTAGACACTGCGCTAAGCACTTTATTAATATTGCTTTATTTACCACATGAGATAGGTAAATAGATGAGGACACAGACTGAAAAGTTAAAAAGCCTTATCAAATTCACCAACTAGTAATTCAGGTCAACCTTACTCCAAAACCAGTATCATTCCCACAACCCCACACTCTCCCAAAGATGCAAAAATTCCAAAACTATTCAAGAAATAAAATAAGAGGTTCTATAGTGTTCAACTGAAACTGGAAAGGAAAATAAATAAATGTAATACTCATATTTTTACTAATTTTTGTATTATTTACATTTCTTCCCTTTAGAGAGGTAAATCTATTACATTTTATTTTCTCAAAATAATAATTGGCATATTAAACTTAAAAAATTTACTTAAAAGTTTAAGTTATTCATTGAAATTACTTTTAAATGTTTAATATTTATATTCAACGTTTAGCTAGTAACTTTTCTTTTTCTTAAGTTTATTTACTTATTTTGAGAGAGGAGGGAGAGAGAGAGAGAGAGAGTGCAGAGTGTGGGAGGGGCAGAGAGAGAGAGAGAGAGAGAGAGAGAGAGAGAGAGAATCCCACGCAGGCTCTGCACTGCCAGTGCAGAGCCAGATGTGGGGCTTGAACTCACAAACAGTGAAATCTCGACCTGAGCCAAAATCAAGATCAGATGCTTAACCGAGTGAGCCACCCAAGTGCCCTTAGCTAGTAACTTCTAAGCTTTAGGAAAATAGCTATTAAGAACAGAAGAGATAAACAAAGTGATTTTGTAAACATAATGACCTGCAGTGTCAGACCAAAATGACAAACACAAAGTTTCAGAAATACTCCAAGAAAAACAAAATCCAAAACTTACTAAATCACGTGTCCTAGAAAATAGCCTCTAATAATTATTCATGCAATTTTGAAGTTTTTGCCTCTTCTGGGGAGTCATCATTGCCTTACATCACTTGAAGACCTTCCCTTATACAAGCATAACTTCCCATCCATTTTAAATGCTAACTTATTTTTTGGCTTGTATATTTGTAATTATAAGCCAAATATTTGCATATTCTATACAAAATGGTAAAGACTTATATAAGCAAGAATTCAAAGATTAAGGTTTCAAGAGAATCTTTTAAAGATATTCTTAATTTTTTTAACATTTGACAGTCCCTAAACTGCCTCCACAACTAGCTCTGAGACTAAAGTTGACAGATGTGCATGATGTGATCTGAAGAGCAAAAAATACATGTGTTCTCCACCACAACTATTCCACCACCACAAACCCTCTAAAGAATCAGAATATCTGAAATTCCAATACCATAAATGTATCATTGCTGTCTTGAAAATGTCCTTGTAGGGGTGCCTGGCTGTCTCAGTCAGTGGACCATGCAACTCTTGATCTCAGGATTTTTAGTTTGAGCCCCACATTGAGTATAGAGATTACTCTATAATCTCTATAGAGTATATAAATAATAAAAAAATAGAGTATAAAGTAATAAAAATAGAGTATAAAGTAATAAAGTAATAAAAAAATAAAATGTCCTTGTAAATGAAAAAGTATCCAGGAATAAATAATCTCTTGAGCCCAATCAGTCTGAACTCACAGCCAGCCAGAGAAAATTGAATGTGGAACAAGGTGCAAAAAGATAAACAGTCCCTAAAAACAATCTTGATCCTCCTCATAATCCTGCCCTAGGCTAATCAGACACACCAGTTTTACTTCACATCTCTAAGACACTCAGTGGGAAACAAAACATGGGGCAAGCTGGAGTTAATTCTCTGAAACTAAAGGAAGGGCCTCTCTGAAGATGAATTCTACATCTCACCATCAACATTTACTACAGAAAAATGAATTATTCCTTAGTTTTATCAGTCCCATTTCTCTGCCACAAATCAAGCAATTAGGAGAAATGAATATTTAACTAATATAAATTTTGTGCTTGCTTTGTTTAAAGCCCAAACTGTAAGCAAGTAGGTTATGATATTTTCATAACTAAGGCAGTGAGGAAATACAAGGAAAGCCCATTAATACAATGTATTCAAGAAAGTTAACAGAATACCACTCTAAAATAAAAGACACATCAAAAACAAAAACAAAAACAAAACAAAACCTCCCCAATATTTATCACCATCTATATGATATAGCAAATATGCTGAGAAAAAGTTTAAACCTCCTCTTTGGGAACTTGAATAACCACATACTTTTTTTAAACAACATCACTTTTATCTGTGGCCACAGTAGTATCTCCCAGAAGACTCCATTCAAAATATTTCAAGGTTTTGGTTCATCTTCCAAATTAAATGAACCCAAGAACCCCCAAATTAAATATCGCCTAATGGGTTATTGCTCTTTTAAGAAAAAAAAAAAATCTCCAGGGAAGATAAGGCCTTCTATCATGGGAGCACTACCAGGCTGCCTATAGCCCTTTGGATGCTCTACTAACTCAAAGATTATTGGAAAACTCTCAAGCTTCCAATCTTAAATTAGTAAATAGAGTCATTTCTGCAAGTAGACCTTTCTACTCTGGGTAAGAAAAATCCAAGTCTTCAAATTCTCATGTGACAATTCATTTTGTGTTGGTTCTTTTACTATCTGAATTCATGGCAATACCCCATAAAATCCTACAAGGAATACTATTCTTCTGTAGTAGTGCCCAGGATAGAGAATTATTATTGCTATGGGCTGGGAGATACTATAACACTTAATATATTTAATTATTATGTACTTAATCATAAAATTAAGTACTATGTTGTTTTCACTGTAATCCTCATAGTATTGGTGCCATCCAGTTGCTCTTATGAAGTCTTCATCTAATCTAAAAGATTGATGATAACCACAGCTTTTTAAATCAACCCATTGCATCATTTTTAGAAATTATTCTGGTGTAGCTATATTCATATTTTGTATAAAAGCAAAAGCCCTGGATGCACAAGAGACTTTCGAAAGGTCCCATACTTATAACAGGGATTACAAACTCAGTGTCACTGGGGGTAGACAGGTAAACTAAAGCCAGCCACGTGTAAGAGAGAAAAGGAAGAGGTGGTGGTGAAATAAAAGGATGTGTCTCAGCTAAAAGGAAGAGCTTCCACATGGCTTTAGCCACTTACTGCCACTTAGGACTATTACAGCCTGATGTGGATTTTTCAATGTTTTAATAGAAGCCAGAAAACTACCTTATGTGCTATCTCCCAATTTTTAAATGTTACTATTTTTTAAAACCAAGCCAAAGAAACACATCCATAGACCCAATATGGCCTGCAGAATGCCAGTTTGACCTTTCACCATCCATTCATACAAGTATTATAAACAACATAAAATCCTTACCACTAAAGATACTGGTGAATCATCTCTATGTTTAAAATTTCTATTTAAGAAATGTAAAACTTCCCTCAAAAAAAAAATTTACATACTTAATAACTTACGTTAGAAGATCCTTACTAGGCTTAATTAAAGCAATTCTGCTACAATTTAAGTCCTTTCAGAATTAGTTTTAGCAAACTCCTTTAACATTTTCAGATTAATATACTCTAATTGCACAGGAAAGACCAAGACTACAATATTATGGAAATAATACCTCTTTGCCATGGACTACAATAAATACAACTTCCATTCATTCGTATTTTAACTGAAGTCTATTAATATTTCTTTCTTGGTCATTTTAAAATATTCTAGGGAGTGCCTGGATGGCTCAATTAAGCGTCCAACTTTAGCTCAGGTAATGATCTCAGTTCAGGAGTTCAAGTCCCACATCAGGCTCTCTGCTGTCAGCACAGAGCCTGCTTCAAGTCCCCTGTCCCCCTTTGTCTCCCACTCTCCAGCCTGTGTGTGCTCTCTCTCAAAAATAAATAAACATTAAAAAAAATTTAAATTTTCTAATAACAAAGTTTCTTCTTTTTTAAAAGACATGATCTATACAATTAGTAAATAATTTTATCTTTAGAACTCTACAAATCCCTTTGTTTCAGGCTTAAGTTCTAAATCTTACACTGGTCAATCTTGTAACCTTAGACAAAACACATGACCTTGCTAAATGTCAGTTCCCACTATATAACAATAATGATAATACCAATGCAAAAACTGTTGTCTATTACACATAGCTATACTTTGACACTTTTCAAACCAAATGTACTATACACGTTTGACTAACCTTATATGTTACCATAAAAGTAATTTAATGAGAAAAAATAAACATTTGGTTTCAAAGACGCTATCACCAAGTGAATGCAAAGTATCTTTTTCCAAATATTCCTCAAAGAAGGACATTAAAAACCTGAGTCAGGCATTTGCTACTAAGGAAAAATATGTTCACCTCACTACATTTCAGAAGCAGCTCAAGTAAAATAGACAGCAATGAACCTCATCACTTTGCTTTACTACTGGCAAATATGAAATTTTTTACATTTATGTCAGAAAATTTACAGTTGAGTAAAAGAACATTCACTTTTTTCCATTTTGTTCTCCAGCTTTATTACCTAGATTTTTCCAAGAAAACTTAATTATTTCTTTCATGATGAATTTCTGACATGTTCAAAATGTCTATACCAAAATATGCACTGATACACAGATTACTATTACAACATAAGAACATAAAAAAACTAGTACAAGTTTGTTTCAAGACATCATTCTCTTAGCAAGAAAGTTTTCAACCATATACAGAAAAAATTATCAGTATTGGTATGTTTTAAAAAGAGACTTTATTAGAGTAAGTTATGAATTATAACGCTGATATTTGGAATTCTTATTTCAGAATCAAAAGATTTATTATAGAACCAACCTAACTTTATATATCATATTAATATATAAAAGATTATGTAATAGAGGGGCGCCTGGGTGGCTCAGTCGGTTAAGTGTCTGACTTCAGCTCAGGTCATGATCTCACAGTTTGAGTTCAAGCCCCACGTCGGGCTCTGTGCTGACAGCTCGGAGCCTGGAGCCTGCTTCGGATTCTGTGTCTCCCTCTCTCTCTGCCCCCTCCCCTGCTTGTGCTCTGTCTCTCAAAAATAAATAAATGTTAAAAAAAATTTTTTAAAGGCTATGCAATAGAACGAACAAGCTTTACATCACGTACAAACTTTTAGGTCAAAGAATAGGCTTCTGAGTCATGATAAACAATTACTAGAAATGCATTCATTAATTATGGAAGCATGCATGTAATTCTTAGTCATTTCTCTATACATGGATATCACTTTACACAATAGAGGTTTTCTTGAAGGTACCATTTAAATGGATTTCACAGATTTAAAAAATCAGTGGTACATTCTTCTATAAAACAAAAAATAAACCTAAATCAACAAATTATTACTGTGTTCCCTCTGTATCAAACCAAAAATATACTGGATGTGAGGGTTACAAAACTGAGCATTTGCATTAGAGACTCTTATAATCATCACAGTTGATAATTACTAAAATAAATACACATACACACACACACACACACACCACAATTCTTGTGTAAATGCAAGTAAATATGATCTAACTCTGTGGTTCTCAACCCTGGCTGCACGTTACAATTCTGCACATTCTCAACCCTAGAGAGCTTTTTGAAAATCACTACAGCCCAGACTCTACCACTCCCCCTCTGCCAAGCTGCTCAGGAAATTTTGATTCATTCATGATGAGGCCCAAGCATCAGTATTTTTTTACATGGGGTCCACCTGATTCTAGCGTAGCCAAGAGTGAAAACCAGGGCCAGTTTGGTTTCTGGGAATCTACACAACACATGCACACATAATGAAAGCAATATCCTCATCCCTACCTCTCCTCCCCTCCCACAGCCCTCAAATCCTTGCTGCCACTTTCAAAGACAGAGAGGGAAAGTTTGGATATTTTAAAGAATTTGTATAGTTTAAGGTAGAAAAATAGAAGATGCTATACAAAGCAGAGATAGTAGTTTAGGGAAGCTGACCATTGAGGCAAACCCCCAGATAGGGCTATACTGTCTACATGATGGTTTTCCCCAAGTGACTGCAATTTCTCCCACTTTAATTTTTTATAGTACCTAAAATTCCATCATGTATGGACTCAACTGTCTTAAATACCTTCATACAAAAATACAATAGCCTAAAGACACCAGTTCCCCCATAAGTCTCTTTAATAAAATTGTCCTTGTCAATACCAGGACAACATTGGGTGGATTTAAGAAACCAATGTTCTGATAGTGGAGAAGGGAAGGTAGATAATTCTGAAGTAGGAAACACTTTTGGAAGCAATACATACCTAAGTGACTTAATGTACAATGTCAAGGAGAGTTAGGTCAGTGAAAACAAAGACCAAGTATAACTGTACTAACTGACCTTTAATATCCGACTGAATTGTAAGAGTCTATGAAAATACCAAAGACAAGCAAGTCCTCCTCTTTTTCTCTCCTACATAAAGAGTTCCTTCCTCCTAAGGCACAGATCTCAGGTTAATGCAGCTAACACATGACTTTTAGCATCTATGCTTTTAAGACTACAAGCTACTTAAAATACTTTTAGGATTATATGGAGAACAAACAGAGGGTTACTAGAGGGTTTGTGAGAGGGGGGATGGGCTAAATGGGTAAGGGGCACTAAGGAATCTACTCTTGAAATCATTGTTGCACTATACGCTAACTTAGATGTAAATTCAAATAAATAAATAGATGCAAAAAAAAAATACTTTGAGGATTATAAATCTTACTTTTAAAACTACAAACTAGTTATAATTTGAGAGTGTCTGGATTTTTTTAGGTAGGCCAAAAGTAAATCTCTTTAGTAAACAGTGAACATTAAGTATGAATGGTAATCAGCAGGCATTTAATCTAATGCACTGCTGAAAAGCAAATTAGTTTATTACAACAGTCATTAAACTAAGAGGAACAACAATGACCTAACTTAAACTTGAAAAGCATTCTAAAATTGAAGCAGCTAAAGCAATACAGGTAAACATTTACATTGAAGAAAAAAGAAAAAAAGCTGCATACTAATGAGCTAACCATTCATCACAAAAGTTTTAAAAACTTTTCCAAGAAAAGAAATAAACAGCAGAAACTTTAAAACCATAAAACATATACATAATACAAAGGAGGAACAAAGCCAATAGCTGGTTCTTTTAAAAGACTAAAAGAAACCCCTAGAAGAACAGAAGAGGGAAGGTACAAATCAAAGAGAAGAATAAAAAGGGGGATATATAGCTATAGATATTAAAAATATTTAAAAACTACAGGATTTTAATGAAAAACTTTTCCCAATAAATTTGAAAATCTAGACAAAATGCACAAATGCCAAGAATATGATCCTAGCAAAAATTGACATAATAATTTACAAAGTATTTAAACAACTGCTTGTATGTGAAATAAAAACCAGAAATGAGGGGCGCCTGGGTGGCGCAGTCGGTTAAGCGTCCGACTTCAACCAGGTCACGATCTCGCGGTCCATGAGTTCGAGCCCCACGTCGGGCTCTGGGCTGATGGCTCAGAGCCTGGAGCCTGTTTCCGATTCTGTGTCTCCCTCTCTCTCTGCCCCTCCCCCGTTCATGCTCTGTCTCTCTCTGTCCCAAAAATCAATTAAAAAAAAAAGTTGAAAAAAAAAAAAACACCAGAAATGAAACCCCAAACTTAATGCTTCATGTGGATTTGTGTGAGGTGAACTTGTATTACATGAGTTTATAAAACATTATTAATTAAACCTTAATTTGAGAAAATTGCAATTATTCCATAGTCTATTGTTTAAGCAATAAATCAATAGTTAACCAATAAAAGCTGTTCTGTAATGTCTCCCAAAATAAATATGATCACAAATAACAGCTATTTGTAGTGGATTCAATTAAGAAATAAACAAGAAAATCATGGAAATACGAAGAAACTTTATGTATAACCATAAATACCAATGAAATCAGTAACTATATTAACAAGAATTCCTTACTTTTGAAAACTCCCTTGAGAATCTGGTGAAAACTATAAATACTCCCCCTATAAAACTGCAAGTAAAAACAAACTTTTACATTAAAGGGCTCAAAAACCCAATTATGCGCATAAAGGAAATGAGTACGAGTTCCAGATAAATAGAATTTCAGAGTCAGTAAAGGTAACATAAAAAAAATTTTTTTAAAACATCTCTGTGAGATCAAAATGAAATACAACCACTGAATTTAAAATATTGCTACCAATAATAATTAATTGGGTTCCTGCAAGAAAACGTTTCAATGGAGAGGATTAATTTAAATTAAATGAACCAAAACAAAACAAAAAAAAAGGTCTCTAAAGAAACGTAACCTTCAAGATTGATCTCAAGTGGTACCTCTCTCATTAAACTATTTCTACTGCTCGCAAACCCAGAGTACTCTGTAGCTCTTCTACAGCACTTACATTTTTGACATGTATCACAGACATTTGAGTATGTGCCTTATCCCTTCATAGAACTTAAACTATTCGATAGGAAGTTAACAATCT
Source organism: Prionailurus bengalensis (assembly GCF_016509475.1). Lineage (NCBI taxonomy): Eukaryota > Metazoa > Chordata > Mammalia > Carnivora > Felidae > Prionailurus > Prionailurus bengalensis. The sequence goes on from NC_057349.1 coordinate 109,311,956, forward strand.
AACGTCAGTATTCCTACAGTGCTCAGAATGGGGAATTGGGGCAGCCACTGAAATACCAGATCAGCCAAGGAACAGAGATCTTGGGAACTCATTGCTTTAAGCCAATGTGACAGGCACAGTGACAAGAATCCTTTGAAATAACAGAATTCCTCTTAGAAAAACATGAACAATTTTCAATTATTGTTACTGTGTTGCCCATGAGGAAAAACGAAGAATTAGGATATGTTGGTTGTGGCAGCAGCAGAAACACAAAGGAGACAGAAGCTTTGGAAAGTAAGTAAAGAATAAAGAATACATAAATTCGATATTTGTGTAAATAAACGAAAAAAAAAATGAACCTCAAACTTGGGCGCTATGTTAACAACAATAATCAAATGAACATTCTTTAACTACACTTTGACCCTTTCTGGATCAGCTGGTTTGTTTGCTTAAGACATCAAAAGCTATTTTACTTGTGAAAATTTTCATCAGTTTCCTCCAGATGTAAGAGGATTTCCTCGGCGCACTCCAGAGAGGGGGCACCCGTGATCTTCTCTTTTACGCTCTGGAACAACTGCCTCAGCATCGTCTGCATCACCACCTCGTCCTCGCCAGAGAAATGGGCCATCCTCTGCAAGAATCAAACACCCACGCCCATTACTCCAGGTCGGCGCCAATGCCGCGCACTGCGCACGCGCGCTCCCACCCCACCCAGGCCAGTGCGCTACGCCGTTCCCCGGGAGACCGCGGCAAGCGCTTGGGGGTGGGTCCTCGGCTGCCTGCGCGTCTTTCCGGGAAACAAGTCACCTTACTTTGGGGAAGCACGGGTCCTCAAGGACCCGCCTTATGTACTTGTCGTTGCCGGCCTTCCGTACGAACAGAGTTCAAGTTGTCACCGCTAACCGCAAAAAAGACAGCCCGGAAGGTTTTGATGGGTGGGCCTGACGGCGGGACGTCTGCGGTACGTGTGACGTCATCACGTTGACGTGACTTCCCGAGTGGGAGGGAGTGCCCCTTGGAGACCTGCCCGGCACCTATGGGAAGTTTCAGGTGTGCTCGCTGTCCCTCGCCATGTGTTTGTAGAAGGGAGGGAATGGAGAACGAAGAGTCAGAATTCAGTAAAAGTGAAACTGAAAGTAGCTTGAAAAGTTTTTAACTACGTGAATGGTATTGAAATGTTACACTGTTGTTTTTCTCTAACAGTCAACATCTGTTGACTCCTACTCCTTAACCAAGCACCTTGCTAGGAACTGTGAGAAGATGCCCTCATAATCAGACAGACACACCCCAAAAAATCAACGTTTACACCGTTAAGTGTGATTAAGTGTTACGTTAGAGAAATGCTCCAGGTAGGTGTTGTGGAAACCAATCCCCTTTTAACCCAATAGAAGAGGCAAGGAAAGAAGCGAAGAAAGAGGCATTAACATTCAGGTGCTCGAGTTGGTAGGCTGGAAAGAGGAGGTGAAGAGGCTACAGAAGCAAATCGGCCACAATTGAAAGGGTCATGTTTGGCACGTTTACAGGAGAGAGATTAATCTTGGAAGTAGCAGGACACAGTTGGATTCCATAGTGACACCATGAGATGTGTATATGAGGATCACTGTGCGGGAAGATGCAGTGTATAATAATAGACCTTCATCCAGTTTCCAATCCAGATAAATCCTCAGACCATGGTCATGTCCAAGCTAAGGAGCCAACCCAACAAAGTTTAGAATCAGATCCTGGTGTCTATGGAATAGTCATTCCCAAGCCATTGATGGGTGGTTTAATGTAGATAAATTCTACCTTATCTGGCTTAAATTTTACTCTCCTGGTAACATCCAATATTCTTCACATGTTAGCCAGGATCAGTGATTCCTTTGATGTCTATGCTGTTACTTCCAAGAGTAGAAGTATGATATATCCTTGCCAACTCTGACAGCATGTTTCTTAGTAAAATGAATGCTTAATCTTGATTGTCTCACTACTACATTAGGAAAGAAACATACTAGCAGAGTAAACAAACTGTATTTGTCAGTGTAGCTATCTAGTATTATATGTGCATGTGTATGTGTGTGCACATTCGTAGAATCACCAGCAATGCAACCAGCTCCATGTTCAGATTAACACAGATGAGTTGTAGTGGCACCTCAAACATCAAGATTAACATAGCTATTAGTGGTGGGATTTTTCTGAAATGTAAGCTATTACTGTTAAAATTCAGAGCAAAAAAATAATAGCTTTATTTTATTTAGTTGTTGCATTCCTAGAAAATTCAGTGTGTTAAAACTGTGCCAAATATTTTTATATAAATGGAATTAGTTCCTACACTCAAATACATATCAAGAGTTTTTTCATCTACTTTGCATGTCCAGCAGGATCATTGAAAGTCATAAGGAACCAGAACAATTCTTTTGTGTGGGAGATTGTCCTGTGTGTAATTCCAGATGTTCAACATCCATGGCTCACACTACAAATGCCGGTAAGTACCATCTAATCATGTGATAACAAAATGTCCCCACATATTTATAAAATGCCTTCTTGGGAAACAGGGATGATTTGAACCACAGATTGAGAACCACTGTTCCAAAGGATATAACTTAGGAGAAAGAAAAACAACCTTAATAGAATACCTGAGATGCAAGAAGGAAAGATAGCCAAACAGCAAGTGAGCATAGTAATGTATTTAAGCAAATCTCAATAAATATTGTCTGTGTAAAATAATAATAATCTCTAATATTCTAATTTGTGAATGTATAAATTCATAGCCCTAAAATACTGTAAACAACCATGTATAAGTAGGAAGTGTAATGATAGGTTGAAGTATTCTGAAATTCTTATATTTTTCTTTTTTTTAATGTTTACTTATTTTTGAGAGAGAGAGAGAGAGAGAGCAAGGGAGGGGCAGAGAGAAAGGGGACAGAGGATCTGAAGCAAGCTCCGTGCTGAGAGCAGAGACTCCGATGTGCGGCTCAAACTCATGAACCAAGAGATCATGACCTGAGCCAAGGAAACTTAACCAACTGAGCCACCCAGGTGCCCTTATATTCTTCTAAATGGAGTTTAAGATATTGAACTTGGTCATATGGGCATGGTAAAATTTCAAATGTAACCATTAAAAAATTAGAAATAGAGAATTTAAATTCAAAAAATGGAAGGAAAAAATGAAATAAGTAGAGAAAAGCAGAAGCCTCAATCACTTAAAAAAGTCAAGAAAGTAAACAGAAGCATAAGAAAAATAGGAAAAATTAAAATGTACAAAGAAAAATGATAGAAAAAGTCCAAAATACTGATACATTTAAATAAACTTAGCCCTTCTCTTATAGGAACTGTCAGACTGGATTTTAAAATAACCAACTATATGCTATTTATCAAAACCCTAAAAACAGAAAAGTTAGAACCAAAAAGGTGGGGAAATATAAACCAGATGAATATTACCTAAAAGAAAGCTGTTGAAGCTATATTTGTGTCAGCAAAAATACAACTTAAGAAAAAGATGTTAGGGACATAGCATGCCACTTCACAAACATTATTTAGTTCAATGGAAGATAAAATTTTGAACTTCAAGCAAAATTCTTAATCTCTCCAAGAGTCTTTAATATTTTCCAGAGGTTTCTGCACGTGTCCTTATAAAATATCCTTGAATAGGAAGCACTTCGAAATTGAATACCTAAGATCTATTTTTTAGGTTTGGTTTTGCAGATTGTTAAGGAACAAAGAAAACACAATTGCTTCCGCAAAGTTTGCATGTATGAAGAACTGAAATATCATTTGTTATTGTTAAAGATGCAAAAACCTCTCAAGATATCAAAAAACGGTTGTAGCAAACTAATTACCTTGTTGTCCATACTATAATAACCCTATCATTTTTATGACTCAGTTTGTCTCTTTCTTTATCATCTCTGCTTCTATTGCTTCTGACCATCTTTCTTAAAGCCACCTGCATTAAAATTCCCTAAGACTCTACAGGATGCCTTGATGCACAGCCCTTTAAGACAAAGCATTTATTCCTTCATATCCTTGGAGCATTGACTGCTAATATTTTACATCTGAGTCCCTCTTCAGGCATTGCCCTGGAAGAAGGAAGTGGTCATGCTCAAAGTTATGCTCTCTACCTGAGGAAGGCTCATGTATGATGACTGGTCACTGTGGTATCTAATGGGCCATCCTTTTTGTCTCAATTGGAATAACTCTGAAGCATCCCAGTCTCAAAACTCCTCAGATGATTCTGAAGCCTCTGTTCTGAGGGCATTACAGTTGAACTTATTTCTAATTTTGCCTCCTAAACTTCTACCAGATATTGTCTCCAAGAATACACACTAATAAATCTACTACATAAAAATCTCAGATTCTTGGAGTCTGTTTCCAAAGGAATGCTATCTACTACAGAACCTAACTTGATCAATTAGATATTATCCCATTATCCAATACATATTGTTCCTAATAGAATGAGTTTCTGATGATGGCATAAACTGCTGGTCTTCCTTGTACCTGTGGAATTTTGCCAAGGCACTGATGTTGTTCCAAACATACATGGCTACAGTAGCAATGTTAATTACCTAAAACATGGTTTTTATATGTTTGCTTTAACTAGACTATGGGCATAGAAGGTGCTTTAACTAGACTGTGGGCATAGAAAGTGCTTAGAACTCATGGACTTGCAAAAAGATAAAAGACTAACTGAGGCCTGCAATTTGAGGACAGTGTTCAGGAACTACAGAGTATTAATATCATTGTTGCCCATTTCCACAGCTCTGAATTGAATATTTTCATAGAACTTGGTCATATTCAACTTATATAGTCTAATAAGAAAGTAAAGCATTTCAAATTTTCTAAGTCTTGAAATTGGTTCTTTTTTCCTCCGGACAATAAATCAGAGTGAAATGAGAATATAAACTTCTAACATCATTATTAAAGCCTTCTCTATATCTGGGATTTCCCATTTCAGAGTGGACTTTGCTTTTCCCCAGAGGGATATTGTCATTTGATATGAAAACCAAAGTCTTACTGATGAAAAATTCTTCCAAAAGTCTCACATGGCATTTGGCCATTTACCCAAAATGTAAGTGTTTTAGAATGAGGATATTCTCCAATGTCTGGATAAAGAATTTGAATTAGTATAGGTATCTATTTTTCCCTTTATACAAAGTTCATGTACTGATCCCACCTAACTTGGCCTAAAGAATATTCTGATTTGGCTTCTGAGCTATGGCCCTATCCTGTCTATCAATTCTTCTTTTAACAGTATGTGAGCAAGACAAGAAGCTCACTCTTCTGAAAGCAAGGTTATAATACATTCACTCTCAAGTATAACTGAATTTTGCTTTTGAAGATTTGATTTAATACAGCTTTTAAGTACTTTACTCAACTCTGTGTTTTAAGAGCATATTACCAGCCCACAGCCAGCAGTCTTTTTATATAAGAATGGTAGATGAGTGGGGCACTTGGGTGGCTCAGTCGGTAAAGGGTCCGACTTTGGCTCAGGTCATGATCTCACGGTTCATGAGTTTGAGCCCTGCGTCAAGTTCTGTGCTGATAGCTCAGAGCCTGGAGCCTGCTTCGGATTCTGTGTCTCCCTCTCTCTCTTCCCCTCCCCTGCTCACACTCTGTCTCTCCCTTTCTCTCAAAAATAAACATAAAAATTTAGAAAAAAAACTGGTAGATGAATTACTCTAAGTCATTCCTATAAATATATGGCATATGTTTATAGGAATCATACCTGTTAATAGAGTAACATGCAGTCATTTTCAGACTTGGCCTCAAACTTCAAAGTCCACGTATGTCTTGTATTTAGGTTACAATATAAGCCACTGTAAAGAAATGGGGGGGAGCAAAAATATAGTAGTGAAAGAAAGAAAGAAAGAAAGAAAGAAAGAAAGAAAGAAAGAAAGAAAGAAAGAAAGAAAGAAAGAAAGAAAGAAAGAGAGAGAGAAAGAAAGAGAAGGAAGGAAGGAAGGAAGGAAGGAAGGAAGGAAGGAAGGAAGGAAGGAAGAAAGGCTTATTTACCTCTTACGTTGCTATCTAAATACAGTAGTTCCCAGGCTAGTAGAGCAGCTTTGACATCATCAACAAGAATTTTTCATCTTTGGATGCAAGGTGGCTTCTCTACCTTCATGACCACACCTGTTTCTCAGCCAGTAGAGAAGAGAAACGGGCAAGGGCATCACCAGAAAGTGTCATAAATCACTTCTATTTACATCTCATTAGCCAAGATTCAGTTACATGAACACTGGTAGCTGCGGCAAAGCTAAGAAATGAAGTCTTGGCCTGGATAAGAAAAACTAGGATCTTCAGTTACAAAGAGAAGAAAGGAGAATGGGTGTTGGTGGATAGCTAGCAGTCTCTGCCACATATTGCTATGGTAATACTGTCCTGACTTTCCAAGTTGTATACATTTTTAGTAAAGGGATAAATCAGTCATGATTCAGGTCAGGAAACAGAAAACCACTCTAGGTATTTTAAGAAACGCAGGTATTTAGGAGTTTACAAAAATACTAGAAAGGCACGAGAAGACTTTAATCTGAGACTCCAGAAATTCTTAGAGCACTACAAAACTGAGCCTGCAATAGAAATATTACTTCTGAGCTACCATGGAACTATTGAATTTGTGAACACAAAGTGACAGCCAAATTCAGGGATAGGAGACGTAAGTCTGGAAGCCTCTGCAATCAGCAGAAATATCCATCTAATCCCAGAGCCATTTACTGGGCACTGAAATATGGCCACCATCTCCAGTGAAGTTGTTTCAAACACATAGGAAGCTGGAGATAAGATCATGAAATACTACTACAGAAAATGTCACGTTTCTAAGACCATGTTTACCACCATATATATAATCGAGACAAGACATAAAACATTTACCTTCCAATTTGTGCAAGTGCACTTAATTGCCGAACCTAATGCATATCCAGAACACAAGGTGCAAAGGAGTCTAAAAATGTCATCAATAGTGCAACAGCTTTTATAGAATAGAAAGGCACAGTAGGAATGTGGGTTTGAAGATGATCAAGCCAATCTATAGTACCCACTATTGTGGCAAATAACACCATATATTCTGGAAAAGAAGTTGATCAGCCATGGACACTGCTGATCGAGAACCCAGTTTAAACTTCCACAACTGACTGACTGCTTGAATATTTTTTGTACTTATTCAACTAGTCAGATTCTGCCTATAAGTCATAAACTTTCACCTTTGACATTGATGTCTCATCTTCTTACATACCTATAACTACCTACTTTTAAAAATTATTTTAGGGGCACCTGCGCAGCTCAGTCGGTTAAGTGTCCGACTTGGGCTCAGGTCATGATCTTGCGGTTTGTGAGTTCGAGTCCGCATCAGGCTCTGTGCTGACAGCTCAGAGCCTGAAGCCTGCTTCGGATTTTGTGTCTCCCTCTCTCTGCCCCTCCCCTGCTTATGTTCTTTCTCCCTCTGTCTCAAAAAATAAATAAATAAATAAATAGATAGATAGATAGATAGATAGATAAATAAATAAATAAATAAATATTATTTTAGAGTATGCTAAACAAATAATGAATTATATCATTCATAGAGTATTCATAATTCTTTGCTTTTATTGGTTTTTAGAGCTCAGCATATAATTTCATGTTCATAGACATGTTTAAAACCAAGAAATATTAAGCTAATATAATGAAAATAAGGTCAGTCAGTTCTGACTGATACTGTTCTGTCAATAAAAGCATTTCTTTCAAATAAATGTATAATCCTAAAAGAAAGAATACTAAAAACCAAATGAAATGTAACATAGTACTATTTATAGTTTTATATAAGAATGAGAGCTATTACATATTTCTAAGGTTCTTTTTGTTATACCAAACACTATTTTAAACAATTCAAACAATCCTTAATTGGTGTGTTTGTATAGTATAACTGAAAGCTCAAACCCAAATAGTTATAAAATGATATTACTTGATACCCAACTTGAACTAGTAATTAATTTCAAGGTTCATGCATTCTCTGATTAGTCCAGGTATACCAGTGCTTATTTGGGAAACAAGTTTGAGGAATCTTTGTATAATTAATTCTCAAAAATATACAGTCATCTAGATTATTAGAGACCAAGATTGTATGGAATATCACAAGAATAAAACTTTATCCTACAGATAATGGCTCCACTGAAATTTTTTTAGCAAAGATAATATAATTGATACATTTTGTTTTTTTACTGTCTAAAATCCTATACCCTGTCACAAATTTGGAGGAAGTAGCATATTGTGCCTCTCATTAAAAAAAAAAAAAAAATCCAGGGGCACCTGGGTGGCTCAGTCAGTTAAGCATCCGACTTTGGCTCAGGTCATGATCTCACAGTTTGTGAGTTCGAGCCCCGCGTTGGGCTCTGTGCTGACAGCTCAGAGCCTGGAGCCTGCTTCAGATTCTGTGTCTCCCTCTCTCTCTGCCCCTACCCCGCTTGTGCTTTCTCTCTCAAAAATAAATAAACATTAAAAAAATTTTTTAATCCTTTTTTAAAGTTGATATATTATTGACGTATAACGTTGTATTCACTTTATGTGTCTCTCATTCCTGAAGCCACATGAGGAAGATGCTCCCTTTCTCAACCCCAAACAGACATAAGCAGGTGACACAGCCTGAACCAATCAGTGCTAAAATGTGTATTTTGTTGCTAATACATGGAGGATCACCTGGGTGGCTCAGTCAGTTAAGCAGTTAAGCGCCTGACTCTTGATTTTGGCTCAGATCATGATCTCACCGTTCCTCAGATGGAGCCCTGTGTCAGGCTCTGCACTGTCAGCACAGGGCTTGCTTGGGATTCTCTCTCCCCCTTTCTCTCTGCACCTTTCCTGCTCACTCTCTGCCCCTCTCCTGCTCACTCTGTCTTTCTCAAAATAAATAAATAAATATTAAAAAGATACAATGGAAAAGTTTGCTATCTTCTCTGCCTACCTCTCCTAATCATAGGTTGCTACAGGGATTTTTTTTTAATTACGCAAAATGCACATATCACAAATGATATTTCAAATGACAAAAAGTAAGTGGGAAACCATGGGAAAGAAAGATCAAGACTAAAACATTGATCATAAAGCATCAAATACATTAGTACAATAACCATTGTCAGTTTCTAACTTATAAAAACCATCTCACCTCAAGATGGCAGTAATATGCAATGACTATTACACAAATTTTAATAACAAAAAATTTTATTGAAATTCCAAGACCCACAGTATATAATGAAATGCAAAATAAATATTAACTAGCCATGCAGCTAAATTTTACATTACTGTAAACTTTTAATAAGATTGCTAATCCTTAATATTGCTTTCCTTTGAGATTTTTTAAAGTGTAAAGAATAGCCAATAATGTTACAACCAAGAAGTAATTTATAAAGTACTTCTCTGAATATTAAAAAATTCAAATTAGTGATATAATAAAATATTAAACTGAAGAAATTAAAATGTTATGTAATAATGAGTAATAGGACATAAGAAAAAAATCTACAGCAACACTGGCAATCAAAATAACTGCGAGCTTGGCGAAGCTGGGTGGCTCAGTAGGCTAAGTGTCTGACTTTGGTTCAGGTCATGATCTCACAGTTTGTGAGTTCGAGCCCCACATGGGACTCTGTGCTGACATCTCAGAGCCTGGAGACTGCTTTAGATTCTGTGTCTCCCTCTCTCTCTGCCCTTCCTCTGCTAGCACTCTCTCTCTCTCTCTTTCCCTCTCTCAAAAATATGTAAACCTTAAAAAAATTTTTTTTTTTTTTTAAAGATTTTTTTTTTTTTCAATGTTTATTTATTTTTGGGACAGAGAGAGACAGAGCATGAACGGGGGAGGGGCAGAGTGAGAGGGAGACACAGAATCGGAAACAGGCTCCAGGCCTGACGCGGGGCTCGAACTCACGGACCACGAGATCGTGACCTGGCTGAAGTCAGACGCTTAACCGACTGCGCCACCCAGGCGCCCCTAAAAAAATTTTTTTAATTGTGAGCTAAAACAAGGTAACCATCTTAAATCTATAAAATTAGCATAGTTTTAGAGCTTACACATATTTAGCATTTAGTAATATGCAATGAGATGATTACTCTTTTATGGTAATCTTTTACAGTAATCTCTTTTATTAGTATAAAAAGGCAAAATCTTCTTGGAAACGAAACTGGCATATGTACCAAGAACCTTTTTTAAATGTTTACTTATTTATTTTGAGAAAGAGAGATAACGAGAGTGTATGTGTGTGCATGTGCATGCGTGCAGGGGAGGGGCAGAGTGAGAGGGAGAGAGAGAATCCCAAGCAGGCTCCATGCTCAGTGTGGAGCTGGACACAGGGCTCAATCTCAAGACTGTAACATCATGACCTGAGCCAAATCAAGAGTCAGATGCTTAACTGACTGAGCTATCCAGGCACCCAGTAGCAAGAACTTTTGAGTCAGTAATTCCATTTCTAGGAATCTACTCCAAGAATCAGAGATGTAGTTGATGGTTTTATTATAAGGATGTTTACAGACAAGTTATTTGTGTTCTTAAGAAATAGGAAAAACCCCTAAATATTTCATAATATGCTGAAGGTTAAATAAATTATGGTGCAGCCATATGTTATTAATGTCAGCCATTTTAAAAAAATGTGTCCTGGGGCCCCTTGGTGGCTCAGTCAGTTGAGTGTTGGACTTTGGGTCAGGTCACGATCTTGTGGTTCATGAGTTCGAGCCCCGCATCGGGCTCTGTGCTGACAGCTCAGAGCCTGGAGCCTGCTTCGGATTCTGTGTCTCCCTCTCTCTCTGCTCCTCCCCCACTCACACTGTGTCTCTGTCTCTCTCTCAAAAATAAATAAAACATTAAAAAAAATAAAATAAAAAAAGTGTCCTGTGAATGTTTAATAACAGGGGAAATGCTGACATTTTAAGTGGAAAAGTTTGAACCTAAAATATATATATTCACTCAATATTTATTGTCTAAAATGTGCAATGCATATTATGTCCTAGGCAATACATACACACTTATTTGACAATTATGAGTGAAAATTTCCTCTACCATTATTGTGATATTAGTATATATAATGCTAGACCTAACAAAACTTTAGTACAGGAATAGTAGAAGTACACTAAATCCTGATGCACAATAGAAGAAAGAAGCCAATGTATTATCTCTAACATTGATAAGTTGGTAAAATAATGGCATGGTTGTGTTATAGTGAATCAATGAGAAAATTATCAGGACAATTAAAAACAAACATTTGAATATGGTTGCCCTTGAGAAGTTGAAACTGGAATGGACTTGGCGCAGCAATGAGGCGGAAGGGCTTGCTTTTGGTTATAAGTCCCGCTATACTATTTGATTTTTATTAATGTATATTTATACTTTCATTTTATAAACAGAATGCCCTTTTAAAAGTCAGTGGTACTTGGACCCCAATATATAGCAATCCCCTTTCCCATCCAAGACCAGAACTGAGAGGTACACATAGGGGTCAAATAGCTAGGGATAAAATATCAACTTAATTAAAAGTTTAATTGAAGGGGGCACCTGGCTGGCTCAATCGGTAGAGCGTGTGACTCTTGATCTTGGGGTTGTGAGTTCAAGCCCCATGTTGGATCTAGAGATTACTTAAAAATAAAAGCTTTTAGGGATACCTGGGTGGCTCAGCCGGTTAAGCATCCAACTTTGGCTCAGGTCATGATCTCACAGTTTGTGGGTTCAAGCCCTGCTTTGGGCTGTGTGCTGACAGTCAGAGCCTGGAGCCTGCTTCGTATTCTTTGTCTCCCTCCCTCTGCACCTTCCCCACTCATGCTCGCTCTCTCTCTGTCTCTCTTTCTGTCAAAAAAAAAAAATTGCAAAATAAAAAAAGAAGAAGAAGAAGAGTGAAATGAGTCAGAAGATAGAGCTCACCACACTCAGGCATCTGTACCTACAGAGACTTAATGATCCATGACTTTAAAATACCAAGTATACTATGATGACTCTCTAGCTTTTATCTCCAGCCCTGACATTTCACTTGAACTATGGATTCTTATATACAACTGCCCATTGAACATTTCCATCCAGGTAGATAAGTGTACTCTCACAATTTAACGTTTCCAAATCCAACATTTGAAGATGCTCTGCCTCTCTTACTTCCTGAGTCTCTCCCCCATCTGAGTAAATGACCCACCCTCATTTTCAGTTGCTCAGCCTAAAATTTTGAAATCATCCTTGACTCCTTTATTTGGTTACGTACCATAGTTAGGATATCAGGAAATGCTGCCAACTCCACTATCAAGCAAGTCCACAATCTGTCCACTTCTTACCACGTCCAGTGACACCATCCCAAGCCACGACATCATCAATTCCCTCTCTGATTTCATCTCCATCTTGTTCGCCTCCATCCTCCCCTAGTCACTCTGATACCTACAGGCTTTCGTGCTATTCTTTTTTTTTTTTTTTTAATTTTTTTAACGTTTATTTTTGAGACAGAGAGAGACAGAGAATGAACGGGAGAGGGTCAGAGAGGGAGGGAGACACAGAATCCGAAGCAGGCTCCAGGCTCCAGGCTCCAAGCCATCAGCACAGAGCCCGACACAGGGCTCGAACTCACGGACCAAGAGATCATGACCTGAGCTGAAGTCGGATGCTTAACCGACTGAGCCACCCAGGCGCCCCTCTTTCGTGCTATTCTTAAAATACATTAAGCAGTCTCTTATCTAAGGCCATTATGTTTTGGTTCCCCCTGGCTAGAATACACTTCCTTTCAAATACTCATGTAACTGATTCTTTCACTTCCTTTTAGCTCTCTGCCCAAATATCAATAAAACAGATATCAGTAAAGAAAGATCTTTTACTGGCTACCTTATATTAAAATAATAAATTTAATACTCTTTCACAGTCATTTTCACAAATTCTCTCCACTTTTTACAAAATCTGGTTATTTCCTGAGCAGTGAATGATCATGCAAAAACTTTTCAATTCTCTCCTCTAAAAACTTTAATATTGATTTTTGTACTCCTCCTTGGAATGTCATAGCTCTTTGACATTGGTGCCTGTATAGAAACGTCCAGTTTAACATCCAACTCCATTTTTCTTATGTTACGCTTCTCTCACTAGAACTTTAGCTCTATAGAAGAAGAGACTTGATGTAAGTCTCCAGTACCCATAATACAGCCTGGTACGTAGCTTTCTGGAATATTTGTTCAATGAATGAATTAATGAACTGATAAACATAGAAGAGAAGTGAGGAAATAATTTGGATAATAGTAAAGAGAAATATCAGAATAGCAGAACTGATCGATAGTCTGGAGTGAGACCCCAGTCTCCATCTTCCAAGAGATCAATTAGACAGATATCCATAAACAAAAACAGCTGTGGGGAAGTTCTGATGTCCACTTTAACAACATAGTGAAACAAAGAAAAACTGGGAATAACTACCCTAGAAGAAAAAGAAGACAGCCTCATTTTGCCAGTGTCATCCCATCCTCCAAGCTAGCATTGCTTAGGGCTAAGAGGAAATTTCCCAGCTAGTAGGAGTTCCCCGTACCAGGAAAGGAAAAGGAGGGTGAGCATCTAGCCTCCCTAGCCTCTGGGAGCACCACATGAAGGTCCTGTTTAGGCTTCCCCTCTCCCAGGCCCACAAAAAGCTGAGACATATAGAAACTATAGACACAGCCTGGCACAAGAAAGAAAAGCAGGGGCTACCAGTAGTAGCCACACAGTGGAAGACACTGGTTTGCAGTGACCTGCTCTGCAGACTAAGACAGCAGATTTCACTACTGAAGAAACTAATAGCACTGCTGCCATGGAGGACCCTTTGCAGTTTTCATTAGCTTTTGTCCCACAGGCATTTGTACTCACTAATGCCAGCCCCCCGCTGGAGCCTGGAAACCACACTGACATCTAACCCAGGCCTCTGTAGCTGCCCTACCACAAGATGATGGCCTAGACCCCTGCAGCTGACTTCTACCACCTTATGTGCTTTGGGGGTTAGTCCATCCAGCTGTGCACTTGTTCATTGCCAACCTGATACCTGTCATTAGCACACAGTGCACACAGCACTGCAGTGCACATGCCCAAGGGAGACTATATGGACATGGGAGAGCACTCCAATAGCCAGGGTCCCGACAACTGCTTGTGGGCCCAGATCAGGCCCTGTCTTCTGTCACCAGCCTGCACTACTGTACTTCAATGCCTACTCTCACCACTCTACTTCAACATACTACTAGAAGTTCTAACTGGAGCAATCAAACAAGAAAAAGAAATGGAAGGCATTCAAATTGGAAAGGCAGTAAAATTGTCTTTGTTTGCTGATGATATGATCTTTTATATCTAGAAAATTCTAAAGATTCCACTTTTGGTAGACTGTTAGAACTAATGAAGAAATTCGGTAAAGTTGCAAGCTATAAAATCAATATATAGAAGTTAGTTGTGTTCTTATACACTAACAATAAAACATCTGAAAAAGCAATAAAGAAAAAAATCCCATTCACAATACCATCAAAAACAATTAATTAGGGATAAGTTTAAGCAAACAAGTAAAAAATCTGTACACTGAAAACTGTAAGACTTGGATGAAAAAAAAATTGAAGACACAAGCAAATGGAAAGATACTCCATGTTCGTGGATCAAAAGAATAGCCAAAGCAGTCACAAAAGAATGAATAAAGCTGAAGGCATAACACTTCCTGATTTCAAATTATATTACAGACATACAGTAATCAAAACAATATGGTACTAGCATAAAAATAGACAATATAGACCCGAGGAACAGAATCAAGAGCCTGGAAATAAACCCTTACGATACAGTCAACTAATATTTGGCAAAGGAGCCAAGAATACTCAATGGAGAAAAAAATAGTCTCTCCAAAAAATGGTGTTGGGAAAAGTTAGAGTGACTTTTCCTGAGATCTGAAGGAAACTGACAGATTTCCTAATTTTTTAAACTATGTCAAAAGTTTCTTTTAGCTTTTTTTGGATTTTTGTTGTAGAGTTTGGGGAAAAATTAATGACAGTTATATAAAAGTCCAAACCTCCCCAAAATGAGGCAGTTATTAACTCCAAAAGGAAGTGTAACTATTGCACAATTAATGTCTCAGAAGTGAGCCATATGTGCACAGTAATAATACATAACTAGAGTCATAATAATGTGAAAACTGAAAGTTGATTTCACCAGAAATTATGATGTAAATATGGTAGATGAATGGATGGCAGTTGGTAAAAGGCAGTTAAATCCCCTGCTTTCACAGTAGGAAATCAATTTATAATGCTAAAATTTATAGAATGAGAAATAGGAATTTGAACAAAAGTTTTAGGAATATAGAAGTAAATTCTAAAAGAAGCTGACAGTTGAAAGTGGTTTATTCAGGAGAGAAGTTGTTTGGGAGTGAGGAGGAAATGAAGCAGTGGTCTACTTGCTACTTTTCATTGGAAGCCCTGTGTTACTATTTGGCTTTTAAATTATGTATATGTTTCACTTTGAAACATAAAAAATATGTGTATGTGGATGACATATTTGCTACAAGTACAGAAATTCACCAAAAGTAGATCCAGTGAAAACACACAAAGGCAACAGGGAAATTTCAAGCAAACAAATTTAGGACCCAAAGCCAGCTTTCAAAGTCTGGTCATTACTGCATAAGTTTTTTACTCTGTAGGACCACAAAGATCCTTCTCTCTACTTAGATTTATGTATTTGCTCCATTTTACTCCTTGCAGATTGTTCTTAATTTCTCCTCTTCTTCCCTTATGACTTCTGCTTGCTGTTTGCTCAGATTCTCCAAAGAGCCAGTTCTGGCACTGACTTCACAAGAAGAATCCAGTAGGCACATTTTCAAAAACAATGTTTGGTCTGTGTCCCTTGGTTCAAATTCTAAACATTGAGACTGAATGATTAGGTCTAGATTCAGATTGTCTACTCATGATGGGATCACATGATATAAATATGACCACCCAAGTCCATCACTTCAACAACAGCCCTGAGATGGATACAATTTCAAAGAAGGGGCCACTATTGGAAAGTTATATAGACATACCTAGTCACCCAATCTGATTCCGTGCTTACCAAACTATCTGCCAATTATTTTATACCTTGAAGTTTACCTACTGGAGAAACCAAGGCACTGGACTTTGGGACTTATATTTCTCTTTGAGAATTAATAAGTTGACTTCAACAATATAAGCAAGGAGAGAAGGAGAGAAGATAGATAGGGTATGTCTACAAAGAGGAAAAATTTTTAAATATACACCTGGAAGTACGGATAAAGAAAGAGAACTAGAAAAATACTTGACTTGAGGCACCTGGGTGGCTCAGTCGGTTGAGCGTCCGACTTCGGCTCAGGTCATGATCTCACGGTCTGTGAGTTCAAGCCCCGCGTCGGGCTCTGTGCTGACAGCTCAGAGCCTGGAGCACATTTCAGATTCTGTGTCTCCCTCTCTCTGACCCTCCCCCATTCATGCTCTGTCTCTCTCTCTCTCAAAAAAAAAAAAAAAAGAAAAAGAAAAAGAAAAAAAGAAAGAAAAGAAAAATACTTGACTTGCCATTCTTCAGGTTTGGTGCTTCGTCATGAATTTCTTTCCAGGAGATTCTCCTGTAGCCTGTAGATATATGACATTTTTACTTGATCCACTTTGAATGAATTTCTAGTTTTTCAACTGGGCTCATTGACAAAAAAAAAATTAAAAATTTTAAAGCCTGAAACACTGTGTCAGACCCGAAAGTCAGACTGCAGTAAATTGTCCAAGGCTGGGCTGTCTTACAAGGTTTCTTGGTAGTCAGCCAACTTTAACTAACCTTCCTTGAGTCAATAATATTTATGGATTTGCTTATCCAAACAAAATATATTTAATAAAAAGCCTAAAGTAATATTTTCACTTGTGCAAAGAAACATATATAAACCCTAAAGATTTTAATTAGCAGTAAAATATGAAATGTCATCACTGAGTCTTTTTTCCTCAACTTTTTTTTTTTTTTAACTCCGAGAAGAAGTGGTAGGAAGTGCATGGAAGTGGTTTGAGTAAAACTGTGACAAACCTAGCATTTTTAAATTTTACATACCACAAAGATAGTTATAGAATCCAAAATCTTAGTACCTTTAATAAGTCGTACTGGCTTCCTGTGTAGTTTTCTCTGAAGTGTGTTTACACTTTATTTCAAATGTCAAAACATAGACACAACAATGATGTTCATTGATTCCCACCATAACTGCAATTGACTGCAGTAGACATAAAAGAAAGAATGATTGCATGGTATTGTAAGTTCTTGCATTCAAGAAATCTAAAACACATGGCATGTGGATGGAAAAAGGGAGCTTTTAAGAGACAAAATACAATGTTATTCACTTACGGAAAAATCAAGACCCCCCCAAAAAATACTAAAAGAAAAATACCTGAACTCACTAGTTTTAAATGTTTTTTTTAAGAAAGAAAGCAAGCATAAAGTGAAATAAAATTTGTTCCCTCAAATGATTCTACCTAATGTTGCATAATTATTCAACCAATACTTCATTAGTTTTTCTCAACTAGACAGGCTGGGGAAGAATGTTAATAATTCATAATATCTTTGATAGAGTCTTTAAAATTCTCTACTTTGGGGGCGCCTGGGTGGCGCAGTCGGTTAAGCATCCGACTTCAGCCAGGTCACGATCTCACGGTGTGTGAGTTCGAGCCCCGTGTCGGGCTCTGGGCTGATGGCTCAGAGCCTGGAGCCTGTTTCTGATTCTGTGTCTCCCTCTCTCTCTGCCCCTCCCCCGTTCATGCTCTGTCTCTCTCTGTCCCAAAAATAAATAAACGTTGAAAAAAAAAATTTAAAAAAAAAAAATAAAAAAAAAAATAAAATTCTCTACTTTGTCCAATAACCAGTCATATGGAAATATTTCACCTTCCAAGTTAGTAAACCAATGGAAAAGAAAAACATATTTTATGTGTTCTTCTGTTGCTTGTTAGTTAACCTATGTCTACCAAAAGTCTGGTCCTACTTTTTGATATCAAGGTAGTGCTTATTCATGGTAAAAATTTTAACGTTTGTTATTTCTTTTTCAACCACATTAGATAGACCTAAAGGAGGATTAGAATCCCAGTGAAGAAAGTACTCTGCCATCAACTACTTCATGGCATAGTTCAAAACAGGGCAGACACTCTCAGGATCCTGTGAGTAAACAGTAAATGGTGACCAGCATCCTGCCCCCATTACTCCATATCTTGCCATTTAATTTTCTGCAAAAACAAAACACATAATTTATCTTGGCAATTGAGAACTTGCAATTGCTTCTCTCTACCTTATGTTGAATTCTTTGTTTCTCTTGGCCTTAAATATTACTGAAGAATAATTTCACATGGGTACAAAAAACAGCCAATAGAAAATTTTTTACTTGTATCCTGTGTACACTTTTATGGTAAGGGCCATAATGTGGCACAAAGTATATTCTGCACATGTCTTCAGAAGTTGCTAAATGTCAGTAACAGGAATTAAGGATAACCCTGCAGAATGAGTCTTAACATTATCTTAAAACCAGGCTAAGGGGATCAGAATTTTCTCTAAATCACTTGGATTTTATAATAGTGCTTAAACGAGAATTAGTCTTCCCACTCAACAACGTTAATTTTTTTCTGGGCCAACCTCTCACAGTTAAAGCACTACTTATACTCACTATGCAAAATTGTTAAAATGTAGTTGTGATGGAAACAGAAGTTTATGCAGTGAAAAATTAAATGATTAATTTTCCCCAATAGTCTAACACTTAGATCTACTTTAAACTATTTTCTACAGCAAAAAAAAGGCAAGATAAATGTATATTTTTTGATACCTAGCTGTTAAGGCTTTGAACAAAGTGTGATAATGTGCAGCAAAAGTCAGATATGAGGTTAATGTTCAGAAGAGTGTCACTATTAATTTTGTAATTCTTTATTATTTTTAAGTTTTTATTTTAATTCTAGTTAAACATACAGTGCTAGATTAGCTTCAGGTACAGCTAATATTGTATTAGCTATACAAGATGGTGATTCAAAAATTTCATAATTAACCCAGTGCTCATCACGACAAGTGCATTCCTTCATCTTCATTGCCTATTTAACCCACACCCCGCCCCTCTGGTAACCATCAGTTTGTTCTCTATAATTGAGTCTGTTTCTTGAGTTGTCTCTCTCTAATTTTTTTCCCTTTGCCTCTTTGTTTCTCAAATCCCACATTTGAGTGAAATCATATGGTATTTGTGTTTCTCTGACTTACTTCTCTTAGCATTATACTAACTCCATCCATATAATTGCAAATGCCAAGATTTCATTCTTTTTTATGGTTGAGTAATATTTCATCATATATATAGCTATCTTTATCCATTCATCAGTCAAATGGACACTTGGCTGCTTCCATATCTTGGCTATTGTAAATAATGCTGTCATAATCATATAGGTGCATGTATCCCTCTGAATTAGTGCTCTTGTATTCTTTCAGTAAATACCTAGTAGTATGACTGGTAGATCATAAAGTAATTCTTTTTTTAACTTTTTGAGGAACCTCCATACTGTTTTCCACAGTGGCTGTACCAGTTTGCATACTCACCAACAGTGCATGAGGTTTACTTTTTCTCCACATCCTTGCCAACACCTATGGTTTCTTGTACAGTTGATTTTAGCCATTCTGACAGGTTTAAGGTGATATCTCATCGTAGTTTTGATTTGTATTTCCCTGATAAGTGATGATAATCATCTTTTCATATGTCTGTTGGCGATTGTGTACTGTTTTATTTCAGAAGATCAATGTATTTCAGGAAAATGCCTCCCTGTGAATAACAACATAGATCAGAACTTTCTTCTAAATATCCAAGCCAATCAATGCTCTGAGAGACTGTACTTGATTCTTCAATAAGCTGTTTGTAAATATGAACCAAACTAAGTATCAGTTCATCCCTAGGATGAAATACCTAGACTTGTTACATGAAACATATTTTCAACTATTGGTTTATCTTCATTTGAACCTCAAACTATTTTTCAAATTATTATACCATCTGTAACATATTTGAAAAATTATTCTAACCTAAAAGCTGATTTGGGGGCGTATTTAGGCAGTAAGTAGTATAAAGCAATCAAACATTTTATCCCTTGGTAATAACTTCATCTTCTGTCGAATTATCCACTCCTGATTCTACTTTCTCGTGATGAAAGAACATATCAGCAGTAAGCTATATCAGAGACACTGGAAAATAAATAAGATTTATTGAACTGAGTACTATTCAGTGTTGCTGTTCTGACCATCCTTTTTTCTTTCTTGTTCGATAGAATGTTTCAAATTAGCAGAAATTCTTCCTTACTGAATTTAAAGAATCATTTGACAATGCTTTAAGTTCCCCATTCTCTCATTTTTGTTTCAACAAAATAAGATATAAAATGATCAGAGGTTGGGGTGCCCAGGTCGCTCAGCTAGTTGACCATCTGACTCTTAATTTTGGCTCAGGTCATGATCCCAGGGTCATGGGATTGAGCCCAGCCTCAGGCTCTGCACTATGTGGAGCCTACTTAAGATTCTCTCTCTCTCCCTCTGCTCCTCTCCCCTGCTTGTGCACTCTCTGTCAAAATAAGTAAACTTTTTTAAATAAATAATGATAAAAATAAATAAATAAAATGACCAGAGTTTCAAAAAGTGATTCAAAGATTCAAAAAGGATAACTCTGCTAAATATTCGGATGCAACAGAATTTTATGATTATTTTTAACTTTTGGAAAGAAAGGATACTATCCAAAACACATGCCTAATTATACCACCACTAATATGTAACTACTTTAAGGTGTAATGAATTATTACTTTTTAATTAAAATTAATTGATCTTTATTTTTTCTAAAAATAGACTTCAGTCTTACAAAGCTTCCCATATGTCTAAAGAAGAATGATTTGCGCTGATAGCTACTTTTCCATGGTTATCTTGCCAGGTGAATGTAAACACAAGCAATGGTTGAAAATAACTTCTAAAAATTTACATAAATATATGTCCATATTAATTATCATAACTTCTAATTTTTTCCTGTTTTACAACTCCATTTTTTGCAGAAAAAAATATTAAAATACTTTCATATCCTCTTTCATTCCTTGCCCACTATGAATAATTCTCTTTGCCTCTTAAATTCTTGGGGTTTTTTTTGTGCAGATCAGGGTACCAGGTGAGGGAAGAATTGAAAGGAGTTTGGGCTAGTTAAATTGCTTTAGTTGGAAATGACAGAGTTGATTACAGAAGAAAAATATGGAAAAGGGAGAAATAAAGAAAAGGAGGGCAAGAAAGTTAATGATCACTCTAAGGGGATATTTGGAGGAGTTCTGAAGATTACAATTTAGGGCAATCTGCTCTAACATGTGGTGCAGGACTCTAGAAAGATAAGTGGAAAAAAAGGATTTAAAGAAATTCTGTTGTGTATTATTACTGAAAGGTTTTTTTTTATGTCTTTGGAGAAGACATTGGTAAATTAAATTGCTTTCCAAATATTTAGGGATGTCATAATATGATTTTTATTTCTATGTTTGTTTTCTATATATACCATGTTCAGGATGATTTCATAGTGAGAGTTATCAGATCCAGCTTTACATGGATTATAATTTAGATTATGCATTACTGCTCCACTAGTGGTAGATATTCAATCTGTAATTTCAAAGAAAATTAGTCTTATTTTTCAATTTCTTCCAAGTTTTGCTATGAGCTGTAACATATTAAACCAGATGATTAGGAAGCCTATATATTCTGTAGCTCCTATTTAGTTATAAGTACCAAATAGTTCATGAGTAATTTTTAAAACCACACAACTTAAAACTGATTATGGCATGATATATCTGTAATAATGCATAACTAACATTTATTAAATGATTACTCTGTTCCAGGCTTTGTTCCAAGCAGCTTACATCATTAATTAATTTGAAATGTTCACTACAACTCTATGATGTAGAAGTAGGTTTTCCTATTCCTATTTCCTATTCCTATTCCCATTCCTATTCCTATTCCTATTCCTATTTTTCCAAAGAGGAAAAGATAAATAACATGCTTAGAGTCACACAACACCGTTTGGTAGTTAGTAAGGCTGGATTCAAAACCAATCTTTGGGTATTTGAGTGTTCTGTTGGTTGAGTGTCCGACTCTTGACGTCAACTCAAGTCATGATCCCTGGATCATGGGATTGAGCCCTGCATCAAGCTCTGCACTGAGCACTGAGCGTGGAGCCTGATTAAGATTCTCTCTCTCTTTCTCTCTCTCTCTCTCTGTCTCTCTCTCTCCCCCTCTGCCCCTCTCCCCTGCTTGTGCTTCTCTTTCTCTAAAATTAAAACAACAACAACACATTCTAGTTCCAGAGCCTGCCTTCTTTTTTTTTAATTTTTAAAAATCTTTATTTATTTTTGAGAGAGAGACAGAGTGTGAGCAGGGGAGAGCAGAGAGAGAGGGAGACACAGAACCGAAGCAGGCCCCAGGCCCTGAGCTGTCAGCACAGAGCCCAATGCGGGGCTTGAACTCATGAACTGTGAGATCATGACCTGAACAGAAGTCGGACGCTCAACTGACTGAACCACCCAAGCACTCCCAGAGCCTGCCTTCTTAACCTCTGTATTATACTATCTCTTTAATCAAGGTTTATATTTCATCTATAAACTGTAAAACATATTACTGGTAATCACTCAGATTGGAAAAAATGGAATATAAAGGCTTTTCATAATCAATAACAAAGGATACATAAGGAAATCAGTTTCACACTATGAATTTCAAAACAATCTTATTCTCAATAATATAAATTATGTGCTTTGTACTGTATTTTGCTTATGTTCTACCCTAATCCACGCATCTACCTGGCTTTCTGGATAGAACTGCCATTGTTACCATTACTGACTAATGCACACATAAATCTTGGTGTGACTTACTTAAGAAAAAGAAAAGCAAAGTCACTTTTTTTTTTGCATGTTTTTCTTAAGTGAGAGAAAAAGTAGTGTGTCAGGTTGTTTCATATTTATAAGGGAAAATATGACTGAGGACTTCTAGGAACACTAGAGTCTGCTCATGTATGGTACAGAAGGATAGAAGCTGTCTGCAAAGAAAGGTGATAGATAAACTATGTATTGTATATTGTAATTTATTTAACACACACCATATAAATTTGGCAAAACTGATAAACACAAATCCTATTGTTGAATCTGGGTTGCTTCCTGAGAAAAGTTATATTATACTTCTTCATTGTTGCTCTAGGGACATAATAGGGTTGATAGATGTAAACCTTAGAGGTGCAGATAATCAGTTAAAATTCACTGTCATCTTAGAAATGCGTGTCACGGAAACGTGGAAATGGTCCCAGGAGGGCACTAATAGGGTCAGTATATGGACAAATATATCCAATGATCACCATGGTAACAACCCTGACAGGTCACACATGGAGTAATCTTTCCTTCATTATCTGAAATGATAATTCTCCTGGGGATGTCTTGTACTGAGGCATTACCAGGATTATCTCTGTAGGTGTTGAAATAAAATTACTACTTCTATAGGGAATTGCCTAGAAAATGACTTTCTCATGGAACAATCTAACTCACTTCAAAATATGGTATTTACAGGACTATTTTGAGACTAGTGAGAGCATTAGTAACCATTTTAAAAGAATCTTCCCAGAATCACCTAGATAGACTAGGCTGATTTCCCAACTATCCTATTGAGCACTTCCAGAGGACTCCTCAAATGTTGAATTTAAAACCCAGGAACTTTCAACATTTGTATGAGTTCATCCACAAAGCTGTTTGTGATTCTGACAATATTTTGTGGGATTTTTTGGTAAGTGATCTTTTTAGAGTGGAGAGATGAATGCCTTATGGGACACCTTCAAAAAAATCTCATTTGGGGAACTCAAAATATCTGCCACCACCATGTAATGATTTTTTCCCTTCCACATGAGAAGTAGGTGAGATTAATGGACTATGATTTTTGTCTCTTGTTCTTACTCAAAGAACTCTCAAGTTCCACGGCCCCTCCCTAGTAAATAAGGCACTAACTCTGCTGGGGAAGAGAGTTTCTGGCAATGTGTAAATCCTAAGCTCAAAGCACCTTTATTGAGGCATCAGTCCAGTTTTTTCTGTTTCTATGAAGGATAAGGAGGAGCTTGGCTTCAGTGCCCCATATGAGGCCTGAGGATTATGAGTAGGTCTCACCAAAGGCATATGTTTTCTTCCCTGGAGAAGGTAATAAAAGGGATTAGAACACCTTTACCCCTTCTGACATTAAACCAGTCCTGCTGGTAGAGGCTCTGCTCTAGGTGTTGAGCAAGCCATTTGTTATTCACTCCCATCTCTGAAAACTCCAAACCATGAAAAATTAAAGAATCCCACCTCTGGGGCACCTGGGTGGCTCAGTTAGTTGAGTGTCTGACTCTTAATTTCCGCTCAATTCATGACCTCACAGTTCATGATTTTGAGCCCCACGTTGGGCTCTATACTGACAGCAGGGAGCCTGCTTGGAATCATCTCTCTCCCTCTCCCTGCCCCTCCCCCATGTATGTGCATGCTCTCTGTCTCTCTCAAAATAAATAAACAACAACAACAACAACAAAGAATCCCACCTTTAAGCAGAGGGCAGGAACAGTGCAAACAATATCTCGATATGCTTATCACTGTGTTTGAGATAGAATAAAGGAACAATGAAAGTTTTTGGCTGATGCCTGTATTTTGAGGACTTTTTTATTATTTTTCTCTTTGTGATATAACTGTTTGAACAAGCAGACCAACCCCAAATGGGTGTGTCTCTATTTTTGACAAGCCCTAGAACTGTACAGAAACCAGGTGACTAAAATTCTCCAAACGTTGACCCCATGCAAATATAGATCTGGGGTGCCTGGGTGGCTCAGTCGGTTAAGCATATGACTCTTGATGTCAGCTCAGGTCATGATCTTATGGTTCATGAGTTTGAGCCCTGTTGGGCTCTGTGCTGAGCATGGAGCCTGCTTGGGATTCTCTTTCTCCCTCTCTCTCTGCCCCTTCCATTCTCTCTCTCTCTCTCTCTCTCTCTCTCTCTCTCAAAATAAATAAATAACTTAAAAATAGTATAGATCTGAGATATGATAAACAAACAAATAAACAAAAATTAACAAACTGAAAAGCAAGTGTAGAGGATCAGGCAAAAATGTGCTGACCTAATAACTCTAGAACTATCTGGAGTCTATCAGACTAAAGGCAAAAGAATCTGTACATAAGGACAATACTTAGTTGATAATTTTTTTTTCTCCACGGCAGTGTAGGTTAGCAATTCTAATACTGCTATCCATGTGTGTTAGAATTGAAAAACTAAGATGGCAGATAGTGGGATCCAGGTATCTCACCATTGGAGTGAGGTTTACAGATAAACAAGTAGAGGCGGTTAGAAGGATCCATGTGGTAAAGGATTAAAGCTGGAGACATCAGTATGAATTCAGGTTTAATTAAATATGGATTCAGATGGTTACATATAGAAATATTTATAGATATATGTATGTATATACAAAGGTTAGTATATACATATGTATTTCCTTGCTCTATCAGCTCAGGGGGTCTAGAAGCAATAATGCTTCAAAAGCAGAGAGCACATCTAGCAGGTAGATCTGGTTTCTGGGATCATTCTCCAGTTAAAAAAAGAAAAGAAAAAAAGAGGGATCTTTGGATAAAGAGCTGTCCCTGGGATTGGTGCAGGAAATACACAACATGAACTAGATCATCTTGCAGTGTTAGAAAGTAAGGAAGTGCTCAAAATAAAGCAACAACTCACAATGATGGGGATATGTCAAAGAGACATGGAAGCAAACTGAAGGAGCTCCCAGTGAACAAAACTGGTACAATACAAGCAACAATATACAGCAGCATTGGATTAAAAGTCCGTATAAAATAAATGCCTATGAGTCCATACTAATAGAAACTAATGATTGAATAAATAAATGGAGAAGAGACAAACCTCTCATACGGAAGAATTATAAATAATTTATGTAGATACTCTACTTTTGAGGAAACACAGCATAACTCCTACTCCTTAAGTGTGGGTTATGTATAGACAGTGACTTCTTTCCACAAATTACAATATGGGAAGGAAGAAGAAAAAGACTAACTTTGCAGTGAAGAAACCTAAAAAACAATACCTCAGCCAGGCAATCAACGTTAACATCAATAGTTTAAGTCATGTTGACAGTACATACCCTTGATATGAGGCAATGAAAACAGCACTTTACCCCTGTAGTCTTCCTCTCAAAGCCCACAATGCTAGTCTAACTAGTAAGAAAATATCAGGGAAAAAAAAAAAAATGAGAGACATCCTACAAAATACCTAACCGATACTCTTCACAACTAAATGCAATGTGGTATTCTGAATGAGACCCTGAAACAGTTAAAGGACATTTGGTAAAAACTCAGAAAATCTGAATGAAGACTTTATGTATTTGTATAGACTTTGGTGAATGGTAATGTATCAATATTGGTTCATTAATTATAATAAATGTACCATACTAATTTAAGATGTTGATATTAGGGAAAACTGGGTGAAAAGTACATGGCAATTGTCTGTACTAACTTTGCAATTTTCCTGTAAATCTAAAACTCTCCTAAAAAAAAAAAAAAAAGAAGTTTATTAGGAAAAAAAGTACACATCTCACTGTGTGTGTCTAGTTTAATTTATGGTCCTTTTGCAAGCACTGGCAGCCTTCTCTGATTTAACGTGTTTTTTGGGGTTTTTTTTTTTTAAAGTGTTTATTTATTTTTGAGAGAGAGAGACAGAGCGTGAGCAGGAGAGGGGTAGAGAAAGAGATCTAGAATCCAAAGCAGGCTTCATGCTCTGAGCTGTCAGAACAGAGCCTGACGCGGGGCTCAAACTAACGAACCCCGAGATTGTGACCTGAGCTGAAGTCAGACACCTAACCAAATAAACCACCCAGGCACCCCTAAAAAATACATCATTTTCTGTTTTGATGAAGTATATGATCAATATCTACAATTGTAGATATGAAAATGTGTAGTCTGTTGAGCATAAGTTTCTACCTATAAATCTAAAGCTTCTTATTTATATTAGTTTATGTGCACCCAGTTCTGTCAAATAATTCATTCAAAAAATTGTATTTTTGTCATTTCTAGTTTCTGTTTTATATATTTCATTGATAATATTATTTATTGCATATGTTTTTGTTTGCTTTATCATTATATACTTTAATGCATTTGCCTAGAATTTTCACTTGATCTTGTTTCCTTGTTTTAATTTTGCCACATTTGCTTTCTTTTGGTTTTTATTTGCCTGGTATAATTTTGCCTGGGGCCTTGTTTTAAACAATTTCCCTTCTCTTTGTTTGAAATAAATTTTGCTAGATTTTTTTTTCACCCAAGCTGACAATTCCCTGGTTTTTAATCGTGAAAGTCAGTAGTTTCACAGGTCATTTTTTATTGCTTTGCCTTATTTTGTGGCATGTTTACTCTTTATTTTCCCCCTAATTTCTTTTCCTTTCACTGACATGAGCAGTTATCTTTTCATTCTCTTTTTTCTTCTTTCTTCACTAATAAGGTCTATTATACTTACCAGTTCTGTTTTTGACCTTCCCATTCCTAACAGGCATAATTAAACTATGTTTCTCTATTATTACATTAAAATAAAATATCAGTTATCTCTTTCACCTTACATGGCTACTTCCTCCATAACAAGATGAAAACTTTTAAATTAATTTATATTCACTCAGTTTAGCCATTGCCCTGAATAAAACCTTTAGCATATTTTACTCTTCCACCCAGCCTACCCCAGTCACAATTTTATTTTTCTCTAATTTAGCCTCCTGGGTTGCAGGCTATAACTGGAGTTTCTCTCACCATTTGTCTCTTACGTTTCAAAAGTTCTTACTTCATGATTTTATTACAAATTCCTAAGCGATATTACTAATTTCTTAAGATTTGTAACTCTATATAAGATTCATCACTCCCCCCCCTTATTTTTTTCTTTGTCTTTTCCTATTTTGAAAGCTCTCTTGTGATTTATCATTTGTTAGAATACTTCCTAAAGTATTTTTGTTAGACAGGGTATATAACTGTATGCTTTCTGAATCCTTACCAGCTCAAAATGCCCTTCATTTGTTGCCACGGGTGCAATGGAGAATGACTTCTTCAATGGCACTTTTTTCCTTTCAATAGACTGTTGTCATTACTGTGCTGTGTGCTAGTTTCTAATATTACACATCAGAAGCCTGATATTAGTTGTTAATCTCTTTTTTCTTTCTAGAAAGATCTTCCTTTGTTCTTGTAATGCAGAATATCATCATGCCATGCTCTTTTTAACACAGCCTAGTGTAGTCTTTAATCAGTAAAAACAAAATTTTTATTTAATTTTCTGTTTATTACTTCTCCACTTATTCCTTTCTCTCTCTCTGGAACTCCAATTTTATTTTGTTCTGACTCTTGAAACTGTCCCCTAAGCCTTTTCTCTTATCCTCATGATTTCCATCTCTCTATGTGTTTTTGTTTTTTGGGTTTTTTTTGTGTGTGTGTGTGTTATTTTGTTTTTTTTACTTAATCTCTCAAACTACTAATTTTTTAATGTTTATTTATATTTGGAGAGAGAGAGAGCACGCCCGAGCACCTCCAGGCTCTGAGCTGTCAGCACAGAGCCCGACTCAGGGCTCAAACCCGGGAGCCATGAGATCATGACCTAAGCTGAAGTCGGACACTTAACTGACTGAGCCACCCCACCCAGGCACCCCACCCACTACTAATTTATTTATCAGCAGGAACCATTCTTTTGTTTTCAGTTAGTCTAGTGAGACTTTTTTTTTTCAACTTTTTTTTTTTTTTTTTTTTTTTTTTTTGGGACAGAGAGAGACAGAGCATGAACGGGGGAGGGTCAGAGAGAGAGGGAGACACAGAATCCGAAACAGGCTCCAGGCTCCGAGCCATTAGCCCAGAGCCTGACGCGGGGCTCGAACTCACGGACTGCAAGATCGTGACCTGGCTGAAGTCGGACGCTTAACCGACTGCGCCACCCAGGCGCCCCTAGTGAGACTTTTTTTTAAATATGATTCACAACTCTAGAAAGTTTTGTGTGTGTGTCCTATCATTTTGTCCTTATTTGCTTTCTTTTTAAAGGTTCATTCTGCCTCTTCCATTACTTTTAGTCCAATGAGAGCCATCAGGTTTTATCTTGGTCTTCACCTTTGTGATCACTGAATCTACTTAACAATTAGCACTTCCCCTTTGCTTCCCCTTTATTTGATCCTCCTCAGCTGTTCAGCCATCTGTTAGGCTCCTTCAAACAGAAAAAAAAAAACAAAAAACAAAAAACAACACCTAGCAATTAATAAAAGGTACAGCAGTTTGTTGGTTTCTTCATCTTTTCTGACAAGCCAGGTTTTTTGTTTGTTTTAATGCTAGCTCTCTTCTGAGGCAGAAGAAAGGGCACCTTTGCTGTCTTGTCTCTTTCAAACACAGGGACGGTGAACAAATCAGCCCAGTGCTTGTTTCCAAGATTACTGGGTTCAGCTTATTTCCTTCCAGGCCCATAGGCCATTGGAAACATAGCCTTCCTCAAGAGAATTCACAACTTTGCTTGAAATACTGGACTTTACACCAAGCCTTGAAGAGATATGGGCCATCTCTTCTGCCATTGAAGAGCTGCCTTCCTCAGCTCTTGCCTAACACTAAGAAGAATGAATTCCTCACCTAAACTCTCTGGACAGTCCTGCACCTCTGAAGCATAGGTGTGACTGAAGAAGGAACTGACAAGTGATGCCATTAAGAAACCTCTCCCCTTGGGGCGCCTGGGTGGCTCAGTAGGTTAAGCATCCGACTTTGGCTCATATCATGATCTCGCGGTCCATGAGTTTGAGCCCCGCGTCGGGCTCTGTGCTGACAGCTCAGAGCCTGGAGCCTGTTTCACATTCTGTGTCTCCCTCTCTCTCTGACCCTCCCCGATTCATGCTCTGTCTCTCTCTCTGTCTCAAAAATAAATAAACGTTAGAAAAAAAAATTAAAAAAAAAAAAAAGAAACCTCTCCCCTCAAACCCACCAACAATCACAACCTTGCCAATGTAATTTATCTGAGAGACTCTGGACCAATATCTGACATCTGGGTGTCCTACAGCCCTGATCTACCTGCCTGGACGTCTCCTTCCCCACTTATCTTACTTTCTTCAGCTTTCTGATCAAATGTGACTTCCCAGAGGGGCCTTCCCTGTTCACTCTATGTAAAATAGCAAAAACTCATTCCTCTGTCCTCTTAACCTATTTTATTTTTCTTTGTAGCAGTCACCTTATTTTTCTTATTATCTGTCTCTGTCTACTAGAATATAAACTCGGTAAGAGCAAAGTTTTTCCTATTTGTTATTGCTGTATTCTCATCACCTAAAACAATGCCTAAAATAGTATAGTTGCTCAAAACATACATGTTGAATAAAGAAATAAATGAGATTCTCATACAAACAGTGGCCTGAGGGGTGCCTGGGTGGCTCAGCTGGTTAAGCGTCTGACTCTTGGTTTCAGTTCAGATCATGATCTCACAGTTTGTGAGTTTGAGCACCACATCAAGCTCTGTGGTAAAAGCGTGGAGTCTGCTTGAAATTTCTCTCACCTCTCTCTCTGCCCCTCCCCGCTTGCTCTCTCTCTCTCTCTCTCTCTCTCAAAAAATAAATAAATAAACATTAAAAAAAAATAAAAGATAAAATCTGCTTTGCTATAACTTAAAAAACACACACACACACACACACACACACACACACACATACACACACAGTGACCTCCAATGCATCTTCTTGACTTGGTAAACTCACAGATCTGATTGTTTTATTATTCCATAGGTAGAGTAGGTAATGAGAAACAAAATCCAGAATATGTGCTCAAGCTACTTTCTCTCTCTATCTGAATACTCCCACCACGAACAATATGAGTTTTTTTAACCAATCACTTTTAATTCTGAATAGATAAAATAAATTTGTGTGAACTCCTAGTCAGTGACACACTGAACACATGATTCTATTTCTGTTCCCTTTTTAAGCCACACTAAACTGATAATAAAGAATTTTTAAAAGCATAAACTCACAAAAGGGAGAATAGATGCGAAGCTAATAGCTATGTTACTTTATAAGTTATAGCAAGCAAATAGATAAGTAGGAAATGACTCAGCAGACCTCAGAAAAATTAATCTTAAACTAGCAGTGTGGGAAACTAAGAGCCAAGAGAAGAACCTGGTTTAAGTCACAGAATTGCCTCAAAGCTCACAGATCAGCAATCACAGATACCACTAGAAATGATCCCAGCTACAACTTAGGGATATATTCTCTGAAGAAATAAACACAGGACCCTAGACTTGGAAACCAGTGTTGAGGAAGGAAAAAGCATACTCAAAACAAAGATATTACATAAATACTTTCACACTCAAGGCTAAGGCCATTCCTTTAGCTTCCTACGCCCTTAGCAACCAGACACAGACACCTAGAAAGTCACCCTTTTTGCCAGAAATGAATAGTCTTCTCTCGGAACTGGACCAGCCCCAAAAGAGAGAACAAACTTCTCAGACAGATCCTACAATTAAACTCACAGTCCTTATGCTATGTTGTTCTATTGCCAGGTTAGCTAAGTTGGGAACTACATTTCCCCTTCCCTGTGTGGTTCTGAGTTAGAACCGGCCAGGAGAAAAACTTGGATGAAATTTGAGGATGAAAGTTAAGCAGTGGTCATTACTCTCTGAATAATCACAGCTAAATATCATGCCAGAAAGTACAAAGTTCCTGATCAGTTCTGTGAGGTGCTCGGGTCTCTAGGGGGCCACCAAATGTGGGGCATCCCAATTGGTGGGAGCCAGCAGCACGAGCTGTGTAAGAATTCATCCAAGGCAGAACAAAAGATATAGAAGTTTACTAAATATACCACAAGGGAACAGCTGGCAGGACAGCACAGGAGAGATTGTCTATGAGGAGGCAGTGGTGAGGGACCACAGAGGACAGAATGAAGGAGTATGGAGACATATGGAATTTTCCATTTTTTGGTAATCTTAGGAACTGTGCCTGGTTGTAATTGGCCAGTAGGGCCTAAGGCTGTTTTAAGGTGGGTTGCTGATGAGCCTGTTTGCAGCTCATTGGTCTCTGTGGGCCCTTTTGCCTTGTTCAAGTTTCTATTGCTCAAGCATGTTGCCTAAAACCATCCTCTATAAATTCCAGCTTGTCTCTCCTTTCCTTAACTCCATGTCTAGCACTTCTCAACTGTAGGCCCTGGTAACAAATAGCATTCCTAGGCTTACTACCAGACACCTGGCAGCAAACCTACAGAAACAGTCCGGAGGTAATAGTTTCCCACAGCCCTTTTTTTGAGTTCCTGGTCGTAGGCTCGCTCTGATGGCTGGATATGCGTGGTTTCCTAGATTCCCCTACAAATCCCAACTTCTCTGTTTTTCTCAGTGCCTGAAGAAGAACATGCTAGTGACTTCCCTGATCCACCAGTCCTTCATTTCCAGGACCCCCTTATAGTCCACTACTATAGCTCCTCCCACAATTATTTAGGTCCAGTCCCTACAACAAATCTCTGAACATTTAGTGACTTAAGAGTTCATAAGCCCCAGACATGTGCTCAGTTTCCAGTCAGCTTTGCAATCCTCTGCTCTTATTTACCTGACCAAGGATCTGGAAAAAACCTCTAATAGGAAGGCTTCTAATAGGAAAGACTTAAAACAAACAGGAAAAAAAAAATTATAGCAAACAGAGGTAAAAAAAAAAAAACCCTCCTTTCCCAAAATACTATTATAAATCTCCTTTGAGAGAAGAGAGATAATATTGCAGACACAGAACAGGACTATATTATAAACAACTACTCAGACAGGGAATTAGAAATATGACAGTAAAATTTATTTTAAACTCATCAGAAGAACTGAAAAAATAATATTGAAGCCATCCTTAGAAGGTAAAACAAAGAATAAATTGATAAAGATTGGGATGCATGGGTGGCTCAGTCTGTTAAGCATCTGACTTCAGCTCAGGTCACGATCTTACAGTTCATGTGAGTTCACGAATTCAAGTCCCACACTGGGTGAGCACAAGCCCCACTTCAGGTGAGGTCACCCTCCTGCAGGCCCTTTCACCCTCACTTCATTGCAATCACAAGTCCTAATTACACCTGTGCTTCTGACCAACTGGCTATAGAATGGAGGTTCCAAAGACTCCCTCTTTGAGTGTGATTAATTTGCTAGAGCAGCTCAGAGAACTCAGAGAAATATTTTTTCTTACTAGATTACCAGTTTTTGTTTTTTTTTTTAAAGGACATAATTCTGGAACAGCCAGGTGGAGATGCATAGGAGGAGGTATGGGGAAAGGGCAAGGACCTTCCATGATCTTTCTGGGCATGCCACTCTCCCTGCATTGACATGTCTTCACCAACCCAGAAGCTCTCTGAACCCTGTCCTTTGGAGTTTTAAGTGGCTTCACTATCTAGGCATGATTGATAAAATCATTGGCCATTGATGATTGATTCAACCTTCAGATCCTCTCCCCTTGTGGGGATGGAGGTTCAGGGGAGGGGGTGCTGAAAGTTCCAGCTCTCTTATCACATGGTTGGCTCCAGTGGCGACCAGGGCCACCTTAGAGCTTTCCAAACATTATCTCATTAACATAACAAAGGACACCTTGATGGCTCTCTTCCCAGGAAATTCCAAGGGTTTTAGAAGCTCTGTACTAGAAACAGGAATATGAATACAGTAAAACCTGGGATTGCAAGTAACTTGCTCTGCAAGTGTTCTGCAAGATGAGCAAACATTTCCAATAAGTTTTTTTTTTAATTTTTTAAAATGTTTTTATTTATTTTTTTTTAATTTTTTTTAATGTTTATTTATTTTTGAGATAGAGAGAGACAGAGCACGAACGGGGGAGGGTCAGAGAGAGAGGGAGACACAGAATGTGAAACAGGCTCCAGGCTCTGAGCTGTCAGCACAAAGCCTGACACGGGGCTCGAACTCACGGACCGCGAGATCATGTCCTGAGCCGAAGTCAGCTGCTCAACCGACTGAGCCACCCAGGCGCCCCTGTTTTTATTTATTTTTGAGACAGAGAGAGACAGAGCATGAGCAGGTGAGGGGCAGAGAGAGAGAGACACACAGAATCTGAAGTAGGCTCCAGGCTCTGAGCTGTCAGCACAGAGCCCGGTGCGGGGCTCGAACCATGAACTGTGAGATCATGACCTGAGCCGAAGTCAGGGGTAGGTTAAACGACTGAGCCACCCAGGTGCCCCTCCAATAAGTTTTAACTTGATAAATGTGCAATGTTTTGCAATACGAGTAGTACATGACACTGAACATCACATGATCACAATTGAGCCAATGGTTCTCTCTCTCTCTCTCTCTCTCTCTCTCTCTCTCTCTCTCTCTCTGCGGGATTGTGGGTGATTGTCTCCCATGTTCAGATGCTCCATCTCAGGCAAAGGTGTTTGGCAGAAATCAGTTATTTTTCAGAACACTGGAAGGTGCCCACAACTGGCACTAGTGTAGTTTTTGTCACTTCAAAGCACCTATGGACAGTCCTTTGCTTTTCCATACAGGAAAGTAAGCTTAGGAATGTTTTGCTTCATTCTAGGTCATTGGATAGGTACCTTGTTAAAGTTGCATGAAAAGAAAAAGACCTGGGGCACCTGGGTGGCTCAGGAAGTTAAGCTACCCCCGACTTTGGCTTAGGTCATGATCTCACAGTTCATGAGTTAGAGCCCCGCATAGGGCTCTGTGCTGACAGCTCAGAGCCTAGAGCCTGCTTCGAATTCTGTGTCTTCCTCTCTCTCTGGTCTTCCCCCACTCATGCTCTGTTTCTCTCTCCTTCAAAAATAAATAAAAATATTTATTAAAAAAAAAAAAAAGAAAAAGACTCCATTAAGCCAATAGATAGCAGTGATTCCGTTAATGATGGTCAAAGTCATCCTACACAATAACCCTCCTCTCTCTTGTCTCCCTCACACCAGCCCTGAAGGTTTCCAAAGGTAAGTGCAAGTTAATTTATTAATTTTTCTTTATATTTTGCATTTTCTTTATTATTTTGTATTATATTACAGTATTGTGATCATTTTTATATGACTGTTTTGGGGTTGTGGAACAAACTATTTTGAGTTTCTATTATTTCTTATGAGGAAATTCTCTTTGATAGACAAGTGCTTTGGATTACAAGCATGTTTCTGGAATGAATTATGCTCACAAAACAAGGTTTTACTGTATATATTTCAAATCATGAGAGGAGTTAAACCAATAAAAATACATGAGACAGAACAAATAAGAAAAGTGAAGAGAATTCCTAGGTAATACTGAAAAGGAGTAAAGATGTACCAGAAAGAGAAGGCATACGGTATGTTCAAAATAATGAAACCAAGAATATGTGAAGGTCTGTGCATCAACTCTTCTCTCCACAGTGAACAGATAACATTTTGAAAATAATGGAATCATTGCTTTTGTTGATAAGATCTAGAATGCTGATAATGTATGACAGAGACTGAATGATATGTCAGTGAATAAATGACCTAGGTTAACATGAATCATTATATTAGAGCAAAAGATGTCTGATTCCTGCAGAGTGCAATGTCTAAAACACATACACACACAATCTATGCAAATGAAGATGAATGATGATGAATCACTGTTGATGAATTGATGCCCAAATATAGATGTACATAGAATATCTTCAAAAGTTGGAAATCATAAGAAGCTGGTAATAGTGCTTGCAACTCTGAGGGTGGAAAATCAGTTGACTGGGAGAAAGGAATGTGAGAAAGACTTTTTGTAACCAGGTCACAGGAGTGCAGGAGCTCCAGGGGTCCCAAACAGACTAGGTTGGGCCACTTGACACTGACAAAAATCCAAAGGCAGAGAATATGAGTGGTAGTGAAACAAAAGAGGAATTTATTTCAGTGGGGCCAACACCAGGAAGATAGAGGACTAACGTCTCAAAGTCTGTCTCCGAAGTGCCAAAAGTACTTCTAGACTTGTGTGAGGAAAATGTGGGACAAAGGTCTACTGTTTCATTCAACTGGGCAGTAAAGGTCAAGTCCATCATTGTCTTGGGGTCAATCATGTGGGATCTTCCTGTCTCAGGGCAGTCCCTATTGCTTGAGGGAGTAGTTTTGGTTTCATTAGGGATTGCTTTGCCTGCTGGGTTTTCTGCCTGAGTTAAGAAATAATCTGGAAAGAAGAACTTAATCAGTTAGAAAGCATAGACTAAGGTGAACATGGGGGTAGCTGAAGACTTCTTTCATTTTCTTGGTTAGCATTTTGTTGCTTCTGAATTTTGGACCATGCACGTATTACCTGTTTCAAGAATCAAAATAGCATACACCACACACACACACACACACACACAAGAAAAATAATGGCTTCAGCCTTCTCAATAGCCAGTGGAGGATAAAAGGCAAGGGAATAATGCCTTCAAAATTCTAATTCTAAAATTCTAATTCCAATTCTAATTTTCACTTAGAACGTACGTATTGTGTTATGTATGGAATTGTTACCTAGAATACCATACATAGTCAAACTATCAAGAATGAGAATAAAATAAAGATATTTAGGTATTTTCTAGCATAAAAGATCTCAAAATTTACTTCCTGGGTACCATTTCTCAGGAACCTACTAGAAAATATATTTCAACAATTGAACAGATGAACCTAGAAAGACAAAGATGAGGTTATGTAAAATAGAAAATCCAGCTCAGGAGAGAGACAAAGGGAATCCTCAGGTGAAGGGTGATCCCAGGATCACCTGGGATCCAAGCCTAGTCAATATCCAATCCAATTAGAGCTGGTCAGAGACTTCAGAAACCTCCAAGACAGATTGCTTCCCAAAGGGGCTAGAGCCTCCAGTGCATCGGAAGATCCTGAGAGGAATTTTAGAAAACTGGTTTGTGCCCCTCCTGGTCCTGCTTGCTCTCTGAGGAATTCTGTGCCATTCCCCTGCTTTACTCCATATTTCAAGAGGGATGACCCCTGAAGATTCTCTTTCCCAGGCCTCTATGTTACCATGTGTCTTAATCTATTCAGGCTGCAATAGCAAGATAACACAGACTGCGTGGTTTATAAACAGAAGACATTTATTTCTCACAGTTCTGCGGGCTAGAACTTCAAGAGCAGGGTGATAGCATCGTTCAATGAGGGCCCTTTGGGGGGGGGGGCATAGACTTCTCTATCTTCGCATGGCGGAAGAGACAATGAAACTCTCTTGGACTTCTTTTATAAGGGTATTAATTTCATTCATGAGGTCTCCAGCCCCATGGCATACCCACTTTCCAAAGCACCCCCCTCTGCTAATATCATCACATAGAGAACTAGGATTTTAACATATGAATTGTATAGGGACAAGAACATTCAGACCATAGCAACAAGCTTATGACTGAAGCCACTGGTGACAGTTTAAAGGAAAGGAAAGAAAGAAAAATCAGATGACTTATTTTCTTCCTTCTCTATTTTGGGCAGCTTCTTTAGCAATATTGGTGTTTCCTTTTTGGTTCCAGATCTCCTTGGACATGGAAGCCATGGCTTTAGACCCTGTGGTACAACAATACCACCTTTTTTTTCTCTCTAGCCTAGAGGTGCTAGTAACTTACTGCTGTTGCTAATTTTTTTATTTACTTCACTGCCCTCTTTTAGCTTCTCAGCTTCTGCCTGCATTCCAATCCCATGCATTACACTCCCTTTATTGTACTGAATGTGGTTTCTTTTTCCTGATGAAACTTAGACTGATAAATGGCTGAATTACAAAGAAGTACCTAGAACTCTAAGAAAAACAATAAAGCAAAATAATTGCTAGCAGAGAAAACAAGTTCTGTGGAAAGGGAAGGTGCTCTTATTTTACTATATGACTCAGCTCATCTTTATTTAAAGGTCTAAATAATGCAAATAATGAATGTTGATCGAAAAAATATTAGGTGCACATTTAATAACCCAAACCCTCCAATCTGATAGATCAGATCATAGGATTTCTCCCACATAGAGGAAAAATTTTTTCTCCTACCTATAGTGGCTAGGATGTCTTGCAGTCTTGTTGTAGAAGGAGAATATGATATGGAAGAAGTAAAAGGGAAGCCCTTCCCTTTCAGTATGGGGGTGGTGGGGTGTAGAAAAGAAAGAAGAGGGAGGGAGGAAATGTGGGAAGCAAAACACGTGCATCCTGATCTATCTACCTTCTCTAATCTCTTTTCCAGAGAAGCCAAGTAACTTGGGTAAATTTCAAATGCAGGAGACCTGTTTCTTCTCTATCTTTGGAACTCTGAAAGGAGACCCACCTCTCAGAACCAGAAGCAGACCATGCCAAGTAAACTTGGCCGCAACTCTGAATTCTAGCTGGGAGCTTGTCAGGAGTGGCTGCTGTGTAAGGATGAGGGCTCTCAGAGCTGGAGATTGAAGAACAGAACACTCTGACTGGAGTTTAGAAGTTTAGACAGCACTAAGGAGTGCCAAGCTGGGACAAAGTCAATGTGGAGAGAACACCAGGTCCTCACTAAGTTAAGGATCAAGAGAAAATGAGCTCATTGCCATAATTGTCAGCACTGGATTTAAGCAGTGGGCACAGCCCAGAAGTGAAACAAACCAGCCAGTGCACTCCTAAGGACCAGGCTGAAGCCAAAGAGAGCCTGTTTCCCTCAATTCTTTGAATGTCCTAAGTCCAACAACACCTTTTCCCTCCAGAAAGCTGCTATTTGGAAGGAACCTAAACAAGAAGCGGAATCCTGAAAAAACCTGAATAATGCAAGATGAACTGGGCTATTACTTGAAGAGGAAAATTAAATTATAGGACCTACTGCTTCAAGTTGATGTGGGTTAAAATTAGTTTATGTAGTTTTTTTTTTTTCTCACTACCTAGGAGACGTAAAGCTCTTTTGCTTTGCATATCTGAGTTGTAGTAGAGTCAATTTGCCACCTCACAATACAGAAGTTTAGCTGCAGACGTGAAAATGTCATTCACAAGAAGACTGAATGAAGCACACACAGTTTAAATGTCCTTGCCAAAGCTAAAGCTGAAAAAAAGAAGGACAATTTTTTTGTTTATTTTTGAGAGAAGGAGAGACAGAGCATGAGCAGGATAGAGCAGAGAGAGAGAGAGAGAGAGAGAGAGAGAGAGACACACACACACACACACACACACACACACACACACACACACAGAATCCAAAGCAGCCTCCAAGCTCTGAGCTGTCAGCACAGCCCAACACAGAGCTCGAACTCATAAACCGAACTCACCACAAGATCATCACCAGAGCCAAAGTCAGACGCTTAACCAACTGAGCCACTTAGGTGCCCCCAAAGAAGGGCAATTTTAACTATACTTGACCTTAGTAAAACAACAACAACAACAACAACAACAACAACAACAAAAACCCAAACTGGCCCTCTTTGACAAATACAAGTATCTTGATTTCTCAGCAAGTGCTCTTATTCCTACATTGACTGTCACTACCTTTCATTCCCCATCCCCAACTTCTAGTTAATATGCAGCTCTTTATTCTTCTCATGGTCCTGCTCAGGACCATGTGTTTGATGTTAATTACAGATACAGTTTCCTTTAAAAAATTTCAGTTACAGATAACTTTAAAAATTTTTATGTTTTTATAGCAGGCCACCTATGAAAACAAGTCAAAGAGGACCCCAAAGTCATGACAGGTTCTGATCAGATGTTTTTTGGCAAGAATGGAATGTAGGAAGGAGAAAAATCCAAACCACAGTCCCACTTGGAGAGTTGTATTAATAGTGACACTACCTTCCCAGCTTAAGTTTAATAATGACAATACAACTCTGGTGAAAATATAAGTGAAGAATATATCGGTTGACAAGAGAATATTTTCAACAAGAATGATTGCTCAGACTGTTGACAACTGCTTCAATGTATGGATGGCCAAAACAGAAAAGTAGTCATTATGGTATATGAGGATTCTGAACATAAGGCATCCCCCTCCCTCTCTACCACTTCCCTTCATTTTACAATGAGAAGTTGCTCCTGGGCATCAAAGACCTAACCACTTTTAACTGTTACTCTTTCTGTGTTTTGAAGTAATTTGATTCCTACTCAGTGCAGACCTTCAACAAAACTGTGCAGTCTTGAGATAATACTTGGTAATTTATAGCCTTCTGTTAGATACATTCTTTCCTGTTATTCTCATGATACTCTCTATGATAGATGATACAGATGAGAAACTGTGGTTCAGAGAATTAAAGTGATTTCTCCAAGGTCACGTAACTGGAACGTGAGGAGCTGGGATTCCAAACAGAGTCTTCGAACTGCAAATCCTTTTCCACATGGATTCATTCCTGGATTTATGTGATTTACAACAAGGCAATGACTCCTTACCCTTGACTCTGCCCTAGCAAATTATTCATACTTTTCCTTATCATCAAAAAGTAGTTTGTCAAGAATCACTGTCAAAAACTCTTAATCCGATGAACTGTATTGCCCTTCCAAATTTAACTCTATACCAAATTATGCATAGACTGAGATTCCTTGGCCTTCAGGCTTGAGATTTTGAAATTTTTTGTAGTGCCTAACAGACCTTTTTGATTTTTCACATTTAGTCACATCAATCATATCACCTCGAAGAACACATTGTAAAGAAAATAATGTAATGTGATTGATGTGAACAGATGTGACACAGGACAATTAAGTTGCAGTTTAAGGACCCGAGGAGAAAAACACCTGATGCTCTATAAGGTTCACTAAACAAAGACTCCATTGCTAACAGTATAAATACAATTTATAGGCTTTGTTTTCTCAAGTGGGAGAGAGAAGAAATACAATATATGTAGATAGTATAATGTGTGTTTATCCACCATGCATGGGCAGAAAATTTCCTCTGAGTTCCTGAAATCTAATATTTCCTATTGCATTCCAGAGCCAAGTCTAATTTAGCAATGCTAATCCACAGGGAAAACACTAATGTTTTAAGAAATAAATTATTTATCATTATTATACATATGGATGAGAGCATTTCAAAATAATTCAATATATTCTTTTAAGAAAAATAAAGGTTTTTTAATGGATTTGAAATGTAAATGATATTTTATTGGGAATAGTTTTAAAGCATTTTAGATGGTGAATCCTTAAAAGAGATTTTCATTATTACTAAATGTTGTGATCATTCCTGGGATTTTTTTCCCCATTATATATCAAGAGATGTGATGTTTGTATATTTAAGTATCTTGATGGAGAGAATAATAATTTATAATCAACTCTGTGTTTTTAAAGCATTTATCTTTACTGTCCCTTTTTGTTTCTCCCTTTCCTATCTCTATTACTCTTTCTGTCTTGCCTTCCTCTCTTTCTCTTTTATTTTCTCAATTATTTCTTTTACAAAAGGAATCCCTAGGATTTCAGTGCCTGGCTCTCAGGTTCTGTACTTCTGGCTGCTTCCTGGGAAGCCTGTAGCACAGATGAAACTATCCTGACAAATCGTTCCATGTAAAGGTAGTTTGTGACCTTGGCCATGTAACTGAATTCCTATGCCTGAGGTTTCTTATCGTTATACTTGACATAATTACAGCTATAGATCTGATGCAGTAATTTGTCGGAATTAAATTAGGCAATTCTAAAATGCTTAACAAATTTAGCAGTCATCATAGATACTCAATGTTCGTTTCTTTTCTTGATTAGTTAAGGGATTGACAGTTTAATCTTTTTATTGCAGCTACTGTTTTATCTCCCAATTTTGTATCTTATTTCTCTTCATTAATGCCCAAGAAATGAGGTAAAGATGAAAGCTGCAGGCTTCTACTCCTCTCTCCCTTCTCTAATTTAATGTAAGCACATACCACGAAGCATTCATCATGGTGCCATACCCCATGAGAACTGAAGACAAATAAAATAATTTATGGAGGTGAAAACTGAGGGAAGGAGTAGAGAGGCATTATAATTAGGAAAGAAAACATACGGCGTCCCAGAGCCATCACAGTAATCCCAAACGGTTAAGCTCTTAGCCTCTCCTCCCAAGAAGAACTTACTTCAGCCACAACGGCAGACTTTCCATGTCCAAACTTTCCTACCTGTGCTACTGCACATTCTATTGTTTTTATCTGTAGTGTCCTTTTCTCTTTACCTATCAAAATTCACAAA
Source organism: Prionailurus bengalensis (assembly GCF_016509475.1). Classification (NCBI taxonomy): domain Eukaryota; kingdom Metazoa; phylum Chordata; class Mammalia; order Carnivora; family Felidae; genus Prionailurus; species Prionailurus bengalensis. The sequence continues at coordinate 109,353,867 of NC_057349.1, forward strand.
CCATCTCAGATGTTATCTGCTATGGGAGACTTTCCCTTCTTCTGCCAGATGAGATTAATCACTGTCCCTCCCTCTGGCTCCACAGCTTGCTTGTAGCACTACTACAGTCTCCCCCACAAAACTTCTTGAAGATGAAATCTTGCCTTACTATTTAGCCCTAACAAGAAAATTCAGTAAATTTTTTATAGAAGATTAAAACTATAAAGACCTATATAGTAGTCACCCTACAGTCACATTGTTAACATCCATTTAAAATAATATTTCATGGATGTTGAGAGCATAAGGCATTTCTTCCAACCTGCCTGCATAGCACCCAATTTATAAGATTCCCTCATGCGAGCACAGTGACTAACAAGAAGTAGAGGGGTTTGGGGGCACGTAGGTGGCTCAGTTGGTTAAGTATCCAACTTCAACTAAGGTCATGATCTCGCGGTTCATGAGTTCGAGCTCGATGTCGGGCTCTGTGCTGACAGCTCAGAGCCTGGAACCTGCTTTGGATTCTGTGTCTCCCTCTTTCTCTCTGCCCTTCCCATGCTTGCACTCTGTCTCTCTTTCAAAAATAAACAAACATTAAAAACAATTTTTAAAAAATGTAAAAGAGGGCTTTAGAGAAAGTACTAAAATGGGAGATTGGAAATCTGATTGTGTCCCCGCTTTGCTACTCACTAACTGTATCGCCTTAAGAAAATCATGTCTTGGGGCCACAATCAACTCATTTGTAAAAGAACTGAAGCTAGTCAAGCTAGCAAATTTATTTTCAGCTGTAATAATCTACCGTTCTACAAATACCAATCCTGACATCTTACCATTATACAACTTTCACCCAAGGACTGACACTGATAACACTGAGTTTAAAGGAAAGTTTAAAGTAAGATGAGGGTAGTGACTCTGAAACAAATGAAGAGTTATATGTGATTAGGATGCTGTGCCATCCCTTTTTTTTCTGAAAAGTTTGGGAAAGCACCAATGTTGGCATGCGGTCTTGGTATGCCACCAATGAATGCCTTAGCTCAGGTTCCATAGAAGAAGAGCCAGAGATGAAGATTCCTGTTCATATGACTTATTGGGGAAGTGTCCTCAGGAGAAGTAAAGTGAAGGCAGAGGAATAAGGCAGGGAAAAATAAAGCTCAGCAGGGATGTGGAATAACAGTTTCAGTCTGATCCCATAAAGAAGCTCTGGAAGATGAATTACACCACATATTTGACTCATCTTGAGGCAAAGGGGCTGACCTTTGGACTCCTTTGTCATTGGCCAAGGTTGGGAGGGCTTGGCCTCCAAGATAGGGTTGTTGGTTCCTGGCTACCACTTCACCTAGGGGCAATTCTCTGGAAAGAGAAAGGGAAAGCTTTGAGTTGTTAGTAGTTAATACTCAGAGTGCCTGTAAGAGGGGTGTTTCAGCTGAGAAAAGGAATCTAGGCAGGTACCAACACCATTTTCTGATTAAAATCCCTTTGCTTCCCAGAGCAGAAGTACTAAAAATGTTATTTTCACTGTTGCAGAAATATTTAAATACTAGAATATTCTAAGTTGTGAGTGTAGCCATGCATTTATTCATTCACTTCTTCATATGTGCAACTATTAAACATTTAGTGAGTCCTGTTTACTATGGCCCACTCCAGCAAACAATGCAACTGTGTTTGAGTCAGGTGCTCTTGAATATAACAGTCTAGTGGTTTTTATTTTTTTATTTTTAAACGCTCATTTATTTTTGAAACAGAGAGAACAAAAGCAATAGAGGGGCAGAGAGAGAGGAAGATACAGAATCTGAAGCAGGCTTCAGGGGCTGGAATTCACAATGAGATCATGACCAGAGCCGAAGTGGGACACTTAACCAACTGAGCCACCCAGACACCCCTTAATGGTTTTATTGGTTTAGTATAAGAAACTATACCTTTTAACAAAAGAGTTCATTACTTGGTGGGATAGATCCATATACCATCTTTTCTGCAAAAGACCTCTGAAGAAGTGAACAGATACCTTAGGTGGTGAACTATGTGCACCAGAGTATACACCTGAGCCTACCAGAACCACGATCCAGTGACCTTTTGGTGTCAAGACCCAGGAGCCATGGATATTACTTTTGCCAAAAAAGAGTTCTTGGCAGTATCAGGGCCTCTATCTGGCATTCCAGAATACATGGGGCCTTGAATTCACGTGCTCTCTAAGTTGTGTATTATGAGTTTGGTTCTTTCCTCTTGATTCAATTTCTGTGGGGTTGTTTGTGGTCAGCATTCTTGCAAGTAAGGAAGTTGCTGCCAGCCTGCTAGAATATGCAGAGTGTTTACTACAGCCCTCAATGTGACCTAGGTCTTATGGTCACGGATGTCTCTAATAGATAGGAAAATTCATATTTAAATCAAAGAATGACTCCAAGGTATCTGGCATGATTGAATAAGGGGTAAGAATACCAGCAAGCAAGTGAGACAGAAAATATTTCAAGAGGAGGTTCGAGAGACAAGCATATGAACTGGGTCCAAGAACTTAACAGCTCTTTCCTATCCAGGCAGGTATCTCACGCAAGGTCTCCTCTTGTAGAAGGCTTCGTTTTTTGGGTTTTTTTGTTAACTTGTTTTATTTTTTATTTTTTTTTTTAATTTATGTCCAAATTAGTTAGCATATAGTGCAACAATGATTTCAGGAGTAGATTCCTTAGTGCCCCTTACCCATTTAGCCCCACCCCCCCCATAACCCTCAGTTTGTTCTCCATATATATGAGTCTCTTCTATTTTGTTCCCCTCTGTTTTTATATTATTTTTGTTTTCCTTCCCTTATGTTCATCTGTTTTGTCTCTTAAAGTCCTCATATGAGTGAAGTCATATGATTTTTGTCTTTCTCTGACTAATTTCACTTAGCATAATACCCTCCAGTTCCATCCACGTAGTTGCAAATGGCAAGATTTCATTCTTTTTGATTGGGAAGGCTTTGTTTCTTGAGTGTGATAATTCCTTCTGGGCTAACATCACCTTTAGTTCATTCCTTTAGATTCAGTTCTTACTCTTTTGTCCCTATAATTGTAAAGTTTCAAGCTATTTCTTGCTTCCTTAGCCACTTTGCCTAGTGTTGTGATATGTTCTCCTTTGTCCATACTTCTTTTATGAACTGGGACTAGCCTTATCCTTTCTGTTCATAGCCTTGAATTGTGAAACCCCAGACCAAGAAGAGCCCCAGATTCTCCACTCACCAGGAAGGGCAGATCTTTTACTATCTTTGAGAACTCAAGTCTTCAGGACATTTTGAGTCTCTAAGATAGTGGTTCTCTCATTCAGGGGCAATTTTGTCCCTGGGGGCATTTGGCAATTTCTGGAAACACTTTTGATTGTCACAGTTTGGGGGAAGAGTGCTACTGGTATCTAGAGTGCTACTGGGGATCCTCAAATCTAAGATACTAAGCATGTTAGCCCTTTTCACTTCAGGGCTCCACAAGTTGACTCTTCTCTCTACTGGGCTTGTGAAATCATCTCTTCCAGATAACAAGGAGATATCTGTTTTTATCAACAAATGGCTCTCCAATTTCATGCTCATTCTACTTCCAGCTGCCAGTGAAGAGCCTGAAATGGCCAAGGAGGTCCTTAGCAGACTGGTGGCTGCTCTCCATGGTCTGATCCCTCCCTCTAGTGGTAAATATTGCAAATGCTGCAGCTGCAAGGATAGAATTCTCCATTCCCCAATAGGAGGGTGGTAGTGGAAATCCAAGTACAGTATTCAACAGACTGTCTATCCCGTCCCCTCAATCTCCAAAAACAAACATATTTTGGAAACATCATGGGCCTTTCAGAAAATACAGGAGGTCATCTTGAAAGATATTTTATTTATTCAGATACAGAGTAAAAATTACACACTTTTCATGAAGATAGAAATGAAAACCTACCACTATCAAGTGTAATTCATCTGTGTTCCTTCAGCATTTTAGAAACCACCCTTGAGATCCTAAGAATGAATTTGAGCTCATTTGCTGTGCGATCTTGCACAAGTAAATTTTCTCTTTTTTTAAAAAAAATTTTTTTTCAACGTTTCTTATTTATTTTTGGGACAGAGAGAGACAGAGCATGAACGGGGGAGGGTCAGAGAGAGAGGGAGACACAGAATCAGAAACAGGCTCCAGGCTCCGAGCCATCAGCCCAGAGCCTGACGCGGGGCTCGAACTCACAGACCGCGAGATCGTGACCTGGCTGATGTCGGAGGCTTAACCGACTGCGCCACCCAGGTGCCCCACAAGTAAATTTTCAAAGCCTTAGTTCCTTCATTTGTTTAAAAAAAAAAAATTCCTTCATCTGTTTAATAGTACCTATCCTATAGGGTTTAGTGAGGAGTGAACTATTGTGTGTAAATCACTAAGAATGGTGTTTCACATTCAATAAATGGCAGATATAATGATTATTAAGTTATCTGGGCACACTAAGCTCTGGGTACAGACAGGCAGCCATCTGTCACCTTCTTGTTTTGCATTAGGTGGCCAAAGTAAGAAGTGTGCAGTGCCTCTCCTCCAGCCTGCTCAAACACTACTCCAGGCCTTCGCAGCACAAAGCTGCTTGTTTTGTGACCCTTTATAGACAGTCTTCCAGGGGTTTCAATGGCAACCCAATCAGAGGCCAGGTCAGTGGCCTACTCCACTATTCAGTTCTGACTCCTAACCAGGAGATTGAATGGACTGACTAGTTCTTGATCTCAAGTCTAGGAAGAGCCTATTGCATAAATAAATGACCTAGGAGGTACTATAAATCCCCCAGCAACTCTGGATGGCTTTGACCTCACTGGGACCTAATTCAACACCATCTACCAGTTATTGCCCCCCTCCCTTTATCACTCACAGGGATGGGGTCCCAGGTACTTGAGGTCTAATTCAGAGACCTTGGTGATACCAGAAGGGTGGGGGGTGGGGGGCTGCAGATGCAAATACAGTTGGTAAAACTATAAAGAAAAGCAAGGAAATGATTATCATTAAAACAGACTGTAGTGACTATAATAAGGAAGAGAGAGTACACAGGGCTTCTTCGGTGCTCATAACATTCTCTTAACATAGGGAGTCATTATCTAATTATTTGTTGAACTGTACAGATATGTTAAATATTCTTTTCTATCAGTAACTCTGAATCTCTCAAAAGAGTTGGACACTGAATGTGAAAAAGTTTTAGGAATATTTTAATTATCATATTTTATTTATATTTCCTTTGTGTACATGCCCAGGAGTGATATATGATAAAAATATATATCTAATTCCAAAAGAAGTATTCCAGCAGATATAAAATAAAAATTCCAAGTTAATAATAAATAAAATAGTAAATACTAATAAAAAAGGAGGGAGTTACAATAAAAACAAGAAAAATTTCTCATGTGTCTCTGTTGGATCTCTTTACTATTAGCCAGCACCCTCACAACTGACCTAGTCAGCCTTATATAGTCAAGATTACTGCCTCCACTGGCCTTAAAGGCCATTGTGCATTCTTTCCTAGCAGAATTTGCTCTGGAAACCTCTGCCTACATTTTTCATTTTTTTTTCTCATGAAAGTTGGCCACAGCAGTCTCCTCTGAGGCTTAGAGGCATTACGTCCCCCAATAATGTTTTTCTGTGAGCTGAAGTTTCAGGTGGTGGCAGCCACAAATTCTTGCCAGAAGACCCTTTCTCCGGAAGGGTCCCACCTGAGCCAACAGAATGAATAAAAGTTATTCATAAATGAATGACTAGAAAATAAATGAACTCTGAACATAGTTAACGTATCTATAGTGTATTTAACACCAATAATATATTTAAACATTAATAATAAGATTCAGTAATTCCAAAATTGTACAGAAAGACCATTTATGTAAGCGATTTTTGTGATGGAAGTTGAACTCTGCTGTGTATGAGCATAACCTCTTCACACACAATGGCTTGGACAGAATTGCTGGCATTCATTTAGCTCTTCATTTACATAAAGCAAAGTATAATTAACATATTCTAATCATTGAAAAAACCTGTTCACTGACCCATGCTAATTTAAAAGCTTTCTTACCTTCTCAATTTTAGGAAATTCCTTTAGAGGTTATTTTTTAATCCCACCAATTCACAGGTGGTTGGATGAATGAACAAATGAATCACTCTTGTCAATCAACAAATTTTATTTATGGCTTAGGCAGAAGAACAATACTCACATGGAGCAAATAAAACTGACAACCAATTTCATCAGAGACACACTGAATGAGACAGGGTACCTGGAAGCACCATAGAACAATATTTGGAACATCATAAGGATTTAAGTAAGGTCATTAGAATTTCAATTTAAATGCAGTGCGCCTCTCAGTTGCTTATTGTAACATATGTAAAAATATGAAAATTATAGAGAATAATATTCAGAATAAAATTCCTGACATAAAATAAGCATTTCAAAAATATTTGTTTTATGAATATGTGAATTCCAACAGTTTTTAGAGCTAATTAGTATTTTAATAGATTTTCCTAAGTTTTTTTTTTTCCTGTGGGCTTTTTATAAAGTGAGGTCATACTGTATGCATTATCTTATATTCTGCCCTTATGGCTTTATATTATAAAATGTCCTTTCCCCATAAGCACAATAAACCATTTGAAAATATAATTTTAATGACTCCCTAAAACATTTTGTATTTCTTAATTTACAATTCCCCTATTGTTGGGCAATAGGATTGCTTTTTTTTTTGTCTTGTTTTCTATTTTTTTGTTGAAACTTTATGACTAAAGCTGTAATAAATGTAAATCTGCATCTATTATTTCTTAACATTAATTCACAGGAGTGTTATTAAAGGGTGAAACTGTACTATAATAACTATTTTTCTGACCAGCCTTCATTTCCCTTCATTTTGGTGACAGTACCTTACTTTGGAGAATCACCCTATATCCCAGGAGTTTGGGTTAAAGCCAACTCCACCCCTAGCTGTAAGGTGTGTGCAGGACCCACGCCTGGGAATTAAGACATTTACTCTCCTGGCTGCAGTCACTGGCTCAGGACCAAATGTGAGACCCAACTCGGATGAGACTCAGTCTTGTGTTCTTCCAAGAACTACTGTGGAAGTTAGGGATTGCTAACAGGGTGATACAAGTGACCATTGGAAAGAGCTTGCCTTGGTATGAAGCTAACAAGGAAGAAAGATAGAAGCCAGAGGTTCATTTTAAGAGATTAGAGATTCCTAGTAACATCACTTCAGTAGCAGACTCCATCCTGAAACTAGGATATAATTTCCCTTTTGACCTAAGCAGGTGTAGCGTGGGGGGTTTTGGTAGCTTACAACCCTGAGAGACCAGACTAATAAAAAGTATAACATGTTTAATACTGATGCTTTATTGCTAAATTACTTTCAAAAAATTGTAATTTATACACATTGTAGCATTGAATAGTGGTGTCATCACACCCTGTTATCAGTGTTTCCTATTGCTATTTTATAATCTCTGCCAATTTTATAGAGAAAATGCTATTTTGTTTTAATCTATATTTCTTATTACTAGTGGTGGTAGTTTTTTTTAATGTATTCACCATTTTGATTCGTTTGTTAATATACTTTGCCTATTTATGTATCAGTGCTATTGATATTGTTTTATGTAATCTGAATTAGTCTTTTGCTATGTTTTTCTAACTTTTATTTTCTATGTATGTTACAAGTATTTTTTTAATCTATTGCTTCACTTTTAGGCATGTAGGATCTATGTATTTTCCAGGAAATTTCTCCAATTCGAACTTGAAGAAGAGAGATCTGATAGGAAAAGCAAGCATGTTCACTCAGTATTCTCAATTTACCTAGTAGAAAACATAAGTTTTAATTTATAGGACAATTAGCATGTCAAGAGATGCCTCTTTCTTAATATTCTTAGTGTTATCTCTAATAAAGTAAACTTTGATATTGTGTATATTCATGATCATCTAAACATTTCCTATCCTCCTTTCTAATTCCCCATACTCTTATAAGGAATTTATCAGGAGCAATAATGGAATTCTCAAGGGAAGACAGTTTAAATGATGAAAAGACTATTAACACCAATTTTATTAAGTCTTTAAAACAAGGATTATAAAACCTCCTCTAGATGTCAAAGACAGTGAGTCCATCAGAGAGGGGAGCTTAACTGAATGCTCTTAGTTCATTTTTATTTAAACTACTCTTAGAGCAACAAGTTCTACAAAAATGCAAACTTGTTTAACATGTACATACCATATTACTCAAGAAGAGAGATAAAACTATCTAGTGGAAATTATCATCCTTGTAGAAGTGAATGAAATGGCTTTTTACCAAGTACTTAGGCCTTTTTTTTTTTTTAATAAAAGCAGCAGCTTATTGCTTGACTACTAAGTCTTTTGACAAGGTGGATATAAATTTTGACACTGCAAATTGTTGAAAAGAGCCATTATTTCTTTCCCTTGTTGAGTATTTGAGCATGAGCAATATACTGTGTGTTTCACTAGGGAAGAAAAGGATCCTAGAGATGCCCCATAGTATTGTCAGTTTGTTTTCTTATTGAAGTGATTGTACTTCAGAGGAAAAACTATAGGAATATTGAGTTGATTTTTTGGTCTTTACCTTCCACTGGTATATATGTCTCTTGAGGTCAGAGACCCCATAGTATTCAACATTGTATTATCAGGGCAAGGCAGTGCAGTGTCTGGATCTTGGCAGGCGGCAGTGATTATTTATTGTAATGAATGGATGAATAAATGAGTAAATGAACAAGGTCAGCTCTTTCTTGGTTTCATAGGGGCAAATAGTATGTCTATTATACTCAATTATAGTTTTAAGTCATTTTGGTATCGGTAGTAATAATGATTATAATAATAATACGTCTAATGAATTAACTTTTACTGAGTTTTATGTACCAGACACTATATTAAACATTTTATCTGCAGGGCACCTGGGTGGCTCAGTTGGTTAAGCATCTGACTTTGGTTCAGCTCATGATCTCACAGCTCATGAGTTCAAGCCCCACATCGGGCTCTGTGCTGACAGCTCAGAGCTTAGAGCCTGGAGCCTGCTCTGGATTCTGTGTTTCTTTCTCTCTCTGTTCCTCCCCTGCTTGCACTCTGTCTCTCTCTCTCTCTCAAAACTAAAGATTTTTTAAAAAATTTTAAACCATTTTATCTGCATGATCTTAATTCATATGACAATTCCAAAGTGCATACTATAATCATCCTTATTTCACAGATGAGAAAACTAAAGAAACAACAACAATGGAGAAAGGCAAGAACTTCCAAAAGGAGCCCTCCCTTCCTGTACGTTTTTTGTTTGTTTATTTGTTACTTGCCCAAGGCCACATTATAGTTTAACAAGATAGCCAGGATTACAACCCAGTTTTCCAGACCATCAGATGAAAACAGTTTTCTCATTACCAGAGGGTCTTTGCTGTGCTCCAGAGTAACCTGCAGATCTTTTTAAAAATATACATCCCTTTCTCTCTCTCTCCCTCTCTCTCTCTACCTCTCCCCAACATGCTTGCTCTCTCTCTCAAAATAGATAAATAAAAAGTTAAAAAAACATATATATATTAAAAACATTTTAAACCATATATATATGTTCAACTACCAGCACCCAGCGATTCAGACTCATTATACCTCTGGTGGATCCCAATCATCTGCATTTAAAATAAGTTCACCAATTAAAACCATATTCTGCAAATGTGGCACCACTATTCTAGAGTTTAAAGTTAAAGGGGTCCCAATGATATAGGTAAAAGCCATTGTGAATAATACTTAGAAAAGATTTTAACGGTAAAATGCTTTTCATTGTGCAGCAGCATCTGCTGTCCCATTATCATGATCTGTGCCTAAAGAGGGAAGTAGCATATATTCACAAATAAAACTGTAGGCTTAAAGTCTCCTCTCCAAATCTTCACTTGGTTTTCAGAAGGAATCAATGTTAAGAATAAAACCTTATGCAATCTCTATCAAAATAATACCAGCATTATTCACAGAGTTAGAACTAACAATCCTAGGGGTGCCTGGGTGGCTCAGTCGGTTGAGCGTCCGACTTCGGCTCAGGTCATGATCTCGTGGTCCGTGAGTTTGAGCCCCATGTCAGGCTCTGTGCTGACAGCTCAGAGCCTGGAGCCTGTTTTGGATTCTGTGTCTCCCTCTCTCTCTGACCTTCCCCCATTCATGCTCTGTCTGTCTCTGTCTCAAAAATAAATAAACGTTAAAAAAAAAAAAAAACTAAAAAAAAAAAAAGAACTAACAATCCTAAAATTTGTATGGAACCAAAAAAAAAAAAAAACCCCAAATAGCCAAAGCAGTGCTGAAAAAGAAGAACAAAACTGGAAGCAACACAATTCCAGACTTCAAGCTGTATTACAAAGCTGTAATCATCAAGACAGTATGGTATTAGCATAACAACAGAATAGAGAACATAGCAATGGACTCACAAATATATGGCCAACTAATCTTTGACAAAGCAGGAAAGAATATCCAATGGAAAAAAGAGAGTCTCTTTAGCAAATGGTGTTGGGAAAACTGGATGCCGACATGTATAAGAATGAACCTGGACCACTTTATCACATCATACACAAAAATAAACTCAAATGGATGGAAGACCTAATTGTAAGACAGGAAGCCATCAAAATCCTATAGGAGAAAACAGGCAACAACCTCTTCAACCTCGGCCAAAGCAACTTCTTATTTGACATGTCTCCAGCGAGAGAAAAAAAACAAAAATGAACCATTGGGACCTCATTAAGATAAAAAGTTTCTGCACAGCGAAGGAAACAATCAGCAAAACTAAAACAGAATGGGAAAAGATATTTGCAAATGACATATCAGGTAAAGCGTTAGTATCCAAAATCTATAGAACTTATCAAACTCAACACCCAAAAATCAAATAACCCAGTGAAGAAATGGGCAAAAGACATGAATAGACACTTTTCCAAAGAAGACATCAAGATGGCCAACAGCTACATGAAAAGATGCTCAACATCACTCATCATCAGGGAAATACAAATCAAAACCACAAGGAGATAGTACCTCACACCTGTCTGAATGGCTAAAATTAACAATTCAGGCAACATGTTGGCGAGGCTGTGGAGAAAGAGGAACCCTTTTGCACTGTTGGTGGGAATGCAAACTGGTGCAGCCACTCTGGAAAACAGTACGGAGGTTCCTCAAAAATTAAAACTAGAACACCTTACAACCCAGCAATTGCACTACTAGGTATTTATCCTAGGTGTGTACCAAAGGATACAGGAGTGTTGATTTGAAAGGGCACATGAACCCCAATGTTTATAGCAGCACTTGGAAAGAGCCTAAATATTCATCAACTGACTAATGGACAAAGAACTAACTTGGGTTTAAATTTTTAAAAATATAATAAAAATATTTAAAAAAATAATAATAAAACCTTACACTTCAGAAATATAAGGGACAAATTCATGCACATACTACATTAGAATTACACCTGTTATAGCAGTATCTTTCTTCTTAAGTACATGCCTGTTAACTTTATGAAATGTTTTACTATCAATCTTAGAGCTTCAGAAAGCACGATAAGCTGCAACCACCTGTAGAGGGGCCAATTACACATCTGAAAATTTCAACAAACATGAAGGTTAGGTGACTTAAGAAAAGCAGGTAGCAAGTGAACAAACTGTTTCTATCCACTGACATTGATTAAATATCAGCCTGCCAAATCATGTACCGTTTGTGTAAAAATGTAGCCTTTTAAAATAGGTTGTTCTGTGATTTGATTCTGTGTTTGTGAACTTGAAGGAAATACTTTCCTAGCTTATAAACCTAATTCATCATGAAGGAAATGATTTAGAGAAAGACCAGAATAAAATCCACTTGAGATCAGAGAACCATGTCTTTCTATAAACATGAGAAGAAAAAGAAAAGATGAACATGAAAAGATAAACATGAAAAGGAAGAAAGAAAGAAAGAAAGAAAGAAAGAAAGAAAGAAAGAAAGAAAGAAAGAAAAAGAAAGAAGAAAGAGAGAAAGAAAGGCTTAATTCAAAGTGCCAAATTGAGAAATAGGAGATTTGGGTTCTAGTCCTAGATATGCAATTAATTTATTTACTAGGCCTCTGTGGACTGCAAGTACCTTATTAATAAAATGGAAAGGTGGAGGGTGGAGAGAAAGAAAAATAAAATCTCAAGAATACTTTAAGAGTAGGGATTGGCAAATTGTCTGTATTTAGACTCAGAGAATGAATATTTTAGGGTTGGGGTCATACAGTATTGGCTACAACTACTCACCTCTGCTGTTATAGCTCAAAAGCAGCCATAGACAATAAATACACAGATAATCATGGCTGTATTCCAATTAAATAACATAAGATAGAATTTTACTTACAAAAATAGATGGTAGGCAGGATCTGGCCTGTAGCTTATAGTTTGCCAGTCTGCTTTATAGGTCTTCCTACAATACAATGAAATATATTTATGCTTACAGAAGTACTAATGATAGGAGATAATTATTTTAAATATACTAAAAGAAAATTGAATAATTATGGTTTAATATAAACTTGTTTATATTTCTCATAAAATACCTACTAATTTCCTGATAAACTTAATACCATTATACACAAAAAACTCACAGAGTTAGCATTTGCCAATGTACTTTCCTTCAGCAATGCTCTTTTCCCTCTGCCAGAAATACCACTTACCAAAAATATACTTAAAGCATACTTACACACACACATACATACACACATCCTTATAAATACCAGTTAACTCACAGTAATTAATCATGTATTATATGTAACTAAAAGCTCAGACTTAGAATAGGCCAGGCCTTGTCATTTAGTACAGTGATTTTGGGCAGGTTACTTAACTTCCCAGAATGTCTGTGTGATCATCTGTTAAACAGGGAATACCTACCCCATTGGATTAAATGAGATAGTATATTAACATAGTGAAAAGGAAGATGGATAATATCCATGTATTAGGTATAGTAACCTTTTTTTCCTAGATGTCATTGACATCTATTTGTCACTAACCAATAATGCTAGGACTATAGTGAATCATAAAACAATTAGCAGACAATTGATGAAGCTTTTATTTTTTGGTAAAAATATTTTTCTGACCAAATGGATTCATAATTATTCTCAGGATAAGACAATCTCTCCTTTAAATCATCCGATTCTAGGGTGCCTGGGTGGCTCAGTCGGTTAGGCATCTGACTCTTGATTTCAGCTCAGGTCATGATCTCATGGCTCATGAGATTGCGCCCTGTGTTGGGCTCTGCACTGCCAGCATGGATCCTGCTTGGGATTCTCTCTCTCTCAAGATGAATAAATAATCTGTTTCTAAACATTCTATTAGCTCACAGGGTTGGCAATAGATTTTGTATACCAAACAAACTAAAATATAGTGGGTTTTTTTTTCATTTTAAAACAACTTTTTTTATTTTTTGGAAAAAAAGCAATAGTTTAAAAAAATCTCATGAGAGTTGTTCAGCTTCCAATAATGACAGAGTAAGATCAAGTCAGCCTGAATCCTCCATAGAAAACAATCATAAAATCTAGACCTAATACAAATAGCGGCCACTTAAAGCACTGGAGAGTAAACAGAGTAAGATCAACTATGTACTTGTTTAGAAAAATGGGGGCGCCTGGGTGGCTCAGTCGGTTGAGCGTCCGACTTCCGCTCAGGTCATGATCTCGCGGTCTGTGAGTTCGAACCCTGTGTTGGGCTCTGTGCTGACAGCTCGGAGCCTGGAGCCTGCTTCAGATTCTGTGTCTCCCTCTCTCTCTGCTCCTCCCCCGCTCATGCTCTGTCTCTCTCTCTGTCAAAAATAAATAAACATTAAAAAAATTAAAAAGAAAAAAGAAAGAAAAATGGAGTCCCATGAAGTGAGTTTCCACTTTTTGCAGACTTTCAGCAGGAAGCCAAGGGCAGATGGTGCTGGAAGCACTGGGACTGTGAAGGAAAATAGTGTGCAAACCATAAAACTGAAGCTCAGAAAACTGTGACCATTGAAGAGAGTAGGTAAGTTTTGGAAGGAAAAGAATCAGAAAGGGGTTGCTCAAATTCTTCCTTCCCATATCTTTGACTGACGCCTTAATCACACCTGTGTGGAAACATCCTGGCCAATAGTAATTAAATACTGCCACCCAAGAAAGAGAGTTAGCAGTTCAATTTTGCATGGATTACAGTAGGTTAGATAATTGAAAGGATTTGCAAGAGTCAACAGAGCATACTCATGTAAAACAGTTATTGAAGGCAAAGGATATGGTACAACAAGAAAAAGAGGGGAGAAAAAGCATAAAAAAAAAAAGCACTAAGGGTGTGTGAAACCTCCAAGTGCTCTGTCACATGAATATGTGTTTCACCTTGGGATTGAATTGGCCAAGATTTCTCTGATAAGTCTTGGTTTTAGGAGACTTGCCCAAAAATTTTCAGTGGGCCCTTTTATGTTCTTCTAGGTATAAAAGCCAAGCCCAAAAGTTTAACTGGTCATCCTAGGTATAATTCATCAATAAACAAGCCAATCTTGGGTGCCTCCAGGGGAGTTTTGAACTTAAAACAGCATATTATAAATCATTAGCTAGCCGACTGACCTTTTCTTGGCCAAGATTAGGTGACAGACTTCCAGATGTCCTGAAGATAAACATAAAGCTGTCCTAGTTCAGCTCTAAAATAATTTTATCCTATAAAAATATCCAATAATATAATGCTGGCTAAAACAAAAGAAATAGCAGACATCAGGGAAAAATAACAGAATCCAGAACCTCGACAACTTAACATTTATCATTTCTAGGGTATAATTTAAAATCACCTGACATGAAAAACCAGACAAATGGAATGCACTGCCAATAGAAAAAAAATAAACTAAGAGAAGCCCTGAGATGTCCCAAGTGTTGGTACTAGAAATTAAAAGTTTTAAAGTGGCTATTTTAACTAACCTCAATGAAGTAAAACAAAATATATTTGCAATTGAATAAGAAGATACAAAATCTCAGCAGAGAAAGAAAAATGATAAAAGAAAAAACAAATGGAAATTTTAAAACCAAAAATATATATAAATATATATATAATATATAATATATAATATATAATCAATGGATGGACTCAGCAGAATGGAGATGACAAAAGAAAAAGCAAATGAACTTGAAGATAGATCAAAAGAAATTATCCAGTATGAAAATAGGAAGAAAAAAACATGAACAAAGCCTCAGGACCTGTTAGATGATAGTATGTAGTTCTATATACATCATGGTCCAAAACAGACATGAGAATGAGAATGTAGCAGAAAAAACACCTTTTTAAATTGAAGGTATGCCTGGGTAGCTCTATCAGCTAAGCATTTGATCCTTGATTTCAGTTCAGGTCATGATCTCATGGTTCATGAGTTTCAGCTCCACGTCAGGCTCTGTGCTGACAGCACAAAGCCTGCTTGGGATTTTCTCTCTCCCTCTCTCTCTGCCCCTCCCCTCCTTGTGCTCTCTCTCTCAAAACTAATAAATAAACATTTTCTTAAATGATAAAATAAATTGAAGATGTAATGGCTCCAAACTCCCAAATTTGATGAAAGACAGAAATTTTCAGTTATAATAGTTGCACAATTGAAAACCAAGGATAAAGAGCAAATCTGTGAGCAGCCAAAAAAAAAAAAAAAGACACTTTATATATACATGAATAATAATCCAGGTAACAGCTCACTTCTCAGATACTAGGTAGCTAGAAAAGAGTGGAACATAATGCATGATAGTGCTTAAAGAAAAAAACTGTCAACCCCACACTCTCTATCCAGTAAAAATATCCTTGAAAATGAAGGCAAAATAAAAAATAAAAATCTACAGAATCATCCCTATGCCACCCAATAAAAATCCCAAGTTTTTTTTTTCTTATTTATCTTTTATTTTTGCACGTATATGAAAACTGAGATGAATTTTTTAAAAACATGAAAATGCAGGGCCAAGTACAGCCAACACCATCTGAAAAAGTAAAACAAAGCTGCAGTACTTATTCTATCAATATATCAAGACCTTTCATGAAAATATAGTAACTAAGAGAACATGTTATTGGTACAAAGACAAACTGACCAATGGCACAGAATGAAGAGTTTCAGAAATAGATCCAGACATATACAGTCAGCTGATTTACAACTGACAGAACACTGCTACAATAGGAAAAAAGATGGCCTTTTTTTTTTCATGTTTATGTATTTATTTTAAGAGAGGGACAGAGAGTGCATGCCCAGGGAAGGGGCAGAGAGAAAGAAACCCAAGCAGGCTCCATGCCGTCAGCACAGAGCTCAATGTGTGGCTTGAAGTCATGAACCATGAGATCATGACATGAGCCGAAATCAAGAATCAGATACTTAACCATCTGAGCCACCCAGGTGCCCCAAAGGATGGTCTTTTTAATAAATGATGCTACATAAATTAATATGTATATCAACAAAAATGCAATTTGATGCCCTACCTTATACCATACACAAAGTCAATTTACAGGTATTGTAGATCTAAAGGTGAAAAGTTAAACAATAAAATTTAGAAGGAAACATGGGAGAATATTTTCTTGATTTTAGTTGGAGTAGGCAAATATTTCTTTAAAAGAATGCAAATGGTCCAAATTGTAAAGAAAAAAATTGACGGTTTAGAGTATATTAAATCTAGAAATTTTTCTTTATCAAAAAAAAAATCAGAGTAAACAGGCAACACAGAGGAAGAAAAGTTTTTCACAATACACTCATTGACAAAGGACTCATACAATAAAGAGATCCTACAAATCACTAAAAAATGATATAAAACTCAAAAGACATGTACTAGAATGTTAAGAGGATTTTTATTTGTAAAATCCAAAAATTGGAAATTGCCCAAAAATCCATTAAAGGTAGAAAAAATAAATTTTGGTATTTCATACAAGAGTATATTACTGACCAATAATAATGAATGATCTGTAACTGTCTACAACAATATAGATGAACCCAAAAGAAGTCAGATAACAAAAAAGCAATTTCCTTAAGATTCCATTTAATTAAAGAGAAGAGGAAAAATAAGAAAGACTGATATTGATTGTATTACCCATATGGGAGAAGTAATGAAAGAAAAGGACTTCAAGGAAAGCTATGGGGATGATATTGATGTAATTCTCCATTTCTTGGTAGGATTGCAGGTTAAACAGATGCATCTGATATGCAAAAATCCTTTAGATGACACATTTAAGATATGTTCCCTCTTCTGCAAATATGTTACACATCAAAAAGTTGATAGAAAAGAGAAGGAATTATCCAAGGCAAAAGTGACTAGTAAGTCAATGGCAAAGGAGGAGCTCCAACTTCTAGCTTAGAATCCAGATCCTTTTACTAAGAGCCCAGGGGATAGAGTAGGAGCTAAACATAAAGGCCATTATCAAAAGGGCTATTAGGTCTGGGCCTCAAATGTGGAATTTTGATATCATTTCTAAATAAGATTATACATATGGTTAGATAAACTGACATTTGAAACCTTTAAACATTGTGGACCACTAGGCAACTTTATATTGTTTTAAATAAACCCTATAATTTGTGATATGAATAGTAAAGTTGTATAGCTTTATGAGGTTTTATATTAAAATTATTAACTAGTTAATTTAAATATTAAAGTGTACCAAGAATTTTATAATCTGGCTGTAGCATATCTTCATATTTAAGGATATTGGAAGCCCCTCCAAATGAATCTGACTTATCAGGATTGCCTGTAGATAAAAACACAGAAATACTAAAGACATAATAGGCTTTCTATAACTGTTTCTTAAATCTGAATACAAAATTGCAGTTTTCATTACCTAATTAAGGTCTAAAATAAAGATTGATTTTATGTCCTATCTGGTTTAGTGGTCAATTCATTAAAAATGTCTGTTCAGGCTGGCTATATTTTAGAATTTAGTCTAAACACATAATATGCTGTCTTTTAATGGATGAGTATAATCAAAAGGTCTGATTCAAAACTATGCAGTATTTTCCCCACTGGCTAAACTATTTCAAAGAAGCCAAGGAAATTACTGAAATCTTTATATACAAATCCATGAAACAAGACTTATATTCCTGAAGTACCTCCATTGTCTTTATTAATGCTTTAGAATAAAAAAAATACTCTATTACCTATATTAAT
Source organism: Prionailurus bengalensis (assembly GCF_016509475.1). Lineage (NCBI taxonomy): Eukaryota > Metazoa > Chordata > Mammalia > Carnivora > Felidae > Prionailurus > Prionailurus bengalensis. The sequence continues at coordinate 109,371,883 of NC_057349.1, forward strand.
CATAACTTGATTTCTTTAATTCTCCACATTTTAATATTTTGAATTTCAGTATTTAAAAACCATTAGTGTTTCATTCAAGATTGAAAATAAAAGAACTACTAAAATTATGGAAGGGAAATTGGCTACTGAAATGAATTCCACCCAATACCGCATGAATTTCTAATAGATTAAAAAGTCATGTGAACCTTCCAAACATATCAAATCTGCTATTTTGACTGGAAATTTTATAAAACAAGATTGTCAGGAGAATATCAAAATACCAGCTGCCTCTGCTGCTTTCAAGATCAGAAGTCAGGTGATAACAACCTGCCTACAAGTATTTCAACAAGAGTGATTCAGGGTCAAGAAAATGGCAGGGGTATGGAGTGGAGAAGGTCAGTGTGAAACATGAATGAAAGTCCACTGAATATGTATAAATCTGAACTTTACATGATATAAGATTCAAGTTACTTATGAAGGAAATATAAAGTATTATGAAGTATTACACTTTAAACTAAAAGTATTTAAAATATCCATGCCTTTTTTTAGGAGTAAATTCGGAACTTCTTGAGATGGGACCATTCAAGGGTAAAATTTTTAAAATATCCCTATGTGTTCTTTTTTTTTTTTTTTTAATTTTTTTTTTCAACGTTTATTTATTTTTGGGACAGAGAGAGACAGAGCTTGAACGGGGGAGGGGCAGAGAGAGAGGGAGACACAGAATCGGAAACAGGCTCCAGGCTCCGAGCCATCAGCCCAGAGCCTGATGCGGGGCTCGAACTCCCGGACCGCGAGATCGTGACCTGGCTGAAGTCGGACGCTTAACCGACTGCGCCACCCAGGCGCCCCTCCCTATGTGTTCTTAATACCCCCCAATTCTTCTGGTATCTCCTTCGAACTCCTGGCTTTCTCTTCCCCTCTTACCACCAGGCATCCAAAAGGTAACTCCATCTTCTAGTATACTAAATTCTAGTATATTAAATCTAGTATACTAAATAATAAACTAAGCAAGCATAGTTTCCCTGTTTTATGATGTCTATAATTCACTTTTTAAAACATCAGCATGGGTGCTTGGGTGGCTCGGTCGGATAAGCATCCCACTTTGACTCAGGTCATGATCTCACGGTTTGTGGGTTCGAGCCCTGCATTGGGCTCTGTGCTGACAGCTCAGAGCCTAGAGCCTGCTTCGGATTCTGTGTCTCCCTTTCTCTCTGCCCCTCCCTGCTTGTGTTTCTCTCTCTCAAAAATAAATAGACTTTAAAAAAATGTGTGAAAAGAAAGAAAGAAAGAAAGAAAGAAAGAAAGAAAGAAAGAAAGAAAGAAAGAAAGAATTTTATTATCAAGAATTCATGTTCTAGGGGTCTTGGTGGCAAATACACATCAGAAAGCCGACCTCAGAGAGAACTACAAGTGCTGCTGTATCCATGTTCTTAAAATACATGAGACATTTGTTAATTAGCATCCCAAATGTCAGATACAGATTTTCACTAGTGAAATTAGTGGTTTATTAATCCGCAAAATGAATGCTAAACATAGGCTCCCCTTGGGGAAATTAGTGGTATTCAACATCTGTACATTGGCTGTAATTTAGCATGAACAGGATTTAAGAAACCAGTAACTTGACCCTTTGTTCTGTGTCCATTCATTGGTTTGGAAGATATCTGGTTACCAAGTCTTTGTATTACAATATGTATGCTGTTTCTGAAATATCATCACTTCTTTTCATGTGAAGTAGTGGGCTCAGCACCTACAAAGAAGAGAGTTGGGACTTCCTGGAGAATATTAAACAAGTTATACAAAATGCTTAGTGCCTGCTTACTAATAAGTGCTTATTAAATAAGTACGTAAACCTGAGGCTGAACTTGGTCTAAAAGCTTGTTTTATTTTCATCTGGCACTAATGTCACAGGAGAGTAGCCTTAATACACCTCAATCTTTTGTGATGGCCACTAATCATATGCCAAAAAGAGCACAGAAGTTGTGCACAACCAAACTGGTTTAGGTCAGTTTGTAGATCTCTTGACTGCTTATTTCCATAAAAATTTATATTCCCAGATATTTAAAGCTCTCTTCATATATCACAATGGTAAGTTAATTTTTGTTAAATTGCCCATAGGTACCTTGCCACCTATTTAAGGACTCTAATGTCTTAATCCACAGGTAGAACTTTAATGGTGGAAAATCTAGCCTTCAGAGTGAATGGCTAGAGAAGATGATTTTGGTCTGAAAGAGTTTTGAAGGTCTTTAAGCTATACTTCACTGGGTGGTAATATTCTGACTTTATATTGGGCTGGCTCTGACCTCTAGTGTTTTGTTGTAGGTGACTACATGAATCTTCAAGAATTTAAAAAGTCACCTAAGCCTTGAAAACTTATTAAATTTGCTACAATAGTTTTGGACCTTGTTTTTATGTCAGTAACCATCTGACACTAAAGTACTATTCATTTCCAGTAGCAAATAATTAATTAATAAGAAAACTGGAGGCTGTCTTAAGGTCTTTTGTTTAATTTTGTATCCTTAGAGCTTTGTGGGCTGTAATATTTTTACTACATATAGAATTTATAGTTACTATCATGCATAATTTCTTATAGATAATTGTGTTGTTTCATACTATCCTAAATGAAGACTCTATTAAATTTGGTGGTGTCCATAAAGGACATGTACTATCTAAAGCTGCCCATAGGTACCTTTCCCTGTGCACTTAAACATACAACAGAAAGATATTTTAATGATTTTGGTAAGTGGTGCTATAACCAAGCATATAAATTTTTCATTTGGGAATTTTTATCTCAGCTGACTTCTGAAGCAATGCTAAGTCTTTTCCTTTCCTTTGGCATCAACTCAACACACATACAAATAATTTTGGGCATTAATTGTTATTATAACTATGTGTTTGTTTATGCTCTTGATCGTTTGCAAACATTTTTCATATAAAGGAATCACCTGCACTTATAAAATATTCTCTCTGTTCTCCAAAATTCCATTGCATTTAGTACAATGCCAAATATAAAACGATGGTGAATGATTATGTTGATGAGATAACTACTTTGATGAATGATTTTTAATTAATGAAATAATGTTCATTTTCTTTGCCCTAAAATATATTTTCTCATTTGTTAGATGATATTTAGCTGATTTAAGTTTGTTAGAGCAGTCAATTGTCAGTCTGTTCAAATGCTTTATTGTGTCTCCTTAACGTAAACTAGCATATGTGCTAAATCAGTAGTTTCAGATACAAAACCTCTAGCTTTGCTCCTGGTAATTAATTTTTTTAAGTGGGTGTGCCATTAATAGGATGCTTAAAAATAGCAACCCCCTGTAGAACGTAGAGGAATAGAACACGTTCCTTAAAATATAAATATTTTTTACCCAAGCATTATTTGCTTCTTTTTTCAAAATTCAATTAAAGAAAACTCAAACCATAAAGCTGAATGAATTCAACCTAATACTGTTTTTGTTTTCAATGCATAACTAAAACATCCTTACTAGCATAGTTCCTCAGACATAGGAAATATTTGCTGAAGGAATATAAACATTCACAAATGATCATAAAATTAAGCTTAATTTTTAAAAAGGTGATTTTTTTTGAAGTGGAAGTATTAAATAATTTACGTTACTCCTGATGATGTTCGTTTTCACTTTGTACAGAAGGTGGAGCCAAAGACATATTTATCTACTGGCTGGGGCTCTTTCCCATTAAACAACAAAACAAAACAAAATAATTCTTCCCTTGACAAATCTTTTTGTGTGTGTAGCCTCACAGTAAGATTCACTTGAAGATAGGTGTGGGCTATCTGACAGAATAAGTTCAGATTTTACCCAAGTTGAGACCAACTTTGATCCTTAAATCTCTCTCAAGGATGACAGAATGCTAAATAAATAGGAAGCAAGTCTAGGCTAAGTGAATTCTCTGGAGTTATGAAGCCAATTGTCAGACCCCAGAACTCTAACTATTGAAAACGGATTCTAGCTCAAGTCAGCAAATATGTTGGGAAATTTTCGTTACTCTAAAGGAAACATGATTGATCAACAGTCACATTAAAAGCACATTTTAAGGCTGGTTTTACCAATTGAGGTAGAACTTGCATACTATTGAGGTTCAAATTAACTTTTTCTACTTCCTTACTGTCCAATAAATGTTAGATAAAATGGAAATTTGGTGCATAGAAGGGATTATTCTGATGCTAAAGAAAGGAAAGCGATAAAACAATGCCATCTTACTCCTTAATCATCCTAGACCCTCCCAGTCTTAGATAATCTTTTTATTCATCTACAGCTGTCTTCAGAATCCCCCAGAGGTATGGCAAACTTCAACTCTGCTCAATTTGCTCTTCATTTGGAGTCAGCTGATAACCTCACCACCTTGAAAAATTATCTTCAACCCCCAGCTTCCTAATGCTCATACTCTTCACCTCAAAATGTGTATATTTTTTCCCTCCGTGTTCTGCATTCACTGTTGGTTTAAAGGAATAACTGTCCTTTGTTCAAAGTTGAGACCCTCCCCAGTACTCAAGTGATATTTTCCTTACAAATAACCCCCTGTGGTCATTTTAAATACCCTTCTCTTTCCCAGATTCTACATTGCCTCTTTTTTTAAGCTATTTATTTGGAAATCCACTCAGGCTGTGTGTGTGCTTTTTGGCACTTAGCCCAAATCATCATATCTCTTGGTAATCTCATGTATACCTGTTGTTTCAAACATCAATTCTATGAGTATAAAACCAAATCTTACAACAATTTTAACCTGAACTCCTAGCCCATGTTTTAAATTGCCAGTGAGATATCTTTACTTAGATGTTTCACTTCTTCATGCTAAAATATTCCAAGCCAAAATCATTACATCTCTTTCAGCAAATCAGTTCCTCCTCCAGACTTCTTTTTGTTACCAACATTTTCCCAATCAAAACTCCAGTCTCTGCTTCCATACCTTCTTTCCCTTGTTCTCCTCATTCAATCTGTCATTAAGCTCTGATAATTTGATTTCCCTTTATCTTTCTTACTCCTAGAACCCTAGTTCAACTTCTTATAACTCACTCACCTACCATTACCATATTCTCTTTACTAGTCTCCAATCTACAGCCATCAATTACTTTTGAATGTTTATGCTACTCATTGAAGTGAGTAATCCACCACAGTTTATGTGAGATAGGCATTGAAAGTGCTTAAAAACGAATCCATTCATCTCTTAAAATTTCAGAAACTGGTATTTAGGAACAAAGGTAAATATCCAAAAATACATTTGGCTCCCGTATTAAGAAATCCTTTTCACAGTTCTGAATAAGAGTCTGCTTGCCACTGTGCCAATAATGTGCATTTTTCAACACACAGGGCAACATGGATAAAGTAGGCTCTAAGCCCTGGCCCATGGTGGGGCCTAAAGAAGCCATGCAGATGACAGGAACTGTAAATGACTGTCCCTCATCCCTTAAGAGCAGTATTGCCTGACTAGCAAATCAGAGTGCATCCATTTCTTCTGCAGAGACAAGACCTGGCAATCTCAGAAGATGTGGTGCTGGGAAGTCAGTGTTTATATTAATGAAATGGCATTAATATTTCTGAGAATTTGAGAAAAACATATTTTAAAAAAACCTGTCCCACAATTTTTTACAAAACATTTCAATTGAGACAAGATTCTAAGATCAGATAAGTGAGATTCTGTATAAAAGTACATTATGGTTCAAAATGTAACTCATCAGCACTGCTAGAGTACGAAGTATAATAGGAGTTACTACCAGGCATTTGGAGATGCTGGTAGGTGTTCATGAGAGAAAACTGCGTTGTTGGTGTTCTAACAGGGAAGCCATCCATAGTAACGCAATGCCCCTTGAGTATTATTACTTATTGGATCACATTTTGGTAGAATTATTCCAAAAGAAGAGAAAATCACATAGCGTGTCTTTTATGAAGGATCACATGAAAATAATTTTAGAGATAAGAGATATAGTATATTCCATATGTTAAAAGAATATTTAATTACTGGCTCATGCTTTAGCTAATCTTTTTGGCTTAGAAAATGGTTCAAGTGATATCCGTGAATAACTTAATTTTGTATAAAGAAGTTTTTTTTTTTTTTAAATATATAAAGAAGTTCTTTAGTCTTATTTCAAGTTGGTCATAGAGGCATAGACTAAGAAGAAAAGGTAGCAGAATACTTAGACATCAATATTCTTTCATATGCCTAACAAAACATAATTGAAAAAGATCATAATTTTTCATTTAAAAAACCCTGTTATAAAATAATCATAATTGTTCTGTCATGAAACTAATTCTGAATTAGCATTTTAATAAATTTTTTAAATAAAATGGACAAATTCAGTAATAATTGTACTTGATAAACAATTTCACTAAGGTAAAACACATAGTTATGTAAACTAAATGAAGCATAGGTTTCTTTTTTTCAAGAGGAAAACAGATTTTCTTATAATAGAATTCAGAATGTGTTCTGAATTGAATAAAATAATTTTTAGTTAGGACAACACCTTAGGTTCATTTAAAGGAAAGGACAATATAAATACAAAACCAAAACATATTCATGGGCTGCTGACCTTGGAGACAAGAAAGTTAGATTTCAATTTCTTTATTTCCCTTCTTTAACTTAAAGAAAATGTACACTTGGAAATAGTATAGCCCAACAAACGAGAGTAAAATTGTGTCTTAAAACTACAATATTTCAAAAGGTGTTTTCTAATCATTTTAATGAAAGTATATTTAGGGAAATGTATCTGTCAAGAAATATTTCTCATCTCCTTTTTCTTGGTATTTGTATTACTGAGAAAACAGTAAGGAATATCAAGGCTGGATGAGTTTGCTTTGTTTCCAGAAAATAATGGCCAAGAGATTTCCCTGCCCAACTTCAGGAGCATCACTGAAGCCTGTTTATGGGGAATTGTCCTACCGCAGCCCTCTGGTATGGCATCTGGGGAGTCCTCAAAAGAGCTACCCACTCTAAGAATGAGGCAACATGACTCAGGTTATTATAAACATTAATGCAGAGCGCCAAAGAGGGAAGGCCATGGAAGTGGAGGAAAATCACATAAAAATTCTATGCACATACACAAAAATTATATGCACAGCTTTACTGTCATTGGGCAGAAAACTCTACAGTGCGTTTAGGAGAGGGAGATGGTCATCAGGAGGGTCAATAATTTGGGGACCCACTTAATGCCAACTTATCATATGAATACTTCATTAAAAAAAATCCTGACATCTCACTACAGAAGATATTGATTTTTTAATGTGTTGCCATGAATGGGACTGAGATACTATAAATTTTCAGTTCCTCAAAGATCTGATACAGGTCAGATACCACAATTTCAAAATTAAAATATTTTATATATAATACAGTTATAAATATAGTTTTTGCTACACTGAAGGAAAGAGTAAAAAATTCAAAGCAGTTGGGGGAGGGGGGTTGGAAGGTAGATTTAGGATGAGCATACCACCATGTATATTCATTTTTGCAATGTCTGTCTCCCATCCCACCATTTCCTTTGTTAATTGTCCCCACTTAAGAGGAAAGGAATTAGATCATCAAATAACTCACACCCACCTTTAACTTCACACACCTTGGCCAATATGAAACAAGTCTGCACTGGCTATACTCTGTTCCACCATTTTTATTTACTGCAACACAAAATATGCAATATATATAATTTTAGAAAAGACTGTAATATTATAAAATAGAGAACTTTTTATTATCCCTGGACTTTTGGTGAAACAAGCACTAACTAAAACCAGTAATTGCTATCTATAAAGACTAACTACAAGTAGTGACATTCACGCCTCTAATGCTCTTCCATTTTTCTCGTCAGCAAATTTAAACTACAACTTGATCTCAACCTGGCTATTCCTCAGTGCCTTTTCTCCCCAACCCTTCCACGTTCACCGGCCTCCCCTCCACTCTCCTCCCCGCCTTTCCTCTGCCCCTCCCCTTCTTCAGCCCCTCCTCCTCGTTGAGTCAGTGGCTTGAAACTTTTAAAAGCTCTGTGCTCCAATTAGAAAAAAGCTTTTACGAGGTATCAGCACTTTTCTTTCATTAGGGGGAAGGAGTGAAGAAAGTACCAAGCAGCAGCAGACTTTTAAACTTTAAATAGACAGGTCTGAGTGCCTGAACTTGCTTTTTCATTTTACTTCATCCTCCAAGGAGTTCAATCACTTGGCGTGCCTACTTCTTTTAAGAGAAAGAGTAAGTTAAAAAAATACTTTACCTGTTCGTTTCTTTTTCTAAGTAAAAGTTTTCTAAAGTTTGAAAATGTATTAAATGGAGCTTTGATATGGTACTGTAAATGGAATGGTGAACTTGAAAATGTGTCTGTAGTTTTAAATTTAAAACTGAGCGTTCAGTATTTATTTTCATGACTGTTGAAAAGTTCCTAACAATGCAACAGGTAAAATAAGATTCAAACTTTTCCAATTGGAATGAAGCACTAGTTTACTGGATATTTGGTTCTTCATTTTAGAGTATAATTTTTCTTTTTTCTGGAGTCGATAATAGTCTAGGTGCTTTGTAACTTGGGGGGGGGGGGTTGGCCTGGGTTGGGGATTTGACTGACAACATCACAAAAATCAAAGTGCAAATTTGCTTAGCGTGCTTGCTATAGAATTCTACACTATGTGCTTTTTCATATGTAAATCTTGATTGATGTTCTATAGCCCTGCAAAGCAAACTTCTTAACAAAGTGCTTTGTTAAGACCTTGCGGTTACTTGACTTCCACGTGGTCCCTTCCTAGAATTTTCCTCAGTAAACAAAAAGATATAAAAATCAGAGTTGTAATATTGAGGTTTTTAAAACAAATAGTTACTTTATGTTAGCAACCACTTTGGAAAGATTTGAGACCCTAGGAGAAGCACCTTTTTTACTCGACCACGTTGGCAATTCAGCAGATGAAATCCCTTGAATGGGTGGTTACTCACAAAGCATTTGAAGGGAAGAAACTTTTAGAAAAAAGTGAATGCCAGGGTGCATTTTCAAAACCGTCTCCTAACACTGAAACTCTTAGAAAGAATATGAAATAAAATAAAATTTCTTAAACATCGCCTTAAGGGAGCTAGCCGCCCTCTCCCCCCTCCCCCCCCCCGACTCATGCCCCTCTTACGTCCGTCCGAACCTGTAACAGACTTAAGAGCTCTGGAGCGACTTTGGGTTGGAGCAGCTTGGGTGCTGCCAGTAGGCAGTGATTATGTTGATTTGTTATTTTAAAGGGTTCAGTTCCTTAAATGCTCTATTGGTAACACATTCTGTTATCCAGAAATGCAACCATGCATTTTGGTGCTTGCTAAGGATTTTGTTCACACTTCACAGGCCAAAGTAATTAGTTTAAATTCTTAGTGCGACCCTACAGTTTGAAGTATTTGCACCGGCGAATGCTGAAAAGCAAATAAAAATGAAAGCTTCTGCGGAGGCCAGGGGCGGGGTGGGGGGGGGGGGTGGCGCGGGGCGCCTCTGCCATCTTAGCATCTGTCGGGCTCGCTCCGGGCTCCTGCGCTGCCCGAGCTCCGGGGTTTGGAGAGGTTTGCTAAGACATTTCCCTGAAATCCTTACCGGCCAAACCGAGCGCAGGTCCTCGTTCCGCCACTGAAAAGGAAGGGGAGGGGGAGCAGAGCGGGGGCAGATGGACTGCGTGCCAAATGGTAAAAGAAGAGCAAACGATTAATTCAATTAAACGTGTCAATCCAATTTCCCTTCCCTCTCCCCCCCTCCCCTTTTTTTCTGAGTCCTACTGTGTAAACGTTGGTAAAGCAGTCTGAGTACCTCGGGAATTACCGTGCTCATATTGCACTTGTAACTCTTGCAAGTTCTCGAAACTTCCCAAGAATGGGAAGGGGGGGCGCGGGGGGAGGATAATGAAATGAGGAAAGAGCTAATGACGTGTCCAGAGGCGAATCAGTACAGGATTCGGAAACTCAAACCTTGAGTTCCGAGCAGCGATTGCCCATAAATCCACTTAGGCATCCAAATGTTTACTGAGCGTTTCTGATAAAGTTTATCATAATCTCCCCTTGACCAGCCTCACACTCACCCTCACCCTGGGGCAAGTGTGTATCTCTCTTTACAAGTGCTAAGTGGGGGTGGGAAGAGGAGACCTATAAATTGTTGGTAAAATAGATTTGGTTTTATTTGGAAATGAGTTTAATTTCTTTTGCTTCACGAACCAAGTTAGTAGTAAAAACATGCTTAATCTCCCCCCCCCCCCGGAAAATTGGGCACACTTGATCACCAAGTGCCCCGTTGCAATTTGAAGAATAGATATTTCTTAAGGAAGCCTGATTTTTACTTTCTGTACGAAGATTGTTGAAAATAAAAGCCTGTATTAATGCAGAAGTCTCATTAATTCCATTTCACATAATGAAATAAACTGGTTAGAAAATAACTCGGAAGTGTAATTTTTCTAGGTAGGCCGAATTGACTGGAAATTATACCAGTAACAGGAGTACATTCTGTCCTGGCAATGTATGTGATGCTTTGTACTTCCCAAAGTCAGGGGTATAGCTGTCACCTGTCCTTTGCGTGGAAAATGCAGTGGTACTGCTGTGCTCCTACTTTCTTCACATTTTAAACAGGTTCCACATTTTTCTAATGCCTTTTAGAATTTATCACCACAGCTGCCCCATCCACTGGATTTCTCAGCCTTTCCCGTGTGATTCCTTCATTGCTGACTCCGGGAAACAAGGTTCCAAAGATACTCTCTAGCAAGCATCTTTAACGGGTGCGTTTTCAGATATTGAAAGTTGTTTTCTTACTTAGATGTTTCCAATTCCTGCATAGAGAAGGATGGAAACTCATGATACAGTGCATTCCTTCCTTTCTTTTATAATATCCAGAGGTGTAGCTTGGTATGAAGTCTCAGAGCCTTTTATATATGATACCCGAGGGAAGAGAATGATAGGAAAGTCACCAGTGATTAATACCTTGTACTCCACCTTTCCTGTTCTGACTTCCCTCCAAGATTCTAGGTTGTTTGAATAGATTGTTGGAGCTTATCCACAGATACCAGTTCAGCTCTGAAGGGAAAAGTAGTTATCTAGTGTTTATGATTAAGGTCAATATTCAATATAGGTAAGTCCAGTTTAAAAAAAATCCCCAGAGTTTTTTTCCTTCATGGGAGGTTAATTGTGTGAATTCTGTGGTGGTGGTTGTGTGGGGTTTTGTTTTGTTTTGTTTTGTTTTTTGGATCCTTGTGATAACTACCTAAATTTTTCACTTTGCCTGTCTAAATTCACCATTTATGTATGTACATATTATTTTTTGCCAAAATGAAAACACAAACCATGGTGAGATATGTATATCAATGGCTTTAGCCTTAAAATTTTCCATAATGTCCATATTCGAATTTCCCTAGCTTTCTAAGTAATTTCTAGAAAATACAGATTTTATGGAATGTTTAAAATTCAGAGTAATATAGAAATGGAATGGGGGTTTTTTGTTTTTTGTTTTTTTAAAGCAACTTCTGTGAGCTAGATACATTCTATAGAATATGGCTCTTTTAATTATTTGAGGAAGATGCCTTCAAATAGAAACAAAGACAGGAGATGTTCTTCATGATTTTTTTCTTTTTTTCCCTAACAGCTGATAAAGGGTAAATTCTTCCTTCTAGATCTGTAGGGAATTGCTAAAATAGCAATATTGTAATCATTACAAGAGCATCTTAAAAACTAATTGATTACCATTAGGAAAATGTTAATCATTTCCTAGCTGCTATTTTGCTAAAAAAAATACTCCAAGATAAAATAAATGAGCTATATCTATATCTAAAGATCTTTTAAAGAATACTAGCTAAACTTTATTAGCTCTTACTATGAGCTTTCAAGTGCAAGAGTTATCTTATTCAGTGCTTACTGAAGAAAACAGACTGTTCTTAATCAATACACTTGTGAGTACCCTAATGGTGTATTTATGTGATGACAAAATAACCAGGCTATTCAATAAAAATAGTCAATTTGGAGGTAAGTGGAGGAGAACACCAAGAACTTATAGAAGTTGTGTTTTGTTTTGTCTGTCACCTCACAGTAGAAGAACATGGCTTTCAGCTTGCAGCTTCTGACTTGGTTAAGGTTTTTCTTCTGGCATCCCTAAAGTGACCATGAGGCACTCCTGTTAGTGGGGGAGTTGAGTGGTAGCCATTGAACTGGGGGGGGGGGGGGCGGGAGAGGGTATCTCTATGTGATAGGTATCATACTATCTTTGGAGTCCCTCAACCCCTATCTCATCTCATTGTTCTATGGAGGCTGATGTAGGTTGACTATGTGGTGAAGAGGGAACCAAGGAAAGAAAGTCTTGTAGCCCCTGTCCCCCCAAAACTACACAGTTCTCTGCTCACATGAAAGCTGAGGAAATATAATGGTATGCTTCTTTTTAAATAGAATAGGTATTTAAATGGAATAGGTTTGATACACTACAGAGTTAGGCTAATCCTGCAGATAGGAGGAAGCAAAGGTTGTGTATTATTTAATGAACTGGGAATATTTACCATGGTACTGGATTCAAATCATTGAATGCCTGCATAGACTCAGGCTACTTAGAGGTGTTATGTGAACCAGGGTTAATATCAGCTGCTGCTCTTCCCCTTCAGAGCCCCAGCCCTACCTCAAGATTTGTCATTCTTAAAGTAAAAACAAGTTTAAACAGGCAAGACACTATGGTGTTATTTATTCTCGGCACTGTGGTGTTATTTATTCTCACCACATAGTGTACAGAGTGAGAATACAGCAGAAGGGGGATGACAACACAAGTTTGTTGTTTAATATCTTAACCTGTAACAACATAATAGACTGAATAAACATCTCTGATACCTGACGCAGTTCTGCAAGAATCCCAAATTACTGTGCTGTGTAATAAATTCAAGAAGCTCTTTGTTAAGGAACATTTTTACTTACATCAGTCCTTACTGCTTGCTCAGGAGTCATTTGAAGCATATTGTTTCAACAGACAGTTTTCTGTTTTAACAATTATCACTTGAAAATTTAATGTCTGCATATGAGATGCTGACAGTACTTTTTTTTTTAAATACTATGAAACTAATGTAAAGAAAAAATTAGTTTGAAACTTCAGAAGTTTGGGATATATGTAAGAGAATCCCAAAGAGGTAGTAAACAACAAGACTGGTGAATGGAACCTGGTGCCTTTTTGGGTACTGTGGAGACCACAGTGAACAAACCCCCTTGTGGAGCTTGCATTCTGATTGAAGAAAGCAGACGGTAATAAGTCCTTGTCCTGGAGAGAGACAAACAACAGACAGGTAAATACATATAAAACCTGTCAAGTAGAGCTAAAGACCATTAAAGAAACAAAAACAGGACAAAGGGAAATAGGAAGTGACAGGACTGGAGGGCTGGCTGATGAAGTGAGACCAGAACTGAGACCTACAGATGTGACAAGGTGAACCGCGTAGACAGCAGAGCTGATCAAGGCAGATCAACTTGTTAGTTTTTCTTTCAAGATTGGCTGGCTGTTGGAGGAGAATAGTTTGGCAAGCAGGGTGACTAGGCTAGTGACCTGAAACCTGAGGAGGTGATGATGGCTGAGATCAGGCTAAGTGGTGGGGAGACTCCATCAGTCTGGGTTTTGGGGGAAGATAAAGCCTATAGTATTTGCTGACAGTATGAATGTGAGTTATGTTAATTATGTGTGGATATGAATATTACCAAAGAACATCTGGCTGTTGTGACTGTAGAGGAATGGTCGCAACTGAGCTCAGTCAAGGACGTTTACTGCAAGGGACAGGGGTTCTTACAAAAGTTTAAAACCTCAGGAGCGTTTACATTTTAGCTTGAGTGGCTTAAAATTTTTTGGTCTTAGTATATTAAACACACACACTGCATTACCCTTTCCCCCAGATAAATCTATGAAATGATTTTTATCAGGCACTTCGATAGTCATTTTCTTACACATTTTTAGCCCGTGTGATTTTATTTTTCCTTTAAGTGCTTACTTTCAATCACTGAAAGGTGATCGATATCAAGTCTCACTTTAGTTCTTAATCCTATTTAACTTTACTTAAGTCCTTACTCTAAACTCATTACAGCCGTCACTTGTGAAATTCTCTAAAATCAAAATGAAAATATTTTCTAATTTTCCTAACAATTACTAGGGCATTAATGACATGGAGTGACTTGACTACAGCTTTGGCATGGTGATTTGTTTTTAAGGGCCTGGCAAAAGGGACACTCAAAAGTAATTTAAAATTGAAGCTTTCTTTTCATTTTGAATCAAGTGTTTGGATCTTTATGCTCTTGGGGAGCATCTGATGGAAGTAGAGTGACGCAGGGTGGTTCAGTGAAGGGGGAGCTCAGTTCCCAGATGCCCAGAGAGCCTCTGCTCCTCATCCTGGACCACCCCTTTGGCCTTTTTAGATTTTCTTTTCCTTTCTGCTCTTCTAACATTTCTCCAATCCTAAATATTTTGAATAAGCAGCAAAAATGTCAAGGAACCATTGTTTGCCTCCTGGCCTGAAACTTCAGAATCACCTGGTGCATTTGTTTTAAAAAAGAAAATAAACACCGAAAAAACCCAACCAAAAACCAAAACCAAAAACTAATTTCCCTGCACTCCCCTTCTGCCCCTCACCCCCCAATCAGATTAAGTCAGGCTGGTGAGTGCCAGGAATGTATATTTTCAACAAATGTTACCAAATGATTGTGGTTCAGGAACCACTGCAGAGGGTCCAGGGGGTCCTTGGAGAGGTCATGCTTGGATGCCCAGGGCTTTTGGCCTCTAGTCTAGAGGGCCATAAAGAGCAACGGGAAAAAATGTGACCTGACCTGACATGGTACACAGAAGACAAGGATGATCCAGCTGCTGTCAAGCATTTGCTTCTAATGAAAATTTTGCATTAACTCCTTAACCTAGACCTTATTCTACATATAAAGTCCCAGCTTGGGAACCTAGAGGTGAAGGCATGAATATACATGAAGTACACTCAGCTCCTGTGTTTTTCTCCTATATCACATAAGGAATATACCTGTCTTATGATGGTAAATATGAATGAGGTATACAGTCTGTAAATCAATGCCAGGGATTCAGTAAACATAATTATGCCCATTCTTTATTTAAAAAATATTAATTTTTTAACTAAGATTTGGAAAAATGAAAATACTAATGGGGTAGAGGTTCAACTAGTTGATAGAACTTTTGACTCAAAACAAAGTGAACAACTACCGGAAAAAGTAACTATTTTTGTTACCTCTCCTTGAAAATCACAAGCTTATAAGCCATCGCATTAAACATTACCTGATGGTCTCTGTGAGAGTGGTAATGACAGGATACAGGATACTGGGTGTCCAATTGGATAATTCATCTTATTCAGATGAAAGAGTAAACTCATTAATGCAAATGACAACTGCGTGGGTGCTTAAAGAAAAGACAACTTTGCAATTAAGTTGCTGGTGTATTAATAAAGAACTATTACCTAGTGAACTGCCCAGTGACCCAATTCACATACTGTTGCACTATGGGGTTGTTTTTGGGAATCTCAGAATTACATGAAAGTTGAATTTTATTTTCCATAATATGTACTGGAACTTAGTACTTAATTTCCACAAGCATCTACATAATCATATTTTACTTTGAATAATGATGAAGCACTGACCAAAATGACAACTTTTCAGTGTGCCTGGTAATATCTAAACATGTTAAGTTTGTCTTGAGCTCCATCATTGGGTGAGTATGATGAGATGTTTGCAGACAGTTTATCATTTTATAGTTGATTGTTTTTGTGGTCCCCTTTTCCCCCGGCAATTGGAGTATTGAGCAAAAGCAGATGACACTGGCAAAATATTGTAATTCTCTGCAAACAGAATTAAGGCCAATTTACACATCATCACATAGAAACTATCTACTGATATAGCTCCAAAAATTCTGTTTTGTTTGTTTGACCCTCATGGACTGTACTTCTTCATTCCCAGTGTACTATTTTCTGCTAAATTGTAGGGTTTTTTTCTATGTTCTCTCACCATTAAACTGTCCATCAAAGCTAAATTACTCCTATCACTTTGAGCCTCCCCTGGACTCTAACTCTTTTTGTAACCTTATAAGTCTTTGTTTTTTTGTTTTTTGTTTTCCTTTTGTTCTTTTTTGACTGCTCTTTCCATACATCAGTTTCACTGTCTAACGTGTCACTTCAGAATCTAAAATGGCCCTTCCCAAAAGTGGAAGGGAAGCCCCCTTTTTAATGACCCTTGGAAAAGCATTACTTCTGTGATCTGCCTACCCACTTCCCCGTCTTCCTTCAGCATTCTTTGGGTTGCCATCAAAGATACCCATCGACTGCTGATTTAGATAGCTGGCACATAGTTTCATTTTACGGATCTGCCATCTCTTCTCTGTTCCATCTGGGAAATCCCAAGCCAGATTTCCATTTCATTTCTTCACTTCCCTTGGAGGGATAGGCATTAAATGGCACTGTAATGTTGCATGGTGGGGAAGACGACTCCCTTGGATTTCATTAACTTCCTACAAGGAGAAAGTGGCTCATAGTTCAATTCCAGATGAGAAGCTTTTATTTATTTTTTTTTTTCAATGTTTATTTATTTTTGGGACAGAGAGAGACAGAGCATGAACGGGGGAGGGGCAGAGAGAGAGGGAGACACAGAATCGGAAACAGGCCCCAGGCTCCGAGCCATCAGCCCAGAGCCTGACGCGGGGCTCGAACTCACGGACCGCGAGATCGTGACCTGGCTGAAGTCGGCCGCTTAACCGACTGCGCCACCCAGGCGCCCCAATGAGAAGCTTTTATATTCAGATAATGAACATATTTCTATTTCTAAGAAGCCTATATAATCCTACTTTCAGTTACACTGTTTAAAATTTATTATGAAGCTCCTGGAAAGACTTTGCTTAGCTTGTTTTTGATTATTAAATAATCTTTGAGCACTTCTTACTTTTGTAACTCTCCAATTACTACTCTGGTGAAAATTAGACTGTATTCTCTATGCCTGCCACGTGTAATGTTACTCATTTCTTCCCAGCTTTCAGCCCTTGCAGTCTTAACTGTATGAAAGCATGAGAACATTTCTAGCCTTAATCCAGCTTTATTATAATTTTAAAACTAGTGTGGTGCCCTAGAAATCCTTGGCCTTGGGATCATAAGTCGTCTTGTGGCTCTAGTAATAGTTAAATATTTCCTATACCCCTAAGAGCTCAACTTTCATCAGTTAAATGAAGGAGCTATTGACAGTTAGAGGTATCAATCGAATTATATAAATAACTTTTGGGATCCATGTTGAGATCTCTACAGAGTTGGATCTATTTCTCATCCCCAGCAATGGGGAAGTGCTAGGCTTAAGATACCTAGCTATTGATAGGAAGTTAAATCTAGTATATCGGCTGAGGGCCCAAAGCCTGGTAAGTGAACTTGAAAGTCTACAGCAATCAAAAGATGAAAACCAATCATTTTTGCTAGAGATAACACTTTAAAGTGGTCTAATAGGAGTGAGACAAATTGAACTTTTACTTGAAATGTAATGTGCATTTATTTACTCTTTGCTTTTTTGAAAGAAGTGCCCTGCATATAATGACAGTGTGTCAAAATGGTGTATTTTAGTACACTATACTTTTCTCTGGGAAGAAGACAGACTTTTGGACCACATAAATCACTGCTTAAGAAGAAACAGAAGTATAAATGACCGTAATATAGAATATACACAAATTACACTTGAAATAGCAAGGTGAAACATTTCAGAGTAGTTAGGAATAAAATGCTGTATAATAGCATTAAGGTTTGGGAATAGCTTGTGTATAAATGTGTTCATGGGTGTTCTTACTTCAGTTCTTAAATACCCATACTTTTCGAATACCATCCATCAGCATTTTGCTAAGGCATGCATCCAGATACAAGCCTATCTGGCGAAAACTATTGTCACTTACCAGATGGATAAAATAAGCAGAGGCACTTAGCATAGACAGTTTCTCAAGTCACATGGTAGGGCAGTGGTTGAGCAAGTAACATCTTTGCCAGTTAAGATTGCAGTTTACCAGGCACATCGGCTCTGTTGCTTCTAAGACTTACCTTACTTCAAGAAAATTGTGAGACATCTTTGCAGGCGGAAAATGGGACAGGAAGAGTTTGCACTTTTTTGGCGGGGCAGGGGCGGGAGGGGTGTGCTAGAAAGATATGAGAACTTTAATAATATGTTGACTATTGACTGAAAACAGTTATACATTTTAACTAATAATTTGCAGTCTATGATCATTTAGTTGTCTTTCTGCTTCTTTTCAGGTGGTGCTCTGGCAACATGGGTGACTGGAGTGCCTTAGGCAAACTCCTTGACAAAGTTCAAGCCTATTCCACCGCTGGAGGGAAAGTGTGGCTGTCTGTCCTTTTCATTTTCCGAATCCTGCTACTGGGGACAGCGGTTGAGTCGGCCTGGGGTGATGAGCAGTCTGCCTTTCGTTGTAACACTCAGCAACCTGGTTGTGAAAATGTCTGCTATGACAAATCCTTCCCAATCTCTCACGTACGCTTCTGGGTCCTCCAGATCATATTTGTGTCTGTCCCCACACTGTTGTACCTAGCTCACGTGTTCTACGTGATGCGCAAGGAAGAGAAACTGAACAAGAAAGAGGAAGAACTCAAAGTTGCCCAAACGGATGGTGTCAATGTGGAGATGCACTTGAAGCAGATTGAAATCAAGAAATTCAAGTATGGTATTGAAGAGCACGGCAAGGTGAAAATGCGAGGGGGCCTGCTGCGAACCTACATCATCAGCATCCTCTTCAAGTCTGTCTTTGAGGTGGCCTTCTTGCTGATCCAGTGGTACATCTATGGATTCAGCCTGAGTGCCGTTTACACCTGCAAAAGAGATCCCTGCCCTCATCAAGTAGACTGCTTCCTCTCTCGTCCCACAGAGAAAACCATCTTCATCATCTTCATGCTGGTAGTGTCCTTGGTGTCTCTTGCCTTGAACATCATCGAACTCTTCTATGTCTTCTTCAAGGGTGTTAAGGATCGTGTGAAGGGGAAGAGCGATCCTTACCATGCTACCACTGGCCCACTGAGCCCCTCAAAAGAATGTGGATCTCCAAAATATGCCTACTTCAATGGCTGCTCCTCACCAACTGCTCCACTCTCACCCATGTCTCCTCCTGGGTACAAGCTGGTCACCGGAGACAGAAACAATTCTTCCTGCCGCAATTACAACAAACAAGCAAGTGAGCAAAACTGGGCTAATTACAGTGCAGAACAAAATCGAATGGGGCAGGCAGGAAGCACCATCTCCAACTCCCATGCACAGCCTTTTGATTTCCCTGATGACAACCAGAATTCCAAAAAACTAGCTACTGGGCACGAACTGCAACCACTAGCCATTGTGGACCAGCGACCTTCCAGCAGAGCCAGCAGCCGTGCCAGCAGCCGACCTCGGCCTGATGACCTGGAGATCTAGATCCAGGCTTGAGAGCATCGAGATTCTGCTCACTTGTGGAGAAGAGAAAAGGTGCTGTCGAAAGTGCACCTTAGGTGTTCATTTTGTTCCATTGCAGGTGGTACTCAACAGCCTTCCTCATGAGGCTTAGAAAACAAAGACATTAGAATACCTAGGTTCATTGGGGGTATTTGGGATAGGTGGGTGGAGAGGGAGGGGATAAGGGAGGTACATGTTGGTATTTAATGTAGTTGATTCAAAGAACTGTAGTTCTAAATATAAGTTGCATTAGGTGATACATAGCTAAGGGCTTTTTCTCCCCCCACACACCCCTAAGAATAGTTCTGTGTATGTGAAAGAGTGGGTGATATTTTTGGATAAGTACTTTTTTTATTCTACCATGAAACTGAAATAACTTTGACCAGGAAAAAAAAAAAAAATGCTTCCTGGACATCTTGTTTCTTTTTATCAAGAAAAAGTTGGAGGATTGTCCTTATGTCCCTGCTAAAACATTCCATTGTTAAAATTTGCACTTTGAAGGTAAGCTTTCTAGGCCTGACCCTCCAGGTGTCAGTGGGCTTGAGATACTATATTTGTTATTCTTGGTATCAGTTAAAAGTCCAGACAAGGCCCACAGAAAGAGACTTTCCATTGCATTTTCAAATCTCGGCCAGTCATATGGACATTATTTCTTTTACATCTAGTTGTGACATGTAACTGCCATCACTGTTTCATCATTCCTCAGCTACTATTCACATTCATTTAGTGGTTTCTATAAACATTTTGAAAACAGTTGGGATGTCACTTAACATTTTTTGAATTAGAGTCAGGGAAGCAAGCCATGCTCAATATTTAACAATCACTTATATGTGTAAGTGTGTGGAAGAGTGTGTTTTATTCGTCATATATTGGTACAAGCAGATGCAGTATAAACTCACAAATACAGATTTGAAAATAATGCATACACAGTGTTCAAATTTGAGCCTTTCTCATGGATTTTGTGGTGTGGGCCAATATGGTGTTTACATTCTATAATTCCTGCTGTGCAAGTAAAGCACACTTTTTTTCCCCCCTAAGTGGTTTTTTTTTTCCCCATGTATCCTATTATGGATACTGGTATTGTTAATTATGATTTTTTTCCTTTTTCTCTTTTTTTTAGAATATAGCAGTAATGCTATTGCTGAAATGAATGATTTTCTTTTTCTGAAGTGTAATCATGAATGCTTGAATGATAGAATTTTAGTACTGTAAACAGGCTTTAGTAAGTAATGTGAGACACTTAGAAGAAATGCTTAGAGTGGGCTTTTAAGTGTGCCTAAATGAATTTCGCAGTAACTGGTATCCTTGGTTTTGTCCTACTTAATACACATTAGTTCAGAACTTGTATTCTGTTATGAGTTTGACAGTCTTTTGGAGTGACCAGCAACTTTGATGTTTGCACTAAGACTTTATTTGGAATGCAAGAGAGGTTGACAAGAGGTTTCAGTAGTACACATGTAACTAATTTATTTGAAATCTACCCTAAAGAAATCTACCAGTTTCTTCAAATGTCTTCTTAAAACTCATCAGAGATGATTCATGAAAATGCAGAGCATCATACTTTTCTTCTTGCGTGTCAGCTACATAAACAGTTTTGTACAATGAAAAATACTAATTGGTTTGACATCCCATGTTAAACTACTGTTACGTTCAGCTTCGTTGCATGTAATGTAGACCTTGTCCATCAGATCATGTGTTCTGGAGAGTGTTCCTTATTCAATAAAGTTTTAATTTAGTATAAGGAGAGCAATCTATATCCTGTGTGATTTTTAAAACTTTTATTGCATCTATTCACAATTATCAAAGGCATTTCCATTAGTTTTGATGATTTAGGCAAATAAGATTCACAAGCTTCAGGAGTCTTTAAAAACAACATCATTAGCTAGGTTCAGTGCAACATTGATAACAGTTTTGGGTATTCAACTAAGAGAAGATAAAGTACATAAGTGTTGGATTTGGAATATAAGGTTAGTGATATGTGTGATAAAGCTTAAAATAAGGTAATGTTAAGTAATTTGGTAGATCCATACATGAGAGAAAGTAAGCATGAAAAGATAAGGATGATGTAATTTTAAAACTGGAGCCTCCTGGAGATAAAAGACCAAGAACAAAGTCCATTTAAGTGTGGTTATGCTCTATGACAAAAGAATGAAATAGATCTAGGAATCTTATACCTAAAGACATTGTGAAAAATACAAAAAATAAATTTTAGAAATTCCTAACACCCCACCCTCCCACCCAACTGAATCATTCAAAGGGAGTAGAATAGTTTTGGACAGTGTATAATATTGCTATAATTTTAGATATAAAATTTATTGGAGTGCCTGTGTGACTCAGTTAAGCATCCGACTTCAGCCTAGGTCATAATCTCATGGTTCATAAGTTTGAGCCCCATGTCAGGCTCTGTGATGACAGCTCAGAGCCTGCTTCGGATTCTGTGTCTCGCTCTCTGCCCCTCCCCTGATCATGCTCTGTCTTAAAAATACACATTAAAAAAAATTTTTTTTAGTATATAAAATATATTAATACTTATAAGTCACGTTTCAAATTTTTAAAAATTTGCATACATACCACAGCAAACTAGATTACTAGAACATAAAATTAGTACTAATTTAGAAATCTAGTCCAGTTCAGTTGCTTCTTTTATTTTTTTTTATGAGCAAGGGTTATGAGATTTGCCTAAAATCAAAGGATTATCTAATAACCAGTTTTCCAGTCAATATAATTGGTAATGTCAACATGTCTTTGGGTATTATCATTTGGCTGGCTGAGAAACCTATTGAAGAAGCAAGTTTTCTGTGTATTTGCATTTACTATGGGAAACAGAAATGAATTATTTATTTGAATGTATGTGTTTCTATGTCCTACACATGCAGGGTTCATGAGATATGGATGGATAAATAATTAGACCATCGAATGTCGGAGTAGGAGAGTGGAGGTATGAAACAGCGTTCTGATTTAGGTGTATGGAGGTGAGAGGGCAAGTTACGGCTTTCAGAAAGTGCATTCTAAACATTTCCCAAATTTAAAGCTTTCACTATTTACAAAAAAAAAAAAAAATTAAGCATGTACTAAATATACACAGTTTTGTATATGTATACATGCATCAGAGAAGTTCTAATTCCCAAAGGAAATCATTGTCAAGAGTCAGACACCAACCACACATCAGGCATTTTGTTGAGGAGAGGTGATTTTTAGAATGGCCCCATAATTCCGGCCCAAGGAAGCTTACAATGTGAATCCTTCCAGAAGTATCTATTATTTTTTTTCCTTCCAGAAGTTTTCAAAAAGATGTTCCACTCTTCATTTTGCTTAATTGTCTGCTTTCCACAACTAAAAATTAAATTGACTTGTGTTTAAAAATTATGAGAAAATATGCAGTTTCATTCCACAAATATTAGATACTTTATCGCATAAAATTTCATGCTTAAAAAATTAAAGTTTGAGGGGCACCTGGGTGGCTCAGCTGGTTAAGCGTCTGACTTTTGGCTCAGGTCATAACGTCACGGTTTGTGGGGTTGAGCCCCATATCAGGCTCTGTGCTGCCTGCTTGGGTCCTCTGTCTCCCTCTCTCTGCCCCTCCCCCCACGCTCTCTCAAAAATAAATATTTAAATAAAAATTTGAATCTTCTAGAAGTAGTAGAACTTTCTGTGGTAGTAGAAATGTTTTATTCTGTTCACTATGATAGCTACTAGCCACATGTGTCTATTGAGCCCTTGAAATGTGGCTAGTGAATCTGAAGAAATGAATTAATTTAAATGTTAATTAAATAGCCACATGTGGCTAGTGGATATCATATTGGACAGGGCAGTTCTAGAGTCTGCCAGGGGAAAAAAAATTTAATATTGAGTGGAAATGGGGGAGAGGATGGTCATGTTAGAAAGGAATAGGGAAGAGAAACTCCGAGGTCCTTTTTAGAGTCTTATAACAGTATTTCTTATTCTGTAAACACTAGGAAACTATTTTAAACAAAGCCTCTGCTTTTATGTGAAATTCGCTAGTCTTTTGTTAGATAATCATATATTTTATTTATTTATTTTTAAATGTTTATTTATTTTTGAGAGAGACAGAGCATGAATGGTGGAGGGCAGAGAGAGAGGGAGTCATGGAATCTGAAGCAGGCTGCAGTCTCTGAGCTGTCAGCACAGAGCCTGACACGGGGCTCGAACTCACAAACCGTGAGATCATGAGCTGAGCCGAAGTCAGACACTTAACCGACTGAGTCACCCAGGTGCCCCGATAATCATAGATTTTATGTTGCCATTGTTTTACTTCAGAATTTTATAATTTTATATACAAGCTTATGCTGCCTATTTTTAAAAGTGGTATGGTTGTCTAATGTCTTCAAATATTGGGAAGAAGTTCAGTGCCCTTATTTGGTTCAGTGCATTAACACACTAACACTTGTGAATCTCTCTTAAGTTTCCAGGCCCTGGGCTGTTCTTTTACCTTATTTTGAGAAAATTGCAGAACCTCAACCTGCCCAGGATGCTAGTTTTCTGCCCACACACTGCCTCTCCTAAAAATTCCAAACTTCAAATTCCAACATGCCAAAACATCTGTGCTTTGTACTCGGAGGGAGAACAAAATAATGAAGTTTGGGGGCTTATTAAAGTCTTAAAGTGAATTCTTTTTATAAACAGCACACCAACAGTGTAGAAACATGTTTATAATCTTTACTGGCTCTGAGATTCTCTTTTTACCTTTTCTTGGTTGGGCAAATATAGCTGAGCCCTTGGCAGGTCAGAATTCGCAGCTGGCAATTTTCAGAGCTCAAGAGCAGTCATGGAACAAGCACCATAGAAACAGCGCTTCAACAAGAATAAAAAATATTGTGTAAAGAAGAAAGCTAATTTGGAGGAAAAATTTTGCATTTGTTTCCTGGTCTTCAAAGAATATCGTGCAAAGAAGAAAGCTAATTTGGGGGGGAAATGTTGCATTTGTTTCCTAGTCTTCAAAAGTGTTGAAATTTTAAGTCAGATTATTTCTTCTGGTGTCCGGATGTTTCTTTCAAACAACCAAATGCTTATTTGGGCTATGACGTGTAGAGCAATTTCAATGCCTACACACTTTCCTGCTGAATACAGAAACTGTCTCAAGAGGCACTCACTTTGAAAGCAAAGCCTGAGCCTGAGTCTTATTTAATGCAATGAGCCATGTGCCTCTGTGCAATATGAGGCTGACTGGAGCCTGGTCGGGCATTTGTGCTGGAATGTCTTGTTGGTTACTCTTTCCAAAACTTAATTGGAATTGGTATAGACAATAAGATAGTTTTTAGTTGCTATGATAGGAGAAACCATGCAATTTATTTTATTTTATTTTATTTTATTTTATTTTATTTTATTTTATTTTTATTTTATTTATTTTTTTTTTAATTTTTTTTTCAACGTTTATTTATTTTTTGGGACAGAGAGAGACAAAGCATGAACGGGGGAGGGGCAGAGAGAGAGGGAGACACAGAATCGGAAACAGGCTCCAGGCTCTGAGCCATCAGCCCAGAGCCCGACGCGGGGCTCGAACTCACGGACTGCGAGATCGTGACCTGGCTGAAGTCGGACGCTTAACCGACTGCGCCACCCAGGCTCCCCTAATTTATTTTAAAAGTAAATGAATAAAAGTGTAAGACTCTCGTCTGCTTTGAAAAACTTGGGTCAGAGTTACATATTTCATATATTCAGTCATATTTATTAATTCTAAACACAGTTAACTAAGTTAGAAAACCTTCCCTACATAAAATGTAAACTAATCTTAAACCTAAACTGTGAGAAAATGACTACAGTTGAGGTTAAGTCAACTCCGGGGAATAAAGGGAAAAAGGTTGAGATTCATTAAAACAGGACTTGAGACCTCAAGTCCAGCCAGAAAGCCCAAAGTTGAATAGGTCATTTCCCTTGAAGACTTTGATGTGATTGTGGCTCTAGTTCAAGTTTTCCTCTAGTTCAACTGGAATTACATTGGCCTTTATAGTCCTCTACCATATTGATTTCTAATCATCCAAGCTATTCACAATATAAATATTTATTCAAAGACAGAACAGCAGAACTAGTTAAAGACAATGTTTGTTCTGAGACAATTTTCCATAGTTTGGCCAAATTTGTCAATGACTGCCTTTTTGGGGGGCAGGTAATTTGAAAATATTTGGGGAGGACCACTTTGTATTCATGAGTTTCAAATTTCAGTGAGACCAAAGTAATTTGGAGACTAAATGTAACTATATCCATCATACTGTCATCTATAATTCAACGTAAGTTAAAACTATAACAGAGATTTACCTGTTATGTTAATTTCTGCATACTTAAAATAGACCATAATTTATAATTTTATAATTCATAATTTTAAAAACAATAAAATAGCGATACAATAAATAAGAATGCCATTGAGGGTATTTCAGTGTAGAACGTTAAATCACATTTCTTCTCCATTTTCACATTCTTAATTTCTCCAGTCTAACCTCTCATCAGAGTTTTCTGATTTGTGATAGCTGTATAAATATATACACTTTCCTCTCAAATTTTGTTTATAGCTGAAGTTTCAATTCTAGAATTTTTCCACCCTGAATCTGCATGTGAAGATAAAATGGATGAAATGCCATAAAGCTTCCATCAAATTCCTGCCCTGCTATTTGTTACACACATTTAGAGAAGTTTTCTTGTTAGATTGTTGTTAGATGTTTGTGAATTTGTGGTAGAAACACTTCCTTTTTTCATATATACCTTATACCTTGCTCCCGTAAACATCTTTTTAGCAAACAAGTGCCAAGTGAAACATTTCAATAGTAACTCTGGAATAATCTAGCAGATGTTTAACATTTGTAATTAAAGACTATCATTGAAAACCATCAAAATATTCATTTGATTTTCATCTTTACTCTGGTCCTCACTTGTCTGGACGACTTGCAGCATTTATAATTAAAGAGTGTAAGAACTGTAGGTGATGGTTATCTAAAACTCCAGACGTGGCAAATGTGGGAACCAGGGTGTTTCTGGCATCTGACCAGTCATTTTTAGTCAGCATTATAGCTAAGCTCTGCCTCTAAACTGATGATTCTTTATGATAATTAGCTATTATGTGTGAGCAAAAAAAAGAGTTAAAGAAGCTGTAATGTATTCCAAGTGCCACTGAATTAGAGAAACACTTCAATGTGGGAATATGTTCACATAAAATACACTGACACTATTAAAAAAAAAAAAAGAGCAGCTCTGATAGAAAAAGTGTGGTTAGCTAGTTAATAGGAATTTACAGCTTTGGTAGGTTTACAGTAGCACCGTAGCTTTGGAAATAACATATTAAAACAAACAAAAAAATTCGTTCTTTCGATTTGTCATGAATCAGTCTAACACAGGGCTGAGCCCACACAGACCGTTCCCAATTTACGATACTTTGACTTAGGATTGTTTGACTTTGTGATGGTGCAAAAGTGATAATATTCAGTAGAATCGTACCTCAACTTTTGAACTTGGATCTTTTCCCTGGCTAGCAGTATATGGTAGGATCCTCTTTTGTGATGCTGGGCAGAGGCAGAGAGCTGTAACTCCCAGTCAGCCAGCCACACAATCAGGAAGGCAAATACTCAAGCATTCTGTATAGGCGTCCTGTTTTTTTACTTTCAGTACAGTATTCAATACGTTACATGAGGTAGTCAATGTTTTATTTTAAGATAGGCTTTATGTTAGATGATTTTGCCCAACTGTACATAGGCTAATAGAAGTGTTCTGAGTGTGTTTAAGTTAGGCAGGGTTAAGCTATAATGTTCCATAGGTTAGATGTGCTCAATGTACTTTTCAACTTCAGATAGTTTTATTGGAAGGTGATCTCACCGTAAGTCGAGGAATATCTGTAGTGTGTCGTGACAAAGATAACCTGATGATTGGTTCAGGTATTTAGACTGGATTTTGGTTTTCATTTAAAAAGTATTTTTAACAATCTTCTCAATTTGTGACTAAATGCAAGATGACCTTTAAAGTACAGGCACTGTTTTAAAAAGCCACATTACATTAAGGCCGTGAATGGTTTCAAGAATTAGAAGCATGAATGTCTTAAGATTTTCTGAAAATCCCAGGACTTCTGGGGAATTTCCAATATTTGTAGAACATAAACTCTGTTGCTCCTTGAAAAGTGTTCACAAGCCTCGGGTAATCAATACATGCGTGCTGTGTGGTGAAATCTTATGTTAAGCAAAAATGACATAAGTAGGATTAGGAAATTTCAAGAAAATGGTGTCTGAAAAATGTTTTGCTGCATTAAATAAGAATTGTTCTTGTATTCATCCTTACATGCTACAGATTTTTAAAGATGGTGCTTTAAACAAGCCTTGTGCCCTTCTTGTTATTTTTAGTATCTCCCCAAACCATAAATACAACCATATGTCAGGGTAAAGCTGTATTGATGGTTTGGACGTGGTGTACTTTTATTTTTACCATTCGTTTCCATTTATA
This sequence comes from Prionailurus bengalensis, assembly GCF_016509475.1. Classification (NCBI taxonomy): domain Eukaryota; kingdom Metazoa; phylum Chordata; class Mammalia; order Carnivora; family Felidae; genus Prionailurus; species Prionailurus bengalensis. The sequence continues at coordinate 109,399,693 of NC_057349.1, forward strand.
GCAAGTAACATGTATTTTTCATCAATGATCAGATTTTACATATTTTGCTTGTAGGCTAGAGGTTTGAGGAGTAGAATACTTTTCCTTTCACACTTTTTTTTAAGGTTTATTAATTTATTTTGAGAGAGAGAGAGAGTGTGCAAGTGCGCGCATGTGAGCTGGGAAGGGGCAGAGAGAGAGGGAGAGAGATAGAGAAACCCAAGCAGGCTGCATGCTTAGTGTAGAGTCTGACCATGAGATCATGACAAATCAAGTGTCTGGATGCTTAACAAACTAAGCCACCCAGGTGCCGCCCCCCTCATAATTTTCAATGCCCGTAATTTAAAACATGAATTTTTTGAGAGTCTATCTAGAAATATTTTTATTTAAAAATTTTTTATGTTTATTTATCTTTGAGAGAGAGAGAAAGTGGGGGCGGGTGAGGGGCAGAAAGAGAGGGAGACCCGGAATCCAAAGCAGGATCTGGGCTCCTGAGCTGTCAACACAGAGCGCCACGCGGGACACGAACCCACCAGCCGTGAGATCATGACCAGAGCCAAAGTTGGACGCTTAACCGACTGAGTCACCCAGGCGCCCCAATTCCTTTTTTTTTTTTAACTTGTTTATGGTTCTAGGAATTCTTGAAGCTGGCAGAAGCACAGGTAAACCCAAACAGACTACTTGGGTTACTGTTTGTCATTATTCACTGTGTGACCTTGAACAAGACATATAACCTCTGAGCTTCAATCCCCCAACTATAAACAAAAATAAAAATTCATTTCTGCAAGGTTGTTGTGATGATTAAATGAGATATGAATAAAGTACACAGGATATATAGTAAGTCCTTGAGAAATGGAAAATGGTAACTAATAGTTACAATTCCTTTCAAGGGAAATGAACAAAGGGAAAGGTAGTAATTCTGGGGTGGGGTGTGGGCAGCAGGAATCCAGCACAGTCAAATTCAGAGTGTCAAAACATTACCTCTGTGTTTTCTTTTTCTTTCGTGTGTGTGTGTGTGTGTGTGTGTGTGTGTGCTTTCTACTTCTATTAAAATTATAATAAGTGAAAGAGTGATATGTCAATTTGTGTAATCACAAGGCCGTTGGAAAACAAGTCTTAGTGTCTTAAACTATAGTCAATGATGTAGACAAGGACTAGAAAATATGAACAGTACAAATATGAAAAGAAAACAAGGTGAGAAACACTTTAAATAAATTCAGTTCCTATAGTAGATTGGCGCACATAGTAAGTAACCTTCAGAACCCTGAAAATTTGAGTAAATTTGAGTAAATCTGTAAGGGTGAGTCAGAATGTGTTCCCACCATAGAGTACCTAGAAGGAGCATTATAATTAACATTAAAAAAAAAAAGAAAAAGAAGAACAGAAAAGGAAGGATGGATTTCCAGTTATGCAATCTTTAATGGCTCCCTTTGTCTTTATGGAAATAATGACTGCAATCCTTCAGTTGCCTCTCAGACATTACATCAGCTGGTCTCTTGTCTCATTGCTCTCCGCAGCTGAGCCATAGCAGTTCTAGACTTTTCCCAGCACCTCGGAAGCTCTCACTTTCTTCCCACCGGTGGTCCTTGCACAGATGGTTCCCTCTGCTCAAATCACATTCCTCCTTCTCTTTCACATGACTAACCTACTCACCCTTCAGTTCTCAGCTGAAATCTTGCTTCTTCCCCAAACCTTTTTCTTTTTACGCTCATTTTATACTTCCGTGGCACTTTGCCCTCTTCTTATCATAACATGGACTAAATGATTCAGTCTGTAAGTTCCTGCATATTCTTGTTATGAAAAAGGAAGCCTCTTCTGTCTTTTTCTCTGCTGTTGCCATCAGTGCCTAGCATTTTGTCTGGCATGGAAATAACAGTAACACCTCACAATTACTAACTGCTAGTCCCTGAGTGCAATTGTAGCGCACGTACCTCTCTAGTTCTAAACCAGACGTATCTTCATTAGGGCAACATGCGTAAGTTGAAGTTAACTATTCACATCAAATCTCTTCTTTTTCTATGCTCATCCAGTTACCTCCTCAGTATATTAATATTGTCTTTTTCGCACTTCACAAATGAGGAAACTGAGGTTAAGTAACTTGACCAGAGTCGGTAGTAGTAAATGGCCCAGTCAAGATCTGAAACCATGCCTGTATTCTTTTAACTATTCCGCTGTCCCAAATGGCCTTGTTGAGGGCCAATTGTGCGATTTCTAATTCCAGGTTTTTATATCTGCTTCATATTTGGAGAAAATTTTTGGCTCACCTTTCACAAATAGATCAGCTCTTGGTACATGGACATTCAAGTTGCAAAATTTCAGAACCATACCCTGGCCTACAGAGATTTCACTAAGAAAATGCTATAGTGTGACACTCTCTCTGGTTAGTCAAGGTCAAGCCTAGAGAATGGCCCTACACGGGTCTGGTGGCAGCAGCTCCACGTTCTCCTTTCTTTTTTCCTTCCTCCCTTCTCTTCTTCCTACCTTCCTTCCTTGTTCTGCTGCTGCTGTTGGTACAGTTACTGCTGATTCCTTCTCCTTCTCCTCCTCCTCCTTCCTCTTCCTCTTTCTCCTCTTCTTTTCCTTTAGTTATAAAAACAATGCCATTTCATCACAAAATGCAAACAAAGGTAGAAGTATGTAAAAAAAATGAAGGTCCCTTATTATCCACCCCACTAGAGGTTACCAAATTATACACATATACATACTGCTTGTGAATCATTTATTCTCTATGGTAAACTTTCATGTCAAACTATATGAACCTACCTCATTGTTAATGGTTCTATAACATTCCACAGAATGAATATTCTGTATAATATTTAATTATTTCTCTGTTATTGGGTATTTTATTTTTTTCCTATTATGTCATTATTACAAACAAAACTAATTCTTGTACACATATCTTAACCATGTATTTAAAATTAAAAGAAGAAATGTTAGTTAGGAGAATGTCCTTTTCCCTCTAGGTGATATTTCTTAAATATTTCACCATTCCCCATAATCAGCATATGGTTCTTAATACGATTGACATTATGTTTGTCTCATGATATTAAAAGCCTTGATTATGATGGCAGTTCTTGGTGTTATCTTTCATAAAGTCCAAAGGAAGATGAAGACCTCTGCCAGAGACTTCTATTTCATGTGCACTCAGCAATTCCTTTTCACTTTCTGCCCAGCTAGCAGTTTGATACAAAGATCTATAATTAAAGGACAAGATAAACTTCATTACAGCACACTGCGAAGATCAAAGACAGCTTAGATTGCCCAACTTCTTTGTCATTCTTTCCTAATAAACACTAGTTGTTCACACTGCAAGTACAGCATATATCTTTTCCAAAAAATATGTAACAAAATTATAAAAGTGATGAAAATTTATTAGAGAAAATTTGAAAGAAATTTAAAAATTAACAGAAACTAAAAAAAAGAAAAGCTCATACAATCTCAATATCTGAAGGAAAGAATGACTAAATATAGAGATTTGGTTTTAATATTTTTGAATTTGTAAATAGGTTTGCCTTTATTTTGAAATTATTAGTGATAGTTTTATATGGAAACCTACATCCTTCAATTTTTTTAGACTTAACCATAAAATGTAAGCATTTTTGCATTAACAGAATCTCTTAAGTTTTAATTTTTTTAATATTGAAATACAGTTGACACCCAATGTTACATTTTTTCAGGTTTACAGCATTGTGTGATTTGACAAGTCTATTCATCATGCTATGCTCACTACAAGTGTAGCATCACCATTCAATGCTATTATACTATCAATGACTGTATTTCCAACCTCTACCTTTTATCCCTGTGATTTTCTCATTCCATAACTGGAAGGTTCCCCTTCACCCATTTTGCTCATCCCTCCACTCCCTCTCCCTATCTGGCAACCATCAGTTTATTCTCTGTATTTATAGGTCTGTTTCTGCTTTTTGTTGGTTTGTTTATTCTTTTGCTTTGTTTTTTAGATTCCACATAAAAGTGAATTTATTCAGTATTTGTCTCTCTCTGTTTGACTTATTTCACTTAATATAATACTTGCTAGGCCCATCTACATTGTCGCAAATGGCAAGATCTCATTCTTTTTCATGGCCAAGTAATATTTTGTATATACATCTATCACAACTTCTTTATCCATTTATTTATAGATTGACACTTGGGTTGCTTTCATATTTATCTATTGTAGATAATGATGCAAAAATATAGGGGTGCACATATCTTTTTGAATTAGTGTTTTCACTTTCTTTGGGTATGTACCCAGTAGTGGAATTACTGGATCATATGGTATTTAATTGTGGAAACTCCATACTGTTTTCCACAGTGGCTGCATCAATTTACATTTCCACTAACAGTGTGTGAGTCTTCCCTTTACTCCACATCCTTACCAACACAGGTATTGGTGACAAATATGAGGTGATATTTCATTGTGATTTAGATTTGCATTTTTATGATGATTAATGATGTCAAGCATCTTCCATGTGTCTGTTGGCCATCTGTACATCTTCTTTGGAAAAATGTCTATTCAGTTCCTCTGCCCATGTTTTAATTGGATTATTTATTTCTTTGTGTGTCTAAATTCTTTATATATTTTGGATATTAACCCCTTATCAAATATATCATTTGCACATATCTTCTCCCATTCAGTAGATTGTCTTTTCATAACAGAATCTTTTTTTTAAATTTTTTTTTAATGTTTATTTATTTTTGAGACAGAGAGAGACAGAGCATGAATGGGGGAGGGGCAGAGAGAGAGGGAGACACAGAATCAGAAGCAGGCTCCAGGCTCTGAGCCATCAGCCCAGAGCCTGATGCGGGGCTCGAACTCACGAACCGTGAGATCGTGACCTGAGCTGAAGTCGGACGCTCAACCGACTGAGCCACCCAGGCGCCCCATAACAGAATCTTTTTAAGTACCATTGAGCATTTGAGCCATTAATTAATCTGTTGTTGAACAGTAGTTTGTTTCCAATTTTTTTGCTATTATAAGTAACATTTAATGAACAACCTTGTTCATTTTTTTAAATTTAAGATTTGTTTCTTTAGTATAAATTTTAATAACTAGAGTCAAAGTTGTAAAGGCTTTATGAGGGATGCCTGAGTGGCTCAGTTGGTTAAGCATCCGACTTTGACTGAGGTCATGATCACACAGTTTGTGGGTTCCAGCCCTGCATCAGGCTCTGTGCTGACAGTGCAGACCTTGCTTGGGTTTCTCTCTCCCTCTCTCTGCTCCTCCCCTGCATGTGTGCACGTGTGCATGCGCGCTCTCTCTCTTTCTCAAAATAAATTTTTAAAAAATTTAAAAAAAAGTAAAATCTTTTTGAACCTAGTAAGAATTATATTTGAGACATTTTTATTACTGTTTTAATAGGTAAAACTCATTGTTTTACATTTTTTTAATTAATAGAGACATTAATAATATCTATCTATATTTATATAAATATACCTATGGTATTTTTCTCATATGAAATGAATGTTTATGACATTTGTCTTTTGCTCTTTCGCGATCTTAGTGTTTTTAAAAGCTCTTTTTTATAATAAAAAGTTTAATCACTTGTTTTTTTTTTTCACTGTGGCTCTTTTTCTAGCTTATTATGTGATTTTAAGCTTTAAAACATTGGTATGTTGTTGGTATGAAATTTCTTAGACTCTTTACAGTAGAAGTACTGTACTCTCTACAGTAGAAGTAGAAGTTTCACACAGAGATTTGATATTCAACTACAATTTTACCTTAACTCTTCATTTTGTGCTTGCGTTTTAATTTTGCATTTGACTCTTTATTGCTCTTGAAATTTTGATGAATGTATGTTAAGGCATATACTGAATTTTCTGAATAGTTGACCAATTGCCTCAACAGTATTTTCTTTCCAATTTAACAGTCCTTTATGAAAATTATGGTTAGTGCTTTGGTGAAATATTCTACCCACAAGGACACCAAATCAAAAGATGAGGAACATTTTTACCAAGTGCTCACTCATCAAGAACAAGGGAAGCAGTAAGGTCACTGTGAATACAAGGAAGGTCATTGCCTGGGGAGGTGGGAGGAGGTGGTTGTACAGGGAGGTGAGTACAGTGTGTATGCCTATAAACAGGTCAGTTGTGGGATGGGAACAGGCAACTTTGAAACTCTGGTGCTTGGAAAGAGCCTCTGCTATTCGCCTAGGGAGTTGAACCAGGGGCTGCAGCAGTTTTCAAACCATGTTCCATGGAGACGTTTCAGGGGCTCCCTTGGGAAAGGGTGAAGAGCTAGAAGGTTGTAGCACTCTCTTCTGTCTTCCTCCAGAAAAATACTTTGTCTCTTTTTCCTATTATGATGTGAGATTTTATTTGAAGAACTGATTCCAGTGTTCTCTTAAAATAACTTTTTGCTATAGAAATTTCAAAAGTGTAGGAAAATAGCAAGAACAAGATAATGAATTCTCATACTTCATCAATGATCATTTTGTATTCCTTATCTCATCTCTCCTCTCCTCCCCTTCTTTTGTTTTTTAATCTGGAATATTTGGAAACAAATCCTAGAGATCTGGTCATTTTACCATAAATAATCTAGTATGTTTCTCTGAGAAAGACACCTCCTTTTAAAATATATAATTACCAGGGTCCCTGGGTGGCTCAGTCAGTTAAGCGACTGACTCTTGATTTCAGCTCAGGTCATGATCTCATAGTTTGTCAGATTGAGCCCTGCTGTCAGTGCAGAGCCTGCTTGGGATTCTCTCTTTCCTTCTCTTTCTGCCCCTCCCATGCTCATGCTCTCTCTCTCTCTCTCAAAATGGATAAATGGATTCATTTTGTGCTCATACTCTCTCTTTCTGTCTCTCAAAATGGATATATATAATTACCATGCTTTTATCCCATGAAACAAAATTAAAAATAATTCCTTAATATTAACTAATACTCAGTCCATATTCAGATTTCCCTAAGAATTGCAGGGTGTCTTTTTGTAATTGATTTCTTTGCATCTGAGACCAAAGTCCATATGTTGCATTTTGTTGTGTCTCTTAAGTCTCTAATTGTCTCTTTCTATCCTTCCTATGACATTGAATTTTTTGGCCAATGCAATTTTTTACATTGTGCATCTGTTTCTCATTGATTTGTGATGCTTCTTATATTATAATTTACATATAATAGAGTCAGTTCTGGTCCATCAAGTCTGTTTTATTGCATTGTGTCTAGTATTATGTTATAATAGTCTCATAAAAGTTATGTTAATTTCAGAATAGCTTTTATTATCTAGAAGGGCATTTTAGAACTCAGTCTAGGATTTTGAACTCTATTTTTATTAAATGTTCTTATCTACTTATTTTTCCAGATGCTACCGTAGATCCTTTTAACTTTTTTTTTTTTTTAACGTTTATTTATTTTTCAGAGTCAGAGAAAGACAGAGGACGAGCAGGGGAGGGGCAGAGAGAGCGAAACACAGAATCTGAAACAGGCTCCAGGCTCTGAGCTGTTAGCACAGAGCCTGACGCAGGGCTGGAACCCACGAACTGCGAGATCATGACTTGAGCCGAAGTCAGTTGCTTAACCGACTGATCCACCCAGGCACCCCGATCCTTTTAACTTTTTAAAAACAAAACAGGTATGTCTAAACCCAAAGGTTTGGGTCACAGGTTCTTACCAGACATAAAAGACTTACATAAACCAAAAATTTCTGAAGCAATGTATTATTTTTTAATTTTTTTCCACATAAAAACTTTCTGAAAACATATTTAGAAACCAAATCTACTCAATACCTTCATTTAGTTCAAAAGTTAATTTGAGGAAATAAATTATTTTCTACTAGATCACCTGGACATAATGCAAAAGAAAAGAATTGCTGTGAATGGGAATTGCTGTGGTTTAAGTAGCAGGTGAGAACACTTTGCTGACTTCTGAATTGAATCCAGGGGAAAAGTGAGAAGATGGGAAGCTAGAGATAATAATGTTTATGAAATCAAGGTAAAAGTTCAAAAACATCTTATTGATTTAGTAATCTTGATCAAGAATGAGCAGAGTAGAAAGGCAAGGCAAGGAGTTAAATGTCTGCATTTTCATTGACACTCTAAAAAATCCTTTCCTTCGAGTTCCAGACCCATTGCAGAGATAACTTTAGATGACCAATTATGTTATGTCTACCTTGATGCATTCTCCTTGACATGTTAATTTTACAATTTATAGCCGTTGATACATATTGTCAGGATGACATTTCAAGCTTTTGCAACTTGTTTAACTTGTTTATAAGATGAAGTATGATAGATTTTGACATCGAAGACAGCTTAGGTATCGTTGGCTGATTTCTCAATTCAGGGTAGGACACTATGTATTAAGGTGGAAAAAAAATTAAAGAAAAATTAGCTAGATTTTCTGTGGATACTGAAATGTGGGACCCCAAAGCATGGGTCTTAAAAACACAACTGACCCTCTTCTTACTGCCAAACATCCTGCATGTTATGTCAGCTGAATGACCAAGGCTAACACAGGATGTCAGATCATCAGATAATTTCTGGAGTTGTTTTTGCAGCAAAGGATGAGAACTCACTGAATCAAATCATATTAGGAAAGGTAGCACTTGTCATTGTTAACAGTTGCTGACAAAGTCTTATATTTTCTCATATTTTAACTTTCCAAGTATTGGCATTTCTCAGGTCACAAATATACTAGTGCAAATATCTTCTGCATGACCAGCCTGATTGTATACCATCTTCCAAGGCCACTTCTTGACCCAGAACCAAACACTTACCTCCTGACATTTGGTGGGGAAAGGAGTTAGGTATTGTCTCTTTTCTTCTTCCTTATTTTACTTCTTGTATTCTTTTTTTTTTAGCAATGCTTTAACAATGATTTTTCCTCAGGCATGATGCCACTTTGTACTTTAACTATTAACCCTTGCTTTAAGAAATGTCCCTAGATGTCTGGCAGGTTGAGGTGCAGGCCCAGACAGCAGTCACGTTGTAAAAGTAACCAGGGAACATTTTAAAAAAGAAATTATCCTAGGGGCGCCTGGGTGGCTCAGACACATCCTACTCTTGATTTCGGCTTGGGTCATTATCTCACAGTTTGTGAGTTCAAGTCCTGCATCTGGCTCTGCGCTGACAGTGTGGAGCCTGCTTGGGATTCTCTCTCTCTATCTCTCTGTCTCTCTCTCTTCCCCTCTGCTACTTGTTCTCTCCCTCAAAATAAATAGATAAATTTAAAAAGAAAGAAAGAAAGAAAGAAAGAAAGAAAGAAAGAAAGAAAGAAAAGGAAGAAGAAGAAGAAAGAAAGAAAGAAAGAAAGAAAGAAAGAAAGAAAAGAAAGAAGAAGAAAGAAAGAAAGAAAGAAAGAAAGAAAGAAAGAAAGAAAGAAAGAAAGAAAAATTATCCTAAGAGTGTTAGCACAGCCCTGAAAATGTCAGGCTCTCTCCCACCTTCACGTTCCTGAACGCATTGTTCATATTGTCTATGATATATTTCTTTACCTAATTCTTTCCCACCTTCCAAAACTTATCTTGGTCATCCTATCTTTTCTAGATAGCCCCTCCAGTTTGGGTTACTTCTACCCTGTGCTTCTACAGTATATTTCTTTCTGTCATAGCATCTATTACACTATCATGTAATGGTGTCTATTTCTGTTCTCTACCTTCTCTGTTAGAATGTGAAGTTACTGAGGGCAGGAACTGGGCTACATTCATGTTGGTCTCCAATGCTTCCCACCATGTATAATAACTTCTCAGAATAAATAAATACAGTTTGATTTAAGGACTTTATCTCAGAAAGAGAAAGAAGGGACAGTGATTCAGAGAAAAAAAAAATGTGTCTGCCCTTCAATAATTTGGCCCAGTGTCCATGAATTTGTGCCTTTTTCCTAGAAAAAGGGTGAAAGGAGAATTTCACCAAAACTCCTACAAGAGCTGCTGTTAGCTCAACACAGCTTTAAGATACACATAACTCAATATAATATATTCTTTTCACTTCTCTGATTACCAGCAGCAGTAGGACAGCTTCTAAGTATCAGAATCCTTGGCAGCTGGTGACCCAAGTGATGCAAACAGAAGAAAAGGTAATCATTGCACCACCCTACAGCAGATAGCTGTTTCTGAGCACATGGGAGAAATATATCTACCATATTTGTAACTGCTTTCTATTCATTGTCCTTGTTCTTTGTTTCTTTTCTGTCTTCCATTTTTTTCTTTTCTGCCTTCTGTGGTGTTAACTGAGCATTTTACATGATTCCATTTTCTCTGTTCTCTTAGTATATCAATTATACTTCTTAAAACTTTTTTAGTAGTTGCCCTAGACTTTGCAATATACATTTACAGAAAAGTTAAGTCCATCTTTAGGTAATACCATAATACTTCATGTATAATGCACATGTCTTGTAACTATTCTCAGTCAGTTAAGTGTCCGACTCTTCATTACGGCTAAGGTCGTGATCTCATGGTTCATGAGTTCGAGCCCCTCACCAAGCTCTGGGCTTACTGTGTGGAATCTGCTTGGGATTCTCTCTCTCTCTCTCTCTCTCTCTCTCTCTCTCTCTCTTTCCCCTGCTTGCTTGCTATGTCTCTCTCTCTCAAAATAAATAAATAAACTTAAAACCCAGAATATTCTCAATTTCATTCTCTTATTCTTAATCTGCATAGTATAATCACCCAATACATTGTGGCTCTTATTATTTTGAACAAAGTTATCTACAGATCAATTAAGAATAAGAAAAATAAAATATTTTTATTTTACCTTTATTCTTTCTCTGATGCTCTTCCTTTTTTAATATAGTGCCTGGCTTATGGTTCATATTGACTAATAATAAATCCAAGATTATAGTAGAATTTTGAAGGTAGAGAGGGGGAAGAAAGGTGGGTGGTGATTTAAGTGCACTAATCTCCTTACCTTTCATAGCTGGAAATAAACAGACAAAGAAAAAGGGCTCTGTTATTTAAAGTTATAATGGAACCACCAGAACTAAAAACAATACATATACAATCATGACATCCACAGGATGAAATTAGAATACTGGGGTCTGTGGATCCCCTAGGGGTTGTTGAAATTTTTTTCTATGTATAGATACATGTATATATCTATACATAGAAAAATATTTATTATTTATAATGTTATTTTTTAACAAAAAATGATAGCTGGTAGAAAATTATATTCAGAAAATATTTATGCATGTGGGAAAAGATTTAGCTACAAATATGTTTCACATCAGTGTTGGTTATTATGCTGAAATGCTGAACATGTCAACAATCTTTGCAATAAGTAGCATTAGGGAATTGGGGAAATAATCCTATAATGAAATCCCACTCAGCCATTAAAATAGTAGAGCTATAATGATATGACAAAATATTCACAATATAGAAAAAAGGAGATTAAAAATCAATTTGTCTAATATGGATATGGTTTCTTTAAAAAAGGTAAATGCATCTTGAAAGTATGAAATATTCATAATCTATAGGTATTATTCTTATTTTTAAAATGTTTGGGTTTGTTTCTCAAAAGTTATTTCACATGACCATATATTGATCCTGTAATAAGAAAAATTGTTACTTTTAAATTTTGTTAACTCTCATTTGAAAACATTAAAACTTCAGAAAAGTTATAAGAATAGTATAATGAATTTCAATAAATCTGTCATCCCAATTCACCAACGGTTAATATTTGCCATGTTTTCTTTGTCATTTTCTGTGTGTGTGTGTGTGTGTGTGTGTGTATATACATATGTGATGTGTGTGTTTTCTGAACCATGTAATAGTATTTCAATATCATGCCCCTTTACCACTGAATCATCAGTGTGCACTTCCTAAGAAAAATAATGTTTCTTACTTAGCAACAGTATCACATTAAATCAGGTAGTATATGATATTAGCATAATTTATCATTGGTGCTATTAGCCTTGATGACCTGGTTGATACAGTTTTTGCTGGTTCTTTCTGCTGTAAAGTTACCAATTTTCCCTTTCCATGCTCTATTTTTTGGGGGTATCATTAAATCTAGCTCACACTGAAGGAGAGAGGGGATTAGCCTGCATCTTTAGGAAGGAAATATCTACATGTATTTTGTGTAATTCTTCTATACAGAGAATTCATCTCCTTCCTTTGTTTCATTTAAAAAAATTTTTTTTAATGTTTCATTTATTATTGAGAGAGAGACAGAGTACAAGTTGGGGAGGGGCAGAGAGAGAGGGAGACACAGAATCTGAAGCAGGCTCTAGGCCCTGAGCTGTCAGCACAGCCCAATGCGGGGCTCGAACTCACGAACCATGAGATCATGACCTGAGCCGAAGTCGAACGCTTACTTGACTGAGCCACCCAGGCACCTCTCTCTCTTTCTTTCTTTCTTTCTTTCTTTCTTTCTTTCTTTCTTTCTTTCTTTCTTTCTTTCTTTCTTTCTTTCATAATAAATAAGAATTAAAAGTTGAAGCTTCTTCTTGGCCCATGGACTACAGAATGGATATTGTATTAGCAAGCATGAAAACAACATTAATTTTGTTGTACATCTCCATCAGAGCTCTTGGATAAGGAATCTTTTTCTTCTGAGCAGTAGGTCTCAAAAGTGGGCTTTAAATTTTCAGTAAACCATGTTATAAATAGATGTGCTGTTATCTAGGCTATGTTGTTCCATTTATGAAGCACAGGCAGAGTAGATTTAGCATCATTCTTAAAGGTCCTAGGATTTTCAGGGGTACCTGGGTGGCTCAGTTGATTAAGCACTGGAGTCTTGATTTTGGCTCAGGTCATGATCTCATAGTTTGTGAGGTCAAGTTGAGCATCAGGCTCTGCACTGACAGCATGGAGCCTACTTGGGATTCTTTCTCTCCCTCTTTCTCGCCCCTCCCTGACTCAGGTGTGTGCATTCTCTCTCTAACTAACTAACTAACTGACTAAATAAATAAATAAATAAATAAATTTAAAAAGCAAAACAAGGGTCCTAGAATTTTGGGAATGGTAAATGAGCATTGGCTTTGGCTTAAAGTCACCAGCTGCATTAACTCCTAATGATCCCCAACAGGAATCAGCCTGTCCTTTGAAGGTTCGAAGTCGGACACAGACTTCTTTCTAGCTATGAAAGTCCTAGATGGCATCTTCTAATACAAGACTCTTTGTCTACATTGAAAATTCATTTTTTAATGTAGCCACCGTCATGAATGATCTCAGCTAGATCTTCTGGGTAATTTGCTGCAGTTTCTACATCAGCACTTGCTGCCTCACTTTGCACTTTCCTGTTACAGAGATGGCTTTATTCCTTAAATCTCATGAACCAACCACTGCTAGCTTCAGACTTTTCTTCTACAGTTTCCTCATCTCTCTCAGCCTTCATAAAATTGAAAATATTTAGGGCCTTCCTCTGGACTATGCTTTGGCCTAAGGAAATGTTGTGGCTGGTTTGACCTTCTATGCAGGCCACTGCAACTTTCTCTGTATCAGCAATAAGGCTGTTTTGCTTTCTTAACATTAGTATGTTCACTGGAGTAGCATTTTTCATTTCCTTTAAGAACTTTTCCTTTACATTCACAATTTGGCTATTTGGGATAAGAGGTCTAGCTTTTGGCCTCTCCTGGCTTTTAATATGCCTTCCTCAGTGAACTCAATCATTTCTAGAATTCGACTTAAAGTGAGAAATGGATGACGCTTCCTTTCACTTGAACACTTAAAGGCCATTGCGGGATTATTAATTGGCCTAGTTTTAATATTGCTGTATCTCAGGGACTAGAGAAGTCCAAGGAGAGGCAGAGATGGGGGAATGGCCTGGTCAGTGGAGCAGTCAGAACACACACAACATTTATTGATTAAGTTTGCCATTTTCTGTGGGTGTGGCTCATGACTCACCGAAACAATTATAATAGTACCATTAAAGATCACTGTGCCGGGCGGTTGGGTGGCTCAGTTGGTTGAGCGTCTGACTTCAGCCCAGATCATGATCTCACAGTTTGTGAGTTCAAGCCCCGTGTTGAGCTCTGTGCTGACAGCTCGGAGTCTGGAGCCTGCTTTGGATTCTGTTTCTCCTTCTCTCTCTGCCCCTCCCCCACTCGTGCTCTGTCTCTATCAAAAAATAAGTAAGCATTAAAGTTTTTTTTTAAAAATGGAAGCCTCTTACAAGCAGAACTGGATAGGGACAAAGAAGTCGTAAATGAAAGAAAGGATTATTTCAGGCAAAGTCGCCTTTTGAGGAGGAAAGGGAGAGGGTCTATCATGCAGATTACCTCTATTGGTGTTGATCAGGAAATTTTAGATTGATTGGTTTAAAAGTCCACTCCTGGGTGAGGCTGAAACTACAATTAGGTTAAATATTAAGTCTTGGTTTGCCAGCAAGGAATTTGGCACAGGTGACTTCATTCATGGAACTTAGCATGGGTGACTCCATTTTGGACATATTGTTTATTTTTTAACATATCCTTCCTAAGATTTCATTTTACTATAACAAATTTTATTATCTTTAGCAAGTTCAATATATCCTTATTTTTGAAACTAAACAGATTTTTCTCAGTTTTCACTTCTAGGCACAGCTTCACCTATGATGAACCATCTTTAGCTTTTCAAAAGTTTTCAAATATAAAAATGTCATAAGCTGAGCAAAGTCTTTCCAGGCTTCATTCATTATTAACTCTCTCTCTCTTTGAATGCTTTCTTTTCAAAGTTTTTGCATGACTTCTTTTTCCAAAGTTATAATCTGACTTGGAGTTAGCTATTCTTGAATTATGTTTCCTTTATGCATCTTCATATATTTGGTTTTGGTGCTTTACAATATGTGTAGCTGTTCATTAGAAAAATCAAAGGTAAGAAGTCGAAGGCTTCTTCAGAGAACTACTCAAGGTGGATGAAAATCATCTTGGCACATATTGCAAACTGAGAAGAAAGCAGTCTGCTTCCATAGCCAGCACAGAGCTCTGCTCGACTTTCTTTCCCTGGGCACTCCCCAAGCTCCACAAGCAGGAGGAAGCACACAATCCCATCTGCAGACTATACAGTGATCTGCTGCTGGCACAATAAAACAAGCCCTGCTACAACTCTTGAGCCATGTGTGACCCTCCTGAGTTTATCACACTCATGGCTGTTTGTTTGTTTGTTTTAAACCATCCCTCAGGAAGCATCACAATTTTGTTTTAGATTTGGGTAATAAGTAAAGTGACATAAACTCATTTAGTCTGTGTAAATATTTGTAATGTTAATATTGTAAGGTACTGCCTGCCTCTTTAGGCTTCAACCTCTTCTTTTTTTTAGGCTTTCATTAAGCATTTAAACATGTCCAAGTCTCTCCCATAAAAATGCAAAGTAAACAAAACAAAAAGTAACCTCTCTTACTTCAGCTTCTGTCTAGCAACAGCCTGGTCCTCTCTTTCCTCCCCTTCACAAACTTCTTGAAAGAATCTCCTCTATACTCTGTTCAAACATGTTCCACTTATTCTTCCACCCACTGAAATCTTGTTTCTGCTGTATGTCCAAGAGAAACCATTCTCATGTAGTCATCAATGACATAAACTGTTCAACTCAAGAAACAGTTTCTATTCTTGCTTGATCCTTGGGACACATATGCCACTATCAATAACTACTCCTCCTTTGCATTCACAACTGTCTCCTGGAAAATACTCGGATATCTCAAAGGAACACAAAAGAGAACGTGTTCAAAATAAAATTAGTCATATTTCCCCCAAGTCTGCTTCTCAGCTTGGGTTCCATAGGTCAAAATAGTACCACTATTAGCTTTATGGATGGATATACTTTTAGTTGTGAATATTTGCATTTTCATTACTTCACATTACATAGATATACTGGTTTTGGGGATACAAGGATATTTTGAGTAGTATAATGTAAAAAATTGCACATTTCTATTAATTAAATGAGATAAAGCATATACTTTTTCTTCCCACTGAAATTCCACTTGAGAGGTTGCTATGTGACCCAAAATATGGGGCGCCTGGGTGGCTCAGTTGGTTGAGTGACTGACTTCGGCTCAGGTCATGATCTCACAGTTCATGGGTTTGAGCCCTGCATCGGGCTCTGTGTTGACAGCTCAGAGCCTGGAGCCTGCTTCGGATTCTGTGTCTCCCTCTCTCTGCACCTCCCCTGCTCCTGCTCTGTCTCTCTGTGACTCTCAAAAAATAAATAAATGTTAATAAAAAAAAAATTAAAAAAAAAAGTTTGTAAGTGGAGCCTAGAAAGAAGTTTGCTATTCCGAGCACTTGGAAATTAGGGAAAGCAGATGGCCTCTGAGAGGTAAGCTAGTAAAATGCACAGTTATTCAATAAGATTATCTGTGGGAGGAACTAAAAGATGGTTTAACTTTCTAACTGAAAACATTGGAAACACCCCAAACTCTAACAAAGCATTCTGGGTGTAATCTCATTGGAATGCTTAGGAAAATCAAATGCAATCAAATGTAAAATGTATGGAAAGCTCAAGCTGAAAAGAGATATTTAGCATGAAAACAGAAGACAAAATTACAATGATCAGGTATTGACATGTATATGGAGAAAGTCTTGAGTCAAATATCTCATCCCTCAAACTCTTAGAATCTAGTGTCATTGAATCTTTCAATCATATAACTGTCTCAAAACTGCTCAGCGATCCAATCATAAACTGACTTTTCATGAAGACCAATCTACATGGAAAGAATATGGCTGTGCCACATGAACTTGCTAGTTCCAAATGTAAAAAAAAAAAAAAAAAAATACACAAATCCATCATCCCCGCAGTTATCCCTCAGTTTCTTTCGAGTTAGTTAACTCAATCGCCAGTGACTTCTTAATTTCAAATTCATCTATGATTTCCAGAATATGAAGGCCTAATTAAAGTAATGCTACCCCCTTGCAGGGACACCACTTTCACTTGAGAAATCTTTACATGTTTGTGTAATTGATCAAACTTAACTTGTGTAATTGATCAAACTTAGTGTTTTGCTGTTGAAACCCTAGAAACAAATAAATTCAACTAAAGTTAATTGACTTTTTCTTTGCTATTTCTATAAGAACAGTCCTTTCATGTGTAACTTCTATTATTTTTAAATTTAAAAATGTTCTTACTATATCACAGACTGGCAACTGTATTCACACACTTAGTATTTGCTACTCATATGGGAACTATGCCAATTCTTCTCACCCCACTTTTGTGAATTACCAAGATGACCTCACTCCACTCACTATTCAACACGAATTACAGGGTGAGAATGAAGCCTAAACCTGCCATTACAGAACACATCCTTTAGTCTGATTCTAATCTCTTCACTTTCCTGGACGTTTCACCTTGTACTTATCATCGCTCCTTTTCAGGAGTTAGAAAACTGAGATTTTAATTCTTCTTTTTAAACATATTAGCCTTTAATAAGCATCATCGAGAAAACCATTCTTCTTTTTTTACATCCACAATTCTCAACATATCTATCAGATTGGATTCTCTTTTTCTCCTTTTCTATTTTCCTCTTGTTTTAATTGTTTTTCTAAATAATTTTCCTTTTGCCTTCTCTTGCAAGTCATCTCCAATATTCAACATGAATTTCATTCTGGTTGCTGAAGATGAAACTTCTGTGCTGCTCTTTGACTCATAAAGGCAGTTGTGTTCTCTATAAATTAAGGCATCAAATTAAGGACAAGTACTCTGCTTGTATCTTTGAATTTCTGCTCTTTACATGCTATTTAAAGCGAAGTGGGAGCCAATGGTAAATATTTCCACTCATGGATAAACGCTTTCATTTTCTCACATGACTGTAATAATGAAAAGTTGACAAAGCTATATATTTTGCTTTTTAGACATATTTGAAATGTGTAATTATGTGACTTGAAAGGTGTTAAAAAGTAGACAATTGTATAATAATGAGCCCCACAACTAAGTATATCTTTATTTATTAAAGTTTATTTTGAGAGAGAGAGAGCATGGACACGAGGGAGTTGAGCAGGGGCAAAGAGAGAGGGAGTGAGAGAGAATCCCAGGCAGGATCCACCCTGTCAGTGCTGAGCCTGATGTGGGGCTCGAGCTCACAAACCCCGAGATCATGAAGTGAGCTGAAGTCAGATGTTTAACCAATTGAGCCACGCAGGCACCTCCTAAGTATATCTATTTTTATAATTCTTTCCTACTCACATTTAACAAAAAATAGTTAGGATTTTGTGGTTTATGATGGGGTTTTGGGGTGATGGGGGTTTGGAGCCAATGGCCAAGGAAGAATTTTTGAGATATCTTTGGTGCAAAAAAGATAATTTTATTAAAGCACAGGGACAGGACCTGTGGGCAGGAAGAGCTGCCTGGGACCATGAGGAGAGACTGGTTATATACTTGGGACTTGGAGGAGGTAAAGTCAAGAGGAAGATTCCAAAAGGATTTTTATATGCCTAAAAAGACTTATAGGATACTGGAGGCCTCGCTGTTGTTAAGCTCAGGTTGTTTTTCCCTCTAGCAAAGCATTAACATCAAGACAGTAAGGAGTTCCTGGAGAAATGTCATACTCTGCCTGCCTCAAGTATTTGCCAATGGGCCGCAGGTTATAAAGGAATTTAATATTATTTGCCATTTCCTTCATTTCCAACATCAGTTTAGTCCTATAAAACCCCTTGAAAAGCTGAAAATTCTGCCATTTTATGTTTCTTAAGATGTGTCTGCATCCACTCTCACGTGCTCTAGTAATGTCTCCTGTCTTATTTTCTCTATCAAATTTTAAGAAGGTCAGAATTTGGATTGCTATTTAGGTAGTCCAAAAGACAATATATTTCAATATAATGTGGAACATTTATTTGTGCTTTCATGAAAGAGATTTTTGTAGAAAAAGAATTTTCTCATCTGCCTTTTTCCTCCTGCTATGTCTTCCTACCAACCAAAATTGTAATAATTACTGGTAGTATTTAAAAAAAAATTTTTTTAACTAATCTGTACTCTCAATGTGGGGCTACAACTCAATAACCCCATCACAATTCTTATTCCCTTGTTGTTGTTGTTTTTTCCAGAAAAAGAAAGTGTCAGAAAGTCTCTTTGTTAAGCATCATACAAAGTTTATTTCCTTAGTATTGTCTTTTGAGGATCTATACCACCATAGCACATTATTGTAAATAGAACTTCTAGAATCGTTGTCAAATTATTCTTTTAATTAGGCTGCTCTAACTTGCATTTTTTAAGACATTTTTTTAACCTTTATTAATTAGAATTTTTATTATTTTTGTAAGGCATTTCTCAGCCTATTACCAGATATGTAAATGCAATATAAAGTTAATATTTACTGACTTGGTTATATACCAACTATGGAGTGACAGTACATTAACATGGTATCTTTATTCTATTGAGATGATAGATTTTTTATTTGCTTATTATATTTCATTGTCAAGTGGTCAAACATGTATTAAACAGAGATGAGGTAGATTGAGGTTGAGTTTAGAATGCTCCTTTTTTTAGAATAATTTTATTTTTGCATGGCATACCTGTACTAATGCCTTTATTAGTTTCAAAATAATATCACAACTAAGTTTTTATCCTTACTCTTTAAAGATACATATAATAAATAATGTTGCATGTATAATCTATTTTAAGATCCTAATAACTGGGACGGTTTATATTCTCTGCTATATATTTTTTTTTTTAATTTTTTTTTTTTCAACGTTTATTTATTTTTGGGACAGAGAGAGACAGAGCATGAATGGGGGAGGGGCAGAGAGAGAGGGAGACACAGAATCAGAAACAGGCTCCAGGCTCTGAGCCATCAGCCCAGAGCCGGCTTGAACTCCCTGACCGCGAGATCGTGACCTGGCTGAAGTTGGATGCTTAACCGACTGTGCCACCCAGGCGCCCCTCTGCTATATTTTTTAAATTAAATAATAGGCAGAATAAAGTCACTGCAAAATTTTGAACTTTTTTGCAAATTTTTAAAAAAGTTTTCAGACAGGGGGAGAGAGCGTGCACACGAGATGTGCAGGAGCAGGGGAAGGGGTAGAGAGGGAGAGAGAGAGAATGCTAAGCAGGCTCTGGACCGTCAGCACGGAGCTGGACATGAGGCTCAAACCCACGAACCGTGAGATCATGACCTGAAGCCAAATCAAGAGTCAGATGCCTAACAGACTGAGCCACACAGGCGCCCCATTTTTGTAACTTTTAAACACATCTTCTCTTGTGCTCTCCCATTTCACCTTAATTGCTTTGGTCCCTTTTAATTCTATGTAATTACTAAGTATAACAGTGGATTACTATCATTTTTTTAAAAACAGCAATTTAATAAACTAGAAGTATTTTCCTGGTCCCATGGCTAACAATTCTCTCTTCAGGATACCATTTGTCTGGCTCATTCTTTAGTTTTAACAACAGAATAATTTAGATTTGGAAGTTAATTGTGGGAAAGAAGGTAGGATTAATGTTGGCTTTTTTGAGAAGCTATGATCTATGATTATAGGAACCTAGGGAAAAAAGCAGTGAGGGGAGATTAGTGCATCTATTGAGAAAGTGTTAATTGTGTTCCCCTCAGGTTGAGGCAATTTGGTTAGTTTGCATAAAGGAAGATTTTTATAATGATTAGGTAAGTGTTTAATCCTTTCAGAGAGTGGGTGTATTCAGGTGTGGTCTTGTCTCTAGTCTGGAAGACGTTTCACCTCCCTGCTTTTGAAAACCCTCTGTTTTAGGTGGATCTAAGTCAACCAAACCTCTGCTTGGGATAGCTCTTCAATGACACTTTTATTTTGAAATTTGTCTACGCAGCCTCTTTCCCTTCTGCTAAAGGAATTAAATGAGTAAAAGCAGCTTTTTTCCTTTTCTTCAACTTACATCTCTAAAAGATATATCTCTTGTTCTGAGTCAATAAAAGAGGTATGAACCAGTAGTTGTGCAAACTTTTTTTTTTTTTTTGCAGCAGATAGCAGTAGGAAAGAGTGAAGGCTTTTTGCTTGTAAAAACATTTACTGTCTCCTAGCAATCCTGCAGTGATGCTATGCAAGTCTGACAATAGCTAAATGTTTTCCAATGTCATAAAACTTTACAGTAATACAGGAAAGTTACTTAACTGTTTACCTCAAAAGGTGATGTCCTGATTTTAGAGTTTTAGAGAGTGTTGCCTATAAACTAACTTCATGGAATCATCCATTATTAACAGCAATATAGACTTAAAGCCATCGAGTTTTGTCCAACCTCTATACTTTTCAGATAGGAAAACTGAGATGTTGAGAGATTAAATAACCTTCCAAAGTCAAACAATTGTTTTAGGTATTGAGTAGGGGCTAAAATACTAACCGTTCTCATTTAAAAAAAAAATTTTTTTTTTCAACTTTTATTTATTTTTGGGACAGAGAGAGACAGAGCATGAGCAGGGGAGGGGCAGAGAGAGAGGGAGACACAGAATCGGAAATAGGCTCCACGCTCTGAGCCATCAGCCCAGAGCCTGATGCGGGGCTCGAACTCACAGACCGTGAGATCGTGACCTGGCTGAAGTCGGACGCTTAACCGACTGCGCCACCCAGGCGCCCCAAACCGTTCTCATTTAAAACCCACTACATTTCCACTGTGGCATGCTAGCTCACCTAAAATGCTTAGGGCTGAGGCTGAACTGACTGGAGGTTCTGGGGAAAAAAAGCAAGCACTATAGAATATGTGAAAGATTACTTGTTTTTTAAAAGTATAACTGATGGGATGCAACAGTGTATAATCAGTACGAATGTGCACCATTCAAATAACATTTCCTGCTTCCCAGTTGGAATTTGGACATGGTCAAATGCCCATCACATGCAGGTACCACCATTGGTAGGTGTATGCAAACACATAGTTTGTAAACATAATTAGAACAAAGGTTGAAAACTCATGTCTGCAGGATCCAGGAATCAGGAATGGGGCAGGTGGTGACTGCATTGAAGCAGAGAGCAAATGATCATATACAAAATGGGCAATCCAAATGATGTAATGCAAGAATGTGAACCCAATGTTGCTCTATCTTCCTTTTTAATTGATTTCTGGTTTTTTTTAATTTATTTTTTAAATTTACATCCAAGTTAGTTAGCATATAGTACAACAATGATTTTAGGAGTAGATTCCTTAATGCCCCTTACCCATTTAGCCTATACCCCCTCCCACACCCCCTCCAATAACCCTCTGTTCTCCATATTTAAGAGTCTCTTATGTTTTGTCCCCCTCCCTGTTTTTCTGTTATTTTTCATTCCCTTCCCTTCTGTTTATCTATTTTTTAAAAACAGTATATTTACTAAATAAAACCAGCCAACACTTAGGGTTGACAGGTCTAGCAAATAAAGATATAGGACCACTAGTTACATTTGAATTTGTTTCTCTGCATTTTATCTGGCAAACCTAAGTCACCCACCTCTTTGCAAACTGTAGTTTAAGGAAACAATAGGTATTTTGACCTCTCATGTGTATCCACTTCTGAGGTTTGTCAATGACCTTCACTTAGGATATCACATAATCTGAAGATGGATCCAGAGATGGTTGTTCTCCCTTTACACAATAGTAAAGTATTTCAATATTCTATTTTTAAGGCAGCAAATTTCACATTAAATATGTAAAAATAAAATATCCAAGTTTTTTAATTACCTCAAAAACATAGTAGAAGTGAATCGATAATTTTATTCTTAGCCTCAAGAATAGATTAATGTTTTCAATATAAGAAATACTTATATGAAGGTTTCCTGGGAAGAAAAAATTCCTATGTATTGTTCCAGGCAAACACGATAATAACAGAGGCAAAATGCTCAGTCTCCTTGAAGCTTTGCCCCATCGGCTCATAAAATCAGATAGGCTGAGAATATGCCGCAAGGCATCCACCAGACTTATAATTAACATTAACTTGAGAAAGACTACTGGCTCCGCTAAACGTTAAATTCTGTTTGATCTTAATTGAAAGGAGGCACAGGGTTACAGGAAACAGACCCTTGCATTGAAAAGGCTATGGCAATGTGTTTAGAATTTCCCAAGAAACAGAGTTCCTGAGAGCACAGACATTTGGAAGCGGAGAAACTAAGCCTTTAACACCTCAGAGCAGCAAAACTCTCCTGTCATGCTTTGAAGGCCTCAGTGCTGGGATTTATCTTCTCATCTAAGATAGGCCCAGAAACTTAATTTTGCTTTGGAAGCAAGTAATTCTCCATAACACTTTGTCAATTGGTTTTCGATTATCTTCCTTCTAATGCTTAGTTCCCTCTGACAGGGTACCTGGCTTTGACCTTTTCTGAATAGGTAAGCTTTTTCACAGAAACTGCTGAAATCAAAACAGCTTGAATACAGCAATTAACAAAAATCAACTCGTCAAATGTTTGCACAGTTTCCCAAGCACTAGCGTTATTCTAGGCCTGGGTATGTTCTTAAGGAACATACAATTTGAAGGGGAAGACAGACACACAATAGAGACCATAGTACAATAGACACATGGATGGGAACACAGGAAGAACCCCTTCATTCTTTCAGAGGAGAGGAGTGATATACAGGGAAGTTGATTTTTGACAGGGGTCTTGAAAGATGAATTCCTATTTGCTAGAGTAACAAGGGAAGGAAAGTCACTGTAGTGAAGGGAACAATTTGAGCAAAGGAATACAATTGTGTGGTATATTTGGGACTTCTAAGCACTTTTGAGTCATGTGTAGAGAATATAATGGAAAAGAGGGGGACGCATGCAGTCTGGAGACAAGTTGTGAGGATTTTATTTGAATGCTAATAAGTTTACTTTCTTTGGAGTACTGGAGAGTAAGAGATTATTAGGTAGATAGTATTTTAGAAAAAGACATGGGTATGGAGCATGGATTGGCAGGAGGTGGGGGGGCTGTGGTAGAACAAGTTAGAAATTATCAGCACATACACTAGGGTTGGAAAGTGGGGATTACAAGGTTAGGAGCAGTGAGCAGGTGCTGGAGAAGTTTCAGCATGAAAATGGAACTGGAGATTAAATGAGGAAGTGTGGACAGGATGTCTCTTAAACCAAGTGCAGGTTAGTGTTGGTCTGTTAATTGCCTCTCAGTTCCAGGTTTATACATTTGGAGATTTTTGGGAGTAGGGGAGAGTGGTCCAACTAGAATGGTTTTTTGTTTTGTTTTGGTTTGGAGTCTAGGTACCTTTTATTTTGAAAACAAAATTGTACAAAGACACAGTTGTTCAAGAACACACATATATAACCTATATTCATCAATTGTTCGTTTTGTTATATTTAATTTTCACTTTTTCTTTTTCTGAGTCAATTGAAAGCAGTTTCAAACATCTGGTCACTTTACTCCTAAATACTCTATCATGTATGTTCTAAGATTTTTCTCCCAGAAAAGATTTTTCTCTAAACTATTATCCACCTCAAGAAATTTAATATGATACAGTAATATTAGCTTCTCTGCTATTCATATTTGAATTTCCCAGCTGCTTCAACAATGTTGTGTGTGTGTGTGTGTGTGTGTGTGTGTGTGCGTGTTTTAAATCCAAGATCCATATAATGATCACACATTGCATTTAGTTGTCATGACTTTTTTGTCTCTTTAATGTGAAACAGTGTCTCAACTTTGTCTTCTGTGACGTTATGTGGCATTTATGATGAATTCTACCTAGTTGTTTTATAGTTGTCCCTCCTCTTAATTTGTCTGATTATTTCCTCAGGTTAAACCTTATTGGGACTGTAGTGCACTTCCCATTGAATTAAATCAGAGACACATAATTTCAGTTTGTCCTCTTACTTTTGTTGGTGATGTTAAGTTTGATCACTTGCTCAAGGAAGTCTATGTCAAACTTCTCCATAATGAAAATGCCTTTTTCCTTTTATAATTAATGAATAGTCCCTGGGGTGGGAAATTTTAACATGTTATGTCTATGCTACTTCCTAACAACCTTTCACCCAGAGCTTTTGGCATACAGTGGTGATCCTGAGCTGGCTGCACAATGTTAGAAAATCCAAGAAATTGCTTACAAAAATCTGGATTCCCTGGTTCTTGTTAAAAATTGTGAGATGTAGCAACCTTTATTCTTAAGTTGCAGTATTTGCTAGGAAGGGAGCAGTGACTACCTCCTAAAAATGAGGCTGTGATTTTCAGTTTGCCAGTTTCCACCATTCCCAATTGTTTACCACTGCCCTACTTCACTCACTTTTGGATTCTATTTTTCCTTGGTAACGGTTTGAGCTTTCTATCCCTGTACCATAGTTTCTAATTTACGAATCTGCATGATTAGTAATGATGAGGGATATGGAATCCAGGAGAAGAGACTTAGGGGAAAGTATTGACAATTTTGGCTTTAGATGTTTCATCAGAGTTGGCAATCACTGTCAGAAAGTTCTTGAAAGAGATATCTGAACCGGAGGTAAGATTTGGAATTCTAAGGTGCTAGTTGAATTCATGGATGTGATCATTTCTTCAATAGAGTCTATATTATTATAATAACATTATGACACAATATGAACATTTCCTTACAATATGTCTTCCTTACCAGTCTATTGTTTATCTTTTATCTCCTGCACCTGGCGCATTTTAAACACTCAATAAACTTTACCAAGTGAATGAATAAATTAATAATTCGTATGAACAAAGACACTTATTTTGTCAAGAAGCACTTGAGGAGAAAAATATTCATGAGACAGATAACATGAACCTCCAAGGACAGAGAAGTGAGGGGAAGGTTGACATGATCTGTAGAGCCTGAAGTGTAATGTGGTAGAATGAGCTGCCTCTTCTCTAGAGAGTCTCTGTTAGAAGAGAGGTCATCAGGGGAGAAACATTTCAGTGAGGGCAGGAAAGTGGTCAGAGGAATCTATGGATAATGAAAGAATGGACATTAGCAGTGACAAGAAGTTAGTAGACAAGAAGTGATAGCATGATGTCAGGATCATTTGATGACTCAGAATAACAGGGAAAAGCAGAATGGTGGGGTCCAGAAGTTTCAGTTTGGAGCTAATACAGGCTGAATATCTAGATAGTGTTAGGGGTCTGATAAGGTAAATGTTGGTAGGATGTATTCCAGGTTCCAGAGACAGTGTCAGTGGAAAGTTATTCTGTAAGAATTTCACTCAAGTATCTGGAGATGGAATTAGCTTGCTCCACGGATGAAAGCATTCCAATGGAAACAGCAACAGCCTGCAGTAATTTGAAAGCCCAGCCTTAGGTGGTAATTTGAGACTACATTTAGGTTGTTAAAGTCAAGACCTTCTGCAGCAGACCAGAGAGGACAGACTCCAGAGAACAGGAAGCCTTGAAGGAGGATATTTCATCAGGTTAGACCAGGGCAGTTCTCAAATTTCCTGAGCATCAGAATCACTGAGGGAACTTGTCAAATAGATAGATTTCTGAGCACGACCTACAAAGATTCTGATTCACCATGCCTGAGGAGGAGCCCTAGAATTGTCCTATTTAACGAGCAAGCCAAGTAATGGCAAGGGTCACACTTATGAAATACTGATTTAAATTTCAGAGAATGTTCTCCTCTTGAAGGAAAATTACTGCTTCAGAAGAGAATCTGGCTTAAGCAACAGGAGTGGCAAAATTAATTTCTGAGTAACAGCCAGTTTCTCTCGTGTTTTGTACTTGAGAGCAACAGCTTACTAGAAATGAAGTACAACTTTGCACACTTGGCTGCATAGCTATGTATCCATCAAAATATTGTATTTATTATTCTTCAAGGAGACTTACATGTACCTTTTAGGGAAAGTAATGCTATGAAATTAGCAACCAACTTAGAGATACTCCTTTGTTATCAAAAGGAAAAGATTCCTCTCAGGTGTGTGTGTGTGTGTGTGTGTGCGCGTGTGTGCGTGTGTGTGTGTGTGTGCGTGCACGCGTGTGTGTGTGTGTGTGTGTGTGTAGATTCTTCGTTTGCCCTTAATCATTCATTTGCTGTTCTTGAAAAGGTAATTATTTTGCTTAATTTAAAGACTATCATGTGGAAATTATATAAAGTTATTTAACAAAGTATTACCTGATTCTGCTTTTGATTTTAGAAAATTCTTATAGGACCTGAGGTCAACAGGTTCTTTCAGTTTATTTCAGCTATCAGTATCTGCTTCAAGAGGGACAAACCTGTGAGTTGTACTGGGCTATGGAGATAAATAAGATGCAAAACTTGCTCTTAGGAAATCCAAATTTTAGGAAAAGAGATTAAGAGGTAAATAATGATGAACAATGTAGCACCAAAAAGTGCAATAAGAAAAATGTCTGTAAAGTAACCCAGTAATTAACCACAGACAACCTTGGAAAAGGGCAGAAAGGAGAGAGTATAAGAACAACTTTCAGAGTTTCAGATAGCAGTAGACTCAAACCTTAAATATCACCTCTTCGTGGCTGCATGATTGACTTCTTTAAGCCTCAGTTTCTTGATGTATAAACTGGGAATGATCCTCAAGTGGCTATTATGTTTAAATAAAATAATATCCATATGACACTTAACATGTTGGTTCTTGGTGGTCATCAGGGCATGACACGTTTATCAGAGACACCCTTCCTTTTCACATTCTAGAGCTACTTTTAAGATCTTGTTTTACTTTTGGAGCATTATACAACTAGCGGTGTCTTAGCACAAAAAAATAGTGTTTTTTTGTCCCTTAGGTGGCCACTCATATATTATCCTTCTTGAGGATTTTTTAAAAAAAAATACAAGTATTTTAACGAGGAAATTTGTAATTTATGTAAGAGAATTTACTTTTTTGGATATGAAAAGCATTTTCTACCTATCAAAAATAGAGTGTCAAGGTTTGCTTGTTCTGGTATAGGGACATTAACCAGCAGTGTTTATTTAAAATACCTGGCAAATTTCCTTGAACTTTTCATTTTGAATAGACACAGGAGACATAACACAAATGGTTTGTTTTGATATCCTGGTCGACATCTTTAAAATACAGGCTCTGGATTGAAAAAGTTCTTAGTTCTTTTTCACAACTGTCACTTAAGTGTTCTATTTTACAACTATTATTCTTTATAATGTTCTAAATCATTATGGTTTCTACAGATTTTCACCTAGAGACTGGTTTGTGTAGCTGAAGGTCATTTTGTTTTCCATGTATCATCATTATGCATATAATATTTCTTTGTAAGTTGCTGAAGCAGAGGCAGACAAAATTGCAATATTGACAATGGGAGATTCATGAAGCTTCTGAAGTTAAGGTCTGTTTTGGCAAACAGTGTAATCTCAAATCTTACATATGAGATACTTGGTGATCTTGAAAGGACCAAGTTGCTTACTAGTTGGATATTTTGTGCTTCACAAAATGTTATGTTTCTTTTAGGGCTTTAGAAATAATGCAACATTTTAGAAGGATGAATTTGTCTCCTTTGGTGCCTGATGTTAGCCAGCATTCAACCTCAGGTAGGACAGGACCCCATCAACAGTTGATGGTGATTGATCAGTGACATGTATACGAGAGAGAGTTTGGAAGGTGTAAAAAGATGTAAAGTCAACATAAGCACCACAGGAGAAAAGTTAAATATTAGAAGTTGTTTTCATCATTTTCCATGAGTGTCATTACCCAAGTAGGAAATTTTTCTGAGTAAATAATCTAATCTCATCAATGTACTGAGGATCTTTTATGTGTCTAGCAATAAGTGATGTAATTTGAGAATTTAATAAGAACAAACATGCCAGTGGATCCCTAAAGCTGCCTGAAGTCTTTTCAAAACATGTGGAGGTGGAAACAAATGAAAAATATAATAAAATAGGGGCACCTGGGTGGCTCAGTCAGTTGAGCTTCTCACTCTTGATTTCACCTCTGGTCATGATCCCAATGTCGTGGGATCGAACCCTGTGTTGGACTTAAGACTCTCTCTCTTTCCCTCTGCCCGTCTCCACTGCTCATACTCTCTCTTTCTCTCTAAAAAATAAAATGAAAATAATAAAAACAAATAAAACAACCCCTGTCTTCTGTGACCTATAATATCCTCAAAAAAAGATTTTGTTACCAAAAATCTCTAGATTGAGATGACGGTAACATTAATATACAAACAAACGTGTACTGACCCATATCTTCAATGTGGGTTTTAAATCCATTATCAAAATATTAACAAATCATTTCTTTTATTATGATAAACTAATGTTTCTTTCTCCAGTGGAGGCTAAACCAGAGAAAACAATTTTAAGCTGTAGCAGAGAAGGAATTTAAGTTATAATTTAAGTATATTTTTTAAACAATATTTCATTTTTGGATTTGTTTACTGAACAAATATTTCTTGAAGACTGGCGGTATGCTCTTCACTCTGATAGGTAGTGGGGGATAAGATGTGGGCAAAATAGAGGAGGATGCGGCTGTCATGGAACTTACATCCTAGTGGAGGAGAAAGAAAAGAAATACGCATACATATTGATGAGCGAGAGTACTTCAGAAACGTACTTAACACACTGTGGGCATCTGAGGTAATATTGACAATCATCTTCCCTGTTTTATCACTCATTTTCCCTGGACTAATTTCAACTCTAATTTACTGTTTATATAAAAACTGCTTCTAAAACTGTAGGTAGGAGAGAAAAGAGATAATGCACAAATTAAAATGTCATTAATCTGGCTTTAAGAGCAAAGGGAAATGGATACTTGGCTGAAGATTCAATAAGAAAACAGTGGAGAAATCTTCAACAGTTACAGATTTAGCCAGCAGTTATGCCTGGACTAGGACTGTAAACAGTTTGTACTTTTAAGTTCTCCAAATTCTGTCATATTCATTAATCATATTTTACAATTAAAGCATTGCCAAATTCATGCCCTTGAAAGTTTTTCTAAGCCTTTTCCCCTTTTCTGGTCTCATTTCATAATTATTTAAATTTTATTTTTGTACTTTTTGATGTTTCTGTTTTACATTTTGTTTCCCCTTTTAGTCTAATTTGAACCATTATTCAAGTTAGAAAAGCGTATTTTGCCAGATCACTTAACTCATTGCTTGACCAAGGAAGGATGCGTATCAAACATTTTCATGTACACTTTTTATTACATTTTTAGAGATATATGTTAGGCTAGAATTCTAGCAAATTGTTAACATGCTACAAAGGATCAGAAATTTAGTAGACTGTACTTTGTAGACTTTCCAGTTGAGTGATTTATTTTACTCATATCATAACTAATGAACTCATTTGGGATATACAGAAAGGCTGTTTTGAAAATAAGTTGAATGAGCTTTAGGAACACAAGAGTAAACAGAGAATGCTTTGTTTTGTCAGTTGCTAACTATATGACTTATCTTTAATTTTATCTTTTTTTTTAACATTCTTTACTTTTTTCATGTTTATTCTATGTCTAGTTCGACAAGAATGTAAACTTCTTGTGGACAGGAAATCTTTGTCTCTCTCTTTTTTTTAAGTTTATTTATTTATTTTGAGAGAGAGAGAGAGAACGAGAACAAGTGAGCATGGAGAGGCAGAGAGAGAGAATTCCAACAGATTCCACCCTGTCAGTGCAGAGCCTGAGGTGAGGCTCGAACCCACAGACCATGAGATCATGACCCTACCCAAAATCCAGAGTCAGACACTTAACAGACTGAACCACCCAGACACCCCAAGGGCAGGATATCTCTCTTTTTTGATGATGTTTGTCTAGAGTGTACAACAAAGTCTGTCATCATGAACACTCAACAAGTTTTCCTTATAATTTGACCAGCTTTACCAATCAGCTTACTAACAAAGCACACTGACAATTTCTTTTGGAACTCAAGTAGAAATAAGAATGGCAATGTTAAACACCCTCAGTAACTTTTATTAAGTTTAAATTTATGGAGTACGATTCTACCATAGGAATTAACTACCATAAACTAGCCATGAATAAGTGAGAAACCACCCCAATTTCTCCTTTTTGGACCCATTCTTCCAGCTACCTTTTGCCCATACTCCCTAGTTCCACATCTTTCTCCTACACTTTCTTCTAGTAGGTTTGCAAGTTCACTGTCATAAGTGTTGAATGTGCCCTTTGGTATTCAACAATGGCAGAAGGGTCCCCTTATATCCCCGTTTTTTCATCTAACTCATGGAATAATAGCTTTGTTTCAGGAACAAAAAGTTTATGGGTAACCTCTAGATTTATTACAATTTAAGGCTAAAAAATGATGAGAAATAACAAAAATATAATTCCTGACAATTCAAAAGAAATTAGACAATTATATACAATATTTCTAACAAGTAAAGAAAACACTATGGCAATGGAAATGAAACATTATTATTTTTTTAAAAGTTTTAGTTATTTATTTATTTTGAGAGTGGGAGAGCAGAGAGAGAGAGGAAGAGAAAATCCTAAGCAGGCTCCACACTGTCAGCCCAGAGCCTGACACAGGGCTTAAACTCACGAACCGTGAGATCATGACCTGAGCCCAAGTTTAATGCTCAACCAACTGAGCCACCCTGTTGTCCCCTTCCCCAAATATTTTCAATATCATAGAAATTAAGATTAGAGAAATTAATCATGTAGACTTTTATTAATTTAATTTTTATCATGTATGATAAAAACCAAAACATGCCAAAGAAAATGACCATTTCTTGAGACTCTCTTCCACTACTTAAAGGAAAATCTTAATGCCAACTTCTCTTGAGATAGTTGGGTCCATAATTAAACACTGTATATCTTGATAAACGCTTTGGTAAGAAATCTTGTTTGTTTAGAGATTATAAAACTAGTCTAAAGTGTGAGCACTCTAAAAACAGAAGAAGAAATAAAAATACCTCATATGCATAAGAAAAGATATCCAAACAGCCACAATAAGATAAATGCAGATAATACTATACTGATATATATATTGTAATGTATCAGATTTATAGAGATCAACAGATTAGAGAACATAGTTGACCAGGATTGTTGATGTATAAATTGCTGAGATCTATCAAAATTTCTAATACACATATTCCTTGAGCTAACAATTCAAATTCTAGAAGCTCACGCTACAGATGTACTTGTATATCTAGGAAGGTTATCAGTTGCAGCATTTCATATAATTCAACATAATTAACAAAAAATTGGGAATAATCTAAATATTCAACACAGAGTATTGGTTTTCCTGCAACGGAATGCTGGGTAGCCATAAAAAATAATGAGGAAGCTCCCTGTAAATGGTATGTGTGTGTGTGCGTGTGTGTGTATATATCTCTATATACATATATATATATACACGCACACATGTATATATATGTGTATACATATACATGTGTGCGTGTATATATATATATATATATATATACACCTTTCAGCTATACTAAGGGAAAAAAAGCAAGGGACAGAATAGTGTATATATATATATATATATATATACGTACATATGTATATGTATGTGTATATATATATACATATATATACACTTCTCAGCTATACTAAGGGAAAAAAGCAAAGGACAGAATAGTTTATATAAGGTGCCATCATTTGTTCAAAGAGAGGGAAGACAATATTATATGAGTGGATTTGCACCAAATACCTTGGGAAAGGACAGGCAATAAAGGGACAATAGTGATTGTTAATAGGGGAAGAGGGTAGCAAAGGGTAAAGAACTGGGTGGTTGGGGTACAAGTGAGGGAAGAAAACTTTACTTTTATTTTCTTCGCCTTTTGAATTTTGATTCCTGGGTATATAATAGCATTTAAAAAAATAAACACATAGATATTAAAAATAATCTGAATTTTACTAGGTATAAAGTAAACCTTTGGTATACACTTACAATTGAACACACAAATTGTCATTTAAAACACAGACCTTAAAACTTAATTTTATAGTAAGTTACAGAAGCACTAATATATTAATCTTGACTTTGGCATTGCCTCACACTCTGAAAAAGTGCCTCTCTACCTCTGTGCTTGACTTTAGAGATGTTAACCTGATTGTCTTTAGGACATGATAATGTAAAACAATGAAATTTGTGTAAATATAAACCTAGAAAACACTCCTTTATATTTGTAATCATTTCTAGAATTTGGCTCTTGCCAAGATTATACCCAGCTCAAATGGAAAATTTCTTTTTCTTTCTTTCTTTCTTTCTTTCTTTCTTTCTTTCTTTCTTTCTTTCTTTCATGTTGATTTATTTTTGAGAGAGAGAGAAAAAGAGAGCATGAACGGGGAGGGGCAGAGAGGGAGTTACAGAATCTGAAGTAGGCTCCACGCTCTGAGCTGTCAGCACAGAGCCTGACATGGGGCTCGAACTCACAAACTCTGAGATCATGACCTGGGCTAAAATCCTACACTTAACCGACTGAGCCACCCAGGTACCCCTCAAGTGGAAAATTTCTGATTCACAGTCAGTAGCCTCCCTTGCCAAGAGCTAACAATGGTTGTTAAATGTATTCTTTTCTACCCTGAAAATTGTCAACTAAGGATATCCAAAAGTCTCAGCTGTGTCTGGGTGTGTCAGGCATTTTACCCGCTCCTAATCACAACCATACAGTCAGACAGGAGATCAATTTTCAATACCTGTACAATTCTATACCTCTATACTATGGTTGCATGCATACTTTAGTGAGAGGGATGGGAGTTACTATTATGGGAATGAGTCTAGGAGTGGAGAAATAAGTGGGCAGTAGAGAAAAATGGATGGCTGGTATAGTACACGGTTTTCTTTAAAGCCTAGAAGATTGGGGTGAATGAAAAAGATATTCTTCCACTTATGTTGTATTTCTTCTGTGTCAACTCTCTGTCTATTTGAATCAGCTGTTCCACAAATATGCTGAAGAATCCTAATTTATGTAACAGAGACAAAATCTGACGACACAGGATATTGCCCTAACTCTATGTTAGATTTGTTGACACTTGAGACGAAACCTGGAGCTTTTATTTAAATAGAATTGTCACCATATTTTAATTTAACATAAAATTTATGGTTGCGGTGGAAATGCTGTCAGTGTGGTTATAACTTTAGGGAGTTTGCCAGGAAGTTTGTCTTCTAAACTTTGCTGATGATCTTGTTTGGAAGAAATAAGACAAGATCTGAGAGAACTAAGAGTGAAGGTTACAAACACCAAATGAGGCAGGGAGAAAAAGAAGGATCAGGACGGTTCACAAATAACAAAATCTTTTTTAAGAGCAATGTGCTTTGAGAAATAAAAAATGGTACTTGGTAACCTGCATGACTCAAATATTGCCTCAGCTCTTTACCTTACTATGTTTGAATCCACTTATATGATATATTATTTAATTTTTTTGCTCAGAAGTATGTAAGTGATGCTTCATTTTCCATCCATTGAGTTGGAAATATTCTTCCTTTATTTATATCTTCAGATTCTATGAAAGCTGTGGGGACACCACTTTACCTTTCTGTCTTTCTTCTGGTGAAAATTCTGTCTCCAGAAACTGAGAGCATTTGATTGCTGAATACAGAGCCTTTGCATGATTCACAGACCATGGTGGTGGAAGAGGAGGAAGTGATGTTGGTACCACTAAGAGGACATGCAAATACAGTGGTTTAGGTCATGTCTTAGCAGATAGCCTTGTGGAGTTCAGAAGTCCAATTTCCAGGATTTGCTTTACTTACTCTTTCTAGTATCCTTAAGAATATGAAGCATTTACTGATTCAGTTTCTGGAAGTGAAATTGGAATTTCCAACCGGAAACTACAAAAGGTCACAAAGATAATTAAGAAGTTTTAGTTGGCTCCTAGAAGCTTTGTCAACGAATTCTGTTTAGAAGTAAATTTGGTACTAGAATTAAGACATTGCTAAGACATTGCTATGTTTTGTATATAGAGAGATGGGGAATTATTGAGCTGAAAGGAACTTTTGAGATCTAGTTTAAAACATTTTGTAAATGAAGAAAACAAAGTTCAGAAAGGTTATTTTGTTGTTGTAGAAGTTTAAAGATCTAGCTTAAATTCTTTGTTTTGTACACTGAGTAATGGTTTGAATTTTTTTTTTTTTGCTAGATACAATGGTGTAATTTAGATCTGTCTTTCAAGACAGACAGCAAATTTCTGATAGCCCTCAGAGATGGCCTGCAAGTCTCATCTTTTTAAAATTTCTCTGATTCTCAATGGATTTATGGTGTCCAACAAAATGTAAAACCAGACACCTGGTTGTGGCTTCTCTGGCCTTCAAAATCAAGACCCTCCTCCCCCTTATCGTGTTTTTCTGTTGTGATCTTAGCTGACATTGCAGATGCACCTGGGCTGTGGAATACATGCTTCAAAAGCTAGTTTGGAAAAGTAAATGTGTCACCATGTCAGACATTTCTTCCTCCTACCTTACTGGGCTACATCTGGTTTCTGAATCATGGAGGAGAATGAAAGCTGCCATCTAAGGCAGTGTTAGGTCAATGGAGAGAAAAGCATATTGAAAAGTAGCTGGACCATGGTGGACACATAAGTCAGAGGCTGGGGAATACCTATGAAGGAACGGTTGTAGGGAGTTAAATATTTCGTGTATGACTCCCTTTGACCTCAAGAATCTTCATCTGACTGGAGATTCCAACTATGTCCTGGCATTTAAAGCTTCAACTATAAAACACATTTAATTTGTTGTTGTTGTTCAGTACATCTTTATTGACTACTACAGTCACAGATAGCACTATTTCAGTTGGGCCATAACATTCCACTTGGTGCCTTAAAACCCTTCTCTTCATAATGATAAAACTTACCATTGATCCTTGGGATTTGTGCATATTTTCTTCTCTGTTACTAATCTATTTATTTTCAAATGTGAAAAATCACGTTCTAATAGACAGAGTTTGATTCTCAGGGCACCTGGGTGGTTCAGTCAGGTTAGGTGTCTGACTCTTGATTTCTACTCAGGTCATAATCTCATGGTTTGTGGATTCAAGCCCCACATCAGGCTCTCTGCTGGCATGAGGAACCTGCTTGGTATTATCTGTCTCTGTCTGTCTTTCTATTCCTCCCCAGCTCTCTGTCTCTATCTCAAAAATAAATAAATAAACATTTTAAAAAAAGGAAGTTTGATTCTCACATCAGAAAATCAGAAGATTTAAATATATGTAGGAAAAATAAAAATATTATGGCACTGTGAAGATTTGAAATAATATTTTGATTTTTCCTTCCACTGGCATTCATGTCCTCTAGCCCTTCCTCCAACTCCCTGCACCCCATTTATACACTCACATATGTGCACATCTGGTCACACATTGAGTATAGTGACAGATGGCCTTTTTCTCTACTATACAACTTTAAAAACATGCAAGGGTTGGGGCACCTGGGTGGCTTAGTTGGTTAAGTGTCTGACTTCAGCTCAGGTCATGATCTCACAGATTGTGGGTTGGATCCCCGCGTCAGGCTCTGTGCTGACAGCTCAGAGCCTACAGCCTACTTCATATTCTGTCTCCTTCTCTCTCTGCCCCTCCCCCGTTCATGCTCTGCCTCTCTCTCTCTCAAAAATAAACATTAAAAACAACATGCAAGTGTTTTTGCCCTCCCCAAAACTCACATAAAATAATCATTCTTTTTTCTTTTTAGATACCAACAATATTCTGAGGACTTTCACACCCAAGCCTTTTTTGAGTGAAGGGTAGAGATTGTCACCTTGTGGCCAGTTGATCCTGAAACGCTAGCTTGAGCCAGAGATTGGAATTTGAGTCAAGGGCTGCTTTCTTTGTGTTGGCCAGGAGCCTATGAGATGGTCTGATGTGGGATTTTTTTTCTAGAAGTGGTGTCCATTCCAGATAGTGAGGAAATAATCAAAAGAGATTTTTCTATCTTGGTGAGTCTTTTCAAATCAGATTTGTTATCCTGGTGAATATAAATATAAAATATGCAAAAATCCCATAGAAAGCAGAATGGTACTCAAAGACAAAGAATGTCATCAGGAGCTAGTAATAGGTTGGAACCATAAAATGTAGTTAAGTAGCTTTAGAAAGCAATAGAGAGAGTTAAATCATGAGACCAGCATTCTCTAAGTGGGATACTACCTTCAATACTATTCCGGAGCACCAGGAAGCAAAGGTTTTTTGACAAGATTTCCTGTGCTTCCTTTCTTGTTTATTCCTATAGCAAACAGTCCTGGCCTATGTCGAAAGTATCTCTTTTCCCTTAACAACCGGAAAAGACCCAACACACTATTAAAAATCCAACTGCTTAAATGCTAAATGCAGATATGCTCAGACTTTCCCCTGAGCTCTGGCAGGATAAGGTATTTTTTAACTTCACATGACAAAGGCTAATGATAGTGCTCTTTTTTGACTCATCTTTTGAACATTACCAAAAGTGCAATCCCAGATTACAACCTTATTTTACCACAAGATCAAGCACTGCGAATAAGAATTACAGAGGCAAGGACAGAAAAAGCCACAGATACAGTTCTGGCTATGTGATGTCCTAGATTTCCCTTAAGTATATTAACTATTACAAGGTAAAGATCAGCAGAATTAAAAAGATGAACCACAAAATTACTAGATTTCAACTCTCATCATGGCAAGATTGAAGCAATGGGAAAAAATAGAAGTGTGTGTCCATTATCATTTTGGTCGTAGATTTTATGTTTCACTTTTTTTTTTTCTAAAGAGCATAATGGACCTTCTGAACTATCAATCCTCACAATATTCACTCTGTACTTTCCTTATCATATAACTAATAACATATTATCAATTAATTGTATAATGCTTTTATTATTTCTAGAAATGATGTGGGGAAAGGAACTATATCTTTGTTGTTTCCTGCTGTATACCCGGTACCTAGTGCAAAATTTGTGGGCCCAGGGCAAAATTTAAATGTGGAACCCCTTGTTCTAATATTACTAAGAATTTCGAGACAATATTAACAAAACATTAACACAAATCCTGGACGCTTCTGACAATGAGGCCCTGTGCAATACCATAGGCTACACATACGTGAAGTTGCCTTTGCTGGGAAATACAGGCATTCAATAAGTACGTGTTGACTGAGCGACATAGGGAATAAGTATTCTAAATGAATAAATCTTTTATTTTGAACACTAGAAAGGAAATGCTTACAGGTGAGTTTACGTCTATAATACCAATTGTTTCTCCAATAATCAACTTCAAATTTTTCTATTTTTAGTCACTTTTTTTCCTAATGGGCCAGAATACTGAAATGGTCAGCTGTAAGAAAATAGACTAAACTTTGTGCTATCTTTCATTTTATTCTTGTTCATGTGCAAGCTTAATAATTTTCGCAATTTTCTCTTTTCAATCACTATCTTCCAATTGCTTTTGATACATCAAGGTTAAATGACAAAAAAACCCTCATTAATATACAAAGAAATATAAATTGATATAAAAAACATTGTGCATACACTGCCTTAGTAATACTAAAATAACAGGGAAGAAGAAAGTGCAGTTTCTTGCAAAACTAGCATGCCCTATATCTGGGGAGTCTCAAACCATTGATAAAGACCAGACTACTTTGGAAAGAATAATAACTTGAAGCTGAAATTTACTCGGTACATCACAAATCAATGACAAATAAGTTTCTCCACTCAGTCCCTGACAAAGTATTTTTTTCAATTGAAGGAACAGACTTGACTTTTTCCAGAAATGACCTGATTTTGGAACTGTCAGAGGAAATTTTTTTTGAAGTAACTATATCTATCTGTAGTAATATGCTAAATCAAATTCATACAGAATAATAAGTTTTTACAAATAAAGTTCACTTTTGTTCCCTTACAGTTAAAAAGAAAAGTAATTTAATAATAAGTCATGATGGTTTACCTTAGGCAAATACTATAAAAACTTTTTTCCAGAATCAAGTTTCTTTTTTTTTTTTTTTTTTTTTTTTTAACGTTTATTTATTTTTTTGAGACAGAGAGACAGAGCATGAACGGGGGAGGATCAGAGAGAGGGAGACACAGAATCTGAAACAGGCTCCAGGCTCTGAGCTGTCAGCACAGAGCCCGACGCGGGGCTCGAGCTCATGGACCACGAGATCATGACCTGAGCCGAAGTCGGCCGCCCAACCGACTGAGCCACCCAGGCGCCCCCAGAATCAAGTTTCTTATTGCATATTGGACCCATGAGACTTTGGATCCATTCCAAACTGTGTCCATGGTACCCCTTTTCATTCTAAACTGGTTCCTATTTTTCTTCCTCTGTATTCCCTCAAAATGTATCATGGAAGTGGAAACTACATAGATTACTCATTCCCTTAATAGTATAATGGAAAGAGAACAGTCTTAAAAAAAAAGTATAAAGTTGTATTGGAATCTTAGTTTTGCTGATTTCTTCCTGTGTTGCCTTGGAAAGTTGTTTAATCTGTCTGAATCTCAGTTTTACCTTCTATAATAAGGAGATGATACTTACCTTACAATAATTATTATAAGAATACATGATAATACAGGTAAATTAAATGACACATAAGTACTTAAAATACGAATTATGATGATGATCATTAATTCTCATTATTAATTTTCTTTTTATAAAGTTTTTTCCCCCCATGCAATCAAAAGAATACATGCTCATGATAGAAGTCTGGTCATATCCATAGAAGTCTAAAGAAGCAGAAAAACAAATGATGCACTATACTAAGAGGTTAACAGTATGATAGATTCATATCTTGTTTTTTTGTATGAATTTTTTCTTTACCTAATTAAGATCAGACTTAATATGTCTTATTTTTTTGCTCAGTATTATATCATAAAGATGTTCCCATATCATTAAAGTTTTTTGATAAATGCCAGTTCAGTTGTTTCTGGGTAGTCCATTATGTAAATGTGCCCCACCCCCAGCTCCCCGCGTGTTTTTTTTTTCTGAACTATCCAACCAACTTCATTTCAGTGACAAAAGGGCTAGAAACAGATAAATAATTATCTTTTAAATGTTGTGGTAGTTTGCAAGAATGGGCAGATTTTGACCTTACACATTCAGATACAGACTCCTCCATTCCGGAGTAGCTATTTTTCAGTGACTGGACCTCAAAGAAGTCACTTGGAACCAATGAATAATAAAGTTGACCCTACCTGCTATGCACACTTCTACACCAGGAAAAACAACAACAACAATAACCAACCAACCATTTAAGCAAGAAAATGAGTGTTTCTGAAGTAACACATTGTTACTACCATGCTGACAGAAATAAAAAAGATGAAGGAAACTTATAAAGAGATGCTCTCAAAACAAAGAGAAAACAGAAGGCAGCTAGAGTAACTTTGTGGCCCAGCTCTAGGATGGTAGATGGTGAGCAACTTCCTGTTTTTTCAAGTCCAGACAGGAGGCATTGGGTCACAGAAATATTGATAAGATGTTGAACTGGACCAGAAGTATAAAATTACTAATCCTTCAATAATTTGCAAATTGAGAGTTAAGTATATCACAAAGTAATACAATCATATATATTATTTGATACCCTTAGTTAACTTCTCGTGGTTTAATGTGTGTCAGTGAATGACACAAGGATAAGAAATCTGTATGGGGAGAATATCTGCCCAAGTTAACTGACCTTTAAGATGACCTTGTATTGGTACCGAAATAACGGACATCATATGAGGAAGTAGGTATAAAATGTAAAATAATATTTCTAGATTATTCATAAAAATTAAAACCAAGTGGTTTACAAACAATATTGAACATTATCGTCTTCTCCTACATGAAGTGGATTTTCAACAGCTGAGCAACGAAAACAAGGGAGAAATTGAAGTATCCATTGGCAAAGAGAAAATTGACCTTA
This sequence comes from Prionailurus bengalensis, assembly GCF_016509475.1. Lineage (NCBI taxonomy): Eukaryota > Metazoa > Chordata > Mammalia > Carnivora > Felidae > Prionailurus > Prionailurus bengalensis. Next base: position 109,440,030 of record NC_057349.1, read on the forward strand.
TAAACAGGTCTGAAAGGACAAATCATAGCAGTTAACTTTGTATATAAAAGTGATTCTTTTTGAATATATCTCAGTTGTGGGTTCTAATTTAATTTCAGAGGACTTGAAGAGGGGCAGGCCTTCCAGGACAGGTAACATATCCTGCAGCTAACTCCAGAAAGCAGGTAAAACAAGACCTAGAAAGCTGAGTCACATTACTTACTCAGAACCTCAGTGTTGATGCAAAGATACAAACATTGGTTGGCACATTGGTAACTGGTTCTGTAGATCTTTACAGAGAGTGGCTTAATGAATTGTTGCTACCCGTTGACTCTGTGCCCTGACCCAGGGTTTTCTTTCTGTGACCTTCCTTTCCTGGCCATAGGCTGCTGGGCCTAAGACGGAGGCACGTGGTTCCTACTTTCCTCATCCTGTGACTCTGTGAATTCAAGCATCTGAAATTTTCCTTCCTGGCTTATCTTTTATTCCTTCTTCTTATTTCCACCTCTATCAAAATCAATCAGATTTATGGTAATAAAGTGGTTTAAAGAGACCAAAAGTATTAGCACTGATTCCTCTAATGATTAATTTTTCATCCAAATTGGGAAAAGTTAATTGCATATAATGAAAAGAGACTGTATGAAAGCAGCAAGCCCAATGCCTAGCACAAGTAGGTGGACTACCTGTGGTGATTCGCTTTCTCTAAAGTTAAAATCAAATATGTAGGAAAAAAAAACTAGATGGAAAACAAGGCTGAAGTGGTTATTATTCCCTATTTGATATCATTTGGCTTTGTATTTAAATGGACTGTGTTTTAATGAAAACTATTGATTAAAAAAAAATCCCCAACACAAATCAATGGATATACAACATGTTAACTAGGTTAATCTTTAAAGGTTGTGTGTGTGTGTGTGTGTATGTGTGTGTGTGATTAGTAGTAGTGACATTAATTTTATTTTGATTATGGTTATTTGGATTAAGATCATGTTGTGTTAATAATGACATCAACAAAATAAAAGTTCTTAGTGATTTATTAGTAGATTGAACACAATATCTATATTGGAAAGGAATCAATGGTTAATTTAGTGATAATCTAATAAGTAATCTAATGACATGACTGGTAGTAAAGCTGTGCTTTAAAGCCTGTGACTACATGACCTGCAGGACAGCAGTGCAATCAATAAAGGGAACCAACTTGGGTAATTCAAGTTACTAAAAAGTTTCTTTTTCCTTTCAAAGCCAAACTATTATGACTACTTCAACACTGCACTTCAAAGAAAATTAAATCTGATTGAGTAAAGCAGCAGTTTTATTCATACCCAGCTGCAAATCCAAGAATTGAATCCAGTCACTATTAAATAGAAAGATTATAGCACACAGGACATTATTGATCATCTGGTCCAACCCTCTATTTTTATAGTTAACAAAACTGAAAACTAGTTTGTACCTTGAAAATGACTTCTAAATCTATGTGTCAAGAATTATTTGCTGCAACTTTTGAGGAATGTATCACAGTTTTACATAGCCACATACTCTACTACACTTTTCTGTACTCTCTTTAGCATTTCTTTTTATTATATACTTATATGCTAGAAAACTTTGAAACTTGATAAAGATGAAGGGTAACAGTATAATTAAATGAGCAATGTGGGAGACCTCTGAGGACTCAGCCATAGAAATGAACTTGAGTTATTTATTGCTCCATAGAGTTCATTCTCATAGATTTACTGGGTATCTTACCATGAAGTGGCCCAAAATCACTACCAGTAAAAGTCAGTATATAATCTGTGGTTGACCTTTTATGAAGATAATGATAGATAAAACAATGTGGTCTTGAGTTTTTTGCTAGTTAAACTAGTCATAATTTGTAAACTTAAACCAACTAAACTTGACTTTTTTGTTTTAGGCAAAAAGGTTTACATATTTTATTTTGGAATATTGCTTTTATTTTTTTCCCTATTTGTGTCACAAGTGAACCTGTTACTGCTCAATGAGAGTCAGCTTCCCAAGGGAGAATTAAAGATCTTTTTAAGTGGATGAAGAGATTTGTCTGCATGCAAGGAATATTTCTTGTCTGTTGAATGCAAGTGACTTTTTTCTTCTTTATTGAATTGTGAGGAAATACCCAGAGAAGATCATTGCTGGACAGGACACAGACCTTCTAAATAGAATTCAGTTGAAGTTTCTTTCTTTCCTTCTCTTTCTTTCTTTCTTTCTTTTTCTTTCTTTTATTTGAAGTTTCTTAAAGATACAAATTGTCCACCTGGAGCTAGGAGATGCCTACACATTTGCCTTGATAAAATTTTCAAGCCTGGTTTGTTCATTCATTCACAGGGAAAACATCTACAGGGTGTTCTTGGAGATAAGGTGGAGGGAGCTCCACCTCAAACAAAACCAATTCCTATCTGAAGGGAGTCTGTGAAAGCCAGAAACCATTCTTGTAGAAGTTTATAAACTTTGTAACTAGCTAATGTTCAAATCTTGTTTCAGTTTTCCCCACGGTGATTAACAATACTTTTAAATAAAAAGGGCCTTTGTGTTTGTCTTCAAAGGCAACCATCCCTACCTGAACCTGAGGTGGTGGTGATCAGCAGTATAGTTTCTTGCCACAGCCCTCATCACGAAGAAAGAAACCCTGAAGGGCCTTGCAGGTGACAATAAGAGCAATGGAAAGGAAGAAGTGAGGCTAGACACTGCTGGCCTAGAACTAAGGAGTGATCCTGGGCCTGAGATGTTTCTAAGTGCGATTTCCTGATTTCCATAGACATTCTTTATTTTCTTTCTATGATTTTCTATTATTTCTATTGCTATTCTACTATTTTCTATTATTTCTATTTCTATGATATCTCTTCTCGATAAATTAAGACAAAATTAATTGGGGCACCTGAGGAACAACAGAAATGTTAGGAGAAGGTAGGATGTTAGGAGATCTGAGTTCAAATCCTGCTCATATCATTTATTTGATAAGGTATTTTGCTCTTCTTTCTTTCTCTCTTTCTTCCTTCCTTCCTTTCTTTCTTTCTTCTTTCTTTCTTTCTTCTTAAAAAAATTTTTTTAAACATTTATTCATTTTTGAAAGAGAGAGTGTGAATGGGGACGGGGCAGAGAGAGAGGGAGACACAGAATTTGAAGCAGGCTCCAGGCTCCAAGTTGTCAGCACAGAGCCTGTTGCAGGGCTCAAACTCATGGACCACAAGATCATGACCTGAGCTTAAGTCGGACGCTCAACTGACTGAGCCACCTAGTCACCCCTCTCTTTCTTTCTTTCTTTCTTTCTTTCTTTCTTTCTTTCTTTCTTCACCCAGTCACCCCTTTCTTTCTTTCTTTCTTTCTTTCTTTCTTTCTTTCTTTCCTTCTTTCTTTCTTTCGCTTTTCTAAGAATCATCTTTTTTCTATAACGTAAGATGTTTTTTTCTCTGTGAGGTTAAAGAGAAAGGATCTACTTGGTACCTGGCACCAACTCAGTGATCAATAAAATATCCATTTATTTAGAGTTAATAATTTCTTAAAATTGCTCAATAACAATAGGCATCTGTAAAGAATGAGGAAGAAAAGAGGTAAAGTTGTTTTAAATGTTTGGTTTCAAATGTAAGGGAGTGCATTACTGATATTATAGTAGTGAAACTCTGTGGTTTTTAGTTGCTTATAAGTTTTCTTTTAAGTGACCATTGTGGTGAGGAAATAAATGTATGAATATTAACTTAACTTTTGTGGGCTGATGCACCTAAGAATATACCACACCCTTATTCTAGACTGTTTCAATGGTTTTCCTCTTAGCCTACCAGTTTGGGAAAAAAGACATGAACAGTTAAAACATCTTGCTCATTCCTCACAACATGATTTAAATTGTTTTGTCTGTCAAGATTTTAATGGTTTAAATAAAGGTGCTTCTATTACTTCCCTTGGGAAAAAAATTCAACAAGATAACATAAATGCTTTAAAAATGGAGAAAATGCTTTGGAGATATCATAGATAAAATTATCCATTAGACTTATCTTTGTATAGTGACCTTGAAAAAGAAAGATTCTTTGTGACTTAGGTAACAACCAATGAAAAGACTACTTCAGCTATACACTGAGTAGAGGAACTGTAGCAGTATTGACGGAAAAATGACTGTAGGTAGCAGGTATGGTTTAGTCATCTTCTGTTACATGTGCATAAATACAGTGTGACCTGTGGAAATGGTCAGAACCACATCACATTTGAATCTCTGAATTTCTTACTGAGTCTTGACTCATGAGTGTACATTCATGGTTGGCTTTTTTTTTTTTTCTGAATATTGACTCCTTTATGTAGAGGTTAAAAGTGAGTGACAAACAACAATGGAAAAAGGAAATAAAAATTGACCACTTCAAATACCCAGTTTTCTAAAACAATGCTATGCATTTAGATGTTTTTTGGGGGTACTAAGTACTTTGTTGTGACAGTGATTCCTTATGTTGCTACAAATAAAGTCAAAAATATGAGTTAAATAGAGAGCATGATGACTGTAGTTTGTATTCTCTTACAAGTTGGCATTGCCCATCTGTAGGTCTTATTATTCCATAAGGCAGCATTGGGAAGTAACTGAGAGCATGTGTTCTAGAGACTGGGTCTCCAATCACAGCTCATCCCCTTTCCAGTTGTGTGACTTTGGTCAAGTTGCTTAACCTTTTCTGCCTCAGTTTCCTAATTAAAAAAAAAAATGAGGATAACAAAAGCACTTACAAAACACTGTTAGTCCAAGGATTAAAAGAGGTAGCATTCAGTACTTAGAAGTGGGCCTGGATCTCACTAAATGCTGGCTATATTTGTCTTTACATAGTGGTGTCTATTTCTCCTGCTAGACTCTGAGAGAGAGAGAGAGAGAGCTGTTATCACCATTTTATTCTCAGCATCTACCATAATGGCTGGTGCACAAAACAAGAAGGGCTGAAAAAAAAAATTCAAGAAACTGTACGGAATTGATACAATTTGTTAGAATAACAACAAAAAATAAATGTAGAGTTTAGTTAATAATGTATCAACATTGGTTCACTCCTTGTAACAAATCCCCCACTCTGGCATAAGATGTTGGTAACAGGGAAAGCTCTGTGCCTGGGGGGGAGGGAGAGGGCGAGTATATTTAATTTTTCATATTATCTGCTCAATTTTTCTGTTGATCAAAAAAAATGAAGTTAATTAATTACACAGAAAATAAGTAAAATAAGGAAATACTAATGAGATTCAGCCCTCCATGGTCAGATTGCAAAATGACTAAATTAAGACAAACTGAATTAAAGGATTTAAGACAACCTTATACTGAAGAGTGTCTTGTCAGAACACCAAGGCTCTGTTTACAAGTGTGATTGCTTAGAGGCGCCTGGGTGAGTCAGTGGGTTAAGTGTCCAACTTTGGCTCAGGTCATGACCTCACAGTTCGTGGGTTAAAGCCCCGCATCAGGCTCTGTGCTGACAGCTCAGAGCCTGGAGCCTGCTTCAGATTCTGTGTCTCCTTCTCTCTCTGCCCCTCCCGAGCTCATGCTATGTCTCTCTCTCTCTCTCTCTCTCTCTCTCTCTCTCCAAAATAAATAAACATTAAAAAAAAAAGTGATTGCTTAATCTCACCAGGGCCAGACAAATGAAAGCTCACTTGGGAACAGTGAGAGACCCAATATGCTGCAGAGATGAGCCACAGAAATATTAACGAGCGGTATATGTTACAGTTTACATCTTACATGATGTTGCTTTGCTTGTACATAAGTCTTGTCCTAAAATAATAATTACACTGTTTTAAGAACATTGGGGATATATCTATAATTAACAATAACAACAACAAAAATCCCCAGAATGGTCAAAACTAGAAATGCCAGACTGATTAAAAACTGACACACTTAGTAACAGGTGCCCAATATATATCTGCTAAAGGAGTAAAATTAAACAAGAGTACTATATGAGGAATGGTTTTCCTTCAGTGGAATAGGGTCACGTACAGAATTACTTTATATAAATCACAACAATTACAGCCTCAAATTTTCTCCCAGAGGGTTTTTTTTAAATTTTAAAAGTTTATTTATTTATTTTGAGAGAGACAGAGAGACTGCAAGTGGGGGAGGGGCAAAGAGACAGGGAGAGAGAGAATCCCAAGTAGCCTCTGCTCTGTCAGCACAGAGCCTGATGTGGGGCTTGAACCCACAAAACTGTGAGCCCATGACCTGAGCCGAAATCAAGAGTTGGACACTTAACCTACTGAACACCCAGGTGCCTCTCCCAGAGGTTGTGATCTGACAAAACTATAAATACATAGCTTCATCATATACGAGATATGGACTATTTATAAATACACAAAAACAGTCACAGAAAGATTATTAGAAAGAGAATTAAGTATAAATATAATCTGGGGCACAAATTTAATTTTGTGATTAACTCATTTAGAACTTCACTTCTATTCAACATTTCTTAATTTTTAAGTAGAGAAAACTGGGACAAGAAACTAAGTGTTTCTCCTTCACCAGCATTTTCTCAGAATTGAGGTACTGATGTGTGTACTGTTTTTTTAAGGGAAAAATAATGTTTAATTTAAAATAACTTAATCTTTTTTATTCCTATGCAGATTAAAAAAATATTCAGAAAGATCTTCAGGTGCCTCTTTGCATCATGCTATTTGGAGAAATATATCAAACCTATAAGGGTCTCTGAAAATCCTGCATCTTCAGACGATCTTGCTTTTGATGAGAAAGTAAGGCAACAAAGACATAAAGCAACAGAAAGTGCCTACTAAGTGTCTAGCACTGTTCTAGACATATGGGGATACATCAGAGAACCCAATGGATTATAGACTCAAGGATTATATGCCTTGATAGAGTTTCCCTTTCCTCAATGAGGTAAGCTAAACTGCATGGCCCAGTTTTGTCCTGGGAAGAGGACAAAATGTATATGAAGAGGAAATACCGGATAGAAAGTGTATTGTGTTTTTGTAACTGAGCTGTATTTAAAAGAAAGAGAGAAGTGGAGTAATTTCTCATGTCAAAAGGATGACTCTAGTCAAGCAGAGATAGAATGGCATGACTGGGGATGGGAGAATGTGTTGGTGGTGCCCTGAATTTGCATACTGGCTTGTCTGTTTGCTTGTTAGCTGTACAGCCATACTGGGCCTCGATTCCTTTATCTGTACAATGGGCTGTTGTAATGACAAAGTGAGATCGTGTGCGTAAAATGCTCTCCTGCAACGTAGAGTGGGCACTTAGTTAAGGGCACATATACTGTTATATATATATATATAATGTTCTTATTCCAAGATTTTCATTTCTATTGAGTATCGTCATCTTTTATAGTTCACTGAAGAGATTAAAATATATCTCTGGTACTTAGATTTATCTATTTAGCTATGAAATCAAACACAACTATTTGTATTATTGATGCAACTTCCTGTGTAGCTTTATGCAGATGGGCCAGAATGGTGGCTGGGCTCTGTCTCCTCCTTTATTCTGATGTAAGCCTGACTCTTTTTTTTTTTTTTTTAATTAAATTAAAAGAATTTCATTGGGATTTAGCTTTCAAGCTATAACAAGCCTCAAACACAATGTCAGGTCTTGGTAGAACTTGGCAGAACTATTTGGCAGAATTTGGTTTTGAGAAATTAAAAAGGCAAGCTCTAATGGATGGGAAATAACAACCCACAGGAAAACAACTGGTATAATAATACCACAGATGAGCTGGGGTGTGTATTCCCAGAGCAAATAAGGAATAATGTTAAATTTACATTGAATGGGCTTTGGAAAATATTACTAGCTTTTTCTAGAAAAGATAGAATTAGAGAAAGGATTTATTCTTGTGAAATCCTAAGTCTATAAAAACACTCAATTCTCATTTTCCTTCAAAACTTACTTGGGTGGAAGAAAGCAGGTAAATATAACCTTTTCCATGTTTATAAACACAGAATGTTGATTATTTTTCTAAATGTTTATTTATTTTTGAGAGAGAGAGAGAGAGAGAGTGAGTGCAAGTGGGGTGGGGAGCGGAGCAGAGAGCAGGAGACCGAGGATCCAAAGGAGACTCCACACTGTTAGTATACAGCCCAACGTGGGGCTTGAACTCACAAACAATGAGATCATGATCTGAGGCAAAGTCCGGCACTTAACTGACTGAGCCACGCAGGCGCCCCAAGAATCTTGATTCTTACGTTCAAAGCTAAATTGGCCACGGACTCAAGGCAAGAACCAGGCCTCTCTCAACTAGCTTCCACTTCTCTTCCTAGTTTTCTAATCGCAACAGCCAGGTCCAATCGCCAAACTTAGGAAAGAACCCTCTTAGCGACCAGTTTCACTGATCCTAAAGGATGAAAAGAAGACTTTTTAAAATACTTGCTTTACACTCAGGGTTCTTTTCTTTTGGTTTGTATTTCAAACATCATAAACCTCCCTGCTTCCTGATAACAACCAGCAGCACGGCCCCTAACTGGGCCAAGGACATCATTGCGCTTCTCTTTAAGAATGTGACAATTGCCTGGTGGAGCTTTGAGCTTATGCAGATTCTATCAATTCCTTTAAAAACTTCTTAAAAATGTAAAGGCCAAAATTATCTAATAGATTATAAACACATAATGGATCACTTGTGAAAGGCACCACTAATCTTGGAGTCAAAGAGTGACTTTGGGTCCCACCTGGCATCACAATTACTAATTGTAAAACCTTGGGCTGATTACTCAGCTCCTCTGAGCCTTAGTCTCCTCTTTTGTGAAATAAAGGTAATAATAATGCCAGTATTGTTTCAGTCACAGAATATTTTTACCAGGATAGCTGGCTAGGTAGATAGATATGAAAATATACCTGGTAATATACATTAATGTACCAGAGAATACATATTATCATGTATATTACACAAAATTTTAAGAGAGATAAAATATGTTAAACATATTAACCTTACAGTCTGTAAAATAAACACAATTGGGTTTTAATATATTATAGTTAATGAGTTCTAAGATGCCATAAGTTTTAATTCACATCATTATTTTAGTTTTCACTATAAGAGAAAAAGACATTGTCAATTAAACTAGGACACAAAACTAAGATGCATCCTAATTTCACTGTCATCCTCATTTAATTTAAATATGTGTCATTTCCAGACTTAAGTGTTGTGAAAGTAGCATGGTTCTTAATTCTTAAAGTGCACATTCAATTTAAGAAGTATAAATCTAAAAAAATAGTATAAATCTGAGAATAGTATACTGGCAATCAAGAGCCTAGGTTCTGGCATGATAGACTGAGTTAAAAATCTATTTTCTACTCTTTAACCAGCTACATGATCCTTGCTAAGTAGCTATTACTGTTATCATCATCATAATTATTATTGTTACGAATATTGTTTATGGTATGAGACAACAAGCAATCCCCATAGTAACTTGTGAGTGTTGGTTAGAGAAAATTAACCCTATCCAAGCATATTTAAAATATTTTCTATTGATCGCAGATGAACTTGAATGGAAATTTAGTTGATTCAAGGCAACACATCTCCATTTCTGGAGAAACAGCTCAGAGCACTCCTGCTGCTGACAGTGGGTCAGAATCGGATGGATGAAATGTTCATACATACATATGACTACAGTGTGCTAATAAATCATTTCCTCCAAATGGTGCTCCTGTCATCATGTGAAGCAGTTAACAGTGCAACGCTTCTCAGAAAACATTTGGAACAAATGTGCAGTCTTTTAAAAATATATTCTATTTTATCCAAACCAAATACTGTCATGCTCATTTCAATTTTATTCACAATATGTAAAAATATATTCTATTTTTTCTGGGAGGAAAAATACTCAGTTGAAGTCAACTTGTTTTGCTTATTGTGAGGCATACTGTGATATATAAATGATACATAAATTATTTATCAAAAAGTCCAGGATGCAAAAAAATGATTTCACCTTCTTTTCTTTTTGGATTTATGGAAAAGAGCATCTTGCCTCTCTCACCTTGTGAGCTGTGTGGAATAGGCAAATTACTAAAACTCCTGGGCTTCAGGTTGGTCACCCTTGAAGTGCAGATAATATCAACTCAACATAAAGTTGTGAGAATAGACAGTTAATACAAAGTGATAAAAGTATGTAACAGATACTCAACTATGCTAGTTGTTACCTCTTTCCTCTTAGAATGATGCAGGCTTTATTTTGTTTCCATTTTGGATTCTCCAAAGGGCCGAATCCTTCATTTTGATGTTCCTGGGGACTCATACATGGCAAATCTGAATGAGAATTTGATAGCATGACTTAAAGACTTTTCCCATCTATTTAAAATATGTTTTCAAAATGAACATTGAGGGAGTTCCCAATATTGGTGGGGAGCAGATCATTGACCCTTTTCAGAAAGCTAGCATTCCACAACAAGTCTAAGCTAAATATCACTTGTCCTCTTATGCCAAGAAGGAGGATTGGGTTTGTTGTTCAAGTTCACACAAATGTGTACAGAGATGTAAAGGTAAACTATGCTCTTCAATTTGGATGGCATTGGCTGACCCTTAGTTGACCTGCTATAGGAAGTTCAAATCAACTGTGTAATGGAGGGAATTTTTGCAATGTCAAGACACAATGCTCATTCAATATTCTCTGGGCTACTCTGGGGCTTGTAAAAGTTGTAAATTTTTAGATTTTTGATCTCCAGTCTCTAGTTCATCCGTGGTCGTGTGTTGTTTTCTGTAAAATAAAGTCTCTCAGAGTAGCTCTCCCAAGTAAACACAAAAGAATGTTTATGCAGTAAGAACAGTTTCCTTGGACAATTTTTCACCAAGGTCAGCATATGCCTCTAACCTCCTGACATTTTGAACTTCTTAGTGTGACACTTTTTGCATCAGCTATCCAGAGAGAAGCAATTTCAGTACAACAGGAATTGGCTTATGTCAAGCTGACAGAGCTACACTGTCAGCTGTGGGAGATTGCTGGTATATAAGCCTTCTTAGAAGGAGGCCCAAAGTTCAGATGGCATTGCCTAATCAGGAAATAAATGACGTTTGTGATTCAGGATCACATTGTAACTTACATAGTCTATGACTAACAAAGTTAAAAAACATGATTCCAAGAGTGTCAATGGTTTCTTCTCAGCGTTCAGCTCAACTCTGTTTTTAATTGCACAGACCTCACTGCCTGAGTATGTCAAATTCACTTTTTCCTTTCCTTTTTGGATGGCAATGCACGGAATGCCCTTGTATAAACACAGCCAGGGCATGAGCACAGTTCTACTTCATTTCCTCAACTCTTTGTTTTGCTATTCCCTCATTGTCCTGCGTCTGCATTCCTTGACTACTGATGGATTCAGTTGGCGTCACCCAAGAAGGTGTGTAGAGGGATTCATGAAGTAAAGACCAAGGAAAAAATTCAAGTTAAAAAAAATAATAACAATAAAGTAGGTGTATTAGTTCAGGTTTTCCAGAATCAATAGGCTGTAATACGCACCACACACACACATACACACACACACACCCCCCATACATATCTCTCTCTTACCTCTATCTATCAACATGTATCTATCAAGAAAGAAAGAGAGAGAGAGGGAGAGAGTTTAAGAAATTGATTCACACCATTGTGTGGGCAAGCAAGTTTGATATATGCTGGATACGTTGGCAGGCTGGGGACCCAGAAAAGACTTGATATGGCAGTTATGAGTCCAGAGGCAGTGTGGAAACATTTCTTTCTTCCTTGGGGGACATTTTCTGTTAATGTCTCCAACTGATTGGATGAGGCCCCTCATATTATGGAAGATAATCTGCTCTCCTCAGAATGTACTGATTTAAATGTTAATCACAACTAAAAAATACCTTCACTGAAACATCTAGACTGGTGTTTGATCAAACATCTGGGTACCACATAAGGTGACACATAAAATAAACCATCATAGTGGGATATTCACCTGAAATAATTGAAAGAACATTTATGCTCTAAAATTTAATAAATAAAATATATTTTACAAAAACATAATCATGAATGTTTTTTAAGTTCATCAAAAATGAGTGTAATAATGGCCAATATTCTGAAAAGAGAGCAGGACTTAGGCCAAGAAATTAACATAAACTCTACTACTCCACTCCTTTGAATTCCATTTTTGGATAATTTATTAGACTTGTCTTTTAAGCCATTTGTGATAATTTTTTCATATTTTTTGGAGTGCAATTTATGGCTAAAATTCTTTGTTCTGACTCTTGAAAGCTGAATAAAAATATGCATAGATAAAACAAAAAATTTCATTTCACTAACTTTGTATGTTCATTGCATTCATACTACATATAGCACATATATCTTTCAATATATATGATATTTGTGTCTACAACAGAATTTAAGTGACTATTGGGAATAAGAATAAGCACTTTTATGCTTTACTTCACTGACATATTATTATCTCAATTCTTGATAAAAGATGAGACACACTAAGGAATTAGCTGAATTCCAATGACCCTTCTAAATATTACCTAAAAAGGTGACTTCATTATTTTGTTCTCTGATTAAAAACAAAAAATTTTATTTATTTATTTTGAGAGAGAGAGAAAGAGAATGAGCAGGGAAGGGGGAGAGAGAGGGAGGGGACCAGGGATCCAAAGCGGGTATTGTGCTGACAGCAGAGAGCCTGATGCTGGGCTCAAACTCACAAACCGTGAGATCATTCATGACCTGAGCTGAAGTCAGATGCTTAACCAACTGAGCCACCCAGGCACCCGGATTCTCTGATTTTTAAAATGACTTTATTAAGCTTTCTTATATGATTTCTAATTGTTGGATGGATTTATTAGACATGTAATCAGCTTTCCTGAATGATTGAAACAACAATCTACCTAGTGGCAGATGACTAGAAAAAACTTAAAGTCCATCCTGTTTATTTCACTAATAAAATTTTGAATTAAAATACCACAAATAAATTCATCTGGAGATACTCATCAATGACAAGGTGGGATGAATTTGAATGTGTAAGCAAAGGAGTAGGCGGAGCAAGAAAATCAAAGAAGTGCCACCAAACACAGGATGTGTCATATTTCTGACCCCATTAACTTAAATTGCTGAGCAAAATAAATGCAACTCTTCTCATCTTCAAAGCACTTCATAAAAGAAAACAAAATTAAGTACCATAATACTAGGGTGATTCCTATTTTGCTGATGAAGAAACAGATGAGAAACTCTACTGGCCTTTCTAAGGCAGCGGTTGAGCTTTGACAAAACTGGGATTAAAGGAGGAGCTCCCTGCCCTGTCTTCGCCAGGGCACTTCTCTCCCCAGATCCTGCAAACCGGTACAGATGAATCATCAAGAGAGCTGGCAATCTGGTTACCACATGGAAAGAAGCGAGCTGGGGATTCTCCGAGCGTGCGGGGGTGTCGGTTCAGTTTGGATAATGCACCAGGCAGCCGAAATTCAGCAGCACAGGCTCTGGTTAACACAGAAGAAGACAAATAAAACCCTGACAGGAACAAAGAGATGCTCAAGACATTTGCAGTGCCACCCCAGGAAAATTCAAAACAAAGTAATAAAAGGAAAGTCGATCTGTTTGGAGCACTGCTCAGGAATTACAGGCTTTCAGTGCCTAAATCTCCTCCCTGAGGAGAGCTATCAATTCTGAAAAATACACCCAGCTTTACATGACTGCTTTCTGAGACAGCTTTCTGACCTGTTGGAATGGGTGGCTTTTCCTTAAGACGTTTTGCTCTTAATTTGCAACATGGAAACAAAATGGCCTTGGGAACTCTGTACACATTCTAGTTTAAGAAAAGCTTTGTCTTATAAAGTCATGGGTGTTTCTTCCATTAACTAGACGGTCTGTAGCTGCTTGGCCACAGAGATATTTCTGTGGCTGTGAAAATTTCTGCCACCATAGACAGGCAAAGAACATAGGGCCACATGGCCTGAGCCCATGACACCTCTTGGCCTCACTTCCTCTGCAGCTCTCCAGTCCATACATGAATGTGAAATCAATCACGTTTCAATCAGAAACAAGGTGAAAATTTTAGAGTCTGAAAAAGTTGAACATTTTGCTTGGCTTCTTTCTGAATAAGGCATTTCCTAAGCAACATAGACCAGATCTCACATAAATGTCATTTACCCGGACTGCAGAGAGTAAAATTATCCATTAAGTAAATCGCAGGAACTGTTAACATTTCCCTTGCTACAATATCCAACAATGATTTTTTAAAAATTGCTGGTCTCCAGAAGAAAGATGGCTGAGGTTACTATAGAAGACAAGGGGCGTGTTCCCTTGTAATCTGTAATATTTTCCTAAATTAACAACCAAAAAGATGTCAGAAGCAAACAGGCCCGAGCCAGTATGGTACTGCTACAGCCTTATGAAACACAAGGAATGGACTTGTCACATCATGATTTTCCCTCCCAAGCCACACACCCAATGTCAGCGTGCCTTCTCCCAAGGGTTTCTTAACCTCCTATTTTAGTTATTATTTAGAAAAGTAGATAAAGAAAGGTGGGAAAATATTTATGAAACAACTGAAAAAGACTCCTGCTTGTAAGAGTTATTTCTCATTATTTTTCTTTGTTAGTGAGACTAGCAGTGTTCCTGTCTTTCCATTTAGAGATGCCACTGAAGTCAGAGTTGAATGTCCCCTGGAAGAAACATGGTGAGAAAGCCTAATTTCCACAGAATGGCAGGGAATGGCAGGAACGTGTTGTAGACTCTACAACAAGCTACTCTTGCCTTGGCCGTGCCCCTTTGTGGGTGCAAATCACACTGTGTTAATAGTCTATGTAGTCAAATAGTGAAGCTCTAAGAAAGGGGGGGAAACAAATGCACGGGAGTGGAGTTCCTGCTTCCACCGATGTCTGGTCTCCTGGAATGTCAGCTGGTGTTCATTGAAGGATGCCGGCAAGTTCGTGCTGATCAGCATTTTCCATACTAACCCCAAATCAGAAATTTTATTTTAGTGTTTCTTGAAGGCATTTTGGCTTGTGCTAGTAACAAACTCAAATACCAAAAGCTCTGGGGAGGAGCACCTTTTAGGAGGAATTTGAGTGCCAGTTGAAAATGAGTCTGTAAGAAGGAAACAAAAACAATGCTCCCAGACATGACAGAGACGAGTAGAAAGAAGTGATAGAACACCTAAGACACACCATTGCCTGATTTTGCCCAGGATTAGTTATGTCTAGATGTAGCAGAACTGGCAAACTTTCAGTGGATTACAGGGGATTGAGCTGTCTATTCATTTTCTAGACCAGGGCTTTACTCAGTTAAATGAAAGCCTGAACAATTTGTACAAGGAACATTGCACTGGCATGGGGTGGGGCGGGGGGGGGGGGGGGAGGGGAGGAAAAGAAACACTGTACTAAATGTACTAAAAGAGGGTATAATTCTTCATGAGTTCGTTAATTTGGAAAGATGGGGACTATTATTTTAAGCCATATTTTACAATCTAGAAATGGAAGAGCTCTGAAAAACATTTCAATGGAGATTTCCATCAAAATGATCAACATAATAGATCTAAATACAAACTGAGAGAACTGAATATACACAGATTGCTCTTAATAGCACCTGCTGGTAGGAAGGAGTGTGCTGATCTATTTTAAAACCAAGTACACATATAAATATTTAATCCTGTAGTATATACTAAACTTTTTCTATTTCTGTGTGAGTTATAATATGAAAACACAGTTGACCCTTGAACAGCAGAGGTTTGAACTGTGTGGATCCACTTGTATTAGGGTTTTTTTTTTTTCTATAAATACACCACAGTACTGCAAATGTGTTTCCTCTTCCTTATGATTTTCCTAATAACATTTTTCTTTTCTCTAGTTTACTTTATCGTAAGAATACAGCATTGATACATACAACATACAAAACGTGTGTTAATCAACTGTTACTGGTAAGGTTTCTGGTCAATAGCAGGCTGTGAGTAGTTCATTTTGGGGGGAGTCAAAAGTTTTACACGGATTTTTGACTGCAGAGGCGTCGGCACCTTTAACCCCTGCATTGCTTAAGGGTCAACTGTCAAATAAATAGGAATTTCAATCTTATATTTCAAGGCCAGATTTAGTGGTAACTTTTCGTTTATGCTGTCTCCTATCTTCTCATCTAGCTTGAGTAACTGTCTTCTCTGCACTTTTTGGCACTCTCTTCAATTTGCTTTATAGTTTGATGCTTGTATGGTTCCCCCACCAGACTATGAATAAGTAAGAATAAGGGCAGAGGACTTACCTTACTCCTTTCTCTCTCTCTTCTTGCTATGCACCTAATACATGCTTAATAAATCGTTTCTTTGTTTTTTTTAAGATATTAATTTTAATTTAATTTTTTAAAAATTTTTAACATTTATTTATTTTTGAGAGACAGAGACAGAGCACGAGCAGGGGAGAAGCACAGAGAGAGGGAGACACAGAATCCAAAGCAGGTTCCAGACTCTGAGCTGTCAGCACAGACCGAGCTGAAGTCAGATGCTTAACCAACTGAGCCACCCAGGTGCCCCAATAAATAGTTTCAAATTGAATCCATATATTGAATCTATCACCTAACTTAGATAGCACTAAATCATCTAAACTATTTTTAAAATCATAATCATTTGGACTTATACACTATGCCTTCTCGAATACCTAACTTGGATATCTCATCTGATTTCATTATATCTCTATAATAAAAAACAGACTTTGTTCCTTTTGTGCTTAGCTATAGTGTATTTCCACAAAAGGGAAATACAAGTGTTTCAAAGAAGGTTAGTGACAGAACGATCAAATGTATATCAGAAACAGGAACCTGAAGTCCTTCTCAATGGTGTATACAAAAGCCCAAGAGATGGGATTTGCCTGAGCGCCTCTGTCTGGGGTCTTACCCTATATAAATTATTAAGTAGCAACTTTGCTCCCTGAGCAATATCTCACTGATAGCTGCTGTTCAACACACTCAATAGTAGAATAAAAAAAGCATACAAGTGCTATTTACCTTTGACTCTTCGGAGAAGCTGTAGGCTACAACCAGATCAAATGGCTAAGTCTCAGAGAGTTCCTAGCAAATTTGGGCCAAGTTAAGTTGAAAGAAAAGATGGCCAAATGGAGCAAAATTAATGGACAGCTTTTGTCTCCCTGTTTTTTCCTTCTAATTTTGTTTTCTAAAAAATTTTACTGGTTTACTTAAAAATTCTTTTAAAAAATGGATGGTAAAAGATAACATAAAATACAACAGACAGAATATGAATTTTAAAATAGTAATTAAACATTGTCAATGCCAATGCAAACAACTTAAGTTTTTAAGAAAAATAAATAACCTTGGGAATGCAAGCTGGTGCAGCCACTCTGGAAAACAGTATGGAGGTTCCTCAAAAAACTAAAAATAGAACTACCCTACGACCCAGCAATTGCACTACTAGGTATTTATCTGAGGGACACAGGTGTGCTGTTTTGAAGGGACACATGCACCCCAATGTTTATAGCAGCACTATGAACAATAGCTAAAGAATGGAAAGAACCCAAATGTCCATCGATAGATGAATGGATAAAGAAGATGAGATATATATATATACAATGGAGTATTACTCGGCAATCAAAAAGAATGAAATCTTGCCATTTGCAACTATATGGATGGAACTGGAGGGTACTGTTTTAAGTGAAATTAGAGAAAGAAATAAAATTTAAAAAAAGAGAGAAAGAAAAGAACCTAGACTGGGGAGAAAAAAAGGAATATAGGACATTACTGGGATAGCAGGGAAAATTTTAATATAGACTATAAAAAAATAATAAAATAAATAAAGGTCAGAATGGTATCTCTTGTTTTTGTGGGACCAGCTCCACTCCCCACCCTTTTTTTCTGGTATCATATCTGCTGTTTTATTCCTGGGCTTAGGGCTTTATTTAGTCATTTAACAAACACTGTATGGTTTGTATGAGTGCCAGGCACCATTCTAAGCATTTGAGAAAGTTAACTTAATATCAATAACAACCCTACAAGATAGATACTATCATTATTTCAATCTGAGAAGGAATTGAAGCATAGAGGGACTACATAATTCGTCCAAGGTTACACATCTCATGAAACATGAAGCTGGAAGATGAGGCATCATTACTGACTGTATTTTGTCCTATGAAGCTTTATCTCCTTCAAGAAGTGTGCCAAACGGAAGCTGATGGATTCTCTAACTCATCATGTTGTCTCTCCACTTAAATGTGTAGCGCATGTTAATAGAAGATATTAGCACAAGGAAGCGAGATCTATTGATGCCCCTTTGCTGTGAAGGCCTACAGGTCTCTCTCATTCAGTAGTCCAGAGTGAACCTTCACTTCTACTGGGAGCCAGGCCATTCCATGAATGATGGTGTTTCAGGCTTGTGAGGCCTGGAACATGTTGCTTAGTGGGAGGCAGGCTTCTTGTCTTCTACACACATTTGGCAAGGACACCTCATTATGTAAGACTGCCACTGTTTCTCTGCACCATATTTATGGTTTTTACAAGAGTTATTCTAAGGTTTGGCAGATATGAAGAAATATTTTATAAAGCAAGGCTTGTAGTGGGCAAGACCTCAAATGAAATTTCTGGAGTATATCTAAAGTACCTTCAAATTGCTGTTCATTCTAAGGTGATTTAATGCCTCCCCCTCCACCCCTCATTGGTCATATTCATCAGATTTAGATGAAAAGTAAAGTCTTTAGGCCATGGTACCATTACCACGTTGTAACTCCTGAGTTTTAAAAAATCAAAGTACATTTTAGCTGCTCCTTAAAGCCTAAGCAGCCTGAAGAATATTTAAGTTTATCTCATCTTTAGCAAATAGCACCTAATTTTTAGAAAGTCCTCTCTTCACTGGCCAATGTAAATCCTATAATATCATTTTTAATAGCTTGCAGTTAACACCCTGATGCTTATGAATGGAAGGTTTCATAAAAGTACGTTTGGGGACATGTAGTGAAGTGCCAAATGTCCACTAAGAATTAGCTCTTTATTCAATCATTATTATTTTATTGTTAGCTTCATTGGACATTTATACCCAACAGTCACTACATAAATCTGGAAATTAATAAAAGAGAACCTCAACACAAAAGAGTGATCATTTTACATGTCTTTGTTCTGAAGCTGATTTAATGTCCCTGGGTATATAAGAGTCATTTTATGAACAGCTTCTGTGGACTATTTCCAATGTCACCTAGCATATTTTACACTTTAACATACATCTGATTTAGATTGTCTCCACCTGATTAAACATCTTAAAAAAAAAAAAAGAGTAGTTTAGGATTGCCTCTCTCTCCCAACTAGAAAAGTAAATATTTCCATTTAAAGGAATTATAGCATATTAAAATAAGCAAGTTTTAAAAGTTCAATCAATTTTGTGGTGCTTTCTGCAAGCTAGTCATAAAATAAAGGTCAGTCTTTCAGGAATTATTGGAAATCACAATGCCCTTTCATCTATGATAAAGAGATAAAAAAGCCAACTTTACTATCATACATATAGATGTTCTTGAAAACTGTCCAATAAACCTTTCATTTCATAACTAAAATCACAATTTAAATATTTTCAAAGAGCTCCCTATTTTGTTTTTTAATTTTTTTTTTTTTTTTTTTTTTTTTTTACCATTTATTCATTCTTGAGAGACAAGCTTGAATGGAGGAAGGGCAGAGAGAGAAAGACACACAGAATCCGAAGCAGGATCCAGGCTCTGAGCTGTCAGCACAGAGCCGATGCAGGGCTCGAACGCATGGACTTTGAGATCATGACCTGAGCTAAAGTCGGACGCTTAATCGACTGAGCCACCCAGGCACCCCTAAAGAGCTCCCTATTTTGAAGAATAATAAGTCAATATTCTTGTAAAAAATCATCTTTTGAGATACTTGTTTTGCTAGATTATATTTTAGCAAGATGGGATAAACTAGTATATAGTTTTACTAATTCCAATCACATGAAAACAAAACAGTAAGCAATAAATGATATGAGTTTGCAACAACAAAACTTACCCGGACAAATTGATTGTTTCTCTTGAGAGAAATAGAGGAAACACTGGTGACCATTTGCAATGGACTCTTCAAGGCACAGTTATCAATAAGCTGACAAGGCTAGAGAAATATTTTAAGTGGTGTAAGCAAAACCTCATTCTAGATTGCTTTGGTCTACTAATACTTAAACTTGGTATACTAACAGCTTTTGTTTGCATAGCTGTCTTTCTACATGAAATTATAAACACATTTCTCACGTATAGTATCTCATGAAAACATTTTCCAACACTTGGAATTGTAAACTTCACTATCACCTTGATTTCCTCAGTTTTTCATTGTCCCTCTTCACTCTCAATTTTACTCTACCTTTTCCTTCTCATTATGTTTGTGTTTTTCTTATAGACAAATACATGTGAGACATAGGTAGTATCTCAGAATAAAAATACTTCTCAAGAACTAATGAGCTAGACTAACCTAATGATAAGTGGAACAAAATCTACTTCCTGCTTGATTTTTTTGGGGCCTTGCAAAAATCATCCTATTTATACCACTGTATATTTACATATATCACTGTATATTTACATATACCACTATGTTATTATTTTGAAAAATGTTTATTATTTATTTTTGAGAGAGTGTAAATGAGGGAAGGGGCAGATAGACGGGGACAGAGGATATGAAGCAGGCTCCATGCTGACAACAGTGAGTTCAATGTAGGGCTTGAACTCATGAACCATGAGATCATGACCTGAGCTGAAGTTGGACACTCAACTGACTGAGCCACCCAGGCACCCTTGTATATTTGTTATTTTAAAGAATTGCTTTATAAGGTTTTTTTGTTGTTTTGTTTTGTTTTGTTTTTAGCACAATCTTAAGTCTGATGCAATTCTATCAAATTCTAATGTCCTAGCCCAAAAAGATGTAGTTTGCCATTTACTCAATTTACAAGCATCAATATTGCATTCTCTATATTGCATTTTCTCTTGCCAAGCATTGTACTTGTGACTGGAGATATCAAATCAATATGACATGGACTTCACACTTGTGGAGTTCAATCTAAGTGGGGGGAAATGGGGATGGGGATGAAAATTATAAATAAATAACTGCACTGCAATACAGAAATCACATACACATTAATAAAAGGAGTTGTTGGGGACATAAGGCAAATTATATATATACACAACTAATTAAGACATAATACTCAACATCACATTGTCAAGGTGGAAGGAGAGAAATTGTATATGATGAAAATCCAAAAGCCATATGAGTTACAAATCAAGCATGAGATAATAATTTACCATGATGATAAAAAAGAATTATAGTTCAGGAATATAAATGGAAATAGAATAATTAGAAACCATGGGATAACCCTTCCATGAGGTAAACTCTTCATCATATTCGATGTATGCCAGTCCTTTATTAGGCATTTATTACAGCCCAGTTTTGGGTTTAACAACTTTAGTGAGATTTAGAGAACTTGAATGAGATGTAAAGAAAAAACAAATAGGTACATTCAAATATGAGAAAGTCCATGTGGTCAGAAATGCTTAAGTAAATTGAAATTATTTGTATTTGAGAAGGGACTAGGGGAGTAAATACTTGTAACTTAAAAATACATGAAAACTTGTAGAAAATAATTAGTTCTCTATATTATAATCAGAGCAGAGAAGAAACATTTTTAGATGGGTGCAGAAGAAGTTGAGTGTTCTGAGTGAGAAGAACGAGTTCTGAGAGTGGGCGATAAGAGTGACTGAAGAAGCACAAGAAAAATTAAAGTTGAGAAATAGTTCTGGGAGAAAAGGCTGAAGTAACAATACTGTTTCAGCTGCAGGAGCAAAAGCTACACTTTGGTTGGCATGACAAGAGACTAGAGGACAGCTCATCCATTGTCCCGTTCCCCTCCTCCCTACCAATGACAATGCTGTAATGACATAAATGATAATGAAACAGTTCTCTACTCAGTCCAGATGTATCCCAGTTAGACAGAATGAATTCAGGATTCCCGGTTCCATATTTTCCCAAGGACAGAAATGCGAGAGTTGGAGGTGAGGTGAACAGTTTCCTCTGGGCTTTAGTGAGAGATTCAGTGTGTCAGCAATGATGAAGAAGCTATAGTTCTGTCCATGTGGTTCCTTTGTTTATACCAGATCCCCGAAGGGATGGGGCCGACCACAGAGGCCTGGCCATGGTTGGGCAGGAGAGTGAACCTGGAACCTGAAACGTGAATATCTGAATTTTTATTGGAAAGCCTACTTGAAGAAATTTCAAAATAAAATAAAAACACAATGTGGTCAAACTAAAGATGTTGGCTGGGGCTGAGTCTGATTTGCGAGGGTATCCATTTGTGATTTCTGGTTTAGACTCATTTCTGTTTTGAAGGAGGAGGATTGAGTACATGACCCCTCATAGGGCTTTGCAGCCAGATACATTTCCACAATCAATGACTCTTCCAAAGTCTTCTGGTCGTTCCAAGTCATCAGCACCAGGTTTTTTCCCTCTCACGATTGAACTTCACTGGGGCAAAAGGGGAAGAGTAATTAGTACCAGCTGGTTTTCTTTCACAGGTGCATTATGCTGTAGCATCGGAACAGAAATTCTGTGAGGAGGGTGAGCAACTGGCGTCCTAACCTGAGGGAGTTTGGTTCTACCTCAGAAAAATCCCTGGAGAAAGTCCTGACTGCACTCAGGAGTTTGGATTAAGCGGCTTTCAGCATTTCATTCCAAGCTATGATTGAATAGTTCTAAGCTGTTTCTGATGATGTGTCTTATTTTCTGTCATTGTAAGTATTGTCTCGTACCCTTAAAAGACATTCTCTTCTGCCTTCAAAAAAGAATTATGCTTACCTCCCCCACAAAACCTCAAAAAGTGAATACAAAGAAACTTTGCAACTCCTCCCAAATGGACAATGATCTTTGAGTGTTTTGTCTATGGATTTTTAAAATCATTGGATTGACTAACATTCCCAAATGATGCAAGTCTCCACCACTAAAGGTTTAATTCATACCGAAAATGTTGCCATTATTTTGGATAATGATATATAATTAAGTCTGCTGACTGTTCTCATGCTTTTCTATCAGTGATTCATGGCTGTTGTCAAAAAGCAGCTGTATATCAGGGCCCTTTTTGTTAAAGCCCTTGTTTGAAATACCCAACAAACAGGGTTTTCTTGATTTATCAGATTGTCCAGGTAGTTCATGTGCTTTTGCAAAACCTGAATCTATGCCAGTTTCCATTTATATCTATTACAAGTCTTTTCTTTTTTCTCGAAATGTTTATCATGTTACTACAAAATATAATAAAAAGCACAAGATAAGACTGGTTTACACTAAACACATTTATTACTGCATATTCCACAAAGCAACATTGTAGAAGAAAACAGGCTATGAGATCTGTGATCTCTTCCCCAAAGCCATGTGTTGGTATTCTAGTGGAATCTCCCACTTTTCCAAAGAGAAAGGATATGTAGAGTGCCTTGCTCCAAAGGAGTTGATCTTCCCAGTGCTATTGTAACTGCAGATTCAAGTAGCATATGCCAGTTTCTCCTCACATAAACTGCTCAAATAACGAATATCTATTCCTTGGGTAGCAGGCTAACGCATCAGATTAGTGGAACTCAAAAACCAAAGCCAAACTCCAGTGTCACCTTTTTTCTGTGGCACTGGCTGTACTTAGAGATGACAGCAAACCAGAGGACTTGTTCTAAGAGAAAGGATTTACTAACTTAGATCCTTAGTATTGAGTAAAAAGAAACCTACATAGAATTCAGATAATATAAACACATTAAAAGAGTAATTTGACTCCTCACAATTTAATGTAATGGCATACTCCTCCACCCCCCCAAAATTACTTTGCTCCCTTCAAAAGGGATTTTTCAACTTCAAAAAGTCCTTTCTGACTGTTCAATATGTATCTCACAAAACACAGCTGCTTTTCAAAATTACTGTCGGCGACAAGACAGAGGTGTTTGTTTTCATAGATCTGGGAGTAGAAAGCAAAAAGGGAAAGTATAGGGACTCACGTGGTTTTCCACTTGAGGGGAAAAAAAGTTTGATCATGAAAGGGGGATCTGTTTTCCCTAGACCCTGGATATTTTCTTCCAGCTTTGGCTTGATTTTTATAATGAATAGTTTAAACCCAAATTACAAGTTTGAATTAAGAGCTCTTAATCTAAAATCCTTTTAGTCCTAGCAAGAAATAATTTCAGGGATTCATGTACTGTTGAAATTACTAGTCATATATTTTATTATGGTTAATCACAGCTACTATTAAAAGAGAGGTAGTAATATACGTTTTCCCCTGCTAAAATCAGCTGGTGAAACTGTGTTTCTCACACAGCTGCAATGTTCTTGCTAATTATCTAATCACTGGGACAGAGACTTACAGGACCAGGCAGGTTGAGGCGGCTCCTGTTGCAAGGGTTCCGAATCAAAGTCAGAGTTTTGTAGACAGTGTGACCTATTTATCATTAAATATGCTGAGTTATTCTAGCTGCTGCCAGTTTTGAGAGTCAGTGCTATTATTTCTCTGTTTGAATATATGCTGTTAATTGAAACACAGGCAACAACATTCTCAGGGATGGAAAATGATATTCATGGGCCTTCTCCTATAATCCTTTCTTTTATTACCATCTAGTTGCATCTATCAACACATTTATTACTGTCACTAAAGTAATCCTTGGACACCCAAGAACAGTCAAGTATTATTTGCATTTTGTAGATGAATAAAACAAGATACTACTAAATCAAATGGTATCATCTGAACACAACTAGTTCAGTGGCATAATCTACTTTGTTTTTTCTGTCCTTTTCTTTTCTTTTCTTTTCTTTTTTTATTTTGGAGAGAGAGTGGAGGAGACAGGCAGTGGGTGAGAGAGAGAGAGAATCTTAAGCAAGCTTCATGCTCAGCAAAGAGCCCAATGTGGGGCTCAATTCCACGACCCTCGGATCATGACCTGAGCTGAAATCAAGAGTCAGACGCTCAACCCGCTGAGCCACCCAGGAGCCCCTAAACCACTTTGTTTCTAATTGACCTCTTTATAGATGTGTGTGGTTCACAATGTATACTAATACTTTATGTGTTTCTGAATCTTTCATACTCTTGGTATATCTTTAGTAGCTTCTTTTTTGTCTCATGGGAGGAAAACTTGGTCAGTGCAGTGATTCTCAAACAGTAATGTTCGTAGGAATTGCCTGAGGAGCATGTCCATATGTGGATACCAGGGCTCCCTATACCAACTCAGTAGATCTGTGTTGGGACCCAGGAAGTGGTAGTTTTCACACATATCCCAGGTGATTCTGATACAAGTATCAGAATCAGAATCACAGACAGTATCTTGCTTAACCCCTATCTAGCAACAGTCCTGGATGAAGAAGAATTATTGAGCTTATTTCTTTACTATTTGGTTTCCTGGAACATACAACACCATTTTAAGCTTTGGCTTATTTTGTTTCCATAAGATGGAAATTTATTGTTTGTAAAATGCTTGGAGGTTATAAGTTTGAATAAGCTGTGAAATTTTCCTAGTGCAGCAGATCCACACCATGGTATCTGTTTTGTGCCCTTGAAAAAAACTCCAGTTTGATTGCCATTTATGGAAGATAGTTTAAGAGTATCCTCCTGTTAAGATCAAATAGTATCAGGAAGAACACTGGAACAAGAATTAGATATGGCTGTGTTTTAACCGTGACTTTAGCTGTGGCTGGCTTGTTTTAGCATTTAGAAACAGGGAAAATATAAATGTACTCTGACTACCCTAAATGATCATTGAACATACCAAAGAAGATAATGCGTGTTCAAGTAACTTATAAATGGTGCTTTGCTATACAGTTATAATAATGGCACATAAATACTGAACACAGGCAGAAACACCCTGTTTAAGACTTTTTAAGGACTTGTTGAACAGAGAGAAGTCTTACCAGGAACATATGGGAACTCCTGGTTTGGAAAAAGCTGCTCATAAATAATCAAAAAAGTAATTGAATGTGTGGGAGATAGAGAAGTGCTTTCCTATGGCTATTTCTCAAGAATAGACTCACATAGTGTTTATATACTTAGTGGGAGTGTGTTATTAGAAAGCTGGACTATATGTGATCATGACCTTCATTTGGGAAAAACAAGAGGTAAGTAGATGACTGTGATATTACATTTTACTTTCTCTTTCCTGGGCCTCAGCCACAGTGAAGCTCTAACTCAACTCTCCTCCTTCCCCCTCCCCCCAGCTCCTCCTGCCCTCCCTTTCTGTCCTCCTACTCCTCCCCCCCTCTTCTTCTTCTCTTCCTCCTTCTCTTCCTCCTTCTCCTTCTCCTCCCCCTCCTCCTCCCCCTTCTTGTCCTTCTCCTCCTTCACCTTCTCCTCCTCTTTCTCCTTCTTCTTCTTCTTCTTCTTCTTCTTCATCTTCATCTTCTTCTTCTCCTCTTCCTTCTCCTTCTTCTTCTTCTTCTTCTTCATTTTCATCTTCTCCTCCTCCTCCTCCCCCTTTTTCTTCTTCTTCTTCTTCTTCTTCTTCTTCTTCTTCTCCTCCTCTTCCTCCTCCTCCTCCTCCTCCTCCTCTTCCTCCTCCTCCTTCTTCTTCTCCTCCTCTCCCTCCTTCTCCTTCTCCATCTTCTCTTTTTCCTCCTTCTCTTTCTCTTTCTCCTTCTCCTTCCTCCTCCTCCTCTTCTTGTTCTTCCTCTTCTCTCCTCTCCTCCTCCTCCTCCTTCTTCTTCTTTTTCTTCTTCTTCTTCTCCTCCTCCTCTCCCTCCTCCTCCTCCACCACCTCCTCCTCCTCCTTCTCCATCTTCTCTTTTTCCTCCTTCTCTTTCCTCCTCCTCCTCCTCCTCCCCTTCTTCTTCTTCTTCTTCCTCTTCCTCTTCCTTTTCCTCCTCCTCCTGCTAACCTGTACTTTATAGCACAGGTTACTTTGTGTCACCTGCCACCCCCAAATTCACATGTTGAAGCCTCACTCCCAATCTGACAGTTTTAGAAGGTGAGGCCACTAGAAGGTGGTTAGGTCATGAGGGTAGAGCCCTCATGGATGGGATTAGTGCCTTTATAACAGAGACCTTGGAGGTCTCTCCCTTCCCCCACTTGGTCATGGGAGGACACAGCAAAGACAGCTGTCTGTGAACCAGGAGGTGACTCCTCACCAGACACTAAATCTGTTGGTGCCTTGATCTTGGACTTCCAGCCTCCAGAACTGTGCGAAATAAATTTCTGTTGTCGTTTATAAGCTACCCAGTCTATGATGTTCTGTTAGAGCAGTCTGAATGGACTAAGACAACCTGCCTGATGGTAATGCCTGTTTCTGAGGAGAATGGCCTCTGGAAGAGCATAAGTTGTATGTCACTATGAACTGCCAGCCATACCATACTTCTGGCATGTTAAACGTTTTGACTGAAGTATCACTAACCATGAGTATGATTGAGCACACATGGAAGCAGCATCTTTGGATAATTTGAAGTTATTCAAATAAGCCTTGAAAACAGAGAGAACTGATTGTGATAAGCAGAAATATATAACTTGCTGAGGACAACTTTTCATTCCTGGAGAGGACAAAAATAAAAATATGAATCACAAATCTTTATGAATTTTTCTCTTGCCTTCAATAACTAAAACTTGTGGTACTTTGCATTATTATGATGATTTTTACAATCATCTAAAACCTTTAGATCTTTGCTCTTGGTGAAAAAATTAAATTGGGATATTGATCTACTTAAAAGTTTTGATGCAGACTGATATTATATTAAGGGGAATACATGTTAAATTTTAGTTAAATTTAAGTCTGGCACATATATGCACTGAATAATGAACTTGCACAAGGAATTTATTTGGATTTTTCTTTTAAGATTAAAAAATGATAATTAGCTAGAAGACATGTGTAACTGCCAAATAAGACAGACAATCTTTGATGCAGTTTTCTTTGGATGAAACATAACCACCATAATAGCCAGTAGCAGATGATGAGAAAGTCTGGGAAATGTTGTCCAACCACTTATGAAAATAGGTACTAGCATTGCAGACAAGTAGATCCATTTTTTACCAAAGAAATACTCTCCTTTCATAGAACTGTTGCCTAATTCTTGCCAATATGTCTTTATTAGCCTGAACATAGCTTGAGGTCTAATTTTAAACCAATTTTTAAAGAAATATTTTATTTTTAAAGTAATGTCTACACCCAGCATGGGGCTTGAACTCACAACCCCATGATCAAGAGCTGCCTATTCCACCAACTGAGCCAGTCAGGTGCCCCTGATTTTCAACTAATTGTTGATTACTCTCAGGTGTTCCATTTTTGGATGGGGTATAAAGGTATATCATGGGATGGAAGTGCTCAATTATTGTAAATCTAATTACAATAATTCCTAAATTTATTTCACTTTATTTTTCTGCACTTAATTTTTAAAAGGAAAAAAGCATATAATAAAAATGCAATCTCAGGTGATGAATAATCATGGAAAGTAATTTCTAAGGCATATTTTGAATCATTTACAGATTCAATCCACCTTTCTTAACTAAGAAAACTGGATTCAATCCTTGCAAGGGATTATTAATATTTGGCAAGATGACATAGTTTAAAATTAAGAATTATTAAGAAAAGTTTGTCTTTAATTTGTCAGATCTTTGAAAGGTAGGACCTTGTCTCCCATTTCCCCCAATGTCTCCTAAAGACTTTCAAAGTGCTGTACATGTAAGGAAACACCCTGGTCATCTGGCAACCACGCTTCTGACACTCAGGAACATCAATCAGAGAAGCAAACCACTAAGAATTATAAACACATAAAATAAATGATTTATTGTAGGGATTTGATCTTATAAAATAATTGTGGGAACTATTGTTTCTGTGTCTGGTGCTGCAGTCTGAAGTTCACATGGCAGGCAGTCAGGAAGGGTGGATGAACATGAAATTGGTAAAGCAAGGAAAAGCTTGAGCCTGTGAAGCTAAGCCAGAAACCACAAGGAAGGATTGGAACTCTTGTCAATCTCTCTCTCTCTCTTTCTCTCTGTTTCTCCAAACTTCCAACTTCTAGGATGGGGCCATTTTACAAGAGAAAGTGGACCCTTTGTCTGGGAACTAAACATGCACTTGGCCCAGAAGTGAGAGAAACTGAATCAGAAAATCCAGCAGGAGCTATAAATGTTGAGGGCCCAGCAGCTGCCTCCTGCCAGCTATCCAAGTCAGCAGATAAGTGGCAACGTGTGTGTGAAATGCAATAGTGCCTTGTTCCCTGCACCAGCCTCTTGAGGAATATGTTTCTCTTTGATTTCCACCTTCCAAATCTCTTGCAAGACGTTCCTTGTGGCTCATGTTAACTTCCAACTATGCAGGGAAGGGAGTTCTAAGAACTGAAATTCTAGCCTAATTAAATTAGGATAATATAAATCTATCATAGCTTATTTTTTAATTATTTTTTAAATGTTTATTTATTTTTGAGAGAGAAAGAGCATGGGTTGGGGAGGGGCAAAGAGAGATGGAGACAGTATCTGAAGTAGGCTTCAGGCTCTGAGCTGTCAGCACAGAGCGGGATGCGGGGCTTGAGCTCATGAGCCATGAGATCATGACCTAAGACAAAGTGGGACGCTTAACTGACTGAGCCACCCAGGTGCCCTATCATAGTTTAACTTTAGTTAACTTGGCATCCAAATATATCTCTTTTAACTATACTTAAATTCCAAAAGAAGACAATGAGAAAATCTTACCTCACCTAACGACACAAGTACCCATTATACATCTGGAAGCACACTAATGCTCCCCCTAATAAAGATATAAGCTCCTTCACTTATCTTTCAGTGATTTGTATTTCTTTTCTAACTGAACCACATTTCGTCTTTCATATAAAGCAACTTAAATATTAAGCCATAATGTTAACTACTCTTCATTCCCAAAGGTTCTAGGCCCTAAGTAGTCCTGCCTATATTGGATTATGGTTTTTTATCTCCTTGGAAGCTCTAGGAGGCATCCCAGGAGATTGTCTACATTCCAGAAATATTAGTCTTTCCCCTCATTTGTATAGTCATAACTCAATTTTCTCTAGATTTTAAGATCAATCATCTCATCTGGTACTTGTTAATTCTTTCAGGTAAGAAGTATAAGAAATTTAAGTAAATTTAAATTTATCATTTAAGAAATGATAAAAGTCTCATTTTCCAGTTTAATAGAAACATTTCTGTGTTTCACTGGTAGAAGCTTTCCTCTTTTGGTAATTAAGGGAGGTTCAACAGAGGTTGAAGTGTAAGGACAGGAAACAAAAATATCATTAGTGGATCACCAGTAGTAATTGTTAGAGCAGCCACTCCCTTGTATGCCCCTTGATTCCCAGATCTCTAAATCCTGCCTAGGGGACAAAAAGTATCCTAAGCTTATCTATGAACAAGGGTATTTTTCCATTCAGGAAGCCATTGGCCACCTGGCTGGTGCCATAAACGCGTCTTCAAAAGTCCCTTCTACTATTTGTCTAGCCAAACACTTCAGGGTGACAGGGAAGATGGTAAAACCAGTGAATTCAATGAGCACAGACTTATCATCATGTATCAACGGCTGTAAAACGGGTTTCTAAGTCAGAACTAATGCTGAGAATAATACATTTTGTATCCAAGGATGATGGTTTTGGCAGAAACATTGCAGGGGAAGGAAAGCAGGTTTATATCCAGTATAAGCTTTATAGCAGTGAACAACAAAACACTGCCCCCTTGCATGATGGAAGTAGTTCTATGCAATTAATCTGCCACTAAGTGACTGGCTGATTCCCCTCCTCCCCAGTAAATGGTGATATATTGGAGACTCAGTGTTGGTTGGTCTGTTGTTGTCAAATTGGGTTTTCAGCAGTTGCTGTGCTCAGATTAGCCTTAGAAAGTGGAAACCTATGTTGCTGAGCCCATTCATAACCTCTATCCCTGGTACCATAAGTACTTTTTCATGACCTCATTGGGTAGGTGTGGGGATGGTTGGGAAAAGAGGCTAACGGTTGTACATGTAATGGGTCATCTTATCTACTGCTTATTAAGATCCTTCCCCACCAAAATTTCTCTTTGGCGAGCATACACATGCATAGCTTCACATCCTATGCACATCCAGAGAGGTCTAACCACATATGTCTTCCTCAGGCCTCCATACTACCAGTTTTTCAGTTGTGCTGTTTCCAACTGCCTGGCAATTCAACCAAGTCATTAGCTGCTGCTGCTGCTGAGGCAGTTTAGGTCCATATTTCTGGCAATCTCCCTTTCTAGGTAAAACGAACAACCAAGTGTATTGCTCAAAGCTGTGTCCACAGAACTATCTTACAAGGATGTAAGGTTAGAGCTGTAATGCTATAGTTGTCTACTTTCAGGTAAAGCCAGTATATTATGCAGAATCATCTACAACCCAGGCCCCAACATTTCCTTCCTCAATTAGCTGATCACAGGAAACTCCCCTTAAAGTCATAGGTGAGGTTGAGAAGGAGGAGGCTATGTGGCAGAAATACAGGTCATGAGCATTTGTACCACTTACTTATGCAACTTCTTTGTTTTCAGGACCTAATCAAGTCATATCTTGGATATACAACTTTCATATAATAATGGAAGAGTGCTGTGTCTGCCTAGATTTATGGTTTAGTAGAACATAAAATCCTTGATAAGCACTCAAGTCTTACAGTAACTTGGTGGCCATTGTTCAAGGGTTCAGCCCCTGTTAAAGGTTAGAAGCTGGTGTGAATCTGATTTTTAAGAGTATAGTAGTAGTGGTTTTCTACTGGAAAAGGTATAGTTTTGGTCCAAAATCCTAATGGTTTGTACTGTACTTCACCTCTAAGGACCGTCAAAGCCCCCCGCCATTCATACATCTTTGTCTGCCATGAATGATTTAAGCACCTTCAGTTCTGTAAGGTCATACAGTCCAAATGGCACTGAGGCTTACATGGCAGCCTGGGCATGTTGCAAAGTCTTCTTCTGTTCTGGACCCCAACAAGCATGGTCAGCTTTTCAGGTTGCTCTGTAAATGGGTTGTAATGTCACTTTCAAATGAAGTATAGTAAAACCTTGGTTTGTGAGCATAATTTGTTCCGGAAACATGATTGTAATCCAAAGCACTTGTATATCAATGTGAATTTCAAGAACCATTGACTCAGTTGTGATCATGTGATGTTTGGGATCACGTAATGCTCCTGTTGCAAGACATGGCTTGTTTATCAAGTTAAGATTTATTAGAAATGTTTGCTCATCTTGCAGAACACTCACAGAACAAGTCACATACAATCCAACGTTTTACTGTATATGTTGTCTTCAAAATTCGAAGAGGTTTAGTAGCATTGTGTCTCCTTCTTAATGGTAGGGGGAGCCAGACACAGCAACGTGTAAGTCATTCTGAAAGGGATATGTCCCAGACAACTGACTCACAGAAATTTTGCTGATTTTTTGTAGGATTTATTTCTTACCTATTGGCACCCAATTGTTTCACTCATGTGTCTGGAATCATCACTACTTCCTGCTCACTTAATCCAGTCAGTATGATACCATCAATGTAATGCACCAGAGTGAAATGGGAGGTGATCAAGGTCCCTCATATATGGCTGAGAAGTTGATATAATCCTGAGTTAGGACAGTGAAGGTGTACTAATGATCCTGTCACTACCTCCAGGCTTCCACCTTTCAGTAATGGGGCATCCTGCAGGAGAAGCTAGTGCGCTTTGATATGCACCTGGTCTAGGATGCAGAGAAGCTCTGAAAATGGGTGGGAAAATGTCTCTCTGAGCCTCACTTGTTGCTCATGAAGGAACAGGCATATGGAAGCTCCATTCTTGTAACAGAGGTCAGATGGCAAATGTCTCCCAAGGAACGGTTTTCAGGATCTCTTGAAAACATCACTTAACATAGCTAATCTAAACTTCCTGTAATATTTACTTGTATAAAACAGTTCCATCCTCAGTAACTTCAGTTTAAGTATATTACATTTTGTCTAATTTCAATCTGGTTTTTCTATTTACTATGTATAATAATAGCTACCATTAGTTTTTATTATTATCAAAAATTAGGACATAATTAAACATGTAACATTATAAACAATATTTAAAATGCTGGACAAAATGGTTTTTAGTCTCCTTTAAGGCAAACTCTTCCTTAAAGTGTATTTAGTCGTACCTAGCTTAGGTTACCAGACATTTTATTTTCCCCATTTTTTAAATAAACAAAATGTGATTGGCCACTACTTTGAGGCAGAAGAGAGTGTAAACATAATTAAAAGAAAAAAAAATTAAAGTCCTAATTGTTTTACGTGAGGTATTTGATTGCTTGTAGAAATTACTGTTCTCTTTAGCTAAATTTGTAAGGAGATTCAAACAATATTGTTTGGAGCTAGAGGGAGATTTAGAGAGAACAAAAAAAGATTGAGGGTGGAGAGGAACCTAGATACAAAAAGTTGTATTTATTTTTTATGTTGTTGATGAGTAATCTTCTTGTTAATGGTCTTTGTTATTAATCCTTCATAGGGTCCTGTGCTCATATAAATTATTCTAAAAATTATTAAAAACCATGCACACTCATTTATGTACATTCTATTGCAAATTTACGCCATTTTGAAAATGCAGTAATTATTCAAGATTTTAAAATGTGCTTTAAAAAAATCTTACCTCTATATAGACCTTTGACTCAAGTTTCCTTCTAATTTCTAAGTAGGTACATATCAGAGGTGGTCCAAGGGTATATTCTAGTAATGAGCAAAGTCACAAAAATGACAGACTGTGTTCTGCAGAATGCTTATGCTTCTTTGACCCTGAACCAGACCTTCATGTTTAATTTTGATTAAGCACAGTTTATCATGACCTTATTTATAACACTTACCATTTATAGTTTCATAAAAATGATACTTTCTTTGCCCTTGTTTCTACATTAATGTTGTTACTGCCACAGATCTGTGGAATTTATGAAAACAGTTATCTAACTGATATATTCAGGGGGCCCCTGCCAGAATCACTCATATTTATACTTACTTCAAGGGTATCTGGGAGAGTTTGTGCTGCTTAATCCAAGGCCTGGGCTTGTCACTATCTTTCCCTGCATTTCTTCTGGTGGTACAAGTGACAGAAAGAAGAAAAACTTTTAATAAATTCTTGCTACCCATGACACTGGAGGTTTCTCTGTATTTATTTGATTTTTCGTTCATTTCTTTTTGATTTAATAACTTCACGTTGAGAGAATTAAACATCCCTTAAAAATCAGTATCAGGGGAATGATGTAATACATCTCAATGAGATAAAATTATTAGAGTAGATTACGAAAAAGGGTGTAGCCCTTGATGAGCAAGCCCAAAGTGCCTCTAGGTCAAAAAACTGATTATTTCAAGGCTAATTTAGATACGCACGTTTATAAACAGCCCACTTTTCCAATTGGACTTTCTCACATACGCACTAAACTTGCAGTCTTCTGGTAAAATGGGTATTGTATTATTCTGGAGAGCTGTTTCTTCTGGACATTTTCAAGATAGTCATTAGAAAGTCTTTGTTTCAGAAGGTCATAGTTCTAAAATATATTTTCAATGCATGTGCTTTGGTAAATGGAGTATACCGACAGTAATTTAACTTTTTATTGAAGATAAAGAATGATTCTTCTCATAGAAGAAAAATTATCTTAATTTTCTTATATGGGAGAACCCTACCAGGTTAATAATAAGTGAGATTTAAAAATAATCAATCAGGAAAAGAAAGACACAAGTTATTACAAGGCTGATGGAATGATAGTGGTGAACCTGGACAGTGGGCTGGGAGTTCTGGGAGGGTAGGAGATGATTCCCCATTGTATTCAACATGAGATTTTTCAGGACTGTTGGGTAGTGTTATCATGCAGTTTTATTCTATCTACTTGATTTTTGTTGTTGCAGTATTCATTCATTTCTCTCTTTTTTCATTTTTATTTTAAAGTGTATTCATTTTTGAGAGAGACAAGGGGGGGAAGGGCAGAGAGAGAGGGAGAGAAGTGAACAAGGGAGGGATAGGGAGAGAGAGAAAAAGAGAGAATCCCAAGCAGGCTTTGCACTGACAGCATGGGGCTTGACCCCACGAGCTGTGAGATCATGACCTGAGCCAAAATCAAGAGTTGGATGTTCAACCGACTGAGCCACCCAGGGGCTCTGATTTCTCTCTTTTTCTGAATGGATGTGGAAGATATTAAAGTGTGTGATTTTCAAAGCAGTGAAAACCAGAATTCTATATGCAAAAGTTCATATAAACCCTATCTTACAAGATCCTCAGGATTAGATTATGAACTGTAACTTATCATCACATTTCAGAAATTGGAAATGGGCCCAGAGAAATAATTATTTTCCCCAAGGCCATACAGCTAATAAGGGGCAAACACAGGTTTTAAACCCAGATCTGTCTGATGATGAAGTCAGTATTATGTCTACTCCACCACCTTGCAAAGGCAAAGCAGCTTTCTTTTCAGACTTTTGCTGTGCATAAAATCAAGCTTAACAGATCTTCATCTTTTTATTTTCTGTTTCGACAGCATCATCAATTGCTAAATTTTTCAAATCACCCTTTACCTATTTTTAGCTCATATTTGTGTGGGCCTGGGTTGTTCTAGGAAGGAGAACATTGCATTTGCAGTGCTGTCCTGACTTTTCCACTTATACATCTGCATAGTATTTGTGTATGCCTCTCGTACACACATAGCTTATCTTTAAAAAAATATACACAGAAAATAACTTAAAATCTTTGTATTTTGTAAGGGGAGCTGAGCGACAGTGTGAGAAAAAGATCTACTTTTCTTTGTACAACTTTTTTTGGGGGGGTATAACTTTTTGTTCCTTTTGAATATTATACTACGTGATATTTTACCAATTGCAAATTTAAAAATATGTTTATATTGTGGACTTTTGAGATATGGTTGCTAAAGACCATGAAAACCTGAATATATTTCTACAAATTCACCACAGAAATTAAGTATTTTAAATTGTGGCTGTGTGTTTATTCAATGATTTACTGTGATGCTGGATTTCAGAAGGTGCCAGATGATCTAAATGCTTTTGGTATTTATGGCTTAACTAGCAAAAGAAGACCCATGCAACAATAACTGAAGCACAGAATATTAGAATTAGGAGGTATATTATAGATCACTTAAGCTAATGTCTTTATTTAGTTATGAAGAAATTTTAGTTGTTAGTGGCAGAGCCGGAAAAACCAAACCAAATCAAAACAAAACAAAATGAAACATGTCTTTGGACTGTAAATTCAACAACATAGCCTCTAATATACTGTATGGCAAGATTAGCATGGTTAATTCATAAGAAAAAAGATACCTAGAAATATAACTATTATACCATACTCTGAAGATCAGGTGTCTTCTCTTGGACACATCTTTGGGAAAGGCATTCAAATAATGTAGGATTCGGGTCAATAAAATAATTTGCTTTATTTTTCTAAAGGTTCTGACATTGAGAGAACTTTATGTAATTGTCATCACACTTTGGGAGAAGATGTTATTTAGTAGCAACAGCTATTTTTTTTTTTAATTTAATGTTTATTTTATTTATCTAGAGAGAGAATGAGAGTTCAAGTGGGGGAGGGCCAAAGAGACAGGGAGAGAGAGAATCTCCAGCAGGCTCCACACTGTCAGTGCGGAGCCCGACGTGGCCCTAGAACTGGCAAACCATGAGATCATGACCTGAGATGAAATCAGGAGTTGGATACTTTAAGCGACCGAGCCACCCAGGAACCCTCCAACAGCTATATTTTTATGTATTATTACTGTCCGGTTAAATATGTGTATGTGTGTATGTCAAATGTTTATTATTCCACACATTGCAGCCACTGTAAGCAATGTCATCATCAGGACAAACTGATAATGGACAGTGAGGTTCATGATAGCCCAATGTATAATCCTGCAATGTCAGTTGAATTTTCATTATTTTAAAAAATGTGTTTAGAGTCAAAGAATCAGTAAATGGAAATGATTTACCCAGATAATGATCCGATCTATTCATTTTTAACTGATTTAGATATTCTTTGGTCATTACAAAAAATCCCATGTAAATTTGCTTGGCATGAAATTTAAAGGCATCAAATGTATGGAATAAAATATATGCAACTTTGTGTTGCATTTCACTTCTTGGTAGATTCTGTGGCTATTTACCCCTGTAGTTATCTTTAATGAATGAGTCATATCCATTGTATGGATATAGGCAAGAAAATTATTGATAGATTCTGCTGAATAGGTTGGTTCACTGACATGGGAAAGGAAAATGGACGTGTGCTATGATTATCATGTTTGTAGACTCACACACATAAGCACTAGGCAGCTTTTCCTCCCCAGTAGTTCACTGCTTTTAAAAGTACATGTCCCTTTTTTAATGTTGAAGAAAATTTGTCATTTCTCTTTGTCCATTTTTTCCCATTATGTTATGTCACATCCTGAGTTTACTCACATCCTGGCTAAACTTTCAATCTGGTTTCTTTTTCTACTCTCTTACTAGGCTATACTCTGACAGTTTGGGGGAGGTTATAATTGAAACAACCCTCAACTCTTCTAAAAGCATTTTCTATGCAACTCAAGTGAATTGACTTCAGAAGTTTGGAGAAAAAGAGGTGTGGGGAGAAATGAACAATTTTGTATTTTGCCCACCATTTCTAAAGAGTAGGTTTTGATTCAGTCTAGCTCACATACATTTCTTTCACTTTTTCTTTGGTTAACTCAGATTGTAGCATATTTACCAGAGTGTTATATGACTTTATCTACTCAAATAATCTTGTAAAAATTCCCTGTATTGGAACAAGATATTAGGGTCCAAAATCAAGTTTTATGCAGAATTTAGATACATAAAATTAAATCATTTTAGCACCCAGTTTTCTTTTAATGTAGTTGCATTTTAAACTCACTTTGCTAATTCAAAAAGGAAAGTTAATTTTGAGAAAATAACTGTTTGACACATCTGTGGCCTATTAAATGATTAATTAACGTCCAAAAGGAAAACACACACACACACACACACACACACACACACACAATTTGTGGTTAAGTCATGACAGCACTAGTTATTTTTATCAGCCTAAATTCATACTTGTAACTGTCCTCATTAGTAGAGTATTCTCATTACCCTGGTATGTTATTACGCTATCCTCAGAGGTATCCTGGGTGGGCATCCAACAGATGATGTAACTTCTCAGTTAAAGAATAGTAGTGCTCCTGGATGTATATGGCAACCTCGCTTTAGAAAGTTCTTTTTCTAAGTTTTTTAAAAAGATAACTGAAATTTCTTCACCTAGAGCATGGCATGACACTTAATTCTCTTTAAGCCATGATGTGTTTGAAGAACTAACTAAGCTATGAATCATTTGTGTTATGGATTAAAACTTTACTAGAATATTTTCCTCTGTAATGCAAACTTGTTTTTGATGGTAGTAATAATAATTTTAGCAATTAAAGAATCTTAATTGTTGTTTGGACATGAGTTTTTTTAGACTTCTAAAACTTATGGTGGATTAATAGAATTATCCAATCAGACTGAATTTACACCACAAATGTGAATTATCAGATTCTTAGATAATTAGTATTTAGACATTAATTGCTTAAGAAATTGGCTTAATTCTCTGTTTTTATAGACTGAAACAGTACTAGAGTCTTCACTAAAAGGAAAATAAAACCCATTATATACACGCACGTATATATTTGTCTGTTCTTAGCTACGATTTATTATTTTGTTGTTCTGAGCTACGATTTAATAAATCAACTACCATGTTTCAGGCATTGTAATTGGTGTTGGTAGTATAAACATAAATAAGAGCTAAGTCAGCCTCCAGGGTACCCTCAGAATCTAGAGGGGGAGACAAAGATACAACTCCATGGTAACATCTTTTGCTAATTCTACAGGAGAGGTGAGACTAAGGTGTTCTAGGGGTACAGATGAGAAGTGGGGAAGAGGGTAACAGGGATTTACAAAGGAAATAAAGTTGGTGTAAGGCTTTCAAGGCTGAATAAAAGTATCATAAAGAGCATTTTAGGCTGAAAGGGACAGGGATAGAGGGCAAAGAAATGTGAAACTACAAGAATTTCAAGTGGGTCAAAATGGTGAGGGCATAGGGAAAGTGGGGGCAATTTGGCCAAAGATGTATAAAAAATGAATTGGGGCACTTTGTAAACAATACAGGGTATCATACTAAAGAATCTGGACTTCTTAAATGAGACCATAAAAATCTTTGAGCAGGTTTGCTTCTTTATTTTAGAACAGCAATTTGAAAACTGCTTCTAGACTCAGAGGAACACTAATCCCACAAGTGAAGATTTGTGATTAGACAAATACAGGGTATGCTGCACCTATTTCCTTCATGCACAAAGTGGATTAAAGGCACAGAAAAACTGCATTAAGCCTGTTAATATTTTTTAACCTCCTGTTTCCTAAATGTGTATGATCACAGAACCCTCTTTTTTTTTAATACCTCTTTCCTTCTCTCTCCTGCAGCATATTTTATGAAATTCCCTTCTATAAGCAAAACCCTTACAGTTGTATGCAGTATGAATAAGATGGCAAGAGATTTGAGGCTGAGGGCCAATATGGAGAGATATAGGTGAGATACGATTGCACTAACCACAAATGACTTCTGTTTTGATATTAATGTTTACTTTCAAATTATGGAGTTGTTGATGCCCTTGTGTCAAGTGTTTATGCAGACAAATATTAATTGCCATTTCAATTGAACAAGTGAATTCAACTTTTGTGAAACTTTTTCTCAGAATACCCATTATAAGACCGTCATGAGACACTCTCTAAGTGGTACATAGTGAGTTTCTTCACTAATGTTCACTTTAAAAGAACTATGCAATCCCTTTTTAAAAAATCCTGGCAAAATATAGCTCTGTTAGTTATGGTTACTGCTGTCCAGTTTTCAAACACTCATAGCTGTGAATAACATCAGTGAATGAAATCCATTTGCTGTGTGTGGCTGGAAATTCTACAGTTTTTGAAAGCTGGAATTACTTGGGAGTGGCCATTCAAATGTGTCATGGAGGAGATACTAAACTCACTGTTTCCCCTTAAAATCTGGCCTACACACAATGCCAAAACACTTACAGTATGTTCAAATGAAGCCTGATTTTGTAAGTTTCTAAAATTGGAAAAATAATGGCATATTGTAAAATTTACACAAACCTTCTTGTTCTCAATTAGGTGAATCATTTGTCATAAATATTAAAAGCTCCATCACTTTTATGAATTCCAGAATTCCATGTTGTAGGTATTCATTGAGATACCTTTTCCTTTAGGTTAGAGAAATACCATTTTCCCTTGTTTCTCAAGACTTAATTTGCAGGTGACTGCAATATCGTGTCCAAATTCCTTTCCAAAACACAGAAAATATTTTCATGTGGAACACTAATGCTAAAAATAGGAAAGCTTTTTTGGCTTATAACTACTGAAAATTATAACATTCAAAGAGAGAAGAGTGAGTTAAATTGCTATGTTACCTTGCCTCTATAAACCTGCTATATTTAACCTATAAGGATCTGTTTTTATATTTCTTTAAATGAATTAAAAAAAGAAAGTACTATTTTTTCTAACCCTTTGCATCACTTGGCATTAAATATTTCTTTTTTACATTATTCAGGAAAGATACTTTCTATAACTTGGTTATGATGCATCATCTGTTTCAGCTCTTAATTTTCTCAAGAGAAAGTCTTTTCCTTTTTCACATGTGCTTGAGTTTTTGATGTTTAATTCACTTCTTACTATGTTTTTTCTTTTTTATATACTTCTCATTGCCTATATTTTGATCATACAAAGTTGTAATGAGAAATTTGGCTATCATAGCTCTGGGCATATTTATCTTCCTTCTCTATTTCTTTAAAAAATTTTTTTTAATGTTTATTTATTTTTAGAGAGAGAGAGAGAGAGACAGAGAGAGAGAGAGACAGACAGAGACAGAGCACGAATGGGGGGAGGACAGAGAAGGAGGGAGACACAGAATCTGAAGAAGGCTCCAGGCTCTGAGCTATCAGCACAGACCCCAATGCAGGGCTTGAACTCACAAACAGCAAGATTATGGCCTGAGCCGAAGTCCCATGCTTAACCACGCTTAACTGAGCTACCCAGGTGCCCCTCCCTTCTTTATTTCTAACCAGTTAGGATAGGTTCCTCTTTTTCTGTAGAATGACTTCTTGTACGTGTCAAGACAAATTTCTAATAATCCTAAAATTATTGCATAGCCATAAATCTTGTCTCTAATGGGGTATCCCATTAGATACTTGTAACACCTCAGTAAGAATTTCTAGGAGGTAATCTTCAGACTGGCAGTGTGACATCCTTATATATCACGTAATTTTTTAAATCTTTAGCACAAAAAGCAGCCGGTGAACAGCAAATTCCTTACTGGAGGACTTCCCCTTATGTAGGAGGCAGAGATCTTCTAATATGGAACAGTGTTGGAGAAATGCACATTTGTCCCTTGAGGTCATTTAAAATAGCTGTGGATGAATGTCAAATTGAGAAGTGAGGAAATAAGAAGTTGACTAAAATGGTTGATGTTGGAAGTCAGGGCACACATATTTGGCTCAGAATTTCATTC
This sequence comes from Prionailurus bengalensis, assembly GCF_016509475.1. Lineage (NCBI taxonomy): Eukaryota > Metazoa > Chordata > Mammalia > Carnivora > Felidae > Prionailurus > Prionailurus bengalensis. The sequence goes on from NC_057349.1 coordinate 109,481,343, forward strand.
AAATGCTGTACTGGGCAAAAGCTCTACCTCCAACCTATTTAATGTCTATGTGGGAGGGGAAATTTGGACTCAACAAAAAAACAAGCTCAACAAGATTTAAAGAGCCAAAGATTTAAATACCGTGTGAATCATGTGCTCTGAGTGACTCCAACTAAGCTGTGAACGTGTCTCCATGCACACAACAATGAAGTCCTAGTGGGTCAGCTTCCCTCAGACCAAACTGACTCAGAGAAGCATATGGAACAGTGTTGGGATAGATTCTAACTCATTTGTTTTATGTACACTAGGGACTATTATAACTTATTAGTAAGGAAATTAACAGCTGTAATAAAACAAAGAAATAATTGGTTAGTATGCCAGCAATATAAGCAGCTCCTTATTTGTCAATATTGCAAACAGGAACCCAAGTGCTGTTTTATGAACACATTCTTCAGAAATTTTATTAGATTATGTTTTGATATAAAACAATCTCTGATGCTTATTAAAGTTTAATTCAAGCCATTGTAGACGCCTGCATTTTAATGAAAAACATTCTTTTCAATAATTTCATTCAAAATCAATGATTCCATGATTTGTAATGTAGACCTCTTTTTATGTTAGATTGCCCAGGAACCAGGTCTGAGATGTTTGGGGAACTTTATACACTGAAGAGTAACAACATGTCACCTATCTGATCACCTCTTACTGTTTATTTCCATGAAGAATTAGGATATTCCTGTATTTTTTGGCATCCTAAACAAAGAGCAATCAGGGAAAATACATATGAGAGATTTGTTAGAATTCCCATCACCTCTAATTACAGTCGAAATCGTTGAACTATTTTTGAATTTTCTTCCCCATCTTCTATTCCCACCATGTTTTAAAATACATGTGTGGTGCTACATTGTTAGCACATGTAAGCCATTACTAAGTGTATTGTCTTAGTTTTTTATCCCTTACTTAGTTTTAAGGTGTCAATGTCCCTCTAATCATTTGGTTGCCTGAAACTCATTATCTAATAGAGTTTTCAGGAAAGGTCCATGGCACCACTCTTGTCTGAGATCTTGCATGGTGACCACAGCTTGTATGGGACTTGGAAGTCAGTTTTGCAGGATATTAAATCCTTGACTCTCACTTATTTTCCATGAATATTTTAAATGCTTACTCTACTTTCTTCCAACATTAATGTCTGCTGAAAAGTCTGATGCGAGTCTAATTTTCTTTTTCTTATAAATAACTTGTTACTTTTGCCTAGATGCACAAAAGTTTAAAAATCCAGTATAATACTAGATTAGGTCTTAGTGTTGGTTATTCTAGGCAGATATTCTTAGGTATGAAATACACTTTTTAAATTCAGCGTTTCATTTTTTTTTCCCAGGAAAGTGTTCTTAAATTATAGTTTCATTTTTTTTTTCCTTTTCTTGCTTTGATTTTCCTACCTAGAGACTCCTGTTATCTATATGTCAGATTTTCTTTCTCTATCTTCAATATTTATCACTTTAATCTTAACTCCATTTCCTTCCATTATATTTTATTTCTAATATTTTTCCTTTTAAACTTCTATTTTTTTATTCACTTATAATAGATTGCTTTTTTTTTCAACTGCTTTTATGTTTTATTAGGTTAGGCTTCATTTATGAAACTATCTTTTTAAAATGTTTATTTGTTTTGAGAAAGAAAGAGAGAGAAAGTGCGTGCATGGGAGCGAGTGAGGGAACAGCAGAGAGAGAAAGGGAGAGAGAGAATCCTAAGCAGGCTCCGTGCTGTCAGCATGGACCATGATGCAGGGCTCCATCCCCCCAAAACTATGAGACTGTGACCCGAGCTGAAATCAACAGTGGCTTAACTGACTGAGCTACCTAGGCATCCCATTTCTGAAACTATTTATTTAATTTTTTATACTATCATGGGTTCTGCTATGCCATTTCTAAATGTTTCTAATTCAAACCAGAATGGTGTTCTTTCAAGTCTTTAGTATACACTTAATATCCTTTAGTTATTTTAAAATGAAAAGCCATAGTTTCAGTATATTTTGTGGGCATGTCTCTATCTGGGTGCTTCCATTTTCTGTAGATATGTTATTCTGCTCCTTTTCCTTTTTTTCATATATATTTTTTTAAGTTTATTTATTTATTTTGAGAGAGAGAAATAGAGTGTGCAGGTATAGGGGAGCGGTAGAGAGGGAGGGAGAGAGAGAGAGAGAGAGAGAGAGAGAGAGAGAGAGAAAATCCCAGGCAGGATCCTCACTGTCAGTGCAGAGCTTGATGTGGGGTTCAATCTCACAACACTAAGATCATGACCTGAGCTGAAATCAAGAGTCAGATGCTTAACCGACTGAGCCACCTAAGCGTCCCTCATATATTAGTTTTAAATGGAATTTCACTTTCAATAGTGTCTCCCTAAAATTTACATCCGTATGTAACCTCTGGATGTGACCTTATTTAAACATGGCGTCTCTGTAGATGTAATTAGTTTGTAATTAGTTAAGGACTTTGATATAAAATCATCCTGAATTTTGAGTTGGTCCTAAATCCAGTGACTGATGTTCTAATAAGAGGAGAGAACAAAGAGAAAAACACAAAGACAAGAAAGCAGTGTGAAGGGGGAGACAGAGATTGGAGTGACGTGTCTACAAGCTGAGGAACATGAAGGTCTGCTAGCAACCTCCAAAAGCTAAGAGAAAGGCAGAGGCTGGTTTCTCCCTCAAAGTCTCCAAAAATGAACAATGACTGAGATTTTGATTTCAGATTTCTGGTCTCCCCACTGTGAAACAATAAATATCCGTTTTAAGCGACCAAGTTTGTGGTAATTTCTTACAGGAATTCTGAGAAGAGAGTATGATACTTTCTTTATTGTCCTTTTTTATGTGAAATTCATTCTCCAGAAATTTTAGAAGTAACCATGGTTCAGAGTGCCTTTTCTAACTTCACAGGGCTCCTGCTTCTGTTGTGTGTATGTGTATGTGTATATAAGTGTTTAAAGATAAAGCAACTTAATTTCTGAGATTCCCGGGATTTTATTTTGATCTTTCCTTTCCTTCATATTCTGTTCAATTTTGATTGAGTCCTAGCTGCTCAATTTTGAGTGTAATGAAGCTGGCCTGCTACAGGCCTTACTGTGAATCTCTTGCACTCACTTGCTTTTGGATTGGGCAAAATGCTCAGTTTTAACTATTTCTCTCTAATGGGCATGTAACATTTTCCAATGAATACTTATTGACTTTTGGCTATTTTCTTTCTCCCTCACAGATGCCAATAACATGCAGGTCTTGTGGCTTTTGCCCCTATTTTCTTGTCTTGGAGTTTGTGGGAACACCTTGTCACCTAGTTCTATATGAAATGTTTTCTGTGGGTTTTAGGTTTTGCTATGTAATTGTCCGATTCTGTGAGAAGGGATCGAGGAACATTAAAAAACTATATCATTAACCATCATCATCAACTTCTAAGAATCTGTTATGCCTAATTTAACTGTAAAAAATTTCAGTTTGTATTATGATATTTTCCATATAACTAAGATACATCTTCATGTATCATTTAACTATTAAATAATAATACCTATTTCCTTGAGTATTTCCTAAATTGAAGTCAGTATCTTTTTTTAAAAGTCATTGAGTTAAGAATAATTGATAACTTTGGATATTAAAACCAAAATATATTTAAAAGTTTGGTTTACGTTTTTAAATGGCTCATACAATCCTTCACTGGTGTTTCCTCTCTCCTTCCCTTATTTTTTAAAAATACATTTCTTTCTTCTTATACGTGCAGATTGTTTGAAAAGTCATAGTTTTATAGAGATATTTAAACACTAGTGTCGAAGGGAAGCAAAAATAATAGGGAAACAGGGAGGGGGAAAAAACATAAAAGACTCTTAAATATGGAGAACAGAGGGTTACTGGAGGGATTGTGGGAAGAGGGATGGGCTAAATGGGTAAGAAGCACTAAGGAATCTACTCCTGAAATCATTGTTGCACCATATGCTAATAAACTTGGATGTAAATTAAACAATAAATAAATTTAAACAAACAAACAAATAAATAAACAAACATTAGTGCCTACTTCTCTCCCTCCTCTTCCTTTTTCTCCACTCCAGAAAAATAATTTTTAGTTTGTTTACCTGATTCTTTGTCTATTGGCTTCCGTGTCTCTAAATTAAATTCTTATATTGCTTCTTCCTGATTACTTCTTGACTTGTTATCAGGATAAAGATTTAGCCATCTTTTACCACCTGATGGCTTTTCTCATACCAACACTCATACATGCACTTTTCCTGTTCTTTCACCCTCCCTATTTAATTATATGATACTTTTGCTTCAATGAAAACATATTTTGTTAGATCACTGTCTACATTACTATGACAATTTAAGTGCTACTTACAACGTCCTTTCAAGAGTCAATAATTGTCTTATTATTTGTTTGTTTACTTGGTTTTCCGTGTCCTTATCAATAATGGTAGCCAAGGTTCTCTGTCAGTTGTCTAAGATGTTCAGGTTCATGAGATCATTCATCACTCTCATCTTGGAGACTTCTCACCTAGAGCCTCTCGGCTTCTCCCTATGGCATAAGTTTCCCTATATCTTAGTCCATTTGGACTGCTATAAAGAAATACCACAGACTGGATGAACTTTAAACACAAGAAATCTATCATTTATAGTTCTGAAGCTGGAAATTCAAGATTAGGGTGTCAGTGTGGTTGGGTCCAAGTAAGGGTCTTCCTCCATGTTGCAGTTTTTTATTATATAAATGTTTGAAGTTTTCTCTCTCTATCCTTGGCCATTGGACCTTCAGCTCTTCTCCCCTTTAAACTAGTGGTTCTAATCAAAGGCAATTTTACCTCCTTGGGCACATTTGTCAATGTCTGGAGACACTTTGTGTTGTCACAATTGGGATTGCTAATAGCATATATTGGGTAGAAACAGGAATGCTGCTAAATATTCCAAAGTTCACAAGACAATACCCCACAGCAAAGAATGATCTGGCCAAAAATGTCAATAATGCTGAGGTTGAGAAACTCTGCTCTAAACCGCTCATTCTCACCAAGGGTGATATTGCCCCAAAGGAAACAAAAATATGTTTTTGAGGATTGGAAGAGGGCATGTTTTAGTTATTACAATGGCTCATAGACCTTCAAAGAGTCACAGTACAAAAGCAGATATGCAGTGTATCTATACTATTAACATTTCATGGCAGGGGCAGTTAGAGAAAAAAAATGACTCAAAAGTTTTAGTTATTACAATGGTTCATAGACCTTCAAAGAGTCACAGTACAAAAGCAGATATGCAGTGTATCTATACTATTAACATTTCATGGCAGGGGCAGTTAGAGAAAAAAAATGACTCAAAAGTTTGCTTAGAAGATAAAAAGGGGTGAAAACCCAAAACAAAACATTGAGAAGCACTGCTCCAAACTGGAGAAGTTTTGTTATTACCAGTCCAGTTTGATGGAAATGCATTTGTAACCCAGATTCAGGAGGAAGGGAAGAGAAGCAGAAAGACTATACAGTAAACATTTAGGACTAGTGCGAGTTTTTCAATGGTTGTGAAAAGTGCTGCAAGGAGGGAATGGCATGGGGGCAAATATTCCTTTCATAGTATCTGAGAATAGGAATAGGAAGATCCCTAATCTTTCACTAGAAATGATCTTGCCCAACATCTCTTTCTCAGACTCTTGCAGTGTCCTCCCTGCGACAACCAGGAAGACTTGGAATAAATCTTCTCTAGCAGTTGTTGGCTGTGTGGCCTTGGAGATGTCATTTGCTATCTCTCAGTTTAAGATTATTCATTTGTGAGAAAGGGGATAATAATTCTTTTTTTATTTTATTAAAAAAATTTTTTTTTGAAGAGAGAGAGTGGAAGGGGAGAGGGAGAAAGAGAGAGCATCTCAAGCAGGCTCCATGCTCAATGCGAAGACCGACATGGGTCTGGATCCCATGATCCTGGGATCATGACCTGAGCCAAAATCAAGAGTCAGATGTTCAACCTACTGAGCCAGACTATCATCTAGGGTTGTTGAGAGGATTAGAGACGTATACACAATACCTAGCTCAGAAGATGAGAGCTATAATAGTGCTATTTTAAAATAACATTTTAAATGACTTCAGCTCAGGTCATGATCTTGTGGTCTATGAGTTTCAGCCCTGCGTCAAGCTCTGTGCTGACAGCTCAGAGCCTGGTGCCTGCTTCGGATTCTGTGTCTCCCTCTCTCTCTGCCCCTACCCCACTCATGCTCTGTCTCTCACTCTGTCAAAAATAAATAAATATTAAAAAATTTTAAAAATAAAATAAAATAACATTTCAAGTAAAATAGTCTTTAAGTAAATTACACATAGACATAGTAAATTCACTGGGGCCAACTCACAAATGTACCCTAGTCACCTGTGGTCAACTCACATTGCAAAGTATTCCCTTGCTAGCTAATGGAGAATTCACTATTACTACTGACAAAGTTATGTACTTTGGTAAGCTGTGTGCACTGAAAACTTACATGTGGCAGTGGGGATGGTCTACATCAATCTGTAGTTGAAGGGAATGGGTATATTTGTTGATGCATCTGATGCATATACAGATGATAGTATGGCAGCCCATGACTCTGTGTGAATTTGGTCTGTCTCCAGGTATAAGTGTTGATTCCAACTCACTACCACAACAAAATTTGCTTTTTTTCTTTTTTTGTTCCATACTGAAGAAGCTCAAATTGAAGTTCCCCTGTGTTAATCTCAGTTTCACTGGAAGGAAAGAGACATCAGAAATCAAATAATCACAATATATACTGTATAACTATTTTCAAATTCTAATCTCAAGCCCTTGAAGCAGTGGTGCAGACGGACATGATCTTGATAACTTGGGCACAATTTAATCACAGCAAAACCCAAGGATATTTGATTTCATGTCCCTAAGAAGTTGTTATTGCAAAGCCGTCTACTACATTCCGTATTTCTGTGTTAAAAACCTAACATAGTTGCTAGTTAATTAGTGAGACTTCGGGCACTGGAATGGCAAAAAGCATGCACAATAGAAGCTTTATGAGACCAATTTGTTAAATGATTTGGTCTGTTCTAGAAGTCATGAGATGAGTCAGGATACCTTATAACAAATTATAGAAGACTTAATGTTAATTGTTAGGAGTGGGAATTCTGCTAAACATGTAAGTTGGCATTGATGTAGTCAGATTTTAGTGTTTGTGCAACAGGTGAAAAAGAAAGTAATCATGGCAGAATTCTTTTGAGAATTGCATCTCACTGTGTGTTCAATCTTGACAGGTTCATTTCAAAGTGCAAAATAATGCCTATCATACATGGTGTAGACTCATTTATACTGATGAGGCCCCCACTGTGCTGGCAGAAAAAAATCAGGATTTTGTGGCTATATAGCAAAGAAATATGTCATATTATCATGACCACCATTGCTGCAGCCTTGTACACTTGCCACTCTGAAATTGCCTACAAAACAGAAGGGTGTTTATTGCAGTGAGAACGGTAAACTTCAGAGACTATGCTTTAAACTATTCCTTCTTCCTTGCGCTTAGTGAAAAGTAATACTGAGCACACTGTCTACCTTTTGCATTAAGATATATCAGGAACTCATTCATTTAACAAATATTTACTTAGTGTTAGAACGTGTGAGCACTCTTCTAGGCACTGGGGATGTAACAGTAAAACAGAAAAACTTGGCCCTCATGGAAACTACATTCTGGCAAGAGGAGACTAGTGATAGCAATATAAAATAAATAAGTAAAGAGTTAGCTGGTTAAAAATGGTTACAATGTTGGGCAAAGGTGTTTGTAATTTGGGATAAAGTGGTCAGTGATGCTTTCATTGAAAAAATGACTTCTGAGTAAAGATGTGAAGGAGTTAAAGAGCTAGCATATGTCTGTGGAAAAAGAATCCCAAGCAAAGGTCACAACAGGTGCAAAGGCCCTGAGGCGGGAATGTGGTTGTCAATTTTGAGGAAAAGGAAGAAGGCAATGTAGCTCAAGTGTAGGAAGCAGAGGCCAGAGTAATAGCAAATGAGGTCAGAGAGATAAGAAAAGACAGATCAAGGAAGGCCCTCAAGCCACAGAAAAGACTGGCTTTTATTTTGCATTTGAAAATACTAAATTTTTCCATTTCTTTTTGACCTTTTCTCTGATAGCAGAACTATTCATGTAGCCTTAAAAAGAATTCTATTGTTATGGTAGGAATGCAAGGAGAGGAAACTAGTATGTATGTATGCATGCATGTATGTATGGGTGTACGTATGTATTTATCTGTCTGTCCATGTATCTAATTTATTTTTGGAGGTGGGAGGATGTTCCACTTTTTGCATTCTCTTTGAATGCAAAGAGAAAGAAAGTTAATAATATTCCGGATTTTTTTTTTAACTTTCCGAGTATCAATAGGAAAGCCCCTGAGGGTTGTAAAACACTGATTATACTCTTAACAGGCCTAGAAAGAGGAAGAAACTGAGGAGCCTCTGTCCCTGCCCCACCTCAGGAGGGGCTGGGTGACCTCAGAAGGAAGAGGGTGGCTGGGTGTGACCTTGAAGGTTAGATGTGTGGGTGGGGGGAAGGGTGCAGGGGGAAGTGGAGCCAAGGCCTGTGCTTGTGGAGAAGTGGGACTCTCAGGAGAAGCAGTGGGCAGACAGGCTGAATAACTTTGGTGGCCATGTGCCAGAAAGCATGTGCAAGCCAGTGTCTGTGGAAAAGTGCAACCAATCTTACTTCCAAGCTGCCTACTGCCTGGGGGTGGTTAACTAGAAGAAGGACAGGCATGTATGCTCTGAAATTTTGCTGAGCAACCCCCACTCCCCACAACCATGAGCAGATCCCTGAAAAGACCTATAAAATAGCTCCTGTTCTTGCCCTGAAAACAGAGATGGGAACAAGTTGGGGCACTGGATGTCTGGAAAGAGAGGATTTGGCTCTGATGTTAAAAAGAAACTGGACAGTAGGACAAACAGCCTGGTTATACCTCATTCAGGCAGAGCAGTTGGCTTACTGATGACCAGATGTTTATTCTATTTTAAAAATATTTTATTTTAAAATATTTTAAAAATACTTTTAATAGCGAATATAAAAAAAGGAATTTAAGGGACACCTGGGTGTCTCAGTCAGTTGGGCATCTGACTTCAGCTCGGTTCTTGAGTTCGAGCCCCACCTCAGGCTCGCAGCTGTCAGCTTGTCAGTGCAAAGCCCGCTTTGGATCCTCTGTCCCCCTCTTCTGCCCCTCTCCTGCTCGCACTCACCACAAAATAAATAGATATTTTTAAAAAAAAGGAATTCAAAACACTTGGGAACATGAAAATGAAAATATTAAAAATTTCCTTTTCGTTTTGAGCTTTTCTCTGATAAGCAGAATCTTTTGTGTAGCTTGAAAAAGAATTAGGACTGTTAAAGTATGAATACAAGGAGAAGAAAATAGTATTCTTTTTTTGTGGGGGAGAGGTGTTGGCAAACTAGTAATACAGAAGAAATGCAGGGGTGCCTGGGTGGCTCAGTCGATTAAGCGTCCAACTCTTGATTTTGGCTCAAGTCATGATCTCATGATTCATGAAATGGAGCCTTGAGTCAAGCCCAGAGTAGGGATAGACTTATGCTCACAAACACATGGGTGTGCTCTCACTATCAAAATAAACAAACAACAACAACAACAAAAGAATAAGAAATGCAAAGAGAAAGAAATATCACTTTTGTTGGGTAACAAATTAGTAACTTACAATATGGATAACTTATTCTCTGGCAAATATATTTGGGCAGGACATTTATTTAAATATGTATACAGAACAAACATGGTAACTTCCAGAGAGTTCTTTAGGAAAATTCCATCTCAGGTATAGACTCCTAGTAAAGAAGTTTTATTAACTTTTATTTTATGCAGATATAGTTGGTTTATAAAATAGATTTATTTACTTATTTATTTATAAAATTAATTTATTTATAAATATATATGTATATATGTATGTATATATGTATATATATGTATACTACTATGTGCTAGTGCTGTAATAGTGAGTAAAGTCTTTGTCCTCATAAAGCTCACATTTTGAAACAGGGTGCCATCGAAAACGACCACCAGACGCCAAATAGAAGTGAGGCAAGATTTTATTCACGGCCGGGCCAAACTTTCTTAAGGAGAAAAGTGAAGAGAATGGGCCTGAACAAAGGTAGTAGTGAGCTTATATGGATTTTAGCAAGTCAGAATACGTAACCAATTACAATTTACAACATTTCATGGTAGCCAATTATATTGTGACACACAGCCATTAGTTTGGGTGGGAACCTATCAATTTAAAGGTCTTTGTCCTAAGAGGGTTTAAAATGACCAATCATAGTTAGACACCTAAGATGCCGAAATAAATTTTTAGGCCCCAAGTGGAGCAGCTCCTGCCCATTGGTGCCATGTCAGCAAATCAATACTCAGATAATTATCATGTCCCTGTGAATGTTGCACTTAACACCAATCCTCAACACCAAGCTAGCCAACCAATATTCAAACATCAAGTCAATTCTGGACTCTCTACTTTTTCTTTTGTTTCTTCTCACTCCAAACCAAGTTGACTGTGTGGCCCTAGCCAATCAGATATTTTCTATTTTTCTCTTTTCTGGTTTTTATTTTTTATCTTATAAAAACTTTCTGCCTTCTGTTCCATTTTATAGTTCTCTAAGAGGAGTCTGTCTGTTTCATGAAGTGTTAAGCACATGTTTTTTTTTTTTTTTTGCATCACCTGAATTGTCTTCTTAATTTTTTTAAATAGTAAATACCTAAATAAAAACAATTATAGTTTGAGCCACATTCTAGAAATATTTAGTTAAATAATAAACCTAGATTACATAAACTAGGGTAGTTATATGAAAGATAATCTAATTAATTTATGAATGCACAGATTAATCCAAGGGTCTGAAAATTACAGCCCATGGACAAATCTGACTTTCTACCTGCTTTGATAAATAAAGTTTTATTGGAACACAGCCACACCTATTTGTTTACATAGTGTCTACTACTGTTTTTGAGCTGTAACAGTGGAGTTGAGTAGTTGTAATAGGTACCTTGGTCCATTAAGCCTAAAATATTCACTGTCTAGATCTTTACAGAAAATGTTTGCTGACTCTTGGATTAGTGAAAATATGATTTGAGCAATGAAGTTTGAAAATTTTTGAACTGCAGAAACAGCACCCTTTCCTAAGGGTTTAGGACAATGTAGGAGATGGAAACATATTTATGTATAAGATCCATAAATATGTGGAACCGTATTTATATATTTTATCACTTTTATGATCAAAGCATCAAAAGCTCAAGAGGCATTTGTGATGACATGTATATTGAAAGCTTTGAGTTTCTCAACATCGTTAAATAAAAGCCACAGCAAAACAGTCAGTGTGCCAATAACATTAAAGAGTGCAAAATTTTTCTTACTCTTAAATCATATATAGTTCTTTCTTTTTCATTGGATTGTTATGATCAATCTACTTTAAGCAATTTTTGAGAACATTTTTAAGAGCCATAGCAGGGTATACAGTGTTTAAGAACAAATGCTCTAGATTCCAGTCTGTCATCATCGTTTACCCATCCTTCTAGTAGATTCCTACTGGTTTCCCAGGTGCTCAGTGCATCCACCATAGGCTGCAATCACAGAACGACTGCTTCCTGTTAATGTTATGATGAACTCCCATCGTTTATGTTTCTTTTCTTTTCATTTTCTTCACATTCTTACATTATAGTTTACATACATTTATTGTATTATATTTGAAGAAAAGTAAGAAGGGCTTTCTACATCCTTCTGCCCTATTACTTGGTTTTTAGTCACATATGAAATTTTCCTTTGAAATTTCTTCAACTTCTGACCTCTCTTTCACTCTAATTCTATTGTCGTTTTTCTGTGTTCCTCTTTCTTCATTTCACTATGATACATTTGCTCATGATCACAGCACATCCTCTAAATTCCCATGTAACAGTTCCAGCACCCATCATTTTGGTGATACCACACAATGCTCTGAGTATATGATTAGGGAATAAAGGGTGGGGAATGAGCTCTTCTAAGATTACAAAGCCTTATTATGTAATCTGTCTGACTCTGCAACCCTTCAATCCACACAATTGAGGCCATTTAATTCCTATCTGTAAATTCAACTCGACTTCTCAGGCCAATTTTCCTTAAGTGGTAAGAATTTAGGAGAACTTGGCCAATAATATAAGATCAAGTTAACCTAGCTCCTTGTTCTCTGATGTTGTACAACATATTAAGTAGATAATCATTCTTATGACCAAATTAGTTCTAAGAACTGGTTCCCCTTAATGAACTCTGTATGTAATCCATTGTATCTCAGTTTCCCTAACATTGTCTAACTTGGTCATTCGGGGCTTATTCATTTATTTGACTCGATGGCTGAGACCACCTTTCTTGACCTCTGTGACCTGACCTTTCCTTCAGGGAGAAGCAACTAGATTAAACTGAGAAGGGTCTTTAAAATTGTTTTTTAACTTTTATTCATTTTTGAGAGACAGAGAGAGACAGAGCACGAGTTGGGGAGGGGCAGAGAGAGAGCAGACACAGAATCTGAAGGAGGCTCCAGGCTCTAAACTATCCACAAAGAGCCCCATGCAGGGCTCGAACCCAGGAACCAAATCGAGAGGGGTCTTTAAAAGCAATGAAAATGTACCCTGTTGGAATAAATTAAGTTACTCATCAGGATGGTTTTGGAATTTCTCTTGTTGAAATAAGCCTGACATTATCTCTTCACATCTAGGTCTTAGGTTGGAGAAAGTTATGAACCTACATTCTTCACATTTCTTTCTGAGCTTCTGTGCATTGCTACAGCACATTAAAGCAAAGCAAAACAAAACAAAACAAAATGAAAGACCCCAGGATGACTAATATTCATAAATTCATAGTTAACCACTTCTGCAGGGCCATGAACACTGACAGACAATTTTCTATATTTCCTGAACAAGTTTGTCCTTCTGCTCTTCATTACAGTGCTTTCAAATCTAATTAATTCCCTCCAACACCGACCTTCAACCTTTTTCCCTCCACATTTTACTTCATTTTCTGCAGAGGATCCTGAAAGAGAAAATAGAAGCAATCAGACAAAAACTCTCAGTGTTCCGGAGTCACATCAACACACTGCTATACTCCCCCTACCTTTCTTTCTCCCTTTCTTCCAGTTTTAATGGAAAAGACATGCCTTTCTCTCTGAGGTTTCTCCCCCATCTCTGCGTTGGACCTGAAAATTATCTTCTCTTTTTTTTCAGTCTCCAACCTCTCCCACTTTCTTGCTCTTTCTCACTCACTGAATGCAAGTGCATGATGTTAGAAAGAAAGAAAGAAAGAAAGAAAGAAAGAAGAAAGAAAGAAAGAAAGAAAGAGAAAGACAAAAATAAAAAGGTGAACAGGAAGAAGGTAAGAGTAACAAATGAACAGTCCTACTCTCCCTGGATTTCACATCTCTTTTTATCAACTGACCTTTCTCTTGCTTTTTACAGCCCCAATGCTTGAATAAGTTACTCATAGCTCTTGTCTTTGCTTCCTAACCTCCTGCTGATTTCTTAAAGCCCTGTGATCTGCTTCTTACTACTGCTTCTGTACCATTGCCCTGATACTGTATCCATCAAGATATCCATATTGACACTTGACTTCCTTGATTCCTTAAAAAAATTTGGCACATTTCATCACTCCCACCTTCTAAAAAGCTCTCTTCCTAGTTTCTAAGAAAGTGAGTGCACTCTTGCAATCTTTCTCTTAGTTCTCAGGCCACTTTTCTTCAGTCTCCTGTGTTGGCTTTCTTCCTCTATCCATCTACAGCAAGGCTAGTTTCTAAGAACTATGGCTTTGTTTCCTTCATTCCATATTCCACCCATTGTTCCTAAGTCATCTTCATCCTCTCTCACAGCTTCTGTCCTTATTTATTTTTTAAAAACTGCTTCTGAGAATCTGTAGTTTAAATCTCTGTCCTGATTTCCAGACTTACAAACCCAAAAGAAGACTTGACACATCCATTTTGCTGGCTTACAAGGTATGGAAAATCCCTCTTGTCCAAATCCGAACTTAAATTCTGTTCCCAACCCTCACAAAAATTACACTTCTCTTGGGGCACCTGGGTGGCTCAGTCAGTTAAGCATCCTACTTCGGCTTAGGTCATGATCTCACAGTTTGTGGGTCCGTGCCCCTTTTTGGGCTCTGTGCTGACAGCTCAGAGCCTGGAGCCTGCTTTAGATTCTGTGTCTCCCTCTCTCTCTGCCCCTGCCCCGCTCACACTCTGTGTCTCAAAAATAAATAAACATTAAAAAGATTTTTTTTTTAAAGTTACACTTCTCTCCCTATGTTTCCTATAACTTTACACACCATCTTGTTCAAAACATCCACATAGGGTGTTTTTCTTGACTACTTCTACTTATCCCCAAACTCCATCATGTTAAGCTTGAGGGAACATCTAACTTGACCATTCAGGTTTGTCCCATTACCCAATTTGGTACCTGGAATCTATTCCTTGGAGTAAGACCTCTGTAACCTAACGCTGCCCTTAGGGGGAAGCAACTTGATTAAATTAAGAGGAGTCTTTAATAGCAACAAAACTGTCCTTACCCTGTTGGAATAAATCAGTTATTCATGAGGATCTTGTTGCTAAATCAGACATGACCTGTTTACACCAAAGTCTGAGTTCAGAGAAAGTAACAATCCCGCGTTCTTCACATTTCTCTCTGAGCCTCCGAGCACTGCTTCAGAAATTTAAAACAATACTTAAATTTCTTAGGACAATGAAAGAGGCAAAATTAACAGGACTTTCTGTGCCACTGCCTCCACCTTAGTTCCTTCCCCTCCCTCAATTCCAGAGCTGTAAGCACGTTTCCCCACCTTTTTGCTTTTAACTTTGATACATAATGTCTAGTGTGGGTGCCTGTTTCCTTCCACCAGTCTGTGAGCATCTTTGGTTAGGAATTGTAATGTATCCATTTTTGCATTTTCTGCTCCTTATCTATTTCAGTGCCTGAAGCTCAGGAGGCAGTAAATAAGCAAATGAATGACTCGCCTAATTTTCAGCCTCCTGCCTGTCCTGCACTCCACCTACTGCTTGCTTTTTGGAAGCCCTAGGACTGCCTGCCCATGCGGTGAACTTGGTCTAAATTATCTGGATGCCCGGGAAAAGTGAGATTGACAATTATGCAAATTATATTAAATAGCAACTCAGTTTTGCTAACCTGTACATTCTGTACGCCCAGAATCTCAAACTAGGTGCCCATGACCCATATCACTATGTGAAGCCACCGGATATCAGAATATCAGTTTTGGAATATCAGTTTTGGTCACTTAGTTCTTTGAGACATAATATTTATGTTAAAACAGAGACACATTCAGTCAAAATTTGTGGTAATTAAAACTTTTTTTAATGTTTGCTTATTTCTGAGAGAGATACAAAGCACGAAAGGGGGAGGGGCAGAGAGAGGGAGACACAGAATCTGAAGCAGGCTCCAGGCTCCAATCTGTCGGCATAGAGCCTGACACGGATGGGGCTCAAACTCACAAGCCATGAGATCATGACCTGAGCTGAAGTAGGACACTTAACCAACTGAGCCACCCAGCTGCCCCTGTGGTAATTTAAAAAGATTTTAAGACATGAAACTTCAAAAAAATTTCATGATGGGGCGGGCCAGTCTCTGCTAGATTTTTATAACCCTGGGAATATGCCTTTTACTCTTCTATTTTGGGATACCAAACTTCAGATATTAACTCTGAAGCATTGTAGGCATGTAGTATGTGAGTGAGTGTGTGTGTGTGTGTGTGTGTGTGTGTGTGTGTGTTGGCAGAAGGTTTGTCCATGAAGATTCTACAGGAAGAATTTTTGATGCAAAGCCATCAAACAAACATATTAAAATGTGTAATTTCTTCAGACTTTAGTATACCAGGGCTAGTAATAAACAATCCAGTTTACTTCTGAATTTTGGACTTTCTATTATCAAGATAGAACAATTTTAATACAGGAAGATAATGTTTCTTAAACTAGCAGCCAGTGTGCAGTTAAATGCATCACTGCTTTATTGAATTGCTTATAACAGGAATATGGGAGTAATCTGTCCCACATGCAGCTAGAAATCTCTCTTGATAAGTCTAGATTTAAGACAATAGGATTTGAATGTTATTGTATTAACAAACAAGTAAAACCAATAGAGAATCACAGAATTAGCATTAGTAATTCTGCTTAAGGAATGTCCATGAGGATTTAAAAATCCCTTTAGCATGCTATAAGGCATGATTCTATGTTTTCTGTCACAGCTAACCACAGTAAAGATTGCATGTGTTTCTTAATTTTTGCCAAAAGGAACAGATGGAGACCTAAATTTTGAGGGCTTTGCTTTTTAAGGAGTCCTTACTAGACAAATGATTTAGGTACATATATATGTATGTGTATACATATATATATAATAAAAGTAATCATTTTCCTTCCATATACAGCTAACTTACTATGAATTTAGCTGGTCTTTCTATTCCAGGACAGAAGTCTTTCTGGTCCACTCAGTTTTTTTTAAGGAAAAAGTCTGTGAGGGGTCAGTCAAGTCCAGAGAGCACTTCTGATCCTGAAAAACTTCTCCTTTGGTGTATCCTTGGTTTCTGTAAAAGAAAGGGCCATGCACAAATCTCCAAACTCTTCCTCCCTTGAATAGGCTATGATATTATTATAATAGGCAAGGGTCAGGATTGAAGCTTTCCAAATGCAGGTCAGAGAAACAGGTGACATCTCTTGCTTCTAGATTTGTTCAGCAAAGTTTGCATTGTATATTGAACATAAATATATACAATAAGAATATATCAATATTGGACAATTCCAGTCAAGCACTGCATTTTTGGTAGTTTCTCTTTCTAAAAACCTTTATTTATAGAATGGAAAAAATAGAAGAGAAAATGTAAAATGAATATGGTCCTTAAATCCTAGATTTCTCCAATGAAACAGAAAAAAAAATGTTGAGAAAGTCTTTCTGCTCATTGTTGGCTAACACAAGTTAGTGATTTACTTGAAGTAAGCCTTGTGTTCTTATTTTGTTGTGTCTAGACAGCCAAATTCTTTACTGCAATTCAAAGAATGTGCAGCCAGTGTTGATGACATAGTAAAGGAGGAAAAACAAATGTAATAAATTTCTAAATTATGCTTTTTAAACTATTTGAAAAAAATGAGGCCAGGAATAATTTTCATAAATAGTATACCCCCTCAATAATATGTCTAGAATATTCTAAAGTACAAAAAACAATTGTGGCCTGCAATCTGAAAGCCTTGGAGGATTTTATTTTACATAATTTTGAAACAAATGTGTGCATAGAAAACAGTTCTATGATTGACTAATGACATTAAAACAGTAATACTTTAGCACGGGCAATGGGATCAGATGGTCGATTTGAGTTTTGTGGATTAAACCAAAGATTCTTGGTAAGAAACATTAGTGTATTATAAATACACTAGTATTTATAATAGATTATATATCTGCAAGATGAAAGTAGAAAACCATTAGTTGAGCAGGAGCTATATATTTGGGAAAGAAGATTTGAAGTTGCATACATACAACAGATGACATTAAAATTTTAGTTTACTTAAGAAAACTGTTACTGAAAAAATGTTATTTGAAGAATTATAATGCTATAGATGAGAATTTTTCTGCAATGATCCAGTAGCTTTATTATTTGTCACCTACCTCAAGTAGAATAAGGCCATTTGAGAGAGCTGCAATGTGAAAACCTTAGTTCTAGCTCTGAGAAAGCAACCCATTAAATTCAACCTTTATGTTGACAAATCTTTTTCTGAAAAGTCAGGCTCTTTACATACTCGTCTGCCTGAGGAGACCTCTGACTTTTGCCTCAAGTCATTGTTCATAGAAGGAGTCACTAAAGGAAGTTCACCCTTCCGTAACATTCTGGTTTAATTATGGAGAGAAAAGATAAGGATTTTTTTTTTCCTTTTTGTATGTTTTGTAAGGTTCCTTGAGGTCACAATGGAGAACTAGGCTGAGGTCAGAGATGAGTAGTGGAGGCAACTATTAAAATAATGGTGGTTGTAGTGAACAGCAATCCTTTCCAAATACCAGAGTATCTCCCAATATATGCCAGTATTTCAGTAATCCTTGTAGGGAATCTTTAAGTAATGTTGAAAATTATGAATATGAAATGGTTCGTTGAACTTTGTTTTTACTTACTTGTTGAGCCCTAAAGGCTAAGAATTCTGCTTCTGTTGAAAATGTGTGCCCTCTTCCCCAGAGGAAGCAGTTTGGCCACTTTACAGAAGTAGGTACAAGTATAGAGACAAATGCAAGATTAATGATTATAGTCATGCAGTTCAAAATATAAACTGCCATGCACTGATTGTAGCTTTAAAGAACAGGTATTCAGCAAAACATTTGCCTAAAATACTAGTAAAATACCAGCATGCCATGGAGAAATTGTTTATAACTTTCTGTTATAGAAAATTTCAAACCCATAAATGGTATAGTATAAAGGGTCCCCATATAGTCATCACCAAGCTTCTGTCATAATCTCAAACATTTTACCATTTTCACAGTAAATATTTCAATCTGTAGCTACAAAATACAGATTAAAAATATTAACCATTATCATACTGAAAACTTAAAAAATAATTCATAAGGAAATATTGAAGTGTCTTAACTTTAGATACTTCATTTGGCATGGGGAAATTATAATTTAGAGAAAAACATGAACTTTTCTCTGTTCTTTCCCTAGGTTCAATCCCATTGCAACAGATATATATATATATATATATATATATATATATATATATATATACCACATCTTCTTTATCCATTCATCCATCAATGGACATTTAGGCTCTTTCCATACCTTGACTATTGTTGATAGTGCTGCTGTAAACATTGGGCTGCATGTGCCCTTTCTTTTTTTTTTTAATTTTTTTTTTCAACGTTTATTTATTTTTGGGACAGAGAGAGACAGAGCATGAACGGGGGAGGGGCAGAGAGAGAGGGAGACACAGAATCGGAAACAGGCTCCAGGCTCTGAGCCATCAGCCCAGAGCCTGACGCGGGGCTCGAACTCACGGACCGCGAGATCGTGACCTGGCTGAAGTCGGACGCTTAACCGACTGCGCCACCCAGGCGCCCCTGCATGTGCCCTTTCAAAACAGTACACCTGTGTCCTTGGATAAATACCTAGTAGTGCAATTGCTGGATCATAGGGTAGTTCTAGTTTTAATTTTTTGAGGAACCTCCATACTGTTTTCCAGAGTGGCAGCACCAGTTTGCATTCCCACCAGCAGTGCAAAAGAGATCCTCTTTCTCCACATCCTCGCCAACATCTGTTATTGCTTGAGTTGTTAATGTTAGCCATTCTGACTGGTGTGAGGTGGTATCTCATTGTGGTTTTGATCTGTATTTCCCTGATGATGAGTGATGTTGAGCATTTTTTCACGTGTCTATTAGCCATCTGGATGTCTTCTTTGGAGAAGTGTCTATTCATGTCTTTTGCCCATTTCTTCACTGGACTATTTGTTTTTTGAGTTGAGTTTGATAAGTTCTTTATAGATTTTGGATACTAACCCTTTATGTGATATGTCATTTGCAAATATCTTTTCCCATTCCCTTGGTTGCCTTTTAGTTTTGCTGATTATTTCCTTCACTGTGCAGAAACTTTTTATTTTGATGAGGTCCCAATAGTTCGTTTTTGCTTTTGTTTCCCTTGCCTCTGGAGACGTGTTGAGTAAGAAGTCGCTGAGGCCGAGGTCAAAGAAGTTTTGCCTGCTTTCTCTTCTAGGATTTTGATGGCTTCCTGTCTTACCTTTAGGTCTTTCATCCATTTTGAGTTTATTTTTTTGTATGGTGTAAGAAAGTGGTCCAGGTTCATTTTTCTGCATGTCATTGTTCAGTTTTCCCAGCACCATCAAATGATCATTTTATGAAAATAGAATAGAATATTTAAGATACCATCATCTGACACAGTGCCACTCACTTTGGAGTATAATGGGGATTTAATGATTAATTTTAGCTCTCAGCATGGCCTGGCTATGGCACCCAGATATTTGATCAAACACTTGTCTAGATGCTGTGAAGTTGATTTTTTTAAATGTGATTAATATCTAAATCAGTAGGCCTTGAATAAAGCCAATTATCCTCCATATTGTAGGTAGATCTCATCCAACCAGTTGAAGCCCTTAACAGAAAACTGGGATACCCTAAGAATGATTCTGACTTCAATTGCCTCCAGACTCAAGACTGCAACATCACCTCTTTCCTAGGTTTCCAGCCTTCCAGGGTACCCTGCAGATTTCAGACTTGCCAACCTCCACAATTGTGTGAGCCAATTTCTTAAAATAAATCTGTCTCTATCTCTACTATCATCTGTATTTATCCATATATACTCACATATCCTGTGTCTCTGGAGACCTCTAGCACAGGGATAAAATAACTCTCTAGTAATGTAGAAAAACAGTTGTAACATTGACCCTGAACAATGCAGGAATTAGGGGCACTGATCTCCTACACAGCTAAAAATTCATGTATAACTTTGGACTCCCCCAGAATATAACTACTAATAGCCTACTGTTGAATAGAAGCTTTACTGATAACATAAGCAGTTGATTAACACATATTTTGTATGTTATATGCATTATATACTATATGCTTACAATAAAGTAAGCTAAAGAAAAAATATATTATTAAGAAAATCCTAAGGAGGAGAAAATACTTTTACAGCCCTTTAGCGTATTTATAGAAAAAAAAAGGTCCACATATAAATGGACTCCTGCAGTTCAAAAGTATGTTGTTCAAAGGTCAGCTGTATTTAAACGATGTTGTATATCTTCACTGGGCTCTCAGAAAATTTGGAATCATAGGATCTTAGAATTGAAAAGGACTTAGGAGGCTTAATTTAGTCAAAATTTATACCTATGCATTGTTAAAAGTTATAATGACAAGGGTCAAATAATTCACATGTACTATATATAATCTTTACAACACTCAAAGTTAATATTTTCCAATTTTATATATGAGTAGATGTGGCTCAGAGAAGTCAATAACTTCTCCAAGATGACCTAGGTGGAAGTTACTAAGCCATCATTTGAATTCAATATTATTTGAATCCAAAGTCCATTGTCTTTCTGTCAGGTTAGATCACTTTTCTTTAATACAGACCCCAAATTCTTGGACACTTTTGGTGATGTAGAATTTTTGTGGTGCAGAAGTCATTACATGGCAACTGGATGTATTTTTTAACATCTTTATTAGAAAGGTCTTCCATATTGAATCAGATTTTATCATGTGTTTTGTCCTTTATAGCTACATTTCATATTTGGAGCTAGCCATTTTTTTGTATTATTGGATTATTTTCTTTATTGAATTAAAGTTATACCATGTATAAAATAGCAATGTGTACACAGAGGGATTTAATGCATCATAATATATACAATTATCTTTGAAAAGTCAGGAAGCAAGTTGCAATGATTATGAACATAAAATTTATATTGACACATTCTCCATAAGTGATTTATTTGGCTGTTTTAGTTCAAAGTCATTGTTTGAGGATCTGATGATTACTCTCTTTCACTTTATGGACCATCAAAATCACTTGGCCAGATATATGTAATAGGAGATGAAATTTCATTTGTGTATAATTTCCATTTGTCTGGTTTTGGTTGAGACACATTTTCTTAACTTACTTCCACATTGAGACCACTGAAGAGCTCATTGTTTCAATTATCTTCTTTGCTTTTGATTGAAGAATTGTTGGAGAATGTTGTAAGAGTCTCCAAATTTCTGTAGCATTCCTTCTTTTTTCTTAGAGGCCAACTTTATACTAACTGTGGATGCCTGACTCTGTAAACAGTGTAGTTCTTACATGATGGATGTGTGGAAGCCTTTTGTTCCTTTTGACACAAGAATTCCTATGCTCAGAAACAAGGGACTTAAATTAGTTGTGGGCGTAGTATTCTTCTTATTTTCACATTTCACCAAATCCTGACAGAGCTTCAGGAATATGCTTAATACTATTTCTATCTCCACCATCTTGGAAATATTTACTTTCCTCTATTTCATTACTCTTCCTCTTCTGGGCCTTGGAAATCTTAACTGTCACTGGTAAGGTAAAACCAGGGTGTTTCACTGACAATTTGTTTGGACATAAAGGTGTAAATTGAATCTCTAACTCAGGTTTTGGAGATGGAGTACTTTGATTATTTTCTGTTGATACCTCACAAGAGTCCAGGACTGCAGAACCATCCTCTACTCATTTCTAGAAATTTCAAAACTTGTTGTTTGAGGTTCAGTTTCAACTCTGATAAGATCCATTGAACTCCTATGGCTAGGCTTGATAACTAAGGTTTTTTCTTCTGTTTCAGAAGCCTCTGATGTGATCTTTTTAAGTTGTTCAATTTCATTATTTTTCTGTACGTTGCTGGAGATCAGTCCCTTCCTTCAGCTGTATTTCTAAAGCTGCAATAAGTTGATCCCATTCTTCTTGACATTTTTGAAGGTTACTATCTTTTTCTGCCAGTTGTGCTGTATTTCCACTTCATTTTGTTGCTTTACACAATGCTCTGTATTCACCATCTTTTTTCATCTCTTTGTTTCGTAGATTTTCAGCTTCTCGTGCTTCAGAAAACTAGCCATTTGATTCAAAGTATTCCCTTTTTGTTTTGTTTTTTAATGTTTTGACATAAGAAACACTTTTCAGATTCCCTCCATTTTGATTGTTTTTACTCATGCTCTTTGGCTAGCCATCCATTGGTAAGTGCCAGTAACTATTTCAAAAGTTTGCCCCTAGTATTATCTGCCCAGACAACAATGGAATGTCCTTCCTTCTTGTTCTAGAAACTATGCTCTCTTAATGCAGTCTAAGATTTACTAGCTTTTTAATGTAGTCTCATGTCTCTTTTTTACAGATTCCTTTATAAAAACTAGTCTCTCATCTTTGTACCTGTGTGGTTAATATTTGCAGGTTGTTGCATTTATCACATAAAATTTATATTCTTAGTTTTAACCTAATGGTAAAGTCTACCAAACTATTTACTGTTGTATATTCTATCTTTTTCTTTCTTTCTTTCTTTCTTTCTTTCTTCTTTCTTTCTTTCTTTCTTTTTACATTTTTTATTTTTTGAGAGACACAGAGAGACAGAGCACCAGTTGGGGAGGGGAAGAGAGAGAAGGAGACACAGAATCCGAAGCAGGCTCCAGGCTCCGAGCTGTCAGCACAGAGCCTGACGCGGGGCTCGAACTCACAAACTGTGAGATCATGACCTGAGCTGAAGTCGGATGCTTAACCAAGACTGAGCCACCCAGGTGCCCCTATTCTATCTTTTTCAATGCACAATTTCAGTAAGCACAATTTTGGCTCATTTGTATAAAGTTTAATTTCAGACGTAGAATACAAAATAGTACAGCAACGTGATAATAGGTAAGTTTAGTGAAAGTCATGAAAAATAAATAAAGTTTTGGGAATTACTTTCAATGAGGCCCTAGTTAAAAATCATTAGGAGTAAATACATTGCTATGAGAAAGACCGAGAACCCCAAGGATTGATATTTGGGAAACAATTGCATTTAAACATGGGAAAAGTCCACTTCAGGTAGGGAAGAAAAAGAGCAAATTCTTTAAGGGTAAGAATCAGCCCTGTTCCGAAACATGGTAAGGGCTCACTGAATAGTTTTAGAAATGGAGTCAGTGAAAGAGACAAAGAAGGAAACATTAGAGAACAAGGAAAATAAAAAAGAAATAGTACAACACTGCAAAAAAGTCCAATCTACACTGTTGAAAGTGCAGATCAAAGAGAATGAGAAGTGAGAAGATACTACCAGATTTGGCAGTCATAAAAATGGTCACCAGTTATACCCGAGGTGGCAGTTCTGGCCAACTGTTTGGGATAGAAGTCAGATTGTGAGATGGGAAGCAGTGGCTTGGTGATAAGAATGCAGAGGTTGAGTACGAATTCCTTCTTGCACAAGTTAGTGTTTTACAGGAACTATAGGCTGGTGGTTCTACTAAATAGGTAGAACCAAGCGTTTTTGTAGTTAGGGAAGATTCACTGGCAGAGGATAGAAAACCTGGGAAGAGAGGGAATAATTAACGGCACACAATCTTGGATAAAGCAGCAAGGATTTTATGCAGAACTGAGTTGAATTTGTGTATTTTGTTAAGAAGGATGAACATGTTTCTGTAGACTGAGTCACCAGGGAAAGCAAGTAGGCTGGGTTATCATTCTGTCTAACACTGAGGTAGAGATTATTATCAGATAGAGGGGATAAAAGTGATTAAACTCAGTTCAGGGGGACTTCAGTAGCTCAATAACAAAGCAGCACTGATGAGAGTGTAGTCACGGTTGTCGCAAAGTATGTTGAAATCGCACTGGCAGGTGTATTAATTTGCTAGGCCTGCCATGACGAAGTACCACAGACTGGAGGGCTTACACAAAAGACATTTATTTTCTCACAGCCTGGAGGCTGGAAGTCCAAGATGAAGGTGTTGCTAGGTCTGGTTCCTTCTAAGGTCTCGCTCCTTACCTCATAGATGGTTGTCTTCTGTGTCTTCATATGTTTTTTTTTTCTTTTTTTTTTTTTCCTCTGTGCATGTCTGTATCCTAATTTGCTCTTCTTATAAAGATACAAGTCATTTTGGACTAGGGCCACTTACTACCCCATAAGCTCATTTTACCTTGATTACCTCTTTAAAGGCCCTATCTCCAAGTAAAGTCATGGCCTGGGGCACTAGGGGTTGTGACTTCAACATATGAATTTTGGGGCAGGGAGGAATAGTAGAGGGATACAATTCAACCTATAACAAGAAGAATGTAGTCAAAACAGACAAAAGAATTCAAGTTATTTTCTTAGAGTTGAATATGTTGTAATGAGTAGAACTTCTCAAAATTTAGGGACGCCTGGGTGGCTCAGTAGGTTAAATGTCTGACTTTGGCTCAGGTCATGATCTCACAGCTCCTGGGTTCAAGCCCCACATTGGGCTCTGTGCTGACAGCTCAGAGCCTGGAGTCTGCTTTGGATTCTGTGTCTTCCTCTCTCTGTATCCTTCCCCTGCTCACACTCTTTCTTGCTCTCTCTTGAAAATAAATAAAAACATTAAAAAAAAATTAGTGTTGAGTAAGCAGAATCATGGCCTCCAAAAATGTCTACATCATAATCCCTGGGAATATAAATATGTTACTTTATATCACAAAAAGGATTTTTCTGATGCAATTTAGTTAAGGATTCCAAAGTGGCAAGATTATCCTACATAATCCAAATGAGCCTAATATAATCATGCTAGCCCTTAAGGGTGGAGAACTTTTCCCTACTGAGTTTAGGGTTAGAGAGAGACGTGATTCTGGAAAGTCAGAGAGATGCAACACTGTTGGCTTTCAAGATGGAGAAAGGAAGCCATGAGCCAAAGAATGCAGGCTGCTTCTAGAAGCTAGAAGAGGCAAGGAAATAGATCCTTTCCACAGCCTTGAGAAGGGACTGAGCCCTGTTGACAGCCTTGTTGATTTTAGCCCAGTGAGACCTGTGTCACACTTCTGACCCATAGAACTGTAGCATAATAATTTTGTTTTAAGTCACTAAGTTTGTAGTAATTTACGACAGAAATAAAAAGGTGCCATCCTGTGGGTAAGAGTCATGTGGAAGTCTATTTGAAATGCTGACTCTGGGGGTGGCTGGGTAGCTCAGTCGGTTGAGCAGATGACTATGGCTCAGGTCATGATCTCATGGCTCCTGGGTTCAAGCCCTGCATCAGGCTCTGTGCTAAGAGCTCAGAGCCTAGAGCCTGCTTTGGATTCTGTGTCTCTATCTCTCTCTGCCCCTCCCGCCCTCCCTCCCTTTCTCCCTCTGTCTCTCGAAAATAAATAAACATTAAAAAATATTTAAAATAACATGCTGACTCTGGTTCAGTAGGTTTGGAGTGGGACCTAAAAATCTGCATTATTGACCAGTTCTCCAGGGATACCAGTGCTGCAGGACTGTGGAGCGCACTTTGGGTAGTAAAGCTTGAGAAATCTAGCCTCATCAAATCTCCTCATGTCATAGATAAAGGAATTGAAGTTAAGAAGAATTCATGGATACTGGTAGAACTGTCTTCAACTCCCAGCCTACTACAGTGTAACAGCACTTTGGAAAAAAAAAAAAAAAGGAGCCCATTAGGGAATAGCAAGCAAGAAGAAATGCCAGAGTTTGGAAAATTTGACTCCAGAGACCCTGTATGTTAATGGTGCCTGTGAGGTGTCCTGGTTGACATGTAGCTAATACAAATTGTTAATTATCAGCACTTTGTAAACTAACAGCTGTTTGCTATGTGCAACAGGATTATAGCCCTCTTGGGCCCCAGGAGTTTCTAACTTCCTAGGTGTCAGCAAGTTTGAGAGAAAAATTTCAGGGCAAATGGGCATTTTGTTGTGACAATTTAGCAGGAGGCAGCTCTAAAGCTGTAGATCATCTGCAAACTCAGAACTGTAAACATGGAGGGAGTATTTCCAGTGACCCAAAGGGCATGTTTTGTGTTTATCTTGTTGCCGGAGGCACTCTGTAATTATGTGAGAGCATAATGTCAGCTGATCTGCTGGCAAAAGTGAGGAAAACTGTCAGGCTTATTAAAGAGGATAAAGAGCTGACACACGACATAACTGACATCTAAGGTGAGAATCGGACAGGAAAAGATTCTAAGAATGTGGCAGGGACTCATAAGGAGAAGGGGGTGAGCAGAACATCATAAGGAAGAATTTGGAGACCCTGGATAAACAAAGATTTCTGGAAACTTCCCACTCTACAGAATAGAAAGGAAGATTTATAGGCACCAGAACCAGGGTTCCCAAATGACTTCATACATGAGTACCACACGGATAACTTGCTAAAATGCCCGCTCCTCAGATCCAACTCCAGAGGTTCTTTTCAATTTCTTATTATACATACAAAAGTAGAGAGTGTAGTATACTGTGAGAAATAAGCCCACCTACCCAATCAAAGGAAGGGCGCAGGGACTTGGAGTGCAGTGAAGTGAGGCTTTAACCAACGTTCCTGCAAGAGTGGGTGTCTGCTGGACAGGCACACTCAGGGCAGTTACAGCAGACAATTTATTTCCTAGCATGCAAATCCCTCCCCTGGTTCCTCATTGGCTGAGTACTACAGAGGTTATAGCCTTACCTGGATGTTGCTTATGCCCATATAAGGCAGAAAATAGTCTGACTGAAACAAATGTACATTCCCTGAGGTGACACAGAGATTTTCCGTCCTCCTCCCCTTGTTCTTTGGCACATGCTCTTTGCAAAGCCCACAAAAATAAACCTGTGAAATGAAGAGGAGAAGGACCAGGAAGTGAAGTGTCTAAGGATTTGGGACTCCATTGTGGCAGGGATGGGGCGGGGAGGGTTCCTACATATTTCCAATAGGTTATAAACCTACTGTTAACTAGACAGCACAGCTTTTTTTGGTATTTCTGGAAATGAATCATTTCCCTTAATTCTCATAATACTGACCTCTCACACACACATCCTCAGACTCAATAAAGATCAATGCACAACCAATCTGCCTGCATTTATTCCATCTGCTTAATGCCTTCCTTCTCATCTTTTCTCCTTCACTAGACTATACTGATGCCAATCCCAGTCATCAGGGAAAAGCATTTCCAGTATAGAGCAGAAAAAGCACAGAACACAGGGACAGAGGATTCCTGGTATCTTTGAGCAACAC
Organism: Prionailurus bengalensis; assembly: GCF_016509475.1. Lineage (NCBI taxonomy): Eukaryota > Metazoa > Chordata > Mammalia > Carnivora > Felidae > Prionailurus > Prionailurus bengalensis. The sequence goes on from NC_057349.1 coordinate 109,508,954, forward strand.
TACAGAGGTCTATGTAGGTGGGACGGAGGGAATAGGCGGCAGTTGGTAAGGGATGAAATCAGAGACATAACAAGCAAAGAGATATAGCAGACACACTACTTAAGTCCTTGCAGTTCATTGCAACAGCTTTGGCTTTTAGTCTGGAAACTTCAGAGCAGAAGGGACCAGCAATTGTGTAAAGCTAAAATTGAAAAGGCAAAGGAGCCCATAGGAAAGTAGCTTTCTGGTAGGAGCTATAGTCAGAAGGAGTCAAGAATGCAGCTATGGCCAAGAACTTTGTTCCAAATTTGGGGGGCAGTAGGAGAACTATTACCCTGATCTCCATGGTAATAGTAATCAATGTCCCCGATGAATGGAGTAACCTCTGCCTCTTGGTTCAGTAATAGGAGAAGTCTTAATGATCAGAGGGCTGTCTCAGCTCTCAGTTACATGGAACATGACTACCTTCCTCACTGGAAGCATTTCTCCCTTGGTAACTAGTACCTTCAAATCACCAAGTCCAAGGCTGTGGGCACAGACACCAAAAAAAAATCCCTTAAGTGAGTTATTAGGTGTAATAGTGAAAGGGATCTCTCCCACTCCCACTCATTGGCTCTTGAACCTATATAATTTGGTGATGTAGGGAATGGCATTTCTTAGTCCCAATTTCACCAATGTGATACGGCACTCATTTTTTCTTGGCTTCTACCCAACAAATCTGGGCAGAAATTTGGGGGGAGGGGCAGAAAATGGTTCTTGGTTTAGTTCCCATGATCTGTTAGTCTTATCATTCCCCTGTGGTTAAATATCATATGGGGTTTCCCTTCGAAGAGGAGAACAGACAATTTCAGGGCAATCCTTTTCCTGTCTTCATGAGGCTACTTCCTGAAAAGCACCACTTTTCATGGTAAGCAGTTCAGCCTTTTCTGTTAAAAGGCTCTGAAATGAGTCAGAACCTGTTAAATTAACCTAAAGTCCACTTTGTTCTCTAGGTCAGAGGTTCAGCATCAGGGGGATTTTGTTCTCTAGGGGATATTTGGCAATGTGTAGAGACAATTTTAGTAGTCACAACTGGGGGAGGGGGCAAGATAGAGCTACAGATATCTAGTGGCTGCAGGTCAGGGATTCTGCTAAACATTTTACAATGCGTGGGACATTATCCATAAAAGAATTATCTGCTCAAAATGTCAATAGTACTGAGGATGAGAAATCCCGTCCTAGGCTGAAGAATTCACTACTTATTTGATTTCTTTTCTTAAACTTTGCCTAGTCATGCTGTCCAATGTAATTTATCTGAGACCAGGCAATGAGCCTGAATGATAAAATAAAATTTATATAAGTAAGACAATGCCAGCAATATACATCTGCTTCAAGTTTGAGCAATATAACTCCTCCTATTATTGTATTTTTAGGGAGAAACTAAAGCCACAAATTAAATCCTTTAATCATTTATAGTCAAACTTTCAGAAATTAAAGGTCATGGTTACTTTTTGCTCTGTCTCAGCCAGAGAAGTCTCAGTCAGATGCACGTGTATGTTTGGAGTTCCTTCTGCAGCTGAAGCATCCTTCACTAGGTATATAGCTCTTTCTGTACATTAGCTGAAATTAGTTGCATTAATCTACCTCACTCTTCCCATGTGCTCTTTTATAAAGAATCTGAACAGTTAATAGGGCCCATAAGCCTATCATAGTCTCAGCCAAACTCCCATAGACATCAGCAAATCTCTAGTATCCAATAAAGAGTAAAATAGTCATATTATTATACACACCCAAGGACCCCCAATGAACAGAATTACTAGTTTCTAAGTGAAAGCAAGTCTATTACAAACTGAAAAATCTTTTTGACTTCATTCTTAGCATTCATTCCTGGTTAGTTTATGCCAGTTGTCCAAAATCACCCACCTGTGACTTGAAATTTGATAGGGAAACATCTTCCACAAAGATGTTTACTATGTCTTTGTATTTGTCATGAGGAATAATCCCCTGATCCAACTGCCATCTTTTTTAGAGTGGTCTGTGAGCAAAATTAGACTCACCCAGGAAACTGGGTGCTATCCTGATCCATCAGACCCTTATCTGAGGTTCCTTCTTCCATCTTGAATATTTAAAAATCTTCTTTTCCAGTTTTTTTAATCTTGTGTCCCTGGCCTTCCTGAATCATAGATTCAACTGTGCAGTGGCACAATCTTCACACTGTCCTTGGAGCAGGGAGCCACCCCTCCTTCATACCACATTTCATACTCAGACATTCTCCACATCGCACTCCCTTCTGCATGTTTCTGCATGTTTCCTTGCCATCTGCTGCCATCACCTATTCCTCTGGAAATCTTCAGGCTCCTGCTACACACCTTCCCTGGCATCACCTGCTATCACTGCCCATGCACTGGGGTGCCAAATGCATCTTCTGCATTTTGTTTTGAGTTTCTTTCCCCTTAAATTTCAACATTTGACGTTTCTTTTCGAAACTTCATATTATATTTGCTCTTAATTCATAAATATTATTATATTACTTTTTGGAGTGTTTCTGATACCCAAAAAACTTTGGAAAACTTTGTTTATGACTTTTCTAATGCCTGTTTTTTATTTTATTTTTTTGCCTTTAGCATGGGGGCAAGCCCTTGATAGTGAAATCTTATTTTGCTGGCTTAGAACATACATGAATGTTTGCAACTTTTTGAGACTCCAATTTCTCTCTGTTCTGTCAGCTCTGCCCCCCTGAGATATTTGCAGATGTGCAGTTTAAAACTATAAGCTAGGAACAAAAGATTTATGTTGGTTAGGAAGGTGTAGTGAATGTCATATTAAATTCATAGCAGGAATGTATTGGAATTAACCCTTGCCATGGGCACATTATAAGACAGATATAAATAAGGAAAGGTCAAGAGTGACATGTATTGTGACTAATGTTTTATAGGAACAGTACTGTCTTGTTTTGGCATATTTGTTTAGATAGATGTGGGCATAGCAGTTAAAATAAGAGAAATAGAGAATTGTATACTGATTTTTATTGCCACCCATGTTATTTTTGTATCATACTGAAAACTACTGGTGAAAATTTCTCATGCTTCTGTTTATTCAACAACTTCTTGGGTGTTCTGAATATCTATTTATTTGGGGGCAATGTTCACAGCTAAGACAATAGGGCATGGGTAATCTATTGAAGATGAGATCATTTTTTAAACACTTTCTTCAAGGACTTATTTGGTCATCTTTATTTGTTCCTTCTTTTCTAGTAGAATATATATTGATATTTGCTTAAAATTCTTATTCAAGTAAATAACATATAGAAGATATCTCTTGCATCATAGGTATACCAATATATGAGAAGATATTTTAATAAAATAAAAAAGAAAACATTTTTCATTGTAGAACTCAAGAGGAGAGATAAATATTTGTTTATACTCTTACAGAACCAACACTCATCTTGTAGCTTTGGTTATTGGGGACATGGGGAAGATAAAGAAGGAGAGGACTAATGCTTTCTTAGGATACTTTCGGTTGAAGTATGTGAATATCAATTTAATCTGACTAAACAATAAAGGATTTTAATGGCTTACATAACTATAAATCCAGAGGTAGGATTTAGGTTTAGTTTGATTAGGGTTCTAGCAATATTTCTCTGCTTTTCTCTCAGCATTGTCGATGTCAGATTTGCCCTCAAGTTGTCACACCTCATGCTGTCAAGATGGCTGTCAACAGTTGCTAGGATAAGGTGCTTCATGTTCACATTCCGTGAAAGGTAGAGAGAACAATTTTCCATTATACTGTCTTTAAGAGTAAAAAGGGAGTGCCTGGGTGGCTCAGTTGGTTGAGCATCGGACTCTTGATTTCAGCTCAGGTCATGATCTCACAGTTTCATGAGATCAAGCTCCATATTGGGCTCAGCACAGACAGTGTGGAGACTGGGGTTTTCTCTCTCCCCCTCTCTCTGTATCTCCTTTGCTCATTCTCTCTCTCTCTCTCTCAAAATAAATAAATACAATTTTGGAAAAGAAAGAGTAAAAAGGGATATTTTCTAGAAGTGTTCAGCAACTTTCTCCTCATATTTGAATGACAGGTATCAGTCCATTCTGAACAAGTCACTTGGCAAGAGAAATAGGATTATTCTTAGCTGGAGCAGACCCATCTCTTGAATTAAGACTAATTCCCCAAATTGAATGACTGTTACCAAATGGGGATGAGTGGAAATGTATGTTAGGGAGGCAATAACGATATTTACTAAAAGTGTGACTCATGTCATAGAAATATAAAAGAACTATTTTTTATATTTATTTATTATTTTTTTTATAATTTATTTATTTTTTAATTTACGTCGAGTTAGTTAGCATATAGTGCAACAATGATTTCAAGAGTAGGTTCCTAGGGGCGCTTGGGTGGCTCAGTTGGTTAAGTGGCCGACTTCTGCTCAGGTCATGATCTCACATTCGGACCCTGCATCAGCTCTGTGCTGACAGCTCAGAGCCTGGAACCTGTTTCAGATTCTGCGTCTCCTTCTCTCTGACCCTCCCCCATTCATACTCTATCTCTCTCTGTCTCAAAAATAAATAAACGTTAAAAAAAATTAAAAAAAAAAGAGTAGGTTCCTTAATGTCCCTTACCCATTTAGCCCATCCCCCCTCCCACAACCCCTCCAGCAACCCTCTGTGTGTTCTCTATATTTAAGAGTCTCTTATGTTTTGTCCCCTTCCTTGATTTTACATTATTTTTGTTTTCCTTCTCTTATGTTAATCTTTTTTGTACCTTAAAGTCCTCATATGAGTGAAGTCATATGATATTTGTCTTTCTCTGACTAATTTCACTTAGCATAGTACCCTCTAGTTCCATCCATGTAGTTGGCAAGATTTCATTCTTTTTGATTGCTAAATAATACTCCATTGTGTGTGTGTGTGTGTATATATATATATATATATCTCAAATGCAATCAAAAAGAATATATACATATGTATATACATCACATCTTTTTTATCCATTCATCCATCGATGGACATTTAGGCTCTTTCCATACCTTGACTATTGTTGATAGTTCTGCTATAAACAATGGGGTACATGTGCCCCTTCAAAATAGCACATCTGTATCCGTTAGATAGATACCTAGTAGTGCAATTGCTGGGCCATAGGGTAGTTCTAGTTTTAACTTTTTTGAGGAACCTCCATACTGTTTTCCAGAGTGGCAGCACCAGTTTGCATTCCCACCAGCAGTGCAAAAGACATCCTCTTTCTCTGCAGTAAAAGGACTAATTTTTATTCCAGGAAGACTCTTCATTGAAAAATGCAACTTCTTTCTTATGAGTCTATAGAAGAGAAGTTCTAGCTTAGAGTTAATTTATTCCTTTTAGGAATTTTAGTTTTTTTAGCTTCAGAGGAAACAGTATTCAGTCTTAATGTTTGCAATAAGATCTTCTTTCTGCCTTAAAAATTAGAAGTCAAGGGCGCTTGTGTGGCTCAGTTGGTTGGGTGTCCGACTTCGGCTCAGGTCATGATCTCGTGGTCCCTGAGTTCGAGCCCTGCATTGGACTCTGGGCTGACAGCTCAGAGCCTGGAGCCTGTTTCAGATTCTGTGTCTCCCTCTCTCTCTGCCCCTCCCCTGCTCATGCTCTGTCTCTCTCTGTCTCAAAAATAAATAAATGTTAAAAAAAATAAAAAAAAAATTAGAAGTCAGATCTGACATGGTAGCCAGTGAGCCCTCAGGAGCCACTGTATTCATGACTCCAAGAAATGAAGAGGCCCACTGCTTATTGAGAGAGTGTGCAGTTCTGGGGATCGAGGATCTGTTGTTGTAAATGATGTAATTGTTTCTACTTCTGAACTAAGCTCCTTGTAAGAAGACTATACACCTCTACCCCACTGAGTCAGGTTTGCCATGTAAGTAACAAAATATATGGTAATAGAATGTGAGTGGAAATGACATATGTCACATATGAGCAAAAGCTTTAAGAGGCATTATATAATTCTGTAAAACCTTTTTTTTTCCTCTACCTGAAAAATGGCACACTCCAAATAAAGCTTCTTCAAGCTAGGTCTTAGAACGAGCAGACACATGTTGTAAAATAGCAGCCGACCAAAGTGAATGAGGGGTAAACCTTTGTTAGTATAATCCAGAGATGTGGGAGAGTTTGGGTGCTACTGTAGCATAATTTATAAAAGCTGAGTTTTATTATTTTTAAAAAAAATCTTCCTGTCTTTTTTTTTAAAAGTTAATTTAATTTAATTTAATTTAATTTAATTTGAGTGAGGGAGAGGGGCAGAAATAGAGGGAGAGAGAATCTCAGGATCCACACCCAGCAAGGAACCTTACACAGGGCTCGTTTCCACAACCCTGGGATCATGACCTGAGCCCCAAACATGAATCAGACGCTCAACTGACTGAGCCACCCAGGTGACCCACAAAAGCTAAGATTTAAAAAAAAAAATTAAGTGTTTATTTATTCTTGGAGAGAGAGCACAAGAAAAAGAGGGACAGAGAGTAAAGGAGACAGAGATTCTGAAGCAAGCTCCATGCTGTCAATACAAAGCCAGATGTGGGCTTTGAACCCACGAACAGTAAGATCATGACCTGAGCCGAAGTCAGACAATCAATTGAGCCACCCAGGCACACCAAAAGCTCAGTTTTAATATCAGTTCAGCTACAAGAAAAAAAATCTGTGTTATCTTGGATAAGTCAACTAAGCTTCTCAGACATAGTTTTAATCTATAAAATAAAATTTAAAAAAAGGTCTTTAGACTTTATCTATAATGCTTAACAATTTGACTACTAAACCCAGTCTCTTAAAGCGTTGCCAATTGATTAAGTTGTATAATATAGGTAATAATGATGCATTTTCTTTCATTATTTTATTTAATTTTAATTTAATTTTATAATTTAATTAAAAAAAATTTTTTAAGAAGGCTCCACACTCAGTGTGGGACTCAAACCCTGAGATCAAGAGTTGCTTGCTCTACCAACTCAGCCAGCCAGGCGCCCCTATTTTCCCTTTTTTAAATAATTAAAGGCATTTATAACTTTCATTCAGCATGAGATAAATCATGCTCTCATAATAAAGTATGTGATTCTTGCCAAAAGAAGCATTTTAGTTTGCCTAAACTACCCCTTTATAAATAAATATATATTTCTGAGTCTTTTTTTAAAAAGTTTATTTATTTTTGAGAAAGACAGAGAGAAAGAGGGAGAGAGGATAGATGAGAGAGAGAGGGAGACAGAGAACCTCAAGCAGGCTCTGTGCTGTCAGTGCAGAGATCAATGCGGGGTTCGAACTCACGAACCATGAGATCATAACCTGAGCCAAAATCAAGTCAGTCGCTTAACTGACTGAGCCACCAAGGTGCCCCTGAGTCTTTTTAATATATAGAAAATAGCTAAATCCCTATCTTTTTAGAACTCCCTAGTGGAATCTAAAATGCTCCATTTTAGTTCTTTTCTAGCACATTCTATTTTGTATTATCTCTCTCTCTCTTTTTTTGACTACTTTGAGTACATGATCCAATAAATGTTTAATTTAAATGTAAGGATGGTTAAATTGCTACAGTTCTAGAGATTTTTTAAGTACAGACTTTTCTAGCATTATGTAACAAAATAAGGAGAAATTGAATTTTTTTTTCAGAAAACAGGAAAACAAGCAACACAAGTTACAAAGTAATTATAGCAGTCCACATATACTTCCTCATACACACATCCCAAACTTTTGTTAATGGATCTTCCGCTAATCTTGTCCTGCAGTTATGTTTCGATTTTTTTTTACAGTGTTTAAAAAAAGGTATTTAATGAAGAGAAAAAATGGCCTATGAAAACCAATTCTAAGTGGGACATGAACTAAGATTTTTTATTTGTTTATTTTTATTATTATTTTTTTAATGTTTATTTCTTACTGAGAGACAGAAACAGCACATGAGCAGAGGAGGGGCAGAGAGAGAGAGGGAAACACAGAATCCGAAACAGGCTCCAGGTTCCAAGGGGTCAGCAGAGAGCCCGACATGGGGCTTGAACTCACAAACTGTGATCACGACCTGAGCTCAAGTCAGACACTCAACCGACTGAGTCACCCCGGCGCCCCAAACTAAGACTTTTTTGTTTAGGGTTTGCTAGATGCTGCCATACCTGCTCCAACATCAGGCGGTCAGAGAGCACCGGGGCCTCATAGCTAGGCTCTGGAGATTAGAGGAAGGACCACCAGTAGATAAATGATTTATGAGTTAAGCAAGTTTTAAACATTTTCTTTTAATTTTATTGTTGAGGCAATAATAGATATAGGTAATTTAAATGCCATTTTAACATAACTAGAAGATATTTTATGTACGATGTTCCAACTCATTTCATTTATATCTATTAAGGTATTAAAATATTTAAAATACTAAAGATGTTGACCAAACTCATTATCTCAGTTTTTTGCCCCAACTATTCCAATACATAAAATTGTGGGTTTGTGCTTGACCTAAACCTGGCAAGGGTGAGGAATGGAGAATGGTGAAGAAGCAGCTTGTAGGGAAGTAGAGAAGTAGTTCCATTAAATTCTATATTAATAAACTGAGCTATATTTCAGAACATGCTGGTAGTAAATATCTCTACCACTGTAAATGTATCTATTTTTCTTAGTGACATTCTAAGCATCTAACATCTGTACACTGAGTTTTATTACAAAAAACAACATTTAGACAAATTAAATCTAACTAAAATCAACATTTATATGACTATATCCAGTCTCAAGAACAGCAAACAAGTTGTAAGTATTATTGAGAAGATATTTGAGAGCTTATTACATCACTATTTGTACATGCGGATGCAGAGGAAGTGGCTAGGTCGTCTTGATGGTCAATTATTAGAATTGTTTATACTTAGCCGGATAGCGATTTTCCAACTGAGTATGGATTATAAACAAATAGCATGTAACTATCTAAAGAGGTTCGGTGTTTAATGCAGGCCAGAAGAAAGCTAGCCTTGAATGAGAATGAGGAAAACACGTGTTTTGTGTTTAGTAAAGTCACATTAATTAATATTTAGGACAACTATAAACCAACCTCTTACCAAACAGGCCTTCTGGACAGGCAGGGTGCTTGTGATACTGGACAGAGATGGGGGTTTATGGAGGTTTTGCTGAAAGTGGTGCTAGATTGTATCCTGAGACTCTGAAGATCTGACTAATGCGTGCAGGAGGGAATCTGGAGTTGAAAGTCAAACAATCATTCCAGCCAAAGGTTCAATCTGGAAAGACTGGACACAGAAAGAGAAATTGCACATGGCACAACGGGGTGAATCAATGGCTTACAGACCAAATGTGGGGTTCCTGGCAGTAGTCCATGAGACTTAGGTGCTGGTGTTTTATAACCTGAGACTCCCCTTTGGTGATAAGGAAGCCTGTCGTTAAGGCACTTTGTGATGCTTCCTTATAAACCAGAGGTTGCAAAATGTCATGTTTTGTTTGATCCATGTAGTACTTAACCACAGAGTGATTTAAAGATATTTGCATTAGTTGCCAACACTTAACACCAACACATACTCGATTTACAGCTTTTGTGAAAACATCAGAAATCTAGCATTATCAACCTTGCTGCCAGACATAGCATGGATAAACCTTGTGCTGGGCCACTCCTCTTGCAATGGCCATGCACTCTTCTATCCCCACCAGCCCCTAGTGTCCCAGTCCCGCGGATAGGAGATGGTTGCCTTTTACCATCAGACTAATTTTGTTGTTTTGCGTACAGTAGAATTAAGACAAAACTAAGATATTTCTTAAATCCATTCTGTAGTTTTTTTATTTCAGTTTTTTTTTCAATTTTAAAAGGCTTCTGTTATAAAACATTTCAAACATATAGGAAAGTAGATATAGGTAATCCCCATGACCCTATTTCATGGCTTTAACTGTCATTACTCATTACTCAAGTCCCATCTTGTTTCATCTATATCCCCACCTCCTTCCCTCCACTGTATTATTTAAAAGAAAATCTCTGACATCCTAGGATTTTCTCTGTGTTTCGGCATGTAACAATAAAAGATAGGAACACTGATGTAAAACAATCACATAATCATAATATAGTCACACCTAAACATTAACTATTTATGCAAAATATCCAGTGTGTTAAAATTTCCAATGGCCTCATACATGTACGTTACACGTTGTTTAAATCAGGATTAAAATAAGGTATATACAAGGTAATTGACTGATGTCTTTAAAATATCTTCTAATTTATAGCTTCTCTCAGTCTCTGTATCTGTCTGTTTTTTTTCTTTCTCTCAATCCCCCCCCACCCCTTTGTCTCTTCCTTCTGGTCACTTATTTGTTCAATAAACCTGGTTGATTGTTTTGTAGTTTCTCACAGTCAAAAATTTGCTCATTTACCATGATAAAATTTAGCATGTTCCTCTATTGTCTGTATTTATTGTAAGCTGGATTGAATTTTTTGGAAATAGTATTTCATTGGCAGTGGTATCTTCTATCAGGAGGCATATAATGTCAGGATCTCTCTCTTATTAATGTTAGTGTCCAAGGCCTAGATCCGGCAATTCATGAAAGGTTGCAAAATGTTGATGGTCTCATTAAGCTATCCTGTCCTTATTTAATACCTGAAATACTTCTATTAAGAAAAACATTCTCTTGTTTATTATTTGTTTACCTAGTGGCACAGTTCTTACAGGAAAGGCTGAATAAATGTTTGATTATTTTCTTCTATTTATGAGTTTCTCAAAATAATTGGCATCCTCCATTTGAGACTAATTTGTATTTTTTTAGTATTATGGGCTCATGTATTTAAACATATTTCTTATGTCTCAATCCATAGGAGGTATTGTCCTTACTGATGCTTATATTTTTCTATCTTTAACTTCATTTGGATTCACCCTAGTGAACTTTGAAAATTCCTTTGTTACTTGTTGGACAAACTGTTCCAATCTCATCATGTACATTTTTAGCCCAGACATAGACTTCAGGAATCCTGGCTCCTTTGAGTGAGGATTGGTATTTAAAGACTGTGATCTGGATGTTGGGAGCCATTTAAAGTTAAAGATAACTTAGAGGACCATGTATTGATTTTCTTTATTTCTTAAACCCGACTCACTTTACTCATTGTCTTTCTTGCCCTCATTATCATTTCAGTTTGCAACTCTTGCTCAAAACTAATTCTAAACCATCAACCTATTGGTCTAAATGCAGAAGTATTCTACAACAGGGTAAAAGGTAAAGAATTTGAATTACTTCACAATAAGAGAAAAAAAATGGGGAGGAAGTAATTGAAAATTACAATTAATTTTACTTGCAAATCTCAGTCTGAACTTCTACTTATAAATAGCAGAACCCAGACACTGTTTACTCACTTGTGAAATAAACCATGCCCTTGGTGTCCGGGACTAATTGCTTTATTTACTCTGAATTTCAGAGGATCTTTCTTTTGAGATTATCCATGTGGAAACACCCTATCAAGTTGGTAAAACTTAAGTGATGCTAAATTTAACTGACATTTTTTTTATTACCGGAAAGGAAGACAAAAAGGAAACTAAGGTTTATTGTCTACAATGTACTAGTGGTTTTCAAATACATTATCTCATCCTTATAATCACTCTACAAGGTAGTATATCTCCATTTTTTTTCTTACTAAAGTTCATTAAATCTGGAATTACCAAATTTAAAGAAAAAAATTCCAAACATTTTTCACTATAATATTTTGAAAACTCAAAAGTAAGAAAATAAAGGTAAGAATGTGGTGGGGGGAATGCTTTCTTAGTGATCAACATGAACAGCATTGAAGTTCTGGGTTCATTCTATGTAAAGAAATTCATCCCATGAAATTGATTGACTTTCATTTATTCTCAAGAAATTATATTACCCCAAAGAGAAGGGATGTTTATGAACACTATATTAGTCAAGAGAGGCTAGGCTTTGCAGAATAACATAACAGTTTGTCTCTCACCATTGCTTATCTATTATAGGTCAATAGGAGGCAAGGTTGAGAGAAGTTCTCTTCCATACAGTCACCACCTGACTAGGTCTCACTGCCTGTAGCTATATAATTTGGAACAGGTGATATGTGAGGTGTCAGCAGAAGGAGAAGAGAGACTGAAGAATGCACTCATATGGTTAAATGTCTAGGGTGGAAATGACTTACCACATAAGCTCACAGCCCATTGGCCAGAATTAGTCTGAGAGGAACATTTGTATGCAGTAAGTTTATTGGAAAGTGCTCTCAGAAACACCTGTAAGAGAGTGAAGAAAGCAGGTTTGGACAGAGGGAGAGCTTGCACTGTGTGCAGAGACAAGAAATGATGGTTTAGGGAACTCTGGAGCTGAGATGGCACCTCAGACTTGTCCCAAATGCTGGGCCTTTGTAGCCTATCATCCAGTCAACTGGATAGAGCCTGCCTTTAGCTTCAGATCTAATGGAGATGTACTTGGTCTCCTAATGCATTTCTACCTATAAAGCCCATTTAATTGTTTAAATCATATTAATCTTAGTATATCATATTAATCTAATCTATTTCAAGATTGATATTTCTCAGTGAGAAATTTGGGAACTATAATCATATTTGCTTTAAACCATTAAGGAATTATGGGACAAAAACTCTTCATTAAAATTTTCCCTTTAGATGTATTGCAGGAGAGATTTTTTTATTTTGATGATTGTTAAGATTTTGGGTAATAGTCTCATGCTCTAGAGGAAGATCAATGGTTGAGTTATTTCTAATCAGAAATTCCAACTTTTCCAGAAAGCTACTGGTCTTAAACAACAGAGAAATTGTATCATCTAATACAGTGTCAGTATTTGTCTTCCTAATTTTATTTCTGGGGTGTGCTGAATATTAGTCTTAAAAAGTATGTTATTACAGCAGAGGTTTAGAAGAGAAAAACAACGAAAATGTTGAAAAAATGCCATAAATCTAGCAAATATATTTCTTTCCTTTTTTTTTGCAAACTATTTTTTATGATTTGGAAAAAAGGTGGGTTTTTTCCCCCTATTATTCCACTGTTTAGGTGCACTATTATTTATATAATTATGGAAAAAAAAGACGAGTAGAGGGAAGCAAGAATTGTAGTTTTTAAAAATGTGATGTAAAAGTTCATATTCACTTGTCAAATAGATTATTTCTTACTCTCAAGAATAAGCAGAAGGGGCGCCTGGGTGGCGCAGTCGGTTAAGCGTCCGACTTCAGCCAGGTCAGGATCTTGCGGTCCGTGAGTTCGAGCCCCGCGTCGGGCTCTGGGCTGATGGCTCAGAGCCTGGAGCCTGTTTCTGATTCTGTTGTCTCCCTCTCTCTCTGCCCCTCCCCCGTTCATGCTCTGTCTCTTTCTGTGCCAAAAATAAATAAACGTTGAAAAAAAAATTTTTTTAAAGAATAAGCAGAAGAATCTTATTAGAATATATGTTTTGAAACATATAAAACTTTTAGGTACATTTTTTTTTATCCAAGAGATTTACTGCAAAATGGTCACAATTAATTACATTATAATTCTCCTGTGAAATTATTTTTCTCTTTTCCTGTTTTTGCTTTATGCAGGTGCTTAACATAAATTTATAAACATGATAGCAAGTGTATTTATCTGGAGATCTGCACTGGTAATAAAGTAGCCAGCAGTCATATGTATTCAGCATGTAAAAAATGTGGTTACCCTAAATTGAGATGTGCTTTAAGTTGAAAATACACACTAGATTTTGAAGACTTACTATGAAAAGAATATTAAATTTCTCATTAATAACATTTTATTGATTACATGTTAAAATAATATTTGGATGCATTAAGTTAAATAACATATTATTAACATTAATTTTACCTGTTTATTTTTCTCATTTTTTAATATGGCTACAGAAAATGCGAAAATATATTTGTGACTCAAATTTGTAGCTCCCATTATATTTCTGTTAGATAGTGTGATCTAAATTATTAGTTTTTTCTCCAATATTTTGTTATGAAAGTTTTCAAATATAAAATAGAAAGGCTAAAACACTTTTACAGTAAACATCTGTTCTTCTACAATCAATATTTACTAGACTTGTTTTATCCTGTATATAGCTATGTTTTTTTTTTTTAAATTTTCACCAATCCATCTGATTTTCAGAGTAAGCTGCAGACATCACTCTAGTTCCTCTAGATACTTTAGCGTATAGAAACTAGTTTTGAACTCTATTAAAAACTGAATATTCCTGGGGCGCCTGGGTGGCTCAGTTGGTTAAGCGTCCGACTTCAGCCAGGTCACGATCTCCCAGTCCGGGAGTTCGAGCCCCGCGTCGGGCTCTGGGCTGATGGCTCAGAGCCTGGAGCCTGTTTCCCATTCTGTGTCTCCCTCTCTCTCTGCCCCTCCCCCATTCATGCTCTGTCTCTCTCTGTCCCAAAAATAAATAAACGTTGAAAAAAAAAAATTAAAAAAAAAAAAAACAAAAAAAACCCTGAATATTCCTTTAGCCATGTTCTTGCTTCTTTAGATCTGAATGTGTTGGTAAACAGAGGCATAAAGAGACAAAATATATCAAATCAGATTTAATAAATCTTCTGAGTAAAAGGAACATTTAATCTCTGTTGACATTAAAGTACAGATCTAGATTACCCAACAAATATTTGGAAACCTTATAACATTAAATACTGATTAGAAAAAGATTTCTGCCATCTTCTGAGCAAGTGGCAGAACAACCAGGCTGTGTTCCAAGCCAATTGAGTTACCATGGATGGTTATATAACCTTTGAGCCTCTGGTAGAATGTTTATCTCACAAGATTATAGTGATTAAAAGAAATAATAATATGTAACTAATTTGCTTGAGGTTTGGGCATATACTAACTTTTATTTTACTATTTTTTTAAATGTTTATTTTGAGAGAGAGAGAGAGATCAAGAGAGCGCATGCGTGTGCACATAGGGGAGGGAGAGAGGATCTCAAGCGGGCTCTGTGCTGACAGCAGAGAGCCAGATGGTGATGTGGGCCTTGAACTGACAAACTCAGGAACCATGAGTTTGAGCTGTGAGATCATGACCTAAGCTGATGCTTAACTGACTGAGCCACCCAGGTGCCCCAGGCATATACTAACTTTAAAAAATAAACTTAACTAGAAATGAATGTAAAATATTTGGAGTATTTTGTCTGGCAGCTTGATCAGCAGATCCCTTGGCAGTGTAGGAATATCACTAATAAGGAAAAAGAATATTCTTATTGATGGTTCATCATTGACAAATATACCAGAAAGACATATGTTATGTAATACCCTCAAAAGAAATGGACATATGTTTCTTCCTTGTTTTACTGATAAATATCTTATAGAATATAAGTCTATATATTATATAGAATATGTCTATAGATTATATTATCTATATCTATATATTATATAGAATATAAGTCTATAGATAGAAGTCTCTATCCTGAGACTTCTGTCAACATTTACCAGATTGAAAACTCCTAAACAATTTGGATTTATGCTTGTGGCTGACATGGGAAACTTGATGAGAAAACGTGTTTATGGAATTAAATTGCTGGTGATTCACTAACAGATGATGGGCTGGTTGAAAATAGGATGGTTAGCTGTGTTGTTTTCCACTCTCTGTGTATAGCTATATGGTCAACCATGTTAAATATCCTTTAACATTGTTATGATACTGAACATTTTTTACTATTATCCAAATAACATAGACACATAATTTTAAAAAGTTTTAACAAATAAAACCAGATGTCACCTCCTTTCAGTTTCCTTGCTCTTGTTACTACTTAAAGGCAATTATTTTGAACTTTTAAACTTCTTTGAAAAAAAAATTAAAAAAATAAACTACTTTGTGGTGTTTGCTTACATATTCCTAAATCCTTTCAAAGCATTGATAGCTTTTGGTGTGTTATTTTTAGATATTTTATATTTACTTTATGTTAAAGTAGGTAAAACCTCTAGTTCTTTTTTCTTCTTTTCTTTCTTTCTTTTCTTTTCTTTTTTTTTCTTTCCTTTTTTTTTTTCACTTTTCCAACGAGTATTTATCATTGGCTAGGCCATGATTCAGGGTCCCAGAGTTGGAATCACCATGTACTCAGGTCCTCCTTCACCACCCTGTTCAGATCTTCGCAGGAAACTTGCCTTCTGCCCTGTGGTGGTCCAGGCTGACACACAGGATATGGGGCAGAGGGACTTGTCCACACGCAGGTACCATTTGCACGGGGAGACATCACCACCCCCTTAACAGTCATTGCCTTCGCACAGTGGTGAAAGTCCCAGTGGTTCTGGCAGCAGTTCCTAATTGGTTCTGGTTGGGGAAGTGGTTGTCAAAAGGGGCAGTCTGTTAGTTCATGATTTTGGTCTTGTTGTCTTCTGCCATGCTACTGACTCTTAAAGACACCCTGAAGCACCCTCAGCAAAGATGGAACGTTTAGTTCTTTTACATTCCCCTTACAATTCACATATCAACCCAAAATAGTTATAACTCAGTTTTTAAAATCCGTAGCTAGAATTATTATTATGACTTTGCAAACCTTTTTCATTGCTGAGCTAAATGGTACAGATGTAGGCTCTTTATCTGCACTTTTAAATTTTTCTTGGAGTTAATCATTGCTTTCTTCTTTGCATTTATTTTGTTTCTTTGAATCAGGAGTTAAGTTTTCTACCCCTTCCAATAGTTCTGCAAAGTTTCTCAATAGATTTCCTACTATTTAAACCTATCAAATAATCTTTCATATACTTCTTTTTAATGTAGGATTTTTCTCTTGAAACCATCCATCCTCCTCTTCTAATCTGAACAAATTACTATCTATGCTTGCCCTTGACTGTGGAATTTCTTTCATATATCTCTCATGCTTCACCTCAATTTCTCAGGACTCATGTTTTTTTCTTCTTCATTTAGTCACACATTTTGAAGAGAAATTTCTCCAAAAGCTTCATGAAAAAGGATAAAAAAGAAGTAATTTTTTGAGTCTTTAAATATTTGAAAAGTCCTTATTTTTACCTTATTTTACCTGATTGATATTTTGGTTGGCTCTAGAATTTAGGATTAAGAATCTTTTTTTTCCACAAAGAATCTGGAGGGCATGGTCTTTGTCTTCTAGCATTTTATTTTGTAGTTGAGTAATCCATTCCCAGTCTTTTAAAGTAATTTTATTTTAAAAAAATCTGGAAGCTGTTAGGGTCTTTTCCTTCCTTCTCTCTCTCTCTCTTTCTTTCTTTCTTTCTTTCTTTCTTTCTTTCTTAGATTTCATAATTAAATGAGTTGGTGTAAGTCCCTCTGCCCTTATCAATTTATTGAATATTCCATTAGTCCTTTCTATGTAGAGATTATTTTCCTTATTCTGGGAAATATTCCTCTTCATCTTTTACTCTTCAGAGTGGGGGATAATATTCTCCCCATTCTCTTCTTTATGAATTCTTTCTGGAATAGGTACTTGCTGAATGTACAACATCTTGGATCAGTTTTCCAATTTTCTTTTTTTGCTTTTCTATTTACTGTCATTTTTGGCTTTTAAATTCTATTTTCTAGGATTTTTTTTTTACTTTATGTCATTTATTGACTAACTCATTTATTGACTAACTCATTTATTGACTATTTTGTTTGGGTATTATTTTAAATTTCAAAGAACACTTTTTCTTTTGTTTTCTGATTATTCCTATTTTTATGAAGTCCTAATCTTGTTCCACTAAAGAAAAATCAGGATTCCTTCAATATTTTCTTGCCCCTAACCCCCGCACCATCTTAGCTTCTCTGAAGTGCACTTTACAGTTTGTTTTGGTCATTGTTTTGAATATTTCAGACTGTCCCTTGACATTCTCTGATGATCAATATATATTCAAGATGAAACATTAATAAAGAGATGGAAGTTCTTTGTGTTGGGGCAGATTTGTCCATTGGATTGGTAGATCTGTGTAATTTTTGTGGAGTGGTTGAGTGTTCCTAGAGAAAGATCCTCCAGGCTTCTGCTCTGAAATTGTAAGTCTCAGCTGGCATACGGGGGGATGGATAGGTCCAGGAACTGTTTAGCTTACCACTGGGTATGGAGATTTTTACTAAGTTCTCTCTTTCTCTCCCCCCATCACCATGCAGAAATTAAGTTCAATATCTTACTTCAGAATTACTTTGGGTCTTGTTTTCCAACTCTGGAACAATTTAGGTTCAGTTTCTCTTGGGAAAAAAAATCATCTTCAGTGTACTTGAGGTGTAGTGACCTAAAAGCACAGAGAGGGGACAATCTGGGAGTCTTACTGCTTCTTTTAAACATTTATAAATATTCCTGCTGTCTTTAAATCTTTGACATGCCCACCTTAAGAGATGCCTGACAACCCTGTTTGTTCTCTGTATTTAAAAATCTCGTATGGTTTGTCCTCTCTGTTTTTATCTTATTTTTGTTTCCCTTCCCCTGTGTTCATCAGTTTCATTTTTTAAATTTCACATTTGAATGAAATTGTATGATATTTGTCTTTCTCTGACTGACTTATTTTGCTTGGCATAATACACATTGTTTCATATGGTAAGATTTCCTTCTTTTTGATCACCAAGTATTATTCCATCTATCTATCTATCTATCTACCACATCTTCTTCTTCCATTCAGCAGTAAATGGACATTTGGGTTCTTTCTATAATTTGGCTGTTGTAGATAGTGTTGCTATAACCATTTGGATGCATGTGCCTCTTCAAATCAGCATTTTTGTATCCTTTGGATAAATATCTAGTAGTGCAATTGGTGGGTTGTAAGGTAGTTCTATTTTTAACTTTTTGAGGAGACTGTAGAAGGGTATTTTTAAAAGAAGAATTAAGAGGAGTTTTCTTTACATCCAATTTTAAATACTTTCCTTTCTTCATCTTTGTTTTGCAATTCCCTCTTAATATCATCTGTTTCTTAGTCTTTTCTTTTTTCTTACCTTAAGTGCTACATTATTCATAATTATCTCACCTATTTTTTTAAATAAACATTGTCTCAATATAGGATTATTGCTCACTGCTAAGTAAATGCTGGTTTGTTTTTGTTTTTGTTTTTTTTGTTTTTTCCCCCCACAGAGAGGTGGTCTGTTTGTCTGCCATCTTCTCCTGATCATCTTTCCCAAATATTTAAAACTGGGATAGGTTTCATTTCCACATGTAACTCTAATTCCATTGTAGCATTTACCATATTATATTGAAGTGACTGGTTTGCTTGTCTTCCTAAAATTTCACCAAGAGTAGGAACTGCATCTCATTCATTACCGTATCCCCAGTGCTCAGCTCAATAACCTCAAATATAATAGGCACTTGGGAAATATTTGTTAAATTAATGAGTGTTAAAATGCATAGATAATTTTCACTAGTGTAAAACGGTAAAATATTTTAGTTTATTAGGCTTATGATTGTTATTATTTTGATCATTATAAGAGATAGTGAAAACTAAAAATTTTAAGATCATATCTCAGCACTAATTATCCTTTTATTCTTTCCCTGCAATTAGTGAAAATGTGACTTCTTAAATGTTTCAAAGAATACCTTTGAATAATTCTATTAATACTTTTTTTGTAGTTCCATTGCAGTTTTGTTAGCCCAAGTTGTTTTAACCTTCAAAAATTTTGCCTTTCAGGTCTTAATTCTAGTGCATTTTTAGGATTTCTGTCTAGTGCTTGCTTTTCTCCTCACTGTGAAGAACTTTATAAGAGAAAGGGGGCAGGCATTATAATACACTTTTTTCATACTGAGATAAACAAAGAACTGTGAGTGGAAAGGTTTATGTGCATGAAATATTTATGCTAGAATGAGGAATCCTTCACACTATAATATAATTGTGATTGTCTCTCTCAAAGTAGTTCTTGGCTTACAAAACAAAATGCTACCCCAGGCTGAACTTCAAAGTAGGTGGAGGCTTCAAAGAGATAGACATTCAGCAGAGACAAAAAATAGAAATAAAAATGAAGCAGAGAGAGAGAGAGAGAGAGAGAGAGAGAGAGACAGAAGGCTCAGAGGTACGTTGGGATGAAAGCACAATACAATGCACCATGCTTAAAATAAACAACTATCAACATGCCCCAGATACAGTACTTTTGTATTTTCACTGATGGAAATCAGTTTTGAGATGTCCAAAAAAAGATTTTTAAGTGCATTTATTTAAGCAGCTGAAATATTTATTTTTGATGTTATCAGCATGTGGTTCAGGTTGTCTCTTGAACATGCTTGATTAAAAAGTGATTTGGCTTAGCTCAGTGTTTTGCTCATCAAAGGAATAAAGCAGTACTGGAGATTTTCACAAATAATCTTTTTAAATACCATGAATACAGTTAGCTATGTTCCTAAAATAATGTTTCCCAGTTCCCTTTGGATACTTATGTACATGTGCAATAATAGTAAAATAAAAAGAAGTCTGGGATTTATTTAGGTTTAAAGTCCAGTAAAAGGAAAGGGGATGGTACACATTTCATAAAGTTAATTCCTAATGATTGTCTTTATTATGCATGTATATATGCTCATTAATGAACATTTATCAAAAATAAACAAACAAAAAGAACAAAATGCTCATAGTTGCAATTTACATCCATACAAGCATTCTTAGCATTTCAGCATATTTTCTTCAAACCATTCTTTTTTATGGTATTATTTATGTTAAAGTTCTTTTCATTATAAATAATTTTTAACTATGGTGAATAACAAAGAGAAGAACAATAGGTAAAGATAATGAAAAAAATGATCAGGAAAGGGAAGTAAAAATTTTTATTTCTGGTACATTCCAAATACTGAAATTTGCTTTCTCATGACAGTCAGAAAACTGCAATGAACACACAGACCCAAAAGCTTTGAAAGTACTGGGCAATAACGCTTGCAGAATTTAAATGGAACACATGTTATTTGGACTCCTTTGCCATGAAAATAAAATAAAAGCCTTACAAAATAAAATGAATATTTGGAACATCATTTACTGGTTCCCCTTTATGTACAAGATGTCATGCAGGGGATATTGTGTCAAAATCCATGGACATTTTTAGCCCATAGCATATAGTACTTGACCCAAAGTAGACGCTTAAAAAATATTCTTTTGGGGAAACTAATGATGTTTTTAACTGCAATAGACTGTGAAAATAATACAACAGTTGACCTGTATTCAAAAAGATTGTGGGGGCGCCTGGGTGGCGCAGTCGGTTAAGCGGCCGACTTCAGCCAGGTCACGATCTCTCGGTCCGGGAGTTCGAGCCCCGCGTCGGGCTCTGGGCTGATGGCTCAGAGCCCGGAGCCTGTTTCCGATTCTGTGTCTCCCTCTCTCTCTGCCCCTCCCCTGTTCATGCTTTGTCTCTCTCTGTCCCAAAAATAAATAAATGTTAAAAAAAAAAAAAAAAAAAAATTTAAAAAAAAAAAAAAAAAAAAAAAAAAAAGATTGTGTAATATTGTTGGGAAGATGAGTCAATACACAAAAATGTGAAATGTGAAAATGAGAATATTAGAGGTCTTCCGAGAAGACAGTGGCCATTGGGGCATGGAGTGTGAGAAACATGGAGAAAGAAAGATGTGAGATGAGCCTTAAAGCTAAGTAAAACTAAGTAGATTTTAAATTCTCTGGCTTAGTTAACTAAAGAAGGAGAGATGTCACAGATGGGAACAACATCAGGAGCAGCAGTTGAGAGAAGATACTGGCCATGGCACGTCTGCAAAATACTATGAAATTGGAAGACTAACAGAAGAATGGTATCCTGAATGCTCAGGTTTAGGGATAAAGCTACAAGAAAGCGGTCATGGAATAATTAGACATCAAATAAGTAGTTACAACTGTGATGAAATTTACAAATGTAAAGTTGTGTACCAAGTATATGGGAGTATAATTGGCGTGTTAAGCACGTAGGAACAATGAGTGTAGCGGCAATGCACCTTTATGTTATTTCTCATTAGCTCTTTAAAATTTGGTGAGGAGTGATCTTCCTCTGTTTCTATGAAAACTCTAGTAGTGTCATGTTTCTCTCATGGTCACTTTAAATCGCAAATACTTTCTAAATCAGAAATTACAGCGTGCTTGTCTTTTGTAATAGTCAAAATTTCCAAGTCCATTCCATGTACAAGCTATCCACTTCTATCTAGGCTTCTATAGGAGTAGAGGTATGGTTGCCTTTTTCTCTCTCACTCATCTCCTTACCCTTTTACTGCTTGCTTTTTCTGGCTCTTCTAGGGGGAAAGGGTGGAGGTGTAAAGCAGCAAGGGAGGGAGGGGAACAGAAAAATTTTTATTTGACTAGGATTATCCTAAAGTGATCTTTTGGTTTCTGGGCCTGCCTGGCATGTCTCTAAAGCTGACTCTGTTGAGGGTGCTTTGTGTATCCTTATTAGGGCCTCTTACCTGTGCTTTCCTTCATAAGGTGATATATTCTCCTCTTGCAGGTTGTATATACCTTCCTCATGCCCTGAGAATCTTGTGATACCTTTAGCTTATCTCCACTGAGAACTTCTTCCCACTCCCCCTCTGCCTCCCTCTGCCCTGACAAGAACCTATTAGGCAGGGCCTAAATCAATTCCACATCTGCTTTCTATTGTGCATGACCCACAACTGGATTTGGGGACCCCAACACAGCCTTTGTCCCTATAGATTCTAGGGATGCAGGCTGATTTCAAGGCAGCCCTCTCTTCCTCAGGTTATCTTTTAACATATAGACCATTTCTCATCCTTCTTCAATTTTCTGGACAGCACACCAAAGACACCAGTTTCATTTGCTTCCCTAACTGGAGGTGACAAATAATGAACCCTTTAAAAGATCTCTTTGAAGTCACTTTCACTAGGCTTGAGGTGCAGATGAAGAACCCTTTTCCACTAATGGACATTAGCCCAGGTATTTCCAAAAAATTCTCATCTTAAAAAATTCTTTCTCTCTATATGAATATGAGGGTGAAGAGTTATTAAACTGATTTTGATACTTTTCTCTAAAAGTTTCCATCTTGGTTTGACACTTCACTTTGGTGAGGATTTCTTTTTTAGAGATTTGGATAAAACTTTCATTTTATATCCTTGTCTGGAAGCATTTAATAGGGTACCTAACAGTTTATGAGACCAGGAAATATTTTCCTGTGGAAATGAACAGAGAAATTTCATGGAATTCAAGAAGAAAGCATTTGAAGAATGGAAGATTGCTCCACAGTAAGAAAGGCATCTGGGGACCCAAGTAAGAGAAAGACTGAGAAGAACCCATTTTCTTGGGGAGCAAAAAGGTTATTGATGATCTTGGCAAGAATAGTTTCTTCATTAGTTAAATTCTCTGAGGTTGAGGAAAGAGGGGGAAGTAACAAAATGGAGACTGCATGTGTAAGGAAACAAACTACAAATTTCAGAGCTTCAGAAAATTTGGAGTGAAGAAGAGGGAAGTTGGGAATTCTTTTCAGACATAAGTGCTGGAGGAGGGAGTCAGTGGATAAATAGTGGTTCAGGATACCAGAGACAGAAGTGATCATGGAAAAGGAGAGACAAGTGGGCTCCACAAGACTGCAGGGGATGAATCTAGAGCTAAGTTAATCATTAGTCTTGAGCAGGAGACTCTTAACAAGTGTACCAGGAGAAAGAATGTGTGTGGGTGCAGACCAAATGTGAAGATCTGGTGTTTGAAAGCTGAGGACTATATATGGCTTGATGTCTTCTACTTTCTCTGCTTAATCACAAAGTCCTCGAATGACTGTTTTTTGGAATTGAGAAAAATAAAATAAACCCGAATAGCAGAAGTCCTTTAACTAGCTTTTATATCTGGATTTGACATGATAGGAAAGATATGTACAGAGGAAAATTATGAAACATATAAGTATAAATATGGGGTTGTGATGATTAATAATTTTACTTAGTGCCTACTTTGCCCAAGAACATGTGCTAAGCTCTTTACAAACATACAATTCCCTATCTCCACTCACCTAGACTACAGTGGATTTCCATTCCACTTTTGCTCCTATAAATCATTCTCTGTTCAGCAGCGAAAGTGGGTTTTTAAAAAATGCAAACCAGAACATGCCCCACTTGAGCCTTGGCACGGCTTCCAAGTGCCTGGAGATATGTCCTGCATCTTCTGGACCCTTCCTGCCCCTTCAACCTCATCTTTCCTCTGTTGTGCATTATACTGTTTTGGAGTTATTGTAAATAAATCTGTTTTTATTTCACTTAAGTTTTCTAATAGTTTTTACAAGGGATATAAAAAAGCTACGGAGTTTTGGGGCACCTAGCTGGCTTAGTCGGTTGAGCGCCCGACTTCGGCTCAGGCCATGATCTCACAGTTCATGGGTTTAAGTCCCGTGTCAGGCTCTGTGATGACCACTCAGAGACTGGAGACTGCTTTGGATTCTGTGCCTCCCTCTCTCTCTGCTCCTCCCCCATTCATGCTCTGTCTCCGTCTCTCAAAAATAAATAAAAGTTAAAAAAAAAACTACTGAGTTTTACTTCAATTTATTAATTGTCTGGTAATACTTCAAAATATTATTTAGGTTAAATCTTTTGCAACATACATATAGAATGAATGCACTGAAACAAATGAACTTTTCCCCAAACCCCAAACTCCTTTATCATATAGCTTGAAATCCTATTTTGGTTTGAGTAAAAAAAGAAAGATCTAGAATGTTGTATTCTCATTTCTATGTAGGGATAGCAGCAGTCAATGCATGGCAACAAGAATTATGGGAAAATGTCAACATCTAGTTTTCCACTCCTTTATTCATTCAGACCTCTCTCTGGCTCCATTTTGTTTTTATACAGCTCTCTCTGAATGAATATGTGTTGGGCATAATATCAAGATAAATTTTCTGTTATTTGTCATAGTGGTGCTTTTTGTAACACTACACTTAGCCTTATTCCATATTTAATGAACCCATAAATTTAGGGTAGTTTTAATAAGGCATTAATTAAAATTTTCTATGAGGATAAAATATGGCTCATGAGGTTCTAGCATGGCCTGCTTTCCTTCCTTCCTTCCTTCCTTCCTTCCTTCCTTCCTTCCTTCTAGTAATTAACAAGAATTTGTCTGCCTGAAACCAGTATTGCACTGTATGTTAACTAACTAGAATTTAAATAAAAATTAAAAAAAAAAAGAATTCGTCTGGATATCCTTAAATCAACATTATCCAGAACAAATAAAGAAAATGTAAAGACATGGTTTGGTTTTAGCAATTCTTTGTATTCTAGTAATTAAAACAAGGATAGGTAAAACTGAAAATAATTTCTACTTAAATGTTTTGGGAGAAGAACATTAGGAGATGTTTACTAATTCAGCGTGATCTCCACAAACTGACACCTTTAGCTATTTTTAAAATTTTGCAATGGGTCAATAGATTAACAATTTACACATCTTAAGGGGAATGTTAGAAAATATGAAGATATTGGGGTGCCTGGGTGGTTCAGTCAGTTAGACATCTGACTTCGGCTCAGGTCATGACATCAGGCTCTTTGCTGACAGCTAGGAGCCTGTAGCCTGCTTCGGATTCTATGTCTCCCTCTCTCTCTGCCCTTCCCTGCTCATGCTCTGTCTCTCTCTGTCTCTCAAAAATGAATAAAACGTTAAAAAAATTTAAATAAAGAAAATATGAGGATATTTAAGTAACACAAGTATCTCAAGTTAATGTGTTTGAAACAGTATGTATATTTTTCTATAATTTATACATTGCTGCTCATTTTTATAAAAGTTTTAAAAACCATTCTCTCTTTGGTACTTCCTTAAAATATCTGAATAACTTTTGTAAATATTACTTATGTAGTAATTGGCAAGGAAATAAACATCACTCACAAAAGCCGGAAAATAGATCTTAATTCAACATAGTTAGTAATAGTTTTCTTCCATGTTTAGTGTATATACATAGATTGATTTGGGTTTTGTTATGGGGCATTTGAATCCAAGTATATAATTTGTTCCAAGCAATTATTTCCCTACTCTACCTTAATAGCTTTCATGACCTCTATATTCCATGGACTATAAGGGTAGATGCATTTGTTTTACTGATTTAATATTTGCTTTAGGGAAGACATAAATGAATGCAAAGAACCAGAAAAGATGGTTTAACAAAGTGCTAACAAAGAAAATCTTATACACAGAGGATCTGGTATGGCTACTAATTCAGCCAATCCTTTTATCTTCGGGAAGCTACTCTATGTTTTACCTAGAATGCCAAGGAGACAGGCATCTTCATGCCCCTATCACACTTATTAGGTAGGATTCCATGCGTTAGAACAGTGGCTCTTAAAGTGTGGTCTGAAGACCAGCAGCATCAGCATCACCTATGAACTTGTTAGAAACGCAAAATTGTGCGCTCCACCCCAGGCTTGCTGAATCAAAACTCCAGAGTGTAGGGCAAGTGACCTGTATTTTAACAGGACCTCTGGGCAATTCTGAGAGTCACTGACCAATAAGTTGCACGTAGCTCTACACAGTTCCTGGGGATGGACTAGAGCTCCATGCAGAACATGATGGATTTATTATACATGGCTTAATTCTGCTTCTTTCTTAACTGAGCCATCATATCCTTCCTCTAGGTATAATGACATGATGGAAATCTGTATGCAGAATTAGATGGGAGAAAAGAGAATTATTCCCCATCTTCTCTATGTTTAAGCTTTTTTGTTATGTAAGACAGAAATTCCAACACAAACTGGTTCAAATAAAAAAGAGTATTCACTCAGTAACTGAGAGTCTAAGAATGAATAATAGTAATAGGTAGCATTTATGGAATGCTAAGTTTGTGTCAGACACTGGTCTAATTGCTTTTCTTGCATCAATTCATTAATACTTACAAAACTTTTCTGAAGATTGTTATATCTCCATTTTAGAGAAGCAGAAATTTAGGCACAGTGAAGTTAAATAGCAGGGTTGGGATTCAAACCTAGACAGTGGACCTAGCTTCAGGCTGGCTTGATCAGAGGTCAAGTCACATCACTGGAAATCTTTTTGCTCTCAAAGTTCAGCAGAAGTCCTGAGTCTGACTCATGTCATCTCAGGATCATAGGCTCATGTCTGAACCAATCACCATAGCCATGGGGGTGGGATGTACTAATCAGTCAAGAACAATCAGGACCATTCTCAGAGGTGAGGGTAGAGTCAGGAAATCAACTCTCTTCACAGGATACTTTTTTATGAGATGAGGGGTGAATGAGTAATGGGATACTACAGAGGAACAGAGATCACCAAAGAAGATCACTTTATTACTCAAGACCTCTCCAAGTGGCATAAGTCCCATGCTAACTAGCTTTGACAAAGAAACACTCTTGCCATGGGAAGGGGAGAGTTTCATGAGGATCTGAGGCAGGAACTGTCACTGGAGACACACTGTTGCCAATACTCCTCTTCACTTTTCCACTTGGATTTTTTTAACGGGCACCGTCTTCAAAACCAAACAATTTCATTCTCCAGTGATAAGTTCAAGATCCAGGAGAAGAGCTGATATTATCTAAGCTTGGGTGATGGAGCTAGCCCTGAGTGACAGCTGTGGCCAGAGAGCTGAAATAAATTAAGGGCTGTTTTATAATAGATGCCCATGGATGCATACTATGCAGTGGACTCTCTCCTTTCTTTTTTCAATTCAAATTATATAGTTTTGTTCAGATGCCTACTTTCCTTTGCATAACCCTAGAATTGGGAAGTGGTGGCCCCAAGATCTAGCCCCAAGTGGTGAGTGATTGATAGAAGCTAAGACTTTGTAAATATTGTTTTAGGAATGCACATATAATCCATTTCTGGTCAAAGAGATGTAAGGGGACTCTGCTGAGCTGTTTCTGAGTTTGGTTTTCCTCACTGATAAAAAGAAATTTATGGGGTCTTAAAAAAATTCTCTAGTTTGTGTAAAAGATAACAGCTGAAAACAGAATAAAGACACTACTTTATATAGTGACTTTGTTTTCACCAGACTTGGATTTTGCTTTTGATTTTATGACTATTTAAATAAATTGTTGATGTATCTGTTTCACAAATGGGTAGCCATTTTTGTCTTTATCTTGACTTGGCCATACATCATAGGTGTTTGAACTATACAGGAAAAAGGAAATGATGGCTCTGTGTGGTTTATCTTATTCGTCTCTTTCCTTTTCCATTTTTCTTGTTAGTAGAGTCTGGTACTGTTGATGAGTTTTCCCTTAAGCAAATGCTGGATAGTTTTCATTTTAGTATTTACAGAACTTTGGGACCTATGAGTCATTATCCTCCAAGAACTAATCGGATACACTGATTCAAGTGATCATTATGTGCCCCCATTTCATTTATAACAATTTTTCTATGTTTCTTTTTTCATGATAGACTCAAAGAAGCTAATTGAGAGTGAGCATGGAAATACCCAAAGAATGATTTTTTTAAGACTATTAAAAAATGGGATTATACAAATAAAGAGCAAGTGTATGCCAATATCAGCATCAATATGTCAGTGTTACTACCAAAGGAAACAGAATGGTAAACTGATTCAAAAGGCATTTGAAGAACTGGATTTTTGTATGCACTGAACAAAAAGGGTTGGATTTCTAGGTTAGGTACAAACCTAATCCTGAAGGGCAACAAAGCCATATCTTTTGGGTACAATTTCATTCAGACAGAAATTATTTGCATTTCTACCAGACAAAATCTACAAGGTAACAGGTAACATTATAGAGTTTGGACTCTGATCACTAATACAGAGTCAAAGAAAGGGTTTGTTGCTCTAGAGATTTCAAAAATTCATGGGGGAGCCTATTAAACAATGCCCCCGTGTGACATTGAAAGCACGTGTAATCATCCTTCTACCCTACTTTTTCCACATTTTTCCTTAACCACACTGATGCTATAAGATTATTACAAAGATTAATAAAATAATATATGTGAAAATTATTTATACCATAAATCTTCATAAAAATGTAGAATGATTTTTTTAGACTATTACTATAATTACACAATATTCTGAAGGCAAGCTTGACTTAAAGGAGTCAACAGATTTGGACCGTATTTTTTTTCCCTAAGATCCTAAAACAGAGACATTGGTGCTCCCAATGGCAGGATTAGAATGAATTTATGTCAGTCGGGACACCACATACACAAAAGTTTAAAGAAATCTTTACTACCCTTGGGGAGAAATGTTGCAAAATAAAATTATGATTGTTTTCTTGTCCCAGCCTGAAGATAATCATCATGGAAAATTGTGAATATCCTACTTCATTAATTCTACAAGTGATCACTAACAAGGTGCCCTGTGTGTTCTTTTGTGAGAAGACAAGGAGGAATAAGATACCCACTTTCTCCATAAGGATCCAGTTTTATAAGCAGAGACAACACAAAAGTAAACAATTGGAAAAAGAGAGGGAGAATAATTATTTGGTGTTAAATAAGGGCAACACGAAGCTCTGATTAATTTAACTTCCTTTCATTTAATCATTTACAAGTTGGTAGTAGTATTTCTTGTCTTTTATTGTATACATTCACTGAAGTGTATATGAAACTCCCTGTTGCTCTAACTTTATATTTTATAATTTTTGCTTTTTTTTCTCTTTGTTCTCATACCTCAAAATACAAAGTAATTGAAGAAAAATAATAATTCAAAAATATTCTCTGTAAATTTTTAAATTTTTGAAACAAGATGAGATGTAATAAGTCTAATAAAAATGTTAGTTCATTTAATTTCCAGTATTAAAAAGAATACAGACCTGTGTTTGAAGAACCAAATAATTTTACATGTCTAAATATTCCCA
This sequence comes from Prionailurus bengalensis, assembly GCF_016509475.1. Lineage (NCBI taxonomy): Eukaryota > Metazoa > Chordata > Mammalia > Carnivora > Felidae > Prionailurus > Prionailurus bengalensis. The sequence continues at coordinate 109,538,453 of NC_057349.1, forward strand.
GTAATTCTATTAAATGTCATGAGTATAATAATGTCATTATTGTATAATGAGTATACTAGAAGAAATTCTGAAAAAAATAGTATTTTTTTTTTTTACTACAAACCAGTAAGTTAGTATTAAAATAGTTATACTAGGGGCGCCTGGGTGGCGCAGTCGGTTGAGCGTCCGACTTCAGCCAGGTCACTATCTCGCGGTCCGTGAGTTCGAGCCCCGCGTCAGGCTCTGGGCTGATGGCTCGGAGCCTGGAGCCTGTTTCAGATTCTGTGTCTCCCTCTCTCTCTGCCCCTCCCCCGTTCATGCTCTGTCTCTCTCTGTCCCAAAAAAATAAATAAAAAACATTGAAAAAAATAAAATAAAATAGTTATACTAAACCAGCAACATAACCACAAAAGAAAAGTTGGGCTATTTTTATGAATACAATGTTAAGAAAAGAGAAGACTACTTGTGAATTGCAGTGATTATAAAATTAGCATAACTTTGTATCTCCTTTGTGTTTGTGAAAACTCCCTAAATATGCCCTTTCAGTTTTTTGTAGAAATTATTTTCTAATAATTACTTGATTTTTATCATAATTCATTCTAGTTTTTAAAGTGCAGTATTTAGAAAGACCCAGGACAGCCCAGAGGATGGAATGCAATATTACTAAACTCCATAAACTCCAGTGGAAGGAAAACTCGGATACTGTCTATAGTTTGTCCCAGACAGACATTTCTGTATTATCACTGTTTATTCAGAATACTCTTCATAGCAAACATGTGGTTTTATCTTTAGAATAAGGTTCAACCTAATAGAATTCCAAATAGTTCTGGTAAAAGACCTAGATGCTATGTGGCCTGCAATAGTAAAACTGAGAGTTCTCATTCATCAATACTATAAGTTAGTTCCATATGCTAACTTGAGATGGTTGCCAAGAAATATTATCCAGTGAAAAATAAACTGTGGTGTCATACAGTCTGATTCCATTTATGTTTAAACTACAACACAAGAGTTTAAATTTATACACCAGTGCGGAATGGAAACCAATGTAGTCCTCTCTCATTACCTATCTGAGTGGAACATTTTTTCTTTATTTTCCAGTCCTTGAATTCATAGCATGGAAAAAAAAAAATATATATATATATATGTGTGTGTGTGTGTGTGTGTGTGTGTGTGTATGTGCAAATGGATAAAAGGTTAAAAGGATAGATGGATGAAAGGGGCTTTTGACTTTGGTCTATATACACTTGCATGTTTGACTTTTTATGAGCATATAATATTGTATACTTTTGAAATACAGTAGAAAGTCAAGACAAAACATTTTTAAAAAAGAAGAGATGAACTATAAATAAGGTCATGGAAATATATACATATATTATTCAAAATATATATTTTATATGAAAAAGCATGTTATAGAATAACATGTTATCTTATTTATTTTAAAGGGAAAAAAAAGCAAAATGTATTGAGAATGGTGTTGAAGAGAAACTTTCACTTTTTCCTCTGTATACTCTGTGTTGAAGTTTATGCAATAAGTATTTATTTCTATACTATTTTTGTTATTTATGATTTTTTTTTTACAGAGAATCACCAGATTGTTTTATTCTGCTAAAGGGCAAGTCATAAAGAAAGTTTTGAGGAATTTTAAAATATATATTCAGTGATTGGATAAGAAAAATTGTTTCACTCTGTATAGGAATTTCAATTAAAAATATTTTTTTAATGTTTATTTTTGAGACAGAGAAAGAGAGAGAAAGAGAGACAGAATGTGAGTGGGGGAAGGTGCAGAGAGAGAGGGAGACATAGAATCTGAAGCAAGCTCCAGGCTCTGAGTTGTCAGCCCAGACCCCAAACGTGGGGCTTGAACTCACAAACCTTGAGATCATGACCTGAGCTGAAGTTGGACATTTAACGGACTAAGCCACCCAGGCTCCCCAAGGAATTTCAATATTAATAAAGGAGTCACTTGTGAACTTTTCTGAAATCCTTTCTGATGCTTTGTTTTCTTAATCTAAGAAATTAAGTCCTTTGTTTCAATATTATATTTTCATCCTTAATATCTCTAATGAAACCTTTTTAACTGCTTGATGTTTACAATATTCTTTTTTTATTCTCGATAAAGATATTTTGCACATTTCAATGTGGTCCACTAATTTTTCTTTCTTATGGATAGACTGAGTTTTTCACAGAGCTTGCACTTGTACTCCTCAGATGTCTGGTTTTTTGTTTGTTTTTGTCTTTTCCTGCGTGTTCAGATTTGTGGAATCTCCATCTTTCTTATTGGTGATGTGTACTTGAAGGATGACTCACATCGTAGCTGACATACCTCTTGGTAAAAATGAAGTTTAATTTTGGGGTAATAGCCACAAAGAGATAAAAGAGTCTCTGGTATTGCATTTTGTAAACTGTTCTCCCTCTGGGGGCTGCCTCTTCCTCTTGTAGTTATCCAGTGAGAGTTCACTGATGGGAAGCTACTTAGTTCAGCACTAGGTGACGAGTCTATACTTCCTACCCACCCAGTGTCAGTGAAGCCTGGATGAATTGCCACCTGTGGCAGGCCCTGGACTGGAGCTTATGCTTTTTGTGCATCCTTGAACTTGATATGGCAGAGTAGGCACTGAGATGGCCAACATGATGTGAGGAGGGAAAAATACAGAGCTAGAAAGCTTCCCTCTAGGTTCTGTGGGTTCTGACCTATGTTCTGATTCTCCAAAATCTTCTCATAGTCTTTGTTTTAGATTCTGGGATCCATCACATTCCTTTTTAAGTTTGTGGAATCTCCAGGTTTGGGTTCGGGGGAAGGATTGAATAGTTCGTGATTGTTCATGATCTGATCCTGACTGACACACTCGCCTCCCAAATCTCCTTGACATCTGGCTTTATCCTTATTATACTTTAGTTCCCAGGTCTGCCATTTCCTCAGGAAGCCTGACTCACAGATTAATATACAACTCTTTATGCTTTTCTATATGACGTTGACAACTGGGATGCCTTCAACAACTGGCCGTGTCTCTAGATGTTAAGGTCCATGAGAACAAGAGAGATGTCTGCTCTTCTTGTTTACATCTTTACCTATGACATCTGTCACAATGCCTAGACGATAGCTGAGACTCCATGAATATTTTTCAAAGGAAAAGTAAAGGGAAGAAGAAAAAAGGAAAAAGAAACAGGTGTATTTTTGTTAAAGTGGAATGCAATGTATATCTATTCGAGAGCAATCTACTTCTGAATTAGTCACATCTGTAATACATAAAAAGTGTGGAAACACAGACTGCCTTTATCCTGGATGCTAAATGACATTTGGCCTTTTTGTTTTATTAATATCTTTGTTACATCAAAAGTAGATAAATTTTCTGGAAAAGAAACAAAATATGTTATAGCATGAAATAAAAATTAATTCTATATTATTCACTGGGAATGAATAATAAAGTGTTAACTGTGTACAAAATATTATGAAGAAGAGACTGTAGAATTCCCAGTAGGCAAAGTATTCCTTACTTAAAAGTTTGAAAATCTATGTGAAGCGTTTAGGAAAAGTTAAACCTTTTTTACTGAAAAAATGACCACAGAAAACTAGTGAAGATTAGAGCAATAAAGAAATAAAAAAGGAAATCGCAGAATCACTTTCAAGATCCTCCTTCTAAATACTTTAACAATTAAATAAGTTCTCCCTATCTGTTCTAACATAAAAGTGAATTACTCAGATCATTGTCTACGTGTTTAATAAAGCAGATAGTTCTATTCTAGGCACATTTCTCATGTTCTCAGATGCTAGTTCATAAAGCTTTTCAAATATTAGACTGTGTCAGGACATAAAATGATTCTATGACTCAGATTTTTTTTTTTTCCTGAGGCATTAGGCTTTGGTAGAAGCCGTGGGTCCTTGCATGTTATCCTCTTATATGATCCAATTCTCCCTTTCTGGTACAATAATTTAATCTCAGAGACACATGTATGGATACATGAACAGACAATACTTCTCCCTCCCATCACCTCCTCACTTATCTATCTAGTTCTCCAGGGTTGTCATCTTCATTCGCGATCTGCAATTACAGGATAAAGTCAATTGCTTTACAATGAAGCAAACAAAAAATTTTTTATCTCCAAAATCTCTACTTTTCTCAGTCTTTCACAATACAGTTTCTATTTAGTGCCAATTTGTTTTGTTCTTTTTGCTTGCCATTGAGCCAACTTTCACTCTGTCATGTAAAATGCACACTGTGGAAGTTATCAACTACCAATTAAGCAAGTTCCAAGTGCTAGGAAGGAAAACAAAACAAAGCTCTCAGCAGGCAAGGCTTATACTGATAGCTGGAAAGCAACAAATTAAGACTAATTCACATAACTTCAGAGCATGACTCAGAGCCACAGATCATGAGTCATGGCTTTCACTAAGATAGTGCCTGCAATACACATGGAAGAGCTTAGTGTATGCAAAAACAAGCTGAAAAATGCATAAATCCACCATGGACAGATCAGTGTATTGCAAAAATGCGTATTATGACTAGGACTGTCATGTCAATAAAGGATGTACCTGTGAAGAAATCAATATTTCAAGTGACCCAAAATAGAGTGCATTGTAAAATAGAGGCTTTGTTTATATTGAACTTGTCACTATGACTATGAATTTCCAGTATGAGGAGGAGTTTGAGTAGTACCTTATGGGACAAATAAGCCACAGCCACTTGAAGACATGCCATGAAGAGAGAAGTAAAAGCAAGACACTCATGCCAAGTCATCTGTGCTTGTGGGCTCAATTTGATGACTTCCCTGCCATCTGATTGGCTCAGGTCTATGGTTATTAGACTCACTCCCTATCCTCACTTGGGGTGTCCTGCCAGTCTTTTGGCATGAAACCCTATTTTCTAATTCCTCCATTTATCATGGTATGGACCATGTTACTTTTTGCTACCCTTGGATCCATTTTTTGCCAACACTGCAAGGATGTTAGAAATCTTACTTAAACCCTGGAGTTTCATCTCCAGTTTTGTTTGTTGTTTACCTGCTACTTCCTCCACCCTCAACCATATATATGCACACAAAGATTCTTCAGTCCATTTTCTTTTCTTTTTTTTTTTAATTCTTTTTTTTTACATTTATTTATTTTTGAAAAACAGAGTGAGGCAAAGCATGAGCAGGGGAGAGGCAGAGAGAGAAGGAGACACAGAATCTGAAACAGGCTCCAGGCTCTGAGCAAGTGGTCAGCACAGAGCCCGATGCGGGGTTCGAACCCACAAACTCTGAGATCATGACCTGAGCCGAAGTCGGACGCTCAACCGACTGAGCCATCCAGGCACCCCTCTTCAATCTATTTTCTGACTGTATGAGGTATGTTATCTTCTCAGCCAGGATCAGTGGTGGATCTTTTTGTAGATGTTACAGATAGTCTACTAGGTAGAGGAAGTGGACCAAAGGACATAATTCCTAGGTAGATAAAGTATGGGTTCAGAGATCTGGAAACAGTTGAATATGTTACTTGGACATATAGGTAAACGAGATAATTTTTTTAAGAGGAGGAGTGAGATGAGTGAAGATAAGAGGTTAAAAAAGTGAGATAATAAGAAGGCCACACACTGAACAAACAAAAAGGAAAACAGAAACAGATTTATAAATGCAGAGAATAGACTGGTGGTTGCTACAGCAGGGAGTGGGGTGGGGAGTGGGCAAAAAGATGAAGGGGATTAAGATGTGTAAACAAAAAATAAATAAATAAAAAGGCCACAAAGAGTAGGGCACCTGGGTGGCTCAGTTGGTTAAGCTCCAACTTCGGCTCAGGTCACGATCTCGCTGTCCATGAGTTCAAGCCCCACGTCAGGCTCTGTGCTGACAGTTCAGAACCTAGAGCCTGCTTCAGATTTTGTGTCTCCTTCTCTCTCTGCCCCTCCCCCACTTGTGCTCCCATGCGCATCCTCTCTCTCTCTCTCTCTGATAAATAAATATTAATTTTTTTTTAAAAAGAAGGCCACAAAGAGTATGGCATTAAGAAGTGAGAAGGGAATTTATGCTGTGGAAGTTTGTAGGAATGCTGGTCTGAATTCTTGGTGGAAGAACACAAAAGATAAGAGACAGGCACATCTAATCTGTTTCTTCCTTCACTGAATTGTTATATCTGTGAGCAGGGCAGAACCCTGGCAATATAAGGTACTGGTGAAGAGAGCAGATTCTGAATTCTAGCAAACTTGGTTTCAGGTCCCAGCTCTACTGGTTACTCTTATATGAACCTGGGCAAGTACACACACTCTTTGGGCTCTGTAAAATAGACTTAACAATTGTATCTGCTTCTTTGAAATAGTTGTCTATGCACACTGTTTCTATCTCGTAAACTCCCGCCCATCAAGATTTTGGCCCCATCATGCCATCCACTCTTGCTGTGGTCACCAGTAACATTCATGTTGCTAAATGCACATATGATCAGTTCTCAGGACTCAACTTACTTAATATGTCAGCTGCATGTGGCAGAGTAAAGGCATCTTTCTATATTTGTTTTTAGTTTATTTATTTATTTTGAGAGAGAGAGAGAGAGAGCACGCAAACACAAGGGAAGGGAAGAGAGAGGAGAGAGAGAGAATCCCAAACAGGCTCTGCACTGTCAACAAGGAGCCTGATGCAGGGATTGAACTCACGAACTGTAAGATCATAACCTGAGCTGAAATCAAGGGTCAGACCCTTAACCAACTGAGGCAAGCAGGCACCCCCATCTTTCCTTCTAGGTATATTTTTTTCCTCTTGGTTTTGAGGACAGCACATTTTCCTGGTTTTTCCTCCCTTGCCACTGGTTGCCACTCTTAGATTTCCTCTTACTGGTTTTTCCTCCCTACACCACCCAACTCTCAATGTTGTGCCACAGAATTTAGTTTTTTTTCTTCTTGTCCATATACATTCCCTCCCTTAGCCATCTCAACCAGTCCTGCCAATTTGAATTCTATGTATATGCCATAGACTCCCAAATTTACATCTTTAGCCCAGACCTCTCTCCTGTATATCAAATTGTCTACTGAAAACCTCCATTTGCATGGTTAATGAAGATACAAAATTTAACATACCCAAAATGGAACTTCTGGTCTTTTCCCCCTATCTCTTTACCTGGAGTCTCCTACCCTGTAATTTGATGATGATTCCAGGCCCACAGTTTTGGAGTCTACCTTTTTCCTGCTCTTTCCCTCATATCCCATATTTAATCCATCAGTTAATGCTGTAGGTTCTACCTTCAAAATATACCTGGTCATTTCTTACCACTACCTGTGGTTTTACCCCAGTCCAAAACCCATCATTTTCACCTAGATTATTGAAATAGTTTCTGAACTAGTGCCCCTACTATCCTTGCCTCACTAAAGTTTCTTCTTAATCCAGAGTTTGAGGAATCTGTAAGTCAGATCATGTTGGTCCTGTACTTAAAGCCATTGGAAAATGGCTTCACATCTCATGCAGAGTAAATCCAGTTCCTACAAGGTCAACTCCTCCAACCATCACCCCACTTCTTTGACCTCACTTCTGTCTCTATTCTCTGCCTTGCTCTCTCATTTCCAGCACATTAGCCTCCCTGTGCTACCTGGACATGCCATGCTAGTCCCCATCTCATGCCCTTTGCACTGGTTGCTTCTAATAGCATTCTTTTCTGCAGATATTCTCACAACTGCCTTTCTTTACACTTAAACTTTTGAAGTGTGTTATATTACAAACTCAGCGTGCCTTGCCTTGATCATCTTATTTAAAATTGAAACCAGTCCCACTTCTGGCATCCCTGACCCTTTTCTGAAACTGCTCTATTCTCCAATAGCACTTATCATTCTCTAAAAATGTATTTAATTTTTTTATTTATTACACTTACTGTTTGTTATTTGACTTTTTCCAGTGGAATGTAAACTCCAACAGGACAGGAAATTTTATCTGTTTCATTCATATATCAAGCACCTAGAAAAGTGCCTGGCACATAGTAGGCATTTAGTAAATATTTGTTAAACTTGAATAAACAGATGCCATGTTGGTTTTTGAAGGTTAAACAACATACTCTGAAACTTACTTTGTTGATTATTTGATAATACGTTATTTTCCAAAAGCTTTCCATTTTGAGAGATGGAAGTAATCTTTAGGCAAAGGAATGTATCTCAGACCAGATTTTGAGGTTTTAATGAGCTGAATAAAAACAGTATCCTAGGGATAGGGAAGTTTTTATCTAAACTTCTAAAATGAGACTGTGTGTGTGTGTGTGTGTGTGTGTGTGGCAGGGTGATTCTATTTTGTTTCACTAATGGCTAATAATCATCTTATATGTATAAAGATCTTTGAAGAAAATTAGTTCAAAGAAAATCCATGATTATAAATGTTTCATTTGTTGAGAAATAGTCTGATAACATTCGGTCTACTTTGAATAATCAGGTATATGGTTTGACATCTTTTCTTATAAAATAGAATAGATTCAGTTCCATCTTTTCAAAAGTATGAAGGTATATTGGGAAGCCACTGATCCATAACCTGAAGAATATCTTCTCTGTGAACAATTATTTTCACTGTCTATTGGATTTAATCCATTTCACTGAATTTTGAGCTAAAAAAAAAGAAGTAAAGATTCTAGAGGTGGCTGAAAATGATGGATAAGAAAGGTAAGCATTGTGCATGCCCATTGAGTCTCTATATTATTGATTTATTATTGAACATTACTTCAGTTCTATTATATATAAGCAGTGTATTAAGGAAGTAAGATACAGTCCTTGGTCTCAAGTAGCTATAGAGAAAATTAAAATAAAATACAAAAGATGCCACAAATTAAATGTGCACAGATGCCGTGTAAGCAAAGACGAGGCTTGACTGCTTCTGATGAAAGGGTTAGAGAAGGGATTATCTGAGCTTATCTAGACAAGTATGAGTAGAATTTCATCAGAGAAAAAAGAAGGGATGTTAGAGGCCCAGGAAAGTAAAAAATCAAATCTATGGAAAGCATCCAGAAAAAATTAGCCTAAAAATCAAGTAGGATGAGAGGGGCAGATTTGTGTTGGAAATCAGAAAATGATAGAACTGATAAATAAGTCAATTTACTAGTTCTTTGGAAAAAAAATAAGGTAGATACACTTACATCTAATTCAATCAAGAGAGGGGTATATATAATGCAAACAAAAAATATGTAGAAATAATCACAAATAAAAAGGAAATTAAAGGAATTCTATGACATTACCTTCTTCAATTCTCAAGTCCATGCAAAAAACCAAAAATGTGAAAATCTAAGTTAAAGGAATAATTCTGGGAAAATATAATTTACCAAAACTGATTCTAGAGGAGTTAGAAACATTTTCAATATTTTGAAAGAAAATAGAGATATTTTATAATATTCAAACACCATTCTTGATAAAAGTTTAAAATAGGAATAGATGGGTGCTTTTATGACAAAATAAAATATATCTGTTTCAACACAAATGTCGGGATTAGGCTTAAGGGTGAAACACTAAAACAAGTTGGATTAAAGTCAGGAATGCCCACTATAATTTCTGACATTTTATACTGAACTGGATGCCCTGGTCTTACTGTTAGACAAAGGAAGAAATCAGACTTATATATGTTACAAAGGAAGAGATAAAGTTACCAATATTTGTAGATAATTTATTAATTATATGTACAACTCAAGTGAATTCCTAAAAATAAAAACAAACTCCATATTTAAAAAACAATGAGGAAATTTAGTAATTTTTCTGGAACAAAATCAGTATTGTCATTCAGCTAATGACAGTCAGAAAATATTTGAGGAAGGCTCTATCTCAATGCCATCTGAACAAGTAAATACTTAGGAATAAGTTTTACTATGGTATGTATAAAATCAATATAAAGAAAACTTTAAATCCCTATTGAAGGACCTGAAAAAAGACATGAACAAATACAAAAAACATATTGTATGCTTAGATAATAAACTTAACATCAATATGTCTCTTCTCAGTAAGGTATAATCCATAAATTTAGTATTATTCAAATAAAAAAGAGTAATTGAAGCTAGACAAGATAATTGTCAAGTTCACTGAAAATATGGAAGAATGGTCAGAAAATAATAAGGAAAAAATATAATTAATGGTGGTAGTGGGGTGTTAATAATTCTATAACACATTACAACATGTTCTAAAACTACAAGAACTAAGATGATGTGACAGTTACTTTACTAGACATTTCAGTGAACAGAATAGCAAACTTAGAAAAAAAAATCTGTCTGTACATATATATACATTGCACACAGGACACAGTATGTGATAAAAGTGCGATTTTGTATCTGTGGGGAAACACGATTTTCTAAATATAAATAACACTGGAAACATTTGGTATCTATTGGAAAAGGTCAAATTTATGCAGACCTCATTATTTACATCAAAATGAATTCCTGATGTTTCATAGCTTAAAATGTTAAAAAAAAAAAGGAAAGAAATCATAACATACTACAACAAGACCCCACCATAAAACAAGTGATGTATCAAAATTCAGTTGTTTACAATGTGGGATTAATACATATTACTGTGAGGTTAATGAAGTGACCTGAACAGCAATAAGCCTGCAAAACCAGTAGGCCCAAACTTCTGTGATAACTAGCTTACCATCTATACTCAGTCTTGGCTATGGTTTGTCATCTTCTCATGGTAGCTGCTTAAATACTGATGGGGAAGATTCTTGGACTATGGTTGGCAGCAGTAATCTCAGGATTTTGGAGAACAGTTGGCACCCATTTTGTCAGCTCCCCCTGAGTAGATTAGGAGCAGAGAATACTGCCACAGAGCTCCCTTCCCAGCTTTGCTATCCATTTTGTGTCTCAACCCACACCTCACTGGGAATAAGAAATCTAGTCCACACTTATTTGGAAATGGGGGCTACATGAAGATGGGAACCCATTATATCTAAGATAAGATTTTCATACAAACAATGTGGAACTTTACTACAAAAGAAATCATGGAAGAGTTTTCAAAATAGTCTTGGAGTGGGGAAAGAAGCTTTTGTAAGTATAACATAATACCAAAAGATATTGAAAAATAAGTTGATAAGCTTGGGTGAGATAGGACCCACTAAGTACAAAGTCTAAAGACAAATAACAAATTAAAGAAAAAGAGATATTTGGAACTGAAACAAAGTTTTGATTTTTAAAAATATAAACAATATCTAAAATAATTGAAAAGCCAACATCTTGACAGAAATGTGTTCAAAAGATAACACATAATTTATAGAAAACAAACAAAATGTTCAATGTGTGTGTGTGTAGAGATTTATTATAAATGATATGAAAATTAAAATGACACTGAGATTGGGGCACCCAAGTGGCTCAGTGGTTATGTGTCTGATTCTAGATTTTAGCCCAGGTCATGATCTCATAGTTTGTGAGTTTGAGCCCCGCGTCAGTGAGGCAGTGTGGAGCCTGCTTGGGATTCTCTCTCATTCCCTCTTTCTTCCTCTTCCCAGTTTGCTCTCTCTCTCTCAAAGTAAATAAACTTAAAAAAAAATTACACTGAGACCTCATGTTGTACTTATCAAATTTTAAGTAAAAAATCTTTCATGATATACTCTGTGGGCATAAGAGTGGGGGAACATCAGTTCTTGTGCTTTTTAAAAATGTTGTTACTGAGAATATAAATTGTCAGGGCTATTTGGCTAGATCTATAAAAATTAAAAATGCACATATTCTTCGATCCACTAATCCACTTATGAGGCTCTATTCTACAAATATATTGTGTAAATGATTTATGTACAAATTTATTATTGAAGTATTTTTTATAATTGTAAAATATTGAAGCAACCTAAATGTCTAATAATAGGGACTGGTTAAATAAATGATTTTATATTCATACAATGGACTATCATGAAGCTGTGAAAGAAGATGGGTATCTATATACTTACAGGATTTCCAAGATATATAATTAATTGTAAAATGAGGGACTCAGAATGGAATAATATACACCTCATTTCCCTAAAAAAATATGCACATATTTTACATTTATTTCATATAGCATATTTCCATATACACATTTTGTAAATACATTTTGTAATCTTACTTAAAATATCCCAGAAAAGATACACAAGAAATGGGAGACTAAGTCTGGGGAATGGGTTGTTGAGGATCAGGACTTTCCACTTATGTCTTTATATTTTGAGTTTTGACGGTATGGACCATAAAAAAATAAGTTTAAAAGGGTTCTATTACTAATATAGTTTATAAACTATGCATTCTAATTTAGCCTTTGTATTTAAAGAAGAAGAAAACAAGACTTAGGACAGTAGTTACAGATTTTCCAGCTTTCTGCAGACAGGACCACAGCTAGATCTTGGATTTTCTGCCTCTCAGTTCAGGGCAAAGTCTACAGCACCAGAAGAAAGTAAATTTACTTAAGTGGATATTATAAAGAACTCACACTTAAGGAAACAAAACCAAAATTTATAGTACATTTTAATTTGAGATTATGTTCTATGTATGGTCTGATACAAAATATTCTTTAAAAAATTTTAAGTTTAGGGGCGCCTGGGTGGCGCAGTCGGTTAAGCGTCCGACTTCAGCCAGGTCAAGATCTCACAGTCCGTGAGTTCGAGCCCCGCGTCAGGCTCTGGGCTGATGGCTCAGAGCCTGGAGCCTATTTCTGATTCTGTGTCTCCCTCTCTCTCTGCCCCTCCCCCGTTCATGCTCTGTCTCTCTCTGTCCCCCCCCAAAAATAAATAAACGTTGAAAAAAAAATTAAAAAAATTTTAAGTTTATTTATTTATTTTGAGAGAGACAGAGAGAGAGGTAACATGAGGAGAAGGAGGGACAGAAGAAAATCCCAAGGAGATTCCACACTGTCAATGCGGAGCCAGGTGTGGGGCTCTATCTCACAAATCATGAGATCTTAACCTGAGCCAAAATCAACAGCTGGATGCTTAACTGACTAAGCCACCCAGGTGACCTAATCTGATACAAAATATTCTGAAAACGTTACTGTCTTTCAATCCATGAGGATGTTAGTCATATCTCCGTCTTATGGCATGGTCTATTGAGTAGCTTTTTCAACAGCGGTGACAGAAATTGAGACTTCTTTATCTTTCAGATTCTCCTTTATGATCAAAATCTTATAGCTGTGAGATAACTACTTAAGGTCAGAGATTATCTGTATCTGTGGAACAAATATTTCCTTCATACCATGTTGACACCATTTCCTTTAAGACTTGGATCCAAACTTGTCTCTTCAAACATATTAGCATTCCTTGTCTTTCCTGAATTATTTCCTCTCTGATTGTGCCTTTAATTCTGTGTCACTTCAACTCTGAAAGCTATAATTGATGCAGTGTGTCCTTCCTTTCAATTAAACTGTACAAATATTTATGAAATTGCAACCATGTTCCATGTACCATGTTTGGGATTTGAGTTCAAAATGTGAATAATAAAAAGCTTCTCTCTTCAAAAACTCAGCTCAATCACTAGATGATCTTAGTGATGAGATATGAGAAGGATTTCTTATTTTGTGAGCCACTAACAGATTTAGGGGAAATAGAAGAAACAAGTTGGAGGACAGAGAGAATATACATCAACTTGCAATTTTTGAAGAGCTTGTAGGACACATACATGGATCTATCCAGAAGACAAAGGAAAACACAACTCTTAAGATTGAGCAAGTGTTTGAGATAAAAAAATAGAGATTTTGGACACATTGCCTAATAAAGGATACGTTGGAGACTAGGCCCTGGACTTGGTGGGAAAAGTTACTGATGCCCATGGAAGACAATAAGCAAAAGAGAACAAAATATGAGAAGAATTTAGGAAATGGTCAGAGGAGGAAGAGGAAATGAAAGCTACTCATTATTTTATGCCAAAGAGTTTAAAAATTCCTCTAGGACAGAACAGTGACTTTTACTTCTTCTGTACCCAATTTCCAAGGCATTAGTGCAATGCATGCAACAGGTGTTTAATAATTGCTTGCTGAGTGGATGACCTAGTGGCATGTATGAAAACCCACCTTTTACTTATTAGCAACATTTCTATTGCTAACTTTTTACTAATTAACAATGTTTCTATTGCTAATATGGACCCAGTATCAAATACCAATATTATCAATAAATCAAGGTAAAAAGGAATATTAAAAACTGATTTTCCTGAGTTTTTTTTTTTCAGTGTTAGAACTCAAACTAAAACCTAGTTAAGTTAAAAAAAAAAGACTGTTCAGACATAACCTACTCACCCACGTTTTCTAAGAGGTTTAAGGGTTGTATGTTAACATTTCTATTGATATTTTACTCTCTCTCTCTTTTTTTTTCTCTAACATTTTGGGCTCTTTTTGTCACATTAGAAACATTAGGCCTAATAATTTTTAAGCATCTTAAAAACATTTGGCTTTTGTACAGGATACCATTTATATAGCTCTTGCCAACTACAGCAACACTTCAAAAATCATATCATAAACGGTTTAGTACCTTGGTAGGAAAAAGATAGTCTTTTGACTACACTGACTCTTTTAGCTACTTGTAACTTACTATAGAAGCCAGGCTAATTGAGTGAAAGACAATGCTCTTAAATTGTAAATTGTATGATCATTGCCTCATTAGATCACATAGTAAACCAGAGTGAGTAAAAGACAAAAATTCTGCATGGATTATTAATTAAGTGAAAAGAGGAAAATTAAAATCAATCACAGGAAAGATCAGCAATGGTTACTCATATGGCAGCTGGATGACCCTCAAACAAGAAGATTATGCAGAAGTGTTGAAAGAGATGGAAGAAGAAAGGCATAACATTTGTTGGACCTGATGGCATCTTACAGGATTCAGGCTCATAATTTCCTAAGTGACTCAGGAGCATTGCACAATCAAAGCTTTGGGAAACCCAGTTGCTTAAGAAAACTCGAAAGAACTAAATTGTGCTTTGCTGACCTACGTCATTATGATTCTTCCCCAGTTTCCCCAAATGCACCCCAGAACGGTGTGTTGACTTGCTGGATAGACTAATTTTTGTTTGATTAAAAATGTCTTAAGAGTTCTTACCACACACATTGATCTATTTAATTTTTTTCTGTAAGTCTAAATAACTAGGAGTCGGAGCCATTAACCCTTCAGTATTTCCTGTGTTATTTTGAGCTTCTTCAAAAGATCTTTTAGTCATGTGCTGAAAATAAATTTAGGCCAAATAATTATTCCTCATTCAGGAAGAGGATGAAAGCGTGGGGAACTTAAAAATAAAGGGGAAAAAATTAAGCAAAGCTGTTGTAATCCCCAAAGGCAAAATTTTCAATCCAGAAAAGTGGATTCCTTTTCAATTTACAGCATAAAAACAACCTTGAGAAAATAAACATCGTGGCTTACACAAGTTTCCATCACTAAAAATTGTTTTTCACTAAAAAAAACCAAACCACAAATATGTGTAAGAAGTGATAGGGGACAGGGTTCTGATATTTGTTTGTTCTATCAAATATCACATTTGTTGGTTTTTGTTTACTGCAACATAAATAATTTCATCAGGAGCTAGGAAAAAAGGCAGTTAATGACTTTATGTTCACAAATGGAAGGTTAATGTTTCTTGCTTCCAAGAATTTAGCACTAGGTAAGTGTCAGGCCGATAATTAATAATTTACAGTAAAAAGCATAAATCATATTCTGTCATGAATTTAGCTTTCCTGGGAAATACACATACTTACTAGCACTGTGTGTTTACTCATTTATCTTACTTATGTTAATAAAATTTGGGATGTTGTCACTAGAAGCAAGGGTTTAGTTTGCTAACATTCCTTTAGGAAATATACTATGTTTAGACAGACTTTTAAAACAATCAGCATCCGGACCAAACATCTGATAAACTGTAAGGCAGGAATAGGTACTTTAATTTTAGATAGCGTAAGGATGACTTATTTCCTCTCAGTGCAGATCCATGGTTTCTTTTTTCTAGGACCAGTGCTGAGTGGGAAGGCATTGAAACTGAGCTTTGAGCAGACTGGGGAAAGATGTTCAATAATACTTTTAGTCTGAGTCAGAACCCCACTTAATCTCTAGGCTTAGGGGGCCCCATTGTTTTTTTCTCATTAGATTGCAAATGACTGAGGGAGTTAACAGCTTCTTTTGTATGCCAAAAGTATACTTTGGGAATAACAGATTCTTACTACCTTTAAAAGTATAAAAAAAATCAGTATAAAAAAAATCTAGTAAGGTAGTACTTAGAGACATTTCTGAAATTTGTATTAGAAAAACACTTTCAAAGACATTTATGTGCACCTCCTTTTCTCTTGTTCTCCCCCTCAATGAATGTAGGGATTTCTACCACTTGGTCTCAAAAAAATGAAGAACAAAATTCGATCATTGCCCTTCCATTTCTTTTTTTTTCCTTTCCTTTCTTTTCCTTTCCTTTCCTTTCCTTTCCTTTCCTTTCCTTTCCTTTCCTTTTTTCTTTTCTTTTCTTTTCTTCCCTTCCCTTCCCCCCCGCCTTTTTTTTGCATTCTCTTCACATCTCCACCAAAGGCTCTTAAATGGCATGGATGTTAATTTATGACACAACAGCTATTGTGTTTGTCCACATCTTATGATTAAATGATTGTGTGAAAATTCTAGTCTCTATTGTTCCTTGATTGGGAAAGTCTTTGAAAACCTAAAAGGTTTTTATGAACTTCAAAAAGGTATGATGGCCAATTGTTTGAACTCCTGTGAAGGAATTCTCCCACTTATTCATAGAACACAGTGTTGTGATGTTAGAAACTCAAATGCTTTCCACACAGGATGTTAGTGCATGCACACATGTCTGCTGCTGTGATGTGGGAAATACAATACTTCCAGGTTTGTAAGGATATCAGCTGTAAACAGGATGCACAGTAACAGTTATGGACACAGTGCCTCTCTCTGTGGAGAGAGAAAAGTTTTGAAGATCTTCGTGGCAACATTCTGCTGCAGTAAATATAAAAAATACATTCAAATCTTTTACCAAATATTTCTAACATACTCTATATATGTCCCAAACACAGGATCCTGTTTTAGGCAATAGACATTAATAAAATTGTAGAACATCCTTCAAATATCCCAAGCATAGCACATATATAAGGTTTTGAAAGAAGTGCATTTTCATTTTATGATAAGTAAAAAGTATCATTTATGATAAGTAAAAAATAAAACATAAAGAGAGATTTGATCTGGTTACTCCCAAATTCTCTTCAGATCAAAGACAGTGAGAGTTTATAATTGCATGCAGTATACAGAAATAGCTTTTGATTTAATGAAAAGTTTATTTATATATTAGTTTTACAGGAATTTTACAGCTATATCATTATGGCAAAGTATAAGCATTTACTGTTTAGTAGGGTTTATATTGCCATAACCATTGAATTTATAACTGTCGACCTTTCATCACTTTTGGAAAGACATAAGTAAGCAACACATTCAGAATTGCCTTTGGTTGAGACTTGCTTCCTGGAAAAGTCAAGGGAAGGCATTTTAGGCAGTATACATAATCTCTACAAGTTGTCTCTATGAGATAATAATTGATTGTGGTCTCTCATTCTTTTAAAGGGCAGAATCAGTGTGATGAATCTAAGGAGGATAGTAAGGAATCCAATCTTCCAAAGAAATGCTTTCTTCTATCCACTTCCCCAAATCATTATTACTATCATTAGGCTTCCTCTTTCCCTTCTTTGCATTTTACCATGGCAAACTTCCCTCAACCCTGCCAAATTACACACACACCTCTCCTTGCTTCCTTGCAGTGAAACTGAAATCAGAAAAAACACACAACTCCACTCAACCCAATCTTACCTACATCTCCATTCATATTTTCAATTGATTCCTCTTTGGGGCCATTTTCTTTCTGGTTTTAGTTCTTGCTGCACGCATCAGCTGCTTATTTACATGCATCTTCAACTTGTATTCAAGATTCTCTAATCTGAGAAGAAAAATGCAAGTAATAGCCACTTCTATTTTGCATGCTCCATCCACCTGACTCTCTTCTTTTAATAGCCAAACTTCTCAAGTCACATTATTGTTTCTACTTCCTTACTGCCCAGTCACCATTCAGTGCACTGAAATTTGAGTTCAGTCCTCACATCTGCCCTTTACCTTTGTTCGGCTCCCACTGAGGTTATCAGTGAAGTGCTAATAGTGAAAATTAGCATTTTTTTCTAGTCTGGGTGTTCCTAGACTTTTATAAAGTATTTGAAACTACTCATCAGTCTTTCCTTAAAACTTGCAAGTCCTCTGGTTTGGGTGACAACTTAGTTTCGGCTCTCCTCTTCCTCACTTTATTTTGATTAGTTTTCAGTCTCTTTATGGACCCTCCAGCATTTTTAAATACTGCAAATCATCAGGTATCTATCCTGTGGTCTTCTCATTTTTCACACTTTTCCTGAATGATCTCAACTACCAATTGTATGTCGACAAGTCTTGTTGCAGGCTGACCTGAACACAACTCTTAGATTTTTTTGGTAGATACAGTAGCCACAGAAAAAATTGGGGGGAGGGTGGGAGCTAGCTACACTCCACTGTTACTACCACGTAATAATGAAGGCAAGTCTCAGCAAATTCTGCTACATATGTGAAGCATTTATTATCTAAATATTCATTAGAAAGTAATCACAAAAGAAAGAATTGTGTAATATGTTCTGCAAAGCAGAGGAGATACCAAGATTCTAGAAATAGTAGTTCTGTCACCTCTATTATCAACATCTGACAGAGTCCTCCCACTCACCTAAGGCATCTCTAACAGTTTAGGCTACTGGCTTTGCTGGTTTCTTATTCTCTGTTTATTCATGCATAAGGATGGGTAGGATGTACTTCTAAAATATTTTATCTGATCTACATGTTATTCATTCTTTTGAAAGTATTTTGAAAGCACATTTGAAAGTATTTTGAAAACATATTTTACTGAAAAAATTTTAAGTCATTCATTTCACAAATACAAACCCATCTCTGACAATGTGGTGCTAATTAAAGCAAAGCATTAGTTTTGATAGAGATCCAGGTGGCAGAAATGCATGTACTCATAGGAGATGCCTCTAGAAGATGGGCTTCTTCCCGACCCCCAGCTTTTTTGAGCTATAATTGACAAGTAAAATTATATATATTTAAAGTGTACAAGATGATGATTTGATATACATTGTGAAATGTTCACTGCAAGTTAATTAACACATCCATTATATAGTTATCATAGTTGTTATCTTGTGTATATGTGGTGAGGACACTTAAGAGCCATTGCCTCAGCAACTTCCAAGTATACAATACAGTGTTGTTAAGTATACTACCATGCTCTACATTAGATCCTCAGAACTCATTCCTCTAATAGCTGAAAGTCTGTACTATTTGACCAACATCTCCTCATTTCCCCCACACCCCAAACCCTGGAAACCCCCATTCTACAATCTGCTTCTATGAGTTTGACTTTTCTTGGTTTGACATATAAGTGATATATAAGTGAGAGATGTCTTTCTCTGTCTGGCTTATTTCACTTATCATGTTGCAGTGTTTGGGGAGATCAAATGTTCCTCTTGGACTATTTCTGCTTGATTAGTGATGAACAGAACCTGGCTTATAGTGTGGCCTAAGTGTCCTACCTAAAATATCACACTGCATATGTGGATATTTTCACACAGCAACACCAGTCTCAGGTCCTTATGTTCATCTCAGAATTTTCTTCCCAGTTCTAGGCTCATATGCAAATGATTATATCAAAAACACAACTTGCCCAAACTGAACTCATATTTACTCCTTCTCCAATCCCTGAATATTCCTCCTTTATGTTTTGTACTCTTTTGTGTTAGTGTATGGTCAGTGACCCCCTTTCCAAGACTCTTGCACACATGTAATCACTCAACAAATCCTGTCAGTGTTAGAGCCAAATTCTTCAAATCCCAGCTCTGTCATTTACTAGCTATGTGACCCTGTGCAAGTTTCCTAACCTCTCTGAACCTCAAGTCCCTCATTTTTAAAGCAGGAATGATAACATCTGCTTCACAGGTTTTGTGTGAGGGTGAAATGAGATGAAGTAAGAAATGTGCCCTGTGTAAGGCTTGGAACGTGAAGAAGGCTGAATAAATGTTAGTTTCTTTCTTTTGCCTTTTCTTTCATACCATCATCATCCTTTGGTACCTTTGAACTAATTCCTAATTAAGTCATTTAATAAACTTTTATGTATCTCATCATGTGCTGAAAAGGTACCTCGCTAAGGTGTTGGGAACACAACTGTGCCAAGATAAACATTGTCTTTGCACAAAGGGAGGTACATTTTAATGGAGAAAACTGGTGTGGAAAGAGCAAGCAAATAATTATTACAAGGGAAATGGCGATAAGGATTATGAAGGAAATACATAGAAAGCTGAAACAGAGAAGAACAGGAGCTGGGGACTACTCTGCACGGGGTTACTCAAACCCTGTAGAATCATGCAGTCTACACATTGCTCATTCCCTGTCTGCAAACAGAAGCATGGACATTTAGAATGTTTAGAAACATGGCTTTAGGACATGGCTGCAATAGTCACGTGTACGAACAATGACTGTTTAAACAGAGCCCATCACCCTCATGTTATAAGTGGTGTGAGGTCTATAGAAATCCTGTGTCCAATAAAACCAAGTTATAGCTTATCATTTTAACTTAAGGTAAGTTTGTCAGCTGTAACTCAAATATGTATAAGATTCAAAAACCATTTCTTTCATTGAAAGATAGTTTAAATTTATAGAATCAATTATTGGAACTTATTACTGATGAAGGAATAATTATGAATTTTAAAATTACAATGTTATTTGCTTCATTTTGGATTAATTAAATATGAAGATTTTTGCATGTGCTAAATGGCTATTTTCATTCACATCAGCCTATCTCTGAGATGTTGTCTCTACTATGAATGTAATCAAAACAAAACACAGAAACAGTGTAAATATATATGTTATCTTCTGCAAGTAGAACTGTCATCAATCCAACCTAGATTAAATAAATTCACAAGCAAAAAAAAACAAGGTCACTTGTCATGTTAAAAACTTTAAATATTGGGGCGCCTGGGTGGCGCAGTCGGTTAAGCCTCCGACTTCAGCCAGGTCACGATCTCGCGGTCCGGGAGTTGGAGCCCCGCGTCAGGCTCTGTGCTGACAGCTCAGAGCCTGGAGCCTGTTTCCGATTCTGTGTCTCCCTCGCTCTCTGCCCCTCCCCCGTTCATGCTCTGTCTCTCTCTGTCCCAAAATTAAATAAACGTTGAAAAAAAAAAAAACTTTAAATATTGATACACACTATTTTTAAAGTGTGCAAATAGTCTCTTCTTGTTGGGAGTCACTGTTTCACTAATAATTCTTTTTATTTGTAATTATAAATCAATAAAAATTTATGAATGCAGTAGTAATTTCTATATTTATTGATGTATGCACACTTTTAATCAACATTTACAGTTTTTTATGTTGTTTCATTTTGTGTTACTTTCCCATGTTAGATTTATTCTTATGAAATTTAATAAAATGTAGTCTTGTGTTTGATGGATTTCATAATAAAATACTGAAACCTTATTTTGAGAATGTTTATTTTCTATTTTATTTTTCTGCTAATTTAATTTTATTGCATTTTACAAAACTATTAGACAAGGTGGATTGGGAAAAAAAATCTAGTCTTTGCCTCTTGCAAAGCATTCTTGTAGATGGGTAGTTGGGGAAAAATCTCTAGGGAAGGGACAGCAAAAGCATATGAACTGTAGCCTCCTACTTCCCAAATATCTCCAAAATTCATGTCTTTCTGTACTGATGCTCATAGTCACTACTGTGGTTCAGACTCTAATCACCCATAACATGGACATCAGCAAAAACGTATGGTGCTAGGGAAATACTTTCTTTTCTTCTTCCTCCTCCAATCTTCTGTTTCTCTTTTGTATCCACTCTGAACAACAAAAACAAAAACAAAACTAGAAAACTGACACAGACCTGTTTCTAAAATTCTGGAATGATTATCATTTGTACTACCTTCTGGGTATTTCTCACATGCTGCCTTAGTTTATTGAATTTTTATACGTGTGTGTTTTTATATGCCCACATTTGTGTGTGTGTGTGTGTGTGTGTGTGTGTGTGGAGAGAGGGAGAGAGAGAGAGAAAGAGAGGCAGACAGAAGGACAAACAGGCAAACAGGTTATGTATTACCATCTCAGAAACTAAAATGTAAATTCTGTGCAGGGATGGCTTACATCTTATACTTTGCATCCAAAGGGTTCAATATATTTCCTTACACATAGTAGGTGTTTAATTGTTTGTTATTGCTAGCAGTGCTATAATAAATCTAACAATGCATCCTTCTTCCACTGATTCTTTTTCTGTCTCTCTGTACAACAAAGTCAGTACAACTTTATTAAGGCCTCTATTATTTGTTGGGGAAAAAGCTTTGGGAACTTTAATTTTTGACTCAGCAAACCACAGGATGTCTGTACAGAGAGCAGACCACAGTGGTCTGGTGGGCGAGCTCATGTGGACATGTATACCCTGGGACCCTCCAGATAATACTGTTTACCCCATGTGACCTTTCACCAACTCATTGCTGACTTCATCGGCAGTGAAGTAAAACCTTTGCTTTTACCAATTTCTGTGCCCTTAAAAGGAATTCAATAGATACCCCTTAAGCCCCCTCATATTTAACAATTACAGTTCTATAAAGAAAGTCACCCATTTAAAAATGTAATTAGCAATGAGAAAAAGTATGCACTATGTTTGCAGTGTGAATCTTGCCTCTGAACTGAAGACCAAGTGAAGCCTGCTTTCTAAAATCAGAGCCTATAATTCTTGCAGTAATGTAACTATTTCAGAGAAGGCCATTTAAATGCTCATTGGATGAGCATTGCTGAGTTTCTTTTTAACAATGTGAAATAACTACTCTCAAAAATAAAGGGTCAAACAATTCATAAGTCTAAAAATAACATTAGATTTAGGAATAAAGACCCAAACTTAAATGATAATAATGTTTAAAAATGCATTTTAAAGTAATTTGAAGATAGTCTAATATTGTTTTGGTGGTATGAGGTTCTTAAAAGGAGACTTTCAGGAGTTGTGTGTAGTGACTGGTTTGGGTTCATTAAATTTCAGAGACAACTCCCAGAGCTGATTTTCAACATCTTTCACATTCCTGAGATCACTCTTCTATATGTTGAGTTCAAAGTAGTTTGCAAGAAGAAATCTCTCAGGCAGAGACATAGAAGAAGGAGATAAGCATTGGGTTGCAAATGCTTTCCAGTCAATCAAACCCAAACCAGGTTCCCTTAATTTTTCAAACCTTGTATATTTTAAGAAAATTTAATCCACATGTGTCTTATTCATTTACAATGAAATCATGGAATTTTTAAAAACAGCTGTTTAATGTCTAAAAAGTCATTTTGATATTTTTGCTTCCTCCAGTCAAAACCAGAAGTGCATTTCTTCATCAGAAATTGATTCCAGGATCAAAGACTGAAATTCAATTTGAAACTCTAAACCAATTCTTCTAAGGTGAATGTTTAAAATCCATCAAAAGAATTGTCCCTCTTAGAAAATTCATAAACTGAGGAGATATTTAGCTCATTTAAGTGCTCAACAATAGGATTTGGGACTTTTATTTGGAGACATTTGAAATGTCAAAAATCTTTTGTTTTTTTAAAATGCAATAAGGCCAAGGAAAAACTGGTGTTATTATAATGCTTTTTCATTCTGAGAGATCAGATCAGTTTACCAAATATTAGTTAAGCAGTATAATATTGTGTTCTCCATATAAACAAAACCAGTAGGTTATGTGTATTTGTGTATAAATAAATATATTATAAGCAATTGGCTCACACAGTTAGGGAGGCTGAGAAGTCCCAAGATGTGCATTCTGTAAGCTGGGGACTTACAAAAGCCAATTTGTAGCTCCAGTCTCAGTCTGAAGGCCTGAGAACCATGAGAGCTAATGGTCTAGGTTCCAGAGCTGATGTTTCAATCAAATTTAAAGGATGAGAAAGTCCAATGGTCCATCCAGCTCAAACAGTCAGGCAGGTTCCTTCTATTCAGCATTTTTGTTCTAGTCATGTCTTCACCTGATGGGATGAGACCCAAGTATGTTAGGGAGGGCAATCTGTTTTACTCAGTCTATGGATTCAGAAACACTCTCACAGACATACACAGAATAACGTTTGGCTAAATGTCTGGGCACATTGTGGCACAGTCAAGTTCACACATAACATTAACCACAGCAAATATGTCTAGCACAGCATTAGTCACTGGAAATGCTATGCTAATAATGTGTGCTCTGTTCTTGAAAAGCTCATAGTCTAGAAAAGACAGCCAAGCATGTAAACACAAAATTTCAAGGCAAGGTCATAAATGCGATGATACAATGTGCAAAGGGTAAGAGTAAGAGTGACTAACTCCAAACTCCATTGAGCTTTGAGGAGGAGAAATAGGTGCCCGATGGAAAAAAGTAAATAAATAAAAACTTGGTTTTTTTTCCTTTATGTTACTGCTGTGTGAATCAAATAACTGAATGATCATAGTTTTTATTTAGTAAGCCACTAATCTGTACTAGGTAGAGTGTGAGGCAATTTATCTCAAATCATTACAACCTGGGAAATTGTTATTATCATCATATTATCTTTACAGAAAATGAGATCAGGAAGTTTCGATGACTTTTTGTAGTTTTCCTGGTGGTATTCAAATCCAGAGTCACTTGGTTGCTTCAGAAGTCAATGCTTTTTTCACAATTTTACATAAAATGTTTACAGTAAGATTTGTAAGTTTACTTTTGTTTCAACAGAGTAAGATATCATTGTGATTCTGTTTTTCCATTTCAATTTAATTTGAAAGATGTTACATCAATAAAAATGTTCTGGGAGCACTTGGGTGGCTCAGTTGATTAAGTGACCAATTCTTGATTTTGGCTCAGGCCACAATATCACCGTTCGTGAGATCAAGCCTTGAGTCAGGTTCTGTGCTCATAGCACAGAGCCTGCTTGGGATTCTCTCTCTCTCTCTCTCTCTCTCTCTCTCTTTCTCTCTCTCTGTCTCCCTGCTCCTCCCCTACTCACACTATTTCTCTCTCAAAATAAATAAATAAACATTTAAATATTGTTCTGAACTCTGAGCATGGAAGGGACAATCTGATAAAGTATCTCTGTTGGGAAAGAGTGATTGTTACTCTACTATTATCATAGGTATTGTGGTATATTTCTTGAAGGTAAGACGAAAGGTAGTGTAAGAAGTAGCAATGGATACAGCAAGATTCCCCACTAGAAAATGCATGTGTAAGCATCAGTTAGAAGACTGTCTCCTAAATAAAATGGCAGAAGCAAGCCCAGAAGGAAATTTTTAACAAGTGAGTGGTGACATTAGACATCATTTGTTACTTATGGAAAATCCAATTCCACTTTCATTCTTTTTCTACTTTGAACTCTTGAGGTCTTCCCTGTTCAAGCTTTACTCTTGCCTACTGTTCGGTTTCTCTTTCTCCTTTGTCAATCACTACTTGTGTTCCTCTTAAGGCAGCATAAGAGAGGCCCTTTTCCATCATCTAGACAAGAAAAGGCAACCAATTCTGGAATTTTTTTTTGAAAACAAACAAAACAAAAAAAATTTTTTTATCCCACCCTCTCACACAATGTAAACCCATATACACTCATTTGCGAATACATAGGAATATACACATATATGCATACAGAAGTCTGTATTATGACGAGAGAAAAAAGGTAAAGCACAATCAACAATTAGTGGAGAATGAGTAGGTGATACATGAAGATATAGGCTAATGAGAAAACCAGGAATAGGAGGTGTGAAAAAAGTGTGCTGGGTGGTAAGGATGGGTGCATGAAATCTGTGTTGGTGTAAACAGCACATATATCCAGCCGCAAGTGAAGACTTCCAAACTAATGGCCATAAGTTTTAACTAATCTACTCCTGATAAAATTTTCAAGTATTTTCTTTCCTTTGCAATTCTCAGTATATAAAGTAACAATACTGAAGTTTTCTCTTCCGTAAACTACAGGAGACTGTTCGAGATTCCCCATTGCAGATTGGAAATCATGGGTTTTGAAACCTGGGCTCAAATCCTAGTTTTTTTCCCCTTAGGGAAATGTCTCTCTGCTTTAGTTACTTCATTAGTTATTACTGATGTGAGAATGGATTACTAATAATACCTACCTCATGAGATTTTTGTGAGAAGTTGAGTATCTTAAAACAAATAGATAGACAAAAACCTGGCACATAGAAATACTCAACAAAGGGCAGCTAGGAGTAATTATTATTTTTAAAGTGATCAATACCGGGATATGAAAGAACATTATGAAATGATTCAGCAGGGCTTGAATTTATTTTTTTACCATAGGAAAAAAAAATAGCACAGGAAGAACAAGGAACAAGTGCTTCCTTGCTGGGAAGTAATTTATGATGGTCTCAAACACTATGTCTGCTATGCTCTGGTCTGTGAAGAATAATCTTTTTTTCTTTTTTTTTTCTTTTCAAAAATATCCCTTAAATGCTAACAGTGTTCTTCTTTTCTTATGCACAGATATCAATGGGAAATTCATACTTAGAAAAACTGGTTCCTTTGTTATATGAAGAGTCAAACTTTTGACTCCAGTAAATGAGTGCTTGGAGAATGACCTTAAATTTATGAAGACAGAGAGAGGATGATAATTAAGAAATTTAACCATAAAAATAACCAATTTTTAGGTTCCACATGCCTTAGCATAATACACATAACTCACCTTCTAGAAAATTTCATGTTAACAATATCTCTATTATGGAATTGATTCCTATGTGATCTATCAGTCTTGTTTGCAAGGTTATTGTGAAGACTTAGATAATCTCTCAACATCTCTGAGCATTAGTTTTGTATCTGAAATGTGAAATTAATTATATCTATCTCATGGTGTTATTGTGGATATTAAATAAAATAATAATAATCCAAATATTAAGCATATTATTTGAGATGTAGTAGGCAATGTCCATAAGTGTTAGAAAATTATTCTTATAAGCCTAATTTTCTGCTGGCTTGTTTTACTTCTATTTCATCAGATTGTCAAGAATATAATTTATCAGACACAATATATTATCTCCATGATGATTAAATCAAAAAATCAAATGTCTCTATAACTTTCCATAAGGAATCTTTCCCTACTTATCTGGGAGATACCTTAGATTCTGCTTTTAATTAAGTGTCCTTACAATCTAAAATAGACAAAGAATTTTGAGGGGAAATAATGACTAATAATGACTATAATAATAAATAATAATAAACAGAATAAGAGATTTTATTTATAAAGATAATTTAGGAGTAAATAGGTCATTTTAGACTCTGAATTATAAATATGTTGGTGAGTGTTTGTAGGCAAGAAATACCTTGACGTTGTATAAAGGAGGGGAAAGAGTTTCTTTTTCATCACAGATGAAAAACCAACATTTTTGCAATTGTCTTATGATGATTAGAATCATAGGATAAAACTGGGTTGAAACCAAGAACATATCCTATCATGGGAATTAGACTTTATTATCTTCATCTCTCCTCTCCCTGACTGTTGCAATAAGGTGATGTGTTCTATGCTGCCATGGAAAGGAGGCTGGGGCATGAAGGATCAGGGGAAGAATTTATTTACAAAGATAAGCTGTTGTGAATTCTGGGTTAGTATCCCAATAGGTTAAAAAAAAAAAAGGCACTGAAATCATCCACGTTAGCATAAATGTAGTTTGACAAACTTTAAATTACCAGGTTGGTTCTGATCATTATAAAGCATTGAGTAAACATCTGTGTGTGGCACTATGCAAATAAACAAAACAAGAAAATCACCCAAAAAACAAACAAAAAAAAAAACCTAGACAGAAATGTCCTGTTACCCATGTATAATTTCAGACTATTTTTTAAAGGTGTGATAAATCCAGTAAGTTCACAGAAGTTTGCCTGTTGAGGTGTGCCTAGTGTAGGAGGAGACTCGGGGAGTTCATGACAAATACCCTGTAAAGTTAAGAAGACCTACAGCTGTCTAGAATGACTGCCAGTTAGGGACTCTGGTGCCAGTCAAAAGAATACTGGCAGAAACAATTGCCGGTGGAGGGCTGTTGAGGCTCTTTTCTAATCCATGTTTGAGAGGGCAAATGACATTAGCCTCCTTTGACACAATGGGGAGAAGCAGAGTCCAGGATGTTTAACATTCATTAGGCACCAGATACTGAACAGATCATGTAAAGAGATGAGTATTTATCCATGTGAATGAAGTACGTAATGTCTTAAACATGCTACATAATTTGAAACATGTTGAAGACAGCTTCAAAAAGAGTGTTTGATTTAATAAATGTTAACAAAAATGGAGTATCGTTGAATGGGGGAGGGGCCGAGAAAGAAGATATATTTTTCTTTGGGTTCCTATGTTTCTCCAGAGTCACACAAAAGTAATCTTTGGAAGGCATGCAACATAACTTTTTTCTAGGGCTTCTTAAACTAAGATACTAAAATGATCTTCAAGGAGTCTCAAAGTAGAAAATAGGTACCAAGGTAAAGTGGCTTCTGTTGCTGTTTATATCCAACTTTATAATGCAACTTACATGATGATCCTGGTAGAGACACCTCCAGAGAAGAGGCCCTTATAAAGAAACCTGCCAGCATATTTATTTTTCAAGTAAGTAAATTGTCTGACTCTCCTTGAATACATTTATTCCATAATGGAAGAAGAAGATTTTGAATCGTTTCTTTTTGTACAGACACGTTTTTAAGCAGCTTGAAAGGATTGTTTTATCTCTGCAGATACTAGTTTTGCAAGTAGCTTTAAAACGACTTTTTCATTGCTGTCACGCATCATTATTTACAGAATCAAATGGTTTGATACTGGACTGCCTAGACTAGGAAACAAAAGGTTCAAGGTCATTCTGGTTCTAAGATGTTATAACTCTAATAGCCTTAATAATTGTCTCCTAAAAGTGAGTCAGTTGAAAATTTTGAAGATCAAGTCAGTAAAACTGTTTATGTGACGAGTGACATGAGCTGCAAGATAGGAAATGCTGGTTTCCCAATAGAAAGAGCCACCACATGCCTGCCATGGCCAGAAAAAAGCCCTTGTGAGAAGAGTGGCTAATGTAGGATGAACCTCACGTGTAGACTGCTTCTTGGTAACGTGCTTACCCACCAGTGTGGTAGGGGCTAGAGGTGAGCTAGAGGTAACCCAGACATTGAGCTGGTTCAGTTGGTGTGGGGATAAATCCTTGTTGATGACTATCTGACCTGGTCATCCTGTAACCCCCACCCCTGACCTGCTAAGTCAGCAGTATGTATTTTAAGAGGCACTCCAGGTAATTCTGATGCATGTTAGTTTGAGAACCACTGCTTTAGACTATGAAGTACAGAGGAGAGGCATTTAATTCACCCTTGCGGTTGGGGAGGGCTTCTGGAATGATGAGTCATTAACTTGGATATGCTGGGGGAGAAACTTTGAGTGAGCTTCTACAGAATGAACAGTTTAATGGGGGTATAGCTCAGGGGTAGAGCATTTGACTGCAGAATGAACAGTTTAAGAAAACGTATGGAGGCACTTACTCCATAAGAGGTGTAATTCCTTTTTTTTAATGTTTATTTATTTATTTGAGAGAGAGAGAGAGAGCAAGTGAGCAAGGGAGGGGCAGAGAAAGAGGGAGAGGGAATCCCAAGCAGGCTTCACGCTGTCAGCATGGAACCTGGTGTGGGGCTTGATCTCATGAATCATGAGATCATGACCTGAGCCAAAACCAGGAGTTAGACGCTTAACTGACTGAGCCACCCAGATGCCCGAAGGCGTAGTTCTGAAGATGACATCTAAAATGTGGACATGGAGGAAAAATAGTGGGAAAGAGGGAAAGCTTGTAGGCCAACTTGCTGCAGACCTTGTGTGCCATGCAAAGTCTTAGCATCTTTAATGAGCTACTGAAAGTAATATGAAGTGGATAGTTTAAAGACACCAGATAGGAGGTTGTAAAAAGCCCAGCTAAGATATGGTAGAGCTATAAAACAGAGAATGGACTCAGTAGCTCCTTACGAGGTATAATTACCAGGCTTCAGTGCTAGATTGAAAAAAGCAGACAGAGTAATAGGATGACTAGCAGCTTTCTAGGATGGGTGACAGGAGAGTGGTGTTGTCACCAGATGAGATGCGATATGCAAGAGGAGAATGTGTGTGCGTGCATTTAGGCGTGTTGCATTTGAGTTGCTGTAGAGCAGCCTTGAGGAGGGTGACATTCGGTAAGAGATTCAATAGTTATTTCTGAAGTCCTGAAGAGAACAGGCTTAAGGTTGAACAGTATATAGGGCTGTTAAAGCCATGAGGATAGATCAAATTCCTCAGGGGTACAACGTGAAGCTATAGAAGTTTTGTTTTCCTTAACCATTTATAATAGCCTCCTAATAATCTGGTATAACTATCAATCTCTTCTCAGAGAAACGCACTGATGGGTAAAACTCCGCAAATCACCTCTGTATTCATGAGCCTCTCAAAGTTCCTCTTCACTTGTCTAGGGATCCAAGTGAAGATGTAACTTTATCTTACTTACTTCAAACTACACTTGATGTGAAGTTCCAGGGGCCTTAGAAATGGAAACTAAAATAGTATCAGTTGATAGGTTGTGTGGCAAATGCTCAATAAGTTAGATCACAATAACCACAAAGTAAGTGTTTCTTAATTCAATTCTCCAAAACCCAACTTAAATTCTTTCATTTTAATTTCTCTCTTCTTGGTTTCTGTCTTTCTGTGCTCTTCACAATACACCCTTGCTCCCATTAGGAAAAGCAAACAAGTGAAGCAAAACAGGTCCTTCTGGATTGGCGGCAAGATGGCGGCTTAGGAGGACGCTGGGCTCACCGCACGTCCTGCTGATCACTTAGATTCCATCTACACCTGCCTAAATAACCCAGAAAACCGCCACAGGATTAGCAGAACAGAGTCGCCGGAGCCAAACGCAGACAAGAGGCCCACGGAAGAGGGTAGGAAGGGCGGCGAGGCGGTGCGCGCTCCACGGACTGGCGGGAGGGAGCCGGGGCGGAGGGGCGGCTCGCCGGCCAAGCAGAGCCCCCGAGTCGGGCTTGCAAAAGCGGAGGGGCCGGGCGGACTGTGTTCCGACAGCAAGCGCGACTTAGCGTCTGGGAGGTCAGAAATTAACAGCTCTGCTCGGAAAGCGGGAAGGCTGGAGGACAAAGGGAGGGAGAGCTGCTGAGCCCCCTGACAACAGAGCTCAGTTTGGTGGGGAACAAAGGCGCTCGCCAGCGCCATTTCCCCCGCCCATCCCCCAGCCGAAATCCCAAAGGGAACCGGTTCCTGCCAGGGAACTTGCTCGCTCCGCGCAAACACCCAACTCTGCGCTTCTGCGGAGCCAAACCTCCGGCAGCGGATCTGACTCCCTCCCGCTGCCACAGGGCCCCTCCTGAAGTGGATCACCTAAGGAGAAGCGATCTAAGCCTGCCCCTCCTGCCCCCGAGCACCTTGCCTACCCACCCCAGCTAATACGCCAGATCCCCAGCATCACAAGCCTGGCAGGGTGCAAGTAGCCCAGACGAGCCACACCACCCCACAGTGAATCCCGCCCCTAGGAGAGGGGAAGAGAAGGCACACACCAGTCTGACTGTGGCCCCAGTGGTGGGCTGGGGGCAGACATCAGGTCTGACTGCGGCCCCGCCCACCAACTCCAGGTATACACCACAGCACAGGGGAAGTGCCCTGCAGGTCCTCACCACGCCAGGGACTATCCAAAATGACCAAGCGGAAGAACTCCCCTCAGAAGAATCTCCAGGAAATAACAACAGCTAATGAGCTGATCAAAAAGGATTTAAATAATATAACAGAAAGTGAATTTAGAATAATAGTCATAAAATTAATCGCTGGGCTTGAAAACAGTATACAGGACAGCAGAGAATCTCTTGCTACAGAGATCAAGGGACTAAGGAACAGTCACGAGGAGCTGAAAAACGCTTTAAACGAAATGCATAACAAAATGGAAACCACCACGGCTCGGCTTGAAGAGGCAG
Organism: Prionailurus bengalensis; assembly: GCF_016509475.1. Classification (NCBI taxonomy): domain Eukaryota; kingdom Metazoa; phylum Chordata; class Mammalia; order Carnivora; family Felidae; genus Prionailurus; species Prionailurus bengalensis. The sequence continues at coordinate 109,570,305 of NC_057349.1, forward strand.
AGGAGAGAATAGGTGAACTAGAAGATAAAGTTATGGAAAAAGAGGAAGCTGAGAAAAAGAGAGATAAAAAAATCCAGGAGTATGAGGGGAAAATTAGAGAATTAAGTGATACACTAAAAAGAAATAATATACGCATCATTGGTATCCCAGAGGAGGAAGAGAGAGGGAAAGGTGCTGAAGGGGTACTTGAAGAAATCATAGCTGAGAACTTCCCTGAACTGGGGAAGGAAAAAGGCATTGAAATCCAAGAGGCACAGAGAACTCCCTTCAGACGTCACTTGAATCGATCTTCTGCACGACATATCATAGTGAAACTGGCAAAATACAAGGATAAAGAGAAAATTCTGAAAGCAGCAAGGGGTAAACGTGCCCTCACATATAAAGGGAGACCTATAAGACTCGTGACTGATCTCTCTTTTGAAACTTGGCAGGCCAGAAAGAATTGGCACGAGATTTTCAGGGTGCTAGACAGAAAAAATATGCAGCCAAGAATCCTTTATCCAGCAAGTCTGTCATTTAGAATAGAAGGAGAGATAAAGGTCTTCCCAAACAAACAAAAACTGAAGGAATTTGTCACCACTAAACCAGCCCTACAAGAGATCCTAAGGGGGACCCTGTGAGACAAAGTCCCAGAGACATCACTATAAGCATAAAACATACAGACATCACAATGACTCTAAACCCGTATCTTTCTATAATAACACTGAATGTAAATGGATTAAATGCACCAACCAAAAGACATAGGGTATCAGAATGGATAAAAAAACAAGACCCATCTATTTGCTGTCTACAAGAGACTCATTTTAGACCTGAGGACACCTTTAGATTGAGAGTGAGGAGATGGAGAACTATTTATCATGCGACTGGAAGCCAAAAGAAAGCTGGAGTAGCCATACTTATATCAGACAAACTAGACTTTAAATTAAAGGCTGTAACAAGAGATGAAGAAGGACATTATATAATAGTCACAGGGTCTATCCATCAGGAAGAGCTAACAATTATCAATGTCTATGCACCGAATACCGGAGCCCCCAAATATATAAAACAATTACTCATAAACATAAGCAACCTTATTGATAAGAATGTGGTAATTGCAGGGGACTTTAATACACCACTTACAGAAATGGATAGATCATCTAGACACACGGTCAATAAAGAAACAAGGGCCCTGAATGAGACATTGGATGAGATGGACTTGACAGATATATTTAGAACTCTGCATCCCAAAGCAACAGAATATACTTTCTTCTCGAGTGCACATGGAACATTCTCCAAGATAGATCATATACTGGGTCACAAAACAGCCCTTCATAAGTTTACAAGAATTGAAATTATACCATGCTTACTTTCAGACCACAATGCCATGAAGCTTGAAATCAACCACAGGAAAAAGTCTGGAAAACCTCCAAAAGCATGGAGGTTAAAGAACACCCTACTAACGAATGAGTGGGTCAACCAGGCAATTAGAGAAGAAATTAAAAAATATATGGAAACAAACGAAAATGAAAATACAACAATCCAAACGCTTTGGGACGCAGCAAAGGCAGTCCTGAGAGGAAAATACATTGCAATCCAGGCCTATCTCAAGAAGCAAGAAAAATCCCAAATACAAAATCTAACAGCACACCTAAAGGAACTAGAAGCAGAACAGCAAAGGCAGCCTAAGCCCAGCAGAAGAAGAGAAATAATAAAGATCAGAGCAGAAATAAACAATATAGAAACTAAAAAAACTGTAGAGCAGATCAACGAAACCAAGAGTTGGTTTTTTGAAAAAATAAACAAAATTGACAAACCTCTAGCCAGGCTTCTCAAAAAGAAAAGGGAGATGACCCAAATAGATAAAATCATGAATGAAAATGGAATGATTACAACCAATCCCTCAGAGATACAAACAATTATCAGGGAATACTATGAAAACTTATATCCCAACAAATTGGACAACCTGGAAGAAATGGACGAATTCCTGAACACCCACACGCTTCCAAAACTCAATCAGGAGGAAATAGAAAGCTTGAACAGACCCATAACCAGCGAAGAAATTGAATCGGTTATCAAAAATCTCCCAACAAATAAGAGTCCAGGACCAGATGGCTTCCCAGGGGAGTTCTACCAGACGTTTAAAGCAGAGATAATACCTATCCTTCTCAAGCTATTCCAAGAAATAGAAAGGGAGGGGCGCCTGGGTGGCGCAGTCGGTTAAGCGTCCGACTTCAGCCAGGTCACGATCTCGCGGTCCGTGAGTTCGAGCCCCGCGTCGGGCTCTGGGCTGATGGCTCAGAGCCTGGAGCCTGTTTCTGATTCTGTGTCTCCCTCTCTCTCTGCCCCTCCCCCGTTCATGCTCTGTCTCTCTCTGTCCCAAAAATAAATAAACGTTGAAAAAAAAATTAAAAAAAAAAAAAAAAGAAATAGAAAGGGAAGGAAAACTTCCAGACTCATTCTATGAAGCCAGTATTACTTTGATTCCTAAACCAGACAGAGACCCAGTAAAAAAAGAGAACTACAGGCCAATATCCCTGATGAATATGGATGCAAAAATTCTCAATAAGATACTAGCAAATCGAATTCAACGGCATATAAAAAGAATTATTCACCATGATCAAGTGGGATTCATTCCTGGGATGCAGGGCTGGTTCAACATTCGCAAATCAATCAACGTGATACATCACATTAACAAAAAAAGAGAGAAGAACCATATGATCCTGTCAATCGATGCAGAAAAGGCCTTCGACAAAATCCAGCACCCTTTCTTAATAAAAACGCTTGAGAAAGTCGGGATAGAAGGAACATACTTAAAGATCATAAAAGCCATCTATGAAAAGCCCACAGCTAACATCATCCTCAACGGGGAAAAACTGAAAGCTTTTTCCCTGAGATCAGGAACACGACAAGGATGCCCACTCTCACCGCTGCTGTTTAACATAGTGCTGGAAGTTCTAGCATCAGCAATCAGACAACAAAAGGAAATCAAAGGCATCAAAATTGGCAAAGATGAAGTCAAGCTTTTGCTTTTTGCAGATGACATGATATTATACATGGAAAATCCGATAGACTCCACCAAAAGTCTGCTAGAACTGATACAGGAATTCAGCAAAGTTGCAGGATACAAAATCAATGTACAGAAATCAGTTGCATTCTTATACACTAACAATGAAGCAACAGAAAGACAAATAAAGAAACTGATCCCATTCACAATTGCACCAAGAAGCATAAAATACCTAGGAATAAATCGAACCAAAGATGTAAAGGATCTGTATGCTGAAAACTATAGAAAGCTTCTGAAGGAAATTGAAGAAGATTTAAAGAAATGGAAAGACATTCCCTGCTCATGGATTGGAAAAATAAATATTGTCAAAATGTCAATACTACCCAAAGCTATCTACACATTCAATGCAATCCCAATCAAAATTGCACCAGCATTCTTCTCGAAACTAGAACAAGCAATCCTAAAATTCATATGGAACCACAAAAGGCCCCGAATAGCCAAAGGAATTTTGAAGAAGACCAAAGCAGGAGGCATCACAATCCCAGACTTTAGCCTCTACTACAAAGCTGTCATCATCAAGACAGCATGGTATTGGCACCAAAACAGACACATAGACCAATGGAATAGAATAGAAACCCCAGAACTAGACCCACAAACGTATGGCCAACTCATCTTTGACAAAGCAGGAAAGAACATCCAATGGAAAAAAGACAGTCTCTTTAACAAATGGTGCTGGGAGAACTGGACAGCAACATGCAGAAGGTTGAAACTAGACCACTTTCTCACACCATTCACAAAAATAAACTCAAAATGGATAAAGGAGCTAAATGTGAGACAGGAAACCATCAAAACCTTAGAGGAGAAAGCAGGAAAAGACCTCTCTGACCTCAGCCGTAGCAATCTCTTCCTCGACACATCCCCAAAGGCAAGGGAACTAAAAGCAAAAGTGAATCACTGGGACCTTATGAAGATAAAAAGCTTCTGCACAGCAAAGGAAACAACCAACAAAACTAAAAGGCAACCAACGGAATGGGAAAAGATATTCGCAAATGACATATCAGACAAAGGGCTAGTATCCAAAATCTATAAAGAGCTCACCAAACTCCACACCCGAAAAACAAATAACCCAGTGAAGAAATGGGCAGAAACCATGAATAGACACTTCTCTAAAGAAGACATCCGGATGGCCAACAGGCACATGAAAAGATGTTCAGCGTCGCTCCTTATCAGGGAAATACAAATCAAAACCACACTCAGGTATCACCTCACGCCAGTCAGAGTGGCCAAAATGAACAAATCAGGAGACTATAGATGCTGGAGAGGATGTGGAGAAACGGGAACCCTCTTGCACTGTTGGTGGGAATGCAAAGTGGTGCAGCCGCTCTGGAAAGCAGTGTGGAGGTTCCTCAGAAAATTAAAAATAGACCTACCCTATGACCCAGCAATAGCACTGCTAGGAATTTATCCAAGGGATACAGGAGCACTGATGCATAGGGCCACTTGTACCCCAATGTTCATAGCAGCACTCTCAACAATAGCCAAATTATGGAAAGAGCCTAAATGTCCATCAACTGATGAATGGATAAAGAAATTGTGGTTTATATACACAATGGAATATTACGTGGCAATGAGAAAAAATGAAATATGGCCTTTTGTAGCAACGTGGATGGAACTGGAGAGTGTGATGCTAAGTGAAATAAGCCATACAGAGAAAGACAGATACCATATGGTCTCACTCTTATGTGGATCCTGAGAAACTTAACAGGAACCCATGGGGGAGGGGAAGGAAAAAAAAAAAAAAGAGGTTAGAATGGGAGAGAGCCAAAGCATAAGAGACTGTTAAAAACTGAGAACAAACTGAGGGTTGATGGGGGGTGGGAGGGAGGAGAGGGTGGGTGATGGGTATTGAGGAGGGCACCTTTTGGGATGAGCACTGGGTGTTGTATGGAAACCAATTTGTCAATAAATTTCAGAAAAAAAAAAAAACAGGTCCTTCTGTCCATACAACCCAAATCCCCTTGCCCTGCACCCTTTTACTGTCTTTGTTTCTTATGTATCCAGATCAGGGACTTGTATTGTCTGGTACAGTATTTCCTTCAGAATAATGGTTTTCAATTCAGGCTTTATAATTTTGTATCTTCTAAAACCCAGTTTTTTCATCTGTGAAAAGGGTTAGCGATTTCTATTTTGCAGAATAATAGCATCAGGATTAAATAATTTCAGCTTTGCAAAAGCATGAACCAGAGAGCTCTTTCTTCTTCCCCTAGATCGTGATCAAGGCGGAGACCTGAAGGAAGGGTCCATAAGGAATGATTAAACATTATTAGGTTGCTAAACCATCCCAGGACTTTTAACTAGGAGAAAAAAAAATATTTACTAGCTCTCTTCTCAAAGAACATGCTTGTCTGTGGTTGGAAGGAAATACTTTGATAAGCTGCATGGAGTGTGAGGTGAGATGCCTCCTTCCCCCAAGGAGTATTTTGAGTAAAAACAGATGGTCATTAAACTGACTCCCTGGGAGGGTGGGTTCAATTTAAAAGGGAGCTTTAATTTGTTATGTAGGTTGTGCAGAGCTGAGCCACCGACCCATCACTGACTTTAACCATCCCCCATGTGGCCCACAGCTTCCCCTCTAAATAAATATTTTTAAAATATTGAATTAATATTATGCAAATTGGTAGCCACCTTGCATCCCTGAGTGTTTATTACCAGTCTGAGTATGACAAAAATATTGGGTGAAGTAAGATTCACCCAATTGGGTTCCTCTGAAATGGTGCAATTGCTATATCATGCTTTGCTGAAATAATACTCTAAGCTAGGGCTTGCTCTGATTTTATTTTGAATCTCAGCAGAACTGACACCATGTTCCTAGCAAAAGTTATGAGTCTGAGGAAGCCTGTGGGGGCTGACACAAGTCAAGAGCAGATTTGGGTGTGTGAAGGCAGTCCTATCTGTAGTAATTCATTCTATTTTTTATACTTCTGGGGAAACTTTTATTTTTTTCTGAGAAGAAAGGTTCAAGTGTAAACTGTTTGAAAACCCACTTGAAAAATTTGTGAGGTTTACACTATTGCAGAACAAATAAAGTCATAACATGTTTTTCAATTTATATCATTGATTTCACATATTTACATTTCAGTTTCAGAGTATTTTTGCAAATTTTTCCCCTCTAAGAATAATTCCTCTTTGGCTCTCCCCACCATTCACATGCCCCACCTATTCTAGTTCCCTTTTCAATAAGTAAATAACAAAATCTCCACCTCTGCTTGATAGCTTTGTGGCAAATGTATGAAACTGCAAAGTAAAATGTCATGGCTTTCATTTTTTAACAGGAGGACTAACGTTTTACCAATTACTTTCATGTCACTCTGTTCTACTCTTCTGACCAGACCCCATTTTATGTCTGACCCATCCTTTTGGCTGTGATGGTCAGGACGTAGGACTTACAATTGTCTGTGTGGAAGATGAATCTCACAGTGAAATGTACAAAGTGATACAGAGGAGCTTACACTTTAGGAAGACCGACGGGTGTTCAAAAATAAGATATTTCTTGATTTTTAAAATGAAGAAGAATATGTTTAATTTGGGGAAGAGAGTATGGATGGGTTTCCAAAACAGGAGATTTGTTATACTTGCTATAGATTCACTGCACAAGGTGACAAACCACTTAGTGTAAAATGGAGCTTAAATCTTTGGCGATCAGAACACCATCTCAGGAAAAATCTGCTCTGAAATGTGTACTATTAAGCCCTCTCACAAATCACTGTAAAGATGAGAGCTAGAAGAAAGATAAGACAAATTGAAATATATTGCTTATAAATTTACTACACTCTTACCCTTCAAAGTACCTTGAATCAACTTTAGAACTGTTTTTGGATCAGAGCCTATGAAAAGATGTACCATGGGCCAACATGTTCTCCTTTTAATTAGGGAACGCACATAATTTAGGGAAATAAAGGTGAGCCTTAGAAGCTCTGTTTAATGGTTATTGGTCACAAACTTCCTTTTTTATTAAAATTAGCTTGTAATAAAAAAGAGAAGCCACTCTATAGCACAGATTAATTCCCCTCAATTAATCTTCTTTTTTTTTTTAATTTAATGCAAATTATTGGAGGAACCAAATAAAAGGAAGAACTTTCTGGAATTTCCAAGGGCAAATGAATTTGAAGGTCTCAGTAAAGGAGGTCACGGTGAGGAGCAATGGCTGGTAGCAGTGAGGGAGAAATTGTGATAAGAGAAAATAAATATAAAGGACAAAGAGAAAAATGGAAAAGTAGTGTTGTTTTTAATCAGCTTGTAAGAATTGGTGAAGTGTTCTGAAGTACCATTCATACACGCATGCACACATGCACACATGTACTGCACAACCAAACAACCCAGTGGTTTCCATTAAAACTGGAAGTCAGAACCATAGCTAATCTGCAATGTAAGCACATGGAATCAGAAAGGCTAATGGATTCCATAGTCATCAAGCACCCTCCTGCTTTGGATCACAGACGAGGGGGGCATGGTTTAACATACGAAATAAATGCATAGATTACATAATACAGCTTTAAATTGTAGTTCATTTTAAACAGGTCCCTGTTATTTAATAAAATCGAGCACACGTGTGTGTGTGTGTCTGTCTGTGTGTCTGTGTGTCTGTATGTGTATGTGTGATGTCTAAGGGCATGTGGTTTGAGGAAGTATGATGTATGTGATCTGAGAAAATCCACACAAATGAATTCCATCCCTCCCTATCAAGGAAATAACCCTAATTGTGGCAGCTACCTGCTTAAACTGTATTGTATTACTAGTCTCTGATCAGTATCTCTACATTGCTTGTCTTATATGCTAGAGTAGTAAATAATAACAGGAAGCCATTAAAATAAGGGTTTATAGTTAAATCTTTGTTGGTCACCCAAGAGGAGTTTTGGTTCTGCTGTACGGAAATAACTGTTTCCTCATAAGACCTGCTTTATTACCTGTAGTCTTTTGTTCCATGAGGAAACATCTTCACCTCACAGAACAGTCTAAAGTGTTAAGCAACGTTGCTAAAAGTACATGGTTCTCCATTTCTCATTGCTCTGAACTTTCTCTTATAAAACTTATGAGTGCTAGGCATGCTCAGGAAAACATCTTAGTATGAAAGGATAGACTTAAAGCTCCAAAGGAATCAATGAAGTAACCAGACAAAAGCATGGGTCAAATAAGATTGGGGAACACTGAAGTATAAATATCAGAAAATAGAAAGCTTCAGGCTTCTGAAAAAGTTTCTTTTTTCCTTTTAAAATTACTGTATATACAGGGGCACCTGGGTGGCTCAGTCGGTTGAGCGCCTGACTTCGGCTACGGTCATGATCTCGCAGTCTGTGAGTTTGAGCCCCGCATCGGGTTCTGTGCTGACAGCTCAGAGCCTGGAGCCTGCTTCAGATTCTGTGTCTCCTTTTCTCTCTGCCCCCACCCCTCCACTGTTTGTCTCTGTCTCTCTCTCTCAAAAATAAATAAACATTTAAAAAATAAAATAAAATTACTGTATATACAAAATAAAGCTAAACTAGTCCTGTTCCTTGGTTTCAATGACAGTAAAATTAAAGGGCATTTTTTTACTAGATTTGTCTTGATTGCTACATTATTTTTCAAGATTTAGAGTCTTCGAAAACAGTATTCCTAATTTTCTTCAGAGTTTTAGATACTATATATTAGTCTTCAGAAAATTTATTATACTATGTCAATTTCATAAAAATGTATTTTTAATAAACTAACTTCAATAGTTATATAGGAAATATATAAATATGCTAATTTTATACTCTAAATACAACTATAAATTTTACATATATTCATATGCATACTTATATATGTTTGCAAATGTTCGATTCAGTTTATAAATGAACATAGTGTATTTGTGAAGGTTTTTTATAGTTTTATCATTTTGACTTTAGGATGCATTTTTTCACAGATAAAATTTTATGATTGCTATTTGACTCAAGTATTAGTATAGTGAATCTTACTTAATCCTAAATGTCCAAGAAAAGGAATATTAATAATGTATTTTGACCAACAGCTGCTTTATGAACGGTGCATCCTAGTTCCAGCTTAAGATGCAGGAGAGGCTTTATTCTCATCTTCCCGGCGGCATCAACAGCTCAAAAGTCTGGGTGCGGTGGAAGTGGGCAAACACTGAGGATGAAGAAATTCCTGTGTGTGGCTGGATGCCATCTCTTTGCTTGCATAACAAAAAGCAAATTGCCAGCCAAGTTTCTCCTTAGGTACTCGAAATTGGAATGGCTGGCATTTGCAAGTAAACTATACCACAACATAAAAAGTTTTAAGTTGATCTCAATCTCTTGCCATCCACCCACCATCCATCCAACTAGTTTTTCTTTTTTAATTTTTTTAAATGTTTATTTTTTTTTCTGAGAGAGATAGACAGAGTGAGAGTAGGGGAGGGGCAGAGAGAGTAGGAGACACAGAATCTAAAGCAGGCTCCAGGCTCTGAGCTCTCAGCCCAGAGCCCGATGTGGGGCATGAACTCACAAACGGTGAGATCATGACCTGAGCCGAAGTCTGACGCTTAATCGACTGAGTCACCCAGGCGCCCTCAACGAGTTACTTTTTTTAATGTTTATTTATTTATTTATTTATTTAGTGAGAGGGAAAGGGGCAGAGAGAGATGGTGAGAGACCAAGCAGGCTCCATGCTCAGCACAGAGCCCAGCTCAATATCATGACCCTGAGATCATGGCCAGAGCTGAAATCAAGAGTAGGATGCTTAACCGACTGAACCACCCAGGTGCCCCTATTTTTGTGAACTTTATATTGTTCATGTTTAGATTGTAAATCTTTCAAAGAGATGTCAGTTCATCCCTCAGAGTAATTGCAATTTTCTTTGGAGTCTTACATTTTTGGTGGCAGGAAGGTCTAAGATGAATTGGGCAACCTCTTTCCTTTTAAAAGTTCATAAGGGGGGAAATGGATAGAAACCTACCAAACAAAGAACCACACTGAAAACAAAATAAGTTCTAATTCAAAAATTATTCTTTCCAGCCCCCAGGATGAAGGCAAATTGCAGTTAGGCATTGCAATGCAATAATTGCAAACATATTTTCTCCAAAACCTGAAAAGACTAAGTGGTTTTTCCAACTAAATATCTGATTGTAAGCAGAACCTTTCAAATACATGTGTGACCTGTATGCCTTTATCTAATTGCTGCTTAATAGATTTTACAGATTTTCTAAAAGTCTTTCAATGAATGCTTTAGAGTCTCAGAAGAATTATTTTCTGAAATTTTTGTTTGAAAATTGTTTAAATGAACCAGTATTCCATGAAGCATTGGAGAATAAAACAGATATTTTAAATAAGGAAACTGACTTTTGTATTCATGAAGATTCTTATACTATGGATTATTTTGTTTTCTGGAAATTTCTTCACAATTCTAGCTTCCTTGATTTCACAATACAGCATTTCCTTGATTCTCCTGCTATCTCTGATCTCCACTTTTTTTTTTCTCTTTTGTCCACATTCTCTTCCTGATTTCTAAGTGCAGGTGCTCCCCCAGCATTCTGTCTTCCCTATTTCCAATCTCTCCCTTTCCACTCCAACAGCTTCAATTACCACCTTTACTAACATGATTTCAGAGCCTATGAGTCTGGTTCCAGTCTCTCTTTTGCATTTTTTCCTGTCTGCCTAAAACTCTTCATTTAACTCTTCCAGAAGCACCATAAACCTAACACACTCAAAACCAAACTCATCACATTTTCTTTAAAAGCATCCTGATCTTTTCTCCTGACTTTCCAGATTGTTCAGAAGATCTCCATTTTCTCAGTCATCCAGGCTCCTCGAGCATCTCAGATGTCTCTTACCATCTTTAAGTTTCTATATCAGTCACCCAACTACCATTCCATCCTCTCCCATTTCTTCTGCCCTACCCTGGTTTTAGGTAGTCATTATTCCCCGCACCCCGGGACAGTGTAACAAAACTTAATTGGTACCTCTGCTTCCTATCACTCTCCAGTCTGAAATCCATCCATCCTACACACAAATTAATCTTCCTAAAGTGCAGTTTCAATTCTATCACTTCTCTACCAGAAATCCTTAAGAGCTTATCGTTTGCCACTGTATTCAGTACAATATCCTCCTTCTGCCACTCAAGTCTATCCAAACACAGTCCTACCACACCCTTCCCTGTCACAACAGCCTGCACTTCAGCCAGACATGAGTGGGTGGTATTCCTGGGACAAACTGTGGTTTTCTACCTTTTTGCCTTCATCAACGCTCTTTCTTTCATGAAGAGTATCTTACCCTGTCATCTGTCTTAACTTGTTAAAATTCCACTTAGTCTTCAAATGTTGCGGGCATGCACTCCAACCAGGTGCAATTCCTTCTCTTTATGTTCTATGTTTCCTCACACTGCATTGTTTGTTATGCTTCTAGTGGGTCCTACCTTATTCCACTTTACCCTGCAGCTACTTCAGGATGTGTTTATTTCAGTTTGACACATTTTTTTTCGTTACTCATATGTGAAATGAAATGCATCTATTGTAGTGTAAGGTCTCTGAGGGAAGGGTAACCTTATTCGTATTTGTCTTTGACGTAGCACAAAGCAGGTGCCTAGGCAGTAGTAGAGGTTTTAATTACTACTGGTTTTTACTGAGTTGTGAAAAGAAGACACAAAGAGCATTTAGTACACATATACATAAGTTTGCTCAAAGTTATTTGAGACATCTTAGAAAGCATTCCAAGATTTTAGTCCTAAGGAACATTGTCTTGCAGAATCTAGAAGTCAAGATGACTCATTTCAATTTTTTATTTTAATGAAGGGCAAATAGGACTGATTGCACTATTTATGCCCAGGAGCAATTTTATGTCTCTATATTCAGAAAGTTGTGACCATGTAAGAAGATAATTTTGGTTTTCCTTTAAACATTTCTCGAATTCGATCACTTTGCTTCATTTTCTTATCTATAAATTGGGGAATGATATTGTCTACTTCATATTGTGGTTGAGATTTACTTGAATTAATACATGTAAAACTCTTAGAGCAATGCCTGGTATACAGTAAGCACCTGATAGCATTTAGCTAATATTATTATCAGTCATAAGCAAGGTTGATCCTTTCAGGAATCACCCCAGAGTGATTGGAATGGACATATCTGCAGTCATGCACAGATTTTCCTTGCACTCATATCTTTGTCTAAGTCCCTCTTGGATGCTGCGCATCACGATAACTGGAACTAAAGTGATCTGTGCCCATTTCCTTATTTCACCTAATATATCCATCACCACTTCTGAGTAAACGTTATTGGATGTGTTTAGATGGAGGATTCTAATGCCTTTCCATTTCATTGTAGGGGTGAATCAGATTCCATATCAATTGCTTATTTAAGAGTATGGTATTTTAGTTTCATAAAATGTAAGCTTCATATGAAAAAGGGGTTGAGTCTAATTTACTTATCACTGTGCCTCAGGCCATGGCACACTGCCTTCTGTATTGTAGGCACTCAAAAAGCATTTGTTGAATGAATGAGTCACTTAATGGAGTTAATGACTGAGACATGATTTGTTTTTCTTACCTTTAGAAGATACCTTACAGACGAGCTCTTTCTGAGAGCAATTAACGTACAGTTTTTAGTACAAACCTAAATTGCCCATTATTTTGTATTAATAGATTCTTTGCAATATCTTGATGAAAATTTCTATTTATATGAACTTGCAGTATAAGAAATTAGGAGTAAAGTCTTGTTAATATATAGCGGTGCTAGAAATGTTCTATCTTACCTACATGGAAATCACCTAATAGGATTAAATAACATTAAGCAGGTGTTTACTGTGTGCCAGACACTATTGTAAATGTTTTGAAAAATAAAATGTGTATTTTCCCAAGTGCAATGCGGTATCCTGGATTGAATCTTGGAATGGAAAAAAGACATTAGTGGAAAAACTGGTGAAATCTGAATAAAGTCTGGAGTTCGGTTAATTGCAATGTACCAATGTTGGTTTCTTAGGTTTTGACAAATGTACTGTGGGAATGTAAGAAAATAACATTAGAGGAAACTGGGTGAGTGTTTACAGGAACTTTCTGTACTATCTTTACTTTTCTGTATACCGAAAATTATTCCAAAGGAAACCGTTTCCTTAAAAATATGTATTAATTTAATCCTTAAAACCAGCCTATGATACAAGGACTGTTGTTAACCTCATTTTGGAAGCAAGAATCTGAAGTACAGAGAGGTTAAGTTATTTCTTCAGGGTCAACAGCTGCCACCATTGCTAAGACACTGGTGTTCAATACAGGTGCCTCACTCTAGGTTGTATATTCTTAACCAGTATATGCTGCTTTATCTTTTGATTCAAGTGATCAAGAAGTGAGTAGTAGATGCAACCATAGTTCAACTGATAATCTTCCTGGGCTATTCAGAATTCTGTACAATCTCTACCCACTACCAAAACTGCAAATTCCAAACTGGGTACATTTTAATTTGTTTTCATGGTCATGCCCTAAATTCATCAATCCCAGACTGAGATGTTGAACTCTGTGGTCATTTGGGTTTGTGAGGAAAACCACTGTCCTAGCTCCCTATACTGGTGCATGTTCCAACACCATCCATGCAGGGCAAATCTGTATCAGGGCCACACTTCTATGCTTCCTCTGTCAAACTATTTATGTAAAATACAAAATTTCTGAAAAAATAGCAACCGAAAAAAATTCCGAGAAAGGAAACACACTGAAGCAAAAGCACTCTAGAAAAGGTAAATAAAAAAGTCACTCATAAACTTTAAAGTCTATGACCAGAACTTTAAGCGTTAGTAGTAGCTAATATGTTCCAAATAATCTTATTGTACACAGCAGTCAAAAACCTCTTTATTCTTTAATGGGTGTTTCTAGCTGCTTTCTTACACCCTTGAAAACTTTATGTCTTGCCTGCACAGCTGCAGCCATGACCACAGGCCACTTCTTTTTCTCATTATATTGCCTACCTATTTGTAACAATATCCTTTATTGTTTCCTTAACCACAAACAGCACTGTGGGAGAAAGAAACCCTTGGCCCTCTTACTTATTTCAGTATGACAGATGAAAATGTGTGGGGGAGGAGAGCCAACAGGAAGAGAGAACGTTTTTTTCTTTCCCTCTTTTGATGCTGCTATTTCAAAGCACACTTGACACATTTTTGTTTTGTTTTGCGTTTTAATTCAGCCAGTGAATACCTACAAGATTTGCAATTGTTGGGATAAATGAAATTATGTTTTTCAAACTCTGTATGAGAGTTCGAAATTTAGTTTACCTAAGAAGAATGTTTTATTTCTCCATAGATTTAGCCTATGGATTCTAACATTTGACACATTGCCACTATACTCTTCCTTTTTTTTCCCCCCCTCTGGAAACTCTTTATTTTCACCTAAAAGACGTTGAGAGCAAATACTTATTGTAAGCCCCATAGTATTTTATTTCTTCTTCAGTTATATGTATTTCCTCTTTTGCTTTTGCTTTTGTCTTAAAATCAGTTTTGACAAATTGCTGAACAATTCCTGAACCTGGATATTTATAATGATATATATATTTTTAGTTAAATATGTCTAAGAAGATTTTTTAAATTGGAATAAGATTATATAGAGATTCATTGGAAACCAGCCACAATTGGATGCAATGTGTAAATAAAATTCTAACAGTGGCCGAACTAATTTATCTCGGGGTTGGTGTGAGATTTCCTGGTGCTGCCGCAAATCCTGTTACCGGGACCGCCTGGGCCTGTCTTTCCTCCTTTCCCCTGACACTTTCCCTGCCTCGGCTCCTTTCTTCCATTTCTGTACACACACTCTGAAGGCTGCCTGAAGTGGATCCAGGGCGGGGAAAGGATGGAGTTTATTCGCCTTTGCTCTCTCAGGAGTTTTTATTTTTTGTGACGAAAGATAACTCGTCTAATCTGATATAGTTTGAATTTTTGTTTTGTTTTGTTTTGTTTTGTTTGCAGGATAGCGCTATTAGGTTGCCCAATTTTTTTATGCTGCTGAGCTGAAAATTCACATAAATGTAAGTGTCTTGAGTACATGCATTATGTATGCGTGTGTGTGTGTGTGTGTGTGTGTTTCAGCACTTAGGACAAAATTTTCCTAGCACTGTGTCCCTAATATACCATTTAACACACACGTTTGCCTCAGTTATCACTACTGTCCTTACTTGTCTGAAAAATATCCTGAGAATATTAGTCTATTTTTTATGAAGTCTCAATCAACTCTCAGTGTTAATTTTAAGGTGTATGTGTCCAGAACACCCTATCTCGCACTCTACATTTCTAAGCCCAACCTGTTTTTCGAGCCAAGTTGAGCCCCACTTCTTCTCTCAGATGTCACTGATCTATTCCAGCTCTTTCTCCTTCTTTTTATTCTCTGATGCCTGTGAAGTATGCTTCAATGCCAGTCTTTTGGCATGTAACACTATTGTTAATATATTAGTACCTTTGGTAATATAGACACAAAAATCTGTCGCTGCTTTTTCTATCAAACTAGATCTTTAGTTTCCATCGTGACCATACCTGATATTTATTGGTATTCTCTGTGCCCTGATTGTGGGAAGTGTTAGTACATTATGGTTGATATAATATGCCTTCTGTTGACAGGAAAAAATTAAGAAAATATATTCTGCTTGTTTTCCTATGTGTTAACTTAGGGTTGTTTAAATGTCTCACAAAAAAGCATAAATAATCTAGACTTAAATTTAAATGTATTTTGTAATGATTTATGAGAACTCTAAACAAATGGGTAGAAAATGACTAGTGCCTCTAAGCAGTTGACCAAGAAGAAAACAGGTACCAGGGAAGAATGATGACTTTTATATCAAGTGCTTTCAGAGGGTGTTAATGACTGTCTGAGTCAAGTTATGATGCCAGGGCGGTGCATTAATGTAAGGCTGATTAGGAACCTTTGTTTGGCAAGATTTCACAGGAGTGAATCAACTAAGTGTTGTTTGTGATTCTGGCATATTCCTTGAAGATGAAAAACAATCACTGTTTCAAGGTCACATTAAAGATAACTCTTGAAAGATTAAGCTGAAGAAGCTTCAGATTTGGGTAGAACATGGTTTCACATTCCATGCCCTGTACTCATTTATGTGCAAGTATTTAGAGAGTATGATTGTGGATATTTGAGCCACAACCAGAAAGTAAAAAAAGAAAGGACATAATACATGTGGCTTTAGAGATACTATCGTCAGCATAACAGGCCATTGAGCTGCAGAAGTCTGGTCCAGGAAGGATGATCTCAATTTAGATTAGAATATTCAAGCAGTAAATAAGCAGATATTACATTCTGTAACATAAGAGACAGTTACATTTGCAGCCCTGCTGTTGAAGATTAATAACTTGAGTGTGAATAAACTTACACAGGAAAATTAGTACATACAGCAAGCATTTCATTCTAAATATTGTAGTCGTCTACTGAAAACAAAATAAGTAGTTTTGTCACTGTATTTGCCTTAAAATATCCACAAATGTGATGTAGTATTATTCCATATGCCAAATAAAGAATGTTCAAAATTTGGTTATAATCTAAAGAGCTTTGAAAACCACATGGACTCTGGATCTTCAGAGTTACTTTAGGATCTCATTGCTTTTGTTCAAGAAAAAAAAAAGAGAAAGAGAAATGCTGATTCATGTACATGCATAGCTGATAGCCATTATCGTAAGAGAAGAGAATGAAAACAGACCGAATCATAATCTGCATTCCATACTGTTTACTTTTTTATCAAAGTGGCTGAAATGAGAAGCTTAACTGGCTCATGGACATTCCCTAGGCAACATCATTCTTCATTCTAAGTTTTATCAAGTTCTTAGAATTCTTAAGATAACCTGCAAAGAATCAAAATGAAAGCTTAAGAGAAATAAGAAGAAAACAACTTTTGATATTTTTAAGACCAAAACCTAGGACTGCATAATGTTTTGAGGAAAAGAACTCCAAATAGCCATTCCACACATAGTTAGGGATGTGTGTATGTGTATGTGTGTGTGTGTGTGTGTGTGTGTGTGGTAGGGGATGGATAGGTAAGAAGGGGCAAAATGGAGGGAGAGAAAAAGAGAGAGGAAACAGACTGCTTGCTTTAGTTACATGTTTTCTCATTTAAATAATAGTTTTTATGTCCATAAATGTTTACTTCAGTTCTTTAAAATCACCAAGAGTCATGAATTCTACTCTTTCTAGTCTCATTTCATGAAAATTTTCTATTGAGCTCTACATCTTTATCATAAGGGTCGTGCAGCTGGGACTGTTCTTGATACGAAAAAAGTGCAAGATAAAATCATTTCTATACTTCTTGGCACCCTGTACCCCATTCCAGTTGTTTCTTCATGTCAGAAATTTTCTTTCTTTCTTTCTTTCTTTCTTTCTTTCTTTCTTTCTTTCTTTCAAGTATAATTAACATACAGTGTCATATTAGTTTCAGGTGTACGATACAATGATGTAACAATTCTAGACATTACTCAGTGTTCATCACAATAAGTGTCTCAATCCCTTTCACCTATGTCGTTCATCCCTCCAGCTCCCTTCTGGCAACCACCAATTTTTCTCTGTACTTAAGAGTCTGTTTTTTTGTTTGTTTGTTTCTCTCTGTTTCTTTGTTCACTTGCTTGTTTCCTAAATTCCACATATGAATGAAATCATACAGAATTTGTTTTTCCCTCATATACTTATTTCTCAAAGCATTATACCTTCTAGGTCCATCCATGTGTTATTACCAGTGGTAAAATCTCATTCTTTTTTACAGTTGATATATTCCATTATATGTATCTATGTATCTTGTATATCCATTTATCTATGGATGGATACTTGGATTGCTTCCACATCTTGATTATTGTAAATAATGCTACACTAACATAGGCATGCATATGTCTTTCGAATGACTGTTTTTGTTTTGTTTTGCTTTTTCCATAAGTACTCAGTAGTGGAATTATTGATAATATGGTAATTCTATTTTTAATTTTGGGGTGGAACCTCTATACTGTTTTCCACAGTTGCTGTACAAATTTGCATTTTCACCGACAGTGCATAAACATTCCTTTTTTTCTCCACATCCTTGTCAACACTCTTTGTTTCTTGTGTTTTTGATTTTAACCATTCTAATAGGTGCAAGATGACATTTCATTGTGGTTTTGCTTTGCATTTCCCTGATGATTAGTGCTGTTGAGAAATTTTTCTTCATCTTTTTAAAAAGATGTTTATTTATTTATTTTGAGAGAGAGAGAGAGAGAGAGAGAGAGAGAGAGAGAGAACACAAGCAGGGGAGGGGCAGAGGGAGGGAGAGAAAATAATCCCAAGCGTGTTCCATGCTCAGAGCAAAGCCCACTGTGGGGCTCAGTCCCACAAACTGAGAGATCATGACCTGAGCCTAAATCGAGTTGGATGCTTAACTGACTGAGCCACCGAAACACCCCTCTTCTTTACCTGTATATCCATTCTTATATCCTATCAATGCATATGTGCAAATTATTATACTTATTGCACAGGAGACATGGATACACTTTTATTGAATATATCTGCAAAGTTTCTTAGGCAGAATGTTCCAAAATTATAAATACAGTTTGCGTGAAAATAATATACATTATGCTATCTTACAAGTTTATAGTAACCAATCTTTTAGTTCAACGTTGAGTTCCATATACCTCAATTATTTCTTTTTTTTACCTTGGTAAAAAAAGAGCTTAACATGAGAAACACCTTCCTAACAAATTTTTAAGTGTATAATACAGTATTGTTAAGTATAGGCACAATGTTGTAGAGAAGATTATAGAATTTATTCATCTTGTATAATGAAAGTTTATATATACTTGTTGAAAAACTCTGCATTTCCCCCTTCCCAGCCCCTAGTAACTACAGTGAAACTGTGCTTTTACTTGATTATTTAGATAACTCATATAAGTAGGATTATGTAGTATTTGTCCTTCTGTGATTGGCCTATTTCACTTAACACAGTGTTCTCAAGGTTCATCCATGCTAGCACATATGGCAGGATTTCCTTCTTTTTAAAGGCTGTATAATATTCCATTAAAATATCTACATACCATATTTTCTGTATCCACTCATCTGTCAATGGACATTTAAGTTGTTTCTACCTCTTGACTATTGTGAATAATGCTTCAATGAACAATGGAATGCAACTATCTTTTGGGGGTCCTGTTGTCAATTCTTTTGGATAGATATCCAGAAAATGGGATTGCTAGATTATATAGTAGTTATATTTTTAATCTCTCTAGGAGCCTCCACACTGTTTTCCATAGCATCTATATCATTTCATATTCACACCAAGAGTGTTTAAGGGTTCTAATTTTTCTATATCTTTGCCACCACTTGCTATTTTGGATTTTTTAAATAATAGCCATCCTAACAGGTGTGAGGTGGTATCTCATTTTATATTTTTTTAATGAATAGTGATGTTGAACACCTTTTCACATACCTATTGGCTATTTGTATGTCTTCTTTGGAGAAATATCTATGCAAGTTCTTTGTCCATTTTAAAATGGAGATAATTTTTGGGGTGCCTGGGTGGCTCAGTCGGTTGAGTGTCCAACTTCTGCTCCAGTCATGATCTCGTGGCTGGTGAGTTTGAACCCCGCATGGGTCTCTGTGCTGACGGCTTGCAGCCTGGAGCCTGTTTCAGATTCTGTGTCTCCCTCTCTCTCTCTACCCCTCCTCTGGTCATGCTCTGTCTCTTTATGTCTCAAAAATAAATAAACATTACAAAAATGTTTAAATTGGGGTATTTTTTTTGTTGGTAGTTATGTTTTGGGTTCTTTTTCTTTATTGTTCTTTCTTTTCATTTTTTTCTTTCTTTTCTTCATTTTCCTTTTTCTTTGCTTTTCTTTTCTTTCTTTCTTTCTTTCTTTCTTTCTTTCTTTCTTTCTTTCTTTCTTTCTTTGCCATATAAGAGTTCCTTATATATTTTGGATATAAACCTCTTATCAGATATATGTTTTGTATAGCTGTGTTCTCTTTCACTTCCAGAGATAAGCCAGGGGCCAGGGATCTTACCAGTTGTGTTGCAATGAGTTGCAGGATGGCTCTTGGGGCGGGGGGGGGGGGGGGGGGGGGTGGTGGTGAATGTGTGCAAGTCTCAGCCTTCTCCAGAGCTCTAGTAGATCTACGGTATTCCTGGGACCATCAGCTGCCTGAGACATGAGACACAGAATCCAATTCTTTGGCAGCCCCTGGAAAAGTTGTGACATTGGAGGCATGGTCCAAATCCTTCCTTCTCTGGGAGAAGCGTGGGATTTGGAGGTTTTTACATGTTTGCTCTGCTCTGAGCCAGGGGAAGCGCTATGGCAAGGGTTTGCATGCTAAATTGCTTTCTCAGTGGCTTCCAATCTGGAGTTCTTTTTTTGTTAGCACTCAGAATTAGACAAGACAGAAACCAGTCCCTCAGGCGTCCCTCAGAAAAATCAGAATGTTGGGTGTATGGTCCAGTCCTTTCTTTCCCTCCTCACAGTGAAGGTGAGACCTCGCAGTTTCCCTCTAATTATATGGTTCTGTGTTGGGGAAGGGATTGCGGTGAAAGGTGGCTCGGATTTTCCTTCTGACTTCAGTGGGGCCTGGTTTCGTGTGCACCTGGGATGCAGGTGATTCTCAACTGGTTTCTGAATTTCTCACAGGTGGAATTGGTCCGTGTGTTGTGGAATCAGTGTGTCCATGGGAGGAAGGAGGGTCCAAAGATTTCTGTTTCACTGTCTTGCTGATGTCACATCCCCTTTTAACTATTTCTTTTTTCTCTCTAGGTACTTGGTTCAATAGTCATACATATATCTTGTATGCTGTACAATTGTTAAAAGACAATGGGGTTTGGGGCGCCTGGGTGGCGCAGTCGGTTAAGCGTCCGACTTCAGCCAGGTCACGATCTCATGGTCCGTGAGTTCGAGCCCCGCGTCAGGCTCTGGGCTGATGGCTCAGAGCCTGGAGCCTGTTTCCGATTCTGTGTCTCCCTCTCTCTCTGCCCCTCCCCCGTTCATGCTCTGTCTCTCTCTGTCCCAAAAATAAATAAATGTTGAAAAAAAATTAAAAAAAAAAAGACAATGGGGTTTAAGGGTATATCAGAAAGTAACATAATACCAGTGTTCAGAAACTTAGAAGTGATTAAAACTTTGGTGTAATGTTATGAAATTCTCCTTATGCAAGTCTCCAGCCAATGGGAAGCGAGTAAATCTTCAGCAAATGAGTTCTTGCTTTTGTTACACTTCCAATTCAAGATATGTAGGTTAATTGGAATTGGGTGAGGAATTACTAAATATTAAAACTTAGAAGATGATTTTATAAATTTGCAGCTTATTTTGAGAAAGAAAGAAAGAGAGAGAGAGAAACTGAAAACTGCATTGTGTGTTGCTTTCCATCTTGAGGTAGAACAGTTAGAGGTCAGGTATGAGGTACAGAGATGAAAGATCTTTCTAGAAGAACAGGTCCAGATGTCCTAAGAAAACAATGAGCGCAACTGACATTGCGATGAAAATTAGATGATCTTGAACACCTACCTTCTCTATCCAGTAAGGATGGCCAGAAAAGAATGTAACAATAACCTCACACTCTAAACTAAGACACACTTGATCATTCGTAGTCCAGGTGAGCAGATCAGAGGTGGTGTGTGACCACCTGGAAACTAGAACCTGGAAAGAGACAAAGGGTCACTGTGTTGAAGTGGAGATTAGAAATAAAATCTAGGATTGATCAAACTCAGTCTTTCCACATGTCTGGTTTATCTTATTAAATTGTCAGTTTCATTTGAATAAAAGATCTAAACCTCCCAAACACAGAGCTGCAGAAAGGAGAGAGCCCCTCTCCTCTGTTTACTTGGTGAGCATATATTTAACGGACATACCCTAGGTATCTCATATTTCAGTTATCAGCACAGAGTTTAGGGAAGGGCTGGGACGACCTCTGATTGTTAGCTGTGATTCACAAAAATTACAAGGGTCTCAGCTTTGTTCTACTAGCATACAAATTAGTTCATACTTCAGATAAGATTATCTTTCTTCATAAGAAGGTGGTGTTAGCTTCAAGTATGTATAAATTTTATTGTTTTTCTTGACTGCAAAGGTTTTGCACCTGCGCTTCCTTAAAGCTCATTGTAAAAATGAAAGCTCCAAAGATAATTATTTTCTCTTTTGCCAATACCAGTTGATCCTACTACAAATGACCGTGGTTGTGAAGTTGGCAGACTGATACAATTAGTTCCCCTAAATGCTTGACATTCCATGTCAGTAAGTAGAAAGAAAGACAAAAAAAAAAAAAAGTCTTTCCTGCTGGGAACATGGTAGAAATGTTAGAATTCTTTCCAGAAGAAGAAATCCAAATCCACAAACAGCACATTGTTTGCATGTTTTTCTAGGCTTTATTTTCAGCCTTGAAAATTTTCACGCGGTGCCGCCTGCCAGAATATGACACACACCACTGGGACTGAAACTAGCACCTGTGTGAAGCGAATCCATGACCATTAAAATATTCAGTCCCTGGGTGGGACAAAATAAACCCTGTTTCATTGAGGTTGTGCCAGGAAAAGGCCACAGTTTAGCTGGCACTGCAGCCGTGGCAGAAAACAGTTTACCAGGCACTTAGAATTCACAGCATTGCTTGAACTCTTAAACATAGCTACGCTGAACTAGATTATAAGATGTGGTTTCATTTGGTTGGTACACCTCATGTATATGGTATGATACTTCGATTACTGCACATATTGTCCTGATACTGTAATCTCCTCTTGGCTTGTCTGTTTACCCTCTAGACTAGTAATAGAAGTGAGTGAAGTGAGGCCAGGTTTAATAAAAGTCAGTATTATTTCCCCCCACTTCTGATAAAGACATGGGTGCATTACATGAGTGATGCAACCAACACTTAACTTCACTGTGTAGATGACCCTCAGGAATGGCAGGGGCTGGAACAAAATGAAGAAAGCTTACCACATCCAAGGGTGTAGAGGTCACTCAGCTCTACTTGAGTATTGTTGAGTGGGTCCTGGTGATAACAGATTCTCCACATTCTCAAGAGGAGTTATATAACGTGAAATTACTTAATTTTTAAGTGTTACTATGGGCCAATGCCATCTATAAGATATGCAAGGGCAGAAACTGTATATCTTATCTTTCAATTTCAAGTCATGCCCTTATATAGGAGATAGGTGTGCTCTTCCCCTCTTTCGTATAATATTACTGAATTAAAAGACTATATATTTTATAGACATGCATGTGATATAAAAGAGATACTACCACGTGGTAGTATTTTGCTTACACCTTCTTTGTCAATGAAAAACACTTTTGCATTAAATAGGACAAAACAGATATCAGAAAGAGAAAATTGAAATGCAATATGGATGAAAAGTATACAGAAATAACTCGCCCTACAAAATTTCCAGTTTTTCTGTTTGTATATATCACATCCTTAATATGGAGAAAACATTAAAAACCCATCAAACTACTAAAAATATGTGAATAAATAAAGGAAACATATTTAGGATCCTGAATATAATTAGACAAAGTATGAGAGTGGTCACTAAATGGTTCCAAGGACATGCGCCAACCTTGAAGAAGTTTTCATTGGTCTGTGGGTAAGTGAAAAAATACAGACAATTATAGTGTATGGAGTATATATATTTATTTGTGTGTGTGTGTGTGTGTGTGTGTGCATATAGATGTTTACTGTCCTTTTAAAGAAATAACTAATTTTCCTTTTGAGATTTCAGTTCTTTCTACTTTTTGAATATTAAAACTATGATATAGTAAGAGTGTATGTTAATGTTTTTCTACTTTCATCAATATCTCTTTTGTCAAAATGAGACAATTAATCCTAGTTGGTCCCCAACATTTTATTTAAAAATTTTCTTGATCCATGAAATCTTAAATTCTGAAATTCACTGTACTGGGGTCTCTCTAAAATTCCTAATGCTCATCCCTCTCTCATTCTTACATGTTTACCTGTGATTGTGTTACATGTCAGATGACACCAGCCTGGTAAGTAGATGAAGATCCAAATTATATGGCATGACAAAGTGAACATCTACAAAAGGCTTAATAATTTAGAAAGATGGGTCAGACTTTAAAGGATGTTTATTTTATTTTATTTTATTTTATTTCATTTTTTAATTAAAATATTCTTAATGCTTATTTATTTTTGAGAGAGAGAGGGAGGGAGGGACAGAGCATGACCAGGGAAGGAGCAGAGAGAGGAGACACAGAATCTGAAGCAGGCTCCAAACTCTGAACTGTCAGCACAGAGACCGACGAGGGGCTAGAACTCTTGAACCACGAGATCATGACCTGAGCCAAAGTCAGATGCTTAACTGACTGAGTCACCCAGGTGCCCCTAAGATGTTCATTTTAAACATGAACAAATGCTACATGATTTTTTTTAAGGAATTGAGAGCCCCAAGCCAACTACATAGTTATCTCAAGGGGGGAGATGCAACCCAGTGTGAGATCTAGAAACCACTAATAGAACTGTGTAGAAAATTGCCCTGTTAAGCTCTGCCCTTGTCAGCAGGTAAGTGGATATTTCATATGAATCTAGATGTCACTTTCAGGAAGGATGCCTCTGAGCAAAGTTATGCTCATTATGTGTGGAACCAAAGCAGGGAGGCAAGAGTTTTGATCCATGCCAGATGAAGAATAAAATCCAGGACTCTTGGTCTAAAGAAGAACATTCTGGAGGATTATTATCTATATCAAATAATTTCAGGTATAGATATTTTCTTTATGACATCAAGGGTAGAGTCAAGAATGATGTGCAGAAGCTATGGGACACATGGTTTGATACAAGGAAGTGTTTTGTTAGAATAGTAGTGGTAGAAAAAGGAGAGATGGGGGCAGTGGACACTGAGGCTAGCATTTGATGACAATGAGGTCTTGGCCAGTCATGGGACTAGATCTTTCAACCCACAGTTTACCATGGAAACCATGTGTTATCATTACTATTTTATCAGTGCCAGAGATGACTGTGTGGGCTGGTGTCTGGGTTGTGTGGAGAATTTAAATCAGCAAATTCTGCTTCTACTACCTCTGGGATTTGTAACTAGTTACCTCACTTCTCCGAGGCTTAATATCTCATTTGTAAAATGCGAGTATAGAGCCCAGTGAGCTTGTTTTTGTTTTTTATTGCTACTATAACAACACCAAAACAGACTTAATGGCTTAAAACAACAGAAATTCATTATTGTACAGCTCTGGAGGGCAGAAATCTGAAATGGGTCTCAATGGGTTAAATCAAGGTGTTAGCAGGGCTGGTTCCTTCTGAAAGTTCTAGAGAAGAATCACTTTTCTTGTTTTTTTTTTCCCAGCTTTTAGAGGCCACCTACATTCCTTGGCTCTTGGCTCCCTTCCATCTGCAAGGCCAGTAATGGCGAGTCAAGTCTTTTTCACATCACATCTGATACTCATTCTTCTACCTTCTTTTTCCCATTTAAGAATTATTATGATTACATTGGACATACCTGGAAATTCATTAGGAATTCATTAATTTGAGGTAAGATGATTATCATATAAATTAATTTGCAACCTTAATTTTTCTTTGCCAGGTAACATAACGCAGTCATAAATCTGGATATTAAAAGATCCACATCTTTTGGAGGTCATTATTCTGTCTATCATCTCCTTTAAAGTCATCTTCAGATTTAATGTTCTATGCATCTGGGAGATTATCTCATCTTTTTTATTATTTTATATCTTTTTAAAGTTCATTTATTTATTTTGAGAGAGAGAGAGAAAGGGCAGGGGAGGGGCAGAAAGAGAGGGAGAGAGAGAATCTCAAGCAGGCTTTGGGTTTGAGCACAACCTCTCACTGATCATTGATTGAATTATAGACTACTCTTATAAAGGGGTCACTCTTAAGAAGCCAGTCTTAAAAATAAAATCATATGCATTCTTGGCAGTGTGACAGACTACACATTCTCAAGGCTGTGCCTTTTCAGAAATTACCAGAGAGGCAAAATAGAAGCGACTTGTCCCTGGTTGAGCATGGTAAAAACATAAATTCCTTGAACTGTGGTAACAGCCTTTAAGCTACATGTACATGCAATGATAAAGTGTAAAAATCTAACTGGCTACACAAGGCTTAAGTACAACCTTTGAACAATAAGTGGCCTATGCAGTCCTACAGGCAATGCAGAGGTAGACATGCTAAAAGATAAAAACAAGGAAAAATATCTGACAGGGACACCAGAGGCTGCACACTGAGGGAAGTAGACTTCACAGAGTCAGATCAGTTAATGTGGCTGAACAAATAAATAAATGACTAAGCTAACAGCTGCAACATCAACCCATGGGGGAGGGTATCAGTCTCCAGAAGTTGCTATAATATGTTATTTAAGTTTCCAATTTTTAGTAAAAAATTATAATACATGCAAAAAATTGGAAAGCATGACCCATATACAAGAAAAAAGAACAGGCAGTTCTTTTGAACTGCTTTTGAAGGGGTCCAGATCTGGAACTTAGCAAAGACCTCAAAGCACCATTATAAGGATATGCAAAGAACAAAAGGAAGCCATGCAAAATAATTAAAAGAAGGTGTGAGAACAATGTTTCATCATATACAGACTATCCATAAAGAGATAAATGTTATTTTTAAAAAACCAAATGGAAATTCTAGAGTTGAAAAGTAAAAATTACTAAAATAAAAATTTACTAGAGGGGCTCACCAATAGATTTGAGCTGGCAAAAAAAAATTAGCAAATTTGAAGATAAATCATTAGACATTGTGGAATTTGAATGCAAAGAGAAAAAAAGGATGAAGAAAAATGAACTCAGAGAAATATTAAATACACCAACATATGCATAATGGAACTCCCAGAAGGAGAAAGAGGCAGAAAGAGTGAATTAAGTAATGAATTAAAAAAAAAATAAGGGCTAAGCACTTCTGAAAATTGATGGAAAACTTTAAACTACACACCTAAGAATTTCAAAAAGAAAAGCAAAGATATTTGTACTAATCATACACAAAACATTGAAAGACAAAGACAAAGAGAATCTTGAAAGCAGCAAAAGAAAAAATAATTTGTCAAGTACAAGAAAACCCCAATAAGATAAATAGCTGACTTCTCATCAGAAACAACAGAGGAGGGAACACAGAGGGATGACATATTAGAAAAGCTAAGTGAAAAACTGCCAACAAGAATTTTATAAATAGCAAAACTATCTTTTGAAAATGAAGGCAAAACAAACACTTCTCAGAGAGCAAAAGCTGACAGAATTTGTTGCCAGCAGCTCTTCCATAGGAGAAATACAAAAGGAAGTTCTTTAGGTTGAAGGCAAATAGAGAATATCAATGAATGTCTGTTAACAACAGACATTACATCTAATCCACAAATGCAAAAAAGAGTGCCAATAAAGGCAATTGTGTAGGTAGATGTAACAGAAAAAAAACAAAAAAAACAAAAAAAAACACTTGTCATTACACATTTCTCTTTTTTTCCCTTACTTGATTTAAAGAAAAATTTTATGAAACATATGTACATAATTTTATTTTGGATTTATAGAAATGTCATATTTGACAACACCAGCACAAGGGTGTTGTATTGGAGCTAGAGAATGACACCAAATAGTAAATAAAATCCACAAAAAGAAATGAAGAGAATCACAAAATTATAAGAAGGTTAATGTGACAAACTAGAAATATGTACTTGCTCTCCTTTCTTCCTTCAGCTTCATTAAGACATAAGACTGTATAAAGTAAGGGGCACCTGGGTGGCTCAGTCGGTTGAGCATCCAATTTCAGCTCAGTTCATGATCTCGCACTTTGTGGATTCCAGCCCCATGTGTCCAGTTCTGTGATGACAGGTTGGATACTGGAGCCTGCTTTGGATTCTGTGTCTCCCTCTCTGCCCCTCCGGCGGTGACGCTTTGTCTTTCTCTCTCTTTCTCTCAAAAAAAAAAAAAAATAGGTAAACATTAAGAAAATTTTAGAAAAGAATATTTAAGACCGTATAAAGTAATAATTATAACTATTATTGGGTTATAAAATCTAACACTTTTTCATGACAATATATACTTAACAAATTAGGAATAAAAGGAAATTTCTTCAATCTGATAAAGAACATCTACAAAGAATTTACAGCCAAGATATTTAGCGATAAAGATTGAATGCTTGTCCCCAAAGTTGAGGAATAAGACAAACATGTATCCTCTCACTGTTTCTATTTAGCATGGTACTAGCCAGGTGAGTTAGGAAGTGAAAACAACAAAAGTCACCCAGATTGGAAAGGAGAAAGTTGAAACTATCTGTATTTGCAGGTGATACAATCTGGTCTACAGAAATCTTAAGGAATCCACTAAAAACTGTCAGAATTGATGAGTGCAGCATATTTGCAGGCTACATGATCGATATACAAAAATCAATTGTATTTCTCTATACTAGCATGACAACCTGAAATGAGATTAAGAATATAATTTCACTCAAATTAGCATCAAAAAGTATAAAATTCTCAATAATAAGCAATGAAGTACAATATTTGTACAATTGAAAATCAAAGAATATTGTTGAAAGAAATTAAAGAAAACCTAAATAAATGGAAAGGCATCTCATGTTTATGGGTTGAAGGATATAATATTATTAACATGGCACATACTGCCAAAACTAACCTACAGATTCAACACAATCCCTGTCACAACACCAGGGTTTTTTGTTTTTGTTTTTGTTTTTGTTTTTGTTTTTGTTTTTGCAGAAACTGACAAGATGATCCCCAAATTCATCTAGAAATGCAAGAGACCCAGAATAGCCAAAACAATTTTGAAGAAGAACAAAAGTGGAGGACTCATATTTACCAATTTCTAAGCTTAATACACAGCTGCAGTTATTAAGACAGTGTGATACTAGCATGAAGGATAGACTTATAAATAAATACAATGTGACTGAGAGTCCAGCCATAAACTCTTATATTTATGGTCAATTTATTTTTGACAAGGGGGTCAAGACAATTAACTGGGGGAAGGTCAGTTTTTATAACAAATGATGGTGGGACAGCTGAATATCCACACACAAAGATTGAAGTTGGACCCCTTCTTTACAGAATACACAAATTATACAGCTCTCAGAAGAAAACTTAGGAGTAAATCTTTATTTACTTGGATTAAGCAGTGGTTTCTTAGATAAGACAACAAAAGCACAGTGACAAAAGAAAATAGTAAATAAATTGGATTACATCAGAATTAAGAATCTTGTGCTGCAAATGATATTATCAAGAAAATGCAGACAACAGATAGAATGGGAGATAATATTTATAAATCACATATCTGATAAGATAGAGGTAACCAGAATATACAAAGAACTTATATAATAATAAAAAAAACAATTAAAAATCAGCAAAGGATTTGAATAAACATTTCCCCCCTAAAACATACACAGATGAAAAGATGTTTATTTAACACTACTCATCAGGGAAATGCAGATCTTTTCAGTAGGGGATACCAGTTGGGGAAATATGGTATACAATATTCAACATTGCAAAATCTTATAGGAATTGTGATTTCTTATGTGTGTCCATACTTTAAACTTATTGCTCATTTTGTGTTTGCATTTAGTTACATGGAAAATGCCCATAGAGGCTTGTGATAATGAATGTAAAGTCTCTTAATCTTTCTCTTTCTCTCAATAAATAGATCGATGATAGATAACTCACTAGATAAAAGAAATATAAATTCCTATTACAATCCAAATTTTATTCTATAGTTTACTTTTTATTACGTCTTCAGACCAAAGAGGACATTCTATACTTTGCTGCATTGAAATTTTATTATAAAAGAAAAATATAATGATGGGAACATTTCCTTTTAAGTAAATTTTTAAACATTAAAAAATGTTGATTTTTATGTTGCTTATACAGATCAAGGAAAACTTAGAATGTGGGTGACATTCTTTATGATATAATTATTTATAAAGTATGGGAAAAATAAGAACATGACTTGGGAATTAGGCTAAAATTAATTTTAAAGTTAAGCATGTCCTGGAAATATATGGCACAGGTAGTCAAAAACAGTGGCAATTATGGCTAATAAGCAACTTTTATAAACAAAACAAAAAATAAAATCACTGTTACTAAAATGACACTTTTGGCAACTATATATAACTCTTTCTTTTTTTGTCATAATACAAAAACATTTTTGTTTTTTGTCAAGGTCTTTTCTACAAAAGCTTCATCAAAATACAGCCAAACTTCTCTTTCCTTTCATTGGTATTATATTAAATACCATCTAAGTTGGAAATAATACACCCTAAAATTATTAGTATTTCTTTAAATCTTAAAAAATTACCTCTGAATATCATTGATCTTCTCTTTTTACCATTAAATATTATTTTCTCTGTCTCTATATATGTATCATTGTTAAAATTTATACATATATCAATACTCTTTTTTTATTATTCTGTCATCATCAAAGGAAGGTAACAGGTATTAGAATTATAAATAATTTTTCAACCAATGAAGGGATAAAATGTCTCTGTAATCCTCCATGAAATCTAGAACCAAGAATTAATGAGAATCAATATTTCCATTACCAAGTTCTCAAAATAAAATGTTCTGCTCAAGTTATCATAATAGTTGAAAGATATTTTCCCCCTCCCCAATCTTCCTACAGCAATACTTAAGATTAAAATCTATTATTTAAAGATTTATTTTACGTTTTCTTTTTCTTTTCCTTATCAAATATCCTTTCCTTCTCTTTATGAGTATGTGCTGAATTCACAAGTGGGTAAAAAAATTTGGCTTAGAAATGTAAGCCCTTCTGTTTCCTGAAATTCCCTTCATATTTCTTGTAGAGGTGGAAAACTTGTAGCAGTGCTGCATACAGATGAAGAGTCAGAAAAGACCTCATGTTTTCTTTTTCATC
This sequence comes from Prionailurus bengalensis, assembly GCF_016509475.1. Taxonomy (NCBI): domain Eukaryota; kingdom Metazoa; phylum Chordata; class Mammalia; order Carnivora; family Felidae; genus Prionailurus; species Prionailurus bengalensis. Next base: position 109,601,097 of record NC_057349.1, read on the forward strand.
TGAGTTTTGTAAGCATTTGTCCCCTCAGCCACACGGATCTCAAAACCTAACAGGCAGCTAAAGCCATAGCAAGTAATATTACATCCTCTGTCTATTTACTGATTAAGGGTGATTAGGTCTGTGAAAACCTATGCCAATCTGCCTTTCCAGAGATTGACTTATTCCAGGGAACTAATTTAATAACCTACACTGAAATAAATTTTCTTTTTTCTATTAGAGATATTCACCTTGGAAATGAAGACTCAGCAGAACTTGAATTATACAGATATACTAAATATATTGATGGAGATGTACTGAGAAATATATAATACTAGAAAAAAAATTATCTGCCTACAGATAAAGGTACTAGGGCCTTATCATGGCTGGTAAGAGTTTTCTCTTTAGGTGAATACCAACAAAATAGTTCTCTGTTTTTCAAGTTGTCTCATTTTCTTCTGATTCAGTATTTATATTTGACTGGTATATGAAATAAGCCTATAGTTTGCTCTGATCTCTACTTTGTATAATATTATGAAGCTATTAATAGTCTCTGGTCAGGTATAATCTGTCCTATTTAGACCCTCCCTCAACTAATGAGTCTAGGAGAGATTTTAGTGAACACATGGTGTTTTTGGCACTCAGTGTTATTTCACACTTTTTTGTCTTTGTATTTGGAGGAGAGAGGTGTAAAATAGCACTACAACATTCTTCTAGGGAATCATTCTTTCTATTCTCTCCATAAGTGATGGTGGAGAGACAAACTCTACATTTCACTCAATTTTATATTCCAGGAGTAGGGCTTGGTTAAGTCATTGGCTTATCCCAATATTCAGCCACAGTGATTGAAGAATAACCCAGTCATTGTTTATGGGAGGGAAATATATTTGCTGAAGCTGGTGGGAGGAAAATGGATTTTTTTTCACCCAGTGGGGCATGATATGAGGAAGTCAAGTCAAGACCTGCAGAAGCCATCCTATCTACCCAACAGGGAGAACCTAAAACTGCCAGAGAAACCAATTTTGGAGCCTCAGGATAAAGTTATTACCATGGAAGGCAGAACAGAGAGATGGAAAAGAATAGGCCTTTGGTCATTCCATTTGAGGCCCTGAGGAAAAAAAATACTCATCTGAAATTAAATATATATATGGACTTTTAAATTACTAATGAACAGATTTAATTTATTTTAAGTTAGTTTACTCTAGAATTCCTGTCATTTGCTAATGACACAGCCAAAGAAGTGTTACTCAACTGATAAAGAAGTGAATGATGGGGTGCTTGGTGGCTCAGTTGGTTAAACGGCTCATGTCATGATCTCATGGTTCATGGGTTTGAGCCCCGCATCAGACTCTGTGCTGACAGCTCAGAGCCTGGAGCCTTCTTTGGGTTCTGTGTCTCCTTCTCTGTCTCTACGCCTCCCCTGCTTGTGCTCTGTCTCTCTCTGTCTCTCAAAAACAAATAAATGTTAAAAGAGAAATAAAAAAAAAAAGTAGTGAATGTTCATTTTACCAAAAGAATAATTTTCTTTATGGGTATATTTGACCATCAGAGAAATTTATCACTTACAAAGTTTTGTGTATGTGTTTTCAATCCATGGTGTGATTCTGTGTGATTGGAAGGCACAGACGAAGAGTCCTGCCTGCGTGAGGTGTGAACCTTCTAGCAGGTAAACACTTGGTTCCAATCTTTAGGCCATACAGGAAATGCCACTTTGGAATCCAGTCTTCTTTTTTTTTTTTTTTTTTTTTTTTTTTTTGATGCCATGCTTAACTGTTTTATGCTGTGAATTTCTTGGGTACTGTGAAAGCCTATTCTAGAGGCTTAAGCCATGGTGCTCACAAACTCCCTGCATGTTTTTAACCTTTTAAAAAGAAATATTGGCATGCTGCTTTTCTTTGTTCACATTTGGGGACTCCTTAATAGAGGGTCAACAATGTCTACTAAAGACTACAGATGGCAGCTGCCTGCAATTTCCCCCATTTTCTATAATTTCCTCTGGCCTTTACACTTGAAATGAGCAAAGAGGAATTTCTTTAAAATTTTTTTTAGATAAATGCTATACTTATGTTACATAATAAACTCTAAGTTATAATCTATCATCTCCCGCAGTAAGTCCTACCATACCTGTGTTGGATTTCCTGTGACATCCTCCCCTAGAAGGCAAGTTCCTTTTTGCATTTATTTCTACTTTAGAAGGCTGGCTCTTTGTTTTGTTCTTTCCCCATAGTACACCATTAAAAAAGGTCAATTTTACGAACACTTTTGGCTTGAGTATTTTTCCTTTTGCTTTTATTTGAAAGACTGAAAGTTTGCATCTAGTTTTTCCAAAGAATATGCCTTTTTATTATTATACATCGGACTGAGCCAGGCTTGAAGTCTTAGGCTGTATATACATGGTTTAAAGGGAGAAAAAAGTATTGGAAAGCATTCATTTCATTTTATCAAAGTGAAGTCTGGCCTATTGACTCAAACCTTCCAAATATGTCTAATTAGTGGATCAAATTACTTGGACTTGCTCTTCTATACAAAGTTTTTCTTTTATTCTCTCTACTCACTCTTTAATATCTAAAAATATGAATTTGGCTCTGATGCTTCACTGTAAATATTCTCTCAAGATTACCAATTCTAAACACAGAATTCAGTCTCTAATCTCATTTTTCATGGCACTTCCACTGCACTTTATAGCAACAATTGCCTTTATTTTTCAATGCAGTCTTTTGCCTTAACCATTAGAATGCAGAATCTTGGGCTTTGCTTTTTCTTCTCACATCCCAAATGCAGGCATTTCAAATAGTTCCATCTTTAATTTTCCTTTCCATCTTTCTATTTCCCTTTTTCTTGTTCATGATACATGTCCAAGACCTCAAAAGTCAACTTCATGTGTAATTTAACCTCAAAATCTGTGTTCATCAGCTCCAGTTACTATGCTGAGAGCCAAATGCAAACATTTAACACCTGCTTAACATCTTCATTTGGAAGCCACTACAGTATTTCAACTTCAACTAATCCCATTTTTGTTCAGCCTGAAAAAGAACTTCCTCCTTAGACTGAACAACTTGGAGTTAGTATTTATTCAGACTTCCTATTCTTTTGAAGCCAACATCCATTCAATCAGCAAATTCTCTGTATTACATATTCAAGTTTTTCTTTCTATTCCTTCCCTATAATTTTGGAACAGATCTTAATCACCTCTTTACTCAATCACCGGATTACTTGCAAGATTTCTTCCCTAGGCCTCTCATATCCAGTCTGTCCTTTTCCATGTACATGGATAGATCAATCTTGTTAAAGCATTGCTCTGTGCTTTTCAGACCTTCATTCAAACTCTAGCATTGTAAGCTAACACGCTCACATTTTTCTAACCCAGCCTTTACTCATCTCTACTACCTTTTCAGCTTTACTGCTTGTTGTTCCTCCACCCAAAGACTGAGGATGCTTCACTATTCAGTGTCTCCCCAGTCCATGCAAATCCTCATGCCTGGAATAATTTCCCCCATCTGTATCTGTGGATGTTCACCATAAAGCTGCTGAAATATCCCAGCCTTCAGGATCTCTTCTTTTCCTTCTTGCCTCTTTTCTCTGACCTCTCCCAGGAAGTGTCCTTTCTTTTTCTCTACTTTTGTTAAATCAAAAATTTTGTTATTGTTACTATTTTTTAAATTATTACTTGTTATTTAAAACTGCTGTTTAAAACAATTTCGAATTAATTTTTGCATTGTTATTACGTTTGTGTGTCTTCTTGCCAAGAAAGCTATAAATTCTTCCAGAACTGGTAATTCATATTATTTATTTTTCTGTTTTCTCTAGTTCCTAGTGAAGGAAATGCTTAGGTGTTCAAGTAAATCTTTGAACATATTGCTAATTCTGTGAAGACTGAACAAGATTATAAAATAGCCCTCAATACTGTACATTATTTATTTTGTTCACAAACAATTCTCTAAGTGGGAGAAAGGATTTCTTCTCACTAGCAATGTATAATATAATTCTATGTAACATGAGACTGAATTAGTTAAAAAATATATAAGAAGTTTCCAAATAAACAATATGACTGAAGCCTCAGATATTTTCTCACTCTCCATGCCCTTTGGCAGTAACCAGAGCTAGGTTTGAAAGCTAAGCCCACTGCTGAATAGTTGTGCGGCACTGGCCAGAAGGTATCACCTTGATAAGCTGGTTTTCTTATTTGTAATGAGAGAATGATATTCCATCCCTGATGTTGTTAAGAAAAAAACAGGACAGCATGTACATGTAAAGAAGTGATACAGAGAAAACGCTCAATACACAATGGCTACTATTGATATTATCATCTATGATAGACTACTTTTTCTTAGCTAAAGCTTAGATTCCTGTCTACTAAGTAGCTTTAAATGATGGTTGCTCCTCCCAGGTTTACCACGCATGTGTCCCCTGCTTTTCTCAAATTAAATTGCTGATATCCTTCCTACCTTGCTTAGAAGATCATAAAATCCGCCATGATGTTTCATCATTGAATTGTTGCAAAAGAATAGAAAAATTGGCAGTTCTTATTGTTATTTATTTATTTATTTTTTACTTATTGCCATCCAAAACTGTTCCAATTGTATAGTACAGTCCCACGGAGATAGGGGCTTCATTTTTTTGGTTAACTTCTAATAATATATGTGTTTTGATCTATTCCTCTATCTTTTGACCATACAAGTGATAGAACATTGTTTAAATTAGAAACAGGTTGAGTGCACATTTTGAAGGAGTCCTTACAAACTTCCGTAACTCTTGATCAGTGTAAGCAGAGGTACCAACACATGTCACATTGCCACTATCAGTCATTCTTGATATCTGTCTAGTGGTTTACAGTTTACAAAGCGTCATCACCACCTTATCAACTTTGAATTTTGTTAAACCTGGTTAGAAAGGCAGGGCAGGTATCATTATCTCATTATAAATGGGGGAACTGAGGCTCACAGAAATTAATTTGCATAAAGTCATACAGCTTATAATGGGGAGCAACATTCAGAGCAGTCTTCTGACTTCTAAGTGAAGACAATTTCAACTAATCTTAATTCTTTTTTTTTTTGAGAGAGAGTGCAAGTGGGGGAGGGACAGAGAGAGAGGGACAGAGGGACAGAGCCTCTGAAGTGCTCTCTGAGCCGACAGCAGCAAGCCCAATGTGGGGCTTGAACTCACGAACGCTGAGATCATGACCTGAGCCGAAGTCAGACATTCAACCGACTGAGCCACCCAGGTGCTCTATCAACTAATCTTAATTCTTAATGCTCATGAGCCATATGGTAAGATTGATCATGTTTGCCAAACAAAATTTTGAGACAAATTAGTTATATTTCTAAAAAATTACGATTTTTGTTCTCGCTAAATAATACAACGAGGAAATCTTTTCATGTTATTGTCCATATCTTATGGTTAAGTATGAGTATAAAGCATTCTTATATTGATATAAACCCCCCTCCAACTTTCAGTAACTTTCATGCCTTCTTCCTTCTCTCATTTCTTTGACATATAAAGTGTTTGAAGTTAGGTGAGTCAGTAAATAAAGGAACATTTAAACATATATAATGATACATATTTGATGTGAATGGACTTTCCACAAAAGAAACAGAAAAACCAGGTGCTGAAAAATTGCTCCCATTGTTCACCCTCATCCAAAAAAACTCTGGTCATGTCTATGAACATAGGAAAAACATGATAGTAATTATGTAGCTAGGAAGACATTTAAATATGATTTTCACTGCTCAATACTATAATAGTTTATTAAAGACAGAATTATTTTTTCCAAGAAGACAGACATATCTGAGTGACAGAAACAGGTTATAGTATTTTTATTTTAGGTATTAGAATCATCTATTTGTAAAGATGATTCCATTTTCTTTTTTTTTCTCCTAACAATAGATTTTTAAGCCTCAGAATAACTCACAGTTATTTGATTTTGAACATAAAAATGTTCTCATCAGTATTTTTGGTGTAACACAGACATCATCTTGTTTGCCTTGGTTCCCCTCTTGGTAAAGTGAGAATAATAAAATTTACCTCATTAAAGTTTTATAAAGCATAATCAGGTATACCTAGAGCATAATAACTACTCAGTGCACATTATTAGTATTAGGAGTAGTACAGTTTCCCCCTTAAACACATAGTGTAATTGATGACAAAAATGGCACCATTGTCCATTTCCCCTTATACCCATGTCCTTTGCAATGGGACTTTATACCTTCTCTTTGGCTGATCCTGTGTTTTACTTTTACAAATAGAATGCAGGAGAGATGCCACTGGCCTGTCTCCTGGGACCTCTGCCTCCATCATATAATCAAGCCAGGCTAACCTAATGGAAAATGTGTTTTTAAAAAAGCCATATGACCTAAAGGAGACCAAGAGAACTTTATTTGGATTGCCCACGGTAGATTAAGTAACTTCTTTCTTTCTTTCTTTCTTTCCTTCTTTCTTTCTTTCTTTCTTTCTTTCTTTCTTTCTTTCTTTCTTTTAAGTTTATTCTTGATAAATTTGAAAGTCCTCCCTTTTTCTATTTAATAAGATTTAATACTTTTGGAATAAGGTTTACTTTGGTGTTTTTTTGAAAAATATTCTGGGGTAAGTTTAACTACCTGTAACATTAAAAGGAACCAGACATTAAAAAAAATTTTTTTTTTTCCTTCCAGGGGTGGTGTGTAGAGCTTGGAGCCTCCTTTGGTTTCTGTGTCTTGGCCTCTCTCTTCCCCTCCCCTGCTCACATGCTCTCTCTCTCTCTCTCTCTCTCAAAAATAAATAAACATTAAAAAATTCTTTTTAAAAATGAAGTTTTGGAGTAATAGAAAAATCAAAATGCAAAATGAAAAAGTTTTATTGTCATCGCTTAGAATGAGGCAAAGTAAATGAATACTCTTGGAATAAAAAGATAGAAACTAAAAGGAAAACGAATTTAATGCTGAAAAACACCTGGAGAACCAAAGAAGCATTTTGTTTATTGAATTTCCAGACGAGAAATTTTCTTATGTTGATAATATAGAGCATTTCCTACTCTAAATAAACATGCTTCCTAACTTAGCATGAACTTCCTCATACTAATTAGGTAACTTTAAGTATTATTTGTTGTGGTCCATGACATGGCTTTATCCACCTTGTTTTCCCACCAGAAATATATGTATGACATCTGGACACTGTTAGGGAATACATTTTCACTGAGGTTCCCATGGTCTGCATCACCTATTGTTTAAAACACAATAAACTGGCAGGGAGTGAATCTATAATAAAACCAGCAACAGTTGCTTGGCACCTGGAAGTACATGATGTGATACAATTACTAAGTAGTTTGTAGGGCAAATTGTCACTCTTACCCAAACCTTGTAACTGTTAGTGACTAGCACAGGTAAACACTATTTCTAACTCAATTTCCTTTACTGATAAGAGCCAGATACAGTTAACCTCAGTTAACCTCAGTTAACAACAGTTAACTGTGAACCAAATGTTTCTGTATCATCCTTCAAGGAACTAAAAACCAATCTTCTCTCATATCCAATGAAAAGATATTCTGAGGACTTCAGTGAGGCCATGCCTTTTTCCCTCATTCAAAAGTATGAGCAAATACAAAGCAGTTTCTTCTAAGGGGATCCATAAGAAAAAACTAGTTAGGCTTACATCAGGAAACAAGAGTATTATTATTAGCTTCTAATATCTACTCATGGACAAAAAAACCACATCTTTTAAAAATATTTTCAAGTTTTTTGTGATTAGAATTTCCATCTTTTTGGTCACCAGCCTACTTAAAAAAATCCTATTAGGATCAATAAATGGTGTCTGTAGGATTTGTGGGAGTGAACAATATACTGAATAAAATGCTTGCAATTTCTATTGTCCCCAAATGCGCAGTTTTATACATTACTTCTCTTAGTGTAGAATAATCAAGTCTTAATTCTTCAGCGAACCATTAAAACATTTTCACAGTCAATTTTATCTCAAAAATACAATTAGCTTGTTGTTTATCCACCTATTTAGATAGCCAACCAATTAGTAAAAATATCACAGATTACATTTAACCAAATTCAAATGTGAGTTGAGTTTAATACTTGGCTAAGTGGCAAAAATTAACTTGAAAAGCTATACAAAGTATATACATACGATTAGAGGGAAAGCCCTCATTAAATTAAGCAAAATGACAAAAACAATATAAACTCTTAATGAGAAAAACAGCACACGATTGAATCAAAATAAGAAAGAGAAATAAAATTATCCTTGAAGAGCTTAAATTTATCATCAAGTTCACTATTATTACCAGACAAACCATGATTTTTTTCATTTTCAAAAGTGTCTTTTATCCACAAAATAAGAAGTATCAATTTATAAATACAAGTACTTAACATAGAAAATATGTAATGTAAGTTGAGAAAACTTTATAGCAATCTCAAAGCTTCTCATTTCAGAACTGTGATTTATTTCCTGGTCTATTTCCTACCCACATCATGGACATCATGAGTCATTGTTTCTCTAAACTACGTTTTTTCCCCTTCAATGAATACTCTTTCCAGTATAAATCTGATTGACCTTCTCACTTTATGTCTTTCTTCCTTCCCTTTTTTCTAACTTGAATTATTTAAAACATTTATTTTGAGGCTCTAGGTCATCCTGAATATGGCCATAGACCATATGGGAAATAGCTTTCTCTTTTGTGTAACATGACTAACATAATCAGTTAGCAGTTAAAATAACACGTATCTATCACAATGCTTGGTAATCAGAGACCTATGAAAATTAGGTGATGGTTAGGCAAATAGATTCTGGAATCAGAATGTTTGGGTTCAAATCTCAGCTCTAAAACTTACGAGTTGTGTGGTCTTGGGAAAGTTGAATGAACTTCTGAGTTTTTATTTTCTTATCTGGTAAAAGGGAACAATACAAATACTTGGCCTAAATTAACATTTGTTGGTGAGAGAATCACAGCCTTTATGGAAACTAAGTATCAGAAAGAAAAGCTAAGATGGAAAAAAACATTATTGTGCAATTAGCACAGTTAAAGTTTTTTTGTAATACATTAAACTTGAAATTTGTGTGTATTACAAATCTAGGAAAGAAGCAAACCCATGTTTGGTCCATTTTATATATACAGAGAAATATGTGTATTATGTTTGTAGCCTGAGTATCTGTGTTCCCTTTTCTAAGAATACCTTTGTTGTTGCAAGAAGATACAAAAAACGTTACAAATATTGCATTAAATCCCATATACAATACAAATATGTAAATGAAATTTTAGCAATTTGTTATTCATATCTTTCTTGTATCTAGCATTTCTAAAATAAATTATCTCAGTTATATAAGAAACAGTATTTTTACTTTTTAAAGTGCTTATTTTTTTTTGTTAAGAAAAATGACACAAGTTAGGGCGCCTGGGTGGCTCAGTTGGTTAAGTGACTAGTTCTTGGTTTTGGCTCAAGTCTTGATCTCATGCTTTTGTGAGTTCGAGCCCGGTGTCTGGCCCTGTCCTGGCAGCATGGAGCTTGCTTGGGATTCTCTCTCTCCCTCTCTCTCTCTCTGTCCCTCCCCACTCGCTCTGTCTCTTGTCTCTCAAAAGGAAGGAAGGAAGGAAGGAAGGAAGGAAGGAAGGAAGGAAGAAAGAAAGTTTAAACAGGTAATTTTTTCAATTTAAAAAATGAGGACATGACAATTTAATTACAATAAATTACAATTTTTCTGAGGAAATTACTATCAAAACTCCTAGCACCCTCAGATAACTACTCCTAACGATTAAGTGTATCTACTTCCTTTTGCATATGAATACATGTTTTATAATAATGGGACCCAAACATACATTTCGTAGTCTGGCGACTACTTTGCCTAGCACAATGTGTGGCAGATAGTAGAGGCATAAGGAATATTTTAATGAGTGAGTAAATGAATAATTGAGTCCTAATAACAAGCAGGTGAAGATTCCTTTGGAAATATTTGATCAAGTTTATTTAAAAAAACAGGATTCTTACTGGAAGTATTTTAAATATTCAGATCCATTTGTTAGAGAAATGCATATTTACTATAGTGAGCTTTTCATTCAAAGAACAAAATATACCTCTCCATTAATATAGGTCTTTTATATTTCACAGTGGAGGTTTCCATTTTCTTCAAATAAATTTGAGGTATTTTGATTTTTTTAATTGAAGTTATGAAGGAATATATAGTTTATTATTTTGCCATAATAGAAGTATTTCTGGCATTCTATTACACACTGCGAAGCTGGCAGTTGGTTTCAGAAAGATATTGTTTACTGTACTAATAAAGGATATTTGTTCACATTTTACTATGGATTTTTACAAGGAATTGCTTTTTCTGGTTAATCAAGATGACCATTATTCTTCCTCTTTGATCTATGAATGGGATAAATTCAATGAATCAGTTCCTTAATGTTAAATCATCTTAGCATTCTTGGAAGTAGTTAAAAATAATTGCTTCCTGTTATTTCATTTAAGATCTTGGTATTATTTATAAGTGATAATGTTCTTTGGTTTTCATTTTTCTCTGTGATTTCTCTCAGGTTTTGGAAGCAAGTTTACGGCAGCTTCAAAAAATGAATTGGAAAACTCTCCATTTAACTCTATGATCCAGAAGAAAAATTTAACACAAATACAAGAATTATTTCTATTTGAAAGATAAGATAGAGCTCCTGAGTGGAATAATCTGTATCTGCAGTCTTCTTTTACAGTAGGCTTAAAAAAATTAAACTTCTAATTTTGAGGTAAGTGTATATTCACATGAAGTTTTAAATGATATATAGAGATCCCATGTACTATTTATGCAGTTTTCCCCAATGGTACCATCTTGCAAAACTATAGTTTAATATCACAAGTAGTATATTGGCCTTACTACTGTCAAGATACAGACCGTCGCCATTGCCGCAATGATCACTCATCACTCATGTTACCCTTTAATAGCCACACCTACTTCTTTCCCTCCCCACCTTCTTAACTCCTACCAACCACTAATATGTTTTACACTTCTATAATTTGATCATTTAAAAAAGTAATAAATAGGAAATCATATGGTTTGTTACCATTTAGATTTTTTTTTCCCCTCTCACTGTGATTTTCTGGAGATTCACCTCATAACAATCCTAGTTCCTTTGTCTTTCTGTATAAATTTTAGAATAATATGGGGCGCCTGGGTGGTGCAGTCGGTTAAGCGTCCAACTTCAGCCAGGTCACGATCTCGCGGTCCGTGAGTTTGAGCCCCGTGTCAGTCTCTGGGCTGATGGCTCGGAGCCTGGAGCCTGTTTCCGATTCTGTGTCTCCCTCTCTCTCTGCCCCTCCCCCGTTCATGCTCTGTCTCTCTCTGTCTCAAAAATAAATAAAACGTTGAAAAAAAAATTAGAATAATCTTACTTGTTCTAAATAATATAGCTATAAAAAACCTCCTAGGGTTTTCACAGGAATTGTATTAAATTTAAATGTTAATTTAAGGATAATTGACATCTTTTCTATGTCACCTTTCCCCACTTACTTAGATCTTTGATTTCTTTCATCAGTGTTTTGTAGTTCTCAGCATACAAATTTTATGTATGTTTTGTTGATTTACACCTAAATATTTCATTACAAATGATACTGTATTTTAAATTTTGGTGTCCACATGTTCATTGGTAGTATATAGAAATACAACTGATTTTTATATGTTTACCTTGGGTCCTGTGATCTTGCTGAGCTTACTTATTATCAAGGAATTTTTATAGATTCTTTGAGATTTCCTACATAGACAATTATGTCATCTACAAATACAGATGGTTTTATTTCTTCCTTTCCAATCTGTGTGCCATTTATTTCTTCTTCTTGCATTACTGCACTGACTAAAACTTCCAGTATGCTGCATTGATTAAAGGTGGTAAGAGCAGAAATCCTTTCATATTCCCAATCTTTGGGTGAAAGCATTCAATCTTTGACCCTTAAGTATAATGTTAGCTATAGGTTTACCAAATTGAGGATATTTCTTAATATTTATTTATTTATTTATTTATTTATTTATTTTTCTGAGAGTTTTAAAATTATGAATGGGTGTTAAATTTGGAAGAGAGCCAAAGCATAAGAGACTCTTAAAAACTGAGAACAAACTAAGGGTTGATGGGGGGTGGGAGGGAGGGGAGGGTGGGTGATGGGTATTGAGAGGGCACCTTTTGGGATGAGCACTGGGTGTTGTATGGAAACCAATTTGACAATAAACTTCATATATTGAAAAAAAAATAAAAATAAATAAATTTTGTCAAATGTTTTTGCCTCATCAGTTGACATGATTGTGAGATTTTTCTATTTGGCCTGTTAATATGGTGGATTACAATGACAGCTTTTTAAATATTGACTCAGTCTTGGGGCGCCTGGGTGGTGCAGTCGGTTAAGCGTCCGACTTCAGCCAGGTCACGATCTCGCGGTCCGTGAGTTCGAGCCCCGCATCAGGCTCTGGGCTGATGGCTCAGAGCCTGGAGCCTGTTTCCGATTCTGTGTCTCCCTCTCTCTCTGCCCCTCCCCCGTTCATGCTCTGTCTCTCTCTGTCCCAAAAAATAAATAAACGTTGAAAAAAAAAATTTAAATATTGACTCAGTCTAGCATGCTTGGTCATGGTGTTGCTGAATTCTATTTAATATTTGATTAAGGTGGGGCACCTGGGTGGCTCAGTCAGTTGGGTGTCTGACTTCATCTCAGGTCATGATCTCACAGTCTGTGAGTTTGAGCCCTGCATCAGGCTCTGCGCTGACAGCTAGGAGCCTGGAGTCTGCTTCAGACTCTGTGTCTCCCTCTCTCTCTGCCCCTCCCTTGCTCATACTCTGTCTCTGTCTCAAAAATAAATAAAAATCATTAAAAAAAATTTGTTAAGGAGTTTTACATTTGTATCTATAAAATTTATTCATCTATAGCTTTCTTCTTTTTCCTTTTTTTTTTCTTTGTACTGTCTGTCATATTTTGATATGAGGGTAATACCAGCTTCACATAATAAATCAGAAATTATTCTCTCCTACTTTTTTTGTTTTTTTGAAACAGATTGTGTGGAAAGGGTGTTAATTTTTCTTTAAATGTTTGGTAGAATTCCCCAGTAAAACCTTCTCGACCTGGATTTTTTTTTGAGAGTTTTATTTTTTTTATTAAAATTAAAAAAAAATTATTTTTAAGAGAGAAAGAGAGATAGAGCTTGAGTGAGGGAGGGGAGACACAGAATCTGAAGCAGGCTCCAGGCTCTGGTCTGTCAGCACAGAGCCCTATGTGGGGCTCAAGCTCATGAACTGTGAGATCATCACCTGAGCCTAAGTTAGATGCTTAACTGACTGAGCCACCAGTTACCCTGGTTTTTGAGAGCTTTAAAGTTTTATATTCAATTGTGGTAGTTTATACTTTTGAGTAAAAGGGTTATTTTGTGTTTTTTTTTTAAATCTAAGTTGACAAATTGATATGTGGTGTTGTTGGTAACATTCCCTAATTATTCTTTTGGCATTTGCAGGCAGTGTGGTAACATCTCCTGTTTAGTTCCTAATATTGGTAACTCATGTCTTTTCTCTTTTGTCAGTTTTGCTAGTTATTTGTCAATTTTATTGATTTTTTTCCAGAGACAGCTCTTGTTTTGTTGATATTCTCTGTTGTTTTTGTGTTTTCATTTCTATTTATTTCTCCTCTCCTCTTTATTATCTCCTTCCTTCTGCTTGAATGAGTTTATTTCAATCTTTTTCTAGGTTCTTGAGGTAAGAGTTTAAATAATTGATTAAAGACTTTTCCTCTTTTCTAGCATGAGCAGTTGGGCCATAAATTGCTCTCCCAATACTTTGTAGCTAGATCTCACAAATTTTGACAGGTTGTATATGCATTTTCATTGAGTTCAATGTATTTCTTGATTTCCCTTTTAGATGTCCTTGGGACCCATGGATTATTTAGAACTGTGTTGATTAGTTTCTAGTTGTTTGGAGGTTTTCCTGTTGTGTTTCTCTTACTGACTTTTAATTAGATTTCGATTACTTAACCTGTCTGAGTTTTTAAAAATATGTTAAATGATGACAATAATAACACAGTATTGTAAGTATTGAGTTAGCACTTAATGCCTGGTACATAAATATTTAATACATTTTGTTATTGTTATTTTTAATAATTAAGATCTTATGCACTGTTTCAGAAGTTAGAAAAAAAAAGAGAAAGTCCTCAAGTTTATTTACTAAAGATGTTTTTAACTTTGATACCAAAACTGGCAAAAAAGAGTACGTGAAATTAAGATTATAGACCCAGGTACTTATGAGTATGAATATAAAAATTCTAGAGATGGGGCACCTGGGTGGCTCAGTTGGTTAAGCGTCTGACTTCAGCTCAGGTTATAATCTCACGGTCTGTGAGTTAGAGCCCCGCATTGGGCTCTGTGCTGACAGCTCAAAGCCTTGGAGCCTGCCTCAAATTATGTGTCTTCCTCTCTCTGCCCCTCCCCTGCTCACGCTCTGTCTCTCTCTCTCAAAAATAGTGAATAAACATTTAAAAAATTAATAATTCTAGAGAAGTTATTTTCAAATGATTTCAGTTGTGTATTAAACAATAATATGAGGAAAGCATTTTCCAAAATCAAAAAGTATCTACCAATGCAATGCACCACAACACTGATTAAATTAGAAAAAGAATATTGTCTTAACAGATGTAGAAGCATTTAATGAAACTCAGTGATCAGTCCTTAAAAAAACAAGCCAACAAAATAAGAGCAAAAAATAAATTCCTAGGCCTGATTACAAGTCATTATCAAAAACTTAACAAGAAATAATACATATGGTAATGCAACATATTCATTAAAGTCGAGAAAATGAAAACATTTTGATTCTTTAACACTATAGTGGAAAGCTTAGACAATGAAATAATGAACTGTGAAGAATAAAAATTAGAGAAGAAGGAACAAAGCTGTTGGTATTGAAAGGGCGGGCCTATGCCAGCCGACTCCATCTTGTTCTGTGTCCTTCACCTTGACCACACCTCCTCCCATCGACTCCATCTTGTTCTGTGTCCTTCACCTTGACCACACCTCCTCCCCTTGAGTAAACCCTCCCTCACCTGCCCTTCCCCAGGACCCCTCCCCAGCCAATCGGCTGAGGCCATAGCCATTACCTCACCAACTGCCCCCAGGCCCCAATAAAACCTTTGTCCTTTTGAAACTCGCTCTCTTTCCCTGGTATCTCACCGCTGCGTCGGTGCAGGTAGGGGATTGAGCTCGAGCTAGCTCGAATAAAGGCTCTTTGCTTTTGCATCGGACTCGGCTCCCTGGTGGTCTTTGGGGATCACGAATTCTGGGCATAACAGTATATGATGGCTTGTATGGATAAATCTAAGATTTTATAGAGAGGCTCTTAAGCTATAAAGAGATTTCAGTGTTGTGATTGGATCAAATATCAATGTATGAAAATCACTAGCTTCTCTTATATGAGGAAGAGTAAATTAGAAAAGACAAAAAGAAGAAATAAACACAATGAAAACACACAAAAACACAATACACACAAAAATAAAGGTTTTTAAATAAAAAAAAACAATAAAAGGTTTTTTTCAACTTTTGCAGGATAATTTAGAAACTACTGATAAATGTAAATGGAGAGGAATGCAAAGACAAAAGCAAAATGACAAAGATGTGTTTGCAAGACCAAAATCTAAAATATATGATGCCAGGTAATGCGGAGAAAAGCAATCAGCAAAACTAACAAAATTAGATTTATTGCAGGTTAAATGAAACCAGAAAAAAAAAAGACTATAGTATTTGCTTTAAATTTCCTTGTAAAATTATTCATTCATGCATTAATTCAACCAATAATTTTGAGTCCCTATCATGCGTATGCCTATTAGGTACTCTTCTGATAGCATATGTACAATATGCTCTCATATGCTTGGTGCCTAATTGGTGGGAAACACAGGAAAGAGAGTTTTTAGTAATCCTGGTTAATACAGAATTGGTGGAGGGCCCTTGGATTAAATTTCTTCCCCCCAATGAAAGGAAATATACAACTCTGGAAAAATCTGAGTTCCTTGTATTTGGAAATGCTTCTCTTTAGTTAGGTAAGAAACATTACTCTTCTGTGTTTTCCAGAAAAATTTAGTAATTTAAGGTAACAAAGTTTGAAGTATTTTGAGAAGCTAACATAAATAACTTGTATTGGTCACTTCACTGGTAGCAGCCTATTTGTGAAGGAGGCTCATTTCCATCCCTTTTACTACCAGATTATGGTCTAGGTCAGGGATCATTGGTCATATAAAAGAAAAGCAAGTGTGGATATTTAGAATGCAAACCTTAGCATTTCCCATTCTGGTAAGCTCAGTGGGTGATATTACTAGAGTTGAGCCAAAATGCAGGGACTTGTTTCCAAATAGCCTGACCCAAAATAAAGATAATAAAGGAGCTATTTTCTTTGGTTTCCTTTCACAATTGCTTTGGGTTTTTTGTTTGTTTGGATAAAAACACCAAGGATTATTCTATCGTTTGGTTAAAACATATTTCTTGCAGAATCCCTTTCTTTCCCAGATGCAGAAAACAACTCTGTGTAAGTTAGGGGAATAAACCTAAGAAATAAAAGAACTTTTGTCACCTCTTTGTTGGGTCGATAACAAAGGTCTGTGTGAAGCTCATACTCCCGAGGTGTATTCATTCAGTTCTACAAAGTAGATGCTTTTTACAGGCACCAATTTCCTCTGGTCCTCTTGATATTTCTACTGAATGAAGTTACTATTGACCCATTGCAAATAGTCAAAAATATGGCTTTTTCCTATTAGCCTCAGAAGGATTCATTTATATTTCTAGGTCAGTTTTACATTGTTTTCCCACCTGATATTTCTTCAGATATTTGTCAGCAGTCTTGTGAGATCGGTAAAACAAATATTATCCCTCTTATTTTACACAGGAAGGAATAAAATCTTATAGAGATGATGTGATTTTTACTAGAACTGAGTCTTCTGGCTCATCCTCTAGTGTTATTTTATTAAATTCATTCATTTAAACACTTATTAGTCAACACATTTATTAAGTGTCTACTTTAGCCAAACTCCATTGCAGGAACTCAGTTGCCTCTCAAGTTTGATCGTTAATGTTTACAAGTATTAGAAAGACTTCTGGTGTTAAAAACTTCCGGTATTAATTGTGAAAGAACATTCTTGTGTCAATTCTTTGTTTTAAAAGCTGGTCTAGGGGCGCCTGGGTGGCGCAGTCGGTTAAGCGTCCGACTTCAGCCAGGTCACGATCTCGCAGTCCGTGAGTTCCAGCCCCGCGTCAGGCTCTGGGCTGATGGCTCAGAGCCTGGAGCCTGTTTCCGATTCTGTGTCTCCCTCTCTCTCTGCCCCTCCCCCGTTCATGCTCTGTCTCTCTCTGTCCCAAAAATAAATAAACGTTGAAAAAGCTGGTCTATATTATGATTACAGTTTGCCCAGGCATCAATTTTGATATTGCACTTATCCCGAGTTCATGCAAATATAAACAGAGATATTTCTGATATTAAAAACAGTGAAGTAAATATTTGACAGCAAACATTTCAAACATTTCCCCTTAGTTGTGGATGAATTTAGAACTTGCTAGGTGCTAAAGTTACACTCTTGATTGTAGCTTATGAGCTGCTTTAAAAATTGTGAATCCACCCTGTATTAGAAGCTTACAACTTTCATCCACCAATAAAATGTCCTCATATGTTTATATTCTTTCTCCAGGTATTTAATATGATCAATGTCTTTTCAAATAAATATTAAAAAAGCTCACTGCTTTTTTTCCACAGAAATATGCCATAATATTTATTCTATAACATATAGCAGATGGTCATTGATTTTTTTTTTCTTTTTTTGGTAGCTTTTAATTTCCTGTGAGAGCAAGGAAGTAACACAAGAAGAAGGTAGTAAGGAGGCAGTAATGAATTCAGCAGCACTGTTCTGTGTAACCAAGTACATCTCAGACCATTGTTCATATACCAAATAGGAATTTTAGTGTTCAGACACAATTCCCCCTCCAACATTTTATCCAGATATTCCACGCGATTTCTTGAAAGACTTCCCTTTCACCATTGAATTACCATGGTACCTCTGCCAAGATCAATTGGCCATGTATGTGTGAGCCTATTTCTGTTCTACTGATCTATTTTTCTTTTTTTTTTCCATTTTTTAATGTTTATTTATTTTTGAGAGATAGAGCATGAGTCATGGAGAGGCAAAGAGAGAGGTAGACACAGAAACTGAAGCAAGCTCTAGGCTCTGAGCTGTCAGCACAGAGCCCGATGAGGGGCTCAAACCCACCAGGGTGACATCATGACCTGAGAGGAAGTTGGACACTTAACTGACTGAGCCATTCGGGCGCCCCATTTACTGATCTATTTTTCTATTGTTAGGCCAATACTAGACTCTAGACTATTGTTAGGCCATTACTAGGCTCTCTAGGTTACTGTAGCTTTATTATTTGGTTTGAAATTGGGTAACGTAACTATTCCAACTTTCTTTTTCTTTTTAAAGGTTGTTTTGGCTACTCTAGCACTTTTGCATGTCCATATTAACTTTAGAATCTACTTATTATTTTCTACAAAAATTGTGATCTTATTCAGAGTGTGTTGAATCTATAGATCAATTTGTGAACAATTGACACTCTAGCAATATTGAGTCTTCTAACCCATTAATATGATATATATTAATTTATTTAGGACTTCTTTTTGTTATTTCAGTGTATTGTATATTTTTAGTGTAAAGTTCTTGCTCATCTCTTTTTTTAAGTTTATTTATTTGTGTTGAGAGGGAGAGAGAGAGAATCCCAAGCAGGTTCTGCACTGTCAGTGAGGGTGATGCTCATCTTTTGTTATTTTTTAAAAACTTAATATGTTATAAATAATTTGAATATATTTTATGGCAAATAATTTTTTAGATTTAATTTTTCCAATTGCTTACTGCTAGTATATAGAAGTATAGTTAATTGATTTTTGTATATTGAGCTTGTATTTTGCAACTTTGCTAAATTAACTTGTTTTGAGTTTTTTAATAGATTTTTTGTATTTTCTAAATAAAATAATTGTTGTCTGTGAATAAAAATCATTTTAACTCCTCCATTCTTTTATTTTTTCCTTTTCACTTTTTTGGTCTTGCCTTAAAGCACTGGCTAGTACTTCCAAAACCATGTTTTAAATAAAACATGAATAAAACATGTTTAAAATTCATAAAATTCATAAAATTCATGTTTAAGTCAATCAAAATCATATTTAATCATTGTCTTCTCCCTAAACATATGTGAAAATAACCTAATAAATAATCATTAAGTATAATATAGTTGTGGTTTTTTCATTGATATATCTGAAAATAATTTTCCTTTTCAGATTGAGAGAGTCCTCTTATCTTCCTAGATTTATCAGGAATCATCATGAATGGTGGTTGAATTTTGTCTAATGCTTTTCCTCCAGCTGTTAAGTTGATCATATTCTGTTAATGTGGTGAATTTTTATATTGATTAAATTTTGAACATTTAATAAATTTTGCTTCAAGGGATTACTCCAACATGATCATGTGTAGTATCCTTTTTATATATTGTCAAATTCAATCTGCTACTATTTTATATCATTTTTGTGACTATTTTAATGATGGATGGTGATTCTTAATTTTCTCTGGCATAATATCTTTTTTAGGCTTTAGTATCAAGGTTATGCTTGCGTAATAAAATGAAGTAAAGAATGTTCACTCCTCTAATTTCTGTAACGTTTTATGTATATCTTTTTCTACTCCTATACTTTCAACATGTCTGTGTTGTTATATTAAAATGAGTCTCTTATATATGCCTTGGAAGTGGGTTTTTCTTTGTTTTCTGGTCTGAAAATTTTTGTATTTTAATTAGGGAGTTTATTTACTTATTTTTAATGTTATTATTGATTTAACTGCATTAAGCCTACCATCTTGGTCTTTCTTTTCTAGTTGTTCCCACTGGATTTTTAAGATCTCATTTCTTCTTTTCTGCCTTTTATGGGGGAGATTAATCAATTATTATTTAATAGTTGGCCTAGAAATTATAATATACTTTTTTTTGCTTATCATAGTCTGCTTAAAGTTTTTTTGTATGTACTCACATAAAATTCCAACAATTATACTTACCCTCATTCTATTGTCGAATATTTTACATCTGCATGAATAATAAATTCTATACATTATAAATTCTAAATAATACAGGGCTATTTTTCGTTACAACAATTAGTTTGTTTTATAAAGAAACTATGAGAAGACAAAAGATAATAATTATACTTTTCTACATATTTGCCATTTCTGGTGTTCTTCATTCTAGTGTATCCAAATTTCCTTCTCATGTTATTTGGCTTCAAGCTTAAAAGTTTTGTTTAGCATTTTTTTTTTTTAAGATAGGCAGGTCTGTTGTTGTTTTTTTTTTATGGATTCTTTCAGCTTTCATTTGTATGTCATGTTTTCCTTTCACTCTAACTTTTTAAAGTAATTTTTGCTGGATATAGACATTGAAGTTGACAATATACATATTTTTTTCTTTTCAGCACCCCAAGGATGTTATTCAGTTGTCTGAATTCTATTGTTTTTGAAGATAAGTTATAGTTCTGGTCACTAGTGCAGTTCCCTCCTGTTTAGGACATAGCACAGAAATTTCTAACTACTTCAGTAGTTTAGAACTTCAATCTCTACTTCCTTAGCTTAGCATATCACTGTTCAGCTTTAACTTCACCTCTCTGCACCATTCCAAGAAAGCCAAAGCAGAGCACCTAAATGTACAAAGGACTCACCTTTATGTTTCTCTTACCTCAAGAATTAAAAAATTGAACTTCTTGTTTGATGCTTGAAAATAGTTGACGCATACATTTTTCCCAGTTATTTATTTATTTATTTATTTATACAAGTTAGGGACCATTTGATTATCATAGCCAGAAGTGATATATCTTTGATTATTTTTATTTTATTATTTTTTTAAACCTTTATTTATTTATTTTGAGAGACAGAGAGAGGAAGAATGAGAATCCGAAGCAGGCTCTACACTATTAGCACAGTACCTGGTGCAGGGCTCAATCTTACAAACCATGAGATCATGACCTGTGCCAAAGTCAAGAATCAGATGCTTAACTGACTGAACCACCCAGCTGCCCCTTTGGTTACCTTTAAAAGTAGGTCAGTATACCCAAATAAAGAACATCTGATCATCTATATTTTATAAAAATTCTCCATTTTTTTGCTACTGTTCATTTTTTTATGGTCCTTCCAATATGGATAAATACATTTAAATATTTATCACCAGCTTTATATTATATTAAGACTGATGGTAATAGTTATTTCCAAATATCTCCACCCATTAATTGCTACGTTATAGTTTAAAAAAAAAAGATCAATATTTTCAGAAGGAAAAGCCAAAAAGGAAATCAGATACAAAAGCTAAAACAGGCTTTTAAGGTCAAAAATAAAATAAAATAAAAACATGTATACTAAATGAGCTCTAAGAAGATTCATAATCATGGTATAAAACAAGGAACAGTTTAATCTTTTAAAAAAATTTTTTTAAACATTTATTTATTTACTATTGAGAGACAAAGTGTGAGCAGGGAAGGGGCAGAGAGACAGGGAGACACAGAATCGGAGGCATTTTCCAGGCTCTAAGCTGTCAGCACAGAGCCTGATGCAGGGCTCGAACTCATGGACTGCAAGATCATGACCGATCTTGAGCCAAAGTTGGACGCTTAACTGACTGAACCACCCAAGCACCCCAACAGTTTAATCTTGACTTTCATTATTGAGAAACAATGGATTTTCAACTCGTTAGTTTTTAAGAGAATTTTAAGGCCTGAAAATAATCAGTACTTAATAGTAAAGTTGCAAATTTGTGAAGCGTTGTTTAGAATAAATTGTCAAGAAGTTATGTGTTGCCACCTATTCTAGTTTGAGATGTGTCAGATATTTCTGGAGTCTAACTTTCGAAACTCATATTTTTTCTACTTAAGCTGGTTCTTTCTAATAATTCTGTATTATTTGTCTTTCTATTTTTCCATTCCTGTTTTTCCTTTCTTTGATTATTGAGTTAGCATATGTTTTAGAAATAGATCACACTGAAAATAATAATAGGATTATTGTACTGGAGAAGAGATTGGGTTGGATGACTACTGAAATTCTTTAATGAGAGATCAATTTTAAATTCAAGGATTTTGTGCAAAGATAAACTGATAAATGTAGCAGCAGCTACATGAATGTATATTCATTTGTGTAAAGGACAAAATATTTGATAAAATACTTTGTAGTATAAATGATGGATAGGTAGATAAATAGATAGGTAGAGATATAGATATAAAATTAAAACTGTTATTGATGCCTAATAATATTTTTCATCACACAACACTTATTTACCATTACATAGAAAAGATGAATAATGGATCCAGAAATACTCTTTCAACTAGCACCATTGATGGCTGTCTATCTTACTGGTTCATCATCACTTTCTCTTATAATATAGTAATCACATGGCTACCTAGTAGTTGTTGGATTTAATTCTTAATTGAGGAACAAAAAGTGTTGGAAAATGGCCCTAAATAAGAGTATCAACAGAAATTAAATTGAATCAGTAATCAAAATCTTCCAACAAATATAAGTCCAGGACCAGATGGCTTCACAGGTAAATTCTACCAAACATTTAAAGAAGAGTTAATACTTACTATTCTCAAACTATTCCAAAAAAGCAAAACAAAAACAAAACAAACACAAAAACAAACAGAAACACAAAACAAAACAAAACAAAATACAACAAAAAACAAAAGGAAGGAAAGCTTTTAAATTCATTCTATGAGTCCAGCATCACCCTGATACCAAAGCCAGGTCAAGACTATGAAAAAAAGGACACTGAAAGCCAATGTCTCTGATGAACCTAGATGTGAAAATCCTCAACAAAATATTAGCAAACCAAATCCACCATACATTAAAAATAATCATTGACCACAATCAAGTGGGATTTATTACTGGATGCAAAAGTGGTTCAATACTCGCAAATCAATCCATGTGATATATCATATCAGCAAGGTAAAAATAATATGATCATTTCAATAGATGCAGAAAAAGCATTTGATAAAGTACAGCATCCATTCATAATAAAAACCCTCAACAAAGTAGGTTTAGAGGGAACAATACCTCAACATAATAACGGTTATATATGAAAACCCACAGCTAACATCATATTTAATGGTAAAAAATTGAGAACATTTCCCCTAAGATCAGGAAGAAGACAAAGATGTCTATTCCCACTATTTTTATTCAACATAGCACTGGAAGTACTGGGGGGTACACGGTGATCAGAAAAGGAAAGGAATAAAAGGCATCAAAATTGGTAAAGAATTAAATTTTCATTATTTGCAGATGATATGGTACTATATATAGAAAACTCTAAGACTCCATCAAAAAACTACTAGAACTGATAAATGAATTTAGTAAAGTTGTAGGATAAAAAAATCAATGTACAGAAATCTGTTGCATTTCTATATATTAACGACGGAGAAACAGAAGGAGAAATTAAAGGAATAAAAGAGGGAAATTAAGAAAGCAATCCCATTTACAATTGCTCCAAAAATAATAGAATACCTAGTAATAAACTTAAAAATTTTTTAACGTTTATTTTTGAGAGATAGAGAGACAGAGTGTGAGGGGGAAAAGTGCAGAGAGAGAGGGAAACACAGAATCTGAAGCAGGCCTCAGGTTCTGAGCTGTCCCCACAGAACCCAATGTAGGACTTGAGCTCACAGATGGTAAGATCATGACCTGAGCTGAGGTCAGATGCCTAACCGACTGAGCCACCCAGGCACCCCTACCTGGGAATAAACTTAACCAAGGAGGTAAAAAACCCTCTTAAAACTATAAAACATTGATGAAATAAATTGAAGACGACACAAAAGAATGAAAAAATATTCCAGGCGCATGGATTGGAAGAACAAATTTGGTTAAAAATGTCTATACCAAAAACAGTCTGCAGAATTAATGAAATCCCTATCAAAATACCAACATGACTTACAGAACTAAAACAAATCATCCTAAACTTTGTATGGAACCATAAAGGACCCTGAAGAGCCAAAGCGATCCTGAAGAAGAAAAACAAAGCTGGAGATATCACAGTTCCAGATTTTTAAGTTATACACAAAGCTGTAGTGATCAAAGCAGTATGGCACTGGCACAAAAATAGACAAGAAGTTCAATGGAACAGGATACAAAGCCCAGGAATAAACCCATGATTATATGGTCAATTATATCTTCAATAAAGTAGGTGAGAAAATGTAATAGGAAAAAGGCAGTCTCTTCAACAAATGGTGTTGGGAAACTGGACAGCTACATGCAAAAGAATGAAACTGGACCACTTTTTACACAATACACAAAAATACACTCAAAATGGATTAAGGACTTAAATGTGAGACCTGAAACCATAAAAATCCTAGAAGGGAGCACAGGCAGTACTTTCTCTGACATCAGCCATAGCAACATTTTTCTAGATATGTTTCTTGAGGCAAGGGAAACAAAAGCAAACATAAGCAACTGGGACTACTTCAAAATAAAAGGCTTCTGCACAGCAAAAGAAACTATCAAAGGAAATTACTGAATGGGAGAAGATATTTGCAAATGACATAACAGGTAAAGAGTTAGTATCCAAAGTATATAAAGAACGTACACGACTCAACACCAAAAAACCCAAATATTCCAATTAAAAATGGGCAGAAGACATGAACAGCCATTTCTCCAGAGAAGAAATACAGATGGTCAACAGACACATGAAGACATGGTCAACATCACTCATCATCAGGAAAGTGCAAATCAAAACTGCAATGAGGTACCACCTCACAGGTGTCAGAATGGCTAAAATCAAAAACACAAGAAACTACAGATGTTGGCAATGATATGGAGAAAAAGGAACCCTTGTGCACTATTGGTGGCAATGCAAACTGGTGCAGCCACTGTGGAAAACAGTATGGAGGTTCCTCAAGAAATTAAAAGCAGCATTACCATATTATCCAGTAACTTCACTACTGGCTATGTACACAGAGGAAATGGAAACATTACTTTGAAAAGATATATGTCCTTCTATGTTCAGTGCAGCATTATCCGCAATAGCCAAAATATGGAAGCAGCCCAAGTGTCCATCAATAGAAGAATGGATAAAGAAGAGGTGGTCTATATACACAATGGAATATTACTCAGCCATAACAAAGAATGAAATCTTGCCATTTGCAGCAACATGGGTGGACCTGGAGGGTATAATGCTAAGTGAAATACATCAGTCAGAGAAAGACAAATAGCATATGATTTCACTCATATATGGAATTTGAGAAATAAAGGCAATGAACAAAAGAGAAAAATTTAAAAAAAAAGAAAAAAGGAAAAAAAGAAAAAAAAGAAACAAATAAAAAAACAGACTCTTAACCATAGGGAACGACTGATGTTTACCAGAGGGGAAGAGGGTGGAGGGGATGGGTGAAATAAGTGATGGGGATTAAGAGAATACTTGTCATGATGAGCACAAAGTAATGTATAGAATCCTTGAATCACTATATCATACACCTGAAACTAATATAACATTGTATGTTAGCTATACTGGAATTAAAATAAAAAAAACTGTCAAGTTCATCAACAACAAGGAATTTCCAAGAAATTGCCCAAACCAGAAAGAACCTAGGGAGACATAATGACTTAATGTAATCTGGTATCCTGGATGAGATGGTGCAACAGAAAAAATTAAAACTAAGGGAATTTGAATAAAGTGTGGATTTTGATTAATCATTTGAAGAAAATGGGTATCAGATTTTTAGAGGACAGACCTTTAGCTTACGAAAGATCACAGTTCTAAAATAGAGGCATATAACTTAAGGGATTTTTTTTCCCCCTGAGATGTAGAGAAAGTGATTTATATAGAAAAAAAATCATATTATTATTTTTCTCTCTTCTGTTTGATTTTAGATACTTTCCTATATAGTTTTGATTTTATCTTCCTTGTGAACTTTTTTTTTTCTGATGATAGGTGAAAGAATATTTTAAAGAGTATATGTATTATCTATATAAAATATATTGTAATTTAAAAGCATATTCCCATTAGGCAAAAATCAAGCCTTTACATATTATATACAAAAGTTGGCACATTGTGGACTTAATTTAATATTGACATTATTGAATGATATCTTTATGCTGGAGTGGACACTGGAATTGCATCCTAAAGACGAGTTTGCAGTAAAAATGGACCATGAGAAAAGAGAAGTATTTGTTGTCTAGGAGCGTATGGAAAAACCCAGGGATGTTAGCATTAGAAATATAACTTCCAAATGGATGGAACATCATATATCAATAGTGTAATTTCAGGCTGAAGGAGAAGTGAAGTTTTTCTTATT
Organism: Prionailurus bengalensis; assembly: GCF_016509475.1. Classification (NCBI taxonomy): domain Eukaryota; kingdom Metazoa; phylum Chordata; class Mammalia; order Carnivora; family Felidae; genus Prionailurus; species Prionailurus bengalensis. The sequence continues at coordinate 109,627,375 of NC_057349.1, forward strand.
GATTTGTTTAAACTTTTAAAAATTTTTTTTAACTTTTTAATTCATTTTTTGAGAGAGAGAGAGAGAGAGATAGAGAAAGAGACAAAGTGTGAGTGGGGGAGGGGAGGAGAGCGAGGGAGACACAGAATCTAAAACAGGCTCCAGGCTCTGAGCTGTCAGCACAGAGCCTGACGTGGGACTCAAACTCATGGATGGCGAGACCATGACCTGAGCCAAAATCGGACACTTAACCGACTGAGCCACCCAAGTGCCCCTTAAACTTTTTATATAAAGGATATAGATTATATATCTTGTTTGTGAAAACTAGTTTCTCTGCTTGTTAGTGGATGGCAATAGTTTCTAATAAGCAATGGAATACAGTACTGAGATAAATAACAGTTGTGATTAAATAACTTGGTGCTTTAGAATTTTACCAATGGAAGTTAACAGCATGCTTTACTTATGTATTTAAATCTTATAGAGTAATGATGGTTAACTGAAAGATGAGAACTAGAGACATAAGACAAAACCATTACTCCCTTTATAAGAGTGGAAAATAGAATACATCCGGGGCTGAAAGGGAAAGTATAGTCCCAATAACAAGAAGATCCATTAATTTATTTTCTTGATTTCTGGGTCTAATAATACATTAAAAATCAGTCTTCTACTGCTTTTTCATTATTATTTTTCTTTTATATAATATCCTTTCTCTTAAATATAATCTATCTCTGAAGTAGTAAGATGTTTCAGGTTTTTATTAATGCCTGATATGATTTCCTCACCACCTTTCTTTCTCTGAAATTTCAATGAACTTTCCTTTTAACCAGTCCCTTTTCTTTCTCAAGTTTTGATTGTACTTTAAAGAGACTTTAAACTGTAATTATTCCCCCTTTGTAGTACTTTATCTTCATGACAAACATTGTCTTTTACAATGAATTAAGTGGAATTTTAGTTGGAGCTATATGAGATGGCCATTTTTTAGGTAAAAATCATAATATATCAGCAATTTTCCATATGGTTTCATCTACCACATATTGTTGTCTTTCATAGAAATATTGTGTAGCAGTAACATCCTTTTCCCAACATAAAAAAAATCCAAATTCTCTTTACTAGTTGGCCATAATGTTTAATAATGTCTTCACATGGGTGAGGAATAAATCAAGTAAATTTTCAAGCAGCACACCTTTTACTAGAGTCTGGAGTATCTTAGGAACCACCTGCTTTGATCTCAAAGGTGATACTCCAGTTAAAGCAAGCAGAAATTGAAGTACTAAAGGCTAATTTAGCCTCTCTTGGAAAGAGGCTTCAACTAATACCCCCATTCTGTGTAGACTCAGAATTTTAGAACAGAAAGGGACCTTAATGGTCCTTTATTCCAGTATCAACCTTTCGCAAATAGGGCACAATTCCAAGATTTGGGAAATGATTATTGAAAAACTGAGGTGATTCAGTTAGTTGGTGGCAAACCTGAAGCTGGATCCAGGTGTCCTGCCTGTTGACAGCTTTTCATTACATTGTACTGTCTTCATCTGTTTGCTAAATCTATTAATTGGATATGTCTCTGTTACAGCTTGTGTCCATTTGTATACTGTTAGTTATTGAAAATAATCCAGTGATTTACTTCAGTGACATACCTCTTTATTTTAATTAATAATGGCTAGAAAACTCAAAGATAGAATCACTACATTGGATTCTAACTCCATTGGTTTTTCACAATGACCCTCTCAAATTCTACGTACCTCCTCCACAATGTGCCATGATTTTGTATAGTCTTGATTATATAGTAAATATTATCTACTTTTTAGTATTTAATAATTTCAATCTATTTATAGAAATTCATTTTTTTTTCCTGATAGCCATTTCACCAATTCTTTAAGGTCTATATTAGTACTATTCACTGCCAAGAAACATTATAGGTCGGGGCCTCTGGGTGGCTCAGTTAGTTAAGCATTCAACTCTTGGTTTCGGTTCAGGTCATGATCTCGTGGTTTGTGGTCTGAGACCTTCACTGGGCTCCATGCTGACAGTGCAGAGCCTGTTTGGGATTCTCTCTCTTTCTCTCTCCCTTTATCCTATTCATGCTCGCATGTGCTCTCTCTCAAAATAAATAAACTTAAAAAAAAAAAAAAGAAATGTTATAGCTCACAGAGACCTTATTCTCCTCTTAACTCAGAGAACAATGTGTGTGTGTGTGTGTGTGTGTGTAATTGGTGAATTATTCATTCAGTACACTGAAATTACTGTGTTATTTTTTTCTTAACTTTAAAAAAAATTTTTTTTTACATTTATTTATTTTTGAGAGACAGAGAGAGACAGAGCACAAGTGGGGGAGGGGAAGATAGAGAAGGAGGCACAGAATCCGAAGCAGGATCCAGGCTCCGAGCTGTCAGCATAGAGCCTGACACGGGGCTCAAACTCACAAACCGCGAGATCATGACCTGAGCTGAAGTCGGACGCTTAACTGGATGAGCCACCCAGGCGCCCCTTAACTTTTTATATGCTAGTTATCTCCATAAATACTATAGATCGTGACCTCCTTGGCCATGGACAATATCATATATTTTAAAATGCTTTTTATATGCCAGGTGGGTGAAAAATGTATGTTGACTTATAAGTCACAATTCAATCTAACCAAATCAAATTCTCATACATGCCTCAAATATCCCATTCTATTATTGAAATGTAAAAAATAAAAATAAAGACAACTTTCAGTTAATCATTTCTACTTATTCAGTTTTTCTAGGTGGGTTTTGGCATTAAAGGTGCATAAACATGTCCTCTTGGGGTAGAAGATAAACAGCCTGAGGCTTTGAACAAGGGAATACAGCCTCATCAAACAGTTCTTCACTATAAGAAGGAACACCAGATGAACAGTAGGGATGAAAAATGCATTTTTACTAATTGATTTATTGATTGCTGATTAGGTCATGAGAGTGTCAAGGGGTTCAGAATGAGTAAGTATTCATGATGATCTCCAAGATCTCAACTATGCATGGGGACATGCTTAGAGAAAGAACAAAAATCCTGTTTCTTCATCTTGATAGTGGATAAACCTATTATTCATTCATTTAACAAATATATTTTGAGCTTCTAAATTTTTTTCTAAGTTCCCCTAGTTTCTTCCCTCTTACTCCGAGAGATATATTTTTGGGTGACTCTATTTGAAATTTGTTTTGTTAAAAAAATAAAACTTCCTTTTTGAGATCGTTTGTTCCAACCTGCTTTTTAATAGATTCTCTTTCTTGTAAACACTGATATCTTTAAAGTCATATTTCAAACTCTGAACACCATTCTATCATCCGGTCCCCAGTATGATTTGTTTTTGTTTAGTTTTCTTGGGAATATTTTTAACTCAAATATCTAAGGCTGCATCAGCTTCCACTTCTTTACATGTATGTTCTTGTCAACTAATAGAAAAGCCAAGTCAGTTAAAAATTAAAACAAAACAAAATAATTGTTTTGCTGATTTAGAATTTGCTATAGCTAATTTAATTCGTTGTTTGGATGACTGCAGTCTCTTGACAGCCAAATCAGCCAGGCATATACAAATCTTAGAAATGAGATTGGCATTGCCACTGTCTAGTCAAAACACTTATTCCGCAGTTGAGAAAACTGAGGTGTAAGAGGCGAAGTAATGTGTTCCAGGTCTCACTCCTAATTTGTGTCTCTTTACATGGGTTGCCACTAGAAAGCTTAAACTAACAAGCTTCATTTCTTTGATTCTCACTAATATTCCTTCTTTTGACATTAATAAGGTTTAAAGAAAAGCTGTCCAGAAGAGAGGTATCATCACAGAGCCTTTCTCTTGCTTATTCCTGTTTCTTTACTTCTTTGAATGTTAAAATCGGACATTCCCATTGCTTCTGACACTTTCTATTTTCCTGTAATTAGTGATGGTCCAGAATTGCCTTTCAAACACTGAGTACTACTCTCTTTCACCCGCCCGCATCTAATTATTTTTTTTTCCCTTTTCCTCTCTTGTCAAGTTAACAGTGTCTGTCGATATTTTTAGAGGACAAATCGTGTGTGAAGCAAGACAATTTTTAAAGTTTCTGGCACAATAGATGATCAGTCCAAATATTTGTACAATACATGCTGTGCTTCATGGATGGCTGCTGATAATTATATTGAGGTCAATAAGCAAGGTTTCCCTCCAAGGCACAGATTGGGATTCAAAAACATTTGATAGAGAAAATCGAATTGGAAAGGATGATGGAATTTGTTGCAATTAAGCTGAGCAAAGCAGTTGAAATGAGATCCAGATAACACTGTTATTGTCCTTTACTATCTGTGAGGAAATCAAGATTTATTTTACACGAATTATTCAAACGCATTTTATTAGGGAAAACTTCTACAGAGTATATTTAAGAAACCATAATCTTTTCTTCATAGTGAAATTGTTAAAAGGTCAAAACACTCTAAAGATTGTGGTATATGTGATTTATAGTAGATGGGAAGGGAAAAGAGAGAAACACTAGCCAAGATCTGCCTCTCACAGAGTTGGTTTTTTTTTTTTCCACGTTTGAGTAAACGTTTGGCAGTTATTTTTTCCTGAATCACTATGATAAAAGCACTGCCTGTGAAATGTATCCCAAATGAATAGCTTGGAACTGTCTGTGAGATGGTTACCTATCTCTTTTAGAGTAATTCAAAATTTTGCCATTAAGTAATAAATAATGCTTTGTTTTTTGGCAATATCTCATTCTTTCACAGACTTCATTTAACTGTGTCCTGCCACCTTAGTGAGGTGAGCAATGAGTGCACAAGGGAAACAGGTGCTTAATGGGTTATGAGGTTCTTATCACACAACTTTCATACTCGGTATGTCAGACTGGTGCTGTATCTTATGATTAGAGGCTGGCATACTTTGTTTTAGTGAAAGAATAAAAGAATAATGGAATTTGAGTGGATTTCAGAGAAAATTTTATCTATTTTAAAAGTTTTACTAGTTAGGACCTAAGTCATCAAAAGCTAAATGACTTGCCCATTTTTTCCTAAAATTCCTCTCCATTGCTGGACTTTCTGAGACTGCCCTGATTTCTCTATTCTGAAATTAAAGACCTATGTTGTATTAAAAACATTTTAAGTACATTACTACTTTAATACTAGTAACTGGCATGTGTTACATACCAATTATATACTAAAACACCATGCCACCTAGCTTCTCAGTTTCTATTTATTATATGTGTTTAATTATCCTAATTTGGCAGATTTGAAAATTCAGCTCAGGTCACATAACTTGCTCAAAATCACACAGGTGGTCATCCCTGGATTCAGCATTTGAATCACAGTAGTTTGATTCCAGATGTCATACTATACTAAAAGAGAGCCCATTTAGGTAGGTGCTAGATACAGTAAATAGTAGTGTGTGTAGATATATTTCTTTGGCCTGACGGAGTTGCATCTTAGTTGAGGGTTGTATGCCTCCTTAAATATATAACCTTAAAAGTATAACCATGAATATTAAAAAGTGTTCAGAATAGTGCATGAGCCATAAGTGCTCCAGGTATGTGTTGAATGATTGAAGGAAATATAAGAAATAAGTGTTAAGCTATTAGTATAGATGATAACTTCCATTTAAGTTTAGAGGAAGTAGAAACAAAGCATGCCTTTTCTGAAAACAAACTACATTTAAAAAATATCGTGATGAGAAAATCACTGACCTTGCATAGTTTAATGAAATAACACAAAACTATCACACCGACTTACATCTATCCCAGTATATTATTTGCAACAGTGACAGAAGTGATGTTTTAATAGCAGGTGAGTTGGTTAATAAGCAATGGACTGAAAAAAAAAGCAGTGGGAGCACCTGGGTGGCTCAGTTAGATAAGCATCTGACTCTTGATTTTGGCTCAGGTCACTATTACAATTTGTGAGACTGAGCTCTGCATCGGGCTCCACACTGACAGCAAGGAGTTTGGTTGGAATTCTCTCTCTCTCTCTCTCTCTCTCTCTCTCTCTCACTCTTTTTCTCTCCCTCTCTGTGTCTCTCCCTCCCTCCCCTGCTCAGCTCTCTCTCTTTCTAAATAAATAAATTAAAAAAAAAGGAATGTGCTCAAACTTTTATCCATCTTATATTTTAAGTCACATGAGTGTAAAGACCATGTTTCATAAGCTTGATTATTTAACATACATCAAAATCTTTGACACATAACTGGGTGTATAATAACAGTTGCAGATTTGGACTGAAATTATAAATTTCTCATGTGTAAATTCAAACTTTCTGAGATCATTTTCAAATATATCTCTAAGGGATATAAATTCATATGTTGACCATGCCCAACTGAAACAGAGTTTATTTTTTATTTGTGTTTCATAGTTAAATATCCTCACATGTCCCATTCTATTGTAGGTTCACTTGCTATTTAAAAAATAATCTTATTGACTTCTGTTACAGACTTTTTTTCTACTTTCCTTTCACTGTTTTAAAACATTTTTTTTACAATTCTCTATAATATTTCAGGAAATTTTGAATCTAAGCAACATAAAATTATCTATGTCTTATTCAATACCATTTATTTATCTTAATATGTATAGTATTTTACACTACTCTTAATAGTTATAAAAAAGTATATGTATGAAGTTTCACAATCCCACATTTCAAGATATACTACAAAGTATAGTATGCAAAACAGTATGGCACTGGCACAAAAATAGACACAAAGCTCAATGGAATAGGATCAAAAGCCCAGAAATAAACCCATGATTATATGGTCAATTATATCTTCAATAAAGTAGGTGAGAAAATGTAATAGGAAAAAGGCAGCCTCTTCAACAAATGGTGTTGGGAAACTGGACAGCTACATGCAAAAGAATGAAACTGGACCACTTTTTACACAATACACAAAAATACACTCAAAATGGATTAAGGACTTAAATGTGAGACCTGAAACCATAAAAATCCTAGAAGGGAGCACAGGCAGTACTTTCTCTGACATCAGCCATAGCAACATTTTTCTAGATATGTTTCTTGAGGCAAGGGAAACAAAAGCAAACATAAGCAACTGGGACTACTTCAAAATAAAAGGCTTCTGCACAGCAAAAGAAACTATCAAAGGAAATTACTGAATGGGAGAAGATATTTGCAAATGACATAACAGGTAAAGAGTTAGTATCCAAAGTATATAAAGAACGTACACGACTCAACACCAAAAAACCCAAATATTCCAATTAAAAATGGGCAGAAGACATGAACAGCCATTTCTCCAGAGAAGAAATACAGATGGTCAACAGACACATGAAGACATGGTCAACATCACTCATCATCAGGAAAGTGCAAATCAAAACTGCAATGAGGTACCACCTCACAGGTGTCAGAATGGCTAAAATCAAAAACACAAGAAACTACAGATGTCGGCAATGATATGGAGAAAAAGGAACCCTCGTGCACTATTGGTGGCAACGCAAACTGGTGCAGCCACTGTGGAAAACAGTATGGAGGTTCCTCAAGAAATTAAAAGCAGCATTACCATATTATCCAGTAACTTCACTACTGGCTATGTACACAGAGGAAATGGAAACATTACTTTGAAAAGATATATGTCCTTCTATGTTAAGTGCAGCATTATCCGCAATAGCCAAAATATGGAAGCAGCCCAAGTGTCCATCAATAGACGAATGGATAAAGAAGAGGTGGTCTATATACACAATGGAATATTACTCAGCCATAACAAAGAATGAAATCTTGCCATTTGCAGCAACATGGATGGACCTGGAGGGTATAATGCTAAGTGAAATACATCAGTCAGAGAAAGACAAATAGCATATGATTTCACTCATATATGGAATTTGAGAAATAAACAAATTTAGAAAGAAACAAATTGAAAAATAAACTCAACTATAGAGAGCAGACTGATGGTTCCCAGAGGGGAGGTGGGTGGGGGATGCATGAAATAGGAGATGGGGATTAAGAGTACACTTACTATGATGAGCACTGTGTAATGTATGGAATTGTTGAATGACTTTATTATATATCTGAAACTAATATAACACTGTATTTTAGCTGTAACAGATTTTTTAAAAAGTATATGTATGGATTTTCTTATATAGAAATTTTCTCACACCAAAGAAATAAGTCAGATTTTTCTGTGTGAGTAATTCTTTCGGGCAATTGGCATACCATTGTTTATCACAAAACTAAGGGATTTTAACCTCAATGATTTCTTGAGGTTACTTTACATCTGACACTTTTCCAAGGAGTGGCTTATAAACTGAATGAATGTGGTTCTTCTAAAGAAGAAGAGCATTTTTACTCTTTCTAAACTTTTAGTTTCTTTTTTTCTGTGCTTATTATATCTCATAGTGACCTTTCTCACCCTTTTGGAACTCATGATGTTTATTATCTACACTTCATATTTACTTGCTAATCACACATTTTCCTGATAAAGAGTGGCTTCTGATTAAAGGGGTATTCCCATGAAAAATAAGAGACCACAATTGCAGTGTTTAGTTTAAGTTTGCAAGTGAAAAACTGTGTGATCCTGACAAGTCAATCAAACTTCTCTTTGTCTCAGATTTATAACATGTTGGTAAGTGTATCTAGTATATCTTTATAAAAACCTCTACTAATCTAAGAATCTTTGTTTTATAAAATCATGATACTCAGATTTGCTGCTCTGCAAGTAAATGTAAATTAATACAACAGTTTTCACTTTGCACCCAGTAGACTGGAAAAAAACTGATAAGAATTTTAACAGTATTTCTGGTTAAGACATGATGAAAATCACTCTCATTCATTACTGGGGGAAATGCTAAGTTTTCAGCCTTTATCAAATATGTGTGTATGTGTATAATCATTCGACCCAGAAATTTCATTCCTGGGAATATCTTATAGAAATGAGAAACATCAATATTTAAAAATTTATATAGATGATGTTAATTGCTGCGTCCTTAATATCAGAATTGCTGCTTAAAGGAGCAAACAAGCAAATAAAACCTGATAGAGGAAGAGTGTGCCCATCAGCAGATCAAACAGATTTATGCTTCATTCAAACCATTATGAATAAATGCATTAGAGTTATAATTCCTAGAGTTATAGGAGATGACTTGTGAGAAGTCAGACTTCTGTGAAGTTTAGTTGAATGAAAAAAAAAAGTGCAGAAAACCATCAAAAGAGCAGGATTTATAGGAGGTAATCACAGGCATTATTCCTTACCCATGACTGCTCTTTCACAACCATTTAGTAGAGCTGTAGAATTTTGGCTGTTGGATAAAATATAAGGCAAAGTCATAGTTTACTGCTCACTATTGAATAGTAAAACATCTTTAAATCATTTTGCCTTGAAAAAGACTCGGTTCAGTAATTAATATGTTCAGTCAGTGTAATAATTAAAGACTTCATTCAAAGTTAAAGCTTCTCCTTTCCCTAGCTCTGGTTTGATGCTAACGAGGAAGCTAACTACCTTCCTGTGTTTCTACCCTTTCTCCCACAATTGTCAAATATTGGTTTCTGACTCTTCCAGAATCAAAGGAGTAGTGGTGGAAGAAGAGAGGAGGAAAAAAAATGTAAAGGATCAGGAAAGATTTTATGTGAGAGCTAGCCTCAGTTGGCACTCCTTGGACTTGGTGGGTGTTTGAGGCTGACTCTACTTCTAATGGATAGTCTGTGGGATCTTTGGAAAACTGGACATGTCTCCCTGCAATTCACTTGACTTGGGCTGATGAAACTCTTTGGTAGTTTCTGACTTCTTCCCAGTCCTCTGAGCATCTGCTGGTGCACGTTAACCTCCCTCTGCTGAGACCTCTCCAACACTCCAGACAGCCTTCTTAGGCAGGACTTATAATAACTCCACCATAACTCTCTCTTTTGTGGCTCACATCATGTCCACAGAAAAGATATACTTGGCATTCTGTTCATAGAACACAGTTAATTCCCAATAATGCCTTTCTACTCTTCCACCAAGCCCCGTTTAACAATTCGCTCACCTTGTAGCTCCATAGGCACCGGGGCCATGTATCAAACTTTCTAAATAGTTCCTTTGATCTTCCTCACACTAGGCTTAAGGTGAGGGATAAGTCCTTCTACCCAGTCTCCCCTGGGAGCAGGAATTGGTACTCTGCAAATTGATAGCTCTCTCCAATGAAATCCTCTCTTCAGTCTCCAACTCTGGTGTCTTTTTCTTTTTTTATTTTTTTTTTAATATATGAAATTTATTGTCAAATTGGTTTCCATACAACACCCAGTGCTCATCCCCAAATGTGCCCTCCTCAATACCCATCACCCACCCTCCCCTCCCTCCCTCCCACCCCCCATCAACCCTCAGTTTGTTCTCAGTTTTTAACAGTCTCTTATGCTTTGGCTCTCTCCTCCTTTAACCTCTTTTTTTTTTTTCCTTCCCCTCCCCCATGGGTTTCTGTTGAGTTTCTCATGATCCACATAAGAGTGAAACCATATGGTATCTGTCTTTCTCTGTATGGCTTATTTCACTTAGCATCACACTCTCCAGTTCCATCCATGTGCTACAAAAGGCCATATTTCATTCTTTCTCATTGCCACATAGTACTCCATTGTGTATATAAACCACAATTTCTTTATCCATTCATCAGTTGATGGACATTTAGGCTCTTTCCATAATTTGGCTATTGTTGAGAGTGCTGCTATGAACATTGGGGTACAAGTGGCCCTATGCATCAGTACTCCTGTATCCCTTGGATAAATTCCTAGCAGTGCTATTGCTGGGTCATAGGGTAGGTCTATTTTTAATTTTCTGAGGAACCTCCACACTGCTTTCCAGAGCGGCTGCACCAATTTGCATTCCCACCAACAGTGCAAGAGGGTTCCCGTTTCTCCACATCCTCTCCAGCATCTATAGTCTCCTGATTTGTTCATTTTGGCCACTCTGACTGGCGTGAGGTGATACCTGAGTGTGGTTTTGATTTGTATTTCCCTGATAAGGAGCGACGTTGAACATCTTTTCATGTGCCTGTTGGCCATCCGGATGTCTTCTTTAGAGAAGTGTCTATTCATGTTTTCTGCCCATTTCTTCACTGGGTTATTTGTTTTTTGGGTGTGGAGTTTGGTGAGCTCTTTATAGATTTTGGATACTAGCCCTTTGTCCGATATGTCATTTGCAAATATCTTTTCCCATTCCGTTGGTTGCCTTTTAGTTTTGTTGGTTGTTTCCTTTGCTGTGCAGAAGCTTTTTATCTTCATAAGGTCCCAGTAATTCACTTTTGCTTTTAATTCCCTTGCCTTTGGGGATGTGTCGAGTAAGAGATTGCTACGGCTGAGGTCAGAGAGGTCTTTTCCTGCTTTCTCCTCTAAGGTTTTGATGGTTTCCTGTCTCACATTCAGGTCCTTTATCCATTTTGAGTTTATTTTTGTGAATGGTGTGAGAAAATGGTCTAGTTTCAACCTTCTGCATGTTGCTGTCCAGTTCTCCCAGCACCATTTGTTAAAGAGACTGTCTTTTTTCCATTGGATGTTCTTTCCTGCTTTGTCAAAGATGAGTTGGCCATACGTTTGTGGGTCTAGTTCTGGGGTTTCTATTCTATTCCATTGGTCTATGTGTCTGTTTTTGTGCCAATACCATGCTGTCTTGATGATGACAGCTTTGTAGTAGAGGCTAAAGTCTGGGATTGTGATGCCTCCTGCTTTGGTCTTCTTTTTCAAAATTCCTTTGGCTATTCGGGGCCTTTTGTGGTTCCATATGAATTTTAGGATTGCTTGTTCTAGTTTCGAGAAGAATGCTGGTGCAATTTTGATTGGGATTGCATTGAATGTGTAGATAGCTTTGGGTAGTATTGACATTTTGACAATATTTATTTTTCCAATCCATGAGCAGGGAATGTCTTTCCATTTCTTTAAATCTTCTTCAATTTCCTTCAGAAGCTTTCTATAGTTTTCAGCATACAGATCCTTTACATCTTTGGTTAGATTTATTCCTAGGTATTTTATGCTTCTTGGTGCAATTGTGAATGGGATCAGTTTCTTTATTTGTCTTTCTGTTGCTTCATTGTTAGTATATAAGAATGCAACTGATTTCTGTACATTGATTTTGTATCCTGCAACTTTGCTGAATTCCTGTATCAGTTCTAGCAGACTTTTGGTGGAGTCTATCGGATTTTCCATGTATAATATCATGTCATCTGCAAAAAGCGAAAGCTTGACTTCATCTTTGCCAATTTTGATGCCTTTGATTTCCTTTTGTTGTCTGATTGCTGATGCTAGAACTTCCAGCACTATGTTAAACAACAGTGGTGAGAGTGGGCATCCCTGTCATGTTCCTGATCTCAGGGAAAAAGCTCTCAGTTTTTCCCCATTGAGGATGATGTTAGCTGTGGGCTTTTCATAAATGGCTTTTATGATCTTTAAGTATGTTCCTTCTATCCCGACTTTCTCAAGGGTTTTTATTAAGAAAGGGTGCTGGATTTTGTCAAAGGCCTTTTCTGCATCGATTGACAGGATCATATGGTTCTTCTCTTTTTTTTTGTTAATGTGATGTATCACGTTGATTGATTTGCGAATGTTGAACCAGCCCTGCATCCCAGGAATGAATCCCACTTGATCATGGTGAATAATTCTTTTTAAATGTCATTGAATTCGATTTGCTAGTATCTTATTGAGAATTTTTGCATCCATATTCATCAGGGATATTGGCCTGTAGTTCTCTTTTTTTACTGGGTCTCTGTCTGGTTTAGGAATCAAAGTAATACTGGCTTCATAGAATGAGTCTGGAAGTTTTCCTTCCCTTTCTATTTCTTGGAATAGCTTGAGAAGGATAGGTATTATCTCTGCTTTAAACGTCTGGTAGAACTCCCCTGGGAAGCCATCTGGTCCTGGACTCTTATTTGTTGGGAGCTTTTTGATAACCGATTCAATTTCTTCGCTGGTTATGGGTCTGTTCAAGCTTTCTATTTCCTCCTGATTGAGTTTTGGAAGAGTGTGGGTGTTCAGGAATTTGTCCATTTCTTCCAGGTTGTCCAATTTGTTGGCATATAATTTTTCATAGTATTCCCTGATAATTGTTTGTTTCTCTGAGGGATTGGTTGTAATAATTCCATTTTCATTCATGATTTTATCTATTTGGGTCATCTCCCTTTTCTTTTTGAGAAGCCTGGCTAGAGGTTTGTCAATTTTGTTTATTTTTTCAAAAAACCAACTCTTGGTTTCGTTGATCTGCTCTACAGTGTTTTTAGATTCTATATTGTTTATTTCTGCTCTGATCTTTATTATTTCTCTTCTTCAGCCTTTGCTGTTCTGCTTCTAGTTCCTTTAGGTGTGCTGTTAGATTTTGTATTTGGGATTTTTCTTGTTTCTTGAGATAAGCCTGGATTGCAATGTGTTTTCCTCTCAGGACTGCCTTCGCTGCGTCCCAAAGCGTTTGGATTGTTGTATTTTCATTTTTGTTTGTTTCCATATATTTTTTAATTTCTTCTCTAATTGCCTGGTTGACCCACTCATTCTTTAGTAGGGTGTTCTTTAACCTCCATGCTTTTGGAGGTTTTCCAGACTTTTTTCTGTGGTTGATTTCAAACTTCATAGCATTGTAGTCTGAAAGTATGCATGGTATAATTTCAATTCCAACTCTGGTGTCTTTAAACACAACTTTTTCAATTCCTGAAGAAAGGTTTGGGAAATGATCTGAAATTTGGTTTCAATAGTCTGCTTTGCACCTCCTATCCAGATGATCAAGTAGTCAGAGCTCAGGCAAATTCGGGAAATGGACTGAAATTTGGTTTTCAAAACTCTACTTTGCACATCCTGTCCAGATAATCAAGTAGTCCGGGCTCAGGTAAAACTGAGATAGTTACCTTTTAATGTATCCTATACAATCTCATTTTATATGTATATTAGCTATCTATTATTACATAACCACATTACCACAAATCAGTGAATTAAAATGGCACACATTTATTTTCTCAAGTTTCTGTGAATCAGGAGTCTGGGCATGGTTTAACTGAGTCCTCTCTTCAGGATCTCACAAGGCTTCAATCCAGGTGTCAGCTGAGGCTGGGGTCTCAACTGAGGCTTGACTGGGGAAGGATTCACTTCTCAGCTCATGTGGTTGCTGCAGCATTCAGTTTTTTGTGAGCTGGTGGACTGTAGGCCCAAGTTTCTTTCTGATTATCAGATGGGGGATGCCCTCAGTTCCTTGCCATGTGATTTTTTTCAAATATGGCCTCTTACTTCCTCAAAACCAGCAACATAGAGACAGTCTTTCATCAAGATAGGTATTACAATTTTATGTAACATAATCACATGCCTATAATCATGTACACCCAATAACCTTTGGTGTACTCAATTTACTAGATCATAGGCCATAGATCACACTCTTACTCAAGGTGAGGGAATTATACATGGGTGAGAATATCAGAAGTCTCAGAGCGTCTATCTGCCACAGCATGGTAAACAATGAAAAAAATCAGATATATGTGTGTATTTGTTTATGAATGTAGCTAGTATCTGTATAAAATTAAATGACAATGGAGATAATACAGATGAAAACATTAGGTATTGATATTAGTCATCTTGGAGGTGGATATTAGAATATATAATATAATATAATAATATATAATATATATATAATATATTATATATATTATATATAATATAATATATAATATAATATAATATATAACATATAATATATAATATATAATATTAATATAATATAATATATATAATATAATATATAATATAATATATAATATAAAATATATAATATAATATCATATAAATTAAATATAATATAATATAATATAATATAATATAATATAATATAATATATAATATATAATTATATATTATATTATATTATATTTAATATAATAAGGAAGAGGAGAAGGAAAGAAGAAAATAAAAAAGATAGAAAAATAATCCCTTTTCATCCTTATTCTTTCCATCAGAGAGGAGAATACTTTTCTGTTTTCCCCTCCATTACTGCACTTACATTACCGCATCATAATTATTTGTTTATTTTCTGTCACCTCTAGTAGACTGAGAGCTCCCCTTCATCTCTTTATCACCAATTACATGTACCTTGCTTGGCATATTGGCAGTATGCACTGATGAAGAGTGAGACTTTCATTAATATTATGTGTCCTTCTATGTCATCACTCATGTTTATTCCTCTGCTTTCTTTTTATCATTTTCTATTTTACAAGGCCTAAACATTTTATAGCTGGAAAGAGCCTTAGAAACAAAGCGTTCATCATTTCTCAAGGTACAGTATATGAAGTCTCCTAGATTCTAGATCTTAGAGTACTCCTTAAAAGTGTATATTTCTGGGTGGCAACCCAGATCTCTGAATCTGAATCATTTGGACAAGGTTAAGGAAAATCCTTATTAACAAATATCTGGGTTATTCTTACACAAATTAATGTTCCAGATTTACTGTAGCACAACCCTTGAATTTAGACATAGAACAAAAGGGATTGAACTTGGAATCCTTGGGTGTTGAAAAGTCATTTAAGGACTAACTTGATAATATCTGGTATTGTAACAAAAGTTAATGTATTTCTCAATTTCTTTCTGATTTTGTGTGACTTAACACATGTGAGTACCACTGTTCACATTGTTAGCATTAAATAAATTTCCTAGAGAATGTATTAGATTGTTTAGATTAGTATCATGAAATTGACTGTGTTTGGGCTATAGATATGATGTCCTTGAATCTCCATGGGAAGCTGGCTTGTTTGCAGTTGGGTATGGCCTAAATAAGAAACATTTATGGTCATTTAGTAATCATTACTGATTACGAATAAATCTATTCTATGCCCTTAGATCTTGTAATTTAGTCAAATATAGTTTTCACAGTCTCACAGGACTTTTTAATGGGTTTTATTGGTTTTGTATTTGTGTGTCTGTTATTGGAAGTAATGGTAAGCCTGAAGCACACTGTTAGATTAGATTATACAGCTAAGAAGTCATCGGTTTATCTTAAACACCTTGCCTTTTTAGTCGATTTTGAAAGAACTTCAATGGTTTTCTTTTTCAAGGTAAAGTACTTTTGCCTATTTTTAGAAAGCCTAACTGTAAGCAGAATAAAGATCACATATGCACTGTGATATTTGTGTTTAGTTGTCATACATTTTCTCTTTCCCTCTCCTGCCTTGAATCCTTCTCCTTCCTCCTTTTCTCCTTCTTTTCCTTCCCTCTCTCTTCTCTTTGACACATATAAAACAATTGAGTGAAAGAAACAAATTAATATCACTCTCAAATTGTTAACTAAACTCAGATGTGTTTCTAATTTAAGACCAAATTACAGTTCCATTTTTAGTTTTTCCATACACAGCTGCATACCATGTTATTCACAATTTTCCCTTTGCCAAAAATATTGTTAAACACTGCTTTTTAAAAACTATCTGAGAACAATATATATTTTTCTTGAATATTGCCTTCAAGATTACAAATAGTCTTTTATTTGTTCCTGAAAAGAATGCTTAAGTATTCTCTTAAATATTTTATTGTGTATAAATAGAACTGAAAAACTGAAATACATTCTTCTGTATCACTTAGAGGTACCGTGCCAAGTCTTTAACCATTTGGGCTTGCATTTTGGTGCATGTGCTTTACTTGTATATGAAACAGATTCATCCCTGATACTGACTACTGTCCACCATTATGGTCTGGCTATTGTCTCTTTTCACCTAAAAAAATTACTTAGAGAACTTGAAGAAACATTAAGTAATATCCTCTAGTCAATAACTTTTTCATCGAACTGAGACCCTATGGATTGAGTGACTTGCTTTTGTCTACAAACAAGGTCATGATGAAGATGGGTATAGTGTCCAATGCTCTTGGTGTACCATTCTTATCTGTCAGTGATACCTTGTAGAATTTTGTTCTGCCTCTCAACCTTTTGGTTGCTCCAACATAAGTCTTTTATAGCCTGGTGGTTTTGATATAAATTATGCAGCTTCAAACCAAAGAGAGTTAAGATATTTTAAATTGGACCCTGATGCTCATTGAACATTATCATAAAGGTAATCTGGAAGGTAACTTTAAGGCTTGTTCTTACAGAGTAGTTTGGCCAATAATGTCATTTAAAAAATCTGTGCTTAATTTGAAGGCTGATATTCTGAAATAGATTTCCATAAACCTAATTGGAAAAAACTGCTTCTCCTCATATTTTCTTCAAGTCTTTTGTATACTAATTTTTAGGTCATTGTTCCCTGAACGATGAGAACAAGATTTTTAACTTTATGAGATAAGGATTTTTCCTTAACCTATAGGTAAGGAAGCTCTTAAGAAGAGTTTTTGAACTCTTTGTGAACATTTGTGAGTTGATAGAACATATGAAAATAAGCAAGTTACTAAATCTTTCTGTATGGTTTTTAAAACCTATGATGTACGGACAATAGTAGTCACCTTACAGAGCTGTGGAGATAATCAAATGAAATAATTATATGAAGTTCACATCACCATGTGGGACCACTATAAGCACTCAATGTGAGATTGTGGTCATAAAGATATTATTATGTATTTCTTAAAGTTTTTAATTTAAAATATAGATGTGCAATTGTGTCTTCAGAGAATTTTAAGCATACCCTGATGATGGCTTTCATATCCTTTGACTGATTTCCTAAAGGAGCTTTATAGTAAATGAAGCTGGTATGTGGGTTTTTTTTCCAGGAGTGGGTCATTCATGACCTTTTTTGCAATGTGCTGTCTTCCAGACTTCAGTCGGGCAAATTGTCTTGGACCAGGACTGAGATCTCCTGAGAACTGAAATGAAACAAAAGGAACCATGTTAATAGTTTGGACTTTCACACTGATGGCATACTGACATCCTCAATTTGTGGTCAAGAGTATGTTTAATAGCATAAATCACATGACTTCACTCCAGGATTCACCAGGCCAGGCAACAAGGAGTGTCTGCTACACTGAAAAACACTTTGCATGTACTGACCTCCTAAAATAAAGGATCCTATAAATTAAATGAAACAAAAATTATGAAAGCGTTATTAATCCTCTGAGGAGAAGAACTCTAAAGGAGAGTTGTGCTGACTTTGATCATGGATTTTGGGTAGTGCTGGGGTCAGCAAGTGCAATGTTACTGCATTCATTACATATAGATGTGTAGTAAAATGTGCTTCCAACCACCAATTGAATCATTTCTCAGGATGCTTCCAATAGCTCCATAAACAATATATACTATGCTCATTTCAAAGGGGTAAAGTGGGTAATAACGCAGGAAGCTTTTGATTCGGAAAGGACCATAATGCTTTTCAAACAAAAACAGGACTACTTCAAATTCTTTTTTTTTTTTTTTTTTTTTTTGGTGTCTTTGCTGCAAATAGATATTAGAGACAGAAAGAAGTAAATGGGTTTTGGAGGGGCAGAGTGAAGACAGAAAAACACTTTTACATAGAAATCAAATAACACTAAAATTGCAAAGTAATACCCAAGTTGGCAAACTCTAAAACAAATGTGTTTTAAATTTAGCCCTGGAAGATTTCTGTGATATAATCCACAAAGAAAGACTGAGTAAAGAGCTATCTCCATTTAAATCCTGCTTGATGGGAACTGTAATTTGTGGTGCCCTTACTTATATCTGAGGGAAAAATTAGGTCCGTTTGTCTTCAAAAGAGGTTTTAAGATAGAAAGTTAACAGGTGTACAAAAGATTTTGGATTAATAAAAATGTAATAATATTTCTTTGGAGCCAAATAACAGCATGCATCTGGGTTGCTTAATACTGGAAGTATTTTTTTAAATACACAAATAAAGCAATTTTTCTAAGGGTGGGGTGAGCAGGGGTGTTATGGGTGGCTCTTCCTGGCCTGGGCTAAGGTTAAAATGCGTATTGAGGAGCATCAGAATGAACGCCCAGAGATCGTTCTGTGTTGACTCTTGGCAGACTAGTAGTGCTATTTTTTTATTTTTATTTTTTAATGTTTTTATTTTTGAGACAGAGACAGACAGAGTGTGGACAGGGGAGGGGCAGAGAGAGAGGTAGACACAGAATCTGAAGCAGGCTCCAGGCTCTGAGCTTTCAGCACAGAGCCCGACGCAGGGCTCAAACTCACAGATTGTGAGATCATGACCTGAGCTGAAGTCAGACGCTTAACCGACTGAGCCACTCAGGCGCCCCTAGTAGTGCTATTTTTGAAAGCATATTTACTAGACAATAAGATACATGGATACAGTTAAGAGTTCACAAGCCTGGGCCTGAAGGTTCACTAATGTTAGTAATCACTGGTCTCCTGAGATGCTCAGGTAATTTGATTACACAAAATAAGCAAACAGCATTTTGTTGCATGGATTTTTATGAGGAAGTTTATATATCAAAGACTGGTGATTCAATTTCAGTATTTTACTGGGGGCAAGAATTTGAGATACTCTCATCTACTTATAGGTTATCCTAAAATGCAGTGTTGCCAAATGAATAGAGTGACCTTAAAATCAAGGTCATGATGGTTCAGAGAACCACAGCATGATAAAGATGCTCAGCATCTTCGTACAGCCTATGTACAGTCAAATTCCTAAGACATATGAGTATTTTCAAAAGACCTATTTGTGCTGTTTTTTCCTCCCAAAATGTCTTGTAATTTTAGAAATTGTACATATATGTCCACAGTAATGTCTACCTTAGATATTGTTCCCTGAAATGGTGTTTTCCCTATGAACAATGAAGTAAACTTCTATGTGTATCGAACAGGTAGATTTGAAACAAATTCCTGAAAGGAAAGTTGTTATCTTCTTTATCTTTATGTGCTCTGCGTTGAAATGGGTAAAATCCCTAAGGTTAGGTATAGAAGTTCTAGAAAGGCTTCAGATATGAGACAAGGCTGCAAGTAAACTCATATTCAGGCTATGCTAGCACAGCAAAGTACACTATTTTTACTTTGATGGTGTGTCGATTTGGAGTGAATCCAGAAGGGGCTGGTAGATACTAGTGGGAGCTACTGGTGCCTTCAAAGTACATGAAGCATTCATTCAGTTTAGCCACTTACTGAAATCCTGCTAATTGAAAGGGACATAGGGAAGCCTGGGTGGCTCTGTCGGTTAAGCGTCTGACTCTTGGTTTTAGCTCAGGTCATGATCTTGTGGTTTTGTGAGTTCAAGCCCCATGTTGGGCTTTGCACTAGCAGCACAGAGCCTGCTTGGGATTCTCTGTCTCCTCTCTTTGACCCTCCCCCACCTTCACTGTCTTTGTCTGTCTCAAAATAAATAAACTTAAAAACTGAAATGGACATGAATTTTATATATTTATACATTATATGTATAATATATATATATGTTAATTATATATACATACACACACAAAAGGTACAGGAACATCTTATGTGTATATATTAAAGCCCAGCTGTTGATGCTCATTTCATTCCCTGCATCACACACTGCTAGTAGAGTCAATATTTATCCTATGTCACCTTGTGTTGTTATTTCTCTTCTTATGCATATTTTCTCTCTTCCTAAGCATAGTAGCTATAAAATCTTCAAGGGAATAAATGATCTTATACACAAATATAAAGTTTCAGGCATTATATATTTGTAGACATCAGTACAGAAGAGACACATTATATATGGCTTTTTGGCAATAGGGTGAGGGTATGAGATGGTGTGGTTTGGTTAATCATTATAAAGGAATATGGAGGTGTCTTAAATGTATTTCTATTTTTTAAGAGATAGTACAGACTTTGAGCCACTGAGAATACTCACTAACTGCACTGCTGTCTTCCTGTGCCCCAAAAAAGGGTTATGGCTTCAAGCAGATCTCAGTGGAAGCACATGCCAGCATATAGAGTCTTGGATGACTGTGACCTGGTTTTCCATCTCAGGAAATAATTGGTACTTATATTAAGAATTGAGAGGAGAAGGGAGAAGAGACAGAAAGACAGGGAGATACAATTTCACTTCTTTTCAGTGAAGTCAAATCCTCAATTCTACAGCAAATTATCACAATAAATCTCTGATTATTGAATATGAATTACTGGTCCTCACTTCACAATATACCAAGAAGTTTTCAGATAGTATATATGCTATTAGAGACTCATGACATTTTCAAACCAAAATAGTTTTGGGTAAATCTGTCAAATTCAACATGAAATTTAGCATACATTTTTTTTCCCCAGGACGTGAGAAAGGAGCTAGTAGAGACAGAAGGATGACTACGTAATCAAATAATAAACAGATTTTGCATTGCCAAAAATGTTTGGGAATCTCTTTGCTCAGACTTCCCACTTCTTTCTTTCTTTTTTTTTTCTAGACTGAAATGGTACACAACATATTTTACTTCCTTTTTCTCTTAAAACCTGGTCATAGCTCTGTTTAGTTTGAGGTCAGTCTAACCATCCCTCTTTCTTAGAGGATGTCTAACCTCAGTGTAGGAGGCTGAAATAGTCTCCCTTCTGGTTGGCTGAGGACACATCAGTGAAAACAGATATTTTGGTACTACTCTGGTATCAAAAGGAAAAGTGAAGTGAATTTTTTCAGTATTCCAAACAGCAGTTCCGTGAAAGTAACACATTCATATACCTTATTGGTATTCCTTCTGTAAAAGCAAACTAAAAATCTAAATTGGGAACAATTATTGTAAAGCATCTTATCATATGAGACATTTATTTATTTGTTTGTTTATTATTTTACTATGTTTACTATAGTTTGTTTACAAAATGTGAAAGCTTCTCTTCCATAATGGTTAGGAAAAAAGGGATATGTAATTTTCTAAATTTTTTTAATGTTTATTTATTTTTGAGAGCCTGAGCAGGGGAGGGTCAGAGAGAGACATACAGAATCTAAAGCAGGCTCCAGGCTCTGAGCTGTCTACACAGAGCCCAACAGCGGGCTCAAACCCAGGAACCGCGAGATCATGACCTGTGCCGAAGTTGAAGTCATGTGCTTAACCTACTGAGCCACCCAGGAGCCCCCAGATTTGTGATTTTCTAATGATGCACCTTGAAGGACTGGTCTTTGCCATGAGAACCTTGACTAAAATTTCTGACACTATTTATAATCCTTACAGATACACATGATCATGTTCCGCCCATTTGTTTTATGGCATTCATTACTCCTAATTCTTAGATATTTATTCATTAACCTGCGACCTGGGGAAAAGATAAATATTTGTGTCCAGTCTCTAATTCTCCATTAACAAATGCTAACATAGCAATCCCTATCAAAATAACACCACATTATTCACATAGTTAGAACAAACAATCCTAAAACTTGTATGGAACCAGAAAAAAAACGAAATAGCTAAAGCAATCCTGAAAAATAAAACCAAAGCTGGAGGCATCACAATTCCGGACTTCAAGCTGTATTACAAAGCTGTAATCATCAAGACAGTATGGTACGGGCACAAGGCCAGACACACATAGATGAACGGACAGAATAAAGAACTGAGAAATGGACTCATAAACATATGGTCAACTACTTTTGAGAAGCAGGAAAGAATATCCAATGGAAAAAAGACAGTCTCTTCAGCAAATGGTGTGGGAAAACTGGACAGCTGTTGGGAAACAATCAGCAAAACTAAAAGGTAACCGACGGAATGGGAGAAGATATGTGCAAATGACAGAGCAGATAAAGGGTTAGTATCCAAAATCTATAAGGAACTTACCAAACTCAACACCCCCAAAACAAATAATCCAGTGAAGAAATGGGCAAAAGGCATGAATAGACACTTGTCCAAAGAAGACATCCACATGGCTAACAGACACATGAACAAGCAAACAAACACCCTCTCATTATTTGCTCAGAGTTGATCACTACTCAATACAGTAAACTTAATTTTAAGGAGTTTCATGTGAACTATTGGTTACTATAAATACATAATTTTGTGCTATCAAAACTGTCAGCCTTAATGTGAAGATCAGGATCTGGCTAACCTTTTGTCCCTATCCTTTTAATATCAAGGATATCCTTTCAATACTGATGAAATAACACTGATCTCCAGTTTTTTACCTTAAGCAAGAGCTTGGGATGCAAATCTATCTAGGATTCTGTAGATTTATACATGATAGAGAACATTTATCTGCCCCTTAAGATTCAGATTCTATGTCTCCCTCTCTCTCTGTCCTTCCTCTGCTTGGGCTCTCTCTCTCTCTCTCAAAAATGAATAAGCATTAAAAAAATTAAAAAAAAAAGAAGTTGGAAGACTAATTATAACTCATATTTATTGAGTGCTTTCCTTGTGCTAGCCAGTGTTTTAAGAGCTTTACATATTTTTGCTCAAGTAATCCTCTTAACCTGTGAAGTAGTTACTAATTATTCTCCCCTTGTCAAATATGAAGGAGAGACACACAAAAAAGTTAATCATCTTGCCCAAGATCACAAAGCCAGTAAGTAGAGAAGTTGGCATTCTGGAGTTTAGCTCCAGAACTTCCCTCTTGATCATATGATCCATAGTCCCTCAAGACAAGATGCCATAGTCACTGTAATCCAAACCACTAAATTAGAAGACAAGATCAGTATTATTTTCACATAACCTTGAATGCATCTATTTTATAAAAGTTTTAGTCATGGATTCTAATACAAATGTGAACTTTGGTAATAAAAATGTGAAGAAAAAAATCGTGAGTCAGATGTATATACTGATTACTGAGGTAAATGCATCGTGCTGTTAGCCACTATAGAGGATACAACCATGCATAAAACATGTTTCCTGCCCTCTAGGAAATTACAATTTAACAATTGAGAGAAATATGTAAATAATACAATGTAATATGTGAAAGGGCCACACCATTGTGTCAACACAATGCACTTGAGAAACGCAAAAGAGAAAGAGATACCATCTAGGGTAAATGAAATCTAAACTAAAACCCTGAATGTTGGTTGGGGATGTATTATCAAACTTTTGAATGTCAGGTGAAATACTTTTAGGCTGCTGAGAATCACTAAAGAAAGATCTTCGTGTTGGCAGGTGGCATGTACAAGTGAGTTTAATAATGCAAGAAAAATCACTGAAAACTGTAAAATTTTATTAGATATAAAGACTAATTTTAATGAAGGTGAGAAAGTGGTAAAGTTGGTAAGAACTAATAGAAGTCAGTATCCAAAATGAATTGGAGGCAGAAAATAAAGAGACACAGGTGAGCAGGAAAAAGACCTGAATTACAATGGAAGCATTAGAAATCAGTAACATGAGATAAGCAAGCGAGACTGTAAAAGGAGATCCATAGAACTTGGCATTCAAATATTTTTGTTTAACACTTACTTGGCAAATATTATTTCAGTTCTTAAGATGTGCTAGCTTCTGTTTTAGGAATTGATGATACAGTGATTTGGTGATTTGGTAGAATCACCAAAACTTGCAGATGGATTGAATGCACAGTGGTAAACAAAGGAAATTAAGTCTCTTCATTCATAGAGCTTATAACATAGTGAAATAGATAATGTACATGTAAATAAAAACATAACTTAAAATAGTGGTAAGTTTGTATGACGAAAATGAAACAGGCATAACTGAATAAAATGAGACTTTGTCCACGCGACGTGCAGGAAGGCAATTAAAAAAACTGACGTGGAGCTTTTGCAGTGAAGAAAGATAAGCCATTTATTAGTGTGGTGCCACCCAGGAGAATAGGGAACTAATACTCAAAAGTCCCAAAGTCCCCAAAGGCATAATTTGGGGCAGGAGTCTCTTGAGAAGGTGGACACCATTGATTGGAGGCCCATGAATTCATGCTGACAGATGTTACTTAATAACTTTTGGTGCCACTTTGTCTGGTCCCATGGAGGTCTGCTCCATCTCAAGAGACTTGCAATCTGAAAAGTATCTTTGTTCTTTATGTTAGAGATTTCATTAGGTACATCTGGTGATTACGTATTTAAGACAGTGGTGATTAACTGTACAGATATAAACTAACTACTTGTACATGTGTAAGCTAGTGGGGTTGCATTCCTACATGTTCCTCTGAATGATAAGCAAGCATTCCTATATCATGGGCCTTGGTCTATACATTCCCTGACTGGTCCAGCCATGACTGGGGATGATGTGACTTCTAGGGCTCATTCTTTCATCTGAACTGACAAGCGGGATGCTGACTTTATAGATGGGAAGATGGTAAATTATGAGCAGAGGATATTTTACACAAGGTGCGCTCAGTGGAGACTCACTGAGGAGGTGACATTTGAGCAGAGACCTGAAAAGTAAAAAGACTGACACATACAAAAGCCTAGAGGGAAAATTCCAGATATAAGTAACAAAAGTATAAATAATAATTTGATTTTCTTTTTTTCACATAACAGGAAAGAAAATAAAGGACTTTTTAAAAGGGGGATGTTATGACTCTATTTATACTGTAAGCAGATCATTCTGACTGTTGTATAAAGCATAGCTGTAGTAGGTCAAAAGTAAAAACAAAGAAGCCCAATTTTTCAAGGTAGAATCACCAAAACTTGCAGGTGGATTGAATGCACAGTGGATGGGAAAGAGGAATCAAAAATGATTGCTCAGTTTGATTGGTTGAATAATAGCAGCATTAACTTGACTGGGCAAGACAAGAGGTGGTTTTGAGGGTTCAAAGATTCATGTGAAGTTTGAGATAGTTCATTGGTATCTGTGTAAATATCGTATAGACAGTTAGAAAACTGACCCCTGAGTCACTATAACAATCAAGGAGTTAGAATAAGAAAGAGAGAGCAGCCAAGGCAACCAAAAATGGGTAGTAACAAAGCTAAAAGAGACTAGTATCTGAAAACCTGAGTAAAATTAAAGTTTTAAGGAGGGAGAGGTCTACAGAGAGATCAGGTATGATAAAAACAGAGTATTCATCATTAGATTTGGCAAGATGGAGGTAATCGGTGACTTTCATGAAGGCTAAAGACAGAAGGCTGATTGAGAAAACAAAGAGAATTTGGAAGAGAAGAATTGGAGAGAATACACAGACAACTGTTTGAGGAGCTTTTCTATATGGCATAGCAGAGGAATGGAACAGGACCTGGAGAGAAATTAGAGCATATTCATGTTTATTTAGATGTACAAATATATTTAGGAATATTACCTTTTTATGGGGCATAAAATGGAAAATTGATGATACAGGGCATAAAGGGGATTATTGAGGAAATAAGCCTCTTGATTTGGTAAGAGGGGTTGGGGATGCTCAGGAGGGTTTCCTTGCCCTGATAACAACTCGTGTAATAGAAGAAAAGGCAAAGTTTATAAACGCGAATGCAGTAGGATTGTTAAATTTGTCAGAAGACAGATTTTTGTTTTATTACTTTTATTTTGTCACTCAAGTATGAAGCAAGGTAAAGAAGGTGCTAATAGGTGATTGACCAGAGAGGAGATAATGTAAATTTATCTTGGAGAGTGGAAGAGCAATTTTGCTAGAGAAGTGTAGTGGAATTTTCAGGAAATGTTTCATGTCCCCAAGAGATATGGGGTCATACAATTAAAGTGAAATCTCAGCCTGGCTCTGTGTTTTTCTCTAGCCATGTTCAACTGCTCTGGTAGGTAATAAATAGGATTTAACTTGACTCGAGGTATTGCAAAGAGTTACAATAGAAGGATACAAGGGCAAGAGAATTGAGGATGTGTGCAAAAGAGTGATCTCACCGAGGAAGCATGAGATCTGTGTTGGGTTAGGAGGAAAATGAGGGCATGAAGGGGCTATTGGTGGAGTCAACAGATAAGAGTTCCAGTGGAATTAAATAATTGTTGGAGTGGGACACTTATGATAATTCAACTGGAAAAATAAGAAATAGTAGTCAGAATGAGTTGTTTAGAACCAGTGTTTCAGAAAGTATGTGCCAATGTCTAAGGTATAAGCAAAGGAGTCAGTGGCCAAGTTGGGGTGAAGGGAAAAAGGCTTTGGATGGGAGGTCAAAGAAGTGAGAGGAGTGAATATCAGGTCTGTTCCTCTGTTGGATTTGCTAAAAATGATGATAGTAATGATAGTAGGAAGGAAGATAGTGACCAGATGCTTACATTTTCAGTGAATAGGGAAAATGACTGGGATATCAGTAGGTGATAGCATTTAGGTAGTAGTGAGTAGTAAAATTTTATAGTGTGAACCTTAAGAGAATAAGAGTATTTTGAAGGAAGGAGGAGGGGACAGTTGAAAGGATAGATGTTTATTTCTAAGATATGTGGAAAAATTTTAAATGGTGAAATGAGCATGGGAAGGTTTCTCTGCTGAAGTATAACATTTAATGATTAATGGGGAAAATTCAGGTGGAAAATTTTAATAATAGATAATATTTATTGAATGCCTAGAATTATGCATGTTATCTGACAAAGATGTTGCAAGTGAGACAGTTATTACCCTCAGTGGTAATAGAGGAAAATACAGTTTACGGGAGTTGAGAATCTATCCAAAGTTGTTGTAAGCTTGTAGTAGAAAGATCTGGAATTGAACCTAGATCTGTGTGATTACAGAGGCTATGCTTCTTCCACTTCACTGTATTATCATTTGCTCGTTCAATCTATTTATGTGGAATAAAAATATAAGATATATTAGCTGTTGAAAAAGGTTCTGAGATAAAACACTAAAAGACAGGAACTGTCCCATTCTCATATGTTCTAAGAAGACAATATATTAATTTTCACCCAACAATAAAAATGTACAAGGCATTCTGGGTAATAAAAATAGGAGAAATATCTATCCTCCAGTTGCTCTTAACTGTTTGTAAGTATACATAAAACGTATCCATAAAGATAACTATTTAATGTCAGTTTTTCAGTGCTAAAAGGTGTTATAAAAAAGAAGCACAAAAGTATACAGGGCTAGAAATCACTGTGGGCTGGGAAGGATGAGACGGTTTCACAGAAGATGAACTCTGCTGGACTGCCAAGGATGGAGAGGACCTAGCATGATGAGAGAGGAAGGCACTTGAGGCAAAAGTGAAAATAGAGAGCAGTGGTAGAAATGCTAAAAAAAAAATACTGTTATGCAAAAGAATACAAAGAAATGTCCTCACTGGGACACCGCACTGGAATAGTTCAGTTGGGACCATGCTGTGAAGGGTCTTGAATACTTGGATAAGAATTCAGCCTTCTCTAGGTGCCTGGGTGACTCAGTTGGTTAAGTGACTGACTTCGGCTCTGGTCATAATCTCATGGTTCCTGGGTTTGAGCCCCGCGTTGATCTCTGTGCTGACAGCTCAGCGCCTGGAGCCTGCTTTGGATTCTGTGCCTCCCACTGTCTCTGTCCCTCCCCTACTAGTGCTCTGTCTCTCAAAAATAAATAAAAAATGTTTTAAAAGATTTTTAAAAATTCAGCATTTTTGGGGGAATTTTTGAAGGCTAAACTGAGGAAGTGAATGAAATCTGGAATAATATCCATTAAGGAACTTAGAATAGTACATTCTTGATTATGGATGGTGTAAGGATGAAAAGTTTATTGTGTAAACTCTGGCTCTTCTTTTCTGCTTGGATTAAATGCTAACTTTACCCAAGGATCTTCCAAATGAATCTCTGCCATTACTGTCTCTTTCCAAGTCACAGCTCCATCCCTTCACTTTAATCAAGCTACTTGCAACTTCTGCACACATCTGGTCCAGCATTACCTCTGGACATGTTTTGCTAAGGTCTCTGCTCTGCCTGGAAGGCCCTCATTCCTCAGCTGCGTGACCTGAGTTTTGCTTTCTTTAAGACCTGGCTAGAGGCTCCTGTTCTCCTAGATGCCTTCCCAGACTAATTTCCCTCCTATGAGATTAGCTCCCGGCTTTGTATTACTTGGCACTTGTGGAGTGTTTGTAAGTATGTGATTTTGGCTTTACTTGTGTTGTCTATTTGTTGTTTGTGTGTTACCTTTGTCTTTCTTGAGGTCAATGACCTTGTCTTCAGCTCTTTAGAATTCTTCAGTTTAATTAGTATAATGCTTTGAAAACAGGAGAATACAAAGAAACGCCCTTGAACTCAGCTTTGTTTCTCTGGACTAGGTTATCTTTGGTTTGAGAACAGCAATAATAGCTAATGATAGTGTATCAAATTGAACAATCATTGTTATATTTTGGATCTGATCACAAAATAAGATTTAAAAAAATTTCTACATCTAAAATTTCATTGTGGTTTGGCAAAAGTCTTTTATTTTCTTATTTTTTATTGTAAGCACTATCTTAATTGGAAAAGCTAATGGAAACTTCACTGAGACTTCTCTGGAGACATTTGTAACTCCTTACAATTTATTTTATATCTTCCAATTTGAGCCAAACAAAAATGCATTCTTTCTTTCATATTTGGAAAAAAGAGACACTTGTCAGTCATAGGTTTTAAAGATCATTTCCCCAATATCTCATTTAACTAAAGAAAGCATCCTGTAGAACGTAGAAGCCCAGTCACTAGACCTCCTCTTCTAAATGCAACTTTCATCCTAATCAAACTCCAGTCATCCTACAAAGAAATGTTTAAAACAGCCCTCTGTTGATCTGGGTACCCTCAGTCTCTCCACTCTCCCATATAGTCCCCCTTCTCCTTTTTTATTTCTTTCCTTTGATCACATTTATCAGTAAGTTCAAGGAAGGGCTTTAAAATTTTTAAAGTATAATAAAGAAGAAATATCCACTTAGTGTTAACTTGATTAGGTAATTACTTGAAACACCTTAATCTTAGTTTATTTATACATAAGAACATTGTACTTGTTAACCTGATAGCCTATTTAATTTTCTGTATGTTTACAATTATTTTCTATTTTCCTTTATAAATCATACAGTTTTAGTCAGAAAGGGCCTATTACACATTCTCCTTAATTTAAAAAACTAAGAGAAACTAAACTTCATCTAAAGAGATGCAACCAGTTAGCTCCAGAGCTGAAACTAACACTTTATTAAAAAATAGAGACACACAGGCATACACACATACACCCTGATTAAACTTCTACTATGACCCAGGGCTGTGTGGATTTGGGTTACAAGATGTTAATGGCATGTCTGGCCCTTTGACTTTAGAGAGAGGGAGGAAGACAGATAGATAAAGCAATCAACTGCAATATTAATTGTTATAAGAAAAAAAATGTGCAAAGTGATATGGGAGTTCAGAAGGGATTTAGGGGAAGTCTTTAGAGAAACACATTTTTTTTAGAGAGAGAGAGGGAGTGTGTGTGTGTGTGTGTGTGTGTGAACAGGGGAGAGGGGCAGAAGGAGAGAGAGAGAGAGAGGGAGAGAGAAAATCCTAAGCAGGATCCATGCTGAGTGTGGAGCCCCACTCAGGCTTGATTCTACCACTTGAACTGAAATCAAGAGTTGGGACGCTCAACCTTTGAGCCATCCAGGCACCCTGAGAAACACATTTTAGCTGAGTTTTAAAGTTCCACTAACATTCTTCTAAATTAAGTGTAAGAAAGAGGACATCAGAAACAGAGGAAACAACATGAGTGAAAAATAGGGAGGTATTAAAAGTGCATAGTTTGGGAGACATAGGGATTGGTTCCAGGGATACATCTATGTGGGGATGTATTTTAGTTAACCTGGGATAATGCTTAAATGCATTGCAATGTATTCCAGTGAAGGAAGACTATTTCAGATCAGAATTTATATGAAGTGACACCTCCTTTATATCCCCATCTCCCTCCAAAATAATACAAACACATCCTTTTACTGTATTTTGTTTATTGCTTTGCAAAGAGCAGGGGCTAATGAATTCCTCTGGATTTATATGGAAAAAGAATTCTAGAGTTTCTTCTCAGCATGGAGCAAAAGTCTAGCCACCTGGCTTCTGATCCTCAATTCAACACTAATCAGCTAGATGATATTGATGGAAATCTTCACCTCCCTTAATCTACACAAAGGCATGACACAATGTCTTCTACTTTCTAGGATTGCTGTCATCATTAAATGATATAGCCAATATATATATTCTAGGAAACTCTCCATTTTTCTGAGTTGCTCTGTCCTCTTGATTCTACTAACTATTGAAGAGTAAGTTGTGAGAAATAGAAGGAAAAAACCTAAAGTGTGTGTTGGGGTGGTGGTGGTTGTTTTTCACATTTAAAAGATAATATATTAGTAGGGGTCTTAGCTTTACACACTGATTTTTTTTTTCTCCAGAGTCACAGTGAATTGGCCAGTTAATTCAAAAAATGAGATTTAGCCATCATAAAAGACCAACTTTGTTCCTAGGTTGTTGAGCAAATATTATTACTCATTGACTCCACAGGAAGTATTATGACATAGTTACTAGTGGCCTGAAACAAAAGACAGAAAACAATGACAACAGTAACAAATATTAGCATGACACCCTTTATAAAAGAACTTTCACAAGCTTTACCTTGCTGAATCCTCACAACTATCCTGGGAGGTAGAGGTCATGACTATTTCTATTCCATAAATAGGGAAATGGACCAAGAGAGATAAACTTCCCCAGCACCACACAGTGAGGAAGGGACAGCTGTGACTTTGACCTGGGTCATCTGAAATCAGATTCTGGGCTGTTCCCACTATACTCCATTTCATTCCCCCCAAAACAATACTTTTTAGTTAAAAAAAAGAAGAAGTGTCATCTATTTTTTTTCCTGGTAGTTTCCAGAGTCAGAACTGAAGCTGTTCGGAATGAGACAAGCATCCCAGAGAGGACAAAGCCTGGAGATGATAGCAGCATAGACAGCATTGCTCCAGCACTTGCTTCATGCCAGATGTTGCTATAAGGACTTTGCACATATCAGTTCCTTTAATGCTTATAGAAACCCTCATACCTGAAATATAACATGCCTCTCCTCATCCACGTATACCAAGAGGTTAAATAACCTGCTTATGCCTGTGCCGTGAGTTAACTAAACATCTGACTTTGCATCTAGAAAGCTTGGCTTCAGACATAACCACTTGTACCATGCCTCTTCCACCAGCCTGTGTCTGATACACTCTGGTCATCCCCAGCATCACATACCAGAGAAAAGCCAGACTGGCAGACAGAGCAGTTGTGAGGAGACTAAGGTGGAAAAAAAAAGTATACATTGATCAATGTCAAAAGGTAAGAGGGCGTGGGGGAGGTCTCTAGAAAAGGAGAATAGGTGGATCTTTCCATGATAGACTGTTTAACCTCAGGCAGTGGGCTTAGCTGTGTGGCTAGCATATGGCACAGCTCTGGCTCCTGAGGGCTCCGGGCAGAATTGGTAGCACACAATCCAGAGAGACAAAGGAATCAGATAGTAAGTCTCAGCTGGCTAGACTATGGGTAGAGTGAGCCACGGACCCAACTGTTGAAGGGGAAATGCAAGGCTGTGTCTTACAATGAAACAAAACCAAAAACAAACAAATAAAGAAAGGCACAATGCAAGATCCTAGGGCACAAAAGTGGAACAGGATGACCAGTATGGATTTATAGCTTGGAGGCCCTGCAAGAGACGAGGCTGTTGGTCACACCAAGCAGAATGGGCTCTGGGCATGGTGTGCTCTATCTCAGCAATGTAAAGCTGGGTGAGAAGCTAAAGCCAGCTAATCTTTGAATTTCTACTTCCCAATCTGCCATAGGACCACTTACTTTGGAATGAATAAGAGAAGATATCTTTAATATAATTGGGAGGCAGGCTTCTTAAATTATAAAGTTAAATTAAGATTCAAATTAAATTATAAAGGACAAGCCAGTATATGATGGAAGAAATGGCGGTAGCTGTGATATTGGGTGTCTAAGTCTCATTCTAGATGTCACCTCCTCCAAAACACTTTCCTGGATCTCTCTGCAAAAGCAGTGCATTGAAGTGCACTTACTGCTTTATACTTCAGCTGGCTTTTTTTTCTTTTCTTGGTTTTTTTTTTTTTTTTGATCCATTTTAGGAATTTGGTTGAGAATTAAGTTATTGTTACTCAGTTTGTGTCACAAAATCATCAATCTACAAAGACTCTTATTTATTTATCTAATCCCTTTTAATTGAGTTTCCATACCCATGGTTCTCTATACAAAAAGACATCATTTAAATGTGCTTCCATAATCTTTTTATTTGTACAGCAAGTGGGCATTGTTGTTTTGCGTGCAAGCATTTTATTTTACATGCATGGCATTGCTATAGGTTTTTCTGTTTTTTTTTCTTTTTTTAATTTACTCATACTCAGCATGATTCATTGACGTTATTCTGTTAAATTTAATTCTTTGCTTCTAACTGTGGCAAAGCACCCCATAGTTTGCTTCCATGATGATGGAACCTGTATTGCCTCCAACTTGTTGCTAAGCCCTTCAGAACCTAGGTGAGATTTTCTTCAGCAAAGTTAACAGGAGAAAGATCACTTACTCATAGCAATTTGATTACATATTGTGTAGTTGCTCTCAAGAATGGTATGCTTTTCAATTCATGTGTCTGTCTAGGTTATTCATTTCTTGAGGGCAAGGAGAGTTATCTTACTCATTTTTGTGTCCACACTGCCTAACTCAATGCACAGAAAATGGTTAGTGTATACCTACCGAATAAATAAATGGGATCAGATGGGCCAGTCAATTTCATTCCCCAAGGCAAGTAGCATTCTGAGATATAAATGATACCCATATCACACCAATTTACTTCCATAAGAGAGTCCTTTTTCAGTTTACTAGTGGCAGGAGTCCGGTGGGAGGAACTATTCAAAAGCTGCCAGAGCTTAGGGACTCTGTGTCCTGTCTTTGAACTGTTGTTTCCGCAGAGGAGTGGAAGTGCTTTCCATTATTCTGAGTAAAAAGGACATGCTCCGTGGGGCTTCCCATAATTGTTCCGAGAGCCAGCAAACTGGACTTCCAACACCACTTCTCCCAGAAATCAACATTGTTTCCTCTCTCACTCTACCTTCCGGTTTAAAAAAAAGAGAGAGAAAAGTTCCTGTTTGTGATGAACAGAGGTCAGGTTTCTCCGTGGGAATGTTCGCAAAGAATTAACATCCTTCTCCAGACAGTGTCACAGTGTCATGCAGCACGTTTACCTTCCACGTAGGGTCCCCGTGTGGAATGTGCACAAACTGCGATATTCATTAAGGGATGACAGACTAATGGCAACGTCAGGAGTCAATGCCAGACCAATTGGAAGATGAACATCAGTGACTGTTTCGCATAAAATGATACAGGTTCCTGGCGTGAAATCAAGGCGGCGGTAGCGAGTAGCGTTATTGTTTAAAATAAACCTAAGTATTCCCAAGCATTCGTCTATGCCTGCAAGCACTCCAGTTCAAAACATCTATGTGCTTTTTCAATTATCTATGCCCAGAAAAAATTAGAAAAAAAAATCAAAATAATAAAACCCACTGCCTGCTGTAATGTCTAATTTTTAAATTTCTCACCATGTTTTTATCTCTTCTAATACCAGAAGTTTTTATTTTATATGTAATGTCTAAAATATGTTTTTTGAAGCAGAAAGAGAAATATGTTTAATAATAAAGTAATAATAGTTTGATACAAGGAGGGAAAGAAAATGCAGCATTGACAACTGATCACTTTTGTTTAGTACCATGAACCTGAAAGCTCCTGAGAATCTGTAAACCTGTGTTGCAGAATTGGCATTGCTGAGTGACTGGATGATCTTAGACTTCCTGCCTCTGCATGGGGCTTCTGCATCTGTAAAGCAAAGCCTATACTGGACAATACTAAAATCTATTCTTGTGGATTTGGTAAAGCCCTATAAATTTCATTAAGTCTTAATTGTTGCCTTCGAAGGAGATTGAATCAAAGTAGGTATCTAACCAAGACTTTTGCATTAGTTTTAAAATTACTGGGATCTCAGGAAAGATGGACAAAGAGTTTCTCCTTGAACCCCAGCAAGGTATATTTTCCAAGAAGAGTATTATAACATATAGCACATGTGAAAATAAACTTGGAGAGTTCTATGTAATAATGAGTACAATTAACATTTAAAACAAAGCATAGCTTTTCCAAAACATATAGTCATATTCTCTATAATCTTCTCTTGATGAAATTGGCTTACTGCCTAATGAAAATATCCATTAACAAGAAATATCTCAAAGATGACTTCTTAAAAATGATTAATCTCTGAAGTTGTAATTAATCATCATATATTATTTGGTAGTGGTTTTGGAAGGAGATGCATCAATGTCAGTATCAATGGCTAATGCTTATTGAGTGGATAAGCACAGTTTTAAGTTGTTTGCAGGGGATGATTCAGTTAATCCTCACAAAAACACTATCAAGACTCACAAAAACTCTATCAGCTCCCGATATTATATTTATTTTATAGATGATGAATTTGAGGCACAGCAAAGATAAGTAATATGTTCAAAGCTTACAACTAATAGGGAACTGAGCTAGAATTCAACTCAAGTATCTGATTCCAGAGTCCATACTCTGGAATCCATAATGCCAGTATAAAAGCATATCAAAAATGGCATTCTATTTTAAGGAATTCCTCTTTCTTCCTTTATCCCTTCCCTCCCATCTTTTTCCCTTCATCCTACCCTCTCTCTTTCTCTCTCTTTCCTTCATCAAATATAATTTAAATCTCTACTAAGTGTGAGACACTTTTAGGTACTGAGAATTCTAAAGTAAATTAAATGGGATCCCTAATCATCAAAGTGTTCACGATTTAGTTCAATAAACAGATACACATGCAAGTAAGCAGATACACATGCACTCTAATAACCACCAAATGGGCACAATGAAAGAGCACAGTGGGCTCCAGAAGTCTGGGAAACAGATTCCAGAGATGATACTTAAGCTTGTCTTAAAGAATACAAAGTATAGATTGAAGGGACAGACCGTTGTCAATAGAAGTTTGTGTAAACTCTCAGAAGTTTACAATTTCATGACACTTCTCTGGAGTAGCAAATCTTTTGATGTGGTTTCAGTACTTAAACCTGGAAGATAAGAATAAATACGTGATAGCCATACACCCAATAGATTTATGGTCTTTCCTTGGTCACCAGATAATTATCACCTTGATATGTTTTACAATTATGTTTTTATTATAATTTAGATGATAAATATGAAGACATCAGTTCTGTTTAAGAATCAAATCAGCTCCTTGTCAACATTCACATTTGCATTTGCTGTCCACATGATAATCCTTTGAAGTATAGAGGATGAATGTCACCATCTTTTGTTTTACAGTTTAGCTCACAGAAGCTCAGGGAGATAAGGTTGCTTGATGAAATGAACATTAGCACTACATGGCAGCACCAACGTTTTGACTCCTGATCCAGTTCTGTTTCCTGGCACCACATTCTATGGCTGGACCAATGCTCCATACCATATCTTACTAATATGTTAAGGTGGGCAAGGCCAAAATATTGTAGAAGTGTGGGTTCCTGATGCATCAATGAGTCAGTGTGTCAGTTCTATACTATTTCTAGATTTCTTGTTATGTGTATGTAAACCTATTTGTTTAAAAATGACTAAACAAACTATGGAGTAGCCTGTAGTCAATTAAAGCTGAAATCGTACTTCATTTACTATAATAATATTTTTATATTTATTTCATAATAGTATTTTTTCTGATAGTTCTTTGCCAAAATATTTTTATTTGCTGCTTGTGTTAAGAAAAAGCTTTAAAAAAAAGACAGTATAAAGGAAATATATGCTGTGAGATGTCTTAGCTCAGGATGCCATAATAGAATATCACAGAGTGGGTGGGTTAAAAAACATATATATATATCCTACAGTTCTGGAGGCTGGGAAGTCCAAGATCAAGGTGCCAGCAAGATAGGTCTCAATCTGAGGGCTCTTTTCTTGATTTGTTGGTGGCTGCCACCTACCTGGGTGCTCCCATGACCTCTGTGTTCACTCAGAGAGAGAAAGAGAACAAGTTCTCTGATGTCTCTTCTAATAAGGGCACTAATCCAATCATGAGGGTCCTACTCTCATGATCTCTTTTAACTCAAAGTACCTGTCAAAGGCCCCACAAATTCCGACACACTGGGACTTCGGCTTCAACATATGAGTGGAAGTGGGTGGGACACACACACACACACACATACACACACACAAATTCAATCCATAACAGGAGATGATTCTGCATAAGTTACTTGCATTCTGCATGTTTTATGAGTAGAGACATGACAGCATTTTCTTGGACTCTCCTTTTACAGGTGTTCTGAAAGCAAATAGTTTTGGAATACAGAGATAGTGTCTCCTTCTGGACGACAGGGAAATTTATTATTTTATTTTATTTTATTTTATTTTATTTTATTTTATTCCATTCTATTCTATTCTATTCTATGAGAGAGTGTGAGCAGGGGAGAGGGGCAGAAGGAGAGAGAGAGAGAGAGAGAGAGAGAGAGAGGGAGGATCTTAAGCAGGCTCCACACTTGGTGCTCACTGCAGAACCCTACATGGGGCTCAATCTCACGACCCTGGGATTATCACCTGAGCTGAAATCAAGAGTCAGATGCTCAACTGACTGAGCCACACAGGAGCCCCACAATTTTTATTTTGCAGTCTGAAGCAAGATTGGACAGATTTTTTTGTAGTCCATCAAAAAGATTGGGTTTTCCTAAATTTGGGATTTCTTTCTTGTAACAAAACCCATTTTGTGATGTTAGCTTCTGGAAATTAGGGCTCAGGGAGCCTGTCCAAGCAAATGCTGATGATATCTTGGCTCCTGGTATTGTTGTGAGTAATAAACTATCTTTTGTCTCACCCAGATCTTATGCCTTTTGCCCATATCCATAAATCTGGGGCAGGCTAACTTTTAGCTTGTAAGTAGGGTAAAAATCTCAAATCTAATGTCAAGTTCTTGACAATAGCTAGACAAGAAAACCCTATTGTGATAAGGAAAGAAAAATGCACATATGAATATATAAAGAACTTCTAGGTCAAAGTGAAGTTCAGTGCTGATGCTGCATTACATATTTTAATGTTCCAATTATTATTTTACAACCAAGGCCCTCACGTAACATCATAGTCAGAAACTATCCCGAAATAATCCAGAGTTAAACTAGTTCAGAAAAGAAGTATTCATCATAGGGAGAATAAGATTTCCTTGATGGA
This sequence comes from Prionailurus bengalensis, assembly GCF_016509475.1. Classification (NCBI taxonomy): domain Eukaryota; kingdom Metazoa; phylum Chordata; class Mammalia; order Carnivora; family Felidae; genus Prionailurus; species Prionailurus bengalensis. The sequence continues at coordinate 109,665,077 of NC_057349.1, forward strand.
AATAGCTTACATATCAATAAAACTCTTCACACATTTTTGACCCAAACCAATCTAATTAAATATCATGTATTAATTGATTAAGTTATTCTTTTATTGAATAAAATTTACTTATCTGCTATGTATGGACTGTTCACAGCTGCAACAGGAATTCCTCTTGGCACTGAGGACTATAGTAACATAAAAAATGGTGGAAGTCCCTGAGCTCAGGAAACTCAAATTCTCGTCTGGGAAAGAATCAACAGTTAATAAATAAATATGATTCCAGATAGGGGAAAATATACTAAAGAGCAAAAAAGTCACAAGGGAATAGAGACTAATAAGGGCCAATAGAGGACATGAAATATAGAGGAAGGCGTCTTTGAGAAGATGATGTATGAGCAGAGACCTGAATGTCTTGAAAGAGTAAGTCATGTGATTTGGGGAGAAGAATCTTCCAAACACATGAAAACTAGCCAGTCAGGAACAGAAATGAATGTAGCTTGTTCCAGGAAAAGCAAAAAGGCCAGTGTGACAGGAACAAATGCACCAAGTGAGAAAATGGTAGGAGACAAAGTTGGAGCTGAAGGCAGGGCCCCACTCATGTGTGACCTTGTAGGCCTTGGTAAGGACCTGGACTTTACGGTAAGTGTGATAGAAGGACACTTAGCAGAGGATGCTTGTCCAGTGTATAGACTGTACAGGGTAAGCATGGGAAGAATGCTATTGCACCACACCAGATATTATAAGAGAAAATAGTGGTGATGATTACAAGAGGTGATGAGGGAGTCAGGTAAAAAGCCATCTTGGAGTTATATTTTGAACATAGCTACTATTAATATACTGGATATGTGGTGTGAGGAAAAGGCCTTACTAAAGGATGATTTCCAGGTTTTTGCTTGGGCAATGGACTGAGTGGTGATGCCTCTGATTAAGATAGGGAAGAAGCATGAGGAGTTTTTGTGGAAGAAATCATGAGTTCTTTTCTGGTACAGGAAGTTGAATTTTCCATAATATGTTGAAGTGGGGAGGTTGAGTGGGCGGTTCTAGAGTACAGAGAAAGGGTCTATGTAGGGTAGGAAGGGTTTGGGTTGTCTAGTGCTGTGTAACAAAACCCCCAAACCTTAATGGCTTAACAGTAAAGTGAATTTTGTTTCAAATCTGCAACTTGAGTAGGTCTTGATGGGGACTTCATTTCTGCTTTATTTGGCATCAGCTGGGGCAATGAGAAAGCTGTAGGCTGAAATCATCTAAAGCCTCAATTACCTGTTTGGTGGCTGATGATAATGGTCATCAGCTATCTGCTAGGCTGGGCCAGAACTCCTACACATGGCCTAACCATGTGGCTGCTTGACTTCCATGCAGCCTGCTGGCTGAGTTCCAAAGGGTACATACTGAGAGAAAGAAGGAACCAGGGTAAAATTGTATCACCTTTCCTAACCTAGTCTCAGGAATCCTGCAGCTTCACTTTTGCCTCTTTCTATTCATTAGGAGCAAGTCCCTAAGGTTGGCTCATATTCAAAGGAAGGGGAATTATTCACCTATCCCAAGTGGTGCAGCAAAATGTTTGTGGCAGTGTTTTTAAAACCATCACAGCTAAAGAAATAAATTTGGGAATCATTGGCACATTGATGAAATTTATACCTATTAGAAGGGATGGACTTGTTTAGGGAGAGAGTAATGTCAGAAGGGGAATAAGGGTAAAGACAAAGTCATGGAAGACATCAACATTTAGATTCTCTTGGAGAAAGAGAAGCCAAAGAAAGAAACTGAGAAGGAGAAGCCATTGACGTAAGGGCAACACCAGGAGAACACTGTGTCCTGAAAGCCAAAAGATGAAAAATGTTTCACAAAAGACAGAACATTGTGTCAAATTCTGCTGATGGCTCAGATATGTCTAGTAAGATGAGGACAGGAAACTAGATGTTGTTAAGATCCTGGGGACACTGACAAGAACAGTTTCAGTTATATGGTGACAACACAAATCTGATTAGAATGATTTTTTTTTCATTTTTAAAAAATGTTTATTGATTCTTGAGAGAGAGAGACAGAGAGACAGAGAGAGAAGGGGAGGGTCAGAGAGAGAAGGAAACAGAATCCGAAGCAGGCTCCAGGCTCTGAGCTGTCAGCACAGAGCCCAACGTGGGGCGTGAACCCACAAACCGGGAGATCGTGACCTGAGTTGAAGTCAAGCGCTTAACTGGCTGAGCCACCCAGGCGCCCCTGATTAGAATGATTTAAAGAGAGAATTGGGAGATAAGAATGCAAAGACCATTTTCCAGTCTTTTTTTCTTATGTCCTCCACTGTACAAGCCTCCATGGGGTCACAATATAGAAGATAAGAGGGGAGGGGAAGAGCTAAGGCAAAGCATAAGCAGATGGGAAGTCATTTAAGCAAGGCGTTTATTTTTAACCGTGGTGGAAAATAATCCTTCACGGAATATTGGTTGCACTTTTTCCTTCTGTGAATTTTTGGTGGCCAAACCGTGTCCAGTTTTAACCCGAAGGTAGGACTATACATTGATTCTTAAGACTGACTTTTGAAGTAGTTCTTATATCCTGACACTGACAGTGGGAGACACTTCTTATGCCATGACATTGACGGCAGGAGACTTTCAGTGATAGTCTGAAAACAAAGCAAGGGCTTATTAACTACAGGCCACATTCTCAATGAAAAGCAGAGGCAAGAACCTATTGCATGTAAGCATATTTTCAGTTGCTAATTTGGGTTAAATTTATTTTTCATTTTAAGCAGAGAAACAAGTGCTTTAAAATGGATCTTATGAACCTTTTTAACCCTAAGTTTTCAAACTGTCCTTTTAAAACTATACTAAATTAAGTCAATCACATTTTCTAGGTAAGAAAATTAATAACAGATAAGACTCAGTACCTACTTTTAGTGATCACCAATCTTACCTTACTATTTCCAATCGTTCTTTAAAATATGTAATGTTTAATCCCAATGTAATGTTATGAGATGGGTTCATCCTACAAATGAGGAAACTGAGGCTGAGAGGGATCAAATGACTTGCCTAGAGTCAGACAAAAAGGTGGTAGAGCCAGGCTACTGAGAAATTTGCCTTGGAGTCTGGGCTCTTAATTACTGGGCATACTGCACCCTCAAAAAACATGCTCTCTTACCAGAAAAGGCAAGTAAACTGCAACTGCTTTTCAACAAGTTTTTTTTACAATTTTTTAAGTGACCAAATAAAATTTTATTGAAGTATTTAAAAAGTGCACCTCTCAGAGAAGAAGAGAATGTGAAATTCTCAGCCCATGGGTGATTTTTTTTTTGAGTGTAGAAACCCCATACTGCAGTGCTCTGATTAAAAATACACCAACACAGGGAGAATGCCAATTGCCTCTGTACTTTCAGGGAGCAGAGAGTTCTTTCTTGAAAACAACTTTGTTTGAAAGACAAATACGAGGAAGGAAAAGTATTGGTAGTCTCATCAGGAGGCAAGTCCTGTTCTCTGGGCTGGCAGCCGTCTACCAGTTCTCAGAAATGTTTAGGATGCTGGCTTTCTCCAAACTGGAGTTAAAAGAAAGCCACTTGACCAAGTGGTATCGATTGTGCCACTGGGCCAGAACCCTGTGGGATGAGGATGAGAGCCCTATGACCTGAGTATAGCTGGTTTCTTTACCTATCAGCCCCTTGTCATCCAGCTAGGAAATAATATTTAATTCAATTCAATAAAAATATATTGAGCAGCCACTGTTGACTGGCACAATTTGTGGTCCTGGGGATAACGAGATGAAGGAGACAAAGTCCCCTAAGAAGTTTCAGTCTCTTTAACATGAAGAGGAACAAGCAAATGGGTAATTTAAAGTGTATGGTAGATATTATTATTATTGGGAGGCAGAGGGTAATTTAAAAGCAGGTGGTAATTCAGTTAGGTTTTGAATGATAAATATTGGTATTTCATAGCATCTAGGTGGGATAGGGACAGAATAGGCATTCTGTTGGAAAAACACACAAAAAGCTTTTCAAACACAAAACAGAAGACAGGTACATTACTGTTTCAGTCAAAATAAATGTTCACTATAATATAGTCAAACAGTATGTAAGTAAGAAAGTAAAGAAGTCTGAGATCCCAATATTCAGAGACAACCACTCCCATGTTTCTGTTAGGGGATCACTATGAGAGTAACACTTGTAACCCCTCTTTCCCCTTACTCACTCTTTCCTGTAAAATCAGAATTGTTTTATCTGATCATGAGCAGACAGAGTCTTTGGTAGAATTTACATTTTTGATGTTTTCAGCTCTGTTTCTGCTTCCAAGTAGCAAGCACATGTTCTAGAGGTATACTTAAAGACTTATCACTCTCTGTTCCCACTGCTGGAGCCCAAATGGACATGAAGAATAAAATTTCCCTGTATGATGTCTGGGTAAGAGTCAAGCATGCAGAATTAGAATCTCCTTTTTGTGCTTGGTTCATCCTGAGGTGAGACCCTGATGGAAATACTGAGCAATGCATCTGGCCCTTCGATCAATTGACATTTCGATCCAGAGCCAGCAACGTAAAAGCTTATAGATGTTTTGACTTCTACCTGCTTTCTGTTTTTATGTGTCAATTGTTTCATGTATATTTATCATCTATAAGACCGAAATAATCTTGCCTTAGAGACTTAATATAAGGATTACTTGGCAAAAAGCATTAATGCTGCCTAACTATGTTTGGCATGTATTTGGTGAAGAGTAGAAGTTAGTTCCTCTCTCCTTCATGTTCTAGCTCTAAAAAACATTCAGAATTTTAGAAGCAGAGATTTCCAAAGAGATTTTGGTCTTCTTCAGCCTCTCTACTAATGTATGATCCTGTTCCAGAGTTCTGTGTTTGAAGGAGTCTAGTGAAAGGTAATTTAATCTTTTGTAATTAATCCTAAATTGAAGACTAATTTTTTTTAGTGTTTATTTATTTTTGAGAGACAGAGACAGAGCACAAGCCAGGAAAGGGCAGACAGAGAGGGAGACACAGAATCAGAAGCAGGCTCCAGGCTCTAAGGTGTCAGCAAAGAGCCCAACACAAGGTCTGAAGTCACAAACCACGAGATCATGGCCTGAACTTGGACGCTTAACTGACTGAGCCACCCAGGCGCCCCAATTTAAGATGATAAAATTAATCATCGGAAAGTTCCACACCAAACCATAATCTGCCAATCTATAAAGTTCCATCACTGTTCCGGAGTCTGCCTTCTGGAGAGACATAGCAAGTCTACCATTTCTCCTACTTGGTTGGTAATCATTCATGTACCATGCCCTATTCCCCCAAGCTAAAAATCCATTTTTCAGCCATTTCTGGCTCAAACATTGGACACAGTAACTGCTCAGTTTTGATTAACTAAACTTCAATCTTACATAGCCAACTGTGTAGTTAACATTTATCTCCATTTGAAAAAGTTAGCTCAAATTTAGCATACTCAAAATGGTACCCTTGATTTACTCCCCAATCCTCCATTCCAACTTCTAATCCTTTTCATCTTAAAACAAAGCACCTCTATTCATCCAGCTATTTAAGAGAAATTGATGGGCTTGAAAACAGTATACAGGACAGCAGAGAATCTCTTGCTACAGAGATCAAGGGACTAAGGAACAGTCACGAGGAGCTGAAAAACGCTTTAAACGAAATGCATAACAAAATGGAAACCACCACAGCTCGGCTTGAAGAGGCAGAGGAGAGAATAGGTGAACTAGAAGATAAAGTTATGGAAAAAGAGGAAGCTGAGAAAAAGAGAGATAAAAAAAATCCAGGAGTATGAGGGGAAAATTAGAGAATTAAGTGATACACTAAAAAGAAATAATATACGCATAATTGGTATCCCAGAGGAGGAAGAGAGAGGGAAAGGTGCTGAAGGGGTACTTGAAGAAATCATAGCTGAGAACTTCCCTGAACTGGGGAAGGAAAAAGGCATTGAAATCCAAGAGGCACAGAGAACTCCCTTCAGACGTAACTTGAATCGATCTTCTGCACGACATATCATAGTGAAACTGGCAAAATACAAGGATAAAGAGAAAATTCTGAAAGCAGCAAGGGGTAAACGTGCCCTCACATATAAAGGGAGACCTATAAGACTCGTGACTGATCTCTCTTTTGAAACTTGGCAGGCCAGAAAGAATTGGCAAGAGATTTTCAGGGTGCTAGACAGAAAAAATATGCAGCCAAGAATCCTTTATCCAGCAAGTCTGTCATTTAGAATAGAAGGAGAGATAAAGGTCTTCCCAAACAAACAAAAACTGAAGGAATTTGTCACCACTAAACCAGCCCTACAAGAGATCCTAAGGGGGACCCTGTGAGACAAAGTCCCAGAGACATCACTATAAGCATAAAACATACAGACATCACAATGACTCTAAACCCGTATCTTTCTATAATAACACTGAATGTAAATGGATTAAATGCGCCAACCAAAAGACATAGGGTATCAGAATGGATAAAAAAACAAGACCCATCTATTTGCTGTCTACAAGAGACTCATTTTAGACCTGAGGACACCTTTAGATTGAGAGTGAGGGGATGGAGAACTATTTATCATGCGACTGGAAGCCAAAAGAAAGCTGGAGTAGCCATACTTATATCAGACAAACTAGACTTTAAATTAAAGGCTGTAACAAGAGATGAAGAAGGACATTATATAATAGTCACAGGGTCTATCCATCAGGAAGAGCTAACAATTATCAATGTCTATGCACCGAATACCGGAGCCCCCAAATATATAAAACAATTACTCATAAACATAAGCAACCTTATTGATAAGAATGTGGTCATTGCAGGGGACTTTAATACACCACTTACAGAAATGGATAGATCATCTAGACACACGGTCAATAAAGAAACAAGGGCCCTGAATGAGACATTGGATGAGATGGACTTGACAGATATATTTAGAACTCTGCATCCCAAAGCAACAGAATATACTTTCTTCTCGAGTGCACATGGAACATTCTCCAAGATAGATCATATACTGGGTCACAAAACAGCCCTTCATAAGTTTACAAGAATTGAAATTATACCATGCTTACTTTCAGACCACAATGCCATGAAGCTTGAAATCAACCACAGGAAAAAGTCTGGAAAACCTCCAAAAGCATGGAGGTTAAAGAACACCCTACTAACGAATGAGTGGGTCAACCAGGCAATTAGAGAAGAAATTAAAAAATATATGGAAACAAACGAAAATGAAAATACAACAATCCAAACGCTTTGGGACGCAGCAAAGGCAGTCCTGAGAGGAAAATACATTGCAATCCAGGCCTATCTCAAGAAACAAGAAAAATCCCAAATACAAAATCTAACAGCACACCTAAAGGAACTAGAAGCAGAACAGCAAAGGCAGCCTAAGCCCAGCAGAAGAAGAGAAATAATAAAGATCAGAGCAGAAATAAACAATATAGAAACTAAAAAAACTGTAGAGCAGATCAACGAAACCAAGAGTTGGTTTTTTGAAAAAATAAACAAAATTGACAAACCTCTAGCCAGGCTTCTCAAAAAGAAAAGGGAGATGACCCAAATAGATAAAATCATGAATGAAAATGGAATGATTACAACCAATCCCTCAGAGATACAAACAATTATCAGGGAATACTATGAAAAATTATATGCCAACAAATTGGACAACCTGGAAGAAATGGACGAATTCCTGAACACCCACACGCTTCCAAAACTCAATCAGGAGGAAATAGAAAGCTTGAACAGACCCATAACCAGCGAAGAAATTGAATCGGTTATCAAAAATCTCCCAACAAATAAGAGTCCAGGACCAGATGGCTTCCCAGGGGAGTTCTACCAGACGTTTAAAGCAGAGATAATACCTATCCTTCTCAAGCTATTCCAAGAAATAGAAAGGGAAGGAAAACTTCCAGACTCATTCTATGAAGCCAGTATTACTTTGATTCCTAAACCAGACAGAGACCCAGTAAAAAAAGAGAACTACAGGCCAATATCCCTGATGAATATGGATGCAAAAATTCTCAATAAGATACTAGCAAATCGAATTCAACGGCATATAAAAAGAATTCTTCACCATGATCAAGTGGGATTCATTCCTGGGATGCAGGGCTGGTTCAACATTCGCAAATCAATCAACGTGATACATCACATTAACAAAAAAAGAGAGAAGAACCATATGATCCTGTCAATCGATGCAGAAAAGGCCTTCGACAAAATCCAGCACCCTTTCTTAATAAAAACCCTTGAGAAAGTCGGGATAGAAGGAACATACTTAAAGATCATAAAAGCCATTTATGAAAAGCCCACAGCTAACATCATCCTCAACGGGGAAAAACTGAAAGCTTTTTCCCTGAGATCAGGAACACGACAAGGATGCCCACTCTCACCGCTGCTGTTTAAAATAGTGCTGGAAGTTCTAGCATCAGCAATCAGACAACAAAAGGAAATCAAAGGCATCAAAATTGGCAAAGATGAAGTCAAGCTTTCGCTTTTTGCAGATGACATGATATTATACATGGAAAATCCGATAGACTCCACCAAAAGTCTGCTAGAACTGATACAGGAATTCAGCAAAGTTGCAGGATACAAAATCAATGTACAGAAATCAGTTGCATTCTTATACACTAACAATGAAGCAACAGAAAGACAAATAAAGAAACTGATCCCATTCACAATTGCACCAAGAAGCATAAAATACCTAGGAATAAATCTAACCAAAGATGTAAAGGATCTGTATGCTGAAAACTATAGAAAGCTTCTGAAGGAAATTGAAGAAGATTTAAAGAAATGGAAAGACATTCCCTGCTCATGGATTGGAAAAGTAAATATTGTCAAAATGTCAATACTACCCAAAGCTATCTACACATTCAATGCAATCCCAATCAAAACTGCACCAGCATTCTTCTCGAAACTAGAACAAGCAATCCTAAAATTCATATGGAACCACAAAAGGCCCCGAATAGCCAAAGGAATTTTGAAGAAGAAGACCAAAGCAGGAGGCATCACAATCCCAGACTTTAGCCTCTACTACAAAGCTGTCATCATCAAGACAGCATGGTATTGGCACCAAAACAGACACATAGACCAATGGAATAGAATAGAAACCCCAGAACTAGACCCACAAACGTATGGCCAACTCATCTTTGACAAAGCAGGAAAGAACATCCAATGGAAAAAAGACAGCCTCTTTAACAAATGGTGCTGGGAGAACTGGACAGCAACATGCAGAAGGTTGAAACTAGACCACTTTCTCACACCATTCACAAAAATAAACTCAAAATGGATAAAGGACCTAAATGTGAGACAGGAAACCATCAAAACCTTAGAGGAGAAAGCAGGAAAAGACCTCTCTGACCTCAGCCGTAGCAATCTCTTACTCGACACATCCCCAAAGGCAAGGGAATTAAAAGCAAAAGTGAATTACTGGGACCTTATGAAGATCAAAAGCTTCTGCACAGCAAAGGAAACAACCAACAAAACTAAAAGGCAACCAACGGAATGGGAAAAGATATTTGCAAATGACATATCGGACAAAGGGCTAGTATCCAAAATCTATAAAGAGCTCACCAAACTCCACACCCGAAAAACAAATAACCCAGTGAAGAAATGGGCAGAAAACATGAATAGACACTTCTCTAAAGAAGACATCCGGATGGCCAACAGGCACATGAAAAGATGTTCAGCGTCGCTCCTTATCAGGGAAATACAAATCAAAACCACACTCAGGTATCACCTCACGCCAGTCAGAGTGGCCAAAATGAACAAATCAGGAGACTATAGATGCTGGCGAGGATGTGGAGAAACGGGAACCCTCTTGCACTGTTGGTGGGAATGCAAATTGGTGCAGCCGCTCTGGAAAGCAGTGTGGAGGTTCCTCAGAAAATTAAAAATAGACCTACCCTATGACCCAGCAATAGCACTGCTAGGAATTTATCCAAGGGATACAGGAGCACTGATGCATAGGGCCACTTGTACCCCAATGTTCATAGCAGCACTCTCAACAATAGCCAAATTATGGAAAGAGCCTAAATGTCCATCAACTGATGAATGGATAAAGAAATTGTGGTTTATATACACAATGGAATATTACATGGCAATGAGAAAAAATGAAATATGGCCTTTTGTAGCAACGTGGATGGAACTGGAGAGTGTGATGCTAAGTGAAATAAGCCATACAGAGAAAGACAGATACCATATGGTCTCACTCTTATGTGGATCCTGAGAAACTTAACAGGAACCCATGGGGGAGGGGAAGGAAAAAAAAAAAAAGAGGTTAGAATGGGAGAGAGCCAAAGCATAAGAGACTGTTAAAAACTGAGAACAAACTGAGGGTTGATGGGGGGTGGGAGGGAGGAGAGGGTGGGTGATGGGTATTGAGGAGGGCACCTTTTGGGATGAGCACTGGGTGTTGTATGGAAACCAATTTGTCAATAAATTTCAGAAAAAAAAAAAAAGTGGTCCAGTTTCATTCTTTTTGCATGTAGCTGTCTTGTTTTCCCAACACCATTTGTTGAAGAGACTGCCTTTTTCCTATTTCATTTTCTCACCTACTTTATTGAAGATTAATTGCTATATAATCATTGGTTTATTTCTGGACTCTGTTGAGTTCTATTGATCTATGTGTCTATTTTTGTGCCAGTGCCATACTGTTTTGATCACTGCAGCTCTGTAGTATAACTTGAAATCTGGAATTGTGATACCTCTAGCTTTGTTTTTCTTTTTCAAGATCCCTTTGGCTATTTGGGGTCTTTAATGGTTCCATAAAATTTTTAGGATTATTTATTCCAGTCTTGTGAAAAATGCTACTGATATTTTTATAGGAATTGCATTAATCTGTAGATTGCATTGGGTAGTATAGACATTTTAACATTATTTGTTCTTCCAATCCATGTACATGGAATATCTTTCCATTTGTGTCATCCTCAAATTCTTTTCATCAATGTTTTATATGTTTTAGAGTACAGGTCTTTCACCTCCTTGGTTAAGGTATTTATTATTTTTGGTACAATTATAAATGGGAATGTTTCCTTCATTTCTCTTTCTGCCACTTCATTATTAGTGTATAAAAATGCAACAGATTTCTGTACACTGATTTTGTATTCTGTGACCTTTGAATTCATTTACCATTCTAGGTGTTTTTGGTGGAGCCTTTAGGATTTTCTATATATGGTCCCATGTAATCTGCAAATTTCACTTCTTCCTTACCAGTTTGGATGACTTTTATTTCTTGTTCTTGTCCATTTCCTCTAACTAAGACTTCCAGTACTATGTTGAATAAAAGTGGTGAGAATAGACATCCTTTTTTAGAATTTTTATTTATTTATCTTGAGAGAGAGAGAGAGAGAGAGAGAGAGAACAGGGGAGAGGCAGAGACAGCTGGGAGAGAGAATCCCAAGAAGACTCCTGCTCCTGCCGTTAGCACAGAGCCTGACCTGGGGCTCAATCCCACAAATCATGAGATGATGACCTGAGCCAAAATTGAGAGTTGGATGCTTAAATGACTGAGCCATTTAGGCACCCCAAGAGTGGGCCTCCTTGTCTTATTCATAATCTTAGAGGAAAAGATTTCAGTTTTTCATAATTGAGTATGATATTAACTCTGGGGTTTTCATATGTGGCCTTTATAATGTTGAGGTATGTTCCCTCTAAACCTACTTTTGAGAGTTTTTATAATGAATGGGTATTGTACTATGTCAAATGCTTTTTCTGTATCTATTGAAATGATCATATGTTTTTTATCCTTTCTCTTCTTAATATGATATATCACATTGATTAATTTGTGGATATTGAACCATCCTTGTATCCCAGGGATAAGTCCCACTTGATTGTGGTAAATTTAATCAATGTTGGATTTGAATTTGGATTTGGTTTGCTACTGTTTTGTTGAGGATTTTTGCATCTATGTTCATCAGAGATACTGGCCTGTAGTTCTTTTTTTTTGTAGTGTCTTTATCTGGTTTTGGTATCAGAGTAATTCTAGCCTTATTGAATGAATTTGGAACTTTTCTTTCCTCTTCTATTTTTTTGGAATAGTTTGAGAAGAATAGGTATTAACTCTTTAAATGTTTTGTAGATTTCACCTGTGAAGCTACTTTGTCCTGGACTTTTGTTTGTTGGGAGTCTTTTGATTACTGATTCAATGTCATTGTTAGTCTGTTCCAATTTTCTATTCCTTCCTGATTCAGTTTTGGGAAGTTATATGTTTCTAGTAATTTGTCAATTTATTCTAGTTGTCCAATTTTTTTGGCATATAATTTTCATAATATTCTCTTATAATCCTTTGTATTTCTGTGGTGTCAGTTGTTATTTCTCTTGTTCCAGCTCTGATTTTTATTTGATTCCTCTTTCTTTTTTCCTTTTTCTTGTTGTTTGTGCTTTTTTTCTTTGTTTCCTTCTTTTTTAATGAATTTGGCTAAAGTTTTAACAATTTTGTTGATCTTTTTGAAGTATCCGTTCCTGGTTTCATTAATCTGTTCCACTGTGTTTTTGTCTTTTTTGTTTTTGTTTGTTTGTTTTTAGTTTCTTTTTCATTTGTTTCTACTCTAATCTTTTTTATTTCCTTCCTTCCACTGATTTGGGTTTTGTTTGTTCTTTTTCTAGCTCTTTTAGGTGTAAGGTTCGGTTGTCTGAGATTTTTCTTGCTTTTTGAAGTATATTTGCATTGCTATAAACAAACTTCCCTCTGAGAATAGCTTTTGCTGTATCCCAAAGGTTTTGGACCGTTGTGTTCTCATTTTCATTTGTGTCCATGTATATTTTAGTTTCCATTTTGATTTCTTGATTGACTCATACATTGTTAGAAGCATATTAGTTAACTTCTATGTTTTTGTGTTCTTTCCAGTTTTTTTTTCTTTTGATTGATTTCTAGTGTCATAGCATTGTGGTCAGGAAAGATGCATGGTATGACTTCAATATTTTCGAATTTGTTGACACTAGTTTTGTGGCCTCATATGTAATTTATTCTGGAGAATGTTTCATATTCACTTGTAAAGAATGTGTATTTTCCTTTTTTAGGATGGAATGCTCTGAATATATCTGTTTTGATCCATCTGGTCCAATGTGTCATTCGAAGCCATTGTTTCCTTGTTGATTTTCTGTTTGGATGATCTGTCCGTTGATGTAAATGGAGTGTTAAATTCCTCTATTATTATTGTATTATTATCAATTACTTCTTTTATGTTTGTTATTAGCTGCTTTATGTATCTGGGGGTTTACATGTTGGGTACACAAATATGTACAATTGTTATATATTCTTGTTGGATTCCTGCCTTTATGATTATATAGTGTTCTTCTTTGTTTCTTGTTATAGTCTTTATTTTAAAGCCTGTTTTGTCCAATATAAATATTGGTTATCCAGCTTTTTTTTTCACTGCCATTTGCATGATAAATTCTTTCCCATTCCTTCACTTTCAATCTGAATGTGTCTTTAGGTCTGAAATTAGTCTCTGAAATTAGTCTGAAATATACATGGGTCTTGCTTTTTTATCCATTCGGTCATCCTGTCTTTTGATGGGGGTGTTTGGTCCATTTATATTCACAGTAACTATTGATAGATATGCACTTATTGTCTATTTGTTACTTCTTTTATGGTTATTTTCTTCTCTGTTCATTTATTCTATTGCTCTCTTCTCATAGTTTTGTTTCTTTAATGATATTCTTGGATTCCTTTCTCTTTATTTTTGCATACCTATTACCATTTTTTGATTTGTAACCACAAATTTGCAACCACCATTAGGTTTGTATATACCATCTTCTGCACATAGCAGTCTACACTAAGTTGACGGTCGCTTAAATTTGAACCCATTCTTTACTACTCTCCCCTCCATCCCACATTTTAGGTATATGATGTCATGCTCTACATCTTCTAGTTTGGAATATCTTGACTCATTTTTATAGATATACTTAATTTTACTGCTTTTGTGCTTCTTACTTTTCTTCCTCCTGCTTATGGACTTTATTTTCCACTCACAGAGTCTGCTTTAACCTTTCTTGTAGGGCTGGTTTAATAGTCATGAACTTTTTAGTTTTGTTTGTCTTGGATACTCCTTATCTCTCGTTCCATTCTGAATGATAACCTTTCTAGGTAGAGTATTCCTGGCTGCAGGTTTTGTTCCTTTCAGCTCTTTGAATATATCATGCCACTCCCTTCTGGTCTGAATAGTTTCTGCTAAAAAATCAGCTAGCTGACAGCCATATGGGGTTTCCCTTGTAGGTTACTGTTTTCTTGTCTCTTGTTGCTTTTTTAAAAAATGTTTTAATGTTTATTTATTTTTGACAGACAGAGACAGAGACACAGTGTGATCAGGGAAGGGGCAGAGAGAGGGAGACACAGAATCTAAAGCAGGCTCCAGGCTCTGAGCTGTCAGCACAGAGTCTGACATGGAGCTTGAACTCACAGACTGCCAGATCATGATCTGATGCTTAACTGACTGAGCCACCCAGGTGCACCTCTTGTAGCTTTTAAAATTCTCTCTTTATCATTACTTCTTCTCATTTTAATTATTATGCATCTTGGTGTGACCTCCTTTGATTGATTTTGTTGGGAGCTTTCTGTCTCTCCTGGATCTGGATTTCTCTTTCCTTCCTCAGATTCAGCAAGTATTTCTTCAAATACATTTTCTGCCCCCTTTTCTCTCTTTTTCTTCTAGGAACCCTATAATGCAAATGTTATAACTCTTGATGTTGTTGCTGAGATCCCTTATTCTATTTTCATTTTTTATTATTCTTTATCCTTTCTCCTGTTCAACTTGATTGCTTTCCATTACTGTGTCCTTCAGGCTGATGATCCATTTTTCTGCTTCCTCTAGTCATCTATTTATTCAATCTGGTGTATTTTTAATTTCAGTAGTTGTGTTCTTCATCTCTGATTATTTTTCCTTTTTTTTTTAAACTCTTCAATGATCTTACTGAAGTCCTCCATTCTTTGCTCAAGACCAGTGAGTATCATTATGACCATTACTTTAAATTCTCTATCAGGCATACTGCTTACCTTCATTTTGTTTAGCTCTCTTGCTCTGATATTGCCCTGTTCTTTCATTTGGGACATATTTCTCCCTCTGCTCATTTTGCCTAACTCTCTGTATCTGTTCCTATGTGTTAGGATAGTCAGCTACATCTTCTGCTCTTGAAAGTAGTGGCCTTATGAAGAAGAGGTCCTATAGTGACCTGTAGTACAATATCCTCTGTTCACCAGAACCTGGGCTTCAGGGGTGTCTCATATGTGTGTTGTATGCACCCTACTCTTATGGTTGAGCCACATTTGCCTTCAGTCCATTCACCTGTGATGGCTCACTTTGCCTTTTGTCAATAGTGTTTGGTCCTCGTGTTGTTAGTGGGACAGTGTGGGGATGCCTTGGGCTTGGGTTGAGACAGACCACGCGTTTGCTAGAGATGTAGCAATGAACAGCAGGGTGCTTTCCCTGTGTTGTCCTCTGAGAAGATTTCATTGATGGGTGGGGCTTGCAGTCAGATGTCAGTCCCCAGCCCACTGCTAAAGCTGCAGTCAGATTGTTGTGTGTGGTTGTCTTCTCTTCTCCTGGGGCAGGAGTCACTTTGGCATGGTGCTGGTCCCAGTTGGGGCTGCTTGTGCTTTGCCAAGCTTGTGTGTGGTACTACTTTGTTTGAATGGGCTCTGGCCAAGGGTATGCTGGAGGAGGTGGGTTTTCAGGAGAATATGTGGGCAGGGCATGCTGTTAGCATGTTAGGTGTAGAGTGCTGATGCTATAACCCTTCTCACAGGTGTCTGTGTGTCTAGGCTGAGGAGCAGGGGAGGGAAATGGAATTTACCAACTCTTTTGTTTTTGGAAAAGTCTCCCAAGGATCTCTGCCCCTCCAGCACATCCTCTAAGATTAGTAAACAATTCTCCCTCCTAATTACGCCATACATTTTTAAAATGGCTGCTTCTATGCTCTATCTGTACAGGGCTCTTTATTGCGCTGTCTTTTCAAGGGTGGGGACTCAGTTTCCTTTCACCCTCCTTAAAGTTTCAGGTGTTAAGCAGTGTTGATTTTAAGAATTTGTGAAATTATGCCCCTTTGATTTTCAAAGCCGAATGTTACGGGAATTTGTCTTCTCTGTGCAAGTTCCCTATGCCTGGGGTGCCTGGAGTGAGGATCTGTTTGTTTCCCCCCTCTGAGCCTGCAGCATTCCTCCCTCCCACAGACAGTCCCACAGGTCTGTTTAGTCTCTGCTCTTCCTATCCTCTTCAACATGGCTTTTCCTCTCCATTTAGCTATGGAGAGTCTGTTCTGCCAGACTTAAGATTACTTTCTGGCTTTTTTTTTTATACTGATGTAGGTGTTATCTAATTGTACCCATGGGACAACATGAGCTTAGGGTTTTCTTATTCCACTATCTTTCTTGTATCTTGCCTTTCATTTTTAAGTTTCTGGAAAAGCTTTCTCTGGAATGAGATTCCTATTGGTATAACAGACTACAGTTTTATTTCCCTAAATTCTGTCATGATTTCCACTTAGTAATTTTGTAGATTTTGAGTTCTTATAAAATTAGTGATGTACTAATACTAATAGCTGACTCTTTAGGAGGAAGAATCCCTGAATTATAGCATTTGCCATTTTCAAGTTATAAATATTCCCATCATGGTAGATTTCAAACTACCAATGTGACATCAACCCTGTCACAAAATTCCTAAAAATTTACCAATTGGCTCTTGTGAACCTGTATGAGCTGATTCCAGTACGCTACGGAGAATAAACCTTATAAGAGCTCCCTCTCATGCCTATCCACTCTCCCTTATCTTCTCCAGCTTCCTTTCAAAAACGTTGCCATCTTGACTGAGAGTTATTCATTCTAGCTAATAAGCTGAAGATGACAGTAGAGTTTCCTCAAGCCTCTTCACGTTCCTTTGGCATCAGAAGTAGAATTTCAGGGGCCCCTGGATGGCTTAGTCAGTTGAGCATCCGACTTCGGTTCAAGTAATGATATCGCTTGTGGGTTTGAGCCCTGTGTCGGGCTCTGAGCTGACAGCTTGGAGCCTGGAGCCTGCTTCAGATTCTGTATCTCCCTCTCTCTTTGCCCCTCTCTTGCTCATGCTGTCTCTCTCTCTCTCAAAATAAATAAACATTAAAAAAAAGAAGTAGAATTTCTGTGAAGCTATTAAAACTTTAGTGTCAGGACCTCTTATTTGCATGAGTTTTTTCTAACACCCAAGAGAGGTCCTAGCAATTTCTTATTAATAATTTTTAAAAATTACTTTTGTTGAATAAGATGAGAGTCCCCAAAATATTATAAACTTTAAGATCTCGCAAACCTGATTACTCCTGTATAGCTCATCTAATTGGTAACTACGTCAAGCAGAAAGATGAACATACACGTTCTGCAGCTGACACCACAACTGCCTGGTTCCGATGCTTCTTGAGTCTCTGAATGAATTGAACATGCCTGCTGCCTTCCTGATTATTGAAAATGTTCCTATGGATACAGCTGCTTTGTGGTTTTCTCTCTCTCCCTTTAACCTTGGCTAATATGTAGGGGTATCGAAAATCTGCACTACTTAGCATCAGCCAATATCTAGTCCAGCCTTTTTCAGCAGATCCAGATTACACACAGCTATAACCTTGATATCAATATGCCCAAATATTTTACTCAGGCTGCCCTTCATTTCTGTGGTGTCAGATTATCTCTATAGTTTTCTATTTGTAGGCAACTGAATGTGAAGAAAAAAGATTAGTACCTTCTGGAGAGTGAGAGAGCCTATCTTCTTCTGATGCTGCTCTTCAGGACCAGAATCACCTTTTACCTTTGAAGCTGATGAAAAACACGAAAACAACAGTTTACAAAGTAGAATAATACCTTTCAAAGATACAATGTTAATATCTTTTAAAGCATGAGGACTTGAAGGTTTAAAACTCTTAAGTATTAAGATAATTTTACCCTGTAATACTTTAAGCCGGCACTACATAAGTACATAGGCCTATGGAGACTGACAAATGTGAACACTGAAGCACTGGGTGGGCCAGTTTAGGGAGAGGGGGTGTATCCACCTATGTAAGCATGCAATGGCATTTCCAACATAATCAGCTGCCTGAATTCCATGCCTAAACTTAGCCAATACATTTTCATCTGTTAGTAATTAGGAGTTATTTTAAAATGTTGCCCAATTCATTTTCCAGCATTACCTATAAATCAAATTACAGAAAAATAAATTTGATTTTTAAATCATTTTGGGAATATTTTTTGTGTCTATTTTGTTCGTATTCAGTATTTTCAGGCTTAGAAAAGGAAACATGAGAAATACAACGAAAAAATAACAAGAAAGCGCTACAAAAATAAAAAGTAGAAACAGAACCACGAATTATGAAGAATACTACATAAAACAAAAAAGGGCAGATCGCATTGATTTATATCTAAATATAAAAATAGAATTACAAGTTAGATTTTGTTTAAAAAGAAAAGGTATGGTTTTATACTCTATAAAGGAATCCTTAGCTTTACTTGAGGTTAACTGATTTCATTTAGTTAGTGCCCCAGCACTTTGAAAGGTGACTTCATTTATAAATACTCAGATTTCATGCAGTTGGTCAGGAAAGAATCAGTTCAGTAAGATGAAATAGATCTAGTGTCTTGGTGGGTTTCTCCATCATCCTTCAAGCTTGCCCACTGTGTTCACATGTCTTTGCTTGTCATACTTACCTCAGTCTGGAAAGCTCTTTTTGCAGATATCCATTCTTGAAATTTAATTCTTCCTTCTCAAGAACCATTTGGAATCCGCCCCTCTTTTTCTCAAGCTGCTATTTGCTCTACCCCCTGATAGCACTTATTTTGTTCTCATATATTCACATCACTTATTCTAATCTTTCTTTCTCTATAGATCACTTTTAAGA
The DNA here is from genome assembly GCF_016509475.1 of Prionailurus bengalensis. NCBI lineage: Eukaryota > Metazoa > Chordata > Mammalia > Carnivora > Felidae > Prionailurus > Prionailurus bengalensis. Next base: position 109,683,842 of record NC_057349.1, read on the forward strand.
TTGAGGCTCTGACTTAAGCCTTTCTGTAACCTGTGGTACATAAAGCAGAGCTGGAGGTATCACAGAAAATATGAAAGTAAAGATGTTGAATAAGTCCTAGATTTTAGACAGTTCCTTTACCTAACAGTGCAAGAAAAAAAAAAGGTGGTAGGTTTTTAAGTTTAAAAGAACACAGACCGAGTCACGTAGCTAGGTTTGAATCCCAGTTCTGCCACTTGCATGCTTTGTGATTTTTGGCAAATTCGCCTAGTTCTCCAGGTATCACTCTCCTTATCCCTAAAATGAAGAAATAATAGTACCTTATAGGCTTGTTGGATATGCAAAAAGAGACATAAGGGAGACAAAATAAATGAGGCGAAATAGCCTAGAAGAGTACCTGGCACATAAGCTCTTGGTATATGTTAGCAATTATTATTAGTCATAAAAGCATACCGATGCACTACTTACATAAATGTACGGCACTGGACTATGTTTCCATTATGTTAAATGAGAACAATGACTTACAAATAAGATCCTATAGCTTGACTCTAATGTCGCGACAATGATGATTTCCTTGTACTTAAAAAATTTTCTAAGTTATCAACATATATTAGTTTATGGGAAAATAGATACTGTTTCTTAAAAACCTAAGGATTCATATAAGTAAAATTTTGAAATAAGAACTTGGATAATTTCATGAACTTAGACCAAAGTATAAATTTGACTTAAAATTATGCTGGGAGAGTATGAAAATCAAACTCTTACTTCAACCATGAGCTACATCAATGAGGAATGTAATGGAAAATGGCTGGAAGAAACTTCTGGGAGTTTTCTGATGAGCTGGTGTTGCATTCTGAGTTCTCTGGGAACATCTGATGGTCTTTCGATGCTGAGATGGGGTCTGGGTTTCAAACTGTTTATTAGGGATCGACATTTGGGAAAGGAAGAGGGAGGAAGAGAACTGGGCAGAGGAAGAAGTTGAACTGTAATGTAGGCCCCCTGAAACCTCGGGCAGCCTGTGGGGTCTTTGGGATGGGTATTGTCAGCCTGAGTGTCTCAGGACAGCCCTGACTTGCTTAATCACTAAATGTGGACTTCTGTAAGTGTTTTACATTTATTATCAAATAATACAAGGTAATATTGTTTTTATCTTATATTTGTCTTATCCTAAAATTTTCCAGATGAGGAATCTGAGGCACAAAAAGTGATGGTGTTCAGGGTGAGCCACCCCAAAATATGCCACTTTGGGATATTAATTATTTTTAATCAAATTACTTAAAAACCAGCCCGTGCCAGAACAATACTCTGACCCTCTTCAATTCCCTATGTGAAGGGCTCCCTCCCTGCATCTGGATGGTAGAAGGCATCTTATTGACAGAGACAGGGAATTCAGGGATGAGAAGGTTAAATAAATAAACCTTGTTACTTCATTGATCTGCTATGTCAAGTCTAAACTTCTTCGTCTTGTCAATTCTTCACAAATTCACTATTTCTTTGTCTAAAATACATAAAAGCTTCCTGCTTTGGTCACTTCTTTGACCCTCATATTTTTTTGACTGCTTTACATGAGTTAGGTCACCAGGCCTGGATGAATTTCATTCCAAGATAATGAAATAAATCACAGACTGCATTCTATAAACATTCTTGGATTCAGATTGTGAAAACTCATGGAGATAGGTGTAAGGAATGGATAGATATTGTAACAATTTCTTGAGTTCTGTGAACTATAAATGAATAAGACACAAATTAGAAATGCTAAAAATGAAAATACTAACATCAATCCAAAATGGGTTCATCAATGGGGCACCTGGGTGGCTTGGTCGGTTGAGCGTCCAACTTCGGCTCAGGTCATGATCTCACGGTCTGTGGGTTTGAGCCCCGTGTCGGGCTCTGTGCTGACAGCTCAGAGCCTGGAGCCTGTTTCAGATTCTGTGTCTCCCTCTCTCTCTCTGCCCCTCCCCTGTTCATGCTCTGTCTCTCTCTGTCTCAAAAATAAACAAACGTTAAAAAAAATTCAAAATGGGTTCATCAAGAATAAATCTCACCAAATGTATCTATCTTCTATCAATATGTTTATGCACTGATAAATAATTGCTGTAAGATTGTGTTGTGAAAGTTACTACTTTCTGTTAAAGATATCACAAATTAGGCAGAATATGAAGTTGCTTCCATAACATAGTTTGAAGAGGACATTTAAGAAAATTAAATAAAATCTATTAAAATCCTGTCATGGGGACAAATATTACCATTTTTATTGATATTGCTATTTTAGGACCTTTTAAATAACTCATTCAATCAACAATTATTTGGGAGTATCTGTGGTGTGTGGGATATTAAGAAGGCCAAAAGTCTTATCTGAGTGTAAAATTCTGTGGTTCTTAACCCTGTGGAGTTTGTGTCACCTGGGAATGCTAAAGCATCAATCAGACATTGTTTTTTTGTGATTACTACATTATTCTCCACCATCACTCAGCATGTATAGAGATACTATTCAAGGACAGTGAAACCAGAACAGGACTAAACTCACTTAAGGATAGTGGTACCTAGGTCCTCTTAGAAATTAAATAGGAGGAGCACAGGGAAGAAAAGAGTAGCTGTGAGGTGTTCATATTCTTTACAAAGTACCAGTAGCTTTCTTTATTTTTGCATTGGGCATTTCTTAGTGTGCAAAGTGAAAACAAATGTATTTTAGTTAGATGATGAGATGGAGGCATTGAAGGACTATAAGCTCAATGAAAATACCCAGATATCTGTATATGTGTAGCAATATTTTAAACTTTTAAAAGGGATGGAAGGAACAAACCTCTTACTGTCATAGATTATATGGAGATAAATCCAGCAACCTTGAAGTCAAAGCCACTGCTGACTCATTGACTTTGCATGGACCAAGACCCTAGAAAGAATGAAGCAGCTAGATATTGACAGACATTCTTCTGTATGTAAAATTTTGCCCAACAACTCTGGGTATTTGATTTATTTTCTATTCTCTCCATGATTATAAAAATTATACTAAATAAGAAAAACGACAAAAAAAGTCAATAGAAGAAAATTTGCCACGTGAGTATTCAAGATAGCTTAGAATTGAATCGTCTCAAACATACAACATTAACTTCAAATAGCTGATATCTCCAAGATGCAGTAATCCGGAATTGAGTAGGAAAAAAAAATGTGGTTGATAAGGTCAATAAAAACTAACACTAGATTTATTTGTGCTTTATTTCAAAAGAAATTGAAATTTTTGATAGTAGTTAGAGTAATAAAAATGAAAGCCTGAATTAAAGAATATATTTTCCTCATAAAATAAGATATGCTCCTCGTTACTTATTTTGTTTATTTTCCACCTACTCTTCAGGAGTATGTGGATAACAGATTCTATTTATTTAATAAAAGAAGAAATTAGGAGACATAACAAAAGTAACAAAGGTCAAGTTATTGTCAGCTAACCTTCTTTCAGCAAGGACATAATATAGAAGCAGGGCATACTGCTTTATAGAATGTGTCTTCTAGTAAAGAATAATGTTAACAAATGTCTCAATTCTCCTCTATATTCTTTGTATATTTTTTCCTCAATTCTTCTTCTTTATGTGACAATTTTTCCCATTTGTTATTTTTACATAAAGAAAATAATCATTGCTTCATGGAATCCCATGACCCTGCAAGATGAGAAGACCAGTGGTGCAGAAGGAATGGCAGTAGTTGCATATAAACCACAGGGTTGACATCTAAGCATTTAATTAAATCAGACATTTTCCACAGGGTCCAAAGAATGTCTAGATTGAATCCCAGGTGGGGGATTCTTTGGCAATCATCACAGCAGGAAAACCAAGAGTTAGGTTTTTTTGTTTTTGTTTTTTTTTAAACAAAGGTATTGGGCAAACAATGTAATAAGAAATATAGTATCAAATAGCAATCAACTTTAAATATTTTAATTCTAACCACAAAAAAAAGCAATCCTTTCAGCTTCCCAAATAGCAAAAGCTGCTGTTTTTTTGTAAAGGAATACAATGCTATGCTTGGGGATGCAAATCTTGTGGTAGAGACTAGGACAGTTGACATCAACATGAGGGTACCATCTAGAGACGTAGTCTGGAAGAGTAGGGGTCTTCCTTACTCTTACCTCCCTCTTTTGTGTACTCCTAAAAATACTCTTAGACAACATTCAGGTTGAGATGTGTATAATATACCAATTGAAAATAATGAATTAATTCGGCTATCACCTTTGTAATTGATACTACTCCTCTCATTAGGCATTTGTCTAAACAACTTGCCTTGAAAAATAAATCTTTAATAGTTGGATTTTAGGTATCATGAATAGAATGGTGGTAAGACATTTTTTGGTTTTTATTTCAAATCTCTTCACATATTGCACCTTTGATTATATATATATATATATATATACACACACACATACATAAAATATATATGCACATATATATTTGGAAATGAATGCATATATATGTATATGAATGTATGTATCCACATTTCACACATAAGAACCTTGAATGAGTGCCAGATTTATCCAGTAACTAAATCAATGATTAAACCATGTGCAATCTCTCTTTTTTATACTGGACTTCTTCTGATATTTAAAAATTTTTTTTCTCTCCTTATGTGAGATGAGTAAGTTTGATGCATTTAAATACTCTCCTAAAGCTTTTAACGAAGACCCAGATGGGAAAATTTGCCAGGTAAAAAAGAAAAAGTATGGTCTTCACAGGTACAGAAAAACAAACCAACGGACCGCAACAAAGCTCAGAAGAGACATATAGGACATAATTCATGATATAATTGCAACAAAAAGCGACATGATAATGGCACATTTTTCTACTTGATGACATTGGAAAGTTTGCCTCATTCTTTGAAAAAAAATAAAGTTGTCTTCCCAACTTGTACCACATACAAAAGGAGACCAGATGGATTATATGCTTAAACGTGAAAGATAAAACTCTGAGTTAATAGAAAAAAAATTGGGAGGATCTTTTTGCAACCTAGGAGTGAGAAAGATTTCTTCACAAAGTCTGTAATAGCTCCAACCCAAAGTAAAAAATTGACAGGTTGCTATATTAAAATTAAAGATTTTTATACAAAAATGACAACAAATCCAGCAGATAGAATAGACAAAGATAGTTGGACTATTAAATAGCAATATGATTGCTATCTAGATAGCAATAGATTGCTATCTAGAATGCACAATGGTTTTCTACAGATGAACAGAGAAAGAGAAAAATCTGATGGTATAAAGGGGACAAGACGATAACCAAACAACTCCCCAAAAGAAAGCCCAAATGGCTAAAAAATATGTGAAAAGATGCTCAAACTCACTGATAATAAGAAAAAAAAAAAGGAAACTTAAGATGTCAGATAGCACAGTGTAGGCATCAGAATATCAAAATTGTAAGGTTCACAACACAAAATCTTGGTGAAGATATAGGGAGACAAGAACTTTTTGTGTGCTTTTGATGGAAATGTCAACTTGTACAGTCAGTCTAAAAGGCAACCTGAAAGCCCACAAGTAAATGAGGTATGCATGTGTCTATGAGTGATGCCACCCCTGAGTATACTTCCAGATCATTTCCCACTCAGTTGCACAAGCGACCGTGCAGAAGAAGCTTCATCACAGCATTCTTTGCGTTATTGAGGAATTAGAGTCCATTACTAGCTCAGGGAACAGATACATGAATATGGGTGCATTGTATGGAATTCTTTGCAGGTTTAGAGGTAACAGACTAGGTATCCAAACAGCAACATGGATAAACACAATGCTGAGTGAGAAGAAAACAAAATGAGATTTTAGTTCAATTTATGCAGAACCTCATAAACACATAACACAATACTATATGTTTAAGTATGTAAATCAAGTATGAGGGAGGCTTGCAAAAGGAAGAATGAGTGGTGAGTGGAAGTAGAGATTGAGAAAAAAAGAAAATGGAAAGGGACTGATTTGTTATGAAATGAAAAGAATGATCATTGAAGTCATTTAAAGAAGAATCAAAGATATTTAAAAAAATTTTTAATGTTTATTTCTGAGAGAGAGACAGAGCATGAGTGGGGGCGGGGGGGGGGGGTGGGGCAGAGAGAGAGGGAGACACAGAATCCGAAGCAGGCTCCAGGCTCCGAGCTGTCAGCACAGAGCCTGATGCAAGGCTCGAATTCATTGACCGCGAGATCATGACTTGAGCCGAAGTCAGGCGCTTAACTGACTGAGCCACCCAGGTGCTCTGAATTAAAAATGTTATTAATAAAAAAAAATTTTATAGTAAACTTTTATGAAAATTTCTTACTGCATTTATTTTTTAAAGTTTTTATTTTAAAAAGTTTTGTTTATTTTGATAGAGAGACAGAGAGTGAGTGGGGGAGAGGCAGAGAGAGAGGGAGAGAGAGAATCCCAAGCAGACTGCACTGTTAGTGTGAAGCCCAAGCTCAAACTCATGAACCGTGAGATCACGACCTGAGCCGAAACCAAGAGTCAGATGCTTAACTAACTGAGCTATACAGGTGCCCCTCTTATTGCATTTAAAATAAATTTCCCAGGGGGCACCAGTGAAGTGTCTGACTCTTGATTTCAGTTCAGGTCATGATCTCATGGTTCATGAGATTGAGCCCCATGTCGGGCTCTGTGCTGACAGTGTGGAGACTGCTTGGGATTCTCTGTCTCCCTCTCTCCCTGCCTCTCTCTCTCTCTCTCTCTCAAAAATAAATAAATAAACATTTAAAATAAATTTCCCAATAGTTTCCCAATGCTTGTCTGCCCCTGCATGACCTGGGGCCTGTCCATGCATCTCTCGTTACATTTTAGCCATATCGGTCCTACCTCAAGTCTGGGTCATACCACCTACTTTCATACCTCAGCCTCATTTTTCCTTCAGTTTTCTTGTCATTGAAGACCATTTTTCATTTGGGGCTTGCTTGACTGTTACATCTGAAAAATGTGATCTCTATTCACACTTTCAAAAAGGTCTTCACTCTCATTCTCTGTCATAGCCCCTGCTGTAATCCTTTGTTTAAACTGACAACAATTTGCAGGTATGTTACTTGACTGTTGCTACACACCACTTATTCCCTGCTAGCAAGTGAACTCATTAGAAAAGGTGCTAAGTCCATCCTGTTCATTGCTTCATCTGCAACATCTAACACATAGTGAGCATAACATTGTAGGATGAGGGAATGAACGAATGAACAAATTTTAGGCACAGAAGTTAACAAGTTTTCAGAACTTGAAGATATTTTTCTTTCAAAATCAAAAATAGAAGAGGGGCACCTGGGTGCCTCAGTCAGTTGAGCCTCCGACTCTTGATTTCTGCTCAGGTCATGATCCTGGGGTTATATGATTGAGCCCTGTGTTGGCTCTGTGCTGAGTGTGGAGTCTGCTTAAGACTCTCTCTTTTTCTCTCTCTCTCTCTCTTTCCTCCTCTGCCCTTCTCCCCACTCAAGCTCTGTCTCTCTAACATAAAAAAAATAAAAAATAGTGGCACCTGGGTAGCTCAGTCAGTTGAGCGTCCAACTTTGGCTCAGGAACTTTGCAGTTCCTGACTTTGAGCCCCACGTGGGGCTCTGTGCTGACAGCTCGGAGCCTGAAGCCTGTTTGGATTCAGTGTCTCCCTCTCTCTCTCTCTGTCCCTTCTCTGCTCACATTCAGTCTCTGTCTCTCTCAAAACTGAATAAATGTAAAAAAAAATTTTTTTTAATTTTTCTTAATGTTAATTTATTTATTTTTACATTTATTCAGTTTTGAGAGAGACAGAGACCGAATGTAAGTGGGTTAGGGGCAGAGAGAGAGGGAGACACAGAAGCAGAAGCAGGCTCCAGGCTCCGAGCTGTCAGCACAGAGCCCGATGCAGAGCTCGAACTCACAAACTGTGAGATCATGACCTGAGCTGAAGTTGGACGCTCAACTGACTGAGCCACTCAGGCACCCCCCCCCAAAAAAACTTGTTTTAAATAAAAAATAATACCAAAGAGAAGATATTTTAAAGGGATAGGCAGATATAAGAGAGTTTTTACAAAGCCATCTTCCCACTTTACTATAGTAAAAAAAAAGATTTTATCTTATAAGGCTTAGGGAGCAATTTGCATAAAGTACCACATTTAACTTAATTATTAATTTAATTGTTAAAATATCTGTGTTGTTCAATATCTGCATTATATTAAAAATATTAATATTGTTGTTATTACATTATTATAGCTTTCAAGTGAGGTAGGTATATTTTCAGGTATTCTTGGTATGTCCCATATAAACCATTCCTCTTTTTTTGAAAACAGAATATGTGTGTGTGTGTGTGTGTGTGATATGACCCTGAATGATTCACTTGTGAAGAAAAGAGAAACCAAAATTTAAAAGTCAATTATGTTTTTACTATTAAGATTTAAAAATGCCTATTAACATCAACTGAAGCTCTTACTACAAACCTTGTCTATTATATGAGAGCTATTTTCCTCAGAGAAACTGAGTCACAGAAGGATTGTTTAAGGTCATGCATGAGTCAATGACTTTGCTCGGAATGAAAACCCACAGTGCTGGCTCACTGCATTCTAGGTGGTGAGCCCTCAGCCACAGTTCTCAACTGCCATAGTCAGTCTGAGGTCAGTAACTGCTTTAAAGAAATCATAACTGTCTTCAATCATGGCAGATGGAAGTGTATAGATATTGACGTGTCCTGTGGTATTTCTATTTTTCTTAAAAAAGGAAAAACTATAAATAAAACAATCAAGATATACTAAAACGGTAGGAGAGAGAAAGAATCTTCAAAAGTTTTTACATTGCATAGGCTGTATAAAAACCCCCAGACACCACATTTTACCAAGAATAAAATTCTCAGTTCTCACTGCTCACAATGCAAAGGACATTCTTAGCATTTTCCTACTCCGTCGTAATTGCTTGCAATTATACATGAGGTGAGTTGATTAATTGCTGAAATGGCTGGTACTTTTATATACCAAGGTCAGTTGTATTCGTTCAATATTTACTTAGTGAGTTAGAGACCACGTTAGGTGCCAGACATAATCTTTGCTCTCATAGAACTAACCTTCTATTTTCATGAATAGGTGAAACATGCTTGCCCATGAGATGAGCATAAAAGATCAGACCTATTTTATTCTTTTTCCTGTTACACTATTTATTAAAAAAATGATAATTTTATTAAAACTTTTTCTATAAAGTATACATTACCTGCAGATATTTGTTAGTGCTAAATTTAAAAAAGAACCAAAAATTATTTGAAGACATGTGAACTCCCTACTATACACACTGAAAATGAGCTGTAATTGTGGGTAATAAAATATGTGGTCTGTTACTGGTCAGAAATGACAAATCATGATACATTCATAGCAATGTGGATATTATATGTCTTTTCAAAATTAGACTGTGTATTCAGCTGTAACAGAACTGAACTAGGCTAGAATATTCAGTTGATTATTTTCTTTATGACACTCGTATACTGTGAAACTCCATAGTAGATATTCACAATCTAATTTATTCATGATCACATACAAGTGGTCTTGAACACAATTAAAAAGCATACACACCTTCCAGTGGAAACCTGATAATTAGGGAATTGTAATCCTCCTAAGGCTAAGAAAATATGTGTATATTTTCATGATAAGTTAAATTTTAAGATTTGAAACTAATTTAGAAAAGGTGCCATATTTTCCTCACAAATATGCTTATATATTTTTTAAAAAGGATAAATACCCAAATTCCAAAAAGGAATGTTATATTAAAATGGAGAATGCCCCATTTAGCGTTTCACAGCAAACAAAGTTTCTCTGACTAATGGATACTGTATAAAGATATTCGGTGTAGAAACTCACATACGTGGACAGAACAGAGGCCAGAAGCTCTGATTCACAGTTCCCTGCTTTTAACCACTGTCTTCCATTTCCCTGACTCCTGCCGTGAGGGAATAACACATGACTGAAAACTGGAGAGTGGAGTCCTCAAACTGCAGAAAGCAATGCTATGAGAGGCAAGAGGGTATAGTGGAAAGAGTTTGCAGTTAGAAAAACAGTGTCCAAACTCCCAAGCGCACATATTTTTCTTCTTCAGATTTCAGTTTGCTTCTCACTAAGATGGGAATAATAATGCTGACCTCTTGGAGCAGATCATGATGATAATTGCCATTGAGGGCGATGATGATCATGATAATGCTGACTGTTGATGGTGGTGAGGATATCTAACATTTATTTCACGCTTTGCAGGTGGCAGACTCCATGTTAGGGGCTCTACATGCCCTGTGCAGTCGAGTGTAGTGGTAAGAACGTGAGCCTTGATGGATTTGGAGGGGCAGGATGTGGTCATTGAGAATGCCAGTACTATACACCCGTGGGTAACAATTTACGTCTCTGAATCTCAGAATTGTTATCTGTAAAATGGGACTTATAATCATACTTTATTCTTAGTAATTGTGAAGAACAAGTAAGAAAAAGTATGTAATATGCCCTCCCCAGGGGCAGACATATGTTGTCACTTCCTTTCTGCTTGATGTAACACTTGAACACATGTAGCCACTTCTTCCTGGAGAAAGGGAAATCATTAAAATTAACACTGACTTGGTTTTCGTTATGTATGGGGTGAATCATTCACCCTTCCAAAATAAAAGAGCAGGTATGTTATGGGCTGAATTGTGTGTGTCCCCCAAAATTTATAGGTGAAGCCCTAACTCCTAAAACCTCAGAATGTGACTGGATTTAGGGATAAAGTCTCTAAAGAGATGATTAAATTAAAGTAAGATCCTGAGTGGGCCTAATCTAAACTGACTGGCATCTTCATAAAAAGAGAAAATTTAGACACATAAAGGACACCGAAGCTGTGTAAGCCCATAGGACAAAGACCATTTGAGGACACAGAGAGTGCCATCTACAAGCTAAGGGGACAGGCTTTAAAACCAAGCCTACCGACACTTTGATATTGGACTTTTAGCCTCCAGAACCGTGAGAAAATAAATGTCTGTTGTGTAAGCCACTCAGTGGCAGCCCAAGTAAACTAATACAAGGAGTTACCCTACCTGCAAGGTGCTTGCTTCACATCCCTTCAAAAAGAAAGCTTGGTGCCAGTTTTCCAGGCAGTGCCTGTGGTTGGCTCCTCTGTGGCCCAGTGTAGCGCCTGGGGCACGGAGTTCCAGGCATTCACTATTCAAACTTCCCATAAGAACTCTGAGGCCTGCTTTTCTTTTGCCCAGAGGATTGTATTGTCAAAGTGAATATTTTTGTGATCCATTTTTTGAATATGCCAGTGGTTTAGAAAATACACAGTGAGTGAAACCAAGCATAGAATGTGTTACCAGGGAAAATGGATAAATATTATTATTGATGAACAAATGGTTGGGAATGCAAGGAATGTAAGAGGTACACAACCTTCCGTAAAGCATGGGTGCCTCCTATATTGACTCTATGTATGGCCTTATATTAATGCTTTGTTAAAAAAGTTTATATTTCATTAGTTTTTGAGAAGAAATGTATTCTAATTTCTATTGATTTTAAAAAATAGACCATCACATACTTGAAAAAACTGGACATTTTTATAAAAGCTCCTAGGCCTTTGAGCTTTCACAAGATGCAATACAAAACAAAGCAGTCTGGTTTAAAACAATTACTAATGTTGGAACAAACATGGGGAGAGGGGAACAACTCTGATTGTGAAAGCTAAGATTACTTAGAATGTGGAAAGGCAACCCTGGAAAAGTCTCTAGAGCAGTAGCAGGAAAGAAAAAAGAAACCACAAAGTAAGTTATTAAAGAAAATATTGGTGATATTGTAGGAATTCTTAATTCTTATTATTTTTTTGCTTAATATTTAGCAGACCTAATAATAGATAACTAGGCTATGGCTACATTTTTAATAGTTTAAGATTATTATAATGTGGGATCTGAAATCATTTCAATGAACTCTCTACACTTTGTTACATTGTAGTCTATTGGTCTATTTGCATTTTGAATGAATCTTCTACCCATGGCAATTTTTTTTTGTCTCCTTATTTACATAGATATCACACTAGATTATCAGGTCTCTAAGTATAGTGTAATGGCTCTTAGGAATTCCCAAAACCCTCTCAAGGTCAAAACTATTTTCATAATAATATTAAGACAGTATTTGTTTTTTTGTGCAGACATTTACATTAATGGTGCAAAAGCACTGATAGGTAACATTGTTGACTCTTTAGTACAAACCAAGGCATTGGCTTCAAACTGCCCATTGCATTTTCATTGCCATGAACTCACAATAGAAAAAAAGAAAGAATGAAAGAATGAAAACGAAACGACGGAAGAAAGAAAGGGAAAAAGAAAAAAATAGCTACAATAATCAAGAACTTCATTCACTTGATGAAGCAATCAATTTCTAAACTTTATTAAATATCAACCCTTGAGTACATCTCTGTTGCGACTCAGATCTGTTTGAAGAATTAGGAATATCCACACAGCACCTCTGCTGCCTACCAAGGGACACCAGTTGTCTTGAGGAAAAGCACTTATGCAATTGATTTTTGAGCTGAATGAACTAGCTCTTTTTTTCATGGAACATCCTTTTTCTTAAAATAAGGGCTAGTAGACAAACTATGGCTTTGAGGACTTAGGTATTTGGCAGAAATTTTCTCAAAAATAAACAAAGTGAGCCTTTACATGAAGGAAAACAACTGACAGTATTTGTTCTCAATGATAAAATTCAGGCTTCAAAAATATGAATTTTGGAAAATGTCTAACCAACACCAGAAGCTTCCCATACTGAAAGACTTTTGATGTCATCAGTGGTGATATTAATGAATATTATTTTTTGATAATGTGTAACGAAATGTGTCAACATTAAAAAAATCTGTATTGCTCAGTGGTTCAATATTTTCCATAAGACTAACGTGTAATGCTATAAAACCACATGTATGTAAAAGATCTGTTCAAAATGCAAATAAACCGGGGTGCCTGGGTGGCTCAGTCGGTTGAGCGTAGGAGACTTTGGCTCAAGTCATGATCTCACAACTCGTGAGTTTGAGCCCCGCGTCGGGCTCTGTGCTGACAGCTCAGAGCCTGGAGCCTGCTTCAGACTCTGTGCCTCCCTCTCTCTCTGCCCCAACCCACTCACATTCTGTCTCTGTCTCTCTCAAAAATAAATAAACATTAAAAATTTTTTTTCAAAATGCAAATAGACCAATAGACTATAGTCTATTGTAATGGAGTGTGGATAGTTCATTGATACAGTTTCAGATCTCACCTGGTAATAATCTTAAAAATTTACAGTTTGTTGAGTTTTGGTATGGTATCAAAGGAATGAGAAAGGTATGAGGTAGACTCATAATTATCTAAAAAGTCTATTCTTCCCTTTTCCAACTACATATCTGTGTGAAGCCAAATATTCTTTGTTTACTTCAACCAAAATATTGCAACAAAATGAATGCAGAAACCAATATGAGATTCCAGCTTTCTTATATTAAGCCAGACATTACAAAATGTTTTAAAATAAAAAAAAACCATGAATGACACTCTGTTAATATTTTTCTTTGTAAATATAATTATGTTTTATAAAATGTTATCTATATTAACTGTATATTAATGGTAAAAATCACCTATATGATCTTGTGATGCACTTATTTTTATTTTCAATGTATTTATGAATAAATATTTTTAGAATTTCTCAGTTTTTACTGCAAAGACCCATCCTTCCCATACAATTAGTTAAGACTCACTGTCAACTCAGTCCTGATTCCCATAAGACTCTCAATGACTCCCATGTTTACCTTTGACCATACTAGACATGGACCCTCTAAATTCCCATTCTTTGTCTTTTAAATTAGCCAGGCTTCCTCTCCCTGACAAAATATCTTAGACATAGAGATAAACATTTCTTATTCAACTGACTGACTTAAGATTCCTCTGATGACAAAACCAATCCCACTATAAAGTTACCCGTTCTGGAAACTTGTCTACTCCTTCCTATAAAAGTCTAGGGCAAAACTACCCTGTCAAGACCCTCTGATCTTCAGATCTAGAGTGTTCTCCCTATTATAGTCATAGCTAACTCAAATGAAATTCTTCTTCATCACTTGTTCATTGATTTTTGTTGTTATTATTCTTTTGCTTTGACATTAAGAATAATTTCAAGTTTTGCTATCTTCCACCTTTCAAACATGTTGAAGCCTATAAAAACAAGAAACTCTGGGCTGACATTTATTTCTAAAAACACAAAATGTTTATAATGCAAAATTCATCTGTGGAAACTGCAACCTCATTAAAATGAATTGCATTTCCATATGTGCATACAATTTTCTCTAAGATTTCATTCAAGAGCAGGAAAGATGAATTAGGCAAAGATTATGTGGCAATATAAGAGAAAGGGCTTCCTATGCAGGCCACACAATAGGATGAAAAGTCACTACATATATAGTGCAATTTGTAGAGCAGAGAAAGTACTCCAATCCTAAAATGCCTCTCCTTTATATTTGGACGTGGTGGGGGGTGGGGTGGGCGTTGGATGGAAGAAATCCAAAAAGTGGCATTTAAGTGAGTTGTGAATCAAAAAATGGAGAACATGAGATGATGATTTTACACTGCACACTGATATCAGCTAAAGCCTTAGCAGGAATTGGTTGCCAGCTAGGAAAGGAAGAAAAGGAAGATGCTAAGATGGTTGTCAAAGAATGGGAGTTGTAAGGGGAAAAGGGAAGGAAGGACACGGAATCTGGCTGCATCAATAACACTTGAAATAGTATAATTGTTCTTTTTTTGAAATTCTGTTTAGGGGTCTGTCCTTCTTGGTTGTTCTTTTGACTCCATTCACTGACCCAGGAAATTGGGAAGCTCCCATAGAGGCCAGGAATCAAGCAGGTTTTAGGGCCTATTAGTCCCTGTCTTACTGTTGGACACAGCACCCTTCAGGCTATGTGCTTGCAGAGGTACCCTGGCCAAGAAGGAACCAACAGCTAGAATTTAGTAAGAAAATCATGCTATTCTCTATTACTGGAATCTGTAATTCTCATCACCAGTTCAGTGCAGTTTTCATAGCAGTAAATATAAAACAAAGGGAAATGTCAGTGGATAAAAGGTCTCTGGTGGATGTCCTGCTCATGTAATGCTCACTTCCTGTGAAGAGATATGCCCATCAAATAAAGAGCACTAAAAACACAAACTTTGGATGCAGGGGTACTTGTGACACTTTGGCAATGTAATGCAGTCTAAAGACTACTAGGAAGAGTTTTATTAACTATATCCTGTATTGTTACACATCCACTCATTTACAATTACTTCTGTGTGTTATCGAGAACTCAGAGTCAAAAAGAAAAATACTATTTCTGAATATTTTAAAAGTCACAGCACTTAACTTTATCTCTAAACCCTGAAATATTTTTGATTGATTTATATAATAAACCAAATAACTCATGAATTGGGCTATAAAGTGATAGATATAAAATTAAAGTAAATCTTTGCCAAAGTTTTCCTACATTGAAATAGTAACTATCATTTTGTAATATTGTTTAAAAATAAAAAATATTTTTTTAACAATACCTTTAGAATTGTATACTATTGTTCTGCTAAAGGACTTAATAATTTTATCTTTGGGGAATTAATTATTCTCCTGGCATCCCCAAGAGGCATTTAAATACATTAAGATATTTTAAATTATTTGGTTTATTATCTTAGGTAGAACTAAGCTTATTTTGATTGAACACTAAAGTGAAATGAAATCATGTTACAGCTAAATTTATAGGAAGTTTCTTTTCTGAACGTTATGAAATAGATGTGAAGACAAAATCTGAGTTTAAAAGCATCCTACATAATTAGAAAAAATTAGAAAATTTTAAAAAATCAACATTTTGAAAATTTCAAGTTTTACTATATTTCCCAGAATTTCTAGTAGATTAAAGTAGCCTACCATTGGAAGTCATATCCATTATGTGGTTTTTTTTTTGTGAGTTATAAAGAAAATATTTAGAATTAATATTTTAGATATTTTTTGCCAAATAAGTATGTAAAATGGAAGATTCTTTAGAGAATAAACTCTCATAGTAACATTCTTTACTCCTACTCTACAGCAACTTTATCTGAAAAGAGAAATAGTTCTTAAGTGAGCATCTACTTCAAGAGAGAGTAAATCAAAAGCTTCTGGATTTCAGAAAGACATTTAGCTAACACGATAATCTTCTGTCCTGCAGCTTTTGGAGGCCACAACCTGAGAGGAGCTTTCCAGAGTTCAGTCCTCAGTGAATCAGTCCTCAGCTGTTCAAAGCATACCAGAAAAGAAGCACTGACCGTGAAATCATCTCCATGTTTTCATCAACCATATCCTTAATGTAAAAACTTGAGGTGTGTTATGTTAAACATCAGGGAGTCCCGGACAGAAAAGGACCAATTATCCACTCAGAGGCAACTGGTTGTCCTGGGAGAAGAAGGTTTGCCATGAGTCCAAGGAATTCAGTTCAAGTGTCAGCCTGGCTATTAACTCACTGCATGACTCTGGGAGAAATTCCTGTCTTCCTGGGTTTTTTCACATGCATCATCCAGGAGATAAATAGATTGGACCAGATTACGCAGGAGATTTCTTCTGACAAACTTACTATGTTGTAATTATTTAAGAAAAAATGTTTTTTGCTAGTATGAATGTGTATGTTTATAAAAGTAAAAAAAATCATGAATGGTTAAAAAAGTCAAAATTCTGAAAAGAAAACAAAATGATTCTGTGATATTTGTGACACAAAATATACGCCCCACAAAAATATATAAAAAATGCATTAACAACCAGGTAATTCAATTTCTCTTCCACTCTTGTCTCCAGTAACCCTTCTTTAGTTTTTACCAGGAATGTATGGTATGACCAAAGTTAACAAAGCAGTTCTCCGCACATGAATAATTCCTATCCAGTGATCAAGGGCGAAAAGCAATGACCATGTATTAAAAGGTCAGTGCTATGTGTCAGAGGATGGTCCACATTCCCACTGAGAACAAGGCAAAGCTCTTGGACCCTGTGACCCCGAGTCTGTTTCTTTGTAAAGTTCAAAAAGAGACTCACTGAAGTGCTAAATAACAAACTTATCCACGGGTGCCTGAGAATGGATTTACTCTGCAGGAAATTAAATCGGAGCTATTGAGGGCTTGAGTTCATCCTCATTTTTTAAAATTCCAGTTTCTTACAACATGACCCAAGGCCTATTTTTATTGTATGATCCACTTCACTTGTGCTTATGGAAGACTTATTTTCTTAAGTCACTGAAACATTAGGTAAAAAGAAAATAATAATAAGGATCATGAACATACAAAGTTCTGTTTTTTTCGTTGACATAACCTTGTTCTGAAAAACAAAACAAAGCACCAAAACAAAAGCAAAAACAAATTTGAGATTCCCTACCTGATCCAGAGAAGAACTAAAACATAAAAGCACATCTTAAGTTACTATATATAATATATGGTAGAAAAATCTCCCTTGGATTATTGTGAACTTTAATACTTTGTTATGTGGACCTAGATGCAGCACATTTGTATTACAAAACTAAGGAGTTATCCAGCTTGTATTTTTTACCTCAGCATTGGAAAGGCAACGTCAGTAAAGATGATAGAGTATAAATCCCTGTGCGGGATAGATTGTACACCTAGTTTACAAGTTGGCTTGGAAACATTTATTCTTAATAGAGAAGATCCCTGACTATATTTTCCCAATTCTACTGGGAAAAATCTGTTAATAAGAATGAGAAAGGGAGGAAGAGAGGGATCATGAAAATATCTTCCTGTATTTAATAAATTTAAGCTGAATTTTAAGTATTTTTTTGTATTTTTTTAATGTTTATTCATTTTTGAGACAGAGAGAGAGACAGACCATGAATGGGGGAAAGTCAGAGAGAGAGGGAGACACAGAATCTGAAACAGGCTCCAGGCTCTGAGCTGTCAGCACAGAGCCCGACGCGGGGCTCGAACTCACGGAACACGAGATCATGACCTGAGCCGAAGTTGGACGCCCAACCGACTGAGCCACCCAGGCGCTGCAATTTTAAGTATTTTTATAGAAATAAAGAGCAAATAATATAGAGCTATAAGTTCACTTATGCCTTAATAAAAAACATTATATACTTTTTTCTCATTTTTTTTTTAAACTAGGCTTCACACCCAGCATGGACCCCAATGCAGGGCTCAACACGGGGCCCAACATGGGGTCCAACATGGGGCTTGAACTCACCACCCTAAGATCAAGGCCTGAGCTGAGAGATCAGAGTTGAATATTTAACCAACTGAGCCACCCAGTTGCCCCAATTTGTTTCTTGATTTGTATTTAGAAATGTCGTCATAACATTATTTCTCACTGTTGGGAATATTTTCCATGCTTTCTATTTTATTACCCAGTCTTCTTTTTTTTTTTTTCCAGTTGCTCTAACTCTTCCTTCCATAATCTTTTCCCCTGGCCTTCCTCTTCCTCCTACATCAGTTTTCTTCCAATTTGATGTCAGGGCCCACGACCCTATGGACACCTTAAATGGAAGGCCATGAAGTCAAGTGTAGCCAGGATGCAGACCAAGGGGAAGATGAACTAGACTCAGATAGTTGAGCAGACATGAAGAAAGAGAAAAATTAGTGACAGGTTGCCCTGTTTCAAAGCAGCTGGTCTGTTTCTATTTCAATCCTTTTCAAGGTAGCCTTTACTTTCTTTCTGTTCTAAAAGATCCCCTAAGTCTCTTTCTTCCTCCTTCTCCTTCTTTTTTATTTTTAGTTTTTGGAAAGTTTATTTCAACAACTGCTATAAACTGACTGAATGTTTATATTCCCCCAAATTCATATGTTGAAACCTAATCCCCAAATTGAGGGTATTTGGAGATGGGGCTCCAGGAGACAATTAGGTCATGAGGGTGGATCCTCTATGATAGGGATTAGTACCCTTATAAAAGAGACCCAAGAGAGCCCCTTGCTCCTTCAACTATGTGAGGTTGCAGCAAAAAGCAAGCCATCTGTGAACCAGAAAGTGGGCTCTCACCAGATACCACATCTGCTCATGCCCTGATCTTAGACTTTTAGTATACTCTTGGCCTTGTATGATTTTTCTCTATGAGGGAAACTCTCTGCTCACCAGGACAGAGTAGTCCATTTTCATTTTTGGTTTTAATTTAAAAGAGTTTAATTTAATTTAAAGAGTTTCCTGATCCAGAGCTAAAATCTGCTTTCCTATTAATTCCAAAGTGGAAACAAAGTGGTAAAAGGCCTTTGGGCTCCTACAGATCAAGCACGGATTGTTATGAATGTATGATCCTAAGCCTGTTTTGCTTCCATCTTGAGCCAAAGTGTCTTATCTGTAAAAGTGGCACGATAATAGCACCTGTCTCATAACTCGTGATAAATTACTGATAATCTTTACATAGTTGGCTCTCAATTAGTGAAGGTTTGTATTATCTTTATTATATCCGGGGGTCTGTGTTATATTTTTTAGAGACACAAAAAGAAATCAACTACTTGTTTTATCAAATAGCCCTACGTTCCTTTATCAAAAAATATCTCTTGCCCCAAATAAAAATTTTCTGTTCCAGATATCATTCAGAAATACATACTAAGTGGTATCAATTTCAACCCTATCTTTTATTCCAAAGGAGAAAGTAAGGTCACTTAGGTATAAATCTTGCATTGTAAGCCACTATCCTCTGGGTCACCAAGAATAGCAGTTAATAAAATTTAACTCTGCTGATTGTAAGTAATAACCTTCTAACAACCTCACAACTGACTTGTTTTCAGATAGGAACATTGACAGAAATACTATGGAGGTAGTCCAATGGTTAAATGTTATTTAATTCAAAGACTCTCATACCAGAAAACCTCAAAACCTAAGTTTTGATTTACCTCTCTTGTTAATTTAAGATTCAGGACTCAGAATTCACTTTGGCTTTACTTCAGTCTCAACCTGTTGTCTTACTTTCAGGTTTTCCCAAGGACTTTGAGAGTGTGGTTCCAAAATGTTTTAGTGATGTGGAGATTAAATGTAAAAAGCAATTATAAATATGTCATCAGATTTTTAACCTTAACTTACATGACTATTTGGAAATAGTTATGTATGGTAGGGCAAACTTTGGACTTCCAATTTCCATGAATCCAGAAAGACGCAGGTAAGTTTTTTGTTTCTCCTCTCTGCCAAAGGGTGAATTCTCTGCAGTCTGTCTTTCATTGAGTTTGTTTCAGTTTTATGAATGAGGTGTGAATCTGTACTAACTTTTCCCGCCTCCATGTGGGTTCTACATCTAAACTCTTCAGCTACAGTGATTGACAATATACCTGTCTTCACTCTCCCCTTAAAGATGCTGTGGCATAAGTTCATCAATTTACTTTTCTGTACTTCAGTTAAATTTTTTTTAGTTTATTTGAATTTCCTTCAATTTACTGTGAACTTGTCTATTATATTTTTAAGTATTTCTGGCAACTTCAACCATCCTATTGTGTTTTCATGCGTACCAGTCCTCCAAATATTTTATCATTATTATTTTTCCATCATGGCTATCATATTTTCTCCAATTTCATCATTTTTGCTTTCTGTACAATTTTTTCAAGCACATCTTCATATTATTGATTTTTATATCTATACTATCTGTTTAGATCAGTTCCTAATTAGATTTTAGAAGTCTTTCAGTGTCTTTGCCCCTATTCTTCTCTTGTATGCTGTATTTCTTTTTTGATGATTTCATTTCACAAAGTCCATTTTTGGGTAAAGTGTTCGGTTTTTTTATAAGTTTCATTGAAAATATGAAGATGTTATATTCTGTAGCTGTCTTCTATGTGGAATATATCTCCTAAAATATTGTTCATATCTATATTTTCTAATATGTATTCATTTTCTTCCCAGTTTCATCTTTTTTGGATGGTCATAATTTACCTGGGTTTGTTAGTTGTCTGAAATAGAATGAATGAAATCTCCTTGATAGTCTTTTTTTCTCTTCCTCACATACAATGAGATAGTTAAATATAGAAGACATGTTTTATCTTCAATAATTTTCTTGTTGCATGTGAGTGATAGGAAGCCAAAATCATGGATAGTGTGAGAACTTTGTGCAATTTCTCCTTAAATGTTTCATAAATCTGCAACTGATTCCATGGGGTTGAGGATTTTCAACATCATTAAACTTCCCACCTTTAGGGCAAGCTAGCAATTTTTTCTAAGAATTAGATTTATAGTTTTTCATTTCATGTGCATTATTAATCAACATGTATTTTTCCCCATGTGCTTAATTCTAATGTGCTGTTATGAGGTTATCAAGCTCTATATCTTACTCTTTCTGATCAGAAACTAGGTGGGGAGAGATTTATATTTTTATTGAATGTGGTTCTGCAGCCCCACTGTCCTTTCCAGTTTGCGAGAGGAAATGGGCCTTATGTCTGCTCTTTCTTGTCCTTCTTGCAATCCACCCACACTTCCAGGCTGTGCCTTTCCTGGTATGAACCACTGGACATTTCTTCCATCCACTCTCTGCATCACTGTCCTGTGCTCACAAAGGAATGATGCATGGCTCTCAGTGTTCAATTCAATTTGATCCAAATCGTATTACATACATATGACATATTACACACATATAACATATTATGATCCAAATTATATTATATACATATAATATATTACATACATATGACGTATTATACATATGGCATTTTAATATTATATTAGGACCTATCTTATTTGCACCAGAGCTGAAATTTTTTCCCAGTTTTGTCTTTACTTATTTTTGTATATATTTTTAAAGTGTACTTTTTTTTTCAAGATGCACTTCTGACTCATGGAATTAGAATAGTAGTTTATTGACACTAGAGGAAACTGAAATTTAAAGGAATCCTGTGTCAGTTATATGTGACCATACATTCTTGCCACTTTGTATATACAAAGTCACTGAAGCTTTCTAAGCTTTAAGGTCTTGACTTGTAAAATGGCTATAATTATACATGCTTCCTTGTGCTGTGAGAATTTAATTAAGTAATAAATACAAAATCAATGAACACATTGCCTGTTTGTTATTAACTATTGTCCATAGTAGCAGTAGTATTTTAAAAATTGAGATTTTTCTATGTGGGAATTCGCATTTTAACCCTGTACTTCTAAAAAGGCAAAAGAATGATTAGCCAGTCACTCTCTATTACCTGGTAGAGTGCAGTAATCACCAGAAAATTCTATCCAAAAAGAAAATAAATGAAACTAATATCCTGAATGTGAAATAAAAAAAATAACCATCTCCACCAAAGGATGTGGACACAGTTCAGTGACTTTGGCATTTCAATCAGGCTAAAACAAAGTCAGAAATAAAAACTACAAAGTAAACAAAGCAAAACAAAAATTAAAAGTTTTGACTCTTTAGCCCCATTGTAGCAAATTTGTAAAACAAACCTATTACCAGATAAGAATATAACCAAAAGTGAAGAAATAAGAGATGGGTAATATATATTTCCTATTAACAGTGTCAAAAAAGAACACACATAGGTAACATGCTAGTAAGAAAAATTCCCTTTACTGATGGTGATGGCCTTGAGCTTACATCACTCATCTTTACCATCTACCACTAGTAAAAATTTAGATTAACCTCCAAGATCAAAATATGCCAAACTGTGATTTCTCTTTTATTTATTTTTTTTAAATTTTTTTTCAACGTTTTTTATTTATTTTTGGGACAGAGAGAGACAGAGCATGAACGGGGGAGGGGCAGAGAGAGAGGGAGACACAGAATCGGAAACAGGCTCCAGGCTCCGAGCCATCAGCCCAGAGCCTGACGCGGGGCTCAAACTCACGGACCGCAAGATCGTGACCTGGCTGAAGTCGGACGCTTAACTGACTGCGCCACCCAGGCGCCCCTGATTTCTCTTTTAAACGAAGTTTAATAAATAAATCAAGGAAGGAAGGAAGGAAGGAAGGAAGGAAGGAAGGAAGGAAGGAATATTTAATGTATTTGAAGAGAGGCATGATAGAGATAGAAGTTATTAAGTAATAGTTAATAATTATTTAGGTATTTCTGGCTGATTATATCTTTAACTCTGTAACCTAAATATTTTGATCTCAAAAGTCACTGACTAAAAAATTATGTCACATTACATTAGAATCCAAATTGTTATTCTTTGGTGTTTTATCCACTTTTTCTGTAAGATTGCCAGTCTTTCTCAGGGCTCATTTTTCTAACTATTGTGGTATTTCTCAGTGCTCAGGAAATTGATTTCTCTCTCTCTCTCTCCCCAACTGAATAGGAATTCATCCAACCGAATCTACCACTTTCCCCCAAAGAGCTGACTGCTTAGTGCTATATTCTGGAGGTCCCTACTCCACTCTCTTCTGGAGCCACTGAGGGCTTCTGAGACTTCCATGTCTACTGCTTCCCTGGGGTAACAGCTTAAGGGTCAAGTCTTGACAGCCTCATAGACTTAGTTCTGTTGGCTTCATGTCCATCTTTAGGCTCACTACCATTAAATCTTGGGTTATGAGTGTGCTAAAGCAAAGGTTTGGCCACAATGGAATCACCAGCTTCCACTAATAGGGGTGGTTCTCAGACAAAAGGAAGGATGCTATTTGCTTCAGTGAAGTATGTCCAACACACACACACACACACACACACACACACACACAACCTTGGTCCCAACATTTACTGATTTAATGGTGTAAGATGAGCTCTTAGATTCACTCACATACTCATTTTCCCTCAAGTGCCCCCAAGGTTCCAGGCTGGCTGGGTTAGGTGGGGAATCAATACCCATTCTTAAGTTGGTCAGTACTAACAATGGATAATTCCATTCGACTTTCTCATCTCCATCATTCTTTGCTGACACCTCTCCTTGGTTGGAGTGTCCCTGGTCTGACTGTAAAGGTGTACTGAGTGCTTTCTATGTCCAAGGCACAGTTCAAGCAATGGTAGATAAAAAAGAAATAATCTACCATTTGTTTTAATCATTTTGAACTTCAAAAAGAATGGGTGATAACTTCCAAACACCTTTCTCCAAGAAGGTTTTTCTACCTCATCTATATTTATGTATTCAAATATCTCTGTAGGATCAGCCGGGTAGAAACTAAGGCCCAATTAATATGTTGTGTAAGGAGTTGTACAACCCCAAATATCTGCAGAGTCTGAGCCCTAGATCCCTACTCGGTCTAAATTCTTTTATACATTAGTGGTATACCAATGACAGGGCAGTGGGAATGGTCTACCCTAAATGCAGGCAATAAGTATATATGTTTTCTATGGTTGTCTTGCTCTCTATTATCACCAAACACCAGACATTCTAAACAATATCAGTGTTAAAATATTTTTACCAGAAAAAAAATGTTTTGTTGGTCTTAGAGTCAGCAAACTTTTTCTATAAAGGGTCAGATAGTAAGCATTTTGGGCTTTGGGGAATGTAAGGTCTCTGTCACAATTACTCAGCCTTGCCAATGTAGAGACAAAGCAGCCATAGACAGTATATAAATGAATGGGAGTGGCTGTGTTCCAATAAAATTTTATTTAGATAAATAAGCAGCAGGCAGAATTTGGCCTGCAGGCTAGTATGTGCTCTAAATTCTAAGTAATATTATACTTACTGATGAGTTTAAACAATAAATGTAAGCTTAAAATTAGCATATTTTTATTATTTATCTTACAGTAAACATTTTTTTCTATATGTAAGTTAATTCAGAGGACCCTTAGTTTTACAGATGCACTGACATGTGCAGACTAAACTGCATAGTTTAATTTCTAGAGTAAATTCTTAATGGTAAGGAATCATTTGAGCTTGCATCTGCCTAGTTCTGGTCTCAAACCACCATGGTCCTGCATGTTCTTGTAATTACACATAGATTCAAAATAAATAATGGCCACAGTGATGTAAAGAGGAATAAACAGAAGTTGGTCACTTTAATTTTATTATATCATTTCAGGGTTGGCAAACTATGACTGTAGCCAGCAAGCTAAGAATGACTTTTACTTTTTTTTAATATGTGAAAAATTTCAAACAAAGAATAATGTTTTATAATATGTGAAAATTATATGAAATTCAAATTTCAGTGCCTATAAATAATGTTTTATTAGAACATAGCCACACATTTTTGTTTATATATTGTTACAACAGCAAAATTGAGTAGTTGCAATAAAAATCATGTGGCCAGCACCAAGCCTAAAATATTTACTGCCTGGCACTTTACAGAAACATTAGCCAACCCTTTTTCTATGTGACAGGGAATTTTTAACTGTGTTTAAAAGTTAAAATACCAAAACAATATATGAACTGTAAGGTATAATATTTTTATTTGGCAAGTCTAAATTTCAGCTTATGCATGAGATATTTTTTGACATTGAATAATATATTTAAAATTGAAAGTTCTTTTTTACTTGTTTTAAAAATAAAGAAGGAATAAAATTAATGATTATTACTATTGTATACTGTATTAGTGTGCTAGGGCTGCCATAAAATATCACAGATAATGGCTTAAACAACAGAAACTAACTTTCTTACTGTTCTGAAGGCTGGAAGTCTCAGATAAAAATTTCAGCAGGTTTGGTTTCTTCCAAGGCCTTTCTCCTTGGCTTGCAGATGGCTGCCTTCTCTCTATCTCCTCACATGGTCTTTGCTCTGTGTGAACATATCCCTGACTCTATGTGTTCTCATTTCGTTTGCTTATTAAGAATACCAGTCAGATTGGATTAAGGCTCATCCTAATGGCCTCATTTTAACCAATCATGTCTTTAAAGGCCCTATCACCAAATACAGTCACATTCTGAGGTACAAAGGGTTAAGGGCTTTAACATATTAATTTGGAAGGGACACAATTCAGCTCATACTATACATGATGAATTAAAAATATAGTTTTAGCTTTCTAAGCCTGAAGGGAAATAGGATTACATTTTATAAATGAGAAAACAAAAGTTTCTCCAAGGCAAGATAGCAGTGAGACCATGAGGGCCCAAACCTAAGCCCAATGTTCTTTCCACTTAAATTTACAGAATTTTTTTTTTCTTGTTTCTTTTACTGGCTACCATTGAAATAGTAACTTTGAATTATGTCATTATATTATCTCTAGTAGAAAATTTTTCATTTTGGTTTTCACTCTATACATTATTGTATATATCTGTTACCACACTATGCAAAACATTGATTTGGAAAAGTCTCCATCAAATAAACAAACAAACAAACAAACAAACAAATAAATAAATAAAAGTCCTGGAAGCTCTGTTCTTTGATAGAAATGCTGATAGGAACTTTACAGGAAAAATTTGTACAGGAGGCCAATACTTTCAGTGATTATAAAGGGCTTTATCCTTCCCATCTGTGCCCCAAGCTGCCTTTTAAGGAAATAGAACATATTTGGGATAACTTGAAAAATACTTCTGATTCAAGGGAAAATCAGCCATCATGTGTTTTCCATAAAGCACAGCAATTTAAGCTCTATTCCAAGAGGATAGAAATATTTGTGAAAGAAAAATGTAATTTTAATTACTAAAATTAAAGGAATTACACGGTAGGAAGATGATTATTCTTAAAAGAGGAATATTTTTAAAATAAGGACATTTCTCCTGCAGATTTCTCTGAGAATTTCCCAATTTCTAAAAGTCATTTAGTAATCATTCACAAATGAAAAACACATACTGTTAGCTGAGTTTGAGGCTAGACAAGTTTGTTTATAAAGACGTCAGAGCATTTCAAAATGCTTGATGCTTATCGCATACATAGGCTCATGCAGTAGGCAGTGGGATAAAGGGAGGCATTTTCATATAAAACCTAACAGAAAGTGATCTCAGAAGCATAGCTAAGATTTTCCAGATAAATCAGAAGCACATAGTGCCTTTTTTTTTTGAAGGGTTAGGGTGACCCTGATTTTACAGAAAAGATTTTTTTCTGTACAAATGCCCAGGACCCATTCCGGAATTTGAGTCTGTTAACAGAAATGGGCAAGGTGTACTTTAAAAACTAAGGATCGCTGTCTGATTTCCCTGTGTATGTGTTCTCACAGTTTAACAATATTTTAGACCCTTAGCCTATCATATCTCAGCTACCGGAATTTTGGCCTCAATTTTGTTCTGTTCTTTTTTGTAATCCTCATGTGGATGGCATAAATTAGAAGGGTTAATGATAACCATGGAATGTTTTAAAGCATACTGATTAAATTGCCATAATAGCTGAAGTTTTGCTTTGTTTTTGTTCTTGCAAATAATATCTGGTTTTGGCTCTTTTTCTTTTACTGGATTTATTTACACTATCCTATTTTCCTGAAGGATTTGCTGTTAGTAGCCTGTAAAGAAATGAAAGGAGTTTATCAAAGAATAGAATTTTAGAGATCATCTAACCAAACACCAGTTCTTAGAGTCACAGAAACTGGGCTGAAAAACGTTGAGGTGATGTTCTATCTAAGGCCACATGATAAATAGTGTCAGAGCAAGGACTTGAATGCAATCCATGTCTGGTAATTCTTCATCTTACTCTTTCTCATATGCCACACAAAATGTAAATATCCAGGTATGTTAGTGATCACTAAAAGAAAATATAACATCAAGTCTTTTCAGTGGAAGAGTAGAAGATGTTTTAATTCTCTTACCTTTCTAATAGATGTTCTTATTATTTCTCTTCTGAAATTTTGATCCTTAGTTTTGGTCCAATTGTATTGATTTATTCGAAGTGTAAAGAAAAAATACTTGTGTGGACTCAAGTCACATTTTGTCCTGAGAGGCTAATTGATCAAACAGAGCTTTGGTGAAGGAAGAAGATTTAAAGTGGGCATCGCATTCCAGAGATTGGCTCTCCAGTTTTCTAGATCCTTAGAATTTTTTGCCAGTATTCTTTGAGATGATGAATTAAATCTTGTGAACTGATACACAGTAGACTTACTAGACACTGATTTATAAAGAAAGTCCAGTGACTAACTTGTAATAAAAACTAAAACTGCCATGCAGAAAGAGTATTTATGTTTACTGAGAGGTAAATAAAAGAGATGCCAAATTATAATCAAGAAGTAGCTCCAAATGATTTAATCACCATCAGACAAATTAGACAACTTAAATTGTTAGCATTAGCAGTCTGCCGATAACCTGTTTTTTGACTCAAATTTGCAAAGTTGAGTTTACATGAAATAATGAGAAGCAAAGGCACACAGAAACTTGAAAAAGATGTATTGTGCATGTGTGTGATATTAGTCAACCCACACTTTTACATCTACAAAAGAAAAATGACTACATTTAACCAAACATACTCCTTAAATCTGTTGTTTATTTTGGTAATTTTGATTTTTTATATCTGTGTAAAGAAAACATCTACTTTTAAAAATGTTCATTTATTTATTTTGAGACAGAGAGAAGGCGAGAGGGGGGGGGAGGATGAGTGGGGGAGGGGCAGAGAGAGAAAGAGAGAGAGAATTTGAAGCAAGCTCCACACTCAGTGTGGACATTATAACCTGAGCCAAAATCAAGAGTCAGATGCTTAATCAAATGAGTCTCCCAGGCGCCCCAGAAAACACCTACTTTAAAGAAACATTTGGATATTTGTGATGGTAATGCTTCAGATTCCTACCTTAATAGGAGAAGGTTACTTTGGGATCTATTCTACTCACTGTTGAAATGTTGCTGCAAACTCTGATTTAATGCTAGGTGATCACACTCTCTTAGGGGATGATCCTTACCCTGCAGCAGCCTACTGAGATAGTCATGTACATTTACCTGGAATGTCCACTCACTTCAAATGTTCTCTGTACCTTAAAAATCAGTCCCTCACCTCTTTAAAAATCCACTTAAAACTTCCTTACCTGCTTCAGAAAACCCTGCATGATGAGTTCTCTTTG
The DNA here is from genome assembly GCF_016509475.1 of Prionailurus bengalensis. NCBI lineage: Eukaryota > Metazoa > Chordata > Mammalia > Carnivora > Felidae > Prionailurus > Prionailurus bengalensis. The sequence goes on from NC_057349.1 coordinate 109,712,522, forward strand.
ATTATCAATTGAGAACGGCTATGTTCATTTTTAACGCTGTTAATATGAATTTGTTGATTTAAAATGTGCTTTTTGTCCTTGTTATTTAATGACTGTGGTAGTCAGCCTCCATGGTAGACCCAAATATCCCCCCTCCTGATATTCATGACACTGTTACTACCCTTCCATAGTGAATAGGGCTAACTTGGATAACCAATTGGATATTGTGGAAATGGCAGGCAGTGACTGCTGAGGCTAGGTCATGGAAGACATTGAAGCTTAACCCTTGCTCTTGTGAATCATACACTCTGACATGTGAGGACATTCAAGAAGTCCTTATGAAGAGGCTTATGTGGTAAGGAAATAAGGCTTCCTGCCAACATCTGTGTGAGAATGCCATCTTGGAAGAAGATCTTCCAGTCCCAGGCAAGCCTTCAGATGACTGTAACCCAGGATGACATCTTGACTACAACTCATGAGACATCCAGAGCTAGAACCACCCAGTTAAGCTGCTCTCAATTTCCTGCAGCAGCTGATAATAAATGTACTTTGTCTAAACTACTAAGTTTTATGGTATTGAGTTATGCCCAATAAATAGCTACTGTAATAATTAATTATGTTCTAACATTTAAGCTACTTGTGGTCATGAAATTTGCCATTTGTTTCCTTTTTTTTTGCACAAATCCTTCAGGCATAGGAGAAGCAACAGAATAGATATACAAGGTTAAAGACAAACATGTAGAGAAATTAGGACTTTGCCACTTCAACTGGTGTCATAGTGTTTTTCTCTGTACACATTGAAGGTAGGGACCAGAGTTTACTTATCTTTGTATTTGGTAATCTGAACCAGATGAGCAGGCACTATAATCTAATTTTTTTTCCATTCCTATGATAAATTCTCAATGGTGGAATAATTCCCTGATAGCTAGCGTAATACCCACTTTTTCTAAGACTCAAGTTCCCACATTAAGTAATAGTCTATTACAGTTTTAGTAAACTCTGTAAAATTATTTGCAATCTCTCTGTTTCTGTCTTTTCCTCTCTTGCCCCCCTTCTTTTTTCAAATAACTAGCTGAGGATGGAGTGGAGGAGAGTTTTATGAATATTTTTATTATTGATGAGTAATAGCTTTAGGAGTTTAATAACTATATGCATTTCCTCCCATATTTAAAGTAGGAATAATTTTTTCTGAAAGAAAAGTTAAGAGAATTGCCTTGATTTTTAATATTTGACTTCAGATTATAATTAATCAGTCAAAAATCTGTCTGAAGGTAATCAATGAAGAATTGAGGTATAGAAATATCATGTGGCCTGAATGATAGATGAATTAGAAGGTTTTAATTTACAGTGATTGCTGGTTTATGATAAACAGTGATACCCATGTTGCAAATATTATGGTTGTTTTCATGCATGTAAAAAAGGTTTATTAAAACAATCCCACTTTATCTGCAGTTTTGCTTTCTGAGGTCTGGTTACCAGTGGTCAACTGCTGGCTGGAAGTACATGATTCTCTTTCCAATTTACCTCATTTTATCTCATCACGTAGGCATTTTATCATCCAATAAAGATTAGTATAATACTGAGGGGATCCTGGGAAGATGGCAGTGTAGGTGGATGCTGGGCTCACCGTGCATCCTGCTGATCACTTAGATTCCACCCACACCTGCCTAAATAACCCAGAAAACCGCCAGAAGACTAGCAGAACGGAGTCTCCGGAGCCAAGCGCAGATGAGAGGCCCAGGGAAGAGGGTAGAAAGGGCGGCGAGGCAGTGCGTGCTCCACGGACTGGCAGGAGGGAGCCTGGGTGGAGGGGGGGGCCTGCTGGCCAAGCAGAGCCCCCGAGTTTGGCTTGCAAAAGTGGAGGGGCCCGACGGAGTAAGTTCAGACAGCAAGAGGGACTTGACATCTGGAAGGTTATAAACTAACAGCTCTGCTTGGAGAACAGGAGGGCTGGAGGACAACGGAGAGAGAGTTGTTGAGCCCTGGACGACAGAGCTCAGCTTGGCGGGGAACAAAGGTGCTCCCCAGTGCCATCTCCCTCGACCATCCCCCAGCCTAAATCCCAAAGGGAACCAGTTCCTGCCAGGGAACTTGCTTGCACCGAGCAAACACCCAAAGCTGTGCTTCTGCGGATCCATCCCTCCGGCGGGTCTGACTCCCTCCAGGTGCCGCAGGGCCCCTCCTGAAGTGGATCTCCGAAGGAAAAGCGAGCTGAGCCTGCCCCTCCCACCCCTGTGCACCTTGCTGATTCACCCCAGCTAATATGCCAGATCCCCAGCACCACAAGCCTGGCAGTGTGCAAGTAGCCCAGATGGGCCAAGCCACCCCACAGTGAATCCCGCCCCTAGGAGAGGGGAAGAGAAGGCACACACCAGTCTGACTGTGGCCCCAGTGGTGGGCTGGGGGCAGACATCAGGTCTGACTGCGGCCCTGCCCACCAATGCAAGTTATTCAAGACAGCACAGGGGAAGTGTCCCGCAGTCCTGCACCACTCCAGGGGCTACCCAAAATGATGAAACAGAAGAATTCCCCTCAGAAGAATCTCCAGGAAATAACAACAGCTAACGAACTGATCAAAAACTATTTAAACAATATAACAGAAAAGGAATTTAGAATAATAGTCATAAAATTAATCGCTGGGCTTGAAAACAGTATAAAGGACAGCAGAGAATCTATTGCTACAGAGATCAAGGGACTAAGGAACAGTCAGGAGGAGCTAAAACATGCTATCAATGAGCTGCAAAATAAAATGGAGACACCCACGGCTTGGATTGAAGAGGCAGAAGAGAGAATAGGTGAACTAGAAGATAAAATTATGGAAAAAGAAGAAGCTGAGAAAAAGAGAGATAAAAAAATCCAGGAGTATGAGGGGGAAATTAGAGAACTAAGTGATGCACTAAAGAGAAATAATCTACGCATAATTGGTATTCCAGAAGAGGGAGAGGGAAAGGTGCTGAAGGTGTACTTGAAGAAATCATAGCTGAGAACTTCCCGGATCTGGGGAAGGAAAAAGGCATTGAAATCCAAGAGGCACAGAGAACTCCCTTCAGATGTAACTTGAATCGATCTTCTACACGACATATCATAGTGAAACTGGCAAAATACAAAGATAAAGAGAAAATTCTGAAAGCAGCTAGAGATAAACGTGCTCTAGCATATAAAGGGAGACCTATAAGACTCGTGACTGATCTCTCTACTGAAACTTGGCAGGCCAGAAAGGAATGGAAGGAGATCTTCCATGTGTGAACAGAAAAAATATGCAGCCGAGAATCCTTTATCTAGCAAGTCTGTCATTTAGAATAGAAGGAGAGATAAAGGTCTTCCCAAACAAACAAAAACTGAAGGAATTCGCCACCACTCAACCAGCCCTACAACAAATCCTAAGGGGGATGCTGTGAGACAAAGTACCAGAGACATCACTACAAGCATGAAACCTACGGACATCACGATGACTCTAAACCCATATCTTTCTATAATAACACTGAACGTAAATGTACTAAATGTGCCAACCAAAAGACATAGGGTATCAGAATGGATAAAAAAACAAGGCCCATCTATTTGCTGTCTACAAGAGACTCATTTTAGATCTGAGGACACCTTCAGATTGAGAGTGAGGAGATGGAGAACTATTTATCATGCCACTGGAAGTCAAAAGAAAGCTGGAGTAGCCATACTTATATCAGACAAACTAGACTTTAAATTAAAGGCTGTAACAAGAGAAGAAGGGCATTATATAACAATCACAGGGTCTATCCATCAGGAAGAGCTAACAATTATAAATGTCTATGCGCCGAATACCGGAGCCCCCAAATACATAAAACAATTACTCACAAACATAAGCAACCTTATTGATAAGAATGTGGTAATTGCAGGGGACTTTAACACTCCGCTTACAGAAATGGATAGATCATCTAGACATACGGTCAATAAAGAAACAAGGGCTCTGAATGATACATTGGATCAGATGGACTTGACAGATATATTTAGAACTCTGCATCCCAAAGCAACAGAATATACTTTCTTCTCGTGTGCACATGGAACATTCTCCAAGATAGATCACATACTGGGTCACAAAACAGCCCTTCATAAGTTTACAAGAATTGAAATTATACCATGCTTACTTTCAGACCACAATACTATGAAGCTTGAAATCAACCACAGGAAAAAGTCTGGAAAACCTCCAAAAGCATGGAGGTTAAAGAACACCCTACTAATGAATGAATGGGTCAACCAGGCAATTAGAGAAGAAATTAAAAATATATGTAAACAAATGAAAATGAAAATACAACAATCCAAACACTTTGGGATGCAGAGAAGCCAGTCCTGAGAAGAAAACACATTGCAATCCAGGCCTATCTCAAGAAACAAGAAAAATTCCAAATACAAAATCTAACAGCACACCTAAAGGAACTAGAAGCAGAACAGCAAAGGCAGCCTAAGCCCAGCAGAAGAAGAGAAATAATAAAGATCAGAGCAGAAATAAGCAATATAGAATCTAAAAACACTGTAGAGCAGATCAACGAAACCAAGAGTTGGTTTTTTGAAAAAATAAACAAAATTGACAAACCTCTAGCCAGGCTTCTCAAAAAAGAAAAGGGAGATGACCCAAATAGATAAAATCATGAATGAAAATGGAATTATTGCAACCAATCCCTCAGAGATACAAACGATTATCAGGGAATACTATGAAAAATTATATGCCAATAAACTGGACAACCTGGAAGAAATGGACAAATTCCTAAACACCCACACCTTTCCAAAACTCAATCAGGAGGAAATAGAAAGCTTGAACAGACCCATAACCAGCGAATAAATTGAATCAGTCATCAAAAATCTCCCAAAAAATAAGAGTCCAGGACCAGATGGCTTCCCAGGGGAGTTCTACCAGACTTTTAAAGCAGAGATAATACCTATCCTTCTCAAGCTGTTCCAAAAAAGAGAAAGGAAAGGAAAACTTCCAGACTCATTCTATGAAGCCAGTATTACTTTGATTCCTAAACCAGACAGAGACCCAGTAAAAAAAAAGAGAACTACCGGCCAATATCCCTGATGAATATGGATGCAAAAATTCTCAATAAGATACTAGCAAATCGAATTCAATGACATTTAAAAAGAATTCTTCACCATGATCAAGTGGGATTCATTCCTGGGATGCAGGGCTGGTTCAACATTTGCAAATCAATCAACGTGATACATCACATTAACAAAAAAAAAGAGAAGAACCATATGATCCTGTCAATCAATGCAGAAAAGGCCTTTGACAAAATTCAGCAACCTTTCTTAATAAAAACCCTCGAGAATGTCGGGATAGAAGGAACATACTTAAAGATCATAAAAGCCATTTATGAAAAGCCCACAGCTAACATCATCCTCAATGGGGAAAAACTGAGAGCTTTTTCCCTGAGATCAGGAACACGACAGGGATGCCCAATCTCACCGCTGTTGTTTAACATAGTGTTGGAAGTTCTAGCATCAGCAATCAGACAACAAAAGGAAATCAAAGGCATCAAAATTGGCAAAGATGAAGTCAAGCTTTCACTTTTTGCAGATGACATGATATTATACATGGAAAATCCGATAGACTCCACCAAAAGTCTGCTAGAACTGATACAGGAATTCAGCAAAGTTGCAGGATACAAAATCAATGTACAATAATCAGTTGCGTTCTTATACACTAATAATGAAGCAACAGAAAGACAAATAAAGAAACTGATCCCATTCACAATTGCACCAAGAAGCATAAAATACCTACGGATAAATCTAACCAAAGATGTAAAAGATCTGTATGCTGAAAACTATAGAAAGCTTATGAAGGAAATTGAAGAAGATATAAAGAAATGGAAAAACATTCTGTGCTCATGGATTGGAAGAATAAATATTGTCAAAATGTCAATACTACCCAAAGCTATCTACACATTCAATGCAATCCCAATCAAAATTGCACCAGCATTCTTCTCGAAACTAGAACAAGCCACTCTAAAATTCATATGGAGCCACAAAAGGCCCCGAATAGCCAAAGGAATTTTGAAGAAGAAGACCAAAGCAGGAGGCATCACAATTCCAGACTTTAGCCTCTACTACAAAGCTGTACTCATCAAGACAGCATGGTACTGGCACAAAAACAGACACATAGACCAATGGAATAGAATAGAAACCCCAGAACTAGACCCACAATTGTATGGCCAACTCATCTTTGACAAAGCAGGAAAGAACATCCAGTGGAAAAAAAGATAGTCTCTTTAACAAATGGAGCTGGGAGAACTGGACAGCAACATGCAGAAGATTGAAACTAGACCACTTTCTTACACCATTCACAAAAATAAACTCAAAATGGATAAAGGACCTGAATGGGAGACAGGAAACCATCAAAACCTTAGAGGAGAAAGCAGGAAAAGACCTCTCTGACCTCAGCCGTAGCAATTTCTTACTTGACACATCCCCAAAGGCAAGGGAATTAAAAGTAAAAATGAACTACTGGGACCTTATGAAGATAAAAAGCTTCTGTACAGCAAGGGAGACAACCAACAAAACTAAAAGGCAACCAACGGAATGGGAAAAGATATTTGCAAATGACATATTGGACAAAGGGCTAGTATCCAAAATCTATAAAGAGCTCACCAAACTCCACACCCGAAAAACAAATAACCCAGTGAAGAAATGGCCTAAAACATGAATAGACACTTCTCTAAAGAAGACATCCGGATGGCCAACAGGCACATGAAAAGATGTTCAGCGTCGCTCCTTGTCAGGGAAATACAAATCAAAACCACACTCAGGTATCACCTCACGCCAGTCAGAGTGGCCAAAATGAACAAATCAGGAGACTATAGATCCTGGAGAGGATGTGGAGAAACGGGAACCCTCTTGCACTGTTGGTGGGAATGCAAACTGGTGCAGCCGCTCTGGAAAACAGTGTGGAGGTTCCTCAGAAAATTAAAAATAGACCTACCCTATGACCCAGCAATAGCACTGCTAGGAATTTACCCAAGGGATACAGGAGTACTGATGCATAGGGCCACTTGTACCCCAATGTTCATAGCAGCACTCTCAACAATAGCCAAATTATGGAAAGAGCCTAAATGTCCATCAACTGATGAATGGATAAAGAAATTGTGGTTTATATACACAATGGAGTACTACGTGGCAATGAGAAAGAATGAAATATGGCCCTTTGTAGCAACGTGGATGGAAATGGAGAGTGTGATGCTAAGTGAAATAAGCCATACAGAGAAAGACATATCCCATGTTTTCACTCTTATGTGGAATCTGAGAAACTTAACAGAAACCCATGGGGGAGGGGAAGGAAAAAAAAAAGAGGTTAGAGTGGGAGAGAGCCAAAGCATAAGAGATTGTTAAAAACTGAGAACAAACTGAGGGTTGATGGGGGGTGGGAGGGAGGGGAGGGTGGGTGATGGGTATTGAGGAGGGCACCTTTTGGGATGAGCACTGGGTGTTGTATGGAAACCAATTTGACAATAAACTTCATAAAAAAAGATTAGTATAATACTATAAGATATTTTGAGAGTCAGAGAGAGACATCACATTCATGTATCTTTTATTATAGTAGATTGTTATAATTGTTCTAACTTATATTAGTTATTGTTTTAATCTCTTACTGTGTCTAATTTATAAAGTAAGCTTTATCTTAGATATACATATATATAAAAATAGTATATAGAGAGTTTGGTACTATTTGTGGCTTCAGATATCCATCGGGGGGATCTTGGAACACATCCCTCATAGATAAATACTACTGTGTTTAGAAGGTATATCAGTCAGTGTTTTCCAAAGGAGAAACAAAAAGAACACATATATATGTATATATAAAGAGATTTATTTCAAGGAATTGGTTCATGCTGTGGTGGGGGTTAGCAAGTTTAACCTCTGTAAGACAGGTGTATAATCTGGAAACATCAAGAGATGATGGTGCAGCCTTTAGGTAGAATTTCTTGTCAGAGAAGCCTCAGTGCTTGCTTTTAAAGCCTTTCAACTGGTTGGGCTGGCCCACCTTCTTTATGGGGAATAATCTTTACTTAAAGTTAGCTGACTGTAAATGCTAACCATGTGTACAAAATACCTTCACAGCAATACCTAAATTAGTGTTTCATTGAATAATTGGTTACTACAGCCTAGCCAAGGTGACACATAAAACCAGCCATCATAGAAATTAGACTTACATGGGGCACCTGGGTGGCTCAGTCAATTAAGCTTCTGACTCGTGATCTCAGCTCAGGTGTTGATCTCAGGGTCATCAGTTCAAGCCCTGTGTTGGGTTTGGTGCTGGGCATGAATCCTATTTAAAATAAATGAAATGAAATGAAATGAAATGAAATGAAATGAAATGAAATGAAATGAAATGAAATGAAATGAAACAAAAAATAAAATAAAATAAAATAAGATAAAATAGAATTAGACATACAGTTCCCATAGAGTAGGAATTATAAATTTCCCAAATAGGATTATCATAGTAAATGTTCCTACAAATAATGAAAGAAGTCAACTAGACATTGATACTTTTTTGTTGTTGAAGAATTGAAATATTTTTAATTAGTAAATTAGTTTAAATATTAGCAGTGTATCTGAAAAAAATGTAATGTGTCTTCAAAGGTTTTCAACTTTTAACATGAAACTCCTATTTATCAAAATAAAATGATCAAGGGTATCCAGCATATAATCTGGAGTGAAAAGAAGAAAGTTGAGGCTTGCACTGTCCCAATAACACCCACGATTTTTGCTTTATATCTGCTGCAGATTCTCCACTGGCAAAAAGCTTTGGTTTAATTTTAATCAGAAACAGCTGTTTCAGACAGATGCTCAGAGTTCAAAGACATTATGTACACAATTATAAAAACTTTCATTTTCAGACAACAGGAATAAACCAATCTAAGTGTAGCATGCCTAGGGATTCAAGTTATGCCCTTGTGTTTTATTTAAGAATGTACCTAACATAATGCTTACTAGCAGCTAAGGAAACAAGTCTGTCACTTCTCAAGGCCTGGAAAAGCCAGTGTCATGCACTTGGGGAGGCTCCCTTTTGTCATCTCTCCAGATATGGAAGTTATCTCAGAGCAGAGATGTTTACCTTACCTCCAAACAAATGCTGCTTATGTTTACCATTAGCAACATTAGTAATAAAAATCACCCATAGTTACTGACTCAATTAGATTTTTCGAAGTAAAATTCTTGGTTACCTGTCCTTCCAAAAGATACTAGAGATTCTAACTGTTGCTAACATTTCCAAACCACTTAAAATCCAGCTGAGAACTCTAAGCACTTGCCCTCCTGGGATGTGAATGTTTGTCACCTGCTGGGCTGTTACACTGTCACTTAGCTTCTACCATTTATTGGGACAGAAGTGCCCTATGGATTAAGGTATTTCCAAAAATGTGAATCAACACTAAAGCAAACACCAATGGAAAGGCAATATTTTTATATTAGACTCTGCAGAGATATAAATAAATTTAGATATGCATAATTAAGTTTGGATAAGCCAACAAACACTGGAATTTCTTTCTAGTTTAGAAAAAAAATCAAAATCTTGAATAAAATTGAGGCTATTTTTATTCTTCAAAAAATTATATTAACAGCCATTGATACAAGACTAAAAATGACTGGGTTCCAGGCCTGACGCTGCCACCGACTGGTTAGGATATCTTGCGAAGAGTGTCTTTACCTCTCTGGGCCCCCATGTCTTCCCCTGCAGTATGGAGAAACAGTACTACAGCAGCAGTTCCTATCCTTGTGGGATTCATGGGTCAGTAAAATTGAAAACAAAAGAAGGTGACAAGGGGCTGCCAACATCTTTCTTTCTTTCTTTCTTTCTTTCTTTCTTTCTTTCTTTCTTTCTTTCTTTCTTTCTTTCGGACCTGCCTAAGGATGGGGGCTGGTTGTCAGGGGAACCAACTATGTGGACGGTTAGAACTTTGAGTTCCACCTCCCTGAGCTCTGGAGGGGAGAGAGGGGCTGGAGGTTGAATTGATCTTTGATGGCTAATGATTTTACCAATTATGTCTGTATAATGAAGCCTCCAAAAAACCCCATAAGGACTGGGTTCAGTGAGCTTCCAGGTTGGTGAACATATGTAGATGCAAGGAAAGCTGGGAAGAGCATGCTCTTTCCCCATACATTGCCTTAGGCATCTCTTCCATCCAGCTGTTACTGAGTTATAATAAACTTGTGGTCAACTAAGTAAAATGTTTCTCTAAATTCTATGAGCCCTCTATCTAGTTAATTGAATCCAAGGAGAGCTTGTTGGGACCTTCAGTCTACAGCTGGTTCCTCAGAAGCACAGGTGATGGAGTGGACAGTCTTGTGGGACTGAGTCCTTAACCTGTGGAATCTGATGCCATCTCCAGGTAGACAGTTTCAGAATTGAGTTGAATTATAGGACACCCAGCTGATGTCAGAGAACTTTTTAGTGGTGTGGAGACAAAACTACATGTGGGAATTGGAGTCAAAATCATTAGTAACTCAAAGTTAAACTATATGTCCTAAGTTAACTTTAGTTTAATAATTGCACAGGCCAGGTTCTCTTGGAAACAGATTCTTGGATGCAAATTGGCCTGCAGGTGGTCTATTGGTGAGTCTTCATTGTAGCAGCACTTTGAAAGTAAAAGAGGTTGGATTGGGTTCAGAGAGAAGCTCTGGAGAACTGCAGTACAATTGCAAAAGAGGCCTCAGCCAACCCCACAGAGAGCTCTGAGAAGTGGGACTGCACTTTGGAAACGTTCCAAATTGAGGTGGAGGGTTAAGCCTTTCTACCTCTTCACCATTTGTCACTGGATGTAGGCTCTCCTTGGAAGAGGCATAACATCGAAGAGTTGGTTCCATTCAGCAGAGAGTGATCCCTGAGAGGACTCAGCTGAGAGCCATCAGCATGCAATGATCCTGGAAGCTAAGGGATTGAGTACTTTGGCCTGGAATGAGAGTCTATACTTACTGACTGAATCACATCTTTCAAAGAAAATTCTTGGCTACAGGCCTTTTGCATAGACTGCCAAAAGATATTAGAGTTTCTAACTTCTGTTACCACAATATCCATTACAAATAAATTTTGATTTGTAGCCTAGAAATTCTTACATCTATTACCTTCTTCCAGACTCATTCATTAATTTATCTCGCATTCAGCAAATACCTAAAAGATAACTAATGGGTACTCATCAAGCAGTAGGCTGCATGATGGGAATAGAGCAGTGTACATGACAGGAAAGTTCCTGCCCTCATGGAAGTTACGTTTTTTGTGAGGAAGACAGGCAATAAGCCACTTATTAATTAATTTAGCTAATATTTGAATTAAGCATCTACTATTTTGATAGATCCTACTGTAAGTACTGAGGAAACCACAATGAATAAGACAAAAAATATGTCCCTGCTTTCATAGATCTAACATATTAATGGGAGAGATGGAAAATTTTTAAGTGAGAAAATAAAAGAATAAGATTATTTCACATAGTGTTTGGTGCTGTGGAGAAAATAACACATAGTGAAATGACAGAAATTGACAAAGAATGAAGAAAGGTCAAGACAGATACCTGTCTAAGCAGGTGGCACTTGAGATAAGAGTTGAATGGTGAGAGGAAACCATCATGTGAAGGCCAGGATGACAAGTGTTCAAGTACAGATAATAAGTGAATGCCCTGAGGGAACAAGAAGAAGGCCAACTGAAGTATGGCTGATTAGAGTGAGGAGAGAAGGTAGATGGTGAGATTAGAGAAGTGGTTAGGCCTTACAGGTCATGGTAAAAAGTTTGAATCTCCTACATTTGGGAAACTGCTGGAGGATTTTAAGTAGGTGCATGAGGAATGTGACTTAAGGTTTTGAAAAAAGATCATTATGACTATCATGAAAAAATTGTATATGTGGGATAGATGCATAAGCAGGTTCTCCAATTAGAGAGATATTGCAGTAATCTAAAGTAGTGATGTTGGTAACTTGATAGCAAAATAACAGTAGAGATGGAGATCAATAGACATTTACTGAATACATTTTGGGGATAGAGGTGACTGGCTGATAGGCTGGGCATTGGAGTGAGGAAAAGAGAGAATTAAAGGATGATTCCATTTTCATCCAGTCAAATACTGGGCAAAAAAATGAATGAGATAAATAAAAGTGGTAAGTGCTGTGAGAATGATGTGATAGGGAGTAACAGGAGAGACTTCGTTCTATGGGAATAGCACGGTCATGGAAGGTTCCTTCCATGTGAAGGAATGTGAAGGTAATGTTTAAGCAGAGATCTGAGGCATGAGAACAGGTTGGCCAGGTGAAGTTATGGGGCAAGGGTGAATAGTCCAAAGGGAAAAGTCCTGACACCATGACAAAGACTTGGTATAAACAGGAGCCCATTATGGCTGGAACAGGGAGGGAGGGGAAATGTTGAGAGATACAGTTGGACAGAACCATGAAATAACTACTCATTATGTTGTCCTAGACCTATATTTAAATCACCAAGTTCATTGATTAGATTAAAAATTGTAAGTTGGAACTGGAGGAAGACTAGTGTGGCTGGGGACAGAGTAAAGTTTTTATAATTCCCAGTATTTAGCAAAGCTGGGTTGTTTTGTGACTTACTTCCTAGAGCCACTTAGAGATCTTTTAATTGTGTTTCAAGGTTCCACATGACTGAGTAAATGAAAAATTCATTTGTGACTTTTGGTTTTAAATTTAGAAATAATTTTTGGCAGATTTACTACTAATAATAATCTAGAACACATGGAATGTTCAAAATTCTCTCCATTTTCAACATTTTTGTAGGACAACACAGACATTATTATACTCATTTTATCAATGAGTTAAAATGAGTCATGGAGCAGTTTTGTGGACTTGGCCAAAATGAATTCCCAACTAATGGAGAAATTAAGATTAGAATTCAGGTCCTTTCTTTCTCAGTACAGAACTTTTTTCTAGTAAACCTTTCATTTTTGGTAAATGATGAATCATCACAGAGAACAATGTTTAGCAGAACAAAATTCTGAGCTTAGTATGAACAAGACCACAGAGACAAGCTGCAGAGAACATCATCCTGTGCAGTAAGAAATGCCTAAAGGCAAGCCTTTCTTCTCCCATTTCTAGTCTTTTCCCTTTTCTGGAAAATTCTGACTTTTCTAAGATCAAGAAAAAAAAATTAACTCCTGGTGTCTCACTCACACCTGCTTTATAACTGAGGATGTTGGTCCTAATATTACTTTTTTTTCTTTCTATACTTCTTTCCACTTAAAAAAATTCATTTATTTTGAGAGAGCGAGAGCAGGGAAGGGGCAGAAAGAGAGGGAGAGAGAGAATCTCAAGCAGGCTGTCAGCACAGAGCCTGATGCAGAGCTCAATCTCATGAACTGTAAGATCATGACCTGAACTGAAATCAAGAGCAGGACGTTTAACTGAGTGAGCTGCCCAGGCACCCCAGTATTTCTTTCAATTTTAACCATGTTGATTGATTTGGGATTTTTTTTAATGTTTCGATCTTAATCATCTGGAAAGCAGGCACAGCATCTGTACAGTGTACCGTATATTGTGTGAATATGTGACAAATGTTTTCACAAGGTGATTTAGTTTAGTTTAGTTTTTTTTCTAATGCAAGCAATTAGAAAAGGACAGTGGCTACGTATTGTTGGTTTATTAGCTAATAAATGCCTGTCCAAAGCGTATAGGCATCACATCTGAAGTTCAGTTTCAACATGTTCAAGCAGGTGCATGTGGGTTTGGAAACTCACACTCATCATAAATTGTGCTTGTCTTGATAAAAAAATGTAGATGTAGACCAAAGTATGTGTCAACAATGAAACTTCTACTTCTCTTGAAATAAATCTTTGAAAAATATTAACCTAAAATTCAAGTGAATAATTCTGCACATTTCTGGAGTAACAGCATTAGATCTTTTTGTGTATTAATTGGTCCTTATGGCAATGAAGGTGTTGACACTCTTACTTCAAAGTAATCTAATGCCTTGAAAAAGCATGATTTGTTCTTATATTAGAAAAGCAACTAAACTCTTCTCAATAGTCTATTTAGGTATATGTAGTTTCTTCTGCAGTCTAAACTTTGGGGACATGAGTGGATAATTGTGAGATTCCCTTCAAGTTCTTCAATCTTTTCATCTCGAACAAAAGGCTATATTCCTTCTTCATCATGATAATCAATTAATTGTTACTATTAGATGGAAGAATCTCAGATTAATAATAACAAAAAAGAGATTAATCAGATTTAGTTCTGAAACAGAATTTTAATAGCATAGGTAGACAAGCTAGGTGTGTGTTTAAAATATTTAGATTCTAATAATCTGAAATAATAATAATGACATAATTATTATTATTAAGGAGTATATGGTCATATATTTCCAATATCTATTTGATGTGGTTGAAACAAACTCTAAGATGAAAGCTGACAATGTTCCATCTCTTTGTTCTCCTCCCAAAACCTTCTTCATTGACCACAGTTACTCATCTGACACTTATCTACCCTGGGTGTCCTGAAGAGACATGTTTGAAAATGTCTTTTACTTGAGGGACACAAAATTTCACGAGCTATATGTCTTACACCCCTCTCCCTCTCTCTACTTTATGAGTGGTAAAATTACACTGCATGCATTGTTATCCCAAGACTGTGAAAAATACTTGTCTGTTAAAATAAATATTTTTTCTACACAGGTTTTTACCAAAGAGAAATAACCTTTTATTTCCAAGCTGGCTTGTTTTTTTGGGGGGGAGGAGAGAATCTAAATATGATACAGATACAAATACAGATATGCTGAGTAACAATAAAGAAGCAATTCTCTTTTTGCTCACATTTTTCTGTTGCATCATATATGTATTATACATGCATTTGTACTTCTTTACCATTCACTGCTTTGAAGACTGAAATGCTTGGCATAATTCATTTTTTTTTCAAATATCTATCTCAAAATATACTTCATAAAAAATACAAATGAGCTTTTAACACACTGCAGACATTCTAAGAAATAGTCTGGAACCTCACTAAGAATAGTGTCAGAATTTGAGAGGGATTTGTTCTAGGCGTGACATGAAATGTAAAAATTGAATTTCTTGCACAAACTTAAAACCAAAACATCGTATAACCTCTCTGTGTTTTGGACCCAACACGTCTCTGTCTATTTGGATAAAAGCTATTGGATGCACATTTTTTGGTGAACTGTCAACAGCAAAGCATGAAAACAGATGTGTTTCTGCTATTTTCATTATTAGGGAAATAAAAGCAGCTGTGCTGGACTTGTGTGCGAGGGAAGCGCTCAGTGAGGCCTCCACACTCTGGGGGTTGGAAAATCTGGCAGTGTAGACCAGGATTTACATCAAGACTATCTTCAAACAATGCCAATGGAGATGATTCCTAGGCATCGTTCAGGGCTTCACTCCTTTCTGGACACATTAGTTCAGTTTTTCTGGGATCAAAGTTCTGTGTGGGAACTTTTGCTAAAGGTAGGTAAAATTATGATGGCCTTCATTTGCATAAAAGCAGTAAGAAAGGTTATGTCAGAACTGGACTTTCTCAGCATTTGAGATTCTATCATTTAAAATAGTGAAGGTAGCACATCACATTCAGGGGTGGCAAGTTCAAACCAATGATAGTGCTTCAGTAGAGTTCTAAGACTCTACTGGTCTAAGACTATCTGGTCAAGAAGCACCAAATAGGCCTTTTTTAGACACAACACACACAGTGGGAAAGAAACCTAGCATGTTTGGGGAAAGAAAAATAAAGTATAAAAACAGAGTTTTCTTTTATGCACTAGCAGACCTGACAGTAACCAGATGGTAGTTTTTTTTGCACTGGTGGTTTAGTGCAGAAGGGCTATTTTTGGTCCACTTTGGAAAATTTGTCACAAAAGTTCATTTGTCTCAAACTTTCTCTTCTTTCTGTAGGAGTCTGGTGTTTGTGTTTGTATGTGTGTGTCGGTGCATGTGTGCATGTGCGTGTGTATGTGTGTGTGTGTGTGTGGTGAGGGGGACTTATTTATGAAGTTATGTACTATTTTGCCTTTATAGACAGAAGTTATTCCTTGGCAAAGAGAAAGAGACAAAATGTGAGAATGATAAAATTGGGTTTCTCTGCGTTGATCTGAAGTTTGAACTGATGCTATATTGGTGATCATGGGAAGAAAAGAATAGAAGACACTGATAAAAAAGAATAATGATATTCTATATCTCTATAAATTTTCTATAAATTTTCTCTATAAACTCTATAAATTTTCTAAGCACTGTGCTCACTGATAGTATCATGAGAAATTTTCTCAAGGACAGGAATCAAATCAAGAATGGAAATGACTTAAAGGGGCATAGATACTAAGACAAATCACTAAATTCAAGAAAGGATACCCTGTGCCTTAACATAAAATATTAGGTTTTTTTTTAGGTAACTATATGGGAGCAGTTCAGTGCTGTAGCCTTAGACTCTCCAAATTATAGAAGTAGGTGCAGGCGTTTCTAATAAGAAATGAAATTCCATAGCATCTTAGCATTCATTGTCACAGCCTGCCTGAATGCCAGAATCCCCAGAACTTCTTGATTTGTCCCCTATCTCGTTATAGATCTCAAAAGACTCAAATTTTGCAATACTTAAAAAAAAAGAATGGGGAAAAAGAATATTTAGGTATGGGTTCTAAAAAGCTTTGGCATAAACTCAGACTCCTGCCCACACAGCAATTGTGGAGGGTTACGCAGACTTTTTCTTTCCCAGGTGAAATATTTTTGATTCTGCAAGTTCAGCTCACATGTTTATTTTTATTCTCATAACATTCTCTCTCTTTCTCTCTTTTGTTCCCTCTCTTTTCCCTTTTATTTCTGGCTTTCAAATAGTATTACTACTGGCTTATAATTGACTAAGCTCAGATAAACTCAGTGAGAAAATGGGTTAAGCTAGGGCATCTGAATGGCTCTGTTGGTTAAGTGTCGGACTCTTGATTTTGGCTCAAGTCATGATCTCAGGTTTGTGAGTTTGAGCTGAGCAGGGAGACTGCTTGAAATTCTCTCTCTGCTCCTGCCCCGCTCATGCTTGCTCACTTTCGCGTTCTCTCTCTCTCTCTCTTTCCCTCAAAATAAATAAATGTTAAAAAAAAAAAAAGAAAATGGGCTAAGCATTACAATCATGGAATGGTTATTAGGAATGCCAGTTTAAATGTGCTGGATGCTTGATCAATTATCAAAGAAGTGTTATTTGAAAATTAGCACAACTTTGGTCAAATTCTATTGATTTTTAAAGCCCAGTTTTCAAATATAACTATGTCCAGGTTGCCCTACTGAGTATTCTGGACTGATCATAGATTAAATGGAAACTCAGGGACCTCCACTCTATAACAGCAGGTGGTAATGGCAGATGCCAAGGGAGGAAAAGTGGGTTCTGCTTCCTCCAAGTAGCACCTCCTAGAGATGTAAGTGACAGCACCCTGACACTCATAGTAGGGCCTGCTGGGATCGACTTGTAAGTTTTTGTCTTGCTCACTCTCTTACATTCCTGTGTGTTACAGGATGTTTAAACCCCATGTCTTTGGGCTTGATCCAAATGGTGTGTAAGTTCAGAGACTGTGAAGAGGGCAGCAGACCCCACGCCATGTCCACTCACAACTCATACTCGGCAGCAAGACTGAGCCCATAAGTGTGAATTCCTTCACCTTCCTTTTCCCCACAATTCTGATATATTGACTTGATGCATGCCTGCCAGTCTCAGGGGATGAGACCTCCCTCACAGCCAAGGTCAGTTTCTCCCCCATACTCATGATTCCCTCTCTTCTTGGAATGAGATCTTACTCCATCAGTTATCCTTGCCTCTCCAACACCTTCAACCCCCTTCTCTTTACCTTGCCTTTGGCCTATGTTATAGACAAATCTCTTACCCTCAAAAAAAGTCCCATCTTGACCCTGTTTCCTCTTCTCATTATTACACTGCTTTCCTTCTTTCCTCCCCATAGATGTCATAGCAGTGTTTATTTCCATGTTCACTCTTCATCCTACTGCCATTGGGCCTCCCCCTACCCCTCAGCAATTCTCTTCCACCTCTCCTGTGATTCTCATCTTACTCTTCCAACTCCTTCTTGTTTTTTTCAGGGACTCTGGTTTTTTTTTCTGCCTTCCTCCAAAATTTTGATGATTTTCAAATTTTTTTCTTACTGTATGTACTCTGAGAGCTATTCTTTTGTTTCAAGGTTTTAACTATTGCTTGTTCATTAACGGCTCCCCCGTAGATTTTTCTAGGATAGTCTTCTCCTGAGGAAAAGTTTCTTGTATTTACCTCCACTGAACATTTACACCTGGAATTCATACAGGGGTTTTTTATTTGTTTGGTTTTTTTTAAATCTTAATAACCCTGAGATGGAATCAGTCTCCTTTCACTGTTCTTTATGTGAGTCCTTGACTTTGCCTTTTTTCTTTCTGTCCCTCACACTATTACAACTGAACGACCACTGAGCCCTACCAATTGTATTCATTAAATATTTCTTGACCCTATTATCACTGTCTCATTATCTCTTGCCTGTTTTACTATAATAACCTTCAAGATAATCCCTCTGTTCAAAATTTTTGATCCATAAGTCTATCCTTCACACTGTTAGAACAGAGTACCAAAAATCTGTTTTGCTGCCACTCTATTCAAACCATAAAATGGCACTCTTTGGCTTAGTATATAAACTTTCCATTACCATCTGAACTCAGCTACATTTTCAGTCCTATCTCTAGTTTAACTGTTTGTCAATGTTTCTTTTCATATACCACATTTCTTACCTTCATGTTCTTATTCCTCTAACTTCATAACCTTCCCTCACACCTTCACCTAACTCTGCTTCCTTTCTCCTCTACCCCTCAAGATCGCCACCTTCTGGATGGGTGATGTTTATGCTGGTGATCTAGGGCCTCACAATATCTGCTAGATAGTGGAGGCCAGCCAGGTGGCAAAGGTCAGATCAAGGGCATTGTTTTCTCACCCAAAGCAAATGTGTCGAAGAGCCTCTAGATAGTATCCATTATTTTGAGAAGGTGGGGTGGGAGAGTAAAACTCAGAAACCAGTAAACAAAAAACCAGTGATTTCAGGTTTTAGAATTATGTCCAAAACATGGGCTGTGGTTACTTGAAAATGAAACTGAGAAGGAACAAAAACCTACTAAGTTTTGGAAGACATTGTATTGTCAAAGAATCTACAAGCTAAACTTATAAAGATTTATTATTGTTCAAGCTCTAAATTAGATCATTCTGTACCAGAAGAAATCAGACTGCAAAAGCTGGTCAGCTTTCAAGCATACTTTAGAGGTGGCCACAGAGGACAATAAACTAGAAAGGAACTTCCCAAAAGGCAAAGCCACGGGTTCCTCTCAGAATGAAGCATCAGGAGCAGTCAATGTGGCTATATAAGAACTCATTCTAAGGCAGAGGACCTTGGTGGTTCTTACCCAACAGCCCTTTATAATCTTTATAGACAGATGACTGTTCCATGTTTCCATCTTTCCCTGTTTAAAATTAGAGACTTTATGACAGTTATCCTAGTCATATTCCACCATTGTAGATTTGGCATGTGTGTTTGGGGTGGGCAGTCACATAACTTGTCTTTTACTTTATAGGTTGTCAGATGCTGAATGAGACTTGCAGAGGGTGTGAGTGTGCTCTGTGTATCAGAAGAAATACCACAGATATTTGGGTAGACAAATGGGTATTGTGGAAGAGAGGCTTAATTGATCCCCAATATGTGTTCTCCTCATCCATGGTAATAGAATTTTAACTCTTACAAGGCCATCCAAAATGAAGAGTGCATTTTGTTTCCTTAACAGCTGGTTGTGGTTATGAGATTTGGTTTTGGCTTTTAGAGCAGAAATACTGTGTGCTTCCAGGATTTTCCCTTAACGGGATGTCCTTCTCTTACTCCCTTTGCCTTTTCTAGTTATGGGAAGGAGCGGATTGGGCCATCAATTGAACACGAGTTGGAAGCCACATATGATGAAGATTGGAGCAGTGAAATAGAGGGAGACTTTGTGATTGAAGCTCGTGGAGCTAGCATGCAAGCCAAGTGGCTCACTTAGGATCTCTTTCCGTTCCAGCACCAAACTGATGTGATAACTAATGTCAATTAAATGAAGAAAAAATTTACAAAAAGTATCCAGATAATCCGACATGATGAACACAACTTCATTATTAAACTGTATGTTCACTTGAGGAGCTTCTTTGTTTTTTAGTTTTTCAAAAGTAGTTCCAAACTTTCCCTCAAATGGGCAACACTGAAGCCATACAAGCATAGTTATTCTCCCCTTCACCTATGTTTATTTTACTTGGAGGGATGTGGAGCACAATTGGAAGACTGATGAAAATGAATTATAAGTTTCCACTCTCCTTTCTATGGACATGTATTTACTATGCCTCATTTGCATTGAGATAGTAGGTACTTACATCATTGCATATTTTGGTAAATACTAATTTATAATGGTCAAAGTCACTAAGCAATTAATTTCAAGTAAGCATAAAGTAATGAAAAGTGAACTTGAGTAATGTAGGGAAAAGATAGTAGTAAGCACACTTCTGGGAGAGTTGGAACAATGAAGCCTAAGATTTCCTGGACATGGAACTCTAGCAAGTTCAAAAAGCCATCCCATTAGACCCTGGTGTATATATTACTAGAAAAATCAGATATTTATCTTCCCCTTAGCTGTGTCTTCTCTCTCCCTAGCATGAGAGATAATTTTAGATTATACGGATGGGCTCTAAATGCTATTACATGTATCCTTATAAGAAAGAGGAATGAGAAGATTTGGCACACAGAGAAGATGATGTGAAGACAGAAGCAGCGATTGGAGAAATGTAACCATAAACCAAAGAATTCCAAGGAACGCTGCTAGCCACCAGAAGCTAGAAAACTAAAGGGATGGATTCTCCCCACAACATCTGGGAGAACCTCCACAGAACCTGCCCACACCTTGATTTTGAACTTCTGGCCTCTAGAACTGTGAGAGAATAAATTTATGTTGTTTTAAGTTTCCAAGGTTGTGGTAATTTTTTGCAGCAGCCACAGGAAATTAACACAGTGGGCAAGTAATAACTATATAATATACATTAAATTGTTCTCTTTTACATTAAGTATATAACCAAGGTTACTCATTCATTCATTCCTTTATTCAGCTAGTAACTACAGTGATTGGCTGTGTGTGTGTGTGTGTGTGTGTGTGTGTGTGTGTGGTGTGTACATGTATGTATTTAATCATGCTGTATTTCCAGTGTTTAAACAGTGTGATGCTCTAGTGACCTTTTCTACATGCCTCATTCTTTTCTGCTCATAGTAACTTCAGTCTTTCAAGCCTCTGTCAAAAAAAAAAAAGCCATGAGTAAGTTAATTACTTGAAGTGGGTTCATCTATTACACTGTTCTTTGCTGATACATGTAAGCACAATTATTACTCCACCTGGCCTGGCAGAATGACAGACATTTGATGGATGAAAGGTTTTACAATGTATTTTATTCTTCTAAGTATTGCACAGATCTTTATTAAGGTCATATCCATGACAAATAGACCATATGTTTTAAGGAAGTAAACAGCTGAGATTTAAGAGTCAGCAAGTCGGTCTACAAAGAGCAGCCAAAATCTCTGCTATCATTAGCCTGTGTTCCACCAGGGAAGACATACAAGAGAGATATGGATACTATCTGACAAATATTAAAACAATGAGTTTTAATCCTTCTCCCACCATGTTACATCACCGCAATTCTGTTGATGTAGGCCAGGGAAAAGGGAAAATGACAAATGCTACCTCTGGGAGAAGGAAGGCATATGGCAGTGATAGTCTATGTTACAAAGTCAGCAGCCAGCCCACACCCCCTTGGCCCAGCAGCTATGGGCAGAAAAAGAGAAATAAAAGATTAGACAGACTTAGGGGAATGAGATGGTCAGACATTGACTTTTAACAGAGGAGGGCATGAGGGCTCTGGCCCCACTCCCCATTAGATCCCTGGGAAGAGCCCACTGAACAGAGTTGTTCACATAAAAATGTGGAATGACCCACACTGGGTAAGTGAGTGGAATGGCATAGACAGGCCCAGACAGGGTTTTGTTTTCCCTCTGAATTTCCCCACGTCCTGTGTAATGTGAATGCTAAGTTGACAGCCAGTTTCTTGCCAAGCCAAGAAGGCTTCACCACAAGTTCATTAGGTATAGATGTCAGCAGCAGACACCAGCAGAAAGCATAAAGATGGGACCGAGCCAATCATAGCTCACTGGATCCAGCCAGTTCACTAAGAAAGCAGTATAGGATGGTGGCTAAAGGCCTCAGTTATGGAGCAGACTGCCTGGGTACAATTTCTGGCTCTGTCATTTACAATGTAGTAAAAGTTTACACAAATAACATTGCTTCTCTGCCTCAGTTTTTCCAACTTAAAACCAGGGTAATAAAAGTATTTACCTTATAGTACTGTTGCAAGGATTAAATTAAGCAATGCATGTAGTCAATTAAGGTGATGTTGGGGTTATATAATCATTCGTTAACTATGGTTGAGTTACCCAAAAACCAGCATGAGGACAGAGATTCCCCTTTTCATATTGTTTTGAGGTGATATTAATTCCTCCCCCTACTCTTACTCAAGGAAATTAAGGAGTTGAGGGGATATATGTAAAAGATGAAATATTTGTACCAAACTAAATAGTTGGATTGAATTAAATTTTAAAGTGGAATATAATTCATATATTTTCTTTTTCATTTTTCCTTGCTACTAGCTGGTGGAGTTGGGGACAGCCTTATAAGTAAGACTAGACTAATTCATAAACTAAAAAGGGATTTTTTTTTGCCTTTTTAAGTTGCATTGTGGATAAATATTTGGTCCTGGGCCCCAAGTTAATAAATGAACATTTATTGCAGTAATGATTTGTGACAAAATGCCAAGTAGGTAAAGTCATGTATAATGACTATATAATAAAAAATCACAGGATTTTCTAAGTTGATTTCATGCAGTGCTTAATTTAAGTATTTATACTTTACATGTATTAAGACATGTATAGTAAGAGGGAAATAGGGCCTGGGAAGAGCTCCCTGGGAAGGTGGTAATGGGGTTTAAACCTAGAAGTTGGAAAGGAGTCAGGCTTACTTATATTTGGATAAAGAGCTTTCCAGATAGATGTGTACTTCACAATACAAAGGTCCTGTGGCCAGAATGAATATTTTTGTTTTAGGAATGAAGGGAAAACCAATATGACCAGAATGATGGAGACCAAGCCACACGCCAAGGTAGGATTTCCAGGTAATGATATGGAATCTAGATTATATTCCGAAAGAAATGAGAAACCACTGGATGTTTTAATCAAGGAGTAAGGTGATCTGACATACATTTTTACAAATCACTTTTTTGCATGGAAAATGGGTTCTTAAGAGATATGAGTAGAAGAGAAGTAGACTATGAGGTAATTCAGACAAGTGACCATGATAGTTTGGACTAGGGTGATGATAGTAGAGATGGAAAAAAAAGTGGATGGGTACAGAATATATTTTAGAGGTGGAGACAATAGTTTCTGCTGATGTATTAGATATGAAGTTGGGAAATTGAGGACAATTTCTTGATTTTTTGGCTCTAGCCTGGATAGACAAAAGCAAGTACTCTATACTGAGGTCAGGAAGAATAATTTGGAGTTGAGGCCACAGGAAAGAACAGGTATCAAGGTTTCCGTTTTGAACTTACTTAGTGCAAGGTATTTAGTACATAGCCAAGTATCAATATCAAATGGTCAAGTAGTGTGAGTAGGTCTGGATCTTTGGGTATGGGTCATGGCTTGGGCATATAAAATTAAGTGTCACCAGTCATATAAAGGCATTTAAAACCAATGGACAAGGAGCAATCATCTAAGTAGAGAATATAAGTAAAGAAGAGAAAAAGGCTCAGGATCTGATTATGATGAAGCAAAACCAAAACCAAAGTTCAAAAAACAATGTTTCTTTATCCATCTTTCTCTCAAATATTTGTAAATGCATTGGAAAAGTGCATGAAAATTACAAGCTAAAGCTGTAACATTGATTCTGTGATGGGTTTGGTATTGGAGGTAGTTGAAGGAAAATATTCTTTTTTTACTATATGCATTTCTACCTTGTTTGAAGATGGCTGACTTGAGTATACTAGTCTTATTTCTTTTGTCATTAAAACAAAACACTTGGAAAGCATCATAAGAAATACATGCCAATTACAGACATAGCCCCATGTCTCAAAAGCAGTCACTTAACACTCAGCATATGGACTTTTCTTTGTGTAAATGTATTTGGATGTAGAACTTTAAATATTGTATTTTTATATTTAGATATAGAAACTTAAATATTTTATTTTTAGTTTTTTACAAAAAAATATTTCCCAGAGTTTGTGTTATTAATTTCCATTCTATTTTACAGTGATTTTTTTCAACCCCAAGTCCTGATACCACTTACATTTCTAATCCAGATTTTAGTACTGTGAATCATATGTCTTCATTCTTTGCAACCATATAACTTCACTTGGGTATAACTTCAGCTGAGGAGGCTCAGTTTAGATGGATCAGACTTGAGTTTCATCAGTTTCTACAATCAACTACTATTGGCTACTGTAATAGACAGTTCAGGCCTAACATCCACAGAGAAGAAGGAGGGGGAAATCAGTTATCATTAGGGTAAGGTAGCATGCATCCAGATGCTGAAGCCTGAAGAATTTAGGAATACTATATTTCACTACCTATGGATGGGCTTTATGATGAATTAGGGAAGTTGAAAATATTGGTTAAGAGTAAGTAAAAGTTAGGAAAAAATTTTATGGTGAGAATGATAACAGTAATAATCATAATGCAGAAATGAGAAGTCCCAAGTGGAAAGTGGTGTTACCATGGTACAAGGAAACAAAATACAGCTACTTCAGATAAGTTATCAAAATGTTTATGCATTTAGATTTTGCCAAAGGCTGAGTGTGTTTTCTGTTTTTTTTCTGGCTTATTTTTCATGATCTCAGTGGGAAAAAATTACCATTTCAGAGGTTCTTATAATTTATTATACGTTTAATAGCATTTTCATTTGTCATAACTCAAAATCCAAAGTAGTGGTTTCCATTTTTGTCACCCTGAATTATGAGTGAGTCAAAATCTCTAAAAGAGTACAGGGTGGCAGCGATCACTAAGCAGGACTTGATGACACTACTTCTCCCTCCCCTCCAAAAAATAGGCTGTGAGTTCAGATAAAGCACAGAGCGGAAAACTGGCACCTTTATTAGATAAGGGCACTAATTATAGTGAGGTGGGGCACTATTCATTTACATCCTCTGGTACTTCTGAAGAAGCAGGAGCAATGATGTGTCAGAACTGATAAAAGGCACTCAAAAACAGGCTGCCTGGTTTTTGTCCATAGGGAGTACACATCTGTAACCAAAGCCATATTAGACTTCCTGAGAAGAAACTCAAGACACAAACAATCTTTATAAAAGAATTTCTTATAATTAGATTCTCTATTTGTAAATAAGTAATACAGAGGAGTCTAATTATTATTATTTGTTTTCTGATGGAATGTTTTAACTCTTAGAAGGGTAGTTGATGAATTCTTACAAGTAATAAAGAAAAAAAAAGAAATGCAAAAGATTACATTGAAAACAGCAAATCCTTTCACATATTAAATCAATTTGTTAAATGAACAATGTCCTAATTTTCAGCATATCTTTAAGTACTTGGTGATTTAATATGTAACAGCCAACAGTGAAAGTTCCTTTTCTATATAGTCTTTTCTTACTACTTCTTGATAATATAACATACTTACCCACAAAGATAAAACTTTTATGCTATTATTTGGCCTTCCTGGTTTTGATATTCAATATGTGTTTAATGAGTTTCTTTGATATACCTTTCAATAAAGAAGCTAATTTTTTTACTGATTTTGATTTAATGTTTTTGTTCTAAACTTCTACATGTCTTAAAATTTAAGACTAAAAACTAAAGCAAAGAGCAAAATTTCGCTTTTATCACAAACAGCAGAAGATTGATTCATATAGGCCATACCAATGTGGCTACAGAGCTAGGCTTTTAAAGCTAGTTATATAAAATCTCTCCAGTGATGTACATGTCTCCACAACACATATTTGGTCCAAGTTTAACCCTCTGCCAGTTGAAGAAAGTGGGGTAGGGAATAGGGGAGCAAGTTGAACTCTCCCACAAATGGGGGAGAGGGATGCTTGGTGTGTGGGTGAAGTAAGTCTATAGCTCTTGCACAAATGATGGCTTTTGAATGTCAAGGCAAAACCATGATTATTTTTGCAGGACAAGAAATTACTTACCATTTCTCTATTTGTTTCAGGTTAGATTATTTTTTAAAATAAACTTAAAAGAAAGACATACATAGTTATTTGTTGAAACTAGTAGTAATTCTACTTGAAAAATCTCAAGATAATTTTCACTTTGTTTTCTTCTTGGACAAATCCATGCTTCCCACTTATTTCTAAATTGGGGCCTCTTCTTCACAAGTTTTAAACAGGTCTACTTATGACAGTTTACAACAAGATCTTAAAGGGGATAGTGGTGGATCTCTGTGCCAGTATCCACTCTTGAATGGCCTCACACAGCTCATTGGGAATCCATACTCAGAAGGAAAAGCTCCCCACACTTCATCTGACTTCTCCAATCCCAGCCAGGCTTCAGG
Source organism: Prionailurus bengalensis (assembly GCF_016509475.1). Lineage (NCBI taxonomy): Eukaryota > Metazoa > Chordata > Mammalia > Carnivora > Felidae > Prionailurus > Prionailurus bengalensis. Next base: position 109,739,089 of record NC_057349.1, read on the forward strand.
GAGAGAACTTTCTTATCAAGAAAACCTTTGGAAACCTCCCTTTTACAGTCTGCTTCCATCACTCTGAACCTAAAAATTTACTCTAACCCATCTGCTAATGATCTTATACAACTGTGTACATTTACTTTATTTAGAAAAATTTTCCCCTGCTTCTTTCAAGTTATTTTCTAGAAATATCTTCCATGCAACCAGGAACAAATAATTTGGCAAGAGGAGACTGTCAAGGCCAGTCCAATGATAATGGGAGAATGGAGTTCATGATTCACATTTGCCCAGGTTTTACTTTTACCTAAAGAAAAAATATATATTGCTTGTAAAGGTTTTGTTGTGTTGGGTCTGCTTGTTACTTGGTGGGTTTTTTTTTTTTTGCTTTTGCTTTTTTAAAGGCAAAATTAGAGAAAAATTTCTCCAAGGGATTAAGATATACTCAGGTATATTTAAGATAGCTAGTTTCTACATTTGGTTAGTCATTCTGCAGATACCAAAAAAAAAAAAAAGTACAAATCCAATATGTAATAAGACTCTAAGAAGAAGGAATAATAAAGGGAAAACATTGAATAATTGATAGAATCTAAACCAGCTATAGTTGGGGTGTATTTCAATAAAGCTATCTTAAAAATAGAAGGTGAGTTATTACCAAGGCCCAAAGAAAAAAAATTATAGTGAGATTGATGATCAAAGTTAATAACACCTGTAACTTTAATAGGCTCTGAAGTAAGCTTCACTGCCAAGTTGTTAAAAAAAAAAAAGAAAAGAAAAGAAAAGAAAAAGAAAAAGAAAAAGAAGACTCAATCTCCATTTACAGGATAATCAGTGGCCTGCAGCAATCTGTAAAGATGAGAGAGGAAAAAAAAAGGAGGATTAACATGTCACTCTCCCATGCTACCAAACCATGGGACTTGCAAATCCCAAGAATGAGGGAGACTCATACAAGATCACTTGGGATTAAACATGCAAACTAATGGCCTTACTTTTTGTTCCAAGGGGTCCTGTGATTGGGCTTGAAGCCAATACACTTCAGCCAACAGTCTCTCAATTAGGTACAGTCCCAATGCCAAGTTTCTCAGCAAGAGCATGTGAAAGGGCTCCCTTTGACTTTTGATCAAATCCATTTAAAACCTTTGCCATGGGATCCTGAAAATTGCCATTTAGAAATATGTCTGGAATGCTCATACCTGGGAATTGATATATTAGGTACCTGTTCTTACTGTAGCAATTATGACCAATAAGTTCATAATACTCTCAAATAAATGGGTTCAAAGCAAAATATTGATGTGGACTATGATGAAAACAGCAAATCCATTTACATTTGCCAACACTATTAGACAAACAGGTTTTAGGGCAGGGACTTTGTCTTATATCTCTGTGCAGGTGCAGAGCCCCATACATAGTAGACACTTAAGGAATATATTTTTTATTAGATGGATGAATCAAACAGCAGATTGGTTTACTGAACTTGCAAAACATGCTTCAAATAAATAGGTGGTTCACTGTTTGGAAGACCCTTTTAGACTCTATTTTTTCAGTCACCCATGGTGAGACCTGAAATGTTTGTCCTCTTAGGACAGAAGAAGAGCTTTTTACACTGGGAAATCCAGTCCATGGCAGTAAGTCTGTTTTGTGAATGTGTCCTGATCCTTGCTACTTTAGAATGTTCATTTGTGTTCATATGTGAAGTATCCCATCATGGCTGTGACTGTAGAACTATAGAAAAGGACTTTTATTTCAGCACCGTTTATTTTCTTTTCAAGTGTATGGAAAACAGGGGTTGACTAACAGGTAGTACTGGATACTTTGTTTTCAGATCATATTTGTCTTTTCTATTGACTTTTAATGGCAATAATAACACAGCTCACAAACTGTAAGAAGGATTCACACTTGTTCCCTTCAAGAGGGATGCTTCCAATGCTTTCAACTCAGCCAAGCTGGACACGATAAAGGGAGACACTGAATCCAAAGGAAAGAGAGGACGATCTGTAGCAAATTCCATGGCCTGTGCTCAGGATCATCTGTCTATTCTGCTAAGCTCTTCTACATAGAGCAAAACACTTATTCAGACAAAGGAACTTAAATTGCTTTTTTCCTAAGGAGAAATTCAGGAATTTATGTGGTATTGAACACTTAAATCTAAACCATGAAGGCTTTGAGAGGGTAAACTGTAAAACTGTACTTTTACAAACTTAAACAATATTTGCAAACTCAAATGCCTCTAATGATGAAAAGGGTAATAAAGACCTGAAAAGTGGGCCAGATGATAGATGAATGGAGTGGTAGAGACTGGGGGGGGGGGCATGGTGTGGGGAGAGGTAAGCTTATGCCTATTTCAGAGTTATTCAAATTCTTGAACACACACATACACACACACACACACACACATAGGCTAGAGAGTCAAGCCTGGATCTGCTTCTTGTCATGTGAAATTTTTTAGAAGGTGCAGTTTCAAAAGAATGAAGGATTCAGCCCTGTGGAAGCTAATTCCTTCTAACCCTTTCCTAATTTACCAAAAGCTCAACCCACTACTTCCTTGACCTGATAAGGTCTCAGACTTGACCTTATCCAGTACTCTTCTCCTTGAGCTCCCCCTAGAGGTGAAGGTCCTCCGCTAACAGGCCCACTGCTGCCACCCACTATCTTCTGAAGTGAAGATGGGATAAATTCCCTGGAACCAGAGTAACACAAGGATTATTGCTAAGAAAATAACAATCAAAAGGAAAACAATATGTATTTGAATTTATTCCTCATGTCTTGTATGCTAAATAAGAATTTAAGGCTTACTATATGCAAAGAAATCTAACAGATGTTCTGAAAAATACTGAAATAACCAATAATAATTTATCCTTCGTCCTTTGGAACATTTCAGAGCACACAAGAAAAAACAATGCTCTTTCTGCCTTCCTGACATTTTAAAATTGTCTTTCACTAATTTTATTACTATATATTTCTTAAGAATGGTGTTCTGAAGAACATTCTCTTCAAACTCTTTTTAATCTATTTACATTCCTTTATGTACTTCTATTTATTCTTCTGGTTTCAATCACCACCTATTTTCTAAAGATTTCCATCCTTTTATCTCTAGACTGGACTTTTCTTAAGTGACAGATTCATGCTTCCACTTCCTTACTGGAATTCTTCACTAGAATGTTTCAAAGTCCCTTCAACTCCAACATACCCAAAGAATAATTTATGGCCATATTCATTTAGTACCAAACAAGCATTATTAGTGATAAGTGCTATGAATCTAGATCACTTTAGGCTGCAACTGGGAAAGTCTCATGACAGAGATTGACCTGAGCGAGACTCTGAACAAAAGGCTGTTTGTGGACAACAGCATGAACAAAATCAAGAGAACAGGTGGTGAATAGGAGTACATCTATTGCCATTCTTCAAATGCAGAATTTTTCTACTGCCTCAATATTTTAAATGTCCAAGCTCAATTTTGACTTCTGTTATAATGAAAACAAAAAAGAGAATGAAAATTTGCCTCATGACGATCTCTTTCTCTGTGTCTGATTTTTCCTTCCCAGTTGGAGAACTTAGAGATTGAGGACCAGATATTCAATGAAGGACCCAGCCACATTCCACTCACAATAAAAATATACGTATTTTCTTAAACATTTGTGGATGTCTCTACACTTGAAAACCAAAAAGGGCAATCCTGAAGGCCCATTGAGAGTTGGCTCTTGAATACCAGGCATTTTCTTTATTCCTTCTGCATCCACTTGAGCGTGTGGATCTGGCTCTGCTTTTGTCCCAGCCAAGGAGCTGAACGCAGCCTCTGAGGCTCCCAGCATTGCTCAGCAATTGTGTAAAAGGAGGGCCTTCTTTCCATTCCCTCCCTTGCGGTGGCACTTCCAGCTTAAGTAACTCTTAGCACAAATTGGACTTTGTATAATCCCATCAGGCAAGTTCTTTTGACACTTACTTCAAAATAAAAAGATGTTTTTCTTCTTTTTCTTTTATGCAATGTTACTGTTGGGAAGGGATGCAGAAAGGCTTTTCTATTCCCTGACTAATCATAGCAGTCACTTTTCTACGCAGAATTGCAGATAATTAAGAGCATGATTTTTTTCTTTTTAATGTACAACTAGATACACCATAAAAATCTTAGCTGCTTGGAACTTTTTCATGAGAAAGAAGTATCCTTTTTACTGTGATAGCCTCAGGGGTAAAAGAAGTTATACTGAGACAGTTTATTAAAAAAGCAATACAGTTGAGAAAATTCAATAAAAAACAATAGGCTCCATTGAAGAGTTCCACTGTCCTGTTGTTTTTTTGCTCCCACATTGACAGTTATAAGAGTTTTGTAAATTTTATGTTTATTTATTTGTAGCCTTTGAATAGAAAATTGTCCGTTTGGAAGGCAAGTAAATTCCTTTAAAGATTTATCAACCACTGTCATGAAAGAAATCTTTTATAATTACACCTATTGAAATTAATTGGACAGTATTGTGTATCATGACTTGTTTGCCATAATACTGGCATTGTTCTTAATTGAAATGCTATTTGGTGAGTCTCTTTAATGAAGGGCTATGTATTTTTGTTATTATTGTTGTTGTTAATTCCAAACGGCACAAAAAATTTAGCCCAGATGAATAAATGAATAAGCATTTGAAGAAAGAGGAATTTTCCCAATTTTCACTAGTTTATAAGCTAGTACTTGTATAGGGATGTAATAAAAAAGTTTTGTTTTTAAAGATAGAACAAGACAATAATACATGTTAATGCACTTGGCTTAAGTTTTTGTAGAGTACTCATTTGGCTTTTAGGAATATATTCTTTAGAAATACGTACAGTTCCTGCTCCATTGGAGAATGAGAAGCATGCCCAGACTAGAGACTTAGCATGACCTGTTTCAAAGTTCAGGATAGAGATATGGTTATAATATAGTTATCTCCACCCCTTCCTGAGTCAATCACTTATTTGTCTACACTTCTTTTTAGAAACAATAACAACTCCAACACCAATATCCTTCTTTAAGCCCTCTACCCCCAAATAAAATTATCCAAGATGTAGAAACCTAGTGCAAAGGAAGTAAGAGTGAGAGTTTGTCCTGATTCCAACAGCAAGCAGAGAAAGAATTGTGCCTGATTACTGCTTCTGCTATTGTTTGCCCCCCACCCTTCCACACATAAGATTGACTTTAAGGATTCTGCGTGCACAGCCTGAGGAACAGTGTTTGTGAACTGTTGCTGGGTATTCTTGCTGGTATGTGTATAGATATGCCCTGATAGAGATGCCCTTTATTATGTGCCAAGGCACATATCACCATGTTCCTGAAAGCATGTAAATGAGGGAAAGAGTATTCCAGGCATATAGAACTGCGTATGTAAAGACTTAAAACCCAGGAGAGATATGGCTGTTTAGACAGAGGAAAACACTGCAAAACTACATAAATTGTTTAATAGCAGGTTACTCGACTATAAGATTATGGGTGATTTTGTTTTCCCTAATACCTTTTTTTAACGTTTATAGTTTTCTGCAATGAGACCGCATTACCTCTTTATTTAAAAATGTTTAGGTACAGGGGCACCTGGGTGGCTTAATTTGTTAAGCGTCTGACTTTGGCTCAGGTCATGATCTCATGGTTCATGGGTTTGAGCCCCGCGTCAGGCTCTGTGCTGACAGCTCAGAGCCTGGAGCCTGCTTCGAATTCTGTGACTCCCTGTCCCTCCCATGCTTGAGTGTTCTCTCTCTCAAAAATAAATAAACATTAAAAAAAAATGTTTAGGTACACATGAGAATATAACATCAGTGACACTGGGAAAAAAAGTTGTACTTGAGAATAATATTATTAAAAAAAATTGTATGGGGCAGTCCTTAAGCTGAATAATAGAAGGGAAGGGGAGAAAATAAATTCTAGCAGGGGGGAGGTGGCAGTGTTACCTACAACTGTGGTCTAGAAATCCAGGTCTAGGGCTTGGTCTGGATGATCCCAGAATCTGTGGAGAGGTTATGGAGATATAAGAAATAATTTAGGGCTGAATTTAAGATGAGAATTTTTCCAGTCTGCTTTCCCTATTGCGTAAGGACCACCCATGCGAGATACCTGAGAATTATTCTTAATCCTTCACTCTCCTTCCCCTTCCAAGACTTTTCTTTGTCTTTGGTTTTCTGCAATTTGAACATGATATGCCTAAGTATACATATATATTTAATTCATCCTGCTTAGTGTTCTCTGAGAATTTTGGATTTATGGTTTGGTGTCTGTCATTAATTCTGGAAAATTCCCAGGCCTTATTATTTATATTCCCTTACTTATCCTCTTGTGTTCTAGTTATATACATATGTCACATCATTTGAAATTGTCACACTGTTCTTTGAAATTTCTCTTTTTTTTTTTTTTTTATTCAGTTTGTCTTTGCATTTCAGTTTGGAAATCTTTAAGTTCACCAATTCTTTCCTCAACTATATCCAGGTATATTAATGGGTCCATAAAATATATTCTTCATTCCTGTTACAATGTTTTTGATTTTTAGAACTTCCTTTTGATTTTTTTCTTGGAGTTTCCATCTCTCCACTTACATTATCAAGCTGTTCTTACATGTTCTTTACTTTTTGCATTAGAGCTTTTTCACATATTAAATATAGTTATTTTAAATTCCCTGTCTGATAATTCCAAAGATCATCCCACACCACGGTCTGCTGCTGATGCTTACTTTGCTTCTCCAGACTATTTTTTCTTTCCTTTAAGCGAGCCTTATAATTTTTTTTGAAATCTATACTGTATTGCGTAAAAAGAGTTGAAGTAAATAGCTTTTTAGTTTGAGGTTTTATCTGCTAGAAGTTGGGTTGGCTGTATTTAATATTTGTGGTAGCTGTAGAAGTCAGAGGCTTTAAATTCTTCTAGTGTTCTTGATTTTTGTCTCTCTTGTTGACTTTGGGCCTTCCTAAGCACTCCTCCATAGATAGAATCTGCATCCTGCAGCTTGTAACCCATAATCCACTGCTATTGTCAGAAGCCTTGTCAGTGTGATGGTAAGATGCAGAGAGGGTAAGAATTCTTCAATCTTATGAAGTAATCTCAGTCTTTGAGTGGGCATGAGTTTCTGGGTTGTGACCTCCAGATGTTTTTTTTTTTTAACATTTATTTATTTTTGAGACAGAGAGAGACAGAGCATGAATGGGGGAGGGTCAGAGAGAGAGGGAGACACAGAATCCGAAACAGGCTCCAGGCTCTGAACGGTCAGCACAGAGCCCAATGCGGGGCTCAAACTCACGAACTGTGCAATCATGACCTGAGCCAAAGTTGGACACTTAACTGACTGAGCCACCCAGGCGCCCCTCCAGATATGTTTTTTAACCTTCTTCATCTCCTTATATTATACATGAAGGCTACAGAAGGCTGGAGTTGGGAGAAATATCCTTTCCATAGGTTGGATAAGGCTCTGGTAAGGTCTTTTCCTCTGGAAGTAGGACTTTTTTTTATAGAGCTCTGCACCTGTTTCAAATGGCCCCTGCCAGAGTCACAAGGGGATTTTATTAGCTTTTAACAAAAAGAAACTCTTGGGATTTCTGGATGTAGAACCCCTGAAAGTGTGATTGGTCCCCCAAAACTGCACTCCTAAGGAGTTTCTCTCTTTCATGCTAATACACACTCAGCTTTCAGTAATTCATTAAAATTACCATTTAAGTTTTCCTAGTAGTTTATGGTTACAGAGGCTTCTACCTCAGGTAAATATATCTTAGCTGTGACTCTGGATTTTTCTGTCTTGCCAGATTTGGTGGTGAAGGTTTGCCTTTCAACTACAGTTCTGTGATGGGTCCAAGAAAATTCACTGATTTTCAGTTTGTTCAGGTTTGGTTTTTTTTTCTGTTGTTGTTATAAGGACAGATGGAACATCTTCCAAATTTTATACATGTCTGAAATGAGAGCAGAAGTCCTGTCCTCTTTCTTATCTTTACAACCAATAAATAAAAGATTCCTGGTTTTATCTTCTATCTCTTAGATTTGTCCTTCCTTTTGATTCCCCCCACTATTTCTTTCCTTCAGGCTTCTTTGTCTCCGACATATATCATTTCAGAAACTTAGTAAATAGTCCCTGTGCCCTTAAATCCCCTCAAATTATGGTGAACATACATTCTATTTTTCCAGGGATAGTTCTAGATTATGCCTATTTTCTGAGTGGGATGATCACAGTGCTCCCATTTTGGTATTCCAGTTGGGCAACAATTATGTGGTCACCCTACCTTGAATCAATCCTGCCTCTGTCCACCTCTGTCCTCAAATGATCTTTCTAAGATTTAAATATGATCATGTCCCTCTCTTATATAACACTCTTTAATTGTTTCCCTCAATCTATAGGGTAAAATCTCAATGCCTTATAATACAAGGGCACCCGAGGTCCTCCATGACCTGCCTCCTGGTATTTTGGGCTATTTTTTAATCATGTCTTTCTTAACCCCCTAAGTTTGAAGATCTGGCAATATAGAGCTACTTGGTATTTCTTGAACACAGAATGTTATTTTAAACACTTCCACCTTTTCTCTGAAATCATCTAAGACCCATTCCTCTCCCTGCCAGCCCTTCTCACCTACCTCTCCCAAATTCAGTTATTATAAATCATTATTAATTAATTATCAATTATTCATAGTTACATTATAATTTAACCATTGTTTTTCAGGCTCCATCACACACATACAAACACTACACTACAAACACTAGAATATTAACCTTTCAAAAGCAGAAAATGGATCCATATCATTTGAATTCCCAGTGTCTAACATAATAGGTACTCAGTAATGTAGGTGGTACTCAACAATTATTTTGCTGAGTTGGTTTAGGAGACAGGAGAGCGATAATAATTCTAGTTAGTAACAAGGGTACAATCAAGTTAACATCATGAATTTATACAGACTAATGGTCTCTTAGACCTATGATTTCTCTCAGAAGAAGCTACAATGCTGACTTTCTATAAATCTGACACTTTAAGTTATTAAAGATGGAAATAATAGGGCAATTCAATGATTTAGAAGAAGAAACAAAGACAAATGAAAATAATAGTGGTAAAAAACTTGCCTTTACCTTTTGGCTCAGTTCCAATTTAAAATTCTGGAACTCTTTAGAGTTCCATGCTGGATTCTGGTGCACAGCACACCCCTTTTCTCTTCCTAATCTTAGCCCACTATTGTAATCTCGGTCCTCACTCTCCAAAACAGCCACATCCTTGCCATCCCCTTGGGCCTAGAGTTGTACACGCTAGCAGTATGGTAGGCACTTTTGGAGTATGGCCACAGGAAGTGGTCTATGCAGGGAATATGAAGTTTTGTTGTCCCTGGAACCTAGAGTGTGCTCTGAAAGGGAAAGCACAAACATATAGCTTGACCCTACATATAGCTCACCTCACTGAAAGAAGGATAGCTGAAAGCAGGTCCAATGAGGTCCTCTAATGTTTAGTGCTCAGAGTAGAGGCTCCTTTGCTAAGGTCTAAGTGTGGTATGGATGTGAACATTATATAGAAAATGGGATAGAGAATAGCATTGTGTTATCATACATAGGCAGGTTTTTAATAGAACAAGGAGTGAGAAAATGTTTTGGGGAACTATAAAGTCTGCATTTAATACAATGGGGCCTCATAGGACAGAATTGAAAGTCATAAACAAAAGCTATGAATGGAAGGAAATATAAATTAGGGATGAAAGCTCATAATCTCATTTCTTCCATCTCTGCTTCTGGCTCCCTGCAGCTGGGCATATTGGTTTTCTTACCTTAGGAACAAACTTACTCTTGCTTCTTAAAGAGGTCTTTTCCTTGTTGCCCACAATAGGCTTTGAAATAAGAAATTTCTAGACTCAAGTCCTTCTCCTTCATTAGTGATTTATATTTTCTTCAATAACTTGGGTGACAAGATTTCATTTCTCATAAACCTGAGAAGATTAAAATGGATTACCAGATTAGTTTGAAGAGAGTGGAGAGTTCATGGTTAGAAATGCGAAAACAGGAGATATCCAAGTAAAAACAGATATATTCAGAATTTCCATGACACCTTTGGGCTACGGTATATAGAGCCTGTTTTTTGTCAAGAATATCTCAGTTTCTAGAGACTTTATTGACTCAATATATTGGAAGTCTTGAAAGAGAATCCATTTCAGCCACAGCAGTTTTCTCAAATGATATATCAGTCATCTATTTCTTCTACCCATCACAGGCAGAGTTCTCCAGAAACAGATCCTCAGATGGAGCTCAGAGTGTAAGGTATTTATTAGGGATTAACACCTGTGAAGGGACAGGTGGGGCGGGGGTGGGCCCTGCAAAACTGCAGCCAACACAATGGGGAGCTCTGTATTAAATATTGACTAGGGCATCTTTCCCAAGGTCAGCCAAAATGGCCAGGCTTTATATCTGACCTTGTTCATTCACTAATGTGGGCTGAGCCAGGAAGGGCATGACCTCAGGTGGGGAATCCTTCTGTAGCTGAGGCAGACTCTGAAGAAGCTGACAGCTGGAGGCCATCTGCTGACCATGCTCCTTGCAGGTGGGCAATCAGTCCTTCCTTGAAGAAAGACCTAAATGGCACATGCCCATGTCTACTTTACCATCTTTGACTCTGAGTTTTTTTCTATGTACTGGGTCCATTCTGAAATTTCCAGTTAGGGCAAAAATATTCACCCAAAGCTTCAGACTTATGTTTCACCAGCTTGGCAACTTTAAAGAAAGAATCTCTTACAAAAGTTTCAGTTAATGACCTGAAATTGAATATTATCAGTTTGTCTGGGGGTCATGAGCTCATTTCTAGAGCAAAGTTATGGTGCAAAGTTAGCCCCACCTAAAATGCATGGACTGAGAGCAAGAGTGGAGAGGTACCCTAAAGACATACCATTGTACTGTTACCAAATAAAGGGTGTTACAGAGTGGGGAAGAGAAGTCTCCTGCCCTCCTGTAGGCCCTGATTACCATGCATCCTGGAGCCTTTTCTAGAATGGTCTGGTGGTCCCCAAGGAATTGTGTAACTGCACCTAGTTATAGGTAGAGGATCTCAAACTGTGCTGTTAACATTCAGAGACCCTCATAATTTTGGAATACATGACCTTGACTTCACTATAAAGATGAGAATCCATAATGTTGCAGTGCACAGATTATTAAAAATCCACCCCCCCCTTTCTAGCAATTCTACTCATGTTCTGAAACACCATTTTCTTTTCTTTTCTTTGTAACAGAGTGGAGAATAACTGTGGTATTCTGCAACATACTGAATGGAAAAGTAGCACAGGAACACAGTAACAAAGAGCCTTTCATGCTGCAAGGGAGAGTATTCCTGTTGGCAGAGAGAACCTTCACCGCTGGGACTGCTAAACTGCAAATCTGTGAAAAGAAAGATTTCTATGTTTAGAAATACTGGATATACTTAAAATAGTGTCACTTTATTGTGTGTGTGTGTGTGTGTGTGTGTGTGTGTGTGTGTACACAGCTTGCTTGTGTGTCTATGTATGTGTATGAATATTTTATTTAAAATCTCTTTGGCGGGGCTTATGAAGGTTTACTCTTCTTTGGAGTGTTGAATCTATTTGTCTGAAATATAATAAACCAGGGATTATACTCAGAGGGCACACATCAAGCAGCCATACTACTTATTAAATATTGAGATATTTTTCTACCAGTTGGGAAATGGTATAATAGTAAATGTGATAAGCACTAAAATTCATTAATGAATTCCAGCACATGCGGTATGTGGATTTTCTTAGAAACCATATACCGCTATGATTCATATAGACACACACACACACAGACATACACACTATATATACATATATATATTCATATATATATGAATATATATATAAATATATATATATAAAGAGAGAGACACACACACAATATACATACACATATATACATTTGGTTTGGTTGGGGCACTGGAGCATAGAATGGGGAGACCTACTAAAGGGATTCTGTTATTTGATTCAAGGGTTGAGGAATTTCTTTTGGGTTCAAAAGTCATTAGCTGGGAGAAGGAGACCCACACAGACGAATGGAGGAGAAACACGATAATGACTGGAGATTTGGGGAGAAGGCTGAGGCACAGGCAGCACAAGTGAGTCTTAATTTTTCAATTGTGATAGTGACCATTCAGGTATAATTGGGAAACTTTGCTTTAGTGGAAGACTTTACACTGGGTAGGACTGACAATCCCTGCACAACATAAGAAAGTTTATGAGGAGGGAGTATTTCCCGGGATCCCTTCTAAAGATCCAAAGAATAGGGGCACATGGGTGGCTCAGTTGGTTAAGCGTCTGACTTCAGCTCAGGTCATGATCTCAGAGTTCGTGGGTTCAAGCCCTGCGTCGGGCTCTGTGCTGACAGCTCACAGCCTGGAGCCTGCTTCAGATTCTGTGTCTCCCTCTCTGCCCCTCCCTGGTTCACACTCTGTCTTTCTGTTTCTGTCTCTCTCAAAAAATAAATAAATAGGGGCACCTATGTGGCTCAGTTAAGCATCCTACTTTGGCTCAGGTCATTACCTCATGAGTTCAAGCTTTGTGTTGGACTCTGTGCTGACAATTCAGAGCCTGGAGCCTGCTTCAGATTCTGTCTCCCTCCCTCTCTGCCCCTTCCCCATTCACGTTCCATCTCTCCCTCTCTCAAAAATGAATTAATGTTAAATATATATATAAGTAAATAAATAAAGTACCATTTCCTTTTTACAAACTTGCTCAGGATCGTGACTTGTATCTCTCTGTCATTGCCTTTCCTCTTTGGTTGCCTTCCCAAGTTTTTCTGGCGGTAAGATTATGAATCATTCTCTGCCCCTCAGTTCCTAAAATAACTGTACTTTTCTAGGGATGGGTGCACATCAGAATTACCATAAAGAGTCTCCTCTGGGGGCGCCTGGGTGGCTCAGTCGGTTAAGCGTCCGACTTCAGCCAGGTCACGATCTCGCGGTCTGTGAGTTCGAGCCCCGCGTCAGGCTCTGGGCTGATGGCTCAGAGCCTGGAGCCTGTTTCCGATTCTGTGTCTCCCTCTCTGTCTGCCCCTCCCCCGTTCATGCTCTGTCTCTCTCTGTCCCAAAAATAAAATAAACGTTGAAAAAAAATTAAAAAAAAAAAAAAAAAAGAGTCTCCTCTGAAGAGTCCCTCACACAACTTCACACACAAAACTCTATCTATCTGGGAAGTATTTGAACATAAAGCCGTGGTTTTAAAAGTATATCAAAATCATTGGAGGCAACAGTGACTTAAAGAAGAAAAAACTAGGGACTCTTCAACCCTATGTCCTCTTCCAAACTGGGGACTTGGTATTAAGCAATGCTTCCTGACAGACTGAACTTGGTCATAGTGCTCCAACACTGAACACACTTGCTAATATCATCTGGATCATGTCTACTACTGGCCACTGAGCTTCCACAATGTTCTCCAGGTCAACATTGTTCCTGAATATTCCTTATAGAAAAGGTCTTATGGTTTTGTTTTTATCTTAGGTCTTATCATCTTTCTCTCCTTCCATGCCCCATTCATCCCCATTCTGCATGCCCAGTCACTGGACCTCTGTCTTGACCTATGTTTCAAAGTTTTTGCAGTGGTATCCCGCTTTGTTATTTAGACCCACTGAAGGGTCTTTGGCAGTATGGGAGTCCAGTCTTAGTACATAATGGATTTCCTAGATGATAACAACAAGCCTGTCTGTATTGCCAAGTGTTTCCTTCTGCTGTTATTAGCTGGGTATTCCCTCCACCAAACTGTAATTCAGCACTAATGGATGAGTTTACTCTTAACTCTTGACAATTCTGTGAAATTAAATTTTGCTTTGAGTAGTTAGTCATGTCTAAATAATGAATGATTATTATGTCTAGATCATGTAGCTGCGATATGTTAGGAATCCCATCTACATTTGCTCTCCTCTCACACACTTTATGTCAAACACGTTGGCTTGTTTTGTACCTATTTAGATTCAGGGCATTACTCTTCCTGTTACATTTGGAAGAGTCATACCTCCTTTTATTTACAAGCTTTGAATTCTCCTTGCTTCCTCCTTCTCAGAACTCTCACATATGATTATTTGATAAATGTCCACCACCTACACAGAACTGTAATTTCTAGAGGTCAGTGATCTTACTCTATTTATACTTCCCATTGCATCCCTAATGCCTGGCAGAGTGCCTGGGACATAGTAAGTGCTCAATAAATATCTGTTGAGTCAATGAATAAAAATATTAAGGCCCTTGAAGTATGGGGCTGTGTAATGTCAACTCCACCTTAGAATCTACTATTATGTTACTCAGACTATACCATATATTTAAATAATGCATGAGATGAATGGATATCTTGAATGAAGATATTCTTGGAGAAATATATAACTTAATGTTATGCTACAGTCCATTGGGTTTTAGAAGATTTTTGTTTAATTTCAGAGAAGAGCAAGGTTTAGGCCTACATATAAAAGGACATATCCCTGAATAAAATTAGCACCATCTCTCATTATATAGAGCATTCTTAAGCTCATTTTAATAGTCAGTACCCATTTTTTAAAATAAAAAATCTGTTTAATAATTGCCTCCGTTTAATGTTGCCAACAGAATAAAATCAGATTGACCAAAGGACTTAACACAGTTTCTAACCATTGCACAAGCCAACAGAAAGCTCATTCTCAGTGCATTTTTGGGTTAGTCCACATCTCCCTCATTTATTATGGAATGCGACTGGTATTTCCTGCTTCTACAAAGAAACTCAAACCCCAATTGATACATTAAAGACTCAACAGGACAGTGTTGTTTTCTCTTGCTTCACCCATAAAACAAAGAATCCTCTCCTCTCCCCACAAAAAAATCTCAAGTAAGACCAGTGAGACTAACAACTTCAGACCCAATTCTGTTTGTTCTATAACAGTACTATCCAGTGGAAATTGAATGCCAGCCATAAATGTGAGTCACATAAGTAATTTAAAATTTTCTAATAGTCACATTAAAAAAGGTGAGAGTAACACATCAAAATAATTTTAGTTAATATATTTTAACTTAAAATACCCAAAATACATCCTCTCAACATGTAATTGATATGAAAATTATTAATGAGGTATATTACATTCTTTTTCATTTTTTAAAGTTTATTTATTATTTTGAGAGAGAGAGAGAGAGAGAGAAAGCAAGTGAGAGAACATGAACAGGGGAAGGACAGAGAGAGAGAGAGGGAGAGAAAGAATCCCAAGCAGGCTCCTCACTGTCAGCACAGAGCCCAATGTGGGATTTGAACTCACGAACCCAAACTGTGAGATCATGACCCCTGAGGCCTAAATCAAGAGTCCTATCCTTAACCAACTGAGTCACCGAGGTGACTCTACATTCTTTTCCTGTACTAAGTCTTTGAAATTCAGTGTGCACTTAGCACTTACTGTACATCTCAGTTCAGACCAGCCACATTGTAAGAGCTTAAAGCCTCATATGGTTGATGGTTACACATTAGGCAGTATAGTTTTAGAATGTGCTTTTGTGCTACATTTTCTCATATAGTCAGGAAAAAATGTCCCCATTCATCTTCATTCCAGCCGCTGGCACTCTTGTGAGAAATGGCGACCTGTTACAACCTCTGAGAAGTTCTAAGTAGATTCAGTAAGATCTGTCCAAACATCTCAGTTGTCTCCAGGCCCTGCTTACCATCCAGCAGTTGCTAGTTTGAGCTCAGCTGGGCTAATGCTGTCCTTGTTGCAGCTATCATTACATGTCCCCATCCAGGCTGCAGTGTGGCTCAGGCATATGGAAGGATTCTTTTCCTTTTGGTGTTAAGCATGGCTGAGGGTGATCAAGCCAAAGCTGACCCCGCATCTCAGTGTTGCGTCCCATTTTAAATGCACTCACATTTGTTTTTTCTGTTTTTCTTATTCTGGACAACTGTGAAGTGCAGGTAGACTATTTCCAGAACAAGTTGTATTGATATATTAACATCTATAGATATTGATACCTAGAATGATGGTTTTTTTTAATGTTTATTTACTTTGGAGATTGAGAGAGAGAGAGAGAGAGCACAAGCATGGGAGGAGCAGAGAGAAAGAGAGAAGGAAACAGAATCTGAAGTAGGCTCCCGGCTCTGACCTGCCAGCACAGAGCCCAATGCGGGGCTTGAACCCATGAACTGTGAGATCATGACCTGAACCAAATCTGGATGCTTAGCCATCTGAGCCACTCAGGCAACCCCCCCTAGAATGATGTTTTTAATGAAAATTTTAAAACAGAAGGCCAATGAAATGGTGGAGAATTAGTGAACCAACCTATACTGCCATGAGAATTACATGTTTTCTTAAATTGTAATATATAATCAATCATGAAGATTACATGATGAATTCTAATAATTTCTGGCTCATCTTTATCAGGAGTGGCTGAAGATAAACCTTAACATAAGATGATTTTCTTGATTTTCAAACTGTGCTTCTTAGACCTTATTCCTCTGCAGAGCCTGCTGCAGGGACCCTGGGCGGAAGGCAGGGAGGGGAGTGTGGATCAAGGGTAGTAGGCAGCAGAGCTCCAGGCTCCATCTCTGTCTTCAGCCACAGCAACTCTGTTTGTTTTTCTTTTAATGCTTCTGGGCAAGATCTAGTACGGATAAGTGGTTTCTGTGCCAAATTTTTAGAAAACCACCCACCTAAGGGAATTGTCTCTGTTTTGATTCAGTCTGAATCTTTTTCTGCGCTCCCCATATTGCATTTTCATCCTGCTGTCTGTGCTGGGATTGTCCACTTTTTCCTCAGGGCCTTTATTACTAAGCACTTAGTCTTCTCTTGTGCAATTGCTCAAAGAAACGCTTTAAGTACCACATCTTTTAAGCTCATTTTTATTGTTTTTATTGTTTTCTGTTTATTAAAATAATTCATGCTTATTGTGGGAAAATGAAAAAGAAAACTAGATAGAATAAAGGAGAAAATAAGAATCCTCCATAATTGCATCACACAGAGATAGTGTTAACATTTTGATATATTTCCTTCTGAATTTTAATATGTGTATCTTGAAACTAAATTGGAATCATATTTTATACTGTTTTATTGCTTTCCTCAATTACCATCATATTGTAATCATATTTCTATTTTATTAAAGCATAATTATTATTAGTTTTTTAATTCTTAATTCTTTGTATGTCTCATAATTTACTTGCCCATTTCTCTATTGTTGGAAATGTTGACCAATTCTGATTTTCCTTTATTAAAAATAATGTTTCAGCTATCATTCTCGTACAAAAATGGTGCTTCAGTGAACATTACCACACATAAATATTTAACCACTTCCCTAAATTTATTTTCTAGCAATGGAATTGCTAAGTAAATAAACTTTCTAATGCTTATCCTAGATTTTGCCCAAACATTCTCCTCCAGTATCAAAATACAGCCCCAGTATATGTGAGTGATGACCTAACCTCACCCTTCCTGAGTTCAATGCTTCAAGAGTCTTTCAGTTTGGTTGATTTTTTTAAGCAGTTATTGTTTCTATTTGTTTTTATCTTATTTTCATTGATAGCTTGTTCAGGGTATTTGTATATCATTGTTTTAAGATGCACACACACACACACACACACGTATATTCCTTTGACCATTTTTCTTCTTAGATATTAATAATTTTAATTTCATTTATAAGACCATTATATATATTTTTTAATTTTTAATTAAATTAAATTTTATAATTAATTTTTAATTTCTTTTTATTTCAGAGACAGAGAAAGAGAGCAGGGGAAAGGAGAAGATGGAGAGAGATAGGGAATCCCAAACAGGCTCCACACTCAGCACAGAGTCCGACACAGGGTTCAATCCTACAACCCTGGGATCATGACTTGAGCTGAAGTCAAGAGTCAGACACTTGACTGACTGAGCCACCAAGACTCCCCAAGAGCATTTTATATATTAAGGCTATCAAATCTTGCTTCATCATATTCACTGTGAATACAAATGCCTATTTTTTCTTTACCTTTTAATTTGTTAACTTTTTTTTTTTTGACAGCACAGGTTTTGTCATAAGCACTCTTTGATCTCTACTCTGCCACTCCAAGCAGGTTCATCCACACACATGGCTGCAATTACTACCTATTACATTGATGACTCACAGACTTACCTCTCCAGCCAAGGGAGCTCAAGAAAGAGAGGGACTATATGTTTGAAGATATATATGTTTTTATGCTTTTTATGTAACAGAATGGAAAGTAAATTGATGAGAAGGAGGACCATGGTTTTAAAAGACACTGTGTCAGTTTGAACTAAAAGAGAGAAAAACAGAACAAAGTTGAGAGAGGCCTTTGGAACTCCTGAACATATATATATATATATATATATATATATATATACATATATTATATTCATCCTATTAGTTCTGTTTCTCTGAAGAACCCTGACTAATATAGGGAGTATATAGCTTATGTCTTTATTTCATAGATCTTTAACTGAGATCTTTATTTGAGATCTTTAACTACATTCTTGGAGTTATAACCAAGGAAGTATACTTGAGGAGACTCCTCTGCATTTGAATCTGATTTAGAGGATTTAGGTTTTGAGACTAAACCTGATGCCGTCATACAAAAAGATATGTCAAGAGGCTTGGAAGGTGCTGAATGTATTTTGCATGTGGGAAGAATATAAATAATATAGGGCCATACATTAT
The DNA here is from genome assembly GCF_016509475.1 of Prionailurus bengalensis. NCBI lineage: Eukaryota > Metazoa > Chordata > Mammalia > Carnivora > Felidae > Prionailurus > Prionailurus bengalensis. The sequence goes on from NC_057349.1 coordinate 109,757,646, forward strand.
TTGGCATTCTTCACATGATGAGGTAGATCTATGTTTCTTCCCTTGAATTTGGATGGACTTCTAATTTGCTTATAACCAATGGAAGGTGGCAGAAAGGTGATGAAGCTTCCACCTTGTTTACAAGAAGATTCTCTTTGGAGCTCTGTGTCATCTTGTAAGAAGTCTGACTGAACTGAAGCTACCATGTTGTGAGGAAACTTAGCCAATTGATAAGACCAATACACAAGTAGTCTGGTCAATGGCTCCAGCTGAGCTCCCAGCTGACCGCATAACCATCAGACATACTGAGTGAAGAAATGTCTACAAGATTCTAGCTTTCAAATATAGAGTGAAAATCTTCCTACTAGAGGCCCCAGGTGTTGTAGAGTGATAACAAGCCATCCTTGTTGTGCCTTGTGTGAATTACTGATCCACAAAATCTATGTGCAAAATAAAATATTTTTCATGTCTCTTAAATTTTCAAGCTCTTTGTTATACAGTAATAGTAAATGGACCCTTCACACTCAACATGTCTAAAAGCAAACATGTGATCTCAGTTTCTCAGTCTATCAAAAGGCTTTGCCAATTTCACTGTCTATAGTTCTCTTACTTTCTTCAATTTTTTTCCATCATCACTGCAACAACCTACATTCTAACTATAATACTTTCTTGTCTATATTATTGCACTGTCTTCCTAATGCTCTTCCATTTTCCACACTGAAGCCAGATTATTCTTTTCAATATAAAAACCTAATTATATTTCCCACTTCCCATTGCTCACCCCACTTCCCACATAATTCTGCTTTCCTATCATTTATAATGTAAAATAAATATTTTAACTTGTCTTATGCTGCCTTGCATGACTACTGCCTACTTCTCCAGCCTCATTGGCTTGCATACACTGACTTTTGATCTCTGCATTCCAAATACCTTCATCTTTTCTGACTCTCATGATTAGATTTTTAAAAATATCTTTGATTAATATATTAGTCTTTTTCTTTTTTTTCTACTAGATTACTGCTTTAATATTCTTAGTGCCTCAAATGTAGCATGTCCACGTGCTCTTCCTTTTCCTTCACCAAAAAGCTGTTTATTTTTCATAGAAAGACCAGGACAGGGAAGCTGCCCTAGTATAGGGTACTAATGGTGTTTAGACTCTAGCCTCCAAGGGAGGCTGATTATGGTCCAGCAGTTAAGGACCTTGGTCTAGGGTATAAATGTCCTTCAAACCAGGCTCTGCCCAGTGTGAGACAATTGGAGGAAAAGAGAAGGACCATGGGAGGGAAAATGGATTGGGTCAGTTTGAGCTTACTGGGAGTGACTTCTGCCTTCCCTGTCCACCCCAATCATAGTGTTTGTGCCTTGAACTGAAAAGACAACCCCTGAGCCCAAAATCTCTGGAGTGAAGGTGGTCCAAAACCGTAAGAGAAGAAGTGAGAAAAATAATCTCTGCAGCCCAGGTCTCTCCCAGGGAGACGTAAGTCCCAGACATGCCCTGGTCCTCAAACTCAGGAGCAGAAATGATGTCTGAGGCTCAGTCCCTGCTGCCTCCTCACCAACACAATAGATATAAGTATGGCCAATAAATCTTTTGAAAGAGCCAAAACAAACAAATAAAAAGCAGTTGGCCATACTAAGAAAAAAGGAAAGGCTGAGGATACTCCTGAATTACTCCCAGTTCATCAACCTATTTCCTACTTATCTTTCAGAATCAGCTCAATCATTGATTCTCCAGGAAGGCCTTTCCCAAACCCACAATTTAGAACAAATCTCCACATTTTATGTTATCATGGCACCATGCACCTCTCTTGAACTCTCCTATCATAATTTTAATTTTACATTTAATTTTATAATTCTTTAACATATTTGAGATAAAATAAATATACATTTATAAAATATAATTTATATTTGATATATACTTCTCCTTCCCCTGACCTTCCTACACACACAAGATTATAAACTCTATGAAGACAGGGCTGTATCTGGTTTTGCTTATCTTTGTATTTCTAGAGCCTGGCAATTAGTAAGGACTTAAATATTTGCTGAATATATGAATGCAGATATAAAAAATGCATATAATAAGCATATAGATCTTTTGTTTTGTTAATTTATGAAATCACTTCAGGGCTTATAGAATCATGTCTGTTAGATAGTCACTTAAATACACTTAAATGTTGTATATGCATACACATGTATTTATTTATATATACACACATTTAATCCATTTGGATGTATTGTGGTGTTTGTGAGCTAAAGATATAACTTATATTTTTTTTCTGTTATTCCTTGAAACACCATTTGTGGAAAAATCTATTTCTTGCCATTGAGATTCTTCCTTGAATTAAAATAATATATAATAATTATCTTCTCACTGATAAAGACCTCCAAATGCAAATTGGCTTGAGCTGTTAATAGCTTGCACCTTAACCATGGCTTGATCTCTCCTTGACCGTCTTTCTAGGCTCACCCAAGCAAACCCTCAGCTCCATTTTGTCTTTTATATGTAATATACCCTTTTATTTGAATCCAGCTTTTGTTCTCATGGACTTGGTACTTCAGAGCCCACCTGTGCCAGCCATTTAGGGTCCAGATCCTCTTTAGTCCATGGCCATAAAGACCAGGCCCACTCATCTTCATGTCAGATACTTGGTCTTAGACCCTCAGACTTAGTTACAACACAGAAGAAAAGGCGGAGTCACTATAGGAAATCTACTGATATTCTATCAAGCACATTTATAGATTTTTCAGATTATAACATGGCTATTTAGGTGAATACAAGTAACTTATGTTGTGTAGAATATCTTTCATATTATTGAGCTGTTTGCATCCATAAAGATATTCATAGTAATTGTTCATATTCATTGTTTGTCCTTCTCCCCATTTCTAATTTTGTGTTTTCATCTTACTTTTTTTAATGTTTATATATTTTTGAGAGAGAGAAAGAGAGAGATATCCGGCAAGGGGCAGAGAGAGAAGAGGTCACAGAATCTGAAACAGGTTCCAGGCTCTGAGCTGTCATGTCGGCACAGAGCCTGATGCGGGGCTTGAACCCATGAATCGTGAGATCATGACCTGAGCTGAAGTCGGACGCTTAACAGACTGAGCCACCCAGGCGTCCCTCATCTTACTTTTTAAATAAAATTATATTTACAAAATTTTACAGTTTTTCATTAAAGATTTACATCCTGAGTTTGTTTATGAATTCTACTACCTTCTGATTTTCAAATGCTGGATTTCTGCTATAATATATACCGTTTTCTCTCCTAGGATTTGTTTTGTATTTTTCCCTTGACTTTTTGAGTTCAATGAACGCTGCTGCACTTACATTCTTTCAGTCTCTTTTCGATATTAAAAACATTGTATAATTAAAATAGAATTCTTGTTTAAGTGCTGGTCTGGCCACATCCCTTAAGCTTCTATTGTTTTTATTTTCAAAATAACCAGTGTTATTTATCTTAATACCTTATCCTATTTTTTTTTTTAATCAGAGAGTATTTTAAAACATGAAAAATGTTTTTTGTGCTTTTGGTAGTTGGTCATTTGTTTTCGAGTATGTGGTTTAATTTTATTATAGCCAGCTACTTTGATCTGTTCATTCTCACTTTTTGAGAATATATAGTTTTCTTTATATCCTTTTACATGATTAACTATTGTGCAAACTTTAATATGGATATGGCACCCTAATTCAACTGCATTAAATAGTTTATTACAATTATCTTCATTTTTAACTTATCCTATTTGAGATCAAACCTGTGATAGGAGTGGGAAAGTCTTCCACCACTTGTATTTCCAAGTTTTGGCTTCTTTTAAGTTGATACCACTATATGCTTATGTTTGCCATGACTGTTATAAATGATTACAGGATGCAAATTTTCAACATACGAAAAAGCTTTTGATTGATAAGTACTTTTCTCTCTTTTACAATAATCTTTTTCAGAAATTTTAGAATAGTTTTAGATTTATATAAAAGCTGTAAAGCTAATATCTCGTCTGCCGTTTTTCCTTTTAACATCTTACATTACCAGGATAAATTGGTCACACTAAGAAACCAGCACTGGTACATTTCTACTAAATAAACCTCAGGCTTTATCTGGATTTAACAAGTTTTCTTTTCACTAATGTCCTTTTTCTCTTCCAGGATCTCATCCCACATAAGCCGTGCTGCTTAATTGTTGTGTTCCCCTAATCTCCTCTAGTCTGTGACAGTTTCTCATTCTCTCCTTGTTTTTCATGATCTTGACAGTTCTAAGAAACACTAATAAAGTGTTTTGTAGAATTCCCCTCAAGTTGGGTATGTCTGGTGGTTTGGTTACACTGGACTTGACTTTTAGGGAAGAATATACAGAGGCAAATGGTCCCTCTTTAATACATTATATCAGGCGTATGTGCTATTGACACGAGTTACCATTGGTGTAGTTAACACTTATCACCTGGCCAGAGTAGTTTTTGCTAGGTTTGTCCACTGTAAAATTACTCCCCCATCTCCCACTTTTCCATACTTTCTTATTTGGAAGTAAATCATTAAGAGCCGTCCACATTTACGATGAGGTAGAGGAGGAAATTAAGTTCTACCTCCTGAAAGGGTGATGCCTTTAACATTTAATTATACTTTTAGATTTCCTTCAGTTTAGTATTCAACCTCTGTTGCCTCTCTCTTTCTTTTTTTTCCTTCCATTTTTGTTGATCTTGTATCATTTTATTTTTAGTATGCTGCTTTTATGGTTGGATTTTATTTTACAAGTCAACATGTGACTCTTTGTCTTGTTAGAGAGATTTCCAAGGAGTTGTATCTTAAGAATTGATTCTAAAGAACACTGCGTGCTTCTGACATGTTTGTCAGAAATGCAGCCTCTGACATAGACCACCAGCCTATCATGCAGGGAGGGGCAGGGGGTTTTTCCATGTGATGCTGGAGCACTCAGCTGTCTTCTCACTGGCAAGTGAGTTCTCTGGATGGGCGTCAGCCTTCTGCATGTATTGTTGAAGGAAAAGGGAGTGTTTTAAAACTTTTTTAACAGGACAGGGCACTTAGGTGGCTCATTCGGTTGAGCTTCTGACTCTTGATATGGGCTTAGGTTATGATTTCACAGTCATGGGATCCAGCCCTACAACAGGTGCATACAGCTTGCTTGGGATTCTCTTCCTTCTCTCTCTGCTCCTCCACCCTCTCCCAAAATAAGTAAGTAAACATTAAAAACAAACCCACTTTTTGACAGGTTGAGTCACTTCTAGCTAAGAATGTGACCTAAAAAGAAATCTCTTATTTTGTCACACCATAATCTTAATGGTTCAAAATTTAACAGCTACCATGTGTGTGTTTGGTGTTATCTTGAGTGCTTTACATGTAACATCTTATTTTATCTTCCTGACATACCAAAGACTAAACCTTGTTCTTCCCATTTCACAGATGCTAAAACAAATCTCAGTGAAAAGTTGTCACTTCTCCTGGGAAATGGCAAGGGTTTGAAAATGAGCCTATTTTATTTAAAACAATTTTTTTGAATGTTCGTTTATTTTTGAGAGAGACAGAACATGAATGGGAGAGGGGCAGAGAGACAGAGGGAGACACAGAATCCAAAGCAGGCTCCAGCCTCTGAGCTGTCAGCACAGAGCCTGATGTGGGGTTCGAGCTCACAGACCATGAAATCAGGACCCGAGCTGAAGTCAGATGCTTAACTGACTGAGCCATCCAGGTGCCCCAAACGTATTTTATTTTTAAACCTGTGTTTTCTTCCTCTGCACCAAATCCCCCAGTGGACAGAAAGATCCCTGACAGCACATTCCTTTGGCCTCCTACCCCTTCCTGGAGTTTTCCAAAATTTTACTGTTTATTTACTTCAGGCTGAAAATCAAAGATGCAATTTTGTATTACTAGCCTGCTCCTATTAAGTAGGGAAAAAAATCGGTAAGCAGTGGTCTAACCCAGAGGCACACCATAAAGAAAACAGCATAGAAGTCACAACCTGAAATTATTAGAAGAGGGAAAAAGCCCCCCTTAGTTTAATTCAACTCAGTAAACACTCGATTAGGCCTTGTTGCTATAGAGATGCTTGTGGAGATGCAAAGGGGAATTAGATGCAGTATGTACACATTAAGGAGCTCCCAGATTGTGACAAGTAAACATGATATGAATTTCACGAGAATAAGGATACTGTATTATAAAAATAAGGATCACATTATCATGAAAGTAAGGGGTATGTCCTCACTGGCATTTAAACGCCATGTTCTGCCTCTGAGTTAGTGACTCGGTTGGAAGGAATGGCTTTGGGTGGCATCTGTTTTTTAGCCAAGAAACTGCTGGTTTTGTAAGACCTACCAAGTTTCCTAGACCATTCAACTTCTCCCTAGTATAAAATTAAGATTTTTTTAAATTTAAAAATTAGTTTATTTACAGAAATGTTTGTGAAGTGGATGCCTCATAAATCTTTCAAAAAATTACTAAACATTAGGCCAACATGTTAAGAGATTTCTAATATTATTGTTTTTTTTTAATGTTTATTTTTGAGAGACAGAGGGAGAGAGCAAGTGGGGAGGGGAAGAGAGAGAGAAAGGCAGACAGAGAATATGAAGCAGGCTCCAGGCTCCAAGCTGTCAGCAGAACGCCCAACAACTTGGGGTTCAAACTCACAAACTTTGAGATCATGACCTGAGCCCAAGTTGGACACTTAACCAACTGAGTCACTCAAGCACCTCTCTAATATTATTGTCTTAATATTGTGCACATAAGAGTGACTATAAATTTTCCCCCTAATGTGAGGAACAGAGTATTTTTTTTTAAAGTCTTGGTTTTAAAAATATCATACATTTGAAGGAAACAGAACGTGTTCTCGTTACTTTAGTGTTTGCAGAGTACACGTTTACTTGGAAAAATTAAAACTCAACGTACTGTTTTCCATTATCTGATATTAATCTGATATTAAGATGTGTAAATCTTAGTGTATAAAACATATTTGAAGTTAAATCAAAATTTTAAATCAAAATTTTATGTATATCTTCTACCTGATACAGACTATTGTACTTCATATTTCAGTGGATTATCTTCAAATCTAGTATCTGTTGAGGTGTTATTTGTTGAAAAATTCAACATTCTGTCACACATTATCTAATTTGGTAACATTAGAAGTTATGCCAAGTTTCCTCTCTGCGGTCTCTGTCCCTCTAAAAAACTTGTAAGGAGAATCCTAGCAGATGTTGGCAGCACTAAAAATCTTAGTGTACTAAAAATTAAAAGTTTGTAAGTTCCATTGATGGATGTAGTTAGGAAAGTACTATATTTAAACTAAGGGACATGATGTTAAAAGTTGCCTTACTTTTTATTACATCTCAGATTGCAACAAATCAAAAAAGATAAAACTTTATAAGACTACAGTTATTTCTTGTAAGACACTTGCTTGTAAAAATTGTTCTCTGCCTTCGTTTATTTTTATTTTTAGTTTAAAAGCTAAAGCCAAGCCAGGAAAAGGAAAAGATGAAAAACCCCAAATCAAGGTAAGTAGTGTTTTAGCAAAGCACAGCATTGTGAAATAAACCAGAATGAACATTATTATGCATGTCAGATTAGGTGTCCCATAGTCCCTCTCCTGCCAACAAAACTGACTTTACCTTTCTTAGGGATATCTAAAATAGAAAATATTGAGAAACTATTTCTGCATAAGTTGAATTTCAAAAATGTGTTTCATATGGAATGCATTTCTTTTTCTATATTTCCAGCTGATAGAAATATGAAAGAAATCCAGGCCCTGCCTGGAGGTTGAACTGTTTTCTGTAACTGATACTATAAAAACTAAACAAGGGCTTGAATTTGACAAGCACTCACATGTTTGGGGTATATCTGAGTTATCCAAACCCCTTAATTTTTCAACTCATTTGAAAATATTGTGAAGTTTTAGGAAAAATCTCTGTCTTCTTACTTTCAGCTGAGTAAAAGATAATTCAAGAGGTCTCAAAAAGGACAGCCACTTATCAGTTTTTGTGTGGTCAAATGGTCAACAAATTAGTTGTGTGTCAAAACAAAAAAGAAAAAGGCTTTTATAATGCCAACAGAAATTTCATAGAAGCTTACTTAACAAATTATAAAATATAATAATAATAATGGCATAATAATTTAAAAACACAGCCTAATATACTGTAAAAAGGAGAAGAGTGGTTGAAGTTGAATTGATTTGGTTGGCTTCTGGCTTACGTTCCCTGTCTCTTTTCTCCAAACCTCCTGCCACTCTGTCCCCTAGAGGCCACATGCAGACCAACAGAGATCATCTTGGTAGCTCAAAAAGTTTTTTTTTTTTTAATTTTTTAAGGGTTTATTCATTTTTCAGAGACATGAGTAGTGGAAGGACAGAGAGAGAGGGAGACACAGAATCCGAAGCAGGCTCCAGGCTTTGAGCTGTCAGCACAGAGCCCAACACGCAGCTCAAATGCACAGACCACAAGATCATGACCTGAGCCAAAGCCGGACGCCTAACCCACTGAGCCATCCAGGAGTCCTGGTAGCTCAAAAAGTTTTTTAGGAAGCTTAGCCCACTAGCAGGTAGCATTAAAAATGAAGTCATGTCACCAGCAAGACATAATGCTTTTTGTGCCAGAGATAAATCAAGTTTACTAACTAGTGTGTGAGTTTCAACATTCTCTTCTGTCTTAATTTTCCTAAATATGTTCCTGATCTTCAAATGAAAGCCCTGATACTGAGCCTGATTCAAACTTTTCCAGAACTGCCCTTTTCCCCTTTTCCAGAACTGCCTGCTGATCGCTAGGCCCACCCACCAACTGGCACATTGTTTTGTTTGGACACATCTCTGAGAAATTAGGATGCAGCATCTCGCCTGAAAGAAGTTAAAACCTGGGGCTCCTGTGTGTCTCAGTCAGTTAGCATTTGACTCTTGATTACAGCTCAGGTCATGATCTCACGGGGTGTGAGATGGAGCCCTGCATCAGGCTCTGTACTAATAACACAGAGCCTGCTTGGAATCCTCTCTTTCCCTCTCTCTCTGTCCCTCCCCTACTCTCCCTCTCTCTCTGTCTCAAAACTAAATAAATAAACTTAAAAAAAGAGAGAGAAGTCAAAACCTTTCACTGCTGTGCCTCATTCATTCATTAATTCATTTGTTCATTCTTTCATCCATGTATTAGTTAATACAGTTTTATATTTGTTCAGTGTGTCTTAGAGTAATTTTTAAGGTAGGACCACCAGGAGTTAGTAACCGATTACATATAGGGAGAGATAAAAGAGAAGCCTTTACCAATTCCAGTTTTGATGAAAGCTTTGCTAAGCGCATTTCTGCTACCATGGATCCAGAACACTAGCTCTGTCCCCTTCTTTTCCTTGACTCCACTGAGCAAACTGTACCTTAAGAAAGGGGTTCCTCTGTCCTGGGACTCCTATCCTGTCTCCTCCCCACTCATTTCTTCTATAGCCTTGTGTCTCATGCTACCTGGGGAAGGCTGCTCCCACTATGGCAAATTTGACCTAGAAGTCCTTTAAGAGGGATGATTTCAAAATTGGAAGCTAAACCTACTTTAGGTTTATAACCCTCACTTTAGTATTTAACATAAATGACTATTTAAGCTCCATATTCCAAAAGTTACCCTCACAAGAAATAATAATTGAATAAGTTAAATGTCTGTAGGTGTTTTATGAAGTAGAGCAAATTATTTAATAAGCAAAATGGTATTTGGTATGTATTTCTCACCCTCAGGAAAGGCTTCTGTGACAACTGTGTGATTTTATTATTGTACCTTGTAACAAAAAGGAAAGACTTAACTGTAGGATAATGATGTAAAATGTGATAAAGAATTAAACTTTTTAAAAAGGTGAGCTACTTTTTTAAAGCTTCTTTACTTCTTTTGAGAGGGTAGGGAGAGCAGGGGAGGGGCAGAAAGAGAGAGAAAGAATCCCAAGCAGGCTCCACGCTGCCAGTGCAGAGCCCAATGCTGCTCGAACTCAAAACCCTTAAGAGCATGACCTGAGCCGAGATCAAAGGTCACACACTTAACCAACTGAGCCACCCAGGGACCCCAAAGGTGAGCTACTTTTTAAAAGTTATGAAACCAAGCAAATAAAAACAGACTGTTTTCAATGCACATTAAGGCAAATAAAACAAACAGCTTTCCATGGAAGGCCCGCAACTGATTGCCAAACAAGTGACAGACTAGCTTTGACTTGATCTCGTTTTTTTCTTTTTTTTATACATGAGCAAACTCCCCGTTTGAACTCATTAGTTCAAAGCCCACCTTTGTCAGAGAATAGCTAGTGATTAGAGCAGACTTAATCCTAATGTACCTCCCAGAGGTATGCTAACAAAGAGAAAACAGTGGTGATTCTCTCCTTCCTTCACATGAGAATCTATTCTAAAGAGATTATTATAAAAGTTTTCCTTTATCCTCCATAACTTTGAAGAACTTAAGAATGATAAATATCATCTTTTTTATTATGAACTTGCAAAGAAGTACTAAGCAGAAAGTGATTATTTTCCTGGCCTGGTTATGTTCAGACGAGACATAATCTTTTCACACTGGTCTGATAAAGTCTTAAGTCTTTTCTAAGATGTGGGGAAATGAAGTGAAAAACTATTTTAATAGTCTCTGTTCTGATTTTATCCAGATCTTTTTTATTTCTTTCTGAAAATAATGGAAGCTAATAAGGAAACTTGAAGCAAGGAACTTAGTTCCAGAAAAAGTAAATTTGTGATTTTATACATGCTGGTTATTAGGCACCTACAGTGTGTTTTAATGATACTCACATTGGTCAATATCATCTCTTAACATTGAAATTATCCAAAATCTAAGGGCTCCCTATGTCAACAGAGTAAACAAACACAAACATCTGTTTAGAGCAAACATAAAGTTTTCCTATAAATATATAACTCTATGGAAACAAACAGAAAGTCATTGAAAGGAAAAATGATAGTTTCCCAATATCCTGGGACATGACAATATGATTTACCTTGGCTCTAGATCAACTGATTTCTTCCCGAAACTGATGCTTTCTCAGGCTCATAGTTACATACATATGACTGTATTAGCATGTGAGGCATTTAGCACATCATGAAATCAAATCTAAGAGGAATTCATAACTTTCAAGGATGTGAACAAACTGAGATCATGTAAAAGGAAGAGATTTTTAAAATATACAACAATTTTTACCAATGTACACCCAAGTAAATTTCCATTTTATAAAAAAAACTTTTTTTCTAGACTGTCTTACATATCCTTTAAATTTTTTTTTAATGTTTATTTATTTTTGAGAGAGAGAGAGACAGAGCATGATTGGGGGAGAGGTAGAGAAGGAGAGGGAGACAGAATCCAAAGCAGGCTCCAGGCTCTGAGCTGTCCGCACAGAGCCCTATGCGGGACTCGAACCCATGAGCTGTGAGAACATGACCTGAGCCAAAGTCTGACCCTTATCAACTGAGCGACCCAGGTGCCACACATACTTTTTTTTTTTTTTCTGGATAAAGTAATCTCATGTTTCTTATGGCAACAATAGTGCCTTCTTTTTTTGCTGATGTGGGTATATTTAGTTACCTAAGAACATTATTTCCTAGTCTTTAAGTGGGCATTACTTTAATATTTTAAAAATCTTGGTGTTCTTGAAGAAACAAAATGAAAGAGCATGTTTGCAAAGAAAACAGGATATCTAGCCTCGTGAGCCTCCTTTTTTTCAACTATAATCTTTTTTTCTTGTAAGTAACCTGAAAGTAAATGGTAAACATTTGTCCTCTCTCAGGATGATTTCAGAATATTAATGAATAAGAAAATATCTTTAAAATGAAGTAATGTTTAAAAGTATGAAATTTTAAATAAAATATAATCACTGTTGAAACATCAGGGGAAAAAGACAAGAGACAAGTAAAATATCAAAATATCTACTGTTGAAAAATCAGGGGGAAAAAGATTAGATAAGAGAAAAAAAGTAGCATAACCTATAATCCCTGACTCAGACAGAACCTATATTAACATGTTGGTGGGCACCCTTCGGAATTTTTTCTATGTATGCATAATCAGTGTCTGGTGTTAGCAGTTTTGGAAAATAACATAATATTACCTTTCTTTATTTGTGCAAGTTTAAAAATCTTGTGGACCTTTCCTGAGGGTCGTGCGGCCAAAGGTTGTCAAAAGTCCCTAATTCTGACTGTAGGAGAATCCATTCTTATGCTAGCCTGTGCTCTCTTTTGGGAGAAGAAAATCTCAGCTATGACTGAAGCGATCTCTTTCCTTACAGTCCTCAAGATAGTGACCATCTCAACTTCAGTGTTCTGTGGCTTCCAGTACCTTCTTCCTGTCATCATTCCCCCTTGCATTCTGCTAGTGGAAACAGAATTTAAATTTACTTCATGTAGAACAGAGGTCAACAAACTTTTTCTGTAAGGGTCGAGATAATAAATATTTTAAAATTTGTGGGCCAAGAGAAAATATTAGGGATATAATGTAGGCACTTTCACAATAAGAGAAAAAATTTCTACACTTCTATATTGATGAAATGAGATAATAATAATAATAATAATTGCATACTAGAGTAGACAAATCATTTTGAGAACTACAAAATGATATTTTATAATACAGGACTATAAATGAAAAGAATGGAATTCTGTTTTGGGGGGAAGGGGCGTAACATTTTGGCTAAATGGAATTCAAAGTTAGTGTTTCCTATCGTCAAAATCAACTGCAAATATTCATCTGTTAATGGTATCTGTAATGAGATTTTATGTATTTCATCTTTCAGAATGTCTTTTCACAGCGTTAGTACTGCCAAATACTGTTATCAATCCACCAGCATATGATTTTAATCATATATAAAACTTGAAATACATTAACAAAATTCTATTAGATTCTTCTTTTGATGTTTGCCTTTTAGCATGTCATTACATTTCAGATTAATCACTTCCAACTGAAGGGTAGGTGAAAGCTTTTCAATTGCACAGTTAAATGTATTTTGAAATAATGAAATTTTCTGTCCACTTGCACCAGGGTCTGAAAAATGCTCCTGGAGCTATAGTATGAGCTCAGAAAATACACGTGCTGCAAAGTTGTAGGGAGAGAGAAATCTTGAGCCTTGTTTTAACTTATGCCAGCAAATGATGTGTATAAGCAGCTTAAAATTATTTGTGATTCGAGAAAACATTGGTTGTCAAAATGACTTCATTACTGTCTGTGTCACATATAAACTCTGTATTGCCTTGAAATTTTAGATTTAATTGATTAAGAGACATTATCAAGGCCACAGCAAAAGCTAACATCCAAAACTACTTAATATTAAACATAATGATTGAGGGAAGTTCTTATTTTAGAAATTTTATAAGCTTAGTAAATGTGTTCAACAAAGACATTTTCTACTCCACACATATTTATTTCCACCATTAGGTGTAACATATTTTAGCAGATTCCGTTGCACATTGTACTGCCTTCTCAGTTTGGAAAGAAAATATTCTCTTCTGTAATTATCCCACACAGGCTGTTCACAGATTCTAATTCTTCTGTCATACCAAACTCTGCATTGATTCAAATCAAATAAATAACAACCGAGTATTGGTGATATCTGTTAACTCTTCAAGAACCAAGGAAAACCACTAAAAATCATTTTTTTAATTTTTTTAAATTTTAACTTGTTTTATTTTTTATTTTTTAGATTTATATCCAAATTAGTTAGCATAGAGTGCAACAATGATTTCGGGCAGTAGATTCCTTAGTGCCCCTTACCCATTTAGCCCATCCCCCCCCCACAACCCCTTCCGTAACCCTCAGTTTGTTCTCCATATTTATGAGAGCCTCCCACATCCCCCTCCCTGTTTTTATATTATTTTTGTTTCCTTTCCCTTATGTTCATCTGTTTTATCTCTTAAAGTCCTCATATGAGTGATGTCATATGATTTTTATCTTTCTCTGACTGACTAATTTCACTTAGCATAATACCTTCCAGTTCCATCCATGTAGTTGCAAATGGCAAGATTTCATTCTTTTTGATTGCTGAGTAATACTCCAGTGTGTGTGTGTGTGTGTGTGTGTACCACATCTTCTTTATCCATTCATCTATCCATGGACATTTGGGCTCTTTCCATACTTTGGCTATTGTTGATAGTGCTGCTATAAACATGGGGGTGCATGTGTCCCTTCGAAACAGCATACCTGTATCCCTTGGATAAATGCCTAGTAGTGCAATTGCTGGATCTTGGGGTAGTTCTGTTTTTAGTTTTTTGAGGAACCTCCATACTGTTTTCCAGAGTGGCTTCACCAGCTTGCATTCCCATTTCTTTCATTTTTAATTGACTATCGAAGTTGCTTCCTAGATCCTCAACTCTTTAAAGAATATTCTCACTAAAAGTTAACTTAAACAGGTTCATTTCTCTAGATACATTTCCTCAACTGCCGCAATCAATCAAACATGATCTAATTAATTCACCATTTGTAAGTGTCTTTCCTGCTTGACTAACAAGTGAGCAAACTGAATACTTACTTTGGTTGCAGTCTCATTTTCTTTTCTTATTTTTAAAGATATTCCACATTAAATTTTCTAGTTTGTCTGATCATGCTTTTCTTTGAGTTGGAAATATTGTCTAGAATGCTTACTTTGGTAATGTTGATGTACATTGTACTCTCTAGCATAGCTACAGTGTCACTACATAGGAAACACCATCTTTCACTATCTAATTCAATAATAAATAACCCACACTCCACTGTACCTTAAAAGCATAACTTTCAAAATCTAATTTTCTCTTTTTCTCTTGTGTTGACATGATAGGTACACACTGGTAATTTATAAAAATCATGTTGTGGTACAGCAATATGTATGGCACTTGAAATCCTGTTGAGTCATAATTACATCATTGTGATTCACAGTGTGCTGAGCAGGAATCTGAAGTGATGAGGGTGTCATGTAAGGTCTCTGTTGTGACAATTTAACGTTGCCAATATAGCATGAAAGCAACAATATATAGTACATAAACAAATGAATGTGGTGTTCCAGTATTACATTTTTTATGAATACTGGAATTTGAATTTCATGTGTCAATAAATATTATTCTTTTGAGTTAATCTCAACCATTTAAAAATATTAAAACTATTCTTAGCTCATGGGCTGTACAAAAACAGAGAGTCAGATTTTATTCATAGGTCAGGATTTGCCAATTCTTATTTAGACTAAAGCTTCATATTGGTGCCATTTCTGCCACTATTCATGAAAGGGAAGGAGAAGAAGAGAGAAGAAGGAGGTAGAGGAGGAGAACCTGGAGGAGGAGGAGGAGGTGGAGGAGAAAGAGGAAAAGGAAGAACAGAAAGAGGAAGAAGAGAAGGGACTTTTTGGTAAAACACACTAAAGTCTGCTCCTTGTGGTCAAAGTTAGCTCATTTCCTGCCTCTAAAATCACACTTGGACATCCTCATGACTCTAGTTTTATACTGAGATTATGAAGGAAGAATGAGCTCCTATAATCCCAAAGTCATATTTAGGATTAATAGCTTCCTCTTCTTAGGATTGGAGTGCCTGGGTGGCTCAGTCAGTTAAGCATCAGCTCTTGGTTTTGGCTCAGATCATGACCTCACAGTTCGTGAGTTCAAGCCCCGTGTTGTACTCCGTGTTGCTTAGGATTCTTGCTCTCTCTCTCTCTCTGCCCCTCCCCAGCCCCTCTCTCAAAATAAATAAATAAATAAATAAATTTAAAAAGAAATAATTTCCTAGGATTACTGGCAGTAAGAATAGGCCATGACTTATCCTGCCTACCATAATAAAAGCCAAAAGAAAAAGTCATATAATGTTATTAAATTTTCAAATGTCTGGACTGTTCAATCTTACTCATGTCCGTATTGTTGGTGTAAGTTGTGCATGTATCATATATAAACTGGAGTGTTCTCCACTATGTTTTCTCCCTTTTCAAGCACATACTGTTAGAAGGTAAATCATGAATTTTATTGGAGCTGCTACTTCTTAAAGGAAACTAAGGCTAAGCCACTTATGTTTAGAATGATGTCTTTGGAATGATACCACACTTAGTTGGGGCATGAAAGGGTCAAATGCCTCTTAATATCTATAGTGGATCTTAAAGTTATAAAAAAAAAAGCAGCCCAAAGTAAAGATAAAATATTTAAAAATAGCCCTTCATTTTTACATACACACACATATGTATGAATGCATGTATTTCAGATTTGGTTTTGTAATCTTAGTGCCCATCTTGATAAGCATTACCTACTAGATGATCTAGTATGAAAAGAAGCCATGTCTTCTACTGGAGAATGTACTGAACCAGAACTGAAACAATCATATATACTTTTAATCATGTAATGAGAATTAATCTCTACTTCCTGAACAAGAGATTCTAATAAATGTTTGACCAAAGTCAGAGATGCTGAATATAAAAATACCAAAAAGAGAAATTTCTGTTTGCTGAGGAAAGTGGTAAGATTTCCCAAACAAGGGGTAAAGGACTAAAATAGGAAGATGAAGAAAAGGATTGAGAAGGAAGGAGTTTTGTGAACACCTAAGTGTGGGAGTATAAAGGAGTAGCTGCATTGACTACATTGGAAGCAGTTCAATTTTCCTTACTTTTTATTTTATTACCATCCAGAAATTTCCCTAACTCATGAATTTTGCATATAAGCATGTTTAACAAAGCAAAGGCTAGTGATGCAGGGTGTTCAGGGGGAGGATAGATTGAGAAATGGGCAGAAGAAAAATAGGATCATAGGTGTCCTTTTAGACCTGTTAGGGGATTATCCAGTTTTTTAAGAGCATGTACATCTTTGATTGCCTAGGCTGTTTTGCAACTACATAGGGGTAGGAAACTGATAACTTACAGGAGACCATAGGGAATGCAGAATCTTTTCCATAGTAGTGCAAATGAAATTATCCCTTAGAGATATAATCAATTTAAAAATTAACATCACCCTATAACAGTGGTTCCCAAAGTATGATTCAGAGTCCCTTCAGTGTCACAGAGACCCTTTCCAGAGGCCTAAAAGGTCAAAACTATTTTCATAATAATACTAAGATATATCTGCCTTTTCACTTTTATTCCTTCACAAGTTTACAGTGGAGTTTTCCAGAAGCTACATGACATATGATATCACCAGAGATGAATGCAGAGGCAGATATGAGAATCCAGATGTTTTCTATTAAGCAAGACATTAAAGAGATTTGCAAAAATGTAAAACAATGCTACTCTTCTCACTAAATTTGTGTTTGTTTTGGAAAGTATGGCTAATTTTTCATAAATATATTACTTATGATTTAAAATACTACGTCTCACCTAAAAATCACATAGACATTATATTTCTTGTAGTATTTTACCATTTCAATTTTTTGTATGGAGATTTTGGTATATTTGTAATTTTTTTTGCTACATGGTATAAAGTAAGGATCTTTTTTTTCTCAAGTGGTTGGCTAGCTCACTTGCCAAATAAAATTTCCTTTCTTAATCATTTGAAATTGCACCTCTATCATACATGAGGTTTTCACATATACTTGGTTACTTCTGGTTTTCTTGTATATTACACTAATTTACTTTTATTGTGGTACCAGTTATAGAATTTTTAAATTATTAAAATTATATAGTTTAAGGTAGAGTACAGCAAGGAGATACTCACTATTCTTTTTCACACTTAGTTTCCAAAATAAAATTCTTCTTAAATAAGTAAATATATTCAAAAAAGCAGGTAAATATGTAAATTATGTGTAAACTGTTAGCAAAGCATTGACTAGCCTTTTCTTTTTTCACCATTCCACAAGGATTTCCAGTTTTATTGAGGTATCATTGACATATAACATAAGTTTTAGGTATACAACATCATATAAAGGCAAAGTAGTATTTGTGGTATTGCAACTGAAACTATGATCAGGAAAGAGAAATGTGTAATTGAATTTACTTTGTTGACTTGGGAAACTGGAGGGTTTTCTTTGACTCTTAAGAGATGCGTAAGCAAACATTACTATCTCTTATTCATACTATGGTCTCCTGTCACACTTGAGATAGGCTTAAAGTCTATAATGGCTAAAGGCTCATAATTCATTAAAAGTTTTCATACAAAGGAAAAATATATATGTATGCATTGTGAAATGATTACCCCATTACGTTAATATCCATCATCTCACGTATAGTTATTTTTCATTATGATGAGAACTTCTAAGATCCACTCTCCTAGCAACTTTTAAATATATGATACAGTATTGAATAGTCTTTGGACAGAGTTCAAACTCCATCTCAGAGTCCAGACTCCAAACTCTATTGAACAACTACAATGTACCACATACCCTACACAGTGCTTTACACTGACATATATAATAGTATTGGTTAACTCTTGTTTCTTAGACAATGTCTCAATTTATGTTTTTTAAAAATATTTTTAATGTTTATTTATTTTTGAATGAAAGAGAGACAAAGTGTGAGTAGGCAAGGGCAGAGAGAGAGGGAGACACAGAATTTGAAGCAGGCTCCAGGCTCTGAGCTGTCAACACAGAGCCCAATAAGGGGCTAGAACTCACGGATCACGAGATCATAGCATGAGCCAAGGTTGGAAGCTTAACCAACTGAGCCCCGAGTGCCCCTCAATTTATGTTTTTATCTTAGGAGGGATACAAGATATCCAGAAAGTATTAATGTATCCACTCATAATTTACCTATAAATACTATTTTTTCTTTCCAAATCACTAACCACTCTTTCTTAGAGTTATTATTATTATTTTGAAATAATTTGAAACCTAGTATTAGTTTGAAAAGAACAAGAGTTCTAATATATTTTAATTTTCAGCAAGATTGCTATTAAGTGTGCTAAAACATCCATTGTTGGCCAAAAACAAGGTGATACAATTTCTTCTGCTTCATTTTGGATTGTGAGGTTGTCATGAAATGTCATAAAAGTTTTTCTTCTCAAAAATCATCTACTATCTTTTCCTTTGGCAAATATTAACAACCATTAACTACTGTGATGGTTAATTTTATATGTTGACTGGCCACAGGGTATACAGATTAAACATTATTTCTGGGTGTATTTGGGAGGGTGTCTCTGGATGAGATTTGTATTTGAACCAGTGGACTCAGTAAAATAGGTGGCCCTCCCCAGTGTGAATAGAGCAAAAAGTGAAGAAAGGAGAATTCACACTCTTTTTTTCCTGCCTCATGTTAAGCTGGTATATCTCGTGTCTTCTCCTACCTTATAACTGGGATTTACACCATTGTCTCCTCTAGGTCTCAGGACTTTAGACTCAGACTGAATCACATTCCTGGCTTTCTTGAGTCTCCAGCTTGCAGGTGGCAGATCCTGGGACTTCTCAGCCTTCACAATGTGAACCGATTCTTCATAATAAACCTCCTGTTTTGAACCTTTATAGACCCTGTTGGTTCTGTTTCTCTGGAGAACCCTAAAAGAACTAACTTTGGTATAAAAATATTAGGAAAAGCTGCAACAGTAACAGCTGTAGCATTTTAGGAACATATTTGTGTGGCTACTCGATAGTTCCATTTTCCTTCTAATTATTCATCCATTTATATGTACTAAATATTTCCTAAATGTCTCTTATAAGTGGTTTTAATTGATTTCTCTTCTCTTTTTTTGGTTTAATTTATATAATATGAAGCTGTATGCATAATTACTATATGGTTCTTCATATGAATATTCTTTTCCTTTACTCAGTTCTTTAGGCTTTCTATATAAAAATTTCTTGGCATAGCTAACTTATTCCACATTTCACTGCCTTTGAAATTTCAAGAGGGGTTTCCTGTGCTCTGTTAGCTTTCCCCAATTTCTTTCTTTTCTTTTTCTCCCAGATTCTTCTGGGCAGTAATATCAAATAACTATGAGGACATCTGATATTTCCAGAGAGAGGATTTTCTGTTGAAAAAAAACTTTTTGGAAACAGGAAATCATTTTTAGTTGACCACATTCAGAGTTCCAAAGCTAAAAGCTTTGGAAAGTTTTATTTTATTGCTTCTTGATGTTAGCATAATGTAGGCTCCCATACTTAGTCAGGATGTCTTTCTTGGAATTATTACTTTAGAAAATGATATACATAAATATGCTCTGCAGAATGTAGCCTTATGTGTGTACCAATAATTCTATCATCTATCTATCTACCTATCATCTATCTATCATCAACTATCTTTCTATCTATCCATCTATCTATCACCTTCTCTAAAATAAACAATGTATGTTAAATAATAGAACTATATATTGCAAACAAACAAAACTAGAATGATAATCAGTGATATACAATATAATATGAAGGAAATTATTTTGGTAATCCATGAAGAATTGTTTTAATATATATATTTGATTTATGTGTTTGCTTCTGAATATGCAAATTACTTTTATAAATTATAAAAGGTTTAGAAGAAGACAGGAATATGACAACAATAATAATGTATTAATTTTGTTTATATGGAGACTATTGATAATAGCACACTTAGACCCAATAATCTGAGTTTAAATTATAGAATCTACAGTAAACACACTGAAATAGAATTGAATCACAGGGAGTTGTATAACATTCATTCTCCATATTATTTGCCTATCTGTGCTCAAAAATGTAAATTGGCAACCAACAGACAGAAAAATTAGTGAATTACTTCTTTTAAGATTCTCTATTTTATTTTTTTAATTTTTAAAAATGTTTATTTATTTTTGAGAGATGGAGAGAGAGCATATGAGCAGGGGAGGGGCAGAGAGAGAGGGAGACACAGAATCTGAAGCAGGCTCCAGGCTCTGAGCTGTCAGCACAGAGCCCGATGTGGGGCTTGAACCCATGAACCGTGTGATCATGGCCTGATCCAAAGTTGGACACTCAACCGACTGAGCCACCCAGGAGCCCCAAGATTCTTTATTTTTCAATGACACTGGGTAGGACTCATGGAGAAGACTGAAACACAGGTTAAGTGCTCATCGGTTTTGAAAAGCCATGAAGTTCATTTTGTACAAGCATCTTGGAAAACTAAAGGAAAACCAAAGACCCATCAGCACTTTTTTTCTACATGTGCTATGTGTCCTGAGGTACATGAAGAGGAATCACCACCTCCCCTTGTGGTGCTTGGTGGAGTTTGGACCTGCCTGGCAGAGAGTGAATGACTTTACACTGAACACTCTGAGGCTTGAACATCCTGGCAACATTAGCCGTCACAGCAGCCCCTCTAAGGGAACATGGAATCCAGGGTGGTATAATGAGCTTCCAGATTGCAAAAGCCTCCAAAGAGAACATGATGTACAGGTCAACTGCAGATGCTACTAGGGGGAATGCTGAACATGGTTATTTAGAGAACGTCACAGGGCAAGTGCCTCTCCTTATACCACTATCATTGTATGCTCCCTGTCACAGAGATCCCATCTGGTGTATTCACTGCTGTATCTGAAGTACTTATAATATTATAGGTTTTCAGTGAATGATTAGAGAATGTAATGAATGTTATAAACTGCCCTATAGGGATAGCCACACTGAGCATTCCAGCTTCAAAGGGACCGAGGGCCAAATTGAGTATTTTAAAGGGCACTAGATGTATAGAAAGTTCTACTGGGAAATGACTGTCACAGCTGCTACTGCCTGCAGAGAAAGCACTGGTAACCATAACAATCACTGAGACATAGGGAAGTATGAGAAGCAGTGCAAGGAGAGCTGCCTTGACTTTTGCTAACTGGAATTACCACTGAAAGCATTAGTCCAAAAAGTTCAGCTTCCAGCTCGGCTGGGTTACAAAGTTAATAAATGGCAGATTTAAAATGGAAAGGACAAGGGGAAAAGGATGAAAACAATAGGTGACTTTGGTTTATCATTTAATTTAGTGCAATTTAACACGCACTTTTTTGTGTGGATTCACTGCTAGCTCAGCACATTTGCTAAACCTCTTATCTCCTTAAACCTTAAACATCTATAACTACAATTGTCAGCTCTTTAGGGTTTTGTGGGAAGAGCTGACTCACATGGACTTGACCTACATGAGCCTGGGTTATGCCAGAATCAATGATTCCACCAATGAAGAATTTTTAAGCACTTACTAATATTCAATATATTGCACTGGACTAATTACAAAAGAGGATGCCTTAGGGGCACCTGGGTGGCTCAGTCGGTTAAGTGTCTGACTTCGGCTCAGGTCATGATCTCGCCATTCACAAGTTCGATCCCTTGTCAGGCTCTGTGTGGACAGCTCAGAGCCTGGAGCTTATTTTGGATTCTGTGTTTCCCTCTCTGCCCATCCCCTGCTCATACTCTGTCTCTCTCTGTCTCTCAAAAGTAAATAAACATTGAAAAAAAAAAGGATGCCTTAATATGGTTCAGAGTGTCCCATTTCATAAAATTCTTTTCCTCAGGGGGCTTACCTGGCTTGGAACTGTACTTTATTCATATTTTCCAGCTCATTACTTTATTCTAGGTACATCCTTAAAAAGACCATCTATGTAAGAGTCGTTTTAATCATATTATAGTAAAATTCATGCCAAGAATAGCTGGTATTCACAGGGTGCTACAGCAGGTGCTGTGAGTGGATTTCCTGCTGAAAGGCCAGATTCTTCTGAAAGAAGGTTACCAATTATAGGAAAAGAAAGTGTTGCCAGCTAGACTGACAAACCCCGCACATGGGTGCTGCCAGGTAAAATAGTCTTCTTCATCCTAGACCACCACTTACCAAAAGGTTTGGACTTCCTGTTTAAAATTACAACCTCAGAGTTTCCTTGGTCTATGGTAGAAGCATCTTTCCAAGTTCAGTGTTGTCACTGTCCAACTTAACTTCTCATGTCCTTTATACTTAACTAATTTTTTTCCTCAACATCATTACCCCTGAAAATTTAGTCTAGGTGACTATAAGTGGCTGGGCCTTTGGAAGCATGTTCACAAAACTAACTGGAGTAAATAAAATTGATTGCTAAAATGAATTCAATATAAAACTTCAAGAGACTATGTCTGATTTCTGAATGAACTGAGATGAATATTGATGTCAGCCTCTGTGTGCTGAGATTTCTTGCTACTGCCAGTAAAATGATGTCTTTCCTTAGCCTTTGATCATGGCAAAATCCTATTTTATTTTTAAATAAAATTTCTGGAAGACAAAGAAAAAATAAGAATGAAAAAGGAAAAACAAAACGTCTATGATTTTATAATCTCCAACAACTATATTGATATATTTGTATTTGTCTGCCTAAAAACTCCATTTTCAGGGCGCCTGGGTAGCTCAGTCGGTTAAGCGTCCGACTTCAGCTCAGGTCACGATCTCGCAGTCCGTGAGTTCGAGCCCCGTGTGGGGCTCTGTGCTGACAGCTCAGAGCCTGGAGCCTGTTTCAGATTCTGTGTCTCCCTCTCTGCCCCTCCCCCGTTCATGCTCTGTCTCTCTCTGTCTCAAAAATAAATAAACGTTAAAAAAAATTTATAAAAAAATCCATTTTCTATATTTGTGCCCTGTATTTTCTTGGTTGAGTTATTATTGGTATTATTACCAGTTACTGGTTGGGTAAATATTTATGGAGCATGTGTTAACCATGATCCCTAGATTTTCTACCTATTACTTTATTTTATCCTCCTCCACATCCTATGAATTAGGCACAATATTTTACAGGTGAGGGAAGTGAAGTTCAGAGAAGTTCAGTCAAAACCGGATACCACACAGTAAAGGAAGGATTGAAGTTCACACCTACGTCTGTGTGACAATGACAATTTGCTAGTTCTTACTGTTTATTGCCAGTACTGCAAGGGAGGTCACAAACACAAACACGTGTAAAGATGGGTAATCTGCAAGGGTGACAACCACTTTTTTAAGGGGAAAAACTGGGGGCCGCCTGGGTGGCTCAGTTGGTTGAACGTCCGACTTCAGCTCAGGTCATGATCTCACGGTTCGCGAGTTGGAGCCCCGCGTCCGGCTCTGTGCTGACGGCTCGGCGCCTGGAGCCTGCTTCGGATTCTTTGTCTCCCTCTGTCTCTGCTCCTCCCCTGCTCACACTTTGTGTCTCTCTCAAAAATAAGTAAAGATTAAAAAAAAAAATTAAAAAAAAACTGGGTTACATTTCCTGAAAAATGTTAATGCATTTATGGTTAAGTTCAACAAGGCTGGGGACCACTGAGACCTAGATGTCCTTCTAAAGCAAATGTCGCCTTTCACAATCAGAGACATTTGGCAATCCTAACTGAGCCACATGTGTTCATTTCTTACATATGTGGCAGCCAACAGATGTGCAGACACTGCAAAGCACAGAGGAACTTGTGCTGCAGACTATTTTGTCCCAAACTTGACATTTAACTTCTCTAGGGAAATGTTACGTCATTGAAGTTGCATGCAGTTCTAGCAAAAGCACAAGAGGTTTTATTTTTTTTAAACAAACGAACAATTAAGAAGCATGATGCAGCTCAAATATATTTGCTTTAACCTAAAATGGATTACAATAATTGGGTTCAGATTTTCTTGATTACTACGGTGATTATACAAAATTTAGGTTGGGCTTAGGGGTTAGCAGCATATGTTGAATATCTCACCTGTACCATCACCTGCACTTTACCTCAGTTTCCCTGAAGTATCAGGATAATACCTCCGAGTGCTGTTATGAGGAACAGTGGATAATCCATGAAAAGTACTCAAGACAACGCCTGACTCATGGTTTGCATTTAAGAAATGTTAGCAATTCAACACTGGAACAAGTTAATCAATGGAATCCATAACTTGTGAATATATACTCTTTTAATTTTTAATGGGCTTGTATATTTCTTTTCACCTTGCAGTACATGATTTAAATTCAGGAAAAAAACTCCAGACATACTTAAGTCAAAATGATTGTTCCTAGACTTTCATCTCATTGTTCTATACGTCATAATTGTTTAGTATTCATGATTGAGTTCAACAGTAAGCATTCTCTCGTTCCCTTTCCTGTTTTACATCAATTGCCAAGTCTCTTAAAATGCTAATCATATACTTTTATTATGTTTGTTACCTTTGCATCTCTGTGATCTCTTAGTATTTTTTCTATCATTTTAATGATTTATCCAAATTCCAAATCATAATGTTTAAAACCAAAAAAGTAAAATTGTCAGGTACGGGAAAAAAAGCTATTCAGCAAAATGAACATTAGCAAATGAGAAAAAAATATTCAAAATTCTTTGCTGCCCTTCAGTCGGTGTGACCTTGGGCAAATCTCATGATTCCCTGGTTCAGCTTCTTCATCTGTAAAATAAAGATCATAATACCAGCCAGGCCTTCCTCCAAGGATATTGTGAAATAAGATATTATATGTGGAAACTCTCTGTAAATATTATAGTCTGAGAATATGAAAGCTTGTTTATTTAAAACTTCATGGTGAAAGATAAGATAAAATAAGTGAAAACCCCTAGAAGCCATATACAAAGTGCTTATGTTACAGATGACGCTTTATGAGAAATTATTTATTTAATCCCTTATGATGGAGGCACTGTGGTATGATCTGGGGTTTTGCAACATGATAGAGCTTTTCCAGGAAAGACAGCACAGAACACTAAGTAGAATCTGATAAAGGCTAAATAAGTGGTCTTGAGAATGTGTACTGTAGGTGTCCAGAAATGGAAATGAGAGCTAGGGGTCAGTTGGTCTCTTCAGGGAACATGTACAAATAGATGGGTTTTTGACCCCAGTATTGCATATTGTGTAGGAATGAAATGAAGAAAGGACAAAGAAGTGGGGTTCCAGTGGGAGGAACGAACATGCAGAGAGGTGGTAGAGAACAAATGCTAAGCCGTGGACTAATTCGGATGTAGCAGAGCTTTCCTGTAGGGAAGTAGTGGGGGATGAAACTGGCAAGACCGAGCAAGTCTAAATGGAATGCCAAGAGAATGATGTACTTTGTTAACACAGCATATTTAAAAGGAAGGCCACTGAAGGATTTTTGAGCTGGAGAATAATGTGGTAAAAACTGTGAACTCTAGCTTCAGACAAACCAATTTCTAATCCAAATTGGCCTTTCAGCCAATGTTTTCTTAGGCAACGCTTACTGGACACGCATGGTGCAGTGGAAAAAGTATGAGTCTGGGAGTCAAGAGAGGACCTTTGGAATGCGAGGCCTCTTTTCTGGACCTACCTTTGGGCCAGCATGGCAGGCGAAGCCATTGTCTTACATCCTGGCTCTTTTTCATCGCTTCTGGAACCATTTCTGCCACATTTTTATTTCATTGGATTTCTATCAGTGTTCCTCCAGGTTAAGAGTACAAAACAGGTTAAAAGATGTTTTCTCCTAAGAATCCTCAAAAAGGTTCCAAACTTTCCTGTCTGCTATTAATTCTTTTTCCATTTCTTTATTGCTCAATCTCCTTTAGTTGGTCACATTGCCTTTCAGCATACAGTAGGTTACTACATCACAATTAAAAGCATATGATTACATTTTAAATGACCATTTCCTGTCCAGATCCATCATTAAAATGCTCTGTCACTAATAAATTCCAACTCATATTTAGTGTTATTTTAACATCAGATATGTTCTTATTACTTAAAATTATCGGAAGCCAAGCTTTATGTTGAGAGTTTGAAAAATCATCTTTGTATCTATAGAGGCTTGGGACAATCTTGTTTTTATCCAGACAGAAAAATATTTGGTTCTAAAGCTATCTGTGGGTCCCATATTGATAATTTAGGTACCAACATGTTAAAAGTAAGATTTTTCTTTCTTTTTTTAATTAGGAAAAATAAAGTCAATCTACCCATCTGCCATCATCTCTCAAAACTGGAAAGAGGAAATAACTTAAATTTTTATATATTCCTTAATATTTATTTCAGCTTGTATAGAATAGCAGAAACCCATCCACCTACATACATATGTAGATTTGAAACCAGCATTATTTAAATCATGCTTCACAAAACCTAAGTAGTATACAGAGGGCAAGTCTCCTTTAACTGCTGAGCCAACAAAAAGGACTGATTAGAACTGTGAAGTTATCCCACTAAAGTATAAAATGGAAATATGGGAGTCTAAATGGCCACAGTAGAGAATCCAGAACCACAATTTCTAAGTTTCTATTTACTTCTTTCTCATAGACATGGGATATGACTTGAAGTAAGTTATCTCATTGTCAAGAATGTGCTCTTCTTATTCTGCTTTTCACATGGTAAAGTTAAATAGATACTACTATTATTGGTCTATCTATGGATTAAATTTAGGTCCTTGGAAAACAAATTTTAAACAAGGATGGAAGTAAATGATGCTGATTTATGGGTCTGGAAACCATGATAAAATCATTGCTATCTGTCTTAAGTTGTTATAAATAAAAATGGACTTAGAACACCATTACTATGAATTTTTTCCTAATGCCTACATATCAGTAACATTTTACAAATATAAAATAATCTTTTCAAAATGCTATTTTAAGGTATTTACCATATATTTTATTATTGTTACACTTAAAATATTCAGAGGTAAAATTATCTGGAACTAGACATCAAGATGGGCAACATATATCCTTCGTTTTTAAATAATTTAGTTGTGGTCTGTTATGATCTTTCTTTGAGGGAATTATTTAGATAAGCCCACTTTCTTTCAAATAAAAATTTGAGGTAATGAAATGGGACTTTTTAAAAAATCTCTAATTCTTATTAAGAAAATCAGAATTCATTACTGAAACAAGATGAAAAAAAAACCACCATGAACTCCTTAAGATTAAAAATATCTCTTGCCACTTTTTGAAAGCTATGCTTTCATAAATTTCATTTTCAAAGCCAGCATTTCTTCCAGATGATGAAATAAGTTGAAAAAATGTTTTAAATCAAAGAAAGAATGCTTGTGCGATGTGGGGAGAGGGAAGGAAAAGAACTATATGCAATTCCAAGTACAGTTATTAATTCTCACCTTTTAAACTCAAGAATTCATTAATATATGTACAGCATCAACTGTGCACCCATCTATCGCATGATCCAAATGACACACTATACATGATCACTGGTTGCATCCAAATGGGAGAAATAAATGAATGTGTATATTCATATGTACATATGTAAGGGTATGAGAAAGGATATGTAAATATAAGAGCACATTTTAGGAAACACAAAAATTAGGGTGGATTTTAATATATTGTCATAGAAATATGCACAGAAATGGGAAATTGGAAACAATAGATTAATTAAACCATACAGTTCAAGGAAAAGATGAGATTACATCATTTAGAAGGAGGATAGGAAAGTGATTTTGCAGAGAGAAAGCAAAGAAATACCATGTGTCACATATCTACATGTGACCACCCAGAGCCATTCCCTTTTTTTTCATCTTCCCTCTGCCTCAAAAATGGGCCTGCACCAACTACATCAGTAGAGATTTGGTGTACTCTAGCTTCTGGATGACTTTATTTCTTCCAGGTTCTGTTAATCTCTCCTTTCCTCAGCCCTTTGGGATTAAGGGTGGTAATACTTCACTGCTTCCAGCCCCCATTCCTGCCCTATCTGTGGTGACCAATTTCCACTCCACTCAAATGTTCATAATATGTCACGCTGTAAATAGATGCTCATCCAATGATCTCTTTTCTGGAGGAGCCTTGACTGATACATTAGTTGGCACCAGAGGTGGCCCCAGGAAACAGGAGCCTCAAAGGGAATTCTAGGATTGGTATGCCATATACGTGAGGAGTGCAGGGAAAACCTCTTTGTTGGGGGGTGTGTGGAATCAGATGGGGGTAATTTTTAGCAACTTGTATTCCAATATTCAGGTCATCACTATGGTTTCATGGGATGATAAGTTGGCAGAGATCAAGTGGCTGGCATTTAGCTGCTCTGATACTTAAGATTTTAGAATCACTTAGCTTCTTATAGTCCTAGAGGATACAAATAGGGAAAAAGAGGCTTCAGGCTATGAACATGTAATTACGAATGTGCTGAGTCACAGGTTTCCTGAGTGACTTAGAAAGACACAGCTGATAACCAAGCTCAGGGTACGATTGTGAAGGTTGCAGAGTCATAGCACTAATTGTAAACTGGACCTGCCAGATCCCTTAATATACTAAGGGAAAGGCAATTATCAGTAAATAGTGGAGACTTACCTCCATAGGATGGGACATATGAGTAGACACAGATGAAGTTGAAAACTAGAATCTCTAAATTCTCTTGAACCTCCCTCAACTCAAGAGCAAATATTGATTCTTCAGACTCTCACCCACCAGCCCATAGAGTTGGAACCCAGCACAGCCAGGACTGAGTCCACAGAAAGTGGAATGAAGTTTTAAGTCATCTCAGCAGTTTAAAAACCCTCAGCAGAAGTGTTTGCAGAAAATAAAGGGACATGGTTGGTGGAAGAAGGCAGTTATGATCATCAATTTATGCTAGTGGCTGGCCACAAAGAATTTAGAAGCTGTGACTTCTAGTACTCTATTTAATTTTTTCTTCTCTTTTCCCATGAATTTCTTATAGGAAGAATAACATTAGTAGCTAACATGACTTTGAGCAGGAATATGACTAAATTGATATTACCCATGTTGAGATTGTTCACTCCCACTGCAGACACAGGCTTTCCACCCAGACAAATTATTAGCAATATTGGGTGCTAAGGGGGAAAAAAAAGCTAACTCATACTACAACAAAAGCAACCCATACCTTCTACTTCCCATCACAGAGGAGCCTAGCAGAAAATAGGAAGTAGTGAAGAGAATGATGTCAGGAAACTTGTTCCTTTGGCTCCATTCTGGTGAAGTTACCTAGGGCTGGCTGTGCTCTCAATGAGAAATTCCTCTCTTCACCAGGTGGACTTTTGTTCACAAATATTTCCCGGAGAGTCCTCCCCTCTCCATCCCATGTCCAGAGAGGTGAGGAAGAACTCTACTGCAGTTGTGCCTAGGTCCCCGCATGATCAAGTCATTTCCTAAACTCCATTCACACCTTGGGCATAGTCCCTTTGTAAGTAAACTTTGCTTTAGTTACTTTGATGTGAGTGAGCCATCTGTTTCCTGTGAGGAAGGACCATGACACTTAGATGAATGATAACAAACATGCCAAAACCAACGTTAGAATATGCAGAGACAAATTTGGCAAGCTTCACGTTAAAAAAAAAAAACTCACTAAGAATTTTTCTCTATTTTGTACTATTGTGTATATTATCTGAAAAAGACATCAGTGAGTCACCATCTAAGAGAACATAGGTTCCAAGCTCCAATCATTTCTAAAATGATACTGACATTCTCTATGTGGGTCGTTAAATGTCCAGGTCACAGAATGACTGAGGTCTAGAGTAGTAACACTTTGGAAACATTTAGTGAAGGTAATCTCTTCTAGCAACCTTAAAAAGGTCTACTAATACAAAACCATTTACCATACCAACTAATGCAAAACTATTTACCATAATTAACATTCAAATTCTTCCTTTTAATTTTACATCTGTGTATTCAGTCTAAATAAGCATGACATCACCATGCAAATCATGTGCTTTCAGAGTTTTCTAGTTAACAATGGTAGATTTTTGCTGATTCATTCAGTCTCTCTTGTTTATTTGTCTCTAGTGACTAATGGTGAGTAATCAGAGAAGGTAACTCATTTGCAATTAGGTTTTCTATCTGGCTACCTATCTACTAATGGTTAGTAAACTGTATCAAAGTGCAAAAACACATTATTAAAATCCATTAGGTTTGCTCTGTTATCTAAAGACCCAAACCAAACCAAATTAATGGAAAACATTTGTCCTAAGCTGGAATTAGGTTTGTTGCTTTTTTAAAAAATTATCTGACACATTTATTAATTCAGCCAACATTTGAACATCAACAAGTGTTAGTTTAGGTAGTAATGGTAAAAACAACAAAAAAGAAAAAGAATAAGGAAAAAAAAACAAATAACACATGAGTCTTTCTTGTGGGAAGTTTTTCGACTAGGTTGGAAGAAAAAATTTTAATTTAAAAAAAAAATTTTTTTAACGTTTATTTATTTTTGAGACAGAGAGAGACAGAGCATGAACGGGGGAGGGTCAGAGAGAGGGAGACACAGAATCCGAAACAGGCTCCAGGCTCTAGCTGTCAGCACAGAGTCCGAGGCGGGGCTCGAACTCACAGACCGCGAGATCATGACCTGAGTGGAAGTCGGCCGCTTAACTGAGCCACCCAGGAGCCCCGAAAAATTTTAACACAAGATAAGTACCGTGGTAAAAATAAGCCACAGATAGACATAGAAAGGGCATCTAAGTCAGGTAGGAGATGGTCCAGAAACTCTTAGGGACATCACATAGCGGGGAAAAATGTTGGAGAATGAATAGAATTAGATAGGCCAAGAAAGGGGACGGGACATTCCTAGGAGAGGAACAAACACATACAAAGATGCAGAGATCCAACATAGCATGATGTGTTCAGGGAACTTCCAGTGGTATTTTATAGCTGGATAAAAGGGTAACTATCAAAAGGTGACTGACTAGTCACAAAGCATAGGAAGACGGCAGCAAAGCTACAAAGCTTTTACTTTATCCATAGGACTATATCATTCAGACTGCCATTGGTTGGAAGAATAAGAACACCTTATGGTAAATGGCTTAAAAATAGGAAATGTAGTGGCTGGGTGTAGCTGTAAATCCATCATAGGTTGGCTTCAGGGCTAGCTAAATCCAGGAGCTTCCTGTCATTTCCTGAGGTTTGCTTTCCTCTGTGTGTTGGACCCAATTTCAAGCTATGAAAATGTTCCGGTGGGGGGTGGGGGGGTGGAGAAATAAACGTCATTGTCCTTAGAATTTCTTTACATACTACAAGGTTTAAAGAGAGAGAAAAGGCCTTTATCCCAGCATTTGAAGGAAGAGTTCTGAGATTTACTGAGATTGCAACTTTTTAGGTCACATGCCCACTCTCGAACCGACCACGGCTCATCCCTGGGAGTGGAAATATTTTCCATGAGGCACTTATGTTAAATTCTCAAAATTTAATCATTTCATAAGTAATGGAAGTAACCTCTTTCTAGCACCACATTTTCTAAAAAGCTCAGTTAATGTTATCTTTACTTCTTTCCACTGGAGTAAATCATCATGTTCAAATGATACTAAGTGTTGGGTAAAAGGGTGACATGTTATAAACCAAATGGAATTTCATTATCTTAGTTTTGTTAATCACATATGATGGGTATTAGATTTTCAATGCCTGTTCCCTTTTTCAAAGGAATTGATGAGAACTTCTCACTGGTATCAGTATGGCTAAGAACAGAGTCTAGTATGTCCCATAGTATGAATCCTATCAATGTTATACTTTATTCTGTATTGGTCACAGAATACATAATGTGTATTCTGATCACACATACTGATATGTCCAAATTTTGCTTCTGGCATTTATTACTGAATTCTTACTACTGTCCTAAGTATTTCTTCAACAGATAGTCTTTGAGGATGGCATCTTTGTCACCTGATTTCTTGAAAAAATCAGAGTATATTTCTTTAATGTGCTTTGCACAATGTTGCCTCTGCCCATTCCACAAATTCCCTTTGGTGGCTGCATCCTCTCTATGGTGATCTGCTTGTTCTCACCTCAGTGGTGGCAGGTACATTTTAAGCTTTTTTTGTGTGTGTGAGAAGTCACTTTTTTGTTAGGAGTTTGTTCACAGTGCTTTGACATATCAAGAAAAAGAATAACACAAAAAGATGAAGCCATTGCTGAGCATTATTTAATGTATAATGTTGTATAGAACATACCTCTATCAATTAATCAATTTTATGAATGTCTATGTTTATGCTTATTAAAGTTCACTTCACATTTAAATCAACAAGAGTAGATTCTTCCTTCTCTTTCAAACGGGTTTATTGTAGCTTTCATTGGTCCTTAATGTTGATCTGTATCTGAACAAGACTGATTAATCTCTTCTCAGATATTGTCTAATTTCAAATGGCGTTTGGGCCAACTCTTGCAAGTGACTCATTGATTAAACGTTAATCTTCAATGCATTATACCTGGATCTTCAATGAGTATAGAATATATAATTGATAAATTAGACATACTTTTAAAACCAAGTTAGAAAAAGTGCTCTTAACTGTAGTCCTTTTATTTGCATAAATGCTGAAACCAAGTGTCTTATCTAAAGATGATCTAGTATTAACTAGATAGTTAACAATGTTCTTCATAGGAAAGGATACTTTTTCTTAAAGACGATTTCCATTCACCATCTCTGTTGATGATTTCAATTACAGAGATTACAGGAATTTGCTTATGAAATTTTTAGAAAATTCTAAATTTTTAGGATTAACAAAACACAGGCAGATATAAACCGGCCTTCCCACCAACAATGCAAAAGAGATCTTCTTTCTCCATATCCTCACCAACATCTGTTGTTGCTTGAGTTGTTATGTTAGCTATTCTGACAGGTGTAAGGTGGTATCTCATTGTGGTTTTGATTTGTATTTCCCTGATGATGAATGATGCTGAGCATTTTTTCATGTGTCGGTTGGCCATCTGGATGTCTTCTTTGGAGAAGTGTCTATTCATGTCTTTTGCCCATTTCCTCACTGGATTATTTGTTTTTTGGGTGTTGAGTTTGATAAGTTCTTTAGAGGTTTTGGATACTAACCTTTTATCTGATATGTAATTTGCAAATATCTTCTCCCATTCCTTTGGTTGCCTTTTAGTTTTGCTGATTGTTTCCTTCTCTGTGCAGAAGCTTTTTATTTTGATGAGGTCCCAGTAGTTCATTTTTGCTTTTGTTTCTCTTGCCTCCGGAGACCTGTTGAATAAGAAGCTGCTGCGGCCAAGATCAAAGAGGTTTTTGCCTGCTTTCTTCTCAAAGATTTTGGTGGCTTCCTGTCTTACATTGAGGTCTTTCAACCATTTTGAGTTTATTTTTGTGTATGGTGTAAGAAAGTGGTCCAGGTTCATTCTTCTGCATGTTGCTGTCCAGTTTTCCCAGCACCACTTGCTGAAGAGACTGTCTTTATTCCATTGGATATTCTTTCCTGCTTTGTCAAAGATTAGTTGGCCATATGTTTGTGGGTCCATTTCTGGGTCCTCTATTCTGTTCCATTGATCTGAGTGTCTGTTCTTGTGCCAGTACCATACTGTCTTGATGATTACAGCTTTGTAGTATAGCTTGAAGTCTAGGATTGTGATGCTTCCTGCTTTGGTTTTCTTTTTCAAGATTGCTTTGGCTATTCAGGGTCTTTTCTGGTTCCATACAAATTTTAGGATTATTTGTTCTAGCTCTGTGAAGAATGCTGGTGTAATTTTGATATGGATTACACTGAATATGTAGACTGCTTTGGGTAGTATCAACATTTTAACAAAATTTGTTCTTCCTATCCAGAAGCATGGAATCTTCTCCATTTTTTTTGTGTCTTCTTCAATTTCTTTCATGAGTTTTCTATAGTTTTCAGTGTATAGATTTTTCACCTCTTTGGTTAGATTTATTCCTAGGTATTTTACAGTTTTTGGTGCAACTGTAAATGGGATCGATTCCTTGATTTCTCTTTCTGTTGCTTCATTGTTGGTGTATAGGAATGGTAGGAATGCAAGCTGGTGCAGCCACTCTGGAAAACAGTATGGAAGTTCCTCAAAAAACTAAAAATAGAACTACTCTACAACCTAGCAATTGCACTGCTAGGCATTTATCCAAGGGATACAGGTGTGCTGTTTTGAAGGGACACATGTACCCCAATGTTTATAGCAGCATTATCAACAATAGCCAAAGGATGGAAAGAGTCCAAATGTCCATCGATGGATAAATGGATAAAGAAAATGTGGTATATATATACAATGGAGTATTACTCGGCAATCAAAAAGAATGAAATCTTGCCATTCGAAACTATGTGGATGGAACTGGAGGGTATTATGCTAAGTGAAATTAGTCAGTCAGAGAAAGACAAAAATCATATGACTTCACTCATATGAGGACTTTAAGAGACAAAACAGATGACCATAAGGGAAGGGAATCAAAAATAATATAAAAACAGGGAAGGGGACAAAACAGAAGACTCATAAATATGAAGAACAAACTGAGGGTGACGGGAGGGGTTGTGGGAGGGGGGATGGGCTAAATGGGTAAGGGACATTAAGGAATCTACTCCTGAAATCATTGTTGCACTATATGCTAACTAATTTGGATATAAATTTAAAAAAATAAAAAATAAAACAAGATAAAATAAATAAATAAACTGGCCTTAATATTTTGCAAAAATGGTCCTATAAAAATCTAACAGAGTTTATTATGTTCAAGTACATAAGAGATTTGTTAAAGTCATAAGACATAAGTTTTGTTCAAAAGTAACCAATATAATAAATAACGGACTGCAGAATCAACAAAGAGCTGTATCATACAGTATTTTTTTATTGCTAAGAGAAAAAAAACATCATTGGGGTTTTGAAAGTAGTGATATTTCTTTACATTGCTCTCATGTGAAATTTTTTTATTATTAAAAAAAATTTTTAATGTTTACTTATTTTTGATACAGAGAGAGACAGAGCATGAATGGGGGAGGGTCAGAGAGGGGGGGAGACACAGAATCCGAAGCAGGCTCCAGGCTCTGAGCTGTCAGCACAGAGCCTGACACAGGGCTCAAGCTCACAGACCGTAAGATCATGACCTGAGCTGAAGTCGGACACAATCAACAGAGCCACCCAGGTGCCCCTCTCATGTGAAAATTTTAACAAACTATATATTACTGTGCAAGGCAGTACTATTTCATTGTAATAGCAATTTTACCCCTCTTGCTGTATGTAAGGACAATACCCCACATACTAAGGCATAAATTGGTGACCCTTAATTTAGGTATCCACCTGATGAATGCAGTGGGTATTCTGAGGTCATTTCCAAATCACTGTTCTATTACAGTTGTGAAAAAGGAATCATTACCATGTAGGGTAGCGAGAAATTGTGGAAAATTTCTCTTCTCCATCCTCTGAACCCATAGAAGTTAATATCTTCATCTTCTTTGTATTATAGCTAACTTTATACTCATCTTATTCTTTCATTGTTCCATCCTTAAAGGTAGGGTTTGTGGCTTATGTATCTTCTCATCTCTTGCATCAGTAAGAAAAAATTTTTTCATATAAAAGGTATGCCCAAAATTTGGTGAATTGAATTGACTGTTAGGAGAACCACATTATAACCCATTCTTGTTGTTAATTAGCCATGTAATATTTGATGAACCACTTAATCCTTTTGGGCCGCTGTTTCTTCATCTGTAAAATGAAGGAGTTCAACTAGCTAATCACGAATACCCATCCCTGTCCTAAAATGCTGTAGAGTGTATGACAGCAATAACCAAGCATCAGTCATCCTTATTAACATAACACCACTAGAAATCTGTGGAACATGTTTATATTCCAATATTTTAGATTTCATCTGCTATTAATCATCTACAACCTAGGTTTGGATTCCATAGTTTTTTTAGGCTCTTCTCATAAGCAACTGTGCTGAATTACATTTGTTTAATGCATACTGATAACTGCTTCTACACTGTGCCAAGCCTGAGAAAAGGGGTCCTTCCTTGCACACTAAGTCACTCTAGAGAGATGTTGCACTTTCTATAAGAAATTTTGGGTTAATTGCACCACTGGCATTAGTTTGCCATGTTTCCCCAGGCAGAGACTTGTCTGGTGGTTCAGGCTAAAGAATTGAAGTTGGAAGTTTTGTCTTGTACTCCTGTGTTTTGTCCTAACGTTCTAACCTGTACTGAAGCGAGTGATTGAGCACTTTCTTTTTCTGGTTTACCTAATTAGAAAAAAATAAGGAGAGTGTGACAGCTGCTGACTCGCAGGTATACAGTAAAGATCACATGTTAGTAAGGGTTCACTAGAGATTAAATGTATTCTGAAATGATGAGTTTCCTCAATGTCTAGAACCACATATTTTCTTTAGCTCTATGTTCTGAAACAGAGCACACACATACCCCCACCCCCCCACACACACTTTGCTGAGCTGCACTTTGGCACAGAGGGTGTGACTGTAAAGTCATAATAAACCGTGGAGCCAACAAAAACCACTTAACTAGGCCCACCTATACAGTATGACCGAGTTGAGGATAAGCCTCGCTAAAATATTTCACCTGGCATGGGTTCAAGTTCTGAAGTTGAATGAGTCTGCTTTTGTTTCTCACTAAGCCTGGAAGAAAGGGACTTGTCGGCGGGGAGGGAAAAGAAGGGAGGAATGAGTTAAGTTCTCAGCATCTTAAGTTCTTTTTCTTCGCTTCTTTTCAAACAAGCACACCACATTGAATAGCATGTGGAAAATTGGCATTTCCAGTGAATAAAAATTAACTGGCAAACAACAAAAGGAAAAACGGAGGAATGCTGTTGGATGCTGTTTGGCTTGTCTTGTCTTGTCAGAGAGAGAACATGTGTGAATCAAATGGTTTAAGATGAATTTTACCTACACGTCTGGCTCCTGTTCAGATGTTTTAGATTTCTTAGTCAACTTTATTTGCTTGGTAAAGCTTTTTTAAAGTATGATTCTTCTCTATGTTAAGAACATAAAAGAAGAAGACGATAAAAGTAGTATGGGTGAACAACTATTCAAGTGTTCCGCTTTAGAAAACGTGCTCACTTTTGTTTTCTTTTGGGGAAACAGTTTTTAAAGTTTCTTTAAAAGCCAGCAAACCACCACAAGCATCTGTAGAGTTCTGGACTTTGGAAAACATTGCTAATCTGATATTTTCAAAAGAAAGCATGTCTTTTTAAGAAAACACACATGCAAAACCTTCTTCAATATCAAAATACTTTTCTTCAGGTGCAGTGGTTTTGCCCCTCTACAGTATGCTGCATGCCCTTAAAATGTTTGACTCTAAAAACCTCAATTTATCCTAGGGATTTTAGAAAGGTTCATTTGCTTCGCAGTGCTGTGAAGTTATCCACTGACTGAAAGCGTTTGGTCTTAGTAAAAAGCCAGAAGCCCGCTTCATGGCTGTCTTACTTCTTGCTATTTTCCTTTTGAGCAGATAACCATCTGACACAAAATACAATGTATATTTTCATTCAAAGGCATGATCCTCTGAATGCAGAACAGATACCCTCTGTCATGCCAACTCTATCATGACTTGTGATTGAAATAATGAATCAGAGGCAGGTATCTGGTGAAAGAACATATGTTCAGTGGCAGACATCAACTTTCATGAAGAATACCTTCATGAAAACTTGTACAAGTTTATATTGTAGTGACAAGGAAGTCAAACAACTCTACACATGTAAAACAACTCACAACCAAGGCCTTTCCAATAATATCAAGGCATGGTACTCTCAGAAAATGTCATTAAGTCATAATGACTAGTGATGCATTTCAAAGAGTATTTAAATTTCAAAATAATTGGACATTAACTTCATGGGAAAATACATCATGAGGAAAAAAATTACCTATGAATGATACTGCTCAGTAAAACCAGACTTCATTATGTGATACCAGGTTAGAGTCATCTTAAAGGTAGAAACTTCCAGAATTATAGACTAGTTGAGTTGAAGGAAACTTAGATCTCTCAATATAATTATATTCCTTTATGGATGAGGAATGTTAGGTTCAATGATATCAGGCGATACATAGCAAGTTATAAACAAAGCGTGGTCAAGGTTCTGTTTCCCCGTAGCCCCATGCACATTACACTATGGCACATTTCATATAGCTTTGGGGTTATATACTTGTATTCATTCCATATCAGTATCTCCGGCATCCAGAGTTAAAAAAAGAGAGGCACCTAGATTTGAGTTGAAGAAACTAAAGTGGATGTGAAACCAAGTTTCCGTAGGGAAATAGTGGCAGTGTCTCTCCTGAGCCCAGAAACATGTGGCAGCCAAGTTTAAATAAGTGTAGAGTGAAAGGAATATTCTACTCTCTTTTAAACAGAAGCAGAAAGTCAATTACTAAGAAAGAAATGATTTTCCCAGCGATTTTATCTTTTTGATGAGTTTTTGTTAGCAATTGACAATATCTTTCCGAGGACAAATATTCCTGCAAAACCAAAATAAGAAAAAGATATTATGGTTATAGTTATGTCAGTGATCTCTTTGTCAATTATTTTCTTCTGTGTGTGTATGTGTGCATGTGTGTATGTGCATATACAAACTATGTTAAAGTATTTTTTAAGTTTATGGCCCATAAATAAAAAAGGAAAATTTTGGAATTATTCATTAAATCAAATATTCCAAATGTAATTTTTATGTTCCAAACCATATTCACTTTTTGACTATTTTGTTTGATCTTATTTGTTAAAAATCAAATATAAAATTAAAATAAGAGCACGTTTAGCAGCCTTTGAAAGGTGTGTAGTTGCTGACTGTAACAGCAGGTGATTGAGGGTTCAAAAACTATTTTGCATAAGCCTCCAAATTATTCATCATTAAATCAGCCCAATGTGTTCAGCTTTCACAGACCAGCTTAGTATCACTGCCAAATTAAAGTTGGCATCTTGGGAGCTTATTGAATCTTTCTGACCAAGTGTTTTGTTACTGTGTAGGATTTTTCAAAGTAAGACAGAATAATAATTGAAAATAGAACAGCACTTGCCTGTGAAAGTAAGTTTTAACACTGTTCCTCTAAGGGTAATGTTCTATTTTGATTCCTCATTTTTCTTTTGTATGCTGGTGAATATATAGTTATGCTGCAACACTTCTATTCTTGAAAACTTCTCCTGTCTTACTCTGGCTCATAATAGTTGACTTCCAGCACTATAGGATAGTGCACTTTAATTCCATGAAACTAACTATGAAATTATCATTTCTAACATTTTTCTTTTAAGTTCATATTTAAAGCCACTTAATAAAAGTCAACTGAAACAAATGTTCTTACTTTTCTTTTCTCTCTAGTTTAATTTTTCTTCAAAAAATGGTGTTTGTTCATGTTAAAAAAATGTTCCCTTTTTTTGTTTGCTATATGTAGAAAACAATTTATCCTCTGAAACTGCATTATGCACAAATGGTAAATTATTTACAAATTTATGTTGTCTATAATATTAAACAGTATGTATTCTTCAAGGATGATCAAAAAGGCTATCCATCTCACTTCCCCCCAGTAGCAAGAAGCAGCCAGAGGGGACCCTCAACAGCATTGGGTATGTCCTTAGCTAGACCCCTAGTTTCCTACATACATTTTCTACTTGCCTGTGTTATTAGGCAAAAGAGTCACTACTCTCTGCCATTGCATCACAAGGACCCTTTCCCTCCTATATCCAGCAGCATTCTCTCACCTTTCCTGTAAGCTCTCTCAGCATCATAAAAGGAGGTCAGGATTTGCTCAAAATCTCTTCAAGTCCTCTTACATTTTCTCTCAACTCTCCATTTAGGTGCCTCCTGATTCTTCCTATTACCTCATCCCAAAGCTACTGTTATATTTTAAAACTTTTGTTGGGCTAGCACACCACTTTCAAGCACAAAAATTTATATTGTTTATGTCTTACTGTGTAACAAATCACCTCAAAACTTAGTAATTTACAACAACAGTGTTTTTATCCTTTGTAATTTCTGAGGATCAGGAATTTGGGAACAACTTTCTGGATGGCTCTGGTTTCAGGTCCTTCCTACAATTGTAGTTAGATTTCAGCCAGAAAAGAAGTCACTTGAAAATCTCACTGGGGCTGGAGGATCCTCTTTCAAGGTGGTTCAATTGTTGGGCTGATGGGGTGGTGCTGTTTGCCGGAAGAAATTTCAGTTCATCACTGCATGGTTCTCTCAAGAAAGCTGTTGAGTGTCTTGTTACAATATTGGAAGATAATTCTTTCTGTGTCTCTCATATCTTGTGAGCAGAGGAACTGAGAACTTTCTTTGTTCTCAATTACCTTTTCAAGGATGTTTGCATAGCAAGCAGCCTTGTAGGATAGAGATAATCTCCCTCCAGAGTAAAAGACAGTTTAGTTTTCTTCCCTCAATCATAAATGTAATATCTCTTTAAGGCAAAGATCAACCAGGTTTAAAAAACTGAGTCCCCTAAACTTGGGGTTCATCTCCACTTTACATTAGACTGTGGGAATTGGGGTTCAAGAAACTGGCACAATGCTGGTACTCTGGTTACGTCCTTTGTTTTGAGTGATAAACTGTCTTTTGAATGTGACCCTGGAGTCTTGTGTCTTCTACTGTCATCTAAGAACCCGTAGCAGGGTAACTTGTTAGCTTGCAAGTCAGGTTAAATCTCCTCACTGAGTTCTTTATAGGCAGATGGCTTCCACCCCAGTGAATGATCCAACAGGCCAAGACAGAAGCTGAAATGATTTTTTTTTTGACCTAACAGAGAAAACCACACATCATCATTTCCACATTTCCAACATAGGTCAACCCTGATTTAATGTGGGAAGATACTCTAAAAGGTAGGAATACCAGAAGGTAAGGATCATTAAGAGCTATCCTAATAGCTGGCTATCATAGCTCTCCTAAAAATTGTAAACGTTGTAAAAACTTGAGCTCATAATGTATTGGTTATTTTCGTGCCACCTGCAGAACTCGAGCTACTGCATTTCATATTACATTAGTGGTACTCTTGTTGAATTGCATTGCTCTAAAAATATTACATGTGGTGTAGGGAACAAGATTTCCCTATAATATGTGATGAGTAGGTCTACAAAAATAGAAAATATTTCTTGGTATACCCTTTACCATCTAACAAACAGAAAAAAATCTCAGCATCAAATCATAAGTGGTATGCTGGCCTTGTGAAGACTCACTCTAAGGATGCGACTGGCTAAGTTTGATTGCCTAATAGTTCCTGATTTATCAAAATCTTCTGAACATTATATAATAAAATCAAGAGAATACAATTTGTGGAATTGTGGCCAAATTTCAAACACTTCCTCTATTTAAAATTTTCAGGATAGAGGAAGGAGAAAGGACACAAAGAAGGATTAAAAATAGTCCAGTCCATTCACATAATTCGAGAAGAATAATTAAAATTAAAGGCATTCTTTTAAGTTGATATTTTTGTAAGTTTATGTATTTATTTTGAGAGAAAGAGAGAGAAAGAGAAAGAGAGGGAATATGAGCAAGGGGAAAGGCACAGAGGGGGAGAGAGAGAATCCTAAGCAGGTCCCGCACTGTCAGCTCAGAGCCTGTCACTGGGCTCGATCTCATGAACCATGAGATCATGACCTGAGCCAAGACCAAGTGCTGGATGCTCAACCGACTGAGCCACCCAGTCACCCCTAAATTGATATTTTTAACTTAAAATCATCTTTCTTTAAATATTACAGTATTAATAATTAAACTGGGGAAATTTATTTGTATGAATCCATTGTTTACAGTTATAATTATGGAGTTCAACTGAAATTTTGCACAAGGGTACTAAAAATGCTTAACATTTATTTGAGGACATGTAGTTGTGTTTAATTTTATGTATATTTTTTATGTATGTCAATTTTTTAAGTTAAGGGAAAGATGAAGAAAAGTGGTGTTTGAAAAACAAGGCCCTTAGCCATAAGCAAATCACTTACTCTGATGGGCAAAGAAACAGTATCAATTTCTACTTTAGGGGAAAAATAATTTACTGTACTGAACTTTTTGGAGAAAGAATGATATCCAAACTATGTTTACCCTACTTCATACATAGTATGAAGGACTTCAAGGTTAATTTTCACATAATCAACCCTTTCCCCATAAATGTCTTTAGAATCCAGTTACTCAATATATCTCAAGCACACTATGCACTACTTTTGTGAAATTTTAAGACAGAGGGGAAAAAGAGATTTGAGTATGGTGATGTTTTTCATCTAAATATATCTAAATCGAACAGCCATCTTCAAGACCTGTTCTGTTTTGATTCATGGTATCAATTCAGCTAATAGCACAGACTTCTTTGAAGCACAGTGACTGAGATTTATAAAAAAATAAAAAAATAAAAAAAAATTTTAAAAACTGTCATGATCTCTTTGGAAATAATTTTTAAATTTTTATGCAGTTATTACATTTCCTGGCCTGGAAGTACAGAAGTTTAAAGCATTAATTTGGAACACATTCCATCTTTTGCCTCCCATGGTTAAACTGTTTAATTAAAGGCCTTAAAGGCTTCTGGGCAAAACAATCAGCACATGGTGTGATCATCTCCCTCTTTTCTCTCCACTGTGCTTTTTCATCTTTTGGAACTTAATTCATTTATTCTAGGACTATTTGGCACTCTTCACTTAGGCAATAGTAGACAAAAGAAGTCAGTAGTCATTTGGTTTTGTAGATTCTTATAGAGATTGATTTCTGATTGCTGAAGACAGTCAAGTGTTGCACAAATATTTATTTAGTGAATGCCAACTTAGGTTCCTGACACCCTGCTAGATATTTTGAAATAACTGATGAATCAGATGTAGCTCCTTGTTTACAAGGAGAAGTATTCAGGCAAGAAGGGGAGATGAGACAGGGCCATAGCCATCTACAGCCTGAAGAAGCAAGGAGTAAAGTGCTAGAATAAAATGTTACAACAGAGACAGTGAAGAGATTATGTTTTGAGAGGAGGAATTAAACAGAAGACACATATGTGAAGTGAGATTTAAGGTCTACTAGAAAGGATTTAGACATGTGGATGTTGGGGAATGGGAGAACATGAAAGAAAAAAAAAGAACAAGTAGGCAAGGGGGATGTGGGTCATCAAAGCAAAGGATATAAAAGGACTTTATTTCATTTTTAATTAAGAAGAAAGCATTATTAAAAGGTTTTACATTAGAGAACTAGTAATTGAGATTTGTATTTTAAATAGCTAACTCAGGCTATAGTACAGAGATTGGACTGGAAGAGGTAAGAATAGAAACAAAGAGAAAAGAAACCAGTCTGTTCCTCATAGCTGTTACTATTTGCAGTTTGAGTGATAATCCATTTTAGACAATGACAACCCCTTCCAGCTTGACTTGGTATCCTCCTTCAAGCCTATTTTTGCTTTTTACCTTCTGGTCCCTGTTTTGTGACCATAGCTAAGAAATGTCCTCTTCAGTAGAATCAATACATTGAGACCACTCACTATATGGCTTCCACAGTAGGGAAATGAGGAGGTCATTAGAGAGTAAAATAAAATTTGCCATAGTGATTACTGTAGATTATTTTGTGTGTGGCTTTGTGTTGAAGCTAGGTGTAGGAAAGTATGAAGTTGGTCCATGAATCCAGGTATAGGATAAGGGGAATCAGAATTTATGTCTTAGGCGCAGCAGTCTCAGGAAGCAAGCACTCAAACTTTCAAGTCTGTGGAAATAGGTGGAGAGCAGTACTGTATCTAAAAGCACTAATTAACATTCTGCCAAATGGAGTAGATGCTGCAACACCCTGAGGCAATGGCAGACTGGAAAAGGGAAACTATTTTACAAAGGACCTTTAATAAAGCCTGTGGGAAGAAAGGGGATTGGTAAAGTTGTAACAAGTTAGAACATACATGGATACTTCTACAATTACTTGCTAACAGTGAGCAAGTCAAAATCCTAGAGCCTTAAATAGCCTATGGGTAACCAGTTTTTACATCTTACTAATTAAGTTAGTAATAAAGATAGCCAATTGTGAATATTTTATTTTGGTGATGAGAAATAAATTTTCTGGGGAAGAAAAGGCTATAATTTAAAGAATTCTCTGTTGGCTTCTTTGTACATGGTTGTATTGACTTTGAGACCTTGTGACATACAACACTTCTAGTGTGGTATGAAATAAATATATTAAAAATGCATTTTTATGGGCATGACATGGCAAGAGATTAAGTTTCTTGCTCAAAGTTGTATGGCAAATTAGTGTGGTGCTATCATATATTCAGTTTATGATCAGGTAAATGAATGGGTTTGCATTTGTGAGAGACTAAGCTTAAAACCCAGTAAAAGGACAATTGATGACATAGATGAGAAGATGGCTCACCCCCAAAGTAGCAAGAATGGCACTGTTTTTATGACTTGCTACTTATTCTTGATCCCAAAGCTCAACATAATGAAATGTAACAAAACATTTAGAAC
The DNA here is from genome assembly GCF_016509475.1 of Prionailurus bengalensis. Taxonomy (NCBI): domain Eukaryota; kingdom Metazoa; phylum Chordata; class Mammalia; order Carnivora; family Felidae; genus Prionailurus; species Prionailurus bengalensis. Next base: position 109,802,318 of record NC_057349.1, read on the forward strand.
ATTCAGCTTATGAAAAGTACTTGCTTTTCTAAGATGATATGGCTATTTATGACACTGAGTTCAATGCCACTACTTAATTGTAAAAAATATAGCTTAGAAAATTCTAAAACAAGGAGCCACCAAGTCTCAAGTTTACAATCATTCTTTAGATACTGTTGAAGATTGTTTTCATCACTTAAAACAATATTTCATGTGTCTGTCAGTGAATCATCATACACTCGATCTCATACAAAAATAACTGTATTTGCCAATAGTTTGCAGTCTGAAGAAAAATAAATCTCTTCAACTAAACACATCAAAATGTTTTAATATTTGCCTATATTGATTTTATATTGATTCTTTGACATTTATTCATCAATTTATGCACTCAAGAAGTTTTGGCAATTTTATCCAATGTCAAATAGCATAGGTCCTTATTCTCAAGCAATTTGTAGCTTAGAAAAAAAGACGAAAAAGACATATGTATATACTAAGAAACTGTGTTAGTTAATTCTGTTAAAAATATTTGCCCACTTTATAAATATGTGAAAAAATGATATATGGTAGAGTTTTCTCCCCCCAATTTTTAAAATGTATATATAGACATTTAAAAAAATGATTTCAGCCTTTGGGGGCACCTGGGTGGCTCAGTCAGCTGAGCATCCGACTTGGGCTCAGGTCATGATCTCATGGTTTGTGGGTTTGAGCTCCACCTCAGACTCTGTGCTGACAGTTCAGAACCTGGAACCTGCTTCAGATTCTCTGTCTCCTTCTCTCTGCCCCTTGCTTGCTCACTCTCTGTCTGTCTGTCTCTCTCTCTCAAAAATAAATCAACATTAAAAAAAAATGGTTTCAGCCTTTGAAGTTAGCTTAAATAAATTTTTCTTACTCTAAGATTTGAAAATGATTCTTCCATATATCTTTATAGTATGCTATAATTTCATTTTTACTTATACAATTATAACATTCTTGAATTAATATAATATGAGAGAGAATTTTTAAATGTCTAGCAGTTCATCAAGCACCAGATAGTATTGTCTCCACTTAAAATAATGAAACAGACATTATTCCTATTCTTGAGAAATTTTATTTTTATTATTTATTATTTTAAGTTAATTTTTAGAAATATTCTCCTGACTTTTTCTGAACTTATTTATTTTATTAATCCAACTAGCTATTCTAACAACAATTAAATCATGTTTTAATTTTTGAAACTCAAATTGGTCTGGTTACTTTTACACTTTCATTGACTCTAACCTTAGCTGGACCCACAGCACGACTAGACAAATTGTGCCTGTTGGCACTTTCTCATTCACCTTGTGGATAGTGCAAATTTTTACCCATCTCGTCTATCAGAAGCCTAGTAGATAAAAGCAACAAGTAAGAGTAAAGCATTACATGAATTGCAAATATGTGTTTTATCCAAGAATAATTGCCTGGAAATAACAAAGGAAAACCAGGGTGACAAGGGACACAATTTTCTTTCTTCTTAAATTCTACCATAGAGTGAACAAATAAGGAAAAATAAATGTTCAGATCTTGAATATTAAGTACCCTTATTTTCCAAATAACTATTTTTGATTATTTTGTTGTTTCTGTTGTTGCAAACAAGGACCACTTAAGAATCTTATTTAAAATTATCTTTACAGTGGTAGTGTTATGGAGTAGTGTTTAAGAGCCATGCTACCTTTATATGAATCCTAGTTCTACAGCTGATTATTGTGTAACCTTGTGCACATTAATTCACTTTGCAGAGACTCAGTTTTCTCATCTGTAAAATAGGGCTATATTAGTACCAGCCTCATAGGAATGACATGAGTATCGCATTAGTTAATATATCTAAAGAACTTCGGTTGGGTCTGGCACATAGTAGAAACTTGATAAATATCATTGTTGTTAATACTATTATTGCATTGCATTATTGAGTGACAAATGTTTTAAAGTTAGTTATATAAAAATATTTTGATATTGCCCAAGTGAAACTATCAACTCACTTTTTTTGTTAATTTCACATTCAACCTGTTATACTAATATTAAAGCATAACCTGAATAATGTCCCCTCTTATTTTTATTTCTCACATGATATCACTAGTGACTTAACTCACAGTATTTTCTAGACAATTTTTACCCATGATAGTTAGTTTCAGCTCTTTACTCTTTCTCAAACCTCTTAAATCCAATTTTTTTTAAATTTCTGAATTTTCGTGTTCTTATTGTTTGAAAAGAGAGATAGCATAAGTTAGAAAATGCATAGATATGTGAGTTGAACTTGAATTTTAATTTGTATATATGACATATGTGTCATTCATTATCTATGTGTGTAACTTAGAGGATAAATGACTTCATTGCTCTGAGCCTGAAGACCTTCAAGTCTAAATTGCAAATCCTACCCTGTAGGATTATTGTAAGCATTAACTATTATATATTTAAAATACTTAGTAATGCAATGGCACATAATAGATAATCAATGGTAGCATAAAGTTGAACACAAACAGCAGAAATGGAGAAATATTCCCACATATAAGACACAAAGCAAAATTAGAATAAAAATGAGATGCCACTTCTCACCTACAGTTTGGCCAATATATAAATAAGGAAATATTTTAAAAATATCCAGTATGGCAAAGGGTTGAAAAAAAATGGAAGTCTCACAAACTGTTGGTGATAGGGTAAAGGATTACAGTTCTATTGAGGACAATTCTGTAGTATCTATCAAAGTTTAAAAGACAGTCTTTGACACAACAATTGCATGTTTTGAATCTCAGTTAACAAAAGTCAATAAATGCAACAGGCTGGGAATCCTGCAAAGCAGTCATCAGAAAAGTGTGGATCATAACCAATGCACAGGAAGAAACACCTTGACACTGAACTAAAGGCTACCAGCTACTCACGATGTCAGTGGCTCCTCTCATTTCAAGGTGATTATGAATCGTCAGGTGGTTTACTTAAAGTGCAAATTCTTGGATGAATTTCCCGAAGGCTCCCATGTAATTCTGAAGATGCTGGCTCTCAAATCACACTTGAAATACCAAGGCTCAAGAACTTCCTGCTAAAGTAGTACTTGAAACAAGAGATTAAGGAATTGACCATTTCTGCCCCCCATTCACACCCCTCCCCACCAAAGGCCAACAGGATTCAAACCCAAAGCACTTTTTCTGATGACCCCATAATCTGACTCAGAATCCAGCTCAGTGCAATGTCCCACCTTTCAGGTACACATTGCTTAGGTCTATGTGCATCATATGGAAACACCAAGCCACCTTTTCCATTTTCTTATGCTAGGCGTTCTCAAACAGATTGCTAGCCCTAATACCCAGACTTTTTAATTCAGCAAATCTGAGAGGAGGGTGAGAATTTGCACTTTTAATAAGATCCCAAGAGATTCAGATCCTGTTGGTCAGGGGCTATACTTCAAAACCACTGTTTTATGCAATAGTTTATGTGCAAGAAAACCAAACCAAAACAAACAAACAAACTCATGCCAATACTAAGTGATTTTTAAAAATACAAAACGTTCAAATAAATGCAAAGGAAATATATTTCTTATTTGAATAGTTCAAACTGGAAAAACGGGTCCTTTCAATCCTTCCAGAAGACAAAGGAAATAAGATTGGAAAAACAACTTCAAAGCTAAGGGCGCTCCTTGAAAATGCCCCATACCTAAGCTGAGAACTGCAGATGTGCAAAAAAAAAAATACCAATCACCCCTTAAAGCAGGAGAAATATTTAGAAATCAGTAGTTTTTCTATACACTAATAACAAAGCAGTAGAAAGAGAAATTAACAAAACCACTCCATTTACAATTGTACCAAAAAGAATAAAGTTCCTAGGAATAAACTTAACTAAAGAGGTGAAAGACCTGAACTCTGAAAACTATATAACACTGATGAAAGGAACTCCAAGCATATGGAGAGAAATTTATTCCAGGTTCATGTATTGGAAGAATTATTGTTTAAATGTCCCTAATACCCAAAGTAATCTATAAGTTCAATGCAACCGCTATCAAAATACCAACAGCATTTTTCACAGAATTAGAATAAATAATAATAAAACTTTTATGAAACCACAAAAGACACCAAATAGCCAAAACAATCTTGAGAAAGAAGAGCAAACTGGAGCAACTACAACTCCAGGTCTCAAGATATACTAAAAAGCTGTAGCAACCAAAACTGTATGCTATTGGCACAAAAATAGACACATAGATCAATAGAACAGAATAGAGAGCCCAGAAATAAACCCATGTTTATATGGCTAATTAATCTATGAACAAGGAAGAAAAAATTACAATGGGGAAAAGACAGTCTCTTTAATAAACGGTGTTGGGTAAACCTGACGGCTACACGTTAAAAAATGAAACTGGGCCACTTTCTAACAGCATACACAAAAATAAACTCAAAACGGATTAAAGACCTGAATGTAAGACCTGAAGCCATAAAAATTCTGGAGGACAACACAAGTAGTAATTAGCCATAGCAACATTTTTGGTATGTCACCCAAGGCAAGGAAAACAGAAGCAAAAATGAACTATAAGGAGTACGTCAAATTAAAAAGCTTTTGCACAGTGAAAGAAACCATCAACAAACCAAAAAGACAACCTACTGAATGGGAGAAGATTGCAAGTGATATATCTGATAAGGTGTTAATATCAGAAATATATAAAAAACTTATGCAACTCTACACCAAGGAAACAATCTGATTTAAAAACGTGTAGAGGACCTGAATGGACATTTCCCAAAGAAGACATACAGATAGCCAACAGACACATGAAAAGATGCTCAACATCACTAATCATCAGGGAAATGCAAATCAAAACCACAATGAGATATCATCTTATATGTTTCAGAATGGCTAAAATCAAAAGACAAGAAATAACAAGTGTTCGCGAGGATGTGGAGAAAAAGGAACCCTTGTGCACTGTTGGTGGGAATGTAAATTGGTACAGCTACTGTAGGAAAACAGTATGATAGTTCCTCAAAAAATTAAAAATATCAATACCATATGATCCAATAATTCCACTACTGGATATTTACCTCAAGATAGTGAAAACATTAATTCAAAAAGATGTATATACCCTTAAGTTTATTGCAGCCTTATTTTCAATAGCCAAGATATGGAAGCAACCCAAGTGCTCACTGACAGAAATATGGATAAGAAAGATGTGCCCTGTGTGTGTGTGTGTGTGTGTGTGTGTGTGTGTGTGTAGGGGGGGAGGGGTATGGGTGCAGGTGTGGAATATATACATAGAATATCACTCAACCATGAAAAATGAGATTGTGCCATTTGTGACATCATGGAAGAAACAAGAGGGTATTATGCTAAGTGAAATAAGTTCAATTGACAAAGACAAATACCATATGATTTTACTCATATGTGGAATTGAAAAAAAAAACAAACGAATAAAAAAACAAAAAGCAGAATCAGACCTATACATATAGAGAACAAACTGATGGTTGCCAGAAGAGAGGAGGATGAGGGCCTGGGCAAAATGGGTGAAGGGGAGTGGGAGATACAGGCTTTCGATTATTGAATGACTAAGTTATGGGAATAAAAGGCATAGAATAGGGAATATAGTCAATGATATTGTAATAATGTTGTATGGTGGCAGATGGTAGCTATGTTTGTCGTGAGTATAGCATAGAGAAGTTGAATCACTATGTTGAACACCTGAAACTGATGTAACATTGTGTGTCATCTATAGTCAAATAAAAGAGAGAGAGAGAGAGAGAGAGAGAGAGAGAGAGAGAGAGAGAGAAAGAAAGAAACATTCATAAGATGTGTAAGCATTGCTATTAACAGTGATAATTGATAAGGACGAATCTTGTAAATTTTAAATGGACAAAAAAATCTGATATGTATCGTATCTACATTAAAATATGTCATAACTATTCCCTTGGCATGACTGTTGAGATTAAGTACTCAGGTTTAAACATAACCTTTTATGTAATACAAGAAGATAAAGTAAATTCTGTGACTGCTTACCTTCCTCAAGCATCAGGAGGACTAAAGTGCTACAGAGATAATCAAGGAGAGGCAAACATAGAACTTTGGTTAGTAGTAATAATTCCTTTGTTTGGAGTCTGTACATGTGATTCTTTAGATTGAACCAATTCCTTTAGGAATAAAATTAAATTTTCCTGGCGATGTTTATACAGGATGGGATTTGGGGTATCAGTGAGCATAGGTTGCTGCTGTTCCTAATGTGATTTTTTTAATGTTTATTTATTTATTTTCGAGAGAGAAAGAGAGAGAGAGAGAGAGAGAGAGAGAGAGAGAGAACAGAGTATGGACACAAAGAGACAGAGAGGAACAGAGAATCCCAAGCAGGCTCTGTGCTATCAGCAAAGAGCCCTATACAGGGCTCGATCTCATGAACTGTGAGATCATGACCTGAGCTGAAATCAATAGTCCCACACTTAACTGACTGAGTTACTCAGATGCCACCCTAATGTGATTTTTAAAATCTTGAATGTGAACATCAATAAGCTTCTGGACAATTTGAATTCTTTCTATCCCTAATGTTAGTTGAAATTAAAATAAACCAGGTATTTATCCAGAATGATTTATCACATGAATTAGCCATTATCTGTTTATAAGGCTTCCTCTTAGATTTGAAAACCTCAAACTTTTAAAAATATAAATTAACTTTGAGAAAACATCATTTACATTTGGAAACTTGAAGTCAAATTGGTCAATAATAATAATAATTAATAATAGGGTGCCTGAGTGGTTGAATTAAACATCCTCCTCTTGGTTTCAGCTCAGGTCATGATCTCATGGTTTGTGAGTTGAGTTTGAGCCCCACATCTGGTTTGCTGCTGTCAGTGCAGACCCACTTCAGATCCTCTGTCCCGCTCTCTCTCTACTTGCACTCTAAAATACATAAATATTTTTTTAAAATCTTAAAAAAATAATGATTGTCCTAAAACACATAACTGATTTGAAGGAATTTATTATAAATTTGCTTTTTAAAAATAAAAATGTGTCACTGGATTTAGAATAATTATTCCCAAAGCAGAACCTAGGACTCTGAAAAGCCCTTTAAAGTTCTTTCAGTTTGATAGTTTATGTTTACTATTTTTAACTATTATTATGTACCTGCATGAAATTCTGACATACAGTTAAAAATCAAGGGGGCTGATATTTTTCTTGTATCTATTAATCAATCTATTTATACTTCTGAGGAAGTATTGTATTATCTATATATCTACTTGTATAAATATACAGATGCTTTCCTTTGCAAAAGTTGGAACATAAACTACATATATTAATTTGTCTTACATTTTTCATGTAGGATTGTCAACATTTGTATTCTACATCATGATATGTAGACCTGTCATTCATTTTATTAGTGGTATCAACTTTCAAAATACAGAGATACACTAATTTAATTTAAGACATTGCTATCAATAGCTTCTTACCAAATTTTTGCAACTGCAAACAACGCAGCAGTGAATACTCTTATCAGCACAACTTTGTGCACATATAGGACAGCTTCCTAGAGGCAGAATTGCTTGATCACATTATTTGCTTTTAAAGTTTTGATGGATTATGCCAATTTGTCCTCCAAAGAGCTTGTACCAATTTATTCTTCCACTTAAATGTTGTGAATGTTCTGTTTTCTACCTCTTCTGTAACAGTGATGATTAAAATATTTATTTTTTTCCAAATCGATAGGTGAAAAATGACATCTCATGTTCTTTAAGCTTATGATTATTTGATTGTTACTTAAGTTGAAGGGATAATGAAGAACGCATCCTACTAACAGTGGGGGAAATTGGGAAATAGGTGTAACACAACATTCAGGTTTCAAATTGTATTAAAGTTAAGGTTTAGCTGGTGATATGGAGAGACCCCAAAGAACAGCAGCTTCAATACTATGTAAGTTTTTTTTCTTTCTCTTTCTTGCACATAAAACCTTCTGCTAGTCTGGGCTGGTGGGGCAGCTCCGCTCCATGTGGTCATCCAGGGGACTCAGTTTCTTAGCATTTAGTATACCTAGCAAATTATCTCCATCTGCATGGTGACAGCTGGGCTGTGAAAATCTACATATCAGCTTGTGGAAAGGGAATAGAGAGAAATTCCAGGGCAAGCAACTTCCGATATATAAATACAATAGACAGACATTGCACACACCATGTATTCTCACATTCCAATGTCTAGAATGTAGTCAACTATCTGTATGTAGCCACAAGGGAAGCTGAGATATATGGTCTCTAGCTCAACATCTAAGTGTTCAAAATCAAAAATAATAAATTTTAGCTATTTTCCTGATATCTGCTTCTCAAATGAAGAAATGGTTGCTTTGCCCCCAAATTCTGTGTGTCTGCCCTGTGTCAGAAGTTTCACTTAGCATCCTGAGGGACTGAGGAAAAAAAAAAATATTTGCCAGGTGAGTAGTTGCTTTCCAAGGAACCTGGGACTGTGTTAATTTTCTTCAGTAAAGATATCACTTCCAAATAATAACTACAATCATACAAAGTTTTTGATAATCTAGTCATTCTCCAAAATCCATCTAACCATCTTCCTAGGGGTGGATTTCCTGGGTCTTTGTTTAAAGACATCCTAGGTCTGGAAATTGACTGGGACTATAAGAAGTAATGAATTCCCCCTTTGGCAACTCAAGTTAGATTTTTGTTTACCAGACATATGCTTTTGCCAATTATACAGATCAGATCAAGTAATACCTCGTTGGCTGCCCATCCACTTTATACCAGGGGACATTGTCATCAATTAGCCACAGCCACAGATTCCTGGAGGTCAAAACACTGGTTGCCACTCAGTCTCTGTGGCTGATTATGGTAATTGCAACCACCTTTTCTATGATGGTTAAGCACTACCACATGGTCTTTGCCATTCCAGGATTGTGTTATTCCCACTGAAATGAGAGATTCCAAAAAATGAGAGATCCTATACAATAGCAGCATCCTTCGCCTTTATTTTCAGTTTTACAAAGGCCGTCACCTTAAAAGTTCTCAAGGATGCCACTCTCTTCTTTGTGAATTCTCTTAATTTTTTATTGCCTTGATGGAAAGAGTATTCTCTGGAATCTCCTGATGGACATGGAAGGAAGGTGTGTAGGTTATATGCAATAAATCTACCTCAAAAGTCTCAATGCTCTAAATCTTTGGTCTCCTTCCTCCTAACGTGGAGGATAAGGAAGTTATGGCATTTTGACATCATGAAATGTTGGTTTTCATTAAATCCAAGATTCTGTAGTCAACAAAGGAAACTACTAAATGTACTTAAAGCTGCCTTGGCTGACACACTAAATTCAAAATGCTAGGTACACACATCCTTATAAGTAAGTTGGCCCAATTCACGCTTACATTTTACTCCCTTCAGCATAACACTATTAGAACCCATCCCCACACAGTTCATCAGGTTCCTACTGATCCAACTTTAAAAGACCTTCTAAGTCTTATAATAATGCGTACTCTATCTCTTCTGGAAGCAGGCTTATCAATTTTCCACCTGAGCCATTCTGGGATCTAGCTGTAGTTATGGATAAATATGTGAAGAGAAGTGGTAGGGGTGTGTATTAATAACTGACATCCCTTTGTGAGGCACAACTCAGATGAGGTCATTGAAAGGTCTTTATGCACGGAAAGATTATTTTTCTCATTCAAGGGAAGACAGGCTACTGCTTCACACACAAAAATCTTGAGGTGATTTGGGAATCAGAGTTCATACCTTTAAGTGGGTCTATCCAAATATGTTCATCCCAAGTCTCAAGTCCAGCTTTTCAAGTAGTGCTCTAACCTTGTCATTAGATTTGTGCTGATGCTGTACATTTATATAATATAGCAATTCTGAAACCTAAGCTACTATATTTTGGGTCCAATCCTCAGGCATGGTGCCCTATAGTTACTAAAAATAAGGGATTTTTTTTAAGGTCACCACAGAAGCTTTTTAGTTCCCCACTAGTGTTTTGGGTTTGAAATTTAAGTCCTGTACTTATCTTTTTGTTTTCGTAAGTTCCCAGGATGGTCAAAAACAGCTGGTATACCCCATATTCTTTGTAATTATCATTATTGTCATCAAAAACAAATGCTGCAGCCATTTGATATCTGGCTCTTCATCCCACATCAGCACGGAGTAATTATGATTTCATGACATGCCATTACTAGTCTCCCATTTTCCTCCAGGAAGACCATGTGTTCATCAAATATGCTAACAAACCAATTCAGAATACCATATTGAGGATCTACTTTATGAGGCTATGTTTGGTGCCCAGTACTGTATCTGTTGAAATCCCTACAGAAAACACAATTCTCCCCAGATGGTTCAAATGAAGAGATTTCAACAAAGGGCTATCAATGTGTGTATATGTAGGTTGAAGTAAGGCATCCAGACACTAATATCAGTAGGGAAATATATAGTCCTAGGACCAGAAGTTCAAGGAGGAAATGAAGTTCCTTAAGCACAAAGAGAGTTAGAATTATAAAAAAAAGGTACCACCTGGTTGAAGCTTTGGACTTGGAGGGATGAAGCTAGTGTTGAATATACCTGCCAAGCCATGGAAGCATCGGGGAAAAAATAACTCTGACTTCTCTCTCCTTGCACCTTCCAATCTTCTGCCAGGGCTTCCCCTGGCTGAATGTCATTGGAAGCCAATCAACTAGGGAAACTAGAAGATGCAGTCCTTGGACATCAGTCTCTTGGCTAAAGAGTTAGGCAGGAGAATGGAGAAATGGAACTATGAAGAGGTGCCTGGTGGTGGCATGGAAGGGAGATGCAATTGAAGAACTTGAAGCAAAGATAACTATTCCTCGTGGCATCTCATCTTATCCTTTTACTAATACTATCTGCTTTTCCACATTTTATACATAGGGAGAGTGAGGGTCAAGGTGGCCAAGTAAATGGCCTAAGATCACATAACAAATAAATGGTCAAGACCAGGATGACCACAGTCCTGTCTAGTGCATATTTATATTCCTCCCTCTTCTATACCATATAATGACTTAAACATTTAGATATGAGCATGGAAATGGAAGGAGACTGAAAGCAAGGGAGTTGGAATGGGGAAAAGGTACAAACAAAGCATGCATTTTTGATATTCTTGAAACAAGTAATTTTAAAGGCATCTATTTTCTTAAGAGAAGTTATCACAATCTAAGATTACTTCTTGTAAGTGTGTCAACTGGTTCCCTTATTAAAATGCAAGGTTCATGAGGACAAGGAGTTTGTTTGCCTTGTTTATTGCTATATTCCTGGTACCAAGATCTGTACACAATATTTAGTAGATTCTCAAAGAATATTTGTTGAATGAAAAAGTAAATAAATGAATAAATTAGTGGGTCAGGATATAAGCATATTTCTTTGGAAAAACTGGAGCACAGAATTGTATCCAGCAATATTAAATTTGTAAATAATCCTGAATACCATTTAACTTTTCCTGAATATCTCCAGGAAATCCATCTCAAACTATATAGGTAGCTATTCCCTTGTTTAAATACACCAGTAAATATAGTTATATCTATACCAAAAGCAATTAGTTATGTCTTTATCCAAAATTTAACCTCTATAATATTAAATATAATATCTTGATCACAGCAATCTTTTAAATACTTATTAAGAAACAGTATAATTATTGTTCTTCTTATTTAAGATATTGTTACTTGTTCTTTCAGCTTTTCTTCATGTAAATTAATTTATAGGTATTTTATCCTCCCGGGTACCCTCTTCTGTGTGTAGTCTAATTTTTAAGTATTTTTCTTAAAATGTTAGAATTCAATGATATAAACTTAATATAATGTTCCATATGTTGACTGACTGGTCAAGAAAAAAGTAGGATAGCTGCTTCCATTGTTTGGGGAATTATATCTCTACTAATTAACCTATAGGTAAAAATGATTTTCCTTTGTAGCCATACCCAGTTGTTGACTCACAAAACTGCTCTCAAATCCAAGTCACTGTGTATAGGTCAGGTTGATATTATCAAAATAAATTTTGAGTTTACTGGGCATTTTGCATAAGTGCAACTATATCCATTTTGCTCACAGTCTATCTGCAGCACTTGGCACAGTACTGAGTATACAACAGCAACAAGGCCAACAACAACACAGTAATGGTTAATACGAGCACATACTTACATTCCAGGCACAGGATACACACTGGGTCAAATTGTTGTTTTATTTACTAGAATTGGCTCCTGATTCGTTAGTGGGACTTTACCATTACTAGCTTTGCCTACACATTTAACATTCCATGTTTAGGATGATGGCAGGAATCCACTTCATTGTGATGTTCTCTAGGGTTCACTGGATACTGACCACAGATTCCAGTCTGTTCCATCTGCACAGGCTCACAACGGGTATTACCAGAGCTGACTCACCCTATGTACTTAACATCCACATATTTCTATACATTTTTCCTTTCCTCATTGCCTAATTTTTTAGCTGTTTCTTGTTCGTTTGCACAACTTGTCTAATTCATGCTCTACCTAAAACACAGTGAGGTAAATGGACTAAAGGAAAGTCATTGTAATATCTAAGGATATACTAGAATTTGAGAAGCATAATTACATTTGAATGGATGTGAGAAAATGACAAATGTTTGAGTAAATGTTTGCACATCTGTGTGAATGTGAAATCTTCTGTGTTTATCTATGATTAGCATTATTACATGGGGCTGATAAAATGTATACAAACAATTTTCTTAAATTAAATAAAACATTTTTTCCTAATGGTATCTTTTGTGATCTATAAGACCAATGGCAAGTTATGTCAGGTTAATGTATAGACTGAAGTGGAGTCAAGAAACACTGGGATGTTTTGCCCAGCTATATTCCTTCCTATTGCTCATTATAATACAGCTGATTATTTTTCTCAATTCCCCCATCTGCCATGAGCCTGGCAGTGCATGAGCCTGCCAGTGCAGAGTAGATTTCGCCACTCCATTGATGTTGGAGATGGGCATGTGAAGTCTTTGGCCAAAGGGCATAGAATTCTGAGCCAAAGTCTTCATAGGGGTCACACTTTTCTGCCTGCTTTCTTGGCCTCCTGTGAACCACTGTGAAGAGACCTTGGTTCATACAACTCCTGGTCCTAGTAATACATGGAGACAGACCAACTTGCAGTTTACCTATACCCTGGGACCAAGCCCAGCCAACATACACCCTATAGCAGAGTCACCCCAGACAAACTATAGACTGATGAAAGGGAAAATAAACAAGCGTGGTCACAAAGTGTTAGACCTTTGAGTGGTTTGTTACATAGCATTATAGTAGCTATACCTGATTTATAAAGTTACATTGGGTTTTAGGGGAAAATTTATATCAAAAGATGAGATTTAAGGAGAACCTGGGTGGCTCAGTCGGTTGAGCATCTGACTTCAGCTCAGGTCATGATCTCATGGTTCATGGGTTTGAGCCCTGCTTCAGGCTCTGTGCTGACAGCTGAGAGCCCGGAGCCTGCTTCGGATTCTGTGTCTCCTTCTCTCATTGCCCCTCCTTCACTTGTGCTCTGTCTCTCTCTCTCTCAAAAATAAATAAATGTAAAAAAAAATTCTAAAGATGAGATTTTAAAAAGCTGAAGGTGATGCCAGGAGAGGAGCACAAGATAGAACTCTGAACAGCTGAGAAAGGAATGGAAGTTATTAAAAAGAACGAAAGTCCCCTTTGCCTTCAATTCCTGGCCTCTTCTCACATACAGGGTTAAGCCGTCATCTTACCATATCAAAATTTTAGCTTATAGGGTGTCTACTAATATGAGTAATGAATAAAATATAGCTAGTAGCAAAGAAATAGTTTTTCTTAAAAAAGAATAAATTGGAGGATGGAGGGTAGGCACAGGGTCTGTGGTTCAGTCTACATGAATCACCGTTTCTCAATTAGGTTTAAATGTTAGAGATCCATTTATAGAGTACAACATATCTGTTTTTGATATCCCAATCACATGCCATGGAAAAGGTGATTGAAAAAACAAAAAGAAAAGGACAACTTTCTTCTCGAGGGAAAATTTTTTTAAACGTGCTGCAAATGAGTTGAAACTTTGATTTAGGTATCTTTTGCTCCCATCCTACTATGAAAAGCTGAATGGAAAAAATGATCCACTATTTCTAAAACTTGGAAATTAGGAAGTCACTCTTCAATACTTTTATGGATATATAACTAATGAGAAATAAATCCAGTTACATTCTTTAACTCCTGCCACCTCCCAAGAGTGGTGGCTCAATTTAGCATGACCTGATGTCGGCTCAGGAAATTTCCACCCTGAGATTTTCTTAGCAGAGTTAAAATCAGTCACAGTCAGAAACAGATAAAGATTGTTTTTAGGAGAGTGCCTAAAACTGTATTTAAATTCTATCTTTTAAAGTTGCAAAGGGCTTGGCTAATGATTTTCCATAGTGTCATTTTTAAACTATTTTGGCATGTTCTATGAACAGTACATACATTTACTACTCAAAATTAATAAAAAGGCATTATATTTCTTGGAACAGTATATTTTTGAGAAAGCAAAAATCCATCCCCAGGACACTGACGTTATCCAGCTTGTTAAGGGTGACAGACTTAGGCCTGGGTAGACGTTGGCCTGAAAGTAGATTGAGAGTGAAAGAGGAATTTGGAATAGGCTGGGTCTCAGACAAAATGATGATGATGTGGGTTCCAGGTGGAAGAAACACTGGCTGGGTTTTGGAAATGTCTCCACTCACTTTCCCCAGCTGAATTAACAGTATATTCTCCAAAGACATTCTTTTTGTGTAGTTCTATACCCACTACAGGGAAAGTTCCAGGACTCATCCATTTTCCTTTAATTTTTTCCCCCTTGAATTCTGTAAGGCTGTTCAAGAAAGAGGAAAACCATTTTGGAGATGGACTTGTAAATGAGGTATAAATTCATAATGTGGTCAGTTATTAATTATATAATGAATAGACTAAGAAACAAGCAGAGAACAGTAAACTCCCTATCATTGGAAAATAGAGACAGAGGGAAAAGGAATGTGTGTAAAGATAAGCCAAATTACAATGAAAGCAAAAGTAGCTAAATGGACTTAATTAAAATATTACTTAGGGCATATCCAACATTTGGGAGCAAATACTCTATTTGGTAGATATCATTTAAAATTGCAAAAATATGGGAATGCAAGTTGGTGCAGCCACTCTGGAAAACAGTATGGAGATTCCTCAAAAAGCTAAAAATAGAACTACCTTACAACCCAGCAATTGCACTACTAGGCATTTATCCAAGGGATACAGGTGTGCTGTTTCGAAGACACATGCACCCCAATGTTTATAGCAGCACTATCAACAATAGCCAAAGGATGTAAAAAGCCCAAATGTCCATCAATGGATGAATGGGTAAAGAAGATGTGGTATATATATACAATGGAGTATTACTCGGCAATCAAAAAGAATGAAATCTTGCCATTTGCAACTACGTGGATGGAACTGGAGGGTATTATGCTAAATGAAATTAGTCAGTCAGAGAAAGACAAAAATCATGTGACTTCACTCATATGAGAACTTTAAGAGACACAACAGATGAACATAAGGGAAGGGAGACAAAAATAATATAAAAACTGGGAGGGGGACAAAACAGAAGAGACTCATAAATATGGAGAACAAACTGAGGGTTACTGGAGGGGATGTGGGAAGAAGGATGGGCTAAAGGGGTAAGAAGAACTAAGGAATCTACTCCGAAATCATTGTTGCACTGGATGCTAACAATTTGGATGTAAATTTAAAAAAATAAAATTAAAAACAAAAGAAAAAAGAAAAAAAATTAAAAATAAAATTGCAAAAATAATAAAAATTTAGTTCAAAGACACTAAGCTTCAATTTCTTTCATAAATAATGTCCAAAAATTTTACCATTAAACAGTTTGAACTGAACTGTTTACATTTTAACAGATTTATCCTTTGTTAATTACAGGAAGAGGAACCGAGTTAAGCAGAATTGGAGTCCTTTTCCAACCACATTTTTCCAGCTTTATAGCCAATATGGTAGCCTTTGTCTGGGTTTCATGCTGACCCTGTAATTCACTCAAAAGTTAGTCCCCATTAGAGCAGGGACTGAGCCTACCCTCTTACAGTCATCAGCACTTAGCACAGGACCCAGAATGTAGCTAAGGTTTCATAAATATTTGTTGTATGAAAAGCATGAATGATGGGCTATTGGCCAGGAGTAGAGTGCTAAGACTTGAGGGGATCAATGAAAATGGTTCTTTACTCTGCTTGATTCATAAACCGACTGATAACTAGGGCAAAATAGTAAGATGGAGAACAAAATAATCCATGATAAAGTAATATATGGCTTAAATGTGTGGGCAAGTGGACTTCCTAATTCTGGTCCTCAGAATTAGATAAATGTATACATAGGCATAAGCAGTCCTGGACCACCAGACACTTTCTCCTGAAAAGAGAGTGGAAAGAGAAAGAGGCTAGTTTATACACATCTAGTTTCTTCCAGATTCATCCATCAAATTGAATCCTTTGTCCACTGGTTATGGTTACTTTCAGAAAGAAAATGCCTTCTAAAATGTAAACTTTTTGATAATTTTTAGAAATTATAGAACTTCACAAATGCGTCCTCTCAGTGTTTGCCTCCACAAATTAGCATTAATCAATCCCCAAATAATCAAGAGTTGGATCTAATCTCCCAAAATTCCCATTAAGTTGTGAGACAAATCCTGAGCACATCATTGTCCCTCCATGGATGAGTCACTAAATGAGGCCATTGACACAATTATGCATGAATCATGGGAAAAATCCAAGTGCCAACTGAAAATATTTTGAAGCTTTTTAGGGATTTGTGAAACATGTTAGGTTATAGGAAATTCTTTGGTTAACTCCATATAAAGTGGACTCTTAAAATCATAAAAAACACCCAGAAAAAATTTCAAAACATGCAAATATGGATTCATATTTCAGTTTCAACATACTTTTAACCTTAAAAAAATCAAAACTTAACTGATTTTAGGGTCAAAAGTCTTAGAAACTACTGAGAAACACATGGTTCCCATCAAAACATAACAGACTGGTCAGCCAAAAATTCACCCCTGAATTGTCAAATGATTTAAAAGCCACTGAGTATAAATTATTAAATTATACTGAAAGAAAAGTTTCACCCTATTTCATTTCTCATAATGGAATTTTTCCTGGTTCTATTGGTCTAAAAACTGCTGCAACTTATTTCAAATAGTGACAAATGATTGAAAGTTGTCAAATTCAGTTATTTAAATAAAATAACAAGTTACAAAGTTATACCTTATCTGGGACACTTAAAAAGTAAATAGGAATGGTTTAAAAGAGAAAGAGAAAAAAGTTAAATAGTCAGGCCAAAATATTGTATTGAGAGAATTAAGTTTGTCAGAGAATTGTTTTCTTCTTAAATTGAAGCTAAGTCAATGGAAACTTCTGATAAAAATCACAGATTTGATAAAAATTCATAAGTAATTCTGTTTCTATTTTTAGCTCTATTTCTCATGAAAAAAAAAACCCCACAAAACATAATTTAGGCTCTTTCAGAATACAACTACTATGAGTTCTGATTTCATATGGGTCAATTGCAGATATTTTGGAATAGTTTAGACTTCCTTAACCTTGCATTTTTTCCATGATGTTTTCATGGAAAGAATATAATAATTTCCATAACATTTTATAGGCCTTTATCAATTTGTAATACTATATAGCATATATTTCTGTCCAATCTTCTTTACAAGATAATTTTAAGGAAAAGTTTTAGTAGAGAGTCCAAAAAGTATAAAAATACATAAAATATTGGAGAAATAAAGTTTCTACATTCCTACACTTGCTTACCTTTTCTATTTCTCTCACATCTGCCTCTTGTTTTCCCACAATCTCCTTGTGGATGTTTTCCCAACTTCTCAATGCATGTGTTAACTCTGAAAACTTCTCCTCCAATCTAATGCTTTCACACACTGTATTTCTTTGGTGATCCCTAGGAGAACCTAAATGTTCTCTTCTCACCCATGGTCAATCCTAATTTTGTACTTCCTAAAAGATTTTTTGGGGGGGAGGGTGGAGAAGCTATGTCATTATCTACAATTCAGTTAAACTCATTGCTTTTCCCTCACACTGACTTTCCACTCCAAATTTGGGCTGCATTCAGGGGCACTGTGTCTATCCCAATCTCTCTAGCCAGGAATGTTGGAGTCATCTTATTTCCTTTATCTTTCCTCCCTTAGATCTACCGCACCTATCCTCACTATCATTAAATAACCATTTTTTTCTTTTGACATAGTTCTCTGACATGCTGTATCTTCTAGAGTAGAATGAACAAAAAGTCAGTTGTTTTAGAATACAAATATTAATTCCACTAGTATAGAGATCACTCTGAATAGAAACAGTTACTACAAGTTTGGTCTCATTACTTGTTCTTTACCTTGACAGAGTTTAAAGGTAGATATATCTACTAGCGCCAAAGCAATCTTTCCTGCTTTGGATTATCAGCAGCCTGATAAAAAGAGAATTATATATTATGGGAGAATTATATACTTATGGAATAAATATATACGGAATAAAGCACACAAAGCATTTGAATCTATTCTGTAGCACCTACTTTTGTAATGCTTTAAAGGGGTTCTCAAGGTGTCATATCTTTTGTCCTGGCTTCTCAGATTGATCATGTACTTTGGGGGCAGCAACTGCTTCTGATACTGTGAATAACAAGTTATTGGCATCCATGATTCTTTAATCTTGGTGGTTCCTATGACACAAATAATGTGATATTAGCCTTTCATACTCTTTCCTCTAACCCCACCTCTTCATTTCTTTCACTGCCTATTAGCTAACAGGAGAGCCAGTCATTTCATGACATAGTTTTAATTCAATCTTGTCAGAAGCAGAAAGATAAAACAGATTTCAAGACGCTTCCATTTATAGAAATGTTGCTTACTTATTCATATATTTAGAAAAAATTATTTGATAAGTAAGTACAGTTAGTTATTCCACATTGGTGTAACCATGTGAAAGATAAGTACCATGAAAAATGGCATCTTGATAAGAAGCTTTAGCCGTGAGGAAAAGATAGTTATATACAACTTATACATACCAGTTTAGTTCATACATTTGTAGACTTTGTTTTTCTTTGAAAAACATTTGTTTGTCAAATAATATAAAAAACTTCATGAAAATTGTGCCAGATTATTAAACACACCTGTATAATTTAGTTGGTTAAAAGATACACAGATGACTTTAATGATCAAAATGCATGGCCATCTTACTAACTGAACTCATTAATCAACTAACAGTGGAGTAATCAGTAGTAATTAGCCATCAGCCTCCTTTTCATGGTCATTTTACTAATTAAAATGTTAGCTTTAATTTGGATCAGAGGAAATATAAATTGAAAACTATTTTTTCGAACTACAGATTATAGTGGCCAATCCATTATTGGTTTGCTTGTTAAAATTTCTATGAGATGACATATAGTTCCTGCCGGCATTTCCACCTTATGGGACCTGCATGTAAAATTACTTACCAGTTAAGTGTTACAGTAAATGGAAGAATTAAAAAATACTTTTACGGGTGCCTGGGTGGTTCAGTCGGTTAACCGGCTGACTCTTGATTTTGGCTCAGGTCATGATCTCATGGTTTGTGAGTTTGAGCCCCATGTCAGGCTCTGTGCCGACAGTACAGAGACTGCTTAGCATTCTCTCTCCCTCTCTTTCTGCCCCTTCCTTCTTGTACTCTCTCTTTTTCAAAATAAGTAAATAAACTTAAAAAAATACATTTATATTTTACTGTCATCTTATTTAGAAAAAAAAAGCTTCTGAATAACAAAGGAAACTATCAACAAAAGGAAGAGGCAACCTATGGAATGAGAGAAAATATTTGCAAATCACATATCTGATAAGGGGTTGATACTCAAAATATATAAAGAACTCCAAGAACTTAACAGCATAAAGAACAATCTGATTAAAAAATGGCAGAGGAATCGAACATTTTTCCAAAGAAGACATACAGATGGCCAACAAGTACATGAAAAAATGCTCAACATCACTTATCATCAGGGAAATGCAAAACAAAATGGCAATGAGATATCACCTCACATCTGTTAGAAAAGCTTTCATCAGGGGCGCCTGGGTGGCACAGTCGGTTAAGCATCCGACTTCAGCCAGGTCACGATCTCGCGGTCTGCGAGTTCGAGCCCCGCGTCAGGCTCTGGGCTGATGGCTCAGAGCCTGGAGCCTGTTTCCGATTCTGTGTCTCCCTCTCTCTCTGCCCCTCCCCCGTTCATGCTCTGTCTCTCTCTGTCCCAAAAATAAATAAACTTTGAAGAAAAGCTTTCATCAAAGACCCAAGAGATAACAAAGGTTGATAAAACTTCCGCTATTAAGTGAATGAGTCTGAGAATCTAATGTAAAACATGGTGACTATAGTTGGTAACATTCTATTATATAATTAAAAGTTGCTAAGAGAGTAGAGGTTAAATGTTCACAGATTAAGTAGATTATAGATAGATAAACGATGGGTAAAAACATTAGGTGATGGATGTATTAATTAACTAAAGGTGGGAATCCATTATCAATGTATACTCTACTAACCATGATGTTACACTTTACACATCTTCTATTTTGTTTATCACACCTCAATAAAGTTGGAAAAAACAAATAAGAGAAAAATTTTCATTCAACCCTATAAAATACTCCCTATTAGCTTTCAACTCATTGAATATAAGTGCCCAAACAGAATTTCAGCAGATCTCAAGAACTAAGATATGAAGATACGTTTATCTTAGTTAATAAAATTTTCTGTCTCTAACACCAAAATATAACAAATCCATTAATGAAAAGGTATAGAGAATTGTTCTTTCATCACTCTAATTAATATGTTTAGAAGTAGGTGGAGAAATGTAGAAAATAGAGGGGATAAAATAAGAAAATTTAACTTTGTATTGTTCAATCAGGTCCTTACAGCCATGGGGTCCAGGGGTGGTTATCAATGGGGGTACTTTATCTAAAAGGCTCTGATACAAAGAATGCTTATGGACAGTGTTCCAAGACACCATTACCTTAATACCTCCTGCTTGAGGCAAAGCTACACACAAATGCACATATTAGACCAAGGTCTTATTTTTATGGAGAATTCCACAGACTATATGGACACTCCACTCCAGTGTTTAACAACTGTCATGAAATTCTGTATTATTCTATAAGGTCATTCTTTCTCCCTGTTCTGATGAGATTGAGAACATCTGGTCCTCATTCCTAAAATAATGACATTTCCTGTTCCAGAGATCCTTTTTAAATCACCCTCAACCCTCTCTTCTTTAGGCTAAATTCCAGGTCCACTCGCTCTTCTTCAGAGTTTTATGTGCCAAGGCTTTATATATCCTTGCTCTCCTCTGAGCCCATAAAGAGCCTTTCTCCTCCAGCCCAGAATGGGACTCCTGGCTGAGAGGAGCACTTGACCCCTGCTGAATATTCACAGAACCACCTTCCACACCTCTGCCAGGCAACTGCTCATTCATTCCAGTTTTCAAACAGCTCAAGAAAGACGCACTATTTCATTTCAGGGAAGAGACTTTCTTTCCATCAACTAGCTTCCCTTCTGTCCCCAGGGGAAAGAGCAGAGAAGATTGAGCTTTGGGAGTCAAGTGACAGACAGCTGTGGTTTCAGCTTCCAGCGGTCACACTACTCCAGAGGGACCGGAAGGTCAAGGGAAGCATGTAGAACCGCAGGCTGTTCACGTGGCTCAGAGGAGGAGATGACCAACCCCTAATAAAACACCGTCTGCCGGACATGCCATTGGGACTGGCACGCTAATTGAAAACAGCAGGCGTGGGGCTGCAGCTCTTTGACTTTAGCACTCAGTTTGGAATAACTTTTCCTTCCTCAGAAAAGGCAGTCCTGGGCCAGTAAAGCTGTGTTGTTACAAAAAAAAATCCAAACAAATGAACATCACTGCTCTAGCAGAAGATTAAGAAACATCTCTCTTTATTTACTTCTTCAGGAAGTGCATATTTATTTCCTTTCAACTGGGTCAAAGCTTGACACTGCTGTACGCAAATATTTTATTGACTTAAAATAAAAAGATCTACTAATCCAATTTATCTTTCAATAGTATGACTGCCTATTATTTTTATTACAATTAAAAATCATTTTTTCTAAATCAAAATAACACAGGCACATAGCTCAACCATTCTACGTTATTTTTATTGAATGGCAGCACACTGCCTGACCCTAAGCCATTTTCTTCTCCCAGAAGCAACTTTGTAGTCCTTTTGCTATTTCCTTTGTTGCTTACCTTTGCTATTCTAAATAACATACTTAGTGTTCGTTGGTTTTCCAATTTTAGGCATTATACATTGACTTTCTACCATGGAAAATGAAAATTGAGCTCGTGTCACTTAACATCTTCCTCATTCACTTTGTTCCCAGACTCTCAATGTAGTTAGATCATAATGTGGCTAAATAAATATTAACCATTCCCATTATTATGAATAGCGTATAACTGTTTCATCGATTTATTTTTGTGGATACATTTCTCCCATAGCTTTTTGATCTGCTGTAATATGAATTGATTTCTCAGTCCACAGCTGTGATTGTGGTTTCTCTCTTCACTATTACTGGGCATTCCATTTGTTTCTCTCTTGAGTTCTGCTATTTTCCGGGTTCCATTTCTTCCTCTTTATGGATGTATTCCCTCATTTTGCTGGAGACATCTTCTCAATAAATTTCTGAGAAGGTATACATAAGAATTTTGAGACCTTATGAGTTTGAAAGCATCTTCATATTCTCAAATCTAATAAATCGGTCATTTGGGTATAGAATTCTAGGTTTATTGCCATTGTCACTCAACTTTCAAATGCTTTGCTCCACTGACATCTAGTTTCTAGTGTTGCAATTAAAAACTATAAAGCTATTCTGATTCTGGATCTTTTCTATGTAAGCTAACTTTTTGTTTTTCCTGGAAGCTTCTAAGACCTGTTTTCCTAATTGTTCTGGATTTCACAATAGTGTGCCTTGGTGGAGTCCATTATCTGTGCTGGGTACTTATTGGTGTTTTCAATTTTGTAAAATTATCTTGAATTATTTGCTTTATGATTTCTTTCACTTTATTTTCTCTGTTCTTTTTTTCCCCCTTAAATGTTTTTTGTGAAATGTTGAGTCTTCTGAACCAACATTCTAATTATCTTTTCTTTTTTTCTTTTATTCTATTTTTTTTACCTTTTTTTTTTAACCTTTCTATATCTTGTTTGTCCTCCTTCTCATCTTTATCTTTCATTCTTTCTATTAGACTTAAAATTTTTACAATAATATCTTTTACTTTCAGGATTTTTGTTTTTGTTTTTGATTCTGTTTTCTAGATTATTTTAGGATATAAAATGTCTATGCATTCATTTTCCATTTAATAGTTCCTTATTCTTATTTCATACATGCTGCATATTCTCATATCCTTCATGACACTGATGATTCTCATGTGTGTGTGTTTGTGTGTGTGTGTATTCTTTTTACTTCTCATTTCCTTGTATAAACTGAATACCCAAGTTGCTTTCTTCTTCTTTTGGAATATTTATGCCTTTTATGCTAGCAGTCCTCTTCAAATGCTGAGAATCACTGAATGTCTACTCTTAAGTATTTAAGATTTAACCAAGGTTGGGGTGCCTGGGTGGCTCAGTCAGTTAAGCTTGGACTTCGGCTTAGGTCATGATCTCACAGTTCGTGGGTTCAAGCCCCATGTGGGGCTTTGTGCTGACAGCTCAGAGCCTGGAGACTGCTTCAGATTCTGTGTCTCCCTCTCTCTATGCTCCTCCCCCACAAACACTCTGTCTCTCTCTCAAAATGGATGAAACACAAACACTCTGTCTCTCAAAAATGGATGAAAATATTTAAAAAATTAAGAAGAAAGATTTAACCAAGGTGATTTCCTACCAAATATGACATATTGAACATAAATTTTCCTTTGGTCATCTAAAAACTCACTAAAATAACAAAATAGAACTTACTAAATGAAATTGACAAGGTCAAAGAGAAATGAAAAGTCAAAACCAGGGACACAAATGAGCAGATCACATGGGAAAAATCACTCAAGAGCCATCAATCCACAGATCCTTATACTTCCTATTGCATTACATCTACTACATTATTCACTGATTTATATTATCTCCTTAAGTTTTGTGATGTTTTGAGCTGGTAATCTCTTTCTATTGTCAGAAGTAGCTTTGGATTTCAGTTCCATAGTTTACTAGATAGTTAGCTTGGGACAAATAACCTACACTCTTAAAGTTTCAATCTCATTTCTAAAGTTGAAATAAAATAACTTCCTTATATGGTTGTTGCAAGAATAGATGTATTGTCTGGAATGTGATCATTATTAATACTTTATGATTTTTCCAAAACCTAGTCCTCTTAACTATGTAAAAATATCTAAAATATTTAGTTATTTCTGTTTACTATGTTCTTAACTATAGCTATGACTGTTAATCAAAATAAAATAAAGCCAATGGACATTGTGTATAAATATATTCTGATCTCAAAATTTGGAGATAGAAATATACATTATGGTAGCAGTTTTACAGTTGCCTTTTTCCTGATCTTAGCAGAAAAGCTCTCTGCTTTTCATGCTGACTATGATGTTTGCTGTGGGGTTTCTTTTTTTTTTTTTTAATTTTTTTTTCAACGTTTATTTTTTTTGGGGGGGGACAGAGAGAGACAGAGCATGAACGGGGGAGGGGCAGAGAGAGAGGGAGACACAGAATTGGAAACAGGCTCCAGGCTCTGAGCCATCAGCCCAGAGCCCGACGCAGGGCTCGAACTCACGGACCGCGAGATCGTGACCTGGATGAAGTCGGACGCTTAACCGACTGCGCCACCCAGGCGCCCCTGCTGTGGGGTTTCTATATATGGTCTGTAAGATAATTTTCTTCTATTCCTAGTTCGTTGAATGTTTTTTATCATGAAAGCATGTTGAATTTTGTCAAACACTGTTTCTGCATCTATTGAGGAGATCATGTGATTTTTATACTTCATTCTGCTAATATGATTGGCTTTTGTATGTTGAACAATCCTGTGTCCCAGGGAATAATCTTATTAGGTCATGAAGTATGATCCTTTTTATTATTTTTTTAAAATTATTTTTTATTTTTATTTTATTTTATTTTTTGATGTATGATCCTTTTAGCATACTGTTGAATTTGCTTTGCTGGTGTTTTGTTGAAGTGTTTTACATTTATATTCATCAGGGATATTGGTCTGTAGTTCTTTCTTGTGGTGTCTTTGTCTATCTTTGTTATCAGAGTAATGCTGGCCTTATGAAAATGAATTATTTGGAAACGCTTGAGGGAGATTGATATTAATTCTTCCCTAATTGTTTGGTAGAATTCTTGCAAAGCCATCTGGTCCTGGGCTTCTCTTTGCTGGTAGATTTTTTTTAAATTACTGTTTCAATCTTTTTACTAGTTACAGGTCTGTTTAGATTTTCTATTTCCTCCTTCATGTCTGATTTTATTTATTTGAGTATTTTTTTAAGTATAACTAAGGTTTTGTCACTTTTGTTGATCTTGAGAAAAAGTAATTCTTAGTTTGGTTGATTTTTTTTTATCTTCTATGTCATTTATTTTTTTCTCTCATCTTTATCATTTTATTCCTTCTGCTAACTTTGGGCTTTCTTTGCTTTCTTTGCTTTTCTTTTCTTTGCTTTATTTTTTCTTTGTCTAGTTCCTTGAGGTATAAAGTGGCTGTTTATTTGAGTTATTTCTTCTTTTTTAACACAGGGGTTTATCTCTATAAACTGCTTTCTTTTTTTTTTAATATGTATTTATTTATTTTGAGATAGAGAGCATGAGTGGTCAGGGGAGGGGCAGAGAGAAAGAAAGGCAGAGAGAATCCCAAGTAGGCTCCATGCTGTGAACACAGAGTCCAATGTGGGGCACAAACTCACAAACTGTGAGATCATGACCTGAGCCAAATTCAAGAGTTGGACCCTTAACTGACTGAGCCACTTAGGTGCCCCTAAAATTCCTTCTTAGTACTGTTTTTGCTGCATCTTTTAAGTTCTGGTATGTTATTTTTTAGTTTATAGCTTTTGGTTTGGTTTGTCTCAAGATGTTTTCTAATTTCCATTTTGTTTTCTTTCTTAACCCATTGGTTGTCAGGAGTATGCTGTTTAATTTCCACATATCTGTGAATTTTATAGTCTCCCTTCTACTATTGATTTCTAGTTTTATTCACTTGCATTTGGAAAAAATACTTGGTATGATTTCAATCTTTTTAACGTTGTTAAAATTTGTTTTGTGACCTAACATATGATCTATCCTGGATAATGCTCCTGGAGAATAATGAGTATTCTGTGGCTGTTGGATGGAATGTTTTCTATACGTCTGTTAGGTCCACTTGGTCTATATTGTTGGTCAAGTCTTATGTTTCCATATTGATCTCTGTCTGGTTTGTTCTAGGCCTTATTGAAAGTGGAGTATTGAAATCTATTATTGTGATGCTATCTATTTCTCCCTTCATCTTTGTCATTGTTTGCTTCTTATATTTGGGTGCTCTGGTGTTGGGAACATATATAATCATAATGCTATATCTTCTTGGTAAATTAATGTTTTTATCATTATATAATTCCCTCCTTTGTCTCTTGTGAGTTTTTCACTTAAGGTCTACTTTTTAGTTCTTTGTAATTATTACCATTTAGTGCATGCATCACATCTTCAGTTTGGTAGGATGTTTATTAGGATTATTTTGAATTCTTTGGTAATTCACATACCTTTATTTCTTTGGGCATGTTTCTGGAGATTTATTTTGTTCCTTTGGTTGGGCCGTGTTTCCCTGTTTCTCCATGTGACCTATTACTTTGTGTTGTGGCCTGTACACTCAAAACAATAGCCATCTCTCCCAGTCTTTATGGATTGGCTTGGTACAGGAAAGACCTTCACCAATTATCTTGACTAGAGATTCTGGGGAGCATCTCAGTCTTTTCTGTGGATATACCTTTCCTGGACTTACTTGTCATCACTTATGAGATGCAGCAAAAGCTCTAGGAGGGAAGTTTATAGTGCTAAATTTCCAATTAGAGAAGATTTGTAGGCTTTTTCTTCAAGAGTTCATTATCTCTTTTTCTGTCTGCTGTCTGTGTGTGGTACTACAAGTTCTCTGGAACTGCCATAAACTGCCCAGCTCTTTTTTTGTTCTCAAGATCCCTAGGCATCTAGTGTATTCTAGGTTCTGTCAACACCCAACTCAAATGAGACAAAATCCAATTCCTTGGGCAAGCCCGCTGCCCCACAAAAAGCAGAACATTGGACACATGGTCCAACTATTTCTTTCTCTAAGAAGAAGCTGGAAGTTGAAGGTTTTCTCCCACTTGCTCCCTGCTGAGCCTGGGGACAGGCAATCATGAGTGAGTGAGGTAAATAAAACTTCCACCTTTGTTCTTAGTGGCACTCAACCTGGCCTCCTTTCCTGTCAGTGTTTAGATTCAAGCAAGACAGAAACCAATCCCTCTGGCAAGCCCTCCCACCCCACCCTTAAAAAGTCTAAATGTTTGATGTATGTTTCAGTGTTCTCTTTCCCACCCCAGGGGAAGCTGGGAGTTGGGGATTTTCTCCCAGTCATGCTGTACTGTACTGCACTGAACCAGTGGGGAGGACTCTGGCCAGTGAATGCCATTAATTTTTCTATCAGGTTTGATGCAACCTGTTTCATACTTGTTTGGGTGAAGGGATTTCTTAACTGATTTCTGGATTTTTCATGAAAGGAATTGGTCTGTGTGTTGTGGAATTGGTATCTACATGGAGGAAAGAGGTTTGTACATGGGGTAAAGAGGTTTGAGGCTTCCTATTCTGCCATCTTACTGATGTTCTCATTCAAAGCATGGTTAATTTTATAAATAATAAAAAAAGCTGTCTAAAATGTTAAGTAATTATTAGATCATGCAGGTATGTGATTGGAGGGTGTTTTTGATAGTATCAACTTCCATCTCTCCTTTCCTACCTTTTTCTTCTTTAGCTCACACTGTGATTGAACTTGAGGTTTGGATTGCAAAGCAAAATTCTGTAGGAAGGGGACCTTACAAGGAAATTTTACATGAGGTCCTACAGATATTTTTAGAGGATCTGAAATAAATCTCCTGTGAAGTAAGTTTCTAACATTTCATGTCTTTCTTTCCTTCATCACTCAGCTTGAAGTTGGAAAACCATATTTTATATTAATAGTCTTACAGAATGAGTGTCAGAAGTTTGTGTCGTAAGTAGTCCACATCACCTTAATTCCCCTGGCTTTTCTTAGATATTTTTTGCATGAAGAGATGAGTTCCAACTATAAATTTTTTATCAGCTGTCAGATTTCCATTGACCAATGGTTCATTTTCTCATTTAATAAATCACTTCCACTCTGCTACACAGTGGGAAACTTCCTGGTACACTTCCAGCATAACTGAAAATAGTTTGATGTTCTCAGATTCTCCCTGAATATTTGAATGAAGATATTAGAGAACCTGCAAAGTCTCTGTATGCTGAACGTGGGATCATCACATAGCTTGTCAGCTTGCCAGGGTGTCAAATAGAAGCAAACTGCAGTTGAAGGAAAAGTATTCTGTTGACCAGAAGGAAAGATGAGCACATCTGAGTCACACGTTCCATCCCAAAGATTAGGCTTAGCTACGTATGTATGTATATACATGTATAACATAGAATATCAATAAAAGTTTTTCATAAATATTCTAAAACCTTTTTTTCTTAATTTTCTCCCACTGAAATAGAATATGTAACCATACTAGATATCCTATTATCTTGAAGCTCTTATTTATCTTACCTCCATTTTCTAGAGTAACATTTTATTCACCAGGTACAGTGAGAAAGGCTGATAAAAGCACAAAGTGGATGGAATAAGATCTTAAGCCAAGAAAAGGTAAATAATAAACAAATTATTAATTTAAAATACCTCTTGCCATGGGGTTCCTGAGTGGCTCAGCCGGTTTAGAGGCCAACTCTTGATTTTGGCTCAGGTCATGACCTCATGGTTCGCGAGTTCAAGCCTCCTGTCAGGCTCTGTGCTGACAGTGTGGAGACTGCTTCTAATCCTCTGTCTCACTCTCTCTGCTCCTCCCCTACTCTCTCTCTCTCAAAAAAATAATAAATGTTATTTTTTTAATTTTAAAATACTTCTTCCCAAATAGCTTCCCTTAGATGAACAAACAAATCTAGCCTAACAGACCATAATGCCATTTGTGTATATTTTTGCCTTTTTGGCCCTAATGCTTGCAATGGAAATTTATGCTAACATGAATTTTAGGAATAATGTCACTAAACAAATAATCTTCAAATAGCATTTATTGAGCATTTAATCTGTTCCAGGCACTGTTGTAAGTGCTTAACACATGTTGTCTACTTGCAACGACCGTAACAAAGAGAACGATGTTAAACAACCTACTAAAAGTCATAACCAGACAGAGGCAGAGCTGAAATCAAAAACCCCTCTGCCTGACTACAAAAGCTACGCTCTTTGTTTTTTAAGGTGTGCTTTCTTCGTATTTATTTATTTATTTATTCATTTATTCATTTATTTATATTTTGAGAAAGAGAACATGCAGGAGGGGCACAGAGGGAGGGAGAGAGAGAGGATCTCAAGCAGGCTCTGCACTGTCACCACAGAGCTCGATGTGGGGCTCCAACTCACAAACCGTGACATCATGACCTGAGCTGAAGTGAGAAGTCGGATGCTCAACTGACTGGGCCACCCAGGCGCCCCCAGAGGTCCATGTCCTTAAGCGTTATCTTACTCTGCTTTCATTCTTGGTGTTCAACGAGTAATAACACAGGCTGGTTGCTCTATAGTCTTAAAAAAGAGGGGATGTAATAGGAAAGGGTGAAGTTATAATAATATCCTCCTACTCTGTTTTATGCTAAAGTAAATTAGTCATCATGAGAAAGAAAAATCACTTCTTTATATATGTATATATAGTTTCATTGGGAACCTATAAAGTCTCATTTTTTGTCAATATGCTTATCCAAAGACTGAATTGAGTGCACTGTACCTTCTTAGAGCTCTATCCAGGAAAGGATAAGAATGTTTATATGCTTTCCCCCCGCCCCAAATGGCAAAAAGCCCAGACTTTTTGTTACTGTTCCATGGTAAACATTTGTCTCTCTAGTCATCTAGATTCATGATTCATTTGTCAGGGGCTTAGTGGGCACATTTTGGCCAGCAGCCTGCCATGTGCCCATGTCGGGCCTTGAGTGAGTTCTGTTCAGAGGAAGTCTCCTTTTTACCATACAAGAGCATGTGCATGGGATTTCTGACCAGAAGCAGCTTAGCAATAAGATAGGTATGCGGCACAGGAAAGGCCTAAGGAGGCACCTCGCCCATGAATTACCACAGCAGCACATTTAGCACTGAGCTTTGTTGGCTGTGAACTGCAGTTGGGGAAAAGGAGCGCTGTGGAGACACTGTTCCATTGTGCCTCTCTACGTGACCGATAGGACAGAGCTGTGACTGCTTTAAGATCCCATCACCGGAGCATATATGAAACAAGTCTAGAATTGCTGTGCCCCATGACAACTGGGTGTTTACCTTGTTGCCTTATGATTCCTAAGGGCCTTTTGAATCATACAGCATCACTATTTAAAATTCATCAACACTAAATCTAAAAATCTGCATAAAATATCCACACTGCTGCCCTACCACCCTGCCTTCACACACTTGTTGGAAATCAAGTCCGTGCTTCCAGGAAAGCCATTCTCAATAACAACCACCATATGAAACTAGGAAAATATCTGAGAATGTAAATGTGGGGAAGGTGAAGAGGCTATAAGATTAAGGATGAGTTAAAGCCACCTCTTCTCTTTTTCACTTTCTACGTAACTTCTTTTTTTAATGTTTATTTATTTATTTGGTGGGTAGAGAGTGGGGAGAGAATCCCAAGGAAGCTTCACACTGTCAGCACAGCCCCACGCGAGGCTCCAGCTCCCCAACCATGAGATCATGACCTGAGCTGAAATCAAGAGTCAGACACTTAACCGACTGAGCCACACAGGCGCCCCTACTTCCTATATTTCTGATTTCATTTATTTTTTCAGTGAATAATTATTGAATGCCTTCTATGGGCAAGGCACTGCAGTAGGGACAAGAGAGGTGGGAGAACATTTTGAAGTACAGAGTACTTTGGGAAGTAGGTTGGTGATGGGTAGTGTACCAACAAGCAGAGTTTAAAACAGCAAATGAGTATAGAATATTCAAAAAACTGTTCAGCAAGCAACATTCATTTATATATTTATATATTTATATAAATATAAAGTCAAAGATTCCCAACATATACTGCCTATCCCAAAATTTTATGCACAGTCAGCCCTATAGACAGGAAAGAAGTAAATGTGTGTTCTCTGCCTCCTTCCTTCCTGAACTCAGAGCTCTGTCTCAAATATAATAACCACAGTTCAACTTAATTATACATTCAATGGGTTTCAGGTGGAGAGAGGCTATAATTTGAAATATTTTTCTGTGAGAAATTACATTTAAGAGCCAAACCATTTACAAGCAAATTTTGAGGGTTGTGTGTACCTACATGGAGTCATGTTTTTCTCCCTTAGAGGACTTAATGTGTCATATAACTATATTTATAACTACATAACTATTTAGAGTTTAACTACATATATAAAGTCAAGCTGAATATGTAGTAAAATTTCTTTCTTCACAGTAAAATGTTCAAGATATACTTATGGCCAGACACAAAGTGAATTTAGGGGGAGTTCTGAGTATGAGTTTTATTCATCCTAAATATTCACTAATAACATAATTATACATTTATGATGTTTTCCTCTTGAGTTTAAATTTGTGATAGAATTGTTTCAAATTCTAAAAACTTAAAATTCATCTAATCCTTCCTTGGGTGAAGTTTTCAAATCTGTGAAAGGAAAGATTGTTTTAAACTCTGCACTGAGATCATTCTCACTAATAGTACATATTCAAATTCTTGTGAGTGATTTTAAATAACTTGCTAAGAGATCAGCTTAATTGAGGAAAAGTATTGTTAAATCTGAGGTCATTGTGCTATAATACAGGTACATTCTTATTACACTTTTTTTCTCTAAAAATTTCTCAGACCTAAACACTTTATCAGATTTAATTACTTTTTAGGAGTTATATTTAGAGACATTTCAGTTATGAGACTTCATCTTTAGTTTTTATGGAAACTGAATCTAAAGAGATAAATCAGAGTGGTTGTTAAAATCTGAATTAATATTGTTGAGATTTCATTGCCAACAAAACTGTTGACTTGGAATATCTTTTGTGACTTTAGTGTATTTAGTCATGAAGGTTGAGGGCAAAATATTAAATAATATTTCATAAAACATTATAGAGTTCATTCTGGGTCACTACTGGGTTTCCATTTGTATTTTTCTGGATATGCATTTAACAACAGAATAAATGTCCAATATGACTGACATTATGAGAAAAAGAATTAACTGAAAGGTTTTTCAAGTTTTATGAATAGAAAAATCCTGAGAGGATCAAGATACCCCAGAAAAGAAACTGTTAGTATACTGATGTAGAGAGCCCCACCTCGCTCTGACTGTGCCACGCTAGGAGGTACTTCCTAGAGTAATATCATGCAGAGAAGGGCGAATCTTGGCTCTGCACCTCCTAACTCAGAACTTGTGAGTTTATGCAAATTATGTAAATATTCTGGGCCTTTGGTTCCACAAATGTACAAGAGAAAAAGAAAAAGTACTATATAGAATTGTTGTTGAAGATTAAATGAGGTCCTGAACACAAAGCACCTAAGAAAGTGTAGGACACAGCAGCTTTTCAATAAACGGTAGCTATATAGCTATAGCCAGGAAGAAAAATGCTGAGCAATAATGAGCAAATAAATCACCACAACCCTGTGAGTCTTGGGTCTGACTGAGTCCTAAAGAACTTGTGAAATTAAAAAAGCATGGCTGCTTCATTGACGTGTGTGTGCGTGTGTGTGTGTGTGTGTGTGTGTGTGTGTGTTGGGGAACACATGTTTATGGTGTATGAGAATTTTAACTCTGGTTCTCTGCTTTTTTCACCTAACAGGCAAAAAAGTCTCATATGCTCAACCTTTATTCTTAAGACTTACTTGAAGCATTAAGTCTATGTTGTCTAAATATATATGACTGGTAATGGGAATTAATCATATAAACTAGATTCTGTATATGTATAAGTTAATGCTTTACCCTTCTAGTATCCAGAAAAAAAATTTTTAAGTTTATTTATTTATTTTGAGAGAGAGAAAGAGGGGTGGGGAGGAGCAGAGAGAGAGGAAGAGCAAGAATCCCAAGGAAGCTTCCCACTGTCAGCACAGAGCCCAAGGCTGAATCTCATGAGCCATGAGATCATGACCTGAGCTGAAATCAAGAGTCAGCCTCTTGACTGACTGAGTCACCCAGGTGCCTCTGCGTCTAGAAATGTTTTAACGTTATTAAAAATCTAGCTCCTTAGGAAAGTACTAACTGAGAAATTGCATTGTTGGAAATTTCAGGAAAGATCACTTGGGGTCGTTTTTAGGGAATGTCCTGTAAGTTATTTTTTGAGATCTCTGGACATGTTTCTGCAGACAAGGCCAGTCCTGCCTGTGGCTTCTCTGTTGTCATGGTCCACTTAAGGGAAAGGAGGAGTTGTGCTATTTTTTTTTAAGTTTATTTATTTATTTTGAATGAGAGAGAGAGAGAGCACAAGCAGAGGAGGGGCAGAGAGAGAAGGAGAGAGAGGATCCCAAGTAGGCTCAGGGGGTGTGTTATTTAACCAAACCAGCCTATATGACTTTTTCTCTAGTTATGGGATATAACTGATTTGGGAAACAATTTGGCAAAATGTACTATGAGTCTTGTTGATAGCTAAATATCATATCCAGTTAAAATTCAGTAACTTATCATTTATTCACAGAAAACTAATTCAAAGAAAAACAATGTGCCAAAGCAATGTGCATGAAGAAATTCACTGCAGTGTTATTTATAGTAACATTAGAGATGATCTAATTGCTCAACAAGGGGGGAATGGTTGAATAAATATCAAAACAAGTCAATGAAATATTATGTAGTTGTTAAAGTAATAATTTTGAACATTATGTAATAACAGGAAAATGTTATTATATAATGCTAATTAAATAAAACAGAGCAAAGATCATATTACCTCATTATTACAACTTCAGAAAATATGTAAGCATGGGTCTTAGAAGTAAAAACTGCAAATTGTGTATTTTGATGGTGAAAATTGTGTTTGTTCTTCCTTTATTTTTATGTTTTCTGTATTGTCATAATTCTGTTTGTACAACAGATAGAAGTACTGCGTAAGCAATACATAATTGAACATTTATCTACAAAATGTACAGCACTATACAAAATACGTTAAAGGACAATTCTGGATATCAAGATTTGATGTGGTTCTATTTAAATTAATAATTACATGGATAGCTCAATAGTATAGTTATGAGAGTATATACAGAAAAAAACAGAGAGTAAAGGTAGTGAATTCAAAGTAGAAGACATGGATTGTTGTCTCAATGTGACCACTAACTAACTTTATTTCTGAGACAGTTTATTCCTCTGAAACTTAATCTTCTCACCTATAAAATGCAGGAATTAGACCAAAAGTTTTTAGTTAACTTTCCAGGCTAAATTTCTTCCATACTGATCTCATAGTTCTTTATTCAAACCTTATCTAATTCAGACACTATCTCACATGCTAATAATAATATTAATTACTATTATTGCATTTGCTTAGAACATCTGCTGAAAATGTGATTTTAAAAAATTTATTTGTTTTATTATTTTATTTTTTTAAAGTGTATTTATTTATTTTTAGAGATAGATCACCAGCAGAGGAGGGACAGAGAGAGAGAGGGAGAGAGAATCTCATGCAGGCTGTGCTGTCCGTGCAGAGTCTGATATGGGGCCCAATCTCACCAACCATGAGATCATGACCTGAGCTAAAATCAAGAGTCAAACGCTTAACCAACTGAGCCACCCAGGTGCCCTTTATTTTTTTTATTTAAACAATTTTAAATTTATTTATTCTGATAGAGAGAGGGAGAGCAGGTGAGAGGGAGAGAGAGAATCCCCAGGAGGCTCCCCACTGTCAGTATGGAGCCTGACACAGGGCTTGATCTCACAAATTGTGAGATCATGACCTGAGCTAAAACCAAGAGTCAGATGTTTGACTGAGCCACCCAGGTACCCCTATTTTTTTTATTTGAGAGAGAGAGAGAGAGAGAGAGAGAGAGTAGGGAAGAGGGATGGAAGGGGGAGAGAGAGAGAGAGAGAGAGAGAAAATCGTAGTCTCCACGCTTAGCATGGAGCCCAACAGGGCTTGATTTCCACTACCCTTAGCCAAAATCAAGAGTTGGACACTCAACTTTATGAACCACCCAGGTGCCACAAAAATGTGATTTAATTAATCTCAAGTGATCATAATCTGTAGGTACTATGGATCCTAGGAATTTTATCTTTGGAGTTGCATAAGATAAAAAATTATGTGTAAATCATTCTATCTGAAAATTAAAAAATATAAGTATTTTCTTAATACATATTTTTTAAACTTCAACATAAAAAAGCACCTTATACCCAATTTAAACTTTGCAATTTAATTAGCACATCATAGAATTATGAAACAAAGTTTTTCATAAAATTATGACTGAATCAGGTTCAGTTTTCTTGTTAACTGCTCACTCTCATTAAAAATTGGTAAGTTAGAATTATCAGTGATCAAATTAATTTGCTTATGAATGTGAAACAAACTACTCAGGATAATTAAAAATAAGCTGCAATAAAGAATGTCAAAGAATCTCTGAAACAAAGTATATTGTGATTCTTACCACCTTAGAACGAACTGGAATCGTCACAAATGAGGTTCATCCAGAGGCAGCTTGCTTTTTGACATTTTCAGTAGCAGGAAGGAAACAAATTACCTCTAATCAGAGACTTTGGTAATTAGTACAGTTCAGGAGCTGACCACCTACAGGAAATGAAAAGAAAGAACATAAAGTCAAAGCAGCTTGCTTGGCTTTGATCTTCAACAAAACTGTTTGCTATGGTACCCTAACATTCTCAACTTTACTGAATATGAGGGTTCATAACACACAGCATGCTGATGGCTGATTTCATGAGGAAACTCCACCTCTCTCTGCTCCCTATTTTTGTGTTAGACAAGAAGCTCTTCCTTCTGGAGATAAACTCTTGAAACTTTATTTGCCCATGTGGCATGAGGTAAAACAGTGTCAATCTGAGAACATAGATAAATTTGACTGAGCTACAAAGCATTTAGGCTTTGTGAAAACCAGCCAAATTTCACCATAAAATCTTTCCTCATTTGGCCTACAGTTTACAGTCAGTCATTTATCTGTCAAGTATTTATGAAATATTTATTTGTACCAAACACGGAATTATTTTAAGTGCAAGAAAGGAAAAAAAATCACAAAATATTCAGCCCTAGAAACCCCCAATTTTAAAATTCCATGGGCTTTGAGGTTTGATGATTTAGTTCAAGTTGTGGGTCGAGTAACAGACATTCTGGTCAAAGGACTTATTATTTTTAAATGCTCTATCTCCTAAGTAATATTGGTGATGTAGAGATTCCAGGAAAATATGGTCACAGAAGGTGCAGAGAGCAATCAGTGTTAGTTGAAAGGTTGGAGAGAGAGATAGACACAGAAAGAGATTAAATAAACCATTCCCATAACTCCTGTTTGTCACTTACATGAATGACCCCTTGCCCAGAGAACAGGGATAGAATTGACCTAAATTAAGCCTACTTAGATATGTCTATTTGTCAATCCAAAATCTTTAGGTCCGCTCCATGCACCAACCACCGTGCCAGGCATGAGATCAGCAGTGACTACCAATACAGCCACCAGCTTAAAATGTCTCCTCTAGTTTTTATCAAGCTACGATTCCACATAATTCCTTATTGTTCTTCCATTTAGATGTTTGGATTTGAACTAAGGCATTTGAAACAAGGTCAAAAGAACATTAAGATAAGACCAGGATAAAATGCTAGTAGAGTACAGTTTTTGGATTTTGTCTGAGTTTGTCCCATGAAATGCTCCTCAGTAAAGTTTTCTAAACTGAAATAGCTATAACTATTTTCTCCTTCTTCCTCTCCTTCTTCTTCTTCTTCTTCTTCTTCTTCTTCTATTCTTCTTTTTGAGAAAGAGAGAGAGAGAGAGAGAGCAAGAGCAGGAGCAGGGGAGGGGCAGAGGGAGTGGGAGAGAGAATCTTAAGAAGACTCCATGCCCAATGCAGAGCCCTATGCGGGGCTCAATCTCCAACCATGAGATCATGACCTGAGCCAAAATCAAGAGTCAGATCCTTAACTGACTGAGCCACCCCTGCACCCCAAACTATTTACAGTAAAACCTTAGATTGCAAGTAATTGTTCTGTGAGTGTTCTTCAAGATAAGCAAACATTTATAATAAAGTTTAATTTGATAAATGAATGTCTTGCAATGTGAGTAGTACATGATGCCGGATGTCACATGATCACAGCTGAGCCAATGGTTCAATGGTTCTTGAAATTGGGTTTGATATACAAATGTTTTGGATTACAAGCATGTTTATAGAATGAATTATGCTCAAAAACCAAGGTTTTACTGTACTTCTAATTGGCAAAACCCCACAAATGTTTGGTTTGGCCTCACTGGGGGTGGGGTAGCCAGGGGAAAGTTAAAGTTTTTGCCTCATTTTTGGAATTCATTTTTTCCCAT
The DNA here is from genome assembly GCF_016509475.1 of Prionailurus bengalensis. Lineage (NCBI taxonomy): Eukaryota > Metazoa > Chordata > Mammalia > Carnivora > Felidae > Prionailurus > Prionailurus bengalensis. The sequence continues at coordinate 109,839,924 of NC_057349.1, forward strand.
TTCTCCTTTTCATTAAATGAGTGCTAGCATCTAAGCTACATGTCCTTTCTGATCATAATTGTTTGTTTGTTTGATAAAATTTTTTTTACATTTATTTATTTTTGAGAGACAGAGAGAGACAGAGCACAAGTGGGAGAGGGGCAGAGAGAGAATGAGACACAGAATCTGAAGCAGGCTCCAGGCTCTGAGCTGTCAGCACAGAGCCTGATTTGGGGCTCAAACTCACAAACCGTGAGATCATGACCTGAGCCAAAGTCGGACACTTAACCGACTGAGCCACCCAAACACCCCAATAATTGTTTGTTTTTGAATTCCAGTAGTTAACATGCAGTGTTATGTTAGTTTCAGGTGTACAATATAGTCATTCAACAAGTCTATACATTACTCAGTCTTATGTATGTATGTATGTATGAAGTCATGTGTCTTTCTCTAATTTACTTCACTTAGATTCTACATCTGTGTTGTTGCAAATGGCAAGACTTCATTCTTTAATGGCTGAATAATATTTCATTGTGTGTATGTGTGTATATATACATATATAATTTCCCCTATCCATTCATCAATCAATGGACACTTGGGCTGCTTCCATAATTTGTCTATTGTAAATAATGCTTCAGTATACATAGGGGTGCACATATCCCTTCAAATTAGTGTTTCTGTATTCTTTGGATAAATATCCAGTAGTAGAATTACTACTGACCACAGTCATTCTAATTAGCCAAAAAGTAGGTGTGGAAAATGCAAGAATTATGCACATTTCTGACAGGTTTTACTCTTGAGAAATTTTCACATGGTTCTCCTTGCTCCTTCCTCATTTTATCCATTCCAGGACACCTGTGATTTCAAGAACAGCCCTGTGGGACGCCTGGGTGGCTCAGTCAGTTGAGCGTCCCACTTTGGCTCAGGTCATGATCTCACAGCTCCTGAGTTCGAGGCCCGTGTCTGGCTCTGTGCTGACAGGATGGAGCCTGGAGCCTGCTTCAGATTCTGTGTCTCCCTCTCTCTGTCCCTAACCTACTTGCATTCTGTCTCTGCCTGTCTCAAAAATAAATAAACATTTAAAAAAAAACAGCACTGTAAGAAAATACATTAGCACCTTCCAAATTAAAAGCCAATGTATGACCAGCAATGTTAAGGGATTTTGAAAAATCCAAAATAGTAAAAATGGAGTAAAATAGGAAATAAGAAAAAAAAATAGGAAAGAATGGAGTAAAGAAATAATAAAAGAAAATAAATCAGCCAAACTGTCAAGCTTTCTTGATTTAGGAGATTAAGTGTTGATTTTTACATTTTTGTACTTCAAGATGAGATGATATTGGCATGGCCATTTAGGGCCCTCACTCTTGTCTACATTGTTTGGCAAGCTTTACATGGATGTTTTTGTAGTATAGTAATCACCTCTCTTTGGGTATACTTTTCATTTCAAAGCAATATATAAACATCACACCTCCAGTTCTGGGAGAGCTTGAGGCACAAAGTAAAACCAGAATGGATGTGATCATGGGAATATCCATAACCAGGTGCTAACATTTACAGTTAAATATGTCAGCATCAGACTTCCTGCTGTACCACCCACCATTTCACACAATTCAGCCAGCTGACTCATTCAAAACCTTAAGGCTAATGAGAATAAATTAATGAGTCATCATTAATAAATGGGCAAAGTATGTCCCTTTATTCCTCACCGGAGTAAAATAACACTCCTGGGTACTTCTGGAGTAAATGTGTATCAACTATATAGTCTTTTGAATTACTAAGACTATCTATAATAAGTTACTTAGGGAAAACATACAATTTTCAGAGATGTGAGCTACTACTTGTCAGGCAAGGGAAACTATAAAACAAATATTTACCTTATATTTATGAAGAAAATTAACTGACAAACAGACTTTGTTATGATTCTTAATGATAATGAATCATAGTTTTATGTGTAATGGTGGAATGAAGTAGTCAGAGATCAGATCGTGGCATTTCTGCCTCGTGTTTTTAATTCATCAACAGAGGTATTCAAAGAAAGCCTTTGTTTTGTCCTTTCTTTGAATTCAGAAGTCTCACACTGTGCACAATATTTTTCACTCCTATCAGGTGATGTAATGACAAGAATATGTTTAAGACCAGCAGATGAGAAATTATATGTAAATACAGTGTGTTATTGACAGAAGCCAAAATACTCATTCAACTGATAAGTAGAACAAAGAAATTTACTAGAAGTCAAAAATCCCAAAAGAGACCTCTATATTAATAAGTGCTTATTTTAAACATATTAACTACTTCAATAAATCATATTCTTGTTTTTTTCCATTAATTAAACAAATATTTAACAGTTTTATTGCACTACAATACACATACCATAAAATTTACCCTTTGCAGCTTGATGATTTTTAGTAAACTTGAGAATTGTGCAAGTATCACCATTATCCAGCTTTAGATAACTTCTTTTACTCTAAGATCTCTCATGTCTGTTTTCAGTGAAACCAGATCCCACGCCCAGTTTAAGCAACCACTGATAGTCTCTGTCCTATAGTTGTGCTTTTTCTAGAAATTTCATGCAAAAGGTGTGGTAGACAGAATAAAAGCCCTCTAAAGATGTTCATACCCTAACCTCTGGAATATATTACCTCATATACCAAGAGGGACTTTACTGATGTGACTAAGACCTTCAGATGGGAAGATTATTCTGGATTATTTGGATGAGCCCATTCTAATCACACAAGTCCTTAAAAATAGAGAGTTTTTCCAAGCTGGATCAAAGGGATACAATAATAGAAGGATCAGAGAAATGCAATGTGAGAGGGACTTGACCCACCATTGCTGGCTTTGAAGAAAGAGGAAGGGGACCATGAGCCAGGGAACACAGCCAGCCACTAGAAGGAAAAATTTCAGAGAAACTGATTTCCCTCTAAAGCCTCCAGAAAGGAACGATACCAAAAGCAATATCCAATATAAAAATAATCAGTGATGTCTTTTTTTTTCAATATATGAAGTTTATTGTCAAATTGGTTTCCATATAACACCCAGTGCTCATCCCCAAAGGTGCCCTCCTCAATACCCATCACCCACCCTCCCCTCCCTCCCACCCCCATCAAAAAAAATAAATAAAAAAATAAAAATAATCAATGATATATTTTGAAAAGATTGCTAATTATTGATAGCCTATAATTTAAACACCATGTACAGTCTTAAAAGGCTGGTGCTGTCCTTGTTGTCACTCAAAATGGTAGAACCCAAAGAGGCTGGATAACATTTTAATTTTCTACTATCTTTCCCCCCATGGTACCATATAATAAAGATTTTCTTCCCTCTGATTTTTATTTTGCTGTTGTATAAATATTGTTAGTCTAGGAAGAACCGTTTTTTTAATTTAAGTGAAACGAACATTAGCTAATTATTAGCTAATACATCACTTTTGCACAGGCTGTATGAACAGGCAACTTTTCTCTAGTGCCAGATCTCTTCTCATTTAATCAGATAATTCAAAAAATATGAGTGAAAATGTCAAGATCTGATTATTCCCGTTTACCTTGGACTCTGAAAAGAGTCAATAAGGCCTGCTTACAATTTAGCCTAATTACCATAACTGAAATAAGTCCTGTAGGAAAATGTCAGTGAACCTAAAATAATATCCTTTTTTTTCCATATTAGCTAGTTTAGTAGTTTTCCCTAATCTCTACTTATGGGAAAAGATATGGAGAGACCTCTTGTTGTCAGTTTATACTTGAGTTGTATAAATATATAGAAGAAGAATATCTAGATATCTTCTAACGTAACTGAATTTTGTGTTGGTGCTAAATCTCAATTAATCTATTTGACATATAAAGTTATGTCTTATTAAAATTAAAGAAATCAATAGTAGCTCATGTATAGACTTTTATTTCTTTGGATTATAAAAATACACCTTTAGAAATGATTAGGGTATGTTAAACCATAAATGTCACTGGGTAATAACCTACCCTGAAAATTATTTTTCCTGTGAAGGCTAATTACTGAACTTTAGTTTTTGCTAATGTATTTGTCACTAAATGAGATGCATATGAATATATTACCTATTGTTCAGGCAGCAATTTCTGGGTTTGGAAATTTATAAAAAATAATAAATCCAGGTTTAGTTCATGTAATAAAAATGGTTTGAATCTCATTTAACCAATGAAAAATGCTAAGGACTAAAGCACAGTAAATTCAAGATTAAGATTAGCTCAGATTTGTGCTTTACAGAAAATTCTGTTTTGGGGTGTGACTTCAGTATGTTTTTAGGAATCATCGTAATTGCCACTATAACATAAAATTCAGATACTCTTAACCTTTTGCTGACTGATCCTTCACTCATCCTTCTATGCTCTTTCTAATTGAAACTTTTATTATCTAGTATTTGTGAAAATTGAAATTCTGCCATTTGTTACCTTGCCTTTATGGGTTTGTCTATATAATGATTTTAAAAAATTTATTAGTGAAACAGATTACAAGCACAGAAAATTAGAGGCTGCTTTTAGCATTTATGTATTGGTCATGGAATTTAAAAATTAAATCCCCAGGGGCGCCTGGGTGGCGCAGTCGGTTAGGCGTCCGACTTCAGCCAGGTCACGATCTCGCCGTCCGGGAGTTCGAGCCCCGCGTCAGGCTCTGGGCTGATGGCTCAGAGCCTGGAGCCTGTTTCCGATTCTGTGTCTCCCTCTCTCTGACCCTCCCCGTTCATGCTCTGTCTCTCTCTGTCTCAAAAATAAATAAACGTTAAAAAAAAATTTAAAAATTAAATCCCCAAAATGTTAAAAACACATTAACTATGCACAAAAATTTATAGAATAATTCATAGATGTCAAAGAATATTCTATGATTACTTTTGCACTATATATCACTAACTTGTTCTTTTAGGTTTAGGTTTTGGTTTTTTGTTTTGCTTTTCATGAAATACCAATTGAATTAAACTTTCTTATGTGTTATTTCAAACTATTTAAAATAGTGTCTGATGGGAGTCCTTTGTTCGTCAAGACACTACGTAAAATTAGCACTATATCCCAAAAATAAGATTGTTTTCATTACTACTGTTCTTATTTCTTAAACTGATCCACCTTTAAAATAGCTTAAATTGATCCCCCGATTTGTCATTTATCATGAGTTATAATACAATTTCTGTTTACTTTTGTAAAATATTATACTTTACATTTATAAATTATGTATCACTCAGTACCTGGAACAAGTAATACAGGAAGAGTATCATCTTCTACTGAGTGAAAAGGAGCTCACAATAGAAAGTTAGGAGGGTAGAGCTTGAGTAATCTGGCAAATTATGGGAATCCTTCCACACTTCTCTATGCCCAAGGAAATCCAGAATTCTTTTGACTCTATACATCATATTTTAAGTTCTATTCACATGGTGGCAGGGGGTCTATTTGCTTTTAAAAAGGAAAATAAAGAGTGAAGTGATATTAAGCTTTGTCATGCTATATTCCAATTTTACATTACTATACAATTTTCCAATGTTTTATAAAGTATTTCATAATGACAGTGGGGATCACAAGAGAATATTTGTAGCTACACTAAAGTGCTAATTTATGTAAACAGATTCAGCTTCTACTTTATGAAATCAGTGACTTTTCTTGATTGCCAAAGAGTAGCTTCAAAATGGTGAGTTTCTGGAGTGCCTCAATCGGTTAAGCGTCCGATTTTGTTTTTTGTTTTTTTCTAGCATTCTTTTTTTTTCAATATATGAAATTTATTGTCAAATTGGTTTCCATACAACACCCAGTGCTCATCCCAAAAGGTGCCCTCCTCACTACCCATCACCCACCCACCCCTCCCTCCCATCCCCCATCAACCCTCAGTTTGTTCTCAGTTTTTAAGAGTCTCTTATGCTTTGGCTCTGGTCATGATCTTATGGTTCCTGAGTTCCAGCCCTGCTAGGGCTCTGTACTGACAGCTCAGAGCCTGGAGACTGCTTGGGATTCTGTGCCTCCCTCTCTCTCTGCCCCTCGCCCACTCATGCTCTGTCTCCCTCTCTCTGTCAGAACTAAACATTTAAAAAAATGGTGAATTTCTTCACATGTATGATTGAAGATTATGCTATAGATCATTGGGGTTCCCAATAGTGTCCAAGCTTTTCTTTCTAAGTCACATTTAAAGTATATAGTTTGAGGTGGAATGAAAATATGTACAGTCATTTTAATAAAAGCTAGGAAGGTTTTCTTTGCAAGACCTGCATTATTAATAAATATAACCCCCCATGGGTTTGTTTTCTATGGTGACATTCTTACATTTTAATAAAAACAAAAAAATAGAAATCAATACTCATTTCACAAACTCATGGTTCAAACTATCATAAGTTCTAGAAATAATATTTCCTGCTATCAATATAGGAAAATATACTTTTTCTAGCTAACAGGTTAAGGAACATCACTTCTGGTAATCCAGTGCCAGTTGCTGTATTCAGTGTGGGTGGCTGAACTTACATGAACTTTTTCCCTTGTGTTTTAGCTGATATGAACCTCGGTTTAGTGTTGTCTGGCATCCTATGAAGTCTATTACTTTCTTTAATACTTTCAGATTTCCTGTTTCCTTTTAAAATATCACATGTAATGTATTGAATATGTATGCAGTTATATTTTAATAGAATGTCAAAACAGAAAAGAGAAAAAGGACATTTTGCTTTTTGGATTCATCCACATGAGAATTTTCAAAATCATTACTGAAAAGGAATGTTTCTCCAATATATTGAATAATAGCATATTTCTTTGTTGGGATACCCAAATCTGAATTTGAATGTCAAAATCTATTTTTTTTCTCTATAATTTTCAGCAAAATTCCTAGATAAAATTATAAGCCAATAATCAAATGGAAAAAGATTATGTTATACAGTATCTTTTATTTATTTCAAAATAAATTTGGTATTGTTAAATCCACTTATAACCCTCCTTGTTTTTCCTTTTAGTGACTTAGTGGCCTTGTGATAATTTTAACTTTATTGATGATTTTGTGTACTTATCATGAATGAATGTTACCAAGACTTGACTTATAATTTTTGATATATACGGACATTAAAGAAAGTTTGCACAATGGGAATTTTTTTCGTCAGAAAAAAATGGGTTGATTTTCTCTTATAATTATTTGGGTTTCTGTGTGATCATATGTACATTTAGGATCTGGATGCATACTATCATCTAACTCTTTAAAAGATGAAATTATCATTACTTTTTCAACTAAGAGGACTTAATTTGGGGTTTAAAAACTTAAACAACACTGAAAATGAGAGTCGTCTTCTGGATTTACTGGGGTCAAAAAACAGTGCCTAATTTCATGGGCACTATCCTTTACAATTCCTGGCATTTTTTACTTTTGAGGGTATCCTGATATATCATTTGGCCTCCTGCTTTACCTCCTTGTTTGCCAAGACAAGTCTCAATGAGGTGTAGAAAAGATATTTGGGGCCAAATAATACAGTGTGGTTGAAAAACACTTGCCTCATGTAAATATAGTCTTGGTGAGAGAATATCTAAGATTTGCCTTCCCAACAATAATATTATGTAGTTTTGAGAAAATTGTGGTATCATTGCCTTAGTTTGTTTATAGGTAGACTTATAAAGGCTTAATGGATACTGTTAAACATAAGATGATTCTTTGCTCAAGTTGTTAATTTGGAATTCTTTGTAAAATAGAAAATCAGCAAAGTAATGTTTGGTTTCGATATAACATTTTTTTTCAAAAGGATTGCAGCAGAAATGGTTTAGAAAAAATTTCTTAATATAATAATTGGCATCCTAAAAAGCTTGTTGTCCATTGTGTTGTAACACATTGACGATTACCTAGAAAAAAGAGTTTCCAATGATATGACATTATAATACTGTTATAAATCTTTGCTTGCATTGTATTTCTGCTTACTCCTGATGAATTACAAAACAGCTGTAGCAATGGGAAAGTGCCTCCTCACATTTTGTGTTGTGGAAACTCAGAGGTGAAGGGGTTTTTTTTGTTGTTGTTGTTGTTTTCATTGCTTGATTTAGCAATGCTCTTACAGATATGTTATATAAAGTGAGCTTGCTGAATTTGGCTAGTCAGGAACTATTGCCCAACTCCTGAGAATTTTGTGTAGTCTCTCATAGCTCGAAACTACAAAACAATTTTGTTTTCAAAGTTCATGTAAGACCTAAATTTAGAGATTCTGGAAAATAATTCACATGAATTCTTTGAATGCTTTCTTCTCAGAATTATATTTTTGATGGCCATCCGCTTGTATGTAACATTGCCACATGCTGATATCTTCTATCATAAAAAGATGGCAATGTTATTCTTATATGCTTAGCATTCACAGCTCTATATTTTCTATCATTTACCAAGTACTAAAGGCCCCAGGGGAGTCAGTGAGGTGCAAGTAGATTTGTCATCATACAATCCCATGTTAAAAAATTCTATTTTTGAAATATTTTTGCTATGAGGACAAGTTGCTTAAACTTTCTCAGCCACAGTTTCCTCACATATAAAATAGGGCAAAGAACAGTGGCTAAATAAATTATAGTTATCTTATGTCTTTACCTCAGACTATTTAAATGAGACTGACTTGTAAAGAGCTGAGCAAAAGCAATTAAAGCAGCAATGAAAAGACACATAATTTATGTCATAAAAGATCCATGAAAACATCCTTTAGAAACAGTAACTCTCTCCCTCATGTAGGATAACTTGTAATGTCTATAAGGTAGGAAACAGCAGATGTTATTCTTTTAACGATCAGTATAACCTTGGGGCTGAGTGGTAGGGTGGATGTAGTTGTTGAATCTTTCATCTGCTTATGTACTGATTGGCAAGTATGTGCATGAAAACATGTGTGTGTGGTGTGGGTGTGTGAAGATGTGGGTGTGTTGGTGAATTGCTAGGATTCAGGAAGCCTCAACCCCAACTTACTTGTTCTGTGATCTAGTCCCTTAATTGTGGTTTCCTCATATTTAAAAGCAGGTAATAACAATTTCTCTCTAAATGTCACCAGTTAATTATAAATATCACATGAGATAAGTATATGCCAGTGATGTACAAACCATTAAGTACCGTAAGATGAGAGGTATTCTTATTTAAGGGGAGTATATGAGTATTCAGAAAGAAAACAAATGCCTTCCATGCCCCACCATGCTCTCTTAATTTTTTTATTATAAAACAAAGCACAAATAAAGAAAACCTCACAAAATAAGTATATAACTTAATGTATTATTATAAAGGGAACACCCTTGTAAATACCACCCAGATCAAGAAATAGAACTTTACTAGATACCCCAGAAGCTCCTCTATGTGCCTAATCCTAATAAATTTTTGTGTCCTCCCCCCAAATAATCAGTACTTTAATTTTTATAGTGATCATTTGCTTGGATTTCTTTATAGTTTTATCACCAAGTGTCCATCACTAGACTCTATACTTGCATTGCATTTATTTCTTTAAAAAAGCAATATGTCTTTTAAGCCTCTATAAATCTACCAGTTCCCTCCTGTATTTCTTTCTCTTTCTTCCTGTTGAAGATTCCAAGTAATTCATACTGGACATTTCCCACAGTCTGAATTTCGATGATTACACACTCATGGTATAATCAGTAAGTTTCCCTGTCCTTTGGGTTTCCTGCAAATTGGCAGCTGGATCCAGATGCTTGATCAGAATGTTTATTCTTTTGGCAAGACTAGGGTCAATGTTGGGTTTATTCATCAGTGTATGGTTCTTTCCTTTTTTCTTTCTTTTTTTAAAGTTTATTTATTTTGAGAGACAGAGAGAGAAAGCATACGGGAGGGGGAGAGAGAGAGAGAGAGAGAGAGAGAGAGAGAGTCCCAAGCAGGCTCTGTGCTGACTAGCTTGATGCAGGGCTAGAACTCCTGAACTGTGAGATCATGACCTGAGCCAAAATCAAGAGCCAGGTGCTTAACCAACTGAACCACCCAGGCACCCCTGGTTGAAGCCCACATTGTTCCATGTAGACATGACCCACTGGTTCCTAAATCTTTTGATGTGATCTTGGTAGTCTTTGATAGTTTCAGGTTCATCTAATTTCCTCCTTTGGACTTGGAATTATCCATTTCTCTTTGAAATCTTGGTTTCTTTAAAGGGGAAATGATATTTCAAACCACAATCTGGGCGCTAAGAGCTTGTGACTTCTTTCTAGGTGTTTTCAGTGGACAATACCAGAAAATGCACATATACATGCTTACACATATATTTAGTTGTATATATATAAAATCTCTCATGACTTCATATCAATACTTTCAACTCATATTTAGTACTACTGAATTTTTACTTAATTTCTGCTGAAGTATACCCATTTTTTTTTGTTCTCCCACACCAAGTTTCCTTGCTTTCAAGGACATGGGGGATAATAGTATCTCATTAGAATTAAATTGTTTTATTTTACATTACACACATGATATCCGCAGAATAACAATACTCTATACGATTATTGAGAGCAGTTAATTATTTTCTACATGTTCTTTCTAGTCATCTCCACTTTTTAAAAACAGCTGTACTATATTTACATTGTCAGACCATCTAGCTATTACAAATGTTCTTTCTTTTTTAACTCTCATTTAACTGACCACATAAGAGACTTACTGAGAAACTTGTAGAACCTAAATGCAAATACTTATGGAGGGAAAAGAGAATACTTAATACATGGGTAGATATATACCATGTTCTTGAATATAATTCATTAGTTAGAAATAATACCATATAGGGGCACCTGGGTAGCTCAGTCAATTAAGTGTCTGATTTTGGCTCAGGTCATGATCTCAACAGTTCGTGAGTTCGAGCCCCATGTTGGGCTCTAGGCTGACAGCTGGGAGCCTAGAGCCTGCTTTGGATTCTGTGCTGTGTCTCCCTCTCTCTCTGCTTTCCCCCACTTGCTCGCTCTCTCTCTCTTTCTCTCTCTCAAAAATAAATAAACATAAAAAAAAGAAAGAAATAATACCATATAAGCACCAAAATAAAATTTAGGTGAATAACATATTGCAGTAAGAAAGACCTTTCTAAGCATAATATCTAAGGGAGAAATCATCAAGAAAAGATGAAAAATTTTGATTTTCAACCACTATTTTCTCCCAAATAAAACTAGGTCTTTGTAAATTAAAAACTAACATCACCCACATCAGGCTTTGTGCTGACAGCTCAGAGCCTAAAGCCTGCTTCAGATTCTGTCTCTCTCTCTCTCCCTCTCTGCCCCTCCCCCACTCACACCCTGTCTCTGTCTCTCTCAAAAGTAAGTAAACATTAAAAATTGTTTTAATTAAAAAATAAAATGATAAGCTAAGAAAAAATATACATATATGTGAAAGAAGTTTAATATTCTTTGTTATAGAATAAAGTAATATAATAATCTTGTTTGGGCAAAGTATGTTTAAAAGAACTTACGCATTAAAATGCACATGCCCAAAACTAAGTAATTTTCTCTAAGATCATCATAGGTCTAGGGAAGTATTTCATTCTAAATGCATTAATTAAAGTATGATTTATAATTTAACAAATTGAAAATATAATATATTGGAAAAATACACATTTCCTAAAATACAAAATTGGCCAAATTATGTCCCACCAATACTATGATACTCAGCATCAATTAAAAATAATTTTAGCTGTGTGTGTCTGTATGTGTGTGCATTGACTAGAAAGATGTTTATAGTACTATAAAATGGCAAAACATCTTACAGGCAATGTATATAGACTACTCCAACCCTTTTTAAGAAAAAAATTTTCTGAAAACAAGGCTCTCAGACTTTACCAACATTTAATTATATTTAACTCATTTTAACCTTTGAAATATGTTTGTGACACAAGAAGATCTTCTTCAGTATTATTGAGGTTTGTTTACATCATCTAGTGGAAAAGCTGTTACTTGTATTTCCACTTCCCTTTCTATACAAAGAAGTTGCTTTTAATAGGGTCTTTCCTTATTACTATAAACTATTTAACTACAATAATGATTTATCTAAAAAAACCAATAGACTTACACACATCCAACCATCTGGCATTAAGCAGCAAATAATAAAATTTTGTGTCAGATGTTTAAAAGAAAAAAACGAAACAAAGAAAAAACACTTAAAAATAAAAACACATGACTTAATTTTTGAGGTTAACAATACCTGTTATTTGAGTCAGGCAGTTTGAAATTAATATTTGACAAATATATAGAATTATATGCATATGTATAGATTTTAAAAATTAGCAAACTTATTACCTCACTAACATGGATTTAAAACCTTGCCCTCAGATGACTAGTACGTGGTAAGAACATTATAACCTCATATTCTCTCAAACTTCAGTCTATCACTCTATCCAACTGATAACATTAAAGAAGGATTGACTCATGATATGTATCCATTGTATGGGATCAACAGTATTGAGGTAAAGAAAGGAAGAAAACTGAGTAACTCTTAATTGATAAATAGGAATACATTTCAGTGATTTCACAGTATGTGTTGAAATTTGTCATTTTGTTGTTTTTAACTCATATTTGACTTCTTTTTTTAAAATTTTTATTTTAATCACCTAGTGCTCATTACAAGTATACTCCTTAATCCCCATCACCCATTTCACCCATCCCCCAACCCACCTCCCTTCTGGTAACCATCAGTTTGTTTTCTACAGTTAAGAGTCTGTTTCTTGGTTTGTGTATCTTTTTGTTTTTTTTTTCCCTTTGCTCATTTGTTTTGTTTCTTAAATTCCACATGAGTGAAATCAGTATGATTTCACTTTGCATTATACTCTCTAGCTCCATCCATGTCATTGCAAATGGCAAGATTTCATTATTTCCTATGGCTGAATAATATTTTATAAGTATATCTATTATATATATATATATATATGTATATATATATATATATATCACTTCTTCTTAATCCATTCATCAATGGATAGACACTTGGTCTGCTTCCATATCTTGGCTATTGTAAATAATGCTTCTATAAACATAGTAGTGCACATATCCTTTTGAATTAGTGTTTTTGTATTGTTTGAGCAAATACCCAGAAGTGCAGTTGCTGGATCACAGGGTATCTCTATTTTTAACTTTAAAAAAAAAAGCTTATGTATTTATTTTGAAAGAGAGAGTGTGTGTGCAAATGGTGGAGGGGCAGAGAGAGAGGGAGAGAGAGAATCCCATGCTAATAACATGGAGCCTGACACACAGTTTGATCCTATGACTCTTGATACCATGACCTGAGCTGAAATCAAGAGTCAGATGCTTAACTAACTGAGCCACCCAGGCACCCCTTTATTTTTAACTTTTTGAGGACCCCCTACGCTGTCTTCCACAGTGGCTGCCCCATTTTACATTCCCATCGACACTGCATAAGGGTTCATTTTTCTCCACATCTTCACCAACACTTGTTGTTTCTTGTGTTGTTGATGTCAGCTATTCTGTCAGATGTGAGGTAGTATCTCATTGTAGTTTTGATTTACATTTCCCTGATGATGAGTGATGTTGAGCATCTTTTCATGTGTCTATTAGCCATCTGTATGCTTTCTTTGGGGAAATGTCTGTTCATGTCTTCTGCCCATTTTTTAATTGGACTATTTGTTTCTCTGTGTTGAGTTTTATAAGTTCTTAATATATTTTGGATACTAACCCTTTATTGGATATGTAATTTGCAAATATCTTCTCCCATTCAGTAGGTTGGCATTTAGTTTTGTTGATTGTTTCCTTCACTGTGCAGAAGTTTTTATTTTGATGTAGTCTGAATAGTTTATTTTTGCTTTTGTTTCCCTTGCTTCAGGGGACCTATCTAGAAAAAAGTTGCTATTGCCAACATCAGAGAAATTACTGCCTATGCTTTTTTCTAGTATCTCATATTGGAACAACGTCATAGCTTTCCATTTATGTAGATGCAAAACAAATAATTGAACAATCTTGGAAAAGAGCAACAAATATTCTTTTTCACTCAGCAAGATTGTTCAAAGCATACTACTATTCAAAACCATTAGTTTATTTTGTAAAGTACCTCAGGAAAATTTTGTGACTTTTCTTAGCTTTTATTTAAAATTCAGTATAATGAGTGTTGTTTTATCAAATGCTTTTCAGCATCTGTTTATATCATTGGGATTTTCTTCTGAATTCTGTTAATGTAGTAATTTTACATTAAATTGATTTTTAATGCTAAACCAACTTTGATTCCATTCTAGAATAAAACCAACTTTCTCATCATATGTCATCATTTTGATAAATAACTAGATTTAATTAGTAAAATTTTTAATACTTTTACATATGTGTTCATGAGAATCATTGCCTTGTAATTTTATTTTCTTTATAATGTGTAATTAGGTTTTACTTTTGAAGTCATGTGAGCCTCATAAAATAAGGTAGAAAATGTCTTCCCTTTTTCCTATTCTTTGAAAAATATTGTTTAAGAATAATTTTTTTTTCTTCCTTAAATGTTTGGAATAATTTATCAGTAAAGCCTTCTGGACCAGAGCACTTTTGTGGCAAAGATTTTTTTTTTTTAATTTTTTTTTTCAACGTTTTAATTTATTTTTGGGACAGAGAGAGACAGAGCATGAACGGGGGAGGGGCAGAGAGAGAGGGAGACACAGAATCAGAAACAGGCTCCAGGCTCTGAGCCATCAGCCCAGAGCCCGACGCGGGGCTCGAACTCCCGGACCGCGAGATCGTGACCTGGCTGAAGTCGGACGCTTAACCGACTGCGCCACCCAGGCGCCCCTGTGGCAAAGATTTTAATTACAGATCCAAATTCAGAATTTCTATTTCTTTTTTAGAAATAGAAGATGCATTTTTAGAAGAGGGGTGCCTGGATGGTTCAGTCGGTTAAGTGTCCAAATCTTGGTTTCAACTCAGGTCACAATCTCACGATTCGTGAGATCAAGTCCTGCGTCAGGCTCATGAAGACTGCTTGGGATTTCTCTCTCCTTCTTCCTGCTCTCTCTCTCTCTCTCTCTCTCTCTCTGTTAAAAACAAACAGACAAACATAAGAAACATTTTTAAAAGAAATTTTCTCATTTCATTCTAATTGTCAAAGTTATCAGCATAAAGTGGTCCATAATGTTCTTATCTTTTCAACGTCTCTAAAATCTTTACTGATGCCCTTATTTTTGATATTGGTAATTTGTGTTTTCTCTTTTGCTTTTTGCATCATTCTTATTCAGAACTTGTCAATTCTATTAATCTTTTACAAACACAGCTTTGGTCAACCCTACATCATTAATAATAATGGTATGTGCAATATATAGAAATTTTAAAAAGACCTCTTTGCTTTTGTTGCTTTCCTGTTGTATATAATCAATATACAAAGCCTGGGCAGGTGAGGAGCCTGGGTCCATGGGAACTGGCTTGGAGGCTGGGTTAGCAGGGGCTGAGTTACTTGGTGCTGGACTGGGCCTTGTGGCAGAATTCATGAGACTAGCAAGTGTAGCCTGGTACCAGGATTCACTGGGGTGGGCCTGGAGCTAGAGTCTATTGTGAAGTCAGCTGATCACTTAACTCTCTTCCCCATCTCCCTCTGTGCTGGTCCGTTCAGGCTTAGAGGAGTGGTGACAGAAATAGTCTAAAGTTGTTCTTTCTACCTTCTTATTTCAATGTTCCACCCAGGTGCTGTAATCTCTCACCTAGAACCTTTAGCTCTTATGAAGGTATTTCCATCCATGGATACTTGTTCAAATTGATGTTTCTACAAGGGGACAATGCTGGTAACTACTATATCATCATCTTGCTGATGTCAGTATCTAATGTTTTCTTTGTATCTATCCTGGTTGGGGTTTGCTGACCTTAATAAACATGGAGATTGGTTTCTTTCATTAGTTTTAGGTAATACTGGCCATTATTTCATCAAAAATTGCTTTGGTCCCATCCCTTTCTGCTTCTCAGATACAAAAGACATGTTTATTAGACCATTTAACTATGCCCCAAATTCTCTTACACTCTCCTTACTTTTTCCATTCTTTTTTTTTTTCTGTGTTTCTATCTGACTATGTTCTATTAACCTCTCTTCAGGTTCACTAACCCTGTCTTCTGCTATGGCCCATCTTCCATTGAGCTCATCCAATGAAATATTAATGTCTAATATTGAAAATTTTAGTTCTAGGATACCCATTGTTTTTCTATAGATTGATCCCATTTCCCTGTTGAAATTCTCCCTGTCTTCATCCTTTTGGGATTTGTTTTTCTCTATATGAACACACTATTTGTACTTGTTTTAAACCCATTGTCTGCCATCTACAGTGTCTGGATTGTCTGTTGGTCCACTTTTTCTATTATTCTCTTTATAATCAGTTATGTTTTCTGCCTTTTTGTATGTTTGTAGTTGTATAATGTGGAAAAGAACTTTGGTTCCAAACGTTATTTTCTACCAGTTCTATCTGGTCCTTTACTCTATTAGGTAGATAAAGTAAAAGTGTGATTACTTTAATTCACGGGTCAGGCTGATTTTTAGTTTTACTAAGCCTCAATCTACCTTGGGGTTTGTCAGTGCTCTTTAGGAATAGTCCTTCCCAGATTTTAATTGAGACCCTTATGCAGTCTCTGTTTATTCAGCCTTCTAAGACAGAAGGAGATTGAATTGTTTTCATTAGAGTTTTGAGCTTAGCTCTTTAGACTCCCACTCCACGCATGTTTGAAATTCTGGGAAAAGTCTTACGAGGGAAATGGACGATGCATTTGAGGCAGTCCCCTTCCCATTAGTAAAACTTGTTTTCAATCACTAAGAGATTTGGGAAAATTTCATTCGGTTTTGTAGAATGCTTGGGCAAGCCCATCAGCCTCCTGTGTAACCCTAAAGTCTGCCAAAAAGAAGCTTAAGTATTATAAATACTATTTGTGAATGTTAAATGGTTAAGGTTGTGTTTCTCTCTAGAAAATATATTAAAACTTATATCAACTGAGAACGTATTGTGTTACTGATTTTCTTTTACTTACATGCAATTAACATTTGTACATGTGGTCTCACATAGTAGTCAACATTGTTTCTATATTAAAGTAAATTTTAAAATGGCGATCTTTGAAAACATTTCAGTCAAGATAAGATTCTTATTATAGAAGACTCCAGTTTTTGCTAAGCTTACTTTCATTACACCCATGTGGATTCTCTTGATTAAATCATTCCTATTTCTTAGGAGTGAACAGGAACTACTTTTTTCCCATTAAAGATTAAAAGTTGTCAAACAATAAATATTCAGTGAAGTAACATGAAATTAAAAGAAAGTCCAGAAAATGCTATCTCACTCTTTCCCCCAGGTTCTGTAACTAACCCTCACTCCAGCATGGGTGAGGTGGGTTACAGGAGAGAAATAAGGGGAAATTTTGGAAATTCTTCAAGTTCATGTTTATTTAAACCTTAATCTCTAGAAAGCTACTCTCTGCATATTATCATATTTCACACCCACAGTAGCTTGCTTAGAAATTATTGCTCACCATTCTAGTTGAAGCAGAAAGTAGGGGGCTATGACTCTCATACAAAATCAAGGAGAAATTATGAATTTACAGGACAAAGCTATTTAAAACAGGATGTGTGCTTTTTTGTAATCCATGTGCATTTGTCCTACTAATTAATCTGAGATCATTTTAAGAATAAATTGAGGCTAAAATTGGTGAGTTATATTCTAAATAAATGCTACTCAAATATGAGAAGCAATTAAGAGGACACAGAAAGACTATAATTAAAAAATAAAAAGCTAACTATCTTCTTTGTATTGCAATGTTGTACATCAAAACAGAAAATCTATTGAAAGTACAGGATTTTACAGCAGATAAATCAATTAATCTAATTACAAAAACTAATCTAGAAAAATCAATTAATCTAAGAAAGCTATAAAGTTATTCCTGACTTCTTAATGCCATGCTAATTAAAGTTCATTCTGAGTCTCTGAATTTTATTATAGAATTAAAATCACCAAACAAAAGCTTTCTTACTAATCTGTTGGAAAATTTAATTCACAAAACTCATTGAATAAAAAATGTGTGTATGAGTATCATCAATAAAATATCTGAAAGGGTGTACCAAGACTATTTTTTCTTGTTTCAAATGAGAAATCAAATCAACTTAAACAGAAAAGAATGTATTGGTTTGTGCAACTGAAAATCCAATTTGAATGAGGTTTGGTCACAGACTAATTCCCAGCTCATCACTATAGATGGATGGGTATGGGTGGGTCTGGGTGGATAAACAGGTAGAAGGAGACATTAAGGTACTTAACTGGCCAAATCTGGACTAAGTGCTCTATCCCTGGAACCCCAGACTAAAGGAAGAAAGATGTGGATATCTGAGCCAAAACTGGAGAATGAAGTTTGCTTCAGGATAAGGGAAAAGAATTTGGGAAAGTATGAACAAAAATAGAGAGAGAAAAAAGAGGGAAAAAAAAAAAAGAAAACAGCAGAGCAGTTTTCAGTGGATAGCTGGGGATTGCAGTTCAATTTAATTTTGTTCTTTTTTTAAAAATATATATTCTCTGATGTGAAAAATACTAAAATATTTGCATTTATTCTTACTGGGAAGCTCATATAGAGAATTAAATTAGTACTAAAACCCAAAGTACTATCATGTACGGAAAACTTGGGTTCCAGATAAGATGCTCCACCTGAGTGAATTCCTAGCTCAATCAACTGTTTAAAAGTCATTACATCCAGAATTTCTGGGCATTGTTGAATATAATAATGTTTCTTTGGGTTGAAAGTAAGGTCATGCTCTGGTCACCTTCCTCAGGAATATGTCTGAAAGAAAGAGATATATTTGTATGAAAGTTAATACCAGAAATGTGTGTATCAGGCCTTAAGCAGAACATTCTCAGAATCCAAATTGATCTTGGGGTTTCTAACACCGTCCCTGGGGATTTTAGTCTGCTCAGTGAATGGATCAAGAGGTGCTGGTAGTTCAAGAAACAGAAAATCAATCTTTGGAGTCAGAACCTCAACATCAAATTTGTTCCATGAGTATATCTCAGAGTCCCTATAAAAGTGAAGAAACATGGTTGGTGCACTCAAGGTTTCAACATGATATTGAAAAGGAAGCACTTACAAAAATAGGTTTATTAGAAATGAATATGGGTTTCATTTTTCTATTATAATGATTTTATATGCAAAGCATAGCCATATAATGATTTTATAAGCAAATCTGACTTTCTGTTAAATATCTTTCCAAAGGTAGTTGTGTTAAGAACAAATAGGTCAAGGAAAAAATATTATTTCTACATTGCAAAATAGAAACTGTATTTGCTAAGAGAAAGAAAGAAAGAAAGAAAGAAAGAAAGGTCATTTGTTAATCTGTTTCTTGTGATGAACATTAGAGTTAAGTATAAAAAACATTTTCTTACATTTTACTTCTTGAAACCAAATAAACTAAATATGTGATTATAAATTATTTCTTTCAAAACAAGCAAAAGCCCAGTTCTACGGTTCTTTACCTCCAAACATGCACCAATAATATGTTTTAGGCAGCATTATTTGTTGACAAGTGAATAATCTGTAACATCAAGGTCTCTCCTTACTAAAAGCACATAAAAAGTGAACCCATGCCTGGGTGCCTCAGTAGGTTAAGCATCCAGCTCTTAGTTTCGGCTCAGGTCATGATCTTACAGTTTGTGAGTTTGAGCTGATAGAGCAGAGCTTGCTTGGTATTCCCTGTCTCTCTCTCTGCCCCACCCCTGCTCTCACTCTCAAAATAAATAAACAAACATTTAAAAAGTGAACCCTAATGTAAACTATGGACTTTGGGTCATAATGATGTGTCCATTGCAGATTAATTGATTGTAACTCTGATGCGGGATGTTGATAGTGAGGAGTAGTGTGTGTGTGTGTGTGTGTGTGTGTGTGTGTGTGTGTGTAGGGGGAACAGAGAGTATAGGAGAACTTTTGATTTTCCACTCAATTTTGCAGTAAACCTAAAACTTCCCTAAAAAGTAAAGTTTATTTATTTAAAAAAAGCATACACATAACGATGTTTCACAAAATTACATATTGTTCTGAAAAATATCCCAGTAACTATATTCATAGTGGCAGAAATTCTAGCTATTCACAAAACTTACACTCCCAATTTTTCTTGTTTACCTGTTTCTTTAGGTATTTTCTCAATTATCGCATACTGATACAATAAATCTTTTTAAAAACTTAATTCCCTCAGCTTTTGTTATCTTTGAACTCTTCTGAGATGGATCTCAACCTACCTCTGTAAAAGTATGAAGCACACATATTTTATCCTTCCAGGAATACTGCAGTTTTTGTTTCATTTTTTTTCAGAGAAGTCAGTGACAAACCACTCACCCATCTGTTTGCTTAATAGAATATTTCAGTCAATGAGGCTGGTGTCTGGAGCCAGACATGCCTGGTGGCACTGGGCTTTAGCCAAACATCTCAGACCATTTTTCTAGATGTTTTAGGTCCAGCAAAATACAAAGCTGGTCTTACCAAGTACTTTTTCTCTTTAATTTCTTAATTTGTGCACATTGTGAGGAAAATGTAATCCATCTGTTTCATTGGCACTTATTTGACAAATTACTGTTTTGTAAGAGAATTTGATGTCCAAGAAGCCTATGAGTCTTTTTATGAGCATTTGAAAACCTCCACGACCCATCAGAACCCCGGGGAAGTGGGGTTTTCCAAAAGCAAATGGATCACAGAATTCAGAAGATACTGGTTTAATAAAAAATACAGTGCCCTTAGTATTCCTCATCTTAGAAAGTTTGTCCAATACCACCAGAAGAATTAATTAGAAATACAGTCTAGTGGATTTAATTATTAGGCTTTTCTTCTCAGACTCTTGGCTTCTTCTTAATTCTTTCTAATCCCCACTATCCCTAAGTGGTGCAATGCATGGTTCCCAGGCTATATATTTTCTTTTTTCCATGCTCTGAGTATCAAAATGTTATGTTTTTCTATGAAGGCTTTGATTACCTCTAAGTGATTCCATTTCCCTGGGGCCTGGCTCTCTGTAAAGTTGAGTATGTTTGCATTGTATAGGCAGACACCAACCATATTCCACACTGCTAGCTCTGCAGGATCTTGATGTGTGTTACATTTAAAAAGCCTTTGTGGACTCATAAATTTTGGAAACACTGGAGTAAGGGAAGCTAAAAAGATTTCTTTATTTCAGGATTTTGGTGCCTTTACTATTTTAATAAGTATTGTGCATCCCCTAGAGAGGACAGCATATGGAGTGCTGCAGAAATGTGTTCTGCCATGGAGCACACTGCTCAGAGCATCTGGTTGGACTAAGAGATCTGTGGGAAAAACTTGAGAAATTGTGACACACATCTTTCCTCTTTGCATTTGTTTCATTACTTTCCTTGTGTCTAGTGTCTATTGTCTAAAGACAAACAACAAACTGTCTTCTTTTAAAATTTAATTTTCTTTTCATTAGAAAAGAAGGGACATGCCTACCATCATCAGTAAGCAGTCTGAAGTATCAAAGAATATTTTGCAACTATTTGAATGGAAATCCCCATTTCTTGTACTGTTTGATAGTATGGCAGTTTGGCTTTTAGAAGAGCTTATTTCTTTGATTAATTTCTACCAAACTGCACTACTATATACTCTTTATTTTTTAAAAAAATCCTGTGAGAATTAGCACATGTTAAGTAGGGAAAGAGGAAGTAGAAAGAAATTTTTTAAATAGCTTGAAAGTAAAAAAGAAATTGTGTTGGAAGCCTTGTCTATATTTGCTCTATCATCTATCTATCTATCACCTAGCTATCGTCTATCTGTCATCTCTTGTTTATCTATTTATTATATATCTATACATACATGTAAGGACATAGGAATTTGGAATTATTTGCTTTTCCTTTACTAAATAATTCTGAAGTTAATCTTTCTAAAATGACTGTATAGTATTTGTCTCAATCCCACACATCAATTAACTACCTGGTTAAGGAATGACTTTGGGAGATGAGTGGGTGGAGAAACTGCTTGTCTGAAAACACCCTTGAGAACAGTCACATCCTTTGTGAGAGCTCATATAAATCTTTCAATTCATGGATGCCTTGGGCGGTAGTGTGTGTGTGTGTGTGTGTGTAGGAAAGAGAGGGAGGTCATGAGTTCATCACACAGAAAAGGAAAGAAATTAGCTCCACCCTTTTCTCCAATGAGGCAATTCTACCCAATCTCCATTTCAGGGTATAGGATGCCCCCCTGAACACAGAGTCATCGAACATTGAAACCACCTATGTTAGCTGTGAGCCATGCCCCCCACTCTGCCCTTGTATTCCAGACCTCAGTTTATCCTCTAAAGGTCAACAATGATGCTCTCTTCCACTACCTTGATTCTGCAAATAGGCCTCAGTATGGTTCCTATCAACAAATGAAGAGAATCACAAAAGATTCATGACTTCCTCTCTGTTGACACAACATAAAACATTTTTTGCATTATATATGCAATTATAAATTCATATACTTATAAACCATTCATGTGAATCTTCATTTACTTATATATTTATTCCTGTATATATTCATCCACTTAACAAACATTTATTCAGCATCTACTACATAGATGTTAAGGGTGTTTCCAAAGTTTCTCACTTTGTAACCAAGTAATAATCATTCCAGATTTTCTGCAAAAGGCTTCCAGATGAAATGTAAATACAGAGCAGAATAAATATTAAAGGCCAATAGCAACATTAGTGGCAGGTTTAATTCATTTTAGCTTAGAATAATGATCTTTTCTTGGACTTATATAAAATCCACATATTTCTAAGATTAATATTAAGTCCAGAATCACAGGAAATAATATTTTGCTTAAATATAATATTCCAGATAGCAAACTGAGTCAATATTCTACATTTTGTCTATATTTAAACTTTTGATTTTATTATGCTTTTGTTTTAAGTGAAATATCATTGCAGAATGAAAATATCTTAGAGATAGAATGGTATGGTTTATAAGACAAGTCCCACAAGGGAATTAAATGTTACATTGGTGTTTACTCCCATGATTTTTGTGTTAGATAAAATTTAAATAGCTAGTATGGAGGAAGGAAAGTGTTTCTCTGAAAAACTTTTCAAACATTTAAAAACAAAATAATTTCCCTTTTATGCCTATATCCTTAGATATCTTAAATATTTGTAATTTTGTTCTTTTTTCAACAAAGTCCTCTTTTCTCTGCTTTGTTTATATCAGTTTTTTTCCAGAACAGTTGCCTATGTTCAATGACTTCAATTAATTTCCTTCCTTTTTCTATTAAAAGGACATGGATTTGGCTCCACCTCAGTCTTCATTCTTACCATTTGCCTCCGATGAAAATATCAGAGTAATCTTTGACTCTGCTCTGCTTCTCACATGCCACATCCAATCTATCAGAAAATCATGTCAATTCTTCTTTTAAATGTTATCCAGGATCCAACTGACTGACTCCCTGCTTCCATTGCTACCACCCTTGCCTAAGTCCCTGCACTAATGGTAAGAGTTAGACAGGGTCCAACCATTAAAGAAGACTCTCAGAAGTCAAAATGAAAGTGCCTATATTTGTAAGGTTTATTGTTGGAAAAGAATGTAATAAGGCAACAGCATTAGCGTAAGGATGCATTCTAGACAAAAGCTGTCTCATAGCAAGGGTCTAGAGAGGCTGAGCCCAGGCTTCAACGGCTTTCCCTCTTCAGGGTCCTATTGTTTTCTCTCAAAGATCAGGAACCAGGGATACGTGCACTGCATGGAACACACTGAAACCAGGGAGCCCAAAATGGATTTTTGACTGGTACTTTTTATATCTTGCTGGTCATGCAGGCATATTTTTTGCTAGGTGTCAGAGCCCACTTGAGGTCTCACTGATACCAAATACAGTCATCAAGCTCACTGCTGTCTATAAACAAAATAAATGATGCCAACAAGCTGATAAAAACCATCCTGAAACTTGACCTGGACTCATGGTTACAAAACAACACTATTATTCAGTATACAGTTGACTCTTAGAAAATGTGGAGGTTAGGGGGTACTGACTCCCTGGGTACTCATAAACCTATGTATAACTTTTGACTTCTCTGAAACTTAATTATGAAGATCTTACTGTTGACCAGAAGCCTTACTAATGACATAAACAGTTGATTAACATATATTTGAATATTATATGAATTATATACTATACTCTTAAAGTAATCTAGAGAAAAGAAAGGGTTATTAAAATTTTAGGAAAAGAAAATATTTTTACAGTACTGTATGTATATTTATTGAAAAAAATCTGTAAGTAGCACGTAAGTGGACTCATGCAATTCAAACCTATGTCATTCAAGCGCCAACTGTTATTTCATGCCTTGACTAGAGGTTAGCACCATCCAGATACATCTCTTACTTGAACAACACATTTCAGTCCTATTTCAAGCCTCCTACAATTAACCACCACATCATAACTTCCATTGATTTTATCTTGAATTATTCCAATTTTCCTTTCTCCGATTTCAATCCTTGACCACCTATTTTTTTTAACATAACCAGAGTGATCATTTAAAAATACAACTCATGGGGCACCCGGGTGGCTCAGTCGGTTAGGCATCCGACTTCAGCCCAGGTCATGATCTTGCAGTTCATGGATTTGAGCCCTGCACCAGGCTCTGTGCAGACAGCTCGGACCCTGGAGTGCAATTTGGAATCTGTGACTCCCTCTCTCTCTCTCTCTGCCCCTCCGCCACTCGTGTTCTGTCTCTGTCTCTCAAAAAATAAATAAATGTTAAATTTAAAAAAAAAAATACAAATCAGAACATTTCACTCCTCTGCCTAAAATCTTCCATGAGTTTCTTCCTGTGATGGCCTAAAAGACTCAAACAATCTGGAAACTCCACCTCCTTCCTTTTCCAGCTTCATCTACTACAGCTTTCCCTCTTGCTTACTCTACTCTAGTCACATTGGCCTCTGTGGAGTGGAGACATGACTACCCAGGACCTTTGTACTTTCTGTATCCTCTCTGGACACATTCTTGCTCCATGTAGTGGCTTGGTTTCATCCCTCATTTTCTTCGTTCTTAAATGTCATGTTTCTAGTGAAACTTCCCCCCAACTACCTCACTGAAAATTGAAAACACCTCTCTACAATCATTTCCTTTCCATCTTCTCAGCTTTAATTTTTCTCCAAATAACTCATAGCCATCCAATATACGTTGGATGTTTTAGTATGTTTTATTATCCTTTCTTTACTGTGTTCTCCACTGATTGTAATCTCTCCAAGCAAAAATACGTTTATCTGTTTTGTTCACTGCTCAATCTCTAGCACCTAGAATAATGCCTGTTGAATGAAAGGTTATCATATCTGAAAACCTAGAACACTCATTAGAGCTCTGGACATAAAAGCATAGGAATCATCTCCCCAGTCAAACACCTGCTGTTTATAAAAACAGAAGTTGGATTTCATAACACCAAGGAAGTGCTGAATGCTAAGAAGTATGACGGGTATATGCAAATGAGTGTAATATCTTCCTGGAGCAGAATTAAGGAAAATATCTTACAAATTCAGAAAAGATCACTGCTTTTAAATTTACTTTATAAATTTGAGCTCTTAGACTATAAGCCACTGAAAAACTAGGTAGTTTTTTTTTGGTCATTGTTGTTTTTAATTATAAATCAAGACATTGTGAGATAAATCAAGATCACTGCTCAAATTTCTAGACCTGAAGAGGCATCTGGAATCTAAATATGACTTCCCACTGAAGTGATAATGGAAGATTTTATAGAGGATATACACCAAGGCTGAACTCCGTAGCCACACATCCAACTGCCCATGTTTCTATCTCCCATGCACCTCAAAGTCATCATGTCAAAAGCTGACACTTCTTCTTCCCCAGACCGAATCTATTACCTTGTGCTAATCCCAATCACAAATAATGCCACCAGCATCACTGAAACAAAACAAACCCCAAATCCTGGGAGACATTCTTTCCCTCAGCTCCAGAAACCGATCAAACATCAGGTTTACCCGATAAATATTTTTTATATCCACCTACTCCTTTCCATCACCACTAACACCGCTCTAATTAATGCCAATGTTTTCACCTGGATTCTCACCAAAGCCTCCTAACTGATCACCCATGTCTCAATCATTGACCTCCATATTCTCCACGTTTCAGCCAAGGTGAACTTACAAAAGTGTGAATTGATTGTGTTGCCCTTGTACTTCAGTGATTTCTCATTATTGCCAACATAAAGTTCAAGCCTCTTTACATTTAAAAGGCCATCTGTGACCTGGCACCTGCCTATGCTCTCAGTCTCTACTCTCCCTATTCTCTCCCTTGCAAGTTGGGGTATACCAGACTGAATTGCTTTTAGAACCTACAGTGTGACAGGCTGAATTCTACTGTGTTCCAGTATAATTTCCTCAGAGAAGATAACCCCGACTTCCATATTACAGCCTCCTACCAAACACACACCCTACTCCACACACTGAAGTCAGACACTCTTGCTTAGCATTTCCACAGCCCTCTGTAACTCCTCTATCAGGGTAATTACAACACTTTTCCTGTAGTTGTTTCAGCATGTCTTTCCCACAAGACTATCATAATAGTAAACATTAAATGAGTGATTACTATGGACCAGGCTCTGCTCTAAGCTTGATACACAAATTAACTCATTCAATGCTCACAAAACCTAATGAGGTACGTACTACTTTCATCTTGGTTCATAGTGGAGAAAAGTAAAGCCCAGAGAAGTAAAATAATTACAAATCTCAGAAGTGGTAGAATAGGTATTTGAGGCCAGAAAATCTGCTCTTAACTCCTATAACATCTGTGAGAGAACACAGCAGTTTACACATACATTTCACAAAAATTTTTGCTTTAATTGTAAATAATTTCACAATTCATAAAGCAAAACAACAACAACAACAAAACCCAAAAACTTGAGCTGCTCTTGAAAAATTCATAGATTCTTCTTCACAGGGGCCCATGTTTTCTATGATCTCTACTTTCTGTTTTTCTCCCTGATAAAACTAGTTTTTTTCTATATGATATCTGTTTGGTCATTGTAGAAATTAATGTTTGTGATTATAGTTTATAAATTCCTCGGGACTAAGAATCATGCCTAACTTAGTTACCTTCAGATTTGCAATAGCAAGCAAAGTTCCTAGGCAAAATACAGGCACTGGGTAAATACTTTTTGAATGAATGAATGAACGAATGAACTGAAAAAAGACTAGTGACAGTGGAGAAAGCACATTCAGACTGGGAAAATGACATAAGTAAAGCAATTTCAGAGAGATTTTTTTAATAAGAGTATTATAATTATGTTTGGAATTTTCTTAAAATCATGGGCTTCTAAAATTCCTCTAATTATGTGATTTTTTTGGCCTTAAGTAGTACTTGCTGAGAGTACGTAATGACAATTCTTAGTTGTACTCTTTGTGCACTCTTGAATTAAGATTTGAGTGTCATTACTGATTTTCATCTTTTCTCTATTACCATGTAAGCAACCCGTTGCTCAATCCATGACTGTATGGTATGTGAGTGTAGTGTGTCAGCATAAAACAATAAACAAAACCCGGAAACCTTTTTAATCAACGCCATGAAGGTGGTTCATATTGGTGTTGTGGCAAAGACTCTAAGAACTTGTTACAAAGGTTAATGATGATGTGATTTCTATTTACTGGAGAAACAGCAGGCCCTGGAGTCCTTTGTAGAAACTTGGTCTCTCTTTTCCTTCAGCATGGATTTTCTCTGCCCAGCAGAAATCAATTAATCTTTTTATGCCCAAGTTTATGCCTCTATAAACTGAAGAAAGCTCTTGCTACCTACGCTCAGAAGAATGTTCTGTTAAATAATGAAGTCATGTCTGAAAAGCGCTATATAAAAACAAAGTATTATTATGTTATTTTTAAAATCAGAATTAGCTTGTTTTCCAGTTTCTAACTAGTCTGTAATAACTGAAGGACAGTCCAATATTTTCTTGACCCCTTTTCCTGGGTTACTCATGCAGCTCCTAGGAATGCTAATGTACACGCATAACACTACATGTATTGTAAACGAGTTCACGCATAAACCATTGGTTTTTAAGTACAGCACAAGATATTTCTGCTAAAAAGAAAATGAGAGGAATATGCCTCACTTTCAATATTTTCAAGCTAAGCAGCATGATTTGCTCCTTTAACATGTTTAGATTCACTTTATGTAGCAAATATTTGAAAATCTCTTGTCAGGGAAGAACAAAAGGGTGATACTACTTTCTCTGAGCCAATAAAGAAACCTCTGATCTTTCAAGTAATAAAAATTTCATACAAAGCATTGACATGGGGAAAGCAGTTGTATATTGATGCAGCAAATCTTAACTAAATAACCATTTGCTTAATCGCATTAGTTTGACCTCTTCTTTTCACTGAAATACAGTACTATTTATAAAGTGCTTTCGGGTTGCAGTAAAGAACATTTGTCCACATTATGGAGTTATTCACTGGCTTCTGTGCAATCCTCAATTATTTTTAAAGTTTGAGATATTGTGGAAAACGTTGTTATGGGCTTCGTAGTTTACAAAATTCAATTACATTCTAATTTTCATGAGACAAGCTAACTTTCTTCATGCTAGGCAATATAACACAAAGTTTTCAGAGTTTTAGCCATATTGAGCCTTTATCAAAATATGCCAGACAGGGAAAGGGACATAATAAATGTCTGAAGTGAGTAAAAGATGTTTTATCAAGATATATTTCATTTTGGTTATTTTCTTGAACTTTTTTCATTGACTCCTTATCAAATGGTCATTTACATATTGCCCTTCCTGGATCAAATTTATCATTTTAAAATATCTTTGCCAAAAGACTTTTTCTTCCACTTTGAATATGGAGGAGGGATCTTCTTTTGGTTCTTCATCAAAAGATTTTTTTTTTGGCAACTCTCCTCTCTTCAATTAACTGTGCAGAAATCTCAGGTCTGAGGAAGGGATCTCATCCCTAAGAACACCAATCCCATGTTGCTGGTAGCCTAACTGGTCTTTTGTGGCAAGGACCTGGAAAAGGAAGGAGAAGTAAGGGGGTCTTGCTTAGTTTAAGACTAGTTTAAGACTGATAAGAAAGAGGATTTAAGTGCTGAATTATGTTGTAAGACAGTTAAGGAAGACTTTCAACTCGTAGGTGAAGGTGAGTACAATAGAGAGTTTCTACATGATATCAAAAACCTTCACCTTTATTTTGGAAAGAAAGGGAGGACTAAACAAGTTTATCTTGAATTTGCCTATATAATTCAATCATTCCCTGGCAGGAGCTCCCCCTACTTACCAGAAGCCTCCTCACACCCAGGAGCATATGTTTTCAATTGGAAAGTGCTTGCAAAAAGACCACCTGCCAGCAAAGGGAATGTTTTCCCTCTCCCAGTGGGGGTCTTACAGACAGGTTTTGATGCAGTTAAACAGGAACAGAGCAAGAAGCCTGGAAGAATGATGCTACAGGCTAGCCTGCTTATTTAAAATTCTTTTAAATAGAGAAGGGAAATGTATAAGATATTAACATTATCATTTTTATTCTCCTTATCAGTCCTCCATCAGAATTCTGAGTCCTTTCTTCCCCATATTGCCTCTCCATGTTTCTTTGTTCAGTCACGTTTTGTGATATGACCCAATGGTTTTAACGAAATGAATAAAACATTTTAAAAGTTTCCATTTTGGGGTGTTATTACTCTAAAGCATATACAAAAATCTGTGATTATGAATGTAGATAAAAATGAATCTTACTGTTTACGCTGTGTCCATTGTATATTTAAAGTGCAGAGACAATATGGGGGCTATTGAAGAACTACTGGCTGAAACATTTAAGTATTAAAATAAATACTTGAACACCAAATGGCAACATTTTGTGGACAAAGAGTAAAGTTGAAGAGGCAGGGAGAAACTAAGGAAGAGGGGAATAAAGGAGAAAAGAAATCAAATATCCTCAAAAGAGTTTAGGAACGGGGCCATTCCTTACTTATCCTCTTGGTTTCTGCCATTTTCTTTTCACACATACTCAGTCATTCTATGAGTGTAAACAGATGCTGAGAACTGGAGTTCTGGGGCTCAATAAACATTTTTTTTTCTTTGTTGAATGAAAAAAAAAACAGGCTGAGGAAAACTCAGCCACCATACTGGAGAGAGAAAAGGCTGTGGGTAAAGGGGCCACTACATATTTTATTTCATAAAATCAATCTCACAAGCAAATAGCTAGAAGGAGTGCTTCCTCCTCTGACATTCTTGGGAGTTCTCCCCATCCCCCCATCGGAGGGGAGGGCTTTGTATTAATCTCACAAATCTGGAGAACACAAGTAAAACAACCCATTCAGCGGTGATAGCCTTGTGTGGGGGTCTGAGTGGACTGGCCCTCATGCCAATGGTGCAGGCACATTCCACAGGGATGAAAGTGATCTGAGACACCCAGCTAGAGCTGACAAAATCTAGGAGGCAGGTGACAAAGTGGTGACATGGTCAATGATGACGACCAAA
Organism: Prionailurus bengalensis; assembly: GCF_016509475.1. Lineage (NCBI taxonomy): Eukaryota > Metazoa > Chordata > Mammalia > Carnivora > Felidae > Prionailurus > Prionailurus bengalensis. The sequence goes on from NC_057349.1 coordinate 109,870,228, forward strand.
AAGCAGTTCCAAGTTAATATCACATACAGAGACTTGTGCCAGCTTCACTCTGTATCACATTGTTATGTGGTAGAAACAAACTGCAGCGAGGGGGCAAAAAAAAAAAAAAAACCTCATTCCACAGATCTTCACTGTTGTGTAATGAGATTACAATGCAAAGGTTTGCTACCCATGGGAGGTCTTTGAGCAATTCACCACCCAGGAACCCAAAACATACTAGATGAACTCTGCTTAAAACAATAAGCCGAAGGTTTCTGTATTGTATTACCTCACCAGGCAAAAGTGACGAGAAGAACTGGGAATATAAGAAGGAAATAGGTAAACTTCCTATGGTTACTTTCTCATGACACATTTCTCTTGAGCATTCATAGGTCAGCACTGTTTTATAATAACCTGCTTTTAAAATAGCATGACAGAAGCATGTGTAATTTGTGTTTAGTGACCTGAGAGCAATCTTTCAGTAAAACAGTGTGGTTAAGTGCCTGCCAAGGCAACCCTTGGTCTGTAATCCTCTAGGAAATAAGGGTGGAGAGTATTCCAGAAGTATCCATTGCTTTCTCTTGTTTATTATGGGAAAATCTATTGCTTAATGTGAAATTTTTTCTCTGTCTCAGAAGCCCCATTCTACGTGCAAACCATGAGGTTCATATTTTCTTGCTCAAAAAGAGGGAAACAAACTCTTTTCCTTTTGCCAAAGCAAATTAGCATTTATGAGATTTATTTTCTTATGTATAGGTAGTAGCCCAGAACCACACCCCTTGCCAAATCTGCTTCTTGCATAGCATGTCTCCAATGTTAGAATGAAAGAAAAAGTAGTGCTTAAAGATAAAATCTATTATCTTCTTCAAAATACTCACACTGTGGCAGAAATGGATATCAAGTTTCAGAACAAGGTGAAGGTCGGAAAAAAATCAGGTTTTTTTTTTTCTCATCATCATGACTGAACTAACCTTAAATTCAACCAATTTGACCTTCTGCCTGTCACCTAGCCTTCCTGTTCCTGCCTCTCCTTTCTAATCTCCCTCCTTCCTTCCTTCCCTTGACAAATATTCATTGATGACCACTTACTCTGTGCCAGGTGGTTGTGCTAGGATCCAAAGGTGAGAGAAAAAGAATCCAAAATGAATGAAAAGTTTTCTCTCTTACATTTCACTTTGTACACTCCTAAAATTTAAGTTTCTTCTAACAAGTAAGTATCACTTTCTTTAAGGTATCCTAAAAGAACTTTTTTTTAAATTGTTTTTAATGTTTATTTATTTTTGAGACAGAGACAGACAGAGCATGAACAGGGGAGGGTCAGAGAGAGAGGGAGACACAGAATCCGAAACAGGCTCCAGGCTCTGAGTGGTCAGCACAGAACCCGACGCGGGGCTCAAACTCACGGACCGTGAGATCATGACCTGAGCTGAAGCCTGACGCTCAACCGACTGAGCCACCCAGGCGCCCCTAAAAGAACTTTTATAAAAAGTAATCATGTCATCATAAAACAGAGCTTGACAAATTTTTTCTGTGAGTCCCAACAGTAAATATTTTAGGCTTTGTAGGCCATATGGTGTCTGCTTTGTGACAGCAGCCATAGACAATACTTAGAGAAATAGGTGTGGCTATGTTCCAAAAAAAACTTTATTTACAAAAACAGGTCATAGTCCATTTTTCATTTGCTGAACCCTGATCTAAAAAAATTGAGACAAGGCCCTGTACTCCAGGTAAACATAACCTAGTGATTTTTTTCCAGTAACATCATGCATGAGACATAGTAAGCATTAAATTAAATATCAGAGCACACTGATCTTAAGGAAATTATTAACCATCTCTGGGCTTTAGCCCCTGATTTGAAAATTATAATGGAAACGTAATTAGATATTCTTGAATGTTCTTTCAACTCTGAATTTTGCTTATGTCTTATCATACACCAACTCCTATCATGCAGCCAAACTTATCAAGAATAAAGGTTGCTTGCTAAAATTTCTCTGAGCAGTATATGCAGAGAACAGGTATCTCTTGCCATTGATAGGATCTAAAGTGTGGGAGCTGGCAATCTGAGAAAAGCCAATTACGAGTCCTGCTAAACAAATAGAAATAAGCCACATTTCATTTAAGAAGCATTTTTATATACATTTTCACATACAATCCTCATTACAAGTACATTGGCTAGCAAGAATAAATATTTCCTTCACCTTTCAAATAAGAAAAGAGAGGATTAGAGAAATTAAATGATTTGCCTATTGTCTTATATCTAATGCCTAGCCAGGCAGAACCTTATTCCCAGCCAAGTCCTAATTCAGAGCTCTTCAAACCATGCCAGACTTCTTCCAAAATACACACTTTGAATTACTTAAAAAACTGCAATATGAATGTGAATTGTTGGAATGGCAGCACAAAAATGACTAGTGAATTGCACCAATAAAGGTAAGTGTTTTGTAATAGAGTTCTATGAAGCAGGGAAACAAAACACAAGACAATAGAAACAACCTGTGATGAAGAAGCCACCCACAGTGCCTACAGTACCTGCAGCCCACACCAAAATACAAGTCTCACACACAAGGATGAGGCATGCAGGTCAAGGAGAGCTTTCCTGTTTAGCCCATGAAGACAGAGACACCCCCTTTTTATTTTCTGGAAGAAAGTAAAATGATAAAACTATTAATATCTTCCTAATTAAACATCTTCAAAATAAAAATACATTTACCAATTGTACATTTTTAAAAACAATATTTTTCTATTAGTGGACTCAGCTTTGTTTATTCCAGATGACAACAAAAAATAAAAATACATTTACAAATTGTACATTTTAAAAATAATTTTCTTCTTTTTGTGAACTTGGAACTTTGTTTATTCCAGATGACAACAAAAATGTCCATTATTTCCAAAAAACTGTATTTTTCATGATTTAGTTTTCACTTGTTTCTTCATGTTTTTCACACTCCATCTGGTTCTATGTATTCAATGTCCTTTTCCTTTTTGCCAAGTTCAAAAAAAAAAAAAAGCCACATGCACTACTCTGTGTCTTCAAAGCATTTTACAAACACTACCAAATTGGAATTCTTTATGGTTTAAAATTAGCTCCTTCTTATTTTTCTCATGAGCCTCTAAAATGCCTCAGCAAATGGGTTTTCTTCTGTTGTTTCAAAAAAATTGTTTACTTAAGTAAATATTATTTGTATGTCATTCAGCATGTATTGGAACATTTATATAGTCCAGCCTTTAAGGAAAAAAAAGATTAAGAAATGGTAAATTCTTGTTTTTATTTTTCCTGTGAAGTTTAACATTGGTTTACCACATTCTATGGGTCAAGCACTGTGTGGCTGCACTGTGTGTTGACAGAAAAGGAAGCAAATCTCTACCTTTGAGGAAATCATGATTGTGGAGCCGGTCACATGAATACCTTATTTCACTAAAGGCAGACAGATGAATGCGAGCTAACAATGAGGATATCGAGCACTAATACTAAGTCCTTATTATGTGCAAGGTATTTTCTAACAGATCCTCACACAATTAACTCAATTAATACAACTACAGGAAACAACAAAGTACTCTGAAGTTATGGTATGGGAGATAGAAATTAATTTCAACTGTTTGACTAATTGGCCAAGTTCGTAGGCATTTTAAAGGGTTCTCAAACCATTTTTCTTTTATTCCTTCACACAATGGTCTTATTAGCTATGTTTATGCCACATTTTTCTTTTCCCCCCATTTAAATGTATAGTTCACTAAAATCCCCTGCTATGGGCTGAATAGAGTCCCTGTCCAAAATATTCATATGGAAATCCTAACCCCCAGTGATTCTATTTAGAGATAGGGCCTTTAAAGAGGTAATTAACTTAATCTGGGGTCATTAAAGTGGGCACTTATCCAACATTAACAAGTGTCCTTATAGGAAGAGAATATTTGGTCACAGACGGGTACAGAGGAAAGACCATGGAACACGGAAGATTGCTACCTACAAGCCAGGAAGAGAGACCTCAGATGAAACTAGCTTTGCTGACACTTTGATCTTTGCTTTGTAGCCTCCAGAACCATGAGAAAATAAATTCGTATTGTTTAGGCCACCCAATCTGTGATGCCCTGTTAAGGCAGGCTGATCAGACTAAGTTGTATATGTTTCTAACATGACTTTTCATCATATTTACTATTTTATTTATGTCTTGTGTTTTTAAATGTTTTTATTTATTATTTTGAGAGAGGGAGAGAGAGAGCAAGCAGGGGAGGAGCAGAGAGAGAGGGAGACACAGAATCCAAAGCAGACTCCAGGCTCCAAGCCATCAGCACAGAGCCCAAAGTGGGGCTCGAACCCACAAACTGTGAGATCATGGCCTAAGCCGAAGTAGGACTTCTAACCTACTGAGCCACCCAGGCGCCCCTATGTCTTGTATTTTTGAAATAACACTTTGTAAAAAGGACATAGCATTTAAAAATTAAAATTGAAGGGAGGAAAACAAGACCGCATAATGGCATTACCAGGCCATCAATACGTTAAGTGACCTTAACCCACTCCCATGGAAAGGGCAGTTAGAGTCACAGGTGATCTAGATGTATCATCCCAGCCCTGATGGTAGAAACAAAAGCTTATTTGTCCTTTAAAAAGTGTAAATAACAAATAGATAAAATTCACACACCATAAGAGAGCATTTATTTAAGAGTGGGGAAAAGAAACCAGATGGTCTCCTGTCCTTTTCCACTCTCTATTCTTAATGGTAGTTCCTATGATTTTGAAGACTGTGTGCATTTTTCTAAAACATTACAATTAGTTGTTAGAGTGGCACAGACCAGGAAAATAAATACTTTGAGAAAGATTGTATAGAACCCAAAATCACATAAACTATTATTAGAATTATTTTTTAATTCGGAGCACCTACTGGGGCAGGAGGGAGCGATTAAAGGTCATTCTTGTTTACCTTGGACTCTCAGGGTCTTCAAATTAAACATTCTCATAGCCTAGATTCTGAGATTTGGGCCTGCACAGAAAGTACAAAATATATCTGCTTAGAATTCAGAGGCTTCTTTGATGAAAAATATTATTAATAGATAATATTATACTGCTTATTTTTTCTGTCAAGCCCCCTTGCTCACTATGAACAACTACTGCTTCTTCTACCTCTTCCTTGGCAGAGGTTTCAACTCCTACCCTCTGTCCCTGATAACTTACTTGCAAGGCACAGAATACAGTACAGTTCTGAAACATGCCCGAAAGGAAACACTGTGCATGTGTGTGTGAGTGTGCATGTGTGTGTGTACATGTGTGCCTCTGTTGCTTTCACTTGCCTGGAACATTTTAGCTCCTGTCCTCTCCTTTTTAAATTTTTAAAAAATTTTTTTCCTCTCCTTTTAAAAAATTTTCCTGGAGAATACGTTTTTAATTATTATTAATTATAAACTTTTTTGAGTTATAATAGACCATGAAAGTACAAACATTCAAAAAAATTTTTTTTAATTTTTTAATTTATTTATTCATTCCAGTTAGTTAACATACAATGTAGTACTGGAATCAGGAGTAGAACTCAATGATCAATCACTTACATATAACACCCAGTGCTCATCCCAACAAGTGTCCTTCTTAATTCCCATCACCCTTTACTCATCCCCTCACCCACCTCCTCTACAACAACCCTCAGTCTGTTTTCTGTATTTAAGAGTCTCATGGTTTGCCTCCCTCTCTATTTTTATATTATTTTTCCTTCCCTTCCCCTAGGTTCATTTGTTTCTTAAATTCCACACATGAGTGAAATCATATGATGTCTGTCTTTCTCTGCCTGACTTATGTCACTTAGCATAATATCCTCTAGCTCCATCCACGTTGTTGCAAATAGCAAGATATCATTCTTTTTGATTGCCGAGTATATGATATACATATGTGTGTATATATGTGTGTGTGTGTATATATATATATATATATATATACATATATATATATATGTAATATATATTCATCAGACGTTGGACATTTGGGCTTTTTCCATAATTTGGCTATTGTCGATAGCACTGCTATAAACACTGGGGTGCATGTGCCCCTTTGCATCAGCATTTTGTATCCTTTGGATAAACACCTAGTAGTGCAGTTGCTGGGTCGTAGGATAATTCTATTTTCAATTATTTGAGGAACCTCCATGCTGTTTCCAGAGTGGCTACACCAGTTTGCATTCGCACCAACGGTGCAAAAGTATTCCCTTTTCTCCTCATCCTTGCCAACATCTGTTGTTTCCTGAGTTATTAATTTTAGCCATTCTGACAGGTATGAGGTGGTATCTCATTGTGGTTTTGATTTGTATTTCTCTGGTGTTGAGTGACATTGAACATCTTTTCATGTGTCTGTTAGCCATCTGGATGTCTTCCTTGGAAAAGTTTATTCGTGTCTTCTGTCCATTTATTCACTGGATTATTTGTTTTTTGGGTGTTGAGTTTGATAAGTTCTTTATAGATTTTGGATACTAACCCTTTATCTGATATGTCATTTGCAAATATCTTCTCCCATTCCATTGGTTGCCTTTTAGTTTTGTTGATTGTTTCCTTTGCTGTGTAGAAGTTTTTTATCTTGATGAGGTCCCAATAGTTCATTTTTGCTTTTATTTCCCTTGCCTCTGGGGACATGTCAAGAAGTTGCTGCAGCTGAGGTCAGAAGTTCCTGCCTGCTTTCTCCTCTAGGATTTTGATGGCTTCCTGTTTCACATTTATGGCTTTCTTCCATTTTGAATTCATTCTTGTGTATGGTGTAAGAAAGTGGTCCAGTTTCATTCTTCTGCATGTCTCTGCCCAGGTTTCTTAACACTATTTGCTGAAGAGACTGTCTTTTTTCCATTAGATACTCTTTCCTGCTTTGTCAAAGATTGGTTGGCCATACATTTCTGGGTCCATTTCTGGGTTCTGTATTTTGTTCCATTGATCAGTGTGTCTGTTTTTGTGTCAGTACCATACTGTCTTGATAATTACAGCATTGTATTACAGCTTGAAGTCTGGAATTGTGATATCTCCAGGTTTGGTTTTCTTTTTCAACATTACTTTGGCTATTCAGGTTTTTTTTTCTGATTCCATACAAATTTTGGAATTGTTTTTTCTAGCTCTGTGAAGAATGCTGGAGTTGTTTTGCCAGGGAGTACATTGAATGTGTAGATTGCTCTGGGTAGTATAGACATTTTAACAATATTTGTTCTTCAAATTCGTGAGCATAGGATGTTTTTCTTTGTGCTTTCCTCAATTTCTTTCCAAAAATTTCTACAGTTTTTGGTGTACATATTTTTAAAAATTAATTATCTATTTAATCTAGATTTACAAATTTATTGCTCTGAAGTTGATTTTTTTTTCCTATAATTTTTCAATCTGTTATGTATTGTCCTTGTTTCCCTTTTCATGTCTACAATTATCTGTACCTTTTTATCTTGATCATATTTACTAAAGTATCATATTAATGTTTTCAAAATACTATTTTTTGTTTTTATTCAATTTTTCATTTTTTATTTTCTAGTTAGTTGGTTTATGCTTTCATTTACACTAATCCTTTTTTCTATTCTGTTCATTTTGCTCTGTTTTCCTAGATTCTTGTCTTAAAAGCATAGATTATTTATTTTTAATACTCTTTTTAAATAGATACACTTGGAGCACCTGGGTGGCTCAATCAGTTAAGCGTCCAACTTCGGCTCAGTCAGATCTCACAGTTCGTGAGTTTGAGGCTCTATGCTGACAGCTGGTAACCTATAGCCTGCTTCAGATTCTGTTTCCATCTCTCTGCCCCTACCCTGCTCACACCCCTTCTGTCTCTTTCTTTCTCTATCTCTCAAATATAAAAATAAATAGATAGATAGATAGATAGATACACTTAAGTTCATACATTTTCTTCTCAATTTTGCTTCATATTCCAGTAGATTTGTTATATAACACTTCACTTATTTATTTAGCTCTGAATAGTTTACAAGTTCCATATTGATTTGCACTTTAACCTCATAGTTATTTGGTTGTGTGTATGTGTTTGTACACACGTATGTGTTTAATTTCCTCATATATGGAGATTTTTTGAGTAGCTGAATTTCTTGTAATTGTTGATGAATAAGTAAATGCAGCCTATATAATATCACCTTTATGGAATTTGCTGACATTTTCATTGTGGTGTAACGCATGATAAATTTTTGTGGCTGTAGTCTGTGTGCTTGAAAATGATATTAGTTTTGCATGCATGGTACAGGCTTCTTTGTACAGCTACTCAGTCAGGCTGGTTAAGTGCATTACACAACCCCTCCATACCCCTTCTTATTAGTGGGTGGTTTCTTGGTTTCTGTGAGAAGGATGTTCAGCCTCTCACTGTGATTATGAATTTGCCCACTTTACTCTGTAGGGCTATCGGTGTTTGCTTTACATAGTCCCCTTTGTGGTGCTCCAGCTAACCAACTTGTTGGTTGCCCATGCCTGTGGGCTGTAATATCTATGACTGAGGTGATGAAGCAGGCTTACTCCTTCTCACATTCAGTGACAGAAGTTCTCTTGCACATTTTGCATTCTTTTTCTTTCAGGATTTCTTTATATGTTCTAGTTCCCTGAGAGTCTTTTCTTGGTTTTGAGCATTACACATGTAAAAAGTTGGTTTTTAGCTTTCATATGGATTTGGTGAAAGATGTGGAAGGAGAGGCTAAATAAAGCATTCGTTCATTTCAATCCTTTCAAGATCGAGTTCAAGAGTTACTCTAAAATGCCTTTGATGGCCTTTCTCTTCCATTACTCCAGGCTCCCCTCTGATCATGCCACTCCTTGTCCCAACTTTGCAATGCCACCAATCTTGTTTCAGTTTCTCAACACAGAAACCTCTTTCCAGACACAAGACTTTTTTACACATTGATTTTCTCTGCCTGGAATTTCCATTTGCTCTATAATTTACCTATTAACCATACCTATCCTTCAGGAATCGGGTTCAATGGCACTTACTCAGAAACTTGCTGAGTAATCTAATACAACTCAGTTCTACTTTCTTCCAGTACCTACACTTTTTTCAGTAGTATATTTCAAAATCTTATTCTTTTTTAGAGAGAGACAGAGAGAGAGACAGAGAGAGACAGTGGGGGAGAGGGGCAGAGAGAGAGAATCTTAAGCAGACTCCATGTTCACCATTAATGACCAACACAGGGCTCTATCCCACAACCAAGCCGAATCAAGAGTCAGACCTGAGCTGAAATCGGAGTCAGATGCTCAACCGACGGAGTCATGCAGGCACCCCCCAATCTCTGATTGTTACTTGTTTATTTCCTCTTCCCAATTAGTTTCAAACCCTAATTGTACAGAGACTATATCCATTTGTTCCTCACTATATTCCTATGCAGAGACAGGACCAGCAATATAGTAGGTATCAGAAGAATGTTTGTTGAATGAATGAGTGCATATTGCCCTCAAATAGTAGCACATTTAAGATTGAGGAAGGATCACAAGCACTAATAAAGTTAAAATTCCACATAGGATGCATTCCATCTTAAAGAGATGCACTTACTCTGAGAACTTAAGAAAATCATAAAAGCTACGAGTTATAAAGTGCCAGGCATTTTATATTCATTATAGCTAATCTTTATAATAACACTTACATGTACAGGGGAGTAAATTGAAGATTTGGGAAATTAACTAACTTATTCAAGATAGAGTTATCCATAATAGCAGAGCTAGGATTCAAAACCAGATGTGTTTCTTTCTAAAACTTGTCCTTTCTTTACGTTATCATTCTATGCACCATTAGGTAACATTTGGTAGTCTAAGAAATAGTATTAATTTTATTTTGAAAGCAATTTATTTTAAGGAAATAAAGTGATATTTTCAGCTTTAAACCTAGATAAGTAAGGCAAATATAAAATGTGATTATCAATTTAGACTCAAAAAAATTTAAATAGCTAAATAAACACTCAAAGATATCCCTGCAGACTAGGTCTTTAGAGTCTTGGGGCAGAACCTCTCTAACAAATTTTATTGAGTTCAATTTACCAAAGTGAATAGGCATGACCACAGGATTTAATGGGAAAATATAAGTACCAGTTTTTATTTTTCCATTAAGGCCATGTGGATGGGATACATTTAATACTTTCCTCAGTCTAAACTGCCATGCATTAAAATAACAGCTCAAGTCAATTTGGGCCAGTTTTGTCACATAAAGCTGATAAACATCTGAATAATTAGATCAAATATCTGGATGATTGAACTTTTGGAACACTTGAGTATTCTAGAAACAAAATAAGAGAGAGCTTTGCCTTACTCACTAAGACTAGAGTGAGAAAATAAATAGTTGTCTTTAAGACCTTTATGCACCTGCCTAATATCCTAAATGTGTCTCATAAGGAGATGAACATGATGTGTGTGTGTGTGTGTGTGTGTGTGTGTGAGAGAGAGAGAGAGACAGACAGACAGACAGACAGACAGAGACAGAGACAGAGACAGAGAGAAAGAGTGTGTTTACATTCTTATCATCCCTAGAGGGGATTTGTTTATTTAGTTTCTGCAGCTGAATATTAAAACAAAAATGAAGAGAACAACTTGGAAAGATTTTTATAAAAAAAATAGATTCACTCCACCCTTATTATAGCATTATTTTTACTTAGCAAGTTTTATAATAGTTTTGCAATAGAAGCAATAAAGAAAAGGTATAAAAATCTAGAACCTAATAAATTACAAAATTTCAGAAAGAAAACCTCAGTAATGTTTAAAATATCAATATAAAATATACCCACTAAGAAAAATATGAGATGACAAAACCTTTGAAATAAACACATAAAAGGAGAAACTAAAATACCTTTGAGTGTCTCATGTAAAACCCAACACCTCAATTATTACAATAAAATATACCAAAAAGCTTACAATATAAGAATTAGCAATTGTCTTAACTTAATTTTCCTCATATTGAATTAAAATAACTTATATTTTGTTTTCCTAAAATACTGCTTTTGTAAATTTATTTCATTCATCTGTTTGAATTTTATTCACTTTTGAAGGTATTCATTCCCAGTATAAAGAAGACCCCTGTATCTTCCTTATGTGGGGCATATATGAATAGTATTCATTAGGTTTGTTGGAAACAAATAGAAACAAGCATAAAATGGCAATTAAGATCATGGGTCTGCAGTTAAATATTTATCTATTTAAATCACACATGCAAAAGACATATAATCCATGCATAAAAGATGCCTCTAATTTCTATTTGGAGAGTTTCTTTCTATCAGAAAAGTTAGTTAATCTATCTGTGCCTCTGTGTGCCTCACTGACAAATAAAAATAACGATATAACAATAACACAATAAGGTCATTTAGAAATTAAATTAGGTAGTATACACAAAGCAATAGTACCTGACAGTGAGAAAATGCACAAAGCCATCAGGAAGGAAAATAATTCACTGGTGTATTTCTAGTAATAGTTTTGTAAATTGGGCTTTATAAACATATACTGAAAATTCCAGTGTACGTAGAGCCATCTCTTTCACAGAGACAAGAATGGAAGGAATTTAAGCAAAAGACCACAAGGAAGAAGATGCAAGGAATAAAGAACAGGAAATTGTATTTTTTTCTGTAGTGCTAAGGGCAAAAAAAAAAAAAAAAAAAAAAAAAAAAAGGAAAAAACACTAATCTTTGTGATGTGCTGCCCTGAACATTTTACAAACTTGATCTTCATGCCTTGATATCTTGTTTTTTCCCCCACACTTATGTCATGAAACTCAATGATCATTACAAATCAACCCTTTCTCTGGTTTCATCTTCAATGTCCCCCTCTCCTTCTTTCCCATTCAGTATTTGACAAAATAGTTTGACCTCCACCTCTCTCCATTCCTTTTGCTTAGAGAGTATGACAGCATATGGATTTTTTTCCTTTATTCATTTCTCCTCCCACTCTTCTTTCTCCTTGCATGGTATTTTTTTTTCTTTCTTCCGCACCGCTTCTTGGACATTTTCCAAGGTTTTTTTACACTAGATAAATGCAATACTGTGAAACACCAACCCCAGTATCTGATATATGAAAAGTGGTCAACAAATGTAAGTTCCCTTTGTTCCCTGACACTTCTTTTCCCAGTGATGTCATCAGTGTTCCTGACTTCAGTAATCACTTCCATATAGATGAGGCTTAAATTTCTGTTTTCTACTGACTTCTCTCCTCAGATCTACTTTTCTGTTCCTACCTACCTGCTGAATGACCAGCTATTAATCTCAATTCTTCCTTTCCCTGCTCTTATCCACATATCACTACCCCCAACTTCTGCGCAAATCCTCCAACTTTTTATTGTCCGGGTCATTTATTTTGATCATTCTCAAAATATCAGAGATAATTTTTTGTTCTCACTTTTAAAAGTCACTGGGTCTTAGAGGATCTATATTCAAAATATCTAACACACTCATGTCCTTTTCTAAATTCTCAATATCACCTTACTAGTTTGACTGTAAGCATTCACACTCAGGCAATTTAACAGACTGAAGAACATCTCATTCCAAATCTCTACTCCCAATATTTTGTTGTCACTAATGATACATTAATCTTTCTATAAACGTGCCTGGAGTATTTATTTGATTATGATAATTCTTTTTAAAACAACACTTTAGGGGCTCCTGGGTGGCTCAGTCGGTTGGGAGGACGACTTCAGCTCAGGTCATGATCTCGCGGTCCGTGAGTTCGAGCCCCGCGTCGGGCTCTGGGCTGATGGCTCAGAGCCTGGGCCTGCTTCCAATTCTGTGTCTCCCTCTCTCTCTGCCCCTCCCCCATTCATGCTCTGTCTCTCTCTGTCTCAAAAAAAAAAAAAACGTTAAAAAAAATAAAAAAACACTTTAAACATTCTCCCATATTCAAACTCAATACCTTTTGTAGTAGTTATCAATTTATGTTTGTAGACTTATCTCTAATGATTTTAATTCTTACTCTGTGTTATAGCAAAGCTACATGACTAAGAGCTCCCTGCTTCTGCTTTGTCCTTTCTTACCCTGTCTCCTTCCATATGAGATTTTTTTCCCCCACAGTCATTGCTGATTGTCATTGAACCTATAATGTAAGACTCAGAGTATGTATCATTTTCTTAAATGAGTGACCCTATTCAATTCTAAGGCTTCAACAACAGGAAACATATATAACACAGCTTTTTGTTGTTTAAAGTCTCTACCGTAATGCTCCGCATCTTGTAAGTAAAATATATCTGATGAGTGTAGGGACATATTTGTCCTTAAGCATATATGTATGCTATCACTGTGTTCTAGAATAAAGCCCTTCGAGAGAAGGGGCTTTGTCTTATATTTCATGTTTCGTTTCTCCACAGTTCCCAGAATATTCCAGAAACACCTAAAAGAAAGGAAATAAATGTGATTTTATTTTGGTTGTTGGTTTTGAAGAGAGCAGATAGTTATATCTCTCAGATTGAAATATGAAATAACCACTAGCGTGGTCAGAAGGAGCCATTTCCAGAGGCCTAATTTGAATGATCAGAAATGCAATTTCAGCAACAGGAGCAGGAACCACTGTAACCACAACCAGATTGGAGCAAAATATGATAGGTCTTGCCCTCAAAAAAACTCAGCACTTGTGATTAAAAAAAAAAATCTAAATAGGCCAATAAAAGAAATGGTTGGAGAGGAGAAAAGAGTCACTTAGTGCTGCTGATGACTTCTTCATCAGCGGATGGAATGTGGGGGATTCTGAACTGCAGCTAGTGTTGATAGGGGCTTAAATATTCATGTCAGCCTTTCAAGAAGGGATCCACTAATACTTCCCCCCCATAATTTTAGAGATGAATACAAGTAAGTAAACGGGAAAGAAGATTTCCATTTTCTGGCACATTGAATACAAATGCTGTCGCTGTGTTTTGATAGCAATCTGGGGAAATGTCTCCACTCGCTCTTATCTTGGTGATAAGAAGCTTTTATGAGGTGATTGACAATTCATTTTTTTAGGATTTATTTTTTCCATTTTCTTCCCTTTTTATTCTCCTTGGGTATTTAGTCCCTGGCCAGTTCTACAAAAATAACAGGTTGAGAAATAGTTTATTGAATAGGAGTTTTAGCAAAAAAAAAAAAAAAAAATAAGTCCTAAACTCAAATCCCCAGCTCCTTCTTTAGGATAACATAACTATAAACAAAATAAAAAATAAATAAAAACAAAAATTACAGTAGCTTCTATTTGTTGAACACTTACTCTGCAACAGCCACTATGTGAGAACTGTGTTTTATTTATTTTTTCTCCTTTACTCTTTATAACAATCAGGCTTGTAAGGCAAGAAACTTAAGCTTCAGAAAAGCTTCGGTTCCAATATTGTGACTGCAGAGCCTGTGTTCCTCATCCCTGTGGTTTGTCCCTCTGGCTCTACACTGCTGTACCTTAATTAACCTCTATGAACTTCAATCACATTGGTAAGCAGGGTCTAGCCATAAGTCCTACTGTAATCCTCAATTTTGTGCATATTTTACTCCATTAGAGAATTATTTACTTCACTCTGTACTGATTAGACCTGGATTGTATTTGATACTCATGAGCAATAACAAAAGTAAAATGAAATGCAAGTTATTGGCTCCTCTAAAAAGGTTACTTAAGTAAAAATTTGGAGTACTTAATTTTAATCAAAACTTGCAAAGACCATATAAATATTATAGTAATGTGTACTCACAAAGAAAAATTTTCCTTTGGGAAAGGTAAATGGTTAATTAGAGATATTTAGTTAGTTATAATTTGAATCCTAAGAATTATTAAAACTGTGTATGTGATAGTTAATGTTGACTTTTCTTGGCCTATGTGCCAAGATATCTGGTCAAATATCATTCTGAATGTCTCTGTGAGGGTATCTTTGGATGGAATTACATTCAGATTGTCCACCATTAGGTGGGTGGGCCTCATCCAATCAGTTGAAGGCTTGAATAGAAAATGTCAATCTACTCTAGCAAGAAAGAATTCTCTATCAGATTGTCCTCCTGGTTCTACAGGACTTGAATTGCAACTATTTCCTGAGTTTCCAGCCTGCTGTCCTTCCCTATCAGATTTTAGACTCACCCAAACCTCCAGTCATAATAAAAATCTCTCTCTATCTCTGTTTCTGTCTCTATTTCTCTCTCTCCTGTTGGTTCTGTCTCTCTGGGGAACTGTTCTCAGTATATTCTGTTAGAGCAATACCAGTTATACTTGAGGAAAAGTTTCATCACTATTTTGAAATTTTGAAATCTCTGCATTACCATCAAAATGTTGAGATGATACTGGTCATTGAAAGAACAGAAAGAAAGAAAGAGACAAAATGAGAGCTGTTAGATGCAGAAAAGATTGCATTTTTAAGGACCATTTAAGTAGTTCAAGTTATTCAAATTCTGGTTAATGGTGACAAAGGAGTTTCCATCAAATATAAAAAGAGTGATTAATACACTTCTATCATTTGCTACTTTTTATGAGATCAAAGTTCTTTACAGATTGGTAACTATCAAGATTTCAGAGAGGTGGTCATTTAAGTTTTTGATTAGAAATTTGGTGAAGACACTTCAAACACAAGTTCTAAAATAAAAGTTATATCCACGTTTGCAAATTCAAATTCCTTAGCTGGAAAAAACTTAAAAATGTTTTATTTGAAAGTATAACACAAAACTATTTAGTTTCTTTCCTAACACTCTGTATTTTACTTTTTACTGTAATTATATGACCTAAAAATGTCATTTTTTTAAAAATCAAGATCAATGTAGACTCCCCAACACCCTCTCCAATTTATCCCTGTAAGTCACTAAATATTATGATTTGTGATGTGTCATAATATGAAAAAAGTTGGAAGCACTGTTGAAAAGAAAAAAATAGAACTGGATTTTTTTCTAATGGCAATAATCATTAAACTTTATAAAACCAAAGGGCATTAGAGATTCTGCTCATCAAATTGCACCTACGTGGCTTTGCATTCTGTAGCAGGAAGTACTTTAGATATTCTTCAGACTTTAAAAGCTTTCAGATAGGATTGCCTCCTTGCAATGAACAAGAAAAGGCAAGACTAGACAAATGGAAACTATTTGGAAAGTTGTTGCAATAAACCAGGAGCGAGATGATGTAGTCTGAATAAAGATAGTGACCATGGTGATAGAGAAAAGCAGGAAGCTTTGGGAGATATTTATTAATTAGAATCAATAGAATTTTGTATTGATTTGATGGGAGGAGTCATGAAGAAGGAGGGGGGAAATCAAGGTTTCTGGCTTGAGTACTAAAAATTGGCAACAGTCCCTATAAAGAGCAGTCTGTTACCTGAATATGGGGTAGAACTACATTGTCACTAGTCCTTACCCTCTTCATCCTCAAGTGTCTGGTTCTCTCAAAGACACTAAGGAACACTGTCTCAAAGACACTAAGTCTCAAAGACACTAAGAAGACTGTCAGCCTCTTTGACATTTTTTTCACTGATCAGAAAAATAATGGAATAACTTTTACCTTCTTCACAAAGTCCCACAGGTCTTTCCAGAATTCTGGATCAGGTAGACTTTAAAACTATGAGACCTAGGGGCACCTGGGTGGTTCTGTTGGTTAAGCGTCCAACTTCTGCTCAGGTCATGATCTCACAGTTCATGAGTTCAGAGCCTGGGGCCTGACAGCTCAGAGCCTGGAGCCTGCTTCAGATTCTGTCTCCCTCTCTCTCTGCTCTTCCTCTGCTCGTGTTGTTTCTCTCTCTCTCTCTCTCAAAAATAAATAAACATTAAAAACAAATTTTTAAAAAAAAACTATCAGACCTAACTTTAAGCAATTATAAGGTGCCTCCTGATAAAAGCTCTTTCACTCAAGTGAGAGCTTACTCTTTAATTATTACCACCAACCCCCACTGCAATCTGTATTGCTATCTTTTGTTTTTATTCAGTTAAGGAAATGGAGAGATCCACTGTAGTCTTGAGTGATTTTCTGCTTCAGGAAGGCAAAGATATCAACTAGGCAGTAAGAAGTAAATCAGAACACATTCAAGATGACAGCAGCCTTGTAAACCACTTGATGTACCTTCTTTAATCTATAGGCAGGAAAACTGTGGCCCCAGGGGTGAGGTACAATGGGCTGAGACCAGGGAAAGATACAGAGCAGACTACAAAAGATTACTAGAAACATAAATGTAAATGAATTAATGAGTCAAATCAATTTTTCCATCTCAACTACAATATTTCACCAAAACTCAGGATGCTGTCAGTTGTAAAGCATGGGGGAAGAAAACCTACCAATTAAACTATAACAAAATACTAAGTAGCATCATTGTAGGATACATCCCAATTCGAGATTTGTTAGTATTAAAAATATATAAGTGTCTTAGAATTGACGAGCTCCAAAAGGAAAGCTCCCAAAAATCCTACGATAGTGAGCAGCAGTTCTAACCTACTTTTAAAAGTTAAGATTCCTTGGAACACTAAGATACACAATGAGAAATTTTATACATGGCCAGCCCCCCTCCAGGATTTGGTCCTGCCACAGCTGAATCAGGAAAGAAAGAAACAAAGTGAGAGAAACAGAGAGAGGAAGGGAGAGGAGGAGAGAGGAGGAACAGATTATAGAATGGAGGAACAGATTATACACAACTTTATTCTCTAAGAATTCTTATTTTTCTTGTATTATAGAGAAATGGACTCACAATTCTGTGTTTGGGCTCATTCATAACTTTGTTACAAGAAAAAATTATAATAATGTATAGTTATTTATTCACATGCAATGACTATAAACTATAGTTTGGAAAGGGTCACAAACCACAGAAGTTCTGCCTTCTGCTTTATTTCAAAGCTTATAGCATCATTTGGGACAAGACTAAGTAACTCTGGAAACACTTAGACGGTATAAAATGCACACTTTTATTTTGTAAGCATTCGTTACATGAGTCATTAGATAAATTTCTTCTTCTAAGTAAATTTATCAAATTATTATTAAGTCATAAAATTTTAAGCCAAAAATGAATAAAGAAAGCACATGCTCTAAATTAGAGGAAGGAGGAAATAAGAAGGTATGGGGTGTGGTGAAATGCATAACCATGTAAATGTTATCCAGCTTTCTTAAATTGGATTTTTTTTTCTTTTGAGGTTAGATTCTTGCATAATATGTATGGAATAACTTTTTCAGGAGTGTAATTAGAAATGCAGTATGAAAACCCACCTTCTTGCAACATGGCATTACTTACTCCTAAGAAAAATAACATAATATCAAAGCATATGTTTCACTTTAAGTTGCCAGATCACTTGAAAGTTTTTTTCTAACAGACTTAATATGGCTGGGAAAAGTGTACTTCAGATTTGACATAAGAGATTATCATACATCTACTCATCATGTTGTACCTAGGTGGCCTTTGAGTTTCAATGCTGAGCGTTTCAATGCTGAGAAGTAGTCTTCTTATATTTCAGAGTTTAAGAGCTTTTAGAAACAGCAATCTCGCTGAATTCTTGAAAGAATATGTTATACACTTAGAAAATTATATGGATTTTTGAAAATTTTTATTTTAAATTTATTTAATCTAAAAAAATAGTTCACCCATTTTCCCCACCCCCACCCCACCTTTTACATACACCAATCTGTTTTCTCTATCTATAAATCTGGTCCCCCCCACCCCAGATTCCACATATAGGAGATATACAGTATTTGTCTTTTTTTTTTTACGGTATTTGTCTTTATCAGACTTATTTCACTTAGCATAATGCCCTTAAGGTCCATCTGTGTTGTCACAAATGGCAAGATTTCTTTCTTTTTTATGACTGAATAATAGTACATTATATATGTATATTATACACGTATATATATACCACATCTTCTTTATCCATTCATCCATTGATAGATACTTAGATTGTTTCTATTTCTTGGCTAATGCAAATAATGCTTCATTGAACATGGGGTGCATATATCTTTTCAAATTAACATTTTTGTTTTCTTTGCATAACTATCCAGAAGGGGGATTGCTGGATAAATGGTAGCTCTATTTTTAATTTTTTGAGAAAACTCCATACTTTTTTCCATAGTGGTTGCACCAGTTTACATTCCCACCAACAGTGCACAAGGTTTCTCCTTTCTCCATATCTTCACCAATACTTGGCATTTCTTGTCTTTTGATACTAGCCATTCTAATAGGTATGATGCGATATTTCATTGTGATTTTGATTTGGCCGTCCTTGATGATTCCTGAGGTTGAGCATCTTTTCATGCACCCATTGGCCATCTGTATGTCTTCTTAGGAACACTGTCTATTTAGATTTTCTATCCATTTTTAAGTCAGATTATTGACTTTTTTGCTACTCTGAGTTCTTTGTATATTTTGGATATTAACCCCTTATCAGATTTATGATGTGCAATTATTTTCTATCATTCACTAGGTTGCCTTTTTATTTTTGTTGATGGCTTTCTTTGCTGCCCAGACGCCTTTTAGTTTCAAGTAGGCCCACTTGTTTATTTTTACTTTTATTGCTTTTGTTTTCAGCAGA
The DNA here is from genome assembly GCF_016509475.1 of Prionailurus bengalensis. NCBI lineage: Eukaryota > Metazoa > Chordata > Mammalia > Carnivora > Felidae > Prionailurus > Prionailurus bengalensis. The sequence goes on from NC_057349.1 coordinate 109,889,589, forward strand.
TCCAAAAATATCACTGCCAAAACCTATGTCAAAGGGGCTTTTCACCTATGTTTTCTTCCAGGATTTTTATAGTTTCAGGTCTTACATTCATGTTTTTAATACATGAGTTAACTTTTGAAATGGGTAACAGTCCAATTTCATTCTTTCACATGTGGCTGTCCAATTTTTCCAACATCATTTACTGAGAAGACTGTCTTTTCATCATTATACATTATTGCATCTGTTATCATGAATTAATTGACCGTATATACATGAGTTTACACCTGGGCTTTCTATTCTTTTCCACTGATCTGTGTGCCTGTTTTTATGCTAATATTGGGTTTTTTTTTAATTATTATTATGGGTTGTAATATAGTTCTAAATCAGGGAGTATGATGTCTCCTGCATTGCTCTTTTTTCATAAGACTTCTTTGGCTATTCAAATACTTTGTGGTTTCACAAAAATTTTAAGATTATTTGTTCTATTTCTGTGAAACATAGCATTGAAATACTGATAGGGAGTGCATTAAATCTATAGATTTCTTTGGTAGTGTGGATATTTTAACAATATTAATTCTTCTATTCCATGAGCATGCAATATCTTTCCCATTATTTGTGTATTCCTCAATTTCTTTCAATAATGTCTTATAATTTTCAATACACAGGTCTTCTCCTTTGTTAGATAAGCTTATTCCTAGGTATTTTATTCTTGTTAAAGCAAGTATAAATGAATTGTTTTCTTAATTTCTTTTTCTTATGGTTTGGTATCAGTGTAAAGAAATGCAATAGATTTTTGCGTATTGATTTTGTATCCTGTAGCTTTACTGAATTTATTAGCTCTAACAGATTTTAAAAAATTGTTTATTTATTCTTGAGAGAGAGAGAGAGAGAGAGAGAGAGAAAGATCATGAGCAGGGAAGGGGCAGAGAGAGGGAGACACAGAATCTGAAGCTGGCTACAGGTTACCAGCTGTCAGTACAGAGCCTGATGTGGGGCTTGAACTCACAAACCTCAAGATCATGACCTGAGCTGAAGTCGGACACCTAACTGTATTATACTACAGTATTATACAGTTATGTAAGGTATAACCATTGGGGGAACTGAGTGAAGGGTACATGACACTTCTCTATTCTATCTTTGCAACTTCCTGTGACTCTAACTTTTCTATATCTATATCTATATCTATATCTATATCTATATCAGAATCAATGAGTAATGGTGATGGATAAAGTTGAAACATGTTCAGTAGTTAATGACATTTGAGTTTGTGTGTGTGTGTGTGTGATCACACTTAATTTATTTGGCTATTTTAATTAACTTCAAAAAAGGGAATGAGGTTTTTTATACCTACTGAAAGGGACATGTGTTGAAAAGTTGAGGAACACACTTCCCATTTTATAGAACCATAGTACCAAGTGCAGATTTTTTCCAGTCTACAAGGCGGAGTGGAGGTGGAGCACAGATTGTTGCAGTGCACAGAGCTGGTGACCGGGAGTTACAGTGAGGAAGGCTGAACCAACAGTGAGTTAAGCTAAGCCACACTGGTCTCCTGGCTGTGCTTCTTAGGTCATCTTGGTCACTAGTAGAATATTGTTGCACACTATCATACTGCTCCTTTCATGTATGGGACTGATACTTCTGGAAGAATATTTTTAAGTTAACTCTACCCCCGATGTGGGGTTCCAACTCACAACCCCGAGATCAAGAGTCGCATGATCCACCAACTTAGCCAGCAAAGCACCCTTAAAAGAAGTTCATTAAAGTAAATTCAATTCCTTTGCAAGTATTCAATTGAAATAAATTAAAATCTTAAGTAGAGAATTATAACTACCAAAATTATCTTCAGCACCTACTACACAGTTCACTTCACATTCAGGGCTGCGGACAGTGCTCCTGAGCTTTGTCCTCATGAAGCTTATCAAAAAAACACAGAATATGAGGGGCACTGGGTGGCTCAGTCGGTGGATCGTCCGACTTCAGCTCAGGTCATGATCTCACAGTTTGTGACTTTGAGCCCCACATTGGGCTCTGTGTGGGCAGCTCAGAGCCTGGAGTCTGCTTCAAATTCTGTGTCTCCCTCTCTCTCTGCCCCTCCCCCACTCATATTCTGTCTCTTTCTCAAAAATAAATATTCAAGAAATTTAAAAAAAAACAACACAGAATATGATGGAAATGAAGACTAAGGTCTAGACATGTACAAATGCAATTAAGCACCTTTGGCCTGATGCAAAGTGTATAATAGACCTGAAGCAAGAAGAAGAAATATTTCTTCATATATAAAGGTACTTCTGAAATTATGTATTGACAATTAGAAGATAAAAGTGAAAATATAAAAAAATTACATCGACATATAGAAAAGAGCATCAACGGGTTTTGCAAAAGGCTTGTAAGACATAGTTGTTGTTGTTTTTTACATCTAAGCTTATGAAGTTATTTTATACATGTTTGAAGAGAAATATAAAACCTATTTTTAGGCCAAATGTTCATGAACAAAAAAGTTTAATAAACCAGGTATTAGAATTTGGGCTGGAAATATTAATGTTATTTTAGTTTCTGTGAGTGATTTCCAGGACCACTTTGACAAGTTAAGGATGATAGTAAGGAATAACTACAAATTATTACAGGTTTTATGACATAATTGATAGTGTTTTCCAAACTTAAAGCCTAAGCCATGTATCTAAGAGTGCCAGATAAGTCTCTCACTTTATTTCAAAGTCCTTCATAGTAGTGCTTTAAAGGATCTTATAGCAGTAGACTCAGTAGTTAAAATTCATACTCTCTGTGTCACACTTACGAGGCAGAAAATAATTCATGCCTAGACATCCCAAATTTCAAGTCAGGTTATTTCCAGACACATCTGTGCACCAAATGAAAATGCAAAGCATTTCATTGCGTAGTACATCATTTGATTGGGGATAAATGGAAGATTTATTCCTAATAGTTTTTTTTTGCTGTTCACATTTAAATACATAAGATAAAATGGAAAGGAAGTTCTGGTTTGGTACTGCTTTCATTACAATTGCCAAAAGCAGTGATCTATAGTTCCCCCCAAAAGAAGAAGAAGAAGAAGAAGAAGAAGAAGAAGTCCTCACTCCTTCAGCTAATAGTAGATAAACATTTAAAATGTTTATCTTAGGGGCACCTGGGTGGCTCAGTCGCTTAAGCATCCGACTTTGGCTCAGGTCATGATCTCACAGTTGATGGGTTTGAGCCCTGCATCAGGCTCTGTGCTGACAGTTCAGAGCCTGGAGCCTGCTTCAGATTCTCTCCCTCTCTCTGTCCCTCCCCCACTTGCTCTCTCTTTCTCCCTCTCTTTCTCTCAAGAATAAATATTTTTAAAAAAGAAATTAAAATTTTTATCTTAAAAATGAACACTCTTACATGAGTATATGTCTTTCCCAGTGAACTTTGTCTTATTCTGTATACTAACCATCCTTGCTGTTGAGTAGAAAACTTGCAAAATTTCTCCTACATACCTTAATCTTTACCACCATTTAAAGAGAAGAAGAGGGGCTCCTGGGTGGCTCAGGCAGTTAAGTGTCTGACTTCAGTTCAGATCATGATCTCACGGATTGTCAGTTCAGGCCCCATGTAGGGCTCTGTGCTGACACCTCAGAGCCTGGAGCCTGCTTCGGAATCTGTGTCTCCTTTTCTCTCTACCCCTTCCCTGCTCACATTCTCTCTCTCTCTCTCTCCCCCTCAAAAAACAAAAAAACAAAAAAAAATTAAAAAACCTAAAGAGAAGAAGAAATTGTGATAATAGCTTAATCTAGCAAGTTTGAAACAAATCCACCAGAATAAGTGTAAAGTGTAAGATAATTAAAAATTACATTGAGTAAAGAAAGGAAAAATATTGTCTGTTCTGAAATTTAAGATAAGATGGGAAATGACTTTTTAAAGCTTTTGATTTTGAAAAGTTATAGAGAAACAGGAAGTTGCAAAGATAGAATAGAGAAGTATCATGTACCCTTCACTCAGTTCCCCCAATGGTTATAACTTACATAACTGTAGTATAATATGAAAACCAGAAAAATTGACTTGAGCACAATGTGTGTGTAGTTCTATAACATTTAATCACATGTGTAGATTTGTGTAATGACCACCATCATCAAGACACAGAACTATGCCTTCACCACAAAGATCTCTTTCTCTTGCTATCCTTTTATAGCACCCTTCTGCCACCATCCATAATCTCTGACAACCACTAATTTGTTCTCCACCTCTATAATTTTGTCATCTCAAGAATGTTATATAAATGGAATCATACAGTATGTGATACTTAGAGATTGGGGTTTCTTCTTCTTCTTCTCCTTCTTCTTCTTTTCACTTAGCATGATGCCCTCAAGATTCATCCAAATTGTTGCATTATGAATAGTTCATTCCTTTTTATTAGAACAAATATGCAGAACTGCCAGTGCTGGTTGTATGATAAGAGTATTAGTTTTTAAGAAAACTAAGCTGCTTTCCGGACTGGCTGTACATTCTCACTAGTAATTGTGCAAGATCCAGTTTCCCCTCCTGCATTTGGTATTGTCACTATTTTTACTGTAACTGTACAAATAGATGTGTGGTTATATCTCATCAGGGTCTTAAACTGCATTTCCCTAATGCTAATGATTTTTAACACCTTTTCATGCATTTATTTCCATCCGTATATTTCACCAAAAGGCCTAAGTCTATTTATTTTAATGTATTCATAGGACACCAAACGATATTACACGATACCAAGTAATTTCTTCAAATAGTAAATGTCGTTATTAATCAAAAAGGCTAATTTTCTGACTAAGGCTCCTGTGTGACATAATCCAAGGTATTGTATAGAATAAAATTACAGTGCATATACCATCCTATAATTAATAAACATTAAAGTTTAAAAATACTTTCCAAGCAGTAAAAAAGTACAAAAATATAAAATCCCCAAACAAAATGAATCAAAGAAAATAATCAAATACTCAATGTTTTCAAAATAATTTAAAAACAGTACATAAGCTTATAATTGTAAGAGAACAAAGGAAAGGCTTATAATGATTCTTTGTCTGAAAAAAAAGCATTTGTACAGAATTATATGATATAATGTACATATTCATAATAATCAGAAGGTGAGAAAGGATAATTATTTAATATATATTTCTAAATAGGATTATTTTTAAGTAGCTTTATGATAAGTAGACTTATCACAGGGGAAATAAGTGTCGACATGATAGTTATTGAAGCTATATTTTGAATGCAGTTGATAATTCTCCTGAATTATTGAATTTACTTGGGTGAAAATATTCATTCTACCAACATTTATTAAGCACCAACTGCATACCTTTATTAAGCAAGTACTGTGTAAGGCTCTTGGAATTCATGGGAAATAAATATTCTCTGATTTTAAGAGGCTTAAAATATAGTAGGGAGAAACAGAATTACAAAAAACTTAAGTGCACTAATATTTCCTTGAAATGCTAAAAGAAAAAGGAATGAGATCTTATGGTCCAAGATAGTTAACTCTCTGAACTTACAATAAAACTATTCTGAATATTTATTTGATAGAATTTACTTACATAGCACTTTAACTTCTAATTTATTTTCACTTAGAAATTTCAAATTCATGAAAATTACATAGAAAAATGGGAGAGAGATGAAAATATGAGAGTTGATAGCAACATTCTGTACCTAATAGTTATGAATTGTATTATTTATTTTCACTCTATTAATTAATCCAAAAGGTTTGATTTGGTTCTGGCTAATGGAAATGCTATGTATATCTGTTGTATACTATAAATATTTACATATTTCCATTATTTAATAATTAAATACTGTATAAACTCCAGACTGTACATGTGAGCTAATATAGTCACACATTAAAATGTGACATAGTATCCTAATAGTAGAATTCATGTATGAGAATATGAATGGTCATTTCTCATAAATTTGATAGTGTTTCCCAGAACTGAAGACTCCAAGAAAAAAAAAAAAGTACATGCATAAAGTACTCTCTATAGACCTGGAGGGATTTTACAGGAAAATAATGGGAAGAATTGTTTCCAATTCCACTCAGGACTGAATACAGAGACATGAAAGAAAAGACGCTATTTGGATAGAAGATTTCTTAAATGCTTCAAATTTGAAAGGGATAGACGAAGTGTGTTAAAAATATCCACCACTCTGAAAAATACCTGAAATAGAATTTTCCTTTTATAAGTCTAATTAGCCAGGAAAATGGGCTGGATTCCTTCTCAAGGTCATTCTAACCTCTAAGGAATCTATGTCTTCTCTTCAGTAAGAACAGAGCCTCCTTCTCTCTTACCTCCATCCTGATCAGGCAAGGTAATTGGCATTCTGTGATTGCTTTCTTAATGCTAATACCACAATAAACAGTGCCATCTACTGACTAAATTCTATAATTGACTACCTCTCAGAATAGTAAATACTCATGTTTGTTATCTATGTTTACATGAGTCACGTGTTATATTATACTTATTTAAAGCTTCCAGGAATGTATATATCATCTATCTTGATCTTCCTGTTTTTTGTTTTTGTTTTACAGATGAGAAGGTTGAGATCCAAAAAGATCAATCAATTTGCCCAAAATTTTGACAGGTGTTTTTCAGTGAGCACCACCATGAACTAAACCCTGGGAATAGAAAGAAATTTAACACTTTGGAGGTGGAAATCAATCTGTAAAGTTGTCCATCCATTGGGGGAAATATGTGACAAATATGATTAATGACAAAAGTATGAAATCCATATAGCAAGGCAAGTTGAGAAATAGCTGATATAAAGTTTTAGGAGAAGGAAATGCTCACATGTAGTTTTAAGTTAAAAAAATGAAAGAGGAAATACTAAATTAAGGTTATTTTGTTCTTCTCTTTTTAACAGAAGGTTGAAACTATTTGTGGATTGTTACAGAAGCTTGATTTGTTCTCAAAAATGTATGATATATAAAATCAACTCATTTTGCTTTAAAATGTCTCCCACCAATACCAACTTTTGGATCAACAACTAAAAGAAATATATCCATATTATATGTAATCTTTAGCTTTATGGCAATTAGGATGAAACAGTCAACTCAATGAAAATGAGTTTTTTAATTGTTTCATTTTTTCATTATTTTTCATTATTTCATTTTTTCATTATTAAGAACTGAGGCATGGTTGGTTTGTATCTGTGCCCAAGACATAAGGTGTATCTACAACTATTAGATCACATCTAAATGCTACTTTCAAATGGGTTTATAGTTGCATTCTTTGTAGCATTTTAGTGCAGTGTGTCCTACTCAAGCAAAGGATTCAAATATTTATGGGATGGAATCCCGAACATTCTATCTTCTTATTTAAGGCAGGAAGTTGTCAGGTTGATACTTTTGATTATTACAACGGTCCCAGGTATTTTACTGTTGTTGTTTTTTGGATAACACAAGCTCATACAAAATATATGAGAATATTAAAAATATACATCAAAATAAGAACCTTAGTGTTAACCGGTAGTAAAACAAATCACTTTGGAAAATATTTCCAATCATCATACTCAAATTTTGTCCTGACATCTCCCATCTTCTAAAATTGGAAAAAAACTAAAAGCACTGAAAACCCAACTTTGACTTTAACTTGAGACCATGAGAGCATATAGGGTTTCAGAACATGGCTTGTTTTCTCTGCTACTCATACCCCCAACACTTTTCCATGAGTCAAACTAGTGTTCTAAGGAAGCAGAATCCACCAGCACTAAGATGTCAATGGTAATAACATAACAAAAACACCAGAGAAAAGAGCTTTCATAAGTGTTGTGCTGTGCTCAGGATGTACATGGCACTGAAAGTGATTTGGGGACTGAAGACAGAAACCCGTGCTGAGGGCATAGTGCTAGCCTCCACAGAGATGTCCTCTTGTCACAAAGTCAGGATAGATCCCAGAGAAGCTGACTGCAGCAACTGGAGCAAATCCCGAAACCACACTACCATTCAACAGAACACACAGATACTTGTTCTCTGTACTTGTATATGGGGTTTGTATCGGATTTCAAAATAGTTCACACTCAGCATCTTCTGTTTCCAGGATCTTATTTGATGACCCCTTCTCTTTCCATTATTTGATCAGAAGGTTTGGAAAGCATGACTCTTTCTGCTTCATTTTTCTCTTCACCTCAGAATTAAGTTTAATGCTCTATTTGCCATCTATGTGGTTGCATTTATGTTCTGTGGCCTTTTTTTTTAAACCACATACTGTGAGAAGTTTTAGACCCATTTAGATGCTATCCACTTGCAGGTGACTGGTAAAATCAGAATAACCCAGTATGAAAATGCTCCCAGTTCTTCCTGCATTCTCTCTACTACAGTGAACTTTTCCAATCCTCAGGCATCCCAAACTGAGACATTTACTATGTGATTAACCAATATCTGTGGGCTATTTATAAACTGCTTCCTATAAGTCTGGTAGTTAATAAATTGACTTTAGATTTGATCGGTTCTAAATTTTAGGGAAAAAGAGAGAGAAAGGGTAAAGGAGAGTAAAAGAGAAAAACAAAGAGAGATTGGATCATACATACATTTATAGAAACAACAGCGACAACCAATGCAGAATATTCACTCTGAGAAAGTAAGACATTTCACTGATTAGCTTGTTGTTTTGTTTTTAAGCACAAATGGTTTGCCAGGAAAATTTAAAATTTAGAATACAAGATACAATTTTCCATAAAAGCAGAGCATTTGCCGTTTTCTGGGACTTGACACCAGGGTTGAAGAAATCCATTTTCACATTCAGACAGTAGCTCTCTAATATACAGGCAGAAGCGTTTTTCCACCATTAAAGCTCTGACTTTTTCTTAAAATAACAGGTGAAAACTTAGTATATATTTGGAAAATCTTGCCCCATTAGTGAAAAAAATGTCATCAAAGAGTGTGCCTATGTCATTCCAGAAAGAGTAGCAATACCAACTATCCATTTCATGTGGTACACAATCACTCATGGTTTTAAAAGCACATTGACTGAGAAAGAGAAGTCCTATTTTTCCTATTTGATATTACTCCTAAAAGATGAGTTTTACTAAATCCAAAGTCAAATATATGGAGGACTCTGTTTAACTTCACACAGGTGAAAATTTAGAGAGAGATGGGATTCTTAATATGCTTGTTTTTCCTTATGGAATAACTTCTTTATTAGACAAATTCTCTGTAATTGTTCAGGGTCATGTCTGAAATTAGCAAATGCAACCCATGAAGGAAACTCAAAGTGAAGTTAAAATATGTACAATTATTTTCTGTTTGTATACCAGGTGACTAAATTTGTGACATATAATGGGCTCTAGCCAATTATCTAAGCAGCAGACAGCAAAGCTCTAAAATGTAAATTCTCCATTTGATTCATGTGCCTCAACTTTTAGAAGACTCACTTTTTAGAGGAAATGTTGAAAGGTGTTCAAAATTACAACTAGGAACTTGCCACTAAATATGATCAAGAAGCAGTCCTATGGATCCATTAGTTTTTTTTTTTTATGTTTATTTATTTTTTGAGAAAGAGACGGAGTGCAAGTCGGGGAGGGGCAGAGAGAGAGGGAGACTCAGAATCCAAAACAGGCTCCAGGCTCTGAGATGTCAGCACAGAGTCTCATGCGAGGCTTGAACTCGTGAACTGCGAGATCCTGACCTGACCTGAAGTCAGAAGCTCAACTGACTGAGCCACCCAGGTGCCCCTGGACCCATTAGTTCTAATCCCCACTGATTAGGGAAAAGAAAAATCAGTGTTCTGCCCACCAGAAAACCCCTTCTAAGTAAGTGCTTTTCTAGTGTCCTGAGGAGGAAAGAACAAGGTCAGCTGCTACTTGAGCCATTCTAGTTCTTTAGAGCCCAATCCACTGACTTATCCATATATCTGGGCCCAGCCACAGTTTTGAGCAGATCTTGATAGAGGTAGGTAGATATTAACAATGTCTTCAATTATGATAGGCAGAGCTTGGAAATAAGTTTCAACATACAGGAGTCAGTGATCCAGTTAGGATGGCTATGCTCCCATGTACCACCTCCATGCTACCTATCAGGTGGCTGCACCTGTGTTTCCAAGCACACCTCGAATAGAGTCAGAGACACGCAAAGGAAGCCCATTCTGGGAAAAATCTGACAGCATTCAGGAGAGGGCATCAGCAGTTTTTCTCTCCTTAGTTCTTTAGTCGTCCCATCTGAAACAGAGCCCTGGTTTGAAGAGCTGCTTAATTCTTGAAAGGGGCTGTATCTCCTTCATATATCTCTCATTGCAATAGGAGGTCCTTTATAAGTAGGGTGAAAATATATTTTAGCATCTTTCTTCTGAGCCTTTTGAGAGTGAAAATGAAAGATACTAATGACAACACCAGGATACCAGGCATAAACAAAGACTGGATGAGCCAATTAATGCGTATGAGTGTCCTATTATAAGCCTCTAGGGTTTTAGGGAAAAAAATGAAAAGAAGTTTACTGTTGGGTCCAGTGCTGTTTGGTGGACACTTTACCAATACTTAAAGCTCATTCCTTTATGATTGTTCCTTACTTTTTATTTCAAATGCTCCCTGGCAAAGTTCTTGCCAGTTCTCAGCTTTGCAATACATTTATCTTACATTTACCACATGTACATTATACATATACTATCTTATACAGAGTGGGAAGACATAACAGGAATAAATGAACAATAGAGTGATACTGCTGATTTGCCAGAGTAATATAAATTCAAAACATTTACCAAGGTCAAGTTTGCTTGGAATTATTATCACAATTTATTTGACAGTGTCCTTTGTAATCTTTCTGGCAAAGTGTCTTATACGAACTAATGAATGATTAGCATGTGGTTCATTCAGAGAATTATCATCATTATCACTCCAGTTTACCATGTGGTATTTGTTTCTTTGGGCTTGACTGTATTTCAGATATAAATCTTCTACTCTAATATTTTCCATTCTGATTTTTAAAAGGTCGATTTTGGGGGTGCCTGGGTGGTTCAGTTGGTTAAACATCCAATTTCAGCCCAGATCATGATCTCCTGGTTTGTGGGATTGAGCCCTGCAAGGGGCTCTGTGCTGATAGTGTGGAGCCTGCTTGAGATTCTCTCTTTCTTTTTCTCTCTCTGTCTGCCTTTTCCCTATTGTGCATGTGTGCACATGCTCTCTCTGTCTCAAAATAAACAAACAATATTTTAAAAATAAAAATAAATAAAATGTAGAAATATGGCTACATTTTCCACTGTGCAATTTTTTCTTTAGTTTGTAATGGTTAGTTGCCACTTACAACGACATTTTGAACTTCTTTTAATAAGTACTTTTATCATCTTAGGAGGTTATGTTTTAACAAAGAAATGAAAATCAAAACCACAATGAGATACCACTTCACACCTATGAAGATGGCTATAATCAAAAAGACAGATAATAACAAGTGTTGACAAGAATGTGGAGTAATTAAAAACCTCATATACTGCTTGTGGGAAAGTAAAATTGTGCATCTAGTTTGGAACATGGTCTGGTAGTTACTCAAAAAGTTAAACATAGAGTTACCATTTGATCTAGCTATACACACACACACACACACACACACACACACACACACATAAGGTGGAATAATATTTGGCAATAAAAGAAAATAAAGTATTGATATATGCTACAACACATATGAACCTTGAAAGCACGGTGCTAAATGAAAGAAGGCAGTCACCAAAAAACACATTTATGTGAAATGTGCAGACAAGCAAATACATGCAAACAAAAAGCAGATTCATGGTTGCCTTGGACTGAGGGTGTGGGGAAGTTAGGGAATGACTATTAAGGAGTACAGATTACTTTTTGGGGTAAAGAAAACGTTTTAAAGCTGATTGTGGTAATGGATGCATGACTCTGAATATAGTAAGAGCCAGTGACTTGTGTACTTTGAAAGCCAGTAAATTATATACTAAAAGCCAGTGGTTTATATGATATATGAATTATATCTAAATAAAGTTGTTTTAGAATAAGGTAGCTAAAATATTTGGTCTTGCAGAATAATATGTCAAGGATATAATCATGATTAAAAGATGTGTACCAAAAATGACATAAAATTAAAATAGAAGTGCATAGGCAGTTAAGCCAATTACTAATTAAATCATGCAACATAAACCCAGTATGGGGAGATTTCTAAAAGACCCAGATAGAAAGAATGGCCCAGTTCTTAGAATTTAAAATCCCGCTTGACAGACACATAGACCAATGAAATAGAATAGAAACCCCAGAACTAGATCCACAAACGTATGGCCAACTAATCTTTGACAAAGCAGGAAAGAACATCCAATGGAAAAAAGACAGTCTCTTTAACAAATGGTGCTAGGAGAACTGGACAGCAACATGCAGAAGGTTGAAACTAGACCACTTTCTCACACCATTCACAAAAATAAACTCAAAATGGATAAAGGACCTGAATGGGAGACAGGAAACCATCAAAACCCTAGAGGAGAAAGCAGGAAAAGACTTCTCTAACCTCAGCCGTAGCAATCTCTTACTCAACACATCCCCAAAGGCAAGGGAATTAAAAGCAAAAATGAATTACTGGGACCTTATGAAGATAAAAAGCTTCTGCACAGCAAAGGAAACAACCAACAAAACTAAAAGGCAACCAACGGAATGGGAAAAGATATTTGCAAATGACATATCGGACAAAGGGCTAGTATCCAAAATCTATAAAGAGCTCACCAAACTCCACACCCGAAAAACAAATAATCCAGAGAAGAAATGGGCAGAAAACATGAATAGACACTTCTCTAAAGAAGACATCCGTGGGGCGCCTGGGTGGCGCAGTCGGTTGGGCGTCCGGCTTCAGCCAGGTCACGATCTCGCGGTCGGCGAGTTCAAGCCCCGCGTCGGGCTCTGGGCTGATGGCTCAGAGCCTGGAGCCTGTTTCCGATTCTGTGTCTCCCTCTCTCTCTGCCCCTCCCCCATTCATGCTCTGTCTCTCTCTGTCCCAAAAATAAATAAACGTTGAAAAAAAAAAAAAAAAAAAAAGAAGACATCCGGATGGCCAACAGGCACATGAAAAGATGCTCAACGTCGCTCCTTATCAGGGAAATACAAATCAAAACCACACTCAGATATCACCTCACGCCAGTCAGAGTGGCCAAAATGAACAAATCAGGAGACTATAGATGCTGGAGAGGATGTGGAGAAACGGGAACCCTCTTGCACTGTTGGTGGGAATGCAAATTGGTGCAGCCACTCTGGAAAGCAGTGTGGAGGTTCCTCAGAAAATTAAAAATAGACCTACCCTATGACCCAGCAATAGCACTGCTAGGAATTTACCCAAGGGATACAGGAGTACTGATGCATAGGGGCACTTGTACCCCAATGTTGATAGCAGCACTCTCAACAATAGCCAAATTATGGAAAGAGCTGAAATGTCCATCAACTGATGAATGGATAAAGAAATTGTGGTTTATATACACAATGGAGTACTACATGGCAATGAGAAAGAACGAAATATGGCCCTTTGTAGCAACATGGATGGAACTGGAGAGTGTGATGCTAAGTGAAATGAGCCATACAGAGAAAGACAGATACCATATGTTTTCACTCTTATGTGGATCCTGAGAAACCTAACAGAAACCCATGGAGGAGGGGAAGGAAAAAAAAAAAAAGAGGTTAGAGTGGGAGAGAGCCAAAGCATAAGAGAGTCTTAAAAACTGAGAACAAACTGAGGGTTGATGGGGGGTGGGAGGGAGGGGAGGGTGGGTGATGCGTATTGAGGAGGGCACCTTTTGGGATGAGCACTGGGTGTTGTATGGAAACCAATTTGACAATAAATTTCATATATTGAAAAATAAAAAAATAATAATAAAAAATAAAATCCCACTTGAGTGGTGATAGGAAGATAAATTGCCACAACTCTGATGTATTATTATAACTGGGCAAACCCTACTAGATTTATTCTTGACAGAGATTGTCCATTAAGCCAAAGGCAGAAATAATAGTTGAAAAATATAATAGCTGCTAATGAGTATTCACATATGCACTTAGTGTTACCTCAATTTAAGATAGTATTTATGAGTGCAAGATTTAAAGCAGTTTGGGTTTGAATCCTCTGTAATTTAATAGCTGTGTGACCCAAGGCAATGTACTTCACCTCTCCAAGCCCCAGTCTCATCATCTCTAAAATAATACACACTTTGTAAGTTGTTGTTGTATAACAGAAATGCTCTTGGCATATAATCACCAAATTTGCTGTTTTTATTACCCCTACTTTTAAAAACATCAGATGCAGGCTGCCATAGCTTGATGCGTCTTTCCTCTAGCAATAGATTTCAGGCAGGCATAGGGGAAGCAAGCAAATGTTTGTTAATGAGACTGAAACTTTAGTGTCCAGTTGCCATGTGATTCAATCAGTGATGAGTGAGGATGAAAATGTAAAAACCGCTCTTTAAATTGCAAATGATACAGTATCTCATCCAATGGAAAATTATACCAGTCACTCTGACACTGGAGAACCATGAACCATGACCATGAGAACATTTCGCTTCCCTGTGGATTAAGTGAACATTTGTACATATATTTCACTATGTGTTGTGTACTCTACTTTTAAATTTAAAAATGGTGCATTTTATGTTTTCTTGTACTTTGGTTTTTATCCTGGCAAATACTGCTCAATTTTTTGCTCCATCCTCAAGTTTTAGAGATGGAATAAAATCTAGGAAAATCTCTTTTGTGCCTTCAGGAATAACTGATTATGATGGTTTCAAGTTTCTGAGATTGTTAATAGAAACAATGTAAAAAACACATGGTATCATTGAGTTATACATTATTTTAATGAGGACTATACTACTTTCCATTTGCAAAACAGTTGAACTGAATATTGGCATAGAAAAATACTTGTTGCTCAGAATGAAAACATCTACTTTATTATTATTATTTTTTTACATATACGTATTCTGAACTCCATATAGGAAGGAATATCTACTAACACACTAAGGGACAATTTGAATACAACACAAAAAGTCAAGAGTGTTAGATTTGACATCAGATTATTGGGGTTTTGTTTCTGCCTCTCCTGCCTGATAACTATGATTTGGGGAAATTATTTACTCTATGCCTTGGTTTTAATCATCTAATAATAATAATAATAATAATAATAATAATAGAAACAACAACATAACGGCCTAATAAGGCTTCTGCATGTGAAAACTGTTTAGAAGAAGACTTGGCACATAAGTACTCAATATAAGCTGTTATCAGGTAATGATGACTTAATAATTAGTCAAATCAAGAGAGCAATAAATACCCAGATTCCCTTACCTGAAAACATTAGAATTATTTCTGACTATGAAATAGAGCATGACCTTCTCAGAGGCAGGGCTGTGCCAGATCAATCTTTGTCACCCTGGTACCCTTATTAGTGCCTGGCATATCGTCCTCACATGATGAATACGTATGAGTGATCCTCTCCAAGCCTTAGGCATGCCTAACTCCTCTCACCATCCAATCTCAGCCTCAAGCGTTTGCCCCAGAGACTCCTCCCGGAACCAGTTACAAGCAGCTCCTCACTTACCACTCTTAGCCCAGAATCTACTTTACTTTCCTCACATCTCTTATCAATACAGCAAATTATCTCTTCCTTTGTTTACTTACTTACTATAATACTAAAATACAAGGATCATGGAACTCATAAAACTTGTCCATGTTTTCTTTGCTATATCATCACAAAACAGTGCTAAGCACATGCTAGTTTCTCCACAAATATCTGCCAAATCAAGAAATTTATTTTTAGGTAGAAATGAAGTTTTGTGAAATACAGCAGTTGCTTGTAAAGAAGAGATATTCCCCATTTTTCCATCTTGTAGGACTTTGGGTTTTCCAGGAAGTAGACTTTGTGTTTGGGTTTTTTTTTCAGGGAGTGTCTTTGGAATCCATACCTGTGGAGATGGAGGGGAGACATAGGATTGCCCAAGAGAGAAACGCAGCTGTGATGTGGGCCCCGGGAGCCCCAGCCAACTCCTCATGTGAGCTTTGGAACTGAAATGGCTCATCAGTTTTCCCGTGTTGTATTGAAACAGCCATGACTTAATACATCTGTCTCAGTCAGCCATTGTCTGTGGATCACACACAAAAGGGCATGACCTTGGCAAGGGGGCTGTCTGCAGCTGAGGGGATCCTGGACAGGCTCAAGGCTGAAAGAGAAATCTGGGTGTTGCATCTTGCACCTCTCACTCTGTCTTTCTCATTTTTTCTTTTAGACTTTTCACTCTATCATTCAAAAACCTTACTGTGTGTTTTCTATGTGCCAGGCACCGTCGCAAGTTCTGGGAATTTAACAATGAACAAAACAGAGCCCTTAACCTCCAGGGGCCAACATTCTAGAAAGGGAAGCTAAACACGTATAGTAACTTAGGAAATTGTAAACGTTATAAGGAGAACTACTTCAGGTTAAGGTGAGGAAGTGGTATTTTAGCTGACATCTGAAGGAAGTCAGGGAGAAAGTCACGTATGTATTTGGACAAAGAGTCCACCAGGAGAAGGAGCATCAAATGGGAAGTGCTAGTGAATTCATGCAGCAGCAGGGGGGCCCACGTGGGAGGGGGGTAGGGTATGAGATCAGTGAAGTAGGTGGGGGCTGATTTATGAGTTGTATTCTAAAGCTCAAACTTTGGAAACTTACGAGTTTTTTCAGTACTTCTCTGACTTTCTGCCCAAAAGTTAGTCTTTTATCCTGACATGGGATATTTAGTTTGGGATTTGATGATTTCTCCTATTTATATGTTGTTCCATGGACTTATTTGGCTGTTTACAAGCAAGGGGCAAGAAAAGTCTCTGTAACCAATGGTTGTAATTTTATTTCAACAGCTGAAATCTCCCAGATGTTTGCTGTTTTCCACTTTCCTGAGAGAGGTTTTAGATGCATCTGTGTGCTGAATTAATATTTTACATCTCATTTTCCTTTCCTTGGAGGATTTCTCCTCTTTTAAGAAGTTTTAGTTTTACTTGCTTTTTCTTTATATTCTTAGTATTGGTTATTTGAGATAGATGTAACATTAGCCTGGTACACAATACCCCATAAAATTTGTCACTATAGCAGAAC
This sequence comes from Prionailurus bengalensis, assembly GCF_016509475.1. Classification (NCBI taxonomy): domain Eukaryota; kingdom Metazoa; phylum Chordata; class Mammalia; order Carnivora; family Felidae; genus Prionailurus; species Prionailurus bengalensis. Next base: position 109,906,597 of record NC_057349.1, read on the forward strand.
TATGGCTAAACAAAACCCAAACAAAAAAGGCCATGCTATGCATTCTAATCAGGGGTGGAAATGAGGCATTCTTCCTAGTATTTTTAGAGAAACCAGGTGGCTTTATATTCATAAATATTCTACTTTAACATATGTAAGCCATTATGCATCACAAAAGAGATAGGCAAACAAGATCAACTTTGTAATCTTCAACTTGGATTAGTCAAGAGAAGAAAGGACTGAGAATGGGGTGAGATCAGGTAGCCTCAGGGCCCAGAGGAAACTAACCCACTGAATTGCAGAGTCCAACACCCAGCCCCCAATACCTATAGCAGCACAACAAGAGCAAACATGAGCCAACCTCAGCTGGAACAGCTTCTTCAGCATCTGAGTACACAACTGAGTATTCAATTTTCCTGATAGCCCCCAGAAAGATGGTGACTTCTTCTCCTGTTTTGCTTTCAGAATCTACACCAAGGCTAATGGAAACTTAGACTCACTCTCATTTAACTAGAGATAAGGAAAGCAGTAGAAAATGAGGGGAATATTACATAAGGTTGAAATGAATTAAGAACTGGACATAATTTCTTACCAACCAATATATTCGTCTCCCTGAAAGTTGGTAAAGTATGCACTGTAACACTGTTCTCTCCCCATCTCTCTTCCATAAAGAGAAGCATAGAAACCTTATCTTTCTTTGAGGGCAGAGTAAGGCCCCTTTGATATACACTCAAGGGCCCTAAGATGAGCTGGAGAATAGTTGGGGTTCATGTAAAGGCAGTAAAGTCTTCAGCAGCTGCCCTGCAAGTAGAAGAAGAATATAGGACTTAGAATGACACTCCATCCATCCACAGCCAAGAAATGAATGACTGGGGCCAAAAGAGCTTTGCATGGACTCAAATGGAATTAAAAGTTCAGAGCATGTAACCAAGACAACAGTATAATTGGATGTCAGAAATCCTAAATTTCTATTTCTCTTGCTTTCCATGTGTTCCTTTCTTATTTGACTTTGTACTTGCATCCTACTCCTAAATCTTTATTTGTCTCTGGTTTTCTACGTTAGCTAAGATGCTAACAGGTTAGGGTAAATAAATGAGACAATGAAATGGCCTGTTGAGTGAAGAACAACTTCATTGGAATACAGGACTCAAAGATGATGTAAATTTGATAGATGGGAAGGAAGTAGATATGCCAATCAGAAGAAAAGACAAGAGGATGAAGTACACACTAAATAGTTTTTGTTGGGAAACAATGTGTATGTGGTGGTGTTGGGAATATGGTGAAAGAGGAGGAGGTTTAGGTGGTCTAGGGTAGAGGCAAGGAGACTTGGTGTGGATGACAGGTATTTTGTATATTTTTCTCTTTTCAACATGGTTGCAGTGTAACTCCGCTCCTTGGTCCCAGTTGATAAATCCAGTCATCTCTTCCTGCTCTAAGACGAGCTGAGTTCTTTTGCTAAAATTTTTGGATGAGAGTGGAGAAATAAACAAGACTCTTCTTTCAGTTCCTGGTCTATAAAATGCAAAATTCATGTATCATTAAGAGTTCTGTGCAAAAAAAAAAACTGACATGGTTCTATTAAGTAAAGAACGAAATTTATCAGAAAGATACTGAGGACATTAACAGAAGATAAACAAACTTTGGGAAACCTAGGAACCCAAATCTTTGGATCTAGTATCAAGATCTCAGAGACCATCTCTTTAGAGTGCTACGATCGCATGATGGGAGACCCCAATCCAATTACTTTCCTTCATTCCTCTCCCCTAAGGACACTGATCTCTACATTGAAAGTGTGAATGGTGTAGCCTGAATAACACATCAACTTCCATAGGGTGGGCTGAGGGATGGGAATGAAGGGGGAGGGATTCCTACAATTACCATCCCAGCAAATTCAGGTGGTGTTGGAGAGGGTCAGACATACACCCAAAGAAGGGATATCAAGAAGATAAAAAACAGATGAACACATTATAATTTGGGAGCTGACACTCCCAAAACTGCTTATGTTTTCTATCATGATAACAAACGAAGTGCAACAGAGAAAAGGAGGTTGTGAAGCAGGGGGAGGGAAGAAGAGAGAGAAAAAATGAATAATTTGAAATGTCAAGAAGTTCAAAAGATGTTTAGTTTGTAGCTCAAGGCACTGCCGCAAATTCCTGGCACACAACTATTTGAAACAAAGAAAATAAAAAAAATATATCTATTGTTTTTTGAAAGAAAACGTTGAAGTATGACTTTGTGTCATGGAAAATACTCTTGAAACTTACTTTGGTAACACTCTTTCATTGTGTAGTCTGTATCTATTTTTCCCCTTTTACATGTTTTACAACCCCAAACTTAATACTTACAGTGGGTTAATGGCAACAATAAACAGTAGGTCATTTAGTGAAGATTTTTCTTCATCACTACAGAGTTAATGAAAAAAGGCCCATCTTCAGTTTTCCTCAAAGGCAAGTAACACATGGGATGCATTTGCAAACTCCTCATTGAAAGCCACTAGGGAAATCAAGTGCCATCAGTCACTCCACCCCGACCCAGAACTTTTCAAAGTTCTGTTTTTATTAGCTTCATGTGAGTTAAAATAATGGACTCATACAATCTTACTAGGAGATTTACTTTATATTATTTTAAGAAAAAATATTAACCTAATTTGATGTTCTCATTTAACTTTTCCATTGTTCCTATTTTTACATGCAAAATATGTTAACACTTTGACCAGCCTTCTTGCTACCTTTTCCTAAGAATTATAATCCATGGTAACAACACGAATGGTCATCAATCAGACAGTAATTAAATAAACAAACTATAGCTTATGCATATATGGAATACTATGCAGAAGTTAAGAAGAATAAGGTAGCTCCATCTGAACTGTCAATGACACAATGAAGAAAGCAAGTTACAGAGCATAGCCTATATTTTATAATTTATGTATAAATTAAGCAAAAGCAAAATTACACCCATGTGTATGTAAATGCATTGAAGAGGGTCTGAAAGAGCCTGAAAGGGTACACATCTGGGGAGGGAAATAGATTGGTCATAGGGAAAAGGATATAATTCTTTTTAGTATTATTTGACTTGTAATGGGAATGTATTACTAGAACAATTTAAAATAAATTAAAAAATCTTAAAAGAATCATTATCTAAAGGGTTTTAAAAAAAACTAGTGAGGGATGCCTTGGTGGATCAGTCAGTTAAGCATGTAACTCTTGACTTCGGCTCAGGTCATGATCTCATGGTTTGTGAGATCGAGCCCAGTGTCAGGGTCTGTGCTTGGTGTGGAGCCTACTTAATATTCTCTTTCTCCCTCTCCCTCTCCCCTGCTTGTGCTCTCTCTCTCTCTTTCAAAAAATAAAAAAATAAATAAAATAAAATAAAAAATAAAATAAAATAAAATAAAATAAAATACTAGTGAAAACAACATGAATAGTTACCTTCATTACCACAAATCCTGAGTTAATTCAAGCTCATTCTAATCAAAATGCACTGTCTGCCCAACTGATAATGAATTTTTAAAGGTCAAAGGTCGAATCTGTAATTTCAATGTTTGGACCCTCTAGCATTGAGTATACTGGCATGGTTGAAGTGGGGTTAGTACTCTAAGGATCAATGCTTGTTTGAATTCTACTTATTTGTACAGTAATTGTGTCTTGTATGCCACAGTTCTCATTGAGAGAACATAGGTATTCTCAACAACATACCATAAAAATCAATAAAGAACTTTTACTGAACAACTACTATGTGGACACTACAATAAGTTCTTTGAATATAAATAATAAATCTTTTTTCAATGTTTATTTATTTATTTTGAGAGAGAGAGAAAGAGAGCACAAGTGGGGGAAGGGCAAAGAGAGAGAGAGAGAGAGAGAGAGAGAGAGAGAGAGAATCCCAAGGAGGCTCCACACTCACTTCAGAGCCCAACACAGGGCTCTCTCTCATGACCATGAGACCATGACCTGAGCTGAAATCAAAAGTCAAGCACTTAACCAACTGAGTCACCCAAGTGTGTGAATAATGTATCTTATTTAATAGTCTTTAACAAGCTAGTAAGACATATCAGGTGTACCAAATGCTTTCCAAACCTTAAAATCACCTTGGAAGCTTCTTGACAAGAGATTCTCTTTGAATTAATAAAAGGATGGGCCACAAGCATCATTTTTGTTTAAAGGCTCTCCACTGATTCTGCATATAAATATTTCATTAACAAAATATAATTTTATTATCATTCACATGCTACTTACCCTAATCTGGAAACTTTAAATACTTCTTAAATTCCTAATATTTAAGTATGAAATCAAATGCATTATTATATTCAGAACATGGTTTTAAAACAAAGGCTGAGATGAAACCTGCAGCTCATCATGTACAAAATGTCTTCTGGAAACAGTATGTGTTATATGACACATGTACTACATTACCCACTGATATAATTGGCATTTCCTTGCTTTTATTGGTTTCAGTCTGAACTTTCATGAAACTCTTGTAAATTCATTAACTTACAAGGAAGATAATGTGGTCTGAGGGCCAGACTGGAGCCAAGATATGCCATCGTTCTAATCCCAGCTCTATAGTTGACTCTCACTGTGGTTCTTGAAAATCAATAATTCTAAGATTTGCAACTACAGAGTGAGTCAAATTTGACAGCAGTCCCAGTAACATTTCGAGAAGTGAAATGTAAAAATATGAAGATCACATGTGTTTACTTTGGGTGCCATAAATCCAAAGTGGTAGTGCCAACTCAGAAGAACAGCTATTTCAAAAGAACTGTCCAGTTTTCCTGCCAAAAAAAGAAAAGAGAAGAAAAGAAAAGAAAAGAAAAGAGAGAGAAGAGGAAAAGAAAAGAAAAGAAAAGAAAAGAAAAGAAAAGAAAAGAAAAGAAAAGAAAAGAAAAGAGAAAAGACCTTTGCTTAGTAAGAAAAATACTCATCCAGGGGCTCCTGGGTGGCTCAGTCGGTTAAGCATCCGACTTCAGCTCAGGTCACAATCTCGCGGTCCGTGAGTTCGAGCCCCGTGTCAGGCTCTGTGCTGACCACTCAGAGCCTGGAGCCTGCTTCCGATTCTGTGTCCCCCTCTCTCTCTGCCCCTCCCCCGTTCATGCTCTGTCTCTCTCTGTCCCAAAAATAAATAAACGTTAAAAAAATTTTTTTTAAAAAAAGAACACTCATCCAGATGTGTATTAAAATAGGTATAATATATGTGGCTGACATTATCTAACAAGAACAGTTATAAAGCAGAGCAAGGTACATCAAGATATCCAGTAGTCTTAATTTAACTGAAGTTACTGATTCACTGAGTGATTCACTGTTTAGTTTCAGTAAAGTTTTTTAAAAAAATTAGATGGTGAAATGATGTTCTTGATTTTGCAGGCAGTATAAAAACATAACTATCTATGTTGATATGCCAATATCACATCTCTGCAGTTGTTAAATGCATAGACATTGCTGTTCACCTGGTAAATAAAGATGAGGAATGAAAAAAATATTCATCAAGGGGCACCCCGGGTGGCTTAGTGGGTTAAGTGTCTAACTCTTACAGCTCAGGTCATGATCTCATGGTTTGTGGGACGGAGACCTGCGCGGGGCTCTGTGCTGACAGTGCAGAATTGGCTTGGGATCCTCTCTCCCTCTTTCTCTGCCTTTTTCCTGCTCACTCTCTCTCTCCCTCTCTCAAAATAAATAAACATTTTTTTAAGAAAAGAAAAAATATTCATCAATATATCTCAAATACACCAAAAATTAAAGTTTATTATCCCAAGTCAATATGTCTTTATCACTGATTCCAAAGTATTCAAGAAATACATAAAGACTAATTCCTTTATATAACTCTAAATACTTAGCATTTTATCATCAATTTACAGAAAGGGAGAACATATGTTTAAAGTTTCACCTAGTTGATAAATTTACACTTGGTGAAATAAGGTAGTATAAAATGTAGTTAATATTATTTGCATTTTTAATAAAGGAATTACATTAAGAATAATACCAAATTATTATGGGTGGTTTTTTTTGGTTTTCATTTGTTAAACTGAGATTAAACATTATTTTAAAAATTTCAGTGTTGTCTCTCCTTTCATCCTTTTTCCTTTCCCCAAACTGCAACCCAAATTGCTTCAAGAACATGAACTAGCTTTGTAAAATAATGTTTTGCTGACACAAATGACAATAATTCAAACATAGATTAAATTTCACTTTCTAATCTTAAGGGCTTTTTTAAAAATAGAAATTTGTTTGGAAAGTAATAATTTGGTGTTTACTGAACCTCAAACATTCAGAAGGAATCTTTGATCTCTTGTTCACTCTCGTAAATCTCTCAGCAGCAAACCATATTTTAGTAGCATAAAAAATCAGGTCACAGCCCTCCCCTTTACTACTCAGAATTCTCTCTATGTTAGACCTTTTTAAAAGAGCATCTCATCTAAAACCCCACAGTATCTTCCTGGAATTAATTATCATAATGCTTTAGTATCAGGATAACCGAGACTGGAAAATTAAAAGAAAAACTAAAAAAAAAAAAAAAAAGAAAAGAAAGAAAGAAAGAAAAAAGATATTTTAAAAGAGTGGTAATTTTATTAAATGCAATTCATACATAAAAATAATTTTTATTCACCTTCTATAATTTAAAAACATTTTTAAAATATTTATCTATTTTGGAGAGAGAGAGAGAGAGAGAGAGAGAGAGAGAGAGAGAGAGAGAGAGAGAGATGGAGACAGAGCAGGTGCTGGAGGGCCAGAGAGCGAGGGAGACAGAATCTGAAGCAGGCTCCATGAGCTGTCAGCACAGAGCCTGATGGGCGGGGCTCCCACTCACAGGGAGACCATGACCTGATCCAAAATCGGACACTTAACCGACTGAGCCACCCAGGTGCCCCTACCCAAGGAAAATGAAAACACTAACTGGAAAGGTTTTTTTTTTTTTCTTTACTGCTTGGTTGCATTCATGAGTGGTTAAGTAATATCACTCAACTACATACTTGCATCAAATTTGAGAATTTCTCTGATGATGTTTTTGAGGAATTTATAGCCATTAGATAAGAATTTTATTCAGACTTTCTTGGTTGAAAGCAATGAAAACTTAGTTATTCAGATAATAAACTGGGATCAATTCAAATCAACATTTGTTCTGTGAAGACCATTACTCATCAAACTATTTCAACTTTGTGTCATAATGAAGTAACATCTATGTGTGTAGTGTGAGAAATATTAGATTATCATATTAAGTATTTCATTCTAGAACTGTCTCATAAGTATAGAAATGAAAAAACTAAAATAATAAGGGTGCACATTAACAGTGGTATTGTTCTATTTCAGCATTTTAAAAATGCCATATTTCATGGTTTGTATCTTATCAATTGCCTTTTTTGTAACCTATCAGTAGCAGTGTGTCCATACCAGAACAAAAATTACATGAAAGATATACTTCCCAGGCCAATGTATAGTTGGCCCTAACATTAAAAAAATAAAATAGAGGAGGAAGTGCGTAGGTTTTGCATAAATATACATGGAACAAATGAAACAGATCTGTGATGAAGCAAATTGTTTGCATGTGTGGCTTTATCTTTATAGCCAAAATGGCTTACTCAGTCAAACATGTGAGCTGAATCTGGCTCTTGCTCTAGAAATTATCCCAACCATGTCATATTGCTCACAACACCTCCCAACTTTGCTAGAGCAGTTTAACCCTGCACACTTCCACGTAGCTGGTACTATGCGAGGCTCTGTTCTAGACACTGCAGGTGACGCCAAAGAAAGATTCCTCAGAAGCCTCGCGGGGCAGCAGGCATAAGGAGTTACAAAACAAAATAGAGTAAAGCATCATTTATGAAATTCATGGGGATTCAAAGATCAGAGACATTCTGCCCAACTTAAGGGGGTGAGGAGATAAAAGGATTTCTTGAAGGAGTCTCTCAAGACTATAGGGGATTTCAACTGGTGGTGAGAGTATAGAAGTTGAGGCAGGAAACTCAGGATGAAGAGGTCTCAGGGGCTGAGAATTTAATGGCAAGCTAAGGATAAGGAATAGAATTAGAGACGTCGTACTTTCATTTCTCAAACAAGACTTGAGCCAATTAAACGAGGAGCAAGCTTGCTTTGCCATGATTACAACTGCTCATTAACAATTAAAAATGAAAATCTCTTTCACATGACTGGATGCAGCTCCTTAACTCAGTTCAGTGAAGCATTCAACATCAATATAAGTTAATGGCATTACTTAGAACTGATTTTATTGCTTTATGTATTTTTGAAACTGAATACTTTCTTTTCTGTATATGTAATAATTTAAAATGTAACCTAACTGAGCAAGCAATATCCCAATGGGTCATTACTGCTTCATTCATGAAATGTATATGAGTGATGTCTGTACTGTACTAAATAATTTGTTTATTCAGAGAGGTAAATTTCTTGGCATTTTATAGAATTGGAAGTCCCAATTTTCTCAGCAGTATTATCCTTTTTCTATCAACATTTTTGTTATTAACTAGGAATCATAACTAATCTATAAATATTTATTAATACAGGAATTGTATTTCATATGTGTGACTCCACTGCTCTGAAATATATTGGGATTGTATCTGAACCTACATTTATTCCATTTACTCATGGGGGGAGAAGCGACTTGCATCACTATAAAAGGAAGCTATAAATTAATATGTGGCTGCCACAAGAATTCACATACTTTTAAATTAATTTTTACTATAGTTTTATAGAGTCATATTACCAGCCTTATTATTTATGAGAAAACTGATGGTCATTAAGGTAAATTAATTTCCCCACAAGCTAGTTGCCCACAAGCATGGCTGCTACTCAAATGAGAGCCTATTAAATTCCAAACTACATATTCTTTCCCTTATATTACAGTGTCTTTCTGAAAGAAAAGAAAGGCTTGTGAAGTGAGACACTAATTGTCAAATTGTAGTGTTTTATATATAAACACACACATACACATATATATGTATAAGTTATATATGGGATTCATTTATCATTGTTCTGTCTCTTCTTTTTTGGTTAGGCATAACATTAAATTTTAAGGTATCAAACAGGCATTACCTATTTCATAAACCAAAAAAGCAGTTTATGGATATTCTTTTATATTATTTGTATTCTGAAATCAAAAAAGCACAGTGATATAAACTCCGCAGTGTTTGGAATTGGAACATCCAACACTTTCCCCCAAACCTAAAATTTATTTTTCCAAGGAATGTTTCCCATAATTTAAAAACCATGTTTTGTTTAAAAGATAATAGGGCAATTTAATCCAAATATTTCTGACTCACTTACACTCAAGCTTATTAAAAAAATTCTTTGGTGGGACGCCTGGGTAGTTCAGTCGGTTGAGTATCCAACTTTGGCTCAGGTTATAATCTCACAGCTTGTGAGTTCGAGCCCCGTGTTGGGCTCTGTGATGACAGCTCAGAGCCTGGAGCCTGTTTCAGATTCTGTGTTTCCCTCTCTCTCTGCCCCTCCCCCACCCCCACTCATGCGCCTTCCCCCCCAAGAATAAATAAAATATTTAAAAAAATTAAAAATATTCTTTGCTAAGGGTTATTGTGAATAAACATATTTTGAAGACTGAATACATTAAATTTTTTTTCATGAATACATTAATGGAGTATAAATTCAATACTTGGAGGGTTTAGGGTTAATTTAAAACCAAGGAACTACAGGTAACAGACATGTATAGCAAAATCACAGAAGTAAGGAAGAAAGGGGAAAAGAGAAGATGAAATGAATCAAAGAATGGAGAAAGGAAGGGAGAGAGAAGTGGAAGAAAAGAGAGGGGAAAGGAAGGAAGGAAGCTACGAAGGAAACATTTATCATTTCAATATTGCTTTTCAATGTCCGTCTTTTTGCCTATATTACCTCACATTCCCTCACAGCTCTGCATCTGATATCATGAGCCTATTTTATAACTAAATAAAGAGATTCAAAATGTAACCTAAGGCAATTCGAAATCAGGACAGCCACCTTAAAATCTTTCTAAAACAACTCAGAGTATAAGTTGTGGTGCAGCTGTGATTTTCACCATATCTTCCTATGCAAAGTACAGGGCTTTACCTCTTTGTCAATGATTCCCAGGCTAACCTGGAAGCCTTATCAAAACACAAGATTGCTGGGCTCCATCCCCAAAGTCTCTGCTACAAGAGTTCTGAGCTAAGGCCCAAGAATCTGCATCTCGCAGCTTTGCAGGTGATGCTGATGTTGCTGGTCTGGGACCATCTTTGAGAATGGCCACTACAGCCCATCCACCGGAGGGTTGTTTTCTGGGCCTGAGACTTCTGTGTAGGAGGTCTGTGTATCAGCCACCACTGTTCACATCATATATGATCTGGGACTACAAATAGGAAGTTAAATTTGATATTTTTTCCTTCCTCATTTTTAGTCCTTCCCACACCAGAGAGAGCTCTCCTTTAAAACTGGACGAAGTGGGGGCGCCTGGGTGGCGCAGTCGGTTAAGTGTCCGACTTCAGCCAGGTCACGATCTCGCGGTCCCTGAGTTCGAGCCCCGCGTCGGGCTCTGGGCTGATGGCTCAGAGCCTGGAGCCTGTTTCCGATTCTGTGTCTCCCTCTCTCTCTGCCCCTCCCCAGTTCATGCTCTGTCTCTCTCTGTCCCAAAAAATAAATAAACGTTGAAAAAAAATTTAAAAAAATAAAAAATAAAACTGGACGAAGTGGCACAGGCCAGAACATGCACAATCTATCTCCAATTCCCGGCTCTGGTAGCCCTTCCTGCCTCCATGGTCACCCAAAAGTGTCACTTCAAGGACTCAGTATCTCTCCTAACTCTCAAACTTCCTGCAATTCTTCTAAGCAAGATTTATTCCTACATAGTAAGGAGCTTTCTCTTAACATTTCCTTTGTCCAAGTGCAAAAAATTATCCAGTAATTTTTCAATAATTTTTTTCAAAAATTGCTGAAAAGCAATGATTGACTTTTCAGTTTACTGAACAGGGGAGAATACAGGAGTGGGTGGGAGGCAGTCCAGGTCACAGCTGATGCGGGGACAATGTAAGTCCAGAGCCCAGGGTAGATAAAGACAGGATGGGCAGGAGGGAATGGGCAGCCAGAGTGATATGGCTACTATTTCTGGGAGGTGTGGGATAAGATGGGCCCAAAAGATGAGTTCTCTCTTCCAACTGCATCCTTAAGATCCCAGGGTGCAATAGCCAATGGGGTGTGTTGGCAGAAAGGTAGGGAACAGAGGGATGGTGATGCTAGCTACATCAAGACAGCCGCAATTAACCAGGTGGGTGACTTTTTCATACTTTAGTTTGGATATCTGAATTGACTATCAACCAAAGCTGCTTCTGAAAAGACTTGAGGGAAGATACAAAGACACGTAAGACTAGCTTGCCTTATTCTGAGTCCACACTGACAGAAGACTGCTTCCATGTTCCTGCTGCTCCCTGATCTCCTGACCATAGAGGGGGTGACTGCTGTGGCTTTCAGTGGGTCAGGCTGATTTTTTTGAGGGTAAGAGAAAACTCTCAAGAAAAGAGGTTAGCTGATGCTCTCAAGACCTCTTCAGAAAAGTATAATCAATAGGAAATGAGAGTATTCATAACACTTTAAAACTATTTGAATAAAAAAAAACATGTAACACTTTGGGACTGCATGAATATCTCTGAGTCTTGGGCTTGTTCAAGAAGTCTTAAAAGAAAGAAGTGTCAGTTATACCTTTTAAAAATTTCCTATACTATTTTCTTTCTCTGTAAACTTTAATAAAGATTCAACTTCTTCCCGATCCAGGGTAAAGTAAAGAAGCTGTGACTGGGAATCCCATTGTCATTTATTATTCTTCACTGTCATCTCTTATTCTCTGATTATTTCTCCATAAGAAATATTTGAATGAATGACAGGAAACATCATGAACATTGCACCTGCAAGAAATATTTAACACATCCCTTTTTGGACATTTTGTTATTTTTCTCTAAGCTGCTCCCCTTTCCATTTTATTCAGGAAAGATCATTAAGCATTTCAAGAGCATAAACATTTCACCTTCAAAACTTTGGTACTTCAGTCATAATATTGTTATTATGGGGCTATAAATCTAAAATGGGATTAATTTCTCTTTCCAGTACCTATCAGCTTCAATTTGGAAATACCTTTAGATTTCTACCCTGGAGGCCCAATCTCGTGGCAAGAATTATTCTTTATTTTGAGCAATGCCTCCAAGTCTCTTAGGTCACACACCACAGGAAGACAATGTCATGTCATTGCATTTTTCTAGGAAGTTGAAATATATCCTCAAAGTGCTTTTACCAAATGCATGAAAGTCATCAATGTGAATCTTTCCCAATATGTTATTATTATAATTACATGCAGTCAATGCTTTTTGGATTGTGAATCATTTTTATAAGTAATATAGCATTTGATCCTCTCAATAATTCTGTAGTTATCCCACTTTGTGGGTTGAGAAAACTGAGGTTCAGGAAAATGAATGGACTTTCCTTATACAACTAATGAGGGGGTAATGGCAGAGGATTTTGGAGGCACTTCAGGCTCCAAGGTTGGGCCTTTGCTTGACTTCTAACAGAGCATAATTCTAAGATGCTTATCTCGACAGTCACCAGAATACAGAAGACGGGAAAGTCACCCTGAGAAGTACTGAGCTGACCTTTGCATAGCATTGATTTCTAGAATCGTCCTCCTTTTCCTGCTTCCCTCTCTCTCCCCACTTCCTCTTTCTCCTCTCCTCCTCACCTTCATCATCCTCTTTTTCTAGACCAAGTCTAAACTGAACACCTTAGCTGCTAGTTAAGAATAAATTCCTTAGGGTCCAGTGCTACAAGGATATTATGGAGGTGATGGATCCTCTCATTCACCCAACTCATTGTCATGTGAATTCCTCCTTCAGGCAGGACCAGGTATGGGAAGTCTTTCTGAGCAATGTGTCCCACCTGGGTCAGAGTGTTTGCAAGTTCCCACTGAAGAGACACAGAACTAGTGTTTTATCAGTGACAGTCAGAAAAGCTGGTTCTGGTTCCTCTAGGTACAGACACAGGGGCTTAGATGTGGTTAATCATTCCCATTCATAAAACTCCCAGTGCTCTAAATAAAAATGTTTAAATATTTAAGAACAAGTCTAACCCCCAAAATAGATGTGCTATGAGCTGCCATAGCAACATTTCATATAATTAATCATATGATGGTCCAGAAAGATGAGTTCTCTCTTCCACCTGTATCCCTGACCCCCTCCGATCCCAGGGGTGCCACAGTCAGTGGAGTACATTGGCAGCCAGGCAGGGAAGAGAGGGGTGGAGAACTACTACATTAAGACAGCTGCAATAAACCAGGGGATGTTTTTTTTCATGTTTTAGATTGGATATTTTGATTACCTATCAGCAAGAGCCATTGGTCTAAACAGAACATTTTGTCTCTTTCACATTTGATAAATAAAAGCTTTAAATTCTTTCTGATTTCACTGTTCCCTTTAAAGTTCACTCATGTGGAATCCAGGATAGGTTGAATAAAATCACAGTATCGCCCCCTCCCTACAATCTTCTCCTCAATCTCTAAGCCTGTATGATCATTTTACTGTTTAGAGAAGGTGATATTAACCTAACGCAGAGCTTTTCTGGGGGGAAAAAACTTGCCTGCATTGTCATTTTCAGTGACAAAGGGAGGAGAAAGCATGTCATAAAACACATTTCTCAAAAAGAACACTTCAGACTCCTGGTGGGAAAGTAGTCTGCAGCAAAACAACACTATTACTGAATGAATTCCTACGTAAGAGTGTTGGGCTGTAAGTAAACCAAGGGTAGGACCAAGTCTTATCTTCTTTTACTCGCCTTCTGTGCTCATACAGCTCCTTATCTATGAAGAATATGCAACATTTGTGTTTGTTACTTTACTGTTTTGTTTTGTTTTGTTTTGTTTTCCTCCAGATGACAATATGGCTTCCTATCTCTCTGGAAACTTCTTTGTTATTTGGAAAAGAAAAAGTCCTTTTACCTTCAGATAGCTGGCTTGCAATACACAGCTCTAAGGAGAGGAAAAAAAGAAATGAAAGTGTAGGACTCCCATATTAGGATCCATATATGGGAGTAGCTGGTTGAATCCCTTGATAATCTTCTTCCTCCCTGGAACCCTATAGGCTATTATAACTGCCTTCTATTATGATTTTGAATGTACCTATGTCAAGCTATGCTACTTTCCTACCCAATTGATTATCTGGTCCTTAAGAGGAGTGTGCCTTATTCACGTTACACCCTTTAAAACACTTATAATACTACCTAGTTCCTAATAAATGTTTAAGAAACATTCATTGAGTATCTTATCCTGGATTCCCTAAGAGAAAAAAGTAGCCAGTTACAAAATATTATGTGCTAACACTACTGTTTGACCTTACAGAACTGTCTTTGGAGAGACTTGTCTGCATATGAACTAGCACCTCACAGGACTTTTTCAATATTTCTTGTCTCTCATTGGCCAAAGGTGAATAGCCCCAATGCCATTAATTTCCCCGCACTTCTAAGCTGCATGTGCCCATGCTCTGAGTATGTCTACAGCACCTCATACCTGCCAGCCACAGATAAAAAGCAAGTTGACTGGAGCCCTCACAGAACTAGTCACCATAACATCAGCTGAGGAGAAACAGGTAGCCTAGGACCCCAAAAACAGTGAGACCAAGAGAACCAAAGGTAGAGCTGAGGAGGTATCTGATACTTTGGCCAAAGTTGCTAGAGTTCTTGGATGAAGGGCTGGCTGAAAAGCGAAATTCTATTAAATAGTTTCCGAGTTTTACTGGGATGAATGTCATTCGATCATACTTGTGCTATAATGTTAAGGTACTGCCTTGGAACCTTCTTATCAGAAATGTTCTTAATATTTAGAGCAATGCCAAGTACACTCCATATGAACCGTATATGTATGTATGAAATGAATGTGGTTAAAAAAATGGCACAAGTGTGACCTTAGTGCTAAGATCATGTTTATCGACTGAACGCCACAGTGGAACCATACTGTTAATGATGCATTTGTTCATTCTTCCTCCAGATTACTCAACTGTGAACAACAGTAAAATATCCATGAGAATTTGTATATAAACACAAATGAGCAGGGAAGGTCAGTACATTTGTTCCATACAGGTAAATACAACAAGTTATCAAATGAGTTTCTACTCTGACCCAGACAGGTACTGAAGACGCACAAATAAGAAGAAACCCTCCTTTCAAGGTACTCACACTTTAGGAGAACAGGTATACATCTATACGGCTGTATCAGAATGTTAAGTTTCCACATTGTGAATACAAACTCAATGGAGGAAATGGTTAACTAGGCTTTAAAAAATAAGGGAAGGTTTCAGTAAGGAGGTGCATTTAGGTGAGCCTTTAAAGAATAAACAGAAATTTACTAGAAGACAGAGAAAGGGAATAACATTCTAGACAGAAGCAACAGAAAAAGAGAAAGGTTCCTGTTCCAGTAAACATGATCTTAACTAAACAATTTCCTTCTAGGAAACTTAGCTGCATCAGTGTTAACGTCTTAAGAGTTTGTCTCATTCTACCCTAGGCCTGAAGTTTGGGTTGGGGTAAAGAAAAAGATACAACATAAAGAAGCATTGGGATGAAAACCAGAGAAGATACTAGTATAGTACTCAGTGCCCAGGGCACACCCAATGTGAGAAACTCTTCAACTCTCCTCCTCTTGCTCTTGGATGAGGAATCCCCTTTCCTTTGTCTAGTTTCCAGAATACCTCTGTTGTCCACATCATTTCAGGTAATAAGGAATGGGTGGTGAGCAAAGTGAAGGCATGGACAGTTGGGGAAAATTCTGAGGCAGTTTGACAGTTCTGATGGGTTCCACCCACTCCTTCAACTGAGAACTGCCTTTGTGCTAAAGTTCTTCATTCTTCTTTAATGGTTATTTTAAAATATGATAAGTTAGAAAACACACAACATCTTTAAAGACATTATTTTCTTTTCTGCTTTTTGCAAACTAGTAAAAATACATTAATATTTTTTGTTTTGTTTTTCTTGCTTCTCTGATTTTGAGCATCGACTTGTATATCCACTTATTTAAAAATTCATAGTTCAGTATAAAATTCTTCTCCACCAGATAAATTTACTAATCCTCTTTAGCAGCATGGTAAAAAGAAGGGGAAAGAAGTTGGGAAAATGTTACCTGAGAAAATTCTACAAAAAATAAATAATGTATTGTTAAAGTATTTGCTTACATATTGCCTTTCCCATTTAGAAATATCCTGCTTTAACTTAGAAAAGCTTGACACTTCGGTTTTGAGGAAAACAATATATTATACAATCCAAAATGTGTATACACATGTGCGCATATGTGTGTGTGTGTGTGTGTGTGTGTGTGTGTGTATTTTGTAGTGAGGAACTGGTTTTGAGGAGAACAGTGCATACACGTGTGTGCGTGTGTGTGTGTGCGTGTGTGTGTGTGTGTGTGTGTATTTTGTAGTGAGGAGCTGGAATCCCCCTAAAATAGGACACATTTTATTTTTAATTGATTTCTGAACACCCACGTTGTGTGCTGGTGGTATCTACTAAAAGAGTAATAATTTATTTTGTATTAGCTTAGAAATGCCATAATACTTAAACTGTGCAATTAAATTTCTGTGGTGGATATCAACTACCTTTGGTACATATTTTTTGCCTTTAATACCAAATGCCAAAAATGAATCTCAAGAAAGAAATGCAGTTTCTTTCTTAGACTGTAAGCCATTCTTTGGTGCATTAACACATGTCTAGCATGTATCACACTGCTTAATGTTAAATCCTGTGATACCTGCAAATCAATACAACAAAAACCCAGAATAACTTTTTTCACCAATTTACACAGACATTACAATTTCCCTTTTTATTCAGAATGTCTCACCCATAATTTTTGTGATTTCCAGCATATTGTAAGAGTGTGATAGAGCAGGGGCTATTGTGAAAGCCGCTGGATCATTTTAGCTACTACAAAATGCAGCAGCAGCTTCCCTGCTTAAGGGTCTCTGCCAGATGGATCATATTAACGTCTGTGCACTGTGGCTTGCACTGGCTACCAGGGTGTTTCTGGATGCAGTTCAAAGGGGTTGCCTTTGATCTATGAAGCTGTATACATTTTAAGCCAGAAACTATTTATCCTACAATCACCCGTAGTGGGCAAGATGAAACAGGGAACCATTGTTGAAACTGCATCATAATTCAAAGCCAGTACCTTTCTCAGTCAAGTCCACCAACTTGCCATTACCTGGGAAATTCAGCTGAACTCCTAGTCCGCTCTTGACTAGATGGATGGCCTAATGTAGAAGATAAAGGTATAACTCTTTCATAACATAATATTCAACGTATTTTAAAAATAGAGTGAAATATTTTGGTATTTTTACTGTGCACTTAATTTAAGTATCTTATACACCTTGATTGAGGTATATCATTCAGGAAAAAAAAGGAGGGGTGCTTGGGTGGCTCAATCGGTTAAGTGTCTGACTTCGACTCAGGTCATGATCTCACAGTTTGTGGGTTTGAGTCCCGCATCAGGCTCTGTGCTGATAGCTGGGAGCCTGGAGTGTCAGTTTCTGTGTCTCCCTCTTCCTCTGCCCCTCCCCTTCTTGTTCTCTCTCTCTCTCTCTCTCTCTCTCTCTCTCTTTCTCAAAAAATAAATAAACATTAAAATTTTTTAAAAAAATAAAAAAAGGAAATAGAACATCTTTTTAAATTTGAGATATTGTTTTATATGCACAAGGTTTTATTATCACTATCTTAGATTCCCCAATTTTTAAAATTGATCTAAGTAATCCATGTTTTCTTTTTATTTAGAAAAGGTGTGATTACTTGCAGATAAGCAACAACAACAACAATAATAATAATAATTAAAATCACCCATCATTCCACCACCCAGATATTCTAGAAGGTGTAAAATGGCACTGAATTAAACAAAGGGCAATGTGCCTACCATTAACTAAATTAAAAGATATTCAGGGCACCTGGCTGTCTCAGTCAGTAGAGTATATAGCTCTTGATCTTAGGGTCATGAGTTTGAACCCCATGTTGGGGGCAGAGATAGCTTATATAAATAAACATTAAGATATTTTTCATTTATTCATTCATTTATTCATCAAGTAAAACATAGTGCTGCACACTGAGTTAAAAAACACATAAGATTTGGAATCTGATATAAATTAAGATGAATCATGTAAATAATTAATTGAAGTATATACATTATAGTCTTATAATTATATTTTTGAAGAATATTTAAAGAACAGTAGTGGCCCAAAGGATAATAATTAACCCAGTCTGGGGTAGGGGGATCAGAGTAAAACTAAGAAAACAATGAAACTAAAGCTAGACCTTGAGAAATGAATTGAACTGTGTCAGGAAAACATAGATGGAAAGACGAGGAAAATCGCTAACTCTGGAACTAGACTGCCTGGGTTCAAATCCTGACTCTGCCTTGACACATACTGAGTGTCAACACATACCTTCTATGAGTTACTCAATACTCTGTTCCTCAGTTCTCTCATATGGGGATGACTTTTTTTTTTTAATATGAAAATACTGAAGATTGAATCAATTTAAGATTGGTAACTTTTTAGGAACTCTCATAATAGCTATCTTTTTTTTAAATATGAAATTTATTGTCAAACTGGTTTCCATACAACACCCAGTGCTCATCCCAACAGGTGCCCTCTTCAATGCCCATCACCCACCCACCCCCCCAACCCCCCATCAACCCTCAGTTTGTTCTGTTTTTAGGAGTCTCTTATGTTTTGGCTCCCTCCCTCTCTAACTTTTTTTTTTCCTTTCCCTCCCCCATGGTCTTCAATGAGAAAGAATGAAATATGGCCTTTTGTAGCAACGTGGACGGAACTGGAGAGTGCTATGCTAAGTGAAATAAGTCATACAGAGAAAGACAGATACCATATGTTTTCATTCTTATGTGGATCCGGGGATGACTTAATCTACATACAGTACCTAGAACAGCATTAGCTACTATTATAAAGATATAGGAAATACAGACATACCTCATTCTGTTGTTGTGCTTCGCTTTATTTTGCTTTGCGGATATTATTGTGTTTTTTGTGAATTCAAGGTTTGTGGTGGCCCTGCATGGAGCAAATCCATTGGTACCATTTTTCCAACACCATTGCTCACATTATGTCTCTGTGCCACATTTTGGTAATTCTCGCAATATTTCAAATTTTTTCATTGTTATTATATTTGTTATGGTGATCTGCGACCAGTGATTGCAACTCCCTAAAAACTCAGATGATGGTTAGAATTTTTTAGCAACAAAGTAATTTTTAAAATCAAGGTATATACACTATCTTTTTAGACATAATGCTCTTGCAAACTTAATAGACTACAGTATAGAAACTTTTATGTGCACTGAGAAACCAAAAAATTCATTTGACTAGCTTTAGTGTGATATTTGCTTTATTGCAGTGGTCTGGAACTGAACCTGCAATACATCTGAGGCATGTTGTGTCTGGATGTATTTGAGGAACTGCCAAGTATTTGGGTCCTTGAGTGCAGAGAAAGAGCTGAGAAGTTGCAGAAAATGTGGCTGTAGAGAGAGTGGGGTCAAATCATGAACAACCTTAATTACATCCTATGATAAGGAGTTTGGACTTTATACTATAGACAAACAAGAACCAATAAAATCTTCAAGGTAGACAAGTGACGTAATAGAATCTGAATATCAGCAAAAGACTTTTGGTAGCAATGGAGTATGAATCATTAGAAGGAAAGGGGATTGGAGGAGGGGATAATAGTTCACAAACAAATTGCTACAGCAATCACGTATTAACAGCACTAAGAAAGCCCTGACTGCATTTTCCAGTTTTTAATGAAAAGCTTAAAAGTTTCAAAATGGATGTTACCAACACAAGACGGGAGGAGAGGACAAACAACATAAGAAACAGACGTATCAATTCCTTCTCCTTTCTTATAAAATATCCCACATATCTTTAAAGTCCTATTTGCATCTCACCTCCTTGAGGTCTCTGATGATTCCAAGCCTAGAGCCAGGGCTGCACCTCATTAAAAACTCCAGAGAACTGGGCAAGGCTGTAGATTTAAATATAGTTAGAAACTGACAGAAATAGCTTTTGATTAATTAACATCAAGAATGCTGTATAGGATAAGTTGCAAAGTGTGAGTGGAATGCCTTTAGGAAGGAGAAGTAAGAAGAAGGCACAGGGAGAGAAAGAGAGCTGGAAGTTTAATGAAGTAAGACCAGCTTCACTAGAAATAGAGACTGTGGCAGGGGCTCACGGGAATAAATATAAGAATAATTTCAATATGAAAGATAAAAGTGCCAGTGTAGTATTTTCTTTCCTTAGTTCAGGGTCAGGCAACACAGCACTTGTGTTTTGGTTTGTTTTTAGTTTTTTTCTCCGTGTATTTGCACATTTGTCAGTCTACCTCCTTTTTAAACTTATATGATATTTATAGGAAAAGTAATCCATATTTTTCTAATTTGTCTTCCTGCAACTATTGTTGGAGGTTAGAGCCATTTCATATGTACAATATATGTAATTTTTTTAAAACATGAAATCCCCTTCTCAGACCCAATAAATATATGGACATTGACTCAAGTGCTCCAGTCTTTTCGAAACTAAATAATACTTCTAGTCCATATTAAAAGTTAACTGCAAACTTTCTCCAAAAGAAATTCTATACCAGAAAAATGCAGAAAGGAAAATCTCTGGTGAGTAGCAAAGAGTGAGAATACTGAATGGTGATATGTTTCTGAATTAGAAGTTATAATAAACCAGCTGCCTGATCTGGTATAGGGCTTTTCATGCTAAGGTTGGGAAGTGGAAAATGTTAAGGAGAAATTTTCCATTCATCTCACATACTTCACTGCTTAGAAATATGAACCACCTGTAACAGGAGCCCCAGGGGATCAACAAAAGTCGTGCAGATTACCCATTAATGGCTCAGACCCCCTCCTGTTTGAAATTCAGCCCCCTTTTTCCCCTCTGCACATTTCATGATCTCCTCCACTAATTATTTGGAATTCGTTTGTAATAAATGCCTTATGTTCCTCTACTGAGGCATGCTTGTTCACTAACATTTCACTTTTTCTGTGTGATGTGAGTGCCACAATAGAATTCCAAATAAAGGAAAGATAAACTTTTGGTTGAGTTGTATTTGTTTCAGAAAAGGAGAGGAAATAAAACTGTTTATTTGGGCTGGGCTAAATGGTCCAGTCCTCGCATTTTCTCTGATGACTTTCACCGTGCACTTCACTGCAGACAGGAAATGCATTTTTTAATTCTTGGGGAGAATCTAACTTGTCATTGGACTGAGTGTACAAAGCTTTAAATAATTTGTTTCAAGATGCCATTCTATTGTTTAGTGAAAATACGCACATATTTGGATCCAGGACTTCGGCAAAGTTATTGAGCATTGGCCTTTGGGTTACAGAACCATGCCATTATTTTCAGAGGCTTATATCACTGGAGTGTTGCTAAGAAATATGTAGTCTCTGTGTCCATATGTTTACATCAAATTTATTTCATGTTTATCGCTTCTCGGCCTTTTGGCTAAGATCAAGCGCAAATTTATTTCATGTTCAGGAAATAATTTTTATAAGACACATTTCAGTCCCTACTAATAAATAGTTAAAGATCATTTTCGTTACTGCTGTATCAGCTTCGAGACCAGTGGTTCTCAACTGAGGGGCGATTTAGACCCCTGGAAGACATTTGGCAATGACCAACACATTTTTGCTTGTCACAAGTGGGACAGTGGTGTGCCATTAGTGGGTATAGGCCAGGGAATCTACTAAACATCCTACAGTGTGCTGGAAAGCTCCCTACAACAAAAAATCACCTGGCCCCAAATGTTTATAGTGCTGAGATTGAGAAGAGCCCATCTAGATAAAGTCACCTACTATATCTCTGAGCTTCCGTGTCACCACTTGTAAAAAAAGAAATTATGAAAATTTCTTGTAACCTATTCATGCAACATTAATGCATGTGTTTCTTTTCCTGTATTAGGAGTTATGGATTATAGATTATATTAGAAACTTTTCAACATCTTTAAAGAAGCACAACTTCTAAGACCTGAGAAAGGCAAAAAGCCATCTCATGGATACTGCAATGATATTTTCAGAATGGGCAGTAACAAAAAAGCTTACTCCCTATCTGGTTTCAATATTTTAAAGTGACACTGAGGAAATACATTCAGTGGATGCTGTAGTCAGCATCCATCAGATCCTACTCAGATATCCACAATGTGAGGTACTGAAGGGATTACTGTCACATTTATTAAAATAGCCAAGAATTAAAATAGTAGTAGCATTTAGAGAAAGTAGCAGTGAATCAAGGACTAAAAATCAGTGACAACAGGTCAAAGCATTAGTAGATGGCAGAAATGAGAAGGGGCAGTAGTATTATAACCATTATTTTACTTGTATATACTTGTATACACAGTACAATTATTATGTTTTTATAACCATTTATCTATTTCAGGGGCCATGTAAGTTTCAAGGGCCATATTTGCTTGTTTGTGTGGTTTCTTGCAGTCCAAATTATTACTGTAATAAATAAAACAGAGACATTTTATTATGGCTCACCCTCATACACCTCAATAATGGACAAAGGAAGTAGGCTTCCTTTTTCAATTTTGTTCACTAGAGAAGTAAGATGCTTTTTGTCTGACTTCCAAACAAACCACTCAATTTCAAACTGATATTGTTCAGACTTGATCTCTGTGGTCTTCTACACTTTCCCACAGAAGTTCCTTAATTATAGATCTTGGAACATATGTTGGTTTTGCCAACCAAACATACCTCTCCCCTTTCTTTTGATAATATCAGTCCCTTTGGGAGGGACACCCTCCCCTACTCCATGTGTCTCTGAGAGTCTGCCGATCACTGTATTAACCTACTGGTCAAAAGAGTAAATATATGGTCTAGGAATGGCCATTGTAATTGCCAAAGGTTGGGTACCTGATCTAAGAAAAGTTAATCAGAAAATTTCTCTGGGATTTCTTTCTTTTTTTTTTTCTTTTCATATGGACATACAAAAAGCTGTGTTTCATTTCATGAAAGAAAGAAAAGAGAAACACAAATACTCAGCATCATCACCCTGTAATGGAAACTCTTCTACAATAGGAGAAAATAAAGCCAAAACCAAAGAAGAATACACCTGAGTCAGTTTTGATAGCTTTTATATTTTAGGGAAATTTCCCATTTCAAATAATTTGTCAAATCTATGGTCATAAACTTCGCAAAAATTTCCCCTTACTCACCTTTTAATGTCTGTAAGATCTGAAATGATGTTCATTCCCTGATTCCTGATACTGGTATTTTGTTATCTTCTCTCTCTCTTCTTGATTACTTTGGCCTGAGATATATCAATTTATTGATCTTTTCAAAGAACTACACTTTGTCTCATTAATTTTTATTAATTTTTTACTGTTTCTTCAATTTTACTTCATTGATATCTGCTATTATCTTTTTTATTTCCTCCTTTCTGTTTAATTTGGATTGAATTTTTTCATTTTTTCAGTTTCTTTAGGAGGAAGCTAAGGTCATTAATTTTAATCATGCTTCCTTCATATCTAATATAAAGTTTAAAGCTATAAAGTTCCCTCCTAAACACTAATTTAGCTGCATCTCATAATATTTTTTAAATTTTTCATTTAATTCAGAACATTCTCTAATTTCTTTTGTAATATCTTTTTTGGTTTATGGGTTATTTAGTAATTTTTTGTTTAATTTACAAATACTTAGGATTTTCCATATATATTTGTTATTGATTTCTAATTTAATTCAGTGCTGGTGAGGAACATGGTTTATATGACTTGGATCCTTTGGAGTCTATTAAGACTTGTCTTATGGACCAGAATGTGGTTTACCTTGGTAAATGTCCCATTGACACTTGAAAAAAAAAGTGTATTCTGCTGTTGTTGAGTGGATAATGTCAAGTAGTTAAAATTAGTAGTTTTTCAGGTCTTTTCCAACCTTGTTGGTTTTCTGTCTACATGTTCATCTATTATTGAGAAAGAAGAGTTAGAGTTTTCCAATACAATTATAGATTTATTTATTTTTCATTTTAGCTGTATTATTATTATTATTATTATTTTGTACTTCACTTATTTTGAACATTCTATATTAGGTATCTACACATTTAGGATTGTTATGTTCTCTTGATGAATGACACTTTGTTATTGTAAAATGACTTTATCCTTAGAAATAATTTTTGCTCAGAAATCCATATTGACTGATACCAAAAGAATCCCTTCAATTTTCCCTTTATCCCTAAAACAAATGAAATTTGTTCTCCCCTTAGCATTTGTCACTCATTGGTCTACTAGCTGAAAGATTCTTCTCCAGGAAGTTGATATAATTGGTTTCTTCTTGCCATTGAGGTTTAAACTCAAATAGCAACTTCCCAAAGAGCCTTCCCTGACCCTAAAAATGGGAACCTCTGTCCCAGTCATTTTTTTTACTCTTTTAGCCTATTTTATTTATTTATTTCCTATGCTCAGCACTTATCACTGCTGACATTATTTTTTGACATTTATATTCTCTACTTCACTAGAATATAGGAAGGTTTGTCTTAATCACAGCTATGTTTTTACCACTAAAAATAGTAACTAGTAAATAGTAGGCACTTGATAAGTATTTGTTGGATAAATATTTGAAGAAAAGTAGGAAGGAAGGAAGGAAGGAAGGAAGGAAGGAAGGAAGGAAGGAAGGAAGAAGGAAGGAAGGAAGGAGAAAAACAAGGGAGGGAAGAAGGAATCTTGAAAATCTACCATTTTTTAGACTGTTACAGATCCTGAAGAGTACAACATGAGGAATACAAGTCGTTAATTTGTCATCTCACATTAAATTACACATCCTTTGAGAATGAAAATGAAGTATAAGTGCTACAATAGAGATATAGGAAACGACTTTGGGGATATCAGAGAGGGAACAACTGATCATGACATTATATATATGTTGGGAGAGGGATCAAAAAATCTCCACAGAGAAGGAGATTCTATCAATTCTCCATTGAATTGGATCTTGGGGTATTTATATAGTTTTGCCAAGAAGGGTAGGACATTTAAGAAAAAAAAAAAGAAAAAAAGACAATAACCTGAGCAAATGTTGGGAAGCAAACATCTCTATACTTGATTTTGAATAATAAAATATATATTTGGGAAAAAGTGTTCAAGTTTTCCCCTAAAATCCTTCCAGTGAAAGTAAAACTATTTTATCAACATAAATTCTTAAACATAATAATATAGTCAGTAATATAAATAAGCTTACCAAATAATTGGTTATAAAATTATGTTTAAGATTTATGCACATTTACATATATTTAAGCCTTTTATATGTCTAATAAAAGTAATTTTCTCCTTAATTCCTGGAATTATAGAACATGATTTTGTTAAGTGTAGATTTTTTTTAGTTAGCTTAAATAAAAATTCACTTGAGAGTTATCATTGACATTAATGCCTGTTAAGTTATACAACCTTAATAGATAAATTTGCATAGTTTAATGAAGAAAGATTTTAAATGTTCTCTTATAAGAAATAAAGCAATATCCACCAACACCTTTGCCTACATTTCTCCTAGTATGCATCACTCTCCCTTGCACTTATTTCCTCTAATTTGTGTGCCAGAAATGATAGATCATAAATTGAAAAATACTGTCAGGATGTGAAAGTACATTCCTTCTCAATGTGCTTTTACTTTCATTTGTATTCCTGAGTCGTTAGTATGAAATGTGTTCTTCCTTTCTTTTTTTCAATTCTGCCCTACTCAATTGTTCCCTTTCTTTCTAATCTAAGTTGCTATATAATGGCTAGGAAAATGCTTGATTTTTTAGAAGACTCCTTTCTTTAGTATTATGAAATCAGAAAATTATTTCATTGATTTAAGCAGTATTTCCCAAGAGTCTACTATCAGCTAGGTTTGGGGGATATAGTAGTGAAAAATACAATAGAAGTCTCTGACCCTCATGGAGCTTATATTTAATAGGGAAAAAATGTTTTTTATTAAAAAAATATCTACAGGGGCACCTGGATGGCTCAGTTCATTAAACATTCGACTCTTGATTTAGGCTCAGGTCATGATCTCATGGTTCATGAGCTGAAGCTCCGCATCAGGCTCTGCACTGATGGTGCAGAACTTGCTTGAGATTCTCTCTCTCTCTCTCTCTCCCTCTCTGCCCCTCCCCTGCTTGCTTTCTCTCAAAATAAATAAATTAAAAAAATTTTAAGATATCAATAAATATAATTTTAATTAAACACACAAGAAGTGAATAAAATAACACACCAAAATAACAAAGAGCTGGGAAGAAACAAATAGATACGTGGGAGGGAAAGAACTGAAGAGAGAATATGTGAACAGAGCCCTTGATGTAAGATAAGACCAGATGTACAAGTATATGCTAGAATAACTTTCTAGCAAGAAAAAGTAAGCTTGGTGATATGTAAGGAATGTCAAGAAAACCCACTGTGGCCACAATATGAGAAATGGAAAGCAATGTAGCAAATAATTGAGGGATAATCAGATTCTAATTTTTTAAGGGCGTATAAAATGCATTTAAAATTTTTGCTGGTGCAGTGGAGGCCATTGGAGAGTTTTTAAGTGGAGGAATGACATAATCTGATTTAGGATTAAAAGATGATTCTGGTTGTTCTTAAGAATTGACCATAAGGGGCAATAGGACAAACAGAGAGATCAGATAGAAAACCATCATAGAATCCAGGGAAGAAATGATGGTCCCCCAGGACCAGAATATTATGGAGATAGAAGGAAAGATTGAATTTGGATAATAGATATTGGAGATGGGGTTGGCAAGACTTGCTGCTGATGGATTGGTTGTAAGAACTATAGCAAAGAGAAGAATTAAGGATAGACTTGGTATTCCATTAGCTGGATTTTAGGTAGGAAGCTTTGTCCTGACACTTGCCAGCTGTGAAATCTCTTGGGTATTTTACCATTCTGAGACTTTGTTTCTCATCTTTAAAATCAGGATACTAATGTCTGGAACTGGCAGTGTTCAGAAAGGTATGTTTTGTTCCATGGCTAGCAGAGTGCTTCAAACTCACTAGGTATTTAACAAATATGTTACTTTAAAGGACTTTAATAAATATTTTAAAAACTATAGGGGCGCCTGGGTGGCGCAGTCGGTTAAGCGTCCGACTTCAGCCAGGTCACGATCTCGCGGTCCGTGAGTTCGAGCCCCGCGTCAGGCTCTGGGCTGATGACTCAGAGCCTGGAGCCTGTTTCCGATTCTGTGTCTCCCTCTCTCTCTGCCCCTCCCCTGTTCATGCTCTGTCTCTCTCTGTCCCAAAAATAAATAAACGTTGAAAAAAAAAAATTAAAAAAAAAAACAACAAAAAAAACCCTATAATTTATTATGGAGTTCATTGTGACTTTTGCAAGACATTTAATAAAATCTCTTCTGATACTCGGTGAAAGAGCGAAAAATTCCTAAACCTAGTGATAGTCATTATATGTGGTCATATCTGATTGACTGACTGTACCAAACAAGCATTGATGACTGGACTGTTGCCATCTGGAAGGATAGTGTTCTCTCTCTGCTAACATGCTCATGCTTCCACCATTGGCCAGTCAAGTGTTCAACATTTGGTTAATACTTGGATGAAGAAAGAGAAGACATGACTACCAATGTTTTAGATGATATAAGACTAGATGATAGAATTAATAGGAGAGATGTTGGAATCAGGACTCAAAATAGTTCTCAACAAGCTGCCAGCATGGGCCAGAAAAAACAAGGAGAAATTTAAGACCTAGAAACATGAAGTTCTAAATTTCTGTTAAAAATTTTTTTTAACCTCATACTTACAGGATTAGCAGCAATTCATGTGAAAGGATTTGGCAGTTGGAGTTGACTACAAGGTCAGAATGAACTTGCAGCATGACTTAGCTGTTAAAATAGTAAAGACAACTTGAGGCTTCATTAGTAGAAGTTGAGTGTCAAGGACAAGAGAAGGAATGGTTCTATTGTGTTCTGTTCTCTCAAAGCCATCTGGAGCATGTCCATTTTGTGAGGCCATGATTTATTCTTTTATTACTGAAGAGTTACAATGTTTCATGTAAGGTTGAGAATGTAGGAATACAAAATTATATCAAGCACAGATCCTACTCTTAAGGATGTCACAGTAGAGTAGGAGGGAGCTGACATATACATAAATAACTAACACACAAGGGAGAAAGAGATAAATGTCTCAATGAAGATAGCAATAAAAAAATAATGCAGATGTTTGGGATAGATATTGGTCACTATCACTTGTAGAAATCAAAGAAGTTGGTCTTCATTCTGTTGGCAGTGGGGCAGCCATTGGAAATGTTTGTTTTGGGGAATGAGGTAATCAAAGCTGTGCTTAAAGAAAGAAAAGAGAAACAAATACCCAGGAATTTACTCATTAGTCCATGTGATCCTCACTGTGTTGTGGCTGTGAGATTTAGCCACATGAAGCAAAACCAGGAAAAACTGATGGGAATTGCAAGAAGACAGATTTTTATTTAACATAATGAATTTCTATCCATCATGTTGTTAAAGATGAAAGAACTGCTCTAACAAGTAACCAACCTTTTCACTGGAAGAGTTCGAGCAAAAACTGGATGGCCATGTCTTAAGCCCTTCATGAGCTTAATCAATGACACAGTGATTGACCTTGGGGTTTCTTTCCAGTCCTAGAGATCTTGGAAGTCTATGCTTTTGTGGCATATCAATAATGCTGAGTACTTAACATGTTGGGCAAAATTGTTTCTGTACTTTGTGAGCTTCATTTATGTTCTTTCTATTGACCAAAAAAATCCACTATCTACTTTTAAACCTTATTATTATTTTTTTGTGACAAGATCATATGGAGGAGTTTTTTTAACTGCTTTTGTCCCATTGTTTTATTTAAATTCGTTATTCATTATATGTTTCGATCAAATAGCATTGATTTTATTTTTAGTTCCAAAAGCATATCTTACCAAATTTAAAATGAACTCCAGAATCTTCATCTTAACATATAAATCCCAGGAGATAGAAATTATTAACTACAAATATATGTGCTTTGGGTGAGTTAATACAACCAATGGGATAAATCTGTATTTAACCTTCCTTCTCTGTTAAACATACACATAGCAGTAAAGGTATAGAAATGGCGATTTGGTTTTCTCATTGGTGACTTTAATTTCAAGGACAATGATGACATATTAATAGTTTATGTCACAAATTGTATTTCTCATTTCTCAACATTTTTAGCAAAACAATGTTTTCTTCAATTTTTTGTTAGTTTCATGTTCATGCTCAATATTGTCCATAAAATATGAAAGCATAGGCAACAAAAACATGTGTCTACTACTTTTACACTAGAGAAAATTTTAAAAAATCAATCACCATGCTGACACAGGCAAGGAAACATCCAGGAAACACAGGAAAGGGGACCATAGCACAGGCTCGTGGTGATAAATTACACTGTGGCCAGTGCATGTAACTAAATCAACAGAGCCTGATTAATGGCTCTTCCATATTACACTGCAGAATGAAAAGAAAACTTTGCAAGTTTTCATTAGGGAGTGCTTTTAGCACACCCAGAGGCACACTGAGAGGAAGAACATGTATGAGAAGTTTCTTTCTTTAGAAAATTTGTTGACTACATTTCATTTACTATTTATTAACAGAAAACATATTCTAAGAAAATCAAACTTCTACCTGTGCTTTATTTATAAAGGCAAAAAATTGCCAGTTCAAATAAAATTAATATTATCCTCCAGAATCATGTAGTATCTGAAAATACAATTTGGCTAGAAAATAAAAAGTGTATTTGACAACACTTGTGATATTTAAAGACATCTTTTAAGCACAAATAAAAATTAAGATCAGATAATACTAGATCTCAAAAAAAGTCAAACACAACTCTGAAATTGCTAGCAAATTTTCTACTCATAGGAGTGGCTCCAATTTTGATTTTTTGTTTCAAATTTTTTTTCACATTTTTCAAATTTGATTTTTAACAGAGTTCCAATCCATCCTCCATTTGAGCAGCAAGACTGCCAATCCCCCGTGATGGGAGATCCCACCACCTGCTTCCATGTTTTTGGTGACCTTAACCATTTTGAGAAGTACTGGTCAGGTATTTTTGAGAGAGCCCTTCCACTGAGATTTGTCTGATATATTTTCCATGGTTAGACCAGGATTATGAGGAATAACACAGGGGTAAAGTGCAATTCTTACCATATCATATCAAGGGTATATACCATCAACATGACTTATCGCCTTGAATGTTAACTTTAATTATACAGCTGAGACAGTCTGTCGAGTTTCTCCATTTAGAATTACTCTTTTCCCCCCTCTTTACATTGTTTTGAAAAGAAGTCACTATGTCCAGACCACACTTAAAGGAGTGGGGAGTTATGCTTTGTTGCCCAAATCATCCTAAAATCTGATCACAAATTTCCTAGGAAGCTGCAGCAGCATAATGGTAGCACCTCAGCACTAGCCATCACCTTTGACACAGAGGTAATCACACGTTAGTCAATGCTGTCATATTTGGGTACCATCCCAGCTCCCACCCACATGGCTTCTAAGAACAGCTGTGACCTCAGGATCTGGGCCCAAAGGGACATGAATGTACTGAATGAGTCCATAAAACAGAATAGATGCCAAAATTGTACAACTCATTAGTTCTACTTTCTCAACTTTAGTTCTTTCCTTTTGCTTAGTTTGCTAAATTTACTCCCACTTTTAAATTAATTTCTGGTCATTCTCCCTCTTTCCATCATTCTTTTTTTACCCTGCCTTATTTCATAAGTGTCCTATTGCCAATTCTTCTTTTACAGGTCACTTACAATGACTCAGCAAAACATTTAATTTGATAAATTTAAGGAGCATCATGTTGATTGTGCCCTACTCCCATATATTGCTAATCACACCCCTAGGCCTCATGTGCTGAAGCTGAGATAGATATTAAATTCCCTTCAGCAAAGAGTAAAACAGCAACTATTTCCATGGTGACACCATTAGATAATATTTTTTTAATGCACACTTTAATTTATAATACTAATAGAGATTTTTAGAGATTCTAAAAACCTCGATAACATCAGGCTTTCTTAAAAAATATGTATTGGACATGTACTATCCCCATGCTCTGAACCAGATGCTGAAGACAAAAAGAAATGGTCCCTGACATCAAGAAACTTGCAGACTAAGAGGCAGCATAAGCACTCACATGGTATAATTGAAAATTAATTATCACCAAAACATAGTTTCTCTATATTCATTCCAAAATTCCAGTCATTACTGCAACTCTCTTTGTAAAGGTTGTAGTAAAAGTGACTTAATACTCATTAGAGAGTTACCAGTGAAATAATAATGTATCTTTTAGGCCTAACTGATAGACAGTGATTTAAAAGACTGGAAATATGTAATGTTGTTAGGGTGTTGTTCTATTATGAACTGATTGTGTTTTTTGATTGCTTTTAATTAGGTCATTGATCTTTATTTGTGGAAGCTCTTTGTCTATTTGTTTTACAGTTCTTTTATCTATCATAGATTTTAAATGTTTTCTGATGTTTACTTGTTTTTATATAGCATTTTTTCTATTTGAAGAATTTCAATTTTACATGACCAAACTTCCTAATATTTTCTTACAGGATTCTTCCTTTCATATTCTTTTGGCATTTTTAATAAAAATATTAAGTAGAAAATATTAAAATTTAACATTATGTAAATAATATGGATCTTAATTTTGTAAAAATAAAATAAATAGAAAGATAAGATGGAAGGAAATTGTACTTCTCAAATTTTCCAAACTTGTTTTTAGTTAAAATGTATTATTCTTAGAATAAGTTATAAATGTAACATGTTTTTAATGTACTAATGTATCTCAAAGAGAAAATCTCTGAACCCTCTAGCACCCACCATCAGTTCAGTATGGAAAGGCCAATGTTTTAGGAAAAGGAGCATAGGGTAGGTAAATTTAAAGCAAATGAGAGGAGAAAGCTCAGTTTTCCTCTTAGGACACACATCCCTTCTCTGCCAAGATTGGTAAGGCTGGCATGGTCTGGAGGTAAGAGAAAGGACAATGGGAACAGCTGGGAAATAAAAAAGAATCAAGAAGAAAAAATGAAATGTTGATAAATGCCATATTGCTCCCTTTATTCATATTTGAATGAAGGCCTTCCGTTCAGTTAGTAACTGAAATCTGTAAATAATTTGGGAAATGCAATAGGGATTTGGAGATTATTCGCATTTTCCTAAACAGACATTAAATGCCTCTGAGTCTATAAAATGCAGCCATTTAGACCACAGGGATCAAAGAAAATGTGAGAGTTTTAAAGCAGTCATTCAACAAAAGGTTGGAACTAGCAAAATGGGAAGAAAAGTGCTGCCTGTGAAGAAAAAGAAAAAAAAAAGTTTTTAGAGAACTCTGACCAAGAACAGATTGTACTTAGGAGGCTTAGGAATTATCTGCAGACCAAGGGACGACTATGTGTACTAAGCATATTCAGCCAGTGGGGTCACCAGCGTGGCAGTGAAAAGTCTGGCAGTGGGGACAGCAGATTAGCAGTACTTGGGCTCTGAAGCCAATCTCAGTGTCCCCACTTATTTATGTACCAGTGACCTCAAACAAGTTGCTTAGTCTCTCCAAGCCTCAATGTCCTCACTTGTAAGCTGCAGATAACACCAGTGTTAGTACACAGATCACTGGGAGGACTGTTTGAGATGATGCCTCTAAGCAGTGCAGCTCCGCTCTTGCTTCACTGCGTAGACCATAGACCAATGACAGACCTGGTGGGTTCTCCATAAGTTATTGAACCAATGAACAGAAAGCACCCAATAATTAGCTAAGATAAGCTACTATTTTAGGAAGGAAAGTAGCAGGTAAATGCTACAGACATAAGAATTAAATCTGAGCCAAGTGTGGTATAGGATGTTGTTGTAATGAAGAGTTAGGGTTTGCTTGGCCCTTGTTGAAAGGGATCAACTTAAACAGATAAAGAACAAGAAAGAGAAGAGATAAAAAAAAAAATAAGATCAGTAGAAGCATTTGGATGAGGCTATACAAATCATTTGTGGTTCAAGCAAATGGAAAGTGGCAGGAAATAAGGTGGAAAATGTAGAAAAGGTTGGGTGGGGCACAGGAACCTAACACAGAATTAATAATACTCTATCATTTAAAGTTAGGTGGTGGATTCAAAAGTGTTTTATTATCATTATGATGATTATTATGCTTTATAACTTACATATATGGCATATATATCCATTTGTATATATTAAATATGAATTTAATGGTCAAGGGCTGGAGAAGAAGGATTGGCATGTCAAATTGCCAAGTGGAGAAAGATGCCTACATTTATGTTTAATGGAAAGAATTCTCATCTCATATTTCTGGGATAACGATCTCCTCTATTTCTCTGACAACATTTTGCAAGTGTCCTTGTGAACTTAAAAAGTGGTATAAATTTATTTTCAAATAGGTTATTAATAAAGCTGCAAAAGAAAGATGTTGCTGTATTTTCTACAATTTCCTTCATCTTAGAAATTCAAGACTCCCTCTTAACCAATCCCTTAGCATATTTCTGGACATTACTGCTTTAAGACATGACTGAGTATAATATGTAGCTCACAACTAAAGTTGCCGAAAGTTAATTCAGTACACAATAGCCTCTTCTGGTTTCCTGCTCTTTTACGGACATAATGCATTTTTGCTGAAAAACAACTTATAACTCAGCCTATCAGCATTTCCTTTTGACAGTTTTAACATGTCAAATAATTAAAATGATACGATGTACAACATTTAATCTCAAAATAATTTTGCATAGACTTCCTCTAGAAGAATTAGCAGTTTGCTTAAGGTGGAATGGGGCTCTATTGGCCCCAGTGGGAAGAAGACTAAACTGTGTTGGAGGGGAGCAGGGCTGGGTGTGGGGAGGGGTGAAGGAAGTCAACAAGGTAGAGGAGTTCATGCTGAGACCAACAGTTTTGGACAAAAGTGAAGAGAGAAACCTTTGAGTGGGCCTAGAGCCAATATTTGGGGAGGGGAAGGAAGAGCACTGGAGAGGCAGTTACAGGAAAGGCCAGAAAATTTTTAAACAAGAAACAGATTCACACTCAAGCAAAATGTGAACATTTGTGCCCTCACTAAGTAAAGGAAATTTGGATAGGAGAGCTGACACAGACCCGCCCTTCCTAAGTGCTGGCAAATTCACTGCAAATTGATATCAGGGCCATTAAGTGCCTGGTCATTAAAATGTGACAATAACAATAATATCAATAAAAATACTAGCAATATATTTTTTTTAATTGAGAGGTTTCTGTGAGGGAAGACTGCTAACTGCATTATTATGAACTCGCTTCTTCCACCCACCTGTGAAGTGGGCGTGGTTATACTGACTTTGTAGCTGAGGAAAGAGAGACCCAGAAAAGTTAAGTAATTTGCCCAAATCCACAGGATTAGTGAGTCCTCCGGGAAAGTACAAGCTGCCAGAGACTTCGGAGTTTTCTGTGTATATTCAGGGCACTCCCTCTCACGTTCTATCACTTTCACGAACTTGTCTTCAAAATTTTGGCTCACATGTCTCCTAAAGGAATTCTGAAAACATTTCTACCCCCTGGAACATTTGTAAGTTAACAAGGTTTCCGAAGTTTAAGTAGTTATAAATATGGTGATTTCTGATGCAGTTTAAATTAGATATTTTAAAATGAAACTCCTTCATCCCTTTAATGTATCCAATATAACATATATTGTAGTGTTTTAATGCCAATCATTATTCATTTTTAAGATACATGAGCAAATTGTTTTAAGTTACTGTTTTACTTCTTACCTTTTCCCTTTAGATTCATATTTCCATTCTACTTCCCCTACATAATCACTTCCTATTTTGACATATTGTTATCCTTAAAATCACCCTTACATTTTTTGCTATAAAAAATATATATAAATGCATTTGAATGCTTTTTTTAACTTTCTGTCACTTCAGGGTCTAAGTATTAAAACAGTTTCTTCAAATATTATTTGTACATAATTGACCAAAACAATATAAGTATAATCCAAATGTTGACAGTTATTACAATAAAAGTACATTCTGAGGAATAAATTGTTTAATAATATAGACGGAGCTTTTTTCCAACTGGCTGATGCACCCATGAATAAATATTACTTGTTGCTAGAATGAGAAGGACTTTGTGAAAATAGCAAACAAAAGAGAAAGTATTTGACCACTTCAGGGTGTGACTTACCAAAGGTGTATTAGTCACTGCTATTGAGTCTTACATCGCAGACATTGTATTGAATCAATCAAAATATAGTATCAATTAATAAACAAAAAAAGTGGTGAGGAGTGACAGTGGGCAGAAGACTTTCGCCCATGTTAAGAAAAAATGATAAATAATGTAGCTTACAAGTGGGAAAAATATTGAAGAAAATATAGAATAGTATTCTGTTATAAATTTTAAGTATAAATTATTAGTTTGACTTCTTTTTCTTAAAGATTTAACACTGATTCATCAGAATTAAATTTGAAACTTTTTAACTCCTCTTCCATGAAAAATATATGACTGAGACACAGATGGTGTCTTGATAACACCTCCTCGACACTGATATTATGAACTGACTTTTGGTCACCATGAAGTTGCCTTTTTTTTTTTTTTTTTTAACTCTCTGGGACAATATTCCATGGCAAGATTAGGGATTAGGATGTCTTTCTTTTTAAAAGTTTTTTTTTTTGTTTTTGTTTTTGTTTTACATTTATTTATTTTTGAGAGACCAAGAGAGACAAAGCACACGTGGCGGAGGGACAGAGAGAAAGGGAAACACAGAATCTGAAGCAGGCTTCAGGCTCTGAGCTGTCAGCACACAGCCCATGCAGGGCTCGAACTCATGAGCGGTGAGATCATGACCTGAGTCCAAGCATACGCTTAACCGACTGAGCCACCCAGGCGCCCCAGGATATCTTTCTTTTTAAAGTGGAAGAATGGTAGATGTAAAAGGTGGAAAGTAGAACCCATATGATACCCTGACTAGAAATTGAGTACCTAAAACTGTGTGTGCCATTGAATGCCTAGGCAGGTGTTTGGAGACCCCAGGAATATTCATGCCCAAGTTGGAAGGCTGCTGACATACGATATTAAATATGTTTGAAAAAAAAGAGTAGAAAGAACACCAACTTTAGAATCAGTCAGATGTGGGTTTGAATCCTACTGTGGCTGCTCACAATTTGTGTGAATTTAAGTACATTAAACCGTGAGTCTTAGGTTTCTAATGGTAAAATGAAAATCATAATTCTAAATACCTAGGATGGTTGAGAGGATAAATGAGATAGTGTATGTTAATCCCACAATGTAATGCCTGTAAAAATGCACTCAAGAAATATTAATTTATTCTTAATAAGTTTCTTTAGTCCTTAACTAATGGAGATAATAGTAGTTACTCCACAGGATCTGTTGAGGATTTAAAAAAGATCATTTCAGTTTTGTTTTCTTTCCAGAGTGTCAGAATTATTTATCAAGAAGTTTGAATATTTAATTCAATAAATATTTATTAAATGTTTATCATGTACCAGATACTGTTCTAGGCATCTGAATTGAAAAAATAAGAAAAGACACAGTTCCCAGTCTACAGCTACTTGAATGTACCCACCAACTATATTATAATGAGTTAACTAGTTATTATATTTAGGATATTTTACTGACTCTCTGAGAGAACAATTTCAGTATGAAGACAAAAAAATACATTAAATTCTAATGGTGTGAGGTAAAAATGAGAAGCAAAAAAAAATGGAGACGGAATATATGTACTACTTTATCAAGATAGTTAAATCAAAATGAAAGAGAATGATGAAGGTAGTTGAGCAGAAGACAGAATGAAGAAATGTGGGAGATGTTAGAACATTTATAGATCTAGCAAGAAGGACTGGTGCCTAAGACTCAAAGCACTGTGAGTGCTTTGTGAGTGGTCACTTTGAGTTTGAAAGTGAAACTTTAGTGGTTAACATAAACATATGATAAAAACAAGAAGTTAATCAAAATAATAAAAGTCTCAAAGAAATTTTTATATTGATTTCATTTAGACTTTCCCCACTGAATGCAATCCACAAACCAGGGTCTTATAGGTTACAATTCTTGGGATCCCTCTGCCTCTACAAGTACTTCTCTACAGAGTATATATTCTTCACCCACAATTCCTTATTATGTTTTCTTATACAAACAGGGCTAAAGATATGTGATCCCCAAATCTTAACCCATGACTTCATGATTTTCTGGAAGCATAATAGTGTGAACTTTTTTGGGGTGGGAATGGGAACTCTAATGAAAAAGAAAAGCCTAATGTTGTTTTTCTTTTTTCTTTTTTTTTAAATTAACTACATTATGTGCTTTATTATTCACCTCCTCTGCCTTTAATGCATTAGATTTTAAGAAAGTTACTGATACTTTATTCATGAGAAATGGGAGGATTGAGGGGGAGTGGCAATTTTATAGTTCCTTACAGAAAAAAAAAAAAAAAGTTTAAAATATGTGTTTGTAGGCTTAGAATTTTACCAAATGTCCAGACATTATTTTGTTTTTTCTTCATGAGAAATTCTTTTAAAAACCTACCAAAAGTAATCCTGCCTAGCTGTTCTTAAATGAAACATATATGCCTGAATCTGGAATAAAGGTAAATGAGAATTAAAAGTCAAGTTAGATTGTTCTCAAGTAACAACACATATGTTTAACAATAATAACCAAAATTATCTCTACTTAGATGGCAATGTCTGGATCTAAAGAAAAATGGAAATAACTCTGTCACTGAAATCTCACTTTTGATGTTGTACATTAGTTAAATATGTAAAGCTAAGTTAAGTGGGGAAAATGATTTTTACATTTAATTGTAAAACAATAGCTTGGTATCAATTGCTGATTACTCAGTAACATGCACTGGAACTAAATATTTAATACAAACCATATTATTTAATCTCCCCTACTATCCTGTTATTATCTCTATTTTATGTAGGAGGAAATGGATTCTTAGAAAATAAAAGTGATTTGCATACAGTCAAAAGCTAGTAAGTGGCAGAACTGAATTTTGAACCTATGCAGACTGAACTACAGTCCGATCTCCATCACTCTGAGCATTATTTTTTCTAAGTGTGCTGGAGTAAAGAATTATAGCTCATATATAGAACTCATCCATGATGTGTTCCAAACAACAACAACAACAACATGAATGTAGCAGCAGTCACTTGATGAACTGATAATACTTATTACAAGGTTTGTGTTGTACAAGAATTCAGTAAAAACGGGTGGAGGGAGGGGGAAAAAAATTCAGTAAAAACATTCTCAGTGTGAGCCATAAAAACATTCTAGGTTGTACTATGCAGCCAAATGGATTTACAAAGAGCAGCCTCAGATGTAATGTTGCCTTATTAGGTTTCAGTAAAGAGGTCAGGAAGAGATAGTTTCCATATGAACAAAGAGGATTTGTTCCCTAGAGTATGATGTTAATACTTTTCTTGGGAGTCTATAGGGTTTTCATAAACTTTCAAAAACTTTGAAGGGGAGAATGAATTAAATGATAAAAGACTACTCAAAAATCTCCAACTTTACACAGAAACCGCTTGATTCACACATTCCTTGCAAAAGTACCTAATGTTTGCCAAACACAGGTCTTTGCCTAGGGTTCCAGTGACCTAAATTGGACAATTAGGTGCAAATTTCAGAGACCAAAAAACTAAGATTCTGTATTAATAGTAAAGGTGGTATTCAATTCCCAAACTGTGTTCATCTGCTACACCAATTCCAGCCTGTGAGGCACTGAGGAGACACTTCTAGAAGGGACTCTCTGGGTAAGATTAGAAGACA
Source organism: Prionailurus bengalensis (assembly GCF_016509475.1). NCBI lineage: Eukaryota > Metazoa > Chordata > Mammalia > Carnivora > Felidae > Prionailurus > Prionailurus bengalensis. The sequence goes on from NC_057349.1 coordinate 109,945,331, forward strand.
AGTACATAAGGAAAACCAGAGAGGGACAAGGCAGAGCAGAGCAGAGTTATATCTATCTATCTATCTATCTATCTATCTATCTATCTATCTGTCTATCTATCATCTATCATCTATCTATCATCTATATCATTCAAAGACTTGCAAAAAGGTGTTAAAGAGTTAATGCTCACAGAACATGGTAAAATGAAAAGACATGAGACTAGTCCTGGAGCACTTTCCTTGCTGTTATATGTAGTTGGCGTTTTGTCCCAGGGACAATGGGAAGCCATTGAAAGATTTCAAAGCAAATGAGTAGCATTATCAAATTTGCATTTTGAAAGACTACTCTAAAAAGTAAGTAGGGTTTCCCATGGCATATAAAGAGGAAGGGAAACATAGTGAACATTTCATGTTACAAATGTCCCTCTCTCCCACAAATTATCTGAAAGTGTTCCAAACGTATTTATAGAATTGATTTTTAAATACTGTTTTTCTTTGTATTCTTTTGCACTGAAAAAGTCATCACAAATTGCTCTTCAATATTGAAATAACAAATATGAATGCTTTTTGTCCACCATTTCATGCAGACTACTGACCCTATCTTGTACTCAATTCTTATACAACACAAGCCATGTAATAGAAACTATCAGTTCATCAGGGGGTTGTTGCTTCCATCCTCAATGCTCTGCCTATGGACATGGTAGAAAGATGTTATAATTGGGAAATTATATTGGAGGATGGGGAAGGGAGAGCATTAAGTTGATATATCCTGCTGCTTACTCTATCATGTGCAGATTAGAGAAAGGAGAAACGAAAGGTAAGAGATCTGTAGGGAGTCATCGAAGAAATTCAGGTAAGAAAAAATGAGATCCTAGGCTAAGGCAGAAGAAGCAGAAATGGAGATGAAGTCTTGGCAAATGTGATGAAAAGTTAATAAGAAATTTATGTGGTTCTCAGACCACACACTTATGTGGTTCTCACACACACATTGTTTGTGTGTCAGGGACAATACACAGTACAGGAGAAAGACCAGGTCTGTGGGAGTGAGAGGATTCAAGGAGCAATGAGAAATGACCTTTGAACAGTATATTTTCAAGTATCCTATGCACTGTTGTGGGAATGTAACCATTGTGGGAAACAGTATGGTGGTTCTTCAAAAAATTAAAAACAGAATTACCATAAGATCCAACAATTCTACTCCTGAGTTTATATCCAAAAGAACCACAAGCAGGGTCTTGGCAAGATACACCTATGTTCATAGCAGCATTTTCACAATAGCTAAAACACAGAAGCAATACAAGTGTCCACTGACAGAACAGATAAACAAAATGTGATGTATACACACAATGAAATATTCTTCAGCCTTAGAAAGAAACTGAAATAAACCAGTTACGAAAAGACAAATGCTGTATGATACCACTTACATGAGTTACCCTAGAATAGTCAAAATTACGAGGACAGAAAGTAGGATGGTGGTTGTTAGGGGCTGTAGGGAAAGGAGAACAGAGAGTTATTAATACCTATGGATTCCGAGTTTTGCAAGAAAAGAGTTCTGGAGATGATGGTATTGGCTGTACAACAACATGTACTTAGTACTACTGAACTGTACACAGAAAAGAGTGAAGATGGTAAATATCATGTTCTGTATTTCACCGCAATAAAGAAATTAAGATAAAAAACAACAAAAAAAGTCATCTACAAATATTTATGTGTAAGGTTACTGAGCATAATATTTAGTTGGAATAAAAAGTACAAATGAGCCTAATGGCCAATAATGAGAGTTTATTTAAGCAAAGTTTACACATTATGCTTTAGAGTAAGACTTAGTGCTGGGAAAAATGGCTAAGTGCATGTCGATGGCAAAGCAGATCACAATTCAGTAAGTACAGCATGAACCCAACTTTGTGATGCCTAGTGACATGGCTTAGAACAGAAACATTTGGAAAGACATATACTAATACCCTTTCTCTATACTTTTCCAGATTTTATAAATGATCTGCAATTATCTACAATAATTATACCTTGATTTTATGTTAGAAATTATATATAAAAATGTGAATAAGTCTACACAAAGAAAAATGTGAATTTTAATAAAAATATGAACCAGCCTACATAAAAGAGATATATAAATGTCTAATAAGCATGTGGGAGAAAGTCTCACCTTGCTGGTAATTAAATGCAAATTGAAACAATTACAGATTATTAAACTGAGCGAATTAAAAAGCCAGTTCCCATCAGAGTGCCCTCATCTCCTGCTCTAGTGGCAGTTAATTGTTACAGGCTTCAGAACAACTGTTTACTAATATGACTCCATTTCAAGTTTCCTTAATAAGAGAGAGACTGAGGGAAACTCCTGATATCCAAGGAAGAGTTAAAAAATCGGGCCACAAAAAGGACAAGGATACAGCTCATGCACCACTGAAATTGGGAACTCTACTACAATTAGGACACTATCTGTGTTTCCATAAGTGAACTTCATTTCCCCCTTCATCGCACATTGACTTGCTCTGCAGAGTGGAAATGAGGGCCTCTGGCCCTAGCCAACAAACTGTAGCTCTAGAAACAGAGTTAAATCAGCATATGGGAGGTTCGTTTGGAAATCGCATGTTAGAAACCGGTGAAGTGAAATTTCCAGAAGCAGCAGCTGGGAGAGGCTGCACAGCCCAAACAACAGGTATCAACCACATACAAGATCCTTTACATTTGTAACCTTTGACACAAGTCTTATAACCATCTCAAGGAGATAATTAAGAATACTGATGCATGGGGCACCTGACTGGCTCAGTCGGTAGAATATGCAACCCTTGATCTTAGGGTTGTAAGTTTGAGCCCCACATTGGGTGTATAGATGACTTAAAAATAAAATCTTTAAAAAAAGAAAATTGACTCAAAGATATGTATCATAAGAAAAACTGTACACACACACACATACATACATATAAATTATAGCACAGCCACCTTACAAGAGTAGCTTAAACTTTGACATTTTTCGCAACACCACTCACCATCAGTAGAGAAGAGCCTGACAAAGGGTGACCAAAGCCTTCTCATGAATACTCTCTGGCTCCCCCATTTTCATATGTGGCTTCACACAACTGCATATGCAAGACTGCAAAGTTGTGTACCTTTAGCAATTTAAATATCTTTAGGAATAATTGACCATATTGCTTCCCCCCAAATATCTCATAGGAAATGGAAAAACGATAAAGTAACACCACATCTGGAGGACAATTATGGCAGCCAAAAGTCTTTTTTACACATTCCTTAAAGAATATACTAAGAAAATCATTATAAAATACCTGCATGTCAAGAATATTATAAACTAGTAAATTTAAGAAAACATTTCCAACATATTGCCAACCAAGTTAAAGGCCATATACAAATATTTAGATGTAAGACTATGGAGCATACATGCCCATAATAAATTAAGACAAAAAAGATGTTATAGGGGCGCCTGGGTGGCGCAGTCGGTTAAGCGTCCGAGCTCAGCCAGGTCACGATCTCGCGGTCCGTGAGTTCGAGCCCCGCGTCAGGCTCTGGGCTGATGGCTCAGAGCCTGGAGCCTGTTTCCCATTCTGTGTCTCCCTCTCTCTCTGCCCCTCCCCCGTTCATGCTCTGTCTCTCTCTGTCCCAAAAATAAATAAACGTTGAAAAAAAAAAAGAGGTTATAGTATATCTCCCTGTTGAGACAGAAAAGAGATGAAGAGAAAAAAAAGACAGAGACAGAGACAGAAAGACATAGAGACACAGAGATAGAGACAGGAATAGGTGTAGCTATAGCTGGGGAAAGGCATTACAAATTTAAAAAGAAAAACTCTATAAAAGTCTTAACATCTTTCTGGAGGATATATAGAAATGAGATTTCTATGTGCCAACTGAACGGTACTTATATTTTGTTTCAATATATTACAATAATCATAAGCAAAAAAAAAAAAGTTTATTCATCAAAATGACACCTCTAGGGGTGCCTGGGTGGCTCAGTGGGTTAGGCATCCAACTTCAGCTCAGGTCATGATGTCACAGTTCATGAGTTCAAGCCCTGGATCGGGCTCTGCGCTGATGGTGCTGAGCCTTTTTGAGATTCTCTCTCCCTCTCTCTCTGCCCCTGCCCAACTCATGCTGTCTCTGTCTCTCTCAAATAAATAAATAAACTTTAAAAAAATGTATAAAAAGCAAATAATGGCACTTCCAATGTGTCACATACTATTTTAAGGGTTTTACATATACTAACATTTAATCTTCATGACTACACTCTAAGGTACGTCATGTGGTTATCCCATTTACAGAGTTTAATAACTTGCCCCAAATCCTCAGCTGGTACCTAGCAGAGCCAGAACTGGAATCCAAGAAGGCTGGCTCCAGTACCTGGGCCTCAGCCACTAGACTATACTGACTCTTTTTATGATTAAACTCATAACACAAGTTATTACTCAGTTCTGGTGAAATTATTAATCTGTTTTGTCATTCTACAACATGAAAATAAATCTTAAAACAATTTATTGAACATTTTTAATTCTATGTTTTCTGCAAAAAACAAAGCAGTGGTATTTTGCCATGGGGAAACTACATGCTTAAAGCCCACCCACTCTGAGTAGATTATTTCCATATTATATTTATAGAGTCTATTTATTTTGCTATTTTGAGAGATTTTTCACTTCTATAACTTTCTAAATCATTATTCCTATGAAGATAAATTATTATATTCTAGAATTGCTTCAAAGAAAGCTTTAAAGGCAGTAAAAATAAAACATTTTCCTTTATATTTGGGGTTTCCATTTCTTGACCATTTTAATATGGTATGGGTTAAAATAAAAGTATTTCACTAATATACAGGGCTTAAGTATCATAAGGCTAAAATCTTATAATCTGAGTTTTTTGTAGTGACATTTTCATTCATCATAGTATTTCATCAATTACTTTTAATAAACATTAATGACTATATCACTCATTTACTTATTTTTAGCTGTAATGAAATAGATACTTTAAAAGAAACTTAATTTGTATGAAAATATAAAACACATAAGATATTTACCATCTAGTATCTAGGTATATCTGGGTAGAGGGAAGTGAATAATCTTTGCATGAGTTTATAAAGTTGATTTAGAAGAAATCTCTGCCTGTCCCTCTGACAAGATTTTTTTGGTAAGAAAACTGTGTTGTAATGAATTGGTGAACCTATGTTAACAAAACAGTTGAAAGAGATGAACAGTCAATACAGAAAAAGACAAAATACCCAAAATAGATTCAACTAAAATTATGGGATATTTTGATGTAGTCTGTTGAAATGTGCTTTCTCATATATATTAATCATTGGTTATTTAACTGTGTCAATCCTAGCACAGAGGCGAGCCCCTACCAATGTTCCTAAGAGTTTCATTCATCTTTTCATCAACATTTATTTCTGTGTGTTATTTATTGGGAGGTTGTGTTAGCACTAAGGAAGAATTAGATGGTATAGGCTGAGAAAAAAAGGCTCTGAGGTGATTCAGGGTAGAGCCTCAGTTTAGAAGGAAAGGAAAATGATTCTATTACCTACTCTTGTAGAAAACAACTGTGAGCCTCTGATCTTGGGCTGCATAATTTGAATTACCATTGAATAACTGAACTCATATTTGTTGACATATTATTCCTATTCATGATATTGAAATCCTGTAACTGTTTGCATAAAAAAAGTATTCACACATATTGAAAATGTCATGTACTATATTCTTTCTTGATGGCATCATCTCCTAAATATTCTATGCTTTGGTCTACTTTCTAAAATTTCTTTATAAAAACATAATTCATTATTTTTCCCCATATTTTTGTCACTAGGGTATTCCTTCTCCTTTCTCTCTATATGACCTGGGCTTGTTCACAGCATGGCAATACAAGAGTAAGTATTCCAACAGGAACTATGAAGAAGCTTTATGAGACTTTATGACATGGTCATGGGAGTCACATAGTGTCACTTCAACCATAGTCACAGACCTATCCAGATTCAAGGAGAAATAATGTAGATCCCTCCTCCCCAATCATGGTCAGAATATCAGTATCACTCCATGGGAAGGGCTTGTGTGATAGGATATAATATAATATAACATCACAGTATAACAAAGTATAATACCACATCTCATCACAATATAGTGCATTATAATATAACATATGATAGATAACATAATATGTGGCCATTTGGAGAAAATACAGTCTGCAAAAGTTCACTCTCCAGCCATAGTTTACATCCCTCCTACATGATAAAAATATCCATCCCTTCTCCAACACCTACAAATACCATCTCATTACAATAAGCTCAAAATCCAGGAAATTGTCAATTAAATCAGATTGAAGTATGAATGATGCTCAGATATAGTTCCTCAGGTATATCTGTTTGAGTACATTCCACTCAATTAATGATTTTTGAAATAAAGAGACAAATTTAAGGCAAAAGATAATCATTACACACACTTCCAGTCAAAAAGGAGTTAATGGTCCATACCAACTCTGAAATTCAGCCTGCACATATTACCAGTTCCCTGAGTGGAGCTCAGTCCTACTTCCTGGGAGTTATTTACTGTGGCTCTTGGCCTTGCCATCAAGGCCCTGTATTTACTGTTTCTTTTCAATAAAATTTAGCCTAAATGTACAGTTGAATACAGTTTTAAGTCTTTTTCCTGCCCATGGAAATTAAGGAACTCAAAGCCCTCGTTCCCTTTTGTATTGTCCCTGTTCCTTTCAGTCTAAGTTGGTATAATTCTTAAAAAAAAAAAAAATCATAGGCTTTTTTGTGTCAGTTTGTAATGCACTCCATTATACCACTCACAAATCTCTTTGAAGTAAATAATTTCATCCTGTGATCTCTGTGAGCCTGCAGGAGGAACAACACCCCTAACACTCTCAGAAGCCCTAATGTTTACCAGAAAGGGTGTTCAAACTGTGTCCTTAAGGCACTTATAGGATCTTTTGAGTATTTGAAGGGATCTATGAGATAATATCTCAAAGTTTTTTGAGGTCTTCACAAGGGCTTTGTGTTGGGCTTGAATATGATTTCTGACCAGAAGCCATTTCTTAATTTTGGAATCATTTGCTATCAGAAGATGCTGAGAAAAAGAAACCAATTTAATTTTTTTAATTTAAAAGACTTGACTCACTTATATTAAATCATTTGTTTCTTATATTTTCTCTCCATCTAGCTTTTGATTATAGGCAGCACGGAGACAGATGATTCTTTCAATATACATCTATTCTACTATGATATTCTCATTTATGTCAATTTCTACAGTATCCTTTCTTTGATTAAATAGACTTCCAAAAATGATCCCTCTTTTCCATTTCATTGATTTTTCTGAAAGCACACCTTGTTGGTTATTGAGTATGCCTAATTTTTCTGATGAATGCTTATTTATTGATAACTATTTTATTTTTAATTTGCTATTGCATATATTTGTTATTTTTCTAATTGATTACATTCTTTACCTTTGAGCATTTACAGTTATAAAACTTCAACTGAGAATCAGTTTGGTCACATTCATTATTATTTATTTTTAAATAGTTTGTAAATAGTGTTTTTTTAATTTATTTAAAAAAATTTTCCTAGCAGTGCTCCATCAACGGATGAATGGATAAAGAAACTGTGGTTTATATACACAATGGAATACTACTTGGCAATGAGAAAGAATGAAATATGGCCTTTTGTAGCAACATGGACGGAACTGGAGAGTGTTATGCTAAGTGAAATAAGTCATACAGAGAAAGACAGATACCATATGTTTTCACTCTTATGTGGATCCTGAGAAACTTAACAGAAGACCATGGGGGAGGGGAAGGAAAAAAAAAGTTAGGGAGGGAGCCAAATCATAAGAGACTCCTAAAAACTGAGAATAAACTGAGGGTCGATGGGGGTGGGAGGGAGGGGAAAGTGGGTGATGAGCATTGAGGAGGGCACCTGTTGGGATGAACACTGGGTGTTGTACGGAAACCAACTTGACAATAAATTTCATTTAAAAAATTAAAATTAAATAAATAAATAAATAAATAAATAAATAAATTTTGTAATGTTCAGTTATTTTTAAGAGTGACAGAGAGACAAAGAGAAAGTGGGGGAGGGGTAGAGAGAGAGAGGGGGAGACACAGAGTCCAAAGCAGGCTCCAGGCTCTGAGCTGTCAGCACAGAGCCCGACGCGGGGCTCGAACTCACAAACCTGCGAGATCATGACCTGAGCTGAAGTCAGAGGCTTAACCAACTGAGCCACCCAGGCGCCCCTGTAAATAATGTTTTTAACTTTTAAATTGCCAATGGCATGTTAGACCTTTTTTTTCCTCAACCAAGAGGTCTCACATGTTTATTACTGAGCCAACCTATAGGTGCAGAAACATCATAACAGAGAAAAGTCAATTTCCTGATAAAACAGATCTACTGGTCAGGCAGTAAGGATGTGGTGGTGTAGAAACACATGACTTTCAGGAAGCATAAACGTGTGCCATCTCATGTTTGATCCCTTACAGACCCAGCTTCGTTCTTCTCCAAAGCCGCCTCTTGGAGTTGTATCGGATTTTATTACCAGTTTTCATCTGAATCCACCAGGTAATGGGACGATTCTGCTTTTGTTTCTTGGCCAGGAATCGCTTGATCTTGAAAGACTTGTGAGAAGACATGGTGAGAAACGGTCAGCCACATACACCACGATGGCAGAGAAGAGCAAAGACTGAACTTTTATTTATTTATTTATTTGAGTATAGTTGACACACAATATTGCAGTTTCAATGATCGACTTAGTGATTTGTCAGGTTTGCACATTATGCTCTGTTCACCTCAAGTGTAGCTACATCTGCCACCTTACACTGCTATTAACAGTATCACTGACTGGATTCCTTATACTCTGCCTTTTATTTCCATGAATTATTCATTCCATAACTGAAAGCCTGTATCTCCCTCTCCCTTACTTGTTTTGCCCAACATGTTACTCCTCTTCCTTCTGGCAACCACAGTTTGTTCTCTATATTAATAGATCTGATTCTGCTTTTTGTTTATTCATTTTTTTTTAGATTCCACTCATAAGTGAAATAATATGGTATTTGTCTTTTTATGTCTCACTTATTTCACTTAGCATAATACCCTTTAGGTCCATCCACATTGTCTCAAATGACACAATGTGATCCTTTTATGGCTGCATAATACTCCATTGTGTATATATGTATACATGTCACATTTTCTTTATCCATTCATGTATTGATGGACATGTAGGTTACTTCTATATCTTGGCTACTGTAAATAATGCTGCAAAAAACATAGGGGTACATATATATTTTCAAATTAGTGTTTTCATTTTCTTTGGGTAAATACCCAGTAGTGGAATTATTAAATTATATGTTATTTCTACTTTTATTTTTTGAGGAAGCTCCATACTGTTTTCCACTGTGGCTGCACCAATTCACCTTCCTACCAACAGTGCATGAGGGCTCCCTTTTCTCAACATCCTCATCAACACTTGTTATTTCCTGTCATTTTGATTTTAGCTTTCTAATTGGTGTAAGATAATATATCATTGTTGTTTTGATTTGCATTTTCCTGATGATTAGTGATGTTGAGCATCTTTTCATGTGTCTATTGGCCATCTATATGACTTCCTTGGGAAAATGTCTATTCAGGTCCTCTGCCCATTTTTTAATTGGATTGTTAGTTTTTTGGTGTTGAGTTGTATAAGTTCTTTATATATTTTGGTATTAATTCTTATCAGATGTATCATTTGCAAATATCTTCTCCCATTCAGTAGGATTTTTTTGTTTTGTTTTGTTGATGGTTTCCTTTGATGTACAAGAGCTTTTTATTTTGATGTAGTCCCAAAATTATTAAATGAGATGACTGGGTGACTCAGTCACTTAATTTTCTGATTCTTGATTCTCACAAACCATGAGACTGAGCCCCACATGGAGCTCTGTGCTGACAGTGCAGAGTCTGCTAAAGATTCTCTCTCTCTCTCTGCCCCTCCCCTACTCTCTCTCTGAAAATAAATAAACATTAAAAAACTGAACATAAGAAAATTATTAAAGACCTCAAATAGCCAAAGCAACCTTGAGAAAGAACATGGTTGGAGGCATCACGCATCCTGATTTCAAACTATATTAAAAAGCCATAGTAATTAAAACATTATGGTAGTGGCCTAAAAATAGACATATAGATCAATGAAACAAGATAGAGCCCAGAAGTAAAGCCATGCATATATGATCAACTAATTTATGACAAAACAGCCAAGAATATATAATGGGGCTAAAGATAGTCTCTTCAATAAATGGTGCTGGGAAAAGTGGACAGTCACATGCAAAAAAATCCCCAACCGACCAACCAACCACCCAACTGAACCAAATTAAACCAAAGAAAGAAAGAAAGAAACAAACAAACAAACAAACAAAGAAACAAAAAAACAAAGGAAGAAAGAAAAGAGGACCACTATCTTATACCATTCACAAAAACTAACTCAAAATGGATTAAAGACTTGAACGTGACCTGCAAACCATAAAACTCTTAGAAGAAAACAGAGGGAGTGAGCTTCTTGACATCATTCTTGGCAATGATTTTTTGTATCTGACTCCAAAAGCAAAGACAACAAAAGCAAAAATAAAAAGTGAGACTATATCAAACTAAAGGCTTTTGCACAGCAAACATCAACAAAATGAAAAAGCAGCATTCTGAATAGGAGAAAATATTTGCAAATCATAGATCCAATATGGGGTTAATATCCAAAATATTTGAAGAACTCATACAACTCAATGGCAAAAACAAACAAAAATCAACCAATTCCATTGAGATATGGGCAGAGGATCTGAATAGGTATTTTTCCAAATAACATATACAAATGGTGAACAGGTACATTAAAAGGTGCTTGACATCACTAATCATCAGGAAAATGCAAATCAAAACCACAATGAGATGTCACCTCACACCTGTCAGAATGACTATTATCTTTTTTTGTTACTTTTTTTCTTTTTTTTTCTTATTCTTTTTTTTTTAAATTTTTTTACTTTTATTTATTTTTGAGAGACAGAGCACAAGTGGGGGAGGGGCAGAGAGAGAAGGAGACACAGAATCTGAACCAGGCTCCAGGCTCTGAGCTGACAGCACAGAGCCCAATGTGGGGCTCAAACTCACAAACAGTGAGATCATGACCTGAGCTAAAGTCAAGCGCTCAACCGACCAAGCCACTCAGGCTCCCCCAGAATGACTATTATCAAAAGACGGGGAGGGGGAGGGGGGGCAAGAAATAACTGTGTTGGCGAGGAAGTGAAGATAAGGAAAACTTTGTGCTCATCTACAGTGAGGGGTAAGGGCTGTAAACTGGTGCAGCCAATATGAAAAACAGTTATGCAGATTCCTCAAAAACTTAAAATGGAACTATCATATGATTCAACAATTTTACTTCCAGATATTTATCCAAAGGAAACAAAAACACTAACTCAAAAAGATATATGCACCCTCATTTTCTATGCAGCATTTTTAACAATAGCCGAGACATATAAGCAAGTGTCTAACAATGCATGAATGTATGAAGACAATATGGTATGTAAATACAATGGAGTATTATTCAGCCATAAAAAAGAAAATCTTGCCAACTGACAACATGGATGGACCTTGAAGTCATTTTACCAAGTGAAGTAAGTCAGACAGAGAAAGACAAATACCATATGATTTCACTTATATGTAAAGTAAATGTAAAATCTGAAAACAAACAAGCAAAACTGCCAAACTCCTAAGTACAGAAAATAGTCTAGTGATTGTCAGAGGCAGGGGCCAGGGAATAGGCCAGATGCGTGAAGGTAGTCAAAAGCTACACACATTCAGATATAAATTAAATGTCATGGGGATGAAATGTACAGTATGGTGACTATAGTTAATAACATTATATTGTACATTTGAGAATTGTTAAGGGAATAGATCTTAAATGCTCTTATTACAAGAAAAAAACTAGTACTGTGAGAAATGTTAACTAGACTTACTGTGATGAGCATTTCACAATATATACAAATAGTGAATCATGTTATACACCTGAAATTAATGTAATATTATATGTTAATTTTATTTCAATTAAAGAAACTAAATCATAGAAGCTACTGTACGATTCTATTTCTCTGAATAATTTAAAATACACAGAAAAAAATGCTAGATACATAGAAGACACTTAAATTGATAAATTTGTTGAAGAATTGCACTGAATTAAATTCTAAATAATGTTTGATTTTAAAAAGCATGCAATTTTGAGTTTAGCCAGTACAAATTTCATTGGAACTTTTTCTTAAGTGAAAGTCCACATGGAAAATAAGAGATAAAGGTGTAATTGTATTGATTGAAACAGGGGATCCACATCATAACTGCCCACTGTCTCCACCTTCTAACCTAAATACCCCTCCACCACAAAAATCTTTGGAGAAGCTCTATGAATCCCCTAAAGTTTATCAGAACACTTAAACATGAGCCTAGTCTCATAATATACCTGATAATCCTTTGTAAGTGAAGTGTGGCTTCTTAATTAACTAATGCTTTAGTAGCTCTTCCCTTTGGACATCTATAAAGGAAAAATATGAATAGTTCAATCTTTAGATACTAAAATCAAAAGTCATAAGATAGCCCAAAGAGATTTGTCAAGATCTGATGAAAAATGCATTCAAAATGATGACTCAAATGAATCAAAATAAAAACAACAAAGAAAACAAAGAAAATTCTCTTCTCATCTAGACTTCTCAGGAGTCACATAAACAGCCAGCTATAAACCCAAAGAGAAAAATCACCTTTGATCATAGTTTGGCATAATCACATGTCCCTTACAATCTCTGCTCACTGACTCCAACATTAGGAATGTCTGTGTCGTAATATTATGTGGATATTCATTTTTTTCAGAAGCCAAGTTACGTGTCTTGTATCAGACACACACTCATACTTCCGAATTTCCATGAAACAATTCTGTCTGCATTTACGCAAAATGCAACATGAACAAAAAAATACTCAGAACTTGATTATAAATAGATTCTTTTGTTAGTTAAAAATCTGGTTCCTTTCCTGACAGCGAAATGCCTTTTGGAGCTTCTAAATATTTATTTTAAAACCTCACCTAGCTCCTAAAATAGTAGATTCACCTTTTATAAATCATAAATGAAAGAATGGTCTAAAACTTAAAAGCAATTATCTTATAAAATAAAGTCCTGTGGAGCTTATTTAAACTCAGACTTCAAAATATTGATTTTCACTTTCAATAATACATAACCATTACATTTAATACCTATTTTCTCTACTGATATATCCATATTGTGATTTAAGTAACAGTAGGAAGAATTTTATATAGCTGTCAAATCTCTCAGTCAACTATATTTTAGAGATCTACTTTCCCAGTTGTTTGAATAGCCTTTATAATAAGGTACATGAAATTTGTAAGTAAAGCTAAAATAGATTGTGAAAAATCTTAGATTATTTCTTATTAGACGATGTAAAATTTATGAAATACCAAGAAGAGCTTTTATATTCCATCTTCAAAATTCATTTTATACTTCTTTTATTGTTTGTATGGATTCACATTTGCTTTAAATGTACATGTGTTTTGTGGAGGACGGGGAACAGTATGTCCAAAGACGTTGTCATATGACAGCATCTGATGTAGCATTTTAAACATTATTTTGACATCTCTAATAAAAATCAGGACATACTTCAAAGTATACATCAAGAACTATTACTTATAAACCCAGAGCAAATGAAATGGAAAATAATATTCTCAGCAATTTAATTTGGATTACATCTATCCATGTTTACTTGCTTCTGTACACTTAGACGCACTAATGCTAAAAAAATTAATGTTGGCAAGAGGAGCTATGCTAAAAACTTTTCCTAAGACATTAATTCCCTCTTATTTTTTGGAATGCATAATCTGTAAATTTTACTGACATTGTAAATCAATCAAAAGTGCTTAGAATACCAAATGAGTGTATGCTTCATAGTTAAATGTACAATAATGGAAAAGATGAAAAACATTACTGCACCACTGGTATGGTGGGAACGCTTATCTAATTACACAGCTCATCAGTTCCTGCCAAATAAAAGGGCAACAGCCAGGTGGAGCATCTTGATTTGCTATGTAGTTCTTTAACAGGAATGTTCAAAAATATTTTATTAAATTTGAAAGAGGTAATCATCAAAGATCAGTTATTAATCCACCGAGAAAAATGCACTCCTTTCAGCCATGTTTTTGGAGCAGTGATTTCAGCCATCAAATATGAATACTTTTTTATAACACACTGATACTACACAGCTATAATCCTCTTTGTTATTTTCAATAATTCTGAGTCTTTCCTGTATGGCATAGGGGTTCTTTGTTGTTGTTGTTTTAGAAAAAAAAATTAAGCTTATTTATGTATTTTGAGAGAGAGAGAGAGCGTGAGCAGGGAAGGTGCAGACAGAGAGGGACAGAGAGAATCCCAAGCATGCTCCTGTGCTCAGTCCAGAGCCTGATGCAGGGCTCCATCTCATGAACCATGAGACCATGACCTGGGCTGAAATCAAGAGTCAGATGTTTAACCAATTGAGCCAACCAGATGCCCTGGCACAGTTTTTAATAAAACCAGCTCTTGAACAATTGTATAATCAGTGGCACACCTAAAAGGGTACAGTTCCTCTTTACAGAGAGAACAACTAATAAAGCTTTCAAAATTAAAATAAAAATAAAATAAAACAAAACATCTCTCTTTATCAATAACTGCCATTTATCAAGATCCAGGAACAATATAGCTACACCCGCACAATGAATAGTCACCTAGAGATTTAATCAAGCATAATTTTATGCAGTTCTGGAGTAAAGTACCAATTTTTCTTTTTACAGTAAACCTTAGACAGAAGTCACTAGGAAATATGCCCTGTTGTGGTTTCAATTGTTTCCTGTTATTACCTAATTGAGTTACCAGCTGGTCCTTCTCTTGTCTTATGGTTCCTCATCCTCCATGTTAGACTGTTTCCATACTATGTAAGAAATACCAGCCCCTGCACATGTTCACTCTATATATTTTAAAATATAATACAATGTCTCAAACAAACATGTCCACATCAATAACTATGTGTGTTTGCACTTTACAGTGAACAAATGATTGTAATTATAGATGCAACATGTAGCATTACCATCTTCATTTCACATGATGCAATGTGCCTTCTATAAAACGCTACCTTCTGTTCCTTAGTATCAGATAGGTTTTGTGGAACACTTTAGGTAAGCGTAACAACGGGAGAAAGAGGAAAATAAAACCGTTACTGACTACTTACGATGTGCAAGACTATTATACCATAGAAACATTATATTTTGTCTAATTCTTATACTAACTTTTTAAGGTGGATATTTTTATCCTTAAATTAAAATTAAAGACATCAAGAAAGACTTCAGTAGGCAAAGATACATGCCCAGGTCATATACTAGTTATTGGTGGAGCCAAATATGTATAATCTCTGGGCCTCAGCTTGTTTTATATTACAGTTTCTAGGCTCTATGGAACCTAAAAAATTTTCCTGTCATTACTAGTGAAGACCTTTGCTTTGCAGTTATTCTCTTCTATGTTTTATCGCATTTCTTCTTATTCTCTTCTGCCTCAGCTTGTAGAAGCAGTTGAGGTACAAACAATTGCTTATAGCTCCACTGGAATCTTCTTGTTTGACGATTATATTATTACTGTATCAACACAGAGATTTAGCATTGTCTCTGCCAAGGCAAGGATATTTCCAATTGGTGATTCTCAAGTCATATTGTTGTACTAATGCTTAATATTGTCTTTAGGAACTCAAAGACAAGAATAGAAGGCTTGCTTGTTCATTTTACAGGTGAGCAACTTTGTATGCAAGTTAACATACAATACAAGTGTAATAGAAATCACTGGTCAGAACCCTTATAGACTAAAAACAATTTGAATTTTGAAGTAAACTCAATAAACTAAAAAGAGAAATAGAATTAAATTCAATAAAAGATGTCTGCTCTCACCACTTTTATTCAACATAGTGCTGGAAGTTCTATGCATTCAATGATGCAAGAAAAGGGAATTAAAGTCAGGGGACAACTTGAAAAGAAAGAAATAAAACAGACCGATATGCTTATGATATCATTGTCTACATAGATAATCCCAAGAATACACAAAACACTTTCTAGAACTAAAAAAGTAGTTCAGCAAGATTTCAGGATACAAGATAAGCACACAAAAATCAATTATATTTCTACACAGTAATAATAAACATCCAGACACTAAAATTTTAAATGCAGTACCATTTATAATCATTCAAAAATTTATATACTTAAGTATAACTCTAATAAAAATACATGATGTATATGCTTAAAACTGAAACCAATGATGAAATAAAATCAAATAAATTTACATATTTTGATCACCTTCATCAATTTCACCCACCAATAAAAGGATAACCTTTTCAGTAAATGGTGCCAAACAAATGGAAACAAAAACAAAAACCTCTACCAAGGTGTCCCACCAATCCAAAAAGGCAAAAATTGATAAATTGGGTTACATCAATTTCAAAAATATTTGATCTAGGAAAGATCCTGTTAAGATTATAAAAAGCTAAGCTACAGATCCAGAGAAAATATTTTCAAACCATATATCTAACAGGACTTGTATCTATAATATATAAAGAGCCCTCAAAATCTAACAGATAAAATGTAACTAAATCCAAATAGAAGATGGACAAAAAATGTAAACATACATTTCATCAAAAAGGATATATAGGTAGTGGATAAGTACATTAAAAGATGTTCAGTATTATTACTCATTAGGGAAATGCAATTTAAAACCACAAAGAGATATCAGTATATACTTAGCAAAAGGGCTACAATTTAAAAATAGTGACAACACTAAATGCTGACAAATATGTGGAGAAACTGAATTAGCGTATATTGCAGTTGGAAATATAAAATGGTACAGCTACTCTGAAAAACAGTGTGACAGGTTTTTTTTTTTAAGTTTTTAAGAACCTAAAATGCAACTAATAAACCTAGCAATTGTACTACTGGTTATTTATCTTGGAAAAGATGAAACCAGGTTCACACAAAAACCTGCACATGAATGTTACTTGAAACTTTATTTATTATAACCAGCAACTAAAAACTGTCCAGATGTCCTTCAACAGATTAATGGCTTAACAAGCTATGGTACATGAAACATGGAATATTGCTCATCTATAAAAAATCACTTTGTTTTAAAATTCCAGAATAGTTAACATACAGTGTTATATTAGTTTCAGGTGTTCAGTATAGTGATGCAACAATTCCATACATTACTCAGTGCTTATTAAGATAAGCTTATTAAGGGGCGCCTGGGTGGCGCAGTCGGTTAAGCGTCCGACTTCAGCCAGGTCACGATCTCGCGGTCCGTGAGTTCGAGCCCCGCGTCGGGCTCTGGGCTGATGGCTCAGAGCCTGGAGCCTGTTTCCGATTCTGTGTCTCCCTCTCTCTCTGCCTCCCCCGTTCATGCTCTGTCTCTCTCTGTCCCAAAAATAAATAAACGTTGAAAAAGATAAGCTTATTAAGATACTATTAATTTCCTTCACCTATTTCACCCATCCCCCCACCTACCTTCCCTCTGGTAACCATCAGTTTGTTCTCTACAGTTGAGTCTGTTTTTTAGTTTATCTTTTTTTTTCCTTTGTTTTGTTTCTTAAACTTCACATATGAGTGAAATCATATGGTATTTATCTTTCTCTAATTTATTTCACTTAGTATTACAGTCTCTAGATCCATCTATGTCGTTGCAAATGTCCAGAATTCACTCTCTTTATGGCTGAGTAATTGTACATATGTACCACATCTTCTTTATCTATTCATCTATTGATGGACACTTGGGCCGTTTCCATAATTTGGCTATTGTAAGTAATGCTTCAATAACCATAGGGGTGCATATATTTTTTTGAATTAGTGTTTTCATATTCTTTGGGTAAATGCCTAGCAGTGGAATTACTGAATCATATGGTAGTTCAATTTTTAATTTTTTGAGGAGCCTCCATACTGTTTTCTACAATGATTCCACCAGTTTGAATTCCTATCAACAGTGCATGAGGGTTTCATTTTCTCCACATCCTCACTAACACTTGTTGTTTCTCCTGTTTTGGAGTTTAGTCATTCTGACAGGTGTTGAGGTGATATCTCATTGTGGTTTTGACTTGGAAAACAACAACAACAACAACAACAACAACAACTTTTGATATACACAAGAACCTGGATGAATATTCAGAGAATTTAATGAGTGGAAAAAGCCAATTTCAAAAAGGTAAATGCTATATAGTTCCATTTAAATGACATTCATGAGGGGCACTTAAAAGGTTCAGTCAATTAAGCATCCAACTCTTGGTTTTGGCTCAGGTTATGATCTCACAGTTTATGTGTTTGAGCCCTACATTGGGCTCCGTGCTGACAGCATGGAGCCTGCTTGGGATTCTCTGCCCCCCTCTCTCTCTGCCTCTCCCCCACTCACACTCTATCTCTCTCTCTCTCTCTCAAAAAAATTTTTTTTAATGATATTCATGAGAAGACAAAATTGAAGATTTGGAGAGAAGATTAGTGGTTGTAGAAATTAAGGAACAAAGAGAGGAGAGAAGTGAGTGTGGTGATAAAAGGGGAACATAAGGAATCTTTTTAGTGACCTGTTTTGTATTTTGACTGTATTAATATCAATATCTTGGTTATGATACAGTACTATAGTTTTGTAGTATGTTACCATTGGAAAATACAGTAAAGAGTGCATGAGATCTCTTTGTATAACTTCTTGTAACTGCATGTGAATCTATAATTATTTTAAAACTAAGAGTTAATTTAAAAATATATGAAGACTGAAGCAAACTAAATAAACTGGAGAGAAAAAAACTAAACAAAATAAAGTATAAATTAGTCTTTGAAAATAACAACAAACTTTTTTTGCATTTTAAACTATTTTTTGCATGCATTTATTAAAAGCAATTTAAAGAAGTGTCATTTATTCATGTATTTGTTCAATACTTCACTTTTTCATTCAATTGAATATTTTCAAATATTAACTAAGAACTTTGAAGACACTGTCTTTCTCAAGACACTTAAAATTGTATACAGCATTGATTATGTGATTTTTCATGGACCTCCAACATTGACTTAAAATGACTCTATAACATCACTTTCTTGTATAAAAACATGAAACTAAGGATTAGGTTCTCATGCTTATGGTTCCTAATCTTTTCCACAAAGAAGTGTTTGTGACAGCAAATTATATGGGAAATATCTGACCCAAAAGTAAACTAAAAATAGAATTTAAAACTGAAAACTAGATGCAAAGAGAAGGCTGAATTGCACTAAGCCACTTTGGTTAAAAACCAAAGATCCTAAGTAGTGCCTCCGTAAGTTTCTAAAGGTAGACTTTATAGTTAAACAGAAGCAAAGGGAGTGTAGGTTTCAGTAAGAATTAATACAAGAATGATGATTATGACCTATCATTGTGTTATTGGACTTTCTAGGTTATTTTTAAATCTTTACAAATTGCTCACTTAACAAAGGAATAAGAGAGTAACTATTTGAGTTAAATTTGAAGTCATTTAGTGTAATTTTGCATTTAGCAAGATACAAAACAAAAATATCAGTGACTGAGGCACTTGATTTCCAGCAAGTAATTGTGTAGACACAAAGGCATATCAAAATGTTTCCATTTCTTACTTCATTTTGAATGTTAGAACAAAAATTTGACATGGTTAAGAAAAAGGCATGTGACATCAACTCCTGCAAAAGCCATCATAAACGTTGTACTGGGTAAGGGGCTTGAATAAAAATTTGAGGTGTTAATAAACTACCTATTATCATTTTTAAAGGACTATATTTCTCAAGGGCTATGCTGATGAAATATTTGTGTATTTCTTCCCAAGTTAACTTTTTAAAATTCCTTTAAAGTCTTTGTGGAAATTCGCCATCTCAAGACATATTTACCTAAAAGGAGGTCAGTGTTTGAAAATAATAAAATTATTGGGGTGCCTGGGTGGCTCAGTCGGTTAAGCATCCGACTTCGGCTCAGGTCATGATCTCGCGGTCTGTGAGTTCGAGCCCCGCGTCGGGCTCTGTGCTGACAGCTCAGAGCCTGGAGCCTGTTTCAGATTCTGTGTCTCCATCTCTCTGACCCTCCCCCGTTCATGCTCTGTCTCTCTGTCTCAAAAATAAAAATAAACGTCAAAAAAATTTTAAAAAAAGAAAATAAAATTATATCGTGAATTCTAAATGTAAGTCTAAATATATTCTTCAAATCAAAGAATAGGTAATTTGGCAATAGACACATTTGAGTAAAATATCATGAACATCCCTACTACTGGTCATCAAATTAGTCCACCCTTCTAATGAACTTGTCTTTCTCTTCTACTTGAAGGTGTTGATGTTCTCAATTAAACAACTAAAGGGATCTGGCCCAGTTACTTAAAGCAAGATGGAGCATACTGGGAATTATTACGGCCATTCATGGCCTACTTAACATGGCTGGGGCAAGCAAGAGCAAAGGAAGAGAGGAGACACAGTTACAGATGCACCATAAGGAACTAAAGTCCAGTCTGATAGCCCTGTTGACCAGGAATCAGGTAACAGGGTTTGGTTTTGGCAAGTGGGCAAGATAGAGGTTTTAGCTGTTCTAAACAGGTAAGAAGAGTATAGCAACAGGCAATTTAATTGGGACACGAGGTTACCTCTCCTAAGTCCAAGCAGGATGTAAAATGTTGACATCAGGAAGTCTGGAAAGTAGTAATAAGAAGTTAGTCACTTAGCTGAGGTTCTAGAGCAGAACAGTAACATCATCTGATACACACTTTAGTAGGGAACTCTACATACCAACAAGGCTGGGTAAGAGACCGTAACAATCACCCAAGTAACAGATGACACTGGCTTGAATCAGTGTGGTGACAAGGGACATGTAAGAAGTGGGTTTCATCTGTATATCATTTGCAATAAGGCCCACAGGATTTTCTGATAAACTACATGTGAGATATGTAAGAAAGAAAGGCAGTATAGCTATCCCTTGGGAGTGTAGGCAACATGGGAAACAGTTATCATTAACTAATGTGAGTATATAATATATCATGACTTAACGAAACTTTTTGAAAGTTAAAGCAGATGCTATTAATAATTATTCTGAGAAAGGCAAAACTGCAGTATCTGGATTTAATGCGGTTGAAGCCTGTAGGAGGAGCTGAATTGAGGGTGAGGAGTGTTCAACATTAGGAACTAACTTTTAGATATAGTAAGTTTCATAGGCCTATGGGATATCTAGAGGAGCAATTAATTGCATATAGGTCACTGTATATATGTTTCTGGGTTCAGAGAGTTCTGGATGGGAAACAAAAATGTTGGTGTCATCAGTACACTGATACTATTTAATTTCTTTTTTTAAATATCTTTTTATTTTTTCTAATGTTTATTTATTTTTGAGAGACAGAGAGACAGAGCATGAGTGGGGAAGGGGCAGAGAGAGAGGGAGGCACAGAATCCGAAGCGGGCTCCAGGTTCCAAGCTGTCAGCACAGAGCCTGATGCGGGGCTTGAACCCACGAACCGTGAGATCATGACCTGAGCCGAAGTCAAACACTTAACTGACTGAGTCACCCAGGTGTCCCAATACTATTAAGTTTCTTTAAGACTGGATAAGAGAAAAAGGGAATGTGTATAACAAGATAAGAGAAGAGGCCAATGGTCTGAGTCTTCAGCCACTGATATTCAGAAGACAGGAGCACGAAGGCACGCCAAGGGCAGGTGGGAGGGGGATACTGTTAGAAGACCTTTGACCCAGTTCAGGATAAATTTCTGCCTCATGTAGATTTAACCCAGAAGAATACACCTCTAACTTGTTTGTAAAAATTAACACCTGAGTTTTTTTTTTTAAACTAAAATATTGGCTGCCTTGTCAAATGCATAGGAAAATGGTGAACCTTAAACCACTGCTTGAAATCTAATCAAATTCTATTTATTCACACAGCTAAAGACACTCCTATCTTCCTTTAAACAGCATGACAATACTCTCATAAACTTTCTGTTAATGCCCCTGCAAATGGATTTCTAAATAGAATACATTGCAGCCTGTGTGCTGATTCAACTTAAGCTAAATATTATAATCACTAATAGAAGGCTGCCAAACCCAAGTTCCCATGGGAGGTGGTTAGAAACAAAATAAACCTTTGTAAAATTATTTGTATAAAATTCACCAGGACAATGTCGAGACGAATCACTAGCCAGAGTATGGAGAATATCATCATCCATCAGACAACTTCTTAGTAAAGCAAAAATAGAAATCTTTTGGCACAAAATCAAAGACCATATTTTGAAGTAAAAAAGATCAACAGAAGAACAATAAAGCCTTTACAGTTTAAATTCTCAACCTTAAAATCTCCCTTAAAAATAATTTCTTTGTTTCTTTAACGTTTCTTTTTTTTTTAATTGAGGATAAGTATTACTTCCACTAAAAAATCTATCAGATTTTTGGGGCGCCTGGGTGGTGCAGTCGGTTAAGCATCCGACTTCAGCCAGGTCACGATCTCGCGGTCCGTGAGTTCGAGCCCCGCGTCAGGCTCTGGGCTGATGGCTCAGAGCCTGGAGCCTGTTTCCGATTCTGTGTCTCCCTCTCTCTCTGCCCCCCCACCCCCCCGATCATGCTCTGTCTCTCTCTGTCCCAAAAAAAATAAATAAACGTTGGAAAAAAAAAATTTAAAAAAAAATCTATCAGATTTTTGGTACTTTGTCCTGTGATAAAAAGCATTTCACAACAGACAAGGGAAAAGCTGAACTGAAAGTGTTTAAAACTTAGTTTTGAAGGAATTGTGAGAGACTCATTTTTCCTAAAGTCACTAGTGTCCAAATGTTTTTATAATATGCATAAATGTAAAAAATTTTAAAACACTACCCTTAAACTTGAGAATTTTTATAACTAATCTGAGGATAACCAAAAGAGAAAATCTTCAATCTAAGATTTAACTGCATCTCTAAAACCAAATTGCTTACAAGACATTTTGTTTTAAATGCCTAAAAAAGACAATTTTTCCAAAATAAAGAACAAACTTGCCATCTTCTAATTCAAAGTGACAACTATTGCTAGTATTTCTGGCTTTATCAATAAACCCCTCTGCTCCAGTTCTCTAGTTTAAAATATTCAACCATTTTTTATTCCTTTTCCTCTTTTCATCAGCCTTTATCTAATCACATAGTATGTTTTTGAAAATGTTTTTTCTCAGTGCAACTCTGCATAAGAAACTCTACTTAAAATACTGTGTTCTTGGGGTGCCTGGGTGGCTCAGTTGGTTAAGCATCCAACTTCAGCTCAGGCCATGATCTCATGGTTCTTGGGTTCAAGTCCTGAATTGGGCTTTCTGCTGTCAGTGCAGAGCTTGCTTCAGATCCTCTGTCCCCTTCTCTCTCTGTCCCTCCCTTACTCTCTATCTCAAAATAAATAAACACTTAAAAAATAATAAATAAAATAAAATAAAATAAAATAAAATAAAATAAAATAAAAGTTCTGTGTTCTCATGAATTCAGAGAAATATGTCATTAAGACATACAGGAACAAGTCCATGAAGGTTTTGTTTGTTGTTGTTGTTGTTGTTGTTGTTGTTTAAAATCCCATTAGCAGGGAACAAAGCCTACAAAAGCCACACTCACATGGAACTTGTATTCTCTTTGGGGAGACAAGAAACAAATCAGTAAATTACAGTAGATTAGAAGGATCAATTTCTGAAAAGAAAAATAAAGAACAAGGGTTACTGAGTGTTGGGGAGGGGGAGCAATTTTAAACAGGGTGGTTACTAAAGGGCTCTCAAAGGGGTTAAGTGTCAGCTAAGATCTGAAAAAAGTGAGAGAGAAGCCATGAGGATAACCTGGGGCAGGAGATTCCAGGAGAAAGAAATAGCTAATCCAAAGACCCAGGGTTTTGAGGAACGGAGAGACCAGCATGCCTAGAACAAAGAGTAAGGGAGCAAGGATCAGATGAGAAAGTAAAGGGAGGCAAAACTAGAAGAACCTTGTGGGAACTTTAAGGAGCTTTGGATTTTAATCTGAGTGAGATGGGCAGGCACTGGAAGATTCTGAGCAAAGAACAGCAAGATCTGGTTTACCTCTGACCACTACATTGAGTACATTCTATAGGACCCAAAGATGGATTCCAAGAGACCAGTAATCCAGGAGAGTCATGATGATCGGGAGTTAGAATAGAGTGAGAGCATAAAGGTGGTGAGAAGTGGCATAATTCTAGATCTATTGTAAGAGCAGAGACAACTGGATGATACGGAGTTACAAAAAGAGAGGAAGCGTAGAACCATTAACTGAGATGGAGATATTTGTGGGTGAAACAGATTTGGGTATAAGATCTGGTTCAGTTAAGGACATATTAAATTTGAGAGGTCTATTAAATATTCAAATGGATTGCTGAAGGAAACTGTTTAGGTTAGAGAGATCATTAAAAGCATAAGGTGTCAGATTTAAAACTATAAAACTCCTAAGAGAAAACATAGGCAGTAATCTCTTGGACATCCATCTTAACAATACTTTTCTGGCTAAGTCTCCTCAAGTAAAAGAAACAAAAACAAATGGGGGATACATCAAAATAAAAAGGGTTTTCACAGCAAAGGAAACCATCAACAAAACAAAAAGACAACCTATTGAATGGGACAAGATATTTCCAAACCACATATATAATAAGTCAATATCCAAAATATATAAAAAACTTACACAACACCAAAAAAAAAAAAAAACCCTTAAATAATCTGATTAAAGATGTACAAAGGACCTGGATAGACATTTTTCCAAAAACATGCAGATGAAAAACAGACACATGAAAAGATGTTCAACATCACTCATCATCAGGAAAATGCAAATCAAAACTACAATGAGATATTGCCTCACAGTTGTCAGAATGGCTGAAATCAAAAAGACAAGAAATAACAAATGTTGGCGAAGATGCAGAGAAAAAGGAACCCTTGTGCATTGTTGGTGGGAATGTAAATTGGCACAGCCACTGTGGAACACAGTATGAGTTTCTTCAAAACATGAAAAAATAGAAATACCATACAATGGGTATTTACCCAAAGAAAATGAAAACACTAATTTGAAAAGATATATGCACCCGTATGTTTATTACAGCATTATTTACAGTAGCCAAGATATAGAAGCAACCCAAGGGTCCGTTGATAGATGAATCAATAAAAATGTAGTATATATGTACAATGGGATATTACTCAGCCATAAAAAAGAATGAAGTCTTGTAATTTATGACAACATGTATGTACATAGAGGGTTATGTACTAAATGAAATAAGTCAGAGAAAGACAATTACCATATGATTTGCTCATATGTGTAATTAAAAAAAAACTCAAATGAGCAAACAAATAAAATCAGAAAGATTCATAAATATAGAGAACAAACTTGTGTTACCAGGAGGAGGAAGGGTGGGGAAGGGCAAAATTGGTAAAGGAGATAAAGAGGTACAAAATTCCAGTTACAAAATAAATAAGGCATGGAGATAAAAAGTCAGCATAGGGAATATGGTCAATAATACTGTACTAACATTGTATGGTGACAGTGTGGTAAGCATTTTGTAATGTATAAAATTACTGTATCACTATGTTGTACACCTGAAACTAATATAACATGCATGTCAACTATACTTCAATTACAAGTTTCAAAAAAAAAAAAAAGAGAGAGAGAGAGAGCATGAGGGAATACAGAAGAGAACTATCTCCAGGGTCTCCAATATTAAGAGGTCTCTGGGAAACACACAAAACATTTCTAGAATTTCTATTTTGTTCTTTCTCAGATGCTATTTGCTATTATTCTCTTTATGTTTTGATTCCTTATTTTGATGCTTAATCATTCTAAACATACATTTTTATATTATCTTGCACTTCATTTTCCTAATATCAGAAGTTCTTGATAACAACTCTACAATGGGAGAGTCCTTCCAAAATTGGTGGGGTATTTGTTTCTGCCAAATAACCCAAACAAATATTCATTTTTTTAGTTGATTTCTCTTTGGGTGGAATCTCAAACCTCAACTTCATGGGGAAAATAGCCCAGGATTTTTTTTTAAATTTTTTAATGTTTATTTATTTTTGAGAGAGAGAGGGGGAAAGCAGGAGAGGGGCAGAGAGAGGAAGATACAGAATTTGAAGCAGGCTCCAGGCTCTGAGCTGTCAGCACAAAGCCCAGTGTGGGGCTCAAACCCAGGAACTGGGAGAGCATGACCTGAGCTGAAGTCAGATGCTTAACCAACTGAGCCACTCAGGCGCCCAGCCTGGGAGTTTTATTTTCCCCAGGAGAGGCTGCTGACCCTGAGCCCAGACAGGAACATACAAGTTTCCTATGAAATTGTTTTATTTTTTAATTTATCTCTTAACACAAAACCTTTGGAGAAACTAGGCTTTTTATGCTAGTTTTATTGAGGCATGATTGTCAAAAATAGTATATATTTAAGGAGAACAACTTCAGGTTCTGGTATATGCATATATTGTGAAATGATTGCCACAATCAAGGTAATTAGCGTACTCATATACCTATTTCCTCACATAGCTACGCTTCCCCTACCTCTACCCCCATGATGAGAACTCTCTTAGCAAGTTTCAAGTAAACAACATACTGTTATTAATTGTAGCCATTATGCTGTATGTTAGGTCTCCAGAACTTACTCATCTTACACTAAAAGTTTGTACTCTTTGACAAACATCTCTCCAATTCTGCCACCCCCAGCTCATGGTAACCAGAATTCTACTCTGATTCTATGCGTTCGGCTGTTTTAGATTTTACATGTAAATGAGATCATATGGTATATGTCTTTCTCTGTCTAGCTTATTTCCTCCAGGTTCATCCATGGTTTCACAAATGGCAGAATATCCTTTTTAAAGGTGGAATTATATTTTATTATATATATATATGTATACAGTATACATCATATACATATATATCATATATGTATATGATATACACACACACATATATATCATGTATGTATATGATATATACACACATACACACCACATTTTTATTTACTCATTCATCCATCATCAGAAATTTAGGTTGTTTTTGAATCTTCGCTAATATGAATAATGCTGCAATTAACTCTTTGAAATAGTGATTTTATTTCCTTTGGATATACACCTAGAAGTGGGATTACTGGATCATATTATAGTTATACTTTTACTTTCTTGCGGAAGTTCCATACTGTTTTCCATAATGCCTATACTAATTAAATTCCTACCAACAGTATATAAAAGTTCCCGTTTCTTCACATCTTTGCCAACACCTGCTGCTTTTTGACTTTTTGATAATAGCCATCCTAACACACTTGATGTGGTATCTTTGTGGTTTTGATTTGCATTTCCCTCATGATTCATGATATTGAGCACCTTTTCATTGTATCTTCTTTGGGAAAGTATCTATTCAATAAATTTCTTGCACATTAAAAAAAATTTTTTAAATGTTTATTTATTTTTGAGAAAGAGACAGAGCACAAGTGGGGAAGGGGCAGAGAGAGAGGGAGACAGAATCTGAAGCAGGCTCCAGGCTCTGAGCTGTCAGCACAGAGCCCGACGCAGGGCTCAAGCTCATGGAAGCCGTGAGATCATGACCTGAGTGAGCCAAAGTTGGACACTTAACTGACTGAGACACCCAGGCACCCTATCTTGCCCATTTTTTAATCAGGTTATTTGGTTTTTTGCTACTGAGTTGTATGTATATGCGATTTGCAAATATTTTCTCCCATTCTTTGTTTTGCCTTTTCATTTTGTTCACTGTTTCCTTTGCTATGCAGATTTGTTTTCATTTTATGTAAATAATCTAGGCTTTAAAAGAAGACTTCTATTCAAATATTCCTTCTTCTAGGAAGATTCAAGGCCCAATCCTCAATCCTCCCATGAACATTTAACCCAATTCCCATGAATGGAATCTCCCACCACTCTGGAGCAGCAACAGATGACTGTCTCTGAGTGGTGCAGAACAGGAACTTATAAGTAATTTTAAATTTTTTCTTTTCTGTATTATTATGTACTGTTTTTGTGATAAAAATAAAATGTTTATAATGATTGGAAAGACAAAGCAAATGTGAGTTTATTAGTGTTCCCTGGAAATAAGATACCAATTATATGCATTATGTTTTACTCTACATGACACAGAACTACCCATATGTCTCAAAGAAATAAAAGATGTATTTTCTGTTTAGATCAGAATTGGAAATATGGACATGGCTTGTCCTCAGTGGTACAGAAAGGTCATTGGGAACTTTAAAGAAACCTAAAGCATCTTTAAATTGTCTGAACAATAAGTTATGTGCCAATTTTACTTCAATTTGGTGCCAAATATCTTAATAACAATGGAATATTTCTTAGTCATCTGAATATTTGGTCTACATGACACAAACTTGCAGATGAAAAAAAAATAGCTGGGTTGACTTTATTTTTTCAATCTGCTTGTTGAATGCAGCCATAATCTAAATTGCCTACCAAGAATATTTCCTTTCTTCCATTCCATCTTTAAGGTGTCTGAGAAAATTCATTAGATAAAGAAATGGAAATAAAGAAAGCTATTGTAGGAATGTTTCCACTTACGGACTTCTTCCTGGTTGATATATATTTCTGTGTAAAGTTGGGGGTCTTTCATCTCTGTCAAATCTTTTATCCTAATAAAAAGAAAAATGCCAGATGAAGGCAATGAAAAGAATACTTTTAGGAAGTTTTCTTTTTTTTTTAAACTTTTATTCATTTTTGAGAGAGAGAGAGAGACAGAGCATAGAATGGGCATGAGAATGGGAGGGGCAGAGAGAGTGGGAGACACAGAATCTGAAGCAGGCTCCAGGCTCTGAGCTGTCAGCACAGAGCCTCATGCAGGGCTCAAATCCACGAATTCCGAGATCATTCCAAAATCAGACGCTTAATTGATTGAGCCACCCAGACACGCCAGGAAGTTCTCCTTTTTTGAAGATGGTTAAACATTGATAAGTTGCCCCTCCATTATACCTGTCCTTGAATCTTAATATGGTTTACTTCACATTTACCAAAATGAAAACCCAGATAAAGAAGAGCTGTATGATTAGCTGAGTAAATTGAATATAAAATAAATTCTCAAATTGCTACATTCAGAAATTCAGCTACAGAAAAATGAGAATTTCATTCCAGAGGGCAGAAAGAAGAGAAAGGAGAAGAATAAAAGCTTGCAGAGGCTACATTTACATAGCAAAATAAAGTAGAAAGTTAAGATACTCTCTGGGGAAACTGGTTTCTCTGAAATGGTACATCAGCCATGCAATTCCCCCCCCCCATCCCGCTCATGCCCTTCCCTGAGTATTTTTCCTCTCTAATCATCTCTTTCATAACAGTGACATGTCAAAGGTGATTTTTATGCAGAAATGTCCAAAATCCATTTTTATACTTTCCAAAGAAACTTGAACAGAATCATATGGATGTTATTAATTCCCAACTACAATTTCTCTGTATAGACGCAGAGAGAGGGTGTGAAAGTCTGTCCTTCAGCTTCTGTCAGCAGATGACAAGTTCTATTCACTTCAGAAAAGTCTAGTCTGCTGGGAGTTCATCCTGGTACATGTGTAGAAAAGTCTAGAAAAATAAGTTTAGATGGTCTTAATTCTCCCAGGATTTGTTTAAAAACTACTTTAACTTCTTGAAGCACTGCAGACAGGGAAGGAGATGGTAAGATTCAGAATGCTCTTGCCAGAGTTAGATTCTCCAAGGGTCAGGGTGTTTACGGCTACACATGGCATGAGAGATCAGCACATCACATTCCTGTCTTCTCTCCGGTCTCCTATACCAGAAAGATTGGTACAGAAAAGTCTCTCAAAATTTCTCACAAAGTGACACACACAAAAGTTTCCAATTGGACCTGAACTGTCACTCATCTGCTCCAGGGTTTGCTTTCCTTTGGAGTCAAAATTAAAAATAAACAGAATTTCTGGGGCACCTGGGTGGCTCAGTCAGTTAAGCATCCGACTCTGGCTCAGGTCACAATCTCATGGTTCATGGGTTCGAACCCCACATTAGGTTCTGTGCTGACAGCTCAGAGCCTGGAGCCTGCTTCGGATTGTGTCTCCCTCTCTCTCTGCTCCTTCCCTGCTAGTGTTCTGTCTCTCTGTCTCTCTCTGTCTCTATCTGTCTCTCTCTCTCTCTCAAAAAATAAATAAGACATTAAAAAGATTTTTAAAAATAAACAGAATTTCTTACTAATGCTAATGTAACCCTGCAATTAGGAAGTGCAGGAAAGGAGGTATATTTCTATATTCCCTATTTATGCCATACTTTCCAGAAAAGACATATGGCTTTGTATGTGGAGGTAAAGGGAAGACAGACAATATTTCATGTGTGTACCAGTAATTGGTTTAAAAGTCCCTCTCTAAAAAATTGCTTTTAGCTTCCACAATAAATAAAACTAAGCTTAGGTACCAAAACACACTCCCTATTTAAATACAAAGAAGGCAGAATTTCTTGCCCATTTCTGATTAACAGTCTCTACGGTTCTTTTATAATTTCAACAGACATACAAAGAAGAAAAGTAATTGGTAGTGGAAATTGTCAAGGCATTTCTTTAAATGAAGCACTTTAGAAACATTTCTGGAGATCCAATTTAAACATAGAAAAATTAACTGCTCAAATTGACAAATTATAGGTGAATTAGTGGGAAGATACTGTGTATTTATAGAGAACTTTTTCCTAATAGGCTTACGATTCATTAAAAAAATTTTTAATTATGATTCCCTGTAAAGTAAGTAGGAGTTATGCATTCTATTTTACAGATTAGAGTCCAGAACTCTAAAGCAAAGAAAGATTTAATTACTTGATAAAGGTCATTGGCAAGTTCTTTACACCATGGAAACTGACACACAAGTTCTCTGGCATTTTACACAGTTTTGTATTCATTACGATATGCATGATTAATTTTGATATGGACAAATCTTGGACTCAAACTACATTTATAGAAACAGTTAATAGACTTGACCTTAAATGTTCACAAAGGAAGAAAAATAGCCTCTGTTAGACAAATATGGTAGTGGCTAGGTGGGTGTGCTACTGATTTTACTAACAAGACTCTTCCCCGAAACATTGCATCACCATTCTGGAACACATGCTTCTTCCCTCTTTAATTATGTGTTTGGATGGCAAGCTACTTTCTGGAATAAGAGAAACAGCAGTTCAGCATGTGACCTCTGAATTGAACTGGATAACCCTACCTTATAAAGGAAAGGCAAAAAAGGCACTGACCACAGGCCTGTCTGCTGGATCCAAAGATATGTTTGTGGGCAGCAGGGCTGGATACTCTTGAGAACTATGTGTCCTTTATAATCATCTTTTTAAAGTTCAGAAAATAGGAGTAGAGGAGAGAAGAAATAAGAGGCATGGGGTTGATGTTGTTGATTGTAAGACTGACCATTTTATCTTTGGAAATTCATCAAGCTAAAATCAGGGCCTGGTAATGAACGAAGATAAGAGAGGCAAGATGGCTCCCAGGAGAGATTCAGAAAATGCAGATTAGCCAGACACTCCTATTGATGTCAGTCTAATCAAGCCTGCAATTTGTCAATTATGTAAATTTTAAGCTGTACTAGTTAAATACATTCAAATCGCATGCACCTGTGTCCCATGTTGGAGAGGGTAATAAATTAAATTAAATTGTAACCATATTGTTTTTTATTTTGTGCCAACACAACTGAATCCCAAAACAATGCAATAGGAAATTACTAATATGATCAGAAGTCATTAATATGGCATAGAGTTATCTTTCTTGTCAAGTTTGATATAGAGTTTCTGTATTTTTCCAAAACCAGTTTCAGCCTGACTTCCCTTAGTGGTTTTGAAAACGCAAACAGAGCAAGCTGAGATGGTGTACTGCCTCCAACTCTATTCCCACAGGTGGATTTAAGTTAGTGCTACACAGTCCAAACTGTTAAAAAATTGGCAGTTGAAATATTGTAGTCTGAAGTTCATTCCAGCAATTCTAGGAGAGAGCAACACAGAAAGATTTTTTTTAAGAAGGTGGATTCCTTTACAAATATTTCTGAGTTGTGTGTGTAGGAGGGATCTTGCACAATCATTTCCCTAATAGATAAGGAAGCTGAGTGCAGATGGGTTGTTTGATTTGTCCAAGGACACAATTAATATGCAGAGTTAGAGGGCCAAGAACTCTAGTTTCTTGTAATGATATTGTAGATATTTGTAATGGTAGCCATTGTATAGGTGCTGTTTTACTTTTTGACGTGTTTAGTTGTGATATTCTTTCCCCAGTAACTATATAAAGTTCATCTCAAAGTTCTCAGTGGGAAGTAAAAGAGGGCATGGACTTTGGAGGTATTAGAGTGCAAATGTTGAGGCTTAAAACAGAGAAATGGACTAACAAGGCAGTCTCAGAAAACTTGAGATTTTGTCCTTGTTTCAGCTTTCTTAAAAGCTGTGGACTGCAGCTAACTTCACCTTTTAGAGTTTATGCTCTCCTTGAGAAAGTAAGAACCACATGTTTGCCTTATCTACCTCCATGGGTGGTAAGAAACCTGAATGAAGATCAATCATTTTGGTTAAAACATTTTATAAACTGTAAAGTGTCTCAACTGTAGGCTATCATCACACAATGCCATTTCACTTTTTGAAGATTTCCCATTTGGTTCTTAACTGATGAGAACACTTGTATGGAGAGATACTTAACATGAAGCCATTGGTTAGAAGCAAATTTGGCCCCAAGTGTTCTACTCCCCAGGAGTTTCAAGAATCCAAATGGTTAACACACCTAGGGCACAACCCTCAGGCAATCATACTCTTTCACAAATGAAGAAGTTTTTACCCTTTTCAGACTGGAGTGAACTGCTATTATTTACTTGATCATCTATTTCCAAAGTACTGAAGGCAATTATTTCTGATGACCTTTACTACCTAAGAGAAAAAATAGGTGATGCTACATCTTATACAAAAAATATTGTTTGGGCCTTAAGCATTGTTACATAGGAAATGCTTTTCTAAAGTAATATTTTAAAATAGCATTTATTTTATAATCTTTACAAGCACTGTACTACTTGTACTTAGTGTTTAAAATCCTTTGGAGGGAATAATAACTTTCAGTTGCTATTCTACTTCAAATTCTATACCTTTTCCTGATAAAACTTTCCAGATTATGAAGGTATTTGAAAGTCTGGCATGAGACTTAGATTAAGTTTATCTAAATGCAGGATGAATTCTTTTTAGACTGACAGACTAAATTAATTATAAAAAAGAATGAATGAAAGAAAGAAAGAAAGAAAGAAAGAAGCCCTTAGAATGAAGTACTCAATAACTGCTCATTTGTCCATGTTTTTAAAAGTTACTTTAAATATACTTTTAATGTTCTGAAGTTTTTTCTTACAACTCATGCTAATTTATCAATACTGTTTTAGGATCAAAATATTTACAGGAAATAATATTTATATATGTAATTAAAATAACATTTTTAATGTTTAATTATTTTTGAGAGCAATAGACAGAGCATGAACAAGGGAATGGGAGGGGTAAAGAGACAGGGAGACAGAATCTGAAGCAGGCTCCAGCTTCAGCTGAGCTGTTAGAACAGGGCCCAATGCGGGGCTTGAACTCACAAATATATGAGATCATGACCTGAGCCCAAGTCGGTCATTTAACCAACTGAGACATCCAGGTGCCCCCAAAAATAACATTTATTATCTTCTGTTCTGAAGTATCTGCACCTTCTAAGGGCATCAATATCTTCTTCATTGTCTAGTAAATAATACTGTTTAATCTATTCCTATGTTATTCTCTATCTCTCCAAATAGTTTATATCTAGTGGAGTGTAATTTATTTATAAACTTTTACTAACTTACAATTCAAAAGAACTTTGCCTAATTTACTTAATTACTTCCACTTAATTGCTTTAGAACAGAGGCCAATAAAGTATTGCCTGGGGACTTAATCCAGCCCTCCACTTTTTATTTGTAAATAAAGTTTTATTGGAACACAACTATGCTCATTTCTTTATATATTGCCTATCGCTACTTGTGCTCTACAGTGGCAGAAAGGAGTGGTTGTGACAGAAACTGTGTGACACACAAATCCTAAAATATTCACTATCTGGCCCTTCTCAGAAAAAAGTTCAGTGATTTCTGCTTGACAGAATCATTGTCTGCTCAATCTTACTATTTGTTGGGGCCTGAATACTTCTTTTCCCAGCTCATTCTTCTTGGAGATCCTTAGGAAAAAACATGCCCCTCAGAAATTCAACAATAAGAGATATAAGTATATCCATGTCCACGCTCCTTCCTTCTCAGTGGGATTCTATATGGCATCTTGGTGATTAGAAAGTAGCTATTCAACCTAATGCCATTGCACATCATTAATATTGAGTTACTGATCTGTGATGTACAAAACTACCATACAAATGTCACTATCTTCCTCTTTAGACATCTCATACTATCATTCTTCTTTAGACACCATACTATCAAATCTTGAGTCAAACTTCAAGATAAGTGCCAGAGTGTCTTCTTTTTCTAGTATTTAATGAGATCACCCTATTTTTAGAGTTCTGCTATAAATCTTTTTTTCCTAAAATGGTTCATAATCTCTCACTTCTTTTTCTCTTTCTATTAATACACCCCTTTATATCCATATACTCCTAAATCATATAGGCCCAATCTTTTTTTTTTTTTTAATTTTAGAGAGTGAAAACACCAGTGGGGCAGAGGGGCAGAGACGGGGAGAGAGAATCTTAAGCAGACTCCATGCTTAGTGCAGATCTTAAGCAGAGCTTGATCCCATGACTGTGAGATCTTGACCTGAGCCAAAATCAAGAGTTGGATTCAACTGGCTGAGCCACCCAGGTGCCCCATATTGGCTCAGTCTTTGTTTCCTTTCTCACCACCAAGTGTTTGTTCTCTTAGACCACACACTGTGTCTAGAATGCACTTAGCCATGAACCAGCTTCTACCATATGGATAAGATCAACATCTTAAAAAGTAATAGAGCAAGATAAAAGAAACC
Source organism: Prionailurus bengalensis (assembly GCF_016509475.1). Taxonomy (NCBI): domain Eukaryota; kingdom Metazoa; phylum Chordata; class Mammalia; order Carnivora; family Felidae; genus Prionailurus; species Prionailurus bengalensis. Next base: position 109,980,284 of record NC_057349.1, read on the forward strand.
TGGGTTTCTGGAAGACCCACTGGGACAGAGCCACCTACCTACCTTGAATCTTCCACTTACCTTTGTGATGATGAAATATATCTACCTTTTGTCTGACCTGCTATGTTATTGGTGTATTTATTATATTAGATTAGTCTGTACTCTAATATATAACTAATTTCATTTATATAATCCCAGATTCCCATTAACGCTGTTTTTTGAGTAGTGTTATTGGCAATAGCAAGTTAAGTGCAGAACTCTGGATAAACTATTAATTCTTTTCTCTTTTCCTATTTATTTCCTTAAGTCCTCATGGAACTTTAAACCATGAAATTAAAATGTTTCTTCCATTTTGGATTAATTTAATTTCTGTTTGAAATAGCAATAATATTACCTTTTTGGTAAAAATCCAGAATTCTTCCTGTCTGATGAAACAAATTTTTGATGCATTCCCTGAGGCAAGTGAAAGCTCTATACCTTATGATTTTGATACACTAAAATCTCTTAGAAATCAGAGGACTCTCTGTGTCCTGATGGTTGTTTATCCTCAGATAAAAACATGCTACTAAATTAACTTTGGTTATATTTAAGTTTAGTCACATTACATGTCTTGGTGAATGCTGATAGCCAAATATTCTCCAGACTAACTAAGCATTTTTTTCATTTATTTTAAACATACTTCCTTTCATAATACACTAGCCATCATTGATTCCTTTGCCTAATTATCAACGTGAAATGCAGAATGAGGTGTTTGCTTTATTTACACAGTAAAGTTGAGTAGGGTAGGGTCAATTAAATAGTTATAAACTTTTAAATTCTGACCAGATATTTTAACCTTCTGATTAAAAAAAAAATTGAAATGTATAGGGGAAAATCTTAACACAATTATAAAATTCTAGGAAATATATATAGCAAATATAGAAATATTTTCAGAAAATAGACCCTGTAGAAAATATAAATATATTATAAAATATAAAAAATAAAACCTCTCCTACAAAGGCCCATTGATGATCTTAGAAGAAATTAAATAGTGACCAGTAGGGGCGCCTGGGTGGCGCAGTCGGTTAAACGTCCGACTTCAGCCAGGTCACCATCTCGCGGTCCGTGAGTTCGAGCCCCGCGTCAGGCTCTGGGCTGATGGCTCGGAGCCTGGAGCCTGTTTCCGATTCTGTGTCTCCCTCTCTCTCTGCCCCTCCCCCGTTCATGCTCTGTCTCTCTCTGTCCCAAAAATAAATAAACGTTGAAAAAAAAAAATTAAAAAAAATTAAATAAATAAATAGTGACCAGTAGTGAGTGCAGGATCAGCCTGAGTGATTTTGACAAATAGATTGAAAATCTGTAAATTAGAGTTGTTTTAGTTCATCATTAAACCAATGTCCTTTAAAAAACTAATACTCCTGAAAAAATAAACCTGTTTAAAATTCTTGGGTTTGATTTATGTTCACCTTGATTTTATTTATAGGCTTTAATTTTTCCAAGAGGATGACAATTATAAGATAAATCTCATATATATCAGGGATTTTTTTTGACTGACAAGTAAAAAAAATATACCTTTTCAACAGCAAATAGGAATGTGATCAATCACAAGGAAAGACACACAATTCTTTATATTCAAAGTGCTAAAGATTTAAATGCCTTGTTGGTGAAGAATATTTGGAATAAGCTAAACTATAAACTTCAGGATCTTGTCAGCCCTTAATAATACCTCCCTGGCATGAGGATTGCAAAACTGTTTTAAGATAGGTAATGTTTGTAGTAATCTGTTTCAGAAGAGGAAAGAAGAGTAAAGCAAAAATGCCTTAAAAAATAATGGGCACAAAATAACAAGAAACAGACTTACGCTACCAGAAGTTTTCATGGGGCAGTAAAAAAAATGTCACCTTTTCTCTGATGGGCTCAAATGTACCACATTTTTCAGACTTCAAACAGCTTTTATGTGACTTCTTCCTAGTTTATTTCCCAACAGTGCACCATACTTTTATCTCATTAAATATCATAGTAAAGATGTGCAGGAAACACAGTTAAACCTTAAGTTTTTGTGAAGCCTCAACCAAGGAAATTGAACTCGTTTTTTTGTTTTGTTTTTTGTTTTATCTTGTTTTGTTTTTATTGAAATAGTGAGTTCATAGGTATCAGCCAAATGCCAAAGTTAGGTATTAAGGAATATTGGAGTGTCACTAGTTTTAGTAGGTTGAACTTTCAATCACATTATCATATTCTGTTTCAAATAAATTTCAGTCTACTGAGAGATACATGGATGTCAAGCTTTATGTTCTTTTCTTTGAGAATTGTGCTCTTTCATTTGGGGAGGAGTATTTCTTTGTAACTGTCTTGGACTTTGATCAGAGGAAAGAAGAAAAGATAAAGATACATTGTGTGTGGATTTTTTTTCCATATGAAAAAGGAGAAGAGAAAAAAATATATTACTAAAGCGTTTTCAGGTAGTTTAGGATAAAATCTTATTTTTATCTGCATGTTTTGAGTAATTCTCCCTATGAACCCTTAAGCACTTCAAAAATCAAAACAATTTTAATGGCATTCCCCCCCAACACTGGCAAGTGCATTTAGGCCTCTGAAGAAAATCTTTTCTAAATCTGTTCTAAATGTCCTTTAGTGGTGTTCACAGTACCTGGGAAAGTTGCAAAATGTCCAGTGCAAAGTATGGATAAACTAATAGAAGGGAAAGATTAATAAAAAAATTTTGAGGTGAACCTCTAGTTACAAAAATATAACTTTAAAAATCCTTAATCATTTGTATTAAACATATTTACTAAGCTACATAATCAGTGGGGATGATTAGAGAAGTAAGCTGCAAGGTGACTGATACAGTTAATAAAGGAAGTTTCTATCTGGGATTACGATGTCATGCATGGTGTTGGCCTACATTGGTTTGGGACCCTTAAAGAGGAATGGATCTTTCAGATGGCAGCTACCTTTCTCTGCCTCAAGAAATACAGAAAAATTAAATTCTAGAACTAATTCGTTAAGGATGTAAATGTAGAACATTTGTTCTATCAGGATACCTAACAGAATTCCATAAGTATCAAGAGTAACCTTCAGAGATAGCCAGGTTTGAGTCTTGGTTCTACTATTTACTGAGTAGTGTAAGGGAGGTGAGTATAGGAGAGAAAAGTCTTAGACTGACTTAGTCTTCGTCACTTAGACCAGTGACTGCATGCATTCAGCACATTTTTGCTGAGAAGTTATCATGCATTCATCTATCTGACAGAGATAATAATTCCCATATCATAACATCATTACTGTGAAAGTCAAGTGAATTAGCAAATATAAAGTACTTAGCAGAGTGTCAGGCATACACTAATAGCTTAATGAAGGGCAGTTACTGTCATTCTAATAAATGCAAATAGCTAATAAAGTTAGTTTACACGGAGATTAGCCATTAAGACTTATAAAAAAAAGTTCTTAAATTCTCTCTAGATATTTGTCACTTGCTTATATTGTACCCCCCAAATTAATATCCAGTAAGTAAAATAATATGCTGTATATTAAAGAATAAAGTTTTAGTAGAAAAAGCATTACCGAATGTGTATATTTGTACCTGTTATTATTGCTGTAGGCCAGAGATTTTCGAGAAACATAGGATCATCTGAGACACTTTGAGAAAACTACTTTCATAATAATGCTATGCTATTTTTTGTCTTTTTCACTTGGTTGACATTTGTACTTATGGTGTAAAAGCAATAATGAGTAAAACTGCTGATGTTTTAGGACAAATCAAGGCAATGGCACCAAACTCTAATAGTGGTCATTACACTCTGCACCATCACTAGAAGCAAGGGAAAAAAATGCCAATTTCATTTAAGAACATCATTAATAAGGCAGTAGAAATATTAATTTTATTAAATATGAACCCTGGTGTACACAGCTTTTATTATTCTATATGACACATACCAAAATATAATGATAGTCTTAAGGAAAAGCACCTGTGTGGTGGAGTTGTAAGATGACCTAGCCGCATTTTTCATGCAATTGTTCTTACTTAAATAATGACTGACAGACAAGGGATGATTAATCAGACTTGGGTGTTTGGAAAACATGTTATCAAATGTAAAGGAAGTGAGCTTGTCACTTTAAGGAAAACAAGTGATACTATGAGTTGCTAGTAATAAAGAATTTGAGCTTTCATACAAAATTTAGAATGTTGGGAAACTAGTTATGTGCCACAGTGAATTTAACCAATTCCAAATACCAGATGTTGAAAGACTTAGCTGAGGTCAGTGGTGATATTAACAAGGGGGACTTTTTACATTGTATAAAATGTGTCAATCTTTGGAAGATTTGCATAACTCCATGAATTGAGTCTTCTGAAAACCAATGCATGGTGTTATATGTATACATATACACACATACCACACACACACAAAAGATCTAAAGATCCATTTAAATTTAAGGTAGGTCAGTAGATTTTAATACAAGAAAGAATGAAAAGTTAATAAACATGGTTTTGGATTCTACACTACACCTAACTTTTGAAAAACTACCATTTGTTGAGTTTTGGGGTAGTATTAAAGGAGAATATCCATAATTATCTGAAGAAGCTATTAAAATAAATCCTCTCTTTTCCAACTATATATTTGTGTGAGGCTGAATTTTCTTCATAAATTCCAACCAAAACAGTGTATTTCAACAGACTGAATACAAAAGCAGGAATGAGAATCCAGCTATCTTCTATAAAGCCAGACAATATATATGAAGAGTTTTGCAGAAATTTAAAGCAATGTCACTCCTCATTGATATTTTTATTTTTGAAAATAGTTATTTTTCATAAATATGTTACTTTGTTAACATGTATTATTTCCTTTTTAACACATAACATTTGTTTTAATTTTTATATGGTATATAATATTAATAGTCACAGATATAATTCACAAATCAAAAGCTCTTTGGTGTTGTCCATAGTTTTTAAAAAATGCAAATTAGTCCTGAGACCAAAAGGTTTGAGAACCTTTAAAAACCAGTGACCTGAGATTCCTTAGGAAGTCAGAAAAAAACAAAAAAAAAAAAGGACAAGGTAAACCCAAATAAGCTGACACAAGCTATAATATAGATAAGAAAATGCGAACAACAGAGAAATCTAATAAGGCCAACAGATAGCTCCTTGTAAAGGTCAATAAAATTGAGAAGCCCCTAACTAGATTCATCAATAAAAAAGGTGAAAAAACATAAATTACCAAAATCAAAGATAAAAGGAATTCATCACAACTGATTCTATAAACCCTAAAAGAAAGGCAAATTTCATAGGAGTATAAGGCAATATCAAGAGCCCATCTGAAAGATATTATGAATTTAAAGTGAAACGACTTAGCTGAATTGTGTATTTCTTTTCCAGTAATTTAACTTTACTTTGATTTAACTAGGAATAATTAGATAATTAATTAGGGTGTGAAACTGTCAGAACAAACATTTGAAACAGTGAGAGAGACTAGGGAGGTTATCAGGATTTTCACAACCATCCACTCCCCCTAACATCATCAGAGTAAAACAATTACCAGGGACCTTTCGCTTCAGACATACTGATAAATACGGTATGAAAGGGACCCATTTTTCTAACAGCTGTAACCATTTGTTCATGACCTCCATAATTTTCAGTGGAAAAAGGAAATGGTAGTGGCCTGCTGCCCTGATAATTCTGTCTGGTCTTTAAAAAAAATTTTTTTTTAATTCAAGTATAATTAACAGGCAGTGTTATGTTAGTTTCAGGTGTACAATATAATGATTCAACAATTCTATACATTTCTCAGTGCTCATCAAGATAAGTGTACTCTTAATTCCCTTCACCTGTTTCATCCATCCCCCACCCACCTCCCCTCTGGTAACCACCAGTTTGTTCTCTGTATTTAAGCAAAATGAAACTATTGGGACTACACCAAAATAAAAAGCTTTCGCACAGTAAAGGAAACCATCAACAAAGTGAAAACAAAACCTAATGAATAGAAGATATTTGCAAATGATATATCTGATAAAGAGTTAATATCCAAAATATATAAAGAACATATACAATTCAATACCAATAAAACAATTAATCCAATTAAAAATGAGGAGACGACCTGAACAGATATTTTTCCAAAGCAGCCATACAGATGTAAAACAGACACAAAAGTATGTTCAACATCACTCATCATCAGAGAAATGCAAATTAAAACCACAATGAGATATCACTTTACATCTGCCTGGCTTTTGGATTCTGCCTCCCTGTATTTTCAGCACTCATCCAACCATGAACACCGCTATCTCAGGTATTTCATCCCCTAGTGGCATAGTGAGAATTTATCTCTCACCCTGCTCAAATGAAAACTTGGTTGTTCTGTGTTTCTTGAGCCTCACACAATTCTTAACAGAAGAGAGAGCTGGCTCCTTTTTCCTGGTGACAGGAATCAGTATGACAAAAGTTCAGACATCAAAGATTGGATACAAGTTAGAACATGATGACCACCGAAGTCAATAACATTGTCCTCATACAATCCTACTTATCTTCTAAAAGGCTCACTGTGGGGTCATTACACGTTTGATCTGTAAGCCAGCAAGAGATCAGTTCTATGCAGACTGATGATCTATCTTTAGAACTTGCTGGAGTTCTTGGCTCTTCTAAAGATCACCATGTGAAATGTTTCAGTATCTTTGACAATGTTATCACCCAACAAGCACATGAGCTTACTTAACACTACTAGTCTGTACTAAAATATAGTCCTGGGTTCTGTTGCTCTAGACTCAAAATCTATTTCAAAAAACATAGATCTGCCTATCTATTTCATTTCTTTCACAGTGTCGTTTGGCATTGGTAATTATAAGTAGCTAGCTATATTTATAATAGCTAACATTTCCTGAGTGCCATCCGAAATGTCTTATGTGGATTAACCCATTTAATCCTTCCAGCATTTTTATGAGAGGGGTATTATTATCATTCCTGTTTTAAATGTAAGGCAACTGAGTCACAGATGGAGTAAGTAACCTGCTCAAGGGAAAGGTAATGTGTTGTCAGAGCTACAATTTGAACCCTTCCATCCTGACTCTAAATGTTAGTAATAACCACATGGTATGGCCCCAATAACTGGGTTTAAATAAGACCAATGATTTTTTAAACAGATTTTTCATCCTGTTTCTACTAAAATTTGATTTTAGATTACCCCATATTAAAAATATTATAGATCTGATCATTTAGCCTGAGGAAGTTGTTTGCATGAAAAAGAATCCAACTAGCTGACTATAGGATTCTCTAAATTCTCTTTCCTGTATTATAGTCAGAAAAAAAAATGTAAGTTTAATTCATATGAAGTTGCCATCAGTTTACCTTTTTGAGTAACAAAATGGCAATTTTGTATGCCTCAACTTAATATAAAGGGGAAGCTACAAATCCATATTTAGTCTAGCTCTCTGCTTTATTTCAGTATTATGATGATTTTCACTGTCATTCATGATCTTTTTTATGGCCTGCCTTGTGTCAGGAACAAACATCATTTCCTGGTGAGAGAGCAAGTCAGGACCAGAGGCGTGGGCTATAACTGAGGAGAGAATGATTTCTTACAACATGGTACTTGTCCCATGATGTCTGAAGCCTCCTGACCTTGGCCTCATTTGCCCTATGAGCTCCTCAGTCCAAGTGCCCAATAATGTGAGATGTGATTTGCCTCAGAAAGTAGATTCAACAGAAGCCCTTACTATTTTTAAAAGAAACTCCTCTTGAAATCCAACAGCAAAAGTCAGTTTTTCTGATTGAAAAGTTAATTATAATGGTCCTGAGAATGCTGTCAGACATTTGGGAATCATAACACCTACAAAGCGCTAAATTCCTCATTTTTCCCACAGGAGTTTTCAGTGCTAAAAACAGCATCAATGCCAGTATTCCCAGCAAAAGCACTGCTAATTGACAATCAGATGAATCCAGCTAATGTGTTTACTGAGTGTGAACAAAAAAGGTTGTCATATCCAGGAGTTCCAAAATAGTTTTCTTTCTTTAGAAAATGCCTATCTTCCCCGGACAAGCAGCAGTTCTCACGTGTTTTGGTCTGTGTCACTGGCCACCGTGGAGTCAGAAGAGGTGACTTCTGGGCTGTTGCAAGTGCCATTTTCTGTACTTGGCAAGTGTAGCAGTCTGCATGTCCTCACCACATGAGAAAATTGACACAGTGGTCAGTTAAAAATTTCCCCAGCAAGCCTATAGAAGGTATGAAAGGTGGCACCCAGCAGATAAATGGTGGGGTCAGGAAAAAGGAACGTGGTTGTTACTGCTGACACAGACCATTCTTCCTGTCAGCAAGATATCACCAACATGTCTTTCACTATGAGGTGATATGTTTCAGAGATACAAATAAGAGAATATAATTTCTGTCCACTTCAGAAAGAGATAAGTATGAACGCCTAAAATTGACACACCAATACGAAGCAGACTGTAGAGTAACTAATGCATTTGGTTTTAAAAACTCCTCCTCCAAAATTTCTAACAGTTAACAAAATTAATGTCATTAGATAGGAAGATGTATAATCTTATAAGTATTTTGGAAGCCATCCCTATCAGCCATCATATATGAATGTATCACGCTGGAAAATTGTCTACAATCAGAGTGATGAAAAGAAAGAAGAAAAGCTACTAATAGCTGGGAAAAAATGTAAGAACTTTCTTCATAACAGTGAAATAATCCTGCTCTTGGCAGGAACTTAGATACCATATAATCCAATTGTCTTCTCTTTACAAATAAGGAAACTGAGCCCAGAAAAGCTAAGTGATATGTATTTTTAAAACGCATTTTATTAAAACTCCGTACAACATTCAATTTTCTGTTAAGAATTTTTTTTTAATTTTATTTCTGTCAAGATTACAGAATGTCTGTGCTACCAAGGTTGACTGAAAATTGAAGACTTCCAGCTCTGCTTCATACTTGGAAACCAGAGGGGTATACTCTGTGATTCTTGGGAAAAGAGAGAATATGCTTATCCATTATATCCTAACTTCCTCAGACATCCCAATTAGCAAAGCCCTCAGCAAAAAGGCATTAAGACAGTTTATTATGGGAAAAGAAGTGATTTCGAGGTTAAAAAGGTTAGATTCCAAAGAGTTATGGCTATTTGCTATGAGATACAATTCTACCCAAGCCATACTTTGCTAAATTGTAAAATGTATTTAATACTTCCTGACCTGTTACAAAGTCCTTCAAGGCTGGATTTAAGCCTTAAATTGAATGATTCCCAATTCATGACTGCATACATTTACCTTATTATGGGCAAAATTCTTTTTTTTTAATTTTTTAATGTTTATTTATTTTTGAGAGAAAGACAGAGACAGGGAGTGAGTGGGATAGGAGCAGAGACAGAGGGAGACACAGAATCTGAAGCAGGCTCCAGGTTCTGAGCTATCAGCACACAGCCTGATGCAGGGCTCAAACTTATGAGCCATGAGATCATGACCTGAGCTTAAGTCAGATGCTTAACCAACTGAGCCACCCAGGCACCCAAAAAAAATCTATGTTAAAGAGTAAAATTAATTTATGCAAAGATTAACTTACTCTTGAAATTATTATTACACTATATGTTAGCTTGAAATAAAATAAATCATACACACACACAATAAAATAATAAAAATAAATTTAAAAGTAAAAAGAAGAAGAATTTACAGGGGCATTAGGACATTCGATGAGACACTATATATCAAAGTACAAAATATTACAAAAATGGTAAATATTTGGTACCCTTTATTCATTAATTAATATATTCAACAAATATTGAGAATTTGTTCTGTGTAAACCACTACTGTGGTGGGTTTTTTGAGTAATAGAGCAATTAACCTTACCCAAATCCTATCTTGAGGTATATTACTATAAATGTTTTTAATAAGATGGAAAAGAGGTACTATTATAATTTTTTTAACGTTTTATTTATTTTGAGACAGAGAGAGACAGAGCATGAACGGGGCAGGGGCAGAGAGAGAGGGAGACATAGAATCAGAAGCAGGTTCCAGGCTCTGAGCCATCAGCCCAGAGCCGGACGCGGGGCTCGAACTCACGGACCGCGAGATCGTGACCTGGCTGAAGTTGGACGCTTAACCGACTGAGCCACCCAGGCGCCCCAAAGAGGTACTATTATAAATGAACAGCCAAGCTACCGTTAGTCAGGGTTCATGGAAAATAGATAGTTCATACCAGCTGGTATACAAGAAAAGACTGATGAAAACTGTTATTGCTACAACTGGACATAAGCCAGAATATAGGGGAGAAGGGAGAGAGGAAAAAAAAAGAGAAAGAGAGAGAAGGAAGAAGGGAGAGAGGAAAGAATAAATTGGCTAATGTTCTGTGACATTTCTTTCTTATAGAATCTCTCCCAAATCACCAGCCCTTCTCATCCTTCAGCCTCCAACGCATTATAGTTCTCCTCTCCATTGACTTATCACTGTGGCCTTTTTCTAGATACCATGAATACTCAGGCTACATCTGGACTCTTTCCAAGCTTCCTGTCATCACAGTGTTTTCACATATTGGGCACTCCAAGAATACTGTTATATTGATGAAGTGGTGAATGGGTGAATAAATAAATGGAATGCATTAAATGTCAGATTTTAACTTTTCTTTTTATCTGTATAAATCTGATGATCAAATTGCTCCCAATCAGGAAAAATTCCCCTGGAAAATAGGTGAGGTCTCTCCCCTTGGCTGGGAGACAATAGTGTATCCATACTGTTTAAGTCTTCCTTGTATCATGTTCTGGTCCTTTCTAGGACAATATTAGGCATATTAACAGTTAGTGGATCCAACCAAATCTCTGAAGTTAAGAAACTCCTCCTAGAACATTTTTGAGAAACTACCAAATTAGCCTCTTCTTGAACACTTAGGATAAAACTTACCTTCTGCCAAAGCATTATCATCCACCACTAGTGAACTCTGATTAATAAAACACACCTTTTATTTTGAGCCCAAACCTTTTCTCTTTAACATTAAGCTGATAGCACTAATTCTCTAGCCTTGAGTAGCATATAGCATATCAACTCTTTCTCCTTCAGACTTATAGTATTTGAAATTAACTATCATTTCTCCTCTTAGTCTTTGCTTCTATATACTAAGCATCCCAATGCATCTGACACCATCCAGTTTCTGTCTCAAATACAACACTTAACTAAATACCAAAGGAAAAGTTGACCCCAACAATGCTGAGCTCTTTGCAGTCAGAGAGCTCAACTAATTTCACTGCTAAAATACAAATAGTAATAATTCCTTACATTTTTCAGCCCAAATATTTTTAAGAAATATATATATATATATATACACATATATATCTATATCTATATATCTCTATATATATCTATATATCTATATATCTAAGATATATATATATATATATATATATATATATATATATATATATATATCTTAGAAACCCTATGCAGGCATGGCTGACATTATTTCAAATCATGGTTGACATTACTTCAGAAAGTTTTGACTTTGGGAGTGATACAGAAGCAAATCTCTAAAGTCTGATTTCCAGGCTGTGTGACTGATGATTGAAACAGGGAGTGTGTACTATGTATGCATATGTTTTGTAAGGCATTTTTGGTAAAAATATATTTATGTGCTTCTCAAATTTTACCCATAGCTAGCATATTATCTATCATGAAGCTAGATTTTTATAACACAAAAGACTTGTGAGTCCTTCATTTATTGAAAAATTGAAATAGCTAGTTGTTATGAGATCAGCTATACTAAACAGTCACTTTATTTTTTTTTCTATTTTTTTTTTATGAAATTTATTGACAAATTGGTTTCCATACAACACCCAGTGCTCATCCCAAAAGGTGCCCTCCTCAATACCCATCACCCACCCTCTCCTCCCTCCCACCCCCCATCAACCCTCAGTTTGTTCTCAGTTTTTAACAGTCTCTTATGCTTTGGCTCTCTCCCATTCTAACCTCTTTTTTTTTTCCTTCCCCTCCCCCATGGGTTCCTGTTAAGTTTCTCAGGATCCACATAAGAGTGAAACCATATGGTATCTGTCTTTCTCTGTATGGCTTATTTCACTTAGCATCACACTCTCCAGTTCCATCCACGTTGCTACAAAAGGCCATATTTCATTTTTTCTCATTGCCACGTAATATTCCATTGTGTATATAAACCACAATTTCTTTATCCATTCATCAGTTGATGGACATTTAGGCTCTTTCCATAATTTGGCTATTGCTGAGAGTGCTGCTATGAACATTGGGGTACAAGTGGCCCTATGCATCAGTAACAGTCACTTTAGATAACTATAGCATTACTGGGGATCATGGTACAAGGTAGCTAAGAACTTTTTATGTTATTTCCAAGTATATCCTATACAGCCAGAAATAATTGGAGTCTTGGGAAGCTGACTTTACTCATTGCAGCATAATCCAAATTATTTTGAATTGTAAAAAATAACAATGAAACATAGAACACTCTTTTGCTTTTCCTATGAACTAAGCATTAAAAATAGTGTTTGATCACCAAAAGTTTGGTTGCTTTAGTCTTTGAATTTTAGTACAACATATCCAAATGTTACTTCTTTACAATTTTTGCCAAGGCATTTAATGTCATTAAGTCCTATTCTAATAATAACACTCCTATTCAGCAAAGGCATTTGTTATGTGTTTGATTTAGAAAAAAAATCTTTGTTCTATCAGGGAAAAGGATTTATTAAAGCTCTTGGATTTTCTTTCTCATTATAAAATTCATTATCAAATCCATTGAACTCCATGTCACTCTTTTTTTAATGCCTTTAGCATACAATTTGCTAATTTATTCTTGGAACCATGAAAAACACTATAATTTTTAACTGTGAATTCAGATTATTTTGACTAGACAGAATAAATACTTTACAAAAGATTATCTCTCTCTTCATTTGAATTGCCTTGATTTTCCATTGTCTTGTGATTTTGACCTTTTATAACATCACACTCTTGAAGCTTGGCTCCATCACTTACTAAATTGGTAACTTTGGTTAAGTTATTTAATGTACCTGAATGTGGGTGTCATCTGTACAATGGGGATGAGATCAGAAGTTCTTTAGGAAAATTAAATGAAGTAACGTATGTTGATGGCTCAGCACAGTGCCCAACGTCCCTTACACACTCAATGACAGTTTTTATTGTTTTATTAGTTATTCACTTTGTTATCGTGCTAATGAGATCACTGTTTTTATCCTCTTTAAAACTCTTTTTCTCAGCTATTTTGGGTACAATAAAAGAAGAAGTATAGTATCAGAGTAGCATCCTGATGATTTGCATATTTATTAAAATGAGTCCAGCTATAATTCAAGTACATGAACTCCACACACTTTTCTTTACTCATTTCATAAATCATTCTTAATAACCTGTTTTGGCTTTTTAAATATGAGGAACCTCATTAGTCAATGCTCTGTCACAGCCAAGCCACTTCTTCATGGGCCTGAGCCGAAGTATTACACCTGTGCCGACAAGGCAGTCCAAATTCAGGAAATTTTGTCAAAAGGCAGCAAGATCCCTTCAAATTTTGTGATCTTTAGCAAAGTTATTATTTTAGACATTGCTAAGACACTCATCAAGATGTCGCTGACAATGTAGATTCCATGTGTACTGAAACTTGTACTGTTTCAGCCTTCAGCCTCACATATGACCACGTGCCTTGGGTGCCTAACCTGCTAGAAATATTAAATGATCAATAATTGATGGAATTCTGTTCAGTTCTTTTACACAAATATGTCACCCTACCTTCCCAAGTCACACATGGACCTGGAGAGACCAGGGCGTTTATTCAGTGAGTCAACAAACATGTGAGAGCCAGAATAAACAAAGAGCAATAACACAACAGCGACCAAGACAGAGATCATTCTTGCCTCTTGAACTTGTATTCTAGCAGTAATTGAGAAACAAACACCAGTTTTAAGAAGCAGAATTGAGACACCTGTAATGAGTAAAGTGAATGATGTAACAAACATTGAGCTGAAATAGAGAATAATGTTAAAGAGTGTTAGGGATGCATGATAATGGTAAGGAATCTCCTTCAAGTAGGAGAGATGCTGAAAATGGAGTGTGAAACCCTATACATAAGAGTTAAAAAAAAAAAAAGGTCAGTCATACGGGTTCTTGTGTAGAAGTTTTAGAACTTAGATTCTAAGTGTAACTAGAAGTCATGGAAATGTTTTTTGGGGGGTGATATTTACTTATGTTTTAAGATCACTTTAAGATTTTCCGTATATAAATTTTGCTTAAAGAAAAATGCCTTTTGATAAATTAGATTTTTTTTTTCATTTTGGAAATAATGTCATTGCTCAGAGTCAGTTTGATAAATATATATTGGACTTCTGTCATGAAACATGTCACTGTGCTAGACATGGGTGATGTAAAGATGAGTGAAAATGATCCATATATCTGGCTATTGGCTTATTCTAAATGTTGAACACCTACATGTGTTGCTTTGTTACTAGGTCTATACAATCATTTAAATTTCAAAGCCAAGTAACATATTAGAATTATGCTACTTCCTCACAGGTCCAGTACCCTAATCCCTGTGCCACTCAAGGAGGAATGTTGCTAGCATCAAAATCAAGTGTACAGTAAAACCTTGGGTCATGAGTAACTTGTTCTGCAAGTGTTCTGCAAGATGAGCAAACATTTTGAATAAACTTTAACTTGATAAATGAGTGGTGTCTTGCAATACAAATAGAACATGATGCCGAATGTCACATGATTGCAACTGAGCCAATGGTTCTTGAAATTCACTTTGATATGCAAGTGCTTTGGATTACAAACATGTTTCCGGAACAAATTATGCTTGCAAACTAAGGTTTTATGGATTTTCTTTTCCAATATTCTGCCACATTCTAGTTTTCTTTGTATTTTAACCATGACAGACTCATGCAATTTTTTTTTCTTCCAGAGTTTCAGCTCTTTTCCCTCTTGGTGAAAGAATAATCTGTCTTCACAATATTCTAGAGTTTCCATTATTTTAATCTGGTTATGTGATGCATGGAAACTCTATTTTTTTTTCTCCTGGAGACAGACTAGTCCCCTTCTCCAACCTGAACTACTTGTGCTCTCAACTGTCTTCCCAGCTTACATGCAAACACTTCCTCTTCCCTGGTACTTGAATTTGATTCTTTTGGATCTCAGATCTTCCACTTCTATGTTTTTCCCCCACAACTTACTAGAGTAACATCTTAAATAATTTCTTGAGAAAAAAATCCATAGATGGTAGGCTTCTCAATCCTTGTATGTCTCAAAATATTTCTATTTGGCTTTCACACTGAGTTGACAATTTTGGTTGAGTACAGAATCATAAACTCAAAATCTTTTCCCCTCAGAACTTTAGAAGCCTCCCTCCACTACCCCCACTGTTCAAAACAGGGTTCCTCTTTCTCCTTTTTTTTTTGCCTCTATTTTCTCTTCCTATTCTTTCTCCTTGTCATCACTCTGGTAAATATTGGAATCTTGCCTTTATTCTTTGTGTGGAATTTTCATGTAA
Source organism: Prionailurus bengalensis (assembly GCF_016509475.1). Lineage (NCBI taxonomy): Eukaryota > Metazoa > Chordata > Mammalia > Carnivora > Felidae > Prionailurus > Prionailurus bengalensis. Next base: position 109,995,721 of record NC_057349.1, read on the forward strand.
CATTGCCAGGCTATTGTAAGTATTTGCAATCAGAAGACATTTTGGTTCTTCAGCTCTGGGAAATTTCATTTTATTATCTTTAGATCATTTGTTCCCTTTCACGTTTTTTGTTGTCTTCTGGGACTCCTATCCAGTAAGATGTTCAGACATTGGGCCATTGGAGTACTCCTCTATTTCTCTTTTTTTTTCATATTTTCTCTTTGTTTTCTTCATATGTATTGGAAGAATTCATCAATTCCATCTCCTAACTCTTCCATTAAGCTATATTTTGGCAATCCTTACTTTTTTTAAATTTCCATGAGCTCCTTCTGTTTTTTTCTAAACATTCTTTTTCATTATTTTTCTCCTGGTTATATGAATATAATAACTTCTGAATTTCTCTAAAAATAGAAATTATAAATTTTAATATTCTCTTCTGTTCCCCAAATGATCTCTGCTTGCTCTGGGTCTTGTTTTGTTAATTATGATCTTTCTCTTACATGCTGCTGGTTTGACTCACGTGCCTAATGATCTCTACCTGTATCTCTACCTGTATCTAATAAATAATAGGTTGATGATTCAAAGTAGTTGAATGGTATCTTCCGCTGTTGAATTTATACATGCCTTGTTGAAAGAGAAGGAAGAAAGAACTCTCAGTCACTAGGCAGAGACTGTCAAAGGGCACATTTCAAGTTGGAGAGTATAGATGAGAAGTCTGCCTGGAGTTTTGGGTCCCCAGATGTCAACATAAACACAGTTTTAATCTAAACACCGAAGTCTACCTCAGGCAACCTTATCACTTCTTTGGAAATTTTGTTCAGTTGTTCTATAAAAAGCCCTTTGCTGTATTTTTTGCATGCGCTTCAATCCCAACTTACTGTCATTAGTACATACACATGGGCAGGTAGGAGGAGAGGCAAGACCAGAAAAACAGTTCTAGAAAAACATCTTTAATTGTTCTTATTTCAACTGCAATCCTTACCCTCAAGTTTTTCACTAGGAGATTAAGTTCTTCCTTCCCTGCAGCCCTGACATAGAGTCATCTGGACCATAGTTTCTTTTATTCTGTTTAGTCATCCCTTCACTTCCATCTGCCTTCTGCTGTCCAGAAATGTGTTCCATTGTTGCCTTGCTAAAGAGCATATGAGATGGGAAATATTATTGCAGCCATCTTTGGGAAATACAATCTGCCACATTAGTCAATGCTACTGAAATTGCTACTAGTCAGTTTCAACAAAGCATGTAATGGAGGAGGTATTGAGTAAGGGGAGAGGTACAGACAGAAACAACTCATTTCACCTCTGTATTCCCAACTCAAGAGTTGAGTTAAAACATGCTTATTTAAAAAACATTTATTTAGAGCATAAGCTTTCCTAATATTTGATTTTTGTCCATGTATTTGTTACCCTTTATTCCCTCCTCTTTATATTCTTTAAGACATTTAAAATCTTGGGAAAAAATGCTCACTCCTGTATTCAATCCAACTTAAAGAATATTTACTGATATTGACTCTGTTCCAAATAGCTCATAATTTTTATATTGCCTCCTCTTCCACTCAAAAATGAGTACCCCCTGATTTATTAGTTTTTATTTATGTATTTAAATTCATGTTAGCATATAGCATAGTATTGGTTTCTGGAGCAGAACCCAGTGATTCATCATTTACCTATAACCCCCAGGGCTCATCCCAGTAAGTTCCCTCCTTACTGCCCATCACCCAATTAGCCCATCCCCTCACCCACCTCCCCTCCAGCAACCCTCAGTTTGTTCTTGGTCTGTAAGAGTTTCTTATGGTTTTCTCCCTGTTTTTTAAAAATTTTCTCTCCCTTCCTCTATGTTTACCTGTTTTGTTTCTTAAATTTAAACACATGACCCATTTTGTACAATTTTATCTACTTATAATATTGCACATTGTATTACTTGATTGTAAGGTCTATGAATTAAGGGACAAGTCTTCTCCCATTTTTATATATGTCACCTAGTGTCCAATGCTTAATGTGCATTTGTTGGATTAATAAATTTGTCTCAGAAGCTCAGGTTCTAAATATTATACCTTTTGGTGAGAGAAGAATTCCTCAGGCATATTTAATTTTGTTTTACCCAAAGTTCTTAAAAATGTGGTTATATGATTTCTCAACCTGCAGAATATGAGTGGAGTGAAATGAAAGTACTCTCTTGGATTATGAAGGGAAAAATGACTCAAGGAGCCAGTCAGTAAACATAAGACCAAAAAATTATTAAGAACCACAGACTGAACTTGTAAAAGCACAATCGTATCTGTCTATTTAGAATATTCAGTGTAGGACCAAAAAAAAATTTAGTAATTTTTAATAGTTTTTCTGTGTTCAAGTCCAATATAGGACTTGAAATTCATATTATGGCATTAGGGATAAGCATGGGAATTAGGGGGTTCCAAATGCTTAGGTTCAAACCTTGGCTCCTCCATTTAATCATTAAATGGCTTTGCAGATGTTGTTTTCTTTATCTGAGTTTTTGTTCCCCCATATTTAAAAAGAGAATGATGACTATGAGTCTTAGAACATGTTAAAACTCACTAAATGTTATTATTATGTGCTTAGTCTCCTACATCAAAATTTAGATACTTCCAATTTAAGAAAAGTCTGAACAGTACTCTAGAAAGATTTCCACTTAAAATGAATCAAAAAGAAACAAACAAAAAAAAAACAGAATTAGGAGAGGAAATTGATGTTTATATAACACCTATCAATTTTAAGCAGCTGTTGTATTTCAGGCACTACTATAAAAATTATATACAAATTTCCTCATTAGAAACAACACTATTATAGGTATTTTTATCTTTCTTCTATATATGAGAAAACTAAGACTCAGGGATAATCCCCATCTATTTTTAATCATTCAAATAACATTTACTGAGATTCTACTGTCTACCAAATCCTAGCATAAGAAGCAGAGCCTACAGATTTGGATCATCTTTTAGCCACCATCATTTATTTCACACTTCTTTAACTTAAATTATTTTCTACACTAGATAAGTGATTTATTATTTTATATAAATAATTATCAAATATAAATTTTCAATGTGATAAATTGATGTACTAGAACATGGCCAATAAATATTCAAAGAATATTTACAGATGAAAAAAACATGAAAAATGGAAAAGATAAAAAGTATAAAATAAATCTAAAGCCTTCGAATACAAGTACTTTAACATGCAGGTCAAAGCACATACAACACCCTCTAAAGGTATCCAAATTATTCTGTTAAACCATGATTTTATGGCATTAAATACTTCCTAAAATAGGAAGCTTGAAATCTGTCTTTATCCAAAAAACTTCTTTGTAATATTTTCCTAAATAGGATTTACCAATGTAAATATAGCACAGTTTTTTTGAGGGAAATAATGGTCTATTGCTTTTCCTGTCCTTCCTAGATGTGCTGAGTATTTTGTTATTTGTTACCATCTTTATCATGTTTAAATTTGGCAACTTTGGAATCATATAGGCAAAGGGCTAGATCTTAATGTCATTTTAATGTCATTTAATAAACACCATGATTTATTAGCTTACTTGCATGGACTCTCAAAACTGTGGTTACTTGTCAGCTCTTGATGGTTGCTTTCATTGGGCTGAATGTTTGAGATATGATTCAAATGGTTTCATCCTCTAGGTCCCACTGAGGGAGGAGTTTCCTGGCTTCATTGCTCTCTTGGCAGAAAACAATGGATTCAAAAAAGAGATATTTGATCCAGGCATTTTAAAGTTTTTTCCATATTCATTACTTTATCATCCCATACCCAAACCATCACTGACAGTATGGCTGAAACTATACTACTTTAGAGGGTAAAATCCAAGGTTTTAATGCTGGCCTGACATTATTTAGCTTTATGATCTTTGCTAAGGCATTTAACCAGTGGGTCTCTCAGTCTCTTCTCCCGTCATATAGGTTAAAACATACCCACCATGCAAAGATTGAGCAAATTAAATTAAATCATGTTTATGAAAGCAATCTGCAATTTTTAAGGTACATGATTATGCTGGCATAAATCAAACACTAACCCTACAAAATTATACCCAATTATATCCAACCCTTTCTTATTTGAACAGGTGCCTCATTCTCTCACCGTACTTTTCTCATAGTACTTCAACAAGGTTTAGAGTCATGATTCTCTTCACTAGAGTTTACAGTCTGAACCTATAGTCTAATGCACTTTCTCAGCATTCCCTAGCTGCCTTTTTCTGATCTTAAAAATAGTATTTGTGTAGTGCTTTACTGTTTATAAAGCTCTATATTGTTAAACATGATTCATTCAATAATCCAGTAAGCTATCTATGGAAAAGGTTATTTTATTATGGCTGTTGCATTGTAGCTTATGTACTACCTCTTTTTTGCAAACACTTGAAATAATAGAAATTCGAAGCCACATTTTGTAGATAAGAAAACTAAGACTCAGAGAAGCTAATTGGAAAAAGTCATAGATAATTACTTATAAATCCGTTGGTAAATTCAGGTCTTTTCACTACATATCCTAAGCTTTTCCTGCTAGGCAATCACCTCTTTTCTTTGCAATGGTTATTATTGAACCATTATTCCCATCTGTATTTAGTTACCTATATACAGTCAGCAGTTCAGTTGCTAAACTACATGTTTTAAAAATTATAAACCTCTCACTTATTTATTTTTCCAGTCCCAGAGAAATACAATATAATATTAAATGAAATGAGATGAGAGAGCAAATAGCCAATGTTTTATATTAAATAAGGTGACAAAGGCAACCAATTTAAGAATTCTCCATAAAATTATAAATAATAGATAAATCTCTGTCTTGACAATTATTTTGTTGGAATTGCTGTAGTTCTTAGAATATCAATTATGATGTTGTTCAACTCTAAGCACAAAACATAATCCAAAATAAACATAACTTTTCTATATTACTGTGTCATTTCCTCTCTAAATTTTTTTACTATTATTTCTATTCACATGTAATCTGATCTCAAGGATTCAAAGTTCATAATATTTCAAAAACACAATCTTCTTTGAAAACCAATAAGCCAGATTTCTGTAAAAAATAGTTATCAAGCTATATAGCAATTATTAAATACCAGATATGTAGCATGGATATTTCAAGACAGTTCAAAAAGCAGTTAAACATGAGGAAAAAATGTCTTATCTCCATTTTTCTCCACTTGTACCTTGGGGAATTAAATTCAGGTTTATTCATTGCATCAGATAAGGAGTAAAGTTGCATTCCAAAAAGTACAATTTTAATATTTGTAAAATGTAAGAAAGATTGAAGGCCTTAGAAATTCTTTTAATTGTAAAGCCTTAACATGAAAAAAATAAATCATAATATTCAGGTAAATGACAAAAGGTATTTAATATTATCATCAAATATAGATGTAGATGGAATAATTTACATTTGTGCGAAAGATTATACTTTTCATACCTTTTCTCACATCAATTCACTGTTTACTGTCTATAATTTCTGGTACTCAAATCTTGTTTACACTGATAATTCCCAGAAAGTATGAAAAATTTTAACTGTAACACTCAGAACTACAAAGAAATCCAGAGCAAAAAAGTTTAGATTTCCTTGAAAAAAACATCCAAAAGGAAATAACAGAAGATGACATTTGGAGAAGATGAGAAGCCTCCTCTTCCTTTGCTGTTTTATATAGAAAATGAAATGAGTTTGTCTCATTACCTTCTGTTTTCAACTCAATTTTTTGACATACTGTTGGCATATCATATTCTTTCTCTTTATAATTTCCACATAGAAAGGAAAACCATTGAAGAGCCCAGCTTTCAGGATGCAGTAAATCACTACCATGAAAAATTTAAGTTTGTCACCTATTGTCCTTGCTTTTGATATTTTTTCCTTTTTCTATCTGCATGTCTTTCAACACCTACTATATTTCCCCACACCTGTTTAGGTCTCTTAGTTGGACAAATACTAGGTGAGTCAAACAAGTCCAAAACTGCAGACTCATCAGCCATTTTGCCATACATTATGTACTAAATCCACTGATAACTGAAATGTAGGTGGAGTTCCCACATTTTAAAAAGGACAAGTTTATTACTGCCAAATAGGCACTTTGCTAATAAGGAAACTGGCTCAGAAAAGAAGGAAATTATAAAGAAATTATATCACTGGGTAGAAAATTATATGGAAAGTCAAATCTCACCAAGTGTGGTATTTTGTGGTTCTGCTATAATGGAACAAGACAAAATGACCTTCAACTGAGTTTCCACTAAACATTTTATTTCTTATTACTAAGACTTTGGATCTGTATATAGGAAAATTCAGAACTAGAAAACAAAGAACTAAATCAGTATCCAAATGTAAATACTAATTTGGATTATCCTCATTAGTCCAAATGTGGATAAGAAAGGGAAAGCCTGAAAAATTATTTAATTACATGACATTAAACACTGGGAGGCTAAAAAAAAATAGACCATGAAAAAAGAATATACCAATTCTTCACAATTTAAAATTTTATATCATTAATTCTATTTTAAATTTTGAATCATGACTCCTTATTATTTATGATTTATACTAAAATTGTTCTTTTTCCTTTTATAGAGAAAAGAAAGTGTCCTTTATTTAATAAGACCTTGAACCCAGAAAAAGCCAATTCTTCCTACTATTTCTTATTACTTGGACAAGAATATTGTTGTAAAGAGTCAAGTAATAATTTGGTCTTTGGGAGACACTTTTGATATCACCAAGTTCCCTATTAAAGATGGAAACTTCAGTGAAGTCTAAACCTGAAGAGACCCACTTTGGTGAAGAAGAGTTTGATAAATCAAAGATCAGCCATTTGATTGCCAAGTTCAAGCTCAATCAAGTGCCAAGTTCAGCATCCAAAGGATATCAGGGAGAACAAAAAGAGCAGCTTTACCTCCACAAAGTTTATACATTTTTCATGCAAATTAGTCTTTTCTGACTTTCAACCCAGTATAAATTGATTTGTTTCATGAAGAAACTGATTTATATACATCCATCCATCATTGAACCAATGGAAAAGGTCTTTGGACATGCCAAATGACAGGAGACACAGGTCTGACATTAACTTTTTGGTGGTACTAACTTTATCATCTGAATTCAGAAACACCTCCAGTATTTTTCTTAATGGCAATGAGTCAAACTACATCATAAATTCCTTTCAGTCTCTTCATTGTAGTGTGTAGTGTACAAATTCCTGTCTGGTTTGTATGGGTATAAATCTGAAAATATCCAGGATTTGCTCCTCTTGGATGTCACACTTACTTAATGCTCTCTGATATTGGAGCTGATGGTGAAGTAATAACTGCCATGATCAGGCATAAAGTACCAATCTTCTCCCACCCCCACCACACACAAAACATATTACTTACTAGGTCAACCAGGCTAATGTCTTTGTTCAAATTTATAAATGTAAGAAAGCAATAACCACAGATAGGAACTTGTTGACAAACTTGAGTTCGTGGAAATACAAATTAATTTGATATTAATTCTAATAGCATTCTTAAAATGTATGCTACTGAGAAAAGTACAGAAAAATGACACTATTAAATACAAAGCAGAGAGTTCAAGGTGTCTTCAAAGGAACTCACATAGATCCTTCCACAATAAGACCATGATAGAAGCGAGAAACTGCTGTTATGAACAGTAATAAAGGCAAAAAGATTATTCTAATCCAATTGGCTGGTTAAGAATCAGACTGCTGAGTAGGAAGATGAGAGCATCAACAGAAAGAGATGAAGGATGTATGTAATGCCATCATTATTATGCTGTAAGAAGGCAAGGATGAGCTAGGTAATGACCTGTACCTTCTAATGGGTGAAGTACCTCCACCTGGAGGTGTCTCTTCTAGATCCAAGATCAAATAGGATCAAATAGGCTAAGTAGATCAATAAAGGCATATTCTATTAAGCTTGTCACAGAATATGAAAGACCTACATTTGTAGCAACGTTGGTATAGTGGCAGTTTAAGAATCTTGTTTGCAAAGCCATTCACGATATTCTCGTCTTGAATATAAGTTTTCTCAGCACTCTAAATTAGCAGAAAATATACTGCGTGTTCTTTAAAATAAAGACATTTAAAACTGGCACCATTAAATAAGTAATGATAGAAACTGCTTATTTTTAGAGTTTCTAAAAACTAAAACTTTAGTTTCAGTGGTCTAATGACAGAAGTAATAAATCCCTTTTTTTTTTCATCCCATAGACTACCCTGTTGCCCAGTATCCAGGAAGAAGCAGAAAGCATGCTTTGGCTGAGTTTGGGGCTCTCTAACGTGGTGAAAATTGGGGCGTTTCCTAGGGAGAAGGGTAAGTGGCATTACATAATTAGATGTACCAAATTTTCTGCTTAGCAACAAATTTGTGTAAGGAAAAAAATGTATTCAGCTTGAGTTACTCTGATGAATGTTATAGAGGCCCTTGGAAGCCTGGAAAAATCTTTTAGCCACTTAGGGATGCTAATTTATAGGGGACAAAAAAGAGATATGCTAATTTTTGTAAACAGCTATTCTTTGGAAAAACATTCTGGAATACTACGAAAGGACAAGAAGAGGGAGTACATCTCCATTATTCTCAGAGAAACAAAATAGCCTGATCCTAATATTCTAATTAAATGGGGTTCTACAGAAATTTTACTTCATGGACAGAGCTAAGATTTCTCAAAATGCTTGTTTAGATACCAAGTCCTTGTGCCTTTTTAGTCTGACAAAGATTTAAGGTTTTCTGTCTCCAAGGTAGTGTTTTCCCCCTTCTAAAAACATTTTTGGTGACCTACTTCAATGGGGCTCTTTTGGGGAAAAAAAACAACAACTTAGAAATCTCTTTTTCACAAACCCCTACCAGCTCAGAAATTTTACTGAAAGTATCCCTGACATATGTCCCTTCTACTTCTGTCTGATACTACCAATAAGAAGGAGTTCATTACCTAAAAATGTGGGTTATTCTATTTTTGAACAGCTTTAATTGTTCTAAAGCTCTTCCTTACATTGTCTTTTTAAATTTTCCTTTCTTAAGATTTCTGCCCATTAATCTTAGTTTTGCTGTTTGAGTATAACAAAGTTAATGAACTCCTTATCTTATGCAGCAAACTTCTCATATTTAAAAGCAATCATTAGAAATTCCTCTTATAGAATAAAATGCTCCAGTTTTTCCAACATTTTCTCTTTCAGCTTTTATCATTGTCATTGTATATAATATTTGTATTTGTGATTATTTATGCACTTCTTTCATCCCTCAAGAAAATATATGTGTCTAATATGTTGTTTAACTTTGTATGATTACCAGAGTTTCTCTGCACATACTGAGCATCAGCTTGTTATGGTAAGGTCACAGTTAGGCCTTGACCAGTAGGCTCAGTGGTGCAGCAAGAAGTGAACCACAAAAAGGGCACCTGGATGGCTCAGTTGGTTAAGCATCCGACTCGATTTTGGCTCAGGTCTCACAGTTTATGAGATAGAGCCCCGTGTTGGGCTCCATTCTGACAGCACAGAGCCTGCTTGGGATTTTCTCTCTCCCTCTTTCTCTGCCTCTCACCTCCCTCTCTCACACTCTCTCTTTCTCTCTCTCAAAATAAATTAAAAAATTTTTTTTCATAAGTGAACCACAAAATAAAGTAAGATATTAACCATACTACAGGAATTAAGAAAACCCAGATGTAGACATTAGGACCAGATGACATGAAGTGAACTAAAATAGTACCTTCTCAAACAACCCCAAAGATGGAAAGGAATAAAAGATAGGAATCACCCATGGTTATAGATTCCCTACACTGGCTTCTAGGACCACTAAACTGAGAGTATGCTTTCTTAGATACAAGAAAGTTTGTGGGAGGTATACTTCCTCAGGCTGTCATTGTCCTTAATATCTGGCATATTTTTCATATGGTTTATATCTTGACTTTATAAAAAATTAAAGCAATCTCAGCTGAGACTGACATCCTTGGATCAGATATCAACCAAACAAGTGTTTTCTTTTTTTTTTTTTTTTTTTTTTTAATTTTTTTTTTCAACGTTTATTTATTTTTTGGGACAGAGAGAGACAGAGCATGAACGGGGGAGGGGCAGAGAGAGAGGGAGACACAGAATCTGAAACAGGCTCCAGGCTCTGAGCCATCAGCCCAGAGTCTGACGCGGGGCTCGAACTCACGGACCGCAAGATCGTGACCTGGCTGAAGTCGGACGCTTAACCGACTGCGCCACCCAGGCGCCCCTCAACCAAACAAGTTTTAAAAGCTCTAGTTCTACTTGAAAATTAGTTAACCTGGGGTGCCTGGGTGGTTCAGTCAGTTAAACATCCAACCCCTGATTTCAGCTCAAGTCATGATCTCACAGCTCATGAGATCAAGCCCCACGTTGGGCCCTGCTCTGGGTATTGAGCCTGCTTAATATTTTCTCTCTCCCTTTCTCTCTGCCCCTCCCCCACTTGCGTATGCAAACTTTCCCTCTCAAAATAAATAAACTTAAAGAAAATCAGTTAATGTAATTCCCCATACCCACAGGTTATTGCAAGATTGTAGGATATCAGAGCAATACGCATAAATAAATTCTATTTCTACATACTAGCAATGAAAAATTAGAAATTAAAAAATTTAAAATGGATATCATTTATAATAGTACCAGACACATCATTTATTAGCTATAAATGTGAAAGATATAAATGCTGACAACTATAAAGAATTGATTTTAAAAATTAAAGACAATTTAAATAAATGGAAAGATACAATTTTCCTTCTACCTAAAGAACTTCCAAACATATGTTCTTAGTGTGGGTCTACTGGTGTTAAATTCTCTCAGATCTTGTAAATATAGAAAACATTGCACCCTCTTTTTTGAAAGATATTTTCATTTAGTATTGGATTCTAGTTTTAATGGTCTTTTTTTTCTTTTAGTACTTAAAAATAATCTATTGTCTTCTCACATTCTTTTTGAAGAAAAATGTGCTCTTATATTTGACTTTGCTCCTCTGTACATAATGTATATTTTTTCATTGGGTTATTTTAAGGTTTTTCTCTATATCACAGATGTTTAGTACTTTAATTGTTGTATGTCTTGCTATACATGTATTCATGTTTCCTGTGTTTGGGGTTTGTTGAGCTTCTTAGATCCATGGATTTATAGTTTTTCTTAAAATTTGGAAATTTTCTAGATATTATTTCCTCAAAATTTTTTTCTGTTTTCTATTCTCTTTTTTCTCCTTTTGGGACTCAAATTACACATATAGTGGGTCTCTTAAAGTTCTGCTATTAATCATAAATGTTCTATATATGTTTTTCCTTTTTCTTTGCAGAAAATTTATATTATTATATATTTAAATTCAGTATTTTCTTAATTTTTCTTTCTTCAAAATCTAATCTGATATTAATCTCATCTAGCATATTTTTATCTAAAACATTTTAGTTTTAATTTGGGAGAGCTTGATTTGGATCTTTTTACAATTTTATGTCTCTACATAACATTTTGAACATACAGAATACAGTTATAATGTTTGATGTCCTTATCTACTAGTTCTAACATCTGCTTAAATTCTAGGTATATTTTAACTGATTCTTTTTCTTTTTATTATGGGTCATATTTTCCAGCTTCTTTGAATGTCTGCTAATTTTTGATTGGATGCTAGACATCATAAATCTTACCTTATTGGGTGCTAAGTATTTTTGCATCATTATAAATATTCTTGATTTTTTTTTCTGGAAAACAGTTAAGTTATTTATAAACAATCATATTGTGCCTTGCTTTTAAGTTTTGTTAGACAGGACAAGAGCAGCCTTTAGTCTATAGCCAATTATTTCCCACTAGTGAGCCAAAACTCTCTTAGATGCTGTAAGGTTTCTAGTTTGGCTGGTAGGAACAGGCACTATTCCAAGCCCTGAATGACTATTAGGCACTTTTCTGTCTAATCCTTTTGGATTGTTCAGAGGGTTTCCTTTCCTTACATGCACAAACTGATTAATACTCAGCTGAATACTACAGAGGGACTTTCTGCATATCTCAGAAGTTCTCTATGTAGCTACCTTCTCTCCACTGCTTTGTTTTGTGAACTCTATGTGCCTTGATTTCCCCAAATGGTCAGCTCCATCTTGACAACTTAAGGAGTCTATGGGGTTCTGCTTGAGTTCTTCCTCCCCACACAAGGCTTGGACTCACTGTCAAGGAGTTCACTGGGGAAATTGTATACCTCACCTCATTTGTTTCCCATCTCTCAGGAATCACTGTCCTGTGTTACCAGTTATACAATGTCTTAAAAACCATGATCTAAAATATTTTGTCTGTGATTTGATTGAATCAGGCATGGAGGTAAACCTCGTCCTTATAATTCCATATTTTGCAGAAGCAAAGTCTCAAGGGAACTCTTGAAATAGCTTCATAACTGGTTTCCCACATCTAAATTCATTCTTCTTAAATTTTATTGTTACTTTCTTACTTACAATATTTCTGTAACCCCAAATTACCACAGCAATAGTGCCCAAATGTCTGTCTTTAGACAGTTGCCAGGTCTGTGGTAAAGTTCTTATCAGAAACATGAGAAAAATGAGAGTTTTAAATACAATTTTATTGAGAAGTACAGAATCATAAATATTCAGTCTGTAATACAATTTTATCGTGAAATATAGCATCATAAATATTAAGTCTACAGTTCAATAAATTGTCACTAAGTAAAAGTTTATTTAACATCATCAAATTAAGAAATAGAAATTTTGCTAGCTCCCCAGAAACCCCACATAGGCCTCTTCCAAACCATAGACAGATAGATAGATAGATACTTTGTTTTATCTTGTTTCTGTTTTTTTCAATAATTGTTTATAGTTAACTAATGTTACCAAAACAGTAAGATATGGTGGAATGCAGTTGAAACCTCACCGAACTGAGGCAATTTGAGTAATCTCCATAAGGAAGTTCTATTTAAAGTGAGACATAAAGGAGATAACCAGTCAAGAAGAAGAAAAGAGGTACTAGGAGAAAAACTGTGGTTTTCCTGGCAGAAGTAACTTTTGACTAATCTAAACTATCAAACACGCACATACACACACACACACACACACGCACACACAACTGGAAATGAGAAGGGAGTAAAACTACAGAAGATAAATATTAAAACCTTCATAAAGTAATATAAAATGTCATTCCTATTAAACTTGAAACTTCCAATGAAATTAATATTTTTCTGGGGAAAAAAATGAAGTGTTATTGAAAAAGGAAGAAATCAAGTACCTGGTTGCTCTGTTAATCATGAAAGGATTTCAAAAGTCATAAAATAATTATTCAAGTTAATTATTCAGGTTTTAGCAATTTCATGGATGCTTTATTTCATATTTATAAGGAAAAGATAATATTTCTTCAACAGAAAATTCTGCGGCATAAGAAAATGTGGAAGGCTGCAGTTCATTTTATGAAGCTTTTAGAGATAACACAAAAATTTATATTAGTCTCATCTACAAATATCAAAAAAATACTAGAAAATATTATTAGACATCAAATTAAATGGAGCATGATCAAGAAGGGTTTAGTCTAGGAATAAAAACATAATAGCAACTCTATTAATAAACTAATTATATCAACATAAAATATAAAATTATTTGGTAATTTCATATAATACTAATGTTGATTTATTAAACACATATTTTTGGAGCAGACTCTATGTGGCAGGCACTGTTTAAGTTCTGGGATATAGGATAAGCAATACAACATCCATGCCATCATTGAATTTATAATATAGTGAGAGAGAATGGTACAAAAAATTAATTAAAAGAATATATATTATTTTAAAATTTTTGAGGAAACTCCATACTGTTTTCCAGAGTGGCTGTACCAGTTTGCATTCCCACCAGCAGTGCAAAAGTGTTCCCCTTTCTCCACATCCCTACAACTGAGCAATTTCACTGCTAAGAATTTATGCAGAGGATACAAATATGCAGATTTGAAGGGGCACATTCATCCCCATGTTTATAATAGCACTATCAACAATAGCCAAATTGTGGAAAAATTCCAAATGTCTATTAACTGACCAATGGATAAAGAAGATGTGGTATATATATATACGATGGAATATTACTCAGAGATCAAAAAGAATGAAATCTTGCAATTTGCAACAATGTGGATGGAACTACAGTGTATTATGGTAAGTGAAATAAGTCACAGAAAGATAAATATCATATGATTTCACTAATAAGTGGAACTTAATAAACAAAACAGATGAACATAGGGGAAGGGAAGGAAAAATAAGATAAAAAGAGACGGGGAGGCAAAATTTAGAAACTCTTAAATACAGAGAATAAATTGAGGGTTGCGCAATGAGTATTAAGGAGGGCACTTGTTGAGATGAGCACTGGGTGTTATATGTAAGTGATGAGTCACTAAATTCTATTCCTGAAATCATTATTACACTGTATGTTAACTAACTTGGATTTAAATAAAATTTAATTGAAAAAATAATATATATTATAGTAATACCAAATACTATGATCAAAAGTGTAACAGGATGAAGTAAAAGTGTCAGTTAAAGAAGCAGCTGTTTTAGGAGGCAAGTGAAAAAAATATTCTCAGAGATGTTGGACAATGCAGAGAAGCTTGCTAAGAGAATATGTGAAAGAAGAACTTTGCAGGCAAAAAACAAATATAAAATCCCCAGGGTGAAAATGAGGATGGTATGTCTTGGAGGCAGTAGGAAAGCCAATATTGGTAAACAGGACGGGGGTAGGAAGAAAAGGATATGCTATGTAGCCAGAGAAGACAGAGGCCAGATCTCTCAGGAACTTTCTTGCCAGGATTTTAACTGTTAAAGGATGTAAACTGAAGGGTTTTAAGCAGAAGTGATATTATGTGATTTCCATTTTTAAAAAGGTACTCTACTGGGTGGATAACATATTATAACCATAAGAATACAAATAGAAGAACAGTTAGGGGGATAGTAGACAAGTTGAGTCTAGAGGGAGAAGTGCTAAAAAGTGGCTGCGGTGGACATATAGTATGAAAATATGGGTATAGATTTGCCGAATGGATTATGTGTGATAGATCAAATCCACTTCATAACAATGTGGAATTTCAGGGAAGAGAAGATGCGAGGGAAGGAGCAGTAGAGACTAATACGCGAAGTGTGCTGCTTTGGACACAAAGGTTAGACGTTTATAGTGGTTTAGTTGTTTTTACATTCTCAGAAGTGGCTTCCATCATGGAGCTGAGGCAGCAGACCCTGTCACCCAATCCCAGTCAGCAGAAAAAGGAAAGAGAATGGAAAGCAAACTGCTTCCTTACAATAACATGATTCAGAAGGTGAAGCTATCACTGCTACTGCCATCACACTGGACCAAACTTACACCTAACATGCTCTTTAGCTGGACAGCCAAATGCTCGGCTGAAACTCAGGGAGTTCTGTTATTAAAAGGAAGATGAGGAGAAAGCATATCAAAAAAGAACTGAGCATTCTACAACACAATAATTAACAGTCTCTTGCAGGCACTCAAGTAGGATGCCAAATAAGCATTTGATATACAATTTAAAAAAATGGTTTCTGTAACTTAATAAATGATATTTATGTAAAACTGAGAGCTAACATATTTAGTGTAAAATATTAAAATCAGAACTAACACATGGTTACTGACAATTATTTAACGTGTCTAGGCTGCTAAATAATAAGACAACTAAGAAACTATAAGTACTATTTACAACTCATAGTAGTTCAATAACAGAGACTAGTTTCAAAAATATGCAAAATAGATACATTTAATATATATACACGTTTATATGAATAATTATATTTGTAACAGAAATAAAATATGTGGTTCATTGTAGAAAGCTTAGAAAATACAGTAAATTAAGAAATAGAAAATATTAGATTTCTTCTTTAATTTCTTGGTTGACCCATTAATTATTTAGTAACATGTTATTTAATTTCCATGTATTTGTGCTCTTTACAAATTTTTTCTAATGGCTGATTTCTAGTTTCATAACATTGTGGTCAGAAAAGATGCACAGTGTGACTTCAATTTTTTTTTAATTTGTTGAGACTGGTTTTGTGGCCTAATTTATAATCTATTCTGGAGAATGTTCCACGTGTACTTGAAAAGGACATATATTCTACTGTTTTAGGATAGAAGTTCTGAATGTGTTTGTTAAATCCATCTGGTCTAGTGGGTCATTCAAAGCCACCATTTCCTTCTTGATTTTCTGTTTATATTATCTGTCCATTGATGTAAGTGGAGTGTTAAATTCTCTTACTATTAATGTATTACTATCGATTATTGCCCTTATGTTTTTTTGTTT
This sequence comes from Prionailurus bengalensis, assembly GCF_016509475.1. NCBI lineage: Eukaryota > Metazoa > Chordata > Mammalia > Carnivora > Felidae > Prionailurus > Prionailurus bengalensis. The sequence goes on from NC_057349.1 coordinate 110,011,939, forward strand.
GTTTTTTTTATTAATTTTATTTTTTTAAATTTATATCCAAATTAGTTAGCATATAGTGCAACAATGATTTCAGGAGTAGATTCCTTAGTGCCCCTTACCCATTTAGCCCATCCCCCCTCCCACAACCCTTCCAGTAACCCTCAGTTTGTTCTCCATATTTATGAGTCTCTTCTGTTTTGTCCCCCTCCCTTTTTTTATATTATTTTTGTTTCCCTTCCCTTATGTTCATCTGTTTTGTCTCTTAAAGTCCTCATATGAGTGAAGTCATATGATTTTTGTCTTTCTTTGACTAATTTCACTTAGCTTAATACCCTCCAGTTCCATCCAGGTAGTTGCAAATGGCAAAATTTCATTATTTTTGATTGCTGAGTAATACTCCATTTTGTGTGTGTGTGTGTGTGTGTGTGTGTGTGTGTGTGTACACATCTTCTTTATCCATTCATCATCTATCAATGGACATTCTGCCCTTATGTTTTTTATTAACTATTTTACGTATTTGGGTGTTCTCATGTTGGGTAGATAAATATTTACAATTGTTATATCCTCTTATTGAATTGTCCCCTTTATTGTTATATAGTGTCCTTCTTTGTTGTTATAGTCTTTGTATTAGAGTCTATTTTATCCAATAGTAAGCATTATCTTTTGACATCAGTTTGCATGATAAATGTTTCTCCATACCCTCACTTTCAATCTGCAGGTGTCTTTTGGTTTGAAATGTGTATCTTGTAGGCAATATATAGATGGGTCTTGCATCTATAGCAATATAGGCCTATCTCAAGATGCAAGAAAAATCTCAAATAAATAACATAACATGAATTCAAAGGGATACATGGACCCTTATGTTTATTGCAGCTTTATTTACAGTAGCAAAATATGAAAACAGCCAAAGTGTTCATCAATTGATAAATGGATAAAGAAAAGGTGGTATATTATACAATGGAATAGTATTCAGCCATAAAAAAACGTAATCTTGCCATTTGCGACAACATGGATAGAGCTAAAGAGTATAATGCTAAGGGAAATAAGCTAGTCAGACCATATGATCTCACTCACATGTGGAATTTAAGCAAAAAAACAAATAAACCAATGAAAAAGAGAGAGAAAGAGAGAGAGAAACCAAGAAAAAGACGGTTAACTATAGAGAACAAACTGATTGTTCCCAAAGAGGAGGTGTGCGGAGGATGGGAGAAAAGGGGGATTGGGATTAGAAAGTACACTTACAATGAAAAAAAAATAAAATGACAAAAATAAATAGAAAATAAAGATTACCCAATATCACTCTTCAGAAGTGCCCACTATTAACACCTTGCTGTGATTTCATTTAAATATCTACAGATTATTTATTCTTACAAATCATGCTCATAATGCATTACAAAGCAAGTTCATATTGCTCACACACACATACAAACACAAATACATATATTTTAACATGTTTTTGCTACCTAACACAAGATTACAGTTTTCCTAAACTTTTGTACTGCTGGGTTTTTTTAAAATATATTTTTATTATCATATAATAGTTCATAAGTAGTAATGACTTGAATTAAATTTTTGGGTTCCAACACTAAAAATGCTGACATTTGTTTGTTCAAAAGGAAGAAATTATTCTCTAGGCAGCAAGAATTTATCCTATATTCCAAAAGCTATATGACATTGACATTCTAATTCCTATCTCTTTAAAAAATCTTTGGTGTTAAGAAAACTGACAATATAACGACAGGATCATTGTATCTGGATTCTTTATTTTTCTGAACTACCAACAAATCCCATGCTTCCCTGAATTATTGCCTTGAGACATCACCATCACAAGAAAAAATCCCCTACATGTTTACCTGTAGTCACAGGAAACTGCTTTGCTTCCTGAAAGCAGTAGTCAGGGGTAGACAGAAGGATACACATCTTTCTTAGAAATGAGGAAGGATGCTTCTAGTAGTTCTTCAAATCATTGTCTAAGGATTCTATAAAACCCAGAGAAAGCCTCCAGGCAGCCTCCTCTCCTTCAATCACAACAAGGTCACTCTCATCATCGATATTAAAGAATAAAGGAAAGGAAATGAAGGAAATTATAATCTGAAAGGGGAAAGAAAATTTAAATCAGCCTGGAGAATAGGAAGCCTAGAAGGCCAAAACCTGGAAAGCTGTAGAAACCCATCTTGTGTTCAAGTCTGAGCCTCTGTTTTCTCATCTACAAAAGAACCAGTAATGACACCTCTACCTCTGCCAAGCACTTTTTAAAAAAATGATTTAACTTAAACCTCACAACTGTCTATGGTAGGGATCATTATCTTTATAAATGAGGGGTTTGAAGTTCGGAATGATTAGAAAACATGTCCCAGGTGATGCACCATCCCGCCTCAAGCAGGATTCCCCACCCAGCTCTCAAGACCTCTGAACTCTGTGTCTTCTGTATGTCATAGTAAATGAAACTTATTTCAAGGCTTGCTGTGAACATTAAAGGTTTAAGTGCCTACTATTACATCTTAATAAATGTTAGTTGACTGAATGAAAGCAGATTATAGTCAACTGTTAAAGGAAAATCCATATTGACTTAAATTTGCCAAAGACCTAGAAACTGTTGTTATTTAAATGTGTCCTATAAATGGCATAGTTATGGAATACAGTGAAGAAGGGGAAAATTTGTTGACATTATAACTGAAAAAACAATTTACTCCATTATATTGTATATAGGAAATTCATACATTTTCATATTTTAAAAATTTGTCATAGTATTAAAATAGTTAGAAGTCAGTTCACAAAAGGTCTTAGGTGCCAGACTTAGGAATTTCATTTTTATTTATCTACCTTGGGAACCCACAAAAGAATTTTGAGCATAGTAGAAACAGAACCAGATTTGCCTATTAAAGACAAACAAACAGGGGCGCCTGGGTGGCTCAGTCGGTTAGGCGTCCGACTTAGGCTGAAGTCATGTTCTCATGGTTTGTGGGTTCGAGCCCCACGTCAGGCTCTGTGCTGACAGCTCAGAGCCTGGGGCCTGCTTCTGATTCTGTGTCTCCCTCTCTCTGGCCCTCCCCCGCTCATGCTCTGTCTCACTCTCTCTCAAAAATAAATAAACATTAAAAAAATTTTTTTAAACAAACAAAAACAAAAAAACCCCAACACTCTTCAAAGATGTACTCTCTGAATACAATGGTATATCAGTGAAGAAAGCCCATGTTACGTTGCTGTCAAAAACAAATTTAAAATACTCAGTGGCTTAAAACAACCAAGGTTTATTTCTTGGTTTTCTTGGGTTTAGGGATGGGGACAAGGGTGCTATTCTATTTCATCTTCACTCAAGTACTCTGCTTAGCAGAGCCAGAAATAATGACAGGTGTAGGGGACACAGTGACTTGAGCCTTTGCCCTGATAGCCCTTGCCTACCAAGAAGTGACACATGTCACACCTCACATTTTACACAGAGAGAAAAGAGTGCAGCTTTACCATGTGCTGGAAAGAGAATTGAAAATATTGCTGAAGGGCACAAATATTTATCACAGTGTCTCAAAAGGAAATAAGACTAGAGGTAAGATCATTCCAGCAAGTGATGAAATTCAGCATGAAAGAAATGATGAGATCTTAAGTCAGACAGTGATTGGGGGGACAGAAAGAATGATAGGGATAAAAGCAATATGAATTAAAGTAATAAACTATAGGATATGGAAATTTCTTAGATATAGATGGGAAAAATAAAACACAAAATACAAATATATATATACCTACAGCTTTGATAAAGCATTATTTTTTTCAAAGTAGAAAGTAGTTTTAACTAACTTTCTAAGAGGTATAATCTGTTTTTTTAAGTACTCAGATTACAGCAAAAATAAATAAGTAATTTATCCAGAAAGCTGTCTACCAATTTCTTTCCTCAATATAAAAAAGACAGCTGGGGCACCTAGGTGGCGCAGTCGGTTGAGAGTCCGACTTCAGCCAGGTCATGATCTCGCGGTCCGTGAGTTCGAGCCCCGCGTCAGGCTCTGGGCTGATGGCTCAGAGCCTGGAGCCTGTTTCCGATTCTGTGTCTCCCTCTCTCTCTGCCCCTCCCCCGTTCATGCTCTGTCTCTCTCTGTCCCAAAAATAAATAAACGTTGGAAAAAAAAATTAAAAAAAAAAAAGACAGTTATTATAAAAACACACACACACAAAAATTCTTCTTAAAAAGGTGTTGAGAAGAATATATTTACAAAACTAATCCAGAAATTATGTTTAACAAACTAACTTCCAAATCTCATTTCAAAACACAAAATCACCTCCAGTATCCTTCCAACAAATTTTCATTATTAATTTGTTCTGAAAATAGCACTAAATTTGGGGAAATGATGGGAGCAGAGCAAATTTATAGCCTAGAATTGGCTTCTGGGACTCTATTTCCTAAGCAAAAGCTATAAAATCTGTCCCTAAAGTAATATATTATTTAAGCTGGAAGGAGCAAAGTGTTTGTGGTAAACATATTGAAGAATCTAGAAGTGAATATTAATTTAGCAATAAGATGTACTTAAATTATTTATGCCAAATAAAGGCAATTTTCCCTGGCAAGAGTGTAGGAAGAACTATGGTATTGCTGTTAAAATTCTAGAATGGAGAAACACTGAGTCAGAATTTCCTTGCCTTGGTCACAGTGTTGCTTTACCACGATGGAGAGGTTGTGAAACAAAGCACATTCCATTTTGATATGGTGCTATAGGGATATGTTGGCACTTGTTCATTTCTCTGTAGAGAATTGTATCACAAGCCTCAACAGAACAAGGAAGAATGTTGAGCAAATAAAAATTCTACTTGGTCTAATTTATGTAATTACAGTTCTGTGTATGCACTTCTCTCCACATTTTAAGTTGAATTATTAGTCACAGGAGAAGTACACATAATTCCCTTCAAATGTTTCAGTTAATTTTCATAAAGTCATAAACCTGGAAGATACATTGGGAGTTGATCTCCCTAAATGTAGACTTGGGAACATTCTTGAACAATGCCAGGCAACTGATAATCCATAGAGAAACAGCATGGTAGAATATCCTACATTCTTTTTTACTAGTCATCAGCTTCCTCTTTGTCTTCAAATCATGGGAAGGAAGACTCTAATGAACACTATTTTTATATTCAGAAAAATTACAGATTTTGGATTGAGTGAAGTATAAAACTCAAAATTTCAAAACTAATTTTTCTTTAGACTTTTAGTTGCCTTATGGGGCACCTAGGTGGCTCAGTCAGTTGTGTGTCCAACTCTCGATTTCAGCTCAGGTCATGATCTCACAGTTTCATGAGTTTGAGCCCCACATCAGGCTCTGCACTTGGGATTCTCTCTCTCTCTCCCTCTCTCTCTTCCCCTCCCCTGTTCATGCTCTCTCAAAATAAATAAATAAACTTAAAAAATTTTAAACTTTTAGCCTTAATTTTACAATGATGTAGAATATTTATGTAGATATTTAGACCCCAAGAATGGGAAGATTTGTATTATATTTCTAGCTCTGCCATTGATACTATATCAGAAACAAAATTTTTCTATGTGCTTTAACACCTCTGTCTACTAAAAAAATGAAATAAATTTATTTCCTCAAACAAATCTGAAAAAAAAATCCATTGGAAAATGTGTAAGCAATTTGTCCTTCTGAGTGTAGAAAACCAAAAATTTCCTTTCCATCAAACTCCTGTAGTTTTCTTTATATTGAACTTAAAATAAGAGTAAATGGACTTTCTTAAATATATCAAAAATAATAGCTAAAACATTATTTATGGATTTCAGATTGTTCCTATTTGTAACTTCTAACAATCTCTCAAAGTGGATAGAAATGACATTACTCTCTTATTTTATAGGCAAAGGACTGAGGGTTAAGTTAAGCAATGTTTCCAAAGACCATAACACTATTCTGATGGTTGGCCCAGGGCTCATTCTCTTACATGATAGCTTATGTTTACCAATAATACCACTATCAAATACTATGCTGGTTCTTTTAGGGCTTACAAAGAAATCTAAGATATTGTCACCAACCTTAGTAAGTATTAATGTATTAGTGAGTCAAAACATCTGAATCCAAGGAGGAACAAACATAGCAGGCACCATACCGAATGAAAGGTTACATAAAATGAAGTCTCCCTACTATATACAGAAATTGAGAAAGGCTTTATATAAGCTGGAGCATTCCAGAAATATTTCATGGAAGAGGGTAATATTTAAAATTCATTATTTGGGCAGACAAGTGATGTTGGGAGGCTTTCTGATTAAGAGAGAGGAAATACTTGCTAAATCACAGAAATAGAAACAGGTATGTCTCAGGGTGCCTGGGTAACTCAGTCGGTTGAGCGTCCAACTTCGGCTCAGGTCATGATCTTGCGGTATGTGAGTTTGAGCCCCCCGTCGGGCTCTGTGCTGACTGCTCAGAGCCTGGAGCCTGCTTCAGATTCTGTGTCTCCCTCTCTCTCTGACCCTCCCCCATTCATGCTCTGTCTCTCTCTGTCTCAAAAATAAATAAACGTTAAAAAAAATTTTTTTAAAAAGAAAGGTATGTCTTTCTGGCACATTGAATATAGGTATTCCTGAAGCAAAGCTTGTGCATCAGAGAAGGCTGAAAAAATAAGTTTGGATAGGTAGGGTAAGAGTACCATTGAGGCCTTGAAAGTGTTGCAGTTTGTCTGTGAGGTAAATATTGAAGGAGGATAGTGTTCTAAAGTAGGTAAAAACTCTTACAGAAAATCTGTTTAAACTAGATTAGCCAGACTGGCTAATACATGCAATGTCTTTTGGAGTCAAACTGGAAGGTGTTGCTGCAATTTAGGTTTGCAGGGATCAGCCTAGAATGGTAAGCCATGACAGTGAAGAAGAAGGGATATCCCTTTTTTTCCTCAAAGAGTAGGTAAATAAGAAAAATTAAAAGAGATTTGGAAGATAGTACATCTGGGAGCTCAAAACAATGAAAACAAGAGTTTCATGGAGAATGTGGTTAACAACCATTAGTGTTAGATATGGAGGAGAATGTGGACAAATGGAGAAAAAGGTCAGAGCCACTAAAGAAGAGAAAGAAAGAAAGAAAGAAAGAAAGAAAGAAAGAAAGAAAGAAAGAAAGAAAGAAAGAAAGAAAGGAAGGAAGGAAGGAAGGAAGAAAGAAAGACACACATCCCTGGATAATCCCTAAAAGTTTATAATCATTTTTTTACTAATAATATGGACATGCAAGTGAACATAAGCATAACTGCTCATAGGTACACTTATAATGCCTTATATAAAGCTATGTTAGGGGTGCCTGGGTGGCGCAGTCGGTTAAACGTCCGACTTCAGCCAGGTCACGATCTCGCAGTCCGGGAGTTCGAGCCCGCGTCAGGCTCTGGGCTGATGGCTCAGAGCCTGGAGCCTGTTTCTGATTCTGTGTCTCCCTCTCTCTCTGCCCCTCCCCCGTTCATGCTCTGTCTCTCTCTGTCCCAAAAATAAAAGAAACGTTGAAAAAAAAAAGCTATGTTATAAAACTGATGGGGCTATAAGTGCAGCAACATGATGAATGGGATGTTCTTGTTGCACTGTAATTGGTGGCTAAAATCCAAGTCTGAGATACTAAAGATACCGTACGCTAACCAACCTAAAGAGAACTGCAAATAATTGGAATCCTTCCTCCAGGACTTAGTGGTGGTTGACCCCACTACTCTCCTTAGTAATCACCACAAGCCCCTACCTCTACCTACATAGGGTGGGATGGAGAAAGAAGGGGGAATTGGAATAAAATTGTTTGAGTTGGAGGAAAGGATTATTGTTTTTCTTTAACTTCCCCAATGTCAATTTGGGGAAAGGGTGGGAATCAAGACAATTTTTCATAGAGAGGTGCCAGAAAGAGCACGGAAGGAAGGAAGGAAGGAAGGAAGGAAGGAAGGAAGGAAGGAAGCCAGATTAGAATATGATATTACTTCCCCGTCATATCTCCTATTTGTTATTTCTGTAATGCATAGTGTTTACTCGAGAGAGAGGAAGGTAGAAAGAAGACGGAAAGAAACTGGTATTCACTCCTACATTAACTCACGAAGTACACCTGATCTTCATCAGTACTGTTTTGAACAAGAGGAAAACAGAAGATAGAATAGAAAGAGGGGGCAGCTGTGGAAAGTCTAACCTACCACTGTGAGGAACAGAAAGGAAGTAGGTCAAGTGGATCCCATGGAATCCTGTAGGACTGGCCTGTTCTAAGCCCAAGATGGCCACTTACGTATGCCAGCAGTAGGAAACTCTGCAGTAAATATTCAGGAACAGATTCTGATAAATGATTAGGAAGAAATCAAATTAGACTTGGTCCCTTACATCAGGGAACCTTGAAATAGGATTACCACCATCAAACTAATTAACATATCCATTATCTCACATAGTGAGAGGTGTGTGTGTGTGTGTGTGTGTGTGTGTGTGTGTACATTACTGGGAGGGGGACGGATTTCATTCTAAAGTTACATAAGAAAACAAAATGGAAGTGAACAAAAACAAAAACTTATTTTAAAATGAATTTTAGGGACGCCTGGGTGGCTCAGTCGGTTAAGTGGCCGACTTCGGCTCAGGTCATGATCTCGCGGTCCGTGAGTTCGAGCCCCGCGTCAGGCTCTGTGCTGACAGCTCAGAGCCTGGAGCCTGTTTCAGATTCTGTGTCTCCCTCTCTCTGACCCTCCCCTGTTCATGCTCTGTCTCTCCCTGTCTCAAAAATAAATAAAACGTTAAAAAAATTTTTTAATGAATTTTATTCCCCCATGGGAATGCCAAATAGTAGCTCAGGTCTTATTTCAGATTCAGTGAAATATCTTTGCTCCCTTAATGGGAATAATAAAACAACTGCTCTTATCAGAGTGATATTTTGTAATTTGTACAAAGTACTTCAAAACTTCATTCTTGTGAATTTCAGTATAACTGGAATGTCTGTAGGATTCTCCTACAGGACATGTGGCCACAGAAAAGAGCTGAATCAAAGTGGTTTGCTCCAACAAAGAGCCTGCCCAAATACTAAAGCATTAAGAAACTCTGAGAAATAGTTCTAAGGATAAACCATTAGGATTAAGATAAAGTTAGACATCAGGCAACATATTAAATGCTCTAGGTCTCTATTTAAGTAAGCCATGATTCCCATTTTGAATCTGTATGAGTCTTGTTTTTGACTGGCAACTTGGAAATTAAATTCTAATATAATAGATGGATGTTTAAAGTCTGACCATCTTAAGCACTAGTAAGTGGTTTGAACATAAAGTCCACAAGCCAGATCAGAATATGATATTACTTCCCAGTCATATCTCCTACTTGTTATTTCTGTAATGCATAGCGTTTACTCGAAGCATTCACTCAACCCAACAGCATTCTCCTTATGGGCAGGAGAATGTTTGGCATTTACTTGCTGTAAGATGAGAACTCTGTGCACTAAGTTCTCACAGCAGCAGTCCAGGCCTCCTCCTCTTCCTAATGCACCCTGAAATGGTTCCAGTTGATTGTAAACACTTGCCAGCAAGTTCTGAAGTGTGTCCAGTTGTTTTTTCAGCTTGCCGTTAAGAGCTTTCACACCACAGCCCCAAGCTTTAATTTCTTCCATTTGAGAAGAAATGGTCATCCAGTCATCTTTCAGCTCACAAGGTCTGAAGAAGTCATCTTTCATTGCAGATAACCCTGGGTTCTGGCATGTTCTTCATTAATGAAATCAATCCCCAGGAATATAAAACTGAGATAGCTCAATGTGATCTGACAGATAGTGTCCAGAAACATAAGCCAATTGACATCTGAAGAGCCTTGAGGGATTAAAACGCATTCTGTACATCTGTTCAGCTGCCCAGCATAGGTTTTCCCTCAATACCTCCCAAGTTTCATTCTCTTTTAGCCTAACAGCCTTCTCTATAATATCTGTGTGTTCAAAGAAAACAGAGCTATGTAGAATATGATGACATAAAATATAACACACTTAAAATCACAATCCAATGACAGAAAGGCTTTGAAATAATCCAATGAGTAAGGTTTCCTATATGTTTTCCCCAATCAATATGACCTATTGTGAATGATGAATAACTTACTGATTTAAAATTCTATTATCGTGGCACTGAGATTAAAGTTACAGTCTGATTAACCAAAGACATATTTCAGGATGATAAAATTTCATGCCTATCAAGTTTCTGTATTACAGCCTGAGAAATGACATTTTACCTCTCTATTGTATTATCACCCCAACGCTATAACAAAGTTCTATAAACTCCATTGGCAAAGGCCCAACTCTCCTGATTAAGTACAGCTTTAAGACCCCAAAATGACATTGGAAAATATTTTCATAATGCTCAAAACTCAGGTGCCATTAAAAAACATACTTTTAAGTATTAGTAATGCATAAAGCTCACCCTTTGAATTTATTATTTAATGATACATTTTAAATGGCTAAAACTCTAATATACAAACTGCTAATTCCACCCATTAAGACTGAGATATGTTATGAAGAGCATGGAGATTCCTGAAAGATATAATAATTCCAAACAGATAAAGTAAGATTAGCACACACCTTCATAAGAATTCTCCAGTTCTAAGAAACAGAACAATTCCTTTGAATTTATTTCAGAGGCAAGATTAGAGTCCTTGTGATGTCAACAGGCCTCCTCCCCAGCAGTCTTTGTGTGCCTTCAATATGTCAAAGGAGATAAGTAGATCTTATGTTACTGACAATTAGACAGGAAGCAATAACTATGCCCTGTTTGGTATTTCAGGCAGCTCCCCCTCCTAGACTACATCTCCAGGCTTAGCTCCAAAGAGACAAGAATTTTCCTTCTGACAAGAGAGCCTCTCCCACACCAGGAGTTCAAATCTCTCCCTACAACGATTTTCTCTAGTCACAGAGTTTTTTTAGTCCTGTGTTATAGATCTTATCTATAGTACTGGTATTTGAAAGTAAATTCCATATGACATTAAATTGTAATCAACTCCTCCATCAGTCTTGCCAAAATTCCATCAAGTCGTGTTTCCAAAAATTCCAGTCAGTCCACGACATTATTAGGCTTTCAAATTGTACCACCCATCTTTTTCATAATGATACTGAATTTAATCAACTCTCTTCTATGTACTGTATTTTGTGATGTTTGTTTTAATCTCCCAAGAAGTTTCTTCCAGATTTTCAATGTGTTTGTCATTTTCCATAATTTAGAAATCCAACTTTGCTATTTTAGGCAAGAGTACTTCAAGTTCTCCGCCCCCCCACCCCCACCCCAGGGAGATCATGGTGTTATATAGTTTCTTGATTCTGGAAATAATTTCCCAAACAAGCCTTTCATGTGGAATCCAGAGTTCTTGACAGAGTCATTTTCCCTGTAACTTGCCTTATTGTTTAGATATTATAGAAAATTAATTATTAATGCACCTGATGTCAAGCTAAACGTGTGGCTCATATGAAACACATATTTAACTGTGCTTCCATGATAGAAAGCTGAATGAAAAGTGGAAAATCTACTAAATCATTTAAATGGCTGTCTATTGTTGGAATCAAAGTTTTAAATGTCATTTTAGAAAAGTTGAGCTTTGATTTCTCTAACATAATCAAATGATGAGTTAGAGAATTAGTCTCCCACATAATAGCAATCCATTTGCTTAATTTGTAAAACCAGAAAATGATAGTAAATTTGGAGAAGTTTTCATATTTGAGTAATCAATCAACCCCCATCTAAAAATATATATAAATATATATGTATAACTATTTGATTTGCTTAGGTCAGCATTATTAAGTAATAATTTACATAAACTATAATTCTCCAATTTTAAATGTACTATTAGGTAAAATTTGAGAATATATGCAGTTATGTAACCACCACGATTGTGATATAGAATATTTTCATCACCCTAGAAAATTTTCCTTGTACTCCTTTGCAGTAATCCTCTCTTCCACTACCCCAAACTCTGCCATTAGAAATCATTGAGCCACTTTCTATCACCATTGTTTTGTCTTCTCTAGAATTTTATACAAATTAAATCAAATGGTATATAGTATTTGTGTCTATCATCTTTCATTCAGCATAATACATGTGAGATTCATCCATGTTTCTACAAGTATCAGGAGCTGTTCCCATTGCTGATTAGTATTCTACCAGTTTTCCTTTCCAGTTCCTCACTTCCTAAATCAGGGTTAACCTAATTCCAGGAAAGCTGGTAGTGGGAAGAGTAGCCCAGCTATGTGAAACCCTATTCCTACCTACAATGATGTGGTCTGATATCATAATCTCCTATAGATAAAAACACTATTGGTTTCAAATGCTTTCCGGATTGACTGCAGGTGGTGTTTCCTTGGCTTAATTTCAACTGACTTCTGGCCAATGAGAGGGAAGATACTGGAGAGTAGGAAAAGTGGAATAATTATAGTATTTATCTCTCCATGCCTTGCTTTTGTCAGCTCTTTTGAAAAAGTCTGCATTTCCTCTTTGGCTTCAGCTCTCAAGTCCACCGTGGTTCCATTTTCCATCAGGTCAACACAACCCCTGGGCTCTAATAACATCAATTTATCTCATTCCTTTGTCTTTCAAGCCTAGCAAAGACTTTTGTTGCTGCCAATTTCTGGATCCTTAATGATCTCTGTTTTGTTTTCATCTCTACCATCATCTACATAACCAATTCTCTGCATTACATTTCCTTGCTGTAGGCTACTTGAAGTGTATTCTGCTTTTCTTGATAGATTCTGCTGTTGGCTGGATGTTTATGATCCCCCAAATACATATGTTGAAACCCTAATCCCAATGTGATGGTAGTTGGAGGTTGGCCTTTGGGAGGTAAATCATGAGGGTAGAACCTTCAAGAATGGAACTAGTGCTTTAATGAGAAGAGGCCAGAGAGCTAGCTTGTTCCTTTTTCTGTTATATGAGGATACAAGAAGTTAGCAATGTGCAACTCAAAAGAGGGCTCTCACCAAAACCCAACCATGCTGGGACCATGATCTCAAACTTCTAGCCTCCAGAATTATGAAAAATAAATCTCTGTTGTTGATAAGCCACTTAGTGTATGAACATTTTGTTACAGCAGCCCAAGTTTAAACAGATACTGACACTATTTCACAAAGTCTGAGTCACTTGGTCTTATTCATGTTCACCTAACTTTTCATAAAAAAATGTATCATATTTAGTCCTCATACTAATGCTGAGGAATAATTATTATTCCCATTTATAAGTAAAGAAATGAAGCTTAGAGAAGTTATATATCTCACACACAGAAGGTCACAGTGCCAGTAAGTAACAGCAGTTGAGATGCTAAAGAGTTGAGAAAAAGTTAAAGTGGCTGGTCATGGGCAATGAGAAGTGGGGAGCAGGTGAAGTGTGGTTAGCAGACACCAGGAGAGTTTACATATCCTTGGACAAAAGTGTAAAACCATTCTGTAATCTGTTTCATGTGAACACAAACTATTTTGTATTCCCACATTAGTAATCAGAAACAATGCACCCAAGGTTGTGTTAATCTATTCCAGCACCAATATCACATCTGACACAGAAGCTAAACTTCATCACTACGTGGTTGAGTTTGTAGTAATCTGCAATCATCTTCCAAGATCCACCAGGTTTATGCAGGTGCCAGACTAGTAAATGGAAATAGAATGGCAACCACTATCTTAGATTTTTTACAACTTTAAGGTTGGTGCTGATCACTGCCATTCTTCCTCAGATAAAATATTGTGATTTTCTATTTGGTCAGGGTCTGGCAGGCAGAGTTAGATATTCTATTTGATTTTTCCTGCTACAATAGCTCTTATCCCAAAGACCAAAGAATAGGGAATGTGCTAAATATAAAGCATGTCTATTCCAATTATACAATCAGAAACGGGGGAAATGATGACTTTGGAGCCAGGCCTAAGTTTACTGCATTTTATTGCCTGGCTCCCATTATGTCCCCACTCTAACAAGGCATTCTGATAGCAACCTGGACCCCATACCTAATAGTTCTCAAAAGGTTTGGGCATTCTTCTTTCCACATTCTAGAGTTATCTTACTAAATGCCCATAAGTCCCTTTGGAGAAACAGCTGGGGACACATTGCTAAGTACATTGCCATGGTGTTGCAGGGTTCTTCCTCTAGGGGATCTGGCATTTGGCCTCTCTTTCAGTCAATGGAATCCTACTGTGAAGCTGCTTGAGGGCCAAGGATCAAGACTTTTAAGTAAGGCAACTGCTCTCAAGCTTCTGACCATTGATTCTTGAATTCTTTGTAGAGATTAAATAGTAAATTGTTGGTTATCCATCTATTTTACTGCTAGAGACACCGTGTTCTATTAAGCATCTCCACACTTAGAATTTCATGAGAAGACTGACCATTTCTTTCCTATTGTATCTCTTCTCATCAGGAGAGGCCAGTGTCTTTAATTTGATATAAAGAATTTCAGAACCCTAAAACAGTTCTCATTACTAACGTACCTATGTCTCATAATATCTATGAGATGTCAAAGTCAAATATAAATATCAACTTGCAGGTATAATCCAGCCTATGAGGTGGTAACTGTAGCCATCCTGCATTAGGAAGGGCTTCCACTAAACTTGAACAGACTTTGTTGACATTTGAATATTTAAAATTGTGCCAATACCTTACTTACTTTTAAACTAGAAGAGAAAATATAAACACTACTTTAATTCCTTCATCCATAAGGTTTTTTTTTTTATTTCACAAACTGCTTCTACTTTCCTTTCTGTCGTATTGCATAAGAGTGCAAAGAAACATAAAAGTTAGAGAAAGAACACTCAGGGAATGACTTCACTATTGAAATGGCACTACTAGGTAGTGGAAAGATGTGGAAAAAAAAGAAACTGTGGTTTCACTGAAATATTTTTAACTATAAATATTTGGACATATCTTATCCAGACCCAACAGGGCTGAAAGAAGGAACATTTTTATTTGTTCAAGCTTTCAAAGATACCGTGGAAGAAAATAAAAAATCAGTAATTATATATTAACTGTGGCAAACCATATAGGATATACATAAACTCAGCAAATACTGACTTTTCCCATTTTTAGAGCTGAACTTGAAAGAATCCAACTGCTGTGTAAAAATACTGACGGTGGGGGGAAATGGTATGTATAATAATCAGAAGAGAAAATGGGCTCTTAAACATAATGTGAGCAAGTAGAGAAATGGGGTTATTTAGAAAGGTGTCAAACAGAGGGTGAGTGATTTTCATTAAAAAGAAAACATGGAAGAGGTACCTGTGTTAGCATAAGGCAGGTAGAATTGGGTGGGAATGCGGTGTCAGTCTTGTCAGGTTCCTTACACATAGGTTCTATGAGGGCAGAAGTAAGGAGGAGGGCTATGTACACTTTAATGGAGTGTGTAAATCATGAAATAAAGACATCTTACATGCTATTTGTCCCCTCATAATCTATTATGTATACAAAGGGAGAAATTATACATGTACATATACTTTTCCCAAAGTTGTTATTTTATTATATCGTATCATAAATCCCAGTTTCTCTAAAATACCACTGGCTAGACCCAAACTTGTACCCGCCTTTGGAATGTGTTTCTTTGTTTAGTTTAGTTTTGTTTTTAGATGTATGGTTTTTTAGTATCTGTAATCCCTGGAAGCTCTCTGTTTTTCAGGTAAACAAACAAAAGGTACAAAATATATTCACGATATAACTCTGTTTCCCTCTGCAATCTGAGTATGACAGAACTTCATACTCTCAAGCTCAGATTCAGCTCAAACCAGAACTCACCAGTTAAACAATAATAATTTTGGATCACTCATTCTACTATTAAATGGAGTAGAACTTATTTTAATCTAAAAATCCTTCTCTTCTATACTTGCTAGACCATAAAAACCAAATATCATCTAAGAAAAGGACATTATTGCCATTGTCTTAAATTGATTCATAAAAATAAAAACAATATCCTCATTCTTATATATTAAAATAAGTAATTACCACATTAATAAGGATATTGCTGAAATAGCAAATCATATCTCAATTTTAATTCTGAATTCAATTAAGTGATATCCATACCAATGATAGAAACAACTTTCTTATGCAACAGATATATAGATATTTAATGGATTGTCTCCATAAAGTTCTAATTATTGAAATTTGTTATAATATTAACCAAATTAACTGAATATATGTTTATGAAAAGTCAATGAGTATATTCATCTGATATTTGATATAATTGTTTTCAAACTAGAAGACCAGACTTCATAACCCAAACAAAAAAACAGCAGATCCCAGAGAACAGAAGCTGTATTAGGGCAGGTAAAGACAAAGAATTAACGAATTTTGGGAGGTTTATGTAAAGGTCTGCAGCTAGTTTTTGTCTCTAGAAATAGTCAAATGTGTAATTGCTTTTCTCAAAGTGTTCAGAAATCTAACTGATGAATGAAATTAAAAACATGGAGACTCTGAGGTAGAGATGGGAAAATGAAATCAGATTACAGACAGACCATCTGCCAAAAGGTGATAAATGAACAATGGGGGGAGGGGGGAGGAAAAGCTCTGAAATTCACCAGTAGCAGCCATACAAAGAAAGAAATCCAACTTCCTTCTATGAACTTTGAAAAATGATAGGCAGGAAAGAAATAGGATTCTGGCCAGAAGAGCAGAATTCCTAACTAGGGCCTCAGAAGCTATACTGGAAGAAAGAAGAAGAATCTATCAAATTCTGACAAATGTCACCAATACCACATAATTTCTATGTAATTAGAAAAAAATCATAGTAAAATCCTCAAGAGTAGGTGCCCAAATTATTAAGACAGGGTCTTGGGCCCTCAGCAAATGCAGAAGAAACTTCAAGGCTTTCCATTTTACAGGGCTGTCCTCTGAACTGAGAAAATGACATGAGACCCCAGATTATACTGTCACAAGACTAAGGGTCCAACTCCAACTAGATATGGATAAAATCTACAAACAGAAAACAGAGGCTAGGTCATCCAACATATGCTGCGTTCAGGCCTTAATAAGATCACCTCTTTCCAGTCCTATCCCCATCAGCAGCAGGCTTGAAAAAGTTCAGTCTTACCCCATCAGCAGGCTCTGAAAAAGTTGCTAGAACTCACATAACACAGCTCTAGATCTAAGCTCACAGGGAGGAATAGTTCTCAAGTATGGTAAAGGCAAATTGTAACCACCCACCCTCTGAATCAGTTTCAATTTTGTTTACAGCTGCTCCTATTTATAATAAACTGAATGAAAAGTAACTTAGGGAGCCTGGTGCCTCAGCTGGTGGCACATGTGACTCTTGATCTAAGGGTTGTGCGTTCAAGCACCCCACGGGGCATGGAGCATACTTTAAAAAATAAATAAATAAAAATAAATAAATAGATAAAAATACTCTTACTTCAGATGGAGACTTCAAAAAGAACCCTTAAAAAATAAATGAAAAGTAACTACACATACACTCATACACATTACACCAAAATAAAATAAAATAAAATAATCATGGGAAATTATGGCATGCAAAAGCCAGATGAAGAATTTATTTGGGGAAAAAAATAACCAAACTCAATGAAAAGAAGATATTCCCTACAAGCACATCATGCTATAAAAGAACTTAATAAGGACATAAATTTAAAAATATAAAAGCTCAAAGCAAAGATAAAAAAACCAAATGAAATAAAAAGACAAACTCCAGAGCTACTGAAACAAACAGAGATGTCAAACACCATTTGTAAAGCAATAAATAAATTATAAACATCAAGCCACAGACATACAAAAAAGTATGAGATTTTTTTATTTTAAAAAAATTTAACATTTATTTATTTTTGAAACAGACAGAGACAGAGCATGAACAGGGGAGGGTCAGAAAGAGGGAGACACAGAATCTGGAACAGGCTCCAGGCTCTGAGCTGTCAGCACAGAGCCCAAGGCGGGGCTCGAACTCACAGACCGCGAGATCATGACCTGAGTTGAAGTTGGACACTTAACCGACTGAGCGACCCAGGCGCCCCAAAAAGTATGAGATTATTAAGTGCATATAAAGGACATGAACTAAGAGTTTAATCAAGTAGAGAGAACATGCTACGTGTAGAAGGAAAAGCGGATCCAGGACAAGAAAAGAAGTATATGTGGTGTGGCACATGCAACAAATGACACAGAAAATATGTCCAAGACATAATATTGAAGTTTTCTAAAGTAATGAAAGAACTAAAATGGCAGATTGAAAGATTTAAGATGTCCTGAAATATAAAACCTATGAAGCTTTCCAGAGAATCAAAAGGTCCAATCTATCAGAAGATAAACCAAAAGAAAGATCTCAATAGAAACAATGTTAAAAAAGGATTATGCTGTCTCATGGGCACTGAATCCACCCACATGCAGAAAAAAAATAAAACTAAAACATCAGTGACATTTACATTCTAGAAAAAGAATGCTATTCTAACATTTCACACAGTAAAGGGAATAGTATAAATAATAAAAACACTGAAGGTCAAGTAAGGAAGTTGAAAGCAATATAAGGACTCACTTTCTTACTTTCACATAAATAAGAAGTCACATAATACTCCATAAAAATTAAATTTAGGGGTGCCTGGGTGGCTCAGTCGGTTATGCGTCTGACTCTTGGTTTCAGCTCAGGTCATGATCTCACAGTTTGTGAGTTCAAGCCCTGCATGGGGCTCCACGCAGGTAGTGCAAAGCCTGCTTGGGATTCTCTTTCTCCCTCCCTCTCTGCCCCTCCCCTGTTCACTCTGTCTCTCAAAAACAAACAAACAAACAAAACCAAAAAAAAAAAAAAACATTAGATTTGGAATTTTTAACATCATATTGATGCTTTTATAATCTTTTTTCTTAATTTTAAGGGGATATTTGTGAACGTGTGTGGTAAAGATTATCTTCCAAACTAAAAAATCTGTTTAATTTTTCTTTGTGTTAAAACATTAGCTAATATGGCTAAACTAGAGTTATTACATAACTCATTTTATGAAAATTATTGCTATCTGCGTGTATGTGTGTTGAGTATACATCTTTGTCTGGGACCTGAAGCATAGCAAATTGTCTGGAATAATATTTACTTAAAGCTAATGATTTTTTTTTCGAGATTATAAAATTTGTGGTGATACTTTGCTTTTTTTCTTTGTTGTTCTCTATTTTGATTCAATTTTCACATATCATTATTATATCAATAAGAAAATCATTTTCCCCTAAAATTTGTGAAGAATTAATGGCTAAGATAGTGACAAGTCACACACACACTTGGAAATATTTTGCTATTTCACAGTTTTCTTGGCTGAGACTTTGTTGAGCTAAACAATTTTATCCTAAAGAATAAAAAGCTTTTAGCCAGCTAAAAATAATGAGTTTTCAGAGAGGGAACTGGACAACAGAAGTGCAATATTTTTTTTTTGAGTCCAGCAAAACACTTGGGAAAAGCCTTATTGACAATAAGGGAATAATAATAAAATTTTGCATTGCATAGTGCTTTCCACCTTCAAAGTTTTCTTCAGAGAATATTTATTTCTTATAGAATACCCTGAAGATACTAGGAACAATCTTGTTTTTCATTACTGAATAGGAGAAACGGTTACAAAAATAATGTCTGCTTCCCTCTAAATTTATGGATGATTGTTGGTCTTACAACATACTGAGTGTGGAGCAGGCAAATTCGTGATTTGAGAAAAAGATCACAACTTAAAACCTAAACAACACTTGACTTTTACATCAGTGCTAGACCAATACATTTATATTTCAACCTAAATGTATATCATTCTCATGAGACTCATCATCCACCATTTGCAGAAGCATATTATGAGTTCAAACACCTACTTAGAGTGATAGAAAATTAAACTAGAAGAGTTTCTAGCTCAATTTCTCTCATTTTACAGGTGAGAAAACTGAAATCCTGAAGCTAAAGGGGCATATAATTCACCAAAATTCATTTAGCTTGAGTTCAAATTCACATCTTCTCTCAGGCCTTTGCTCTTTCTATACCACACAGAAAGATATAAGCCATCAATGCCTTCCAAAAATGGTCATTGGATCCTTAGAACAAACTTTCCTTTAGTTATACTTTTACATAAGTGACTTTTGTTTTTCCAGAAAATTGAAAGCAATAGGAAAATAACACAGAAGCAACAGTATGATTAAGAGAAAGATGATTAGAAAGCAGAAGACTAAGATTCAAAATAATTCATATGTTCTTGCACAGAATTTTTCAAAAGTCCTAATTAGAAATACAAAGTCCTCATTTTACCTCATGTCGAGGAAGACTGCTGTAAAATAATTACAACCCAAACCAAAGGATTTTATCATGATTACACATAAATGCATAGCTTACAGTCAGTGTTCCATTTAACTTTCATCAAGAAGTGGCAAAAAAAAAAAAAAACTAAAAAATGAAGCCCACCAAAAAACATCTATAATCTAACCAAAGACAAATTATACTGTTTTGTCCAGATTTTTTAAAAAAATAGAAACCTTTATAAATGCATAGTAAAATAACAAAGGCATAGGAGACATATAATTTAGACTTTGGACAGCTAACCTTAGGACCCCAGGTATTCTGTGCTGCTAGCTGAAGACTCAGTACCAAATATGGGCATTTTTATAGAGTATAAGCCCAGAAGGTACAGCCAATAACCAAAAGGTAGGCACAGGGCAGAAGGAGCCAGAGGAACATGAGCTACTTTCTCGAGGACCCACATATGTGGGTGATGATTTGTGCATGATACCAAACTGAAGTGGGTAGAGGCATGAATAACTGACAACCCACATAGAAAAAGGGAATTCATGAGAAAGAAGCCTGGCACTTGGAAACTGAGGGTAGGACCAAAACACATGTACTAATGTACTAGTTGCAGAAAAAACAAAACCAAACTCTTAATTCTTCCTTGTTTCAAGACATAAATCTGAAATGGGGCTAAAATAATAGAAAAGGATTATTAAATCCAGGATAAAGGGTATGGAGACAGGAGCCAACAAGGACATTGTACCTAATTTGATGTCTGGCACCAGGTCAATAATCCCTATTGATTTTTTTACTTTAATTGATATAAGACAACATTTGGCATGGTCTGTTCCTTGCAAAATAGTATACATAGCAACCTCTAAAGAGAACAAACTGTAGGTGGAAAAAGAAGAGGGTGATAAAGATTTTCCTCTTTCATATCCTAGGAACTGACTCTCTTCAATTTAAATTTCTGAAAACTCGTTAGCTAACCTCACTAATAAAATATCTGTACCCAAGCAATGGAGAGTTCTAAACTTTACAATGTCACTGACAGCAAAAGATAAGCAATGCTACAGTGCAATCCAACAAGAATCCATCATTTCTTTAAGATAATCTTTTCCCTACATTTTTGCTAAATATACAAAAGTGGAATTCAATGACATCTTCAGAGGCTCCCAAGAGTAAGTCTCTTACTTTGGTAATTAGGTACATCAAAAGCAAATGCAAAAAAGCTAGATGTACCTCTACAGTTTCACAATACACTATATACTTCTCAGTTTATATTTACACATTTATAGACTGAATATTCAGAATGATTTGGTTAAATTGGCATCAATGCCAAAATCAACCCTTCTGACATCTTCTGTCTTTAAAAGACACTATGTTAATGTACCTTTCTGTGACCATAAAAGCAGTAAGGATAATAAACAAAAAGACATCATTTGAAAGCAACAGATACTACTTTACAGTAAAAAAAAAAAAAAAAGACTTTAAATGATACTGTGAGTACTAGGAAAGAGATTTTTGTCATTTATACTTTATTAAAAATATAATTTCACTCATTACAAAATAAGAATTATCAATACTGTTATTCTCTCAAGCCTATAGCCAGAGACCAACAAGATTTATCCAGATGGTGCATCTCACCGACCTTGTGCTATTTCCCTCTGCTCAGATTTGGGACTTTGTAACATGTGGAAAACCAGAGAAACTGACATTCAGGCAAATGTTTTAATGGTTTTAAAAGTTCACATGGTGGCAAACATTTAAATCTATAATTAATGTGAAGTTTTAGGAATTTCAATCTTTCAGTGACCATAGTTCATCATATAACCAACTGAGGCAAATTTGAGATTAACACAGGGGTAATAGCACTGGCTTTGGAATCAGAGACTTGAAATGGAATCCTCACCCTGCATCTTATTAGTAACTTGAGATAATCATTCAACCTCTCTAAATCTGTTTCTACTTCTATAAAAAAAATAAGAACAATATTATTAGTTATCTTCTGGAATGTCGTGAAGATTAAGTCACATCATATATGTAAAGAACTGAGCATTGCTTGGTGCAGAATAGCTATTCATTGTTCTAGAATCTTCGTTACTCTTATAAATAGGATAGCGCACAGGAAGCTTTCAGACAAGTGTTGGAGATGTGATTCTGATCATTAGCATTTAGCAGTTAACAATGCCAGCCACTGCAAGTTGGCAGACAAGTACTGACCTTCACCAGAAAGTCCCTGTGATTGGCCGAATGTTAGCTCCCAACACTACCCACACATAAGCTAGTGGGAAAGCCTCCCTCTAATAAATGTCACTAGTGTTTCTAACATGCCCATGAAGTATTGAAAGAGAAATTCAGAGGGCTCTTCCATTTCTAAGCAAAATTATTGGATTTGATTCAAACAAATAGTCTGCCCATTCCCAAACTGTTTGAAGCAATCCCCAGAACACAGAGCAAAATGTTTTTTGTTTGTTTTAATTAGGAGTGTCTTTTTGATGCTGTGTCATCTAGCAGCAGGGGCCTAAGGAATACTTCCCTTGCTAGTCATTAAAGCTGAGACCTACGAAGCATTCATAAAGCTGAGACTCCCACTTTGAACAACCATCAATCTCTAAATTTAATAAACTTTCTAGCCAGAGCTTCCACTGCCAGTATAACGGGTGACCAGTATACACTAAATGAACCATGGTTCTTTGTCTAGCAACATATTGATTCTGATAGATGGCAAAGGCCAACACAGAAGAGACCCTTAGGGGAGCTGTTGAGAAGTTAGCAGTATTGCCTATTAAACTTAACACCATCCATCTACACATACCCTGCGAAAGGTC
Organism: Prionailurus bengalensis; assembly: GCF_016509475.1. Lineage (NCBI taxonomy): Eukaryota > Metazoa > Chordata > Mammalia > Carnivora > Felidae > Prionailurus > Prionailurus bengalensis. The sequence goes on from NC_057349.1 coordinate 110,034,853, forward strand.
TGAAAAATCACGTTATTCTTCTCACATGTCCATTCCAGTGTACGCATTCGTTTTAATGTAGGAGGTCTTCAGGGATCTCAATGTCCGGTTCTTTTTAACATTTTATGTGCCACGTAGACTAAATGGAGTACAAGGAAGAATGATTCTTCCTTTCTGTGTCCTAAAGGAGAATGCAAAAAACATTTATTCATATCAGCCCTTATGTGGTACTACATTTGAATTGGAAATGAGAATTATTTTCTATCTCCTTATTTACTTCCTTGAATGTAGTGTGAAGTAGAAAGAAAGGGCACTAGAAGCCAAATAAGTGATTTGCCAACAGAAAGAAATTACCCACTTGCATCACACTTGAACTATTAGTATAATTTACTTCTTGCCATTTCAGCGCCATTTTTACCCTACAGTGTGACAATTGAAAAGAATCATCATCCAGGCACCAAGCTGTCACGAACCAGGAGTAATAATTCCTCAAAGAAAGTGCAAAATTATTTAACTCTGCTAACCCTTGCACACTAGCATAAGTATCTTTCCAGTCACTTTGAGTAGAATCTGCCATGATACTCAGTCCCCTTGAGCATTAACAGGAATGCAGCATGAGCAGGTAGGAGGCCCATCCACGTCTTCCACTCCCAGCCTACTCACTCACCAGCCAGGCCATGGTGAACCATGACTCCCCCTGAGTATAGCTGCTGTTCTTTACTGCTCCTGTGGAAAGGAAAGTGAAACATCCTTTCCAGAAAATCCACTGCAGCTGCAGCTTTTGGTAGAGGATACTGAGAAAGGCTTTCTTCTGCCTGGAGACAGAGTTGAGGGGTGGGGAATGCTTGAAAGGAGACTAAATGGGTTGAGGGCATTTTTTCAACATGTGGGTTTCAACATGTTTCATTTCACTTCAAAAGAGGATGGTTAGTAATATACAAGGAGGGGAAGGAAACAATGCAAATACAGTGTTTTGTATATGCTAGTAGTACCTGCTGGTTTATGATCACCACAGGTAGTATGAACTTCTACAGGTAAGATATAACCTGAGCCAATTTTTGAGGAAATACCAACACAGATGGAACCTGATTTTGAAATAAAAGGTGGAAAAAAGAATTAAATCCTCCAAATGCAAACATTCTCCAAGTTTTCAATGACTATTTTATATGACTACATAAAGAATATTTCTTCAGTAAAACTTTATTTTTATCAAGCTTTTAAGGAACCACTAGACTAAGTATTCTTGAAATAATCTGAGATGTGAACAAAAATGTATTCAAAACAAGTGCTAACTTCAGATCAAATTTATAATAGTAAAAAACAAGAAACATTTTAATGTCCAAAGCACTGCTAATTAAAAAAATTATGTATTCCAATATAAGAGGATATGTATACATTAAAACTGTTGTTCACAAAGTTTTTATTTACATGGGGAAATACCCATAACATAAAGTTAAATAGAAAAAGTGATGTGAAATAGAAAAAAGAACATATTTGACAAATCTGCCAGAGAAAGTGGGGGTATTTGTTTTTCTTCTCTCCTGGGAGAAATGGGGTTGAGGAGACAAGGGAGGAAGGAGAGTAGGAGAGATAACCAAATAACATGAGGAAATCACGCAAGATCTTTAAAGAATAAGAATTCCCAATATTCAATTTTAAAACTGCATTTGCCAAAGTAAACTCTTTTTCACCCTCTAAGACCCCCACTTGGTGTACGTTACAAGCAAAGTCCTTGTGAGAGAAGGGTATTTGGGAGGCATTCAAAGACAGATGCTGATTTCATCTTTGGGTACATGCTTGGATAGATATAGAGAACTTCAAATTAGAATTTGCTAGGGACAGTAAGCTGGTGCCTGAAGTGGCCGCAAGGTTTGGGAAGGGCTCCAGGCTTCAAAAAGAGCATGTGACCAAGGTCCTATAGTGAGCAAGTGGCAGAGCAACATCTACACTTTTAAAACAATGGTTGCCTTTTTTTTCTACTCCATTGCCCATCAGTGGGCTTTCCAAATCATTCTCTAATGGAAATAGTTACTTTGACAATTAGGAAAAATAGCAGCCAATCACTGTAAGGAAGATATTTTAGTACCTACATGGTTTAGTACCATGCAGAAGCTGTCCAACGGCACTTGGGAAACAACCAGGCCTATAGTTCAAGTGGTGGATAACATATCATTTGGTTGGAAAGGGAGCCCAAAAGTGGTCAAAGAAAAAACAATTTAGACCCCAGGAAGGAAAAGTAGGCATCATAGAAATCAAACAAAACATGCTGGGTATTTTAAAGGAAAGCAGCAATATCTTGGAAATCTAGAGTCGTTTGGTAATAACAATCATGGGGCGTTGACTAAGAAAGGCCCTGTGATAATTGCTCTGTGTGTATTAGTTCATTTAAATTCATTGGTTTAACAAATGTATGAGGTAAATGGTATGGTTATCACCAACTTAAATATGAGAAAACCAAGGCACAGAGTGATTAAATAACCTAGCCAATATTACTCAGATAGTAAGTGATATTGCCAGGATTTGAACCCAGATAGCCCAACTCCAGATCTCCAAAAAATAACAATAATAAGGGCTTACTATGTGCCCTGCACTGTGTTAGGGGCTCTTGCATGAATTATCTATATAATCTACACATCAACCTCTTGAAATAGGTACTACTGTTACCTATATTTATAAATAGTAAAACCATCTCATCCAGGCTTATGGGGAAATGTAGCTCGTTGGTTCATACTTTACCATAACTTATGGTGCCAAAATCTTTTTATTCTCTTATTTAAACATAAGCTTTTAATCCCATGGGCAAAAAGCATACTAACATTATAAATATGTTGATTATTTATACAATCATGCATTTATTCCTTCAGATGACATTGTATAATAACCAGATGTTAGTGTTTTCCATGACAAAACATGAAAGTCACTTTTAGGCAGGAAATGTGTTTCAGTATATCAACCTTGGCTTATATACACCTGCATCATTTTTGTGAACTACCTATATGTTTGTGATTCATGGTTGTATCAGCAGTTAAGGCTCAAGCGATCTCAAATGATTTAATATTAGTTGACATAAGATATGATTAAAGTTTGGTAGAGTTGTTGAAGGTAATATGAGGAGAATGGAAAATAAAAAGGAAAAAACAAAGAAGAGAGAACATTTTAACAAATGTTTTCCAGGCAAATGTCTAAGCTCTTGAGAATACCTGAAGATTGGCTATGCCACTGTACTTTGTTTCAGATGGCTATAGCACCCTCTGGTGAATAGCACATGTATTTCACAATTTTCTCCAAAATAATATAAATAATAACATAGAGTGGCTTTTAGAAGTAGCTCTCTGTTTTTTGTTTGTTTGTTTTTGTAAGGAAGAATATGCCCAAATTGATTCACTTCATCTCAGAAGCTTTTCTAACACCAAAGTGAGCGTTATATAACATGTAAATTCTACATATAGAAACAAATAAGAAAAGGGGGGACCTGGGTATTTTGAATTAACCAATTTAGTTGTGAAGCATGATAGTTTAGAAGAAGCAGAAGCCTGTGAATTTTATATATAATGTATACCACTAATTTTTTTCTTCCTTTTTATGTTTAAATTTCAAAATGTCACTGAGCTGGAGCACATAAACATAACCATACAACTTTGCTTCCCTACTTCTTTTAGGTCTCTACTCATGTGTCACTTTCTCAGTGATATTTTTACTAATCATCTTACTTATATTCACAGCCCTCAACACCCTAAGCCCTTCTCTGCTTCATTTTCCACCAGTTAGGATGGCCAAATAAATTTTTGTCCAAACCAAGACATTTTTGAGAGTGAAAAGGGAGGTGTGAGTATTTAAACTGGGACAAACAGGCAATGGGAACACTGTGGCAAGGTCATCTCACTCATAACACCTATCATATTCTAATGTACTACACATTTTACTTTTCCTTTTTTTTTCTTTTCCCAATAAAATGAAAGCTTCACAATGAGCAGGAGTTTTGCTTGTTTTTTTTTTCCTCATGGCTATAACCCCAGTGAGCTCCATAATACTGGTTGAATAAATGAACATGTTTACCTGCTGTGATTATTCAACGTGGCTGCAAATTCTTGTTCACTCTCCTCATTGACAGGTCACACTTATTTCCCCTTTCTTTGAATCTAGGCTGGCTCTCTGACCACCTCAACCAATAGAATGTAGCAGAAATGTGCCATGACAATTCCAGGCCCGGGCTTTAAGAAGACCGGTAGTTTTTATTTTCTGATTCTGAGAACTCTTGTTCTTGGCATGCTTTCTCTTGCAACCCAGCCACCAGGCTGTGAAAAGTCCAGACTACTCTGGTAGAGCAGCCCAGCTGAGTTCCCAGCTGACAGCTAGGTTGAATGACCAGGTTTTCAGTAAGCCATCTTGTCTGTTCCAGCCCATTTGAATCCTCAGGTGACTACAGTCCCAACCATCATCATATGGAATAGAACTGCCCAGGTAAGTCCCAGAGAAATAATGAAATAGTTGCTGTTAAGTCACCAGGTTCTGGTGGTTTGGGCAGCAATAGGTAATTGTAACATCTGCTATATCTATGGTAAGCACTGTAAGGACACAAAGTGAGTAGGAAAAGATCGGTCTTAAGGGACTATGAGTTTAAAGGGAGAAAAAAAAATCATTCCCATGAATAATGTTTTCTTGTAAGGTCATTACTGCTAGAAAAAAGCCAAAAGTAATTTAGGAGTCTATAGGAAGGATGCATTCAACAAGAATTTGGGAAGTAAAGACAACTACATTAAGTTGGTAGAGAACAAGGAACACATCACTAGACAGAATTTGGCAATTAGAGTCAGAGGGGCAGAGTTACTGGAGGAACCAAAGCTAACAGCACAAGCACAAAGGTAAAGAAAGAAGCATGAATAACTATTCACCTAACAAGAAGCTTGGTTTGACCAGGGTGTGGGCTTTATGAAGAGAAAGGAAAGCCAGAAAGGAGGATTAGAAATATGTAGTCCCAAAAGTTGTGCTAGTACTTGGATTTCTTTCATGGTCAGAAGTAAGTCAGATGGATTTTATTTTTAACATCCACTGAGTTTTCCATCAGTGATTGTAGACATTATGTGTAATCACTGTAAGTGGAAACTTTTTAAAATATGAGAAAGTAAAATCATTTTAAATTCTTCTTCCCAGAGTTAATCACTGTTAATCTTTTCTTCTTACATTTCCTCGACAGAAACATGATTACAACTGGAATGCAGGAGTCTGTATCCTCACTCTTTTGCTAAAATTTATTTCATAACTATCCACTAATTAAGGATCCTCTGAAGACAGTTTTAATTATGACATAAAATTTATCATATGAAAACACAAAAATTTCTTTAATAAATATCTTGCTAGTAAATATTTACATTGTTTCCAAATTTAGATATAGCTATTATGAAAATGAACACCAGTTGTGCCTTTACCCAAATATACTTGGGATAGCGCCATTGAAGGATTCTATAAAAAGATAGTCTTATAAAATATTGTCATAACTATTATGGATTGAATGTGCCCCACTCTGCAAATTCATATGTTAAAGCTCTAATTCCCAGTGTGGATATATTCGAAGATAGAGCCTGTAAGGAGGTGATAAGGGTTATATGAGGTCTAAGGGTAAGGCTCTACTCCAGTAGGGCTGGTGCCCCTATAAAAAGAGTTACCAGGGTGCTCTTTCTCTCTGCCACAAGAGAAGGCAGACCTCTGCAAGCCAAAAAGAGAAACCTCATTGGGAACCAAACTGGCCAATGCTTTATCTTGGACTTCCTAGTGAGGGCTGGGAAGAAATTGTAAGAAATACTGTTGTTTAAGCCACCCAGTATGTGGTACTTTATTATGGTAGTCAAAGCAGACTAATATAGTTTCCATAAAGATTTGGCTGAGAACATTGTTAATTACATTGTAAAGTTCATGTTAATGAAAAAAATTTCATTTTGCAATGAGAAAATAATTTTATTATCTCATGGACATCAAATTGAATACGAATCTTTATGTTCAATTTGCTTCGCTTGCTTGAAATCTTCTAGGCAAATATGTGGCTCTTTTCTCTTTTTCCCAATTTCCTCATTTCTTATTTCATATTTAATTAGAGCATATGTATCTTTATAAATAACAGTAATAATCCTTTTTTGAAACAGGCAGTTTGCAAATAAATACATGAAAAGATGAAATTAAATGAACATTATTTTAGCCACTTAAGAATAATTAAATACAACAGAGTAGTGTTATGATGGAGCTAAGCATTATACAACTGTTAAACCAGAATCGTTATATGAATTGATTGACAAATATCACTATTATTTACATATAAATGATATAGTGGAACAGTAACAGAAATCATGGAAATTGCACATTCGGTCAGAGGCAAAGCTAAAGAAATATACTTATTTTCCCAAATCATAGCCAGACAAAGAAATGAGATTTTAAAATTCCTTGAATAGAGAAAGTTTAATAATTTAAGGAAAGGCAAGTGTTGCCTTCATAATTTCATTAGGAGAGAAGACTCGGAGGCTGGGAGGATAATAACAACAAGACTCTAAGAAGATCCAAGCTAAATAAAGTAGATGATATAAATATTTTGCAATTTGATCTTCATTGTAAAAAATACAATCTTCATTGTATTTTCAATGTGATCAACACAATGTGCCTTAATGTTGAATGAAAATTTAATTTTTTCACGTCTCCAAAATAGCATCATACTAATAATATGCAACCATATGGATCACATGGCTTCCTAAAGGTACAAAACAGTTTTCACTGACAGCAATACTAAGTTTTAAGAGGTTCAATTAGGCATACAATGTATGTGGTAGTTTGATCTGAGCTTTGAGGAAGGTTTTAGGGCTAAGTGAATGATTGCAGAGTGGGAATATTTTGGCAGTAGCTGAACAGTACTATGAGATTTTCAGCCAGTGAAAGTTAAATGCAAAATCTGTTCAGATACCTTATGTAATAAAAAAAAAAAAGGAAGGGGTGAAGTCTTTAAAGGGATGTAGTTCTTTATATTTTGAAGGGAAATGTGTAAAATATACAAAGTGTCATTTTCTACGAGGTAAGATCTTCAATCCAACCAATACTTCTAATTAGGATACTTGGGGTTTTTTTCCTTAAAAAATCTAGTGAAAAATTAACTAGAGACATTGAAAGTGTATTTATGATAGCTATGGCTGAAATTAGTGAAGCAAGAGAAAGAAAAGGCTAGACAATATATCATATGGCATTTCCTATCAGATTTATGTGGTGTAGTATATAGAACATGGCTTTGAGGACCAAATGTCCTGGCTCAAAACATTATTTCTATGATCCGTTGAAATATGGAAACCCAGTCTATGTACATTCATTTTCTTTTTTTTACATTTATTGATTTTTGATAGAGCGAGACAGAGCACAAGTGGGGGAGGGGCAGAGAGAGGAGACACAGAAGCAGAAGCAGGCTCCAGGCTCTGAGCTGTCAGCACAGAGCCTGTCGCCGGACTCGAACTCACAAACCGCGAGATCACGACCTGAAACCTAAATGGGAAGCTCAACCGACTGAGCCACCCAGGTGCCCCAAATATACATTCACTGTCTAATCTTCAACATTAGCCCGTGTTATGAATGAAGAGACTGAGACAGAGGATATTAATTTGTATGAGATAACAAAGCAGGTGAGTGAATCAGAATTCTGATACAGGTTACTCTAAAGTCTGTATTCTTTCTGCTTCATGAAAATGAAGTGGAATAGTTGCAAGAACTGTGAAGGACCTCAGATTTTAGCCTATCATACTTTCATAAGTGTTAGCAGAAGACATGAAATTCCTGGGTCAGAGACAAAGGGCTTTATTACTCATAGCACAGAAGCAGCATGAGCTTCATATTTAAATCTCTTCTCCCCCCAACTAGTAAACCCCATGGGGCAGTAGGAAGGCCCCAGTGGGCTGAGCACACAGTGGGTTTGGTCACATTTTATAAAGCCTGAGTTTAGGAAACCCCTCAATCTTTAAAGAGTAAAGCTAACTAACATTGTCATTCCTTGTCCAAGAGGGAGATAATACTTTCACTGTCCTGGTCAGGAATAAAATCTGCCCTTTACCTCTATAGGGGGTATGGAGACCAAGACTGTATGATATACGAACATCCTTTAAAACATAGCCAGGGGCAAAAGCTGCCACAAGTCATAGAAAAAAGCCATGAAGAATTGTCACCCACACTTCAAACAGTATCTAAGGAAACATCTAAATGAAGTAGATTGTGAGGTCCATTAGGCAGTCTGACAAAGGCCCAGAGAGGTGTGATCAAGTTGTGTGCGGTTCATGGTCACATATATTAATATCTAAATGTGATTCAAATTCAGGTCCTTTAGGCCTGGGGTCTATGCCATCAGCTCATTCACAAAGGGACACAAGGCAGAGATGGTTGTGAGCAAGGAAAAGACATGTATCTTGGTGATAGAAATTAGTAAAATCAAGTAAGATATACGGGCTTCAGACAAGGACACTATGCTTAAGGCAGAAATTCATCCTACACAGGAAAATCTAAGCAGAAAGTCAGTTGTATAAATTAAGTCCATCTGTAAGGACAAGCTCCATTCAATTTACTGAGCACTCAGGAAGTTAGTATCTCACTCCAGGGCAGGGGCAATTTGTTTTCTGACCAGAATAATAAAGATAATGTCTCCCTCTGGGGCAAATATTGTGCAGTTTAGCTTGATACACGGATAATAGCTAGAATAATTCTAGACTTGGTGGACTTAAAAGCTTTAATACTCTTCTCACCTAGATAACAATTGGCTTGCTAGCTGGGCAGGGCTGTGCTTGTTGATAAAAGCACTTCCAGGGGATAGAGATACGGGGAGGCAGAAATTGACAGAGAGAAGAGATAAAGAGCAAAGTTGGAGGTCACTTTTTCAAAAAGAAAATGACCAAGTGAAATGTCAACAGAAAAAAAAAATACACGTGCCTTTCTACACAAGCTAAACTACAGCAATCTTTGCCCAGGAATTAGAAGTGAAATGTCAAGCCAATTCAGAGCAAGAGCCTACCTGATGGCAGAGCCAAAGAATCAGAATTAGAATTTGCAGAGAAAATGTTCCCTCCTAGTTATTTAGGGAAACCTTATTGAGAGCTCAGTTAAATTAGGTCCAAACTGGTTTGAAATCCAACATATTACTTTTTTCATGTAATCCCTAGTCACTAGGTAACTAAACAGTTGCAAGGTTTTAGGAATGCTCCTTTAAGCACTGTATTGGGAGAATATGATCTTTTTGCATAGTTTTCACTCTGGTAAGCAGTCTCAGAGTCCGTTATATTTGAATCCTGCATTCATTTCTTATAAAAAGGTAATATCATCTCCTGTATTATATTTCAGTCATTTCCATAATAAAAGTTATAGTTAATGCTGATAATATCACTAATTAAAAGAAAGTCATATATATATATGTATATATATATGTATATATATATATATATATATACATATATATATCAAATATCTAAGAATAACTGAGAATAAGCTAAGGGACATAATTTTTATCTACTTAAGAATCACTGTATTCTCTTGGTTTAATTTAAAGTTTTGATCATAATAAACTTTTCCTAGGTCTGAGAGAGCAAGAGCAATAATCATTTATCTTCAAACTTTCTGTGGAACAAAGAATAATTCTCATTTAACTTTAAAAAATTGATAAAGGAAATGACAAAAGATAATTTTTTATTCAAGTAACTTTAACTTCTTCAGTATAATAATCATGCTTGCATAGAAAAACATTTATTAAAAATGTAAAATGATGAGAAATCTGGTTCATTTTCTCAGTTACGATTTATTGCCTAAAAATTGAAAATACTTTAATTAAATATATTAATATAGTTTGGAAAGGAATCTAAAACTTAAACACATTTCGTTTCCAAAATTTCAGTGGAATTAAAAATATTTCTTATAAAATATAATGTATAGTGTACAACATGATGACTATAGTTAATAACATTGCAGTTAATAGATCATATGTCATCTACAATAATGTAGTTAATGTTATATACTTGAAAGTTGCTGAGAGTAGGCTTTAAACATTCTCACCAGAAAAAAAAAATTACTTATCTGTGTGAGATGATGGTGTGTTATCTTGGTCTTCATAACCACTCTACAATGTGTGTGTGTGTGTGTGTATGTGTGTGTGTGTGTGTGTATAAAAATCATCACATTGTACACTCTAAATGTATACAATTAATTATATTTGTCAATTATTCCTTAATAAAGTTCGGCGAGGGGGGAATTCTGTAATTCGTAAAAGTAATGTGATCTTGGGTGCCTGGGTGGTTCGATAGGTTAAGCATCTGACTTAGGCTCACGTCATGATCTCATGGTTTGTGAGCATGAGCCCCGCTTCAGGTCAGCACAAGTCCTGCTTCGGATGAGTCCCGCTTCTCTCTCTCTTTCTCTCTCTCTCTGCCCCTCATGGGATTCTCCCTCTTTCTCTGCCCTCACTCATTTGCACCCTCTCTCTCTCAATTACAAAAAAAAAAGGAATATGATCTTTATTTTCAAGATTGGTTTTTTAAAAAATCTTTATAGATGAAAAAGTATTTTATAATTTCAGTATTATATTTATTATTTATTCTTAACTGAAGTGAGAAAGTTAAGTGAGGGACACAGAAGCCAAGCAAGTCTACCGAAAATATTAATATGCTACATTTTCAGTTTAGCACAATTTAAGTTATGAATTTATGGTGCCAAGAATGTAATGAGATTACCTGAGAAAATTAACTCAGGTCAAAGAAAAATATATTTAATGATCTATAAGAAAGAGAATTTCTCTGCAAGTATGGAGAGGTCCTTCAGTCTAAGCCAAATGTTCTAAACCATCAAATCTCAAAATGCTGGAAGTGTTGGACCTAGAAGTTATTACTGCTCTTCCAAATTGTGAGAACATAAACATGTCAAGGGGAGACAAGTGCTTGTGGGTCTCTGAGTTAGAACATTAGGATACAACAGCCCAAGTTGCAGATATATGATTCCTGGGCTTGACTCTTCCTAGCTGAAAAGATTAGAAAGGTAGAAGGGAAAAAAGAAAGAAAGGAAAACCTCAAACTCAAACTTATTACTTTATTGTTAATAAACATGGGTAATTAGATTTTAGCTATAAAACTAACAAGTGCTTAACTCACTACCTCCTCTGACAAACTAAAAGCTACCTTGAGCAGGTAACCACGAATATTTAGTATTTTTAAAAATTATTAAACAATTTCATCTACCAATTTAATAAAGAAAGGATTTATGCTCAATATAGAAGAATAAAGTTATACAGCATGTTACAAAGGAAGCTAGGCGTTACTTTTTAAAATCTTCATATGAAAATATCCTATCTATCCAATACTCTAAAATTATAGGTAGAAAACCAGAACAAAGGAAGGACTATTTTTAAATGAATTTTACTGAACAGAAGGTCTTCAATTATAGAAAAAAAAAAAACTCCAATTCTAATCTCAAAAATAGATTAAAAGCAGTATGTGTGAAGCTTACATAATTCACAAAAAGAAAACACCTTTTACCCTGGACAGCAGTAAGAAGGGAGAGCTGTGTCCAATCCCTGCCACTGACCCTGAGCTGAAGCTGGGTGCTTCACCACCTTGCAACACTTTTCAACCGCTCTGCTGAAACCAAGCTAGTTACCTCTGAGGACCCTAACCTGGAATGACTGACTTCAGAGTTGGGATATTTCAGGCTATCAATTCTGTCCATGCATCTTACCTCTCATTCTTTGTTACTGCCTTTTCCTGAATTTAGACTTTTTCTCCCTCACTTTCATCACCTAACTGCCTTATGCTTTCTTCATAACTTCTGCATAATCTATTGCCTCTTTCCACACTGTTCTCTTCTTGCACCCAAATTCATGCCCAGGGCCTTCTGGAATCTCCATTCCACAGCAAACACTCATCATCCCCTTCTGAAAGTGCTTTCTCTACTGTTATAAATGAACCTGCCTCTCCCACATTGCCCCTGCCTCCAGTCTCCCCACCATCTTCTAACCTATGCAACAACTCATTGTCCCTTTTAGTCTCGTTTCTCCCCTTGCCGCTATCATCTCCTGACCTCTGAGTAACTCCTCCAATTCTCTGGGGATTTCCTTTTTGACTCAGGGTCTTGTGTCCTCTCCCAAGTGCTTTTGTCATCTTGAGTCATCTAGACAGATGATCTATCCCACATGGTAGCATGATTTCCAAACCTTTTTAGTTTCGGCTACCTTCAACCTACTCTCTGTATCAATCACCCCCTCCCAGAGCAAGTTCTTGTCACCCAAGGAATTGTCCCATGTTTATTTTCTTTCATGCAAAACTGTTCTACTTCAACCACTATTTCCTTTCCTTTCCGTATCTCATGCCCTTACTGTCAACATCTCTTCTGCCACAAAGAAGGATAAAGGCCCTTGAATTATCCATTCCCTTCCAACCTATTGATCCCTTTCTACCCACTTTTCATCCTCAAGAGCCCATGGTTTGTCACCAGAACCACTCTAGCCAGCATCTTCAAGTCTCTAGTACCCACATAATCCCACTGAAACTAACCAGGAAAAACTCTAACCTGGAGGAATACCACAAACCCATCTTGTCTGTTCCTATACCTTGGGTGACTAGACTCTGCTAGAGAAAAATCACAGGACTCTAAAGCTTGGATCTACCATAAATTCTCATTTCCAACCCCAGCTAGGCTCTTAGCACTGCCTAGCAATCCTGCTATGACTTCCCCATCAGTTATTCATAGTTCATTTATTCTTAATATAGCTCATTCATACTTCTTCCAAATCTAGATGCAATTTGTTAATTAAGGGACATTTCTGCCACAACTAATGTCAAAAATACAGTTGATATGTCATTTTTGCCAGGTTTCCAGGGGGACAGAGATAGAAAGTTAACCAAATGTTAATTTCTCCTACATAAAACTGAAGGTTTGGTTAACCCTGTAGCCATACAAAAGTTTCATGTTTTATTGATATAGTTCTGCTTCCATATCTATTTCCCACACTAATCAGTAATTTCTTTGAAAAAGGAACTGAATCTTATTTGTATGTATAGTTCTGTAGATAGCTCAATAACTACTGCAGTCTAAAAATATTTGGAGAGCAGTGAAAGAGCTCTCTTACACTCTCTATGAGCCTAAAATTAATCTATGACTGAAAGTACAGTTTACTTTTCATAATCATAAAATACTGGGGCGCCTGGGTGGCTCAGTCAGTTGAGCGTCCGACTTCGCTCAGGTCACGATCTCACGGTCTGTGAGTTCGAGCCCCGCATCAGGCTCTGTGCTGACAGCTCAGAGCCTGGAGCCTGCTTCAGATTCTGTGTCTCCCTCTCTCTCTGGCCCTCCCCCCGTTCATGCTCTGTCTCTCTCTGTCTCAAAAATAAATAAATGTTAAAAAAAAAATTAAAAAAAAAATACTGGTACATAAGATGAAATTATGATCTGAATACCACACTATAATTAAGGAATCAAGAAAGTACGAGATATACTTTAGTAATATTTTCTTCAAATATGCTTTAATATTTTGAAACTTTTAGTATTCGAATAGGTAATTCTGTTTAAAAATACATTAAGTATCTGTGATAGACTGATAATGGTTCCCAAAGATATTTCCATGGTCTAATTCCTAGAACCTGTGCATGTTACCTTATATGGCAAAATACATGATTCAGGTAAGGATCCTGAGAACAGAAACTTATCCTATGTTATCCATGTGGGCCATAACTGTAATCACATGTATCCTTATTAAGGAAAAGTAGATGGAGTTTTGAAACAGAAATAAGAGAAGGAAATGTAAAGATGATGGTGAAGATTGAGTGATGTGGCTACAAATCAAAGAATGCCAAAGACTGTTGGCAGGCACCCAGTAGCTAGAAGAGGCATGGAACAGATTCACCCCCAGAGTCTCAGAGGAGACTGTAGCTCTACTAACCCCTCAATTACAGGTTTCTGGAACTGAAACCATGAGAAAATAAATTTCTATCATTTTAAGCCACCCAGTTTTTGGCAATTAGTTTCAACACCCATAGGAAACAAATATAACATTGCCATGTGTCAGGCACCATATGCGTCTCTAAAGACATGAAGATTAAGAAAATAAAAGTACAAGGAGGCATGGTCCCTGACCACTATTAGTTCTCAATGTAGTGAAGGAGACATAAAAATTTTTAAAAAGTCACCATACAGTATGGTTTCTATGTTGGACATATGCACTGGGGCTAAAGAAACCCAGAGAAGATATCTACTAAACTAATGTGGAATTGTAACCCCATGGAATGGCATTTGGGAATCAAACAGTTAAAAGAGCATGGTAGGTTTAGAGAATGGCAAGTAAACTGAGGTGGATCATCTGTGGATGGAGATGAAACTGGAATGGTAGATTATAAAGCAATATATTGTTCTTTAGACAGACAATGGGAAGTCACTGAAGGTTTTCAGCAAGAAATCAAGGCGCCCTGATTTCTGTTTTCAAAAGATAACTCTGAGGCATTTATGTGGAAAATTCGCTTATGTAGAATAACTCACTCCCCAGATGATGCCCAAAAAAATGAAGTGTTACCTAACTAAATTTGTTCCAATAGCAGGCAATGAATTTTCATTTGTTTTGGCAGCACAGTCGCAAGCTAGTATGCTTAAATTCAACTACTAGACAGGTCATTAACATTTCTTTACTCAGCCAAAACAGAATTTTCAGTACCTTCCATTTCCAAAAGACTAGGTAGATACAGAACCTCAACTTATCACATGGAGGATTATTTAAAAGTACCCAAATAGGTTTTTTAAGGCAAGAATCTGGGAAATATACCCTCCCAGAAAAGATTTCTTATAACCTGATTTTTCCCCTTCTAAATACTGAGTTATTTTCTCCAAAGGCTATTGAGTGGAGAATAAATTCATTATGGCATTATGGGTAAGAAATTATTAACCTAATTGAGTCCATGACTTATTCCTCAAGAAAAAAAAAAATCCCTACGAAAGAAAGCTGTTAAAGACTTCTTAAGGGATAATAAATGCTGGTCTTTAAAAAATACAGGAAGTAATATAAACAAGCTGCTTCTGTTAAGCAGTGGTCAAGCTGTACCAGCAACAATCTTACAGTTCTCATTGTGGAAGGAAAGAAAAGAAAAACTACTTCCTAAAGTAGCCACGACTGAGTGAATAGAAGTTAGAGATAAAAATCTATATTTTGTGGGTTTAACAAATAATGCAGAAATGCCAGACCAAATACACATTTTAAAACAGTTCTGTTCATCCAACTTAGAGGTATTTGTTACTTAATGAGCCCACTTTTTAGGGCTTCAGTGCCCAAGCCAAGCATTGACCATTGACCAAGAATTACAAAAGCAATGGTCTTGAATTTTCACCATTAACAGCAATCCACAAAATCTAGGAGACCATGACCCAAGTTATATTCAAAGATAAACATTTTTATTTCCAATGATCAAATCAAACCATAGATCTCTGGTTCACTTTTATCCTTGATCAATACAGCCCAAAGAAAAGGAAGGGGGCAGTAAATAACTGAGAGCATGGGTAATGAACATAGCCAAACAAGACTTATTTTTGCTGGAATATTCTAGATTCACCAATTAATTGCTAACCCTGAATTTCATGTTTTTCTTTTCTGACCCTAATAAGTCTTTCTTCTCTTTTTTTTTAACTGACCCTGATTATACATATGGGAAATTCAGTGAATGGAAAAGAAAATAAAATAATCATTAATGAACATATCACTATATTTTGTACTAGTGATAAAATCTACTTTTAAATTCATGATTCTCAATGAATGTGTGACTAGAAAAATACTGGTTTTCAAAAAAAACAATATATATATATATATATATATATATATATATATATATATATATATATATATCTCTAATGCTCTACACTACCACACACTATAGACTTGGCACAGAGCAGAGAAAAAAGTAAACAGTCCTTGCTCTCTGCATCAGTAAATCTAACTTTACTGCTGAGTCAAATTTTACAGGCAAAATATTTGATACAACAGTAATTCTTTAAGAAAAGATAATGGTAAGATTCTGATTAGATATGCATTGGAATTAGATGTTGGACTTGAAAATCAGTGTAACAGAATCTCTCTTCCTCAACAAGGGTACACATACCAGAAGGGTCTAATTGATTCTAATCTTCATCATACTTCTCTTTTAATTCATACAATTGTGCTATTTCCTCTGAAATCCAGTTGCTTATAATGAACAAAGCATCTGTACATTATTATTATGTACAAAGCATAATGAGAGACATCAGGTAAGTATGTTGAGGGTAGAGACCGTGTGGTGTGGAGACAGTGGTAGGGATCTCTGGGAATCCTATGCAATGTTTCAAATTGAGAATAGTGCCTATGCGTGTGTGCATGTGTGCATGCACATATGTGTGTGTACATGCACATATGTGTGTATTCGTGTTTGTGCATTAAGTATAGAGGGATTGAATGATCCCTTAATCGTTTTAAAAATATTTTCAGCTAACAAACAAATGTGTGTGAGTGTGTGTGTCTAAATTTTCAATTCTTTCATCTTGAGATCTAAGGAGTTTATTCATTAAGCATAATCTTGCAAGATTATCAAATCCACAGTTAAATATAAGATTGGAAAATCTTCAGGACAATCAGTTCTCAGCAGCTATATTTTGTGCTTCCAGAATCACTGAAAGATGTTTCTGAGGTAATTATTTGAGGCAATACTGGACTAAGAATCCCAAAAGAACATCCCATTCAACATTGGTTGAATTAACAAAAGATTTGCAAAAAAAAATAAATAAATTTTGGACATTTTCAAGACTAAAAAGATGTTTTCTAAGAAAAAGAAGAGTAGTAAATAGATATTTTAGACAGAGGAAATTACATGCCCAAAGGTACAGAAGCATGGAATAGCATGGAAAGTTCAGAGAATAGAAAGTAATTTTGCAATACGGTAGGAGTCTAGAAGTTTGAGAGAAGTTGAAACAAGTCAAGCTCCTTGCCCTCTACGCCAAAAGCTCAATCTTGGACTCTCATCTCTGTTTCCACTCTCCCCTCCTCAACGTACATTACAAACACATTCTCCAGGGGCACCTGGGTGGCTCAGTAGGTTAAGCATCCAATTGGGTTCAGGTCATAATCTCATGGTTTGTGGGTTCAAGCCCCACATCAGGTTCTGTGCTGACAGCTCAGAGCCTGGAACCTACTTTAGATTCTGTATCTCCCTCTCTCTCTGCCCCTCCCCCACTCATTCTCCCTCCCTCCCTCCCTCCCTCCTTCCCTCCCTCCCTCCCTCCATCCCTCTCTCTCTCTCTCTCCCCCCCATTTATCTCTATCTCTATCTCTCAAAAACAAATAAACATTAAAAAAAAAATTTTTTTAACCTCCCCAAATCTTTATTTATACCTGAGTGTGACTTCTCATTCTTATTGATCTCGTTCTTTCAGGCAGCATGTTGTACTAGTATAAGCATAAGTTTGGAACTAGACAGAATTGGATTTGAATCACCGCTTGCTAAATTAGAAGCTGTGTGACCCTAAAAAGGCTATTTAATCTCTGGGTCTGTTTCTTTCTATGGAAAATGAAAAAAAATAATGCCTTTCTCGTAGTGTTGTTCTGAAAATTAGATGAGAGAATACCTCTTGAAAATATATGGCAAACATTAATGATTTTTTTAAAGAAGCTAGTTCTTCCCTTCCACTACTATGGGAAAGTTCTAGAAAAGGGCATTTTTCAAAGGCAAACAAAAGGTAGGGGGCGACTTCTTTTCAAGGCAGATTATCCTAGTGTGAATTTCAGCTTCTTCATACACTACTAGCTACACAGCAATGGGCTCAATTTTCTAGTCTTCTGTTTCTCATTAATAAAATAAAAGTAATAAATCCAATCTAGAAAGTTGTATTAATCAGATAAAATGCACCTCTCCCATTGTCCAGCACTTTTAGGTTCTCCTCCCCTGAATATTCTCTCAACACCTATGTGAATACACTGACAACTTCACTTAACCTCTATATTGAAGCCTGACCAACCTCTTCACTACCAGTGTTTGTGTCACCATCTTTAACTCACACTCATCACCTTTCATTTCTGGGCAGTCATGAGCTATTTCTGACTTCTTTCCTTTACTTTAGGGATTGTTAACATCCACTGTTTTCGTAAAAGTCAAATTAAAAATAGAAAGAAAACTGGTGAGTTTCACTCCGTGACTCTTCTTAGCACTTGCTAGAAGACAAAATTAATATACATTACATTAATAGTAAAGAGGATGGCTAAGTCAGTCTTTTGAACATTTATTAAGGACATAATATGGATCTATTACTTAAAAGATTCTCAAAATCCTACCTTTTTTTTTCTTTTCATCATGGTAAGTATACTCTTTAATCCTCATCACCTATTTCACCCACCTGCCCACCTACTTCCCTCTGATAACCATCAGTTTCTTCTCTCCAGTTATCTGTCTGCTTCTTGGCTTGTGTCTCTCTCCTTTTCCTTTGCTCATTTGTTTTGTTTCTTAAATTCCACATATGAGTGAGGTTACATGGTATTTGTTTTTTTCTGATGGACTTATTTTTCTTAGCATTATACTCTCTAACTCTATTCATGTTGTTGCGAATAGCAAGATTTCATTGTTTTTTTATAGCTGAAGAGAATTCCATTCTATATGTATACCACATCTTCTTTACCCATTCATCTATTAATGGACACTTGGGCTGTTCCCATAGCTTGTCTATTGTAAATAATGTCACAATAAACATAGGAGGGAATGTATCTCTTTGAATGAGTGTTTTTCTATTTTTTGGGTAAAGGCAGCAGAAAGTGAAATTAAGAAAATAATTCCTGGGGTGCCTGGATGACTCAGTTGGTTAAGTGTACGACTCTGGATTTCAGCTAAGGTCATGATTTCACAGTTGTGAGATCAAACCCCATGTTGGGCTCTGTGCTGATGGCACTGAACCTCCTATATATTCTCTCTTGCCTCTCTCTGTGTCTCTCTCTGCCCCTACCCCCACTAGTGCCCTTTCTTTCCGAAAATAAGTAAAACATTTTTTTAAAAAAGAAAATGGTCCCATTTACAACTGCACCAAAAACTACAATATGAGAATAAACTTTAACAAAGAGTTGAAAGATCTGCACCCCAAAAACTATGAAACACTGATGAAAGAAATTCAAGACATCGGAAAGAAATGGAAAGACATTCCATGTTCATGGGCTAGAAGAATAAATATTGTTAAAATGTCTATACTACTCAAAGCAATCTACAGATTTAATGCAGCACCTATAAAATACCAACAGCATTTTTCAAAGAACTAGAAAAAACAACCCTAAAATTTTATAGAACCACATCTTGAATAGTCAAAGCAATCTTGAAAAAGAAAAACAAAACCATAGGTATCACAACGCTATACTTCAAGTTACATTACAAAGTGGTACTAATTAAAACAGTATGGTACTGGCATAAAAATAAACACCTACGTGTTTCAATAGAATAGAATAGAAAACCCACAAATAAACCCACAATTATATGGTCAATTAATCTTAGACAAAGGAGAAATGAATATACAATAGGAAACACAGTCTCTTCAACAATGGGAATGGCAATGGGAAAACTGACCAGCTACATGCAAAAGAAAGAAACTGGACTACTTTCTTTCACCATACACAAAAATAAACTGAAAATGGGTCAAAATCTTACTCTTAAGGTTATAGTATAGTGGGAGAAAAGGAATTATCCCATGTACCAAGTGCAATACATAGTACATAATTTATTTTATATTTATAGCAACTCAGAAATTAAATATTTATTGGTTATCCCCATTTAAGATACAAATCCGACTGAGCCTTACAGTAGTTATAACTAGTCTAAGGACACCAAAAAAGTAGATTTGAATTATTTTCAAATAATTTTATGGTTACTTTTGAAAATCCATTTCCTATTTCATCAGTCTGCAGGGCTTTCCTATGTAATAGCGTTGCATATTTATATATGCTGTACTGAATTGCCTCCAGCTTTAAGAATTTTTCAGACTTCACTAAGGAAAATATCCCATTATCTCCTGAATTTCATGGTTTAGCAACACAGCACATAAAATCAAGCTACTCCATAGTGGAAAATAGTGTATCTCATTCCTGAAATCAATTTAGGAGTACATTCAACATACCTCTTGTAATGGTAAAAATAGACTATGAAGCAATTTTCAACCCCATAAAATGGAATCAGTGCTCATTCCAGCCTTGGGTCCATCACATCATTAATATGTCTGAATTTTAGTAAACAGTGGGAATTCCAAGACTTTAATAAAGGCCAACAAATTCTTTTCAAATCTTGTAGGAACAATGAAATAATCTACTTTATAAAAGAAACAAGCTTTAATCTTGTGTCTGAACAACAACAAGAAAATCAAACCTATGAATTAGCAAGAAAGTCTTAGAATAGCATATTTAATCATTATTGCAAAAGAGAATGCTGTTCTTGGCCATCAAAGTTTAAATAGAAGATTCTATATGCAATGATTGTATTAGAAATGTTGATAAGGGGCATTTTATAGTATTGTTTTTAGACAGAGTAAATTCATAAACATGGTATCAATTGATAAATGACTAGTCATAAATCTATTTCTAAGCAGCGAGTAATTAGGAGAAACATATGAAATAAGTGAAATTATCCTCTTCCATTTTGATTTTCTTATGAAACTTCCAAATATCATTCCAATCAATGGGAAGATCTTTGTTAACTCTACCTTTGCAAGTTTGATTAGAATTTTTTTAATCCCACAAAACAACAACAAAAGTGAAATCTGTCGAATTGTGTTTTTTTCTCCAAATTATTTTTCCAATTTCTCTGCCAAAGCAAACACATGGTATGTGTTAGTCAGCTGGGTCTGCATTAATTCATCAGTTGTATGAACCACCCTGATTTTGTTGCCAAACCTATTACACTAAACCCCACTGTTTTTAAAACTTAACTCCAAACATCCTTTTAAGCTTGCAGAACATTCTAAATGCAGCTTAAATACACACTATTTTTAAGTTACTTTTTTTGTTTTTTAGGAAACTTTGGGAATATTCCTCTTGGATAAATCCCACATTGTAAGTTATTTTGGTACCTGTTAACAGAAAGGTAAAATACAGCCCCTTTTTCTTTTTGGCACAAAGGATAGAGAAAAGGGAAAGCTTACTTTATTTTTGTTAAGATTTTTTAAAAATATTCTCAGAAGCAATAAGAGCTGTTAGGATAGTTTGACAAGAAATGTTATCAGATGGTTGGAATCCAGAATTTTAATGCACAAATATGCATTTTATTCTTTCTCCCACAGACTTGTGTCACTGGAAAAGTCACTTATTTTATCATAAAATAAAAAATACTCATTCACCCTATGATGATTTTAACCCTCACTTAAGGAATGTTATATTTATTGCTGTCCTAGATCTTCAACGGTAGGGTTGATACTGACAATTACCATCTCCTTGTTTCTGAAGAAGAGAGAACAATAGCCCTTTCCATGAATAAGCATAAATTTTTATGATAGCAATGAAAAAGCAGCTATTTAACAACCAGGGTATGAATCTGTTACAATTTTCAAAGGTTTTATCCTCAATTTATATCACATTCTAGCATTTAATTTTAAATTAAGTAAATTTCAATTCAAGAAACCTGAGATTTAGCTACCTAATTTGGATATTGTATATTTCAATGTAACCTTGTATACCAACATCTCACCAGAAGTCAATGACTGAGAATTGCAGAAGATAACATTCACAAGCCTTCACCCCTATATCCCTTTTTACTTGGATCTGTTCCCACCTGCTCTGTCTTCCCTCTGGTTAAAATGTGTGAACTCTTCGCAAAGGCCAGCCTCCCCACTTACATTCTGATCTCATCTCCTTTCTCCAATACAAGAACATTGTTTCCACAATTCTCACTTCTCTTTCCTACAAAGTTTTCTACCTCCTCTGAAATGTTCCATCAACAGGTAAAATGTTATTCTCCCACCCAAGAAAAACAACCTCTAATTGTCTCATTTCTTGTTTCCTCCACTCTAGTAAATAGTCCAAACATCTCCTTCCCTTTAGAGGAAAATGCCTCAAACGACTGTTCGTGCAAATTCTCTCTTAAAACCTCTCACAAGATTATCTCCCACCACACCACTGGAACTGTGCCTGTGGAGGTCACCAATGACCTTCACGTTGGTAAACCCAATGGCCGCTTTTCAGTTCTTATGTTACTTGATCCCTCAGCAGCTTGTGACACAACTGGTCATTCCCTCAGTCTGTAAACATTTTCTTCACCTAGCTACTGCAGTCCCAGTTATGCTCCTTCTTTACTGGCCATACTTTTCATTCTCCTTTGATGTTTCCTCTTCATCTTTCCAACAACCTTTAAATGTTGAAATACCCAAAGGCTCAATCCATGCATATCTTTTATGCTCCCACTAACTCCCTTTCATCCAATCTCTGCTATAACTAATGTCTCCAATTATAGCCTGACCTTCTCCCCTAAACCCCAAGCCGGCTTACATATTATATCTCCACATGGATGTTTAATAGATATTTCAATTTACCATGTCCAAAACTAAGTTCCTCATCTTCATCTGCAGGTGCTCAGATAAAAACCCTTTATACAGTTTTCTCTCCCAACTCACATTTAATCCACAGCACATATCATAAGCTTTATCTTCCAAGTATATCTAGAAACTAACCACTTTCTAGTATTCCCGCCATTAATCACTATTTTAAGGCCCCTTGAATTATTGTCAATAGCCTCCTTAGTACTCTGCTTCCACCTTTTCTCCCCTTCAGTTTCTGCTCAACACTAAAAACATGTAAGTGGATCAAATCCTTCAGTAGCCCTTATCCTAACCAGAGAAAAGTGTAAGTAATTGCAACGGCTACAAGGTCCTATGCAGGCTGGCTCCATGTGCCTTTGTGATCTTATCTTCTACAATCCCACTTATTTACTCTGCTCTAGTCACAATGGCCTCTTGATTGCCTTGAATTTGTTAGGCATTCTCCCACTTCAGGACCTTCACAATTGCTATTTTCTTTCCTGGAATCTTCATCTTCTAAGTACAACCATGGCAAATTTCTTTCAGCTCCTTCAGGTTTTGACTCATATATTACTTTCTCGGCATGTTCTTCCCTGAGCATCCTACTTAAAACTGCAATCATCCTTCTGTATACCTTCTTACCTCTTCCCTTGGTTTATTCCTCTTTGGCATCATGATAACTTAAAACACTGTATAATTTACTTACGTAGCTTCATTTCTGTCTCCCAATCCCCACCTGGAAAATTCTAAGAGGGCAGGGCTTTTATGTGTTTCGTTCATGCCCATAAACCCAGTACCCAGGGAGCTGTTTCAAAGATAACAGTTGCTCAATAAATATTTGTAACATAATTATATAAGGAAGGAGTAGAGTCTATGGTAGTTAAAAAGCACAGGTTTCAGAGTCAGGGAGATCTACATATGAATCCTTGTTCTGCCTCTTACTAAATAAGCAATTTACCTTGGAGAAGTAATTTCTCTGAACCCCAGTTTCCTCATTATAAAAAGGATATAATGGTACTTAGCATTGAAAATCATTTTTATAAAAAAGGATGAGATCTTGCTATTTGTGAAAACATGGATGAACTTAGAGAGGATTACCTACACTAAGTGAAATAAGTCAGACAGAGGATAAATATCATGATTGTACTTTTATTGGAATCCTAAAAAACAGATGCATAAACAAACAAAAAGCAGAATCAGACCTATAAATACAGAAAACAAACTGATGGTTGCTAGAGGACTAGGAGTGTGGGGATGGGCAAAATGGATGAAAACAAGTGGGAGACACAGACTTTCAGTTATGGAATAAATAAACCACAGGATTAATAGGTACAGCATAGGGAATATAGCCAATAGTATTGTAACAGCATTTTATGGTGACAGATGGTAGTTACACTTGTGGTGAGCACAGCATAATGAATAGAGTTGTTAGATCACTATGTTAGGCACCTGTGACCATGTAACATTGTATGTCAACTATACTCAAGAAAATTATTTTTATAAACCTGAAAGGAAATAATCAAATTGAAGCAAAATAAAACAAAACTTTTGTGATGATTCATATTCACCATCAATAAAGAATAATATTGTCCAAATGTATACAATAAATTGTAAGTGCTTTACTTGACCACTTAGTTAATTGTTTTTCACTAAATAGTTCACTAAATATAAATTTCAAAAATAATTTTTCACTAAATAGTGTCATTTGAGACTTGGTCATTAATAAAATTATAATATATTTTCCCCACCAGTTTTTAATTATAAAATGTAATTTTATAAATAAAAGTTTTTAAATATATTTTCCATGAAGAGTTCCATATTCAATTTTATTTTATTCTTTTAATTTTTTTTAACGTTTATTTATTTTTGAGACAGAGAGAGACAGAGCATGAACGGGGGAGGGGCAGAGAGAGAGAGAGAGAGACACAGAATTGGAAGCAGGCTCCAGGCTCTGAGCCATCTGCCCAGAGCCCGATGCAGGGCTCGAACTCACGGACCGCGAGATCGTGACCTGAGCTGAAGTCGGACGCTTAACCGACTGAGCCACCCAGGCGCCCCCATATTCAATTTTAAAATATAATATTATAACATTGAACAAAGGCATTTTAAAATAATAAATTTAGATGCTAATTATTTTGGTGAGCTCATCTTACATTGAGCTTTATTTTAAAGTTGTTCTTTATTTTGTATTATGGCCCTAGGCTATTGCTCTTACAGAAGAAATTTCTTGCACCATTCTTATCCACAGGATATCTCCACCCACCTACCACCATCTCCAAGGTAAATAGATTGTACTTGACAAAACCTAATATTGGCTCTTTTCTTAGATCCATAGATTTCTATTTTCCATAGATTTCTGTCTCCTTACCTCCCAATATCCACAAAAAATATCACCAACTCAAGCTATAGGAAAATAAAAAAATAACTCTTTTCCACAAAAATTTTGAGGCCCTTTCTTCTAATCTACTCCTCTTATTAAAGTATAGGATAAGTGGAACACTGACATACCAAGCAATTCAAGTTCACAAAATTATTTTATGAAAAAGTTGGATCTTGAATCCATTTTGGCAAATGGCCCATGCCCTGCTTTGTTTGGAGTTTTGTTTTTTTCTTTCTTTCTTTCTTTTTTTGACTTTACTAGTTACCCTCAATTATCTCCTCAGTTTTACTCTAGAGTGACACACCTTATCTGTGGTGTTTCCTTTTCTTAACACATATATGTATGATTCTAATAAACATTTTACTGTTGTTGCATATTGTGATTAGATAACTTCCATGAAATTATTGGTGTAGTAAAAGCCTAGAAGAAATGCAAATGTGTTTCAGTTATTAACTGTTTTTACTTACTTCTTAAATTGTAATGTAAAATGTTGGATGTATAACAATGTGCTTGAATTTTTATTAATAATTATTATTTTTATGGAATATATTATTTGCCAGCTGATGTTCTAAGAACAAGAATTCATGCTCTGCATCAGCTCTCAACAACAGAACAGAATATGAATGGAGATCTAGCTCCTAAGCTCTTTCCATTGCTGCATGAACACTTGACTTGTTTCCATATTAAGAAGAGCAGTGTCTATTTTCTATATGAAAAGATTCTTTTTTTTTTTTTTTAATTTCTTTTTCAACGTTTATTTATTTTTGGGACAGAGAGAGACAGAGCATGAACGGGGGAGGGGCAGAGAGAGAGGGAGACACAGAATCAGAAACAGGTTCCAGGCTCTGAGCCATCAGCCCAGAGCCTGACGTGGGGCTCGAACTCCCGGACCGCGAGATCGTGACCTGGCTGAAGTCGGACGCTCAACCGACTGCACCACCCAGGCGCCCCTATATGAAAAGATTCTTAAATGCAATCAAATTTATTCATTTCCCCCTTCCATTTGTGTCTCCGAATATTGAATTCCCACAGCTCATCTCCAAACAAGCTTTTTCTAAGATTTTTTTGGTTCAGATTATTGGATGGTTTCATTATTTTGACGGAGTTTTTTTTAAAAAAAATACTATTGTAACCTTTCATCCTAAAGTATATAACATTTATGGTTAATTTTGATGACTAGAAAGACAATTCATTCATAAGTAATGCTACCAGTCATATAAACTGTTAAGTAGAGGTCAAAGAAGCTTTGTATTTAGCACCTTTGCGGAATAGAAAGTGGCATTTCATCTCTTGTTGCACCAATATTGGTGCAGTAACTTTACTAATATTGGCTAATGTAGGTCTCCATTTCAAATAAAGTTTGTAACTCAAATATGATCAGGTGGACATTACAGCAATATTATCTCTTTCTGATTCTCAGAAATTTTATAATATACAACCAAATAATATATTATTACTTTTTTATATGGATAGGGTAATCCTCTGATAGCAGCATCAAAATTTTTTAAAGTCCTCATATTTTAAAGTCCTCATATTCCATGTTAGTGGAAACTTCAATATCCCTACTGAGATAGTAACCCAGAAATGTATATTTCAGTCACTGAGGGAGAGCTTTCAATGGGCATGCAGTTTTAACTCAAAATGGAATGTAATATTTAATGCATAAGTATATATCTACTTAGGCAACATTGTAATAGATGAAAATAATCAGAGGAGAATCTTAATAATGGAAAAATAATGTCTTAAATTTCTGAAATCTATCCCTCCTTGCCTATATCAGAAATGTTTTACATGCTGTTGGCTCATAATTCAAGAGTGCATTAACAGAGTTCTGAATTCAAAGTTCAGAATTTGCCAGGAGTCATGGATTGATTTTATCTTCATTTGTATCTTACCAACTGTGTGAAATTACTTTTTTCATTATATTTTAAGAAACTTACAGTTTCTTTGGTGATAATTCAATAGTATTCCTACTGCTAAAACATCTTGATTCAATATTAATATTTTATATGCAAAGCTTAAGATTTTATCATTTAATTAAAATTTTATTGTGTATATACTACTACTAGGTCTTTTTAAAATAATGGATATGCTTGCATTAGATATTATAGAAATAAAACTTTTCAATAGTAAGTCAGATACTAGAATCAATGCTACCTACACAACGGATGAAACTAAATGCACACAGTATGTTTACACCAGACAGTAACCAAGAAGACAGTAAATTCACTGAATCTTATAAATCAGGCCATTTCCTAAAGTTTTTGGTACACACATGAGTAATTTACATATATTTTGGTTTTATGTTTTGAGGACTGACTTATGAGACCATACAAAATGGAAAAAGAAATCTCAGAATATTTTTAGGTTACATAATATCACTTATTTAATATGGAAGAAAGTCTAAATAAGATATATTTATACCTATTCCACATGTGTGTGTATACACACACACACACACACACACACACACACACTTTTATATATAATATAGATATTCTTTACATATTATATATATATTATATATACATATATTCTATTCTTTAGATATCTTTGGTCTCCCACATGAAATCCCCCACATTCCAAAAGTACTACCTACTTTTATGGAAAGCTAGTTATTCAGAAAATATACTTAGGTTTATGTTATATTCTAGAGATGTTAGATTCCAGGGATCCTATAAAGATGGTGTATCATTTAGGCAAAAGACAGACATGTAAATGAATAAATTACATTGTCTTTAAAAGACTATAAGAATAAACATTTCTATGAAAGCAAATAAGTACTGTCTAATTACGTAGAGAATTAAATAAATGTTAGAAGATACAAAATTGGTGCTGACTCTTAGGGTACAAGTAAAAGTTTGTCAAATAATTAATACAGAACCCAATTAATATAGGACATTTGAGTTTTACCTTGTAATATATGATGGAATCTTGTATTCACAAAGGAGAGAGAGATAATTAGATTGAGGTTGTAGAATGAAAAAATATCTAGAAATAGAGGGGAGGATAGATTTAAGGGAGTAGAGGTTGAAAGGCCAATAATTAGATGACAATTGTAAAGAACTTAGAATGAAGATTATTGAAAATTTATATGGCCTAACTTAAAGCAAGTCCAGTTAGGATATAGAAATGGAGACATATGCAGTATGTACTTGAAGATATATTTTGGTAGCAAAGGATGTAAGAGAAATTCATATAATCAAATGCTGGAGATTATCCTGACCTATGGGTGTAAACTGGAAGACTCAGAAAGTACTGAAGAGTAATGTACAAATGAAGTGAACAAAAAAGAGTAATATCATAGACACTGAAAAAGAACACCAAAGTAGTTCTACAATGGTTAACAGTGTCAAATACCATAGAAGGACTACATAGGATAATGTCTGGAAATGTTGCAAATCAGGAGGTCAGGGTGGACCTGAATGAAAGCACTTGTATAACAGTGGGAATAGAGGTCAGGTTGTATCAGACTGAAAAATGAAGAATAGTTGGAGAAGTAGAATCAGGGAACTGAATGAGTCTATGATTTCATAACATTTGGCAGTGAAAGAAAAGATGGTAAAAGTATACCAGAGCAGACTGAAGGAATGTTCTCCTGGGTTATGAGTGCTTCGGAAATCTAAGAAGGAGGACCAGTGGAGGAAAAGTGACCAAAGTCTTAGGACAAAAGGAACAATTTCTGAACTGTGACCCTGATGAGGCAGGAAGTGATAGTAATAGTAATTTTCATACTATGTACCAGGCACTGCCCTTCACGTTGTTAAAGTTTTAATTATTGCAATCGACTTCAGAACTTTATGAGCTATGTATCTTCATTGTATCCATCTTAGAGATGGAAAAACTTAAATACTGAACTGGCCCCAGTGAGGGAGGGAAAACAAGAGCCCAGGAAGCTGGGAATCAAAGACTGTTCTCTTAACCACTGTGCCCTACTGTTTCTGAGGCCTTTGGAAAGAACCTGAAACACAGATTCTTATAAAATAGAAAAGAAGGAACTGATGGGTGACATCAAAGGTATGTATAGAAGTGAAGTGGAGAAAAAAAAAAGTGGAGGGGAGAGAAGCTGATTAAATACTTACTTGATAGCTTGTATTTTCCCTATACAGTATAAGGCAAACATCATCTGTTAATGATTAGGCATTTGGGAAAAGGGTAAAAAGTCTGAGAAACGTAGTAAACTCTTAGGGATACCAGACCAGAAAGCTTAAGAACAATTCTGACCATTAGCCATCAACCTCTGTTCACTAAATCATCTTCTCTACATTATCTTAAATGCTTACAGGAAACTTTACAAGAATTATTATTCCCATTTACATTCATGGCAACTGAAGATCAAAGAGGTTAGGAATTTGCTCAAGATCGCCCAATTAATAAGTATAGAAGTTGGGATACGAATTGAGGTCTACCACCAATGTTCATGTCCATGCTCTTTGACTCTGCCACACTGCCTCAGTAAAGAATAGAAAGAGACCACTAAGGGCAAGTAGAGGCAATGCTGTGAGGCATTGAGGGCACAGTCTACAATGAAAATCGTAACTGCCGCATAGCATCAATCTGCATAGGTAAGCAATGCTCCACACCAACACAAGGCAATGTTTGAACCCACATTAGAAACAGATAGTGGCTGCCTTCGATTGTGGTAGGGAATTAACTGGTTAGGTGAGGATGGTGGAAGCATAAGGGGTAGAGGGAAAAGGTAGAGCCAGGAAGGAGCTGTTAAACTCAGAGAAAGGTGGTAGATTGTGGCCATAAGAACCAACGGCAGGTTGAGAAGAAAAAATAACATGAAGGATCCAAAATGTTGAAGAGAGTGAGATCTCTGAATTTAATATTTTTACAGATGGAGTTCAATAAGGTTGGACTGGCAGTGGAGCTTCTCAAACTCTTAGGCAACTGTTTAACGATTTTCAAGCTTTCAGGCATACCTAGCGACAGTGTTCTTTATTTACCTTAATTAGTTCTAGTGACATCCCAAACACTGCAGAAAAGATTACTTCAGTTTCCATAAGCTAAAAGCTTTATAGAATAAACCTTTGTCCCCCTTGAGTACTGATGTTAAAACTATGAAATCTATAATAATTCCAACTTTTTTAATGTTTTAGAACTTTATTAAAGTGGGCAGTTCTTCATCTACTTTTGAAATTCTATCAGATACACTGAGTTTTATGCCCCTATTTTATATTCCATTCTGTGGCTACAATCACTGTGTTTGGCTGGATCAGCTATCACTGCAGTACTTGGCAGTGTGGACCACAAACAGTAATTTCCTACTTCCGGAACCTGTCTGATGACAGAGTTTGTACCTTCTGGTAAAAACCAGTAATTCAAGACTACAACTATAATGTTACAAATAATCATTTTTACCCCACATCCCAAAATGTTGTATCCAAACAACCTCTTTTGATATCACTGTTTAATATCTATCTCAATTTACCAACAAATTAATGTACAGATTTCATTCTAAAACTGAAACCAGCAAGACCTGAGCAGCTGCTTAACTACAAATTCTGCCCTGGCCACTTAAAGTCTCTCAAGCAATAGAAAATCTTGGCATTACTACTTGATTGACCTCCTGATCAGTTTACAGAATGAGCTGTCTTAATTTGACTCAAAGAAACGTAAGTACTGGGGCATAGCAGTTTATTGTGGGTTTAAACTAGGATGGTTCACCAGCAGGATTTTCTACTGAATAAGTATTTATAAGTGATAGTCTAAAGTGATGTAGCTATTCCAGCAAATGTGTTGTATAAGCATATGTCATTGATGATTATCAGAAATGTATTCCCATACAATAAGAAAGTGGTTCTAGATACTATAGCTCCACTGTAAGAGGCAAACTTTCATACTCAGAAATATTTTAATAAGAGATATAGTTCATCCTCATCTTTTTTTCTACAAGCATAATAAGCAGTAAAACCTGGTGAAGGCTGAAATACGTAGCTTAGGTTTTATGTTCCATATCCCTGAGTGTACCAGATTATCTTCTAACACTGATTTTGTAATGTTCTGCCTTGCCTGGCTTTTAAATATTACAAAGAAATATGTTTCCACTACTCTTCTTGGAAGATAAATCCTCCTCCAATCTTTAATGCCATATTCAATGTTTAACACACCCATGTAAATTCTTTCTCACAGTGGAAGTTTTACTTGTTGAACTTTTTTTATTATGATATAATAGAACTTTATATCCTAAAATAAGAATATATACCCTCCACAACAGGAAAATTACCTTATCTGATAATATTTTATGTATGTGAGTAATGAGAGGACTAGCTATCCAAAAAGGGATAGTAATTCATTACCACACCCAGTAGAAATCATTCCCTCCTTAAAGATAGAAATGATGAAGCAAAATGATTTTTAAAAGTAAAATCACAAGTTTAAAAGATGGCAACTGGCTTTGGGTTGTATTACATGAGGGTAAATGTGATCTATATGGAAATATTTTTACAAAAATAGATTCTCAAGAATATCAAGCTAATATTTATTTTCTCATGCCGTTCATTTTTGGGTTTCCCCCCCCCTTTGTTCTTGTTCTCCATTCATTTTACTCACTATTTGGCACCAGACTCAATGAACATATTTCTTCTGTGACCTAGAATTGACTTAGTACATTGTACAAATGCAAATATTGAAGTTAATATATTTTATATTAGGACAGAATCCAGAAATGTGTAAAGAAGGGTGTGTGTGCATGTATGTGTGTGTGCGTGTGTTTGTACTCCTTATTTTATCTAAAACTTGGGGAAGTTATAGTTGTCACATTTCCAAGACAGAATGTTTACAATAAATTTGGTAAAGTATAATATCTTCTAAATTGATCTTTTAAGACTAAATCTAATTTATATTTGATAGTGTCCATTAGTGAATAATCATCAGCACCATCACACCATAATACTGCTTTTATGCTTTATATAAAGTAAATGGAACTATCTTTATTGTGAAACTATTTTGACAATATTAACTGTTAGGAAAATAGAGGATAATTTTTCACTGAAGTGATTTATTTGCTATTAAAACCTGCTATGCAATAACTTGACAAAGCAGGGTGTCGGGGGAAAGGAGGGTTTTTCAAATGGGATATTTTGGCCCTGAGATCAAAGAGAAGTGAGTAGAAGCAAGAGGCACAACAGAAGCTATGGTTGTGCATAGCACAGCTAAGCTGCTATGAGCAATTAATGGACATGCCGTTGATTACTCCTTCAGTCAACAGGTACATTTTTCACTCACATCACAGGCCAGATGGGTTTTGCCAACTGGCCTTCCTTGATAATTTGGGATCTGGCTTCTCCATCTTGTGTTGCTGACATCTTCCAGGGCCTCCTTGTGTCCTCTACATTTAGTCAGCCAATGAGCAAAGATCATAAGTGAAGATACCCCATCAGATGCTTTATGACTAGACTTAGTAATGGTATATATCACTTCCACCCACATTCATTTGGCCAGAACCAGGCAGATGGCCTGACCTAACTGCAAGAGGGATCAGGAAATCTAGCCTTTAGGGTGCCCATAAAGAGGACATGAAGTTAGTGAGCACTATAGTTTGTACCACGTCTCCCAAAAAGTATATGTTAGTGCTCTAATTCCTGGTACCATAGAACATGACCTTATTTGGAAACAAGGTCTTTACAGATATCAATTTCAAATAAGATCATGATGATGGGCCTTAACCCAAATTGATGTGTCTACACAGAAAGGGCAAAATTGAACAGAGAGGCAGACACAGACAAAGGAGAACATTACATGAAGAAACACAGGGAGAAGACAACCATCTACCAGCCAAGAAACACCTGAGGCAACTAGAAGCCAGGACAGGCCTGGCACAGATCCTTCTCTGGCACCTTCGGAGAAAGCACAGCCCTGCTGACACTTTGATTTCAGGCCTCCTACCTCCAGAACAATGAGACAATAAATTTCTGTTTGTTCTATACCACCCAGTTTGTGGCGCTTTGTTATTGCAGCACTTGGAAATTAACACAGTGAGCATCTTGCTGTTCTCTGCCACCCTTTCATCTCTGATGCACAGAAGCTAAATAAATCAGAAAAACTTTTCTAAAAAAATAGAACCAACTGAAAATTCTGGCTAAAATATTTGTACTTATTAAAAGCATCAAAGAACTAATAAGAAAATACTAAGCCGAAGTATAAGGGAAGTCATGAAACCATGGTACTAAAGAAACAGAGCCACCTTTGCTTTGAGGACATTTAAGAGCTAAATAAACTTGAGCATAAATTTGGCAGGTCTTGAGGGTGAGGAGAACAGAAGAGAAGACCTAGAATCTCCTCAAGTTGGAGAGCTTAAAAAGTGCTAACAGAAGTATAATGTAACCCACACACATACTTTTAAATTTTTGAACAGCCACATTTCCAAAAGTAAAAACAGGTGAAAGTAAATTTAATAACATATTTATTTAACTCAAAATTTCAAAATATCAATACATAATGAATAGAAAAATGTATTGATGAGATACATTACATTTTTTTGTATTATGAAATCAAGACCTAGTCTGCATTTCATAATGTCAGTATGTATCAGGTCTGACCAGATACATTTCAAGTGAATAGTCCCATGTGGCCAATGAATGCAGTACTTGACAGCACAGGTATAAACTTTCAAACTAAAAGGCACAAATAATTGGGCTGAATTAAAAAAAAAAAAAAAGACCCAACTATCCACAACAAATAAAGACCCAGCTAGATTAAAGGTAAAAGGATAGGACTTCCACTTATACCAAATGGAATAACATCCCCCAAATGGATAAAACCTATGAAAGAATACTTGCAAAGACATTGAACTCAAGCAGTGAAGGACAGTAATTCATGAGAAAACAAACAGAAAGAAAACAAATCAGGTAAACTTTCTGAATTCCCAGCTGACTGTCCAAAGAAATTTCCACCTGTGGTACAAGAAAGGGATCCACATAGAGTCTACCTGGACCTGAGAGTCAAGGGAAGCTTAGACAACTAGAATTCACAGAGAAGTGTACCAGAGAGGAGAGAGCTGCACTGAAAAAGACCTCCAGCAACCTGTAGGAAAGCCACCTTGACAGAAGGTAAGGCTAGCACATACAATCTAAGAAACCAACCTGAGGACAAGAAACAACCATTAAGAAGATTAGAGGGGAAATTCTTGAAGCTCACACAGGGCCAGGGAATAGTTCCTGTTCATATCAGCTAGAGTGGAAAAATAGGAAGAAAGAAAAAAGAAACTCTCATAATTTATAGGATATTGGGTAGAGTACTCAGAAAGGCTCTGTATCTGTAGCGGGTTTAACCCTAGAGTAAACCCTATTCTGCTCCTGCCTAAAAACAGCTTTAAAACAAAATAAAAAAGAGTCAAAATATGTCTAAGTAGAACAACTACATCCCAGAACAAAGTTCAGGAATATTTTTGTGGGGGTGCCTGGGTGATTCAGTAGGTTAAATGTCTGACTTTAAAAATTTTTTTAGCGTTTATTTATTTTTGAGAGAGAGATTGAGAGACAGAGCATGAGTGGGTGAGGGGCAGAGTGAGAGGGAGACACAGAACCTGAAGCAGGCTCCAGGCTCTGTGCTGTCAGCACATAACCCAATGCGGGGCTCGATCTCACGGACTGTGAGATCATGACCTGAGCTGGATGCTTAACTGACTGAGCCATCCAGGTGCCTGAATGTCCAACTCTTGATATCAGCTTAGGTCATGATCTGCCAGTCATGGGTTCAAGCCCCACATGGGGCTCTGCACTGACACTGCAGAGACTGCTTGGGATTCTCTGTGTCCCTCTCACTCTGCCCCTCCCCAACTTGTACATACTCTCTATCCCTCTCTCAAAAATAAATATTTTTTTAAAAGAGAATATTTTAGGGAATATAAAAGTATCCAAGAGCACAATAAGATAAAATTCATAATGTCTGGCATCCAATAACAAATTAGCAGGCATGCAAAGATGTGATGTTTCATAACTCACAGTGAGGAGAAAAAAATCAATGACTCAAACCCAGAAACCCAGAAACCATCAGATGCGAAAATTAGCAGATAGGACAATAGAAATTATTATACTCATATTCCACATTTTTAGAATACTAAAGAAAGATTAAGCATGATATGTAGACATAGAAGCTATTTTCAAAAACCACAAGATGAACTTCTGAAAGGTGAAAATTATAATATCTAAAATGAAAAACAGATTGGGTAGGACAAACAACAGATAAGAAATTGCAGAAGAAATAGTAAACTTGAAGACATAACAATAGAAAATATTCACAATTGGGACGCCTGGGTGGCGCAGTCGGTTAAGCGTCCGACTTCAGCCAGGTCACGATCTCGCGGTCCGTGAGTTCGAGCCCCACGTCAGGCTCTGGGCTGATGGCTCAGAGCCTGGAGCCTGTTTCCGATTCTGTGTCTCCCTCTCTCTCTGCCCCTCCCCCGTTCATGCTCTGTCTCTCTCTGTCCCAAAAATAAATAAATGTTGAAAAAAAAATTAAAAAAAAAATATTCACAATGATATACAGATAGAAAAGAGGATTGAAAAAAATAAAAAAAGCAACAATAATCTATGAAATAATTTTTAGTGCCTTATTCTATTTGTAATTGAAGACTTTTAAAAATTTATTTATTGTTTTGCGAGAGATAGAGCACAAGTGAGGGAAGGGCAGCGAGAGAGGGAGAGAGAGAATCCATACTGTCTGTATGAAGGCTGATTCAGGGCTCAAAGTCAAGAACCATGAGATCATGACCTGAGCCAAAATCAAGAATTGGATGCTTAATCGACTGAGCCACCCAGGCTCCCCTGTAACTGAAGTCTTTGAAGGAGAATAAGTGGGAGTGTACAGAAAAAAAAGAGTTAAAGAAATAAAGGTGGAAACTTAAAATGTGATGAAAACTGTTAACATACACGTCCAAGAAGCACAGTAAACCAACACAAGAAAAGGCAAAAAAAAAAAATTACACTAAATCAGAGCATCAAATTGCTTTAAATGATTAAGAGGAAAATGTTAAAACAGCCAGAGAAAAACACAATTAACATAAAAACAACAAACGTCAGAAATGATAGCAGACTCTGTTTGGAAGCAATACAAGCTAGAAGCTGGTGGAACATCACTAAAATACTAAAAGGAAAAAAATTATGTCTATAATTCTTTACTCAGAAAAAAAAATAAAAGGGTAAGAGCATTAACAGTGAAAATGTTTTTTTATATATTCTTTTGTGTGAAGCTACTTGCAATAGAACATTTCTTGTCAATTACTTAAAGCTTATTTATTTTGTGAGACAGAGAGCATGAGCAGGGAGAGGCAGAGAGAAAGAGAGAGAATCCCAAGAAGGCCCCATTCATTAGCACAGAGCCTGACACAGGGCTCAAATTCACAAATGGTGACATCATGACCTGGGCTGAAATCAAGAGTCAGATGCTTAACCAACTAAGCCAACCAGGTGCCCCCCTTGTCAATTCTTTTAAAAATGTTTCAATGCAAGAGATGGTTATTTTTTTCTTGAAAATTTATGAACTAAATGTTTCTTATTTTAAGGACTAGGAAATAGAAGAATATTTGCAATTGTCAACAAAGAAATGTAAGGTATAATAAATATTGATAAAAATAATCACTAAAGCTACTTGAATAAGGATAATAGTATTTTACCGCCTTGTAACTTGGCAAAGAGACTGCATGATAGCTGTCTATGGGTCTTGCATTTTACTTCTTAAAAAAGTAACTATTAAAAGATGTAATAGATATATTTTCTGAAACAAGAAACATCTGTTTTAAAAATGAATAGGTGAGGCACTTGTCTTTATACCCATTTGTAAGCATTAAAATGTTCCTATTCAGCATATTTTACAGGGAAATTACCTATGTGGTGTACCTTTTTGGCAGTAGAATAGTAGCTATAAATATCCACGAAGGTCACCTGTTCAATTTCTTCTTTTTCAAAATACTTAATGGGCTCCTTTGGTTTGAGACATTTTAAAGATAGCAAAAGTATATGCTGCTTACTGAACCCATATTATAATGAACAGTTCATTTACAGTCATTATATATACCACAAACTAGAAATAATATATAGAATCAATGAAAATATTCTGATATTCTAATAGTATTTCTCCTAAAAACTTTAGCCCCAGAAATAGAGTGAAATATCTTGTCCTCATCCATATCACATTCTTTCATTGTTCCAGAACTGAGCAACATTCTATTCCAATATGTAATGATCTTAATACTTCCTGATAACAAAATTAATATTCTAAATAAAGGCTTTTCTCTAGCTTCTCTGTTAAAAACCTCAAGGTTTGGTAGTTAAAATTACACAAGCCCCACAAACCAAATTTCCAATGCTCTATATCTTTTCCTCATTTTTATTCTATAAATATATGAATGTTGAAAATTCAGAGAAGACACTTATTATTGAAAATGAAAATATTTCACTCATTTCTATAATCAAAGTGAGGGAAAATGTTCTCTGGCTTTGATGGGAACAGTCTTATGGACCTTTATAACTTTATATGAGGTGTTGTGGGGGTGGTAACATAATATATTTCAGACTGTTTTCTTGAAGACAGTTTCTTTACCATGAAGAACTCACTCAAATTTTCACTTTTCCACTACTAAAATATTGTCTCTCAACTTACTAGCTATGTCTTTTGAAATTATAAACACACAGTTACATCAAGATAATGGCTTTTAAATTTTCTGACCAGTGATGATCTGTAAATTGCTATTAAGCAAGACAGTCCCACATCACAACATGGTCATAAATCATTAATATTGGAATACAGTCTTAAGGAAGGGTGCGGGTAGTAGGATGAGAAAGGAGATCAGGACTTAAGAATGACTCCTACCTGAGGAAAGAAACCTTGATAGTCTTATCTAAGGGTAAGTTTTATCATCTCTATAAATATTTGAAGGAAAACAAAGGTATCAAATAAGCATGTGAATTGTCATAAAAGTTTTTTAATGTTTTATTTTAATTTTCAGAGAAGAGAAACACAGAGCACAAGTGGGGGGTGGGGGCAGAGAGAGAGGGAGACACAGAATTCGAAGCAGGTTCCAGGCTCTGAGCTGTATGCACAGAGCCACATGTGGGGCTGAAACTCATGAACTGCAAGATCATGACCTGAGCCAAAGTCATAGGCCCAACCAAGTCAGCCACCCAGGCTCCCCTGTCATTAAATGTTTTTAAAATATATTATGTTGCAGTGTACAATATTATACAATATGAAATAATGAAATGTACCTTAATTTCTAAACATTTCATCTTTTTTAATGTTTATTTTATTTTATTTATTTTTTTTTTTTTTGAGAGAGAGACAGTGTGAGCAGGGAAGGGGCAGAGAGAGGGAGACACAGAATCTGAAGCAGGCTCCAGGCTTTGAGCTGTCGTGACCTGAGCCAAAGTCGGACACTTAACTGAGCCACCCAGGCGCCCCTTTCATTTTATTTTTTTTTTTAAGTTTATTTCTGTATTTTGAAAGACAAAGAGAGAGCACGTTTGGGGGAGGGGCAGAGAGGCTGGGAGACAGAGAATCCTCAGCAGGCTCCTCATTCTCAGTGCAGAGCCTGAGCAGGGCTCCAACTCAGGAACCATGAGATCATGACCTGAGCCATGAGATCATGACCAAGAGTTGGACACTTAACCAACTGAGTCACCCAGGCACCCTTAAACATCTCATCTTAAAGTTTAAATTTTGCAGTACTGTCAT
This sequence comes from Prionailurus bengalensis, assembly GCF_016509475.1. Classification (NCBI taxonomy): domain Eukaryota; kingdom Metazoa; phylum Chordata; class Mammalia; order Carnivora; family Felidae; genus Prionailurus; species Prionailurus bengalensis. Next base: position 110,073,407 of record NC_057349.1, read on the forward strand.
TCTTTACCTAAACTTGTCCTGTGTTGTTTATTATACATAAATACAAAGAAAATAGGTGTGATATGCTGAAATATGTACATACAAGAAAAAGAAACACAAATGAAAAAATAATGCAAAGCTTCAATGAATTTTTCTTATTATAGCTAAATGGCTTGTGTTATGACAAGGAATACAACACACTGGTAAGTTACGTGTTTCTACTTCCACCCTGTTAGTCAACAAACTAAATACAAATGTGTCAAGCCATTTTCAGTAAGTATAAGAATCAGACCATTATTTGTTAGGAGTATCCAGTGGGGAGCATTTTGATAAGAAGTAAGGAAACATTTTTTAGATGGAAACTCTAAATCTCCTTATGGTAATTGAAACTGCCTACATTCATCTGAGGTCTTTTATGGCATCACAGAGCTTTTGCTTAACTACTTGATTGCTTATGTTTTTATCCAGCTCAAAACACAGGCTTCTAAGTTCTGAGTGTACACTCTGAATCACAGGCAAAATCTTGCCTTCAGAACACAAAAACAACTAACTATAGACAGTCATTCATTCTCAATTTATTTTACCTATTAAATAAATTTACTTTTTAAATATTAACTTCTAGCTAGTTTCTCCGAAATATTTAGGAAATACAAAGATGCATGCAATAGGGTTCCTGCCTTCAGAGACCTAACCAAACAGTTGAGGAGACTAATAGATATGAAATGGAAAATAATAAATAATAACACAACAAAGTAGGAATTTAAGTTCACTTAGTAGGATTTAAGTGAATTTTTATTTGAGGCTAAAAATCAAGTATCATATAAAATTTCCCCATTGATTTTAGAGAGGTATTACTCTCTAGATTCAAAAAGCTGTTAATGTTTTGCTCTTCTTATGATGAACTGATGGTCTCCCAGTGAGAAGTTGTGTTTTATCAACTAGTCTTTATCTCTTATGAGATGAATCTGTCTGACTTTTCAATCTATACAATGATGAGGCATGTCATTCAATCATTGTTTTTTGCCCTAACTTCTGTAGTTATATTCTGCATTATATTACTTGATCAGTATAAAAATATCACTGAATGACTTCAGGCAAGCTGAATTTTTTATCACCCTCTCCCAGATCAGATTAAAGAGGGGAAGAAACATTCAAATAAACCTTTTGTCACTGTATGGGTTCTATTTAATGCAATAAATTTACATTCTACATATCGCTATCAAAACTCTGTTTTCTTAGGTTTCTTTATACTCAATTAATAGATCTTCAAGCCATTTTAGAAAGGATGCAGGATTTAAAAAAACATAAATACATATAAGCTCACATCAAATGGAGAATCTGTAGAATAATAAATTTTGATCTTTCTTTCTTTACCATTTAGAGAAATAAAAGAACTAATTTCTCCAGTTTTCAAAACAAGAGAAAAACCACATAATAAGATGGGGCTCTAATATCTGGGCACATGTTGAAGAATATGAGCCCAGACAACAAAGCCTGGTGACATGTGACTAATGATTGTGAGAATGCTGTTAAACACACACTCACATGCATGCACACATGCACACACACACATGCTCACATGCTAATTTTCTGTGCTTAATTGAAACTGATTCATTACAAACAATGCCAACAGTTCTGCATAATTACTTTAAAAGTGAAAAGAAGCCCAAAACCAATGAATAAGAAAAAGAGAGAAAGAGAATTAGCTGTCTGATTCCAAAAGCATCCATCTTCTGATCCCATTGCAAATAGCATACTATTGTGGGCTAAAACACATAAAGGATTTTGAAAATATGTATTATTAAAGGAAGCCAACATGTTTTCTTATTAAATTATTTGAGGGTAAACATTCTAAGATATCCCATTTCTCTCATATTACAAGTGTCTTTATAAAAACAAAAGAGAAGGTACATGTAAGACACATTTGGGGCTTGAGGGAACCCCAAGTTCTTAAAAAAAACACTTTTAAACTTCAAAGTACAATCAGTTAAGCTAGAAAGCAAGGCATGTCTCTAAAAGAGCCACTATCGTCAAATTCTTGGGATCTTGAAAACCAAGTGAAAGGAGATAAAAAAAAAAAAGAATTCAAAAAATGATTAAAGTTAAGATCTAGCTCTTGAAATGATCTTTACCAAATGACAAAAATCCTTTTTTAAAAAAAAATTAAACGTGGGGGTGCCTGCGTGACTCAGTTAGTTGAGTGTCCGACTCTTGATTTCAGCTCAGGTCATGATCTTGCAGTTTGTGACATAGAGCCCCACATCAGGCTTGAGATTCTCTCTCTTCCTCTCCCTCTGCCCCTCCCCTGCTTGCACAAATGCTCTTTCACTTTCTAAAATAATACATACATACATACATACATACATACATAAATATCAAAAATCAAACCTAAATTTGAGCAGCCTAATCATTAGCTCATGCTGAAAAAAATCTTGCCCAGCAACAGTGTAATAGGAGTCTAAGAGTATGATGATTTAAAGATACTCAAAATTGGTTAAAAAGATGGTGAGAGAAAAAGAGAGCAAAAGATGATGATGGGGAGGATTTTATAATAACTTGGTTATATAAACCAGTGAACATGAATTCCTTTAATAAAAAATTGAAATAGAGCAGAAAGAGATTAGCAGGCCCAACAGAAACCCACTAAAAAGACATGCAATTGTCTCTAAAATCTGTTACAAGCAAGAAAAAGAGAAACCTACTCCTACTTCCTGGGCAATAAAACATGGAAAGCTTCATCTGAAATAAGTGAAAAAACACAGAATCCTTAAAATAGTTATGATACTAATTGTCTTTAAGTATCCCCTGTGATTACAGAAGAAAATTGAAATCATTAGTGCTTGCCTTACATATATAAATACTGAGTAACATCTAAAATTATCCAACTAATTGAGCTAACCCTCAATCTAGGTATAGAAAATTGCATTACTTTCTCATTTTACAAAGATAAATTTAAGGATTAAGTTTCAAGCTGCAATAATTTTAGCAAATTTTATAAGGAATGAAAATAATTGTGTAAAATAAGATTGGATCTTGAAAGCAATAAAGGATTTGTATCATTTGAGTTGCTTAAAATATTAAAGTTTGGGGAGCGGGATGTTTTTCTTACTTAGCTTTAAAGGTTCTGAAGATAATTTTGATGCTGGTTTGAAGGGGCACATGCACCCCAATGTTTACAGCAGCACTATCAACAATAGCTAAATTATGGAAAGAGTCCAAATGTCCTTTGATTGATGAATGGATAAAGAAGATGTGGTGAATATATATATATATATATATATATATACACACACACACACACACACATATACAATGGAATATTACTCAGAATATTATATGAAATCTTGCCATTTGCAACAACATGGATGGAACTACAGTGTATTATGCTAAGTGAAACAAGTCAGAGAAAGACAAATACCATATTTCACTCATATATGAAATTTAAGAAACAAAGCAGATGAACATAGGAGAAAGGAAGCAAAAACAAGATAAAAACAGAGAGAGATGCAAACTATGAGACTCTTAAAGACAGAGAAAAAATTGAGGGTTGCTGGAGGGAGGTATGGGGGGAATAGGCTAAGTGGGTGATAGACATTAAGGAGGGCACTTATTGTGATGAGCACTGGTTGTTATAAGTAAATGATGAGCCACTAAATTCTACTCCCGAAACCAATACTACATTATATGTTAACTAACTTGAATTTAAATTTAAAAAGGTAAAAATAATTTTGAAACTATCCCATCAATTGAAACTTAAGAGCTCAATTTTTAGTACTTAAATTGTTTTACTACAAAATGTAAAACAGGACATAGTTTCAGCAGTTTAAACTATGAGACTGGAGGGGCGCTTGGGTGGCTCAGTGGGTTTATTACCGACTTCAGCTCAGGTCATGATCTTGTGCTTTGTGGGTTCAAGCCCCTCGTCCGGCTCTGTGCTGGCAGCTCAGAGCCTGGAGCCTGCTTCAGATTCTGTGTCTCCCTCTCTCTGTCCCTCCCCTGCTTGCACTCTGTGTCGCAAAAATAAATACACATTAAAAATTTTTTTTAATAAAAAAATAAATAAATAAACTATGAGACTGGAAACGCTTACCAGTGATAAGCAAAATGTTATATTTTATTAACTAAGAGCAATATTGCTAAATATAATATGTTTATTTAGTGCTTGAAAAAGAAAAGTGTAAAACAAACATTTTTTTTAACTTCCAAAACCTTAGTATTTGAATAAGAAAGACAGAATTTTATATAAAGGATGAACCAACAACCTTAACCTTTATCCTGGCCTGCCAAGGTGTTTTTCTAGTCAACTAATATTCACAACAATTTTTAATTACCTCTAATTGAATCTTCAATCTTCCCCATAACCTGTCCCAGATCCCTCATTTCATTATCAGCAAATAATTACATCTCTTATATAGCAAAGAAAATGCACACCATTGGACAGGGACTCCCATTCCCCACAAGGAATCTATATACCTGCTCGTACCTTACCCACCCTTTCCTCCTGGACTACTGATCTAAGGAAGGTGCCTCTCTTTTCTTCTAAGGCCAATACCTAACATGTGCACCAATGCCCATCCCCTGTTCCTTTACCAGAAACTCTTACTTTCTTATTGTATTCTCCACTTGCCCTACTTTTCCATCAGTATGATAAACAGTCTCAAGTATCTCTTGCCTTTAAAACTTTCCCTCAATTCCCCTCTAGCTACTGTCCTATTTCCCTTCACAGCAAAACTTCTGAGGAGTGTGGCTTTATATTTATGACTTCCCTTTCCTCACCACTTTCTTAACTTTCTGCGGTCTGTGTTCTATTCCCAACCACTCCCTCATATCACACTTTGACTAGTCATCAGTGTACTCCACATTGCTAACCACAGCAGTTACTTTCAGCTCTCATTGTGCTTAAGCTTTAGCAGTAAAAGCCAAAAGAGTTCACCACTCCTTGAAATGCTTTTCCTTTGGCTTTTGTGAACTGAATGCTCTTGGTTTTGCTCCCACCTCCCTGCACTCTGCTTTTCAAGACCCTCCATCAACAAGTCATTCTTTTTTTTGACCAGGCTTTCACTACTGGAGTTCTTTAAGAGGTCTTAGCCCTCTTATTCTTTAAGTCCACAGATGGAATTACTTTGTCCTTTATAATAATAAATTTCTAATAGTAAATGGGATGGAGGAATTAATTTTTTTACAGATAAAAACAATGAGGCTCCGAGAAGTACAGTTATTTGTTCAAATATTCAGGAAAACACTTCTTCCCCAATTCAGATGCTTCCTTGTGGAAAGAACTCTGTTAGAGTAATAGTCTTGGCCTCTGTCAACCACCGTACATACTCCTCTCCACAGCAAGAAAAGAGGTTATCTTATCAGTATACTTAATACAAGAAATTGGGCAAGCTCAGATCCACATAATTCTTCTCTCTCTTTGGGATTTGCCTGCTTGCTGAAAGCAAACCTTCATCTACTCTTCCATGCCATAAATGTGAAGTGCAAGCCCTCATGGGGAAAAGCTCCCATTTTTCAGTGAATCTATGACTGGGTAACTGTAATCAGGGGGGAAATCTGAGAAAGCCCCCTTGGCTAACAGATTTAAATTACTTTTTTTTTTCGTTCTCTACCTGATGTTTGTTTCAATTAGTTTGGATCATGGATGAAGAAAAGGATTTTTATGCATTTATTTTCACAAAATACTTAGATTAATAACATGCAAATATATAGTCAGGAATATAGTTTTTAAGGCCTTCATGATTAATGGAACATAAAAGAATTTAAATTTGTACAGCTAATAAAAAAACTTGATCTGCTAAATTCTTGAGATATCAAATAGATGGATATTTGAGCATCAACATAATAATATAGTAATGAAAATAATAGTAATGATAATATGGATTATAGCTCATTGAATAAAATAAGAATTTTAATTTGTTGATAATAAATGTATAGGTAGATAAAGGAGAAGGTAAAGGTCTTCCTTACATAAAATGTCAACTCACAAATGTAGAAGGAACATGGGTATCAGAAAAATCACCATTTTGCAACCATCAGAGTAAATATTTGTTCAGGCAAAAATCACCAATGAATGCTAAACTCAATGGGGGAAGGGGATGAATTTCATAAGGAATAGGATATTTACATTGTCTCAAAATATACCCCCACAAATCACTTGATTAATTATAACATAAAAAACATTATACAGTGGAGAAAAAGGAAAAACTAGTATCCGCTATAGGGAGCAAACATTCATTCATGTACCTTAGGATATAGTATGCTGAGCAAAACATATCACTTCTGTGACATTCTAGCCAAAATTCATAACCGAAATCTAATAATGAGGAAACAAAAGATGAATCCAAATTGAGAAAAATGCTACAACATAATCGGCCTGTGTTCTTACAAACCCATGTCATGGAAGACAAAAAAAATGGCTGACAACCTATACTACATTAAATAGTATTAAACTATTTAATAATTTAAATAAGGCTAAACATATATGACATCTAAAGGCAACAGGAGGTTCCTTCTAGACTAGGAAATACTCTCATCAAGGATGTTATTGGGATAACTGTTAAAATTGGAATTGAGACTACAGATTAAGCTAATGTATTAATGTTAAATTTCCTGAAATTGATGAAAATACTGTGGTCATAAGAGAAAATATCATTATTGTTAACAAGTGGTCATTAGAGTGTTAAAAGATAAAGGTAAAATCTACTTTCAAGTTATTTAAAATATTTTTTTCAAAAAAATTATGTATGTGTGTATGACAGAGAGAAGAAAATGTGGAAATATATTAAAAATTGGTAAATTTGAGTAAAGATCGCCAAAAGAATGCCATAGTAGCCATACTTATATCAGACAATCTAGATTTCAAAATAAAGACTGTACCAAGACTTGAAAAAAGGGCATCATATCAAAATAAAAGGTCTATCCACCAAGATCTAACAATTTTAAACATTTATGTCCCCAGTGTGAAAGAATCCAAATATATAAATCAATTAATTACAAACATATAGAAACTCATTGATAATAATATCATAATAGTAAGGGACTTCAGGGGCGCCTGGGTGGCTCAGTCAGTTAAGCGTCCGACTTTGGCTCAGGTCATGATCTCGTGGCTTGTGGGTTTGAGCCCTGCATCGGGCTCTGTGCTGATAGATCAGAGCCTGGAACCTCTTCAGATTCTGTGTCTTTCTCTCTCTCTCTGCCCCTCCCCCACTCACACTCTGTCTCTCTGTCTCTCAAAAATAAATAAACATGAAAAAAAATTTTAAAAATAGTAAGGTACTTCAACACCACATTATAGCAATGGACAGATCATCTAAACAGAAAATCAACACAGAAACAATGGCTTTGAATGAAACACTGGACCAGATGGACTTAACAGATATTTTCAGAACATTTCATCTTAACACAGCAGAATACACATTCTTCTTGAGTGCACATGGAACATTCTCCAGGATATATCAGCCAGATCTATCCGGCTGGGACACAAATCAGCCCTCAACAAGTTCAAAAAGATTGAGATCATACTGTGCATATTTTCAGACCACAGCACAATGAAACTCAAAATCAACCATAAGAAAAAATTTGGAAAGACAACAAATACTTGGAGATTAAAGAACAACCTACAAAAAAAAAAAAAAGAACATCTTACTAAACAATGAATGGGGGCTACCAAGAAATTAAGGAGGACATTAAAAAGTACAGGGAAGCCAATGAAAATGATAACATGATAGCCCCACACCTCTGAGATGCAGCAAAGGTGGTAATAAAAGGGATATATATAGCAATACAGGCCTTCCTTTAGAAGGAAGAAAGGCCTCAGATACATAATCTAACATTACACCCTAAAGAACTAGAAAAAGAACAGGAAATAAAACCCCAAACCAGCAGAGGATGGGAAATAATAAAGATTAGAGTGGAAATCAATGCTATCAAAACCAAAAACAAAACAAAACAAAACAGTAGAACAGATCAATGAAACCAGGAGCTGCTTCTTTGAAAGAATTGATACAGAATTGATAAACCCCCAGCCAGTTTGATCAAAAAGAAAAAGGACAGGACTCAAATAAATAAAATAAAAAATGAAAGAGAAGAGATCACAGCCAACACTGCAGAAATACAAACAATAATAAGAGAATATTATAAGCAATTATATGCCAATAAATAGGGCAATCTGGAAGAAGTGGACAAATTCCTAGAAACATATAAACTACGAAAACTGAAACAGGAAGAAATAGAGAATTTGAACAGACTGATAGCCAATAAAGAAATTGAATTAGTAATTAAAAACCTCCCCCAAATCAAAAGTCCAGGGCTGGATGACTTTCCAGGGGAATTCTACCAAATATTTAAAGAAGAGTTAACTCCTATTCTTTTGAAGCTGTTCCAAAAAATAGAAATGGAAGGAAAACGTTCAAACTCATTCCATGAGGCCAGCATTACCTTGATCCCAAAACCAGAGAAGACCTCACTAAAAAGGAGAACTATAGACCAATTTCCTTGATGACCATGGACACAAAAATTCTCAACAAGATACTAGCCAACTGGATCCAACAATTCATTAAAAGAATTATTCACCATGATGAAGTGGGATTTATACCTGGGATGCAGGGCTGGTTTGATATTAGCAAATCAATCAATGTGATACATCACATTAATAAAAGAAAGGACAAGATTCACATGATCCTCTCAATAGACACAGAGAAAGCATTTGACAAAATACGGGATCTTTTCTTGATAAAAAACCTCAGGAAGAAAGGGATAAAAGAATCATACCAAAAAATTATAAAAACCATATATGAAAGACCCACCACTAATATCATCTTCAATGGGGAAAAACTGAGAGCTTTCCCCCCAAGGTCAGGAACATGACAGATGTCCACTCTCAACACTTATTCAACATAATATTGGAAGTCCTAGCCTTAGCAATCAGACAACACAAAGAAATAAAATGCATCCAAATACGCAAGGAGGAAGTCAAACTTTCACTCTTCGCAGATGACATGATACTCTATATGGAAAATCCAAAAGATTCCACCAAAAAACTGCTAGAACTGATCCATGAATTCAGCAAAGTCACAGGATATAAAATCAATGCACAGAAATCGGTTGCTTTCTATACACCAATAATGAAGTAGCAGAGAGGGAAATCAAGGAATCGATCCCATTTACAATTGCAACAAAAACCATAAAATACCAAGGAATAAACCTAACCAAAGAGGTAAAAAGTCTATACACTGAAAACTATAGAAAGCTTATGAAAGAAACTGAAGAAGGCACAAAAAAATGGAAAAATATTCCATGTTCATGGATTGGAAGAACAAACATTGTTAAAATGTTGATATTACCCAAAGCAATTCACATATTTAGTGCAATCCCTATCAAAATAACACCAGCATTCTTCACAGAGCTAGAACAAACAATCCCAAAATTTGTATGGAACAGAGAAGACCTGGAATAGCTGAAAACAGTCTTGAAAAAGAAAACCAAATCAGGAGGCATCACAATTCCAGACTTCAAGATGTACTACAAAGCTGTAATCATCAAGACATTATGGTACTGGCACAAAAACAGACACATAGATTAATGGAACAGAATACAGAACCCAGATGGATCCACAAATGTATGGCCACTCCTTGACAAAGCAGGAAAGAATATCCAATGGAATAAAGACAGTCTCTTCAGCAAGTGATGCTGGGAAAACTGGACAGCGACATGCGGAAGAATGAACCTGGACCACTTTCTTACACCATACACAAAAATAAACTCAAAGTGGATCAAAGACCTAAATGTTAAGAAGGAAACCATCAAAATCCTAGAGGAGAAAGCAGGCAAAATTCTCTTTGACCTTGCCTGCAGCAACTTCTTACTCAACACGTCTCCAGAGGCAAGGGAAACAAAAGCAAAAATGAACTATTGGGACCTCATCAAGATAAAAAGCTTCTGCAGAGTGAAGGCAACAATAAGCAAAACTAAAAGGGAACCAGCAGAATGGGAGAAGATATTTGCAAATGACATATCAGATAAAGGGCTAGTATCCAAAATCTATAAAGGACTTGTCAAACTGAACACCCAAAAAACAAATAATCCAGTGAAGAAATGGACAGAAGACATGATGAGACACTTTTCTAAAGAAGACACCCAGATGGCTAACAGACACATGAAAAAATGTTCAATATCACTCATCATCAGAGAAATACAAATCAAAACCACAATGAGATATCACCTCACACCAGTCAGAATGGCTAAAATTAACAACTCAGGCAACAACAGATGCTGGTGAGGATGCAGAGAAAAAGAAACTCTTTTGCATTGCTGGTGGGAATGCAAATTGGTGTAGCCACTCTGGAAAACAATATGGAGGTTCCTCAAAAAATTAAAAATAGAACTACCCTATGATCCAGCAATTGAACTACTAGGTATTTATCAAAAGGATATAGGTGTGCTGTTTCATAAGGGCACATGCACCCCCAATGTTTATGCAGCACTATCGACAATAGCCAAAGTACAGAAAGAGCCCAAATGTCCACTGACAGATGAATAGATAAAGAAGATGTGGTGTATACACACACACACACACACACACACACACACACACACACAATGGAGTATTACTCGGCAATCAAAAAGAATGAAATCTTGCCATTTGCAACTATGTGGATGGAACTGAAGGGTATTATGCTAAGAGAAATTAGTCAGAGAAAGACAAAAATCATATGACTTCACTCATATGAGGACTTTAATAGACAAAACAGATGAACATAAGGGAAGGGAAACAAAAATAATATAAAAACAGAGAGGGAGACAAAACAGAACAGACATACATATGGAGAACAAACTGAGGGTTACTGGAGGGGTTGTGGGAGGGGGATGGGCTAAATGGGTAGGGGGCACTAAGGAATCTACTCCTGAAATCACTGTTGCACTATATGCTAACTAATTTGGATATAAATTTTAAAAAATAAAAAATTAAATTAAAAAATAAATAAAATAAAATAAAATTTAGCTCTGTATTTGTTCTGATTTAAAGAGTCCTTTTGGAATGTTTAGTGTTCCTAGGGAAATACTCAGTCTTTAAGAGTTCCCTCATGCTCTTCCCTTCAAATGGCATCTGACTAGGTGAGGGAATGTGCCCCATTCCCACAAAGGTTGGGATGGGCTCTGATGTCGCAAGGAGAGACCTTGTACTCCTACCTGGTTTCTGCTGGGTTAAGGCCACTCGAGTCTGCTGCCTGCATGGGTGACTGTGGTCTGCCTTTTGGTGGTTCTCCTATAGGCCTGCAGTTCCTCCTGGTCTTCTTAGAGACCCATATATCTGCCTGGATGTTTCTATAAGCCCTTATCCCACCCTTGAGCGTGGATCTGCAGAGTGCAAGGCTAGTAGTCAGGAGTGGAACACAACAGAACACTGCCATCCAGTCTCTCTGCCAGCTCGGCATCCCTCTCTCCCCTCAATCCACTAGGGCCTAAAGAAGGGGACCTCTCCTTTATTCCCCTATTGTTTTGTTTTGTTTTGTTTTGTTTTGTTTTGTCTTGTTTTGTTTGGCCAGGACTTCCTTCTCACATCCCTCCTCAGATTACAGATTCGTGATTCAACCTCAGGACCCAACAAAGGGGAAAAACCCAATAAAGGAGTACCTAATGGAGGTATAAAAAATCTAATGTGTCCATTACAGACATATAAACATTTGAGTATGTCTCCTAGCTAGGCAGAGTCCAGGAATGAGATAGACCACATTCTGCCAGAGCTACTCTCAAAAGACAACTTTTCCACGCTTTCTGGGTTTGGAGGCAAAGGAAAGACATTATTTGGAGTTTTCTTATGCATGCATAAATTTTCAGTTCAGTCAAAGTTAAATAAAATCTAACTGAGCAAACAAACAAGAGGAGAGGCAGATCACCCCACCCCTACTGTCATTCCATTCTGGCACATAGAACATGATCATGTGTGACAGGCACGTGCATGGGAGACATCCCTCCTTTCACTCTCCAGGATAAAATGATTAAACAGTATCAAAATCTTTGCTCTCAAGTTGACTCTGCTGCAGCTTGAAGCTTCCATATGTTCTTTTTATACAAATAAGTTTCACTTGGTAGGTTTTGTCATATATACTTTTTTAATTTTTTTAATGTTTATTTATTTTTTAGAGAGAGAGACAGAGTGCAAGCTGGGGAGAGGCACAGAGAGAGGGAGACACCGAATCTGAAGCAGGCTCCAGGCTCTGAGCTGTCAGCACAGAGCCCGACACAGGGCTCGAAACCACCAACCGTGAGATCATGACCCGAGCCAAAGTCAGACGTTTAACCGACTAAGACACCCATGTGTCCTGTCATATATTTTAAACATAAAATATATACCATCTTCATTAGTTCCATAATTAATAATTAAAAACTAAAACATTTGATTATATGCAGATATCCTTACAGACTCAAATTGAATTAGAGGAAGGCTCAATATGCCTAAAGCAGTACTATTTTCATGTCCTTAAATTCCATCTCTTCTAACGTCCTTTTTCCTGAACATAAATTCACTGGCCAGACAGTAACTATTATTTCACAGGTAATTTGGTGAGGCTTCTCAGAGTCAAAAAGGAAGGCAAAATATAAATGGAAAGTCAAACTTTTATCATAAAGTCAAATCATACAAATAGAACAAAGATCAGATAAACTATTGGAAACTTTATTTGAAGCAAAGCAAGACTTGTATGGGTGAAAGGCAATGAGCAAAAAGAAATAAAACTTCAGATAGTTATGAGCTTATATCTTAACATAATCTTACCAGGCATAATATTGAGTATTTATCTAATTAAACATCTACAGTACACAATTTGAAAGAAAGCCTTAACCTCTGGAAAATGGAAAATATTTCCTAAGAAATTCTGGTCTGTTGAAAGAAGGAAAGCCATGCTATGCTCATCCCTAACCATAAAAGGCAACTGAAAGGTGACTTCAGGATCCATTATCAACATCTCTAGTCTGTTATTTTGTTTGCTGCGTTTTTGTTTTTCCTTTGGGGAAAGACTTTTAAGTATTTCAAAGAGGTTATTTATTTTCATATATACTGCATAAAATTAAGATAGCTACGTAATGCAAATTAATTACCTTAGTTAGCTAAGGCTGGCTTTACAAAATATCATAGACTGAATGGCTTAAACAGCTGAAATGTGTTCTTTTACAGCTCTAGAAGCTGGAAATTCCAAGATCAAAGTCCAGCAGGATTCAATTTCTAGTGAGAATTCTCTCCAGTTTTCAGATGGCTGCCTTCTGACTATGTTCTCACATGGCAGGAGAGAATCAGAGAAAGAGACAGAGAGATGGAGAAAGAAAAAGAGAATCTCCTTCTTCTAAGGCCACAGTCCTATCAAATTAGGGCCATTCTTATTAACTCATTTAACATTAATTAGCCCCTAAAGAATCCACTTCTAGATAAATCACATTAGGAATTAGAGTTTCCACGTACAAATCTTGATGAAGAGACACAATTTAGTTGATAACATTAATCAACAAGTTTCTTAGAAATAATATTTTGGATTATACAATACTATTTTCTACTGATACTTCTTGATCCTAGTAAAAATTACATAAATAAATTAGTGTCTTGATTGAAAATGATGAAGGCCAGGGGTGCCTGGGTGGCTCAGTCAGTTAAGCGTCTAACTTCAGCCCAGGTCATGATCTCACAGTTTGTGAGTTCAAGCCCCGTATCAGGCTCTGTGCTGACAGCTCGGAGTCTGGAGCCTGCTTCAGATTCTGTGTCTCCCTCTCTCTCTGCCCCTCCCTAGCTCATCCTCACTCTCTCTGTCAAAAATAAATAAACTTAAAAGAAATCATGAAGCCCAGAATTATGAAGTCTTGTTGACCCCAAGGTTGAGAAGCAAATGTTAGTAATTTTCTAAGCTGGAGGGATTTATTACCAAATGTTTGAGACCATGATCATTATTTAACAGGTCACTGCTAGTATAATTATCAGGTCTTCACCTCTGAAAGTTGAATGTCCAAATATGTGTTTTCTTTACTTCTGCTGTGTTTGTAACCCAAGGTTTAAATATCTACCTTAAAAACTCTGAGTTTATCTTGACATTCTACTTAACAACAGGAGTCAGTTTTCCTCACCATAAAGTCCACTGGGTTTATGGAGGAGCCAGTGATCATCAAAGCCAGAGTCAGGCAATGAACTGGAAGAAAGCATGTTATGAAATTCTTCTGTCAAATCCACTAATAAAACAAGACCAATAAAAATGAATTCATGTTTATTTTTTCCCTTATTCTTACTTTGACTTTTACATTCTTTTGATCCTTATATCTATGACTGAACAATATCAGATTTGACTGTAAGACTTATAAACTATTTTCTAAAATATCTGAAACAAAAAGCAGATATCTTCCTCTTGTGGTTTAGTATCTATTTGCTGAGAGCAAAGGATGTCAGAAAATAATGCACCTAGGCTTTCTGCCTTCTGCATTCCAAGTGCTGAACAAATTTATATAACGAACTGAATTTCCCCATGAAAATAAATTATTTCCTTTGCATATTTGAAGATGCAGATGAAAAAGTTAAAAGCACACTGAAGGATCTCAAATATTTTACCAGTTAACAACACTTTTTTAATTGAGGATCTGACCAGATAGAAGTTAAATTGTAAGCAATATTTATGAAAACACCATTTGCTTTTGTAAATGATGCTATTGATTGTCTATAAAAATGGAAAACAAGTATAAAATGCTTAAATCAAATCCCACAGTTAGTTATCTAAACGGCATTCTTTTATTTTGGTTTTTGTTGATCCTTTTTTCAATTTTTTTCAATTTTTTAATTTTTTAATTTTAATTCCAGTGTAGTTAGCATACAGTTTATATTAGTTTCTGGGGTACAATGTAGTGATTCAACAATTCCATATATTTCTCAGTGCTTATCAAGATGAGTGCACTCTTATGTTTTAATCTATACCATATTTTTATTTATTTGTTTTTAAAGATTTTGTTTTTAACCCCATGTGGGGCTCGAACTCGCAATCCCAAGACCAAGAATCACATGTTCCTCTGACTGAGCCAGCCAGGTGCCCCTAACCTATATTTTAAAATCTGAAGATAAAAAGCCAGAATATCAGATTTAGTTTTTTTTATTTTCCTGCAGCCACTCATCTTCAGAGGATATACCAAGTGCTGTCAGTGTCAAACAGAAAGAGAACAAAAGGGGTTTAGATAATCAGTTCTCTCTAACTCATGTGGCTGTCTCAGCCATCTGACAAAACATGGCAAATAGGAATAGTAAAAAGGGAAAGGCACAAAAGAGATCAGAAAGTCAAAGCTATCTTCCTGTGAAAAGAATCTAATGTCAACCTGCTGTTTCACCATTGATGGGGTGAGTATTTATTCCTTGAGATCTCTTTAGCTGGTTGTTTGGTTTTTATTATTTTTTTAATGTTTATTCATTTTTGAGAGGCAGAGACAGAGTACGAGCAGGGGAGGGGCAGAGAGAGAGAGAGGGACACGGAATCTGAAGCAGGCTCCAGGCTCTGAGTTGTCAGCACAGACCCCGATGCAGGGCTCAAACCCACGAACTGTGAGTTCACGGCCTGAGCCGAAGTTGCTCACTTAACTGACTGAGCCACCCAGGTGCCCCTCTTTAGCTGGTTTTATTTTGTTTCTGGTATCTAAATAGGTTAAAGATAGTCTCTGTGTATTTAGCGCCTATGTTTATTTCTTAACAGCAGGTTCAGATCATTGAACCAAGACCACCAGCTCCGAACTCAAATCCTTACACATCCATCCAATTGTTTTAAACATAGCCGAAATAAGTGTATTTTTAGCAATACAGAGCCTGGCTGCTTTGCATACTCCACAAAACACTCAACATCTGACAGCCATAGGTTTCATGGCTATGAAACACCCCAAATTATTATTGTCCTTCTGAGTTCTCTGACCCAGAGACTCCCACTCTGCTCACTGTGTTGCCAAGTGACATCACCTAAACACCATCACCTAAACATTAATTTCCCTCTGTGATCACCCTCTCCCCAAAGAGTTACCTTGTCCTCTTCCCCTTCCAGATGGTGGCCCTGTGCTACTGTCTCTGGAAGGTCTTCTGCTGTCCAAGTTTGTTATATATTATTGTTATCTCACGGTTCTGTCTATTCCTTGATCAGCCCCAAATCCTCAAACTCACCACAGTTTCTTTAACTATGTGATAGATTTACGGCAATTTGAAAAACGAAATTATGGTTGTATCTAGCTTATCAATACAAAGGAAAGGGCAATGTAAAACCCAGGTGGGGCAATATGTAAAGTATAAGTGTACATTTAATGGATCATAACTGAAAAAATTTATCATAGATTGTTTAAAATATATATATATATATATATATATATATATATATATAGGTCCAAGTATAATTATAAGCAGTTTAACTTGATAGATCAATTGAAAGCAAATGAAAGAGAAATTAGGTAATATGACAATTATATTTATCTTAGTACACATTTTGGAAAATTGGGGGAAGGGTCTATTTCCCTGTAATAGGATAACAATAAGAAAGCTACAGTTCATGGATTGGAAAAATCTTTCTGTGAAAGTTTAGATAGTAAATAATTTCAGTTTTGCAAGCCACATATGAGCTCTGTCTCCTACTCCTTTTCTGCTTCCTTTATCTCCTTTTCTTCTCCTCCTTTTTCTCTTCTCCCTTTTCTTGCTCCTCTTTTTTCCTCCCAGTTCTCCTATTCCTCCTCCTTCTTGTTTTTCTTTTTTAGCAACCCTTTAAAATGTAAAAACCATTCTTAGCTGACTGGTCATACAAAAACAGCAGCAGTTTAGATGAGGCTCATAGCTATCTTTGCCAATCTCTGATATAGATAAACAAAACAAAGCTAGTATCTTTACTATTTTCCAATATACCATAATGTCTACTTATTTTCTATTTTCATGCCTTTGAATTTGCTGTTTCTGTCATCTGGATTGACCATCTCTCTTTCTTCACTAATTTGAGCCACATATCCTTTAAGACAAAATTCACATTTCACTTCCTCCAAGAAACTTATCTGACCAACATATGATAAAACTAATATTTTTGTCATGAATATAATCATAGAAGTCTATGAAAAATCATATAATTTGTTATTTGCATTCACAATTCCAGACACCAATATCAAGTTGCCTCATGTCCAACTTATCAATAGCTTCACTGATCATGTTTCAATATTGTAATTCTTTTAAAATCATGCCTACTGTGCTCTTTAAATTTCAAATTAAGTGGGTCATATTGCTTTTAAGTGGACCATATTGTTTTCCTATCAAGATTAATTCTACTAAATTAATATATTTGTTCTGACTGGTGGCTTTAAAACAAGTATAAAGTAAAGGAAGTTTTGCGTCTGCTTAGGATCAGAAAACCACAAGAGAATGTTGCTATCAAACATTTTTCTTTACTCCACAGGAGAGATGGGATTGCAAAGCAAGTAAATGCACTGAATTCCAAAGAGTGACAAAGTCTGAGGAGAAAATATCACCTTTCACAAAGCATATGAGGATGAGGTGATCACCATAAAAGTAAGAAGAAATCACATTAAATTTTAACAAATTCTTAAAGTCTGAGGATTGACTGGTATATAAGTTTGGAAAAACTGAAATCCCTAGAGAGAAGTATATTTTGTACTCTACAAGCTTTTTTCCATGAGCCTATCTCATGAAAATTTCCAGGCAGGGCAGGAAACCGGACAGAACCTCCCTCGGTAACACAGATATGTGGGTGATCAGTTACTCCAGAGGAACATATATAAAACATCTATGTGCTTTCTCAGTTCCTTCTCTTGTCAAAGGAAAAACCACTAGGTTGCTGATTAAAGACATGAAGTGCCACTGCTCCTAAGATTCAGGTAAAAATCCTGTTTCTGGGG
This sequence comes from Prionailurus bengalensis, assembly GCF_016509475.1. Taxonomy (NCBI): domain Eukaryota; kingdom Metazoa; phylum Chordata; class Mammalia; order Carnivora; family Felidae; genus Prionailurus; species Prionailurus bengalensis. Next base: position 110,091,269 of record NC_057349.1, read on the forward strand.
GTGTGGTAGAGGCATAATCCCATCTGCTTCTGGGAAATAAACAGGAATTCCTCCTGTCTCCAAGACATAGACATATCTACTATTCCTGAGGGATGAGGAGAAAGAGAAGAAGCATAATTTTCTGCTCCTAAAAGAGGAGCAGATAAATCTCTTGGACTCAAGATCTTACACTGATACAAAGCAGAGGGCTGCTACTGGTGAAAAAGCAGGAAATACTCTCCTACCCAAGATTCTCAATATATAAAAGACTGGGTTTGGCTGACATGAGAAAGAAAGCCAGGTCTATGAGAACTTCACCCCCAAAGCCCAGGACCATAGAATTCACCTAAAAATGAATCTAGACCAGGATAATAGAGTACCCTCCTCTCCTAACATGAGCAGCAATCAACAGCAATCTATTTGTAGGAGAGGGGTAAGAACATGCAGAGATCGTCTATAGTACAGACATGAAAGGTCTGCTGAAAGCTGAAGGTGGAGGAGGAACATTGAAAGAAACCCCCCAGCACTCCATACTCCACTCCTACCACAAGATAACAACAGCTCACCACTATAGGAATTCAAAGCCTGTGGTGCAATAAAGATTAAAACACCAACAACTAAACCCAAACCCAAGTCAAGTACTGACAAAATTGACTCATCCCTCCATACTAACAACCTGACAGAAGAAATGTCCTCATTTCTGAGATAAAATAATTTTTACTTCAGTCTTTACTGTTCTTCAGAACACAATGTCTGGCGTTTGGTCAAAAATTACGAGATATGCAAAAAAGCAAAGGAAAAATTTCATTGTCATTGATAAGTCCATCAATAAAATTAGACTCAGAGATGTTCCATATGGTGGCACTATCAAACAGCATCGTTTTAAGTACCATTAATATGTTAGCAGATCTTCTAGAAAAAGGTGAACTATATATAAAAACAAATGGGAAATTTCAGTAGTGATACTGAAACTATAAAATAAGAATCAAAAGAAATGCCATAAATATTACAAGCATAATATCAGATATGGAGAATTTCTTTGACATGTTTATTAACCTACTGGACACAGCTGTAAAACAGTCTACCCAATAAAAAATATATACTTTTTAAGATTTAAGATAAAAATTTTTTCAGGAAAAAAAAAGCATTGCCAGCAGACCTTCACTTCAAGAAATGTTAAAGGAAATTCTTCATTCAGCAGGAACATGAGACCAGATGGAAATTTGAATTTATACAAAGAAATGAAAAGTGCCAGAAAAAATAAAATAAAGGTAAGCATAAAGATTTTTTTCTTATCTGTGATGACTTTAAAAGATAAAAGACTGTTGGGCACTTGTGTGGCTTAGTCAGTTAAGCATCTAACATGTGCTCAGGTCATGATCTCATGGTTCGTGAGTTCAAGCCCCACATCAGTGAGCTCATGCCACACTTCAGGTGAGCTTGAGTCCTGCTTCAGATGAGCAGGAGTCCCACTTTAGATGAACACAAGCCCTGCTTCCAGTGAGCACCACCTCTCTCTCTCCCTCTCTCTCTTCTCTCTCTGCCTTTTGCTCACTTGCACCCTCTCTCTCAAATATAAATATATAAATAAATAAAAGATACAGGACTGTCCAAACCAAAAAAAGTAATAATGTATTATGGGATTTTTTTGTTTATTTATTTATTTTGAGAGAGAGAGCAAGAGGGGCGGAGAGAGAGAGAGATTTGAGAGAGAGAGTGCAGACTAGATGCAGGGCTAGATTCCACCACTGTGAGATCATGACCTGAGCTGAAATCAAGAGTCAGACACTTAACTGACTGAGCCACTCAGGCACCCCTGTAGGATTTATATTATACATAGAAGCAAAATGTATGCCAAGGATAACATAAAAGATAAAACAGATGCACAGAAAAAACTCTATCTGAAGGTAAATTATGAAAAATTAAGATGTATATGGCAAACCCTAGACTGAGTATATTTAAAAAAAAAGTAAAGAAAAAAAAAAGACAGAGCTAATAAGCCAATAAAGGGGAAAAATGAAATCATAAAAAACAATTAGTCCAAATTAGAGCAGTGAAAGAAGGACAAGGGAGACAAACCGATACAATAGAAAGCAAATAACAAAATGGTAGAAAAATGGCCACCTATTATTAAACTAATAATTATATTAAATGCAAATAGTCTAAACTCTTCAATTAAAAGGCAGACGTTATCAACTTGGATTAAAAAGAAACAGCCAACTGTATATTATCTACAAGACACCTTTTTGACAAGGTCAAATAAGTTACAAGTAAAAGAAAAGAAAAATATATATTATTCAACACTGATCAAAACAAAGTTGGAATGATTAAAATCATATCAAAATAAATATCAGAATAAGTAAAAATTAGGGAAAAGAACAACATTACATAGTGGTACAGAAGTCAATTCATCAAGAAGACATATTAATCTAAATGTACATATCCCTAAGACACAGCCCTAAAATATACAAATCAAAACTGATAAAGTTAAAAAGGGAAATAGACAAATTTATTGTTAGACTTCACTTCTATCTGAATCACTGTTAGTACAAATGAGAATATCAATAAAGATATAGACAATTGGGACAGTACTATAAACCAACTTGACCTAATTGACATTTATACAATACTTCATCTAAAAATGGGAGAATAAATAGTTTTATAAAACAAACATGAACAATTTAAAAAATTTAAATCATACAGAATATGTTTTATAATTACAATGGAACTAACCTAGAAATCAGTATAAGAAAAATGTCCGGAAACTCCTCAAATGTTTGTAACTGAAGCAACATTTCTAAGTAACCTTTGGCCAATGAAGAAAGCATAAAGGAAATTATAAAATGTTTTGCGTTGAGAAAAAAAAAAAGAAAACACAACACATCAATATTTGTGGAATAAAGCTAAAGCAATACCTAAAACATAGTTTCTAGCATTAAATGCTTAAATTTAAAAAGAACAAAGGTCCCAAATCCATATTTTAAACTTCGATCTGAAGAAACTAAATTAGAAGACCAAATTACAACCAAAACAAGAAAAAGGAAACAATAAAACACACAATACCATAGATAGATAGATGATAGATAGATAGATAGATAGATAGATAGATAGATAGATGATAGATAGATAGATAGATATGTATGTATATATATACACACACACACATATATATATATATACATATATATATATGGTATAAATTCTTTATTCTCAAATACAGATTTTCTTTAAAATTATCATCAAGGGGCACCTGGATTGCTCAGACAGTAGAGTGTCCCGCTCTTGATTTTGGCTCAGGTCATAATGTACCAATCATGGGATCCACCCCCGTGTTAAGCTCCTCGCTGAGCATGGGGCCTGCTTAGGATTCTCTCTCTTCCTCTCTCTCTGCCCCTCCCCCACTAGCATACACAAACTCTCTTTCTCTCTGTCTCTCCCTCTCAAATAAAATAAAATAAAATAATCATCAAAACATTTAAAGGCAAAATAGAATTGACAGAGGGCGCCTGAAGGCTCAGTTGGTTAAGCATCTATCTAACTTTGGCTCTGGTCATCATCTTGCATTTCACGAGTTCAAGCCCCACCCTGACATCTGTGGTGATAGTTCAGAGCCTGGAGCCTGCTTCAGACTGTGTCTCCCACTATCTCAAAAATAAATAAACTTTAAAAAATATAGAGTTGAGAGGTTTTTTATAATGAAAGTCAATTGTCAAAAAGTTGGACTTTTTAATAAGACTCATCTTTATGGGGATGGAAATTTATTTTAAATATTCCCTAGCCAACTAAATATACAAAGTTAAAGTTTCTTACTTTCTCCTGTAAAATAAACCTTCATAAAGCTTTCACAATGTTTCCACTAATCCATTTTTTGTCACACATAGATTCCTTTTAGATCTGGATTCTTCTCCAAAGAGAAACAAAAAAGCTGTCCAATTTTAAACAAGTTATTTAATAAATTCTAAAATTTATGAAGTCCATTTGGCTCTAAGCAACAATATCTAATTTGAATTCCAAATCACAATTTATAGAGTTATTTTTAGCTTCTAAAATTACTTGCCAACTATATATAGACTTTGTTCTGGTTTATAAAAAACAAAAGCTATATTAATAAACATAACCTATTATTTGACACACTTTATTACCAGAAAATAATCTAATCTTAGCTAAAAATCATTTAATCTTGGTTTAAATATTTTGGCACTTAAGAATGAAATATTTTCACTTGATACTGATTAACATAATTTTTTCTGGCAATATAAATCTATTTTTTGACATTTTAATTAATTTCTAGAACCTTTCTATTACTCAAAGTAATAGATTACTATAAGTGGTTAAAAATTATCATAGTCTTTATTAATGGCAGGTGTTTTAGACCATACAAACAAAACTGTTTGTTTCAGTTTGCCCTTCTTATGGAAGGTTTCTTACTTGAAACACTAATAAATACAGTTGTAAAAGTCCCCAGACTGTATCATTCTCAATGTAGTGAGCATCTGTGATATAAACATACATAGTCTACTTTTTATAATTAATAACTAATAGGTTATTATCACCAGCCACCATTTGTTAAGCTGCTTGTAAACAAGATGATTTATCATCAGATTCTCTAGTGTGAAAGCTTTTTAAATAGTAAGCTTCAGGAGGTGGAAAGAGAAATCTACACAATACATTAATCCAACCTTTCTAAAGGGCACAGCGTGCACTGAAAATCAGAACTAGATTGTTCATTTTAAGTCTTCTGCAAGAAGCAGCAGAGAGAAGCATAATGATTAAATTAAGAAGAGACCAAAAAGGAACGTGTAAGTCAGAGAAGAACTTGAATTTAAAAATGTATTCATAAATAATACTAAATTTGAAATGATTAAGATTTTTGCTCTCATTATTAATTCAATCTGAATCCACCTCCAAAATGCCAGTTACCTCTATTTCCAAGAATGACAGCATTGTTTTTCTTACTCATAACCTCAATTCTTGCTGAAGATATGTGCTGATCAACTTTTCCATTCTTGACCTTTCATTTTCATCTAGCCTGTCAATATAAGAAAAATTCAACAACTATACACTGAATATTGAACATATTTTCAGCATCATACAGTTTTAAAATGGTATAAGACCATTTAAAGCTATGGATCCAGAACACTCTGATCATTTTTACCCTTCCTCAGTTCAGATAAGCTTTATAGCCATTTGTTTTTGAAAGGTGTTTAATGTTATCAAAAACAAAAACCATAGGAACTCCAAAGCCTGGTAGACCACAGAAACATTTTGTATTATCTCTTATTCTTTCCTGTGTATGAGACACCATACCAAGGTTCTTTTGATGGAAATATTATATTGTATTTACTCCAAAATAATAAGAGAACAGGTAATATCTCTCTTTTTTATGGCATAGTTTTATTACAACCTTTTATGTATTCAACAAATATTAAATATCTACTGATAATTTCATAATTAATAATGGAATCTTTTTTTTTTTAATTTTTTTTTCAACGTTTATTTATTTTTGGGACAGAGAGAGACAGAGCATGAACGGGGGAGGGGCAGAGAGAGAGGGAGACACAGAATCAGAAACAGGCTCCAGGCTCTGAGCCATCAGCCCAGAGCCTGATGTGGGGCTCGAACTCACGGACCGCGAGATCGTGACCTGGCTGAAGTCGGACGCTTAACCGACTGCGCCACCCAGGCGCCCCAATAATGGAATCATTTTTACATAATTTCTAACATGTTAACTCATCTTCTGGCCTGAAATGTTTTCTTTCAATTTCTACAGTTAATTTAGAAGTTATCAGTCAGTCTCGGTTTTTTGTTTTATTGCTGTTTTGTAAATCTTACTTAGCCCATTGTCAAAAACAGTGTAACTCTAACCTAACATAAAAAATAAACCTGAGTGGGTTTGCAGGACAGGAAGCCTAACCAGAACAGATGAAATTAAAAGGAAAAGGACTAGGAATTCATTAGGTGGTGAAAGTTAAAGGATAGGAGTACCAAGAGGTAAGTGGTCAATAAAGATAAATGCAAGAGAGAAACCAAAAAGAATAAAGTCACAAAGGACGACACTAGGTCTAAAAACTACATTACAGGCAGTAGTCATGAGAAAAATTTCAGAAGAGAAGCCTACTTGAAAAGAAGGTCATGTAATTGATCAGTGGAGTTAAGTCATAGGTATATTTATCACACATAATGATTCACTATTACAGCCTAATCATTATCCAGTTGTTCCTTTGAATATAGCATATTCTTATTTTTGTTTCTAAAAATAGCTTAATTAAAATATAATATATATTTTTACTTTTAGATTCATATATTTGGAATTAAGATCATTTAAACAAAGTTATATGTATCCTACTCTAAGTGTGACTTCTATATTCATTCACGTGACTGGAACTACAACAGCATCTGAAAGTCATTTCTTACTGCATAGTTAATATCAATAATCATTTTGTTGTTTTAGGTAAAGGTTTTCTGCTACAAATCAGATTTCCTGATAGAGGTGTACTGATATAGAGTGGAAAAGGCAAAGGAATCTCCTGATAGAAGAGTAAGACAATGATACATTTTGTGGAACTGAATTTACTGAGTCATATGATCTCTTGATTTGTGTGTTGACATGCTCAAGATGTTTTTAAGTGTTATAAATATTCTAGCAATGTACTTTATTCATTTATCCAACAAATATTTAATGTCTACTTTAAAAATTAAAAAACATAAAAAACTTCACTGTTTCATAGGTAAAATAATCTCAAAATATAACAAGTAATTTTTAAAATGTACATGAATTGAGGAAGTGTCCAGAATCAAAGGTTCATCTACCTTCAAAATTTGGCTAAATAATAAGCCATGATCTAGTACAATGTCATATTTAAAAATCTAGGATTAGATTACCAAAGAATTAATCAATTATTTTAATAAATGAACAACGAGAAAGGTAGAAACAATAAAGAAAAGATAAGTTGGTATCTATTGGGCTCCTTTACATAGATTTCCTCACCTAACACTCACCTAACCCTTTTCCCAGAAAAAAGTACTGTCTCCATTTTTACAGAGAAGAAAACAAAGAAAATAAGTTACTTGACCAAAGTTTCACAACTAAGATTTTTTCAAAATTTTTTCAAAATTGATAAGGAAACTATGCTTTCTACTTGATAGTTTTAAATAAACACAATTCATTAAATATAAAAGCTAAATCCATATCTTGTAATAAGTACAAAGGCTAAAAGCTGCATCTATTATGGATGATTCTACTGATTAAGGAAGAGAATTGAAAATTGAATAAGAAAGGTCAATGGTAACCAACCTTTATTAAAGATCTGGTAACTTTGACATTATCTCATTAATCTTCACAAAAACTTTTTTTATGAGGAAATAAATGTTTATTTGCTTAATACAAAGGGAGACATCACATTCTGCTATCCATAATCTGAATTTCAGCCAAAGAGGTATCTTTGGAATACTTTACTTGCCAAATTTTTTTTAAAAGAGCAGAGTCTTGAAAATAGAAAATATATATCCACCTTCTGTGAGAAATCAAAATATCTAACAACACCGAGCATGGAAACAAGTAATGTCCAATGTGGATGAGGCACAGCCACTCTAGCTTGCCAAATTCCCATCCTGCCAATTTCACTGATGTCAGTATCCCCAGGCCACTGTAGGCATGGCCTCTAGATTTGTGATCTGGCTTTGAGTAAATTGTGCAAGATTATATTTCTTTTTTTTTTTTTTAATTTTTTTTTCAACGTTTATTTATTTTTGGGACAGACAGAGACAGAGCATGAACGGGGGAGGGGCAGAGAGAGAGGGAGACACAGAATCGGAAGCAGCTCCAGGCTCTGAGCCATCAGCCCAGAGCCTGACGCGGGGCTCGAACTCATGGACCACGAGATCGTGACCTGGCTGAAGTCGGACGCTTAACCGACTGCGCCACCCAGGCGCCCCAACAAGATTATATTTCTAATAAGGCACAAGGTTTAAAATCAAAACCATGTCTATTTGTCTCTGAAGACTATGCTCTCATTTGCAGCTCCTGGTAAAGTCTTTTTGTGTATAGAGAATGTACATTGAAAATTTTCATAAATGATTCTGATTTTCTCCTGCCTTTTAAAAATCACTGCTGCCAGCAGCATTTTTCTGAATACCAAAGTTTTATCTCAACCAGTTTTATTTAGCTCAATTCTTCACTTTTCCCAACTATTGTATATAGACTCAAGTCAAAATAAAATTGGGGAATCGTAATTTAATATCAATATTGTTCTACCTCATTTAGAAATGCCTTGTAATTCTGAAATGCACAAGTAACACTGCAAAGCTATATTTAATTTCACTGAAGGCTGTAAATAATACACTTTATGTATCAATATAATGAACCAAAATTTTATAGTGTTTAAACTTTTTATTAAAACTAACTAGCTAAGTATTCTGTGTTGTCCCCAAACATCTTTATGATTTAAGAGAACTTCCAAAGGTACCCACATTTAATATCTAAATATTGCTGATGTAATGGAGAAATAATTATATATATATTCAACATTGAGGATTAAGAATGTAAGTGCAAAGAGCATGATATTCAGACAGTCGTGGGCATAGAGATAAACTCTTCAGATTAAACAAGGGAACTTTCTCAAGATGGGCAACTTTATCAAGCTTATTCCATAACCTGGAAACCTCTACATTATTATTGAGGTACTTTGAAAGAGTTGGTACCAATCTGAGCCATACCATTTTTTTCAATATATCTGCAAAGTTTATTTGGCTACTATTTAAATACAGATTATCTGAGAAAACTAATGAATTACTTTGGTTGGTATTAAGTCTTTTATACCTTCTATGAGTGTACTACTATTAAAACTCGTCCCAGGTAGCTGGCTTTACATTTCTTCGTTTTTATGCTGGAAAATTTATGTCTTATTGCCTTAAATAAATTAAAACCATCTTACCATTGGAAAAGTTACTAGTTTGAAAAACAAATAAAATATCATTAAATAACATTTTCATGAGGAATAATCATAAAATATTACTGGTGACCTCATAAAGAAGCAAGTCTCCCCATGTTGAAATATAATTGCAGGAACTAAGTAGTAACATTGACCTCTCAAATCTGCTTTAGAAAATCAAAAATATAGGCTCAAATAAAAAAAACTCCACAGTAAAATTAGGTTAATGAATTTTAAATTATTTTAGAAAGCCACATAACCCTAGAATATTTTAATATGCTCCACCATAAAATTATACTTTAAGTGCTTTTCATTTACATACATTTTCAACAACAATGGATCATTAGTCTCATCTAACAAAGTTAAAATGTATATGAATTTTTTATTTAATAATATTTTGAGCAAAATCATAATATCAATTAAATTTGGATAGAACTTTTTAATCTTTCATAATGCTCTATAGTTCCAAGATTATGAGTATCTTGATAAAGTAGAAACCTTTTTTAAATTTCTTGCCCTTTTATTTCCTGTAGGTAGCCTTTAGCCTGCATCTTCCTTAACAGAGTCGACCTATAGAAACCAGAAATTATATAAAAACAATGACTTAATAACATAACCAACGTATTTTCTTATGTAACTTTTATAAACAACCAATCAGTGTTCTGAAAGGTAGACTAAAAGTTCATTTGTTTAAAATCTTTATTTTTGGATGATACTTTAAATTTCTTTCTACCTATCCCATTGGAAACATTTGTATAGTTTAATAGCTGGAATTACATGTTTTCTGACTTTGTTTCACCCCAATATTGTGAATAAAATAGATTAAAACTGCTTTAATTGGTATACTTAATTTCTTTACATATATCTATAGCTAAGCATTAATAAACGTCTCTAGCTTAACATATCAAATTGATTCTCAGATAAAATTGCTTTTATAGCATAATTTCCATTTTTAAAGAACTTAGTAAAATGTAAACAAGTGTACTTACTTAAAAACACCTTTTACATATATGTCTTTCTCAATTTCTCAATAAAATATGTTTCTCAATTAACAATAAAATCATCATCCTTCTAATTTCTTCCTTCTCTTGATAAATGGTTGATGCTCATTCACGGATGAATTATAGAGAAGGAAATGCCAACATCATTCTCCTTCAAGGACTGAAATCTTAATTCTTTGGGTAATAGAATGGTGGTACTAATGACATTGAAAACATAATACCAATAAATTCCAGCTCCCAGATTGTCATAATAATAAATCAAAAGTTATTTTTAAAATACTGGAAGGCTGGGTGCCTCACAAATTATTCAAATGCCATAGTCAGACCTGATAATGTCTGTCTTAAACACATAAGTGCAAAAATTTTTAGACCAATGAACTACTATAACTTTTTATATAGGTTACAAATTACTAAATGAATAAACAACAGAGGATTTCAAAAACTGGCTGCATTCTTAGATCACAACATGGAAAAAAGTCTAAAGGATCTTCTTGAAGTTTCTTAATAACTAAAGGAAGAAATGAACATCCCATTAATGACTGAATTATTATAAGAAAACTAAAAAATCTGAGAATCTGGAAAACATGCATGGCTGTCTTAGAGATAACAATCTTGTCTAAGATGTGTGAAAGTGTGACTCTGAATTGGTACACACAAGAATAGAATGACCTTTCTTTTTTTTCATTTTTAGGTAGAATCCAAAAATAATCTGAGAGCAATTGAAGGTCATGGTGAGGAACATGAACGTTGAAATGGAGGAAACATGGGTTTGATTGCCAATTCTACCCCTCTCAAGTTCTTTGGTTTGGGGTAAATGAGTCAACCTTACTAGATTCGGTTCAATGGAACTAACATGAAATCATTTGCTATCAATGGAACTAACATGAAATCTACAGGGCACCATTCTAGGTGCTAGAAGTTCCCCAATGAACAAGACAGAGAAGATACAGGATATCATGTAACTTAAATTGTTTAGTTTGTCAGAGAAGGTAAAACAATAACAAGTAGGCAAATTAGAAAGATAATTTTATATATTTATATTATAGGTGGTAAGAAATAAAAGTAAATAATATGTTAGAGAGATCCTGTGTCCTTCTTTAGATGGAAATTATGGAAAGCCTCTCTGAGAAGGAGATATCTGAGGTGAAACAGAAGGAAAACTCTCCTATGTGAAAATCAAGAGGGGGCGCCTGGGTGGCTCAATCCGTTAAGCGTCCGCCTTCGGCTCAGGTCATGATCTCACAGTACATGGGTTCAAGTCCCATGTGGGGCTCTGTGCTGACAGATCACAGCCTGGAGCCTGCTTCAGATTCTGTGTCTCCCTCTCTCTCTTTCCCTCCCCCATTCATGCTCTGTCTCTATCAGAAATAAATAAACATTGAAAAAATTAAAAAAAAAAAAAAGATCCAGAGATGGAATGTTCCAAATAGAAGATATGTGCATTTCATTAGACATCTGTGAGAATTAAAGGCAATAACAATACAAAGGGCTTTACAGAGTAGCTGATAAATAGAAAACACTCTATAATCAGTAACTCTAATCAAAAAGAAAATATTTGTTTACCAATGATTCCTACAACATAATTCCTATAAGGGACATCTTTGAACATAAAAATCCCATACTATATAATTTGCATCTATTATTCTCATCACTTTGTGATAGATTATTAAGAACTATGGCAATAGATTATTAAGGACTATGGCATATATATTGATGGCATTCTTGATGGCTATTAATCCCAGAAAATAATGTATGGGTGAAAAATCCATATGACAGGAAAAGCAAAGATTGAACTGGCCAAGAGAAAAAATCAAGGAAAATGAGAGGAAAAAAAGAGGAAATGGTTCTAGATCAGGAGAGAGATAGGGAAGAGGATTTTAGGAATTGTGGCCCAAAGAGATTACATGAAGTAGAATCCAGCCCGTGATTATTAACTCACTCTATGTAAAAAGAAGGATGAAAATAAGAGGGGGAAGTATAACTTCATATGCCAGATATTTTTAGTATATGATTTATTCCTTACTACAATCCTATTTGAACTACTTGTATCTCCACTTAACAACTGATCTTACATAACTATATGAGCTTTTCTTGACAAGATTGACTAGATGATCTCAAAGTTTCCTGTATAATTCTGTGCTTCTGATAATAGGAAAAGAAAATTATCTGTGTAAGTGTATATTATAGCTATAAAGGTCTTAGAAAATAATTGGCCATATGGCTTGTCAATCTTTATATAAGAGGTTTCAAGAATACTTGGCTAGGAATTACAGTCCTAAAAACATAAAACTCAGCTTCTTAAGGGATGGATGAAGAATGGAATATTCAGACAGAGAAGACTGGGAAAGAGGCCCTGGGAGATGTGGGGGAAAATTTAAACAGCCATCCAAACTAATCAAGTTTTATCCAAACCAAATATCCAGGCCTTTTGAAGTTTGCCAGTTACTAATCAAAACCCCACTAAGTGCTTAGTATCTCAGACAGTTTTAAATAACATCAAACCAACTATCATGTAATACACTGAGTAAAGCCAAATCTGGATTTTGTCTTACAGCTACACAGACACAGAAAATTTGTCTGAAGTTATGCTCGCCAAGTAAAAATTTAAGATACTTTTAATTATTTTTATGTTATTTCACTCTTAAAATCACCTCAGTTATCTTTAAAAGGGGTTAAGAAAACCAGCTTTCCATAAAAAATGAATTATTAATGATAACTGTCTGGAAAGTTAATAGTTAAGACTTTGCAAGTGTCGTTTTATACTCGATGGCAAACACTGTAAAAAAATAAAATTTACTAATGATGAAATGAAAGCTTTAATTGCCCAAAGTTCTTACATTACGTTGTGGCATTAGATGGACAAATTTTGACCCTAAAATAAATTAGTAGTAGTGTACTTTTATCTTAATGCATTTCATTCTCTTTTCAAATTATAACAATATTTTGTGACAGTAAAAGCTGTGACATCAATCAGCTTTCTGCAACTATGGTATAAATCAGCTTGGTGGTCAATTCTCTTTAAAAATATCTTCAAAACTCTCAACAAAATAATGAAAGTATTACTATATAATCTACACATATTTTACTGATTTAATTTGACATGAAATAAATATATTACCACAAAATGCTACTACTGTCATTTTTTCCACTTTTAATGAACTCATTTCTTTTCCTCGAAACAAAATTAATGAAATGTCAGAATGGAAAAATATTCAGTTTTGCTAAAGAAAAAAAATTCACTCTTACTGAAACACACATGTTCTCTTTTTCCCCAGTGCAAGTTCCACATGTACGTCATGTTAAAATGAGAAAAAAAAAAAGAAAAAGAGAGCCTATTCATGTGTGTGTGTGTGTGTGTGTGTGTGTAAGCTTATCTAGAAAGGAAAAGGAAACAGCATTGGAATTCATAGAAGATGGTGGTCATGTTGCTGTTTTTCTTATGAAGGGGCACCCACCAGGGCATGGAAGATGGCAGAGCTCAGACGATACCACTGACATGCCGCCTAGCCACTTGCTATTATATTTTTATATTTGAATTCTCTATACAGTATTTATCCAATATTTCCTTGTTTAGTTAATTATTACTGATTTGTTGATTGTTAATTTCTATCTGATTCCACTAGAATATAACGTTCATGACAGCAAACACCTACTTCACTCTCTTATTCATTATGTATCCTCAAATGGCTGGAAAATAAATGGTCTTTACTCTGGCAATGAGTGAATGCATTACTAACCACTAACGAAATTGATAACCACAAAACTTAAAATATGTAAGAAGGAATAGGAATAAACTAAACCTTGATCACACCAAAAGAAATTTAAATGAAGAAACAAAAGATAATGGGAAAAATAAAATGAAATAGAAAAAATATAAGCAAGTATTTTAGCTATTTCAATAAATATAAAAAGGTTGCTTTCTCCTACCAAAAGATAATCAAAGTTTTTTGTCAGTTTTTAGTTATTGTCAAAAACTACATCCAAAACAATAACAGTGAGAGTTTGAAAATAAAAGAATGACAAAATGTGAAAAACTGAGATCAGATATTTAATACTAGATATCAGGGATTAATTAATATTATATAAAGTAAAATTTAATGCTAATGATATTGAAATAGAAAAGGGGAAACATATTGACAAATGATACAATCCATCAAGAAGATAGAACAGTAACAAACCTTTAAGCAACAAACAACATGAAATTTTTTTTAAATTAAGAACTCCTTATATAAAAAGATTAACTTGGTTAAAATGTAATTATAGGAAAAGATTTTACTATATCTTTGTCAGATTTTTTCTTAGTGAGTAGTCAAAGTATGAAAGACACAGGTTAATCAATTAATTAAATTAACTGATTAAATCTATATACATATGTAAAACAGTACATAAGAAACAGAGAACATACATTCTTATGTTCATAGAACTAAAAATATACATCAATTTTAGGAGCGCCTGAGAGGCCCAGTTAGTTAAGTGTCCGACTCCTGGTTTTGACTCAGGTCATGATCTCAGTTTTGTGAGTTCAAGCCCTATGTTGGGCTCTGGGTTGGCAGCACAGAGCTTGCTTAGGATTCCTTGTCTCCTCTCTCTCTGCCCCTCCCCCATTTGCACTGTCTCTGTCTCTCTCAAAATAAATAAATAAGCTTTAAAAATATATATAGGGGCACCTGGATGGCTCAGTCAGTTGAGCACCCGACTTCAGCTCCGGTCATGATCTCACAGTTTGTGGGTTCCAGTGCCACATTGGGCTCTGTGTTGACAGTCCAGAGTCTGGAACCTGCTTCAGATTCTGTGTCTCCCTCTCTCTCTGCCCTTCACCCCCCCACACACACTCTGTCTCTCTGTCTCTCTCAAAAGTAAATAAACATTAAAAAATTTTTAAATATATATCAATTTTATAACATGTCAGTTTTAAAATTCTAAAATTTAAAAAAGGAGGAAGTTCATAGGTCTCATTCTTTAAATAAAATCTAATAAAATTTATATTAAATAATAAAAAATTCATAAATAAAAATATTTTCCATGAATCCAAACTAAAATTAAAAATTACCCAAAAAGAGGGTGCATGGGTGGCACAGTTGGTTAGGCATCCAACTCTCAGTTTCAGCTCAGGTCATGATCTCACAGCTTCATGAGTTCAGGCTCTGGGTTGGCTCTGTACTGGCAGCACAGAACCTTTTCGGGATTCTCTGTCTCCCTCTGTCTCTACCCCTCCCCCACTTGCACTGTCTCTGTCTCTCTCAAAATAAATAAATAAACTTAAAAACAAAAATTACCCAAAAAGTATTTAGAAACATCACACTAACTCTTATGGCACACAGCTAAAATAGGACTCAGAGGATAATTTTTAGCTTAAATGCATTTATTATCAAATAAAACTCAATAAACATATATCTATTTTGAGGAAAAAGGTAAAAATAGTATATAACAAACCAAAACAAGAAAGACATAGCATTAATAAAAAGAGAGTTGTAATTATTGAAAGAGAAAAGAAATAGAAAAGTTAAAGAAAATTGACAAGAAAAACTAATCTCATGAAACTAAAAATCATAAAAGATGTCATAAATATAAAAGCCTATTCTAATTTTTAACAGTTCAGATAGTTTTCATGGCTGCAGTTTATCCAAGTTTTAAAAACAAATATTTCATGTTTATTGAATTACTCTAAACTATACAAAAACAAAACTTCTCTAATCTATTTTACTAAGGTAGCAAATCTTAATTCTAAAATCCAGTTAAAAATAACTCAAGTGGAGGGGTGCCCGGGTGGCTCAGTCAGTTAAGCATCTGACTTCAGCTCAGGTCATGATCTCATGGTTCATGAGTTCGAGCCCTGCATCTGGCTCTATGCTAACAGCTCAGAGCCTGGAGCCTGCTTTGGATTCTGTGTCTCCACTCTCCGCCCCTCCCCCGCTTGTTCTATCCCTCTTTCCCTCTCTTTCTCTCTCTCTTTTCTCTCTCTCTTTCTCTCTCTCTCTCTCTCTCTCTCTCTCTCTCTCAAAAACAAATAAACATATAAAAAATTAAAATATAACCCAAGAGGAAAGAAGAGAAAGAGGAAAGAAAAGAGGAAGGGAAGGGGAAAGGGAGGGACTGAGAAATGCCGGAAGTAAGGGAGAGGGATGCTGGCATAAGAGTAAATGTATTTTTTTAACTGTCAAATTGTTACCAAAGGAGCTTCATCATTTTCACATTGCCATCAACAGTGCATGAAAAGTCCAATTTCTCCATATCCCCATCAATACCTGTTATTTTTAAATAACCTCAATTTTTAAATACCTTTTAAATACCTCAATTTTTTTTAAATTATAGTTGTCTGTGAATGCAGAATGGTATCTTATTGTGGTTTGATTTACATTAACTAAGGACTACTGATTTTGAGCATCTTTTTATGTTCTTAATGAACATTTTTGTATCTTCTTTGGAAAAAAGCCCTTTTCATATTTTTTAATTGAATTGTATTTCTTTATACTGTTGAGTTGTAAGAATTCTTTATATATTTTGAATACTGATCACAAATGATAAAGTTCAATTTATGTATTTTGTTGTTGCTGGTGCTTTGGTGTTATATCTAAAAACTGTTGCCTAATCCAAGGTCACAGATATTTATGCCTCTGTTTTCATCTAACAGTTTTATCACTGTAGCTCTTACAGTTAGGTCTATGAAACATATTGAGTTAATTTTTGTATATAGACATAGGAGTCCAAGTCGATATCCAGTTGTCCCTACACAATTTGTGGAAAAGCCTACTCTTTCCCCATTGACTTGTCTCAATACTTTTGTCAAAAGACAATTGGTTATAAATGCAAAGGTTTATTCTGGACTCTTGATTACACTCTATTAATCAATATGTCTATACTTATGCCAGTACCACACTCTTTTAATTACTGTAGATTTATAATAGGTTTTGAAATTGGAACTGTGAGTCCTCCAACTTTATTTTTCTTTTTCAGGATTGTTTTGGCAATTTTGGGTCTTGGGTTTCCATATAGGTTTTAGGATCATTTTGTAAATTTCTGCAAAAAGGGCAGCTGGAATTTTGATAGAGTATATTGACCCTTTAGATCATTTGGGGAATATTGCCATTTTAACAATATGAAGTCTTCTGATTCACAAACATGTGTGTCTTTTTATCTTTTTATCTATTTAAGCCTTCTTTAATTCCTTTCAATGATGTTTTGCAGTTTTCAGTTCACAAGTCTTATACTTCTTTTATTAAATTTATTCTTAAGAAATTTATTCTTTTCTCATACTACTATAGATGAAATTGTTTTTTAAACTTATTTTTAGATTGTTCATTGATACTATATATAAATACAATTAATTTTTATATCCTGAAACCTTGCTGTACTCATGTGTTATGCATTGTGTGTGTGTGTGTGTGTGTGTCTGTGTATTCCTTAGGGTGTTCTATACCCAAGATCATGTCATTTGCAAATAGAGATATTTTTATTTCCTCCTTTCCAACTCAGATGCCTTTGATTTCTTTTTCTTGCCTAATTACTCTGGCTAGAACTTCTAGTACTATGTTTAATAGAAATGGTAAGAATTGAAATCCTCAACTCATTCCTGATCTTAATGTGAAAGCTTTCAGTCTCTAATGAAGTTTGATGTTAGCTTTAAATTTTCCATAGATACCTTTATCAGAATAAGAAAATTTTCTTCTACTTCTAGTTGTTGAGTGCTTTTATCACAAAAGATTGTTGGATTTATTAAATTCTTTCTCTGCATATACTGAGATGATCACATTTGTTTGTTTTTTTGTTTGTTTGTTTGTTTGTTTTGTCCTGTGTTATATTACATTGATTAATTTTTTAAACCAACCTTGCATTCCTGGGCTTGGTCGTCATGTATAACCCTTTTCTTATGTTACTAGATTCACTTTGCTAGTATTTTCTTGAGGATTTTTGCATCTATAGTCATAGGGTATATTTGTAGTTTTTTATTTCTTTCTTTCTTTTTAAATATTTATTTATTTTGAGAGAGAGAGAGCACGTGAGCAGGGGAGGGGCAGAGGGAGAGAGAGAGAGAAAAAAATCTCAAGTAAGCACTGTGCTGTCAGTGCAGAGTCCACATGGGGCTCAATCCCATGAATGGTGAGCCGAAATCAAGATTTGGACACTTAACTAACTGAGCCACCTAGGCGCCCCTGTAGTTTTTGTTTTTCTTGTTAGATCTTTGTCTTGTTTTGATATGGCAGTAAGACTGGCCTCACAGAATGAGTTGGGGAGTATTACTATCTCCTCCATTTTTTTGTAAATGTTTGTGAAGATTGGTGTTAATCTCTCTTTTAAATGTTTGGTACAATTACCAGTGAAGCCATTTGGGCCTTTGCTTTTCTTAAAATTTTTTTAACTAATTCAATCTCTTTACTTGCTACAAGTCTACTCAGATTTCCTATTTCCTCTCGAATTAGTTTCAGTGGTTTATATCTTTCTAGAAATTCGTCCATTTCAATTAGATTATCTCATTCATTGGCATACAAATGTTCATAGTATTCCCTTACACTCTTTTCCATTTCTGTAAGGTCAACAGCAGTATTTCCACTTTTATACCCAATTTTAGTAATTTGAGTCATCTCCCTATTCCTTGGTCAATCTAGCTAAAAGTTTGTCAACTTCATTGCCTTTTCAAAGAACTAACTTTTGCTTTTGTTGATTTTCTCCATTCTTTTCAATTCTCTATTTTATTTCTTCTCTAATCTTTATTATTCTCCTCCTTCTCCTTAATTGGTCTTAGTCTGTTCTTCTTTTTCTAGTGTCTTAAAATGGAACGCTAGGAAGGGCACCTGGGTGGCTCACTTGGTTGAGCATCTCACTCTATTTCACCTTAGGTAATGATCCCCCACATCAGCTCTGCACTGAGCATGGAGCCTGCTTAGGATTTTCTTTCTCTCTTTCTCTCTGTCTCTCTCTGTCCCTCTCCCCAACTCACGCTCTCTCTCTCTCTCTAGGGAAAAAAAAAAGGAATTCTAGGTTATTGATTTTAAATCATTTTTTTATTTATTTTATTTTTTTCAAGTTTTATTTATTTTTGAGAGAGACAGCATGAGTTGAGGAGAGGCAGAGAGAGAGGGAGACACTGAATCTGAAGCAGGCTCCAGGCTCTGAGCTCTCAGCACAGAGCCCGATGGGGGACTCGAACTCACAGATGGTGAGATCATGACCCAAGCTGAAGTCAGACACTTAACCGACTGAGCCACCAAGGCGCCCCTAAATCATTTTTTTATATAGACAATTCAGCCATACATTTCCCTCTTAGCACTGTTTTGGCTGCATCACATAAGTTTGATATGTTGTAGAACTGTTCTTACGAGACATAAATGTGTGTCCTTTTCAGAAGGAAATTATCAAGTAATAAAGATTCACAGGACTGTATGTTTAAACTAGCACCAATATTGACACTTATTAAAACTAATATTTTCACTCAAAAAATTTGCAGATTTAAAACTGGCCAATATTCACTTACCCAGATTAATAGTCTATTCACATGAAAATTCCTATAGTCCATACTGCCACTGTCTCCTGAATACAGAGAAAAAGTTAGGGAAAAGAGTTTGACAAATTTCTCCACTTCCAGAGTCAGCTAAACTTTTTTTGATCCTTCACTCGTTTTGGAATTTTAAGATGGATTAGACAATGTTGATTAAGTATTCTGACAGAACAATGTGATAAAGGTAGACAGATTTCTTATTTTATGTCCATACTTTTCTCACAGATCCCTCAATTTTACTGCCTTCTGTCCTGTCTCATATTACTAGGGGAAATAGTATAGTATAAAGAGCAGAAAACATGTGACTTGTGTTCCAAGAAGTGTTTGTCTTCATCTTCTGAGAAAAAAAGATGACTCTTGAAAAGTCCAGTTGCTTTCTCAGAATATCTGGGAAAATCCTGACAAGATATACTAAAAAAAAAAGCAATCAAAATTGAAGGTGCCAAGAATTTTTTATTTGAAAATATTTGTTTACTTTTACTACTGAAAACTGGGCCTTTCTCTAAATCACAATTTTATTAGCTGCAAGTCAAGATGGCAGTTTTAGAGCACTGGGAAATTATAAGAATTTCTAACAGCCACATGGGTCACTGTCTTTATCTTGAGTTGAAAAAAAAAGGAAAAACCTACCAGTCACTTTTTTAAAAAATTTTTAATGTTTACTTACTTTTGAGAGAGAGAGAGAAAGTGAGGGGCAGAGGGTCAGAGAGAGAGGGAAACACAGAATCTGAAGCAGGCTCCAGGCTCTGAACTGTCAGCACAGAGCCCAACATGGGGCTCAAACTCACAAACCGTGAGATCATGACCTGAACCGAAGTCGGACACTTAACTGACTGAGCCACCCAGGTGCCCCAAACCTATCAGTCACTTTTTGATTCATCATTCGCACTATACTTCTGAGACTTTTCCTCTTGAATATACTATTTATGGCTTGGAAACATTTTTTTTTCTAATGTGGCTTGACTTCTTTTGAGGTTTAACATTTTTAATGGATTTTGTCTTTTTCTTTATTCTCAGGAACACTCACTTTCTTGGCCAAGATTTACCTATTATTTTGTAGGAATTTACTTGGTTTTCATTCCCTCTAAATAACCTCTTTTATATATCCTAAGAAATTTGATCAATTAGAATACCAGTTTCAAAATTTATGAAACTTGGAAATTTTTTTGCTTAGCCTTTCATTTCTAGTAACTGGCTATTCTACTAAGTTTCATAATCTATAAATCAGGAGGAAAATGTATACTTTCATTTCTCACATTGAGTCCAATTTGGCTCCCAGAACCAGTCCTCTTTCCCACAGAAGTCAAACTCAGACTTTTCATTTCCTTTACTTTATTCCTTGACCCAATTCAAAACAAAAATGCAGTCTTTCAAGTCTTATGAACATATTTTACCTAATACTTGATCTGAAGATAATATAAAGAAGCTTTCTTCCCAAACAAAAGGGGACACAAAGGCTATAATCTTGCACTGGGATTTAAGTTTCTATTCATTAGACCTTTATGCCTTCTTCAATTATTATGTCTAACCCTAAACCCATTGACACTATTTACCTAGATTCCCTTACAGTACATGCGTGGAAATTACATATTGTAGAAGCTAAATAATCTTGATTGTTTTGGAGTAAGGGACACCTGTATTTTAACTTCCAAATCATGCATTGTTCAATGTTCTTGTTATCCGTTTCAAAGAAAGAAATCAAGATAAATGAGTACATAAATTAATTCTTCGGTTCTGTTAAGTCCAGTTAAGGATCACAGAACTAAAGACAGGCAAAGTAATGAAGCATTATTAAAAACTATTCCTCTAATTTGCAAGATATACTAATATTCAAAGGCTTTCTCTTATTACCTTCTAAATAATTACAATCATCTTTGTCTTGTGCCGTATTTAGACCTTCATACTTATATTGAAATGTCAGCAATTCTAAATCATGAGATAGTTAATAAAACTTTCAAACAAAAGAAACCTTACAGGTCCAATCAAACATTTTTAAATGAATAAATGGAAACGCAGAAGGCCAAAGTCTTGCTGAGATCACACACCATTAATAGCAGATATTTGATTTGAACATAAGTTGCCAAAATCCTACCAGTGTTCTTTCTCACCAAGCTTCCTATTGTACAACAAAGTGTCTCTTAATCTTAGAATATGTTTCACACATAAAAAAGCATGAAGACATAATGAGCAAAATAACTCCAAATGAAACTCTTCACTATCAGGTCACAGTATGCATTTTGCTAGAATAAAAATATTCAACAAAAATAAGAAACATAATGCTCTTGAAATTGCACCTATTTCTAACTATAAATAAAATATGTTTTAAAGAATCTTAAACCTTGTTTCTTTAGATTCTTTACAAAGTTGACTAAACTTTGACTAAATTAGGTAGGTTGGCCTCCTACTTCTTTGCTTGTGTCTGTTATTTTGAAATACAAATTATAAAAGTCTTTCTCATTACCTGAAATAGAACAACTCAAATATGGGTGAGTGTTAAGTATAACTCCATAATCATTCACTATCTATAGTGTTCATGTGTCATATAATACGTATCTTTACTTTGAAGACAACAATTCTACATTAGCAAGCTGTTTCCATTAAAACGAAAATATCTATTATTCTTGGGCTTGTACTGAGGAAAACGCATTCTAGAAAAATTATTTTTCCCCACAATAGTTCCACAATTTTGCCTACTACTTTGGCTTAAACTTGGAACCACAGAATTAAAGTCTAATGTTTATAGCTCTTTCATTTTAATTTTATTTCTCTGGACTGCCCACAATCCCTTCTAATCATTTAAGCTATGGCAATTTTACAACTGTGATAATGCCTGCTCCAATATTCAGGCTTTATGTGTGCAGTTATGTTATTCCACTGGCTTGGCAAATTGGTGTGCCATATCAAGCCTGAGTTTTCTCAGTGGGCCTTCTTTTAGCCTTGTAGTCGTTAGCTTGAAGTACTAATTTTTGCAGAAATGTTGGTTCTGTCCAAACAGTCCACTACAATCCTCCTGATCTATGCTTTATCATTCTTCTTTGTCAGAGAGAAAATTTTTAATATGAAAAAAACAAGCTTCCATTTGCCTTTAACTTTCAATCTTATATCTAAGAGAAATCATAAACATGATTCCTTAATATTAAGTAGTATTTACTACATAGACATACATTTTTAAATATCTAAAGCAAGACCTATCAAATAAATAAAAACATGTTAGATATTTCTAAATAAAAAACAAGGTAAGGATATTTGTCAAACCAAGAGGCTCAAAGTAACTAAGGTCCAACTTAAGAAATAAAAGTCAAAAATCAAATTATCAGCAGAAAAACTATACAAGCATTTAAGCTTCATGTTTCAATAAAGACCTTGAGACATTAAAATGCTAATAGCAACTGCTGTTCAAGACTGGCTTATGAGTTCAACGAAAGATAGTTCACAAGTTACCAGACCCTACTACTTCATTTGGCAGATTTCACAAATGTACTGCTTTGCTTGTTGTCACTGTAGACAAATGGTAGAAAGACAGCGGAAGAGGCAGGAGGATATGAAAACGGATGACTGAGGATTTCCCTTGTTGCTACTCTCTCACTCTTCCCCTGGGACTCAAAGCAGCAAAACTGCCCTGATATTCATGTGTCATTTTCAAGTGCCACATCTGATATCTTTCCTGGTAATAGAAGTCTGGTTACCCAGCCTGGTGAGCGCTAGGAAGAAGTGAGATTAGACTACAATGCTGAACGTCTCAGAGACACACACTTGGCAGAAAGCTCAAGATCCAGGGGCTTTATAGAAAGACCATTCTGGAATGTTGCACAGATTCAAAAAATTTCTGAGAGGCTCCTGGTCAAATCATGGGAAATTAAACATTGTCAAGATAATAATCATAATAATTCAAATCTGTAAAACATCCTTGAAAGTAATCATTAATAAAACAACAATGAAATAAAATGCTTCTAGTATTTTCTAGACAGAAACTATCTCCAAATGAAGAAATATATTCATACAGCACTAAATGATCAATAATAATAACTATGCAGTAGTTTCTCTTAATCTGCCTCAACTCTTCTGAATTTGTACAAGAAGAAAATTTCAGAATAAAATTTTTTAAAAAAAAAAAATTTTTTTTTTCAACGTTTATTTATTTTTGGGACAGAGAGAGACAGAGCATGAATGGGGGAGGGGCAGAGAGAGAGGGAGACACAGAATCGGAAACAGGCTCCAGGCTCCGAGCCATTAGCCCAGAGCCTGACGCGGGGCTCGAACTCACGGACCGCGAGATCGTGACCTGGCTGAAGTCGGACGCTTAACCGACTGCGCCACCCAGGCGCCCCCAGAATAAAATTATTTTTAATGATTTAGCAGCTAATCAAGCTTTAACAAAGTCCCTTCAGAACTAATTAGGTGATATCAGCCCTCCATCCTTCCTAATGAGGCATTTGTTAAGTCTTAGACCTATTTAACTTCCTAAACTTGAAAGCTACAAACAGCTGTCAGAATTCATCCATTTAATTGAAACAATATTTTATATTTGCCTTTAGAGTGTTAAGAAAAGTACCCAGCACTAAAAATTCAGTGTCAGAGTAAGTTAACAGGAAGCTGTATGAAAGAACCTAAAACAGTTCTCCAAATCATAGAAGATAAGAATAGCCTATGAAGATTCAGGGGAATATTTTAATAATCTTCATCCTTCTATTGTGTACCTTTTTAATAATTTAGCTCCAAAAAATGAGGTCCTTTTCTAGGCCACATTCATTTGACTAAATGTTCTTCAGCTTGTTTTTATAAAGTGATTTGAAGTCTAAATTTTTTTAATGATTATAACATATGTAGAATGATGTGGTCACTTGTAATCCATCCCAGGCCTGAATAATACCACCTGGAAGTGAATCAAAGTTTGGGTTACCAGGGCTCTATTCTCATCATAACTAATCAACTTGGTAATGTGTTCATTTTCACCCTGAAATAAGCAATATAAAATCAAAGAACCATGTTAAGGAATAAACATTTGTTTTTAATGCCTTAATCAGAAAATCTTAAAATTTCATAACAAATATGAACACTTCATTTTAAGAGCTAAACCAATATCTACATGTGAGTTGTGTTATGAAAGACTTTCAATTTTTTCTCTGTAAATATTTGTGTGGGTAAGATAAAACATTAAGTCATCTTTGAAGAAAAATAATTAAAAAGATCTTTTGTTTAGGCCTATACTACGAAGGCTTAGATAAATCTTGAATGCTTTTTAAGAACATAACATAATGCTATATGTTGAGACGTGATATCACCTAAATTTAAAATATTGAGGAACTGACCTTTCATACACTTTCACCCTCCTTTCTTCTTCATGAAAATTATTGTTGTCATTAAAAATCAACCAGCCTGTGCTTTTAAGAAAATAAAGAAATACTTATACTGTTCTCAGATACATGCTTTATTCAGGAAAATTACTTCTGTAAGCCAGGTTTTCAAACTTTCAAAAGTCATAAAACTTTATCAGTGTGACTTATTTTTATAATATCTCTGAAAAGTAAAAATGCATATACCCATTTCATCAAAATCAGTAAAAGTTTTTAAATATAATTATTTAGCATTTAAAGTTATTAAAAATTATGTGCAATGGATGTTTTTATCTCACATGGTTTGTGATCTTTAGTCTTGTGTGCTAAGAAATCCAACTGTTACCAGTTGCTATGCACACTAAGTTTGCGTAAGTGTTTCATTTGATTTAAATTATAGAGGGGCACCTGGGTGGCTCAGTTAACTAAGCATTCAACTTTGGCTCAGGTCATGATCTCGCTGTTTGTGAGTTTGAGCCCTGTGTCCAGCTCTGTGCTGACAGCTCAGAGTCTGGAGCCTGCTTCAGATTCTGAGTCTCCCTCTCTCTCTGCCCCTCCCCTGCTCATACTCTGCCTCTCTCTCTTGCTCGCTCTCAAAAAAATTAAACACTTAAAAAATTTTTAATTAATAAATAAATTGCAGAAAATGTTTTCAAAGTCTATGTTTTTTGTGCCTCTTTAGACTACATACGCAGAATACTAACTTAAATTAAATACTTTGTCTTTCTCCTTAGAGGAGGATATTGATATCTAAAGAAAGTTCAACATAGGAAATAAAAGTTGATTCTGTGTTAGCCATGTAAAAATTTAGAAATTAATATTGGAAGTTTTTACTTTTGGAAACCTAAAAACAATAATGGCAGCAATGAAGGTATAGGGTGGTGTTCATTTATTTTCATATTTAAGTGCCAAATGGTAACATTTAGAGGTAAAGTACCAGAGAGGAGCATCTAGGAATACTTCTGCTTTGTGGTTTACCTTGCATGGTGCAAAGCACTCATAAGCATGGGAAGACAATGTAGGCACCATAACACAGATAAAGGAACATGCAAACACTGAGCAGCAATTGATAAATCTAGTAAATAATAGCATCACTATTAATATGGCAGCACTTTTTACCCCCCAGTCCATAGTCATCTCTGCCCTACCCTCATTATATAATAGTGAGAATAAATAGAACTTGTCTGGGACTTCAGGATGTGGAGGGGGCTGCAATTGTCCCAACAAGTTTGAAGCAGTCTAAGTTGGTCCCAAAAGAGACTCAGAAAATAAGAACTTTGTTTTGTTTTTTAAAAAGAAAAATGTGCAAAATAAAGCACAGGCAAGATTCAGGGAGCAATTCAGATGCAGAATTTCTTGAGAACCCCTAAAGCAATATGATACCATAAGAAGGACCCTTTATGGGAAGGCCTCCATGGGAAGATATGTTAGGATACTGACAGAAAATTTGCCAATAGTTTTTTCCATTTTAATAGGTATTTGCAATATCTGTCCATAAATTTTCTCTTTAAAGAGTAATACAATAGAATTAACCTTAAATTAAATTAAAACATACTATAAAGCTACTTTAAGTAAAAGAGTTTGATGTTGATGTAAAGACAGAGATAATCAATAATTAGAAAAAATATAATAAATACTTAACATTAATTGTAATATCAAGAGGTCAAATGAACAAGGAAAGAAAAGAACTTTTACTAAATGGATCTAAGACAACTATTTGGGGGGGGGGGGTATCATTTTAGATCATGTTCTCATATCAGAAACCAAAATAAATTTCAAGTGATAAATATTATGTTAAAATATGGGTCCCCGGGTGGCTCAGTCGGTTAAGCGTTGGAGTCTTGATTTCAGCTCAGATCATGATCTCACAGTTCATGAGTTCAAGTCCCGCATTGGGTTCTGCATTGACAGGGCGGAGCTTGCTTGGGATTCTCTTTCTCCCTCTCTCTCTCTACCCCTTCCCCACTTGTGTGTGCATGCTGTCTCTGTCTCAAAATAAATACACTTTAAAAAATTATGTTAAAATAAAACAGAAGAAAAGAGTGACATTCTACTAATTCCTGAACAGAAAGGACACTCTAAATCAGTAAGAGAAATCATAAAGGAGCAATATATTTGACTCAATGGAAAAGTCAAATTTCAGTGCATAAGAAATAGCAAAAACAAAAGTAGTAGATTAATTCTTTGAAAGGAATGAAATATTGTCCTCAAACACAGAGCAGATTAAGCATTCTTCCAAAAACTGATAGCTTTTCATGTCCCCAAACTTGTTCTCTGGTTGCTGATAGGTAAAAGTTCTATTTCCCTATTTGTGACTTCCAACTCTTTCTGTTGATAGAGAATGTACAAATCAAAATAATAATTTAGAGATATAGCTCAATTAGGTACTAGCATAATAAAATCTCTTTTTAGGAAGATACTGTATAAGCAACTGTTTAGTTTATCCAGTTTTCACTGGATACTATTAAAATACAAATTGTGTAAATAGCAATAACTATTGTAACAGTTTATTTCCCCAAGTCGGGAACCTTGGAATTCTCAATAGGAATCATTTCTGTTTTCATTTCTCTTCCTTAGGGAGTTACATATTTTGCATTCTGCATTTTCTATATATATGGTGTGTTTATATATGCATATGTGGTTGTATATATTAAATATATATATGGATGACAGTGAACTTTTAAAGAGATTTTTTAATACACTTTTTTGACTACAAAAGATATTTTATACATCAGGAAAAATTTGTTCTTTTTGCCTAAACCTTTGCCACATGAAGATTAAATTAAGAGTGTACACGTGATATTGTTTTATAAAGGTTCACTGATTTAACACATACTAGACTAAAAATAGTCAAAATAATTTTCAAAATAAATGATGCTTTGCTTTTACTTTTATCTGAACTTCAACTGATACTTGTGCAAATATGTAAATAAGGACATAAGTTTGTAGATTTGGTCTATGTTGGGGATCAAATTATGGAAGATATTTTGAAAGCCCATTCAAATGCAGGAAAATTACTGATCACTTGGGTTTTTGCAATTATTCTATTATTTAACCACTAAGATATTTTCTATGAATACATGATGTTTAAGTATTAAGAATTACTCTTTTGGGGGCGCCTAGGTGGCTCAGTTGGTTAAGCATCTGACTCTTGATTTCAGCTCAGGTCATGACCTCACGGTTTGTGAAACTGAGCCCCGTGTCAGGCTCCATGAAGTAGAGCCTGCTTAAGATAATCTCTCTCCCTCTCCTTCTGCCCCTCTCCCCTGCTCACATGCTTGTGCTCTCTCTCTCTAAAAATAAAAATAAACACAAATTAAATTAAACTAAGAATTACTCTTTTTAACTTTGATTCACAGAACTTTGTTCTTAAACTAAGAAATCTCAGATGCAATTTCCAGCATAGCATACCCTCATATCTCATATGATAACTTGATACATTTAACAAGAGCAGGATATTAGCCTTTGGAAATAAAGATTTGTTTTTACTCAGGAAAACAAAATTCTTTTTTTAAATAAAATGCAAAGAAAAGTGGTCTCCAAAACAAAACACTTAAAAAACATTGTGTATCAAAACTATTCCTACATATCTATTTTCTGATGCCAGCATGCTTTTTTAGCAGTTACCACCCTTTCTGTTAGAATTCTTATTTTTGGATGAAAGATCAATTGCTTCATGTTGATTTTCCCCAGCAAGCTATAGGTTCACCCCAGCTGCAAAAATTTTCTAAACTCTGAGCAAAGGCTCCATAGGAGATACCAGGATATGATCTTTCAAACACAAACAGTGTAACTCTGTAGGAATCTACTCAGGAATTTGGGAAAGGAAGTTTATGCGAGAGGTAAGTTAGTAGTACTTATGACTTCTTGCAAATCTGACCCAAAAAAGTTATTAAAGTTCACGTATAATGACTATATTTAACTCTCATATAGAACTTCTGACATACTAAGTTTATTTAATTTACAAAAACTTCTCCTACACTAAATATGTATTAGTAGCTATGCTACAAAAAAAACAATTAAGTCAAAAGCTTAGAACTAGTTGTTCAGGGGGCATCCCATGTTAGTGCCAAGTTGGATATCTAGCTTCTAGTCTCCTAACCTAAAGTTGATAATACTCAGGTATCCATCTCTAGGCAAATACTGATAATACAAAGATTTTCCGCAATAGATTGGATTTATTCCCTATCACCTTTCCAAAAGGGATTGGGATTGAGAGTGTAGTAATTTGAAAGGAGTAGAAAATATAAGAAACAATCTGACATATGTTTGCATAATTGTCATCCCTTCATAGAAGTCTGATGAAAATAAAACCAAATTTATATCCTTTGGCATTGTCAAATTCTTCAAGGACTATAACCAGTTGCTCCCTAAAATATCAGAAAATTCAAGTTGAAGTGGATGTTGCATCCCAAACATGACTCAAAACGCTCTGCACCAAGATGATATCAGTATCAGGACCCCATTGCTCTGTGTTTATAACAATCATGCTACAACGTAAGTAAACAATCCTACTCCTCTCTCACAAATAGCTCTTTCATTTTTCCCTTAGCCAAAGGCCCTTTATTTATTCCATTGATCTATCATAAAAGTATACTCTGTATAAAAAAACGAAACTTCAGGGGCGCCTGGGTGGCGCAGTCGGTTAAGCGTCCGACTTCAGCCAGGTCACGATCTCGCAGTCCGTGAGTTCGAGCCCCGCGTCGGGCTCTGGGCTGATGGCTCAGAGCCTGGAGCCTGTTTCCGATTCTGTGTCTCCCTCTCTCTCTGCCCCTCCCCCGTTCATGCTCTGTCTCTCTCTGTCCCAAAAATAAATAAACGTTGAAAAAAAAAATTAAAAAAAAAACAAAAAACGAAACTTCATTATACAAATGTGTATACATACAGGGGCAGAGACTTTTCCAACTGAGCCACCCAGACACCCATGTAACATTTCATGATTACATGTAGACTCAATGGTACTAGGCTACAGATGTTATCACAGTGCTTGAGGTCATGCAAAGGGGTCAATCTTGAGGGTTAAGGGTGCTTGCTAAAGCTTAAAGACTACTAGATTGGCCAGAGGGACTTGGGTGCCTTCATTCTTGCACTGAATCTTATTTCTGCTATTTTGATTATCATCATAAAATATCTGAATGTCTTATTATCCATTCTATACATGTGTCTGAACAAGGGCAATCTGGCAATAATATTATTTCACTGATAGTCACCAAATTTTCTGACATTTGATAGATCCTCCCAAGCTCTCCCATTGGACTAATGCTGGCTATATAACACCTACAGTGGCAATGTTGCTACAGGTGTCAGCTTAAGTGAAGGTAACCCCAGTAAACACATATTTCTATCAGTGATGAAAGCTTTGTTGAGAACATTCTTCAGCCTGGATTCATTGCAAACAAAGAAATCACTCTTCTCTTTTGTTCTTTAATCCTTTTGTTTAAATAAACAAAGAGGCAAAAGTTAAAGTCTCAATGAAATAATGAACAATTGCATCAAAAATTTTCATGTAATAATATCTACGCTTTCCAATCCTTCTTATAACTAGGAAAGAAAAGTCTTTTCTTTCATCTTTGGTCTCACAAATCAGAGTATTTTCAAAGAGAAAAGAACCATAAGGACTCTCTTTTCCAGGGATTTTTAAACTGTTCCTGGCACCTTATAACTCCAGAGAAGTAGCTTACAGTATGTCTGAAGTGGGGCAGGGGGCAGGATGCTGAATGGGGGGAACCAGGATCTCCACATACAACCCCAACCCCCCCACCCCGCACTGCCTTGAAATGAAGCTGCTTTTCTTTCACCTTTTAATATGTTAGGGCTCAGTTTGAGATTTCACTTCGAAAACAAGTCTCCTAAATTTGAAAAGCATGATCTAGTCCAAGCCAGATGAGTAAATAAGAGTTCAAGAGAGTAAGATTTACCTATGAAAAGAGGACTAATCGGTGGTGAAGCTAAGATGGAATCCAGTAGTTGGTGTACAGGGATGCAAGAACACCTAGCGCTTTAGGGTCCCAAACAGACCAAGTTTGGCCACTCGCTGCTGACAAAATGCAAAGGCAGAGGCAGCAGTAAGGAAACAAGAAAGCAATTTATTTCAGTGAGGCCATCACCAGGAAAACAGCAGCCTAACGTCTCAAAGACGGTCTCCAAAGTGCCAAAAATACTTCCAGGTTTCTATAAGGAAAATGTGGGGCAAAGGTGGGTGGATGCGTGCAGGTAGGCAGTGAAGGTTAAATAGATCATTGTCTTGGAGTCAATCATGGGAATCAATCTGGGAATATTTTACCCTCAGGGTCTTTTGCCTGAGTGCAGAGAACAGCTGGAAAGAAAAATCCAACTAGAAACTTTCAGGTCATAGTGAGTGCAGCCAAAGTCCTTTTTCAATCCTAGTTTTTTGACATCTGGTCCAGAATTTCTATACCCAAGCTACAGATTATTTAAGAAAATGTGGCCACCCAACCACACACAAGGAAAATGACATAGCTACTCCGGTGCTCGTGTGACTATAAGAGTTTCAACATCAACTTCAAATTTCTCTATAATTTCCATTCAGCTTATAGTTCAAAATAGTGCTGGATTTTTAATTTCTGTAACCAGTAATTAGGATACTGGTATTAACATTTTTCTGTTTTAGAAAAAGCAACTTTTCTAATTAAAAAAGGAAATTATGACCAAAAAATAAAAATGAAAAATGTTTAAAGAAAGGAAATTATGATGTTGCAGAATGCACATGACTGTAAATTAGGAAACATGATTTCAAATACTGCTCTGCCAACAAAGAAATCGCTTTGTGCCCTTTCTTTGCTAGTCATGTCATCTTGACAGGCCTCAAGTTTCTTAGATTTTAATGAGGTTGATCTATACAATTTATAAGCTTTCTTCCAGATCCAAAACTCTAGGATTCTCTTTCTAGGTGAATTCTGTTAATCTCCAGATCAAAACATAAAACATGTAACTATTCTATGTATATCTCTATGCACAATTTATGTGTGCCTACATTAACAACATATGTCTACAAATGAAAGGAATCAAGCTTTTCATTTTATGGTTATACTTTATGTTTTTTCCCACTTTTGAAAATAAACTAATTTACATAGAATAAATTCACCCTTTTAAGTGTACAGGAGTTTTGACATATAGTTCATAATCACCACCAAAATCAAGATATATAACAGTTCCATCATGCCAAAAAATTCCCACACCCCTTTATAATCAACCCCACACCATCCCTATTTCCTAGTAACTACTTCTCTGTGTTCTGTCAGTGTAGTATCACCTTTGTTTCTTTATCTATTTTTTATCTTATTGCTGCTTACTTTCTTACTTTTATCTCTAGCTCTGAAAGTTAAATTAACACAGCATCTATGCTGATAGTTGCCCTGTATCTTGTATAATTTTTTTTTTTTACGTTTATTTATTTTTGGGACAGAGAGAGACAGAGCTTGAACGGGGGAGGGGCAGAGAGAGAGGGAGACACAGAATCGGAAACAGGCTCCAGGCTCTGAGCCATCAGCCCAGAGCCTGACGCGGGGCTCGAATTCATGGACCGCGAGATCGTGACCTGGCTGAAGTCGGACGCTTAACCGACTGTGCCACCCAGGCGCCCCTGTATCTTGTATAATTTTAACAACATCTCCATGAAGCAGACCAACACTGCACCTATTTTATATATGAGAAAACTGAATCTCATAAAAAGAGGCATAACTAGTTCAACAATGACCATGGATGGCACCTCAGTATAGGTCATAGTTCCGCCTACCTCCAGACTTCTTTTATGTGAGAGCAAAATGAACTTTTATTTCTTTGAGCTTGAGTTTCCTATTACATGAACCCAAATCTAACCTCATTTCTTTTGGATCCTCTTTTTTGGAGTATCACTTGCTTACCTCCACAGCAACCTTACCAGACCCAGGGAAATATTATAGTTAATTCATGGTGTTACATTTTTGGAACCCTGGTTGTTGTCACAGGTTCCATCATGCATATTGTCCATATGGTTTCAATACATCACTATTTCAAGGCTATGGCCTTGGGAGAACCTCTGTGACCAGGGAAATCAAGTGGACTCCAAAACCATGTATGTCCCAAGGACAGGGTAGGGGGTGAATGAGCTTCCAGTTGCCAGGGTCTACCTCACGGGTCAACTGGCAGTCAAGTCCATCCCAACAAGAAGGCACTTTGACCTGTGACAACAATCAGGGCTCCAAAAATGTAACACCATGAATCATATTTTCATTTTTAACTTGCCATATGAATGCCCATTCTCTAATTCAACTTGTGTTTCATAGATTTTTATTAAAACTGCTTAGTCATGATTTTCACGTGCATGTTAAAAGTACACTAAACCATGCCATACTCATACCCATAGAAGTGGGTTCACTTTAGCAAAGGCAACTTTGATATTGATATAGAACAAATCTCCTTCACACTCACAGGTAGAAGACTTCCTCTTTTGATCCCCTCGGAAAACCATGTACAGTGGAACACAGCTCCTTGAACTAGCTTTCTTATTCTTCAGGCTCTAGACATAAGAAAAATAATGTCTAGTATAAGGAAAGAAAGCTAGAAGGGCCTATAAATTTTTTAAAAAAGATACTTATGTGGGGAAGAATGAAAGCCTGCATTTTAAAATGTACTTTCACACGTGCATTTGTTAAACTATCTGATGAAAGTTCATAAATATTTACTTCACATTGTAATCTGCATACATATTTTTACATAAGAATGAGGAAGAATATGATTAAAGAATATGATTAAAACATCAAACCAGTCATCACATGGTACAGCCCTAGTACTTATTTATCTTACAACTGGTAGTTTGTACTTTTTCCCCACCTTCCTCTAATCTCTCTTCCCCCCACCCCTGCCTCTGGTAGCCACAAATCTGATCTCTTTCTCTATGAGTTTGGTGGGGTTTGGGGAGAGTTTGGAGAATTGTTTTGTTTTTAAAATTCCACATATAAGTGAGATAATATATTTGTCTTTCTCTGGCTAATTTCACTTAGTATAATGCCTTCAAGGTCATCCATGCTGTCACATATGGTAGGATTTTCTTTTTTATGGCTGAATAATATTCCATTGTATATACATACCAAAACTTCTTTATACATTTATACATTGATAGACACTTGGGTTATTTCCATGTCTCAGCTATTGTAAATAATGCTGCTGTGAACATGGGGGTGCAGATATCTTTTCAAGTTAGTGTTTTTACTTCCTATGGATATATTCCTAGAAGTGGAATTGCTAGATCATATGGTAGCTCTATTTTTAACTTTCTGAGATTCCTCCATACTGTCTTTCACAGTGGTTATACCAATTTACAGTCCTACCAACAATGCACAAGGGCTCCTTTTTCTCCATATCTACACAGGTATTTATCACTTGTCTTTTTGATGATGACCATTTAATAGGCATGATGTGATAGCTCATTGTAGTTTTACTTTGCATGTCCCTAATGACTAGCAATATTGAACATCTTTTCATGTACCCATTGGCCTTTGTATATCTTCTTTGGAGAAATGTCTATTCAGATCATTTGCCCACTTTAAAATTGGGCTATTTGTTTTTTTCCTATTGAGTTGTACAAGTTCTCCATATATTTTAGGTATTAACCCTTATCAGATACATGGTTTAAAATTATTTTTCCCATTCCACAGGTTCTCCTTTCGCTTTGTTCAATATTTCTTTTGATGCAACCATCTTTTTAGTTTGATCTAGCCCACTTGTTTAATTTTATTTTGTTACTTGTGCTTTAAGTGTCATATCCAAAACATCATTACCAAGACCCACATCAAGGAGCTTTATTCCTATGCTTCCTTCTAGGGGTGTCATGGTTTCAGGCCTTACATTTAAGTCTTTAATCCATTCTGATTTAGTTCATTCTTTAACCTGTGAATATCCAATTATTCAGCACCATTTATTGAAAAGACTGTCTTTTCTCCATTGCTATTCCTGGCTCCAGTCCAATTTCTTTTTACCAGAGAAAAATACATCTATTATAATATTTGTGTGGATATATGAATCACTATAACAATATTTTACATTGAGTAAAATAAATCAAAATGATTAATGCTTATACAGTTTTCACTGACAGTGTAAAAGGAAAAAGAAGAGAAAATATTTTTTTCTTTTTAAAGTCTTTTGCTTTTGTGTTAGGCCCCTAGGAAATTTGGCTCTAAAGCTTCCTGTCTTATGTGCAAATGTTCAATATTATTAAACTAAAGCAGTTTAACTGGGGATGTTCCAATGTATACTTCTTCTAGATCAATTATTACATGTTAGTTGTTTTAAGTGCCTCCTCTCACCTTCAAAGATTTCCTGATTTGAATGATGAATTATGTAGTCACCCTAAATATGATGGATTTCAGTAGTTCTCAAAAATGGTAGATAACATAAGATCCTTATTCCCAAATGGTCATGATTCTGTCTCTGGGAGAAAATTAATGATGCAAAAACAAAGAAGGATCACTTTCTGAATACTGTCAATGAATGTTTGCATATACTGTCACTTTAATCATCTAGGCTTAGAGCATATTCAAGAATTTCTGTAAAAGTTTATGAAAATAATTCTAGTAAAAGTTAATATTTATTAACTTCCTTTTTTAATGTTTATTTTATTTTGAGAGAGAAAGAAAAAGAGAGAGTGTGTGTTAGTGGGGAGGGACAGAGGAAAACAGAGAGAGAATCCCAAGCAGGCTCCATGCCATCAGCACATAGCCCAACACGGGGCTCACTCTTACAAACCATGAGACTCTGACCTGAGGTGAAATCAAGAATCAGACACTTAACCAACTGAGCTACCCAGGTACCCCTTAACTTCCTACTTCTAAGTGTGCCAGGCACTGTAATAAACACTTTATTTAGATTATCTCATTTATTCCTCAACACAGTCTTGTGTGTATTATTACTACTAACCCTACTTTACAGATCAGAAAATTGAAGCTTAAGAGGATAAGCAGTTTATCCAAGGTTCCACAGATAATAAATAGCAGAGCCAGAATTCAAACCTAAAATTAACACTTGGGCCAAAGGTCTCCACAAATAGCTATACTCATATCTCAAAAATACTTAATTTATCCTCTTGAGTAGTATTATAACACAGGAAACCCTTGTCTCACCTGTCTCCAACAACTCTCCCATAACACCTACAATTAATCACAGAAATTTTATATTGAGAGAGCCATTCCACCTATGGTGGTCATTTTGTGATAGCCATCCATTGTTTATTTTTTCCTCACTTATTTGAACAGTCCCTGATTTAAATTTGTGGATTCACGTGGTTCTGATGAAACCGACTCTACCTTTCAGTCTAAAAATGAAACATGACTAAGATCAGCTCATTTTTTTTAATTTTTCTATCATTTTTATTCCACCTGTAAAAATGCACTAGGTTTTTTTGTGTTTTTTTTAAATATGAAATTTACTGTCAAATTGGTTTCCATACAACACCCAGTGCTCATCCCAACAGGTGCCTTCCTCTCCCTCCCCCCCCCCCCATCAACCCTCACCTTGCTCTCAGTTTTTTTTTTTTTAATTTTTTTTCAATGTTTTTTTATTTATTTTTGGGACAGAGAGAGACAGAGCATGAACGGGGGAGGGGCAGAGAGAGAGGGAGACACAGAATCGGAAACAGGCTCCAGGCTCCGAGCCATCAGCCCAGAGCCTGATGCGGGGCTCGAACTCACGGACTGCGAGATCGTGACCTGGCTGAAGTCGGATGCTTAACCGACTGCGCCACCCAGGCGCCCCTACTCTCAGTTTTTAAGCGGGATTTAAGATCAGCTAATTTTGTGCATTCTTTCCTTTGGCCCTAAGGACTGGCCCAAAGAAGGACAAATGACAAAACCCAAAAGCCTCAATATTTATAGTAGAATACTAGGACATAGACTGATTTTCATGCTAGCCATGAACAAGAACATATGTAGTTCTGGGAGCTACTAATATCCATTTAGGAATCTTAAAGATAGAAATAACACTACAGAATGCAGAGCAGAGAAATGGAAAGAAATTAAGTCCTAGGCAGCATTTGATAATCCATTGGATGGACTTTCATCTGTCTTTGGCATTTTAGGTATGAGTGAGTCAATTTCATGTATAGCTTAAGCCAATTTGAATTAAGCTGTTACTTGCAACTGAACTGAATTAATACATAAGGGATAACATTAGCAAAATGGGCCTGTGAGGTGGCCAGGTCTCTTCGAAGGAGTAACTTTTGGAGAGGTGAGATATGACACATCCCAATTTTACCAAGGGCTGGCAAAATCACAATACTTTATAGATCACTGTGATTTCCTTCCATGTAGTCAGTTACCTACAAAATTATTTTTTAAAGCTTAATTTCTCTGTTTTCTTTTAACTTATAAAGGCTAGTTCCATATCTTATGTCACTCTATTCTTATAACAATGACAAAAGACAGGTATTACAATTTCCGTTTTATAGATTTAAAAAACTGAGGTGATTTTTCCAAGATAGTAAATATATCAAGTGGCTAAAAACAAGGATTCAAAATCAAGTCTTCTGAATCTAATTCTTTGTTTTATTTCTGCTACCCCAAGCAGAACTGGATTTCACCTACACATAAAATTGAATGATGGACCTTAGTTCTCTAAGACAGCTGGAAACAATGGCAAGTGCTACCAGAGAAGTAGTTCTTTGCAGTGTTTCCTGGGGATACAAAAAATAAATGATGCTTATGAAAGAACTATGTCCTCAACTGTCTATATCCTACCTTTAACACCTATTAATACCCTTAGATTCTGCCTTGGAATCACCTAAGTGAAATGTGTGTCATTCTCCCCTTGTTAATTCAATTCTTAAGTGGATTCTTCACATCTAGAAAGACTTCTTAATAATCTGTGGTTTTTGCCACTCCCTTCCACTAACTGGAAACAGCCCAAATTTCTAAGTAATCATACCAACAATTCAAAAAAAATAGCATTTTATGCCTTTCAGCAAAGCTTTTTTCAAAGGTGTCATTTTTATGATTATTAGATAGGTGAGGAGATAAAGGTTTAGAAAGGTTAAGTGACTTTCCCAAGGCCACACAGGCACTAAATGACAAAGCTGGGATGCATCCCTGATCTGCTGGATTTCAGAGACAGTGCTCTTAACCAGCTATACTACAATAACACCCCTTGCCTCAGTCCATTTTTGCCCAACCCATATTTTGTTAGAGCTCCATTCTTCAAGAGCTGGCACACTGTTTTCTCACTGTCCAGTTCAACACATCCCATACCATGCCCCATAATGAGATCATGACAACTCTAGTTTCTAATGTTTCTATTCTTCTCTGCCAAACTGAAATTAACTTTCTTCCTCATGACCTAGATTTGTAATAGATAGTGATAATAGATAATAAGATAAATCAATCATTGCTAATGTGTTATTACTATGTAACATCTTCTCAGTGAAAATAATAATCTAACTATTTTTTTAAAAATTTAATGTTTATTGGGGTGCCTGGGTGGCGCAGTCGGTTAAGCGTCCGACTTCAGCCAGGTCACGATCTCACGGTCCGTGAGTTCGAGCCCCGCGTCCGGCTCTGGGCTGACGGCTCAGAGCCTGGGGCCTGTTTCCGATTCTGTGTCTCCCTCTCTCTCTGCCCCTCCCCCATTCATGCTCTGTCTCTCTCTGTCCCAAAAAATAAATAAACGTTGAAAAAAAATTTTTTTTAATAAAAATAAAAAAAAATTTAATGTTTATTTATAAAAATTTAATGTCTCTGAAAGAGACAGAGAGTGAGCAGGGTAAAGGCAGACAGAAAGAGGGAGACATAGAGTCCAAAGCAGGCTCCAGGCTCTGAGCTGTCAGTACAGAGCCCAGTGCGGAGCTTGAACTCAGGAACTGTGAGATCATGACCTGAGCTGAAGTCAGACACTTAACCAAATGAGCCACCCAGGTGCCTCAATAATCTAACCATTTAAAATAGACGTTACAAGATGATGATTAAGAGACACTGTTAATACTACAATCTAAACATGTCAGTGGGGCTGGAGACATGAGAATCAGCAGAAGGGCAGTCTTCTAGGTCAGCTGCTTTCTGACATCTATAAAAGCTACTGCATAAGTCTCTCAGTCCATTTCTATAAGTCAACTCTAGCTATTGCCCATCCATTATTAACTAGATGTATGAGAATTGCTTAAGTAGAATAATAGGTACAAAAACCTTCAGTGTATTTCCCTCAAAAATATAAGAATAGCAATATATTTGTTTGCATCGGCCAAAACAAAGAGCTTACTTGTCTGCCCTCACCTCACCAAACCACATACCTGCAGAGGATAAACTATGGGATGTTCTACATGTTTGCTGACTTTGTGAGAAAGTAAGCAGGGCTAAGTGAAGAAAGTCTATAAGATTAAACATTTGAATGAGCGGTCAATAAAATCTTAGGTTCTATACTATAGAATAATGTTGCAAATCATTTTTAGATTTCACCTGCTTTGCAAAAATTTTATTCAGACCATAATATTTTTAGCGTCCTGTGCTCATATCTCAAAAACGTTTTTATTCCTCAGAGGCAATCTCTCCACTTCTGTCACTGCTTCTCAAATCACTAAGCCAAGAGACCATACCTTATAGCTATAAGAACACAGATGCCCAAGCAAATGTAAGAAAAACAAAGATTATTCCATTTATTTTAGTTCCATGACTAAGTTATTTTGGCACACAGCTTGATTTTCACTGGCTTTTTAATGAGATTTGCATCTCTGCCCATTTGTGCTAAGGTTTATTTTCACAAGAATGTCATGTCTCATATGCATTTGTCTGCAAGCCATTTCTGGAGAGATGGGTACAGCACTACCCAGAGGGAAGTTGTCAGAATACTCCAGTAGACAAGTTCCATCAACTACAAAGCTGATGTCCAAATCAAATTTGTGACGAAAAGTGGCAAAAGAGTCCCAAAAAGTCTGATTTTACACATTACAACAGGCATGATACTGCTGTCCAGAACTCCAGTTTTTTCTGTATAGTTTTGACACTCTTCTAAGTCAAGCTTTCTTCCAAAGCCCACAACCAAGTGTATGCCTTCTACACACTCAGAATGCAGCTGAGGTCTTACCTAGCCTATGGGACTTCTTTAATTCCTGTTATATCAGGGTGGACCAGAGGTTAGCATCTCCTCTCAAAGTCAGGAAGATATATAGTCTTCAGACAGGCATCAAATAATATTATTGGCACTGTACTTCATTCAAAATGATGTTCGGATGTTAATTTGATGAGATGTATCAGGTTGTTTAGCTCATTTAGAGCTACTCTACATACATACAGAGCTTGTGACAACAGCTGTTGAACTGTTTGCCTACTTGTCTTATGGTGTTCAGATAACTGTTCACTAAGAAACATCTCTCTTCTCTAATACCCAGTAATGCCTTCAATTCTTATGCTTTTCCCTAACAATGGCTAAAAAGAGATATCTGGAGTGTAAAAGATATTTAAACCATCACTGAATCTTGTCAGTTCTGCCTTCTGTTTCTCTTAACTCTCTACGTCTCTCCATCACTCCATCACCACTGTTACCATCCTCATCAAAGCTATAGGACTCTCACTTATATTTCTGCAATAACTGACTCCCTTTCCCCCAATCATGCCCAATTTCATCCACTTCTCACTCTGCATATGTTTTTTTTTGTGTGTCATGTTTCCTTCTCATTAAGGTTAACTTCGAATTTTCTTAAGACAAAGTTAAACAAAATCTTAATGAGGATTACAGAGCACAAGAGGATCAGGGCTGCCTACCACCTCTCCATCCTTAACTTTTTCTGCTTTTCCAGTATTTCTACTCCTCATATTCATCCTGGTCCCCTTTGCTTCCAGAACCCTGAAACACTGGTCCCTACCCACCCCATCATCCAGCATCCCTCAAGCACTATATTGGTTCACTTCTACTCCTCCTGTAGTCTCAGCTTCAACTCTACCTCCCCAGGGAGTCTTTCTATGATGACTGGTTTCCATGTCACATCCCTGTGACGCATTTTGATTGCACTCTGTACTTCACCTTTCTTAATACTATTTAACAGCTGAAATGATTTGCCATTTCTATTTTCCTACTAGGTGCTAAGTTCTGCAACATCAGGAATTCTGTCTACACTATGCTTGACAACATATATATCCAGTACTGAGCACATAAAAGGAGCCAAATAAATATTTGTTGAATGAATTAATGAAGGTAATAAAACTCTTTAATTCCTGCTCTAATAAGAAAAGTGTCCAAGAAAAAATTGCCAAATAATAGGATAAGTGCCACACAGTTGCCACTGTTTCTAGAAACAGACTTTGATTCCTATTGAATTTGCAAAACTCAATGTGCCATTGTAAGTATAAATGGAATGAATGTAGAGTCAAAAGCACCTTGAAGTCAGTCATGTGTTCTGCATGGAAAAAATTCATCTGAATACATGTAAATACTTATGCATACAATAATACACCTTTAGTCTTAAAATGTGTGCTCCATGCTGATTGCTTAGGGAAAAAAAGTTTAGAGAGTGAGAAGTAAAATTGTGTGTGTGTATGCATGTGCACATGCACATATGTGTGCATGTACATATAAATGGTTATATATGTGTTTCCATTTCTAATATATCTAATTTGTTTGGTATCATTCTCCTCTTTGCTTTTGCTATCATCTCATCTCTTTCTTGTGGATTTTTCCACCAACGGTACTGCATATCTTACCAGAAATCATTTGTTTATTTAGTGACAGGTACATTCAAATTTAATTTCCAAAGCTAATCCCTGAACAATATGTTCCTCAGGGACTTTACCTGATAAAGCAATGGCAGCCTCTGTTTAAAGACAGTATAAAGAACATCAAAGAGATGAGTGGAGTGCCTACAATACACATGATTTCTTAAATATGATTTTTCTCTACACATTGTGTAAGTGAGAAATACACACAACAGCACATTTTCATTTTTGTTTCAGGCTTTAATTTTTATTATGAAAATATTGCCTCATAACCAAAATTAAAGAGAATAATTCAATTAATCCTATAAATCCATCAACCAGATTCAATTATTATAATTTTGCCACACGTGTTTCATTTTTGTCTTCCTTGTATTCACATTGTATCATTTCTCTTTTACATAATTCAGTATTCAACTCTAAAATATACGTAAACTTCTTCAACTATGACCACACTACCATTCTCACTACAAACAAAAATAGCAATCATTCCTCGATATCATCTCTTTAAAGTTGATTTGTTTAAAACAGGATCCAAACAACACCCACATGTCATACTTGGTTGTCATCTCTTTCAAATCTATTTTAATCCAGAGAGGTTTACCCTCCACTTTTTATTCATACCTTTGACTTACTACAGAAACCAGGTCTGTTTTCCCACGGAATGCTTGACATACTGGACTTGCTGAACATTTAACGTATTTTTTTTATCCTTGTAATTTGTTTTTGAAATGAAATATACCTAAACAAAAAGGACTACTTGCCAAAAAGATGTCCAAAGATTCCAAAATAATTAACATTACTTATACTATGCTTTGTCTTTTCCAAGTTATTTGTTCGTACATACTCAAGTAGCTACTATTGTTTGTATTTTGATCCTACCTATTTCAACATTGGTTCAGGAACTGAGGTGAGCCTCATCCTTCAGAAGGAAGCTATCATGGTCAGACTACAAATCTTGAAGAGGTGGGGATAAGAAAAAAGTTAGGTGCTGACAATGTAGCAGAAATGAAAAAATAAGCAGAGGCTATGAAGTAAGACAGTCTTGGTATCCCAATTCGGTCTTCGAAACCTACTAATCGTGTGATCTGAAATGAACTAACTTATTTGTATCTCAATTCCCTTACCTGTAAAATAGAAGTGGGGATAATCCTATCTACACTATAGGATTATTGTAAGGGTTAAATGAAATATCATATGTAATGTCCTCGTATGTTGCCTAGCATATAAAGGTCAGTGTTTTTAAGATACTGGAAATTTAATTGAAATAAAAACTAGAGCATATCATGGATGGATTAGTCCACTTTATGTACATTGATTTTTTCCTCAATCTCTGAAGAAATCCCCAAGATGAGCTATTTTTATTTCATCTTTCTAATATTACCATATACAAAAGTTTACACTGTCAAGATAATGAGAAGACAAGCCACAGGCTTGAGAAAATATTCACAAAAGACATATCTAATAAGGGAATGTTATCCAAATATCTAAAGAACTCTTAAAACTCAACCATAAGAAAATTAATAACCCAATTAAAAAACAAGCAGAAGACCTCAACAGACACTGCCACGGAAGATATTAAGATAGGAAATAAGCACATGAAAAGATGTTCAACATAATATGTCATTAGAAAACTGAAAATTAAACAATGAGATGCCACTACACACTTTTTAGAATGGTAATAATCCAAAACACTGAGAATAGCAAATGCTGGTAAGAATGGAGAGCAATAGGAACTCTCTCTCTCATTTATTGCTGATGGGAATGCAAAATGGCCCAGCCACTTTGGGAGACACTTTGGCAGTTTCTTATAAAGTTAAACATACTCTTACTATATAATCCAGCACTCACGCCTTTTAATATTAACCCAAATGAGTTCAAAATTTAGGTGCACACCAAACCTACACACAGATATTTATAGTGGCTTTATTCATAATTGACAAAACTTAGAAGCAACCAAGATGTCCTTCAGTAGGTAAATGGATAAATACACTGTATTGCATCCAGATAATGGAATATTATTCAGCTCCAAAATGAAATGAGCTACCGAGCCATGAAAAATACTAGAGGAAATTTAATTGCATACTGTTCACTGAAAAAGAGCCAATCTGAAAAGGCTACCAACTGTGTGATTTCAAATATATTTGAAAACATTCCGGAAAAAACAAATTATGAAGATAGTAAAAGGATCAACAGTTTCAAGGAATGGGGCAGGGGAGACAAACATATAGAATATAGAGGACTTTTAGAGCAGTGAAACTATTCTGTGTGATACTATAATACTGGCTCATAGCATATACAATAAAAATAGTGAGCCCTAATATAAACTATGTAATTTGGATGTTTCAATGTAGGTTCAACAACTGCAACAAATGTTCCTCCCTGGTATGGAATGTTGATACAGTTGTGCTGTGTGGGGCCATGGCTTACATGGTAAATCTCTCAATCACTCAATTTTGCTGCAAACCTAAAGCTGCTCTAAAAAATAAAAAATAAAAAAAGTCTGCTGTCATCATTGCCATCAATGCAAATCCCATCACTTTATACAAGCACAATTTATTTTCCTATTTTTAATTCTTTCCACTTATTACCACTTGATAAATATTTACTTTGTGTATGTGTGATGTGTGTGTGTGTGTGTGTGTGTGTGTGTGTGTGTGTTTTCTTAT
Source organism: Prionailurus bengalensis (assembly GCF_016509475.1). NCBI lineage: Eukaryota > Metazoa > Chordata > Mammalia > Carnivora > Felidae > Prionailurus > Prionailurus bengalensis. The sequence goes on from NC_057349.1 coordinate 110,135,356, forward strand.
TACTGCATCGTCGTTCTAGAATATCAGCTTCATGAGAGCAGGACCTTTGCCTGATTTTGATCACTATGAGTCAGTGCCTGGCTCATAGTAATACAAAAAATATCATTGAATAAAACTGTTGTTCTTGCTTCTTGTAGCTAAAGTAGTTTTTGAAATATTAATCATAACTTGAAGTCTGGAATTGTGATGTCTCCAGCTTTGCTTTTCTTTTTTTTTTCTAATTTTTTTTTTAACTTTTATTATTGTTTCAGAGACAGAGAGAGACAATGCAAATGAGGGAGGGGCAGAGAGAGAGGAAGACACAGAATCTGAAACAGGCTCCAGGCTCTGAGTTGTCAGCACAGAGCCAGACATGGGACTCGAATCCAGGAACCGTGAGATCATGACCTGAGCTGAAGTAAGACACAACCAACTGAGCCACCCAGGCGCCCCTTTGCTTTTCTTTTTCAAGGTTGCTTTGGCTATTGGGGGTCTTTTGTGGTTCCATACACATTTTAGGATTGTTTGTTCTAGCTCTGTGACAAAGACTGTTGATATTTTGATAGGGATTGCATTAAATGTGTAGGTTGCTTTGGGGGGATGGGTTAAATAGGTAATGGGGATTAAGGAGGGCTCTTGTTGTGATGAGCACCGAGTGTTGTATGGAAGTGTTGAATCACTATATTGTACATCTGAAACTAATATTACACTGTATATCAACTGGAATTTGATATATATCAACTTTTAAAAATCAAGCACAGGAAGACCTTACAAATGGGTAGATTTTAAATGATTTTATAGTTTAACTACCCAAAATGTTTCCTATCCAGATGCCACTAGTTCCTACTGTGGGTTTCTCTTTAAAAATATGGACTCTGGGGGTTCCTAGGTGGTTCAGTTGGTTGAGCATCTGACTGGCTCTGGTCATGATCTCACAGTTCATGAGTTCAAATCCTGCATGGGGCTCTCTGCTGTCATCACAGAGCCCACTTTGGAGCCTCTGTCTCTCTCTCCACTGCTTCCCCACTCGAGTGTGCTCTCTCTCTCTCTCTCTTTCAAAAATAAACATTTTAAAGCTATGTTTACTTTAAAAATATATATGGACTCTACCTCACACCAAGGCTTTAAAGACAATATTTTTGCATTTTGCAAGAAGGACGTGGGTAATAATAGAAAGTGATTTGAGTAAAATAAAAATGATAACAAAAGTGGTAAGGAAGATTTTTTTTTAAAAAGTCATCTACTTTATTTTTTTTCAAGTTATTTGAATTCTAGTTAGTTAATATATATGGTAAAATTAGTTTCAGGTGTAGAATTTATTGATTCATCACTTACATATAACATCCAGTGCTCATCCCAAGTACCCTCCTTAATTCCCATCATCTATGTAGCCCATCCCCCTACCACCTCCCTCCAGCAACCCTGTTTGTTCTCTGCCTTTAAGAGTCTCTTATGGTTTGCTTACGTCTCTCTCCTTTTCTCTTCCCCTATGTTCATCTGATTTATTTCTTAAATTCCACATATGAGTGAAATCATATGGTATTTGTCTTTCTCTGATTAACTTATTTCGCTTAGCATAAGCTCTAGCTCCATCCAGATCATTGCAAATGGCAAGATTCATTCTTTTCAATGGCTGAGTAATATTCCATTGTATATATAAACCACATCTTCTTTATCCATTCATCAGTGAATGGACTTTTGGGCTCTTTCTATAATTTGGCTATTGTTGGTAGAACTGTTATAAACATTATGGTGCATGTGCCCCCTTTGAATATGTATTTTTGTATTCTATGGGTAAATACCTACTGGTGCAATTGCTGGGTCTTGGGTAGTTCTATTTTTGACTTTTGAGGAACCTCCATACTGTTTTCCAGAGTGGCTACACCAGTTTGCATTCCCACCAACAGTGTAAGAGGGTTCCCCTTTCTCTACATCCTCACCATCTGTTGTTTCCTGTGTTGTTAATTTTAGCCATTCTGACAGATGTGAGATGGTAGCTCATCATGGTTTTGATTTGTATTTCCCCAATGATGAGTGATGTTGAGCATCTTTTCATGTGTCTGCTAACCATGTCTTTGGAAAAATGTCTATTCATGTTTTCTGCCCATTTCTTAACTGGATTATTAATTTTGGGGGTGTGGAGTTTGATAAGTACTTTATTGGTTTTAGAACTAAACCTTTATCATATATGTCATTTGCAAATGTCTTCTCCCATTCTGTAGGCTGCCTTTTAGTTTTGGTGATTGTTTTCTTCACTAAAAAGTCACCTACTTTAAACTTTTGTCTTTGCTCTATTATAGAATCCCAGATGGACAGATTTAGGAAAAGACACTGAAAATCTGAACCATACAAAACCATTGAGAAGCTATTCTGCTTTTAAAATTTTCCACAGATGTCACTTCCATGCCTCCTTAATTATTTTTATTTGTTTTACTTCTGTCATAACTTCCCATCAAATGTATGAAACAGTCATCTTTCCTTTGTACCTCAAATTACTTGTCTTCTAAATAGCAAGATTTATTGTAACTTATAATGAATTTGAATAATGTCAGGCTACACAAAACCATTTCTAAAAGAAATCCAGAAATAGAGAAGTAACCAATTATTCTGGTTCATGTTCAACTAGTGAGGTTTATCCAAATGAGTACAGGGAATGGACTTTTCACTTGTATATCTGGGCATAATTCAGGTCTTTTTTCATCTACCAGGAAAAATAATCTTATAAAGTTCTACAGGAATTTGAGGATTTCTCCATACTCAATGACTTTTAATATTTTTAAGTATCTTTGAGAATTAGGAATGAGATGCCTAAAGATTAACTTCTTTCAAACAATATTGAATACAGATCTTTGATTTGATTTTCCCCTGTACCTTGAATGTTAAACATTTTTTTGATGCTGACTTTCAATACAAAAACAAAATTAGCAGCAAGTGTGCAGTCTGAGGAAAATGAAATAAGATTGATTCCAACAGCACCTTCAGCTGAATGCTTCCTAATGTAATGAATTTTTATCCACCTGGAGAACTTTGGCAATGCAATAATATTCAAAATTTACTTGAATCTGGGGATAGCATGACCACCAAATTACTTTTATATTGCTGTATCCAAATGAAATACTATTAATCTTAAATTATTATAGCAAAAATCTTAATATTATTAAATTAACTATCAAAACCCCACACCCTCAGACTTTTTGCTATTATGACAGCACTTTTAAATTATATTTCATATATATGTAATTCACATACAGTGGAAAAATCATGCACTTTGTAATGAAGAAAACTTACTTTAAGTTCTAGATCCAACTCCTACTGGTATAGTCAAGTTACTTGACCTCTTAAAGTCTCAATTTCCTTATAAAATATGGATATTAACACTTATTTCATAAAATTGTTTTATCAGCAGGATAAAGTATTAAAAATGCCTGAAAATATCCTACTACATAATAAGTGCTCAATAATTAATAGTGGGACAGAAATTAGCTATTGGGTCCAAGTCAAGGGTTGTATCCATTGGGCAAATCATTGCTATTTCTCAAGGTTTGTGTAAACTAAACAGAAAATGGTGGTACAAGTCTGGATACAGTATGTGTGATGGTATGATATACTGAGTCACTGTTTTAAGATCTTGTTCAATGTCTTCATGAGGAATTGGATTAACTCACTTTATCATGTCAACATAAATTGGCCTTTGTCAGTTCTGCCCCTTTCATCCCAATTGATGAGCAGGAAAATAATGACAGCTTGTTCCTACTTTGAATGTCATACTCCAACATGGGACAGTGACTCAATAAAGGTCAGGAGATGAACAGTTTTAGTCAAATTTATTTCTATCTTTTTTCTAAGAAAGTCAAAGCACCATACTTTATGCCTGTGGTTCTGCTGATTAGGAAATGAATCATCTTAAAACAGTATTACATCCTCTGCCCGTTGAAAGTGGGCTGGACTTAATGATTTGCTTCCAAAGCACAGAACATGAAAAAAGAGGGAAAGTAATTTTACCATGGACAAACCTGAAAAACACTACTTCTGCCAGGTGGTCAATGTCAAGATCTGTAATGATAAGTCGTGTCGATAGCATGCACCCCCTTATAAATGGGATAAGGATAAGAATGGCACTTTAACTCTGCAGTATTCTTTCCTAAAACTCATTGTCCTAGTCTAATCATGAGAAAATATTAGACAAGCCCAAATTGTGGAACATTCTACAAAATCTCTGACCAATATTTTTCAAAATTGTGAAGGTCATGAAAATTAAGGAGAGATCTCACAACCCAGAGTAGAATCTGGAGACATTCTGACTAAATGAAATTTCTATTCCAAGATAGGGATCCTGGAATAGAAAAAAGCATTAGTGAGAAAAACCACTTAACTCTGAATGAAATCTGGAGTGTAGTTAACAGTGATGTACCCATGTTGGTTTCTAAGTCATGACAGATGTACCATGGTTATATAAAATAGTAACAACAGGGGAAAACAGATAATGAAGATATGGGAACTCTCTGTACTATCTTTGTAACCTTTTTATAAATGAAAGTTATTCCAAAATAAAAATTCAGTAAAAAATTATTTTAAGAAATAAACCATAAAACAGAATTAAAGATAAACAAGATGAAATACATCTAAGTAGCTAAAGTCTTCATTTTGTCTTTTAATCTAAATAAAAGACTTTAAATATATAAAGTATTGAATTTTCTACCATCGATGCCATCTACATTATGAATCAATTATTTGAATAATTTGAATGATCTGGGTCCAATTCAAAATATAGAGACATCTGTTCATTTTGTCGACTCAAAGCTCTCATTGGCTTTTCAAAGGGTTCTAGGGGCACCTGGGTGGCTCAGTTGGACAAGCATCCAACTTCGGCTCAGGTCATGATCTCACAGTTCATGGATTCGAGCCCCACATCGGGCTCTGTGCTGACAGCTCCGAGCTTGGAGCCTGCTTTCAGATTCTTTGTCTCCCTCTCTCTCTGTTTCTCTCTCTCTCTCTCTCTCTCTCTCTCTCTCTCTCCCTCCCCCCCCCCAAAAAAAAATAAACATTAAAAAAATTAAAGGTTCTAGAACTCAAAGAATCCTTGGGAGGAGAAGAAAGAACAGAAGTAAGAAGAGGAAGAGGAGAAATGGCATTTATGGAAGGCAGCATGTGGGACAGAGTTGTGTTAGTAATCTTATCTGAATGATCTCATCAAATCACACAATTCCCTGAGTTAAATATTATTATTCTCATATTCACAGGCAAGCAAAAGGAGCTTTAGATCTTGTCCAAATTCACATTATTAATAGTCAGAAGTGTCTAACTATACAGCCAAAACAATAGTGCGCAGTACTATACTTCCCTGGTGCAAGCCAAAACGGTTTAAAGGCCACTTGCCCACAAAGATGGAAATGACAGAGTTCTAGCAACAATTTAAAAAACAAGGAAAAGGAGGGGCGCCTGGGTGGCGCAGTCGGTTAAGCATCCGACTTCAGCCAGGTCACCATCTCGCGGTCCGTGAGTTCGAGCCCCGCGTCAGGCTCTGGGCCGATGGCTCAGAGCCTGGAGCCTGTTTCCGATTCTGTGTCTCCCTCTCTCTCTGCCCCTCCCCCGTTCATGCTCTGTCTCTCTGTCCCAAAAATAAATAAACGTTGAAAAAAAATTAAAAAAAAAAAAAACAAGGAAAAGGAAAAAAAACTTAAACAGCCAAGAAGGCACTGACAAAACAATAAATTATTCATTCATTTTTTAAAGGTGCTTAATTTACATTCTGTGAATTACCTAAGCCATGGAAATATCTGGCCTTATACATACCTCTGTGTTATTTTTGATTGCTGTTCTAAAAATTTTTTTTTAATTTGATTAAAACAATGAAAAGCCACAAAGAAAATCTGTTTCAATTCTGAAGCCTGAGTCAATTAAATCCTGGTGACTCAAATGGCAAGCCTTAATTAGAACTCAGAGTTCTGGACTTATTGTTAATTACTCCTACCCTTGGGAATTTCTAACATTCATAAAACTTAGGCTAAAAATCATGGAAACAGCAACAGTAGTGTAAGAACAGCTAAAGGAAATGAGTGCATTTGGAAAACCTTATCAAAAGAGGAAAATGTTCTTTCCTTTCATCAACTCAGGGAATTCTAGCAAACTGCCAACTTACATGTTTTCACTATAATTATTTCTTTCAGTTGGGCTCACTGCATCTCCCATTGATTAAACTGTTGGGCATGCTTACAAGATTGTGAAATCAAGACCTATATCTGTTGCTAAAGTTTACAATCAAAGGAACAGAAGCAAAAATAACCTTCATCACACAGGACTGGAAAATTCAGGGAAGACCTGAAGACCATTATGAAACCCTAGAGTGAAGCGTTTGTTGCAGAGGAAGGGATGGCAATGAGACAGATATTGGTATTTGGACTTCAAAGGTCTGGAGGCATTAAACACATACCCTTCTCTGCTGTATTATGAATACTGATAGCCACTTAGGTCCATTCTTTTACAGAAGTACATTCTGCCTTTTGGAAGGAAAACATTGATTTTCAGCTCACTGAATTAATCATGGCACACTTTGAAACCAGGAGCACTCATAATCATGTTATAATCAGAGACAACACAGAGCGTTGGAAATAATGAGTTCCCTGATACAGCTCCATGAAACTGATAAATTCTCTGTGCCATATAAGCACATCCAAAATGACTTGACCGAGTCATCTCCCAGGCTATATTCTGTCCCTCTCTAAATAAGGGAATTATTGCTGTCTTAGAAGTGATGACTTTTAATCCTTATAGTAAATGTAAGAGACATAAAAGTCTCCTGCCAGCAATGAGTTTTTTGGTGTGTTACAGCCATCATTAACTTGAAAGTTGAACACAGAATCCATGTAGACTGAACTACCTCATTCATTACAACATTTGAATGGGAAAGTGGTTGCAAAATTCTTCACACAGAGCTTACTACACAATAAAAAAATTCAACAAATCTTGGCTATTATTTGACTATTGTTAGTTTTTCACAGCCCTCCCTTTGCATTAACCCTTGAAAGAAACACATTTGTGAAATCATAGGTAGAGACAACTAAATCTTGAGATGTCTATCAGCTTACAGGCCAAACTAGCATAATAAGGAGAGCTGCACTTTTTTTTTCTAATAATAAAGGGGAAAAAGAATCTAAGAAGATTTCACAGCCTCTCTTCCTGATTCATTTCAGTGTTTAATAACCCTGTCAGGAAATTTCTCAATTAGTCTAACCTACCTACCTCATACTGCAATTTAAGTGTATTTCCTCTTGTTCTGGCTTCAATGGAGATAGAGAACAGATGGTCACTATCCGTTGCATAATAATAACTTTTAAAATGTTTTATGGATTCAAAGACTTAGCAAATCTTTCATTGATTATTTTCTTCACCTCGACAAATAAGTCTAGTGTATTAAACACTATCATTAGCATGGGGCACCTGAGTGGCTCAGTCGGTTAAGCTTCTGACTTTGAGGTCATGATCTTGTGATCCAGGAGTTTGAGCCCCACATCGGGCTCTGTGCTGACAGCTCAGAGCCTGGATCCTGCTTCGGATTCTGTGTCTGTCTCTGTCTCTGCCTCTCCCCCTCTCGCACTTTGTTCTCTCTCTCTGAAAAATAAATAAATAAACACTAAAGAAAAATTTAAACACCACCAGTAGCACTATGTTTGAATACAGAAGACAAGTGCTAAAAATCAAGGAAAACGCATCCATCATTATTAATGTGCACAAAACATCCTCAAATTTGGCTATTTTGAGCAGAAATCTGCATACACCACACATCAGCAGGACAGCAAGTGCTTTCTTTGAAAATCTCTTTGAAGAAGAGATTTCTAGGAACAAAATACAAAATAAAATCAAGAAAATTCTCAAGTAACCAGCAGCAGAATAATTTCTGCAAACAAAGTTATTGGGATCAGTTTTGCCATTTTTTTTACTTATGTTCGATTTAAGAGGGATCTGAATAGTATAGGACTAATTTCCTTATGCTAATATAAACCTCAGAACAAATTATAAAGATTTATATTTTAAAGAAATAACAACAAAATTATAGATAAGAAAATAACACACACTGGGGCGATTGGGTGGCTTAGTCAGTTAAGCATCCAACTCTTGACTTTGAAACTCAGGTCATAATTTCATGAATTGTGGGTTCGAGCCCCGGGTCAGGCTCCACGCTGACAGAGTGGAGATTGCTTGGGATTCTCTGTCCCTCTCTCTCTCTCTGCCCCTTTCCCTGACTCGAGCTCTCTATCTCAAAACAAATAAACTTAAACAAAAAGAAAACAACACAAAACATCAAAGAAACTTTGATAAGACTGATGAGAAAAGCAGACAACAGTTAACTCTGTTGACAAACTTGAGAACACATCAAGGTCTGAGTAGATAAAAACAGAAATTTTTACTGAAAAGTATCATGTCTAAAACATGAATAGTTAGTGCATTTTGGCATCTATTTTAAGAGTGAAAGAAAGATTTCTGGCATCAAAAGGACAGTTCACTTATCTGCATCTTCAGGAATTGAATTTTGTCATTTTGATTGTCATTTTGTGGTTCTCTTTTTGTACGTTTGTTTTTCCCCCATTGAATTTGTTTTTGACAGCCTCTCTGTCTCTTTCTCCCACCTTCAAACATTCCCCGAAACTTCTGAGCTTTAAAAAAATATTCCATTATTAAAATCACATTCTGGGGTGCCTGGGTGGCTCAGTCGGTTAAGCGTCTGACTTCAGCTCAGGTCACCATCTCGCGGTCCCTGAGTTTGAGCCCCGCGTCGGGCTCTGGGCTGATGGCTTGGAGCCTGGAGCCTGCTTCCAATTCTGTGTCTCCCTCTCTCTCTGCCCCTCCCCTGTTAATGCTCTGTCTCTCTGTCTCAAAAATAAATAAATATTAAAATTTTTTTTTAAAAAATATTAAAATCGCATTCTATCACTATTAACCAATCCCTTATATTTTGGAAATTATAAGAACTCAGTCTAAAAGAGTGTGGATAGCTTTTTGTCTCCGTCAGGCTCTGGGATAAAGTATTGATGCTTTACAAGTCTGATCTCATTTTCACAAGAATTAGACAAATGTGTACACAGAACAAAGCATCACACATTTTCCTGACTTGTTTTTCTACAGATATATATGCACCCAAATCCAAAATGCCATTTCTTAGGAAATATTCTATTAAAATTAAGCCTGTTCATTTCCAGGAAAACTTAATCCACTTGTTGATTCTGTTGTGGACCATTTTACAAAGTAACTTAAAAATCTAATTTATTTAAATGGAAGTTAAATTTATTTCTAAAAAACAAATATATCCTCTCATTTAAATAAATGTCCATCTCACATGTATGAGAGATTTGTTATTAAGAACCCACAGGACCAACATATCTATGTTTCTGCTCACAGAATATGTCAACTTTTTCCTAATTCCTGCATATTTTTCTCTTTGAGTTGTCTTATAACCATACTATGTAAAAGTAGATAATGGGCAAACTATGTCAAAATCTTATTTTATTCTAGATAGAATTAAAAATTAACTCTAAAGGAGTCTTCTTTCAAATCCCAGGTTACATTATACCTTCCTTTTGAATATCTTCATGATACACTGAACTTCTCCTTCAATATAAATAACATGGCTTTAATGTTTTTTTTAAATTACTTTGTAAAATTAGTTTTTTAATCTCTCCCCTAGAAGAACCCAGATTCCATGGGGTTGAGAACCATGTCTCTCTTATTCACAAGTATACTGCTGCATAAAGTAGGCACTCAAATATTTATTCTATGAATTCATGAATTTTAAGGTTCTGATATCTAGTTAAAATTGGGAATAATCTTCTATGGCTCTAATAAATAGCATTTAAAAATTTTTATCTACTGCACTAAAACCAAATTCCTCTGGACCACTGATATTTACTATTTCAGTTGTATTGTTGAACCCAATGCCAGTGAGAATACAGAAAGTAAGGATAGTTTTGTCTAGTTCTTTAAACATTTCTATAAATGACAGAAACTATCCTGATGGTCTATTTTATTTTCAATAATTAAAAATGGTTGGATGACAGTTCTATGATAGAATAGAATTATTCCATTAAGCACTGTACTATAAAATGATTTTGTGGTGCTAATCATATCCCTGGAGATGGTTATATAAAGAAACATCTTCAGTAAATTAACAGAAAACAGATGCTTCTCTTGCCCTTACATGTCAGAATTGTAAAGGCATTCTATTATATAAATTGTGCATCAATTTATGTTCATTGTATCCATGACAGTGTAAAACTAATTATGGGGCAAATCCCTGGAGCTCAATAGCTTTCATTTTTCCTTTAGGACCAATTACATAAAGAAAATGAGCTCCCATAAATATTTTTGGCTCATCTCATCTCTCATTTGGTTTTAGTGAACATGAATATTTACTTTACTTGGACTTGTCAGCTTTGAACAAGGTGTCCTGCTTCCAAAAATATTTACTTGGATTCTGGCCCACTGACAAAAAAAAAAAAAAAAAAAAAAAAAAACAGACATCAGAAATCAGCCCAGATAATACAGTTAAGCCAAAACTTATCTGACTGTCAGTCAGAGGACAACTCATGTAGAGTAAGATCCACAAAATGTTTCTTTCTGGTTCTTTCAACTCAGTGCTGTAAAAGTGCTGTAAAAGTTCCAACATTTGCTGGGACAGAGACCTAATGTTCTAATTCTACTGAAACGTATTAACGGGCCATCCTTTCTCATCAATACTAGTTAATGAATCCAAAGAGAGACGTTTATCACATGGAGTGATCACAATTATAGCAATCTTAATACTTTTAATTTGCTTACCATAAAAATAAGAAGCACCCAGGATACTTAAGTAAATTTGTCTGAAGAGCAATAGGAGTATGGATGTTTCCTTGACAACTCCAATAAAACCTTCAAAAGCAATGCAATCTGAATCATCAGCGGCTTCGATTGTTTAATACACAGTAAAAGGCTTCACTAGCCTCTCCAGTGAATGACTTGACAAAATAAAACTCTCGATTTGCACCATATTACATGGTATATTAGGCAGAGAATGCCAAGAGCAGAAGGCAATCATCAGATGTGGGATCCGTGAAGCAAATTTACTGGAACTGTTAGTAAATTTACTGGATCATCGCTTGTGGAATTCCACATAAATCGCGCAGGTCACTGTGTTTAGAAAAACGGTGTAGCTGCCTAAATGCAATGTCAAAGAATGACAACAGAATGCTCCCTGATACTGCTTTTGCTGAGAATGGCTTGCCTTTGCTTCAGCATTTCCTTTCAGGTCCAGACAAATATGATACAATCCTTTTTTAAATAAAAGGCATGGCATAGCTTTTCAAAACCAGTCATAGAAAATTGCTTTTGGAAAGCAAATAGAGAATATACTTCCACTTGCATCCATTAGTACACAGCTACCACAGATTGTAGTCCTACATCTAATTTCAATCTGTTTTTCAGCCAAATGTGCTTATGAATAGCAAATACCCAAGAGTAGAAAGTTGCTGCCATCTACAGGCTTCTTAGAACTTTATCCTAAATATTTAAATACTTTTCTGAAATCAAAGGACCAACAACCTCCATGGTAAACATATTCAATACAGGAGCCTATAGTTGCCTAAAAAAAAAGAATAAATGAGAAAGATCCCTGTTGGAATCCTGGATGATCTCTGAAACTTCTTCATATTAGCTGGACTTTATCTTTTAAACCAGGATACATTTAATTTTTTTAAGTATTTAAAACCTAAAATAATTTTAGTAAATTAACTCTCATATCAAGTAACATATAAACAGCAATAAATATTTCTGATTACTTTATATTTTCACATAAGTCTTAATCATCATCCAATTAATTGGTTTCCTCTTATAACCACTTAATCAGTAACTTATAAATTACTATTAAATGCAATGTGGCAAAATGATTAATAGAATCTGTGTTCAAAGAACTCATCGTTAAATTCTTACTCTACAACTTATCAGTGGTAGAACATTAGATAAGTACCTTGACATCCCTGTGCCTCAGTTTCTTCATCATTAAAGTGGAAAGAATACATACTCTATAAGAGTATTATAACATTTTTTTTTAATGCACTGGGGCACCTGGGTGGCTCAGTCAGTCTAGCACCTGACTCATGGTTTCGGCTCAGGGCATGATCTCACAGTTTGTGGGATGGAGCCCAGCCTTGGGCTCTGTGCTAGATATGGAGCCTACTTAAGATTCTCTGTCTCCCTCTCTCTCTGCCCTTCCCCCGCTTATTCATGTACCCTCTCTCTCTCAAAACAAATGAATATTTTTTTAAAAAGTTTCAGAAATGATTCAACAACTTTCCAAGGCAACACAGGAAGAAATCAGCAAAACTAAGATTCAGATACAAGTTTAGGGACACCTGGGTGGCTCACTAGGGTGTTTGACTCTTGGTTTCTGCTCAAGTCATGATCTCAAGGTGGTGAGATTGAGTCCCATGTAGGGCTCTGTGCTGACAGCATGGAACCTGCCTGGGATTCTCTCTCTCTCCCTCTCTCTGCCCCTTCCCCACTCACATTCTATCTCTGTTCCTCAAAATAAATAAATAAACTAAAAAAAAAGCACTAGGACACCAATAACAGTCATAGACATTTAGCTCATTAAATGTTAGCCTTATCATAATAAATATTATTATCATAGTAGAAGTTACACATGCAAAAGTAAGAAATGGAATTTATTACTTTATTATCTCTCTGTGTATATGTAAATTTGTTTATTTTATATCTGTAGGTAGTATGTGCATTCCCATATGTCAACATAGCAGGTAAAGCCAAAGTATTTATCTCAATGATTCTCAAACCTAGATGAGATTGAATCTCCTTGGGAGCTATAAAAAATTATAAATGTCTCAACTTCATTCCTAGAGATTTTGAGGTTAATTTCTTCAAAGCTCCTCAAGTGATACTAATGTATGGCCAAAGTTGAGAACCAGTGTTATATATCCATTTATGTGTTTTTATTATATAAAATTATGAAAATTTAAATATGGATGAATTCTCTCAACTATGCTCATGATATGAAAATTTGTTATGATATTCATCAACTGCATAGCAACTTCTATTATGACATGTTTACTCCTTTTCAGTTATGTCTATGTTGAAATTTATTTAAAAATAAACCATTTTCATAGATATTAGCAGACTTTGCCAGTGTGTTGAAAAGATAAATCATATTTGTTTTTACCTATAAGCAACACCACCAGTGAGGAATCTATAATTAAAGTATACCAAATCATTTGGCTAAGACATTTAAATTTGTTAGTTTGTAGTTTAAAAAATAGATTTCTATAAGCCTGATTCTTTAGTAAGTTACTCTGGGCAAACTGGAGTAAAGACTAAAGAATTTCATATTTATAATCTGATAACAAAGGAGACAAGATAGATGAAAAGGAAGAAGTCATTATAGCCCACAGAAGTTAGCATTTTACATTTCTGTAAGTATATATTTAATTTTTAGATCACAAGATAATATTTACAGAGACTGTGTCTTATCTTGATTAGGTAGCAAAGAATCAACACAAATGTTTATTAATTTTAAAAAATAGCTGCAGGTTTATGTTTCTTTATTCATTGCCTTGTAATAATTACTCAGAATATAAAGATTGTATGTACTATAACTGGATATCTTAATTCTAACAACTTCAGCATAAATAAAATCATATCCTATTTACACTATGCATATGCAAATATAGTACGAAATAAGTATCTTTCAGTAGCAACCTTAATCTTTTTTTTAATGTTTATTTATACATTTTGAGAGAGACAGAGACTGTGAGCAGGGGAGCGGCAGAGAGAGAGGGAGAGAAAGAGAATCTCAAACAGGGCTCCATGCTGTCAGCACAGAGCCCAACATGGGGCTCAATCTCCCAAACTGTGAGATTGTGACCTGAGCCGAAATCCAGTCAGACACTTAACTGACTGAGCCACCCAGGCACCCCAATAGCAACCTTAATCATAAAGTGAAGAATTTTAGCAGATGATTTAGTATTTGTAATGCAGTGCTCACCTAACAAATACTGCCATATTTTTAGAGTGTAAACAGATGCTTCCCTACTTCTTCCTAGAGCATCTATCCTCATATGGCTTATTTAGTTTTTTGACATATTAATTCAGACATAAAAATTACAAAAATGAAAATATTTCACTCAAAGTAGCAAATAAAACACAGGAGAAAAGTAGGCTTCTCAAATGTGAGCAAACTATGAAGCATGGCATAATTACTTACATTCCTTGTGAATTTAATGCACTAAATACACATACACATACAAACATGTTATAAGTATTATAGAATAGGTCTATAATCTAAACTAGGTGGACAATAGAGGGAGAATTTGCCATAATAATAATAACAATAATAATAATAAACCTACCTCTGTTCTTTAAACAGCTTAATGCTACAAACTGTGAAAAGCTAAAACCAATAAAAAAAACTGACTCAAAGTGAGTAAGTGTCAAAAGCATCATAATGTCTAATAATATTATAAATATTTATAAATAAAAAAGATGAAATAGCTATAATCTTGACTATACATAAATCCATATGATAACAGAGATTAGGCAGAGTCATTCCAGTGTTGGAATGATAGAATTTTAGGGATCCAGTTATAATAAAGACCACCTAATCCAGAACTTCCTAATCTTTTAGAGGTATACCCTTTTTTAAGAAACAATAATGATAGCTAATAATTGGATAAATATATTGGAGACTTATCACATGCCAGGTACTTTTCTGTGTGTGTTATAAGGTATTATTATTTCTCAGCTTTTTAGAGGAAGAATATGAGTAACAGGAAGGTTAAGTAACTTGCCAACTATTTCCCAGCCTGGCCAGAATCCAAACCCAAGGAGTCAGCTTCAAAGCCCAGACTGGCATTCACCAGAAGACATGACAGTAATAACCAAAAATATGTCCTCTCCCAATATTTCAATTTTAAAAATAGCTTTTTAATTTTTCCAAGTATAATAATATACCTTTTTTTTAATTTTATTTTTTATTTTTTAAAATTTACACCCAAATTAGTTAGCATGTAGTGAAACAATGATTTCAGGTATACCTTTTGAGGGGCAACTGGGTGGCTCAGTTGGTTAAGCGCCCGACTCTTGCTTCTGGCTCAGGTCACAATCTTATGGTTCATGAGATCAAGCCCTACCTAGGGCTCTGCACCAACAACGCAGAGCCTGCTTGGGATTCTCTCTCTCCTTCTCTCTCTGCCTCTCCCTAACTTATGATCACTCTTTCTTCTTCTTGAAAATAAACATTAAAAAAATTTTAAAGATTTAATATACCTTTTGAAACAATTACACACATTACACACATACAAGATTCTGAACTCCTCCCTACTCTCTAGGTTGAAAATCATGACTCTTGTCCAACTTTCCTATTTTATAGACTCATGCCTTTAAGAATATTTCTTAAACACCAATATTGGGTGATGAGCCAAATACAATCCTCTCCTCAATGATAGTTTCAAAAATAATTGTACAAATAAGTAAAAGGTATTAAATTTAATAAAAGATGAGTAAGTACCTGATAATTTAAAAACTATTGGAAGGCTTCCTGATAGAAGTAGTATATTAAATTCCAAAGAATGTGTTGGTTTTAGATAAATTTAAATGGTTAATAAAGATGTTCCAAGTATAAGGAAATTATGAGCAAGAGGGCAGAGATTAAAAAAAAAAAGTACATGATGAACAGGAAACAGAATCCAATTGACCAGAAGCAAAAAGTATATAAATGCATACAGGAAGAAAGATGCAATATGGAAGGTAGAGGAAGGAAGTTCTGGAAAGTTAGACAATTCTGTAAACAAGATTGTTTGAGGTGGGTGGACATAACAAGACGAGAGTTCAGTTTTAGACAGGTAAATCTGGTGGCAATGTATAAAATAAATTGGTATGCTGATGAGATACACCTTGCAAGAGAACTATAAGAATGTCAGTGGAAATGCAGTGGATGGAAGGAATAGAATCCATACATTTTGAGGAACAAGTGAGCTACAGGAGTCTAAGAGAACATGAGTGGATGCGAAAAATGACTGTGAAGATGAAGCATCGTCAACAAAAATAGTAAACACAGGGGAACATCAGATATGGGAAGGTAGACCATAATTTCAGTTTGAAACTCTCAATCTGAAAGGTCAGAACAGTCAAAGGAAGATATCTAACAGACATTTAAAAAATATTGCATTAAAATTTAAGAGCAAAACCAGGTTTGGAGACACAAATATGAATGTTATCTTATATCGGCTGCAGATTTTGTTATAAAATTGGATGTAAGAGGATGCCAAGACAGAGTACAGACTGAGAAGAATAAAGAATTAAAGCAGATCTTGGGAAACATCTACATTGAAAAGGACAAGCAAAGGAGTAAAAAGAAAAAAGTAGTCACCAAGGAGGGCAGAAATTCAGGCAAGTTGTAATTAGGAAATTAAGGGTGGGAAGAGTTTCAAAAAAAGTATGTAGTAGATGATATCAAATGTTACAGGTAGGTCAAAGGCAGTAAAGTCTGAGAAAGTCCATTGGGTTTGTTAATAAATCAGTGATACCCTTCAAAAAAGCATTTGTGGTAGGCAGAATAATGGCTCCTAAAAAATGTCCATATTGAAATCCCTGGAACCTGTGAAAATGTTACCGTACATGGCAAAAGAGACTTTGCAGATGTGATTTAAGATTTTGACATGGGGAGACTATCTTGCATTATTCAGGTGGATCTGTATGTAATTGCCAGGTCCTCACAAGTAAGAGAAAAGAAGGAAAGCAAGCAGACGTGATGATGGAAGAAAAGTCTGGAGTGATGGGATGGCCTGCTCTGGGGACCTTGGGGGACACAAGAAAGGAATGCAGGTGGCCTCTAGAAATTGGAAAGGCAAGGAAACCTCTTCTCCCCAAGGACCTCTAGAAGGAACTAGCCCTGTGAGCATCTTCATTTTAGCCCATTTCATACTTCTGACTTCCAAAACTGTAAGATAATAAACGTGTGTGATCTTAAGCCACTAAGTTTGTAGTAATTTTCTATAACAGAAACAAGAAATTAATACTTTCAGTTAAGGGGTTAAATTAGTCTCTACTCTTCATGTCAACACTTGAGTCTAGAGTTAAGAAACCTGATATCTGGTCCCAAGAATACAAATTACTTAACTTATCCATGCTTCAATTTCTTTGTCTGTAAAGTGAGAGTGATAAAAGTAGAATCATTGGGAGTATAGAAACACATAAATGAGATGACACATGTGAAATATTTAGATTAGTGTCCAGCACATAGCATGGACTCAATAAATGTTAATTATTGTTATATCAGATGATGAAGAATTAAGGGATATCCTAGGCAGTGTGAAGCAGTAAGACAGTGAAACCTATTGAAAGTGGAAACCTGCTTCAAACAGATCCAAGTCATATTCTCATTTGTGTTGTTCCCCAGTCCAATAGCACTTTTGCACTATATCACATTATTTGTGGCAGACACTGATAATTGTCCCTTTCACTTTAGTAATAGAACCCCTGCCTTTTTTCCTAGCACAAGGTCACACAACTAGATATTCTTTTTCATTGTTCCTTATACTGAGATGTCCCCATGTGACTACATTCAATCAGTAGAATACAGATAAAACTGAAATATGCCAGTTGTGGGTCACTCTTCTAAAAGGAAGATGCTTGATCTCTACTTTCTCCTTCCCTTGTCCCAAAGGCTAGGACACAGACAAAGTGCTGGCAAATCAGCTCCAGTCATGTTAGAGAAGACATCATCCTAACAGATAGTGGACAATAAAATGAAAGGAAATTCGATTCCTAGATTACCTCATTGAACAGGACTAACTACTACCTTGGACCATCCACCTACTTCTGGACTGTTATATAAGAGAGAATCAACCTCTATTTTGTCTGAGCTACCTAATTTATTCTCCACATACTTATACTGTTCCTATAAATAAATTAATGAAATAGAAGAGAAAAGGGAATTTAGAGAAAAAATGGAAGATCCTAAGGCTTCAAAATGATAAATCTTATCATTACTCTAGGAAAAGATTAGAAATCTTTTTGAATATTTAATAAAAATATTAATAATAACTTTAATTGCAAGTATATTATGTTCCAGTAACTAGGCTAAGTTTTTTTCATATATTGTCCCATGTCAGCTCTACTATATTTCTATAAGGATAGTCCTAATATATCCCCATTTTCAGATAAGAAAGATCAGTCAATGATATTAACTAAATTGCCCAAGGTCACGTGTAGAAAGTGATGGAGTTTGGATTTTAACCAAGGTTGGCCTAATTCTACAACCCCAGAGCTTAATCACTATATATCTTGCCACTTATGCAAGAATAGTACACAACAACTGAGCATTTGGGTTTCAGTTATGGTACTAAGATTCTCCATCGCATACACTTTTATATTATATCCAAGCAGTCATGATTGTTTTATTTCTACTGGAAAACATTTTACATGGCTTCTTCTTTTACCTAAACTTTATGGGTGTCTGGATGTATTTTTAATTGGAAATGTAAATCTGAGCTACACATCTTATGCACACACAGATACATAAATACATCAAAACTGTCAAGGAGTTAATAGTGGGGCTGGCCAGATTGAATTGCAAACAGAAAGTGAGGGAACATCTGTACAGGATTTAGAATCTAAGCTTGTAATCTGCTGCTTGTTCAAAGGAGTCAATATTAAGCAAATTATAATTTCAAATTATTATATATTCTTCAAATAGACATTCTTCAATCAGTTACTAAAGATTATTTCTGGAAATTGAAGCCTATCTCCTAATTACATGTTTTTTGATCTTGAATGAGACTTCTCAAAAAAATAAGATTGTAGTTTTGTTTAAAGACTACCCAGAAATTTCAGTCCTTTTTCTAAAGCTTATTATTTCCTTTCAGTATAATATATATAGTTGGGCATGAGTAAATACCACTCACGAGATTTGATTTCTAGACCAGCAGTCAGTTTAGGAAAGGACAGCAAAACCTGACTGTGAATATGCTATTGATACTTGGGCCACTTTTTAGGAATATAAAAATTCTGCCATTAAGTTCTGCCATCTCATTAAAACCATATAACATATTCCAGATGGGCTGCATATTTAGTGCTTAGTACGAGATTCAATAGGATTCAAGTCTAGGCCCAGGGAGAGAGGTATTTATATACAGATAATTTCAGATTTACAATCAAAGCTTTGTTACTGCCATACAGTGAATGTCTGTGTGCCCCAAAATTCATATGATGACACCTAATCTTCAACATGAGGATATTCAGGAAGTGATTAGATCAGATCATGAGGGCAGAGCCTTCATGAATGGGACTAATGCCCTCATAAAAAAGAACCCAGGAACTCCCTTGCCCCTCTGCCATGTGAGGACACAATGAGAAGACAGCCATCTTATGAGCCAGGAAGCAAAAGCACAGACACTGTCATGGTGAAGCTCTCAATCTATTGGCAGGGAGGGTTAATTTCTAATCAAAGCACTATGAATAAATGTTAAATCAGAGCTATGAAAGGTTTTATGATGGAAATACACCATTATGATAGTTTAAAACATGAAGACATGATAGTACCCACGATATCAGATAGAACTTCTCTAAGCAAGAAATGTATACGCTATATCTTGGAAAATTAAGGGAAGTTACCAAAGGGATGAAGAGTCTGCAGGTGGTGGGACTGTATGCAAGAAAACACTCAAGAAACTAAAAGAAAGCCATGTGGAGCTTGGGGCAAGATGAGGTTGAAGAGGGAGGCCGAGCCAGAATTGGCAGAGTTTTATACACCATGCAAATGATTTTAATCACTGCCTTAGGAAGAAAAGGACGCCAATGAAAGTTTTTAACCAAGAAATGACAGGGTGACATAACAATATTCTTGCTGAACCATTAAATTTGAAGGATAATGAGACTGGATAATGGGACAGCAGTCTGAAGGTCTGTCTGTTCAAGTCCTCCAAGAAGCAGATGCCAAGATAGAAGTGCAAGGAATTTATTGAGGGTAATGCACATGAGCAATAAAAAATAGAAGGAGATGGATTACCCAGGGAAAGATTTTAGACTACAACACAAGTCTGAAATCTGAAAAAGAGAAATTTCAGCAAGAAGGATTAGGTAGGAGGAACCTCACACTGCTAAGCAGCTTTGACAGTCTCACTCAGTCCAACAAAGAGCTTCAGTGAAAAGATTGTTCACAGAGGAGTTCCACACTGACCATAACAGACTAAGTCCAACCACCCCTTCTGTGATTAGTCGTTGTCTGGGACTGCTAGAGAAGTATGTGACCTCGGCTCATAATCTGAGGCCATTCTTAGAGGCAATAGCAGTTAACTATACTCTTTATGGTTGGTTCTCTCCTAAAGTGAAATCTGAGAGTGCCTCTGTCATGGTAAAGAGTTGACTTAAAAATCCAGGCAAGAGATAAGGTAGGTGGTGGTAAAGATAGAGATGAAGCAAAATGATAGATTGAAGAAATATCTAAGAGGAATGCAAATGAGTGTGAAAGAAAGGGCAGCATTAAGAAAGCTTTTGGGTTTCTGGTTTGCACAACTTGGCCAATGGTACTTTATTCTCTGAGACACAGAATCCTGAAAAATGGTCTAGCTGTGTGTGGGGGGGGGGGGTGGTTATGGTGGGGATGCTAAGGGAAGATCATAAATTTGATTTTTTTTATGTTTATTTAGAGAGAGAGAGAGACAGACAGAGAGAGAATCCCAAGCAGGTTCCATGCTGTCAACACAGAGCCCAACGCTGGGCTTGAGCTCAAAACCCTGAGATCATGACCTGAGCCAAAAGGGAGTTGGATGACTAACCAATTGAGCCACCCAAGTGCCCCAGATTATGAATCTGATTTTGAACATGTTGGAATCACATGCCTTTGAAGCATTCAAGCAAAGATGGTTGGTATATTAAGTCATAGGCAGATATGTGATTGATGTGGATAAAAGTACAAGAGTAAAAACAGGAAAAGAACTAAAACGAAGCCTTGAAAAAGTTTGTATATTGATGGACAGAGGAGAAGAAACACAGGGGAAAAAGCAAATAACATCAGATAAATGTGAATTACTATTATGAGTTTTGCTTAAAATAAACCATTTAAAAGCATATGCCATTGGGAATGTAAAGAGAGGGAAATGTCAAAGAAATGGCACTTCAGGGGCGCCTGGGTGGCGCAGTCGGTTAAGCGTCGGGCTTCAGCTCAGGTCATGATCTTGCGGTCCGTGAGTTGGAGCCCCGCGTCAGGCTCTGGGCTGATGGCTCAGAGCCTGGAGCCTGCTTCCGGTTCTGTCTCCTTCTCTCTCTGCCCCTCCCCTCTTCATGCTCTGTCTCTCTCTGTCTCAAAAATAAATAAACGTTAAAAAAAAAAAGAAATGGCACTTCAACTAAGTGAAAGTAAACAGAAGTTTTGCCTCTCATTGTCTTCACAAAATTGTCAAAATCAAAGGAGAATCAACCCCAAGAGCAAAACTGCCCAAAAAAAAGCCCCCAAAAAAACAAAAAACAAAAAGCGGTCCATGCCTTTTCTGGAAAGTGAAGGGGCAGAAAGCCTTCTTCAGTTTGTAGGAAGAATAGGAACTCAAGTTTCCAGTGGTAAATGCTAATTAGCTGCTGACAAGTAAAGAGTTTCACCAGGGAAATGTAGATATGACTTTTCTTTCTTCTTCTTTTTTTAATTCTTCCAATGATTCAACATGAGAAAATCTGGGTGGAGGCTTTGAGACACCCAGATAGTCCTAAAGCCAAAGAAATGAATAAATGTGACCTAGAAAATTTAGTAGCAATTAGGATTCAGTGCATCTCCTGAAACCAAGGAAACATCCCTTGAGATTCCCAGAACTTGAGGCAAATTATATTTTGAAGAGGAAAATATGTTAAACTTGATTTCAAGACACGCCCCTTTGAATAAATTCTGTTGGGTTAATAGCAGTATAGCATGATGACTGGTAAAGCAGTCATGTCATACATGCTTTTTACTTAGTTATGTTACATGTGAAATGAAGCTTATAAAAAAGTCTCACCCTTCATTTCTGTGTGCAATTATAAATGTGTTTGTTATGTTTAAAACGGAGTTTCTGGCCATAAATATTCCTTGCTGGTAAGCATGTTTTTCTTTCCAAAAGTGCTTACCTCTAAAACATGACATGTTTTAGAACATATCAACAGATTCTGAAATGCACTGACTTAGAATTACATAATTCATAAGAGGTTGTATAACCAATCATCTAGTGAGTTACCGTATAACACTAATTGTAACTAATTTTAATATGGCTGATTAACTGCTGACCAGTAGTCATAGTGTCCATAGTGTAGTCATAGTACCCAAGATTTTAGTTAGCATGCTAACCTGGTTCACCAAACCAAAACTAAGAATCAACTCCCTACATCTCTCCAGATGAGCTGGCTGCAGACAAGCATATGCTGACCATAAAATGACACCAATACACTGTGAAGCATCATGAGCAGAGGTCACACAACACTCTGGTTAGCAGTGAACAGTGGCCAAGACAGAAAGAGAGACGGACCAATCCTTGGACTAGAAGCTGTCCACCCCATTTCTCTTACTTGCTCACAGTTTCAGCTTAGCTTATGGAAAGGAATAAATAAATGAAAGCTGTGACTGCTAAGTGAGTGCTTATGGCCAATTTCTCTTCATGCTGCCTACACACTGACATCTGGAGCCTGACCTTAAAGTGCTGTTTCTCAGAATAATGCATTAGGCAAAACTGGCTATGTGTATCTGGCCAAAGAAAGGGTGTGGGATGGGGGGGTGGGACGGAGAAAAAGAAAAGAGGGAGGAAGAGAGCCCCATATTAAACTTGTTTTCCCAACCTAAACAAAGCCTTGTTCTCCGTCATCCCAGGGAAAGGGAAGTCATGCCAAATGCAAAGAAAAACAAACAAAAACAATTGCTAAACAAAAAGAATGACTTATTGGCTATTTAAGGATCTTTAAAAAGGTGACTGTGACTATACATAATTTCATTTTGAGGGCTAACTTTCTACCACCACCACTACTCTTTCCTATCAATATGTCTGCCACTAGATGTATACTGTACATCTGATTAAGTTATAAGGGAAGGTTAGAGGTATTAAATTCTGGCATTAAATTGTATTTTGTCACCAGGAATTGTCTCATTCCTTTTTCCACAGTTGTCATAGAATAGTTATTCCTTCTTGCTTAAATACTCACTCACTATTAATCATGGATCAACCAAATTCTAATTATAGTATTTGTGAAAATATAACTACAATTCCTATTAAAGAATAACCTTAAAGGTATGCTTTCCATTTTGTTCTAAATATCTTGCAAGCTGTAATGAGATTTTATTTAAAGTGTGGGAAGATAATATGACTTCATTAAGATAAGAGAACACAAGTCAATTGCCTGAGAAAGTTCTAAAGAAGTAAATAAATTTCTTTGTGAATAACCTAAAAGTCACAGAAATAATATCAGTGTGACAGACTGGAAGAGCCCAGGAATATGCTTCTAATATTGTTTTGATGTTATAAAATGATTTCAATGCAAAAAACTAAATGTATTTACAAAGATTATTTCAAGTACTTTAAAAGTATGTTGTAGGACCTTAATTTTAAGTGTTTATGAAAAGACAGAATAAACTCCTCTACATGAAAAAGAATGTAAGGAGGGAGGGAAGAAGGCAAGGAAAGAAGGAAGGAAGGAAGGAAGGAAGGAAGGAAGGAAGGAAGGGAGGGAGGAAGGAAAAAGAAAGGAAAGAAGGGACAGAGGGAACCAGAAAAAATCTAAATTCTTATTCAGAGAAAAAAATATTAACTTCTTAAATTGAATTGTTGTCACTTATAAACTGATTAAAGGAACCACTAAGGATTTTTATATTCCAAAAGATTGAGATACCCTAAACTTATATCTTTCAGGTTTGGGGCAGTAGCCACACCAAAAATTAATAAAATATGGGCTTTCATGTAAGACTTCTCTATATTAGATAATGAACTTTACTGAGATAGTAGAGAACATTTAAATCAATTTTTAATGACGAGAAACTACCTCCAAATGAATGACCTCCAGATCTTGAGAAAATCTTATTTTATGGAATAGACATGTCATCAAAATGTTATTCATCAATCTTTTATTTTTTCTAATAGAATCATATTTCTCCACTAACTTATAATTTCAAACACACTTTGTCTTTATCCCAAGTCATTCTTCAATTGGCAGAAATGCCTGACAATTTGGCTTTCAGTTTCTCTGTCAAGAAGCTGTCCTATAATAAATGATTTATAATTTTAGAACAAAAGAATAGATATCACTTCTAAAAAAAAAAAGAAAGAACCTTTGCAGCAAATATTTTTATGACACAAAGATTCATGTACCAGAATGGCAGTTGCAAAGAATACTCATCTTACCTTCCAAACTGTATTAGTTACACCGGGGTAGCCTCTGCTACCATGAGCAAATTAACCTCCAAGTAACAGTGGCCTAAGATAGCCAAGTTTTTGGGTTTTTTAATCACTTCTTGGTATTAGTTAGGGGAACACTTAAAAGCATCTCTCTTTCATGCGGTAACTCAGGGATTCAGGCTCTCTCCATCTCAGCTCACAGCTTCCAGGATTGCTGTGGCAGTAGAATACATAGCTAGAAGTTCTAAAGAACCCTTCCTGTCAGACCTGTAATTTGCATGCATCATTTCTGTCCATCATCAGAATTAGACACATGGTCTCCATCTAAGTGCAAAGGAAGCACACTGATATTTGGTGAGGTATTACTGTCTCAGCTACCATTTTTCACGAGTTATTATTTGCAGATGCACTTCAAAAAGAATAAGCAGCACAGTGGAATTCATGCTCTAATAGGTTTCCATTAAGTTTGTATGTATGCATGTTTGAATAGACAGAAAATTACTAAACCATACCTTGCCTGATTGAACAGAAAAATTCTCCTTCTACAAGTTCTCATCTTCCCTCACACTTAAATTAATTGGAAACTTTCTCTCGTCCTCCATCTCTTTTTCTATCCCTTCTATCAACAGAAGCAGTTTCCCTTGTCTATTCTCATTTAACCACAAAGCTAATCCGAGGTGTGATCTACTACAGTAGAAGTTAAATGCAGAAGTTAAAATGCAGGTGACAGAGAAGAGAAATATGGAAATCATTAATCACCACTCAACACTCAGTTGCCCAGTGCTACCATTAAGTATTATAATCCAATGCTGATTTTGGGGACAAAATACTCAGCCTCCCTCCCAATCTCTCTGGTCACAACAAAGGGAAAGAGAAGCAAGAAATAGAAGTTTTAGGGTCCTGAGAGAAGTGAGAGTGTTTTCTGCTTTATAACAGTACCAGGGAAAAAGAGAACAAGACTCAAGAAATAAATGGCTTTATGGTACACGTAAGAAGAAATGTAGTCTTTCAAACAATCCCCATGTTCCAAATGTGGCAATGAAATACAGAGAGCTGACAAACAAACAGAAAGCTCCCTGTTTGGGAACATAGGATGTAATTTCTGGAACAGAGAAAAAGTCACTGCTGCCAAGTACACACACACACACACACACACACACACACACACACACACAAAACTAGCTAAGACCCTGGAACTCTAGCATAAACCAGAGAGAGTAGTAACAAACACCAGGAGGGATAGAGATTACCTAATTCCAGACCTAACTCCCTGCAACAGCAGAGATGAATGAAAATGCAAAATGCCAAGTGAGTGGTTTCGTAGAAAATGAACAGTTAAAATCTGTGTTTATAAACTGGTTCATATCTACTATAGTTACATATAATCCTTTTAAAATATTTGTATACATGTAAACTCTAACAAGAAAGGAAAAGCAAAGATAAAATATGCTAACTTCTAGGGATTATGAATGAATTTTATTGTTAAAATGTCTTTTAACATGGTTTTAATATGCTAATGTGCACATTTACTCAAATTACAGATGACAATACAGCTGTAAAGCTCTCAAAGTAGTAGGACAATTTACTTTATTAAATTGAAAATGTATTGGCCAATACTTACTAGCAAAAATTAAATCACAGATAAATTAAATACTTAAGAGCAAATAAAAATTTCTTATATAGATCTGATTACATCTATTCTCTTTAGTAAAATTTCCAACGAAACAATATAACCATGTGAAAATGGTTATAACAAACCATTATAACAGTTATAAAATGGTTATAACAAACAGTTTAACTGTTCGGTTAAAGCAAGACCTGAGCAGTGGAAGGAGTCCCCAAGTCCTTGAAGAGGAATGATAGAGATATGAGCTGGAGGCAAGGATGCT
The DNA here is from genome assembly GCF_016509475.1 of Prionailurus bengalensis. Classification (NCBI taxonomy): domain Eukaryota; kingdom Metazoa; phylum Chordata; class Mammalia; order Carnivora; family Felidae; genus Prionailurus; species Prionailurus bengalensis. Next base: position 110,161,598 of record NC_057349.1, read on the forward strand.
GATCAATAAGCTATGCATTAAAAGCCCAAGGGTAAAATATCCTGACCTTGTGGCTTCCAAGACCTTGGGGCTGACAAATCAAGAGCCACAGTTACAGATGTGCTTTCCTCTTCCACCTCTGTCCCAGAGTAACCCCTAAACTCATTTTAATACATTTGCATTGCAGTTATAGCCCCCCAGATGCAGAAAGCCTGCCTTGATGGTTCTGGTACAAACCTTTCAGGGTCAAAAACTCCCCCTCCCAACCTGTGGGAGGAGTTCCCCAATTGATCGAAGCAGCTTCCATTACAGACCACCCCACAGTACACCAGAGCTCCTCCCAGCCCAGACGGCCACAACAAATATCCACTCCCTAAACAACCTAGGGCCAGTTCCACCTTGGGGAATCTGCCCACTCTCCCATCTTAGTGTGTACTTTTGCTTTAACACATTGCTTTGTGCTTGCTACTTTCCTTCTGGTTGTCTTCAAGCCTGTATTCAAGCCTTGATCCCCACTTAAATCTTCTCATGGGGAAACCAAGGATAGAGACCTCCATTTACACAATGCAGGCTCTCTCACCAGTAACATAACCTTCTCAAAGTTGACACCACTATTAAATTTCAAAAGCTAACTTTCCACAGGCTCCTGAGTGGTTCAGTTGGTTAAGCTCCCACTTCGGCTCAGGTCATGATCTCACAGTTATCTCAGGAACTCATGAGGTCAAGCCCTGAGTCCAGCTCTCTTCTGTCAGCATGGAACCCACTTCAGATACTCAGTCTCCCTCTCTCTCTGGCCCTCCCTCACTTGCACTCTCCCTCTCTCAAAAAATAAAAAAACTTTTTAAAAAAAGCTAACTTTCAAACACTATTTAAATTCATGTTGATTTTTCCCTTATCTTTAATATCTGCCTTATGCCATAATTGATTCATGGCTGAATTAGGAAAATAAAATTTTTCTAATTTTGTTAACTATCTAAAATTGTTGATTTTATTCTTTTTTTAATGTTTATTTTTGAGAGAGAGCATGAGTAGGGGAAGGGCAGAGAGAGGGGGAAAGAGAGAATCCCAAGCAGGATCCGAAACAGGCTCCAGGCTCCAGGCTCCAAGCTGTCAGCACAGAGCCCAACGTGGAGCTTGAACCCATGGACTACGAGACCATGACCTGAGCTGAAGTTGGAAGCTTAACTGACTGAGCCACCCAGGTGCCCCTATTAATTTTATTTTTAAGGCATGCTTATATTTTGATCAACTTTAAAGCATTTGACTATCAAATAAATATTACCTACTGTGAAATAAGCAATAGGCAGTCTAGAGAATAAACAACATCATGAATATTGGGGCACAGAGAAAATCTGCACTGAACTGAGAATGGGTCTTTGGCCAATAGCAATAGTAATTTTTTTAATCAGTAGGAAAAACTACTTTATCCTTTGTTTTGGTAACAGTGGAGAAAAAGTAAAGCAAATGCATTGCTAGTTGGAACAGTTTAGGTTCATGATGGAAGAACGTTGAGAAACCAATGACAAGCATGATTATTTCATGAGTATCTTCTTCAAGGGTCCTTTGGACTTCCCATTAAAGGTTGCTTCTGGAAGCTATGCTGAAACCTCAAAGTACTTTTCTCCACTAACAGTGAAGGATTTTGTTGCCTGTCATAAATAATTTTGTTGCAACATATCATTTAGTAAGGTAAGTAAAATGTGGCTCCTTACTATCATTTAGTGAGGTAATGGTAAGTTATTAAAAGATGAAGACACCTTGTTATTTGAATTGCTTCCAGCTGAGCAGTCATCTTCTGGACATATGCTATGCAAATGCTACTCCTCTTCCTGAAATACTCTGCATTTAACTTTACGTCTCAAATTTTGACACTGAAACCAAAACAAACAAATTTAAAAAGCTTTTAAATAAAAATTATGCAAAGAAATAACAAATAAGGTAAGGTATTCTGCCTAACCAAACAAAATATAGTTTTTCATTATGGTTAATATTTGCCTGCACTTCAGTAAATTCCAAGGTAAATGTAATCTTTTAAGGTAGAAAAATGTCTTCCCATTATATGAAATTATAATCATAAGCAAATAATTCAATTTATCAAACATACTGATTGGTTATAAGCATGAGCTTTTCAGTCATACGGGCTCAGATTTGCATCCTGGTCCTATCACATTTTTTATGACCCCGGACAAAGCATGGGATTTCATTAGGCCTCAGCTCCTCATATGTAAAATGGGAAGAACAGTACCTAATTCGCAAGGTAACTATGAAGTGTAAGGAAAAAATAGTCTTAAACACTCATCATAGTACCTCAAACAGACTAAGCACAGAAAAGTGATTAGCTACGAATATCATAATTTATACTATTCGTGGTATCAAAAATCAAGTAAAGGAAGATCATTGTAAGCTTTGAAAGTTCAGGCTTAGCAAAACCCCTTATCCTAAGGAGCTTTGAGGGAAAAAGGCACAAGAAATGATTTGATAGCATGTTATGTACAGGAGAAAAATTCTTTGTTCAGCATTGTGTTCTTATTTTACATACTTGGGAAGAAACCATTGTACTTCACAATTATATATAAAAAAAACTGCTCTTTTTGTTCAAAACTGCGTTTAAAATGTCAACCTTCCAAAAGCAAGCAGAAACTAGACAGACAATGGCCCACTGTAGAAGTGAAGGAAAAAAAGAGAAATCCACATGTGACTGAAATTTCTCCTTTTTTTAAGTTTATTTGTTTGTTTTGAGAGAGAGACAAAGAGTGTGTGTGCCCATACATGGAAGAAGAAGCAGAGAAAGAATCCCAAGCAGGTTCAGCACTGCCAGTACAGAGCCCTACAATGGGTCACAGAACTGTGAGATCACAACCTCAGCCAAAATCATGAGTCAGCTGCTTAACCAACTGAGCCACTCAGGTGCCCTGACTGGATTTTCTCTTAAGGACACTCCTCATTTGTTCTGTGCATGGATGGGTTGAGTTCAAGCAGAAAGTAACAGTCTTACTTTGTTGAGGAGTGATAGGTCCAAGTTCCGGGTTGATTGAACAGATGAAATTGAACGGTAAATCCCAGACTTGAGGGAACACAGAGGTATCAGCCCTAAACTCTGCATACAAATACCTGTTAAATATCTGGAATGAGTTCTAAATTTTAGAGTGTAAGTTGAGAATGTAAGGATCCAAATGGAAGACTAAAATTGTTTAGCATGTATTTCAGTAGATGTCTACTTCTGGAGACAAGGTTTGGAGTTCAAGTTCAACCACCTCAAAAGAGATTAGTTTTCCATCAAAATTCAAGAAGTATGTAGCCTTACAAATAATGACTATATCCCAAAACTATGGGCTCTATTCTTGGATTAAAAATAAAATAAAATAGGGGTGGCTTGGTGGCTCAGTCAGTTAAGCATCTGACTTTGGCTCAGGTCATGATCTCACAGTTCGTGAGTTAAAACCCTGAATCAGGCTCTCTGCTATCAGTGCAGAGCCCACTTTGGATCCTCAGTCTCCCTCTCTCTGCCCTTCCCCAACTCTTGTGCATGCAAGTGCACACTCTCTCTCTCTCAAAATAAATTATTTTTTAAAAATAATAAAATAAATGGGGCACCCAGGTGGCTCAATCGGTTGAGCAGCCGACTTCAGCTCAGGTCATGATCTGGTGGTCCGTGGGTTTGAGCCCCGTGTCAGGCTCTGTGCTGACAGCTCAGAGCCTGGAGCCTGCTTCAGATTCTGTGTCTCCCTCTCTCTCTGCCCCTACCCCTCTCTCTCTCTCTCTCTCTCTCTCTCTCTCTCTCTCTCTGTCAAAAATATAAACATTAAAAAAAAATTTTTAATAATAAAATAAAAACCATCCTAACAAGGACTAAACAAATCCTCCCCAGGATGTTGGTGACTTGCCAGTGGTTTAAAGGCCTGTTAAAATTCAACACTGTTCAAAGCAAAAGAACACAGGATCAACTGTCCACAACATATTACCAATAATGCTTAGCATTAGGTATGTGAAGAAGCAGACACCATTGACCCATAATCAAAACAAAATGTCAGTAGAAGTAGAGCCACAAACAACCCAAAGTCAGAATTAGTAAACAAGAACTATACAATATAAATATGTTAAGGAAAATGTAGGACAAGATGGATGTAATGACCAAAGTGATGAGGAAGTTCAAGAAACATTTTTCAACTCTAACCAAAAAAACGAGAATTCTAGAACTGAAAAATACAATCTATGTAATCAAAAATTTATTGGTTTAATAATATACTGGACTCTGCAAAAGCGAGAAACTGTGAATGTAAAGACAAATCAATAACACAGAGAAAAACAGTAAAAATAAACACTGAATCGATGAGCTATAAGACTATTAGGCTGTATAACACAAATGCCATTGGAATCTCAGAGGGAGAAAAGGGCAGAATAATATTTGAAGAAATAATAACCAATTTTTCCAAGTTTGAAAGAAAGGAATAAGCTCACTAAATCACAAGCTGGATAATTTTTTCTAGAAATCTACCTCTTATGTGATAACAGAAGGAATTAGTACTTACATGATCATCAAACTACTGAAAATAAAGGTAAAAAGAGTAATCTTAAAAGCCAAAGGAAAAATACATTATATAAAGAGAAATATTAATAAGAATAGCAGGTAACTTCTAGTAAAAATAAAATAATGGAAGCCAATAGACAATGAAACAACATCTTTAAAGGTCTGGAATGGAGAAGAAAAAAAGATGTCAACACAGGATTCTGTATCTGGTGAAATGTATTTCAAAAAATAAACTCAAAATAAAGTAGTTTTTATAGTCATAAAATTTGACAAGTTTTTTTTGCCAGTGAATCTAAGAAATGCTAAAAGTGTCTACTCAGGCTAAACAGATGATGATGCCCACTGGAAATTCACACAGGAAGAAATGACAAGCAGTGAGTGAAAAGGTAAATATGTCGGTAAATATAAAAGACAACTTTTTGTCTTCTTAATTTCTTTGAAAGAAAATATACTATTTTAATAATAAATATCCTGCTAAGAGTATAGAAAACAGTGAGAGAACATTACTCCTATGCTAATAATAAGGAGAAAACCAGCTAATCTATAAAAAACTTTTCTTGAACCAATCAGAGACCTCAAGTAACAAAGCAACCAACTGAACTGAATTTCAAAGTGTGACAAGTCTCTCTGAAAGGAAACTGGAGACATGAACTCTTTCATCTTTGGCAGAGCACAGAAGGAAGAGGTGACTGCCAAAAAAGTAGGCAAGAATAAATCAGCCAACATTTTAACAAATTTCTGCAGGCCAACTGTGGGCATGTAACAATTTAGAATAATTTAGAGCCTTAGACAGCGGGTTGTTCATACTCACAAACTCTTCTTCATAGGCCTCTACTAGGAACTCATAAGAAAGATTGTAGGCAGGGCAGAAGATCAGGGAGTATCACACCCATCAAAGGGGACATTCTGTGGGTAGTGGTTAGTCACCATAGAGGCACAGGCACAAAACACTGCTTCTTCCATTCTGCTGCATGAGGCAAAAAACCTTAAGATACTGGGTAAGAGGTAGCAAGCATTCTTGCTACCACAACCCAGGCACAGATCATTGTTTGTGAGAAGTTTAGGAATTCTTTATCTCCCACCTCAAAGAATCAAGCAAAAATAGAATGCTTCTAGAAGAGGGAGAGAAGCAAAAGTTGTTCCTGGGGAAGGGGCAGAAAAATCTCCTGAGCCCAGCATCCTATGCTGATACAAAGGTCTGCTTTACTGGGAAAGGGAAGGAAAATTCTATCCTTCCTAAAACCCCTTGCTGCAAAAATATGATACATAGTTTGGCTGCCACTAGAAGGAGGGCCAGGAATGCTCAGGAGTCTCATTCCTAAGATACAGGCATGTACACTCTGCCTAAGACTGAACCTGGACAAGAAGACTAAGTACAAGGACTGCTCAAAACTCAGGGCTGAGGAAGAACACTGAGGTAAACTATGTGCTACCTCAGCTTCCATAATAAGCACAAGGTAATGACAGGCCACCACTGAAGGAATTTGAAGCCTAAGATGTAATAAGGATAATGATAACAACAAAACTTAAACCCAGCACAACTACTAATTATATAGACTAAACTCACACAATAATAAACTGACAGGAAAAAAATGCATGCACATTCCAAAGCATCAATATTATTTCTCTCAGCCTCTATGTTCTTCACACAATGACTGAGTTTCAATCAAAAATCATGAGTGGTCTATTAATCAGTGTCCTCCAGAGAAATAGAACCAATACGATATGTGTGTATATTTATAGAGCAAGATTTTTTTTTATTTTTTTGAGTTTATTTATTTTTGAAAGACAGAGACAGAGCACAAGTGAGAGACAGAGAGAGAGAGAGAGAGAGGGAGACACAGAATCTGAAGCAGTCTCCAGGCTCTGAGCTGTCAGCACAGAGCCCAACACAGGGCTGGAATTCATGAACCGTGAGATTATGACCTGAGCTAAAGTCAGACAATTAACCAACTGAGCCACCCAGGCACCCTAGAACAAGATTTATTATAAAGAATTTGCTCATGTTATTATGGAGGCTTGCATCTCCAAAATCTGCAGGGCAGCCCAGTGGCCTGGAGACTACAAAAAAAAGCTAATGCTACAGCTCAAATCCAAAGGTCATCTGGCTGAAGACTCAAACATGAGTCAATGTCTCAGTTCAAGTCTGAAGGCTGTTCTACTGGCAGAATTCCTCTTGCTTTAAAGGCCAGTCTTTGTTCTATTAAAGCCTTCAACTAATTGGACGAAGCCCATCCACATTATGGAGAGCAATCTGCTTTACCCAAACCCCACAGATTTAAATGTTCATCTCATCTAAAAACACACTGAGAGGAACATCCAGCCTAAGTGTGACCATACATCTGAATACTGTAATGTTATTAAGCATCAGAATTTGCTTTTTAGTAAAAGAAAAAAATAATAATAAGCAGTGTCAAGAGATAAAACAATCAACAGAACAAGAGGACAAAAGACAAATTATTAACATCATAAATAAATGACATCACTACAGACTCTGAAGACATTAAGATGATAAGAAAATATTATGAACAACTTTATGACTATAATTTCAATAATATCATAGGGAGATACTAAGTCACATAGCAATCACAGGAATATATACTTCCCTTATAGTCATGGGGCAGAGGATGTTGAATAATTGTTAACAATAGAATCTGCTATATCCAGTAATCCTACTTCTGTTAAAAACACTATGAAAAATGAATATGTATATATAAAGGTTACAACATTATTTTTAATTGTAAAAACATTAGAAACCACCTGAATATTCATAATAAAGGAATGGTTGAACATATTTTAGGACAACCTTACAATGGAACATTTTGCATACAAATAAAAGTAGTGCTACTGCTATTTACCTGATATATTAAGTCACAAAAAATGTAAAAAAGAATAAACTGTTTTGTGTATGTGAATGTTTTTCTGAGCATGAAGAAAGATGTTAAAGAATACACTCTGCTATTAATATCAATTACCTCAAGGGGATAATAATGGATGGGAGTGGTCTGGTAGATGATAATGAATATGTTCCTTACATGTGTTTAGATGTTTTACTTTTTTTAAAGGCATATATTACTTTTATAATTAATTTTAAGATGAATTTTAAAAACAAAATTGTAGGAGCATCTGGGTGGCTCAGTTGGTTAAGCGTCCAACTCTTGATGTTAGCTCAGGTCATAATCTCATGGTTAATGAGTTCAAGCCTCCCATCAGGCTCTGCATCAGCACAGAGCCCACTTCAGATCTTCTGTCCCCCTCTCTCTCTACCCACCCCCCCACTTGCTCTCTCTCTCTCTCTCTCTCTCTCTCTCTCCCCTTCTCTCTCTCAAAAGTAAATAAACATTTTCTAAAAAAAGAAAAATTAATTTGGGCGGGGGAGGGGGGTAACCTTGTAAAGTAAAGATCTAAATATTCCACTCTTGGCCAAGGGACTGAATCATCAAATTGCAGCATGACTAGAAAAGAATATTAGATTTACACTATGGAAATGCAGTCCAAAGCCACAGTGAAAAACATACAAGGCCACCAAAAGTAGGAGAAAAAGTAGAGAAGTGCTTGCATTTTTGAGACACTGAGTACAGACAAGGCTGAAGAGAAGGTGGCCCTCAAAATATAATAGGAGAAAGTCATACCTTAACTGTCAAGTCCCTGGTCAAGAGGAATTTTAAAAAGTCAAATTCATAAAAACATAGAGTAGAATGGAGGTTGCCAGAGGCTAGGGGGTAGGAGAAATGGGGAGATGTTGGTCAAAAGGTACAAACTTCTAGTTATAAGATGAATAGTTCTGGGGATTGAATATACAATATGGTGACTATAATTAAAAATAATGTATTACATACTTGAAAGTTGCTAAGAGAGATCATAAATGTTCTCACCCCCCCCAAAAAAAAGATAATTATGTGACATATTAGAGATGTTAACTAATCTTTTTGTGGTAATCATTTCAAATAGACCCATTTATCTAATCATCATGTTGTATACCTTAAACTTATGTGAGTTACATGTCAATGATATCTCAATAAAACTAGGGAAGGGAAAACAAAGAAGAGATGAAGGCATTCTGAAGGACAAGAGTTACTTCCAATTAGCCAGCAAATGCTAAACACTGAAATTACTGGAAAGTAACACTGCCAGAGACTTCTATAGACATCTAGAGACGCGCTCTAGAGAAAGACATGAGAAAGAGATGCATCTAGAGAAGCACACACAAAAGACAGGGAAGCTCTATGAATTCTTGGTAGATTTCCAATCCCAGATTCTAGTTCACTCTTGAGTCCCAACTTTCTATCTTTTAATAATACAGGATAGTATGTATCCTTCTAATAAATTATCTTTTTGCTTAAGCTATTTCTAATTGTTTCCTATTTCTTACAAACTGTACTGTTTTGCATACTTTTTTCTCATGAGAGTTGTGATTTTGCCTATTCATATATACAATCATCTTCTTAACCTACTGGCCTCTCAAGTATGCACAAGAAACCTCTGAGACATATCCATTGTCCTAGTCATGAATTGGCCACATACTCAAACCTAGTATTGAAAAAGGGTCCTTTAAATATGGAATAACAATAATAAAGAATAGAGCAGTTGATATCATGACAATTGATAATGCTAACTTTTAAACTTTGGGAAGAAAGTCACTTTGTAGAGAATGGACCAGGGTAAGTTAGAACCAACACCCAAGGCTCCATTCCCTAAAATTCTGTGGGCCCTGAGAATATCAGACAAGTCAATGTGAAGAAATCAGTCTTCCAATCACTCCAGGCTCATGCAGGGAAAAACTTTATGGCTTATTTTTCTTATTTCAACCACTATTCCCAAGATGTGCTTATACACAGGAACTCAATAGCAAAATTATGCAAGGACAGAAACAATAACATTTCTGAGGATCTATGAAGCCAAACATATCCTATGTGTGCTGGGGTTTTATTTAAATAACGTGGTGCACGTTTTGTTTTCTCAGCTGCAGTCTATTGTAATGGAGTAATTTGACTTTGTTTATAAGTGATTCTAAAGTACCATTGGAGTGAATCCATCAGCGCTTGCCAATGATGAGGGACAATAATCAGTGGTTTCTCAAGCCTAGCTGCACAGTGGTATACGTTGGGGGAGATTTTAAAACAATGAAACCTAGGTCTCAGTACCAAAAGATTCTAACTTCATTACTCAGAGGTGTGATCTGAGCATCAGGATTTTTCTATTTTCCCCAGATGTTTCTAATGTGAGCCAATGTTCAGAACCACAGTTCTAGACTCTGACTATTTCATAGACCAGCAACTTGTGAACCAATTTTTAACTTGCTGCTTATAGTAAAATGTGAGAAGAGAGGGACAAAATAATGGAAGAACAGTTAAATAAGAAGGACCCAGGACTTGATGATTTGGGAAGTCTCAGCCTGTCCTGATGGTGAAAGCTGCTAAAATAAAGAATTTTTTTCTGAAAGTGTAGCACAGAGAAAAAGCTAAGTGTATGGCTGAGTATGTGGCCTTTGCTCAAATCTGGGGAAGATCAAAAGGTCCAAGATATTAACTCACATTACTTCATACATCCTCCCAATCAAATCAGAGAGCTTATAGGAAGCTAAAGGGTGGTATGTCCCTCAGCCATTTTAACAGAAGCCAAACAGAAAAGAGATTATCTTAAAATAATTCGTGGACTTGAGATCTGTCTAATGGAATGAATTACTGTGCCATAGGAGACCCACAAGATTCTTGAGAAATACTGCCAGCATAGAATGAAAAAGAAAAGAGATTACAAAATGAATAAAGGTTGTTGGACCCCTGAAATTCTACTGGCAGGAAGTGGGTCAAGAGCCCAGAGAATGGAACTGAGAGCTCAGGGGAAGAGCTGAAAGCCACAGAGAATTATTCCCATGCTTTAAGACTTAAGGGAGTCTGCCTAAATTGATTTCAAAACTTCTTTGAACCAGTGACTCCCATTTTTTCTCTTTTTCTTTCCATTTTGAACCATAGTGTCTGTAACTCTTACCTTCTTGGTGCCCCACCATTTTACTTAGATTAAATTTTTACTTAGTACCATAGATCCACAGATGATAAGAATATGCCCAAGAGACCCATCTAAACTGATACAAATGTTTTTGATGATATGACTTTGAATTTCGGGATGAGATTGTATTGAAATGAGACTTAATGGGGAGCTTGAATTTGATGAATGTATTTTATATGTGTAACAGATTCATGGGGCCAGATGATGGACTGATAGAACTATGATCTTCCAGAGGTATCCTGTCCTAATTCCCATAATTTGTGAATATGATAATATATCACTCCCATGATTACACAATATTGTATACCACAGTTGACCTTAAAATAAGGAGATCACACAAACCTGAATGTAATATATTCTAATCACAAAAGAAAAGAACTTTTCTAGCCACTGACAGAAGGGCAAGTCAAAAAAAAGGATTTAACTTGTCATTGTTGACTTTAAAGATGAAATGTACATAAGCCAAGAAACGCAAATAACCTCTGGAAATTCTAATATCTAGTGGCAGCAGCAAGATAACAGGCCAGTAGCCAGCAAGATAACAGGGACTGCAGTCCTACAACCACAAGGAACAGAATGTTAACACAACTGTTAACAACCTGAATTAGCCTGGAAGCAAATCGCCTCCCTCTCAGAGCCACCAGATGAAAGTCTCAGCTAGTTGCCCCCTTAATATCAGCCTTGTGAAAGTAGAGCACCCAGCAGAGCTCCCTTGGATTTTTGACTTCGATAACTCTGAAATAATAAATGTTTTAAAGAATGAAGTTTGTGGTAAACTGCTACACAGCAATAGGAAATGAGTATGTCAGGGTAAAAAACCAAACACAAAAAAACTTTGCAAAGAATTTGTCCTCTTTTAAAAAGCCATCAGAAATCACCTGACTATAGGAATGCTTTATTTTAATTAAGTAATAGATGTTTTCTGTGATTGCAGAAATAATTTGTATTGGAATTGGAAATAACTTGTATGTGAATCTAGAAATGAAGTGAGAAATAAATTAATTTCCTTTTCAATTGAAACTTTAAGTATAAAAACACATATTCAAAAGGAGTGAACAGGGTTAATAAAGAAGAGATTTTGATTCTTTTTTTCAGATTCATTTCATTTTTTTTAACTTAAATCCTTGTTAACATATAGTGTAATAATGATTTCAGGAATAGAATTTAGGGATTTATCACTTACATATAACACCCAGTGCTAATCCTAACAAGTGTCCTCCTAAATGCCCCTCACCCCTTCAGCCAATCCCCCAACCCAATACCCCTCCAGCAACCCTCAGTTTGTTTTCTATATTTAGGAGTCTCTTATGGTTTTGTCACCCTCTCTGTTTTTACCTTACTTTTGCCTCCCTTTCCTTATGTTCATCTGTTTTGTATCTTAAATTCCACATATGAATGAAATCATGTGATGTTTGTCTTTCTCTGTCTTATTTTGCTTAGCATAATATATTCTAGTTCTATTCACATTGTTGCAATTCTTTTCAATCACCAATATTCCACTGTATATATATACCATATCTTCTTTATCCATTCATCAGTTGATAGACATTAGAACTTTTTCTGTAACTTGGCTACTGTTGATAGTGCTGCTGTAAATATTGGGGTGCATATACCCCTTTGAATCTGCATTTTTGTATCCTTTGGACAAATACCTAGTAGTGCAATTGCTGGGTCACAGTGTAGTTACATTTTTAATTTTTTGAATTAAAACATACTGTTTTCCAGAGTGGCTGTACCAGTTTGCATTCCCACCAGCGGTGCAAAAGGATTACTCATTCTCCGCATCCTCGCCAATATCTGTTGTTGCCTGAGTTGTTAATTTTAGCCATTCTGACTGGTATGAGGTGGTACCTCATTGTGGTTTCGACTTGTATTTCCCCGATGATGAGTGATGCTGAGCATTTTTTCCTGTGACTATTAGCCACCTGGATATCTTTTTTGGAAAAGTGTCTATTCATGTTGTTGCCTATTTCTTCACTGGATGATTTGGGTTTTAGGTGTTGAGTTTGATAAGTTCTTTACAGATTTTGCATACTCATCCTTTATCTGATATGTCATTTGCAAATATTTTCTCCTGTTCTATCGGTTGCCTTTTAGTCTTGCTGATTGTTTCCTTCACTGTGCAGAGGATTTTTATCTTGATGAGTCCCAATAGTTCATTTTTGCTTTTGTTTCCCTTGCCTCCAGGGACTTGTTGAGTAAGAAGTTGCTCTGGCCAAGGTCAAAGAGGTTTTTGCTTGCTTTGTCTTCTAGGATTCTGATGGCTTCCTGTCTTACGTTTAGGTCTTTCATCCATTGTGAGTTTATTTTTGTGTATGGTGTAAGAAAGTGGTCCAGGTTCATTCTTCTGCATGTCACTGTCCAGTTTTCCCAACACCATTTGCTGAAGAGACTTTGTTCCATTGGATATTCTTTCCTGCTTTGTCAAAGATTAGCTGGCCTTACATTTGTGGGCCCATTTCTGGGTTCTCTATTCTGTTCCATTGATCTATGTGTCTGTTTTTGTGCCAGTATCGTATGGTCTTGATGATTACACCTTTTAATAGAGCTTGAAGTCTGGAATTGTGATGCCTACAGCTTTGGTTTTCTTTTACAGGATTGCTTTGGCTATTTGGGATCTTTTCTGGTTCCATACAAATTTTATTGTTTGTGTAGCTCTGTGAATAATTCTGGGGTGATTTTGATAGGTATTTCATTGAAGATGTGGATTGCTCTGGGTAGTACTGACATTTTAACAATATTTGTTCCTCAAATACATGAGCACAGAATGTTTTTCCATTTCTTTGTGTCTTCTTCAATTTCTTTCATAAGCTTTCTATAGTTTTCAGTGTATAGATTTTTCACCTCTTTGGTTAAGTTTATTCCTGAGATATTTTATGGTTTTTGGTACAACTGTAAATGGGATCAATTCCTTGATTTCTCTTTCTGCTGCTTCATTGTTCATATATAGAAATGCAACTGATCTGTTTTTGGTAGAGTTTTTGGGTTTTCCATAGAGTATCATGTCATCTGCAAAGTGAACGTTAGATTTCCTCCTTGCTGATTTGGATTCCTTTTGTTTCTTTGTGTTGTCTGATTGCTGAGGCTAGGATTTCCAACACTATGTTGAACAACAGTGATGGGAGTGGACATCCTTATAGCGTTCCTGATCTTAGGGGGAAAATTCTCAGTTTTTCCCCATTGAGAATGGTATTAACTATGCGTCTTTCACATATGGCTTTTATGATCTTGAGGTATGATCCTTCTATCCCTACTTATTCTGAAGGTTTTTATCAAGGAAGAATGCTGTATTTTGTTAAGTGCTTTCTCTACTATTATTGAAATGATCTATTGAAATGATCATGTGGTTCTTATCCTTTCTTTTATTAATGAGATGTATCACATTGGTTGATTTGCCGATATTGAACCAGCCCTGCATCCAGAAATAAATCCTGATGAATAATTCTTTAATGTATTGTTAGAGCTGGTTTGCTAGTACATTTTTGTGTCCATGTTCATCAGGGAAATTGGTCTATAGCTCTCCTTTTAAGTGGAGTCTTTGTCTGGTTTAGGAATCAAGGTAATGCTGGCCTCACAGAATGAGTTTGGAAGTTTTCCTTTAATTTCTATTTTTTGGAACAGCTTCAAAAGAATAGGTGTTAACTCCTCTTTAAATGTTTGGTAATATTCCCCTGGAAAGCCATCTGGCTCCAGACTCTTGTTTGTTGGGAGAGTTTCAGTTTCTTATTCAATTTCTTTACTGGTTATGGCTCTGTTCAAATTTTCTATTTCTTCTGTTTAGTTTTGATAATTTATATCTTTTTAGTAATTTGTCCATTTCTTCCAGATTGTCCAATTTGTTGGCATATAATTGCTCACATTTCTTTGGTGTTGGTTGTGATCTCTCTTCTTTTATTCTTGATTTTATTTATTTGGGTCCTTTCCTTTTTTTTCTTTTTTGCTCAAACTGGCTAGGGGTTTATCAATTTTGTATCAGTTCTTTCAAAGAACCAGCTCCTTCCTGGTTTCATTGATATGTTCTACTATTCTGTGTGTGTGTGTGTGTGTGTGTGTGTGTGTGTGTGTGTGTGTGATAGTATTGATTTCTCTGCTCTAATCACTATTATTTCCCTTCTTCTTCTGGTTTTGGGCTTTATTTTCTTTTTTCAGCTCTTTTAGGTGTAAGGTTGAGTTGTGTATCTGAGACTTTTCTTCTTTCTTTAGGAAAGCCTGGATTGCTATATACTTCCCTCTTATGACTGCCTTTGCTGAATCCCAGAGGTTTTGGACTGTCGTGTTATCATCTTCATTAGCTTCCCTGTAGTTTTTCATTTCCTCTTTAATTTCTTAGTTAACCCATTCATTCTTTAGTAGGATGTTCTTTAATTTGAAAGTATTCATTGCCTTTCCAAATTTTTTCTTGTGTTTGATTTCAAATTTCATAGCATTGTGGTTTGAAAATATGCACAGTACGATCTCAGTCTTTTTGTACTTGTTGAGGGCTGATTTGTGTCCCAGTATGTGATCTGTTCTGGAGAATGTTCCATGTGCACTTGAGAAGAACATGTATTCTGCTGCTTTACGATGAAATGCTCTGAATACATCTGTTAATTCCATCTGGTCCAGTGTGTCAATCAACCCTTTGTGTCTTTGTTGATTTTCTGCTTAGATGATCTGTCCATTCCTGCAGGTGGGGTGTTGAAGTCCCCTACTATTATGGTATTATTATCAATGAGTTTCTTTATGCTTGTGATTAATTGATTTATATATTTGGCTGGGGGGCATAAATGTTTGCAATTGTTAGATCTTTTTGGTGGATAGACTCCTTAATTATGATATAATGCCCTTCTTCTCTTGTAACAATCTTTATTTTAAAATTTAGTTTGTCTGATATAAGTATAGCTACTCCAGCTTTCTTTTGATAATCATTAGCATGATAGATGATTCTCCATCCCCTTACTTTCAATCTGAAGGTGTGTTTAGGTTTAAAATGGGTCTCTTGTAAGCAGAATATAGATGGGTCTTGCTTTCTTATCCATTCAGATACCCTATGTGTTTTAATTGGAGGTTTTAGTCCATTGACATTTAGAGTGAGTACTGAAAGATATGAATTTAGTGCTATTGTGGTGCCTGTAGAGTTGGTGTTTCTGGTGATGTTCTCTGGTCCTTTCTAGTCTTTGTTACTTTTGTTCTTTTTAGGTTTGTTCCATCATTTCTCCACTCAAAGATTCCCCCTTAAAATTTCTTGCAGGGCTCGTTCAGTGGCCATGAACTCCTTTAGTTTTTATTTGTCAGGGAAACTCTTTATCTCTCCTTCTATTCTGAATGATAGCCTTACTGGATAAAGAATTCTTGACTGCATACTTTTCTGATTCAGCACATTGAATATATCCTGCCACTCCTTTCCTGCCTGCCAAGTTTCTATGGATAGGTCTCTGAGAACCTGATCTGTCTTCCCTTACAGGTTAAGGACTTTTTCCTCTGCTGCTTTCCTAATTGTTTCTTTGTCCGTGAATTCTGTGAATTTGACTATGATATGCATTGGTGATGGTTGGTTTGGGGTGAATCTAATGGG
The DNA here is from genome assembly GCF_016509475.1 of Prionailurus bengalensis. Taxonomy (NCBI): domain Eukaryota; kingdom Metazoa; phylum Chordata; class Mammalia; order Carnivora; family Felidae; genus Prionailurus; species Prionailurus bengalensis. The sequence goes on from NC_057349.1 coordinate 110,177,665, forward strand.
AATTCTCTGGGCTTCTTGGATTTTGATGTCTGTGTCCTTCCCCAGAAGAGTAAAGTTTTACATTATAATTTGCTCATATAAATCTTCTGCCCCTTTTTCTCTTTCTTCATCTTCTGGGATTCCTGTGATTCAGATGTTATTCCCCTTTAATATGTCACTGAGTTCCCTAAGTATTGCATCATGCTCTTTTGCCTTTGTTTCCCTCTTTTTTTCTGCTTCATTATTCTCCATAATTTTGTCTTCTATATAGTTGATTCACTATTCTGCTTTATCCATCCTTGCCGCTATGGCATCCATTCAAGTTTGCATCTCGGTTATAGCATTTTTAACTTCATCCTGACTAGATTTTACTTCTTTTATCTCTGCAGAAAGGGATTCTATGCTTTTCTCAAACCAGCTAGTATTCTTATTATCATGGTTCTAAATTCTAGTTCATGTATCTTGTTTATATCTGTGTTAAGTCCCTGGCTATCAATTTTTCCTGTTCTTTCTTTTGGGGTGAATTCCTTCATTTTTCATCATTTTGGAGAAAGAAAAAGGTTAATAAAATTAAAAAATAAAATTAAAGGTTGAAAACAACAAAAAAAAAAAAAAACAAAGGAAATCAGATCCTAGGTCTGCTTGTTGAAAGAAGTTTGATAGAATGGAGAAAATTTGGAAAGAAAAGATAGAAAAGAAAAGAAGAGGCAAGAAAAAAATTTAAATAATTATATAATAAAGTAGAATAAAATGAAATAAATATAATGGAATAGAATAAAAAATTAAATAAATTTTAAAAGTAAAAATATTTTTAGTTAATAAATAAACATAAATTTTTGTCTTTCTGTATCCAAGAAAAAGAAAAGGGAAAAAAACAACAACAAAAACAATTTATACAGAAAGAGAAGCAAAGAAAAACAAATAAATGAACCAACAAACAGAATGAAACCCGAATGAAGTTACATTCAGTTTCCCCTTTTCTCCTAGAACTCAAACTACGAAGCACTCTATTGTCCATACACTAAGCAGGTGGTGTGACTACTGCTGGTCTCCTAGGGGATGTGCTTTGAGGGCACTATTGGGCAGGGCTTGAAGTAACAACTCCGTTCTCCACTAGATGGTGTTGTTTAGCTTACTGTGGTGGATTAGTGTGGAGCACATGCACATGGGTGGGAGAGATGGAAATGGCTTCACCCAGCTCCCTAGTCCCAGCACAGGAACTCTGTGTTCTCACCAACCCGCAATCAAACACCCCTCCTTTGTCTCAGGCTTCCATCCACTCACTGCCTCGACCCTGCCTGTGTCCAAGCCGTCCACCTGCCAGGCAACACCTCCCTCCAGAGTTTTATCTTAGATGGGGTTGTGTTTCAAAACCCCACACTTCAGAGACCCCTGAGGCTTGGACCCGCACCAACTCTCTAGGGGAGGGTCTCACTGAGTAATGGCTGGGTGCTGGCTTGCGCCAGAAAATGTTTGTGCGATTGCACAGTGGCAGAGGTTCAGAGACTGTGGTAAATCACAACACAGAGCTGATACCAGGCTTCACCACACTCTGGCATCTTTGTCCCAATACCAGCAAACATGGTGTCTCTCTGGGGTCCACTGGGACCTTTGCCTGTGGGGAGGCTGTATGGCCTCTACCAAATGCTCTCCAAGCAGGGGAACTGCTTCTCCCATGTGGCACATGGACTCCTCAGACCCCACTGCCTCCTCCTGGGGATTCACCCTACTTCCACATCAAGTATCACCAGGCACTGAGCTCTGTACTTCAGACTCTACACTTCACTGTTTATAGAGTCCTGGTGGTATTGACACCCTCTCCTTTCTTCCTGTCAGTGGTTTTGGGAAACAGATTTCTTGTTCAGTCCCCTGTGTTTCCACTCTTTCTCTTTCTCTCCAGCTACTTTCCAGGGAGTGTTTTTCCTGTACTACCCCAATGTGTTTCACTCTCCCCTGTCTCTGTCCTCTCTCTGCAAAAAACAGTTCCCTACCCTCCATGGCTTTTCTCTTCCCCAGTTCACTTCTCTACACTACATACCTACCAGTTCTGTGACTCAAGTTATGCGGATTGTTGTGTTAATCCTCAGACCAATTTCCTAGGTGTGCAAAATGGTTTCGTGTTGATCTAGCTGCATTTCAGGGATGAGAGAACCTGAGGGTCTCATTCTGCTCTGTAATCTTCTCTCCTCCCAAGCAATTTTGATTCTTAAAGCTTTCTTAATTAATTTAACAAATGTTTTTGCAATCATCTACTACATACCAGACTCTTTATGTGCCTTAGCAATATAAAATATACCAGACATAACTACCATTCTCAAGAAGCCCTTGATGAACAATAATCCTAATACTAATCTAGCACTTACTGGATATAATTTATGTACCAGGTGTGCTAAGATTTTATCTGTATTCTTTTCAACAAACAAGGTAAGTCCATGATAAAGGGCATGTTAGAAGAACATACTAGGCAATACTTACAGTACAAAAGAAACTGGCAAACACTGCTCATGAAGAAGATTGAGAAGGTTTAAGTTGTTAAATTAAAGACCAACTAAGGACTCACAAGACAAATAAGGCAAAAAAGGCATTAAAAGCAGAGGAAATAGTGCGTTTTAAGTCTTGAGGGGTTGAAACAGTGAGGTTTATTTGGTAAAGTTATAGATACACTAGTTCAGCATGAGACAAGAAGGCAACATTGGAGAGACAGGCAGAAGTCAATGAAAGAACTTGTATGTTTAGCTAAGGAACTACAGACTTGTGCTAATTGTTCCAAAAATATTATCACTTTGGTTGTAAGAACAGATCCTTTTCTCTTTGCCACCTGCTTCCTCATTCTTATATTTAAGGAGGCTGACCTTGAAAAAAATATATACAAAAAAGTAAGTTATTTTTTTTTAAATAGTGAAAAACTACTCTATGAATTTCACCTATACTAACCCATTTATTTTAACCACTGGTAATAGTGAGGCACAGAGATGTTACACTGTCTGCTTAAGTCCCATGACTAGAAAGATGCTTATTAAGAGTCTGTGTTTGGGTCACCTGGGTGGCTCAGTCGGTTAAGCGTCCGACTTTGGCTGAGGTCATGATCTCGCGGTCCGTGAGTTCGAGCCCCGCATTGGGCTCTGTGCTGACCACTCGGAGCCTGGAGCCTGTTTCAGATTCTGTGTCTCCCTCTCTCTCTGACCCTCCCCCATTCATGCTCTGTCTCTCTCTGTCTCAAAAATAAATAAACGTTAAAAAAAATTTTAAAAAAAGAGTCTGTGTTCAAGTATTCTGACTCACACTACAGGAATTTTTCCAGTATGCCTTAAGTTATCTTAAGTTATTTTTGTAATTTTCACATAATGTTTGAAAACTAAACAAGTTTTTGTATTTCAAATATCTGAAATATTATTTTTAAAAATAAGTAAATCTTTGAGGCCAATGTTCAGAATGAATTGTACACTTTTACAAGTCTAATATAATACATACAACTAAATTAGTTGGACCTCTATTATTTACTCAAAAGAAGGAAGAAGTAAAACACATGAGAAAGAAGAGTATGAAAAACACTAATCCCAGTCTTGGAAATACAAGCATTTTGGTTAGAAACAACCTACCCATACCAGGGTCCTCTACTCAACCAGAGTACCTCAGGGCCCTGGGCTGTGCAAAGACTACTGACATTAATCTTCTTCACAAAATCTTAGAAAATTTTATTCTCCTCATAATAAGCACATCATGCTCAGGAACACAATGCAAGCAAATCAGATTCCTCTTAAGCCTGACATAGCACAAAACTGGCATCCAGACTTGAGTGTCTGACCACTATTATAATCTCTTCAGTAAGTCTTTTTTATCTACACACACACACACCGTTTCTCATCATTATATTAATTCACATTTCATAGTTATAATCTATATTATTTGACAAATGGGTTTTCTAATGTTTTCCTTTTAGTTTTCCTATCTTTTTAAAAATATATATATCATGTCCTGGGGCACCTGGTCGGCTCAGTTGGTTAAGTGCCCAACTCTTAATTCCAGATCAGGTTATGATCTCAGGGTCGTGGGATCAAGCCCCAGACAATGAGGAGTCTGCTTGAGATTCTCTCTCTCTCTCTCTCTCTCTCTCTCTCTCTCTCTGTCCTTCCCCTGCTTGTGCTCTCTCTTTTTCTCTATCAAAATAAATAAACTTTAAAAAATAAAATAAAATACATTATTTCCTAAAATAAATCAGTCATACTCTTGCACCATTCCAGATTCCCTAGTACCCTCCCCAAAAATAATGTCAGCCTTAGAAAATAATAATCCAATATCTAATATCCTCATATCAAAATTCTCAGGGGCACAGGTTTCATATCAAAAAAAAAAAAGAGTACATTTTTTTAGCTTTCCTGTTTCCATCACAATAGTTATAACCAGACCGAAGACAGAGGAGAAGGCCAACAAGTTATCTTCATAGAAGTTCTTCTCACTCCAAAAACTATCTAACTAAATGAATAAGGATGTTGATTATTTAAACAAGACTTTTTAAGACTTGGGAAGTTTACTTCTTTATTCAAGTAATTCTTGCTTGGGTTTAGAAAAAGAGAAAGACAGTGAATAAAATTACTTCATGGTAATACATTCAAAATTGTGAACAAAATGCTTTATAAATGCTTTATAAAACATAAATAGACACAGTTATCAAAGAAGTTGGATATATCCATTGTGGGAAATTACATTAGTGTTCAAATATTTGTAGCCTCTCTTTATGATACCCTACCCCTAAGGGAGGATTGTACACTCCCAGTCTGTTTAAATTAGGCATGGCCATTAGACTTCCTTTGGCCAAAGAAACAGAAGCAGAAGAGATGTGTCCCCTCCTCCAGGAAGAAACTTTAGAAGCCATGACACTGTTCACCATGAACTGTTTCCCTCAGTCATGTAATTGGTAGTGTTACACAAAGACAACCCAATCATACTTTCACCTGGTGTATGGTCAGGTGAACAGAGCCTTGACTGGCCCATAAGGGAAAAGAAATGTGAGCCAGACATAAACCTTTCTTTGAAAGCCTCTGAAGTGTTAAGGTCATTTATTATTATATCCTAACCCAACCTATCTGAAAATAGGAGTAAATTTCTTGTTTGCCTAAAACAAAGATGTCACTAAATAGTCAACATTAGGAGCACCTGGCTGGCTCAGTCAATAGAGTGCACTGACTCTTGACCTCAAGGTCATGAATTCAAGTCTCACGCTGGATGTAGAGATTACTTAAAAATATATTAAATAAATAGTCAACATTAGAAGAATGCTCCCTGTGATAAAGCCAAGGATGCCCACTATCAACAATACTAATATGTATTGGACATCCTAGCTAGCTCTGTAAGAAAACAGTAAAAAAATGATACATAGATAAGTAGATGATAGATAGATAGATAGATAGATAGATAATTTATTCATGTGTAGAGTATCTTCATATATATCAAAGAATAAAATAAAACCATTCTACCAAGAGGACTGATGGCCAAATAACTACAAATAATTAGAGGCTTCAGCAATGTTACTAAATGAAAGGTCAATGTAACAAGCAATGCAGAAAAGCAGTTGCATGCCCATACACGAACAACAAACAACTAAAAAGTGAAAATTTTTAAAGCTTCCATTTATAACAGCAATAAGTTGCCATAGATAAATCTAACTAAAGATGTCATAAAGAATGATAAAGTATTACTGGAAAACATTGAAGAAGACCTAAGTAAATGGAAATCTACACCCCAAATTAATCTATTAAATCATTCAGTTACATTCAAACTCACAGAAGGTCACTTCATTGAAGTTAAGAAAACTTATTATCAAATGTATAAGAGTGAGCAAAGACCCAAGAATACTAAATGTAATATTGAAGAAAAATAGTAAGAGTCAAGATAAATAAATATAATACTGAAGAAAAATAAGAAGGTATGGAGAATCACCCTACTGATATCTTGGCTAACTATAAAGTAAAAGCAATTGAGACAATGTGGTATTGGCAGAGGGATTTAAGAAAAAAAAGGAAGAAAAACAGATCTGAAAAAAATCCCAGAAACAGAGCCATACACGTATGTGAACACGACATGATGAAAATGAGATCACTATATATAAGAAAATATATTTAAGTATTCATAATTGAAGAATAAGTTGTTAGGGAAAAAATTGATAAATTGATTAAAATTTTTAACTAATGTACATCAAAAGACACTATGAAAGAGAGTGAGAGGGAGGGAGAGAGGAAGGGAAAGGGGAAGCCATGGAAAGGATATTTGCACTGCAAATAATGAGCAGAAAATTAGCAGCCGAAGTATATAATCACATATAATCAATTAAAAAAGTACAAAATGAGCAATGAATAAAAAAAGTAAATTTCTAGAAAAGAAAAACAGAATGACCAATAAACATATGAAATTATGATAAAGCATTAGAATTAAATAAGATACAATTTCATACCCCACAAATTGGTGAAAGTTTAAAAACCTAACAATATGAAGTAATGGGAGAGCTCATATATGGCTCAGAGGGTAAAATGGTGCAATCACTCTGGCGAACAATTTGGTCTCAGCTAGTGAGGTGAAAATGCCATTCCCTGTAACCCAGCAATTCAACTCCTATATATGTACCTCAGAAAAATTCTCCCACAGACAACTGTGAGACATGCACAAGAGGGTCCCTCCACTATTGTTAACGTTGATGAATCTCTCATCTATAACCTGGGGATAAAATTAATACTTACCTCATGGGGTGCTTGTAGGAAATAAATGAGTTAGGACTTGTAAATTCTTAGACCAGTACCTACAGTAGTGCAAGCGTTTAGTGTTAACTATTGTTAATAAATCCAATTCTAGGGCTCCCCTTACATTATTTTAATTCTCAGCACCTACTGCACTATGCTCAAAACTTGAGATATTTTCCTTTGCAAGCTTTCTTCTCTCACAAATGCTGACTTCATTTAATGGGTTGTTCCCTAGGTCCCAGACAAGTTGGCTTGCCATATAATAAGTCTGCAGCCAGGCCTGCTGTGATCTGGGTGGGACTTGCTCATCTTCTCAGGTCATGTTTATGCTAAACCCCTTCTCCACAGGTGAGCTGGGCAATTATCCCATCTTACATTCTCTCTGGTAAGGTCTGCCAAAGTTCTTAAAAACTATTTTGATCCTTCAGATCAACGAATGTTAAACTATGCCAATGGACATTTCAATTTTACCACTTAATAGGACTGTTAATTATAAGGTAATCCTCTAAATAAACGTAAAAGGAAAAAATAAGGGAAGGAAAGAAGGAAAGGAGGAAGGAAGGAAAGGAGATAGGAGAGGGAAATTGAAAGAGATTCCAAATATTTTTCAGAGAAGGAAAAACTATATATTATTAACAACAAAGAAAAATGTTTTTGGCAACCATATCCAAAATTTCAACATGAGTAAATTTTGCATTCCATCCTCACAGCTCCTTTATGATCTTTTCCCTCTTTGAGTAATTACTCCCATTCCTTCAGCACCATGTCCTTTGAAACTCTTAATCCCATAAATAAATCAATATTAAGGATTAATGGTACTAACATGAAATGTGTCATTTTTTCCAGATAGCATACTGACATTTCTAAATGGGCCCCTTAAATAGATCCAGTCCATTCACCAGAATTGTCTAAAAGTCAATTCCTCCAGTATTACAAGTTTTAGTCATGACATGGTCATTGACAGTGGGAAAAATGACTCATTTAGAAGTAAGATTAATTCTGCAAGTACCCTCTATCCATTTTATAATCACTGGGGAGAGAAGGCATTAGCTTAATTTGAGAATAAACAATGTATATTCTTCTTAATTACCAACTTATTTATTGGAAAATATCTACAAAGCATTACAACGTTTCAGGCAAGTATTAATCCACTTAGTTACAAATCATTACTTGATTTTTATTTTACTCTGTATTTAACTATACCTTTTGCAATTCTCACAGCTAAGAGGAGTTCCTGTCCCTTCTTAGTCTTTCTCCTTTCCTCAAAACAGACAAAAAATAAAGGTGTGAGGACAGGGCCCATGTCCTGGGGGAAGAAGCTGGCAAGAGGTAGGCTAATAGCAGTCAACAGGAGAAGAATCTAAGATTCAGTGAAGCTGTAACACAGATGTCCAGAGTGAACAAAACCTCCCAACATAAAGATGCTTTCTCTGGAGTTCTTTTGCTAAAATATTGAAGGAGTTTGTATCTTGCTTCTATTGGGCGAAGCTGCTTGATGAAAGAATCCATGTACATACTTTGTGATGACCTATACATGTATGGGGACAGTCATATGACACTGGGTTCTATGATCTCAAGTGATACACTATCACAGTATGGCCATGAATAAGACTAAAGATAACACTTATGTAAATTGTCAAAAGGATGAAAACCACACTGAGAATTAATCAAATACTATTTTTTCAGAGCTATGTATAGTTTAAAAAAAATTCAGCTACTGTCAGCTTAGTTCTGGTAGATTGAAAGGGCTTTAAAGCAAAGGAGAGTGGACTTTATGGAGTGAAAGGAGAAAATCTTAAAGTCTTTTATTGGTCATTGTTGTTTTATGCAAGGATTTTCTATTACAGTGGGATTTGAGTAAGTGGGATGGGAAGAGTTTCTGATTGGCTTCTGGCAGCCTTAGACTGGGGTGCTATCTACTGGCACATAAAAGCTTTACAGGCTGGTGAGGGTCATAATGAGTTCTCCTGTTTTAACAAAAAGTTGTTTGGTCCTCCACTTTAGTGTTCAAGTTTTGAAAAATCAGTTCATAAATGTAAGTTATTTTTCCAGTAAATTTACTTTTAATGATTTTTTGTTTACCTTTATTGCCTCATACACCCCAATTATGTAAGCTTATACAAAAATAGTGGTTTTTCCATTGTTCAGAAACTCCTTATTCAGCACTTCATAGAAAACTTGTGTCTCACAACATCATTAAGAATAAATGCACAATTAAAAAAGAACAATAAAATAACTTCTGATGTAATTATATTATGAATCAATAAGATAACTAAAATGTTATGAAAAGCAGATATAGTTTTTTCAGTTCAAATGCATGGCATTTGAAAAATAATAATAAGTCCAAGATCTGGATCTCTAATCTGCTGAACTCTATTCTTTACCAAGTCCTTAATTTTTTGTTTCTTTGCTATTTGGAAACAATGTTCCCTAAGAGGTTTTTTTTTCTTTTTTAATTATGAACAAAGGACAAGTGAACACTTCTTTTTCTCTTGTTAAAATGGTATTTTAATTTTTTTAAATTAGAATTTCTTCCAACATGCCATGGTGACTAGTAATCCTCCCTGCCAGGTATTATGAAGATTATTGCAATTGCCTTTTCCTTTCTCTAGTTGCATCAAGTACTCTAATCACTTCATTCTGCATTTTGGTCAGCAATGCCTTCTTTATGCTCTTCAGTTATGTCTCCTCCCAGGACCACTTTAAACCTTTTAACTTTATACAGCTGTAAATGCCAACTCATTCCTGCCTTTCATCATAAGTCAACTCCTCCTAGACCCCTCAATTATCCACAGACTCTTACTTTCAACATTTCCCAACTGGATTGCACAAAAGTAGTTAAGTTGGTCCAGATTTGCTTGTTAATACTAACAAAGACATTCACTTAGTAAGTTTATACCCCACATGAGGCACTTTGCTAAGGACTTTCCATACACCTTTCCATCCAATCTTCCCAGTAATTCTATAAAGTAGAAATTTACAAGGAAACTAATACTTAGTGATTTCAGAAACTAAGAGTTTTCATTTAATCACACAAATAGTAATGGGAACCAGTATATGGTCAATTTGATCCCAAAGTCTGTGTCCTGCCATAAGCATTCATCAAATGATACCTGAGAACTGTCTGCACCACAATAACCTAGAATACATAATAAAAATATAGGCTCCTAGGCCCAACCCAGACCTTTTCAACTAGTGTCTCTGAGGAAAAGAACCAGAAATATACATTTTTAACAAGCCCCCACATGGTTCTAAGGCACACTAAAGTTTGAGAACCACTGAACTGCAAAGCCCACACTATGTATCACTGTGTCTCAACAAGCACAATATTTGGCTAATAGGTAATACATGCTTGATGAACTGAAATCAGCTAAGCCTACCATAATGAAATCATACTGATATAGTGCCTTTGGCTCTTTAAAAATAGGTTCTATAAAAACACTAGATGAGATCAGTATTTTTACACCAAAATTGAGTACTCCCAACACTGGCATTGTGCCAGCTTAGTGAGAGCCACCCTCATTTAGCATATACCATAGTAAAGCCTCATACCATGGCTTCTGTTAGGGGGAAAGTTGGTGGAAGGCTGATAGAAAATCTCAAGAATGACCACAATTTAAAATGAGATGAGCCTCAAATTTAAAAAAGTCTCTTGCTCAAGATGTCCTGTTCTAGTTAATGACCATGGTTGCTTAAAACTAACTTCCGTCATTCTGTGGTAGCACTGACTACCCCTTCCATAGTCTAATAATATAATCGTTAAGAAGGCTTACTATGAACCGTTATCCCAAGCAATCATCTGCTTGGGACAGCTAGTCAGCAAGACCCTTTGGCTTAAAGTAGTGGGGGAACATGGCTATAGAAAGTAAAATTTTTAAATATATCCTTCTTGTTGGGGGAAGGACATGAGAGTGTGCACTGTGGTATCAGGAGTCTGTGCTGCTGTTACTCTTTAACCTTCTGCCAGTTGTCAAGATAATGGTAAAATCTGTTCTAGGTAATTAAGAATGCTAGAAAAAAAAACAAACTAAATGAACTCTCAAAATTCCAGTTCTGTTTGTTCACTCAGTATTCTGCTGGGTAGGTTTTGCAAAGGGATGGGAAATTGGGAGATATACATATAGATAGATTCAGATACACACACACACACACGCGCGCACGCTCCTCTACTGACTCCTTCCTGTTTTAAGATAAAGACAGGAAATAATAAAGAGAGCTACAGAAGCCTTCGTGTTCTGGATAGTGACCTCTGGGTTAGAAGCAGCCTGGATATAAACAGGAATTACTCAGTAACAACATGGGGTTCTTTTAGCCCCTTCTTTGGAGAAATCAGTCTTAGTCCTCAAGTTAAAGCCCTTACATTAGGCAGCTGAAAATAATCAGTATTACCCCCTCCAAAGGAGGTTTTGCCTTTAGATGTTTTCTTGTGCCAGTTAAGCTTCCAATCCTGCTTGCTTCCACAGGTAGGGATGGCAAGATGGTGAGCCCTCTTTCTCCTAATTTGCTTTTCATAAGCACAATGTGTGAGAGAGCGCCCCATGATGATCATTTATTTCTCATTCCAAACTATTATTCAAAATGCAATTCTATCTGGAACTGAAATTATCTTACTTTTCATCTCACATCTAAGTGACTACAATAATCATATAACTTACTAAACTGCTCTTGGGTAGTTCATACTGCATTAAATGTTTAGAGTACCCCAGCTCATCTGAAGCCCTCTTAATATGTGAAGACAATTATATTCATTCTTTTGAGCTTTCCTAACAGTTTTACACTCACAGAACTCTTTCAAGGTTTCTATGGATGTTTCCCTATTGTCCCTTTCCTTCCTAGCTGAGTTATAGGCCACATATGGTTCTAAGAGTTCTTTTCCCCCATTACTTCTTCAAAGAGGGCTCAGGGACTATAGGTAATTACTGCCTACTCCTCTGGGTCTGTCCATGATTTCCTCTATCTTGTGCTATCACAAACCAGCAGGTTTGTGGATTCATTTCTTTGTTTTAATAGCCAAGAGTCCTCTAGCTCCTAAGGTTTGGCCAGAGTATTATTACTCTATTGTCCTTGGATGAAACACAATGAAGGTGCATACATGTTCTGAGAAAGAAACAGTGAAGCGGTATCTTGGGGCCAAACAATCCCAAAAATTGAGAGCAAACCACTGAGTAAAATTACTCAAAATCCAAGATTTCAGGGCAAGTCCAATCAGGTATATGCAATATAGCACATATAAGACATAAACATGTAATTAATCAGTACAGTAAGAACAGAGAGATCAAAATCGAAAAACCCCAAAACAAATCTCAGATACAATAGAAGAGATACCATAAATCATAGACAAAGAAGAGATTAGGCTGAGATACTTGAGTTTTGGAAAATATACAATTTAGATATTCAATAAGTAGAAATTACACACGGACTAGAGTTATATTTAGTAAAATATACATACATAATCTGGAAGAAAATAAAAGCAATAAAAGTAATAGAAAGGAAAGTTTGAAAATTTTAAATAACCCCCAAAATGCAAAAACTGAATGAAATCTGAACAAAATCTTTAAAATACTTTCCAAATACAATGAAGAACTCCTAGTTACAAATAAGAAAAACACTAAGACTCGTTGATAAGTGAACACAGATAATGGGTGAACAATGTATAAAAATTACAAATGCATAATAAACATTTGAAAAATGTTCAATTGCATTAATAAAGAAAAATGCAGTGTAATTAAAAATGGGATGCAACTTTATTTTAACCCGCCAAATAAGGGGAAAGAAGATTATAGTTAGTATTTACAAGATCTATAAATGAGATATTATACAAGCAATAAAATTATGTTTAAAAGACTTAAACACTTATGTTACAATGAACATGAAGAAAAAAGTCACAAAATTCCTTGTAAAAAAAATTCTTAACTCTATTTTTTAAAAACCATGTTTAAGGGACACCTGGCTGGCTCAACTGGTGACATGTGAAACTCTTGATCACAAGGTTGTGAGTTCAAGCCTCACATAGGGTAATTATTTAAAAATAAAATCTTTAAAACAATTTTTTTAAGTTAAAAAGAAGTAAGCCAAAATGTTAACTATCCACTCTAGGCAGTGGAATCATGTGTGATTTATTTTTCTATTCTTTGTCCTGATTAGTTCTTTCCACATTTTTCTTTAAAATAAAGTAAAACAAAAAACAAAACATGACAACAACAACAACAAAAAAAAAAACACAGTCACACACCAAATAAGGAAAACATTTGCTATGGTTTTTTTTTTTCAGAAGATCAAGAAGAATATAACTGAGAAAAAAGTAAGGTACAAATACTAGCATAGTTTGGTTTTAGAAATCCACCTTAATAGTGAAAGTTATAGAAAATATTTCAAACATACATATTTTTATATACAAAATGTAAAAGACACACATCAAACACACTAGAGTCATTGACTATGTGGGGTGGGAGAAGATAATAAGGATAAAAAGGAATGAATACCAAAATAAACTGTTCTCATAAAGGCATAAAACGGCTTCCTTCAATCACTAGCAAATATATCCCAGGCTTGATTAAGGCAAACTAAATTGTAATTTCAAGATTGTGTGTATGTTTAGGTTTCATTGTTTATTTCTGAAAGGGTAATATCTACTTTTTAAAGTTAAGTTTATAAACTTTACATAATAAAGCAACAGACAATGCCATACTCCATTTACAGCATAAAAGTTTCCAGACTAGTTTTCTGCCACAAAATCCTCTTCTTCCTTTATTCCTATTGTTAATTCTGAGCCGCAGTGGACCACTTATGAAACCCAGCATGATGAAGAGGCATCTCAAGAAAATAACCAAAACTCATCTAAAATACTGCTATTATTTTTATGTAGATTTATCAGAGATTTTAAAATTCTACCAACCCTAAACTGTCATTCCAGTTAAACCTGAAGGATATGACAATGATTTCAGAATATTGCAGGTAAACTTGGCCTATAATGGAGATAATAGAAACAAAAATGAAGAAAAGCAAGCATGATTTCATTTTAAGAGAAGCAGTTGTCTTTTATTCCTTTCTCCCTAGGTATAAGTACCTCACAAATGGCCTCTACTCAGAGAAGAATTAATAATGTCCATCTTGCAAGTTACAAAAGGCTTTTTCTAACAGTTGTGTTTGACAATCACAAATTTAAAGTTACTCATTTGATGGCAGAATAAATGTATGATCACTAAAACATCCTTAAAATAGTTTAAAATTCATCAGACTTAAAAAAATTATACGTGTCCTAGAATTTACAATTCTCTATCTTTGTTAATAATTCTTCCCCCCCAACAAGCCATCACAACTCACTAGAAAAGATTTTCACAAGAAAACAGTCTCATAAAAACCGTGCTATAGGGGCGCCTGGGTGGCGCAGTCGGTTAAGCGTCCGACTTCAGCCAGGTCACGATCTCGCGGTCCGTGAGTTCGAGCCCCGCGTCAGGCTCTGGGCTGATGGCTCAGAGCCTGGAGCCTGTTTCCGATTCTGTGTCTCCCTCTCTCTGCCCCTCCCCCGTTCATGCTCTGTCTCTCTCTGTCCCAAAAATAAATAAACGTTGAAAAAAAAATTAAAAAAAAAAAAAAAAGAAAACTGTGCTATAAAGAAGTAGTAAGAGAAATGGGACATTTTGAATGTCATTCAGCCCACTGCCTAATTCTCATTCATTCCACACTTCATTTGGACTCTGGAGTTTCATACTCAATTTCATTAGTCTTTCCAAAAACATGTTTGACTATGTAAACTAAGCATCTAAATCAGTGAATATGAGCTACAGAATTTGGTAGGAATTTGTGTTATATACAAATTAGGAGAATAGCTAATTATGTTTGACATTAGAAGAACACAAAAGTTTAAAAATAAAGCAACAAACTATTTAGAAAAAGAATACCATTTCATGGTAGGCATTAAATTTATCCAGAATAATTTATGCCAGGTAAGAAGTAAAGAATGTTGATTTTGTTTTTTTTCTAGGATACTGTGGTCTGGTTGATTTGCTACACTTACCAAAAACACTAGTTTAGAGACTGTCTTAGATACTGTTTTTTGGTATCACAAGATATTTTACTCTTATGTCCTCCATGAAAAAAATATTCCTGGAATTTACATATATGACCTTGTTTCCTTTGTACATTTAGCTTTAGCAAATCCCTTCTAAATGTAATCCCTTCTGAGTAAATCAGGAACGAAGAAAAAATAATTTTTTAAACTTTTAGCTGCTCCTGGTCTATAGTATAAAATCCAAGTTATTTTATTCTACCATCTGAGGTCCTGTAGTCCACTTATTTCTACTTTCTTATATATTTTTCCACTCATGTAAAATGCCTCACTCGTTAAATTGTCCATTCTGCTCAAATTCAGATCTGAGCGATCCTTCAACAAGAGACTATGGCATCAGTCCAAGTGTAAGCTGAATGGCAGGAATAACACAGAACAGACATTCAAAGGTCACTTTCAAGGTAGGAAACACTGAAATTTCTTTCCTGGGAAGTCCTAAGTTATAGAGACAAGAAATATGAAGGGAGAGGAGAAAGAAAAGTGAAAAATGATAATGCTGCCTTACACTAGTATTTGAATGCTTCAGTTTTATATATATTGTAATCCCTTTAGCATGAGAACTTTTTATATTTTTTCTTTATATGCTTACATGTTTTTCATAGTGAAAACATGAATGCTCAGTAGGCATTCAATAAGTACTTGTTGAATGAATGAACAACACCAATTTTTATTTATTCCTATTTTATTACTATATCCTTTCTTTTAAAAATGTTCTATGGGGGGCGCCTGGGTGGTGCAGTCGGTTAAGCGTCCGACTTCAGCCAGGTCACGATCTCGCAGTCCGTGAGTTCGAGCCCCGCGTCAGGCTCTGGGCTGATGGCTCAGAGCCTGGAGCCTGTTTCCGATTCTGTGTCTCCCTCTCTCTCTGCCCCTCCCCCATTCATGCTGTGTCTCTCTCTGTCCCAAAAATAAATAAACGTTGAAAAAAAATTTTTTTTAAATAAAAATAAAAATGTTCTATGGATGTTCATATTTCTAATAAGATTTTATTTATTAAAACTTGAATGGCAAAACTTGAGAAGTCTGACAATATTGAGTGTTAAGGAGGATAAGGGTCAACTATAACACATAAGATGTGAAGAAAGGGTAAACTAGAACAGCCACTTAGGGAAACAGTTGGGCATCACTTTGTAAACCAGAACATATGCATATCCCATCACCTAGAATTTCCACTCCTAGAGAAATTCTTATATATATACTAGAGAAATTCTTATACGTGTGCTCCAAAAGGCTTGTAATAATAGCAATGTTTGTAATAATAAAATAGAATTAAAAAACAAGTGGTCATCTAAAAGAAAATAAATTATGGTGTGTTCACGCATAAAATAATAAGAGTACAGATGAGTAAACTGCAACTTGCAACAACATTGGTGCCTCCTACACATATAACTAAGAAAGCAAGCATCAGAAATATAAACAGTACGATACAAATTTTGTAACTCAAAATGAGCAAAAATATACTATATTGTTGAGGCATACATACACTTCTCTCTTTTTTTGATTTAAGGCAAGAAAATGATATATTTTTGCATTGATTCTCGGGATAGAGGGAGGAGTCATGAAGAAAAGAGAGAACGTAGGTGCCAAGTTTAGATGTAAAACATTGGTAATATTTTTTAATGCAATTACAGGTTCCTTGGTGTACATTATATAATTATACCTTAGAATGTCATGCATATGTTACATATATTCTTGTAATGTAACAGGTAACATATTTTTAAGTGATAATAAAGGGGGAATGTTCAAGAAATGGTAGCCTGAAAAACATGGAAGTCCTACCCTAGGGAAATGGCAATGGAAGAACTAATAGCAACATATGACAGTGGGAGCTTCAGAATTATAATGAATTTACTGGATTCATTACTTGTTTTTACTTCATTAACTTCTTTTGCCCCATCAAAGCACTCTGAACAATAAACTTAGTTTGTCCAACATATGGGAAGAATTAGACAGAAAATCTTTTATTTCGCATTGTCATGCCTAGAACAATCTCTTTGTTTAACCAGAACACTGGCTTTGTCCTCAAATTTACCAGGGACAAGTAGGAGGGGAAACGTTATGACAAACATAAATTCAAGTGTTTTTGTTTAGTTTTTCTATGTATTTTTGCAGTAATTTTTTCACAGAAATCTCTTCCAGGACTTCATGTTGTCTGATGGTGGTGCGAAAACTTTACTCTTTGATTTCAGACGAAGGTGATTAGAGATTGCAATTTACCTAGAAAAAATTGACCCTGTCACTTCTCATCTCCTTTCAAGAGATTTTTGTCACTACTGCCTGTACTCCTTGGGGTCCTAGCATACTACGATCATACTTGCCAGTCTCTCTGAATCCACATGTCTCCCTCCAGGAATCATTCTGTTCCAGAGGTAATGTTTGCATTATCATGTCACATCAAAAATTAAGCATGTCCTTAAATAACAATAGAACACTTCTAATGATCACTTCTATAGTGATCCTTATATCTATGAATTTAAAATATTTACTTTTCTACTACAAGGGTAGGTTTTTGGGTTCCCATGTTTTAGGGGATATCTCTTAAATGTTTTTTATTTCTCAAAGTAAAAGATATGTGTGAATGATTAAACAACTTGTTTTCCAATCATACAAATCTGTTACAATTGCTAAATATTAAAAGAAACTCAGAAAAATTCTGCTTCACTAGCATCTCTAAATTTTTCATTTATTCACTGTAGGAGAGAAATCTAAATGTCTTGAAGAGTCCTATTTTTTCCAATTCTTTATGCCCCAGGCTCCTTACCTTCTCTTACTTTGGCTCATTCAGATTTGCAGAGGCAAACTGAAGAGATATTAACTCTTTAAAAGTTAATAAATGCCGGGGCGCCTGGGTGGCACAGTCGGTTAAGCATCCGACTTCAGCCAGGTCACGATCTCGCAGTCCGTGAGTTCGAGCCCCGCGTCGGGCTCTGGGCTGATGGCTCAGAGCCTGGAGCCTGTTTCCGATTCTGTGTCTCCCTCTCTCTCTGCCCCTCCCCCGCTCATGATCTGTCTCTCTCTGTCCCAAAAATATATAAACGTTGAAAAAAAAAGTTAATAAATGCCAACTCAATAAATATTTCCTAAATAGTATAATGGATTAAAAACAAAATCTGCAGCCCATGCCCTAAAGTGCTTGAGGATCAGAAACATTTTTAAGGAATCCTTCCATGCCATGAAGACTCCTTTATCCAGTATACCTGACCAATGGTCAGTTAGCCTCCAGTAACAGGACATGCATCACCATCAACAGAGGCCCATTCCATCAGCGGACGGCCTTGTTGGTTAGAAAACTCCTATGGCAAACTATAATTTACAGCTTTGTAGCTTTCCTACATTTGCTCTTTACCAGTCTATTATAATAACAAGCCTGTGCTCATGTTGATATAAGGATTTTTTAAAATTGCTTATTTATTTACTTATTTTTTAAAGTTTATTTATGTTGGAAGATAAAGAGAAAGAGGGTGAGAGCAGGTCTGCTGACAGGGAAGAGACTGACACATGGGGCTCAATCTTAAGAACTGTGGGATCATGACCTGAGCTGAAACCAAGAGTCAGATGCTTAACCTACTGATCCACCCAGGCACCCCAAATAACGCCTATTTAAAATCTTCCCTGGGGTACCTAGGTGATTCAGTCGGTTAAGCATTCGACTCTTGATTTTGGCTCAGGTCATGATCTCATATTTCATGAGATCAAGTCCCACGTCGGGCTCCGTGTGTCAGCATGGAGTCTGCTTGGGATTCTCTCTCTCTCTCTCTCTCTCTCTCTCTCTCTCTCTCTCTCTCTCTCTCCCTCCCCTCCCTCTCTCTCTCTCTCTCTCTCTCTCCCTCCCCCTGCTCACACACACACTCTCTCTCTCAAAATAAATATTTAAAAAATAATAAAATAAAATAAAATAAAATCTTCCCTTTTTTCTTCTTTACTCCACTATAATATTCCCCAAAGGACATAATTTTCATTTTTTTTCTTTAGGTTTCCAGGTTTTTCTCCTGCATAGTATTTTGTCACTGTAAGTCCAAAAACGTGATACCTAGAAGCATAAGTAATATTTTAGGAATGAACCACCTTATACTTTAGACTCTAGAGTTCTATTACTGCAACCAAACATAATGCTAGCTTTTGTATAATTCAAGAATTATTCATTCAGCAAACATTTTACCAAGTACCTTCTAAGTGCTTAGTTTAAGCTAGGCTTTCGGAATTGAAAATCAAGCAGTCCCTGACCTCATATGGCCGCATTAACTTATTAGCTCATGGGAAGCATGTGTTCAGTTAAAATCCCAGCTCTCCTGCATTTGTGTCTCCATGAGCAGATCACCACCTCTGTCTACTCATGTGTAGAGATACCGCCCTTCAACTCTGACACTGTGACTTTAATCACAGCATTCCCTTTAGGAATGATAGTTTTAATTCTGGTCATCAAAACTGTATATTCTGTTTGCTATTCCTTTAACGCAACGATTAGAAAAAAAAAAGCTTTGCTCTTTCATCTTCTTAAGTGGCTTTTATAAAAATGAGTAGCACAGTCAAGGACAGATACCTGTGGTGAGTCTTTCACCTCTCTTCTCTCTGCAAATCATCATGCAACACACCTTAGACACAACGTTTTTAACCAGATAAGAATTTATCACTTCTATCATCCACTCTACATTTGATCAATTGATTCACAAATGAAAATTAAGATATGTTGTGCACATATTTTCCTGGTTTTCCATATTAACAACTCTACTACAAAAGGACATAAAGTGTTTCTCAGTGAATTTGTTTTGAAGCCTTGTGATGTCACAATCGTCCAAAATTCTCCAGAGTTCTCACAATTTTTTTACTACTCCATTCTATACTTTTGCTAGGGGTTGAGATTATCTCTTGAGGTCTGTTTTTTTCCAAGACCTTTCTTTTCATCTTCTGAAAATTACACAATCTACACTTTTCTGTCACTTCTCATCTCCCGCCCTACCCCCTACCCACTCCCCACAAAGAAAATTCTGATTCTTATGGAAGCAGGAGATCAGTAATGGCCTTAGAGTGGGAGCACCAATGACAGAGAGGAGAATCCTCTGCCTCCCCAACAGCAGTGATTTATTTTTTATTTTTTTTTCAACGTTTATTTATTTTTTGGGGGGACAGAGAGAGACAGAGCATGAACGGGTGAGGGGCAGAGAGAGAGGGAGACACAGAATCGGAAGCAGGCTCCGAGCCATCAGCTCAGAGCCCGACGCGGGGCTCGAACTCACGGACCGCGAGATCGTGACCTGGCTGAAGTCGGACGCTTAGCCGACTGCGCCACCCAGGCGCCCCAACAGCAGTGATTTTTAAACCTCTTTCAGTTCCCTTTCAGTTTCTTCAAGTGAAAAATTAGCAGTAGTCCAATAACTGAAGCAGATACAACTGAAGCTTCTCTAGTTGAAGGAAGGAAACAGAGCCCTTCTTCTAGAACCTTGCTTCTCACAAGTTAATATGCATATGAACCTCACCTGAGGATCTTGCTAAGCATTAAGTCCCAGATCAGTAGGTCTGTGGTGGGGTCCAAGAGTCTGCTTGCTACCAACTTCCAGATGATGCCCATGAGCTGTAGCATGGAGCAGACTCTGTATAGCAGGACCCTGGGCCATTTTCACTGGATTTCTAAGGTTCTCCCAAAGAATTATATTAATGTGGCTCTAACATTTCTACCTGTTTTCTCATAGCTCCATACCATCATCTCCCACTATGGTAGGTACAATTATGCCCTCCCCAAAGATGCCTATGTCCTAATCCCTGGAGCCTGTGAAAATGTTAGGTTATATGGCAAAGGGGAATTAAGTTTTTGCAGATGAATGAAGTTTGTTCATCAGCTGACCTTAAAATAGGGAGATTATGCAGGTGGACTTAATGCAATCACAAGGTTTCTTAAAAATAGAAGCATAACTCAGAGTCAAAGATGTGACTCTTAAAGACTTGTTATGGCTGGCTTTGAATATGGAGGATAGAAGCCAGGATCCAAGGAATGTGAACAGTCTCTAAAAACTAAAACAGGCAAGGAAACAGATTTTGCCCGAGGGCCTCCAAAAAGGAACAAACCCCAGCTAACGACTTGATTTTAGCCCCATGACTTTTGCCAGACTTCCGCCCTACAGAACTTCAAGATAATAATTTGGGTTGTTTTAGGCCCCCAAATTTGTGGTAATTTGTTACAGCAGCATTCGAAAACTAATGTACCCTCTTCACCATGTTTTTCACTGAATAACTAAGGAGCCAACTCTAATGGCCTATATAATATCGTAGTTGTCTTTACAAAAAGAAAAAGAAAAAGAAAAAGATAATATTTGAGTGAAGCTTTCTCCCTGAGGTGCTACCTCATTTTCAAGCTATGGGTTGTATAGATGCTGCAAGGGGTCTCTTTATGTAGATGTCCATGATTTCTGCATATGACAATAATCATATACATTACTAACTCTGCATCTAGATTTAAAATGAACACATTTGTTTTGCTGGTTTTAAAACAAGATTTACTACTCAAACTAATTGACCTAGATTCTGACTTTAAAGGTGACATTTTGTTTTTCAGTGTTCAAAAATGTATCACCATTACTGCTTCAGAAAAAAAATAATTGAAAACCCATAAAATGATTTCTGTTACTACTTTTCTTCCTCATGGTATTTATAGAGAGCTTTACCACATTTGCCACCAAAAGAGTCTAAATGTCAGCATAATAACCTTTCCATAATTCTAAATTAGTTAGAATTTCAGTTGGAAGAAACCAGTACAAGTGCTGAAATTGAAAGCATCAGGAGTTAGCCCTCTTACATTAACAATCTTTAATTTCCCAGATTTTTTGGGCAAGGGTGGGACGGTAAATGTCAATAAAATTAAAGTATTCTAGGATTGCACATCTCTAAACAACTGAAGCTGTACCATGAAACAGTTCAACAAAGGAAATGACCCAAAAATAGACGCACACAATTTGCATGGCAAAATCTCCCCATAGCAAGTAATGAAGTTGCCACAGGTGTAAGTGAAACATCACAAAACTGAATAGGTAAGCTCGGTCTATTCAGATATCGTGGTTTACACATCAGTCAGTGACCTACACACAAGAAATGGTCACTTCCAGACGGCAGCAGGGCTAGTTCTCAATGTAAAATGTGTGACAACAAGACTCATCATACGGCCTGTCCCCATCTCCCACTAGGAGAGGAGATCAGAGAATAGACAAGGGGAGATCGGGATAAGAGGGACATCAAAGGAGGCCTTAATGGGAAATAAAATCGGGGAAGGACTCCAGTATAAGAATAGAATAGAATAAATAGACATGGGGAACTCTTTAATCAAGGTTTATAATTTCAAACAACATAAACTGACCATGATTTTAGAAAAAAAAAAGAGTTTAATGAAAAGTGAAAGGGTTACTCACAATTCTCTGAGTTAAAGAACAGGGGGAAATGAAGGCAAGGAACCATGGCCAAGCCATTCCAGAAAATCAGCCCAGGGAAGTCACAGCTGCTTCCTGCTACTAAATGCTGAATGCCATGGGTTTCCCTCCCACTGCTTCTGGCACTGGACACTAAAAGCCTTTGCTGACCCTCAAAACTTGGTATTACTGCCACTGCTGCTGCTACCATCCATCACCAAAATGGATTTCCTCCAGGGTCTGCTCTTTTGAATCAATCACTTCTTAGTCAA
This sequence comes from Prionailurus bengalensis, assembly GCF_016509475.1. NCBI lineage: Eukaryota > Metazoa > Chordata > Mammalia > Carnivora > Felidae > Prionailurus > Prionailurus bengalensis. The sequence goes on from NC_057349.1 coordinate 110,200,106, forward strand.
AGCTGGAGGAGGATATGTTTGCCCGATTGGTGGAATGTAGGTTATGTGCTCAGATCCTAGATGAAAGGAACCCTGGGAAAGCAGACATCAAGCATTCTCAGCCTCTATCTTATGCAGGACAGGCTCTGCCTCTCTCCAAGACCAATTGTAAGGGAATTCCAAGAATATAAGAAAGGTCATCAAATGTTGGTCAGCCTTCCAGCCCCTCAAAAAAAGGAGGCAAATATCCATTACAAAAAACCTGAATTACATGAAAGAAAGTGGAATTCATTTAGTGTTGATTTCATTCTAATAAGCCTGAAATATTTTAGAAGAGCAGAAGACAGAAAACCTCTCTCTACTTTCCCACTATCTACCTCTGAGTCACTATATGCAGTTCAATAACATCAGTTGATACCTTAGGAAATTAAACTAATGAGTCAACCCCAGGAATGAGTCTGCATAAAATATTAAATAAAACATAATATCAAATGTGAACTTACTGAAGATTAGAACCAACCGTATTTTTTTAGGCAAAAATTAAAATCAAATATCTAGCTTTACGGTAAGAAATTAAAAAATAGATTACTGATGAGTCATATACTATCTTAAGCATTCAGTCTTGCTATATTAGCCCTCTCCATTTAACGAAAATATACAAAAATATCTAATCAGAATTGAATTCTTACTATGTGCCAAACATTGTGGTTATTACTTACAAAATTATTCTATTTCATTTTCATATACAACCTTATGAAAAGAGATGCCATCATCATTCCATTTTAGAAATCAATTAACAGACTTGCTGCAGTAAGAGACTTGCCAAGGGTCACACAAAAATAGCCAAGTTAAGGCTCTCCTCCATTTATGTTTTCATCTCAAGTTTCAACTCTAACTCCAAAGCCCAACTCTGGCTAAAAAGTGCTATAGATGAAGTTCAGCAAAGTCTAAATTTCTCATTATTGTTTTATTCATCATTCTCTCTTCATTGTTAAAACGAACTTAGCAAAACTTCAGCAACAAAATCTGAAATTGCAATGGAAAGTACTTGTGCAATTGGGGCTGCTCTAGGGTGTGTGAGGCCCTGGGCAAAATATGTTTGCAGAGCCCCTACTTACATAATCAGTTTGATCTTAAAATACATTGCAAAATTCATGGTCCTTGTGAAGATTAATAACTTACTGATAATTATTTAGAATGATAAGTAGAAAAGTGGTACTTACTTGCTTACTGTCCAATCAGTTCTTATGAAGATTCTGCATAACGTCCAGATGCCATATTTCCCTGTTCAGGTCTAAAAAACATCTCTTTATGTTCCTTATTGTCAAATATCTTTCACTGTGAGACTGTTATCATCACAATACCATATTTCTTTGCAGCCCATTTGTACTGAAGCAACCCATATCTTCTTGTCTGTGAGGCGCCCTATTGCTGGTTGCATCATTACTCATGATGCTGAATTATCCCTCAAGCTGCCTATGGATACTGGCTTCCAGCGATTCTTCCAAAGGTTGCCAATCTTCTTAAACCACAAGTGCACAAGACAACCACAAGTGCAGTCTTCTCCAGAGTATGTAGGAAATGTGAACGACAATTAGTACACTGGTCATGTTCAATTTACTAGTCAGAATTTTATAGTATAAATGCAGAACAATACACCTTACAATAAAGTTGACCACACTTCTTCCTTCTGCACACTGCCCTATCAAGGAGGCATAGGATCCATGGGCAAAGCAAGAACAGTCCTATGTATACAAGGAATATGCATCCCTTAACTTGCATGGCTCCTTGAGAACTGCCTGACACATGACAAGGAGACTGCAAAGGAGTTAAGGTGGGCATGCTTGGTGTCAGCAGCAGGGCTGGGGAGGCACCAGAGGAAAGGACGCCTGAAATCCCACTCTACACAAGCTTTGGGCTGTATTATATGCAACAACGTGTTTGGTTTTGTAAATGCTTTCGCTTTTTGTTGACTCTTTATTTCATTATCTCTGGCTTAAAATAAATTGTAAATAGAATTACAAGTGCAAGTTCTTGAAGTCAAAAATTTTCCATAAATAATTTACTCCAGTCTTAGTGAATTTGAGGACATGATGTCACCATTTTTCACCAGTTCTCTAGATCCCCAGTTTAAATATCCTGCTCCTCCTGTTAAATTATATATAAAATTTAGTAACTGGCTAGTATCTTACAATCGTCCATATTTTGACTAATGCCTGCATGATATGCTGTCTCAAGAGCAAATTGTTAAACAAATGGATCAAATACAAAAATTAAATCAAGAAACAATCTACTAACTACTTGCTGAGTAATCTTGCCTGTGGCTGGACAAATACGTATGCCAGCTGACATCTGTTTGAATCTATCCTCCTAAATATAAATTCGTAGCTCTGACCTTTTGTGTTTGTGTTGCTATTAACTGTGATCAAAGTACTCTTTGACAAAGCACCCTATGTACATGGATCATTGGGGGGGAAAAATGTCTGCTGGAGACTGGTTAGATCAAATCATGTTGGGGGGAAGACTTATTTAAGTATAAAATTAGTAATGTTGAAAGGTTTTGTGTTCCTGAGCATATTACATCTATCATGAAAATAATGTGTTTAGCACAATATACTGAATTTTGTTGCTTTATGTTATATTATGTTGCCTTTTTTTTCATAAAGAACAATACAGTTAATGTTTTATTAGAGGTTTATCATTAGTCTTTTTCAATATGTGATTTTATTGTTTTTCTTAAACAGAATTTTTACTAGCCAAGTGTCATCTCTAATTCAATAATGAAAATAACAAGAAAAAATATATAACAAAAAATTTGTTACTCAAAATGGTCCACAGTCCAGTCCAATATATAACAAGAAAAATATATAACAGCATTCACTTAGCAAAGATTTGGACAGCAAAGTTTTCTATTCTTTTAAAGGAGGGGTAGACAAGTGGCTATGTGCAGCTCATATTGAGATATACCTTCTCTAGTTAAATAAATGCTTATTTATATACCACCTACAGAAAACTGAAGCATATGAAGAAAGAATCAGAAGTACTCCCAACAGAAATTCCTTTAATTTTCGATACATGCCAAGCTCTTCATCCTTGAGAAACAGTCTGTATAGAGAAGTGTCCTAAATTCTTCCAACAGTGCACTTCTCAGCTGCTCCAAGTAATACATTTTGTCCTTGTACGTGAGAAAGTGTTTAGTAAAAACAGATGGCCAATTGTTTTCCTGTCCTGAAGCACTTAAAACTGGCAAGAAGATAGTTGAGGTCAAAACCTTACAGATCCTAATGACATGAACAGACACTTATAAACTCTCGTTCATCTATAATTAGATTATTTCGATTATTCTCCACCCAACTCTTATTAAGTCACAGTTTGTTATCTGAAAAATATTATTCTAATACACACAGAGCTCAAATCTCCTTCATTCCCACTGTTGTGAAAGTCTATACAGGCTACAGTATCATTTTAAGTACCAAGAAACCAACAGGAAAATAAATTAGATTTCAACCCAGCACTAATCAACCCATCATTATTACTGGATATTCTGAGTGTCACCCCTGAGTATTCAACTCAGAAGAATCCACTCATACACTGGGACCCAGCTCTATCATAAACTCTGTGTGCAAAGACAGGGTATTGTGGACCAGTGCTTCCCAAAGGAATCTGCTAGGGATCCTGTTAATATGAAGTTTCTGACTCAGCAGGTCTAGAGTGGGTCCTAAGGATCTGCATATATAATAAGCTCCCAGATGATGCCAATGCTGCTGGACCCTGGACCATTTTGAGTAACAAATTTCCAGGTGTAGGCAATGTTAAGAATCCTACTGCTACTATGACTCCAAACTTCTCCCATGATGTTCCCAACCAATCTCGTCTCTTTTCCATGATCCACCTTTCATGACACACCACTTCAAACCCCTTCTATTATCTATTGGTGTATGCATGAAGTTTGTTGGTTTGTTCACCTCTCCAGCTTCTGTTTTTCTCACCTCACGTAAAGATTCTTTCTTTAGCCTCTGGCTTCTAGAATCCCTTCCTTCGTTTTGACATTACCTCCAGAGCTCCTTATAGTATATATCCAGTGTCCAGATAATAGTGGGAAGAAAGGGTGAAAGAAGACTCTAAAGTGTTAAAAGGAACTATAATACAGGAAAGGTGCCTTTGGGGAATCTGAAATCCACTTGAAAGATATCAGATAACTAAACCTAAACATCTTTTATCAGTGCAAGACTGCATGTATGGGCCAAGTGATCACCAGCACTTAAAAGTCCAGAAAGAAGAGTAATTAATCACAGTAACTAAAGTAGGGAAGCTTTATGGGAAATTGGAGGGATAAACTCTACATTAAAAGTTGGGTGGGGCGGGGGAGGGGGGAGCCTGGGTGGCTCAGTTGATTGGGCAGATGACTTCTGCTCAGGTCATGATCTTGCAGTTCTTGGGTTCGAGCCTCACATCAGGCTCTGTATTGACAGCACAGAACCTGGAGCCTCCTTCAGATTCTGTCTCCCTCTCTCTCTCTGCACTCATGCTCTGTCTCTCCCCACTCTCAAAAGTAAACAAACATTAAAAAAAAAAAAAAGTTGGGTTGTGGGGCACCTGGGTGGCTCAGTTGGTTGGGCAGCCAGCTCTTGATTTTGGCTCAGGTCATAATCTCAAGGTTCATAAGATTGAGCCCTGTGCAGGCTCTGTGCTGAGAACACAGAGCTTGCTTGGGATTCTCTCTCTCCCTCTTTCTCTGTCCTACCCCACCACCATACACACACCCACCATGCTCACCCTCTCTCTATCTCAAAATAAATAAATGAACTTAAAAAAAAAAAAAAGTTGTGCAGGGATTAAATAGGTGAAGTGGGTGGGAATTACATTCCAGGAAGAGGATAACATAAGCAAAGGTGCAAGGTTAGAAAAGTTTAAGCAAAGAATGTGACCAGATCAGAGAATGCATCCACAGAGAGACACAAAGAGTTAATACGAAGTTCCTGAATGCCAGGCTAAAACAGATTTAGTTCCATTCATAGCTGATGGAAGGCACTGGGTTACAGAACGGAGCAACATTACTAGAATGACCCTACTTCCCACTTTATTGGGACAGTTTCAGTTTACATCACTATCCAGGCATTATTCTCACTATGAATATCTTCCCTTTCACTGTCCAAAGTGTTCCAGTTTGAACAACTGTGTGGTCTCCCTAGACATAATGGAGTTGGTATTTCACTCAAACGATTGGAACAGTGGTATGCAGCCTGTAGCCCCACGATGCCAGATTCACAAATGGAGGACTATACAGGATGCTAAAAGAGCATATTTGCTTGGGGTGGTTATGCTGATTATTACATGTGGACCCAACTTTTATTGTAGGTATACTTTATATATCTTAGATTTATAAATTTAATCTTAAATTTATAAATTATCTTAAATTTATAAATTAACTAAGTACCATACCCACAATATAAAATTCAGAGTAAGAAAATAAAGGGATTTGTGGAAGTTATCAGTGAATGAGAATACAGTGAGAAAAAGTTAAGAAGGCAATGGCAGTTTGGGGAGTGTGGGTAAGGAGCTTCTTAGGATGGCATCAGGCATGGAAAAAAAGTTAGATGTTAGATCCAATTTAGATGGAGAATCAACAGGACTTACAACCTGCCTGGCTACAAAAGGCCAGAGAGAGGAAAATAAAAAGGATGATTTTTTTATTTTTTATTTTTTTAGTTTTAAGGTCGGATGCTTGAAATAAGTAAGAAACACAAAAGGGGTTACAGAATAGGAGAGAGGGGAGTTCAGAAGATGAGCTGATGGAATGATTTTCAAGTAAATGTATCCAATAAGTATTTCAATGTATCTTTTTGCCTAGGAACTGGATCCTTTGCTTTCATTTTTTATTTATAAAGTCGTATCTATATCTCCTATTATCTCATACATACCTCAGAGAAAAGAAAACTCAGTAAGAATGAATCCTTCCATTTTTATGGAGATGTCAAAGTTTTAGTTTATATTTTTAAATTTCAGAGATATAAAGGTTCAAAACATTTATATGATTGAATCAACAGTGCTTTTTAAAAATTAAGTGCTCATCACCAGGAAAATTATGATGTTAAGTGTAGTTCATGCTATGTAACCTTAGATATCAAGTCATGCCTAAATTCAAAGACATATAAAAAAGTGATTTTTATTAAAAATCATAAATGAAAGAGAAAACTGATTTGATTTACATATGTAAGGATTACTCTACCTTCTTCTCTACCTAGATTCAGTTCACATCAGCAATATATTCCTGCTGTACTTTCTCTTCCTTCAGTTCCTAAGCCAGACATAATTGGGTCTGACTTCTGCCTGAACAAGGCGTGTATAAGGGATTAGGGAGGCAAAGTGCCACCTAAACTGTTAAAGTGTTCTTGGAGCTACTGTCTTAAATATATCCTTCTGTTCATTTGCCCTACACTTATGGCTCTTGTAAATTCCCTAAGTCCAGAATGCACAGACTTTGAAACCTCTGGCCTACCTTGTCCTTGGTCATATATTTCCTCCTGAGTCCTATCAGGGTATCTGATGCCCACATGCAAGTACACCTTGACTCTTGATTTCCATCCTAGTTTCTTTTCTTTTTTTTTTAAACATTTGTTTATTCATTTTGGGTGGGGGGGTGGGGGAGAGGTCAGAGACAGAGAGAATCCCAACAAGGCTCCGCACCACCAGCACAGAGCTCAATGAGGGGCTTGAATCCACGAACTGCCAAGATCATGACCTAAGCTAAAACCAAGAGTCAGTCACTCAATTCAACTGACTGAGTCATTCAGGCGCCCCTTCCATCCTAGTTTCTAGTAGCATTTCAAACTAAATCTTTTGTAGTCAGGGATGTTTCTGGGCTTATTTCCACCAGGTAGTTTGATGATATTTGTATCCAACCCAGACCATAATGTTAAAGCAGGAAAAGAAACTTGCGGAACACACGGTAATTTTACAGAAGGAAACTGAGCCCAGAGAGGTAAGTACTCAGAACCATATAGGAAATTTGTGGCAGATTTAAGACTAGAAGCCAAACGTTACATCTTCTAGCTCAAAGTTTCATTTACCACAAGCTTCTTTGTTCCTTCCCTGTGGTCCCAGTGCTGAGATCAAATTTAACAATAGTTGTATTTTGATCTTTAGTACATATATCATCTTCTCATTCATGCTCTCTTCCTATCCTCTTACTAACTTCATTTACAAGTTACAAATAATTCACCTTCACCTGTAAAATGGAGATACTCCTCTGAAATATAGCAGAAATATATTCTGAAATATACTCTAGCTGAAATATAGCAGCTACTGAAGCAATTCACTAAAAACAAATTAAATTCAAACAACAGAGAAATAACATATTACCAATTTGAAGGACATGAAGAATCTAAATGATACTGAGGAGCTATCAAAATGAAAAAATGGATACAGCTCAAATACACTGTCACTTTAGTAATGTTCTTGGAGAACTCTTACCATCAAGGAGAAGTTTCATGCTGTTCTTATACGAACTTAGAACGTTAAGATTTCCCAGGAGCACAGAGCTAATTAGATTGTAAAGCACTGACTTATTACTATTTCAAAAGAATAGCTCCACATTCTAAATCACCAACATTGGTGCTCTAACAAGCTGAAAACTCATTTTGTGTACAGACTTCAATTCTTTTTAAAGATAAATTAAACAAACAACACAAATGCAATATCCCAACCCTGATAGTTGCTACAAAAAAGAAAAAAAAAGATAAAAATCATTGTGGAATTCTGGAGTCTCAAATGTACATCTTGGTCCAGCAACAACCCACATGAACTTTGTCCTTCCCCACTAAAAACGAAAACATTAACTTAAGTGCTTCATAGCTAGCATGGTTTTTGTGCAAAGCACTTACTGGATACTTGACATGCAAATAAATCAAGAGATGACAAAACAATGTTTTGCACAAAAGAATGAGGATTTAGAATCCAGGTCAATGTATTCTTTTCCTCTCTCTTTGCTATTTTCTGTAGCAAATCCCAGAGACTAGACATAAATAATGAGACAGGAAGAATAAAAATATGAACATCTAACCTCCCAAGCCTTCAATAGAAATATATCAATAGAAAGTTAAGATAAAGCTGAGGCTTGCTTAGTTTCTCAGTAACACTGAGTAGGTACTCTTTTTTGTTTAAAATCCTTTTGTGTGTGCACCTTCAATAAAATAAAGATAAAAATAACAAAGTTTTTAATAAAATTAAAAAAATAAAGACTTGTTAGCTTTGTTTTGCTTTGAGGAAAATAGATACAGACTCCTGAACTAATGAAAGTAAGAAGACATTTCATATTTATGTCCAACATTAGAAATTACTGTCTCAGGATGGCTGGCTGGCAGCTGAGTTGGTAGAGCGTGTGACTCTTTATCTTGGAGCTGTGGGTCTGAGCTCCACACTGGGTGTGAAGGTTACTTATAAATAAAATCTTTTAAAAAAAGAAGTTACTGGGGGCGCCTGGGTGGCTCAGTCGGTTGAGCGTCCGACTTCAGCTCAGGTCACGATCTCACGGTCCGTGAGTTCGAGCCCCGCATCGGGCTCTGGGCTGACGGCTCAGAGCCTGGAGCCTGCTTCAGATTCTGTGTCTCCCTCTCTCTCTGCCCCTCCCCCATTCATGCTCTGTCTCTCTGTCTCAAAAATAAATAAAAACATTAAAAAAAATAAAAAAAGAAGTTACTGTATTTCTGTTAGATTTTTTCACCATCAGTAAGTTACAGAAGCATAGATTATCTTATTTCTCATAGTTTTCATCTTGCAAATATTCATAGTAATGGCAAAAAGCCCAGGCATAGGTCAATCCCCCCTTGCTATACCTCTGAAGATCTCAGGATAAAGTAACCCAATTCATTGAATGACTACTATATTCCCATTTTGATGCTGAGGGCATCAAATACAATATTTACAGCAATCTTAGGAAGTATATATTATTGACTTTCTATTAGTAGAAGACTATCATAGCTCAGACAGTGGGAAAATGATAAAATGAGAAGTCAAACCTAAATTTTTCTGACTCCAAAACCCATTCTTTCTACAAAGCACTGTGCTGCCACCAGTAACTGCACATGATCATACAAATATGTGAATTGGATTTACTGATAGCTAGAGAGAAAATACTTATATAATTATTTTAACAGATTATCTTGTGAAAGCACTGTGATTATTTTTTTATTAGAATATTACTAATGTACATACAAGTAATAAACTCTTCTAAGTAATTTAGAAGACTCCTCATTCAGGGCATCACATTGCTGAATATGTATTTATTTGCTCTCTTATTTTCCTCCCACGTTTCCCTACTAGAAGGCATAGTTTAGTGATAAGATGATTTCACAGATGAAATTCCAAAGAACTGTCACAAGATGCAACTTTAAATTGATTTCTATTAATAAATGTGTTTACTCCAATTTTCAGTTTCTGACAAGTATATAAAGAACAGCTAACCAGAGACCTCAATAAAGTCTATGGCCAAGGAACAGTATGTGTTTCTGTGTGACACTAACCAGTACATATAGAGAGGTAAGCCATACTGACCTCATAGAAATCAATTTGTCATCAAGTGAACTATCTAGCTTAAATAATCTATGAACTCTTCATGGCCCCTCCAAAAACCCTGGAGTTAGCTACATATATTAGTTCCAAATATAGTCATGCACTCAATTACCAAAACCTTCAGTCACACATGAAAATTTTAGAAAAATCTTTCAAATATACTTTTAATCTAAAATCATTTTCTTTATTTTTAAAGTGGATTTGTTTTATTTTGGAGGGGGGTGGAGCAGAGAGGCGGGGGGGCGGGGTGGGGGGAGAGAGAGAATCCCAAGCAGGCTCCATGCCCAGTGCAGAGCCTGACATGGGGCTCGATCCCACAACTGTGACATCATGACCTGAGCCAATATCAAGAGTCAGATGCTTAACCGACTGAGCCACTCAGGCACCCTAAAATCACTTTATGATTTATAGTAAGAAGATAAAAGTGTTGGTTGCTGCTTTATCATACAGAGATAGCAATAATCTGCATAATATTCAATAATCAGAAGCCTCTTAAAATGAGAAGTCTACTCCTTTAAGACTCTGAACTTTGTTTTACTTTAAGAAAGAGTATTTGGCACTGTATTAATCTCCCTCAAAGCCACATTACTGCTGAGTGAAATAACAAAACTAGATTATTTAAGCACGGCAGCCTGCTAGGCAGAACATTTCTGAGTGGTTATCATAGGCCATACCTCAGGTGGCTATTGTACGGCTCCAGACCAAAAGCAAAGTGATTCACAAGAACTACATAAATCAAAAGATATCATTTTGTTTGGCTTTCATATTGCTATTATGAACTAAAATTAATATAAACTAATAACGAAAAATCTGCAACATGCTAAACTCTTCCTGTGCCTTCTCCTCATGTTCACAACATCCTTTGGTTTGAAATGTACCAAAGGACAGAAACCATGTGTAAAATTCTCTGGCTTAAAACAGAAATTTTGTAGCCTGTACCTGGTTTTTGACTACTCTACCAAGTACATTACCTATAGACACCAGAAACATCATCAAAGTCACCTAGGTGACAAATGGGGCCAAAAGACCATGTGTGCAGTAAAGAGAGGGAAAGGTGTGTTTCATACATTTTGAAGAAAAATGCCAACCTAAAAGAACTTTCAGAGAAGGCTAATCAATTTTCAACAGGTGATTTTAAGTCACCTGCCTGGGAAGCTCAAGAAAGCAACTAATGAGCAGCATACGACTGTATATGTCGCCAAGCAACCTCAGACTTCTGGCCACTCCACCTAGAGTTTAGTAAATTTCAAAAAGAAAATTGCAAAAGCTTAGTTACAGACCAAAAATAATAATAATATAATAATAATAATAATAATAGGTACCATTTCATGAGTACAAATTATGTGCCAGGAACTTAGCATTCATCACCTCATTAAGTTACAATACCCCTATTTTAGGAAAATTCCATTTTAGAAATGTGGAAACTGGAGTTCAGAGATCAAAAACTGTCTTCATTCACTTGCATATTTTCTCAATCAGAGCAGACAGTATAATTTACTAATGTGCCCACAGCTCCCAAAACAGTGCCAAGCACACAGTAGATGTTCAAGAAATAATTGTTGATGAGAGGTCTGAACAATTACAAAGTTGAAGGCACTTTTCCCTAGGCCATACTAATTCTCCAGAGATGTGGGAAGAAAAAAAAATAAGGAAAGAAAGAGGAAAAAAAGGAAGGAAGGAAGGAAGGAAGGAAGGAAGGAAGGAAGGAAGGAAAAAGAAAAGGATTATTTTCTTAGCGGGAAAAGAAATCTTTTATATTTTCATTGGTTTAAAACCAATGGGCTATTATTTTTATATAACATTTCTGTCTGGCTAATGAACAGTCTTATGCTTATAAATTGAACAAGTTAAATGAAATGGATAAATTCCGGGGCGCCTGGGTGGCACAGTCGGTTGAGCGTCCGACTTCAGCCAGGTCACCATCTCACGGTCCGGGAGTTCGAGCCCTGCGTCGGGCTCTGGGCTGATGGCTCAGAGCCTGGAGCCTGTTTCCTATTCTGTGTCTCCCTCTCTCTCTGCCCCTCCCCCGTTCACGCTCTGTCTCTCTCTGTCTCAAAAATAAATAAAAACATTAAAAAAAAATTAAAAAAAAAAAAGAAATGGATAAATTCCTTGACAAGTATAAAATACTAAAACTTGAGAAATTGATAACGTGAATAGCCCTTTATCTGTTAAAAAAATAAAAATTAACTTTTCCGCAAAGACAACTGGAATCCACTGTCACTATCTTCCTCCCCTCATATATAAGCAATAATCCATGCTTATCATTTTTTCTTTAAAATTTTAATTCCTATCTCCAAGCACCAACTGGCCAAAACCCTTTCCAACTTTTGCCTGAATTAGTATAATGGTTTCTAAGTTGTTACTCTGCTTTCATTCTTTCCTGGTAAGGTCTCTGTATTTTTTGAAGTACTTTCCTCATTTACCTGCTTAAAACAACTTTAGGATTCCCCTTTGTCTACAGAAACAGTCTCAACTCTGTTGGGAGTCAATTTCCACAGGCCTATCACATTTTGCTCATTGTGTGAAACAAAGCACTACCTGCTCTTTGTTTTAGATTATATTTTCAAGGATGTTTATATAGAAAATAGATACAGTATCTCTCCTTCTGGAGCAAAAGGGAGGCATGCTACTTTCCAGTATAGAATATTCAGGTCCCCTAAACTCAAGGATCCTCTCTTGTAATGAAATCTACTACATGTACAGATGTCATCTGACCTTGTATCACCCTATGGGAATTAAGATTCAAGGAACCAGCGCACGCTCACACACACACACACACACACATACACACACATGCTGATACTCTGGCTACTGATATTTCTATGAGTAATAAACTGTCCTTCATCTCTGACAAAGGAATTTCATGTTTTATACCAGCATCCTTGAAACCGTGGCAGACCAACTTTTTAGCTCTCAGAGTAAAATTTCAGACCTTTCACAGTTCTTGAGCATTAGAATCACCAGGGTAGACATTTAAAAACACCCACCCAGTCTCTATCATATCAATTAACTTAGAATCTCTGAAAGTAAACCCTGAACACTGCGTTTTTGTTTTTGTTTTCTTGTTTTGTTTTTTTTATTTTTTGGTTTTTTTATTTTTTGTTTTTTACTGGCTGCTTGGGAGTTTATTTTCCACTGGGTACAAGGCACACAGTTATAGGGTGTCAGGAAGTCTTGCATGCAGCTTGGATAGCAAAGAGTGGGATTGTCTCTACTTCCTTTTTATTGTTTTGCTGTTTTGATATAAAAGAGCCCAATTGCTTCTGCTTGCTGCAGCAGAGGGGAGGGGCTCTGATGAGCCTAGCACCTCCTGAAGCCTAGTGGTGGCCACTCAGGACTGGGGCCCAGTGTTGGCTTTGCCAGGGTGGCTACCACACCACTTTCTCCTGGCTTCCAGAGCCAAGTCACAGGTGATAGTGCTTCTGGAGGCCTAAGGAGACCTTGAGCATTCTGGGGACTCCAACACTAGCCAGGAACAGGAGAGTGGATTTACTACCTGAAAAAAAGCTTGCCCGTCAGAGACCCGGGTTGGCCTGGGGAGGCCAGGTGATGAGGAATGCTTCCCCAGGATACTCTGCACTTCCACAGAAGCTCTTAATGGAAGTGGAATCCATGTGATGCCAGTAATAGTTGTGGGTGGCCATGAGCAAGCTGCTGGAGGGGATGGTTGCCATGCTGTCGCTTGTGGGCTGATGGAAACCTCCACGGCAACACCTTGGGCAATCACAGGTGGCAGGGTGGAGACTCTAGGCCATGAAGCCCATTTGCAGAGGAGGCCACTCCATGACAGAGGTGTGTGTAGTGTCTGAACACTGGATTTTTTAAAGCTCTCCAGGTAATTCTTTTTTTTTTTAATTTTTTTGATGTTTATTTATTTTTAAGAGAGAGATAGAGCACAAGCAGGGGAGGGTCAGAGAGAGAGGGAGACACAAAATCCCAAAGCAGGCTCCAGGCTCTGAGCTGTCAGCACAGAACCCAACATGGGTCTCGAACCCACGAACTCTGAGATCATGACCTGAGCTGAAGTCAGACACTTAACCAACTGAGGCACCCAGGTGTCCCAAAGCTCCCAGGTAATTCTAATATGCAACCACATTCATCTATAGAATAGAATTTATATTCAAGGCCCTCTAAAATCTGACTCAAATTTGTCTTTTCAAACTCATTTTTCTGGAAGAAAATTGGACACAAATAAAAGAAGAGACTATCTTAGCTAGAGGAAGAGAGGCATCTTCATAAGAAAAAAATTGAAAAACAGAAGAAAAAAAAGACAGACAAATGCAATAGAGAAAATGAGATTCTGAAGGCCAGAATAGAAACATAAAAAGGAAAAAAAAAATGCATACAGGATTGCTTGCTGTTAAAGAATGTATTAGGGGAAAAAAAAGAAAAAAAGAAAAAAGAGAGATAAATATCTAATGGCTACTAAGGCCCAACAACATTTAAGAGACAAAGACAGAGGTAATATCTAAAAAAACCAAAAAACAAAAAAACAAAACAAAACAAAAAAAACAGAAAGAAATGATTCCTCTAATGAAGCCAGGATCCTGGAAACTACTAAGAGGTGGCTTCTCAGGCTGCAAATATAGAGTCCATTGTCAAAGTAGTTGGGCAACAGCCTCATAAGCTTGGGATAGCAATACTAAGTTGTTAAAATAAAAACCTACATAGATTTGAGGGGAGAAAGGTCATCATAGTAAAATACACCAAGCATTATTAGGTAAGTTCAGAGTGATACTGTGCCCCGAAAGTACATGCCTGAAATGTGGGTGAAATTAGGACTGTAAGGGATGGCAAAGCAAAGATGGGGTATATCACAGTAGGACCAGACAGGACAAAAGCAGATGGAGTTTGAGCTAGATGTTGGCTGGGTGGGAGAATATTGGTGGGATTATCCAACTCAAAATGTATAAATTGGACAAGATATATTTGACAAGCAAAGGTTCTGGCAGTCTCAGAATCTCATTATCCTACTATCAGCATCTACACATAATCTGTAGGAACAGAGTAGAAATACAAAGAATAAATTAAAGGGAAAAAAAACTTTTACAGAAATCTAAAAACAATGCTAAAAGAAGGAAACAATTTAAGAAGCTGATTAAAAATTCAATTGAGGGGCATCTGGGTGGCTCAGTGGGTTAAGGGTCTGACTTGATTTCAGCTCAGGTCCTGATAGGCACAGTTCCTGTGTTCAAGCCCTGCATCAGCCTCCTCACTGGCAGTGGATTTGGACTCTATCTTTGCTCCTTCCCAGCTTGCATGTTTTCTCTCTCAAAATAAATAAGCTTAAAAAAAATTTTTTTTAATTCAATTGAGCTTCTCTGAACATTTAACAGAACGGCAGGGAGAAGTGAAGCTAGAGACAAATATCCTACAGCTACAGAAAATGATGTGGGAGAAAATAATGTTACTCATTACCTGGAACATTTAAAACCAAGAAAAATGCCTTAAAAAGCAGACCCCTAGGGGCACAGTATTCAGAATTACCAAAAGGAACTTCAGAAATCTATTAGAGCGACTCCCAGGCAGGTGCTAAGGAATAACTTCCCTAGCAACAAGTTTCTGGTGTTAGGCAATTCATAATGAAAGGAAAGAACAGGTACAGGGCTTGTGAATATCTTCACAAGATATTCAATGACTGTCTCTAGACAGAGTCCACACTCATTATGCTCTGGAGTCCCAGAAGCATAAGATTCAAATGGAAAAAATGAAAATTGAAAGGTTTTAAATATACAAACAGAAAAGAAAAACACCTCAAATGAGACCAATGGGCCAAAGTTGCCACGACCATAATTTCTCAGCTTAGAGGAAATAAATATAGAGTGTATGGATAGCTTCCCCTCCCCAATTCTAGTCATGGGATAGTGCCAAAATTCACTCTTGCTGGGAGAGATCTCAGGCTAACAAGTTCCCTATTCATGGATCTGAAGGAACTGTTATCTTAGACAGGAATCACAGCAAGTCTGAAACGAGAAAAATAGCTCCATCTAACTACTTTCTCTCAAATACAACTGGGACTTTGGCAACACTAAATACAGGGTCCTGAGAACACTTTCATTGGGATTAGTGCTCTATGAGATTGGAATTGGACTGTTTTCTAAATTACGTTGGTTGGTGCTCAGGAAATTTTTTGTTCTATTAAGTCTTTGGACAGTCTTTTAAAAGCAAAGATATGAAAGAGGTTAAGTAATACAACTGAAGGAACTATCTACATTTTAGTGAAAAACTGGCCACCGAAGCTAAAAGAACCTGACTCCATCACGGCACCAGAGAGAGAGAACTTGAAGTTTGAGAAGACTCAAAGTCCTTTGATTTTAATTTAATTTTAGAAATACAATTTGATTTGAGACTTCAAATCTTTGGAATCCCCCTGAAGTATTATAATTAGAAGGCACTTTTATTCAAATCTTGAACATTTTTGTGCTGATAGCAGCTTATTACCAGAGTATCTTAATGTTTGTGTTGAATTTTAATGAAAAACTGACAAGCAATTTTGGACATTATGGTCAGCCTTGGTTACAAAATGTTACTTTAATTAGTGCACTGGTCCAATGTATTTCAGCACCTTCTAGGTGCTAAATCGACACTGATAACTAGTGTGGTAAAAGGCATACATAGCAACTGGTAGGAAGTGAGTGGCCTCGCGAAAAGGGAAGCTGTCTCAAAGGTTCATCTGTTACCTTAAAACGAAGAGCCACACTCCTGATTCACCATAATAGGCTTAATGGTTAAATCCAATTGGTTAAAGGCAACAAAAACAATAACTCCATGGAATGTGGCAAACAGAGGTAGCAGGAAACTCTGTATATTCACTGACAAATTTGGGAACAGGAACCAGAAAAGCACAGCTGAGATCCTTCCCCACCCCTCCTCCTTTATGGGAACAATTTGCCTGCAAAGAGTACACATTATCCTCTATCTTTAACACAACTGAAATGTTACAACTCTGCCCCAGGGGAGGAGGCCTGCCAGAATCTAGACAGGCCTGTGGGTGGGAAAGTCTGTCCATTTATGAGATTCAGTATTGATGGAGTTCAGTATCTTTGCCACTACCCAAGTGTCCTAACAAGTCTGGCAATAACAAAACTAATATTTATTTCCTTCTCAGCTAGACTTCTTTGTCTATATCAAGTGAATAAGAATTCAGATGAAAGATTCAGATTGATGTTATGTACTGGTCCTCTCTAAACCCCAAAAACTCTCTGGCTCTAAAACCCCAACCTTACTGTCTCACACCAGAAAGCTCTGTTATCTTCCTAACCCAAGTAGCTATTTGAGTGTGACTCCTGGAACAGCATTATCATAGCTGGATTAAAGAAAAGTTTATTGAATAAGCACAGATGGGATTGGGTGATAGTTTGGTGCCACGTTGGTAAAAGGAAAGAAAACATCACAGATGACACTAAATATTTTACTTTGTGGGGCAGGGGAGGAATCTGAAAAATGATAGTGTTACTGTCAAAAACAAAAAAAAGAGAAAGCATAGCTCAGCCTGATATCATTACTCTTTCAGCTTTACAAGCATTTAGTAAGTACATACTATGTGCCAGGAGCTATGTTCTGAGTTCATGGTTTACATATGAAAGGGCATGGAGGAAGGTCTCTGCCAGCTACCCCATCATCTCCTGCCTGACAGCACTATCAGCAACATCAGTAGGACCCAGCATCCAGCAGAATATAAGTTTCTGACTTAAATGTTTTATTTTAATACATCAGAGAACATGAAAAATAGATCCAAATGCATATCCGTAACAATATAGTAGAATCCCTTTCTTCTCAACTCCCCTGCTCCCACCAGGTTTCCAGAAACTCTCAGTCCCCAAGCCCCCAGTTTCTGAACCCAGAGATTTTTGTTTTGTTTTGTTTTTTGTTTTTTGTTTTTTGTTTGTTTGTTTTTGTTGTTGCTACGTCCTTCACTCCTGGTTCTTCTCTCTTCCTCATTTTCCTTGACGTTCCTGAAACTTCCCCAAAGACTGTGACTTCCTGAGGGATGTCATCTGAAATGACCATGGCTTTTCTCCCTATGAATCAGCCCACTGACTTTATCCTTTCCATAGATGCACCTGCTGTTCTTACTTGGCATTGTAAAAATGTAATATCCTTTCTGGAAGTGTCAGAATTCCTTTGAAAGGTGGTAAAAGCAAGGAAGCTAAGTGAGCACAACCAAAATCCTCTTCAGGGGAAATTAGACGGATAGGACTCAAAACACTTACATAATTTTGTCCAATCATAATTATAATAATAAACATAATAATTAGAATATTGAGTGTTTACTACATGCATGGACTGATGCTGAGCACTCTTACATGGACTATTTCATTTCATGTACCAGTTCTTCAAGATAATTACTATCACTATTATTACAGTTGACCCTTGACCAACACAGGGGTCAGGGGCACTGATTGCATGCAGACAAAAATCCATGGATAACTTTCGGCTCCCCAAAACTTACTAAAAGCCCACTGTTGATGGGAAGTCTTACCAATAACATAAACAATGTATTAACACATGTTTTGTATGTTATATGTCTTATATACCATAATCTTACATTAAGCTAGAGAAAAGAAAATGTTACTAAGGAAATCATAAGGAAGATATGTAAAAAATCCACATTTAGGCAGTGCAACCCGTGGTGTCACAAATCTGTCTCTTGCTTTAACAGTGTTTGGATAAAACAAACCCAGGGACTCCCCTTTCTTCCAGGCTGGGACCACCCTCCAACCTCTTTTCCAGTCCCAACCTTCAGCGCCATTGTCTCAGGACCAGCGCACACCGTTTTTTTGCGCTAAGCTCCTTACTGCGGGTCAACCATGAGCCCCAGGTTCATCAGAATTATTCCACCAAGGTGGATCCCCCCACCCCTCGCCCCCGGCCTCCTGCCCCCAACAAGCATCTGCCGGCCTCCTACACCTACCTCTCTCTGGGTCTCCATTTTCAACGTGATGACGTGGCTCTGGAAGGCGCCGGCCACTTCCTCGGAGTTTGCTGAGAAGCGTGAGGCCTTCCAGCGTCTCTTGAAGACAAAAACCCGCTCGGAAGCCACGCCCTCTTCCCGCGCGTGCAGAAGCCTCCCCAAGATGAGTGGGTAAAACCCAGGACGCTCCGAAGCCGCCACGGTCCTGGACAAGAACCCGACCCAGGCGCTTTGGACAAGAACCCGACCCAGGCGCTTTGCATCTGCCGGTGCAGACCCCACCTCTGGGACTTCGGAGGAGCCACTTCCGGGATGAGAGGTGAACAGCATCAGGGATGGCGGCCACCCAGCTCCCCTCTGCAGGCTGGGCTGGAGAGTATATCTCCGAAAGCTCACCCTCAAGCACAACTAGGAGCCTGCGGGGCCCAGAGCCTTGCATCCCCCTGAGGTCAGGGCTTCTGCCTGAGTCTCTCCCTGCAGCCATTGGGCAGCTTTTTAACCACCCTGGAGCCCTTTGCCTAGCCAGGAGCTAAACGGAATTAAAGCCGTTCACAGCCAAAAAAAAAAAAAAAAAAAAAAAAAAAAATGTATTTTAAAAACCACGTGTAAGTGGACCCCTGTTGTTCAAGGGGTTTTAGAGAGGAGACTAAAGCTTAGGAGTTAAACATTGCCCAAGATCACAAAACTAGAAAGATGTCCAGTTAGAACTGAAATCTAGGCCTGCCTGACTTGGGAACCCTTAACTTTATCATATCCTATTTAATCCATGACAACCATATCTTACCCTTTTCTTCCCATCACCTTCCCCCAAATTCCAATTATTTTAGAAATTTTTGAGTACAAAATACAAGGAATCTTTTTTTTTTTTTTTTTTTTTGAGAGAGAGAGAGAGCAAGTGCCAACATGGAGAGAGGCAGAGGGAGAGAGAGGGAGAATCTTAAGCAGGCTCCATGCTCAAGTCAGCATGGAGCCCAACTCGAGTTCAATCCCAGGACCCTGGAATCATGACCTGAGCCAAAATTAAAAGTGCCGCCCAGCCAACTGAGCCACCCAGAAGCCCCCAAAATACCAGGAATCTTAAAGTACATATAGCATCGCAGTATATAAAAGCATGTCAGTGGTGCCAACACATTGTCAGCACTCAAGTAATATTTGCTTATTTGACTTCTATCATCTAAAACAAAATGCCTCCACCCAGTTCTTAGCCTCCAAATCAGTGTTTCCAAATTTTCTTTCTTCTGTAAAGCATATAATTTCTTACACACACACACACACACACACACACACACACGATCACAACCTCAATCTGGAAATCACTCTCTTATGGAATCTGTTCAGTATCTCCTATTGATTCTTCCTTGAAAATGTCCCTCTCATCAATCTATTCAGAACTACTATCATGCGTAGTGTAGGCCCTCATCATTTTAGACTTTGAAGTACCACAGTAGTACCTTAAGTGAATTCCAATTTCTAGCTTCCCAATTACAATAGATTTGACACACTACATACTGACTTTTCACAAACTCTTCAGTGGTTCATCAGTCTTTAGACTGAATTGCATGTTCTTTTCTCACAGTCTAACCCTTACATCTCTAATCACCAAAGACTCAGCTCCAGACAAACTGCTTGCTCATTGTTCCCTGAATATACATTCACATTTCTTTCTTATAAGTGAAATACAAACAACCAATAATATAAAAAAATGACTCATCTTTACTCACAATTAAAGATGCACTAATTTAAACTGTGAAATACAATTTTTAACCCAAGCAAAGACAAAATTTAAAAGTGCTAATAAAAATGTGGAAAAATAGATACTCTAATTCCTTAACAACAAAAAGTACTTCAGTGTTTGGAGCACTATTTGTATTAAAAATGTAAAGGGCATTGCTTGTAACTCTAAGAACTTGTACTAGAGATACTTTAATACAAGTAGGCATATATATACATATACACAAATTTATTTGCTAAATATTGTTGTGCTATTAAAAATAATACCTAGTGGGACTTGGGTGGCTCAGTCAGTTAAACATCTGACTCTTGATTCCAGCTCAGGTCATGATTTCACAATTTCATGAGTTCAAACCCCACATCAGGCTCTGCACTGTCTCCCCTCTCTCTGCCCTTCCCCTACTCTCACATGCTTGCTCTCTCAGTCTCCCTCAAAATAAATAAATAAACTTAAAAATAATAATAATACCTAGGAAATAAACCAAATGTCAATTAAGAAATAACCAGTTAAATAATGATGCATCTATACAATGGCATACTGTGCTTTTGTAAATATATATGTGCATTGCATATATATGTGTGCATACAAATATGATTGATCCATACATATTAATATAGATGTTTATAATATCATGTTAAGCAAAAAATAAATTGTTGCACTAACTTCAGTGAAGCTCAAGGGTACTATGCTGAGTTTTTAAAAAGACAATCTTAAAAGGTTACATTCTATTTAATTCCATTTGCCAGGAGTTAGGGATTGAGGTTGTAACTGTAAAGAGGGTAGCACAAGGGAGACTTGTGGTAATGGAACAGTTCTAATCTTATTGTAGTGGGAACTGCAGGAAGCTACACATGATAAAATTACATTGAAGTATACACACATACACAATTGAGTGCATATATAACTGTTAAAATCTGAGTTAGTTCTGTGGATTGTAACAGTGTCAGTTTCCTGGTTTGTTACTGTACTATCAATGTTAACTTTGGGGTAGGGTGGGTGAAGGGTACAGGGACTATCCCTGTACATATCTTTGCCACTTCTCATGAATATATAATTATTTCAAAATGAAAATATTTTTTAAAACATAGATATTCTCTCTGCACTCACAGAAAAAGCAATATTGAATACAAAGATTGTGCAACTCTTACTGGAATAGAAGGTTGAATGATGTTAGTACATTAAGAGGGTATAGGTGTTGTATAAAGAAGAGTAGATTTGTTAAAACATGCTAACATAATCCTATAGTCTTTTTTTTCTTTTTTAGCAGATAGGTTATTGCAGATGTAACTGAGCATCTCAAGAGATCCTCCTGGAAAATCCAGGTGGGCCCTACATCCAGTGACAGGTGTCCTTATAGAAAACAGAAGCACAAAAGATACAGAGAGAAGAGAAGTCCACAGGAAGGCAGAGGCAGAGATTGGCATGAAGCAGCCCCAAGGAACTCTAAGAGGCACCAGAATCTGAAAGAGGTAAGGAAGGATTCTCCCCTAGGGCCCCTAGAGCTCTTAGTAAGTCTTTCTGTAAATATTAAAAAAATTAAAAGAACAAATTGCAAAATAGACATATGGTTATATCTCATTGATGTAAAATATACAAATATTTGTGGATTAAAATATACATATGTCCACACCTAACTGTTAATAAGGGCCATCTGTAGGGAATGTGTTAGGGAAAGCTGGGGAAAAACGGGAGGAATTTTGGGTTTTACACTACACATTTTTGAGAATTTTTAACTTTCTTTTGTATTGGTATGTTTTTTTTAAATAATTTTAAATTGATCAGGAAGATAATGAAGAGGAAGAAACTGAAGAGGAAAAGAAAAGGAAAGAGGAATTTCTTCCTCTGAGCCTTTGTTCATCCCATTTTTCAAGGCCCATTTCACGACCTTCCTTCTTACATGACGTCTCAACAGAACTCTGAACTCCAGAGGTATTTTACTTATGGTGTACACTTCATATTTGGGATTTAGAAAAGTCTTTCTTAAAATACTAGATCCTGGAATCACAGGGCTCTCAGTAAATGTTTGTCATGCTAATACTAATACATTTTATTTGCTAAAAATGGATTATTCACAGAATATCTGTACCATATTTTCTTCCATTATGAAGCGAAGAATAAAGATGATAATTTTTAAAACATGGACTTTAATTAAGTACCATAGTCTTAAACTTCTGGGTCAATTAGTGATTCAGAAGGAAAAAAAATACAACCTTAAATAATTACTCAGATTTAATAAAGGCAGACTTCAAAATTATTTGAACATTACTTATTTTAGGAAAGCCATCTAAGTTTTAAAGACTATTAAAACTCATATGAAAGACTAAAACATGATACTGTCCAGCCATAACAGTTGCTCATCAATCCATTGCCCTATTATTGCCTTCGAAAAGCCTGCCCTGCACTCTTGTGGTGATTTCTGTTCTGTGCAACAAGTGTAGAGGAAAGATCATTCAAAATGTGTATGCCACTGCATTCAGACTTCCTATTCTTTGCACTGATGTTAGGGAAAAAATAGAAATTGTTTAATTATAGGAAGGCATGGCAGCAGTACATACCTCCAAGAGCTAATCTGATAACTCGGATAGAGACCTATTTTTCATTCTACATTGATAGCTGTATAGGTGATGATGGTCTTGATATTTGAATATTTATCATTCATTTGAAATAACTGAAAGAAAGAGATATATCAAAATTTTCTTCATTAAAGGCTAAAAACTAATTTTATTACAATACCAAGAAAAAAATTACATTTGCATTTCATTATACCTCAATTATTGTATTCATACCAATATCTCAAGAATATGAAATGTCATCCCAATTATTAAATTATAGAAGGTAGATAAAAGAGATTTGGTTTTATTCAGATACAGAATAAAATATAGAAAGGCTTTCCATAGTTCCTATTGATTTTCAACATAACTGTGCCTTGTGCACCACCTAGAGGAAATCTGTAAAATTAATATTGAACATACACACTTGTACAGATTGAATGATCTCACCATGAGTTATAAAATAGAAATTATTTTCATCTGCTTGAGATGATTTTCATGTAGTCCTGCTAGAATATGACTTCCAGTCTTATCCAGGTGAAGTCAGGTGCCAGTTGGAATCTAGCATGGGTAACTATAGTTGAAATTACTTAAAATGTGTTCTTGAATTTAAACTCCAGTTTCTGTTAGTAAATTGGAGACCCTAAAGCTAGATCTTCTTTAACATTAAATCAAGTCTATTTATCTAAAATTAAGTATAACACTGTGTTACCAACAAATCGTTTAAACAGAATAGTTTAAAAGAGGAAAAAAACCCTCTCTTTTGTTCTCCATACCAAAAATAAATAAATAAATAAATAATAAAATCTGTATTTCTGACAGGAAAACTGAAAGGTAGGTTATAAAAAATTTCAAACCTAAATGTTTTATTACCAAAAGAGAAGGGAAAAGAATTGAACATCATCACCAAAAATGTTTATCAAATATCTTTCTAGACCTCATAGCATCATTGTAGCTAAGAGAGTTAAATTAATAACTATACTACCTTCTATGGGTAAATATTTTTAATACACAACTCTGTCTTTATAGTAGATATTCCACTTATTTGCTAGTAATTGTTACTACTACTTACAAACACATTTTTTTTTAATGGGAAGAAACTCCTTACTCTTACTATTTTATGTTGAAAGCACTTAATCAGAACTAAAAGTCTATGCCTTTGTTTATTTTTCTTTCTATGCCTTCATTTCTTCTTACCATATGATCTTTCCTCCTAATTAGTCTGATTCAATAATAAAGTCTTAGTTAATAGTTAAATGCCATTGACTCCAAATTAACACCTATAATGCAGCTCTCACATCTATATATTCAAAAGCCAATTCAATGTCTCTATGTGTATGTCTCAAGGACATTTCAACTCACCATGTTCAGAGTCATTGTGTTTTTTACCCTCAAACTTTCCTCTCCTGCAGTTCTCTTTGGTTTAGGGTATGGCACCACGAAACTTGAAAATTATTCTTGAAAACTGTTTCTTCCTCTTTCCAAACCTAATCCATTGTCCCAACCACTGATTTAGCTTCTAAATGACTCTCAAATCTGTTCACTCCTATCCATTTCCATTCCTGCATTTCTGCTTCAAACAGCCAACACTTCTGGCCTGGAAATTATCATAATTTCCAAATTCATCTCCCGTCATCACTAATGCCTATACCCAGTTCAACACATAACAGCTGGACCAATCTTTTCACATTGAGCCCGCCCCACCCTCTAAACCCTCTTACAATCTTCAGTGGCTTCCTGGGGATGGAGACTCCAGCTCTAACGCTATCTAAGAAGGCCCCATTTCACCAATTTCATCTGGCTAGTACCTGACATCTCATGTCACCTGGTTCTTCCCTTTGTCCTACATGCTGTAGCCACCTGAATTCTCTCAGTGCTTCTGAGCACCATTCTCTCTTCCAACCCTGCAACTTTGTAAATACTATTGCTTTTTCCAGGAATATTCTACCTCCTTCTCAGTGATCCCTTATATCTTAATTCAAACTCACTTTCTCAGGAAAACTGTGCCCTGAAATCAAGCCAGGTCCCCTCTCTTACCTGTCCCCTTTGGCATCCCCATAAGCATAGAAACACTCTCTGGTTTTACTTATAATTCTATTTTCAGTGCACGGAATAGAATTAGTAAGCACTTAATAAATATTTCTTGAATGAACAAATGAAAACATGAATGACAATGGCCCTTTCTATCTTCATTACAAGAAAAAAAAATCAGATGAAGACAATATAACCGTTTATTTCCTCTCTTTTCCAAGACTCAGTGAAAGTAATAGTAGAGCTATACACAAAAATAGCAAGAGTCAACAATTAAAAAAAGAATGAAAAGCAGGACAATCAACAAATGATTTCAACAAATCTGGGAAGACTAAAAACAGATAATGAACCAGTGGCTCATAAAGTAAAGTAAAGAAAACTGCTATAACGTATACACACAGAAAGGACCATAGAGCAAGTTAATCTGCCCAGTGGAGTTTAGAGGACTGAGAACTTTTAAGAGCCAGCTACAGTGGAGAGTAGAAGAGAGGCACAGGCTAAAAATGGGAAATTCATTGAAAGAGTTCAGACAAAACATGTTATGTCCCCAGACACCCACCTCTTTCACCCAACATCTTTCTCAGAAGGTCCATCCATCACTTAACATTTACCCTCATCACAGCCCTGGGTGAAAGAAAGAAAGGAAGAGAAAGAGAGCATGGGGGAGGGAGGGAGAGAGGAAAGGAAGGAAGGAAGGAGAAAGAGCAGTTGTTCTTCTCTATAATAATTGAATACCCTGCTTGGAAAGTAGGGCAGCTTGTGTGGGAGTTGGAAATCTGACATTTAAGAGTCCCAAATTATAATGTTTAGTTCCCCATCCACATACCTTAAAACAAAGCCTACCAGTCCAGTAACTGCCTTTGACAGTCACTCACCCAGCTTTTCTATTACCTCTTAAAAATAAATGGGCAGGCAAGGACAACCAAAGTCTAAGGGGAAAATCCTGCAATATGAGTAAGAAAGATAAAAATAAGCAAAAATGACTCCAGGAAAAACATAGGTAATTCATCAACAGAGGGATCTTAAAGAAATACTTATTACATCTTCAGATATATTCAAGAAGATACTATATCTATTTCATGTATAAAACAAACAATATTAAGGAGAGGATGGCATTAAAAATTAAAAACAAATGTGTTCAATTAAAATATGTGCCAAATTAAAATATGTATACTAAAAATTTTATACAATATAGAACTACAAGATAAGAAGTAAAAAATATAAGAGAAAATGAGACATAAATGATTAAGACATCTAACATTAGAGGGAACAGAAATAATAGAAGGAAGGTGATAATAGTAATAAATAATCATAATCATTGTAGAAGAAATCTCCTGCAGCTGAAGTACTTCAGTGAAAGCAAATTGAAAGAGCCCATGATGTGTCTAGCTTAATAAATGAAAGAAAGACATACATTGAGCCATATCATTGTAAAACCTCAAAACATTAAATAAAAGCAATATATTTAAATTTTCTAGTATGGAAGGGCACTTGGGTGGCTCAGTCAGTTAAGCATCTGTCTCTTGATTTGGGCTCAGGTCATGATCTCATGGTTCATGGGATTGATTCTCACATCAGGCTCTGCACTGACTGCCTGGAGCCTGCTTGGGATTCTCCAATTCTCTCTCTTCCCTCTTTCTCTGCCCCTTCCCCCCTCACGTGTGTGTTTGTGTGTGTGTGTGTGTGTGTGTGTGCGCGCACACGCGCGCACATACTCTCTTAAAATAAATAAATAAACTTTTTAAAATTGTTTTAATAAAAAAAAAATTCCAGTATGGAAGTAAAAACAAATTCCTTAAAAGGGAACAAAATACAGATTATCATCAGAACTATCATAATACTAGATAGAAAATCATGGAAGAATGCTTTCAAAATTCTGAGGGAAAGTGATTTTTCACCTAAAACCCTGTGTATAGTAAAACCATCCTTCAAATGAGAGGGTCGAAACAAGAAATATTTTCAGACATATAAGCCATCTTACCTTACAAAATTTAGCTACGAGCTTTTGGATGAAATTTCTTTGGGATATACTCCAACAAAAAGGA
This sequence comes from Prionailurus bengalensis, assembly GCF_016509475.1. Lineage (NCBI taxonomy): Eukaryota > Metazoa > Chordata > Mammalia > Carnivora > Felidae > Prionailurus > Prionailurus bengalensis. The sequence goes on from NC_057349.1 coordinate 110,226,929, forward strand.
AGAATAAGCTAAGAACAAGGAAAATGCTTGGGAACAGTGAATCCTGCTCAGAAGAGCAGTGAAAGCAAGTCCCAGGAAGAATGAGTCCCAGAATACCAAGTCATAGAGGAAGAAAGTTCCAAGCAGAATAACTTGGCAATAAAAAGGTCCACAATATTATAAACTATATGATAGGAAGTTTAAACAAAATTTAATATGTAGTAATGACAAATGATTCAAAGAAAAAAAGAAGCAATTAGAAATTCTGCAAGAAAGAAACAACTTAAAAGAAAGGAAATATAAATATAATGTTCAATTTGACTTCCCAGGGATCAATATTTACACAATCATAATAACATTTTCAGTGTCTATTGAATTTCACATTGTAGAATCAACTTAGGGACACAGTATGAAAATATTGTGATTATAGGGTAGAATGTAAGGGATGTGAACTTCAATAACAGCAAAAGTACAGTAACAAAAGGTGACAAGTGGAAGGAAAAGTAAGAGGATTGAAGGAATGAAGAGGGTTATTGCCTGTGTTTTATAGAGTAGAAACAAAAGATACTCTCCATAGTCAGAGAAACAAGAAATAAATGTAGTAAAAAAAGATTATACTACCTAAACTAAACTAAAGCTATAGCATACAAGATCAAATTTTTGATAAAAATATATTTGGAGGTAGGGAAATGTTGAAAAGCTTGGTAAGAGTTAGCTAAATTCTCATTTATCATAGCAAGAAGTTAATAAAGAATATCTAAAACTGATAAATTTAGGAATAGATATAGAAGCACATTTTGGAGATGTTTTAGAGATTTGCTAGCTTGTGTGACAGCTAAGTTACTTAACCCCACAGTGCCTATTTCCTCATCTGTAAAATGAGAATGATAATAGTATTTCATGGTGTTTGTTTCTGAGGATTATGTGAGCTAATATATGCAAATCCTTTATAATGCCTTTAAAATACCTTGTGAGTGCCACATACAAATGAATAAATATATATTTGATGCCTTTGATGGCTACTACTGGTAGAGATGGGGAAGGGAATCATAGGGCTCTTAATTTTCATTATTTATCCTTTATTTTATTTCTTTTAACAAAGATACTTATTGCTTTGGTAACAGAAAAAAATTACTTGTTCAGGGCACCTGGGTTGCTCAGTCGGTTAAGTGTCCGACTTCGGCTCAGGTCATGATCTCGTGGTTCACGAGTTCGAGCCCCGCATCGGGCTCTGTGCTGACAGCTCAGAGCCTGGAGCCTGCTTCTGATTCTGTGTCTCCCTCTCTCTCTGACCCTCCCCCCATTCATGCTCTGTCTCTGTCTCAAAAAATAAATAAACGTTAAAAAAAAAAAATTACTTGTTCAAATAACTTTAAAAATCATGCTTTACCATTGAAAAAGTTCAATTCCAAAGCTTAGAGATGTCAAAGTTAAGCTTACACAATTAATTTTTAAGCTTTGCTATACACTATTAAAAACCTATGTAAGGTCAAGTTGAATTAAAGGTCAAATTCTCATCCTTCTATGATCTTTCAAGCAAAAATGTTTGGGTGCTCTACTCTTCTTTGCTATGCACATAGTACATGTTGTTTCTTTTTCTCCTTCACTTTCATTCCCGCTCCTCCCCCATTCCCTTTTCTCTTTCATTGTCTTCTTTCCCTTTGTACTAGTTGCCCTGCATAAGCTTTAGCATGTTAGTGACTTGTCTTACTGTGCTTGCTTATCCCTGTTGGAGGTACTTAACACTTCGTGCCTTGGTGACCATGAAAATAGGTATTTCAGAAATTAAAATTTCTCAATCTCTACAGCATAGCCATTATTATAATACATTTCATAAATTCAATTTATTCGATATTATAAATATAATGCTGAAATGGTTTCCTAAGATCTCAGAAATGACTACACATTTTAAATTTAAGAAAATAACTTTTTAAAAATATTCAAATAAATATGAAGCATACTATGAGTATTCCAAAATTCGATTGTCCTAATGGTCATTGAAATAACTCAGAGAAATCATGTGCTTTCAACATCATCTAGACACTTAAAAAAAAAAATCATACTTGCCAATACTATGCATTCATGCCTTATCATTAATTTAAAGAAAACTGGTATCATATGTTAAGTATACTTCATTTCTTTAAAACAAACAAAAGGAAACTTACATTAACCAAGAAAGAAAATCTGATCCTAGGCAATACAACTCTGAGGTATATTCGTATATTCGGTGACGCAGTTTTGCTAAGAATAAGCAATTCTAGTGCTGGGAGAGTGGAACTTAGGAAATTAATCATATTAAACACCATTTGGGGGCTTAAGATGAGATTCAAGTTTTTTTAATCCTTTTTTTTTTTTAATGCAAGTGCCGTCTTTTTCTATGGTATTTGTTTTTTAGCTAGGCACCAAAAATAATGTTCACACATACAGGTCACAGCAGTAACTCAGCGTGAACAGCAGAGGGAGCTGAAGGGGCAGGCCAGAAGGTGAAAGAGAGTCTAGTATTTCACCACAGCCTAACCATGCTTGAGCTTGTCTGGGGCATGCGCATACAGAACTCCGCATCACGAGGGTGTGCAAAGCATATTCATGGAAATAATTGGGAGATTCCTTTATTCTTAAAAGTAGTATATAAAGATCAAACCGTTCTTAATGGTCCTCGTTGCCAAATATTATTTCTGGGGCAAATATAATGAGGGAAAGATCTTATTGTCAATTTATTTTTTAAATATTTTGGAAACACCATTTTCAAATATTCCAGCACCTCCATCATTCCTGTTATGAATACCATCAATTAGTGTAAAGATTCAGGGCTCCTTACACGAGGATTTTCTACCTTGGAATAGGGAGTTAAGCCAAAACAATCTCACTCTTTTTTTTTTTTTTAATTTTTTTTTTCAACGTTTATTTATTTTTGGGACAGAGAGAGACAGAGCATGAACGGGGGAGGGGCAGAGAGAGAGGGAGACACAGAATCGGAAACAGGCTCCAGGCTCCGAGCCATCAGCCCAGAGCCTGACGCGGGGCTCAAACTCACGGACCGCGAGATCGTGACCTGGCTGAAGTAGGACGCTTAACCGACTGCGCCACCCAGGCGCCCCCAAAACAATCTCACTCTTGACCTCTACTAACAAGGGCTTGTTAGAGTGACCCTGTTACAGACTTACTCCCATAAATGAAGCATGTTTAAATTACTTTTTACTATCTCTTATCTGTTGTCTCATGTTTTTCTCACTTATTTTTTCATATATTTTCCTTTGAATTTTATTTATTTTCATTTTTCTTTCATTTCTACAACTCCTTCTCTCCAAATGTTTCCCAATTATTCTTGCCTATTTTTACTTTGCTTCTTGTTCCAACCACATTTTATTTCAACTTGTCTTTTTTTCTTTTTTTTTTTTAATATTTTTAAATGTTTGTTTATTTTGGAAGTAGAGTGCAAGCAAGGGAGGGGCAGAGAGAGAGGGAGACACAGAATCTGAAGCAGGCTCCAGGCTCTGAGCTGTTAGCACAGAGCCCAGTGCAGGGCTAGAACTCACGAATCATGAGATCATGACTTGAGCCAAAGAAAGATGCTTAACCAACTGAGCCCCGAGGTGCCTCTTCTTTAATTTCTTTTTAATGATTTTTTCTCATTCATCTGTTTTTCTTCCATCCATAAAATTCCCTTCTTCTATAATCTTAGCCATTGTCTCAAGAAAATTTTTCTTCTTTTACTTTTTTCACATTTATTATAAAGTTGCCTCTTTTCCACTTTTGGGTGATGGGAAGAACAATATCTATGGCTTTATTTCACTAATTTACTTATTTTGTAAATCCTTAACAGACGCTTACAGTATATAAGACACTAGGTACCACAGTTGAGGGGTAGCAATAAGGAATGAATAAGGAAGATGAATGAAAAAACCATGATTCCTTTCCTCTGTTGTCCATAATATAAGGAATAGACACAAATAAATATAAAGGCAGTATAATATGAGTACCATCAGAAAAATATAATATTTTTCTCCGGTAATATAAGAATGACATGAAAACCCCTCATAAGGAGACAACCTCTGTGAGGAATCTTGAGGAATGGAAGGGTATCAATGGAAGGAGTCTGAGGAGAACAAAATGAACAATAACATGAGGAGAAAGAAAGAATGATTTAATCATGTTAAAGCATAGTGTTTATGTGGAATAATAGCTGGGATTTTTACATTATTTGTCAGACAATAAAGATGGTCCCTCTGCAATATTCATAATCAGCTCTACCTTTTGATGAACCTCTTCCACCTTTCTGTAAACTCAATGGGAAAGACTGAATATCACAATTACCAATCCTCATCCTTTTTTAAACTTTTTATCTGTTGCAAAATAGGTAAAGAGTTCTCAATTCATCAGGGTTTGATGAGAATTAAATGAATTAATAAATGTAAAGTACTTATAACTGTTCCTGAAACATAGTAAATGTCTTCTTGTTGGTGTTATTGTTATGCTAAGGGTTAATTGAGAGCAATTCAAATACCCTATATTCCTTCCATGAACTTTTTTCTAATCTTTCCAAACCCACTCTGATCTTTTACTTCATTGTACTCCTTGTTCATGTTACCTAGTTAATATTTAATTATTCTGTAATTGCTTTGTGTATTTTCATTTTGTGTGTTCATTAGGTCATAAGTTCCTTTTGGCAGGTACCACAAAGCATTGCATACTTGCTTGATTTGTGGAACTCATATGGTTGAGGACACCTAATAAGACTCAAAGAAACATTAGCTAAACTAATCAATGCATTCCATATCTTACAAGTGAATGAGTAACTAGTATGAAATATAAGCCTGCTCATTCATTAGTTGAAATTGATAATTCTGTGGGGCTCCTGGGTAGCTCAGTTAGTTAAGTATCTGACACTCTATCTCAGCTCAAGTCTTCATCTCAGGGTCGTGAGTGCAATCCCTGCATTGAGGTCCACGTTTAACATGAAGCCTACTTAAAAAAAGAAAAAGAAAGAAAGAAAGAAAGGAAGAAAGGAAGAAAGGAAGAAAGAAAAAGAAAAGGAAAATGAAAAGGCAAGGAAAAAAAAGGAAGTGAGAAAATTATAAATAAACTTGGAAGATACCTAAGAACTGCTGAAACACACAGTGTTTTGCTGTTTAGGGGTTGACAGTATCGGGATATTTCTTGGACATTTACTATTACACACCAATCTATCCATAATAAATTCATTATTTAAATTTTCACAACCGTATGAGATCTTATGAATGATTGAGGCTCAGAGAGATTCACAGTCACACTGTGAATAATAATGACAGAGCTAGAGTCCAAATCTGTGTCTACAAAACTCCAAGTACAGTTGACCCTTAACACAGATTTGAAATGCATGGCCCCACTTACAAGCAAATTATTTTTAGTACGGTACTATAAATGTATTTTCTCTTCTTTATCATTTTCTTAATAACATTTTCTCTTCTCTAGCTTATGTTATTGTAAGAATACAGTATATAATACGTATAACACACAATATGTATTAATCAACTGTTTTCATTATTTGTAAGGCTTCTGGTCAACAGTAGGTTACTAGCAGTTAATTTTTTTTGTGATTTCAAAAGTTATACATGGATTTTCAACTGCATGGGGGTCAGTGTCCCAAGCCCTCATGTTGCTCAAGGGTTAACTATATGTGCTCTTTCTTCTGTAACATCTTCTATTAATAGAAGTAAGATAATTGGTGAAAAAATGTTATTTATGGACTAAAGAGGTATATTTCATAGCCAAACAATTATGGAAATACAAATAAAGTAAATTAAAAAATCAAAATGCATATTTTAAGAGTTATCTATGAAAATCTAGCAAGAACTATCAAATGCCAAAATTATTTGATTTACAAGGTTTGAATTCTGCAAGCTTATTATAAAGTCTCAATAATACTAATATTGAAATTTTTCAATGGTGAAACAAACACTTTTATTTTATGGGTGGTATGAAAAATGTTGGATACATGTTTACTGAGGGAAGAAAGTTCATAATAATAATAAAATGCTTTGATTTTTATTTATTTCATGTTTTTAAGGATCAGACTAAATTTTTTCTTAACCCCATGAGTGAGTCATTTCTTTGATAACTTGGTGTAGAATTAACACATCATTAAATAAAGCCTGCCTTTATGTCAAGTCCTTTAGCCAGCTCTGGCTATTAACTTAATTGTTAGAGTGTTACCTAAAAATCTGTTCCTCTCATGTATTCATTTGTTCATTTTTCAAAACAATGTTTATTGAGTACCTGTGATGTGCCAGGCATTCCTCTAGGATCTTGGGATAGATACATCAGTGAGAAAACAAAGATACTTGCCCTTGCAGAAAAAATAAAAAGGGATTAGGGATGCATGAAAGGGTGGTGGTAAGAAATCGTTGCAATTTTTTTAAGTTCATTTACTTATTTATTTTGAGTGACAGAGAGTGAGCAGGGGAGGGGCAAAGAGAGAGGACAGAGAGAATCCCAAGCAGGCTCTGCACTGTAAGCACAGAGCTCAATGCTGGACTCAATCCCATGAATCTTGAGATCATGACCTGAGCTGAAATCAAGAGTTGGGTGCTCAACTGACTGAGCCACCCAGGCACCCCAGAAATCATGCAATTTTAAATAGGCTGGTCAGGATGGTCCCCATAGAAGAGATGGCATTTGAGCAAACACTTGAAGAGGAGGGAGTTAGGGAAAATGCATTCTAGGCAAAGAAGCTTGGTATCCCAAAAAGTATCCTTAAGAGGATACTTAGGAAAAATGCATCCCAGTCAAAGAAGCTGTTTGTGCAAAGACCCTAAGGCAAGGTGTTCCTGATATGTTTGAAGAACAGTAAGGAGTCCAGTATAGCTGGAAAGAAATGAGAGTAGTAAGAGATGAGTTTAGAGATGAGCTTATTGGCCTTTACTTAAAGGGAAATAAGCAGCCCTTGTAGAATTTTGAGCAGAGGAGTGACATGCTTTGATGTATATTTACGGTGAAAAATAAATAGCATAAAGCCACATAACTTATTTAAACACAATTTTAAAGTAGTAAGCTAACAAAGGGGAGAAATGAATTGACTACATCCAAAATACTGATGGTTATTTTTTTTTCTTCTTGGATACTAAAAATTGCATATTCCTTAAATCTTTTCTAGTTAAGGGTAAATTTCACAAAGTAAACTATAATTCTAATAGAGAGAAATAATTCTCTATTCACCTAGGCTTAGAATAATGCTTTATTGTGTCATCATAAACTTTTGATTATTAAAATTAAAATGTTAATGGCCTTTAAAATGTATTTATCAGTTTATCTAGTCATAAATCAACTAGGTTAGTAAATATTTAGATTAGTATTGCTTTAATATGCAGAATGGTTGGATTTTTTTGAATGACCTGCATTTTTGGCACAGTTGAAGATCACAAAGCTCCTGCAGAGAGCCCATTAGCAATCTCAGTTGCAAGGCTTCCAACAATGCCAGCGTGCAGGCGAGGAGGAGAGAATAGGTAAAACCAAGGGAAGTATAAGGATCCTGCTACAGGCTAGATGGGAATGGATGGTCAGCAGATCTTATCACAATGTTCAATGGGTAGGGTGAAATTTTTCCCTACATAGGCCAGCACTGGGACCCAAAAAAGGGAAGCCAAGGAATAGGTGGGCTGCTGTAATGCTCACCTAGTGTGTTAGTTTGCTAAGACTGTCTTAAGAAAATGTCACAGACTACGTATCTTAAGCAACAGAAATTTATTTTCTCACAGTTCTGAAGGCAAGAAGTACAAGAGCAATGTTGTCAGGTTTGGTTTCTTCTGAGACCTCTTTCCTTGGGTTGCAGATGGCCACCTTCTCATTATATCCTGAATGCTTGCTCCTCTGCATGTTGTCTGTGTCCTAATGTCTTATAAGAACACCAATCGTATTGGATTAGGGACCATCCACATGACTTCATTGATTACATCTTTAAGGACCCAATCTCCAAACAGCCACATTCTGAAGTACTGGGAGTTAAGATTTCAGCATATTAATTGGGTGGCTAGGGACGGGGGAAGGAGGGAGGACACAATCCAGCCCATAACACTTGGCATCAAGATCTAAATGATCCATCTGGTTGAAGCAAGATTTGAGACCAGAGCACCCAGTTATCTAACTAAGCACTAGGCAAAGTAAGAGAACCAAAACATGTTTTTCTTTGTGTTCATTTTGTTTATTGCAGATTTTTATATTTTCATAAAGTATCAAAGCAGTCATTATGAAAATGCAGAACTTAATTGCAGTTTCTTTTTTTATTTTAATGTTTATTTATTTATTTTGAGGGAGATAAAGAGAGAGAGCAGGAGAGTGTGCATGCATTGGGGAGGGGCAGAGAGGAAGAAAGAGAATCCCAAGCAGGCTCTGCCTCACAAACAGTGAGATCATGACCTGAACTGTAATCAAGAGTCTGTCACTTAAGTGACTGAGCAACTGAGGCACCCCTGTTAGATTTGGAATTATGGAGTCTCACTTTGGCTGAGCACTAAGGGAGCTGCCCAGCCAAGTGGATGGGCAATCGAGGGAGGGTCCTGGGACTAGCATCAGAATTGGAGTGCAAATCAGAGAACTATGACTGTATCCCAGTTATAGGGTCCAGAGGAGTAAAAAGAGTCAAATGGGAAGACTGTCACTGTAGATTGGAAAAACCAAGCACTCACTCTGGGCACACAGATACAAGACCTGGGTTGCCAGGTTTGGTTTGAATTCTGTGAGGGTCCTCAAAGGGTAAATCCTAAACAGGTGGTGGAAAGACATATGCTTTAAAGTGAAAAAGTTCCAAATCAAAAAACTAAATACGTATCATACTGATTGTGAATTTATGAAATGTGATCAAACCTCTCTGGGTCTCAATTTCAGTAAATATCTCCATAATGCTAGTTCCTTTCCTTTACTCTTTTCCCCACAGCTGACAAGGACTGAAGGAGATCATTACTGACAGTTATATGTTTAATCCACTGAAAAGTAAACCAGAATTACACAGACCCAAAAACAGCTTATCTTCAGCCACCAGTGCCTGCAAAGTCATGTGTAATAAATTCTATAGTTTTCTGGGTTTGTATTAATTTGTTACAAAGATACCAAAGGATAAAAGTACTCCTTTAATTTCTACCTAATAGTCAAAACTCCCCTTAGCACCAAATATTAGATCCTTCTCTATCAAGCTTAAACGTTTGTTATTCCCAAAGAAGCATGATGTTGACTTTTCTGGTTGCTAGGAGCGTCATAGTGTTGGATACGTATACAGTAGCATTCTGTTAGCTCAAATGTGGGGCTTTTTAATCAGCAGGACTTTCTCTTTATATGCCAGTACAATACTTGGAAGGGTAGATTTACCCTGCAAATTATACACAAAAATCTGAATTAGCTAATCTAAAAAATAAAAGCATGAGTATTTAAAGACATGTTTAAGGTTTTTTGTTTTATTTTGTTTTGTTTGCAGTCTTTCAAAGTGAAATAAATAAATAAATGCCTTGAAACAAAGCAGATGCCCACCAGTAAGTAGCAGAATGGCTAAATATACTGTGCTCCACACACACCATGGAATACCATGGAGTCATTAAAAGAAGTAAATTATAGCTGTGTTAGTTGACTTGAAAGAATTTCCACTATGCCTTGTCAAGCAAGAAAGACAAAATACATAAAATTATGTATCTGCAGCAATGCTCGCAGCAGCATTAAGATAACCAGAAAGTGCCACCATTTAAAATTTTAAATGTATTAATTATAATTTACATTTAATTTTAAATTTTACATAATTCTTAATATTTAAACTTAAACATATAAGTGTAACTTTAATTTCTCAATTTTTTGTATTTATTTTAAATAATATTTTATGAAATATATTCAAATCTGGATTTTAAACATAATTGTGCCTTGAAAATGCTTACATTTTTAATACTTTGATTATTACCATCAATAGAACACAAATCATGTGAAAATCTTGGTAACAACCTAATTATTTTGTTGAAATAAAGGCAAGAAAACACAATTTTATAGAATAAACATATGATAATTTATGAATTATATATGTCTTTATTTTAGTCATCATCTAAGACACCATTTCCTAACCAACAAAATGCTAGATAATAATAATTAAATTTGGTCATTTTGGATATTTTGCCAACTTAGTGTCTTATAATACTATAGCTTTTATATATTTCTTTCAAATTTGTTATTATGAAGATATTTATCAAGGTAAGAAGGGAGAACATATTTTATTTAACAGTTATTAAGTTTAACAGTTTGTGAACATGATCGTTAACTGTTCTAAAATATGTATGTGGGCCTTCATTTTTACTTTGAGCCAGGTTACCCAAATCTTCCAGACTGACCTGGAAAGCCCTCTGAATACAGGCCTACCAGAATCCTAAGATTAGGGTACTTACAGAAGGGCGTAGGCTCTGGCTCAAGGTATCTTGAAGCCTAGGTTAGTCAACCGTGGAGAAAGCCAATACACTGTATCTAGCCAATACACATATCCTAAACTTCATTTTACCAAGGAAAAACCACTTCCACATTCCCTATCCTAAATTAACAAAATTTTTGGAGTTGATGAAATAAAAAATAAAATAAAATTAAGACTACTTCAGTGAGTAGGCTTTTGATTAGTCTTTTAAATGCTAACTAACCACCCCTGGAGTATGCATTCCTAATTAGGGTATTTCAAATGCTAACTAACTGCCCCTAGGGATAGATTACAATGAATTATCACACTACTGACCACTGTTTAAATAGCAGTATTTTAAAATAAATTATAGCAAATGTAACAATCATCATAAAGTCTTTATAAATAAGAGTCCTACCATTAATTAGCAGTTCTTTAATGTGTTCTTGCAAGTCCTTCAAACATTCTGACATTCAAACAATGTCAGACTTTTCTCTGGAAGGTCAAAAGTCATTCAGTTTTATCTATTCTAACCACACTGTGAGCACACACACCAAAAAGGACATTTCCCTTTCCAGCGAGTCCCTGGATGCTGCTCATAGTACTTGGCTAAACTTTAAAGAGGTGAGAAGTGTTCCAATCATTGCCATCTCTCCCTACACACCTCTCAGATGATGCCACACATCCATGACAGTGGTTACCTCTTGACTGAAGCCAATGGCTCCAGGAATGAGTAGATTTGTCTTCAAGGTATGAGTAGATTTCTGTACTCAAGCCATATAACCCAGTTCATTTAATTGTTGAAGGGGCTCAGATCTCCATCATCAAATGATTTGAACACAATGATCATTTAAAACCTACTATCTAGAAAGATGAAGTCCAAACACCTACCTTAGCCACTGCTTCCACTTGGAGCAAGACCAGTCCCAGGGGGATGGAAACTGGAACCCTATCATGATGCTATTCTAGTAGAAATAAGGGAAGGCTTATACCACAGACTCCATTGCTGATCTACTACATTTTTCTAATGCTTCTAGTCTTTTTAAATTTTCTGGCCTTAAATTTTCTTTCTTATCAATATCTCTCTTTGTGGGTCTGGGCCTCCATTGGGATATTAATTTGTGGGATACATGAAGTTCTTCTATTTATCATACAGTTGTTGGGATACCTGTGAAAGAGTACCTTCAGCCTGCTTCCAGAATGGCTAAGTAAGAGTTGCATTTAAATTTCAGATCCCTCATCTGCACTGGCTGCTATACAAGCTCTTTGGCTTAGCTTGATGAGTCCCTCTTTCCTGTCCAATAACAGTAACTGGAAGAGGCTACAGTTAGTGTGACCAACCATCCTGGGGCTAAGGGAGTACCTGTGGCATAGGACTTTCAGTACTAAAATGGAAAGTCCTGTGCAAACCTGGACTTGTCACCTTTGTTGGGTGATGGATCAGATTTTAGCAAATCTGGCATATAGTGGAGGTTTCATGTAGAGCAGTCCCAGCCCCAGGCTGGTACAAGTGGTACTAACACATGTTCTAGTTAAAAGGCTTACTCAGCCAGGGCCTCTGCACCTAAGTTGTAGCCTTAGAAAAAAGAAGGTTCTTTGATCTTCTTAAAAATTTTAAGAAATTGGGGCGCCTGGGTGGCTCAGTCGGTTAAGTAGCCGACTTCGGCTCAGGTCATGATCTCGCGGTCCATGAGTTTGAGCCCCGCATCGGGCTCTGTGCTGACAGCTCAGAGCCTGGAGCCTGTTTCAGATTCTGTGTCTCCCTCTCTCTGACCCTCCCGTGTTCATGCTCTGTCTCTCTCTGTCTCAAAAATAAATGTTAAAGAAAAAATTTTAAAAATTTTTAAGAAATTAACTTGTATAGTTTTTTCGTTCTCTACTTATTCAAAAGCCTACTATAGGATCTCTAAGCATTTTGCCACTGTTACCAAAGCATTGTTTGTTTCAAAGACAAATGCCCTCAATCCCTGGGACTATAATCTCCCTCAGAGAGAGAGGGAGACACAGAATCGGAAGCAGGCTCCAAGCTCTGAGCTGTGAGCACAGAGCCTGACACAGGGCTCAAATCCACAAACTGTGAGATTATGACCTGAGCCGAAGTCAGATGCTCAATTGACTGAGCCACCCAGGTGCCCCAGGAGTTTCCTTAAGTAGAGTACATTCTATCCAAAGATTTCTAAAACTGAAATTATTCATTCAACAAATATATATTGAGTAGTTTCTATATTATTAGCACTATGTTTGCTGCTAAGGATACAACCGTGAACATTGTAAGCACAATCTTCCAAGCCAGAAGGGCTGCTTAGAAGTTAATGATCAGTAGCAGTGTGGTAAATACCATGAGGCTCAAGGTCTACATGCCATGGGAACATATGAGAAGAACAACTAATGCCAAATTTTTGGACCATGGAAGACTAAATGGTCTTAACACTCAACTGTTCATTTATTCATTGATTAATTCAACAAATATTCATTGAGAGTTGAACATGTACAAGGCACTGTGATAGCCATTGAAGATGAAAATAAATATAAATAGGACATATTCTTTATGTTGGAGTTACATAGTCTAGTATAAAAAATGCATGTAAATAATTACAATATGATATAATAAGTGCTATAATAAAGGTCTCCAGGGAAGTTTCATAAAAGAGATGACTTCTGTATAGAATTGTACTCAATCTTGAGGGTTAAGGAGAAACTTGAGGTATAATGGGGTAGAGGAAGGGCTCTCCACACAGAAGAAACAGCTTGCGGAAAAATATGCAGAGGTGTGAAAGAACGTGACCAGTAGGGTATCAAGCAGTTGGGTATAGCTAAGGGTAGGGTAAGGTGAAGAGTGGTAGACAATGATTGGAAAGATAGGTGTAATCAGAGCACAAAAGATCTCTTATGCCATCTTCAGGAGTTTGAATTTATTTTGAAATTTATAGGAAGCTACTGAACGGTTTTAAGTCAGGAAGTAAACTTTTCAGATTTGTGTTTCAGAAAGATATCTCGAAAGATTGTAAGGTGGGCTGGAGCAAGAAGCATTTTATCTGATCCTCAGAACCACTCTGTGAAGTGTGTACAACAGGTATTTTCACTCATATTTTATACATAAGGATCTAGGACTTGGAGGTGTCTAGTGATTTGCCTAAATCCCCCTGCTTCATTCCAAGATGGAAGAAACTTAACAGCTTGTCCAGATAGGAATGTAGATGGAAACCTCTGTGCAGTTTCCCTTTGGTTTCAGTCATACTATGCTTGAAAATAATCTTTAAAAGCCAGTTCTGGGGCGCCTGGGTGGCTCAGTCGGTTGAGCGTCCGACTTCACTCAGGTCACGATCTCACGGTCCGTGAGTTCGAGCCCCGCATCGGGCTCTGTGCCGACAGCTCAGAGCCTGGAGCCTGCTTCAGATTCTGTGTCTCCCTCTCTCTCTGGCCCTCCCCCCATTCATGCTCTGTCTCTCTCTGTCTCAAAAATAAATAAATGTTAAAAAATCCTCTTAAAAAAAAAGCCAGTTCTGCTTGCACTACTGATTCCAACTAGTTTTGCATAGTTGATTAGGTAGAATTTGTACAGTCTGAATTAGAGGCTTTGAAGCATCAAAGTGTCCCACAATATGTTATTCTGTTTCCTAAGTAAAATCCTAGGCCACTCATATTTTCTGATGTTATTCTAAATCTTCTAAATCTTACACTCAGGCTGCAAACGAGCCACAGATATATTTAGACTTTTAAATTTGGAGTCGACAGGAGGCAATTCACTTTAAGAAAGTGACATTTTTATTCTCTACTATTGTAAATATTTCAGAATTGTGAACTCTGGGTCAAATCTGTTTCTTATATTTGTGGGATTTGTAGGTGGCAAATAACTGAATTAGCTTGATTTGGTTTTTTTCCCTTCCCAGTTTTATAACTGAGTGTCATATAAGTGCAAATGGCTCAATAATGATTTTCTCTTCCCCCCAAAATGTCTCTAGTCAGTACTTAAAGTTTTCAAAAGGTTTATTAATTACAATTAATATTAAGGATTAGGTTCATAGAACAAGAAAACAGTCATTTAAATTATTTCTGGAACATCTGGATTTTATTAAGAGGTGAAGGGTGAGTAACAAGAAGTCTGTACATGTTAGCAAAGGAAGGTCAGCTTACTAATTTTTTCTCTATAATAGTGGTTCTCAAGGTCAGCAGCAGCTGCGTCACCTGGGAACTTGTTAGAAACCTGCACTTCAGATCTAGTTGGTGGAGTAGGAGGAAAAGCACCAATCTGTTTTTTTCTGAAGCCCTCCAGGCAATTCTAATGTAGGCTTAAGTTTGAGGTACACTGGTATAAAAGGAAAAAAAAAAACATGTTTCAGACTATGAAAGACATGGTTTCAATTCCAAAGCGATGTGATTTTAGACACATATCTATTTCCTGGTCATATCACCAGGTTTCCTGGTTAACAACTTGTCTCCTTAGCTGGTCTCATGAGTGGATAAATACTATCCAAAGTGATACCTGTTTATTTGTTATATTGACCATCTTCCCCCTCCACATGATTTGGATGCATGTTTAAGTTGGAGAACCACTGATATATAACATGCAATATATTGAAAGCAGACCAGCTACAGAATTTGAAGAGCTCAATGCAGAAGGAAAATGCAGGATACCTTGTTCAAAAATGAAGAATTTCAAGATGGTGAGAGCAAAGCATTAAACCAAGCATTAAAGTACAGAGCCCTATAACCCACAAGCCTACAGGTTGAATGCCCAAAGAGTAGCTTCTGCTTGTATCTAACCACACCTTTTTTTTTTTTTAAATGGAAATGCTACAGTGCCAAGAAACTAGGCCACATTTTCCCCTCAGACACTACCAATCTTACCTCCTGAGCTGTCACTCTCCATGCTTATTGGCCTCCTATCTTTGCTCCCTGTTGTCTTCCTTTCAGCTATCCATATACAATTGTACTGTACAAGACCCAACTTAAGGTCACCATCCTCCGTGACATCTTCCTTTACTACCTTAATTTACTTGACTGTCTTTCTAAACTTTCCTAGTATTTTTATGCCATAAATTTAGTTCTTTTTAAAAAAACCCATTGACTGCTGATCATTGTGTTTATCCTGTTTCTTGAGTTAGAATATAAGCATCTTAAGGATTGAGGTGGTGCCAACATCATACAACGGAAAGAGCACAGGCTTTTGAGCTTAAGAAACCCTGGGCGTAAATTCCCTCTCTTGTTTACTAACTGCTATATAGGTAAATTAATTCACTTTTGGGCCTTAGAATCTTCATTAGAAAAGTGGGATAAGATCTGCTTTATTGGGTTGTTGTGAGGGTTAAGTGAGATAATATGGACAAAGCCCTGGGCATATATAAGTGCTCTGAAATGTTAGTTCTTTTATGCAGACACATGGGATGTATCCTGTCAGATATCTGATTTTGCTTCAGCAAGTAGATGAGGGGCTGAACACAAACTCACTATTCAATAAATATTTACTCATTGGAAATTGTATGTATTTTCGGAAGTAAAGCAATCCTATGGTGAATTTTTTTGAAGTTTTAAGTATTTATTTATTTTTGAGAGAGAAAAAGAGAGAGAGAGAGCACAAGCAGGGAGGAACAGAGAGAAATGGAGACACAGAATCCGAAGCAGGCTCCAGGCTCTGAGCTGTCAGCACAGAGCCCTGTGTGGGGCTTGAACTCAGGAGCCATGAGACCGTGATCTGAGCTGACATTGTACTTTTAACCGACTGAGCCACCATTTTGTATAAAGTTATTATCTCTGATTTGTTTGTATATTCTTATATTCACATGCTGACTTTTGAAAAAAAACAGGTTTAATTTTGTACAAATTTTTTATATTTCCACACCTATTATCTTACATGAGTTAAAAAAAAAAAAAGGGATAATCTTATTTCCAGTGAGGAAAAGGGGAAGTCTGGCACTGACAGATTAAGAGATTACTCTAAATTACACAGACCAGTGTAATTTAATATCCACTAAACTGTCCTTGAAGCTGGGTTTAAATTCAGATATGCTGACTCCTTGTTCATTTTTTTTTCTTCACTGTATCAGACAGTCTCTGGGAAACAAAAATATACCTGTTAAGTATATACAGAAATGATTATTTTAATTTATTAAAAGGGTACAAATGAGACTATTTTTATGTTGGGCATATAGTTGGCATTCACTGTGTGTTAGATTAAAAACAGCACGTAAGGTCTATTACCGCTCCTGGTTCACTGAAGTACACACTTAGGTAAGAGTTATTATTCAAATTCTTCTTTTTGACAAACGTATTTTAATGGAACCGTTTTCGCCTAATGAAAATTTAACTGCAAGCCTTACTATTTTTAAGACAGTTTCAATTTGGGGCCTAGCACATCATGTTCGAAAGCTGCTTCCCTACCCCGCCCCCCCTCCCCATGTGAATTATTATACTTCCTCCTGCCTGGCGCAAACCACACTTTGCTTGCCAAACTTATGGCTGAATACCCCCGAGGACTTTCTGTAGCCTCCCAGCCACAGCTCAGAAACCCAAAGCCGTTTCCACGTGAAACAACCAAACACAGTCCACTAAGCCTAAGGTCCGCTACAGTGACGGCTACGGCATAAAAGGCGAATAAGAAGGCAGCGCCCCCTTCTGCTCCCACCCCCTCCTCGCCTGCAGCACCCAATCGCTTTTCTTTGTCCTGTGGTCCGCGCCTGGGATTGGTCGGAAGCGGGACCGGCGCGGGACCAGTGCGCAGGGGCCGAACGCCGAGACTTGTCCGTCATGTGCGGCCGCCGGTCCTCCCCGCCTCGCTGCGCGCTTGGCGAGGCTGGGGGGCGGGGCCCGGGAGCTGCTGCGCCTGCGTTGTGGGCGTTCTCCCGGAGCAGCAGCTGCCGCCGCCGCCGCCGCCACCACCACTACCACCACCACCGCCGCCGCTGCTGCCGCCACCGCCACCGCCGTGTTCGGGTGTAGAATTTGGAATCCCTGCGTCTGGTTAACAATGAAGCAGAGTTCGAACGTGCCGGCTTTCCTCAGCAAGCTGTGGACGCTTGTGGAGGAAACCCATACCAACGAATTCATCACCTGGAGCCAGGTAGGGGTGAGGGCACGGCGGCCTCCGAACCCCCTGACTAACCGCCTTCTCTCTCTCTCTCTCTCTCTCTCTCTCTCTCTCTCTCTCTCTCTCTCTCTCTCCCCTCACTCTCCCCCTCTCTCTCCCTCCCGTGGGGCTGTCTCTCGCGGCCTGCGGCTCGACGCCTTCTGCGCGGCCCGCGGCGCGGGGTGGCGGGGTGGCGCGGGCCCCGGCGGTCAGCCTAGCGAGGGACCCCTCGTATTGTTCGCGCGGGGAGCCGCGGGGGTCCCGGCCGGCGCCGCTGGCTCAGGCCGCGGTGGGGGAGGGGCGGCCCGCGCCGCGGCCCGCGAGGCCCCGTAACGGTCCGGCCCCGTCGGCGTTCGGAACCGGCCCGGCAGGGCGAAGGCGGCCGAGGAGCCGAGGGCGCCGGAGCCACGTTACTGCACACTCATTCTCCGTCCTCCCGCCGGGTTCGCGGGTTACGAATCGCTGAGGACACACGCAGCCCTGGGCGCGAGGGTTTGTCTGAGGAAATCTTTACCTCAGCGACCCGATTCTCCTCACTAAAAAATACACCCCGCTTGGCGCTGGGTTCTTTATGAGGAGAGCAGTCAGAAGGATACAGGCAAATGTTCAAACGCAGGTTACTGTTTCTCATTGGGTTTCGAAATCTTGTATAGAAAATGGTACAGCATTCTTTGGAAATTGTGAGCCATTTGTATATATAAACGGATTTTTGTGATTATTTTAGTAAAAGTGCTGTAATAGGTGTTCAGTAACTTGGTGAGAAGCTAACATGAATCACTAAATTTCGCTGAACAGTTACTGGGAGAGTGGGATATGATGCCTTGACTATTGGTTTGATCCCAACTCCGCCACTAAACAGGAATGACCTTAGTCAAGCACCTTATCTTGTCTGGCCTAAGTTTCATCGTCCTTAAGATGAATGGGTTGCCTGGGTGATGCAAGACCCTTCCAGTTCCAAATACAAGATTCTAAGCAGAATGATTATTACATAAATAGTGCATTTGCGTTTGAATGCACTCTCAGGCTGTTGGAATCATTTTGTGAAGCGGAGTGGATTTTTCTTATCTGTTTGGGGTATTTAGTTGTTTAGAGGGTTGCCGAAGAGTAAGTGAAAACTACCTTCACAGTGCCTGGCACCTGTTAAGTGCTGAGTAAATGTTACCTCCCTTCTTTCTCTCTTTTCTATTCCTGTCCTATTATAGCTCTCACTTTTACTTACTTTTAAAAAGGAGCACTGTGTTGAGTACATGGGAGTTTCTGACTAGTGTTAACCCCATATTCTTTCTTATATTACCGTCATTTGTTCATTTCTTTATACCCCTTCTAGGACTTAATTTTTTTGAAGGTCACTATCATCAGCTGGATGGTGTGTGTTAAGTATTTGATGAATTCTGTACAGTTGTACAAAGAAAGGTGAAAATAAGGAAGCCAGCCGCCAGCATACACTTAAAAATAAACAGATGTCTCATGCTTTTCATCAGTCAGAAGGATTAAAAGTTGACAGGGATGGATCAGCACAGACTGCTGTTACTCAGCCTTGTATTTATTAGAGACTGGACTGAGAGTCTCTCCCACCCAAGCTGACTTTATTATACGTTTTTGGCTTGTATGGTCATTTAAAAAAATAATTCTTATTTGTCCCATAGGTCTAAGCTTATGTTTTACTAATTTTCTTATACATAATGGGACAGTTAAAATATAAATTCATTGAGGGCAGAGACCGTGTTGGTACCAAGGACACATTAGGTATTTAATAATGGTGAATCAATGAAATCTTTTGGGATATGTAATGGAAGTGGTAGGGATGATAAAAATAAAATTATGCCTGAAAAGAATCTTAGAGATAATCCAGTTTAGCCTCATCATTATGTAGATGAGGGTTGAGGCTTAGGTTAGATTTCTTATCCATAATTACAAAGCTAGCCCATTATTGGAGATGGGACTCTAACATAGATTTTTGACCTCTCGGATCAGTCTGCCATCAGAAGCACTTCCCTTAATACACTTTGGCACAATATTTAGTTTATATCAAAATGTTACCCTTTCACAAGTCAGTGGACAATTCTGGATTAATGTTGTCTAGAGCTTAGCTTAGTTGCTTAGGACGTCTGTCTCTATTACTTTCCCATAGACTTTTCCAAAAGCAGTGTTAACAATGAAATGAAAGGTAAAACATTAATTAAACAATGATGTTAAATGGAAAAAAACTAAATAAGTTACTCTTATCTTTTAAAAGTTGCTATTTATGGTTGTTTCTGGTTTCCTTCAAATGTGTTTTGCTGAATTTCTGTCAAGGTAATTTAGCATTTGTACTATCTGAGTGAAAATCATATTAAGACCTTTTAGAAGCAGCAGATGTTTTGGAAACCAGGAAATCTTTTATGCAATTTTTTTTTTTTTTTTTAACTTGTGGAAAATAATTTACTCCTCTAGCTTGAGAGTAAGGCAAGGGGGAAAAACTTAACCAACTACAGTTTGAAAAGCTTGGCTTAAGATTCTTGAAGACTTACTCTTAGAGCTAGTTTTTCTTGAAACTTGTAATATGACAAAAATGAAAAATGAAATAATGCCCCATTATCATGATTAATTATAGAAATATATGAGCCATCAAAACTATACTAAATGTGTTATTGATTCAAATAATAGAAATGTCTTTGGATCAGAGTGTCTTTAAGATATTTGTACATATTTTTTTCCCCATATTCTCCCCTTGAAAGTTTCTTTTTTCTTTTTTTCTTTTTTTAACATTTTCTATAACTTCAAAATTTTATATAGCTGTTTTGGCTCTGGTAGGCAGTCTATTGCCAGAATCAGGGACAGAGATAGTACTGTTGGGCAACTTAAAGCTGTTTTAAATGTAATCAAGTCCTAAACAGAAGGCACAGGTTTAACTTGGAAGCAACTGCAGAAACTTGATATTCAGGGACAAGAGGTTGTAGAAGTTGGATGGAAGTTCTTGCCATTGATAGTGAGGAACAGTCTTTACTGTTACTGAAATTTGATAGTGTATGTCGAAGTGAAGCAGTTATAAAAGCAGGAAAGAACTGGAAGTCATTGTTTTATTAGTGTTATTACCTTTGTCTCTGTTCATATTGTTTGAGAAGACCAAGAAGTGATTTCTGGTAGAGACCTCATACCCATCTGTGCCCTTTGACATTCTCTACTTCTCCATCTCTCTCAAATCAGTATGGACAAATCAGGAAATAGGAGGGAAATGGAGCAAAACCAGAATTAGTCTCCTGTTTTCTAGCTGTTTTGAATTAATTTGAGCATTCAGATTCTGATGTTTTGGTATCGTTTTGAGCTTCCCAGAAACCATTGCATTATTACACGAAGTTGAAAACAAGAAAGCCACAGGTGTGCCCGAATAGGGGTAAAATCCACTTTAGATGAATCTACAGAAAAGTTGAAAGATTCATTGATGAGTATTTTCTATTTGTATACATAAAAGGGAGTGAACAAAAGACTCAGAAGGAATGGCTGGTGAACATTAAAAAGTTATGGGCTATTTTTAAAATGTTACAAATTTCTGTTCTGAAAAATGTTTTAGATTAGTGGGTTTAAAGTATTAGATTATTTAAGAATATTTTGGATGTTTTTAAATGAGTACCAATTTGAGCACTAACAACTGTTGTTATTTGGAAGCTTGCCAACCTTTATGGGTAAAGCCTAAAAAGAAGCTACCCATCTCTCCCACCTTACACAGTCAGTAGTGGCTTTCTTCCCCTTGTGAAATGTGTTGGGAGAGTTCTATGTTCTATTGTTTGAGCCTCACAGGTTTAAATGGAAGTAAGATGGAATTTTTGCACTCAGAGGTTATCTACTAATTGTAGAGTGGAGACTGAAGGAATGACATAAACAGAGACACAGAGTATGAGTGAAGGAGGGTTGTATGAGAGAGGGAGAGCACGTAAAAATATAAGCAAGGGGCATTCATCTGATAGGATCCAAGAGTTAAACTTCTAAAAAGATAATTTGGTCCACTGTGGCCAATGATTCATTTATTTTGTTACTCACAAATATTTATCATGAGTATGTTATGACCAGCAGTGTGCTAGGTACTTGGAATTCATTCACTAGTGAACAAAGTGGCTTTATAAACCTTATATTCTAGTGGAGGACACTGATAATTAAAAAGTAAGCAAACACAGATAATATAATTTTAGTTAGTGGTAAGTACCATGAAGGAAATAAAGAAGGTTAAAGAGAGATAACAGTTAGGACTAAGTAGGAGACAGAAGTCACATAGTATAAAAGAAGGAAAGAATTACTTTTAAATATTTTAAACAGGGAAAATGTAGAATTACTAACTATATCAGAGGAATTGGAGTAAACACTCTAAAGAATATAGGGCTGGCAGTTATAAGAATATGACTATGTCTCACTTAATGGCAAAGAAACCACCGGTGCCACTTTAGTGGAACTTATTGGAAGCTCATCCTTCAGAACTTGTGGGAGAAATACTCCTTTAAGGCAGCAGTTTGCAAACTATTGCCCATGGTCCAGTCATCTGTTTTATAAATAAAGTTTAATTGGAACATAACCGTGCTCAATATAGTTACATATTGTCTATAAGGTATTATTACCTGCAAGCCCAAAATATTTACTGTCTAACCCTTTAAAAAAAGGTTTATCAGTCCTTGTTCTAGAGCACCCTTGAAAGCTATTCGTGGGGACATGTCTTGCTAGAAATACTCTGGTTTGAAACCATCGAAGGGAGAGAGAAAGCTGAGGGAAGCTGTTGGCCTTCTGCTGCTGACCTTCTGTACTGCAAGAGCTAGGTGCTGGAGAATGTGCCTACACTGTAGGAGCCTGTCAATGTTGAGGAACCAGGAAATAGGAAGGAGAACCCCCCTCCTCTTATAATCTCTTTAGTATCTTCTATTGACAAAGCTTATCACCATGCCTTCTAGAAAAAGATATTTAAGGGACCCAGCCCCACGGTTGCAAAACAGACAATGAAAAATGAATTTGGAGCAATAAACTGATAACTAGCACATAGTTATCTGGGATTTGTGGGCATTTTAGGTAGATCGATGAGGAAAGCCTCTCTGAGGACATGAAGTTTGAGCAGACACCTGAACAATTAGGCCAGGCGAAAGAGAATGGCAGATGTAAAGGCTTTGAACATGGCATGTTCATGTGATTGGAGAAGGCCCCTGTGATTAGAATATCTTTAGAGAATGTGAGATTGAGGTTAGAGAAGTAGCAGGAACAGATGGTATAGGGCCTTAAGGCTGTAGTAAGAAGATTGGAAATCTAGGGAACTAGTTTGTAGATTATCACAGTTTTCCACTATGGTATTGAAAATAGTATAGCTGAAAAAAAAATAGTGTAGCTGAGACTAGGGTATTTGCGGTGCAGATGTGAGAAGTTGTTGGATTTGGTATCTACTTTAAAGGTAAAGCAGCAGAATTTACTAATAAATTGTCTGGAGTACAGGAAAGACAGAGAAGAATTAAGAATGACTCAGATTTGGCCTAAACAAGAAGATAAATGATACCATTTGCTCAGATGGGAGAGTATTCAGAGAAATGCAGGTAGAGATTCTGTTTGGCCGTATTAACTTTGATATTACAAATGAACACTAGTGTTACTTGAAAATTTAGCTTACATTTTGTTGACCATACTTATTCATATGACTACACCTAATTTCAAAGGAGGTAGGGAAGTTCAGTGCTAGGAAGGAAAACAGGAATATTTTTGAACAGTCTGAATGAGTTCTACACTCCAAGACATCCACGTGGAAATGTTGAATATGATGTTTGAATATAAGACACTGGCATTGGAGTTTGTGAGTGGTAAAGCCATGGGATTGGATGAGATCATCCGGGGAGAGAAATGGAGATGGAAGGAGCTAAAAGACAGGCCATTCTAATTTTTAGAAGGCAGGAAAGTAAGAAAAAGCTAGCAAAGGAGATTGAGAAGGAACAGTGCAATAGGAGAAAAACAAGGGAGTAAGGTTATAGTAGTTAATGGAAAAAAATGGTTCAAGATAGAGAAGATGGTCAACTGTGTCAAGTGCTATTATGAGTATTTTTATATACCTCTCCTGGTGTGTATAAGCAAGAATTTCTTTAAGGTATATATAGGTACCTATGTTGAAGAGTGGAATTGCTCGAAAATAAGATATGAACTCTTCGACCTGAAGATAGTTCAAATTGTTTTCCAAAGAGATTAAACACTCTTATACTTAGCCATGCATGAGATTTTCCATTAATTCACATCCTCAAAACTTGATATTATCATTGTTCTTAATTTTTTACTGATCTAGTAGGTGTAAAGTGTTCTCTCAATGAGGTGTTAACTTATATTTCCCTGATTACTAATATGTTCAAACACCTTTTCATATTTATTGGCCATATGTGTCACCTATTCTATGCAGTATGTGACCATTTTTCTATTGGGTGGCTTATCTTTTTTTTTTTTTTTTAATGTTTATTTATTTTTGAGAGAGAGAGGTGAGTGGGGGAGGAGCAGAGAGAGGAGATACAGAATCTGAATTAGGCTCCAGGCTCTGAGCTGTCAGCACAGAGCCTGACACGGGGCTCAAACACAAACCGTGAGATCATGACCTGAGCCGAAGTTGGACGCTCAATCGTCTGAGCCACCCAGCCGCCCTTTGGGTAGTTTATTTTTATTTATTTATTTATTTTTTTTTTTAATTTTTTTTCAACGTTTTTTATTTATTTTTGGGACAGAGAGAGACAGAGCATGAACGGGGGAGGGGCAGAGAGAGAGGGAGACACAGAATCGGAAACAGGCTCCAGGCTCTGAGCCATCAGCCCAGAGCCCGACGCGGGGCTTGAACTCACAGACTGCGAGATCGTGACCTGGCTGAAGTCGGACGCTTAACCGACTGCGCCACACAGGCGCCCCCTGTATGTGTTTTAAATTAAAGTTCCACCAAAGAGAATCTGTTGGGATTTTAATTGGAATTGCATTGAAACTAAATCAGGTTAGGGAAAATGGAAGTCTTTATGATATTGAATATTCCCATAAACAAGACATGTTTTAAAATTCATTTTGTTTAATAAAATTATGTATTTTGGGCACCTGGGTGGCTCAGTTAGTTAAGTATCCAACTCTTGATTGCAC
Organism: Prionailurus bengalensis; assembly: GCF_016509475.1. Taxonomy (NCBI): domain Eukaryota; kingdom Metazoa; phylum Chordata; class Mammalia; order Carnivora; family Felidae; genus Prionailurus; species Prionailurus bengalensis. The sequence continues at coordinate 110,251,456 of NC_057349.1, forward strand.
GTCAGGTCATGATTTCACGGTTTGTGAGATCTTGAGCCCTATGTCCGGCTCCGCCTTGACAGTGTGAAGCCTGCTTGGGATTCTCTGTCTCCCTCTCTCTGCCCCTCCCTTGCTCACGCCCACGTTCTCTCTCAAAATAAATAAACATTAAAAGTTTTTAAATAAAAAAAAATAAAGTTCTTTATTTTTTGGTAATTGGGTCTTGCACATCTTTGTTAGATATTCTTCGTAGGTATGTCAAGACATTGTAAGTGGAGGGGCGCCTGGGTGGCTCAGTTGGTTAAGAGTCTGACTTCGGCTCTGGTCATGATCTCATGGTTAATGAGTTTGAGCCCCACATCAGGCTTTGTGCTGACAGCTTGGAGCCTAGAGTCTGCTTCAGATTCTGTGTCTCCCTCTCTCTCTGCCCCAATCCCGCTTACACTCTCTCTGTCTCTTAAAAATGAATAAACATTAAAAAAAAGATGTTGTATGTGGTATTCTTTAGTTAAAAGTACATTCTGGCTGTTGCTGGTAGTTAGAAATACAAATAACATTTGTATGTTGATAGATAAACCAGTGGGCTAATCATTTTACTCATGTGGGTCTTTTAAGTGTACATCCATGAATCTGTGAATGATAGTTTTGTTCTTCCTTTCAGAGCTTTATACCTCCAATTTTTGTCTTTTTTGTGTTGGTAAGACCTCAGCATGTCAAATAGAAGCAGTGATCACAGATCACTTTTTCTTATTTTTAAAAGAAATGTTTTTTATGTTTTTCCCTTAAGTTAACTAGCTGTTAAAATTGAGAATTTTTAATTTATCTTTTTGTTGTTAATGTCATACTTATGACCCTTTCCCCTCTCAGTCAATTGCCAGGGAGGAGGATACAGGAAAAAAGTTGATTTTGGTGAGTTAGGAAGATGGATTTGATATAGACAGTAGGTTGAGAACATGGTGAATTAAAGAACATTATGCAAAAATGTTAACAGTTGAAAAATCCAAGTGTGAAGTTTGAGATGGGGCAGAGATATAGATGTGATCATTTATAATAAAACATCATATTTAATAAAGTCAGTACATTGCCTAGGAAAAGAGTGTAAAAGGTGTCATGATCAAGGATAGAAACCTAAAAAACACACTACCTTTGATAAGTGAAGAAAATTGAAAGGAAACATGAGAGAGGGGAGACCTAATAGTATTTAGTTTCAAAGTCAAAAGAGTAGAGTATTTAAGGAGGAGATTGTCAGTAGTGCCAAATGAAATGCCACAAAGAGGTGTGGGAAGAACAGGACTGAAAAGAAGGCATTGAATTTGGCATTTGACATTTTAGAAAAAAATAGTTTGAGTAGAGTGAGGGAGAATGAAACCAGTTTTTAGCAGGAGTAAGTAGATAGTACTAAATTGGAGAAGGGGGCTTTGAAATAAATTTAAGTTTTGCAGTGAAGGAAAAGACAAATGGGGTGAATAGATTGAGAGGGCAGCAAGGTAAAGTTTTTTTAGATAGGAAAAAACATGCATTTTTAATTTTAATAGTTACTACCTAATAACCAATTCTGATTGTCATCAAACTTTAAAAATTTTGCCAATCTACTCAGCTGGTTAAGCGTCCAACTTCAGGTCAGGTCATGATTTCTCGGTTTGTGGGTTCAAGCACCCATCAGGCTCTGTGCTGATAGCTCAGAGCCTGAAGCCTGCTTTAGAGTCTGTGTTTCCCTCTCTCTCTGCCCTTCTCCTGCTAGTGCTCTTTCTCTTCCCCTCTCTCAAAAATAAATAAACATTAAAAAAAAAATTTCAAATTTTGCCAGTCTAATAAGAGGAAATCATTATTTGTTTTGCTACACAATTATAATGAGATTGGGCCTCTTCTAAATTTTACGTTGGATTTTTCATCTTACTGATTTTTTAGAAATTTTTAATGCAATTAACTGTCATAAGTATTTAAAATATTTTTATGTTAATTTTCAACTTTATTGAATTTTTTCTAACTCTTAATAGTTATGTTTAGTTTCAGACACAAATAGTAGAAATTCAAACAGTGGTTTAAACAGAATAGAGATGCATTTTCCTTTTAAGTCTGAGGATACCCAGTCACATTCTGGTCTTTTCAGCCATACTTAGTTTCTCTACCTCAGGGTTGCTGAAGCTTTAGTCATTAGCTTCAAGTTCCAAGCAGGGATATGGGATATAGGGGTTTGACACTTTGAATCTTTCCCCTTTTAGAAACTTTTCTGGAAGCCCCACTGAGTCCATTCTATTTATATCTTAATTGCCAGGGGTATATTTGGCTGCCTCTTTTTGTAAGGGGGACTGAGAAATGTGGTTGCAAATCAGACAAAATTGTGATTCTGTTCATAACAAAGTCGAGGATCATTTGTGTTTTTCCAGATGGATCTCTTTGTTTTTAAGGGTAAATAGTGTTCCTGTGTGTGTGTTGTGTGTATCAGTTTCTTTATCCATTCTTCCATTAAGGGACACTTAGGTTGTTTCCGTATCTTGTCTATTGTAAATAATGCTGCAGTAAACATGGGAGCACAGATAATGCTTTGAGATACTGATTTCATTTCCTTTGGGTGTATACCTAGGAAAGGGGTAGTTGCATCATGTGGTAGTTCTATTTTTTATTTTTTTGAGGAAACTTCATGGTGTTTTCATAATGGTTATACTGATTCACATTACCACAAACAGTATATGAAAGTTCCCTTTTCTTCACATCCTCACCAACACTTAGTTTTTTTTTTTTTTAATAATTGCCATCCTACCAGATATGAAGTAGTACTTCATTGTGGTTTTGGTTTTCATTTCCCTGATGGTTAGTGATGTTGATCACCTTTTTATACACCTGATGGCCATGGCCATTTCTGTATCTTTGGGAAAATGTGTATTTGGGTTCTTTTTTAATCTGTTTGTGTCTTTTTCTTTTTTGGCTGTTGAATGTGTTCCTTACAGATTTGGAATATTAATCCCTTATCACATATATTGCTTACAGTTATTTTCTCTTATTCCATTAGGTTCTCTTTTTATTTTGTTTTCTTTGCCGTGCAGAAGCTTTTTAGCTTGATGTAGATGTTAGCTTGACTATAGTTGTCCTTTCTCTATATGTATAAATATATTAAATCATGTTGTACATCTTAAAAATATATAATTTTAGCTTTAAAATAACAAAAATCAAAAGGAGTTAGAGAAATTTGGGAATAGGGTAGGCAGCTAGCAGTTTCCATGAATAAATTATAAATTCTTTACCACTGTGGCTTCTACGTTTACTTCATACTCCCAAAAGCATGGTTGTGAGCTTTGAGTTAGCATTGAGCAGTGAGTTAGCATTGAGCTTTTGTTTTTTTTCTTTCCAAATGGAAAGTTTATGAAATCATCCTTTTTTCTCCAGATTTTCTCCCTGATATGAATGCTACTTGTACTTATTACACATATAATTATATTCATTATTATGTTATTATATATTATTATATAATATAATATATTGTAAATATAATTCTCAAATAGATTTGCTTATGCTTCTGTTCTCTCTAGTCCATTTTTTCTTTTTGATCGTCTCTTTAGTACAAAACTCTTGTAAACACTAATCCTTTCACCTTTATAGGGTAAGGTTAACACTTCTCTTCTCATTGTTTTTAGTATTTTCTTGTCTATTGTTACATAATTATTTTACAAGTGAACTTCAGTACCTAATATTTGGTTGTGTTAGCATGTTTTCACCTCGTCTCCAAAATTTTCTTCTTAAATGAGAATTTAATGTATTGGTTAATTAGAGAGAATTGACAGCTTTACAGTTCTGTATTTGTCCCTCTGTAGTTTAATGTTCTCATAAACATTGTGTATATTTTTAAGACTTATTTTTAGGTATGTGACTTTTTTCTATTGGGATCTTTCTATTATTGATTTCTTTATTCTATTTTAGTTTTAAATTGTTATGGTAAAATGTACCTAACATAAAATTAACCATTTTACCCATTTTTAAGTATACAGTTCAGTGGCATTAGGTACATTTACAATGTTATGCAGCCATTGCTTCCATCTGTATCCAGAATATTTTTCAACCTTCCCAACTGAAACTGTGTACCTTAGACAATAACTCCAAATCCTCCCTCTTCTTAGCCCCTAATAACCATTTTGTCTCTATAAATTAGACTATTCTAGATATCTCATATAAGTAGAATAGTACAATATTTGTCCTTTCATGCTTAGTTTATTTTATGTAGCAGGTCTTTAAAGTTCATCCATGTTGTAACACCTGTCAGAATTTTCTTCCTTTTTTTAAGGCTGAATAATACTGTGTGTATATACCACATTTTGTTTGTCCATTTATCCGTCAGTGGACATTTGGGTTGCTTCTACTTTTATTTTTTTCAATGTTTATTTATTTTTGAGAGAGAGAGCGCAAGCAGGGGAGGGGCAGAGAGAGAGGGAGACACAGAATCCAAAGAAGTTCCAGGCTCTGAGCTGTCAGCACAGAGCCCAGTCTGGGGCTCAAACTCAAGATGGTGACTGAAGCTGAAATCAGACACTTAACTGAGCCACCCTGGTGCCCCAGGTTGCTTCTACCTTTTGACTTTTGCAATAATGCTACTATGAACATGGGTATACAAATATCTGTCCAAGTATCTGCCCCATTCTTCTGGATACATAGTAGAATGGTAGGATCATGTAGTAATTCTGTGTTTAATTTTTTGAGGAACTACCATACTGTTTTCCATAGCAGCTCCACTATGTTTTACATTTCCACCAGCAGTGTAAAGGTTTCCAGTTTCTCCACATCCTCTAGCATTTGTTTTCTGTTTATTTGGTGTTTTTAAAAATAATTGCCATCCTAATATTGTAAAGTGGTGATTGTGGTTTTGGTTTTTATTTCCTTAATGATTAGTGATGTTAGACACCTTTTTGTTTATTGGCCATTTGTTTATCTTTTTTGGAAAATACCTACTCAAGTCCTTTTCCCATTTCTGATCGGGTTGTTTGCTTTTTGTTGTTGAGTTGTAGAAGTTCTTTATTACAGATATTAACCCCTTATCAGATACACAGCTTGCAAATATTTTCTCTGATTCTGTTGGTTTCCTTTTCACTCTATTGATGGTGTTCTTTGCACAAAAGTTTTTAATTTGAGGTAGGCTTGTTAGTCAATTTTTGCCTTTGCTGCCTGTGCTTTTGGTATTGACCAAGAAATCATTGCCAAATCCAAATAAAGCTTTTTCCCTTAAGTTTTCTTCTAAGATTTTTATAGTTTTAGGGGTGCCTGAGTGGCCCAGTCGGCTAAGCATCTTCTGACTCTTTATCTCAGCTCAGGTCTTGAGCTCAGGGTTGTGAGTTCAAGCCCAACTTTGGATTATGTGCTGGGGATGGAACCTACTTAAAAAAAAATTTCTATACACACACACATACACACACACACACACACACACATACATAATTTTTATAGTTCTATTTCTTATGTTTAGGTCTTTGATCCATTTTGAGTTAATCTTTGCATATGGCATAAGGTAAACTTTGTTCTTTTGATGTGAGTATCCAGTTTTCCCAGCATCATTTGTTGAAAACTGTCCTTTTCCCATTGAATGGTCTTGATGCTCTTGTAAAAACTCTTGGGCTTTATATGTAAGGGTGTATTTGGGGGCTCTTTATTCGATTGATCTTTCTGTGTTTATGGCAGTATCATACTGTTTTGATTACAGTATTGTAAGTTTCAAATTATTTTTTTGGTATGCCAGAACACTAGTGACTTTAAATATTAATTAGTAACCAGATATCTTACTGAATTCTTTTACAGTTTTGCAGTTGATTGTGCAAAGATATGTCTGTTGCAGATAACAATAAAATATGACTTCCTCTTAAATTTTACCTGTTTTTGTCTAATTACATTGGCTTTAAAATAATGTTAAATAATTATGTTGGCTACGTACAGTATTTCTTTTCTTGTTTCTGATTTAAGGGAAATTCTTCTCTAATATTTTGCCATAGTGTATGATATAGCTTTTGGTTTGAGACATACTCTTACTAAACTTCTGAGGTTGACATTAAAAAGCTTAATTACAGTTTGGCACTTAATTACAGTTTGTTTCTTGTTGCTGTTAATAGGAACAAAATGTTGATCTGAAAGTGTCATAGAAGGACTGCCCAGTTTTGGGATTCATATGTATCACCTCTTAGGACTTCAACTAATTGACTTTTTGTGTTGTTTTTCAGAATGGCCAAAGTTTTCTGGTTTTGGATGAACAAAGGTTTGCAAAAGAAATTCTCCCCAAATATTTCAAGCACAATAACATGGCAAGCTTTGTGAGGCAACTGAATATGTGTGAGTATGGATAGCAGTTTATTTGGAACACTGTCATCAATGGATTAAACCATTTTTTTCCCATTAGGTTGATAAGCAAAAAGGAAATCTTTTACTTTGGTCTATTTTAGTAATCGAAATTTTTACTCTTTTTCAGATGGTTTCCGTAAAGTTGTACATATTGACTCCGGAATTGTAAAGCAGGAAAGAGATGGTCCTGTTGAATTTCAGCACCCTTACTTCAAACAAGGCCAGGATGACTTGTTGGAGAACATTAAAAGGAAGGTGAGCTATTGTTAATGTGATTTATTTCGGGCATTACCATGTAGCATCTTTGGGCAAGACTTAATATTTCACCTGTTGAAATTAAGAATGTACAGAAATACACAGGTGTTCCTTGTTGGGATGACTTAGATTAATGAAGCTTTCATTATTTCACTCTATTTTGTATTTTTTCTCTGCAGTCAACTGTCCTGAGGGCTTAGTCTTCAAATACCTTCTAGAGGGAAGGAAAATCTTTACATTCTGAGGATTGAGGAATCATCCATATTGGGATGGTTCACTCCTTCTAATTTAGCTTAAAAATGTAAGCTTCTGCTAGAATGTCCACTCTCTGGAGGGCTTTTTCTTTAATTCACTGCTAAATATCCAATGTCCAGAATAAGTCGCTTGCATTTTAGTAAGCATTTAATAATACATTTTTAAATGAATGGTATCTTTTGCTGAAATAAAATATTTTACTAAATCCACAAAAGAGAGGGGAGAAAAGAGCTAATGGACCATGAAAGAAAATGGGCTAGTGTGCAGCTGTTACTGCATAAATTTAATTAAACATGGAATGTGATAAAAAAGAGGCTTGAAGAAATTACAGTGAGTTTGGCGAAATAGAACCCAAAAAAAAAAAAAACGCCCCTAAGTTGTTCCTGTTCTTAGAAACTTTTCCACGTTAAAAAAAACAAAAACCAGATTGATTATTTCTTATTCTTTCTCTTTGCAAAGCTATGAATTTTATTATTTTATAGCGTCCTAACCTGAGCATTTTGGAACTAAATCTAATTTCCTGAATGGGCTACAAAACTTATAATAGGGAAACTGAATTACGAATATGGTGTTTAGTATTTGATTTCCTGAATTTGCTTTCAAAAGGTTTCATCTTCAAAACCAGAAGAAAATAAGATTCGTCAGGAAGATTTAACAAAAATTATAAGTAGTGCTCAGAAGGTTCAAATAAAACAGGAAACTATTGAGTCCAGGCTTTCTGAATTAAAAAGGTAAAGTATTATTTCCAAATATAATCTTAATATAGGGGCTGGTGTTTATATTTGTGTGTTGGGGGTTGGAAGTTAGTGCTTTAAGTACTTAGATCACATTGTTGAAACCAAGATAAAAGGTCATTTTTCTGTAAGTATTGGTTCCCTTTAATTTTGATTTATAGCCCTTGACTTTACCTCAATATTATATTTTCTTAATGGTGATCAAAAGAATTTAGGGCAGTTAAAACAACATGATGCACGAGTCTCACTTATGAAATAGTAGATCTTTAAATTGTTGTAGGAAATATGATTCTACTTAAGTTAGATTTCTTATGATGTTCATACACATGAGGGCACACAAAGCATAAAAAATTCTACATGTGTTACTCATCCTTTTTTTTTTTTTATGGTGGTTTCATAAGACTTTTCTATGTGGCCCATCTCTTAGGAAAAAATAGGACAAAAAATAGGGGAAAAGGACACATGAGACTTGGCCTACTTGGTATTTATTTTACATAGACATGGTAAAGTGTTATTTGAATCTTTTATCTACCGAAACATGCTTTTGCTTTATTACAATTTTTGGCACCATTATTTGCCACAGTAACAACTTATATGTAGAATAGATGTACTTCTTAGTAAGTAAAGATTTTTTCTCTTATCCTAATAGGTGCCAAGGTCTTGAGAGTAATTTAAGTTTTATGTATTCTCTCCCATTTCTTTTTTTTTTTTTTTTTCTTTTTTTTTTCAACATTTATTTTTGGGACAGAGAGAGACAGAGCATGAATGGGGGAGGGGCAGAGAGAGAGGGAGACACAGAATCAGAAACAGGCTCCAGGCTCCGAGCCATCAGCCCAGAGCCTGACGCGGGGCTTGAACTCACGGACTGCGAGATCATGACCTGGCTGAAGTCGGACGCTTAACCGACTGCGCCACCCAGGCGCCCCTATTCTCTCCCATTTCAAGTGTGGGATTAGTTCAGCTGTCTTAACTCACGTATCTTCATTAAAAGAGTAACCTTGGATATGATTCCCTTTTTTGAATAAGCCTTAATTTTAAGATGTCCCATTTTGCATCTATTATTTAATCATCCCAGTTTATTATATGTGTTTTGTGTCTGCTGAGGTACCTTTTGACCCAGTTCCTTGAATCTCAGGTTTAGCTCTTAAGGAATGATCCTAGATTCATCCTATCAGTTTTAGAGGTAACCATTCTTCTATTTATGTTTTAGTAGGCAAATAGATGATAGTGTCTTTAAATATTTGAGTCTGGGGCACCTGGGTAGCTCATCAGTTGAGCGTCTGACTTTGCTCAGGTCATGATCTCGTGGTTCGTGAGTTTGAGCCCCATGTCGGGCTCTGTGCTGACAACTCAGAATCTGGAGCCTGCTTCGGATTCTGTGTCTCCTTCTCTCTGCCTCTCCCCCTCTCATGTTTTCTCTCTCTCTCTCTCTCTCTCTCTCAAAAATAAACATTTAAAAAAATGTGTTTAAAATTTAAATATCTGAGTCATAAAAAGTACTCTAGTTATTCATTAAGTATTAAAGAAAGTTTTGTTTTCAGTACCCTCTATGTGTAAATCCAGTCCCTTTTGTAATAGTTTGGCTTGAGGAAGATGGATATTATGGAAATTAACAAGAGCAAAAATGAGAGCATTTAATAGGTAGATTATCTTTCATGCCTTCTCAGTGTTATCATTGCTGCTAACATTTAATAGTTGCATGTTTAATAAAAGTAGTCAATGAAGGAAATGAAGTTACTACTAGGCAAGTTATTGATTTGTCATGTATTTAGACATGCTTTAAAAAAACTTATTTTAGTGTTTCTGTGCTTGTGTTTGAAACAGATTTTAAGGTAGACAGTTTTAGAATCTGATAGACTTTTAGATCGGCTTCAACATTTACTATAATAAATTACCTGTGTGGTTTTAGGCAAGGCCTCTCAATTCTTGAGTCTCAGTGTCCTCTTCTATAAAATAGAGTTAATAATTCCTTTCTTGACTGATTTTAGAGAAGTTTAAGAAATACACATAAAATGCTTAGCATAATGCTTAGAGCATAGGAAGTGCTGGGTAAATGTCACTTCTTTTAAGAATTCTTTTCTGGGGCGCCTGGGTGGCTCAGTCGGTTACGTGTCCCGACTTAAGCTCAGGTCATGATCTCGCGGTCTGTGAGTTCAAGCCCCGTGTCGGGCTCTGTGCTGACAGCTCAGAGCCTGGAGCCTGTTTCAGAATCTGTGTCTCCCTCTCTCTCTGACCCTCCCCTGTTTGTGCTGTGTCTCTCTCTCTCTCAAAAATAAATAAACGTTAGGGGCGCCTGGGTGGCGCAGTCGGTTAAGCGTCCGACTTCAGCCAGGTCACGATCTCGCGGTCCGTGAGTTCGAGCCCCGCGTTAGGCTCTGGGCTGATGGCTCGGAGCCTGGAGCCTGTTTCCGATTCTGTGTCTCCCTCTCTCTCTGTCCCTCCCCCATTCATGCTCTGTCTCTCTCTGTCCCAAAAATAAATAAATAAATAAAAAAAAAAACGTAGAAAAAAAAAATAAATAAACGTTAAAAAAATTAAAAAAAAAAAAAAGAATTCTTTTCTAAGGGTGCATGGGAGGTTCAGTTATTTAGGTGTCCAACTTCGGCTCAGGTCATGATCTCACAGCTGTGAGTTTGAGCCCCACATTGGGCTCTCTGCTGTCAGTGTGGAGCCCGCTTTGGATCCTCTGTCTCCCTCTCTTTGCCCCTCCCCTGCTTGTGCGTGCACACTCTCTCTCGGTCTCTCAAAAATAAATAAACATTAAAAAAAATTAAAAAAAAATTCTTTTCTAAGCACAAGTCCTAAATTCACTTGGTAGCCACAGTTGAAAGGTTGTTTTATTTTTTAAATAAGAAGTAATGAACCACATTGTCAGAGAAGTAAATTGCCTACTACTATATGGATGTAGGCATGACTCTTACATTTTTGTGTTTATATTGCCAACAGTAGAATGTACTATAGTTATGAAAGGATGATTCTGCAGCTGTGTCAAGATAGTTACTATTTTATGTAATCGAACCAACATTTTTCTAGTCTCAAAAATAATAGTAAAAGTTCACTGATACTCTTTTTTTTTTTTAATTTTTAATGTTTATTTATTTTTGAGAGAGAGACAGAGAGAGTGTGAGCAGGGGAGGGGCAGAGAGAGAGGGGGATCCAGAATCTGAAGCAGACTGTCAGCACAGAGCCCAACGTGGGGCTCAAACCCACGAACCGTGAGATCATGACCTGAGCTGAAGTTGGACGCTTAACTGACTGAGCCACCCAGGTGCCCCAAAGTTCACTGGTATTCTTAATATCTTCATGTCTGGCTTTCTGAATTTTTTTTTTTTTGTTTCTTAATAAATGATGTAGTGAGAATGAGTCCCTTTGGAAGGAGGTGTCAGAATTACGAGCAAAACATGCACAACAGCAACAAGTTATTCGAAAGGTAAGCTTTTTTCCACCATGACTATAATCTGCCTTTGTTTAATTTGTGTACCATTTGTAACCTAAAAAAGTGTGTTGAATAGTCAGTGATTGATTTTAATTTCTTATATATTGGGTGCATATAGAGTAGTGAAACTCCGAAGTCAAACAAATTAAATTGTGTTATATTTTCATTTTAATAAGAGACACTTCTTACTAGCTTAATATGATTGTTCCATATTCTCAACTAAAGTCTTATTAGCTTTATAGCCTGATATAACAACTTTAAAGATACTTTATTTTGGGGAACATAATTAATATGTTACAAATTTCTTAACATTTTTTACTATGAAAGATAGCCTTACTGTGTGGGTTCGTTATTTTTGTTTTTACTATTTTTTACTTGAAAAGGTATGGATGTGATCTTGAAAGACAAATGACTAAAATTTTCAAATCAGTTAACCAGAATATGAGTTCAAAAAAATGAATTATCAGTGTATGCCATTATTAGTTTCTGCAGAAAAGCAGTTAATGTAGTGTGTTATAAAATAAATTCTGTATTTTAGTATCTGAGCTGAAAATTACTGGGAGAACTGAAAAATCTCTCTGTTGCATTGTGTCCTTGTGATGTAGTCTTGTCATATCAGCTTTCATATGTTAATAAGAGTTGAAACATAAAAGTAATTAAGGCAGCTATTTTTTGCTCATGAGTAAACTAGGCTCTGAAGTTTAAGCAACAGGTTTTGGGTGGGGGAAGGAAGGGTGGGAGGTCTTTAGCTAAAAATAGAGTTATGACTGACTGGATCTAGGTCTAGTGAAGCAAGCTTAGAACAGAGACGAATGGTTGCAGCCTTTGGCCTGTAGTCAAAATAGATATACTAGGTTTTCCTTTTTGTTTTTTTCCAATCAGTATGCAAGTGAACGGTTGAATGTTGAATTCAGTTGTAAGTGTTTAGTCTGAGTGCATATATTTTCAAAGCTTCCCTAAAGGTGATTCCAGCATGCAACCTTGTTAAGAATACCTGATTTAAAATGATAGATACATCCTAACCTGTACTTTATTTTTAAAATATCTTAATTTTTCTCAGAAAATAATGTTTTAGTTAAATATTAGCTTATAATACTACATAGCTTTTTTTTTTCCCTTAAAGTCAAAGATAGTTGGTAAAATACTTAGTAAAATTTCAGTTTTTCATGAAAGTTGACATTCTGTCTGCTCAAATCTGAGTTTGAATATTTGTGGTTTGGTGGAACTAGGGAGTTTTCATAATGCTGGAGTTGGTTCATAAGTTTGCCATTTACTCTTTTGTCTTGGCTCAATTGGAATAGTATATGTGAGTTACTGGTATAGGTGTCTGTTACAGGACAGGAAAATAGTACTGGTTGTAGAACTTGCCAGGTCCAAAAGTTAGAGGCTGTAAATACTGTAAATGTTAGATGACTTCAGCAAACAAGCTTTGTACAACGTGATGCAGAATTGTCATGAGAAGGGCACCTGGGTGGCTCAGTCGGTTAAGCGTCCGACTTCGGCTCAGGTCATGATCTCACAGTCTGTGAGTTCGAGCCCCGCATTGGGCTCTGTGCTCACAGCTCAGAGCCTGGAGCCTGTTTCAGATTCTGTGTCTCCCTCTTTCTCTGACCCTCCCCCGTTCATACTCTGTCTCTCTCTGTCTCAAAAATAAATAAACATTTAAAAAAATTTTAAAAAAGAGTTGTCATGAGAGAACTAAGATGAACAAATTTCAGAAGAAATTTAGCCAGTGATTCATGATCTTATGAATTCAACCACTAATGTTTTTAGAATTTTTCTATAATACTTATTTATAAATTAACAAAAACAATTGAGGTCAAATTATTTCATTGATACCTTTAAGCTTAAATTTAAGTTGTCTTCTCATCAGCTATCAGTCAGCATTTTCTTTTGAATAAGGTTAGTGACTAACTTCCTTTTCATAGACTCTAATGGTATCTAATTCTTCATTTAAAATGTCTATATTTTTCTCCGTGGAAAAGTTCATTTTGATTCTAATACTACTTAGTATCCCCCTTTGAGGGAGAGCACACAATATTAAAGCCATGCACATTTCTAATTGACAATTCTGTATTTTAGTGATATAATTACATTTTACAAAACATATAGAGAACTTCCTTGCAAAGAGTCTAAATAGTCCTCCACTCACTTTTGGCCTTTATTTATAGCCTGTCAGTAATATACTGCTTTTCATAGTTAACCATGTGATTCTCATCTTTCTAGCTCCTTTGGGAAATTGACAGTAAATTTCAAAGCACACCCCAAGCCAAGCACACTACAATCATGTCAGTGTCACCTGGAGGACTTGCTAAACATACATTGTTGGACCCCATCCTCAGAATTTCAGATTCAGCAATTCTGGAGTGGGGCTGAGAATTTGTCTAATACTGCTGGTCCATGGACCACACTTTTTTTTTCTTTTTTTTTTTTTTTTTTTTAACTTTATTTATTTATTTTGAGAGAGTGTGCATGTGAGCTGGGGAGAGGCAGAGAGGGAGAGAGAGAGAATCCCAAGTAGGCTCTGCCCTGTTCTTGCAGAGTCTGAGACAGGGCTCAGTCCCACAAACCATAAGATCATGACCTGAGCCAAAATCAAGATTCAGAAGCTCAATCAACTGACCCACGCCGGCGCCCATGGACTGCGCTTTAAGAAACATTGTTATAAAATGTGAAATATTGTTTACCTGTCTTGATTTGTTTAGTAGTTTTTTTCCTTTTAGATTTAATCCAACTCAGAAGATTAAACCAGCTTCTTTTGATTAGCAGTGTGTGTGTCTTGGATATTTAAGAGGAAAACCATCTAAAACAAAATCTTTACGTTGTTTATTTGAAAAAAGCATATGTATTCTAACTTTAAAGAAAAAGGCATATGTATTCCAACTTTTATTTTTATTTTTATTTTTATTTTTATTTTTTTAATTTTTTTTTCAACGTTTATTTATTTTTGGGACAGAGAGAGACAGAGCATGAACGGGGGAGGGGCAGAGAGAGAGGGAGACACAGAATCAGAAACAGGCTCCAGGCTCTGAGCCATCAGCCCAGAGCCCGACGCGGGGCTCGAACTCACGGACCGCGAGATCGTGACCTGGCTGAAGTCGGACGCCCAACCGACTGCGCCACCCAGGCGCCCCATGTATTCCAACTTTTAAATTGTGAATTTATTTTTGGATAACCTCTAACTGTATTTGGGGTTTATTTCTGTTGCTGTATAATTAGATATTTCATGGCAATATTTTGTATTAAGCAATAATTTTTCTAGAATCAACCAATAAGCGTTTTCTACCTTGAAAATTTTATGCTCTACTCTGAAAGAGCTGGCAGTTTCTTTTGCCTCTAATTTTATTACCCAGTGCAAGAAAAATGTTGCCAGTCACTTTTTTTTTTCCCCATCATAATCTTGAAAGAATTTTAAGTAGAAAGTTGGGATCTGTATCCAGGCATGCTTAGTACTTATCACCAAAACAAATAAGTGAATTGAATGTTGGATAGATAAATGGGTAGGTGGGTGGGTGGTTAGACGGATGGATAGATGGATGGATGGATGGATGGATGGATGGATGGATGGATGTAGGTAGGTAGATGAATGTCTTAAGCATCTTGGTATTACAGGTAGCTGCAGCTTTCATCACAGGTTATCCTTCTGCTTGGAAACTGTTAAATTTCTTTAGATATCAATTGTAAGATGCACTCAGATTACAGATATGTTAATATGTGAGAAGTTATGTGACTTAGCCTTAGCCTGTAGTATTTGAATTAATTTTGTAAGATTTGTAATATGCACTAATAATTAAGAGTCTGCGATGGAAACTTTTTTGTTTATATTTTCCTTTTAGATTGTCCAGTTTATTGTTACGTTGGTTCAGAATAACCAGCTTGTGAGTTTAAAACGTAAAAGGTAAGATTTTGTGGTAAAACACTTTGACTTATTCATGGACAAGTAAACATTTTAGTGTTTAACATGAATGGCCTACATTTGCTTAGAGTATGCCTGTTGTCCCAGATGCACAGTACTTCCTTGTTAATGTATACTCTCAACATTTCAATACTAGTGTTATTTCCTCCTGCTGTCATCCTGCTGATGTTTTTGAAAGATAAGGTAGCCTAAATGGCCACTTTAAACACACATAGACAGTTAATAAAGAATCCATTTTTATTCACATTAGCAGTTTAATGTATCATTAGATGGCCTGAATGAGGGAAATTTAAAAAACAGGTCATATATTGAAAAAAAATAAAAAAATTTTTACTTGATCTCTCTTATCTTTAATTCACTAATAAGGGATTTAAAAACCTATATATTGAATGTAGCTTGTGATATCTATAAATGTTAGTAACTGCCGTTGTTACCACTAAAGCTTAAGGATAATGGATAAAGGAATAGTTGGAAAGCAGATAAAGATCTTGTAAGGCCATATTTTAGCAAAGCTTGTTTATGTTTACAACTTAGGCTGTGGCCTTAACTCTGCTTCCACAAACTAGTTCTCATGTTATTACCTATTTGTTTTTTTACTATGTAAGTACAGTTCATAAAGAGTTATTCAGTCAGCAGTGAAGTATATCCAGAGAGACTAGTTTATTATATTTATTTTAAGGAAAATAGTCCAAAAGAATGGTGAAATAAAAGTCCTAAACACAGTCATCCTCTATTTCTATTCCTAAGATGTGACCCATTTTCTTTAAAGAATTTTTTTTTTAATGTTTATGTATTTTTGAGAGAGAGAGAGAGAGAGAGACAGAGTGTGTGCAGGGGAGGGGCAGAGAGAGAAGGAGACCCAGAATCTGAAGCAGGCTCCAGGCTCCGAGCTGTCAGCACAGCACCCTACGTGGGGCTCAAACCCATGAACTGCGAGATCATGACCTGAGCCAAAGTTGGATGCTTAAGAGACTGAGCCACCCAGGCACCCCAGATGTGACTGTTTTAAGAGTTCATTGTGTATGATTAACAAATCTCTTATTAAAGTGTGTATGTTCATGTGAGGGTAAATTATTAGAAGAATTTAAATTTTATGTTATGTTTGCTTCACTGAATTTCATGAATATCTTCTGATTTTCAGGCCTCTACTTCTAAATACTAATGGAGCCCAAAAGAAGAACCTGTTTCAACATATAGTCAAAGAACCAGCTGATAATCACCATCATAAAGTAATTTTTTGGTTAAATTCTACTTTATATTTGTTATTTCAAGCCAAGTTTTATTGTAGCAGTATTTCATTCAGAGTTTAGTGAATAATAATCTGTGTGCTTATCCTCCAGCTTATTAAATCATGACATTTTTAATTTTTTGCTTTAGATTTTAAGAAATAAACCATTGTAAATATAGTTGTCTCGTTTGCCTGGTCCCAGGTTTGTTTTTCACGTTTTCTTCAGGCTCTCCTAGATAATCACTGTCTTGAATTAGAATTTATCATCACCTTGGTCATTATATGTGTGACTTCTTGAAAAATATTTGGTATTATTTTGCATGTATCTAAATTTTATATAAATTACATATAATTTTGCACATATCTTTTTGCATTGTAACTTTTTTCATTTGGTTTTTCTTTTGGAGATTTATTAAATATTTAGTTAATCTCAACTATTATATTAATTGAATATTATATAATGTAATTATGCATTCATCCATTGGTTATTTTAAGTTTCCAGTTTTTATTATAAATTGCATAGACTAGACCTTTTAGTCTAGCAATTTCAAAACTTGTTTCTTTTTACCTTTATCTTTGTCATGGGTTCTCTGGATCATTTGTCGTTTGTCAAACTTACATCCATTGGCAAATCAGTCTAGCTCAGAGTCTGGACTTTTTTTTAATATCTGATTTTCATTGTTACTTTCAAATCTTGGAATTCTAAATACTGCTTCAGATTTATTAATGTACCAAGATTTTTTTCTTGAGCAAACCATAATTAACATCTGGTTCTTCCCACCACTGTTTTTAAATAAATAAACCTAACTGTTGTGTTTTTAGAATTAAAGACTCAACGTAATGGATGACGATTTAAAAAAAAATTTTTTTTTAATGTTCATTTTTGAGAGAGGGAAAGAGACAGCTTGAGTGGGGGAAGGGCAGAGAGAGAGGGGGACACAGAATCTGAAGCAGGCTCCAGGCTCTGAACTGTCAGTGCAGAGCCCAATGCGGGGCTCGAACTCACAGGCCGTGAGATCATGACCTGAGCTGAAGTTGGACACTTAACTGACTGAGCCACCCAGGCGCCCCTGGATGACGATTTTTTAATTTACCTAGATTTACATATTTTTAAGTACTTTACATCTTTTGCCTCTGATTTATCTACTGTTAAAATTTACAGATTTTTGCGTATGATAATGACTTTAGTTTGCTTTAGAGAACTGAATGTATTTTTATTAAGTACCTATGATCTGAATATATCTGTAGCTGAATAAAAAAATTGTTGCTGAAAACAGGCTGACATTTATCTGTGGAATAGCTGAAATATTTTTTTTTCCTATTAATGAAAGCATTTAATAAGAATAAACCATATGTCAAATAGAGTAGCTGATAAAATAATCCTCATCAGCACAGTGGTCATCTGGTTATGCTTGAAATTCCTGGTGAAGTCTTAGAACTTTTTTTTTTTAACCCTTTGGATATAAAAAAAATACTGTAAAATTTGAAGATCTTTCCATAGAATCATTCAGAGGCATGTCACCTTCAAGAATTCTTACAGTAAAAGAAATAGTTAAGTAGATGAAGTAACACACTTCATACCTCTGTGAATTGGTGCTAATAACAATTAGTATATAAGTCCCATCAGGGCAGACAGCATAACTGTTTTGCTTACCATTGTGTATCCTCAATGTTTAGTAAATAATGGGTGTCTAGTTAGCACTTTTTAAATAGTATGCTGTTCGGTAGTCAGTATAATTTCAAATTTTGATATATATTGTCTCCGTGATTTTTTTCAGGTTCCACATAGTAGGACTGAAGGTTTAAAGCCAAGGGAGCGGATTTCAGATGACATTATTATTTATGATGTAACTGATGATAATGCAGATGAAGAAAATATCCCTGTTATTCCAGAAACTAATGAGGATGTTATATCTGATCCCTCCAAGTAAGGAGATGATGAAGTAAAATTTGTGAAAATATTGGTTACTTTCTTATCAGAAAGCTAAATTCAAAACCACTTTATTCTGTGAAAAACTATTGTCTGACTCATATCTGGATTATTAAACCGAAAAAGCCAAATTATTTAACCACATAATATCCTCTCAGCAAAGACTCCCAACAAAAAGTAATGAGAATTCTCATTTTTTAATTGTGGAGTTAAATGTCTTTAATTGATCCTTTGTGGTTTTGTATCATATGATAAATCAATATTTGTGATTAAGCTACTCAAGAAACTTAAGCCTTTTGATACATGTTTTGGAGAGAAAGTTTTCATGAAGAATGAATGGACAGAATGGATTTGTTGAATTTGTTTGAAAATGTGATTGGTTCTTTCTTACATCCTGATATAGCTGTAGCCAGTACCCTGATATTGTCATTGTTGAAGATGACAATGAAGATGAGTATGCACCTGTCATTCAGAGTGGAGATCAGAATGAACCAGCTAGAGAATCCCTAAGTTCAGGCAGTGATGGCACCAGCCCTCTCATGTCTAGTGCTGTCCAGCTAAATGGCTCATCTAGTCTGACCACAGAAGATCCTGTGACCATGATGGATTCCATTTTAAATGATAACATCAATCTTTTGGGAAAGTAAGTGTTAACCTAGATGTTGTATGAGCCTATTTGCTTTCATTGTTTACTTCACATGTTCTGTTTCTCTTTTGGCGATCTTTCTTTCACATTATGAACCCATATAATCTATCTTGTTTTGGCCCCGGCTGAGCTCTGCAAATGTTGTTTTGAAAGGATTTAATCATCCCAAGAGTGTCTTGGGATTTTCTTGGCAGTTTTGTAATGAGGCACCCCTGTAATGTAATTTAATGTGAAACAAGGAAATCTAATATTTGATATATTTTTTAATCTTTTTTTCCCTTAGGGTTGAGCTGTTGGATTATCTTGACAGTATTGACTGCAGCTTAGAGGACTTCCAAGCCATGCTGTCAGGAAGACAGTTTAGCATAGACCCAGATCTCCTGGTTGATGTAGGTACTTTGAATAATCTTTGCTGTAATGGAAGTTTGTGTATTTATGTGTATGGTGTTAAAATAATACATCATTTTCTTGTATTCTACACTGTCTTTGCATTTTCTTTTTTAAATGAATGATTTTGTTAATCAGAAACAATAAACAGATGGATTCAGGATGATGAAGGAGGGTGATCAGCAATTACTACACATTTCTGAGTAACAGTTCAATTAATCCTCCTATAACAATGTATCAGCTCTGTTCAACGGTACTACTAAGTCCAGGTCTTCTCTAGACTTGCCGTGTTTTGTTTTGCTCTAGAACAAATTGTCACTGAAGAGAAATGGGTAGATATTTAGTCATAGAATTACTCAGCCAGGAAACAGTATGGAGATACTTCTTAATACTTTGGGAATTAGTATTTTCCACTGAAGTGAATGATATTTTATTATATTTGCTATAGTTTTTAAAATTTTTATGCCCCAAGTCCTAAGGTTATCCTGCAATCCCCACTACCTTCTACATGAACTGACTCCAGTGTTGTCTGGACTGTGAATCCTTATCTACCATTTCTGGCATTAACTAACTACCTTTCTTCCCTCTTGCTCCTACCATTCCTCTCTCTCTTACATGGCTTGGTTCCATCCAGATGAATATTGTTCTCTTCCTTATTTCTGTTTTCTGTTGTGAATATGTTTCTCTATCCTGAAAAGTTTGTTGCTCGCTTATTTATTTATTTATTTATTTGTTTATTTTGCATTTTGTGCCTTAAAATGCAGCTTCTCTCCATCAAGATATTTTTCAGTCTTGTCCTTTTAAGGGCTTCTCAGTGAGGCTAAAAGGAATTAATTCTTTCTTATTTTTCAGTCTTATTAATTCACCACCTTACGCTTCTGCTTCTCATCAGGTTTTGTCAATATCCATGATTTGATTATCCTTTCCGAATCATCAGTATACCACAGGATGGATTTCACTTTCTTTGAAGATTTCCTTCCCATACTGATCTGTGTTACCATCTTACATGAATTCAACATCCATGTTAATGACCTATTTTAATTTGTTAATAGTAATTTGACAGCCCTTTATTCAGTTTGTCTTTGTCCCCACTCTAATCCAAGGACCTTTTTAGAATGTCCCTTAGAGCATAAGAAAATAAAATCTCATTATTCTGTCCCTCTACAAATACTTGCAATCTTCAATTAGATTATTGTTTTTTTAAAATTTTTTTTAGCATTTATTT
The DNA here is from genome assembly GCF_016509475.1 of Prionailurus bengalensis. NCBI lineage: Eukaryota > Metazoa > Chordata > Mammalia > Carnivora > Felidae > Prionailurus > Prionailurus bengalensis. The sequence continues at coordinate 110,271,759 of NC_057349.1, forward strand.
ATTTTTGAGAGACAGGGCATGAGCAGGGGAGGAGCAGAGAGAGAGGGAGACACAATCCAAAGTAGGCTTCAGGGTCTGAGCTGTCTGCACAGAGCCAGACACAGGGCTCGAACTCACAAACCGTGAGATCATGACCTGGGCCAAAGTCAGATACTTAACCAACTGAGCCACCCAGGTGCCCCTACAATTAGATTATTTTAATTTAACCTTGGAACACTTATCACATTTGTCCTCAAGACCTTGTCTGGCCAACTGTTCCTATTCATAGAGGATAATCATCATGCCCTCATCCTCTCATAAGCTATGGAATCTCATCTTTTTTCTTCATAAAGGAAGTGCTTTCTTTCTCTTTAAAGCCTGTTTGTATACCTGCCCTCTGCCTCTGTTTTTCTAGCTCTGCCCTTGATCTTTCCCATCTCTCTTCAGTAGGTTCAGATCTTCTGCGCCTTAAACATTTTGATGTGTTGCTCTGTTCATTTACCATTCTACTTCTCTAATTCTTTCACTACAGAGTTTTAGAAATGAATGGCTGGTGGTATTTGGTACTTCTTTTTTTACTCTGTATTTCTTTTGAAACCCTGTATTGTCTTGCTTATTTACTCTAAGCCTGTGCTTCCTTGGTTTATCCGTAATGAGTGGCTATATATATATATATATTTTTTTTTTTTTAAATCAGGCCATTGGGGGAGTAGGTTTGTTTTGAATCAGATGGATTTGGGTTCCATTTAGCTTATGTCACTTAGTAGCTATGGTATTAACCTTGGGAAAGCTCACCTCTCTTGCCCAGTTTCCCCATCTGTTAAATGTGGCTAATGCCTAACAGGAAGAACTCTTTTGGGGATTATAAATAATTAATCACATTAACACTAGTGATTTTTGACAATGGAACTTTTTCTGTTGATTTTAGAGGCACTGGATTTTTTTTTTTTCCTCTTTGTCTTCCTAGCTATTTATCTGGTTACTCAAAGAGCTTTTCTTTTCCCTATTGTTTTCTAGTGAGTATTCCCCAAGGTACCATTCTTTTATCTTTTTTTTTTTTAAATTTTTTTTTTTTCAACGTTTATTTATTTTGGGGACAGAGAGAGACAGAGCATGAACGGGCGAGGGGCAGAGAGAGAGGGAGACACAGAATTGGAAACAGGCTCCAGGCTCTGAGCCATCAGCCCAGAGCCCGACGCGGGGCTCGAACTCACGGACCGCAAGATCGTGACCTGGCTGAAGTCGGACGCTTAACCGACTGCGCCACCCAGGCGCCCCCATTCTTTTATCTTTTTATTTGTTCTATGTCTCTTCTTTTTCTATCCTTTCTCTGTGAAGGGATTATGGCTTATGAGATTGCTCTCAAATTTATACCTCAAGTTCTTAATATTTTTTTAAAGTAAACTGCTTGAATTCTAATTCCATGCCTTTGAAATCATCAGTTAAGATCTTGCCTTAGATTATTTGTGTTTAATACCAAACTTTTCTTTATTCTCCAAACTAGCTACACTTCTCAGCTTTCTTTTTTTTTTTTTTTTTTTTTTTAATTTCTTAATGTTTATGTATGATTTTGAGAGAGAGAGACAGAGCATGAGCATGGAGGGACAGAGAGAGAGGGAGACACAGAATCTGAAGCAGGCTCCAGGCTCTGAGCTGTCAGCACAGAGCGTGACACCAGCTCGAACTCACGGACTGTGAGATCATGACCTGAGCCAAAGTCGGATGCTTAACTGACTGAGCTACCCCGGTGCCCCCAGCTTTATTTTCTATGGTGGTATCAGACTTCTCTTTACTCATCCAGGAATGGTAATCACTGAGTCATCTTGGTTTCCTTACCTCTGTCTTATTGTTCACCAGGTCCTCAAGTATTTTCAAAAATAGCACTCAAAAATCATCCCTACTTTGTTTCTACTGTTGCCTCTCTCATCCAGGACTTTCATTGTTTCCTCCTTGAATCTCATGCTGTATTATAAAAATCCATACATAGGTTGCCTTGTTCTCTGAGGTGGCAGAGATGGTAAGGACATGAATAGATATGCTGAGGAACTCAGGTTCTCTGCAGAGTTCAGTTCTGAGTGGCCCAGTGTGGAGTGTCAGCAAGAGAGGCCTGGAATTAGGATTCAACCAGCTGTGTCACCGCTCCTCCTACATGATTTACTTTTTTCTGCTTCACACTGTGCATCTGCTGGGGATACATGAAGGTATCCCTGATTTAATGGGTGAGTAGGGCAAAGGAGTGAGGAGCTTATACTCTCAGATGCCACTGTCAATAGGGACAAAATCTGTTCAATCTCAGAGGCAGTGACAAGCTGAACTTGGCAGAGATTTGCAGTTATTTACAGTTATCTACTCTTAAGGATCCGAGTCTCATCCTTTTCATGGATCAGTAGGTAGTAAGAAAGGGGAAAAGTTAACAAAAGGAAGAACTGGGGACATTTTAGGGCTATCATGAATGTGGAACTTCAGGAGAGGAATCACTGTCTAGAGAGGGTGGAGGAGGGATCTATCTGCAGTCTCTCTGCATTTCAGTTTATCCTTTGAACCGTTGGTGTGTTCATTCTCCAAAAATGCTTTAATCACTGTGTGTCATTTCTCAATCCTTTTCCAAGGCTATTATTGCTGACAGAATGTGGTCTTGTCCACTGACTGGCCTTGTTCTACTTTTTGAACTTAATACATACAACTTACTATTCAACTCAGAACTTCTGTGTTATTTGGACTGGTCATCTTTTCTATTTCTAGAACTTACCCCACAGCCATTCCTTCTTCTCTATTATTGCTAATCTGTAACAGTTTATTCTTCCCTCCATTCTCTTCTTTCCAAATCCTAACTATTCTTCAGGGACTGACATGTGTTGGATAGCTTCATAAAGACTTTTTGTTTCATCTTGCATGTGTGTGTCTGCGCATGCGTACGCTCACATGTGATTTTCTCCTTTCTCTTTTTAGTACTTTTGATCCCCAGTATCCATTACTATTATTATACTGAATTAAATCTGATCATATGTTGCTGTTTGATATTGTTCTTGTCTTTTAGATTGTAAGCTCCCAGAGAGCAGGAATAGTGTCTTCATTGTGTATTCTTCATGATGTCAGTTATTCCATAGATGCTCAATAAATCCTTGTGGAATGAATGACTTTGAAGCTTATGACTTAAAAGCTTTGTCTGTAAACTGGCTGGTTTGAGGAGTGCAGTAAGCAGTGGTCTTAGCATTTACATCTTCTGTTACTAGGTGAGGTGAAAAGAACCAACAAGGAGGTATGCCATTTGGTCAGAGGGCTGCATTTGAGGCGTAATTTAGGAGGCACTGTCATAGAGCAGATTCTATAAATTTCTCACATAATTAGCTGGTAGCCAGTAAAGGCTTACTGTCTGGGCAAGGAACTCAGTCCTGGGTGCCAGTTAAAGCCAAAAGCATTTAGAAAGAAAATAATAAAGGAGATGGAGGAGAGGGAAAGTGGGGCAAACCACCATTTGTCTGTAAGTGATTTACTCCACTGTTTTATGGAGAAATTCTTAAAACATCTTGCATGGGCTAGCTTGCTCTGCTTTTGTATGTTTTTCCTTCTGCTTTCCTGCTTTTCTCTTTCATACTTGTTTTACTGTATGAAAACTTCCTAGTGCAGGAGCTACATCTCTTCACCCAACGTGGCTGTATAGAAATTTTGAACACACAGTTCTTTTTAAATATTTTTTAAACTTATCATCTTTCTTGTTTGGTCTTTCAGCTTTTCACTAGTTCTGTGCAGATGAATCCCACAGATTACATCAATAATACAAAAGTAAGTTTTAATTCATGTTGCTCAGGACCCTTAGCTGTAAGAATCTGAAAAGAAAAAGTCCTAGTAAGTAGAGAGCAATATCACTCCCAGTTACAAAAAACTCACTTTATATTCTTACCCTAATATGTGTGAACAAGATAGTAAAATTTTAGATGAAAAAATAGCTTTTGGTTATGGGGTGAGTCATTGCCCAATTCTTTAGGCACTTGTGTGATAAACTACCAATATGAAGTCAGCCCTCAAGGTACTGGGAGATCAACTGAACTTGGCATGTTCAGGTGTATCACTGAAGTAAATAATTAAAATATTTTTTTATGTTTTATGTGCTTCAGTTTACATTCTTATTCCTTCTATGAATAGCTTCTCAGCAATTTTTATTGAAAATTTACTGGTACTGATATTTTTAAATAAGTTCCTTCTTTTTATTAGCATGCAGTAAAAGCTCAGGGATTTGAACTAATTTGTACTAATTGTACGTAAGGAAAGTTAAACAATGAAGTGTGAATTTTGGACTATTTTTTTTTTTAAGTAATGGTTTTTGTTATTAGACTTATAGGAACTCCAGTTGGGATTAGCAGATGTTACCTGAAATTCTTCAGAACTTGTTTTTAATTAATAATAAGGACAATTTGAAGTTGTTAAGAGCAGATGATTAGAATCATTCTTTTACTTTGTTTATAGCTTATTGTCTTAAATAGGTATATACTCTATTTATCTTGTTTTTTACCAAACTCTTCAGTCCCATTTTTTACTGAATACAAAGGCGTAAATCAGGTCCCCTGAAATTTATATAAATTCTAGATTAGCAGAATCAAAATTTAATTTGATTCTTGTTCCTTGTAATCTAAAAATGAACACATATCAAATAAATGTAAGTGATTAGAGTCAGAGAGTAGAATTAAAAAAATTTTTTTTGTTTTATTTTATATTTGAAAGAGAGAGGGCACAAGTGGGAGAGGGGCTGATAGAGGGAGACACAGAATCCGAAGCAGGCTCCAGGCTTCAAGCTGCCAGCACAGAGCCCAATGGTGGGGTTCAAACTCACGAACTGCGAAATCATGACCTGAGCCAAAGTCAGATGCTTAACCAACTGAGCCACCCAGGTGCCCCAGAGAGTAGAATTTTTCTGATTAATGTCATGTGTGAGGATAGCCTGACCAGATTTTCTATGTATTCAAATTATATATTATAGCCTGGGTAACTTAGAGTTGAAAGAATTTGTGAATTTTTGAACTAGAAAGTTGATTATACATTCAGTATTTGGATTTTTATCTGGGGTTGGCATACTTTTGTAAAGGCCATTTGGTAAATATTTTCAGTTTTGCAGGTCATATGTTCTCTGTCACAACTACTCAATACTGTAATTATAGTGCAACAGCAGCATCAGACAATACAGAAAAGAATGAGTGTGGCTATGCTTCAGTAAATTTTTATTTACAAAAACAGGCAGCATGCTGATATGGCATGTGGACCACAGTTTGCCTGGATTTATACTGTAAGGTTTTCTGGATCACCTCAACACTGGGTTTCAGTAAATATGATACTGTTAAATGTTAGATCTTAAGGGGGAATGAACCCATATTATGCATTCATTTAGTGAATGTGCTGCACTGTTTATTGATTGCTAGACATTGAGTCATTCTTTCTTCCTGGATTATCCTCTTTATTCCAAAAACAATAGCTTAAATACAGTTCTCAGATATAGCAGTTAAACAGCAAATTGCATACAGCTCTGTAGTACTATAGAAAAATTAGAGAATAACTTTTCATTATAGTTCTACAATCTAATTATTGTTTTCAAATAATTGGCACATTCCCTTGCTCATGACAGGTATTTTATTGACATAGATTACACACTCTTTCCTAATAAATCAGGATACTTGTACTCCTCAGTAGAGCAATCTAAGTGGCCACTACTAATGAACAAGAATTTGCATAGGACTTGAAACCCATTTGTCATCCTGGTTCTCATGTTTTAGAGTAACAACGGCATCCTTGGAAACTACTTTTTAAAAAGTAAAAAACAAAGATGGTATTTTTGCATTACTGTTTATTTGTTGTGATTGCTAAATGAGAAATATTTTTATGTTCCTTTTTCGGAAGGTTTAGTTTTATTATATGTTGGGACCATTCTTATGTCTGAATCCTGGAAACTTGTACTGCTTCATTTTATGATGAATATCAGGAGAATTATAGGAATTAGTATGTTTTTTACACCATATGTACTGAACCAGCATGCAAGTGTCTGGGACAGGAAAAATTGTGAACCACTGCACCTCAGTTTGAACATCGTGGAAAAGAACATTGAAGAACTAAACATTAAAGGTTTAATCCCCCTTTACAATCAGATGTGAGGAGAGAAGACAATGGTTGAAAGAAGCAATTTAAATAACAGAAAAGAACTGAAAGAGTCTCAAAAAGGAAATGAAGCAATTTCACCTCAACTTTGAGGCTTCCAATTATAGAGATCTATAGTTTTTAAGGATATCATCATGTCATCCTGAGCTACTTACTCTAAATATGTTCAGTTATGCTAAATATTCTGTTTGTGAGTGAAATGAGTAATAACATTTTTAATCAAACTGCTTAAGATGAGTTTGTTTAAAGAATTATCTCTTAATTAGTTTGAAACCAGCCATCTTTGATTCATTCCCTTGACATTCATTCCCTTTGGTTCATTTTACCCTTGACAAATTCTGTCTGTTCTGTTGAAATGTCCCCTCTTTTCATACTTACTGTCATTCTAGTTCAGGTTCTTTGTTTCATCCACTTGATGACAGCAATAGTTTTTTTAACCAGTTTTGTTACCTGTTGAGATCTCTTTCTGTAGTTCCTCTTTTCTGGTGCTCCCTGTTCCCATATATTTCAGATAACGTATTCACATACTGTTCTTTATTTTATGCTATATGTTAGGACTACATAAAATATGAAACAAGTATTTTTATATGGTTTTTTCTCTTTTAGTCTGAGAATAAAGGATTAGAAACTACCAAGAACAATGTAGTTCAGCCAGTTTCAGAAGAGGGAAGAAAATCTAAACCCAAAACAGGTAGGTATAAATGTAGTATTAGTTTTTTCCAGATTTTTAAAATTAAGTCTTAACATAGAAACTAATAGGAAAGTTTATTTCTGAGTATGGAAAGTCTGGCCATACTTAACAGTTGAACACAGAATGTACTGTTCTCAATTCTGTGCATAATGTATCAAGGTTTCAGCAGATAGAGAAAATTAAATTGGTGAGGTAATAGTTCTTTAAGTCTTTTTTTTTTTTTAATTTAACTTTAGGACAACTGAAAGAATTCTCATATTGTAATTGTTGAATAAAAGACTTAACCTTTCTGACTAGTACATTTTTAAATTTACTGGCATAAAGTGTCAGATTTCTTGTTTGGATATATAAGGGTAGTTGATTGCATATATGCACATCTGTTTTTATTTTTTCCACCTTCAGCTTGAACTCTGTATAAGCTGGTGATAAAAGAGCATTTTTCTAATCTTTATTATAGATAAGCAGCTTATCCAGTACACTGCCTTTCCACTTCTTGCATTCCTCGATGGGAACCCTGCTTCTACTGTTGAACAGGGGAGTACAGCATCATCAGAAGTTATGTCCTCTGTAGATAAACCCATAGAAGTTGATGAGCTTCTGGATAGCAGCCTAGATCCAGAGCCAACCCAAAGTAAGCTTGTTCGCCTGGAGCCATTGACTGAAGCCGAAGCTAGTGAAGCCACACTGTTTTATTTATGTGAACTTGCTCCTGCACCTCTGGATAGTGATATGCCACTTTTAGATAGTTAAATCCCCAAGAAGTGGACTCTACATGTATATATTCATCAAAATGATGAACTATTTATTTTAAAGTATCATTTGGTACTTTTTTTTGTAAATTGCTTTGTTTTGTTTAATCAGATACTGTGGAATCAAAAGCACCTTTTGCTTTTCTCACACACTCTTGCAAAGCTTTCAGATGTTACTCAGCTACATAGGTACACAAGATTCAATGCACATTGTTGGTATATCTCTAAGTTGGATTCAAATGGCCATTTTTCTCCAGTTATAGTAAATTGGATTTCTTTTTTACGTATATACCCATTAACCCCAGTTAAACTTTTTTGTTTGTTTTACTTGTTTGATGCTGTCTGTTTGCATTGAGTGTAAGTCACTAGAACTAATGGTAGAACTCTTAAAGCTTTGTCTGTTCCAGTTACTTTTACTAAATATTTTTCACTTGGCTTATTTTTAAAAACTGGGAACATAAAGTGCCTGTATCTTGTAAAACTTCATTTGTCTCTCTTGTTCAGAGAAGTTCATTCATGTTCAACAGGAAAGGCAAAGTATACTTGAGTGCTTGCTGTCAGATATGGCTCCAGCTTCATATACATAGAAAGAAGGGAATGGGATGGCATCAACCCCATCCATCTCGTTGGACTAGTTTTAAGTAAAAGTTTTCTGATTTGTTTGTGTTTTTTTTGAACCATACTATTTAGTAAAATAAATATAATGAATGTTGCGTACTAGTGTCTGTTATGTGTCTTCTTTAGAGGTGACACCCACATGTAGAAATTTTTCTTTTTTATAGGAAGTAGATAGACTTAAATTGTAAACTGTCTGTTGTCCATTATTGAGTCACACCAAGATCTTTGTGCCTCATCTCAAAAGATAGGCTATTTGCAACAAGGAAGGAATATAAGGTCTCTAAACTTAATGTGTTTTAAAGTTCTTTATTAAATTATACTGGCTTGCTTTCTATATTTCTAATAAAGAACTGAGAGAAGTATGCCTCTCAATTGTCCCAAATGAGGTAAGAACATTATCACTGGGTGCCACCCAAAGAAAGGCCTATAATTTTTGCCCCTAGGGAAGACGAAACAGTTAAGTCACTTTCTCCCTTTAGAATTGTCGTTCAGGAGATTAATGCAAGACCAGGACACCTCTTTTATCAAGGTGAATTCCACCTTCAGGCAGAGGGCTGGAAATAGTGCAATTTATATCTGAATATTTGATAGGGCCATTTGATTAGGAATTACAAATAATGACCTTCCTCTTGGCCATATTCTGTCGTATCTTGGAATTTCTCTTACTATGTTGTAAAAATTCAAAGGAAAACCTAGCACAGAGATAGGAAACCCTTCCTTAGCAGATCCTAAAATATTTGGCTCTGACAGTGGCATCTTTTGTCCCCAGAAATTTCTGCATAAGCTGTAGAGATCACTTTTGTAGAGGTCATTAAGGTTGAGAACAAGAATTTAGAGACTGGGAAGGGATACAACTTTAGAGACTTTTCTTATTCCCTTACCTTCTTAAGTGTGGAATATGATGAAATTTCTTCTCTTTGGGGACATTTTGGAGCTCTAGAAGTATTCTAAAAATCTTGAAAAACTATATATTCTAGCACTTTTTAAGTTGAAATTAAAATTTTTCATCCTTAGTTGGAAGGAATTTAGGGTGTTGTTAATACTACCATTTAAAAATAGTCATTACTGTTTAAAAATGCAATTATGTGCTTTTTAAAATGTATCTAAAGGAATCTAAATACCGCAGTGATTTGATATCCATCATCATCTATTCTACTTCTCCCAAAGAATTTTATCCTATTTTTATCATCTGTGAGAGTCATACATTGAAGATACTGTCACACTTCTCTGTAACAAAATTTGAAATTGTTTCCTGTAACCTTAAGATTCTAAGCATTAAAGAAGTTTGTCTCCAGTTATAAATACACAGTTGATCAAAACTGTGTATAAATACATGTGGCAGAGACTGTTAAGTGAGTGCCATTTTCTCGATCATTCAGTTAGATTATTTCCACCTTTGTATACAGGGTGGCTATGGAACTGAGTTCCATATAAATCAGAAGTCATGTCAGAACTTCAAGTTAAGTCAGAACTTCAGGTCTGGTCTGAAAACCTCCCCTGTGCAATCCTCCTTGCTCTTTTACCCCCCTCCACTAGCCTGATGCAGAGGAGTATGTGGCTTCTGAGTATACATTCAAGGAGGAAGAAATTTGGCTTCCTGAATCACTGCTTAGAAGAAAGCCACCTATCAATCTTGGACACCCATTGTAGACTTCAGGTGAGTGGGGAACAAACTTTATGTTCTGCCTTTGGAACTTTTTTTTCTTTTTGGTTGATCTCTTCTTACTGTCCACTAATAAAACATCCATATTTTGGTGAACTGTTATTAAACATAAGTAAAGTTTTATCAGAAATATATTTTTAGTGGAGTTAACAGGTCTTGATGGGAGGGGGAGTTTTTCCCCAATTTTTTTTTTTTGTATCTGGGGGTGAATATTACTGACATTAAGAGCATAAGTTTTATTCCTTTTTGTTTTCATAGGTATAAAACTCTAAGAAACTTCATTTATAATACAAAAAAGTATGAGAATGGAAGAATTTTGTTGTAGCAGTGTCAATTCTCTGAATTCCTTCAGAATTACATACCAGAACTATTTTATTATGATTTATTAACTCTGGTGACTTTAGATGATCCTTCTATTTCAGTGAAAGCAAAAAAATAGAAACTACCTGAATTGTAAAAGGACCTTTTTTCCCAATGTCCTTCCTTCACACCAGTACTTAAAAATTGTGTCTTTATTGGATATTCAAGAAATTTTATCCAAAGTGCCTTGATAAGATTCAGAATGCATAAGAGGTACATATTTGTTAAATGTGGAGAGTAATCGCTAAGAGGGATGGGGGATGCCTTGATGTCCTTTTGCATCTTTTCGCACAGATCCAAATTGAGGAAGGAGTAACGTGAAAATTGAAAATCTGGAAAGTGATTCCTCTAAATACTCTCATTTACCAGAGGAAGTCTGTATACTGCCTGTAAAACAATATGAAGACTGTGGTATAAAAGTAGGGCCAGAGGAGACAGCATAGGACTTACAGCAGCTGAATGTTCCTTTAGGGTGGATCATGGTGTTTTTCATAGGGATGGTATACTCAGGTGATAAGTTTCAGTGTGAAAATAGTCTGCAGACTAGGAAATGGACCTAATGATACTGTGATGAACATATGTAGAATGTTACATTTAAGAATTAGAGCCTAAATGTTCAAGCACACATGAAATATTTGAGAGTTGGTTGCATATTAGACCATAAAGCAAATCAACAAATTTCATGGAACTGGTGTCAGACTAACTACAGTACAAATAAACTAGACCTTTACAGTTTTGAGGAGCAGTGGCATATTTTGTAGTGACCTTCAATTTGGGATTACCATGCTTCTTCTCATGATTAGACAGAGGTTATGGGTTTGGGAGTAAGAAAGATCAGAGGTGAAGTGCCATTTTCACCACTCATCAGAATATCCTACTGGTTGTTTCTCTGGGAGAACCCTAATATGTTCATTAAAAAAGGAACAAAAGTTCTCTTTATCTTAGAACACAGAAAATCAAAGGTGGGAGAATAGAACATCTGCTCAGTAAATGGGGATGCTTTCAGAGCTGTCATAGGGCAGTACTAAAAAGTGAACTGGCCTAGTGACAAGTTTAACATAAAGGACTACAAAACAACTGATGTGTGTAAGGTAAGGTCTTTTAAAAATTGATAAATTGAAGCTAATCAAAATTAAGTACTTTTGCTGTGCAAAAGACCCTGTCAGGATGGAAAGACAAAGCTACGGACTGGGACAAAGTATTTGCAAACCATGTATCTGATAAAGGATGAGTATTTAGAATATATGAACTCTCAAAACTCAACAAATCAAACTGTCCAATTAGAAAATTGCCAAAAGGCATGAACATTTTACTGAGGACATATACATGGCAAATAAGCACATGAAGAGATACTCAACATCACTAGCCATTTGGGAAAGGCAAGTTAAAACGACAATTGAGATAACACAATGTTCTTATAACGGCTAAAATAGGAGATAGTGACAAAGGCTGGCAAGGATGCAAAGAAAATGAATTGTTCATACATCAGTGGTGTGAATATGAAATGGTACAGTGACTCTAAGTTTGGCAACTTCTTGTAAAATAATCATTTAACCCATCCACCAAGATTTCTCTCTTCATCCCTGGTTCCAAAGACCACGAATTCCCATTTCTTTATTTGCATCATTGAAAGCATGTTAATATAAATGAAATGATCCTTTGTAACCTTTTGGGATTGGCTGTTTTTACCCAGGATACCTCCCTGGAGATCCAGTCGTTTTGTGTACCAACAGTTTACTCTTGTCTTATAGTTAGTATTCCATGATATGGATGTACCACTGTGTGTTTACACATTCACCAGTTGAGGGACTTCTGGGTTGTTGTTAGTCTGGGCTATTGCAAATAAAGTGATAAGCATTCAGGTACAGGATTCCGTGTGAACGTAAGATTTTTCTGAATAAATGCCCAAGAATTTTATAGGCATTGTCTTGCCCATAGTATTGGGGGAATCAGACCATTTCACTAAACCTTGGACTAAATGGAATAGAGTACTCATTTACAATTATATTCTTATTCCCCCCTCCCTCCTTGGTAAGGGACTTTGGGGCTTGAACTCATGACCCTGAGCTCAAGACCTGAGCTGAGATCAAGAGATGGACGCTTAAGTGAGGCATCCAGGCGCCCCCCCGTAAGAGACTTTTTTAAATACCATTTTGTGTCAGAAAGCACCAATTTGCAACTTAGGAAAAAATGCCTACAGGACACAGCAGGTGTAGAATAGCTATCTAATCAATTAAATATATTCTCCAAATTAAACTGGTCCACCCACTAAAGGTTCTTTAGGAGAACATCACCTTAATTACCTGAGATCCAATTTCAGGTGCCACTTACAGAGGACCAAAAAAGGGTGTGATGTAACTACCACCTTTAAAACAATTCAGTTTTTCAGGACACAAAATGGGCAGTTAACCTTCTTGTTTCAGGTTCTTTTATACGCAGGAGGAAAAGTAGGTCTGAGTATTACAGCCACCTAAATTTGGGTTGCTAAAGAATTAATACACCACACACTTTGTCTTGAATTTATTTATTTAGAGATAGAACACAGCCATTCAAAATGATGGAACACAATATCAACACCCAGAATAAAGTTGGGGAATTAAGTTGAATTGTTATATATTTCATTTACATTAATAAATACCTTAAAAGAAGCAAACGTAGATTTTAAGATTCATTAAGACACTAATGATGTGTACAAGTAACTAAGTTTCTAAGTTAACTGTCATACTGCTTGATTTTTCAGGTTGAAAGATTATCATAAACTATATATTTTAATTAGATGGCAGCAAATACAAAAGCATTTTAAATATCTTCTGAGCTGTAAAATGTACTGTAAGCAGTTTATATTCTATAGCATTCTGTCATTCTGGCCTCAGTTTATGGGTAGAAGGCAAGCTGGACACCAGCAAATATAAATTATCCACCACTAATGAGGTATAAAATCTATTATGCATGTATTTGAATAGAAGTTATTTTTAAATGCCAAAAAATGCCAGCTATTTTTGGGAAACCTGGGATTTCCCAGCTTGGCCACAGATTAGAAATCTGAGCTTCAGTTTCTTCTTATAAAATGAAGGTTTGGATGAGATTTTATCTAAGTGTCTCCTCAAGCCTAGTATATTGCAGTTTCTTCCTGTCCTATCAAAAGTTTACCACTTGCGATTTTAAAAATGGACGTTCACAGTCATTTTCAACAACTGCCTTCTAACCCATGATTATCATTTTCAGAAGCTTTGTCTAAATCCTTCAGAGTTCTAACATCTCCAATGAACCTATACTTCTGCATATGTTCATAATAACCAAACCGAAGTTCACTATGTTTGTATGAAAGGCTATCCCTACACAGGGAAGATTACAGCCTATTTGGGTATTCAATTTAGTAACCCACCACTACCAATCTTTCTCTAAAGGCTCCTGTGTCTCAATCTCCATCATAATCTACAGGGAAAACCTGAAAAGATTATTCGGACAACTGGCATTTAAGTGACTTGCTTACACAACTTTACAATAGCCACGTTCTTTGCAGTCTCTTGTAGGGCAAGGCATCAAACATTTCAAAAGGCAGCCATACATTTCCTTTTATACTTTCTAAAACAGCTTAGATAGCAGAATTTAAAAATCAAACTGTCAAGCAGTTTTATTTTTACTCTTAACTTCACAGGCATAGAACTAAGGATAAACCTAACAATGTCCACTTTTCCTAACTCACCAACAGATTCCTAAATCTCTCCCTTTGTGATTCATTCTAACACATATATCAATGCACATGGCAAGAATATAATGAATAAAATGGCAAGCGATAAAATCTAATTCATGCCAGAACACTGGAGAGGTTACATGGGAAGCACACACATACACAACTTTACAAAAGTTGGGAATACTGTTAATCTCAAACAAGCAATGATCCAAGTGGGACTTTCATGCCATAAGTCCTGTTCAGTCAAAATCACGATTTGTAAGAACAAGTGGTGCCACTAGTGTCCAAACATACAACACAATGCCGATCCAACTAGAAGAGATTTTCACCCAGACTGCTGTCCACTGACTTTTCATCTCACGAGAAGGCTCATACCTAAAATTTAAGAAAAAATTTAAAGGGTTGGATTATCAGCCATCATGCTACTTAGCTTACTTCCTAAGTGTTCTTTGTACAGTTTGTGATAACAGACATACAACTTCTGGGCTAATCTGCTGCTGCCCTGCTAGCCATACTACATTAATAGCAAATGTGAAGGTAAAATTCAATGTTTCCTTTAAAGGAGGAAAGGACGCAGGCCTCCGAGGTCGCTCTTTTACTGATACTCAGATGCTCTTTACGTACAGTTCCCACTTTCCAAAAGTTTATGTCAGGCCAGTTTGCTTTTACAAAACTACATGAGTAAGGGAAGTGGCTTTTTTCTTAAAGGCAGAAATTCTATTTGGGTTTAAGTAACAAAAACCTATACCAACGTAATCTTTTATAAAAGTGTAGTAGTGTAACACCAACTTTGAGAAAATGGGGGGGAACCTGTATTTCTGGCTTAGTAGTTCTGAGATACAGAGGAATGTAGTTGTGTAACTTCTGGGTAAGTGAAATGTCCTATCCTGTGTAAAAAATATAATCTGTTCCAAGTGTATATGGGAACCACTCTCCCACTTCAGCCTTCTCAAATTTAAGACACTGGAAAGAAAATACATCTCAAATTTAACTGGTTTTTGTGCAGATGAAACATACCAAAAATATTTTTGATCTAAAGTGGGTTTTTTTGATCTAAAGTTTTTTATTTTTTGATCGAAAGTTTTTTTTAAGTAATCTCTACACCCAATGTGGGGCTTGAACTCAAAACCCCAAGATAGAGTCACATGCCCCTCTGAGCCTGTCAGGCACCCCGATCTAAATTCTTAACGTTTACTATTATCTGACAGCCAAAGCTGTGAATTATTGAGAACTACATGGATTCTCATCATTTAATATGTTCCTGCAGTGTAGGAATTCTTAAAAATACTTCAATAATAAATACCAGTAAAGACTGCCCTCAAAATGAATAATCTTTTTCCTACATCTTTTTTATTAGTCTTCTTACAAGTTGTAAGGGTACTACGCATTAAAAAGTATTCAAAACAGAACTGCTCAAACCATATAGTTCAACTTGAATCTTAAATGGAATCTTTCAGTAATCATTTTGACAAAATTAGAATTTTTGAAAACAAATACTAATAACTACCTATTACTGGAAAAATACTTATGTATTATTAAGTGCTAAAAAAGTATACATTACAGCTTTGAAGAGAATCCAATTTTAAAGTAGCCATGTTCTTTGCATTAATCTACATTAATGTATTTCACCTCAATTCTGAGAACTTTAGTGCTTTTAAAGACAGTTTTAACAAAACAGAAAAGGTATCTTCCACTATGTCAGGAATTGGTTAACAGTATTTAAAAAATTAGGAAAACCATTGTGGTGTATCAACCATCAACATGGTATTTCTGTAAAAAAATGTTAGTAAAAAATCTGAAGCTTTCTATTTTAATCTCATCAAGATATGGAATATTTGTCAATGCCAAAGCAAGGTAGTCTGCATTTCTCATACTGATCTCACTTAGATGTAAATTTTGAAGTACACTGGAGGTTAAAAAGTACTTCATACCATATGTTTTGTGATGGAATCATGAAAAACATTGAAATTTCCACATGCAAAGTTTTCATGAAATGTAATTACCTGTACCAGTTGGTAAGGGTCATCATGATATAGAGTGAAGCCAAGAAAAGCATGAAGTGAAAGAAGGAATAACTGTAAGTAACACCATCCCTTTCATTATCTACAGCTCGGTGAACATCATCTCCATCCTCCAGTGATCCATCACTTCTGGCTCCACCATCTTCTATTAATGTTGATTCATCACTTGTTAGAGTCAATTTATTAACCTGACTATTGTTCGAAGTGCGGATGCTGCATGAAAGACAGTTAAGGAAGAAAGAGAGAAGGAAAAAGGGTGTTTTTTAAAAAATGATTTTTAAATGAAAGGCTAGATTTCTTGTTAAAAAAATGCACAATTTTTCTTACCTTGAATAAAATACACACAATAAAAAGAGGATTAGTCCTATAATTCCTTGAGCATGCCACCACTGGACAGACTGCCCTTCCTTTGGAATAGTGCTTGTTGTATTGTACCCAATTATGCTTAGTAGACTTGGGTTGCAGTTTGTTTCTGTAATGTATATTAAGGTCGAATTAATGTTAGAACACTATAGAAAGTATTTTTTCAGGTCCTAGTTACAGTTGTTTTTCTTTAACTCTTTAAGATAACTGCTATTTATTAATGAGACTTAAATATTACACTGCTAATTTTATAGAGGTGCTTGGAAAAATCAAGTAATTTCATTTTAAACCTCATGTAAGAGCGGAAATATTTTTAAGCTTTCTACTGATCAAGAAACAGGTGAAATTTAGATAACCTTTGCAAAGTATAAGAAAACTCTAGTAGAGTTAGGAATAAAAATTCAGATGTTCTAAACTAAAACAGAATGGTTTCTCCTAACATATATTGTAAGAGAACAAGTTACTTTAATGAAATTTATCCACTTGTCAAAATACATTGCTACATAAGCAACGTAGCTTACACATAAAATTACCAGTTATTAGAATTTTAGCAAATGCTTTTGTGGTAAGTCCAATTAAGTCATAATGATCTCCTCTGTATTCTTATGTGAAAAAACTAAAGTTTGTGTAGTGTTCACTAAAGTATGCAAAATGTTTTTCACGAAGCCAGACAGGTCAATTACCATCTTATTAATGAAAACAATCCTGAATTAGGGGGGAAAAAACCGATTCTTAGAGCCATTTTAAGAATAATTACTAAAAAATTTTTTCTAACCACTTAAATACCTGAACAAATCTAATCTTTCTCTAATAATAAAAAAAAGCCTTTCTCCGACTAGTGATAAATTACCTACTAAGCTTATGAGCTTGAAATCAGATTCAGATAACATATTTTATAATTTTCTTTTTAAGTAAAAGAGACCATTTTCTTCCTTTTCAAAATTAGTAACTAATTTCTCACTAACTTGTTTCACGCCAAATGATATTCCATGAGATTAGAAGCCAATATATATCATTTGGGGTGAAACAAGTTAGTCTCGTGGAAGGCAATGTAACAGGCCTATAAAGATTCATTAGGGGCACCTGGGTGGCTCAGGTGGATACGTGTCCAGCTACAGCTCAGGTCATGATCTCACGGCTTGTGGGTTCAAGCCCTGTGTCAGGCTCTGTGCTGACAGCTCAGACCCTGGAGCCTGCTTTGGATTCTGTGTCTCCCTCTCTACACCTCCCCTGCTCAGACTCTGTCTCTCTCCCTCAAAAATAAGTATTAAAAAAAATAAGTAAACATTAAAAAAAATTCATTACAAAGCCCTATTATATTCACTTGCAAGGTACTCACAGGCAGAAATAGTATTTTAATAAGTAAAAGAATTATACTGTTTACCACTGAATCAAGGAGCATTTTAACAGCTTTTCTTTCTTGTATGCTTTCTTTTGTGATATTGTATATATACTATCGCAAATATGGCAGTACAAATTAGGTATATTTGTTATAATTTTCATATACTCTCATAATTCTGTTAGTGAAAGAAACAAAGTAAAAAAAAAATACAGTGATACATCAAAGATGAAAATGGTATTATTTCCATACGGTTTATTCCTCTAGAGGCTTATTTTTTAAATGACTTAATTTCATAAAATGACCATTTCTGAAAAAAGAAAAGTTTCAGAATTCATTAAAAAGAAACCCAAGCAAACAAAACATACCTGGTTCATTGGTCATAGCAGACCATGTCAAATACATCGTGTAGACTGTAATTACTGAAGACTGTAACAAACCAGATCTTGGTTGTGATTCCTACAAAGAAAAATTAAGCAAGACAAATAAATATTCTGACATCATTCAAAATTTAAGAAAACTCAGAAAAATGGAAGCTTCATAAAAACTAATGATATAAAGAGCATACTTGGATTTTGGGCAGTATAGACATTACAGAAGCACCAAGGCAGAGGAGCATGTTGACACTGATGAATGCTTTGTTTTCTGAACAACTGGCTGGATGAGTATAGTAAACAAAGAATAGGACGATAGCAACTAAAGACAGCAGATAATTCAGAGCTGTAGCTGATAACAATGCTGTGAAGGAAATATAATTGGACAATTAGAATTGATCATGAATATTAGGAATTAGGCGTAGGGCTCATTTTAAAAACAAACTTTTTACTCTAAAATGTATTTTAAGCAACTAACATTGTCAGCATTATGCAGGCTATAAAAGCAGGGAAGAATATTATTTCTGAACTTTATCACAGAAAATTTTATAGTCTTCACATATATAGCTCACTATAGTATTTTCAAGGACATTAAGTTAGTAACAGACTAAGTATTTTATTAATAGTAATATCTCCACTACAAACACATTCACATACATTAGTCATTATTTTCAAAATACAGAAAAATAAAAGGAAAATTACTTAACCATAATTGTTCAGTTACAAATGACACTGAGAAACAAAACTTTCATTGCTAATGCTAAGCCCACAAAACAAGGCTTTCCCATATTAATATCTTTAAACATTTTTTATTATGTAAGATTAATAAGACAACCTAGTTTCTCCTTTGTAAATTAAAACATACACAGTGTGTTTTTGTGCTATTGTGTGTGCTCCATATACACAGGTGTTTATGTAGATGTGCCAGATGGGGATCCACCCAACAAATATTTATTGAATGCCTACAAAGTTCCAAGCGCTGGTGGAGCAGGGAACAAAACAGAAACTCTTGCATTAAATTTGAACTAAAGAATGGGGTGTTTGGGGCGCCTGGGTGGCGCAGTCGGTTAAGCGTCCGACTTCAGCCAGGTCACGATCTCGCGGTCCGTGAGTTCGAGCCCCGCGTCGGGCTCTGGGCTGATGGCTCGGAGCCTGGAGCCTGTTTCCGATTCTGTGTCTCCCTCTCTCTCTGCCCCTCCTCGTTCATGCTCTGTCTCTCTCTGTCCCCAAAATAAATAAAAACGTTGAGAAAAAAAATTAAAAAAAAAAAAAAAAAAAAAAAGAATGGGGTGTTCTAGAACACTGAATTTTCCAAATAACTGAAGCTTATTTCTTTGAATACTAAACTCTTTGTTTTAACCACCGAGATCAAATACCACAAACTGTGTGAGAGAAATATTAGGCTAGCAGATACAATGATACAGCTTTCACTCCAAATTAAAATATTTAGCTGAAACTCAGATCGCTTCACATAAAATTTTAGATTTATGACTTCTCTTTAAAGAAATCAGAAAAAAATTAAGCAATACTGAGTTCACGTTTCCATAAGGTAACGATTGTATGAAACTGAGCAGCATCTATGCATTTTAGGAAGGGTCTTCATCATAGTCCCTACTATTTGCACAAGCATTGACTGACTATACACTTAACCTGGTTTTCTTCCCTCAGTTTTTGATCCGTGTTTTGCAGTATAACCGTAGGACCCAAGATCATCATTATAAATAAATACACATTAATCACACTACTACAAGAATCCCCTTAGGTGGATCTTTCCACTTACATAAAATGAAATTTTCTAGAGTCGCTTTTTATATTTTTTCTGCATGCTGATGTTTATGCCTTATGCTACTGTTTATTTCTAGCAGCCCTAATCCCTTTGATATTTTATCTACCTGTAGTTCCTGTAGAACAGGAAACTAGGCTGTAAAAGGTACGTACTGCCAGCAGTAGCCTTTGCAACATCTATTTTAGCCACTCAGGGTATCTTGGTTTATTTCCTGATTCTTAAGTATGTTCCTAGAGCTGATTCACTAAAAGTTCTCTCAGTAAGTTGCTGATACAGTGTGATTCAGTGCCACTCACAGACTCCTGAAGTAAGTATCTCTTCACAAAAATCTTCATAAAAATCTTGATTTCCCTGTAGTCTACATATGTACTCTTATCTTCAAAGTTCAACTATCCTGAAGATGTGCTATAAAAGACAAAAGCTTACCTGCATACCAACATCTTGAATTCCCTTCTTCCATTTTTTCAACCCATGATTCATTCCACGAATGGGCAAAATCAATAAGTAAGACTAGCTGTATGAGGATGAAGCAAAAAGCACCTGCCATGCCTACATAAAACCACACTGAAAGAAAAAAAAAAAAAGTATACAAACGAGCAGCCGGTTCACTTTTTATCACTTCATTTTCACAATCACAATAAACAAAAGGATAAATAATATTTTACACAAATGCCTTTTGTCAACTGGAAAAAAAAAATAGAAAGAAGTAGTGTTACAGTTCCAGGCAACAGTTATTAAAGTTTCTTTACAGAACATCAACATCACACAATTAAAAAAAAGAAAAAACAAAAACTGTTACCAGTTGTAAAAGTTCCTTCTGGAATGAAGAAAGCCCCAATAATAATTGCAATTGCTGCGGCAAATTTAAAGAACCAAAATCTAAAAGAAATAGAAATATAGTTTATTAATAAATAATCACTCAACAAAGAGTTTCATATATGAAATCTTTTTTAAGAGCATCTGAAAAAAATAGTTTATGTGACTGTTTAGGATAGTTTTAAGATAGATTTGTAACTAATTCATTATGAGAAAATGAGAATATTCTATTTCACAGGTTCACTTTTAATAATGAATGGATATAATGCTAAGTGAAATAAGTCAGAACCACAACTACCATATGATTTCACTCCTCTGGAATTTAAAGAACACAAACTAACAAAAAAAGACAAATAAAAAACCAGACTTTAAATACAGAGAACAAACTGGTGGTTGCTAGAGGGCAAATGGGTAAAATAGCTAAAAGGGATTAAGAGTACCCTTATCTTGATGAGTGCTGAGAAATACCTAGAATTGTTAAATCATACTGTACACCTGAAACTAATGTTAACACTGTACATTAATTATACTTGAATAAAAAAATGAAAAGAATGGGATATGTGAAAGTATAAAGTCTACTGTACAAATGAATAGGTCTTATAAATACATGATAAATGCTCCATCTGGTTTTAAAAAACCCAGCTTTTAGAACATCAGCCTCTTGATGACATAGCAAGTCCTTATTTTTTGTTCTCCTGCTTTGAACAAATCAATAAGGCATCCATCCATGAACAAAAGTGCTACTATGGGAGTTGTGGGATCCAGAAACATGCCAAGACCAAGGAAGAGTCTTGTGCACCTGTGCATTTGATAATAGGCAGACACACTTTGGTATAGGCTACAAAATTAATAAACTTCTCCAATCCCTCCAAGCTTTTCCCAGTTGGGGAAAACCTAGAGTGCTGATATGGGCAAATACCTATGAATGAGAAACAATTTATAAAAGTCTAGCCCTACTGTGGGAAGATTCCCACATGGCCTGAGTGTGTGTGTGTGTGTGTGTGTGTGTGTGTGTGTGTGTTGGGGTGGGAGGGAGAGGAGTTTCAGTGCAAGAGAGAGGGGAAGAACTTTGCCAGCATTGCCCCTATACCATGGTAATACAGTATGGACACTGGCAGCAACCTCTCCCATGGGGGAAAATGAGAGCTGTGAGTGACCAGCTACCCCAACTCTGTGTGACAATTCTGGAGAAACCATTTCTCTCCAGAAGCACCCAGATTACTGAGGCAAACTCCATGACTAAGGGGAGGGAGAAGATGGAGAGAGAGGTGGATATTAAAAAGAATTACAGGAACACAGTTTCTGCCAATTACACTCAGGACTTAAGCAGGACATCTGCTCACAAGCCTCTGGGAGATCCTCAGCCAAGAATCTCTGCTGGCTGGCTGGCTAAGTGGGACCCTAAACACCCAGGGTGCTAAACCCACACCTCCCACTCTGCAGCCAGCTCTTTGTGTGCACTCCTGAGTGCAAGAGCAAGAGAGGATGCGATAATGAGAGTGCTCTGAGAAAAACACCATGATCTGTAGGCAAGGGAGAAACTACAAAATGAGCTGTAGTGCCATCATCTGGAAAACAAAACAAAAAATTTCTGGTAGCCAGCAAGGTGAGTTGTAAGAACCATGGAAGACATAAAAGCTTAAGATCTTCCACAAAAGTGAGCAAGAAGTGTGCAAGTGTATAAAAGAAATGTGCAGCAAGTGTATAAACACGAGGTCAAAGAGAACCCCAGATATATATAACAGGATCAAGAAGAGTATACCCCATCGAAAGCAACCAGTATAAACTTGAGATGTCTCCTACTTCAAATGCGAAAGCAACCAACACAAAACTACAGGAAACATGAAAAATCAAGAAAACATTCCATTACCAAAAGACAATAATCCAACAAGTAAGCTGAAAGGCATGGAATCTTGCAATCTAGTGGATAAAGAATCAAAATAGCTATTTTGAGGAAACTCAACAAGCTACAAGAAAACACAGAAAGATAAATTCAGGGGAAAGAAATACATGAACAAAACAAGAAATTTAGGAGAGCCAGAAGTCATAAAAAATAATCAAATTCTGGAGCCAAAGAAAGATGAAAGAAATGAAAACTGCAATAGCACTTGCAGCAGGGTAGATCAAGGACAGAATAAGCGACCTGGAGAACAAAAATTTTCAAATAACCCAATAGGAGTGAACAGAGGAGAAAAGAATAAAAAAGAGCAAAGCCCATGAGATCTATAGTATCCAAATATTAGAATAATCAGCGTTCCAGAGATGAGAGAAGGGAAAAAGTTTATTTGAATAATAATGGAGAACTTCTCAAACCTGGGAAATATACAACCGAGTTCACAACTCTAATAGATTATGCTATTATCTCAATGCAAAAGACCTTCTCTAAGACATGAACTGTCAAAGGTGGAAGATAATCCTAAAAGCAGCCAGAGAAAAAAATGATCATAATCCACAAAGGAACTCCCACTAAGCTATCTGGATTTCTCAGCAGAAATGCTACAGGCCAGGAAGGAGGGGAATGACACATTCTAAGTTTTCAGAGAAAAAAACTTCCAGCCAAGAATACTCGATCTACCAGTCATTCTTCAGATTTGAAAAATAAATACTTTCTCAGATAAATAAAAGCTAAATTCACCACCACTAGACTTTCCTTGCAAAAAAAATGGTGAAAGTTCAAGCTTAAATGAAAAGATGCTAATTAGTGACATGAAAACATATATAAGTATACAATAAACTGGTGAAGACTAATGCACAGTAAGATTCAGAAAACTCTAATTCTATAATAGGATGGTATGTTAACTATAAATCTTAAAAAAAGTTATTAAAAAAACTATAGCCACTCTATTAATATACAATCTAAAAAGTAAACTGACATCAAAAATATAAAAGGGAGGAGTAAATGGGTAGAGCTTTTGTATACAATTGAAGTTATGTTGCTATCAGCTTAAGATGGGCTTTTATCTCTAAGATGTTTATGTAAATCTCATAGTAAACACAAAGCAAAAACCTAGAGTAGACACACAAAAGATAAAAAGGGAAACAAAGCATACCACCAGGAATACCAATTTACAAAAGTAGGCAGAAATGGAGGGAAAAGAATGGAAATACAGTACAACCAGAGAGCATTGTATAAGGTAGCATTACATATCAGTAATTGTCCTAAACATGTATGTACTAAATTCACCAATCAAAAGGCATGCTTTGGCTAGATGGATTAAAAAACCAGACCCAACTATATGCTGGATACAAGATTCACATCAGATTCAAGGACACTCATGGGCTCAAAATAAAGGGATAGTAAAGGATACTCCACGCAACTGGGAAGCAAAAGAAAGTGGGAGTGGTAGCATACCTACATCAGACAAAATAAACTTTAAGCCAAAGAAGGTAACAAGAGACAAAGGTGGCCATTATATAATGATAGAGGGACCAATTCAATTCTCTAAGATGTAACAACCATATATACACTACACTACACTACACACACACACACACACCCACCCAACATCAGAATAAATATATTAAGCAAATACAGATTTTAAGACAGAAATGGACAATAAAATAATAGTAGGAGACTTTAATATCCCACACTTTCAGCAGTGGATAAATCCTCTAGACAGCAAATCCACAAGGAAATAAATACTGGATTTGAACAATACATTAGGCCAAATGGACCTAACACATTCATAGAACATTCCATCCAACAGCAAAAGAACACACATTCTCAAGTGCACAGGGAACATTCTCCAGAGTGAACTGATCATAGGATAGGGTTCAAAAGTCTTTTCAAACTTAAGAAGACTGAAATCATTCCAAGTATCTTTTCCATCTGTAAGAGCATGAAACTAGAAATCAACAAGAGGAAGCCTGGAAAATTTACAAGCATGTGGAAACGAAACAACACACCCCTGTGAAACCAAGGGATTAAAGAAGAAATCAAAAAATACCTCAAAACAAATGAAAACAGAAACACATAATAAAATGTATGAGACACTGCAAAAGCAGTTCTGAGGGGAAGTACATAGTGATAAATGTACATATTAAGAAAACACATCTTTAACAACCGTAACTGTACACCTCAAGGACTAATAAAAAAGAACTAAGGCCAAAGTTAGCAGAAGGAAGGAAATAAAGATCAAAGTGGAAACAGATACAAAACAGGAAAAACAAACAAACAAACCAAAAAAACCCCTGACAAACCTTTAGCTAGACTAAGAAAAAAGAGAGAATACTCAAAATCAGAAACAAAAGAGGCATTACAACTGATACTACATAAATACATATGTTTGTAAGAGACTGCTATAAAGAATTACATGCCAACAAACTGGATAACCAGAAGAAATGGATACATTCTTAAAAACACAACCTATCAAGACTGAATCAAAAAGAAACAAAATCTGAACAGACCAATAGCAAGTAAAGGGACTGAATCAGTAATCAAAAACCTCCCAACCCAGAACAGCCCAGTATCTGAGGATTTCACTGGTCAATTCTAACAAACTTTTAAAGAGGAATTAATGCCAATCCTTCTCAAACTCTTCCAAATTACTGAAGAGGAATGGATACTTCCAAATTCATTTTACCAGGCCAGCATTACCCTGATGCCAAAGCTAGGAAAGGACACTACAAGAAAACTATGGGCTAACTTCCCTGATGAATACAGATGCAAAAATTCTCAACAAAATGTTAGCAAACCAAATCCGACCATACATTAGAAGGTCTGTAGCACCATGAGCAAATGGAATTTATCCTTGGGATGCAAGGATGGTTCAATATATGCAAACTAACAAATTGATAACTGAATGAAAAATAAAAATCATATGACAATCTCAGTAGATGCAGAAAAGCATTTCACAAAATATGAAAAACATCCTTTCAAGCTGAAAACCCTCAACAAATTGGGCTACAAAGAAACATACCTCAACAAATAAAGGTCATAAACAACAGATCCACAGATAACATCATACTCAACCAAGAAAACCTTTCCTCTACATTTAGCAACAAGACAAGAGTGCTAACTCTCACCACTCTTATTCAACATAGTACTAGAAATTCTACCTAGAGCAATTAGGTAAAACAAAGAAATAAAAAGCAGCCAAACTGGGAAGGAAAAAATAAAATTGTCTTTATTTGCAGATGGTATGATCTTATATATAGAAAATCCTAAACAGTCAACCAAAAACCCTGTTGGAATGAATCAACAAATTCAGTAAAGTTGCAGAATACAAAATCAACACACAGAAATCAGTTACATTTTGATACATTAACAACAAAATACCTGAAAAGTAAAGAAAACTATCCTATTCATAATGGCATCAAAAATAATAAAATGCTTAGGAATAAATCTAGCCAAAGAAGCATAAGATCTATGCAACGAAAACTACAAGACTTTGATGAAAGAAACTGAAGACACAATAAAAGAGAAAGATATTCATGTTTATGGATCTGAAGAACATTGTTAAAATGTTTGCACTACTCAAGGCCATCTATGGATTCAATACAATCCTTATGAAAGTTTCAATGGCATTTTTCTCAGAAATAGGAAAAAAAATCCTAAATTTTGTACAAAAAATCACAAAAAGACCCCAAAATGGCCAGAATAATCATGTGAAACAAAGTTAGAAATATCACAGGTACAGATTTTAAACTGTACCACAAAGCTACAGTATTCAAAATAGTATGTTACTGGCATAAAAAGACACATAGGCCAACGGAATATAACAGAGAGCCTAGAAATAAATCCTTGCACGTGTGATCAACTACTATTTGATGAAGACGTCAAAATCAATGGAGAAAGGACAGTCTCTTTTATGGGAAAACTGTATAACCACATGCAGAAAAATGAACCTGGACCTCTATCTTACACACCTCACAAAAATTAAACTAGAAATGGATTAAAGAATGAAATATTGGAGTGCCTGGGTGGCTCAGTCAGTTAAGTGTCCGACTTCGGCTCAGGTCATGATCTCATGATCCGTGAGTTTGAGCTCTGCACGGGGCTCTGTGCTGACAGCTCAGAGCCTGGAGCCTCCTTCAGATTCTTTCTCCCTCTCTGTACCTGCCCTGCTCACACTCTGTCTCTCTCTCAAAAATAAACATTATAAAAAAAAAAAAAAAGAATGAAATATTAAGACTTGACACTGTAGAACATACTAGGAAGATTCTGATACTAGGAAGATTAAAATAGGGAAGAAACCCTTAACACTGGTCTTGGCAATGAGTTTTTAGATGATAAGATACAAGAAGCATAAGCAACAAAAGTAAAATCAAACAAGTGAGACTACAAACTAAAAATCTTCCTCTGCACAGCAAAAAAACAATCAACAAAAGGCAACCTACAAAACAGAATATATGTGCAAACCATATACTGGATAAGGAGTTAGTATCCAACATATATAAAAAAACCTCACACAACTCAATAACGAAAAACAACCCAATTAAAAAATGGGCAGAGGAACTCAGATTTTCCAAAGACGACAAATGGCTAACAGGTGTATGAGAAGGTGCTCAGTATCACTAATCATCTGGGAAATGTAATCAAAACCATTATGAGATAGCACCTCACACCTGTTTGGATGAAAGGGGTATCATCATCAAGACAAGAAATAAGTGTCGAGAACGATGTGGTGAAAGGGAACCTTGAGCACTGTTCGTGAGAATGTAAACTAGTTCAGCCACTATGAACAGGAGTATAAAGTTTCCTCAAAAAATTAAAAATAGAAACTACCATAAGATCCAGCAATTCCCTTCTAGTTATACATCCAAAGGACGTAAAAACAGGATACCAAAAAGATACCTGCACTCCCATGTTTACTACTGCAGCTTTATTCACAATAGGCAAGATATGAAAACAACTTGTCAATGCTTGTAAGTGCTTGTCAATGAATGAAGAAACAGTGGTATAGATGTAAAATGGAATATTATATAGCCCTGAGAAAAAAGCAAATCCCATCATCTGCAACAACATATATGAAGCTTGAAGGCATTATGCTAAGTGAGATAAACCAGACAAGGAAAGACAAATACTGTATGGTATCACTTACTCGTATGTGGAATCTGAAAAAAACCGAACTTGTAAAAAACAGAACAGAATGGTGGTTACCAGGGTATGGGGTGTATGTGTGTGGGTGGGCATTGGGAGAGGCCATGAAGGGGAACAAACCTGCAAACACTAAATAAGTCCTGGAGATGGAATGCACAGCATAGTGACTATAAGTAGCAATACTGCATTACAGACTTCAATGTTGCTAACTGTTCTCATCAAAAGAAATAATAACTGTGACATGACTGAAGTCCTGGCTAACCCTACAAAGGTAATCATAATGCAATATACAAATGTATGAAATCAACACTTTGTATAGGCTAAACCTATACAATGTTATATGTCAACTTTATCTCAAAAAGAAACACGTGTAACAAAGATGATTCTAAGAGTGCTATGTGCATGCTACTTTGACAAGAGTATTATCTCAGGGAATGGTTGTCACAGCCATTCTGAGATACATTTTGAGAAGTGTTTAAAAACACATTAAGTAAATATAGTGGTAGGAGTGCAAATAAATACCAATAACTACAAGGACAAAATAAACAAAATAATTCAACCTGTCACAGCACATTTTTTCATTAATATTTATATTACACTTGCTCATCCTTCCTGTTTTTGGTAGCATATGTTAATAAAGAACAACAGATACTCAAAAAAAGTTTTTTTTTTTTTTAACTTATGGAGAGAAAAGGACAGATAAAATTAAAAACATTCAAATTAAGTACCAGAAGCGATGCTCTACATTAAGGGAGATTAATAAAAGGGATCCTGAAGTTCCTTTCTGGATGGTCTAGTATAACCAACCATTTAAACAATCAATCACCCTATTTAGGATTAAAGTTTTTCATTTTGGTTGCACTGTAGGTCTAGGGAACTAAGTTCACTTTCACATAATAAGACTGGTCTACCAAAAGGTTAAAGCAGAGGTGGGAGTAAGTTCCTCCTTATTAATAACAGATATAGATCCTCTTTTTATAATGAAACTATAAAGCAACCTGCATCAAAGATTATACCAATAAACAACCCAAGGCTACTATCTAATATTAGTATTTCTAAAGTCTGACATTCTCTAGTAGAGACCAGAAGATATTCTTACCTGGTCATTCATGAATAACAAAATAATTCTGCAAGTTGTGTAATTTATTTTACAGTTTTTTTTAGACAGATTCAAAAGTACTGAGACTGCACAGATTTTCATATTATTATTGAAAAACATACCCATTATGCACTGCAGCTCTAGGATCACTGCTGCTCTTCACTTTGATCATTAGCAGAGAGAGGAGAAGATAGAACATAGCCAAACCAAAGCACAGACGGTACACAGCTTTATAGCCAACCAGAATATTACAAGGAACAATGCCTTTCTCATTTTCACAAAATCCAGGAATCTAGAAAAACAAGAGTTTATGATCTAGAATTTTAAGTAAAAATGAAAACTCTATGTAATCAAATAGTTTAAGGTTTAAAAAACTGAAGTTTGCTTGACAGTTTATGCTGAATATGTAATCAAGGTTAAATCTGGAAAATTTTCATCAGTAGACATTTAACCGTTTTTACTTTATATAAGCCCAAGATAAACTATGAATGCCAATCCTACATTGGATGCTTATTCTGACTTGCAGACTTATTCTAAATTTTCTAAAACTTGCATTCCCCCAGGGGCGCCTGGGTGGCTCAGTCGGTTAAGCGTCTGACTTCAGCTCAGGTCATGATCTCGCCGTCTGTGGGTTCGAGTCCTGTGTCAGGCTCTGTGCTGACAGCTTGGAGCCTGGAGCCTGCTTCGGATTCTGTGTCTCCTTCTCTCTCCGCCTCTTCCCTATTCACTCGTTCTCTCTCTCAAAAATAAATAAATGTTAAAAACAAACAAAAAAATCTTGCATTCTCCTGTGATATATTGAATTACACCAGTAAGAGAAGAATACAATCAATAAAAGCTGAAGGCAATTACAGAGTAACTAAGTTAGTTCCTAAATACTGAAGAGAACATTGATAGCTTCTCAAAGCCAATGAGACCTAAATACATTTTGAGTTTTGGTCTCTTATTCTACAAGTATTATTTCTGGTAACAAATGGATTTGCATTAACAGTATAATAGCTGGCACTGATTTTACTTTGTAACTTAGAATTGTGAAAGACTAATGGCCATTTCAAAGTCACACTGGAATCAGAATACAAAAAAAATCTTAGGTGAAATAAATGGGAGTTCTCAGAACTACATGCACTATTCATATGTATGAGAATGAATTATTCCCTCTAGAAAATGTTAAAGCAAACCAATATGCCAAAATATAACTGTTAATTTGTGCCTTTAAAACCAAGAACTTAAAAATATTTAAGCTAATGGAAGCACTACTTCCTTTTGCTAGTCTCTACACAATCTGTAAGCCCTTTCTTGGTGCCACTTAAATCTCACCTTGCTAACCCAGTTTGAGCCTTATGGCAATATATACTTACCAACAGTCACTTGCAACATGTACTCAACTAGGCTAATTATCCCATTCCCTTACACAGGACACCACCTGGCAAATTCCCACAATTAAATGAATTCAACCACCCATATTAGGTTAAGAAGGTTCAGTAACAACCCCCAAATATCACTGGCTTAAAACAGCAAAGTTATAGTTCTTGCTCATGTACATAAATGGTCATGTACATAAATGTACATGTACATAAATGGTCATGGTAGTCACTTCAGGAGCCCAGGCTGTTGAAGAAGCCACCATTTCAAATGAGGTACATGTTGACAAGAAAAAAAAAAAAAAAAAAAAGGAAATCAGTAAGTAGAGGCCAAGGTGTATTTCTTCTACTCACCACTCACTGATCAGTACTAGAGACATGGCCCTACATATCACAAAGCACTCCAGAAAATGCAAATCTTTGATGACCTTCATAAAGCAGAGAAGGAAAAATATCTGGTATTAAGTATTAACATCCACCAACTAAACTATTTATTACCACAGTCAACTGGATCTATGACAAAATCATACAGATATGTGTTTTGCTTATACCCAGGACTTGAGTAACATTAACTGGTCATCCACATCTACCATGTACAATGCTAGTGACTTTCATAATCATAATAATTTCATTTCCCAAACTTTCACCATCTTTCCTTACCCAAATGCCAACCTCAAGTAGACACTATGCTTTAAAATGGAGGTCATCTCCCATACTCTCTCTCAACCTCAAATTCTGCATGGTCACTCATCTTGTCTTGGTGGAAAGCTAACCTCTAAACCTTCTCTGGATCACCTTATCTCTCTCTCATACAGATTAGATCTCTTATCGCTGACTCATCTCAAAATACACATGAATAATTCTCATCCTAAAAATCCTTTCCTTAACTCAGCTGACCTCTGAGACTGCCACCTTTATTAGAAAACTCCTCGAATCAGCAGTTTATAGCTATTAGACACATTTCCTCATGGCTTTACAATTCTCCTCTCACTACTCTGATCCCAGCACTCTGAAGAAATTGCTTTTTCAAGACACTAATCATGGACTGGGTGTCAATACTTTCCTCCTCAGGCCTATACAACAGGGCGTACACTTGGTTCACCTTTTTTCATTGTTCCTTCTGAGGTTCCCTTTTCGCTAACCAACCCCTTTCACTAAGAGCTTTTGTCGAAGTTAGTCTGCTCCCTTTGAATGGTCTTCAGCATATGCTACCATGGTTGGTTTTAACTTTCATCTCTATTCCCAAAACACCTCTAGCTATTTCTTTTTTGTTACACACAATGTTTTCTACTTCCCACGGGATACACAAACACACACTCTCACTCACGTATGTAGTACAGTAACAAGTCAGTGTTTTACAAATTAAATAATTGTATTTTCCTCATCTTTCACAACCTGAGTTCCTGAAAAAAAATTTTTTAAGTACACTTTTTATTTTTTTTCCTAGGTTAACAATAACAGTTTCCTCCTAGTTGTCCAGAATCAGAACCTGAATATTATGTATGATTCTACCCCTGCCAGTATTTAAATCCCAATTCAGTTAATTCTGTATTCAGAAAAACTATCACTGGCTCTCTATATAGTTCTTGATTATACCATTAAAAAAGCCTCCACATTTAACTGCCTAACTTCGAATTATCAATCTGCCAAAAGCATACATATTCTGCGCGACAAGCTCTTTATCCCCATTCTGCTTCCTATTTTTCAGTCTCTGCATAGAGAAGTTCTACTCATTCTTAGAATGTCCCTTTTTCCATGACACCACTGAGTTCTGACATTTAACTGGTTATAATTACTTATTTCTCCTTATTACCACAGCACATTTTCTGTACCACCATCACAGACCTTAATCTGTCTTGTATTGTCTGTCTTTCCTAAAAGACTATGAAGATTGCTAAAATTGGGAATTACACATTATCTTACTTTGTACATTATTCTGTTTTGAACATGAAAATCAGTTTACACATACACGTGCTACAGGTTCAGTTAATCACTTAAACAAACAAAAAAACTAACCTTGTTCAGTTGTTCTTCCATTCCTGGTATCAACATTACACAAGCTACACACACTCCAACAAGCAAGAAAAGTGCATAGATCAATCTAGTTACAGTAGAGTTGTTTCCACTAGGACAGCATCGACACAGCAAACAAGGGGCACTGCCACATAAACACGGTATCTGGGAAAAAGAATATTAAAAATCAGTACAGTTTAAAATGATACGGTGAAAATTTATGTTCCATCCGCTCAAAAGAGAAAAAGACTGAAGTTAAAGTGATTACCAAAGAACAAAAGGATTTGGGTCACATAAAATTATCCATGAACTATAAAACTCAGTCATTTCTGTGTAAAGTTAAACCCAAGTCAAAACATAAAAGTGCTTGACCTCGGGAGCCTGGATGGCTCAGTTGGTTAAGTGTCCAACTCTTGATTTTGGCTCAGATCATGATCTCAGTTAGTGAGTTAGAGCACCGCACCGGGCTCCATGCGGTCAGTGCAGGGCCTGCTTGGGTTCTCAACTCTCTCCCTCCTTCCTGCCCCTCCCCTGTTTACAGGCTCTCTCACTCTCAAAATAAATAAATAAATAAATAAACAAACTTAAAAATTTTTTTTAAGTGTTTTACCTCCAAATCAATCAAAATAAATGAGTTAAAAAAACAAGGGGAAAAAATCAGCAGAAAATAATTTAACAAAAACAAAATATTCATGATTACATGCCCATCTCTGGCTCCCATCTTAGCCCACAGATATATTGGTGAATTCACAAAATCCTGAGACCTCTCAAATACCCCAGAAGAGAAAAAGAAGTGAACTGGCATCCTTATCTTTTTCCCTCTTCTGGAAAGGAAGTGGTGATAGTGAAAACAATGAAAACTCAGGCTAACTTTCTCCAGTGGAACTCCACCTAAACTAGTTGTATACCCCAGAGGAACACTGGTAGGGGTATTTACCAGTATTTCAGAAGAGGAAAGTGTAAGTATGCTCATAAGAACTCACCATAACCTAGGCTAGCTCCACCATACTGTCAGACTTCAGGAAGTTGGACAGACTATGATATTCCAGACTGACAGCCACAGCTCTAGGGGAAAAGTCTCAGAAACCATGGGAAGGGAGTATGGTAGAAATCAAGACACACTAGAGCAACCAATATAAGGTAGGAACAAAGCCATTTATAGTAAGCTTAAGTAAGACAAGTAAAAATCATCGTTAACTATGCAAACATACTATAACAAAAAATAAAAATAAATAAATAAGCACATCCCTCAGGGGGAAGGGAAAAAAGGGGTGGTGGTGAGAAGACATTTTAAGAATTCAGTCTGAAACAAAACTCAGTAAGAAAAAGAAATCCTGTACAAGTGTTTCACCTGAACAATAAAAGAATAAAAAGCAAATGAAAAGAACTCAAAAATGAAACGGGAAAAGAACAAAATAAGATAAAAAGGAGCTTGCAGAGTTAAGCAAAGAAATAAGAGAAAATAAAACTTAAAGAATAATTAACTGTCAAGGAACAAAACAGACACACCTGAAAATTAAATTACTAACAGAAAACAGCTTGAGTTAACTACTATAAACTTAGATAAAAATGGAGTCAACAGTGACTAGACTTTACCCTACTGCCTTAATGGAAAAAATTAAAACAATGGTTTTCAGACAATGAACAATAGGCAATGCAGGACAGTAATTCCTGACAGGAAACAATGTGAGCTCCATGATTAACCTATCTTTCTGCCTGGGAGAGCTTCTAGTGAAGGGAGAGGAATCCAAGCAGAGGCTAGCAGTCCACCTGAACTGAGAAGACTGAGTTGGGAGCAGGAACAGAGTTGAAGTTGAGTTTATAGAGCAGAATCATGAAGAGAAGAAAGCTACAGAGTGAGCTCTTGAAATCTGTAGAGGCTTCAACTTGAATCTGTAGTAGAGTACTGATCAGTGCATTCATTTGAATAAATTACTAAAGGAGAAGAGTTGGTATTCCCACTAGCCACAGTGGAAAACCTTGTAATGCAGAAGACACTAAGTTATACAGGCTTTTACTTAGAAGGGAGAAAACAAAACAAAACAAAACAAAACAAAACAGAACAAAAAAATCAGCCATAAGACTAAAAGCTGCTCCAGTCTCACTTAACAAAGTGTAAAGAAAACATTAAGAAAAATTTTCAAGTAACTCAACTATGTCCAAGAACAAAACCCAAAAATATTTTCGTTTTAGAATACAAGTATGTCCACCCCCATCAAGGTAAAATTTACAATGTCTGACATCTAATAAAAAGTTGATAGCGATGCAAGAAAGCAGGAAAATACAGTCTTTAATGAGAAAAAAAATCAAAATCAACCTGGAAATAACAAAGATGGCTGAATTATAAATAACAGCATAAAGATATTATTTTAATTATATTTCATATGCTCAAGAGTGAAAAAAACATCAGCATGTTAAGAAGAGACATGAAAGATAATTTAAAAGATCTATACCAAACTTGTAGAAATGAAAAATAAAGTAACCAAACCAAAAAATACTAAGACACTGCAAAAAAGATGAACAAATCTGAAGACACAGAATAAATGAGACAAAAACACTAGGATAAAAATGAACAGAGCATTGTAAGATAGCTTCAAGCAGTCTAATGTAAGTGAAATTAGAGTTTTTGAAGGAGAAGTGAAACTTCTGAAATAATTGTCAAAATGCTCCCAAATTGAATCAAGATTATAAATGCACAGATCCAAGAAGCTTAATGAAATTCTAGAAAAATAGGGGTGCTTTGGGTGGTTCTTTATTCGGCTCATGTCATGACTTCATGGTCTGTGGGATCAAGCCCCACATGGGGCTGTGTGCGGACAGCGTGGAGCCTGCTTGGAATTTTCTCCCTCTCTTTCTGCCCCTCCCCACTCACATGTGCTCTCTCTAAAATAAAAAAAAATTATAGGAAAATAAACACGATGGAAACCACACTAACTCATATCATAATCAAACTGTTCAAACCATAAACAAAAAAATCTTTAAAAAGCAGGCAGAGGGGCGCCTGGGTGGCTCAGTCGGTTAAGCATCCGACTTCAGCTCAGGTCATGATTTCACGGTCTGTGAGTTTGAGCCCCGCGTCGGGCTCTGTGCTGACAGCTCAGAGCCTGGAGCCCATTTCAGATTCTGTGTCTCCCTCTCTCTCTGCCCCTCCCCTGCTCATGCTTTGTCTCTCTCGGTCTCAAAAATAAACAAACATTAAAAAAAAAAAATTAAAAAAAGAAAAAAAAAAGAAAAAAAAAGCAGGCAGAAAAATTAAGCCATATTATATAGAAACAAAGATCTCAATTCTAGTAAAAAGAATTGTGCAAAAGTACTTTAAAAAACCCTGAGTGATAAAATTTTATACTCCCCAAAAGTCTCTTTCAAAAATTAACGTAAAATAAAACGAATTTCAGACAAAGACAAAAGAATCCAAAATTAGCAGACCTAAACTACTAGAAATGTTGAAGGAACTCCTTCAAGCAGAAGGAAAATTATACTAGACAGCTTATCTATATAGATACCAAAAAAAAAAAAATCTATACAACAAAAGGAATGAAGAACAATGAAAATGGCAAATGTATCTTTCTTATATAAAAAAAATTACTTTAAAGCATAATTATCCTTTTAAAACAGAAATATTAGCAATGTATTGTGGGGTATATAACAAAGGTGGAAGTCAAATGTATGAGGATTACAAGCAGTATGCAAGAGGAGACATTGAACTATACCACTATAAGGTTCTTAAATTGGAAATAAAGGAAGATTGTAGTAAGTTGAAAATAAACACTATAAGCCCTAAAGTAACCTCTAAAAAACCAAGACAAAGAAGTAGGGCTAGTAAGCCAATGGAAAAAAAACAATACTAAAAGTGATGGCTAGTAAGTACAAAATATGGCAAAAAAAACTACAGAAAAGGGATAATAGACAAGACAAACAAAATAGAAAGATGGTTTATTTAAGCCCAAACATAATCCACAATCACACTAAATGTAAGTGGCAAAAACACTCCTACTTAAAAAGGCAAAGACTATCACACTGGATAAATACTGTGATCCAACTCTAGCTCTTCTACAAGAAACCTACTTAAATATAAAAATGCAAACAGGTTATTTATGAAAGAAAAATAAATAAATACCATGCCATAGTAGTACCAGACACAACAGATTTCAGAGCAAAGAATCTTACCAGGGTTAAGGAGGGACACTTCATAATGGTAATGGGATGTTCAGAGAGTAAACCTGCAATCCTATTGTTCTACACTTAGTAAGAGAACTTCAAAATACATGAATGAAAAAATAATAAAACTTTGAAAAGAATAAATTCACATTTATGTTCTCTCATTTAGCAAAACAAAAATCAATAAGGATATAAAAACTTGTACAAGATTATCAATTAACTGTGCCTAAATGACATTTAGGGAATACTCAATCTAACCAGGGCACAGCACAAATTGTTTTCCAGAGTACACAGAACACAACCAAAACAGACCATATTTTTGGCCATAAAACAAATCTCAAATTGCAATAAACATAGAATGTTTCAAATCATACAACAAACATGTATTCTAGGCCCACAATGTAACTAAGTTAGAAGTCAGTAACAAAAAATATCTGGAAACTAAACGACACATTTTTAAAAAATTTCTTTTAAATGTTTATTTATTTCTGAGATGAGAGGAGGGGAAAAGCGAGAGGGAGACATACAATCCAAAGCAGGCTCCAGGCTCTGACCTCCAAACTGTCAGCAGAGAACCTGACTCAGGGCTTGAACCCATGAACCATGAGATCATGACCTGAGCCGAAATCAGACACTTAACCGACTGAGCCTCCCAGGTGGCCCCTAAATAACACACTTCTAAATAATTCACAGACAAAAGATATCAAAAGGAAATTAAATAAAATGAAAATAACACAATACATTCATGGAATGCTCTAAAGCAACGTTCAAAGGAAATTTACAGTACTAAATGACATTAGACAAAAATAAAGATTTCAAATCAGTGATCTGAGCTTCTACCTAAAACAATCAAATAAACAAACCCAAAATAAAAAAAGAAACTAATAAAGACAGAAATCAGGGAAGTAAAAAGCAGAACAAGAAAATCAGTGAAATCTAAAATCTAAAATCAATTTTATAAGACTGTTATGACTGAGAAATGGACTGATGAAGATACAAAAGAGCAAAAGTAATCACACAAAAATCATGAATACTGGAAATGTGTGAAGATACAAATACAGATCCTAGGAGCATTAAAAAATTATAAGGGAAAAGTATGAGCAATTTTATTCAGTATCTTAGATAAAGTAGACAAACTGAAAAACCCACATTGTCAGAAATCATTCAGTAAGATTTATATATACATACATATATATATATGTATGCATGTATGCATATACACACACACACACAATCAATGGTCCTGTAACTACTTTAAAAAGTTAAATTTTTAAGTTAAAAACTTTCCCATGCATAGATGGTTTCACCAGTGAGTTCTATTAAGCATTTAAGGAATAAATCATGAATTCTACACAAACTATTCTAGAAAACTGGAGGCAAAACACTTCACAACTCTTTTCTAGTGGGCCAGAATTACTGACACTAAATCCAAAGACATTATAAAGAAGAGAGCAACATCCTTCATGACTACAAATTCTTAACATCTTGTCAATTCAATCAAAAATATAAAAAGCAAATGAAGACCTCTAGTATCTTTTTTCCCCATTTAAGAAGCTTGGAAGCACCACTTTCTCCTCACCAGTAAAAAGATAAACAGAGTAAAATATCAAGAACTCTTCCAGGATCCATAAGACAGGTGAGAAAATCACTGCCCCCAAGATTGGAAACAGATAGGCAAATACAAGGTGCCACAACTTACCAAAGTAGAAAATCACAAGTGGAAACCAACTTAGGAACCAAGGCCCAAGTAGGGCAACCTAAACTGTAACTGAAGAATTGCTGAAACTTACTGTGGAAATTCCCTCATGCTTCCTGCAGAAGGAAAAAGGAACCATTTTAAAATATACCCAGAACACATGTTCTTAACAATGCCTGCCCTAAGGAGAAACTGGTTAACCAGAGCCTAACCTGTTGGGTGGGGTTGGGGGGGGGGGGTGTATTATCAGAGCCAAAATAACATGGAAGGGAAACACTCAACGCCAGCCCTCATTTGCTGGAGGAAGAAAAAGCCTAGGAAACACTTGAGAAGTTCACAGTCCAGACACAGGCTCACTAAAGGGCTATGACCTAATCATAGGGCTGTGGAACACTCTTCTTTCCCCAAGACCTCACCACAACATGACCAAAGCCTATTTACAGCAGTCCCTTTTACCCAGTACAGCATGTCCCACTATAAAGAAAAAGTTACAAAGCACAGCAAAAGGTAAAAAAACAAACAAACAACATAATTTAAGGAGTCAGAGGAAACATCAAAAGCAGACATGGTAGGGATGCTGGAATTACCAAACTAGGAATTTAGAATAACTAGGATCGAATATGTTAAAGGTTATGATGAATAAACAGCATGTAACAACACATGTGCAATATAAACTGAGAGATAAGAAACCTAAGAACCAAGAAAAAATGCTAGGGATCAAAAAAATGTAACAGAAAGAAAAACTGCCTTTGATAAGCTTATTAATAGTCTAGGACAAGACAGAGAAATTTAATTTCTTAGCTTGAGGACATCTCCTCTCAAACTGAAAAGAAAAGAGAGCAGAGATTGAATAAAGCAGAACAGAATAACCAAGGACTGCAGGACAATTAAAAAGGGGTAATATATTGAGAATAGCAAAAAAAAAAAAAAAAGAAACAGAAGAAATATTTGAAAAAACAATGACAATTTTCCCAACTTAATGTCAGAAGCATATACTAAAAACCAAAACAGGGGCGCCTGGGTGGCGCAGTCGGTTAAGCGTCCGACTTCAGCCAGGTCACGATCTCGCGGTCCGTGAGTTCGAGCCCCGCATCGGGCTCTGGGCTGATGGCTCAGAGCCTGGAGCCTGTTTCCGATTCTGTGTCTCCCTCTCTCTCTGCCCCTCCCCCATTCATGCTCTGTCTCTCTCTGTCCCAAAAATAAATTAAAAAAAATAAAATAAAATAAAAATAAAAACCAAAACAAACAAAATCCACAAACCAAAAATTAAAAACCTACACCTAGACACATCACTTCCAAACTCAAAAAATAAAAGATAGAGAAAATATAAAGAAAAAAATCTTGAAAGAAGCTGAAGAAAAAAACAACTTATTTATAGAAGAACAAAGAGAAGATTATATCCACTTCTCAGAAACCATGTATACAAGAAAAAGTGTAGTGGAAATATCTGAAGTGTTGAGAAAAAAAAAACCCACCAAGTGAGGGTTCTATACTCTGTCAATTATCCTTCAAAGGTGAAGTAGAAATAAAGACTTTCTCAAAGATTGAGGGAATTTGTTATCAAATTGTAGACCTGCCTTGCAAGAAATGTTTAAGGAAGTCCTTTAGAGACAAGGAAATTAATATAAGTCAGAGTCTAAATAAGAACATCAAACATAAAAATCTCTTTATCTTATTTTTTTTTAATTTTTTTTTTACGTTTATTTATTTTTGAGACAGAGAGAGACAGAGCATGAACAGGGGAGGGGCAGAGAGAGGGAGACACAGAATTGGAAGCAGGCTCCAGGCTCCGAGCCATCAGCCCAGAGCCCGACGTGGGGCTCGAACTCACAGACCACGAGATCGTGACCTGAGCTGAAGTCGGACGCTCAACTGACTTGAGCCACCCAGGCGCCCCTCTTTATCTTATTCTTAATTGACCTAACAGATAAGAGTTTGTTAAAAAATCTTAAGAACACTGTATTCAATTATGTATGCATACATATTCACCTCATGTGTATATACATGCTGA
Source organism: Prionailurus bengalensis (assembly GCF_016509475.1). NCBI lineage: Eukaryota > Metazoa > Chordata > Mammalia > Carnivora > Felidae > Prionailurus > Prionailurus bengalensis. The sequence continues at coordinate 110,311,733 of NC_057349.1, forward strand.
TGACTAACAAAAAGAGAGAACATGATTACTAACATCAAAAATGAAGGAGAGGGTATCACTTTAAATCCCCTATTCATCAAAAGGATAAAAGAATGCAGTCAACAGCTACATTGTCCACAAATTTGATAACCTAGATGAAATGAACCAATTCCTTGAAAGACACAAGATGCAAAAATTCACAAGAGACAATCTGCATAATTCAATACCTGTTAAAGAAACTGAACCAATAATTTAATAACTTCTGAGGCGCCTGTGTGGTTCAGTCGGTTAAATGTCCGACTCTTGGTTTCAGCTTGGGTCATGATCTCACAGTTCAGAAGTTTGAGCCACCCCCCCCTCCCCCACCCCGGCCCCCATCGGGCTCTGTGCTGACAGTGTGGAGCCTGGTTGGTATTCTCTGTCTCCCTCGGTCTCTCTGACCCTCCCCCACTCACTTTCTCAAAAACAAAACAAAACAAAACAAAACAAAACAAAAAAAACCTTAAAAAACCACAAACAACTGATAACCTTCCAAAACAGAAAGCACTGGACCCAGATTCACTGGTGACCTCTACCAAACACTTAAAAGAAAACAAAACAAAACAAAAAAACACCAGTTCTCTGAAATCTCTTTCAAAGGACAGGCAGAGGAACACTGCCTAACTCATTGTATGAGACCAGCATCACTCTAACAACAAAACCAGACAAAGATATTATAAAAAATAAAAACTATATCAGCATCTCTCATGAACACAGATCTTCAACAACATACATGCGTATCAAATCCAACAATGTATGATCACAGCCAAGTGGGATTTATCCCAGGTATGCAAGAATGGTTCAACATTCAAAAATCAATTAATGTAATTCATCACATCAACTGGCTAAAAAAGATGGGTCACAACAGATGCAGAAAATCTATTTCACAAAATCCAACACTCATTCATGATAAAATTTCTCAATAAAGTAGGAATAGAGGGGAACTCTCCCCAACTTGATAAATAAAATCAACAAAGCACCTATAGTTATCATATTTAATGGTAAGAATCTTGAAACCTTCCCATTAATATCAGGTACAAACCAAGGATGTTTCCTCTTACCATTCCATTTCAACACTACTGGTAGTTCTAGCTAATGCAATTAACACCAAAAAAAAAAAAGGAAATAAAAGGTAAACACACTGGGAAGGAAGAAATAAAATTAGCTTTCTTCACAGATGACATTATCATCTATGTAGAAAATTCAAAAGAATTGACCAAAAAAACCCCCACAAAAATCTTAGAACTAATAAACAATTATAGCAGGGTTGAAGGATACAAGGTTTGTATACTAAAGCCAATCACTTCCCTATATATCCCCCAATGAAAAAGTGAAACTTGAAATTAAAAACATGTTACCTTTTACATTAGCATCCCCCAAATTAAAACTGCCAAAATACTTAGGTATAAATCTAACACACTACATACAGGATCAATAGAAAAAAACCACAAAATTCTGATAAGCAAAATAAAAGAGCTAAATAAATGAACAGACATTCCATGTTCATGGATTAGGAAGACTCAACATTGTCAGGATATCAATTCCTCAAACTTGATCTCTAGATTCAATGCAATTCCAATCAAACACCCAGCAAGTTATCATGTAGATACTGACAAACTGAATCTAAGTTCATAGAAACACAAGACCCAGACTACCCAACAAAACACTGAAGAAGAACAAAGGTGAAGGACTGAAACTACCAAACTTCAAACTTATTATAAAGTGACAATAGTAATCAAGCCAGTATAGTATTGTCAAAAAAAGGGACAATCAAAGGTACAGACTAGCAAGCACATAAATAGCCTCATATAAATAAAATCAACTAATCTTTGACAAAGGTGCAAAGGCTATTCAATGAAGCAAAATCATCTTTTCAACAAACTGTGCTGTAACAACTGGGCATCCGCATGCAAAAAAAAAAAAAAAAAATCAATCTATCAGTCTAGACACACATCTCACATCATTCCCCAAAATTAACTCAAAATGGGTCTTAAATCTACATACAAACCATAAAACTATAAAACTCCTATAATATAGGAAAAAATCCAAATGACCGTGGGTGTGGTGATGACTTTTTCAGATAACACCAAAGGCATGATCCACAGGAAAAAAAAACTGTTAAGCTGGTCTTCATTAAAATTCAAACAATTCTGCTCAGTAGGTATGCCTGGCTGGCTCAGTCAGTTAAGTATCCGACTTCAGCTCAGATCATGATTTCAAGGTTCTTGAGTTCAAGTCCAGCCATCGGGCTCTCTGCTGTCAGCACTGAGCTCATTTTGGATCCTGTCTCCCTCTCTCTCTGCCCCAAGCCCGCTCGTGCTTACTCTCAAAAATAAAACATTAAAAAAAAAATTTTTTTTTAATTCTGCTCTGCAAAAGTCAGTGTCAAGAGAATGAAAAAACAGGCCAACTGTGTGAAACTTTGCAAAAGACATACCTGATCTTAAAGGAGTATTATCCAAAACATACAAAGAACTCTTAAAATGCAACAATAAGAAAACAAATGGGTCAACAGACACCTCACCAAATCAGATAATACAAATGGAAAATCAGCATATGCAAAGGTGTTCCACATCACATTTCACATGCATATGGTAAATGCATATTAAAAAGATACTACTACCTATCTATTAGGAAGGCCAAATCCAGAACACAGATAACACCAAATGCTGATGAGGATATGGATCAATAGTTACTCTCATACATTGCTGGTAAGAATGCAAAATGGTACAACCACTTTGGAGACAGTTTGACAGATTATAAAATAAAACATATGCTTACCATACAATCCAGTTAAATACCAAGAAAAACTCATGTCCACACAAAAACCTGCACATGAATGTTTATAGTAACTTTATTCATAACTGCCCAAACTTGGAACCAACCAGTATGTCCTTCAGTAGGTACTGTGGTACATCTAAATGATGGCATATTATTCAGTGCTGAAAAGGAGTTAAGCCATAAAAAGACAAGGAGAAAACTTAAATAGGTATTACTAAGTGAAAGAAAACAATGTAAAAAGACTACATTTTGTATGATTTCAACTGTACAATACTCTGGAAAAGGAAAACTATGGAGACAGTAAGAACAGTGGTTGGAGTGGGTGGAGGGATGAATAGGCAAAACACGAAGGATTTTTAGGGCAATAAAAATACTCTACATGCTATATTAATGGTAAATACGTGTCATTATACATTTGCCCAAACTCACAGAATGTCCAACACCAAGAGTAAACCATGATGTAAACTATAGATCCCCTAAGGAAATACAAACTAAAACCATAATGAGATACCACTACACACACATTACAATAGCCAAAATCAAAAAACTCATAATACCAAGTACTGACAACTTTTTGTTAATGGGAATGAAAATTGGTAGAGTTATCTTAGAAACCAGTTTGGTGGTTTCTTATTAAGTCAAATGTATGCTTACCATGTTGTTCAGCAATTCCATTGCTAGATATTTTACCTAAGCAAAAAGAACTTAAGAGTCACACAAAAAACCTTAATGGTACCTTTATGAAAATGCTTACAGCTACTTTATCACCAAAATCTGGAAATGCCCTTCAACTGGTACATGGACAGGTTAAGTTGTGGTACATCCAAGCAATGGAATAGTATGCAAAATTAAAAAGGAACCAATAATACACCACCATGAATAAGTCTCAAATGAATTATACTCAGTAAAAAAAGCCAGACTCAAAACACCCTATGCTGTATATCCTATTCATATGCCTTTCTGGAAAGAACTCTGGAGACAAACAAAACAAAACAAAACACAAAACAAAACGGGTTTCCAAGAATGGGGATGACAGAATTTTTTAAGGTAGTAACTGTTCTGTAGTTGTTACATAAGTATAGGACTTCTCAAAAATCACAGACCTGTATATTACAAAGTGTGAATTTCATGTAAATTGTATCAACTAAAAAAATGACAGAAAAAAAAATAATGTAGAAGGAAAACAAAAACCAATATAACATGAAGGTAACTAGTGTCCTTAAAATACAGAATCCTCTAAATAAGACATTCAAGGATAGAATATGAGAAAAACTTCCCCAAAAGAAATGAGTAGGTATTTTCACACCTGTCACAATGGCTAACATTAACAACTCAGGCAACAACAGATATTGGTGACATTGCGAAGAGGGCCTCTTTTGCACTGCTGGTGGGAATGCAAACTGGTGCAGCCACTCTAGAAAACAGTATGGAGATTCCTCAAAAAATTAAAAATAGAACTACCCTACGACCCCAAATTTGCACTACTAGGTATTCATCCAAAGGATACAGGAGAGCTGTTTCGAAGGGGCTCATGCTCCCCAATATTTATAGCAGCATCATCAACAATAGCCAAAGTATGGAAAGAGACCAAATGTCCATTGACAGATGAATGGATAAAGATGTGTGTATGTATGTATGTATGTGTATATACATGTGTCTATATACACATACATACATACACACCCACAATGGAGTATTACTTGGCAATCAAAAAGAAATCTTGCATTTGCAACTACGTGGATGGAACTGGAGGGTATTATGCTAAGCGAAATTAGTCAGAGAAAGACAAAAATAATATGACTTCACTCCTATGAGGACTTTAAAATACAAAACAGATGAATACAAGGGAAGGGAAGCAAAAATAATATAAACACAGGGAGGGGGACAAAACATAAGAGACTCTTAAATATAGAGAACAGACGGTTGCTGGAAGGGTTGTGGGAAGGGGGATGGGCTAAATGGGTAAGGGGCATTAAGTTTGTTGCACTATATACTAACTAACTTGGATGTAAATTAAAAAATAAATAATAAAAAAGAACATATTTACCAGAAGAAAAAAAAGTGATAAAAGATTTAAAGTCAGACATACTTAACCAATTTCAAAGACAAGTAAAAACTGTTCAAATATCCATGCAAAGGAAAAAAGTCAATAGAACATGTGAGATGTATTGGGAGGCAGTGGATACCAGGAGGTTGTAGATAAAACAGAATTCACAAAAAACACTATTAAGTTCTGAAGGAAATGGGTGTAATGGGTATACTATTATAGTAGTAAACAATGCCTCTCAAATAGGATATTTTTGCATATGAAAGAATTCAGGGATTTCAGCATCCATGAATTCTTCCAAACTCTAGCAAATGATAAAATTTAGTCAATTAGATGACATATCATTAAAAAAATTTTTGGGAAAAGCCATGGTTAAAAAGAAATATTTGAGCTTTGAAATCACTTAAGTGTAGAGCAGTGGTTCTCAAAAGGTAGCAGACATCAGAATCACCTGGACGGTTTATTAACATAGAATGCTGGGCCCTAGTCAGTGTTTCCAATAAATTCCCAGGTGTGCTGATGCTACAGGGTCCAGGGAATACACTTTAAGAATGACTTGTTTAGTTCTAAGACTAAATAACTAGGAGAACTATGGTTATAATACATAATGGTCATACATAAAATATAATACAAAAAGATTCTGGTTAAAGATGGCAGATTAAAGGTGAATTTACCCATGCTCCCTTTAGAAATACCAATACAATTCAAAAAATAAAGGGCTTTTAAAAATTTTGTTTTTAATGTTTTATTTATTTTTGAGAGAGAGCATGAGCGAAGGAGGGGCAGAACAAGAGAGGGACAGAGAATCCAAAACAGGCTCCAAGCTCTGAGCTGTCAGCACAGAGCCCGATGAAGAGCTTGAACTCACAAGCTGTGATCATGACCTGAGCTGAAATCAGGCACCCAATTATAAGCCATCAAAGGAAAATGTTAAGCAGTAAAATTTGTAGAGCAGAATTCTCAAATAGATCAGGAAATGGTGACATCAGGTAGCCTCCATAAGTGAGGCAGAGGTAGAGGTAAAAATAGAATTCATTACATGCTTTTTTAAAGAGCAGTTAAAACTCTCAGGTTTCATTCCATTTTTTACTCTGGCCAACCAAAGAGGATAAAGTAGAATTTCTCAAGCCTGGCACTATTGACACTTTGGGCCAAAAAAATTCTCTGTGGGGGTGGGGAGGGGGGTCCTGTGTAGTGTAAAATGTTTAGCAGTTTCTCTGGCCTTTACTCACTAGATGCACCTCTTACCCCAAAATTGGACACAAAAAAAATGTCTACAGACATTGCCAAATGCATCTTGGGGTCAAAACTATGCCCAGTTGAAAACCACTGCTATAGAAACATCTCAGAGGAATCTTTTTAGGAAATTCTCCTGATGAAGAAATGTTTAAACATTCAGCAACTCCTTTACTTTTATTTTTTCTTTTGTTAAATTCAGGAAAAATTCGATTTAATGCTTTAATTTAGCATGCTACCATTCCAAAAAAAAAAAATTTTTGTCCATTCATCCATGTGTATATATGCATTGAGAGAAAAGGAATGTTATTGGTGGTGGCATTTTTTTGTGTGTGACATTTTAACTTTGTACTCTGCTATGCTTGACTATTCATAGTGACTATGAATCATTTCTGCAAAAACAAGTCATTGTACTAAAAAATTAAAATCTAGCTGAGGCTCACAAATAGGCAGGCAGTAATCACTGGCTCTTTCTTCTTAACTACATTAAATTATCTTGGGCAAAAAAATGATAGCTATTGTATATAAGGTCCAGTAATTCAAAAAATCAATTCTAATCATTAATGCCATTGTTGAGATTGGGGTGGAGAAAAGCACTGAAGTAGGCATAAATTTTGCTGGTAATGTAGTTACAGGATTAGGTGGGAGATTCAGATATCTGAGTGCGTAACAGTCACTAATCAAAGACCAGGCATACATGAACCAAGGATTATGATCAATCTAATTCTAGGCCACTTGGCAAAAAGAAACAAACAAACAAACAAACCCACCTCAAAATAAAATAAAAAAATTAATGCTCCAATCTCTACACAACAGTATTATATGTATTTTTTTTTGTGCTTTTTTTCATAGTTCAGAATTTTCTACAGCGCTTTTATAAATCAGAAAAAAACTTCACAAAAATTGATTAAGCCTGAAGGACTCATTAAGATTTAATTGTGGTTTAACTTCCAATTTAATGACTTGAATAGTTTTGAAAATTTGAACAAATTTGAAATTTGTCAAAACCTCTAAGTAAATAAGCATATTGACTGTTAAGACTGTGGGAAAAAAACACATTTGTATATTACAAGGCAAAGTCCCCTTCAACTGCTATCAAATTACTCTAAAATTGAACAATTCAGGAATAGAGACAGAAGCACCAGAAAAGAAAGGGGAAAATATGACCAGAATTGCAGACTACAAAATCAATTCCCAGACTGGCCACAATAATCTAGAACACTAAAGATCAGCCTTGGCCATCTGGCATATCTGCCACAGATCTAATTACTGGAAGGTAAGAAAATTGCCTCCTTGTTACCACCTTTTCAATATACCTTGTTATTAACAGTGACTACAATGCAGTGTTAATTTTATCAGTTTTCTAGTCAATAAAGGTGAACAATTAAGTTGTAAAAACATTAATAGGAATATAGTATTTCCATATTGCTCACTAAAGTTATTTTCTGATTTAGAACACATAAATATTAAAAAAAACCTTAAAACATTTTTTTTTCCTTCTGTAACCATAAGTGTCCTTGAGGCAAAAAAGGTTGTTCAAGGTTCTGGAGATGAGAACAAAATGGGAAGTATGAATCCCTCCCTTTAAGTCTTTACTATATACAAAGAATATGCCAACTTGATAAATGGATAAATCTGACTTTACAAATCACACATCCCCCTCCCCCACCATGAAAGCAATGTTTTAACATTTATTATTTTGTAAAACATTTATTACATTATACCTCTTCTGTATTAGACAATAGACTCAAGTGGATTCTGAGTTTCTTATTGAGATAAAAAATACCTGGTTTCCATACCAAACTATGAGAAGAAATACGTAGGATATAATCAAGAGAATGGCCTGAGTTGAAATAACAATCTCCACGTATTATTTTATTAAAATTTAACTTTTACAGTTCAAGCAGTACATTGATTTCTGAAAAAAAGCGAGGTATGTAAAAGAATAAAAATTCTGACTGATGTATATAATGGGAGTCATTTGGGAAGTCAGACAAGCGTTAGAAGTGGAATTTAGAAATCACAGATTAAAGAACTATGATTTGAACGCAAATATCTCGCCCCAATTCATAAATAATTTATTAACTATAATATTAATATGCTGTTTACATTTGGGGGTGGTAGTGGAATGATTATCTTAAACTGAAGTTTATTTGCACCACCCAAAACAAGAAATTGTGCCACTATAATGAAAAATGGATTCATTCTAACAATGCTATCTATTTAAAATGGAACCCACACCTAATTAAACATGAAATTCCAGATTACCCAAGCATGCTTTATGTCAAAAGACACAGGATTTTCAGCACTGAACTGACCAGCTTTTAGAGATACATGTTATTACTTGAGAAATTTCCTCCTACCATTAAGGTTGAAGATCCAACCACAGAGCTAGAACTAAATAGTATTAGCGTGTCAATACTACCGCCAGGCTGTCCCAAATAGCCGGCACTTAATTGTAGTCGGCCCCACAGAACAAAGAGGCCAACATGCCTCCAGGGATGACAGTGCTGCAGTCTGAGGTCGCTGGGAATGTGACGAAAAGAGACGGGGAACTCCACGGAACAGGCCTAAGACCTTTGTTGAGATGGCCTACGCAGACACACAAACACAAAAACAACAAAAAAGCGCCTGGGAGAATGGGGAGTAGCTTTCACGAAAGACGGGGTGTTGGGGGAAGACTACCAGCTCTCTTCGCTTCTCCCATCGGGGTTATCTTCCCATCTCCTCTTCTCGGCCACCCGGGTCAGCTCTTTGCAAGACTCAGGGCCCTAAAGCTGAGTTGGATGACCGCGGGAGATAGGGAGAGAATGGGGACGGAAGGCACTCCCTGTTTGTTGGGTGGGGTACCACGTTACCGACGGGCCGCATCCAGCCCAGCTCGGGTTCCCTTCTCTTCCGCATCGTACGCTTAGCATCCCTTAGGCCACTAAAAACCTCCTTACCCAGCTCGCCATGGAGCACAGTCCCAAGACGTTCCCCATCTCCGCAACGTCGCAGGAGCAAAGGAGGGCGACAAAATGGAGACAGTATCTCTCCACCCTCTCAGGCCTTATTTACTATCAGCGAGCCACTTCCGGCGCATAGCCCACCCCGCCCCTTAGCTTTGCGTCACTTCCTTTGAGGCCTGTATTGGGGTGGGGGAGGGTGTCGTGTTAAGATTGCGCGTGCGCATGCGCATGCTTGGAACCTGAGGCGTTTTCTGCAGAGCGGAATCTTTTAACACTGCGGGCATAAAGTGGCTGGCTGAAGCAGCCGGACTGTGGTTTATTTACCACATTAAGAAAACGTTGTGAGAAAAATCTCACCTTTACTTAATATTTATTTGAATTTGAGTTAAGTAGAGGCTGAAGTGGTCGTTAATGATTTTGCCCTCGTCCATTAGAGGAATTTCTCACTTCTGGAGGATTGCTTTCTCTTTCTCGATGCTCATCCGTTCATCCACTTATTTCTAGTATTTAACACTTCTGCGTCTTTTCCTCCCCACTTAGTTTCTCAGGCATTACTGCAGACCACTGCCTGGGACAAATTTTATTGGGATATTTCTATTCTTTTGGGTACTTAACAGTTCACTGTAATAACGTGAACACGATAAGTGTCGTATCACTTATTTGCTGTTGACACGCATTTTAATTTCTTGTCCAATTAAGATGTTACAGGAAGCTTTCACATTCAAAAATTTTAATTGCATAAGAAGACATACTGGTTATAAAAACTTAAAGGTAGCATTGATTTTGTTGAATGTTACAAGCTGTTCAGGAGACGTTTGGAGCGCTTGATAATTAAGTGATGATGGCCAACTCCAGTGAATGTACAAAAAGTTCTAGTTCTTTTTATAGTGATTGGTCCCTGAAGATATTCTGGGAGAACAGTTTGGCCACAGAAATAACCTAAAATAGAAATAGGCATTGTCATTAATAATAAGACTCTTTAAAAATTTACAAAAATTAGATGTGTGAAGGTCAGGTAACACTTAGGAATCTGGAAGAACTGTGACCATTAACTGATAGGTAGCAAAAAGGAAGAAATGGAATTGGCTAAAAGACAGTTTAGTTTGGACATGTTGAACTTGAAGTCTCAGAAATGTTACCTCTCAGCACTTGAAAATGAAGCTTCAAAACCAAGAGTTAATGAGATGCAAAATTCAAAGTAACTTACATTGCTGTTATAGTTGAAGATGTCAGCCAATAAACAAGAAATCAGTTCCAGAGATAAAGCATGTAGTTGGGATCAAAGAATTGCAATGCAGGCTAAACAGATTTAAATAGAATCCCAAAGAGTGTTGAGATTTCAGGAGGTTGACCTAGGATTTTCATGGGGGAAAAAAAAAAAAGGAAGATTGGGTACATTGTTTTAAAAAGAAGAGTTCCTTGGTGCTAGTAAGTAAGGCTAGATTTGCACCTCATTGGTTGGTCAGGTGAAGTGGTCACTAGACCAAGGTTCACTTTTATTAGTCTTTTCAAAAGGGACATTCTTTGGATCTTCTGCTTGCTGACTTCTTGAATGTTGGCAGTTTGGCCCAGTTCAAGGTTTCAGGAAACAGGATGTGAAAGACAGTTCCTCTGAAATGGCTTCTCTGGCTCCATTTTAAAATGGTTCCACTTAAGTCATTTTAAGAAAGAGAGAGGATTGAGGTAGATATCCAAAGAGAAATGTTGTAGATTTATAAGAGTCCTTAATATGGATTCAAAAAATTTAACCCTGGAAAAATTATCAACTGGGGAAAAGCTATTTAGTTTTTAACTTCTCACTTTGATTGTTAATGTCATTTACATACCCCTCCTTCCAAGTTCTGCACTTTAAATTCTGCTTTCAGTGTAAGTTGTGAAAATATCTTTTATAAGGTCCTTGACTTCTCAAAATCTTAGAATCCTTGTTAGTAATATATCAACCTTAAAGAGTTGAGAAGATTAAATAATAACACATGGTCTTATAAATGATAGCACCATGTAAGCCTACTGTAGATAATCAATACAAGCTAGTTTACCCCCAAAATAAGTTATCTTAAGGAATAATAACACATGGTCTTATAAATGATAGCACCATGTAAGCCTATTGTAGATAATCAATACAAGCTAGTTTGCCCCCCAAACTAGATTGTCTTAAGGATGAATAAAATTTGTGCATAGCTTACATTGTACAATGCAAGGAGTGAAAAGGTTTGTGAAAAATATTTTATGATTTTAATCCTAAAATAATTAAATTCTAAATGTAAACATGTTTAAATATTTCAACCTATGTTCTGTAAGAATAAACCAGGAATAGATTAAACAAAATAGCCTATAGGGGTCAGTATAAACTTAGAATTAGAAGAGACTCTATTCTGATTAAAGAAATGCTTTTGTCATTGAAGACAGATTTTGACTTTTTTTAAAATTAAAAACCAAGGAATAATAAAGGTATAAAGGCTCTCCTAAATTGTTACCTTAATATTAAAATAGCCTGTGAACAATTTTCTTTCTACACAGATTTTTTCCCCAAAAGTAAGCCAGTAATTCCCATGACAACCAGATATGTATGTCTACACCAGTGGAGTAGATGAATACAAAGGTATAATATTTATTTCAGGCAGAACATACACAAATTTAGAGAAAAAAAAAGCAAATATTCATCATGCAAATAATGAAGTGGGTAGAGAAATCAAATATTTCTAGTGTTTAGTATACCATTTTACAATTATGTAGAGTGACTACTTGAAGAGATGCTAATGGCATTTCTAAAACATTTTGCATCTCAGGGGCAATTAGCTAAAATATGTTAAGGATTTATTGACCTCTCATAAGAGTTGATAAAATATAATATCATACATTGAAGAACTATTAAAATCAAGCATCCATTCACCAAAAAATGTTATTATACTGTAGAAAGGAGAAACCATTTCTATTTAGGCATTTATCAGATTTTTGAATTCTTATTAAATATGTTAAGGCAATGTCTAACACTTTCCAACAGAAATATAATATATGCCACATTTATAATTTAAAATTTTCTAGTAGCCACATTAAAAAGAAAAAGAGACAGATAAAATTAATTTTAACAATACTTTAACAAACATTTAATTTAACCCAATATCATTTCAACATAACATTAATGTAAAAATTAATGAGATGCTTTACATTATTTTTCATGTTAAATTTTCTAAATCTGGTTTATATTATACATTTACAGCACATCTCAATTCAGACTAGCCACATTACAAGAGCTTGAGAGTCCCCCAAATTGGACAATGCATATCTAAATGTTGAAGGAGAAGGGGCACCTGTGTGGCTCAGTCGGTTAAGCATCCAACTTCAGCTCAGATCATGGTTTCATGGTCCATGAATTTGAGCCCCACATTGGGCTCTGTGCTGTTAGCTCAGAGCCTGGAGCCTGCTTCAGATTCTGGGTCTCCCTCTCTCTCTACCCCTCCCCTGCCTGTGCTCTGTCTCTCTCTCTCTCAATCTCTCAAAAATAAATAAACATTAAAAAAATTAAAGTAGTTTTTAAAATAAATAAATAAATAAATAAATAAATAAATAAATAAATAAATGTTAAGGGAGAAAACTGAAGCAATTATCCAGATGACCCAGTACAAGCAAAACTAACACACACACTTTTCTTTGTGTAAATTATTTAGATATTTCAGGATAAAGTGGTTTTAAGCCTGTGCATTTACTTCAGGCATTAAATTGGTTTCATCTAATTTATTTTGTATAAAAATTAAATCTGAGAGAATTGTAAGAAAGGTAAATGTTAAGGTCTTATAATTATATAGGCTATCATATTATTTTTTAAAAATTAATTTATTTTTTAAGTAGACTCCACAGCATGGAGCCCAACATGGAACTTGAACTCATGGCCCTGAGATAGAGACCCAAGCTGAGATCAAGAGTCAGACATTTAACTGACTGAGCCATCCATACTGCTATTTTATATGTTTAAACTTAGCCAGATATGATTTTCAAATAGCCCATAATTCCATTTTAGCCAATTTATCCTGATGTTTTAATTCACTTGAGCTTCTATGGCTTTAGCTTTCTCCCCTCTAGAATTAGTTGTAACAACAGGGTGCTCCCTGGAGGCTTTTGACATTTTAAGCAGCCTGAACTCTAGTGACCCCAGACAGGCTTGTGGACTCTCACCCAGTTGTCTACACCTCATTTTACTTCCTGTTGTCGGCCAATGAAAGACAAAACTGCAAGCTGCACAATAAAATGTGTTTCATTTATTTGGTATCTTAGGGATTGCAACTGGGAGACAGAGTTCAGCAAAACTGAAAGTGTAATCTGGAGAGACAAAGGAGGTTAGAGTTTTTAAAGAAGAAAGAAGGAATTTACATAAATTGCTTTGAATGAAATGTAATTGTTTCTAGTATTGCTACAGTTACACTACCATTAGTTACAGTTACTACTATATATGATTGTTTCCTAGGGTTAATGTTAGGCCGAAAGTCCTTTTATGTTCATTCTAACATGCAGCAGATTTCTTGACTTTTAGTTGAGTTCAGCAACAATTCAGAGTATTTGAGACAGGAGACATGCATAAGCCCCATTTCCTCAGTGTCGTCCTGGTTCCATTTTAAACAACCCTCTTAGCAATGCTTACTCCATTTTATTCTCTCTGTTATCACTATATTCTCCATTACCTCATATAATACTCCTGCAAATTCTAACGTAAAGTGAATCTTTTTATTCTTTCTGCGGAGTGATTAAGAACTTTGGGTAATTTTCCTCCTTGGTTCTCACTCTGCTGAAGATTTGCTTTAATTTAATTTAATTTAATTTAATTTAATTTAATTTAATAATTTAATTTAATTTAATTTAATTCTAAAAAAAATTATAACAAAAGTGTGGACATACTTCCACTTTTCCTATCAAGTTTTACTCAACCCAGTAATACCTGGTAGGATCTTAATTTTTTCATAAAACATCCTAATATTTCCTAGTATTAAAGTATTTATATCTGGAACCCATTCTACATTATGTGCAAAAATCCTAGGTTTAGCTGCTTGGTAGCATCCAGCTATGTCATTTATTGCATTATTTTCCCCAAACTTTTAATCAGAGTCTTGATATAGCTTGTCCTGGCTTCCACTAATTCGACCATATTGCTAATAAATCTGTCCTACTTCAGAAACAATCTTATCTTCCTTAAAGATTTAGTGTCAGAGGAAGCTACCTGCATGAACTATCCTCCTTTGACATCTCCATTGACAACGGAATTTCTTGCCTCAGTTAGCCCAATTTACTTACATTGTATAGCAGAGTCCAGTCTTTCTGGGAATCATCCAGTTTTTTAAATCCTCTCAAGGTTTGTAGGGTTGAGAATAGAGCTCTCTCCACTTAGTTTCTATGCGATGGAAAAAGACCTTTCTAGCACCATTAATATAAATGCCATGCACATTTCCCCTTCCCAGCAATACTCATCTAGCAGTTTAGATGCTATAGAAGGGCACTCTTTAGTTAAATTTTGTGGTATGCTTTGATTCAGGCATGGTTAGACAGCACCACACTTCAGCAATCCCAAATGTTAGTCTTTAGTAAGACTAACATATATGTGGGAATTATGCTTTAAAAAGTAGCTCTCACATACAAATAGAGTCCAAAAGATGGACTTTTCCCATTAGATCTCTATACAGAAATAACCTTTGATTAAATAGAAGTACAGAGAAGTATTTAGAAACATGCTAGAATCTGGAGTAAGGATGCCTGTGCTTAACTGCTACGTCCACCTCAAATTAGCTGTGTAATCTTAAGTAAGTTTCGTTTTTTTGTGCTTCCAATTCCTCAACTTTAAGATGGGAGAGTAACAGTACCTTCTTCCTAATTTTGCTATGAGGATTAAATGAAAACAGGTGAATACACAGAATAGTGTCAGGCCCATGGTTAAGTGCTCGGTAAATATTAGCTACTACTTCTAGATATCAGGGATTTTTCTTCTCTTTTGTCTTTGTTTTCTTTAATACCTCTCCATAGTTTCTTGGGATACCTGGTGGTTCAGTCAGTTAAGGATCCCATTCTTGGTTTTGGCTCAGGTCTCATGAGTTCAAGCCCAATCTCAGGCTCTGTACTGTCAGCACAGAACCCACTTGGGATTCTCTCTCTCTCTCTCTCTCTCTCTCTCTCTCTCTGTCCCTCCCCCACTTGTGCTTTCTCTGTCTCTCTCAAAATAAATAAATAAACTTAAAAAAATACCTCCCTCTAGTTTCTTAATCTTTGAAACCCAGTGTCTAGCTCTCAAATGTTTCCATCTAATTTTCTCCTCAATAAAACAGAAGGCAGAATAGTGTAAAGGCTTCCAGCCCCAGTAACTAAATAACTATAAGAAAAAACAGACCTTTTTAATAATTTCTGTTAACAGTTAACCATAGAAATAAAACTTCCAGTTATTTTGTCAGCCAAAGATGGGTTTATTCAGGAATAGCAGAGAATTACAATCCAGGACAAGCAAGCTACAGCAAAACCATAGGCAAGTATGGAAAACAAAGGAGAGAAATGCTCTTTTTATAGAGGAAAGGCAGGAGTTGGGAGGCACTGTTATAAACTAAAAGTCTATTAGAGTGAACTGGGAGTTTGAGCATAGTGGCTTCTCATGGGCTGGGCTGGGCTGCTGCCAGAGGTAGAAGAATGTTCCTTCTTCTGTCTGGCACAGTCAAGTAGTATGGACTTGTAAGGTCCTTCTCTTCCTGTTGGGTGTGTTATTGAGAACTGGTGCTGGGTGCAAGAGCTCCCCCTGCTGGCCTCCCAAGTTCATTCTAAATGAGATGGGGCTTTTTAAATTATTAATTTTCACATAATTTATTAAAGTACAACTCCTATGCATTGTTTTCTTAAGAGAATATTTGTTTCTTTTTCAAATCTTACCAAATACCCATCTCAAGAGGAGGTAAGAATAGAGGTATTTAGAACGTATCCTGGAGGCAGAGCAGTTCTAGGATTGGTTGATATAAGCTTTTAAGCATGGTCATTTTGAGAGAAAGGAAGGGAATTCTCTGCACCCTCCTCATACCCCATCAAACATCTCTTTTCCATATGGAGGAAAGCATTTCTCAGAAGCCCTCCCCACCTGCCATTAGACTCTTCTTCAGCCTCAAGATCAGAATTGTGTTATATGTCTTTGCTTAAAACAATTTTTGGGAAAGGGAATGGAGATACCATGATAAATTTACTCATCAGTGTTTTCACATGGAATCCTGAAGAGCATAGCCTTGGATCAAACCTAAGCAAAATTAAAGTTCTGTTACCATGTTACCTCAAGTTTAAAAGCTGCTTCTTTCAGAGAGAACCCAAATAGATAGAATCATGAATGAAAGAGGAGAGATCACAACCAACACCACAGAACTACAAACAATTATCAGAGAGTACTATGAGAAATTATATTCCAACACTGGACAACCTGGAGGAAATGGACAAATTTAGACACCCATACACTATCCAAAGCTCAAATGGGAAGAAACAGATAATTTGGATACAGCCATAATCAGTGAAGAAATTGAATCAGTTATCAAAAATCTCCCAACAAATAAGAGTCCTGGGCCAAATTGCTTACCAGGAGAATTCTACCAGACATTTAAAGCAGAGTTAATACCTATCCTTCAAAAAATAGAAACAGAAGGAAAGCTTCCAGACTCATTCTGTAAAGCCAGTATTATCCTGATTTCCCAAACCACTTAGAGACCCCACTAAAAAGAATTATAGGCCAATACCCTGATGAACATGGGTGCGAAATTCTCAACAAGTTACTAGCAAATCAAATTCAACAATAAATTAAAAGAATCATTCATCATGATCAAGTGAGATTCATTCTTGGGCTGCAGGGCTGGTTCAATATTTGCAAATCAATCAATGTGATACATCACATTAACAGAAGAAAGGATAAGAACCACATGATCCTGTCAATAGATGCATAAAAAGCATTTGACAAAATACAGCATCATTTCTTAATAAAAACCCTCCAGAAAGTCGAGATAGAAGGAACATACCTTATCATCATAAAAACCATA
Source organism: Prionailurus bengalensis (assembly GCF_016509475.1). NCBI lineage: Eukaryota > Metazoa > Chordata > Mammalia > Carnivora > Felidae > Prionailurus > Prionailurus bengalensis. Next base: position 110,328,796 of record NC_057349.1, read on the forward strand.
TATGAAAAGCCCACAGCTAATATCATCCTCAATGGGGAAAAACTGAGAGCTTTCCCCTTGAGATCAGGAACACGACAGGGATGTCCATTCTCACCACTGTTGTTTAACATAGTGTTGGAAGTCCTAGCCTTAGGAATCAGACAACATAATGAAATAAAAGGCATCCAAATTGACAAAGAAGTCAACCTTTCGCTTTTTACAGATGACATGATACTCTACATAAAAAACCCAAAGACTCCACCAAAAAGCTGCTAGAACTGATACATGAATTCAGCAAAGTTGGAGGATACAAAATTAATGTACAGAATTGGTTGTATTTCTATACACCAATAAAGAAGCAACAGAAAGAGAAATCAAGAAATCGATCCCATTTACAATTGCACCAAGTACCATAAAATACCTAAGAATAAACCTAACCAAAGATATAAAAGATATGTATGCTGAAAACTATAGAAGCTTATGAAGGAAATTGAATAAGACACAAAGAAATAGAAAAACACCCCATACTCAATTAATTTTATTAATTTTTTTTCTTCCTCTAAAATAACAAAAAAAGAACAGAAAGAAATGACAGCCAGGTCCTTGACTGGTCAATGATGGGTCAAATGACAGATAGATATAAGCAATTTAGTGTCTGAACTAAAATTTAGAACCATGATAATAAAAATACTAGCTGGGATTGAAAAAAAGCATAGATTCCTTTCTGCAGAGATAAAAGAAGTTAAATCTAGTCAGAACAAAATTAAAAATGCTATAACCAAGATGCAGTCTCAAATGGATGCCACAATGGCAAGCCTGGACAAAGCAGAGCAGCGAATCATCTATATAGAAGGCAAAATTATGAAGAATAATGAAGCAGAAAAAAAGAAGGAAACAAAGGCGAAAGATACAAGACTTAGAGAACTTAGTGACTTATTAAGGAGGAATAACATCTGAATAAGAGGAGTCCCAGAAGATGAAGACAGAGAAACATGGGCAGAAGGTTTAGATGAGCTAATTATAGCAGAAAACTTTCCTAATCTGAGGGAGGGCATAGACATCAAAATCCAAGAAGCATAGCCTACTCCCATCAGATTCAACAAAAACTGACCATCCCCATGGTGTATCATAGTCAAATTCACAAAATACACAGACAAGGAAAGAATTATGAAATAAGCAAGGGAAAAAAGTCCTTAACCAATAAGGGAACACAGATCAGGGTCGCAGCAGACCTATCCACAGAAACTTAGCAGGCCAGAAAGGATTAGCAGCATACATTCAACTTACTGAATAAGACAAATATGCAGCCAAGAATTCTTTATCTTGCAAAACTGTCATTCAAAATAGAAGGAAAGATAAACAGTTTCCCAGAGAAACAAAAACTAAAGGAGTTCATGATCACTAAGCTATCCATGAGTGGAGAAAAGATGATACAAACCAAAAAACAACAAAAGCAAAAAAAGACTAGAAAGGACCAGGGAACATCACCAGAAACATCAACTCTACAGGCAACACAATGGCACTAAAAACATACCTTTCAATACTCTAAATGTCAACGGACTAAACACTCCAACCAAAAGGCATAGGGTATTAGAATGGATAAGAAAATGAGACCATATATTTGCTGCTTACAAGAGACTCATTTTAGACCTAAAGACACCTCAGATGAAAGTAAGGGGATGTAGAACAATCTATCATGCTAATGGTCATCAAAAGAAAGCTGCAGTAGCCATACTTATATCACACAAAACAGATTTTAAAATAAAAACTGTAACAAGAGATGAAGAAGGGCATTATATCATAATTAAGGGATCTATCCACCAAGAAGATCTAACAATTGCAATACTTATGCACCCAACGTGAACAACCAGATATATAAATCAATTAACCACAAACATAAAGTAAGTCATTCATAACAATACCATAATAGTAGGGGACTTCAACACCCTATTTACAGCAATGGACAGATAATCTAAGCAGAGAATCAACAAGGAAACAATGGTTTTAATAAAACACTGGATTGGATGGAGTTAACAGATATATTCAGAACATTTCATCCTAAAGCAGCAGAATGAACATTCTTCTCGAGTGCACATGGAACATTCTCCAGGATATGTCACACACTGGGACACAAATCAGCCCTCAACAAGTACAAAAAGATCGAGATTATGCCGTGCATATATTCAGACCACAACACTATGAAACTTGAAATGAAGCACAAGAAAAACTTTGGAAAGACAACAAATACTTGGAGACTAAAGAACATCCTACTAAAGAATGAAAAGGTTAACCAGGAAGTTAGAGGAAATTAAAAAGTCATGGAAGCCAATGAAAATGACAACAACACAGTCCAAAACCATCTTTTTAAAGACACTTTTCCAAAGAGGACATCCAGATGGCTAACAGACATATGAAAAGATGCTCAACATCACTCATCATCAGGGAAACACAAATAAAAACCACAATGAGATACCACCTCACACTGGTCAGAGTGGCTAAAATTAACAGCTCAGACAACAACAGATGTTGGTGAGGATGCAGAGAAAGAGGAACAGTTTTGCACTGCTGGTGAGAATGCAAACTGGTGTAGCCACTCTGGCAAACAGCATGAGGTTCCTCAAATATTAAAAATAGAAGTACCCTACAACCCAGCAATTGTACCACTAGGTATTCATCCAAAGGATATAGGAGTGTTGTTTCAAATGGGCTCATGCACCCCAATGTTTATAGCAGCATTATTGACAGTAGCCAAAATATGGAAGGACCCCAAATGTCCATCAACTGATGATTGGATAAAGATGATGTGGTATGTACATACAATGGAATGTTACTCAGGGATCAAAAGCATGAAATCTTGCCATTTGCAACAATATGGATGGGACTACAGTGTATTATGCTAAGCAAAATAAGGCAGTCAGAAAAAGATACAAAATAGATGGACATAAAGGAAGGGAAGCAAAAATAATATAAAAACAGGGAGAGAGACAAACCATAAGAGACTCTTAAATACAGAGAACAAACTGAGGGTTGCTGGAGGGGTGTTGGGTGGGAGGGTGGGCTAAATGGGCAAGGGGCATTAAGGAGGACACTTTTGGGGATGAGCACTGGGTGTTTTTCTTCTGCTGCCACAGCTTCCTATCTTCATATATGAACTTATTTTCATATAGATAACCTACCTCTGCTTTTCATACCCAAACTAGATCCAAAGAAACATTGTAACCATTGTCTAATACTGGTTTTCACCATTGCAAATAAGGAACTTAGTTTTTCACATCAAAGTGTGCCCTCTCCCAATGAGAAGTGGATTTTTCTGGTTCTTTTGGCAATCTACAACCAAGGCATCCTCTCTTTGCTTCTTCTTGAATGTCCTCCCCAACTCTTCTCTATTAATTTTTGTCAGTCTTTTCTCCAGTTTCACCTAGGATTTAGCTGTTCCCTGATTTTGCTTTGAAAATGAGATTGTATCTTGTTTTTCTTTCTCCTCATTCTATTTGGATGACTTCCAGGAATACAATAAGCAAAATGCCAACTTCTACTTCCATCTTGGAACTGGAAGTCCATTGTTGTGACTTGCATTTTATTTTATGCTTAAGTCACTCCACACTGCTTGGAGTTTACCCAACATGCCATGAACTTTCTTATATTTTTGTCTTTTCTCCTATATGTATTTCCACCTGAAATACTCCCGGCACCATTTCTCGTAAATGCTTTTATCTAGCCAATTTATCAGCTAAAACTTAGGTGCAGCTCCTGCAAGAAATCTTCCTGACAGCTTCTTCTTTCCTTGGTTAATCCCTAACATTAGATATGATAATTTATCTACTCTTTATGAGGCCTGAGTAGTTTTGCATGTCTACATTTACCTTACTGCTACCTGCATTATTTATTGTTATTCTGTTGTGCTTTTATCTCCCAACCATACTAGGCTTCTTGGGAACAGTGACTGCATCTTTGGCAATTTTGTATCCTCAGGCTGGAAAAAAATGTTAGGTCTGTGATAAGCAATCAATAAAGCTAATTTAATGAATAAATACACACATTATTTAGAAAGAAAACACTCAAATTATGTGATCAGTAACATAACATTCCTGAGGATAAAAGAATGCATTCATTTAGAATTTAGTTTTAAGAACATTTATAAATAATTATACTTATTGATATAACTATAAAATTTAGCAATTCAGCTCAGGAAACATAGTTTTGTGTAAATAAGATTACAATAAGTGAATCCATTCATTTCTCAGAGATTTCCATAGAAAGTTTATTTTCTATTCAAGGGGAAATGTAATTTTTGTTGCTTCTAGTACCCCACACTAGCCCTGTGATCGGTCAGCAAGTAATGCTATTTCTGTGTTTTGCATCCTCATCAGTAATAATTATTGCAATTGCATCTTAGTTGACAATTCTCGGTCTGCCGTGTAAGAGAAACATTTTATTATTCTTTCTGCAATAAATAACAGGAAAAATTAGCCTTTTAGTAATATAAAAATACGTGTTACTTTCATGTAATCTAGTATCAGATATCTTAATATCAGGTTTAAGGGTATAATATTTCACTTTAACTTCTTGGAAATATATCTCTGACATTTAGGGTAAACCTATCATATGTCTTTTTCAGTTTTGTATGAACAAAACCTCCCTGAACTTGGTTGTTTAGTTATTCTAAAAACCTTTTGGAAACAAAGACAGACACATGAAAAATCACATCACATAATATTTCTGTTTTTGTTTGCTTTGAAGAGAAGGTAGTACTAAATAGACTATATACTATAAAAAGTAAATATAAGGAGCACATTTTATTGTTCAACCAAATGGAAGATACATTAAAACAAATTAAATACATGCTTATTGTTGGGAATAATCAAAATTATGTTGCATGGTAATTATTTATAAAAGATAATTTCTAATATAACCACAGGCACTTTATTTGTATATGGACAAATAGAAGGTAACTCTGTGGGTATTTTATATTGTGTTTGATTAAGTGTATTTAGTGCCTAAACAGGATTATCAGTATATATGCTAGAGAATATGTTTTCTATCTTTAATTCCTAGAAAAAGATAGAGTTTTCAACAGAGAAATCAGTTAAGGTTTCCACTGTGACATAAAACTGATACCTTTATTAAACTGCTCCAACAGTTTCTTGTTATTTTTAAACAATGCCAGCTCTACTATCCTTCAAGTAACCATAGTTAAATAAACTCCTTAACCTGAAGTTGTTTAAATATCTTTTGTATATGGTGTGGGTTCGTGGTCTTGGTACAATTCTGAGAGGGAGAGGAAGACAGTGGCAGATATCTCACTAAATTCCCAGAAGTGAAACAAATGGGAAATGTTAGAAATGGGATGCAATCATCAAGAATAAACAAAGGTCACCACATTTATCATGAATTCAAGTAATCATTCAACACTATAATAGTGTAAACTTAGAAAATTCTCACAGAGGTTTAAAACAAAATTTAAGGAAACTATGAGCACTTTGCTAAAACTCTTCAATAGTAAGATGGCTAATAGTTTGGTATCCTTCATGTATATGTATTATCTTGCTTAGCCACGAGGAAATCTAGTGATGATTAAGAGTTCAGTATCTTTGGCAAATTGCTTAAACCATTTAGCCTTAGTTCTCTCATCTGTGAAACTGGGATAATTATAGTATCTACTTTTTTCTAATTTTATTGAGAAATAATTGATATACATCACTGCACAAGTTTAAAGCCTAGAGCATGACGGTTTGATTTACATATATTGTGAAATCATTACCATAATAGGTTCAGCTAACACCCATCTTCCCATGTAGGTACAATATAAAGGAAAGAAAGATGAAAAAGGAAAAAAAATACTCCTTGTGATGACAGCTCTTAAAATTTACTCTCTTAACAACCTTCCTTTCAACGTTTTTTTTTTTTAATTTATTTTTGGGACAGAAAGAGACAGAGCATGAATGGGGGAGGGGCAGAGAGGGAGGGAGACACAGAATCGGAAACAGGCTCCAGGCTCCGAGCCATCAGCCCAGAGCCTGACGTGGGGCTCGAACTCACGGACCGCAAGATCGTGACCTGGCTGAAGTCGGACGCTTAATGAACTGCGCCACCCAGGCGCCCCAACAACCTTCCTTTCTATCATACAGAGTGTCAGCTACCACTCATCATGTTATACATCACATCTCTTATACTTATTTATCTTATAGCTTAAAGTTTGCACGTTTTGACCAACTTGTTCCAATTCCTCCTCCCCCAACCCTTTGCCTCTGGTAACTGCAAGTCTGATCTCATAGAAACTCATATGAGTTTGGTGTGGTGCTTTTGTTGTTGTTGTTGTTGTTGTTGTTGTTTTTAGATTCTGCATGTAAGTAAGATCATACAGTATTTGTCTTTCTCTGTCTGACTTACGTCTCATAGCATAATGCCTTCCAGGTCTATCCATGTTTTGCAAATAGTAGGATTTTTCTCATTTTTTCATGGCTACAGACCAAGAAATCTGAGGAATATGGATTCAATAGTAGTGTTATTCTTGGTTTCCTTATCAAATATTAGTTGATCATATATGCTTGAGTTTTACTTATTTATTTTTTAAAGTTCATTTATTTATTTTGAGAGAGAGAGAGTGGGGAGGGGCAGAGAGAGAGGGAGAGAAATAATCCCAAGCAAGGTCTGCCCTGTCAGCACAGAGCCCATGTGGGGCTTGAACCCATGAACTGTGAGATTTAAGACCTGAGCCAAAACCAAGAGTTTGACGTTCAACTGACTGAGTCACCCAGGCACCCCCATGCTTGAGTTTTATTTATGGATTCTTGGTTGTGTTCCATTGATCTATTTGTCTATTTTTATGCCATTACTATACTGCTTTAATTTCTTTCTTTTTTTTTTTTTAGTGTTTATTTTTGAGACAGAGACAGAGCATGAGTGGGGGAGGGGTAGAGAGAGAGGCAGACACAGAATCTGAAGCAGGCTCCAGGCTCTGAGCTGTCAGCGCACAGCCCGATGTGGGCTCGAACTCACAAACTGCGAGATCACGACTTTAGCGAAGTTGGACGCTTAACCCACTGAGCGACCCAGGTGCCCCAAATTTCTATAGCTTTATAGTATAGCTTGAAATCAGGAAGTGTGATGCCTTCTGCTTTGTCATTCTTTCTCGGGATTTCTTTGGCTATTCAGGATCTTTTGTGGTTCCATATAAATTTTAGAAGTGTTTTTTTCTAATTCTGTAAAAAAAAATGCCATCAGAATCTTGATAGCTATTACATTGAGTCTATAGATGGCTTTTGGTAGGATTGACATTTTAACAATACTTTCAATCCATGAACACAGGATAGCTTTCCACTTATTTGTGTTTTCTTCATTTTCTTTCATTATGTCTTATGGTTTTCAGAGTAGAGATCTTTCACCCCCTTGGTTAAATTTATTCCTAAGTATTTTATTGTTTTTGATGTTATTGTAATAGGATTGGTTTCTTTACTTCTTTTTCAGAAAATTTGTTGTTAGTATTTAGAAATTCTACTGAATTTTGTATGTTAATTTCATATCTTGCAACATCACTGAATTCACTGGTAAGATCTAACAGGTTTTTGGTGTGTCTTCGGGATTTTCCATATATCAAATCATGTCATCTGCAAATAGAGGCAATTTTACTTCTTCCTTTCCAATTCTGATACATTCTATTTCTTTTTCATGCCTGATTACTGTAAGTAGGACTTCCAGTACTATGTTGAATATTAGTGGTAACTATGTTGAATATGAGTGGTAAGAATGGGCACCCTTGTCTTATTCCTAATCTAGAGGAAAAGTTTTCAACCTTTAACCATTGACTATGATTTTTGGTATGGGTTTGTCATATATGGGCATCATTATGTTGACATATGTTCCCTTTATGCCTAAATTGTTAAGTTTTTTTTTTTTTATCATGAATGGACATTGCTTTTTTTGTATCTATTTTTTTTGTATCTATTTTGTATCTATTTTGTATCAAATGCTTTTTTTGTTTTTTTTTTATCATGAATGGACATTGCTTTTTTTGTATCTATTTTTTTGTATCTATTTTGTATCTATTTTGTATCAAATGCTTTTTTTGTATCTATTGTGACACTTATATGATTCTTTTCTTTCATTCTGTCAGTGTGAGGTATCACAATGATTGGTTTGCATATGGTGAACCATCCTGTGTCCCAGGGATAAATCCCACCTGATCATGGTGAATGATCCTGTTTATGTGTGGGCGCATTTGGTTTGTTAGCACTTTTTTTTTTAGAATTTTAAATCTATATTCCTCAGATTTCTTGGTCTGTAGTTTTCTAGTTGTAGCCTTTTCTGGTTTTGGAATAAATATAATCCTGGCCTCATAAAATGAGTTGGGAGTGTTCCCTTCTCTTCAGTTTTTTGGGATTTTGAGGATTGGTGCTAATTTCTTATTAAATGGTAAAATTCACCAAAGAAGCCATCTGGTCCTGAACTTTTCTTCTTTAGATTTTTGGTTACTAATCCAATCTCTTTACTAGTAATTGGTTTATTCAGATTTTCTATTTCTTCCTGATTCAGTCTTGATAAGTAAATAGCAAGTACTTCTGAGAAATTTTCCATTCTTTTTGATTGTCTAATTTGTTGGTATATAGTTGTTAATAGTAGTCTCTTAAGATCCTTTATATTTTTGTGTTATTTGTTGTAATATTTCATTTCTCATTTGTAAGTGTATTGATTTGGGTCCTCTTTTTTTTTTTCTGGGTTAGTCTAGTTAAGGGTTTGTCAATTTTGTTTTTCTTTTCAAAGAACTAACTCTTAGTTTGGTTAATCTTTTCTATTTTTTCTTTAATTTACTTCTATTCTAATCTTTATTATTTCATTTCTTCTGCTAATTTTGGGCTCAGGTTTTTCTTTCTCAAGTTTCTTTTTTTTTTTTTTTTAAATTTTTTTTTTTTCAACGTTTATTTATTTTGGGGACAGAGAGAGACAGAGCATGAACGGGGGAGGGGCAGAGAGAGAGGGAGACACAGAATCGGAAACAGGCTCCAGGCTCTGAGCCATCAGCCCAGAGCCCGACGCGGGGCTCGAACTCACGGACCGCGAGATCGTGACCTGGCTGAAGTCGGACGCTTAACCGACTACGCCACCCAGGCGCCCCTCAAGTTTCTTAAATATAGAGTTAGGTGACTTATTTGGGATACTTTTTGCTTCTTACTGTAGGCATCTTTTTCTGTCAACTTCCCTCTTAGCACTACTTTCACTGCATCCCATAAGTTCTGAAATGTTGGTTTTTCATTTTCATTTGCCTCAAGAAACTTTTTTATCACCATTTTAATTTCTTCTTTGATCCATTGGTTGTTCAGGGGAGTGTTGTATAATTTCCATATATTCATTAATTTTCCAGTTTTTCTTCTTGCTGTTAATTTCTAGTTTCATGTCATTGTAGTCAAATATGATACTTAGTATGATTTCAGTCTTCTTGGATTTGCTAAGACTGGTTCTGTAACCTAATATATGGTCTATCCTAGAAAATATTCCATGTGCCCTTGAAAAAAATATGTATTCTGTTGTTGGGTAGAATGTCTGTATATGTCTGTTAGGTCCATTTGGTCTACAGTGTTCCAATCTTCAGTTTCCTTATTAATTCTCTGTCTGAATGATCTATCCATAGGTGAGAGCAGGGCATTTAAATCCTCAATTATTATTATATTACCATTTATTTCTCCTTTGAATGGTCTGTTAGTTTTGTTTCATATATTTAGGTGCTCCAATATTGGGTACACACATTTTTATAATTGTTATATCTTCTCAGTGGATTGACTCCTTTATCATTATGTAATGACCTTCTTTGTTTCTTTTTACCATATTTAGTTTAAACTCTATTTTGTCTGATATAAGTATAGCTAACCCTGTTTTGTTGTTGTTGTTGTTGTTACCACTTGCTTGGAATGAGTTTTTCTATCCCTTAATATTGAGTGTGTGTGTGTGTGTGTGTGTGTGTGTGTGTGTGTGTGTTTAATTGTTTTTTAATGTTTATTTATTTTTGACAGAGAGAGAGAGAGAGAGAGAGACAGAGAGACAGAGAGACAGAGAGACAGAGAGAATGAGTGGGGAAGGGGCAGAGAGAGACAGAGACACAGAATCCAAAGCAGGCTCCAGGCTCCAAGCTGTCATCTCAGAGCCTGACATGGGGCTGGAACTCATGAACTGTGACATGACCTCAGCCAAAATTGGATGCTTAACTGACTGAGCCATGCAGGTGCCTCCAGCCTGTGTGTTTTTAAAGCTAAAATACGTCTCTTATATATAGCATATTGCCGGATCTTGGGGGTTTTTTTTGTTTAGTTTTGCTTTGTTTCATTTTTGTTGTTGTTTTTGAATTTCCAACTTCATTTAAACTTCATTTAACTTATTTTTTAAATTTACATCCAAGTTAGTTAGCATATAGTGCAACAATGATTTCAGGAGTACGTTCCTTAATGCCCCTTACCCATTTAGCTCATCCCCCTCCCACAACCTCTCCAGTAACCCTCTGTTTGCTCTCCATATTTAAGAGTCTCTTATGTTTTTGTACCCCTCCCTGTTTCTATATTATTTTTGCTTCCCTTCCCTTGTATTCATCTGTTTTGTATCTTAAAGTCCTCATGAGTGAAATCACATGATATTTGTCTTTCTCTGGCTGACTAATTTCGCTTAGCATGATACCCTCTAGTTCCATCCACGTAGCTGCAAATGGCAAGACTTCATTCTTTTTCATTGCTGAATAATACTCCATTGTATACATATACCACATCTTCTTTTTCCATTCATCTGTTGATGGACATTTGGGCTCTTTCCATATTTTGGCTATTGTCCATAGCCACTGCTATAAACATCGGGGTGCACATGCCCCTTCGAAACAGCATACCTGTATCCCTTGGATAAATACCTAGTAGTGCAGTTGCTGGGTCATAGGGTAGTTCTATTTTTAATTTTTTGAGGAACCTCCATATTGTTTTCCAGAGTGGCTGCACCAGTTTGCATTCCCACTAGCAGTGCAAAAGAGATCCTCTTTCTCCACATCCTTGCCAATATCTGTTGTTGCTGGAGTTGTTAATGTTAGCCATTCTGACACGTGTGAGGTAGTATCTCGTTGTGGTTTTGATTTGTATTTCCCTGATGATGAGTGATGTTGAGCATTTTTTCATGTGTCGGTTGGCCATCTGGATGTCTTCTTTGGAGAAGTGTCTAATCATGTCTTTTGCCCATTTCTTCAGTGGATTGTTTGTTTTTTGGGTGTTGAGTTTGATCAGTTCTTTATAGATTTTGGATTATAACCCTTTATCTGATATGTTGTTTGCAAATATCTTCTCCCATTCCATCGGTTGCCTTTTAGTTTTGCTGATTGTTTCCTTCTCTGTGCAGAAGCTTTTTATTTTGATGAGGTCCCAATAGTTCATCCTTGCTTTTGTTTCCCTTGCCTCTGGAGACGTGTTGAGTAAGAAGTTGCTGCGGCCAAGGTCAAAGAGGTTTTTGCCTGCTTTCTCTTCAAGGATTTTGATGGCTTCCTGTCTTACATTGAGGTCTTTGATCCACTTTGAGCTGATTTTTCTGTATGGTGTTAGAAAGTGGTTCAGGTTCATTTTTCTGCATGTCACTGTCCAGTTTCTCCAGCACCACTTGCTAAAGAGACTGTCTTTATTCCTTTGGATATTCTTTCCTGCTTTGTCAAAGATTAGTTTGCCACATGTTTGTGAGTCCATTTGTGGGTTCTCTATTCTGTTCCATTGATCTGAGTGTCTGTTCTTGTGCCAGTACCATACTGTCTTGATGATTACAGCTTTGTAATACAGCTTGAAGTCCATGTTGTTGTTTTTAAATCCACTCAGCCTACTATGTCTTTTGATTGGAGAATTTAACCCATTTACAGAAAGTACTTATTGATAGATAAGGACAATAGTAATTGTTATTTTGTTAATTTTTAAAAATTGTTTTCCAGTTGTTTTTGTAGATTTATTGTTTTTTATTTCCTATCCTACTGTCTTTTTCATGTTTAGATGTCTTTGGTATCAGTATGCTATAAGTTCTTTATCATGTTCTTTGCTGTAATTGGTATAGGTTTTTTCCCTCCTGGTTACCAGGAGGCTTACATAAAATATATTAAATTTGTGGCACTATATGTTAACCTGATAACAACTTAGCTTCAAAACCATCCCCAAACTTTACACTTTTGCTTCTTCTCCTCACATTTTAGGCTATTTTTGTTACAATTTACATATTTTTATACTGTGTAAATAATAACAAGATTGTTGTAGTTATGGGTTTTTTTTTTACTCTGTTTGTTTATTTATTTATATTTGAGAGAGTGTGTGCATGTGCACGCATGAAAGCAAGGAGAAGAGAGGAGGAGGAGGAGGAGGAGGAGAGAGAGAGAGAGAGAGAGAGAGTGCCCCATGCAGGCTCCATGCTCAGCACTGAGCCTAACACAGGACCTGATCCCCCCTGACCTTGGGATCATGACCTGAGCTGAAATCAAGAGCTGGGCACTCAACCGACTGACCTAGGGGCCCCTACTGTGTATTTTTTAAACTAGAGTTGTAAGTATATTTTGTGCCACAACTACCACATTACAGAATTTAATTTTGACTATATATTTAAGATTACCAGTGAGTTTAAAGTTATTTTTTAAAAAATATTTTTATGATGTTAATTAGCATCTTTTTACTTCCACTTAAGGAACTGCCTTTAGCATTTCTTATAAGGCAGGTCTAGTGGTAATGAACTCCCTCAGCTTTTATTTGTGCTGGAAAGTTTATATCCCTCTTTAATTTCTGAAAGAAAGCTTTGCCAGGTGTAGTATTCTTGCTTGGGTTTATTTCTTTCAATATTTTGAATATGTCATCCTATTCTCTACTAGCCTGAAATGTTTCTGTTGAGAAATATCCATATATAGTATAATGGGATTTCCCTTATATGAAAATTCTCTGTTCTCTTGTTGTTTTTAAAATTCTTTGTCTTTGACTTTTGACAATTTAATTATGATGTGTCTCATGTGACTCTTTGGGTTCTACTAATTTGGAGTTCTTTGGGCCTCATGGATCTGGATGTTCCCATGTTATTTCTGTTCCCATGTTTGAGAGTTTTTAGTCATTATTGTTTTGTTTTGTTTTGTTTTCTTTTTTCAACGTTTTAATTTTTATTTTTGGGACAGAGAGAGACAGAGCATGAACGGGGGAGGGGCAGAGAGAGAGAGAGACACAGAATTGGAAACAGGCTCCAGGCTCTGCGCCATCAGCCCAGAGCCCGATGCGGGGCTCGAACTCGCGGACCGCGAAATCATGACCTGGCTGAAGTTGGACGCTCAACCGACTGCGCCACGCAGGCACCCCTAGTCATTATTGTTTTAAATATACTTTCTGTGTCTTTCTTTTTCCCTTCTGGAATTCTCATTATGTGAATATTGTTTCTTTTCATTATGTCCTACATGTCTTATACATCTTCTTCACACATTTTCTTAACTTTTAGGTTTTTTTGTTTGTTTCTCTGATGGGGTAATTTCTATTGTTCTATCTCCAGGTCACTGACTCTTTCTTCTGCATGGTCGAGTCTGCTTTTGAAACTTTCTACTGAATTTTTCGGTTCAATTATTGTATTTCTCAAGTCTAAGATTTCTGCTTTTTAGTTTTAATTTTTTTCTGATGGCTTCTGTTGCTTTGTTGAACTTCTTGTTTTCTTCGTGCGTTGTTTTCCTAATTTCAGTTAGTTGTGTGTTATGTAGTGCACTAAAACTTCATTAAGAGGATTATTTGGAATTTTTTGTCTGACAGTTCATAGATCTCTATTTCTTTAAGATCAGTTATTAGAACTCAGTTTCCTTTAGTGGTTTACCTGTTTTTTTGTTTTGTTTTGCTTTTTTGTTTGGTTTGGTTTTGGTTTGTTTTTTTGTTTGTTTTTGGTGCTCCTTGATTCTTTACATTGCTATCTGTGCATTTCTAGATTTTATAAGTTTGTTTTGGCAGAGACAGATCTTCACAAGTTAGCTCAGTTTGGGTTTCTGGGAGTGTTGCCTGGTAATGTTCCTGGGAGGTAAGACCTGCTATTATGGTCTATTTAGGGGTGAGGTAACTATTTGAGCTCTGAGGTCAGGGATGTGACCAGTGTGCCACTGGCTGAGAACAGTTGGATAGGCTGGCTTGGTTCTCAAGTGAGGCTGCAGAATGGCCTCTACAGTTGCCTGGATTCTCTGGTCAGGCTTTCTAGATGGTTGGGACTGAGTATATTCAGTAGTAGACAGCCCTTGCAGAGGGCAAGCAAGTAGCTGCCCTTGCAGAGCAGCAGGATCAGTCCCAGGGCCTGTACAGCTCTTTGCTTGGGGACTCAAATCAAGAAAGATTGCTCACTGTAGTTCTCTGGTCAGATGAGGCCACTGGTTTTGCTCTGTGGATGGGGAAAGTCACAGGTTATGCTCTCTGTTCAAGTGTTACTGTCAGCAGAGCTGTTGAATAAGATACACAACTTCCCGAGTGTTCTGATTGGGTTCCTTGGTCAGGTAGGTTAAAGGCTGTATTCAGTAATGAATGGGACTATGAATTATTTTCCCTGCTTAGGTGCAGTCGAGAAGGACCTTTAAAGCTGGTAAAGCTCTTTATTGTCTTAACTCATGCTGACCCATGCCCCAAGTTCCCTGGCCAAACAGGCCCACTGTCTTTGCTCTGAAAACTATTGGCTCTGCCTATGTTTCTCTCGGCTCAAGCACTGGTGGGCCACACAGCTCCTAGGTGTTCTCACCAGCCCTTCTGGTCAGATGTGGCCAGAAGCCACAGTGGATGGGACTATGTTCCAGCTCCCTTATCTGGGCGGGAAGGAGAGGGTCCACTCCAGGAAAATGTCAATTTTCCCAACAGGCTGTCTTTTTGGGAAAGGCTGGGAGCTGACCTCAGCCTTGGATATGAATTAACTGTCCTATCTGTGTGTAGCACAAAGACCTCTGTGCTCAGTATTGTCTTTGTTTTGGGGGCAATCAGTTCTACCCACCCATCTCTCTGCTCACCCTTCCATATATCTTTCAGGTGTTCCCCCAGCCCTTCTGGTGTGATATGGCCAAGAGACCCTCTCCATACCTCTCCAGAGCAGACGGTGTGTCACTCAAGTTTTTGCCTGTGTATGGGCAAACCAAGCTCTAGGGCCAGCAAAACTTATTTGAGGATCCAAATCAGGCACATACACACCTCACTGAGTCCCCTGATCAGTCTACCCCTGACTTGGTTCTGAAGAACTCCTGGTTGGGATTAGTACTTGGGCACTACAGTATGAACTCAGGCTGCCAAGATCCCTGTGCTGATTGTTACAGGCCTATCTATCCTTCTCTGTTACAATCAGAGTCCCAGGGATTGAGCCCTGCAGATTCCCCTGCAATCCTCCTGGGGCAAGATCAGAGTAGAGGCTCCCACAAGGCAATCCACAACACTTGGGGAAAGCTGGTTGTCCCCTAGGTTCTCTTTTCCCACTGGAAGAACTGGAGGCTCACAAGAGATGTCTTCATGTGGTGCTGCAGTGACCTGGGGTAGAGGTAATGTGGCTAACATGTAGCTACTTCTCTTACCCTTGTAATGCAGCCTGTCTTAGTCTCTGTGGTACAAGAGTGCTTGAGCCTCACCTCCGTGTTCTCGGATTCCCTTAGTAGGGTCTTGTTTTTGAATATTAGTTGTTCTTGTGAGGAGAATGACCTATGGCACCACCTTAGTGATGTCACTCCAGTATCTATAGGGCTCTCAGGATGATTAAATGACATAATACATTTAAAATGTATAGTTGCACACAGTAAATGCTCAACAGGTACTTTGTTATTTTTCTATTGCTGCTGTAGCAAATTAGCACAAACCCAGTGGCCTAAAGCAACACAAGTTTATTAGCTTACAATTTTGTGGGTCAGAAGTCCAAAATAGGTCTTTTGGGGCTAAAATCAAGGTGTTGGCAGGACTGTATTCTTTCTGGAAGTTCTGGAGAGAATCTATTTCTTTGCCTTTTCTAACTTTATAAGCTACTCACATTCTTTGGCTTATATAGCTGCTTATCACTTTGGCCTCTGCTTGTGTTGTCATTTCTCTTTCAGACTCTTCTGCCTCCCTCTTTATCTTATAAGGAGCCTTGAGATTACATTGAGCCCACTTGGATAATCCAGGCTAATTTCTCCATCTCCATGTCTTTATCTTTAATTATACCTTCAAAGTCCCTTTTGCCTTATGAGGTGACATATTCAGATTCTAGAAATTAGGATGTGTTGTTCTTCAAAGTGGCCATTATTCAGCTTAGCACAGTGCTCTGATTTTGGCAATAACTGTAGAGTTTGTAATTTTGTTTAAGGAATTTTTATTTTCCTTAATCTTTTTATAATTTTTGTCTGTGGAAAAAAACAATATTTTAAGAAAATTTTGCAATATTATTCAAAAATAAATTATATTTTTGAAAAGTATTTACATGAAAATTTTAATGAATAACATAGTTTATTTCCTTAAGCTTACCTCTGAAGAAGCATACTGCTACCACATTTATTTATTTATTTACTGAATTACTCATTTCAAAAAGTTGTTTTTTAATGTTTAATTCACTTTTTTGAAAGACAGAGAGAGAGACAGAGAGAGAGAGAGACAGAGAGCAAGTGGCGGAGGGGCAGAGAGAGAGGGGACACAGATTCTGACCCAGGCTCCAGGTTCTGAGCTGTCAGCACAGAGCCGGATGCAGGGCCTGAACTGGTGAACCGTGAGATCATGACCTGAGTTGAAGTCAGACACTTAGCCAACTGAGCCACCCAGGCGCCCCTTAATTATTTATTTTTAATTCTTTTTAAGTTTACTTATTTATTTTGAGAGAGACAGAGTGCTTGCAAGTGCATGCAGGGAAGGGGCAGAGAAGGAGAGAGAGAGTCCCAAGCAGGCTCCATGCTGTCAGGGCAGAGTAGGACACCAGGCTCAATCTCATGAACTGTGAGATGATGACCTGAGCCAAAATCAAGAGTTCGACACTTAAGTGACTGAGCCACCAAGGTGCCCCACTGCTACCACACTTAAATAATGTGTGGTCTTCATTATGCCTCAAACACTACAGTCAAAATTCAGCTGCGTGAAACCTAAGTAATTTACTATATATGCAAAATGAAAATATGCCTTTTACATAGTAGGTATTTTAAGATAATTATGATTTTAATTAATAAATTGTAGAGCTGCTGTGAAATGAATTTGACAGTTCCCTTTGGTTCTCTTTCCATGAATCATTCCTACTTGAATGTCCCACTACAGTGCAAATTCCATAAGGCTATAGATTATTTTATATGCTTTGATGGTACGGGGTATCCCTTTGCACATAGTATACAGTAAATATTCTTAAATGAATGATTTTTAAGAGTGAATTTCATAGCAGGAGAAATAAGTGAAGGAGTTACATAAGGTCCCTTTTTACCATTTTTGATCCTGAGATGAAAGTTTTTCTTTAGGAGACTCAAAATTTCTGAATAGTTTTCAAAATTACATTCTTGGAAATAATTTAAGATATTAAAATCTGGAAATCATATTTATTTTCCCCACACTAATTACTATTTTCTACAAAAAAACACACAAATAATCATATTGACAGTGGTCAAGGAATAGCAATTACTAAATTTTATAACTTTAACAAATCTAGAGAAAAACAATCTATGATACTATCTATTGAGAAATCTCTTAGGATTTCCTTCCTATTTCATATCCCTTACCCACAAGTTCTAGTAAATAGAAGGGTTTTAATGCAAAACAAGATTAAGTTGAACTCTAGCTCAGAAAGCAAAACTTTGTTTTTGATTTTGATCTTCTTCTGTGATAGAAATAAATGTGGTACATTATGATAAAATATCTTAACTAAACTTCCCACGTCTAATGAATGGGACCTGAAAACATTTGATCTCTTTTATACATGAGTAGGTAGAATAAGTCACTATCCTGGAAACAAAACTTGAATCTATGACTTACATTAGAATTTAATTTAGAAAGCCAGAAATACAAGTTGTTACAAATTGTAGCATTTAGAAAGCCAGAAATACGACATGCTATGAATTCTAGCTAAAACATACCTTGCAACCTTGAAGAATGTAAAAACTTTTCCTCTTAGTTTTTAGAAATATCAAGCTAATTTAAAGGTTCGCAGCATTCAATTCATCCTCTATTCCAGATGGTATCAGACCTGATGTAGAAAATTGGAATTAAAGAGATGTGGAGAAGGAAGCAAGTCTTGCAGAAAGTGTGATTGCTTTTAACAACAAAATCCATGAGATGCTTTCAGTCACTGAGGAAAGAAGCAGGAAAATAAATTGAACTGAAAGGATGAAGCTTGATTGTGAATATTATGTAAGTGAATAAAAAATAAAATACCTCACCTGTAGCGTGATTGCAAATAATTCCCTCATTACAGGCACATCTCTTTGTCGTTTGTTATTCCTAAAACTGCCAGAGGATATTTAATTTGGCATTTACTTACAAGTAAAAATAAGATTTTTCCAGTGCAATTACTCCCTTTTCCAAAAATGCCTACAGCCAACGTTAGCTGCAAATGGATTGATTTTTGATTCTTTAAGAGCTCTTCAGTGCTTCTTCAATAATACCCTCTTGTGGAGGCCCTAGTAGTGGAACAACGTCATAAATCCTAGTGACTTTCACAGCTTGACCTTCCTTTTGTATTTGAAGCCAGAATGTAGGTTTCATAAAAAGCAGGCATTGAAAGGCTTGAGAGATTTGTGTAGGCGTAATTTATGCGAACCAATAAATATGGTTGCTTTTATATAAATAAAACCAATGTTTTGTCTGAGAAAGTAGAGCAGCTGACTCCTCTAAAAATAGGTTATTGATTCTGTATATATTTATGTTTAAATTAGTATTTCAGTTCCAAATAAGCATTTGATTCTATATAGATGTTTAAACTTTATCTTGAAACTACACACTAAAGCACTTGGGACTCAGGTCAGAATGTTTAAGATTAAGAATCCTGACTTATTTTATAAGGTTATTGATTATATCCTGGGGTAAAGGAGAAATGTATGAAGTACAAAATAGCTTTACAGTTTAAAAGAGATTGTGTATATTGTCTCTGCAGTAGTAAGGTTTAGTCCTTCCCAAGGCAAGGTAATGGAGTACTCTAGAATAGATGCACTTTAAAAATCTTACAGTTTTGACATAAATCATGGTTTTAAATTACTACCAGATTTGTTTTCTTCTTAATACTCTATCTAGGCAGTATTTGAATTATTAGAGGCAACTTTTTTGTCCAGTGATGACTGATTTTTTTGTAATACATATTTACTTTAAAAAACATGAGTATCAATTTAAGAGATCTGATGCTTTTGCATGAATTCCATTTCAAAAGTAAAAGTCAACAAGAATATTTTAGTTGACTATTTACCCATTTTCCAAGTTAGTCCGTTGATTTCATATTCAATTTGAAGGCACAGAAATTTATTCCAGGATAGGAAAAGTAATCACCTAGTTGCTACATGACTCTTAACATCATCATCATAACCATTGTTAATAATAATAAATAGTAATCCAATACCTGTACTGTATGCAAGCTGTTATTATAAGTATTTACATGTATTAATTTATTTCATCCTTATCACAACTCCATAAGGAAAATGTTATTTTACAGATGAGAAATCTGAATCCTGGAGAAATCATGTGACTTGCCTATGTTATGCCCAGAATTCGTGATCCCCAAATACTGCCAGGGAGCCGAGTCAGATATAAAAGCAAAAGAACCTTTATTGGAGCTAGCTCGAGCTCATTCCCCTAGCTGTACCGACGCAGCGGTGAGATACCAGGGAGAGAGAGTTTCAAAGCACAAAGGTTTTATTGGGGTCTAGGGGCAGTTGGTGAGGTCATGGCTGTGGCCCCAGCCGATTGGCTGGGGAAGGGTCGTGGCCTTGGCCGATTGTCTGGGGAAGGGTTGGAGTCCTGTTACTCAAGGGGAGGAGGCGTGGTCCGCCAGCGTAGGTCCGCTCCTTCAGCCTACAGGTACCCAGCTAGTAAGTGGCAGAACCTCAGGTTCGTAACTCCTTACCTGTTCATAAATTATTGGAATTCATAATTGTAAATGGCCTCTACTCACAGATATACATTAATACTAAGACCAGTAGGTGCTTAGATGACTGAGGATATGTCTGAGACAATGTCGTGAATGCTCACTGGTTGTGATTTAGATGTGCCAGTAATTGGAGGAATTAAAAATGATTAAGAGATTGTCTCTATATTCAAGGAGTTTCCAGTCATTTATGATTTAAAGATAAAAAGATCTACTGCATATTGCTAGGCCGAGGTAAATTCTAAATATGTAGGATTTAAACAAATGATTGACACGGGCAGTACCGTCAGTCACAACTTCTCTTTAACAGCCCCTGCCCTCTGCCACCCAGAGCCACCACACTCCCCTTTTCAGTAATAGTTTTTATTCCTTTTGAGACATTGAACTCTTTGCTATCTAGGACCTTAACTTATGCTTGTTCTTCTCTCTGAAACACACCTCAACCTCCTAGTAGTCTTACTACCATCATCAGCCTAGTGCCCTATGCTGAGCACGGGCTCTGTAAACAATTATTGAATGAATTAATGCATTTCCTTGTGCCTTCGCATGTTTCCACAAGACATTTCTGCAGCAAACAGATTCATACACTTTTAAATAATTATCTGAGGTAAACAAAAAATGCCTTTATCAAATACCCAAAAGCTAGCGTGAAGAAATAAATACAAACAGAAACTAAATCCAATAAAATAATTTCACATGTTTAGTTCCTGTATTTGTTCAAAGATGTAGGATTGTGCCTTAGAAATCAGAGGCCAATTTTACATCTTAACTGAGAATTATTCCCAGCAACTCTTAGAATATGGACAGCTGCAAAGAATAAATATGATTTAATTTTTGGAAAATATATTCTGTGAGGAATTGTTATGGCAAGATTTTATTCAGCCCTGTTAAGAAAGGAGAATTCTGAAGTAAAGGTAAGCCAAAGTAAAGAGATCTTTTTCAAATAGGTGTTTTCCCTATTAGAGATTCACAGCACACGTGGCTTTTTAAAAAGCTTTGAGAAATCCTGTGATAAACCTATTAAGCTAGGGTTTCTCAAATTTATATGACCTCAAGACTTTCTGTCTCCTGACACAAAAGAAAACAATTACCATATATCACATGTCATAGATTATGCTTGGGGAAACACTGTTAAAATACACTCTTTTTCAGAACATGGTAACTAGGTGGTTTATATTTCCACTGAGAATAAAATGAGACAAAATGGGAAAACTGGCTTAATCTATTACATGGGATATAAATAAGAGTTCTAAGAAAGAATCAATACACTGAATTTATTTCCCAAAGGACAATTAAAATCTTACTTTATAAGTGGAATAGATAGTCATCCTAAAGTATTTATTTGGGGGGGGTTGGGTTAAAAATATTAGAACAAATTAATTTGTCTAAGTAGCATCATTCTCCAGGTATCAGCAATAAAAATATTCCATTCTCTGGAATAAATAAGATTCAGGATAAAATCAGTAGTATGTAATTAGAATACAGAAGGTAGGATCCAAGGGAAGCATATATAGCAAACTTGAAAGAAATTAAATAACAAAGGAGTGGTTGGCTAACACATTTCCAAGTCAAAGCTAGAAGAGAGCAGAGATGGCTAGCTAACAGCAGAAATAACAAAGGCAGTGTTATAAAACAGAAGATGAAGTTTAGGTTTCTGAGCAGAGGGGTTGTGAAAGAAATTCTCAACAGACTGAAGAGTGCTTGAGGATTGAATACTTAACTGCCTCTGCTGATGTCTTCCATACCATGAATTAACAATGAGTGTGCTTTAGTAGTATGATTTAATTCAGTATAACATTTGGAGATTGCCCTACATCTTGCCTTTACTCTTCTCTTTTTCGTTGGTCACCAAAATTAAGCCAATTTTGTCCTCCAAATCCCCCCAAAATTTATTTCCCCAGAAGCAATCTCTGGTGCCACTTTATGGGTTTTCTTCTAGAGATAATATATTCATAAACACACATAAAAATGTAACTGATAGATTGAACATATAAACTTAGAACTAACGCACTTTATTTTTGTCTACTGCTATTGCTTTTAACTCGTGATGCTACTTCTTCCTGTGGAAATGAAGGAAATATGGAATCTGGTTTCATCGTTTTGGGCCAAATTTCACATAATGAAAAGTCCTTCAGTCATCTTAGTGCCCCTAAACTCAGTCTCAATTAAATAATTACTATATTCACTCCATACACCATTTTTACAAATTATGTGATTAATTGTTGGTTCTATTTTATTATTTTAGCTTTTTCTTTGAAGGTTCCAAACATAGTTGCTTGATCTCACCCTCTTCATCTTCTATATCTATAATTATGTCTTTACCAATTTTAACTTTATTTCTCTTTCACAGGTTGGTTTTTTAGTTTTGTTTTCCATGCTTCAGCAGTATCTAAATTTCATTGAGATTCTTTCAATTTCATTTTTCAAATTCATTTTTTGCAAGCTTATATATATATTTTTTACTTCTTGTTTTTCCTCTCATATTTTATTCCCTTGTATTACCATTTCTTCCCAGAATTCTGGTATTTCTGCTCTATGGTCTAGTTAGAGAGACTTGTTTTAAAAAGTTTTTAATTCTTGGCAGAATGTTTGATCACAGTTTTAATGTGTGCCATGACATTTTTCTTGTATGTTTTGCTTTTTAAAAGCACAACATTTGTAAACTTCTTAGTTGAAATAATTCAAATTTTACAGAAAACTTATAAGAATAGTATAGATGAGGCAGGGAAACTGGAGGGACTCCATGGAAAAAAATGCTTTTTTTTGCTCCTTTTCCTGCTTCCATTCTTGCTCGCAACTGCACCCCTACTGCACACATACACGCCTTAATGAGTGTCCTCCTTGTAAAAGTCAGAGTTAATGATTTCTTTGGAGTCATCCAGCATAATAGATAACATCTAAGCAGTGACCAAAAGGGGTTGTCATGTTCATTTTCCAAGACTACTGACTCCAGACACTTTGAGGCCAAGATCCCTGGCTTCAGGACATAAGTGACTTGTGAAGGACGCCTGGGCACTCATCCTTGTTTTGACCAGTTCCTGGATGCCTGAGAGGACAGGTACACCAGACCACCATCCTCAAAACAAAAACAAAAACAAAAACAAAAACAAAAACAAAAACAAAAACCTCAGACCCCAAGCAAAGATGAAACTCTCTCTCTTCTTTCCTTTCTGAGTCTCCCAGATGCTCTGTCTGTATCTGCACTCCAGGTCTTCAATAAACTCTGCTCTCACTTCCACTCAGCTTCCATTTAATTTCTATCCTGAGCAAAGCCAAGGACCCTCTTAGCTGGTCCTGTGGGACCCTCTTTGGGACCTTGGACTGAGCCTGCCTGCATCATAAAGAATTCTACGTATATATACATATTTTGCATCTAGGTCTTCCAAATGTTAACATTTACTGCATTTGCTAATCTATCCATCTATCTATCCATCTATTATCTACCTATCTACATACCTACCTACCTATATCTACCTATTTACCTACCTACCTATGTACCTACCTATCTATCTACCTAATTACTACAATTAGATAAATGGATTAAAAAATATAATCCATGGCCCAGGATCCAATGAAGGATTACATGTTGCATTTAGTTGTTATGTCTGTTTATTATCCTGAAATCTGGAACCTCAGATTTCCTCATCTTTCCTTTTTTTCATGACCCTCTTATTTTTTGAAGAACGCAGGCCAGTTAATCTGTATAATGCCTTTCATGTCTGGATTTGTCTGATGTTTCCTTATGATTATATTAAGCTTATGCATTGAAGTCAGCAATATTACAGAAGTGAAGCTGTGTTTTCCTCATTGTGCCATATCAGTAAGCATATGTCATCAATTTGTCCCATTATTGGTGATAGTGACTTTTATCACTTGTTTAAGTGGTATTTGCCAAGTTTCTCCATTGTGAAGTTTCTAGTTCTCTCTTTGTAATTAGTATTTTGAAGGGAAATATTTTGAGATTGTGTAATTATCCTATTCCTCAATAATTCTTTACCCATTCACTTCAGCATCCACTGAAGGTTATTACCTTAATATGTTCTTACTCTGCTGAATGCCAAATTGTGATTTTCTAATTTCACCATTCTTTCTACATTTTATTTGACTTCTGTTGGAAGTAATAGCTCCCCGCTCTTATTTATTTATTTATTTATACACAAACACATACACTCATAGAATCCTACTTATTTAGTGGGTTGATAAACCACTGCTATAATTGTTTATTTTGATGTTCAATTTGCTATATATATAATAATCCCCCTTTATCAATGCTTTAGCTTTCTGCTGTTTCAGTTACCTGTGGTCAACTACTGTCTAAGCAGATGATCCTCCTTTTGATGTATGCCAGAAGATTAATAGTAACCTAAGGCTTCATCTTATCACATAGACATTTTATCTTCTCACACCATCACAAGAAGTGTGACTACATCACAATAAGATATTTTGAAAGAGAGAGAGAGAGCCCACATTCACTTAACTTATATTACAGTATATTGTTAGAATTACTCTGTTTGTATTATTATCATTGTTAATCTCTCACTGTGCCTAACTTATAAATTGAACTTTATCATAGGTATGCATGTATAGGAAAAAAACATAGTATATATAAGTTCTGTACTATCTACAGCTTCAGCATCCATTGAGGACTTTAGAATGTATTCCCATAGATAGGGGGGGACAATTCTATTTGGCAAATGAGATCTCCCTTTCCCAAAGCTGAATCCTATGACATCCCCCCATCATTTTTTTTTCAGCTCTTCCTTCCTTTCTGACACAAGATCTCTAGGTTCGTGTTGTTCTTTTATTTCCCCCAAGGAGTTCTCATTCTATATAGTGGAAAATGCTATATAGAAACCAAAATCTGAGCACTAGGTCTATTTGATGCTTCTGGGATGCAATGGCTTTTAGGCTTTCTCATCAGGCAGAGGAAATATACATCCATCTGTCTGTCTATCTATCTATCTATCTATCCATCCATCCATCTAATCATCCATATATGCTTACATGCAAACATTTATATCTATTTCTAGATCTACATCTATACATTAAATACTATGCTTTCAAAGTGATAACTCCAATTACAATTCAATACTACAGGGTTGATTTTGGCATTTGGCTTTTCCATATTTGGAACTCCTTTTCCTAATAGTGAAGATTCTGGTTCCTATTATTTTCAATTTATTTACTTATTTGCTTATTCCTTCTGTATGTAATCAAACTATTGACCCAGTTGGTTTGCTTTCTCTGCTCTGCCCACTTCCAACAGCCTCAACAGTCTCCTTGACCTTATAGGTTTCATTGGCCTTGGTTGCTTGAAGGCAAAGAAAGTGAAAGGAATCAATAAATATTTTTTTAAAGAGTGGAAGGGGGAAGAGACTTTTAAAAAATGGTGTTTAAAAAAAATCAATTCTGTCCTTTTAAAATATTACTCATCATTGAATGAGTTAGGTTTTCTTGGACTCGTCATTTGTAAGAGGTTCCTTTTGGGAGAAGAAGACAAAGTAGGGTTTTAGGGTAGCTAGTTTTCATAAAGCAAAGGCTTTCTCTTTTTCTGTTACAGAGTCATGCTGTTTCCTGCAAATATGACATTTCTGTATAATTCTTTTTATAGCCCTACCTCTTCTAAGGAAGAAAGATGTGTCAACTGCATGTAGTCCTTGCACCAAGTATCATAAACTTGGAATATTACTTTTGACCTCAAGATGTACCCTAATTTTCAGGACGTATATTTTTGTTGATGCTTTTTGAGATCTATTTTCACTGATTCCCTGCTCTTGAGATTTCTCGCTACAGATACTTGTTTCCACTGCCTCCTTTTTGTTTCCAATGAATGTCCTCTTCTTTTGTCAGTGTTTGATATAAAGTGGAGTCTGGGAGTTATACATGTTTCCAAGTTCCCCCAAAATGGTTTGTGAACTGATAAAGGCTTCTTGTAGCTTTTGAATAATTCCCCTGAGAAGGGGGAAATTCTCCTTTATGCAGACCTGTGTACAGTTGTGACATGTTGGGTTCCCCAGGAAGAAGACTCTGAGGTGAAGTTTAGTATGAGGATATTTATTAAGCAGTGCCCTTGGGATCAATACCTGCAACAGAGATGGGGAGGAAGTAGGAATGGGCAGGGGAAGAAGTTATGCTGTGAAGAGGGCCTACCTGCGACCCTAGCTGACTTCATGGGGAAGCTCTGGAGTCACAATGACCCTTTTGAGTTGAGTGGGGCCTTTATGCTGTGGCATCAATCAGTTGTTTATGTAGGCCATGAGAAGGGCTATGGTGGCTTGAGGCAAGAGTGTACTTTCCCAGGTTGGTGCAACAAGTCTTTCTCAAAAATGGGTCATGGAACTACATCACAGAGCCCTGGTAGATTCCTTTGGGCTGTAGTCTTCATCTGATTCCAAAGCTCTCCATGACTCAGAAATGTAGACAATCACTGAATTATTGGTCAAATTCATTATGTTCATGACTTGACTGTTTTAACCTGGAATACTAAAGTTAATCTAGAAAGCTTTCAGTCAAAGTTAATTTCTTTTTTTTTAAGTTTATTTATTTATTTATTATTTTCAGAGAGAAAGAGACAGAGAGAGAGAGACAGAAAGAGAGAGACAGAGAGAGAGAGCACACACAAGTGGGGGAAGGGGCAGAGAGAGAGGGAGAGAGAGAATTTCAAGCAGGATCTGCACTGTCAGTGTGAAGCCCAATGCGGGGCTCAAACCTACAAACCATGAGATCATGCCCTCAGCTGAAGTTGGATGCTTAACCTACTGAGTCACCAAGGTGCCCCAAATTTCTGAAACTACTTGGTAAAACAAATATTGTGCTTTTACAGTTGGCAAATTACCTTAGTTATATGTGAAGATGATGAGTAACAAAAAAAAATTGTAATTTTATTATACTACTAAAAGCAAAGACTCATTAACTGTGTGTGGATTTACACAGGTATTTCTGAAACTTGGAGGGTTTTTTATTCTGAGGCTTTAAGTCATTTGCAACCACTGCCTGAGAGAGTATTCCCTAGAACCAAGAGGGGGCAGCAGAGGGCCACCAGAGCAATAAACTAGAGGTGTAGGAACTTATCAGTGAGAAGGATACTGATTCTTGCTTGTTCTTGGAGATCCAAAAAGATAAATAGATTGATCTACTTATGCTAAACACAGAAAATGGTGCTTGGGTTGGGTTTAAGAAAAATCATTTATAAGCATACTGGGAGAATTACCAGTTGTTCACGTTAGTGTTCATGGGATAAAAACTCTGAAAGAGGAAAAGCAAATAGACTCCAGGTTATAGTGAAACCGTGTACTTGCCAGAAAGTGTGTGCTTTTTTTGGATTTCTAACCTAGGGCCACCTCTGGACTCTAAATCAACATTACCATTGAGCACCCAGGAAATAATTTGAGACCAAAGGTAGCCTCGGTAACTTCTCCAGAAATGTATTCATATTTCTTTTCCACTAATTCCTGAACTAGAATAAGGGGTTATAGAGACATCCTTTCAAATAATTTGTTCCCCTAAAGAACAAGTTTTTGCTTTTATAGATAAAACTGCCTTTTTATTTCAGTTTCTAGCTTTACTTTTATTATTTTCATTGCTCTAACATCTTATGTTTTATTTTGTTAAGGTGCTTGTTCTTTTCATTTTTCTCTATTAATTTTATTTATTTATTTATTTATTTATTTATTTATTTATTTATTTATTTTTGAGAGGGGAGAGGAGGAAAAGGGAGAGGGAGAGAGACTCTTAAGCAGGCTCCACAACCAGCGTGAAGTCCCACACAGGGCTTGATCCCACAACTCTGGGAACATGACCTGAGCCGTAATCAGGAGTCAGACGTTTAACTGACTGAGCTACCTAGGCAGTTCTGTATTAATAATAATTTATGTATAAAAAGTTATGAGTGGGGTGCATTGGTGGCTCAGTCAGTTAAGCATCCAACTCTATTTCAGCTCAGATCATGATCTCATGGTTTGGGCTCCAACAGTGTGGAGCCTGCTTGGAATTCTCTCTCACTCCCCTGCTTGTTCTCTCTCTCTCTCTCTCAAAATAAAATTTAAAAAAAGTTATGAGTTTGCCTACATACAGCTTTGCCATATCTTATACATTTTAATAGAAAGAGTTCTTATTTTTAAACATTTAAAAATTTTTTACTGGTAGCTTTGGTTCTCTATTAACCCAACAGCTTTTTTAGGACATGTTTTCCATTTTCTACAAGGGTGAGCCTTTTTTTGTTTTAAGTTATTGTCATTAAATCATCTTTTTATTACATTGCAATCAGAGAATATGGCTTTTATTATTCCTACTCTGGCATAATTGAAGTTTTGGGACCTAGAATTTGATTAGTTTTGTTTCAAGCATTCTTGAAAAGGACGTATTTCCTATGATATCTATTTATCTAAACTCAACCTCATTGGGTTGATGGGGGGTGGGAGGGAGGAGGGGGTGGGTGATGGGTATTGAGGAGGGCACCTTTTGGGAGGAGCACTGGGTGTTGTATGGAAACCAATTTGTCAATAAATTTCATAAAAAAAAATAAACTCAACCTCATTAATTAGGTTCTCCAAAATTTTCTGAATTAAAAAAATAAATCCTTTTGAGCTGCCAAAGCATGAGAATTATTAAAATCTTATATGTAAAATTATGGGTTATTTTTCTCAATTTCTTCACGTTTCTAATAGATTTTATATACTTTTATAAACTTACATATACTTTGATGCTGTGCTTTTTAATACATAAATGTTCATTATTCTATAACTTTGATGTTGGTAGTACCTCATAAATAGAACCATTAGCCTAAGATCAAGAACTCCAAGGAGTTTTCTAAAATGTTTTTCTCCTTCTTTAGTAACAAAATTCACAAGCTTGTCCTTTTTCTGAGATTCTGGTTTATGTTTTCTTTCTCTTGTCCTTCAGAATCTTTTCATAGGCCTTAAATTTCCTTAATTATCTTTCCATAAGAGATGGTCTAGCCAGTCTAATATTTGCTGACTTGGCTTTGACCTTCCTCTCTGTATCCTTTACTCTAAGTTTATAGAATTCTCTTCTTGGATCCATAGCCAGGTTGCAGTTGTTCTGTTCTTGCAGTCATTTATCTACTGTGGCTCTGCTGGAAAGAAATAAGATCTTTCCTATCTCTACTGTTTGCTTTATTGCTTACTTTTAGTCTTTAACTGTTTTCCTAAGCTGTCCTTTAGAATCATGAAACATATGCTCATGTTAATAGACAATGAAAAAAAAAATCTATTAGTAATTCAAAATCAGTTACTAAATCCAACTCCACTCAGGCCTTGAATTTTTTTGTTTGAAAATTTGGTTTATTAAATCACACTGAATCCAAACACCAAATCAGTTTTATGATGTGTTTGTTGAGACAGTGCCCAGACTGGCCCATGATAGAGAAAGGTCTTGCCTTAATAACATACCCAATGAGATTAGGAATAATGGAAGAAAATTCTTTAACTGACTTTGAATTTCTAGGCAGCAGAGACTATGTCATGTTCATTTTTAATATTCACTATCCAAGACATACTAGGTGCCATAAAAACAAATGAAATCACTATTTTCAATGACATGGATGGAGCTAGAGAACATAACACTAAGCAAAATAAGTCAGTTAGAGAAAGACAAATACTGTATGATTTCACTCATATGTGGAATTTCAGAAACAAATGAACAAAGACAAAAGAGAGAGAGAGACAGAGAGAGAGAGAGAGAGAGAGAGAGAGAGAGAGAGATACACCAAGAAACAGACTTTCAACTATAGAGAATAAACTGATGGTTACCAGAATGGGTGAAATAGGTGACTGGGATTAATGAGTACACTTATCATAACGAGAACTGAGTAATATATA
The DNA here is from genome assembly GCF_016509475.1 of Prionailurus bengalensis. Lineage (NCBI taxonomy): Eukaryota > Metazoa > Chordata > Mammalia > Carnivora > Felidae > Prionailurus > Prionailurus bengalensis. Next base: position 110,358,645 of record NC_057349.1, read on the forward strand.
GAATTACTGAATCACTATATTGTACACCTAAAATTAATATAACACTGTATGTTGACTACACTGGAATTAAAATTAAAAACTTAATAATAATAATAGTAATAATAACAATAATAATTTGACCTTTGAAATATCTTGAAATAAATGTATCCAATTTAAAAATTGGGGGATTACACATAAAATCTATTTTCAGTTTTTCTTGAAAAGCTGGACAGTTTGGACAACCTAAACTAATATTTCCACCTGGAACAGTGTGCTGGCTGTGCATTTGGACAAAATTATCTCTTGCACCAACGACTGCCTTTGGTATTCTTAACATACTGAGTCTAAACTTTGGTTGTCGCTTATCACTCATGGACTGTTATTTTTCTTATAACAGAGAAATGTGTCTTGATTTCTATGTTCCCACTGAAAAATTGGAAAATGAAAGACCGAGAGAGCTTTGTGTTTTAAGAAAAATTGGGAGAATGCAAATGTCCGAACAGCAAGTCTACCCTCTTATCTCTGAAAATTTCATTTACCTCCAGAAGATTGCAGCTACCATTTTTAATCTTAATGACTCTAAACTATATATCTCCCATTAAGAATTTTTCCCTCAACTTCTGACCCATATATTCCGTTACTTGCTCAGCATCTGTGCTTGAATGTCTCACAGATATTTCAAGCATAATATGACTTATGTGAACACATCATCTTATTCCCCAAATTCACTGTTACATATGTGATCTCTGTTGTGGCAGATTATATTATTGTTTCCAATTATTCATTCTTCCCTCTCTCTAAGAGGATACTATACCTCTGTCAGCTTCCATGTTCTTACAGTGTTTTCCTTGGAAAAAAACATACTTTCTCACACCATTGAGATGAGGCTTAGCCATAGACATTCTGCCAATGAAATGTGAGCAAAAGTGACAGCATACCTGTAAGAGCAGAAGCATTTGCATTGTGTGGTTGCATCAGCTCTTAACTCTATACACTGAGAAAAACAAATCGCAGATGTGGTATTCTCCTTACACCTGGATCCTGAAGTGAAAGTAAAAATCAATTAAACTGCTGGATAAAATAATTTAAAAAATTAAATGTATAAGTAGGAAAAGTGATGGAATCCACAAAGACCAGAAACAGTAAGACATTATGAGTCCCTCTCTATGTCAGTGTTAAAGTCACCAGATGTACTGAGGGCATGTGTTGATCCCTGGCAGTTTAGTTTTACTGTAGTGGGTAGATTATTAAAGTCAGGAACACTTGGGCTTACATGCAAGTTGAGAGATTGGAGTGAAACACAGAGGCAAATCCAGGTATTCCCAAGGAAACATGTTTAGGGGGATGAACTGTCTTATCCAGAACATAGAGGTAATAAAGATGCTTGCTTTTCTTGGTCTTAGCCCTGGGTAAAAGGAAAAAAAAAATATTTGAGAATTCTCAACAAGCCTTCTATCTACTTTGGGACCAGAGTCCATATTCCCCATATGCTTGGGGAAAACCCAGGCTACTAATTTATGTGAAAATGGTCCTGGATTAGAAGCAAACACAAATCTTGGTATTTTAGCAAACTCAAATCCTCTATGGTGGTATACTCTTTAAACTCAGGCCTCAAACAAGTCCCACTGATAATGTTCCAAAGAGCTTTAAGGAGTTCCTAAAAATATTTAAAACACACTTGGAAAAACAAGCTACCTTTAGCAAATTGCAGCAGAACAATTAAACGAAGAGTCAGGTTCACAAAGCTGCCCTGCATATGAATGTTTAAAGCTACAATATAAAATAAGTGCTTAATATATTTAAGGGACTTAAAGACAGTTTCAGGGGCAGCTGGGTGTCTCAGTCAGTTAAGCATCTGACTTCAGCTCAGGTCATGATCTCGCGGTTCACCAGTTCAGGCCCCCGCATCCAGCTCTGTGCTAACAGCTCAGAGCCTGGGGCCTGTTCGGATTCTGTCTCCCTCTCTCTCTGACCCTCCCCCACTCAAGCTCTGTCTCTGTCTCTCTCTCTCAAAAATAAATAAACATTAAAAAATAATAAAAAAAATAAACATAACCTCATGTATAAAATGTAGATGACAGCAGCTCGTCTCCAATGGGGCTGTTTACTAGACACTAAGCACCAGGGATTTAAAAAAGAATAAAATATCAACTTTGCCCTCTAAAATAAAATAAAATATCAACTTTTTCTGGGAGGGACCAGAAAAATATCAACTTTTTCTGGGAGGGATTCTTCTTCACAATCTAGAAGAAACTAAACAGATACCTGATTTTAATGCAGTACGTTAAGTCTTTTAGAGTAGCATATGCAGTACCTCTAGGGCCCATCAGTGAGAGGGACTAAACGCTCAAGTACGTCAGGGGAGATTTCATGGGAGAAAAAGAGGGAGGAAGGCCCTGCTTTGATTAGACGTTGTCAGGACATCTCTGGGGAGGAGCCTTTTGAAACTGAGAACTAAAGGTTGAGACAGAGCAGCAGTGGGAGAACTGGGGGTGGTACCTTCCAAGCAGAAGGAAGTAACATTTCTCATGCCAATCCCAGATGGAAGCAGCGGATATTACAACAGCATTGCTTTTAAGGTCTACCATAGCCCAGATACGACATACTAATCTCCTCTCTCCACTCTTGGGTTGAACTATTTGCATTTTCCACATTTATCATGCAGTTCCCTACCTTTCCAACATTCTCCCTGCAGTGCCATTCATTACCAAAGCATTCATTTCCATAGCATTACCAGCTATGTCATATTCATCCACGGTGACTGAGGCCAGGGATCAATTCCAAAACACCTTTTTAAAATGTCAGGCAGGTTAAAGTGCCTTTTCAGTCTACTTTCCTGCACTTGTCATATTACATTGAAATTATTGATGTATGGGTCAGTTTCTTCAAGCTCCTAAAAGAAAAGAGCGATGTCTTTTTGTTAATCATCACGTCCCTGACACTTAGAATAGTCATGCCCACTAAATGTTTATGGTGCTTTATAAGTTTTTGTAAGTTCCCCTCTCTCTCCCCCTGCCCCGCTTACACCCTCTCTCTCAAAAATAAACATTAAAAAATCATTAATGCATCTCCTTAGAAGAGGTCTTCTGAATAACAATAGTCTCCATTCACCAACAGTCCTATTCTGCAGACAGTTTGAAATTCAGATCATTAGTATATATCTAAGTGCACATGTGGTTTTCCCATTTGGCCTATCCTCCTGTGTTGATGCTAGATCCCTCATCTAGTAGAAGTGATTGTTTCTTCTCAGACTCTCCTGAGATACACTACCTCTAGAGATACACTCTCCTAGATACACTACCTCCTTTGTTGCTTTGTCAGTATGATCTGGCCTCTTTCTTCAAACGGATCCAAGTTCATGAGGAAAGTCTCTGTCAAAATATTTCTGCTGAAATATTGGATATGCTTATTTCCACAGGAGGAAGCAAACAGTACCCACCACTCCCATGACTACTATCTGCTGTCATGCATTTATCTTTAGGAATGTCTTCATTCAATATCAGCAATGGAGTTGCATAGTTTTACAAGTGGATAAGAACATAAGCTCTCCCATCAGAGTTCTTTCCCATGAATTCCATATTTAGTTTCAAAACATCTTTCAACAGTTAATTCTTTGTTAGAAAGTTGATACGCTGTAATCATAAATTTCTTCTCCCTTGTTTGAAATAAAATTTATCTCTGTCCTTAGGCACAGGACTCAATTTTTCTTGTTGTCATTTTTACCTTGTTCAAGGAAGCATTGGAGGCATACACATTACTGTAAAGGGTAGGAAAAATTATTTTTTTATTGTGGTAAAAAATATATAACATAAAATTTACCATCTTAATAATTTTTCAGTGTGCACTTCAGTAGTGGTAAGCACATTTATGTTGTAGATCAGCTAGATCTCCAGGACTTTTTCATCCTGTAAATTTGAAATTTTATATCCACTAAAAAACAACTCCCCTTTTCCTTTTCCCTCCAGCCGCTGGTAATGACCATATTACTTACTGTTTGTATAAACTTGTATGATGTAGATACCTCAGATAAATGGAATCATACAGGATTTGTCTTTTGTGACTGGCTTATTTCACTTAGCATAATATCGTTAAGGTTCATCATGTTATACCAAATGACACAATTTCCTTCCTTTTTTAGGCTGAATAACATTCTATTATATGTATATACTACTTTTTTTTTTACCCATTTATCTATTGATGGACATTTGGATTGCTTCCACCTCTAAGCTATTATAAGTAGTGCTGCTTTGAACATGAGTGTGCAAATATATCTTTGAGACCCTATTTTTAGTTATTTTGGAAGTGGGATTGCTGGATCATATGGTAGTTTTATTTTTAATTTTTTGAGGATATATCTAAGTGCACATGTCTCAATACTGGTTTCCATAATGGTTGCACCATTTTTACCACCTGCCAGCATGTACAAGGATCCCAATTTCTCTGCATCCTTATCAACACTTGTTATTTTCTGTTTTTTTTTTTGTTTGTTTATTTTTGGTCTTAACAGTAGCCGTATTAATGGATGTGAGGTGTTCCTTATTGTGGTTTTGATTTTAATTTCCCTAACAATTAGTGTTGTTGAACATCTTTTCATGTGTTTATTGGTCATTTGTATATCTTCTTTGGAGAACTGTTTAAGTCGTAGGCCCATTTTTAATCAAGATGTTTGTTTTTTATTGTTGTTGAGTTTGGAGAGTTCTTTATATGTTCTGGATATAAACTCCTTATTAGATAAATAACTTGCAGATATTTTCTCCCATTGCACGGGTTACCTTTTTATTCTCTTGATAGTGTTCTTTGCACAGAAATTTTTAAAATTTGTCTGTTTTTGCTTTTGTTGCCTATGCTTTTGCTACCATATCAAATAAATCATTACCAAAACCAGTGTCATGAAGTTTTTCTCTTATTTCTTCTTTTTATGGTCCTAGCTCTCACTTTTAGGTCTTTTTTTTTAAGGTTTTATTTTTAGATAATCTCTACACCCAGCAGGTACCATACGCTACTGACTGAGACAGCCAGGCACCCCTTACTTTTATGTCTTTGATAAATTTTAACTTAATTTTTGCACATGGACTAAAGTAAAGGTGAAATTTCATTTTTTGGCATGTGGATAATCAGTTTTCTCAGAACCATTTGTTGAAAGGACTATCCTTTACCCATTGGATAATCTTGACATCCTTGTGAAAGATAATCTGACCATCTATTTCCTAGTTCTGTGTTCTATTTCATTGGCCTATCTGTATGTCTTTACACCAATACCTCACTGTTTTGATTATTGTAGCTTTGTAGTAAGTTTTGAAATAAGGAAGTATGCATCTTATGTTGTTCTTTTTCAAAATTGTTTTGGCTCCTCAGGGTTCCTTGAGATTCCATTTGAATTTTGTTTTTTTTTTAAAATTTTTAAAATGTTTATTTATTTTTGAGACAGAGAGAGACAGAGCATGAATGGGGAGGGCCAGAGAGAGAGGGAGACACAGAATCCGAAGCAGGCTCCAGGCTCTGAGGTGTCAGCACACAGCCTGATGCAGGGCTTGAACTCATGGACTGTGATATCATGACCTGAGCTGAAGTCGGACGCTTAACCAACTGAGCCACCCAAGCGCCCCTCCATTTGAATTTTGGAACAAATCTTTCTATTGTTTCAAAAGTGCCATTGGGATTTTGATAGTGGTTGCAGTGAATCTACCACTTTTTCCTCTTTCCCTTTCATATTAGAAAATGGATATAATAGGGGCGCCTGGGTGGCGCAGTCGGTTAAGCGTCCGACTTCAGCCAGGTCACGATCTCGTGGTCTGGGGGTTTGAGCCCCGCGTCGGGCTCTGGGCTGATGGCTCAGAGCCTGGAGCCTGTTTCCGATTCTGTGTCTCCCTCTGTCTCTGCCCCTCCCCCGTTCATGCTCTGTCTCTCTCTGTCCCAAAAATAAATAAATGTTGAAAAAAAAAATTAAAAAAAAAAAAAGAAAATGGATATAATAATACTTACGGTTCTAAAGAAAGATTAGTTACAGGGAGATTACTTGATTCTGGCAAAATTGAACTTTAGAGAGAAAATTTTGGCCAGATCTATTATTCAGCACATTTGCCTCAATCAATCCAAATTCCAGTCTCTGTTTTCATAACCAGAGAAATCATCATATTATGTATGGGCCCTTCTTCCCAACTTGTGGTCTAGAAAAGGCCTCTTGGGAGATAGCAAGAATGCTGGAAAGCTAACCTCAATTGTTTCCCTTAAAGGGATCACAGTCTTGTACTGCCTGTTGGCCAATGTCTGAAGACTACTGTTTCATATATTTTATTCCAGTTTTTATTTATTTATTGTAGGAGAGCAAGTCCAGTATTGGTTTCTCTATTATACATAGAAGTGGAAATTCTCATTTAATTTTTGAATGTCCACCATCAATACTGATTTCTGATCTAAATAGTGTGAATAAAATAACTACAGGAACAAAAATAGTTTGCTCTATTCTTTCACATCACAATGCATTTTAATTTCTAGAGCATAAGAGACTTCATGTACTGTTTTATTTGTGGAATTTTCATGCTCGTGTTTTAAAATCCTTGGGAGAACAACAGCTATATTTTAAGGTGAGGAGTTTTTTTTTTTTTTTAATTTGATTACTCAAGTAACAAGAACAATTTACAGCCATAAAACTAACTCAGGAAAACATTATCTGATAAAGATAATGTCTGAAAAAAAAAAGATAATGTCTGACTCCTGCTTCCTTTCTCATATGTCTACCACCTCTTTCTCTTCCTGTTTTTCAGTTGATAGAACTTGAAATCTTATCTCAGTCATATCATGTGACCCTCAAACCTTCTAACACTCACCTCTTACCTTCTCTATATCTTTATTTATGTGAAGAGTGCTTCTCAATTCTTGTCTCTCTCACCTTCTCTATCCTCCTTTTATTCCTGTCATATCTTGTGTTTTGCAATCTTCTGCCCATTCATCTTCTCACTCTTTCAACTCCCAATATATATGAGTTTCACCTATGATCTAATTTAATTATTTTCTGTTGAAAACATCAATAATATTCACTGATAATAGAACCATTATATATGAATTTCATCTGTGATCTGATTTCTTCTTTTCAAAGAATCTAATTCTTTTCTGCTAATTATAACAGCAATAATAGTATTCACTGATAATCTAATCTGTGCCCAGGTTTTTTTACATACCTCTCTATACAGATCACTGCTGATCAGCATAGCAACTGTGCTTGATATTATTATAGCCATTTTTAAATTAAGGAAAAGATTCAAAAAGGATAACTAGCAACTGGAAATACTGATATTATTTCTGTATGTGTGGGGTTAATAGAAAGGAAGGCCAAAAAAGAGGTCCAGTGCACATTCATTTATATTTTCTCCAGGTTACTGATATCCTGTCCCTTCAGCACACATGTTACTTTGTCCAGAACTTTCATAGTTGCTATAATGCACTCAAAATAGCCAACTTTTCTTTTAGTGAAAATAGCTTCACTTTTTACTTCAGGGGTAATTTACAGAATACCCTAAACAAGTTATTCTCTCCCCTTTAAATTTGAAAGGATCAGTCAGACCTCTGTTTGTTAGTTTCTTCCTTTGTTTCTTTCTTTTTTCTCAATACATGGCTTTGAATTTTTGTTTTGTTTTAAACTTGTTAAAGAGATCTGTTTTTAATAAATCTATGTCTGCAAAACCAGTTTAGTATTTGTAATATAAAATTTTAATTGATCAATTAATTTTTATTTTCAGGGACTTTATAATCTAGGTGAGAGTTTCACTCATCAGATACTAACTCTCTAAGCAGTTTTGATTATAAGTACCCAGTTGAAATTTTGAGTTTTTAACTACTCTTTGCAAATCATTGGCTACTTCTATGTTCTTTCGCTAAAAATATTCCTTTATGGTTTCCTTTTATATAATTACTATTCATTCAAACAATATTTGCTTTTGTTCTGTACTGGTTCTTTATTAGTAAAGTATGACATGTTGGGCTGATCATATACTTAATTATTAAAATGACAACTATCAGATTTTGACTCCATGGTCTTACACTGCTCATTCTTGTTCATTTATTTAGTAATGGCCAGCCACAGTTTATGTGTTTTAGAAGTCCACAAACCTTGCAAAGTGATGCTTTCCTCCTTGTTTTAGACTCTTTTGTTAGTCCTGCTTTTAACTGCTATGACTCTTTTCAAGATAATTGGACTATCTGGTCATAAGAGAGGCAAACTGGTGAGAGCTTAAGCACATAGGCTTGGAAATTAAAGTACATGTAGATTTTATCTTTTGCTCTACCCCTCATTAGAGGTGTCACGTTGAGAAAATCTCTTAGTCTTGGCTCTAAAGACAATATCAATACCTTTTTATTAACCTTAAAAACACTCAAGCCAAATATTCAAGTCTGAACATAACATATTACATAAAATCCACAAGCATTTGAAATGTGAAAATAATCTATCAAAAACTCAGTATCTAATTTTTTCCCCTTGAACAAGAAGGTGGTCCAGGGCTCTACTGTGGAAGGGGCTTTTGAGATCCGGGCCTGGTTGTAAGAATGGAGTATGTCAGAAAAGGGAGGGTCCATAGCAGAACTTGGTGGAGTTTCCCCCTCTGCCCTAAATAAAAAATTATCTGAATGGACCAGCGGCTTGCAAAGGACCAAACAAAGAGGTGAATATAAGTACAGAGCAGACTGGCATCTGGGACTACAGAGTAGTCATTGAAATCAGTGTGTAGATAAGAGATAGAGCCTAGACAGATTGCCCTTGGTGTCTATGAATAGAGGCAAGTGGTCTTGTTAATGTGTGGTAAAGCCTCAGGAACACAAGTCTTTTCTTAAAAGCTTATTTCTCTTTAATGGAAGCATTCTAATTAACAGTATAAGTATGGAGTGGGTTAGTGTCTCCTAGAAACAAGGTCCTCAGCTGCTGGAAGCTGCAAAAGGTTTCCTCTTCTTGAGAAGGTCGTTTTTTTGAGTGGTCAAGGTAGAAAAGTAGGGGGACAAAACTTCCAATCAGGTCTGATCACCCCAGTATATCATACTTCTGAGCTGTGGCTAACACAAAGATCCCTTAGTTGGATACAATACATCCTAAAACCTACACCTTGAGATGTAATTTTATCACCAGATCACCGGCCACACTTCTATCTTCAAAGTGATTCATAGCCTTTCAGAAACATTGGGGGTTTAGAGACTCAGTTTAGTTTGCAAAAACCTTTATGCCTCACAACAAAACAATGTTGAATAATTTTATGTTTTAATATCCTCTAGATGAAATATTATGTAGCTATTTAACTGTTTTATGATTTTAAAATAACATGGAGACCGTTCATGTTCACTGTCTAACTTTATATAAAAATTAAGTGGAGATCAGGCTTATAACTAAAAATGGCGACAAACAGGAGAAAGGCAAGGGGGTGGGGAATATTTTAAAACATTATCTCTTTACATTTAGATGAAGAAACTCTGTTTTATTTGATTTCTTTTCTTTTTTTGCTTTACTGTGTTCCTCAAATACTCTTTAATAGTATTTTTTTAAAAGCACTAATAAAATAATATATTGAGTGCTAAATATGTACCACATCAGAACTAGGTACCTCAGGGATTAAAAGTTAAATAAGAGAAAGTGGTTTTCTTAACGAGCTATATTGTAGCAGGGGGATAAGACACACATAACACAATACAAGGTAGACAGTAGCAAATGTTACATTAGGGCTCAGAATAAGCGCTACACAGAGGAAGGAAACGAAGGGATTATGACTACGGCCTTGTGTCATTTTTTATTTACTTTAGATCAGTGAATAATGAAGCTAAATCCATAAAATAAATCTCTGTGTAGCTTTAGAACATTTTATTTACCATTCATATTTCAGAGAATAGGAACCTGATTGATGGTACTTTACTGAATCTGTTTCCTCATGGATTTGGAAATGTGTTGTAAAGGAAGAACAAAAGTAATTTAATTTCAACAGACCTGTTTTGACATAACTCTAATTAATTGGAAAGACACCTGGGAATTACAGTAGCTTAAAGACAACTCTCAACTCATTTTTCTGGTCAAAAAAGAAATGCACAGTATGCTTTAAATAAGAAAATAACCTTTTACAAGACTTTTATGAGGAGGATTTTAAAAGCTTCTATAATTTGCTTAATGATATATAGACCTTCAACAGCTGAACTGTTAAGTTCCAGAGCGTTTCTGAAATATAAAAAAAAAAAAGAAATCTCTTAGCAAATATGAAATTTCATCCTACTCTTTTTTGAATGGTCATCTGACATCAAGATAGAAAGCATACATAGAGAATAATAGGAGGAAAAGACATCAAATATTATTATTTCATTTCAATTTAGAATAGAGTATTGTGATAGTTATATGGGTCATCTGTAGATACTATTCAAAGGGTTTCAATAATAGGATGGAAGAATGAATACAAAATAGAATTAAGCATTTTATTTATTATTCAGTTTTTATCTTTTATTTTTGATTATAAAGAGAGACAAATATGGCAAGTGCACAATGGCTAAATTGGCAGAAAAGTGGAGTTAAGTAGCTAGTTTAAATTATATTATTCAGAATATATTAAAGTACAATTAACAATATTAGCATTTTGGTAATTACAAAAGGAGATAGCACTTAAGCATAATTTGATTGTTCTTTGAATTCATTCACATGGAAATTTTAAGAAATTTACTTAAAGCAAAGGAAAAAAATACTTTCTTGGGTAACTATATATATGTGCGTATGGTTAAATAGTTAACACTGAATTTAAAAAAATGTTTTGCATGACAAAGACATCCGTGTTCTAGCACACAGGTCCATTTCAATATATATATATATATACGTATATATATATATATGTATATATATATGTATATATATATATGTATATATATATACATATATATATATATATATAGTGATGTTTTGATAACCTACAGCAGTGACTTTTCCACTTTCTTGACTACAACCCACAGAAAGAAATACATGGTAAAATCACAGTACTTAAAGTAAGCCTAGAAGATAATCTAGTTCATTCCCTTCCTTTAAGTCTGAATCATGTGTCAGCTATCAGCACAGATGTGAATCTCTTCTATTCTTAAAGCTACTATGATTCAACTCATCTGTTAAAATGATGCTAATAATATTTGCCTTGTTAGAATTAGAACTAAGTCAAAGGTGTAGGTAAAAGACCTAGTATAAGTATCTATACATATGAGGCAGTAAAAAAGAAAAAAGTAGCAGTTATTATTATTAAGTTTATTTATTTTAAGACAGAGAGTGTGTGCAAATAGGGGAGGGGCAGAAAGCAAGAGAGAATCCTGAGCAGGCTCCATGCTTAGCACTGAGCCTGACCTGGGGCTCAATCCCATGACCCTGGGATCATGACCTGAGCCAATCAAGAGTCAGATGCTCAACCCACTGAGCCGCCCAGGCTCTCCAGCAGCTATTATTATTATTACTAATGAAATGATACAGTAACATGGTTTAAACTAAAAATATTTATTTTCGACATTTTTTTTCATATTCTTTTAGATGATTGAATCACCCATTCTACAATTCATACCCTACATTTAGCATGGATGGCAATGTCCTCTAATTTCTTCATTTCATGTTTTTCTCTCACTGCCCTTCTAGCGCATCTAAACTTGTGAGCTCCTTAAGGTTGGGAGTTCTGTCTTATTCCAATGTTATCCCCATTGTAGAATATTGACCTGGGCACACAGTAAATTCTTAGCATGTATTTGTTCAGTAAGTGTGAATATGAAAATATTTTTAACTAATATATTCTTTTTTCCTTTTTAGGCTAATTTTATTTTTGAAAAAGTAATGTTATAACAGTTTATAAGTCAAATATATGTAACAAAATGTAATAATTTTCTGTCAAATTCTTCTTCAATTCCTTTCCTCAGAGGCAATCATTTTTTACTCCTTTAGAGATTTCTTCTTCATACATATCTATATTTCTAAATAATATGCATATACTTTAATATTTTGATTATTCAATTTTAGATGTTTAAAATTTTTTTTTTACGTTTATTTATTTTTGAGACAGAGAGAGACAGAGCATGAACGGGGGAGGGGCAGAGGGAGAGGGAGACACAGAATCGGAAGCAGGCTCCAGGCCATCAGCCCAGAGCCTGACGCGGGGCTCGAACTCACAGACCACGAGATCGTGACCTGAGCTGAAGTCAGACGCTCAACTGACTGAGCCACCCAGGCGCCCCTTAAATTTTTTTTAATGTTTATTTCTGAGAGAGAGAGAGAGTGCGAGTGGCACAGAGAGAGGGAGACACAGAATTTGAAGCAGGTTCCAGGCTCTGAGCTGTCAGCACAGAGCCAGATGTGGGGCTTGAGCTCACGAACTGGGAGATCATGACCTGAGCCTAAGTCCCATGCTTAACCACTTTGCCACTCACATGCCCCTCAATTTTAGATGTTATCTGTTGACAACATGGTCAATTCACAATATGGTCATTAGGGATTTAACTCCCTGAAACTTCTGTAGGGGTCAAGGGCAGGCCAAACCAAAATATACCACTTTGGACTGTGGACTATTTTAAGCTGAAGGCAATTGAGACCCTGGGCTCAAGAGAGACATTTGCTGCTCCCCTAACTATATAGAAGACTCTAAATTGGGAGTCTTTTCCAGAATATGGGTTATTATCAGAGATAAGTTTTATCTGAGTGACCCATCTGTATGGTAGGACAAAACCTAATTATCAAACACCTGCTCTTCTCATGGTCCTGCGATGCCTTCCTTCCCTTTGAAGTCCCAGGCCACTACCCTATTCTCCTTAGTTCAGGATGACATATATACCTCATTTTGCCTGTCTTCGGAATTTCATGTCTATGTGGGTTTCCATACATACAGAGCTAAATTTGATTTTCTCCCATCAATCTGTCATACGTCAATTTGATTCTTAGTCCAGCTAGAAGGACGTTGAAGGGCAGAAAAAAATTAATCCTCCCCTATAATTTTGTCTCCTCTGCTTTCCTTCCCCACCTCCCACAATAAAGTTACATTAAAAGCTTTGTTTAGATTTAATTAATCACTGTCATTATTATGATTACATCAATATTTATAGTTGAGCATTTTAGGAATTTATTAAAGTTACATTTTCTTTTATGCTTTTATTTTCCTTGAGAATAATAGCCTTGATTTTTCATTAGATTCATTTCATTTGAACATTTTGCTAACTATTCACAATAGCATTTTAGTACTATTTTCCCTAAGGTCATTCTTAGGTAGTCCATCAGTTCCAGTTTTTTTTTTTTTTTTAAGGAGTCATCCATCTAAAGAACTCCATTCTTTTTTTATTGAACTCAGTGCTTTTTAGGGATACTGCAAAGCATTTGTCCAGAAACTTCTCTTCCTTGCAATGCTGAGAATTTCCTTCATTTTCTTCTGATTTGAGTGTCCTGTTTTCTTGATCTCTTCTTTTCATCTTTTTTACTCCATTGTTTTATTGGAGCACATATTCTAATTATTTCCCAAGAAAGGCTGCATGGCATGGGAAATATGATTTTTAAGAATTTGCATATGTGAAAATATATTTTACTATAACACAAATAGGCTTGGCATCAATTTCTATACTGAAATAATTATTTTTTCTTAATTTTGAAAGGGCTACTCTACTCTCTTTTAGAGAACAGTATTATTCCTCACTTTTGCATGGCATACTTACTGGTCTTTTTATCTCTCTTAAAACTTGTCTTGTTATCCTGAAATTTCACTTATGGGCCTTAGTCGGATTTATTTTTCTTCCTTTCTTTCTTCCTCTCTCTCTTTCTTCCTTTCTTTCTTTCTTTCTTTCTTTCTTTCTTTCTTTCTTTCTTTCTTTCTTTCTTTCTCCTGTCAGTGGGCACTTTCATATGGACACTCATGTCTTTAGTGCTGAGAAATTTTTTAAAAATGTTTATATTTGAGAGTGAGAGAGTGCAAGTGGAGGAGGGATAGCGTGAAAGGGGGGCAGAGGATTCCAAGTCTGCTCTGTGCTGACGGCGCAGAGCCTGATGTGGGGCCTGAACTCACGAACCTTGACATCATGACCTGAGCCAAAGTATGATGCTCAACAGACTGAGAAAAAAATTGCTCAGGCACCCTGAGAAAAAACATTTTTAATTATTTTATTGGTGATTCTCTGACTACTGTTTTACCTGGTTTCTCTTTTTGAAAAATTCATGACTCAAATATTTTGTCTCCTAAACCATCTTCTTATTTTCTCTTCTTTCCTGTCATTTCCCATCTCTTTGTCTTTGTACTCTAATTTCTGGATCACTTCCTTGACATTATATTTCATCACTACCATTGGGTTTTTCATCTCTGCCATCACATACTTTTTATTATGTTCTCTTTTTTGTTTCCCACATGTTCCTATTTATTGCAAGAGATCTTGCAATTATTCTCTGACTTCTTTGAGAATATTTGAACTTTCTTCTTCTTTTAAGGTCTTTGTTCCAATTATTATTTTTGTGTCTATCCTTCATGACAGATGCTTCCTCAGATGACCTATTAATCTTATCTTCTCATTTGAAGGGTGGGGAACTAAAAATTGTTAACATTGAGCCAGCCTCTGGAAGCCAGGAAGGCAAAACACAGTGGTCTCCACATTCAGCATTCGGCATTCAATATGTCTGTATTCACTTATTCACCTAATTTTCACACTGTGCCTGGTTTGTCCCAGCCCAAAGACCTTGTGTTTGTCTTCAAAGAACAGAACTCTTTCTGCTAGGTTGAAGGAGGACAGACACCCTGCTGCAGAGGGTGACGTAAGGGATCTGGAGATCTGACTACTGTTATGCCCAGAATTCATGATCCCCAAAGACCACCAGGGAGCCGAGTCTGATACAAAAGCAAAAGAGCCTTTATTCGAGCTAGCTCGAGCTCAATCCCCTACCTGCACCGACGAAGCGGTGAGATACCAGAGAGAGATCGAATTTCAAAAGCACAAAGGTTTTATAGGGGTCTAGGGGCAGTTGGTGAGGTAATGGCTGTGGCCTCAGCCGATTGGCTGGGGAAGGGCTGTGGCCTCGGCTGACTGGCTGGGGAAGGGTGGGAGTCCTGTTATGCAGGTCGCCGGGGTGTTTTGATTGGGAAGTTTGAACGGGTGAGCCGGAGGTTACTCAAGGGGAGGAGGCACGGTCTGAGGTTTCTGCGATTTTCCCGGAAAAGGGGCCATGTCGGGGACATAGTCACTCAAGGTGGAGGACACAGAACAAGATGGAGCCGGCCGGCGTAGGTCTGCTCTTTCAACTACTTAAGCAGTGTTCCACCAATCTTCCATTTTTAGCCTCTGCCTTCCCTGTCAGACTAGAGGTGGCACCAGTTGCTAAGCCTTTTGTGCATTCTCCATACAAATCATGTTGGTTCTGTGCCGTCCCTCACTCTAAATTCACCCTTTTCACCCTCTCTGTGAAAATGGAGATGGGCTAATTACATATTTTCTTTGCAGACAGCATAATGTCAAGCTTTGTCACTAGAGGGTGCTGGAGAGACATTCTAGGAGGAAGGGGCTTTCCTTCCTAGTTCCAGAGTGTTCCTTTTGTCTGGCTCCTGCAGCATGGGTGGCTTTTGCAGCACCAGACTTTTCCATTCCAGGCAGCCTCTCCAGTGCCCAGCTTTGCCGTTCATGTTGGGCAGGAGAACCCAACAGCTGGCAGCTTCTTCAGCATTTCCACCCTCAGGCAGTTTTATGATGGAGGCTTCCAGTGAGTCATCTCCCTATGAACAGGTTTCACTGGCACCCTAGAGGGTGTATTTCCAGCAAGTTCCACTAGTGCAGCATCACAGGATCCTCTCTGTATTCGGCGAGCAACTTCCGTGCCCTCTCCAACAAGGTCTGGATTGCAGCCTTTGGGAGCAGAGGTAGGCTTGTCCTTGGGCTCTATCTCACCCTAAGAGGTACTGGCTGCTTCTTATATCTGCTATTCCTATATTTTCTACAGTCCTTTTTACTTCTTACTAGCTAATTTCTGGGTATCCCAACCTGCTGTTATAGTTAGTAATTCTTTATATTAAACCATCTCTGTTCAAATTACTCTGATTCAGTCCTGACTGCTAAGGTCACTGTGAACCTGCACTTCAAGCCCATAAGAGCCTGTCTATCACCTACAGGGTAATAGCATGGTATACGTGCTCTTTTTTATCTGCCCTTGACCATCTATGCATATCCTCTGGCTATCCTGACTGCCCTGTGCTCTGCTCCCCATCTCTAAACAACCCCTCCCCCCCACCAAGAATACTAAATTACTAGAATTTTCACAATTCACAAAGCAGATTAATATTCCTGGGCCTTAAGGGTGTGCAGTCCCCTTACTTTAAAAATACCTTAACTCAGCAACATAGTCATCTTGCAAGATTGTTCAATGCCATCTGAAGAGCCTTCCCTGATCTTTTCTCCCTCTTGAGATTTGTTGTTTTTACCTCTTGTTCCCTTAGGGCACAAGCTGTTCACAGGTGTGTGCCCTGAGTTTACAGTGAACTCTTTATCTTTCTTTCTGTTACCAGACCTAGCATATTACCATTTTGTCACATCGTAAAAACTCAATAAGCTTAGAGGAATGAATCAATGTGTTGAATTGTAAGGTATCTAATTTACAATTTCTTCCATAGAGAATGAATATAGAGCAAAATCAAGGTGAAATTTCAGGAGAGGGAAAAATAGTAAATGATAGGACGATTCTTCCCTGATGTGTAGCCCTATTTCCACTGCTAATGCCACAATTACAGCTGTGCTAACCTGCTATTTCAAAGCAGCTGTCAGACCAGTTTGAGCACGGTGCTCTTCGCAACTCACAAGATTAGCTCAAAGTGATACAGGTGCTCCTAATTTAGTTGGAGCAAAGTAACACTTCTAATTTAGGTAAAATAAATCATTGGTATGTTTCAGTATTTTGACGGACATTTGCATTTCTAGATCAACAGAGATGACTGACAATCTGTGGTTCTCCAAAAAAGTGCAGAAGTTAGCATTTCAAGGATTCCTTACATTTACCAATTTAAAACTCTATACCACTATGTTGGGATCTCCCTGGGCTGGAATTTGAACTAGACACAAGGACTAGTACACTAAATTAGTATGACTACAAATTGTTTGTTTCTTTCTCAAAAATTAACCTCAAAATGACAGAAAAAATTATTAATTCCAACTGTGAAGTAAAGATTTCTGAATTTTCCAGGTACTGTTTCAGTGATCTTCTTTGAAATGCAGATATTTAAATATTTGTTAATTAGGTTTATATTTTGTGCAGGCATGTGCAGGTTGGTAAAGATATAATGTTAAATAAATTATAGAATGCACAAATCATGGGTACTCACTAAATGTACTGATATGTTTGTTAGGCATTAAAATACTCATAATGATTGCATTTGACTAACATTTGTACTCACTTAACAAACATTTGTTTTCAAGAAATCTGTAAGATGTGCAAGAATTATCTTCTTTTTACAGTGGAAAGGTACCTGAGCAGTAGAGCAGTCACACAGTATGTTATAGAATAAAGACTTTAATAAAGGGCTCTGTCCACCATTCTGGTTGAGATAAGTACATAATGCAGATTGAACTATAAAAAGATCAACTTTTTAATTAACTGTTTAATTCTCTTTCTTACATAGAGACTCATGCAAAGGTGGACCACCAAAAATATCTACAAATTAGACGGTAAGTACTAGACTTCTAAATGACCTCTACACAAATCATTTCAAAGGAACATTCTGTTAATGATTTTAGGTAATTGCTTACATAGCTGTTTTGGAAAAATAAATTTCGTCTTAAAGATTTAAAATAAAATCAACAGCAAATTGTAGGTGAAGAGATGGGGCTCTATAGTGTAGGATCTGGGCAAACCAGAAAGTAATAAACCCATCTGTTTCATTTGTTGAGCAAATGTTTATATGCTCCTTCTTTGTTCTATTCATGGATATAGGCCTATAGAGAGAAAAACAGCAATCTTTTGTGGTAAGCACACTAACAATTATGATCCAAATGCTGTGGGGAACCCTGGGATGAGACTGATCCACTTGCTTCAGGGAATCAGGGAAATAAGGGAAATCAAAGAAGAAATTATATTTGAGTTAAATCTGGAGGTTGAATTGAACAATCCAGGAGAAGAGGAGGAGAGAGGCCATTTCCAGGAGAGGGACCAGTACATGCAAAGACTGGTAGTTGTGTAAACATACAATATATTTTAGAAGACGTGAGGAATTCAGCATGGCTTAAGAATAGCTGAGGCTGGAAGGATAGATGCAGTCATATTTGAAGTTTGGTTATGAGGTTTTTGCTTTTTATATTATAGGCAGCAAGGAGGCATTGGAAACTGATAGATTACGGCAGGGATAATTGATAAAACTCAGCATTAGGTTGGGCATGAAAGAGATACCAAATGCTTAAAACAAGGAAAAAATATAAAGAAGAAGATAAAGGACCTGCAGAACACCTCCTGAATGTGGCATTCCCTTTCTGATGGTAGGAGAGGAGTAATTTCATACCCTAATTTTGTGGTTTCCTACCCTGCAGGCCCTCTTTTCCTTTCAAATTGCCATTAGGATTTTAGCCTTTGGTTCCATTTCTTCTTATCTTAGCGTTCTGCTTTCTTTCAGAACATTACTTATGGCTGGTTTGAAGATCCTGTTCACTATCACTTAGCTCTCCCTTATTTGTAATGATACTTTTCAGAAGGCTAATCTTATCACAACATACAAGAGAAAAACTCACCACCTTGGAAAGTAAGACCGTGTATAATATAGAAATACCACACAAAAGTTCAGAGACTTGCCCCCGTTGTGAAATATCTAGGGATCTAGTGGTCTGGAGCATGTTGATGTATCCCTTTGAAGATGAAGGGCAAGTTATTGCACCTGCCTCCTCTAACACTAAGAAAGAGACAAACCCCCGTAGGCTTCTTTGGATTTTTGGAGGCAATATATGTTATTCCAACTTATTTACCAAATATCTCCAAAGGCTTCCAGGTTTTTTTTTTAATGTTTATTTATACTTGAGAGAGAGAGAGAGAGAGAGAGAGAGAGTAAACAGGGGAGGGGCAGAGAGAGAGGGAGACACAGAACTCGAAGTGGGTTCCAGGCATAGCGCTATCAGCACAGAGCCTCACGTGGGGCTCAAACTCACAAACTGTGAGATCATGACCTGAGCCGAAGTTGGACACTCAACCAACTGAACCACCCAGGTGCCCCTGCCAGTTTTGAATAGAACCAGAAAAAGAGAGGTCTCTGTATCGGATCTAGCCTGCCATACAAGCTGCTCCATAACTTGGGACGTATAACTGAACAGTTCTTATGGCTCTTGAAGGGGCAGAGATATGTAGAAATACTATTTGGAACCTTTGGCAGTCCCTACAAGTTCGTCATAGCACAGAGCTTTAACAATTTTGGAGCAAAGCTTTGCATTCTCTGTAAAAAAAAAAATCTCCTCCTTTTTGAAAAGCAGCTTCTGGCTTATTACTGGGCAAGTCATATGTAAATGAAAGCTTGATTCTGGACCACTAAGTTACCAAATCATCTGAGCTGCCTATCATGAACCAGGTATTTGGCAACACTCTAAAATATTGGGCATGTATAGCAGCACTTCATCATCAAATGAAAGTTGTATACACATGATCAGGATCAAGCAGGTCTTGAAGGCAAAAGTTAGTGCAGAGCAAACATCACAGGTGCCCATGGCCCCTATTTCTTCTATGTTGTTTCCTCCATTTCAACCTTACCTATGACTTGATAGGGAGCTTCCTAAGACCAACCTACTAAGGAAGAACAAAATTTGCAGTTTGGTTTACATGTGGTTCTGCACAATACGCTAGCATGACTCTAAAGAAGAAAGCTGCAGGGCTACAGCTCCACTCAGCGATAGCCCTAAAGAGCAGTGGTGAGGAAAATCCCTCCAATGGACAGAACTCAGAGCAGTGCATATGGTTGTTCATTTCTTCCTAGAAGAAGAGATGGCTGAAGACATGCATCTGCCCTGATCCATATGCAATTCTTAACATTTGGAAGAACAGTCAGAGACTTGGAAGGAGCATAATCAGAAAATTGGTTAGAAGATAGTCTAGGGAAGAGATATGTAGATAGACGTCTCTGTGTCTACACATAAGAAAATATTTGTGATCTATATCAATGGTCAACAAAGAGTGACACCAGTCTAATAATCACGTAAAAAGTTGCTATTCTGTGGATGTTGGTGAGGATCTATCCCCAGCTACCGCTGTCCTCTCCAAATAAACATAGAAGGTGGCCACAGAAACAAGAATGGAGGTTTTGGATGGACTCAGCAACACAAGGCTAATTTGGCCATAGCTGCTGTCAAATGCCTAACCTGCCAACAAACAAAATCTGATACACTGGTATGGCACCATTCGTCTGGTAGTCTTGCCAGGCACCTGCTGGCAGGATGATCATATTGAACTACTTCCATCATGCTGTTTTATTTTCATTGGAATAGATACTTCTCTGGATATGGATTTGCCTTTCCTATCTGTAATGCTTCTGCCAAAACCATCACCCTTGGACTTATGGAATGCCTTATTTGACATCATAGAATTCCACACGGCATTACCCCTGACTAATGGACTTATTTGACAACAAATGAAGTGTGGCAATGGGCTTGTGTTCATAGAATTCACTGAACTAAGCATGCTACCTATCACCCTGGAGCAGCTGGCCTGATTGAACTGTTGAGTAACTGTATGAAAATTCAGCTGTGGTGCCAGCTGGATAGCAACTTTGTGGACTGAAGTCATGTCTTCCAGGACTAGGTATATTATTTCAATCTGAGTCCAAAATACAGTAGTATTTTCCCCATGCTAAGATTCAAGGGACAGAAATAGGAATGTCTATGAACATTTTTCTTCTTATTTCTGTACCTTTTGACTTTTCTGGTTTGGAGATCTTAGTTCACAAGGGAGGGATACTTCCCCTAGGGGACGTAGCAATGGTTTCACTAGACTGACTGTTGAGACTAATTGGCTACTGTGAGTTCCTCGGGCCACCTAACCAATTGGCAAAAGGGTGGATTACTATACTATTGGAGTGATTGATTCTGACTATTAAGAGAAAATTGGGTTACTTCATTTTGGGATTCTTTGAGGTGTCTCATAGTATTTTTATGTCCTATGATAAAATTTAATGAAAAATTATAACTAATCAGTAGAGGCAGAACAGGTAAATGTACATACAGACTATTTCAAAATTAAAGTTTTGATAATCTGACTCAAAAGAAATTACCAGCAACTGAGATGCTTACTG
Organism: Prionailurus bengalensis; assembly: GCF_016509475.1. NCBI lineage: Eukaryota > Metazoa > Chordata > Mammalia > Carnivora > Felidae > Prionailurus > Prionailurus bengalensis. The sequence goes on from NC_057349.1 coordinate 110,379,863, forward strand.
AGAGAAAAGAGATTATGGAATGGCTAGTGAAGAAGGTGATAATATCAGCTATTATTATATGATCAGTTAGTGAAATAAGAAGTATTATAGTTATGAGTATTTCTTCCTTATTTTGCCATGAATTTAGTTTTATCTATACTAACTGATAATTTTCCTTTCTTATTTCCTTTTCCTAAAGAAGATAGTGGTTAAACTGATGTCTCAGTGTTTAGTTGCAGGACATGAAAAAGGGAGTGTGGAGAAGAAATCACTCTAAGGTGGTATCTTACATATACTTCTTTGGGGAGAGGAATAGTGTATTTTCAGTAAGCAAGAGATAGTTGCACGATGTTAGGCAGAAGCATGGTTTTTCTTTTACTTTACATGGAATATGGTTAAAAGAGGTATGCACTGATGACAGGTTGACTAGGAGAGAAAAGATTGTGCTGTGTCAACTATATTAAGCTAGGAACCACATTTCCCAGAATTCTCTTTGCTGTAAGATTACAAATTAAAGTTGACCAAAAGAGAACTTGCATCAGATTTGGAAGGCACAAGTGTGAAACAGCAACCTTTATTTTCTGGAGATTTCTGAGGTCAGTTAAAGTGACAGAGAGGAACTTTTCTTCCCAACTCTTGGTCCTCCTGATTAAGATCAGTTCCAGGCTTATCACCAGATGCATGGCTGTACTTGGACAGACACATTTCATAGACCTCCCCCCCAGCCCCCGCCATAGTCCCACTTTGGTGGCTAGATATGCTGGTCTTCTCAGAATTCCTTGAAATTATGGACAGTTTTACTTGCACAGGTGCTTCAGGAGAACTCATTAGAGACTCCTTCTTAGGTTCTCCTACTGTCGATTCCCTAGCTCTTCCCACAACTATGTGAGGTTTACTTCCTACAATATATTCCTTATCCTGCAACACTCATAGTGACTCTGCTTCTATGGCTGAACCACACATGACATCCAAGCTCTGAATTTCTTCAAATCTTCATAATCTTAAGACAACTAAGTGAGTTTTAAGGAATTAGGAAGTTTTCCTGTGCAAGTTTTCTTTCTTGAGAAATTTAACAAATATTAAATATCAGAAAGATTTAGAAATTAACAGTTTGATTATTGAAGAGAATGGTAAGACTATACATAACCTAGGTGATTTCATACTTTCAGAAATACATCTTGAACTTACTGAAGGAGAAAATGGAATTTAATGGCTCAAATAACTGAGAAACGCAGGTTGTATATATGGGCTTTGGGCATGGCCAAATTTAGGTGCTCACAAAATGTTATCAAAAGTCTCCCTCTCTCTCTGCACCTGCACATAGTGGATTTTACTTGGGTGGTTTCACCCTCAAAGCTCTCTAATTGGTGCCAAAGATGAGCATTGGTAGTTCCAGGCCTATATTCAACCAACTTGCCAACAGCAGTGGAAAAAGAGTACTCTTTTCCCAATACTTTTTAGCAAAAATCTTCAGCCTAATTTAGCTGACCTGACTTGGGTCATGTGCCATCTCTTAAGCAGTAATTGTTTATTCTGATTGTGAATGATAAGGTCAGAGCATACTCCTAGATCTGGGGCAGCCCATCCAAATATCATGCATTGAAAATAGACGGGTCAATAAGAAAAAGAGGGATTCTGTTGCCAAGGATGCTTGATGGGTAAAATCAATACATCTCCATGATAGCAGTTTTCCCACAAACACGTACACTTTCTTTTAATTCATAGACTTCAACATTTATTTTTATACATACATTGCTCCCATGTAACAAAAAACAACTATTTTATGCACAATAAATACTGCAGTCACCTCCTGTCTAAAGAGTCAAATGAGTGTTGTAAAGTTATCTTATTACTCTAGATCAAGATCTTTGCTTTGTAACTGTTAGTCTCAGACATAGCTTCTTATTATCCAGCAGTATATGACTGATGATATATTTGTTTAACCACCTACAGCAAATGTAATAGATGATGGTGGAGTAAATAAAGGATGAATTCAAAAAAATTCTCATTTGAAAATGAGAAGTAAATAACAGTTGTTAACAGAAGTAAATAAACAGTTGTTCTACTCATTAAGGATTGCAAATTCTTACTGCCCAGGACAGTGGGTCCTTTGGTCAGGAATCTGCATTACAGTGGATTTTACTTGACAGTTATTTTCTTCTGGGTACATTTGAGATCTGTTTTTGATGGCTGCCATATGTTAGCAACACACTTCCTATTGGTGAAGTTTTAGTGGTTGAGGGAATGCTTATGGGTTAAGCACTTACGAGCATTTGCTTGCCAGGTTTGGGGCTTTTCTAAAAGGGAAACATTAAAACCTTGGTAGGCATCCAGTTAATTTGCATTTGGTCAATGCTGTAGACTAGTAACTGGAAACTGAGATCATGTTGAGTCATAATTTCAAGAGAAATCTGAGTCTGTAGTTTCTATTTCTTAGCAGTAGGTTGCAATGCTCTACTCACCTTCCAACTCTTAGCTTAAAGGATTATAATGGTAAAGAACAACTGGTTAGGATTGGAAGTCATAATTAATTCTCTTCATATCTCTAGGTGGTATGACTGGGAAAACACTTTCCACTATCTTTTAATTAAGATAATTGGACTGGTGTTTCTGTCATTTTCACCTGAAAACTTCCTACCTAACACCTTCTTCAGGCAGGGAGTAGCAGTTGAGGTTCTTGGATGGGCCTGGGAAATCATTTTGTAGCTTCTCGTAGATCCTCTTCTTATCTACAACGTTGTTGTCAGACTCCTTGGCTTTCCATGCAGTAACTTTTTCTTGGGGTGAAACATTTGACTTTTTCAGTTTTTCATGCACAGAGCTACTTGAATCTCAGCTGTCCTGGGTTGTTATATGAGCCATAGAACAAGATTGTGTTTTCTCCTCCTTCTCCTCCTCCTTCTTCACTTTTAAACAGTCAAGATTAAAGTATTGAGAACTGGTTATAATATTCCAGGATCCTGACATGTTTTTACCAAATTCCCTCAAGTTCTAACCTCAGTAGACACATAACCTGAGTCCAAAGATATGACAGGTAGCAGTTTAATTATCTGCTTTGCTACTTCATAACACAGATGGATTGCATTCTAGCTAGAGAACATTCATTACCCTGCAGTCTACCTTGGGTTGGCCAACACAACATTTTTAATATTTGTCAGTGACAACAACTAACTTCCACATTATCCAGGATATTTTTAGTGATGATGACAGCAACCTCAATCTAATTATCTTAATTCAAAGGAAAAACAAGTATTTATTAGTTCACAAACCTGAAAAGGCCAAGGGTAGACCTTGGCTTGAGACATGGCCAGATTCAAATCAAATAGTGGAGTGATTTAAAAATGTCATAAGAAATTGGTTTCTTTCCATTTCTAGCTCTATTTTCCTCCACTCTTAGGCAGACTCTCTTATGAGCTGAGAAAAATGAGCATGGGAAACTCCAGGCTTCTCAATTTTCTAGTAGTTTAGTACCCTTGGTGGAAGAAGCCATCAAAAGTCCTGGGCTATCATCTTTGATTGTCCTAACTTGGGTCACATGACCAGTTCTTTATCAGTGACTAGAGTCACTGGCTCTCACTAGTCAGGCTTAGGTCTACTATGCACTCTTGATGATGAGAAGATGAGGAGATTCTTGAAAATAAAAGACATGGAAATAACAGACATGTACCACTGTCATAAAGAGAACTAGGCCAGGAGTCAAGAAATATAGTCTAATCACAGTTCCATCACTTTCCAGCCATCTGACCATTTCTGGGATTTAATTTCCTTATCTGTAAAATAAATACATGAATACTAAACTCAACTATTTCATGAGATTTTTGTTTTGGAAAGATGAGAATGTATATAGAACCTCAGAAGATATATATAGAAAGCAGATATTAAAATTTTTGGATAATATTTAAAAGCAATGCTTATGTTGCCTTAAAAACATGTTATTTTCAGCATTAAAAAGATATAACTACATAAGCCCAACCCCTAGGACAATAATGTTACTATCATTTTTAAATATTCCATCTCATCTTTCTTCTTTCTTTTTCTTGCTTTCTTCCTCCCTCAAAAACATTTTCTCATATAGCTATATAATCTATAATTTTCAGCTTTAATGGCAACATTTCATCTATCAGACATAAATAACTTTCCTAACGAGTCTTATATTGTTGGACATTTAAATTATTTCTTTTTTTAATGTTATTTATTTTTGAGAGAGTGAGAGAGACAGAGCACAAGCGGGGAAGGGACAGAAAGAGAGGGAAACACAGAATCTGAAGCAGGCTCCAGGCTCTGAGCTGTCAGAACAAACTCACATATGGCACCTGAGTGGAAGTTGGATGCTTAACCCACTGAGCCACCCAGGTGCCCCTTAAATTATTTCTTATTTCTCAACATTATAAATAATACTGTGATGAATATAATTATTTTTATGGAGTTGCACTTAGTACCAACATTTCTAAGGCTCTTGATATATAGTTAGCTGTCTTTTTAAAATACTTGTAGCAAATTACATCATTCTTAGCAAGGAATAGAGGTATAATTTCACTGTGCCCTTCCTGGTTATAGTGGATGCTACTGTTGTCTTCCTTACATTCCTTGTATTGTACCATTTTGGTGTATTCAGGTGACTTTCAGTGGGTGACCTCTGTATTTCTTTGTCTGGACTTTTTCTGGGATACAAAAGGCATTTCTTTCCAAGTGTGTGCTTCAGGTCAGAAATGCTGGGGAACTGAACAGCATGGAAGGTTTTTTTGTGTCTCGTGTCCATGAAATACAGCCAGATCAACACTAAACCATGCTGCACACCTAGAAAACTGATTTTAGGATTAACACAACAATCTGCACAACCTGAACCACAGAACTCAGCAGGTACACGATGTGGAGAGGTGAACTGGGGGAGAGAGAAGCCACAGAGGGCAGGGAGTGAGCTGTTTTTGCTTGTGGAGAGAGGACAGAGGGAGGGGGAGAGTACAGGAAAAGCACCCCCCCTCCAAAAGCAGCTAGAGAGAAAGTGAAAAGTGAAAACAGGAGTAGGGACTGAACTAAAAAGGGAGAAAGGAGAAAGGAGAGGGTTTAAATTCCATTAAGACTCTATAAACAGGGGGAATGCAGAGTCTGAAACTCCACAGCTTGATACCTGGCAGTGTCTGGTGAGAAGGGCAAATCCCCAGGAGCACAATGGAGTCTGGGATTCTTCGGGCCACAGGGGAAGAGGCTGTTCCCTTGTTGGGAGGACATCCGGTAGAGTCTGTGTTGCCCCAAACAGGAAAGATCCCAGTGGGCCTGGGAGAACAGCATTCTCTGGTGCTGGCACAAGGTCGTTGGGGGTGAAGCCTGGTGCCAAATGTGTGTTGTGATTTTCCATAATCCTTGAAATGCTGCTGCTACACAATCACATGAACTTTTTCTGGGGTGGGCCGGCACCTGGCCGCAATCTCTGGGCATCAGCAGCAGCGTGGTCCTGCGAGCATTCCTGGCTGCAGCTGGCATCCAGCCATTGCCCGGTGAGACCCTCCTTCAGAGGGCAGAAAGGGTCAAAGGCACAGTCCCTCAGAGATAAGGGGTCAGGAAACACAGCCACATCTGAGATAAAACTCAGGAGGGAGGTGCTGCCTGGGGCTTGGTCACAGACAGTATATAAGCGGGGAGTGGACAGAAGCCGAAGACAGGACAGGTGCTGATTGGGGAGAACAGAGTTCTGATACTAGAGACTGGGTAGCTGGGTGACGCCATTTTCACCCCTCCCACACATGCGCATACACACCTACAAGTGTCACAACAATCCACACCAGTAAGGTAGGCAGCACCATCTAGTAGAGAATGGAGCCATTACATTAGGCCCTGCCCAACTGAGCCAACCGCTCTTCAGGAACACAAATCTCTCCACTTACTTAGTTTACAGACTATAAAGTGCTTCATAGTTTGACTTCTAGGGGAAAACAAAGTAATTTCAAATGTATTTCAGGCTGTTCACTGGTCCATCTATTCAATTTTCTTTTTTTTCTCTTTTTTGTTTTTTTTTCTTTTTCTTGAATGCAGGAAAACATATATTTTTATTTTCAATTTTTATTAAAAATATTTATCATGCCTTTTTTCTACTATATTTTTTACTTTTGTGTAATTTTTCCAAATTCTATTAAACTTCCATCACTTCATTTTATTCTATTACAGTGTATTCATTTTTCAAATTTTCAAACGATTTCCTTTTTTTTCCCCTTTCCCTTTCTTTCTCTAATCTATCAAGCCCCTTTCAACACCCAGACCAAAACACACCTAGGATCTAGCATCATTTATTTGTTTTGTGTGTGTGTGTGTGTGTGTTGTTTTTAATTTTTTAATTTAAATTTTTTAAACTCATTAATTCCTTTTCTCCCTTCAATATGATGAAATGAAGGAATTCACCCCAAAAGAGAAGAAATGACAGCCAGGGACTTAACCAACACAGATAAAAGCAAGTTGTCTGAACCAGAATTTAGAATCACAATAGTAAGAATACTAGCTGGAGTTGAAAACAGATTAGAATCTCTTTCTGCAGAGATAAAAGAGTAAAAGAAGTAAAAGAAATCTCTTTCTGCAGGATGAAATAAAATGCTACAACTGACCTGCAATCTCAAATGGATGCCATGGCGGCAAGGATGGATGAGGCAGAACAGAGAATCAGTGACATAGAGGACAAACTTAAGGAGAACAATGAAGCAGAAAAAAGAGGGAGACTAAGGCAAAAAGCATGATTTAAGAATCAGTGACTCATCAAAAAGGAACATTAGAATCATAGGGGTTCCAGAAGATGAAGAGAGAGAAAAAGGGGTAGAAATATTATGTGAGCAAATCATAGCAGAAAACTTTCCTAACCTGGGGAAAGACACAGACATCAAAATCCAGGAAGCCCAGAGGACTCCCATTAGATTCAACAAAAACCGACCATCAACAAGGCATATCATAGTCACATTCACAAAATACTCAGGCAAGGAAATAATCATGAAAACAGCAAGGGAATAAAGTCCTTAACCTACAAGGGAAGACAGATCAGGTTTGCAGCAAGACCTAACTACAGAAACTTGGCAGACCAGAAAGGAGTGGCAAGATATATTCAATGTGCTGGATCAGAAAAATATGCAGCCAAGAATTCTTTATCCAGCAAGACTATCATTCAAAATAAGAGAGATTAACAGTTTCCCAGACAAACAAAAATTAAAGGAGTTCATGAGCACTAAACCAGCCCTACAAGAAATTTTAAGGGGGACTCTCTGAGGGGAGAAAAGATGAAAAAATAACAAAATAAATAAATAAATAAATAAATAAATAAATAAATACCGAAAACAGCAAAGACTAGAAAGGACCAGGGAACACCAGAGAAAGGACCAGAAACTCCAACTCTATAAGCAACATAATGGCAATAAATTCATATCTTTCAGTACTCACCTTCAACATCAATGGACTAAATGATTCAATCAAAAGGCATAGGGTAACAGAATGGAGAAGAAAACAATATCCATCCATATGCTATTTACAAGAGACCCACTTTAGACCCACTAAAGACACCTTCAGATTGAAAGTAAGGGCATCAGAACCATCTATCATGCTAATGGTCGACAAAAGAAAGCCGGAGTAGCCATACTTATATCAGACAATATAGACTTTAAAATAAAGACTGTAACAAGACATGAAGAAGGACATTATATCATAATTAAGGGGTCTATCCACCAAGAAGACCTAACAATTATAAACATTTATGCTCCAAATATGAGAGCACCCAAATATATAAATCAATTAATCACAAACATAAAGAAACTCATTGATAATAATACCATAATAGTAGGGGACTTCAACACTCCACTTATAGCAATGGACAGATCATCTAATCAAAAAATCAACAAGGAAACAATGGCTTTGAATGACACACTGGACCAGATGGACTTAACAGATATATTCAGAACATTTCATCCTGAAGCAGTGGAATATACATTCATCTCCAGTGTACATGGAACGTTCTCCAGAATAGAAAACATACTGGGACACAAATCAGCCCTCAACAAGTACAAAAAGATCAAGATCATACTGTGCATATTTTTAGACCACAACATTATGAAACTCAAAATCAACCACAAGAAAAAATTTGGAAAGGTAACAAGTACTTGGAGACTAAAGAACATCCTACTAAAGAATGAATGGGCTAACCAAGAAGATAAAGAGGAAATTAAAAAGTACATGGAAGTCAATGCAAATGAAAACACAACAGCACCAAACCTCTGGGACGCAGCAAAGATGGTCATAAGAGGAAAGTATATAGAAATCCAGGCCTTCCTAAAGAAGGAAGAAAGGTCTTAGATATACAACCTAACCTACACCTTAAAGGTCTGGAAAAAGAATAGCAAATAAAACGCCAAACCAGCAGAAGACAGAAAATAATAAAGATTAATGCTATAGAAACCAAAAAACCCCAGTAGAACAGATCAATGAAACCAGAAGCTGGTTCTTTGAAAGAATTAACAAAATTGATACATCACCACCCAGTTTGATAAAAAGAAAAAGAAAAGCATCCAAATAATAGAATCAAGAATGAAAGAGGAGAGATCACAACCAACACAGCAGAAATACAAACAACAATAAGAAAATACTATGAGCAATTATACGCCAATAAAATGGGCAATCTGGAAGAAATTGAAAAATTTCTAGAAACATATACACTGCCAAAATGGAAACATGAAGAAATAGAAAATTTGAGCAAGACCTATAACCAGTAAGGAAATCGAATTAGTAATCAAAAACTGCCAAAAAACAAGAGTCCAGGGCAAGAATGTTTTCCAGGGGAATTCTAGCAAACATTTAAGGAAGGGTTAACACCTATTCTCTTGAAGCTGTTCCCAGAAATAGAAATGGAAAGAAAACTTCCCAACTCTTTCTATGAAGCCAGCATTACCTTGATTCCAAAACCAGAGACCCCACTAAAAAGGAGAACTACAGACCAATTTCCCTGATGAACATGGATGCAAAAACTCTCAACAAGATATTAGTCAACTGGATGCAACAATACATTAAAAAAATTATTCACCACGACCAAGTGGGATTTACACCTGGGATGCAGGGCTGGTTCAACGTCCAGGAAACAATTAATGTGATTCATCACACCAATAAAAGAAAGGACAAGAACCATATGATCCTCTCAACAGATGCAGAGAAAGCATTTGACAAAATACAGCATCCTTTCCTGATAAAACCCCTCAAGAAAGTAGGGATAGAAGGATCATACCTCAAGATCATAAAAGCCATTTATTAAAGACCCAACACTAATATCGTCCTCAATGGGGAAAAACTTAGAGCTTTCCCTCTAAAGTCAGGAACAAGACAAGTCTCACCACTGTTATTCAACATAGTATTGGAAGTCTTAGCCTCAGCCATCAGACAACATAAAGAAATAAAAGGCATGCAAATTGGCCAGGAGGAGGTCAAATTTTCACTCTTTGCAGATGACATGATACTCTCTATGGAAAACTCAAAAGATTCCACCAAAAAACTTCTAGAACTGATTCATGAATTCGGCAAAATTGCAGGATATAAAATCAATGCACCAACAGTGAGGCAACAGAAAGAGAAATCAAGGTATTGATTCCATTTACAATTGCACCAAAATCCATAAAATACTTAGGAATAAATCTAACCAAAGAGGTGAAAATCTATACACTGAAAACTATAGAAAGCTTATGAAAGAAGTTAAAGAAGACACACAAAAAAAATGGAAAAATATTCCATGCTCCTGGATAGGATGAACAAATATTGTTAAAATGTCAATACTACCCAGAGCAATCTACATATTCAATGCAATCCCCATCAAAATAACACCAGCATTATTCACACACCTAGAACAAACCATCCTAAAATTTGTAGGGAACCAGAAAAGACCCCGAATAGTCAAAGCAATCTTGAAAAAGAAAACCAAAGCAGGAGGCATCACAATCCCAGACTTTAAGCTATACTACAAAGCTGTAATCATCAAGACAATATGGTACTGGCACAAGAGCAGACACTCAGATCAATGGAACAGAATAGAGAACCCAGAAATGGACCTACAAACATATGGCCAACTAATCTTTGACAAAGCAGGAAAGAATATCCAATGGGATAAAAACAGTCTCTTCAGCAAGTGGTGTTGGGAAATCTGGACAACGACATGCAGAAGAATGAACCTGGACCACTTTCTTACACCATACACAAAAATCAACTCAAAATGGTTGAAAGACCTCAATGTAAGACAGGAAGCCATCAAAATCCTCAAGGAGAAAGCAGGCAAAAACCTCTTTGACCTTGGCCACAGCAACTTCTTACTCAACATGTCACCCAAGGCAAGGGAAACAAAAGCAAGAATGAACTACTGGGACGTTATCAAAATGAAAAGCTTCTGCACAGCGAAGGAAACAATCAGCAAAACTAAAACGCAACCGACAGAATGGGAGAAGATATTTGCAAACAACATATCAGATAAAGGGTTAGTATCCAAAATCTATGAAGAACTGATCAAACTCAACACCCAAAAAACAAATAATCTTATGAAGAAATGGGCAAAAGACATGACTAGATACTTCTCCAAAGAAGACATCCAGATGGCCAGCTCACACATGAAAAAATGCTCAACATCATTCATCATCAGAGAAATACAAATCAAAACCACAATGAGATACTACCTCACACCTGTCAGAATGGTTAACATTAACAACCCAGGCAACAACAGATGTTGGTGAGGATGTGGAGAAAGAGGATCTCTTGCACTGCTGGTGGGAATGCAAACTGGTGCAGCCACTCTGGAAAACAGTATGGAGGTTTCTCAAAAAATTAAAAATAGAAATACCCTATGACCCAGCAACTGCACTACTAGGTATTTATCCAAGGATACAGGTGTGCTGTTTCAAACGGGCACATGCCCCCAATGTTTATGGAAGCACTATCAACAATAGCCAAAGTATGGAAATAGTCCAAATGTCCATTGATGGATGAATGGATAAAGAAGATGTGGTACACACACACACACACACACACACACACACACAATGGAGTATTATTCAGCAATCAAAAAGAATGAAATCTTGCCATTTGCAACTATGTGGATGGAACTGGAGGGTATTATGCTAAGTGAAATTAACAGAGAAAGACAAATATCATGTAACTTCACTCATAGGACTTTAAGACAGAGAACAGATGAACACAAGGAAAGGGAAGCAAAAATAATATAAAAACAGGGAGGGGGACAAAACATAAGAGACTCTTAAATATGGAGAACAAACAGAGGGTTACTAGAGGGCTTGTGGGAGGGGAGATGGGCTAAATGGGTAAGGGGCATTAAGAAATGTACTTCTGAAATCATTGTTGCACTATATGCCAACAACTTGGATGTAAATTAAAAAAAATTACAAAAAAAAAAAGAAAGAAATGCTGGGGAATTAACATACCCCAGGGACAGCCCTCAAATAATGACTGATGGGAGTTGATGAATATGTATAATTTGAGGCATGTGTTTTATACTATCATCTGCAAGATTATGCTCGGGTCATCTACCCACTGCTACCCACTGGTTGTAGCTGGCTTCATATGCATTCTTTTATTTCCACATTTTTATTGAGATATAATTGACAATAATATTGTACAAGTTTAAGGTGTACAACATGATGATTTGATATAGGAATATATTGCAAAATGATTACCACAAAAGATTAGTTAACATATCTATCACATTGTATGGCTACCTTTTATTGTGTGTATGGGGAGAACTTTTAAGATCTACTATCTTAGCAATTTTCAAGTATATAATACAGTATTAACTATTGTCAACATGCTGTACATTAGATTCCCAGAACTTATTATCTTCTAATTGGAAATTTGTACCTTTTGACCACCTTTGCCCATTTTCCCCACCCTCTCACCCCGGGCAAACCAATCTATTCTCTGTTTCTATGAGTTTAGTTTTTTTTTTTTTTTAGATCCCACATATAAATGAGATCATAGATTACTTGTCTTTCTCTGTTTTACTTCAATTAGTATAATGTCCTTTAGGTTCATCCATGTTGTCACAAATGGCAAGATTTCCACATTTCCTTCTTTTTTTATGGCTGAATAGTATTTATTATACATATACCACATTTTTTATCCATTCGTCATTTGACACGTAGGCTGTTTCTACACTATGGCTATTGAATGAATGTTGTAATGAACATGGGAGTGCAGACATCTCTTTGAGACAGTGATTTCATTTCCATCAGATATATACCCAGAAGGGATTGCTGGATCATTTTAATTTATTGAGGAATCTCTATACTGTTTTCCATAGTGGCAGTACCAATTTATAGAACACACTCTTGATCCACTGTCTTCTCTTCCCTGTCTTGTTTCCCCCCTCTGCCAAAGTCCTTTGTATCCTACAGACAAACTACTTATACTTGAAACCTCATCTCAGAGTCTATTTTTGGAAGGACACAAGATAAAACACCAGGATTAGTTATCTTCACTTAATTTTTAAATTGGCTAACTCAATAGGAAATGAGTTATTGATTATTTGTATCAACATAGGTAAATCTCAAAATATATTATTAAATGAAAGAAGCAAATTTAGAGAATTCATAAGTAGGGTAGTATTTGCGAAAAAAATAGCATATACAAAACAATTTTATGTATGCAAAGCAATGCCATATATGAAAAAATTGTATAAATGCAACATGGTATAAAATTTATAACAAAATATATGATGGAAGATTCTTGAGAATGGTAAAGCCAAAATTAGAGTTGCGAAACCTCTAGAGAGAAGGAAGGGGAATGTTATTTGGGAGGGTTACACAGGCAGGCTTGGTATATTTTATTTTTTAAGCTGTATTATAGCTCTGTGTATTTATATCATTCCATATGTTTTTTATATGTCTGAAATAAGTTGTTATGATTACCTACCTATATAAAGTAAAACAAAATGCTTGTAAAGAAAATTCATATAACACTTTAAAAAAAATGTTCATTTAATACTTAAAGAAACCTGGGTGTTATATTGTAAGTGATGAATCATTAAATTATATGACTGAAACTAATATTATACTATATGTTAATAAATGGAATTTAATTAAAAACTTGAAACTAAAAAAATAAAGTTAACTGTAAAAAAACCACAAATAAACCTTTACAAAGTACAAAAGACAAATAAATTTAAGTCTAATAGAATTGACTTTTAAAAATATAAATGTTAAGATACTGTAATGGAGGATATATGTCATCATGCATTTGTCCAAACCCTTAGAAAGTACACCATCAAGAGAGCTCTAATATCAACTATAGTATTTGAGTAATAATGATGTCAATGTAGGTGCATCCTTTGTAACAAGTGTACCATTCTTCGGGGGCATGTTGATAAGAAGGAGGCTATGCATGTGTGGGAGCAGAAGGAATATGGGACATTTGTATTTTCTGCTCAATTTTTCTGTGAATCTGAAACTGCTCTAAAAAATTCATCTACTAAAATGGACCAAAAAGTGAAATTTTATGTCAAAAAAATTGAAACAAGATTGTCTTGTTTCAAGACAAAACTAAAACCACCACAAAACTAAAACCAAAACTAAACTAGGAAACCACCACAAATATTATATTCATAGTATGTAGAAGTTACACAAATCAATATGAAAAACACAAAGGCCCTAATGGAAAAAAAAATGAACACAGAATTGCCTGGGTGGCTCAGTGGGTTGAATGTCTGACTCTTGGTATCAGCTTAGGTCATGACCTTGAGGTTTGTGGGATCAAGCTGTGAGTGAGTCTGGCTCTGTGCTGATGGCAGGGAGTCTACTTGGGATTCTCTCTCTCCTCCTCTTTCTGCTCCTCCCATGGTTATGCTCTCTCTCTCTCTCAAAATAAATAAATAAACTTAAAAAAAAAACAATCATAGGAACAGGAAATTCTCCAACAGGAGTAAAAATGGCTATGAAACTAGTTAACCAATTTGTAGTTAACTTCACTAGTAATCAAAGAAAAGAATAATAGGAGAAGAAAAATAGGAGTTAAAATATTCATCTCTAAAAATGGCAAAAGCTTAAATCTTGATGACTCTTAGTGCCAATTAGGAGGTAGACACACTCTCAAATGTGCTCAAAACATTTTAGAAAGTTGGTCCCTTTGCCTCAATAATTTGTCTTCTTGGATTTAGTTGTAAAGGTTCAATCAAGGCTGTAGTTTTCCTAGTCAGAGAGAAGCTGGAGCACCAGACAAGTTTGGGCTCACATATCTCCTCTACTTCCTAACGATTGTGTGACTTAGGGTAAGTTATTTCTTTCTTCTCACTGAACCTATTTCCTCAACTGTAAATGTGGATAACTATATCTGTCTTACAGAAAATCATGAAGATTAAATTAAATAATGTAATTAACAACTTGGTATAGGGTTGAACATTTAGAGTTATTTACCTGATAGCTATTTTATTATAGTGATATTTTTTGCAGAAATATATATAATCTTAAACTTTTGGACATTACCTAAAGGTCTAATATACAGAAGGGCAGGCAAAAATATGGTTTTCAGAGAACAGATGTGGCCATTAAAGATATTTCTAGAAATGTTTAATGAGAAAGAATATACTCATGTTAAATGAAAGAAAAAAATAGACCATGGGACTCCTGGATCAGTTGAGCATCTGACTTCGCTCAGGTCATGATCTCATGGTTCATGGGTTTGAGCTCTGCATCGGGCTCTATGCTGACAGCTTAGAGCCTGGATCCTGCTTCAGATTCTGTCTCTCTCTCTCTCTCTGCCTCTCCCCTGCTCGGGGCTCTGTCTCTTGTCTCTGTCTCTTTCTCTGTCTCTCTCTCAGAAATAAATATTAAACGAGAAAAAAAAATAGACCAGCATACAAAGCTGTACACAAATTATGATCTCATGTATCAAAACATATGCAGGAAATACACCCAAATTAACAGTAGTATTTCTAGACTACAGAATTATGAATGACTTTTTTTCTTCTTTATGCTTTTTGGTATTTCCAAGTCTTCTACCATGAACAGCATTACTTTCAGAAGCATAAAAAGTCAAAGATAATATGATGGAAAAGAATGTAATTTAATTTTATGCAAATATAAGTACCTTATAATAAGTATTACTGACAACATTTCTTGAAAAAGATATATTTAACATATTGCATACTGATTTTTTTAATCATATGATATATTGTCTCATGCCCTTTAAAATTAACTTTAACTTGCTTGGCTTTATGTGTGATTAAACAAATTGAAAACTACCAGAAAGAGAGAGAATCAAGGAAATAAATATGACATTTTAAGCATAATTTTTCTAAAGCACTTTGGCCTGAATGGCCATTAGGTCTAACAGTAGCATTTGCACATCCATTTGTTCACATATTTATTCGTTAAACATTAGGCCACATATTATGTGTCAGGTACTGTGCCAGGAATGAGGCATTTAGGAATTAATATGGGATGGTCCCTGTCTTCAAGGATCTCACACTTCAATAGACAATGACTGCACTATAACATTATATATGGTTTACATTAAAAAGTGCCGTGGGTACATAAAAGCAGGAGCTACTTGTGGTTTGATCAAAGGCATTTGTCAGACAGTATCATAAGTATATTTTAATATTAGGAATTCTAGTAAAATTAGATTAAAACCTGACCTATATTACTTTAAGTAAATAAATCTATGGAGGGATAACTTTTTCCTGAGATGAGGGAGACAGGGTTGGAGAATGTTAAAGTAAAAGGAATAAAGTTACAAAATCCTAACTATGGACCTTGAATTTGGGCTTATTTTGTCTATACGTTGTCCTAGGAGTTTATAGTTTCACTGTTTTTCAAACAGATTTGTTGAACAAAGGTGATAAAGATTTTCAGGTTTGTGAAGTCATCAGATCTTTCCAGAAAAACAAATATCAATGAAAAAAGAAATATAGAAAACAGCACTGAGGAAAAATAGAATTATTTCTTATTTTAAATGCAGAAGACAAAAATTTATTTAAAATGCATTAACTGGAGGTGGTGTCTGGGTGGCTCAGTCAGTTAAGCATCTGATTCTTGATTTTGGCTCAGGTCATGATCTCATGGTTTGTGAATTCGAGCCCTGTGTTGGGGCTCTGTGTTGGTACAGATCCTGCTTAGGATTCTCTCTTCTTCCCTCTCTGCCTCACCTCCCCCCAGGAAATAAATTTTAAAGATTTATGAAAAAAAATAGAATGAACTAGCTGGAGAGAAATGGAAAAGAGCATATTTAGGGGGAAAAAGATAATCTCTTTATTAAATTTAGCATAAAGGTGTAAAACTTTGTGAGCAGGAATT
Source organism: Prionailurus bengalensis (assembly GCF_016509475.1). Classification (NCBI taxonomy): domain Eukaryota; kingdom Metazoa; phylum Chordata; class Mammalia; order Carnivora; family Felidae; genus Prionailurus; species Prionailurus bengalensis. Next base: position 110,396,137 of record NC_057349.1, read on the forward strand.
ATTTTATGATGGTGTTAAAACAGAGGAGAAATGTGCTTGGTGAGAAATGAACAAATATTACTTGAGTTAGATGAAAATGTGAATAGTATTTATAAGAGCCAGGAAGATCAATTCTGCTTCAAACGTGAGTGAAAGGAGACATGGGAGGTATGGACAAAAAAAAATCAGGGTTCAAGCAAGACATTTTGAGAGACTTGGCAAATGAATTAGCATCATGTACGATACTTCATGCTAGCAGGATTGCTAATTCACGTGGGTAAAAAAGGGTAATATAATTTCTTGACCTCTCCCCTGTGACACCTTTCTAAAATCTTGAATTCTACTTGTTCAAAATGGAACTCATCAATTTCTCATGCAAAATCATCTGGACTTATCTGTTACTATTAATTACAACACTGATTTTGTAGTCACCAAGATATCAAACTGTTATTTTTTGTCTTTTCCATTTCCTACATTCAGTTATATGCCTGGTTGTCCAGGTTCCCTCTATAAAATCAATCCTTACTTCCTTTTGTTTCCAAGGTCACTACAGTAATCTTCGTCTCTGTTGGTTCCTGCCTGGGCTCTGAGAGCCTGCCTCTCTTTCCCACAATGTACATGGTTAATGATGTAATCTTTTGATGGTTAGATCTGATCATATTTCTCCACCTGCTCAAACCCCTTCCAAGATTTGTTACTTCAGAATAGTCAGGAGTTTAAGGTTACCATAGCTTACCTACAACCTACTTTCTCAGGTTTATTTCAAATTATTTTCTCATTGACTTCTTACATTTTAATCACATTGGACTTTTCATTGATGCACAACCATGCTTTTCCACCTCCATATCTTTGCATTTGTATTTTCTTTGCATGAAATATCCTCCTTTTCCCCTTCTAGCCTATATTCCCTAACATATTCTTCAAGAGCCATCTTTATTTATTTATTTTATTACTATTATTTAAAAAATTTTTTAAAGTTGTTTTGGGAGAGAGAGACAGACAGACAGAGCACAAACGGGTGAGGGGCAGAGAGAGAGAGAGGGAGACACAGAATCCAAAGCAGGCTCCAGGCTCTGAGCTGTCAGCACAGAGCCTGACGCGGGGCTCAAACTCATGGACTGTGAGATCATGACCTGAGCCAAAGTGATGCTTAACCGACTGAGCCACCCAGGCACCCCAATCACTTGGAACTGTTTTCTCATTTAAAGTCTCTTCCTATTATTTTTTAATGCCACTTCCTTTATCTTCTCTTACAAGAATATATTAATTATTTTTATTCCCCATAAAAGACTAGATTATAGTCTTTTACACAGCAGAGATTTGTGTATTCATTTTTATGGCTCTCTACACCAGATTTGGCACTCAGTAAGTATTTCTTGAAATGAATATTAGTCAATAACTGGAAACAAAACAAAGTGCTATTTACAAAAATATAATGTACTTAATCATCTATTCATGAAAATTTTTAAATTTAAGACATATCATCTCTTAATTAAAAATATTATACCACAAAATAAGAGTTATCTTCTGGGCCCCATGTATCAAGATCAGGTTACAAATGATGAATATTATTGCTGATAGTAAAGTGGCATCCTCTCTACAATTCAGCCGGAGGAAATCTGAATTGTTCTTACACAAGTATCCACATAAAATAAATGATACATGTTAAACACAACCAGATGTTTCTCATTTAGAATGATTCAAGTGCAAAGAAAAGAGATCGTGTATAGACTGATAATGCAATCAACCTTATCCTGAAATTATTAAAAATCGGTTTTAATGTGCTTTTTATTCAGTAGAATTAACATATTTCTTATTTAAATTTTTACAGTACAAAAATATTTTTCAGTGAATTTGTACTAAAATTATTTGTCAACTATTTTATATTTGACCAGTGTTGCTAGTCCAATATATTAAAGGTTTCAAAAATTGTTTTCCCTTTTTGAAAATAGAGGATTTTATGTGAGTGGATTTAAATTCAAACACTAAAATCATTTGCTTGAAGCTTCTTCCATAGACTGAAATGTTTCAAGTGGTATCTAAGCACGGAAAAGCATGCTCATAGTATCTTCAATTATGAGTTACAGAAAACAAAACTTCAGAAATTGGAATTTGGTTGATTTTGAGGGGAAATTGGGATCTCTGGAAAATGCCTTTGGCATGTAATGATGCTATCTGTTTTCATCTCTTTGATTAAATGAAGGTAGTTATTGAGCCTATTGCCATTAGTATGTTATTTATGAAGTGAATTAGAAATATTTTTTTCCTATTTGCATTTTTCCTCATTCTGTTTTTCTTTCTTAAAAATTAATTTTCTTCGTTAGCCTCTTAATGAAGTAAATTGTTTGCTAGGGCAGGGTTTGCCCAGCTTCATACTGTTAGTTTGCCTCCCTGAATGCCAGGGTTTTCATGCTGTTGTTGCATCATTGACACTGGAATTCTCCTCTACTGTATCTCCATGTACCATCTAAGCAGCAGAGAATATAATTAGGTCTGGTATCTTCTCAGTTCCTGGCACACCAACATTTTCTTTCTTTTTTTTTCCAATTGAATCTGTTCTAGTGAGACTCCAAAGTAAAAAATTAAAGGATAGATGGAATAGGAAGGTTTATTTGTTTTCACTGAATTGTGCTCAGTATCTTGTTTGACAGTACCTGTGGTAAATCTGCTGTTTTACTCCTTTTAGAAAACATGTGAATTGTAGCTGGTGGAGAAACAATCTTTATCATCAATTCTTGTCTCAGCTACCACCAGGATGGGTGCCGCTGATCTGTATTACAGACTCTCGCCTGCCAAATGTCCAGGGTCTTCCATTCATCACAGGCTTGAGATATGCTGACGGTCAAGGACCGCTGGAGACCACACAGCCAGGATATCACTTCACTCCTCAAATAGACCTAGTAGTTTTGTGAAAATATAAGTTTAACTACTATATCACGTTGATTTAGAAGAACTGAACCATTATAATCCCATCACAAATTTTCTATACAAAAGATAGAATAGACTTTTTAGGTCTGAAGCCGTTTTTTTGGTACAGAAATTCAAGATCTCCTGGGAAATGCAGATTTCTGTTTAGAGAATTTGCTCCCCCCACCAGTCATGTCAGAGTTGCTTTTATTATAACATTTTTTAAAATGTTTATTTATTTTTGAGAGGGAGTGCAGAGAGTGGGAGTGCGAGCAGGGAAGGGGCAGAGAGAGAGAGGGAGACAGAGGACCCAAAGCGAGCACCATGCTGACAGCAGAAAGCCTGGATGCAGGAATCGAACCCACAAATTGCGAGATCATGACCTTAGTGGAAGGCAGACGCTCAGCCAACTGAGCCACCCAGGGATTGTAATGGTTCAATTCTTCTAAATCAATGTGATATAACATTTCTTTAGCAGTGGAAGATTTTCCATTCCATCGTGACTTATGATTGCTAGTTATTATCAAAATTATCAGGCAATGACCATGAAAAACTGAACAGAGAAGGAGTCATGCAAATTGCTTGGTCGGAGAACTTCTCAAAGACTTAAATAGATTTGGAATGGAAGATGCAAGACTAGGTTAAATATAAAAACTTTCCAAATAAATGTTGAAAAACAATGACCAAATCTTTAAAATTTCAAGGATTCAGATTAAAGGCTTAAAAGAATTTATTTTCTCTGTTACACAAACTTGATCCTCCTTTTAGTGTGTGTGTTCTTACAATCTGTGATTTACCCACATGCACTTGCATTTATCATACTTTTGTTCTGTTTTTCTTCCTTCTTATATCTTAATCTCTTTTGTGGGCAGGGAGCACTGCAAATCTTTAATTGTGCCAGATGTCTGACTGCTGAGTAAATATTGGTTGATTGAGCCATGAGGATATGTTTTCATGATTGCATCTTTCTATACATAACAGTTATTAAGTTTTTTTCCAGCTTTCTGTCTTTATGGGCAAGAGTAGTCTGAATATAGGGTGGGCAGTGGGTATAAATGTAAATTATGGACTCATTCTGTATTTTTAAATCTTTATGCTCTTCTTTTACATAAATACATATGAACCATACATATATATGAACATAGATGTATGTGCATACAAACATACATTTACATATATAAATATATACATATGAACCAGGAATCATCCATTGGTGGTAGTATATATAGAGAGTGTGTGTGTGTGTGTGTTTTTTCCCTTTGAGTGTAGAGGTGGTCTTTTACACTATGAACCACACGATGTATGTTTCATGGTTAACACATAGTAGATGCTCAAAAAATGTTTGTGCCTCTTGATGATAGATGAGAGGACTCTAGTTATTTTCTGTCACCTGCATGGAACTAATACTATAGTAGTTAACATTCTGTAAAAAAAGTTAAAGTCCTAGAGTCTTCCAGGTCATCCTTGAGACTTAATGTGTCTCCCCAGAATCCAGTAAATTTTCTTCACCAAGCAGAACTCATCAGTCATGCCTCTGGGCTCCTTTTTATTTTCTTCCATGTGCCATGAAGAAAGAAGAATAAGACAATGTAAGAGAAGAATAAGGAGATGTGGTCACTGTTCAACAACTCCCTCTGTTGTTGGCTTTGGCTTTCATTCAGATGCGAATGAATGGGAAAGATTCCAAAGGCCAAAAGGCAGTTTTATAACATAATATATTAATTAAACAAACAAATTCTGAATATAAAGTCTGGGATTTTTTTCCCCTCAAATGTCACTCTTACTAATGATTGTAAATATGTCTTTCAAAGAAGTTGAAGTTAGGGATGCTGTTACTTGCTGAAGGGGCTAGACAGAGAAATATTATGACCAGCAGTGTTTTCTAATCTATGCACCTGGGATGATATCTGCCTTCTTTGTGGTGATGGATGGTATTTGTAGAAGGTGCAATAGCTTTGTACAGTCTGTGATAAAAGCAATGAAGGCCACATTAACATATCATCATCTATAAATATCTTTAAGTAGAACTGGGATATAGTCTCCACAAGGTCAGAGATTTTTGTCTGTTTTTATATATGCTAAGACTTAAAATGGTACTTAACACATAGTAGTCATGAAAGAAATAGTTACTGAATAAAATATTGGAAATATGGACACATTATTCTTGCATTTTATCATCTTTGGTTATGCAAGTTGTGTTTTGTTTTCCTGACTTCATAATTATCTGCTGAGTAATCTATGTAATCTGAAGAGATATAAAATATAGAATGGCCTTGACAATCATGACAGAAAAACACTTCCATCATAAACTTTTTTTTTCCTTTTGGCTATTTTTCTCAAACAGGTTGATTATATGGATGGCTGTTTGATTCCATTGCATGATACACTGTAGAAATCAAATAAACTAAGCTTTGGTGAAGATTATTTTGAATAAATGAATAGAGTATTTAATAATTTTGAGAATATATTTCAGAAATATATATGATATTACTAGCCTTAAAACAGACATATTAATAGTATCTTCTACATTATGCAGACAACAAATAGTGAGACAAGAGTGCTAAAGCACTTCTATGGAAGAACTTATATGTTCTTAATAATATTAAATTCTTCCAGTAATTGAGAATTTTTATTCTAATAATGACATTGGTAATAAACCAGTATGACATATATTAAAGATTAGACTCATAATTCATCTTGTAGAATACAATTATTCACAAATCATTCCCTGAAATACCTCTTTAACATTTTTTTTTTTTTTGCTTACTAGGTTATTCCATTCAATCTTTGATACTATTACTTTAGGATGCTACCTGAGCACTACACTTCTTCCCACCATTTATTTAATTAAAAAAAATACACACACACACAGTCACACACACATTTGCATTTTGCAGTTATTATCCTAATGTGTCTTTTTAGTTTCATTCTAGGCATAAATACCAAATCTAACAAACATTATTAATCATCATGCTGATGATATTAATAACACTAACAATAATCCACTCTGGATTAGTTTATTTTCACAAACTGAAATTTAAATTATTTTTTTCAACTTGAGAGGTAAACAGTTCCTTAAGATCCTCTGAGACGAGTGAGAATAGAGCAGAAAGGCCAACTGTTAGGATTATTAGACCTTCATTTGGACCTGAGGCCAATGTTTAACTTGAATGGAGAGCTGGAAAGTTAGTATTTACTGTCTTTGCAGTACGGGAGAGTCTAATTCTGGAAGCCACAGAGGAATGAAGGTAAGGTCTTACCTATTATTCTTCTGGCCTGATACACCCTGCCCCACTCTTTTGAAATGTATGGATGTATTGTATCTGACACTAGGGAGAGTGTCAGCTAAGTTTAAACTTTTCTTAGCTTTTCCATAGCCAATGGAGTGTCTTTTGTTAGAAGATTCTTGGGAAGGTTGAGAAATGCGAAAAGATACGGCAGTCCTGCTGGAATAGATCTAAGAAGCACTGCTATCACCAGTCCTGCCTTTATCAGACATTCCATTGGCTGATATATGGCCATTAAATATGTTCTACTTTTACTTGTTGATGTGAGATGAGCTTTTGGGTGATGAGTGTACAACACTCACTTGAATGTGCAATGTTGGGTCCAGTACAGGTGCCTGGGTGGCTCAGTCAGTTAAGTGTCTGACTCTTGATTTCCGCTCAGGTCATGATCTCACAGTTTGTGGGATCAAGCCCCATGTAAGGCTGTGTGCTGGCAGCATGGAGCCTGCTTGGGATTCTCTCTTTTCCTCTCTCTCTGCCCCTCCCAGACTCTCTCTCTCTCTCTCTCTCTCAAAATAAATAAATAAACTTTAAAATACAATAAAATTTACATCTACAAATCAGAGGTTAAATATGTCCTCACAAAAGTGAAATATCATTTGGAAATTATAATAAGTCCTAGATTAACTCACCATGAATAGAATTTTAACCAGGTGTTTTATTGTTGCGTAAATAAATTCAGTAAGTAAATCACATAGCAACAAGTTAGAGGCCTGTGATACACTGATTAACAACCTAGAGGATATTTTTTTCCTACATTCCACATTTAGAGGAAAGATGAAACAATATTAGGTAAAACTATCTCCTATCTCAGATATTATTAACTTTTCCATCATGAGATTTAAGTATAGTTTCAAAAAATGAACAGAACCAAGGAAATGTTAAGTTATATTTACCATATTATTTATTCATGGTCAGAAATGAGGCCTTAGTGTATTACAAAAGGATTTTAAAATGGAAGATTGAGACTAAGTATGAGCTGTCTGATGAACTTACTGTTGTTCCAAAATAGTAAATTCACTAAATACCTTAATCGCAAAGTACTATGATCAGTGGAAGAATATTTATCCAATACAGTGAGGTAAGATACACAAAGAGCAGCAGATGGTCTACTGAATAATTGAATACCTTTCAACTTTACCTGGCTTTCGTTGAACTCACCTATCTGGTCTATCTTTATTTGCTACTTTTCTACACAAACAACTAGAAACCTAATAGCTGACTCAGTTGTTGGGTTAAAGCTGAAAGTGTCCACATATTGTTTAATTTTCTCCTTCTCTCACAGCTAAAGAAAGTCTATGCAAATAAAATTAAATTATGTAAATACACACTGCAAGTTAATGGAAGGACATAGCTAAAACCTAGTTTCTTAACTTCTGGTCCAGTGTTCTTTCTATGCTATTATCCTGCTTCCCTCAAGCAATTTGCTACAAAGTATTAAAACTGGGCAAAATTCTATTTTCTCAAATCATCCAGAATAGTGATTCCTAATGTTTTTGGAGCTATTACTTCCTTATTATGCTAATCATGCTGAGTCCTTGCAAAATAGAGTAACCTGTTTCTCTTCCTGTTTGTTTTCCTTTTCTTTTTTTAAAGATGACACACTTTGAAATTTGGTTTTGAGATTTGAGAACTTTGAAATATTTCCAATGGAAAGTAAACTCCTTTTGGTAGGAAGCACATTGTCATGTTTATGTTCCTAGCAATTAATAGAATGTCTGGTGCATAACAAATGTTCTCTGAACTGAATTAAGCTTAACAAAATTGATATAATTGACAAAGGGTTAGTGAAATCATGCTTTGAAATCACTTACTCAGAGAGTGTTTCAATTTCCCACTTTGTGTGGGTAGATGTTGTCTATGTTGAAAATAAGCTGGGGGCGCCTGGGTGGTGCAGTTGGTTAGGCGTCCGACTTCAGCCAGGTCACGATCTCGCGGTCCGTGAGTTCGAGCCCCGCGTCAGGCTCTGGGCTGATGGCTCAGAGCCTGGAACCTGTTTCCAATTCTGTGTCTCCCTCTCTCTCTGCCCCTCCCCCGTTCATGCTCTGTCTCTCTCTGTCCCAAAAATAAATAAAAACGTTGAAAAAAAAATTAAAAAAGAAAAAGAAAATAAGCTGATCTATTTAACCGAGGATGGCAATGACAAACAGGAATTTACTTATGGTCCTTGCCTGGTTAGGTTTTTCATTACTTATGTTGCAATTGTTAGTTGCTGTCATGATACTGTTACATGTTTTCCTCATTTTAATATAGCTGTACTTTATAATAATTTACTTTTGGTTGTCTTTTCAGCAGACTGATAATTCAATGTCATTATTTACTTTACACTGTCTATTGTGATTCATCCTTTTGTGTCCTCACATAGTCCTTTTGCCTTTGACTATAACTTCAAAGAAAGCTTAAATAAATGAAGAGATGTATAGGCTCACTGTTAAAGGAGAGGAATCTTAAAAACCTGAATACAAAATGGTTATGTATTTCTTTTTGGTCTTTCATAAGTATTAAATTTGAAAGTCTCTTCTTGAGGAAGTCCTTTCGCCATACTTAACCCCTTCTTGGCCCTTGGCTCTCCTATTTAATTCAGGTGTGTGCATGCTATGTGCAGTGTATGATATACTAGATGAGAGGGCTTGTATTTAGTAGAACAATCCAGCAGATGGGCCTTGAGATGAATCTGGGCAGCTACAAACTTAGAGAACACAAGAAACAGCCCCCCAGAACTCCAAGTCCTAGTATTGGCCATAGCTCTTCCAGACAAGGACCTCTTTGGGGCCACAGGAGACATGTGAGCACTTGTTAGAACAAATCTTCTTATGCCTCCACCTGAGTGGGGTGGTCAGAGAGGGCAATAACTTTACTCCAGATTTTATTGTTTGCAGATAAAAGTATATACCGAACAGCTGCTTTATTCAGACAAATAAAATGAAATAAATGATAAATGTTTCTCTTTTGTTCTTTCTTTCTTTCTTTCTTTCTTTCTTTCTTTCTTTCTTTCTTTCTTTCTTTCTTTCTTGGAAGCACACATTTTGTGGCCTAGATAAATGTGTTTAAGCGATATCTATCTGTTTATACATTGCTTTGTTTCCTGGTATTCTTTCTTTTTCTGTCCTTGTGGAAACATTGTAGATTCTTATATATGCTTTGTTTATGCTTGTTGGATGGATGAATAAAGGAAGAACAAAAATATGCCACATAGATCTGGAACATTTCTGAGAAATAAATCATCTCGTCCTGTTCCCTGGTACTAGGAGTAAGAATATGGAAGTCTGGAGAGGCTGCACAACTTTTGATGAGTGGCAGGAGTGCTTAGTGTCCATTTCCCTTGATTCCCACTACATTATGTTTTCCACTGCAAAAATACAACTTCTGCTAAATTGTGAGCCTTTTTATAACTCTTGACTCCAGGATTGAGGAGATTCTCATTTAGTGCCTGAGCCTTTGTGATCCTAATATAACTTCATACCATAGAAATACCTACTAGAGTAAGATGTAGCCAGAAATCCTATTTCTCTCCTACAATAACGTATATAAGGAATCATAAAAATGAGTGTTAGTTAATTCCAGCAATGTTTATAATAATAAAATCCTGGAAAGAACCTAAATGTTTCTTTCTGTATGGGGAGTGGCTAAATGAATCTTAATATTTTTATTCTAGGAAATAAAACTGTTACTTTGCAAAAGTTAAAAAGAATGTCATACCTATTTTGATAATAGCAACAGAATTCTAAGACATCGTACGATAAAACATAAAAGTTATAGAGTATCTACAGTATGTAAAACACACAGACATGTAAACAACAATATAAAAGTAGTTCTGGGGGCGCCTGGGTGGCGCAGCCAGTTAAGCGTCCGACTTCAGCCAGGTCACGATCTTGCAGTCCGTGAGTTCGAGCCCCGCGTCGGGCTCTGGGCTGATGGCTCAGAGCCTGGAGCCTGTTTCCAATTCTGTGTCTCCCTCTCTCTCTGCCCCTCCCCCGTTCATGCTCTGTCTCTCTCTGTCCCAAAAATAAATAAATGTTGAAAAAAAAAAAATTTAAAAGTAGTTCTGGATCCATGTGATATTGATGTAAAAGTATTAAGAAAAGATGGGAAATATATTAAATTTGTGATAGATATAGTTACCTACAGGGCAGGTAGGACTAAAAGTGAAGGTGGCTTTTGAAAGTGGCTTGATTTCATCTCCATGTTTAAATTTGTAAAAAATAGAATGTATTTATGAATTATTTATGTAATGTAAAAAAAAAAGTTTTTAAAAGCACAAGATCCAATAAAAACTAAACCTCTATTTTGACATCACCTTACACTTGGGGCTGGGAGAGAATATGCAGATGTGCAAGAGGGGTTGTCATTCTGGGCCAGCTAATGTTCTATAAAAGAGATAAATAAGTTATTGATATGTAATTATTATATAAAATGAAGAAAATTATAAAGAGTAGGGATCAGTAGTGAAAAAAGATAGTTAAGTTAATGATGTTTTTGTCAGCAGAGTTAATTTCATTAATAGTAAGAAACCAAATTTTTCAAGTCCAGATAAGTGATAAACTCAAATATTCACTACATCATATTCTGTGAAGAAAGATCAGGATTTTCAGGGTTTGACTATTCTGAAATATTTTATCTTTTGTTGCTTGTGTACTTCATCATTATGTATGTTTTGACATTAATGGAAATCAGAAGAAATGAGTAACAAATCAGGACCAGGAAAAAATGGAGGCATTTAAACATATACTTAGGGGAAAACAGTGAAATAAACAAAAATGCTAAACTATTGGTAGAGAAGAATGGTACCTCACTAAAATATTTATCTTTCTGAGGTCTGAGCCTGCTGCTAGGAATATGATGTCATCTTAAAGCATTATTTAGGAAGAAGAGCTTCATGAATAGCTTTTTTACATCAAAAATGATTCATAACAAAACTTTGTGAGGTTTATTTAAGGGAAGTTATGCAGTAAGGAAGTTAAGATCACCAGCTTAATGCTTAGACATACCCAAGTTTTGAAACCTGATTCTACCACTTACAGGTTGTTAGATCTTGTGTAAGTTATTAAACCTATCTGTGCCTCAGTTTACTCTTGTTAAAGGCAAGGATACTGCATATCTTGCACGTTGTTTTAAGGAAGTAATAAATGATGTAATGAAAGAAAAGCACTTGGTAGTACTCGGTAAACTGAAGAAGAGTTACTTTTTTCTCCCTGTAGGGGAAGTTTATAAATGTAGGCCGACAGTAAAATGATAGGTTTTTTTTAGTCAGAAAAAGTGTAGATTATTTACCTCTTTAGTTAACTTGATGAATATAGACACATATCGTACAGCTATGACCATTTAATCCCAGTGGCAAGCTTTTCAAGGTTTTCGGCAAAAGTGGAAAAACCAGCCAGTTTTCTTGGATTAGTGCGTCCAAAGGGGATGGGAGAGTCAGAGTCAGAAGACGGTGGGGGGAGAGACTGAAGATGAAAGTGACAGTGGGGAGATGAAGCTGCCCCGTGTTCTGCCCACAGGGCTGTCCTCTTGCACACAGATGACAACTGACTTCAATTGACAAGGACTGGGGGAGTAGATGTAAGTAGATAAAAGCATGGAGAGTATTTACCAATGCTAAACTACTCTTGTGTGGTTCCTTTAGAATTGTCCCTTTTCTTCATGTGCATATCTATCACAAGCTTTACTTAAACAAAACAAAACAAAACAAAACAAAACAAAACAAAACAACACACACACACACACACACACACACACACACACACACCAAAAAACAAAAACACAAACCTAAAACATGTGGGTCTCAGACATATAAGCAGATTATGGTTTATCTTATCCTATAATAAGGATTATTATCCTTAAATATAGAGATAATTAAAGTGGTGGGAAAGTCCACATATTCCAGTTTTTCCTCATTAAATAATTCTACAGTTAGGAAGGTCTTTCATCTAATTTCTATTTCCCAACACACACATACCACCCCACCCCCACCTCCACCCTGTCACATACACACACATTATCACCACCCTAACACCTACACACACATCGCCAGGTTAGAAAAACTTCTTATGACTGCGTGCTTTTCTTCTGAATAACTGAGTAACTACTGGAAATTACTGCTTTGCTTTGCTCCCTTTCTCTCTCTCCTCTTCCTCCTCCTCCTCCTTCCTTTTCCTCCTTCTCTTCCTCCTCCTCTTCTCCTTCTCCTTCTTTTTCAGTGATATACTGATTTCTACGGCTTCTTTTACTAGAAATGAAAAATATCAGGACGTCTTGGTGGCTCAGTCGGTTGGGTGTTTGACTTTGGCTTGGGTCACCATCTCATGGTTTGTGGGTTTGGGCCCTGTGTAGGGCTTTGTGCTGACAGCACAGAGCCTGCTTGGAATTCTCTCTCTCTCCCTCTCTCTCTGTCCCTCCCTGCTTGTGCTCTGTCTCTAAGTAAATAAATAAATTTGAAAAAAAAGTAAGAAAAATATCCATTTACCATTCTTTGTAATATAACTTCTCATAGATCTCAACTTACTCAAATTCAATTTTCAAGATAGTAGTTGAAGCCCTAGTCAAGAACTCAGTATTCTTTTTCTGGTTTTAATACAAACATTGTCACAGAATAAGCCAATACAAATGTACATGAAAACTATTGGTTCTCAAAGTGTTTTCATCTAAGGAAGGATTGAATATTTGTATTGAGCAAAATGTACTTTATTTCCATAATTCCAGTTGTTTCATGGATACCTAACCAGATGGTTTTGACCAGGTGAATATTACTTTATCAAACATTAGGAAGTCAAAATTTTTCTCATTTTTAAAAATCAAATCTTATCTTTGTTCTTACCCGTTTCCTTTATTAAGGACTCAGCCAATGGGATTTAGATTTTTTGTGTGTATAGACTTTTTCAATAATTAAAATGACACTAAACCAAATATAAGCATCTTTCATTTACTATAGACATATAACTCTTCAGACAAAAGCCTGATTCAAAAAGTTGATCATCTGTATAGAAGGTTTTAAAAAGCAAAATGAACTATGTGGCTATTAATATCTTCAACTGGGATTCTATACATGGGATTGCAAATGATAACAGGCTATATATTCTGTTTTGCTTCCCTTTTTTGACTTAATTTCCAGGAAGTGAAGAGCCAAATTTAATGTTTAATTTCAGTAAACACAGGCCTGGTGGTTGATATATTTATTTCATTCCCTTTATACACTTAAAAAATAAATCTATTTTTATTATTATGTTTATTTATTTATTTTGAGAGTGGGGAGGGGCAGAGAGAGAGGGAGAGAGAGAATCCCAAGCAGGCTCTGTGCTGTCAGTGTAGCTCGCAACTTGGGGCTCAGTCTCACAAACCATGAGATCAGACCTGAGCCAAAATCAAGAGTCGGTTGCTTAACCAACTAACCCAACCCCTGAGATCCTATATTTCTTAAAAAAATTTTTTTTTACATTTATTTTTGATAGAGAGAGACAGAGCACAAGTGGGGGAGGGGCAGAGACACAGTGGGGGTGGGGAAGGAGACACAGAATCCGAAGCAGGCTCCAGGTTCCAAGCTGTCAGTACAGAGCCCGATGCAGAGCTCCAACTCACAAACTGAGAGATCATGACCTGAGCCGAAGTCAGACGCTTAACCGACTGAACCACCCAGGCTCCCTGAGACTCTATATTTCTAACAAGCTCCCTGCTGATATGAATTCTACAGGTCTGGGGATTTTGCATAACAATGATGTACATAACTCTGGTATTTAGAGTCAGGTAAGGTTAATATTTTTTACTTGAAATCTAAGAATGTTTAGATTTTAAATTTAAGAATATTTGGAAGTTGCTTTCTGTCATGAACTTTCACAAATAAAAAGCATTGATGGTAAAGGTGTATGCTGCAAACTAATATTTTCAGCCATAAATTGTCCCCTTACTGAGAGGTTTTGTTCACTGGAATGAAATTAAATCTTCTAATAATATATTAGACCAAATGTGTCTACAGATCTGTGCACATAGGTTTTGGGATAAATGCAGAATTCTTTCATGTTTCTGTGCGACTTAACTTTCTTATTGTGGATGCCTGATATGGCTTGATAGGAGCCAGGAGGAATGATGGGAAAAGAGTTGGATGCAGCAAGTTTATATGCTTTTACTTTTGAAATACAGCAAAATTTGTATAAGCTGCTTTTATATAACCATCATAGAAATGTTTTGTGGATAAATGGGGACATTTATTAATAAAGACCCATTAAGTCATTCAGTTAATGTGAAAGCTGAGAATATTACCACTGTTGAACCAAGAAATAATTTTTATTTTCCCCCCTCCTTGAGATACATCACCAATGCTGCTATTCATGGTGACTTCATCAGATGATTTCCAGAAGCATGACTTGGAATCAGCTCCCTTATTAATAATGAAAAATTTATAGACAGATAACATTCACAATTGATAAAGTACTTCAGAGGCAATATAGATAGAATTTCAATATAATCCTAGTTAAGGCTGTCCTTGTTTCCATAAAATGTAGAAAAACTTTTCTTAATTTTAAAGAGGAGTGTCAACATCCATTACCATTTTATGGGAAAACATAGGCATAAAAGTTAAGGCCAGAGAAGTTGTCATTAACAGAGCTGAGAATAGAACTGTCATCTTAGATTTGAGTCTTTCACTAAATTCTCCCAATGAATTTGTCTCTGAGCAACATGTAAGTGAACAGAATTTCTCCTTTCTTTTTAAGATTTACTTCATCCAATCTAAAACATTTATAAGAAGTCCATTTTGTGCAGTGAACTCTTACTGTTTTTGTAGAAAGGATTTACATGAAAAAACAAAGCAAACACTAAACCTAAAAAGCAAAAACAAATTACTAAATGGACTTCTGCTTCTAGTAAAGATGAGGTAATGGGGGCTAGATTCACCCTCCTGCCTGAAACAACTATAAAAGCAGGTAAAATATATGGGGCAATGTTTTCAGATACTAAACATAAGGCAGCACAGGATAGTGATCCCTGAAAAAGATGAAACAAATGCAGTAAGCACTATGATTGCCTCAGCTCAGTGTCTGAAGAGAATTTCCCAGTATTAGTTCAGGGAGGAGGAACCCAGGCTAAGTCTGGTCATCTCTCAGAGTTGAAAAGATGAAACTGGTCATGTAGGGAGCCAGACCATCTTTAGAGATTGCAGGGCAGAGTCTCTGCACAGAGAGAACATCACAGAGAAAGAACGCTTGAAATCTCCAGAAGATACCCTCAGGTCTTCAGTTGGATACAAATCAGTTTATGCAGGTAAGGAAGCAAGAACCACCTGAAGGAACACAAAGACCAATCACCAAAGCTCAGAGTTGAGAGTAGTTCACGTTCCTGCACCTAGAATTTCAGTCATTATTCAAGACACATTAGTTTGAGTACTCAAAAAATTCTTACCTCACAGTGGAGCAAAATAAGCCCTAGGCTAATGAAATCTCTTTAATCCTATCTCATAAAACTTAATTGAAAGTCTTAAAAGGATAAACTCTTCCCAAGTAACTTAATTATGGTCAAGAACAAAGTTCAAAAATTCTAATAGGAATGCAAAATTATCCATCACCCACCCAACAAGGCAAAATCACGAAGTCTGGCAACTAATAAGACATTACCACACGTGTAAAGAAGAAGGGAAATGTGACCTAAAGTGAAGAGAAAAAACCATCAATAGAAACAATCCAAAATTGACACAGACAATTGAATTAGTATGTAATGACATTATAAAAATTATTGTAGCTATATCCCATGTAGAGGAAAGATGGAGCACACTAAGTAGAGGCATGGAAGATAGGTAGAGTCAACGTCTAGATCAAAGTTCTAGAGATGCAAAATACAGCATCTGAGATGAAATGGACACTTGTATAGGATTCACAGTAGATTAAACACTACAGAGTAAAACAGCAAAAAGAACTACTCAAAATAAAACACAGAGAGGAAAAAGACCAAAAACAAATGAACAGAGCATCTGTGATCTGTAGGAAAACTTTAAGTAGCTTAAGCATATGTGTTAATTGGAATCATCAAGGGAGTGGGAGCAGAAAAATTATTTGAAGAAATGATTGAAATGTTTCCAACCCAAGAAATACAATGGACCTCAAGTGCATGAAACATGAAGAAACCTCCACCACAGACATGGCAAAATTACTTAAAATCACTGGCAAAGAGAAAATCCTAAGAACAGAATTAAAAACACATTTTGTACACAGGACAAAGTAGGGCAACTTTAAAAAAGTATTGGGAAAAAAACCCTGTCAACCTAGTAATCTATATCAAAATTTTCCTTATTACTTAAGAAAGGGAATCTTCGTTAAATAGTTTGGAAAAGGTTAGGAAAATATGGGCCTTGTCTGGTAAATTCTCAAGGTGATAGATTGCAGTCAGTCCTTGTTCCTTCCAAAGAACAAATTTTGTTCTTATTTTTTTCTTTTTATAAAA
Organism: Prionailurus bengalensis; assembly: GCF_016509475.1. Lineage (NCBI taxonomy): Eukaryota > Metazoa > Chordata > Mammalia > Carnivora > Felidae > Prionailurus > Prionailurus bengalensis. The sequence goes on from NC_057349.1 coordinate 110,412,732, forward strand.
ATATTTATTTATTTTTGAGAGAGAGAGAGAGAGAGAGAGAGAGACAAGCATGCGCGTGTGCACAAGCAGGGGAGGGACAGAGAGAGAGGGAGACAGAGAATCCGAAGCAGGCTTTAGGCTCCACTGAACTGTCAGTGCAGAGTCCCATACAGGGCTTGAACCCAAAAACGAAACCATGAGATCATGACCTGAGCTGAAGTAAGACACTTAGTTGACTGTGCCACACAGGCACCCCTCTTTTTTAGAAAATTAATACAAGGTTGGGGAAAAGATTTATTGTACGCATATCTATTAATTGGTAATGTTAGGGTCTCATTTGTAAAGGAAGATGTCTCCTTATAGGTATTAGAGTGGTGCTTAGACTCTAATCTTTGGAAATAAATTATTCACTCTCAGATATTATACTATTTCTCTAAAGTTCTCTTCTGCAATGTCAATTGCTCTGCTCTAGTTCACTGCTGACTTCAAAGAGTGTTGCACAAAAACCTACTGAGAGGGTCAGTGTGTTTATAAACCCACTCATGGCTCACAGGAGAACTTAAATAGTTGGAAAGGAGAAGATGAAAAAGATGCAGAAAGGCAACAGGCTTTACTTACGTTAAAATTTTGTCTAGGGCTGCAACTAAAAAGGAGAATCATGGATAAGATGCATCTAATCCAAGAAACCCAGACAAATGTTAATGCTAAAGAGTATATTTCAATTGTTCAGATATTTTAAATGAAAGCATACGATTTTTTGTTGTTATTTTCTCCTTTAGGGTTTCTGGACCCAATTTCAATGTGGGGAGGGTGTCTCCCACCACAACACCAAGCAATTCTAAGACACCAGTAGGGTGTCCAAGGTTTCAACACAATTCTGACACTATCTACCTGAAGATAGCATCACATTCCACAGGTTAAGGGCTCAGTCTTACAAGATTATTCTCCACCCCTTACTTCAGATAGTTACAAACCCCAGGCTGTTACCTGTACTTCTGGATTGGAGGTTCCAATGACCTCCTCCGTAGGTTCTTTTAATTTTCCAGAGTGACTCACAGAACTCAGGGAAACACGTTTAGCAGTTTATTACAGATAGGATAAAGGATATAAATCAACAACCAGATGCAGAGATATTATAGGATGAGGTATGGGGAAAGCATGAGGAGCTTCCCTGACCTCTCCAGGCACCTTTGTGTGTTCACCAACCTGGAAGTTTTCCCAGCCCTGTCCTTTTGGGTTTTTATGGAGGTTTCAGTGCACAGTCATGACTGACTAAGTCATTGGCATTGGCTGATTCGAACTCCAAGTCCTATCCTTCCCTGGAAGTCTGGGAAACTGAAACTTACAACCCTCAAATGACATGATCGGTGCCAAAATAAGACTGTCTTGATGATTACAGCTTTGTAGTAGAGGCTATAGTCTGGGATTGTGATGCTTCCTGCTTTGGTTTTCTTCTTCAATATTGCTCTGGCTATTCGGGGTCTTTTGTGGTTCCATACAAATTTCAGGATTGTTTGTTCTAGCTTTGAGAAGAATGCTGGTGCAATTTTGATTGGAATTGCATTGAATGTGTAGATTGCTTTGGGTAGTATTGACATTTTAACAATATTTATTCTTCCAATCCATGAGCATGGAACATTTTTCCATTTCTTTATGTCTTCTTCAATTTCCTTCATAAGCTTTCTATAGTTTTCAGCATACAAATCTTTTACATCTTTGGTTAGATTTATTCCTAGGTATTTTATGGACTATCCAATAGAAAAAAGACAGTCTCTTTAACAAATGGTGCTGGGAGAACTGGATAGCAGCATGCAAAGGAATGAAACTAGATCACTTTCTTACACCATACACAAAAATAAACTCAAAATGGATGAAAGACCTGAATGTGAGACAGGAAGCCATCAAAACCCTCGAGGAGAAAGCAGGCAACAACCTCTTTGACCTCAGCCATAGCAATTTCTTACCTGACATATTTCCAAAGGCAAGGGAATTAAAAGCAAAAATGAACTATTGGGACATCAAGATAAAAAGCTTTTGCATTGCAAAGGAAACAGTCAACAAAACCAAAAGACAACCAAGGGAATGGGAAAAGACATTAGCAAATGACACGTGGGATAAAGGGCTAGTATCCAAAATCTATAAAAAACTCACCAAACTCCACACCCGAGAAACAAATAACCCAGAAATGGGCAGAAAACATGAATAGACACTTTTTCAGAGAAGACATCCAGATGGCCAACAGACACATGAAAAAATGCTCAATGTCACTCTTCATCAGGGAAATAGAAATCAAAGCCACACTGAGGTACCACCTCACACCGGTCAGAGTGGCTAAAATGAACAACTCAGGAAACTATAGATGCTGGTGAAATGGGAACTTTCTAGCACTGTTGGTGGGAATGCAAACTGGTGCAGCCTCTCTGGAAAATAGTGTGGAGGTTCCTCAAAAAATAGAACTACCCTATGACCCAGCAAGTGCTAGGAATTTACCCAAGGGATACAGGAGTGCTGATACATAGGGGCACATGTACCTCAATGTTTATAGCAGCACTTTCAACAATAGCCAAATTATGGAAAGAGCCTACGTGTCCATCAACTGATGAATGGATAAAGAAGATGTGATTTATATATACAATGGAATACCACTTAGCAATGAGAAACAATGAAATCATGCCGTTTGCAGCAACGTGGATGGAACTTGAGGGTGTTATGCTAAGTGAAATAAGTCAGTCAGAGAAAGACAGATACCATATGTTTTCACTCATAGGTGGATCTTGAGAAACTTAACAGTAGACCTTGGGGGTAGGGAAGGAGAAAAAAAACTTACAAACAGAGAGGGAGGAAGGCAAACCGTAAGAGACTCTTAAATACAGAGAACAAACAGGGTTGATGGGGGCTGGGGGAGAGTGGAAAATGGGTGATGGTCATTGAGGAGGACACTTGTTGGGATGAGCACTGGGTGCTGTATGGAAGCCAATTTGACGATAAATTATTTATATTAAAAACAAACAAACAAAAAAACAAACTGGAAATGAAAATTTTAAAAAATGACATGGTTTTCCTGGCTATCAGCTCACTGTCCTTAGGTTACCTGAGAGCTTCCCAAAAGTCACCTCATTAACATAACAAAAGATAAGATACCTTTATCACCCTTATCACAGGAAAGGTTTTATCACTTATCACTCCAAAGGTTTTAGGAGCTGTGAACCAGAAACCATGGAGGACGATGAGAAATATATTTTGGTTGCCATTCATCTGAATGACCAAAATATATTATTTCTTATAAATCACAATATCATATTTGCCTTAGATTTATGGGATAATGTTAATTTTTACAGCTTTTCTAACTCCTGTACAGTATAAGGAAACTTTTAGAAAGGTGGGGGGGAGGTTGCAATTGAATTAAGTGTAAATTCTCAATTTCCAAGGAGATTTTTTTGAGATGGCATTCAAGTCCATGCCCCAGGAACATCTCAGAAGCTTCCCTTTTTTAGATGACTCTACCCATCCTAACTTCCATGAGCGATACTTGAGTTACGTTAGAATTTGCCTCAAATCAAAAAAGACCCAACTCATTTTATAAGATAACTTAGGATTCAACATAGTTATCTACAGTTAATGAGTAATTCAGGACCATAATACATAATATTTACTGTGAATAATATAATAAGTATCATGTAAATGTTATTGCACATCTGATAAAAATGTACGTTTTCTAATAAAATCCCAGAGGCACCTGGCTCGGCCAATCAGTAGAGTATGTGACTCTTGATCTCATGATGGTGAGTTCAAGCCCTATGGTGGGTGGAGAACTTACTTAAAAACAGGGACAGTGAGAAAATTCTAGAGACACTGAGATCCCCTGGGTTAGAAGTTATTAATTAAAAAAAAAATTTTTTTTTCAACGTTTATTTATTTTTGGGACAGAGAGAGACAGAGCATGAATGGGGGAGGGGCAGAGAGAGAGGGAGACACAGAATCAGAAACAGGCTCCAGGCTCTGAGCCATCAGCCCAGAGCCCGACGCGGGGCTCAAACTCACGGACCGTGAGATCGTGACCTGGCTGAAGTTGGACGCTTAACCGACTGCGCCACCCAGGCGCCCCAGAAGTTATTAATTTTTTTAATTATGATGATCATCTAATCTTAAAGATCTCATCTCTGATTTTATGAATCTGTACACAAAAGCAATACATATAAACGTATATTAAAATGTTTTAACTATTTCTTAAATATGCTGTTAAAAATAAAACTAATTTGAACAAATAAATTATCACATACTGGTGAAAGGTCATCCTATTGAAGAAGAATAGTTGGTGTTTTCATGTGTGTTTGTGTGTGTGTGTGTGTATAAAATTATGGTTGAATAGAAAAGGGTCGATTGACTTACTTATATATTTATATAAAAATATTTATTGAATGCCTACTCTGGGCCAAGAATGTTTCAGTCCTGTACCAGTGAATGGCTCCACGGTTAGGAATTTTATTTTTATTGTTTCTAAAACATTGTCTATTTACTGGAAGAAGTTGGAAAATTCCATATATTCTATTATGGAATATAAGAACTTTATGCTTACAGTTTAATTAGGAGACTTAATACAGATGAAAGTATTTTAATGGCATGCCAAGAGCTTAAGAAAATACTAGTTTTCTTTTAATTTAACATTGCTATACTCCCCAAACACATGACATATGTTTGAACAAATTGATCAGAGATGGAAAAAATTCACCACTAGGTCTTCATAAGTAGATTATTTGTGAACAGGAGTTTGGGGAAATTAAATAACATTGTTTAGGAGTAGGAAGTAGTGAAAATAAGCATATCACCTACACCAATTATGAATGTTAGACTGCAGAAGCCAGTCACAGGGACTGGCAAGTTGACTAGCTTATCTGGAAAAGGATTTGGTTGGGAAATGATAAGAATTGAAGTGAGATGGAGATGGGTGGGTAAGGTGTTCTCACTGGGCTGAAGAGTTTGGATTGAATAAGAAAGCCAATTCAGTTTATAGAGTTTTAGAGCAGGACAATCTTTTGATCTTATAGCTTCTCTTTCCCTTCAGAGAAAACTGACTTTAGCAAGAATATTCACAATTAATGGCCTTACTACTTGGGATCAGAGCACAAGGTTTCCTGTTTTCAGTGGTGTTTTTTTTTTTTAAATGTTTGTTTTTTTTTTTTCATATACTCTGCTACTCTGTGAAATGATGCCCCATTGACTAGAAGCAGGAGAAACATGAATGTAATGATGATTTGGAATACTTTGTTAGAATATTTCTATTTTAAATTCTAAAAGGAGAGCATCCTCTTCCTCTTCGCTCTACCTCTCACTCTATAGCCTCAGATGAATGGATCACCAACCTTGATGATGTGGGTCTGTGATGATATCTTTTCTTCCACACCACAGAAGCAGAGTCACCACTGGCCAACTCAGGCTTTACTCCCTTCTGCCAAAGGCCACTATGTCATCCAAACTTGGTCTCAAGGCAACTTCCTTCAAGGTCACTCAAAGATGGCTGCTCCTCTGATCTGCAGATCTTGGCCCAGTTATGTTGCTGCCCCCACTGGCACAACATGGGACCTTCTCACTGTCATCATCCAGAAACAATAGGTGGAACATTTGAAGGAATTTATGGCTTCTGTTCTATTATAAGCAGAAGAGTGTGACTGTATTTAAGGGGAGCTCCATTGGACTTTGGTAGCTACTCAACCATTTCTCAGAGTGCCCGTTGTTTGGAGGAAGAGGATGAGGTTGGCACAGAACGGTTTCAACATTTCTTTCTTCCTTCTTTTTTTAGTTTTTTAAATTTTTTACTTTTTTATTAAAAAAATTTTTTTAATGTTTATTTATTTTTGAAAGAGAGAGAGGGTGGAGATGGAACAGAGAGAGGGAGACACAGAATCTGAAGCAGACTCCAGGCTGTGAGCTGTCAGCACAGAGCCCGATGCGGGGCTTGAACTCACAAACTGCAAGATGATGACCTGAGCCAAAGCCAGACGCTTAACTGACTGAGCCACCCAGGTGCCCCTTTCTTCCTTCTTTAGGAGTTTTTAAGATTGTTCTTTATAAGTCATGATTTGGAAAGCTAGTTCAGCATCTGATACAGATTCACAAGGTCATTCCTCCAATCTTTCTAAATCTTGTATTTTCAGGGAGAGATGTGGTCATCCTGTAGACTCTCTTTTAGTACCAGGGAACCACATATGTCCTCCAGAATGGAAGATGGCTGAAGAGGAGGAGTGGAAGATTCCATTTGCTCAATTCTCTATAACCAGATGGGACACTGTCCCAGGTACAGGACTCCTCTCCTCAGTGCGTTTTGTCCCCAAGGACAGATAGTCACTCCTGGGGATGTAAAGTCTCTCTAGGCAATTTTAATCTTTTGGTTTCATATGTATTAAATTTCATGGTTGGAAAGCTTTAGAAACATTGATAAGCTTCACATTATTATAGATATCCTGGTTTTCTAAATAGACCTGAAAAGCTATCAGCTGCCAGTGTCATCCAGACTGGCTATTCGTATGGCCTCAGCCAACCTCACTTTAGTAGACTGAATGCTAGTCTCCAAAAAGATATGTCTAAGTCCTAACCCCAGTACTTGTGAATGTAACCTTATTTGGAAAAAGGGTCTTTGAAGATGTAACTAAGATCAGGAGCTCCAGACGAGATTATTCTGGATTAACCGGGTAAAGTATTTCATAAGAGAAAAGTGAAGACCACAGAGAAGAAAAACAGAGAATATTCTTGAAGGTGGAGGTAGAGATTGAAGTTATGCAGCTACAAGCCAAGGAGCACCAATGATCACCTATAGCCACTAAGAGCTAAGGAGGCAAAAAGGGGTCTCCCCTAGAGCCTTCAGAGGGAGCACTGCCCTGCCAACACCTTGATTTCAAACTTTGGCTTCCACAACTGTGAGAAAATAAAATTCTGCTGGTTCAAGTCACCAAGTTTGCAGAGATGTGTTATAGCAGCCCTAGGAAACTAGCCTCTGGAAACATGGAGCAGTCTGATGGGGACTGCTGTGTGCCTCTCCTGCCCGCATCTCAGCTGGCCTGGCCCTGAAGAGAGCCCAAGTGGATGTCACTTGAAACCCTACAACTACACAGCTTCCTCCACCATTCTTGGCTTTCCCTCACAATACCACCTCCTGACTCAGTCTCTCCCATACTTTAATTCTCAGAGGGATTGTACTGCTTCTTCCTTCTCTGTACTCCAATTTCTTCACTTCCCCCAAAGAGGACTGGCTGCATAATTTGGGGGAACCATTGCAAAATGAAAATGTGGGGTCACTTTAAAACTAGGAATTTCAAGACAAGAACAGAAGAGTTGTAAGGGAATCACGGAGCTGTCTTCTCTTTTTCCTTCTTCTTCTCCTTCTTCTTCTTTTTAATGTTTATTTATTTATTTTGAAATAGAGATCCCCCAGGGAAGGGGAAGAGAGGGAGGGCAAGAGAAAGAATCCCAAGCAGAGATTCTGGCAGTGAAGAGCCTGACTTGGGACTCGAACCCACAAACTGTGAGATCACGACTTGAGCCGAAACCAAGAGTCAGATGCTTAACTGACTGAGCCACCCAGGTGCCCCAGGGCCTTTTTAGAATAGAGCCCTGTGCTACTCACAGGCTGGATACTTGTGAGGCCAGCTCTGCCTCCTAAATGTATCCACCCTGACCTTGCAGAGTCTTTGTTCAATACTGATAAATTCCACTACCTTGGTAACTTCTTCACACTATGCTTTATCCATTTTCTTGCTTTATGTGAAAATCAACTTTCTTCTGAGAATAGTTTCCCATAGATCTTCTTTCCTCAGGATAAAATGCTTATTGTTTAACTTCCTAGAGCCATGGAAGGCAGCATTGATATCCTTGTAGCTCCCCAGTATTGATTTTGAACAGCGGACCACCTCTTATATCAGCCCTTGATCTGTTTAGCCCCTTGCTTCCTGTATATGTACCTTCTGCCCCAACTCTGCACAGTCATCTACTTGGCTTCAGATCATTCCACCACATTCATGGAAATCTTTGGTATATGACTCACTCTCATGGCTTCTCTTATTTGTTGGTGGCTTCAGTGTCCATGTGAAAGGCCTTTCCAGTACCTTAGTCTCCAACTTCTTCATCTTCATTCTATGTCAGCCAACCTCACCCACTTTTCTTCCATAAACCATGTCATCACTACTATTAGAACTTTCAAGAAACCTATCCCACCTTGACTATAGCTTATTTTTCTCCCTCATTTGATTTATATCTGTAGCTCCTTAACTTCTTTTTCTCTCTTTTTTTTTTTTTTTTCAACGTTTATTTATTTTTGGGACAGAGAGAGACAGAGCATGAACGGGGGAGGGGCAGAGAGAGAGGGAGACACAGAATTGGAAACAGGCTCCAGGCTCTGAGCCATCAGCCCAGAGCCTGACGCGGGGCTCGAACTCCCGGACCGCGAGATCGTGACCTGGCTGAAGTCGGACGCTTAACCGACTGCGCCACCCAGGCGCCCCTCTCTCCTTTTTTTTTTTTTTATGTCTCTACCTATTCTCCTATGTAGTATTACATTAATCTCATGGCTCTGTCCTTCACCTGCTCTCTTAGTAATGGTAGCCAAGTTTTCTCCTAGTTTTTCCATCAGACCACTTGGTAAAGCCCCACAGTTGATTAAACTTTCTGCATTAAGAATCATACATTTTACAAAAATTCACACAACCGTGTGCAACTACTACCACCACCAGTTCCTGGACTCAAAAGTACTTCTTTGGATTTATGGTCAGGTTCTCTCTACCATTCTTAGCAACAGTTACTGCAAACCTTTAGGCTGTTTACCTGATGGCATCATCTCCCTTACTTTCCTATAGAAGTGACAGACTATCAAAATCTTCAATCTATTCTAAGTAGACAAAAGCATTCTACAGTGGTTTCTTAAGTCATTATTTTGTCTTAATTGAAGGAAGTGAAATTACATTTTTTCATTAAAAAACTGCTTTTAAGCACTTGTTTTGTGCTACTCTAGCCACTGAAGATAGAGTGTTCATGGACATACATTCAAGTGATTCTGATTATTTCAAATATGTAATTTAAAAGTATATCAGTAAAGACTAATGATATTATCAAATTTAACCCAAAATACAAGGCTAACAAAACAAATTTTGTGAGTACAAGGTATATAGTTGCAGAATCATAAAAATCCGATCATCATAGTATGACTCAAATATTTAAACACTTTAGTATCATTCTCTATTATAGGCTATCTCAAATGAATAGGACTCAGAATAATTTGCCTTAATAATAATATTTATAATATATTTGGTATACAAATATTTTTGATAATGTCAATAAGTTTTGAAGTTACACTAAAAATAACCATCTCAATTCCTTTAATTAATGTTTGAACAACCACACAAGTAACTATGTTCTTAGAAGATAAAACATACAGGATCGACATTTAGAAAAATCATAAGATTTATTAACAGATCTTAAGTTTAGAAAAGTTGATCAACCTTAAAGGCAGAAAAACCTAAGTTCAAAAACTGATTTGCAGTCTTAGCTATTTCACTTTTTTCAAACCTTGTCTAACCTCGCTGGACCTCGGTTTGCTAAATGAAAATAGTGATGATTATTACTACATTGTGGGGGTAAGAATATTAAGTAACTTAAAGGGCCTGATTGTAGCACCATTAGTTGGTATTTTAAATCAAATATTTGACTGATTATAATTTTGTATCTCACATAGCCTTTGCCTAAAAAGGGAATTTAGAAGTAGTTATTAGTGAAGCAGGTATCATAGGCCTTGCTTAGGGAGCCAGAGCAGAATGCCAATGCGAATATTGGTATTAAGATTTTAAGCACTAAAAACGACTTTCAGGAAAACAGAGGCGATCTCAGGACTTTAATGAGGACAAACCAGAGAATCGTATCTTAATTTTTTCAGCACTATTGTCATCCATTTAATATGGCTTTCTTTAAAAAAAAATTTTTTTTAATGTTTTATTTTATTTTTGAGACAGAGACAGAGCATGAGCGGGGGAGGGTTAGAGAGAGAGGGAGACACAGAATCCGAAGCAGGCTCCAGGTAACATGGCTTTCAAAGGACACAATGAAACCCTAATAAGGACCTAATTTTCCTTGTGAGAACCTGAAAACGAAACTGGATATGGCATTGTTATCTATTTTTCTTTGCCTAAAAGTTGTTGGCATTGCATGTTCCTTCCCAATCTGTTAAAATAATCTGCTAATAAACACGAAGACCCAGATTCTGGGTGCAGATAAGAAAACTATGCACATTCCTACCTTCTCCAAACAGTCACGAGTAGATCAAAACGCAACCTTAGGACTCTTGGAGAATACATCCCCCCGGGCGCACACGTTGGGTCGAACCGACAAGTTGTAGCGTCTGGGAACTGGGAGAGTGGCGAAATTCCTGCACTCACATCAAGCGAATTCTTAACACAACCTGAGCAATCACCCAGGAGGACAGAGTGGCAGGAGGGTAGAACAGAGGTTCTGTGATCACTGACGAGTTTTGTTAACACGCTTGCAGGAGAGTCCTGCGCGGGGCGCCAACAGGGAAGAGCCACTGTCGCTCTTCCCCGCGAGCCTCACGGCGCCCAGAGCTCCACTGCACGCGGATACCGAGGAGGGTGTGTGCGTGGCGGGGAGGCGGGGGGGGGGGGGGAGCGCTCTGCGCCGGGGGCGGGTCCAGCCTGTCGCTCCCTCCGCCCCCCGAGTCACTGCCACCTTCTGGCTGCGCCCCAGCCCAGCAGCTCAGAGGCGTCCGCATCGCAGTGGACGGGAAAGGCGGCAGGGAGCTGGAGCCCGCGTCGCAGCTCTCGGCCACAGGGAGGCTGGGCGAACCCGCGCGCGAGGACACCTGGCCCAGGCTCAGCGCGGAGCTCTGCGCGCGGCTGGTACGTACCAGGTGGAGGGATAGCGGGCGTGAGCGTGGCTGGTGCGAAGGAGGGAGGGAAAGGACTTGGGGAGTCGGGGGAGACTGAGTGAGGGAAGATGTGGTAAGTGCAACTTTCCCATTTTCCGCTCAGTCTGCACAGGCACGGGGGAATTCAAAGCAGGTGCCCGGTGTGCTAGAGCGGCCACATCATTAGTATGCAAACTGAGGTACTGTCTGGGTGCAAGGGGGAGCTTAGGTCAACAGGCATAACCTGGGAGGTTTGGTTACGTGTTTTTTGCCGAGTCTGCCCTGAAGGTGGACATTAGTGACCTCCTGTCCTGAGTTGTTGAGCCCTTAGCCTCTCTCGCCGGCAATGCCACGTCGTTTTCCTTGGGCTGCGCGTTCCCAGCCCCAGGCAGCTGCTGGCGGCCACCGGAAAAGCAGAGAGACGCGAGTTCTAACCCGCTCTGCCAGCGTCAGGCTCTGTGGCTTTAGCCAACTCACCTCATCTCACCTCACTAGTCTCCGTTCATTCTTTGACAAAATACGGGACTGATTAGACCGGATGATCCGGAGGTTTCCCCGAGCCTAGGACTCCTGCCCGGGAGTTCGCAGGGGCTTAGGAGATGGAGGGCGTGGGTCCTGCTTGCTGCTGCTGTAATCCCTTGGGGAAGCACCTGAAAGTGTCTTCTGGGGGAGATGGCCCGTCTGCCTCTGCTGGCTCCCTGCAGAATAAGGCTGAGACTGACCCTCCAGTCCCATCTTCGTAGAATTCATCCCAGGGAGCGCAACTGAACTCGGTTCCTTTGGAAAACGTTTAGCATGAGCGGGGTAAAAGGGAAACACACTTAACCCTCCAGCCCCCACCTCACTCCACACTACCCCCTCCAAAAAAAAAAAAAAAAAAACAAAAAACCAAAAAAAACCCCTCAGTTATTACTAGTCGGAGTCTGTGCAGGACAGAAAGTAGAAATCTGAGCCCGGAGACCACTTAAATATCCACTTAGAAAAAAATCAAAAAGTAAAAACACAACGGTTTGTATACTGAAAAAGAATTGGGTAAGAATTACTGTGAGCATTACATCTTTCTTTATGTACATGTAGATTCAAAATCTGTCTCTCCACTTTGTCTCTTCACAAGATGCTTTTCTTCATATCGGCGTTTCTACACATTAAAAAAAAATCCTTCTGAGATTTAATATTCAGAAAGCTTAGAATTTGGGTTGTTAAAATGAGATCTGATGGCCATAAAGCTCACAGAAAGTCCTGTAACGGGGTAGATTGTGGATCGAGGTTGGTTACGCCAACATTTTGAAAACCTTTTTTGTTTCCTACTGATATGATCCATACTAGAATGCCCCTCTGTAGATACTACTCAAAAGCGTTCATTTTCGGGGCGCCTGGGTGGCGCAGTCGGTTAAGCGTCCGACTTTAGCCAGGTCACGATCTCGCGGTCCGTGAGTTCGAGCCCCACGTCAGGCTCTGGGCTGATGGCTCAGAGCCTGGAGCCTGTTTCGGATTCTGTGTCTCCCTCTCTCTCTGCCCCTCCCCCGTTCATGCTCTGTCTCTCTCTGTCCCAAAAATAAATAAACGTTGAAAAAAAACCCAAAAAAACAAAAACAAAAAAAAAAAAAACACAAAAGCGTTCATTTTCTAAAAAGACGCTTCAGAAGATAAAATGATTCCATTTTGAAGCAAAGTATGATTTTTTGGGGGGGGAGTCTTAAGTAATTGACTTTAGTCTTTGCCACATCTTTCTACAACAAAATATCCAAGGCTAATGGAATACTTACGCAGGAAATTTAAAAATGTGTCACATACCATTTGTGTTAGACAATTTTTCTCCTCTTTAGTCAATTTTAAACTAGAAATTTAGATTTTTAGAAATTTACCCCTTTCAGTGATTTTTAAGGAAAATTTACCAAGTTGTAAAAACATTATCATAACTCAGTTTTTATAACACTTTCATCACCCCCAAAAGATTCCTCATGTCCATTTATGGTTAGTCTCTGTTCTCACTCCCAACCACTAATCTCTTTAGAGTTTCTATAGATTTGTCTTTTCTGGACATTTCTTATAAGTGGAATCATCCAATATGTGGTCTTTTGTTTATGGCTTCTTTTACGTAGCATAATGTTTTTGAGATTCATCTATGTTGTAGCATGTATCAGTATTTCATTTCTTTTTTTCCATTGTATGGATATACCACATTCTGTCTCTCTTCATTAGTGAATGGACATTTGTGTTGTTTTCAGTTTGAGGCTATTATGAATCATGATGCTAAGGACATTTTCATGCAAGTCTTAGTAGGTACATATGTTTTCATTTCTCATAGGTAGATATTCATCAGTGGAATTGCTGAGTTGTATGATAAACTTATGTCTAACTTTTAAAGAGCATTATAGAGTGATTTTTAGGTAGAAGTTTTATATTTACAAAAAGTCGAAAATTCTGGAGACATAAATGTTTCTTACTGGATCATATATGATTTGATACATATATGTAGAGAGAAGGTTGGGAGAGGAAATACTTTTCTTTCTTTCGAATTTAGAGCTCAGATAATTTTGAAAAAAAGTAGTATTTCTCAGGAATAAAATATTTTTAAAAACAATTTTTTTTACAACAGTTTTAGATTCAAAGTAAAATTGAAAGGAAAGTACAGAGATTTCCCATATAATCAGTGCCTTCACACATGTATAGCCTCCCCCATTATCAAAATCGTGCACAGGACTGGTGCATTTATTACAGTGGATAAACCTACACTGACATATTGTAATCATTCAAACTCCATAGTTAACCTAGGATTCACTCTTTTACATTCTATGCACATTGTTTGGGCAAATGTGTAATGACAGGCATCCATTATTGTAATATCATGCAGAGTATTTTCGTTGCCCTAAAAATCCTCTGTTTTCTGCCTATTCATACCTCTCCCCAATTTCTTTTTTTAATGCTTAATGAGAGTAAATCAGGCTTAATGAAGACTGAATTTCCTTCTATGTCCATTGAAAATGAGAAAGAAAGCAATTTGAAAATTGTGTTTCAAAATGTTGATGAGACTCAGACCTTAATGGGCTGATAGTAAATTCAGTGGTTTTCCATTCCTTCAATACAAGATTTTAATTGAGTTAAAAAATAATTTTTCTGAATATAAAAACCCTAAAATCCTATGATAAAATAAGCTTCCTTAACCATGATGCCACATAATTCTTTTAAATAATAATTAAACATACTCTATTCTTAGATGTGGAGATCTAAGGCTTATGATTGCATATTTATGATGTGTATAAAAATCACATATTGAGAATAAATCTAGAGCTCCTGTATTCATATTTTAAAACTTCTGCCATTAGTACAGTGCTTTTCTGAATCTTGTTGGTCTCAGAAATTTTTATGTTAATATGCTGTATGTACTTTTTATGTTATGATCAGTTGGTGACATTACATAAAAAGAACTCCAGGTTAAGAATCTGAACATACCAAAAGTGGTTATGTTGTTGTTGTTGCTGTTGTTTTATTGGATATACAACTGATTTTGAGAACTCAAATAGTCTACTCTTCACTCAAGTGAGATATACTCTTTATTCCAGTTCTCAATGGCAAGACCAGTTTTATGCCCGGGTACGGTGCAGGCTGTGGGCTTTATAAATCAGAGTGGATTTGTGTCCTCCAGACACTTCTACTTCTAAAATATGATGGTGTCCAAGAGTTGGGTATTTAGTTGCAAAAGAAGTTCAGAGTTGTCTAAGAATAAAATAATTTGGATTCGTTATACTGTATTCCTGAACAGGAAGAGGTAATCTCACCTGGAATCCTGGATCAGTTAGAATGAGATTTCTCAGACTGGAAAGAGGGTCAAGGAAAATGAAGGCACTTTGAGATTACATAGTCTGGGGCCAGGATGGCTCGAACTTGTTTGCAGCATTTATAGGCAAAATAAATGGAGCTAAATTTTTTCTTCTATTTCTTAAATTCTCCCTTCCCATAGTCTCTACTTCCTTAAGCTCTAAAATCTACTATGTTGATGAAAAAGAATCCCCACTTGGAAATATGGAAATCACCATGGTTAACTCTAAGACTTTCACTTTTGAGGTGGAATAAAGGAGGAAACTGATATCCAGTGTGATAGTTTTAGGAATAAAACCATGGAAGACAGGGAAGAGTTAAGCAGTCTTCCCAAGCATGCGTCTACTTAAATTACTATAAAAGTCTTTATTTCTAATCTTTATGGGCTGGGCTAATATGTCTCAGAAGAAAACACTATTTTTAAAAATCTGTGTATGCGTGTGTGCACGTGTGCATGCACATGCATGCACATAACTAAGGATGGCTTATAACTCATGTAATTACATTAGTTTATTATGCTTGTTTATTTAAAAAATGAGAATAAGTACTTCTCTTGTGGAGTCTCTGGAGCCAAGGAATACTATTAAATTTCAAAACACTGAAATAAGCCCCTCTTGTCTGTCTTTCCCAAAGAGGCCTTGAAATCTAATAAAAAGCTAGATTGTAGATATGATAGATTTTCCACATGCTAAAGGTTTATAAAGAATCCACCAAGCCAAAAGAAGATGTTATAGAGTCCAGAGCTTCCACAGAAACTACTCTTTCTTTTAGTTCCCACGTCCCTGAAGAAGGAGAGCTATCATGATTGTGTGCATTGCAGTAAAGAAGCAGTAACAAAAAATAAAAAGCAGCTCTACATCTTTCTAATATGCCATGAAATTGTATGTATGTATTTATATATACTCTTGTAACTCTGACAAGTTTGGATTTGAGGGAGGTTGGACACCTAGTGTAGTAGCCCCAGAAAGAGATGTTAAAGAGTAAATTGGGGATTAGGGATGACGAATTAGAGATGAACAAGAGTATTTGAAGTCTAGAAATATTAGAAGCTGAAGATGATCAGGTTTGACAAGTGGGATATGAAGTTAGAAAGAGGTGGGAGTAAAGAGTGCTTCTCAGAGTCTTGGCTTGAGGTTTGAGGCAATATAAGAATGAGGGCAAATTTGGCAGATTTACTGGGTTGGATAATGTCTCCTCAAAATTCATGTACTTCTTGGATTTTCAGAATGTGACCTTATTTAGAAAGTGGGTAATTGCAGTTGTAATTGGTTAATATGGACTAGGGTGGTCCCCTAACCCAATACAATTACTATCCTTATAAGAAAAAAAAAAAAAAAAAGACACAGAGACACGGAGGAAGACAAACATAGAGGCAGAGACTGGAGTTATGCAGATGCAAGGAATTCCAAGATTTGCCAGCAACCACCAGAAGCTAGGAGAGATCTATGGAACAGATTCTCTTTCTGAATCCCCAAGAAAGAACCAACCCTACTGACACCTTGACTTTGGATTGCTGACCTCCCAAACTGTGTGGGAGTAAATTCATATTGTTTTAAGGCACTTGGTTTGTGGCAATTTGTTGTGGCAGCCCTAGGAAACTAATATAGTGGGTATGGGGGAAGATGATGAGTAAAAGAGGAATCAAAGTTGAAGATATCCAAGAGGCTGTTTTTTAACAAGCTTAGGATGCATACAGGAAGTTAACTATAATGATGAGACTTCTATGGCAAGCACGTAGAATGAGAAGGGAAGTGGGATAAAATGGAAGTCTAGAAGGTGAATTCTCCTGAGAGCCCAAAAAAGAGAAGCTGGAAAGGGCATTGTCATAGCAACAAGGGTATGTAGCGCGTCAAAATGTGTGGTGTGATCAATAGGTCATAGTCATGAGATGACTTTGTAGGAAAAGGGCTGAAAGGATTTTTTATTTGACAAGTAGCCTACCAGTCAGAGTAATAGTTTTATGATTGGGAGGTGGAGGCCAGATTTTATTGGGTGAAAAATGGAAAATAAGGGAATGGGATCAGCCAGTGTTGAGTGCCCATCCTATGACTGTAACCAGAAAATGGGAGAAAAAGGTGGGTGGGTAGTGAGAGTCAGGACATAGGGTCAAATTAATTTTTAGTTACTGTTTCAAGGAGAGGTCTTGATTCTCTCTTTTGATGCCATGAAGAAGTGATTAGCGTGGGAGAGGCCAAAGGCATAGAAAAGGTAGTTTATGGAGCTGATTTCCAAAGGAGGAAATGGGATTAGGGCAAATGTAGAGAACTTCAACGTATAATGTATTTTTCAATATGTAACAGAGGCTTAAAATTTTTCGAAGGGACCATGTTAATTTTTTCTTCACGTGGAAATGAGCATACATGTTAAACGAATGGAAACTTAACTATTTACTGAACAACATACCAGGCCCAGACTAGGTGCTTTCACATATTACATTTATTCTCCAATCTGTGGAGTTGGTCTTATGGCTCTATTTTCTAAATAAGTAGGTGAAGAGAATATCTTTTCAAAGTCATTTAATAGAAAGTAGCAGATTTGAGATCAAATGCTGGGTTTGACTGGGGCTTAAATTCACAGCTTACCATTCTAACTCGAAATACTCAGCTCATTCACTCATATTGGACATTCTTTTTTTTTTTAAACATTTATTTATTCATTAATATATTTATTCATTTTTCATCCTTTTAAATTAGCCACCTGTTAGCTTTTTAATGTTGTTGTTGTTTTGTTTTGTCTTATTTATTTATTTGTGTTGTTGTTGTTTTGATCTAAGCTCTATACCCAATGTGAGACTTGAACTCCTGACCCTGAGTTCAAGAGTCACATGCTCCACTGACCGAGCCAGCCAGGTGCCCCTCGAATTGGACATTCTGAACAGTCGCTGCTGAGCATGACACATGCCCTGTGCTCAGTATTAGTTGTAAAGATGGTTACAAAAAAAGCAATGTGTTCACTTGGGCAATGCACCCACTGTATCCTGAAATAGTCCAAGTCATATACCCACTGAACTAGGTTTGGTTTAAACCAGGTCATTTCGGGTTTTCCATTAATTTGTACCACTTGGATTTGACAGTGCAGAAATGGGACCAGTCTACAACATGGGGGGTATAATTTTTATTTGTTTGCCTCAAGGAGGAGTGGGAGCAGGTTGTCAGGGGATGTGAGACATATTTTCCTCACAGGGTAGATCTGGGTCAGTTCCCTGAGATGTCTGTGGAATTTTGCCAAAAAGTATTAAGCTTCAAGTAAAATCCAGCATAAGTTGTTCCAACTCTGAGGAGTCCATGTTTTGGGTTCTAGTTTGGGGAGAAACAAAGCACTTTTTTTTTAATTTTTTTTTTTTTAATGTTTATTTATTTTTGAGACAGGGAGAGACAGAGCATGAATGAGGGAGGGTCAGAGAGAGAGGGAGACACAGAATCTGAAGCAGGCTCCAGCCTCTGAGCTGTCAGCACAGAGCCCGACGCGGGGCTCGAACTCACGGACCTGTGAGATCATGACCTGAGCCGAAGTCGGCTGCTTAACCGACTGAGCCAACCAGGCGCCCCGAAACAAAGCACTTTTTTACTCATAGATGTTTATTTTTACCAACACTTTAAATAAAGTATCTTAATTTATCCTAATTTGTTGAAAACTTTTTATATTATTTATCAATAATTATTATTGGTCTTAATAGTCAAAGGGTTCACTTCTTTACTTTGTTGTTTTATCTCAGTATGAGCCACTTGAAATATGGATTTTATTAATGAAATAAGGATTTTGTATAATAACAATAATTTAGGCTTTATCTGAAAATATCTCAAATTGTCTTACAGAAATATTGTTAAAGGTTTACTTTGTCAACTTCTTTCAGGTATTTTTATCATAAAGCCATCACACAAGAACATTTAAAGATTTTTTAATATTAGTTTTAATATTCAATACTGAGTATCTTCCAATTTTTGTATGTTTGTAGGGTTATATTTTTATATTGATGTAATGATGTTATACAGTTTGTATACTATTGCAAATTTTTAAAAAACCAGCATTTTTCCTTCATATGTAAAGTAACCCGTAAGACAGTTTTTGGTTAGATAAACTTTCAAATCTCAAGGGTATGAAACAGATAATTTTCCATTTTACCAAAAGAGTACATTCTAATTTTGCTGCACCCTGTGGTAATCATTGATTTGAGAAATGAGAAAGCAAAAGAAAAACATACCCAATCCATTAAAATACATTGCTTTAAATATTAGCAACGTTCAAATGTAGAATTCAGTTTTTTCAAGAACCATATGTGCTTGCTATTGTAAATTCTTCACCAAGAATCACAGATTCTTACTCAATCTTATCTTTTTTGTCAACTCTGCCTTGTTACACTGTCATGAGTTATTCTATATTTTCTTTCCAGAGCCCGTAATATTTGCCACTTAAAATACCACTAAGTTTTAACTTTAAAATTTTTGAAGTGTTTCTGAGATAATTTACATTGCAGTGAAAAATCAAGAAGTTTCAGAATTATATTAAGAAGAAAATAGGCTCTACCTATATTTCCACCATTAATTATAAAATCCTTTGCATATGTGGAACTTTAAAAAAACAAAATTGAGGGTTGCCTGGGTGGCTCAGTTGGTTAATTATCTGACTCTTGATTTCGGCTCAGGTCACAATCCCAGGGTTGTGGGATGGAGCCCTGAAAGCCCTGAGTCAGGCTCTGTGCTGAGCACAGAGCCTGCTTAAGATTCTCTGTCTCTGTCTCTGTCTCTCTTTCTCTCTCTCTCTCTCCTTTTCCCCTGTTTGTGCTCTCTCTCTCTCTCCCTGTCAAATAAAATTAAAAAAAAATTAAAAAAGAATTTTAGGGACTGGGTAGAAAGATACATTGGAGCTGTAGTGAAGAATTTTAATTTTTTTAAATGTTTATTTTTGAGAGGGAGAGAGACAGAGACAGATACAGCATGAGCAGAAGAGGGGCAGAGAGAGAGGGAGACACAGAATCTGAAGCAGGCTCCAGGCTCTGAGCTGTCAGCACAGAGCCCGACTCGGGGCTCCACCCCACAGGCCGAGAGAGCATGACCTGAGCAGAAGTTGTATGCTTAACTGACTGAGGCACCCAGGCGTCCCTGTGGTGAAGAATTTTATATGCTGGCATGAAAACTTTGGACTTAAATTTGTAGCTAATTTGCATTCTTGAAAGTTTTTGAGTAGGGAGTCATATAATCAGTGTGGTACTCTATGAGTCAAAAATTATTTTGACAGGTTGTTTAGATGAGGATAAATATAAGAGTGGCATGCATTTTTAAAAGAAACCAGACAGTGAAAAAATGGTTATTTGTAGAATTGGTTTAAAAATTTTTGGTTTATGGCAATTCAATATGAATTGGTATTGTGAAGTGCTTGTCAAACAAAAGTAGTGTATTTTTAAGTTGTATCAATAGCAGTGTCTTATCCAGAATGGAGGAAATGATGGTCCTACTCTGTTATGCTGTGGTCAAATTGTTCTCCCTCTTTTCCACCAAAAAATTCCCAGAAATCTAGGGTATAACTTAAGTGCTCCATAGAAAAGTGCAAAGTTTCAATGAAATTTTATATTCATCTTACAAGTAAGTATAAATTTTGCATTCTACTTCTTTTTAACAATTTTTTAAAAAGTTTATTTATTTATTTTGAGAGAGCACATGCATGAGTGGTGGCGGGGCAGAGAGAAGGAGACAGGATACAAAGCCCACTCAGCACTGTCTGTGCAGAGCCCCATGCAGGGCTTGAACTCACAATGGTGAGATGATGACTGGAGCTGAAGTCCAACACTTAACCAACTGAGCCACCCAGGTGCCCCTGCATTCTAATTTATAACGTGTTTCTTTTTTTTTTTTTTAATTTTTTTTAATGTTTATTTCTGAGACAGAGAGAGACAGAGCATGAGTGGGGCAGGGGCAGAGAAAGAGAGGGAGACACAGAATCCAAAGCAGGCTCCAGGCTCTGAGCTGTCAGCACAGAGCCTGACGCGGGGCTTGAACTCACAAACCGTGAGATCATGACCTGAGCCAAAGCCAGTCGTTCAACCGACTGAGCCACCCAGGTGCCCCTCTTTTGTTTTAATTAATATAAATATTCTGTAATATATATACTATCAAGTAAGACTGCTTTGATATTCAAAATTTATCACGTGGTTGTGAGTACCTTCTGGCACACAGTCTAATACTTCCAAGGATACAGGTTTCCTACCTGAGGAAGCACACAGCCTTAGCTGTATATGGGACCCACAGGCTCTTAATAGACTAAGAATTCTCTCTGAGTTTAACAGATAGGCGCACAATTCAGATTTCCATTGATTAGAGTTTGTATTGGATGGATTAACCTAGATAGTCATATTACTGCTAATATCAAAGTATTTGGTAATATGTTTACATAAACATATATGTGCACTTATTATAAAAAAATCATTTGGGGCGCCTGGGTGGCGCAGTCGGTTAAGCGTCCGACTTCAGCCAGGTCACGATCTCGCGGTCCGTGAGTTCGAGCCCCGCGTCAGGCTCTGGGCTGATGGCTCAGAGCCTGGAGCCTGTTTCCGATTCTGTGTCTCCCTCTCTCTCTGCCCCTCCCCCGTTCATGCTCTGTCTCTCTCTGTCCCAAAAATAAATAAACGTTGAAAAAAAAATTAAAAAAAAAAATCATAAAAGTATTGTTATATTAAAAAATGGAGGCCTGTATTTGTAGCTCCTGAGGTGGTGAGGCAAGGTTGAACAGCTTTGAGATATTACACTTTGTTGCAACATTTGTGGGCTTTTGTGTTTTGTTTGGTCATGTTCCTATTTCTTAAATTAGTATTTTGAGGGAGACAGATGTTGAATAAATAAAATTTTGCAAATTATTATTTAGGAAACTTTAAAATTAAAATGTTTTCTTGCTTTATTGGTGTTTAGTTATTTAGTTTCTTTTATACTCTCTTCTCTATTTTACTTACACCAAGATTCAAAAACTTTTTTTTAATGTTTATTTATTTATTTTTGACAGAGAGAGAGTGAGAGAGCAAGTGAGTGAGAGAGAGCGCACAAGCAGGGGAGGGGCAGAGAGAGAGAGAGAAACACAGAATCTGAAACAGGTTCCAAGCTCTGACCTGTTAGCACAGAGCCCAACATGGGGTTCGAACCCACAAACTGTGAGATCATGACCTGAGCCAAGGTTGGACGCTTAACCATCTGAGCCACCTAGGTGCCCCCAAAAGCTCTTCTAAGAGTTGCTAAACTGAAAGGGAACGTATCTTCCCTATTACCAGCTCCAGACTAGCTTTTAGTGATTTGGTTACCAGACCATGTAGCTCCCTTGAGTTTGATGTTATTATAGTTATAACAAAAGGGGTGCAGGCAATGTGTTTATTTTAGCCATAATACTGGATGGGTTGTATCACGGCAGAGCTATCTACTTATTTGCTCAGAATGATTCATCATAGTTTACAGAGAGAGCAGCCCCAAATTCAGGAGATTAGTTTTCATTTTATTTTTTAGTAAATTGCTTTACTACCCATCCCTGCTTAATTAAGAGGTTAAAAATGCCTTATCCACATGTATTTTACAATTTTGTCTAGGCACATTATTTTGTAATCATTATTAAATATAGTATAAACACCTCCTTAATGCTAAGGAATATGCCAGGCACCGAGGAAACCAGGTTGAACAGAATAAGGTTCTAGCCCTTGAACAACATGGGGTTAATGTTGAGTAGGTAAATAATCGTAAAACTAGGTGACTAATGCCATCACAGTAGTATGAATCAGTTGTGGAGATGCTCAGAGGTAGTTATATGTAGTTCTAAAATCAGGGACAGTTTCTCAGAGGAGGTGATGTTATTGCTAAATCTTGACAGATAACCAATAGTTTGCCAGGCAAAGGGGAATGTGTCCTAGGAAGAGGAAAGAGACCTAAAGTGTGTAGTGTGTTTAGGGAACTATAATTAAATCACATAGTGGACCCAGCAGGTGTGGCTGGAAGTTTGATGGGAAGTAGATTCAGAAGTGCCTTCCATGCCATGCTAAATAGCTTGGACTTGACTGGTGGTTTTAAAGTAGTGGAGTAGCAGAATCTTATTTGTACTATGGTATACTGGCTGCAAGCCCATGTTTCCCAAGGCACCTGCCTCTTCCTGCACAACAGAGAGGTAAGGGACAGTGAGGAAGATAGGGGCAAGGCTGTACTCATGTTCTGATGTGTGAGCAAGTTTTTAGATTGGTTGATTGAGTCGTTGCCTTTGTCCTAAGAGGTAGGTCGGATATAAATGGAAAAATATGACTAATTTAGATTTGTTGAATATAGAACTGATACATTGAAACTGAGTATGTAAATGTAGGTTTAACTATTGACAAGAATTGAAGGTCTTTCCTTGACATTGCTATACTTAAATAGAGTTATGTGTTAAAACATTTCAGGAATAGGCTTATAAAGTTCTTATATTTTCCCCATTTTTTTGGTCTGTTAACAGGCACTATCTAAATAGCAAAGTTCTTTGAAATTATGAAAGCTTTGAAAGTCACATTTTAAATCTGATTGAAAAAAGAATGACCTCCTTTATGTGTGTGTGCTTTTTAAAATAGACTTTTTTGGCCACAGATTCTGGCTCTGATGCATTAGTTTTCTGTCTGCTTCTCTAAAGATCCAAGGATAGAGTTTAAATTAAGGATACATTCAAGAGTACCCTTCAGGGTAGGACCTAGCTCTGCACTGATTTCTATTTAGTGACAGTTGGAGAGCATTCTGAGAAATGTGTATAGATTATGTGATTAGTCACTTAGGGCCCCTGGCCTCCTGTTAACCTGGCCCTCTTGAGAAGCAGTGCACTGGGAGCAGCTGGGGTTGGTTGGGGGGGACTCAGTGCTGTTGCCTAGCAGTCCCAGAGGAGCAGTCATTAGGGGTTGTTGCCGAGCAACCAAGGGGCCATGGTGGTGCATCATCCCCCATGAGGTGTTACGGTAGTGGGCCTGCCCCCTTGGATGAAGCAGTACAGTTTGGCAGGAGGCCAAGCCTCCCTCAGAGGCACAAGGGTTGTTAGCAGTAAGTATTTGACCTTAGGATCAAAGATGATAACTTATGTTCTATGACCAGCAAGCAATTTATGGAATTATTGATGTAAATTTAATTAAACATGAACTGGGAGCAAGTCAGGTAGCTGTCGCAGCTAAAATTCTCATTCAACTACGTTCATTCCAGTTTCTTTCTCCTTCAGGCTTAGTTTGCAAGGTAAGGTTTCTGGGTAATGGAAAGTAATTTTTTCTTTATGCCTCATGGAATATGTAACTTTCCCTATTAACTTTATTTAGCCAAAACAAGTATGTACATTTGAGAAAAATCAGCAAGTTAATTCTGGTTTGGTCAAATCAGAAGATAATTTCACCAGGCCCACATCTTATTTTATTTTTAATATTTGACACAGTCCGTAAATGGCTCTTCAGGAGAGTCGATAAAATGTCAAGACTAATCAGCTTTTGTAAGAAGGCTGAATTTTGCTTTTAGGATTGAAAGTTGCCTGTGTTGAGCAATGGCTTCTCCTGAAGATCCAGGCGCACGTTTTAAAGGCCAAAATTGAGCTCTTTCAATATCTTGGAATAACACATAGTTGCATCAGAGGCTAAAGTGTGAAGCAGAGGAACGTGCAGCCGTCAGATTTGAGAAATAATTAACACTGACCAGCAAGAGAGAAGTGATAGGAACCTGATTTCCTTTCCTCCCACTTTGTTTTCATCTAGTATTTCTGGCCTTGGGCTTTAACTGTTTGCCTGCTGCTGTGAGTACAAAGGGAAAGCTTCTCTGTTGCATTAGGGTCTATATTCCTTGAGGGAACTATATTCTTTACAAAAACAAAAAAAAAACAAAAAAAAAAAACTTAAAAGCTTAAAAATTCCTCTCAAAAATTTCACACAGATTTTTGTTTTACACCCATGCATGCACACTCGCTAATATGTCTAAGCCATTCAGTTTAGAGGACTACTTGGATATATATATCAATAGTAATAGAAAATTTAAATGTTTTTCTAAGATGCCTTATTTATAGCTGCTTACCACTTAAGAGTGATCATGATGGGGCGCCTGGGTGGCGCAGTCGGTTAAGCGTCCGACTTCAGCCAGGTCACGATCTCGCGGTCCGTGAGTTCGAGCCCCGCGTCGGGCTCTGGGCTGATGGCTCTGGGCTGATGGCTCGGAGCCTGGAGCCTGTTTCCGATTCTGTGTCTCCCTCTCTCTCTGCCCCTCCCCCGTTCATGCTCTGTCTCTCTCTGTCCCAAAAATAAATAAAAACGTTAAAAAAAAAAAAAGAGTGATCATGATCATTTTGCTGTTTTTATCATATGCATCATTGGTAGGAGCATTCTACTTATTTTTGTTATATAAGAATATTAATAAATCTAGAGGCACCTGAGTGGCTGAGTCTGTTAAGCGTCTGACTTCAGCTCAGGTCATGATCTCACAGTCCATGGGTTTGAGCCCTGCATCGGGCTCTGTGCTGACAGCTCAGAGCCTGGAGCCTGCTTCAGATTCTGTGTCTCCCTCTCTCTGCCCCTCTCCTGCTTATACTGTCTCCCTCTGTCTCTGTTTCTCTCTCTCTCAAAAATAAGTAAACACAAAAAATTTTTTTTAATTAAAAAAAGAATATTAATAAATCTAAAACATTAAGCACAGTATGTACTGGGAATTTTTCTATATGACTTCAATTAAGTACATGTGTCATTTAACCCTCGCAACAACTGTATGTGATAGGTGCTATTATTAAGGATATTTTACATTTGGGGAAATCTAGGCCTGCCCAGAAAGATTAAGTAATGAGATCAAATGTACACAGTACAGATTTATAATCAGAAAGTATGTCTTTAGAATCTGTGCTCTCAGTCATTACAGAATTCTTTAAGTACCATATTATTTCATGAGGACAACCCAGTCAGTATTCACAACAGACTTGTTTTGGGTTTTAATGATATAATGCAAGAGAGTGCAAACTAAGTTTGCCTATTTTATTTTATTCTTTGGGCCTATACTCTATAGCAGGGGGCTTTTTAAATTATGCTTCTTTCCATCCACCTAAATTCTGTGAACATGAAAAATAAATTCAGCAGCAGTTAGCATTAAAGTTGTTTCTCTTTGGTATGAGATATGCAGGAATGGGAAGTGGTTAAAAGAAAAATGAGAGGAAATGAATAAGTGAATTATTTTTGAATCAATCCTCCAAAAAATTGGTATTTCCTAGAGCTTTGAAGCAAAACAATAACTATTGTTTAGTCATAAAAGAAAAATAATATAGGGAAAAAGTTATATATAGAAGCTAGGTCAGTAGTCTCAAGAATATTGTGAGGCATCATGATGCATAGTGGATTAATCATAGGCTTTAGAGTCAGATCTGAATTTGAATTCTGTCTCTGTGACGTATTAGGTATGTGACCTTAGGGAGGTATCTCACCATCTCTGAGCTTTGAAAAAAGTCTGCTATGTAGTAGATTAATTGTGATGATTAAATGGAGGAAAATGCTAAGTGTCTAGCAAGGCTCATGACACAGAACACGTGTTTATTAAATGTTAAAACCTCTTTGTCTCATTTCTGTCCCAGCAGCAGCAGCAACACCGACAGCAAAGTAAAAAGAGAATTATCCAGAGGACCTGACAGGTCAAGGGAATTTGACAGTGGAATTATGGGACCAAAGTTTGTCAATATTTTTAGGACAAAGTTGGTCAAGTTTGCCAAATTCCTATAATAAAGGCAGTTATACAATGCTGGCATTACATTTTTAATTAGAAAACTTGTTTTTACTTTGCCTATTACACATGTTTACGATATTGACTTGAATCTAAGAAGACAGCTGGCTGTTTAACTATTTGTATTAACTGCATGGGAAACATGAATATATCTGATTCTTTGTCATTTTCATCAGTTCCTCTTAATTCATTTTTCAGCTACTAAGATTTCATTCAAAAACTTTTTAATTAATAATTTCAGATAAAGTAGAAATGTGACATTTAGGTTGAATTTTGATTTTGGTCATTTATATGTATTTCTTATCAACTACTCTAGCTGTAACCTTCTGTCTCCTGAAACGGTCTGTGTTTCCTCCATGGTGTCTACCTTGTGGTAGACAACACTGTTTTCTGACTGACTGACTGACTGAATGAATGAAACAGGTTATTTACAATTTTATGTATGTGCAATAGCTACCAAAACTTTTGAAAATATAGTAGTTGTCAAGGATTTGGCTAGTTGGTTTAAAAACTGTCATAGAAATCAAGCATATATAGTAGGAAAAATAGGAGAGAATAGGTTGAGTTAACGAGAAAGAAACAAGAACACATAGAAGAATTTGAATAGAATAATGCTAATTTTACTGTGAAGACTTTTATAGATGAATACATGAGTTTTCCATATTTCCACCAAAGTATAAATTCATGGCATAAATTCATTTTTTAAAGAAACGCATAGAGCAAAAGTGAACATAAAACATTTGCAAATCTTGGTTTTAAAGTTATGATACATCTTTTGCTCCTGCAAGTAAAGATGTATGAACTTTCTATTCAGTAATCACTACCTGAGTACTTACAGTATGTCGTGCTAAGTCCCATGGATGGATGAATAAAACATTGCCGTTCAAGATGTTCACAGGCTGCTAAGGAAGATTGTTACACACAGAGCCGTAAGGCATAGCTGCCATGATTAGTGCATCGGAGAGTTATGAACAAAGTGATTTAGTGGCAGGGATTATGATTAGTCTCAAACTGGAGCAATTCCAAAGAGCTTTACAAGGGAAGCAGCATTTGAGTTGGGATCCCTTAAGGATGGCCTAGATACTGCTAATTGAGAGCAAAAGATGATGTACATTGTAGGCAGAGGAGCAGGGTGGTTTCCATGTGGGCTGTTGGTACAATTCTTTTGGCATTTGTTTCTAGCCCAATATGGCCAACAGGTTCAAACCAGTACATCTTATCACATCTTGTGCAAAGTCTCATGTATGGAAGGTACTCAGTAAGTATTGATTTTGAGCATCTAAATGAATAAACAAACAAACTTCCAGATCCTTCTTAATATGTGACAATAATTTCAAATACAATTATACTTCACTGAGAGTTATTTTATTTACTTGGTTGTATCTATGCAACTCAAAGGAGAATTTAGACTTTGTGAACTCTGATTAACATTCATTTCACCCAATTTTAAGAAAATATAGCTGTGGTCTTTATTCCTATCACTCTGCCCTTCTCTTGCTTTACTTAATTTCTACACTTTCTTTAGTTTGTTTAGATGCATGAGTTCAAATATATCCCCCCATCCTTTTTTTTAAGTCTAAAATATACACTTCCTTGAACTGAGGCTACGATGCTGTTTATATATGAAATGATACTTGGGTTGATATTTTGTATTTTCTCTTTAGAAGCAAAACAAAGTCATCCTGTTATACACATTCCACATTCTCCAGTTAAAACCTACAACAGAATGATAGAGAATAGGCACATATTTCGTATCTGAAAGTGTCCAGTAATGTATGGAGTAATTATCTGAGTTTTTAGGAGACTGCACTAACATTTGTGCCATAAATGACAGTTGGATTATTTCAGTTATGGTAGTTTTAGCCAATTAAAATTTGTCACGGTTTTGAGCCCCTTTTCCTTTTCTTTCCTCTTTAGATTCAGCACGTCTTAGAAATCCAAATATGTTAGAGTATGATTCCTTTGGTGTTTTCCCCCACTTTGGAAGCCCAAACAAAACCCTTTAGAGCATCATAGTCCCAGAAGGAAGCTGCAAGACTTAAAAGTGTGATCACAGCTACCTTTTCTAGGATCCCAATCTGAATCTAGAGTTAACACACAAGAAGCACATTTTTTATTGTTGCAGTTCTTCGGGGAGGGTAATAATAGTATTGCATATTTGGTATTTTATTGTATGTGATCACCCTTGATTCCCAGAACAGCCTATAGAGATAAGCAAGATAAATATTTCCATCCCCATTTGATAAACAAAGCTCTGCCATTTACCTAACAAGAAAGGAGATGACTCCTCAAAGTCAACAGGTGATAAATGGATGAACTGGATGAACTGGAACTAGAACTAAGATCACTGTTTCTGCCCTTTATTACAATGCCCTTGGACTTTCTTGTGCTGGATTACTTGTAAGCTGTGAGGAAATATGAGAAGCAAAGGAAAAAGAAGAGTAATGAAATTATTTGAAAACTACCTTAAAAGATGGCTAGCATAATGCTGTTGGCATTTGGGGAACAAGTTACTTCATTTGAGAATAATGGTTAAACATTTCCGCTATGTATAATTCTTGGGTTTTATACAAATTAAAAGTTCAGTTAGTGTCCCAACATGAATGGTGTGTGGAATATGGACTGGAAAAGGCTTGCGTCGAACCAGGGAGCCTACTGAGCGATGTTGTAACATCTGAAAGAACTGATGGGGTGGAGGAAGATGTGGGCATATGGTAATGGAATTGGAAGAGTGAGCTGAGGAACATTCTGAGCCTGAAATAGACAGAGTTTGGTGGTTTATGGGGAAGAGGGGTGAGAAGAAAACAGCAGACAGCTCTGGACTCTTTCCTGCTCTGAATAACCCTCGTAAAGTTAGACAGCACATATAAACATAGGAATATTGACAATACTGGCCCCACACTTTGTAGAAAAAGGAACAGGTAATCTCCCTAACATGAAACATGGTGCTCTCATCTAGGACAACAAAACATTTACCACATGCTCAAATATGTAGATGGCCCCAGTGAAAGGGGACCTGGGTTCAGCCACCTCTGTCAGGAATATATGTAGGAGTGAAAATAACCAATTTGTTTTCTGTACAATTAGTTTTAAAATAGGGGCTTTTGATATGTAAATACTTAAAAGAGTGTGAATAGGAAAACCTAGCAAGTGGATCAGATGCCTATTCACAGCAAATTTTCAAGCTACTTCTTGATATGGAGGCATTAGGTGTAGACTAAATTTTACTGGGTTCATTTTATCTTCCATAATTCCAAATATTATGGGGAAAACAATGTCTTTGCTTCTTGGCGTTGGAATTCAAATATGGATTGCTGCAGGGATTTGGTGCTTTTAAAATCACACATTTAAGAAAGGTTGTCACTCATCTAGTGAATCTATTTTCATTGGAAATTTGGAGAGCTGAAGAAAAGTATATATCTTGCTATATAGGTGATTTCACTATTCAGTAAGAATGTGTGTGACTGCTCATGTTACACAGTCTTAGAAGCAAAACTGAAGAAAGATTGCTCAGAACACAACTGATGAGTTTGAACAGTGAACCAAATAATAATAAGAAACACACTCCTCATTTATAAGGGAGTATTGAGCTGCTTACTCAAGGAAATTTATCCTGTTCCTGCTATAAATCAGAAGAGTATTAAAAAAAAAATCAGGATGAGGAATGGAAAAATAACAATGAATGTTGTTTTAAAACTGTGCAGCATTTTGTTGTTAAGTTAGACAATGTTATTGCCGAAGGAACCATGTGTTCTTTTCCAAAATAGACAAGGAATGAGAGATGTTAATCTTAATAAATCTTTTTCCCCCTTTGTTTCCTTCAGGGGTCACGTGTATACTGAAAGGCACTTGATCAAGAGAAATCTGGGGGAAGCTGGAAACCATCAAGTTATTGAGGCCACACAGGGCAGAAAAGATAGAAGTAGGTACACTTTTGATCCATTGATCCTGCTATTGAGGATGTCCCTAAAAATATCTTTGTTGCTATAAAGCCAGAGGACAGCAAAGAAAAGGTGCAGTGGTAGTCTTTATTTTAGAAAAAAAAGTCAATACAGTTTAATCGAAGCTTGGTAGAATCTATTGTTAATGTCAGATTAATAGCAAATAACGCATGCTGAGAATTCGAGATTGACATTTTCATCTTGTGTTTGCCGGAGACCAGTGATTAGTACAGAGGCTGAGCCTAGCTTGATATTTACATTCTTAGTTGTGCTTGTTTAAGTTGTTCTTAGCAGAGGAAGTCAGCTTACCAAAATAATGTTTAAAATTTATAGTCTTTAAAACAGAAGAGAAACTCACTAGGTCTATCAGGTCAATTCTAATCTCCTCAGAGACCATAGTAAATACAAGCAAATATTTCTTTTTTTTAAAGTTTATTTATTTATTTTGAGAGAGAGTGTGTGCAGGAGGGGTAGAGGGAGAAAGAAAGGCAGAGCCTGACACAGGGCTCGAACTCACTAACTGTGAGATCATGACCTGAGCTGAGCCAAGAGCCAGATGCTTAACTGACTGAGCCACCCAGGTGCCCCCAAGTAAATATTTCTTGATGATACTGATTGGTGGAAAAAATGTGAAATACTCTTTTTTGAGAAACAGATTTCTTTGTGCCGGTGATATGTGTCTATATATCCATATATACCATGTATTTCATATTTACAAATAACGTATATATGATAATAATTATATATGTATATACACATATATATACATGATACCCATTTGTGTAGGTGAATATGAATATATACAGATCTCTGTATATACTCATATGTATATATAGAATATATATCACATATATTTATATCTGTGTA
The DNA here is from genome assembly GCF_016509475.1 of Prionailurus bengalensis. Classification (NCBI taxonomy): domain Eukaryota; kingdom Metazoa; phylum Chordata; class Mammalia; order Carnivora; family Felidae; genus Prionailurus; species Prionailurus bengalensis. The sequence continues at coordinate 110,443,943 of NC_057349.1, forward strand.
TGCTTTTATTCACCTATTGTGTCCTTTAAAAATGAGGCTACATTCACGTTGCAATCTTAATATTTCACGAAAATTCTATTACATTGGTAGGACTTATATTTGAGGCCACTTCACTGTTTTAGTGCTGTGTTCTCCCAGCCAAAGAGAGAGGCCTGCCCCCACCCTTGCACTTCAGATGGCAGATCAGAAAACATGGAGTAAGCGTCAGCCTGTGTGAAGGTTCTAACATTCTCCTCCCACTCTCAGATTCCCATGAGAACAAAAAGCTCCAAGGGAACAGGAAAGAGTGGAAGACATTAAATTTGGTTTAGGCTCGTTGCCTGGTTTTCTCAAAACCAGTACAACTTTTTTTAATGACCCACAGTAGTTTCATGGAGACAGTGGCAATACGTTCATTTTCATGTGTTATTGGAGCATTTTTACTTTCATGTCAACTTTTAAATTTATGACTGCAGAGAGTAACACGTCTTAATTGAAATATACCTTTTATTATGAAACAATTTCATACCAATAGTTTTATCAAAAGCACTTATCTTTCCCTATAAATAAACAAAATCTCCATACTAAGAAAAAATAGCAAGTAAAATTGTAAACATTAATTTTGTATTTAAGGAAAATTAAGACTAACAAAATAATTTATTGAGTCTTTATTGTAGGTGGAGTATATAGTGATTTATAAAGATAATCTTCTGTAATCCTCACAAAAACTCCATGTGAGGAAGGTAAGGAAAGAATGTTTTTCTCTGTGATAAAAATGCACCTTGCCAAGTGCACACATTTAGCCAGTGGGTGGTGAAGTTAGGATTTGAGCCTAATTTTGTCTGATGTTTAAGCCTATGCTCTTGACCAGCTTGGATAGCAAGATTTGGCAGGAGCTAAAATATTCTGTTTAGATGAGTAAAGTATCTTGTTTTCATCAGGTATTTATAATCGGTGGTCGAAAATACACATTTTTCCCGAACACTTTATCTCATATTCTATGAACTCTACAAAAGAGATGAACACTTTTCTGATTCATTTAATAAAAAAAGCATAACTCTAAATCCCCCCCCAAACACTAGTAAAAGTAAGACAAAAAAGAATCACAGAAATTCATTGAAATACTGGACATAGGAATGTAGGAATCAACAAAATAGAATAATACAATAAATGATGTTTATTCTAGGAATGTACAAGTGGTTCAATATTGGGAAATTTATTAAAATAATTTTATAGTAATAGACTAAAGAATAAAACTCCTACTTCTTATTTCTTAATAGAATTCCAAATAACATTTGTTAAAATGCAACTCTGTTTCTCTTAAGAAAAAACACATATATACAACAGAGTAACTTAGGAATAGGGAGATATTATTAAACTGTGAAAAAGCAATTTCAAGAAAACAAAATGTTAGAGGCTTACTGGGTGCTCAATTTCATCATTTATAATTAACATCATTCTATAAATTCTAGCCAATACAACAAATTTTTTAAAAGACTAACATTTTTAAAACTTTAATTATATATGCTAGAAACTGTTCTAAATACTTTACAAATATTAACTCATTTAATTTTCACCACAATCCTAGGATACGAACTATTATCATCTTCATTTTATAAATCAAGAAGCTGAGGCCCAGAGAAACTAAGTAACTTGGCCAAGGTCACACAGCTAATTAGTGATTAGAACTCAAGCAGTTTAACTCATGTGTCTTTAATGTCAAACTATATGGTATGCTGATTCTCAAAGGTTTTAATCATTAGAAAAGAGGTGACATCTTTTTCACTTAAAAATGATTATATTTTTTATGAAAAATACCAGAAAATTAACTGAAGAACTATTAGAATAAGAAACTGTTAACTTGCCATACAAAAGATAAATGTGAATAAATCCATTGACTTTTCGATAACAGCTAAAACGTGATGAGGAAATCTCATTTATAATAGCAATAAAATATTGTATATCTATGAGTAAACTGTGTAAGAAATTAAGGCTTAAATGTGTAAGGCTTAAATGAAGACAATAATATTTTATTGAGAAACACAAAATAAGATTAGCCGTAATGGAGATTTATACCGTATTCCTGGATGAGAATAGCAAATGTTGTAATGGTGTTGGCTTCCCCCCCAAAATTTATAAAGTCAATGCAATTCCACTTAAAAACACAGATTTTGGGGTGCCTGAATGGCTCAGTCCATTGAGTGTCCTACTTCTGCTCTGGTCATGAGCTCACAGTTCCTGACTTCAAGCCCCACACACTGACAACGTGGAGCCTGCTGCAGATTCTCTGTCTCCCTCTCTCTCTGTCCCTCCCCTGCTCACACACTGTCTCAAAAATAAATAAGTAAATAAAATAAAATGAAAACAAAATAAAAACAGATTTTTAGGAATATGTTGGCAAAATGATTATTAAAATTCATGTGAAAGAAGGGGCAGCCTGGGAAAGCACATTTTTGAGAAAGAATAATAAGGAAGGAATTTTATTTCCAAGTATTAAAAAATATTATAAAGTTACCATTACTAAGATGATATAGTAATTTTACTAAAACAGAGACTTAGAGGAACTAAGTCAGCTTGAAAATTCCCCAAAGAAATTTAAGCACATAAAGGTAATGTATAATAAAGACAGCATTTCATGTTAGGGGAGAAAATACTGACTATTACATGAACACAATTCCAATAATTGGTTAATGTTAGGAAATCCTGTAAATTTGGATCTTCTATTCACACAAGATACAAATATCTATCAAATTAAAGAAGAAAGAACAGTGAGACATGACTAGAAGAAAATGGATTGGTGAATACTTTTATAATCTTGTCTAATATGACATCAAGGGCAGAAACCATAATTGAAGCTTTATAGAATTGAAAATGAACATATTAAAACTTCTGTACATATAAGGAGAAAAAAGATTCAAGCAGCATGCCTAATAATGTAAAATTTGAAAATTATTTTTTCTTGATTTTTTGGGAATTAATAAATCAGCAAGTTCTGACTAATATTCCAAATACACCGCTCTCTGAAGGCTTAATAAAGCAGAGCCCATTCTGGCATAGTAGTCATTTGGTATTGCACCTGCTGTAGGCACAAAGCATTACAGACATTTTGTAGAGTGAATATATAGTATGTCTTAGCTAAAAATAAAGATTGGACTCTAGAAATGACCAAATAGTGACAGAGAAATTAGGATTATTCCACCTAAAAAGGTCAATGAAATTTGAGTTAAACTATCCAAGAAAGTAAGGAATTTCAGGTAGACAGTTTTATAATTCTTACATATTCCAAAACATTTCATTTCAATAGAAGTTATTGACAATATGATTGAGTAATGTTTGAATTTGTATAATGAGTTAAAATGTTATCTCTAATAAAAATGAAATCATTCCAGTTTCCTGTCTTGGATTATGTCATAGTGGATAATTGCAGAGGAATGTCATGATGATCAAATTTGGAGAGAAGTATTTCCTGTTTTATTGTAGAGCATAGTACAAGAAAGGTTGTTTTCTTCATCTCCCTCTAGAGTAGCTTCGCTCCTTCAATGCTGGAGCCCTAGAACAAATGGGAAAGCAAAATTCATTGTCATCAATGGACAAAGAAATAAAGGAAAAAAGTTTGATTTTATTTTAAATATCCCAGGTAATATCAGCTTGCACTATGACAATTCACATTAACACTAACAAAACAGTAATATTCTATCTTGGACCCTATTAGAAAAGTTGCTAAACTCTGAGCCCCAAATATCTCATGAGAAAGAGTAACCAGCAGACCCATGAACCTCCTAATCTTTTTTCTGTTCTCATTCAGTCCTTCTCAGTGTCTTTGGTCAATGTGTTGATTCTTGGCCACTGCTATTCCTCCTGAGGTCACTGCCCCTGCTGCATGCCTTTCCATGGTGGTCCCTCAACTGACGTGGACCCCCCCCCCCCCAACCTCTGCCTCTTCTCCATCTGTGGTGGCCTTTTGACTCCAGGGTCAAATTGCCCAATGTTCTGCATTCATCCACCTTTCCCCTTCTTTCTAACTTGACCATTGCTCTTGGATCAGGTTTGCTTTTTTAACTCTTTTTATCTACCAACTCTAAAGAGTTTTCTCCTTCTCTTATGCATGGGCCAGAACTATTAATAGGTGGCTTTTTGTCTTAGAGGTCTTGGTGCTGGGGATTGGCTAACAGCCATTATCAGTGTCCTTCCTATAAAAAATTTTAGGTACTTATGAAGTTATGTCCTTGGCAGATTTCTCCTGCTGGCTCATGATGCATGCCTAGAAATGTCTGAATCTTAAAAGAAAAAAGAAAGAAAAAGAAAAAAAAAAGATTAATCCAGCTTAGTCCCTAGCTCTAATACCCCTGCTAAAAAAATATTGATTAAAACATACATTTTTTTGTTCATATACACTTAGTATGTATATATTGTTGACCATCCTCAGAAAAAGGCCTGGAGATAGCCAAAAGGAATGTATAGAATGTTTTCTTTCTTTTTTTTAAAGAGTTTATTTATTTATTTTGAGAGAGACAGAAAGAGAGCACAAGTGGGAGAGGGGCAGAGAGAGAGGGTGACGACAGAGGATCTGAAGCAGGCTCTGCGCTGACAGCAGACAGCACTGTGTGGGGCTTGAACTCACAAATTGTGAGATCATGACCTGAGCTGAAGTCAGACGCTTTAACCTCCTGAGCCACTCAGGTACCCCTAGAATATTCTCTTCCCATAATAAAAGCAAAAGAGAGGCTTAGCCATTTTGTGTTAAATAAGAGTAACAAAACTGAACAAGTACAACCCTAAAGATAAAGAAATCAATCTTGTTGATTTCATGCTAGCCGGACTGTCATCTTTGCAGATTGTTAGAAAACTGTTTGTGAAGCAGTCAGTTCTGGAGAGAAAAATGGGCAACAAAACAAATAAACAACAAACAAAAGAGCAGAACAAACAGACACCCCTGTAAAGGGGAGGAAAGCACTAATTGTTAGTGATCAAAATACTAGTCTTTTATTGTTTGTAGAGTTTGCAAAACTCATTTTCTCATTAATTATTTATTGAGCACTTACCCCATTTAGCCTGTGCCAGGCACTGTTGTGAGCACTGAGGATACAGAGCTGAAGACACTTTGCAATTCTCCAGGGTTTGTGAACTGCCAGAATCTGAGGAGACCCTAAAGAGAGCCATATAAGGAGCGGCTGACATTTAGTAGTTTGGGGAGGTCCTGTGGATGACATGCTAACTTTCTTCAATTACGTGAGGAATATCATCTGTTCTATATGATTAAGAAGGAATAGGTTGAGTGGATGGGAATCAGAGGAAGACCTGTTTTTATTTAATCAAAGAAATAGCTACCTGAAATGGTAATAAGCTATTTCTGGTAATTGAAATGGTTTCAGAAGATTGGTACCATTAGGAAAGAATGTGGCACAAGGAATTAATTTATGGGATGGTAAGAGCCTGGGGACGGAGGGTTGGCAGTTAACTTCTTTTTTAAAAAAAAATTTTTTTTAACGTTTATTTATTTTTGAGACAGAGAGAGACAGAGCATGAACAGGGGAGGGTCAGAGAGAGGGAGACACAGAATCTGAGACAGGCTCCAGGCTCTGAGCTGTTAGCACAGAGCCCGACGCGGGGCTTGAACTCACTGACCGTGAGATCATGACCTGAGCCGAAGTTGGCCACTTAACCTACTGAGCCACCCAGGCGCCCCGGTAGTTAACTTCTCTCTGAGGATAAGAGTTCTATGATCTGTTATTGAGATCGTTGATACAGTAGGGGCTCCCCTGAAGACAATACAGTGAGAGACTCTATGGCTGCTTTGAAATCAGGCCCACCAGCTTTGCAATTAACTCCTAGACCTTGGCCAAATTTCCCATCTGCAAGCCCTCATTCCAACATCAGAGAAATGGGGATAGTAATAGCATATGTCTCCTAGGACTGCACTGAGAATTGAATAAAATGAGTATAAGTCAACAGATTAAAAATGTTTAGCCTATAATAGGACAGTTGGTAACTGGTAGTGTTATAATGGGGACCTAGAGTCTTATCCTGGGAACACTTGGACTGCCTTAAACCATCCAGCAAGTAAAAATGATTCCCACTGTTGTAGAAAGTCCCTCTTGCCCTATCCTGGGATTTATAAAAACAAAATCTTTCTGAAATGTGCAGTGAGCAATAATAAGCACATACAACATTACAAAACACATTGGGTCAGTTGTTCCATTTTGTTAGCATTTGCTTAGTATTTATCTCTTCTTAGAAGCTAGAAAGATTCCTTTTTTAGCTCAGTCTCTAGCTCTTTGAATTATGCTGAGGGACCTATATTGTCAACCTATGCCAGTGAAATCAAAAAGGATCTTGGAAAATGTGCTATGACCTGTTCAAAGAGAGCCTGCTTATGCATGTTGGATGACTTTGAAAGTCGCTGGGGCTTTGTTTGTCACTAAGTACCTGTGTTGCAATCAGTTCCTGTGTTTCAGTCATGTAGTTGGTATCAACCATTGAATAGTTCGATTCAACCATAAGAAGGCCGGAGGAACTTCAGGTGGTTGCACTAGAGCCAGGTTATGCCAACAGGAACCAATAAAGCAATTAGTGATTGCCTGTAACACCAGCTCAGCAGACTGGTTGACTGCAGGTTATGCTTACCAGCTGCAATTACCAAGCCATTTCTATATGTTTACTTTTCCAGGCCTGGCTTTGATTAGCTCCGTCTTCTTTTGTTTCAGTAGTGCATGTTCTGTAATTTCTATATTGAGACATTTAAACAAGGCAGAGAATAAAATCAACAAAGAATAAAATCAACTCCTATCTCTCAGAATTATCATTTTATTTTATATTTGCTTCATCTTTCTTTTTAAAGAAATAAAAAGCTATAATTCATTAAACCTCCTTTCAGAAGCATCTATGTATTAGTGTCTATTGTTCCAATCCATTTTATACTTTTACTCACATATTTATGCAACCACTTCAATATTTAGTCCTGGTTTGTGTTTTTAAAATTTACAAAACTAACTTCACACTGCTTTTCACAACACTGTTTTTGACATCTTTGTAGTTACAGATAATTCTATCTCTGTCCTCCGTGGTGAAATTTTTATTTTCCTTGATAAGACATCTGCTATTCATATCTAGTGGCCTCCCTTACTCCTAAATCAGGCTCATGGATGACAGGATGTTATTGCTGGATGAGTTAGGAGAAAGCATCATACTAACTTACGTCCTACTATGTTGTCAACACTGAGACCTTTTGAAAATGACAAAAACTAAGCTGGATGGGAAGTCAGGAAAATGTAAATAAACTAGGACTTTCCCAGGCAAATCACAATGAAGAATTAACTTGCAAATGAAAAACAAAACAAAACAAAAAATAAAAACAACAAAAAACAATGCTGTGAGAGGTGAAATGACTTTCTGGGTTACACAGCTGGTTAATGGAAGGCCTCGAAATACCCAGCCCAAATCTGAAACAATTGTGTGGGGTAAAATAGACAAAGCTTGCCAATCCATTGTTCTTTTCATCAGGTTGTTTGTTATGTTTAAAAAAGATAGAAGATAACGGATTTAGGGCCACTTCATCAGGAAAATGCCTGATATCCTGCCTTTAGAATAGCTGATTACACTATGGCTTTAATCCATCATGTTTTTCTATGATGGCCCAAGTAACCCTAATTATTGCTTCTTTCCACTGGATTAGCACTCTGTTCCTTTTGTCCCAATAGGTAGTAGAATGTGGCCAGGTAAATAAGGTTTCACTGGTGATCAGAGGTCATTTATTTTCCAGTTACTTGTCAGCTTTGCTTTGCCCTATAGTTTTCTCGTTAACAGCTGGCGAGTTAATGAACATGACATGTCTGTTTCTGCAAGGTTTGGGTGTGCCAAGATTGTGGAGGAGACAGAACTAACTCCCCAACTAGCCAAGGGTTTTCAGTTCCAACTAAGGTCTGCAGTTTCCTTTAAGCAGGCTTAATCTCAGGTGTTTTTCATAGTAAACTGGTACCAAATTAGATCATTTATAGTACATGGAGTTAGGACAAGTAATTCATTATTTCATTTTAAACTTCTAAACTAATATAGCTCCTTGGGTTAAAGGCTTGAAAATAGTTTTTAAATTTTACTTGTTTTAAATTTGTTTTTGTTTTTCCAAGATATTTTATACAATTATAAGATAAATAAAACCTATTAACTACCTGCTGGAAATAAATTTAAGTACTAATGTACTCTATATAAGTTAAATGCCATTCTGAAAGTGAAGATTTATCATGTTTTAAGTATCAAGTTTCACCTGAGTAGATTCTTCATAAGATTATGGTAATTTGATTGTTTTACAAATAAGTTCAGCCTGAAAAATTCTCATTTACAGGTGTTTGAGAACATATCCTATTTTTTATTAATTTCACATCAGTCTATTATACTGTCTTGTAAATAGCATAGAAACTATAACTATAGTCATAAAAAATAAAAAATCCATTGGTAGGGAAGTGCTTATGGTTGTTTTAAAACACAACCCTAAAAGGTCATGGGTATAACTTTTGAAAAGGTGAAATCATTGTCCAAAAGCTGCACAGGAGATGGTAATTATTATTTGTCTCAGATGACATATCTTCCCATTGTTGAAAGACTTCATGAATATTTTAGCCGCTGATTGTTATTAAAGTCTTCAGGGTATAACAGTTCCTTATGTGTGGGCATGGCTGCTGCAGGGTGGCTAAAAGGACAATATCCCTCAGTCATACCCACATTGCCTACCTATGAAGGCTCCTCTTTGGTTTAGTCTGGTTTGTGGTTATATGCTATTTGTATATTATGTGGAACATGGCTCAACTGTGTGAGCTGACTGCCAAGGGGCCCCCTAACATGAGCCACTTGATTTATAATTATTCTATATGTTAGTTTGAAGAGTCTGTTCTTAGTACTTAAACACATATCATAGCTTAATCACATCACATCAATTGTAATTTCAGCAGTACTTTATAATATTCTTTGGCTGTTTTGTTTGTGGCAATGTACTAGCCCACCATATATGATTTCATGTCTCTCGGACACTAGGTAAACATTGAAACAACACAAAAGATTTGATGGAAAGATCACTAAACATCGGAAGTGAAATCTCTGTTCGATACCTTGCTTTGCCGTGATCTAGCTGTGTAAGTCTTAGTAAGTCATTCAGAGAGAGAACACGTGCAGTGGATCAAATCCTTGGCTGCCAAATTTCAGTCCTGCTTGTGCCATTTATTAGCTGTTTGTTCTGGGACAAGTTACTTAACCTCTCTGTGTTTCAGGGTTCTCATCTATAAAATAGTACCTATCCTAGAGGGTTATTAAGAAGATTAAGTTAATTGGTATTTATAAATTTCTTAATGCCTGTATGACTGTTTAGTACAATTTTCATGTGGTCAGACTTCACTGGGTTTGATTTCTATAAGAGTATCTCCAATTTGAAGATTGTATTATTCTAAGTTTTTGTTTCTTGCCTTTGTTTTCAACACACCTTTAACTCATTCAACTTGTACTATTGACAACATTGTTTCTACAGAGAGTATTAGTGGCTATGTGGTCTAATGTTGATCATTTTTTTTGTCATTTTTAAACTTTTAAAGATTTTATTTTTAGGTAATCTTTACACCTAATGTGGGGCTCGAACCCACAACCCTGAGATCAAGAGTGACACACTCCACCCACTGAGCCAGCCAGGTGCCCCTGTCATTTGCTTTAAATTAAAGCATAAACTGAAGAATTGCTTTAAAATCTAGGCAAAATATCTATCCATCTCATAATTGTATAGACTGTGACAACCTCTATAACTTATTTTTTGTATTGTGTAGACATTTTGTTTACCTTCTAAGGGTTAATGTCACGTATTTCATTTTTCGTTTTCTGTCTTTATAAATGTGATAGCAAGCTGTTTGGAAAGCTGAATTTGATGGTTGCTTTTCACCTCTGTAGTATTAGTGAAAATACTGTCAGGTTTCTTTAGTATAGATTTGTACATGGCTTCTATCTTTTTAAGCTTATCACACACACAACTCTTTGTTTAAAAAACGTGCAATCTAGCCTGTTTCCGGTTCTGTGTCTCCCTCTCTCTCTGCCCCTCCCCCGTTCATGCTCTGTCTCTCTCTGTCCCAAAAATAAATAAAAAAAAACGTTGAAAAAAAATTAAAAAAACGTGCAATCTCTTTTAATTAAGCTTGAAATCTGTTAAATTGAAATATTTTGTAGGGCACAGAGCAGCCTAACATCAGAATAAGAGCTTGTTGGTAGAGGGATGGATCAGTTTGTTTTTTAAAGACAGGACAGACATGCCTATCAGAGTGAAAGAAGCTAATTGGAATTTGTTTCAGTTGATGGGAGAAAGTCCAGTCGAGCTAGTGGGCTTCTTATCTAGGGAGGATGATGACAGCTACAGGAGGCTGTCCAGACAGGCAGGGGGTCGGAGTCCGGGAAGACCAGCAAGGTGCAGCAGATGGTGTCCCAGCAGGTGGGCGTGCCATGGTGACACAGAGTCTGGAAGCAGGCGATATCCAGGCAGATAAACAGAGAGGTCTGATCACAGATAGTGGGGCCCCAGGGTTAGGGCTGGGACTGGGGCCTGAAATTCAGGCCCTGGGAAAACTGGATTGACTAGTACAGAGGACCATTTTGGAGGCAGTGGGGTACCATCCAGGGCATTAAAGACTCTGTTATGGGGGATGAGGGGTGGAGAGGGGAGGCCTCAGAGAAAAGAGAACTTGTGACATCTTCACTTTGAGAGTTGTGTGGCCTGGAGGGAAGCTGGCGTAGGGAGTCAGGCAGGTCTTTATAGATGCTGACTTTGATAGTGCTTAGTATAGACTCATGTGACTGTCTTTTGACAGTCTGAAAAACGTAAGCATGTTAATTACTAAACTGTCCTTTATTTCTAATGGGTTAGAAGGCAACTTTGACATAATGAACCTTGCTATTTTTTTCTTTAAGGCTTGCAGTAACCTTCAGATCAGATTGAATTCCACACAGTTGAACCCACTCACATGGGCCTAAGTTAAGTAAAACATACAGTATAGAGGTGTTACTATTCCTTCCTCTCCTTGGATTTATCCTAAGAAAGTGGTCATGTACCAGAGAAGAGAGTATAAAGTGAGAGGATTAGCAAGTAGGTGGTTGTTTTTGGCTGCACTTACTTGAAATGGAAATGAAGATAGTGCAGAAGTTGCTGAAATTAATTTCCTTAAAATGACATGAAGTGTGAACTGGCCCTTTCCCTGGTAATCATCATTTAAGGGAATATCTGGCCAACTTATGTTACTTGAGAATGCTCTACGTCAAACCAGGACCTCTACCTCCAAGGACTAGAGAGAAAATTGAAAATTGAGTCTTGTCTGTGGCTTAACTTTTAACAGCTTTCTGTTAAAGTTTCCTATTCCTTACATTTTGAAGTAAATCTTAGGCTGATGTTCACTATTTTTGGTTAACATGGCTATCGCGAATTTCCAAAGCTTCAGTGATTGTTTCTCCAAGTACTGTTTTCAATAGAAGAAAATCCATGGTTGTTTCTAACAGATTTTCTTTATAATGGTGAATATTGTCTAGAGAAACTGTGCATTATTTATCAAACGAGATTGCAAGTTGATTGCTAGGGGTAATCGTGAGTGGTGCCACACCCATTTCCACCCTTGGTTCTTGGACTCATGAATCCTATCTGTGGGAGACAGAGTATTATAAATTTGATGTTGATTTAGAGCATATATAGCCTCTTGGAGGATATTGCCAGAGCCCAGCCTGGTACTGCCACCTCACTAGCCCTGTGACTGAGTCTTCAAAGGCCATTCCACTGTTGTGTCATGCCATCTGCTTCAGGGTTTTGGAGAATATGGTATTACCAGTGAGTGAGCATTGATGGTCTTCATTTGCTATGAACTCCTTGACCAGAAGCATTGTTACATGGAATATCATGACAACAGATAAAGCATTTTATAAATCCATGGATGGCAATTTGGGCAGAAATATTGCCCATAGGGAAAGACGTTCTATGTCCAAAATATCTCTTGTGGTAAGAAGAAAGCACTGCCCCTTCCACGATGGAAGCAGATAGCTAGCAGAGTGTCTGGGGAATGGTGCCATATTGGGAACTCAGTGTGTATCTGCTGCTGGCCGATTGAGCACTCAGCAGTGACTATAGCCAAGTCAGCCTAGTGAGTGCAATCTCATGTTGCTGAGCCCATATATAATCTTCACCTCTGCTACCATGGCCACTGTTCATGAATCCATTGGGCAATGACAGCAGTGGCTAGGGAAAGAGGCACAATATCCACAAAAAGGGTCATTCTATCCATTTGATTATTAAAATCTTCCTCTGCTGGGGCAGCTTTTGGTTAACATACACATGAACACAAATATCTTCACATTTGTTGCCCATTCAGAATGGTCTACTGACATAATCTCTTCCCCTAATTTCCTTATCATCAACTTTCTAATAATTTTTTTTTCTAAATTGCTGACTATTCAGTCAGATCATTTGCCACAGCCTATGTACCAGGACAGTTTTATACCTCTGGCCATTTCTCTCTCTAAGCAATATAGACACCTAGCATCATTTTCAATGTTCTGCCTCCTGGGAGGATTTCCCTTCACCATTGCACTTCCAAGATCTATGAGAAAGGGAGCGTACCACTTTCAAGTGGTACCTGTATATCAGACAGAAGCACCTGTAAGCCAGGCCCAAAGTTTCTCTTCTACAATCAACTAGCTTTAGGAAACTCTTTTTGAGGCAGTAGGTGTGGATGGGTAGAGATTAGGTAATGTAGCAGGAGTAAGGGCCATTAGCATTTGGGTGACTTCACCCTGCAATTTATTTATACCTTCAGGGCCTGCTTGAACCTAATCTCACATATATATCCCTTCCAGTTGATACTGGAGTGTTGCTATGCATGCCCAGCTTTATGACTTGCTGGGTCAGACAGCACCCAATTCATGATAAGAAGCTCAGGTCTCATGATAATTTGGTGGGCCATGGTTAGGTGTTCATTTTTTTCTAAGGCCCATAGTAAGCTGGAAGTTGTTTCTCAAAAGGAGAGTAGGTATCTGCAGAGGAAGGTAAAGCTTTCTTCCAAAAGCCTCAAGGTTTGCATTGTATTCACCAACAGGGCCTGCCAAATCTCCAAACAACATCTCTGCCTGCCACTGGTGCTTGTAGGCTGGGAGAAAGATCAACAATATGAATTTTTGTCAGTACAGCAGGTTCTCAAAGGTAGTGGCCTCTCCTTCATTCAGAGGGTTCTGGGTATGTAAAGTAGGTTAAGATGAGGAATTGATTGAGAGGTTGTGACTCTATTTTAATGATTCAAGAGAGACTTCTGCTCACTAGTCCTAGAATTCTTAGGTTTGTACAGATCAAGTAAGTGTTAAATTGCCCATCTATTTTCTAGAGACACCATGATCAAATACCCAATGCCATCAGTTTCTGTTTGCAAGTCAGGCTATTCTAATTATTGTTTTGGTTCTGCTGCCCATTATGGTAACCACATCTGCTTTGTCTTTGGTGATTAAGTGCTGCCACTTGGCCCTGGCATCCAATTTTCCTCATTGTATTTAGGGATGCCAGTTTCATGGCAGCAATTCCCACTGTAATTTCTGACCTACAAAGAGTGACCACAGATTTATTCAAGGAACCTGGGGATTCCCTCACAAATCTATTTCTCACATCATAATGACAGTTGTGTCCTTTTCACCCTCCTGGGGTAGGTAAGCATGTATACATAATAAGCCACTTTAACATTTATTCATTTCTTCTATACCAAGGCAGTCAGTTCTGGCTTTTTGATTTCATTTAACGTTGGTCCATGTTTTAACCAAACACGCAAATTGTTAGACCTTTTTCTAACCCTTGAACTAAAACATTGAATCCAGAATATCTGCTTAGTGATCTCATAGCAATAAATTCATTCTTTAGACAAGGGGTGGGGATCTGCCTCAAGGTGATCTGGGGACCCCCACCATTGAGTTTCCTGGGCGGTTGAGTTATAAAATCTTTGGCCTGGGCACATTTGGCTTCCAACAAAATGGTGAACTTTTTTCCCCACCAGGCAAGGCAGTTTTTCCCAATAATTGAGGTCTTGAGCCAAACCCCAGTAGGAGGACTGGGGCATTCTGTTCCATTAAAAGGTTTGTGGGGACCTAATTCTTTAGCCTTCCATGGCCACCGATCTCCTCATGTTGGTTCCCCCACATGCATAGCAAGAAGAGATCTTTAGAGGCTGGGCTATAGTCTCCGTCAGGGCTAGAAACAAGTTCCTTGAAGTGACTGAAATGAGAGGGGGCTACTTCTTATTTCTTTGTAGAAGGAGTGGAAGACTTGATGGGATGTGGTTGGATGGGCAGTAGTGACTTTTCTTGACATATAGCACAGTCCCTGGGTCTCTGCCTCGCCCATGGATCCAGATGCCAATTCGGTTGCCATTGCCATTTAGAATCTCCTGGGTTAATGATGGTAAAATTAACAGGGTTACAGGCCTTTTATTGACAACCTTACTTAGCAGCCCCCTTCTGAAGGAGTACTGCTGTGCTTTCTTTTTTCCAAGTAGTAGCCCATGAAACATAGCTCCAGCTGGGTCATAAAAACTCAGATGTATAGACACATAAAATGTTTTCCTCACACATGTATTTGTCACTGAGTCGGTATTCCTGCTCCTAATCTAAGCTGCTGCATGGTATATCAAGAGTCCTTGGGCCCTCTATGACAAGTGCCTGCTTTTTTCATATGACAGATGCCTCTGGGCCAATACCTATAACCGCACATTCATCAAACAGCATTGACACCAGTCATTTTGGGTTAGTAATTTGTGTCTGGCTGACCAAGCCCCCCCCACCACCCTTGGTAGGATCAGACTTCTAACCCGTCTTACTGGGGGAGTGTTGTGGGTCAAAGCAAGTGTATTGACTCTCCTGTTGGCAAATAGAATAGGTGGTCTTATTGTGTCTGCAGGTCCCCAGGACTTTTCCTTGGCATGAGAAGTAGGTATAGTATAGTAAGGCCCAAGTGACTCCCTGGCCTGACCTGGTTATGTGAATACATGGGTCACCTGATAAGGAATCTAGGTCTACAGAAAAATTTTTTTATGTTTATTTATTTCTTGAGAGAGAGAGAGAGAGAGAGAGAGAGAGAGAATGCAGGCATGTGAGCAACAAAGGGGCAGAGAGAGAGGGAGATAGAAAATCCCAATTAGGCTCCACACTGTCAGCACAGAGCCCCAAGTGAGGCTCCATCTCTTGAATCATGAGATAATGATCTGAGCCAAAATCAAGAGTGAGAGGCTTAACCAACTGAGCCATCCAGGTGCTCTGAGTTAAATTTTCTAAACTGTGGTTTCTTCATAAAGAAAAATGGAGATAATTCAGAATATTATGTTGGAATAAGATCATGTGTATGAAAAGTGCACGGTACAGAGTAGGTGCTTAACAAGATATATTTTTCTTGTTGCCACCTCTCTACTTTCTGAACATAAAAATGTGTACACAAATAACATTTAAGGTGGAGGTAAGAGTTGTCATTCTAGACATTTCCTCCAGTCTTTCAACTGTGCCTCCATAGTTTATATTCTAAAGGCAAACTCGTAATAATTACCATTTACCTCTAGAATAGCATTTGTATTAATAGATATTTATTGAAATTCTACTATGCTCAGTGTTGTTAACCAAGGCTAAGGTTGTATATTTTAAGGTATAGAAATACCAACTGGCATTATTGTGTGATTGTAGATTTTAAGAACGTAACCTACGTTTTCGTATTCTATCCTCAAACTCTAAAAACAAACGTAAGCCTTATTCCTAATCATTAGTTGTTACATTTTTCTGTATTGATTTACTCATAACCTGATGGAATATATTACGTTACTTTTTAAAAAAAATTTATACTCTTTCGCAGTTTTAGTATTGGGAAGAGAAAATTTGACATCTAAATATTTTAGATTCATTTTCCTCACGTACAAAAAGAATATAGCTCCTGTTAGTTTACTTTTTTGTTTATACTGCTAGTATGGTCAGAACTTAAATAACTGTTAGTCTCCATGTTTCCTTTCCTGCATTCCACTCAGGAATTTTAAATTCTTATATATAAGTACCATGTATTTGATAAAGATATGTTGATGGCCTACCGGGACCTAAGGACATGCAACAAAAGTGGAAATGGTAGCTGCCTTCATGGTGGAGGTAATAGTCTGGCAGAGAAGACAGACAAACCAACATGCAAATAATACAACTACTAATTGTGATGAAAATTATGGGAAAAATGTAAATCACTAGAGAAAACAGACAATAATTATATTGCTAAAAAAAGCAACTTAATTTTTAAAAAGTTAGCCTGTATAAAAAAGTTCTTAGGAACACAGTCCTTTTGGGCTTGATTCTGTCTATAAAACACTCAAAAAGAAACAATTATTTATGTTTTGTCCAGCTATAGGGCTTTGAAACTTAGAAACCTAAGAAGGTGCTTATTTTAGTATTTTTTTTTTCTACCCCTGATGGTAATTTGTCTTTCATGGTATTGTGAGGTTTGTTTGCCCGGATATGTAATATTCTTAGATTTTTTTTCTTGCTAACTAGGAATCTTCAGATTTAACATCTGCAAATGTTTATAACTAAAAACAACAGTTGGTTATTGAGCTATTGTGTGTGCCAGTAGAATCTGACCAGGATAATGTTTATCTCCATTAAATAACAGATCTGGTAAATCTGTTATTTAAAACACTATCGTGTTGTAGCCATTATATTATCACATTTTGTAATGATTTTTTAAAATTTAATGTTTATTTTTGAGAGAAAGAGACAGAGTGCGAGTGGGGGATAGGCAGAGAGGGACACACAGAATCTGAAGCAGGCTCTAGGCTCTGAGCTGTCAGCACAGAGCCCAATGTGGGGCTCAAACCCACAAACCACGAGATCATGACCTGAGCTGAAGACAGACACTCAACCGACTGAGCCACCCAGGTGCTCCTATATCATCACATTTTAAATTCTCTTTTAAAGAATGAAAATAATAGCATAAACCTCATTTTTATTTTAGGTACACTGAACACTAAGACCTTAAACATATTCCTAAATAATTGGAAAGAAGCAATTTATAGGGAATTAGATGAAATTTGTTTACTTAGATTTTTAAATGTAGTGCTTGAATTTGAGAAAAATACATTTTGTGTAGCTATTGTGGTAAGGAATCACTCCTATAACATCAAGAAAAGCTTTTTAGCCACACTGACTTATCAGTGTTGAGATTTGTCCCCATGCGTACATATCACCTGGCTGGTTCTCATTCTTCTGATCCTGGCCTCATAACACAGCAGGACCTCAGAGCTAGAGCTTTAAACATACAGCCAGCCAAGAGGAGACCAGCTGGGAGGAGGTAAAGGGGAAAGGAGGTGGAGGGAGGAGCCACGACTCCCGGGAATAGAAGAGAAGAGAAATGAGGGCATCCCTAAATTGTAGATGTGATACTGAGGGTGCAGAGGCAGAACTGGCATGTAGGTAAAAGTACATCATTTTATTAGTGAAGACAAGGTCACTGGTGATCCCCATATTTGCTCCATGGTGCAGTTGGTATGTTTGCCATGGGCAGCTCTACCAAGTTTGCCCTAGAGTGCTGTCTCTGATCTCCCCACCTAATTTAGATTGTCCTTGACTTCTCATTTTCCCCTTCATAGCCCCACTCAAAACTGTGAATTAGTAGGATATTGCCTTTCTTATTTACTACTTTACTCACCTCTAGGTTTTAGTTGTCCAATACATTGTTAAATGAATGAATGACAAAGCTTTCAAGTGGTTGCTCTCAGCTTCTCCCTTTATCCACTAGAATTCGAGTCTAAATTGCTCTTGGTGATTTCTTCATTTGAAGTTCTCATGAACATCACCAAGATGTTTGGAAATGTTAGTGTTTTTTGTTTTGTTTTGTTTTTTCTTCAGAGTGATTATTCAGTTGGCTATTCATCCTAACTCAGTATCACCATTTACATTAATATTGTTACTCACTTTTAATGACACCAATGACTGATGTTAAGATGATACTTTGGAGCTAATTAAGCTTTGTTTTGAGGGTAATTTGTAGACTTGGTAATGAGGAGAACTTATAAGTGAATGATTACAGAAGTATTTGGATTGTCTCTTGTTTTGGGCATATCTGCATGTTGCTTTCTTCTTCCTCACAGTTAAGCAGGAGTTTCTTGGGATCTTACATTGATGTTTTCAGCAAACTGCATTGATATTTATTGAGCTTTCTTCAGCTGTGTGTGTCTAAGCTTTAAAGATTAGGGAGTAATTCATCTTAAACACTGACTTTCAGCTACATCTCAACATACTCAAACCACCAATAAAAGTTCTCTCGATTCAGTCTCATGGAGGCAGGAATCTGCAGCTCTTGCTAGAGCAATTAAGGGATGGAACTAAAGATAAGGGGTTTATCAAATATTAGATATGTGGTGATGCATATGATAACCCTAAAGAAATACTCACAAATTCTAATTCTCTGCTGTTGTCCTGAATCTCTAGATTAAATTCTTTACATCATGTTGATTAGGCTATTCATTAAATTTACTAGTCTTTCATGCAAATTTCAAAGAAAAAACTGCCTGGAAACTTAGTTCCAGAATTAAGAATAATTAGAAATGTTATGTAATTTTAATCTTCTGGAGGGCCCCCTAAAATATTTTTGGAAGAGGTTAGTTTCATGCTAGTTCTGAAGTAATTAGTAGGAAATATTGGATATAACTTATATTTACAGAAGTGGTTTGGGTGAAGTCATTTATATTATACTTTGACAACACCTGCACATATGGGCTCTGGGTAAGTTACTATATAATTATGATAATTGAATAGTCCTTAGTAAATGATGAGTCAGATTTGATTTACAAATTCAGAAAAGTAATTATGTATATATATTTATTTATGTAATTTATATATTTATATAATTATAATATAATCAATATAATTATAATATGTAATTATTGTTATATATAAGTTATATGCATATATATAAATTTTGGGGTACATATATTACTCACAGAGTAAGAAATGTATTAGCTTAGGTTGCTGAGTCTTTTAAGATTACGACTTACATATTATCCCTTGAGGTGCAACAAATCCAGTTGCCTGACTTTGAACTTTTCACTAATTGCCTTCATTCATGTATGCACTCATTTGCTCTTTTTTTCAAATTTGCAGTTATTGCTCTCATGATGGGGTAATGTGCACATTACTATAGAAGTTTAACAAGGTCAGAATTCAAGCTTGATTTTTCCTTAGTTGTAGGGACATTCTGTGTGGAACTCTTTCTCAGTTATGGCCAGAGGAGAGCCTCATGTTGTTGGCAACAGCAGATCTGCCTCCAGACCATTGCTGGCTGCTATATTTTTTTACCTTAAATCTGAACCAGGGGTCACTGATGGTTCTGAAGGAAACATGGGTCTCTTCAATAGGGAAGTTCTCAGCATTCATTCTTTTCCTTTCCCTGTATACAATAAAGATTGTATTGTTAGCTCAGAAAATGTGTGAAATTAATGAGATATTTTTACAAATAGATTTGGTCAGCTTTGAATGTGATAAAACATGAAAAATGCAGTATCACAAGCATAAGGCACTAATATTACTAAAGACAAGTGGAAGAGTTTATATTCCATGGAAGGTGGAGTGAAAATTAGGTTACCACCAATGGATTTCTTGTCCAGGAAATACTCTGGGTCCACTATGGAAGAATTCTAATAATATGTTGTGCCCCTTATGTCTTTATTGCTTTGATGTATCATTGAAATTTGTGAAGCTCATAGAGAAGAGTCTGCTTTTTGGGACCAGGTTCAGTTTGCCAAAGTTCTGGGAAAGTTTTTATCCCCAGAAGATGAGAAGTACTAATAATTTGGTAAGTGTGTTTGGATTAGACAGAAAATCTGAGGTTGAATCTTGACCCTGGCACTAACTAGCTTGTGGCTTGGGCAACCTCTCCTAGCCTCAGTTTTCTAATCAATGAAATAAGGATAATCAAATCATATTTGTCTTTAAAATGTTAGGCACACTATGATAATAATTCATATTATTTATGTAGCATATTTTAGTTGCCAGGTAGAAGTTACTTTTATTATATGTTTATGCCTTAATCAGAGTCCAACCAAAAACAGGACTTGGAACAAAGTATGGAAGGACTGTGACTATACTTTATTTCTTTGGCTTATGACTCAAAAAAGACCATAATAAAAATAAGCCTAATAATTGAGGGAAAACCAGGATAACAGACTCTATGTGCTTATCTATAAATTGAGGATTTTAGTATCTGATCTATAAGAATGTTGTTAATGTTGTCAAACTTGCTCAATGGGCAGCCTTGGAGATTTACTTAGCCTTCTAAACTAAGCCTCATGTAGGGGCGCCTGGGTGACTGAATCCGTTAAGCATATGACTTCAGCTCAGGTCATGATCTCACGGTTCATGAGTTCAAGCCCCACATCAGGCTGTGTGCTGACAGCTCAGAGCCCGGAACCTGATTCAAATTATGTGTCTCCTTCTCTCTCTGCCCCTTCCCCACTCATTCTCTCTCTCTCCCTCTCTGTCTCTGTCTCTGTCTCTGTCTCTGTCTCTCTCTCAAAAATAAACATTAGCAATCCCTATCAAAATAACACCAACATTCTTCACAGAGCTAGAACAAACAATCCTAAAATTTGTATGGAACCAGAAGAGATCCCAAATAGACAAAGCAGTCTTGAAAAAGAAAACCAAAGCTGGAGGCATCACAATCCCAGACTTCAAGATGTATTACAAAGCTATAATCATCAAGACAGTACGGTACTGGCACAAAAACAGACACTCAGATCAATGGAACAGAATAGAGAACCCAGAAATGGACCCACAAATGTATGGCCAACTATTCTTGGACAAAGCAGGAAAGAATATCCAATGGACAAAAGACAGTCTCTTCAGCAAATGGTGCTGGGAAAACTAGGCAGTGACATGCAGGAAAATGAACCTGGACCACTTTCTTACACCATACACAAAAGTAAACTCAAAATGGATGAAAGACCTAAACATAAGACAGGAAGCCATCAAAATCCTAGAGGATAAAGCAGGCAAAAATCTCTTTGACCTCAGAGTCAGCCAGAGCAACTTCTTACTCAACACATCTCCGGAGGCAAGGGAAGCAAAAGCAAGAATGAGTTATTGGTACCTCATCAAAATGAAGAGCTTCTGCACAGTGTAGGAAACAATCATCAAAACTAAAAGGCAACCGACAGAATGGGAGAAGATATTTGCAAATGACATATCAGATAAAAGGTTAGTATCCAAAATCTATAAAGAACTTATCAAACTCAACACCCAAAAAACAAATAATTCAGAGAAGAACTGTGCAAAAGACATGAATAGACACTTCTCCAAAGAAGACAGCCCTAGATGGCTAGCAGACGCATGAAAAAATGCTCAAGACCACTCATCATCAGGGAAATACAAATCAAAACCACAGTGAGATACCACCTCACACCTGTCAGAATGGCTAACATTAACAACTCAGGCAACAACAGATGTTGGCGAGGATGCGGAGAAAGAGGATCTCTTTTGCACTGCTGGTGGGAATGCAAACTGGTGCAGCCACCAGTTTTTCTCTGGAAAACAGGATTGAGTTTCCTCAAAAAATTAAAAATAGAACTACCCTATGACCCAGCAATTGTACTACTAGGTATTTATCCAAGGGATACAGGTATGCTGTTTCTAAGGGAGACATGCACCCCATGTTTATAGCAGCACTATCAACAATAGCCAAAGTATAGAAAGAGCCCAAATGTGCATCGATGGATGAATGGATAAAGAAGGTGTGGTATGTATATGCAATGGAGTATTACTCAGTGATCAAGAAGAATGAAATCTTGCCATTTGCAACTACATGGATGGAACTAGAGGGTATTAGGCTAAGGGAAATTGGTCAGTCAGAGAAAGACAAATATCATATGACTTCACTCATAAGAGGACCTTAAGATACAAAACAGATGAAAATAAGAGAAGGGAAGCAAAACTAATATAGAAACAGGGGAGGGGACAAAACATAAAAGACTTAAATATAGAGAACAAATAGAGGGTTGCTAGAGGGGTTGTGGGAGGGGGGATGGGCTAAATGGGTAAGGGGCATCTTGAATCTACTTTTGAAATCATTGTTGCACAACTAACTTGGATGTAAATTTAAAAATTAATTAATTAATTAAAATAAATTTTAAAAACTTGAAAAAAGAACATTAAAAAAATAATAAAAAAATAAACTTGGCCTCATGTATAAAATGGAGATGACAGTAGTTCATCCCCAGTGGGGCTGTTTGAAGATGAAAGCAACAAAATAGAGTTTCACATCATTCCTGGTACATTCAAAGCACTGGGTAATGTTAGATGTTTATATTAACAATGATACTTATTCATTTATTTAGTATTCATTTGACAGTTATTTTTTTGAGAGAGAGAGTGTGTGTGAGCAAGGGAGAAGGTCAGAGGGAGAGAGAGAGAGAGAGAGAGAGAGAGAGAGAGAGAGAGAGAATCTTCAGCAGGCTGTATGCTCAGCACAGAGGCACAGAGCCTGATGCCGGGCTCCATCCCACAGCCCTGGTATCATGACCTGAGCTAAAGTCAAGAGTCGGATGCTCAACCAAGTGAGCTACCCAGGTGCCCCTTGACAAATTTTTTTTCACTTTATTTTCTTTTTTCTTTTTAGAGAGATAACGAGCCAGGGTAGAGGGAGCAAGAGATGGAGAGAGAGAGAGAGAGAGAGAGAGAGGCAGAGAGAAAGAATCTTAAGCGTGCTCCACGCTCAGCACAGAGCCCAGTGTAGGGCTCCATCCCACAACTGTGAGATCATGACCTGAGCCAAAATCAAGAGTCAGGCACTCAACCGATTGAGCCACCCAGGTGCCCTGATAAATTTTTATTAAGCCCCTACTTACCATCTGCCAGGCAGTCTTCTAAACACTGGGAATATAGTGTTGAATATGATAGAATCATAGATTAATGTTATTAACATTTTATAATAATATTAAACAGGAAGCTGTATTTAATTTTTTAATCAAAGCAATTTTTTTTTTCATGAGAAACAAAAGCTAGAATTCATCAAATAGAAGTCATATGGACTATTTAAATGAGTAAAATGTTTTTGTTTGCATATTATTTACGTGGAAATAGATTACTTCTAAATACTTCATTTTCTTGACAAGTTTGAAGGTCTCTACTTCTCATTAGAATTTTATTTACTCTATAAATGTACTTAGCAAAATTAATGAGACTTTATATATACACATAAAACATACTTGAATGTAGTTTTAAATTTCAAGACGGAGTTATTACATATTTTTAAAATTTTTGGCATCAAGAATATTCAGCCCTTACCATGCTGTTTCCCTCAGAGATGATGCAAAATTTAATTATGTTTTTAAAAGACATTGTGAATCATTTGAATCTATTGATAAGTCAAAGTGTAAAATCATTGTGCAAAACCATTTGGCTGTTATATGATTTATCTATCGGTACTTGATTTATTTGTTTTTTCCACTCAGGCACTGAGTAAGCTTTAACTTAGTAGAGGAAGATATTCTGTTGTTCTTAAGGCCCAGGCAAGAATTTCCCTGTTTGAAAGAAGTCATATTCTTAACTAACATCTAAAATTTTAATTTAGTAAACTATCTCAGATTTTTAAAAACATTTTTAAAGTTTATTTATTTTTGACAGACAGAGAGAGAGAGAGAGAGAGAGAGAGAGAGAGAGACAGCGAGCGAGCATGAGTGGGGGAGGGGCAGAGAGAGGGAGACACAGAATCTGAAGCAGGCTCCAGGCTCTGAGCTGTCAGCACAGAGCCCAATGCAGGGCTCTAATTCATGGACCGCGAGATCATGACCTGAACCAAAGTCGGACGCTCAACCAACTGAGCCACCCAGGTGCCCCTATCTCAGATTTTTTTTTTGGGTAAAGTTGTCTATGCATGGACTGGCATGGTTAAATGAATTAGCAAGAGGAGAATTTGTAAATGCAAAAGCGAAGAATTTGAAAATTTATTAGCTGAGTGATTTCTGCTCATGCTATCTTTAGAGGACACAAGTAAGGAAAAAAATGTAAAATACAAGAAGCTTTTATACGAAAAGACACAGAGAATGGCTGTGTGAATAGAAAGCACTGCACAAAAGAAATAGAAAAAAGAAAAACACTTATCCTGTGCAGCATGATATTAAAATGTTCTGAAAGAACATGAAAATTAATTATGTACTTCAGTCTGCCTTTACAAATGAGTTAGAAATGTCAAATTCTGCTTGAATGAAAAATCTAAACACTGAATCATTTGCAGGTGTTTTGTGAACACAGCAGAATCCAGAGGATTCTGATGTGCATAAGAAAAGCCCCACAAAACATGGTGGGTTATTTGTATGCACATTCATTCTTGTTGACAACATGGTCAAGAGCAAAGAAGCCTATGTTGTGTTATATATTCAAAGACAATATGATGTGGTGAAAAGAACACTGGGGAGGGTCTTAGAAGGTCTGAGTTCTAATTCTGCCTCTGCTCTTCATTTTGGCAACTCGTTCAGGAACGATGGCATATAGGGCCTCTTCTGAAATTAGAGAATGGAGATTAAAGATTTAAATATATTCTTCTCTAAGGCTCCTTCCAACTCTAGCATTCTGTAAGTCTGTGATCAGTTGTTCTCTTAGAAGCCTAACCATAGACGTAGTCACATCCTCCTCACATAGACTTCATGGCCAAGAGAGCTTACTGCATGTTTAGGATGGTAATCACTGGAAAGCATGAAAGGCATGAATATCTTAGAATTAAATAAATTTATGGTTACTTGCACCAAAAAATTCCTGTTCTATCAAACATAAATTCTTGGTCAAAATAAAATAAGACAACCCCCTTCCCATACTATTTTATAGTCTGAAGGATGATTGTGTCTGTTATTAAAAGACCAAAGAAAGCATGCTTTCTTATGGAAATATGTGGCTTCTTCAGGAAAACAGATTTGGAACTGAGTTGTGAATAGAGGAGAATATCTCAGTGATTTGCATATTCCTGCAATCACTTTACCACTTATCTAAAACACTCACCCCTTTAATAAACCTTTCTATATAGAAACATTTCTATTTGTAGTTTGAATATTCATATTAGATGTTTCTTACTATTTTAGAAAAATAATCAAAAGGTAGAGAAAATATGCGAGATATGTTAAATGTAACAAGCTGGCATCCTAACTCTATGTTCCCTTTTTCAAAAAAAGAAGTTCAAGTTGAGATCTGCAATCAGTGTGTTGCTCAAAATTCTTTAAGAATAAATGGCTGTATGGATAATCTTGAGTGGCATATTGCACATAAATTCTCTTTCATATAAGTATTTACACTGAACGTTAACATCCTTTATGGATGTTTTACAGTAAATTTATTTAACTTAAAAAAAAATCTTTGTTGACATATAATTAACATACCATAAAAGTGACCCATGTAGATAATCTAGTTCAATGGTTTCTAGCATATTCATACATCTCTCTGCCATCAACTTTATATCATTTTCATCACCACAAAGAGAAATCCTAAAGCCATTCGTTGTGACTCCCCGGTTCTCCCCAAACCAACCCCCCCCACACCAGCCACAAGAAACCACAAATCTACTTTGTTTCTATAAATTAGCATATTTTGGACATTTTATGTACATGGAAACATATATGTGTTTGGTTTCATTTAGCATAATGTTTTCAAATTTCATCTACATTGTAGCATGTATCAGTACTTCATTACTTTTTATTGCCGAATAAACTAAATCAAAGGCAGGCCACATTTTGTTTGTGTGTTCTTCAGTTGATAGATATTTGGGTTGCTTTTTGGTTATTATGAATGACATTGTTGTGAAGCAATGTTAAAATGTTGTGCCTGTATAAGTCTTCCCATGAATATATCCTTTTATTTTTCTTGGGTATATATACCTAGGAGTAGAACGGCTGGGCCATATAGTAACTATGTCTAACAATTTGAGGAATTGGCAAACTATTTTCCAGTGAGGCTGCACTACTTTACATTCTAACCAGCACTAAATGAGGCTTTCAGTTTCTCCATATCCTTGCCAATACTTGTCCAAAGCCATCCTGGTATAAAGCGGCATTTCATTGTGGTTTTAATTTGCATTTTCCTATTGGATAATGATGTTGCACATCTTTTCATGTGCTAATTATTGACTATTTGCATACCTTCTTTGGAGAAATGTCTATTAATATCTGTTGCCCATTTTCTAAATTGGGTTATTTATCTTTTATTATTTAATTGTAATAGTTCTTATATACTCTAGATACAAGTTTCTAATCAGGTATATGATTGGCAAATAGTTTCTTCACATCTGTGAATATCCTTTTCACTTTTTGAAGGTGTCCTTTAATACACAAAAGTTTTTGATTTTAGTGAAGTTCAGTTTATCTATTTTTTTCTTTTGTTACCTGTGCTTTTGGTGTTATGTCTAAGAAACTATTGCCTACCCCAAGGTCATAAAGATTTATTCTTATTCATCTTCTAGGAGTTTTATAGTTTTAGCTCTTACATTTAGCTCTGTGATACATTTTGAATTAATTCTTGTGTATGGTATGAGATGGGTCCAACTTCATTCTTTTGCATCTGGATATCCAGTTGTCCTGGCACCCTTTGTTGAAAAGACAATTCTTTCCCCAATTCAGGTACCTTGACACTGTTGTTGAAAGTCAAATGACCATAAATATATGGGTTTATTTTCTAGACTCTCAGTTATACATGTATGTCCTTATGTGAGTATCACACTGTCTTGATTACTATGGCTTTGTGTTAAGTTTTGAAATCGAGATGTGTGAGTCCTCCAGAATTGTTCTTTTTCAAGATTGTTTTGGCTGTTTTACATGTCTTACTTTCCCGCTAAATTTTAGATCAGTGTGTCAATTTATGCAGAAAAGGAAGCTGGGATTTTGATGTTGCTTGTATTTGAATCTGTAGATCAGTTTGGGGAGTATTGTTGTCTTAGCCATGTGAAGTCTTCAGATCCAAAATCTATTTATTTATAAATTCTGTATTCCTTTCTTGAATGGACACAATTCAAGGTGGAGAAAAATCTCTAGTGACATTCTTAGCACTGTTATCGGGGAAGCTTTGTTTAGTATTAGAATATTTCCCTGTATCCTTTTTTTTTCAACTTTGCTGATGAGACAACACTGGGAGGGGCAGCATGTGGTGGAATTGCTACATATCTCAGACCAGATTGGTAAACTGAAATCAACAATATTAAAGTTGTCAGCCTTTAAAGTAAATAACTAATTTGGGTTCAAAAACAACTGTTCAACATGTTGGAAGAAGTTTTAAAAATATCAAATTACCTATAATTGATAGTTTGAGAAGAAAAGAGTGAGGGCATGATAACTGGCTTTTTACATATCTGAAGTTCTACTTCAGAAGAAACAAAATGAAGCAAAAGAATAGGATGACATTATAAGGGGATATACAGCACAATGAGCATGTTTGTACATTATAGAAGACCATTTTGATATATTTACTGGTTTGAAGTATTATATAAGAAAGATTATCCTAATAATATTTGATATTCAGAATATATAATGACCATCAAAAACTGCAAGAGGCTCAATGATTTAAAAGATAGTGTTATGTCCAATATCTTCCATTTACCAAACAGGAGAAAGGGATTAGAATATTTTAGAAAAATTCTTGTCAACAAGGTTTGCAAAAGACTTACTTTTTCTGTCCAATTGCATGTCATCCACCGGGAGGTGAGGCACTATGGGTACAAATGAGTTGAACTGTTTTGCAGTTGACTTTATTTCATTCTGGTTTAAAAACAGAAAGCAGAGGTGTGGAGGCACATCTCTTCCATGAGTGAAGTGGCAACTTAAGTTAACATGGAGATTAGTAGTAATAATAATTGCTAATAATTACCAAATGCTTTCTTTATAAAGTTGGTGGGATTATTAGTCTCATTTACTCATGAGTGAGTTGAAGTTCAGAGAGGATATGTAACTTGTCCAAAGACACAGACCTCACTAGTGGTGGAGCTAACATAACTCAAGGGTGTCTGAATCTAGCTGCTATGTTTTTCTACCTTCCAAAAAAAAAAAAAGCTTAAGCAAGAATTATGAAGGTTTAGTTTAATGCCTTAATCCCTCAACCCTATTCCTGTTTTACTTATCCTGACCGTGCCATTTCTTCTGCACTTTCTTTGCTTTGAAAAACTTCATGGAAATAGGTACTCTAGTGATTCTAATACATCTGTTCATTCTTTTGAGCGTGTTGGAACATTTTAGAAGTAAATGTGGTGACAGCTTGACATTTGTTAATACTGACAGGAGGCACTAGAAACACAAGGTGTTATGGGATATTTGGTTCATCGCAAGCTATTTTTACATATTTTCACATCTAAGACCCATTAGTCTGATCTTGATTTTGTCTATCCTCAGAATTATCTACACACTTAAGGATGCTTTAATTTGAGAACGGTCTCTAATCTGAGTAAACATGGCCTGTAAGAAAAGTCTATTTAGGCACTATGGTTCCCTTGGTCAACACTGTGTATACCCACGCTCTCTAAGAGAGCTGATGCTCTTTCGCCATCTCCAGATGGATGCCCCAAAAGGGCTGCCATTACAAAGTACCACAAACTGAATGGCTTAAAAAGAACAGAAATTTATTCTTCCACAATCTGGAAGCCAGAAATCTGAAGCAACTGTCGACAAGACTATGCTCCCTTCAAAACCTCTTGGGGAGGATCCTTCCTGGTCTCTTCCAGCTTCTGGTAGCGCCACATATTCCTTGGCCTGTAGATGCATTACTCCAACTTCTGCTTCCATCTCTCCCTGACATTTTCCCTGTATCTTTGTGTCTTCACATTGTCTTCCCTCTTTTTATAAGGATACACAGTCATATTGGGTTAAAGTCCTACCCTAATTCAGTATAACCTCATCTTAACTTGGTTATATCTACAGAGATTCTATTTCCAAATAAGATCCATTCACAGGTACTGGGGTTAGGACTTCAACATGTCTTTTTAGGGGACACGATCCAACCTATGACTCCAAATCTGGGATTTGTGACACTGCTGAAGTGTGACCGACTGAGGCCAATTCCTCAGAGGAGCACATAAGTGGGTGGACTCACTCTACTAAAAATAAGTTAGTCTCTTAGCAGTTAGAGTGATTGCTCTTTCAGCACCTCCTTCACAAAATGGCTGTATTTTCATGATTATGTGGATTTTCTCATATTTGAAGTGTCCCCCAGATGATGTTATTTCAACTAGTGCAGCATGATATGACAACAGTAGTACTGCAATGCAATGCAAATATCAACAATCACGAAATCAATTGACTGAGCAGATGATGTGACTCAACTCGCTGTGACAATCAGCGCATGATTGATGTGAGGAGCACAGCTTTCCGCAGCAGCTGCTTCGCTGAGAATCGGTTTTAGTGAATCACCACTGCAGCTGCCATTTTTCTCCGAGCCAGATAAATCCTGACATGAATAAAGTGCTGTTATCGGAGATGTTAATTCAGTTAGTAATAAATGTCACTGGCCTAAGTCTGAGACATGTAGTCACTCTCAAATTCAAGGAAGGAGATAATTTTGACATTGTATCTATTTTTTGTTGAGTTTTGCCTCTTTTTTTGGTCTGTCCATAATCTTTTATTGATTAATGAAATATCTTTATTTTTATTTTTGAGAGTGAGAGTGGGGACGAGGCATAAAGAGAGGGGGACAGAGGATCTGAAGTGGGCTCTGCACTGACAGCAGTGAGCCCAATGTGGGGCTCAGACTCACAAACCACGAGATCACCACCTGAACCAAAGTCAAGATGCTCACCAGACTGAGCCACCCAGGAGCATATCTAACGTGAAACATATCTAAATAAGTTAAAGTGAAGGCTTCCAAATAAGTTAATTCATCTTCTTTTCCTCAAAAATTAAAAATAGAACTATTGTATGACCCAGCAATTACACTACTAGGTATTTATCCAAAGGATATAGGAGTGCTGATTTGAAGGGGCACATGTACACCAGTGTTTATAGCAGTGCTATCAACCATAGCCAAAGTATGGAAAAAACCCAAATATCCATTGACTGATGAATGGATAAAGAAGATGTGGTGTGTGTGTGTGTGTATGTGTGTGTGTGTGTATAGTGATCAAAAAGAATGCAACCTTGCCATTTACAACAATGTGGATGGAAGTAGAGTGTATTATGCTAAGCAAAATGAATCGGCCAGAGAAAGACATCATATGATTTCATTCATATGTAGAATTTAGGAAGCAAAACAGATCAACATAAGGGAAAGGGAAGCAGAAGTAACATAAAAACAGAGAGGGGGTCAAATCCTAGGAGTCTCTTTAATACAGAGAACAAACTGAGGGTTGTTGGTGGGGTGTTGGGTGCGGGCATGGGCTAAATGGGTGATGGGCATTAAGGAGGATGCTTGTTGGGATGAGCACTGGGTGTTATATGTAAGTGATGAATCACTAAATTCTGTTCCTGAAATCATTATTACACTATATGTTAACAAACTTGGATTTAAATTTTAAAAAATAATAAAATGAAAATAAGGTAAAAAAATCAACAAAAAAAATAAGTTAATTCATCTCGAAAGCAAGTATATTTAATTTAGTGTGTCCAGTAAACAGTGCTCTGGAAAAACATAAATCTTTAGAAAAAGTGTCTTAAGGTTTTCCTTTATTCTAAAATTGTACTTCAATGGCATCAACAGTTTTTAAATTTAGACACGAGCGTGGGACTACGGTGTGAGTGGTAGACATGAAGTGCAGTCCATACGGCCTAATGCAGTAACCTGCTGCAAATCCCTCTCCAGTTCTATACAGATCATAAATTAGAAAAGTGAAGGGTTTTTTTTGGTTGACCCATATACCTGGATTTAAAAAATCTTCAAAAGAACAGCAAACAACTGACAAAAAGAAACAAGACTAGGCTGCCTCTCTTAGCAAAGATAAGTAGGAAAACCAGAAATGAACATTTTAGCCTAAGTCTCTTTACCAGTGAACTGAGTATGAAGTCTTTACCTGGTCCGTTTACTTTTTAGAGATTGTTCTTACTTTTGGTGCTCAAGAGGTACTCTTAAAAGACCCTTTATGAATGGATTTATCTCAAAATACTATTCCAGGGTGGGCTTTTTCCTTAATATTAATCTAAAATCTGAAACTAACATTCTATATCTTATTTAGATAGAAATATCTGAATCTGCAGCATGTTAAATAGTTAGCAAAGACATATGACTTTTGAATAAAGTTCCTCTAATATATTTCTCTTTTATGTATGCTTTTCCTAGACTATAGGAGAAAGAGCAATAACTGAGAATATCAGGACAAAGTAGATTCAAGAAGGCCACTGTTAGCCCAACCACTAAGAGAATCAAAATCACACAGGAATTCATACAGAGTTAGTTTTAAAAGGAAATGGAGGTCAGGAAGAGGAAAAAGAGTTGGATATAAAGTCAGTTTTATTAATGAAAAAAAAATAAAGTGCATTTGAAATTTCCTTGGACATTTTCTGGTCCTATGTTGGTAATTGGTTATTTAGAGCAATTTGATTTAGATGAAGCTGAGTTTATATTCCCTCCTGTCCCCTCACCCCAATGAAGAAATGGCCTATGATCTTGTGTTAGTCATTTACTCTTCAGTAAGTACAAAGTACAGTTTCTCCTTTGGTACAAGGAATGTCCGAATAACGATTATTGTTTATTTAGCACTTATTATGTGTTAGGCATTATACCAAGTACTTTTCAGACATTGTCTCACTTAATGTTCATAACATATTGCTCTGTGAGGCAGAAGTTTTCTTTCCACATTATAAATAAAGATAACTGGGCTGAAGTTATCCAAGTTACAGCTATTAAGTTCTAGAGACAGTCTGGCTCCAAACCTCATGTGCATGGCATTATACTGTCTTTAGTATTAGAATCTCTCCCAGCTTTTGCCTTCTCTGACCAGACCTTTAGGAGTGTCTGACTTCATTTGCCCAGTGTTCCCGCCTGTGACACTGCCCCTCAAAGAGGCTCAAGAAGGCTTACATTGAAAAGCCCTTAAAGCTCCCACAGGCTATCTGTGTACATATAGAAACTAAAGTCCGAAGTGTTTACTGTTTTGTAAGAGGGCATTATTTATGTCCATTTTATAAGAGCATCTTGACTTACCCCAAAGGACACTAAATAATAATAATAATAATAATAATAATAAATTTGTATATAATAATAGTATATGTTATCATTATTATGCTTAATATAATATATATTATTTAAAATTGAAGATCTATTTACAGTTTTTAGTACTCCTCTCCTACTTAGCACCTCTGTTAATCTAAGAGCCTGTCAAATCACTTTCTAGTAGATATAGAAGATGATAACACATTTACTGCTGTCCCGAATGGCCTTCAGGGATATTGCTGTGCTTCTAAAAAAACAGAGCTGACTGCTTTAAACAGGCTCATCAAGGTGAGGATGGCACATCCGGTATTAAAGTCCAACGCTGATGGAATATCCTGTAAAAACCACTTGTGTTTGTTTTTTTAATTTTTAAACGTTTATTTATTTCTGAGAGACAGAGAGCGTGAGCAAAGGAGGGGCAGAGAGAGAGGGAGACACAGAATCCGAAGCCGGCTCCAGGCCCTGAGCTGTCAGCACAGAGCCCGACGTGCTCGAACACATGAGCTGTGAGATCATGACCTGAGCTGAAGTCGGACACTTAACCAACTGAGCTGCCCAGACTCCCCTAAAAACACTTTGAAAAGAAATGTGGCATATCCAAAATAACCTCTAAAGTAGAGTTGGTCAACTCTCCTTGCCCACATATTTACTTTGTGCTGCTCCTGTGGGTTGATTTAATGAAGTTATGCTGCTGTTCTTGGCACAGTATGACTTGGTGTCCAACAGACCTGGGTTCCAATCTTAACACTGCTTGGTGCTGGCTCTATTATAACCTCAGGCTCTTTTTGGATCCAATAGTATTAACATCTGCTTTTGAGGGCTTTTGTGAAGATTCAGTTAGAGAATGTTTAAGACATCTGGAAAATCATGAACACTCAGGAATTGTTAGCTCCCTTCCCTCCTGAGTTGGTATATT
This sequence comes from Prionailurus bengalensis, assembly GCF_016509475.1. Classification (NCBI taxonomy): domain Eukaryota; kingdom Metazoa; phylum Chordata; class Mammalia; order Carnivora; family Felidae; genus Prionailurus; species Prionailurus bengalensis. The sequence continues at coordinate 110,476,989 of NC_057349.1, forward strand.
CACTTTCATATATAAAATGGTTTTCACTGAATATAAGAGTATTGGGGTTAGTGCTTAAAATTTTAAGTCTGTTTTATCATTAACTGTGATGCTTAACAGTGCTCGTGTTAGCCCCAGATATACCTATTAAAATGGTGTAAGCCATATGGAACACATCTGAGACTTATGAGATGATTTCCTGGTGTTTGAGGATTGTGATATAAGCAAGAAAGTAATCTAGGCTAACAAGTTTAATATTATTGGAAAACTTTAAAACATAAGTTCCTTTATTGGAGCTTTGCAAGCAACATTAAGAAACGGTGAGTAGTTTATAATAAATGTGCATCTGGTGTTTCAGTGATGTGGTTTTTCTATGACACATGGTAAGAAGGTAGACAAAGGGGCTTTCCTAAATGATCAGAGTGGTTTTCACTTTATATACGTTCAATGCCAGGAATCTTAGAACCACACAAGCCACACCTGAGGAGAGAGCCCGACCAGGTGGGAGTGAAATGTGACAATTTTGCATGCTTTATGTTAAGTACCATGAAATACAATCCTTCCTTCTTCCCCCATCCTAATACACACATATTCTTACCTTGTATCAATTGAAAATTAGAAAAAAAGTGGGTTTTTCCCTCCCAAGCTAATTTGATGGTGTACAGTAACTTTTGTTCAGGTATTTTACAACCATTTATAAAGGAGAGGTCATTTTAGGGTGGGCCTTTCTACCCTGATTTACTTAGAGGAATGAATAGAATTCTGATCATTATATTAAAAGATGGGTTGTGTGTGGAATCCCACAATTTGAGCCAGTATTAAGAACTTAAAAAAGATTGACTGTGAAACTCAAGTATAATGCTAGAAACAATAAGGCCAAAAACTACCCCCCAAACAGTTGAAACACCATGGATAATGCAATCACTATGTGAAGAGGAAAAGATTAGTAACAGACTTCTCTTCAAAGGAAAGAAGGGAGAATATCAATTCCTCATACAAAGTGAATTGTTATGATTGGTTTCAATGAAAATATAATGCTAAAGAATCCTGGAATTTTGATGTCTCTTGGGTAACTATAATGTACATTCCGTAGTCAAAACATGGAGAGAAAATAATCTCTCAGAGTATGGTTGTTTTCTTCATTCTGAAGTGGATGGTGGAATGAAAAACAGAAATCTTTGCTTTGACTGCTCCCTAAAAAGTGTCCTCCTGGGTGGATGGCAGAGGCCGGGTGGGGAGGAAGAACTATTGAAGAGCATTGCACATAACGTGGTCTGAATATTCTGGAATGCTGGTGACCTTCCAGTAATTGGAACACATCTGGCGAGTAAATATAGATTCTCAAACTCTTGTATGTCATAGTTGACTTGCATGTTGGCAACCTTGTATTACCTTCAAAGTATAAATTTAGATCCACTGTGAAGTAATTGTAGATCCAAAGTGAAATTTAGATCCACTGCATCTTTGAATGTAACTTAGTAAAAGTTGGGGAGGAGGCTTTTGTTTCATTTTGTCATTTCAACTTACAGACATCAGCCTGGTACAAAGGATGGAGACAGTAGCAGAACACTTCTGCTTCCATTCCCCTTTCCCTCTCTCCCCTCATTCCTTCCTTTACTGTGAGAAAAATGAAGAGACAGATGATTTAAGTACCTGTTACTTATTCTTTTCTGTCTCGGGATTCTGGACGTTTAAATGGAAACTAACGCATGATTGAGACCTGGCTTATTTAGAACCCTGCTTAATGCTTTTTTATCTCAAGAAATGTTTGGTTTAATTTTTTATGAGAACTTTAAACAGATTTAAGAAGTTTAGATTATATCAAATCCCTTTTAAATTTGTTTGTCTTCTGGTATTAAGTTTAATTCTATTATTCCATGATTTCAATCATTAACCTCTTATGAAGATAAGAACAGATTTTTTTTTTTTTTTTGCTTTTGCCTTTGCTGATTATTGCTTCTTCCTCCTGCCTTCTGGGAGAACACCCCGTTGTTCAGTTTTTGACACACTGATCTCTCTGAGTCTGAGATTCTGTCAATTTGCATCTTTTCAACTATATATTCTATACAAAATTGCTGAGATTTCCATTTCCAATTTTCTCCTCTTGCCTGAGTTTCAGGCACATTGTTCCAGTGACTTACCCTGCATATCCCTTTGGCTCTATTGCCACCATTTGAACTTCATCAGCTCTCCCTCTCATCTGTTATTTTGTTAGTGGTTCTGTTAGCCCAGCTTCTTAAACATAAACGCTTAGAATGAAGCTTTCCTTCATTCACTATAGCCATCACCTCATTCCATGGATTTTTTTCATTTTGAAACGTTTTTTTAAAAATTTTTATTGTTTTAAATGTTTATTTTTGAGAGAGAAAGGTGGGGTGGGGGGAGGGGGGAGGAGACAGTGCATGAGCAGGGGAGGGGCAGAGAGAGAGGGAGGCACAGAACCCGAAGCAGGCTTCAGACTCTGAGCTGTCAGCACAGAACTCATGCAGGGCTTGAACTTATCAACTGAGAGATCATGACCTGAGCTGAAGTCAGCTTCTTTAACTAACTGAGCCACCCAGGATCCCCTTGAAATGTTTTTTTAGAATCATCTATATTATTTAAGAGATCAGTCTGCCAATTATCACAAAGTACAAAAATAACAGTGGATTAAACACAATGTGAATTTAGTTCCGTGTTATGGACAGCTCAGGTAGATGGTACAGAGGTGGAATAGTGGCATGGCCATGTTAGGGATGCAGCCTCCTTCCATTTTGTTGCTTTGTCATCATCCCCAGAGTCTTGATTGTCCTTGTCTGTTTGGTGAATGATGGCTCAGCACCACAGGTACAAACCAATGTTCGAAAGGCAGAGGCCACAATTCCTTCTCTCTTAGGATATAACCTAGAAATGAAATACATTGCTTCTGCTTATAGCCCACGTTTAAATGACAAAATACAGTTGCATGGTCATATTTAGCAGCATGGGAGGTTTGGATATATGGTTCTTAGCTATGTGCCCAGCTAAGCTTCCAATTTCTACAGAAGATGAGGAGAAGAGCTTGGGAGCCAACCAGCAGCATCTGCCACACCTTCCACCTTCCTTACTCCAATTTTAATGTTTTTACCCTTTGGGTGGGTCTTTATGCCCATTGCCAAGATTATTTCTAGAGACTTTTAGCTGGATTTACTGTTGGCTCCCTATAAAATCATCAATTATTTCTTTTAAAGAGGTACTTTTTTCCCCCCTCTTGTTAAATCTGTGCTCAGTAGCCCACAGCACAAAGTCTCTGTTTCAAAGCTCTTTATAATCTGGTCCCAGCTTTGCACAGTGGCAGTATCGTAGCCAATGACGTTTATCTGAGGTGCGATTATTGCTATAATCTGGCCCTAGTCTACCTGTTTATAATCTTTTTTTCAACTTTCATTCATTCATTGATTCATATATTTATCCAGTAAATATGTGTTGAGTGCCTACTCTGTGTCAGACATGTAGTCATTTTTTTTCCTAAACCAGTTCACATGGGTTCTGTGAATAGAAAACATCCTCATGAATGTACATACTTTCTAATGTCACAATGATTCATTTCTTTGGAGCTTGTTTTCACCATTGTAATGCTTGAGACGTTACGTACATTTTGAGAACAGCTTTTTCAAACTAGGTCTTGCAGTTGCAGTGGTTAATTTGCTTTTAGGAATCAGCTGATGTTCACTTGACACATTTTACTTGCAGGTTTTTGTGCATTTTAGAGTGATGATTTGTTTTTAAAAACAAAACAAAAATAGAAGAATGCTTATTGAAGCAGCTGTAACTAGATTTAGTAGCTCATTGAAATTGTAAAATAGCTCAAATGCAAGCATGATCTGAGCATTACCTCATGTATTATAGTTGTTTAGTTGCCTATTTGTTCCCAAACAACATCCTCAGTCCTGCAGACTAAGGTGCGAAGGTGTATATTGTAGAACACACCTTGTTTGGGCTTTGTCTTCCAGACTACATTTTCTTCTTTTTCTATAGCCCTAAGTAATAGAGAGACATTTACTTAATACAACTAATATGACATTATTTTTATATTTTATTCTTTCAGAATAGTTACTAGACCACGTCCAGGTCTAGGGTGAGGTATGTGAGGCTGAGTCGCACAAATACAGGGTCAAATCTTTATCTAAATTCTTGATGTTTTTTTCATCATAGAGTTTTTGAACTAATTTTGTTTTGTTTTTTTTTTAAATCGCACTAAAATATTACATTCTGTCTTGAAGTGACTGCTCTTGTTCCATGTCCTGCCTGGTAGCCTCATCTCTGAAGTGGGAGTGTGGTCATGTAATTTTCAAACTACATCTTTGGAGGGAGAGGAGAGGAGAGGGAGGAGAGAGTGGGTAGAACCTGAAGCTGCTTTCACCTGAGAAGTGTTGCTTGTATCTGTCTTACATATTGTCCATCTGGTAAAGAATTCGTTTGGGAAAAAAAATATATTAAAAAATAGTTGGAAAATCACTGGACTAGATAGATGATTCACAATTCTGGTTGTGCGTGTAATTCTAATAGGGTGGATTTTTGCTGACCTACCCACACCTTAATCTGCTCTTCTCATAAGGCATGCAACAAACACCCTTGGGTGAGACCACTTCCTTCTTGCCTTGGGTATCTCTTAGCTGTCATATATATCACCATGTTTTCTCTAGATTTAATTGTGGTTCCAAGAGAGATAGTAGAAAGAATTAGATCTTGTAGAGGTCTAATTAGACCTTGCAGAATCTAACAGATTCTGAATCTTATATTGAAGTTCAGGAAGAACATAGTAGAATACCCAGTTATATTATTTTGATTTTATTTTAAGTTTCTGTTAATGTATTTAACACATATGATAATTATGATATAACATATAACTTCAATTAATCTATTAGTATAATGATAGTTATAATTTATAAAAATAAATATTCATAAATAGGAGATGTGTGCTTAAAGGATTTTTTTGTTGTTGTTAGGGGCATGCCAATATTCTTGAAACAGAAATTACTGCTTTTTTGTTAGTAAAAATTTTGATAGTTGATAACTTAGGATAAGTAGACTCTTTTCAGCCTCTTAATCTTTAGCATATCCCTCGTACATCTGAATTTTGATGTGTGTGAATAATCAAAAATATGTACGGAATATTATTTTCAAAGTCCATTCCATAAGTATATTTGTATGTAACACAGCCTCAAAGAGGTGGAGAGGAGAATATAAGTATGTCACTATATTCTTTCTCTTTTTGTTTCTTGGTTCTATTACAAAGGGTAGAAATAGTAGAATTTCATAAAATGAAAATGCTAATATGGAAAAGGTATAAAATAGGGTTTTTTTAAAACATGCATTTTAAAGATACAAAGAACAATGTTTAGTTTTATCAAACTGACTTTAAATTGGGTTCCTGTTTGCAGTTTCTACTAGATCTTTGTCAAGAGGTATAGAAAGATGTTTGAAAAAATTAGGACCACAAAAGTATGTTTTCTTAATCTTGTTTTTTAGGGGTAATATTTACATTGTATTATATAAATGTTGAAGCTTATAAAATTGAATTTTATTGCTACTTCCTCCATGATCATGTTTTCATGTATTTTTCTCTTCCTCTTCTCAGTTCTTTATATTTGGCTTGAACAGTTGGGCTCAATTGAAGGGAAACAGTCTCAGATGCAGAGTGAGAGGAACAGTGAAAACCATATGGGAAGCTGGGTATAGGAACAAGGTTAAAAGATGCCTGTTTCGGATTTTCAAATTATTTCACAGTGATAAAAGTATGCATTCAGGAAGCTCTGAGTCTGAAAAGTACCTCATGCACCTTGACATTCAACATATTTATTTCATTCCTCCTACCACGTGCAAAATGTTGTGCAAGAGGAATGAGTCACAGTCCATGTCCTCAAAAGGCTTTAAAAAACTGTCTGAGGTGGAGATGGGAAGGCACTAATCCGAAATGTATAAGTTTAGTAAGAAATACACCAGAGTGTTTTGTAGCAAAGGGGAGGGAACATAGAAGTCTGGAAAAGGGGCGCCTAAGTTAACCCTGAATGGTTGAATATATGCTAGCCACGGGATGGGGAGGGGATTGAGGGCAAAAAACCTCAGTCATGGTGACAATATAAACAAGGCACAGGGGTGCCATTGGCTGGGTATGACTTCAGAGCTTTAGGATTCATGCAGGTTGGACCTGGGTGAAAATGAAGGAGAGTTATATTGGGGCCAACTAGATCCTGCAGATGATGGAAAGGCTGTGAAGGATTAATTCTAGAATGACCATGAGCACATTTACTTTGACATAATTCTGTCTGACATCTGTAAAGAACAGAGTTTCAGGAAGCAAGAATGCGAAGAGTCATTTAGGGTGTTGTTGCCGTAGTCGAGGAAGAATGAATGGTAGGCTGGCTGAGGGCAGTGGGAGTATGGTGGAGGGAATTTGCAAAGTGCCTTTCTGCTATCAGTGGCCAGTGTGAATACTGATGGTTCATGTCCCAATTATTTTTGACCCATCTTGTGTCAGGTGCTCAACCTTGAGATACAGGCCCCATTCTGTGAACAAGAATGTACATTGTTTATCTTTGTTTCTAGGAGCAAGATGGTTGAATTCTTTCCACTGGTCTCCATTTAGGTAGTGGGAATATTGGTCCAATGCCTCAGGGCACTTAAGAAATGTAAAAAATATTTCTACAGTTATACTGGAAAAGTGTCCTATGTTTTACAATTTCCCAAAGGTGTGGTCATGCCAAGTATTTGCTTGCAGTCATGTTTCTATGCCTACAAGTATTTGTTGTAATGGCCTGTCATTTTTAGATGATGACTTTCTCAACTTGACATTAATCCCTAATAGCACTGATGCAGTAATTGTAGCTGGCAATCCTAGGTACTAACACCTGTTATTTGAAATGAAGCCATTTTGACTTTTAACAGAAAATTTTATTGTAGAATTAGAGGTTCTGCTTTTCACAAGAAGTCAGGCAAGTCATGGCGTTTATCAGTTGTAACTCTATTTAAAAAAAATAAAGCACAGACAAAATCTTTAAATTTATTAGTCTAACTGAATTTATACTTTTTCTGGTTCTTAATAGCTTTTTTTTTTATTAATTTACAGGAAAGAAAGTTTATCAGTTTCTTCCTAAACCTCTTAGAAATAACAGCATATCTTAATCTGAGACTTGTAAGTATCCTTTTCTTCTTTATTTAGAAAATTAGATATTGATTTTGTGGAAGAAATGGCTCCTTCAGGAAAACACTTGACAGGATATAGCTATGCAATCTCAGTTGGCATGCAAAATTTGAATGAAAGTAAAGCACACAAATAATCACTTCTTACAAAATGAAACAAAGAAACCAAATCTCAATCAGAATATCTTCATCAAGTCTATCTACAATAAGTGAATGTTTGATTTATTTTTTGGCAATTTCTCTTTTTTTATGTCATTTTTGTTACTTTTTCCCCTTTGTGAAAATACCTGTGTATCCACATATTTTAGAAAGTCTGTAACATCAATGGGAAGGAAGAGGAAAAGTGTAGGGTGTGAACACAGGAAAGAGAATTTGTATTCTGTTAGAATTTACATGGCTTTGGATGACTTTGTATTTTCTATTTACATTTTCGTGAATTTTTTTGTAAAATCAAAGCTAGGTATCAAAATTGCTAAGGTTCATTCAGTTTCTGAAATGCCAGATTCAAAACTGGCCAACTCAGGAACAGGGAATCTGGGAGACCCTTTCTGTTTCAGTTTACCAAGAGGTAAAGACAAACACATCTTTTCACAAGCAAATATTTTCTTAGATAAATTGATAAGACTCAATGGAAAAAAAAAAAAAAGCTTTGTCCTAAAAATGTATCTGTAGTAACAGCATTTAATATTTTATTCCTTGAAAGACATTTGAAGTCTCATGTAATCCTATTCTAGCATTAAGGCAAGTAGTTGGCACACTGAGTCAAGGTGTACAGAGTCTAGGGCCCGTGGAGTAAAGACAGATTAATGAAGCAGTCAGGTAATTAAGGTTTAGAGCTAGGTGGGTTCTTTACTAGGTGGGTAAGACCTTAGCATACTTCTGGACTTCTCACCTGTAAATATTTGTGTTTGAAGGTTGTTGACTAGAAATGATGACTACCTTAGATCATTTTATGATTCTAGGACATCTCTGAAGCGTTGTTGCTTAGTAGTTAATAGTCATTTTATCTTGTGTAATCTATGATTATTATAATGGCATTAACATTCGTGTAGTAGCTAATAAAACCAACCAATAGGAACTGAGACATATTTCTAACTTGCTTCATCAGATAAGATCTCAGCAAATTGTTTAATTAAAATGTGTACTGAGATCTTAATTACACATTCTGTTGCAATATAAGTTGTTTCCTAGTTCCAGGACATTAATTTTCTGTTCCAATGCACCCATATTATGAATCTTATGTGTTGGAGCAAGCTACCTGAATTCTCTAGTGCTTCAACTTGTAAGTAATATGAAGTTAAAATGCTTATATTATAGGCTTGTTATGGGGATTAGATGAAATGATGATAAAACAATGCAATATAAATAGTAATAATAATAATAATACTGAGATAAACCTATACTGCAATCATAATTTCCTATCTTTACTATATTCTTTCATAGACTTTGAGGTTTTACCCCCATAATGATTTCATTTGTCAGTGTGTAAAAAAGCTCTTTGTAAAATCACTGAAAGAATAGTGAGAATGGAGATTGTTGGCTACATTCCCAGATATTTTTAACAAGCATCTTAGATAATTCACATGAAAATGATCTACAGGCTACCCTTTGAGAAACACTAATTTTCCTTTAAAAATGAGCCACAAACTAGCTAATTGTCAAATCACATGTGAGGTTTATAAAAAGTAAAAAAAAAGTATATAAAAATATAAACATATTCTTGGGCTCCATCTTGGAGATTCTGTTTTGGTAGATCTGGAGCAAGGCTTTGTAACTTGTGTTTTAAACAAGTTGCCATACTGATTTGGGTATTTGCAAACCACTGCTTTACAGCCCCACCACATCTGTAACTTTTTATTGATAAAGCTTATGGTTGTGCCTCCCATATGTGGATGAGGGGATATCATAATGGGTTAATGCTTCAACTGGTCTAGTTCAAGTTTCAGGAGTGAAGAGATGAGCTTGGATGTCTGCATTTGCATAATTAATCAGATTGACAGTCTTCTCTACCTTGGTTATGTAGCTACTTTAAATAAATCCAGGAGCCAATCCCATAAACTGCACAATCCCTAAATGAAAAAGGGCTGTTGGAGACCATCTAGTTTAAATATTTGATTTCACAGAGGTGAAAAATGAGGCTCAGAAGTCTGCCTAAGGCCACAGGGCAAGATTAGAACCAACACTTGGATTTCTGCCCCTAGCTCAGTTTCATTTCCATTACAATTAGTTGACTTTGATTCTGCCATTTCAAACCTGTGAAACCAGCTACTCTAGTGTTGGCTTTAGGCTTCCCAGCAGGCATAGAAAGTGCCATATGAGTCAGCTTTCCTACTTTTCAGCTCTCTGAAAGTGACAGCTTCTTCCTTTCCATCTCTAGTTCTCTATCTTGAATACAAAGAGGCAGGAAGGCCACTGAGGGACTGAAGGTACTCCCCAGGAGAGGCAGCTTGTTCAACAGTGGCCCCATCTTCCCAGCTGCCTTCCTGATTCTTTATCTTAGCCAGAGCCATCTGCTTTTTCTTACACTCTCTATCTCTAGATGGCAGAGCCATCATTGTTTTTGCCTGTCTTCTTACTCTTGCATCACCTTTTTCTTGGCATACCTTATCTCATATTAGTTGCCCTTGTTTGGACACTGTTTAGCTTTGGAGTACCATTAAGTTCAACAAATATTAAGTACTACTGTGTTCCAAGAACAGCCTTGGGTACCAGAGATGTAAAATGAATCTAGAATTGTCCTACTTTCAGAAGAGCTTACAATATGGGGAAGGAGATGACTGTAAAAAATCTGCAGGAGTGCTTGAGAGTGTTATGGGAACCGCGGTTATCACTTCAGGAAAGTCAAAGAAATCTTGGAAAAGGAAGTGACATTGGTCTGTTTTGAGTGAAAAAATCATAACCCACAGTATAAATGTGCAACATTTCGCAAGCACATGAAGAGAATGTTTCTAAGGCTTAATGAAGAGAGCTAATGCAACCAGAAATTAATAAAGGTAGGCGTCAGCATGATGGAAAGAAAGGCATACTACAACCTGTAGCAGGAAACCTGGGTTTTCTTTTCACACTACCAACCACAACTTATGTGACCTTCGCCAATTCAGTGAGCCCCATTGACTTCGCCAAGCGCCACTTGACTGCTCACTCAATTCATTCAAATAATGAAATTTAAGTTTAGGCTGTCCTACACTCTTGGGATACTTTCAGGTAGAGGAAAAGTGCCTCCCAAAGGTCCATCTGAGGCAAGGCTTCAGTTTTGAGTAGGTATTGATCCAGTGAAGAGAAGCTTTCGAAGAAGGGTGCTCCAGCCAGGAGGAACTGCATTCATCCATCAGCCTGAGTCTTGAGGTGAAGGGAGTGTATTTCTGAGTTCTACGAGTTCTGAGTGAGGAGCAGTTTCCTTCAGCTGCTGGACCACAGGGACAGGAGCAGTGAGAGGTGAGGCTGGGATGTAAGCAGAATGTAGATCATTGCAGGGTGTTGTTAGTCATGCTAAGAAACCAGGTGACTTTGTCCTGGCTTAAGGAGAGTAGTTGAAGAGCTAAGATAGTAAGGTTTGTGTGGCTGGCATGAAGAGTGGAAAAGGAAACAAAACTGAGGCAGGATGATTTGTGAAGGGGATAATCCAATCTGGTGATGTTGATGACCTTAACTAGGTTAGTGAAAGAGAGTGAGCAAAGCAGTTAGTCCATAAATTGAGGAACTATTTAGAGAATGGAGTTTATATGACTTGATGGTCATGAGGTGAGGGAAAAGGATGCCTGCTGGGCTCTGATTTGTGCAACTGGGTGGATTTTAGTGCTGCTCACTGAGAAAGAAACCCAGGAGGAGGAACAGGTTTCAAAGGAATTCAAGGATCTCTAACATGAGGGGATGAAATCATCTGTCCTGGGGCTCTTCATACTAACTGGCCTTCCACATGCTGAGAATATCATATGCGTTGTCGCACTTAGTCTTCTCAGCTGTGGGAGGTAGTATTATGTACTCAAAAGATGTGAAAGCTGAGGCTCAGAGAGCTTAATGCTTTGTACAAGGACCCTTAGCTAATAAGTAGTGGAGCCAAAAGTTCAGACCAGAGCTAAACCAGGTGTATTTCATTCTAAAGCAGGCATACCTTCTATTGTATCACTCTGCTTTCCCTTTGAGTCTGACACGTGTAATTCTGTGAAAATAGGTCACTTGTAGAACACAAATAACTTTAGACTTTATAGATTGTTAAATTGAAGGCATAAACTCTACCTTCTGACTGATCATTATCTCTCACCTGGGATACTGCAATTGTCTCCAAACTCATCTCTTGGATCCACACTTCTTTTCCAGTCTGTTCTGTTTGCTGCCACCAAAGTGATCTTTTTAAAGTTCAATTTTGATCATCATGCTATTGCTTCAAAAACTTTCATGACTTTCCATTGCTGTTAGGATAGACCAAATTCTTAACATGCCCCAATGATATAGCCCCTGTTAACCGACCCACTTAATCTTGTGCCCATTTCCCACCTTCTTCTCTGTGTTTAGGCCACACTGGCCATCCCTCAGTGTCTGAAATGTGCTATGCTTTTCTCTTATGCATGAAATACTCTTCTTCCACCTCTATACCAACCAGCTAGCTCCTTTTTCTCATAGCTCATATTGTCAATGAATCAGGTTCTGGTACACTCACAAAACAAACTAATTTTTCATCTAAGATCACATTTTGTATTTATGCATGGATTTGTGTTGATTATTCTTTTTATCACCCATTATTAGATTCCACGAAAGTAGTTCTAGAACTGATTTGTCAGGCATATAATTGGAACTCAGCGGATATTTTCCAAGCAAATTAATAAATTTATAAAGGAGTGAATGTGATTCTGGGTTAATTAATTTATATTTGATTATTTATTTGGTATATTATCATTTAAAATTGAAAAGAAAAAACATTTTCTTTATTCCTGTAAAATAAACCAAGTTTCAGTTATATACAATATTGGTTTTAAATATCTCGATGATATAGTATTTCCCCTGGTATTATATTATAATTGTTTTTCTCCTTCTGAAGTCAAATTTTCTTTTGCACAATAAATGAAACTAATTCCAACAGCATAGTGGTAATTACTGAATTGACATTTTTTTGGATTAAACCAATTAAACCAAAGCAATTAAAACTTGGAAATGGCAACTATAAAAGAACAATATGTCATCATTTTGTGTACCAACGAAGAATGGAAATGTGTTATAATTAGTTTGTAAATGTCACATCTTATTGCACTTGCTAATTAAATGAGATTTTCCATCCCAGACTTGCTGAAAATAATTTCGAATTTTCAGGAGTGATATTTTATTTTTTTCACTCGAGAATGGTTCTTTGCCATTTGACTATCATAGTCTAACAACTGAGGTTTAGATAAGGCCAAGTGAAGAAAGCCATTATTGTGTGAGCCCATAGCTCTCAAGTGGCGGGGTGTTTTCAGTCCTCAAAACAGGCTACCAGGACTCTGGACTGAACAAATGATTGGGCTGTGGAATGGAATCTAGCATGAGAGATTTTTGCAATCTATTCTACAGATATATTGGTGAGACCCCCTGGAATTATCTATGAACATTGACCATCGTGATTGTCTAGCTTTCAGTCTCACAAAGCCAACTGAAAGGATTGGATTACATGAGTGCTCAATGAAATTCTTTAGTTTGAATAACCTGTAATTCTAAATGGACAAAGGGAGGAAGTAAAGTAGGTGGAAGAAGTCTTACATATTAGAGATTAAAGTTCTTGTTGTTACAGGAGACAGGTTCTTGGCCACTAGAGCAAGGATTTATGATGCTCCAGTGCTTATCAACATGGGGATCCTGGTCTGCTAGGATTCTACAGAATTATTAGAGGGGTCTATAAGCCGTATGTATGTATCTGTGTTCAAATAAATACTGTCACATACCATATACATTACCATTTTCCAAATGTATATGGAGTATTCTTATAAAAATGAGAATTAATTGCTTTGCAATATGTATTTCATAGTATCTTTTCATGTGTTCTATATTTTCTCAATCAACAGATATCTAAAAAATGTAGATTCTTCAACTTTGAAGCATCATCTTACATTAAACCTCAATAAACTAGTTGTATCTCCCATACTACATGATATACAAACTTTTATTTTTCCCCACAACTAGATTTTTGAGAATCTTCAGATTCCTAAGTGCTGCATGTCAGTTTTTCTTGTTGGATGCTCTGGTCTCTCTGCTCACCACTTCCTGTTGTTTCCTAAAACTTTTTGATGCTGCTGCAGCTCTCGCTAGTCAAAATCACACTAGGATTGTCCTCAGGGTCCTCGGTCTGTTGCCCAAAGCAGAGATATCGCTAAGATGGTTGTGGTACACAGTAAACTTTACCAAAGACTGGAGGATGATATGAGAGAATTACAGTGCAGAAATGGGTCACCTAGCATTAGATATTCAACATCATTTCTACTAGAGTCCACTAATTGTGCCTATTTGTGGGTGTCCCTACTGGTTGGCTCTCTCCTTACTGTCCAGCCTTGTTTTAGGTGTCTACCCTCCTTCCATAGACAAGATTGCTTCAGTCCTGTCCTGCCTGGACTCTAGGCTAGAATCCCTCTCCCTACACATAAGGAAATCAGCACATGTTATGATTTTATATCCTGGAAGTTATTATGCAATTCAGACCTCAATAAATATAATTTTAAAATTACAACAGTAACTAACTGTTATTGTCTGAATTTCATCAGTTCAAGGTAGGATTATTATTTAACAAGCCTTCTCTACCCTAACAATGTGCTCCAGGGCTTTTCAATCAAAGGTGAGAATGATTTTTTTCAGAGCCTTGGAAGAATATAGATTGACTTCTAAAGCACAGCGCAGGTCAAGATATGGACATGCCTTTCCCTAATAGACTTTACAATCAGAAACCTCACCCTAAGCACATGAAGGCCTGACCTTCACAGAATGGGATAGCAAAAGGTTTACATTCTTCTCCCACACACACCTGAAGTCTCAGCCTTTTCTTATTGCAAATTATATTCACCATGTCCATTGATGATCCGATGTTAAAAAAATTGTTTTATCCTTGAAACAATTAGAATCCATCATTATTGTGGGATAAACACTGGCCTAGAAGTCTAGTGACATGCTGTTTAGACTTGATTCTGAAATTAATGAGGTCTTCTTCATACCAACAATCTGCTCTCCTTTTCCTCATCTTTGTTCTTTTTTAATTTTTTAATTTTTTAATTTTTGAGTAATCTCTACACGAACTTGGGGCTCAAACTCACAACCCTGAGATCAAAGGGCACATGTTTTTCCTACTGAGCCAGCCAGGTGCCCCCTTTTCCTCATCTTTGAAATCAGGATCGTTTTTTTGTTAGTTTGTTTAATTTTTGTTTATTTATTTGCTGATGACTAAAGTTCCTTCTACCTCCAAAATTCTTAGGTCTCTCCAAGTTACTTATGGACTGTCAATTGTTTTTTTTTTCTCTTGACTGTCTTTAGTAGCATTGATTAATTTGACTTTGCATCAATTCTATGAAATTGTATGATAGGAAAAAAATGAGGGGCGCCTGGGTGGCGCAGTCGGTTAAGCGTCCGGCTTCAGCCAGGTCACCATCTCGCGGTCCATGAGTTTGAGCCCCGCGTCAGGCTCTGGGCTGATGGCTCAGAGCCTGGAGCCTGTTTCCGATTCTGTGTCTCCCTCTCCCTCTGCCCCTCCCCCGTTCATGCTCTGTCTCTCTCTGTCCCAAAAATAAAATAAAACGTTGAAAAAAAAAATTAAAAAAAAAAATGAGTCAGAGGTGCTGTGGTGAAGGTCAGATAGACATTTGAGTGTCTTGTGCAAAATGTTACATCTCAATTTTAAAAATTAGCCTATTGAAATATTTCTATATATCCTTAAATGCAGAAAGCGCACTTACTAATTTTCACCCAGCTTCTGAACCTCACAGGTCATTAAAAATGTGTTATGAAAAATTAGTCACTTGTCCACAGTTATAGATGGTGATACAATTAGGAGCTGAATCATATGTTTCCATCACTACCTTCAATTTTAAAAATGAGGGTTACCATTAAAATAAATTAAAGGGAGAGATTGTGTCAGAGTGCAGATAATATTTTAGAAATGCAGTTTTAAAAGGACCAAAAATTCTACTTATAGTTATAATTATTGTTATGTATATGAGAATGTCTCAATGTATGTTCCCTATATAAATCTTGAGGCAAGTTACAGAAAGGATTAAAAGAAAAGGGGATTCTTAGACTCGAAAGAACTTACCTCATGCATTAACGTAGCAGTAAAATGGCCACTCAACTTGACCTTAATTGAATAAATGACTATGGAAAAGAAATACTCAATGAAAATACTTTGTTATGACTGGGCTAGTTTAATTGAAAAATACATCAAAGAAACGTGGTATTTCAGACTACAGAAAGCCTTCTGAACTAGAATTTACTGGGAAACAAGTTTTGAATTTTAATCTTGGCAATTAATAACATTTTAAAATACAAAGACTATTTAAGTTAACATAAATTAGGCAGCTCTGCTTTCCCTCCAGGCTTCACAGAGGATTTGCTGGTAGGTATAAAAAGATCTGATGAACATTTGTATTGTCTTTATTATTTCCAAACCTGTAATAGAGGCTTCTATTGCTAGAATGCTAGAATGTTCCTCTCTCCACACAACGTGATGTATGATTATTGTCCCTGTCCTGCAGTCCCCAACATGTAAGGCTTCAACATTTCCAGGAACCTCAGTACTCCAGGGAGGAGTATGTAGCTTGGAACTTAAGAGTCATCTCTTCTGAGGCTGAAAGACCCAGGAGCAGTCTCCTGGTGACACAAGAGTGACGTGAACAAGGACATTCTTCATTCAAATGAAACAAAAGCTATAATATACATACTGATTAGTTTTTCTCTAAGCTCACACTTTTTAGTGCAAGTAAAATATATTTTTAGTAAAGTTTATCTAGCTCAAAAAATTCCAAGTTTTGAGTTTATTGCAACAAATGTATCTAGTCCATACGTCTTAAAAGTGAAACAAATTGGCTTATAAATGCTTATAAGTGAATTAGAATATGCTTTAATCACTACTTTCCTCTTTAGTTCCTGGCTATTTTTTGCTGAGTGATTGGGAAGTTTAGATGGGTTTAAGCAGATTTGTGTATAGATAGGAGGAGTGAAAGAGGTGACAGCTAAAAGCTACATAATTACCAGAAAGAAAACTCTAAAAATCTGGGTTCTCTTGCCTACACTGCAAATGGAAAATAAAGGGGTTTAATCATTGAGGAAGCATTATAGAACAGGGTCTAGGGAAACTGAGGCTCAAAGCGCTTGAGGAACCTTCCCAATGTTATGTAATTGGTTGGTGCTGAAAACACAGGTGTGACTCCACCCCCACTGCCCCAGCCTAAAAAATAGGTAGAAGATAAAATGCTGATAATTCCAGAAAGTCTTTCCCACATCTTTGCCAAATAACACTCTTTTTCTATTAACTAATTTGCAGAAGTGCCACCATTAATGATTTGCTTCTTTGGTCTAACACTTTGGAGTTTTTCTTCTAGAGAGCCATACATACAGCATACTTCTGTGAATGCATTAAGCAAATATTTTCCAAGAGCTAGTCTGAATAGGATGAAGAGGAAGAGGACACTGGGTCTATGGCAGGATCAGGGGCTGGGGAGAACAAGAGAAAATTGATGAAAGACAACTGTGAAGGGTGCAGAGCCATTGTTCTGGGAGAACCTGCAATTACCTAGAGTCTATAATGACTATTGTAATGAGATTGTGCTCTAAATGTGTTCTAATGAGATCCTGAAATACCTCCTGTACTTCACTGCCTTCATATATTCGTTCTCAGTACTTGCCCTGTTATAAACAGCTGTTTTATGTTGATCACGTTTCAAAAGATTGTTTCTGATTTTTTTATTCAGAAGATGAACATCTAAATATTAGTTGAATTAAGTGAGATCTTCTTCAATCTTGTCTTTTTTCTTAGTCCATTGTTTTTTACGATCTCTTTAAAAGACCAAGAGATATCTTGGTCAATATCATCCAGAATGTTCTGGCCCCTCAGGCTAACTTTCCAGGGTAAAGAATCTGTGGTGAGCAATTGTGTCTTCTATTTTCAATGCATCCATGTTTCTATACAGTGAAGATCTTTAGAACTGTCTGTAATTACACTAATTTTCAGATGATTACAAATGAGTCGGCTTTTTAGTATTTTCAGCAGTTATTTTAATTATGATGGATTTGGGGGAATTTTTCTTTTAATCTTTATTTTTAAGAGAGAGAGAGAGAGAGAGAGAGAGAGAGAAAACACGAGTGGGGGAGGGGCAGAGAGCGAGAGGGAGACTTCAGAATCCAAAGTAGGCTCCACACAGTGTCCGATGCAGGGCACGAACCCATGAGCTGTGAGATTATGACCTGAGCTGAAGTCAGATGCTTAGCTGACTGAGCCACCCAGGCACCCTGAATTTTTCTATATAAAATTTTTTCGCATCCTTAATCAAATGTCAAAGGATAACAATGAGAAATCTGGTGTGAAATGGATCAGAGTAGCAGGGTGACTTGAAATATCTTTCTTAGTTCGGAAATATTTCCATATCTAGGGTATAAATATGCAAATACTTAAAATTCCAACAGAGTGCTTTTAGGTTCATAAGCCTCCCTGCTGCTCAGACAGGATGTACAAATCATGTGGATTGGTAGATCAGATCAATGTAAAGTTCATTTAGAAAGCACTCGTTGAACAACTACTACCCATTATCTACTCCTAGAACCTGTTTGTTCCTGCCTCCAGGAAGTATGGTCCTTTAGGGGTAAAACAAGTACAGAACATTTATTGAAAAACCCATGCAGAACGTTTATTGAAAAACATACTTTCTTTTTTTTTATTTTTTTTATATGAAATTTATTGACAAATTGGTTTCCATACAACACCCAGTGCTCATCCCAAAAGGTGCCCTCCTCAATACCCATCACCCACCCTCTCCTCCCTCCCACCCCCCATCAACCCTCAGTTTGTTCTCAGTTTTTAACAGTCTCTTATGCTTTGGCTCTCTCCCACTCTAACCTCTTTTTTTTTTTTTTTCCTTCCCCTCCCCCATGGGTTCCTGTTAAGTTTCTCAGGATCCACATAAGAGTGAAACCATATGGTATCTGTCTTTCTCTGTATGGCTTATTTCACTTAGCATCACACTCTCCAGTTCCATCCACGTGGCTACAAAAGGCCATATTTCATTTTTTCTCATTGCCACGTAGTACTCCATTGTGTATATAAACCACAATTTCTTTATCCATTCATCAGTTGATGGACATTTAGGCTCTTTCCATAATTTGGCTATTGTTGAGAGTGCTGCTATGAACATTGGGGTACAAGTGGCCCTATGCATCAGTACTCCTGTATCCCTTGGATAAATTCCTAGCAGTGCTATTGCTGGGTCAGAGGGTAGGTCTATTTTTAATTTTCTGAGGAACCTCCACACTGCTTTCCAGAGCGGCTGCACCAATTTGCATTCCCACCAACAGTGCAAGAGGGTTCCCGTTTCTCCACATCCTCTCCAGCATCTATAGTCTCCTGATTTGTTCATTTTGGCCACTCTGACTGGCGTGAGGTGATATCTGAGTGTGGTTTTGATTTGCATTTCCCTGATAAGGAGCGACGCTGAACATCTTTTCATGTGCCTGTTGGCCATCTAGATGTCTTCTTTAGAGAAGTGTCTATTCATGTTTTCTGCCCATTTCTTCACTGGGTTATTTGTTTTTCGGGCGTGGAGTTTGGTGAGCTCTTTATAGATTTTGGATACTAGCCCTTTGTCCGATATGTCATTTGCGAATATCTTTTCCCATTCCGTTGGTTGCCTTTTAGTTTTGTTGGTTGTTTCCTTTGCTGTGCAGAAGCTTTTTATCTTCATAAGGTCCCAGTAATTCACTTTTGCTTTTAATTCCCTTGCCTTTGGGGATGTGTCGAGTAAGAGATTGCTACGGCTGAGGTCAGAGAGGTCTTTTCCTGCTTTCTCCTCTAAGGTTTTGATGGTTTCCTGTCTCACATTTAGGTCCTTTATCCATTTTGAGTTTATTTTTGTGAATGGTGTGAGAAAGTGGTCTAGTTTCAACCTTCTGCATGTTGCTGTCCAGTTCTCCCAGCACCATTTGTTAAAGAGGCTGTCTTTTTTCCATTGGATGTTCTTTCCTGCTTTGTCAAAGATGAGTTGGCCATACGTTTGTGGGTCTAGTTCTGGAGTTTCTATTCTATTCCATTGGTCTATGTGTCTGTTTTTGTGCCATGAAAAACATATTAAACTTACTTAGTGGTGGACTTCAGGGTTGGCTGTTAGAATGAATAGTGAAAAAGTCCAGGGGTTGGCTGATGTAGCCAAGGCCATCATCATGGCCTTTTCCCAGAACAGCTCTGGAAAAAGTTAATTTTGTGATTTATTTAATTTTTAATCTACTACAAGAACATTTTTAATAAGCTCTGAAATTGGATGAATAGCTCTGTAAGGCTGTGCACATGCATTGGTATCCTTTGCTAAAACAACCATTGTTTTGGATAATACATGCTGTTAGACCCTAAGGCCCAATAATTTATGGATTTATGTTTGTGGTTTTTTTAGTGTATTATTAGAGAATCTGACCTCAAACCTTTACTCCACTTCAGTCATTCCCAAGTTTGTGTGACAACATGAATCCCCTTGGGTGCTTGCAATACCCATGGTATCAGACACACTGAATCAGAGGCTCTAGTCTGTTTTGTTAACAGACTACCCAGGTAAGCCTCATGAGCAGGCAAGTTTGGGAAAGACTGCTCTAGTTCATCTGGCATAAGATTAATTTTAGATAAATAGGCTTTTTACCCACCCTTGCTCCCTCTCTTCCTCAGTTTCTCTCCTTCTATCCTGTTAAGATGTTAAAAAAAATCTTAGGAAGAGCTGATTTGCTTTAAATTTACTTTTACTTTTAGTCTCCAGGCTGGCATTGGTGAGATACGGTTTTCCCAGAGACCTCATTTTTTGGTCTCCTTTCTTTCCACAATTTAATCAAGTGTTAAGGTGAAAAATCTGGTTCTTCTCTGTGGCTCATAAGACAGAAGAGGAATTAATTTACACTGTCTGGTGTCAGGATGCATTATGATTATGTTGGCAAAGCTATAAAAAGAAAATATCCAAAGCTTATAAAAAAATTGCAGAGAGGTCACTGTTAGAGCAGATGGATGAAGCAGAGTGCCTGATCATTTAGCCGCTACTGAGCTAAAGGATCTTTAAGCCAAGGTGTGCATAGCTAGAGCAGCTTGGAGAAGGTCACCAAGTTATAATTATAGCTTCAACGGGAGAGTTCAGAATTTTACAGTAAAATGCATATTTATTTGTCTTACTATATAAAAATGACTGAAAGGCCAGTAAACACGTTTGCAGTCAATTCTCAATTACCCCCAGGAAATCTAATAGTGGGTTTCTTTTGTTGCATTCTTTGGGGCCTCCTCTCCTTTGAAATCAGAAAATGTCTTTCCACAAAATGCAAACTAAAACTACAAATATAGAGTACAACAAAAATAAACGAATAGTCTAAAATTACACCCCCCCCCAAAAGAAGTCTTATGGTCTTTAAATAAAAGTTTATATTGACCTCCTACTATTTTCAGTGACTTCTGATAATTGTTGTAATGTAAGATAAGGTGGAAGGTAAAAGTAACACACCTGAAAATAAAAGTAATTATAGAGATTATACCAGCAATAGAAATCTGCTTTCATTTTACTGTGAAAATTTTAAGACATCTGAATGTGTAGGTTCACAGATTACATAATTACACTGTGTGTGTGTGTGTGTGTGTGTGTGTGTGTATATACATACATATATATATATATATATATATAATATGATAGTTACTTAGAAGGATAAAGAGAAAAATTAATTTTTATTCAAACTTGCAAATATTATTGCAATCACATGATCTTTATTTTTTTAATGTTTATTTATTTATTTGAGAAAGAGTGAGTGAGTGAGCACGGGAGGTGCAGAGAGAGGGAGAGAAAGAGAATCCCAAGTGGGCTCCATGCTGTCAGCACAGAGTGGGGCTTGAACCCACAAACCGTGAGATCATGACCTGAGCTGAAACCAAGAGTCGAATTCTTAACTGACTGAGCCACCCAGGTGCCCCTGTGATTTTTATTTTTAAGATTCAACATTGAATTAAAGTTTTCATATTAGATGAATTACTTGAAAAACGTTTTGAGTTTGGTTCAACACTATGGAGAATATGAGGTTCAAAGAAAGAAAATATTCTTGATAAAATGATTCATGCATATGGCAGATGAATAGAGAATTTTAGGTGGCTTCTGGTCCTTAACTTTATAATTCTGGGCATTTCTATGCTGTTTAATCTCTTATAAACTTACAGGAGTCTATATTACTCTAGAAGGGAGGCAACAAAATGAAATGATTAAAAGCCCGTGTTTTGGAATCACATGTAACAATTTAAAGCAAGTTCCTAATATTTGAAAGACTCCATTTCAGCTGTCTCATGTGAATTATGGGTGTAATTCCCACCCCACTTCACCTGACCCTGTATGTGTAACATTTGTGGTAAGGACTAAATAAAATAATGTATATAGAGCAATGTAGTACCTAGGTAAGTAAAGACTCAATTAAGAGTAGCTGTTTTACTTTTTTATTATTTTTTTAATGTTTATTTGTTTTTCACACACAAACACACACACATACAGAGTGTGAGCAAGGGAGGGGCAGAGAGAAAGGGAGACAGAATCCAAAGCAGGTTCCAGTCTCTGAGCTGTCAGCACAGAGTCTGACACAGACTTGAACTCATGAACCATAAGATCATGACCTGAGCCAAAGTTGGACACTCAGCTGACTGAGCCACCCAGGTGCCCCACTTGAAGGAATTTAATGAAGGTAGGAGAGCCTTGCACTATGTGTGGGACAATAACTTACCCCTTTTTGTGAGTCCTTTGTGACTCTTGTGTCTTTAATGAGTATGTCAAACAAATAATGTCATATCTGTGCTCCTGGAGAAAGGTTACTATAGTTAAGATTTTGCCTGTAAAGACTGTGTACAATGGTAAGGCTGTTGAGGTATCCTGTGGCTATTCCTTGCAAAGGTGTATTGTGTCCCTTTAGTGGTAAAGAAACTGTGGCTGAGAGGCTGTTGAAATAGGCATTGAACAGAACATATTAGCCAAATTTATAGTGACAAAATATTTACCAGTTGCTGATTGGATGGAATCGGCAATTTCACTTATTAGGTTGTTGGGTGTAGAGGCCTTAATCGAATGGAACCATAGCATTATGGTCACAGCGATCCACTATAAGCCACCATTCATTTAATACAGATTTAAGAACAGGCCATATAAGGCTGTTAAATGGAATAGCAGTGGGATCAGGGAAAGGTTCACTCATTGACCTTGTTTTAGATTACATTGAATCACGTTAACTATTTTAATGGGGTTGGTGGGGTAGGGAATGGAGGGGTGGGTCATGGGTTCTTATTTTGTTAAGCCCATATGTAAGTGTTAAAAACTTAATTTTAGGGGCGCCTGGGTGGCGCAGTCGGTTAAGCATCCGACTTCAGCCAGGTCACGATCTCGCGGTCCGTGAGTTCGAGCCCCGCGTCGGGCTCTGGGCTAATGGCTCGGAGCCTGGAGCCTGTTTCTGATTCTGTGTCTCCCTCTCTCTCTGCCCCTCCCCCGTTCATGCTCTGTCTCTCTCTGTCCCAAAAATAAATAAACGTTGAAAAAAAAAATTAAAAAAAAAACAACTTAATTTTAATTTTCACTTATTTTTTATTGGGTCAGAGTGTCCATGCCCACTATGATATTTTAGGCAATGAGTGTTATAACCATAGGAATTTAAAGTAGACAAAAATTCTTATAGTTAAGGTAAGGCATACTTATTTGTCTTCTACTTTATATTCAGTAACTCCCTTAACTAAATCCCTGATTATGGAGGATACCATGTTTAACTTTAGTGGGATTCCAAGCTATAACTGTAATTTTAGCCATAATATTGGTCAAAACTATGAAAGTTTGCCAATTGGTGAATTTCTGTAGATACTAAAGTTAATTCAGAACCCAGGTTGTAATTCACACAAGCCAATCAATGTCCTTTTATCTTTTGCTATATAAATTTTTCTAGTAAATTTTGGATTTCCAATTAGGCCAAATTATGGGTCTTTGTTTTAAGTTGTTTTTTATTGGTTGTCTTTCCCTATATTCAGGGTTCTTTCTTTCTTTTCATTTGGGGGCCTCCCTCATAGCAATGGTTGGTTTATATGGTTTTAAGACCATGGGCTTAAGTTAAGTTTGGATTAACCCCTTCATGATGCCACAAGGATGCCTTGGGTGTTTTGCTGAGGATTAGTATCTTTGTTGCAACAGAGACTTGGAGAGCAGAGTGGTGTAGGGAAAACATCCTGGGCCAACCCCCAGACTTGATCAAAGCCTTCCTCTGCTATAGCCCAACCTCTTCTGTCATGTGGACTTCCTTTCTGTCTGTCTGTCTGTCTGTCTCTCTCTCTCTCTCTCTCTCTCTCTGTTCAGATTCCCTGAGAATATTTTAGGTTTTTAGCCACATAAAGTTGCAGCTTTCAGTTTCTGTCTGCACAATCACCTGTAATGAAGACCTTCCAGGTGTTTCTGGAAAAAAGGTTCAGGAGCCTGGTAGCCTTCCTTGTAGGTGGTTGCCTCTTCGTTCAGGGAATGCCAGTCTTCCTGGGATCAAAGTCCACATCCAGTAAAGTCATTTTGTCTATGGCTTGGATGGAGACCATATGGCCAATGATGACAAGATTAGCCCTTTGGTGTGCTGGTAGGCAACAATACTGAGCAAAGCCTAGGTACATTGGCTATGAGTTTTGCTTTGGGAGAGCAGTTGAGCACCAATGTTCCTTCCTCCCCTACCTTTTTTTTTTTTTTCACCAGCCCCTGGGCCACAGGCCATGATGGATGTGCACCTCGATACTCCTGAGGGTCAGGAGAACGCAAGCAACAATGGCAAGGGAAGCAGCGGCACAGGAAACCAGCAAGGTCACTACCCTTGCATGAACAACTACAAGTAGGATGCCATGCTAAATTCCCTGAAGGGTGGTGATCTCCTTTGTTTCCACAAACCTCACAAAAGACTATCTCTGGGCCTGTCCAAGAGGTGCATAATTATAATGTCTATATAGCTTCCCCAAGGAGCCAGGGATAGTCACCAGGCCAGATGTGGTAACATAGGCTGATCCTTGGTGAGCAGAGATCACCTGCCAAACAGACTAAACCTGACACCACCAGGTTATGCCAGTGTATAGTCAAATAACAACACTTTTTATATTGGGGGCAAGAGAATTTTAGGTGGAGAGTGAGGGCAATGGGCTGACAAAGACAATAGAATACCACACAGGACATAGCCCAAGCCTACCAGCAATTAGCTGTTCCATCTCAGGCAGACTTACCAAATCACAGAATCTGTTAAGTTAGCCAAGAGTAATTAATTAAGGCTGACCAGGAGTCCTCAGTTATGGTGGAGCATATCGTGCAGTTTGTGACACCAATGGTTTTTATTTAAAGCCTCTTATTCACCCCTTTGGTAAGAGAGAGATTCCTGCCCTGGGGATATGCGGATGGTTAAACACACAGTATTTGGCATTGAGCAGATGAGATCAACAACAAACTATTACTCGCATATATTTATAGCCCAAGGAGAAGGATATTGTAGGCCCTGCAGGGCCTCATAGGGATTATACGCAGGAACAGAGTGAACAACCAAGAGCTATAGGAGGCAGACTTGTAGTAACAAGAGTGTGTGGTGCCTTCTGGTTCTCATAAGAAGAATGGTTGGTTTGTTTGAATAATTCCACATGCTGGCAAAACTGCTATCTAGGGAGAACTAGGGACTGTGCCTGGTCCCTTTGATAAGGAGGAGTGTTCGGCTAGGGTACCTTATCCATGAAAGCAGAGTGAAGAGAGAAACTTATGCTTAGTCCATTTGAACTCTCCTGATTTTACCAGATGTCAGGGCAGCATTTAATATTGAGCCTTAATTGTAGGCCTTACACCACATGGAGAAATGAATTGTGTGTATGACTGTGACTCAGTTGGAAATTTACCCCAGAGAGAATAAATTCTAACGTGGAAGTGAATGATTGTACTTGGAATCACAAGACTATTTTCTTCCGTGAAGGAAATATGGGGATCTGTGAGCTAAAATAAGTTCTATTAAAGAATAATGTATTTACATTATTGCACATCTTTTTTTTTTGACTGAGTGAAGTGCATATCTTGCTGATATATGGATAAGAAATTATTGAGGGGCACCTGGATGGCTCAGTGGGTAGAGCTTCCAACTTTTGATTTTGGGATTGTGAGTTTGAGCCTCATGTTAGGTGTAAAGAGTACGTTAAAAAATAAAATAAAATAAAATAAAACTCCTTTGTCTCCACCACTATACCATGAAACAAGACAGTGAACATTATTTTTTTTTAAAAAAGAAAGAAATTATTAAAACTTAACTAGAACTTCCTTTTATGGAAAAATGGAAGACTTAATGTCCTCTAGAAAGCCCTAGTAAACAATACTCTAAAATGTAGGATATACTTTCAAAACTTTTTTTAAATGAATGTTCAAGTTGGCAAATAAAAATATTTCATAAGCCCAGAACAATGAGAAATCACAAATCTAGAAGCATGTGAGTGGTGTACTTACTTCCTTGAGTTCCCCAGTAATTCACATCTTTTGTTTGAAAAAGCCATCTTCTGGGGACAAGGAAAGAAACTTACGGACCACACGAGTTGGAAAATCAAATCGGGTCCCCAGCATAAGGCTTAGGCTGCCGAAGACTGTGACATACTCAGTCCAAGGGTAATGTGGCAAAACCCTAACCTTCAAAGGAAGACAGCAAGGACATTCGCCAGTCTTGTCCTGATTTGGGTTGGGTGGAAAAGGAGGGGGGTGGAATTCTCCTGATCATTTATTACCAAAAGTGGAACCTCACACAGGTTTGCAACTTTGTGGTCTGAAAAATTCCATGCTGAGAATTTAAAGCTAACCAATTTGATAGTGATCCCAGACCCCACTAGAGGCAAATTCAGAGCCTATATAAAGGCTCAGGTAATTTCAAGGAAAAGGTTTTAAAAAACAAAGGTTCACACTAAAAATAATAAAACATGCAAGGAAATAGAGTGTCTTTCTTATGTGTCTAATTGGAATTCCCAAGGAACTAATAAAGGATAAAAAGTAACATTCAAAGAAACAATACCTGAAAATTTCCCCAAATTGATGAAAGTCTCAGATTCAGGAATCATAACAAATCTTAAGAAGGAAAAACAAAAAGGTACCTAGTCATCTTGTGATCACATTTCAGAACACCAAAGAGATAAATCCTCAAAATAAGCCAGAAAAAAACAGACTCCACAAACCACAACAAATGACAATTATACCAACAGTATATTAGTCAGTGTTCTCTAGAAAAACAGAACCAATAGGATATATATTTATTTATTATAAAGAATTGGTTCATGCTACTGTGGAGAATGAGAAATTCCAAGATCTGTAGTCAGTAAGCTGGAGACCCAGGTGAGACAATGGTAGGTTCCATTCCAAGTTTGAGGGTCTGAGAAGCAGGAGAGCTGATGGTGTAAGTTTCGGTCTCAGTCTGAGTCTGAGTCTGAGTCTGAAGGCAGGGGAGAGACTAATGCCCCAGCTGTGCGACAGTCAGGCAGAGAGAGCAAATTCTTCCTTACTCAGTCTTTCATTATACTCAGGCATTCAGTGGACAGGACAATGACCATCCACATTGGGGAAGGCAATCTTCTTTATTCAGTCTATTGATCCAAATATTAATTCCAGAAACACCCTCACAGACACCCTGAATATTGTTTAAACAAATACCTGGCATCCTGTGGCTCAGCCAAGACAACACATAAAATTATATATTCCACAAACTTCTTAACAGCAAAAAAAGAATAAGGAGGAGAGTATTGTAAAGTGATTGTAGAGATAACTTCAACCTAGAATAGCGTATCTTGCAAGAATGAGGGTAAAACAGATATTTTCAAATATACAAAAACCACTGGTTCCCCCAAAGGAATTTCTAAAAGCTGTACTTTAGGGAAAAGGGGGACTTATCTCAGTTGCAAAGTGCAAAAAAGAGTGTTGTGGGAATATGATGGTATTATGGATATGAAGAAGAATGCAGTTCTTAAATGCTTGCTGAAATATTTGATGTGAAGTTATGTCATCAGAAACGTGCTTTCAAATGGTTGAACAAAAACTGTATGTTTAGACAGAGAGAGAGAATAAATATAGCAAACTGTTAACAATTTTTGACATCAGTGGAGGTTATACACTGTTCTTTTAACTTACCTGTATGACAATATTTAAATACAAAATTCAAAGGAAGATACTATAAATTAAAGCCATTTATTTAATAATCCTAGAATTTTGTCACAAATTATTATAAGCCCCATCTGTTTTCTCCATGATCAACAATCTTCCCATCTAGTTTTCTGGTGTTTCCTCTCTGTGAATCCTCCAAGATCACCAGCAGTGGTTCAGTGACCACATTACCAGTTATGCCCTATTCACAAATCAAGAGCCCATACGTATATGTGTCTATTTATTCTGTTATTCTGTCTATCCTTGAAGAATACCACACTATCTTAATAACTAATACTTTGTAATGAATCTTTATATCTGGTAGTGTAAACCCTTAAACTTTATAATGAGTTTTCATTGTAAGTCCTTCTACCTTTTCCCTTTCTTTTTAAGTAAGAAGCTATGCTTGATCTGGTACATTTACGTATAAATTTTTTAATGAACTTATCACTCTTATTATGGTGGATTTGTTTATATAAGTTCCATTTTTTGTAAGTTCCATTTTTAATAGCCTTCTAAAAATCTTCCTTCACATCAGCCTCTATTTGCAGACTATGCCTCTTATGCACACTTTTATTATGTTACTTAGGAATGTTCATGGTTTTCTGGTGCTCAGAGGAAGAAACACAATATCCTTTTTTAAATTATTGTTTTAAAAATATTTTTTTTTCAGACAGAGAAAGTGCAAGTGGGGGAGAAGGACAGAGGGAGAGGGAGAGAGAATCCCAAGCATGCTCAACACCCAGCACAGAACCTAGAACCCAATGTAGGGCTCAATCCCACAACTGTGAGATCATTCCTGAGCCCAAATCAAGAGTCAGGTGCTTACCCCACTGAGCCACCCAGGCACCCAACACCATCTCCTTTTTTCTTTTTTTCCTTTTTTTTAATGTTTATTTTTGACAGAGAGAAAGAGAGACAGAGAGAGAGAGACACACAGAGAGAGAGAGAGCTGGGGAAAAGCAGAGAGAGAGGGAGAGAGATGGATCTGAAGTGGGCTCTGTGTTGAGAGTGGAGAGCCCAATGTAGGGCTCCAACTCATAAACTGTGAGATCATGACCTGAGCTGAAGTTGGATGCTTAACCAACTGAGCCACCCAGATACCCCAACACCATCTCCTTTTATTTTTATTTTTATTTTTATTTTTATTTTTGTTTTTGTTTTTGTTTTTATTTTTTTGGGTGAGGCAGTGTCTTTTTTTTTTGTAATCTAACTTTATTTTTTATTTTTTAGAATTTACATCCAAATTAGTTAGTATATAGTGAAACAATGATTTCAGTAGATTCCTTAATGCCCCTTACCCATTTAGCCCATCCCCCCTCCCACAACCCCTCCAGCAACCCTCAGTTTGTTCTCCATATTTATGAGTCTCTTTTGTTTGTCCCCCTCCTTGTTTTTATATTATTTTTGTTTCCCTTCCCTTATGTTCATCTGTTTTGCCTCTTAAAGTCCTCATATGAGTGAAGTCATATGATTTTTTTCTTTCTCTGACTGACTAACTTCACTAGCATAATACCCTCCAGTTTCATCCACATAGTTGCAAATGGCAAGATTTCATTCTTTTTGATTACTGAGTAATACTCCATTGTGTGTGTGTGTGTGTGTGTGTGTGTGTGTGTGTGTGTATACCACATTTTCTTTATCCATTCATCCATCGATGGACATTTGGGCTCTTTCCATACTTTGGCTATTGTTGATAGTGCTGCTATAAACATGGGGGTGCACGTGTCCCTTCAAAACAGCACACCTATATCCCTTGAATAAACCAAGTAGTGTAATTGCTGGGTCGTAGTGTAGTTCTATTTCTAGTTTTTTGAGAAACCTCCATACTGTTTTCCAGAGTGGCTGCACCAACTTGCATTCCCACCAACAATGCAAAAAAGATCCTCTTTCTCTTCATCCTTGCCAACATCTGTTGTTGCCAGAGTTGTTACTGTTAGCCATTCTGACAGGTGTAAGGTGGTATCTCACTGTGGTTTTGATTTGTATTTCCCTGATGATGAGTGATGTTGAGCATTTTTTCATGTGTCGGTTGGCCATCTGGATGTCTTCTTTGGAGAAGTGTCTAGTCATGTCTTTTGCCCGTTTCTTCACTGGATTATTTGTTTTTTGGGTGTTGAGTTTGATCAGTTCTTTATAGATTTTGGATACTAACCCTTTATCTGATATGTCATTTGCAAATATCTTCTCCCATTCTGTCGGTTGCCTTTTAGTTTTGCTGATCGTTTCCTTCTCTGTGCAGAAGCTTTTTATTTTGATGAGGTCCCAGTAGTTCATTTTTGCTTTTGTTTCCCTTGCCTTTGGAGATGTATTCAGCAAGAAATTGCTGTGGGCAAGATCAAAGAGGTTTTTGCCTGCTTTCTCCTCAAGGATTTTGATGGCTTCCTGTCTTACATTGAGGTCTTTGATCCACTTTGAGTTTATTTTTGTGTATGGTGTAAGAAAGTGGTCCAGGTTCATTCTTCTGCATGTCCCTGTCCAGTTTTCCCAGCACCACTTGCTGAAGAGATTGTCTTTATTCCACTGGATATTCTTTCTTTGTCAAAGATTAGTTGCCCATACATTTGTGGGTCCATTTCTGGGTTCTCTATTCTGTTCCATTGATCTGAGTGTCTGTTCTTGTGCCAGTGCCATACGGTCTTGATGGTTACAGCTTTGTAATACATCTTGAAATCTGGGATTGTGATGCTTCCTGCTTTGGTTTTCTTTTTCAAGATTCCTTTGGCTATTCTGGGTCTTTTCTGGTTCCATACAAATTATTTGTTCTAGCTTTGTGAAGAATGCTGGTGTTACTTTGATAGGGATCTCTTTGAATATGTAGATTGCTTTGGGTAGTATCAACATTTTAACAATATTTGTTCTTCCTATACAGAAGCATAGAATCTTTTTCCATTTCTTTGTGTCTTCTTCAGTTTCTTTCATAAGCTTCTATAGTTTTCAGCGTATAGATTTTTCACCTCTTTGGTTAGATTTATTCCTAGGTATTTGATGGTTTTTGGTGCAACTGTAAATGGGATCGATTCCTTGATTTCTCTTTCTGTCCCTTCATTGTTGGTGTATAGGAATGCAACCAATTTCTGTGCGTTGATTTTATATCCTGCAACTTTGATGAATTCATGAATCAGTTCTAGCAGTTTTTTGGTGGAATCTTTTGGGTTTTCCATATAGAGTATCATGTCATCTGCGAAGAGTGAAAGTTTGACCTTCTCCTGGCCGATTTGGATGCCTTTTATTTTTTTGTGTTGTCTGATTGCAGAGGCTAAGACTTCCAATACTATGTTGGATAACAGTGGCAAACATACCTGTCTTGTTCCTGACCTTAGGGGGAAAGCTGTCAGTTTTTCCCCATTGAGGACGATATCAGCGTTGAGTCACTAGTATATGGCTTTTATCATCTTGAGGTATGATCCTTCTATCCCTACTTTCTTGAGGGTTTTTATCAAGAAAGGATGCTGTATTTGTCAAATGCTTTCTCTGCATCTATTGAGAGGATCATATGGTTCTTGCCCCTTCTTTTATTGATGTGATGAATCACATTGATTGTTTTGCGGATATTGAACCAGCCCTGCATCCCAGGTATAAATCCCACTTGGTCGTGGTGAATACTTTTTTTAATGTATTGTTGGAGCCAGTTGGCTAATATCTTGTTGAGGATTTTTGCATCCATGTTCATCAGGGAAATTGGTCTATAGTTCTCCTTTTTAGTGGGGTCTCTGTCTGGTTTTGGAATCAAGGTAATGCTGGCTCATAGAAAGAGTTTGGAAGTTTGCCTTCCATTTTTATTTTTTGGAACAGCTTCAAGAAAGTAGGTGTTAACTCTTCCTTAAATGTTTGGTAGAATTCCCCTGGAAAGCCATCTGGCCCTGGACTCTTGTTTTTTGGCAGATTTTTGATTACTAATTCAATTTCCTTACTGGTTATGGGTCTGTTCAAATATTCTATTTCTTCCTGTTTCAGTTTTGGTAGTGTATATGTTTCTAGGAATTTGTCCATTTCTTCCAGATTGCCCATTTTATTGGCATATAATTGCTCATAATATTCTTTTGTCATTGTTTTTATTTCTGCTGTGTTTGCTGTGATTTCTCCTCTTTCATTCTTGATTTTATTTATTTGGGTCCTTTCCTTTTTCTTCTTGATCAAACTGGCTAGTGGTTTATCAAGTTTGTTGATTCTTTCAAGGAACCAGCTTCTGGTTTCATTGATCTGTTCTACTGTTTTTTTGGTTTCTACAGCATTAATTTCTGCCCTGATCTTTATTATTTCCTGTCTTCTGCTGGTTTTGGGTTTATTTGCTGTTCTTTTTCCAGCTCCTTAAGGTGTAAGGTTAGGTTGTGTCTCTGAGATCTTTCTTCCTTTTTTAGGAAGGCCTGGATTGCTATATACTTTCCTCTTATGACCACCTTTGCTGCGTCCCAGAGGTTTTGGGTTGTGGTGCTATCATTTTCATTGACTTCCATATACTTTTTAATTTCTTCTTTAACTTCTTGGTTAGCCCATTCATTCTTTAGTAGGATGTTCTTCAGTCTCAAGTATTTGTAACCTTTCCAAATTTTTTCTTGTGGTTGATTTCGAGTTTCATAGCCTTGTGGTCTGAATATATGCATGGTATGATCTTGATCTTTTTGAACTTACTTAGGGCTGTTTTGTGTCCGAGTATATGGTCTATTCTGGAGAACGTTCCATGTGCAGTGGAGAAGAATGTATATTATGCTGCTTTAGGATGAAATGTTCTGAATATATCTGTTAAGTCCATCTGGTCCAATGTGTCATTCAAAGCCAATGTTTCCTTGTTGATTTTTTGATTAGATGATCTGTCCATTGTTGTGAGTGGGGTGTTGAAGTCTCCTACTATTATGGTATTACTATTAATGAGTTTCTTTATGTTTGTGATTAATTGATTTATATATTTGTGTGCTCTCACATTTGGTACATAAATGTTTACAATTGTTACCATCTCCCTTTAATCTGCCTTTTAACGGCATTCATTCTCTTTGCAATTTTGGTTCTAGTGATGACTATGTTCTAACTTATTTTTCCAACTCTATATGGCTTAACATTCCATGAAAGCCAGATGTTTCCTTTCCTTTAATTGGATGTTGCCTTTGACACTCACTTCATGATTTAGCTTAAGATATTTCCCTGGCTTGGTAAGCCTTTTCATGTCTTTTTTATCTGTATGAATCCCTCCCAAATATTAGGGCCCAATGTGTTCTACAGCTTCTGTGAAGTTTTTCTTAATTACCCCCAAGTTCAATAACCATTTCCCATATACACACATACATACATATATATATATATATATATATATATATATATATATATATTTTTTTTTTTTTTAGGTTTATAATGAGAGAGACAGAGACAGTGTGATTGGGCGCGGGGCAAAGAGAGAGGGAGAGGGAGAGAATCCCAAGCAGTTTCCACGCTGTCAGCAAAGGGCCCGATGCAGGGGGTTGATTCCACAAACCATGAGATCATGAACCTGAGCTGAAACCAAGAGTTGGATGCTTAACCAACGGAGCCACCCAGGCGCTCCTCCCTTTTATATTTCTATAACATTTTGCATTTATACTATGTATTTGAATATATCATATATTGGCTTCTGTTTTTACATTCTCTTTAATGTGCATGTATTTCATCTGTACAATTAGGTTATACAATCTTTCAGAGTAAAGACCACATATTATGTTTTTTTGTGTGCATTCCCACTCTGTTAATCACAGTGTTTCATCTTATTTGACACCATTTCTCTGGAATCTCACACTGAATGAAGGATATAGTAGATGCTTAGTAACAATTGGTTTAACGAAGACTAAGTCTCTGTTCAACAAATATTTGGTGAGGTGTAACCGAAGGAGCAACGTTTGAGGTGTCAGGTGAAATGGGTTCTGTCTCACCTCTGCCATTCGCTAGCTCCGTTGCTTTAGCCAGACCATTTCATTTTATGGCCCTCTGTGTTCTCACCTTTGAAATGAAGATAGTAATGACTATCCCATCATACAGAATCACATGCACTGAATCTCACTCAAGTGATTTAAAACTGTGTGTTCACAACATGTTTATGCCTTTTTGCACATAATGAAAATCTTCATTGTAGAAAATTTAGAAAACAAAGTTCAAAGAAGAAAAGAGAAATCATGTATAATAACACCACTCAGAAAAAAAAAACTACTGTTAAAACTTTGGGTATTTCTCTTATGTTTTTCTGTATATATATTTTGAAAATTAATATATATACTAGTTTTGAATTGTTTATTATGTCTGTTGAATATATTCCAGATATTATTTTATGAAGATTCATCTTTTCTATTGAGTTTATATAATATTAAAGAGTAACAGAATTAATATTATTTTATAATAATTATATAATATATAATTATTATGAATATAATATATATTTTATAAAAATTTATATATATATAAAATTTATATATATAATTTATATAAATATATATAAATTTATAAGTTTATAAATATAAATATATAAATATAATAATATATTTAATATAATATTAAATAGTAACAGAATTTATTATTTTTACAAAAGAGTTTTATAAAAGTTAAATGCATCCATATAAATAATTTTACTTCTATTAACTTAATTGTAGACAAACATCAGTATACATAATTTGATGAACAAAAATATTTCAACGGTATGACTTTTCTTTCTGAAGTTATTTCTATTTGATTGGGAATTTTTATTTTTTTCCTGTATGACCCAAAAATCCTCAAAACAACTTAAAAATTTTTTGCTACTGTGATTTTGACTGAATTTTGTGCTTGATGAAACACTAAAATGATTTCTTCTGCAAAGAAAAATAAAGTACTGAAGAGAACTTAGAAAACAAACCAGAGCTTGAAAAGGCTGAATTATTTCTCCTTTTTTCTCAGCTAGGGAAAAAAAAAAGAAAATTAAATCTATTCAAAAAGGAAGAGACATCCTCCCAAAATTTTTATACATTGATGCAATACAAAAAACAGACATCACTGGAACTTTTAAAGTTATGTGAGTTTAAAAAAGCATCTTGCTTATAAATCAACTTCATCCAATTTAGTTAAGAAAAGGTTTGTGGGGGCATCTGGGTGGCTCAGTTGGTTAAGCATCTGACTTGGGTTCAGGTCATGATCTTGTGGTTTGTGAGTCTAAGCCCTGCGTTGGGCTCTGTTCTGACAGCTCAGAGCCTGGAGCCTGCTTCAGATTCTGTGTCTCCCTCTCTCTCTCTCTCTCTCTCTGCACCTCCCCCACTCATGCTCTCTCTTTCTCTGTCTCTCTCTCAAAAATAAATAAGCATTAAAAAATAAAAAAAATTAAAAATTAAAAAAAGGAAAGGTTTGTGAATGATTTCAGTCCTTAGTTATGTTCTTTACTTTTGGCATTGTGTTTGGGCTTTTGGCTATGCCTATTTTACATGGTTGGTATAAGCCCTGAAATGTTAGCTTTCTAGGAAATTTTTTTTTCCAACTTTAATTAAAAATTTAGAATTATGTTGGCCTGAAAACAATTATATTTTAAAAGATAAAATGATTTATAAGAGATATAATAAAATG
The DNA here is from genome assembly GCF_016509475.1 of Prionailurus bengalensis. NCBI lineage: Eukaryota > Metazoa > Chordata > Mammalia > Carnivora > Felidae > Prionailurus > Prionailurus bengalensis. The sequence continues at coordinate 110,512,025 of NC_057349.1, forward strand.
ATATCAAATAAATACAATTCAGCTTTAAAATATAGGTATATAAGACATTTATGTGCATCTGTCTATGTGAGCACTGAGAAAATACTGGAAGAATATGCACCAGAATTATAATAGTGCTGTCATTGGATAATGGGATAAAAGGCAATTTGTTTTTTCTTCTTCCAGAAGAATTGTCACTTTTTTTCCGACAATGAGCATGTGTTACTTTCATATGCAAAAAGAAAAAAATTCATTTTGAAAAAGAGAAGTGGAAAGATAATTGTTTCATTCAGTAAACAAACTCTATTAGAGTACCTACTGAGTGAGTGCCAGGCATGACTAGTGCTATGGATACATCAGTGAAACAGCCTACAAAAACTTAGGCCTTTGTAGAGCTTATATTCTAGTAGAGGGAGATAGACAGTAAATAGTAGTGCAATCCTACTAAGTTATAATATGTGTCAAAGCTACTCAGTGCTAAGGTACAGTAGAACAGATTAAGGAAGGAAGGTCAAGAGCTACAGGAAGAAGACATTGTTTTAAGTGGGGTGGTGAGCTTTACTGAGCAAGCAGAGTTCTCTCGGGTGTTTTGTGACCCTTCTAATTCCTCACCATATTATGCCATTATGTTAATACTCAGATTAAGAATTGTTTTTCAGGTATCATGAAGAAAGTGACAATTTCAATCCCATTTTAACTTAATGAAACACTTAAACGTGTTGTGTTGCTGAAAGTATATGAAACTTTTTCCCTTAGGGAGAAACCATGATGAAGGGTGTAAGGAAGATTCAGTCTTCTGTCACAGGTGGCTACCTAAGAGAGGTAGCCAACTTTGAGATGTTTGTGTGGGGGGATTTGGAAGCCAGACTGTAAACTTTTTATGCTCTTTTTTTCCCTAAACACCAAGTTTCTGGAAATATCTTTGGGTTAATTTTTTTCTTGTCTTTATAACTCACAATGTCAGAGGCTGTCTCTAGAGCCAAATCAAAAGCAGACTTTAACAGGATAATCAGTGTTTATTATGAAAATCTATTATAGTGCCTATAAATTAATGTGACTTATTTCTAAACAAATTTCATTTGTGTAGTTGTTAACCAAGCACATTTATATCAATTAATTTGTTGGGTTCCAAACTAGTAAAATAGGTAATTTTAATTCTACTTTTGATAAATGTGGAAACTTAATTAATAGAGAAGTTAAATGTCTTGTGGGAAGTCGCAAGTTTATTAGATGGCAATGCAGGATTCAACTACATGCTCACATTTAGGTGACCAAACTTTCCATTGCTCTGTTTGGACTGCTGAACAAATATAAGGACTAATTTAAGAGCAGTCATCCCAAGGGCTTGCTAAGGTAGTTCAGTAATTCTAACATTGCTCAAAGCTCTGCTTTCAAATCTTCACTTGAAACAGAATTCTTCCAAATATATGCTAATCTAAATTACTTAAGGAGGCTTAGAAAAAAATCCAAAATTGGGGTGCCTGGATAGCTCAGTTGGTTAAGCGTCAGACTTCAGCTCAGGTAATGATCTCATTGTGAGTTCGAGCCCCGCATCAGGCTCTGTACTGACAGTTCAGAGCCTGGAGCCTGCTTCGGATTCTGTGTCTCCCTCGCTCTCTGCCTCTCCCCTGCTCACACTCTTACCTTTCTCTCGTTCAAACATAAATAAACATTAAAAAAACAACAACCTGAAGTCATGGTAGTACAAAGAAATAGGTGATCAATTGGGATAGCTTTTAATTAAAAACAGTTCACTATAAAATATAATGTTATATTTTAAACATAGTATTATTCTACCACTATATTAAATATGAGTATAAAGTGGATTACACTGATGGAGTCATAAAAATATTTTCAGAGGTGGAATACATATGTAGCTTCCTAAAGTAATGGCTTTGATGGATATGGTACACATTTACATATATAAATTTTTGTAAGTTGGTAAAAATAGTTCTTTTGTATCACTGCATTTTTCCTTTTTAAGACAAGCGTATATAAGTTATAAAAGTTTTCTGAAATAAAAGTATGCAGTTTAAAGTGTCCATTCTTAAGCTATTGCTTTAGATTAGTTCTACATTGGAAGAATAATTATGGAACTATTTTTGTCATAGATGTATCACTCTCAATAATAATCATAGGCAAAGAAAATAAATCCAGAGGATAAAGGGTTTTATTTCCCCCCTTATTGAGAATGAAAATGGTAAAAGAGAATTAGTTGAACACTTTAAAAATACAGGATCTTGTCTATTTAAAGTGTTAGAGGGGCGTCGGTTAAGCATCTGACTCTTGATTTTGGCTCAGGTCATGATCTTATGGTTTGTGGGATCGAGCCCCGCATCTGGCTCTGCACGGACAGTGTGGAACCTGCTTGGGATTCTCTCTCTCCCTCTCTTTCTGCCCCTCCCTCATTCACACTCGTTCTCTGTCAAAATAAAAAGAACATTTTAAAGTGTTAGAGGATTGCATATTTGCACAAGGGAAAGCTGATTAATTGTGTGTAACTGACTTTAGGTTGGGCAGTCGGTTCACAGTTTAAGGTTTATGAATCCTCTGAGAGAGCCAATGTCTGAAAACTATAACTATTTAGATGCCATGGGTGAGGGTGATTCCATAAGAGTTTTTACATTAACTCCTGCTCTGCATATGACAATTGATGTTACCCACACCTGCAAGGCATTGTATTTACCACTAGTCTACGTCCTGCCCACAAAGCTACTTTATTGTTAATATAATATAATTCATTTTAATATTTGATTAAATGAATTTTCAGGCTTTATTAAGAATATTAGTAGTTAAAAGAACCTTCACTGGCTGTGTTTGCCTGCCCATAATTTATAGGTATCAGCTATGAATTAAATATTTATTGAATTTAATAGGCAACTGTGTGCCAGTCCACATACTAGGCAGAAGGATACAAAGACATTTCTACTGTGACCATGTTGGTCAGATTAACTTCCCTTTTTCTCCTTCCTACTGATGTCGTCAAAAGTCACTTGACAGTTTAAAACCACTGTCTCATTAAAAAAGGAACTGACTTCTTAGGACTTGCGTTTAAAACCCCCCTGCACAGACAGGTTGTGTTCACTCTGAGATGGGACTGGTGCAAGCAAACCATATAATCCTCAAAATTATTTCATTTTCTTGGTAGTGCAAATTCAGCTTGAAGAATCTTTGTGCCTTTATTGAAATCCAGGAAGACTTTGTGTCCAAAAATAGTTGGAAAAAGGCAAAGATGAGAAGTGGATGATCTGAGAGCAGTCTCTCATTAGAATTTTCTAGCCCTTTCTCTGGGACCCCACTCGGTGCATTCTTACCCCATCTTCTCTTTTGGAACTAACCACTACCTCCTCTGTGCATCTGGGGGAGCTGCCTGGCACTGAGCCTCTCCAGGTCTCCAGCTGAAGCAGGGGAAGTCCTTACTGTGGCAAATCCCAGTTACTAGCACAGTGCTTTGAACAGAGTCAGTGTTAAATAAGTACTTTTGAATAGAATCCAAATACTTTCTTAAGTAGGCTCTGCCACCTTAATGAAGTAAGAACACACTGGTATTTGAGTCCCTCAGTTGGAAGGGAAAATGTGAAAAGTAAATGAGAATGGAGGAATACAGGCAGGGTTTCAGGTAAAGTGGGGGAAAAAATGAAAATGGTTCCTTGTAATTCAAGCTAAGTGCTCTCAATTCTAATCTCTCAGAAAGATAGAAATAAAAAGGTGAGAAGCAAAAAGTCAAAACTATGTAAGATGTAAGATAGGAGGGATGCTGTGCTACAGGTTATAACCATTTAGAATTACATTCACCTAAAGGAGAACTGAAAATATCACTGCGTGTCCTGGATACCACCTCTCAGGCATAACATACACACACGCATGCACGCACGCAAGCACCCACCCACGCACGCGCCCATGCACACGCAACCCAAGATAATGTACTAATAATTAGGGACGTCTGTTTCAAAGAAACAGAACAGTACTGTCTGAACTTAGAAGAGACTTTGACACAAACTGGCTGTGTTAATGTTAATGTTGTCAATGTTAATGATGTTAATGCATCACTTCAGTGTCTGGGTCCGCATCACTTAAGTTTACAGGTCCTTTGGGGGAGCTGCAAGGGTAGGAGTAGGCCTATGGCAAACTAACTCCATAGAGTCTTTAATGGAGGGTGTGTTTGGGGTAAGTTTTTTCTGGAGTAGAATGACCAGTTAAATGTGACCCTTGCACTCAAGGGTGTTGCGTGGTTATTGCAGTTATTTTTTTTTTATCTTTATCCACATCAGTTCATATTATTGTCCTAAATGACCCTATCTTAGTTTAACGATGTAATTGTGCCAGACAGGTATTCAGATTTGTTCATTACTTTACCTAGGAGATTATAGAAAAATCAATATGGCTTTATATTTAGAATTTTATAGGTCTAAGTTGTCAAAAATTATGCATGGTAAAAATAGCTTTCATGCATCTACCAATATATGTTGAAGGGTCTGTTTATATCATTATCAGGCAAGAATCTAAGCATGAGAAACAATATGTGTCAATAGACAAGAGGTAGAATTTCCTCTGGCTTAGACTTGAGGCACAGAAACTCCAAAAATGGAGAAATTAAAAAAACAAAAAAGAAAAATCTCTAAGTTAAAAACATAATTTTTATACAGGTATACATTTCATGTAAGCTCTATTTACCCTAAAATTGTCTTGATACTTAGGTAAATAGATGTGCTAGGATTCCCATTTTTCGAGGTGTATAGTTTTGCTTTATTTCCAAAGAGTAGGATTTGAGGTCAAGAAAGGTACTGAAAAGATCAGAATATGTTTGACCTCACCATTCTGGGGGTTCCTCTTTGTAGTGTGGGGGCCTAGCACAGGGCCAGACACTTAATAATTTAGTGGAAGCGGTTTTTGTTGGTCCACATTGAGATGCAATTGTTACAGTTCTCTCACCTCATTTGGAAGAAGTGTTTATGTTCCAAAATAAAATCTTGCAAAATAATAGCTGTAGGCAGAGAACTGAAGAAACCTAGCATAAGGTATTAAGATACTGAAAGCTGGAGAGAGCCAGATGAGGAATTTGCTAATCAACTGAGAACAGTGTATGTCTCTCTTTATTTCATCCTCTCTTTTGACCAGGAAAAACAGTGACTTTCCAAAGTACATGTTCTTCCTTGTTACTTTAAGTGTTTTTTGAGATACCCTGACTCATACTCCCAGAGAACTCATTTCTCCCAGAGAACTCATTTAGTGTGTGAGAAGTTTATTTCAAGTCTTACATGCAGAATGAGTAGTAGTTTCACTGTGGGAGATGAAGTGAGTGATATGGATCCAGAGATTAGAAAAAAGGTAATGACCTTGCAGTCTTGGCTTCAAGTAAGGAAGCTTAAGGAAAAGAATGAGTGTGAGCTAAGAGGGTAGATCATCTCAGTTGGGAGAGAAAGAAGTTGCAAAAACTTTTGTTTTCTTTTCTTTAAATGTTTATTTATTTATTTTTGAGAGAGAGTGGGAGAGAGAGCACAAGTGAGGGAGGGACAGAAAGAGAGGGGGACAGAGGATCAGAAGCAGGCTCCATACTGACAGCAGCAAGCCTGATGCAGGGTTCGAACTCATGAACTGTGAGATCATGACCTGAGCTGAAGTCAGATGCTCAACCGACTGAACTACCCAGGTGCTCCTGTTTATAGAAACTTAAAAAAAAAGTGTTTTTTACATTTATTTATTTTTAGAGAAATGGACAGAGAGAAAGCAGAGGAGGGGAGAGAAGGAAAGAGAGAATCCCAAGCAGGCTCTGCACTATCAGAGCAGAGCCCAACATGGGGCTCACACCCATGAACTGTGAGATCATGACTTAAGCCAAAACCAAGAGTCAGACACTTAATTGACTGAGCCACCCAGGTGTTCCAAACTTTTGTTTATTATTACGCTTGTAACATACATTCTGTTCTTAGCAGGCTCTTCTAAGCCCATTGGGAGCTGGCTAGTGATTTTGTATATACATTAAATTTTGTATATGCTTCATTTAACTTGGACATCTTTGTTCTCTTCAGTTGTGCTGGTGTTGAATTTTCAATATTGTGGAGACTGCAGAGATGTTGCATGTGTGTGTATCGATGACTGTTTAATGGTCTTTTGGTCAGGCATCCTGAAAATTGTGTATTTTCAGCAGAGATGCATGCTGGGGGCATGCAAGGACTTCTGGGAAATCTTCAAATGTCCAAATGGGTTCAGCTCTGTAAGCACTCACAGCTGACAAAGCAGCACTCTTCCAGATTCCTCTACTAATTCTGTAGAAGAAAAAGTGGAAGAGTTGTTGCCTTAGTTAGCAAACATACACGTAATTAGCTTTTTAAGCCTGGAAATTTTTTAAAAATTATTTTTAATGTTTATTTTTGAGAGAGAGAGAGACAAAGCACAAGTGGGGGAGGGGCAAAGAGAGAGAGACACACAGAATGCAAAGCATAAGCCCAGAAATTTAAAAGAACTTGGAAGTTAATCTCTCTTCCGTGTTTATTAGCAGTGTTTCCTCATCTTTCTATAGGTTATATATTTTTTAAACATCACAAAGCATTTGAAGAGACCAGTTGTCTCTACTTTATATATAATGTTGACAAAGAAAGCATTAACTGAAAATTAAAACAGACATTTATGTGGGCAGTTAGAGTTGCAGTTTGGGAGCCACAGATTGAGATAGAAACCCAAATTGTGTTCCAAGGAAGACAAAGAGTGGGGCAAGGTTATATAAAGGTGGAAGGTTAGGAATGTAGTTTTCATTTAGATCCTCTGCAAAACAGGAATTGAAATTAGGTTAACTGGGATTGGTTGTGTATGCAAATGCATGGTTGAAGCTTGTTAAACCCAACTGGCTCCTTTAGAAGTGAAGACCACAGAAGATCCAATTGTCACGGTGAGGGGGGAAGTTCAGTCTAGGCTGAGGGCTTGTGGATAGCTTAAAAGTTCAAAAAGTTCATAGTTTCTCTGCTGAGGATGTGCATAAATTCCTCCTCCCTTATGGCTTACTGGCTGTATTAAAAAAAATTTTTTTTTTAAATTTATTTGAGAGAGAGGGAGAGAGAGAAAGATGATGCAAGTGGAGGAGGGGCAGAGAGAGAAGGAAAGAGAGAGAGGATCCAAGCAGGCTCCACATGGAGCCTGACTTGGGGCTCAAACTCACTAATCATGAGATCATGAACTGAGCCAAAATCAAGAGTTGGATGGTCAAGTGACTGAGCCACCCAGCACCCCATCCTGGCCCTACTTTAAAGGAAACTTTCTTAGCCAAGCTTGCTTGCTTGCTCCATTTTGAAATCTTTTACTATATATATATATAATCATCCCTCTAAAAGAAAAATCAGGCATATCTAATCAATGTTGCAGAGGACAAAAACAACAGACAGGTAAGATGGCTGTTTGGTACAGGAAGAGGCTTACACTTCAAGATACACTATTTTTGGTTAAATTATCAAAATATCACTTTTAGCACCTTTCTGTGCTAGAATATCTGTATATTTATAATTTTTCCAGGTGAATGTATTTCATTTATTTTAAATCACAACAATAATCTATGCTCATTGTAGAAGTTTATATATGTAAGGAAGTACCAAAAAATGATTAATATTCTCCTTGTTCTCTCTTACACTCCCCACTAGCATTTTTTATTCTTTTTATGAAATTGAGATCATATTATATTCATTACATTTCCCCCCCACACTGTAAATATTACTTTTGAATTTTGCTCTATTTTACAGTGTCATGGATGCATCTCCATAGGTGGATCTAACTGGATTTAGCACATTCTTTCTAATCACTGTATAACGTTCCATAATATTATATACATAGTTTGTTCAGCCATTCTTCCCTTAGGGAATTTCAGGTTATTTCCAATGCTGCAGGCAATGTCTTTGCTAGAGAATTAAAAGAGCCCAGTTGAGAATCACACTGTGGATTCAAATGTTCCTTCCAGCCAGCAGTCTCTAAGTCACCGACACCTTCTGTCAGGAAGATGAGATGACTCTTCACTGTAGAAAGCTACGTCTCCCTGCAGTCCTGTGGGTCCAGGCTGGGTGAACTGTCTGTTGTGCTGGAGCATGACATCCTGGCCACTCAGCATCAGCATCGGTGGCCGGCTCTGAAAGGAGGATGGTAGTAGGAAGAGGGAGAGCTGGGAAATGACCAAGTAAAGCTCCGGGGTAAAGCAGCCTATTGTTGTCTGGCTTTCCTACACATCCAGTTCTGGTTTTTACCTTAAAATGGTAGTTAACGAGTAAAATCTTGACAGACTTTTAGATAGTTTTTTGATCTTGTTTTCTAACACTAACCGACAAAAAAGGACTAATTTAGAAAGCCTGTGTCTGAAATAATAATATAAAGGCAAAAGCAAAATAGCAGCCAAAAGCAAGGAAACCTTGAAATAAACCCAGAGCCTAGAATTTCTTCATTTGATGGAAGTTCACCTTTTAGAAATTCTTTTTCAATATACAAATTCTAATTCAATAGGTCTTTAACATAGACTGTCTTACTAAAGAAGTTCACTCACTTCATTTAACATAAAATATATCATATTTAAGTATTTTAAATAGCATATCTTAATATTTTTATATGTGTTGTTATCTTTAACTTTAAGATTTTGGACTGTCAGGCCAGTAACGATCAAGGTGTTCAGAGCTGCTCTTCCAAACTTAGCATAGCTAACTTGTTTGTGTGACACAGGACGATGCTCCACAGAAATACACCATTGATCGTGGCCATGGCTTTTGATGTGCTGTTAATTGGCTGAAGACAGAGTGGAAGCTGGCAAATGGGGTCTTTTTCCAAACTTGGTGTGAGAGACTTCTCACAAGCTCTAGAGAAGAGATCTGTAATTGACATTCATGTAACATGGAGGGGTGGGGCGTGGGGGTCTCACAAGATAACCATTCAAAGCCAGAAAGGAACACCTATGAAAAGATGAGGAATCTGTCCCTCTCCGTCCCTCCCTTCCTCTCTCTCTCTCTCACACACACATATGTAAGTATGTGTGTATGTATATATATGTGTATTTATATATATGATATTTTCCCTATTTAAAAAGTAATCAAGGGCAGAATCAAAAGTAGCTATTGTATGACTGTCTGCATGTCACAGAGATTTGGAAAGATAATTTTGTGGTGGTCCATGTCATCTTGCCTTCAGAGTGAACTGAAACTGGATTTGCATTCTTGGGTGCTACATGAGCAGCTTTGTGACTTTAAATAAATCACATCCACGGTTTTCACATCCACGTAGTGAGTGAGGGTTATTCCTTACTATGTCAAAGGATTATTGGGAGACTTAAAATGAGACAATAGATATGAAAATGTTTATGTTGTATTGCATACATTCTGGTTTCCCTCTTAGGAAGTTCAAGAGGTCTTCCAGTAGGAAGATGTTTCTTTGTAGGATTAAAAGGATACATAGAAGGGCAGTGGAGTGAATAAAACTTTGTGAGATGTGAACAATGGTGCCAATAACCAGACATAATTTTAGAATTATCAAGAGTTTCTATATCCTTTATCTCATTAGTTCTTAACAAAAATCCTGTGTATCAGTTAGGCTAATTTTTTTTATATCCATTATGCAGAGGAGGAACCATGACTCTGAAATTAAATGTATTAGCCAATATCACCTGCAAGCCTATAATGGAGTGAAGTTCTTTTTGACTAATAGTTCAGTGCTTTTTATATTAATCTATGTTGTCTGTCAATGCCAGACAGTTGGCAAATACTAAACAGAAGTCTAATTGATTCAAAGGATGATTATCTCCATCCCTTGGTTGATACTCAGCACATTCTGTGGTATGCATGTATACCAATGCATCAAAGAGGAGAAAGAGGGTACAAAGTCCCTTTGAGAGTGCAAGTCCCCTAAAAACAGGAAAGTATGTTATTCCTTTGTGTTCTCAGTGCCCAACTGAGAGCCTAGTACTTAATAGGTTCTCAATAAATGCTTGCTGCTGCTTCTGTTGCTTTTGAGATACTATTCAGTGTTGACTTCTTAGGAAAGATTCATTAGAAAACATCATATGAAAGAGGGTTAGTTTTAGAATAAACAGAATCTGCTACCTCCTTCCCTCCCTGTACAGTAAATGATTTCCTAAGAATTCTTTCATAGGTACAATTATTAGAAAGATAAAGGATGCTTAGGAAAGCATGAGTAATTACCATTTCCACTTAAATGCAAGAAAGGTAATACAGGTTCTACTCTCCTAAACATGAACATGAGGCTGTTGAAAATTAGGTCTTTGACTAGAACAGGCAGAAATACACAGCTGTCACTAGGGGAAAAATGCCTTTGAGATAAAGTGGAACTTCTCATATCTAAAGAGTAGGAGCATAGTGTGTTTTGTTTGATCCATACAAATTATAGTAATTTAGTTTCAGCCTGAACAAGCACCACAAACAAAAACTGGCAGGCAGGGTCTCTATAGGAGTGGCCAAGCAAGTCAGTTTTCATTTCCTTCCAAGCCCTAGTTTGGCTGATCCATCCACAGAAAAACAGAACAAAAGCCAGAGATTACTGCACCCTAAAGCATCCAAGTGGCTTATTCGGCTCAGGGTGTATTTATAGCAACCTGGCTCACACTGAGAACTTCCTTCTCTATTCAGCGAATGTGCTAATGTGCAAATGGAAGCTTCAGGACCATAACAGTAGACGTAGATGCAGGGTGTGATCAATGAGTAGATTCTCAAGCCTGTTGTGATTTTGATCTAGCCATGCCTTTCAACCACCACTGTGAACATTTACCTCAAAATAGGCTCATCCTCTTCTTCATGTGCACATTCTATTTGTAGATGTTGCTATGAGGACAGATTCATCGAAAATGACTGATGTGGAGCCCGTGGTCAACAATTTTGCATCTTCAGCAAGGACAGGCCGCCGGAATGCGGTGCCAGACATCCAGGGCTCAGCGGGGACAGGTGGAATCTCGGAGTTGCCCCTCAGACTGGAGGCCCTCTCCATGGAGGAAGGTAACACACAAATTCTCTTCAAAACAGTAGCACTCTCTTCTTAGTCCTTTCCTCTGGAACAGTCTCTCTTTTAACTAGTCATAAGTGCTCTTTTTTTCTGTGCCTTTTTTCACAAGTGCCTACTAAAATCTCTCAGTGTTTGTTTAAGGCTAAGTACATTTTTTAGGCTTTCTGAAAGTGGACAGTTTTACCTTTTTGTCTCGATGTGTATGTGGAAGCTGAACATTTATTTATTCATTGAACATGTATAGCCATGCACAGTGCTAGTAATTGGGAATCAGAGGTGAACAAATATAATCCCCTCAACAGACTTACAACATTTATCTAGAAATACTCAGAAATGAAATAGTTTTCTTTCTGTCATCCATTGGCAAACCACTTTGGCAGGTTCTATTTCACTGTAGTATTCTCAAGTCCTTCTGTTTCTCACATCTAAGAAGAAGTTTATTATCAGTTAAAGATGAAATCTTTAAGGTGAGTATTTGTATAAAAGGTGATTGTTCTTCAGTGGAAAAAGTTGAATTAAGGAAAAAAGGGAGCTGTCAAACTAATGAAGGGAAATCTCGGGTCTTTCACCCCATTCTTACATACATCTCATACAGCTTCCAGAGCTTAGTCTTCTGGAAATAAATATAATGATACTCTCAGTAAAGTTTTAAAGGAGTCTTTTTATTTAAAAATATTTGTAGAGGTTAAAGAAAAAAGTGTTACCAAAATACCTGTGCTTTGTGCCCCATGTTAGACGTCAAGGTAGACTTTAGTATGTGTACAGAAATTTATGCTTGCTGGCAATGAGGCAAGAGAAAGCTAGAAGTTTGTGCATATCTACACTATTCATGCAAGTCCCAGAAGAGGGCTCTTGGTCCTTTGCTTCAGGAGATTATTTGCTACCTGGTAGAGTTACAAATGTTCCTGGTTTGATCTCTATGAAATAAGTAACTCTTGGTTTGGCCAGGGACACCTCATCTTTTCCCAGAGATCATTGCATTTCTCTTATGAGATACTACAAGTAATAGTAAAAAAAGTATATATACACACACACAAACTATTATAAGATGGGAAATTGGAAAGAAAGAAAATAAATAAAAATGTGTGTAATCATTTCGGCCTTTTAAGTTTGAAAATGGAATATGGTTATTAGAACATGATGTTGCTGTTGAAGGGCCATCCTCAACTAGAGAGGGAGAGAAGCTAAGTTGCTTATTAGTATAATGGGCCTAATTAGAGTTTAGTACCCTAACTGCATACACCCAAAACCTTAATGCTTACTGATGTTACCTGGTTAACTCTTTGTAGGAGAGTGAGTAGTTTTCACCATTTTACTTCCGTCGCTAGAGAGACCATTATCAGAAACAATATAGTTACTATTTTTATACTGTTAAAGAGAAAAAATTTCAGCTAAGTAAACTTGAAGATCTAATGACTTTATTAAGTGATTCATGAATCAGACAGCATCCTATCCAGCAAGTAGAGGGGAGCTCTGAGGAGTTGTACACAATGGAAGGTTTTTATAAGAAGGAAGGTGAGGCAAGGAAGTTATTAGCAAAAGAAAATAAGGATTGTTCTAAGTAAGGTCACATTCCCTTAGAGGGAAAGGAAAGGGGGTTATTAGGTGGATTATTAGGGGTTAAGTGGTTTCCCTCAGATCTATCCTCTTTGATTTTTGTTGTTGTTGTTGTTGATAAATATTTTTAGGTGGGAAAAATTCTAGGCTCACAAATGTCTTGCATCCTGCATGAAACTAACCTGTCTGAAATTTGCCCAGTTCACACTTTGTCTTAATCTATCTCTTATAAATTAATAACTGTGATAGGGAGGACAATGATGCCTGATAACATATGAGCAAGTAGGGACAGAGGGCGGCAGCTGTAAATGTCACAAAGGGCCTTTCCTTAACTCCCTCTATCACTGTTCATTTGATCCATTGTTCAATTTAGTGCCCACTAAGTGCTAAGCACCATTCTAAAAACTAGCAGCATATGGGTGAATAAGACAGACAGAAAGTCTTGCTGTCCTGGATGATATCTACAATGGGAGAGTTAGGTTATAAACAAATAAATATATGTCAACAGTATCCGTTCTATCAGAGAATTAAATAGGATGTTGTGGTAGAGTTACTGTGGTTTTAGATTGAGAAATTAGGACAGCCCTCACTGAAATCTGAATGACAATGATGTGTTTTGAATCACAACTGAAGGAAGCAGCAGGCACCAAAGATCAGAGGTAAGAGCTGTCTTTGCAGAAGGAGCAGCCAGTAAAAAGCCCTTAGAATGGACATGCCTCCAAATCCTCTTTGTTCCTCTGATCCTCACCATACCACCCCTCTGTTTCAAGATTACAAGTAGCATTGTGTCTGATGAAATCAGCAGTCCATTCTTAGTTTCCATCCTACATGATCTCTTGGAAGTTTTGTCATGATGCACCGTCCCTTTCTTCCCCTTAAGACTTTTCTTCTCTTGGCTTCTTGGACATTCCGTTCTCCTGGTTTTCTTCCTGCTTCACTGGCTGTTCCTCTCCTGCTATTGTTTCTTTCTCTCTCTGATCTCTTAATGAATTACATGGTACCAGAACTCAGTGGTTTCTTGTTTTCTTGTTTGTTTTTGGTTTTGTTTTTTACATTTTCTCTATCGACATTCCCTCCTCTTGAGATACTGTCCGATTTCACTGGGACAATATCATTTTCCTGATAGCTCATGGATTTGTTTTCTCCAGTTAGAAGCTCCACTGACTTCACACTCATAAATCCATCTGCCTATTTGACCCCTGCTTTGGCTATCTAAGAGGGATCTCAAACTTAATGGATAATAAAGCGGAGTCCAGATGTTCTCCCTGATACCTGTTCTTCCTGCCTCTTCCCCGTCTTGGTGAATGGCAGTTTCACACTTCCAGTTGCCAGAGTCAAAATCTTGGAATCATCCTTGTCTCCCCTCTTTCTCTCAACTGTGTATCTAATCTATCAGCAATAATTGTCAGTTCTACTTTCAGATTTGTTCACCTATCTGCCATTTTTCACCCAAAAGATCTGGTCTCTTGGTATCCCTTTGACCCCATCTTCTGTTCTTTTTTCTCTGTATTATCCTGCCTGCAGTTCCTTCCTGCACATTGATAGCTTTGACTCTAACTTTCCCTCTGCTTAGAATGCTCTCTCCCTGCCATTGGCATAGCTCACCCCTTACCTTTTCAGGTCTTTACTTGCATGGCCCTTCTCCCCAGCTAACCCTAGCTAAAATCACAACCTCCATGCCCCAAGACTTCTTGAAAACTCCTATTCTCCTCCATAGCACTTCTCCTCCATAACAGTTAGGACTATTCTCCTCCATAGCACTTAGGACTCCTCACATACCATACATTTTACTTATTTTGTTTATTCCCCATATCCCTCACTAGAAGTCTCCTGAGAGCTGGAATATTTTTTTTCACTGCTTGGTATATTATACATGTTTAATAATATATTTCCTGAATAAAAATTGAAGAACTGAATAGAATCCATCATATTGAACTTCAAAGATGCCAGTGATGATTTTGGCAAGAGTATTAGGGAGGCAGAAGAGACTTAATAGCTTTCATTTAAAATGTAGACCTCAAGAGATGATACGTTTTAAAGGATAAAAGACAAGATAGTATGTGGAAAATTTTCAGTTAAAAGAAGGCCTTTGTTCAAAGTTGGTGGTGATGTGAGGAAATGAGGAGTCAGGAGAAAGGGAAAGTCAGGTGAACTGGAGGCGGGAGATGATTGTTAGAGTCAGCTTGCTGATGAGGCAGAAATGGAGAGGGTCCCAGATCTTGAAGGAATAGACTTGGATAGTCTGAGCAGCACCAAGGCCAGCTCCAGGATTGTGTGGTGAGGTGTGGTTGGTTGCACAGGGCCCTGGGTTCAGAAGAGATTTGCACTTGCTGTTGCTGTCTTGAAGTTTTCCATATGTTTTGAAGACGGGGTGCTACGTTCCCACTTTGCACTGGGCTCCAATAAATTATGTAACCAGTCCTGAGGAACACATTTTCCATTGTAATAAGAGGAAGGGTAGAAGGAATAAGTACAGACTACGGGGTTTTAGAAATTTGGTGGTTGAGGGAGCTTTTACCTGAAGATTTTGATTTTTTTTTCTTTTCTGCAAAGTAGTGAGATCATTTCCTAAGAGCAAAGGAGGTAGAAACTGTGAGGAAGCTGGAGAGAGTGTGATGAACTATAGGGAGATCATTAAGGGGGTTGGGCTATGGAGGCACTTGACCCGGTCCAAATTGTGTTTCTGTCACTTACTAGCTCTGTGACTGAACAAGTTATTTAACCTGTTTGTATTTCAATAGACTAATCTATAAATGGAAATTGTGATAATACCTAGGAGACTGCCTCGCATGTAATAATTCTGGAGAATAGGAGGGAAAGGTAACTAGGAGAATGTTGATTCCCAAACCTATCCATATTTCTTTTCTTTGTATAGTTTCCATATCTAGATTGAGGGCAAAGCCTCTCCTAATCAAGGAGAGAATTATTAGGATGCATAAAGGAAGTACTAATGGTTTCATTCCACTATAGTATAAAATATATTTCACTATATTCTATAAATGAACGGAATTATTTATTTATTTTTTAGATGTAAAAAGAAAGATGAAGAAACAACACAATGCCAATTGGAAAAGCCCCCAAAAGAAGAAAAATGAAGGCTCATAAACTATCAAAAGTGCTGAATTTCTGTAAACTGAAAGACTTAGTGGCCCTGCTTTCCTGAGATGTTTGATCTGGTAGTAACTATGGTAACATTGCAGCCCTAAGCAACACGTGTGTATTAGATAATCTTGTTGTGATGCTACTCACTTGGAATGCAACCACAATGTCCAATGTAGGCTATTAAAAGGCATATTACTTCCAAATTGCACCCAAGGAAAAGGTTAAGAATGTATGGTCACTTATATACATATCATTATCTATAAACCCAACAAAATCCACTGTTCTCTTTTGGATTTACTTAGCCAGATGTATTTTTAATTCTGTTTTTATGGTAATGGGCAAACCATTTTCTTAGTAAATATAAAACAAACACCATTCATTTAAAACTATGGAATTTGTAGGGCAGTATTTTTTTTTTTTTTGGATGAGAAGGAATAATAGTCAAAAACACATAGAGAACATTTGTTTTTAAAGCAAAAATGCACTATTTTTCCCCAAACCCTAAAATGATTTGGAAAAATTGCAAAACTTTGACAACTTAAATATCTTTAGGATATTTTTGTTTGATGTATTTTGCTTCTAGTCTATGCATACTGTGATTTTTCTTATAGACTCTTAAAATGCAAAATTTGTGACAAATTGTTTATATGGAACATGCCTATTAAAATGAATTTCACTACCTTCCTTAACTTTGGTGTATGTGTGTGCATATGTTTTCTTTAATAAGACTTATTCAAAACACTTTACTAGTTGCTTTATACTGTCTTTTCCTTTCTTAGGGCTTATGTGTATTGTGACTTGTTTCTGAAATGATTTCCTCAGGAATGCAGACCATCATTTTTATATCTTCCCTAAAGTAACTAACATGACACAAATATTTAGTGAATGTTGTAGGTAGAAATAGCAAAATACTTGCTTTTAATATATATTTAAGTATATATTTTAAAAGGAACAAAAGCAAAACCAAAGTTGTAGTAAATTTTATTAGACATTTTAGAAAAATAGTAAAATTCTGAATTTTTAGAAAATGGACTAATGAATTTATTTTAATTTTCAGATATATATGCATGCAGTTATATTTTATTTGATTGTTGACTTAGGCCATGTCTGTATACAGTAATCAAATAAACTCTTCACTGCTCAAGAAACTTGTTCTTGATACAAGTCTTCTTAATTTTATCTTCTAAAGTATACCAACTGAAAAATGGTGACACACTTTAGAGGAGGAAGTTAATAAACTTTGCAACATAAATCACCTCCTACTTATCATTTCATTGGCGAAGCCTAACTTCATATCTTATATATACCAAAGGGGTAGATTGCAAAGAACCTGATTGTTTTAAATTCTCAAATATAATTTTTTTAGGTAAAATAATCAAAAGTAATATCTTAGGTGTAGCACTAATTTATTTTTTTTAACTTTTTAAAAAATTATTTTTTAATGTTTATTTTTGGGAGAGACAGCACGAGCAGTGGAGGGGCAGAGAGGGAGGGAGACACAGAATCCTAAGCAGCTCCAGGCTCTGAGCTGTCAGCACAGAGACCAGCACGGGGCTTGAACTCACAAGCTGTGAGATGATGACCTGAGCCAAAGTCGGACGCTTCACTGACTGAGCCACCCAGACACCCCTAGCACTAATTTAATTTTCAATTAAATGTATTACACTAAAATTGTATTTCAGGAAGTTATTGATGACATGATATTGTATAAGCAGTATAAAGAGTATTAGAGGAGAACAGTGATTTTTAACTTGCAGGGTAATGACAATTTTACCTCCTGAGGACATTTGTCAATGTCTGGAGACATTTGTGACTGCCACAACTAGGCTGGGGGCCGGAGAGAGAAAGCGCTGCTGGCTTCTAGTGGACAGAGGCTAAGGATGCTGCTAGGCTGCCAAATATCCTGCAGTTCTGGGAGCGGACCCTCACGGTGGGTGGACCTTCACAGCAAAGGATTATCTGGCTATGCATGTCAGTAGTGTAGAGCTTGAGGAACCCTGGAGCAGAGTTAAACTGTTAAGCACAAGGATTTTTTTAAAAATTAATCACTAGTACTTTATTGTCTACAAATTTTCAGAACATTCCTACTGTCCAAATGTTTAGTATTTGTACAATAATTTCCTTTTTCGGTCTGTGTGAGTGAGCTATATACATTGTATTATGTGTAAAAACACGATGGCAAACATCAAACTGAGTCTTCATTGCTCCCCTGTTCTTTTAAATTTATGAAGGCTCACTTTCTGAAATAATTATTGTTTTGGTCCCTCATTCTATTTTTTTTAAAGTTTTTATTTAAATTCCATTAGTTGGGGTGCCTGGGTGGCTCAGTCGGTTGGCTAAGCGTCCAACTTCTGCTCAGGTCATGATCTTGAGGTTTGTGGGTTCAAGCCCCACATCAGGCTCTGTGCTAACAGCTCAGAGCATGGAGCCTGTTTCAGATTCTGTATCTCCTGCTCTCTCTGCCCCTCCCACACTATGTTTCTCTCTCTCTCTCTGTCTCTCTCTCTCTCAATTAAACTTAAATAAATAAATTCCAGTTAACATACAGTGTAATATTAGTTTCAGGTATATAATACAGTGATTCAACTCTGCCATACAATACCCAATGTTTATCACAGCAAGTGCCTTCCTTAATCCCTACCACTTTTTTCACCCATTCTCCATCCACCTCCTTTCTGGTAACCATCAGTTTGTTCCCATAGTCAAGTGTTTCTTGGTTTGCATCTGTCTCTCTTTTTTTTCCTGTTGCTTATTTGTTTTGTTTCTTAAATCCCACGTATGAGTGAAATTGTATGGTATTTATCTTTACCTGACTTATTTTGCTTCACATAATAGTCTCCAGCTCCATCCGTGTCATTGCAAATGGTAAGGTCTCATTCATTTTTGTGGCTGAGTAATATTCCATTGTGTGTGTGTGTGTGTGTATACATATATATACCACATCTTCTTTATCCATCGAGTCAATGGACACTTAGGCTGTTTCCATAATTTGGCTATTATAGATAATGTTGTTATAAACATCAGGGTGCATGTATCCTGAATTAGTGTTTTTATATTTAAGTAAATACCCAGGAGTGTGACTACTGGGTCATAGGGTAGTTCCATTTTTAACTTTTTGAGGAGACTCCACACTGTTTTCCACAGTGGCTGCACCAGTTTGCATTTCCACCAACAGTGTAAGAGGGTTCCCCTGTCTCTACATCCTTGCCAACACCTGTTGTTTCTTGTGTTGTTGATTTTAGCCATTCTGACAGGTATGAGGTGATATCTCAATGTAGTTTTGATTTGTATTTCCCTGGGACGATCAGTGATGTTGAGCATCTTTTCATGTCTGTTGGCCATGTGTATGTCTTCTTTGGAAAAATGTCTATTCATGTCTTCTTCCCATTTTTAAATTGGTTGGTGGGTTTTGTAAGCATGTGGATTTTGGATATGTATGACCTGAATTTGAGTAGCTCTCCTACTCACTAGCTACATGATCTTGGGAAATTTACATCATTTCCAAGTCTCAGCTTTATCCTCTGTACAGTGATATTAAGAATAGTACATACTTTATAGGGTTAGTGGAAGTAATAAATGAGCTATATGTAAAACACTTGGTAAAACGCCTGGTAAAGAATACTTATTCAATAAATATTGACTATCATCATCATCATTTTTATTCCAGATGCTTTTGCCATTATTTTCTGGTGGTGGAGGTTGTGGGCAGCTGAGTTTGTTAATTTGGCTATCTCTGCCTTTCTGTGTGCTTTCACAAACATCCCTAGTTCTTGGTGCTGGGAGAAGACATTACAATGGAAATTGACAATTCATAGTAATTACCACATTAGTGCCAATTCAGTCACACTAATAAGCTGCTGACAGGTGATGAACATTACCCTTTAACAATGAGTCACCTCACTAGTGTTTTATGAGAGTTACTGCAACAAAATAGAATTTCGAGTACTTAAATGAGTAATGTGTTCCATGAAAGTGTAAAAGAAAAAAAATTAACAACTCTTGGGTCACAGTATTATATGGTATTTATCTCTCATTTACGATTAGGAGACCAGAAACGAAGCCATCTCCCTTTCACTACTGCTGGTAATGACATACATTCCAAATGTATATCTTAAGCCACTTATTCATCACAAGGCACACAGAAATGTTCCATTATATACATATTTATAAGTATTATATGTTACAGGAGGTATCAGGCTTGTTGAATATTTACTAATGAAAGGATTTTTTTCTAAGATAAAATCCAGACAAAGGGGAATGAGAGGTCAATTGTAGTTTAAAGACAAAATTGAAATAGCCTACCAACTTTTCGAAAAAAAAATCAGGCTCTTTTGGAGGAATCTTTGCTTATTGTCAATGACAGTGTCAACAAAACTATCTAGTTGGGCTCATTAAAGAAAGTCTCGAAGCCCATTTTTGCCATTGGCTATATATAAGCCACTTGGCTTAGTCAGTAGCTAAATAATAATTATTTTTGTCAGATAAACCAGGACAAAAGGGAATAATAAAGCTATTAAGCAGTTATTTGGAAACTTGACTATTCAAAGGAAGAGAAAGCAGAACAAAAAACAATTTTGCTCCTTGTGCCAAGAGATATTTTTGTAATTTGGGCTGGAAAGGTTGGAACCATCTTAGAATGTGAATTACCACAGAGCAAGGCATCCTACTTCCAAGAGGAAATGGTGCGTTTGCTTCAATTTCGCTAGCTTAGGTGGTTTTGGCCAGTTTGGGAGGTGATGGTTGTAGAGAGAGAAAGGGGGAGAGGGAGAGACAGGAAGAGTTACAAAGCACACTAGCCTGTTGTCTTATCTGTAAAAACTGACACCTCAAATTCAAATTACAGTTCTACTGTTTGCTGTCAGGACTTTTGAAGCACTCTCTGTGCTTCAATATATAAAATGATGAATTATGAGAATTAAATGAGTGAATACTAGTAAATTGCTAAGGAAAGTGGAACATAGAGAAGCTATTATTATTTTTTATTTTTATCGTCATTATTACTATTAATTGCTTGAGCATAAAGAGTGGCAGACTTTAAGGTGAATGTCTGTTCTTTTCTATGTCATTTGCTAAAGTACATTTTCTTCCTATTCCTTTGCTCTCTTTTCTTCCTGTGAGCAGCACGTCTTTAGCTAAAACTAGGACTGATTAACCAGAGTGGATTCCATTTTTTCCAGAGTTATTGATGTCAATTCTTATTGAACATGGAAAATCTGAAGCTGTTTAAAAGTGGAAACATTGGCTCAAGCAAAAGGCTGGAAAGGTATTGTTGCTCCTTGTTAAAATTCTAGGGAGGATTTCTTATTGAGCACATACCAATAGGAATAATGATAATAATATGTATACATAATAATGATAATAGTAATAATAATTATATAGTCATACTTTGAGTGACTGGTGATTACTAAGTACCATAGTAGATCCCTCTGAAGTTTCATAATAATAATCATACAAAATAGTTGTTAATGTTTCTCATTTTGCAGATGAAGAAAATGGATTCAGGGAGTACCTTTGGGAATTCACACAAGTAAGAAAGTGTGAAAGTGTGAAAGGGAAGAGTGACCCAGGATGAGGCTCTCAGAGTCAGGATGTGCACTGCCTCTCTTGCACCAAAAGACCCTCTGCTCAAAACAGAATTCCACTCAGGATTCCTAAAAAATTTTTAAAAAGTTGTATATAGCCCTCATGAGGCATTTATGCCTTAGCAGAAGGAATTTTATTTATTTGCTTGGCATTTATTTATTCACTCCCTCCTTTATTCATTTATATTTTATCACAAAAAAGATTTTATATGACAAGTGCAATTGCCATTTAATTTGCCATTCGCTTGCAGGACTCTAAGGAATGGAAAATAGTGAGGCGCCTATGGCTCTTTGGGGAGGGAAGTAGTGCCCTGGAAATGATGCAAAGGGGGGACAGGCTGAACTGAAGAGAGACGCACCACACCCAAACTTGACGCATTTCACATTTGTCCTGGGGCTGCCTATAATGGAAAGGGCACACTGATATTCTGTGGGAATCATAAATGTGATCTGTCATGAACTAACTGTGAATATCTTAAAGGTAGGGCCTCACAGGCAAGTGAAATGATCTCCTTTGTTCCATGTAGGTATGTTTCAGAGGCTGAATAATATCTGGCAGCACTGATGGCAGAGGAGTCCCTGAAGCCCTGGACAGGCATCACTACAGAGGCCTCGGGGAACAATTCTTCTCAGAGTAAGATGAGAAAAAAAAGTCTTGCCCCACCTTTGAGCGTATGGAATTTACTTTTAGAGCTCTTGGAAGGATTTCGTGGTGATTTAGAGACATTAGACATTCGAATATTCCAGTTTTATAATTACATTTGCACCTAAATTGGATTTCTATTCGTGTAAAAAAAATTCACTTTTAAAATATTTCTTCATTTGATATTATAAAGACTGTGGAGAACAATAGAAAAAATAAGGGGGATATCAGTCAATAGATGTGAATTTGGTTTCAGAATTTTGACCTAAATTCAACCTAAATTGTATTCCTTTGGGTAAATTTTCTTTTTACATGCAACAATTGCTCAAAATCGACACTAGGTGGTGCTGGCATCACGTTTCTTACTGATTTCACGTCTGTCACATTTAATGTTTTCCTGAGGTTTCCAACTTGTTTTGTTTTGATTTGTTTGTTTTAGCAATTATGCTATGTGTGTGTTCAGGATTATTGCAAAAAAATAAAACAACAGCAGAAAACAAAAATAACTATTTCAAACAATTTTTCTGAGTTTAGAAAGGAAATTATGGGTTTAAGAAAATGTGCTAATCTCTGATTATTGAATTTTTAGGATATCCTATGTTCTTAGATACCAAAAGAGGGTGCTCTAATACATCTTAAAAATACACTTCTTAGAAATACAAAGGCTGCAACTTTTTCTTCCATGTAACAAAGAGTTCTTTTTTCTGTATAACGGGCAACTTTCTTTTTTTTTTTTTAATTTAAGATGGTTATGCACAAATGTCTTATTCATTAAAATCAAGTTAAAAACAGCTCTGAATTCTCTACAGTCTTAGATTAGAATTGGCCTTTGATGTTTTTAAAGTTAAAAGTGCTATTTTCAATTGTGACTTTGAGACTTTGAAAAGCCCCTGGCAGCTTGAGCGCAAGTAAATGGTATATGAATGTGTGGCTTTATTCTCGATTTAATTGAAAATATCTTCTATCACTTCAGAGTTTCCCCTCCACTTAGGAGGAAGATGAGTCTCATGAAAATATAATGTGGGTTAACTAAGTGATTATTCCTGGTCTCCTGAAGGCAGAAAGGGAAATAGGGAAAACTTTTCCCATAAATTCCCTTGCACGTTGTGTGGGAAACTTGCATGCACAAAGGGGGTGTTGGCCAGATAGTCATGGCAAAGTCCCTGCTGGAGGTAAGAGGCCCTGAGTACAGCTTCTTGATATCTCTGGAGTGCTGTCACTGGACCCAATTTCCAGATTCAGTGATAGGCCACATGTGGGTGAGCAGGGAAGGGAAGGGAGAGACAACGCTTAATATGCATTAATAGCTAACACTCAATATACGTTAAAGACTTTTACCAGGGCTTTATGTGTGTTGGTTTACTTAATTCTCTTAACAGCACAACATATGAAAAAAACAGGCCAGACAAATCCTTGCCCAAGACCATACTAGTAAATGGCAAAGCCAAGTTTCAAACCAAAGCAGGTTGAATCCAGAATCTGTGCTTTTAACCACTAACTTGTATCACCTTTCCAAAGGAGAGCAAACACAGTGTGAACTATACGCCGAGTGCTGTTCTAAGTGCCTTACCCACGCACACCCTCTTAATTCTCATAATGCTGATGTAGGCATTACTGTCCCCATTTCACAGCTGAAGAAACTGAGGCACAGGCCAGTAAAAAGTTTAAGATAATGATTGAAGTTGAGGGTGTGCTTAAAGGCAAGATTTTAAAACAAAGTCTGTTTAAAGAATACTCAGCAGCCTCAGAATTGAGCCCTGAACTCCTTTCTCCTTTTTCCTTTGCTTTGGGGTTTTCTTACTTCCATAGATGCCGCTGCCTGCAGGCTGTCCCCGAGCCACATTGCCTCTCTTTGGTGGTTTTGGTCTAGGTATGGGGATTAGTTTCTTCTTTTGATGCTTCCTATCATGGCTGGGGTTTTTGAAACCCATGCCCTTAAATAGAACAAGAGACGCTAACTTCCTCTGCTGAGCACTACATGCTGAGATGCTGCTGCTTTTGCACCAAGGTTCTGGGGCAACTTCACAGAAGCCTACCTTCTTCCTAGCTCCAGCCTGCCCTCCATAGTTACCATCTTCCTACCAGTCTTCCCCTTTCCCCCCACAGCCAAGATGGCTTTGGGTCCCCTCCCCAGATGTTTGTCCCCCCCATTGGTAACTGACAAAATGAACGGTCCCACTCTGCCAGTGAGGACGCCTGCTTTCTTACAGCAATGGATGTTTAGGTGGTTGGTCAGGAGATAATGTGAGCCTGTGTTGGCGTGGGGGGGAAGGGAGTCTGTTTCATCAGAGGCTATAGACCCCAAGGAGATAGCTTAGTAGTTACTTCACTTAATTAGCAGAAAATGAGGCCCAGTGGTTTGGATGATTCTGTCACCAAGAGTGACAGAAAATCCAAAAAAGAAAGAAAGAGAGGTTCTTTTTCATTCACAGGTTCTTTTCAAATACAAGCAGTCTTTATTTCTTGGAACTTTGGTTTTCTTACATGTAGAATGAAGTTATTTAGAAGGCCTCTAAATCTTACCTAACTCTGTTAGTTTCTTATTTTCAGGCACATTTTAAGAGCTGCTTTGAGAAAATAAAATTGGCTATCAGCAATAGTGGAATGTACACTTTTAACTTGAAAACAAATTGATATTTTGTTTTGTTTGTTTTTAATTTTATTTCTGGCTCTTTCAGTTTTCCAGGTAAGAGGAGGCAGACTGGACATTGTGTGTCCAGTCTTCACAACTGCATCTTCAACAAATGAGTGATAATATAAATTTGCAGTATTAAATGAAAAGATGATCAGAGATTCCATAACAAGTAATATTATATAAAACTTTGAATTACTCAATTTAATTAAATTGAGTGCCTTTCTAAAGCTGTTGTCCCTCCCCCGTCACTGTTTCTTCAAGATATGGAAATTGGCAACTCTCCACTGATACATGTCTGACTTACCTATGTCCTGAAACACCGTCTCACACTTAGTAAGGAACCACCTTATCTGAGTGGCCAGTGACCATAAGGACATTACTCTCCCTTTCTTAAGACTTTATCCCTTGACATAATCTATTACCCCTCACCTCGTGTGGTCCTTATTCTTAGATGGCTCTCGAATTTGAGGTCTTTGGCAATAATGGTCAGAAAAGACAGGAGGGGAGACCACAGTGGCTGCCTTTCTAGATGCTCTTTTCAGAGTATCTACTGCTGGCCCAGCTGCAAATAATAGACAATACAGTTGGTGGGATGTAAAGAGCATTTCAAATGTGAACGAAGGCTGAGAGAAGGCAGAAATGCACATGGCGTATTTGGAGATAAGTGGGCTGGTGTGGTTGACACTGAGGTGCAGAGAGTAGTGAGACACTTGGGAAATAAGATTGGAAATGAGATTCAGATTCTAGAGACTTGGCAAAGGCAGGCTGAGGCACCTGGACCCTACCCTGTAGGCAATAGCAACACTGAAAAGAGGTGGTTTTGCTTGTTGTTTTGAGTAGTGAAGCAGTACGATGAAAGCTAGCAAACACCTTTATTTTAAATTATATAAATGAAAATATTATGCTCTCTTCTTAGTCACATGAGAAATGGGTGGCAGCAAATCAAAACTAGCTGAATCTGTCAAAAAGAGCTCCACATCAGAGACCCACATCCAGATGCTGTAAGAAACCTCAGTCCATACGAATGACCGCTCAGCATTCCCATATTCCCCCTCCCAGAACATATGATCTATTTCTTACCAATCTAACTCATCCTAGCTAGCAATCTGCTAACAAAAGCAATCTTTCCTCAAATCAAAGTTTCTTCACCCTTTGTTTGTTTTTGGTGTTGCTTAAGAAATAGCACTTCAAATGCCCTCAGCCTTAAAAGAAAGAAGGCGGATGTGGAAAGTAGTCTGAACCACTGTTGTCTCTGCACTGACACTTCCCGCATTTTAATAAGCTGGCACTCTACCATGCTCTGGTAGCATAAGTGAGCAGAATTTCCACTTTTACGAAAGATCTACAGTTGATTTTCTAAAAAGGAACAAAATAATAACCAGATGGTAGTTGATAGGCCAACTTTAAAGGCAAGTGTTTGTTTTGATCTCTTTTCCAAGGGAAAGAAAGTTTGGATAATTAGTAGAAGAATAAGAAAAAAAAAGAAAGAGGAGAATAAGTGCCTAAGATAATGTATAAAGAGAAATGTGAGGAGGAATGGATAGTGGAAAACAAGGGGAAAATAGTCACTTCTAGAAAAAGAGAAAACGAGAGGAAAAAATTTAACTGCAGATTTTTCACCAAATGGTTGCCTAGACAACTTAATGAGGAGTAGTTCCGTCTCTACTGAATAGTTGCTGAAACACACCCTGAATTTAGAGTCTTTTGGCTCCACGACTATCAACTGGAAAACTATCATGTTTCAGGCATATTAGTTATGAGTGCCATATTTTCTATAGTATGCTTTTCTCCTAACAGTAGAAGTGGTTGGTTGCAATCAATTTGGTGTGTAATAGAAGAATAGGAAGATTGAAACACAAGCATGATGAGAGTTTTGGAGTCAGATTAGCCTAGGATGGCATATTAATATGTGTAACATCGAGTAACAAACTGAGGAAAAAGTAAATTAGGAAGCAGCTCAAAGCCCATTTGGCAATGTAAGATCATCTTTACATATTGCCAAGGTTGCTGTTGAGAAGCATTTTTCCATGTAAAGAGTTTGGTACACTTGAGGCTATTTAGTGTAGAGACAAAAAATGTCACTTTTTACAAGAGAGTTTTTTTTTGTTTTTAATCTTCCACTAACATCTGGCTCCTATGGATTCTGTTATCACTGTTTTCTGTTTAATTAAATAATTATAAAAAATAAAAAGTGTTTTTAAATGCTTTACTGCTCCTATTTGAATTTGTCTTTTCTACAGTTTACTGTATTTTCCAGAAAATGTTAATATTACATTGTTATAAATAAACCCATCTCTACAAAACTGTCCGTCTTGTATTTTGGGGGCTGAATTCTTGGTGTGTGTGTGTGTGTGTGTGTGTGTGTGTGTGTGTGTGTATGTTTGGAGTTGTGTGGGAGAGGATGTGGGGAAATAGGAGTAGTAAGAGGGATTATTTTCCATAATGACTCACACCATCTCTTTTTCCTAAGCAAAAACAGGGGTAAAGAGTGTGACAATTTTTTTGCTGTTGTTTGGAAACATACTTTGCGTTTGTCACCCTATTTTTCCTTCATATGAACACAGGTTTCTATAAAGCAACCTTGCCAAATCATATGCTGTCGTGTGGGATAGAATGAATCCTAGATCATAAACATTTATGCTTATAGACAACGAATTGGAGGAGAGCATGAAATTTAAAAAAATTATCTTTGGCACTGGCAAATGTTGGAATTTCCTCCTTGGGAATCACTTTGTCAATCATTTACTTCTCACTTTCATCTGGCAGAGAAAAAAAGTAAACTCTATTTTCACGGCAGGACTAGTAGTAAGACCAATGTAATATTCAACCCTTGGCCACCTCTTTGGATGAAGGTCGAGATTTTTTTCCAAAATAGGAATGAAGTAGAGAAAGCCAAGAAAAGCGCGGTGGATTTGTGCTAAGTTGTATTTATTTTCCTGTATCTAGCTAACACAAAAAAAAGTCAAGCAGACATACCACAACTCTGCATATTCTGTGTCATTCGGCATAGTTTATATATGTATGCATACTTATTTTAGACCTTTTTATGTTTTAGTTGAGCCAGATAGCCACACATCTTAATTCTGAGTAAATCTTAAAAAAAGAAAAAAAAGTGATCTAATTCAAAAATAATTATTAAATAATTAATAAACTTAAGTAAATAATTTTGAAAGTTCCAATCTAATTTGGTATATAATGTTCATATAGTATTTTTCTTACCTGCTGCCTTCCATGTTATACTAAGAGATTAGCAATTATCTGAGTGTGTAACCTTGATTCTCCTGAAATATTACATGAAGGAATTGATGCAGATACTCTTTTACAAGTTCTAGTCTGAAAAAATTTATAGATTTCACTATTTAAGAAAGAATTCATGGGGCGCCTGGGTGGCGCAGTCGGTTAAGCGTCCGACTTCAGCCAGGTCACGATCTCGCGGTCCGGGAGTTCGAGCCCCGCGTCGGGCTCTGGGCTGATGGCTCAGAGCCTGGAGCCTGTTTCCGATTCTGTGTCTCCCTCTCTCTCTGCCCCTCCCCCGTTCATGCTCTGTGTCTCTCTGTCCCAAAAATAAATAAAAACGTTGAAAAAAAATTAAAAAAAAAAAAGAAAGAATTCATTATATAAAATGAAAGATAAAAATTGAGCAAAATATTTCCAATTATTTAGACAATATAAAAGAACTCAAAACAATAAGAAAAGCATTAGTATTCAAATTAAAAAATAAATAAGGGATGATAGTAGAAAATAGTTCACAAAAGAGGAAAAACAAATATTTGAAGAAATAATAAGAATGTGAAAAATACATATTTTATTTTCTTTGACTGTTGAATTAGCCAAAATAAAGCAATATGCTATGGTGGTTAAGAGCCTGGGTCTGAGGCAGACAGACCTGAGAGAATTCTGTTATCCCTCTGAGATTGCAAACCCTGAACAAGTCTCCATTTTCCTATAGTAAATTAAGAATAATGATAGCACCTACTTCCTAGAGTGATTAGCAATGTTTTAAATGAGATTAATGTGCTCAGCACAGCTCCTAGGGCATGTTAAGAGTTTAATCTTAATAAGTTATTGTGTCTCTCATGTTAGTGGAAATGTACAGACTTTTTAATAAGCAATTGGATGATGTATTGATGAAATATTAAGTAGTCCTTAACATGCTTTAAATAGTTTTTAATAACACTGTAAAGTGGATCTAGCAATCTTAATTTGGGAACCACGATGAATTAAACATTCCTAGATGATCCTTTTAGCAAAAACTGTTCACTTTGATTCAGTACCTCATCTGATGAGAAGGAAATGTACACATATGCACACGGATGTATATACGCATACGTGTATATAGGTCTACAAAAACAAAAAACAACAAAAATCTGAAAAAACTCATTAATGCTATTTAGAGTATTTTTCGTCATCATTGTATAATCATTCTGAATCTTATTTTGAAAATTTGAACATAAAATTCTATCTGTGGAAGTGAAGAAATTTATTTCAGGTATATTTGCTATAGATATATTATTTTTTTTTTAATTTCAATGTTTGTTTATTTTTGGAGCGCTTGGGTGGCTCAGTTGGTTAAGCATCTGACTTTGGCTCAGGTCATGATGTCAGGTTTCATGGGTTTGAGCCCCACATGGGGCTGACAGCTGAGAGCCTAGAGCCTGCTCCGGATTCTGTGTCTCCCTCTCTCTCTGCCTCTCCCCTGCTTGTACTCTGTCTCTCAAAATAAATAAACATTAAAAAATGTTTAAAAAATGTTTGTTTATTTTTGAGAGAGAGAGAGAGAGACAGAGTATGAGCAGGGAAGGGGCAGAGAGAGAGGGAGACACAGAAACTGAAGCAGGCTTCAGGCTCTGAACCATCAGCACAGCCCGATGCAAGACTTAAACTCATGAACTGTGAGATTGTGACCTGAGCTGATGTTGGATGCTTAACCGATTGAGCCACCCAGGCACCCAAGTATATTAATTTTTAAAATCTTTGTTTATTTTGAGAGAGACAGAGAGCGAGTGTGCATGAATGGGCATGTGCTAGTGGGGAGGGGCAAAGGGAGAGGGAGAGAGAATCCCAAGCAGACTGTGCTGTCAGTGCAAAGTCTGATTCGGGGCTCAATCTCACAACTGTGAGATCATGTCCTGAGTGGAAATCAAGAGTCTGATGCTTAACCAACTGCTCCACCCAGGTGCCCTGACATACTAACTTTTTAAAAAAAATTTTGGAAATGCCCACAAGTTTCTAAAATTCTTAGCCATATAATTTAAAAAAACCCAAATATGTGCAAGTTTATGCTTAAATTAAAAAACCTTTATTTGCAAAAATACTGACATGTTTTACTACTCAACTGAATTAATTAACTACATTGTATATTTTTCATAAAGGTTCTTTTTTTATTTCATTTTTTATTTTTTAAAATTTGCATCCAAATTAGTTAGCCTATAGTGCAACAATGATTTCAGGAGTAGAATCCTTAGTGCCCCTTACCCATTTAGCCCATCCCCCCTCCTACAACCCTCCAGTTTGTTCTCCATATTTATGAGTCTCTTTTGTTTTGTCCCTGTCCCTGTTTTTATATTATTTTTGTTTCCCTTCCCTTATGTTCATCTGTTTTGTCTCTTAAAGTCCTCATATAAGTGAAGTCATATGATTTTTGTCTTTCTCTGACTAATTTCACTTAGCATAATACCCTCTAGTTCCATCCATGTAGTTGCAAATGGCAAGATTTCATTCTTTTTGATCACTGAGTAATACTCCATTGCATATACATACCACACCTTCTTTATCCATTCATCCATCGATGCACACTTGGGCTCTTTCTATACTTTGGCTATTGTTGATAGTGCTGCTATAAACATGGGGGTGCATGTGTCCCTTCGAAACAGCACACCTGTATCCCTTGGATAAATACCTGGTAGTGCAATTGCTGGGTTGTAGGGTAGTTCTATTTTTAGTTTTTTGAGGAACCTCCATACTGTTTTCCAGAGGGCTGCACCAGCTTGCATTCCCACCAGTGATGCAAAAGAGATCCTCTTTCTCTGCATCCTTGCCAACATCTTTTGTTCCCTGAGTTGTTAATGTTAGCCATTTTGACAGGTGTGAGGTGGTATCTCATTGTGATTTTGATTTGTATTTGCCTGATGATGAGTGATATTGAACATTTTTTCATGTGTCGGTTGGCCATCTGGATGTCTTCTTTGGAGAAGTGTCTAGTCATGTCTTTTGCCCATTCTTCACTGGATTATTTGTTTTCTGGATGTTGAGTTTGATCAGTTCTTTATAGATTTTGGATACTAACCCTTTATCGATATGTTATTTGCAAATATCTTCTCCCATTCTGTTGGTTGTCTTTTAGTTTTGCTGATTGTTTCCTTTGCTGTGCAGAAGCTTTTTACTTTGATGAGGTCCAGTAGTTCATTTTTGCTTTTGTTTCCCTTGCCTCTGGAGACGTGTTGAGTAAGAAGTTGCTGCTGATCCAAGATCAAAGAGGTTTTTGCCTGCTTTTTCCTCGAGGATTTTGATGGCTTCCTGTCTTACATTGAGGTCTTTGATCCACTTTGAGTTTATTTTTGTGTATGGTGTAAGAAAGTTGTCCAGGTTCATTCTTCTGAATGTTGCTGTCCAGTTTTCCCAGCACCACTTGCTGAAGAGATGGTCTTTATTCCACTGGATATTCTTTCCTGCTTTGTCAAAGATTAGTTGCCCATATGTTTGTGTGTCCATTTCCGGGTTCTCTATTCTGTTCCATTGATCTGATTGTCTGCTCTTGTGCCAGTACCATATGGTCTTGATGGTTACAGCTTTGTAGTATAGCTTGAAGTCTGGGATTGTGATGCCTCCAGCTTTGGTTTTCTTTTTCAAGATTCCTTTGGCTATTCGGGGTCTTTTCTGGTTCCATACAAATTTTAGGATTATTTGTTCTAGCTCTGTGAAGAATGCTGGTGTTATTTTGATAGGGATTGCATTGAATACGTAGATTGCTTTGGGTAGTATCAACATTTTAACAATATTTGTTCTTCCTATTCAGAAGCATGGAATATTCTTCCATTTTTTTTGAGTCTTCTTCAATTTCTTTCATAAGCTTTCTATAGTTTTCAGTGTGTAGATTTTTCACCTCTTTGGTTAGATTTATTCCTAGGTATTTTATGGGTTTTTTTGTGCAACTGTAAATGGGATCGATTCCTTGATTTCTCTTTCTGTCCCTTCATTGTTGGTGTATAGGAATGCAACCAATTTCTGTGTGTTGATTTTATATCCTGCAACTTTGCTGAATTCATGGGTCAATTCTAGCAGCTTTTTGGTGGAATCTTTTGGGTTTTCCATAGAGAGTGTCATGTCATCTGCGAAGAGTGAAAGTTTGACCTTCTCCTGGCCGATTTGGATGCCTTTTATTTTTTTGTGTTGTCTGATTGCAGAGGCTAAGACTTCCAATACTATGTTGAATAACAGTGGTGAAAGTGGACATCCCTGTCTTGTTCCTGACCTTAGGGGGAAAGCTCTCAGTTTTTCCCCATTGAGGATAATATTAGTGTTGGGTCTTTCATATATGGCTTTTATGATCTCGAGGTATGATCCTTCTATCCCTACTTTCTTGAGGGTTTTTATCAAGAAAAGATGCTGTATTTGTCAAATGCTTTCTCTGCAATATTGAAAGGATCATATGGTTCTTTGTCCCTTCTTTTATTGATGTGATGAATGACATTGATTGTTTTGCGGATATTGAACCAGCCCTGCATCCCAGGTATAAATCCCACTTGGTCGTGGTGAATACTTTTTTTAATGTATTGTTGGAGCCAGTTGGCTAATATCTTGTTGAGGATTTTTGCATCCATGTTCATCAGGGAAATTGGTCTATAGTTCTCTTTTTAGTGGGATCTTTGTCTGGTTTTGGAATCAAGGTAATGCTGGCTTCATAGAAAGAGTTTGGAAGTTTGCCTTCCATTTCTATTTTTTGGAACAGCTTCAAGAAAGTAGGTGTTAACTCTTCCTTAAATGTTTGGTAGAATTCCCCTGGAAAGCCATCTGGCCCTGGACTCTTGTTTTTTGGCAGATTTTTGATTACTAATTTGATTTCCTTACTGGTTATGGGTCTGTTAAAATTTTCTATTTCTTCCTTTTCAGTTTTGGTAGTGTATATGTTTCTAGGAATTTGTCCATTTCTTCCAGATTGCCCATTTTATTGGCATATAATTGCTCATAATATTCTCTTGTTATTGTTTTTATTTCTGTTGTGTTGGTTGTGATCTCTCCTCTTTCATTCTTGATTTTATTTATTTGGGTCCTTTCCTTTTTCTTCTTGATCAAACTAGCTAGTGGTTTATCAATTTTGTTAATTCTTTCAAGGAACCAGCTTCTGGTTTCATTGATCTGTTCTACTGTTTTTTTGGTTTCGATAGCATTAATTTATGCTCTAATCTTTGTTATTTCTTGTATTCTGCTGGTTTTGGGTTTTATTTGCTGTTCTTTTTCCAACTCCTTAAGGTGTAAGGTTAGGTTGTGTCTCTGGGATCTTTCTTCCTTCTTTAGGAAGGCCTGGATTACTATATACTTTCCTCTTATGACCGCCTATGCTGTGTCCCAGAGGTATTGGGTTGTGGTGTTATCATTTTCATTGTCTTCCATGTACGTTTTAATTTCCTCTTTAACTTCTTGGTTAGCCCATTCATTCTTTAGTAGGATGTTCTTCAGTCTCAAGTATTTGTTACCTTTCCAAATTTTTTCTTGTGGTTGATTTTGAATTTCATAAACTTGTGGTCTGAAAATATGCACGGTATGATCTTGATCTTTTTGAACTTACTTAGGGCTGTTTTGTGTCCGAGTATATGGTCTATTCTGGAGAACGTTCCATGTGCAGTGGAGAAGAATGTATATTGTGCTGCTTTAGGATGAAATATTCTGAATATATCTGTTAAGTCCATCTGGTCCAATGTGTCATTCAAAGCCAATGTTTCCTTGTTGATTTTTTGATTAGATGATCTGTCCATTGTTGTGAGTGGGGTGTTGAAGTCTCCTACTATTATGGTATTACTATTGATGAGTTTATGTTTGTGATGAATTGATTTATATATTTGTGTGCTCTTACATTTGGCACATAAATGTTTACAATTGTTAGGTCTCCTTGGTGGATATGCCTCTTGATTATGATATAACACCCTTCTGCATCTCTTGATACAGTCTTTATTTTAAAGTCTAGATTGTCTGATATAAGTATGGCTACTCCAGCTTTCTTTTGTTGACCATTAGCATGATAGATGGTTCTCCATCCCCTTATTTTCAATCTGAAGGTGTCTTTAGGTCTAAAGTGGGTCTCTTGTAAGCAGCATATAGATGGATCTTGTTTTCTTATCCATTCTGTTATCCTAGTCTTTTCATTGGAGCATTGAGTCCATTGACGTTTAGAGTGAGTACTGAATGATATGAATTTATTGCTATTATGATGTTTGTAGAGCTGGAGTTTCTGGTGGTGTTCTCTGGTCCTTTTTAATCTTTGTTGCTTTTGGTATATATATATATATATATATAATATATGGTATATATATGTACATATACATGGTATGTACATATATATGGTATATATATGGTGTGTATATATATATGTGTGTGTGTGTGTATATATATATATATATATATATATATATGTATATTTTCATCTTTTCTCCTCTCAGAGGGTCCCTGTTAAAATTTCTTGCAGGGCTGGTTTAGTGGTCACAAACTCCTTTAATTTTTGTTTGTCTGGGAAACTTTTGATTTCCCCTTCTGTTTTGAATGACAGCCTTGCTGGATAAAGAGTTCTTGGCTGCATGTTTTTCTGATTCAGCACACTGAATATATCCTGCCACTCCTTCCTGGCCTGCCAAGTTTCTGTGGATAAGTCTGCTGCAAACCTGATCTGTCTTCCCTTGTAGGTTAGGGACTTTTTTTCCCTTGCTACTTCCATGATTCTCTCCTTGCCTGTGTTTCTGTGAAATAGACTATGATGTGCCTTGTTGATGGTCAGTTTTTGTTGAATCTAATGGGGGTTCTCTGTTCTTCATGGATTTTGATACCTGTGTCTTTCCCCAGGTTAGGAAAGTTTTCTGCTATGATTTGCTCACATAACCCTTCTACCCCTATTTCTCGCTCTTCCTCTTCTGGGACCCCTGTGATTCTGATGTTGTTCCTTTTTAATGAGTCACTGATTTCTCTAATTCTTAAGTCGTGCTCTTTTGCCTTTATCTCCCTCTTTTCTTCTGCTTCATTATTCTTTATAAGTTTGTCCTCTATATCACTGATTCTCTGTTCTGCCTCATCCATCCTTCCTGCTGCTGCATCCATCTGTGATTGCAGCTCAGTTATAGCATTTTTAATTTCATTCTGGCTATTTTTTACTTCTTTTATCTCTGCAGGAAGGGAGTCTAATCTATTTTTGACTCCAGCTAGTATTATTATTATCATGATTCTAAATTCTGATTCAGACATCTTGCTTTTATCTGTGTTGGTTAAATACCTGGCTATCATTTCTTCCTTCTCTTCCTTTTGGGGTGAATTCTTTCATTTTGTCATTTTGAAGGGAGAAAAGGAATTAATGAGGTAGAAAAATTAAAATTAAAAAAATTAAAATTAGAAAATATTAAAATTAAAAAATTAAAAATACACACACACACAAATCGAATAGATGATGCTAGATCCTATGTGTGTTTTGGTCTGGGTGTTGAGAGTGGTTTGACAGATTAGAGAAAAAAAAGGGAGGGGGAAGAAAAAGGAAATCTTTTGAGAATTTGAAAAAATGAATACACTGAAGTAGACTAAAATGAGATGATGGGATCAAAATAGAATTTGAAAAAATATACACAAAAGTAAAGAACATAGTAGAAAAAAATTAAAGAAAATATTTTAATAAAAATTAAAAGTAAATATGATTTTTTATTTTTCTGTTTTCAAGAAAAAGAAAAGAAATGAAAAAGAAAAAAGAAAAAAGACAAAAAGGAAATCGTTTGAAAATTTGAAAAAGTGAATACATGTAGTAAACTAAAATAAAATGATTGAAGTAAAATAGAATTTGAAAAAATTTACATAAAAGCAAAAAATACAGTAAAAAATTAAAGAAAAATATTTTTAATAGTAAATGAAAGTAAAAATGAAGTTTTTCTGCATTCAAGAAAAAGAAAGGAAATGAGAAAGAAAAAAGGAAAAAAAAAGAAAATCATTTGAAAATTTGAAAGGTGAATACACTGAAGTAGACTAAAATAAAATGATGGAAGTAAAATAGAATTTGAAAAAATTACACAAAAGTAAAAAATATAGTAATAAAAATTAAAGAAAAATATTTTTAATAAAAATCGAAAATAAAAATGAATTTTTTCTCTTTCTGTATTCAAGAAAAAGAAGTGTAAAAGAGAAAAAAAAAAGAAAGAAAGAAAATTGAATAGATGGACCTGTTAACGATTGAAGTAGGACTGAAATTGCTTCATTTTCCCCTAGAAGTCAGTCTATGTAGCGCTTTATAGTCCATAAACTAGGCTGGCAGTGAGACTTGTGTTCTTGAAGACTGAAGTTGGCCCAGTTGGACGGGGCTCAGTGTAATGGCTCCTCTCTCCACTAGAGGCGCTGCTAGCCTACTGGAGTGGATTGTTGCAGTGCTCGTAGGTGTGTATGCGCATGTGCAAGAATGGGAAAAATGGCACCACCCAGCTACCCAGTTTGTTCTCCCAGATCAGCAATCGCGCACCTATTCTCTGTCTTCGGCCTTCGTCCACTCCCCGCTTTTTCGCTCTCTGTGACCAGGCCCCAGGCAGTACCTCTCTCCTGAGTTTTGTCTCAGATGCGGCTGTTTTCCCTGGCCCCTTACTTCGGAAGGGCTGCGTCTTTGACCCGTTCCGCCCCTCTGCGGGAGGGTCTCACTGAGCAATGGCCGAATGAGCAATGGCCGAATATCAGCTGCACCCAGGAACTCCTGCTGGACCCTGCTGCTGCCAGTGCCCCGAGACTGAGGCCACGTGCCAGCCCGTCCCAGAAAATGTTCGCAAAACAGTGCAGCAGCAGCATCTCAGGGATTATGGAAAATCACAAAACACATCTGGCACCAGGCTTCACCCTCAACGATCTTGCCCCAGCACCAGCGAATGTGGCTGCCTCTGAGGTCTGCTGGGACCAGGTGGCTTCAACAGTCTCTACCAAATGTCCTTCCAGCAGTGGAACCGCTTTTCCCTGTGTGGCCTGAGGACCTCCCAGACGCCCTCTATTCCTGGGGATTCGCCCTTCCCACCAGAGCACCACCAGGTATTGAGCTGCGGAGTTGCAGCCTTTGTGCTCCCCTTGTTTACAGTCTTAGTGGAAGTTAAACCCTCTCCTTTCTCCTTTCTCCCTTGTCCCTTTTTAGTTTAGTTTCTGCAACTGTTTCCAATTTTCCACTTTGTCTCCAGTCTTTTGGGGAAGGGTGCTTTTCCCGTATTCTCCCCCCGCCCCCAGTCTCTGCCCTGTCTCCACTCGCAAAAGCATCTCCATTCCTGCACCTCCTCACCCCCCAAGTTCACCTCTCATTGGCACGTACCTGCTGAATTCTTTCATAAAACATTCTTCAGAGATTCTTCTAGTTTAATACGTTTACAATAAATCTGTAACAACATGTAGTTAGAGTACTTAATCTCCAAGAAGTATGGTGTATTAAGCATAATAACATGTTTTTTAACTAAGCAAATACCTTTTCCTCTTGTTGAATCATGCATAATGAAACAAAACTGTCATTTAATAATAAAATATATGTTATAATAGCTATATATTTCTTAGTATCTTACAGGTTTTTTAATGTTTATTTATTTTTGAAAGAGAGAGTGCAAGTGGGGAAGGGGCAGAGAGAGAAAGGGACAGAGAATCCCAAGCAGGCTCTGTGCTCTAACAATGGCAAGCCTGGTGAGGGGCTCGAGCTCATGAACTGTGAAATCATGACCTGAGCTGAAGTCAGATGCTCAAAGGACTAAGCCATCCAGGTGCCCCAGTATCTTACAGTTTTTGAGAATATATTTAGAATAAAAGATTCCCAGTAATTACGATACACCAAGCTTAAGCTTGACTATAGTTTTTAATATTTGGTGAGAATTACAGCTTTAACAAAAATGCCTACGATAGTGCTCTTAAATGTCAAACTTTTCTTATAGTGGTTCTTAATTCCTTTAAAGCAGTGAAACGTTTTAAATCTTGATTCCTGATAAACTGTCACAAAACACTTTAATCAAATTAGGTTTTTTTTTCCCTCTGGCTCTTTGGTAACAAGAAATTGGAAGTAAATTGGTACTTCAACTTTATTGTTGGGATTACATGGCTTCTTAGTCAAGTTAATCATCAGGACTTAAAAACTTAATGTTTGTTGTTCTAAATTTGCTATTTCTAGTCAAGTACATTTTGTGAAAAGAGAAGAAAAGCTCTATTTTAACAATTTCCTGTTTCTTACACATATGCTAATGCTCACAGAAATTGGTAAATTAGTGTGCATTTTTCTTTTTTTTTCATAAAGATGATTAATTTCTCAAGTTTCTTATTATGATTTTTAAAAATCTCCATATCTCAAACTAAAGTAATTGAAATACTACAGCTTGTCCCACAAGTTCAGGATTTTCAGTTCTCTGGAAGATGTGAACCCACAAGAAGGCACGGCGGCAGAGCTGGAGGTACGGAAATGGTGACTTTCTTCATGTCACTCAAGGTCTTCACACCTTGTCTACTATTTTCAAACTCTAAACGTCTGTTATCTGAGGACACTACACCAATTGATCTTTGTTGCACAGATACTCAATACTGCTAAACTAGCTGGGAACCAGTCTTCAGCGCACACTTTTTTTGATGGGGCAATTTGTGTCTCTTTAGCACCGCTAAGTGGCGACTCTCTCCTCTCTGCCTTCCTCCAGCCCCTCCCTGCTTGTCATGCTAGGTTGTATCTGTTATATGAACCTATATGTAATCATCTTAATCAAGTTATTGTAGATTAACTTAAATGTATCATAATACTCTTTGATTGCAGGATGCAGGCACTCGATCTGAATTTATTTTTTTAATATTTTTGCATGTTTTATTTATTTATTTTGAGAGGGAGAGACAGAGCACAAGCAGGAGAGGGGCAGACAGAGCGGGAGAGAGAGAATCCCAAGCAGACTCCATGCTGTCAGCACAGAGCCCGATGCAGGGCTCAAACCCACAAACTGTGAGATCATGACCTGAGCCGAAATCAAGAGTTGGATGCTTAACCGACTGAGTTAGCCAGGCGCCTCCACTCAATCTGAATTTAAACAAAAAGATTTATTGATCCAGGTAACTGTAGTCCAGAGGTGTAACTTCTGAAAAAAGGGGCCGAAGGCCTTCAATAATGCTGTTGTTTTCTGTCCTCTATGTCTGGTGCCTTAATAGCTGTGTGCAGGGGTTCTGCCTCTCTCCCTTGGTTCTGCTTGTCTCTGTCAGGCTTGATTTTTCACACTGGGTCTACATATGTGACTAACAAGACAGCCACCAACAACCACAGACTTCTAACTCCCAGTTTAAACATCCCACTGGGGGAAGAGACTGTTGCTCCCCAACAGATCCAGGAAATAATTTCTGGAATACTTTGGTCAGTCTGACTGGAGATATGCTCCTGTACTGAACCTTATCACTCTAGAAAGAAGGCACTTGGATGGGCAATGACTTTCTTCCCACTGTGGCAAGGAACTGGAGGGTCAGCCCCATATGAACCCAATGGAATTCCATAGAAGGAGAAGAATTTTAAAAAAATTAATATTTATTTATTTATGAGAGGGAGAGAGACACAGTGTAAACTGGGGGGGGGGGGGGCAGAGAGAGAGAGAGAGATACAGAATGCCAAGCAGGCTCTGCACTGCCGTCTCTATCTCACAGTGAGATCAAGACCCAAGCCAAAATCACGAGTTGAGTGCTCAACTCACTGAGCCACCCAGATGCCCCTGCACAAATTTATTAAGGAACATATGACCCGGGTGATAACAGTGGAAGCTAAGAGATGATTAGTATTCTCCCTATTTTTGTGTGTATGTGAGCATTTCCATGTTAGTTAGGGAAAATAAGTGCATCTCTGTTTTTAGGAATGTGGTGCTTCTAAATGGGGTAGCATGATTTATAATCCTATATATCCTCTCTCATGACTAACACCATACAGGCCCCAGGAAGCCACTTTCTTACGTATCATTCCCTGTAGCCTATATGAAATGAGAAGCAACTATGCCTAACTGCCATGAATGTTTGTGGGCTGTTTGTTTGCCATCGTCAGAAACAATGCTTCAAGGGCAGGGAAGATTTGAGTAGGAGACTCGTCTAGCCAAGATAAAAAACAAATTGACTTGTCAAATTTTTCTCACAGGCAGCAAGATGCAGTAGAGTTTTGTATTATGGAATATAATTTCCCAGAATCCCAGACATTCTAGCTTCTTTTTGTGTTGCAATTTGTGGTTACAGTATTAACCATAACTTGTAACAGCGTTCAAGATACTTGCATATGATGGAGGAACATTTTATAGCATTGTGAAAATGTGTGAAGGAAAACCTCGTCAAAAATGGGGTTGGGTTGGAAAGCTCTGGATGGGGAGCCCTCACCCATGTGCCACTTGTTGCAGTTTATTTTACCAAACAAGAAGAAGCTTAGTTTACTACCAGGGGAGGAGGAAGGAAGATTTTGCTCCTGGCCCGGCAACAACCCAGCCAATGAGAAACTGCTACATTTCAGCCAATGAGAATTTGCGCAGCCTCAAACACTCATCTTTTCATTCCAAACAGCCCCTCCTAACTTCCTTCTTTCCTCTGTAAAAGAGCACCACTCTACCTTGTTCCCTGAACTTGCCTATAGTTCACCGTGTCTTGCCTAACCCAAATTGCACTTCCTCTGCTATTCTCAAATAAACTCATTTTGCTGGCAAAGTAGCTGGCTATTTTATTTTCAAGCTTGACAGTATTATGTATTTTATATTACTTTTCGAATATAACATACATTGTGAATCCAATTCAACTGATGAAAACTGAATGTTGGAATTCTACTGAGTAGTTTAAACTTTATTGACAGACATAATAAGATGTATGTGAATTTTAAAAATTAAATACTATTTATTAATTTAAATGTTTAATATTCATTAGTTTTTTTTGTATGGGCTTTACAATTTTAATAGATCATGTTGGATATTTCAGAAGAAAAGTACTTTGAAAACACATAAAAATAATTTTAACTTTTAGATTTTTACATTAATTTTAATCTACTTTTTAATGAAACTGTCCATGCTTTATACATATTGAATTACATATTTTCTTTTAATCCTTTAGAATAATTGCTTCCAATAGAATACAAAAAAAAGGTGAAAAATCCTTCTTATTGGGGTACCTGGGTGGCTCAGTTGGTTGAGCTTCTGACTTTGGCTCAGGTTACGATCTTACAGTTGGGTTTGAGCCCCGCATCAGGCTGTGTGCTGACAGCTCAGGGCCTGGAGCCTGTTTCAGATTCGGTGTCTCCTTCTCTCTCTGCCCCTCCCCCACTTGTGGTCTATCTCTCTGTCAAAAATAAATAAACATTAAACAAACTAAAAAAATCTTGATGATTAATACATAGTTATTTTGCTTAAATGAAGGCAAGAAAATATATTTTATGGAATAATTGTATGATAATTCATAAAATATGCTTGTCAATGTTACTCAATCATACATTGGTAGTTCATTAACAGTGCAAATTGAATTCTTCTGTCTTTGATATTTTGCTAATTTTCAGCCTTGTGAAATCATAGAACGTACATTTAACAGCCTCCATTTGTACTCTTACTGTGGGATCTACAGGATGGACAGAGATAAGAAATGTGGTCTAAACCTGGATGTTGTGACAGAATTTAAGGTGTTGATAAAAGCATCATTGAGATGATTTACTTCAGGGAAAGGCCCACGAAGAAAGAAAAATGAAGTCAGGAGGTAGTTGATAGAGAAAATAAGGAAACACTGAAAGACTAGGTTTATACTGAAGAGAAAAAGAAAGATTGTAGCATTTACCCTGTTCTTTTGGGTTGCATCAGTTACTCTGACTTTTTCTGGTTTAGGATTTTTTTGGGGGGAGGGTTTATTTTGTGGTTTTCTTTGATACCAAATATGCTTTGGTTTGCCATTATCTGTTATATTTAATACCTCATAATTAAAAATTCACACAAAGCATCTTTTCAGTGGGTTTAGATATTTGTGTGAAAATTCAATGTATCATAAATTTATGCATATATAAATATAACTTTTTTGACCAGTCAAGGTATCATGAAACTGATATCAGTCAAGTCTACTTTATCTAAATTAATTCAGGATTTTTATTCTTAACCTCCGTATTCCTGTTTCTTTATCTGCAAAATGAGTTTCATAATGGTACCTACATCATAGAATTATTGTGAGGGTTAAATGTGTTAATATACATGTAAACTATATAGAATAGTGGCCGGTCTGTAGAAAGTCCTATATTTTTGCTACTAGTATTATTACCTTCACCTTCATTTTGCTGTTAGGCATACATTCCAGATGATGATGGTGGGTCCTTGAGGGAGTAAGGTGTGGTAGGATACAACTTGTCTTCGATTTTCATCATCTATGCATGCCAGTACCCTTGCTGAGAAGTTCCATTCCTCCAAGGTTTGCACTCAGGTAACTACCGCATCTTGTCTACAGTCCTTTCTGGTTTCATGCCACACTTAGCTATTTTCACACCTCTTTTCAGCACATTTAGCTCCGGGAAATTCTGTGTCAGACACACCTACTTAGATAATGCAAATGGCAACCTCTAGTATAACACTCTGCTATGGTTCTGGGAAGAAGGGAACTTCATTAAGCTTGCCACTTCCTCTCCCTCCACCTGAAAACCGAGGCACGATCTGTCTCTCAGATCCTTCCAAACATATACAGGATTTCTGTTCCGTACTACACCTCACAGCCTGTGGAAAAGGAGTTAGTCCCTCATCAGGGACTCACTAGCTCCCAAGCTCTCTGGCTTCCCTGCTCCACTCCCTTCTTTTTCTCTCACGCGTTTACCGCTGCCCAAAGTAATCTTTACTTCCTATGGACCTTATAGAATCTGTGTGTGTGTTTTGGGGGGGGGGGGCGCAAGGGGACTGGCTCTTGTTTAAGCCTGAGTCCCCAAATCCAAATGCCTAGATTTCTATAACTGAAAATCTACTGCCCTACCCCAGCTTTCCACCAGACACATATTTTCTGCTTTCCTCTGTGGAAAAAATCTCCTTCCCTGGTGACTTAGCTGACTAGCTAGGTGATTTACTAGTTTGACTGAGAAAAAGGCTAAGGATCAAAAATAAAGAATCAATGATTTACTTTTTGAAATATTATTTTGTTCTAGTAGCTTTGTGTTCTGAGAAAGAAAACTGACTTCTCGTTTAAGTGTGTTTGTCCCTGTCTGCAATGTCCAAAAATACTGAGACCTAGTTTTTCCATCCAAAATCTATTTCACAAGACTAGTAACTTCCTCATCACGCAATGTATCCCATGGTACTCTGGGTACTTTCCTGCTCTGCCTCCAGGGTTAAGCCTAAATAGTGGCTTCCATATGCAACCCTCTTGAATAGAACTGCCAGTCATTTTAAAGGGGTTTCCCTCCTTCAGTGCTGGCCTAAGCCACTCACATCCCTCCTTGCCCTCCTCTGAGGACATTGACCAGAATGCAGGCTGAAGCTGTTCTTCGTGAATAAGCCCTGATGAAAGCTTTTACATAAGGGGAGAAGAATTGGCTTTGCTTATAGATAGGGTGCTTTGTGCACTTTGTCTAAGCTTCAGAAACTTTTGAAAGTAAAAGGGGAAGCCATTTCTAATTATGCCAGGACAATAGGTCTGAACTAGGATAATCACTTTCCCTTCTAGCAAACCAAGCCTTATGGCACTCAGAGGTTACAGTCAATGTAGCCAGGTTCCCCACCAAAGTCCTAGCCATGTCCACACCCTCCACGTGGTGATTGGCTAGTCTTTGCTATAATTGTTCAGTTCGAGAAAATGTTGGTTGAGCTTAGGCTACTTTGGGTAAGTGGCCCCTGTCTGATTTGTTGAGCTTTCCTAGGCCTGCATGGTGTTAGTTGGTTTTAGTTATGGTTTCTTTTAAGAGTTTAAGCCAAGAACAAAATGCCGTCTTCATAAAAGCAAAGAAAAGGAAGTGTGCTTCCTCCAGACTAAATGCTTAGCAGCTATCTGATACGGTTCTTTATTTGTGACTAAGTGGTTCTCTCTGGCTTTACCAGGAGTCCAAACTCCTCTCCCGAACAAGCAAGGTCTGTCTCCTGGCACGCACACGCCTGCCACTGCTTGATGGCTAATCTGCAAGGTAACTAGAGTTCTTTGTCTTGCTGTGCTTTTGTAGACAGTGTTTTAAAGAAATTCAGAACCTAAGGAATGGGTTCTAATATAACTTTCATTCTTTCCTGGGTATTCTCTAGGGATTTAGAAGATTGAATTTCTGTGGCAATTCATAAGGCTCTGTTGACTCTTGTTTTTTTCCTTACACTGATTCCCATATACCTACCTAGAAAATTTAAAGCATTCAGTAATTTGCTCACACCAAGAGGTTTATCTGAAAGTACTATAACTTTAGAGTCTGCCTCATTCCCACCCACCAATATTTTCCATCTGTCACCTCAAGATAATTTCGCTCTGTAGTGCATGTATTTGTTACAGACAGGCTTCAACGTATCTGGGTACCACCATGGGCCCGCAAGACTCAGTTGTATAAGACACGTAACTTTATCTTTCTAAATTCAAACTTAGGTTCAAATAGGAATTGCACAAAGTAGATTCTACTTAGTCTCCATCAAACCTAGATAATCTTCATTCATTTAAGGTTTATTTTCAGCTGATGAATGTATCATATTTCACAGAGGAAAATCAGGCAAGTATTTTCTCATTTTCTCCCATCAAATCCGCTAGATTCCCTGCTTCAGTGCCCATGTGCTCCGCCATTCCTTCTGTTTAGATGACAGAATGCCCCCCCTCCTATGGCAACTCCTTCACTGCGCTGTAGTTCTCAGACACGTCTACCCTCTCAAGGACATCTCTTCAAGGATTATACCCTTTTTCTTAATTGACCCTGAGACTTTCAAGTAACTCAAAAGTTCAGCCTTTTTCAACTCAAAAGTGTTGGCTTTTACAAGTTCTTTTTTTCTCTTTCTTTCTTTCTTTCTTTCTTTCTTTCTTTCTTTTTTTTTTTTTTGGCTTTCTCCTTCCCTGTTCATCAGTGGTGACAATAGGTGCCTCAAAGTCTAGCTTCAAGCAGTGGCTCCAGCCAAACATCTTGTAATCTTTCTCGACAGTGCCCTTTCTCTTGTGTGGGACAGGGACCATCAGCATCAGATGCACTGGGGATGAGTGCCAATGTCCAAAGAAGACTGAGAACTAGATATTGTGATACCACCATAATTCTCTTCCTTCCTGGCCCTTGGCCTCTGTCACTTCCATCTCATCCCCCTGTCTTCATATCTTGGGTGAAACCTCATAGAGAAGGAAGAAGAAGGAATTCTTGA
The DNA here is from genome assembly GCF_016509475.1 of Prionailurus bengalensis. Taxonomy (NCBI): domain Eukaryota; kingdom Metazoa; phylum Chordata; class Mammalia; order Carnivora; family Felidae; genus Prionailurus; species Prionailurus bengalensis. Next base: position 110,556,980 of record NC_057349.1, read on the forward strand.
ATTGCCTTAGTGAAAACTTAAAATACCATGGGGCACCTGGGTGGCTCAGTTGGTTAAGGGACCCAATCTAGATTTTGGCTCAGGTCATGATCTCATGGTTCGTGAGTTCGAGCCCCACGTCAGGCTCACATCAGTCTCTGTGCCGATAATGCAGAGCCTGCTTGGGATTCTCAGTTTGTCTGTCTCTGCCTCTCCCCCACTCATGCTGTCTCTCTCTCCCCAAATAAATAAACAAAAAATAGGAAACCTAAAATGCCTCGGTAACCACAAATTTTACTGAATTCGAAGAAAATTGACTATATAAAGTTTTCTGCACTTAGATAAAAATGGGAAGTTGAGTTAGGAATCAAATACAGTTATAGGAAAAGAAAGACCTACATTATTATATGTATGTCTAGACTACAAATACATACCTGCTATCCTTGAGGGTTCTCTCCTCCTCATGTGGCTTGTGGACTTTCTTTCCTGATTGATCTCTCAAGGAGGGTACATGAATCTCAGTGATTCTGCAATATTGGCCCCAGAAGATGGGGTGCCTGGGTGGCTCATTAGGTTAAGCCTCTGACTCTTGACCTCAGGGTCTTTTGAGTTCAAGATCCCTTTGGGCTCCACGTGTAGCCTACTTCAAAAAAGATTCCAGAAGAAACTATTAGTACTCCTACATATATTTAATTTTATATAAAATGAGATTTAAATTAATCTTTAGTATCTTTATATGTGGATTGACATTGTCCCTTTACACAGGCATACTATCAGTCACTTGTCATGAAATGTCTTGAGGAAAGAGTGCATGTGGTAGTCTAGAGGTAGTCCCAGTTTTCATCCCCTTTCAGCTTACTGTGAATTACTGGCATTGAGTGGGGACACATGTAAGTGAATTCTCAAATAATGTTACTGAGTTTTAGTTAAATGAAGCATTATAAAATGAGATGAAAAGACTGGGAAAATGTCTACAGAAATACTGAAGAGTTAAGACAGTGCTAATAACATACAACCTTAGAACAAAAAATGACTGCTTATATGTTTCTATTCCTAGTGTGAGTTTTTCTAAGTCACATCATAAGATATAAATTGGGAGCATATAAATAGTTTTAACAAAAAAAGAGTTGGCTTAGCATTTCACAATTACAAGAAGATCACTTGAAATGTGAAAATTTATGGACATTATTACTGAAGATAACCCTCACCCTTAAGCTTGTTTGACCTCAAAATAGTAGCTAATGGTAATATGAAGCTGTCTGCAATTAACAAGACAATATAAAAAATATTATTTATTTCATCTTCATCTCATTCTCTTCAGTTTATATTTTTGTGTAATAAAATTCATACTATTCATAATATTCACACTATGTTAATATGGTTATATATACATATAACTTATGAATAAGTTATATATATGAAGGACACAACATTTTTTATTGATGGGGTGCAAAATAAAAAATAGAGACCATTGCTCAATAGGACATCAATTAGCAAGACTGCTTCTAACTCTTACAGTGAAAAATGGTAGAGCTACATGATGCTTTGAGAAGTTTCTTAAAGAAACAAGTTCCCTTGGGACCAACGTCATATTTTGTTTTCTTCTTGGGTTTTTCCTTTATAAAGTTATAAGGCAGGGCCAAGCATCACATACTCAGAATGAGTCTTCCACCCTCCCCCACCCACATTCAATCATTTATTCAAACATACTAATTAAGCACATCCTATCTGCGTAGTGTAACAGCACACAGTCCAGAAGTTCTTCCTAAAAGTCTTCAAGTCGAGTAACAAGAATTCTTGGCAACAATTCTAAATTGTGTTTGGCTGCCATCTTTCCCCATAGGGCATCTGCCAACTATGCAAGTCAAATTGTAGGAAGATATTTGTCGTCACTCAAGCTAAAAATCTAGACACACAAATTAATTCTTATTAATCCCTGGGTTAAAAAATGATTTCCAGCAAAGGGCTATTTTTCTTCCTCCTTCTTCTTCTCCTATTTTTATCCCTTTAGTGTGTTAAAATAATGTTACAGATCGTCAGAAGTGTCCACTGTTAATCAAGGTTAAGCAGGAAATACAGAATATAATCTGTATTAGATAATCACTAACATCTATTGAGTACTTACTAAGCACTTTATTTGTATTTATTCATTTAATCCTTACAATGACCATTTATGAGTCTGCTCATTTTAAAGAGGAACTGAAGCACAGAGAAGTGAAAGGATTCAGTTAATTTTATTTATGGTAAGGAACAGAGACAGGACTTCGCTTCTGGCAGTCTGGCCAAAGTGTGTCTGCTCTGAATCACTATGCTATAATGCTACTCTAGCCCACTTATGGTTCATTTGGCAGAAGTCAATTTTATTCTTTTTCATTTTTTAACTTTGTTAAAATATAATTTAAATGCAACAATGTAACCATTTAAAGTATACAGTTTGATAATTTTGACAAATGTACACACCCAAGTATCCAACAGACTAATCAAGATGGAGAATATTTTCATCACTCTATATTGCATTACTTCCTCATGACCCTTTGCAAGGAATAGTAATTGAGTAATTGACACTTCCATCATTATAAAATGTCCCTCTTTATCCCTAGTAAGTTTCCTTTTCCTGTTCTATTTTTGTCTCCTAATTACACAACCACTTCAGTTTTCTAATGATTAACACTTGCATGGTATTTTTTCTATTACTTATAACATATGTGACTTCATATTTAAACTAGAATTTCTTGTAGAAAAACATGCATATATATATTTAAGTCTACCATATTGCCCTTTGTTTTCTATTTTCTGATCCAGTTTGGGCTTAGCTCCTCTTTTTTCTTTTGTACTTGCCTTCTTTTGGGTTAATTGACTTTTATAGCATTTAATTTTTGTAACCACTCTGAGCTCATTAGGTATAATTCTTTTCATTCTATTTTTTCACTGTGAAAATACGGCTGAGGAGCAGTTTTACATTAATTATTAAATTAGTCAGTTGAATAGCAAGTATTTTTAAAATAGCTCTTTTTGAAAACAATAAATATCTTCATTTGTTATAACATTCTGATTTTATTTAAATGAAGTTGCTCTATTGTTACATTGCTATATTATGTATTGTTATATATTATTATATCATATATTATTTGTATAATATATAATGCTATTATATGTTATATAGATAGTTATATATATTTTATATGTCATTAATCTATGTTGGTATATCCGAAATGGACAAAATGAAAACTATAAAATTCAAGACATGAGAAAACAGGTTTTTGAGAGATGAATCTATAAATGTGGTTTCTTCAGTGCACTACTTGTTTTAAAATTGATGTGAACAATAAAATGCGTCTTTGTTGAGCGTTTTCTTTGCTGTTAACTAGAGTTATTTGCTTAGCCATAAATACTTGACAGATAATAGTAGGTTGAGCATATATCACTATAACAACTTAAAATGAGTGTTTTTGCCTTTTTGAGGTGATTAGTATATAATTCCTCATTAAATAAATAATCAAAATTTTAATAAAACTTGTTTTGAAATGAAATTATGAAATTTTCAGGTGAAAGTTAGCTTTATTTACCATAGAAACTCAAACTTAGCTATTTAGTTCTTTCTTCCTTTCAATTCTATCTTGGTGAGCATCTGAGGCTCATACAAGGTGACGGTTAACATAAATAGGCCCAAGATCCCTTAATTTCTCTGACAGGGCTTCCATGAAATTAATTTGAAAATAGGTCAGCATAATATAGAAGTACCAAAGAATCCTAAGACATTTAAGAAAGAAGGCTAGGTGATGATTTGGTGTAACATCATCATTTCTAGACCAGGATTCAGATGGTAAAGTGGTTAGGTAATTAATTTTTCTAAGGATAAATGTACAGATAGTCAGTGGAAGACAGCCTGTGTTTTGAACCCAGACAGTAATCTTTCAAAGTCAAAACAAGAAAATCTTCTCAAAATAGGATTTTAATATAGGGCAGCCAAAGATTATTATATTAATTTATTTAAGTACTGACTTTGAATAGATTTAAGATTAAAAGTGCTAATCCCTAAACTATGGAGTTTTGCTTCATTTTGTTTTTGTTTTAATTATTTGTTCCACTGAAAGCTGTTTGAAGAGAGTAAATAGATTAAGGACACAGACTTTGTGTAGAAAATCAACATATTACTGAAAGAAGTATCACACTTTTGAATAAATGGAGCTAGAATCTAAGGTCTTTAAGTGGAAAGACTACATATAATATTGATTCAACCCTTTCTGAAAAGATTTATCAATTTTAACTCAATTCTAATCCATTAAAATTTTGGCAAGAAGAAGTTTGAAGAGACAAAAAACTGTCCTCTCCAAAAGGATCCCTAAGAAACCCTGACCCGCAGCATTACTTCAATCTTATATGACCCATTGCCTCTTAGATAAAAACTGTGCACATCCTCCCTTTCCACACCCAAATCCTCCTTTTAGAGAAGGGATGAATGTTTGTATCTCTCCTGTAAGCTGCAAGCCATTGCCTTAAAGTGTTTTGTCATTGTTCCAAATCTGGACTTGATCTTATCCCAGGGGCAGGCACAAGTCAACTACTATGTTGTCAGGATGGATGTACCTGATCAAAATTTACTAATTTGTAGGAGAAATAAAATCATAAATTGGGTTCTCAAGTCCATAGCCTATTATATAGTCTCTTCCTACAGGCACACAGCACATGAAAATGGTATAAAGGAAGTTGATTGATTTTCCAAGAGAAAATGTCTTCTACATTCACATATAATTAAAACAGATTTGAACCACCGTTGTTTTCTTTTTTTTTTTAATTTTTTTTTCAACATTTATTTATTTTTGGGACAGAGAGAGACAGAGCATGAACGGGGGAGGGGCAGAGAGAGAGAGGGAGACACAGAATCCGAAACAGGCTCCAGGCTCTGAGTCATCAGCCCGGAGCCCGACGCGGGGCTCGAACTCACGGGCCGCGAGATGGTGACCTGGCTGAAGTCAGACGCTTAACTGACTGCGCCACCCAGGCGCCCCAAACCACTGTTGTTTTCAAACACTCTGTAACATCACTCTATATTTATTTGGTATCTAAATCCTACAGTGGAAAGACTATGGTCAGCCATACTTACAACATTTTATGCATCTTTCCTCCTGATTGAATGTCTACTGTTTTCTCCATTATTTTTATATTTACTTATTTGAATTATATTTGATTCAAAAACATTGCTAGAATTAGGAAGTTTAGGTTCTATTTTCATTTATGGTGTCAAATGGTGTGGCATTTTGATCTATATACTGATACCTATTTCCAACTATGGAAGATTTTCCTCCATTATGATTTTGTATATTCCATTTGTTTTGATGTTTATTTTAGTAATATCTTATAATTATTACACTGTATTTTCATTCTTTTCATATCTAACATTTTCACTTTCACTATTCACAATGTCTCCCTGCATTCTGGAGATTATTTTCAAACAATGTCATTCTATTTATTACTTTCTCTTTGGTTGATATAATACCTTCTATTTAGTTATTAATTTCTTTGAGTCTTTTGATCACATTCAACTTATTTTTGAGTCTCAGTCTTTCTGCTGTTCTTGTTTTCATTAGGCTTATCCTTTTTATTTCAATCTTTTCTCTTCTTATGGGTTCTTGCTCCTGTTTTATAGAAGCCACTTGCACTTATTGATATACAAGAGATATTTTTGTTTATTTCTTCCGTTTATTTTGATAAATCATATTTCAAGGGTATACTCTTGTTCTCTGTCTTCAGCATATTGTGACCTCTACTTTTTTGTAGATATTCCCATAGATTTCATGCTTCATCTGGTTATTATTTTCTGTCTTTCCTCTTTAAATAGAAAGAAATAAGCATCCAGATTTGGCATTTGTTACAAACATTGAGTAGTGTTTTTTGCTTGTTTTTTAAACTAAACTTGCTGTGCAGATGGTAACTGATAGAAACCTGCTCTCAGGTAGAGGAGCTATCTGAACTAGCTATCTTAGCTGGAGGATAGGTTTGATGGGATCTGCTACCAGTTGTAAAACAAGTGTGCAATGAGTTGGAATATTCTTCTGCCCTTACTGCCTAATTCTCTGATACTTTTGGGATATTACATGCAGAAAAACTATCACATTAATCATTTATTATTTAAGTGGTGTAAAGTATTTGTTCAAGATAATAACACCTTGTGTAAAGAAACTGCACTTCTTTTTAATTTTTTTTTAATGTTTATTTTATTTAGTTTAAGAGAGAGAGAGAGAGAGAGAGAGAGAGCAGGGGAGGGGCAGGGAGAGAGGGAGAGAAAGAATCCCAGGAAGCCTTCACACTGTGTATGCAGAGCCCAACTCAGGGCTTGAACTCACAAACTGTGAGATCATGACCTGAATCAAAGTCAAGAGTCAGATGCTTAACCAACTGAGCCACCCAGGCACCCCTAGAAACCATACTTCTAAGGGTGCAATATGTTAGCTACTCCCAGCCCTTCTCTAATTCAAGGAAGGAGAAGGAAAGTGCGGGAAAGAAAGAACAGAATTATAATCTAAAATGTAATGTTCCTGTTTGCAATATCCAAAGTAATATGGCTAGGTTTCTGGCTGGCACAAAGACTTAACATCACATAGCCAGGAGGCAGATGGTGGGATAGATCAAAGACTTTATTGCTTTATTTTAGGTCTTAAAGGCCACATGATATTAGATGGCAAAAAAGCATATTACCCACCAGTAACCCCATCCATAATAAAAATAATTAGGAAACCAAGAATTTAAGGGAACATCTATAAAAAAGACTATTTATAAAATAACATTAGAAACATTGCTTTAAAAATCAGGAATGAAACACCAAAACTTTTTACCTTACATTTGACCTTGAGTTGAAATTCTTAGTACAATATTATAAGAAAAATTATATCAGAGAAGAGTTAGCTAAAATAGCATTAATTGTATATGTTACGATTATTTACATAGAAAACTAATCTATGGGTTATTAAAAATAATAAGATAGTGTAGTAAGCAGGCTACAAATCAAATGTTTCCTAAAGTCAGTTATATTTCTATATAATGGCAGGAAACCACTAGAAAATATAATTAAGAAGAGAGTATTTTCAGTAGTCTCAGTGAATCCAGTTGTCTAAGAATAAATCTATATAATATGTATAAAAATCTTAGAGGGAAAATTATTAAACATTATTATGCAATATTAAAGACTATATAAATAGATATATCATTTTCATAAATAGGAAGACAATATCATAAAGGTGTCAATTCTTCCAAATTGATATAACATAGATGCAATTCCCATTAAAAAAAAAAACAATTTTTTACACATGTTAATAAAATCTTATTAACATGTGTAAAAAGATAAGGGCCATGAATAGTTCGGATATTTCTGAAGAAGAATAATGAGTTGGGGAGACTTGCTCTTCCAGATACTGGATTGTTACAAAGTTATACAAATTAAGATAGCTTAGCAATGTTAGAGAGATTATAAAACTGATTAGTGGCATTAAATAGGATGCAGAGATCAACACATGTATGGAACTTTGAAAATTATAGAGGTGGAGTATATTTTGGGTCCTCACTTCTCATGACACGTAAAAATATAGTCAAGATAGTTAAAAACTCAAATGTTAAAACTTTATAACTCTCAGTAGAAAATGCAGATGACTATCTTTTGGATCTTGGGTAGGCTCTTTCCTTAAACAAGACAAAACATGTTGACCATAAAATAAAATATTAATAAATCTGACAATATTAAAAGTAAGAACGTTGGCTATCAAAAGCTACATTAAAGAAAGTAAAAGTTACAAATTTGTAGAAAATATTTATGACACCCACACTCTAAAACAATTAGGATCAAGAATATGCAATAAGAAAAACACAAATAACCTACAAGTTATTGGGCAGAAGATGAACAGATATTTCATAGAGAAAGAAACCATAGACCAATAAACACATGAAGAAATGTTTACCTCGTGAAGATTAGGAAAACACACATCAAGACAAAATTGTCATTTTATGTGCATCTGGTAGACCAGCTTTTTGAAGTTTTTAAAGTGTTGAGGAAGATGTGAGTCCTCCTGTGGGGGCCTAAACTGGGGAATCCATTTTGAAAAACATTTTGGCATTATCATCCAAACTGGAAGGTTAATCTATGGCACAGCAATTTCAATTCAAACTATGTATGGTTACTTTGCTCAAGAACAGTGTTAAAAATGTACTAATAACTCTCTGTTTCCTTAAGAAGAAAAAATTGCCATAAAGCAGGCACCAGGAGATTTGACTCCATGTGGAAATTTTGCCAAGATCTCCTAAAGCAGGGGCTCCTGGGTGGCTCAGTTGGTTGAGCGTCCAACTTCGGTCATGTCACGATCTCATGGTTTGTGGGTTTGAGCCCCATGTCAGGCTCTGTGCTGACAGCCTGGAGCCTGCTTCAGATTCTGTGTCTCCTCTCTTTGCCCCTCCCCAACTCATGCTCTGTCTCTCTCTCTCTCTGTCTCTCTTTCAAATAAACATAAAAAAAAAGTCTCCCAAAGCAACTTTTTTTCTTTGTTCCTTTTATTTCACTACTAAAAACTCTTTTGAAAAAAATTTTATTTATTTTTGAAAGAGAGAAAGCATGAGTGGGGAGGGGCAGAAAGAGGAGGACAGAGGATCCGAAGCCAGCTCTGTGCTGACAGCAGAGAACACCATTCAGGGCTTGAACTCAAACCCTGAGATCATGACCTGTGCCAAAGTCAGATGCTGAACTGGCTGAGCCACCCAGGTGCTCCTAAAAAAACCTTTGTCATAGATTCTTTAGAGTCCTTATGGTCATTAGTTAATTCATAAACACTGAAAGAGTGTTCAATCTCTCACAGTATGTCCTTTTCAAAACCTGTGGATGCATTTGCATTATAAAAGCCATAGCAAAGTCACAAATTGCTCTCAGGTTTAGAAAAATTGGAAAAAATATCTATTAGTTGCATTATGCTTATCACAACAAAGTCTCTTCTCTGTTCTTCTACTTTCTCTTCTATTAAAATCCGCAGAAATAAGAGCAAATAACCTATTATCTGAAAGCAAACATTCTTATGTATAAATCTATTATATCTTAAATAATTAAGGGGCGCCTGGGTGGCTCAGTCGGTTAAGCGTCCGACTTCAGCTCAGGTCACGATCTCGTGATCCGTGAGTTTGAGCCCCACGTCGGGCTCTGGGCTGATGGCTCAGAGCCTGGAGCCTGTTTCCGATTCTGTGTCTCCCTCTCTCTCTGCCCCTCCCCCGTTCATGCTCTGTCTCTCTCTGTCTCAAAAATAAATAAAACGTTAAAAAAAATTAAAAAAAAGAAAGAAATATTTAAAAAAATAATTAAAAATAGTAGGGTTACATGTGTCAGTTTAGAGAATTATAAAATTGTCGAGTGGCTTTTCCTTAAATTTCTGCTATAGACATGTGTATAACAATATTCTCTTCTGCTTAGCACTAAATTAATATACAATCAAAAAATGATCTCTAAATTGCTGGGCTTTTATGTTTTATATAAGATGAAATCATAAGAATTACAAAATATATCCTTTAAGTTAGAATTTATAGATCTTTAACTTATATCCTTATGTAAAAAGTGGAAGAAATTAATAAAAATGGACAAATAATGTCAGCACCATAATCTATAGGGAGCTAAGGGAATCTAAAGAATACATGGGCCCGGCTTTCAATGATCTTACAATCTTAGACTACAAAAAAAGATAATTTACTAAATTTTAGAATAAAAAACATTTTATCAGTTTTAACATGTTTTATTAGATGCAACACATAAGAATATTTTGATGTTGCAAAATAAATTGGTTTAAGAACTTCTACCATAGAGGATGCTTTCCATGATGGATTAATTAATCATCTAGATTAAGCAAGGAAACAGAATTTTTGTTGTTGCTGTTGTTGTTGCTCTCAGGGGATGGTCCATGTGGAGATTTATTTATTTATTTATTTATTTATTTATTTATTTTACTATTTACTTTTTAAAATTATTTATTTATTTTTTTTTTAATTTATATCCAAGTTAGTTGGCATGTAGTGCTATAATGATTCTAGGAGTTGATTCCAGTGTTTCATCCTGTATGTATAACACCCAGTGTTCATCCCAACGAGTGTCCTCCCTAATGCCCCTTACCCTTTTAGCCCATCCCCCACCCACAACCCCTCCAGCAACCCTCAGTTTGTTTTCTGTATTTAAGAGTCTCTTATGTTTTGCTCCCCTCTCTGTTTTTATATTATTTTTGCTTCCCTTCCCTTATGTTCATCTGTTTTGTATCTTAAATTCCTCCTATGAGTGAAGTCATATGATATTCGTCTAAGAAAGAGAATTTATGAAAAGATCATAGATGGGGCTAGTTTAGGGACTTGGTTCAAAGGCTCAATTGATGTCAGAAGGGTCTAACTGAGTACACTTTGCTTTCTCTGGGTTGGTTTCATTTCAGGCTTTTCATGGTGGTCTCTGGCATCTTTAGTCATGTCAGCACAACACCAAATCCAAGTTAGTCTCCATCCCAGATTTAGGGAATTCCAGACCAGCTCCTGCCCACCCACCCCACCAGCTCTGCAGAAAGCCACAGAGTGACCTATTGGGAAAGGGCGGAAGGCCAGGCTTTGAGTCCTGTCTGGGATGCTGGTCAGGCTATGTGCATTGTTAAATCCATAACTTTTATTGTTTAGACATAATGGCATATCAGCCTCCCTTTGAGTTCTTACTCTGAGTCCTTCAAATGTTAGGGGCAGGCCAGGTATAGGCAATGTTGGAAATTTTGTTCTTCAACCTGAGAGCAGGAGGAAGTCATTTGAAGGAATTTAGGCAGGAAAGGAACAAGATAGGATTTAGATTTAAAAAATAAATTTTTTTTAACGTTTATTTATTTTTGACACAGAGAGAGACAGAGCATGAACGGGGGAGGGTTAGAGAGAGGGAGACACAGAATTGAAACAGGCTCCAGGCTCTGAGCTGTCAGCACAGAGCCCAACGCGGGGCTCGAACTCACAGACCGGGAGATCATGACCTGAGCCGAAGTCGGCTGCTTAACTGACTGAGCCACCCAGGCGCCCCAGGATTTAGATTTTTTTTAAAAATGGCATTACCGTGCTATAAGCAGCATAGAATCAACTGCACATATTTAATGTATACACCTGATCCATTTGACATGCCAATGAAATCACAATTAAAAAAAAAACAAAGAAAATGAAAAAAACCCACAAATGACTTTTACTTGGAATATACAGGACTCTACAATTCAGTAACTACAAGACAAACAACCAAATTAAAAATGGGACAAAAGACCCCCCAAAACCAAGAGCACACTGTACACACTATAGGTTAGCCGATTTGAAAATAAATTACATTAAAAAAAAAAATAAAATGATTAAGAAAAAAAATGGGACAAAAGATTTGAACAGTCACTGCACAAAAGAAGATATACAAATAGCAGAGAAGCACAGGAAAAGGATCTCAACATCATTTGTCACTAGGAAGATGCAGATTTATATTTTAAAATGTCACTCAGGCTCCAGTAGGGAAAGAACTGGAGATCAGGTTGGCAGGAAGAACAGTTAAGAGGTTGTTGCTATAGGACTAGTAAAAGCAGCTACTTGAATTAAGATGGTAGTTGTAGAGACAGGGAGTGGATGACAATTGGACAAATATTCAGGGAGCAAAATAGATAGGCCTTGACACTGGTTTTGATTTTAGAGCATCAAGTGTTAGAAATGATTCCAGATTTTCTGGCTTGTGCAGTAGGGTGGCCAGTGGTGCCATTCACAAACGTGGTGAAAACTGGAGAAAGACCAGGTATGGGTAAAGATTAAATATATGTTAAATGAGCACTTTTGAGGTATTTCTGAGACCTCAAAGTAGACTCTGGGAGCTGGCAGTGGAGCAAAATGTGTCCTAAGCCTTGTCTCTTGTGTTTGGTGTGGGCAGAAGCTCAATGGCAGTGGGCTGACGTTTAAATGCAGGGAGAAAGAGAAGAGCAGGGATTGCTAAATCAGATTCCCCTGTTCTGTCCCCATGAAAGGGAGGGAGACTGTCATAGGTGGTCTACACTAAGGAAAGCAGGAAGAACTTCTGGAGGAAGGGGAGTTTCGGAGACCTTCTTTAAATACTCAGAACTCTTGAGGTATTTTGCTATTTGGGGGGTACCCTGAATTGGAACAAGTAAGCTAAAGATCGTCTGATTTCTATGGTTCCTCCAATTCCTATCCTACTCCCATTGCTGATCCCCAATTTATATACAGATTGTATAGTGGATGTGGCCTCAGGAAATCAAAAGGTCCTACAGTGCGGGTCATTCCAAATCTTACTAAATGACCTTATGTTCCGTTTTTCCTCATGGATTCTATAATCTGTTGAAGAAGGGGGAAAAGAGCATTCTTTTCTTTATTTTTATACCTCATTAGTGAATCCTAACCATACTCTGCCTTAGACCCCTTTTCCATCTCAGTCTGGTTCTCAGATTCTTAGAAAGGACAATGGATCTTTAAATTCACTCAGTTTGTGCTGGGAAGAGGCCAAAATTAGTTAGCGTCCCATTGATACTCAGTTGGAGTAGCCTTCTAGTTGTACAATCTAGGGAAGGCATTCACACCTCCTCCTCCTCTTCTTTTCCTAGTTTGGAACATTCTGGCTTGTGTTTTGCTCTCCCTGTAAATATGAGAGAAAACAAAAGACACTATTCAGCCTCCTTTGTCTGAAAAGTCTGGCAGTTCAGTGGTTTTCTTTAAAGGGGGCCCTCATTTGTAACCAGCTTTGCCATTAACGGAAATCAATCTGAATGTCCTATTGTGCATCTTTTTCTTTCCTCACAGTCTGAACTTGTCTTTGCCAAGTTTTCGAGCTGAACCTGAAAGACCCTCTCTCATTTTCCCCGTTCCCTGCCTCCAGCCCCATTGACTCCTAGCACAGCTTTCTCAGGGAGAAGGGCTGCAGAGTGTGGATAAGGAGGAACTCGACCTACTCCGCTAACCCAGTGGCCTGAGCCAATCACAAAGCGGATTGGAACCTCATTTGAGCCCCCCTTCCCACCCCCTCCCCCTGGCAACAGCCTCCAGTAAAGGGGGACAGTGGAAGGGTGTGTTTGCAATTCAAATCCTTGGCTTTCTGCCTGCATCTTTTCCAAATAAGAAGGCAGGAGCTGCTGTGAGGTGCAAAGGGGTCTTCAGAATTGCAGTGGCAATAAGATCCAGAGATCCTCCCTCCTGTCTCTTTTATCTGTCTTCAAAGCAAAAGGAAAGGGCAAGGATGGTGGAGGCTTTCTGTGCTACCTGGAAGCTGACGGACAGCCAGAACTTTGATGAGTACATGAAGGCGCTAGGTAGGTAAAAATAAGATGTGCTGTTCTCTTCTTAACCTGAAGCTTCAGTAGTGCCAATTCCTTTTTTTCTCCTATTAGATTGCCAAGCGACAAAGAAAGATCATGTTGTCATAACTGAATCCTAGGCTATGCATTTCCCACTGAAGGGATTTTTAATGTGGCGTTTGCCTGCTTTCTTGCCCAGGGCTAAATAACAGTGCATTTGGTGGTCTGGGGGAGGATGTGAAGCTTCTGTGCCTTTTTGTTTTCAGCATCCACTTATCATTTGTGCATCCAATTAAGCATCCGCGTATTATAGCTCATCAGTAGTCATACTGCATAATTAACGGACTAAACGTGTCCTGATGAAACTTACACTTGAAGGCCTGGATTCCAGGATAGGAAAGCAGATTCCTGCTATGTGAGTTATTTTGGAAGTCGCTGCTAACTGCATTGCTTTTTTAGGTGTGGGCTTTGCCACTAGGCAGGTGGGAAATGTGACTAAACCAACAGTGATCGTCAGTCAGGAGGGGGACAAAGTGGTGATCAGGACACAAAGCACATTCAAAAACACAGAGATTAGTTTCCATCTGGGAGAAGAGTTTGATGAAACCACTGCAGATGACAGAAACTGTAAGGTAAGGACCGCTCCTTCTCTGGGGTGGGGATGGGGAGGAGGGAATAAAAAGAGATCCCTGATGTTTCTCGTGTCTAGATGATGGGAGTAGAGAAAGTTCTCAGTATTTCAGTTCAGAGAGGACACCACCAGGATTAATTCTGCATTCTAGTGCACGTATGTGGGTACTGGCTATAGCTCAAATCTCAAATCTATCTGTCTCTTACTCTACATTTTTCTTTTCATATTTGTATTTCAGAAAGTAAGAGTGTTCATTTAAAATAAAGATTGTATTTTGTTTAATGTCGCTGATTGCCTCAGATTAACAAAACTGTTTGCCTCATCTGAAGGCTTTGTTTACAAGAGTAGAGTGACTAGTCTGAGAGTACTCGTTCAGGACTTTTATTTCTAACATATGGAATTTTTGCATCTAGATGTACACACTTCAGTGAAATTATGAATTATTAGTTTACTATCATAATGACTCTAGAAGCCACAGAAGATATGGTACTAATAGGATAATTAGTTGATCACCATTCATTCAATTCTATAATTCCTTCAAAAACCACTTCACTTGACTTTCATCTCAGAAATTTAATCTGTACCTTTTGCTATGTTCTGCATTTTGTTGTTGGTCTCAGTCTGTTGTTAGCCTGGATGGAGACAAACTTGTTCATGTACAGAAATGGGATGGCAAAGAAACAAATTTCGTAAGAGAAATTAAGGATGGCAAAATGGTTATGGTAAGTAAAGGCAGTTCTCCCTTTGTTTCTTCTTGCTTTTCACTCCTCTCCTAGTTCCCATCCCCTTCTCTCTCTCCCACCCTTCTTTAATAACAGTAAGTCTCCAGCAAGCTTCTTTGATCATGTGTAAAACAGAAGACATAAAAAATGTCCTGGTGAATTGTATCATCAGCTCTGCTTCTTTAATTATAGAAAAAAAAGAAAAATTCTATGCAAGCGTGGTTTTCAGAAGTTTCCATCGATTTAGCTAAAACTGTCAAAGAAAGAATTTGTGTAGTATTACTGTGAATGTCTAAACCTCAAATGAAATCTAAATATAAAAATATTCATGAAAACATATGAATAAGACTGATAAATTACTATGAGTATCAAGTTGACTGAATATCCAAAAAATTACTTTACAGCTACTGTAATAAATAAGAGATCTTGACACTTTTTATATTTTAGTTTATGCAGGTTCCATAAGCTCAGTGCAGGTAATTTAGAATATAACAGAAAAGTGTAGTTCCTCCTTAGAGGGAACCATTTTGATGTTACTTCCTTCTAGTCTTTCTTTTGATGCATCGTGCCTTGTAAATATTTCCATTCAATACCAGTAGTCATGTAAAAACTATAAAAATATAAAATTAAAAAAAAAAATCTCTAATGATGTAGTAGCATCATAAACTGGGGAAAATGTTATGCATTAATCTAACATTCTAGACACATTTTTGTGAACTGAGTAATGGTATTTTGATGACATTGAAATAGTCAATATATCATTTTGGGGTTTTTTGAGGGTGGGTGGGTATTGCTTTACCTATTCCTTCTAAGATAATAGAAGAAAGGGCTTTTTGTTTTTGTGATTTAAGGAAATTGACTGCTGTTTTTTCTCTTCCCTTTAACTGTTGCAATCAGGGCTGTTCTAGATTGAGACACAGGGCTTACATTATTCATACTTCTTTCCATGGGATGGGAAGAGAGGGGCAGTGTTCCTCTTATGGTAATGAATATTTGCCCACATATTTCTGCAGTGATCATCAAAAGAAAGGATTTGTTTATAAAAGATTCAGTCTGAGCTTCTCCTTTATGCTTTTATCTCCATTTCGCACCCCCCCACCCCGAAGACGGAAAAGTGGATAGCTTATAACTGACTGAACAGGCAAGACTGAGTTCAAAAAAAGGAGATTAAAGCTATGAATAACAAGGG
Source organism: Prionailurus bengalensis (assembly GCF_016509475.1). Classification (NCBI taxonomy): domain Eukaryota; kingdom Metazoa; phylum Chordata; class Mammalia; order Carnivora; family Felidae; genus Prionailurus; species Prionailurus bengalensis. The sequence continues at coordinate 110,572,802 of NC_057349.1, forward strand.
CATGCTATGCTCTTGAAAATCATGTCAATCCATGTAAATAACAAACCCTAAAAAAACTCCTAGATTTTGTAAAGAGATTTTATAGAAATTCTTTCAGTCCAATTTGACGTAAGAGTCCATGTTCCACGTTACACCCACCCAGGCACGTAGGTTCACATCAGCTGAAATATGACAACCAAAGCAATGAGAACATTTGTACATTTACTTTTCCTGATGACTTTGACACAAGTCATTCCAAATACAATTTCCCCAAATGATTTGGATTTTCTAAAAATTCTTCACAATTTATGTGATGAAAACCTATTATAAATTCCATTCACTTTCAAAGCAGACAGCTAATTTGATTACCCTGATAATTTAAGGGAAAAGGAATTCTTTTGACCTGAATCTACTTAGTTAATGTCAGTTTTTTTGCTTCATTTTCCTTTTAGAGACATAAACTATATATACATGTTATTATTCACTCAGTAAATAAAGTTTTTTTTCTTTTTATTTTAAGAAAGGAAGAGCTTATGCAGCATTTAATGTTTGTCAATGACATTATTCGTTTGCATAATATGTAAATTATATATGATCTTCTTTAGAAAGTTCAGCTACTGATATTCTTGTATAAAAAGACTTGATTCTTTTTGCATCTTTCAGACTCTCACTTTTGGTGATGTGGTTGCTGTTCGCCACTATGAGAAGGCATAGAAAGTTTCCTGATCTGGGGTTCGAAAAGCTCTACAATTTTTCTATTTACTCAAGTCTCAGTGTTATCCTGCTATTACAGCATGGGTGATCACGAATTAAAAGGTTATCTTTGTTGTGGAGGTGGAAAATGGTGCTTTAAAAACTTGTTTTAAAACTTTTTACTGCAAATAGCCCAATTTTGATCTGCAGATTTATCATGTTTTATAGTTCACATTAAGATGTTAAGTCACATTTTTAAAATAAAGAAGTAAATGCATTTTATAATTTCCATTGAAAAGTAAATCAGATTCAAATAAAAATTGTATACCCATGAGAAATTTTGTTGTTGTTTTAATGTCACTAATCTGGTGGTTTTAATATTAGATATTAGATATTAAATATTTAATATTAGATATTAATCTGATTAATGTCACTAATCAGGAGGTTTTAGACAAAATAGCCTTTCTTATTGTATAAAATAAAGCTGGAAAAGTGCTAACTTTTTAAAAATATTACTAACAAAGTGCTAACTTTGTTTAAAGTATTAATTAAAAAGAAATCAGCAGAAGCCTGGGGAAAAGTGGAAATGCCACAGTTTTGGTTGAGACTTCCATAGAGAACCTGTGGCAATCAGAAACAGGCAGGTTGATGAAGCAAAATGATATACACAAAAATGTCTTATTAAAAAATAGTCAATATATCACACAATCAAAATGTCATATATTCAAGTTTCTTATTGAAAAGTAAACAGGAAAATAAAAGGAATTTTACCCTGGATTATAAAGATGTGTTTCCAGACAAATACTTTGAGCTGAACTAAGTCGACAGAAGTGCTAAAATGGAGTGCATAGAATGTGCATTAAGGCTTCCAAATTCCCTTTAAAAATTTTTTTTTTTTAGTAGAGAAAACTAACTTTATTTTTCTAACTTGTTTTATTTTTTACTTTTTAAAATTTACATCCAAATTAGTTAGCATATAGGGCAACAATGATTTCAGGAGTAGACTCCTTAGTGCCCCTTACCCATTTAGCCCATCCCCCCTCCCACAACCCCTCCAGCAACCCTCAGTTTGTTCTCTATATTTATGAGTCTCTTCTGTTTTGTCCCCCTCCCTGTTTTTATATTATTTTTGTTCCCCTTCCCTTATGTTCATCTGTTTTATCTCTTAAAGTCCTCATATGAGTGAAGTCATATAATTTTTGTCTTTCTCTGACTAATTTCACTTAGCATAATACCCTCCAGTTCCATCCACATAGTTGTAAATGGCAAGATTTCATTCTTTTTGATCACTGAGTAATACTCCATTGTATATACATACCACACCTTCTTTATCCATTCATCCATCGGTGGACATTTGGGCTCTTTCCATACTTTGGCTATTGTTGATAGTGCTGCTATAAACATGAGTGTGCATGTATCTCTTCGAAACAGCACACCTGTATCCCTTGGATAAATGCCTAGTAGTACAATTGCTGGGTTGTAGGGTAGTTCCATTTTTAGTTTTTTGAGGAACCTCTATACTTTGCTTCCAGAGTGGCTGCACCAGCTTGCATTCCCACCAGTGATGCAAAAGAGATCCTCTTTCTCTGCATCCTTGCCAACATCTGTTGTTGCCTGAGTTGTTACTGTTAGCCATTCTGACAGGTGTAAGGTGGTATCTCATTGTGGTTTTGATTTGTATTTCCCTGATGATGAGTGATGTTGAGCATTTTATCATCATCAGTTGGCCATCTGGATGTTAATTTTTGTTTTAATATTTATTTATTTTTGAGACAGAGAGAGAGAGAAAGAGTGTGAATGGGAAGGGGCAGAGAGAGAGGGAGACAGAATCCGAAGCAGGATCCAGGCTCTAAATCAGCACAGAGCCCTACGTGCGGCCTGTGGGGCTCGAACTCACAAGCTGTGAGATCATGACCTGAGCCAAAGTCAGCTGCCCAACTGACTGAGCCACCCAGGTGCCCCCGAATTCCCTTTTGTGTGTGTGTGTGTGTGTGTGTGTGTGTGTGCGTGTGCTGCAGTTGTTGAAACTGAGTTACCCAAGGGAAAGTAAATACCTATTTGTAACTGGCTAGGGTTTGCCTTTGTAAGTAGAAACAAACAAATGTTATTTTATATTTCCTCATTTATTAAATGCATTTTATCCATTTTCCCAAACCAACAATGTGAAGCAGGGAAGGCAGATACTGTTATTTTTACTTTACTGATGAGGAAATTGAATATCAGATTTACCTGTCCATGTAAGTGAATATTTACCTGTCTCATGATTAGTGAATAATACTGAGAACTGCAAACCTTGTGGTTTTCCCTTTCATTTATTGTCAAAAAAGCACAAGATTTTAGTTTCCCTGATCACTACTTAGGAAATCGTTCCTCTCTTAGCCTCTGTGAGGCAAATAGTGTAAATATTTTCTCAGGAAAAAATAGGTAGTATTCATTTTTTTAACGTTTATTTATTTTTGAGACAGAGAGAGACAGAGCATGAATGGGGGGGGGGGAGGGAGACACAGAATCCGAGAGGGGGAGAGGGAGACACAGGAGAGAGAGAGGGAGACACAGAATCCGAAACAGGCTCTAGGCTCCGAGCTGTCAGCACCGAGCCTGACACGGGGCTCGAATCCACAGACCGCGAGATCATGACCTGAGCTGAAGTCGGACGCTTAACCACTGAGCTGCCCAGGCGCCCCGGTAGTATTCATTTTTAATCAACCAGGTGATTTCAGTTAATTTCTATAATTCAAGGCCCAATTAACTTACAGATATAAGCATGAGGGAACTTACTTTAACTTACAAAATTCACCATAATGAAACTATTATCTGACTATTGGATTTAGGATTACTTTATTTTTTTATTTTTTTATTTTTTTAATTTTTTTTTCAACGTTTTATTTTATTTTTGGGACAGAGAGAGACAGAGCATGAACGGGGGAGGGGCAGAGAGAGAGGGAGACACAGAATCGGAAACAGGCTCCAGGCTCCGAGCCATCAGCCCAGAGCCTGACGCGGGGCTCGAACTCACGGACCGTGAGATCGTGACCTGGCTGAAGACGGACGCTTAACCGACTGCGCCACCCAGGCGCCCCTAGGATTACTTTATTACTATATTGAAGAGTAGAGGAATCTACAGTGCAGCTACAGGATTTAACATTTGAATACAATTAGTACTGAATGCCAGGATAAGGTTGGCTGAGATGACCATTCCTAAAACTAGACAGTCTACCTTTGTCTTTAAAAGCATGAAACAGAACACTGAGAGTGTTTGCTCCCAATTGTTCAGGCAGACTTCATCTTTGCTTCTGTTGGAAGAATGCTTTCTCTTGATGATTCCAGCCTCTGCTCCAGTAGAAGCAAGGGTTCTGGCCTCTCTGCTCTTAAGAATACAAGGCCATGGATGGGGATTCAGCTTCAGTTGACTATTTTTAGGCCAAATAACATCCTGCTGGCATTTATTGCCATAACAACTGCCCTCCAAGTGAAGAATGGGAAGGGTTTTGGGTGGCCTAAATGAGAAACAATTACAATTACAATGACAATCACAAAGATCAAAGGTTGCAGTGGTGTACCAAATATATTTTTCTGGGAAGATAATTAACAAATATTTTTTGCTTCCTAAATCTTTACAAGGTAGTTGCAAATCATTTTTCTTCGAGCAGTATTGTAGCTCATATACTGACCTACCAATAGTACTAACTTTTCTGGTTTGTCCTTTTTGTTTTTGTTTTTAACATAGTTAATAGAAAAGGGAAAATTCCCAAGCCCAAAGGCAATTTGACCAACAGGCCCTGGAGAAATGTTTGTGAAATCCCAAGGTCTTAAAGTTGCAAACTTGACTAAAAGTGGTCTTGTGAAATCCACACTTGCACCCCTGATGATGAGTAAGGAGCAGTTTCCATCCTGTCATATGTGTTCTCTCACCCAGATACACACCCTCACAACAAATGACTCCTCCATCTGGACCATGAGGACCTATAAATTCATGTCCAAGGTTAAGATGAAAACCCAGAGATGTTGAGGCACTATAGCTTTGCACTAGAGAGAGTAGGTATAAAGGGAAACAAAGCAGAGGGAGTAGAAGGGAGAATGATGTTCCCATCCATTGTCTTTTAAGGAATTCAAACATTTTTTAGGTTTCAAAAGGTGCTGGAGGTAGTTTATGCTTACTTACTGAAGGACGGTTTCACAATCAATTCACTTCCAGTAAAGCTTATTGGAAATTGGGGGAGAAGAGCTAAAATTGCTATTTTTACACTTTAAAAAATCATTTTCCTAGTATTCAAAATGTTTGGGTTAGAAACACACAAGTTATTTTGTTGTCCTTAAAGTTATTCTCTCTCATCTGTCATTTTTCCCCCTGCCCATTTTCCTCCATACTTTTGAAGTTGTGGACTGAGAAATTCCAAACACCATTCTGTCCACCATTGGAAAACATTTTGGTTCTAGAAAGGCTTTTCAATTATCCTAAAACTGAGGCAGGACTTAACCACTCTGGCAGTACATGAAACAAAATGGAGGCACCTTGATTACTATTTCAAAGCCTCTTTCATGTGGCACTTTCCCATTAAATTACACAGGATACAATATAAGGTTTCCTCTGATGGGAAACAAATACATTTTATGATCTCTTTTATGAAGTTAGTCATCCTGCAGGACACTTTTTTCTCCCAAGGAATTCCACATCTTTATCTTAAAGAGACCAGCACCGTCATAAATAGTTAGAGAAGAAACACAGAACCCAAAACACTTTGGGGATCTTGGCCCCATTGTCAGACTAAGTATCTTTAAAAATTCTTTAGGAGAGTAAAAGCGACTGGCTCTACTTATGCTTGTTATGTGTCTCTGGACTGCATAAATCACAGTTCTGAGACGTTCTAACTCAGGTGTAAACAAACAAACAAACAAACAACCCCCCTAAACAAACTAAAAACTAACACCCTGTGTCTTTTTAAAAATTTTTTTAAATGTTTTTTTATTTTTGAGAGAGAGGGAGAGAGGGGCAGAGTGTGAGCAGGGGAGGGGCAGAGAGAGAGGGAGCCACAGAATCCACAACAGGCTCCAGGCTCTGAGCTGTCAGCACAGAGCCCTCTGCCAGCTCAAACCCACCAACCCTGAGATCATGACCTGAGTGGAAGTCAGACACTCAACCGACTGAGCCACCCAAAAGCCCCTAAAATCCTGTCTTTGAGCAGTGGTTCTCAAACATCCCCATCACTTTAGCATCACCTGGAGGGCTATTAAAAACACAAATTACTGGACCATTTTTACACTCCTTCCTGAGTTTTTGATATAATTGGTCTGGGATAGGACCTAACAATTTTCATTTCTTACTAAAATTCCCAGGTAGTGCTGATGCTTCTAGTCCAGGGACCGCCCTTTGAGATAGCTGTGCTATCCAAAACTTCTGCTGCCCTCCTCCAAATTCTCATACTTCAAGGTTCTCTGCATGTCTTTTGCAGCGGAGCCCCATCTGTTTAAGGCCAGGCAGCATTTAGGGAAGATGATCTGCTTGAAGTTTGCCCAAGCACATTCCTTCCCTGGCCAGTCATTGACGGAAGGCATAAGAGGGCAGATCATCGCTAGACAGTTGCTGAAGGTCAAACGAACTGACCTTTTGCGGAATCTACCCTCGCACGTGACTGCAGGGCGTCTACACCCTCACCCTTCTTCTGCCTTCTCTCCACCCCCAAGCCAGACAGCCTCAGTCTCCCAGGCCCGTGGCTTTGACCCGTGATGGCTCTGCTGGGCGCGCTTGTCTGCTGCCTGTTGCTCGCCTGGCGTGGCAGTCCCGGCTTCGGGCTGCCCCTGGCGCCTGAGAGTTCAGCTCCGGCTGTGGGTGAGTCCGCGACCCCTTCCCTCCCGGGAGCTGCCCGAGAACAACCGGCCAAAGCGCCCGCGCGAAGTCTGGAAAAGTGCGTGGGGGCAGCAGTGCGCCGCGGCCGAGGCTCCAGGGAGTGGAGGGGAGTGGAGCCAGACGCGCCGGGCGCGGGGAGGGCGAGGGCGACTGCGGGAGGAGAGCGCCAGGCGACCAGCGGGAGGTCCAGGTGGCTGGAGAAAGTACCCTTGGCCAGTGGGGGCGCTGCAAGGAGCTGCGGGAGACTAGGTTCCTCTGCGCGTTTGTTCCGGGGGCGGGAGGAAGGAAATGTGCACGTCTCAAGCACAACCGAAGCTAGAAGTTGGATGTCCCTCATTCCCACGGGCCCCGAATCTGCCCAGAGCACAGGGAGTACGGAGCTTCCTCTTCCACATAGGGGTGCACATTTCAGTGGGACTTCTAGTATCTTCTGTCCTGCCCGCCGGGTTTGTTGGCCTTTTCTTCTTACTCCTCCTGCCAGAGTCTCCGTGCTACTCACCTTAGTCTACGTTAGAACTTGTGGGGCCTTTATTTCACTTTACCTGGATGTTACCAGACTCTCTGTGGGCGGGATCAATTTTAATCATACTTAACAAGTTTAATGCAATCCCTTTTGTGGTCCGCCTGGGACCAGCAGCATCAGCGTCACCCAAATTCCTTAGAAATGCAGGTTTTCAGCCCACTCCAGACCTATGGAATATGAAACTCAGAATTGGGACCCAACAACCTGTTAAACAAATTTTAGATTTTAGGGTGCCTTTTGAGCCTTCCCTTTCAAAGGTCAAGGTAACCCCACCTGCCTGACACCCTTTGAAAAGAATTGTTCTGTTCTTTAGAGGGGGGAAATTTTGATAGGTGGAATTCTGTTCTGTGTCTGGGGACTTAGGCGCCTCTGAAACTTAGCACAGTGCTTGGTGCTGTTCTCTGAGCTCTTGCTTTCTCACAAGGCTCTGGAAATGCTCTGAAAAAAATACCTCCTCTTTGCGTGAGAGCCAAGTTCTCGTGACTCAGCTGTCAGGTTGAAAGCAAGAACTGTGAATCTGGTTTCTTAACTGTCAGTCATAACGAGAAATTATCCCCAAATACTTATGTGTGTTGGTTTCTGCTTTTATTGAAGCTTGTGTTGTTTTTCTTTAGTTAGGTGACTATTTAGGATTTTGAAATAAAATGTCCCAGGTTGCTACCCATTGGGAATACCCACTGGCAAATTTACTGTTTGGTTTTAAGGATCTGATTGCTTAAGTCCTCAGCAACAACTTTGTGGTGTCTAGGGCAGCTCCACTTACACCTCCCCGTTTTCATATGGAAACTAGAAGGCTGAGTCACTTAGGGAGGAGGAAGGGATGGGGTTCAGAGACTTGCTGAAGTGTTGACTCAGCAGTTTCACATTGGCTATATTATTTTACATGTTTTCTACTTGATGTGACACTCTCTTCACCTGACCCCATCCGGAAATGCTTCCTTTATAACACTCACCATGACTGGCCTGTGCTTAATTGGTGTGTGTGTGTGTGTGTGTGTGTGTGTGTGTGTGTGTAAATTCCCAGTCTCAACTTTCTGTTCTGTCAAGTCTCAGTGGTCAGAGGACAACAACCCAGGAGACTTCACCTGGGTGTGTTTGTCCACATCTCTGATTAGAGTTAGTAGGTCAAGGCCTGCTGAGGTATTTGGTAGGAACTGACATTATAAACAAAAAACCAAAAATACCTATTTTAAACAATTCAGATGTGTCCAAACATCTGAATTATTGTTTACTAGGTTTTTTTTTTAGGATAAATTACAATTTTTTTTAGCTAAACCATAAATTTTTTGGTATATAATGTTGAGCATTTATCTAGGTATATTAACAACACACACATGTATACACACATACATTTGTGGAAATCTTCTTAAAGGTTATCTGCAGAACAAGAAAGAAATCATTGTGTGGTGAAATGAACTTTGGGCCACAAATCAAAGAATCTGTAGTGGAGTAGGGCTTGGCCAAAGGCCAGGTCTGTGGCCTTAGACACACACACACACACACACACACACATACACAGCACTTTATATATAATTTCATTAGAAGTGGAAGGTGAGGCCTCCAGAGGTTCATTATTCATAAATCCCAGGTTAAGAACCTGTCAGAAGTCCTCTTGGCTTCTATTTAAAGACTTTCTTCAGTGCATCTAAATAATTACCTCCTCACTTATCTGTCTGGTGGTGCAGTGTAGTGGAAAGAGTGCTAGACTGGGAGTCTGGAGGGACTGGTTCTAGTTCAGCTCTCATTAATGAGTCACCATGTGATCTTGAGGAAATCCTGAAATCTGCCTGTGCCTCATTAAGGAATGTTTACTGAGGGCCTACTATAGGTCATGTTCTAGATGCTGAGGACATACAAATCGAGGTACTGGAGATGTATTCTTAATGTGTTTCCAGTTTTGGTTTATAAAATTTTAGTATACTTATTATCTCATGTCCCTTAATTGTCACAGTATCTCATGTAGGTGTTATGTATTTTACGTGAGGCGAGTGACACGGAAGGACAGTTGAATGTGAGCACACATAGAGGCAAGTGATACAGTGGTTAAGAGCAACATGGAATCTGGAATCAGACTTCCTGAATCTCTATCTTGACTCTGTTGTGTATGACACATGTGACTTGGACTTAATCTCTGTGTCCTTGTCTTTAAAATGAAAATAATGATGAGTTAATACATGTAAAACATAAAAAAGGTACTAAACTTACAGTAAGTACCTGATAAATTTTAAGTATTACTTGGAAATGAAGAAGTTTCATCTCAAATTCAAGCTTAGGGTTACAAAATAAAAACAGTATAACTTTTTTTTAATGTTTATTTTTGTGAGAGAGAGAGAGAGCGTGAGCAGGGGAGGGACAGAGAGAGAGAGAGAGAGAGAGAGAGAGAGAGAGACAGAATCTGAAGCAGGCTTCAGGCTCTGAGCCCAACGTGGGGCTTGAACTCACGAACCATGAGATCATGACCTGAGCTGAAGTCAGACACTTAACTGACTGAGCCACCCAGGTGCCCCGTCAAAATATTAACAGTATAACTAACACTGAGGTTACTAGATGCCAGGTATGTTCTAAGAGCTTTACTTCTACCAAGTCACTTAACCCTCATACAGAAGGCAGTAATATTCTTCCCATTTTGCAGATAAAACAAGCCAGGATCACATAGCTAGATTAATAAATAGAGCTTGGATTTGAAGTCAGGTAGTCTGACTCTGGAGTTCCCCATCTTAACCATAACACTATACTGTTCTGTGTATAGCTTATTATACCTTAATATTCTACAAATCATTAAAAACATGTTTAAATAAAATTGAGATGCACTATATATTTATACCTCAAGGAAGGACAGCCTCCAGGATGATTCTGAGCTATTTGTCAACCTCACTTTGTGTGTTGGATACAGTAAGTCTGGGCTAGAAATGGAAGCTGGAGTATTTTCTGCATTAAAGAAGAAAATAAATTACTCTTGGCATGTATTTTCAAATGGGGATAGGATACAAAGTAATTGATCATAAAGACTGTTTTATGTCTGCTTTCTTCTGGATCTTTTGTCTACCATGTCTTAGCTGTGAACTTAAATATGTTATAAAATCATAATAATGTTGTGGAGAAAAAACAACCCAAATACAACTTAACGTTTCCACCCTAACAGATTAACAGTTTTCAGTTTCTTACTTTCTTATCCCAGCTTTGGGTCCTATTCAGGTGTTTGCTCATATACATACTTAGCTTTTATCATCTTTGTATAGATAAAAGTTTGCATTCTACTTGTTTGCTCCATGTTTCTGGTGTAGTATGTGCTGCTATGTCATTTCTGATATAAATTAGTCATAATCAGAGTAAACTCCAAATTCAAAGTGTGAAAAAGCCTCAGTACTAAAATAATTTATTAATTGCATATGAGAAGGCAGCAAAATCATAGAAGATATATGTAACTTATGTATACGCAAGCTGGAGGGCCTTTCGAAGTGGGGCTCAGATTCTGACTGTGCTGTTTATTAGCTGTGTATACCTGAGCAGATTTCCTAATGGACCCAGCTTGCATTTCTCCCCTCTAAAATGAGAACAGCGATTCCTACTTCAAGAGAGTGGTTTCGAGAATAAAATGGCATAGTATATTTAGTTTCTTTATTATAATGCCTGGCACAAATGCTTAATAAAGAGAGACACTACTCTGAATATTAGTACTACTATTTCCTTCAATTAAAGAATCTTTCCCATGGTATCAAATGGGTTCCAGGTTTCTCACTGAAAACCGAATGGAAGCATCCTCTTTAACAAATGCTTTCCTTAACATTATTAACATTTGATACAAGTGTATGCTAGAAGATGTTCCTATATTTAGTAGCTTTTAAGAGCCTCTGGAAATTCCTACTTTTGGTTTAAAGCTAGTATTAAACATTTATACTCTTTTTCCATTAATGTTGAGAGGCCAGGTTTTACAAGAAATTAGGAGTGAGATTTAGTTTCTGGTTTTGCAATCTATCCACTCTGTAACCCAAACAGACCACATCATGTTTCTATGTCAGTTTTTCCACAAGAAGCACATAAATAAATTCTAAAACCATAAATTCTGCAAGGAAGGAAACATACTGTTAATACACATATTATTATTGACCCATCTGAAGTATGTCTCCCTGTATTTCATTATGCAATTTACGTTCGTTACATAGTCTTTTTTATGTAGGCACGCCGTCAGTGAGCTCATCGGTTCTGACCCATGTAAATAGTAAATTTTAGTAAATTCTTCCCACTAACTTTGGGACCCTCATCTACCGACAGGAAAGTATTGTATTTACTTTCAGGGCAAATTAACATTTAAATTACTAGGGTTTTACTCCATCACAGGGAGGAGTAACTGTCTCCAGTCTTACTGTAAATATGTGTATGGGAATACCTAAAGGGAAGTAGATTTAACACCATTTCTTTTCTAATCAACAGGACAGTTTTGGCATGTGACTGATTTACACTTAGATCCTACTTACCACATCACAGATGACCACAGCAAAGTGTGTGCTTCATCTAAAGGCGCAAATGCCTCCAATCCTGGTCCTTTTGGAGATGTTCTGTGTGATTCTCCCTATTACCTTATTTTGTCAGCATTTGATTTCATTAAAAATTCAGGACAAGAAGCATCTTTCATGATATGGACAGGGTAAGTGAGTATATAAATACTGTTAGTTGCTCAATATTTATCTACAGTGACCTAAGCTTCATTAGAATGCTGAATTCCCACGAATATTAATTAATTAGGTTTTGTTTTGTTTTTGTTTCTATTTTTTTTTTTTGAGAGAGAGAGAGGGCACAAGTGGGCAAAGGGCAGAGATAGAGAATAGCAATTTTGTAAAAATTATCTTCTGGTGGCATAACTAATTAATTCTATCTGTCATGACAGAGTGATAAGGTTTGTATTCCCTATGCCTGCAGTAATGACCGGTGCTATTTAACTAATGTTTAAATTATACCTCATTTAACATTTGCATTTGATATTATTATCCCCATTTTACAGATGAAGAAATGAAGGCTGGGCATCTAAGTAACTTGTTCAAGTGTACACAGCTAGTAAATGGCAAAGCTGGAATTTGAATCCAGGCATTTTAGCTCTGGAATCTGTGCTTTTAATTGCTCAACTATTTGCCTCTCACAAATCTTCAGTCAAGCAGTGTCATAGGCTGAGATTTCCTGCTTATCTGTTGTATCACACAGTTTTTAAAATGGGATACTCTGTGGGAGAAAGATAAATGAAGAGTCGTTTATCAGCTCTTTTAATAATCATCTGTTGTTTTATCGTGGAAGTGTGCAATGATAATACAACCAGGCATCATGCATGTCTAGTGACTTTTTATAGAAGTTGATTTTGCTATGATTCTGTCTCCTTTGCAGGGATAGCCCACCTCACGTTCCTGTGCATGAACTCTCAACAGACTCAGTCATAAATGTGATTGCTAATATGACAACCACCATCCAGAGTGTCTTTCCAAATCTCCAGGTTTTCCCTGCACTGGGTAATCATGACTATTGGCCACAGGTAAATTTGATGTAAACTCCAAAAGTGTTTCAAGGAATTTTCCCATTAGTACTGTCAAAATTCTGACAATAACTAGCTGAGGATAAGACATGGGAGTGGGGCTCACGGAGGTAGAGTGCACTGTTAATAACCACTGAAGAAGGTAAGACAAGTGCTTTGGGGACTTGAAAGTGATTCTCCCTAATCCATAAAAAGATATGTCCATAGTGAGTTTTGGAAGCAAATTGCCTAGTTTGTGGATTATTGATTCTTGTTTTCCCTCATAATCTTCCTCAGTTTCTACTTTCTTTTGAATAACAGTGTTGTTCATTCACATTTTATGATAAAGGTTGGCAAGGAAGGTTGATATTGACAAATGTTTACATTTTTCAGAACTTCTCTTAGGCAGACAAAGCTCTCCACACTCTGATCATAGCAAATTGTCATAAGAACCAAAGAGGGAAGTTCCTGTTTGGGTCCAGTTTATCTGATTAAGATACAACTCAAGACAGAGATTGTGTTTAGAATATTTGATGACCGATAAGCCCAGGCCTTAACCTATCAGTGTGGCGGTTTGTTAAATAACCTGTGCATAACAGTCGGATACTAGCCCTGGCTGGAGGGTCCTGTTATAGTGGGTGTAGAATCTTAGATTTGGACAGATTCAAGATATCTCAGAGTTTTAGTGTTTTAGTCCAGGACTTGACACACTACGACCTGTGGTCCAAATTTGGCCTACCACTTGCTTTTGTTAATAAAGTTTTATTAGAACAGAGCCATGGCTATTCTTTCTGTATTGCCTGTGGCTGATTTCTGATTTTGCACTAGAACAGCAGAGTAGAATTGTGGCAAGAGAGACCATATGGCCCATAAGTTTAAAATATTTATTATTTGGCCCTGTATAGGAAAAGTTTGGTGACCCTTAGTCTAGATCAACTCTTCATTTTATGGATGAGAAAACTGAGTCCCCAAAATGTCAAGTTGCTTGTTCAAGTGCTCACAATCGCATAGTGATAGAGCCCACATCCTGGATCTTTTGTGTTCAATTAGACTAACATTCTTTCATACATCCCTTGTTCTTGCCAGATTAACATACTCAGTATTCCTGAACACAATATTTACTTTCATGCCTCTCTGTCTAGATTTATCTTCTTGCTTAGAATATCTTTTCCATCTCAGGCCACAAGAATGCTTAGTGAGCATTTTGATCACCTAAATACAGGGATTTTGAGACGTTGTACTCTAGGATGAACTTGTTTCAAGTAACTTTTTGGCACTGGTCTCTGGGCTTGAGATGAACAATGTGTTAGTCTTTGTGAGTCATCCTCTAAACCAGTGGTCAACTTTGTTACTATTGAGATGTGAGACCACACAGGGAAGATGCTTGGGGATGAACAATCTCTAGAAACCAGGAGCTACCCACATTGTTTTTTATATGCTTTAGGTGACAGACAGATTGACATAGTGGAGAATATGTGGGGTTTAGAGTCATATTTACTAGAATGTAAAGCCTCATCCTGCCCTGCTCCTGATAGCTTGGCCAACTTGGATAATTCGCTTAATGTCCTTGACCCATAAGTCACTCATTTGTAAATAGGAGCAATAACACCCACCCTCAGAAGTTTCCGTGAGAATTAGTGATATTACATGAATAGGGCATAGCTTTCTACCTGGTACATATTATGCCCTCAATAAGTGGAGTGGTAGTTATTGGAGCAGTAAGCAGCAACATGTGGGATACGTTTTCCCTAACTCCTTTGGGGATTTGTTTTATTTTACTTTTATTTCTGTCTTTGTGAAGTCAAATCTTATAGTGATTCACAGATATAGATAATATACAAATTCTAAAATATATCCTATCGTATGTATAACTAGGGTAAATTGGGCAGCCCGTATACCTTAAAGAGTTAATTTTTTTGTCTTTCTAGCTTGTGACTTTATATCTGAAAATCTTCTTTCTATTATTCTGCTTCCACCCTTCCACCTCAGTTTCAGGAATGTCAATGTAACATGAAAGCCCCACAACAAACTCTCCTACAGACTGTTAGCCGAGATGGAATTCTGGTGAATGTTAGTAACAAAACTGTTAGTAACAAATCAAGCAGATACTTTAATAAGTATTATTTCTCCATTAAAATCTCATAAACATACACATAAACATAGCTACCTGAACATGCATATGTAGATGCATGTCCCCACCCATTACATCAGAAGTAGATATTAGTGTGGGCAGCCTAGGGACTCCTTCCAGTTGCCGCCCAAGGAGGCAGTCTGGGCCAGGGTCCTCATTTACTCCTACACTGGCAAGACTGGCGCCACCAAACTTATGGGTGGGTCACTTCCCATTATACATCATTTCTCGGCACTGTGCGTGTCACAGCCAAAGAGTATTGAGATGATGGCATGGTACAATTAATAATTGGACATAGGAGTGACACTGGAAAGACCTGGAATTTGGACCAACCCTGGAACTGACCAGCTGTCCCTGAATGAATCATCTAACTTCTCTGATGCTCACATTTCTCATAACTAAAATTGAGTGAAAACTCTACAGTAATTTTATATAATTTTAAGATTTCGTAGGACCATTCCAGTATTTTGGCATCTATCCCAATACTTTGGGATACACATGGCTAACACTTTCAGATTTTTGATGATGATCATGTGACCAAGTTTTAATCAGAATCTGGGTTGGCCTATAAGTCATAATTTTTAGTATTCAGTATACTTTTCAGACAGAGGAGTCTGATATCTAACACAAATTAAAAATATACTAATAGTTCTAGTTAGAACAAGTCATTTAGTTATTATTTTCCCTGAATGTATTTCTGTTTTCATCGTGTATTAGGCATATGTATTAGGAACTAATGTGACTTGGGTGTCATCTTGGAAAATAACTAAGCATTTTAACTAGTGCTGATGGGAAAATTACTTTAAGAAATAGATCTATGTCACTAATATACAGAAGAAAAGGAGGAGTGTGAAGGAAATGGCTTCTGTTTATTAATATAATTTTTAAAACAAGAAAATAGGAATAATTATTTAATTTCACAAGTGATTTTTGGATTTTTATTCAGTATGCACTTTCTTTTTTTAAATTTAAAATTATTATTATTTTATTTTTATTATTAGAGATATCGAGAGAGAGAAAGAGAGAGAGGCAGAGAGAGGGAGAGAAAATCCCAAGCAGGCTCCATGCTGGGCATGGAGCCCGACACGGGACTCAGTCTCACAACCATGAGATCATGACCTGAATCAAAGTCAGGGCTTGTTCACGCAACTGACTGAGACACCTAGGTGTCCCTCAGTATATACTTTCTTAAAGTTTGGGGTATTTTTTTCTTCCTTAAAGATCCTTAAAAAAAATTTTTTTTTAAGTTTATTTATTTTTGACAGAGACAGATTGCGAGCATGAGCGGGGGGAGGGGCACAGAGAGAGGGAGACAGAATGCAAAGCAGGCTTCAGGCTCTCGGCTGTCAGCACAGAGCCGGACACCAGGTTCGAACTCACGAACCGTGAGATCATGACCTGAGCTGAAGTTGGACGTTTAACCGACTGAGCCACCCAGGTGCCCCGCAGAGCTAATATCCTTTATTATAATGTGATAAAATAGGATGATAAAAATACTTTATGATGATAAAAATGTTTTATGTATACATTGCTTACAAAAAATCAAAACATGTTCATATAAAGAGACTTCTCCAAATCAAAAGCATGTGGTTGTCAGTCTTCATTCAGAAAGTTCAAAAGCTTTATACTGGTGTGAACATTTCAGAAGACTTTGTTTAATTCTAAAATCATGAAATTTTCTCCATTCTCTCAGTGTGCTGTTCCAGGCCCTGTGTGTTCAGGCTCACACCTGCCTCTGTTTCTCTTTAATGAGCACACTCCCATATCCGTCCTATATCCTGGTCACGTGGCACAAGTGCTTTTTTTCTGTGTATAGCACTGTGAGTGTTGGTGTCTGGGCCATTGTCTTTACCTTGATGCCCTTTCTTGCCAACATGATGAAATCATTATTCAAGGGCAGGTTGATGTGCTTTCTTCACTTTCCCCCTCTGACTCTCTGGGCTGGACTTGATTGTTCATGCTTCTACCCTGCTAGAACCTCTGTGATGGCACCTGACATATTGTCTGACAGGTGACTGATTATATATTTTTTTGTCTCTTTAACGAAGTTATACATTCCTTGAAGATGAAGCCTATCTAGTACTCATCCTTGCCTCTCCAGATGTCTCATATAGTAGTAAATGCTCAAGTAATGTTTAAATTAGTTAATCTATGTATCTTTAAAGTTTCAATGGTGGATTGTATTGTTTGTGGCCAGGATCAACTGCCTGTAGTCACCAGCAAGGTGTACAATGCAGTAGCAAATCTCTGGGAGCCCTGGTTGGAGGAAGAAGCTATTCATACTTTAAGGAAAGGTAAGTGAAAGATTTATTCATCCTTATTTTGTATCTATTTGTATTCATGTTGTTCAGACTAAGATCTTTAATGTTTGCTTGGGTGTGTTCATTCTGGATGTGCCCGTTTCTTTGGAGGCTGTAAGTCATGTTTGAAAGCTGTGGAGAGACATGGATGGTGAGTGGGCCCAGGGCAAAGAGAGCAGGTCCAAGATCAGGTGCTAGCTCCAAAAGTACCACTGCAGCAGACCCTTGGGTGTTACCACCACTGGCTCACAGGTGTGAGGGCGATTTTGCCTTTAAGTCTCATTCCTACTAAGACTGTAGCAGGTCTGGTTTATCTGACATCTCTCCCATAGTAGTCTTTGGCACGGTCCACGTGTGTTCCTACTTCTGCATTTTGTACTTCACTATATCTCTCATCTTAACTCCCCAAACATGCAAAAGTAGGAGTTGATGCATTAATGTTTCTTTTCTAAAATTTGACACCTCATGACCTAGTGCCAATATCATTTTCATCTGAATATCGGATACAACTGTTGGTAGGTCAGTATGTGGAAGTCCCACCACTGGATCTGGCACACAGTAGGTTTTCAGTAAGTGATTCTTATTTAATGACAACCTATGTATGTACGAACTAAATAATGAGAAATAAGTATCACCTCCCTGACTGGCTTGTAAACCATAATTAAGAGTTTGCTTTCATAGTCACTGTGAATCTGTGTATGTGTTTTTCTAGAGTGTGTCTTAAATTTGTTTTTGTAGGTGGCTTTTACTCACAGAAAGTTTCACCTAATCTGAACCTTAGGATCATCAGTCTAAACACAAACTTGTACTACGGCCCAAATATCATGACTCTGAATAAGACTGACCCAGCAAATCAGTTTGAATGGCTAGAAAAGACACTGAACACCTCTCAGCAAAATAAGGAGAAGGTAGATCCCAGAGACTAAAATCATCTGGGGATAAACAGGGGCTAAATTTGTGTATTTATTAACTCAAGTGGGGTCAGCTATTAATAAAGATATTAAAATTTGAAGGTGTTTTCACATGAAACACCTTACGGTTTAATTAAATCTGCTGTGTTTGTTTTATTTTGCTTTGCTTTTAATGCTTTGATGACTGATTGACATCTGTTGATTAAAAAAAAATTGTGACCAAGATCACAGTTACTATATATCATCAACAGTGTAATTTAAGTGAGTCAAATGCAAGTAGAATGATACCAATAGTTTTATAATTTCATCGTGTTTTTTTTTTTGGTAATAGGAGAGATGGTATATTTGCTTTCTAAATTTTAATTAATATACAGTACTTTTAATCTTGGATATCTAAGTGTCATTTGGTTATGATACACGTGCAAAAAGATTCTCATCAGTCCTCATTATGTTTCTCTCTCCAGGTGTACATCATAGCACATATCCCAGTAGGATATGTGCCCCATTCAAGGAACGTCACAGCAATGAGAGAATTATATAATGAGAAATTGATAGATATTTTTAGAAGATACAGCAATGTCATTGCAGGACAATTTTATGGACACATTCACAGAGATACTATTATGGTGCTTTCTGATAAAAAAGGTAATATGCTGTTCTGTTTGCATCTTCCCAATCCAAGATGCTAGAGCAAAGCAGTGAATATCCAGTAATTTTTACTGAACCAGTAAATTACAAGTTTCATTAAATCAACCTGCCAGCACCTGATTTTTCTGAATATCTTGTGTGTTTGTAAGGCAAGTGTCGAATTCCTATTTAGGCCTGCAGTTGGGTGTCTCCCTATTTGCTCCATGGGGCCACCAGCATTTGATAGCTATCAACAAAAAAGGCTCGGAAACCCTTAGCTCACTCAGCTTTGCTTTTAGATTCTCAAGTTTAGAGAAATACTGCTGTTCATTATTTACTTCCTAGACTCAAGTGTCTTTTTATATGACTTGTTTTACTTCTCAGAATTTGAAGAGAAAAGCAGAATTCACCACTGGTTTAAAATAGATCAAACACTTAATTTTAAGGGATAATTAACATTGTCATCTACTCAGAATTAAAAGATAAGAATAGGAGAATCTCAGCATCAAACAAAACAATGATTACCTATTTTTAAAGATGACCTCCTCACGAGGACAGGAAACTGGGAGTTAACCAAATAAGGGTTCTTATTTTAGAATAGTCAGCCAGGAAAAAAAAAATCAGTATGTATTTTTTTCAGCAATTGGGGAAAATTTTCAAAATGCTTTACCTCTTTCACCTACAAAAAGTAGGCTTGGTAAAAAATGACCATTTTTCAGCATCTGATAGCTTTTTTACTCAGAAATTCATTCCTGTAATAGATATGTATAAAAGCATGGTGACCCCAATCAGGTTCTTATTATGTAACTATTGGCATATTGTTTTAGGTAGATGTACAGAACAAACTAGTTTTGTATTTGTGTGTATGTGTGTGTATATACCTGTGATAACTTAGATTTTGTTATTATGAAAATTTTCAAATACACCTAAAAGAGAATAATTAAACAACGCCCCCCCCCCGCCCACATACCATCACTTATATTTAACATCTATCAGGATTTTGCCACATTTGCTTTACCTATTCACTTCTTTATTCTTTTTTCTTTTTCTCAAGTATTTGAAAGTAAATCTCAAACATTAGATCCATTTTAGCCTACATGCTACTGTCTACATTGCTAAAATATATGGCTAATTCACATAACCTAATTGTCATTTGGTCAGTTGTCATTAACTACATGGCTAATTATATAATTTACATACTAATACGATTCACTTGCCTACCTAACAAGAGCAACAGTAATTTTTCAGTATCATCTAGTACCAATCCATAATAAAAATTCCTCCATTTTCTCAAAAGTGTCCCTTTATAGTTGTTTCAAGTCAGGATTCATCGAGGATCATACATCATTTGGCTGTTATGTCTGTTAATCTCTTAATCTCGAATTTGTTTATATTTTTAATAAAGATAAACTCAATTAAAAAATATGTTTATGTACATATGTTTTGTCCAGGAAGACCGGTAAATTCTTTGTTTGTGGCTCCTGCTGTTACCCCAGTGAAGAGTGTTGCAGAAAAACTGACCAACAATCCTGGCGTCAGACTATTTCAATATGATCCTCATGATTATAAACTATTGGTAAGTTGGCACAATTTTGGAATTGCCCCCACATTTATGCATGTCTTTATAGTTTTCAATAGTTTAGTTGAATGTTTTCAGCTTAACTATGTACGTTGTTTCTATGTTGAAATCCCGTGATGTCTGTCTTCTTTTTATATTTGGCTGGTCAGCACTTTCTCAGTATGGGCATTATGAGATCAGCCTTTGGGAGGTTGTTTCTGTCCTTCTAAGGACTTGACATTTGTTCGGTACATTGGGCAGGGCCTGATTTGGGGACTTGTACACATACTGAAACTTTTCACTAAGCCATATTTATTAATTACTCTTCTCTAGAACATAGCTGTGAAGGTGACTGTAGATTCTGAAACCATACTCCCCCAAGCATTCTTTTATCAAATTTCCTTGTGTATTCCCAGTCTATTCCTCTGTAAAATGAGGATTAAACTAAGTATTACTGACTTCACAGAATTGCTGTGAGGATTACATGAACAAATATGTGTAAAGCACTTAGAAAAATACTTGGCTTATAGTAAGAACTCAATACATGTTGGCAGCATTTTTTTTTTTTTTGTAAAGAAAAATGAGTTGGACATTTATCTTTGAGACAAAAGTTCTCTGGAGCTCGTACACGACTAGGTTTTAGACCAATTTAACATTGAAAGGCTGGGCTTTTTGCTTATGAGTACTGCCCCTTTTAATTAATATCATTTGAAAAGAATTTTCAATTAAAGTCTCTATTGATGTAAATGCATTTTTTTCCTAAATAAACTTAGAGGTAGCTCACTTGTCCCTTAGAGCATGTTTTTTTTTTTAAAATTTTTTAACGTTTATTTATTTTTGAGACAGAGAGAGACAGAGCATGAATGGGGGAGGGTCAGAGAGAGGGAGACACAGAATCTGAAACAGGCTCCAGGCTCCGAGCCATCAGCCCAGAGCCTGATGCGGGGCTCGAACTCACGGACCGCGAGATCATGACCTGAGCTGAAGTCGGCCGCTTAACCGACAGAGCCACCCAGGCGCCCCCCTTAGAGCATGTTTTTATGAAGAAAATAAGGCAAGGGAAATCAGATTTAATTTGTAAACATTAGATTAAATGAGGAAATAAAACAATTGACTGAATTCTTTTTACAACTATTAGTTGCCTATTTTTGGATCTGAGCATCATACACACACACACACACACACATATATTATATATGTATACATGTACATATACGTGTGTATGTGTATATGTATGTATGTGTGTATGTATATACACATACTGACATGGAAAGATGCCCTGATATAGCACCAATTATTTTTAAAAGTGCAAAACAGTGCATACGTAGTATAGCTTAATTTTTTGAAAAAGCCAAGAGATAGTAAATAGGGTATACATATTCTAAATAATTATATTTGTTTTGTACATAATGTCTAGAACAACTTATGTCTTGACATACACTGGAGTGATGATAAATGTTTAACAAGTTGTTCACTGGGGGGAAAAAAGCAACACTTTAATTATAGTGTCGAGATTCCTAAAAAATTGATAATTGGCTCTGTGAGCT
Organism: Prionailurus bengalensis; assembly: GCF_016509475.1. NCBI lineage: Eukaryota > Metazoa > Chordata > Mammalia > Carnivora > Felidae > Prionailurus > Prionailurus bengalensis. The sequence continues at coordinate 110,594,413 of NC_057349.1, forward strand.
GGTACCAGCCACCTCCAGCTGTTAGCAGTGGTTACTTCTGAGGTGTGTGAATCCAAAGCTTTGTATTTTGTACATCTCTCTGTGTAGTTTAGAATATGTTCCTTCATTGTTTTTAAAATGAAAAAAAGTAATACAGATTTGTCTATGGAATTCCTTAAAAAAAAAGAAGCAAACCAAAACAGTTCTCACTTTTTTCTAAATGACTACAACTTTAAATTAAGAATGTCACATAAATCCTAATAAGGACGCTTCTTCCTGTGCAGTACTTTCTATGGCAGAGAATGAACCAGGGTTTGTGACTGTTTTTGCTATAGGATATGTTGCAGTATTATTTGAACCTGACAGATGCAAATCTAAAGGGAGAATCCGATTGGAAGCTGGAATATATGCTGACTCAGACCTATGACATTGAAGATTTGCAGCCAAAAAGTTTGTATGCATTAGCTAAGCAATTTTCAGTCCTGGACAGTGAGCAGTTTATAAAATACTACAATTACTTCTTTGTGAGTTATGACAGCAGTGCAATTTGCAATGGGGAATGTAAGTCCTATCACGTTTGTGCCATTATGAGTCTTGATCATATTTCCTATGAAGATTGCCTCAAACAATATTATATAAAGGACTATCCCTAGTACTTAACTGTTTGTGTTCATAGAAAATGTAACATTGTTCTGTTTCTGAGATCGGTTTGTGGGAACTGTTACATAAATCTTGTGGGTTACTGAGTGGGCCAGCAGAATTCTTATCTTTGCTTTCTTTTTTATAATCCTCAAATGTGGATATTTGTAACATTCTACATTTTTATTATATTGAATATATAACTGCCCATTACAAGAATGATGTCTGGATGTCAGTATCCTGTCTTCCAGTTTATAGAATTATATCTAATTTTTACCCTTGTTGCAACTGTCATTTATATAAATAAAGCAAATGACTTCTCACGCATGATGAATTATTTTTAATAGGATGATTTTCTGTCTTTTAATTCACTTTTGTTAAAAACTCATGTGTAAACTGAGGCTGAAACTGTTTAAATCTCATGTATAAACTGAGGCCCACACTGTTTCCGTGCACTATCTACTGTTGGGAAAACACCAAGGACTGGTTGAGACCAACTTGGGGCTTATGAAACATCCTAGGACATGAGTTGCCTATAATGGAGCAAAGCTGTCTTTGTTCTATGAGTGAAGGAGAGGCCTCTTGAGTACTGCTAACTTTTAAGGAACAGAGTGTCACAAGCTGTGCTTATTGTAACTGCAGTACTAGCATAAGGCCTGGATCCTCCCCTGGTGATGGGCACTTAGTAAATAATTGTTGAAGTGAATTGAAAGGTATGAATATTTCTCAAAGAAATGCGCTAGGATGCAGCAGTGGCATTTTCTTTGCCACGATATTCTGAGGGAAGATAAAAAAGGAGCTTTTATTTTTGGGATTCTGTGTAGAGTTCTCCCATGGTTGCCTGTCTCTCAACAGCTTCTCTCAAGCTGTTGTTTGCTTCCAGGCTAAGTGGGAGAATTCAAGTAGAAGAGAAGAGGAGGAGGCCTAGGGATTTAGGAAACCTCAATACTTTGGCTTGCTGAAGAAGATATGCAATCACCAACCTTAGGTCAATCAAAAAGGAGAGTGAAACTCATTATCCTGTGACTGGGTGGACTTCACTTAAAAAAGAAAAAGAGGGGTGCCTGGGTGATTTATTCAGTTAAGTGTCTGACTCTTGATTTCGGCTCAGGTCATGATCTCACGGTGGTGAGATTGAGCCCTGCCTTGGGCTCTGTGCTAACGTGCAGAGCCTACTTGGGATTCTCCTCTCTCTCTCTCTCTCTTTCTCTGCTCCTCCTCCATTTGTGTGCACTCTCTCTCCCTCTCAAAATAAATAAATAAATAAATAAATAAATAAATAAATAATGACTTACACGTGTAAGATCTCATCATAATGAAACTAAGTTATTCTGATTTTCAAAGGCCTGAGAACACAAACATTACAAAATAAAAATATAACATCTAAGAAACTATCGATATTCATTAGGTAAACATTTCCTTAATTTTTAAGTTAAAAAAATAAATTGGTAGGGTGCCTGGGTGGCCCAGTCAGTTGAGTGTCTGACTTTGGCTCAAGTCATGATATTGCAGTTTATGGGTTTGAGCCCCACATCGGGCTCTGTGCTGACAGCTCAGAGCCTGGAGCCTGCTTCAGATTCTGTGTCTCCCTCTCTCTCTGCCCCTCCCCTGCTTGCACGCTCTCTCTCTCTCTTTCTCTCTCTCTCAAAAATAAATAAGCATTTAAAAAAATTTAAAAGATAAATTAGTTTGTTTTTTAGAAGTGAGAATGTGGAAATAAAGCAAAGCTTCATTGTTATAATCACATTATTTATTTATTTATTTATTTATTTTTAAACGTTTGATTATTTTTGAGAGAGAGAGAGAGAGAGAGACAGAGCATGAATGGGGGAGGGGCAGAGAGAGAGGGAGACACAGAATCAGAAACAGGCTCCAGGCTCTGAGCCATCAGCCCAGAGCCTGACGCGGGGCTCGAACTCACGGACCGCGAGATCGTGACCTGGCTGAAGTCGGACGCTTAACCAACTGAGCCACCCAGGCACCCGTATAATCACATTATTTAGAAATCACCCTCCCCTCAGTTATATTTAATTTGGTGTTGTCAAATGGGTACATTCTATATTTTTATATTCATATACTTATGGACAGAAGTTTTAAGAGAACAGGTTTGTGCCATATGAGAAAAAAAAAAAAACTTTAAGTGGCGAAACCAAAGATGGTGTGCGCTGACTCAGTGAGTCCCAGCTCTGCAAGAGGACAAGCCTGGACTTGCAGGATTACAGGACAGAAAATTCCTGCACCTGCTGGGATTTGGGGCAGTGAACATTTAGGACTCTTTCTACATTATTCTACAGCCTACACTTTTTAAGGATACCTTTTTGTGTTCAGGTTACTTTTACCTTAAAATAGAAATAAATGATCTGACGTTTCAAGTAATATTTAGGGATATTATCAGTAATTAAATGAATTTTACCGTTCTAAAATCAGAGCATTTTACCACTATTTATTGTGGGTTATTTCCAATTACTATTACTGAATCCCAAATTCAGCTGCCCATTGCTTGAAAGGTCAATACTCAAGAGACACATGTTGATTGGAAAGGAATATGAGCTTTATTCAGAAGGCTGGCCACCTGGAGAGAAGGCAGACACTTATCCAAAAGCCAACTCTGAGGTTTCTCCCTAGCCAAGAGGGTTTTACAAGGGCAAGGGGTGGTTAATCAGTAAGGGGTGCAGTGGCATGTAACATTTCCTGATTCTGTGTAGATTTGATGGTACCTGTTTACAGCTTTCACTGCCTGAGGGTTGTGCAAGAGGTCTAATTCCTGTTCTGTGGTGGGTGTGGGCTTTCTCTTCTTCTAAAAAGGAATGTAAGATTTATAGATGCACAAGGAGGGTTATTAAATCAATCATATCAACTTAAGAACACCATTAAACATCATCATGCTAGTTATGAAGATCAAGGTGGCCTCGATTACCCCACTGTCAATTTTACCATTCCTTATCTATGGGATTAAGGACCAGGGTCCATCGTCTGTAGCTTCTTCATGCTGATATAGGGCGTAGTTGGGACCATGGAATGGAATATGTTAATGTGGGTTTGAAGCATCTCTTTATACACAACTGATGTGACTTGTTTGCATGGTTTTGTTACACACATTGTAATAAGCTTAATTCCTATACATAGTGCTAATAGCATGAATGTGAGTCCTAATTTTAGAATGACTTTTAATACAGACCTAAGTCCTGACGGTAACCAGGAGAAGACATTTGTGAACCAATTCCATCCTCTCTGGAACAGGGGTGTGTGGCAGTCTAGGGTCTGCTGCAACCAAGTGGCTTGTCTGATTTTATCAATACCAGTGTCTGAGGAAGTATTGATACATGTGCAGCAAGACAACTTAGCAATAACAGAAATTCCCCTTTGCTCAGCTAGGGTATAGTCTAGGGCCATATGGTTCTCCAGGACAACTTTAGCAAGGGAATCTAATGACTTTTCCAAGTTAGCCTGAGATTTGGTGGTTTCATTAACTAGGATGGTTAGAGTTTGGGACAGTTGCAAAGCACATGTTGATAGGCAGCAGCCCCCCGTGATAGCAACAACTTATAAACAAAGAAATATTCATCCCCATCAGGGATATTGCTGGGGAAGTCACGAGTCAGTCTAGTAAATAATTTCAGGGAGCTAGCCTAATGTTTAGTTTCATTAGCAGGGTCAAGGGAGAAGGGGATCCCTAGGGTGGCCGGAAGGGGTAGAAGAATTTGTAATATAGTCTGTGGGCCAGGGGATTCCATCTAAGCTGCAAATAAAGACAAACCCAGCCTGAGCACTTAAGATGAAAAGTGGAGTCCTCCTCAGGTCTTAGTGAGAATCGGCTCACCAACAGGGCAACCCATTCCATCCAATCTTGGCTTGCCTGAACCTGGCTCTGGATGTCGTCCATAGCCAGGAAGGAAAAAAGACTGCTGTTTACACATAGAGAGCTGGTCCCTGTTGGGAAATGGTTTCATGTGATGTCTAATGGGGGGAATACATGCTTATTTTCTGTCCTTTGAAAATAACCTCTTTTAGTACAGTAATTGCAGGGCTTATGAGACATGCGGGTGCCTCATGATCATTCTGAGGGAATCTAGCTATTTTCACCCTATACATTTTTAAAGAGTCTTTTTGAAAAATTAAGTAAGCTCTGCACCCAACGTGGGGCTTGAACTCATGACCCTGACTGAGGTCAAGAGTCGCATGCACCACTGACTGAGCTAGCCAAGCATCCCCTAACCCTATACATTTTTATTTGGGCCTTAGTGATTGGAAGCCAATTGCCTTAGGAGATTTCTGAGGTGTTATGAATGGGATGGACCAAGGAGTCTCCACGGTCCAGCATGGATTGGGCTTTTGGATGACATATCCAACAATCAGTAGCACATGTAGCTGTAACCAAGGTCTGAATTACCTATACTAGTCTTTCCAATCCAGGGAGAGAGAAGACATGGTCAATATGGATCACAGAGTGGACATAGTTATCATAGATTTCCTTTCCTAAAAAGGTATTTTAAATCCTGAATACTATGGCTTTCTCAGCAGGGGGTTTCAGTGGCTTCTTTGTTGTCAGTAGGTGGGGCCCTCTTCACTCTGGTGTGGTGCATGCATGGTGTTACCCCTGCAAGTTTTAGAGAAGTAGGAATGGTTAATAAGATTTCATAAGTCTTCACCCATTTCTCAGCCAACTGCTAATTGGGTTCTTAATTTTCTAGGTCTTTAATGGTACTCTTTCTCCAGGCCGGACAGGATACAGTGGCTCATCTCATGACCTAAAGAGGACAAGAGAGGATAAACCTGTACAAAACAATCAGTATTTGACTCAATTGTTGTACATATTGTTTACTACCATTTTCATTTTCTTAGTCTAAAGGTGATGTCCCTAGAGCCAAGGTCTGAAAGGGTCTCCCATATATAATCTCAAAAGGGCTTAATTTTAGCCTGTTTCTGGGGGCAGCCCTACCACAGAGCAGGGCAAAGGTAGAAACTTATCCTAGCTCAGGTTGGTTTCTTGACAGATTTTGGCCATAGTCTTTTTCACTATATGAAGCATATGATGTCCATATATGATCTATAAAGCAGCACTTACCTTCTGCACCACATTGAATACAAAGGCAGATCCATTATCATTCTCAATTGTGTAGGGTAAACCAAACCTAGGAACAATTTCCTTTAGCAAGAGACTCACAATGTTGGAAGATTTTTCTGTTTGGGGAGGGAAAGCTTCAACCCATCCCAGAAAGATGTCTACAAACACTAGTAAATATTTAAAATTCCTAGTAGTCCTAGGCATTTGGGTAAAGTGTATTTGCCAGTCCTCAAAAGGAAATTCCCCTTTGTATTGTATCCCTTGGCTTGGTGGGTGCCTCTTGTGTTTTGGATTATTCTTTGCACATATAGGGCAACTCTGGGTGATTGTATGGGCCATTTTCTATAGATACAGCCCCTTTTTTGCTGTGCTTGACCTGAGACCCCAACCACAGAGACTATCTTCTGGGCAATCCATGTCAATTTAATTTTAAAGATACTGTACGCATCCCCTGTATCTACTAGAAAGCCCATCAGTTGGTTTCTCACTGTCAGTTGCACCTGGGGCTCCTGTGGGGAAATGATCAATGGGATGGTAGGGAGCTCCAGGGCTTCTTCATTCATTCCTGTTGCTCTTTCTTCCTTTTGGAGCTTTCTCTTTATATCAGGGGTGCTCTGTGCAATAAATGTCATGTTTACTATGTAGATATTTTCTGGGGCCTCTGGGTTGATATCTGTATATTTCCAATAGGCTTGACAATTTCTTTCTAAACAGGCTGCTGCATTTTCAGTTATTTCTTTCACTTCATGAATCTTGCTCGAACTATGCTGCTTGGGAACCCCTTTACTTAAATGTGCCAAGATGCACTACTGATAATGCTCAAGTTGTGATAAACCTCCTCAATTTGGGTCCCAAATGGGCTCAACCAATGGGATAGCAGTTCCTGGGACTGGGGCCTGGGCTGGGTCCTCATGATAGACGTGCTGGACTTTCTCATCTGCTTTGGCCAATACTAGATATCTTTCACTTGTGGTTAACATCATATTCATTATAGCTTTTATATCTGCCCAACTCAGCTGATGGGTTGCAAAAATGCTCAAAAAGAGTTCCACCATCTTTCGAAGGTCATCTCTATAAGAGCAATTGGCATTTTTTCAATTCATTAAGTCTGAAGTTTGAAAAGGAGTGTATGTCCAATAATACTTGAGAGGCTATCCTTGAGCATTAATGCCCCTTAATAGTGTTGTCTTAAAGGATATTTCCCAGGACCCAAGGGAATGGTCACTGTCCAAACTGGGTGCCCTGTCTGAAAGGGAAAGACTTTAAGATCTGTTAAGAATCTTGTTCCAGGATTTCCTTGCCCCCATCCTATAGGATGGTGGGATCAAAGCCCTAAACAGAAGAGGAGAAGGTGGAGGTAAGAACTCTGGCTGAGGGCACAGTAAGAGCCAGATTTGTCATATATTCTTCATTCTCTCTTTGTTTTTCACTTACATCAAGACACACAGTTGGTCTCTCTCTTTGTCCCTGTGCCATTAAGTTACTGTTTTCCTGGGCAGCATCTTTACGATGTAAAGACATGAAGGCCTGAACATGGGGTATCTCATCATTTTTTCCTGCCCTTTGACAAAAAAACTCTAATTGCAAAATGGTGTAATATTTAGAGACCCTCTCATCTGATTCTAGATGGTACATCATCCAGGCAGGATTATTATAGAAAATCATCTTTTTCCTTTGTCATGGATTCCTAGCTATCCTCTTTCCATTTATTAAAATCCAACCCAACAGCGTAGCTGGCACGATAAAGATAGAATCTCCCATTTCACAAAAGATGATAAACACAAACACACACACACATACCAAAGACAGATCTGCCCCAAATCCTGAAGGAATTAACTGTTATTCAAGTTAGTCAAGTTAGTCAAATGTTGTGCCTCTGCCAGAAAGGAAGAGCACAAACAATAGAAACAAAGGCACCTGGCACTTCACAAAAAAGAAACTATGTGTGCACTTCTGACAAACCTACCAGGTCCAGAAACTCCTCACTTTGCTCCATACGTTCTTTTCCTTTCTATTCAAGTTAAAAGCAAAACTGGAAGTTAGTGTTGGTTGGGAGTCAGCAGAGAATTTCCCCTAAACAAAAGAAGCCTTGGCATCTGCAGGGACAGGTCTCTCAGGTTCCCTCCCTGAGCCTACCTAGCCCTGAGCTGCTAACCTCCCTCGCTCCTCCAAATTATTAGCCTTGGAAATGAATGAGGAAGCTCTGGTGCACTGCCACTGCCTACTGCTTCTTCTTGGGTTTCCCCGGGGGAACTGACCACAGGCTTGCCAACATTTGTTACTGAATCCATAGTTCTGCGACTTGTCCCTCGAAAGGTCAATACTCAAGAGACAAGTGTTGACTGGAAAAGATTATGAGCTTTATTCAGGAGACTGGCCCCCTGGGGGTTGGCTTTTGGACAAGAGTCTTTTCCCTAGGTGGTCTGTCTCTTGAATAAAGTTCATATTCCTTTCCAGTCAACACTTGTCTCTTGAGTATTGACATTTAGAGCAATGGGTAGCCAAAGTTGGGATTCAAGAGCATGTTCAAATAAATAGCAAATATATATGATAAATATATAATGCCCATGATAATGTCTTGATTTGTCTGTTTATTTTTTTTTTTTAATTTTTTTTTAAATTTTTTTTTCAACGTTTATTTATTTTTGGGACAGAGAGAGACAGAGCATGAACGGGGGAGGGGCAGAGAGAGAGGGAGACACAGAATCGGAAACAGGCTCCAGGCTCTGAGCCATCAGCCCAGAGCCCGACGTGGGGCTCGAACTCACTGACCGCGAGATCGTGACCTGGCTGAAGTCGGACGCTTAACTGACTGTGCCACCCAGGCGCCCCAATTTGTCTGTTTATTGATAGTGCTTTGACAAATTCATAAACTATATCCTGTTTAGATTTTTAAAGTTGCTACTTTGAAACCAGTTTTGTTGATAGGAAGGAGGAGTATGAAAGTGAGGAAAGTGGCAGAGAGTTCTTTTTTAAAATTTATTTTTAACATTTATTTTTAACACTTATTTATTTTTTGAGAGAAGGGACAGAGCATGAGTGGGGGAGGGGCAGAGAGAGAGGGGGTCACTGATTCCGAAGCAGCCTCCAGACTCTGAGCTGTCAACACAGAGTCTGACGTGGGCTTGAACTCACAAACCTTGAGATCATGACCTCAGCTGAAGTCAGATGCTTGACCCACTGAGCCACCCAGGTGCCCTGAGAGTGGTTAATAAAAACCATGGATTTAGGTGGGCAGAGAGATTTTCTTTTACGTTTATTTATTTTGAGAGAGACAGAGACAGCCCAAGTGGGGGAGGAGCGGTGAGCGAGGGAGAGAGAAAGAATCCCAAGCAGGCTCTGGACTGCAAACGCAGAGCCCAGTGCACAGAGCCCCATGCAGGGCTCTAACTCACAAAACTATGAGATCATCACCTGAGCCAAAACCAAGAATCAGCCGCTTAACTTACTGAGCCACCTAGGCACCCCACGGTGGGTAGAGAGACATAAGGGCAAAATGTATCTGCTTAAATATACAATACTAGAAAGACCTATTTGAACGAATTCTTCCCATTTGTAATAGTAATACCCTCACATATTATGAATGGGTTAGCTAAACTTAACAAGCATCCCCCATCTTGTATGAATGCAGTAGAAGAATCTGCTTAACGGATTTGGCAGAGCTCCCTGTATTGCTTAGTCCTAGGACATCATCTGATCTTGCATTCAGACTCCTGAGAGAATTCCGTTACTCTAGACTCTTGGCAGGTGAACATAGTATTCACCTTCCTCTTAGTATTGGAGCTATTTTATCTTCCAAAATAACTGAATCTTTGAAAATAACTACATCAGGTTGGTTCTACAATGTAAAGCTGAAAATGAAATTCTCTATTGCTTAGCAATTTAGTCGTAGGATTATACCTAAGAATAAACTCTCAAAAACATACAGTAAGAGTATAAAAATATCTATGGAAGCATTTTTGTAGTAACAGTAAAAACCCTGAAAACCACTTACATATATATCAACAAGAGAATGGATAAATGAAATATTATTTATTCAGAATGTAGAATGTTATACAGAAGTGAAAATTAACATTCATAAACGTCACAGGCATAACAATGAGTGAAAAAACAAGTTGCCAAAGGATACATACAGCATAATACCATTTATACCTAACTCTAAAAGTAAAGAAATAGTATTGCTTAGAGATATATGCAGTAGACCAAAAAGAGGTACGCTGGTAAAATAAACATCAAAATACAGGAGTGTTGGAGGTTAGTGAATGGAAAAGTTGATTTAGGAGAGATAAGAGGACTTAAATGTACTGGTAAAGTTTTATCTCTTAATGCAGTCAGCGGCTAGCCTGATGTTTGCTCTTTTTCTCTATACCTCTGTATTTTTTTAACATGCTAAATACTATATGCTGTATACTCACTTTTTCTAAGGGGGGGGTTAGAAATCTAGCCTTTAAAACTGGTTTATTTTGGCTCTTCTTAGAGAATGATCCATAGTGAAAGTGTGGAGACTTTGGGAAGGTTTGATGTAGTCTCCTAGAGAGGGGGACTGAAGGTGGGCAGAAGTGGTGGCTGTGGAGAAAAGCAGCCCATTTTGTAATCTATTTCAGAAGTAGATGCAGCAGCCTTTGTTGATGACTTGGGTGTAAGAGATGAAGTACAGAGAGGAATAAAGGATGATTCCTAGATTTGTGGCTGAAGAAACTGGTAGTTAGTGGTGTCGTGAGGGAGCTGGGATTTCTAGGAGATGAGAGGGCTGGTCGGGACAGTGTGGGGGATAGAACGACAGACTGAGAATATTGTGTGTTACAGCTAATGCAGGCCACCGAAGAACTCATTTAATTCATTAGACGTTTTGCTATTCAATCATTTCTTTAGGATTTTAGGGTTTCTTTTTAAAAATAAATTAGTATCCTAAGAAAGAAGCTAAACCAACTTAGACACTACTAGTATGATTGTTTCTGCAATATTTAAATGAGTTAGGAATAAATATGACTGACTTATAAAAGTGTATCATCTGTCTGCCTCCCTAGTGGTATTGCCTAAACCATTCTAGACAAATGTTGAGGACAGTTATGGAAAGGAAAAATAGTATTAATTCAATTTTTGATGAGCCATCTATTCTTCTGCTAGAGAATAGATTTCCTCATCCTACAGAATCCCCTTCTTGGAACAATTATATGCATATGCATAATGTAGACAATCATTCCATGAAGCATTGAAAGAAATAATGAAAAGATATGGATCATATTTATTTTATAACTTTAGTTTTTCAAGACATAACTAAAGTTCCTGTTCTGCAAAATTATCCTCATTAAATTTTATCAGGACTCAGCATCCTTACCTTTTAATAAGATGAATCTCTTTCTACAATATTTATTTGTTCTTTGATTTTAAAAATTAAATCAGTATAAAAGTTCCTTCTCTTTTGTTGTAAAAATTCAGCTCTTTGCATTCTACTATGCATAATACATTCCTTTTTGAAAATTCTGTATCCTCAAACTGGTGATTTAGAAAGATGCCTATGAACGTATTCTAATTAAAGTAAACTATCAGTTTCTAAACACGAATGCAATTACCCATTTTCTTCACCTTTGCTCACATTGTTCCTTTTCCCGGTCTACTCCCCCCTCTATTTGTTTCTCTTTCCAATATTTTTTTTTTCTAAAAGAGCCAACATAAAAATTGCTTTTGTTGTCAAAACATATCTAACCTCTTCAGGTAGAATGAATCTTTCCCCCTTGGGGCAACCATTGCACCTTATTTAAAAACAATACTATTATCATGCCTCCTTTTCTTTTCTTTTCTCTCTTCCATTAGTTCTGAGAGGATAAGGGCTCTGCTTTACTCAACTTTATGTCCCCATTGCCTAACACCGTACTTGACAAAAACACCGTACTTGACAAATCAAGCTGGAATCTTTAGCTACAATATGTGTGGTTTCTTATAATCCTGTATTTGTTTGGGAAGGATTGGTAGCACTGATTTTAGGATATATGGATCTTAAAATCCTTTGAAGAGAAAAAAAAGTCACTTAAAAACTTTAAAATACCATCCACTAAATGATATATTTTAATGGATATGTTTGCTACACCAGAGAAAGCCAATGTCTTTCATTTGGAATCTATACTTTAGAAACAAAAGAGGATCTTTTCAATAAGAGTACTTTAAAGATGCTATTCATTTTCTTTGGTTGAGAATGATAGGCCACAGAATATTAAATTGGGAGCTCATTTGTAATGTGTTTATTTAAGTATTCATATGTTCAACACATTTTATGGAAAAGGGAGGAGTGGATTTATACATTTATTTATTTTTTTTAATTTAATTTTTTATTTTTTAAAATTTACATCCAAATTAGTTAGCATAAAGTGCAACAATGATTTCAGTAGACTCCTTAGTGCCCCTTACCCATTTAGCCCATCCCCCCTCCCACATCCCTTCCAGCAACCCTCAGTTTGTTCTCCATATTTATGAGTCTCTTCTGTTTTGTCCCCCTCCCTGTTTTTATATTATTTTTGTTTCCCTTCCCTTATGTTCATCTGTTTTATCTCTTAAAGTCCTCATATGAGTGAAGTCATATGATTTTTGTCTTTCTCTAATTTCACTTAGCATAATACCCTCCGGTTCCATCCACGTAATTGCAAATGGCAAGATTTCATTCTTTTTGATTGCTGAGTAATACTCCATTGTGTGTGTGTATATATATATATATATATATATATATATATATATACCACATCTTCTTTATCCACTCATCCATTGATGGACATTTGGGCTCTTTCCATACTTGGGCTATTGTTGATAGTGCTGCTATAAACATGGGGGTGCATGTGTCCCTTAGAAACAGCAAACCTGTATCCCATGGATAAATGCCTAGTAGTGCAATTGCTAGGTTGTAGGATAGTTCTATTTTTAGTTTTTTGAGGAACCTCCATACTGTTTTCCAGAGTGGTCGCACCAGCTTGCATTCCCACCAACAATGCAAAAGAGATCCTCTTTCTCTGTATCCTTGCCAATATCTGTTGTTGCCTGAGTTGTTAATGTTAGGCATTCTGACAGGTGTGAGGTGATATCTCATTGTGGTTTTGATTTGTATTTCCCTGATGATGAGTGATGTGGAGCATTTTTTCATGTGTCAGTTGGCCATCTGGATGTCTTCCTTGGAGAAGGGTCTATTCATGTCGTTTGCCCATTTCTTCACTGGGTTATTTATTTTTTGGGTGTTGAGTTTGATCAGTTCTTTATAGATTTTGGATACTAACCCTTTATCTGATATGTCATTTGCAAATATCTTCTCCCATTCTGTCGGTTGCCTTTTAGTTTTGCTGATTGTTTCCTTTGCTGTGCAGAAGCTTTTTATTTTGATGAGGTCCCAGTAGTTCATTTTTGCTATACATTTTTTCATCAAACACTTTTTAATGCCTATTGTGTGGGCCTATGCTAGGTATGGGGGTGAAAAAGGTAATTGATTCATGAAACAAAGACACACACACAAATGAATAATTAAAAATTATCACACCCGCCACAAATAGGAAATGGTAATTATGTGAAGTGATGGAGGTGTTAGCTAACGCTAAGGTGGTAATCCTATCGCAATATATAAATGTATCAAATTAACATGTTGTACACATTAAAGTTACACTATGTTGCATGTCAATTACATCTCAATAAAGTTGGGGGGAAAAGGCTATTGGGATAAGAGGATCTAAATCCAGAAATTATATCCACCTTTAGAATTCATATGATGCAATCTGAGAATGGATGGAATTAAATGCCAATCTTTGGAGACATGTTTCTAAACCATGATATTTTTGTGTCTATCAGCACTACAATTGACTTTTAAGCATATATTTAAAAAAATTTTTTAATGTCTATTTATTTTTGAGAGAGAGAGAGAGAGAGAGACAGAGGGTGAGTGGGGGAGGGGCAGAGACAGAGAGGTAGACACAGAATCCAAAGCAGGCTCCAGGCTCTGAGCTGTCAGCACAGAGCCTGACATGGGGCTAAGATCATGACTTTAGCAGATGCTTAACTGACTGAGCCACCCAGGTGCCCTGAGTTTTAAGTATATTTGAACCAAGAGTGTAACAGAAACATTTTTAATGAAGGCTTTAAGAAGATTTACATTCAACCTAATACAACTTTCTCCATGCTCCAAAAAATTGTTATAGCAGGTAAATCTTATTGATTGCTCTTTCATTTTGCCTGATTTTTCATGATTAGGAATTGTCATTTTTGCATTCAACTGAGGATTTTAACAAGGGTTCTAAATTTTTTTGTTCTTTTGATGAACTGTTTACAAATATAGTCCCTCTGTGAGTCCTAAGATTTAGTGTGTTTTGTGGTTTTGTTTTGTTTTGTTTTGCTCTGTTAGTTTTATATAATATCCATGTGGACTTTTTCTGTCATTCAGTTTCAAGTGAGGTAAAGCTGATTCTGGATTTTTTTTATTAAATTTTTTTTACCATTTTATTTATTTATTCATTGATTTATTTGTAATTTTTTAAAATAATTTGTCAAATTGGCTTTCATACAACACCCAGTGCTCATCCCAGCAAGTGCCCTCCTCAATGCCCATCACCCATTTTCCCCTCTCCCCCACCCCTCCATCCACCCTCAGTTTGTTCTCTGTATTTAAGAGTCTCATGCTCTGCCTCCCTCCCTCTCTGTTTGTAACTACTTTTTCCCCTTCCCTTCCCCCATGATCTTCTGTTAAGTTTCTCAAGATCCACATATGAGTGAAAACATATGATATCTGTCCTTTTCTGATTGACTTATTTCACTCAGCATAATACCTTCCAGTTCCATTCACATTGCTGCAAATGGCATGATTTCATTGTTTCTCATTGCCAAGTAGTACTGCATTGTATACATAAACCACATCTTCTTTATCCATTCATCAGTTGATGGACATTTAGGCTCTTTCCATAATTTGGCTATTATTGAAAGCACTGCTATAAACATTGGGGTACAAGTGTCCCTATGTATCAGCACTCCTGTATCCCTTGGGTAAATTCCTAGTAGTGCTATTGCTGGGTCATAGAGTAGTTCTATTTTTAATTTTTTGAGGAGCCTCCACACTGTTTTCCAGAGCAGCTGCACCAGTTTTCATTCCCACCAACAGTGCAAGAGGGTTCCCATTTCTCCACATCCTTACAAACATCTGTTGTTGCCTCAGTTGTTAATTTTAGCCACTCTGACCAGTGTGAGGCAGTATCTCAGTGCAGCTTTGATTTGTATTTCCCTGATGATGAGTGAAGTTCAGCATCTTTTCTTGTGTCTGTTGGCCATCTGGATGTCTTCTAGTTGGGATAGAAGGAACATACTTGAACATCATAAAAGCCATATATGAAAAGCCCACAGCTAATATCATCCTCAATGAGGAAAAACCGAGAGCTTTCCCCTTGAGATCAGGAACACGACAGGGATGTCCACTCTCACCACTGTTTTTTAACGTAGGGTTAGAAGTCCTAGCATCAGCAGTCAGACAACAAAATGAAATAAAAGGCATCAAAATTGGCAAAGAAGAAGTCAAACTTTCACTTTTCACAGAGGACATGGTTCTGGATTTTATTGAGAGAGAAGAAAGTTTTCTCATCTATAAAACAGAGACGTTAATAGTACTTCATATAGAACATTGTTTTGAGTCAATTTTTGTAAAGCATGTAAAATAATGTCTGACACATAAGTGCTACAAAAATGTAGATAAATAAAATTGAATATATGTTACCCCTGACTTCATTCATTGTACCCTTGAGTGTTATGAACTAACCTAAGTCGATTACTCTTGGCTTCTTTTTGGCAGATAATGGCTACCATCCTGAAATTGTTGGGTGTCAGATTAAAAATGAAAGCAAGTTTGAGCTAAATTATACCACACAGAGAGATACTTATAAACTAAGTATTTATTAGTAAGATAACATATAAATAATAAAAATAAGGCAAAACAAATATTTTACACTACTCTTTTTATAATCTCTAGAAAATATAGTTCACTCTTCATTGAGGTTCTTTGAGGTGTTGGAGCCAAGTGCCAAAATTCTATACACAAAACATTTCAGTTTGTGACATCCTCAGACACTCAGAATCAGGGCTGTGAGGCACTAGCATCTGCTGCAAAATTTGAGGAGGTGCCAAAAAACTTAGTAATCAGAGAAATAATATTTTAAGTCAATATTTTAAAAGGTAAAAATGAATGCGAAATAATTCATTATGAAGAAAATGTCAAAATTTAAAATACAGACTGTTGTTTGTTTTATGTGTCTGCATTACTCTGGAACAAAACAAGTCATTTCCAAGGACCTTCCATAACAATTTATGAAGGCTAACAATGGCATCCAATCCCATTAGGCCAATGCAAGATTTTATATATGGTCATGTTTTTGATTATAAAGATTCTAGTAACTTTTTCCATTTGGTTCAAAATATGAGAGGGACATTTTGATAAGTGTATAAAATGGCAGTGATCTCAGGTTCCAATATGGCTGGACAGGACACCATTCAAAGCCCTCAAGAGTTCATTCTTGGGGGCAGAGAGGGTAGAATTTTAGTCTAAAGCATCATCCCTAAAGGTAAGGCCTGCTTTTCTGGGCTCTTCTACCTTGCTTATGCATGTTACAAAGAATGGGTGTCTTTTTAAAAACTACATGCATATATGTCTATGTCTATGCCTATCTATCTTATCTATCTATTATCTACCTATCTATCATCATCATCATCATCTCTCTATCCATCTATCTAGCCATGCCATATTAGCTAATTGACATACTTTGAGTATCTTTAATTTAACCTTTGAAAGTTCATTTCCAACATTCACCATGCCAGTTTACAGGCCATTGTTTCCACCAATAAAAACCCAGTTCTGCAATTGTATGAAAATTAGCAGAGTAACAGCTTCCTGATTAAGACTCACACCATTTCCAGGCCTTGTATTCTTGATGGAAAGTTGGTCACTTAAGCACATGAACTTTTCAATTACAGCAATGGACTGCGCCTGGAGCCTAACTTTAAGCTAAGTTACACATATATACACAGTATGTCTGATGGGGTATTTAACAGGAGTCACAGCGCAACATTGAGTTTTAGTCAATATATTATTTAATCTGAAGTTGGATAGTATATTACTGCTTACCTCCTAAGTTAATTTAAATATATGCCAGGCATATAGAGAATAGAGTTCTGTTTGACTTAAACTGATATCTTATTTTTTGTCTATTATTTAGCTGTCTGAGATGCTAAAGCACACTATTATGGGACGACTAGTAATTTTTCAGTAATGTTGGTCATCCTACTTCCATACACGTATGTATAATTTTTTATGAGGACTACAACTCCCAGGGTTCTACAATATTTCTCTGCCCTATTTCTTGCCTACTTATTTTCTGAAGGTCTTAGGCTAATTTTTCATAGAAAAAGATAGTTTGATTGAGGATGAGGGAAACCAATATGCAGGTTTCTGCACTCTGGCTAGAGAGAGGTATATGCTTTGATTTCTGGTTGGTTAATACCTGTGCTTCTGATTCAGTGGCAGACAATGGAGTAAGGAAAAAAGTTTCTTTTCTTCTCTCAAGCCAGTAGATTTGCATTGCTTAATGGTATATTGCACAGAGATCAGTAACTGTTCTTCCCATGTAGTTATCAATGCAAATGTTTTCCAGATTCTAGCAATAGGATGACTCCTAGTTCTGCTTAATTAATTTATTCTTTCATCAAATATGTATGGAATCCCTCCTTCATGCCAGGTGTGGTTTTAGGCACTAGGGATATAGGAGAAAATATCCCTACCATTATGGAGCTTAAATTATTGTTGTTGTGCCTTTTGATTTTATTCTGGATAAGAATTTATGGAGCAGCAGTATGATAAACTGCTAGACAGATGTCATTTCCCACAGAAGTCCAATCTAACATACTTCAGGCATATCTAGTGAGCTTAAATTTTAGGGTCATATATAGAATAGTTTCATCTAGTTTAATATCCATAAATTACCCATTAATGAAATTAAAAATTTTAAATAAAACTGTATGGCATTTGCACATATTTCCTCCCTGGATCTTCAAAATAATGATTCACTTAGTACTTTAATATTTCAAAAGCATTTCTACATTATTTATAGGCAGAGTTGACTCAGAAAGATTGAATAACCTACCCAAGGGATATACCTAATTAAGTAAAGAAACTGAAACTCAAACCCAAGCCTTCTGACTTCCAAGTTAAGTACTATTTCCTTTATATTAGTCAAGTTTGTAGTTTCCAGGACTTTCCACATTGATGCATGATTCATCAAGTTCACAGGACAACAGAAAACAAACTCTTCTACTAAAATAATTTTAGTTATATGTTTCACAACTGAGTCAGACAGTGGATTTTTTTTTCCAAAATTGCCCATCGGTATTTCAAAATGTGTTTATTCAGTAAGCCTCTTGCCTCTGTTAGATTCTGCCTGTTCTGGGAACTCAGAATCAGCACTGACTGTTCAGATGCTATATGACTCTCTATAAAGAAACACTCGATGCTTATTGATGAGTTGAAAACACAACCAACACGAACACTGCATGATATAGTCTTGACCTATTTCTATTAAATTAAACCCTCTATTTTATATCTTGGCTTCCTTTTTCTCCTGACTGAAACATAATTTAGAAATCGTGCAAGAGTTTACCCTTTCTCTATTGCTTCAGAGTAGGTAAAATGTAACCTTTCAAATATGAGATTTTTTTCAATCTTGGTTTTTACATATTAAATGCATCGTTACTTTTAATACATTGCTAGAAAACTTTCTTTTATCTTTTTTTAATAACTCATTATATATTTAATGGGGCTCAGTCAATTACCCATTTAACATAGTCTATTGAGCATCCATTTTATGCAAGCTAAAAAATTGATTTCTATATACCTGATTATTCCAGTTTATGGAATGATTTTCAAGTTTCTGCCCTGCTTCTGGGCCCCCCAGAGCATCTGGTATTAAAAAAAGATTCATCATTTGGACATCCATCCACCAATACCTTTGTTCATAGGGAGAAAGTCCTACAACTACATGAAAAAAATAGGAATTGTATTGGAAAACATATATGTCTATAGATATAGATATAGATCAATATATATTATGCCACAGGACTATCTTAGGAAGCAATAAATAATATAACTGCCACACACACATGCACTTACACACACATTAAGGTACCTTCATGAGAGAAAAGGCTTTCCACTCAAAGATAATGTGAGCAGGAAAGAAATATTTCTATTTGTTTTAGGAAGTCGGTTGAGTTGCATGTTTGATTAAATTGCACAGGCATCTCTTTGTACATCTAGAGACATAAAGATATGACAAAATCCAAATCTCTTTTTTGTTTAGTTTCTACTAATACAGTTTTTTTCAAAAGGTGATTAAATTGTTTTTTAGCCATCACATAATAATTATTTCCAGCAAACATCATTGATGGATGCTAAAATGCTAAAACTATCAGGTGAAAGTTTGAATGTATATCACATTATCTCAAAGTGTCTCCTGACAGATTACAGGTTAATTATAAAAATTAAAAAAGTAACATTCTAGTATAGAAACCTGGCAGATGTCACCTTAACTAAGTCTTCATAGCTAAAGTCACGAATAAACAGCTGAGTCTCCTGTTGCGATGCGCTAATGATACAATACTCCCAACTGAGACACAGAGACGAATGTACACACAAGGAAACATCAGATGAATCCACACTGACAGACATTCTATGAGACAGCTGGTCTGTAGTTTTCAAAAAACATGAAAGAAAACAAAAGACTAAGGAATTATTTTAGATGAAAAGAGACTAAAGAGATCTGATAAGTAAATGCAATGTAAAGTCTTGGATTGGGACCAAAAATTCCAAAAAGAATATTATTGGGATCATTGGTGAATACTGAAAATAAGATGCATTTTGTATAATATTGCATTAATGTAAAGCCTCCAGAATATGATAATTTATGTGTAGTTATGTAAGAAAATGTCCTTGTTCTTGGAACGCACACTGAAGTATTTTAAAGGGCATGATGTTTGCACTAAATGTCAAATAAGTCAGGGAAAAAAATACTAGCACACACTAAAGTATGTATGCATAGAATAAAATGTTAAAAAGTAAAATAAAATATGAAAACGTTAATCCAAGAAAGACCTCCAAGCTGAAAACCAAAGCAAAACAAAAGTGAAACTTACTGAAATTATAGAATGCTTTAACCAGGTGATAAAGATTAGGGACAAAATTGTGAGGTTTGTTTTACTTACATTTCTTCTTACTCTCTAAAATGTTCATTTTTTTCACTGTCATAAACTATTTAGCTTTAGGTAGCTTATGAAATTTTGCATAGAATGCAACCTAATTGTGTTGTTTTGAACTTCTTTCTCTCTTGCTATACTCACCATTCAGGCCCATGGCTTTGTTGATACAAAACAAGGAACCATTGGATTTCACACAGCAGCATTCCCAGTGCCTTTATGTCATCTCCATTCACACACTGCATGTTTAGCATTGCTTGTAATGAGGCTGCCTGAACCATGGTAACCCCTGTAACTCAGTAAGCGATAGAAAGTAGATGGATCATTCTTTCCAGGGGCATGTTGTGAGGTAATCGGCTTTCATTATAGGCTTTCTTCTCTGGGAGGTGATAAGGATTAGATGCTGTAAGCACAGGGTGGAATCTATCTGTTTTCCCAAAAGGCCAAGTTCAAGATCTGTAGAAACCACGCTTCTTACTTTCCCACAGCCATTTTTAGCTTCTTTCTGAGCCTTTAAAATGGATAACCTTCCTGGTGTGTCTTCTTTCCATTTTCAACATCTCTTTAAGGCATTTTCATCCCCCTATTTAAATGATCCTTAGGGGTGCCTGGGTGGCTCAGTCAGTTAAGGGTTAAGTGTCTGACCTTGGCTCAGGTCCTGATCTTGAGGTTCATGAGTTCCAGGCCCCTGTTGGGCTCTGTGCTGACAGCTCGGAGCCTGGAGCTGCTTCAGATTCTGTCTCTCCCTTGCTCTCTGCCCCTCCTCTGCTTGTGCTCTCTCTTTCTCTCCAATATAAAATAAACATTAAAAAAATTTTTAAAAAAATGATCCTGAAAAAATTATTCTGTCTCTCATATATTAATTCAGCAATGAGTAGCCAGAAGCTATAAGCCCTTGAGCTACAGTTTCCTGGGGAAAGGGACTGCTTCTCTCATGCTTTCCTTTGAAGGTTAGAGAAGGAAAATATAAGACTTTCTTCTGTGTCTGGGGCTGTGATTACCTAATGTCTTATGCAAAATCAATCAAATACACTAATTTATATTTTCAAACCTGTAAGGTTTTTGTGACAAAAACTGGCAAGTTATAGTGAAAGAACTTATCCAGCCCTATGGTAAAGAGTATTTTCATAATATTGGTGACCTGGGATCTTCCTTATTTCTTGATACTTCCTGCTGCTATTAAGTCATTATCACTGACAGAACAACAGTGATTTAGCAACGGGGGATTTTTGTTGTACCTGTTTTCCAGTGCAGAGTTTTAAGACAGACTTAATCAGCCTTACTGTGTCTTTTTTAGTATCAAAGTAGCTGCAAACATGTTTCCCTTCATTATATTTCTCTTTGAAGCATCTTGAATTTATACTTAAATAGTGGTTTGCACTATTATATTTGCAGGAGGAAAGGTTTGAAAATCTGGCTTTTGTTGCAAATGAAGAAGCTTTAGCTATGGGGCTAATTATGAACAGATCTCTTTGTAATTTCTAATAAGAAGTTGGGGCTTTGCCCAAAAGCCCAAGCAATGGTTCTACTTTTTTTTTTTGTATGTTTAGCATTACCTTTCGTTTGTCTGAATATAGATGGAAGGACTTGAAATTCCCAGTACCTATTCTATGTCTAGAATTATGTGATCATAGCAACATTAGAGCTTGAAGAGAGTACAGTTAATACCAGATAATGCTGACAAGCATTTTCCAGGGTCACTCTTTCTAAAATTTATCTACTTAAGGAAGCACCTATGATGATAGCAGCAAGCCAGCACTTTTTCATTGCCTTGTTTAGAACCTCTTTCCTCCCATTTTACAAAGAAAGGTATTGTTCTCATCTATCCAGGATCTTTCTATGGTTCATGACACCACTGCGTCAAAAATTTCCAGATCCAAAATAAAAGATCACTTAGAAATAGTACAATGTTTAAAAAGTGAATACCTTTAACAACTGGATAAAAAATCCTTTTGTAAGTCAGGTGGTTGCTTTCTATATACTGATAGATTATTAAAAATAACACAGATATATTACTAAAATAAACAGAGCTCTAAGCAGCTGCTTTGAATCCCTCTGGAACCAGCCTTTCTACTCAGTTCCTTAGTGTGGGTTCTGCCCCAAGCAAATAGATTTCCCAGAAAGTCAGCCGCTGTAGTGTGTCTGACTCTGGGTAGCCAAATACGGCATAGATTCCTAATGGCATGGCCTTCCTCCTTAACTGGGTTCCTAGGTAGCAATAACTTCCTGATTCAGGACTGAGAAATTTGCTTCCTTGCTTTCTCTTGAGGTGTTTGGAGGAGGGGAAAGCAGCTGAGAGTTTAGGGATTGGAACCAGACTTTATAGCATGAAAGGGGAATAATAGGCAGCAGCCTGAGACAGCACACAGGGTATGAAGCCAGATCACAAAGCTAAAAGCAGCCCACTTATCATGGAACCGGGGGACATAACCTCTTGCCACAGTCTCTTGAGGGAGTTTGGTAGTTAATGCTCTTTATTTTATTTATTTATTTTTCAATATATGAAATTTATTGTCAAATTGGTTTCCATACAACACCCAGTGCTCATCCCAACAGGTGCCCTCCTCAATACCCATCACCCTCCCTCCCCTCCCTCCCACCCCCCATCAACCCTCAGTTTGTTCTCAGTTTTTAACAGTAGTTAATGCTCTTTAAAACATGGGTAATTGTTGACACAGCAGTTAAAACAAATAACACAACCAATAATATAACCATTTACTTAATATTAGAGATCTAGCTTGTTTCCAATGTTTTGTCATAACAAATAATGCTATAGGGGATATTCTTCTACATCAATCTTCAAGTAGATTTTTTTATTATTTTCCTAGCATCAGTTTCTAGAAATGGAATTACTGGATCAAATGATATGAAAAATTTTGTTGATATCAATTTCTCTCCATATAAGATTTTATATTCTAATTTATACCCTCACTAGTAAAGCAGAGTGTACACTTTATGAAAGAATGATTATTATCATTTCAAAAGACTTTCAACTATGTGATGACACTGTTATTATTATTTTTTTTTAATGTTCATTTATTTTGAGAAAGAGAGAGAGACAGGGAGGGAGAAAGAGCATATGCCCATGAGCTGAGGAGGGGAAGAGAGAGAGGGAGAGAGAGAATCCCAAGCACTCATAGTGCAGAGCCCCATGGGGCTTCATCTCATGATTGTGAGGTCATGACCTGAGCTGAAATCAAGAGTCAGACGCTTAACCGACCGAGCCACCCAGGTGCCCTGACAGTGTTATTTTATTATGCATTTCTTTGAATGAATCACTTTTGGTATTGAGTAGTAACTTCTGAAAAAAAATTAAGCAGGATTCGTCTGGATTGAACTAGAATATGTTTTTCCAAGTGTCTCTCAATCTGTTACATACACAACCTAAAAAACTGGCCACACTTGATGATTATGGATAAAAGGATTGTAGATTCTAAATCCTGAGCCACCCTCTTCCTCCACCCCCCCTTCCTCAAATGCAGTCCTCATGGTTACACATTCAGTCCAAATGCAGAACTGTAGGCACTCTCTGCCACAGGGTTGATCACCATGTAACTTCAGCTTCTATGTATCAGGAGTAACATTATTTTGACTATTGTTACTTTTCTTGGTGTTTCAATAAAAACCACAGTCTTTTAAAATAACTTAACCTAGTCTCAATTAATACAGAATCAATTCTGAAATTACTCTTACACTTTCACAACATTTAAAATTCTAGTCCATATTGCTTGAAACTGTACTCTGGTATGTTCTTAATTTTTCTCCCCTCAAAATCTTCATTTTTGACATGCTCAGACCGAAATGTGTATCCTGCCTTCTTGGTTGGATCATGGCCTCCAACTGAGAATGTGGCACATGTGAAGATGTGTGCATCTTTTCAAAAAGGGTGGTATGTGAAATATCCCAATCCCAAACCAAAGGATAATTTTGACTCTTCATGGCCAACTTTTAGAAAGGCTCTGAAATCAGTTCAATACAAGGCTTGGTCCCATGTTTGGTGGAGATCTGATAGGATCTGATACTGTTCTAAATTTAAATCACTAGCATTATGGATTGAATGTTTGTGTCTCCTCAAAATTCCTATGTTAGAATCCTAACTCCCCATGTGATGGTATTAGGAGGTAGGTACTGTGGGAGATAATTAGGTCATGAGGGCAGAGCCCTCTCGAATGGGATTAGTGCCTTTATAGGAAGAGACAGGAGAGTTTTCTCTCTCATTCCCTATGTGAGGATACAATGAGAAGATTGCCATCTGCAAACCAAGAAGAGAGATTTCCCCTCACCCTGGATCTGCTGGCACTTTGATCTTGGAGTTCTTAGCCTCCAGAACTATGGGAAATGAATTGTTGTTTAAACCACACAGTCTATGTTTTTTGTTGTTGTTATGGCAGTCTGAACTAAGACACATAGCAAATTCCTCTTGTTCTAATCCTTTCTTATCCAGTATGCTTCTTATGGTTTGACTTCCCAGGTAGCTGGAATTCATGCTGGCTAAGCAGATAACTAGTTTGATCTGCTTAATGCCCACGTTTATTTTTGCAAGTTAATCAAATTACATTTACTTTTAATTAAAAAAAATAGGTGTCAAAGTTCCTTGAAAGGGCTGATTAAAAAAATCTTATACATTCTTTAACACAAAGGATGTGTGGCAGAGAATTTAAGAGTTCAGCTTCTAGATCTGAACTGCTGGGGTTCCAATCTCATCTCTGCTACTTATTAGCTGTATGACCTTAGCAAATTTCTGAGCTTTGGTTTTTCATGCTAGCTATTAATAAAATATGATTAGCAATAGAATTTATATCACAAAATTTCTGTATGTATCAAAGGAATATTATTTATTGAGTGTTTGGAAAAACACTTAACAAAAGGTAAGCACTACATAACTATAAGTTAGTGTCATTATTTTGTATAAGTTAGTATTATTAAATATATGAGGTAATTTATGCATACATATAAACTAATCTCTTAGTTTCCTCTTTTGCTCCACATCTAATTCCAAAATTTTATATATCACACATCCAATTTTTTTCATATTCTTTTAGTAGGCTCAGTGTTTTGTCTTGATTATTCTGTTTAGCTCAATTAGAAAGAAATTGACATTTGCATGTTATCAACCTGGAATTAAGCAAGTTTCTGTATATGGATCTTACCAAATGTCTCTTTGAAAGAGTCTGATTGGGGGTACCTGGGTAGCTCAGTTGGTTAAGTGTCCCACTTTGGTTTAGGTCATGATCTTGAGGTTGGAGAGTTCCAGCCCTGCATTGAGATCTGCACTGACAGTGTGGAGCCTGCCTGGGATTCTCTTTCTCTCTCCCTCTTCCTCTACCCCTCCTCTAATTATTGTGGGTGCGTGCTCTTGCTCTCTCTCTCTCACTCTCAAATAAATAAATATATAAAATAAAAGGAAATAAAAGAAATAGAGTCTATGATAAAAGCATGTAACTTTGTAATGCTGAAGACTTTCAAAAGAGGAAGGTGGTGACAAAGAGCCAAGCAATATGTGAGCTATTTGGTGAGTGTTAGACACATAGAAGGATGCATAGGTAAGAATAGGCAGACAAGTGTGCAGATAACAAAGGCAGATAGATATCTTGTAAGATATCCTGCACTATCCTGTGAGGAGAATTGGTTCCGATCTCAGGGCCAGATTAAGTCAGAGCTGGTACATTTCTTCTGGTATAAGCCATTTCTGAGATGGCTAATGATCTGACTGTAAATAATTTATAGGGCATGAACTAACAATCCCTGCCCAGGAAGAGCAGATATGATATTTTAGATATCATTTGATTATCTTTGGTCAGTGTATAATTTCTTAAAGTGTTTCCAACAAAAAGTATTTGAACTTTCAGGAAAAGACTCTCTTCCTAATGCTTACATTAGAAAATAAATGACATGCAAAGTATATGCAATTTACAAAATTCCTGCTTGTGAATAATGAGCTGAGTTCACTGGGAGCCCAAGATACAGCAAACACCATCAGTCCCGGTGTCACCATGCAACATTGCATTTCCCTTCTTATTCTTTTTCTTCTTCTTATTTATTTGTTTCTTCTGTATCTTGGCACTTTCCTCTAACTCCTGGTGTTAAACACGCAGGGTTTTCCATGTGTGAACTTCAGATGGTATTCCATCCATCATTCCCTCTCTGTAGTCTGCACAATGCCCAAACCGAGTGGGTATTAGTGTTGGAAGCCTTTCCCTTCAGTAGCTTTAGGGTCTCCTTTTCTTTCCTGCTTTTGAGATGCTTTGTCAGGTTTTGAATGCTGCCTTTTTGGTTGCCTTTGTGGAGACAGCTTGTGCTCAGATGCGATTTAGTTGTAAGCTGATTGCTGCTCCCCATGTGTGAAAAGAGCATGACCAGTTCGCAGGCAGCCAGTCAGTGCGCCCCCAGCCCGTTACATCAGCATCGCATGATGGGGAACTGGGCAGCACCAAACAGTCTCTCCTTGTTGCTTTGCCTTTTTTCTTTCTTTCTTTCTTTCTTTCTTTCTTTCTTTCTTTCTTTCTTTTTTTTTTTTTGTCTTTTAAGGAAAGACAAGAAAGCCTGGGAAAAAGAGCAAGACTTGCCTGCCTTTCATTGAGAATCACTGAATACTAGTCACTATAACAGTGACAATATAGATGCATATTTTTCATAGAGGTTCTAAAATGGGAGGGGGAAGTAAAGGGAGACAGAAGATTAAGAAAAAACACAATTTATGGTCTAGTGAAATATGGGTCCATTATATCAGCTTTGTCTGATTTGGTACTTTATTGACCCCTCCCCCATATGACTCCCTCCCCATTTTTCTGGTGGTTATATTAACTTTTATCTAGAAATGTGTTTGTGCATTAGCAGGGCAGAGACAAAGAAAATAATACTTCTGTTTGCTTTGGTTTTGATCAAATGAAGTAGAATGTTTCTTCCTCTTTACTTAATGTTCTGTATAATCTCTCTTCAGATCTCAAATTACATTGCTTACAGTAGATTGCCTGATTTAAGTAAAAGGTGAGCTGGTCCTGTTCCCGCACCCGTGTCATTCTTCATCAATAGCACTAACTGGTGCAGGGAGGTGTGATGTATGTGACACACTGGTTTTCCCAATGCTGCCCCTTGAGGACTATCACACTGAAGTTCTTTCCCAGATACATGGAACAATAATATGCCCCATGTCCTACTGAAACAATTATAGTCGATACTGATGACCCATTTCCACAGTTGGTTTTGTGGCAATCAACAGTATTTTGACTCTGGGTTTGAACATTTGATTAAGAAGGTTTTTAAAATAAGGAGTTTCGTTCTGCTGAGGTCCACTGACATCTCCATAACCTGTAGACCTATCTCCTGAAAGTACTTCTTACTGCTTAACTAAGACAGAATTGCAGAAATCTCTTTTTGATCACATGAGGCTAACCATGGTGTCCCTGCTGATAATGCTCTTCATAAATTAAAGAAGAAAGCATCTGTGTTAAAAATAATAAAGTATGCTTTCTTATACTTCTGAGGAGAGAGATTACTCTTTCAGAGAACACTTGTTACAGTTATAAAGCAGAGGCACCAAATCACGGAGCTCAAATCTTTTTGTCACTTTTAATACAGCTCATTTATAATATTCTTTTATGTGTGTCTCCTCTCCCTGGGCAGGGGAGTCTCCTAACTTTATGGTTAACATCTGAAATGTTAATGAGAATATTGCTATGTATTATTTAATACATTCTGTTAATTTGATCACATAAGTCAAATAACATTCTCATTGCAAAAACTTCAGAAAATGCAGAAAACACAAAGGAGAAAACTATCTCATCATTCCACTACTTAAAGGAAACCTTTCTTACTGATTGTCTTACTGGTTGGTTGATAGATTATTTGTGAAGCAGACCTGGGAAGGCATCCAACCTTCCAAGTTGATCCTGGCAATTTTCCTTTGTAGCGCTTGTCACAGATGAAATAATTTCATTCTTTTGCGTAATTTTTGGGGGGAGGGACTATCTCTCCCTCACTAATATGTATAAGCTCCATGAGGATAGGTGCTTTTTCTGTTTTGTTCATTGTTGTATTCCTAGAACCAAGAATGATGTCTGATATTAGAAGGCACTCACTAAGTCGAGTAATACTTTAATAAATGAGTATGAATATTGTTTTATTTCTTTGAATAGTCTTTGCCTCGTTGAATTTACCTGTCTAAGCAACTTTGCATCCTGGTGTTTAAAACAGCATTATAAACATAATATTTCCCTAAGCCTTTATGGGGTATTCTTTATATAATGCTGTGAAATCCAATGCTAAGGGTATTGAACATTATGATTTGGAGTGCTTAGTACAGGATTCCTTTGTCTTTGTTATTAGACGATTGTCCTGTTACCGCATTCCTTGTGTCATTCCTTTTGAAATGCTTTTCTTTGGCCTCCATTGCCAAGAATAGTATGGATGGATGGCCAGGCCTCGATTCAGCAAATCCTTCTGGCCTCACTGATTTTGCAAATCTGCCAAACTCCTGCACAGGGCCTTTGCACAAACTATTCCTTTGCCTGGGAGACCCTTCTGTGCTCCTGAGAGGATGGTGCTGTCAGCTGTGAGCTTGATTGCCAGTTACCCAAAGCAGGCTTTCTTGATATGCTATATGAGCTTACGTACATTTACACTGTTGGGTATTTTATTTAATTATTCACACATATGTGTCTGTTACCTCTGTTCTTCCAGCTTTTACTAGAATGTTTTTATGAGAACCTGAAACTCGTTTTGTTCACTGTGGCATCCGGTAGAGAGAATAGATAAGTTAGACAATGCTTTATCCTAGTAACATTTATTGAATTTGCATGCTCTACCATGTTATGTGCTAAATACTAGGAATTTGAAGACGACTGTGAGACCATTCTTATCCTTGGGGCTGATAAACGAGAAGAATTTATTTATCCCATCACAAATATTTGTTGAGCCCCTGATACATGAACAGGCATTGTGCACATTGCCGGGGATACAACCCTGAATGAGGAGAGATTTGGCAAGGGTAGTAGGTAGTACAGTTCTAGGTGATGAAGATAGAGAATAAAAAACATAAGTCATTAGGTAACTACAGCTTGGTAAGTGGTACAAAGGAAATAATCAGGTATTATGAGAACATAGCAGGATTGAGCGTGGATGATTTGATTCATTCCAGGTACCCTTACCTGATACTCAAAATCAGATGTGTGTATTTAGTGCTCTTTGGATAAATGGCATCAACACTTTTTTCTTCCTTGTTTCATAAGCAGCCCCATATATTTTCAACCAAAGACACCCACATACATCAATGGAGGTAGGCAAAACCCCTCAGCCTCTAGGTTGATTTTGTTTTAAGATAATAGCCAGGACTAAGAAGCCAACCTGTGTGTCTGTTCATGTCCCCCTTTTCCAATGAGAAAATAAAATTCTGAGATATGAATGTGAGCTAGACATTCTGAAATAAGTCAAATGCCAGGACTAAGAAAAAATTACTGTAAAATAGAAATTAATGCATTTAGTTCCGTAAAGGGGATTTTATTAAAGTCACTTAAATATATGATCATGAAAAAATGATTTCTCTTGCCTATGGTAGTAGGCTTCAGTTTTCAATGGTAACATGAAATTCAGGAGTTTTTATTCTGAAGTGCTATGCTAACTCAATGACTGAACTAATACCTACAAGCCCTTTGATGACACTTTAATTTCTTCAAACCAACAAAATGGTGAGTGAATTTTATTAGGGGGCAGGGAAACATACAATAATGAATTAGCTTAAAATAGAATTCTCTCTTGTATGGATACTTTATTAACTAGTAACTGTATGTAACTCTTTACTGCCCTCCCCTGATCAATTTTAGAAATGTTGCTTCTTTCAGAGAAAATCAAACTCTTCCATCATGAGGAAAATAATTTAGTCATTTCCTCTGATGAATAAATTTAAATGGCTTCTTTTCTGGGAGGCCTCTTTTTCTGGGAGGCTGTACATATTAACTTCTTCCCAAAATTAATAACAAGGAAAGAAATGACAGCATTTAATTAACACTATTTCACAGCTCTGGGATCTCCAGATTGGCACAAACTTTCTTCCCTTTCCGGAAGTATTGCTCTGTCTCATTAAAAGAATAGAGGTGGGAATAAATAAATTGAGTCAAGCTCACTCCTTCATACAGTCTTCATACAAAAGGGTCTTTCTATAGAACTTGTGGATAGTTAATGAAATCCCAGTAGCTTGAATACAACTTTATGAGAAATGCATTGCTCTATTTTCTAACCTGCAAATGAATTTAAAACGGTAGATTGGTTGAGCAGGGGTCCAGTTTAATTTAGAATCTTAGGATATTAGGGCCAAAAGCAAAACAGAGTTAAATCCAGTGTAGGTCTTGAATTAAAATATGAGGAAACTGAGGCCCAGAAAGTGAAGTGAAGCTCCAAGTCACACACTGAAAAACAGAAGTGGATTCAACTCCCCTGATTACTCTTTGGTAAAAGATTTGGTAAAACCTCTCCTCATCTCCTGTGTATGGAGCTGGGTTTTGGTTTCCTCCGGCTTCAGTCATTAAAACCTTAATGCTCTTGTGCTGCCCTCTGCTGACAAACAGCATGTACTACAGCTGCAGGACAGGCCAAGCACATTTCTCTATTCTTTCATTCAACAGACATGTATTGAGGGCTACTACTAACTGCCTGCCATTGCACTGGAGTTTCAGAAGTAAAAATAAAATACAATATTCCTTCCCTCATGGAACTTATGTCCTAGTGTGGAGAGAAAGACAGTAGACACAATATATAAAACATGAGGACTGTGAAGATCAATAAATCAGGGAAGCAGGTAGGAGTGTGTGGGCAGAAAGTTGCAACTTTAAATAGATATTCAGGGAAGGCCTCAGTGAATATGACATCTGAGAAAAGATTTGAAGGAAACGAGGGAATAAACCATGACAGCGTCTGGGGAAAAATGACCTAGGAAGAGGAAATGCAAAAATGTCAAGAGGAGAGAGTACTTCCTGGGTCTGAGAAGGCCAGTGCACCCTGAGCTGAGTGACAGGGAGGGCATAGGGAACAGGACAGAGCCATGCAAAGATGGAGAAGGGAAGGCCTGATGGGGCTTGTGGACTGTAGCGAGAGTTTGGCTTGTCTCTGGGTGAGATGGGAAACCACTTGAGCTTTGTGTGACCTGAAGTGTCTTATGTTTTTACAGGATTCCTGTGACCTCTGAGTTGTGAATACACTGTAGTGCTCGAAGTAGAGGAACCAATTAGAAGGCTGAGGCAAAGTGATGGAGGTGAGCACCAAGGAGATAGCTACGGAGGGAAGATTCTGGACATGTTCTGAAGTTAGAGCCATGATTTGATACAAGTCATGAATACAAAAAAAAAAGACAAGTAGATGTTGATTATAAAATTTTTGACCTGAGGTTGGAAGGATGGAGTTGCCATTAAAATGTGGTAAGGAAAGGCTGAGCAAGAGGCAGATTGTGAGGAACAATTCAGGAGCTCACTTTGGGATATTTTAACTTTTATATTTATCTACATTTCTACCACTTATGGTCTTCATTCCCTTATATAGAGCCAAGTTAGCATCTTTCTGGTATACTTTTCCTTCTATCAGAAAAACTTCCTTTATTATTTCTTTTAGTGCACTCCTGTTGGTGATTAATGCCCTAACTTTTTTTTTTGGTCTGAAACAATCTTTATTTCAGTTCCATTTTTGAAAGTTATTTTCACTGGATATAGAATTCTAGGTTGACAGTCCTCACCTTTCCTTCCAATATATTCAGTCCCTCCATTGTCCCCTGGGTTTCACAGTTTCTGACAATTCTGTTGTCATCCTGGTCTTTGTCCTCTGAATTTATTATACATTTTTTTTGCCCACCTTCTTTTAAATCTTCTTTATTGCCAGTTCGCAGCAATTTGTTTTTGATGTGCAGTTTGTGTTGTTTTGATGTGTGGTTTCCTTTATGTTTCTTTTTCTTTGGAGTTCTTTGAGCTTCTTGGAGCTATATTTTTCATCAAATTTAGAACATTTTTGGTTATAATTTCTTCAAGTACTTTTTCTATCACTTCTCCTTTCAGGGTCTCCAATTAAACTGTGTTAGATTGTTTTATATTGCCTCACAGGTCATTGATGCATTGTTCTTTTTTTTTTTTTTTTTTTTTGAAGACTTTGTCTCTGTGCTTCATTGTGGGTATTTCCTATTGCCTTAAGTTCACTTCAACACCTTTAAGTTGACTAATCTTTTCTTTTGTAAGGTATAACCTGTGGTTAATTTCTTCCACATTTTTCATTTCTGACGTACACTTCTAGCTCTACAAATTACATTTGATTCTTCCCTTATAATATTTATGTTTTCTTCCACCTTCTAGAAGTATATGAAGTGTAACAGTGTTTGGAATTTATTGTTTGCTAATTTCACCATCTCTGTAAATTCTGGATCTGTTGCTACTGATGGACTTTCCTTCTGGTGATAGATCATATATCCTGCTTCTTTGATGCTTCTTTAAAAAAAAATTGAAGGCAAACATTTTGAATTTTATGTTGTGGGGTGCTAGATTTTGTTGTAACTCATAAATAGTGCTGGACATTGTTTTGGCATGCAGTTAGGTTACTTGGGATATGTTTTGAGGTCTGCCTTAAGCTTTGTTAGGATGAGTCCAGAGCACCCTTTAGTCCGGGTCTAATTTGTCCCCAACATTAAGGTGATACTCTTCTGAGGATATTACCCAATGCTCCATATATTAGAAGATCTTTCTCCTTTGGCTCGTAGAAGTATTAATTGTTCTCAACTCAGTGTGCCCTTTTCTATTAGAATTGTTCTGCCTATTGCTTTCGGGAGATTCCTTCTCCAGTTTTAGTTTCCTTTCATCCATGCTCACATCAGTGCTCCAATAAGACTTAAATTCTCTCCATGTAGCTCCCTCTTCTCTGGGATCTGTTTCACAAATTTTAGCTGCCTTAGACTCTCTGAACTCAAATCTCTTGTCTTTTCATCTCTATTGGGCTCTGTCTAGGTTCCTTCTCATTGTTTTACAGCCTGGAAACTCTCTTCAGGCAGTTAATAGGGGCAAGCGTGGGGCTCACCTTGTTCGTTGCCCTTTTCTTGGGGAACCACTGTCCACACTCCCTGTTACCCAATGTCTAAAAACTCTGTGTCATATATTATGTCTGATTTGCTAGTTGTATTATGTTGGGCTGCTGCTGGTGGAGGTTAAATCCAATCCCTATTGTTTCATCTGGCACAAAGCAGAAGTCCCTAGGGTGTTTTAATTTTGAGATGTGTCTGTTGAACATGCAAGACAAGATGTCAAGTAGGTGGTTAGATATACGAATTTGGAATTTAGGAGATCCAGAGTGGAGATAAACATTTATAATATAAATTTATCACCTATTGCCTTGGATAATTTCCTCCAAACTTTGGCTCCAGCCCCCTTATCAGAACTGAATTATTCCACATTCTCTCTTATCAGGTCTGAACCAAGGAAGAGACAAACTAAACAAAATAAGATGATATAATGTCATTGAGTTACTCTTTCCTGGTACATATTTATATGATACTGAGGCCCACTCAGCGTCAATATCTTTGCCAAGAAAGCACAGGTAGATTTTACCTGAAGTGCCAATTCCTGTGTATTAATAGTAGCCTCCTGAAGTGTTATATACAGAAGGAATCTGAGGCCATGCCCAGGCTCAGGAGGAGAGAGTGCCATGATTGATTACTAATTTCTGTTGTGGCAGAAGGAGAGAGAATAGAGGGAACTATACCATGTGTTTACTTCACCTGTCTGAGCATAAAATAATAAATGGATGTATTTGGGGCATGTGACACACAAATGACACAATATATACTCTTCTGCTTTGAGAGAGATATTAATTATTTCTGAGGTGTAACTGATAAGTATATACCCCCCACCCCCAAATTCATCAAGAACACAAATGCTGGTTTTATTTTCTCTAGTGGTTGGGAAATAGAACATTTTCTTATTCAGACCATAGGTGGTTTCATTTGATATCATGCAGAGTGGTGCCAACAGGCTAAGGAAACCTCTTCTGACTCCCTTCTGTCTTGTTGGACTCATCATGGGGACCTCACTGTCTTTCCTTCAGCAGGGGCAATCTAGAAGGACAAATGTCATTCTGTAACCTATGAGTTAAGATTTACCTGTAGCGGGGTGCCTGGGTGGTTTGGTCAGTTAAGCATCTGACTTCAGCTCAGGTCATGACCTCATGGTTCGTGGGTTTCAGCCATGCATCTGGGGCTCTGTGCTGATAACTCAGAGTTTGGAGCCTGTTTCAGAGTCTGTCTCTCTGCCCCTCCCCTGCTTGCAGTCTGCGTCTCTCTCTCTCTTTCCCTCAAAAATAAATAGACATTAAAAAAATTAAAAAAAAAGATTTACCTATAACATTAGAGCCAAACCTTCTTTAGATTACCTTAAGTTATACATTCAAGCTTGTTTTGAATAGTGTTTGGATATAGTAAGCTGTCAATGAGTATTTCATGAATGCATTAATGCGACTTTTTCACAGCCTATTTCCATTAATGGGATACTTCAGCAGCCTATTTTCATTGGAGCAAAATGTTGACACACTGGGCTCTTCTCAGGACAGTTGGAACCCCCTCAGCCACATAAAAGCTACTATGTGGAGCAGGTCAGTTTTCTTCAAAAAGGTAAACTGAAACTAGATATCAGAGCCAATATAACATGGAGGGTCCATCATTCTGCACAGATCACCTCTCATAATTCCTCTTCAGTTAACTCAAGCAGAATTAGTTGCATGAGGGAATTGTGTTTGCACATCAGGCTTAGCTCAGCTTGACAAACATTTTTAATTAGAACTTACTCTGGAGGAGCCTGGGTGGCTCAGTAATTGAGTGTCCAACTTTTGGTTTCGGCTCAGGTTATGATCTCATGGTTCCTGGGTTCGAGCCCCACATTTGGTTCTGTGTTGACAGCAAAGAGCCTGCTTGGGATTCTCTCTGCCCTTCCACTGCTCTCTTTCTGTGTCTCAAAATGAATAAATAAACTAAAAAAAAAAAAAAAGAACTTACTCTGTGGCATGGTTTCTTAACCTTGGCACTATTGACATTTGGATTGTCTATTTCTTTGTTGCGCAACACCATCCTGTGCATTGTAGGGTGTTTAGCAGCATCCTGGGCCTCTGCCCACCCAAACCATCCCATCAGTCTTGATAATGTTTGCAGACATTGTCCAATGCCCCCAGGAGTAAAATCACTGCTTTGATATGTTTGCATGCTTGAGAATTGTTGCTCTACACTCTCACCTTTGTAAATAAACCCTCCTTGAATGATTCTATTTTAAGTATGACATCTGTATTCTGTTAGAATTATGGCTGATGCACAGTGTGTGCAAAGCTAAACGAAATCAATGTTCATTGTGTAAGGTACAAGGAGAGATAAGTATTTGGTCTTATAGTATTTGGTTAACTTATAATTTAAAAAAATTATAAATTTTTTTTAATTATACAATTATACAATTATAAATGTTTAGACAGCTACAAAAATATTCAAGATACGTGATTAAAAATACCTCAAATAAGGTTTCTCCATGATGAATGGGGAAGAGCTGTGCAGGGAGATTGATCCCCTCATCCCTGAGGATGTTTAGAGGAATCCCCAGCCTGTTGTCCCCAATAACAATTAGATTTGTTTACCTCTACAGTCTATGGATATACTTATTTTTTATAAGAAACATATGGGAACATTGGCCTAAACTAATTCATTGACAATAAGAACAGTACAGATGGGCTGGATTTTCAAAATACTGAAGGGCAAGCTTGATTTTACTGGATGGTTACTTAACGTGGTGGTAAGAGACAGTGATGAGTCAAGAATGACTCATGTATTTGGTTACTCATATAAAATGGTGATTTTGCCAATTAAGACTGGAAACAGCAAAGGAAGAGTGTGGTTAGTGTTCTCACCGTGTGTTTTCCAGATGGGCATCATCAGCATCACCTGGAAACTTGTTAGAGATATAAATTCTGATACCCTAACCCAACCTATTGAATCAGGGACTCTGGGGGTAGGGCATAGCAATGTGTTTTAATAAGATATCCAGGTGATTGTGATGCTTGATAGAGTTGGAGAGCCTCTGAGATAAGGTAATCATTTCCATCTCAGATTTTTTGAGTGTTCCAGAAGGACATTCATGTGGATACATGCCAAGTGGCAAGTCTACTATCAATCTCACTGTGGTTAGCCATATGCATGTATTTGGGGGGGGAGAGGGGGGAGTGGTGAATGAAGATGTCAGGATGCCTTTTTTTCCCCTCTCTCTTTCCTCAGGAGAGAAGATAGGTCATAGGGAACATTTCCTTTAAGAAAATTACACAAGGGGTGCCTGGGTGGCTTACCCGGTTGGGCGTCCGACTTCAGATCAGGTCATGATCTCACGGTCCGTGAGTTCGATCCCTGCGTCGGGCTCTGTGCTGTAAGTTCAGAGCCTGGAGCTTGCTCTGGATTCTGCATCTCCCTCTCTCTCTGCCCCTCCCCCACTCACATTCTGTCTCTATCAACAAATGAATAAATGTTAAAAAAATTTAAAAAAAAGAAAATGACAGAAAAACATGAATAAGTGATGGTTATGGAGTTTATATTTCACTCTTTTTTTAATTTAAATTTTAGTTAACATACAGTGCAATATTGGTTTCAGGAGTAGAATTCAGTGATTCATCACTTACATAAAATACCTAGTGCTCATTACAACAAGTACCCTCCTTAATAATAATCATCCATCTAGCCCATCTCCTGCCCACTTCCCTCCATTAACCCTTAGTTTATTGTCTATTGTTAAGAGTTTCTTGTGATTTGTTTCCCTCTCTTCTCTTTTTTGTCCCCCTCCCTTCCCATATGTTCATCTGTTTTCTTAAATTCCACATATGAGTGAAATCATATGGTATTTGTCTTTCTCTGATTGACTTATTTTGTTTAGCATAATATACTCTAGCTCTATCCACGTCATTGCAAATGGCAAGATTTCATTCTTTTTGACCGTTGAGTGTTATTCCATTGTATCCCTTTGAATCTGTATTTTTGTATCCTTTGGGTAAATACCTAACAGTGCAATTGCTGGATGATAAGGTTGTTCTATTTTTAGTTTATATTTCAGTCTTAAGGCTACCCTTCTTTCTTTCCTCTGGAGTTCTACTGACTGACTAATTAGTGGATTTATGTTCATCCCTTTCTACTGCTGTCTTTTCATAATTACTATGTCTTCCATAATTGCTAAATGGCTAAAGAACTTCCTACACACTATTCTCAAGTAGAAGCAGGGATGTGCACACATTGGAATGTACTTTGGTACCATCTTCACTCATCACTAGGTATCAGGAACAACAAAAGGGTAAAGGCGGGAAGGGAGAAGTGGTGAGCAAACTTGCCTGCTTCCTCTCCTCCCAAAAGGTTTCTATACAAGAGTCATGAATGACCATGGGGCCCAAATTTGGCCCATGACCAGTTTTTGTGAACAAAATTCTATTGGAACGCTACCATGCCCATCAGTCTACACGTTGTGGCTGCTTTTTCACTACTCAGCAGAATTGTGGATCTGTGACAAGCAGAGTACAAACTGCAAAATCTAAAACTCTCTGGCCCTTTACAGAAAAAGTTTGCTGACTTCTGCTTTAGACCAGTAGTTCTCAAAGCTCACCTTGCATCAGAGGCCCCAGGAAGGCTTTGGAAGCAGAGGGCTGTACCCTCCAGAGTTTCTAATTCAGTAGATTTGGGGATATAGCCTGGAAATTTGCATTTCTTACAAGTTTCCAGGTGATGCTGATGCTGCTGATCTGGGGACAACACTTTGAGAACTACTGATTTCTGTAGTAAATTTAAGCCATCGGCACACCCATGTTTAGATCAAAGCAAAAAACTACCTTAGCTACAAGTTCAAGGGATTGTTTCAGCTTCTGGCTCTACCTCAGCTTGGACTATCACTCTTATGAAACTCCATTTTCATCCTATGAGCTTTCTTTTTCTGTTTTACCTCTTTTCCCAGGGCTTTGAGATAGTTAATTAATTAATTAATTAATTTATTTATTTATTCAAATAAATCCAGGGTACTTGGGTGGCTCAGTTGGAAAAGCATGTGAGTCTCGATCTTGGGGTCATGAATTCAAGCTACATTGAGTGTAGAGATTACAAAAATAAATAAATAAATAAACTTAAAAAAAAATAAACCTGACAGTCTTCTTGTTGTCCTGAGATGAAATATGTTAACATTTTGGCATCTAGCTCTTTTTAAGAATTAGCAACTATTTTAATCAATATTTTTTTTCCCTTTTGCTTTACTCCTGTATCTATTTACCCTATTCCTGTACCATATCAAATAAATAATTTGAAGCCACAACTTTTGTCTTCCTTATTTGAGTAACAGCTGCAAAAGACAGGGAAACATTTTTGTTTTTGTTCTTGTTTTTTATCAATCAGAGACATGATTACATACATCAGCTTAAAGTGAGATTTAGGGAGAAGTTGAGATTGGATCCAATAGACATGGTGGTTACTTTCTCCATCTTGACGAGTTGGGCCTTTACAAAATTGTTTCATTATTTTGATAGAAGTTCTGTGACTTATAACTAGAATAAGTTCAATGACAAAAGCTTTTGTAATATCCACCATTCAGAACTATCCATGTGGCTGTTTCCTTTCATTCTTATAGAAGTGTATACAGACTGCCTATGAAGAAAAGCTTGGTATAATTTAATTTTTAACTTTAAGCTCATAGGAAGTAGGGCTACATTTTATTAGATGACCAGTTACCAATAAAGAACTATATCCACCCAATTGCTTAATAAACATGCAACAATATTTCTATTCCCCCTTTTCTCATACTATGCTTAGCAAGGTCCATGGTGTGTGGGATAAAGTACCAAGGGATAATGAGAGTTTATAAATCAGTTTATTTCTCCTACTTTCTTTTGCCTTGAAAAAAGTAAAATTGGTAGTAAGGAAATCTATGAACTCATCATCCAACTTTCTAAAAACCTGAAACTCAGGCCCTGATTAAGTCATCATCCAAGTTTTTAAAAACATGAAAATTGATGGACCGTTTGAGTGAAGAGTAAGGAAAACAACGACCCAATCTATAAATTGCTCCGCCAGAATGAAGTATTACCAGCCACTTCTTAAATATGAAATGTACCAGTACTGGTTCCATCCATTTATTATAGATTTTATGCCTCAAATATATTCATAATGTATTACAATGCTGAAGTTCATTCCTCACTTGTTTATATATTTAATATTTCTCCCCAGAAGACTTGAACATGGCTAAAGGCAAAGTTATATTTCTCCTTGATAATAATAAAATAATAAAGTGTTACACATAAAGGAAGTTTACTCTGAATTTATGGCCTAAGCCCTGCTGTATTTCATGGTGCAGTAATGATGCTCTTGCTCACTTGATATAGTGACTTCCTTCAGTATCATTACTCTTCTGTCTTAGGTCCTGGTAGTAAAAAGTCATCTTTTCAAACTTGGCACTTTCAGATCTTGATAATTCAAGATGATACACTTTCAGAGAAACAGATACCCTGAAGAATACCTTAGGAACACCAAATATCTCTAATTATTGTGTTTTTGACTTAATACCAAATAGGAATAATATGACTAGTGTAAAATAGCAGAGTTGTTTCTGCTTCAAGTGCACTGACAAAGCTATTCTGTGGTGTTAGAAGGTAGAATGGCTACTCCAGTTGTACCTGGAAGGGAGTTAGTCACTTGAAAAGGGTATGAGGGGTCTTCTGAGGTACTGGGAATATTCTGTTTCTCAATCTCAGGGCCTGTTTCATGAATGTATTTATTTTATGAAAATTCATCAAGCTATAGACTTATCATCTTGGTCCTTGATGTGTGTTAAACTTTAATAAAACTGTTTATTAAATAAGGAAAAGTTAATAAATTAGGGTGACTCGGAAAAGCAGTTATGCTTTATTTATAGTTAAATTTTCATGTGTAAAAGCTATCTTTGAATTTAGAAAATATGCTGAAACTTTTGTTTGTATTGCCCGAAGAACATGATTTTTTTTTTTTTTTTTTTTTTTTTTTTGTGTGTGTGTGTGCCTGGACATACCTTCTTCTAGTTATTGCCTCTGGGACTTGAATATTCCCCCTTGCTGCTGATATTACTTTTATTGTGTTATGTTCAGTTAGGACAGCTGTCCCTGAAAATGCAGCAAGAGCTTTTATTTCCCCCCTTTTATAAAATGTATTACAATTTGAAAGTTCTTAGGCATGACCCTGGAAAGATGCTGATCATATCTATTCCTCCAGCTTACTTCTGTTACTTGAAAAAATACTTTAGGAACAAAACATTACATATATATGTATATAGTATATATTTTCATTCCATACTAGGATATATATATATATATATATATGTGTGTGTGTGTGTGTGTATGTATGTATGTATATATATGTATATATGTGTGTGTATAGTGTATATATATATATATATACACATATATGTATACACACACACACACACACACACACAGTATTTTCATTCCATAATATAGGCCTGGGAAGGATAACAAGTATTATCTATTGACATTTCTGTGTAAGAGTTTATCAGATCCTGTCCTATGATCTTACAGCCAGCTGATGGCAGTTCACTACAGAAGTTACATAATAGGTTGTTTGAGCTGAAGATAGAAAAGTCCAGTGTGGGTGGGGTCATTGTGTATTTGGGTGGGGACATGCTTCACATTTTAACTGAGTACCACAAAACCTGATACTGGCTGCCTGCGACTGCATTTTGGTAATCCCCTCACAAGGAGTTCCTACAGATTGGGAAAGGGAGCAGGGCAGAGGGGTGAAGATGGGCACTGGAGCTGGCTCTTGCAGGTGCTTGGTCAGCACTGATGTCTGAGTGCCAATAACAGCTCCTTCCCAATATGCATGCTTGGCTACTCCACATGCTCAGGCCTTCCAGATGGACAAATGATGGAATGATTCAGCCCATAAAATTAATAAAACCACCTGATAGTAAATGACATCTATAGATCTAGATTGGATTTCTGCAAATGAGTGTGTCTGTTTGCATGGAAGGCACTTAGGCATGCATTCATTATGATTATAATGCTAATATAAACCTTTCCACAATTCCAAATATGAAAACCACGTAGCCAAAATATACATATGAAAACATTATGTTAACATAACATTTCTTTATTTGTTGAGAATGAAATTTCTAAATGTCACAATTAGAGTTCATATTAAGTCTGCCTTCTATCTCCTCTATAATCCCCTTTCTAAAAATTCTTGGGTGAAAATAAACACCTGGAGAAATTTTTATTAACTTTCCTCAGAAAGCAATTTATTTCTTAATAATATGGTAGAGAATAGTGTCCCTGAAATAAACCTATTGATTATATTTTATAAATTTCTAGAAGCTAAAGAGAAAAAAACCCCAGGGGGGTCAATAAATCTGATAGTTTGTTGCTGAATCCTACAGAGAATGCACTGGATATCTCTTTGTGGAGAGTGCTTCTTGTTTAGAATCCACGAATATTAGTTTGCATGTGAAAAGTAAAACCCAGAGTATCCTAATTTAACCTATGGAAACAATTAATAGCCCATTTACTGGGCTAAAGAGTAATGAGATTGTGAATCCAGAACAACTCCTTGGTACTGGTTAAAAATATTGATCTTAGGGGCGCCTGGGTGGCGCAGTCGGTTAAGCGTCAGACTTCAGCCAGGTCACGATCTCACCGTCCGTGAGTTCGAGCCCCGCGTCAGGCTCTGGGCTGATGGCTCGGAGCCTGGAGCCTGTTTCCGGTTCTGTGTCTCTTTCTCTCTGCCCCTCCCCCGTTCATGCTCTGTCTCTCTCTGTCCCAAAAATAAATAAACGTTGAAAAAAAAAATATATTGATCTTAAACCTCATTTCAAATAAAGCAAAGACCAGGCTATAAATAAAAAGAATAAGAGTGCCTTGATCATATCAGGAAAAAGAAAAAAAAAAAAAAGATTAGGAATCAGAATGTTTGAGCCCAAACTCTGCCATTTTCTAGTTCTAAGACTAGGCTCATAACCAATCTGAACACTAGCTTTCCCATCTTTAAAATTAGTATAAAACTGCTCAACTGAGATAAGACATGTAAATGTGGTAAAAAATTATAAAGCCCTTTAGCAGCTCTAATTGTGATAGATTCAGAAATACCAAGCACCCACTACGCTTTGTGCCCTTGACAATCCCAATGAAGCAGCCTGGAAGGGAGGGAATGTGAGCAATCTGCTATGTGACAAGGCTTCCTTCATTTGAGAATGGATAGTCTTGATGAACTCTTTTTTAAAGAGACATGCACAGCAAGGCTGGGCTTATTCCATAGGCTTTTTTTTTTTCTTTTTTAAATTCGTTTTCATGTTTATTTATTTATTTTGAGAGAGAGAGAGAGAGAGAAAGAGAATCCCAAGCAGGCTTTGCGCTGTCAGTGCAGAGTCTAAAGTGGGCCTTGATCTCATGAATGGAACCTAGAGATCATGACCTGAGCCAAAATCAAGAGCCGGTCACTTAACAGACTGAGCCACCCAAGCTCTCCTATTCCACAGATTTTGACGGGGGGAAGGAAGGAAAGAGCCGAGCATTCTTTAGCCCTTCCATCTGGCTCTGTGTCTTGTTTGCCAAATTATCTTTATTGGAAAGTAGAAGATGGTGGCTGTTTAGTACTTCAAATGAGATGAAAAAGTATAACTAGATGTCATCTGTGTTGGTTATTTCAGATATAAATGAGGAAATCAGATCCCCTCTCTAGGAGGTGAGACCAAGAATAAGTATTTTGATGGTGTGTGGTGATAGTTAGGTGTGGGAGTTTGCAGGGTGCTGTACCTTTAAAACAGGTCAAGGAGGGAGGCTGCATCTGAAGAAGGCTAAGGAACAAGTTTGGGTAATTCTGATTATTACCTAATGTTATCCTGAGTAGAAAATAAAGAGACATTGTTGGCAAACGCTTCAGACTCATATCTGTCCCTTGGAACTATGAACCTTTTGTTCTTGATGTATAAACATATTAGTTTGGGACTTGGCAGGGAGAAAGAGCTCCTTCCTGACCTTTGTCAACAATTCCCCCAAAATATCATTTCTAGCATATAACACAAGTGACATCTCTGATTATTCAACCTCATCTCCCTTTTTCTTAACCTATTCCAAATAAGTTGTTGGTGAAGACCGTCTTCTGGACTGCAGACTTCTGACCTCTCACGGTATCCTCCCACGACAGAAAGAGAGCTAAGAAGCCCTCTACAAGCTTTTTTATAAGGGCACTAATTGCATTCATTAGGGCTCTATCCTTATAACCTATTTCCCAAAGGTACCTCCTCCCCATACTATCACATTGGGGATTAAAATGTCAACATATGAATTTTGGGGGGACTTTGGAGGGACACATTAAGTCCATAGCAATCCATAAATTGGATTGCTGTGTCATATGGTAAGTGTTTAACTTTGTAAGAAACTGGCAAATGATTTTTTCAGAGTAGCTATATTATTTTGCATTTCTATTAGCAATTTATGAGTTTCTTTTGCTCTGCATCCTCACCAATGCTTGGTATTGTTAGTATTTTTTATTTTAGCCATCCCAAGGATTATTTGGTGATGTCTCAATGTGGTTTTAATTTGCATCTCTCTAATAGTTAATAATGTTGAAGATGTTTTTATGTGCTTATTTGCCATCTGTATATCCCTTTGGGTGAAGCGTCTGTTCAATTCTTTACATATTCTAATTGAGTTGTTTCTAGTATACTGTGGAGTTTAGAGAGTCTTTAGTACTCTAGATACAAGTCCTTTATTGAATAATTGATTTGTAAGTATTTTCTCCTAGTCTGAAGCTTGTCTTTTGCATTTTCTTGACAGTGTCTTTAGCAGAATAAAGTTTTTTTTTTTAATTTTGATGAACTCCAATTTATTTATTCCTTTCATAGATCTTGTTTTTGGTATCATGTCTAAGAATTCTTTGCCTAACTCCAGGTTATAGAGATTTTCTATATTCTTCTGAGAGTTTTATATTTTTATATATTGAATTTAGATATGATATATTCTGAGTTAACTCTTGGATAAGATATGAGGTTTAGGTCAAATTCTTATATATATTCTTTAGCATATTGATGTCCAATAGTTCTCTTACTGTTTGTTGAAAAGAACACCCTTCATTGAATTTCTTTGGCATTTTTGTCAAAAATCCATTGGCCATATCTGTTTGGGTCAACTTCTGGGTTCTCTGTTCTGTTCCACTGATCTATGTGTCTAGCTTTCTCTGCTAAGACCACACTATCTTGATTACTTATATAGTAATCAGTAGTAAGTCTTAATATCTGGTACAGTGATTTCTTCAAGTTTATCATTCTTTTAAAAAAATTTAGCTATTCTTGCCTTTCCATATATATTTTATTTATTTATTTTAATATATGAAATTTATTGTCAAATTGGTTTCCATACAACACCCAGTGCTCATCCCAAAAGATGTTCTCTTCAATACCCATCACCCACCCTCCCTTTCTTCCCACCCCCCATCAACCCACAGTTTGTTCTCAGTTTTTAAGAGTCTCTTATGCTTTGGCTCTCTAACCTTTTTTTTTTTTTTTTCCTTCCCCTCCCCCATGGGTTTCTGTTAAGTTTCTCAGGATCCACATAAGAGTGAAAACATATGTTGTCTGTCTTTCTCTGTATGACTTATTTCACTTAGCATAACACTCTCCAGTTCCATCCACATTGCTACAAAGGATCATATTTCATTCTTTCTCATTGCCATGTAGTACTCCATTGTGTATATAAACCACAATTTCTTTATCCATTCATCAGTTGATGGACATTTAGGCTCTTTCCATAATTTGGTTATTGTTGAAAGTGCTGCTATAAACATTGGGGTACAAGTGCCCCTGTGCATCAGCACTCTTGTATCCCTTGGGTAAATTCCTAGCAGTTCTACTGCTGGATTATAGGGTAGGTCTATTTTTAACTTTTTGAGGAACCTCCACACTGTTTTCC
This sequence comes from Prionailurus bengalensis, assembly GCF_016509475.1. NCBI lineage: Eukaryota > Metazoa > Chordata > Mammalia > Carnivora > Felidae > Prionailurus > Prionailurus bengalensis. Next base: position 110,639,294 of record NC_057349.1, read on the forward strand.
AGAGTGGCTACACCAGTTTGCATTCCCACCAACAGTGCAAGAGGGTTCCCGTTTCTCCACATCCTCTCCAGCATCTATAGTCTCCTGATTTGTTCATTTTGGCCACTCTGACTGGCGTGAGATGATATCTGAGTGTGGTTTTGATTTGTATTTCCCTGATGAGGAGTGACGTTGAGCATCTTTTCATGTGCCTGTTGGCCATCTAGATGTCTTCTTTAGAGAAGTGTCTATTCATGTTTTCTGCCCATTTCTTCACTGGATTATTTGTTTTTCGGGTGTGGAGTTTGGTGAGCTCTTTATAGATTTTGGATACTAGCCCTTTGTCCGATATGTCATTTGCAAATATCTTTTCCCATTCTGTTGGTTGCCTTTTAGTTTTGTTGATTGTTTTCTTTGCTGTGCAGAAGCTTTTTATCTTCATAAGGTCCCAATAGTTCATTTTTGCTTTTAATTCCCTTGCCTTTGGGGATGTGTCAGGTAAGAAATTGCTACGGCTGAGGTCAGTCCATATACATTTTAGAATTATTTTGTCTCTATATACAAAAAGCCCTGCTGGGATTTTTATTGGAATGCAGTAAGTCTATAGATAAATTTGAGGACAGTTGCTGTCTTTACTATGCTGAGGCTTCGGATCTTTGAACATGGCATGTCTTTCCACATGTTTAGATCTTCGATTTATTTCATTAGCATTTTGTAGTTTTTCGTATATAGATCTGGAAAATGTTCTGTTAGACTCGTACCTATTTCATTTTGGAGGGAGCTATTGTAAATGGTATTGTTTTTATTTTTTTATTTATTTTTTATTTATTTATTTTTTTTTTACATTTTTTTTTCAACGTTTATTTATTTTTGGGACAGAGAGAGACAGAGCATGAACGGGGGAGGGGCAGAGAGAGAGGGAGACACAGAATCGGAAACAGGCTCCAGGCTCTGAGCCATCAGCCCAGAGCCTGACGCGGGGCTCGAACTCACGGACCGCGAGATCGTGACCTGGCTGAAGTAGGACGCTTAACCGACTGCGCCACCCAGGCGCCCCGGTATTGTTTTTAAAATCAGTTTTCAAACATATATCACTAATATGTAGAAATGCCATGGATATTTTTGTGCTTACTCTGTATTTTGTGATCATGTCACCTGTCTTAAGAATGTTTTTACAGACCTTTTCATTTTTCTCCAGATGGGCCTGTTGAAATTTTAATCTTTTTCAAAGACCTTTCTTAAATACAAATAAATCCTTTCTGGATCCTTTCCAGTTTCCCTTACCAGATGTGATTTCTCCCTCCATTAAATACACAAATCATTTTGTCATCCCGTGTTACGTGTCTATTTTCCCTCATGTTATGGTGAATTAGGCACTTCACTTACTCCTCCAGTATAATATGGGGATTATTATGATGTTTCTTCTCACTCTGGGATATTGCAAAATTTCCTAATCTTTTTAAACCTCTGGTGTCTTTTCTTTTATAAAATGGAAGTAATGATAACTATTCCATTGGCTTATTGTGAAGATAATGTGTTAGGGGCTCAATAAATATTAGTTTCTTTTTTGCCCTTTCTCTGGAGTTATACATTCTTGAGAACCTATTGCAATATACTTGCTTGAGTCCTCTGCAGTGCTTAGGATGGAGTAGGCCTTTACAGACATGTGTTTAATTGTATTGACAGAACTTTGCATAGGGTAAGACATACCCTCTGTGCTGAGAAAACTCTTGTCTTACAATGTTTCATTGTTTCCATGCCAAATGTTAATGTTAAGTGATAGGATCTTTAGGAAATTAGCCAACCTGCAGCATTAACATAAGCAAGCCACGTGGAAAAAAGTTCTCTAAGCCGCTATTTAATAAACTAAAGGGAAGTCACCATAAACTGGGTAGGAGTTTAAGGGTAGAGGAGGCAAGAGAAACAGACAGAAATAACCAAAAGAGCAAATTTAACAGCAGCTGAAGAATGGAGGGAGTATGAGACAGACTATCAGACAGAGATCACTTTGGGATTTCAGGTAGAAGAAGCAAGTGGGGGAGTATCAGACACCTTAGATTAGAGGATATAAGGGAGAAGAGTCGTTTCTCACCACCACCGGTCACTACGGAGTTCCCTGGTGGGGTTGCCATTCTTGTTAATGCAGTCTTGAGGCTCTGAGGCTACCTCACAGACACAATATTAAGCATGCCTGTTATGCACTACAAGATTAACAAGAATGACTTTCACATTCAGAACATCACTTTGAGTCCCTTGATACCCATTCAAGTTAACTAGTGTCTTAGCTTGGGCTGCTGTTGCAAAAATATCATAGAAGGGGTGGCTTCAAGAACAAACTGTTATTTCTCACACTTCTGGAGGCTAGAAGTCCAAGATCAAAGTGCCGGCAGATCTGGTCTGGGAAGGGCCCACGTCCTACCTTGTAGACAAGCACCTTCTCGCTGAGTGTCATGTGGCCAAGAAAGAGATCATCTTTCTCTCTTTTTTTTTCCTTACAAGTGCACAACCTGCCTTCGTGAGGGCTCCACCCCCATAGCCTAATTATTCCCCAAAGGCCTCACGTCCAAACACAATCACAATAGGGATTGGGCTTCAACATGTGAATGGCGGTGGGGGTGAGGGGGGTGGATGGGCACACATTCAGTCCATTGAACTGAGAAAGAAGAGTCTTTTGCAAAAACTGTTGTTATCTAAATCTTTATTAGCTGGGTTTATCTGTGAATGTAAAAGGAAAAGGAGGAAAATATTTACATATTTACATACACTCATCTGTGAGTGTATGTAAGAAACTTGTCTAAGAGCAGGTGGCATTTCCAGGCGTGTCCAGTAGGGCGCACTAGGAGGCCAGGGAAGGGACTGCACCACAAACTGCAACCTCCCATCACTGAGTGAAATGTACATTCGTAAAAGGTACATTTAACTGAGTTTATTGTGACAGTCAATGCAGAATTACCCAGATGAGGACAGGAGAATATTGGGATAGGAAATGGTGAGAGTGAGCGACCAGGTAAATGTCACAGATTCAGGAATTTCTGTAATATTATTAAATGATACCATTTAAACATTTAATCTTTGTACGTAGACTGAAAAATACCCTCCAAAGACTCACTGGTTTTGTTCCTAAAATAAGTTACAGTAATTTTATTCTTTATAATATGAACCTGCTGCATACTAGGTAAGATGTTTTCCAGAGCTATTGGAAATGGCCACATTTTTACTTTATTTCATCATTTCAGGAAAGGATGAGGATAGTATTTCAAAACTGACACAATCTGTCTTTCTTGTTGTCTCTGGTTATGAACAAAGGGGGCTATAACAGTGTCTCTGGCAATGAATGTGTGTAGTCATTTTCTAAATGCAATGCAGCAGCCTCAAGAATTACTAATAGACATACCAACATGTTAACTGGACCTCCCTCCCACCATCTGTCCCCTGCACCCCATGTAACTACTAACTGTCACAGCTGAGAAACCTGTTGGTTCCTCTTGGCTTGGGGCAGATGCTCTCAGGGGACTACTACCCCTGCTTTAACTGAATGCCTGCAGGGGTACGGCCCCTGCAGGAAGGCACGGCCAGTTTAAACTGCTCAATTACCAGCTTCATCTGTCCCACACTAGAAAAAGCAAAGTTGTATAAGGAAGAATGTTTACTGCTCACACGAAGACATCCAAACATTAAACATACTAACAACATCTAAACCAGGAATATATCATATAGAACTGCGTGTCTTGCAGCCACATGTTAATTATGTCTAAAGCAGCTTTCTAATTCTAAAGCCAGAGCGAAAGGCAATCATAAAATACAGTGGAAAGCACTGAGGACTTCAATCATGTTGCAATATGCAGTTTGGGGGCTTAGAGATCACAGTCTATACATTGAGTTGTAAGCATTAATTGTTTAGCTAGATCAATGCTTGAGAGAAGGAAAAAGTGAGGTCAATCTGAGCTCAGTGCCTTTTTTCACAGCTTTGGCTCACCAAGAAAGAAATAGGAAGAAAACCCAGAAGGGAGCTGTTGTATCAACACCTCTTTCTAAACACTCCATTCTTTTCTCACTGAAGTGAAATGTGATCTTCATCACATACTGACTGATTACATATTCAGGTCTGTGTGTAGATTTGAATTTGTTCCAGTGATTTATCTGCCTAGTACCCTGCCACCACTACACTGTTTAAACTATCCCTTGTTACTCATTTGAGCATGTTTATTTCTTATTAATAAACACATATAATACCATGTGCCAAAATTACCTTTTTAGTGATTTATAACTATTAAATCATCTTGTCAAATAATCCTATGAAGTGGGTCCCATTATTGAGTCCATTTTTTACATTATGAAACTGCAGAATCAAGAGGAGTGACATAAATTCTAGATCCTTCAGCCCATATTCAGTGGAAATGGCAGTGTCCCTGCAAGATTTTCAGGAATTCCAAAGAGTTCAAATTCTCATGGTAAGTTTTTGGTCCAATTTTATGTTTCTTGCAAACTCTTAATTTCAATAGTGTTTCCTTTAACAGAGCTGTTTTCTGCTCTCTGTCTTGTTCCTCCCAAGCTAAGAAAAACACCTATTATTTTTTCTTGATGTCCGTAAAACACTCTTATTCTCACAAGGCTTTTTTTTTTTTAAGTGAATTCCATAATATGTTAATTTTTTTAAATTTCTTTTTTTTTAACGTTTATTTATTTTTGAGACAGAGAGAGACAAAGCATGAATGGGGGAGGGTCAGAGAGAGGGAGACACAGAATCTGAAACAGGCTCCAGGCTCTGAGCTGTCAGCACAGAGCCCGACGTGGGGCTCGAACTCACGGACCGCAAGATCATGACCTGAGCCAAAGTCGGCCGCTTAACCGACTGAGCCACCCAGGTGCCCCTCTCATAACGCTTTTTATGTAACAGTCAAATTGACAGAAGGCTTTGCAAAATGGGCAGCTATTATTACATATCCACATTGAAATATCCTTTAGTTCATTCTCGTGTATGTCATTGTCTATTTCTCCAGTTTCTAGTCTCTTGCCTCTTTTCATTGTCTCTCTCTTTGCTTTGCTTTTTCCTGTTCCCTTATTCTATACCCACCATACCAATACACACACCTCTTCTCTCTTTTGTTCTGTATTCTATCCCCTCAAATTCACACACATAGGTGTTGCCAAAATAGTAAAGTGGCCATGTCCTCTGAACTGAAATTATGCCAGCTAGCATAGGGACAGAAACATCTGTAATGAATTGTCACCTTAAATAGTAATTGGCCACCTTTTCCCCCTCATCATTAAAATATTACTTGTTAAATTACATTTCTGTTTACTAAACAAAACTCATAAGTGTTACAACTGGTAGAGGCTTTTGATATCATGCAGTCTGAGTTCTCTTTTATAGACCAGTAGTTCTCAACTTGGTTGCACATTGGAATCACCTGGGAATTTTAACAATTACTAATGCCTGGGCATATCACCCAGATATTCAGATTAAATTAGTTTGGGTGTTTTTGGCTATTAGAATTTTTTTTATAAGTTCCCAGGTGATTCTAATGTGCAGTCAAGTTGAGAATCAGTGTTACAGATCCAGAAAAAGAAATCTACACAAGGTCAAATTATTAGCTAGGGACAGAGCTGCATTTAAATTCAGCTTGATATTTAAGACCAAATTCTATTATTTAGTGTTGTCATCTTGGGTAAGTTTCTTAATGGTTCTCTGATTTACTCTGCACACCACTTGGACTCTTGGTTTGGAGTTCAAAGTGGTGGGAGCTGGCATGGTAGACGCCAAGGAGATATGTGCATGGACATGAAGTCCTATTGTTTTCTCAGTGGTCACTCCTGGCATCCTTAAAATAAATTTTCTGGGGTGCCTGGCTGGTTCATTTTGAAGAGCATGCGACTCTTGGTCTCAGGGTCATTAGTTCGAGCCCCACATTGGCAGTAGAGATTACTAGAAAAAAAATTCTGATAAACAAAATTATTTAATTACTATGATACAAACAAGGATTCCTTCAGCCAGGTGCACAAAGGGAAGAGAAAGAAGTTAAGGAAGGGTTAATAGAGAACAGTTGTTTTCAATATATTGAAAAGCTTCTTAGAATAGTTTTCTATTGCTGTGTAATGAATCACCAAACTCAGTAGCTTAAAACCTCACCAATTTATTAGCTCACAGTTTAGTAGGTCAGAAGTCTGGCAAGGCAGGCTGGATTCCCCACTCAGAGTATCGCAAGGCTAAAAGCAAGATGTTGACTAAAGTTCTCATCTGAAGGTTCTGGGGAAAAATCTTCCAAGGCCGCTCTAAAACATTGGTAAAACTCAGTTCCTTTTAGCTCTAAGACTGAAAGCCTCATTTTCATGCTGGCTGAAATAAGCTCCAAAATATCACCTACATTCCGTGCTACAGGGTCCCTTCGATCTTCAAGCCAGTGCGTCCATGCTGGTCAATTATTTCTTGAGCTTTGAATTTTTGATTTCTGCCTTTGCTACTTGTCAAAGAAAATGCTTTGTTTTTAAAGGGCTCATGTGATTAGATAAGGCCCATTTGATAATCTCCTTATCTTAAGGTTGACTGACTTGGGATCTTAATTACATCTATAAAATCCCTTCACATCAATACCTAAATTAATGTTTGATTGAAAAATTGGAAGAAAGTGTGTGTATACCAGGGCCTGGGGATCTTAGGGCCATCTTAAAATTCTGTCTACCACATCCTATTCAAGATTCATATTTGGTTGAGAAGCTTTTTATTCCATAATCCATCCTCAATTCTGAGAGCAACATTACAGTATTTTTGAAAGGCTTTCATGATATGCTGAATAAAGAGCAAATCTGTTGAATGAAATAAACTAACCAGTCCATCAATTTCATTCTCAAAACATAAGAAGTAATCGGCCTTCATTCCTGACAAATGTTAAAGTGAGGAATTGTTTTCCCTTTACCAAAAATGTCCCATGGATAGGGATAGGAAGAACATTCTGGGGACAGAGGAAAAATGCATAAAAAGGCATAGAGAATGGAACCAAGTCGTTTCCACAAACTTGAAGTAAGGATTTTAAGTTGTAGAGTGACTTGGCAAATTTATATTTTAAAAATATCCACCTAAGGTGAGGGGATGGGCTGGTTTGGGGGGAAGTTTGCAGACTGGAAGATTCATTAGAACGTTTCCAAATGGGAAGTGAGGAGGGCTGTGGTAGAGAGGGAGGGGATAATATTAAGGAGAAGAAATAGACAGGATTTACTGATCGATCAAAAGTGAGAGAGAAAGAGGGGAAGGTCAGAACTCCTGTTTTGTGTCAGTTTTCAGTTTTCAGTTTTCAGTTTTCAGTTTTCAGTTGGCTGTCTCCAGAAGGGTTATAAAGGGCAGTCGGAGGTCTTGGTTGCTATGTTTTGGGGTTAAGGAAGTACAGGGAAAATGGGAAGGGAAAAACGAACCAGTGCAACCACTTTGAGGGAAGAACACGGGCTTGCTTCTCCACAATACTGGAGAGAGCTCTTCACTGCCCAGGTACGCCACAACAGACAGGCAGCTGGCTCTGGCATCAGGCTTGGTTGGAGGGCTTCATTTACCTTTAGTCACCAGCTTTTTTCTCCCTTTTCTCTGCCTTCAGTCATCTGTACACCTCAGCCACCTCATATCTTGGGTCAAGAGGAATAATAATTGGTTACTTGATTATTAATAACTAATAAAAATTGATTACTTACCTTTAGAACATTAATGATTACCAAGCCCTTATCCAAGTGCTGATTTATTTGACCCTCATCACAGTGTTATGAGGTTGGCAGGGAAGTGAAGCCACGAGGGAGTTATTATTACCCTGATTTTACAAATAAGGAAACTGAGGCACACCTATTCAAACAGAGAGTCAGGATTTGAGAGTTGAATACTGGTCTGTCTGATTTTATTCAACGTTTATTTATTTTTTGGGACAGAGAGAGACAGAGCATGAACGGGGGAGGGGCAGAGAGAGAGGGAGACACAGAATCCGAAACAGGCTCCAGGCTCTGAGCCATCAGCCCAGAGCCCAACGCGGGGCTCGAACTCACGGACCGAGAGATCGTGACCTGGCTGAAGTCGGACCCTTAACCGACTGCGCCACCCAGGCGCCCCTGGTCTGTCTGATTTTAAAGGCGATGCTCTTAGGGGCACCTGGGTGGCTCATTTGGGTGTCTGACTCTTGATTTCGGCTCAGGTCATGGTGTCACAGTTCATGGGTTCAAGCCCCGCATCGGGCTCTGCACTAACAGTGTGGAGCCTGCTTGGGGTTCTCTCTCTCTCCTTTCTGCCCTTCTCCTGTTTGCACTCCCTCTCTCAAAATAGGTAAATAAACTTAAAAAAAAATAAAGCTCATGCTCTTAGCCACCGAATTACAGCTACAATAACTTTGAAACATAATACACTATTAGCAAGTGAAGTTTATTTTGTCATTACCAGCTATTAAAGAACACAACATACACACTTGTGCACACTTACAACACTTAGGCATGCATACACACATAAACAGACCTGGTAATAGGAAGACCATAATTACTAGATTTATTAATATTGCAATTTAGCTTAGTAACTCCTAAATTCAGAGTAGCATAGTCAACTTCAACTGGTAGAATAAGAATTAAAAAGGGATTTAGTGTAATGAGGTAGAAACGGACTAGAAATTAGGAACTCAAGTAAGTGATTTCCCCCAACCTGTTCCCACAGTGCAGACCAGCTCCAGGACCCTGGGCTAGTGACTGCTTATGTTGTCTCTGGTGTCCCCAGGTATACAATGTGACATTGGCATCCAATGATTGCTAAGACCCTTTCCAGTCGAAAAGGCAATGGTTTTATTTATTTATTTTTATTACTTGAAGCAAGTGTACATCTATTTCCTTTTCTCTAGTATTTATTTATTTAACTTTTTGGTCTTCAGTTACTCATGTTGTTTTGAAGTCTAATTTTATACCTAATAGTTCAATAATAGTAAAATTTAATGATAATAATTATGATGATAACATTTATGAAACACTAAATTCTAGGAATATGTATTAATTATCTATATTAAATTATTTCATCCTCATAAATGTCTAAATAAATAGGAACTATTACTACGCCCATTTTGGAGATGTTGAAGGTGAAACATGGTGGGGATGGTAAGTAGCCTGTTCAAGATGCCACAGCCAGTATGTGCCCGAAGACTAAGCGAGGTAATTTGACCCCTGAATTTGTTCTTCAAACTGTCACATACTATCTTTCAATATCTTTTAGGTGCTGTGAGTGGAGGACTTACATGATAATTAGTGGATTTTATTTAATGACACATTATAACGCTGCAGAATCCCAAAATAATAAGGCTGCTTTCTACATTTCAATGGTATTTGATTTAATAAATTTCCAGCTTTCCTAACATACACATAGACACACACTGTACCCTGAAGCTTTTGTATCCTTAGGCTTTTTATAGCCCAGGAGACGGATAATCGCTGGGATATTCCTTTATGAGAAAAATATAAATGTCATATTTATGCTGTGTTTTTATGTTAAGGACATTACATCTCCTCACTTTTCTTTGCCTCCTGGGAATTTAATTAAAATAATAAAAATAGAGAGAGCTACCATAGTTTGTCATGTAATGATGACAGCAGAATAGAACAGCACAAAGTTAATCTCTTTTTGCACAATGTTGCCTTATGTGCACATCCATCCAGAAACTAATGATGCCAGTCCTATCAATAAAGGGCAATAAGCTCACCGCAGAATCTGTGGGATTGGCTGATTGTACAGCTGTGTTTTGAATCTCCGCTGTAAAGATCTAGAAAATACACAGCAGCACAGGAAGTTGCCTTCACTGTGGCCGTCGGTTACCATGGTTTCTGGGTCTGAAGGTAGAGTGCTGTAGCCTTAGAGGCTTCTGAGTCCAAGCCGTTACTACTAAGGCATAATACCAAATTGGAGCAATAATCTAGATAGTTCTCACAGTGTAAAGCAAAGGTGGCCTCCTCCTAATCCCAGGAATTATCTGTCTGAATAATAATTTTTAATCATTTCCCACTGTCTGAATAACATGCTGCTAGTCCTTCATGGGACATGTGAATTAGCAAGAGGTAGGCAGTACTGCGATTTTATGTAAAAATGAACTTGTGCAGAAATTTTTGAGAATTTTTTCCTCCTAATGACACCTAGAATATTGTACATATTATTTAGTGTATATTCATTTTATATTTTTATATATTTCATAATATATGTAGGTATTAAGCCAACTGAAACATGTAAGGATAAAAATGAAACATTATAGATAGTCTGCAACTTGTAAATATATTACTTACCCAAAGCTTATGTATGAATTAGTTGTTTAGGAACAAATAGAGCATTTTTCTGTAGAAAATAACTGTCTGGCTGATTTCCATTCTATGAGAACATATTTAGCATTACCTGCCCTTAAAGTATGTTGTGATTTTTTTTTTTTTCTGGTTTCTAGAGTCAGGAGTCTTGTTATTGTTGTTCTAAGAAGAGGGAGTAGAAAAAGGCAGAAATATTGGGGCTGGGCCTATGGGAAATTCCAAGTTTCCTTATACTTCCTTCTGCCTCCTCCTTATTCAGCTGAGCCTCTGGGATCCCCTGCTCAGGGCGTGAAATCCCTCTAGGGGGCCACACTGACAGGAGCCCTAAGTTCTCACAAATACTGTTCCCTAAAAGACCTATGTGTTATTCTCTCAATTCTTTTTACTTTCAGTCAAAAGCAAGCCAATGTATATGATTAATAACAAGCAGAAATCCAGATTTCTCACACATAAGGAGTACACAAGTGTTTTAAGTGGATTTTCCCCATGTCAACTTGGTAATTATTATCACAGTATTATTATTAAAAATCTATAAACGTACAACCAGGTATAAATTTTTTATACTTATTGGTTTTAATGCAACTATAAGTTACAGCCATAAAACATTTACAAATCAAATACAAACAAAGCCAGAAAATTCAAATACCATTAGTATTATGTAATGAAGGATCTTTGGCTAAAACTAAATAATTGATGTTGGGTTTAATAGTAGAAAGATGTTATTGTTGTATTTTTTAATTTCACTTGTTATTAGCTCAATCCTTTAGATTTTTGAAGATTAGAGACCATTAATTGTGTCACTTATAATTTTATTAGTTTTCCTTTTGAAAAAGGAACTAATGTTTTTTTGTTTTTATTTTTTATTTTATTTTTTTTACCATCAATCATTCTTCTGAAGAGCCAATCAATTTAATAGTGTATCTCAAAATAAAACTATGAAAAATATTTTGTTTTAGTGGCAATGAGCTGTTATTAGTTGGCATATTAATGGGCTATTAGAACTTAGTACTTATAACAACATAATCTGCATGGTATATCTACTCTTATTGGGAATGGGGAAAGGGCTGCTATGAGGAAAGTTCTTTTAGTTTGACAATTCTATCCCACTATGTTTCATGCAGTGACTCAGTTCTCTCATCAACCTTTTCTACTTGACCAGGAGGGAAAGTCTGTTCAAATCTTTGATAGGGATTCCTATTTTACTCAGTAACTGTCAAGTACTTACAGGTATCTATGAGGCCATTCATGATTTTCTCACCCTCTTCCATGCATTATCCTTCTGACCCCAAATCCCAATTTTCCTTAAAGGCTTTTATCTTTCCTTTTTCACTGTAGAATTTTATTGTCAGTCTTCTGCTATACTATACACCGCACAAAATCATGGACCATTATCTGTTTTTTTTTTTTTTTCACTGATGTATTGCAATAGATTAGTACTTGGAACATGTAGATACTCAATGACTATTTGTCTAACAAATTAGTAAAGGTAATGGACAAAGTTTATTAGCACATCTAGTGTTACCCAATTGCTAAAGATAATTTTTTTATTTACTCACTTTTTACCTTCCCCCAAATATAAGAATTTTCTCTTTCCCAGTGTTATCTTTGAGATCTTATGATTCAGGATTAGGCACATGGGCAGAAAGAAGACTAGGGAAACAAAGGAAGATAGGAGAACAGACAAAAACCACTTGCTACCTGAATGTGACAAGCTTCATGATAGTAGCAGATAGAGATTAAGCACAAAGGTTTTGGAGAATGACTCAGGGTTACAAACCAGGAAAGACAGGCCAAAATGTTTTAATAAATGTTGCCATTAATTAAGATATATTGTCTTTAAATTACCTTCAGTGACTTGAGCTGTTAGGGAGATTTCTTTGAATTATAAACTTGAGGTCCTTGAGGTATGCCACCTCATATTCAGAGCACATACACATTTGTCCTTTTCTTGGACTAAGTGGATTATGGGTACGAAAGTGTAAAACTGCATTGCCTTTGGTTATACATTATTGACGGTCAGAATTAAGTAAAAAGTAGATATTTCAATGACTACCCTAATTTTTAAAAATTACCAAGGAAATACAGAAAAATTAGAAAAAAATTTAAAAAATACATAACTGCAGTTCTGTATAATATAATAATTCCTGAATAATATAGGTGCCCTTAAATATACTAGAGAGATTTTTCAATGAATGCAGGTTACTGTCTGGATGCCTCACCAGCTCAGAGAAAGCTCTCTGCTTTCTTTAAGAATGATTAGGGAGGTTGCGGCAAGATGGCGGCTTAGGAGGACGCTGGGCTCACCGCACGTCCTGCTGATCACTTAGATTCCATCTACACCTGCCTAAATAACCCAGAAAACCGCCAGAGGATTAGCAGAACAGAGTCGCCGGAGCCAAACGCAGACGAGAGGCCCACGGAAGAGGGTAGGAAGGGCGGCGAGGCGGTGCGCGCTCCACGGACTGGCGGGAGGGAGCCGGGGCGGAGGGGCGGCTCGCCGGCCAAGCAGAGCCCCCGAGTCGGGCTTGCAAAAGCGGAGGGGCCGGGCGGACTGTGTTCCGAGGGCAAGCGCGACTTAGCGTCTGGGAGGTCAGAAATTAACAGCTCTGCTCGGAAAGCGGGAAGGCTGGAGGACAAAGGGAGGGAGAGCTGCTGAGCCCCCTGACAACAGAGCTCAGTTTGGTGGGGAACAAAGGCGCTCGCCAGCGCCATCTCCCCCGCCCATCCCCCAGCCGAAATCCCAAAGGGAACCGGTTCCTGCCAGGGAACTTGCTCGCTCCGCGCAAACACCCAACTCTGCGCTTCTGCGGAGCCAAACCTCCGGCAGCGGATCTGACTCCCTCCCGCTGCCACAGGGCCCCTCCTGAAGTGGATCACCTAAGGAGAAGCGATCTAAGCCTGCCCCTCCTGCCCCCGAGCACCTTGCCTACCCACCCCAGCTAATACGCCAGATCCCCAGCATCACAAGCCTGGCAGGGTGCAAGTAGCCCAGACGAGCCACACCACCCCACAGTGAATCCCGCCCCTAGGAGAGGGGAAGAGAAGGCACACACCAGTCTGACTGTGGCCCCAGCGGTGGGCTGGGGGCAGACATCAGGTCTGACTGCAGCCCCACCCACCAACTCCAGGTATACACCACAGCACAGGGGAAGTGCCCTGCAGGTCCTCACCACGCCAGGGACTATCCAAAATGACCAAGCGGAAGAACTCCCCTCAGAAGAATCTCCAGGAAATAACAACAGCTAATGAGCTGATCAAAAAGGATTTAAATAATATAACAGAAAGTGAATTTAGAATAATAGTCATAAAATTAATCGCTGGGCTTGAAAACAGTATACAGGACAGCAGAGAATCTCTTGCTACAGAGATCAAGGGACTAAGGAACAGTCACGAGGAGCTGAAAAACGCTTTAAACGAAATGCATAACAAAATGGAAACCACCACAGCTCGGCTTGAAGAGGCAGAGGAGAGAATAGGTGAACTAGAAGATAAAGTTATGGAAAAAGAGGAAGCTGAGAAAAAGAGAGATAAAAAAATCCAGGAGTATGAGGGGAAAATTAGAGAATTAAGTGATACACTAAAAAGAAATAATATACGCATAATTGGTATCCCAGAGGAGGAAGAGAGAGGGAAAGGTGCTGAAGGGGTACTTGAAGAAATCATAGCTGAGAACTTCCCTGAACTGGGGAAGGAAAAAGGCATTGAAATCCAAGAGGCACAGAGAACTCCCTTCAGACGTAACTTGAATCGATCTTCTGCACGACATATCATAGTGAAACTGGCAAAATACAAGGATAAAGAGAAAATTCTGAAAGCAGCAAGGGGTAAACGTGCCCTCACATATAAAGGGAGACCTATAAGACTCGTGACTGATCTCTCTTTTGAAACTTGGCAGGCCAGAAAGAATTGGCAAGAGATTTTCAGGGTGCTAGACAGAAAAAATATGCAGCCAAGAATCCTTTATCCAGCAAGTCTGTCATTTAGAATAGAAGGAGAGATAAAGGTCTTCCCAAACAAACAAAAACTGAAGGAATTTGTCACCACTAAACCAGCCCTACAAGAGATCCTAAGGGGGACCCTGTGAGACAAAGTCCCAGAGACATCACTATAAGCATAAAACATACAGACATCACAATGACTCTAAACCCGTATCTTTCTATAATAACACTGAATGTAAATGGATTAAATGCGCCAACCAAAAGACATAGGGTATCAGAATGGATAAAAAAACAAGACCCATCTATTTGCTGTCTACAAGAGACTCATTTTAGACCTGAGGACACCTTTAGATTGAGAGTGAGGGGATGGAGAACTATTTATCATGCGACTGGAAGCCAAAAGAAAGCTGGAGTAGCCATACTTCTATCAGACAAACTAGACTTTAAATTAAAGGCTGTAACAAGAGATGAAGAAGGACATTATATAATAGTTACAGGGTCTATCCATCAGGAAGAGCTAACAATTATCAATGTCTATGCACCGAATACCGGAGCCCCCAAATATATAAAACAATTACTCATAAACATAAGCAACCTTATTGATAAGAATGTGGTAATTGCAGGGGACTTTAATACACCACTTACAGAAATGGATAGATCATCTAGACACACGGTCAATAAAGAAACAAGGGCCCTGAATGAGACATTGGATGAGATGGACTTGACAGATATATTTAGAACTCTGCATCCCAAAGCAACAGAATATACTTTCTTCTCGAGTGCACATGGAACATTCTCCAAGATAGATCATATACTGGGTCACAAAACAGCCCTTCATAAGTTTACAAGAATTGAAATTATACCATGCTTACTTTCAGACCACAATGCCATGAAGCTTGAAATCAACCACAGGAAAAAGTCTGGAAAACCTCCAAAAGCATGGAGGTTAAAGAACACCCTACTAACGAATGAGTGGGTCAACCAGGCAATTAGAGAAGAAATTAAAAAATATATGGAAACAAACGAAAATGAAAATACAACAATCCAAACGCTTTGGGACGCAGCAAAGGCAGTCCTGAGAGGAAAATACATTGCAATCCAGGCCTATCTCAAGAAACAAGAAAAATCCCAAATACAAAATCTAACAGCACACCTAAAGGAACTAGAAGCAGAACAGCAAAGGCAGCCTAAGCCCAGCAGAAGAAGAGAAATAATAAAGATCAGAGCAGAAATAAACAATATAGAAACTAAAAAAACTGTAGAGCAGATCAACGAAACCAAGAGTTGGTTTTTTGAAAAAATAAACAAAATTGACAAACCTCTAGCCAGGCTTCTCAAAAAGAAAAGGGAGATGACCCAAATAGATAAAATCATGAATGAAAATGGAATTATTACAACCAATCCCTCAGAGATACAAACAATTATCAGGGAATACTATGAAAACTTATATGCCAACAAATTGGACAACCTGGAAGAAATGGACGAATTCCTGAACACCCACACGCTTCCAAAACTCAATCAGGAGGAAATAGAAAGCTTGAACAGACCCATAACCAGCGAAGAAATTGAATCGGTTATCAAAAATCTCCCAACAAATAAAAGTCCAGGACCAGATGGCTTCCCAGGGGAGTTCTACCAGACGTTTAAAGCAGAGATAATACCTATCCTTCTCAAGCTATTCCAAGAAATAGAAAGGGAAGGAAAACTTCCAGACTCATTCTATGAAGCCAGTATTACTTTGATTCCTAAACCAGACAGAGACCCAGTAAAAAAAGAGAACTACAGGCCAATATCCCTGATGAATATGGATGCAAAAATTCTCAATAAGATACTAGCAAATCGAATTCAACGGCATATAAAAAGAATTATTCACCATGATCAAGTGGGATTCATTCCTGGGATGCAGGGCTGGTTCAACATTCGCAAATCAATCAACGTGATACATCACATTAACAAAAAAAGAGGGAAGAACCATATGATCCTGTCAATCGATGCAGAAAAGGCCTTCGACAAAATCCAGCACCCTTTCTTAATAAAAACCCTTGAGAAAGTCGGGATAGAAGGAACATACTTAAAGATCATAAAAGCCATTTATGAAAAGCCCACAGCTAACATCATCCTCAACGGGGAAAAACTGAAAGCTTTTTCCCTGAGATCAGGAACACGACAAGGATGCCCACTCTCACCGCTGCTGTTTAACATAGTGCTGGAAGTTCTAGCATCAGCAATCAGACAACAAAAGGAAATCAAAGGCATCCAAATTGGCAAAGATGAAGTCAAGCTTTCGCTTTTTGCAGATGACATGATATTATACATGGAAAATCCGATAGACTCCACCAAAAGTCTGCTAGAACTGATACAGGAATTCAGCAAAGTTGCAGGATACAAAATCAATGTACAGAAATCAGTTGCATTCTTATACACTAACAATGAAGCAACAGAAAGACAAATAAAGAAACTGATCCCATTCACAATTGCACCAAGAAGCATAAAATACCTAGGAATAAATCTAACCAAAGATGTAAAGGATCTGTATGCTGAAAACTATAGAAAGCTTCTGAAGGAAATTGAAGAAGATTTAAAGAAATGGAAAGACATTCCCTGCTCATGGATTGGAAAAATAAATATTGTCAAAATGTCAATACTACCCAAAGCTATCTACACATTCAATGCAATCCCAATCAAAATTGCACCAGCATTCTTCTCGAAACTAGAACAAGCCATCCTAAAATTCATATGGAACCACAAAAGGCCCCGAATAGCCAAAGGAATTTTGAAGAAGAAGACCAAAGCAGGAGGCATCACAATCCCAGACTTTAGCCTCTACTACAAAGCTGTCATCATCAAGACAGCATGGTATTGGCACCAAAACAGACACATAGACCAATGGAATAGAATAGAAACCCCAGAACTAGACCCACAAACGTATGGCCAACTCATCTTTGACAAAGCAGGAAAGAACATCCAATGGAAAAAAGACAGCCTCTTTAACAAAAAACAAATGGTGCTGGGAGAACTGGACAGCAACATGCAGAAGGTTGAAACTAGACCACTTTCTCACACCATTCACAAAAATAAACTCAAAATGGATAAAGGACCTAAATGTGAGACAGGAAACCATCAAAACCTTAGAGGAGAAAGCAGGAAAAGACCTCTCTGACCTCAGCCGTAGCAATCTCTTACTCGACACATCCCCAAAGGCAAGGGAATTAAAAGCAAAAGTGAATTACTGGGACCTTATGAAGATAAAAAGCTTCTGCACAGCCAAGGAAACAACCAACAAAACTAAAAGGCAACCAACGGAATGGGAAAAGATATTCGCAAATGATGTATCGGACAAAGGGCTAGTCTCCAAAATCTATAAAGAGCTCACCAAACTCCACACCCGAAAAACAAATAACCCAGTGAAGAAATGGGCAGAAAACATGAATAGACACTTCTCTAAAGAAGACATCCGGATGGCCAACAGGCACATGAAAAGATGTTCAGCGTCGCTCCTTATCAGGGAAATACAAATCAAAACCACACTCAGGTATCACCTCACGCCAGTCAGAGTGGCCAAAATGAACAAATCAGGAGACTATAGATGCTGGAGAGGATGTGGAGAAACGGGAACCCTCTTGCACTGTTGGTGGGAATGCAAATTGGTGCAGCCGCTCTGGAAAGCAGTGTGGAGGTTCCTCAGCAAATTAAAAATAGACCTACCCTATGACCCAGCAATAGCACTGCTAGGAATTTATCCAAGGGATACAGGAGCACTGATGCATAGGGCCACTTGTACCCCAATGTTCATAGCAACACTCTCAACAATAGCCAAATTATGGAAAGAGCCTAAATGTCCATCAACTGATGAATGGATAAAGAAATTGTGGTTTATATACACAATGGAATATTACATGGCAATGAGAAAAAAATGAAATATGGCCTTTTGTAGCAACGTGGATGGAACTGGAGAGTGTGATGCTAAGTGAAATAAGCCATACAGAGAAAGACAGATACCATATGGTTTCACTCTTATGTGGATCCTGAGAAACTTAACAGGAACCCATGGGGGAGGGGAAGGAAAAAAAAAAAAAAAGAGGTTAGAGTGGGAGACAGCCAAAGCATAAGAGACTGTTAAAAACTGAGAACAAACTGAGGGTTGATGGGGGGTGGGAGGGAGGAGAGGGTGGGTGATGGGTATTGAGGAGGGCACCTTTTGGGATGAGCACTGGGTGTTGTATGGAAACCAATTTGTCAATAAATTTCAGAAAAAAAAATAAAATAAAAACATCTGGAAAAAAAAAAAAAAAAAAAAAAAGAATGATTAGGGAGATCATTCCATTCTCCAGACCTAACATCAACTTTGCTCTGTTCTTAAAATAAATTTTCCAATTGAGATTACCTTCTAGAAACTTTGAACTCTAATGCCTCCTGCAAAGATCTAATTTTATGCCTCATACCAGGCCCAGATGGAACATGTATATACTCTGGGCAAGTGAGTAATTCACTCAATAAAGCACTTCTCTGAGTTTTGTACATAGTTTAGAAAGTTCCCTAATCTTAATTTTCTTAAATTAAATTCAGGCATATTTCCTAGAATAGCATTCCAAGCAAAATGAATGATAGTAGAACTAGGTCTATTATGATGAAGTGATATAACCTCAAGAATTAGCCTTAATATAAGTTAATGGCGTGCCTTTCTGGGTGGCAAACTTTAATGGCGGCATCACTGGCAGAAACTTCACCATTACAGAAATTGTTGCTAACCTCACTGCCTCTTCTGCCCATCTGTTCTTTCAGCTTCTTCAACCTCCAATTCTCTAGTTGCATTTGCCTTTTTTTTTTTTTCTGGTAATTTTTCCACCTGCTGTACTTTGTATTTTCTTAGGGGCAAACTTGCTAACACCAAAGTATCACATGTGTGTTATTCAGGTCCTGGTAGTACATGTATTGTCTCAAGATAATTGATAATTTAAAAATCTTAGCATACTTTAGACATTTATCATGATCCTTTTCACTATCACAACTCTACTTTCATAGGCATCCTCAGAAAAATCTCACACTGAGTAAAAATAACAGTACTTTTTTTCCTGCTTACTGTTTTACTTTCATATTGAACATATACTTTTATTTCATACTTATTTTTACTTTTACACAAGATAAAGGCCACTACAAACTTAAAAGAGGTATGGAAAAAATAAATAAATAAATATGGAATAAGTTTCAGATACAGGCAAATATACGTTTTAATACATATGCCATATGACTTGGAATAATAGAACTTAAACATGAAAAAGTCTTGAGGGATTATTTGACCCAACCATTTACTTAATGATAGAATTTACTCTACTTATAATATTGTTCCTGATGGATGACCACCTTACCCCAAATGAATACTCTAATGAATTATTTTTTTGTAAGTCACTTCATTCTACCTCTAAAGAGCACTGTTTGAAAGTCTTTCTTAACATAAATCTAAATATATTTCATCATAGTTTCTAGTGATTAATTCCTACAAATTCTTCCCTTAGAGCCACTTCTAGTAATTTGAATTTATCAATATGTGATCTTTCTTCAAATATTTGAAGATAACTCACATTTCTAGATAAAGCAAAGGAGGTAGCTTGTATTAATGGGTGGAAGGAAACAAAGGCATGAATTGACAGAACCAAAGAAAGGAAAGGAATGAGACTCAGAGCAAGACCAAAAGCATGAGATAACCTGATGCACTGGAACCAAAGAATATGTGGGAGTCCTTAAATTCACGGAATGACACTTGACCTTCAGTAAATGAAGCTGAGTGGAGTTCTGCAGAGCTAACTGTGATGTCTAAGGGAAAGCAGAATTAACCAAGTGATTAGTGACGAGAGTAGAGTGAGCATAGAAAGGGCCAGCTGATGCTTTGACAATGCAAGGTAGATTTGTCCAAGGGAAAGAGATGTTCTGTGTTCGTAATGGTTCCCAACATGTAGAGGCAACTGTATGATTGTCTAGTGAGACCATCAGGAAGTGCTTCTTCTTCTTCTTAAAGAAGGTATATGGGATATGAAAGCATCCTTATATAAATAAAGATAATGAATTTGTATTAGGATTATATTGTCCTATATTGATGTTCATGATTGTCAAATGCACACACACACACACACACACACACACACTGCCTGACACCAGATTGAGCAGAATTTCCTTCTTTGCCTGGAACATGTAGGTAAGCATATTCTGGTGATGTACAATCTTTGAGTCATAACCAAGCTAAACAGGCAATGACATACATCACACCACTCTATACATCAATATGTGTGACTTTTTTTCTCCTTAAGGTCTCAAGAATACCTTCCATTTCCTTGAATTTAGCAGCCTGTAGCTTTATACCACTCAAGTCTTCTTAATCCCCAGAAGTAGGATGGGGGCTGGAGGAGACTGAAGACTTCTAATCTAAAAAAAGATCAGAAGTCGCTGGAGGACCTGGGATTACTAAATTTAGGCTATACTTAGTAATAGGTGGTCTAGGTGTTTATGACAGAATGAACACTAGTCCCTGAGAAATATCTATATCCTAATCCCTGGAACATGTAAATGTTACCTAATATGGCAAAAAGGACTTTGCTAATGTGATTAAGAATTTTGAGGTTGGGAGATTATTCTGGATCATTCTGGTTGACCCTAAATGTAATTATTCCTTAGAAGAGGAATGAAAAAGATCAGAGTCAGTACTAGGAAATGTGAGGAAGGAAGCAAAGAGATGCAAGTGTTGTGGCCATGAGACAAGGAATGTAGGCAGCCTCTAGAAGTCAGAAGAGGCAAGGAATGAATCCTCCCATGGAGCCTCCAGAAGAAACAAGCCCTTGAAATACATTGGTTCTAGCCTTGTAAGACTTATTTTGGATTTCAGACCTCCAGAACTATGAGAAGATAAATTAAAATGGTTTTAAATCCCTAAGTGAATAGTAGTTTGTTATAGAAGAACTAGAAATAAATACTAACACAGTATTTTGTGTATTTTCTATTAATGTAACTTCTTCCTATGATTCTAGTATAAGAGCATTTGTTTCTACATCAAATATTCCCAAGGTGCTGTGAGAGGAAATAGGTTGGAGGAGTATGCATTCAATCACACGATAGTACATGAAACTAAATTGTATC
Source organism: Prionailurus bengalensis (assembly GCF_016509475.1). Lineage (NCBI taxonomy): Eukaryota > Metazoa > Chordata > Mammalia > Carnivora > Felidae > Prionailurus > Prionailurus bengalensis. The sequence continues at coordinate 110,660,626 of NC_057349.1, forward strand.
GGTCAAGGTCCATTAGTTGCAAGGATCAAAAAGCAACTCTGACAGATTTAAGCAGAAAATGAATTTACTGAGAGGATATTGGGAACATTATTGACTGTAGGATTTGAGAAACAATAAGAACAAGGAAGCCAGGCATCAGCCAGGACCTAAAATTTTAGTATTTCTGATGTGGAAGGGTTCTGTTAGGCTTTTATTTTATTCATTTTCATTCTAAGCCCCATCTTACACACTTGGCCTTTGGATAGTGTTTTTGTAAAATTTTAGCTCAGGTAATGAGCCAATGACAATGATACAGTGAAAGTAAATAACTCTTGCACTTTTTTGGGGGTGGAGAGGGGTGCTTCAGGGTGGCCTAGTGAATTCTGTGACTCAAGTCTAATGAATTCAATTACCATTGAAGAATATAGTACCTAAGAATATTTATACTAGGGTAGGGTAGGGTAGGGTTCATTCTTTGCCCTTCCTTCTTTCTCCTATATTCTTTATCACAAAAACCAGACTAGGCTGGTTCTCTTATTTCTTCAACTTCTAACTTCCCAGCCCATCTCTGAAAATTCCTCAGACCTTGAGGACTCAAGCCTGTGTGTGTGTGTGTGTGTGCCTGTGTATGTGCATGGGTGTGTGTGTGTGTGTGTACTGGGGGGATGGTTGAATTGGGGAGGAGATATCCTTGAAATTTCTTTTTTATTTTTTTAAAGTTTTAATTGGAAAATACAGCATACATGAACAATATCATTATTAAATGGTTCTACCCTTATGACCTAATCATCTCCCAAAGTGCATCTTCAAATGCCATCACGTTGAGGGTTAAGATTTTAACATATACATTTGGCAGGACACAAACATTTAGTCTATGCATGCACACTAAGTCCACCAGTAAAATATACTAAGCATCTATCCATTTCTCATCATTTCTGCTTCTACAACCTTGGAACAAACCAGCATCATCTTGGCTCTGGATTGGTGGAATTACTTCCTAACTGGCCTCATTCTTTCCCATCCCTTCTTTACACAACACAGTATAGCCAGAAGTTCTCATTAGAAAGAATTTCAAATCCTTGAAATCAGTTGAAAACACTCCAACAGTTCCATCTCATGCAGGGTAAATTCCAAAGTACTTACAATGGTCTAGGAGAGCCTATTCAACATATTTCTTTGACTTCATTTCTTGCTACGCTTTCCTTTGTATTGCTCCTGCCATGTTGGCCTCTCTGCTGTTCCATGAACAGGTCCTAAGTGCTCCTAGTTTAGGGCTTTAGTACTGGAATGCTTGTCCCTAACGTAGCCTCATGATCCACCTCCCAAACTCTTTTGGGTCTTTGCTCACATTCCATCTTTCCAGTGAGATTCTTTCTTGACTCCCTATTTAAAATGGCATCTCCCATTTTTAAGAGTCTTAAATTGTATTTTCCCAAACCTTCCTATAATCTTCTTAATAAATGTACAAACTCTTCTATCCAAATAACCATAGCTTAAAAATAAATCTATCATTTATATAGTCAGTAGACATCTATTGAATATATACCATGTATTGCATGCTGTTAGGCTCTGGATAAACTAAATGCATAAATTTTACTTTTTATTCTCCATCTTCTAGCATCACAATTTTTGGCTCAAACATTAGCAATATTATCACAATAATTTCATGCATGAGAAATTTAGACTTGGAGAGTTTAAGTAATATTTACCCAAGTTCCCATGGTTATAAATATAGAGGCAAGATTCAAATTCAGGTCTGAATCCTCAGAATCTGCATCAGATTTTTATGGAAATCTTCAATGGTGTCAGATGTACAACTTTTCTGTCTGGTGGAGAATTACGCTCAATGGAGGCTTCCAAAACATGTTTGGCTCTAAAAGTGACAAGAAAGATATTTCATTAGATCAGTAGGCATGATAATCACAATATGAATGTAAAGTTGTGAATTTTTTTTGTTGTCTCAGATCTTGACTACTGATAATTGCAAAAGAAATTTCAAAAATATTTCAACTACCGACAGCCTCTCTAGAATGAGTATTTATATTGTTGTTCTCTAAGGTGAAGTTTACTCAGAAGGCTAACTTTCAATTATATGTGCAAATTCTTTGGCTTCTAAAAAGGTATTGTATTATCCTGCCATTAGTCCAGGAAGGGTTTTAGGAAGAAATAACTTAACTCTATTATCCATCATTACCAACTTAGGCCAATTATTTCATCATATTATTCATCATATCAATTTCTGTTACTTAGGCAACCCAAGGAGAATGAGAGGGCAGAGAGTTTTCAGATAGTAAGCAAAAGACATTCTGAAATATAATAGCTTCTACCATAAGTTTGACATAAATGTGTGGTGGTGTAATTGAGTGGTAAGAAGATTAGGACCTATAGCATCTCAAAATACGTTTTTTCTATATTTTTGACTTGGGCTTTGATTCAAACTTCTTTAGACTGCATTATTTTTAATTGAAAGAAAATGTCCTCTTTCTTTTCGCATCACATAGAATTTATTTGCCCTCATTGTTCGCTCACCATGTCGTTCTTAAGGTGATCTTCTGTTTTTTCATATCTTTCTGGATCATGCTTTCAAATACAATAAGTGTCCCTGCATTCTTGTTCAGAAACACAGACAAATACCATCTGTTCCTTGAACTGGTCCAGGTACAGGGGCCACCTATTGCTCTCCATCTGTCAGTTGTACATTTGTCCATGTCATCTGTGCTGTCTGTTCTACACTTTAAGACACTGACAGTAGTTTTCTGTGTCTCATTTTATGTTCACTGAAATGTAGAATTTTGGTTTACAAATAAAATATGAAACTATAAAATGGTGAATGCATTCCTAAGTTTCCTTGGAAGAACAGTTCAAAGGAGGTTTTCCGAAAATGATTGCAGCGTAATTGGCATATGTGTTTAGCCCTTCAAAGCAAGTTGCTTGGATGGTGGCACTCACTGGATGTTTACTGTTCAGAAAATTAAGCTTTAAAACAGTAAATCTTTCTATTTTATTGTCACAACTCACAGAAGCAAATACTGTCATAGTAACTATATTTGATAAACTTAAATAAAGCTAGGTATTTAAGTAACACAAATTTAATACTGTCCCCTCCCAATTTTAAGTAGCTTTTATTGTAACATTAAAACTGTCATTTAAGCAATATTAATATTTAAAATTTTTCCTCAAAATTTAAGTTAAATGAAGCTAAAGGAGAGTGCCCTACAAATCATAGGGCTTTGACTACAGTTATTAGACATTTAACAGTATATTAAAACAATTCTATTGTCTTTACAGTTGAAGAAGTTAGCTGAAGATCTTGTTAGCTAGAGATCTTAACAAAATTATAAAATATATGTATATAATGTAAACTTATAGAAGGAGTTCATGACATAAAAGGTCCCACAAAGATGGCAGAATACAAAGATCCAGGCTTCATCCCTGACAGAAATACCAATTAACAATGATGTATGGACCAAATAATTTTACGAGAAGTCTGGAGTCCAGTTAAAAAAAAATTTCCATAGTGCAGATGAATATGAAACTGAGAACAGCTACATCAAAATGGGTAAGAAGACCAATCTCACTTTTCCTCCATCAGCCCCTCCCCAAGATGGCACATCTCAGTATTTCAGGGAGAGAGAATGGAACATGATTCCAATGACCAAGTCTTTTGGTGCACTGCCCTGGGGCCAGTTTCTGTCTCACTTCACATGCAGAAAACTGATGGAATTAACATAGTTGAGATGCCTCAGTTCAGTTAAGAACAAAGGAAAAAGAGGAGGTAGCTTATTGTGACTGGCATAGATCTGTGAGATTAAGAGGAGACACAGAACCTGGGGCTTCTTTCCTATGATGAAGGGTCATGGAACATGCCTCTACTATCCTAACCTTTCAGTGCTTTTGCCTGAAAGGCTGGTTTCTGTCTTGCCTCTCAGAACTTGGACAGAACCTGCACAGTTTGGTGAAGGCAGCCAAGAACAAGGGAAAAGGTCCAAGGGACTTGCACCCAGCAGAGCTCTGTGAGATTTGGAGAAGGCATAGAACTTCTCTCCACAGGGAAGGAGGGAGAGGAATGGAATGAGTGCACTTCCAACATTCCAGCTCAGCCTAGTAGTCAGATACTAGAGGGAGCAAGAGATCATGGGCTTGAGGGGAGGGGGAAAGGAAATCAGTATATCCCCTTTGATTAGGAATCTACCTGCATAAGAGTAGAAAAGACAGATCTATAGAAAAGCTATGAGGATCCCAGAGTGTCTGGCTAGGCTGACTGGTGAAAGTAATTTTCTGTAGAAACTAGTTAATAAAAACTGGGAGAGATGACTGTTTCTTCAAATGTGCAGACACCAACGCCAAGCTACAGGGAACAGAAGAAAGTCAGAAAAACATAACACAATCAAAAGAATAAAATAAATCTCCAGTAAGCGACCCTGAAAAAAATCGAGATCCATTCATTGCCTGAAGAGTTACAAATAATTGTCTTAAAGAAGCTCAGTGAGTTATAAGAGAAAACAAGTAGGCAACTAAACGAAACCAGGAAAATGATACATGAACAAAATAAGAATACCAACAAATATTAAAACTGTAAGAAAGGAACCATACAGAAATTCTGGAACTAGAAAATATAATAGTTGAACTAAAAAATAAACTAGAGGGCTTCAGTATTAAACTGGATCATTATAAGAAAGAATTAGTAAACTCAAAAGTTACTTGAAATTATCCAGTCAGAGAAGCAAAAAGAAAAATAAAGAAAAATGGTGAAGAGAGCATACAGGACTTTGAGATTCCATCCAAAGAACCAATATATGTATCATAGAGGTCTCAGAAAGAAGAGAGAGAGAGAAAGGAGCAGAAAACTCATTTGAAGAAATAATGGCAGAAAACTTCCCAAATCTTGGGAGGCAAATGGGCATCCAGATTTGTGAAGCCCCAAAGAACCCTGAATAGGATAATTTTAAATAAATATACCTTTAAATAAATATACCTTTGATACACATTATAATCAAATTGTCAAAAATCAAAGACAAAGAGAGAATTTTGAAACTAGCAAAAGAAAAATGATTTATTACATTAAAGAGAACCCCCATAAAACTGTCAGTGGAATCTCAGAAGAAACCTTACAGACTAGAAGGGAGTGGGATACTATATTCAAAGTACTATAAGAAAAACAAAAACCTGGCAAGCACGAATACTATATCTGGACAAACTGTCCTTCAAAAATAAAAGAAAGATAAGTTTTATCCAGACGAAAAAAGCTGACAGAGTTCTTTACTACCAGACCTGTCATATAAGAAATGCTAAAGGGAGCTTTTTAAGTTGAAGCAGTGGATGCTTAACAGCAACATAAATGCATATGGAAGTATAAAATTCAGTGATAAAGGTAAATATAGAGACAAATACAAAATACTAGAATTCTGGAATACTATAAAGATGGTATGTAAATTACTTCTAACCTGGTATAAAAGTTAAAAGACAGAAGTATTATAAGAGTAACCATAGTAGGGCGCCTGGGTGGCTCAATTGGTTAGGCATCTGACTTCAGCTCAGGTCATGATCTCGTGGTTTGTGGGTTCGAGCCCGGCGTCGGGCTCTGTGCTGACAGCTCAGAGCCTGGAGCCTGCTTCGGATTCTGTGTCTCCTTCTGTCTCTGCCCCTCCCCCACTTGTGCCCTGTCTCTCTCTATCAAAAATAAATAAACATAAAGAAAAAAATAACCATAGCTACACAAATTTGTGAATAAATACACAATATAAAAAGATGTAAATTGTAACATCAATAACAAAGTATTGGGTGAGAGGATTAAAAGTGTAGTTATTGTTTGCAATTGAAGTTAAATTGCTATCAGCTTAGAATGGACTGTTATAACTACAAGATGTATTATGTAAACCTCATGGTAATGACCAAAAAAAAAAAAAAAAAACTATCAAAGATACACAGACAAAAAACAAGAGAAAGGAATCAAAGAATGTAACTAAAAAGAAAAAAAAAATCAATGAATCACAAAGACAGCAAAAAAGGTAAAGAGTAACAAAAGAACTACAAAACAGACCAAAAAAAATGAAAAAAATGCAATAGTAAGTCTTGAATCATGTCAAAGGTAAACAGATTAAACTCCCTAATAAGGGCCATAGAGTAGGTGACTAGATAAGAAAAGAAAAGAAAAGCAAAGAAAAGAAAAGCAAAGCAAAGCAAAGAAAAGAAAAGAAAAGCAAAGCAAAGAAAAGAAAAGAAAAGAAAAGAAAAGAAAAAAAGAAGATCCAACTAAACGCTGCCTATAAGAGACTCACATTGGATTTAAGAACACATATAGTCTGTTAAGGAAGGGAATATATACATATATGTATACATATACAGACAAAATGACTCAAAACTGTCAAAGGGAATAAAGATGGTCATCATATAATGATTAAGGGTCAATTCACCAGGAAGATATAACATAAATATATATGCACCCAATACCAAAGCACCCAAATATATGAAGCAAACATTGACAGAGATGAAGGGAAAAATAGATAGCAATACAATCTTAGTAGATTTCAATACCCAGGTTTCAGTAATGGGCAGAACTTCCAGAGAGATCAATTGGCAAACAGAGGACTTGAACACTATGGACCAAATGAGTGCGTCTGTTAAGGCTTAAATTTTATGTCTCTCCATCCTACATATGCCCTTAGTTTTGTCTCCTGTTCTCTAGTCCTCATGAAGAAGAAGAAATCAATGTATAAATTGTCCCAATTCATATGTCAATTGACATACATCAATTATGCCAACTCATAGATATATTTGAGAAGATGTTTCTTATAAGAAGGGTGAAATAGGCATGTATTCCATCATGTGGCTGGAAATGAAAATTCCTGAAACAAGGTTTTAGAAGAAATTAACCTTTGTGTGTAGATTTTGCTGTCATTTTTAACAGCTTGAAACTATCTCATTTGTTTCTCCTTCATTTATTGTCATGTTTTACACTGCTCTCTATCCGAGCTGATTTAGTCTTATACTGAAGAAGTTGACTCATATATTATTAGGCATATCAAAGCTGAGTATACACAGTTCATCAAGGATTTTTGTTCCACAAGTCATTTACTTTATCAGAGTCAAACCAAAAACTTTATGCCAAACGCTTCAATGTTAGGAATAATCTATTGTTTAATTCAACAGAAAATTCAATTGACCTCATGACAGCAGGGAATACAACATACAAGACATCAGGAATAAATAGACAGTCAATGGCATATTGAGAAATGCTTATGTTATGGGATTAGAAGGAAATTCTTTCTGAAATATTTTTTAGGCCTATGATTAAATTAGAACCCCAGGCATTTCAATTTGGTTGCAGTATCCTTCAAAAATTAGTATTTTTTAATTGAAAGTACATATTTCCTTCAGGCCTTATCTTTAAACACTAAGTGAATCCTTGTTACTTCTCCCAGAAATATTAGGCTCAAATGAAAACATCTTCTCATTATGAAATCTAGGGGTGCCTGGGTGGCTCGGTCGGTTAAAGTGTCTGACTCTTGGTTTCAGCTCAGTTTATGATTTCACAGTTTGTTAAGACTGATCCCCGCAACAGATGGCTCTGTGCTGACAGTGTGGTGCCTGCTTGAGATTCTCTCCCTCTCTCTCTCTGCCTCTCCCCAGCTTGTGCTCTCTCTCTCAAAATAAATAAATAAACATCCAAAAAAATCGTATTCATTATGAAATCTCTAAAACAAACTCTTTATGGATAGGTAAGAGACACTGGCATGCTTGCAAATACATGTCTTTTTCTTTAAATTTCCTGTTTTCTGTAATAAATTTAAAGTCAAGATCAAGTTCTTAGATGGCTGTGAACGGGTAGGTCTTTTGCAATGTGAAACATTCCAGTAGATGAATCTGTTTCAGACTTGCATTCCTAAGCTCTTGGAAAAAGTTTTAAAGGCATAAAATTACCATCCTGCATTGGCTGCAGGATGAGGATTCATCCAAATATTGTATTTATTTGTGTAAGAAGTGAAGCGATTGCACTGTCATCCTCAATTTATGACCTTTAATCTTAGCATGGGAAGACTAAGAAGACAAGTTTAAGTTGTTAAAACAGTGGATTGAGGATATTAAATGTCATCACAAAGAAAACAGAAAATTCTAAATATAGTCTCAAACACAATGTATAAAAAATCCATATTTGACTGTGAATAATGCCTCCCAAAATGCCTTGTCAAAGGCAACTTAATGGTTTGTAAATCTTGTAACTGTTTTCTCCCTGGTTGTTTTTATATCTCCAAGGAATACCCTCATATTGATATATTTTATGTTATCAATCTTATGTCTCATATTTTGATTTCTTGCTATGCTGGCGTATTTACACCATCTCATCCCCCTTCCTCATTTATTCATTCCAGAAATACTCACTGAGGCATACTTTGATCCGGGTCATCAGGATATAACAATTAATGAGACACATAAGGTCCTTACTCTCAAAAAACACATGGTCCAGTGAGGACAGAGATTAGTATATAACTGAATTAATGAGAAAATTCAAATGTTAGTGAGTGAAATGAAGACAATTAAGTTTGGTAACGTTAAGGAAAAAAAAGTAGTCAAAACCACAGTATAGCTTTATGTAGGCGTGTCATGGAAGGCTGTCTTGGGAAGAGAGGTCTTGGGCTACTAGCTGAGTGGAAAAGGATTCCCCTTATAGAAATCTGGGCAGCACATTACAGACTCTAGAGACAGCAAAGGCATAGACCCTCAGGATATAATTACCTACTACATAAATTTTAGTATATTTCTATACTTACACAAAAGGTTTTGTACCATTTACATTAGATAGCATGTCTTCATTTCTCAATATTTAAGGTAAGGATTTCAGTGTTTACAAATTTCTTTTCCATATTTTACATTTTAGGGTTTGTCATCTAAACTTTTAAACTGTTAATGTTAATATCTATATTATGCCCTGTGACAAGATTAAGCCATTCAGTTCTTCCAAGAATTAATTCTAAAAATTCAAAAACAGTGCTCAAATTATTGTGAATAGTAAAATTTTGTTCTCTACTGAACCAGGGGTTTTCTGTGAGTTTTTTTCTCTTGTGTGTACAGTTTTCTTTTTGTTTGTTTGTTTCCAGAAATTTCTTTTGCTTTTTTCCCCTTGTACTATTTCATTTATATATATATTTTTAAATTTTTTATTTCATTACCAAATCTTTTCCCCTTCTATTTTAGGGTTTTCAATTTTTTTTTTAAATTTAAATTCTAGTCAACTAACATATAGCAGTGTAGTATCAGTTTCAGGTGTACAATATAGTGATTCAACACTTCCATAAAATACCTGGGGCTCATCACAAGTGCACTTCTTAATCCCCATCACCCATTTCACCCATCCTCCCTCCCTCCCCCACTCTGGTAATCATCAGTTTGTTCTCTATAGTTAAGAGTCAGTTTCTAGTATTTTCATTTTTTAACCTCCCTACCAATCAAGAATTCTATTAACTTCCTTTTTTTTTTTTCCCTTAGAGGCCTCTTCTGAAAGCTTGCTGTCCTTGTTTGCTACCTAGGCCTTTTGCTTAACTATTATTTTCAGACTTTCTTAATTTTCCATCCTTTATTCCACAATTGCCTGAATCCTATACCTTTTATCTCGTATCACTATGATCATTTCAACAAGTAAGCAAACCACACACAGATGACTTCAGTGATTACAGAAATAATCACCTCACACAGAAGAAAGCCTGAGATTTGGTAATTCCAGGGTTGTTTACTTCAGCAGCTAAATGAAAACAAGATCATAATTTACTTTCCACCTTTCAGCTCTGCCATCCACAGCACGTCATCTTTGCCCAAGTATCTTGCTGCTGTCAGTGTGGCAACATGGCTGCCACAATGCTAAGCATCACATGAGGCTTGGACATATCCAAGGCATTTTCCTTATTTCTCTATTTCAGGATTAACAAAACTTTCCCTAGAAGCCATTGTGCAGACTTCTGCTCTCATCTCACTCCTAAACCAATTACTGTCAAGGAAAACAGAATTGGTATGCTGGTTTGAATAATCAAAATTTACCTAGGGAGGAGCTAGGATCACCATTCCAAGACCATCTGGAAGAGACATAAACAGAGAGCCCTTCCACCCCTAGCACCACCCACCACCACCCCCCCAACCCCGGCCAAAAAAAACCAAAAAAGGCAGGAAGAATAGAAGATTGGCTTTTGAAACATGTCTGCTGCACTTTTTCTTGGCTGAAATCTTTGTTGATTGGACCATATTGCCTTAAACAGTGTTCCAGGGGCGCCTGGGTGGCGCAGTCGGTTAAGCGTCCGACTTCAGCCAGGTCACGATCTCGCGGTCCGTGAGTTCGAGCCCCGCGTCGGGCTCTGGGCTGATGGTTCAGAGCCTGGAGCCTGTTTCCGATTCTGTGTCTCCCTCTCTCTCTGCCCCTCCCCCGTTCATGCTCTGTCTCTCTCTGTCCCAAAAATAAATAAACGTTGAAAAAAAAAATTTAAACAGTGTTCCAAAGAAAAGTGTATGGAGGTTAATTTTTTGGATTTCTGAATTGTGAAAATGTCTCAATTTTATCTCCAAAGGGACTGACAATTGTCTAATTTTGGACTCCTAGAACAAGAAAGTGTTTCCTCAAAACTTTGAAGGGATTGATGTGTCTATCATGTTCCAGTGATGAGAACTTTGCAAGCCATCAATGTAATCCTCTGTCAGCTTTTAGGAAGTGCTTTTCATTCTTACACTACTGTTTCATAATGAGGTATTATGTTTTGTTTTTTTCTTTCAATACTGTCCACCTTTGAATCTAGAGTCTTTTATCTTACTTCCACTTTGGGATATTTGTTTTTTATTGCTTAAATAACAACCTTGTCCCCCCCCCCCTTTTTTTTTATTGTTTCTTTCTAGAATTTCTAGTAATTACATGTTTGATGTTATGAATTGGTCTTGTTTATTTTTTGCCTTTTCTCATACATTTTCACCTCTTTTTAATTGTTCTGATTTCTGGGAGATAATCTCCAACTTATGAGGTAATTCCTCATTGACTTTTTATTTCAGTAATCATATTTTTAAGTTTCATGATCTTTTTAAATTTATTGTTTTTCCTTTCTCATGGCAGAATGTTCCGTTTTAGTTACACACACAAAATCTCCTCCACCTAAACTGCATTTAAACTAAAGTCAACTTCTCTCATTGTTAACTGCTAATAGACAGATAATATATTTCCTGTATTTCTGAATTGACAAAAGAATTGAAAGGAAACTTTAGTAGCTCTATTTCCGTACAGAGATATTGACTTTATAAAGCTATTACTCCTTAGCTGACAAGACTAATTCAGGCAGAGTGGACAGTGTTGTATATAAGGATCAACAATATATGATGATCAGGATATTGATTTTAATGGTGTGGTCTTGGGGACATCATCAAGATTTGCCATTGTCAAAATTGCTAGGATGCTGGAATTGTGTTGGGTGTTCTGGTTCTCTTTCTCTTTCTTATTTTGTATTGGCATTTCCCCAATTTTCTCCATCCTCAAATTGGTTACTGCTCTCAAACTGCTTATGCTAATATCCTACTCAGGCCTTCCTTTCCCCAAAGTACACCTGGTTTACTTATTCTAATGTTCTTTTGGGGTGCCTGGGTGGCTCAGTTGGTCAAGCGACCGACTTTGGCTCAGGTCATGATCTCACAGTGCATGAGTTTGAGCCCCGCGTCAGGCTTTGTGCTGACAGCTCAGAGCCTGGAGCCTGTTTTGGATTCTGTGTCTCCCTCTCTCTGACCCTCCCCCATTCATGCTCTGTCTCTCTCTGTCTCAAAAATAAATAAATGTTAAAAAAAATAAATCTTCTTTTATTAAATCTGCCAATCTGTAGCAAGAAGCATATCAAAATTAACTGATTAATTCATGCTTAGATGTGAATGATTGATGGTCCAAAGAGAGGTCTTGAAAACTTAATAATCTTTAATTGGCATAACTGAGAAGGAAGAACATTTTTGAGAGCCTTTCCAGGGCCTCTTGTTTTCTCTAGGGAGATTCTCAGAAGCTCTGTCCCAGACACATTAAAACAGTGCTCAGCAACTTAATGTCTTAATCCTGAAAGAGCCTTATATTATCACAAATGGTTTGTAAATGCATTCAGTTGATCTATGCATACATCTATACACAATCATAACCATCCTTTGTTTTAAGGCAGAAGAGTATATTTCTCTTATCATATTTTTCAAGACCCAGGAACAAATTATAGCTAATTTCTACACAATAAAGTAGGCAGAGAGAATGAGTTAACAAGAAATTGTTATACCTGACATCTTCTTTCCTTCTCAAAAACATCTAACATCATTTTGACTACAACTTCAAGTCCTCTCTAATATTGACTAAAGGAATATATTAGCTAGATGATAAATTGTTATGTACTGATTACTGACTTAAGAGTGCATTTAGAAGCATATACCTTATTCAGTCTGTTTATTGTAAACAACTTGCAATATATGGACCACAGCTGCACCAAAGAATAAAAGATAGTTATATAGCCAAAACAAAGCTAGGTGAGTAACATGATACATAAGTGCACAGACTCCAAAACTAAGGATTTTCTTTAGTTGAACTTGTCCTCAATTAACCCATTATCATGAAACTTCGACTTTTCCCAGTGCGGTAAAATAGACTCAGGAATCTGTATCTGACAGTTGGAGGCCTCTATTATATTGATGCTGGACATGGTGCTAACTTCACTTGTCATGCCTTTTGCTAATCATCAGTAAAGTCTGGGTTCCTGGATAAGACTTATGTTTTTGTTGTTGTTGTTGTCTTTTTAAATTTTTATTTTATTTTATTTATTTTTTTAACGTTTTATTTATTTATTTATTTATTTTTTTTGAGACAGGGAGAGACAGAGCATGAACAGGGGAGGGTCAGAGAGAGGGAGACACAGAATCCGAAACAAGCTCCAGGCTCTGAGCTGTCAGCACAGAGCCTGATGCCAGGCTTTAACTCATGGACCGCGAGATCATGACCTGAGCCAAAGTCGGACGCTTAACTGACTGAGCCACCCAGGTGCCCCTAAAATTTTATTTTAGAGAGAGTAAGAGAGAGTGAGAGCATGAGCTGGGGGGAGGGGCAGAGAGAGATTCTTAAGCAGGACGCCGACAAGGGGCTCAACCCCACGATTCTGGCATCATTGATGAGGGACATTGGGGCCAGCTGAGGGCAAAATACAGGCTGGCACAACGCCTCTCCCTTCCCCCTCCTCCCCCCCCCCCCCCACACAGGTGGAATATGTGTGATATTCCTTGCACACTCCTGACTACCCAAGAACAAAGAAAAGGGGTTTAATTGCTTGCCATGGTAATGTGGAAAACTAAGGTAAATGAAAAATTAAATTCCCTTACTGCCTACAGCCCATTGACAAGTCCTTGAAACCGGCAGAGTGACCTCCCTCTAGAAGCTCAGCTGCCTCGATGATGACACTTTACGAGGGGCACAAAAGAGCCTTAACATTATCCCAACCTTGGGGATCCTGTAAGTCTACTTCCTTTATCCCAACTGCTTCAAGATATATGCTGGCAATCACACTCCAAGCTTATGGCCCCCGATATACATCTGAAGGGTCTAATGACCAAGGTTTTATTAAACAGTAGTAAGTGGATAGCAACAGCTAGCCCCTCAAGGTTCTGGAAACCTTGCTTCCAAAATACCTTAGAGGCTTACTGTATCCCTGACCCCTGCCCAACCTGAGGGTATATAATGAGTTACCTGTCAAAACCCCAGTGCAGCATTTCCTGCCCATGGGTCCTGTCCCCATGCTTTAATAAAATCACTTTTTTTTTTGTTGCACCAAAGACATCTTCAAGAATTCTTTCTTGGCCGGGGCGCCTGGGTGGCGCAGTCGGTTAAGCGTCCGACTTCAGCCAGGTCACGATCTCGCCGTCCGTGAGTTCGAGCCCTGTGTCGGGCTCTGGGCTGATGGCTCAGAACCTGGAGCCTGTTTCCGATTCCGTGTCTCCCTCTCTCTCTGCCCCTCCCCCGTTCATGCTCTGTCTCTCTCTGTCCCAAAAATAAATAAACGTTGAAAAAAAAAATGTTTTTTAAAGAATTCTTTCTTGGCCGATGGCTCCGACCCCACAAACTCCCCCATTACCCCAAGAGTTCATCATCATGACCTAAGCCAAAATCAAGAGTTGGATGCTCAACCTACTGAGCCACCTAGGTGCCCCAATTATGTTTGGGGACAGTCTATATGATGTCCTCAGTCCTTTTGATACACAGGCTGTGTATGTGCAGATATATGCTATTTATGGTGTCTTAAAAAAAATGTATTCAGGAAAACATATGCCTCCCCTACTGTATTCGAATATAAGCACAAAAGAGAGGAATTATTATACAATTTAAAGAATAAGAACTTTGTAATTGGACTTAGGCTGGAATGTCATTTTTGTAATTAACTTGTGTATACATTTTAGCAAGCTACTTACCTTTCTGAATGTCAGTTTCATTAGCAAGAAGAGGATGTACTAGAAATCTTAAGGCAATTAAATGAGATAATTTATTGATGGTACTTTAGTCTCATCAGAGAGTAGATGCCTAAAATGCCAAATTTTCTCTTTCTCTTTATTCCTCACAGGTTACACTTGGAAACCAGTCTTTTCTGGTATTGCTGTTATGCTGTTGCACACATCTGTATACATAAATATACCCAATTATGCACATTCTGACATAAATATATGCACTTAGATTTCTTGGAGGGATTTGATGACTGTAAATAATGATAACCAAATAGGTAGAAAGAGAAAAAGAAAAGTTTCTTTAAAATGCGAGGATCAGTAAAATCAAGTGTCAGAGTATTCAATGAAGAATCAAACTTTTCCATTACAAGCAGATGTTGCCAGGTATGTACTTTGAAAAGATAGATCTAGGTTTTCATTTTGGAATTATTTTTAACCATGCACTCTATCTATTTCCATACCTAACCCATTTGTAGTTAGTATGCTGATATCATGCCTCTGTTTATCTCTGCATAACCAGGACAACCCATTCCCTAGAATGGCCTTTTTGGTACCTGTTGTACCAAAACAACTATGTACCAAAACAACAAAACAACTATGGCTTGGAAGGTTTTAAAGTGAAGAAATCTGTTGGTTGCTAGTCTCAATAATTAGGAAGTGTCAGCAAGAGATATAAAGAGTATATGTTGTTGTTGTTATTGAAAAAGTATTAGTGTTATTGATGCTTTTTGAAATAGTTGTCTTTTTTTCCTACAAATTTTTATTTAAATTCCAGTTAGTTAACATACAGTGTAATATTAGTTTCAGGTGTAGGATTTAGTGACTCATCACTTACATACAATACCCAATGCTCATCACAAGTGCCTCCTTAGTACCCATCACCTATTTAACCCAGCCCTCTGCTCAACTGCCCTCCAGCAACCTTCAGTTTGTTTGCAATAGTTAAGAGTCTGTGCCTTGGTTTGCCTCTCTTTCCACCCGCCCCCCATGTTCATTTGTTTTGTTTCTTAAATTCTACATATGAGCAAAATCATATGGTATTTGTCTTTCTCTGACTAGTTTCACTTAGCATAGTACTTTCTAGCTCCATCCACATCATTGCAAATGGGAAGATTTCATTTTTTGAAGGGTTGTCTTGACATCACTTCCAGAAGGATGTAAGCCCAACAGTAATAATTATATGTGGCATATAGTCTAGTGGTAAAGGATATTTACACTTTTACATGGACACATATATTTAATGCTCAGTTATTTTCAGTGATAATTTTAGCTGTTTTGTGTGCATTGAACTATTTTCTGGTAACTCCTTTGCTAAAAACAAAACAAAACAAAACAACAGCAGTTGACATAACTTGATGAAGTACCAATTTTGACTGATACAGTGGGAATTCCAGCTTGAGCTCAAATTGTATTCATATCTGAGAATCAAACGTATATGGACATTTCTGGAGAACTGGTGGGACAATCATATGGAAGTCCTCTCTTACGAATTGTAATTCATCTTAAGAAGAAATGGTGCACGAAAGAATTGGCTTAATAAGAAAGCTTAAAGTAAGAGTGAATTCTTTTCCAAGTAACATTAGATTACTATGGAACTTTGATATTTTGAAGACAGTGGTTTAGCTCATTTGATGGAGACAAAGTGAAGGTTAGATATTTTAAGACTGCAGGAAAGACCTTTGGAGATTATGTCAACTTGGAAGCACTTGTGAAACAAAGACCTGTATGGAGCCCAGTGAACACAATCTGGATAGGGATGGTATGAAAATCCAGACCTTAGAAATGAATTTTAATTGGTTCTGTAAATGGATGGAACTCAGTAGGGTACTACTAGAAAGCAGAGGTTTTCTCTAGTATATGCACTCAAACACATTCTCCAGGATCAATCTTTCCTACCCCTTCTCAGTGTTTTAAAAAGATTCTATAGCTTTTCAGTCATTTTCAGATATTAAAAAGTAAAATCAAGTGTAAATCAAAATTTTAATGTTACCTAGAATTTAATGCTGTCTCTTTTCCTTAGCTCAAACTTAACTCAAGTCTTAAGAAGAAGAAAGGGAAAGAGGATGAGAGAGAGATAGAGAGACTACGTAGGCAAACACAAGTCCCCTCAAGTGAGGGGACTGTTTAAGAAAGAACCACCTATGGATGCAGAAAATTCCCCTTTTGTATGACAATAGAGTGTCATTTATAACATAGTTTGAAAAAAATGTTATCCACACATTTTTGCTTAGATCTTTAAAATGTAACAACTGAAATCTGTTTTATTCCTTCTCAAACCATTTCTCCTGTGGTATTGAGCAAAATGATTTAAATGAGTGATAATGAGAATAGAAGGTTTTCATAGCATCCCAAATGTGTAGAATGTATATGTGAAAAAAACATAAATAATATAACCTCATCCTTGCAAAATTGAAGTGTGGAAAATGAGAGCTTGAATGGTGGGTGGTGATATAGATTGAGGTTACCCTGGAGGGAAATAAGACAAGCTAATAAATATTTATGTTCTCAATAAAAATGTGAAGAATTTCTATTATGGGTATATGGCTAAAATTGCTGTACTGAACTAAGGGTAGAAGCAACAAAAAATAGAAACATCTGCATGTGAACAATATTCAATTGATAATAGCAATTTTATAAGCATCTAATGAGCAATTCCTTCCAGAAAATAAAAATTAATGTTGATGTCATGATTCATACTTATCTACATTTTTGTGGTTTACTAGTAATTTTTTTTAAGTTTATTTATTTTTGAGACACAGAGGACAAGTTGGGGAGGGGTAGAGAGACAATGAGACACAGAATCTGAAACAGGCTCCAGGCTCTGAGCTGTCAGCACAGAGCCTGATGCAGGGTTCAAACCCACAAACTGTGAGATCATGACTTGAGCCGAGGTCGGACCTTCAACTGATTGAGCCACCCAGGCGCCCCTACTGGTGAATATTTGAATTAGATGTTTGCCACAAATGTGGCATATAAAATATATTTTTAATTAAAAATTTTTTTATCTTGTGATTTTTAAAATGAGTTACTATGCTTTTTTTCCTTTTATAAATAGTGCTATAATAAAAATTCTTACATGTGTACCTTAGGTGCTGCTGTGGTCTGAATGTTTGTGTCCCTCTCCTCAATTTATACGTTGAAATCCAATACATCCAATGTGAGAGTACTAGGAGGTGGCACCTTTGAGAGGTGCTTAGTCATGGATCCGCATGAATAGGACGAGTATTCGTATAAAAAATATCCTACAGAGCTTCCCAGCTCAATCTGCAATCTGAAAATACTCAAGAAGCCCACAGCCTGGAGGAGGGCCCTCATACAGCCAGGCTGGGCCCCTAATTTCAGCCTTCCATCCTCCAGAACTGTAAGAAATAAATGTTTGTTGTTTATAAGCCGCCTAGTCTGTAGTATTTTGTTTTAGCAGGCTGAATGGACTGAGACAGGTATATACAATTTCATCATTGTTATATTTTTTGATGGAGTTGTACTTCTATTTTTATGTATCTTTTTACCTCTTTTAAGATATTTTTGCCTTAACTTATGTTTTGTCAAAAATTTGCATGCTACTTTGTCTTTCTTTTGGTTCGTTTGTGCAAAATATACCTTCTCCCATAATTTTATGTTCAATCTGTATGTGTACATGTATGTATATACATGTATGTATGTGTATGATGGATGTTTCTCTTGTCAGTAGCATAGAGGTGGATTTTTTTCTTTTTTTAATTTTTTAAGTTTTTTTTAACGTTTATTTATTATTGAGAGACAGAGGCAAGGTGCAAGTGGGGGAGGCGCTGAGAGGGAGACACAGAATCTGAAGTAGGCTCCAGTCTCTGAGTTGTCAGCACAGAGCGCGATGTGGGGTTCAGACTCACAGACTGCAAGATCATGACTTGAGCCGGTCAGACGCTTAACTGGCTGAACCACGCGGATGCCCCGAGGTGGATTTCTTTCAAAAATCTAACCCAACAGTCTTAAAAAAAAAAAATAGGTGAATTTAAACCATTTACAGATATTGGAGCTAATGATAATAATTAATGGTTAACTATGTTGATTTCTTTTTGCAACTTATTTTGTGTTTTCCGCTTTTCATATTTTTTTCTTTTTTTTCCTGCATTCCTGCCTTCTGTTGCTTATTTCTTTTTATTCCTCTATTATTTTAGAAATTTAATTCAGTTCAATAGTCATTTGACATTATATATATATTATACTAACTGTATACCCACTAATTATTTCAAATAGCTCCATGAGTCATATACTGTTAGTATGCTCATTTTATGTATAAAGGAAACTGAATTTTATTTATTTATTTTTTTTAATATGAAATTTATTGTCAAATTGGTTTCCAGGAAACTGAATTTTAAAGAGATTAAATGATTAGCCTAAAGTCATACCATCAGCAGTAAAGGAACCGGAATTCAACCCAGACATTTTTGCCTCAGTCTATCTATGCTCTCACTAACCACTGGGCTAAATCAGTGCCGTGGAGAAAATACAGGGTTTTGGACAAGATTGTGGGAAGGTCTCAATATCACATACTGTGGTAGTAAATAACATGGTAAAAAACACCTGATTCAGAAGGTGATATATGAGCAGAGATTTGAAGGAGGCATGGAAACAAGTCATACAGATATCTGGGGAAATAGAATTCTGGGTAGAAACAAATACTAAGCCACATGGTGGTAGCCACAGACAAGGAGTCCTCGTGCCTATGAGCAAACAAGGATTCAATGACGACAGTGGGCAAGCAAAAGGCTAGTTCATAGAGCCCTGCCAGTTACAGGAAAAGCTGTTTTATTGGAACACAGCCACATCCATTCATTTGTGTATTGTAGAACTGCACAGCAGAGACTATATGGCCCCTTCAAAGCTTAAAATACATACTATCTGGCCCTCTACAGAAAAAGTTTGCCAATCTCTGTTCTACTCCACAAATGGTTGTTGAGTGAATGAATAAAACAACTAGATTTTGGTGCTTTATCTTATAATTATATTATTATGGACAATATATGTATATGACATAATAAACATTATACATTAAATGTAAATGTGCAATGTATATATATACATGTAAGCATATATGTAAATATGATATTTATTACATATTATTAGGTACATTTAAAAGTATGTTATATAATATATAAACAATATATAATTATGTAACTATACTACATAATTATATATAACTATATGATGATATATAGCTATAGTTGTATGAAACTCTCCCTATATAATATATACACATACACATATATATCCACATTTATTGTCCTTTCTCAACTAATTTTTTTTTTAACATTTATTTATTTTTGAGGGAGAGAGAGACAGAGTGTGAGCAGGGAGGGGCAGAGAGAGAGGGAGACACAGAACCTGAAGCAGGCTCTAGGTTCTGAGCTGTTAGCACAGAGCCTGACGCAGGGCTCGAACTCAGGAACCATGAGATCATGACCTGAGCCGAAGTCAGACATTAACCGACTAAGTCACCCAGGTGCCTCTCAACTAAATTCTAAAGTAAGAACTATGTCTTATCATTTCTTTGTTACTCCCAAGTTAGTCTGATGCTACAGTATTTAATAAATACTTGAATTGACATGAAATTGTTTAAGTTCTATTAATTTGTAACCCACTGGCTTATTATAATCTTTTGCTTCCAAATTGGAAGCTTATATCAGAGATCTAGAAGAAAGGTATAAACAGCTATTTGTGTACATGATAAGTACAAGGTCCTTTGTGAATTGTGATGAAGTAGTCTCATAGTTAATGAACTTCTTAAAGCGCCTTATTAGCAACAAACAGTTATACACAGGGAATATACAGTTTGATATGCTATACCAGAACTTTCTGTGTTAGATTTGTATGCTTCTTTTCTACAGAGCTTTTAGTCCATTTTATTTTTTTTTTTAATTTTTTTCAACGTTTATTTATTTTTGGGACAGAGAGAGACAGAGCATGAACGGGGGAGGGGCAGAGAGAGAGGGAGACACAGAATCGGAAACAGGCTCCAGGCTCTGAGCCATCAGCCCAGAGCCTGACGTGGGGCTCGAACTCACGGACCGCGAGATCATGACCTGGCTGAAGTCGGATGCTTAACCGACTGCGCCACCCAGGCGCCCCATAGTCCATTTTAAAAGCTATAGACATAGGTGGATTAAAAAGTAATAGGACCAATATTTGAAACCATGCAGTCCCAAACTGCGTGCTACGCTGAAGCTGCTTAAAGTAGCACAGCTCTTGTTTGAAAAGAAAATGTAGGTAGGAGAAATAAAAACAACTTGCAGGAAGCTACATCCATAAGTGCAGGGCAGTGATGTGTGCTACGTTGGAAAAAAAATATCTTTGATAATGTGTTCTGAGAGCAAAAATCTATAGTAGAGTTATATTGGAGCTAGCTGTCTCTTCCATTACAATTTGTCACTAGCTGTGTGGAAGTTTTAAAGTATCATAAACACTGCCTGACAACACACAAAATTAAGAATCTTCTCTATGTTACACAACGGGCACTGTTTGTATCAGTGCCATTTATCCAATGACTCCAGAAACCATATAAACAATATAGTTCATAAATGCACAAATCTTTCACGAGGGGACATGAAATATTAAACTTTTATTGTATCCGTGTAAATCTGTTCTAGCTTATTATCTGGCATAATGTCCATCTGATTGATGCTCCAAGGTTTCTATGAAAAAAGGTGGGAGTTTCAATAACAACTTACAGAGTGGAAGTTACTGAACCAATGGACTCCTCAAACTACAAATGATACTCTGCAGGGACTCAAGTCTCCCCTTACTTTTGCATTTTTGTATATTATGTATATTTGGGTAAAACCTGGAGTCTAGTCCATTGCCTACCATGTTAGTACATTTTCTCTTTTGCTTTTATGTAAACACTGCTGCCTAACTGTGGTCTGTAGGGTTTGCTGGGGGAATATTCTTTCTTGTCTTAGACTTGGAACACAAACTGTCACTCCTGGATCCTACGTTCCTATGCCTCAATGTCTATAACATCATGAACAACAGTTCTTTCGGCATGCAAATTTAAAATTTTGTAAAAAAAAAAAAAAATAAGGCTAAGGTATAAGGGTGAGAATTGACAAGGGATTTGTACTAAGCTTATTCCTGGGAACAAAAGAGAAAAAAAAAACATTTTTTTTCTGGGGGGAGAAATTGTACTCTTTCTTTCTAGGAACCATATGAGATTTATTTTTATCTTAGTAAACAAGAAACAGAAAGCACTTTCCTTGACAAATCTAAAGGTATGTGGAGAAAGAAATCCTAGGTTTCATTTTACAAGGAAGCAGACGGAACTAATACCTACTGAGAACTGAATGTGTTACACTGATAGAATCTTTACAAACATTATCATATTTAGTCATGACAAGAACCTTACAGATCAGAGAACTGAACTTTAGAGATATTGATATTCTCTAATTCATCCCATTTGCTTTGTTCTGCAACTATCAGCGTATATAGTTCAAACTTACATAATAAGGATCCACACCGCATGAAACCTAAAGCTAAGAATGGGCTTTAGAGTTGATGGATTCAATGAACAAAATATGTTGCCAAGGACTCTGGTTCTTTGGTCTGTGCAGCTATACACGGTTTGGGTTTCAACCTAAGACCTACTTTTTCATGGTCCTAAGATATGCCTGCTAAGATATGCCTAAGATATGCCTGAGGTTCATGCTTCCTCATTCACATGCAGACAGAGTGAGAGAGAACATCACTTCAGGAGGCTCTCTCAGAAGAAGGCGGATTTTCCTATAACCTTCCAACAGCAGCAGCCCTTTCTTTGAATTTCATTGGCTTAAACCCAACTAATCTTATCATTAGCAAAAGAGACGAGATGACACTTAGAGCACTTAGGTCCACCCCTAAAGATGGGGAGTGGAGTCAGTTCCCTTGAAAGTCAGGGACTGAATGGGTAGAATTGATAAATGAATAAAATTGGGTTCTGTTAGAACAAGATGGTAGAACAGGAGCCCCCAAACCTTGCTTCTCCCACAGAGACACTGAATAACAATACATGGACCAATTGCCT
The DNA here is from genome assembly GCF_016509475.1 of Prionailurus bengalensis. Classification (NCBI taxonomy): domain Eukaryota; kingdom Metazoa; phylum Chordata; class Mammalia; order Carnivora; family Felidae; genus Prionailurus; species Prionailurus bengalensis. The sequence continues at coordinate 110,683,106 of NC_057349.1, forward strand.
TTGTGAGAAATCCAGAAACTAAGAAGCTTTTATGCCCCAAGCAAGTGTGGGAACAACTGCTTGGAAGCTGGGAGGAAAAGTTGTGGTGCTCCCTCACCATAGTCCCAACCCGCTGGCACAGTGCAGCATGACTGGGAGAAAACTGCAAGCTCCTGGCTTCAACTTAAGGAGAGAAAGATATATTTGCAATGACGTGGATGGAACTTGAGTATATTTTGCTAAGCAAAATAAGTCAGAGAAAGACAAATACCATATGATTTCACTCATATGTGGAATTTAAGAAACAAAACAGATGAATATAGGGGAAGGGAAGGAAAAATAAAACAAGATAAAAACAGAGAGAGAAGCAAACCATAAGATATTCTTAAATACAGAGAACGAACTGAGGGTTGATGGAGGTGAGGGGGTCGGGGGATGGGCTAAAGTGATGGGCATTAAGGAGGGCACTTGTTGAGATGAACACTGGGTGTCATATGTAAGTGATGAATTGCTAAATTCTACTCTTGAAACTAATACTACACTATATGTTAATTACTTTGAATTTAAATAAAATCTTGGAAGGAAGAAAAAGACTGACATATTTCCAACACTCAGATATTTCAGGGGCTTGCCCAAGGGACTAGTTTCTGTCTTCCCTGAATCTAAGCACTGATAGGAAAGGGCATCAGGTTGGGGGCTTCTAAGAATAAACATGACAGTTTGGACTAGCACACAGACACTTGCCATAGTCCCTACTCCCAGGTCAGTGTGAATAAGCAGGAGAAAATCCCCACCTCTTGGCTTTTCCTTGAGGAGGAGAAGAGTTAGAGCATACATGCAACGTTCCAATGTTTCAGGGGGCTGACCAAGGGACAGATTTCTGTCTTGCTTGTCTTGGAGTGCTTACAGGACCAGCATACTCAACGCCTGAGAGCTGCTGAGAATAAAAGAGATTTGTATGGCTTGTTGCTCCTCCAGAGAATAAGGGCAGGTGTAGCCTGGTGGACTCTCCTTTGGGGTGGGGGAAGAAGACAAGAATAGAGCATGCATCCAAACTGCCAGCTTTTCAGGGGGCTGTTAAAGGCATTAGTTTCTATCTCACCTGAATGGGAGTGCTGATAGGATCTGGCATACTCTAGAAGCCTAGGAGCCACTGAGAACAGAAGACGATGGCTTGTGACAGCTCCAGAGGACCTATAGCACTACAGACAGACAACATAGGAAACAAGAGTTTACAAACTGCTGAAAAAAATAAATGGAAAATCCCTATAATTGGGAATGCACATACACAAGTCCAGAGAAAATGCATCAACAGAAAAGGTTTGAGAAGCTCCCATAATCTACAGCTGGCTGACTGGTGGAAGTCTTTTCCTGTATGAAGTCAGTTTGTAAAGACTAAAAGATTTGGCTGTTCTTTCAAATGTATGGATCCCAATACAAAGGAAAAAAAAAATATTTGAAAACTCATGCTGGACTCTTAAAAACTGAGAACAAACTGAGGGTTGATGGGGGGTGGGGGGTGGGTGATGGGTATTGAGGAGGGCACCTTTTGGGATGAGCACTGCGTGTTGTATGGAAACCAATTTGACAATAAATTTCATATTAAAAAAAAGAAAGAAAACTCATGCTGAAGGCATGGAGGCATATGAGTTACCTGACAGAGAATTCAAAATAACTGTCATAAATTTGTTAAATAAGCTCAGGATAATGATGTCCACACCAAATGAGAATATCAACAAAGAGAAAGAAAATATACAAAGGACCAAAACAGAAATTTTGCAGCTGAAGAATACAATAACTGCATTGAAAAATTCATTAGAGGACAACATTTAAAATGATCAAGTTGGAGAAGCAAAAAAAATAAAAAAGAGTGAAGACAGTGTATGAGACTATGAGTGCATGAGACATCATCCAATGAACCAATATATGCTTTATGGGCATCCCAGAAGGAGAGAGAGAGAAAGGGCAGAAAGCTTATTTGAGGAAATAATGTTGAAAATCCAAATCTGCAGAAGGAAATGGACATCTAGATTAAATAAGATGAACAGACTCTAATTAGAACGATTCAAAGATGTCTACAATGAAGCATTTTATAATCAAGTTTTCAAATGCCAAAAACAAAGGTGTAATTTTAAAGGCAGCAAGATAAAAGGGATTTGTCAAGGGCAAGTAAGCCCCCATAAGACTTATCAGGAGATTTCTCAGAAGAAACCTTATAGGCCAGAAAGGAATAGAATGATATATTGAAAGTGCTGAGAGAAAAAAGCTGCCAACTAAGAATATTATATCCACTAAAATTGTCCTTCAAAAGTGGAGACATTAAGTTTTTCCCAGATACACAAAAGTAGGGGAGGTTTATTACCATTAGACCTGCCTTACGAGAAATTCTAAGGAGAGTCCTTCAAGTTGAAATGAAAGGAATCTAGAAAGCAAAACAAAAACAAAAACAAGAAAGTATAAAGCTTGCTGATAAATATAAATATACAGAAAAAGAATACAGTAATACTGTGATGGTGGCACATAAATCATGTAATGCGTTTTTCAAGACACATTTCACTTAATATATCTTGTAAGAAGTGTTCTTCAAGAGTTATGTATAAGCATGTGACTCAACACCTGGCCATTCTCCAAAGCTTATACATAACTCTTGAAGAACACTTCTTACAAAATGTATCTAAGCTGCTACTTGACAGATTCATTAAGATACATTAAACACAGTGTTATATCATTGAGTTAAAAACATGGTATGGAATTTAAAGTACAAATGTATGAAAAATAACTATAACTCTAAAAATATATTAGGGGCACCTAGGTAGCTCAGTTGGTTAAGTGACAACTCTTGATTGGGGCTCAGGTCCTGATCTCAGTCATGAGATCATGTCCCATATCAGACTCTGCTGGGCATAGGGTCTGCTTAAGATTGTCTGTCTCCCTCTCCCTCTGTCCCTTCCCCACCTGCAGATACATGTGCTCTCTCTCTCTCTCAAAAATAAATAAATACATAAATAATAAATAGATAGATTAATAAAATATGTCAATGGATACAAATATAAAAAATAAAATTTGTGACGTCAATAACATAAAATGTGTGTGAAGGGGTGTGAAGTAAAAGAGTAGTTTTTGAATGTGATTCAAAATGGATTATTATAACTATAAGATGTTTTATGTAAGGTCCATAACAATGCAAAAAAAAAAAATGACTATAGAAGATGCATGAAAAAAAATGAGGAAGAATTCAGAGAATGTCACTACAAAATATCACAAAACACAAAAGAAGGAAATAGGAAAAAAGAGGAGCAAATCTATAGGACAGAAAGACAATAAAACGTCAATAGTAAATCCTTCCCTATCTGTAAGTATTTAGAACATAAAAAGATTAAACTCTCCAATCAAAAGACATAGAGTGGCTGAATGGATTAAAAAACAGATCTCACCATATGTTGTTGTCTAGAAAACACTCTAGATTTAAGGAGATGCATAGGCTGAAAGTGAAGGGATGGAAAACATTCCATGTAAATAGTCACCAAAAGAGAGTAAGGACTGCCATATTTTCATTAGAAAAAAAAAATTAAGTAAAAATCTATGACAACGTGAAATGAAGTAAAATATTATGTAATGATAAATGGGTCACTTCAACAGGAAATATAACAGTGATAAACATATATGCACCCAACCCCAGAGCACCAAAATATGAAGCTGTCATTGACAGAACTACAGGGAGAAATAAACAGTAACATAGAAATAGAAGATTTTTAGTACCCCACTTTCAGTAATGGATAGAACATCCAGACAGATCAATAAGGAAACAAAGGACTTGAAAAACACTAGAGACTAAATGAATCAGATATATACAAAACGTTCCACCTAAGAGCAGAAGAAAATATATTTTTCTCAAGTACACATGGATATTCTCCAGGGTAGATCACATATTAGGTCACAAAATGAGTCTTGACAAATTTATGAAGATGAGACTTACACCAAATAACTTTCTGCCTTACACTGGAATGTAACCAGAAATTAATAGCCAAAGAAAAAATGGAAGACACACAAATGTGTGGAATTTAGATAATATATCCTAGAACAACAAATGGATGAAATAAGAAATCTAAAAGGAGATTAAAAAAATATTTTGAGACAAATGAAAATGAAAACATAGCAAAACTTATGGGATGTGGCAAAAGCAGTACGAACAGGAAAGCTTATACCAGTAAATGTTTATGTTCAAGAAGAGGAAAGATTTCAAATAAACTAAATTTATATGTCAAGAAACAATCAAAGCCAGGAGTTAGCAGAACAGAACACATAATAAAGATCATAACAAATAAATGAAATACAGAATAGAAAATCAATTGAAAAAATCAATGACACTGACTTGTATTTTGAAAAGAGTAACAAAATGGACAAACTTTTAGGCTAAAAGAGAGAGAGAGAGAGAGTGGGAGAGAGAGAGAGAGAGACTGAGAGAAAACCCAAATAAATGAAATCAAGTATAAAAAAGGAGACATTACAGTGGATGTCACAGAAATAAAAAGCATTCTACAAACTTCTATGAACAATTATGTGCCCACATATTGGATAGCCAAGAAGAAATGGATAAATATGACATACCAATGCTGAATCATGAAGAAATAGAAAACTTGAACAGATCTTTAACTACTAAAGAGATTGAATCAGTAATCACAAAATTTCAAAGAAAGAAAGAAAGAAAGAAAGAAAGAGAGGGAGGGAGAGAGGAAAGAAAGAAAGAAAGAAAGAAAGAAAGAAAGAAAGAAAGAAAGAAAGAAAGAAAGAAAGAAAGAAAGAAAAAGAAAGAAAGAAAAAGAAATAGAGAGAGAGGGAGGGAGGGAGGAAGGAAGGAAGGAAGAAACTTAAAAAAAAGCCTAAGAGCAGATGGCTTCATTGGCAAATTCTACCAAAAATTTAAGGAAAAGTTAACACCAAGTCTTCTCAAACTCTGCCAAAAGATGAAAGAGGAGGCAACACTCCTCATTCTATGAGATCAGCATTACCCTGATATCAAAGCCAGACAAAAAAAACCTCAAGAAAATAAAACTACAAGCTAGTAACCCCAGTGAGTACAGATGCAAAAATCCTTAGCAAAATAGTAGGAGATAAAATTCAACTGCATATTAAAAGGATCATAAACCATGACCTTTTGAAGGTCCCTGTGGCTGAAGTAAGCATAAACATATGAAGTATGTTTATCCCTGTGAAGTAAGCATAAACATATGAAAATGAATCAGTGTGATACACTATATTAACAGAACAAAGGACAAAAATCACATGATCAATAGACACAGGAAAAGCATTTGACAAAATTCAACACATTTTTTGTGATAAAAAACCTCAAAAAACTAAGAATAGAAGGATTTATGTCAACATAATAAAGGCTATAATATATGAAGAGCTCATACCTGACATTATCAATGACAAAACCTGGAAACTTCTCTTCTAGCATCAGGAATAAGGCAGTGAGGCTCACTGTTACCACTTCTATTCAACATAGTAAATAAAAATCCTAGTTAGAACAATTAGCCAAGAAAAATAAATAAAAGTTATCAAAGTTAGAAAGTGAGAAGTAATATTATTTCTTCTGCTCACAGATGACATTACCTTACATAAAGGAAATACTAAAGACTAATTAAAAAGAAATACCTGTTAAACCTAACAAATAAATTCAGGAAAACTTAAAGATACAAAATCAATACACAAAAGTTATTTGTTTCCATACAATAAAACGAATAATCCCAAAGGGAAATTAAGAAAACAATTCCATTTACAATATCATCTAAAAGAATAAAATAATTGAGAAATAAACTTAACCAAGGAGGTGGAAATACTTGTACCTCAAACAATTGCAACAGAAGATAGACAAACAAATGGAAAGACATCCTGTTTTCAAGGATTGGAAGAAGTAATATTGTTAAAGTGTCCACATAAGGGTGCCAAGACTACACAATGGGGAAAAGGCAGTCTCTCAAACAAATGGTATTGGGATATCCACATATCTTTTGTGTGATATCCACATGCAAAAGAATGAAATTGGACCCTTATATCATATATAAAAGTCAACTCAAAATGAATTAAAAACTTAAAGACACAGCCCGACATTATAAAACTCCTAGAAGAAAATATATAGGCTGTGCTTCATAATATTAGTCTTGGCAATGATTTCTTGGACATTACATCAAAAATATAGGTAGCAAAAGCAAAACAAACAAACCTTAAAAAACCCAAGTAAGGCTACTTCGGACAAAAGTTCTGCACAGCAACAGAAGCAATCAACAGAGTGGAAAGACAAGACAGCCTGGAGAAAATATTTGCAAACTACATATCTGATAAAAGGTTTATATCCAATAAAAAATAAGGAACTCCTAACACTCAATATCCAAAAACCAAAGACACCAATTAAAAAATGTGCTAAGGACCTGGATAGACATTTATCCAGAAGACATACACATGATCAAAATGTATATGAAAAGATGCTCACTAACACTAATCATCAGGGAAATGCAAGTCAAAACCCTCACATCTATGAGGATGGCCATTATAAACAAAGATAAAATAATGAGTCATTATGTGAAGAAATTGGAACTTTTGTGCACTGTTTGGTAGGAACATAAAATGTAAATTATGGAAAACAATGTAAAAGTTCCCCAAAAAAATTAAAAACACTACCATATTATCCAGAAATCCCATTTCTGGGTATATATATCAAAAAAAAATGAAAACAGGATGTGAAAGAAAAGTATTTGCTTTCCCATGTTCATCGTGGCATTATTCACAATGGTCAAGATGTAGAAACAACCTAAATTTCCATCAGTAGATGAAAAGATTTTAAAAAGTGGTATATACATACAATGGAATATTACTGATCCTTAAAAAAGGAGAAAATTGGGGCACCTGGCTGGCTCAGTTGGTTGCACATGCAACTCTTGATTTCGGCCCAAGTCATGATCTCATAGTTCGTGGATTCTGGTTCCGCTCTAGCGGTGTGGAGCCTGCTTGGGATTATCTCTCTCACCCTCTCTCTGCCTCTCCTGTGCTCTCTCTTTCTCCCAAATAAATGAATAAACTTAAAAAAAAAGGAAAAATTCTGTCAATATGGACAAATCTTGAGGACATTACGCTAAGTGAAATAAGTCAGTCACAGAAGGATAAATAATGTGTTATCCCATTTATGTAAGGTATCTAAAGTAGGCAAAGTTATAGAAACGGAAAGTAGAATGTTAGCTGCCTGGGGTTGGAGAGATGGGGAAATGGGGAGTTGCATTTCAATGGGATGAAAATGTTTTAGAGATTTGTTGTACAACAATGTGCATATAGTTAGCAATACTATACTGCACACTTAAACATTTAAGAAGGTAGATTTCACATGTATGTTTGTGTTTTCTTCTTTTCTTTTTTACCACTATAAAAACAAATAAAAATCAATTAAGTCCTATTAGGAAGAAAAAAAGAGACTTAGGATAGATTCTGGGTAAGTAAACAATGAAGTTGATTATATTCTAATAAGATAGGATCTTTGATTCCTGGGGAATCAAGACTATATGTTAGCATCAGAAATTGGGATGTACTGGCCTGTGACCCACAGTTTTCACTTAAATAGAAAAAAAAATTAGGAAAAAGGAATATATGTTATATTGAGCAGAATATTATTAACTACCATTTACTAAGTACCTACTTTTGTGTCAAATTCTTTGGTAAGCTCTGTACATGTGTTATCTAATTTAACCCTCATAAAAATTCTATGGAAGTAGATACAATTATGCCCATTTTACCTGTACATATATTAAGATCAGAGAGTTTAAGCATCTTGCTCCAGCTAAGTGATGTGTGGAAGAATTCAAGCCCAAGCAGCGTAACTGCAGAGTCCATTCCCTTAAAACATGAGAGAGAAAGCTAACGAGGGTTCTAGTAGGAGAAAATCTACATTAGTGTTAGCCTTCCTTAAATGATTGACAAAGTCACTATGGCGGCTCAAAAGCAACAGAAATGTTGACATTGATTCACAGCATCTTGGGCGATGATGTGAAGGTAAAGGGAAGAGCTAGGAGCATTACTCACCGTTTAGGTTTGGTCTCACTTGATGTGTCGCTAACTTATATTCTCTTCTCCTTCAGTTTTCAAGCTTGGTATGTTCCTGACTTCCTGAAAAAAACTGAATTCTACTGGCCTTAGTTAATGCAGAAACAATGAAAAACTATTAATGTGTCTATTTTTCTCTCTTAATTGCTGCCTACTTTGATAGACATAGACTACAATTAAATGCTCAAAGCGGTGGCCATAAATCATTTGAGGTAGCTTAGCTACACTCCACAGAAAGTTCAGGTCTGTGTGTCTTTAGAAGAAATGGGAAAAATTGTCTTTTTCTCAGGGGACATTTAATCTCTTGGGCCAAGTCTTACTCTTGTGTCACTCCGGGTGGGAGCAAGCCTGATGTTTTACATCTCCATTTTTACTTTCGGATTCTTACTTTACATTCCTTTTCCTTCATAGGTGGCATGCTGAGGGCTGTCACACCTACCCTGTGGTGCAGCAGTAAAGAATCTGTAGCCATTTTCCTGTATCATCCTTTCTTCATGTTGCTGTAGAAGGATCTCAAAATAGTTGTCCAATATCATGATTTTCAAGTTCAAATTTAATTTTTCTTCTTTAAACACTTTTTTATGTTAATTTTTTTTGAGAGAGAGAGAGAGAGAGCGCGCGCGAGCACATGAGTGGGCAAAGGGCAGAGAGAGAGGGAGACAGAATTTGAAGCAAGCTCCAGGCTCTGAGCTGTGAACACAGCTGACCTGAGCCAGAGTCAAATGCCCTTCATTTTTCTTCTTAATAATATGTTAAATTTATATATGTTCTTGGTTTTATTTGTGAATTATTTAAAATGATATTCTCCAAGTCTCATTAAAGAAGCTTAAACTTAAGGATTACCTGGGTGGCTCAGTCAGTTGAGAGACAGACTCTTGATTTTGGCTCAGGTCATGATCCTAGAGTCATGAAATCGAGGCCCATTTTGGGCTCTGTGCTGAGTGGGGAGACAGCCTAAGATTCTCTTTCTGTCTCTCTCTGTCTCTCTTTCTCATTTGTACTCTCTCTCTCCCTAAAATAATTTAAAAAAAAAATGTCTTAAACTTAAAGATTGCCAAGCCATAGTAGATAGAATTTGAAAATAACATATTCAAATGGTGTTTTCTTATCATTTCCCACTTCTGTATAATTCTCACCATTGTTCTGAAAAGGAATTTTAATTTTTGTTTTTTATGCCTAATTGTACCTTGGACTGTTTATTTGTTTGGTTAGTCCATGGAATAATTTGAGCAGTCAGTGAATGCTTTGGAAAGTGAAAGTTTTATTTATTGAAAGGGAATGGATTTAAGCAGAACACCCAGGTCTAAAATTCTGAGTTGTAACCTTGGACTTTCTCCAAACTTACTTTCTTGTAAGCATCAGAAGGAACCACTCACTTGAATAATTTACCATCTATGGTCCCAAGTGGGTGTTTCAAAATCCTCTTTATTTTCTTTAACTTTTCATTATGGAGATTTTCAAACATACACAACACTAGAGAGAAGACCATAACAAAGTCCCAAATATCCATAACCCAGCTTCAACAATTATCAACATTTTCTCCATTGCTTTTAAACTTTCCACTACTCTCAATTTTTTTCCTTAGCAATTTTTTTTTAACAGAGAGAGAGAAAGAGAGGAAAGAGAGCATGTGCACATGTGGGGGAGGGGCAGAGAGAGAGGAAGACGGGGAAATCTTAAGCAGACTGTATGCCCAGTGCTGAATCTGAAGCTGGGCTGGATCTTATCACCATGAGATCGTGACTTTGCGATCATGACCTCAGCCAAAATCAAGAACCCACTGAGCACCCCAGGCACCCCATTTCCTAGCATAACATCACGTCATTTCACCTGTCAATAATTTCATGTGCTTAGAGCTCTTGCTAAAGGGTAAGAATTATGCAAGAAAATATTCAAATGAATGTGACAATCACAGTTATTCCTCTATAGATGCTCATGTCCTAAAGGGTGGAAAGGAGCCTTTGAAAACTTTTAGTTCCCTTGAGTTACTGGTCCTACCTCAGCAGGTATTGACAATGGGGTTTCAGTCATGCACCTTAACCTCTGGGCCCTCAGTTCTTGTTTCTAAGGTGAGAATTTTAAAATGTCTTTTACCACAGAGCCAAATATTGCATTGTTACAAGGATGCAACATGTAAAGAATGCAAATTGGCTTTATAAACCTCAAATACAAAGGCACATTTTATCAAGGCTTGAGTATGTAAGTACCAAGTAAAAATGTGCTAAATGGCAGAACCAGTATGTAAAAAATGAATTAAAGATATAGTCTGTACAGGGTTGTATGAAAAGTATAAAGTGAGTCACTTCAACTGACGTCAAGCAGGTAGCTATTTAGAAATAGCAATTGAATATATAGTGTATATAAAGTATACCTTTAGACCATTTGACATTTTGGTCTTTTGTTGATAAAACACCATATAATTGACAGACATTTCCACTTTTCATTTAGATGTTTATTGTTATGTAGGAATAGCAAGAAAAAAGTGCTATGTTTTGTGCATTGCTGCTTACACTAAAGCATCCTATCTTTGCATTCAGTTTAGGGTGTGTTGCTGCCTCACATGGTGATTAAATGGATCTTCTCACAAAGACTCTTCCAGATCATTGGTTGTTCATGGTGAACATGATCGACTGTTTACAAGAAACTAGTTTTTTTCCTAAATGATTAAAAAAAAAAAGATTATTTTGGAATGGTTAAATTAAAGTCCTTTCAATTAGACACAAAAATATTGAGTATTTTTCCTTTTCAGAGAGTATCATTTTTTTGTTGCTGTAAGGGATGAAAGACCCATGGGTACTGCCCTTTAAGAACTTGCAATCCTGTCATAGAGAAAAACATGCAAAAAAACAAAAACAAAAACAAAAACGTCAGCTGCTAGACAGAATAAAACATGTACTTGAAGGAGGTGCAAATAAGTTAGGACAAAGTAAGATGCAATTAAATCCAGAGGAAAACTTGAGTGGTAAAGAAACAAAATGTTGGACTAATGGGTTGCAATTGTAATCAGAGCCTGAAAAAATAAAATATAAGGTAATATATTTTCTTGCCCTGAGAGACCATTTAAAAAAAATTGTATGAAACAAGTGTGAAGTCTAAAGAAATATATGCAGATTTTTCCTTTCTTCTTTTTATCCACAAGCTCAAAGGAAGGCTGAAAATAGAGTTGTATTTGTAATTGATATTAGAGAACACCTTTTAAAATAAAAATAAGAGAACAGACGATTATAATCTGCAATTTTTTCTAAATGTGCTATATCACATCATGTAATTAAACAGTTTCTGTGGGAAAAAGGGCATAGAATTATAGTAAGCTTTTTTAGTCAATCATGTAGTCATGATTTTGTGTAAGGTTTACTGAATTCACGCTACTCAGAGAGCTTCTCAGGCACCACAGTGGTTGCTCTTGTTTTCTCCCACTGCAATCCTCAATTGTCTGTATAAACCAGAAAAGGTTTACAACTTCTGATAAATGGAGTTGATGAGATTTAAGTCTTTTGCTCTCACCATTCTAGCGCTATGTAACAAACTATATAGAGACAGATTTTTTTTTTCCATTTAAAAAATGCATTTGGGAATCTTTGTGTGATAGCAGCACTGGGAGAATGTGTCGTGAAATTCCCATTGCTGTGAGGGATATGTCAACATCTGACACTATATAAATTTTTTTAGTGTTTATTTATTTTTGAGAGAGACACAGAGAGTGGGGGAAGGGCAGAGAGAGAGGGGGACACAGAACCGAAGCAGGCTCCAGGCTCTGAGCTGTCAGCACAGAGCCTGATCAGGGGGACGGGGCTTGAACTCAGGAACTGTGAGATCATGACCTGAGACTGAGTTGGACGCTTAATCGACTCAGCCACCCAGGGGCCCCAACACCCAACGCTTTAGAAAGCACGCGCTTTATGCTTTTGCCCTGAGGAATGCACACCACTGGCTCTAATGGGGAAAGGGGCCTCTTCTGCCCCTTACCCAGATCTCCCATTAGTGCAGTCTTCCTCCATGGGGAAGCACTGGATCTCTCCCTGGGGGCCAGCACTGCACAGGGGTCCCTGAACAGTTCCCTCTTCAGATCAGCTAGCCACTAAGTGGAGTGGAGCCTGTATGCTGGCCTGTCTGTTTTCAACTTGGCCACACATTCTCTGGGACTATATTCAGCTTACCTGAACTTCAGGACAGCGCTGTGTAACATGCAGACACCTCTCCTTCCCCCAGCCACCTTCGTAGTCCCCTTCTCCTAGACAGTGAGGGGGAGGATCAAGCTTATTATATGGATGGAGTCAATTGATTTCCATTCAGTGTGAGTCATGTTTGCTTTAATTGGTACATAATCAATGTCCATTCTACTAAGACAGTCAGCATGCTCTTTTGATGAATTGCTTTTAATTTTGCTCTGACAGTTTGTGGATAGACTCTCAAAGGTGATATTACCTTGTTCATCCAAAACTGAAAGTTTTACATCTATAAGCCATATGGCAATGCTCTGACATTAAATCATACTCATTTGAAGAAGTATAATCCGAAGGCTTTGAATTCTCCATGCCAGTTTCTGTATTGCTCTAATCAAAGAAGGTGATGCATGAAAATATATTAATAAAACACAGTCAGAAAAAAGGATCATTCAATTGATAAGTGAATTTCTATCTAAAGTTGAATCATAGTGATTAGAATTGAATTACTGAGAGTAGATTTAAAAGTAGGTTTCAAGTCACCATTTATAGTTGAGATAAACTGTATTCCACTTCAATTTTATTTAAAAATTAGATTTTCCATTCAGTAGCAAGATCACAAGAGACAAACTGATTTTTAAGGAGAGTGTGAAACATATTTAGTCAAACCATGATGGCTTATAGAGATAAATATTTTTTTCCATTACTCCCATTTTACACAACTGAATAGAAGTAAATAAAGCATGTTGTTAGTTAGGCAGTCTGGTAAACATTAGTACTTTTACATATATTCTACTTACATTTAATGTTATTATCCGAACAAAGGGCTTTAAATTTGAAGGAAATGTTAGAAATCATTTAACTGAACACTCTTACTTTACAAGTGAAGAAAAAGTGGTTAAGTGATCTTAAATAATCAAGCTTAGCAGCACAGCAAGTGAGAAAGACATAACTAATATCGGGTACCTTGACTCCTACTAATGTAATTTCTACCATATAATTTACAAAGCTACTTCTTATCTGTTTTAAATCATTGTTATTATATTTGATTTGCTATATTTATTTGAGCTTTTGAATTCCTTGAAAAACTTGGCATTGACTCTGAACCAGAAAACCAAATGATGCTATTCATTAATTCAACATATATTTATCACATCCCTAAAAGACAAAGCCCTAACTTTTCAGAACTTATGCACACTAGAGAATGAGATAAAAAAAGAGAACGTGGGCAATTGCACTAGAACATGATATGTGATATGATATGAGGTTATCATACAAAGTTATGAGTACAGAATAGGAGCACAGATCAATCTTGGGCAGAGGTGGGTAGGTCTTATAATGAGGTTGATTTCAAGTTGAGTCCTGACTAACCAGAAATAACCAGTGAAGAAGGGTGCAAGAAGCATATTTCAGGATTGGGGAACAGACTGTGGAACAGAGTGTGAAAAGACTCAGAAGCAAGACTGTGCAGTACTCTTGCAAGGATGTGCTAGGAGACTGATTTTGCTGAAGCTGAGTGAATGACAAGAGAATGAGTAGAGAAGTAAGCCAGGATCAGATAATACCTGGACGTTAAGCTGAGGGAAATAGAGATCTGTTGAAAGGTCTTAAAGAGGAGATGCAAAGTTCACTCTGATTCAAGGGCTGGGACTGGCACCCCTGTAGCCAGGGTGATCATCTTACTATGTGACTTTCCTGCTTTCAATCATGCAATGGCTGCCAGCCTCCATAGGACAGAGTATAACTAATCTTATTACAGAATTTAGAGGGATCTGTCTGTTTCTTCCATCTTGATGCCAAATTTCAGCTATACTAGAACGGAATGCTTCATGCTAAGAAAACTGGCTTCTGGGACATTGAAGATGGTACTTCTTACCTGGGACATTTTTCATCTTTCTGTTTGTCCAGGCAGCACCGGCTCATACTTTAGGCTTCAACTCAAGTATCACTTCCTCCAGGAAGCTTTCTCTGAAATCTCCCAATCCTTAAGCCAGTTTTTGTCTACTCTATATCTTCAAGGCCAATTGTATTATCACTGTAATATCATTGTCATCCTATCATATGATTGCATTAAGATTCTTGTGTTCTTAAGAAAATTGAACCTGAATAATGTGTATGTGGTATTCTATGAAATAAGAGTAATAGAGCTGACACTGATGAAAACATAAGTTGTAACTACAGATTTACTTCTTTTTCTCCCCACTGGCTATAAATTTGGCTTCGTAAATGCTTGTTGAATAAATGAATTGGTATAATGCTGGGACAATGAAATCAATAGAAGGTGGTTACAGATGTGGTGTAGGGCCTGACCAAGAGAATGGCAATGGAGTTGGATGGAAGGGGGTAATCTCTAGGGCTGTAAAGGATATAAAGGGGAAGACCTGACTGGACCAGAGATCAGCTGTGAAGGATGATGGCAGAATAGTGGCTGATCTTTAGGTTTCTAGCTTGTGCAATGTCTTGGTACTAGTCACTAAAACAGGGAGCTCAGAGCTAGAGTCCTTATAGAAGGTTAAATTCAAGACTTCAGTGTTATGCATGTTGTATTTTTAATTTTCTTTAAAGTGAGAGGGAGAGCACGAATAAGTGCAAGAGCGCATGCACACACACGTGCATACAAGTGCACTCATGCGCAAGCGTGTACATGCATGTGGGGAGGGGCAGAGAGAGAGAGAGAGAGAGAGAGAGAATCCCACACAGGCTCCACGCTGTCAGTGCAAGCCCTGACATGGGGTTAGATCCCACAACGGTGAGATCATGACCTAAGCTGAAACCAAGAGTTGGAGGTTCAACTGACTGAGCCACCCAGGGCCCCTGCATGATGCGTCTTTAGACCTGAAGGATCTACAAGCAAAAATATGCTCGAGACGCCAGTATGAGGGTCTGGAGCTTCTTAGGGTAATTTGGCTAGAGAGGTGTGAGTCTTTGACATAAGAGTGGCAGGACACGTGAATAGAGTAAGAGGAAGGAGCTGAAAATGCAAGCTTAGGAAACACAAACATTTTAGGACTGGAGGAAGTCATAATGAACTGTTACAAAGGTGCAGTGAGATAACAATAATAGTAAATGTCTGTTGTGGGCTTTCCATATACCATAGTGCCAAGTGCTACATCATTTAATCAATCTGACAAAAATGATGTCTACTATATCCATATTTTTCACTTTCATATTTTATAGCTGCTAAAGTAATGTATGCTTTCACGAAATTTACAATGATACAAATACATAATTTAGGATATAACTCTACTATCTATTCCATTTTATAAAAAACTTTTGGTGAAGTTTAGTGCAAATCCCTCTAACTTTTCCTACACTTTGCATATTTATATTGCTATTGATAATTCTTTTAAAGGATTGTGTTACCTTTGTGCAACTTAATTTTTCCAGATGATTGCAACTGATTTGATTTATATTTTAAAATAGCTGCCTCGTATTCCATTGTAAGGATGCAAAACACAGTTCAAGTAATGCTACAATGAGTAATCTTCACAGTGAAGAAAATGAGGCTTATAAGAGGCTTAGGGTAAAATTGTCAGGGAAAATGGTAATAAATGGTGGAAATAGGACTCAAGAGAGAGAAGCTGAATACGTATCAGACGTCAGAGGCTTAAAGACGACGTGCTAGGAAAGACGGGGGTATTAGCAGTGCAAATGCTGCAGAGATGAAGTGATCTTTAGCAAGAACCTGTTAGTGACAACCACTAATGCCTGGTGAATACATTTTAATGGAGCAAGTCAGAGGGCATGGTCGAAGGTGACTAGAAGGTGATGCAGAGGAGATGGGGACTTAACCAGCTTTTTCAAAACTTTTAAAGGAGAGGAGAAGAAAAAGATAGGGTGGTAGTTGGAGGGGTTTCTGAGGTTGAAGAACTCTATAAGCGATACCATTTGTTAAAATCCAAGCCATTTTTATAGTTCATCAAAATGCTTTCCTTTGATTTGTAATTGAATGAATATATAAACATCAGAAAGGATGGGTGAAAAAACAAGACAAAATGCTAAATAAAATACTAAATACTATACAAAATACTAAATACTGAATAAATGTGCCTCATATACCTTGACCTGTATATAAGCATCACGAAAGTATGCGTATGATTAAAGCAATTCTGATGTCTTCTTTCTTTACAGCTTAGTATAAAACATTCAAGAAGACATAGAAATGGAAAGAATACTATGAGGAAACCCTTATACCCACTAACATACTAAAAAATAAAATGGTAGTGAATTACTTAAAGCCCTATGGTATCCCTCTTTGACCCTGCCTCTCTGTCTTCACCTGAACAGCTGCCAGTATTATGAACTTGGTGACTTCTCTTTAGAAGGTAAAATGTTTTGTAGGAATACATTTTCATGGAAGCACGATGACAGCTAATAGGCATTAGTATAAAATATTGATCGATTATTTGGCACTGTGAGAAATGCTCAATTTTCAAAAAGTTCAGAAGATATTTTTATACAAGTGGTAAAATGAACTTTAGAGGGTGATTTAACCCACACCAGCTAAGTTAATTTTTATGTAAACCAGGCAGTCTGGGCATTATAGCAAAAGATAAAGCTTATGAGATAAGCCAGAGCTTTTGCTCTGACTGATGTTCTTAATTGCATGCCGTTTCCTTATTGTCAAAGTGTCTAATATAAAATTTTATGCTCAAAATGATTTTTTTCCAGGTTAAGCTTCTTAGGCTGAAGCACCCGTCTGCGTTGTGCATTATGCTGTTCATTTAGTGGAAAGGATGTGCTGTTTATAAAAGTGAGTCTCATGGCAGTCAAGGCACCTGGTTGGTGGCGTGACATGAAGGGAGATAAGATGGGACATTATTCTAGAGGCACATCAGCAGAAATTAATCAAGCTCATTGCTTCTCTGCATGGTACTCCTCATCCATCCAATAATTTAAATCCTGGTCACATTATGCCAGAGTGTAGCTAACTATTTCCTGTAACACAGGAATGTTTTGTCTTTCTCAGAGACAGCTTCAACAGTTTTTAATGTTCAAAGAAAGTGAAATAGTTGAACTTTATATTAATAAAGAGTTGCAATCATTTTTACCAGATTACTTGTTTCCCCCCTTTAAAAGTCTGAGTTATATTTTGATTTATTGATCATTTTTGAAATAAATATATAGTTTTTGATGCTCTGAAAGGTCTATTTCTTTTCTTTGGAGAAAAACAATTTTTAGTCTCATAATCACAAAATATCAAATCAGCATAAACATCCACAGCAAGCTCCTTTGAGACTGGCTTGCATCAGGTATTGAGAAGTCAGTATCAATATGACTTGGTTCTTTTCTTCAGGAAGTCCAAGGATCTCCTTGTGGAGACAAGCAGACACAGTCATGCCTGATGATTCCAGGTCCTTTAAGCCACAGCACATTTCAAAGGCTGAGATTACACTCAAAGACACATTTCACTCGTTCACTGAGTTTCTCTGAACTTCAAACTCTCCAGCTCCCAGTTCTCTTTGCAAGAGACAGAGGCAAGTTTTGGAGTCTACCCTCCCTCTAAAAGTCCAGGCAGTCAGGTAAGATGGACCAGATAAATCAAATGAGCAGCTTTCCAGGTTGTGGGCACCTTGTTGACTTCCTATATCCACTGCTTCTCCAATCTACTGCTCATACTCCCCATCACCCCAACCTCATCCAGGCATTTGCTTACCTTACCAATGGGTGCAGAGCCATCACCATGAGGCTGGTCTTGCTTTCCATCTTCTTCCCCTATTTCTTTCCTGTTTCCATTAAATTTCTCATGTTGGTAAAATAGGTCCTGTATTTACTCTTAAAATTTCTTTCATCCCCTCTGTAGGCAACAGACTTTTCAAATAGGGCTGCCAGATAAAATACAGTATATTCAGTTAGATTTGAATTTAATTAAAAAAATTTGTGTAAGTATGCCTCAAGTATTTCATGGGACATATTTATGCTAAAAAAAGATTTATTTGTTGTTGATCTGAAATTTAAATTTATCTAAGAACCTTTTCCCCCCTAAAACAGGCAACCCTACTTTCAGATGGCATTACACAGCCCAGACCCCAGGTGACCATTGCCCCTTTGGCCCCAGGATGTTAGTCAAGCTCCAGCAAGTTTGTGGCTCCCTCTGCTGGGAAGCCTGCCCCCATCTGGCTGGAGCTCCACTCCAAGGCTGTGAGCAGAAGTAATGGGTAGCCTTTGGAGAAAGTATGCTTATCGGGAGTCATGAGTAAATCCATGCACATGAAGCAAGGGGCATTTTGAAGAGTTGAGCTGCAAATTTTATTTTTCCTCAGTTGTTTTATATTTTAGGAATTCTCATAACCTTATAAAGTTACTTACTCTTTGATTAATTTTGAAATCATGACATCAGTATTTTATTTTTTCTGCTCTAGAGTGGATATTCATCAAACTCTTCTGGTATTCCCTTGTAACTTGGATCCTAGAAAACTTGCAACTGTCTTTAGAGTCTTGTTTTGTAACTTCCAAAGGATTATAAGATCAGAAGATAGAAGTAGGATATGGTTTTCAGTGATTAGTGTTCTGGAAATATACAATTTGGAAACCCTAGCTGTATAAAGGACTACTCACAGTTTTTTTCTTATTATGATATTGTCTTATTATGTTTTACCTCATTGTGAACGTTGTTCAAATCTTTTTCCATAGTTACTTTTCATAGTACCCAGGCATATACTGCAGAGTTGCTGAGGTATGGGAAACTTTTATCATAAACCTGTCTCTAAACTTTTATAATCAAGTACTGTGAAAATGGACGGTTAACAGTTTGAGCTGACTGCCACATTAAGACCTATTCTAGGCTATTCAAGTTATATTCTCCCTTGAGTTTCAATTTTGGTAGATTGAGGAACAATGCTGGCTAGATAAGGGAAGAAAGACGGAGCCAAAAAATCTACTCTCTGAGATGTTGCTGGGCCCCTGGTGCTTTTTTGGAGGGGCCTATCTCTTTCTCACACAGTTTTGGAAGAGGGATGTGCTCTTGACCATGATTCTGGAAGCAGGAGGCTCTGGGACCTGGCCTCATGTTCATGTAGTCAAGGAACAGCCTGCAGCCCTTTGACTGGTGGGAGAACATTTGGAAGGCAGAGAGTTCACAGTCATCTTCTGGAGAAAGTGTCTATTGATGACTGGTGCCTGGTATCAGATAAAAGGCAGTGTTCTAGCCAACAAGGAGAGCAACCAGACTAAGCAAAGCCAGAATACCAGACAGCCAATCAGTGTGTAAGATGCTAAAAGGAGAACGTTTTGGTCATAGCATCAATGTGAAAAGCTATACTATCACCAGTAGTGGTCATTATCCTGAAGGATTCTGTTTAAATTTACGGAACTATGCCTATCTTAAACTAGAAAACATCACCTTAGCAACTCTGAAAATGAGGCTTTGGCAAAATAAACCTCTAATAGTTCAGATAATTTATCTATAGTATATCCTACAGTGGTGAGCTGAAAATGAAGCAGAGTTGCCTAACACAGGGAGCACATCATAATTTGTTCTCAATAAATATTTGGTGAAAGAACAAATGAATTAGTAAAGGATTGAAACTGCATTTGCATCTTTAAACAACATTTTTTTTTCAAACTTCATGGGAGGATTAATCCATGACTTCCTAAATCATTCTTTGTATCACTAAGAATTTCATCTTAATAATCCATTAACACAGTCAGCTAGACATTTTCAAGGCTTTCTTCTATAATATAATCCTCTTTAGTAAGCCAGAAGATAAATACTTTGGGAAAGACACGTGAATGTCTGTAACTGCAGCTTGAGAGGAAGTAAACCACTGGAAATCTAAGGAAAATGCTTTCAAAAGATGATTTAAGTGAACTACAAAAAAAAAATCATAGAAAACCAATTTATTACACATTGAATCAAATGTCAAAGACAATTTCGTTCAAGAGTCTAAAATATGTTACTTGTATATTTTGAGGACTATTTCCAGTTTAAAAAAACATAACAGATGAAACACATAGGGATTTTTTTTTAACTTTACAAATTTTACTTTTCTTCCACTTGTTTTCACTGGTGGCCTTTGAGTGTTTAATGTGTACTTAGCATTGGGACTGTAAGGAAGGGCAAACACCTATCGTTGCTATGTGCTTGTTGTAGAAAATTTACTTCTAACTCTCGTGAAGTTTAGCTAATTATATTCCATTAAAAGAAACTCAGGTCCTATCCCATGATTATTAGTAGATATGATACAATAACAGGAATGTCAATATTTTGAAGGACAAAATCATTCCTGAGAAAATGAAAGAGATTTAAGTTTGAGCAGTTGGTCTGAAAATATGTTACAACTGAAATTATATGCCTCAAAACAAGAGCAATGAGGCAGAACTGAATTTGTTCTTATCTACTGACACGGCATCACCAACAGGGTGACATTTACTCACTGGCATGTGCACTACATCGACAAGTCTGAATACAAGTGCATTCATTTAAGAAATGACAACTCTGGGAAATCCAACTACTAAAAATAGTAGTTTTTACCGTGTTTATCTGTCGAAGGACCTTCACCCTGACAGACTCTTTAGTATTGTAAATAGGGAAACACATTTTAGGGAGGTTAGCATTGTTGATCCCAAACTGCTGCCCAGGGAGTGACACATGACTGCACACTGTCTTAAAAATAGCTGAGGCTTATATACATCCATCCAGAACTTCACTGGTTCTTTTCCCTATACACATACATACAAACATGCGCACACACACCTCTCAATCTTTTATGGAGTGTTTTTCCTCGAGGTGGTCCTTAGTGATTATTTTAATCTAGTTTCACCTGTACAACTATATGGAAACTGTTGACACTTGGAACTACCTGGGCAATGTACCTGGGCAAGGTGTATCCATTTAGAAAAGCCTTTATTAAAAGTAGGGAGAACCTTGGCAAAATAAAATAAAATAAAATTGCAAAACTTAATTACTATAGATCTGTAATATGAAATAGTATTAAAATTGTCATATATATTATTTATTATAGTTTTAAATAAAACTTATCAGACTAATAAGACTTAATATAATCATCTCCTCGATCACATTTACTCCTCTGAAAGGAAGAAGAGGAATACAATCGCCTCCACTGCATCTAATAAGGTTTCTGGGAAGCATTTGTATCATCAGGGGAATAGGTGGATCAATTTCCTATTACTAGTTTCTGTAAAGGTGTGATATCATTGGTAACACAACACTAAGATGAAATGAGAATTTGTCAACTCCGTCTGCAACACCAGTCAATGTGATGTTTTTAAAGGCAATACCTTTGTTTTAATTTTTAACTTATCTGTAGTACTACATAGATATGACAAAAAGAAGTAAAAAAATTAAAATAAACCTCTGGAAAAAAGAATTTTGCCTATTAACTACCATAATGGAGACTGTGTACAAGTTACAATGGATTGTCAAGGTATTATTTCAAAGTCTCTAATGCTCTCTTGTGTTAGAGAGACTACTGGTTATGAATCCTCTAATTGTGGAAGGAAGAAAATTCTAAAATTTTGGTGTATTTAGATATATTAGGGGCACTGGTGTTTGGGGTCTGAGAGTTAGGCAGAGCTTACAAAAGTGGGTGTGGCTATAAAAAGGTAACAAGAGGGATCCTTGTGGTGATTGAAATGTCTGTGTCTGGATTATCAATATCAATATCGTGATTGTGATGTGTTACCATTGGGATAAACTGAGTTAAGGGTGAGTGGAATCTCTTTGTATTAGTCCATAAAACTGCATATTAATATGAAATTATCTCAAAATAAAAATTAAATAAAAGTTCCCAACTTAAAATTTTAATTTAGTTAAAATTTTAAACATATAAATGTTTTCTTATATTTTAGAGTTCAGCTGTCACTTGTCTGCAAATGAGACTCACAGATGATGAAATAGAAAAACACTTGAGAAATAAATACTAAAGGAAAAATTTAGAAATGTGTTCTAATGTTTAAGTAAAGTTTTGTTCTTTTCATGAACATATGAGCTCCTAGGAGTGATTTAATTATGCAGGCATTGTTTGTGCAGGTAAAACATCTTTATATATCTCTTAATTATACATTATAGATGTAGATATAAAATTATGGTCTTCAACATCTAACAAAGTCTATCAGTAATAAGAAAATTCGGAAACTGGTTTAAATTATCTGATAGTTTCTTAAGAAAAAAGATTCAGTTTGGGCATTTTGGAGATTGATCAGAGTGCTGAGTGAGAACATCTAGAAGTGACAATCAACAAAAGGAAACCCTGCCTAAAGATATTAGAGAGACAAAAACAGGATCAGAGGGAAGTAAGAACAGATAGAATTTTTAAAATAGGTGGAAACTCAAGGGGATAGATAATACAATAACAAATGAAAACCAGCAGAAACAATGGAAACAATAATTAATGATAGAGCAGATCCACCAAGAACCCAGATAGTGGAGTTATCAAAGAATTTAAAATAACTATGTTTATTATGCTTATAGAGATAAAAACTGAGCTTGACAATTCCTACATAATTGACATATGTGTATCTCTCTTTGCATTAAGCAGCAATCCTGGAACTAAAATTAAGGATTGAATAAAGAGACAGTTATGAGGCAGACTAGCAGGCTAATGAGATTTGAAAAATTATTTAATAAATTGAAACCAGTTCAGACAGAAAATATCCAAAAGGAAAGATGCCGAGAAAATTGAAGGAAAATGCAGAAGATACACTAAGGAGACATGGAGGAAACAGTGAGGATATATATCTGTATAATCAGAATTCCAGAAACAGAGGAGAAAGAAAATGGAATAGAGGCAACATATGGAGATAGCATGACTTAAATCATTCCAAAACACATGAAAAACATCACGATAGCATCAAGAAGCTCGATAAAACTCAAGAAGGATTTTTTTTTTAAATGTATAAAGGAATAGAAGAATAAAAAGTGGTGAAACAGCAAAGTAATAAAAAGAGTACAGGACACTGCTGATTATGAAAGACAGGAAGAAAAAATAAATTCAGCTAGAAAAAAATCACTTTCAAAAGAGAAATGAAAAGAGTGAGATCTAACTTTACAACAGAAATACTATAGGCCAGAAAAAAATGAATTAAAATATTTAATGTGCTGAAGGAAAATAGCTGCAAATCCAGAATCTCATACCTAGCAAAAATATTCAAGAAGGAAAGTAAGATAGTGACTTTCAAGCAAATGAAACAAGTCATTTATAACCCTCAGATCTGTACTGAGCGGCATATTAAAGGGTGTGCGTCTGGTAAAAGAAGAACAATTCTTTTTGGAAACTCAGAATTTCTGGAAACTCCTTGTGTAGAAGGAATAAAGAACACGGAAAAGGATACACATGTATGTAAATCTAGAGCAATGACTCTCAAATATTAATGTAATTTAGAGTCACTTTAAAGGCTGGCCAGACAACACTGTGAGATCCCATCCCAAGATTTTGATTCAAGATGTCAGAGGTGGGCATTTACATTTCTCATAAAGTCCCAGGTAATGCTAATGCTGCTGGTCTGAAGCTCACATTTTGCAAACCGTTGAGGAACATTGGTTTATAAAACAAGGATGTCTTGTGAAATTTAAAATTTATATTGAATTCAGTCTATGCATATATGCACAATTATTTTGTGACAATGGTAGCTCTTCTGTTCAATAAGAAAAAGATGTCTTTTCAATAAACAGTCTCAATAAATGGTGCTGAGTCAACTGGATATTCATATTAAAAAAAAAAACAATACTCTATCCCTTTCTCACACCATGCACTAAAATCAGTCTCAGGTAGATTGTAGGTTAAAATGAAAGGCAAAAATAATAAAACTTCTAACGGGTACTATCAGAGAATATGTGAGTGACCTTGAGATATTCTTAAACAAAACCCCCCAAATACTATTCATTGAAGAAAAATTGAACTATTTTAAAATTTAAAATTATACTAATCAGAGACCATATTAAAAGTGCAATGACACTTCACACACAAAGTTTATACAAATGGCCAAAAAATATGAAAATTTGCTCAACCTCATTAAAAATCATGGAAATTATACTCAAACTACCATACAAACATGCCTGTTCAAAATCAGATGGGATAAGTTAAAATGATGGATAATAATAAGATATGTCACAATGTAGCACAGTGAGAAATCTCATATACTTTTGGGGGGAGGGTGAAATAGCACAACCATTTGGAAAAGAGTTTGGTGTCATTTAGTAAATTTGAAGATGCTCATCCCACATGACCCAGCAGTTTCATTCCAACATATACCCATGTGCACCAACAGACATATATTAGAATCTTTATATGTCATGATTCATAATAGCCCAAAATAGAAAAACAACTCAAATCTCCACCAACAGTAGAATAGACAAGAATATTGTTTATAAAATGGAATTCCATGCATCATCACCAAATATGAACTAACTACATGCAACAACATGGAGAAAAGAGCCCTCTTTCACAAACGTAACACTGAATGAAAACAGCCAATCACAAAATTAAAATGAATGATTGCATTCATTTAAGTTAAAAAAAACAGGAAAAACTAAATTGTAGTGCACAGCCACCTAGTTTGTACAATTTTAAAGAAAAACAAGGAGGTGATGACCTTCAAAATGAAGATCGTGTAGCTTCCTTTGTTGGAAGGCAAGGCAAGTAGTTAGGAGGTGAGGAGAGAAGGGCTATGTGGGTACTGACAATGCTCTATTCCTTAACTGGGGTGGGCATTTACACAAGTCCGTGCTTTGTAATATACCACTGAGCTGTGCATCTTGTTTTGTGCCCCTTTCTGCATGTGTATTTTATTTAACAGTAAATGGGATAAAGTATTTTAAAATGTAAATTACTTACTATGTCCACTTTAAATATAATAGCAAACCAAATTGTGGTTTAAGGTTGCTTGAAAACACCAGAAGTCCTTAATTTAATTATTTTTTCCAATAATACTTTAATTAATCCTTTAGTTAATTTATTCTTCTATTCTAGTTCTTACATTACTTTGCATTAATTTGGCAAGGTAAATTAATATTGAATAAGAATCAAACACTCTGAAGTCATCTGGATAAACACCTTGTTTAATTCTTAGGTTACTTTGCATATTTATTTTGGTTTCAGAACTGATTTCAAATGTAAGAGTAGAGGGAGAATAAGAGTAAAATTATCAGAGTGAGGACTTAATAGTTTGTAAATATAATGAAGAAAATTCTTATATATAAGAATTTTATATATAAAATATATATAATATATAATATATATATTATATATTATATATATAAAATATATATAAATAAAAATATAGTGTCTGACCTATTCCAACAAACCTACTGCATAATAGAGGCAATTTACACCATATATTGATATAGTAAAATGAACCTATTTGAAGAAGCCTATCATTTATAAATAATAAAAATATAATCACTAAATATAGGTCACACCATACTTTGGACTAACAAAGTAAATTTTATCTTATAATTCCTTTCTAAAAATATGGTCTACTGTTTCCATCTCAGAGAACAAAATTAAGTAATTGGTTTTTAAGTACCTTTAGGTTCTAAGATTTAAGCCTACTTGCAAGCTAACAGGTTAGCTGGCCAGAGTTTCATGCATGCTGTGGAAGTTGCAAAACCTCTGAGTTAGAGATAAACAACTTTATTACTCAGGAACAGCAAGTAGTCTAAGCACCAACATATTTTAGGCTTGTTTCCTAAGCCCTGATTCTCACAAGCCTAAGGGAAGAGGGTCGGATGTTATTGGCCCACATAGTAGGTGGTGTTACAGGACAGTAGCTTTGAGAACAGGGGACCAAAATAAACCTGCCTGCCCTGTGCTAAGAAGGGAGATACTACCTCTATCTTTCCAAGCTCTAAGCAAAACTTTCATTCAGATGGAGGTACTATCTCTAGCTTCCAATCTCTTCCAAGGCTGTGTACTAACACTGTATACACAGCCTTGAAAAGATAGGAGAAAAAGGGCAGTTTGTGCCCTGCTCCTATGACACTCAGAAACACAAGAGAGCCATGAAGAACTGTCTGTCCATATTGGTGGAACCTCTTCAGAAAATCTCTTTATAGAATCCACAGGAGACAAATTTTCTTCAAGTTCTAGAATATTGGCCAAAAAGAAACCTTTCAAAATCTTTTGAACTGTGAATTAAATTATGTTGATAGTTCACATTATATTCAGAATGCCTTTGAAGAGTCATAATTACATAAAGTCCTAGAAGGACATTAAATAAATAAATAAATATACATTATATTAAAAAATATAGTGTGTGTGAGTGTGTGTGTAATTTTCTGCCTTCCCATTTAAAGTGTAAATTCCTTGGGAGTAATGACTGTGTGTGTGTATGTAATGTATTCTTTTATTCTGGTTCTTACTAAACTTTGCATTAAATTAATGAATAAAATTCCAGAGGTCTGTCATCCTTCTCCTTTTTCTTTTGGTGAACATCATTGCTAAAGAACAATAAGAAGTGTGTGCCTGTAATCTGAGGGTTCTAACAGTCATCAAGGATGACAATGTTTACTTGTCTTCAAGACCGCTAATCCATAGAATCTACAAGAACGTCCCACACAGTGGAGCTCAGGAAATAATTGTTGCATTGAGTTGACTTGAATTTAGGACCCTATTCTAGTTTGTAAGCCAAAAGTTGCTCTTAGGGACATGCGCAGTAAAACATGCTGTGCTTTGAAAAGAGAAAACAATCCCTTTCCTCAAACCCTTAGACAGTCATCTGAGGTTGAAAGACTGTTCATTTAATGATGATTCCAGTATACAGGTGTGTAACACTAAAGAGAATGATTGCATGTGTCTCCAGAAATATATGCTTTATTACGAGATGAGAAGTGTCTATTTTTCCTTCCTCTGGGACTGTTTTTGTTTTTTGCCCCGGTGCTCATTTCCATTCTGTTCAATAGTAAGTCAGCAGCCAGAATTCATCGTTGAAATACTATTCATGTAAGTTCCTCCAGAGGTGTAATCATCAACACAAAGCTTTGGGACCACTCTGGTCTCCTTTTCTAAATTAAACATATCTGTCAACAACAAATGCAAAAAGTACAAAATATTTCTGTGTACTTCCCACATCGAAATGATCTCCTAAGGGACTTAGAAAATGTGTGTTCGTGTGCATTGCCATCTACAACAGCTACTCGCCGGCCACTCCGGGGTCTTGCACACAAAGGGTGAGAGAGGGGCGTGTGGAGGCCGCGAGGCGTCGATGCCCCCGCCTGGCCAGGTGATGCCCGCTCGAGTAGCCTGCCGAGGAGTGGGGACAAGGGGAAGGCTAAACTTGGGGCTCAGGATATTTGCATGCGGCGGAAATCGCAGTCCTCCCCAGCGGAGTCAGGGTGAGAGGAGCGGGGTGCGTGCGCGAGCTGAGTGAGCGCTTACGTCGCAGCCAGATCTGTGCTGGGATAATTAGAGAGGAGTTGGGCTGAGCCGAGTCCTCTTTTAGCAGCGGCAGCCGGGGCCGCAGCAGCAGCAGCAGCAGCAGCAGCGGCAGCAGCGGCGGCAGCAAGAGCCCGGAGGGGCGCGCCTGACTCCCGCCGCCCGGGGCCCCCGTGGAGAGGCCCGCGCCCCGCAGTTGCCGCCCCGCCGCGCCCACCGCCCCGCGGCTCCGGCGCACAAAGGCGGCGGCAGCCGGCGTGGCCTTGTCCATCCAGGCGTTCGAACCCCGGTCCCTTCGTTCTCCTCTCCCGGGAACGCGAATGGCCGGGCCGGGCGAGGACCTGGGACGCCGGTGGCCCTAGCTCCGCACCCCCACCCTCCCGCTGGGAGAGGCAGCGGGCTGCTGGCTGACGATGTGGTCGCGGCTGCTCCCCAGTGCGTCTCCGGCCCGGGTCCCAGCTGCCGCCCCTCTTCGCTGCTCGCTCCATCCCGCGGAGAGGAGTTGATGCTGCTGTCGCCGCCGCCGCCGCCGCCGAAGCCGGGGCTGATGGATGCCAGGGAGTGCCGCATTGCTTAGCGTCCCCGCCTCCGGGTTTGCTGGTAGGAGCCCGCCGCTCTTCTTTCTTGCTTTGGGGTTTTGTAGAAAAGGTAGAGACATTTTAATTTTATCCTCCACTCCTCTTCTCTACCTTCTCTCCCCCCGTCCCCCGCCCCCAACCTCGCATTTGAAATGTGTGTTCTGGGAAAGATCCCCCTCCTCCCTCCACCTCCCCCCTCCACCCCCGGGATAATTCCGTCGAAATAAAGGGTTAGAGGAAGGCAGAAGTTGCGGGTGGGGCTGGGGGGTGGGTAGCCCACGCTGGTGCCAACGCCACCAAAACCCTTCTGGTGCCTTCTGAGATCACGGTGTATCTAGGAAGGGAGGAGGGAAGGTGCGCTATCTGCAGAGTCTCCGCCTAATTGGATCATAATCATTTTAAACAAAATCCCACAAATGTCTTTTAAGAATAACATCTTTAAATAGGCATAAGGAAAAATAATCCCCCCCCCCCCCTTCTCTCTTTTTCTTTCTGGCAAAGACGCTCTCTCCCCGCCCTGGAGCTCAGCGCTGAAGAGCCACCTTATTATTAATCAGAATTCCCATCGTTATCCCTGGCAGGCGCATCCTTCAGTAGGGACCGCAGAAGCATCACAGAGCTGGGGCTGAGATGTGCGTGGGGGTTGTTTTTGTTGCATCTTGGAAGAGAAGAGGACAGCATCAAGATCAGTGCCAACCGTGCTGGGTGGGCTTAGGGGTGTTTTGTTAGGGTTGAGGAAGGACAAGGAGTGTTGGGCCCGCCAGAGGTCCACAGCTCTTTAAAGGAAAGGGAAGAGGGAACCAAAGTGAGGTGTTGTTTTTAGGCGGTGGGAAAAGAAGTTCGTACTCCCACAAAAGAGCTGCCGAGAAGCAGGAGCAACAGGGTACTGGTCTGGACGCCAAGACAAACAATTTCCTGTACAGAAGAGGAAGCAGGCGGCAGGGAGGTCTGGAGGCCAGAGTGTGGTGGTGGCAAGGGCCAGGTCTGTTGTGGGACAGTCAGCAGGAGGAAGGGAAGGTTCAGGAACAAGCGGGACGATGACTCATTTACAAGCTGGTCTCTCTCCTGAGACCCTGGAGAAAGCTCGCCTGGAGCTGAATGAGAACCCAGACACATTGCACCAGGACATCCAGGAGGTGAGGGATATGGTCATCACCAGGCCGGACATTGGCTTTCTGCGCACAGATGATGCCTTCATCTTACGCTTCTTGCGGGCCAGGAAGTTTCATCACTTTGAAGCTTTCCGCCTTCTGGCCCAGTACTTTGAGTACCGGCAGCAGAACCTGGACATGTTCAAAAGCTTCAAGGCCACTGACCCTGGAATCAAGCAGGCACTGAAAGATGGCTTCCCTGGGGGCCTGGCCAATCTGGACCACTATGGCAGGAAGATTCTAGTCCTTTTTGCAGCCAACTGGGATCAGAGCAGGTAAATCCTAAATTCAAACTTGTACTAGGGATTCTTTTACTCCCCCATTTTCCGGATTTTACCCTGAGTCATGTCATGTCATAGTTTTACAGCTTTGGTGTTTTTGTTTATTTGGTTCATGGGGAGGGGAAGAGAAACTGAAACTACAAAATGAGGTTTTGGTGGACATCCTGGGCAGTGGAAGAAAGGCTTTTCTTTTTACCTTTGAAACTCTTGCTTCGTGAGCACCTAGTTTCTACTGCAGTTTTAAGTGTTTTCCAGAACTGTGTTATTGTGCTGCAATCTGAATCATTCGCCTTCTAAATACAGCTGCTATATTTTTCACCTCTTGAATAAGTTTACTGTTCTATGGAAAAATGAGTCTGAGAGTGGAGACCACTTTTCCTCCTTGTTCCTAAAGAAATTCTTAAACTAAATTCATCATCATCATCACTGTCATCACCATCACCATCATCCTCATCATCACCATCACCATCACCATCATCCCTCTTCTTAGCACTGAAGTTTTATTTTTAAAGAATAGCGTGGTGTTCAAGCAAGATCAAGTAGTTTTGTGGCTTGGGAACTTTTCTGCTTGGTGATGTGTAGATGAAGGAATAATACGATGTGTGTCACTTCAATGAAAAGGAAGAGTTGTGCCCTCTCGCTGAGCATGCCTGCTGACACTGAAAATAAAGGCTGACTGGTGTGTGTGTTCTACACCTGCCACTAATCTAAAGAATGTGTTTCCTGTCTGATGTGATTTCTCATCTTTTGTAAGGGAGTGGAAAATGTTCAGATATGTCAGTTGGTAGACTTTTGAGCTCTATTGCTTTTTAATGGAGGGGAAATAATATTTTTATTTCATCTACATTATAATAGCAAGATGCAGAGAGGGACTCTTCCACTTGCTCAGTCAAAATTATTTTCTCAGACTGAAAGATATAAAAAATTATGAAAGACTCTTGTGTAAGGTAGTTTCAATTAAGTTCAAAGCTAAATATATTTCATGGGACTTAAAAATGTTAGCAGAACTATGAATCATAAGAAGCTGGTTGTTATAACATTGGTGTATTTTTAGTTCTGTGAATGGTGACTTTTGATGCATCTGGTTAGTTGAAAACATCTCACGAACAATTGTAAAAGACTTTTACAGTTACTGAGAAAGTTTATTGATCTTACAGCTTTCTAGATAGGCTTCTTGGATTATTGAAACCTTAGAATGTGAGCTAATATTTTAAACAGGGTTTTACTTTTTTTAAGTTTTTAAAAAATATTTTTATTTATTTTTGAGAGAGACAGAGAGAGAGAGAAAGAGCAGGGGAGAGGCAGAGAGAGAGGGAGACAGAGGATCCAAAGTGGGCTCTGTGCTGACAGCAGAGAGCCAGATACAGGGCTTAAACTCACAAATCATGAGATTATGACCTGGGCGAAGTCAGATGCTTAACTGAACTACCCAGATGCCCCTAACAGGTTTTGGTTTTTTTTTTTTTTTTTTACTCTTTATATAGTCACCTATTCCCTGTAATTCTGAGAACTACTCTGATTTCTTTTAGATAAATATAAAGACAAATTACTACCTGAAGAATCATAAAGCTAAGAAGAAACTTAGAGTTAGCTATTGAGGGGGAATAGAGTTCTGTTTCTTATTTTGGTTATTTATAAAGATCTCACTCTACTTTTTATGAGGTGGCAAAGTTTTAAGGACCAAGAAAAGCCACTATTTGGCCACAATTTCTCTTTAAGAAATTTTTGTTTCCCATCTGAGATGGACATTGTAGGGTTATGCAAATCAATTATTGTGTATATCAAAATTGAAAAATTTCTTCAAGAAAGAACCTAATCCATATATCAGAGTGGCATTTTGTTTATTGTGAGCTACAGTAAAATGGGAGCTAAGGAAATTTTATATTTAAATATATCTCAAAATCTCTCTGTTAAAGATCTTAGAGAGGCAGATTGCATTCAGTGAAACTTGCATATACATCAGACCTTTATTCACTTATCTTTATAAGTGAACTAATATTCACACTGACATAAATCTAATTAAGATGAAAGAGTTCTCCTCTATATGGGAAGTTAATATTCCAGATTTAAAGAATATGTTATAGCTCTCTATCTCATTCTTTCATAGAAAGGATAGGTTACTAGTAATCAGAATCTATCTCCTTGGAAATCCATAATGGGTGATGATTTATTAATTGGTATATAAAATTATTTTTATAATTTAAACATTAAAATCTCATACGTGTGAAATTAAAAATGAGAAGCTATTTCTTATAAAAAAATACTCTATCAGGACCCTTAGGCTAAAATTTGTAAATTCTGTTTCTATGGTTGGAAATAAACAGGTATAATCAAGAAGTTATAGAATGTCAAGAACAGAAGGTACACAAGTTATTTTGAGCTTGTCTAAAATTCCTCCTATATTCTTAAAAAAATCTTTCCCTCCTTATTCCTACCTGCCCCCTATCTCAGATCTACATGTATCTAATAACAAGGACTAGTGGATCATCAGTTCTATCGTCTTAACATTCTCTGTAAACTTTTATCATTGAGATATGTGTCTAAGAACTGCCCTGGAGCCTGCAGGACAGTTTCTGGCAATACCTTTCTGCAGTATCAGGGTCTCAGCAGCCCTTCTCCTACCTTTGGTCTGAATCCTTTTCCTTCCCACACTGCGCAGCCTCAATTTTTAACTGACTGGACTTCTACAGAAGTCTGTGTCACCTTCCCTCGATGTTTACCTTACTGCTGTTCTGTTAGGTGAACATGCTACCTGCCAAATTCTCTTCGTTCCCATGCCTTCCCTGTTCTGGGAGTCAGATCCTGCTCTCATCCTTCCAGACCAAACAACCTGGGTCTCTTGAGAAGACTGCACATCTGATCATGATTTGGACCACCTTCCTTGTTCAGTGAATTGCCTGGCTTTCAACAACTTTTTTGAAAAGTAGCATTGTTTTAAAGAAAATAAAATAGCATTGTTTTAAAGAAACAATAGGTGGGAATGTCCAAGGTTACACAGGGAAATTCCAGAAACAAGGTAGAAGAAAGTGTCTCCTTTATTTGGAAATAAGGTTATTTCCAACCTCCCAAGGGAAAAGCAAGATTTTTTTTTTTAATGAATTTTGAAAAATTTTGTAAAGATCTCTGAAATAACTGATCTGTATAACAAAAAAGATGAAGTCTTATGTTATTATATTTACAATAGCACGTGACCTAGAGTTAATGCAAATCTATATTGAGTTGAAGTGAGTTACGCATTAAAAAGAAAGAATTCTAAGTAGGAAGTTATCTTATATATACTTTCTCCTATGTTAAATTTGTAGGACAGTTTTCTGTGCTCCTCGGGAGACTAGCAAAAGTAAATGTGTGTGAGCTGGTGACTATAAATAAAATAGTGGCTCTTTCCACTGCAATGTAGTGCAGGTCAGTTTCAGGTTATTGCAAAGAATTGGACCATTTCCAAAGCTTTTATAAGAGACATGGAATCTTCAGGAAGACTAAGGTAAAATAATAATATTCACAGCATTATCACATTCTAATATATCTAAAAAATAATTAAAATACTGAAATGTCAAAATGACTTTCAGTGTGATTTGTGGTTTTTCTCAAAAGGATAGAACAGGCTCAGATTACTTATTACATTTATTGAGTAGGCTCTACCTTGGTAAAGATTCATACAATTTCATCTCATTTCTTTCAGTTTGTCTAACATAATTTCTGAAAACAAAAGCAAATTCCACAAAATTACAAACAATTGAATCGTTACACCACATCACTAGGATGCAATAATCTTCCACATATCATGTGCTGTATTTCTTTCCTGGATGATAGTGCCCTGATTAGGACTCTACAGATACCTTCAAACTGTCCATTTGATTGCAACAACAGAACGTGAGGATAATGTAACACTGAAGCTAGAAGGGATCATACTACTTTAAGAAAAGGACGTTTGGAATGAAAGTAGATCACAGTTTAGACCCTAGAGCATGAGAGCAGGTATCTGAGAAGTTGAAATTCACTGGACAGTAGTTCTTGCAAACACTCGTGAGGAAATTATGTCACCTGAAACGTCCTGATGACACCCATTCTGATAGTTGGCCCGTAGGCTGTCAGCATGCAAGTAGCATTTTACCTCATTAGAATTCAGAGTAGTCCTCTACACTTTTGTACAGCAAACAAGCATTTATCTGGAAGCTGGTTAATAACCTTTAGAAAACAATTACATACAGCTAAAATAAACGACTCCTAATATAGTGGCAATTCAGAAGCACTGACCGTCTTGCATTATGTTTGGCTTGTCATGATAAACATTGATTATCACTTACAGTATTGAAGCTCTGGAAGGGATAGAAGACTAGCAGGTCAAACATCCTGGAATTTGCCTAAAAAAACATATCATTGTAGTTTGTTTGTTCCTATTGTGTGGCATTTTCACAAAAAAGACAATGATAATGTTTGCAAGTTCAGATTGAATTATGATTCTGCTCACATTTATTAAAATAATGTGGTCAGTCTCCAAACTGAAAGAAGGTTAGGTTGATAATAGATTAAAATTTTAAGATAGACATAGATTATACAGATTTGTTTTAATCCCACCATGAAGTTTTATTCTTCTCTGGAAGTGTGCTATGAAATAAAACAAAATGAAGTAAAAATTGCTAGGAACGGTCAAGCACAATTAACTAGATAATTAGGGAGAAACACTCACACTCAGTGATCTTGAAAACAAAACAAAAAAAACAAACAAAAGAAAATAGGCTTCATCTTGGGGCCTGATTTTTGAAGACTCAGTTTATTAAAGTTTATATTTACTTATGTTTCAACGTTTTGTTTTAAGGTGTTATATATCGTGTCAAGGTCAGGAATCCTTACCTTTCAAACCCTGGAGACATCATTGTGCTATGTTATGGGTGGGTTTTGAGATTCAGTCAAAACTGGAAAAGCATGTGCGGATTCCATGGCACTTCTGTTCCAGCAGAACCTCTCTGTATTGCTTCCTTATAAGGAGGCTCTTCTAACAAAGATTTGGGAAACTGCATCTTATTCCAGACTATGCCCTTGGTTCATACCATGGAAAATGGGAAAGAAAAAAAAAATTGTCCTGCGAAATGTTAGTGGAATATTGGAACGAATCTCTGGAAAAAAATAGGACGGTCTCTAGAAACTGGGGCAATTATACAGTAATTAGTGAAATAATCTTGAAATAACAGCAAAGACCAAGAGTGCCAACCTTAAAGTAGGATGTTGATTGGGTCTGACTTGAACTGGGCTATTTTCATATTTTAGATATACAACTTTAAACAAAGTTGAAGAGAAGCAAAGGATTTGAGGTTTACTACACTGCACTGACAGGATACCTCTAAAACAATGTTTAAAGATATTTTAAAACATAAGCCGATAGTTAGTAAATTACTGTTATCCTTAGTCAATGAACACATTTCTTCCATTCTTAGAAAGGTTGAGCTCTTTTACATGACTGAGGGCAAGTACATATATTTTACTAACATAATAAACAGTACTACTGACATGAGGGAAAGGATGTCCCTGTACGTCAGGTCCTTACAACATCAAATAACTGAACAAACAGTACTCCATTCAAATCATTAAAAACAAAAAGTGCCTCAGGTGGTTGAGCGTCTGACTTTGACTCAGGTCCTGATCTCACTGTTCGTGAGTTTGAGCCCTGTGTCAAGCTTTAGATCCCCTGTCGCCCTCTCTGTCTGCCACTCCCTTGCTCATGCTCTGCCTCTCCCTTTGTCTCTAAAATAAATATTTTAAATAAATAAATAAATAAATAAATGCTGAAATACACCTGAGTTGAGCATTTGTTATATAAAGGAAATTTAGTAGGTGACAGGGCAAATAAAGACATATGACATATTCTTTGTACCATCAAGAGATATATGACCTCTAGGAGGAAAAAACATGAAACATTAAATAACTACTAGAAAGATTGTAAGTGCTTAATGAGAGTACGATTTGCCTGCGCTCGAAGTTCAGGGCAAAGGGGCAGCTGTGGACTACACAGTGTTGTGCCGAGAGAACATCGCCTTCTCTGTTAACTGAATTCAACCTTTTATTGTCTCATTTTAATGCTTTAATTAATTACTTTATTTATTCATTGATTTAAAACACTTTTATAGCATGTGTGATGTGCCAGGCACTCTTCTAAGTCCTTTGCAAACATTAACATAGTAAATCTTTATCAAAATCCTACAAGGCCAGTGTTATTAACATCCACATTTTGCAGATTAGGAAACTGAGGCACTGGGTGGTGAAATATTTCACCCATGATCATACAACTAGTAGGTGAATTGGTCAGACTTTTTTTGTGTGTGTAGACAGCTATCAACGTAAGTCTAAGGACAAACATAAACCTAGCGGAAAAATGCCATCTGTCATTTACAAAATCTTGATTGAACGTCAGAATAGACAATGAGAAAGTTAAGTTGCTAGAATAAATCTTCCGAAGACAAAGACTTAGCAGACATTTGCTTAGAGTATTCTACCCTGAACAGTTGCCTTTCTGACATTTGCATTTTTTCCATTACAATTCTATTTTGTTTTGTTTTACTTTATTTTATTTTGGTGGCAGTAGGTGCACATTTTTTAAAACTTTTTTCCCCCAAAGAAAGACATTATTCCTGTAGATGTTTCATTTTCCGTGATTCACTTGTTCTCACTCACCTACACTCCCACAGCAGTAAAACTAAAGCAAGGCTCAGACAGCTAATCTTCTGCACTCAGTGACACAAGCCAGACAGATGAATATTTCAGAGTTCATATTTTCTCTAGGGTTTGTAGACTTCTCCTCTTTCTATTCAGACTCTTATGAATGTCTTCTTGCCTTTCCTTCACCAAAGCCTGCTGCTGGGGCCAGGCTGGAACATGCCCTGGAACCTGGCATGGTGCCACGTTGGTATTGACTTCCTGATCTGTCTTCTGACATACATACCGCCGAGACCTGAAAAAGCAGATCAGCTATTCATTAGACTGCGTTCTAGGTACGAGGCACCATGGGGTGTGGAGAGAACTGAGGTGTCAGAAGGACCCGGCTTCTCATCTAGGCTCCCCGCTGTACTCCCATGGTGATTGTGGGCAAACTGTTCAAATTCCCTGAGACCCTGTGTCCTCATCTCCAAAATAATAGGAACAAAGCCAGCACAGAGACTCTGGGCTTGTTTTGAGATTAAGATAATGCATTTGAAATCGCCTTGGAACTCTTAAATGATTACACAGATAGAGGTGTTATTATTGCCACTGAGTAATATAAAACACCTAGATAGGTTCATCAACTTTAGTACTGATGATACCCCGAGGCGTTAATACAGGCAATTCTTCGCCTTTGTCTTTCCCCTTAGCACCTTTCTAATAGGAAGTGCTTCAGACATTAGAAACATGGCTTAATGAAAACTGAGGGGAGGGGCAGCCTTAATGAAGAATTTAATAATGGCTGATTGATTTAGTGACAAAGGGAAATTGCTTGCTGTTGTGCTGTTCAGTGTGATGCCAAGATGCCAGTTTTTCCTTGTCAGGCTGGAAGAAAAGATTGGGAAGTAGGAAGGTAATGACTTGTTTGTGATTTAGTTTGCTCTTTGCACCGATTGTAAGTTGTAGAGGATGCCCCAGGAGAGCACAGGCCAGTCAGCCCCCCAAATCCTTGCGTGGTCTGAGGCAGGAGAACACGCTTCCTTGGTCTTGCTTGTACAGGTAGTAAATAGGAGATATAGGTGTCAGTCTTCTCCATACAGTTTTTACATATTATAGCAGCTCTGCTGTCTTTCAAGAGCCATGGTCTGTATAGCTTGGTGTCCCAGTTGTAAAATCCCTTTCTGGTGTTATTATTTCTTCTTACTACATGCTATGCATCATCCTCTCCAAGTTGACTTCAGATTCAGGATTTACTTAATGCTGTTTTGGAAAGCACAATCCAGAGTCAAGAGCTGCATTAATGTGGTAGTTTGTTATTTATGGCTTTCTTCCAACATACGAAGGAAGAAGAAAAATGGTGGAGCTCCTGTTGTTGGGATGTAAACCTCACACATGAACATATTTATTGCAGTGACCTCAGATTTGTAGAGTACAACAGCTAAACATAATTTCAAAGAGAAGGATGAAGTTAGGATTCCTGAAGATATAAAATCCCTCATTTCTTTGGAAGATATTTTACAGACTTTGGCAAGATCTCATGTAATAAGATTCTGCTTATGAATAGCCTGCTGAGCTGTTAATGGTAGTAATGTGACATGTTTGACAACAGAGGACTGGCGTGTCAAGAGTGGTTTTGACCTGCCCTTTGAATACAGTTAGCTAAGATGTTTTAATGTTTCTTTTCTTTGATTTAGACATATAATGATTTAGATAAAGATCATTTGATTCTCTTTTTGAAGCAAGATATTAAATTTAAAAACTTGATGAAATTTACTCTTGAAAACTTTGCAAACATGCTTTTCTTCATTGCTGATAATAGGATTTGCCTTGTTTTACTTCCTTTGGAATAACAATATATGCATAAATTTTTCTCTTGACTTGGCCTCAGTTTTGGAAAACCATACTCAAAGTGTGTTATTTTAAATAAAATGCCTCTTGAATTCTGCCTTCACTGGTGCTATGGTTTATTCTCACTGCAAATAATACATCATCCTTCCAAAGCTGATTTCAGATTCAAGTGTTACTTACTGCTATTTTGGTATTAATGCTATTTGGTATTTCTATAGGTAACATAAGGATGATCATAACGGAGATAGAGTCTAAATTGGGCTTTTCTAATTAAAAATACTTTAGCATGATATTATGATGAATTTCAGGAATTAAAATGAACATATATTTTAAATGGGGCTCTAAGCCTAAACCAGAAATATAACCTTTTTCCTTCATCTTTCCAGTCTATGTAGGTCTATAGACTTTTTGTCATAACACTAAGTTAGGCCATTATATTTATAAAGGAGATAGGCCAGCCATGGTGTGACAAATAAAGGCATTCAGCCATACATATTTCATAGATTTAAAGACAAATAGGTAACAGAGCTCTACACAAAGTTTTATTGTCTTATGTATTCAGGAAGTATTTTGAGATGTTATATCCTTAGGCCTATAAAAAGCCTGTATACTTTCCATAGATTTAAAAATAATTTTTTGATCCTTGCCTTTTATAAGAATAAGTTATCTAAAGATCATCAATAATTTTTTTTTAATTTTTTTTCAACGTTTATTTATTTCTGGGACAGAGAGAGACAGAGCATGAACGGGGGAGGGGCAGAGAGAGAGGGAGACACAGAATCAGAAACAGGCTCCAGGTTCTGAGCCATCAGCCCAGAGCCTGACGTGGGGCTCGAACTCACGGACCGCAAGATCGTGACCTGGCTGAAGTCGGACGCTTAACCGACTGCGCCACCCAGGCGCCCCATGATCATCAATAATTTTTAAGTGTAAACAGCCTTCAGTTCTGATTATATCTTGCCTAGTACACTATGTCTATGGTTACCATTACAATAAAAAGCATGCTCTTTATGTATTCCAACCAACATTTACTGAGCACTTTCTGTACACCTAGCACTATGGAAGTGCTTTCACCTGCATCATGTCTTTGACTTTCCTCTCCTCCCCGCTTCCCCCACCCCACCATCGCCAGTGAGATATAGTAAGATAATAATAGGTACTTCCATTTTTCATATTAGGGAACTGAGGCTCAGAATTACAGATCAATGACATGTCCTGGACCACACAGCTAATGAGGGACAGGGAAGGAATTCCATCTTGAAGTCTTCTGACACCATGCTTGATTAATGTTGGGATCCCAAAGGGATTCTATTCCAAACTACTGATTTTACAGATGAGGAAATGATACCCAAAGCAAGTGAAAAATCACCTGAAGTTCCTTCTGAATTACTATGCTTTCTCCATTTGCCTCCAGATGTTTTTAGAAGTAAAAATAGAACTACTCCCTCATATGTACTCACCGTCTCATACTGTCTTCCTGGTGAGCCCATTACTTCCACTCACCTAATCCAGCAATCCTCTTCATCTCACTTGTTTCCTGAGGTCAAGATTTATTTCTCTAGCTTTTCCTAGACATGTCCACCTGAATATATGAGGGGAGAAAACTTAAAATGCAGGCTGCTCAAAAATTGAAATTGTTAACATTTTCATAAATTCAGTGATTCCTCTTGAAATGCTGGGATTTCCTTCTTGAATAATTATCTCATTTTCTTCTCAGCTCTGATTACATTACCCTTTCACTTACTTGAACTTAAGATCTGTATGTTTTTGACTCTGGAATTTTCACCCTTGAGCTTTCTCCTGAGTTTAGGATCTACTTTTTCAGATATTTACTTGATATATCTTTCTGAGTGTACCACATATTTCTCATACAATGGGTTTTATTCTAAACTCTACATTTCCAACTATCCCCAAAGGTATCCTCTTCTTGCATTATTGATTTTGATTAAAGATTTTACCATTTACTCAGGCTCTGAGGCTAGAAAATCTTTGTGTGTGTCATCTTTTACTCTTCCTTTAATCTTAGTCTCGGCATCTAATCAAGTATCAAATTTTAACAAGTTCATCTCTAAAATACTTCTCAAATTTGCCTTTTTTTTGCTCTTCTTTCTGCTGCCTTCACTGAGGCTGTGTCTTACTCCACAATCAGTGTTCTTGTGCTCTAGTCTACTCCCATTTTACAGCAACATAAAGAGCATTCATTGGGTTCTTCCAATGTGCCAGGCACTGTGCTAAGTGCAAGGCTGAAAAAGATCAAGACTCAATCACCTTTCTTTTCTTGCAGCTTTATGACATAAACTCAGTACAAGTAATTAAAATCTGTTGACAGCTTTAGATCCTAGTGTTATTTAACTCTAGTGTTCTTGTTTATTGGTGAAATTTCTTCAAATCTAATTTTTTTTAAATTTTGGAAATATGAAGGTACAAGTGTTAGAATTACTGAGAGTGTTCCTGAGCTGCTTAAAAAACTACCATGCCTAGTTTTCAGGATAGTCGAAATGAGATTTTAGAAAATCATAGGAAGGGCTGGAAGTAAAGAAATGGTTGTAAAATATGAAACAGTGTATGTTTTCAAAAGCATTTTAGTTTGGTTTGGTAGAATACATGTTAAATTCTAATATGTCCCCTGAGTGCAGTAAATAAATGTCCTCTTAGGAGAAGATTTTTAAATAAAATAATCTTAAGACTCCTGAGGTATCTTAAAGGAAATTTACAGTGTGGTAAACACTATCTATAGTTTTGGTGAAAGTGGTTGTCAAATTTAATGCAGTACATTTCTATTGCTGATAGGTACACACTGGTGGATATTTTGCGTGCCATCTTACTTTCTTTAGAAGCTATGATTGAAGATCCTGAGCTTCAAGTGAATGGATTTGTTTTGATCATAGACTGGAGTAACTTCACCTTCAAGCAAGCCTCCAAACTTACACCAAGCATGCTGCGACTGGCTATTGAAGGCCTTCAGGTAAAGATTTATAAATTACCCAGTTTCTCAGTCTTTCACGTTTGATTTCTCTCATCTGATGTGTTAGAATGACGAAATAAATGTCTTACTTACAGAATAATAAAAGGGGGAGCCTGGGTGGCTCAGTTGGTTGAGCGTCCGACTTCAGCTCAGGTCATGATCTCGCAGTTAGTGAGTTCGAGCCCTGCGTCGGGCTCTGTGCTGACAGCTCAGAGCCTGGAGTGTCCTTTGGATTCTGTGTCTCCATCTCTCTCCACCCCTCCTCTGCTCACACTCTGTCTCTGTCTCTCTCAAAAATGAATAAACTTAAAAAAAAATTAAAAATAAAAAAATTAAAAAAAGAATAATAAAAACATTTTTTAAAAAATAGTTTTTAAGCACAAGCACTAAAACCGTAACTGGACAAAGGATTATAGAAGGAAAGTTGAAAGATGTGGCCTTTTCGTAGATGGGAGTTTGTAATGCTGAGTGCAAATCTTACTACATCTAAACATAAATGTGGGTGCCAATTGGAGATTTTTATCTTGAGAAGCAGAACAAAGAGCACATTTTCGATTTTAATTATTAGCTATTTAGCTTTCTTGTTTTGTTTCTCTTTCTTTTTCTGTGTGTATTAATTAATTAGGTAACTATTTGCTTTACTACTCAATTTAACCTGATGAATTGAGGATATGATTATTAATACCTTCGTGTTGCCCAAAAAGCTGTTAGAAAGGCAATCAGTCAGTATGTATTTTGATATCTAAGATTTGGAATAACTGTTTTGAATTACTTCTCTAGACTTAATTGGGGATTTTCTTGTTGCTGCTGCTGCTACTGCTGTTGTTGTTGTTGCTGTTTTTGGTGGAAAGCCTATCACATAGAATTTATATAGGAATGGTGCTTCTTCCAGGGAATGACACTTACCTGGTTAGGAATTATAAAATGGAAAATCAATTATTAATTAGCGACATGTCATAAACCTACTACTGATAATTTCTTTTTAACTTTTAGGATGTCCTTCTGCTCTCTGTAGTTCGCTTTATGGTACTTTGTATACAATATTTATGGGATAAATTTTAAATTCCTAAAAAAGATTTGAGAAGTTACTCTTCAGTGATATTATTTACTGTTTACTTTCCGTGTATTCAACATGCATTTTAGAGGTTTGCAAGTCAACAGTCAATTTTTGTAACTTTTACCACTGAAAATACCACTCGTTTTATTTTTTTTATTTATTTATTTTTTTATTTTTTTTTTCAACGTTTATTTATTTTTGGGACAGAGAGAGACAGAGCATGAACGGGGGAGGGGCAGAGAGAGAGGGAGACACAGAATCGGAAACAGGCTCCAGGCTCTGAGCCATCAGCCCAGAGCCTGACACGGGGCTCGAACTCACGGACGGTGAGATCGTGACCTGGCTGAAGTCGGACGCTTAACCGACTGCGCCACCCAGGCGCCCCACCACTCGTTTTAAAATAACTAATTATATCTTTGTCATTCATTAGGCTGGAAGGTCAAACTTTATTTTTTTATGTTGAATAGCCAAAATCATGCAGACCTCTGCTCCATAGGAATTTCTGACTGTGTCTGTAGGCACCTAGACTGATGGCTGATGACTCAATAAAAATGGTCCTCTTCTCCAGGCAGCAGGACATCATCACCAAATTGAATTCACAGTTTGGATGTTGCCTCTGAAGTGAATGAGACACACTGATCCTTTTTCTCTATATAGGTTTTTCCTGATGCAGGTTTCCTGACTTGCTCTTGGTGAGTCAGACTTGCTGCTGCCTTTTCTTCAACAACACCTTTTTTAAAACTCCATAGAGATAGATAATAGGTGTTGGGAGAGGACATAGGATAAGCATGTTTGGAAATGTGTATATCATGTAGAATCACTCCTGATTCTACCCTGTTGTCAGCAGTGTGTAAAGTGTCCTTCGCTTTGCGGGGTGCTTGGGTGACCCAGCCCGATAAGCATCCAACTCTTGATTTCAGCTCAGGTCATGATCTCACGGTTGGTGAGTTCAAGTCCCACGTTGGGCTCTGCACTGAATTTAGGAGCCTGCTTGAGATTCTCTCTCTCTCTCTCTCTCTCTCTCTCTCTTTCTCTCTCTCTCTCTCTTCCACTTGCTCTCCCTCAAAAATAAACATTTAAAAAAAATAAAGTGTCACTTTGTAAAGAAAATGGCTTCTACAACCATGCTACTTAACACATAATGGTAATCTAGCCTTTTATAATTTTTTTAACCTGCCATCTTCTTTTTTTTTTTTTTTTAGCTTTTTAAAAATGTTTTATTTATTTTTGAGAGAGCACAAGCAAGGGAGGGAAAGAGAGAGAGGAAGACAGAGGATTTGAAGTAGGCTCTGTGCTGACAACAGCAAGCCCGATGTGGGGCTTAAACTCACAAACTGTGAGATCATGACCTGAGCCCAAGTTTGGCACTCAACTGACTGAGCCACCCAGGTGCCCCTACCTGCCATCGTCTTCTTTCTGCACTAGGGATAGGCAGGCCTTCAGCTACATGAAGGACTGGAGAACTCATATTATTTGTAAGCAATTGAAAATAAAAAAAGCATCTCAGGATAGACTCAGTATGTTGCTATTTACCAACTTACATGGTTTTTGGAGTCATTTAATAGTAACATTGTAAGCCATTCCAGGAGAGAAAACTGACAACTTGGACATGTTTGGGAACTTCCCTATAAGCATGGCTACTATCAGAATTTCTTTAAGTGCTAAGTGTCAGCACAACAGGAGCTACCGTCAATTTAAATCTTTGTGTTTGTGTTGGAGAGGGAAGGATCCCTTGTACTGGCTGCCCGCCTTGTTTCTATTTCCCATAAATATTTCAGTCCCCTTACCTTTCTTCCAGGACCCAGACTGAGTAAGAGAGTTGATTTCCTCTAATTGCCAACTGGGAAGCCACCTAAAGGAACTCTTTCTGGGAATAAATTTGACTTGTTACTAATCTTTAAACTA
This sequence comes from Prionailurus bengalensis, assembly GCF_016509475.1. Lineage (NCBI taxonomy): Eukaryota > Metazoa > Chordata > Mammalia > Carnivora > Felidae > Prionailurus > Prionailurus bengalensis. The sequence continues at coordinate 110,727,083 of NC_057349.1, forward strand.
GATGTTTCTCAAGTTCAGATTGATTTTTAAATGCTCTGTATCCCTGTCTCTGTCTGTATCTATGACTACTTCTATATCTAGATCTAAAAACAATAGCAATTCTGAATAAGAATATAAGATGTGCTAAAAACATTCCATTCATTGGGGCATGGGGCATTTCATAGTCTTCTACTGAAGTAACATTTTTTTATGGCTTTCGTAATCGTGACTCTGTTTTACTTTGCATATATTATGTATGACATATCATTGCGTATTGATACATGTTTCACTCTAAGCATCAATTTAAACTGTTTTTTTTTTTGAGATTAATGTAAGTCCAAAAAAAAGTTTGAAGTAAGATATATACACAATGTCAGGTTGCTAAACACAACTACTACCCTCATCAAGACCACCACCACTACCACAATAGTAAACCCTTTCCAATGAACCTAGTCAAGAAAATGAAGAGATAGGATATTTTGTAACAACTCAGTGAGAATTTATACCATGCTATAATCTTGCTATAATATATTACTTTTATTTAGGCGAACACAACAAATATTCAAGGTACTTGAACCAAAAATAAGAAAGGCTACCAATGGGTCTAGTGCCAGGAAGAAAACTTACTTTAATTAGGTGTGTTATTAATAGGATGATGTAATTGTGTTTTGAAGAGGCCCCATCTCTTTTCCTTTTCAAGTGATTGTATAACCTTTCTAAATTCACACACCAGTCCCCCTTTTCTCAAGCAAAAGAGGATTTTGAGTGATCTGGCTAGAGATAGCACCTGACACCTGGGAAAAAGACACATAGACCATTGCTTTTAAGATCCACCTATGATCAAAGTGCAAGGTCAATAGAAAGATAATGCAGAGGGATGGAAATAGAATGGTCTTTAGAGGCAGATAGACCCGGGTTTGGATGACAACAATGCTACATATTAAATACTTGGGCAAAAGACGTACCTTGTTTGAATCTCAGTCCATTCACTTATACCAATTTTAGAGTATTAAATTAGAAATGATACATCTTTTGCTTAGGAGGTGATAGCAATGCTCAAAGTAATTGATGTGGATAAGCTCATTTGTCAGGCGGCATATTTTTCTGCAAGTGTGCTGTTTTTCTTACAATTCAGTGACTACTTAGACTGTGAAGACTTAAAGTTGATTGACTTTGGGAATCTGAATAACATCACATTTTTCTTTTAGTGTTCAGGTTTTCAATACACAGGTTGCATTTTTTTTTTATCACTTCACTGTGTGGTTAAGTAACATCTAGATATTTTCACATTAGACGCCAAATAAAATATTTGTTCATGTTGGAAACCAAATGAAAAACGAAATTGTTTCACCTGGTGAAAATTAATCTTTATTTTTTGGGGGAGAAACTCCAGGCACAGTGGGAAAGATAGCAAATATGTGGATATCCTTGGCCTGGATGGATGAACAAGAGTTTACTAAGTGGATGAGGACAGGAAGAACCTGTCAGACAGGAAAACTTTGGGGAGGTGTTTTGAACAAACACACAGCTGTAAGGGGTCAAAATTACATGATAAATCTGTTTTGAGGAAGCTAGACCAAGAAGTGAATTGAGGCAAATGATCAGAGATGAGCAAAGAAAGACTGGCTGAGAACTGTTTCAGTGGGGTGGCGGATGGCACCCTATGTGGTTTGGCCTGTGTTTCTCCAGACTTGGGGAGGTTTGGGACAGGAAAGTGACCTGGTCACTCTTCTGCTTTGGAAAGATGTCTCAAGTAGAAGAATGGACTTTGATAGAAGGATAGAGAAGTTAGAGTTAGAGAACCTCCATACTGGGGCACCTGGGTGGCTCAGTCAGTTGAGCACCAACTTCAGCTCAGGTCATGATCTCATGGTTGGTGAGTTAGAGCCCCATGTCAGGCTCTGCAATGACGGCTTAGAGCCTGGAGTCTGCTTCAGATTCTGTGTCTCCCTCTCCCCCCCGCCCCCCTTCTTGTGCCCTGTCTGTCTCTCTCAAAAATAAAATAAACATAAAAAAAATTTTTAGAGAGCCTCCATATTACTGGGTGGTAACTACGTTGATCTCATTTTATAGGACAGGAAATGAAACTTCAAGAAGTTTAAGAGACTTAACCAATTTTTCTCACCTGACATGAAGGGTTGAGTCCAGGTTGTCTGACTCCAAAGACCAATGTGTTTCCTGAATCTTGTTTTATTGTTTCTAGGGCTGTGCTTCAGAAAAAGTGGGTAGGCTCAGATTAGAGTGACTTCCCTCCCCCATGCCAAAATCCTCACAATATACAATTTGTTTCTTGGGGTAGAGAGCACAATTCTAACTAACGAAGTCACAAATGGCTGGCCTGTGGCCTTGCACTTTCTTTGACTCCTAGTGGCAGAACCACTTTCTTCTTCCCAGTGAGCATCCACTTTGAGTGATTGTCAGCCTCTCAGTCCCTGTGATGAAGGCCCAAGTGAAAGGAACTTTTCTCATAGCCAAAAAGAACTTTTATCAACACATCCACAGATTGATAAGCCACTCATGATCTTGGTCCAAGATAATTCTGTATGCTTTCTCTGTGCAGAATCTGTAAATATTTTTTAAATTTTTTAAAAATTTAAAAATTTTATTTAAATCCAAGTTAGTTAACATATAGTGTAATAATGATTTCAGGAGTAGAATTTAGTGATTCATCACTTACATGTAACACCCAGTGCTCATCCCAGCAAGTACCCTCCTTAATGTCCATCACCCATTTAGCCCATCCCCCACCCAAGACTCTGCCAGCAACCCTCAGTTTGTTCTCTGTATTTAAGAGTCTCTCATGGTTTGTCTCCCTCTCTGTTTTTATCTTATTTTAGCTTCCCTTCCCCTACGTTCATCTGTTTTGTTTCTTAAGTTCCACATATGAGTGAAATCATACGGTATTCGTATTTCTCTGATTGAATTATTTCACTTAGCATAATACCCTCTAGTTCCATCCACGTTGTTGCCAATGTCAAGATTTAATTCTTTTTGATCACCAAGTAATATTCCATTGTGTATATATGCCAGATCTTCTTTATGCATTTGTCAGTCTAGGGATATTTGGGCTTCTTCCATAATTCGGCTATTGTTGATTGTGCTGCTATAAACATTGGGGAGCAGGTGCTCCTTCGAGTCAGCATTTTTGTATCTTTTGGATAAATACCCAGTAGTGCAATTGCTGGGTCATAGGATAGTTCTATTTTTAATTTTTTGAGGAACCTCCATACTGTTTTCCAGAGTGACTGTACCAGTTTGCATTCCCAGTGCAAAAGGGTTCCTCTTTCTCCACATCCTTGCCAACATCTGTTGTTGCCTGAGTTGTTAATTTTTTTTTTTTTAAATGAAAGGCATCAGAGGCACCTGGGTGGCTCAGTCAGTTTAGTGTCTGACTTTGACTCAGGTCATTATCTCACAGTTTGTGAGTCTGAGCCCTCATAAGGTTCTCTGCTGTCAGCACAGAGCTTGCTTTGGATCCTCTGTCCCCTCTCTCTCTGCCCCATCCTTGCTCGCATGTGTGCAGTCTCTCTCTCTCTTTCTCTCTCTCTCTTTCAAAAATAAATAAATATTAAATAAATAAATAAACAAATAAACAAATGAGAGGCATCAATTTTACCAATATAATGTAGCTCCTTGATAGATGAGAAGCAACATCAGATATTTTTGTGGAAATAAATTATTCAGACTTCATTGGAAAGAAACAAGAAAGAAAATTATCTCGCTACTTATAAGAAGTTCATTGATTGGGGTAGTCATAGTAACAGGAAGCATCTTAGAAAATCAATACACGATTAAGTGGATGTGACTTGTAGCCCTGGGAAGCCAATTAAAACATGAAATGTTTGGAGATACCTGGCACAGCTTAGACTGCTTGAATTTACAGTGAAGCAATGTCCTTTTTAATATTTTTTTGTCATTGTTGCTTTATTTTTCTAAAATACTAGCATTCTTAAAACTCTTTAGTAATGAAAAATCAAACTCTTACGAATCCAGAATCTCTTGTCATTTTTTTTAACTTATCCTAACCCTACCTGTGTTGTTTGTTGTTCTTTGGATATATCTATCTGTTATTCCCTCCCAGCTCTGTTCTCCTGTGTCTCAGTGCTTTTGTTTCACAATTTCACAGGAATCCCCAAACTCCATCTGCTGAAAAGTACATAATGTAGTCAAGGCGCAGCTTGCTGTCAGGGGGGTTGGCTGTAACAAGGAACTGAATAGCTCTTTGAGTTTCTACTTAAGACTCAGATGTAAGGGCCATCGCAAAATGCCTAAATCAGTGCCAGATATTTTAAGAGCCCTTAATAAGTAGGACTTGTGAAAGAATAAAGAATATGTAATCAATTCACAGTACCTAATGGCAGCCCTTTCTTCTGTCTAAAGGGTCTAGTGTTAGAAGCGGTCACCAATCTGCTAGCTTTGAGAGCTCTAGTCATTCATGTGGAAGGCAGAAAGTGCTGCTGCTACAAATTCTGGCTCTGACTGTTTGGAATCCCAGTCCTACCAGGGGGAGCTTGCCAAAAACAGAAGACATGCTAATGACTTGGAACATCACTGTCCAAGGCTAGCGGGTGACGAGCCCCATTAACTTCAGTCCAGCATTAGTTTGTGCAGTCCTCCAAATCCTACCTACAATTTCTGGCAGCTTCCAAATTGCACGTGTTTGTGTGTGTGTGTTTGTGTGTAGAATGGTTAAGAGAGAATATCCAAAAAGAACTCAGTGAGATATTGAATTAATTAGGAATTCCTAATAAAACAAAAGGGCTCTGTGCTTTGCAACAGTGTTCTTTGCAATGATTGTTAACCTGCCAATAGTTTGCAAGCTTATAGTGCTTTGGACAGCAGCAGAAACCTCTTGCATTCAAGCTACCTTGTAAACTTAAGGCAGCATTATGGTGCATTGATAGAAGAGGGCTGAAACAATGCCTGTCTTTTAAAAAATGAACACAGATTTATGAACTGCATTCATTCAGACAGCCTGAAGGTGGGAGAGTTTATTTCCACATTGTGTATGCACAGGCAGAACCATATTGAGAAACAGTGACAAGGGCAGTCGGTAAAAAAAGTGACATTTTCTTCATCACATGCATAGCTGTCTGAGCTAAGTGTGCTTCCTTTCAGTTGTTACTTAACCTAAAACAAATGAGTGAAACCCTTGAAGTTGCTTTATTTCATGGTGTGATAATGTGGTGGTTTGGCTGAGAGGTTTAGTCCCCAGAAGTAGGACGTTGGAAGTCTTTTTAAAAGCTGACAATAGGCATGTAAAAGCTATATATAATATTTAGTTCAGCAAGCAAGCTAAGGATTATATAATCTTTGATAATGGGCTAGGTTAATTCTATGCATACACACACACACAGCACATACATGTATATATAAATGTATATATCATTATCTTTTCTTGTATTAAAATTGCTGTTTATTTTTTATTTAAATTTTTTTCACATTTATTCAATTTTGAGAGGCAGAGAGAGACTGAGCACAAGCGGGGGAGGGACAGAGAGAGAGGGAGACACAGAATCTGAAGCAGGCTCCAGGCTCCGAGCTGTCAGCACCGAGCCGGACGCGGGGCTTGAACTCACAAACCATGAGATCATGACCTGAGCCGAAGTCAGATGCTTACCGACTGAGCCACCCAGGTGCCTCAAAATTGCTGTTTATTTTTTGATTAGCAGCTAAATCTGTTTAAAATGTCTAGTTGTAGGAAGTAGGTGTCAACTTTGACAAAAATGAAGAGATTGGTGCTCTTGAGTTATTCAACACGTATTTACTGACTTAAAGTAGAGAGTGTTATCAATAAAATTTACTACGTGTACACTTTCAACTACTGAGGAAGAGACTACTTATCATTTTGCTTCAAATAGCCAAATAATTGCAGTGACAAAATGGAAAGAAGCAAACAGCAATCTTTTGGTCTGAGTCAGTGAGATAATGATAAATGGATAGAAAGTAATTATCTGTAATGAAAAACTGAACGAACCATATGAGCTGTTCTGCATTTCATTTTATTTGCTATGTTTAGACATGTCCTTAACTAGAGAACAAAAAAGATGAGTAAGTGCAAGTTCTCTTTTATTCTTTTTAGTATCAATGCAAATGCATCTTGATATATCCCTCTTCCCCAATGGTACTTTATTTTTTTACTCTTCAATTCTAAACTGCAAAATGAACATTCACTTATCCTTTCAAAAAATTAGTTTTGAATACTCTTCAACCTTAAAAAAGAAGGAAATTCTGCCATTTGCAACAGTATGCATGAACCTGGAAGACGTTATGCTAAGTGAAATAAACCATGCACAGAAAGACAAATGAGTACATGATCTCACTTATACGTGGAATCTAGAAAAAGTCAAATTCATAGTAACAGGAATAGAATGGTGGTTATCAGGGGCGGAGAGATGAGGGAAATGGGGAGATGCTGGCCAAAGGATACAGAGTCTCAGTCATAAGATGAATAAGTCTGGAAACCTAATGTACAGCATGGTGACTATAGTTAGTAGTGGTATACTGTATACTTGAAATTTGCTAAGACAGTAGACATTAAGTGTTTTTAGCACACACACACACACACACACACACAGTAATTATGCTAGGTGAAACATATGTTAATTAGCTTGATTATGGCAATGATTTTACAATGTGTGTATGTATCATAATCTGCTGTGTACCTTAAATATATGCAATTTTTATTTGTCAGTCATTACTAAATAATTCTGGGAAAATATTAGGACCCTAGTGTCATCAGATTCTCCTACAGATGTTGATAAAATTGACATGCTTATTTTTCAAATATTTAGCCATTTTACCTTCATAAATATAACTTCATGGACATCTAAATCAAATTTTTTTTGAATATCAAATTGAGGTGTCATTTTTGTTTTTGTAAATTTTAAAATTCTGGTACCATATTGCCCAAATCATGGAGGTACGTGATTCTTCTGTCTCTTCCATGGGTAGCACTCTTGCTATACTTTTTCTTTTTTTTTTTTTCTTTTTTCTTTTTTTAAAATTTACATCCAAATTAGTTAGCATATAGTGCAATAATGATTTCAGGAGTAGATTCCTTAGTGCCCCTTACTCATTTAGCCCATCCCCCCTCCCACAACCCCTCCAGTAACCCTCAGTTTGTTCTCCATATTTATGAGTCTCTTCTGTTTTGTCCCCCTCCCTGTTTTTGTATTATTTTTATTTCCCTTCCCTTATGTTCATCTCATATGAGTGAATTCATATGATTTTTGTCTTTCTCTGACTAATTTCACTTATCATAATACCCTCCAGTTCCATCCACATAATTGCAAATGTCAAGATTTCATTCTTTTTGATTGCCGAGTAATACTCCATTGTGTGTGTGTATATATATATATATATATATATATATATATATATATACACACACCATACCTTCTTTATCCATTCATCCATCGATGGAAATTTGGGCTCTTTCCATACTTTTGTTATTGTTGATAGTGCTGCTATAAACATGGGGGCGCATGTGTCCCTTCGAAACAGCACACCTGTATCCCGTGGATAAATGCCTAGTAGTGCAATTGCTGGGTTATAGGGTAGTTCTATTTTTAGTTTTTTAAGGAACCTCCATACTGTTTTCCAGAGTGGCTGCACCAGTTTGCATTCCCATTTTATATATTTTCTTAAGATTTATCTGGAAATAAAATACTCTTTATCCTTCATCATAACTATTCTGAAAAGAGCTGCAGTTAGAGAAACCACAATAAATTCATAAGAGGAATGCCTCCTAGAATACTATTTGATGCACAGTTAATAACAGTGTGTTTCTATAGCTTAAAGTTGACTGCATTTTCCAAAGCCCCAATTAGTTGGAATTTTAAGATGTGAATGAATATGAGGTAGTTACATAAGGTACTAATAGCTGCTATAACAAACAGATCAAAATGTGTACATTGGTTCAAACATCGTGCCACGCAGTCCAATAAGGTGCTTCTCCTAGTGAATTAATGACCCACATTCCTTCCACCATACTGTCCTGCCATTTTCTAGGTATAGTCTTCAGGGTCACTTTGTTCCATTCCATTCTATTTCCCTAAAGGTTGAAAAAGCATGGAGAAACACACATTATATATTTCTTTCGGACAGACCTGAAAACAGTGCACATTGCTTTCTTTAAAATTTTATTGGCTAGAAAAAACAGCCAAGTAGACACCCATAACTATAAAGGAGGTGAAGAAATGTAGGTTAGCTGTGATCATAGGAAGAAGAGGAATGGTGGATATCTTGTATTTTCTTTTAGAAAACTGAGTCTTTAAAATAACTTTTTTTTTAAATGTTTGCTTGTGCTCTCTGAAAGTAAGAGGTGATAATTAGACAGTGTTTCAAGGAAGTTTAATTGCTACATTCAAGCACAATGGAATAAATGCATCTTTCCTACAATTCATTATATGACTCTGTACCAGACTAGTTCTGCCTAGGTAAAGGGCTAGCAATTTATATGCCTCATTTGTTTCTTGGTTTGTTTTACCTGAAAGAGTACAGAGGAGGTAAAATGGCAGAGTATTTGCATTCTCTTAAATGTGTTTCTTCTGTTTTTCACATTTGTTGATAGTTTTGCTAGATATAGAAATGTGAATTCAAAATAATTTTCCCTTAGAACTTTGAAATCATTATTTCATAGTTGTTAGACATCCATTATTTTTTATAAGAAAGCTGGCTTCAGATAAACCCTTGTTGCTCTGTAGGTATCTACACTTTGTAAAAGATTTTAGGATTTTCTTCACCTTTGGCATTTGCAAGCATGCTCTTGGGAGCAGATCTTTTATGTGTCTACCAGATCATAATGAAACTTTTTATTGTTCCTTTTAGCTAGAAAAAGAAACATTTTTATTATTCTTTCTTCTGAATTTTTCTCTGATCATTTTTCTTTTATTTCTATAGCATGGACTTTATGTCTGTGGTCTTAATCCTCTGCATATCATAATGTTTCATGATCACATGTATTTTTTCTTATTAAACTTTTAAATTTTGTTTTGAGATCATTGTAGATTCATGTGCAGTTGTAAGAAGCAGTACAGAGAAATCTCATGTTTCCCTCAGTGATAACATCTTGTAAAAATACTATAGCATCTCACAACTAGGGTGTTAATGTTGATAGAATAGAGAATGAAAGTCCTGACTGCTCACTCAACCTGCTTTGACATTACTCTGTGGGGGATGGGGTGCCTCATAACAGCCTGGAAATGTGCCACTTCCAGGCTTCCCTCTCCCCCTTTGTTGGTGTGGATGGTGGTGAGGTCACATGATTTTCTTTTCTTTTCTTTTCTTTTCTTTTCTTTTCTTTTCTTTTCTTTCTTTTCTTCTCTTTTCTTTTCTTTTTTTTTCTTCTCTTTTCTTTTCCCTGTGGTGTACAGCTGGAGTAAAGTAGCTGTTGCCTAAAAGCTTTCTATGTTGTGAGTATACCTTTCCTGGTCCTTTGCCCAGTGAGGGCAAGCTTTTGTTAGGGCCTTTTTTTGTCTGTGCCTATTGGAATTTCCAGGTGCCAGTTTCCTGAGCTCTAAGTCTGAAATATATAAGGCAAAAATCAAAACAGGGAATTCACCTAGGTCATTCTTTGGGTCCTACAGTTTCTAGCTGGTTAGAAACTACTTTCATAGTCTTCTTATGTTTGTTTTACATATAATGCCCAGTTTTTAAAGTTATATTTAATGGGAAGAACAAGGAAAAGTATGACTATCCCATCTTCTTGAAGTAGAAGTCAGACCCCCATGTATTTTTCATCTTTTAAAATTTTATCAAATACCTGATTTAATAATGTTACTTTGCCTCTTTTACAGCGTTTGTGTAAATTTTCTATAAATTTGTTATTGTTCGAACTGTTTACTATCATTTAAATTTATAGAGGGAGGTGAGGACATTGAGCTCATTCAGTTTGCTATATTGACTTGGAAGCTCCATAATGCCTTAAAGTCTTTTTAAATGCCTGTAAGTAATACCTTAAAGCCAGTCATTATCAGGTTTATGATCACAGAATGACAGAAATAAAGATCAGGAGGCATCATATTTTTACTTTTACATATAGGTCTAGAGAGAAATTATTCTTTCATGAGGTAGTAGTTTTGTTGTTATTATTATGTTTTCCAATCTAAATTCCCAGAGATATTTTTTCTGAGGTGAAATATAGAATAAATTTATTTCCAAAATCAAAATTCTAAAGAATATACTTACTTACAGTTTTTTATAAATAAGTATAGGCCTACTTAAACTAAAACTTTGAAGCGCAGAAAGCTGGGTTTATTTGCAACTGGGTAGTGATTCAGACAGATAGACAGCTTTATCACCTGGTTTCAAAAGAAGATTTCAGAATCTTTTTTTTTATTTTTTAAGTTTAATTTATTTTGATAGAGAGAGAGCACAAGGGCGTAGGGGTATAGAGAGAGGGAGAGAGAACTCCAAGTAGGCTCCACACTGTCAATGCAGAGCCTGACACAGGGCTCAGACTCACCAACTGTGAGATCATGACCTGAGCCAAGACAAGAGTCAGATGCTTAATTGACTGAGCCACCCAGGTGCCCCATCAAAAGATTTCAAAGAGATGCCTCAGGTCAGCCCATTATCTCTGCTAATATGGATAAGGAAAGCATATTCTACTCCACACAGGACAATAATGTATTGCTACAGGATTGGCAAACAAACTACATTTAGTGGTAACTGAGGTCTGCTATCTCAACCAAGGTAGATGGTCAGCATCATAATGGGTTACTGCTATGTGCTAAACTTAGAGATGTGATTAAGTTAGTGAAAGAAGAGTCCAATCACTCTGCTGTAAATCTTAGTTTTGTAAATATAAGGCTGTTTTCTAGTTTTATAAATCTTTAGATCTGGGAAAGACCTTAACCCAAAGATGAGCTAAGGTGACGTCAGTACTGCATAAAAATCATCAAAAGTGGCTGAGGCTGAATTGAGTAGCACCATGGAGAGCTCCCAGGAATTCCATTGTTGTGGTTTGTAATTTTATGCTTTCCAGTTTTGATTTTCTCTAGTTATCACTGCCTCTAAAGTAAGCCCATCTACCTCTAGAATAGGTCACAATCCCAGCAGAAGTAAATATTTCTTTCATTATCCTGAGTCTTATGGTTTATGTGTTTGAATTAAGGCTTCATTTTTTATGTGGCTCAAGGTTCTCCTTTTAAGACTTTTCCTTTATTATTTAACTCCTGTTTTGGGCATTGTTTACTGGAAGCTCATATATCGGCATTGGAATTAGAACTATGCCTTCCCTTTCTTTTCTTCTTGGAGGCTTCCCATATGTTATTTATAACCTAATTTTAAGAATATGAACCATTCTTAGGCACCTGGGTGGTGGCTCAGTCAGTTAATCGAACAACTCTTGATTTCAGCTCAGATCATGATCTCACATTTCATGAGATTGAGCCCCACATGGGGCTCTGTACTGATAGCACAGAGCCTGCTTGGGATTCTGTCTCTCCCTCTCTTTCTGCCCCTTACCCACATATGCACATACACATTCTCTCTTCCTCTCTTTCTCTAAAAATAATAATAATAAAAAAAGAACATGAACCATTCTTAAGTTGGATTTAGGTTAGGAGAAGTGACGCTATAATTTGTATTTCATCATGAGACCATATAAGGAAGAAAGAGATCAGTTTCTTTCACTCAAGCAAACTGCTGGGAGAGTCATGTTCTGATTATCTGCTTTCTCTAGAAGGCACTGTTTGGAGAACAGTGATAAGGTATATGGTTGAAAGCAAAATTGTCTCCTCCCGACAATTGCCAGAATAGGTCAGATTTTAGAATCAGGTATTTCTGGACTTAAATCTTGCCTTTGCCACATCCAGATTTCAATTTTCGATAGACGACTTAACTGATCCCAGTCTTTGTTATTACATATTTAAAAATGGGATTAATACCTTCCACCTGGTATTATTATGAGAATTAAACAAGATATAATATGAGAGAGATTGGCATGATACCTAGTCAGAAAAGGCAGTTGGTTAAATCGTTTCTGGCCATGTACTTCTTGCCCTGTGCTCCAGAAGAGAATCTATGCAAACTGATGTAACAAGAAGGTTATTCCTTTAAACTGAAATATTATTTTTATGTAATGTAATTAATCAGCTTAACTTGGCAGATCATACAAAACTCACCAACTAAAATTATGTGAGAAGAAAGACCCCCCCTCCCAGTTTCTAAGACAAACTGTAGGCAATTTTCTCTTAGAAGTTTATAGCCCCTACCATTGTCCTTCCAGACTGTAAGATAGTGGTCAAATATGATTATAATAAGTATGGGTGCTTTATGGCATGTGGAACTCATCAGTTTACTCCTGTGGTGTAAGACTCTTGAGATTTTCACTCTTGGGAATATCACAAATATTTTCTACTAAAACCACATGAAGAGACTGGTATAGATGTGATTAATATACATATTTCTCCTCACTGTTCTCAGCTGTATGATAAGCTCCTCCATGGCAAGAATGACATTTAGTTCAGCTAAATGACTCACAGGCTGGCTGGCAAGGAGGATCATATCACTCGTTCTGGGTGGACTAAAGGCATATAGTAGAAGTGCAGTTCTTAAAACTTTCACTTATGGTGAAGTAAGATGGGAGACTTTTGCAAGAGCATATGCTAGAGGATGCAATATCTCAGGCATTTGAAAGATTCAGAGGAAGTAGAAATCAAAAGAACTATGGGGAAAAGAGAGCTCATACATTAGAGTAACTCAGTAAAAGGACCTCTTGACCAATGGGGGTGGTAGGATTCAGAAAAAAATATTGGCCAGGTGATGGCATTTAAACATCAGAAGTGTGTTGGGAGCAATTATTACAATGAGGGGCAAGGCTGAAGTGGCAGTTAAGGGCCTGGCCTTTACGGGGCAACGGTGCTCCTCTGGGAGAGATAGATGAGAAGACAATAAGTGATGCTTAAAATATTCAGTCAAAACAAATGAAAAGGAATGAAGACGGCTATCCCAGTGTAAAATTACAATACCATGCCTAGTTTTCTAGGTTCTGAGCTAGTTCTCAGACTCAGAATTCATGACAAGAGAAAGACTACAGAGCCCCATAAAGAAGGACCTTGCAACACCAACTTGTTTCTCTGATGAGTGTTCTTTCAACTCTTAGGAGTGATGTTTGTGAAGAGTTTGTAATAATATAGGCAATGGCTACATATAATGTTAAGTGAAGTATGTATGATATAAATGAATGTAAAATATGATCACATTTATGTTAATAATGTATTAAAAAAGAGAAGAAATGCATTGGAATGTGAACAATTATGCGAGTTGTAGGACTATGGTAACATTTTCTTTTTTGTACTTCCTGCATTTTATACATTTTACCATTGGAGACATGGTATTTTAAATATAAAATATTTATTTCAAATAGCCATGATATACAGTAGAAAACAAAGCAAATTATTTAACGAGCATACAATATGCCATGTTAAAAAGGTTAGTTTCTATTTTAAAATAAGATTAACATAAGTTGATGAGTAAATTAATAGAATCAGGCAGCTGCAGCTGCTAATCTTAAGAAAATTATGCAGTGCTAACATACATGGCTGTGATGGGTCACATTTGGGGACCACAGAAGAAATTTACAGGAAGACTCAGGGAAGCAGAGTCAATGGAAATATAAATATGCTTTGGAGTAAAAAGTCAAACATGATTAAAAAAACATGTTTTATGAAGCTACCAGGCTGGCATATAATTCGAAATATTATACTACTATACTTGGCATGTATTAACTACTTTTTGGTAGGAGGAAGGAAGGAAGTTGAATTCAAGGAACCACCAGTAAGCCTTATTTAAAAAAAATACTTTTATGCAAATCTGAATAAGATAGCCAGAGAGGAATTAAGTAAAAGACAAAAAAGTGAACATAAATTACACCTGAGAAAGACAATCATGCTTTTTAGAGAATACATGCTATTTCTGTCAGTGATTTCCTGTGATTAAAATCAATTAAATAAGTGACTAAATAAATTTTACAGATAGAAATTATTTGTAGTTCAGAGGAGGGGATTATAGTGTATGACTAAAAACGCTAAAAAGGTTTTATGGAAGAGTTGAAAATTGAGCTAGATCTTCAAGGATGACACAGTATTGGTCTGTACAGAGACGTAAGGAAGGAAACAACAGAGCTAAGGTTTAGAGGTGAAAATGCATATATTGCATTTTGAATATGTAGCGAGTCTAGGCAGTCTGATGTAAAGGGTTGATACAACATAGGCAAGAAAGATAAGCTTGAGGAATCTGACTTGGGGTTGGGGTCAAAATAGGAGCGACTTTGCATTTAAACTGTATTTTATGAAGAATGGAGAATCGATGAGTATTTTGAGGAGAATAACTCATGAGAAATGACCAACAGAAAAATTAATGATTGACATCATCTGCTCATGATTTCATTCTATAAATATCCATTGTGTGGAATAATTTTAAAGGAAGAATTTGGAAAAGCAGGAAGTCAGGAGAATTTCGTAGCAATTCAGCCCAGAGATGCTGGAAGTCCACAGTAGTGCAGGCCAAGTAATAATGGAAAAGAAGGGGAGGGTACTTTTTGTCTATGTCCTTTCCTATTCACCTTTTTCTCCTGTCATCATTTAAATCTTTCTTAACCTCTCACCTTGTTAATCTCAAAAGACAAGTGATTGGCCCTGAGTCCCACTTATCCCTGTCCAGTCCCCTTTCGACATGGCGATCAGAACTGTTTTTCCTAAAACATGATCTTATACAGCCTGTTGTATTATTTGTATACTTTTAAATATTTAAGGGTTACAGATACATGATTGGATTTTTCTTTTTCCTGGAGACTTTCTAGACTAGTAATTAAGACCAGGTGAATGGGAAACTGAGTCTTAAAATATCAGAGAGCATCCTAATGTGATCTTCCTCATCTAATAGGGATGCTATTTCATGTCATGTGTGATTCTTTATTGGGCTGTTGGCTATTCAGTACAGATCTAAATCAGTTTTAATAGGTGCACGACACAGGAGCATGTACTATGTCAAATCCTGTAATGAAAAGCTTAGTGTAGACATGTCTAGAATCTTAGAATCTTAGCATTTAAAGGAAACTTAGAAATCACACAAGCCATCTTACATAAGAATTACTTCTGTGGTAGTCTTAAGAGATGATTATGCAAGTTCTGTTTATACACACTCAGCTGCTAGTGCAGCTCCTTGCAAGGCAGACCTTTTCATCTTTAAGAGTTTGGCAACAAAGCTCTTCCTTAAATTCAGCTAAAACTGGCCTCTGAATTTTGCACTTTATGCCAGCTCTTGAAAACAAGATTAATGCCAGACCACCGAATACACTGTCCTTTATGTAACAATATTTCAAAAACATAGAATGTCTGTCCTTTGAACATTAGAAGTGATCTGATATTTTTCATTTTACAATATCCTTCTCCAAATACATATCACCTATTCTTCCAACCTTTCTCTCATGACATAGTTTCTAAATAGTGTCTCATTCTGGTTGACTACTAAACCCAAAATACTTTGTCAATTTATCCCCAAGTAAAAGTATAATTGCTCCAATATATTTTGATCAGTTTGGCAAATACTTCTCACTATTAGAAAATATTATATTTTAATATATTATATACATGTATTATATCATTTTATATTATTTTAATATATGTTATTATATTATTTAGTATATTATTGAACAGACAAGGCTCTGTAAAAGTGAAAATGATATACCAAAGGGAAAGCAAGGACAGGGCGAATAGGTCTTACTTAGGGAAAGGATTAAGAAAAGAGATATCCATAGAAGGCCCTAAAAGGGTTTTGAACGAAGGAAAATGTATTGTGAGCAACATTATAGGCTGAGACCAGTTTGGGGGAGAAACAGAGATGAATATGTACACCGTGCATTTGGGTATTATCAAGTATGTTAATTTAGTGTATCTTAACATTCATGAATAAGTAAATTAGGGTGTATTCCGCAAAAGCCAGGTGATACTTAATCATGACTTAGAAGGTCATGAATGCCACTCTCAAGTGTTTTAAGTTTTTTTTATTTGTAGGTGATCAGTTAAGTTTCAACTTGACAGGATAGTATATTTCAATAGATAACTAAATCTAGTGGTCCTGTGATAAAGGATGGATTAAGCAGAGGGAAACATTGTAACAGTTGGGACATGCTGGTGGTTCACTGTAAGCATGCCATCAACCATATTTCTAATAAATACTTCCTGATGATGAATTCATAGATAGCAAAGCAGCAGTGTATTAAAACACAGATTGATGAGGCAGTTTTTGTCAAATGCACTGGGAGAATAGTTCTCATGAATCATCTTACATGGAGAATGCTGTTAGACCTGAAGATGTATTACCCTCACTTAGTGAGATGCTCGTAACCTCTGCACACTGGACATTTAGCAAGCCATACAAAGAGAGCAAAGCTCTGTCAAAGCGCTGCAAATGCCGACTGTCAAAAACGGCAGGAAGTTACAGTTTATCACCACCACAGTGCTGTCTTATAATATCCCAGTGTCTCCTTTTATGATTTTTTTCTTATTTCTTTGAAGCACGTTTTTAAATAGGCTGTTAATAAAAGTGTGTAAATTTAGTTCTTTTCTTGTTCAATTCTACCTGTGCCTGATCTTTGATCTCATTTCTGGTCCTACGGAGCTATTATAAGAGACAGGTAAGAGGATTCTTGAATCCATTGTGTAATATTTAATCTTCAGTGGAGTCCCAGTTATCCAAGAACCTTATCTCATATTCTGTTTTAATGTTCTCAAAGCTCTAGCAGTGAGCAGTAGGAATGAGTCACTTTGAAGTAAAGCTTTATGTCACCTGAAAGTATATGTTGTTCAGACTCATATATGAATGCTTGGAGAATTGCTCATTCCCTTCTGGCTAAGCATAAAGGTCACCCCAGTCTTCAGTAATATTTTTTCTAGATGTGCTTCCCTTTGTCTCTTTCCATAGCTCCAAAGTGAACTTTGCTGTCCAGGTAATATTGGAGTGGAACCAAGCTGTGCAGATCCAAATGACAACACATACTTTCTTCTTCATGTTAGTATCTGAAACTCAAACTACCTCTGACAAACTACATGGAGTAAATCCTATGGCTTCACATGGTACTTTTATTTGCAATGCATTAGGATGAGGTTGAAATAATTCAGTAAAGGCCATCTTATTCCTGCCTGAAAGGTTATCATTTAGTTCATCAGAGAGCAGAGGAAGGATAAATTTCTGTTGTGTTAGGTGTCTTTAACAGGTCACCTCTGTTTTCTCAAGAAAATGCCAGTTCTAACTCTGGCTCACATATCTGCTAAAGAATCTGATAAGCTTTCAAGCGGTCATTTTAAGAAGGTTGTCAGGGAGTACACCTGTAAATTCTGCTGCTAAAACACACATGGATATATATTTGGACATTTTTTATTGCCTTAGTCTCAAGATTCAGCCTCTCGGTCCTATTTTTCCTTCTTTTATACTTAATTCCATTCAAAAATATTATATCATACAAGATATTTACCTCTTCATAAAAATACAATAGAAGAGCTTATAATAAAAAGTAAAAGGCCCTTTTCCACTGTTTCCTGCCAATATATTATTATCTTTTGATAGTATTTACTCATGAAATTTCTTCTATTCTTTTAAAAACCATTCTTCTTTTAGCCCAGTGGCCTTCTCTTCTAACTTGTCTAGTTGCTTTCTAATCTTGCTGGATGGCTGTCACTCTGGATCGTTTTTTTCACTGAACTGGTTTAAATCTACCATTTCTTGTTGAATCTCTCTCTCTCTCTCTCCCCTACCCTGGTTTTCACATCTACATTGCTTCTGTTTTATTCATAAGAGTTTTATCTCATTCTCTTATTTTAAAAATGCTTTGAAATAATTTATGCGATGTTGGTTTTTTCTTCACTCACTATTTACAGTTTTCATTTCCTTTAAAAAATATTCATCTTCCATCATTTTCAATGGTGTCTCAGGAGTAAGGGAAACAAGTATATGTGTTCAGTCATTTTAAATTAGAAAATGCTCATCTACTTTTCTTTTAAAGATTTTCTTTTTAAGCAATCTCCATACCCAACATGGCCTGGAACCCACAACCTCGAGATCAAGAGTCGTGTGCTCCACTGACTGAGCCAGCCAGGCGCCCCCAGTACTCATCTACTTTTAAATAATTTTATGTATCATTGTGAGCCATGGAAATGCTCCCTGGTAAAATAGAGTGTAAACATTTTATTTCAACTAAGTGGTAAAATCTATAGCTGGCAGGGATGGTGTCTTAATATCACTAAGGGATGGCAAAAAATGGGACTTAACACATGTTTCTTAAATGAATATGTCATCAATAAAATTTGCTTTTCTTCTTTGCCTATTCTAAGAAAATGATAAAGGTAGATGTTGGTTGTAGAGTGACCGAACAATGCCACTGCTGTAGGAGTGTGTGCTGTGTTTTCTTAGGATGATAGAGCTAGCTTAATAGGCAAATTTTGATCTCTTTTGCACTTACTAATGAATATAAACTTCCAGCAGAGTGGACTAAGAAGTAGATTTGAAACCATGGTAAAGTCCATGATCACCTTGAGCAGTAACAGCTTGACTGGAACTTTAATTTTTCAAATCTGTAAGCTTTCTGTGCCTCATTTTTCTCAGTTATAAAATTAAGATGGTGCAATCACAGGCCAGTCCAAGAGGCGGTGGGCATTCTGTAAATCATAAACACCAAAAGTCTATTTGCTGTCTGTTGTTTCTTTACCTATGTGAGATTTTTTCTTTACCTATGTGAGATAGTTTTTATTTTATGTGAGATATTTAAAAATGAATTATTCCTTAGGGTGGTATGCTTTCCTAGTAAATTTTCTCAATCTTTAGATGTGTAATTTTGACTCAACATTGTGTTTTATCTTTTCCATGTTGGCATATTAATTTTTTTTTGTTTTAAAGGAAACATTTCAAACCAATACTATTTGGCTCATGAAATTAAAACAAGGTAATTTTTTAGCTTTTTCTGGGTAAGGTATCGTTTCCTTAAAAATCCATTTTATTTAACGTTCGGAGAACATGGGGTTATATTCAGAAAGTATTTTAAATTTACATCCTTAAAAGACATAGATTTTGTTCTTTTTACAAATATCATATCTATATAGCAGCAATAATATGAAATTTAGTGATGGTTACAGAAAGCTACATGGGTGATAAAATTGCATAGAAGTACATAAATACACACTCACGAAAGAGTACTTACAAAACTGATGTCATCTAAATAGGCTCTATGGCTATATCAGTATCAAATTCCTGGTTTTGATTTTTTTTTCTAGTAAGGTATCCTACTTGGGGAGACTGGGTGAGGGGTGCATAGGATTTTCCTGTTCAGTTTTGCAACTTCCTGTGTGTCTATAATTATTTCAAAATTAAAAAAAAAATAGTCAATAGATAGACACAGATACCTTCTGAATGGTGAAAAAAGTGACAAAGTAACAGAATCTGAGTCCCACCACCAGCATTGTGCAAATATATAGTAGGAACCATAAATAATTGTTGAATGAGAATGAAGAGACACTGTCTATTATCTCTTTTGAAGAACACCATGGGATAATATTTAAAAAGCATTTTTATTTGAATTATTAAAAGAAGTTGGTTTTTTTTTTGCTGTTCCATTTTGGTTTTGATTATATGACAGAAAGAATATTAGAAAGATAAAAGCAAAACTCTTCAAAGAAAAATCCACCTCTTTGTTAACATTTATATGTAGAGGAATGTTTTGATGACTTTACCTAAGCATGGGGACTATCTTTTCAGAGTTAATGCATAAACCTTCAAATGCAGCTTTCTTTTGGATACACACACACACACACACACACACACATATGAACTTGAAAACAAATAAGATCCATATTGAAAGAATGGGAAGTGGATGGTAGGAGAAAAGGAATATCATCAAGTCTGATCTAATGGCAAACTACATGGATGGGGTTGGGAGAGTATTGAAGATAAAGTTGTTGGAGAAAAGGTGTAACTGTTTTGTCTACAAAATTTTTAGAATCCACTTAAGTTGTAACTCACAGATGAACCACAATCTATTCTAAAAAGTAGAGTGAATTAAAACATTATATAGATCAAAAGCAGCCTAAATATGTCACATACTTCAATGTCTAAAATGACATGCATGACCCTAAGTCAGATTCATATGTTACATAAAACAGATCTCTATCAGCTTTGTCACTAATTCAGAATTGTTGTGTTCGCTTAGGTTTCAAGGATGAATGAAGGCAAGGCATGTAATCTCTTGCTTCTACTCATGAGTTGCAAGGAAGAAGTCAAAGCCACGGAACTCTCTTAACCACACAACCACATATCCATACACACAGCAATAGTCAGGAACATTTCTTAATTCAGAAAAATCTGTGTTTCCTTGAGATCTTATGCAACTTTATGTGGCTGGGCTGGAAATTTTGTTTTTTTTTATTTACATGCCATTACTGAGATTATGGAAAGACAGATTGCAAATGTGTATGGTTGCCCTGATGTCAATGCTTGATCAGATATAGATGCTTGCATATCTTGTTTATACAAATTGGCAGACCAAAGACTAATATGAACTCTTCAATTATACTGCAAGATTCCAGAATGAATGGAGACCTTGAGTGCATTGTACCACAATGGGGAGACAGTAAAGGCTAATCACTGACATTGCTAATCCAATGAAGTGTACCATGGGTAAACAACTTGTTGAGTTCCTTACTTCCTAAGGAACTTTATTTGTAGAAAGACTTTGCAGCAATGGAAAGGAAAACTTATAAGGAATAGCTTTGGATGATTATTATTTGCCAACAAAGAAACAGGGAGTAAAGCAAAAGGAAAAAGGATCTTTCTGAGGCCACATGAATTTCCTGGTGTTTAATTAGAATATTCTCAAATTAGCGAAAATTTTTAAGTGTCTATAAAATTGTGTGATAAACACAAGAAGAGCACAGTGAAATCTTTGAAGCATTAAAAGTTCTTTTTGTAGTGAGAGGTACACTTATTAAGTGTTTCTGAATTTTGGAGAGGGGATGATGATCCCAATCTGAACCCTTGCTTCCTTCCCATTATAAAACTAACAAGTAAGAACAAGCAAATATTCCAAGATTAGCTAAACTGTGACATTGTCTTCATTATCCCCAGCCCTGCAGGAGATGTTCAGAGACTGAATGGGAATTCCTCATTAGCAGACAGGTGGATGGGGGATTGCCTACATCATGAGCCCTAGTCGTGCTGTTTTTCATGTGTGCTTCTCTGAAGGACACGTGCCTGAAACATCTTTAGACTTTCTCAAGCTGTCTTTATAATCCACTGCCTCACAACCCATATGGACACCACACAGTCTTGGAAGGCGGTAGTAGAGCTAAAAGCGTTCTGGCAAATGATTGGAAAACATCATTCTGGCTTCAGTGACCTCCTCTCTCCAACCCCTTACTCAAGCCAGTTCCATGATATTGGTCAGGGACTTCAATTAGGGGAAAAATGTGTATTTTTACTATTTTAATAGTACACAGAATACTGGAGCCTTTCAATGTATTCGTGGATCTCAATTTCTTTCTCTGTTTCTGCTTCTCTATGTCTTTATTTCAGTGTGAGCTATCCAAGCTTGGGGATATCTCACACATATGGCCTGCTAACACTGAGAGCTCAACATTTCAGACCTCCTCTTAACTATGATCCTTTTGTTATATGTTTCTAGTACAATTAGTGGTGAACTAAGCAAGATTAAAAAGTATCAACCTGTTTTCAGCCATTCTATGGCAGGTGTTCTCCATATCCAATCATTTCTTAACATATGTCACATGTTTTCCTTTTATGGTTTACCACCATGATAGGACTCAGATTCAGCTCTAGTTATCTGTATAGTGATAATAGATTTGACTGCATGTCTCCATCTTCTTGAAATCAAATAAAGTAGGACATTTCATAAGACTTCATCAAACAAACTGGGCAGGTCAAAGCATCAAATCACCATTTTCTATTTCAAGAAACATGCACCCGAGACACCCATAACCCTTATTTCATCCTTAACTCTAACAGTTCCCTAGTCCAACTCCACCCCTATCCATCTCTAACCCTCACCACCTCATCCCTGCTGCCCTGTGGTAGGTGGCCATGATGGAAGACCTGGTAGATGGTGGGTCACACATTACTGGGTCATTTTAAAAAATAATTAAACTAAACATCTACCTGGGTTTTATTTTTAACCTGAGAAAGAATGTCTCCACATCAAAGTGGTTGCACTAAAACATAAACATTAAAATGTCAGAATTCCATAACAGACTACACACCCCTACTCAACTAATGTTCCTACAGCACAACTGTAACATACCACTCTTTTCTCAAGAATGCCCACTACAAGCCCTTTGGCAAGACAACCTGGATGGCGGTCCAAGTAGACCCCATAACTGTCTTCTTTGCCACGCTGCCACCATTTCCTCACATTCACCCTCAACTCCTGACAAACATTCCTGAAAACTATATTCTAAAAGTGGCCCAGTCTTCCCATCTCTGGTTTTACTGCTCCTTCTCCCTGGGACATTCTTACACTCACTCCATTGCCTCATCCACAAGTACCAGATTCTCATTGATGCCCCATGATCTATTCCATGTACTACCTCTTTGGAGAGTATTTTCATCATCATTCCAAATTTTCTCTTCAGGATGGAATTGTTTTTCTCCTTCAAACCCAATCACATTTTGTGGAAATTATTTTTTCTTGCTTTATGTTACTTACTCTCTTTACCAGTATTATATAAGTTTCTTCAGTTAGGACTTTGCTTCATTCACATTCCCCTTACATTTCCCATGCTTGATTAGTGTGCAGTACATATTTGCTAAATTTAATAGATGCTTAGAGGGCTATGTTGTTGTCCTTGTGTTGATGTTTTTAAAGTAGATAATGTTTTTACTATTATGCATATTAACAAGCATGTGTGTTTGTGTATGGTACATGGTCATGTTAGAACATTTGAAAAGTATAAAATACACAAAGCATAAAATAAAAGTCATCTATTATTCAATTACACAGAATTAACTAGGTTAATATTTTGATATATTTTCCTAAATATTTTCTTTTATATTTCTTTTTAAATAAATTTAAATTGATTCTAGTGATTTCCTCACCACAAAATATGTATGAAACATTGGTGTACATAAAATTTTACCCCAATTTATGATGATTTCCTTATAATTGGTTTCTCATACTGGTATTAAGAAACAAAAGAAGTATATTTTGAGATTTCTTTCAGGAATGTTTTACCAATTTATATCCCCTCAACAGAATCTGATGGCTCCCATCTTGCCAAACCCTTGCAGGATTGAGTTTCATCATTAAAAACAATCTGGTCTAGTTGCACATGCATGATGTAGGCAGGAGTGTCTTGAAATATCCACTTAAGGACTTCTGCCTAATTCTTTTTATAATTTGCTCTTCTCAATTCCTCTAGCTGAAGTTCTGCAGCTTAACTCCCCTTTGGCAATTTTGAATATGAGAATGTCAGCACTTCTGAATGTGTGTTACTAAAGTAGTTTAAAAGTCAAGTGAGAGACCTAATCCATTATTGATAGTAAGGCCTGTTGCAGCTGACTTAGAGATTGGAGCTACAGGCCTCAAGATACAGGTCATAGAAAATGACTACATATTCTATTTTGATTAGAAATGTCACCATTATTTGTTACTCTTGCTATGCATTCACTTTTAATAGAAGAACCTGACTTAGAAACATGATGATGTAACAATTTTATAAGTTGGTAGTTTTTACTTTGGTTTCTCTCCTGCTATTATACTTGATTGAAACTTGTATTTCATGGATTGTGAAGAGTTGTGACAATGGCTGGTGTCATGTTCTCCAGGTTGTCTTGACTTCCACACATACCAGGCACACACCCGCAGCGACAAACGTAAATAAGCCTTGTGTCTCCATGTTAAGGCTCAATAGCTGTGATTTGCTTCAATCTGTTATCAACTTTCTCTGACAGAAAAAGTGGCTGGGCAGAATACCACACTTATTTTGTTCACAAAAGAAAGATCTTCCTGCCCATTCAGTTACATGATGGCTAAACGTATTGCAATTAGTTTTCCTTGTTGGTTTTACTTTAAGAAATAGTTTTGGCTAGAAAGAACTCTTTTAAGGAGGAATATTTTATCTAGTATCCCACTAAATTGCCTATATTTTACCCTAGCCAAGACTCAGATCAGGGCACCTGGGTGGCTCAGTTGGTTAAGCATGTGATTCTTGATCTCAGTTCGGTTCTTAATCTCAGGGTCGTGAGTTCAAGCCCTGCATTGGGCTCCACTTGGAGCCTACTGAAAAAAAGAAAACCCAGAAGACCCAGATGTTCCTCTCCACATGCAAAGTGAGTCACCAGTGTAATTTAAGAATTTTATCTAGGTGTAGGGATTTATCTAAATGAATACACCAGAATTTGTGTCCCGGGGACCCCTGTAGGGTGAGGAGGGTTGTGTTTGAAGCCCCGTTAGCCAGCATTAACTGATTAATGGTGGGCACAGGAAAAAATAACAAAATAATGATTTGTCTAGAATTAGAATATACTTGAGATTTTGAGATAGATTGGTCAGTTCTAGTCCACGAATTTCAGAGGTCCTGACCATATAGTCATAGTGTACTCTAGGAGGCTTTCTCTCCATTATAGTCTCTCTGTTCTATTTAGTAATTCTGTATATGTGGCAGGGATACTTTTGCTGACAGAGACTCATTTATCTTGTGGGTAAGTAGATTTATCATTGGAACCTAGAAGCCAAGAGTGTATGGATTCCTTCAATACATGTGTTCATAACTAGCAGGAAAAGAAAAAAAAAAGGAATAACATTGTGTTTTGTCTGTGGCATCAGGATAAAACAAGTTATTATATTGTTGTTTACAATATATTTAAATGTTATTTATAAGCGATTGTTGTATTTGTTATTTATAAATGGTAATTTACTGGTTGAAGAGGAATTGGGGTTGCTTATAGATTTAAACAAGCCAAATCTACCGTTAAGATTTTTAAAACAAAAGTAAAAATTTAGAAATGATCGTCTATATTAAGACTACATTGTTTTCACTTTGAGCAGATGATAATCATGTGCTATCTTGGATGAGGAAAGTGTAACTCCTTGCTTTTCTCTAGGCTTGCAGTTTTATAAACTGGAGTAGCCCTTGACCACCACTGTGTTCTGAGTGACCCAAGCAGATTCCTCCTGGTCCTCTTGAATGGAAGTTAAAAGACTCTCTCAGTCCAAACAATAGATGCTGATTGTAGCATCACGAAAGCAATGCAATCCAATCCCCCTGCATTCAAAATGTTGGCGTGAGACCTGAGCTTCCTACAGCATATGTCCACTCACAATTAAAAGCCATGATTATTTAACACCTTAGAATCCTATGGCACGTTTCCTAGTAATTTGCGTTGAGAAGACATAGCCCTTCAGTAAGTCCCTTCATGCTTTCTTTTATGCACCCTATAAAGGAGAATATCCGGCAGCATCATTGTACATGGGCACCACTTCTAATTAACTTAAAAATTAAATTTTTTTAATGTTTATTTATTTTTGACAGAGAGAGAGACAGAGCATGAATGGGGGAAGGTCAGAGAGAGAGGGAGACACAGAATCAGAAACAGGCTCCAGGCTCTGAGCTGTCAGCACAGAGCCTGATGTGGGACTCGAACTCACAGACCGTGAGATCATGACCTGAGCAAAGTTGGACGCTCAACCAACTGAGCCACCCAGGTGCCCTTCTAATTAACTTAAAAATTAAGCCAGAGGACACCCTCAGACAAAACTGAAAAAGAGAATATCTAACACATCTCTATAATAGGAATTGGATTTTATAAAAGGAGAATGACAGAGCAAAAGAAAATTACTAGGAGTCACGGTGTCATGAAGTCTTCATTAGCTAAATATTTATGTATATAGGGGGAGATGGCTATTTTTTAATTAAAAATGTCATAAATGATATGCATTTGCCTTTGGGGAGAGCATATTCTGTTGACCACCCTTAAGAGATATACATGTTGACACATCTGTATTCATGATAGACAATTTAAACAATAGCTGACATTTTGCCAAAGGTCTTAAAACAAACAGATATTATGTATGTAAAGTTTGCAAATGCAAATAGGGACATTATTTTTAAATTAAAAAATTTAATCTAAGAAGGTATCTTTGTTTTAATGCATATTTAGATTAGGATTTTACCATTTGGGAGGGCAAAATCATTTCAAAATATACTCATATCTTAAAAATTTTACTTTATTTATTAAAAAAATTTTTTTTTTAATGTTTGTTTATTTTTGAGAGAGACAGAGACAGAATGCGAGTGGGTTAGGGGCAGAGAGAGAGGGAGACACAGAAGCAGAAGCAGGCTCCAGGCTCTGAGCTGTCAGCACAGAGCCCGATGTGGAGCTCGAACTCACAAACCGTGAGATCATGACCTGAGCCGAAGTCGGACGCTCAACCGACTGAGCCACCCAGGTGCCCCATAAAATTTTAAATCTTTTTAAAAATTATTTATTTAGGGGGGGAGGGGCAGAAAGAGGGGAGAGAGCATCTGAAGCGGGCTCTGCACTGACAGTCAGAGAGCCTGACATAGGGCTTGAACCCATGAACTGTGAGATCATGACCCCTGCTGAAGTCAGATGCTCAACTGACTGAGCCACCCAGGTGCCCCTCATATCTTAAAAAATTTTAATTATAAAAATACCATTAATGAAAAGTTAATGTATACTATTAATTACTTTTTTAAATGATCCATCACAGTTAATCCATGTTTCTTAAAACACTTATTAAAATTAAGACACTATTTGCTGAGAAATCATTAGAATTTAAGCATGTAATTTATGTGCATTTTGTTTCAGAGATTGCTCATCAAATAGAAAGGCTTTCTAAGTGCTTGTTTTGAAATACAATGTGATATATCTTTGAAGGCTGATTGTTTCCTCTATCAAGAATTGACTATTCATTTTTTAACCATTTATTTATTTTTTCCCTTTTAAGTGTTGAGTAAACTATAGAAAATGTTAATAATTATTGTTTCCCTACATGTCAGAGCAATACCTATCTGGGTGAAATTTTGTTTCTTACACAATACTTTGTATCTAACCCATCTCCTTTATTGTCTGGCTACCTGGGCAGCATGAGGTTTTAATGGGCATTTAGAAGTTAAGAGATTGGAGGTGAAGCATCCTTCTGTATTTGTACCCCCCCAGTTTAAACTACTATCTCTCTGTACCAGGTCAAGAGCCTTTGTTTTCAATCTGTTATTTGCATCCATTTACACATGGCTCATTACCAGTTATGAAGCAGGCATAGAAAAAGACATTCCAATTAGCTGGTCATTAAATAGTTTCCTGATTATTTTCTTTCAATTTGGCAAAATATGCTAGTTAGCATATTTTGGTAAAAATCCTTGTTTACCTCATGAAAGCAATGGAATGACTTGCCTAGGTTTGCCTGTCTAGTATTGATGAGACTAAAAATATAAGATTATAGAGGTAGCTCCATTCTCTTTAGTTTCAGACACTGCACAGAACACTAGAGGTGGGGAATGGAAGCAAGGCTTTGGAAGTAGGGCAAATGTGACTTTCTTCAGGAATCTTAACCTTTTACAAGATAGGTAGAGTGTGTATACAAATAGCTTATACAACATTCATTCAAAAAGGTAGATACAAGTATACAAATGCTATTATACCAGCTAGAAAGAATACCCTCAAAAGACATATTTGGGAAAATATGGTGTGGTTAGCACATCAAGACACATCAAAGTTTTCTCCTTCTCCTTCTTTTTTTTTTTTTTTTTGCAATGTCTTGATTTTCTTTACTAGATTGGCCGAGAAAACTTTTTAATAAAATTTTCTGAATTCTCTATTAACAGAACTCTTAATTGAGCCTTTCCTAAAACCATCCAGAATGTTAGATCTGTATTCTCACAATGGCAACCTTTCACTAGTCACTCTTGTAGTTTCATTCCATTCTCTTCAATGTTCTGTGCTGCCGTTTAGATCTTTCTGCCTGAGGGATGCCTTCCCCAATTTCTCCTCTTCCTAACACTTCTTTGTAAAGCAGACCAATCTTAATAAGTTTAAATATATCTGAAGGAAATATTGATAAGATCTAAGGAACTAGTAGTACCATCTGCTATAATAGCCACCTTCTTCTTTCTATACCTGGGCACACTTTTAGAGAGTATATATATATATATATATATATAGTATATATACTGTATGTATATTGTATATATATATATTTTTTTAAAGACTATACACACACACACACACACACATATATATATATATATATAGTATTCCTATGAGGCATTGTAAAAATTATTCTTATAATTATTCTCATAATTCCAGGCTTTTAGATAGAATTTCATGTCATCTATATAAAGCTTAACTAAAAAAAATAGAAGCACACACCAAAATGCTTAAATATTGCTTTTGTCTCTGGTTGGTAAAGTTATGAGTAGCTTTTTTAAAAAATTACACATTATTTGATGTTCAGAATTTCTACAATAATCATGTTCTCTAATTATACTAAAAACATTAACAGAATAGTGCAATATTTTTAATCTCAGTATAATTTTAGAGAGAGAGTTATGGAATTAGAAGAGTAATTTCTATAGTGCACATAATAGTTGAAATTATGTGCTTCAGAAAAGTACCATAAAGGTAGAAAAGAAAAACAAGCATTGAAAAAAGGCTAACAAGGGTTGATGAGGGAGTGGGGGAGAAGAGAAAATGGGTGATGGACCTTGAGGAGGGAACTTGTTGGGATGAGCACTGGGTGTTGTATGTAAGTGATGAACCATGGGAATCTAACCCCAAAACCAAGAGCACACTGCACACACTGTATGTTAGCCAATTTGATAATAAGTTATATTTTTTTAAAAAGGCTAATGAACTTGGTTTTGAATGAGTGAGTTACACATACAATTTTTGCCTATGCTCACACTGAGGATACTTCTTAACACACTTGATTGTTTTAGGAACCTTAGACAATCTTGTGAAACAAGACCAAAGTTGTGGATTTAATTCTCATGGAAGAGTTCATTTTGTTCATGTTTATGACTACAAACTGTACTGCGATTACACCAGACATTATTTTGATTTATGTGTTTTCAGATCTAACAATTTACTTGTAATAGTATTATCCTAACATGTAATTTTTTTATTTCATCAGAATTAATTAAAAAATTGAATAATATATTAATGGTTCATTTTCTAATTTTTCTTCTTGAATAGCTAGACATGTAAGGCATACATATTTTTGCTAGAAATATATGAATAACTTACTTATGTATATTTGATACATATACATATATTTACCTCTCTATATAGTGCCCATAGTGCCAATATCTATAATGTGTATATTGTTTATATGCCAATGAGGAGAAGGTAGAGGTTTTGCTTTGATTGATATCATTTTGTAAGTGTTTGCAATAGCAATCAACTTTTAAGGAAACTCACATATTGCATGAAGGGAGTACTTCCAAATCTATCTTCTCCCAAAGAAAGATATTTACTTGAGCATATGGTCAACAGAGGCTTGGAGAAATGTTGAATTCCACTGGAGCTTTGGTGGGCCAAGTTTCCATTAACTCAAGCATTCAGGCAAGATAATCTGTGCAACCAGCACAACAAAGTTTACCACTCAAGAGGAAAATGAATGGGAGCAGGTGAATTGCCAAAAGCTTTCAGAAGGTAGAAATTCTGTTAACTTTCTTCCACCTATCTTGACTGCACTCTCACTAATTGCAATGTACTTATTTCATTGTCTCCCGTGAATAACACTGTGGCCAGCAGAGTCAATGATCAGCATGCTATATATTGTTATTTTGATTATTATTTTGTACTATGCAGTGTTTTAGGACCAAATAACTACCCATTAAACCACATTATAAAATTGCCTCCATAGTCATTTCTATATGTGTAGAGTAAAAAAATAGATTGTTAATATGGTAACCCAGTACTTAGGAGGTGTGTTTAATGGCTAACAGCTATGGTTGGCTGTTAGCAGTCCTATTAAATGTTTCATTTTGCAGATAAGGAAATTGGGGCTCAGTTTACTTAAATAGTTTACTTAAATAATTAATATCAGAATCTATTATTTTCAAAAAACATCCACCTAGCTTTGCTATAGGACATATACACAAACACACAGACCCACGCACACATACACACACGTTTTCAAACTGTTGGGAAGGTGAAGATGAATTACACACGGTCTGGAACTGAGTTCGACACACAAAACAGAAATCTCTCTGGATAGTTCAAAGACAGATGGATTTAAATACAGGGAGTTCACGCTTTAAAACCTCATTGGAAAAACGGGAGGGATGACAATGTCATTAGCAGACTATGTCCGCTTTCTTGGTTTTGAGGTCACAGCCGTGCAGATGTGATCTAGAGGTCAAGAAACTGCTGTCTCCACCCTCTCACTACTCCCATCCCAGGAGTCTCTCACTCTCCGAAGTGCCACCTAGGAAGTGGAAAGGTAGTGTTCAGACACTGCCATAAACAATTGCCCCTCTAGAGCTTGCCTAGCAGCTGCCACTGCAGCAACAATGCAATGGTGGCCTCTGTATGTAAATGTAATGACTGGTTCTTTAAATCTTGCTGAAGGGCTTCTCATCGACAGAATGACAGAACTACAGAACGTTGTTATTTAGAATCGCAGTTGTAAAGTTCTTTTGTTTTAGCCTTCCATCTCCTGCCCTATGGGGTGGGGCATGAAGTGGGTGGAAATGGATGCCAGGCCAAGCACCAACAGACCATATACAACACACAATCGCGCACTCAGAGCTCACAGTTTAGTAGTGGAGGCAGACAAATAAAGAGAAAATTTAAGGGTCTTGTGGCAAGTACGCTAAGATACTTAGACACTGTGCTCGTGATGACAGAGAATGGACTTTTCACGGAGAGAGTAGGGCATGGAAAAACGAGAGAAAAGATCAAAAAGAGCTTCCTTGAGATAGTGTGGCATGAGCTAGGCCTTAAAAGATCAGCACAAGAAGACAATTCAAAGAGGGAGGAAGGCCATGTCAGGCATGAGGAAGAGAACAAAGTCAACATGCTATAAAACTGCACTTGAACATAAACAGACATGAAGAGGCTGCAGGGAAGTGACATGGTGCCAAACAGGGGAGTGGACACAGTGGGGTTTGGGTTTTTATTGTGGTCATGAGGGTGAATATGAAAATATGAAGCTACACAGAGCTGAAGATATAAATACTGCAGGGCTTCGGGCATGATTGGAAGTGAGAGAATCAGACTTCTGGTTTCCAGTTCTGTTTGTGAGAAGCTTGGAAGTCGCCACTTTGTCTTAACAAGTGAACAACTGAACAGACTGAGAAATCAACAACTCTTCTTGGATTCACAAGAGAGGTGAGGTATCAGGGAACACCACTATCAGCAAGACTGGACGGGCAGACAGGTGAACAGAGGGAGTCTTGGCTTACTGGAGCAGAGACTCTTAACAGGAAACAAACTATGGTGAGAATCAGTGTCCAGCCAGGACATCATGAAATTTGAATGACAAATTGCTGGAGTCTCATTGGGAATGAACTTGAGAGTTAAAAATTCCAGGGGGCCCAGTCTTGGGGGGCCATCCACGCTTTTGTGAGATTTACTTCTAGGAGCTGGACCAGATTCTCACAGTAAATATTGGGGAAAAATCCCCTTGTGTTTATGTCAGGGGGAAAGGGAAGAAAACCTTTGAAATATGCCAGAGCACTCTGTTATTTTTACTGCCTTTTTCTCCAAGTTTTTATTTAAATTCCATTTAGTTAACATTTAGTGTATTATTAGTTTCAGGTGTGGAATTTAGTGATTCGGCACTTACATAGAACACCTGGTGCTCATCACAATTGCCATCCTCTGTTTCTAACAGGGCTTGCCCTCAGGAGAAGCTAGTTAACCAGAGCATAATTTGCAAGGGTATTAATAGAACCTAACTGACCTAGGGGTAGGGAGATACCACACTCCAGCCTTCCGGTGGCAGAAGGGAAATACACAACTCTAGGCTACCTGTCCCACCTAAGGGAAGAGAAAAAAAACCCCGAGAAACACTTGGGAGTTCACAGTCCAGAGGCACAGACTCACTAAAAGACTGAAGCCTAATCATAGGACTGTGGAACATTTCCCTCCCATGACACCTCACCACCACATTACAGAAGGCCAAATTACAGCAGTTCCTTTTATCTGGTACATAATGTCTGGCTATCAAGAAAAAAATTATAAAGTGTACTAAAAAAAGTCTAAAAACACACCTTGAAGAGACAGAGCAAACTGCTCTAATGGATAAAGTAGACAACATACAAAAACAGATGGATAGTATAAGTAGAGAAATGGAAAGTCTAAAAAAGAAAAAAAAATCTAGAGATAAAAAATGTAACAAATGAAGAATGCCTTTGATGGAGTTACTATTAGACTGGACATGGCTAAAGAAAGGATCTCTGAGTTTGGGAATATATCAATAGAAACCTCCAAAACTGAGGTTCCTCAGAAAATTAAAAATAGACCTACCCTATGACCCAGCAATAGCACTGCTAGGAATTTATCCAAGGGATACAGGAGTACTGATGCATAGGGCCACTTGTACCCCAATGTTCATAGCAGCACTCTCAACAATAGCCAAATTATGGAAAGAGCCTAAATGTCCATCAACTGATGAATGGATAAAGAAATTGTGGTTTATATACACAATGGAATATTACGTGGCAATGGGAAAAAATGAAATATGGCCTTTTGTAGCAACGTGGATGGAACTGGAGAGTGTGATGCTAAGTGAAATAAGCCATACAGAGAAAGACAGATACCATATGGTCTCACTCTTATGTGGATCCTGAGAAACTTAACAGGAACCCATGGGGGAGGGGAAGGAAAAAAAAAAAAAGAGGTTAGAGTGGGAGCGAGCCAAAGCATAAGAGACTGTTAAAAACTGAGAACAAACTGAGGGTTGATGGGGGGTGGGAGGGAGGAGAGGGTGGGTGATGGGTATTGAGGAGGGCACCTTTTGGGATGAGCACTGGGTGTTGTATGGAAACCAATTTGTCAATAAATTTCATAAAAAAAAAAAAGAAACCTGCAAAACTGAAAAGCAAAGAGAAAGAACACTGAAAAGAAAAATGGAATAGAGTATCCAAGGACTGGAGGACAGCTATAGAAGGTACAACGTATGTGTAATTGTAATACCACAAGTAGAAGAGAGAGAGGAAGGAAACAAGGGCATCACAGTAAAGAGAAGGAAGGAATCAGGGATTATGTCATCCTTGTTTTGGACTTTGATGCCTGAGAGATGGCATTGAATCAGAATTTTAACCTGGATTAATTTGATTGCAAAGTCAGTGTTCTCCACTTTCACCCTGTCTTAAATGTGATTTGGTACTGATTAAGTCATTCTTTATGTAAAGATACAGTCAAGAATGCCCATGAACTCATGCTTAAGTTTTGTGTACATTTTTAGAAGCATGGCCTTCTAAAGTACATAGAAGAAGCGTGGCCTCTGTGTGATTTTGTTTAAAAATCACTGTCTTAAACACTTGGCATAAAACTTGATAGCTGGTGTTTATTCAGATTTGTTCTAGAGATTAAATGTTCATTCAAGAGTGTATTTTAAAAGCATTCCAAGTAGTTCTGCTTCAGGTAATGCAGTAGGTTAAAATTTCTTGAAGATCTTCCTGCCAGGAAACACAAAGGTGTTAGGTAAATCACAGCAAAAGAATCGCACCTACCCATCACCTGCCTCTGGACCCTGAGACAAGAACACAGAGTCTACTGAAAAAAACAAAGCAAAACAAACAAACAAACAAAACCCAGGGAATAAGTGAAACCTGGGTGGTTCTGGAGGCAAATGTTGGCTGCAGGAGCCTACAGATTTAGAGTGTAATGATTGCCTAAGGTGTGGGGTGGGCAGAAGCAGAGACTAGATTTGCCCTAGTTGAGGGTAAATGGGGGACTAGATGTGAGATTTTGCATTCCTCCAGGTGTGGCACCCTTAGGGAAGGTTTGTGCTAGGAAAATCACTGCTGGCTAGGAAACCTTTAGGTAAACCTCTCTGCCTTTCCCATAAGCAGGTGGGAAAATAATAATAATGATAATATTGGTATTAATAATAATGGTAATTATCTTCTGTGATAGTCTGAGGCCATAATTATCTCATGAGGCTGAGGTTTGAATATACACTGTACAATCAGAAACCCCAAGATGGGAAATTGAATTAAAGCCAAACTAGGTTGATGGCACTGAGTAGGAGCTGATACAGATCTCATCTGGGGAAAAGCATCCTCAAGCCAGCTCCTTCAGGATTCCCAATGGCTAATATTAGCCAAATATAAGTTCACCATAAACAAGATACTGTAAGCAAGATCAGTAGAGACAGTAAGCAAATTCACGTGCTCAAGGACTATAAAACAAAATAAGTATGTATTAATTAAATGGTTATGTTACTAAATAATGTTATTAATGATGGAATTAAAATAAGCAAAGACCAAGTAACTAGGGAATTAAAGTTACATGAAAATCTATTTTATACCCAATAAATTGGCAAAATTCAACAGATTGACAGTACCAAGTGTGGTATGGGTAAGAGCTGGAACTTTCCTCATTGCTGGGGGAAGGAGGGGTATAAATTGATATACTTGTTGTTACCAGTTGTGTAAAGCTGAAGTCTCTACACTCTATGACTCAGTGTTAACAGTTCAGATATATACCCCACATATACACTTGAACATGCCCAAGAGACATGTCCAAGAATGAAGTCTGCAAAGCAGCTGTACTGGTAATGGCAAAACAGACAAAATATTTGGAAAACACCATGCATTGACAATACAAAATAAATTGTGAGGTATCATATAATGGTATACTATACAATAGTGACCATGAACTATACCTATGCATGTAGAAAACTCAAATACAGGAAACCTTAAAAACAATGTTATGTGACAACAGAAAAATATATTCACTGACATTTTGATAAAGTTTAAGTAGTTAGAAAACTTAACTCTCTCTCTCTCTCTCTCTCTCTATATATATATATACACACACACATATATA
Organism: Prionailurus bengalensis; assembly: GCF_016509475.1. Lineage (NCBI taxonomy): Eukaryota > Metazoa > Chordata > Mammalia > Carnivora > Felidae > Prionailurus > Prionailurus bengalensis. Next base: position 110,762,096 of record NC_057349.1, read on the forward strand.
TACATACATATATATAAACACATATATCCCTAAAATATATATATACATGCCAGCAAAAACTATAATATATAAAAATAAATAAAATATATAAGATATAAACTATAGAACAAGTAAAATATTATATTTATATATTTATATGTTTATAAAATAAAATATAAGCAAAAGAATTACAATATAAATTTTAAAATGTAGAAGATCAAAGAATAGGAATACAATAAACTTTAAGGTTATTAACCATGTTCTATTTCTTAAGGTGAGTAGAGGGCACATGGGTGTTTATCTTAGCATTCTCTTTATTGTATATACATTATTTTCTTTTTATGTATAAAAATGTCATAACCTAAAAACATACTATGTCTGTATTTCTATCTGATTCATTTCTATTATTGTAATAACTTCTTGATAAATGAAAACTATGTATTTATAAAAGAAGTAAGACACTGGCATTAAAGGAGACAAATTTTATCTTTAGTTATTCTTATTTATTTATTTATCTAGTACTGTTCTCTTTTTATTTTTTAAGTTTATTTTTATTTATTTTGAGAGATAGAAAGGAAGTAGAGGAGGGGCAGAAAGACAAAGAGAGAGAGAGAGAGAGAGAGAGAGAATCCCAAGCAGGCTCCACACAGTCAGTGCAGAGCCCAATGTGGTGCTCAGACTCACAAACTATGAGATCATGATCTGAGCCGAGATAAAGAGTTGGATGCTTAGCTGACTGAGCCACCTAGGCAGCCAGTACTGTTGCCTTTTTATAATGTGTTAGTCTCAGAGATAGATATCGCTTGGCAAAAAAAAAAAAATGCTTATTCGCTCTGAAAATCAATATGCAAAACCACGAATTAATTATTAATGTTCCAAAGTGTCCCCCCAAAACTAAAATATTTTAATGGGGTTATGCCATGTGTGTTTTTGACTACACAATCTTGTTTAAGAAAATATTAAATTAAAAAAATGCATCTGATTATTTCAGTTCCTTTACTTTTCATTTGTTCCCATTCATGCTCTAAATAGAATCCAGAAGAATGCTAATTATCATGATACACCTTGAGAGAGACTTCTAGTGGTATAGCCCTTTTTTTTTTTTAAAGAAGACTTTTGTAGTCAGTTCAGTGTGGAATTTTTCAACTAGTAGCAAGAATCAGTCCATTTATGTGGCTTCCTCAAGTGCACTGTGAGATGTTGTAATTCATTCAGCTGAAGGATTCCCTTCATATTATAGAGTGAATGGGATGCACCTATTTAGTTACAGATAGGAAAAAAAGCCCTCTCTACCTCTCTACGTCACCTCATATTCGAACCTTACACAAGTGAGTTCTTGTTGAAGAGGAGGGTGGCTTTCTGACAGGCCCGTTTTCATACTGTGGGGTGAGCTCAAAGGGTTTTGACTTAATTTAACCTAGCAAAATACAACCCCAAATTTCTTACACTACAACGCTAAGGTTTTATTTTGCATAAGTCTGTTTCCCCTTTTTTATGGCTGAGATAAGGGAAGGAGAATGTTTATAATGAAGTTGACAAAATACGATAAAGTGAGTTTTGAAATATGGTGCTCGCGTTGTTGACTACAGTGAACTTAATAAAATATTTTAAATTAGGTACACTTTAATATAAATATAAATGATTTAAATACAACACTTATCTAACTAGATTCAGTATTTGACAAATAAATAAAAGTATTTATTTCTTCTTCTTGGCCTATAATGACTGTTAACAGTTTGTAGGCTTAAAATATGGCACTCTTAAAAGCGCTGAAGTTAGTAATAAACTGTTCTTGAGAAGGATTTGCTTTATTACATATGCTTCACTTTCAGTATGAACCTTATAATGTTTAATACGGTAAGGGTCTTTGTTATTCATCTTAACTATACAAATAATCTCATTTAAGTGTGTGGAATAACAAATTTATATACCATATGATTTCCTTAAGCCTTCTCAATATATTAAAGCATGTTTTGATTTTTCTCCCCGCTTCGTGTTACTCTAGGATAGTTTCCCAGCACGATTTGGAGGAATTCATTTTGTCAATCAGCCATGGTATATCCATGCCCTGTATACCGTGATCCGGCCTTTCCTAAAGGAGAAGACTCGGAAAAGGGTATTTGTTTGTTTCTTTGTTTTTATACTTTTTTCTCCTCCCATATTCAATGAATTATGATGCATAATGTGTATATAATATCGGGTGTGGTAAATGTACCTCTATATTGCATATAAATATTCAGCATACAAGATATTTAAAAATTCTTAAGGACCATATAAAAGAAATATTCAAAAGCCCACAAGCCTGCTTGTCTATTTTCCCACAAATTGGGAGAACATGTCAGTACATTCATGATAAAGCCCCAGTTTAAAGTAAAAAAAAAATTATGCCATGTTACTAGATTGTTATTAGTACACCTAATTTCAAGTAAGATCTAGAGAAAAGTTATCATTTTATTAGTGGATATATGAATGCTAGTTATTTCACAATGTGTATCATATTGAATATAGTGAATTTTGTGAAATCTAATATAATTTTGTGGTGATCATCATGATCGATCACACATTTCAGAAAGAATGCTGATGTTTAAAAATATTAATATTTGTTTAGATTGCAAGTTACTTGAGTTCTAAGGCTCGGTTTCATTTAACAATGAGGATATTCAAAGTACATGCAACAAAATAATCATTTTTTCTGCAAATAAGATGATTTATATAAAGCGTTTAGCACAGTGCATGGTACGTGATAAATGCTGAACGCATTTCTCATTATTATTAATAATACAGACTTTAAAATGTGTTTTAATGCACATTATTTCATTTTAGCCTCCAAAAGTTTCTGAAGTGTAAATTTAGTAAGCAGTATCTCCTATCTTGGAGCTAAGGAAAGTAAGTCTTAAGATGGAGTAACTTGCTTACTCAGTTCCACAGCTATAAAGCTCGTATAGGAATCCAGACATCTCCAGATTTAGAGCTATTTTTACCACCGTGCTGTGACCAATTTTCAAACGATTAGTTCCAAAGTAAAGTATACTTTACTTCTAAATCTTTATTGAAGGCAATTTTCCATGTTTCCCAATGAATGAGAAGGCACTTCAGGTATTTCCATGCCATGTTGTAGAAGCCTCCTTGTGAGCATAACAGAGAAGTGATTGTTCAGTATGTGTTTGTATCAAACATTAGTGAGCAGAAGGTCTTCTGGATATGAGTTTGTTGAAAATGTTTCAGTAGTTTAGGAGGAAGAATTCTGTAAACAATTATAATTTATATCAGGAATAGTTTCTACCAGTGAGAGTCAAATTAATTTACTAGAATTAAGAAAAATGTATTAGATTTAAGAATTAAGAAAAATGTGTTAGAATTCAGAAAAATGTATTGATGTGCTTCACAAGTAACACTTTCAAACTTTGTTTTATGAAGAGATGATCAGGTGATCCAAAACACCTGCTGGGGCTTTTAGTACGCATTATACTAGTGAATGCTTCTGTAGTATTCACTCTATGCCACATGCTGTTCTAAGTACTTTACATATGTTAACTCATTTAATCCTTACAACAATGGCTCAAGGGGAAGCATTGTTATTTTTCTCCCTCTATAGATGGGAAAATGAGTTACAGAAGGTTAAGCAAATTGCTCTAAATCACAGCTAGGAGGTAGTAGAGCTGAATATGTGGATTTATGGGAAAGACAGTGCCAGACAGAGGGCATAGCAAAGACAAAGGCCCTTAGGTAGAAACATGCCTAGTATATACACTTAGCAAAAGCAAGGAGGCTCAGAAAGCTGGAGCAGAATGAGACGCTGAGGAGGGTAGTAGATGATGGGATAGAAGGGGGTGTGACATGACAGATCACATGGGGCTTTGTATTCCATTGCAAGGGTCTGGGCTTTCAGTCAGAGTGAAATGAGAAATACTTTGAAAGACTATGAGTACAGGGGTGACTTGTTCTGAGCACAATGTTCTGCTCTGTTGAAAAAGACTAAAAAGGATCAAGTCTAAAAAATGAGGAAAGTTCCAGGTTTGCGGTTGAGTGAACTGAACAGTTTTGACAATGCCTAGAAAAATTCTTTGGTAACATTATTCCAGATGGAAGTGAAGTATCTGAGCTTTACCATTTTAATTAAAACCATATGACTTATAAATAGTTATAGGTTAAAACACTTTTAATTTTTACTTAAATAATTAATGTAATGTACAAAGCAATTATATTTCTTTACAGGTATTCCAAGTGATGCATTCAGCATCACCACATTACTCAAACACTTCCTCAGATGTTATAAATCTATGCTGTGAAAAACTGGTAAAAGAAAACTTAAGGAATAATTGTGAATCTTTTGTCACAAAAAGGAAACACCTGATTATCTGTTTGTTTATTTATTTATTTACTTATTTTCATTAAACGAAATCTGACTTTGAGTCTCCAACATGCTGGACGGATAGGCATATGAACCCGAAGTGGTAGAAGGGTCCCTTCTTCCCAAAATCTCGTTGATATATGGAGTCTTTCATGCAGAACCAAACTTCCCATCCATCATGGCCACTTGACATCTTCATTGTTGAAGCCAGTACTAGTTCCTTGAATAAAGGTTTCCTTCTGCTCCCAAGTTATCTGTAATTAGGCTAGAAACCAATGGCTAGGCTTCAACTCTCATGCACCCTTCAGCTATTCTAGGGCTGTGGTCTTGCCACTCACCAAGAGATGACAGGATATAGCTTTCCCTACTGATGGGTGCAGATTTCCACCTGTTCCTCCATATGGTGGACTCTGCTATTCCTTGCTAATTCCCAAATGTATTTCATTTTCCTCCCTTCCACTCAGGTCACTTGCCATAATCTCTTTAATGGCATGGTTTAGGGAAATAAAATAGAAGCATTATTTAGGCTAATTCATAGAATTGTAAGGTACACTGAGGCTAGGGAGCCCACAAAGACAAGACTTCCTGAATGAAATGGTGGAAGAGAAAAATATAAGGAGAAAAAAAATAGCAAAACTTTAATAAATCATGCCGCTATCAACAACTAGTTAAAACAAAGAAAAATCTAAAGCAAAAATTAAATAGTTGGATTATTGCAATGCATCCTTTGCCCATCCCAGAGGTGCATTTACATTTAAGAGTTCTGGAATCTTCATATAGTATATATTTTTCAAGAAACCTTGGGTTTGGAGACATGACAGTATTTTATGAATTGTCAAAACAGTAAATGCACAGTAAAACTAAGTAAACTATATAATATGCTAGATGGTGAGAAATGATATAAAGAAACATGATGTAGGGAAAGTGGACAGAACTTTCCAGGTTAGGCAGGGTTATGATATTAAAAAGGCTCACCAGAGGAGGTCTTCCTGAAAGGAGACTTGCAAGAAAAGGCTTGCAGGAGATGGGAGAATAAGCCATAGGAATATCTAAAGGCAAAAATCCTCAGACAGAACATCCATTGCAAATGTCCTGGGACAAATGCATGCATGGTATGCTTTATCAGGAAGTAAAGGGGTAGGTGTGTTCAAAGAAGAGGTTTATGGAGGACCTTACAGGATGTACTCCTTGAGAAAGGAGAAGCCAATGGGGAATTGTGAGTGGAATAACATGATCTGACATGGTCATTCTGGCCGCTGTGTTAAGAATAGAGCACAGGTGGCCAGAGTGGCAGTGGGGAGAACAATTAGAAGGTTAGTGCAGTAATACAGTTTGAAGGATGATGATAGCTTCATTTAGGATTGTAGAGGTGGAGTTGGTCAGATGTTCAGATTCATGATATATTTTGAAGAAAGAACCAAAAGGATTTACTGACAACTTAGAGAGGAATTAAGGATGGGTTGAAGGTGTTAGCCTGAGAAATTAGAAGCAGTCATACCACTAACTGACATTGAAAACAGGGAGGAGCTGATTTTGAGAAGAAAGTTGTGAGTTCAGTTTTGGACATATTAAGTTTGAGGTGCCCATCGAACTTTTAAGTGGAAATGTTAAGTAGAGAGTAGAAATAGTGATATAAATTTCAAAGGAGAGGTCTGGATTTGATATATAAATGTTTCAGTGTATGGACAATATTTAGGTCCACTGGACTGAATGAGGTCACCAAGAAGTAAGTACACTTAGAGAAGAGAACAAATCCAATAACTGAAGCCTGGAACTCTGTGACATTAAGATGTTGGGATGATGAGGAATAATCAGCAAAAGAGACCGAAAAGAAGCATCTGTCAAAGTAGGAGAAAATCGTGAGATGCTGGGAATGTTTCAATGAGGAGAGTCATTTATATCCAGTGCTGTTGAGAGTTCAAGAAAAACAAAGGCTGAGAATCGGACACTGAATTTAGCAATGAGAAAGAGCCTGACAAGAACTATCTCCATGTTATCGTGGGAGGCAAAGCCTGTTTGGACCGGATTCAGGAAAAATGGGACTAGAGTATTTGGACAGTGAATATAAACAACTCCTTTGATGAGTTTTGTTATAAAGAGAAGGAGAGAAATAGAAGAATAACTGGAAGTAGAAATCTGGCCGTGAGAGGTTTTGTGTGTCTTTTTGAGAGGGAATGGAAAGAGAAGAGTTGGCAGGTTTGTTCTCTAATGGGAAAGATCCACCAGACGGAGGAAGTGCGATGATGTGAGAGAGACTGGAAAGAACTGCTTGAGCAGCATAACTGAGTAGAGGAGAGAAGATGGATTCTAGTGCACAGGTGGAGAGGTTGGCCTTTGTAGAGTTTATCTTTCCATTGTACTAGAAGCGGAGGCACAGCATATGGACACAGATGCTGGTGGGTGGGTCTCATCTGGTTGCCCTATTTTTTCAGTGAAAGAGGAAGCAAGGCCAAAGCTGAAAATGATGTTGAGGGAGGAGGTAGCAGAATGTTAGCAAAGAGAGAGGAAGTAGTGTGCTAGGATTACATTTACCTCCCTAAGGATTTATGATGATAACTCATGCGTGACTTGAAAGGAGGTTTGTTACGTGAAGGAACACATCTAATGAAATAAGATTGTATAACTAATAAAATAAGAGTTTCAGGTGCCAGAACTTAACTTACCACTGGCCTCAATTATTTTAATTTCTCCTAAGAAGAACCTAAGAGTGTGTGTGTGTATGTGTGTGGTGGGGGTAGGTAGGGGGACTGTTGTGCTCTGCAAAGAGGAGTGGAAGTGTGTGAAGTTTGCAATTGGCCTGATGTACTTGGCAGCAGATGGCATCTTCTCCTTCTGTTGGCCCCACATCAAGTATTTCAGGCAGCCATTTCCTCTGCCTATTTTGGCCAGGGACCCTCTCTCACCTGCTTTTACTGGTCCATAATCTGTTGAAATTACTTGTTGATTGATCATTCCCATCCCTATCATTTTGTTTGAATACTGTAGACTAGTTTTTCTTTGTTTTCCCATATATTTACTTTAGTGGACTTTAAAAATACAGACAGCGAAGATAAATATATTAGCCTGTTTGTTCATCATGAACCTGAAATATGAGTCACTTTTAAACTATAAGTGACTATTTCTAAGTTACTTATAAACTATAATCCTTAAACAAATGTTCTATAAATTATTTGAGATGACAACAATGCTTTTTCAGAGAAGACCAATCTATAGTTTTGAGATTGAAATGAAAGAAGAGGAAAGAGGTAGTAATTCATGGAGGAATAAATCTTGCATCTGTAGCTTGAATAATTTTCCAGTTAAAAAAAAGCTAGATGTAGACAGTAATACCAATAATTAATGTATAATCTTTACATTTTCACTCCATTATTTTATTTTTCTTTGAACAATAAATATAGAAACCACTAGTAGAGAAGATGCTGGCAACATTATAGAACTTAAGTCCTTTGGGATGTGAACCTTCACTCAACCTTTCATTATGATGATGCTAATCTACTTTTATTTACATTACACACTTTGCATTACAAAGCAGTAATTTAGTGGTTACAGTGTTCTTATTTTTATTGATGATAAAGAAAAAGCCAAAGTAGTAACAGCTTTTGGGCTTAATAACTTGGATGGGCTCTACAGTTGATGAGTCCCTTATGAGAATGGTCTATTTTAACAGCATTCATTATGCACACCATTAACTTTGCACAACTAACATCAGGATGATGTACAGATCAATATGCACATTGGATTCTACTCATGACCTCAAACTATAAATTTTGGGTTCCAGCTCTTTAACCCAACCACCCTCTGACTTTCTAGAAACTGCTTAAAATTCCTATGCCTCAGGATTTTTATATGAAATATTAGTATAACTATACCATCCCTGTCTGTTTTACAGAGTGGATGAAGGACTTAAATATTTTAACAGACATGGAAAACTCTTATTTTTGCTTTTCCTAGCCTCACTCCCTGCTGCTAGCCTTTGGATTGTATTTATTCTCCTGTGTGTGTTTCGCCTCACCCTTGTTGCATTTGTAGATATTTTTGCATGGTAACAACCTGAACAGTCTACACCAACTAATTCATCCTGAGATCCTGCCTTCTGAGTTTGGAGGAATGCTGCCCCCTTATGATATGGGAACGTGGGCAAGAACACTGCTAGATCACGAGTATGATGATGACAGTGAATACAATGTGGACTCCTACAGTATGCCTGTAAAAGAGGTGGAAAAGGAACTCTCTCCCAAGTCCATGAAGAGGTATGCTGGAGGTGGCTGGGAAGTGGGCTGGAGCCAGTGTGAGGGTGCCCCCAGTTAACTCCAGGTCTTATACTTTTGGGGAATATATATTTGGTGGGATTTTAAATCCTTTTATGCCTCCATCATTAGATGTCTAAGAAAGTTAAGTCAAAGATAAAGTCATACAAGGCAATGTCAGCACAGTTTTGTTCCATATTCACAGAGACTCTAACAAGGCTCTTAACTGAATGAGCCACCCAGGCGCCCCTCAACCACTTGGTCTTAATCAACTCTACATCCTCCTCATTCTGGTCACTGCTTATCAGTCACTTCCTTTATTTTTTTGTCTGTCAAATCACTGATTTTAATTCTATTTCCTCTCCCCAAATTTAAGCTTCATGAAGACTTCAGTGGCTTTGTCTGTCCTGTTCTCTGAATTGCCAGTGACTGAAGTAGGGCCTGGCACAAAGAGAGGGTATTCACTGGGTACTAGTGGAGTGGATGAAGCAGTGCTCTGCTGTCAGTGGCCCCTTTTAGGTGCCATGTCCAGAATTGAATAGGTGACATCTGATGCTATCACTACTTGCATTTAGGTTCCAGAACCCTAGCTTTGCCCTCAGTGGCTTCCTTTGATTTCTGTTTTTGACTCTATTGCTGTGGTTCAGGCAGTGAAAGCACATTGCTGACTCATCTTGAGCTCCCTAACACTAGAAGGCTCTTTACTTACAGATCCATATCCTCATAATTCTCTCTTTCTGTGTTTAGCTTTTTCCTCCAAGCAGACAATTTTAATTGATTAACACCATCTTGTTAGATTTGGCTCAGTCTGTCCACCTTTTGAAGTCTTTTTGGATCTTGATTTTCTTCTCCAATTAATTAGGCCATTCTGTCCTCTGACGACTTGGCTCACAGCACATTGACCTCCCAACCCTGAGTTTCTTGCTGCTGACATGGATTGATTAGAATTTCAGACATCCTTTGTTTGGGGGTAGGTTTTGTATTATGTGAAGTTCTTAGGGTGTTATCTGAAAACTTGTGAAGAATGAGCCTAAGAAAGTTATTTCACTTGAGTCTCATCTTCTCTAAGTCAGGGAATGGCAGTTCCCTGTTAAGAATGGGAGAAAATTGTCTCCTTTTCTCTATTTTTCCCCCCAGTTTTATGTTATCATTAGATTGAGAGGGAAAAAAATCATTCCTTTACCAAAGACTTGTAGATATTTCCTCCTTTGGGGGCATTTAGCTAGAGGTGTAGGAAGAAGACTTTCTGCCTCTGTGTCAATTTGTGGAGGAATACCATAGTACATGAAAAGATACAAAGTTCAAAAGATTGTGGGTGTTTCAAAGTGGAGGAATGTCTTTTGCCTTATATCTCTAGTACCTAGGATAGTGCCTAGGGTAGGCATGTAACAGTTGAGTGAGTAGCAATATTAATATTGCCATGGTAATATGAGCTCTGATTTTATTGAATAATATTCCACATCTGTTGTTACTACATGTCAAACTCCATCTAATGCTTTGTATACATTGACTCATTTGCTTCTATAAATAACTAATAGGTTAGTACTATTCCTCTCTCATTGGTGAGGAGATCCAGATAAAGAGAAGATAAATAACTCCCACATGTCACATAGACACAAAGTAGCACTGCTAATATTGGAAAACCAACAATCCAATTCCATCAGTCGTTTCCTTAACTGCTACCATTTGTGACCTGCCAAAGTATGTGCTGGACTTTATGCATGCATTATTGAGTTTGATCCTTAGTACATCTGTATGATGTAGGTGTTGTATTCTCCCTCTTACAGTTAAGAGAACAAAATCTAGGAAGTTTAAATAGCCTTCTCGTGGTCACAGAGCTAGCAAATAGCAGACCTGGAATTGGAATCCACTTCTGTCCAAAATCTGTCCTCTTAAACACAAAGGTATAACGCAACATTGTGGGTGCATAATAAATGAATAAATGATAACTGAGTGATTAAATTTAAGTTATTGGGTTTCATGCAAAAAAAGAAATAGAAGTTATTCATTGCAAAGACAGTAGAGGCTATGTGGAGAAGGTTCCCATATACTATGAGTTAATGATAAACAACTCCTTCTATTGTAGCTGAAACAGGCGCATTCACTTATGATCCTGCACAATTATGATCCTGCACAAATAGCCCTGTTGTGAGGTACCTGAGTGGCTCAGTTGGTTAAGCATCCAACTTCAGCTCAGGTCATGATCTCACGGTTTGTGAGTTCCAGCCCCACATCTGGCTCTCTGCTCTCAGTGCAGAGCCCACTTAAGATCCTGTGTCTCCCTCTTTCTCTGCCCCACCCCTGTTCATGCTCTTTCTCTCTGTCAAAAATAAAAACTGAAAAAAAAAAACACTCTGCTGTTTTGTATAACACAGCAAAAAAAAATCTGGACTAAAATAATGGTACACTTGGGACAATTAAATACCGAAAAATCTTAATCGGAAATCGTTTCTGCCTGGCTTGTTTTATTGAGGAATTGTTCTACATATGGAGCCAACATTCATCATCCAACAATTCTGATACTGGTAGTTCATGATAAAAGCAAACTAAGAATTTAATCCCAGGTTGAATAGTGCACTGTAATTTAAAATATTTTATTAAAATAACCATATTCTCTAATCACTTTTTAAAAATAGTCAAGGAACTTAAGGATTTAAAAGACTGTATGTGTGTGTGTGCACATGTGTGTGTGTGATATATGTTTTCATAGAACCTTTTGGCAAATGCTTAAATTGTGCACTTTGTGCTGCCTGAAGAGCTTTGGCATGTACATATTCAATATTATTAGGTTATGCTTCAACATTCATAGAATAAATCTAACTTGGTGAGAATTTTAAAATGGATTTTCTGTTAAGAATTTCTTTTTTATAGGATAAATGGCTTTATCTTTATTACTCTTGCTTTTAAATGCTTAATACCAAACTTCTTTCAGTTATGGAAACTATTTATTGGGTAGAATTAAAGATATTAAGATCCTGTTGTGTAACAGACTGATACACATTGTGTTCACTGTAAGGAGAGAAACTGATCATGTCCCTGCTTATGGAATTTACTAGTAGTCACGTTAATACTTTAGTGCAGGGCATCAAATGAATTTTTTTTGTTTTAACATGGATTTTTCTTAGGAGACCATTTTTTTGTTTGTTTTTAGTTGAGTCCAAGTAAAGCAGTGTTAAAGGTCTAATTCGTAAGTGTTTTGTGCCATTTTTCACTGTGTTAAAATGTTATTTTATTCATCAAATAAATTATTTTTCCTAAGATATGGGGCGCTTGGGTTGCTCAGTCGGTTAAAGGTCTGACTTTGGCTCAGGTCATGATCTCTTGGTTCCTGAGTTCGAGCCCCGCATCGGACTGTGTGCTGACAGGTCAGAGCCTGGAACCTGGCTCGGATTCTGTGTCTCCCTCTCTCTCTCCACCCCTCCCAGCTCATGCTCTGTCTCTCTTTCCCTCCAAAATAATAAACATTAAAAATTATTTTTCTGAAGATAAATTATTATTGCCTTTAAAAATGATACACAATCTTTTATTCCTTCTTTTCTTCCTCCTTCTTCTCTCCTTCCTCCTCCTTTATTTCCCCTTCTCCTCCCTGTCCCTCTCCCTCTTTTCCCTCCACTGTCTCTCTCTCACCCATCTGCTCATTCAACTTTAGTTGGTCTCCTTTCTGATATACACATGTATAACCTATTACTGAGATAAAACAGTGAAAATGACTTAGGAAATGAAACATTCCTATTTTAATGTCCTCCCCTTTCTTTTCACTCCCTCTTTAGAGATGAATTTAGGTTTATTTAAATAAAAGAGTCAATTAATCAGTTAATCCTATAATTATTTTTGCTTTGATAATTAGTTCCATTGCTGTTCTTTTTCATTAGCATGTGCAGTTGTATTTTAGCTTACAGTCTTTTTTTTGAGAGTTAATGAGGTCTGCTAAGAGGCATATTGCCACAGCAATAGCCAATTGGCTGGAATGCAGCAGCGGGGGGGAAATTCATTGCTGAGGAGAATTTTAAAAGGGCAGCTGCTTCTTTAATGCCATAGCTATTAAGAATGCAGTTTCCTGCCATAACAGTAGTATGTTTCATTGACTTTCCCTCTGCCCAGTTTCAAGTTGTTTCCTAATGATGAATTGAGATATAATCCCTACCTACTATCAAAGGCATGTATAAGGAGTTCAAATGATTGCTCTTGTAATCACAAAGTGCTGCTGCCTCAACAAGAGGGATTTTTACTCTTTTAAAGCCTTAAATCATTTCATGAAACTTTCCAGAGTAAGACTGATTTTATTCAGATGCTCTGGTGGGAAATTTAACAAAAGCTCACATTCAAATTTTGATTCCTTTTCTTTTCCTATTGTGGTCATCCAAAATGAAAAATGATGGTTAGGGACGCTTGGGTGGCTCGAATGTTTGAGCAATGGACTCTATTTCCACTCAGGTTCTGATCTTATGATTGGTGAGGTCTAGTGCTGCATGGGGCTCCACGCTGATAGCGCAGTCTGTCTTGGGACTCTCTCTCTCTGTGTCCCTCCACTGCTCTCACTCTCTCTTTCAAAATAAATAAATAAATAAATAAACAAACATTTAAAAAGGTGGTTAAAATGCACATTCGTGTTGAATTTGTTTCCAAGAGCTCTTTAAAACAGGAACCAAGGCTCCTATCACTTCTACATCATTTCTCATAACAATAGTTTCACTGTAATAATTTTCCACTTGGGGATGTGCTATTATCATCCATCTGTCCTACGCTATAAATTCTCACTCTCAAAGAAACGACTCTTGATCGATTGGGAAGAGTAGAACTTAAGCCTATTATGGTACATTTAGAATTCTTTGCTGCTCATTATTTTATTTAGAGCTCAGAGGGGATTTTTTTCTCCCTCTGATGCAAAACCCATGGTAAGCATGTCCCTCTGTAAACGTGCAGCATTCCCAGTTCATAAAGCCTTTGATGTAGGCAAGATAATCCGCATCCATGAGAGCAGTAATAATGGAGAAAAGACAGAGAAGGGAACATGATTATTTGGTAATAACTCTCTGACATTAGCCTTATCATTTCCAGATCCCAGTCGGTAGTGGATCCTACAGTACTAAAACGCATGGATAAAAATGAAGAAGAAAACATGCAACCTTTGCTCTCTCTGGACTGATAAATTCTCTACACTCTCCATGGATTAGAAATGGAAGGTACTTGTTTTCAGCAACAGGGACAGCACTGTGGAAGAATGACCAGCTGGAAACTTATTTATTCATGTTAATGTAGCATAATATATAATAAGGCATTGGGCTTTCCCATTTGCCTGAACCATGGGTGCCCTGGTCTGGAGTTAAAGAAAAAAGTCAATAATTTATTCTGTAAGTGCCAAGTTCTTTGTAAATATAATGTAATCTTCATGTCAAGTTTGTAAACTTTGGTAGTAACTTAAATTGGAAAAGATTGGCTCGAGACCATACCAGTGATATGAATTATAACAAAAACCAGAAAAGACACATACGCAATGGAAGCTAATTAAATGTAGCCCTGTTTCCTATGAAGCCATATTTCAGCTATCATAGTGATTGTTTCATTGTTTTTCTCCGAAGTTGTCATATTCCAATGTACTTTTAATGGACACAGGTAACTAGATGATTCTAGGAAATTAGTATGATAAGTGTATTTCCTGTCTAGTGATTTTCATTTCACACAAAATGTGTCCTAGTGACTATCACTGGCCTTGAATTTTGGAGACAAGGAATGGCAGAGGAGCTGGTAAACTAAACACTTGAACTCTTCTATGTTGTTTAATTCCTGGAGTCTTGTGAAAGGATATGTTCCCCATATTAAGATGTCGAATTCTGAAAGAGAGTGGATTTTTTTTAAACTGCTGTCTTCACAACGTGTCTTTTATTTAAGACCCCATTGTATCGTTTCTCGGCCTTTTGGCTAAGATCAAATGTAGTATTTAAGACCCCATTGTATCCCTGTCTAATGTACTTTAAGAACATTCCCCCCCCAAAAAAACTCTTTGACCAAGAGAAAGAGAACTCATATGTGAATAGTGTTTTCACAGCTAATTTTGGGCATAAAAGTTGCCATGTACGGATAAGGGGCTAATTTCTAATTCTTGTGTACTGGTTGGAAACATAAACATATATATTCACATGCACATATATATTTTTATTGAGCTCTAATAAATTCTTGATGTGACAGGCTTATAAAATAAATCATACATATTCAATGGTCTTAGAGATGTTATAAATGATTATGTGAGATACTAACTCTGGAAAACTACTTCTGCTAAAGTTAATGAAAATGATGTTTAGTGAAATAGACTTTCAGTGAACCTGTTTAAGGGAATTCCAATTTAATTTGTAATGCAATCTTGAATTTGTACCATTTTAGTGAAAAAAAATTGTCCTTTAAAAAACAACAGGTCTCAACGTAACATAGGTTTTAGGTGACCAAGAGTAATACAATTTTTCTCAAAAATCCAAGTAATTATCTTAATGACTCTGTAAGTACAGATTTTCTTTTCAGAAAAGACTGAAGGAACATATTGCATCCATAAGACATAATGAAAGCTTCTGAGGGCATCTGAGATAGCATATTATAATTCAAATCTAGATGTGGAATCCTTATGTTATTTAGTTTTTATTTCATAGAAATTGTACAATTATAGCACATTTTAAAAATCTTACTTTAAATTTCAAATCCCAGTGTGAAAAAGCAAGATTTTTACCACCTCTTCAGAGTGACAATTTTTGAGATCGAAAATTTACCACTAAAATATTCTTTTGAAAGAAACATATCTCAAGGAGCTCTTGGAAACCAACAGAAATAAAGGCATGTAGCAGCTTTTATATATTTTTGGCCAAAAGCTTCAAAAATTCCAGTGACAATTCTATAGCCAAAAGTCTTAAAATCAAGATCAGGACACCAATCTGCAGTCTCACTGATGGCCTATCTAACATTTGTAAAAATACATAATCTATACATAAATAATATGATTGAAATACACCTTAGAAATGCCAACCTCAAGGAAGTACAGAAGAATAACAACTGTCAGGTACTCTGCCCTGCCCATAAATATGATAGAGATTAGAATGACCTGGGGATAAAAAGCCACAGCAACTCTTATCTTTGTTAGAACCCTACCCATGAGATTCTTACGTTTTTGCCTACCTGATGTACATTTTATAGTCTTGGACTTCATATACTACAGAAGCAAGTGTTAGGCAATAGGATGCATTAGGATAAAAGAGAAACAAAGTACAGAAGGATTGTCAACTTTTCAGTCTCATGTGTTTCTCTTGAAATACACTATTTATTGGCATTTTTTAGGATTCTACCAGCTTCAGATGTCAACTAGTATAGCCAGCTTCTTTCCCCTCTCATAAGGCTAGTGTCATATGTAAAAATAACCAGAAAGGCATATTTTATGTGTATACATACCTATCTAAGTATGATTCCCACTATCTCCCTTGCCCAACATCTGGAAACTTCATTTCCCATTGCTGTGTGTCTGTTCTTCTTCAAATGAGCAATTCAGAGTTGGCTGCATTGTGTAAAATATTTTTAAATGAATGAAAAAATTACAACAATGATGCCTTTTGAAATTGCTTTATCTAGTTCAATGTGTGAGTAGACTCGTTTTCCAGGAATGTTTTTGGAGCTGCTTGGTCAAGGGATATTTGGTCAACTCTATAAATTTTCCCTTCAGCACCAGCTAACTTGCACCATTTAGGGATGCTTTTTCCTGATGCGATATTCTGTGTTATATCTATTGTCACATAACTTCATAAATAAGCACCCCCATATTCTTTCAATTTAATTGTGATAGTCCTCTCTCTCTCTGTCTCGCTCTCTCTCTCTGTCTCACACACACCCACATACATACACACACCACACACCACACACACACACACACACACACACAGCTGTTTGCCCTCATGGATTTGCCTATTTTGAGATCTATGCTTTACTTTTGTAGCCGTCGTTATTGAAAGTAGTAGACATCAAAGAATTACCACATTTCATTTGGAATAGGCCAGTTGTTCATACACCCCGCACCCCGCCTGTTCTGCCAGTTAGTTCTTATATCCTTTCTTCCTTCCATTGTTTCAGGGGCGGCTGCTTCCAAAGCTAGTTTAAAAATAAATAGCTTTCCTTTTATTGTCAGTGATATTTATACACATTTTTGCCTGATATTTTTAAAGGAAGAGATTATCGTGAAAATACACTCTAAGAAATATGAAGAAGTGCCTCTTTAAAAATGAGATAAAGCAGTGATACTAGAATATGGATTCTATTTATATTCTCTTTGGAAAAGTAAATACATGCATCTATGTCATAAGGGTGAAATATAAATATCATTTGAAGAAGGATATTGAGGCCTTGCTTTGAACATTCCCATAGAGTATTAAGTCTTTATTGTGTAAGTTCAATACCGTAACTTGAACACGTTATTGACAAGTCTGGCATTATGCTAAAACAATATACAAGTATTTGTTCAAGGAAGTTTTTGAAGTGGGCATGCATGATTTCTTTTATTTCGGTAATAGTTTGCTTAGTGTAGGCAGACATTCCTTGAGTCTTTTCACAGAAAAATGCTTGTTTATTTTACCATACTGAAAATTCATACATTCATAAGCAGGAAAGCCAAGCAGCTAGGTTCTCTCTAATATTGTTAACTAGGTCACATTGTTAAAGTAAATATTTGAAGTTTCTGTACTATTCCCGAGGGAACAGAGGTCCCTCTAATGCATCAAGAAAATTGAGCATTGTTTTAGACCTCGGGGAACATGTTTATCACTCACAAAAAGAAACCCGTAGAGCCATGGCAGAGTGTTTCTTCAGAAACAGATTTCCTTTCCTTCTACAAACAACCTAAAGGTTTATGGATGTGTCTGTGACCCCTTAGAGAAATTATATGAAGAAAACCTGCTGAGAGGCTATGTATTCTGTTGTTGTATCTAAATGTCTAACTGATCTGGTTAGTTAATAACTTTTTTGATTCTTATTTTGTGTGTATTTATTGATGATTACTTGAAAAGCTGCCATCAGCCATCAGGACATTTTAGAGTGATTTTCAACACACAAAATAAAAGCAGCAAAGGTCTGGCATGATATTTGAACTTTCAGATATAGTATTTACATTTTTACATCAATAAGCTCATAGGCATATATTCCTTTTTAAGTATGCTATATAGATATATAGCCTAAAAAATAGTGGTGCATTTTAAATTTATGATACCATTAGATCATTTAAGAATCAGCAAGTTACATAAAATGTATTGGCACAAAAGTACAAGATTGGCTAAATATCCAGGATGTGTAATTATCTTCAGTGGTAAAAAGGATTTGTTTTTTTGTGTTCATTTTAGTGGAAAGAAAACTGATTTCAACGTGCAATTGGAATTATTTAACACTATTTGCTAGTTGAAAGGTGGCAAATAAGTAAGACTACAAAAGGAGACTTGACTTTGAAACGTTATTATATCTTGATCTTAGTGGCTTAAAGAATGTAAGTTTTCACAAGTTCAAGTTTTTATTTTGTAAACATCCATAGGTTAACCCCACACATGGAGATACTATTATGGAGTCTATTCTGTGATAACTGTGGGAATTTATTCCTTTGCATTGTGGGAAAAAATATAAAGTAGCAATTCTGTGGATTGAAACAGCCAAATTTTACTGTTTTTCAAAGGTGGAGGGTGTAAATGATACTTTTTAAATTAAGAAAAAAACCAAATATGCATAGATTTAAATACAATGAATGCACTTTTCTAGTAGATAGTGGACATGTTACAATTCAGAAGGTGTTGGTCAATATTTGGCTTAGTTTCAAGTTTCAATGCAAATATTTGTATCTTTAATGATATCAATTCATTTATTCTGTCAAAATTATTTTTGTGGTGAATGAGAGAGACCTCAGTGAAAATTGAAATAAATGTTAATAGAACTTTCAAGAGTTAATCAATCACCAACTATTTTGAAAAATTTCAATGGACTATAAATGGTTTACATATAATAGAGTTTCAAGCATTGTCTTATTTCTAATCTAGTTTTCAGCTTTCAGACTTATTTAGAAGATAAATAAATTTCCAAAACCACATACTTTTTTTTTCCAAACTGTCCAGAAAGAAAACAAAACAAGATGTCTAAGAGGTAATTTATAAAAGTCCTACATAAGAATACAAGCACACTGTTTACTATTTGGTTTAAATACCTATGACCTTTTGAGGGAGTGATTTATTCCAATACAACATTATAAATGGTATAATATAATTTTGGAATAAATACATTTCTGCTTTAAAAATAATTTTGCATATGGTGAATGTTGAATTTGGTAGTATTGGATCTGTTGCACCTGTGAAATGTAAATTTCTAAAATATCATCTAAAAATGGACAATAACTTTCTTTTTAGAGAAATTTTAGTTAGCTATGTAGGTTAGGATATCTGAGATTTTCTGACATTTACATGTTTGGAGATTAAAGGAGAAAACATATTTAATTTAATAAAAACATCATTTTTAGTATTCTGTAAGTTTTAGACAAGATTTCAAAGGATAGTTTGAATGAAGAAGTGAATTAACTTTTAAGTTGCATATAGCAATGCGGATGACCATTAAATAGCTGATATTTTCACTTTTGACGTAAAGTTATGAGATTAGACATACATTCAAAATTATAAAGAAGCATTGATTTAAATAAATTCTGTTAAACATAACTCCATTTCAAACTATTAAATAAAATAAAATTATTCAGCCTGACTTGGAAAAAATGCTTAATAAATACACATTTGTGTCTTCTGTGAGTTTCCCTCATTTAACTTACCTATAGATGAAAAGTTATCTAATGAGGGAAAAGAGACATTTAGCTAGAACCCTCTGTGATAGACTTTATGACTTTCTCTGGCTCAGATGCAGATGATTTTCCTGTACACAGCTTTTGAGATTATTAAGGATCATTATTGCTGCCTCTTTGTAAAGCCATGTCAGGAAGGGGCCATGTTTCTAGCAGCAACTGAAGAAGCATCACAAGTGGGAATGAATTCAGGACAACCAAAGAATGCAAGAGAAACCAGAGATATGGAATTCTTTCTGCACTAAAAAGTACATTAAAGTGTATTAAAGTGTACATACAGAAAACGTTTTCAAAATGTCAAGGGTTTCTGATATCAAGACTTAAATACTTGGCCAATAAAAGAGTCCATGGGGACATGATGGTCAAGGCTCTGATGTGTAGTCTGTCTTTACACAGCAACAACATCAAAAACCCTTGTCTCTGAATATCACTTCTCTCTAAAAATAAAAATGAGTATGCTCTCTTCTGTCCCTTTTTTTTTCTAACTGGAATCATAAAAGTATCAGAAACCATAAACACTTTGCTACGTTTTAAGAAAAAATGTGCCATTATACACATAAAAACATAAATCAGTCAGTTGTATAGGATTGGGTATTTGCCTACTGATTTGTAAATGCTTAAGTAAATGTTTTTCAAAAACATATAAGATTTTCATGATAGAAAATTATGAAATGTTTTTTGGATCTTCAATCCACAGAGAAGACCAGTAATATTCTTTCTTTTGAATTCATTTATCTAAACATTTTTATTTGGGTGTCTAATGAACATGTCACGTTTAACATTTACAAAAAAAACAAACTTCTCTTCTCTCACTCTGAGCCTGCTTCCCCTTTAGCCTTCTCATCTCCCCAAGTGTCAACTCAACCTTCTGGGTTCCAGGACTCAAAACTTTCCAGTCATCCTCTCTTCCCTGTCTCTGTCTCAAAATCACATCCAATCAGCTCACTAATACTGTGGGCTCTCCTTCAAAATGTAATATCCATGCTGACCACTTCTCTAACCAGGACATCACTACCCTGTCCTAAGACTTCAACATTTTCCACCTGGAATATTTTAATAATCTGAAAACTGGTCTCTTTGCTTCTGCCCTTGGCGCCTAGAGTGGATTTATAACACATTAGTGAGAGTGAGCTGAGATCATTTCACTTTCTCAAAACCCGCAAGACTAAAAACCAATGTCCTTATGATGGAGAATGAGCAGAGTTGATAAGAAGTTTGTAAGCACCAGAAGAGCAGAATAGCAGATTTTCTGGTTGGGTTGCATCTTGTCACCTGTGTAATGCAAAAGTAATTGTTAAATACTTTAATTTCTTGCTTCTAAAGTTCTACGCAATATACCCCCTCACCCATGACTTTGGCTTTTCTAGAGATTTCTTAAGAATATTTCTTCTACTCTTTATACTCTGGCCAAATTGTCATCCTTGCTGTGCCAAGACTTTGCTAAGCATTCCTCCAGCTCAGAACCTTTGCCCTTCTGTTCTTTCTGCCTCTCCCCCAACTCCCCAAAATCCATGTGGCTTATTCCCTCATTTCCTTCATCTTTGCTCAAAAGTCACCTTCTTAGAACTCTCTAAATTTCCCTATTTAAGATTATATGGCCCTATGGTTCTTCATACTTCCTTTTTCTGGTCTATTGCTTCCCCATAGCTGTCATCACCTTCTAATACACCAAATAGCTTATTTATTTTGTTTATTTTACATCTTTTTCTAACAGAATATGAACTCCACACAAGCAGGGGTTTTTGCCTGTCCTTTCATTACTGGTGCCTTGAATAGTGCCTGGACTTAGCAGAAAATCCAAAAAGACTACATGAAGATCTTAATTTGTTTCAGCGTGTTATGTTATGCTTTTAAGGAGAGTTATTTATTTATTTATTTATTTATTTGTTTAATTTTGAGAGAGAGAGAGAGACAGAGACAGAGAGAGAGAGAATTTCAAGCAGGTTCCATGCCAATTCAGGGCTCGAACTCATGAACCATGAGATCATGACCTGAGCTGAAATCATGAGTTGGGCACTTAACCAACTGAGCCATCCACATACCCAAGGAAAAGTTTTTTTTTTTTTTCTTAATAAGAAACCTCTTTTTGTTATTCATCTTCAAAGGGGGAATTTTTCCCTCTCTGATGATGATGGAAACATGAACCAATAATTAAATTCCCCTCTCCCTCAGATCTGGTCTCCCCCAGAACTTCAGTTTTACATGACTCTTTGAGCTTTGTCTTTGGAAGTTACTCTAAGATCATTTGATTCTTGACCTATAATATGCATAGCTTACACTCAGTTTTGGAAAGACTACAAGATAGCTCAGATGAAAAGTCACTTTGAGGTCAAAACCATAGTAAATTGTTCTTTGTTGATTATCTTAGTTCCAATTTAAAATTTACAAGTTAAAAGATCATAACTCTTCCAAAATTGGAAACTAGATTAAGAGAAAACACCAAGATAGTTAGTTTAACTGGAAAGGAGAAAGAGGAGAAGAGAAGGGGGGAAAAGAAATTATGATCACTCCTTCTCTGAAACAATTACAACATAAATGAAGTTTTATGGTGTTTCTAAACAATCTTTTCATTAGAAAAGATACCTATTCTTAGAAATAGGTATTATAACTATTTAGTCTGGGAACACTTTAACAGAAGTCATATCAGTTGGGTTTTATATTTGATACCTTTTGTATATTTTTTAATTTGGAAATTTTAGTTCTGACACCACATGGCAGGAATTGTTCATATATTCTAACTGGTTTACTCTCTTCTCCTCTGTACGATTGCAGCTATCATTTTCTGAAACTCATAATCACATTTGTTACCCCTAAATATCCCCATACTTTGTATCCCTACAATTTGGACTGACTGGCATAATCTTAGTAACTAAATATCTTCAATACTGGTTCTTGGTGTGATAGGTTTCTGATTTTTATCCTTTGCAGTTTATCTTCTCTTTCTCGCCAAACCTATGTTATTCCCTTTACTCCACTGCACTGTGTGCCTTTCTCTACATTGTAATAATTCAAGCCTCCAGTTTTACAATCTGCTACCAGGTCTTCTATTAACAAGACACTGAGAATAAGTATGGTGTTGAATGTGAAATTGAAGAAGGAACTATAATGTGAAAAATGAGAATAGATGTTTGAAAATATTTCAGAAGACAACCAGTCTTTCAGTGGCTTTGTAATAGGCATGATGTAGCATATTGGTAATCAGTGTAGATCATATTTCTTGCCGATTACCCAAATATATGACAGGGTTAATGAGGAATGTGGAAAACCTTCTATAGAGAACAGACTAAATGGCCTGTGCTTGGGAAAAGGCAGAATTCTCTTGTGTGAATTCTCTGGACAGTGGGAGGTATTTGCCTCTGTGACATCCTTTTTTGCCAGTTTCCAAGAATGTGTTTAGCATTACATCAGAAATAAAGGGTTCAAGTTCAAGTATACACAGTGCATGGAAGATGCTGTTGTTCATATCATCTTATACTGAATTTTGTTGTTTTTTTTAATGTGTCATTTTTATGATTGAATCCTAGGAATATATTCATTGGTAAATTTTATTAATTCTATCTGCTTTCAAATGGATTTAGAAATTTTACAGTTCCTCTATTATATTCTTAAAACCATAGTATTAATGTTTCACTTCATGTGAAGGTTATTTCATGTCCCTTTGGATCTCTGAAGATGAATGAAGTTCTGCTAAATAAAATGTCACTAAATGAAATTTCAGATTCAGAAATGTGAATGTGTATATATTTCTTTCAATCTTTTTATCATAAACTAAACTCCTGTAAATTTAGAAAACCTATCATATTAAATAGCTATGAATAGATTTGTTATTAAAATATGGAGATATGGCATTGATGTTAGCATATGGGAATATATAATGCTTTCAAATGGATTTTAAACATGTGTGGGTATATTTTAATGTTCTTTTGAATTTATTGTTGATTCGATCCAATATCTTTGATAAAATTTGATATAAACTCCAAATCACTGTAAAGTCACATCTTGATTTCTAGAATGATGGAATGGAGATACAAACCAGCATGAGTTATACAGTCCAGCCCTGAAGCAGTGGAGTGGGTTGAATGATGATTTCAGTTTATTTCATTTTAACATTAACAGATGTTTATTGAGTGTTTGCTCTGCCCAGACACTGTTCTAAGTTCCAGGGACATGGCAGTGAAACAAAGCTCCTGCCCTTCCGGAAATCAGATAGTGTGTTAAGCGTGATGAACACACCTAATTTAATTTGTGTGACCTCTGGCCTTATTTCCTTGTCTGTGAAATGGGGCAATTATTGTTTCAACAATATGAGCTAATTTTTTAAACAAACTTTTGATGTTTATTTATTTCTGAGAGAGAGAGCGAGAGAGAGTGCGTGCGAGAGGGAGAACGAGTGGGGGAGGGGCAGAGAGAGAGGGAGACAGAATCCGAAGCAGGCTCCAGGCTCTGAGCTGTCAGCACAGAATCAGGAACTAATTTTTGATAACCTGGCCCCTTCCTTTTCATGGAAAAATGCAGTATCATCTCATATCCATGCTGTTTTGGGGAAGACTGTTACAGTTTTTGGTTCCTTCCTTTCTGCTCTGCACTGGTAGTAGTTCAAGGCTGTCGACACTCAGGGGTATAGCATCTCACAATCTGCCTCTCGGGGTGACCCAGAGGTGTCAGCTCTTGCCCAGTTTTGCCCCTTGTCAGGCAATTTCCTACTGCTTTAACTCATTATAACTGAAAAATGAACACTGATTTTCATCAGAAAAGAAGACAAAGAGGAACCAAAGATAAACAAATTCCGATAGACTGTTCAATTTAATCTTTCCATTTAATCTGAACCACAAAGCCACTATTTTCCTGGACATGTTTGGATGTATTCTATGTCCCACTCTTAGGGGGAACTCTGACCATTGTAGCTCCAGAGGCGCTAATGTAGGTAGCATTAAAAGGATTATTTCCTGCTTGGTATGTGAAACGAGAATCTTTGCCTTTATAAAGTGGTCGTATTATAAAATACCTTAAAAACTCACCATGTGCAAGTCTCAAAATAAGGGTATCAGGAATATTGAATATAACTTAGCTAGAAGGAGCTGTGAATAAATAAAAGTTTCCCTTTTTGAAACATAGGAAAAAAAAAACCCAGCAAATGACTTTCGTCTTAAGGAAACGGAGCTTCTCTATTTTCATTCGTATAGAAAATCACTAAAGGTGAGCGCTTGTGTTAGGGCAGGCTGATTCTATGTTAATCAATAAACAGAAAAATTGAGTTATTTCACATACTGACTTTTATAAAGAGATATTTAAGAACACCAGCAATTGACTCATTACATTTATGAAGGAAAAAAAAAACATAATTTAGTATGGTCATAATAAAGCATCTTGTTTCTAGAAGCAGGAAGTTATGGACACCATTCAGATTGCCTACTTTTGTGAACTTATTTGTTTATGAAGTCTCTATAAATTTATTTCCCTCATTGATTATATATACTGGGGATTTTAGCCAGTCTCAGAAAAAAATAGTGATTTTTACACAACTTTATTACTAAAGGGTGATTGAAAACATTTTTCTATAGAAAAGAATTTCAAATCTTATTTTGCCACAACTGCTCTTATGTCATTTAATGGGCATTGTAAACATGTTTTAACAATCTATTCTCGAGAGTAGTAAAACAAACTATGTATAATTCAAGACTTAAAAAAAACTAAAGACATGTAAGTATACATATTTTTAATTGGAATAATTATGAGAATACTTACCAATTACAAATATATTTGATTAATGGAGACTGACAGATTATTATGAACACTTCAGTAAAAAAGGAAAAGAAGTTTATTATTATCCCTCAGCTATGGCACCCTCACCTCAACCAAAAACTACCTCTGTTCTTGCATTCTCTGAAAATAATAGATGCCACTACTGGAAGATCCTTTAGAGATTAATCCAAGCTGCCAATTTTATTAGCATATTAACGGAGGCCTATAAATACTCTGTCTTGCTGGAAGTCATACGACAAATTAAGGGTAGAACCAAGACTCAACCATTCCAGTGATATTGTTGTTCCTTTTAATAACTTTCCCTTGTTCCCCTAACCCTTTTTCTATGTAACTCTGTTCTGCCTGCATAATGAACCTGTCTCATTTTCTCCATACTGTTTACTGTGCTTGGAATTCTCCACTGGCATTACATTCGGTAAACATCTACTCATGCAAAGAGGGCAGGACTCAGGGATTTTCAAATCAGAGGCAGATGATTGGGCATATCCACTATTCCCAACCATTCAGGATCTTAGCAATCAATAGCTTCAGGATGAACCCAGTCCTAAAGGAAGATGAAACTTTATCAGGCTTATCTCTAAAAGAAATAGTCATTCAACAAAGCCAACTACTGTGTTTAGAAGCATGTGTTCCTTGATTTCAAGAAGAAAATGGGATCGGGAACATCTCAACACAGGTGCTCCACTTAGCTCTTGAGCATCTTCTCTATATTTGTTGGTAAGTTAGGGCAGGTGGGACAGGATGTTACTACCATGATGCCTGTCAAGCAACCATGCAGATGTATAGGAGAGCTGAGGTACTGTTTGGGAGCTTCCCATGAGTTTATTCAGGTGTTTTCCCTACTGTATTGATTTATGATGGGCAGTTCTCATAGGATATCCTACAGGAATTTTGTGGAATGGACTTTTTAACAGATTAGATTTTCTGAAATCTTTAAAAAAACGGAGAGAAATGAGGGTCTTAATAAATTGGCTAATCTAAACATAAAAAATCTTTAGTTCAGTTCACTAAAAGGGAGTAAAAAAGGCTCTGCATCAGATTTTACTTGAGATTGTTTTAGCATTGCTATTGCTGACTTTGGAAGACAGTGGCTTTGGAATCACTTGGCCACAATCAATTTATGCGACTTTTTAACTGCTTTTTTATGGCTTTTAAAATACTATGTGAAGACCTTGTATTAGATGTATACTGAAAATATAAATAATAACCAGAGTCGTGCTGTCTTAAAATAATGCATTTTTAAAAATGTACTTATGATACTATTATATTCTAGATGGACAGTGATCTACTTTAGATATGATTTCTCTTCAGGAAAGGAAATTGTGAAAAACTGCATAGCTCCATACATCACATCATATATTATGATAAATTTCAAATATATTAAAAATTTCAAATTAAAAAAAGGGAACCACAGAAGTATTGGTAGAAAGCATGAAAGAATGCCTTTATAATCTTAGAATAGAGGCCTTATACTATGATTTAAATTCCAAAAAGTTTTTTTTTTTCAACGTTTATTTATTTTTGGGACAGAGAGAGACAGAGCATGAACGGGGGAGGGGCAGAGAGAGAGGGAGACACAGAATCGGAAACAGGTTCCAGGCTCTGAGCCATCAGCCCAGAGCCTGACGCGGGGCTCGAACTCACAGACCGCAAGATCGTGACCTGGCTGAAGTCGGACGCTTAACCGACTGCCCCACCCAGGCGCCCCAATTCCAAAAAGTTTTAAAAAAGGGTACATTTGACTAAATTAAAAAATGAAATTCGACAATTTTTGCATGGAATAAACATAAGCAAAATCAAAACAAAAGGCAAATGAAAAGCTGGGGAAAATTTTCAACTTATATCACAGACATAGAGTCAAGTTTTCTAATATATTAAAAGGTTTCTAGAAATTGATAAGAAAAGGAAAACCCTAGTAGAAAAATAGGCAGTTGATATGAACAGATGGTTCCCAGAAAATATAGTGTCTTTAAAAATATGAAAAACTGCTATGCCATACTCAAAATGAGAGAAATAGAAATTGAAACTATGGACTAGTTTAATAACCTACTCTTTTTCAAGGAAGCTATGAGGACATAAGCTCTCCTTATATTGCTTTTAGGAAGGATGACAATTTGGCATAATCTATCAAAATTACAAATGAGACTGTACTTCGATCCACCTACTCTTTGGGGAATTTATCCTTCAGGCATACTTGCACACATGAGAAATATTTCATAAGATATATTCAAATGTGTTTCCAAGAATAAATATTTCCAAAGATATTTATAGGATAATGGTTTCCAAGAACCAAAAATTTGGAAGAAAAAACAAAAATATATGATATATCCATGGAAAGGATACTATGTAGATCTGATATAATCTGTTTAAATAAATGAGAATACCATACAAATCTTAAAAAATGAGGAAACATTTTTTGTGTGTGCTGAAATAGCTCTCTAAATATGTTGCTGAGAAAAACAGCAAGGGACAGAGTATTGTAGAGACTATATTATGCTTAATGTAAAAAAGTGGGGTGGGAAATAAAAAATTCATATTTGCTTGTATATTAAGGAAATGCAGAAAAATATAAAGGATTAATAACATTTGTTGTTTGTTGGGGGAGTTGGAAATTGGAGGGATTAAGGTAAGGGTGAGAAGGAAATTTTCATTCTTCACCTTTCTACATTTTTTTATTGTTGAACTTTGTGAATGTATTATTTATTGAAAATCAAATTAAAAAAGCTTAAGAATTTTTTACTGTCTTAAAGCATTTTGACATTGCTAATACATATAGTATACATATAGAAAACAGAAGGAGCACCATGTATCCACCACTCAGCCTAAGATACAGAACATTACCAATAGTTTAAATCCTCCTTTATGTCTCTACATAATGCCCTCTGATTCCTGTTTAAAGGTAACTATCTCAAATTATGTTGACTTTTAATTTTACTTTCTAGTTTACCACTTATGTATATATCTCTAGAAAACATAGTTTTGCTTCTAGTTCATGTAAAATTGGGTTATCTCTTCTTTGAATGTCTGGCAGAACTCAGTTAAGATGATCTGGGACTGGCATTTTCCTTATGTAAATATTTAAACTCTTAATCCTATATCCTCAATGATTTTAGGACAATTGAAATTTCCAGTTTGTAGTTAAGTTAGTTTCAGTTACTGTTTTCTTTTTCTAGGAATGCGACCATTTTCAATGAGGTTTTCAAATTGATTTGCAGAAATTTTATAATAATCTCTACCTTTTAACATATAGATGCCTTGCTTGTATTCATCTCCTTTTCCTACTCCTCAGATTATTCACATGTGTCTTTATTAGTATTGTCTTAGACCTTCTTTATATAGCTTTATAAATTTATGTAGCTTAGTTGAAACTCTATTATAGCTTTGCTTCCTATTTCATTAATTTCACTATATTCTTTTTTTAATTTGCCTCTTAATGTTAAATTTTGTGAATCTTGTCTTTTTAATATAAATTTGTAATTTGGGTTTTGAACTATTAGTCTTTCTTATTTTTAATAAACATTGTTAAAGCTATGGATTTTCTTGTAGGAAATGATTTTTTTCTTTTTTTTTTCATAATATTTTACCTTTGCTTTTGACAACCTCAGTGGAATTGATGTTTCTATGTAGTGAATGATGGAAATCAAATATTGTTTTCCCCCCATCAAGTGTCTAACAGTCTTAGGCAGTCCTGAATTCATTCACTGTTCTGTGTTTCCAATGCTCCAGGGTTGTACAGGCCTCCTCCTTTATCTCTTGTACCTTCAGTAACTATTCAAACCAAAACTTCTGGTGAAAGAGTATTTGTAAAAAATCCCAAGTCAATGGCTGTCATCAGTCTTTGGTATCCTTCTTTGGATTCTCACACCTGCCTTATATTTATCCTCTGAGGATTTCCCTTATTTTATTGACAGTTTAGCAGCATTTAAATAGTTTTTTTTTAAATATAGCATTTCTACTTGTTCTGTAGAGGAAGGTATTGCCAGAGTATTTATATATCAATAGTGCAAAAGTCTTTTAAATTGATTGCCATTTTAAGAACTTTTTGGGACTCCTGGGTGGCTCAATCGGTTAAGCCTCTGATTTTTGGCTCAGGTCATGATCTCATGGTTTGGGAGTTCCCTTTGTGATGTGTTTTTTATTACTAACATTTTTGACATGTACCTCAATGTAAGGTGTTCCAATATTGCAAATTAAAAAAAAAAAAAGAAAAGATATTATGGGTGTAGAAAGGTAAATACCTACTGATTTAATAATAAATGTCATAGACATTGTTGGTGCACATTAAGCGAGTCAGTCCACATCAGTTGGGATGGACAGTAAGTTTTCTTGGAATAACAATTGCCTTGTCACTTATTTTTCCCTTGCAGATAATTTATGCATTAGCCTAGGCAAAAAGCTCTCAGATTTTGCTTGTACTCTATGCACTCTTTCATAATGTTATGACCTCAGGATTTTCTGAGGTCATGGATACACAAGAAGTATTCAACTGGCAGTAATTTCCCTTGGATTTCTTCTCTTTATTTTTTTTTAAAGTTTATTTATTTATTTTGAGATGGGGGCATGGAGCAGAGAGAGAGAGAGAGAGGGAGAGAGAGAATCCTAAGCAGAGTCCATGCTCAGCACAGAGCCTAACATGGGGCTTGATCCCATGATGGTGAGATCATGACTGGAGCCGAAATCAAGAGCTGGTGGCTTCATTGACTGAGCCACCCAGGTGCCCCTGATTTCTTCTCTTCAAATAATCATATAACAAGGATAAAATCATTGCAGGATTATAGGAGGAAATGTTATAGTAACCAAAATATTCAAGTGGGATTCTTTCTATCTCTAAATTCTTTAGTGTTCAGAAACCTCCAGGTTGCCTTTAAAACAATTTCTAACAAAATCATTTTATGCATTTCAGAATGGGTGGTCCAGAATCAGGGGTGGTCTCTTATAGGATTCAATATTTTTGAACCATCACAAAACCTGAGGTTGCTAAGGTTACTCAGAACCTAAGGTAACTTTTATTCTTAAATAACTCTCTACAGTTGTTTGGATAAAAAGGTTCAAAGTAAGAATTAGTAACATAGATGGATTAGAATAACACATACATATTTAGAAATTGAGAACAAAGAAAAATAATCATGTAAGCCATGTCATTCTAGAGTAGTATTTAGAACTGTGGTCTCTCAGATCAGACTCTTGAGTTTAAGTCCTTTGTATTAGTTTTCTAAGGCTGCCTTACGAAAAAGCAGAGCTTGGGTAGCTTGAACAACCAATTTATTTTCTTGCCATTCTGGAGGCAGAAGTCCAAGATCAAGATGTTGGTGTAGTTTGTTTGTTTTGAAGCCTTTCTCTTTGACTTGCAGATGGCTGGCTGCCTTCTTGCTGTGTCCTCTCATGGTCTATCCTCTTGTGCAGGAACTCCCCTATTTCTCCACGTTCAAAGAGCCTCTTCTAATAAGACAGGAGTGGGACTGGATTAGAACCCACTCTAAGAGTCTCATTTTTCATTTAATTACCACTTTAAAGGCACTATGTCCAGATGTAGCCCCATTCTTAGGTACTGGGGATTAGGATTTCAATACAAGAATTTGGGAGTGGGGGGACATAATTCATACTATAGCATCCTTGCTTATCATTTCCCAGCTGTGAGATAAATCCTTGTACTTCTTAAGATTGTTGTGACTATTAAAAAAATAAGAAACATGCAAAACACTTAGGATAGCACCTGGTACCTAGCAAATGTTAACTATTAGTGCTAATTATTCTGTAATGGAAGCTCTCTGTTTTTACATTTAGGTAAACAAAACATAAAATATGAAATGTTCTGAAGATAGTGGGCTTGTAGTGTTCATGTATTCTCTTCCCTTATTGATCTTAGAGGTTGTATCTATTTTGAAAATGCAATATTGAAGACTCCAACTATTATTGTTGAATTGTTTATTTCTTCCTTCAATTCCGTCAGTTTTTTACTTCATGTATTTTGGGATTCTACTCTTATGTACTTAAAGGCTTATAACTGGTATGTCTTCTTGAGAGATTGACCCTTTTGTCATTGTAAACTGATCTTAGTATAAAGGAGAACATCTATAAGAGGAGGTCTCTTTTGCTCCAGATATTTTCTTTTATCTTTTATATTTTCATGTGTGTTAATCCTTTTCCAAGCCTCAGAAGCCCATCTGAAGAAAGAGGAAACTGCTACAGTGCTTTTGACCAATGTCTTCTGCCTCATAGACCAACTATCCTTATGTGTTCTTGCCACTAAACAACTCATGCCCCATCAATGGAGAATGCAACTTACTGAGGGCAAATGGGGACTTGGGAAATAGCAACAATGTCATGACACTAGAAGCCAGAGAGGACCAAGGCTTTCCTGGTTGAGATGAGTATTATAAGCAACATTGAAAATTCTGACAAAGTCTTAAAATACTGATGAATGTTAAATAATATTGGTTATTATGTTCACTATCAATATCATTTTTTAAGTTTGTATTTAAATTCCAGTTCATTAGCATTCAGTGTGATATTAGTTTCAGGCGTATAATACAGTGATTCAACACTTCCATACATCTATATCCCCTAGTGCTGATCACAAGTGTACTCCTTAATCCCCATCACCTATTTAACCCATCCCCGATCCATCTCCCTTCTGGTAACTATCACTTTGTTCTCTGTAGTTAAGGGTCTGTTTCTTGGTTTGCCTCTCTCCCTCTCTCTCTCTCTTTCTCTCTCTCTCTCTTTCCCCTTTGCTCTTTGGTTTTGTTTCTTAAATTCCATATATCAGTAAAATCATATGGTATTTGTCTTTCTCTGACTGACTTACTTCATTTCGTATAATACTCTGTAACTCCATCTATGTTGTTGCAAATGGCAAGATTTCACTCTTTCTTATGGCTGTGTAATATTCTATTGTATATATCTATTTATCTTCATCTATTCATCAATAGATGGATACTGGGTTGTTTACATAATTTGACTATTGTAGATAATACTGCTATAAATATGGGAAGGTATGTATTCCTTTGAATTGGAATTTTTTTTTGGGGGGGTGGAGTAAATTCCTAGAAGTACAATTGCTGGATCATAGGGTATTTCTATTTTTAAATTTTGAGGAACCTCCACACAGTTTTCCAGAATGGCTGCACCAGTTTGCATTCCCACCAGCAGTGCAAGAGGGATCCCCTTTCTCCTTATCCTGCCAACACCTGTTGTTGCCTGAGTTGTTAATGTTAGCCATTTTGACAGGTGTGAGGTGGTATCTCATTGCAGTTTTGATTTGTATTCCCTGACGATAAGTGATGTTGAACATCTTTTCATGCATCTGTTGGCCATCTGCACGTCTTCTTTGGAAAAAAAAATGTCTATTCATGACTTCTGCTAATTTTTAATTGAAATACTCATTTTTTGGGTGTTGAGTTTTATAAGTTCTTTATATATTTTGGATACTAACCCTTTATCAGATATGCCATTTGCAAATATCTTCAATATCTTCTCCCATTCCAAGGGTTGCCTTTTAGTTTTGTTGTTTCCTTCACTGTGCAGAAGCTTTTTATTTTGATTTAGTCCCAATAGCTTATTTTTGTTTTCAATATTATAACCAGTACAGAAAATGAAATTAGACTGAAGAGAGAGAATTATATTACTTTACCTTAATTATTACTTAATACATAGCTTATTCTATTTTTTAAATGTTCTTAATAAACATGGAAAAAGAGAGACACATGTGCCAAGTAGTTTTGTTTTGTTTTGTTTTGTTTTGTTTTTGTGGAAAGAAGGTATTTTTAACTCATGCTTCACTTTGATGGAAGTAAAGATTTTGTAAAGACAAGTTCAGAGTAGTAAGTAGAAGGAGCAGGATTCTAAAACCTGCTTATCTAATGCTGAAGTTATTTATACTACAATTTTCTGCTACTTAAAGATACCAGATCAGGGGGCGCCTGGGTGGCGCAGTAGGCATCCGACTTCAGCCAGGTCACGATGTCACGGTCCGTGAGTTCGAGCCCCGCATCGGGCTCTGGGCTGATGGCTCAGAGCCTGGAGCCTGTTTCTGATTCTGTGTCTCCCTCTCTCTCTGACCCTCCCCCGTTCATGCTCTGTCTCTCTCTGTCCCAAAAATAAATAAACGTTGAAAAAAAAATATATCAGATCAGGATATTCTGTTTTTTGAAGAGTTCTAATTAATCGAAATTTTGTATCATAACATGTGTTATAAAATGCAGCATATCAGGCATATTATATATAACATGTATTGTATAATCCATACAATTGAATTGTTTAATTGCTATTGAAATTGATTTTTGTCATTTTATAGTAATAAAACAATTTCATATTTATTAGCACAATGTAGTTTTCACTATTGGCACATTTGCAAAATGTGTCAATAAACAGATTTAAGACACAGAAGATCTCATAAAGCAACAATATCTACATGTATTGAAGTACTTTCAGTGCTGTGTAGTGACTGATGGTGTGAATGTTCTGGAGGGCAAATGTCACTATTTTTATGTCAAGGCAAAACTAAAGTAAAAATATGAGTTGAAAATAAGAATGGACGTTCTCAGAAAAGAGATTTATGCTGGAAACATATATTATCTGAAGCTACTTGGATGACCATCAGAAATGATTTCTAATGTTCCTGACAACTGAGAAAAAATGTGACAGGTATGTGTTGGAGCTTTTCACAGACTTATTTTTAATCAAAAGCATTTTATAAGAGAAGAAAAATGTGAGAAACCTACTTTCTGATGACTTACCTTCATGAACAAGTGCATTTGCTTAAGATACATTATGAACTCCACTGAGTGGGGACTGGAGACACTGGAAGGGTCTCTTGCTCTCTTCCTTCACAGGACAGGTTTGTGGAGTTAAAAGAAAGGCATAAATGACAAGCACTTAAATGCTTACTTTTATCTTTTTTTAATTTTGGAAAATCTGTTATATTGTCTTTACTCATCCAATCCTTGAGATGACATAGTAAAAAAAAAAAAAGGTGTTTAACAGATTTCTGGGAATACTAACAATTGAAGCAGATCTTTACTTGGTTAATTATATTATTCACATGGCATTTACTAGTCTCCCAAGGGTAAACAAGAATTGGGGGTTTGAAGAAAAAAAGCAGCAAAGATAGATGAGATATGTAAAATAACTTTTGGTTGATTTTTACTTTTTTTCCTGGATGGTCTCTCTAGAATGAGATGTGAAAAGTTACATAGACTGAATCCTTTGATTCTGGGTATAGCTAGGTAAGTGCTATTGGGAGCAGATCAGCTGGGAAAGTGCCTTGAGATGTTCTGTGTGGGACACCAAAACATTATTGACATAAATTGGAAAAATTTGAATTGCCCCTGCTCTCAGTTTCAAGTGGTGGAGATGAGAAACATTTCTTGTTATGCAATATTGGGCTTTACTTATTGTATTTATTTTACAATTTGCATGACAGCAGAAATTTGGCAGCCAGGCAGTCAGCTGAAATTCTGAAAATAAATAATTCATGATATCGTACTGTTTATAGGAAATTAACCTGAATTTTAAACCCTTTGCTATACCTCCCAAGTGATTTCTGAATAGGAAAAAAAATGTATAAAAATGCAGAAAATAGAAACTATAGAACATTTATTTATTTATTTATTTTAGGATATAAATCCTGCTTTGCCCAATTAAAGTGAATCACTAAGTGAATCTATGTGATATACAACATTTATAAATAGAAAAGCAGAACATCAACTTACAGCAACACTTAATAGCAACAAGATAACTAGAATGATCACAATGTTTTTTTGTCCTTTTAAATGCATAGCTGAGCAAGCAAGAAAATAAGGGAGATATCCAAGATCATGAAGTAAAAGTATTGAAGCTCTATGATCACACTGGGTAGTGGGTTTGTGGAATAGGGGAAGGTGCCATTAGAAAAAGGTGGAAGAGGTTTCTACTCTATTTTGCTCTGGTTATAAAAGTAGAATGAGGTTTTGGGTCCAAGAAAGAGATAGTAAATCAGAAATGAGATCCTACAGTCAGCTAAGCCCTGCAAAGTGATATACCCTCCTTAAAGGAATAACATAGTTACTTTAGTAGGTAAATTTATCCCCATGAGGAAAGGTACAAGCATTACTCTGGGCCCAGGTGGAAAATAAGTGTCTCCACTGAAAATTGGTAACCATACGGAATTAGGGTTCCAATTTACACTACATGAGTGGTTCAGAAAACCAAAAGCAGAACCACTCTGGAGGAAGACACTAAACCTGTTTCCCAGGACTTCCACATACAAAGGAATCTTGAAAATAAGTTCATAGTACAAAATTTAAAATCCACGAGGAACAAATTGACTATGAACAAGAATCAATGAGATATAACAAACAGTAGCAAGGATATCACCATCCTTAAATTTTCAACTATTAGAATTATAAGTATGCATGCCTACCAATTTAATTATTGAGTATTCTTAATAGATTCACACACCTTTATTTATTCAATGGGTTAGGATTTGAAATGTGAAAATCAAACATTACAATTTTAGAAGAAAAATATAGATGAATATCTTGAAGCTAAGGTAGGGAAGGATTTCTCAACTCCCTCCCCCCAAACTTTTAAAGGAAAACATATATTTGATTATATTAAAATTAAAATTCTCTCCATAAAAAAGGTAAACTTAATTATAAACCATAAACAAATTTATTTCTGATGAGCTAGAGGCCAGCAAAACCTATTTGCAATGAATATATCCAACAAAGGATTTGAATCTAGAATATATAAACTCCTGAAAATCAATAAGAAAAGACAGTCAATACCATAGAAAATTGAGCAAAAGATTGAAGAGAAAAAGAAGAAACCTGGGAACCTGGAAACCTGGGAACACTTTTTCTTCTCCTCCAGTTTCTAGAGGATCTTTTGAACACGCTGGGAAAGGAGGCTGGATTCAAAAATTCTTCAAGTGTTATTTGTAACAACCAGCAAATTGGAAACAATGTAAATGTCCACCGGAGAAGAATAAATAGTTACATTGTGATATATTCTACCCTGGAAGGACATACAACAAAATAGCTCCAGCTACATGTATATTCTGATGCCATTTATATGAAATTTAATAATAATGGCAAAAACAACGGTCTATTCAATGAAGCAAAAGTATAAGAATATCATACCTGATGGTAAAAATCACCAAATTCAAAACAATGATTGCCTGTAAGAAGAAAAGAAGTATGATAAAGTAAAAATCACAGGGACTTCAAACACATTTCTTTGAAAATAACTATATTTCTTTTAAAATAATTATCTTAAATTTTCTCTTAAGTTGGGGCGCCTGGGTGGCTCAGTCAGTTAAGTGGCCGACTTCGGCTCAGGTCACGATCTTGCGGTCCGTGAGTTCGAGCCCCCCCTCGGGCTCTGTGCTGACAGCTCAGAACCTGGAGCCTGCTTCAGATTCTGTGTCTCCCTCTCTCTCTGGCCCTCCCCCGTTCATGCTCTGTCTCTCTCTGTCTCAAAAATAAATAAACGTTAAAAAAATAAAAAAAATATTTTCTCTTAAGTTTTGATTACATTGGATGAGTGCCTAAGTTTCATTTTATTATTCTTGACATTTTCCTATATGTTTGAAATATTTCAGTATAAAGAAGAAAAAATTTTTAAAATCCAACTCACTAAATAAATATTGGTCTCCTAATTAACTGACATGTCTCAGCCTTTTCCAGGCCCTGTGTAATTTGATTGCATTAGTCCCAGATCTACCCTTGGGGCGAATGTCATGCTTCCACGCTTCTTGGAAGCTACCTATAGAATAATGTCCAGCTATGTCAGGTACCACTAGACAAGGTCAAGGAGGTTGATCTTTATCAAATGAAAAATCTGCAAGGGTGTTAAGGACTGGAATGTATTCTTCCAAATTTCTTATGTTGAAGCCCTAACCACTAATATAACTGTATTTGGATAGGTAATTAAGGGGGTCTTTAAATAAGTCTTTAAATAGGTAATTAAGGTTAATAAATAAGGTTGTAAGTATGGGCCTTTTTAGGACTGGTGTCCTTATAAGAAGAGGAAAGAATGCCAAAGAAGAGGCCATGTGAAGACATAGCAAGAAGGAGCCTGTTGGCAAACCAAGAAGAGAGGCCTTAGGGGCAACTAAATGTACCAATACCTTGATCTTGGACATCCAGCCTCCAGGACTGTGAGGTCATTAATTTCTGTTGCTTAAGTCATCCAGTCTGTGGTATTTTGTTATGGTAGCTTTAGCAAACTAATACAACTGTTCAAACTTGGGGATATATGAGATTGTAAACCCAGAAACTGATTGAAGACCAGAGGTAGGAACGTCAGTTAATCTCAGAAACTGAAAAGGCCAAGAGAACATCAAGTAGCTACCTCAGCAAAGTCTTTAGCAGTATGGGATTGGCTAAGAGAGAGATCCACAGGGGCATCAAAGTGGGCCATTGCCTTATTCAAACATCAAGTGATTGCCAATGTGGCTGAAAACCCAAGTGTAAATCCCATCTACGGGTAGAAATAAATTTTGTTTCAGCTATTTTATGAATGGGGGCTTTCTTTGAGTTTTGCCCTATATTTGTATTATTTCTAATGTAACATCCCATGAATGTTGGCATATTAATAAATATTCTATGGTTTAGTGCTCAATGGCCTATTCTGAAGCCCATTCATATTTTAGAAATCACAAACAAGAGCAAAAGACAAACAAATAAAGCAAACACCACACCCAGGTTTTTGGTAGGCCCTGGGTCCAGTTAATGTCAAAAAGTTAGTGTTTGAGTTTTAAAGTAATATCAGTATTTTTCATTTCCTGCCTCTTCTTAGACGTGAATAGTTTTCTGTCTTTATTCCTTTAGATGAATGGATTGTTCTGAGGTGGAAGGGAAGATAAGATTTAAAGAGTTGTGCTGTGGTGAGTTAAGCCAAAGGAATGACTAAATAAAAAGAAATAAATGATGTTAGTAGCAGCTGGAAGAACATTGGATTATTATGGAAACAGACAATGAATAGAATGCCCTTAATAGTATTACTAGTTTTTGAACTCTCCTCTTGTACCTGGTTCTATGTTCTGCCTTTTATATACTGTATTCCATTTAAATCCTTAAAATCTTAATCCTTAAAACCACTCTATAGTGTGGATACTTAGACAAAATTCTCAGAAGGAAACTGATTTAGTGACATCAATTTAATGTGCCCAAGGACACTTAGCTGGTAAGTGTCAGGATCTGAATCCAGTTCTGTCTCATTCATAAACCTAGGTGTTTAATCACCACGAAACACTGCTTTACAAAGGACAGATACTATGTTTAAGGAATTATAGAAGTCAATGTGAAACTCTCTATCCTAAGTGTCTTGTGCATTGTCAGCAGTCAGGGGAGAACGAAGCTGAAGACTGACTCTGTTTTGCCCTACATCATTTCAGGACACTTTGTACTCCAACTTACGTTTGCTGATGACTCAGAGTGGCTGACATCTCTGTAACACACAAATTAGAGCAGAGCAGCACGCCTCTCGCCAGCTGAAGCTGCCCCTCAAGGTAGTATACACCAATCAGACCTATCCTCAGGGAACTCCAGAATCAGATTTGGGAAGTCTGGAAGGAGGCCAGGCTCTCTATTCAATAGGAGTGGGCTGAGAGTCAGATGTAAATAGAAGAGAAAGTCTGCTGAAGCAGTGGAAAATCACTATGTGGCCCTGAATTGTCCATTTAGCATAAATGCTGCAATGATTCATCTCTGAGTTGATAAACATGTTTTCCAAAGTGAGAGGCAGACAGACAGGATGCAGTTTCCTGCTAGAAGGCCTTCATTATGGAGAGGTTTGCAGAGAGAAGCCACTCTGCCAGGCCTCCACCAGGTTGGAGATGGATCGGTGCTAGGGGCACAGTTTTTCTTTTCAATGAAACACACACAAGAGGAACTCTAGCAAGTTATTTATCACAGCACAGTTTGAATTGGATCTTCAGACTTACTTTTCCTGTAGTTCATATAGTGACCCAGCTCCCGTGTCTTTTGGGGGCTTACACCTATAGTAGGCATGCAGGAAATATTCATTGGCTCACTGACATGGCCATCAATATATTCCTAATTCTCAGAAAAAAAAAAAGGACCACAGACCCAGAATTTGAAAATATGGCTGGCATTGTTTACTCATGATCTACAGATACACAAAAAATTAGGCACACAGCCACCAGGTAGACATAGGGAAGCTACCACCCCTCAGTCATTAACACATCAAGATCACAGGTTCTCATTTATGTGTAGGGCAACCACTACCACCCCAGGCTTTCAAGAATTACTTTGTAATTCATAGGGGAGAAAGAACTTTGTGCTCACCAAGTAAACTAACTTCCAAAGTCTCTTTGAAAGGGAATGCTGACAATATGCATTTGAAAGGAGATCAGTTACATTTGGAAAATAATGAAAAACAGTATTTTTCAGAAGAACCAAGTGTAATATACTTTGAAGAACTCTACAGGGGGCCTGATGGTGATTCAGGAAAATAAAACAAATATTAAGGTTATTTTGTGAAATGCAGTTTTTAACCTTTGAATTTGTGACATAAAATTCTGTCAATTATATAGGAGCTAACTGCCTTTTCATTATGCTACCATGACAGGCAGATCGAGGGAAATTGTTAATTAAATAAACAAACAAGTTAATTGTGAAATATCCAAGTGGTATATCATTTAGGCATTTGACTATAGGTCTAAGGCTTAGAAGAGAAATCAAGATATAAATGTGCTTTATATTGATGATTTAAAAAAAATAGGAAGGGATATAAACACTTAAAGAATGAGGGTAAATTCAAACATGTGCATAGCCTAGGTCTGAGCCTACAAAATTCCAACATTTAAAAGTCTGGAGGCAGAGAAGGCATGCACGAGTGTCACTAGAAGGGG
This sequence comes from Prionailurus bengalensis, assembly GCF_016509475.1. Classification (NCBI taxonomy): domain Eukaryota; kingdom Metazoa; phylum Chordata; class Mammalia; order Carnivora; family Felidae; genus Prionailurus; species Prionailurus bengalensis. Next base: position 110,802,139 of record NC_057349.1, read on the forward strand.
CTGTCAGAGAAATAAGAGGAAAACTAGGAGAATGACTTGTTAAAGAAGAAGAAATAGTTTGTTTTTTTTTTTTCAAAGCCAAAAGAAGTTGGTGCTTGGCTGGTTGAATCCTAGGAAAGTCAAATAGGTTTTCCTGTGATTTAGCCATTTGGTGGCATTAGTTTCCTTTGCAAGAGCATTTTTTTTCCCCAAGCGCTAGGGCCAGAAGCCAGACTAAACTGAAGAGTGCAGTGAAAGTGAAGAACTAAAGAAACATTTGCAGAAAGCTTTTTTTAGAGACGTTTTATAGTTAGATTTATAGTTAGATTCGTCTGGAGGTGTGGTTTTCTCATCTGGGTGTGATGATCAAGGGCAGGACAGCGGGATTCACAGCATCTGTAACAGCGTAACAGAGCGAGTAGCTTCCAAACTGATGATTCCAAACTGAAGATGTGTAGGCAAAGACGGTAAGACAGAAAGGCTGCTAGATACGGTAAAAATGGTAGGGTCACTACCAAGTGGTGAGTTGGCAATCTCAGAGTTCTACGGACAACTTCTTCAGGGGGTACAGGGCGTGCTTAGCAAGTGACTGGAATAACAGGAGTTGGGTCAGCGTGGAATATCTGAAATGGGTACTTTGGGAGTAATTTGAGTTTCTTAATTTTTTTTAAGTTCATTGATTTATTTTGAGACAGAGAGAGACAGAGCAGGGGAGGGCCAGAGAGAGGGAGAGAGAGAATCCCAAGTAGGCTCGGCTCTGTCAGCACAGAGCTGGAGGTGGGGCTCAAGTTCACCAACTGCAAGATCATGACATAAGCTGAAACCAAGAGCCAGATGCTTAACTGACTGAGTCACCCAGGTGCCCCAGGGAGTAATTTGAGTTTCTTGAGAGGACAGAGTTCAGGTTGTGATTGAGGGAGTAGGTGGCTTAGGTAGAGTAGAGGAAATCCTTCGGAAGCCCAGGGAACACAGACTCAAGACTTTTGGCTGGTTCATCCGTGAGGCTGATATACTCATTTGGATGATTATAGCAACCAAGGTAAAGATGGAGATTGTGCACAGGTGCTGAAGTCTTTAAGAAGGACCTGGAATTTGGAGTTGGGGAGAGTGGTGAAGCTGGGTGAATTAAGTCATAACGTTCTGGAACTTTGGATGTTTCCTGATAAAAACCTTGAGGACCCTAATGCCACTTCTTAGCCCCACACTTAGGCATTGAGGGTGTGGGATGGAAACAAACAAAAACCAAACAAAAATACCTGGCCTGAGAAGGATAAAAAAGAAATTACATTTTCTGGGAATACCTAGGTTTTGGTTAAAGTAGTTTATATAACAGATAATTTAGGGAATATCAGTGGTCCCTGTGAAAGGTTTAGGAAAGAATGTTAGAATGAGAAATCGGGCTAGGAGAAAATATGTTGCCAGCATTGTGGCAATGAGAATGGAGGAAATGATTGACTAATCTGAGAGGTATGGACTCTGGGCAATGGCTACTATAAACGGGGAAGAGAGATATCGTATGCTTGGTCCTGATTGTGATCTTATGAACTGAGGGACTTAGCTGCAGTCTGGAAGCAAGGCCTTACAGTTGCCATTTAGCATCAGGGTTGCTAGTGGTGGCTTTTGTCAGTGCAGTGGGATATCAATGCTGGCAACAGCGAGCAATGATGCTGAAGTCAAGTGATTCCTCACTGGGGAAAGGCTCGGGGTTACATGTTGGCAGCAGTGCTAGGTGGGTCCAGCTACATTTCTGCATTGTGTGGACATCCTCAAGGATTGGTCGGAATTTTCCATGGCTTTCAAATGACAGGGGCGAAATATTCCTGCGACAGCCTGAGGGTTCGTTCCCACCTCATCTAGTTGTGATTGTTTCCTGGCATTTCCAACAGCGTGTGTCAATGAACACAGGCTTAGCACTATGACAAAATATACCTTTAATTTTATATACTGCAAAATATGATTTTTTGTCACATACTGAGAACAATTGGAGAGAGAATTTTGTTTAATACCCAGGGCATATTTTGTTTGAATTTTAAATCAAACTAACGTAGCTGGTATCACTTATTTAGAAAATGATATGGAGAAAGTTATTATCTTTTCTCAGGTTCATGCTCTCTATCTTAAAATGAGAAAAAAAATTAACCTATAAGGATGATTTAAGAAATACATACATTTCTGTGTGTGTGTACATAAATGTACCTACACACATATAGGTGTGTATAGCCTTGCACAGCTTGTGGTAAATGGGACAAATATAAGTCTTATTTTAATAGGATGTTATTCAGAGGTAATATCTAAATTATTTAATTATTAGTGAGGCAGAGGGAAAGGGGCTTCCTGACCAATAAGAACGCATATTGGCTAGTTTGTGGTGTGGAACCATACCATGATGAGTATTGGTTGTGACACTAAGTACATTGAAATAGCAAGAGCAGCAGACAGCAGTGCATTCTCTCATGGCCACATGGTCTTGTGACTTTACTCAAAATGATCTGGGTTCTCATTCATTACTATGAATTAGTAATGACATAAAATGCAAGAGGCAGCTTTCTCTATTCAAAATGAGGGCCATTATTTCAAAGGCATGCTATAGTAGTATTTAAAGAGTACTTTTCAAACTAGTCTTTATAAGTGAGGAAATAGTACTTCACCTTCTGCTAACAAGCTAGAATTAATTACCTAAAACAAATGATTAAAAGCAATGGCTCTGTGATGTCTTCTTTGGAGAGGTCAATATTTTGAGGAGGTGATAACATTTAATTTCCTAAGATCTTTTTTTTTTTAATATGCTTATTTCAGTTTATAACAAGCTAACTTTTTTTTGATGAGCTACTCAGTATTTGAATATTGGGTCTGTCAAACTACTATATTATTAAACTGGGAAGAAATGAGGTGAGCAGATAGATGGTCCTTACTCAAAATTCAAATTTTATTGTGTTATGTTGTATTTGTTATATATTAAAATAAGGAATTTAACAAATTAAAAGAAAAATTAGGTCTTTCATTTGCCCCAAACTCTATCTCACCCACGGAAAAGTGCATAGAAAATTTAATTCAGGGGTGTCTGGATGGCTCAGTCAGTTAAGTGTCCGACTTCGGCTTAGGTCATGATCTCATGGTTCGTGGGTTCAAGCCCTGCATCAGGCTCTGTGCTAAGAGCTCAGAGCCTGGAACCTGCTTCAGATTCTGTGTCTCCCTCTCTCTCTGTTCCTCCCCTGCTCTCACTCTGTCTCTCTCTCACTCTCTCAAAAATAAATAAAGATTAAAAAAAATGTTTTTTTAAAAAAGAATTTAATTTCAAAGGTAACATTTAGACTTAGGTAAATAATTGATTCTCCATAGAAGTTTGAGGTATGAAAACAACATGTATCTATATCATCCCTGGAGATATTAGAAGGCTTTGAAAGAGTTTCAAGCCAGACTTTGTTAAAAATTTGTTAAGATTTATCCAGGGCATTATTTAATAAGAACACAATTTTCATTTATATTGTTCAGATAGCTATTTGTCAGGAATGCCATAGGGAGATATGTTGATTTATCCCTCTGTATATGAATCTTTAGGTTCATGATCCTTGACCTTGGAATATAGGAAATTTTTGTTTCCACCTCCCAGTCTAAGAAAGTTGTTTTTTTTTTTTTCTGGCATCTAGAATGCCACTTTAAATTTTGATTGAAATCATTTTTATTTGAAATGATAATTCTAAAAAATTTTGCATAAGGCATTATAATAAAATTGATTCTTTGCTGATATCTGTCAGGTTACTTAAAATAATTTATTGCTGTGATTTAAATGATTTGGTCCATGAGAAATTAAAGAGAGCAAGGCTGTGTATGCCTCAGCTCTTGTAAATCTGTACTTAACAAATATTTATTAAGTGAATACCCTTTAAAAATTATTTTATCCAAATTATGGGGAAATTTACAATAGTAAATATGTACAACGAAACCAATCTAGGTAACTTGCATATCAACTCTTGCTCTCACTTCTGTCAAATGACAAGACTACTGAAGGCTGGACTCCTTTAGACTCCTTTACGATTCTTCCAAATTGTTGCAAGATGGATTGCTCTGTAGGTTACCTAGATAAATAAAACCTATGGGCTCCATTTCCTCTATGACAAACTTTTATTCCCATTCAATTTAGCAAATATGTCGTGGACATCTAATATTTGGTGGGCTTCATCTAGTTGCTATGATAGGAATATGAGTAAGAAATAGTTTGTGTCCTGAGGGTCGTAAGGCCCAGTACGTGAGATAAACGTATAAGCACAAGTATGTGTTAAGCACCAGTGCTATGCAGAAAAGTGGTAGAGTTATAACATAAAATGTTTCCTGATGATGAAACAATTTTTTTTCTGAATAAGATTAGATAGTTGGGAGTAAAAACAGAATTACCAAAAGCTGAGGTAATGTTTGTGCTTGTTCTTCAGGCCTGAGAAAACCATTTTTCAGGTTAACTAGTGGAGAAAGACATTCTAGGTCTAGGGAAAACCATGGTCAATGTCTGAACAGGAGGCCTGTGTGTGAAATATTTTAGTGAAAATGACCCACCAGCAATGGCTATAAAATGAGGTTTTGTGGGGACAGTGTAGAGGCAAGACTGAAAAGGCAAACTGTGACCAGGTCATGGGGTAAGTGGGGCAGGTAGTGGATGGGGTTGGCAAGTAGGGAGTGTGGTGTTGCCCTTCCTGCTATGGGAGATGTAAAGCAAGCAGAAGCTTTTTTTTTTTTTAAGTTTATTTATTTATTTTGAAAGAGAGAGAGAGAGAGAGAGAGAGTATGTGTGTGTGCAAGTGGGGGATGGGCGGATGGGGAAAAAGAGAGAGAGAGAGGGAGAGAGGAAATCCCAAGCAGGCTCCAAACTGTCAGCACAGAGCTGGACATAAGGCTCCATCCCTTGAACTGTGAGATCATGACCTGAACCGAAATCCAGTTGCTTAACAGACTGAGCCACCCAGGTGCCCAAGTAAAGGCTTTTAAACCAGAGACTGGATCTCAGCTTTATGACAATTCAGATCGATATGCATCTAGCTAATACATTATTTGGAGTTTATCTGGGTAAGGTACATCAAAAAGTTGATTTTTCTTTCTCTTTTATTAATCAGTTTAGGGACATAGGGAAACTGAATCTCAATCCAAAAGCAATTAGCACCATTTTATGAAATAAATAGAAGCTTAGTTATTTTGGGGATGTATAACTTAATAATATCCTTTTAGGAAAAATAAACACTTAAATATATATTTACTATGCTTCATCAAGTATTCTCATATAAAAATTATTACTCATTATCCTGGATCACAAGATAAAAATTATAATTCAGTACTTAATTTTGAGCCAATTTATAAATAAATATAGTAACTTTAGGTCTTATTTTTGAAGTAGGGTAAGAATTTTTTTTCTTGGAACTCTAAGAGATAATAACTCTTCAGGGAATTATATTTGAAACAGTTTTCCTTATTAATTCATATTGACTTTTACCATTACTCTGATGTCCTATTAAATTTGAAGTAGATGTTATTATCTGGTTAAATAATCCAGGGGACTAAGTAACATCTCATCATAATCCAGAAGCAACAAAGTTCCTCAAAGTTTTTCTCAGGATGTATATGTCAAATCACATGAAGCTTTGATGAATGATTTGAGGTCAGACTCTGTCTATGCCATTCAACAAAGATTTATCCACCCTGGGCAATGTTCTAGGTTCAGGGAATAAACAACATTTCTGTTTTTATGAGGTTTACATTTTAATGTGAAAATAGTCTATAATCATGTAAACAAGTAAGTGTGATAACTTCTAAGTGCTGTAGAGAAAATAGAATAAGGGTGGCAATAGCAAAGAGAATAACTTGGTGGAAGGAAGGGTCACTTCAGTGAGGATGGTTAGGAAAGAGCTTTCTGAAGAGGTGACAACTGAGCTAATCCTAGGAGGGAAAAACATGTAACAATCTGGGAAAAGAGAGGAGTGGGGAGACAGTTCTAGGCACATGGAATAGTGAGTGCTAAGGTCATGATCCAGGAGAAGATTCTGGTCTATTAAGAGATCAGAAAGAAGTCCAGTATTTCTGGAGAGGAATTAGTGAGAGGGGTGGAGAATAGTAAATGATAAAATCAGGAAATGACAGGATTTGGATTTTGGTCTCTTTGCAATCAGATACCATTGAAGGGTTTTAAGATTATGTTTAAAAATATAAGGAGAATGGACTATAAGGCATTAGCATAGAATTAGAGACCTCCTAGAGGCCACTAATGAGGTCTAGGTGGGATAATCATATCTTACGTTAGCAAGTAGCAGTAGAGACGGTGGAATGGTAGGTAGTGTTTGGAATATATTTCAGATGAGTAATCAATAGAACTTTTACTGTTCAATTGAGAATGAGGTGAAAATCATCATAGTTGAGGTTTAGGTTGGGAACCACGCAGATGGCATTGCCATCAATTAAGATGGAAAGAATGGAAGAAAATGACTTTGTCAGTGATATGGAATCAGTAGTTTTCTTTTGACATGTTGAGTTTATGATAGTTATTAGACATGTAAGCAGAAATAAGCAGATAGGTAGAAGTGACCTCACAAGAGAAACCAAGGTATGAAAATAAAAATTCGGAAATGGTGGGACATAGATTTTTCATGCGATGGAGCTTAGATGAAATCTTCCAGAGAGGGAGTATAGATGGAAGACATAAGAGGATGCTATTTCTCTTTCTAGTTAAGACAGGAGTTACTGGGCAAGAATTGTTCTATTTGAAGCTGAGATAAAAGAGTAGGTTTATACATTGGTACTTACCTGAAGAGGAACAAACTGAAGAGGAAAGGATATGAGAGGAGGTTGTCAGGTTCTTGGCAAGTTTGGGTATGTTTAGTTCTTCCACGCATTTGGGGAAGGCTCCATTTGTCTTCTCTCTGATTGGTTTCTTCAAACTGGCAGTCTTACTTACTACGTTCACATGCCAGATTTGGGTACCTGTGACTTTCTGAGGGACTGAGCACTCAGGTTATGATATATGCCTCCACATTTCCCATCCTAGTTGCTGCCATGCCAAGTTCATGATTCCTGGGGTTTGCAATTTCACTCTCTGAAATTTCAAATTCTTTTCCTGTTACACATATATTCTCTTGAATAAACTCCTTAAAAGTGTCATTGAGTTTATCCTTTGAGGCTTTTGAATGTTTGATTCCAACCTCCAAATCAAATCTCAATGCAGAACACCTCATTACTTCATCCCATTGTTTCATGAACCAGCAATGCTAACTTTCTGAGATGTGGGGAAGGATAATATCCACCACTGACACAACCAGATTCTGGGTATTGCTCTTATCTTTTGTTGTTGTGGTAATGACATTTTCCTTTTTTCATCATGGCAGATAAATTAAATAGGTAAAGAGAGGGGCCAGTATATGAAGGAGTAAATGAAAATGTCCATAACACATAATGAAGTTTGTATGTGCTTGGAAAAAGGGGTCAGTTGGAAGGATAAATCCTATCAGTGACCCACTCTTTGTTTCCAAGAAAGAGGGAGAATATTATTTTATTTTCTTTTACTTTTTTCCTTTTTTAAATTATTTTTTTCCTTTTTAAAATTTTACTTATTTTTAAAAATAATGTTTATTTACTTATCTTGAGAGAAGGGGAGAGAGAGAGAGAAAGTGTGAGAGGGAGAGGGGCAGAGAGAGAGCGAGAAAGAGAGAGAATCCCAAGCAGGTTCTGTGCTTACAGCACATATGAGGCTTAATCTCATGAAGTGTGAAATTATGACCTGAGCTGAAATCAAGAGTCAGGTGCTTAGCTAACTGAGCCACCCAGGTGCCCTTCCTTATTTTTTTTAATTTAAATTTTAGTTACTGTGTAATATTGGTTTCAGTAGTAGAATTTCAGTGATTCATCACTTATATACAACACCCAGTGCTCATCACAACAAGTGCCCTCCTTAATACCCGTCACCCATTTAGCCCATCTTACACCCACCTCCCTCCATCAGCCCATAGTTTGTTTTCTATCATTAAGAGTCTAGTATGGTTTGTTTCCCTCTCTTCTCTTCCCCCCTTCCCATATGTTCATTTGTTTTGTCTCTTAATTTCCACATATAAGTGAAATCATATGGTATTTTTCCTTCTCTGATTCACTTATTTTGTTTAGCATAATATATTCTAGCTCTATCCAAGTCATTGAAAATGGAAATATTTCATTCTTTTTTATGGCTGAATAATATTCATATATAATATTCATATTTATAATATTCACGTGTGTGTGTGTGTGTGTATATATATATATATATATAGTCTTCTTTATCTATTCATCTGTTGGCTCTCTCCATAGTTTGGCTGTTGTTGATAGTGCTGCTATAAACACTGGAGTGCAGGCATTCTTTCCAATCTGTATTTTTGCATCCTTTGGGTAAATACCTAGCAGTGCAATTGCTGGATCATAGAGTATTTCTATTTTTAGTTTCTTGAGGAACTTCCATACTCTGTTCTCCAGAGTGGTTGTACCAGTTTGCACACCCACCAATAGTGCAAGAGGGTTCTCCTTTCTCTGCATCTTCATCAGCACCTGTTGTTTCTTGTGTTGTTAATTTTAGCCATTCTGGCAGGTGTGGGGTGGTATCCCATTGTGGTTTTGATTTGTATTTTCCTGATGATGAGTGATGTTGAGTATCTTTTCATGTGTCTGTTAGCCATATGGATGTTTTCTTTGGAAAAGTGTCTATTGCTGTCTTCTGCCCATTTCTTAACTGGGTTATTTGTTTTTTTGGGTGTTGAGTTTGATAAGTTCTTTACAGATTTTGTATACTAAATCTTTATCAGATATGTCATTTGCAAATATCTTCCCCCATTCTGTAGGCTGCCTTTTAGTTTTGTTGATTGTTTCCTTTGCTGCGCAGTTTTTATCATGTTTGCTTTTGTTTCCCTTGCCTTTGGCGATGTATCTAGTAAGAAGTTGCTCTGGCTGAGGTCAAAGAGGTTTCTGCCTGTGTTCTCCTCCTGAATTTTGATGGTTTCTTGTCTCGTCATTTTTTTTTAAGTTTATGAAAGAGAGAGAGCAAGTAAGAGTGAGAGAGGAGCACAGAGAGGGTGAGAGAGAATCCCAAGCACTGTCTGTACTGTCAGCACAGAGCCTGACTTGGGGCTCAAATCCACATGAGACCCATGAGATAATTCTAAGCCAATATCAAGAGTCAGATGTCTTGATTGACTGAGCCACCCAGGTGCCCCATTCTTTCATCAGTTTTGAATTTATTTTTGTGTATGGTGTAAGAAAGTGGTCTAGTTTCATTCTTCTGCATGTTGCCATCCAGTTTTCCTAACACCATTTGTTGAAGAGGCTTCTTTCCATTAGATATTCTTTCCTGCTTTGTCAAAGATGAGCTGACCATATGGTTGTGGGTCCATTTCTGAGTTTTCTGTTCTGTTCCATTGATCCAAGTGTCTATTTTTGTGCCAAAACCATACTGTCTTGAAGCCTACAGCTTTGTAATATAGCTTCAAATCCAGAATCATGATGCCTCCAGTTTTGCTTTTCTTTTTTCAGAATTGCTATGACTATTCAGAGTCTTTTGCGGTTTCATACAAATTTTAGGATTCTTTGTTCTAGTTCTGTGAAAAATGTTGGTGGTATTTTGATAGGGATTGCATTAAATGTGTAGATTGCTTTGGATAGTATAGACATTTTGACAATGTTTGTTTTTCCAATCCTTGAGCATGGAATGCTTTTCCATTTCTTTGGGTCTTCAGTTTCTTTCCTAAGTATTCTATAGTTTTCAGAGTATAGATCTTTTACTTCATTAATTAGATGTATTCCTGGGTATCTTATTGGTTTTGGTACAATTGCAAATGAAATGATTTCTTGATTTCTTTTTCTGCTACTTTGTTATTAGTGTATAGAAATTCAACATATTTCTGTAAGGTTAGTTTTATATACCACGACTTTGCTAAATTCATATATTAGTTCTAGCAATTTTTTGGTGGAACGTTTCAGGATTTCTACATGGAGTATTATGTTGTCTGCAAAGAGCAAAAGTTTGACTTTCCTCTTGTTGACTTGGATGCCTTTTATTTCTTTCTGTTGTCTGCTGAAGGTAAGATTTCCAATACTATGTTAAATAGTAATGGTGAGAGTGGACATCTTGTCTTGTTCCTGACCATAAGGGATAGACTCAGTTATCCCCCACTGAGGATGATATTAGCTGTGGGTCTTTCGTATACAGCCTTTATGATGTTGAGGTATGTTCCATCTATCCCTACTTTGTTGAAGGGTTTTATCAAGAATGGATGCTGTATTTTATCAAATGCTTTTTCTTCATCTATTGACACAATCAGATAGTCCTTACCCTTTTTCTTTTCAATTGTGGTGTGTCATGTTGATTAACTTGTAAATATTGAACCAGTCCTACAGTCCAGGAAAACATTCCACTTGATGGTGGTGAATAATTCTTTTAATCTACAGTTGAATTTGATTTGCTAATATCTTGTTGAGAATTTTTGCATCCATGTTAATCAGGGATATTGGCCTGTAATTCTCCTTTTTAGTGTGATCTTTGTCTGGTTTTGGAATCAAGGTAATGCTGGCTTTGTAGAATGAGTGTGGAACTTTTCTTTCCACTGCTATTTTTTTTTTGGTACAGTTTGAGAAAAATAGGTATTAATTCTTCCTTAAATGTCTGATAGAATTCCTCTGGGAAGTCACCTGGCCCAGGACTCTTGTATGTTGGGAGATTTTTGATAACTGATTCAATTTCTTTGCTGGTCATTGGTTTTTTTTGTTTTTGTTTTTGTTTTTATTTTTTTTATTTCTTTCTGTTTCAGTTTTGGTAGTTTGAAGTTTCTAGGAATTTGTGAATTTCTTCCAGATTGCCCAGTTTGTTGTCATATAACTTTTCATAGGATTCTCTTATAATTGTTTATATTTCTGTGGTGTTGGTTGATTTCTCCCCTTTCATTCATAATTTTATCTGTCTCCTTTCTCTTTTCTTTTTGATAAGTCTAGCTAGGGTTTATCAGTTTTGTTAATTATTTCAAAAAACCAGCTCTTAGTTTCATTGATCTGTTCTACTGGTTTTTCTTTGTTTGTTTCTATATCTTTTTTTTTTTTTTTTGGTGCTCTAATATTTATTATTTCCCTTATTCTGCTGGCTTTAGGCTTTATTTGCTGTTCCTTTTCTAGCTCCTTCAGGTGTGAAGTTAGGCTGTGCATTTGGAACCTTTCTTGCTTCTTGAGAAAAGCCTGAATTACAATATACTTCCTCTTAGGACTGACCTTCCTGCATCCCAAAGGTTTTGGACTGTCATGTTTTCATTTTTATTTGCTTCCATGTATTTTTTTTTAAATTTATTCTTTAATCCTGGTTAACCCATTCATTCTTTAGTAGAATGTTCTTGTAGGGCTGTTTTAGTGATCATAAACTCCTTTAGCTTTTGTTTGGGAAACTCTTTATCTCTCCTTTTATTTTGAATGACAGCCTTGCTGGATAGAGTACTCTTGGCTGCATATTTTTTCCATTCAGCACGTTGAATATATTTTTACCATTCCTTTCTGGCTTGCCAACTTTCTGTAGACAGATCTGCTGCAAACCTGATCTGTCTTTGTTTATAGGTTAAGGACTTTTTTCCCCTTGCGGCTTTCATAATTCTTCCTTGTTGGTATATTTTGTTAAATTGACTATGATATGTCTTGGTGATGACCAGCTTTTGTTGAATTTAATGGGAGTTCTCTGTGCTTCTTGGATTTTGATATCTGTTTCCTTCCCCCTGATTAGGGAAGTTTTCAGCTATGATTTGCTCACATATACCTTCTGCCCCTTTTTCTCTCTCTTCATCTTCTGGGACTCCTTTGATATGAATGTTATTACATTTTAATGAATTGCTGAGTTCCCTGATTCTGCCTTCGTGATCCCTGACCTTTGTTTCTCTCTTCTTTTCAGCTTCATTATTTTCTATAATTTTATCTTCTATATTACTAATTTGCTCCTCTGCCTTGTCCATTCTCATTTTTATGACCTCCATTTGGGTTTGTATCTTGGTTATAGCATTTTTAATTTTGGCCCGACTAGATTTTACTTCTTTTATCTCTACAGAAAGGGATTCTCTGGTGTCTTCTATGCTGTTTTCAAGACCAGCTAGTATCCTTGTAAGCATTGTTTTGAATTCTAGTTCAGACATCTTACTTATATCTGCATTGACTAAATCCCTGGCCATCATTCCTTCCTGTTCTTTCTTTTGAGGTGAATTCCTCCCTCTTATCATTTTGGAAGAAGGAAAAACAACAACAACAATAATAGAATGAAATAAAAATTGAAAAATTGAAAAAAATAAAATAAAGGAAGCTAGATCCTAAGTGTGTTTGGTCTGTTTGTTAAGACAAGCTGCTGTGTTCTCTTCCTCAAATTATGCAGATTGTTCTGTTAATACTCTGATCAATTTCCTAGGTGTTCAAAATGGTTTGATGTTGATCTAGCTGTGTTCAAGGGATGAGACCAGCCCAGGTCCCCTTACTGTTCCACCATCCTAAAGCCTCCAAGAAGGGAGAATCTTTAAAGTTTAGGTGTTAAGAACCTAAGCTAAATGTCACTGTTACTCCATATTCTTCCTTTGTCTTCAAAACCTTAACTAAGCAATGGTTACTCCATACAGAAAATGGTGGAATTTTAACAGTGAACAGGCTTTCAGGTAAATTAAACTGACAAAGGGACAAGTCGTTCAGAAACAGAAACTGACTTGGATTTAAGTTAGGAACAGAGGTACCTAGATTTTAGCTCTTAGACCCCACTCTGTAACACTCTTGCATCTAATCACCAAGTCATAATGGTTTGCCTCCTAAATAATTCTCAGATCCATTCACCTTTCTATATCCTCTTTCTTAATCCTAGCTACATAGTCTGCTTCAATAATTTTTTACTTGTTTTCCTGTATTTAACTTATTCTTTTAAAGTACAAAAGTGAGTGTACCATACTGTAAATTAAAACCCTTCCAAAGAAGTTTTCTTAAAATGTTGGGATTAGACATAAAATGTTGGCCATGAGTCCCTGCATGTTCTGCACACCAGCAGCTCCCGTCCACTCTCCTCCACATGTACACACACCTTTATTACAAGCCCTCCCCCCCATATCTCTATCATAGAGCCTTTGCATAAACTGCTTCCTTTCATTCCCAATGCTCTCTTTTTTTTTTTTTTCAACGTTTATTTATTTTTCGGACAGAGAGAGACAGAGCATGAACGGGGGAGGGGCAGAGAGAGAGGGAGACACAGAATCGGAAACAGGCTCCAGGCTCTGAGCCATCAGCCCAGAGCCCGACGGGGCTCAAACTCACGGACCGCGAGATCGTGACCTGGCTGAAGTCGGACGCCTAACCGACTGCGCCACCCAGGCACCCCCCAATGCTCTCTTAACCTGTGTTTCTAAGTAGAAAATATCTATGAGTTTTCTATTGCTGTGCAGCAAATTGCCATAAATTGAGCAGCTTATGACACAGTTTCCATGGGGCAAGAGTCTGGGCACCGTTTAGCTGAGTCCTCGGCTTAGGATCTCACAAGGTTGCAATGAAGGTTTAAACCTGGAATACGATTTCATCTAAGGTCGAATGCACTTCCAAGCTCACTGGTTGTTGGACAAATTCAGTTCCTGGTGGCCATAGGACTGAGACCCTCAGCTCCTTTAAGTAGCCTGCTGTTTCCTGCAACATTGCTCACCCCACAGGATGACAGTTTGTTCAAGGTGAGCAGGAGAGTTTCCCTGTTGCTTGGAGTCTCTGAAACCTGGGCCCTCTCTGAAAATGCTGACCAGATTAGTACAGGCCCACCCAGAAAAAACTCCCTTTTACTTAAAGTCAACTGATTCAGGGCTTAAATTATATCTGCAAAATCTCTTTACCTTTGCCATATAGCCTAACATCTTATTCTTTCACAGGTTCTACTCACACTCAAGAGAAGGGGTTTCTAAGGGCGTAACTTTTTGGAGGTCATCTTAGAATTCTGCCTACCTCACTTGGATATGTAATTTCATTTGGGCATTCTTTCCTTATCTGAACACTCACCAAAATTCTAATCAAATCAAGGATTATAAGCTCAAATGCCTACAATGGCTGGCAGGTTTTGTTAATGAATGAAGTGATAAGAAGAAGCCATAGAGTGTGTGGTGCATTAGAGAGCCTCTTGCCATCTAAAAAACACATATCTCCTCAGCTTTAGCCAATCATTGCCTTGCAGGCAATTCCAGCCCAGTGAGTCACATCTGAGTTTTTCAGATCAGCCAGAAATCCAGATTTATGTGTGCGTATGTGTATGCCCCAGTCCAGCTCCAGCAGGTCCAGGGGTTCCCGAAGGAAGAAAGGCTTCGGTGAAAATAAAACAAAACTAAAATAAGAAACTAAAACTAAAATAAAAACGGACACAGAAAACAGCAGTGTGTTGAACTGGCCAATTTATTGTAGTAAACGTGGCATTATATATGCTAGTGATTTCCTTGTAACATACGTCATCTATGTTTTTCTAACCTAATTTTGAAAATGTTCTCATGTGTAATCGACCTTTAAGAAATAACATGGCGATTTTCTCGTAAAGTTCCCACATACCCTTTGATTATTGATTAATTCCTTACATTATTCTATTATGCACCCCCGTTTATCCATAATCTACAAAGCATTTGCTTTGCTGTTCTCGTGAAAGGCCCTCTATTTCTCAGCACCTCAAGTGGAACAGTTACAGGGACATGACCTCCTAACCACATGAGGCCAGAAGAACAATGTGTTTGCCTCGGTCTGAGGTGCCAGGAAGGGGCCGAAAAAGCCTTAGAAACCCCCATGCCTCACACATTCTCAGAGAGACAATGCACCTAGGAACCAATGAACCATTCTGTACCTTAACCGACTAGGTTCAGTCATCACCTGGAATGCCTCCAGGGGGCCAGGTGGGTCTAGGGGTTGAAGTCACCTGTGCCCAGAGATACACTCTTTAGTTGCCAGATTGGGACTTTCAAATCCATATGTCTCTCCTTTACAGGCCCTCTTTGCTGGCAAATGTATGAGGCTATCCTTCTTGTAAGTAGAGGAGTCTCCTTAGGGGATGGCAAGGGCTAAACGTAAGGCCGGGCTGCACAATTTCTTGCGGAACCTTATTTTCTTCCCTAATGGTTCTTTTCCCAGGGGGCCTGCCGAGGGCAATTCCCCAACAGACGGTACCCAATTTAATAAGGCCAAATTACCTAAAAGCTGGAGTACACACTGTCGGCGGGCAGCCCTGCAGTCACCAATCCGTCCACAGCCCGGGCCCTGCCACTCAGGCTGGGATAGCTCGGCTTCCAGCATGTGTATGCCTGCCTGAGTATGAAATCTTCTGATTTATAAATATTACTAATTAACTGAAATAATAAAGACACTCTGCAGACAAATACTACGCATAACAAATAAATATGTTTGCAGGAAAAAAATTATCCTTGTGCATTTACTTTGCAGATTTTGTCTTAAGTGATTGTACTATTATTTAAAAAAAAATACATTTGACCCCTTTAGACTGTAAGTGCATGAGGACCCGGATTATGTCTGTCTCATTCATGCATATACTTCAGTACCTAGCACAGTGTATGGCACATAATACATTATCAATACATATTTGTCAAATGGATTAATAGATGGAAGCACTGTGAACTCTCTCAGCTGGGTAGACCTGGGTTAAGATTTTCACTCACCAACAGTGCAGCCTGATCTTTGACAAATTATTTAATATTTTTGAACCTTAATTTAATCATTTATAAAATGGCATTATTCATAAGTACAGTTGTGAGCACTAACCAAAATAACAAATACAAATTGCTTAGCACAGGGCCTGTTCATTGTCAGATGGTTTCTTTTTTTTTTAGGGATGGCTTCATGGATGTGAGTACCATACAGTTTTATGCATTTCTATATCTATAGTGGTGAATGGACTTGATCAAAATGTTATATAGAAAGGTTATATATTTTAGTATATGTACATAGAAGACATATATGTGAATAATATATATGTATATGTATGTGTATTTATATATGTGTGTATGTATATGTGTATATATACACATATGCACATATTCATATGCCGAAGGCTTATGTGTTTGGGTTAAGGGAAGAGAAATGCAAAAGTACATTTCATGGGCCTTGGCAGGGAGACTAGGGAGCAGGGAAAGGTATTTGCCAAAGGGAAATGAAAGGGTGCCTGGGTGGCTCAGTCAGTTGAGTGTCAACTTTAGATTTTGGCTCAGGTCATGATACCAGAGTCATAGGACTGAGCCCGCACTAGTCTCCACGCAGATAAGATTTTCTTTCTCTCCCTCTGCCCCTCTCTCTTGCTTGTACTCTGTCTCTTTCTCTCTTTCTCTCTCTCAAAAGAAAAAAAAAAAGGATGTTGTATACAGAGTCCCTTCTTTGCCTCCCATACAGAAAGTATGGAAAAGGAGATAGTCCCCATAACCAATAAATATTTTTAAAGGAATTGAAACCCAAAATGTTTCTAAGTTCTTTATGCCGCAAATGTTAACAGGAAGGGAAAATCTTTTAATTTTTTAAATAAATTTTTTTAATGTTTATTTATTTTTGACAGTGAGAGAAAGAGTGCAAACAGGGGAGGGGCAAAGAAAGGGGGAGACACAGAATCTGAAACAGGCTCCAGGCTCTGAGCTGTTAGCACAGAACCCGATGCAGGGCTCCAACTCCCCAATGGGGAAATCATGACCTGAGCCAAAGTCGGATGTTTAACTGACTGAGTGACCCAGGTGCCCAAGGAAGGGAAATTCTTATTGTGCCTGGTGGATGAGCTAAATTCTGGATTTAATATTATGCTTTCTCTAAGAATATTTATAAGCATTATTTATAAGCAGACAATTATAGATAGCTTATGATTTATTATTAAAGGGTGATAAAATGGAGACATAAAATAGAAAACCCATGTCCTCCTTTAAGGTAATGAAGGTCAAATGGTTAAAATGATAAGATGATAAGATAAAACCACATTAGCAAAGAAAAAAAAGCCACAAGAAGCAACCCGGCAGAAAGGTCACTCCAGCATTTTATACATTTTCAATGTTATTTTCCTTATTTCATTTTTTAAGCTTCTATTTTGTCTACAATGAAAACCATTTTATCTTGTTGCACATTAGGAGACAAAAACGTGCTTACGGGAATTTGATCCAATTAGTATTACATTGAGGACTGTTAGTAAAGATTACACCAAATGTATTCAGGAGTAGGATTGAAACAGATAGGTAATACATTGCATATATTCTAAAGGTTCAAAAGTATAAAAAAATTCTACTTTGTGATTACAAGTAAGTGTATTATAAGATTTTATAAACTGAATTGTTCCTAGCTGTAGGACATCATTTCAATAAACTATTCTTAAGGGAGAAATATAGCCAAATGAAGCTGAACCATGTAACAAAAGTAACAATATGCATTTGGTAACTACTTCATTCTAAATGTATTATTATCATCAAGGCTGATCTCTCCTTCTATCTGTAGAAGCAGTTAAAACCTAGAAAAGCAAGTTACTTCTCCAGTTCCCCAGTTTGTGTTATCACAAAACATGCAAAATTATTTTATAAGTCACTTCATAAGACATATATTCATAGTCATTATTACATTGCTATCTGGTGTATTTTTTAAAAATAAAATTTTAAGTGCAAGCAAAAAAATCTGGCTGCAAAATAGAGCAAAATAAATTCCTACTTCTTATTTTTCTCAGGATCATGACAATTCACTTTTTTATCACTTGGGAGTATGGCACTTGAACTAGGCCATAAGGAAAATTTTTGAGTACATAAAATAGGACAGGTTTGGAATTAAGAGATGTAGAGTTTTACAAGAGGGGACTTTATTTTGCCTTGTAAATGTATTTACAAATTAACATAGGCAAATAGAGAATGATTTTTGAGTGAAAGTGGTAGCTGAACTTTTGTTAAGTGAATGGTATTTCCCAGGGAATAATTGTATCCATCCATCTAGCCAACATGTCCAAATTTATCCCTTAGTCAGTGTAAAAGATACATCTACAGTGGCCCATGCTTTACTCACAATGGGGCCTGAAAAATACCTTTGGCTGCTTAAACAATGTTTATTGTTTATTATTTCGGAACCAA
Organism: Prionailurus bengalensis; assembly: GCF_016509475.1. NCBI lineage: Eukaryota > Metazoa > Chordata > Mammalia > Carnivora > Felidae > Prionailurus > Prionailurus bengalensis. Next base: position 110,820,210 of record NC_057349.1, read on the forward strand.
ATTCGAGTGGTAAGACTGAAGTCATTCCTTTGTAGTGGCCTGTAGGACCTCACTTCTGCTCCAGTGGCTTGAAAATCTGGCACTTACTCATTCCCTGGTGTCCTTGGATTAGACCATCCATGCTTGTGTTAGAGATCCTGGCATCCATCGCCCTACTCAATGACTTCAGCCATTCTCGGTTCTTGCTTCATCATCTTTTCCTTGTTTCTGGATCATTAACATAGCAAACTTATATGTGACAGTTTTCCCCATTGTTCAAACAAACAAACAAACAAACAAACAAAAAAGCAAAACACCTCCCCTGACCTCACATTTTTTTCCAGGGACTGCCCAGTTCTTTGTTCTCCTCTATAGCAAATCTATAAATTTCTTTTAAAGTATTCTTTGTTTTAGTGGGTGCCACTTCTTTACCTCCATTATCTCTGAACTGACTCCAGTTTTTAAGTCTTCACCTCTGTACAAAACTGCTCTTATTAAGGTCACCAATAAATCCCAATTCCAGTCTTTATCTTTCTAGACTTTTCAGCAACATATGAAGCCGTTTTTCTCTCTGTTTTTAAACACAGCCTTGTCTTGTCTTCTGGACCACCATTCTTGCTTACTTTCAATTATTTTACCTGGGTCTGAATCACGTTCCCCACAGCCACACATGGCACATTCCAGGTTTGCCTCTTGGGCATTTTCTTTTCTGTAGCAGCAATGACTCTCCTTCCTTCTCAGGAACTTGATCTCATTTGTATGCTGATGGCTCTCACATTTGCATCTTCAGCCCTGACTTTTCTCCTAAATTACATATTTGTGCCTCCAAATTCCAACTTGATATCTCCTTTAGGATATATAAGAATTATCCCAAATTACTGTACCTTAAAACAAAGTTTTGATAATTCCCTTTTGAATCTATTCCTTCTTTATTTTAACACAGTTGTTCTCAAATGGAGGTCATTTTGTCCCCAAGAGGACATTTGGCAAAGTCTGGAGACATTTTTGGATGTTCCAACTAAGGGATGTATGCTGCTGGCATCCACAATGCTTGGGATAGTTGCCCACAACAAAGAGTTATCTGGCTTAAAGTGTCAACCTTCATTCTCATTCCCAACCATCAACACTCCTTGGCAACTCTGCTTTAGGAAATATCTGGGATTTCTCCTCAGTTCCAGTGCTATGTCTCCAGTCTGCACTACCATTACCTCTCACGCAGAATAACTCACCTGCACCAGTTCATCTCTTCTTTTCTACTAAAACATGAAAATTCTACACATTGGCTACAATGATCCTATTAAAACAAAGTTAGAGGCATTCAAAGACTTCTTATCTACCTCAGAATAAAATCCAAAGCTTTTACTTTTATTCATAGTCTATTTATATTTGTTTCTCATCTATCAGTCTGTCTCCTAAAAGATAACCTCTAAAAAAGCTGTGATTCTGTTTTGTTTATTGCAGTATTCCAGAACCTAGAAGAGTATAGTGTACGTAATAGGTGCATAATACTTATTTATGAATTGAGTGAATGACCTCAAGGTTGAAGTGATGACCCAACCAGCTAGTAAGGACCTGCTAAGTACCACTGCCTGGACAATATTAACTGCAGAGTAGGTCATGAAGTTATATTAGAACATACCTTTTTTTTTTTTAAGTAGGTGTTACACCCAATGTGGAGCTTCAGTTCACAACCCTGAGATCAAGAGTCATGTGCTCTACCGACTAAGCCAGCCAAGTGCCCCCAGAAAACACTTTCCCTTTCTTAGCCAGATAAAATGTTTTATGTTAGTCCTCCAAAAAAAAAAAAAAAGAAATTATGAGTGGCTTATGAAATTAAATTTCCATTTCCCTTTCCAACACACTAAATTAGGACCAAAGTCTTTCCTGTGTGAACTACTACAAGATTCCCCTGACCAGTGATAAGCTCCCATCTTTTCTTATCCAAATTCACCTTTTCCTGCATAAAAATTATTTGAGGGTAACTCATTGTTTGCCAAATTAAGGAAGAGTTTCTCTTCTTGGTATTTATGTTGTTGACAATATAGGTTCAAATAATTTTTCCAGTTTTAGTTTTAACTATTCCTTCACACAGATTCTAAATTTCAGACACTGAGCAATTCTATCTTAGCTTTTTAGTCCATGTTTCTGTGACTTCCTGCCTGCACTTATCTTGTACTAAGTGGAATTATGGATTCCTTGTTGATTTGCCACAGCATCCATACTTTGATATTCTACTCAGTCCTTGGGGTTCATCTCAAATGGCACTCTCCCTCATAAACCACCCCCTTTCCACCCTGAAAAGTAATTTCTCCTTCCCTTGAGTGCCATAGAGCTCTGTTAGTACCTCTTTCCTGCTCTTATCTTCCTCTACCAGCTGTTAAAATTAATTATATAATTCTCTCCTCATAGGTGACAGATTCTTAAGGAAAATGATAAAATTTAAAATTTTTTTATAACTTTTGTAAAAGTTACCAATATACATTTTGACCTACTATAATCACATATCATGTGTGTTTTCAATAGTATTTAAGTTCCTTGAGGTCTATAACTATGTCTGTTTTGTGTGGGTTTTTTTGCATTATATAAAATATATTTTGACTACCATCTTTCCTAGATCCATTATAAAGGCTCAAAAGCAGCAGTGCCTGGGTGGCTCAGTCAGTTGGGCGTCCTACTTTCACTCAGGTTATGATCTCATGGCTTATGAGTTCGAGCCCCATGTCGGACTCTGTGCTGATAGCTCAGAGTCTGGAGCCTGCTTCAGATTCTGTATCCCTATCTCACTCTGCCCCTCCATCGCTCATGCTCTGTCTCTCTCTCAAGAATAAATTAAAAGGTTAAAAAAATAAAAAAAAAATAAGGCTCAAAAGTAGTTATTGAACAAAATTTAATCTAAAAGTTTTTAAATGTAGTGTTACAAATATAGCGCTTAAATTTATGCTGACGTAGATATTGAGCTTTATTTTTAAAGAAATACATTGCAAATACATGAGCTTATTGTCTTTACATTTGAAAACAATTTAAAATAACGTTGCTATTCTGATGGTACTAGTTTTCGTTGTAATATAGTAAAGAAAACTCCTTCCTGGACTCAAAAGTTATCATTATCCTGATATATATATATATATATATATATACACACACACACACACACACACACACACACACACACATAGAATCCTTCCCATATCTTCCATTCTCCTCTCCTTGCTGAGATAAATTCTATGTTTTTAAGCACAATCTAAAATGTGTCCTGCAAGAACCTTTTCCTGACCTTCCCATTGTAATTCTGATTGAACACTCTCCCTACCTGTATTACGATAATCATAAAATGCTGTGTTTTCCTCTTTTTCTTTGTATCAGATCATCACTGAACTTCTTACATAACTAACAAAGCTAGCATATTACAAAACCAACACAGATCACTGCTTAAATCTATTTTACGCTTAAAACATTAAAACTGTGTATCTGAGCTATGAAAAAGTGTGCTGATTTTCTGTTCAAAAGTGGACTCACACCAGTCTCAGGGTCTCATTCCTGCCTGAGGGGTCTGGCTGCCAAACACACACCCTTATTCCTGTATCATCAATCTTTCTCTTTACTGAATATTCTCTCCAAAGTGTACATATGCCAAGTCTCTTCTATTGTAAGCGACATACTACTTTTATACACAATTACCTTATAATCCTATTGTTCCTTCTTGCTTTCCCTTCCTTTCACAGTCAAGCTTTCTGAAAGAATAGTTAAAACTTCCTCTTCCACTTCTCTAATGCTTCTCAAACCAAGACATTCTGACTTTGGTCCCTGTGATAATTAATTTTATTTGTCGATTTGGCTAAGCCATGGAACACAGATATTTAATCAAACTTTGTTCTAGATATTCTGTAAGAGTGGTTTTTTTTCGACCACACTAACATTTGAATAGTAGCCTTTGAGTAAAGCCGATTATCCTCCATAGCATAGATGTACCTCATCCAATCAGTTGATGACCTTACTTTAAAAAACAAAAACAAAAACAAAATTGACCTACCATTAAGAAAAAAAAAAGCCAAAACAACAGGAACTCTGCCAGCAGACTGCCTTCAGATTCAAACTCCAACTCTTCCCTAGGTCTCTAGCTTGCCTGCCTACTCTGCAGATTTTGGATGTGCTTGCCTCCATGGTTGTGTGAACCAATTCCTTAAAATAAATCTCTTTAGACAGTTACAGATAGATATAGAGATATGGATATGGATATATATATATACACACACATTCTATTAGTTCTGTTTCTCTGGAGAACCTTGACTCACACAGTCCTACCTTGCTTCTCAAATTGATCTACTGTGCCTACCAGTGACCTCCTCTCTACCTACTACTTTTAGACTGTTTTAAATTTATCCTCCAATTTAAGTATTCCTAGACCCTGTTATCTTTTTAAGTATTCTCCATGACCAGTGTGGAACCCAACATGGGGCTTGAACTCATGACTCTGAGATTGAGACCTGAGCTGAGATCAACAGTCAGACACCCATTGACTGATCCACCTAGGCACCCTGATCCTATTGTTGTCTACACATTTTCCATCAACTCTCATAACTTCAGTTGCCACATGTATGTGGATAATTCCAAGATCTATCTTAGATCTCTTTCCTCAAACATATATATATCTATTTATATGCCTTAGTGTCAGAAACTGAGCTCTTACTCTTTCTCCTCTTTGTGTCCTTTCTACTTAAAGAAATGCTCTCAACATCCACTTCAAAATTGAAGTGGGAAACTGGTTAGAGACACCCACAATTCTTCATCAACATCTACCTCCAAACAGATGCTGTTTCCTCAACTGTGTATGAATGAATGTGTATAGTGTGTGTGTGTGTGTGTGTGTGTGTGTGCGTGTGTGTGTGTTGGTAGAATTCTAGGTTTGTAGTTAGTTTTTCTCAATACTCTAAAGATATTATCTATTGTTTTCTGGCTCCCATTATTTGTGTTAAGAGGTCAACTTCTATTCTTATTATTTCTATTGAAAATAATTCAATAATTCTGAGGCTACTTTGAAGATTTCTTTCTTTGCCTTTAGCTTGAAGCAGTTTTACTAGATTCTTTTAAGTATAGGCTCTCTTCTTAACAAAAATACTGTCCCATTATCTGCCCCATTCTCTCTCTTTCTACAACCCATTAATATGTATTTTAGACATTTTCATGAAATACTGTATGTACCTTTTACAGGGTCTTTTCCACATATTTTCTTTGTTTCCTCTTCATGCTTCAGTTTGGATATTGTCTGTTGACCTATATTTTCAGTTTGTGTTCCATGCCTAGCAAGCTGTTATATCCATCTTCTGAATCCTTCATTTCTGTTAGTATATTTTTGTTGTTTTAGAATTTATTGCATCTTTTTTTATAGATTCCAGGTTTCTGATGACATTTCCATTTTATTCCCTAGTTACTTGAATATATTAATCAGATTCATTTTCAAGTTTGTGTCTGGTGACTCTAAGTACTTATTCCTTATGATCCATGTTCTGTGTCCAGTCTTCTCCCCTGCTTTTCTTAAATTGGTTTCCTGATATACTTTATTGATTGCTGATGACTGTGTGTGAAAAAATAGGGTCTCTGGATGATTTACATATGATTTTCTTTTAATTCTGGCAGAAAGGTTGGGTAGATTACATTAATCCAATCTGAAATTGAAGTGATTAAACTCTGGGCATTTTGTTTTTGTGTAGCTTGATCTATATCCAGTTTTTCCTTGTTCCTATAGTACATTTTTTTCAAATGCCCCTACTGATAGTTCAAGTCCCCAGCTCCCAGGAATCTCTTGAATTAAATTTTTATTTTTAACAAATTGGAAGTGTGGTGGTAGACGATGTTCTTCAGAATAGTAAGTTGAGGTTGTCTGTAATAATTATGAATGACTTCTTTGAAGAGAGCAGTAAAAATAAGGAGTAAACAACCAACCAGAGGCACTAAATCAAAGAGTTTTTGTTTTTTTTCTTCTGAGAATAAGTAAGGTTATGTGGTGTTATGAGCAAAAAGTAAAGGACTCAGAGGAGATGCTTTGATGGAAAATTTAAATTCAGATTAGAGATAAAGATGATAACTCTTATGTCCAAATTTTGGGCTATCACTCTATTTGCCCCAGATACCTCTTGAGATGTTTTCTTCTTTTGACTACCAGTCCCAGGAAAACAAATTTCCTACATTATTTCAAAGTAGTACAGAGATATCTCTTGGTCTTGTAGAACAAGTGACATCTTATTTATAGGGCATCTCTTTTCTAGATATGAGCCTATTATTCTGTTTTCTTTCATAGAACTGTGTGTGCCTGTGTGTGTGTGTGTGTGTGTGCATGTGTGTGAGTGTTTGTGTGTGTGTTTTGTCTGCTTAGGATGGAAAGTAGGCTAAATATATGAAAAAAAGATAGTATTAGACTTGGCTTCTTGGCTTTATCAGTATATAGTATCTTTATTTTAGGATTTCAGTGGTACTAAGAAAGTGGTTTTTGTTGTTTTTGTTTTTGTTTTTTTTGCCCAAAAGTATATACATAAGCACTTGTGATAATGCTAACTTGCACTTCTAGAAATGTTTTTCTTTGGGATTTGAAGACTCTTTTGGTCAGCAAGAATCTTTTTAATACTCTTGGGAGAGGCTACTATTGAACACTTGGCATTTTAAGGGGAATTATCTTACTTTCTCAATTAGTGACAGTAAAGAGAGCCTGTTCTACTGGGACTAGAAAGAAATACGCCTCAGGTAGAGAGTGGAATTATTAGGAAGGAGGGGAAAGTGGCAAAGATAACTCAATCTATTTCACAATTTTGCTTAGGGCTGGCTCTAAAGAATGGTCTGCTATTGATATACTGTAATTCTTCAGCCTTAAAGTACAGTTCTGAGAGAGGGCCATCATAGATATAAAAAGGCACAACTCCTGTATTTACACAGCAGAGGTAGAGGACAGGTCCTGTCCTTTCTTCTGTAAGAGTTTGGACTCATCTTCTCCAACCCCTTGACTCTCAAATTCCTCATGCTCCTCACAAAAGGGGTGATTCCTTGGTAAAGGACCAGGCTGCCAAGAACCTTGTCATAATATTCTTTACATTTTGTATAAAAAAAGAAGATAAATATTAAAGTGAAGGTGATAGACAACATTTCTTATACTCAGTAAATACAATCTCTACTGTAATTTACTTAATATGTTTCTCAGATTTGATCTTAGGTTTTCTCAGTTTCTTTACATAGTCTCACCCTAAAAATTAAAGCCTTAGTGATTTCCATAAAATTATTAATGTGATAAGCCATATATAATAATATATAACTAGAAACAATTAAAGTACATAAAATATGTTAACTAATAAATGTTTCCCTATGAAAGCATAGAATATGTTATACTGTCCTTCAGCGAACATTGTGCTGTGATGTAATACATTTACAATATTTTGAACTTCTTCATCCTTTACACCTTTCAAAGATGAACATTTTCTTTAAAATGCCTGTTGCCCTTGACTGCTATTTATGGATTACTTAGCTAAATTCAATTAATAATTGAAGCTGTGGAGGCACCTGGGTGTCTCAGTTGGTTAAGCATCCTACTTTCTTGGTTTCAGCTTGGATCATGATCTCAGAATTTGTGAGTTCAAGCCCTGCGTCGGGCTCCAAGCTGACAGTGTGGAGCCTGCTTGGGATTCTCTGTCTCCCTCTTTCTCTGCTCCTCCCTCACTCACTCTCTCTGTCTCTCTCAAAATAAATAAATAAATAAACTTAAAAAAAATTGAAGCTGTGCATCCAAGCAATTGGAGTTTTTGGATGTAACTACAACGAACCTTCACCACTGTTGTTTCCATCATTTTATTTAGCACAATAAGGTAGACATTGTGCCAAACACTTTTATTACTTTATTGACATACTATTTAATCTGTGCGATAATTGTACCATATAGGTCACATATCCCCTAATTTGGGTTAGGAAACAAGTCCCAGAGAATTTGAGTAAATTGCCCAAAGCCACACAAATAATCAAAAGCAGAGCAAAATTTCTACTCTAAATTTGTCTAATTCTAAATTACATGCTCTATACTACTTTACACTTTACACTGTAGAACTTAAAGGAGTATCAAATAATTTATTTGCTTTTTTTGTACTTGCAAGCAGTTTTTTCTATCACACAGAATAATCTAAAATTAATATAAAAGGTCTTCTCTCACAACCGTAAGACAATGGAAATAATTTATTAAAATATATTTTCTTGGGGTGGCTGGGTGACTCATTTGGTTAAGTGACCAACTCTTGATTTCGGCTCAGGTCATGATCTCATGGTTTGTGGGATCGAGCCCACATCATGCTTTGTGGGGACAATACAGAACCTGCTTGGGATTCTCTCTCTCTCTTTCTTTCTGCTCCTCTCCCACTTGTGCTCTCTTTCTTTCCCTCCAAAATAAACAAATAAACTTAAAAAAATAAATAAAATCTGTTTTTTAGATTCTTAACCCAAACTTTTTTGTTTGTTTGGTAGAATGAGCTAACAGCCATACTTATTCACTTTGAAAAGTAAAAGTGAGTGAGGTAGAGAATAACTTTGTAAAGTGATATTTTCATCAGGTGAAAATTATTTTCAACATACTTAGCTATTTCTATTCAATTTTACTAAGGAAAATAATGTCATGAATTTAGTACTCTGTAATTAATGGCCATCATTTTTTTCAAGGTGCTAATTTTCCATTAATGAGCAGTTGCTCTACCTGATTTGCTTTTAAGCTGAAGTATATTCTTTTAAATAATTAGCTAAAATATCTAATTGCAATCCTACCAGAAGGCGCCATTAGACACCTATTGAAATGACCCATAATTTTTGTACTAATCACCAAAAGTCATAGTATGAATATTTTCTACTCACCAAACAAAAGCTATGACTCATAGGTGGTTTTTTGTTGCTAAGCACCCTCTTTGCAAATTAACAGATTTTTCAATGTGGAATTTAGTGTAATGAGGCTGATTCTCATGTTTTTACAGACTAAAAACTATTTTAGACAATTTTTTGAAAATATTTCTATATCATATTCAGGCTTTGGAAAGCATAACCCACAGATAGCTACAAGTATAACTGCTATATTAGAACACAAAGCAAAAATAATTTTCTGATTTAATGTTTCCTTCCAGATGGAGCTACTACACTGCTTTTTGTTAACATTTCCATTTAGTATGGCTGAAATTAATAGTGACCAGATCAGAATTTTAGAAGTTATGAGAATCTCAGGTTCATGCTCCAATCCATGAACTATGATTAATTCTCCTCTGGTTCAAGTCCCTCTCAACGTGATGATGGTCATGTTTCAAAGGTTTCTTCTTCTCATATAAAATCATGACTGAAGACTGTAATGATCCTTTGTGGGAGCATCCCCTCATATGTACTGCTGGAATAAAGATTGACATCCCATATCTTGTTCTGGGGGTTGGGGAAGGAAAATTCCCTATATTGAGCTTCTCTACATGTAGAGCATCTCTGGTGTTCTGCCAGCCTGGGATCACTAACTCCTCCTCTGTTACTATTACATCAATGTACTTGATATTACTTGGGTGGGGTGGAGTTTCCCATTCCCACCTCATCCACTTGGGAGGTGAGCACAGGCTGGGCCTAGAAAACAGATGCTTGGCATGTAAGCCCACATCTGGAGGATTCTACATTTGGAAGGTTCCAGATTTCACATCCTTGACCATTGTCCACCCCAGGGGCCTGGATTTTATCACATGCTGCCTTCAGGATACTCCCCACAGTGAAATACCACCTGTTCTGCAACTTCCTTCATTTTTGAATTGGATTTTATTAAGTAAACTTTTTATTTTGAAATTGTTTAAAATTCACATGCCTTTGTAAGAAATAATACAGTGATCCTATATACCCTTTACCCAGTTTCCCCCAATGGGAACATGTTACAAAACTGTAGTATAATATCACAACCAAGATATTAACATTGAAGCACTCCATCAATTTTACTCAGATTTCCTTGGTCTTACTTGTGTATGTGTAGATGTATTTAGTTCTATGCAATTTAACCACACATATAAATTTGTATATCCACCATCACAGTCAAGAGACAGAGCATTTCCATCATTACAAAGATCCTTTGCACTTCCTTTTTATAACCACCCTTACCCTCACCTGGCCTCTAAATCTTGGAAACAGCTAATATGTTATCCATCCTTATAATTTTGTTTTTTAAAAAATGTTATATAAATGGAATCATATAATAGTGCCTTTTAAAGTTGCCTTTTCTTTACTCACTCTAATTATCTGGAGGTTCAACCAGGTTGATGCATATAACAATAATTCATTCTTCCTTATTGTTGAATAGTATTCCATAGTTTGGATATATTACAGTTTATTTAACCATTCACCTGTTAAAAGACATCTGACTTCCTGTGAGTAACTTGAATATTTTCAAGATTTCATTATGACTTAATTACAGTGTTTTTTATTTTATCATTTTGTAGAGTTTTCTTAGTGGTTGCTCTGAACGTTATAATATGTGTGATTTGTCATAGTCTCCTGGGTACAACATTTCTAATTTTGAGTAAAGTCTGGAAATCTTATTTCCATTTTTGTCCCATTACCTTAATCACTCTTAAATATTACTGTCTTTGGTATTAGAAAGTTTTACAATTTTTTAAACATTGAATATGATTTAGAAATTTCAAGGGGGTAGTTTATTATATATTTTTATATTTCTGCTCTTTCTATTCTTCTTTCTTCCCTCTTGATGCTCCAAGTTTTCTTCTATTATTTCCTTTCTGTTTGAAGAACCTCCCCTAGTCATTCTTTTAAGGTAGGTCTGCTAGTGATGAAGTCTTTATTTTTCCTTTATCTGAGAATGTATTTTACCTTCTTCTCTGAAGAATACTATGGCTGAATATAGAATTAATGGTTGACAATACTCATCTTTCAGCACTTGAAAAATGTTGTGGTACTTGCTTCTTGCCTCTATGACTTTAGATAAGGCATGTGCAGTCACTCAAATTAGGGTTCCCCTATATGAAATGTATCAGTTCTTTCTTCTTTTGTGATCATTTCTTTGCCTTCAGTTTTTAGAAGTTTAATTATGATGTGTCTTAGTATAGCTTTGCTTAGATTTGTCCTATTTGGATTTACTCCGCTCCTTGACCTTTTAAGTTGTGTCTTCTGACAAATTTTTCCTGAACCTGGGGAGATTTCAGCCTTTGTTTATTTGAATATTCCTTTTTTTAAGTTTTATGTATTTATTTTGAGAGAGAGAGAGATCACAAGTGAGGGAGGGGCAGAGAGGGGGGGAAGAGAGAATTCTAAGCAGTCTCCGTGCTGTCAGCACAGAGCCAGACATGGGGCTTGAGCCCACGAACTGAAAAATCATGACCTGATCTGAAATCAAGAGTAAGAGCCTTAACCAACTGAGCCACTCAGGCACCCCTCTTTGAATATTTTTTTACCCCACTCTTTTTCTCTCTTTTTGAGACTTTAGTGAAACTAATATTGGATCATTAGTTATGCCACAGGCTCTCCAGTTTCTGTTCACTTTACTTTTTCAGTTTATTTTTCTCTCTGTTATTCAGATTGGTAAATTATATTCATCTATCCTCAGGTTCACTGATCCTATCTTCTTCTATCATCTACATTTTAATGATAAACTCATTAAGAAGTTTCTTATCATAGTTATTGATTATTTCTTATAGCTTTTATTTCTTTGCTGAGATTTTCTATGTTTTTATTTGTTTCAAAAGAATGTGTGTTGAAGTTATTCAAAAAAATTTTTAATGTTTATTTATTTTTGAGAGACAGAGAGAGACAGAGAATGAGCGGGGGAGGGGCAGAGAGAGAGGGAGACACAGAATCCGAATCAGGCTTCAGGCTCTGAGCTGTCAGCACAGAGCGCAATGTGGGGCTGGAACTCATGAACCGCAAAATCATGACCTGAGCCGAAGTCGGATGCTCAACCAACTGAGCCACCCAGGCCCTCCTTGTTGAGATTATTTTTGTGATGACCAAAACTTTGTCAGATAATTCCAACATCTGACTTATCTGGGCATTGGCATCATTCTCACTCAACTTGTGATTGTCCTGGTTCTTGGCCTCACGGGTGATTCTCAGCTAGGTAGATGAAAGCAGTCCCATCATCAGTAGGGAAGGAAACTATTTTTTCTGGGTGCTTATTGTCAGTAAAGTTCCCGATTGATTCCCCCTTGCTGGTGCCATTTGTTGGTAGTGGAGAAATTCCAGTTTAATCTGGAGGAAAATTTGCGTGCCTGAAATGCTTTTGGTTGCTATGTTGGAAGTCAAGAGATACTACCATTTTTTTCCTCCAGTTCTAGCATCCCTAATTAGACCATCTTCCTTTCATCTCTCAGGGCCCTCATTTGGCTGCTTCTTATGTTATTTCCAGGAGCTAGAGTTGTACTTAGTGGGGAATAGCAAGGAGAAACAAATCTATGCCATCTTCTCTGGATCAGAAGTCTCTAATTTTATTTTAAGCTAATTCAGTTTTTTTACAGAGAATCATCCTAAGAGTTAAGGCCTAAGTGATTTCTATAAAATATCAGTGTGTTAGTGCTGATATTATATATATATATATATACACACACACACTATATATATATAATATATTATATATATATAATATATTATAGTATATATATAATATATATATATATGGTACTATATATATGGTACTATATATATAATCTTAAAAATCTTATATATATATATAATCTTAAAAATCTTATATATATATAATCTTAAAATACATAAAAAGTTATAGAATAAGTATTGTAAACTGTGGTATGCATACCACATTGGGAAATATTGTGTTATAATATTATGCATTTAAAGTATTTTAGAGGCGCCTGAGTGGCTCAGTCAGTTAAATATCTGAATCTTGGTTTTGGTCATGATCTCAGGCTTTGTGAGTTCGAGCTCTGCATTGAGCTCTGCACTGACAGCATGGAGCCTACTTGGGATACTCTCTCTGTCCCTCCCTTGCTTGTGCTCTCTCTCTTTCTCAAAAATAAGTAAATGAACTTAAAAAAATGTTAAAAATTAGGGCACTTGGGTGGCTCAGTCGGTTAAGGGTCTGACTTTGGCTCAGATCACAATCTTGCCGTTCATGGCTTCAACCTCCGCGTTGCGCTCTGTGCTGACAGCTTGGAGTCTGGATCCTGCTTCAGATTCTGTGTCTCCTTCTCTCTCCCTACCCTGCTTACACTCTGTCTCTCTCTCAAAAATAAATAAAACATTAAAAATATTTAAAAATATTTTCAAAACTTTTCTACTTTATGTGTTCAAGATATTAATATTTCTTCTACAATATGTGCATTGCTTTCCAGTGATATTTATGAGATATTTAATTAAAATCAATTAGTGTTTGACATTGCAAAGGCAAACAATTAGGTCTTCTGAGTAAACACATACTAGTTGGCCACAAGAAATAATTTTCTTATGTGACATTGGACATATGAAACATTGGACATTTCTTGTATGACATGTCACACTGTTTTTTTAAATATCTGAAAAGGAATATTCTTGAGTTTAGGTAGAGAAGTTTGCCTTCAAGTACCTTTTCTTTTCAAAAGAAAAGCGAGTCACAGAATTTTAAAATTAAAATTGTCCTTGAGGATCATATAATTAAGAGGTCTCCTTTTGTAGATGAGGAGATTGAGATTAAGTTAGATACAGTTACTTGACCAAAATAACACTTACTAAGATCAAATTATATTTTACTTACAGTACAGCTTTATATAAGCTTTAGCTACTAGATACAATAATTGATGTGTTATCATTTGCATAAAATTAGGATTCATTTGTCACAAGTGTAGATTTTTTGCTCATTTGTATCCATTTCTTCTAAATCAGCTCAATGAAATATGCATTTTTAATTCTAGATTTCTTATTTCTAAGTTCTAGTCTGAACAGTTATCCTTTTAACTTTCTTGCAATTTGGTGACTATTGATCAGCCTAAATAGTGCCTTTGCAAAAAATAAAAAAGATATCTCTCCTCTAGTCACGAGTAAGGCCAAGTTGTGGCTAGCAGAGAGTGACTGGATTCAGCCCCTGTTTGCCTCCTCAAGCCTGTTAGCCTTGTTCTGTGCATAGCTTTCACCAATGTATGGGACAACGGCGGGGTCAGCTTTAAATTCTACAATGTTCTATTCTATTTGGTTGACTTTCCTACACATCTTAATATGTAGTATTTTTTTTTTTTTTACAAAATTCAGTTCTAAGTATTTTGATTTTCATTGTGATCTTTGACCCATCAGGTACCGAACAGTACAATTTTAAACCTCCAACTGTATAAAGTTCATCTCTTTGTTAACAGTGGTTTTTAACTTACCTCTTGGTATAATACTAATTCTTCAAAAGTAGTTTAATTTTGAAATTTTACAGTGAATATTTCTCTTCCTTTTTTATGGCCAAATAATATCTCATTGTGTCTATATATACCATATTTCCTTTATCCATTCATCCATCAATGGACACTTAGTTTGTCTCCATATTTTGGCTATTGTAAATATATTGCAATTAACATGGGGGTGCATATATCTTTTTGAGTTAGTGTTTTTGTTTTCCTTTGATAAATTCCCAGAACTGGAAGGTTTTTTTTGATGTCTTCCAACAGTTTATTGGAAACCATGTAGCCATTAAAAAAGCTCCCACTGTCATGAACATAAATTGAGATTTTCAAGCACTGGTATAAGCTGATCAAAAAAAAGAAATAAAAAATTTAGTAATGTATTAACATTTTTTCCACTTATTTGCCATAGTGCCATTTGTATTGCAAATACAAATTTGGTTTAAATGTACATACTGTCTAGCAACAACATGCAACCTTTCTTCATCCTCTATACTAAGATATATAAAAGTTTAAAGGTCAAACAATACCAAATGTACGGGCTTCAAAAACCATGTAAGTTAGGGTATTCACTAGTTTTAGCTAAGATACATCTGAAATACAGACAAATGACCACTTATGTATAATAATGTGAAGTAAATATTTTGAAAAATATAACTTTAGTGGAATAATCCTCAAGGATATAGAAAAGTTACCAGTTTAAGATATCACCCAATTTATTTTAGTCACTTCAAGTTCATGTTCCAGAATCTAAAATTTATTTATGTTTTCCTAAGCCAAGAGCTTGCTACCTTTGAAAATGTTCTTCAATTTCAAATCCTTATATGTTATTTATTTCACTTAATTTATTGCATTAGCCAGTTCCTCTAGTTTAATGTGACATTAAAAACAATGAATGCAGTCATCTTTTTTGCTGTTGTTCTTATTTAAAGTGAATTCT
This sequence comes from Prionailurus bengalensis, assembly GCF_016509475.1. Classification (NCBI taxonomy): domain Eukaryota; kingdom Metazoa; phylum Chordata; class Mammalia; order Carnivora; family Felidae; genus Prionailurus; species Prionailurus bengalensis. Next base: position 110,835,477 of record NC_057349.1, read on the forward strand.
CACTTATTTCACCAGGTATTATTATTATTATTAATTATTATTATTATTTTACAAGTACTATTTCTCATTTACAATGATTTATTTAAAGATGAATGACCTTGAATTTTATTCATATTTGACTGCATATCTTTTTCTGTATTATTGAAATAAACACATCCTTTTTATGTCTGTCAATGCATATTTTATTATATGAATAGATTCCCAAAAAAATCACAGCTAGCTAAATTGTTATTGATGGTGGTGGTCGTGTTGTATGTGTTTTAATTTGGTTCTTTAATTCCACTGTATGGCTTTCGTTTCAATCATTTTTATTTCTGCTAGCCATTGTTTATTCTCTTTCATATTGTCTTATTTCCTTTTGTGTCTTTTATTTTATGCTGAACTTTTATCTTTTATTTATTTATTTATTTTTAAAATTTTTTTTTTCAACGTTTATTTATTTTTGGGACACAGAGAGACAGAGCATGAATGGGGGAGGGGCAGAGAGAGAGGGAGACACAGAATCGGAAACAGGCTCCAGGCTCTGAGCCATCAGCCCAGAGCCCGACGCGGGGCTCGAACTCCCGGACCGCGAGATCGTGACCTGGCTGAAGTCGGACGCTTAACCGACTGCGCCACCCAGGCGCCCCATCTTTTATTAAAGATTTATTAGACTTATTATTTAATTAGGCTGAACTTTTCATGATAATTTGTGTAAATTATTTGACCCTACATTATTTTTCTCCATTGAGGATTTTCTTTTCTTTCTGCCAATTCTTGTGGGCATTAGCAACCAAGGATCATCATAATTCAATTTTAGGATCTGAACTTGTCTGGCCACTCAGCTGACTCAAAGCTGAACTGTGGTACATACGAAAGTGGCCAGCATCCAGTTGTTTTTTTAACTTTTGATGTGCAGCCTTGCACTTTTAAATTCATTTTGAAGTTGTTCTTAACATAATTTTAAAAAATTTCCTTTACAGTCAATGAAGCTCATGATTTATACTTATTTTTTTTTTCTTTTCTTCACTCTTTTTTTTTTTTTTAACCAATTTGGACATATAATGCTTCCCTTTTTCTTATACAATATACATTTGATCTCACGAATAAAGAGAAAACTCACATTTAAAATGCTTTGATTGTAAGTAGTTTGGAAATGTCAATATGCAGTTAATTGGAAAAAAAAATATACATCATTAACAGTGCCAAATTAATATGGATAGAAAAAAAACCTACCCAAATTGAAACAGAAAGGAGGTAGACTTTAGCTTAAACACTCTCCATAGTAACATATGTGGTAAAACTTTCCTACTGACAGTTTTCTTTATGGAGAAACTTTTTAAAGTACTCCTGTCTAGTAAAAGTTACTCGAGAACTATATTTTGTTAAATTTTGTATCCACACACAGAGGCCCTTTTATCTTGCATGGCATTTTTATAAAGAAGGTTTGTCATATTTTTATTTAGCACAAAATTTTGTGATAATTATCATCACATGTTGATGTTAATGGTTAAATGACATATACCACCCTTTGTATTGACTTATTTGTACACCATTGCTGATGCACACAAAACTTTCCCCTGGAGTCATTTCTCTTAATGAGGTGAATCCTTTTCAGTGAGGGCTTTTAGATGGTAAACTCCCTTAAAAATTATTTGTCTGAAATCGTCTTTTAAGAACCGTGCTGTTATGAGAAACCAAAGTACACCCAGAAGTAGCAAGCTGGCACCCATCAGCAACCTCAGTTAGGCCTGGAATCAAATAAAACAATGAGGAAGCTTCTAGCCCAAAGCCAGGTGAGGATCAGGTCACTGTAGAGCAGACACAAGCCACCCTTGCTTTTTGCCCCATCTGAATTCCTGGCCCACAAATTTGTGAGCATAATAAAATGACCAGTTTTTATGCTACTGATATTGATGTGATTTATCATACAATAGATAACAGGAACAGTAATGCTGTACATTTGTATTCCTCTAATGATCTTAATGAGATTTAGTAAAAATTGAATTGTCCTTTAATTACATTTGGCTATTGAACAGTGCTTTTGAAAGTTTTGTAGCTTGGAGATTGCACCACTCAGACTGGATATTGACATAGTGAACTTGATTTTAGCTCAGTTTAGCTAGCATTTGTTTAGTGATAAGCATGTAAACAACATTCTCCAAGCACTCTACTCTTGATATAATCATCTATTTAAAGGGCAAGACTCTAGGGGCGCCTGGGTGGCTCAGTCAATTAAGTATCTGACTTCAGCTCAGGTCATGATCTCACGGTTCGTGGGTTTGACTCCCGCATCGGGCTGTGTGCTGACAGCTCAGAGCCTGGAGCCTGCTTCAGATTCTGTGTCTCCCTCTCTCTCTGCCCCTCAGCTGCTCATGCTCTATCTCTTTCTCAAAAATAAATAAACATAAAAAAAATAAATAAAGGGCAAGACTCTAGTCAACATTGTTACTCAAATAATGGTCCTTAAGAAGCCACCTTTCAGCTTTAAAAATTTTAATTTCTCAAAAAAATCTGCCTTATGATCATACAGATATCCCTTTGATGTAAACTCACTAGCAAAGCCTATGACATATTATTGATGGAAGAATAATGCTCAATATGTCTCATAAATTTTTAATAACTTTGAGCCTCCTCATTATACGTGGAAGCGTAATTTGTGAAAATCTAAGTGACTATAAAAAAGCACCTTGCATTTTTTGCCTGACTGCTGAACTTTTATTAAAGTATATTTGTGATATGAACAGTATTTTCACATAGCTCTTTGACTTTATTGGCCTGTGTTTTCCTTCAGAAATTGCTGTTTACACTTTCTAGCAGTTGGTCTTCTCTTACTCATTGAGCTTCCAGAGGTGAACTTCCAGAGAACATCCTCCATTACCTTCTATAAGAAGGTTGTCATCCATGTCTAATGGAATTCTGACTGAGGAAGTTTGTCCTGATCAGCAGCCTAAATTGGACTATATTCTTTCAGAAACTCAGAGAGCACTTGGCCTGTCACAGTAAATTCTGAAAGTCCTGTTAAACCCAAGGGCCTCATAAATAAAATTTTCCAATAGTATACTCAAAAAATAAATGGTGTATCACTACATTTTAATATATCCCAACAGGCACATCAAGAACTAAATAGGAAATCGCTTTATTCTGCCTGAGAGCATCAAGATGAATCAGGAACCAGTCTTGTATGACCTTGGAGACTGTTAAAGAAAGTTCTTTCTTCAAATGAAAACATATGTCTTATCTGTATGGTAAAGTCAAATATTCTATGGAATATAAACTGCTTCCAAATCAGACTTTGAGAAATACAAAACTGCATCAAGTAAATGTAGTTATTTCCTCCAAAGTTTGTGTAAAGCAAGTTAAACAACTCTTTGAAAGCAGGGTTCATGATACTACCTCAATGTAGCTCAAAATCTTCCCCTCATCTGGCACATAGTAAACATCAAATAATTTTTACCTTAAAATGGGTTGAATTTCACAAAGAGCTAAATCCTGAGATCCACACATATGCCAATCCAACAATAGTAAATAATACAGGAGCCAAAATACCACCCCAAATAAAAATGAATAAATCCCTCTTTTACAGGGACTTTTTAAACTGTAAGCATCTGAGTACCCATAAATTTACATGTAAGAATCTACTTACACTGCAGTAGGAACTTGGAAGTTCCCTGAAATTTCACTATTAATACAACCAATTCGGGAGAAGAAAAGAGACAGTCTTTTAGGTTCATAGAAATCAGCAAAAAGCCAATCTGATGTGAGTGTGGCCCAGCATTTGAAGTCATAAGAGTGGCACTAAAAGTTTCTGAGAATGGGACTAATCAGACTAATCAGGGTCACCTATGCATTCATTCATTCACAAATATTTCTTGAGTAACTACTATATATCTACCACTGTACTGAGGTAGAGAGTGTAACAGAGAGGTGGCCTTTCCCTCATGGGCTTGAAAACACATTACAATTCAGTGGGACAACAGATACCCTACAAACAAAGAAGCAAATAAATACAATAGTGAGGTGATTAAGACCTATGCTTATATAAGAACACAGGAAAACCTCTGTGATAAAAGATAAGAAGTAGCACCTAGCCTTGTGGAGAGTGCCATGAAGAGGGACAGCATGTGCAAAGTGTTTAAGAATACCTTTTGAAAGATTGAAAGATTTGGAAAATCATTTCCCTGTATGTTTTAAAGAAGAGTTAAAAACTATAATACCATAATAGAATTTAAGTTAGAATATAGGTTTTTTTTGTCACTGAAAGTGTTGATTATTATGCTTTAGGCAATCTCTTCTCACATTACTCCCACCACAGCATCATCAAGTGTCGCTGAGTTGAAGAATCTATTCTTTTGTGTCTTATGAGTTGGTTTTTATGGAGTACAGTCAATATTGTGGAAATATATGGATCTACATAATTTATCCTGTGTAACTTACTTGGTAGGAGTTATCCAAATTATAATATATAGTATGTCCAGATACATATACACAAATATATTTACAATTCTCGCTATTAATTTAAGTATATTTTGTAATACTCTTGAATAGTTTGAAAGTCTCTTAAGCAATAACACAGAAATGATTATATGTTTATATTAAAGGGGTTCATAGCTAAACAAAGTCTGCAGCCAAAAAAAATGGTACTAACAAGTGATTCAAAACAAAGGAATATTATGAAAAAAATGAATTGAAACAGTGGGAATGAATTAAACAAAACTACATTGGGATTTCAAACAAAGTCTTAAGAGATGAATCTAGTTTACATTTCTCTGCTTTTCATTTGTATTTTTGTTAACATTTGGTGCAGGGGGAACCTTTTTAGTACTGTTATATATATTCCATGCCTTAAAATTTCTTAGAGTTGTTTCTATTGAAGAAATGAAGGCTGTGTGCGTGTGTGTGTGTGTGTGTGTGTGATCTCAGACTGTTGGTTATGTTCTCAAGTGATACAGATGACAAAGATCATCAAGATTTATATAATTTTGAATCATTTTCAGAAATCTTAGAGAGGGAGAAAAATAGAGCTGAAAATTGCACTGTGAAAATTAGAGTTCAATATTAGAATTTAAGAACATAATTTATGTAATGATATATAACATGTTCAGCCATTAAATATTCTAAACAGGAAAGATTATTTTGAAAATGTCATAATAGATCAAGTAAAAAGAGAATTTTTAAAAGTAAATATCAAATGGAAACATCAACATGAACTCATGACCTTTACAGTAAGAAAGGATTTCTCACTTCATTAATAAAGTGATTTAAGTATTCTCTCTTCTTAAGGTCACTTGGCTAACATCAGGATTTATGCTTTATTAGTGCCTAGATTTGGATTTCTGGCACTCTCTGTTGACAGCCACTTGGAGAATAATTGGTCCCATGTCTTGGCACGTGAAAAATAAAGATCATACTATAACATTTTGTTTTCAGAAACAGGGAGACAGTAATCTCTGGGTTAGAGTTAAAATGGGCAATTTGGTCAGCTTGAAAAAAGGGCTTTTAGTGGACACATTTTGACAATTAGAGCATCAAGAGAAAACAATTATTATTGTCAATTGAAACATTCCCAGTATATGAAATAAGCAACATTGTCAAAACAAAAATGCAAATTTTCACATAAAGTATGTACTAAAAGTTATTTCGCCCACATGAGTTTCAAATATTGTCTTTAAAAGTCCATAAAATGGTAGGGGCGCCTGGGTGGCACAGTCGGTTAAGCGTCCGACTTCAGCCAGGTCACGATCTCGCGGTCCGGGAGTTCGAGCCCCGCGTCAGGCTCTGGGCTGATGGCTCGGAGCCTGGAGCCTGTTTCCGATTCTGTGTCTCCCTCTTTCTCTGCCCCTCTCCCGTTCATGCTCTGTCTCTCTCTGTCCCAAAAATAAATAAACGTTGAAAAAAAAAATTTAAAAAAAAAAGGTCCATAAAATGGCCAATACAAATTGTAAGTTCATGAGTAGAATTATAATTGACCACCTAGACATAAAACATTTAAAAATGGGTTTTTAATACAGAAACAGAAGAGATTTAGATAGGCTTGTAAGAGGAATATTGTGTGATACGTTTGGCTTTGCTGTATTTTCTATTCTAAAGCTGTGGTGGCTAAACATGGCTGTTATTTGTGGAATACTGTAGAACTTGTGTTTTGATTGCTTGGTAAGGGCTACATAAGAAGCCATGAATTACAGGTGAATTGTTTGTGAGAAGATAAAAGAAAGCAGGAAAGAAAGAAAGAAAGAAAGAAAGAGAAAAGAAAAAAGAAAAAAGAGAAGAAAAGAAAAAAGAGAAGACAAGAAAAGGGAAATGGAAAGAAAATAAAAGAAAAAAAAAGAAAAAGAAAAGAAAAAAAAGAAAGGAAGGGGGAAAAGAAAGAAAACCCGAGTTGGGATCAATTTTGGGAAACTGAATGTAAGCTGTAGTGGCTTGGTGAACTCCTGTCATATCCTAGATGGATCTGAGACAGGGTAGGCTTTGATAGAGAAGTACTGCCCCAAGCTATGTGGATGCAAACTGAAGTGTCTTTTAATTGTACTGTGGGTATGGGGTTGGATTAATAAGGGGTTAACTCATAAGGACAGAGAACTACCCATGAAATAGATACTATCATGATCACTTGGGTAGGAGAGCTTTGGAAGGGGAGGAAAGTATAGAAATTTGATTTGGAAAACGCATTGTCAACCCAGTAATTTTGGAGGCTCTTAAAGTATAATAATTCTTTGATAATATATTTCATAAAAGAATTACTGAAATGTTATATTGACACTTGGGCCTAAGTGGAGGTGGGACAAGATGTTGCTTAGTTTGGAGGACAATTATTAGGGATATGTAACTATAATTAAATTTTCTTTAGGCTGGAGACAAATTCTTCTTATATCTCATCTGTAAGTGAGATATTTACCCTAAAGAATAGATTTCAGGTTATTCCAAATAGGGATCAATACTCCTGAAAAACACATTATGAAAGCCCCTTGGTCTGAACAGATGTATAAAGTAAGCTGTTTTTTTCCTGTAATGCTTTTAATATGAACAGTGCTTTATTTTTTTAATGTTTATTTATTTTTAAGATAGAGAAAGAGCACCTGTGCATGAGCAGGGGCACAGAGAGAGAGAGAGAGAGAGAGAGAGAATCCCAAGCAGACCCACACTGTCAGCACAGAGCCCGATATGGGACTCATTCTCCTGAACCGTGAGATCTTGACCTGAGCTGATATCAAGAGTCAGATGCTTAGCCAACCCAGGCACCCCTGAAATGTGTTTTAAAGAAGGGATGGGTAACAGGTCTACTGAAAGCATCATTCTACTGATACCATAAATGATTATTTATACAGGTCCATAAATATGCAAGTAACAAACTATGAGTAATACTTACAACATTAAATTCAAATAATTAGTGTCCAAAATGAATAAAGATTTCTTTTTTTTAAGTTTGTGGATTTATTTTGAGAGAGAGAGAGAGAGAGAGCATGAGCAAGGGAGGAGAAGAGAAAGGGAGAGACAGAATTCCAAGCAGGCTCTGTGCTGTCAGTGCAGAGCACAATGGGGGGGCTCAATCTCACTAACCATGAGATCATGACCTGAGCCAAAATCAAGAGTCAGATGCTTAATCAACTGAGCCACTCAGGGGCCCCAAATAAAGACTTCTTTAAATCAGCAAGTAAACCACAGGCACTCCAACAGAAAAAGGAGAGGATAAAAATAGAAGTTTGTAGAAGTGCAAATGCCTGGTAAAACATGAAAACTAATCAGGGAAATGCAAATGACAATGATATTATTTTATCATAATATTAGGAAAAATAACAACTTGTTAATATCTGTTGATGGTTATGGTGAGAGAAAATAAATTGGTAGGATTTTGTGTAGCTTTATTCAGGGTGAATGGGTAGTATTACAATTGAAATGCACCTATCTTTCAATTCAACATTCAACTTTAAGATATTGACTTCAGAGAAATACATGAGAACTTACAGAAGCAGGTACGAAGATGTTCATTGCTAAAGGGAGTATAAAGTTTTAATATGTAGTCTCATCCTCATCGAGTTTATTTGGCTGGGAGCTTAAGACATGTATCTAAGAAAATAGACCGGCATATTTAAATGCTGTAATTCAAACAATGTGTAAATGTTTAGAAGGAAAAAGATACATATGATTCAGGTTTTTCAAGAAAGATTTTATGGAGAATGTAAACTTCTGGTTGATAAAACTGTATATCTAATTATAACTAAGAAGTGAGTATTTGTTAATTAGAATACAAGTTCTATGAAGGCAGTTTTTTTTGTTTTGTTTTATTTATTGCTGTTCCCCAACATCTAGAGCATAGAGGGGTCAATAAGTACATGTTTGTTAAAGAAATAAAATTATATAAAACCAGGTAAAGTAATGTAAACTCTTGAATAAGAAGTTTCTAGATGTGAAGCTGAATAGAATGACAATAGAAAGTGGAAAAAAATACCTCACTAACCCCATTATAATATAGGCAGGCAAGGATAATAATGCCAGCTGAATAGTAACAGTATATCATCTTGTTTTATTCTCTCTGAAATATGCCTCTAAAATAATTTAAAATGACTGAGAATTTTGTCATTCTAAAAACAAGGTAAACTCAAAATAATCCTCAAGAGAGCCCTAAAGGTACTATGTCCATGCATTAAAATAATGTTTATCCCTCTGCATTTTAAATTAAATTGTTTGCTCTTTTCATAGATAGCACCATCTAAGCTGTCACTTCACTGAATGAAGCATATTATCATTCTGATTATATCCAAAAATCAAACTTTGCTGGAAAATTTAAGTCCAGTTTTGCTGTAGCAAAAGATGGGGTTGAGATTTCTTTTCTGTATTTGTAAAATTATAGGTCGACGATGTGTTAGCAGGTGCTAAACAGAAAGGAAATTAGATTGAAGTACTGAGAGATTGTTTAATCCCACCCATTTTAATTTATTTTATAAATGGGGAAGCTGAGGAAGACTAACAGATACTTTAAATGAACCACGGCTTGTATTTAAACCAGTTCTGGATATTAACTCTTGGACTCTGCAGAAGTTTATAATTTCTCTGGGCCTCAGTTTTTCCATCTATAAAACAGGCATGATAATATCTTCCTCTCAGAGTTTGGGATAAAAGGAGGTAATATATATATCATATTTAGCGCTATGCTCTAGACATTTAATTCCTCAATAAATGATGACATAATAGGTAAGCATTACATATTACACAGCGGTAATGTTAATTACTGTTGTTGGTAACAGTGATGCTCAAGGTGATACACTTATATTGAGTGACTGGTACAGTTGGAGGTTGAGTCTGAGTTAACAACTCAGCAAGACTCAGCCCCCACTCATTTCTTCATTGATTAATGGGTCATAACAAAGTATTTATAAGTGGAAGAAATGTTTTTTGTCCCAGCATAAATATGAATAATGCCTCCTATTACTCTCCAAGTTTCTAGGTTATCTTATCCTAGGCTTAAAGCAAATATATGCTCTCTAACTGACACACAATGTTTGTTTTTTGTTTCGTTTTGTTTTGTTTTGTTTTGTTTTAATTTCTAATCAGAAGCATGTCATAAGGAAGAAGGTGCATTAATACAGCCTTTGGATGTGATATCAAATTTTATCAATTACGTTAGCTCAGTTTCAAGGCCAAACCTTCACTGAATGGGTAAAGTCTTAGAAAAAGTCATCTGCAACAAACCATGGGAAATGTATCAATGACAGAACACCCTGAACCATCAAGCTTAAATGATATCCTTGAATAAAAATAAATCATTAAAATCAGATGGTTCATTGGTATGTAGGCATCATGAGCCCAAATGTCAGCTGAACAATGATTTTTATTTTCTATTAAAATGAGACTTTTCTGGTTATGTATTAATATATGCTCAAAGCTATAGAACTTGCCTAAACACATGTTAGGAATATAAATTTTTAAATGAGATACTGCCAAACCAAGATAACCCGTCATTACCAGGTTGACTTTCTTAAATACTTTGTTGCTTCAATAAGCCAATGGTTAGGAAGATAAAACAATTTTTTCTGTGAGATTAGAGCCCTGTGTTCTTGTGTCAAATGCAAGGTCATAAGTTCGAACAAGTTCCAGGTGTCTTTTGTTTTTTGTTTTTGAAGTTTATATCATGACCTGAGTGGAAATCCAGAGTCGGACTCCTAACCGACTGAGCTACCCAGGCACTCTCCCAGTTGTCTTTTGTATGTGGAAAAGTGAATACACGTTTGTAGAAGTGCTTTGGAAGGATTGTGTGCTAATAATTATTCTGTTAGCTGTGTAGATTTTTTAAATCATCTAAAGAAAACTTTCACCTTTATCCTTCAAACAACTATTTTTCAAAAGGACCTTGTCCTGTTAGGTTTTCCTTCTTCATTATCAAGTTTATACTCTGATATGTGGGGTGACGAATAATGATATACACAAAAGTCTAAAGAAAAATGAAGACAAGCAGAGACTTTAAATTTCCAAAAATTAGGTCTCTGTGAAATTAGATGGTAATAGAATAAACAGTAGGCAGACATATTTTACATCCAGAAAAAAATCAAGAGAAACAGTCCAGAAAATAAATAGGTAATCTTTTTCTTTCTTTTTCAACAGGAAAGTAAATTTCAACATTATAGAGTTAATAAGTATAATACCGCAGACTAGATGCTGAAATAACATTGCATTATTATAGAAGTCTTCATAGTCGTCATTTCTTACAAAATCTGAAGCAGTTGGTCAGCATTCACAATTTAATTTTCTAGCAGAGGCTGAAGCTCACAGGCACAGAGCAATAAAGGTGGAAACTAATATCATAACTCTTAGTCCTATACAGGGCTCATTGGATACCTAGAGTGAAGGTATATCCTTGTTCTCTTACCAGAACTAGCTAGAATAAGCCTATTTTGTTGCACACAAGGATTTTGCAGCTACATTTCCAACCTTTTTGCAAAATGTCAAAGCTCTCTATGTCTGTTAAGCTTCCCAGTCTCCTTCATTTATTTAGGATTCTATGCCTCTCAGCAGAGCTGTCAGAAGAAGTTAGTTTTTAAAAGACTACACAGAAATGAAAAAGCAAGAAGCGAAAAAAATCAAGTTTCCATCATTTTTTATGCAACCACATGAGGTAGTGATATTGGTAAGGATCTTAGAATATGTTGACTTGAAAAAGAGAGACACATTCGATTCTGCTGAATGTTTGAAAAAGAAGGCATTACACCTTCTTCCACCTAAGGGATTCATCTACATATATTTTATGACTAAAGCTTGTTTTGCAATGACAGATTTTTAATGGTAGTGTAATTAAAAATACACATTATTTAAATAATAACTGAAATAAGTATGCCTGCATAACTTGGGAATTCTCTTAATAAGTCCTATGTGGTATGTGCCAACTGTGAACGTTGTAGTTGCAAATCTTTTGTGTTCCTTTCTTCCTTAATTTTCATTCTCATCTTTGGAATCTCTGTTCTTTTTCACAAATCTTCTCATTTCTCTGGCTGGAATCATTTCCTAATCAGAGGAAGGGTCAGCCAGTCCTCACTCACATTTAAGAGATGTCTTTGAGGGGTGCCTGGGTGGCTCAGTTGATTAAGCCTCCAACTCTTGATTTCAGCTCAGGTCATAATCTCACAGTTTATGGGTTTGAGACCTGCCATCAGGCTCCATGCTGAATGTAGAGCCTACTTAGGATTCTCTTTCCCTCTCTCTCTGCTCCTCCACTTCCCTCTCCCTCTCTCCCTCACCCCACCACTCTCTCTTTCAAGATAGATGAATAAACTTAAAAAAAGAGAGATGTTCTTGAAGTGTAAACTTTCCTAATCAAAGAAGGTTAATGAATGGCAGAATTTTAGCCACATCTCTTGAGGAGAACAGCAGCATGCAAGCCTCTTATTTTTGAAGTCCTCCCTGACTTCCCCAGCTTTCTTTAGGTGATCATTCCTGAAGGTTTCTAGGACTTATTCCTGTTATAGTACTCCTTGGATAATATTGCAATCATTTGTTTACTCATTCCTCTTCCTATTAGACTAATGTTCCATGAGTGTAAAGATTGTGTATTTTCTTCATTAGAACATTTGAAATCACACACAGTGCCTATTTGTGTGAAACACATAGTAAATCTCTATGAATATTTGTTGAGGAGTAAAAATATTGATGAATCAGCTAATTAATAAGCTATTGGCAATGGAACCTTTGGTACTTTTTTCCCCCCTCTCCTGAAGTATAATTATGGACCAGTTGAAACTACTACTAGATGATTTTATTTGTTCATTGACATCTCAAGATATAACATTCTACTGCATATTCATAACAAAACTATTTACTGAGTACCTATCATGTATCAGGCACTATTTTAGATACCAGAGAAATAATGGTCAACAAAAAAGACCAAATTCCCTATCTTCAGGGACCCAAGAAGTGATATGAAAAAAAAAGAAAGAAAGAAAATTAGAATAATTGTATAAATAGTATAGGTGGTGACAATATGCTATTTTGGATTGTGAGTTGAGAGTAGGTGTCTCAGAAAGGATAACCACTGGGCAGAGAGTGAAATGAAGGAGTAGGCTATGTGGACGTCTCAGAGAAGAGAATTCTTAGCTTCTATTCAGAGGATAAAATGGAGAATTGTTGAAGAGTTTTAACAGAGGACTACTATGATAAGACTTCCAGTTAAAAGGATTTTTCTGAATGCTATGGAGAATAGATGGTAGTAAGGCAAGAGTAGGATCAAGAAAACCTGTAGAGCACTGCTACAGTCCTTGATAAGAGATCTGTTGGTGGCTGGAGAAAGGTAGCAATGGTGATGGTAGCAAAATGTTGTCAGAGTTAAAATATATTTTGAGGGTAGAATCACAGAATGGACTGGATATGCAATATGAAGGAAAGTGAAGGGCCAATGATGCCTCTAAAACCTACCCCTGCCAAACAGTTGGGTGAATGGGGGTGACATTTTATTGTGATGAGCAGTGCTGAGGGAATAGGAGTTGAGTTACTTTCAGCTTATATTCAAGGTGCGATTAGACATCACAGTAAAGATGTTGAGTAGGAAGTTGACTATGAGGCTTGAGTTAAAAGTTTAAAACTTTGTTCTGAAGACATAATTCCTACTATTATCAGTATACCATTGCTATTGGACCATAAAGATCGGCACCTAGAACATGAATATATACAAGAAAAAAGTGAACGCACTGAGGACTGAAGTTAAATGCATGGCAATACATACATTATTTCCCCTGGTTATTTCAGGTCTCCTATTAAATGTTCCATTTTGTCTTTGGATATTTTCAATTCTTTTTTCTTGGCATTCCTTCCCACTCCTACTTATTTAGCCCGGCTTCAATGTCAGTTCCATATGGACGCCTTCCATGACTTTCTAGAGATCAAACATTGTTTCTATAAGCTCCAGTTCCACTCTTGTTACTACTTAGTCCTTGTAATACACATCATATTTGTATAATTTGATAGATGGTATTATATTGCATGACTCCTGAGGTCAGGTGTTGTATTTGTCTTATTTTTAGTGTACTAATTCCTAATCCATGCAAGCATTCGATATCTTACTTGTTAAACTCAGTTGAAATGTTAACCAGAAAGCAGTCTCCTCTGACTTTTGAGTAAGTAGTCCATTGTGACACTAGATTATCATCAAAGAGTAGTTATTGCAGATCTAATGTGTGAGTCTTTAACAGAAACTGCAGTTCTCTGCATTCACACTTCCATTCCATTGCCATTCCATTCCATTGCCATCCTGATTGAACAGTGCAATTACATAGAGTGTTAATTGTCTGCTAATAGGAGGAATAATGATAAAATTGCATAGTACATTCATGTAATAACACTCAAATGACTGTTTTAGATTCCTTCCCAATTTATAACCAAGTAAAGTGATGCTGATCTAATTTTTCACAAGCACATTAGCCAAGAGTGTTGGTACAAAATATTGTGTTCAAATTCTAAATTTAAAATATATGTTATAATTAACATGTTAACCAAGTTAACACACAAAATCACTTGCCAAAGGAGGCAGTTCAATATGACAGTGTAGGAAGATCCTGAACTCACCTCCTCACAGCACATTAGATCTACAGTTGCATATGAAGTAATTCCCTCTGAAAAAGACCTGAAAACTAGCTGACCAGCTCCTTCATAACAAAGGATAAGAGGGCAACATTGAGACAGATAGGACAGGCAAGACATAGTCCTGCTAAAAGCCTCATGCCTCGCCACAGCACAAGCATGGAGTTTCTCTTAGAGCAGTGAGGGTTTTGTGCCCCAAGTCAGGTATATCAACCCTTAGGATCCGAACCAGAAAGTCAAGCCCCCAAAATGTCTGACTTTGAAAAGCAATGGAGCTTCCATCCAGGAGAATCATAGAGCTGTAGGAAATTCCACTCTTAAAGGGCTTGCACAGACTCACTTGCCCCCAGAACTCAGCACCAAAGCAGCATTTTGAAAAGTGCCTAGACATTATGCAAAGAGATTCATGTGCTAATCTTAAAACATCTTCGGGAAGGGCAGGGGCCTGTTAGGACTCCTCAAGGGGAATGGTGGCGCTGGAAGTGCCATTTTGCCACTATCCTTCTAACCTGCTAGCATTGGTGGCAAGCGCCTCCCTCATCCCCTCGGTGGCCCTGCCTGAGCCAGATGGCCAAACACCTTGCCCCTGCACCATCCCTGGTCCCCACCAAAGACAGAAAATGTGCACAACCCACAAAGGGGATGCCTGTTGAGTGCCTGGCTCTGGTAGCCAAGGAGAATTACATTTCTGGATCCCACAGATCTGAAAATCTGGAGAAAAAAAATTCTTAATAGACTACCACCCCCTGGGCACTGTAGAGATAATGGACCAAAACACATTCCCATCCTGGGAAACAGCTTATTTACTTGTCTGAGAGCTTTATTTAGCCTGAGGGGCACACTTTAGAATTACCGCAGAAGGAGGGTATGGAGGTGCTTTCAGGGAAGTAGGCTGGGAGAAGCCTTCTTTGTTCTCTCCCTTGCTCTAGCTTGTTGATACCTCCCAGAAAAAAGATCATGTGCTCATCCGGAGCCCCAGTTTTTGCAACTGTTGTCAAAGGAATCCCAGGGGCAGCAGGGTTTACTATTGTGGTCCCACAGGATTATATCTATTTGCACACTTTAAAAGCTGCAGCCTGAGGGTCTAGCTTCCCATCTGCCTCAAACCAAGGGCTGACTGAGATTCCTCTCTATGGAACAATCACAGGGTTTGGCACTCCCTCAACAACTATCAAGACCTATCAAGAATAAATAAGGTTGCTTAGACCATCACAAAGGTGAGAGAAACAGCAAAAAGGTAGGGGAAAGTTAAACAATAAGTTTCATCTTCTACACAAGTCCACACTTGCAAGACTGGGAGAGAGAGGTCTTTTGCAATGAAACAAACAGAATCAAGTAAATCAAGTAAAATGAAGAAATAGGAGATGTACAGAATACGTTCCTCTATTTCCATATGTGACAAGCCCACAGATAACATCATAACCAGTGGTGAAAAGTTGAGCTTTTCTTTTTTAGGATGAGGAAAAAAACAGACATGCCCTTTCCCACCTCTATTATTCAACATAATATTGGAAGTCCTAGAGAGAGCAATTAGGCTGAAAATAAAAAGAAAAGCCATCCACATTGGATAGGAGGAAGTAAAACTGTATACTATTTGTAGACAGCATGATTTTGTATATGGAAAACCCTAAAGACTCCACCAAAAAAAATCTATTAAAACTAACAAAATCAGTCAGCTCTAAAGTGTTACTAAAAGTTATGTGGTTGTCATGAGAGAAATGAAGCAAGCAGGTACTGAGTCTCCAACTGAAACTTCAGATGTGTTGTGCCCAAACATTTATGGCAAGGAGTTGAAGGCGAACCTTTTTTTTCCAAACCCCAAAACTTTGGAAAATGATATTCTATTTGTTTCAACTGCTAAGTGACACCAACTTTTCAAATACCACATACTTTTGTGGCTTATCCTGATGCTGTTTCTAAATCCTGCAATTCCTGTTTTGGAAAACTCACTAACAAAATCAACATAAAAATGATTTTAAAGAGAAATGCAGTACGAGAAAAAAAGTGATGAAATATTAAAGTTCAAAACATGTGTTTGCCTGAGGACAGGAAAGCTTAAATACGTAAAATCCAAGCCGCTATAAGGTTCAACTGTATTTTGTAACCTCACAAATTAGTAACTGATTTGCATTATGTTTTTTCTTCTGTACTCAAAAAAGTAGCATAACTTATCAATTGATGATCAGTCTTACCTAGGAAGCAAAAGAAATCCATCATTTATTTTTAGTAAAACATCAGATCTAATACTAAGGGACTTTGTGAAGTCATTTAACCCCTCCCCTAATTTTTGAAAGAAAAGTCCTGAGTATACTCGAAGTACAATTATTTATTTATTGACTAGTGGTTTCATTCCTACTCCACAGTATTTCCAGAGATGTGGATTCCATAGTCTTCCCCTCTAACTTATATTCTGAGATAATTAAAAATGTAAGGTGCTACCTTGATTATTTTTGTCTTCTTTACTTGAATTTACAATTGTGGTTGTTACCAAATTGAAAAGTTGGTGTAATAAGAAACCAAATTTGTTCTCTCTCTTCACATAATTCCCAATGATTATGTTGAATTATATAATTGTTTAATTTTAATATATTTAATATCTAATAGAAATATTAAATATATAATATTAATATGGTGTAGTTTTTATGTTTAAAATTACATAGTAGATAGTTGAATTAAAATGCCATCAGTATAGGAATAAAGGACAATAAATCAATTGCTAAATATTCACATTTGAAATCAATTTGATGAAAAATTCTTTAAATAAAAGATATACTTAATATTTATTTTGTGTTATGTAGCCACATAAACTCTAAGATTTATAAATCCGTCTTGTTTATTTTTGTTTTTTTTCTTCCTCACCATGCCTGGCACATAGTGGGTGCCTTATGAATGAATGTATGCTAAGTGAATGAAGCTATCTTAAATGAAGCTGTCTTAAATGTTGCAGCAGATCTTCCCATACAATAGGCATTGCAATCAGAGCTTAAATCTTTCTGAATGCCAATTTCCCCCACACTTGATCTAAAGTCAAATATGGCAATAGGTGTTCTCTTTTGACATTGATTGTTCTAGGAATGAATATATGATCCAGTTAAGTCAGAAGTTATGAAGGAGACTCCACTGGGATTCTTTGAGGAAAGGTTTTCTTTCCTAATGAGAGAAATAGCCAAGTAAGGAGAATGCAATTTGTTCGACTTAGTGTTTCCTTGAGCTTGGAAAAGGACATGTGAAAATGTGAAACTTAGAATTATGGTAACCCAGAGGGCGAGACCTCCCTGATACTCTGAGGATGACAGAGCAGCATGCAGAGAGGGTGTTGGAGGGAGTAAACTGAGTTGCTCTGTGACTATTTCATCTTTCTGCACAGGTTGGGCCTTAGGATTGAAGAGCAAAGAAACTAGAGACTGAATTGCTCCAGAGAGATTTAGAGACTCATATCCTTCAGACTCATTAGTTCACATTTTAGGATAATAAAGCCTCAGGGGTGCCTAGGTGGCCCAGTCCGTTGAGCATCCTACTTCAGCTTAGGTCATGATCTCATGGTTCATGGGTTTGAGACCCACACCGGGCTCTGTGCTGACAGCTCAGAGCCTGCAGCCTGCTTGAGATTCTGTGCCTCCCTCTCTCTCTGCCCCTTCCCCGTTCACACTTTGTGTCTCTCTCAAAAATAAATAAACATTAGAAAAAATTTAAGATAATAAAACCTCAGGACCCTCCTTTTCCTTTCCCAGAGAAGGTGTTTCTCTCATGAGGTACAACCCTCACTGAATGCATAGGTGGCTGCAGGTCTCATCGTGTTGCCTTATGAGAAACTGGGACTGTGGCACCTGGGTGGTTCAGTTGGTTAAGCACCTGACTCTTGATTTTAGCTCAGGTCCTGATCTCATGAAGTGAGATCTAGTTCTGCATCAGGCTCTGCACTGACAGCACAGAACCTGCTTGGGATTCTGTCTGTCTGTCTGTCTGTCTCTCTCTGCACCACCCCTGCTCGTGCTCTCTATCTCTCAAAATAAATAAACATTAAAAAAAAAGAAAATAAAAGAAACCAGGACATGGGAAGCTCGTGAAAGATGCTCTGTGAGCAAGCAGTGTGTTCTGTCATCTAGAACCCCCATATTTCCTGTAAAGATAAATAAATGTTTATAGACATAGAACACCTAATACTGGACCTTTTAGAATATTGCTAATATACCAGATTGATATACGAATCCTGGAGTCTCTTCTTATGTGACAGGCTTAGATGCCTTTATTTTAAATACATTTTTAGACAGGTGTTCAGTTACTTTCAGTAAACGCATTCTAACTGAAACAGAATAAATCTACTTTTCACTCAGAGTTCTATGGTATAGCAGTTTTCTTAAATGCTTCCTGTGATTACTTTGAAAGGGCTGTATCTAATTTATGCCTGTTTCATAGTTAGAAAATCCATAATATCCAGCCAAATTGCACCCTGTTATCCTGCCTGTAGCATAATGTTTGCAAGTATAACGTTTATATTGAGATAGTTCTAAGTTTTCATTCAAATTCTAGAATTTATTACCTGTAAGATATTTAATCTTGTTCTAAGCTTCAGTGTCACCATTTGCAAAGTGAGCAAAAAAATACTCATACTTCTTATGATGAAATAAGATAATTTATGTGAAGTACTCGGCAGAATGCTTGTCATAGAATAAGCTCTTAAAACAGATAATCTTAGTGAGTGAAGTAGAAATCACAGCACCACTACAATCCCTGAGAACAATGTGTCAGTGTGTAATCTAGTTGTGTTTTTCAAACTATAAATGCTTAGCTCCTACCCCAATTGCTCCAAGTAGAAATTCTAAATTAATCATTCAGATAATAATTTCTACCAGCAGAAGTCTCAGTTACTGGTGGAAGTGTGTGTGACATACAGCTCAGGTGTACTGGGTCAAGGCAAAAGGCAGAGATCACATCATTAGTCTACTTAGTATTTCTTGATCCTCTTCAGCATAATGACCTTTAGCTATTTGGTGACAACCATCATGCCCCCATGAGGTCATTCTTGTCACGTTTCTTCCTCTTCCCATATCTTTCCTATTTGACTTCGCTTCTAGACTTTCCAGTTTTCCTGTTATCTGTGTGTGAATTCTAGCTTGTTAATATCCTTTCAGAATATAATGTATAGAGAACTAAAACCAACAATTCCTTTCTAGGCAGCATAAACATTGAAGAATCTAGTATTTTTCATTATCTGAATGTCATGCTTCTGAAAATTTGCCTACAACTCTAGGCACTCTTTTAGTACACTGTATAGACACAGTTGGCTCACATTACGCTTATATATATGCCTTGTGTAAGACTAGATCCTATAATGTGATTTAGGAATAAATGTAAGAATTTACTTTTATTTTATTACAATTAATATTACTAGTTTAAACTCATTATTCCATCTTATTAAGCATCTTTTTTATGCTTTTTTCAAAATATATTTCTGATTATATAAATGATATTTCTATAGTAGAAAAATTGTGGGAAATACAAATATAGTAAAATGTGAAAAAGTTATTTTTTCTCAGAATGCAGTGATGAAACACACATTGCCTTGTACATCTTTCCATGTTTTTATGCTCATATATATATACATGTAATTGACTTAATAGATTAGATAGTTTTATTATCTTCTCTTTTTAAAGTAACTGTTTTAAAATATTTTTTGGTACCATGTATGGTTATATTCCAGCTTGTTGTTGTAATCAGCCTTTGCTTTAAGGGCAAACCATCCTTAATTTATCAAGTTCAAAGTTAAGAAATGTTGAGAAAACAGAATCATATACGGTGACTGTAATGCACACTAGATTCCTCTCGTCCAAGTTGACATCACTGTGCTGATCAATGCTACTTCAACACAGGTGTGCTTTCACATAATTAAGCTATCTTTCAACATGTACATCTCCATCATGTCCACAAGAGAGGTTTTTGTTCAATTACTTATTCATTGATTAAATTAGTTTATCAAAATGGAATTTAAGAAAAGTCTAAGAATAATGTCAAGCATTGTATGCACATCCCTGAATACAAAGTTAATAAAAAAAAACCATTCTGTACCTTGCAATACTCACAGTCTATTGAGAAAGAGAAATATTTAAATAAATATCTCTGTTGTATACTAAATTCTGAATGTATGAAAAGTTACGGGGGTTAAGAGAGAAGTATTATTCCTGAAAGGAATCAAATTTCAGACTGAATTTTGGATATAGCTTGGCAGCAAAGTAATGGCTGAATAAACTATTTTAAACTATTACAATCTTTAATGCCAACTGAAAGCAAAAAGAAAATGAAACAGAAAGTTTAAAAACTCCATCTTTATGGTAACCCTAACTGTAACCTTTACAGTTGCTTTAAAAAAATCAAATTTGGATCGAATTGACGACAATGAAATCTGCATGTGTCTGACTATATTTCTGCAAATCTTAAGCAACACAGAGAGTTTTCCAAAATCAAGTAGCAAGTCCTAGCTGGCCAGATCAATGATGATTGACTTACAAGGTCAAGGTCTGGGCTATAGGTAGGCTAAAAAGAATATCTGAGCCCATTTAGCCAGAGAGAGCTGAAAAATAGCAACACAGAGATACCATTTTGCAAAATGTGGGCTTTTATTTACACAGGAGGATGGATACCTGGAATGGTAAATTGCCCCAAGCAGATGTTGATCACTGTCATTGAAAGAGAAGTTTATGCTAATTCATACAGACCTCTATTGTGAATCTAGTAGACTTTCTGGTACCCTGGAGATGAGATATACCTGCAAATAAGAATTTTGTTAAGGAGGTCTGAGCCAAAACAATTCCAACCAAGCTGACATGATTCTTTCTTGCCCCACAGTTTTAGCAATAAATAGTCTACAAAGAATTGCCTTCATTCAAACCTAATAAACAGAAAGCAGATAAAACAGGGATCTTTATTTCAAGAAAATAAACTAGAAATTATATTTAAAACCAGAACAAAAGGGACATGAGGAAACTTCTGGAAGGCATAGAAATGGTCTGAATCTTGTTAGATGTGGTGGTGGCTTCATGTGGGCATACATATGTCAAAACCATTTCCTACTTGCACAGAGTGCCAATGTCAGTCTGTAATAAGAGGGTTGGGTCTTATTTTTTGGAGCTCACAACCCTAGACATATGCATAGGACTACATCAGTGTGTGGCTGTCAGCGTTTAACCAAAGAAATATAACTAGCAGGAAATACACATATACATCACATATATACACATACATATATGTGTATGAATAGAATATACACAGTCCCTGTGTTGAGTGATTCATTTACATTACTTCATGTAATTCTCATTAAAGCACAGTGAAAACTTACTCTCAAGGAAACTGACATTTATAATAATGACTTTACTTGCCCATTGCCACATAACTGATAAGAAACAGATTTGGGATCTAAACCCAGCCTCCACGATGATGACGAGTACCTCCTATACATGACGCACAATCACCCTGTGGTACTTAACAGCCACATTATAACTAGAAACAGTCTAAGCTCCCTGAGGAAAGAAACAGTGTAAGCCTTGGTCATATCTATTTTGTGCTCTGACAAAAAAGAAATACTTACACAGTTATGTTCTCTGATGTTATAGTTGAGAACTCTTGTGTGGATTAATTCTTGGTTTTATCTCTAGGGGCTTATCCTGTTTGGACATCCTTAAGAATAAGCTTCCTCAACAGATTTTCTAGAAGCCTGGGAGTCATATATAATGCACTGGTCATTTCTAGAGCTTTCACTGCTTGGTCCTTCTCTGCTAAAATATTTGCAGCTCAGTTGTAATTCCGAGTGGACCCTTAGGCAAACAGAACCTGCTGAATGTCACCATAAATCTCACTGCTTGGCAGTGTCATGGGGACCGGCGGATCCGCCAAGCTTGTTAAACGCATTTATTTGAAGAGAATGCTTGGTCTTTGATCAATTGTAGTAGGAGTAGAAGAGAAAACAACAACAGTGTTTAGAAAAGGAAAGAGTTGTAATCCTCTCCTTTGGGAAAAGACTAAGCTTGTTGTAGAAAGGAGGGGTTTAGACTGGGGAGCCCAGAAAAGATCAAAGGCTTTTAACATGCAGTGTTTTTTGGCAGTGATGACATTAAACTGCTCTGCAGACCAAATCATCAGATTGGATTGTCTCTCCTGTGATAGGACTAGGTCAGATAAATGACAACAAACAGTGGACTTCTCTTTAGCGGGAAAGCACCTTGGTATTTCAGTAAGCAGGGAATCCAGTATTGGAAGATTTGGGTTCAAACCTAGTTCTCCTGATTTAGCAGCCTTGTGACCTTGAAAAGGAAGCATCATGCTCTAAGCCTCAGTGTGGTCCTCTAAACAATGATAATAACTTCCTTACCTCACATGATCCAATAAGATGAAGTATGTGAGCACACCGGGCAGTCTATGTCTATATAAATTCTAATTGTCAGTAAGTTTACAATGGGTATCTATATGGAATGCTAATATATTTCTAGTTCTCTTCTAGGTCTAACACATGTGAATGGGATGTTGGATTCTAGATCAGTATCTACGTTTACAAGCTGAAAGCCAGGCTTTATTCTATAATACACTTTTTCCATCCCATTTAAGACTTTATAGAATTGCATCAAAGTACCTGCATATTTTATGGCTTGTGGAAATAGAGTTTAATGATAAAACTGGGGCGGGGGGAGGGTTCCTACTCATTATTATAACAAATAAATTAGAATTTGCTAATGACCATTGGATTCTGTATGGAGAAGGACACCGATGACCAGAGATCAGCATTGTAGCATGATTAAAGCTCAATTATACATTGAAGATTACAAGACCTGGCCTTCCTATCTCAAAGAAATTCAGGTACAATGTCTGAGAATGAGTCAGTCAGGTGCCATGACTAAAACTGCGAGCTATTCTCTCCTTAATAAAAGATTTGCTAATTG
The DNA here is from genome assembly GCF_016509475.1 of Prionailurus bengalensis. Taxonomy (NCBI): domain Eukaryota; kingdom Metazoa; phylum Chordata; class Mammalia; order Carnivora; family Felidae; genus Prionailurus; species Prionailurus bengalensis. Next base: position 110,858,441 of record NC_057349.1, read on the forward strand.
TTTCCTATGTAAAAGGCCCTGGAATTTTCCTTGATTATTAAAAAGTTGGCTTCATTGATGGTTCTAATATACTTTACAATTAGTTTTCCTTTCCCTCAGGAGTTGTAAGGCTGACAATCATGACGTGGAATTTGAACTACTTCGTTTTACCAAATTTAGTCTGTAAAATAGTACTACAAATCCAAGTTCTGTACCCCCAGATCTCATATCCTGCTCTGTTATCAGTAATAATAATAATGATAATGATAAATAACAATTATAGCTTTTAGAAATATGTGAATTCTTCAAAATATGTGGAATCATGTGTATAAATTATGAAATGCAATCTATGATTCTGTTTATACTGAGATTACATAGATCTGCTATGAAGGCAGGAAAAAAGGAAAGGTATGAGTGCTCTGGTAACTGCAGTTGATAGGTTGATAGCACTCCACCCATCAGGACTTCTCTCCCAGCTGGTGCTCTGCATGGCCAATTGCATTCAGTGGATGGATATGCCAGATACTGAGGAAATAGTGTCTGCCAGAAACTCCTTGTGGTATTAAGGATGCAGCAAAAAACCTGGCTGGAAAGGTTCTTACTCTTATGGAAATTGTATGTTGGAGGCTATAGCAGACAATAAACTAATACTGGCAATTTGTTCAGCTTCAATTATTCAGGAAAATCAGCCAGTTTGGGGGGACAGTTATTACATGAACACTAATGATACGCAAATAACATCTTTTTTTTTCCTGCCTGGAAATGTCTTAGTGGCTATATGATTTCAAAAGCCTTCCTCTATTTACCTCTTTCTCATTTATTCTCTGCTTTCTGCTTTCTTTCCCACTACATTTCCCTCTTATATGTTCCAGAATACTTAGAAGACATTGACTACTTCTGAACTATGAAGAGGACAAATAACTTGCTCACGTCTGCGCAAACACATCCATGTTCCCATATATTAGCCCTCTTGCACCAGAGTATGAACTGGTGCTCTAATGTCAGGTGGGTGCAACCTAACAGGATGACAAGAGACTTGTGTGGTGTAAAATAGGAGAAAGAGCTTTACTCCTATGTGGGGAAGCTTCAGTGCGCCACAGCCATATGGCCCCATGTGCACTCGCTAATGCTTTGTTAAGGTATAGATAATAAACAAGTCAGCATGGAATGAACAGATCTCTGGTAAAAAAAATGAAACAAACAAAAAATAACAGTAAAATCAGTGCCTACATTTAAAGAAAAAAGTAATACAATTGTCTAATTATAGGAAACCTGAGATACTGATGACCCTGCCCTTTAACTGTAAAATGTTTTCTGAGATGTCTCTGTGTAATACTGGTGAATACAGAAAATCAGACTGGCTCCATTGTTGATGTGATGATAGTCTAGGAGAAATCAGTGCTTCCTTTGCTTTGTGGCCCTGGTAAACACTCAAGAGGCAGAATGAAAAAAAAAAGTCAACACCAGATGGCTCCTAGCAGAGCCTGTTCCTAGCCAGTTAATTGTCTCAAGGAGAAACCCAAGGAGAAACACTTTTGAAGGAGATTGTTACTGAGATTCCAAATCCCCATCTGTTCTCCGAGTCTTACGTATAGGACACGAGCTTCATGACTTCAGTTGTAATGACTGGAACCTAGAAATCTATGGTCCAGCTCATCTTTGTTCAATCACAATAAAATTTAAGGCTGTGCCTTGCAAACCACACACACACACACACACACGCAAACACACACACGCAAACACACACACACACAAACACACACACAGTATATATATATATATATATGCACACAGTAATTTGTGTGCATTCTATATTACATATGGGAGAGGAGAATGAAGCAGCTTGGATGCATGAAAATATGAAATCCTGGGTTATAGGTAATAGTTGTAGTCTTATTATCCCAGCAATAAAATCATTTCTTAGTATAAGAAACTCCTGAGTCAGGCAGATATGTACCAGCAAGTAATAATTGTTTTTTAGCAGTTTACTCTGCTGCCTTAGGATACTTCTGTCTGAAAACGACCCAGGGACACCTGGGTGGCTCAGTTGGCTGAGTTTCTGCACGGAGCTCTGCCCTGAGTGGACAGCCTGTTTGGGATTCTTTCTCTCTCCCTCTGCCTGTCCCTTGCTCATGTTTTTTTCCCCCTCACTTTCTCTAAAATAAAATAAAATAAAATAAAAGTGACCCAGAAGTGTTAAAGATGAGTAATAGCAAATATTTGTTTCAAACTTTAGCAATATTAATGCCTATGTTTTTAGTCCCCAGATTAAATATGTCACTCAAGAAGCACTCAAAATATGCAATAAGAACTAAAACCATCTAATTTTCTATCATTCTATATATGTGGTGTGATATCACATTCTGCCTGAGATGGTTTAATTGACCCACTAGACAATGGACAACAATATACTGAACAAACGGCTGTGATTCCTGCCCGGTTTTAGGGGATGGTGTCTCAAGTGGACTGCAAAGTAGTCGTGTCCTCAGTAACACGAGGAACTACGTTTTTAATGAATTAACCTTGGCTGCAGTGATGAAAATGAATCTGAGCTTTACTAATTATTTACTCTGTGCCAGTACTACACTAAAGATTTACATACGTCTTTAAATCTATTCCCAATAATGACCCCATAAGATGATTTTTATTGTCATTCGCACATTCAGCTGGGGAAACTGAGAATGAACTTACACAGGTGGCAAGTGGTTTAACATGGCTCTTGAACTTATACCCTAACTATTGCCAAACTGCTATCTATTGGTTAGCATATTGATCCCCTCAAATGGTAGCCAACTTGTTCACATGTATTTAATCCCATTATTTAAAAAATGTTAGGACTTATTTTTTAAAAGGAAATTTGAAGGGTGCCTGGGTGGCTCAGTCAATTGAGTGTCTGACTCTTGTTTTCGGCTTAGGTCGTGATCTCCTGTTTGTGAGTTTGAGCCCTGCGTTGGGCTCTCTGCTGATAGAATGGAGCCTGCTTGGGATTCTCTCTCTTTCCCTCTCTCTCTGCCTCTCTCTTGCTCATGCTCTCTCTCTCAAAATAAATGATCTTCAATAAATAAATAAATAAAATAAAATAAAAAGGAAATTTGAATCAGATTTATGTCCTAACTTTATCATATGTCCAATTTCCTACAGTTAATGTGAATCCAGGGCAACATACAGCTAGCTATTTTGTGTAATTTTTTTTTTTTTTTACTTTTGGAATGAATGACTCAGCTGTGTTTTCATTCAAATAAATCAGAATAATACAAAAACCTAGAATTAACTGTGAGGTAAAATAGTATACAGTAACAATATAACAAACACATGCTATTTGATTTAAGAGGACATGAAATGTATTAGAAATAAGCTGAATTTCCAGTGGCCCGGAGACTAAGAATCCTTAAGACTTGATTAAGACCACCCGGAAGGCCACATAAACCATGAGACAATTCTTGGGGACCAAAGAAGAAAAAGCCTTCTATTTCATGGCAGAGAAACCATGAAGGACTCAAGGGATTGAGGTCACTGCTTTCTTTTTACCTATTCCACATTAATATTGACACAATGGTGAATCTTAGAAGAAAATGCGTAAGAAGAATATACTCATTAAAAACTTCTGTTCCACAAATTAAATTAACTAGAATGAAACAATCACCCATCAAGATGAACTCTTAAAAATTCTGATGAATTTATCTTGGGCTTATGAATACGGTAAAGAAATAACCCAGAAAACAGAATGCTAGGTATTAAGAATGCCACAAAAGATCCTGGGCTTCACACTGATAAATTTTGAACACATCATTCTCTCTAATTGTCTTCTTTCCATGGAATAATTGTAGTCTAATTCACCATTGAACATGCAGAGCAGGAGTGATGAAAAAAGTGGACTCCACATGGCTTATGTTCTACTGACCCAGTTGGAAATAATCTCTTATCTGAATTTCTGAACAGACAAAAATAACTTGAAAAGTGGCAAGAAAGACAAAGCAAAGTTGGGACCGAATTATGCAAACTGGAATGTTATGTACAAGACACAAGCCAGGAAGTCTATGTTTCTGTTAAGGATAGTTATCAAATTTAATTACAAGTATTTTTTTAGCAGGGAAAGGGAAGAGAGAAGTATTACCAGCTATGCAATGTATGGTGACCAAAAGAAAAAAACTATCCTGTTGCTTCAGAGAAGTCCAACTATCACTTATACAATTTCCAGAGAAATTTCTCATAGGAATCATGCTTCTAAAGGTATTGGATAGGCTAACATAAAAACCTCAACATCATCTTTATAACTGGAACATATATTAGAAAATCTCCTTTTCACATTTCAAGTCAAGGGATGTAGAAATCATATTGGGTAAGGCCTTTTATTGGCCAGCCTCAAAAATGTTTTAAGCCTAAAAACATTTACCGAAAAAGCAAATACAAGGTAATTGTGAAACATGTAACCTTTAAAGCCCTGAAATCTCACAGCTGAGACAGATGTCACAGCTCTGAGATGATTGCAGCAAGGCTAAGAGGGCACACTTGATTTTATTATGAAAATACAATTGCATGACAATGACAATAACTGTTGGTGAAAATGGTTTTCTTTTAGGCCTCTTCAGGGTGTCAAATTTAGACTCAACAGATTTTTTTTTTAATACAGCAGGGTTTACTAGTTTACTGCTGTATAATAAAATGAAATCAAGGGTCAGACTGTCTGGTATTTTAATCATACAGCCTGACTGGTTCCAGGTACTCTTATTGCTTATTAGTTGTCCTCTTTCCCTCTCCTCTCCTCCTTTCCTCCCTCCCTTCCTTCCTTCCTTCCTTCCTTCCTTCCTTCCTTCACTTCCCTTCCCTTACTCCCTTCTTCCTTCTTTCCTTTCTTCCTTCCTCCCTCTCCCTTCCCTCTTTTCCTTCTTCCTTCCTTCCTTCCTTCCTTCCTTCCTTCTCACATCATTCAATTACCATGATTTGAATGTGTAGCTTGTTTTAAATAAGTCTTGAGAAAAGCAACCAATTAGAATAACATGTGTTATAAGTTGAAAAAAAATTATAATTAGTAAAAGGAAAGAAAGTGGAATTTTCTAGCTTTTTCTGGGGCCATCAAGGGAGACATGACAGATGCATCTTCAAAGATAAATAATGTCTCACCAGAATAATCAGATGGAAGAAGAAACAGGATGTGATAACTCAAGAGGTTTGAAAGAGCACATGTTGTACTAAGAACTGCAAGTATTTTCAGTGTCTGGAGAACAAGAGACATATGTGTGATTGCAAATGATGAAACATCATTTACATATTACTGACCTTCAAATTTGGTTTGTTAATAATGGAGGGTGATTAAAATGCTTAAAGCAGGGTATTGACATAATTATATTTGTGTTTTTCACGGTGGGAAAATGTAGAGCAATTAGAGGGATCAAATCTGGAGGGAGGAAATTCAGATAATAAGCAAACATAGAAATGGCATGTGACTGAATGGAAGGCCTGGGAGTGAAAGCAGATGCTTAATTATAAATCCAGCAGATAAAAATAATAACCAAGGTTGCCATGTCACTTCAGAAATTATGAAATGCTTTACATCTATTTTCTTATCTAATTAAATTATTCAGCTATATTTAAGAAGTTCTCAGCATCTATGGAATGTGTTAAACCCAGCTATTACCTTCAATATACTGTAAAATTCTATGTTCCAGCCAGGCAATATCCTCCAGAAGAATATTTTATTTCTCAACAATTCAACCAGGAAAGGTTATAGCTTTGTCCTCTTGGACACGAATTAAAAAAAAAATATCAATCTGGTGAAGAAAAAAATCAGCATATTGGTTTCCTTTTAGTATAGAGTATAAATATGTGAGAAATAACAAATGTAGAGTCTAACTTTTTTATAAGATACTTGAAGATACTTTGTATCCTCCTTCAAACTTAATTAATTCTTGAAAATAAGTACATCCTTAAAAACCTGGTATACTGTGAAGTGTAAGAGTTATACAAGGGAAGATTAATTATACCAAAACTTTTTTTTAATGAGCAAAGAAACAAAATCAGGGGGAAAATGGTATGTTTGAGTTATTTTATGCTGTTGTATGAAAAAAATCTGCTAAATCAGTCTTCAAAATAGAGACTCACCCACCACTGGATTAAACTATGTGCTTTCTAGTGATTTTATTTTCATGTAAATTAAGATTTGGCTTTTTATGTGACTTGAATAGAATAGGGTTTAGAATATGTAATTTAGGGGGAAACGAATTTAAGGATTTGAAGTCAAAATGCGGGTCTCCAATGACCCTTACATCTTAAAACTGATCTTCAGTGACTGTTTTTAAAAACAAAAGATGGATTTCTGACTCCAACCAAGAAGGAAGAAGCCTACTGCAGTCTATCTGGTTGCAATTTAAAATTCTAAATTTTAAAGAATTTTTGTCTCACTGGTTGCAATTTAAAATTCTAAAAGAAAAAATTCTGACAATTTGGAAAAGTGAGTAATGGCAGGCAGTTTGGAGCAGGAAGGCAAAACTTGAAGAATCACCAATTTGGCAGCAAAGAGTTTACTGTTTTTATATTTTTTCTCCTTGTTTTAATCCCCTTGTTTGTGTAGCAGGTGCACACAGCAAACTCCAAGAGAGATTTTCTTTCTGGCCAAAGGTTATGATAACAGGCTGCTGTGAGCTAGAGAACATAGGGGAGAAATCTTGTTTTTTTCTGTTTTTTTTTTTGCGGTCTTGCCCTGAGGTCAACCTCACTTGTGGAAAACTGCTGGGTTGCTGTGGTAAAAGATGTGGGCAAAGCTCTGTAGAAAACCCTTCCCTCTGCAGAGAGAAACTAGGAAAAGTGATCCTTATTGTGCAGAACATGAAGGAACCCACATTAATGATTTTCTCTTTCACTCATTGTTGCACCCCAAAGGTGGCAATTACCTTACAAAGTGGGAGGGCTGAGAAAAACCTATACTTCTGGCCAGTGAAACCATAAGCAGCCTCCCCCTAGGAACCAGAAAGTGTAAGTGAAATTGTGTAGGAACTGATACAAGTCCTGGGCTCACTTCCAGGCTGTGCATGTAGGGAACACACCCAATGAACCACAATACAAAATTTGGAAATGAACTAAAATGTAAATTACTGTCCAGTAGGAATTGAATTGCAAGGCAACCATGAAAGGTAGATTCAAATAGCACAGTAAAGGTGTTGAAAACCAATTTGATACTGGCACCACTGCCCTTAGAATGTACAACAAAATTTAGGGTCTATACCTCACCATCTTGGTTGCCTGCTATAAAAAAACAAATGATCAGTGTTGTATAGACGTTTCAGTGGGACCCAAAGTCCCATCAGTATATTATTCAAAATGTCTAGGATGAAATCGGAAGTTTCTCAACACACACAAAAGTATAAAAATATGATCAGTTCTCAAGGGAAAAGACAAAATACACTAACCTCGAAATAGGCAGATGTTGAAATGATTAGATAGACACTTTAAAGCAGCTAGTATTGATATGCCCCGATTGGAGAGACCCCCCGAAAACAAACCACCAGAGTCCAGAGCCAAAGCCAAGCGGCAAGGGTCGTTTATTACAGGTTCGAACCCGGTCCTCCGCGCACTCGTCGCCGGTGACGCAGGAGGCCCCGAGCAAGGATCTTACAGCTTCTTTTATAGACAGGCACAAACAAGTTAGGGATTTTTTTGAGGTTACAGAGTTATTATAGGTTGACATTTAAATTTGAATGCTCAGCAGAACTTGATTGGTTCCCGCCTTTATTTCAAACCATTCAGCAAAACTTGATTGGTTCCGCCTTTGTGTCAGACTACGACCCGGCACCCTGGCTGGTTTCGGGGATGGAGGGGGAAGGGAAAGATCTTTTCTTTGCAGTTGTGAGTACACCTGGTAATTTTTCTCTTAGCCTCTCAGTATTACTATGCTCCAGGATGTAGAAAACTATAAAAAAGAACCCAATGGGGATTTTAGAGCTGAAAAAATATGAAGCAAAAAGTTTACTAGCTAGGTTTAATAGCAGAATAGAGATAAATGAGGAAAAAGTCAGTGACCTTGAAGACAGATCAATAGAATTTACCAAATTTGAAGACCAGAAATTTTAAAAAAAAACAACAAAAAACTAATGAAATGAGCCTCAGGGACCTGTGAGAAATTATAAAATGTTTAACATTTGTGTTACTTGATTCTCTGAAGGACAAGATAAAGAAGTGGATGCAAAAAATATATTTGAAGAAGAAATAGCTAGAGGTACCCTAAATTTGATGAAAAATACAGTTATAGATTCAAGAAGCTTAGTGAATGTAAAATAGGACAACCACAAAGAAAACCATATCCATATACATAGTAATTAAACTTTCCAAAACTAAAATGAAAAAAAAATCTTAAAAGCAGCTGCAAGAAATGGCACATTGTGTATCAGGGAACAGCATATAGAACTGATGTGTATTTTTCATCAGAAGCCATGAAAATCAAAATATACCAAAAATATACTTACAGTGCTGGGAAAATAATTTTCAATCTGTATCCTATATCCAGTGAAAGTATCCTTCAGAAATAAAGGAGAAATAAACTTAGAATTAAGGAAAACTAAGAAAGTCTGTCATCAGTATATATTCATTAAGAGAAATACTAAAGGAAGTTTTCACGATGATGGGAAATATTCCCAGAGGGAAATTGGAATGTTAGAAATAAAGAAAAAGTAACAGGGAGGCACCTGGATGGCTCAGTTGGCTGAGCCTGCAAGTTCAGCTCAGGTCATGATCTCACAGTTTGTGAGTTTGAGCCCCATGTCCGGCTCTCTGCTGTCAGTACAGAGCCCCCTTCCGATTCTCTGTCCCCTTTTTTCTGCCCCTGCCCCACTACTGCGCACTCTCTCTCTCTCAAAAATAAATTTAAAAAAATATTTTAAAAAAGAGTTACAGGATTGGTAAATATCTGGGTAAATGTAATGAGGAATTTTTCTCTCTTAAATTTTTTAAAATATTAATGATTGTTGAAAGCAAACCTTACAGTATTGCCTAGGATTATTTATAAGTATATAGATGTAATACATAGAACAAATATAACAAAAATGAAGGAAGGTAAACGGATTTATATGTCTGTAAGGCTCCTATAAATTCTCAAAGTGGTAAATATTTATTCTAGGTAGAATGTGAAAAGAAAAGTTTTAGATTATACCCTCTACATAAACCACTAATAAAATAATACAAAACAATATAGCCCAAATGACAATAGACAAATTAAAATATAATCCCCTAAATATCTAAATTATCCAAAAAGAGCAGGAAAGGAGAATCAGAAGCACTAAAGAGAAGAGATAGAAAGATAATAAAATGACAGATTTAATTACAATCATATTTATAAACTACTTTAAATAAAAACTGTCTAAGCACATGGATTTAAATGTGGAGATTTTCACATATGATTAAAAAACACAATCATATGCTTCATATTAGAAATTGATTTAAAATGTAATAATAGGTTAAAATAAAAAGTTGAGAAAAGTTATGTCATACAAATACTAACCAGAATAAACATGGAGTGACCATATTAATAGCAGACAAAATAGACTGCAGAACAAGAAAATGTCCAGGGGTAAGAGAACTATTACAAGATGATAAAAAAGAAATTCACCAAGAAGATATAGTAATCCTAAATGTAAATGCATCTCACAACAAAGGTCCTAAATAGATGAAGCAAAACATGATCAAACTAAAAGGAGAAATACACATCCATAATTGTAGTTGAAAAATATAACTCTCCACTCCCAGTAATTGATAGAGCATCAATAAAGGTATACATTTTCTGGACAGTGCTGTCAACCTTCTTGATGTAATTGACATATATCTAATATTCCATCCCAAAAGATCAGGCTACATATTCTCCAGATGTCATGGAACATTCACCAAGATAGACCATATTCTGTGCCATGATACAAATCTCAACAAGTTGAAAAGACCTGAAAACATTCAAAGTATGTTCTCAGACCATCATAGAATTAAAATAGAAATTTAAAAGATATCTGGAAAAATCTCCAAATATTTAAAGGTTAAGCAACATACTTTTAAATAATCCTTATGTCCAAGAAGTCTGGAAGAAAATTAGAAAATTTGCAACTGAATGAAAATAAAAAAGACAACATATCAAAAAAAGGGATATACCTAAAACAGTGACTGAAAAAATATATATAACATTAAATGCTTATGCATCTATGTATCTGTAGATATATAGATACGTATAGATACTTTTTAATTTTTTTTTTCAACGTTTATTTTTGGGACAGAGAGAGACAGAGCATGAATGGGGGAGGGGCAGAGAGAGAGGGAGACACAGAATCGGAAACAGGCTCCAGGCTCTGAGCCATCAGCCCAGAGCCCGACGTAGATACTTTTTTAAAAAAAATTTAATATTTATTATTTTTGAGAGAGAGAGAGAGACAGAGACCAAACAGGGAAGGGGCAGAGAGAGAGGGAGGCACAGAATCACAAGCAGGCTCCAGGCTCTGAGCTGTCAGCACAGAGCCGAATGTGGGCTGGAACTCACAGACCGTGAGATCATGACCTGAGCCGCAGTAGGCCGCCTAACCGACTGAGCCACTCAGGCGCCCCTGTATAGATACTTTTTAATGTTTATTTATTTTTAAGAGAGAGACAGACAGAGCAAGAGCAAGGGAGGGGCAGAGAGAGAGAGAGAGGGAGACACAGACTCCAAAGCAGGATCCAGGCTCTGAGCTGTCAGCACAGAGCCCAATGTGGGGCTTGAACTCCCTAACTGTGAGATCATGACCTGAGCCAAAGTTGAATGCTTAACTGAGACACCCAGGAACCCTAAATGTTAGGGTTTTTAAAAGCCTCAAGTCATAATCTAAACTTCAATCTGAATATACTAGAAAAAGAAGAGTAGAGTAAAAACATAGCAAGCAGAATGATGGAAATTTTAAAATGAGCAGAAGTCAATGAAATTGAAAAGAAAAACTCACTAGAAAAAAATCAATAAAACCAAAAGCTGATTGCTTAAAAAGATCAATAAAATTGATAAACCTCTTGAGAGGTTTATCAGGAAGAAAAAGAGTTTCCAAATAACCAATATTGGGAAAGTAACACATGATGTCACTATGGAGCCTGTGGACATTTGTTTTATATTATTATGACAGAACTTGAGCAAGGTTTCATATGTTTAAATGTCATCTGTATGTATTTTACTTTGAATTTTTGTTCACGTTTTCTGCCCATTTTTCTATCAGTCTTTTATATTTTGGAAATAAATTTTTACTTTTAAAAAACATATGAATATCTGGTAAATTTAAACTTATAGACTAAAATTAAGGGTTATGTTTACATATTAAGAACCATCATATTTGATTCCTTAAGATCAAAGAATCAAAAAATAAAGCAAATTTAAAATCTCTAAACAGAAAACCCCCATTTTAGAGAGTTTTAAGTAAATACATATTGGTAATGGCATCTTTGAACTTAAATTTTGTGTTATGAAACCACTAATTTGTTTTAAGTATGAAAGAGGTATGACATTAAAGAAAAAAACAGGTATAGAATTTGCAACCAGTGACTTTAGATGTTTAAGAATAAAATGCAGTTAGTGCAGTTTAAATTCGACCAATTTAGTTCTGCAGAATATCTGCGTATCTCCAGGGCACATGGACACTAAGCCACTAGAATTTTGTTTCTGTGATTAGGCATATACTGACTGGCTATGTGGACATTTTAAGGTTTCGAGTATAAACTTATAAGCCTTTAGACTTGAAAGCATAGTGACTGTGTAACCGATTGTAATTATTCCCAACAGAATTAAAATCAAATTCTTTGCCATGTTTTACAGATTACTTTATTTTTATTTTTTTTTTATATACATATATATTTTTTTTTTATTTTTTTTTTCTGAAATTTATTGACAAATTGGTTTCCATACAACACCCAGTGCTCATCCCAAAAGGTGCCCTCCTCAATACCCATCACCCACCCTCTCCTCCCTCCCACCCCCCATCAACCCTCAGTTTGTTCTCAGTTTTTAACAGTCTCTTATGCTTTGGCTCTCTCCCATTCTAACCTCTTTTTTTTTTTTTTTTCCTTCCCCTCCCCCATGGGTTCCTGTTAAGTTTCTCAGGATCCACATAAGAGTGAGACCATATGGTATCTGTCTTTCTCTGTATGGCTTATTTCACTTAGCATCACACTCTCCAGTTCCATCCACGTTGCTACAAAAGGCCATATTTCATTTTTTCTCATTGCCACGTAATATTCCATTGTGTATATAAACCACAATTTCTTTATCCATTCATCAGTTGATGGACATTTAGGCTCTTTCCATAATTTGGCTATTGTTGAGAGTGCTGCTATGAACATTGGGGTACAAGTGGCCCTATGCATCAGTGCTCCTGTATCCCTTGGATAAATTCCTAGCAGTGCTATTGCTGGGTCATAGGGTAGGTCTATTTTTAATTTTCTGAGGAACCTCCACACTGCTTTCCAGAGCGGCTGCACCAATTTGCATTCCCACCAACAGTGCAAGAGGGTTCCCATTTCTCCACATCCTCTCCAGCATCTATAGTCTCCTGATTTGTTCATTTTGGCCACTCTGACTGGCGTGAGGTGATACCTGAGTGTGGTTTTGATGTGTATTTCCCTGATAAGGAGCGACGCTGAACATCTTTTCATGTGCCTGTTGGCCATCCGGATGTCTTCTTTAGAGAAGTGTCTATTCATGTTTTCTGCCCATTTCTTCACTGGGTTATTTGTTTTTCGGGTGTGGAGTTTGGTGAGCTCTTTATAGATTTTGGATACTAGCCCTTTGTCCGATATGTCATTTGCGAATATCTTTTCCCATTCCGTTGGTTGCCTTTTAGTTTTGTTGGTTGTTTCCTTTGCTGTGCAGAAGCTTTTTATCTTCATAAGGTCCCAGTAATTCACTTTTGCTTTTAATTCCCTTGCCTTTGGGGATGTGTCGAGTAAGAGATTGCTATGGCTGAGGTCAGAGAGGTCTTTTCCTGCTTTCTCCTCTAAGGTTTTGATGGTTTCCTGTCTCCCATTTAGGTCCTTTATCCATTTTGAGTTTATTTTTGTGAATGGTGTGAGAAAGTGGTCTAGTTTCAACCTTCTGCATGTTGCTGTCTAGTTCTCCCAGCACCATTTGTTAAAGAGGCTGTCTTTTTTCCATTGGATGTTCTTTCCTGCTTTGTCAAAGATGAGTTGGCCATACGTTTGTGGGTCTAGTTCTGGGGTTTCTATTCTATTTCATTGGTCTATGTGTCTGTTTTGGTGCCAATACCATGCTGTCTTGATGATGACAGCTTTGTAGTAGAGGCTAAAGTCTGGGATTGTGATGCCTCCTGCTTTGGTCTTCTTCTTCAAAATTCCTTTGGCTATTCGGGGCCTTTTGTGGTTCCATATGAATTTTAGGATTGCTTGTTCTAGTTTCGAGAAGAATGCTGGTGCAATTTTGATTGGGATTGCATTGAATGTGTAGATAGCTTTGGGTAGTATTGACATTTTGACAATATTTATTTTTCCAATCCATGAGCAGGGAATGTCTTTCCATTTCTTTAAATCTTCTTCAATTTCCTTCAGAAGCTTTCTATAGTTTTCAGCATACAGATCCTTTACATCTTTGGTTAGATTTATTCCTAGGTATTTTATGCTTCTTGGTGCAATTGTGAATCGGATCAGTTTCTTTATTTGTCTTTCTGTTGCTTCATTGTTAGTGTATAAGAATGCAACTGATTTCTGTACATTGATTTTGTATCCTGCAACTTTGCTGAATTCCTGTATCAGTTCTAGCAGACTTTTGGTGGAGTCTATCGGATTTTCCATGTATAATATCATGTCATCTGCAAAAAGCGAAAGCTTGACTTCATCTTTGCCAATTTTGATGCCTTTGATTTCCTTTTGTTGTCTGATTGCTGATGCTAGAACTTCCAGCACTATGTTAAACAGCAGCGGTGAGAGTGGGCATCCTTGTCGTGTTCCTGATCTCAGGGAAAAAGCTTTCAGTTTTTCCCCGTTGAGGATGATGTTAGCTGTGGGCTTTTCATAAATGGCTTTTATGATCTTTAAGTATGTTCCTTCTATCCCGACTTTCTCAAGGGTTTTTATTAAGAAAGGGTGCTGGATTTTGTCGAAGGCCTTTTCTGCATCGATTGACAGGATCATATGGTTCTTCTCTCTTTTTTTGTTAATGTGATGTATCACGTTGATTGATTTGCGAATGTTGAACCAGCCCTGCATCCCAGGAATGAATCCCACTTGATCATGGTGAATAATTCTTTTTATATGCCGTTGAATTCGATTTGCTAGTATCTTATTGAGAATTTTTGCATCCATATTCATCAGGGATATTGGCCTGTAGTTCTCTTTTTTTACTGGGTCTCTGTCTGGTTTAGGAATCAAAGTAATACTGGCTTCATAGAATGAGTCTGGCAGTTTTCCTTCCCTTTCTATTTCTTGGAATAGCTTGAGAAGGATAGGTATTATCTCTGCTTTAAACGTCTGGTAGAACTCCCCTGGGAAGCCATCTGGTCCTGGACTCTTATTTGTTGGGAGATTTTTGATAACCGATTCAATTTCTTCGCTGGTTATGGGTCTGTTCAAGCTTTCTATTTCCTCCTGATTGAGTTTTGGAAGCGTGTGGGTGTTCAGGAATTCGTCCATTTCTTCCAGGTTGTCCAATTTGTTGGCATATAAGTTTTCATAGTATTCCCTGATAATTGTTTGTATCTCTGAGGGATTGGTTGTAATCATTCCATTTTCATTCATGATTTTATCTATTTGGGTCATCTCCCTTTTCTTTTTGAGAAGCCTGGCTAGAGGTTTGTCAATTTTGTTTATTTTTTCAAAAAACCAACTCTTGGTTTCGTTGATCTGCTCTACAGTTTTTTTAGTTTCTATATTGTTTATTTCTGCTCTGATCTTTATTATTTCTCTTCTTCTGCTGGGCTTAGGCTGCCTTTGCTGTTCTGCTTCTAGTTCCTTTAGGTGTGCTGTTAGATTTTGTATTTGGGATTTTTCTTGTTTCTTGAGATAGGCCTGGATTGCAATGTATTTTCCTCTCAGGACTGCCTTTGCTGCGTCCCAAAGCGTTTGGATTGTTGTATTTTCATTTTCGTTTGTTTCCATATATTTTTTAATTTCTTCTCTAATTGCCTGGTTGACCCACTCATTCGTTAGTAGGGTGTTCTTTAACCTCCATGCTTTTGGAGGTTTTCCAGACTTTTTCCTGTGGTTGATTTCAAGCTTCATGGCATTGTGGTCTGAAAGTAAGCATGGTATAATTTCAATTCTTGTAAACTTATGAAGGGCTGTTTTGTGACCCAGTATATGATCTATCTTGGAGAATGTTCCATGTGCACTCGAGAAGAAAGTATATTCTGTTGCTTTGGGATGCAGAGTTCTAAATATATCTGTCAAGTCCATCTCATCCAATGTCTCATTCAGGGCCCTTGTTTCTTTATTGACCGTGTGTCTAGATGATCTATCCATTTCTGTAAGTGGTGTATTAAAGTCCCCTGCAATTACCACATTCTTATCAATAAGGTTGCTTATGTTTATGAGTAATTGTTTTATATATTTGGGGGCTCCGGTATTCGGTGCATAGACATTGATAATTGTTAGCTCTTCCTGATGGATAGACCCTGTAACTATTATATAATGTCCTTCTTCATCTCTTGTTACAGCCTTTAATTTAAAGTCTAGTTTGTCTGATATAAGTATGGCTACTCCAGCTTTCTTTTGGCTTCCAGTCGCATGATAAATAGTTCTCCATCCCCTCACTCTCAATCTAAAGGTGTCCTCAGGTCTAAAATGAGTCTCTTGTAGACAGCAAATAGATGGGTCTTGTTTTTTTATCCATTCTGATACCCTATGTCTTTTGGTTGGCGCATTTAATCCATTTACATTCAGTGTTATTATAGAAAGATACGGGTTTAGAGTCATTGTGATGTCTGTATGTTTTATGCTTATAGTGATGTCTCTGGGACTTTGTCTCACAGGGTCCCCCTTAGGATCTCTTGTAGGGCTGGTTTAGTGGTGACAAATTCCTTCAGTTTTTGTTTGTTTGGGAAGACCTTTATCTCTCCTTCTATTCTAAATGACAGACTTGCTGGATAAAGGATTCTTGGCTGCATATTTTTTCTGTCTAGCACCCTGAAAATCTCGTGCCAATTCTTTCTGGCCTGCCAAGTTTCAAAAGAGAGATCAGTCACGAGTCTTATAGGTCTCCCTTTATATGTGAGGGCACGTTTACCCCTTGCTGCTTTCAGAATTTTCTCTTTATCCTTGTATTTTGCCAGTTTCACTATGATATGTCGTGCAGAAGATCGATTCAAGTTACGTCTGAAGGGAGTTCTCTGTGCCTCTTGGATTTCAATGCCTTTTTCCTTCCCCAGTTCAGGGAAGTTCTCAGCTATGATTTCTTCAAGTACCCCTTCAGCACCTTTCCCTCTCTCTTCCTCCTCTGGGATACCAATTATGCGTATATTATTTCTTTTTAGTGTATCACTTAATTCTCTAATTTTCCCCTCATACTCCTGGATTTTTTTATCTCTCTTTTTCTCAGCTTCCTCTTTTTCCATAACTTTATCTTCTAGTTCACCTATTCTCTCCTCTGCCTCTTCAAGCCGAGCTGTGGTGGTTTCCATTTTGTTATGCATTTCGTTTAAAGCGTTTTTCAGCTCCTCGTGACTGTTCCTTAGTCCCTTGATCTCTGTAGCAAGAGATTCTCTGCTGTCCTGTATACTGTTTTCAAGCCCAGTGATTAATTTTATGACTATTATTCTAAATTCACTTTCTGTTATATTATTTAAATCCTTTTTGATCAGCTCATTAGCTGTTGTTATTTCCTGGAGATTCTTCTGAGGGGAATTCTTCCGCTTGGTCATTTTGGATAGTCCCTGGCGTGGTGAGGACCTGCAGGGCACTTCCCCTGTGCTGTGGTGTATACCTGGAGTTGGTGGGCGGGGCCACAGTCAGACCTGATGTCTGCCCCCAGCCCACCGCTGGGGCCACAGTCAGACTGGTGTGTGCCTTCTCTTCCCCTCTCCTAGGGGCGGGATTCACTGTGGGGTGGTGTGGCTCGTCTGGGCTACTTGCCCCCTGCCAGGCTTGTGATGCTGGGGATCTGGCGTATTAGCTGGGGTGGGTAGGCAAGGTGCTCGGGGGCAGGAGGGGCAGGCTTAGATTGCTTCTCCTTAGGTGATCCACTTCAGGAGGGGCCCTGTGGCAGCAGGAGGGAGTCAGATCCGCTGCCGGAGGTTTGGCTCCGCAGAAGCGTAGAGT
The DNA here is from genome assembly GCF_016509475.1 of Prionailurus bengalensis. NCBI lineage: Eukaryota > Metazoa > Chordata > Mammalia > Carnivora > Felidae > Prionailurus > Prionailurus bengalensis. The sequence continues at coordinate 110,875,664 of NC_057349.1, forward strand.
TGGGTGTTTTAGCGGAGCGAGCAAGTTCCCTGGCAGGAACCGGTTCCCTTTGGGATTTCGGCTGGGGGATGGGCGGGGGAAATGGCGCTGGCGAGCGCCTTTGTTCCCCACCAAACTGAGCTCTGTTGTCAGGGGGCTCAGCAGCTCTCCCTCCCTTTGTCCTCCAGCCTTCCCGCTTTCTGAGCAGAGCTGTTAATTTCTGACCTCCCAGACGCTAAGTCGCGCTTGCTGTCGGAACACAGTCCGCCTGGCCCCTCCGCTTTTGCAAGCCCGACTCGGGGGCTCTGCTTGGCCGGCGAGCCGCCCCTCCGCCCCGGCTCCCTCCCGCTAGTCCGTGGAGCGCGCACCGCCTCGCCGCCCTTCCTACCCTCTTCCGTGGGCCTCTCGTCTGCGTTTGGCTCCAGTGACTCTGTTCTGCTAATCCTCTGGCGGTTTTCTGGGTTATTTAGGCAGGTGTAGATGGAATCTAAGTGATCAGCAGGACGTGCGGTGAGCCCAGCGTCCTCCTAAGCCGCCATCTTACAGATTACTTTAAAACAGCTATGTATAACAGTCTCGATCATATATAAAGAGATTATAAACTCCAAAAAATAATAATAAAAATATACTAGGGAGATGGGCCCTTTTTCAGTGATTTGTGTTGGCAATATATGCACCAAATTTGAATCTCTTTTTACTAACTTATGGTAATTTTCTATGCAAAATATATTTTTAACTTTTATGTAGTCTGAATTATTTATCTTTTTATTGCATCCGGGTTTTGAGTATTCTTTGAAAGACTATATTAATAATACCAAGTTAAAAAATAACTCCCTCGTATTTTTCTAGTACTTGCATGATTTTTACTTTTGACATTTAGATCACTAATACTTCTACAGTTTATTTTTATGTGTGTATGAAATGTGGAAGTAGTTTCATCATTTCTTTTTTTTAAGTTCATTTTTATTTATTTTGAGAGAGAGGGAGTTAGCGGCGAGCAGGGGAGGACAGAGAGAGGCAGAGAGAGAATCCCAAGCAGGCTTCATGCTCACCACAGAGCCCACCAAAGGGTTCCATCCCATGACGATGAGATCATGACTTGAGCCCACATCAAGAGCTGGACCCTTAACCGACTGAGCCACCCAGGTGTGCTGCTTTATCATTTCTAAATGGTTACCTAGTTACCCCAGTATTATTAACAATATTCATCCTTTACTTGGTATTTTTAAAATGTCATCATTATCATATGCTATCTGTATGTACTTGTTTTATGTACTTCTGGATTTTTTATTCCATTTCACTGATCTGTATTTTCATGTGCTAAGATCACATAGTGATTTATTATTAGAACTTTATAGTATGATTTAGCATTTGGTAGGATTTGTTTCTTTTTTTTTTTTAACGTTTATTTATTTTTGAGACAGAGCATGAATGGGGGAGGGGCAGAGAGAGAGGGAGACACAGAATCAGAAGCAGGCTCCAGGTTCTGAGCCATCAGCCCAGAGCCCGACGAGGGGCTCGAACTCACCGACTGCAAGATCTTGACCTGAGCTGAAGTCGGACGCTTAACCAACTGAGCCACCCAGGCCCCCCGGGGACTTGTTTCTTTTAATTACTCTTCCTCCTGCCCCTTCTAGGGCTTTACTGAGTATTCTAGTATGTTTGTTTACACCTGAAATTTATAATTAACTGCCTAGCTCCAAGGGAAAAAATAATTTTTTAATTGGGACCATGTTAAATTTATGTATTAACTTGGGAAGAATGAGTCTGAATAAGTCCTTTTAATATATCTGTTCCAAAACAAGAGATGTCTTTCTATTTATTTGGGTCTATGTTTGTGTCTTTCAGGATATTAACAGTTTCCTTAGCTGAGGGTTTTCACAGTGATTCCTAAATATTTAACTTTTATCCTTAATTTTGTAAATGGGATTTATTGTCTTTATTTATGAAGACTATTGACTTGTTTGTGTTAATATTATTTTTTGCTATTTTAAAATTATTTTATTCTTTGTATTGATTTAAAAATAGATTCTAATTTTCCAGTTATATAATCTGCAAATAATTATAGTATATATATCTATGAAGACTATAGACTTGTTTGTGTTAATATTATTTTTTTATTTTAAAATTATTTTATTCTTTGTATTGATTTAAAAATAGATTCTAATTTTCCAGTGATATAATCTGCAAATAATTATAGTAGTGGTAATGATAAGCATCCCTGCCTTGTTAGTGAGAATTACTTTAGTGTTTCTCCACCTAGCTGAATGCTAACTGTAGTATTATACTCATGTATACAGCCATGTTAAATATTTCTTGAGTCCTATTTTAAGCAGCGTGGTTCATGGTTTTTTAATCAGAAATGGATGTTCAATTTTCAAAATCCTTTTTAGCATTTATAAAAATAATATTATTTTTCTTTTTGATCCATTAATATGGTGAATTATAGAATGATTTCCCCGTTATTTAACCATTCATTAATTCCTCGGTGTCAATGATGCTGCCTTTAATAAATCTTCCTTCAATGTTATACCTGAATGATTTTTAAATTTGTTAATTCCTATTTTTTTCTATGATCTGAAATAATTTAACCAATTTATGCAGCACTGAGATTTCCTGATCTTTAAAGGTATGCTTGAATTACTCTGTGAAACTATATGATATTTGTGCTTTCACCTGGGGTATTTTTGATATGTTTCTTTCTTTCTTTTTTGGAAATTTTTCTGGCTAAGTTGTTATGATTACTATGTTCAGTTATGGTACTTTTGTTTTCATAGGAAACTTTTCATTTTACACAGGTATTCATTTTTTTTACATATAACTCTTCTATATAATCTACATATATTTAAACTTTCATCTGTGTGAATAATTATTCACTCATCATTTCTTGTTTTTATGCTCATGATAACTCCTTCCCCCGTGTAGGTCATTATTGTTTTGTCTCTAATAATTTGTTAAGTAGCATATTGATTTACTTATTAGCTCTGTTTTGTTTGATTTCTGCTAAAAGCAGAAACTATATTTCTTTTGTTTTGCTTTCCTTTATTTTATTGTTCTTTTTCTAGAGTTTTAAGCTCCAATTTAAATGATTATTTTAAATCTTTTTTTTTTTTCGATGTTTATTTTTGAGAGAGATAGAGAGACAGAACACGAGCAGGGGAGGGGCAGAGAGAGAGGGAGACACAGAATCTGAAGCAGGCTCCAGGCTCTGAGCTGTCAGCACACAGCCCGATGCGGGGCTCAAATCCACAAACCTTGAGATCATGACCTGAGCTGATCTGATGCTTAACCAACTGAGCCATCCAGACACCCAAGAACATTCTTTTGATCATTGCTTTGCTATACCCCGCAGTGTTTTTATTATCATTTGGAGGCTGAAATTCTCTAGTTTATATTATATTTTCTTTTCAGTTAAACTTTTAAAATTTTTTTTTATTGTTTATTTTTGAGACAGAGAGAGACAGAGCATGGACGGGGGAGGGTCAGAGAGAGAGGGAGACACAGAATCTGAAGCAGGCTCCAGGCCTGCTGTCAGCACAGAGCCCGACGCGGGGCTCGAACTCACGTACCGTGAGATCATGACCTGAGCCGAAGTCGGACGCTTAACCGACCGAGCCACCCAGGCGCCCCATAGTTAAACTTTTTAAAAGAAGTTTTGTTAATTGATTTAGGAGGAGCCTTTCCAAATATTTTGAGTGTTAATTTCTCATTTTATTGTACTGTAATTAGTAAATGCTGTTACTATTTCTGCTTCATGAAACTTATAGAGGTTTTCTTTGTCAATTTAATATAGTAGCCAATTTTGTGAATGTTCCACGTGCACCTGAAAACAAAGGGCATTCTTCATTTTCAGCGTTAGAGTTTGGTATATATTCATAAGATCTACCTTAATTACTATGTTTATGTTTTCCACCTTTCGTTATCATTACCCTTTTCCTAAATGCCCTGTCTTCAACTGAGAGTCGTGTGTTAACATCTCTCATTTTACATGCATACCTATCTAGATCTTGTGCTTCCTGAGTTTCTGCTTTATGAAGTTGGCTGTTAACGTTACTTTACACATATGTATGCATCACCAACATAACTTTGCTGAAAATTATCAAGTGTCTTTCTCTGCCTTAATTTTAGTCCTGAATTCTACTTTTGTTCTATTGGGGATATTTTAAAGGATAATTACTCTTTTTTGTGATTTAACTGGCATGCCCCTGCTCATCTCTATTTTTAAACTTTCTGAATCATCGTTTTAGGCCTGCCTCACATATACAGAATTGAGTTCAACGTTTACTTGGTGAGCCAATCTGTGTATCGTTCTTTGAATAGTGAGTTACGCTTATATATATTTATTGATATAGTAGTGGCTGGTTTTAATTCTTATGTTATTTTCTGTTATATTTAATGCATTACATTGTATTTAGCGTTTTTTCCCTCTATATGGTCTTTTATTATTTGATTTTTAAATGTATTTTTTTGATAAATTAGGAACATTTATAATGTTTATACTAATAATTGTCATTATTTAAAATTTTTTAATGTGTATTTATTTACCAGAGAGAGAGAGAGAGAGAGAGACAGAGTGTGAGTGGTGAAGGGGCGGAAAGAGAGGGAGACACAGAATCTGAAGCAGGCTCCAGATTAGGGGCTCGAACTCATGAACCGTGAGATCATGACCTGAGCCAAAGTCAGATGCTTAACTGACTGAGCAACCCAGGTGCCCCTAATTGTCATTATTTTAATTATGGCTACGATACACTTATTTTCTTTTTCCTTTACTATATGATTTGTTAGCTTTATATTGTTAGACACCCACCTGTGTGCAATGATCAAAGTGGTTACTCTATTTTTTCTTTTCTATTTTTCTCCTGTTAAGTTATATTATTTTTACTATCAGAACATATAACATTATATACTATTCATCCATCCATGTTCTATTTTTTAACTATAGTTCTACTTTTAAAAATATTGAAGCCTTATAATAATTTTTTTGCTTAATTGTTTGCAGTCAGTTCTTGTGCACATACAGCCTATTTAGAAAGCACTCATGAGTACTGTATTCCCTGAGTTAAGTATTTTTCTATAGTCTTTATTCTTCAAATACAGTTTGTCTAGATAAAACAGTTTTGCCTCATGCTGTTTTCCTGGAGTTTCTTTTAGATGATAGTACATTATTTTCTCACCATGTTGTTAAGTTTGATGCCAATAAACCTAATTTCTTTACTTATAAGTGAGTCTATCTTTTTGTTTAAAGTCCCAGAGAATTATTTTCTTTCTTTATTTTTTTTAGTTTATTTATTTATTTTGAGAGAGTGAGAGACAGAGAGAGAGCAGGGGAGGGGCAGAGAGAGAGAGGGAGTGAGACAGAATTCCAGGCAGGCTCTGCACTGAGATGGCAGAACCTGACACGGGACTTGAACTCATGTACTGTGAGATCATGACCTGAGCCGAAATCAAAAGTTGGATGTGTAACTAACTGAGCCACCCAGATGCCCCTACTTTTTAAGTCAGTTTTACTAGGATAAGTCTTAGAGTTGATTATTCTTAATTTACTAAGGCATACAGCAAGTCTTTCAATAAGTAGATTCTGGTTATCTTTTATTTCCAGAAAATTTTCTTAGTGTATAATACTAAGATAGTTGTGTTCCAGTGTTTTATTTTATTTTTTAAATTTTTTAATGTTTATTTATTTTTTGAGAGAGAGAGAGAGTTGGGGAGGGGCAGAGAGAGAGAGAGGGAGTCAAAGAATCTGAAGCAGACTCCAGGCTCGGAGCTGTCAGCTCAGAGCTGGACGTGGGCTGGAACTCACAAAACATGAGATCATGGCCTGAGTCGAAGTCAGCTGCTTAACCAGCTGAGCCACCCAGAAGCCCCTCCATTGTTTTATTTTAAATTTTCAAAAGTCTGCGGGTACATTAGATCTTTTTTTGCCTGCTTCTCTGCATATCACTTTCTCCCTAATAATATTGCCTCCTACATTCTCTTTTTTCTCCCCCTTGGGTTTTTCCTTTATTTAAATAAAGTAACTTTAATAGATTTTTTTTATCTTATCATTTTCCTTGGGCATCTTATAATTTAGTCTTCATTTCTAAAATAATTTGTCCTTATCTTTCAATTTCCTTTATGAGTTCACTCTAGTCTTATTTATTATATTTCATTGAATTTTTTTTTTCTGAGGTGTGCCTGGGTGGCTCAATAGGGTAAGTGTCTGACCCTTGATTTTGGCTCAGGTCATGATCCCACAGTTCAGGAGTTTGAGCCCCATATTGAGCTTTGTGCTGATAGCCTGTAGCCTGCTTGGGATTTTCTCTCTCTCTCTCTCTCTCTCTCTGTCTCTGTCTCTCTCTCAATGCCCCTCCTGCTCTCTTGGTCTGTCTCAAAATAAACACATAAACTTAAAAAAATAAAAGAAAATAAGACATTTTTATTCTGACATTTGAATTTTTATTTAAACTTGTTTTCATATTTTTCAATGCTTGTTTAAGGATATTTAATTTGAATTAAAGTATGGTATTATAGTTTTATGTACTTTATGATTATTTTAGGGAAAGCAATTTTTGCAGCTGAAATGTTTTGATTTTTGGTTTGTTTTCTTCTTTTAGTAGCTGAGTGGACATTATATGTCATTTTCTGGTCAACTTAGAATGTCTCCTATTATCCTGGACTAGCTATAACAGACAATGTACACAGAAGTGTTTGATTGTCTTACCAGATGCCCTAGTTTATTAGACACATTCGGTCTGTATATAGCAGTGCAATTTCTTTACTTGACAGGGTTTGTTTGTTTGCAGAGTAAAGGTTTGGTGTGTTTCTGATATTGTGATTCTGGTTTTGTCTCTTAAATTTCACCCCGTTCCCGGTCAAGCTACTAAGGGATGGCTTTTCTTTCTAACTCACACTTCTTTCCCCCATAAGCAGTGTCTTCTTATTCAGTGTCGTGTCTAGTTCCACATACTTTCATCATGTCTTTTCAATTCTCCAGTAGCTGGTCCTCTGGTCTACCAAGTATCAGATATGTCCTCAATACCTAAGCCATTAGGGTAGAACGTTCTCCTTCTGGGTGATTGATCTCTGTTCTGGCACTTCTGTGGCTACCTCCTCTTTCTTGTTTTCTCTGTAATATTATCCTGACTCTCTATTCTGATGTGGTCTGATGTGGCTAAGAAATTGGCTCTACTCTCTTCTGACATTTACTTCTAAACTTCCACAAAATTTGACTTTGTGCCATTTTCTGTCTCCTTGTTACTCCAGTGTAAATATTAAGGTTGGTTTTATTTGTTCTCCTTGTTTATGTGTTTTTATTTCCTTTTTTGGAAGATGTATCGAGAATCTACTTAAACAGTTACTATTATATTATAAAAGTGCTGTTTGTGAAGTGATGTTTCTAACATCTTTAAAACTCATAGCAATTTTCTTTCACATAAAAGAGTACTAAAACTATAAATCTGCAGAAAAAGAAAGAGTGAAAATGGGATAGTCACATTTCATCACTTCTTCAATGCTTTAAATTTCTTACAGAAAAAAGTTTTCATTGGGTGTACAATGTTTTTGTGATGTGTGAACATTATTGCAGTACTGAAGTCATGGCTTTTTTTTTCCCTGAGAGATGAAAAGCTCCCTGTGCCTCCTTTTATGCCTCAAATCCCTTTGATATATTTGGAGTTAAAGAAATTGCAAAACAGATGACAAGTGGGGCAGAGGTCAATGTTAATAGAAAACTATTTTTCTAAAACTTAATCAAAGGAAGAGGAATGAACAGCATGACTTATTCAGAATGATTTCGGTTGGAATTCCATAATTAACCAATAAGAAGCAACATGAGTATCTGCCTTGAATTTTGAAACTTAACCTACAAGTTCATTTAGTTTTACTATATTTGCTAGTATATGAACTAAGTATATAAATACAGCTTGTTGGAAGATGCTAAATAACATATTTAGTAAGTTCTAAGAGTTAATAATTGAAAAAAGACAAGCAAGACAAATAACTGTGATTAGATTATAGAGCAAATTATTATAAATAGAAGGTGAAGTCTGGACTAAATCAATAAATCTAAGGTTTGATTTTACATATTAGCTTAGAAAGGCTAAATGACAATTGAAACAGGGTATAAGTGGGTGATGGAACAAGGGCAATACTTGGTTGTTAGAGTATTAGCATCTCAACATCTTTGGGATGCCCAGTGAAAGTAGCAGACAGGGCTAATGGTTTCAAATAGCCTTAAGTTATTTTATACTTAGGCACAAGTGCCATGTGCCCTGGACCATTTAAATATAAGCTCACTTATCTATAAGCAAGTAAGTTTCCAAAGATTTTTTTTTTAGATGAGTGAAAAATAGAGTCTCTTCATGTATCAAACTTGTCTCTTCTTGATTAAAGTAAAAGCTTTGTCCCTGACTTCAGGCTTCTATCTTAAGCTTTCTTGGGGGTTTTGCATTGGAACTCCTCAAAACTATCTACATTTCTTCAGAAAAGCAGCATTATCATCCAAAGTAGATTGATCCCATGGCTTAAATGTTTTATAATATTTGCAGAGAGATATTCAGTAATCAAGATTAATCTGGGGCAGAGAGGAAACTTTGCATATAAGACCAGTACCTGACCTCAATATTAATGGAATTTTTAAAAGCTTGCAGAGTAAGATTATTTCAAATGCAAATCTAAATGGCTAAAATAGCACCTTTATCTTGTATCAATCATTTATTTCTGCAAATAAAGGATTAAAAGTTTAGTAGTAAAGAGATGAAAACATCAGGTTCCTGGGGGATGGGAAGATAGAAATATTAGTAGCTGATAACATCATCCTTTTCTCATGAAGGTCAAAGGACTCTCAGAACAGGGTATGCATTTAACTTAGAACAAACTACCCAGATGAAAAGTTAAGTGTTCAATTAGTCATCCAGTTATTTTGCCGACATCACAACCACACAGGTCATGTAGGATTATGAAAAAATTATGTGTATTCAATTTGTCTTTTAGATGTCTGCCAGTATGTAATGGTAGCCATAAGAACAATAATCTTTACCAAAGAAGCAAAACATGTCAGTGTTATTAATTCAAGTTTTAATAATATATAAATCATATTTAATTTTTAAAATTTTTAATGTTTATTTATGTTTAAGAGATAGAGAATGAGTGGGGGAGGGGCAGAGAGAGAGGGAGAAACAGAATTGGAAGCAGACTCCAGGTTCCAAACTGTCAACAAGAGGCTGATGGGAGACTCGAACTCAGACTGCGAGATCTTGACCTGAGCTGAAGTCAGACACACTTAACTGACTGACCTCCCAGCCACCCTTAGAAATCATGTTACAATAAGAGTGATGCTATACTTGTATGTTAAGAACACATTTATCATATACATTTAAGTCCTACATCCCCATTAAAATATAGCAAATCCTTAAAAATTTTTTTTATTTGAATATTAAGCCACAAATAAAGAAGAGAAACAACAGAATTTTGGAAGCTAGAAAGCAGATGAAGGAGGAAAAAGGAATGAACAAAACTGAGAAGAAAAATCCTAAGTAAGCACTGGGGAAAGCTCAAAGTCAATATAACATTTATTTTTTTCAAAGGGCTTGGAAAATGCCAGTCCCAACATCTCCAGAAATTGGAGAAGGAGGGACACTGATGTAAGGAAGATTTGGGTGAAGGCTGTTTGAGTACAGCTCTAAATCTCTTCTAGATTCCATGCCTTGGGGTGATTGATTTCCTCCAATGCTCACAAAATAATGTATTGTTATTTTCTAAATGGAAGAGAACATAAAATCTTTGTCCTGGGCATCCACAGAATAGTTAAAGTCACAGATTTTCTACTGAAAATAGAGTCACTAAGTGCCCTTACACATACTCAATGTTGCATCTTGGCTGTCTTCTCTCTTCAACTCCCAGAAGCCTGGCAGACAGAACTTTACTTCCCAAATAAGAGATGGAAGAATAGTCTCTGGAAAAATTGATAGCCTCAGGGGAAATACTTAAAGAGACTGACTGCAGTCACTTCCCCACAAATATTTTCAGATATGCAAGTTTCAAGATCCATATCTCTCTTGTATTGTACCCTTTGCCTATAATTTGTCAAAAAATCCTTTGACATTATAAATAAGGCAATAAACTAAGAGAAAGTGGGCTACAAAATATGAAAACAGGAGATCCAACAAAGCAGAGTGAAAAAAAATGGAATTTCAGACCCACAAAAAGGGAAAGCCCAGGGTGCTAATCTATGACCCTGACATGAAGGTGGCCAGTCTACTAGGACTGGTGTGATGCAAATGACACATATGTTGAAGGCTATCATCATCAGGCCTTTTGCTGTTATGCCATTTTACAATCTGACAAAATCATTGGGGTATATGATCTAGCAAAATTGGAGAATAAATGAAAAAAGAAAAAGATAAGAAATCTAGGAACCTGGGAACCCAACCTAGAGGAAAGGTAAAGAGAATTGAAAGAATAAAATGAAGAACATTCTATGCTGCCACCTGGTCAGCAGAGAGAAGAGTGGAGATCTCCAGCCAGGATATATACAAGCGAACATGGCAACTTAAAAATGGCCTGATGTGCTTGACATTGTTGAAAATTGAACTAAGAGGCTACTGGACGGTGTAGGAATAATCAGCAACAGATACAAATAGAACTAAGTGGGAAATAAAAGTAACTAATATCATATAGTTATAGTAAAACACAACATTCAATCATAAATCATATTTTCATGGATATCACAATGTAGACACTGAGTAATGACAACACAAAATAATATTTGTTGGAGAGATGGGGAAGGGATAGCAGAGAGAATAAAAATGCTTATAAAATTTATAGCCTCCCCACTGAAAAGCCATTTTAAAATCCTCTTTATTACTTTGATTTGTTTTCATTGTTACTATTAGTCTTACTTTCTTTCCAAGAGAATTGTAATCATTTTTGTCTTTGTAATCCGTCTCATCATATCTCTAGCAATAGTAAAAGAAGACAGCAGTATGTAGATATGTTTTTGTGTGAGTCTGACTGAATAATTAATGGATCAATAAATTCAAAGATTAATGGTACAATCATAAATATGTTCATTCATGTAACACATATTTATTGAGTGCCTACTATGTGCTAGACCCTGATCTAGATACTAAATAGGAAAAAAAAACAAGTATCTTGTTTTCTCATGAAGCTTACATTCAAGTAAAAAGAAAAGAAACAATAAACATAAGTTCCATGCTGATAACTGCCATAAAGAACAAAAACAAGATGAAGATAAGTGAGAAAAATGGAAGAGGCTGAGTTTTACATTATACCAAAAGTAACATGAATACATAGAATACTCAGTGAAGGATCATTGATCATCATCGCAATCAAGTAAAGGGATAAAAAGAGTGTCTCAGAATAAGAATTGACACGTAAGATGCAAAATACAAACATGCTACATGATATCCTAAAATATGATAAACTTTTAATGTGAGTTAGTTAGTTCTTCCAGGGTCTGCATCATTCAAAAACAAACTGAGGCAGATGGTTTAGTCTTTCTTAGGCAAGGCATCTATATTAGTTCGCTGAGGCTGTCATAACAAAATACCACATACTTAGTGGTTTAAACAACAGAAATTTATTGTCTCACAGTTTTGGAGACTGGAAGTCTGAAATCAAGGTTGGCAGGGTATGGCTCCTCATGAAGGATGTTAGGGGAAAAAATCTCCTCCAGGCCTCTTTCTCCTGGCTTATAGATGACCTTCCTCATGTTCACATGGCTATCCCCCAATATGTGAGTCTCTGTGCCCCAAATTTCCTGATTATAAGAGGACTAGTCATATTGGATCAGGGATCACCCTACAGATTTCATTTTAACCTAATTACCTCTATAAAGTTGCTGTCTCCAAATAAGGTCACATTCTAAGGTACTCAGGTTTAGTTCAATGTATCTTTTGTGAGGGGAAACACAATCAAACCTACATCAACATCTTAAAATCACAATTGATTAGATCTGGATTACTGTCATTGTTCCAGGCCTATGCAATACCCATCCTCTACTGGCTATTTTCTACTAGCACATTCCACCGTACCTTCTGTTATATGGGAGAACCTTCAGGAGAACCAGCCCAAACCTGATTTCACTTCTGGCACTCAGCAGTCCCTCTTTAAGGGACGTGGATCTCATTTCTGATATCAGTGAAATGGATGACAGTTTTTCAGGGAAAGAATTCATATCTCAGTATTTTTAAAATATTTCTTATTATTTAATTATATATTTTTAAATTAATTTAAACAACATATGTTTATAAATAAACACGTCTTATAGACAAGGCACTGTGCTAAGACTACCATTGCTAGGAATACTCACATGAACAAAACAATCTTGGTTTCTCCTTTAGTTTTCATTTTCCCAACCCTGCTTCCATTCCTTTGTCAAAACCCATCTAATTTAAGAATCTGCCAGCTAGTCCTAAAGATAACTCATGGACATCCCAAGGCCTTTCTCAACAATGACCTAATGAGCCCATCTTTTGTTTTTCAACGTCTACTGCTCCAACCTAGTCTCTTATTCTAAACCCTTAGGTCTGAATTTATTTCTAAAGTTTGAATCTCTCTCCTTCTCCCTTTAATGTAATTTATTGTCAACATAAATTGGCTAACATACAGTTTGTAAAGTGTGCTCTTGGTTTTTGGGGTAGATTCCTGCAGTTCATCGCTTAAATACAACACCCAGTGCTCATCCCTATAAGCTCCCTCCTGAATGCCCATCACCCATTTTCCCCTCTCCCCCAGCACTCTCCATCAACCCTCAGAATGTTTTCTGTATTTAAGAGTCTCTTATGATTTGCCTCCCTACCTCTCTATTTGTAACTATTTTCCCCCCTTCCCTTCCCTATACTCTTCTGTTAAGTTTCTCAAGATCTACATATGAGTGAAAACATATATCTGTCTTTCACTGACTGACTTATTTCACTCAGCATAATATCTTTCAGTTCCACCCACGTTGCTGTCTCTTTAGTTGCCCTGGTGATCTTAAACCTGGCTCATGTCCCTTGATTTTCCAAAGCCTTAAGGAGGACAAGTCTCAGTATTGCTACTGACTTCCTGATGCCAGTTACTTCTCGTCACCAGGATTTCTATAGCCACACCCCTCCCAGCAGACTGGATTGTCTTAGATGCTGGTGCTTAAAACCACTGTGCAGTCTTCTGACATGGACATGGCACTTAGTATTCCATCCTTACCTGGCCTTGATTTCACACTTATTCCCAAATAGCTCAGGAAGCTGAGATCCATCAGTATCTTAGGCCAGAGTCCATGCTTGTGTAATAGCATGTATAATGCTGAGTCAATGCAAAATGCTATACATATATTCTAGATAAAATTTATTTTTAATCACTTTTTAAAATCCAACTCAAAGAAAAAATAATTGATTTGTGGATATATAAATCATAGGGATATTTATACATATTTTCTGTTAAGATATAATACTAACTATACTAAATATGGAAAAAATAAAATTCAAGTGAGAAAACTCACCTAATACTATCTAATCTTATCTAATAATTCAAGTAGGGTTAGAATGTTCTTTTAGGTATAAGGAAATGCCCAAGGCATTCTGGTTTTCTTTCCATCTGCACTGCAGAAAGCCTAACATTCTACATATATGGAGAGTTTACGTATTGATCTTATTTTGAATGGATCTTATACTTAAGTTATCTCATCTTCAAGAATTTCTGAAAAGAGGATTTTATTACCAATGCTCTCTCATTTCATTTTATACCACTATTAATGGGTTGAATTGTGTTTTTTTTCAAAATTCATTTTGAAGCCTTAAGCTCCAGTACCTTAGATTGTGAATATATTTGGGGCCAGGACACTTGACCAGATAAGATCAAATGAGGACATAAGAGTGGGGCCTTAATCCAATATGACTGGTATCCTTCTAAGAAGAGACAGATGCACCAGTGATGTGTATACACAGAGGAAAGGCCATGCATGTGAAGACAGTGTGGAGACAATCTGCAAGCCAAGGAGAGAGGCTTCAGGAGAAACCAAACCTGCTGATACCTTGATCTTAGACTTTTATCCTAGAGAACTGTAAGAAAATACATTTCTGTCATTTAAGCCTCCCAGTCTGAGACATTTTGTTATGGCAGGCTTAGCAAAATAAAATAAAACCCAAAGGCCATTTATAAAGAAAATCATCTTTCTAAACAAATATCATTTGGGTTTTGATTTTTCCCAATTTTAAAATTATATTCTTCGTATGAGAAATTAACCAAAGACTCTTCTGGTCATATGCTCTCTTCTCATATCTCATTACTCAAGGATTGAAAATACATTTGTGGGTGATTGAAGACATGAACAGAATTTCCTTTTGCAGAGTAAAATGAACATTAATTCAGTACTTCAGATCTGGTTCTTCTCTTCTCTTTTATTTTACTAGATCTCCTTCTCTTCAATCTCTGCAAGCTCTCCAACCTTCTGAAGTATTACATAGACATCTAAATGTTTGTGGCTTAAGGTTTTTTTTTTGTATTGTTATGGAGTCATTGCATTGGGATGAAGTGATCAGAGACAGGACAGATAGAGAAACTGGCGATGTATTCCCTCTAACAAAGCAGCTTGGAAGACCCAGTCACTCAGGGAAAATCCTTAGTTTTCTGCTTCTCAGACTTTAATATGCTTGTGAAACATCTGGGGATCTTAGTTAAAATGCAGGTTCTATTTTACCAGGTCTGGAATGGGTCTGAGATTCTGCATTTTTAATGTATTTTCTGGGTTGTGGCAATGCTGCTGGTTTGTAGACCACACTTTGAGTAGCAAGAGATTAGGCATTTCCTGGAGCCACAGCCTGAACTTTAGTTCTCTGAGCTACCAATGAGTAAATTGCTACAGGCCTAACCCCAAAGGGTGGCCTAATAACCTAGAAGAATTAATTCAGCCTTTCTAAATGAAAAGGTTATAGGTAGAATGCAACAGTTCTCTGATATCATGGTGGCATTGTCTTCCTCCTACCTGACAAAAATTGAGAGACATCGATTGGGACTATAGGAGAATTCTCTGTCTCTACATCCCAACTGTGGATTAAAATTAGAGTTTGGGATGGTGTGGATATCTAATACTCAAAATTTATTTAACTATAAAACAAAGTTATAGTGAGGACAGGTTTCTTATTTTTATTTTTATTTTTTCATAAGATACTGAACTTCAAAGGCCAGCACAGAAGCCTAGAATAGGAATCATTGGAATTGGTGGCTTCTGAGACCCAAGAGAAAAATGATCAGGCAAAGGGTGGAGCTTCAAACTTAAGTCAGGCTAGAAAGAGAGATGAACCTAACCTCCAAAGAGTAGAAACTGCATTTTTTACAACTGGGAAGAGATAAGGGCTAACTGCTCAGAAGGCAAGAGGGAGCTACAGGGGTAATTCAGGGTGCAAGGTTTGTGATGACTTTGTCTAAGTCTTATACATTTGCAAGATAAAATAATTGTGTTGTTTGGCATTTCACTGGTTTCCAAGATATCCAAAAATGTTTCTCCAACTTTTCCTCCAAAAATCAAAGTATGCTGTAAATCCTGGCATGAATGAGAGATGAGAGCCATAAAGAATAATTTTGGGTTGTGTCTGTGTATAAAGGGTAAGTCCTATGCCAAAATCCACTATTTAAAATAAATTAACAGTTATTTCATGAATGGACACACATATATTTGGGGGTTTTACATCAATCAGTGTGGTGGGCACTAGGGATATATTGTATAATAAAGATGTAGTTCCAATCCTCAAAAATTCACAGTGCAGTAAGAGCAGTATAGCCAAGGAGTTAAGATGCATAGGCTGCTGTAAAACTATATTGAGGAGTCAATTTATGCATTTTGGGAGAAAAGGGAAGGCTTCTTTGAGCATTTAACTGTAGAACTGATTCCTAAAGGATAAGTAGGAGTTATGCAAGGGAAGATCTGATAAAGATATTATAGTTTGAGAGGTACAGGTATGCTGGTATCAGTGTTCCAGCCTTTCAAAAACACAGAGTAAGAGGCAGTGGCTATAGGGAGCTGCAACAGATGAATCTGAAGAGAAAAGCTGAATATGCACAGGGAGGGGTGGTGCATTCTATGATCAGTTTAGATTATATTCTAATGGCAGTGGGAAGCCACCATTGGGAATGGAACAGCAGTAGAATGACATAATTAGACTTTCAGGTGAAAGACTTAATTTTGATGACAGTGTGGGAAATGGACTGAAGGCACAGGTCTGCAGAAAGAGATCTCACTTAGAACACTTCTAGAGTTGCCAGGTAATGGATGTACATAATTTGAGCTAAGGAAATAGAAGTAAGGGTGGAGAGAAGTGGATGGGAACTGGAAAGATAGAGTTGTCAAAACCTGGTGTGGGATGTTGTGGTCCAGGAGGAAAGGAAAGTGATAAGGAAGAACATGTGGACACAGATAGATTCCTGGCTTGAGAATCAATGCCTTGTAACCAGAGTTCTTTTAGTTGGAACTGTTAAGCCAGAAAATGGAAAAATCAAGGTTTTGAGTTATTCAGCTAAAAAACAGTTAATAGCCCAACAGTGTAAAATAACAGCATTGCTATATTGGTACAGTCTATAAATATGTTTGAGAAGCTAGCATTTCCATAAATTACACCTTAGTGGGGTTCCTTTTATTCTTCCAAGTCGATCCAGCTCTGGTTGGTGGGATAAGAGAATGTTTGTATCTCCTGGGACAATTCCATGAGATATTATTTTTTTTAAGTTTATCTATTTATTTTTGAGAGAGAGAGAGAACAGGGGAGGGGCAGAGAAAGAATGAATCCCAAGCAGGCTCCTTGCTATCAGCACAGAGCTTAATGTGGGGCTTAAACTCACCAACCATGAGATATCATGACCTGAACTGAAATCAAGAGTAAGACACTTAAGTGACTGAGTCACCCAGGTGCCCCCATTAGATATTATTTAAAAGGTATAAATGAAGACATAGTTGTTTGCAACAATCAGGAATTATGGAAGGAAACATCATCTGGAATCAAAAGCAACTAAATTGTCTTTTTCAGGGTGATATGAGCTTTCATTTCATACATTTATGTCTTCGGTTTGGATAATCAGGCAATAGATATGACTGATTCCTTGGTCAAGCATTTTGAATAATAGTATGTAATCTTTTTTTTATTTACATGGCAATCAATATTTTCTCTATTATAAATTTCACATTTAGTCACATTGCTACCATGTATATCTGTCTCAGGCTCCTCATTTCCTCACCACTCATCCTATACTTTCACAAACTGTTTCTTGATCTTCCTTAAAAATGTCATCAAATTGGGGCACCTGGGTGGCTCAGTCATTGAAGGGTCTGACTTTGGCTCATGATCCCATGGTTCATGGGTTCGAACTCTATATTGGGCTTCTCATTGACAGTGTGGAGTGTGCCTGAGATTCTTTGTCTCCCTCTCTCTCTGCCCCTCCCCTGCTTGTGAATGTAGGGGCAGTAATAAAATTAAAAAAAAAAAGGTCATGGAGCATCTCGGTGACTCAGTCAGTTAATCTCCAACTTCGGGTCAGGTCATGACTTCAGGGTTCATGAGTTTGAGCCCCATGTCAGGTTCTGTGTTGATATCTCAGAGCCTGGAGCCTGCTTTGTATTCTGTGTCTCTCTTTTCTGCCCCTCTCCTGCTTGCACTCTGTCTCTTCTTCTCTCTCTCAAAAATAAACATTAAAAATTTGTTGATGTCATCAAATTGCATATTTTCACAACCCTGGGCTTTTGCTGATATTTTTCCTTTTCTCCAGACTGCCTTCTACTGCCTTGCCTTCCACTTTACTACCATGAGGTCTCTTTTTAAATGTTCCCAATCCTTCCTCTTATACCACATGGAATAGAATTTAAAACATCCTCCTCCAGGTTTCTATCACAATTTATATGACCGTCTTGTAGGCTTGTATCATTACTTTACATTTGTTTACAGATCTGTCTCTCCTCCTGGACTTCATATGCTTGAGGGCAGGAACTGCAGCTTACTCATTGGGGTATTTTTAGCCCCTAGCAATTGTGCTTCAGGTCTGGCATATAATTTATGTTCATCAAATGTTTATAAAATGAATTGATGTGAGATTGTTGCCTAGGATTCTTATTGGAAGACCAACATTATAATGTATAATATATGAATTTTATTCCCCAGGCAACTCAAAAATAGTATAGGAAATGTATAATGGTATCTTTAAAAAGAGAAGCAATGCTTAGCTTTTACAGATAAATGCAATAGGGTAACTATTTTGGAACATAATTCTCATAGTTAAAGCTACCAGCCAGGGTTATAACTTTATAGCCCTGTAATTGAGAGACAGGCTGAATCACAAACTCTTTTATTATGCCAGCTTTCAATTTAGGGAAATTGACTTCAACCGGTCAACCATTAATCCTTTGGATGGGACCTTTTGGGCATGCATGAAGTTTTCTACAAAGAAGGATAAAAAAAGGGGGGGCTTTATCTCCTCTGTGTTGATAATGAATTTTCTTGTTAAGTTCAGAATGGTTGCAGAGTAATTGTCTGTGTTTGCTAATTTAATTTAAGTAAACCACTTATCTGCCTCATCATTAGCATAATAGAGTTTCCCCACAGCTCTGTAGAAATTGAACTAAATGGAGAGAAAAAAGGTGTTTTTGGGAGATGGCATCAGAGGCAATGAATTGCAAGAGAGTAGAAAATTACACATGCTGATTAAATTACCTTTCCTTTAAAAAACATCAGTAGGAAAATGCTTCATGATGACACCTGCTTCTTACAAAGGGCAGAACAAACAGAGAATGTAGCATCTCCAGGATTTGAAAGAAAAATAAAGTTAAGGTACAATACAGAGCCTCTAAGACTGAGAGAGTGGATGCATGGAATGGATTGAATTCTCTCAGGGAATTCTTGCACAGACTGGGAGTCTTGACTATAACCCAAACCTAAAGCTGATTACCATACACTGTTGTAAAGGTTAAAATCCAAGTAAGAAAGCTTAGAGGAGGACAGTTTGGACTACTTAATCTTTGGAAAACAATCTATAAGGCCCAATAAGGATGTGCTTTTGTTTCTCCCTCTCCTCTCTCTGGTGGTTCACATCAGGAGGTACTGTCTGCTGCCACAGTTTAAACTCTTCAAGCACTGTATTGGAAAGAATGGCTGGACTCTATGAACTTCTTCCTTGAGACAAGGCCACTTCCATAGGAAACTGAATAGGGACCACATCTTGAATATTATTTCTGAACATAGGTAAGCCGCCTTCATTAAAGTAATTCATTTTTTCCTTGATTTTTGGAAACGTTCTTAATTCCTTAGCTTTGCAGAAAAAATACAAATAATCTCCTAGAGTAAATGTCCTTAGCATTTTCATCTTTCAAGTCCACTGGAGCCAAAAGAATAATTGTGGAGGATAGAGACAGGGAAGTAAGTTGGGTGTGGAAGCATGAAGATGAGGCTAGGAGAGCAGAGGACTGGGCAGGCACAAGCGTTGACCAGTTCCCAAGAGAACCTAAAAGGTGATGCTAAATGTTGGGAGTCTTGTGACCAGCTGAAGTCAAGGGTGATCATAAAAATCATATGACTAGAGAATATCAGGTAATCAAATAGCAGCTGATGGACTTAGACACTGAAAAACAAGGCAGGGTGGGCAGGTGTTTTGTGCCCGTCTCGGCCTATCAATAACCAGTGCTGTGGTTGGACTGGCCCTTGTGGTTCTCAGGATTACAAGATGTTTTTCAGCATCAACCATCAGTAAACTACACCCTGTGTCACATAAAGAGGTTTTTAGGGTAGGGAGGCAGGGTTGGCTAGGGTTTCCAGGGCTCACTCTATTAGTGAAATTTAAAACATAAGAGCAGGATTTTCAAGCATGGGAAGAAAAAAGGACAAGTGGTTCAAATGATCAGTTATGGAAATCAAGCAAAATTCCTAAAACAAAGGAGTCCCAGTGCAGGGAGATTACCTGACTCTTTAGTGTGGCTTGCACTGTGTTTATTTGAGATAGCTATTTGAAGCTATTTGAAGCTATTTGATAGCTATTTGAAATGGATGCTTTAGCAATCAAAATTTAAATCAGACACTTGTATTAATAAAAAAAAAGAAGAAAGAAAAGAAAGAGAAACAACTGTCAGGGATATACACCACAGGAGGAAATTAAGATGAACAAGAAGAAATGAAGGGTAGAGATGAAGGAAACTAGCCTTTACTGAACACCTAATATGTACCATACATGTGTTTTCTCATTTAATCTTCCCCATAACTCAATAGGAAATCAATATTTCTAATATAC
Source organism: Prionailurus bengalensis (assembly GCF_016509475.1). Lineage (NCBI taxonomy): Eukaryota > Metazoa > Chordata > Mammalia > Carnivora > Felidae > Prionailurus > Prionailurus bengalensis. Next base: position 110,895,881 of record NC_057349.1, read on the forward strand.
TTGTGTTACATAAAGAAACTGGTTTTCAGAGAGATTAAGTAAATTTGCCAAAGTCAAAAGGCTAATAAGATTCAGAACTAGGATTTAAACTTTGAAAAGTGCATGACTTCAAAGCCAAGTGTTTTCTATTACCGCCTTTTCTGAAGTAATTGAGGTGTATATATTTGTAAGTGGAAGAAAAAGCCAGTGATTGAGGCATGGGCCATCTGAGGCCTGCAAGTGAAAATGGGTATGTCCCACTGGAAGAAAAGAAAGGAGTAAGGGTAGATTAAACAATTATGCCTGCAGAGTAAATAAATGATATATTAGGTTAGATCAGATGCTGACAGGGGATAGAAAAGCATGAAGACATTGACCAAACAAAATGTGATACACACACACACACACACACACTGACACACACTGACACACACTGACACACACTGACACACACACATACAGAAGCTACTTTGAAGTAAACTTCCCACTTTTCCCAAAAGTGATTGAAAATTTAGAATTGTCTGTAGACTTATTCTAGATTTAGATACAGATATATATATGTGTGTATATATATACCAAACTGTGCACTTTATAGTTAATAGATAACTATTAACTATAAATTAGGAATGCTTTTAGAATAAAAATGTGTTCTGTAACTTCTGAAAGAGAAATCTTATAAAGAAGGACTTTGTTCAATGTTAATCTGTAGATAGTTGAAACCAAACCAAATACATAGTGATAGGACCTGGAAGGTCAAGGTGGAGGTACCCTTAGTTACTCTCTTATTGGCTATAAGAACTAGCCATCTATGTTTTTTCTCAGGAAGTCCAGGCTGGTATGCACCATAAACCAGTGTGATGATAGCTATTTTCTTCACTAAACATACTCCAGAAGGGTCTGTGTGTTTATTTTTTAAATTTATTTTTAATGGTTATTTATTTTTGACAGAGAGAGAGACGGAGCATGAGCGGGGGAGGGTCAGAGAAAGAGGGAGACACAGAATCCGAAACAGGTTCCAGGCTCTGAGCTGTCAGCACAGAGCTCGACGTGGGGCTCGGACTCACAGACCGCGAGATCATGACCTCAGCCGAAGTCGGACGCTCAACCGACTGAGCCACCCAGGCGCCCCAGGGTCTCTGTGTTTAAACTTACAGCCTTTTTCATCCTGGAGATGCTGGCCTATTGTCATATTTGGATTCTAATTCAATAAGTACTCTGGGTAGTTGGTCAAATCATTTTATTCCTCTGTACTTTCTGTCTAGTATGCAACCATAAACTGTTTTATTCCTTAATTTATTATCCCAGGGTTAAATTGAATGCATTGAAAAGATAGCATCACTTAGAAAGTTTTTCATAAAATATCATATTCAAACCAATTACTTTTAATTTCTATTACACATTAAATTATAATAAAACCCATTATAATTTTCTTCAGCATTCTAATTTCTATATGCTTTTGTTAATTAGGCTATTCCCATTAAATGAATATTCTTTTAATGAACAGTAATTTCATCTCAGAGTAAAGATAGCTACTCCCAAGTGACTTTAACTCTAAATTTCTTTTTTTTTCTATTAAACATATTTTAATATGTTTACTTTGATTTTGCCTCTAGTCCCACTCCAAACCTACACTAAAACTTTGGGGTGTTATATGAAGAAAATCCATTTTTACCCCTTATTTCACTCAAACCTTAATGACTTGCATAGTCTCAACCTGAAAATCAGGGTACCCTGGCTATTTCTTTGGCCCTCATGTCTTATACCCAAACCTCATACCACTTTTTTTCTGTGACCCTATTAACCAGTTATTTCTCTCCTTATATGGTTCATAGGTCTAGGACAAGAGAAAGTTAGGCCTAAAGAGACATGTGTTACTGATAGACATTGTGTAAAAAATGTGAATGGGTTTTTGGGATTTCCACTTCAGCATAGTGGTATTATATGTGCTCTTAAACCATAAACAACTAGAAAACTGATCAAAATATATGGCATAACTATCTTCAGAAACTGGAGAACAAGCTGAGCAGAACATCAATTCATGACAGAAAGGAAGCAAAAGATATGAGAACAATAATCACCATGTAATTTGGCCTAGATAGACTTTTCAAACAAATGATTCATGTAAGAGGAACTCAGGAAGAACATGGCAGACTTGCAGCATTAAGGTGGAGACAGCAGATTCAGGTGGACTGAAGTGACAGGACTTTGCACGGTAGAGTATTAGAGAGGAGGAATTACAAAGAAAGAGAATTTCAATAAATAGGTGCGGAGTCAGTTGCTGATTACCCATCTATGCTTACTTAGAGTGGAATTCCATGAAGCAAGATATAAAACAACTGGAACATTGTAACCTGAGAAATTCCCTGAACATTCTCAGTGTATTCTAATCAGCCAGAGTAGAGACTCCTCACTAAACACCGAGAGCATTTAGTAGAGACTACAGAGGATAAAAGACTACTGCATAATGAAGGGCAAGAATAAGCCTTTAAGGAAAAAAAACTAATCCATCAATAACTTGATTGATTTACAGAAGCAACTTGAACACTCTTTAAAGGAAGACAAAAATTCCAGCATTCAAAGATGTAAAAAATATCCAACACTAATTAAATGTTACTAAAAAGAAAAGGAAATAGAAAAGTATTCCCCATATTAGAACAGATATTTTGGAATTAGGAGAATAGGACTTTCTAATAGCTATTATGGATATGCTAAAGGATTTTTTTAAAGCTATGAACATAATTAGGAGACAATGTGAAAGATAAAAAATAACAAAAAGAAACAGAGAAGAATTATAAAATATCTGAAGTGAAAAAATTCACTGAGTGTGCTTATCAGCAGATTGCATACTATAGAAGAAAAGATCAGCGAACTTGTATGCGCAGCAACAGAAAAATTCTGAATGGAAGCATAGTGAGGAAAAAAACCCTAAAAGTTATGAGCAGAGTCACAGTAATGTGTGGGACACCATCAAGTGTTCTAACATATGTGTAATTGGAGTCCTAGAAGCATGAAGAACAGTAAAATATTTGAAGAAGTCATGACTAAAATTTTCAAAATTGATCAAAACTGTAAATCTACAGATAAATGTCCTCAGTAAAACTGAAGCATGATTAAAAAAAAGAAGAAGACCATACAAATGTATATGAAAAATCAAATTGTCAAAACAAATGATAGCAAGAAAATCTTAAAAGTGGACAGAAAATAAACATAGTGTATGAAAAACAAAAATAAAGTCTGAAGATTTTCCATCAGAAATAACACAAGCCAAAAAACCAAAAGAATGCTATATTTAAAATATATAAAGCAAAAAATGCCAAACTACAGTTCTATATTCAGTAACTAAATCCTTTATAAATTAAGACAGAGCAAAGATTTTTTTTTAACACAAATGAAACCTGAATTTGTTGCCAGCAGACAAGCACTTAAAGTTCTTCAGACAGGAAAAATAATAAGAGATGGAAACTTGGCTGTTTTTTTATAAAGATAAACTACACATTACATATGACCCAGAAATTCCACATCCAAGTGTTCACTCAAAAGAAATGAAAACAAGATCACACAAGGACTTACACATGAGTGTTCTGAACTGATTTTTATTCAATATGGTCAAAATCCTTAAACAATGCATTGTATTTCAAAGGTGAGTGGATAAAAAATTACAGTATAAATAATGAAATATTATACTAAAGTGAACGGACTGCTGATGAAATATTATTGAAGAATCTCAAGAACCAAACCTAACCAAACTTTCTGGTGTCACAGATCTTGTAGTGTCTGTCATTTTTTCATGGCCCTTAGGTAAAAAATAAATAAATAAAGATTTGATTATGTATTTAGGTCAAAATGATTCATAAGTATTTTGGTGCTAATGTGCACTTAGTGGCTGCTTGGAAAGTAATATACATTAGTTGAAAGAAAAATAACATATTTATTTAATTCTATAAAAAATCACATTTATTAATAATTGGATTTGTGCACCTGTTGGGCACTGCATAACTTCTCAACATAGAATCAAATTGGACATTACCACCCTAATTTCCTTGTTCACATTGATTTTCATGTAGTACTTATTTTTTTTAAATCACAGCCAAAAAATTTCAGCTTCACAGAGATGTGGTTCATCAAAAGGAATATAACTCTATTTAATGTTGAAATTGTGTGTCACTTCAAGCTAGTAGCCCACACAGCTTTTGGCAGATGTCACTATGTTTCCTTAAAAATCTAAAATATGTGTTGTCGCCGTGAATTCTCCAGTGTCCCTGTGTGACTCTATATAGTTTTGGAACTATGATAAAAAAATTTGTCAAATGAAAAAAAAATAACCAAAAGAGTATACACGTATGCACTGTATGATTACATGTATATGAATATCTAGAAAAGGCAAAATTAAACTATAATGGTAGAAAGCAGAGCAGTGTTTCTAGGAACCAAAAATAGGCAAAGATTTCATACCAAAGGGGCTTTAAAGACACTAGATGATGTTGATGTTCTTTATCTTGATTATGGTGGAGGTTATACTGGTGTGTACATTTGAGTTGTGCTCTTAAAATGGGTGTGTTCTTTCATATCTCAAAAAACTGATTTAGGGGAAAAAAGCAGTTTTTTTGAGAAAATACATAAAATGTATATTGGAGAGCAGTTTCTTTTAGAATAGCTGAACATAGATTAGAAATCAGGATGACAGATAAAAATGCCATATATATATATATATATACACACACACATATACACACACACATATATATATATATATATATACATATATGAAATATTTTTTCCCTTTAATTAAAATAAGAGAGATAAAAGTAAAAGTTAAATTAAGATAATTATTTCTGGAAAAGGAATTAGAGAAATTCACAATAAGAAGGTTTTCGATTTTTTTGTAAGACCAAAAGTCATAAGATCAGTTAAACAGTGGCATATTTACCAACAAGTTAGTGCATGTTCTACCAGAGTCCAAATGGAATATTTTCTAAAATATGGAAGATAGTGCTTTTGAAATTAGAAGTTGTTAATCAAGGAGATTGCCCAAAATTATTTGTTCAGCCAAGACTGGACATAAAGGTCATATATACAAGTCACACGACACTTTAATCTTGTGGCTGGATCTACAGACTAAATGTAGCAACACAAATCAATATGTGCTGAGCACTCTCTTTATTCTAGGCATTTACTATGTGTTTATTAGACTGTCATTTAAATCCTATAGCCACTCTATAATATAGGTAGTTTTATTGCCATTTCCATTTTATACATGATGAAATTGAGTCACAATGAGTTTAAATAACTTGTTAGTGATCAAATACTATTTGACTTAAACCCAGGTAATCTGATCCTCAGGCTCATTCTACTTATCACTATGCCAGAAGCTTGTCAATGATCTGTGCATGGTTCTAGACTATGATGATAAAAATTATGTCACATGAGGGAGTTCCTGGATGGCTCAGTTGGTTAAGTGTCTGATTCTTGATTTTGTCTCAGGTCATGATCTCATGATTCATGAGATCAAGCCCCACACTGGGCTTTGTGCTGACAGCATGGAACCTGCTTGGGATTCTCTCTTTCCCTCTCTTTCTGCCCCTTACCCACTTGTGTGCACACACTTTCTCCCTCCCTCTCTCTCTCTCTCTCTCTCTCTCAATAAATAGGAATTAAAAATTATGTCAAATGAAAAAAAAAGGTATCCAAAAAAGTATGCATGTATGCACTGTATTATTCCATGTATATGAATTCAACCAGAAGACGTGATTCTTTTTAAAGATGGGTTGAGATGTAGCACTGACATGTAGATAATATGAAGCCCTTTGGATCTTTATATTTAAGATAGATAGAGAAACAAAACAGACTTTTTCCTTTCAAACTTTTTTCATAGGACCCTTCCTTTGTTGTATAATCTTGACAAGGGACCTAAAATGCATAGGAACATAATGCTCATAATGTTTCTTAAGAGCAGAGCATGACTTTATCAAAGCATTGAATTGCTCAAGAAACCTTAAAATGTAAGATTGTTAAGACATCTTTTTCAAAAATCATTTGGTGAACTATATAAATTCAGGTATAGGATTGTTATTAAAAAAAAAAGGAAAAATGACACAGGGCAGATAATGTATGACCAAAGCTCAAGGGGTATATAAAGGACTAAGTTTTATGGTTTCAAGGTTTGGAGAAAGCAAAATTTCTTCCTAGATTAGAGACATTGCCAAATAAACAGGAGTAAGACGAAGATAGTTATTTGCAAAATATTTTTTTTTGAAAGGGAAAGCCCCAGTAGGCAATGAAAATAGAGGTTAAACATGCTGTTTGAACTTGAGAGCAGAGATTTTTTTAAAAAAAGGTTTAAATTCATTTTCCTGAATCTTTCTTTTTATATAGGGTCACACGAATATTTTCACAGACCAGAGAAAGGGTTATGCTTATTTAGGAAGAGTTACAATGGGAATGAACTATTTCTCTTCTTGTGAAATGTGATAATTAACATCTACATGACTTCATTCAATTGCTTATCTGGCTTACTTTTTTTTTTTAGAAAATTAAGGGTAAGCAAATATAAAGTTAAAAAATAAAAGTATCTAACATTGATTTTTAAAAATTTTTAAAAGATATTTGTTGTATATGTAATTATGTGACTTGCAAAATAACTTCTGGACCATTTAAACTTTAATGGTCCTGACAGTATGCAATAATGGGTAAGTGATTCCAGTCATACTCTAATATCAAGTTAAAGACTTCATAATCTGGTTCCAGAGAAATTGACTTATTTTCTTCTAACATTTAACACATGCTGGACTAGCAATCATGCAAGGAAACATGTGGATTTTTGTCCTATGCTTAGAATGTACAAAGCAAGGGAGAATGTTGCTCCCATTCTAATAATAAGAAAATGCCAGAAAGTCTACATAATAATAGCTTTTCTTGAACCCACAAAAGAGTTGTGGTTAACCTGAAAATGAAGCCTGAATAAGGTATACATGAACATCAAGATACCCTTCATTAAGCAAATATTGCACCAAAGGAATTTGAAGCTGATGATGTGCTGAAGGTAACCACAGCAACAACAAAACCCAAATCCAACTCCACTGTTGACTAGGATGACTCAATTCCCCACCCTAACAGTATCAGAACAGGAGGCATGCCCATTTCCAAGCAAAACTACTATTATCTAAATTTTTAACACTTTATATACTATGCTCACAATCAATTAAAATTGGAAGACATACAAAAAATTAATTGGCAAAAATCACTGTTGAGGGACAAAGTAATTTACAGAATCAGACTTACAGACGAGCCAAATGTTGGAAATACCCTACAGGGAATTTACAATAAATCTGATTTATATGATAAAACTATAATGAAAAATGTAGACAACATGAATAAACAGCAGAGAACAGAGAAAATGTCAACAGAGACAAGGAAATTATAAAGAAGAGTCAAATGATAATGCTTGAATTTTTTTTAAGTGAATGTCTCATATATAATAGGTGATAGAAAAGAAGAATGTCTTTGAAGGGTTCATCAGTAGATGCACATAAGTGAAGAAAAAAACTAATAAACATGAAGATAAGGCAATAGAAATTATGCAAGTTGAAATGCATAAAGAAAAGGAGGTGGAAAAAGGAAACTCAGAACAGAACATACAAGGACAGGAGGCAATATCAAATAGTCAAGCCCACATACAATCTTCAGGAGAAAAGAGAAAATTGGGAAGAGAAAATATTTAAAGAGATAGTGGCTGAAAATATAAAAAAAATAATGAAAGACTGCAAAATAAACCACAACTCAAGAAGCTCAGAAAAGACCAAAGTAATATAAATACCAATAAACATGCCTAGACATACCATATTCAAATGCTGAATCATAGATAATGAGTAATTCTTAAAGGCATCCAGAGGAAAAACGTCACCTTACACACAGAAGAGGGAAAAAAAAAACAGATTTCTTTTGGGACACCTGGGTGGTTCAGTCAGTTAAGCATCCAACTTCAGCTCAGGTCATGATCTCACAGTTCATGGGTTCAAGCCCCATATCAGGCTCTGTGCTGACAGCTCAGAGCCTGGAGCCTGCTTCAGATTCTGTATCTCCCTGTCTCTCTGCCCCTCCCCAACTCATACTCTGTTTCTCTCTGTCTCTCAAAAACAAATAAACAGTTGAAATTAATTTAAAAAAAGATTTCTTTTCATTAAGTTTGAAAAACAGAACAATAAGTATGCAAACTTTCAGCCCAGCATTTTATATCCCACAAAATTTTTTTTAACAAAAAATAATAAAGACTTTTAAAAACAAACAAGCTAAATATACCAGGTATGTTTTTTCTTTTAATTGTTCTGAAAAATAATTACCTCTTTCATGCAAGAGAAGTGAAAAAGATTGTTGGTTCATAGTGTATTTAAAGGAAAAATAAATAGCAATAGCATAAAATATGAGACAGGAATTTTAGTATATTCTAAGTTCTTACACTATGCATGAAATGGGAAATACCTTTTGAAGGTAGGTTATGATTAATCAAAAATCTTTACTATAACCCAGTTGAGAGATACTAAAATAATTTATAAAAGAAATATAAATTTAAGTCATAGTGAATTGGATATCATAAGAAATACACAATTACTATGAGAACAAGAAGAAAAGAGAAGGAAGGTAACAAAAACTAGCTGGAACAAAGAGTAAATAATAAGTAAAATGTAGGGTTCAATCCAATCATATTAATAATTATATTAAATTTAAATGATATAAACCCACCAATTAAAATACAAAATGTCTTGACAAAAAGTAAAGCCTTGATAACAAAGATAAAATCATATACTTTCTATGAGAAGTCCACTTTAAATATAAGGATATTGATAGGTTAAAACAAAAAAAAAAAAGAAATAAAAAATATATATAGTGCACAAATGCCAATCAAAAGAATTATATATTTATATGAATATCAGACAAAATAGATTTTAGCATAAGGAGAATTATAAGTGATAGAAACATTACATAATGTTAAATGGGTCAATTCAATTAGGAAGACATACCTATCTTAAATATGAATACATCTAACAACAGAGCTTCAAAATATGAAGCAAAGTTTTTAGAACTGAAAGGAGAAATGGACCAATCCATTATTACAGCTGAAAAATTTTAAAACTTTCTTCAGCTTATAGTTAGGACAGATAAACATCAGAAAGAAACATAAAATCAACAACAAGCAGCAAAATTGTCATAAATAAAATTTATAAAAACACATCACCTAAAAATAGATGAATACATGTACTTTTCAGCTGCACCTAGAATATTCACCAAAATTCACCATATTCTGGACCATATAAATAATCTCAACAAATTTGAAAGAATTTAAATAATAGAAATTATGTTCTCTGACCATTACAGAATTGATATAGAAATAAATAAAATAGAAACATGTATAAAAAACCCCAAATATTTAGATATTAAACTTTTAGGGCCACCTGAGTGGCTCAGTCAGTTGAGCGTCCATCTCTTGATTTCAGTTCAAGTCAGGATCTCATGCTTTGTAAGTTTGAGCTCTGCTTTGTGGTGACAGCATGGAGCCTGCTTGGGATTCTCTCTCCCTCTCTCTATGACCCTCCCTGACTTGTGCGTGTGTGCTCTCTCTCTCTCTCTCAAAAAATAAATAAATAGGGGCACCTGGGTGGGTTAGTTGGTTAAGCGTCCAACTTCGCTCAGGTCATGATTTCATGGCTGGTGGGTTGAGCCCTGTTTTGGGCTCTGTGCTGACAGCTCAGAGCCTGGAGCCTGCTTCAGATTCTCTGTCTCCCTGTCTCTCTGCCCCTCCCTGGTTCGCACTCTCTCTCTCTTAAAAATAAGTAAACATTAAAAAAAATTGTAATAAAAAAATAAATAAACTAAAAAAAAGGCAATTAAACTTTTAAACAATCCATAGATTTAAGGAAAACAGAAGGAAAAAGGAAAAACAGAAAATATTTTGGATTGAATAAAAATGGAAAACACACTTCAAAATTTGTGAAATACATCCAAGGCAGTGCTTAGTGGGAGATTTGAAAAGCTGAAAAAATTGATAAACATCCAGTGAGACTAAAGAAGGAAAGAGAATAAAATTTGTCAATATTAGGAATGAAAAATGGGTCATCACTAACAATCCTACAGTCATTAAAAGGACAATAAATAAATATTACAACTTTATGCCCATAAATTCAACAACTTAGATACAATGGACAAATTCCTAGGAAGATGCAAACTACCAAATCTCATACAATAAGAAATTGATAATCTGAGACATATTGTATCATCTTTTTGTGTGTGTGTGTTGTTTCTTTTTGCTGCAACAAACATTTTATTTATTTTTTCTAGAGTACATAATTTATTTATTTAAATTCAAGTTAGTTAACAGACAGTGTACTATTGGTCACAAGAGTCGAACCCAGTGATATATCACTTACATACAACACCCAGCACTCATCCAAACAAGTGTGCTCCTTAATGCCCATCACCCATTTAGCTTATTCCCCCACCCACTTCCCCTCCAGCAACCCTCAGTTTACTGTATTTAGGTCTCTTATTTAGGGTACCTGGGTGGCTGAGTTGGTTAATCATCTCTTGATTTTGGCTCAGGTCATGATATCAGTTTGTGGAATTGAATGCCATGTCGGACTCGGCACTGACAGCACAGAGCCTGCTTGGGGTTCTCTCTCTCCCTCTCTCTTTGCACCCCATCCCCCCACCCCCTGCCATTTGTGCTCTCTCTCTCTCTTTCTCAAAATAAATAAATAAATAAACATTAAAAAAATTCTCTTGGGGAACCTGGGTGGCTCAGTTTAAGCATCCAAATTTGGCTCAGGTCATGATCTCACAGCTTATGGGTTCCAGTCCTGTTTTGGGCTCTGTGCTGACAGCTCAGAGCCTGGAGCCTGCTTTGGATTCTGTGCCTCTATCTCTCTTCTCCTCCCTGCTCATGCTCTATCTCTCTCAAACACAAACATTTAAAAAAATTCTCTATGATTGGCCTCCCTCTCTGTTTTTAACTTATTTTTCCTTCCCTTACCCTATGCGCATCTGTTTTGTTTCTTAAATTCCACATATGAGTGCAATTACATGAAATTTATCTTTCTCTGACTGACTTACTTTGTTTAGCATAATACACTCTAATTCCAGTCACGTGGTTGTAAATGGCAAGATATTCTTTTTGATTACTGAGTAATATTCCATTGCATGCATATATATATATATATATATATATATATACCACATCTTCTGTAGTCATTCATCAGTCGATGGACATTTGGGCCCTTTCCATAATTTGGCTATTGTTGATAGCACTGCTGAACATTGGGGTGCATGTGCTCCTTCATATAAGCAGTTTTGTATCCTTTGGATAAATACCTTGTAGTGCAATTTCTGGGTCATAAAGTAGTTCTATTTTTAATTTTTTGAGGAACCTCCATCCTGTTCTTTAGAGTGGCTGCACCAGTTTGCATTCCCATCAACAGTGGAAGAAGATTGCCCTTTCTCCATATCTTCACCAATATTTGTTGTTTCCTGAGTTGTTAATTTTAGCCATTGTGACAGGTGTGAGGTGGTATCTCATTGTGGTTTTGATATGTATTTCTCTGATGATGAATGACGTTGAGCATTTTTCCATGTGTCTGTTAGCCATCTGGATATCTTCTTTGGAAAAGTGTCCATTCATGTTTTCTGCCCATTTTTTCACTGGATTATTTGTTTTTTGGGTGTTGAGTTTGATACGTTCTTTATAGATTTTATATACCAGCCCTTTATCTGATGTGTCATTTACACATATCTTCTCCATTCTGTATACTGCCTTTTAGTTTTGTTGATTGTTTCCTTTGCAGTGCAGAAACTTTATCTTTATGAGGTCCCAATAGTTCATTTTTGCTTTTGTTTCCCTTGCTTCCAGAGACATGTCTAGTAAGAAGATGCAGTGGCTGAGTTCAAAGAGGTTGCTGTCTGTTTTCTCCTCTAGAATTTTGATGGTTCCCTATTTCACATTTAGGTCTTTCATCCTTTTTGAACTTATTTTTGTGTACGGTATAAGAAAGTGGTCCAGTTTCATTCTTCTGCATCTCACTGTCCAGTTTTCCCAGCACCATTTGCTGAAGAGACTATTTTTTCCATTGGATACTCTTTCTTTGTTTTTAAAAAATAATTAATTAATTATTTTTAAAATTTACATTCAATTTAGTTACCATAGAGTGCAACAATGATTTCAGGAGTAGATTCCTTAATGTCCCTTACCCAGGTAGCCCATCCCCCACTTCCACAACACCTCCAGCAACCCTGTTTGTTCTCTATATTTAAGAGTCTTTTATGTTTTGTCCCCCTCCTTGTTTTTATATTATTTTTGCTCCCCTTCCCTTTTGTTCATCTATTTTGTATCTTAAATTCCTCATATGAGTGAAGTCATATGATATTTGTCTTTCACTGACTAATTTGGCTTAGCATAATACCCTCCAGTTCCATTCACGTAGTTGCAAATGGGAAGATTTCATTCTTTTTGATGCCAAGTAATGCTCCATTGTATATATATACGACATCTTCTTTATCAATTCATCCATCGATGAACATTTGGGCTCTATCCATACTTTGGTTATTGTCAATAGTGCAGCTATAAATCTTGGGGTACATGCACCCCTTTGAAACAGCACACCTGTACCCATTGATAAATACCTAGTAGTGCAACTGCTGGGTTGTAGGGTAGTTCTATTTTTAATTTTTTGATAAAACTCCATACTGTTCCCCACAGTGGCTGCACCAGTTTGCACTCCCACCAGCAGTGCAAGAGATCCTCTTTCTCTGTATCCTCGCCAACATCTGTTGTTGCCTGAGTTGTTAATATTAGCCATTCTGACATGTGTGAGGTGGTATCCCATTGTGGTTTTGATTTGTATTTTCCTGATCATCAGTGATGTTGAGCATTTTTCCATGTGTTTGTTAGCCATCTGGATGTCTTCTTTGGAAAAATGTCTATTCATGTCTTTTGCCCATTTCTTCACTGGATTATTTGTTTTTTGGGTGTTGAGTTTGATAAGTTCTATGTAGATTTCAGATACTAACCCTTTATCTGATGTGTCATTTGCAAATATCTTCTCCACTCTGTGCTCTCCCTGATTGACAATCAAGCACCCCTACTTTATCTCCAGCTTCTGTCCACTCCTCGCTTCTACACTCTCTGTGACCAAAATGTCAGGCTGTCAGGTTTTATTTGAGTTTTGAGTTTTATTTCAGATGAGGCTGTGTTTCCCAACCCCTCACTTAGGAGGGACTGTGGCTTTGACCTGCTCAGACCCTCTGGGGGAGGGTCTTGCTGAGCAATGACTGTGTGTTGGCCCACCCCCAGGAATGTTCAAGAGACTGCTGCTCCCAATGCCCAGAGACTGTGGCGAGATGCCAGTCTGCTCCAGAAAAAGTTTGTGTGATCGTGTAGCAGCAGGGTTTCAGGGATTATGGCAAATCACAACACACATCTGGCTCCAGGCTTCACCCTTAACGTCCTTGTTCCAACACCAGTGGATGTGGTTGTTCTCTAGGGTCCCCTGGGACCTTTGCCTGTGGGAGGCCACACAGCCTCTATCAAATGTCCTCCCAGCAGGGGAACCACTGTTCCCTGTGTGGCCCTCAAGACCCCTCAGACCTTGCTCTTTGCTGCTGGGGTTCGCCCTTCCCACCAGAGCACCACCAGGTATCGAGCTACGGGTTTCAAACTCTGCACTCCCCATGTTTATAGAGTCTTAATGGAATTTAAACCCTCTCCTTTCTCCTTTCTTCCTTTTTAGTTCAGTCCCTGTGGCTGTTTCCACTTTTCCACTTTCTCTCCAGATGTTTTTGTTGCAGGGTGCTTTTCCCATACTCTTCCCCCATCTCCATCCTCTCCCCACATGCAAAAACAGTTCCCTCCCCTCTGCAACTTCTCTCTTCCTCAGTTCACCTCTCTGCCCCATGTATCTGCTGAGTTCTGTGGTTGTGCATATTTTTGTGTTAATCCTCAAACCAGTTTTCTAGGTGTGCAGGATGGTTTAGTGTTGATCTGGCTGCATTTCAGGGATGAGAGATGCAAAAAATACTTCCAAGCTATTCTGCCATTTGGGCCCTGACTCCCCATTGGATACTCCTTCTTGCTTTGTTGTGGATTAGTTGGCCATACATTTGTGGGTCCATTTCTTGTTTCTCTATTCTCTTCACTCTTCACAGTTGACATGATACTCTACATGGAACACCTGAAAGACTCCACCAAAAACTGCTGGAACTGATACAAGAATTCATCACACTTGATCTTAGCCAAAAGGCCGAGAAGCAATAATACAAGAATTCATCAATATCGCAGAATATAAAATCAATGTACAGAAATCAGTTGCATTTCTATATACCATAAATGAAGCAGCAGAAAGAGAAATCAGGTAATTAATTTCATTTAAAATTGCACTAAAACCCATAAGATACATAGGAATAAACTTAACTATAGGGGTAAAAGATCTGTACCCTGAAAACGATAGAAAACTTATGAAAGAAATTGAAGAAGACACATAGAAATGGAAAAACATTCCATTCTCATGGATTGGAAGAACAAATACTGTTAAAATGTCTGTACTACCCAAAGCCATCTATGCATTCAATTAATCCCTATCAAAATAGCACCAACATTCTTCACTGAACTAGAACAAACAATCCTAAAATTTGTATGGAGCCAGAATAGATCCTGAATAGCCAAAGTAATGTTGAAAAAGAAAACCAAAACTGGAGGCATCACAATTTCAGACATCAAGCTGTATTACAAAACTGTAATCATCAAGATAGTATGGTACTGGCACAAAAACAGACAGATAAATGTTTATTTATCTTTTGATAGAGAGAAAGTATGAGCAAGTATTTTTCTTTTGATAGAGAGCAAGTATGAGCAAGGGAGGGGCAGAGAGAGAGAGAGAGAGAGAGAGAGAGAGAGAGAGAAAGAGAGAATCCTAAGCAGGCTCCATGCTTAGCATGGAGCCCAAAGTGGAGCTCAATCCCACAACCAAGAGATCATGACCTGAGCTGAAATCAAGAGTCAGATACTTAACCAACTGAGTCACCCAGATGCTCTGTAGGAATTTCATAGCTAGAGAGAAGTCAATGCTTGATTTCCAGTCTTCAAAGGACAGGTTTACTCTCTTGTTAGATGTTAATGCAGTCGGTGATTTTAAGTTTAAAGCAATGTTTATTTACCATTCTGAAATCCTAAGGCCCTTTGTAATTATGCTAAATCTACTCTGCCTGTGCTTTGTAAAGCCTGGATAACATTACATCTGTTTACATGATTTACTAAATTTTTGAAGCCTGCTCTTGGGAACTATTTTTCAGAAAAACAGATTCCTTTCAAAATATTACTGCTTATTGACAAATTTTCTGGTCACCCAAGAGGTCTGATATAGATGTACAATGATATTCATGTTATTTTCATGCCCACTAACACATAATCTATTCTGCAGTCCATGTATCAAGGAGCCATTTTAACTTTCAAGTCTTATTTAAGATATACATTTTGGAAGGCTATAGCTGCCATAGATAGTAATTCCTGTGATGGATCTGGACAAAGTAAATTGCAAACCTTTGGAAAGTATTCATAGTTGCAGATGCCACTAAGAACATTCATGTGTCATGGAAAAAGGTAAAAATATCAACATCAACAGAAGTTTGGAAAAACTTTATTTAAACCCTCATGGATGACTTAAAGAGGTTTAAGACTTCAGTGGAGGAAGTAACCTGCAGATGTGGTGGAAATAGCAAAAGAAATAAAATTAGAAGTGGACCCTGAAGATGTAACTGAATTCTTGCAATCTCATGTTGAAACTTGAACGGATAAGGAGGTGTTTCTTACGAATAAGCAAAAAAAATTTTCTTAAAATGGAATCTAAAGTGAAGTGAAGATTCTGTGAAGATTGTTGAAATGACAACAAAGGATTTAGAATACCACATCAACTTAGCTGATAAAGCATCATGAGGGTTTGAAAGGATTGATGCCAATTTTGAAAGGAGTTCTACCATGGATAAAATGCTATCAAACAGCATTTCATGCTGTAGAGAAATTCGTAAAGGAAGAAAATCAATGCAGCAAACGTCATTGCTGTCTTATTTTAAGAAATTGCCACAGTGACCTCAATCGTCAGCAACATCCACCCTGATTGGTTAGTAGCCATCAACATTGAGACAAGACCCTCCACCATCAAAAAAGATTGCAACTCCCTGAAAGCTCAGATGATCGTTAGCATTTTTTAAAACAAGAATGTATTTTTAAATTAATGTATATACATTGTTTTTTGTATTACTACTGCATATTTTATAGACTACAGTATAGTATAAACATAACTTTTCTATGCTTTAGGAAACCAAAAATTCATCTGATTCACTTTATTGCAATATTCACTTTATTGCAGTGGTCTGGAAACAGAGTATCTCCTAGGTATACCTATATAAAGAAATTATGTCCTCATTAAATGTAAACTAAAGCATTATACTTTTGATTATTAGCTTGATTTAGATACTTTAAAGATATCTTTGTACATCTAGGAATTGGCCCGGTAACCAAAGAAAAAAAATCTTTCAGTGTGTTTCAAAATTTTTCTCTCCATTTCAAATGGGTTGCCCACCTCTTGACTCAAGTAGTACCACAGAAATTAAACTACAGAAAATGTAATTGTGTTGTGGTCTCATATTCTGTAGGAAACATTCCATTTCACGTAAAATATGCTATTTTATGCCATGTCATATAAAATGTTGAAGCACAATTTTTATCATTTCTCAAAATGTGCTCTAAATACTCATCACGCTAAATATGCTTTATTTATTTTTTTGTTTTAATATTGTGTTATAGTAAAATGTGATAGAAAATAAGCCATGAGATGAATGACATTTACCAATTCCCACTCAACTAGCTAAGAGTTTGTAGTTAAAAGTAAAAAAATACATTTTTAAATTGGACTTAAAATAGCAAATTTCAGTAGGATGGATATCAACAACATGGATTAAAGTTATTTTAAGCCTTTTCCTTTTGAACAGCTTTTACATGGCTAAGCAGTCTAGCTAAGTCATTTTAGATCTGCATATGATAAATTTCTTTCTTACTAGGCAGGGATTATAAGCTCTAACAGAATTAAATAAAATGGAATATGAATGGGATTTATCATATATTTCAGGCAAATATTCTTTTGAACTAAGGAGAACTAAAGACTATTTCACATCAAAGGTACAATTGAAAAGCTGAGAGTGAGTGTTAATGATGTGAATCATGATCTTTTGATTTCTTTAAAATATTTTTCATATTGCTCAAATCTCAAAATGAAATTAAAATTTAGTATTATTTCCAGAGATCTGAAATGTAGCCATCAGAGTTTTGTTATTCAGAATGACCAATTAGAAAATCTTTACCTAATATTATCATATTTCTGTAAGTAACAGTTACAAATGAAAATTTCTTCCCCATTGTTCAAAAAAGTATGTTTAGCTTCCTCATCCACACTGAACCTTTATTTGAAAAGAAACAAGTTACTACTATTTATAAAGTCTGTGTATTTCAGTCATCCAAAACCTTACCAGCAAATTGATATTAACAATGGAGTACTGCCATTTAGAACTTTCAATTTAATTCAGTTTATTTTCTAGTTTTAAAAATATTTAATTTAAAAATCTTTTGAAATTAATGCTATTCTGGTTCTAAGAGAAATATGGCATCCAATTTTGGCTACTTCCTGGAAGCTATATAGGTCAACAAAGAACCAAACAAATGAACAAATAAAAAAGATCCAAAAATCATGCATCTTCAGCAAAACTTGGAAAAAAAAACAAATTAAAAGACATGGAAACTCAAAACTATATGTAAGTGTAGTCAAAATAAGTGAGATCAACAAAAACTGTTTCACTGTTTGGGTAGTCGCAAACAGTGCATGCAAGAATCAGACTGTGGAAGAGCCTAACACTGGCAGATCTCAAAATCCAACAGTGAACATTCATTTTCGTAAAGAGATAGTCTCATCCTGAATTTTAGTGTTGCTCTCAGCAACACTGAGCCTTCAGAAGGAGTGATAAACAGGAGACAGTTTATCTGGAAATAATTTCTCCGTTTCAAATTATAAATGCATATATTTTTGAGTCAGAAATCCCTCTTTAATGAGTTTAGCCTTATGTGTGTGTGTGTGTGCGTGCGTGTGTGTGTCTATACACATATATATGTGTAGCAATATAGTGTGTCCAACATTATTCACTACAATGTTATTCATAATGGGAAACAATTGGATATGATTTGTATGGCATACCCACACATTGAAATACTATACAATTATAAAGGAAGTATGAGGAGAATTCACTTCCAACCATGCTACAGTATTTTATCAAACTAAGTTTTCTGAGGTCAACCATAAAGCGTAGTTGAAAAAACAAACTAAAGAAATCAAAAAGCAGGTGCAGCAGCTATGTATCAAGAGGTCAGTATCCTAGAGAAAGAGGGAAGTACAATGAGGACAGGTCTATCTTCACTTCTGCTTTGTACCTTATGGGGGCTTTGACAAGTCACATCATGAGGAATAAGAATAATGATATATGACTACATACCCACTAGAAGTTAAAATTAACAAACCTGTCCATAGCCAGCATTAGTAAGAATTTGGGAATCCTGTCCTCTGTTGTTGGAGTACAAATTGTTACAAACAGGTAGAAATTGTTAAGAATTATCCACTAAAGACGAACATTTCATACTCTATCAGCCAATAATTCACCTCTGAGATATAAGGCCTTCACCTTCCCATGCACACATATATACAGTATGAAAAACTAACAAGAATTTCTATAGCTGTGCTTTATAAAGAAAGAGAACTGGAGATATTGCAAATATCCACCCACAATAGAATATATAAATAAATTATTCAGTATACACAAACTTGAATACTATAAAAAAATGAAAAGAATAAACTACTTCTACATGCAACAAAATGAATCAGTCGGACCTGTGTAGTCTTAATTACACAGAATAGATATTAGACACAAAAGTATGTAATTTACGATCTCATTCATAACAGGTCAAAACAGAAAAATTACTTGGTAGTCAAAGTTAGAGTAGTAGTTATCCAAGGGGTACTGACTGGGTATGACATGAAGGAGAGTTCTGGAGGGCTATTAATGTTCTATATGTTTACCTAGGTGATGGCTTCATAAATGCACCTAGCTCTCCACTTGAGAAGTGTGCATGAAATAAATGCTCTCATATATGCTGTCTATATATGTTTATCAATAGGGAAGCTGTGTATGTACTAGAATAAAGAAATAATGTAGGATACATTGTTAAGTGAAGAAAGGAAGGTGCAGGATGATGTTTATGATATGCAATGTTTGTGTAAGAGAAGCAACAAAATGAGAATACACGTTTGTTTTCATTTGAATTTGCATAGGATGGACATATAAAAATCTATAAATGTGATTCATTTTTAGAAGTAAAGGAGTGGATGTGGAACTGAGGCAACAAGGATGGGATGAGACGACACTTTCCATGTACACCTTTAATACCATTTGACTTTGAATAAGGTTAATATATTCTCAATTTTAAAGATATTTTTTCACGCATGCATGTTTCAAACATAAAAATAGTTGAATTATTTATTTGCTACATTTGTTCCTCAAAATTACTCGAATTCAGAGTTGTCTTTTCTTTTCTATAAAATATTCTCTTCTTTGTAGAGAATGCACCTTCCATTTTGATCATCCCAATACTGTCCCTAATGGCATCGAATATATACAAATGTACAAACGATTTGTCATTGAGTTCTGAATGTCACAGAGAAAGAGAGGTGCTTCTTCCCCAAGCAAGGACATACACTGTTTTGAGATAAAACACTTGGCATTTATTTGGGCACTGCCTTCACTAACTTACATTGCTAAAACACCTTCATACCTTCTACTGAATTCCAATTCCATGGCTGTGTCTCTGTTGGGGCTCATGAGTCACTTGGTGTTCCATCTCAGATTTCCATTCCGAGTACCACTTTTTTACAGACGTGTTACAAGCTTTGTGTGTTCTCATTCAGTCATTTTGCCATTGACTTATAGCAATTCCATAAAAATGACACAAGGTTGTGGATTTTTCTAAAGCAAAATTATTTTTGCCAATGGCAATATTCTCGTTTTTGTGTTTGGCTTATGTAGGTCTGACTTTCATTTGCTGCTTTGGCTTATGCCATTTAGCAACACTCAGTCTTCAGTGTCGGGCATAGCTGAACCATTTAGTAACAAAACTGGAAGGGAATTTGAAAAGTGTTAACAATAATATTCCTTTACACAGTGCTTCCCCATACTTTCCTCACCAAGGATGAATGTCCTGTGCCACATGAACTTTTATTTTATTTGGAGCTAAAAAAAAATGGGGAACAGGGAAGATAAATGACCAGAGGTACTCCTAGAGTTAGAATCTCATCTCTGGTCGGAAGGCCACTAGTCCATTGGGCTCTACCCCAGCACACTTATTCTGGAAACACATCTGGCCTGGCAACTCTACTCAGAGGCATCAAGTATACCTCTGTTAAGTTTTTAAAGAGAGATGTGGATGTAGAAGGAAAACAAGTAAAATAGCACTAATGACTTGATGCAAACAGTTAGTTCTTGATAAAAGTTTACCACGGAGCATGGATATAGGAATGGGTAATCTTGCAAGGTGCACATGGCCAGGAACTGAATGTGGCTGTGTAAGAAACCAAGGATTTCCTTCTTTGCTATTACTGTTTACTAACATGCACTTCTTACTGGAAATTGTATGACTTAAATATTAATAAACACTAATTCACTTCGTTATTTATTCTGAGCTTTCCTTTAGAGTCTAAGTGTGTTTTGATAAGCATATATTTTTATTTTAACTCACATCTTTGGATGAGTTGTGATTAATATAAAGGCAGTTGTTCTTTGTTTTCTTTTTATTTGGGGTAAATATTTGGGGCCTTTCAGCGACTGTTTTTGCAGATATAGGAAAATAAAGCTATTTAGTTTTATATGCAAGAGAAAACATCTACAAAAACGTCTAAATGTTTTATGGGCATACATGATTAACAAGGGGAAAAGGTACAGGGTAGCAGTAGTAAAAGCCTGAAAGAAGTAGAGAAATGTCGTCAGGTGTCTGGAAAGCTTTCTGTCATCAGCTTTCTGGCAGGCTGTGCTGAGTTTCTATGCTGTAATGAATTTGCAAATCACAGAGGTAAGCTTATAATGATGGAGACATTATATGGATTCACACAGAGTAGAGAATACACAGTGGATTAGAAAATAGAACCTTTCAGTTTTTGGTTTAGTTTTGCTACTAACTAGCAATGTGATCCTGGAATGTCACCTAACCTCTCTGAAATTCCTTTTCTGTATCTCTAAGGCAGGTGAATGTGAATCACTCTTGAGGTCCTTTACAGCTCTCATGTTGGAAAAAGCAAGTCTTTCCACATGGGGTTACATATCTGACACTGATTATAATTCAAAAAATGGATTTTGAGATGCTGGATAAATCAGCCAAGTTTTGTAATAACACACCGAGGATATAGTTAAAAGCATTTAGGAACCGGCAGACCAATGTTCTAGGCCAAGCTTTGAAGCAGTCAGTGACTTTGAGCAAATTTATGCATTTCTCTAGGGATTAGGTTTATTTTTCTCTATGTGCCAGTTGAACTAGATGGTCCCTGAGTTTTCTATCAGTAATAACATTCATTATTCTCTTTGCCTTTTTCCAGTATAATAACTCAAGGAAACACAGTTTTAATTTCCAAAAATTTCTAAGAGGAGTTTTTACAGGGATATACCAGAATGAATCAATATATAGGTGCTTTTCATTGGAATTATTCTGAAAAAGACTTGCCCCTTTTGAATGATGATTTACCATATTTTATGAAAACTAAACATAAATAAAAACCTTACATAGTTATAAATTTTCTTTTAATTTTTTTAATGTTTATTTATGTATTTTGAGAGAGAGATAGAGCATGAGCAGGAGAAGGGGCAAAGAGAGAGAGAGAATCTCAGGTAGGCTCCACACAGTCAGTGCAGAGCCTGATGTGGGGCTCAAGCTCACAAACTGTAAGATCATGACCTGAGCTGAAATCAAGAGTCAGATACTTAACCTAATGAGCTACCCAGGTACCCCATAATTATCAATTTTCTACAGATCTTCATCTATTAAGAGAAGTGAAGTGTGGGAGAGAGTGTGTATCTCATATCATTTAGACAAAATGGAGAACTAAAACAATTATTAAATGCTTACATATTTATGACCAATATGACATGAATTGTGAGTTCCCTATTAAAGACAAAAACTTTTAATCCAACCATTTATCTTTTCCTTTAAAATGTAAAGCACAAACTTGAAGGACTAGAAACACTTTATTTGATGGAACCATACAAACAGATGAGAGTTTAGTTAGTATTTTTGAAGTGCTATCATCATTGTAACTTTAAGCAGATAAACTTTAATTATTATTAACATTGTTTCAATCTTAACTGGTTTGTTTAAACTCCAATTACAATAAATTGGCATATTTTACTTTTTATTAAATAGTTTTTATAATGACAATGAAAGATGCAATGATGCAATGTAGAAAAGCACTCGGAGGAAAAATTAGTGCTACATCCAAAGTATTATTTCAGAAATTTATTTTGACATCATATTCATATTAAGATATGTTGTCAGTGTCCACAGTACATCTGTGAGGTATCAGG
This sequence comes from Prionailurus bengalensis, assembly GCF_016509475.1. NCBI lineage: Eukaryota > Metazoa > Chordata > Mammalia > Carnivora > Felidae > Prionailurus > Prionailurus bengalensis. Next base: position 110,918,555 of record NC_057349.1, read on the forward strand.
TTGTTGTTTGTCTTGAAATCCCTATTTCACACATAGGAAAACAAGCACAGTATATTTAGTAAATTTTCCAAGGGCACACATTGTGTCAAGATAGCACTGGGAACAGAATTTATTTCTGATATTTTTCTTACATAGTCCAGTGCCTAACATAGTGTCCTAGAAAGAGTAAGTACTTAATACATAGTCATTGAATGAAAGAATGGATAAATCATTCTATGAAATCTAAACAACTGTCATATTTGCTCTCTATTCCCTTCTTCATTAAATTGAAGAAGCCGTAGGAGCAGTTGAGCAATAAACTTTACCAACTGTCCCCTCCACAAGTTTCCATTGCTACATGAAGAAGCTTTGCAAGATGATACCATCTGGTCAGTCCTGAAGTTATACACTCTAGGTCCCCCCGAAAGAGTGTCATTAATCTTGGTTCATCGTAATGTTGGCTTTTGTGGTGTGAGTTAGATCTACCAGCAGGTGTCTGAGACCAACTCTTTTCACCGAAGTCACTGAAAATCCGTTATTAATACTGAACGTGTTACTGATGCCCTAGCCTAATATTTTAGTAAATCAGAGTTCTAAATTAGACTTAAAGAACTTGATAGTTGTTGAAAATAAGTCACTTGGCTAGTATTGGCTCTGGCTACCTCAGCAGAGGGTAATTATAATGCCAGAAAGGATAACTTAATTTATTTCCTGAGTTCATTTGTCGTAAGTTGAGTTGCAACTGTAAACACGATTAAGGTCACAGTGGCATGACTTTTAAAGTTGATAGAAAAATGTGGTAAAGAACATAAGTGTTCATATCACCAGAAGACAAAAAGATGACAAAGCCATCATAGTCATTCCCAATGATCATCAAGTAACTTAAAAATTGTCATTTGTTCTATTGGTGCTGATAACCACTTAACTAAAAAACAAGTAAGACATCTCATGAAGCACTTATGGTTAAAATATAGTTCTTCAATTTTGATGACATTCATTTATATACATATATATATATTTTTGAGAAAGAAAACCCATTTAACTGTACAGAATGATCCTATTTAAGTGAAAGGAAATGCCTTTGCATTTGTCACCCAAATTTAGTGATTGAACTAAAATTTCATCCAGGTGACATTTTCATTAGGACATAGTCTGGAGAAATCTGAAAATACTACATCTCATTTGCCTTTATGTCAAACAAATGATTCACCAGACCTGCCTAATTGGATGGTATATTTCCACTGGAGTGAATGTCCTAATTATAATTTAAGACAAATTTGAGAGAGAAGGTTTATCAGACATTTCTACCTCATTTTATCATGTCCAAAGTTCAGAGATATTTTGAATTCTGTGTAAAAGAGCATCACAAGGAACTTACAGCACTCTTTGGTGCAACTATTACCCATTCTTAAAGCATTGCCACAACGAAAATAGAAAGAGACATAAGTAAAACTAAACTATTAAACATCAACTTAGTGGGCAAATTGCGTTTAGAGATCCACATCATAAAGAGTAGCTTTTGTGTAGGCTCCTGTACTCCTTAAACTGAAAGCATAGTCTGTGTTTTCATGTAAGAATATATCTAACTGGAATCAGGAATTCCATTTTGTAATTGTGTCAGTTATATTTAAAAGATCATTATTAAGGAAACTTTAATTTGTAAGCAACTCTACAGTGAATAGAAATAGGAAAATATAAGCATCCACACTTAGCAACAAACACAAATAACAGATTCTTGAGCGCCATATCTTTCAACATGTTTGCTTATCATTCAATCCTTTTGCCCACCCTTTCTCTGTAGGTCAGGCAGGAGAGTAAAACATTTTCAGAGAAACTCCCCAGATTCATGATTTTAACTGCCTACGCCACTGCAGACAAACAATAGGTCCTATCGTCGAAGTCTCAAAGCACTTGTAAGGGCCATGCATGTGTATCTATTGTCCTTGTTGCTTTTGTCCTGGAGAACTTCGTTGGCCAGAGCTCTCTCCGGGATGATGCGCAGGAGTGACAGGAAACTGAAATCCATAGCCATTGTATCCATCCAAGTAGACACATTGGAAGAAACTGATGGGGCCTATGGAAGAGAGCATGATAATTTGTTAAAACAAGCAGAACATGAGCAGGAACAAAGGTAAATCACAGCCAGATAATACAATGTATGTGGACATGGGTTCTTCAGCTAGATAGCCTTGACAGTAACTATCAAGTTAATAAACCTCATTGTGTCTTAGATTCCTCACATGTAAAATCAAGACGATAGCAAAAACCTCATAGAAATGTTGTGGAAATTAAATCAGTAAATATATGTGAAGGACTTGAAATCTTTCCTGACACATAATAATCCCTTAACAAATGATAATAAAAATTATCTGGCATAGAAAGTCAAAATACTTACATCATAGGAATCTATTGATGTGCACTGTACTCCGAAAAACTGTTATATAGTTACAGATTTTAAAACATGAGCTTATCTATATGAAAAATAACTGACTTTTCTTGTTTCTTTTAATGTTTTTATAAAACCACAGAGAGCCTTGTGGTCTTAGAGTCTTGAGGCTTTCCACTTGCCCTTACTCTCCTGAGATGGCATAGTTACTGTTTGTTAAATTTTGTTTAACATTTATGTTTATTTTAGAGAGAGAGAGAGAGACAGCACATGAGTGGGGTAGGGGGAGAGAGAGAGAGAGGGAGACACACAAGGTCCAGGCTCTGAACTGTCAGCACAGAGCCCTAAGCAGGGCTGGAACTCACCAACCGCGAGATCATGACCTGAGCCCGGATGCTTCACCGACTGAGCCACCCAGGCACCCGGGGAATACTTTTTACGACAATGTGTCCAGGTAGCCGCTCTGTTGTCAGAGCAGACAGCAACACAGAAAATGTGTTAAAGCCAAGCAAGGCAGTGCAGCGTGGTGGGTAAGGGCATGAGCTCCCAATGCTCCCAGGTAGCAGCTTTGTTAAGAGATGGTGACTCTAACTTCTCCGAACAATCATGGGCACCTGCTGACTCTTCAGTGCTTTCTATTTTATCTATTTGCCTTCTGTTAATGAACCACAGAGTTTTTGCCAATGGCCAAGAAAGAGAATGACTGTTGAAGTGACTGCTATGTGGAATATGGTGAAGCTGGCCAAATTCGTATCAGCCTAAGGGCTTATGAAATAGAATGAAGCAAAGCAGGGGTATTAAGCAGCTAAAGGAAGCAATAAGGAATTATTCTGATTTCATCTCCCTGGGTGTCAGCTGACTTGAATCACTGGTTTTCAGTGATGAAAGTAGTTTGGAGAAATCTTGACTTTGTTCTTTCTTTTCCCCTTCATCTTATCCAGAATCATTTTCTTTTCTGTTGTAGCTTTAAAGAGAGGCAGTAACACAATCTGCCCCCACTCCCAAGGTTGTAAGTGCTTGGGGCTTTGACGGGCCACTGCCAGGGATGGCAATAAAGCTAGACTGCACTGGGACAACTGGGTGGCTCAGTCTGTTGAGTGACTGACTTCGGCTCCGGTCATGATCTCACTGTTTGTTCGGTTGGGCTCTCTGCTGTCAGTGCCAATCCTGCTTCAGATCCTCTGCCCCCCTCTCTCTCTGCACCTCCCCTGCTCTCTCTCAAAAATAAATAAACATTAAAAAAAATAGCTGGACTGCATTAAGATGAATGGCAGCATCAGTGCTAAAAGTAGAAGAGTCCAGCAGGGACAGGTTACCTTCCAGCTGAACTGTACTAGACATGGGCACATTTCTTTTTTTTTTTTTTTTTAGATTTTTTTTTTCCAACGTTTATTTTTGGGACAGAGACAGAGCATGAACGGGGGAGGGGCAGAGAGAGAGGGAGACACAGAATCGGAAACAGGCTCCAGGCTCCGAGCCATCAGCCCAGAGCCTGACGCGGGGCTCGAACTCCCGGACAGCGAGATCGTGACCTGGCTGAAGTCGGACGCTTAACCGACTGCGCCACCCAGGCGCCCCGACATGGGCACATTTCTGAGCATCTACTTAATTGATGCTGATAGGCTGTTAATGGAAATATCATTACATCTGCAAATGTTAAGGCTTATATAAAAGGCTCAGGAATATCAGACTGTAGAACTATTTTATAGTTAGATGGAAATAGGAAGTATTGTTTTTCTACAGAAAATGCTCCAATCAAACTTAAAATAGTTGATGAGTTTTTTTGCTAAAAATATTGAATTGATTCATTTGTTCATTTTAATTTTTTAAATATTTTTAAATGTTTTTATTTATTTTTGAGACAGGGAGAGACAGAGTGTGAATAGCAGAAGGGCAGAGAGAGAGACCCACACAGAATCCAAAGCAGGCTCCAGGCTCTGAGCTGTCAGCACAGAGCCTGATGCGGGGCTTGAACTCACAGACTGTGAGATCATGACCTGAGCTGAAGCTGGAAGCTTAACCAACTGAGCCACGCAGGTGCCCCTCATTTGTTTTTAATTAAACCTTTTATTTTGAGATTATTATAGAGTTGCTTGCAGTTGTCAGAAATAATACAGAGCTATTCCCATATACCATTCACCCAGTTTCCCCACTATGGTGACATCTTTACAAAACTATAGTACAATATTCCAAACAGGAAATTGACCTTGATACAATCCACCTATTCTTTTGAATTATATTTTAATATTTATTTATAAAATAAAGACTTTAACTGTTTATGTGGCATAGCCACAAATTTTTACCAGTAGGTTAATAATTGGGAAACTCCTGTTTAAACCAGAAACATGCCCAGATTGACTTTATAGATTTTTGAAATAATAGTGAAAAGTACTGTTTTTCTCAAAACCTGATTATATGAAGGGCTATAATGACTCCCTCTCTTATTTGCCGCAATCGCCTCAACATCTGAAGCAGAGCTTGGAATGTAGTAGGCACTTAATATTTGCTCAGTGAATCAAGTATTAATACGGAGTAGGAGTCATTTGCTGTTGTAGTGGGCGTTTTAGTAACTTCCTGCAGAAACACCTTAAAGAAGCAGTTAGAATCCAGAGAACATTATTGATTTCATTTCTTCAGATAAATGTCTATTCTTTAAAAGCATTAAGCGAAACGAACTTCAGTCATACCTATTTCAAACATTGTTTCTTTTAGTCTGTCCAGCAATGACTTTAATGCAAATGCGAATCCAAAATGTATTGCTTTACCATTTGAAGAAAAATATCTAATTTGGAAATATCAGAATGATGAGAATCTTGGACATTGAATTTTGTAACTGCACATGAATGTTGATTGCATTCTACAATCAACGATCCAAAGACTATTAAGAGCCTGCCACATATCTAGAAAACCAAAAAGAACTTTCAATCTTAAAAGAAGTGAGTTTCTAAGCAATTGAATTGCTGAGTCTTATTTCTACATTTTTTTTCTCTTTGATATAAGAAAGTTCAGCATATCACTTCAGCTGTCTGATTATAAAGCAGACAGTAGCACATATTGAAGCACAAGTTTAGTGAGAGTGCACAGGATCAGAGCTGTGTAGAATGGTCTGCGATAAATGCCACTTCAGTCATTACTTTGTAATTCTTCCAAATACGTGCCTCTTGCTTGACACAAAAAGTGGTGGGCTTATTTTTTGAAATATAAGTGACCTACTTTAATGTTATTCATCATGTCTGTGCTAAAAATCTTTTTCTTCTCATACTGGTCTTCTTAAGGGTCTAAAGTGCCGGTTTATACTTCTACCTTTAATATAGAATGACTTCATAGTTTTAAAGTAATTATAAACTTACTTTTTTGCTTCTTTGTGGAGTACACATCTTCAGCTTCTGGTGTATACAAAAATATGAAAGTAAATAATTTGTACATTCACAGCTATTATACAAATATGTAGGGAACTAAAAATGTCTAAACGGTTGCGCAGTATGAAAGAAACAGGAGCTAATTCCCTCTTTATAATATATTCTAGGTTCTTATTCAGATTCTATTCAATCTCTCACCCTAAAATTTATAGCTAAGAGCCAGTAGCAGAAGAGGAGCCAGTGGAAGAAAAGAATGTGGTGTTCAGTATGTACTTGTTCAAACAGGAACACTGGTCCTGATGTGTTGGATGTTGGTGGGTGAGTGCTAGCAGATGCACATATTCTTTTTTTTAGAAGAGGTCTTTAATGTTTAAAGTTATAACATGTAAGAGTGAGCGGGCTAAATAATGAATATTTCAAAGTAATTCTAAATTAAAAAAAATTTTTTTTAAGGTTTATTTATTTTTGAGAGAGACAGAGAGACAGAGTGCAGAGAGAGGGAGACACAGAATCTGAAGCAAACTCCAGGCTCTGAGCTGTCAGCACAGAGCCCGACACAGGACTCAGGCTCACAAACCATGAGATCATGACCTGAGCCAAAGTCATATGCCTAACTGACTGAGCCAGCCAGACTCCCCAAAGTAATTCTAAATGTTTGAGGGGCTTAAGTTTTTAGTAATCATCTTTGCCATGAAAGAATATCAGCAGACTGGTGTCCTGTATTAGTCCCTTTTCTCATCTGGCTCATGGATTTCTCTACAGTAGTGATAAGTGCCATGTATTTATCTAGTGATGGATAAATTGAAGCTATCTAGTTGAACCCCTTTATCTAGCATTCACATTAACTGGTGTTCACTTTTGGGCTTTGGGGGTTTCTTGTAAAACCCTGAAAGGTAACAAAGATGTGAATGCATGTGTCTTTCAGCAAAAGTTAGGTTTTAGACTTCAACAAATTCTAAATATGTTCAAGGACCTTTCTTCTCAAAGTGTGATCCATATTCCAAGAGTTTCACTGTTATTTGGAGATTAATATATAAAGGTAGTTCTTAGGCCCCAACCCACATTTATCCCATTTTAAAAAGATTGTCAGATGATTTATGTATAAAATGATTTGAGAAGCAATTGTCTAGAAGTCAAAAACATGTTAAGAGTTATTGTTCTTAATAATTCAAGTTTTCAAAAAAATCTAAAAATTAAGTATTCAAAAACATATCTTAGGACAAGTGTAAATCATCCTAAGACTCAGGTGTCCATTTCTTTGTGTCTTTCCTCAAAACACTATTTTCTATACTGTTAATTAATTCTGGGCACTGCTATAGTACATATATTTTCATGGCAAGAACAACTCTTACACAAGCTCTATTGTTTATAGGCAAGTTTGGAAGTATAATAGAAAATATCTATTATATAACATGCCACTCTAGGGACTCTGGAAACCCTTCAGTAAAAAAAAATAAAATAAAATCAGTTGAAACTCTTATAATACAAATAAAGAAATTTAGTCCTGAAAAGACTTGCTCAAGATTATGTATCTAGTTGTGATATATTTTTCTGAAGTTTGAGCCTTTTCTTTCTTCCTTTTTCCATCTTTCCTTCCTTACTCCTTCTTTCCTTCCTTCCTTGTTCTTTCCATTTCTTCCTCCCTCCCTTCCTTCCTTCTTTCCTTCTTTCCTTCCTTCCTCCCTTCCTTTCTCTAGCCATTGCTGTTAGTATAGGCAAATTGTTTTAAATTTTTTTAATAAAAATATGTCAACTTCACCTTTAAACATTTATCTGATTCTCTTTCTATCAAATAACACCCCCATTCAATTCAAAAATAGTGAAATGATGGTTTTGAAATATTGTTCCTGTAAGCAGATTGGACAATAAATGCATCTAATATTTACTTTTAAATAAACCAGTGTCTAGTGCCTTCAACATGTGAAGATATGCATATTTTTTCCAAATAATGTAAAAAAGCTGTTTGTCTAAAAAATGGGTCTGCCATCTAAATATTACTTAGGAAAAGCTAAAGACTAAATCAAGAATAGTTAAATAAAACAGACAAAACATCATAGCCTTAAGAGAAAACTCCTAAATACACTGAAGCAACAAGTTCACCTTCAGCTTTCTTTGAAGCCGGTACATCTTCCAGATCTTCTCCTAGAGAGTAAAGAAAGGACACATCAATCCATGGTCTATTTTCCAGCTTTCCCAAAGAAGAAATTTTGTATTTAAGGTTTTTGAATCATAAGATCTATTACTCTGCGAACTCAGCATTTAGTGTCTCTATGAATAAGAACTTCCTGACAAACAAGGCAACTTCTCTGACTTGGGAAGAGGGTGGGGGGCAATGGATACCGTATCAGGCTGTGGTTAGGGCTGACAAAAGCTGGCTATGATAAGAAGGACCTGCAGTGATGCTCCCAAATGTGGCTCTCCTCTCTGGCTCCTAACACTCCTTCCCCAAACTACCAACACTTCTGGAATTTAGGACATTGGAGATAAATACATAAGCTAGATCCCGAGAAAAATATCCGCCAGCATATTTTATTAGTGGACTGATTAGATTTTAGTCTTTTGATGGATAATTGTAGAGGCAATTAAAAGACACTAGAAGTTGAACCAAAGCTCAAATACACAATGACTCTTAGCTTACATTATGTAAATTACTTGCTGTTTTGTGTACAGGCACATGTGGAATAATGTGGAAGATTTTTAAGTCAGAGATAATTCTAAGAAAATATAATTAAATGATCTTTAAATGTTCACATCAGTTTTTTAGCATTCTTAATGAACTGAAAGAGGGTCGGTTTTCTATTATTTATTCAGATTTTGCATACCAGCTGCTCACCAATAAATAGAAAAGGGGTAAAATAGGTCAGTATGCAAATTTTCTCTAATAAGAAAGAAATGTGACCTTTAGAAACAGATGTTATTATGTAAAAGAACAAAATGGGAAAAAAGAAAATTACGACCACTTTTTTGCAGTAAATATTTTTAAACTACTTAAAAATTTTATTTTTTAATTAGCAACTTTGGTGAAAAAAGTCTCATCAGGACTCGGAGGCCAAGACTGAGACCCCAAAACAGCTGTTTGTTTGTTTTTTTCCTTGTCAGGCTGGAGCAGAGTTTGAACCAGGAAAGAACCTCTCCAGGTCTGGCCATAATTTACTCTCTACATCTGGGTCTCAGGTAAATTGGTTGCAAACTGGCTTCACTTCATCCAAGGACCTAGTTCAGGGCATTCGTGGCTTCCTTGTGTTGAGCGTCCCTTGCTCCTGATGTTGGCAGTGTCACTTAACTGTGGACTGGAGCATCCATTTGGGCTGGAGCAGTGAGTTACTAAAATTTCACCCTGATTAGTTTAGAAATATTTAAATACAAGCTTAACTCAATTAAATGCTGGATTAAATGACCATGGTCTGAAATTGCTCTGTTAGCTGCCATGAATAAACAAAAGGTATAAATGGGTACATGATATTTTGAAGTAACTTAACTATATTTTTAAAATGATGTCAGAGTTCTTAAAAGAACCAAATGATAGTTACACTTTCATTGTGTAGCAAGAATCTGCTAATTTTTATGGAGGATGTTTATAAAAGTAACCTAATGCAAGGTTCTTGTACACAAGAAATACAGATTTTATTTTTGAGGATTATAGCACACATAAGCTTAAGATGTTTATGCTCTGGATTCATTTGTTATCCCTGGAGAAATAAATATGGGTAGAATAAAAACCCGAGCTGCTTCTCTTTTCCAAATTCTGTATTCTGACCCAGCATAAACTAGCTACGTGATAAAAGCTGGCAAGAAGTGAGTCATATGTCAATTGCTCAAGCTAACCGGGAGAACAGAGGCACCAGAAGGTAAACCGCAAGCCTAGGGCAGTTGCTATAGAGATGCAGTCTCTGTGTAAGCAACTTAACAGCAACAAAAATTTACTGAACTAGGAATAATGAATGTACCGCAATTGTCACTGCTCAGCATACAAAAAAGAAATAACACACTTACAATCCATTTAATTTTATAACTTGCGCATTGATTAGGTGAGTGGTGGCTTGGATAAAACAAATATGACTCTAAAAAGGTATAATAATTACCATAAAAGATGTATCAACATGTGCCAATGGACTTTTAAGAAAACATTTTATGAAGGAAGTTTAATTTATTTTTTATTTTTATTTTTTTCCTTGGAAGGTTTATCTGAAGAAATACACTTAAGATCAGATGTAGAAGAAATCAAGAAATAGCGATATATAATAGCCACACCCAATTTTGGAATCAAATAGGACAGATGTTTCAATTTCTTGCTAAGTTTGCACAAGAATAAGGAATGTGATGTTTTACTTTTGTCAGTTTTTAGGGTCACGTCAGTGCAGATATCCCACTCCAGTCTAAAGAATAAACAATTCAAGATGCTAAAAGTGAATAATTTGATATTTGTTGCCTTAGAGTTCTCTAAGCTGGACAGTGCAATCTCCAAGCCAAACAGGGATGACAAACGTTCCTAAGCCTAAGGACAATGACTGGAAAGCAGAATCAGATGATTTAGAGGCCTTGGGATTCTGTGATGATCTGAGTGTACCTGCATCTTATTTGTGAAATGGAAGGGAAGGAAGAATTATCCACAACTCATCACTGGAACATCATAGCTATTAGAACATCGATTTTTAAAAAGTGATTTGTATACTTTGTATAATTTTAGAACACAATGAATTTTATTTTCTGCATATGTCCCTTAGTAAACAGTATCTTTTCATTAAAAAAGGAAGTCTAATTTAAAATCGGTCCTTTGAAGGTGCCTGGGTGGCTCAGTAGGTTGAGCATCCAACTTCAGCCCAAGTCATGATCTCACAGCTCATGAGTTTGAGTCCTGCACTGTCAGCACTGAGCCTGGAGCCTGTTTCAGATTCTGTCTGCCCCTCCCCACCTGGTGCTCTGTCCCTGTCTGTCTCTCTCTCAAAAATAAATAAAATAGAATGGGTCCTTAATATAGAGGGGAATATGACCGAAGGAGATGGCAAGTTTCAAGTGAAGGCAATCATATGAAGAAAGACTAGATATAGCAAAGAACAGAAGAGACTCAAGGAGCAGATGGAATGTTGAGGAGGGCAGGAGAAGTGCATCTGCAAAGGTTAGAAAATGTTATCATGTGGAAAGACAGATGTCAGGCTGAGCATTCTCTACTCAATGTCCTAGCCAGTGAAGGTCATTCAAGAAGGAAATCATGTTCTAATGTACTTTGTAAAAATAACAAGACTAGAATATGAGAGAATGGATTCAGAGAAAGAAATTGGAAATGTATTTTAACAGTCAACATCAAAACAATGATTTCTGCAATTGGAAATCACTGACAGAGTTGAGTATAAATAAGGCTTCATAGGTACAATTAAATAGGATTGAGTACATGTGAATGCAAGAGATTATATAATAAGGGATACCTTAATGCACTTTTTGAGTTTGGAAGAAAATAGTGGTGCCACTCCCAGCAACAAGGAAATCCTAGGAGGTACTCATTAGCTGGGGGCATCATAGGAAATTTAGTTTTCTAGCAGTAAATTGTGGTGTTGGTTGGTCATGATACTAAAAGTGTCTAAAAGGAAGAAAGAGAAGGCAAGTTGTCTGGAAAAGTTTACAAGTGACATGCATTGAGTTAATAGGCAAAACTGCGTGATTTAAGAGCTCACTTTTACTGATAGCAATGATAGCTAATACTTACCATCTGCTGGGCCTTATTATTTCATATGTGTTATCACATTCAATTGTGACAACCCCTCTGTGGGGTAGGTGTTCTTATTTTAAATCTCTTATATAGATGGAGCAGAGGAGGGTTAAGTGTTGTCCGAGGTCACAGAATGAATTAAGTGACAGGACTGAACCATGGACCCCAGTCTACCTGGATCAGAACCACTTGAATGAGGATTTATATTTATTTCACAAATAGTATAAATGTTATTCCTGTTATGTTCCAGCCACTGTTCTAAACACTTTATAAATGAGAACATATTTCACCTCCTTGGAAGTGGATACTATTCCTATTCCCATTTTGTAGGTAGGAAAATTGAAGGCTAGAGACTCAAGATCCCAGGGCTAGTTAGTGGGGAAACCTGGGATTCAACTCAGGCATTTTGGCTTTAGAGATTGTGTTATTAGTCACTGTGCCATTCCACCTCTAGAGGCTGGCCTCCCAAACTCAGTTCTCTCCGATTTCAGAACCTATGCATTATGTCGCCGACTGCATAAACCATGAACTTGTGCAGAGCAGAAATGAAAGAGTGTCCCTCTTCTAACAATCCATTTTCTTTCTGGTGGGATGAATAGAAGAGTTACTTATCTGTATTTGAAAATGATAATAACAATGAAGATGAAAATATATCTGTTCTGTTTGCCTAAACACTGTATTTTAGGTAAACTTATTCTAATCAATTAAGAGTGAAAATATTATCCAGACTTCCAAACTGTAGATTTCATCTTTTATTTATATAGAAACTTAGATTCCAAAGGAATCACAAGTATTAATGACTCTGTCCTCTTATCTAAATCAGACTTCTCCACGATAACAGTTATGAACACATGAGAGGTCTTGTCTGTGTGGCTACCATTTCAATCTTTTAAACATGCTGATGTCAAAGTCTGGCTTTTGTATAACTCTTTTATACTTATGAAATTACAGCTACAGACACAGAGGTTCTTAGCTATCTAAGAAAACAATAAAATGATCATGATAGGTCTAAATTTTGTATTTTCAAGTAGTGCTTGGTTTTTATCATGAAGTAAAGGAACTCCTTCCTTGTCTCAATTCCATAATCTGCTTCATATCACATAAGTGTCTGTTCCAACACTTAAATTTACATGTATGCGTGTATATATATATATAATTTTATAAATTTTATAAAATATATAAATATGTACACATATATGTATATACATATTTATATATAAATATGTACATGTGTTATTTTAAAAAATTTTTTACTAGTTTTTTTTATTTTTGAGAGGCAGAGAGAGACAGAGCATGTGTGAGGGACGAGCAGAGAGAGGGAGACACAGAATCGGGAGCAAGCTCCAGGCTCTGAGCGGTCAGCACAGACCCCGATGTGGGGCCCGAACTCACGAACGTGAGATCATGACGGTAGCCGAAGTCGGATGTTCAACTGACTGAGCCACCCAGGCGCCTCTGTGTGTGTGTGTGTGTGTGTGTGTGTGTGTGTTATTTTGTCATCAAGTGTAAGGCCCTGAAAAAAAAAATCAGAAATTCTCTTTGCCCTTTGCTTCATAGTTTTTGCTGAGCTCCAAGACTGGTCTCCAGCCATTAATCAAAAACAGAATGAGAGCAGAATGGGACTTTAGGAAAGTTCAGGAGATAAGTCTTTGTCTGCATGGGGTCAAGGGTAGCCTTGGTTCTATGAGGCTGAAAACAGATACAACTTAAAAAGCCAGTATGTTGACAGTAAGGAGACTCATGTGTGTGTGTGTGTGTGTGTTTGTGTGTGTGTTTGAGTGTATATAACATTAATACATATGGATATATATATATAGCATCAATATGGACAGTAATTAATATTTGGCTGAGAGAAATTCCAAGAACATAAAGAAATGTGGAGTTTAGCTGCAGTACCAACAGTTATTATGATGTACAATTACATGTATTTATAAATACATGGATTCAATATATGAATTAACAAACTTTATAGTAAAAATGACAGATTTATCATTCTCAACAAACAATCTTATCTTGGTTCCATTTCTTATTCTCTATGAGGGTGTTCTCAGATTTTTGGTTACAGAAATTCTTAACAGTCTTAAAAAATTAAGGACCTCAAAAAACTTTTGTTTATGTGGATTACGTCTATTGATAATTAATGTAACAGAAATTAAAACAGACATTGTTTTTAAACATAAGGATTCTCAAGCAAACAGCTCTTTGGCTGAAAGAGCGATGACTTTCTCACATATCATTTAGCCTTTGGAGAATTCCACTGTATGCTCATGAAAAAATGAGAGCAATAAAGGTAAATAGTGGTTGAATATTATTATGTAAAGTGTTTCAGGTCACCTGAAAGGATTTTGGAGACCCTAGGGATCCATAGACTATGACATTGAGAAATGCTACTCCAGATGAAGAATTCTATTTCTACAAAATAACCAACATTAACAAAAGGAAATAATTAAACATAAACCTGTCAAAAGGAAAGGTAATTATTCAAAAGTAAGTTTATTAGCCATATATTACATATGGCTATATATAGATCAAAGTATTTGAGAAAACAAGAGAGTAAATGTCACCTTTTGAGAAAAAAAAACAAAACATTTTATTTCTCTAACACAGGAACCAGTAAAATAATGCAAGATATAAGCAGAACACAGACAAAGCAAAACTGAATTCTTCAAATTAAAAATTATTACAGAAGAAATATCTGGTATGCGCTTTCACCTACCATATATATTTTATGCAAAAGTTATTACATATAATAGCAACCATTTGCCAATTAACTGTTAATATTGCATTAAAATAAAAATTTTAAACTGAGTTGAAATACACAATGAATGTAAATTTTTTAGATTTAGGCTTAGATATCAATTTCTTTCTTGTTTGCTTGCTGGCTTTCTTACCTTCTCTTTTTCTCTCTTCTTTTTTTTCTATATTAAAACTGTCCCTTCTAAGTTTGGATAACTGTAATAAATTTAACAACACTATCACACATATGCATGTTAATAAGTTAGAAACATATTTACAGTGGTTTCTAAAGGTTGTTGGAATCTCAGTTTCTTCTTCGTATAAAGTGTATAAATTCATCATGTGTATTTTATGATGTCCCCTATGTGTTTGTAACATAAAAATGTCTGAAATTGAATCAGTAATCAAAAATCTCCAAATAACCAAAAGTTCAGGACCAGACAGTTTCATAGGTGAATTCTGCCAAACATTATAAGAAGAGTTAATACCTAGTCTTCTTGAATTATTCAAAAAAAAAAAAAAGAAAAGAAAAAAGGAAACTTCCAAATTCATTTTATGAGGCCAGTAATACTCTGGTATTACTCAGTATTACCAAAATAAGATAAAGACACCACAAAAAAAGAGAACTATGGGCCAATATCTCTGATGAACATAGATGCAAAAATCCTCAACAAAATGCTGGCAAATGAATCCAACAATACATTTAAAAAATTATTCACCATGATCACATGATATTTATTCCTAGGATGTAAGGGTGGCTCAATATTTGCATATCAATCAACATGATACATGCCATCAATAGAGAAAGGATAAAAACCATTTAATCATTTCAAAATATGGAGCCTTATGTACAAGAACCAAATTAAGGAAGTAACCCGTGTCCACCAATAGATGAGTGGATAAAGAGGAGATGGTATATATAGATGTGCAATGGAATGTTATTCAGCCATAAAAAGGAATGTAATCTTGCCATTTACAACAACATGGATGAAGCTAGAGAGTATAATGCTAAGTGAAAGAAATGAGTCAAAGAAAGACAAATACCATAAGCTTTCCCTTATATGTGGAGTTTAAGAAACAAATGAGCAAAGGGAAAAGAAAGGTGAGAGAGACAAACTGAGGACAGACTCTTAACTATAAAGAACAGATGATTACCAGATGGGAGGTGGGGGGGGGGGGAATGGGTGAAATAGGTGATGGGGATAAGAGTACACTTATCTTGATGATCACTGAGTAATGTATAGCATTGTTGAATCACTATATTGTGCACCTGAAAGTAATATTACACTGTATGTTAACTCTACTGGAATTAAACTTAAAAACTTTAAAAAAGACCAAAGTAACAAACATTTTCTAAAGGAATTTAAAGTAGAAAGAGCAATGTATGCAGCAGCAAAAAACTTTTTACAAAAGTTAACCTGTAATTGAAAATAGCATAGAAAAAAGAAACCAATGAATAACCAAAAAATAAAATAAAAATGTCAAAATATAAATATATTTTTATTTTTATTATTTTTTTAAAATGTTAATGTTTATTTTTGAGAGAGAGAGACAGATCATGAGAGGGGGAGGGGCAGAGAGAGAGGGAGACACAGAATCTGAAGCAGGCTCCAGGCTCCGAGCTGTCAGCACAGAGCCCAACGGAATCCACCATGAACTCATGAACTGAGCTGCAGTCAGATGCTTAACAAACTGAGCCACCCAGGTGTCCCTAAACATATTTCTTGAAAGATTAGTTTAGTTTTACAAAGTAAATGCCACCTTAAAGTTTTCTTGTAATTTATTCATTTAAGAAATAGCTACTCTTTCAGCAACAACAATGACTACAATGAGCTCTTTTTCTGTGCAGGTGCCCTACAAGGTACTTTACATTTTCACTTACGTCTCATAACACACTAAGAAATAGGTGGAATAGCTTCATTTTACAAGATAACACTGAGACTCAGCAGATTTAAAATGTGTTAAGCAACACATTTTTAAAGTATTAAATGAAGGTATAAAGCTGAATTTCTTGAGCTTCTAGACCCTCAATCTTTCAATTAAACATTCTATCTCCACTTTCAGAAGAAAAGGACAATGCTACCTAGAAGTAATTTGCAGTCAAGTAGAGAAAATGGACAAGTATCCAAACAAATATAAGATACTATGGGTTGCAAGTAGTATATAACAATCATCAAAACAAGCGTGAGATGTTTTCAGTGGTGGTACAATCACTTCTTCCCACGGACGTCAAAGAAATTTTTTGGAAGCTATCCCATGGGAGATAGACCATGAAGGATCATATAGCCAGAAATGGGAAGAAAAATACAGGAAAAAAGAATGACAGTATCAAAAGATGGAGGAAAATTAGGAACATGGACAGTTGAATTGGTTTGGTATCTCTTATAGGTATACACAGCGATTATAGAAAAAAGACATAAAATGTAGTTTAAGACTGAACTATAGAGGCTTTAGATCCTCAAGCTAAGATGTGTGGAATGTATTCTAAATTTTCCATGAAGAAATATTGAACACTTATTATCTAAATAGCTTAATCAATTTGAAGTTTTGGAAAACTTAATTTATTAGTAGATGTGAAATGGAAGAATGACAGAAATCAGAAAGGGACCTGCTGAAAAGTCACTGCAATGATTCAGAGGAGAAAGAGCAAAGCTAACATGACTTGACAACTGAATTAGAGCCTGACAAAAAGAACGGTGATTACGCAAAGTAGAATTTGAAGGTTTATGTCTACGTGACTAAAGAATAGAAATCATGTGGCAATTCCCTTTGGGATTTGCTGGGGTTGAGGGATAAAGGAAAGAAGGGGGAATAAGATAGGAAGGTCAGTCGTGAGCCTGTGCAGACAAAGAGTGATGCTGAGATTTGAAAATGTGAGACCAGAGTTGATAAGGCAGGTTAGACTTCAGAACACCTTGGGGTCTTACCCACAAAGAGATAGATACCCAGGTGGAAGGGCCCTGCTGGGAAATAGTGTGAAGAGGAGAAAAGAAAATTGACAATGGAAGAACCAATCCTCAGGGCGGGGTGTGTGTGTGCGTGTGGAAATAGCAGAAAGATAATGCTGAGAAAATATCAGACTGAAGAAAACGGAGTCTGATATTATGAAAACCAAGAGAGGAAAACATCAAGAAGGACGAGAGCCCAACAACATTGAATGCATCAGAGAGGTTGAGAATGGGAGAGGGGTGAGAGAAGGTAATTAAGCTCTGCAATTAGGAGGTCTGGGTTGAGCTTTAAGTGAGTTATTTGAGGACAGTGTCAGACGTTAATACTCAGCTTGCATGAAATAAAAGTCTGAGGAATTTGGTCAAGAATTGGTGGGAAACTTATTGAAGAGGTGTAACTGTAAATGAAAGCAGAGCAAAAGCACAACTTCAGGAAGCAGAAAGAGCAAGGGAAATTTTTATATGCCAGAAGAGTCTGAGGATATTCGCAGGTGAAGGGAGGAGGGCTTCTTAGAAGGAGAACTGAAGATGCAGGATGGTGGGAGTCGGCATCAAGGAGAGGCAAGAGGGGTGGAGTCAAGGAGAAAACACGGAATGATAAATCTTGGGTGAAAAGCAAGGCTTCGTCATCTGAGAATGAGAATGTAAGGGTGGTAAAATAATGGGAAAGGTTAAAAGAGACTGTAATTTGGAGAAAAGAAAAATTTTAAGGAATCCACATAGATGGCATAGATCATGAATTTCATGTTTCTTGTTTTTAAAGATAAATTTTCCTGTGTAGTGCCCAGCCTGTTCTGTGTACTCTTAGGAAACATGATAAATAAATAAAAATGACCTAAATAATGCAAACATGTGTACCAGCAGTTACTGCATGTTTATTTCTACCAGCAATCTATTTTGATTTGTGTAACGTTTCAAGAAATACTTGTAGGTAAACATCTGGGATCCTAAAGCATCGACACAAATGTAACTTTGCACGAATTTTTGTTTTCATTTTTACTCCTCCTATTTTATCTAATTCACTGCATCACTTTGACTCTGTAGAAATATCAAAAACTTAAAATTATTTTCTCAACTGATTTGATGAATCATGTGTAAGTGATTTGATGCAATATTACATTCTAACAGTTAACATTTTTTTCAAGAACTCATAAGAATCTGCTGTAGTTCAAAGCAGCAGTTGATAGCCAGTATATTTTAGTTTTTTGGTGTGAAAGCCTCCTTTATGCAGCTATTATTTTAAATGATCATGAGTTTTAAAGAAAACTAACTACTACACTGAGCAATATCCACAGAATTCTCGAGATTGACCTCCGGGGGTAATAAAGTATGCAGAGACAGTTTGGAATTTTGCACACAGTGAAGCCAAGGGTGTTCAATAAATGTATGCAATCCTTTCTGAGTGTCTGTCCTGTCACTCTGAGGATAGGACACAGCTGTCTTGAGGGCCATGTCAGAACAACTTAACATCACCAATAAATGAATGAGGCCACATTGCTGGTACCCAAAGACTAATAATCAACAGTGACAAACATTTCACCAAATGTGCCTTATACACAGACTTGCTCTGAGGTCTAGCAGAATGAGTTATCAGAGAGAGTAAGCATGGCAGCTGTCCCTATTCAGAAGGCTTTAACCAAGTTACTGCTCCATTCTTTTTCTCCTGAAACAAAATTTCCATAAGTATAATCACCCTTGCTCTAAAAAGTGGCATTGTTTTAAATCCACCCAAAAACGAGTGAGATGTTTTTTCCCATTATGATTTTTTTCTTATTATGGTATCCATTTTGACACAAAAGCTTAATAAGCAAAACCTGTTCCTACCCAGGCAAAGTAACACATTATCATGCCATAATTATTACCATCATTGTCATCCTCATTCCCATGGATGCCAATTAATAAATACTTAATAGACACCAATTATTATTTATGCACCTTCTATTTTATCTTATTTATCTCTACCCAGAATTTCTATGAGGTAATATTATTATTATTA
The DNA here is from genome assembly GCF_016509475.1 of Prionailurus bengalensis. NCBI lineage: Eukaryota > Metazoa > Chordata > Mammalia > Carnivora > Felidae > Prionailurus > Prionailurus bengalensis. The sequence goes on from NC_057349.1 coordinate 110,937,663, forward strand.
TTATCCACATTTTATTATCAGTTTTTTTAGTATTTATTTATTTTTGAGAGAGACAGCATGAGCAGGGGAGAGGCAGAGAGAGAGACACACAGAATCTGAAGCAGCCTCCAGGGTCTGAACTGTCAGAACAGAGCCCAATGCGGGGCTTGAACTCACAAACCATGAAATCATGACCTGAGCTGAAGTTGGACGCTTAACCAACTGAGCCACCCAGGCACCCCTATTATTATACACTTTTTAAAAATAAGACTACTAAGCACAGAGATGTTATGTAGATTTCCCAAGTTTACACAAATTTTAAAACAGTTTCCCCTGTTATCAGCCACTACCCAATGAAAACATCTGTATTTCTATCATGAATTTGGTGATAATTTGTTTTTAACAACAACTACATTGATGTTAATATTCATTAGCATTCCATTCCAGCAAGTGATCTCCAATAATATTCCATCCCAACAAGTGTCCCAAAACAAACAAAACAAACAAACAAGTGAGTCATTGTATAAAATGATACTATTTAGGAAAAAAAACATATGTCCTAATATAAACTTTAACCTAAACACTATAAGAAAGCATATTTTTCTTTTTCAAAGGCTTGTGCATATTTGTCTTAACTAAGAATGGATTTTTTAAAGAAGATAAAATTTATATTTCTATGATTAAGGATTGTATAAAGTTTTGATAATAAATTTTATACAATTGCCCAGAACTAGAACATCAGAGTTTCACTTTTTAATTTAAGCAAGTAAGGCATGAATCTTGTTAAAACAAGGTTTGGGGATAACATTAAAAAAACAACTCTTGGACTCTAATTCTGAGGACACGATAGACAATATTCGCACAAAATCATACTTTTTGTTGAAGTGCTGGGCTCAGAGGAGACAAAGGAAGCTTCCAGAATCTTCCCTTCTGTTGCAAGAGGAGAAAAAGAACACCTGCTGATCCACGAACGGTGAGGTCACCCTGTGGACAAGTGCTTATAGTAAAACAAGAACTCAAAAACTAAGTGTGCAAGGAGCAAAGTAGGGGTGCATAGGCTGTGAGCCTTTGTTAAGCCAGAGATGGTGGGACAAAAATATAAGTGCCCCAGGTCATTTGGAGAAGATAGCAACAACACAGTATTTAAATCTCCTTCAAATCCCCTTGTAAAAACAGAGAGTGAAACCCATGGACAATATTTAAAATAAACTGAAATGAGCCCTAGAAATGTGGACTGAAACAGTCAGAAACCTACCAGGTATTAGCATCTGCGGAAAAGGAAGGAGAGGAAGGCAATAGGGAGTCTGAGAGACACCCCAAACAGGAAACCCCCAAACAGCCAATAGGCATTTTCTGAAAAGTGAGTAATGACAACTTGAGATCATCAGCTGAACCTGGGAAGGGCTTTGCCCAGTCCCAGAGCAGGTAAGCATAAAGGGTTCACCACGAAGTGTGAGTGCTGGTACCATCTGGTACCCTGTGACCCCTGGGGAACTTATGAGCCAGGGTTCACTTGCAGGACAGAATCCCACAAATGGAAGACACTACTAGGGGTGGAATAAAAGTTGAGCAAGATAGGGACAATGGAGAGAAAGAAAGATAATTTTAGATAAAAGTGAGGGAAATAAAATAAAACTATGAGCTCATAATCAATGTTCCAATCACAGAAGGAAAAAAGCCTTCATAAGGGAGAGCCTGAAGAAACAACAAACACATTTATATCACAAGGTACTTCAGATATTCAATTTTTCAAACTTGAACTTTAATATATATATAAATCTTCTAAGAATTAAAATATGAATTCAAAAATAAGGACAAACAATAGATTATTAAAATCACCAGTAAGATTTGAAAAATAACTATTATAATAAAATATAAATTATATAAAATCTCACTGGATGGGTAAAATAACATATAGAACTGAAGAAATAATTAGTGAATGTATGTTAAGACTGATCAAATTACACTAAATACATCATGGAGAAATGAGGAGATGAAAAATTAGAAAGAGATGTTGAAAGAAGAAAAATGTGCATACCTAACACATTAATAATGAGCACAAGGAAAAAATAGTAATATTTGAAGAAATAATGGCTATGAATTCTCCAAAGTGGTGAAGGAAAGAAAAATGACTCCATGTGCCCTGGAAAAATTTCACAATAAAAAGAAACTCTCACTCCATAAACTATAGTGAGTCTGCAGTGGATCAAGGGCAAAGAAAAAATATATAAGAAGACAGAGAGAAAGGATAGGTCATATGGAAGGAGTGACAATTCAACTGGTAACAGAATTCCTCTACCTTAGTGGAGGAAGAGAAAACAATACAGTGACATGATGTACTCAAAGTAATCAGAGTGCCTAACTGGTGACCTAGATCTTGTGCTTAGCAAAAGGCTTTCGACAATAAGGATGATTTAAAGGCATTGTCACATAAATAAAACCTGAGAACACTTTCCACCAATAGGTCTTTGCTCAAGACGCTTCTAGAGAAGGAGATGCTAAAGAAGTATGATGTTGAAGGAAAAGTCAGAGATGTGAGAGAGATGGTAGCAATATAACTGAGAAATCTGTAGGTGAAGATAGACACACGTTGAAAAATAATACTAATACAATTTGACATTCAGATTCTTTTAAAGGTTATAATTCAACTATTGAACAAAATTAGCATGTAAATCAGGTTTAGATGTGATGAAATTTAAATGTAGCATCCTTCTCTTGTTTGGAAGAGGGTGTTGGTTTTTTTTTTTTTTTTTAACGTTTATTTATTTGTGAGAGAGAGCGAAAGAGACAGAGTGTGAGTGGGGGCGGGCCAGAGAGAGAGGGAGACACAAAATCGGAAGCAGGCTCCAGCCTCTGAGCTGTCAGCACAGAGCCCTACGCAGGGGCTCGAACTCACAGACTGTGAGATCATAACCTGAGCCGAAGTCAGACGCTTAACCGACTGAGCCACTCAGGCGCCCTGGGGGAGGGTGTTTTATAGTAATTTTATTCTTTAAATGTGCATAGTAAAATTTCAAGGGTCACGGCTGAAGTAAGAGAAATAGAGTGTTGTCTTTCCAGATAGGTAGACATTAGAAAACAGAAAATAAAAATATATTTAAAGGGAAAAAAACACTCAATTTTGTAACGGACAAGAAAAAATATGAAGAAGTGTTTAGAGAACATGAGAAATATAAAACAAGCAAGATGGTAAGAACTAGACCTAAGATATTAATAATCACAACTAATGTGAGAAGTTGAAATTCATCAGATTAAAAGTGAAGGCCATTGTACTGGATAAAGAAAGAGTAAATTTTAACTTTATGTTATTTACTAAAGAGATATCTAAAACAAAATGTCATGAAAAGACATAAAATAAAAGTTTTTAATAAAAAATTCTGATAAAATACTAACCAAAAGAAAGCTGGGGTAATTGTAATAATATCAGATACACTTTACTTAAAAAAGGTCATTATATGGAATATAGAAGTTACTATGTATAGATAAATGTTCAATTCACCAGAAAGATACACAAAGCTTGGATAAAATGTATAAAATAGCTCCTAACATAAAAATTGATAAAACTACAGGAATAAACTGAAAATTTTCCATCTTGGAGGAAGATTTTAATATAGTCTGTCCAATTATTGATACTTCTATTATTCAAAAAATTAATGAAGATAAAGGGTAATTGAAAAACAATGAATCTTGACTCAATCAATATAGGATCATGCTTCTAACCATTAGAAAATGCACAATATTCTGGATGAAATATGGAATACCTACTAAAACAAATATATTTGTTTGTAAGATAAAGCTCAACGTATTTTAAAGAGGAGACCATTTTCTCTAACCACTATATAATTAAATTAGGCATTGGTTAAAAGAGGATGATCTTTACAATCCCCACAGGTTTGGAAATTGAAAAACAAGTTTTAAAATGTCCATGTAAAATGCTAGTTAAAGAATTTATGTTGATGGAATTAAGGTATACTTGCAACAGAACGATAATGAAAATACTGCATATAAAAGCTTGTGGGATGTTGCTGAAATAGCATTTAAACTCACTGCCTTATATGCTTATATTAGTAAAGGAGAAAGGTAGAGACTAATAAAATAAACATCCACATTAAGATATCTAAAAATAAACACAGAAAAATCTTAAATAAATTAGGAGTAAAGCAAATATTTAATGATAGTAGAATAGACTATAATGTGTATATTTACAAAGTAATATACCAGACAGTAATAAAAATGAATACACTATAACTATACAAAAACACTTATGAATCTGAGAACATACCATTAAGAGAAAATCTCAGAATATGTCCTATAGTTTCATATATATGAGAGACCAACAAGTGATAAAATTAGGAAAAAAATCAACTTACTTAGTCTTCGATGACGTAAATAAATTGATTTAGACATGAATTAACCATTAGAAGACTTTTAGGTTGAATTCAATCATTTTATTCATTAATTTCATTATTTATAAAAGGCAACTATATATAATATCGTCATAAAGCAAAGCATATTTTTCTTGTGTTTAAGAATTTATGAAAATTAGTTCTTTACGTCACTAGATTTTAATTTTATAATTCACAGACTTATTAATAGTTTGTCTCAAAAAGTGAAATATTCTTTCAAATGGGAATTACATACCTATTAGTAAATTCTGGATTTTTGAAATTCTTGAAAAATTTCAATGCAGGGACATATAATCAATACAAAATAGGCTACACTTTTATTATGATAAATGTTATACTTTAGTTATGTTTAATTAGATTCTTTTAAAAGAAGTCTTTAACATAAGTTGTATCAAATGTGTAAATCAAGAAAGGCTATAAGCTTTTACATCCTTGTTTAATTTTTAAGCACCTTGTGCTTAAATTTTAGATAAATGTCCAAAATGGCTTAATTCTGATATCTAAAATATTCACCAAACTGTAATATTGATGCTTTAATATTGATGATATCATTAATATATCATATTTACGTAAAAAGAAAAAATGCAAAACGAAAAAATGAATGAGTATTTTAAAAGTTAGAAAGCTTTGTAAAGCAAATCACAAATGTAAGCTATAAAGGAAGTTGCCTAAAACATGGAAATCCTGGCCAGTCTTGTTTGAAGTGTCCTTAAAAAGTAATTAACTTCTATAAAATATTTTTATTAGTATGTCCTTAAAAATTAAATTCATTATCTTTGATATCAAAATTAGATCTCAGAGGCTTTATGATGATCCCAAACCAGTCTATGCAGATAATTTTGTTGAGTTGCTGATGGGAAAATGCTCATGTTCAAAGAAAAATGTTATAGGAAAAGATGCTAAAGTTAAATTTCCACATTGAAGCATCTCAAGAAATGTTCTTACTGCATCACTTCTTTTAAAATACTAATTTTAAGGGGAAACCAACCTCTCTTTACTCAAATGTTGTCTACCAGATAATAAAAGCAAAATAACTATGGGCTTCTATAAAATCTTTGTCTTTGATATCCCCACACCCATTGTTATAAATATACTGTCAATGTCTCAGCTACATCAAGAGCCTTGCAATTCCACTACGTGCTAGTCTTCCCTTGGCACTATTTGCCTTATGATAATGTATGTTTTCAGTCCTCTGTTTTATTTCATATTTTGCCTTTGAGAAACTTCCTGGGGAGTAATGTTTTTGGATGTACAGTTATTTATATTTTTCAGAAAAAAAATTTTCTCAAAAGACTTAAAATAATATCAAATGGTTGGGCCATTTAAAATTCAAAAATGTGTTTATTTTGCTTTTAATTTTTAGGGTAATATATCTTAAATATAATACACCTTAACATTCCTTGATGTCTTCTTCAGAATTCTATGGAAAGTAAATAATTCATTATATAATTGCCATATCTATAGAAAATATACAGAATGAAAATCAAATGGATATTTAGAATCAGAAAGCTACATCCTTACAAAAAATAAACCCACAAAAGCAAGCATCAATTTAAACCATAATTGCCTATGAATCATGGAAATTTTGATTTTGCAATGTTACTTTCACTGATGTCATAGAGAGATATTTGTGTATTGCTGATTCTTATCAGCATCTTCTTTATGCCTATAATAAAACCCCAGATATTTGAGAATCCAGTCCACTGGGATGATCTCAAGCATCTCAAGCAGAGTGAACCAGAATTCAGGAAGAAATACCCCCTTCTGTATTACACTAATCCTTTTCCACACATTAGCAACCTTCCTTCCTAACCAAAAGACCCAGGAATGAAGGGTAGTCTCTGTGCTTCCAGTACCAAAGCAGAAAAGCCACCCAGAAGACAAGACATGCAGGCACCAGCGTGGAGTTAGAGAATGTGCGTGCAAGTCTGGGCTCAAAGCAAAAGCTATTTGTGAACCTCCCTTATGAAAGGCAAAGAAAAGACTGAAAGATAAATAAGAAGTCTGACCAAAAATAAATACACATGGACATTATGCTGAAAATGGGTTGAGAAAAAGAACAATGAATCTTCAGTTTAAATTATCTTCAGTATGTTTTATTAGATAAATACCTGAAGTTTTTGATGATTGCCTCCAAAAGAGCCTGATAAAAATATGTTCTATAGAGAATATAATATTCATATGCATAGCAACCAATTTATTAAAATGTATCATCTCATGATGTCATTGGACATGTATCTCATATGATCCATAAGAAAAAGTAGACATTTTTTCATCACACTGTCTGTTTTCAGTATATATATATATATATATATATAAGTTTCTGCCCCTGGTTCCTGGCATAGAGTTTCTAAATCCCTTAGAATCTACTAGGTGATAGATTTGCCAATGAGGCAAATGCTTGGTGGGCTCCTGGATGGGGGCTGGTCACCAAAAATACCAAGCCACGATTAGAATCCTGAAACTTTCAGCCCCACTCCCCATCCTCCAGGAAGGGGAAGGGGACTGGAAATGGAGTTTACGATCAATCATGCCTATGTATAAAGCCTCCATTAAAAATTCTCTCAAGTATGGGATTCAAGTATACGGTTCAAGTAAACCCATCTACATACAAGGAAAGTGGTTTACCCCAACTCCACAGGGGCAGAAGTTTCTGTGCTTGGGACCCTTTCAGACTTTGCCCTATGTATTTCTTCATCTGGCTGTTCATCTGTATCCTTTATCATATCCTTTATTATATAATAAACTAGTAAATGTAATTGTTTCTCTGAGTTCTGTTAGATGTTCTAGCAAATAATTGAATTCAAGGGAGGAAGTCATGAGAACCTCTGATTTGTAGCCATGTTGGATGGAAACTATGAATAACCTGGGGACCTACTACCTAACAATTGGCAACAGAAATGGGGAGGAGTCTTGTGAGACTAAGCCGTTAACCTATGGGGACTGTGCTAAACCCAGTTAGTGTCAGAAGTGACTGAAATTGTATGACACCAAGCTGGCATCACAGAGAATTTCTTGGTGTGGAAACAAAACAAAACAAAACAAAACAAAACAAAAACCCATATATCTAGTGTAGGAAGTGCCGGGAGCGTGGTACTTCTGTAAGAGTGCAGAAGAAACACAGGGGAAGTGAGTTTTTCCTTTGCATTTACTTCAGTCTTTTTCCAGTTATTCAAACCTAACTATTCTTCAAATTATGAATTTTGTAATCACTTCCTTCATGAAGTCTGCCCTGACTACCTTTGGGTATGAGGAAAGAGTGTGGAGTGGAATGGTTTCAGAGGGCTTTCTTGAGTATCAGCTGGAAGCTTTGCCCTTGCATCAGTGACACAATTCTGCACCCTTGTTATTCTTCTTTTTTAAATCCCTGAAGTAAGTCCATGCGGAGTTCTATTATTCGCTGTCAAAGAGGTTCAAATGAGAGATGCGGCAAGTGCCACATTTGATGATTGTCTTATACTGTCCTCAATACTCACGATGTAGTGTGTACAGTAGAAATGCTCAAGAAATATTAAGATCTGCTCTGTCCAATGTAGTTGCCACTAACCACATGGGGCTTTGGGGTACTGAAATGTGACTAGTATGGACTGAAATGTGCTAAGTGTAAAACACAGACACACACCACAAGATTTCAAAAAACAGTGTAAACTATCAATGTGCTCTATACTGATACATAATGAAATAATATTTATATAAATATTTAAATAAACATTAAAATTATTTTAACATGTTTCTTTTTATCCTTTTAATGTATTTACCAGAAAATTTAAAATTACATGTGTTTTTCACATGAAATTGCACTAGACAGCATCGATTTAAAATGATTTTTTAAAAATCAGAAAACATGGGAGGGAAAATTCCTATCTCTCAGAATTTTTAGGAACTTACAGGAAAATTTAAAGTTGTATTGTATATATTTAGAATGCTTTTGGGTACCTAGAAATTGATATTTTAGAGAGTGTTTTCTGAGAACTTTGTTTATGATATATGAGCTTAGATCCATTCTTAGCTATGTTATTCTTCTCAGATATATAATTATATTTAAGTTAACAACCATTAGAAAATACCAGCAAATAAAACATTATTGCTCAATCATATGTACTCTACAGCAAATCTTTAGTGATTGAAAGTTGAAGGCAGAAACAGGATTATTTTATTTCATTTTGCTTCAATCACTGAAAAAAATTAATGTATTTGAATGCAAGTCGCTTTAATCTTCAGGCTTGAGAACACGATCAATTATTTCTGTTACAAGTTATTTCAAATAACATAGTTTTTTAAATTTCAACATAACTAAGTTTAAAAGTTAAATTTCTGTCAGAGGGTTTAGTATGAAATGACTCAGTCTCTGAACACATTAAAAGTATAAATATTTTATGAGTTTCAGCTGGAAATTTATACTGCATGCCAAAGAGAATTTATCATCAATACAAGCAGTACTTACTTGATACTCTTGCAGGTTTTTCTGCTAAAAAAAAAAAAAAAAGGGAAGAAAAAAAGTTTTGTTTAACTCAGATAAAATGCAAAGAAATTATACATTGATGGACTACATGAAAGTATCTCACATCTTTTGACTTTCTTATTGCTTAATGTAATGTAAGAATATAACTATTGCCTGAGAACATGGGTCTTTGAGTGTATTAATTGTTTTTATGTGAAATATAATAAAAGCTCTTAATTATTACAGATGTTACAACATGTTTACATTTTAAACGCTTACTAAAATCAGCAGGATTCTTGTTAAATTGAGTGTTTTGGTACAACTTTAATTATAACTAAGTTGAATAAAATTACTCTGTATGATGTAATTAATGTAAATATTTGTTTAAAGTTTCCAAATTCCATAAAATGTATCATTAAGAATTATTTTCCTTTCAGAGGTAATAATGATGAATAACTAAACCTTAAAAAGCAACATGCAAAATCAGTTTAATTTTTCATAACCATTTGTCTAGTTTCAATGAGAGACTATAATTCTTCAAAGTAGTATCTTTTTACATTAAAGTGTATGTATGTCGGACAAAAATATAAAGTGAGATGATTGTCCCAAATACCAAATACTGTAACAGATATTCTAACTTCTTGGAAAGAAAAAAAAGATTGGTAACATCTACATTGTACTAACGTTAGTCTATTTTTTTTTTTCTTAGTATAGTGGACACATAATCTTACAAGTTTCAGGTGTATAACTTGCTGATTTGACAAGTTTATAATTATGCTGTGTTCATCACAAGTATAGCTGCCATCCCAACATTAGTCTAATTTAAAGGGCCAGACTTGAAAACATAAATTTTTAAAGGAATCTGCATTATATGATTTACTTTGAGACTTGCAGAGTTTTTAGTATAAACCTAGGGATTATAAATTTACAGAAAGTGGTTAATGCCAATAGAAAGGTTTTTAGAAAATTTTTTTTCATTTGAGATACTTATGGTTTTAGTTATATTACAGCTGCATACCTCATGTATTCAAAACACAAAATAATTTAGAAAAAATACTTCAGTAAGGCTCATGTGTTATTATTTTTCCTTTAAAAATGCTATCACTGACTAAAAATGCTATCACTGACTAAAAGACAGGAGTACAGTAAACATTTACTGAAATACAATGAATTATCTGTTGGATGAAGGAATGAATAAGAATCAACAGGCTCCAGGTTAGTCTTGTGCTTTCATATATAATAATTTGTCCCTACTGTGTTTTCATAATATAAAGATCTTGGAAATGATGGACTCACACAGTGGGGTAACAAAGGAGTTACCACTCTCTTGGAAACATTTTTTCCTTTAGGGGTACATTTTTTCTTTGGGCTGCCCTCATTGTGCCCATACATTCTCCTGTATGTGCCACAGTGTGATAGGGTTGGGAAGTGGGATCGAATGGATTTAACCGTTAAGTCTTTGGCGTCATATTTACTTTGAGCCAAATCCTGTCTCTACCAGGTAAACACTCTGAGATGTTAGATGTTCCTTTATCGCATTTACCTTGTCTTTAAATTGGGCGTGATTGGGCCTGTTCTAAGGATTAAATGAACTAATAGGATTCGTTAGGAAAGGATGTACCAGTGGGTTTTTTAAATAACATATCTTCTCATTCTTCTTGCTAATTATCCTAAAAAAATGCTAGGCAATATTTTAAAAGTTAAGAAAGTTGAGATATAAAATTTATGGCCCTTTATGCTTCTACAGATCTGGTTTGTTCTTAATATAAATTTTACCATCTAGTATGACTGATAATTATATGTCTAAATTACTAATGACTATATGTCTAAATTTTATGTGTAGCTATGTCCTTTCAGTACGTCATTTCAGGCGTACATAATACACTAAGCAGAAAGAAGGAACCAGTAAAAAACAAGACTCATTTCCTCTCTCCACACACTGGAGATGTATATATTTGCTATGAATGAAAATAATTGTTCAGTTATGGCATGTTTACTTAGCACCTTAAAATTTAAAATATTTAAATACCATTACCTTTTGAGTTAATTAGATTTTTTAATTTCATTTTTTATTTATTTTTATTTTTAAATTCTTTTTTTTTTAATGTTTATTTTTGAGAGAGAGAGAGAGAAAGACAGAACACGAGTAGGGGAGGAGCAGAGAGAGAGGGAGACACAGGATCTGATGCAGGCTCCAGGCTCTGAGCTGTCAGCACAGAGCCTGACGTGGGGCTTGAACTCCCCAGCTGCGAGATCATGACCTGAGCCGATGTCGGACACAACCAACTGAGCCACCCAGGTACCCCGAGTTAATTAGATTTTTAAAAATTATATCACTCAGATTGCATAATTCAGTTATAACACCCATTTGTAGTTTTTTGATGATCAAATCACCAAAACATGTCGTTCTTATTTTAGGTAAAAGACATCTCCCTTCCATGTGCATGCTGGCATTATCCCTCCACCATCCACCTCTTGAATTAATTTAAAGAGCCAAGTTTAGGTAATAAAAAGGTATTTATAATTTTGGCTGTATTTATGTAATACATAAAATAATTCTTACTCTATCTATTTTTAGCACTATATCATTTTTGACCTTATGCATGTTACTAAAGTCTTTTGTAATAGAGAAATATATCTTCTGGTATGTACTAGAATATTCTATTGAATGTTTATGTTGTTAATAGTTTCGATTTCTTTACGTTGGCTAGTTTTACACTGAAATGTAAACCCCTGCTAGATTCCCCGCCTCTCCACTTCTGCTACTGGCAGAAGTGTATAGCTGCTAGACTTCTTTGCTTTAAAAAATTCAGTGTTAAGTGCAAACATAATTTAGGCACCTCCATACTAACTTAGCAATTGAATATTTACAAAGTTGATTCAAGATTACCTTTTGTCACATTGTGTGATTGAAGACTTTCTTTTCTTGTTGAGACTGTTGATAAGGAAAATGTAAATTAAACTACGAATTTTTAAGGGGAATTTTCATAAAAATTTTGGCTCACTTCAACCAAGCTTTGGGAAAATGGGAATATTTAACTGTTGTAAATATTTTCTCAGGATGATTTAAAATTTTTTTCTCTTTTAACATCTAACAAAAATAAACATCACCGGTAGAGATTGTTTTGTTTGCATAAACAGGGATATAACATGATCGCACTGATTACAGTATTTAACTAGAATCTGCGAACAATTGGTCATCCTGAGTAACTGAAATTGAGGATAAACTAAAAAACAAAAGAAAACATCTGTCTTCTTTCATAATTAACAATATTTTCGATATGTCTAAGAATGCTTTCTTCTTGATCCAATAGAATATTTCTCTGGTAATTAAGGTCTTTGCAAGTTTTTTCAGATACCTGCATTGAAAATCAGTGATTATCATATTATCTTTTATCGTTTACAAATAAATACACCCAATGTTAAGAAAAATAGCAACTTTGTGATTCAGCTTCTAGACTTGTTGCTCACCGATGGTGCAACACATATTTGTTGGCACTGGCCTGCCATCCACTGTTCCTTTGCCATGGCCGTTACCACATATCCACTGATTATTTTCCACATTTCTTTTTTAAATGACCTTAGCTCTCATCATGTACACAAATAAAAGTTTTATTTTAAAGTGATATAAATAATCCTCAACTCAAATATTTTTGCTTCAGGGATTTGCATTTCACTTTTCAATCTTGTAAAAAATTACCTTTTTCTTCTTTAAGATGTTTCATTTCTGTTTTTTCTGTAGAAAAAAATGAAGGTAATTTTGAATCATATATCACATTTATTCATAGGTCTTCCTAAGGTTTGGAATTAAATTTTGTGTAGTTAATATTCACACTTCAGGTATTATATGAAAAGAATTCTATGGTATTAATTTAGAAATAGCAGAACTTAAATTTCTCTCTTTTTGCATATGTAATAATAAGTGATATCTACACCTCTTGCATGGAAAATCCTATAGTGAATTGTAATTCTGATATATGCTTTAAAATCGCTGCCCACATTTTCATGAATTGCTTTTAAGTGGCATAATTTATATAATTCTGTGTTTTTTTATTTATGTGCTTTTATTGTTAATTTGGTGCATATGTCTTTAAATGTCATCTTTACCTTTACTTTCTTTTTCAGGTTTTTCAATTTTCTTCTTCCCTAGGAGGGTAAATATAATAACAAGAAATTATCAGTTTAAAAAACATGAGTCTCTTAATCTTGAAGTAAACAGTTGGAGATAGGACTTAATCCCATAAGTGTAGGGGGTTAGGGCTCTACTTTTGCAAGATGTGAAGCAAGAGGGTACCTCCCATGTGTGAGAACATAGGTATTTTTGTTATGCTTATTTAGCTTGTATTCAGTCACCTGTATGGCAGAGCCCCTTCCCTTTTTCTTTTTGTCTTTTTAAAAAATGTACTTTGAAGTAGAGGTAAAGCAAGCCATTCATTTATTAAATGTTAACTAGTAACAACAGGAAAAAACATCTGAATTTTCAACTGTTTCCTTAAGGAAATGAGTATTTGACTGGTGCTATGGGTGCTCAATAAATAAAACAATGGATTGAAAACAATGAGAGTCACAAAATATCTCCAAACCAAAAGTGGACACAGGCTTTTCAAAACACTTTTGGTTGATGATTTTCTTCAACTATATTTATCAGACAAGAGTGAGAAGAAAATCAATATGTAATGAGTGACAAGTAATTATGTAGTGGGAATGTTGCATATGTTTCTTATTTAATACTTAACTGTTGTAAGCCTTTTGGGAAGCCATTTTGCCTGTTTTATAGGTGAGGAAACCAGGAAGCTGAACTGGGTAAGGGATTTTCCTAAATGTTACACAGCTAGATAAAGATAAATTTACATACAGATCTGTTTCAACTGATCTATATTACCTCCTTTGGGAAAGTAAATATTTACCTGATTCTATGATTTCTGATGTTTCTTCTTTAGAAAAAAAGAAGAATACATAGAAAAAGAAAGGGAAAGAATAATTTTGTATTTCAGTAGCATACAACTGAGCTTTACCTCCAGGTGTATCCTATTAAATTCCACCGGTAATGACAATAAACACATATACTTAAAATGGCAAAGAAACACACTGGTAACTAATATCTCTGAAAACTGTAACTAGAAATCTATTTTGAAATTAGAACTACTCTACAGATGAATCTAAAACAGTCTAATTCTATATAGAAGAATGAATCACTTTGAAGTCCTTTGCTTAGTTTTCTTAATTACAAATTATACAGCTCTGTTTCACAAACTTTTAACTTGATCTTCATACATATGTGCATGCATTTATTCACTGAATATTATAAAGCCACTACACATATAAGAAGTTATACTAAATGTAATAGGTGGGGTCGTGGGATGAGACTGAAAAACATCTCAGAAATAAATTCAGCTCATGGTGACTATTGTCAGAGTAGTGAGACAAGAAATAAAATGCTACTTGTCTTTATGATAATATAAAACCAGCCTTTCTTTTTGTTCTTTCAGCTATTTCATAGACCAATAATATTTTAAAATATAACATGGCAGGTTTTTAAAATGTATTTTTCCTCACAATTCATTTAAAGTGATAACATTTTCTATAAACCTGATACATTTGATTTTGTCTTCCATAACTTTTCTGGAAGCTATATTAAAAATTCAAGAAAAATTGATTAACATATTTTATAATAATGAAGATGAAAGATGAATAATGAGTCATAAACAAAACAGTATTTACAAGGGATTATGGTGATATATTAGCATTCTAGTTTTGACTTTCAACTGTTAAATTTTACAATACTCTTTATATCCATAGAAATAATAAAAACTAGATGTGCTAAAGATTTTCTCCAACTCAAAGGCAACATTTAATATTTTAACATAAAATTCATTTATAAGAAAATTGTTGCTGCATTTGTAAGGAATCTGTTATGATACTTTTAAGGAACCAAGCTATTCCTTGGCATTTCAAAACTTTAGATATAGCTGCTAGATTGAAATGCACAGATTTTTACTCCAGGTTAAAGTCTGGGTCATGATTTAATACATAATGATTTAATTTTTATGAAATTACACAAAACATAAATTTTCAAAACGTATTAACTGTTATATTCGTATTATTTCTTGGAATGTCAAAATAAAACAGTGATTTTGAAACTAAAAACAATTCACCTTCAGGCTTTCAAAAAGTAAGATGATCAAAGGCTCATGTAGTTAAAATTAAATAATTGGAGACAGGTATTATGTGTTCTAAATTTTCCGAACTCAGAAGCAACTATTAGAGGGATCTCCATACTGTGTTTACTCAATACATCCTCACAAACAAAAGGAAGTACATAAAAGAAAGACCCAACCACTATTTTCCACACAGGCATTATTATGGTAAATGTATTTATTACACAGGCATGACAACAGAAAACATTGTAGGCATTCTCTCACATATCCTGGTATAGTGTGCTAATAAGTGCCCAATAAAGACATGTTCAAGGATAAATGAACACAACATACACATTATTCTTTGTCAATCAGAATCTTTGTCAATCACCAGATTTACATAGGTGATCGCATAATGACTATCGCCTTAATAAACATACCATCCTTTCTCTGCTGCATATAAACTCCAAGGGTTATAAAATTAAAATAATTAAATAGCAAATTTTTAATTTTAACATTCTACACTTACTTGTAGTTGGTTTGGGTTTGTCTAAAAAGTAAAGAAGAAAAGAAAACCAGTGGTCAATTTCCACCCATAGGTAAAATATCAGTCATTTATATTCTTATGTCTGTCTGAGTTAAAATAGGAATAGGCTAAACTTATATTAAAATAAGCAATAGAAAATGCCTTTTGAGGAATTTTAAAGTTATATTCCTAATGAATTCTCTGTAGAAGAGATTGTACAGCTTTCAAATATAGAATCCTCTTGGTCTCTCTTTATCCCTATAAAACCTCATGTTTGATTTGATGCAATATGAATGCTCACAAAAATTTGAATGCCTTACTATTTCTAAATAGCATAAAATGCATATTACACCATCATCTTTGCAGAATACATGTTAACTTTAATTCATATTAACTATCTAAGTCCCCCAATACAGCATTTTAAATGAAGAAACTGATTTTATAAAATCTCAGGGGGAATAAATGAGTGATAGATGAAAACCACAGAACTATACCATCCAAATACATGACCTCTTTCTCCAGTAGTCCTTGTCTTCTGAAACTGTTAACTAAAAACATTACGCAGTCATACACCTAAAGATCAATTTATTTATAAAAAAGTTTACAGCATGTGGTCATGACTGTGAACAATTCAAATCAGTCAAAATTGGGTCAACTAATTCTAATTCATTAACTGTGGGAATATAAATTGATACAACTTATATCAGAGAAAAATTAGAATTATCTATAAAAATTACATTGTATATACCATTTCACTAAAACACTTTAAGAAATTTTACTCCAAATGTAAAGTAACAAAACTAGACTGGTAGATATATATATGTGTATATATATATATATATATATATATATATATATATTATTTTGTATCATTATAGAAATCTTGTTAGACAACCTAAACATACCAGAGATTAGTTAACTATACAACTATCTAATAGAATACTATTATTTTCAAAATACATTCAAATTTTCAAATTTGAAATGTAAAATTCATTTCAAATTTAAAATTTCAAAATTTGAATTAATTTTTACATTTCTAATTCAAATTTTCAAAATACATTCTTAAATAGAAAAATCTGGGACATGGTAACTTATAGAGTATGTCATAATTTGTGTAAAAAAATAAAAGTGGGGATATATATTTATTTTATGTAAGCATGTATGTATATGTATATTATGTGTATATGCTATGTATGTATGTTGCTAGAAGGAGACAATAAGAAATAACAGTCGTTACCTATTGGATATTTTGGAATAGGAACTGGTAGAATAAGGAAAAAGAGAGGAGAAGGAGGTATATTTTCACAATTAATCTCCTATAGTGTATGCCTTCATGTTTGAACCATGCCAACTATTATAGTTTTAAAATTTGAGTAGTATTTTTTTAAATATTAAGCTAGCAATTATATATTTTATATTTAAGAAAATATATCAAGCTGAAATTCATGATTAGTTTTCAGTAAAATGTAATTTGTGCAATTTGGCAAGTTATTTTACAATACTATCAGCAGTGAATTGACTTAATCAGTATGACACATGACATTGATATTGACAACAGCGAAAGGTGCTTGTGAATCATGAAATCAAATACTATTTTGTTAATAGTGCTGTATTATAACCATAAGAGACTCTTAACTATAGAGAACAAGCTGAGGGCTACTGGAGGGGAGGTGGACAGGGAGTGGACTAAATGAGTGATGGGTATTAAGGAGGGCATTTCTTGGGATGAGCATTGGATGTTATATGTAAGTGATGAATCACCAAATTCTAATCCTGCAACCAATATTACACTATATGTTACATAACTAGAATTTAAAAAAAAAACATGAAACCAAATATACTGCTGTATTATAACAATATGTTTGGCAATCCTATACATACTGGTTATAATACTCAGCAAAATGTATGATTGTCAGCTTATCTATATCAGATAAACTAGATTTTGCTAAAAACCACAAGACTAAAAATTACCAGGACAAAATGAAAAACAGTTGTAGGCTTTGTTTTAATTTTTAAATTTAATACAAAGAGGCAATTAAGACAGAATGTAAAAACACCTGTTTTTATAGATGGAGATTCTTTTTCTTGATGTTCAGCTTTTTCTAGAAAAAGAAATTAAAAATTAATTGGCAATCTGTGGATTTTTTGTGTAGTAAGCATTTCTTATTTATGTGTTTACAAGTGGTCCTCAGTTTATATGGGAAGCATGCCCTCAAAGTCATTTGCACGCTGGAACTCAGAAAGCATATTGCCATAGAAACGCATTATAAACACAGTCAGGTTCATTCTCAGGGCAACCTGTTAGATACAAAGGTACTAGCCCTCTTGAGGCCACGTGGTATAGGAAGAAGAGGCTAGACTACGACAAAAGGAGAATAAAAAGAGGATTTTTCTTTCTCTGCTAAAGGTAGAGTCATTCCTTAGGGATACTTTAAAGCAGATGACATTTCTCTTTGGCATTTTACAAGCTCCCCTTTGTACCTCTCTGACTCCTTCTAGTTCCTTTCTTGCCAGATCAGAAGTAATTTGTGCTGGACATTATTTTATTGTTGAAAATTGAACCTAGACCCACCCTATGCCAGAAAGTACCACATTTTGTATTTTTGTTTTCCTGGACCTCTTTCTCTTTCCAGGTCCAGTTAGAACTCTCACAGATGAATCTGTTAATTAGAGGACATGACAAATGGAATCAAATGTGTAATTGGTATCTCTCTTAGTCCCATGAAAAATATTTGAAATAAAAAAAAAATAGATCTCTCTCCTTCATCAAAAGTGGAATTTCAAATGAAGCCATTATGGGTAGGATACATTGAATGGAGTTGAGGATATTTGGATCATTGCCAAGTGTTAGTTCTTTCTAATCACCCTGGGTTAGTCCTCCTGAGCTGTTACTGATGTTTATCTGTCTTTTTCTTCACTCACTCCTGAATTTGGAGATTCTAAAAGTACTACTATGTTTCCCCAACGTCATGCACCAGCAGTGAAGTATGTGGGAAGATGCGGAACCTATGTTGTCATAAGACTAAACTGGATATTTGTAAATTAGAGATTGATAGCATTTAAGAATACACTTTCATGAACTTAATTTGCATAAATGTTAATATTAAATAAGCATGCAAAATAAAATAAAATTGAAAAGCTGATATTCAATTTCTTAAACTGTCATAATAAAGGCAACTACAAAAGTATAATGGATTACAGTAATAATAATCATATAAAAATGCATATTCAAAACATATGCAACAGGTTCCAGGATGTGAATATGTTCTATTAAGCTACACATATTTGCATATTATCTCCTGAAACCACCCATATGGTCTCCTAATTGATCTCACCCAATTCATCTTTGGATGGGGTCAATCCTTTTTTTGATATAGGATCCGGAGCATATTTGAGCAACAGCTAATCATGCTTTCATTGAAGTTGTTTCATATACATGACTTTCAAGGACCAAGATCAAAACTTGGAGACAATTTTGGACTTATTTACTATCTATGTGACAAGGAGTCTATTGCCCTTCTGAGCCTAATAGTCACCTATTAAACTCTCTGTCACTGTAATCTCTGTATCATTCCTGAGCAGTAAAATGAATGATCTTTTAAGTTCACACTCCTAAGAAAAGTTCATGATTTTAATAAACAAATGGTAATATGATTACAATCTCATGGATTTTGAAAAAGCAAAGTCTACCTGCAATATAATTAATGCTACTTAAAACAAACAAATCAAAATCAATATGTGGTTCATAACACTGATAATTGTGTATCATTTTATTTTCCTTTGTTATTCACTGTGTGTGTTTGAAGGGTTGCCTGTTTACTCTAACTTCTTAGTGGTATTTTATAGCCTATAAGGAATCGCTCTTTTAGTATTAGTAATGGTGATACAACTTCCAGAGATTTCTTCTGGATAATTATAGCAAAGTATTAATTACTAGGGAAAGGCAAAGATGTTAAATCAAAGCTATTGCAAAACCTTATTTTGTCATCTATACAGGTAATTTAGACTTAGGCAACACGAAAACTAACAATTAAAGAAAAAACAAGCAAAGTGTTAAAATAGCCAAGGATTAGTTTTCAGATTTTATTCTTTTCATCTCTTACTTGTTGGTTTGAGCTTGACTGTAAAGAGTGGAGAAAAGTAAATGGCATATTGATGAGTGCAAACCTTTGAAAAAATAACTCTTTACCATCTGTGTTTATTTCTTCTTAGTTTTAGATTCTCTTCTTATATTAAGCTATTCCATTCTCTCTGAGCACTATCCTTTCACTGTCAGCAAATATATCAATTACACTGCTTTCTGAAAATTTATGACACATAGAATGTATGCAAAGTTTAAAGCAATCTCTATATTTGGCACACAAGTACATTGGGCTAGCTTCTTGATAATCTCTAAATACCCATATAACTAAATGAAATACTCATGGGGCCACATTAACACCTTAGGGTGCACATTAGAGGAACATTAGCTGAAATTATGAGCTTTGACAATGGCTGTAATAGAGTACAAAGGACATAAGAGGTCATGTGTAAATGGCCTCATAAGGTTTCTTTTTTTCCCTCATGTGTTAATAGTATATAATTATATAAATAATTAGTTCTTTCCTGAATTCTATTATATTTTCCACTGAGAAACTGTATTTAAATGCTGATTATCATGATTCTCTCAGTTAAAATGAAAAAATTACTTCACAGACTTTTTCCTTTGAAATGATTTTTTTTAGTAAAGAAATGGGACTCTATTAACTGTCAGTTGTCCAGGTGGGTAGAATTTCGATGTTGGAATTCAATGGAAAAGATTCAATGGTTTAGGATGTCATGTGAGATGAAGACTCCATTTTATTCATCCCTCTAGGAAAGAACTTCAGAATAGGAGAAGTGTGTATGTTCCTTTTTTTCTCCTCACAGGAAATACTGAGAGATGAACTATTTTAATATTCTATGCTCTGGCGTGTCTGGGTGGTTCAGTCACTTAAGCATCCAACTCTTGGTTTCAACTCAGGTCATGATTTCACAGTTTCATGAATTTGAGCCCGGCGTCAGGCTCTGTACTGCCAGTGTGGAGCCTGCTTAGGATCCTTTCTTTTTCCCTCTCTCTGCCCCTCCCCTACTTGTGTGCTGTCTCTGTCTCTTTCAAAATAAATAAATAAACTTAAAAATAAGTTAAAATGAAATAAGATTAAACACCTAATAGTATATGATAATCAATGTATTACTTGGATTACTTTATGAGTTACATGCAAGCTTAGATCAAACACACTTAAAAATTAAATTATATCTCTTTAGTTTTCCACTGTTAATTTATTGAGTATATATTTTAGTGATTTATAAGAATTCAAAATCTTAGAATTTATGGCACTGAAACTATACACTTCAGTGAAAATGTGTGTGTGTGTGTGTGTGTGTACCCATGTAACATAAAGCTGATACACAGAAGAAAAATATGAAATATCTTACCTGGTTTTTCTATTGTAGTAGCTTTTACCTGCTTGACAACTTTTTCTTCTGTGATAGGAAAAATTTTAACACAAGTAGGAAATTTAAATACATTACTATAAAACAGTGACATAAGTCAACTTTGATATTTTGTATTCTCTTTGAAATAACACCAATACTGAGAAAAAGTTAGCTATTTTTCCAAAAACACAGCAAGCTATATCTTTTATTCAAATTGGATGGAACACAAAGAAAATGTGTCCAGCTGCAGACATCCTTTGCAGCTATCCTACCAAAAAAGTTTTCCTAATTGGAATCGTCCCCTAACCTGCCAATATACACCCTATGCCTTGCCTTCACTGTATTTCACTGTATTTATCTATGCAGGGGTTGTTTTGTTTTGTTTTGTTCTGTTTTTTTTAATAAAAAGCACATATACTTTTTTAATAATTGAACTGGAACAGGAAGAAGCATTTTTTAATTTCTGTAGTGCAAAATACCTCCCTGGGAACCCAGGATTAGCCTAGGGTTCAGAATGGGAGAAAACCCAAGGGTTTTTTTTTGTTTTGTTTTCGTTGTGTGTGTGTGTGTGTGTGTGTGTGTGTGTGTGTTTTATTGTGCAAAGCTGGGGAAGAGCAAAGTGGTACATTTATGGGATGTCTTCTGTTCTCTATGTTTTTATAGACATAAAGAGACTTGGATCGGTGTAGAGAGATTATTAAAATGATCCTATGTAAAATGAAACTTTTCAATAATTCAGCAGTGGGAATTAATCAATTAGAACGTTTCCCTGGGAAGCAGAATTTAGAATACGGATATTATCACTAAAATAAAAGAAAGGTGTGGCTGGAGGACAGTGTGCTTGCTGTATACTTGGAGACTAAACTCTCTCACTCTCTGTATTTCAGCTCAAAATGACTGACATTTGGGAGAGTCAAGAAAATAGCAAGATTTTATCATTCATTAAATGAGGAGGTTCTAAGGTTTTGATTATGTCAATATAGACGGTTATTCTTGGTTCCTCACACTACAGCTCTGCTTTTTCTACTCCTATAGCTTCTTTTGTTGGTGTGTCATGTATTTTAAAGCATGAGCAAATGAAAGCAAATGGACTCAAACCCATTGTAAACAGTTTTCCTGAAGTAAAAATTTTAGAAGTATAAGGAAAATGTTTCCTAAGATATGCTTACAGAAAGTATGCTTTTACCTTATTAAAGATTCTGGCCTAACCCCATTTACAACTTCGGGTAAACAATTCAGCCTGGAATGAAGGACAATAACTGAGGCTTGGGACTGCCTCAAAATTAAAGTCATATTTAATTAGCGTAAATGAAAACTTAAAAGTTTTTAGTCTTAAATAAAAAACAATTAATACATTTGTTTTGGTAAATTCTGTATCTCGCTTTCTGAGCAGAACACACTGGCTTACCTCTACTTTCTCCAAAATGTAAGATCAGGGTTGAAAAAAAAGAAAGTGAGGCAAAGACGGAGGAAGGAAGGAGAGGAAACAGGGAGAAATGTTGATTTCCTTTTCTTGGGGGTTTTGAAATGTAAGATGTCATGTTTGAACGAGCCGTTCTGAATTGTAAGTTTCCCAAGGACATCTTGTCCCATGCAGAACAGAAGTAAACCATGGAGCCCATTCACCTCAGTGCTGGAGGTGATGATCTTACTCAGCTAAGTATCTGATGAGAAGGGATAGACTGTGTAGTTACTGTTACACGTCAAGTCCTCAGTTCAAAAAATATGGTGGAGATGACTAAAATTGGAGATGTTCTAGAAGTTGGGTGACTTAAGACTTGAATCGTCCCTAAAAACTTTAGATTTGACATGAGACTCTTCATTCTGCTGAAACCAGAACATGGAGAGACAATTTTATACTATAGACACCACCTGCAAAATACCTGGTTTACCATGAGAAACAGTCTTTTCCGGTTTTGCTCTGTCTTGTTCTGAAAATAATAAAAATAAAATCTTTTCAGATGTTTAGAAGCTTTATAAATTAACATACGGTGATTTTTTTCTCTGTTCCATAGGCCAGTGATTTGTTTAGCAGAAAATAACAGACACATGTCAGAAATATGTTCACACAGAAAAAAACTGTTTCTAAGTTTTCATGTCATTTTAAGTGAAAAATTTAATGGTTTTGGTTGCATGAAAACAATATAACAAGAATTCTTATTTACATTTAAGTACTTATATTTTACAAAGGATAAGTTGTAACAAAGCATAAATACTAAAGCATAGATAGCAAACGCATATTACTGGAAATATTTAAAATTTTCTTGTCAAAATTCTATGTAAGCATTACAGATAAAATTAATACATGCCCTATGTATTTGAGTTTTTTTTCAGATGAAGTTCTAAAGGAAACATTTATATATAAAAAACAGAATCAATTAAATTACCTGCAAAATTGTGTTATTTTCCAATAATAAATAAAAGTTTGAAATGGCATTGGGCCTAACTAGAAGTTTCCAATGGTTTCCAGTTTAAAAACAAAGGAAAATGCAAAATGTTTCCATCTGCTAACATTGAATTGCAGCAAAAAAAATACAGTCAAAAAATAAATCATAAGACAGTACTTAGGCATTCATAAGCCTTGATACATTAACAATATATTATTTATAAGAGCAATTAGGATCAAGCTTCTGATCAGTTGCTAGGTAAGTTTTGGTGAGAATTAAAAGGGTAATATAGTGTTGTATGTACATTTAAACTTGGATTCTTGAATTTGTTGACATTGAGGAAGTTTGGTATGCAATTTTTTATAGTGAAGAAATAGCTTCCATGGAGCCTGAGGGTTTTTTTTTTTTTAACTTGCTTCAGGTCAGTGGTTAGTTGGTACCAGAGCTAGGACTTAAACACTAAATAGCAATGTAAACTTGGAAAGGTCACTCTGGTTTTAGGTCAATGTTACCTCTTCATAAAATAATCATTAGAATGGGACAATTTCTTAGTGGAAGCACCCAGAGTTTTGAGTTAATCCGACATGGGCAGAATCCTAGCTCCAACATTTATTAGCTGGAAAACCTTGGAAAAATAAATTGTTTTCTGAGTGGAGTCTATTGAGCTGTTTCCACACACATTAAATATGAATAATAATTGTCATGTTCCATGTGTCTCACAGCATTATAATGAAAATAAAAATCCTAAGCTGTTCCTTAGCTCCTAACAGGTGTTTAATAAATTCTTGTCATTTTTCTCTTCAAATCCCAGTAGTCTGTGATTTTGTCACTGCTATGTCATTGGAAATAAACCTACAAATTAAATATGATAATACTAGGGTTGAAGGACTCCCAGACATCTCTCCTGAAACCTAGAGTATCTGCTGTGGTCCATTTAAAGCCATATTCTAGGTTTTTTTGCCTACAGAATATCCCCCTTCTCAGCTAATCCAGTGATATAAAACCATACTGAGCAACAGAGTAAGAAAAACAATAAGGCTCCGGGACACCCTGTAAATCTCCATTGGTGGGTGGTAAGCCTCTTTTAGTTCTAAGATGAAGGCAATATCAGCTTTGTATCTATTTAAGAATACAAATATTTTTTACCTGGTTTTGTTTCCTTTTTTACTTGTGACTCTAAAGGGAAACAAAAAGGCAGAAATTTTAAAATCTGAAAAAATAAACGAGCACAAATTCATTTTTAGAAATTATTTTATTCTGTTTACCATTATGAAAAAGGCAGAATTTTACTAAAAATGATTTCAGTTTCCTGCTAGTTTGTTAGTGCTGGACTATTTTTTTAAGTTTATTTATTAATTTTGAGAGAGAGAGAGAGAGAGAGAGAAAGAGAGTGAGTGTGTATGAACAGGAGAGGGGCAGAAAGAGAGGGAGAGAGAGAGAATCCCAAGCAGATTTCACATTGTCAGTGCAGAGCCTGACGCAGGGCTTGACCCCACCGACCAGGGGATCATGACCTGAGCTGAAATCAAGAGTCAGATGCTTGGGGCGCCTGGGTGGCTCAGTTGGTTTAGTGTCCAACTTTGGTCAGGTCATGATCTCACCACTCGTGGGTTTGAGCCCCACGTCGGGCTCTGTGCTGACAGCTCAAAGCCTGGAGCCTGCTTTGGATTCTGTGTCTCCTTCTCTCTCTGCTCCTTCCTCCACTCGTGTTCTCTCTCTGTCTCTCAAAAACAAATAAATAAACATTAAAAAAAAAAGGTCAGATGCTTAGCAAACTGAGTAACCCAGGCACCCCAGAGCTGGACTATTAAACACACAGTAGTTAATATCATGCCATGTACTTATCTGTCATTAAGTTGCTGCTACTGCTGATTGATTTCAATTCGAAAAATCTGTTTTCTCAAGATGATTATTGTGGAGTATAGTTTCAATGTCAGTATAAGGTAAATGATTTGATGGCGGAATAGGAAGAGTGTCTTTGAAATATATCTAATTAAGTTCTTATGTGATTTAGAAATTTAGACAAACAGAGTTATAGTTTGAATTGTACCCCACAAAAAGATATGTTGAAGTCCTAATCTGCCATATATCAGAATGTGACCTTATTTGGAAATAGAATTGTTGCAGATATGATTGGTTAAGTTAAGATGAGGTCATACTGGAATAAGGTAGGTCCTTAATCCAATCTGACAGGTGTCCTTATAAGGAGAGGATAAGAGACACCAAAGGAGACACAGGGAGAAGAAGGCTATGTAATGGTGGAGGCAGAGCTTAGAGTGATGGATCTACAAGCCAAGGAACCAGGACTGCTCACAACATCAAAAGCTAGAAGAAACAAGGAAAGATTCTCCTCTACATGTTTCAAAGGGAGCATGGCTCTGCTGACATCTCGACTTTGGACTTCAAGCCTCTAGATCTGTGAGAGAGTAAATTTTTGTTGTTTTAAGCTATCCAGCTTGTGATACTTTATTCCAGTTACCCAGGGAAACTAATAGATTTTGGTACCAGGAGATCAGGTGCTGCTGTAACAAATACATATAAATATGAAAGTGGTTTTGGAATTGGCTGATGAGAAGAGGCTGGAAGATTTTTGAGACACTTGATTAAAAAAAAAGCCTAGATTGCCTTGAAAAGGATATTGGCAGAAATACCAACATTAGAGTCTATTCTGCTGAGGACTTAGAATTGGTAAGAGCTATGAAGAAAGCTTCTGATAATTTAGAAAATATGTATATCATCATCAAATACATATATCAACAAAATGTTCCTAGAAATAGGAATGTTAAATGTGCTCCTGGTAAGGTCCCAGAAGGAAATGAGGAACATGCTATTGGATATACTTCAGGGGTGATCTTTGCTATAAAATGGCAGACAGCTTGGCTGAATTGTGTTCCTCAGATAGAGTAAGTGAAACTGTGCCCCCTGGGTTAATGAAGTTGAAACTAGGAGAAGGTTTAAAGTTTGTTTTTCAGAGAACGGTTTCCTTCTAGTTAGCTATTGTGTCTTTTCAGACTCCACTAACAAATACACTAGCTGTCTCCACAGAGGTCTGGACTCAAGGTCAACTTACATGATTCTCACCTATGAACAAACAAGGCTCAGAATTCCTTACCTGAGAAAACAAGCCTAAGACCCCATCCAGGTTAAAGCAGCTCTCAGAGCATGTCCATAGCCCCTTCTTCTTGCCCTAAGGTAACCTCCTGACGTCAGGGGCTGAATTTTGTCTTGTTCTGGTGTTAAGTCCCCACTCCAGAGTGAACATAAGATGGATGTTACATATATGTTTGCCTGGTTCACGTGCTCCAGCGTTCCTCATGAATAATCATAAGTTCCCCATCCCTTTCACTAATATGTATGTAATCTCCTACCCTGAATCTCCCCTTTAAAAATCCCCACTCCTTAACTGGGAACCTGGGAGATGGTCTTTGGACATCAGTTCAAGGTTGAATGAAGCAGCCTTTCCTTTCCAAAGAACATCTGTATTGGCTTTCAAGCAGTGAGCAGCCAAACTAGGGTTTAAGTAACAGAGGTAGAATTTATAAGTGAAGAACATGGTTTAGCTGAAGAAATTTCCAATTAAAGTGTGGAAGGGGCAGCCCTATTTCTCCTTGCTGCACATAATAAAATGTGAGAGAGAAGATAAATTGAGGAGTAAATTGTTAATCAAAAAGAACCAGCACTTGATGATATGGAAAATTCTCAACCTATCGAGATAGTGTGCCCTGGATACAGAGCAAAGAGAGTGGCCAGACAAACCTGCAGGTCCAATCTACCCACCTAAGCAGAAGGTAGGAACAGAGATGTAGTTATGAGGAAAGATCTAAAAAGGACACTCTTTGTCCAGTGACATGGACCCTCATGAATTAAATGCAGAACTGGTCATGTTTGTGAGAATTCTATACAAGTAAAAACAATGCTGGCCTGGACAGGAATGGACACACAGAAAAAAAACAACTCCAAGAGAAGAGCCATGGATTCAAAGACCTGGGATGATGGGAACTCCTTGGGTAGAGAGGGCAGGGCTGCCAGCTGGGGGGCTCTATAGAACGGCAGAGCTAGCACCCAAGCAGGCCTAGAAGACACAGTACTCAGTCAAAGAAGATATCAGATCCTGACATCTAATGGAATTTTTCCTGCTATGATTTGGATTTATTTGGGATGCATAACCCCTTCTTTTCCTTTTAGTTTTTTCCCTTTTGAAATGGGAATTTCTATCTTAGTCTGTTCCACTATTTTATTTTGGAGGCAGATAATTTGTCTTCTGTTTTCACAGATGGAGAGAAATTTTCTGCGAGAAGAATCATACCCTGGTTTCACCCATAAATGCTTAAGATAATGAGATTTGGGACTTTAGATTGATGAATTTTGGACTTAGTTGTTGCTAAAATGGTTGTGACTTTTACGGATGTTGGAATGAGGTGAATGTATTTTGCTACATCTGAAGGACATGCATTTTGGGGGGGTAAGAAGATTGGCCTTTATGGGTTGAATTGTGCTCCCCCCAAAAGATAGGCTGAAGTCCCAACCCCCAGTACCTCATAATGTGACCTTACTTGGAAATAGGGTCTTTACAGGTGTAATTAGTGAAGATGTAGTTCTATGGGAGTATGGTGGCTCCTTAATCTAATATGTCTGGTGTCCTTACAAGAAGAGGAGAAAAGACAGAGATAAAGACACAAAGGAAGAAGATGCCCATGGGACAACACAGGCTCAGATTAGAATAATGCAACTTCAAGCCAAGGAACACCAAGCATTGCTCACAAACACCAGAAACCAGGAGAAGCAAGAAAAGGTCCTTCTGGGTTCAAGAGAAGCATGGCCCTGATTACACCTTGATTTCAGACCTCTACCTTCCAGAACTGTGAGAAAATAAATTTCTGCTGTACTAAGATACTTAGTTTGTGGTATTTTATTACAGCAGCCTTATAACACTAATAGTTGGCAAACATGAACAAAAGTTTTAATTGTTTTGAGAATCAGATTGTTGTGTATTCTTTATAAAAAGTCTGCTGCTTACTGTAGCCCTCAGAAATGTTCATCGGACTTAGAAGAGTGAGGGGAGCTGTTTTTCTGGCAGGATGTCTGTGTCCTAGAATAAACAGCAAAAATAGGGGTTTTGTAATTGACTCAATTAGTCAATTGTTTCTTCTGTTGGTGGGAATGCAAACTAATGCAGCCACTCTACAGTGTGGAGGTTCCTCAAAAAATTAAAAATAGGATTACCCTATGACCCAGAAATTGCACTAATAAGAATTTACCCAAAGGATACATGAGTGCTGATTCAAACCCCAATGTTTATAGCAGCACTATCAACAACAGCCAAATTATGGAAAGAACCCAAATGTCCATCAACTGATAAATGGATAAAGAAGATGAGCTCTCTCTGTCTCTCTGTCTCTCTGTCTCTCTCTCTCTCTATATATATAGATATATAGATAGATCTAATATATATATATAATGGATATTGTATGGAATACTACTTGGCAATAAAAAAGAATGAAATTTTGCCATTTGCAACAATGTGGATGGAACTGGAGGGTATTATGGTAAGCAAAATAAGTCAGTCAGAGAAAGACAGATATCATATGATTTCACTCATATGTGGAATTTGAGAAACTTAACAGATGACCATAGGGGAAAGAAAGCAAAAATAAGATAAAAACAGAAAGGGAGGCAAACCATAAGGGACTCTTAAATACAGAACAAACTGAAGTTTGATGAGGGTAAGGGGTTGGGAGGGTGAGTAAAATGGGCGATGGGCATTGAGGAGGGTACTTGTTGGGATGAGCACTGGGTGTTGTATGAATCATGAGACTCTACTCCTGAAGCCAAGACTACATTGTATGTTAGCTAACTTGAGAATAAATTTAATTAATTAATTTATTTATTTATTTATTTATTTATTATTTATATAATTTATAAATATATATAAATAATTATATAAATTATAAAATTTATATGATTATTTATATATAATAAATAATAATAAATAAAATTATTTATTAATTTAATTAATCAATCAATCAATTAATTAATTAAACCATATCAATTTCTCAGCACTTTCTCCATTGTAAGTACAATCTTTTCTAGGAAGAGGTGGAATAGATAAATATGCTTTATGTTTGTCTTATTTTAAAGAGTTAATGAAAGATAACATTTTTGTATAATATTTGCACTAGGACACATTAGCAAAGGAGTAATATGATATTCTTTATAAATATGGAATGCAAGTACGAGTCTATATATAAAATATACATACCTGGTTTCTCTTCTTTTTTTACTTGTGGCTCTAAAAATATAGAAGATTAATAATGATGATTATATAAAGATATTTATTTCCTGTACTTAGACATATATCTTTTACATATTATTCATTGTTTTTTAATCTGCCATATTAGTTTTCTTCTTATTATGAATGCAGCAAATTGATTCAAACAGACAAATAAAGTTTCCTTATTATCAATCACAGCATGAATTATTTTAAGACAGAATGAAAATGTGAACTAAGATTTTTATGAGAAGTTAACAAAAGGTATTGCTTTGTACCTTCAGTGAACAAAGGATGAGAGAAAATTTTAGCATAGCATATTCTCAGAAACAAAGAGGATATTAAAAATACAAAGGATATTAGAAATACAAGGATATTAAGCACATTGTCTACACAAAGTAGTTAAGCCTTTGATTTTAAGCAAAATACTCAACTATGAAGTCAGAGGATGAGTAAAAGCATATGTTTAAGATTTGTTCCATTTATTTATTTTTTGGCATGCACATGACATACGTGGAGGCTTAGGCTTGACTTCTTTGCCTAGAAAAAGTTTAAAAATTATTAGAGAATGAGTCATTCAATTGTTATTGAATTGACCTCAAATGTGATAGAATATTACATATTTGAAAATCTAAATAAAACTACATACTCCAACTTTTTTAAAATTCTACAGGATATGTAATTTACTATCCACACAAAATCACTAATTGAAAAAATTATTTTTAAGTAATGAAACTTTAATTTCATTGCACCATTAAAAATAATTTGCTCACAAATTTTGTTATCAGTGTTAACTTTTTAGTCTAATATTAAGACAGAGCACATAATTTTATTTTGAGAAATTACTTTTATTTAACCCTTTATTGTTGAAAATAAAAAAAAATTAGACTTATTGTTTTCATTTCCATTAATACTATTAATGTTATCTGTCCTAGTATAATACATTAAAAATGACTGCTACTGAATTTGGAACTCCAAATGACTAAAAATACATTATAGGCTTTTATTGCATATTGGATCCCTAGTGTAAGGATTGACAAGTTTTCTATGAAATATCAGTTAGTATATATTTTTGGCTTTGGGCCATATGATCTCTGCACAACTCTACAGTTCTGCTCTTGTAACACAGAAATAGACATAAATAATATGGAAATGAATAGGCATGGCTGTATTCCAATAAAACTTTATTTGCAGAAAAGACTGGTAATCAATCTATAGACCATTGTTTGTCAACCTCTGCCTTATCCATAATCAGTTTCAATTTTCTTTATTTTTTGTCTCAACAAAGATTTTGACAGTAAATAACACCTACTGTAAAACACCTTCCCTTACAAATGTCATCCAGTACCTTTCCATCATTGTTCAACTCAGCTTCCTAGGAATGCTTTTTACACTTCCTGACTCCCATTTAATCATAAATTCACTAAAATCTAGCTTTTATTCCCACCATTTTGTTTATCAGGTCTCTCCGGTCACCAATCCCCCCCTTCTTGCCAGTACCAATGGATATAATTAACTATATCGATCACTTTTTCCTTTTTAAATTCCTGTTCACTTGATTTCTGATTCATCCACTTAAAATTACAGAAAACAGACAAAATACACAAAACACTGGCTTTAAAGATATTGAACATAGACAACAAAGGACTGATTTTTAAGTGGTGGGAAACAAATGAGGTGTGTCCTATGATTGTCTCAGCTTAATGACTTAAGTGAATTATAAGGTCTTAATGCAGAATGGAGCTGAATTGAGGAGATGGAGCTGGGAGTCTGGAAAGACCAAGACAGCTAGAGATCACAGGTCAGAATCACATAAAGTAGAGCACTGCAGAGAGAATAAGAAAGAGAGAGAAAAAGAGATAAAGCAAGTTCTAGGGATTTGTGGAAGGCCCTCTTAAATCTTCAGATGAGCGCCAGCCAGCATAAGCACACGAGTAACGTACCTGAGACCAGGGCAAGAAACAATGGAAACAATACCATAGTTCTCTATAGTAAGCATTAAAGTTGGATAGTGTCAGTCTTCCAAGTTTGATATTGTACTTCAGTATTGTGTTGGCTATTGTCTTTTTCCATTCCATATAAATTTTAGAGCCAGTTTGTCAACATTCACAAAATAACTTGCTAGGATTTTCATTGAAATTTCACTATTTTATAGATCAAGTTGGAAGCAACTGACATCTTAACAGTATTGAATCTTCTACTTCCCAAGCATGCAATATCTCACCATTTATGCAGAGAGTTTGATTTTTTAAATTTTTTTCCATCAGAGTTTTGTTTCCTTCAACTTTTATTTGGCTAACTTCTACACAGGGCTCAGCTCAGCTATCTTTTCTTCAGAAAAACTTATCTGAGGTTGTTGGACTGTGTTCCCCTTTTATGCACTAATATTATCTTTTAGATCTTTGATAATGTTAATCACAATCTAATGTAAATATTAACTTGAATAAATACTTCCCTTCTAGACTGAGGTATTTGAAAACAGAGATCATGTTTATCCATCATTGGATCCAGGGAATTGGTGCAATACCTAATATATAGTTACATGGTAGGAACTCCCTTATTATTTGTTCATTTGGTAAATAAATGAAACAATGAGAATAGGAGAAGGTAAATAAATGGAGAAGTGAGTCAAGAAAATTGAAAGTAAGAAAATATATGAATTCAGGAATTACGTTAGCACGCAAAATTTGTGTTCAAGTTACTACCTATTTTCTTGCTTTTGGCATGACAATCCACTTCTCAGCTTTCTAGTACTCAGGCAAAGATCAAAAATGTAATCAATGATAAAATTTACAATGTTTTAAAGTATCAACAAATAGTTTCTAAAAAGAATTCCTGGTATAACTATTCTTGGTATTGTTACCTGAGATAAGTTTATTTCATGTGTTCTCAGGGGGGAAAAAACTCTAATATAGTCTAATGTAGTAAACAACATTAAAAAAAAAACAACAAACCTACCCTAAATATGTAATAATTTTCAGAGAGTTCCACCCTCTAAACCATGAACTAAGCAGAGTTCAATAAGAGAAATGTTGCTTTGGCTCAAGCCCAACCAGTGTGGCTCAGGTATACAGCTATGCACTCTGCCTAAATTTAAGGATAAAAGCAAAGTTACCAAGACTATACATAGTGACATTTGGAGTATTGAACGGTCATGTTCCTTTTTGAGAATCTAATAAACCTATTGACATAATTCTAGGAAACATACATGAATACAATTAAAAACACAAAAATGCAAGCACACACAAATTGTATGCAAATATAAGGTTGTTCAATTATGTACTTGGAGCCATGCCAAATTAAGAAATCTTTACTTAAAAGTTCTACTCATTCCTACAATCAGGTTGTGATAAACACTGAGCAACTATTTACTTCCACAAAGCATTTAATTATGAAATCTGAATTTTAGAGTTGGTTTTTACATGTCCTCTCCCATATATATTTATTTCCAAGTCAATTTCAATTGTAGCTCATAACATCTAATTATTCTGCTGTTCTCTTTCCATCATGCCTTATGGATTTCATTGTGTTCCCTCAGTGGGGCACCTGAGTGGCTCAGTCAGTTGAGTGTCCTACTTCAGCCTAGGTCATGATCTTGCCATTTCTGAGTTCAAGTCCCACATCAGGCTCTGTGCTGACAGCTCAGAGCCTGGAGTCTGCTTTGGCAGGCTGTGTCTCCCCTTTGGCAGGCTCTCTCCCCCTCCCCCACTTGTGCTGTCTCTCTCAAAAACAAAAATATATTTAAAAAAATTTTTAAAAAGTTAAGTTGAAGTCCTAAGGCTCAGTATCTTGTGACTGTGACATTATTTGGAAATAGGGTTTTTGCGGGTATAATTAAGATAACGTCATTAGGTAGGGTGGATCCTAATCTGACTGGTGCCCTTACAAGAGGAGTAGAGATACAGAAATTGACTTACATAGAGAGAAGATAATGTGAAGACACACAAGGAGAATACCTCTGTGGTGACAGAGGCAAAGATTTGAATGATGTTTTTGCAAGCCAAGGAACACCAAGTTTTGCTGGCAATTCCAGAAGCTAAGGGAAAGGTATGGAACAGATTCTCCTCCAAACCTTCAAAGAGCACATGGCTCTGCCTGTGCTTGATTTTGGGCTTCTCTCTCTAGAATAATTTTTTGTTATTTCAAGCCATCCAGTTTGTGGTGCTTGTTACCACAGCCCTAGGCAACAAGTACACTATGCCAGTACTTTAGTCTAGTCCACTACTGCTTCTCTTCATAATTACCAAGAATATCCAAACTGGTTATGAAAACATAGGCTTTCTCCCCTCACTCAATTTTCTAGAATGTACGTGTGGTCATTTGACATATCACATCTCAGCCTAAAGCATGTACCATCTTTGTGAACTCCAACTGCCTCTGCCTGGTCAGTGGGATTAGTGATGAATCTAACTGCTACATATCTCATTACCCTTTTCTCTCTCTTCACCATTTTGCACTCTCTATTCAAGGCATACTGAAGGAATGTATTTCTAAACACCAAATTAAGGTGTCTTTTGTCTCTGGGCTTTCTTATATGTTGATCTCTCTATCTAGAACATCCTTCCTCCTTTTTAGTTTGGCTAAATCTCATCTATTATTCAGATATTATCCAAAAAAAATAAGCTGCTCTAGATAGCTTTCCCTTAATCCCTC
This sequence comes from Prionailurus bengalensis, assembly GCF_016509475.1. Classification (NCBI taxonomy): domain Eukaryota; kingdom Metazoa; phylum Chordata; class Mammalia; order Carnivora; family Felidae; genus Prionailurus; species Prionailurus bengalensis. The sequence continues at coordinate 110,971,917 of NC_057349.1, forward strand.
AGACTGAGTTGGGTTGGGTGTACCTTTCATATTCCAATAGTATTCTCTCTCTCTCTCTCTCTCTCTATATATATATATATATATATACTGTATCAATGTCTGTTTACTTTATTATCTCCTCTAATATCCTATAACTTCCATATATACAAGGATTGTAGTGCTTCCAAATCTTAGCATGGTTCCTGATATATTGGAATTTATCAATAAATGTATATTGACTAAATTAAATGAATACCTCCTATTCTATACCAGCAGTTGAGTGCAACTTGGGACTGGGAGCTTCTCACCAGAAGCCTGCTGGGGTACATGCCTCACTATAAGGCTGTGAGACCATTGCTGCTGCCAGGTTAGAGGCTGATCTAAGAAAGGACCATTATTCTACCCCAAATGGGTAAGTTAGCTAAAGGAACAAAGTTATCCCTAGCAATGGTACCTTGAACTTGAAAAAAAGTAAATGCATATAACCAAATGTTCAGTCCATAAAGTCCTAATGAATAGAATTGCTAACTTTAAGTCACACCTCATTTGACATTCTCTTCAAGATTAACTTGTTACTTTTAAATGATTGAGGCAATTGCAGTAAAAGCTATTTACTGTAAGCCTGTTAAATATTGAATGGGATTTGAATAATAAATCTTAAGTCATTCCTGCAACAACTAGGTAGCAGTCTCAATTGCTCCTGATATCCAACTCTAGTTCATGACCCTAGAACTGTGTCATCTTCAGTAGTCACATATGTTTTCTATGTTTTCTACAATGAGGAACAAACATGCCTTGCTCAACCGGTATCAATTCTTTAAGATACAGGGAAAAACCCCACAAATAACCAAACAAAGAAAAACACAAATAACAAAAACGAAGGAAAGAGACTAATACACATCCCTCTGTTATGTGACTTGTTATTGTATTTTCTGATATATCTAATTATTATTTTATGTGTTAATAAATTATTTCTGATGCAGTAAAATTATTACCTAATATACCAATAAATTACTTGTACAGATTTTTGACTCTCAAAGAAATATTAAAGTTCAGGTTTTGTGTATGTATCAATAGCCAAAGGTCTGCATTGAACATAGATCTATATAGGTTAGTGTAATAACAATTCTGGCCCAGGAATTGTTTACATGAGTGATATCAATAAAGGCTTTTAAGTAATCTGCTTCATAACAAATTCTCTCAAAATTTATTAATTGTTTAACATTGATCAATAATGGAATAATTTCATTTAGTGCTCTTTCTTTTTAAAAATTTTTTAATGTTTATTTTTGAGAGACAGAGACAAAACATGAGTAGGAGAGGAGCAGAGAGAGAGAGGGAGACACAGAATCTGAAGCAGACTCGAGGCTCTGAGTTGTCAGCACAGAGCCTGACCTGGGGCTAGAACTTACCAACTCTGAGATCATGACCTGAGCTGAAGTCAGGTGCATAACTGATTGAGCCACCCAGGCGCCCCTCATTTAATGATCTTTCTGATTCACATGTCCACAAATAGCTTTAACATATCTTAAGCATATATGTCTAATTACTATCTTAATTCATTAATGAAGTAGCTTTATCCATGCACTGTATTTATCTTAAACTCTCCAACCACCTCTACAATATGATAGATACACTCCCAAACCAGTCAAGAGTGTCCTAAAGCCTACCTATTATGGGGTCACTTAAACTTTAAATTTTATTTTATTTTTTTAAGTTTATTTATTTTGAGAGAGAGAGAGAGATCACATGTGCACACACACACACACACACACTCACAAGTGAGGGAGGAGCAGAGAGAGGGAGGGAGTGAATCCCAAGCAGCCTCCACACTGTCAGTGTGGAGCCTGAGGTAGGGCTTGATCTCATGAATCGTATCCTGAGATCATGACCTCAGCCAAAATCAAGACTCATACACTTAACAAACTCAGCCACCCAGGTGCCCCTAGACTTTAAATTTTAAAAGTAAGAAAAGTAAAATTCACAAGCAGAAGTAGGAAACTGAACTTTCATGAATTTACTCAAAAAATCATAATTTGATGAATGCCACAGAAATTGCCTTATTACTGGATCTAATGAGCAAATTAGTTCCCTCGATATGGATTTATTATACTTTAGTTTAGTCAGGACAATTCAGATGAATATCATAACATTTGAATTTTGTAAAATGGTTAGATGTAACACTATTTTAGACACATAATACATGTGAAAATCTTGGAAATTTTTTACTTAGATGATGTAATAGAGAGTATCATTAAATAAGACCATTAAATTTCAATACAAGATAAGAGTTTGGATATAAGAGCAGAAGGACCTTGTAAGTTTTACACCCTATAATGAGCGAACTTTAAAACTGGATAAATCTTGTAAATCATCCCAAATACTTTCTTGTTTTCCAAAATAAACATACCTGGCTTCACAAACCATCCAGGCTATATGTGTGTTATGTTTCTATACATTTTCCCTCTGAGATATCCTTGTCAATCTAGGTCCTAGAGCAGTAATTCCCAAACTGGGGTTCCTGGAGCAGGCTTTCTCAGGTGAATTTAGTGACCACTTAGGTGTGGGAACTATTGTCCTAGAGGGATAAAATCAAGATTTGCCAAGATAGAGTACCTATGAGACAATGTTTTAATGACTTGTTAATACTCAGTGGATACAAAGCACAGAGAGAGTAGGCTAAGAAGCCTTGACAATGAAATCTCACCACTAAAATCTAAGTATTTTTTGAGATATAACTGACACATTACATATGTAAGTTTAAGGTGTATGATTTGATGGTTTCATACACATATGTAGTGTGAAACAATTATCATAATAAAGTTTAGCTAATACATCCATCACCTCACATATTTATTACTTTTGTGTGTGTGTGATGATAACATTTGAGATTGGCTGTCTTAGCAACTATGGTATTAAGTGAGGTGACCTATTAGCTTCAGGAACCTGAATGTCCAAATCTCTCCCCAGATTTGGGATGTTTTCAACCGTTATTTCTTTTTTTTATAATTTTTTTTAAGTTTACTTATTTATTTTTGAGAGAGAGACAGACAGAGTGAAAGGGGGAGGGGCAGAGAGAGAGAGAGAGAGAGAGAGAAAGAATCTCAAGCAGGCTCTGCACTGTCAGCACGGAGCCTGATGTGGGGCTTGAATTCACAAACCATGAGATCATGACCTAAGCTGAAACAAAGAGTTGGGTGCTTAACTGACTGAGCCACCCAGGCACTCCATCCATTATTTCTTTAAATAAACTTTTGTCCCTTCTTGCTATCATCTCCTTCTGACACTCCAATAATGCTTAGGTTGTTTCTTTTAATAGTATTCCATAATTCACAGGGCTTTCTTCACTGTTTTTCATTCTCCTTTCTTTTTCCTCATCTGACTGGATGATTGTAAGTGACCTGTTATTTTTCATTCACTAATTCCTTCTTCTGTTTGGTCCAGTCTGTTATTGAAGCTCTGTATTGGATGCTCCAGTTTAGTCAGTGTATTCTTCTACTCTGAGATCTCTGTTTTGTTGTTTTTCATGGTTTCTATTTCTTTCTCAAACTTCTCATTTTATTCATGTATTGTTTTCCCAATTTTATTTAGTTGTCTCTAATTTCTTGTAGTTCACTGAATTTCTTTAAGAGGATTATTCTGAATTCTTTGTCAGTTAATTCATAGATCTCCATAACCTTAGGGTCAGTTATGGAAGCTTTATTTCCTTTAGTGGTGTCATGTTTCCCTGATTATTTGTGATCCTTGGGTCTCTATGTTGATATGTGCATATTTGAGCAAGTAAATGCTCCTTCCAATCTTTACAGACTGGCTTTGGCAGGCAAAGCTTCACACCAGTCAGCTCATCCAGAGATTCAGGGTGTGCCACCTCATGGTGACCTTGGGCAGGCAGATCTGGTGCCTGGATCAGCAGGTGGGCAGGCCTTGTGTTTGGGTCCATGGGGAATAGCCTAGTGCCTGGATCTGCAGGGGCTGATATGCCAAGGGCCACAGGGAAGGGCCTGGCGACTGGGTCTTGGGGACTGGCCCAGTGCTGGGACAGTTTGGGAGTCTGTTTTTACAGAAGCCAGCCTAGAGGCTTGGGCCATGTGGGCTGGCCTGGTCCTGGGGCAGGACAGGAGCCTAGGTTGTGAGAGCCAGTCTAAAACCTGGGATCTTAGAAGGCCACAAAAGATGACCTGGTCCTGGGGCAGGGCAAGGGGTTGGGTTCATAGAAGCCCAGTTGGGACTTGGGTCTACTGGAGATTATATGGCTTGGGATCAGCCCGGGAATCTTGGTCGATGGAAACTTGCTTAGACCTTGAGGCTACAAGTGCCAGGTTGGTGCTGGGGCAGGCTGGGATCATGGGGTCTGTGGGAGCTGGCTGGTGGTGGGATGGGCCAGCAGCAAGTTCATGAGAACTTACTGGGAATCTTGTACCATGCTTGCTGCCCTCAGGCTGTGGGAACTGGTCAATGCCAGGGTGGGCTGGGAGCCTAGTACCATGGGAGCCATTTTGGCCCTTGAGAGTCAGCCTGGTGCTGGCAAAGGCCAACTGGGGTCTGCAGTGAAGTTGGGTGCTCTCTTCACTCTCCTTCTCCTACAGAGAGGGTGTCTCTTTTGTGGTAAGCTGCCCAGGTTTGGCAGAGGGGGTGGGGGTAATGTGAATCTATTCTTACCTTCCTCAATTGTCTTTTTTTAAAATTTCTGTTATTCATGCAGGTGCTATATTTCCTCACCTGGAATCCTTAGTTCTTGTGAGAGTATTTTTGCATACAGATTGTTGTTCAAATTGATGTTTTGGGGAGGGAATGGACACTAGAAATTTCTATACCACAATTTTGCTAATATTACTCCTACATGTTCTTTAGCTTTTTTCATTCTCAGTTTCATGATCTCATACATTCAGTTACAAGACAATATTGTACCAGTTTAAAATCTGATGAGACTTTACAAGAAAACACAGCTGCATATATATGAATGAATAAAGTGCATTTGTATGTCGTTTAAGCCTACAGATTCCTTTAGATCCGCATTTAGACTGCAATAAGTGTAAGAACACTGTAGATTGCTTGTTGGAGAAGAATTCTATAAAGTAGTGGTTCTCAAACAATAACATAACCTGGAAACTTATTATAAATGTACATGTTCAACCCCATCCCTGACCTCCAGAATCATAAACTCTAGGGGTGAGCCCAGCGCTCCAGGCATATCAGACACATGTTGAAATTTGAGAACCTCTGTTTGAGAATCATGACTACATTTGTTAGTAGTATTCATTTAACAAAATCTGACTATTTTTTTTGCAATTTTAAGTTCCAGCTAATTGTGTGTCATTTCAGCAAATAAGGCTTAATTAGAGTCAAAGAGAAAGGTTTAAATCTACTGAGACATAAATGGATAAAGTTAAAAACAGAACATGCTTATGTTGATTCTAGTGTGTCAACTTTTCAATATAGATGACAGTAATATTGTATTGAGATATTTGTGATTGAGTTCTATAAAGGACGTGATATGAAATGAAATTCATATAACAGAAATTTTTAATATAGCTTTTGTATTTTTTGTATTTTCTAAGTTTCTTAAATTTTATTAAAACAAATGAAATTATCAATGTAATATTTTCCATTTCTGCTTTTACTATGCATTGACTTAAAAAACTGGTCATGTTCAATGAACAAAAAAGGAAGGAAGAGGAAAACAATGAGTCAAAAATATTCTGCAATATTAGACACATGAATATAGAATCAATGCAGTTTAAAATTACATAAAATAATAAATAGCATGTCTACATTTATATATACTAAGGAAATTGTTAAAGTAACATTGCCCTTTAATCTTCTAAAAGCTACTTGGTAAGCAAGAATTGCCACTGACAATTCGAACTAAATTTTGAGAAGAATTTTTATTTTATGTTAGGACCAATAAAAATGCAGTCTGGTACTAAGAAGTAAAAATATCATTTATGGTATCTTTTAATTTTAAAAGCAGAAGTATTTGGCAATATAATTAGATAGTATTTAGAAAGTCCTTTAAGGTCTACTGTATTAAGATTTGTGGTCATATGGCCTCTTAGATACATGAACCTAGTGAAATTCATATACAGAAATGACTTTTTCATCTTCGTTGGTTTTGTTTGCATCATGCTAAATTTTCTAGATTCCAATTAAGCTAAATTTATTGAGGCTGTATTACAATAAATTTCTATGGAAACTTTTTTGTTATTCAAGCATCTACCCTTGACCACTGTGTTCTCACAAACCCTCTCAGTTATGTGTATTTTGCCTCACATGAATGGCAACTTTGGGTCCTTCTCCTTCATGATGTTGATTAAACTGTTAGCAGCAAATGTTTTGTTTGCACCATGATTAGTTGTAATAGATTAGGGGAAATTTTCAGAGAACTAATAGAAAGATAGAAGAAGTTAATCAGATCATTACTTAGAAGTCCTTTTTTTTATTGATAGGAAACAATATAACACTGAGAACACACCATGATCATTCAACTATTCAGTCATTCATTCAGCAAGCAATGACTCAGCATTTAGTGCCTGCTCAGCACTTCAGTCTTCTAAGAATACTTAGCCTCTAAGGCTTACCTATTAATTGAAAAAACAGATTCTTATGGATGGGTGCAATTCTGGTGACAGTCATAGAAATTAGATTTGGTGTACCTCTCGTTAAGGGCATAGAAAAAGATATCAGTTCTGGATATCACACATATACTTTAAAAAGTTCAGAGACAAAAGAAGATAAGGGATAAATGGTCTTACTCCATTATTGACCCACATACTGAACTTCCGAAAGTAAAAGCTTTTTCTCTTCCAAACACAATTCCCTATAATGGTAAATGATTCTACATTCCATCTACAATTCCAACCAGGAGGCTGAAAATCATCCACAATTCTTCTCCATGCTTTGCCCTCCCTATTCAGCTGTTAACAGAGTCCTGTTGATTCCCTTTTCTAAATATATCTTGAGTGTACTTCCACTAGTTCATTTCCTTCTCAGTTTCTGTTTCTATTAGAGCCTCAAATATATCATTTTCATACCCTCTCATATCACCTGATGTTTTTGCCCTCTTCTTGCATCTTTTTACCATACCATGCTCATTTGTCAAGTCTCAGTTCAGCTGTTGTCTCCCTCTGGATGCCTTTCCTGATCTCTTTCCAGGATGAGTTAGATGCCCCTAATCTGTACTCTCAGCATCGTTTGAAAGCCATCATCTCTGTACACTGTAATTATTTGCAATACTTTGTAATTATTTACTCATTTGTCTTCGACAAATAAATTGTGAAATTCACTAGTCAGGGACAGCAATGAAACTATCATCTTTGTGTTCTTAGTACTTGTGCATTGTCTCACAGTGTCAACAATCATTGTCTTTAATGAACAAGTGACAACTCTATATAAATGGAGAGTTACTCTATTGAGTAATGCATTCAACTAAACATACTCCCCTAATGACTCACTGAAGATGCTGCTAAAACATTTTAAAAGGGCTTGCAGAAAAGAGAGAGTTCTTTTAATTCTATGGGCCTTCATTGAAACATACCATCAGAAGAAATTTTCCATTTTTTCCTCTACATAGGAGGTTTTTCAAATTTGTGTTGTGATCATCTTGCTTCAGGATATGTAAAAATAAAACGTGAAAGTTTGTGTACAGAATTTCTCATTAATGTTGGTTATGGCTATTTCACCGATGAAAAGGACAAAATCATATTATGTTTAGATGTAGTAAAATTATATTATGTTTACTCTTGAGTAGTTTTGGCCTGGAATATAATAGACATTCCTGATCATTTTCAATTGATTGGCACCATCTGGCCCAAGCATATTTTAATTATTAAGACTTACTAAACTATATTACCCTAAACTCTACTGCATCACATTCTGATACTTTAAGTGAGTCTTAGGAAAGAAATGAGATAATAAGAAATGGGCATTTGCCATGCTGAATCCTTATCTTAAAAGTCAAGGCATTGATTAGAGCAAGGGATGGGGATGGAGGGTTTATGAGAAGGAAAACTAAGTAAAATGTCTAAATTTTGATGGGCTTGTCTAAAGTTGTAAGGCATGGGCCCAAAGAAACCATTATTTCTGCTATGTTTATTATTGGTCACATCAATCTCAGTTCCTGAGCTTGAGAATATTATGTTCTGAAACTAGAAAGGTGAGAATAAAAGAGATGGTAGTTAATATTATTTTTCTTTTCTTTCTCTTCTCTTTTCTTTTTTCCTTTCCTTTCCTTTCCTTTCATTTCCTTTCTTTTCTTTTCCTTTCCTTTCCTTCTTTTTTCTTTTCTTTTTTCTTTTCTTTTCTTTTTTCTTTTCTTTCTTTTCTTTGTTTCTTCTACAGTCAAGTAAATAGTACCATATTTCTTTCTCAAGATGTTCTGTGTTATTGAGAGTTAAATTTGAATAGCATATGAAAGAAAGGAAAAGATACCTCATGTTTGTCTACAAGAGGCATCTGAAACATTTTTTCCTGGAATATGATTCAATTATTAAATATCAACCTCTTTTAAACATCTTACAAGTGTGAAACACTTCATCACAGGCTTGAGAAATATTCCCATGCATGGATGTTGTGTTGATCCATTAAACTGAAAAACCACAAAGTATATTTGACCTAAGAACATAGTTTTGAAAACTGGATAATATATTTTACCTTACAAATAGTATAAAAGCATGTGTAGGCATAGGAGAAACAAAAGAAGGGATTGAGAATAGGTTCAAATAACTATGAAACCAGCATATTTTAGAATAGCAAAGAAGATATAAACTAAACAGGACATTAACATGAGGGAACTGGATCTTGTAAATTTTGCAATATTTTGTCAGAATAACTCACAAATTAGCCTGGAAACAGAAATCTTTCTAAAAGAGTTGACTTCTTAACAGGCAAGTATCTAAAGAGCTTCTGAGTTTTATTTTAATTTAGAAGAGCCAGACCATCAACTTCTTCTATGACAAGTTATAAAGCCTTCTGTAGTAAATTGCTTTTGCCACCCTGAAACATCTAAATCCAAGTCTCATTACCACCTTCCTCAATTGGTTTTCTGATTGGATTGAAATGAAAAAAGAGGATTTTCAATGAAAATTTTATTATAAAGGGCAAAAAAAGAGCATTTCTTGATTCCCATAAACTACAGAAGGAAGACAATCATTCTGAGGAAGGCCTGAAAACTAAAAATTATGACTTTTGGAAGATTCTAAAATATATACTGTTGAAGAAATCTCTGAAAAAGATGACATATCTAATAGTGGCTAATAATTCTTTGTTTACACTAATGTTGGCTATACTAATGCATAAGTAGCATTTAGAAATGTTAAAAGAAACTATTGTATTCTTTATTTTTCATAATAGAGGCAACTTCTCCAGGATCCACAGACCCTGTGTCTCTCCTTTAAGTCAGCTGAGAAAAGTTATACCTGTCATAGACTGATTCAGAAGCTACTAATGGAATTATGCTTGCTTGATTGAATTGGCTAAAAAATAGATCTCCCAATCTTTAGAAGATAGAACTAAAAACAATAAAAATAAAAATAAAGACTCTAATACTCAAATCACCATTAAAAATAGAAAAAAAAATAAGATTTTAGTACAGAAGTGGTTAATCAAAAGCTAAGCATGAAAAGGTTATATTGTTTTACCGCAAAACAAAAATTGTTTTCATTTTGGGAAGCCAAATGGCCAATGAATGTGTCTCAGATTTTTAAAGGCTGTAGCAAATTTAATTCTGGAAAGCGGTTGTTTCCCATATTTATTAATCTAATTTATAGATAACATGTTAAATGTTTATTTTGTGCCAAGAACCATGCTAAACATTTAAAAAATATTTTAACATTTATAGTAAACCTTGTAAGGTCAATCTTTCCATTTAACAAATTAGGAAACAGGCTTTCAGATCCATTTGACCATATAATTAAACTCTTACTCATTTGTTCATTCAGAACCATTTACTGAGCTCTTACTATATGCCAGGAACTGTTTTAGGCACAGGAAATACATGAAATAAACCAGCAAAATCCCTGCCCTAAACAACATAAGGTACACTGCCCTGCTTTGTTATTAATATCATCTAGAATTGTTATCCAAGGATTACTTTAAGTTTACAATTCAAAATAAGAGTACCACCATTTGAGGTGTTTTGTTTTGTTTTGTTGTTCTCCACCCACCTTCCTCTCTTGCCTTGATCTATCATGTCTATATTATTGGGATGAAAATACTTGAGGTTCCAAATTTGGCAGTACACTATACCAAGGATATATTGGCAAAAGGAAGTATGCTACATTTTAGGTTACCTTAAAGTCAAAGAGGACAACTTGAGACACTGTGAGTCTTTTGTTCACTGACTTAGAAATCAAATTGAGTGTGTGAATGAGGTCATCGATGTGTTGAAAGAAGCCATGTTATTCCATGAATTTTGTAACATGGGAAACAATTGATCTTTGTATCAGCTTCCTTGCCTATAACGTGGGCTAAATAATGGAACCTGAAACACAGATCATTATGAGATGAAATTATGTTATGTATGTATGTAAATAAATCCTCTTGATTAATTAATTGCTACACCAATATTAGTTATTTTTCATTTTCCAAGATTTGAATTACAAGGCATTTAATAAATGTCCTTCAACTAACAGAGTAAAAATCACTATAGTTTTCTTGATCTATTGTTTCTTTTCAGTAATAAACCCTCTCAGCATATTATAATGACACATACCTGTTGACTACTCAATAAACATTAGCCTATGATAGAAATGGTGGTTGACTTGCTGCCTCAGAGATTTACATGAGTCTCTGTAGGGATACTTATGAAGTATTTATCACTACTGCCACTTTCTAGCAATTACTCAATTTTCCATATCAGCCTAATTTTAATATAATTTTTATCCCCCAAATTAAATTACAACAAAATTTTCTGTCTTCCTATTTATGGGAAAAATAACATGAAATTTTGAGATAGCAATGCCTGGGTATAAGTAAATTATACATGTTAACATATCTTCATTGTTCTAATTGTGACGCGAACTGAACATTTTCTCCAGTCTTTCTCATTTGGTTTTTCTTTTCTTTTTTTAATATATGTTGTCACTCATTTTTTAAAAAAATTCTATTATCTTTGCTCTATTGCTTCCCCAAATCTTTTAAGTAAAAGACATCATTCCTCACAGTGCATTCAGCTGAACACTGCTATTATATTACAGAAAAGATACCATGGTTGAATAAAGGTGAAAAACATTGGGTAAAAAAAGGTTCAGCTGGTTTCTTTACTATCACACTTCCTTAATGTGTCCATGTGTATGATAAATTCCAAGAGCTTTTCCCAGACTTGCGTAACCTCAAAATTCTTTCATGTACCAAAAATTATAACTAGTCTTCTATGCAAAACACTTTGCTAAATACAAATGCAAGAAATAACTTATACTGCAAGACATCCTTCTAACCTTTAGAGTTACAAAGAAAAACTCCATAACAGTAATGTTATTGATGTATACTCTTAGCTGAACTGTATACAATTATACAGTTTTTAAGGAAGAGGGACTTAGTTCAAAGTTTTAAGGTTAGAAGTGATACCACACAGGGGTGCCTGGGTGGCTCAGTTGGTTAAGCGCCTGACTCTTCATTTCAGCTCAAGGCATGATCTTACAATTCATGGGTGAACCCCGCATTGCGCTCCACACAGAGAGTGTAGAGCCTGTTTGGAATTCTCTCTCTCTCTCTCTCTCTCTCTCTCTCTCTCTCTCTCTGCCCTCTCCTGCTTGCTCTGTTTCTCTAAATAAAAAAAGAAGAAACAAAAAAGTTAAAAAAAAAAGTGGTACCACATAAGCCACTGGAGAAATATCACACAAGTAAACAAGTTAAAAATGAGAAGATCTATATGGGAAAGGAAGTGATTTGATCTTGGTGACAGGTAATTAAACAAAATGAAATACTTTTAGGCATTACATACAGAAATCCCTTATCTTTCAGGTCTTCAAAAATGGAATTAGTGTATGTCTTAGTTTTTAGCATTTTCCCATGCATTATTGACTTTCATTGATTCTGTAACCCTGTGAAGTTGTAAAGATGGTTGCTGTTATATCTCTGATAGATTAGGAACCATTTAAAACTACAGTTTCTCTGATGTCACATCTTCCTTTCTCTTTACTATGCCATGCTGTTTTCCTAAGTCACACTTTTCCCTTTTTCAGACAAGGCTTTAAAATAATAACCTACAATTTAGACAAAGTATACGATGTAGATTTTCTGGCCTTAATTCCTGGCCTCCAACTAAATGCCTCAAACTATAGTAATTTGGTTTTCCTCTTATTTAGCTCCACTAAAACTACTTGTAAGATCATTAGTGTCTCCATATTATACATTCCAATGAATATTTTTCAGTCTTTATCTTACCATGAGTTTTTTCCACATTTGACACTTTGACAGCTTCCTCCTCCTTGAAATTCTTTCCTCCCTGGTTTCTGAGACAATATCTCTAGCTTCTAAAGAATTCTCTCCTTCCTTTTTAAATTTTTTAACTCCTTCAGGGTCTTCTTCTCTAACCACTCCTACATTTTAGTATTCTTTTTGGTGTTCTTTAGTGTTCTTTGCTGCCTTAGTTCTGGGTCTTTCTCTCTCACTTCCCTTGGTAGATGTCAATAACTCTCATTGTTTAAACCAGCATATCTTTGCTAGGAATTTCCACCTCTACTACCGTATTTTTCCCCCAGATACTTGACAATCATACATAAGCGCATATCCCACAGCTACCTCTAATTCAACATTTGTCTCCGTGATGGCTACTACAACTGGATTACAAACTCGAGGAGGAAAGGAACTTAACTGTGTTTACCAATACAACACAACACAACAACTTGACTGTGTTTATGATTGTGCTCGCCATATTGCCTAGCATATAGTAACTGCTCAATACAAATTTTGAATAATTAATATGTCAAAAATTTACTTAATATGTATGGCTTCCTTTTTAAAAATCTGCCACTTCTTTTGGAAATTCCAACCACAGCAAATGACATTACTGTCCACATACTATTCCAAGACAGAAACCTGGGAGTTAGCTTGAATTTTTCTCACCCCCACCCCAAATAATGGCAGTTATACTTCCTAAATACTTCTTTAATAGCTCTCCTCTTTTCCTTCCTACTAATGCTCTCTCTAGATCTTTTTAATAACTCTACAGGTGTCAGTGCAAGATCTCATCACCTAGAAAACTGGTTTCCTGAAACTACTGGCATCCTCTTTATCTTCAATCTCTGTGATTACTCAGAATCAGTAATTTGAAATTCTATGTTAAGCTGTACCTCATTTTGCTTAAATACTTGTAATTCTTTCTAATTTCCTTTAGGAAAAAGGACACAACCCTTACTCAGGTAGCATGATTTTCTGTTGCTGTTCCTCTTAAGCCTCATCCATTCCTGTTCTCCACTTATACTTTGTACTGAAATGAAGGTGAGATCTTGTGGTTTCAGTTCTCCTGACTGTTTTCCATCTGGCTGAGGCTTGTGCAAATATCTCTGTCTAGAATGCCTCACTCAGGCTTTCTTCACCAGGCTTATCTTCACCCATCTTGTGAAACTATTGATGTATCCTCTCCTTTGGGAATATTTCTCTGAACCAATAGGCTGGAGAAATGTAACTTTCCACTGTGCTCAGAAAGCACACTCCGCACAACTTTTCTGTTTGTTTGATTTTCTTTTATTCATTTTTGTTATGATTAGCTCTTTATTTAATGATCTCTGCCTAGATACAAAATATTTCTTGAGAATTTAAGGTATTTATCTTTATGTCTTCAAAACCTAACACACTTTTAAATATATGGTTGAAATTCAATAAATATTGAACTAAAATGAGCCTTTGATCCTACCACAACTCAGTTTAGTTAATGACATTAAGATTTAACTATTTCTACAATTTATCGGAGTCCTGCATATCCAATGCTTTCTGGTTACCTAAAGATGTATATACTATTCAGGTGGTGTGTGGAGTGGTTGGGGGAAGAAAGAGAGGGAGAAGGAAGACAGAGAGAATACATTTTCTCTTGTCCAAGGATCTAATTAATAAACTATATGCATATATATATGCATATTTACAAATATATATATACAAATATATATATATTTGTAAGACCACTAGTAATTTTTTGATAGTTACTGCACTTATTTTAGATAGTTATTTTAGATAGTTATTATATATAAATAGTTTATATATATAGTGTATATATATATATGTACACATATACATATATATTTATATGTATATAAATTATACATGTTATATATATGTAAAAAACTAATGGGGGAAGGATTATACATATATGTATAATATGTACATAGGATTATACATATATGTATAATATGTATAATTATGTTTATATAATGTTTATATATAGTGTATATATACATATGTACACATATATACACATATATATACACACTTGTGTAGGATCACTATAGTAATTTTTAGATAGTTATTACATCAGTTTAGTTTTATGATGACAGACATAAATTGAATAGAGTCACCAATTAGAAGCAAGTTCTTTGAGTGTTATGAGCCAAAGATACTTTGATGACTGATAGGTATTGAGTACATACTGTTTTCCTTTGGCCAAAACATTTACCTATTGTGTCAATATCTTAGCCAGGTGGTAAAATACACAGACAGCTTACTCTTGACATACATGTTCTGCTAACAAAATATGTGTTTGTTTATTCCTTTTAAGGTCAAAGGAATGCACAGGTATGTTCAGTGCTTGTTTGCCTATGCTATGTCATAAGAAAGGAATAGGTGTTTCCTTAATCATTTCATGAACTACTTAAGTCCAGAAATCACCCATCAAGTGAAACAGTGGGTAGACGATGTCAACCAGTGCTCAGTAAGTGTGAGGACCCCACTGCTAGTGAGAAAAAAACCATTTAAAAATATAAGTCCAGGGACGCCTGGGTGGCTCAGTCGGTTGAGCGTCCGACTTCGGCTCAGGTCGTGATCTTGCAGTTTGTAAGTTCAAGCTCCGCATCGGGCTCTGTGCTGACAGCTTGGAGCCTGGAGCCTGGAGCCTGCTTCGGATTCTTTGGCTCCGTCTCTCTGCCCCTTCCACACTCATGCTCTGTCTCTCTCTGGTCTCTCAAAGATGAATAAACGTTTAAAAAATTAAAAATAAATAAAAATATAAATCCATTCTTAATTTTTTTAATGTTTATTTATTTTTGAGAGAGAGAGAGACAGAGCATGAGTGGGAGAGCGGTAGAGAAAGAGGGAGACACAGAATCTGAAGCAGGCCCCAGGCTCTGAGCTGTCAACACAGAGCCAGATGTGGGGCTTGAACTCATGAATGCGACCTGAGCCAAAGTCGGACACTTAACTGACTGAGCCACCCAGATTCCCCAAGTCCATTCTAAATTAGCAAAGTTTTTGGTAAAAGAGAAGTTTAATGTTATTCTTCCCTGGAGATAAGGGCAATAATAGATGTCTATGAAATCTGTAATAGTACATCTCAAATTTTAATGTACATACTAGTGACCTGGGAAATGTGTTAAAATCCAAATTCTTATTCAGCAGTTACAAGATGCTATATTTCTAACAAGGAACCAGGTGATGCTGCTGTTGTTTTGAGAACCACCGTTGAAATAGCAAGAGTAGATGTGATAAACTTTTATATTTTTCTGTTTTCATAGCATTGAAAGTACTTTCATATATATATTATCACATGATTCTCATGATAAGTCTGTTAGATTGGCATGGGATGTTCTGTTGGTGGTGACTCTATTTTATAGGTAAATTAAGAGAGATTCAGCCCTTAAGAGATTTGTTGTAAAATACTCCATATCTATTTTCTTGGAACTCCTCCTTCTATACCATCCTTCCCCCATTAGTTTTTTACATTTAAAAAACTGCTTCTACACGCCCTATATCATAAAGCCAAGACACATATCAAACATATATTTTAAAAATCACTAACCAATGCCTTTCTTTCCAAGAGGATAATATTGTCAACATGCGGTGGCTATGGTAACTTTTGAATGTTTTCCTGTCTCAGAGATTAGAGAAGACTAAACAGCTCGCAGCAGTTAATATAGGAGCTTAGATAGAAAATTAGTAGAAACGCATTCAATACATGTGGATACCACATGAGATGCTAGAGGAAAACATGTGTCAACCGACCACGGCTGGAGAACTCATGGCGTGTGTTTGTAGAAAGAGAACAGTGGTGGGTGGGAAAGTAAGCTGTCAAGATTGGAAACAAGGTTTATAGGTAAGGTGCTTTTAACATGGACCTGAAGTGAAAGAAAACTATTCAAAGACACTGAAGAGACAAAATTCCATAGGCGTGGCAATCTTTTTTAAATGTCTGTGTGAGTGCAGGGGGAGCAGTGGTGGTGGATTAGACGAAAGGAGAGCACATGAAGAAATATGCTGAGGGCTGTATAATGCAGTGGCAATGAATCTAGCTCTATTCTCTGCAGATATTCATTTAGAAAAAATAACTAGCACAAGCATGTGCTGGATCTGTGAAGAGGAGATGGAAGCAAGAGGATTAAGTCATGAGTTTGTTTACCTATTCATGCAAGAGATGAGAAGAGCTAAAAGTATGGTCTTGCCAGGAGAGAGAATAAAGGGGATCACAAAGGTGGGAGATACATAACTTGATACCTAACTGGACACTGGGTTCTGAAAGAGAAGGAGAAGCTGCAAATGACTCAAGTTTAAGTCAATGTAACTGAATGGTGATTCATGTGTTCCAATTGTTGAGACAAGGAACAATGGCAACAACAACAACAAGGCAATGGAGGAGATGTTGAGTTCAGTTATAAACAAAGTGAGGTGTAGGCAAAATAACCAAGTGAAAATTTTGTTAGACACTTAGAAACACAGTGACACAACTGTGAAGATTTTATTTATGAACATTAATTTTCTTGATACATAAGAAAAATAAATTATTCACTGTGATTTATGTCTTTTTTTGTTTGTTTTTAATTATATAACTACTTTTAATTACTAGTCATGGCTTCCCGAAAAGAACACTTAGCTATTTTCTAATTACCTAATGAAATGCATGTCCCATTTGCCAACATTTTCATTGGCAAATAAAAAAGGAATTTAGTGGCTAATAATATGCTATGTCAAAAACAAATAATTATAATGTTGCCCCAGTATTTTAAAATGAAGTCATTTTTTGTTGTTGTTTTTAACAGTGTGGGTTAAGTGGTTTAGTTTTTGCCAAAGAAAGATGTTTTTTTAAATATGAGAGATGGTGAACATGGTCAAATATTGTGTAGGGGTCAGTGTAATACGAAGCAAGAAAACCATCCCCTGGTTTTGGCAACAAACATGTTAGTGGTCACTTCCACACAGAGATTTTAGGAGAAAAGATGATTCCACAGGAGTGTCCTCATGTATGCTCAACTTTAAGTTAATCTATCCTTTCTTTATTCCCTCAAAGCTCAGGGGCATTTTGTTCTTGCTCATAATTAAGCCAATTCCGTCCACCTGTAGTGCCTATCTCAATTTTTCTCATCTCTAGGACAGTTATCTCCTCATGAGTATCTCCCTCTGGATTTCTTGCTCTGCCTCTCTCTGGAATAATCTACCTGATTATCACCAATATGAGCACAACAAACATATTCCATTGATTCTACCTGTCAAAATAAAATACTTTGCCTCCCTTTATCAACAAACTCCTGGAAGAAGAAGTTTATGCTGTCTCCACTTACTGATCAATCCTTTACTTAATTCCTATAAACTTTCTACTAACCACTCTACTGAAAATGCTCTCCAAAAGGTCACATAATGGCAGGTTTTTGTCAAATATAGTGGCTTTTTCTCAGTCATCATGTCTCATGACCTTTCTGAGACGTTTGCACTGCTGACTTTTCCATGTTTTCTTGAAAGTATCCCTGCTTTGGAATGCTGATACGTTGCATTTCCTGATCTTCCAGGTAACCTACTTGCCTTCTCATGACCAGTTCTTTTACTTTTCCAAGAAGCTATCCTTAATTCCCTCCTCTTTTCTCTCTACATTACTTTTTTTTGAACAACTCCTTTCCTCCTTTGCCTTTGAATTCTAAACTTGTTTTTTTTTAATTTTTTTAATGTTTATTCATTTTTGAGAGACAGAGACAGACAGAGCATGAGCGGGAAAGGGGCAGAGAGAGGGAGACACAGAATCTGAAGCAGGCTCCAGGCTCTGAGCTGTCAGCACAGAGCCTGATGCGGGGCTTGAATTCACGAACTGCGAGATCATGACCTGAGCCACCCAGACGCCCCTTGAATTCTAAACTTCTGAACTCATGTTTACAGAACTTAGTCTGAGGATCCCAAGTGTATGCTCCCAATTTCCAAGGCTCGCTTGGATATCTCTGTGTGCGCGTCCACTAGCATCCACCCACCTATGCTTCCTTTACGAAGTCTACATTTGATCACCTTTACCATCCTTTCTTGCTTGAGACCTTGGAGTTTGGTATAGCTTATGTCATCAATGCCTATTCTTCTCCTGTGAAACATCTTGACAGTTACAAAAGCAGCAATAGCACAGTATAGAGAGTATGACTGTGTTTTTAAAGCATATGATTTCATGTAACTGAAAGAATATGTACTGAGATATTATCCATATTTTCAATGGGTTGCAAGGTTCTGTGGTTTTGTTTTTTTTTTAATTTTTTTTTCAACGTTTATTTATTTTTGGGACAGAGAGAGACAGAGCATGAACGGGGGAGGGGCAGAGAGAGAGGGAGACACAGAATCGGAAACAGGCTCCAGGCTCTGAGCCATCAGCCCAGAGCCCGACGCGGGGCTCGAACTCACGGACTGCGAGATCGTGACCTGGCTGAAGTCGGACGCTTAACCGACTGCGCCACCCAGGCGCCCCAGTTCTGTGGTTTTTAAAAACTTAATTCCTAATAATTCTACACTGAACACTAGTCATGTCTATAAATGTGGGGAATAAACAAAATTCACTTCCTCACTGCTTCTTCTCTGTGTCAATTTCTCCCATTTTTACTGTGTAATACTTAGAGTGCTAAAAGACACTGGAGTCAAATCTCTGATTGAGAATCCTTTCCATAGGATTTCATCTCACATGCCATTATAAGACTTTCTTCTTCCAATTCACATTCTAAGAATCCAAACTTTTCACTTTGGCCTCCTAATCTCCCTCTCTTTATTTCCAGAAACACCCTCCTTTGACTATATACCACAGCTGCAGTCTTGCCTTCTTCTGTTCCTCATTCAGCACCTGGCATCTCCTCTTGTCCTTGGTCCTCTCCTCACTGCATCCTGCTTACATCATGCTCAGCCCGCCCCTGAGTTAGCGCCTTGATCGAGCTACCATTTACTGAGGCCAAACCAAATGGCAAGCATCAATTCTATTTCTTTTTGACAACCCTGCTGGCCTATTATGATGGTCTTTGTTCAATAGATAAAGAAGTTGAAACTCAGAAATGTTAAGTAATTTAAGTAAAGTCATATTCCCAGCAAGTGGCAAAAAGAGTCAAATTCATGTCTTTCTTTATAAAATTGGCAGTGCTTCCACTGGGCTGTATAATCACCTCCCTGTCTCAGCTGCTCTTGCATATTCCTAAAATCCTAGCTTAAACCCATCATCATCTCCTTGAGGTTTTCACTGATTGACAAGACCACAGGGGTGACTCCTCCTTCCAGACTCCTAGAGCAGTCATCACTAATAGAGTTGTCTTCTAGCCAACGTTTGATAGTTTGTGTCTATGTCCTTAATTATACTCTCTTAGTAGAGAAACAAGACCTTATCACTTGTTTGTAAGTTTTGCATCACCAAGCACAATCCTGAACATAAGGCAGTGACATTTAGCATAATATATATTTTCAATAAATTGCTGATTGATTATATAAAATATGCTATTAATGCCGATTTCTCTTTCCTTTTAGGGAGTTAAAAATAAATATAACATCAAAATAGATATAAATATTTAATGTAAACTAATAATACGAAATTTATAGTGCATATTACTTTTCCCATTACAAACCAACAGTAAAATAAGGCATCAAATACAGTGTTATGCTCACAGGAAGGAGTGACGTCATGCACCTTTTATTTGATCAGCAATCTTTCAGTGACACCAGTAAAAGAGCTAACAACAGTAGAGCAATTTTTATAAGTAGTTTTCCCTTTTCTGCAGATATATCTAAAGCTCAGTTATAAGTTTCGATGTTAATAATGTATCATATCTCTATTATGCATTTTTCTCACTGTGTAAAATTGGTCATTTTTTCCCCACTTATCTTCTAGAGAATGCAGACTTTCAGATTTCATAAAGTCAATCAAAGAGGTTATGTTTATGCACTAAAAAAACAATGAATTACTTTTGCTATGTTAACAGTACTTTGAAAAGAAGTGATAATACTTCAAGTTAATATTTAACATATACATAGAAGGGGGAAACAAGAATTAGTTACATATAGGTTAAACTTTGTCAAAATGAGTATACACAAATACTTTAAGACCAATGATATGTATGTCTGTGTGTACATAGTACTTTCACTGTATGGAGAGATATAGATATAAACTTCCTTTGCGTATGCAGATATAGACATATAAATAAGTATCTTTACATAGATATGAAATATTTGGAATAGGGTTAGCTCTAGAAAGATTGTAATTACTAATTGGAATTTTTGGTTTTCTTTTTCTGCACTGTATTTAATGAAGTTCCTTCTAACTTTTAACATCTCTCTTAAGAGTGTCCAGCTCTTGTCTTCCTCCCTCACAGAATCTGTTTTCAGCAATTCTATTTTCAAAGTATTCCAATTTTCAAATGAATGGTCAAGAAGGCAATGGACTCCCATTCCAAAGAATATTTGCATATTTAATCAATGGGAAAGAAAATGGTTGAATCTATTAGGCTGACCCATATAAAACTACTGTTTTGAGGTAAAAATGGTTGAATATATGTGATTTCATAAGTTTCAATGAAGATATGAATCAGTTTCAGGCGTTTGATCTGGTTGAAGCCTCTGAAACATAAATTGTCCCCTTGGCACTTTGTAAACAGTGCTCAATTGCCCACTAGATGAATAAGGAGAAGCATATGCTAACAGTTCCAGCGCTTTGGTGACCTTATCCAGAAAACACAGAATCTATTTTAACTTAAGAATATCTTCAAGTTTATTGCTTATTACACTTAATATATATGGGATGGGTGCATCAATATTTTTTCAATGTTTTGAGCATTTCAAGGCCTTACGCATCCCTGATTATAACACTAGTTTTGTTCATAACAAAACAGAACATCTATTTATATGTAAATCTTAGAAAGTGCACTTACCTGCTTTGGGTATCTTTTCCTCTTTTTTAATTTCAGGTTCTGGGGTAAAACATACACACACACACACACACACACACACAAACACACAGGTGGATAAAATAAGCATTTGAAAAAACCCATACAAATCAATTTTAATAGATTTTTAACAATTTTAATTATAGTTACACACTTTTATCAATATGCAATGAAACATGTGTTCTTAGTAAGTGATAAAGTGACTTAAACAAAAGGACTTGATTTTGAAATCTAGTTTGCTAAGTTTTATATAGAACATACTAAGTAATTTGTCTTTACTAACAGCCCATTTCTTAGGATTCATAAGTCCTCTAAGTAATATAAATAAAAAATTAATAATAATTACTAGGAAAAAGTGTTGTAATTTTTCCTAATTTAACCAATTCAAGCCATTTATTAATTTTGACTACATACGCTCAATTCATGGAGCGCCACCTGGTGGTTAACTTAATAATTTCAAACAGGTATAATTCCTGTTTTTATTAGTATTTATTATTAATTTTATAAAGTAAATTAAATTGATTTATAAAGCATTAATATAAAACTTTATTAGAATGAAGTACTTTAATTTCTTATTGTCTTAGGAAATGTCTTTTGTCTAGAAACTGCATTCCAACTTAATATCATTATAGGTTAAACACATAGTTTTAGAAAGTATCCAAATAATGTTCGTGATACATTGCCAATCAAGGTAATGGTTGACTATATTTTAATGTTTTCCATTTCTTCCTCTTGTTTAAACAATTTTTCTTAGGCTGTATACTTCTTTCCTGGCAAAAAGTCTTGTTTTGATTAATGGAAGGGCCCTGCTACATTATGATTTTTCCTTCCTTCAGACAGCAGAAAAAACTGACCTCATCGTTGGGATACGTTTTGAGAACAGACTGTGTTATCTGAGATAGTGCTCTCTGGCTTTATTTGAGTGGTAGCCTAGTAGAGTCTCATTTTCTGGAGTTACAAAATAAACAAACAAACAAACAAAACCCACAAAAAACAAAACAAAACAAAACACCTCATTTGTTTAACAGCAGAATTTTATATAGTAGAGAATTACATAACCACTCACACCCTACTTCCTATAATACTTGAATGCATATCCTGTAAAAAGTGATATCGCTGCTCTTATCGCACTTCAACACTCCCTACCACGTATTCCTCTCTTTTTATTTCACACATTCACTAAACTGGGTAGGGCACATGCTATTCTGTTGCTTTCCATGTGCTCTAATGTTATATAACAATTTTTATACAATTTTAATTTAATTTTTATTTATTGTCTATGTCCCCATCTTAGATTTTAATTTCCACAAGAGCAGTAACTATGTCTTGTGCACTATTCAAATATCAACATTTATTTACATATCTGACATGTGGCATATGATCAATAAATACTGTGGAATGAGTGGATAAATGAACAAAACGGTGACTACAGAAGGACCGAATGCTCCCTCTTGTGTATCTAAAGTCCTAGAAGAAATTCATTTATCTCACGCTTCCGGATCTAGAAATAAAATTTCAGTGTCCCAGGATGGGTTTCGTAAACATGTTACTCATCAGGTAGAGCAATCTATTTGAAAGGGCCTTACTTCTTACTACACATGGCTCTCTCCCCCTCAATTACATTGTTATTGTAATCTTGACATGGGATTATCTTAGTCTTAATGTGTGTCGAGAGATCTGAGAAACATAAAAGTTGTTGAGAATATTTTTATCAGTACGTTATGGTTTTTATGAGTGCAATACAACCAGAATCAACTTCTATCTTGTACATAGAATTTTACACTCTCTCTTATGAACATGCACTATCCAACATGCGTGTGCCCATGGACCCTCACACTATATAGAAATACTGACTTTTGGTATTGCGTAAAAACACTTACAGCATGACCTCACAAGTTATGAGTTCATGGGAAGTGTAAAAAGGAGGATTTGAATCATACAATATGGCTTTAAGACAAGTTCACTTGCTCAAGTTTTGTGACCTTGGGCATTACTTAAAACCTTAAATCTCAAATTTTTCATTCCTAAAATGGAGAAAATAATGTTGTAAAATTAATGAGAATTGTAAGTGATGTATGGAAAGCACTTTATTATTTTAAATTGTACTCATAAACTTAAATTGCACAGTGATTTTCATTTTTTTCTTACAGAATTGGGCCTTTACCCTTGAAGATGCAAAGCAGGAGTTGATATGTGAGATTATTGTTAAAGGATTTTCTAAGGTGAGCATCTCCTTTATTAGGCTACTTGCTAATTCAGAGCTCAGTGCCTTCATTTTGAAAATGGCATTACTACTGAAGGTTAAGTCTTTAATTTTTGAGTCACAAATGGATGCCTGTTCCTAGTCACATAAAAATGACAAATGTATATATATGTATATCTATGTATATGTATATATATCTATATATGTACATCTATCTATATATGTGTGTGTGTATATATATATATTAAGGAATATATGTATTTATATTTAAGTTTAGTCCAACGGCTTCATTGAGAAACTTCAAGAAACTAAGGACAACGGTTAATGCTGGAGATTGGGACCTGGAGGCCAGAATGGGAATTGTTATTTTCATCCAATTTTTACGGTTTGAAATTTTTTTTTCACCACTGATTATTATCATATAATAATAAAATAACTGATTTGCATAAACATTTGTCACTTGAGCCCTTCATTTTGGGCTCCACATGCAAGCGTTGCAGAAACATGGAATCAAGAAATCCCCACGCTGAGTTGTT
The DNA here is from genome assembly GCF_016509475.1 of Prionailurus bengalensis. Classification (NCBI taxonomy): domain Eukaryota; kingdom Metazoa; phylum Chordata; class Mammalia; order Carnivora; family Felidae; genus Prionailurus; species Prionailurus bengalensis. The sequence goes on from NC_057349.1 coordinate 110,995,931, forward strand.
GAGACAGACAGCCTGTCATTTCATATGCAGCACTGACTTTTCCAGGCTGTTGATTTCATTTATGAAATGTAAATTGCTGACGGGCCTGGGGAAGGGAGCTTCATTAACGATTTTTCAATGTCATCAACACTATGTTCTCAAGTAAAGTGGGCCGACCAAACTTCATCATGCTTGTGCTTGAGTCAGAGAAGGGCAGCCATGGAGACCAACTCTGTTTAGGAGTCTCTGTTTTGTTTTCATGAAATTAAAAGAAATCTATACAATATATAAATTCCAAGAATCGACATTAAGAATGCCTCTATTTTAGATATTTTGTAAGGAGAAGGTGACTATCACTGATTTTTCTTTTTTCACTTTATTTTGTTATCATTTTCACATTTGCTTGTTAGTACATAGTGGCCTGATATGTATAATAAATAATAACCATAATCAGATTTGTCAACCAATGATATTTTCCTCATGGCACTCACTAAATAAGTGTATTATATGCATTATTTATATCGTATTTATGTAATATGAAATATTTGTGTTTATTTGATCTCTAACCCCAGTAGAGTATAAACGTCATGAGTCCTGAGATGAGTTATTATTTCCTCTGCTGAATCATAGCACATAGATCAATGTTTTGTGCAGAATAAGGATCAAAATATTTGTTGCAAAAATGAAGAAATTATCTTATATAATCCTCACATGCCTCTTCTACGAGATACATACTACTATTACACCCACTCTACAGATAACAATACTAAGGCTCCATAATTTGTCTAAGTTCATTTTCCCTAATAAGTGACAAACCTGGTCTTTGAATACTGGTTTTTATGACCACCTTCAAAGCCTTAAGCACTTATAATGAAAACAGCTATAATTACTGTTGCTACAGAAAGAATAAAAGCTTTTAAACATTTCATACATAAAAACATTACAGTAAGCCACATTCCATATCTTACAGGTAGGTTGCTATTTACCTAGTGTATTTTATGTAGACAAAAACTTAACAGTTTTTATTATTTAGTTGACATAAACAATTTAGACACTAAAGTTTCTATTTTTTTCAGCCACTCATTGAATCATGTTGTATAAATTAGCTTCCTAAATTAGGCTGGTCAAACTAAATAAATAGATTGAGCATTGATAAAAAATTGATAGCTGTCTGATATACTCCTGTGGTTGTATTCCATATTTAATGGCACGGGAAGGTTTTACATTTAAAAGCAGGTCACCAAGTCCATTTTTGTAAAATATACAGAAGAACTTCAGCAGTCAGTTGTTTGTGAGTTTTGGTCTGAGGGAGTCTGGAAACCTGGTGGCTAAGGACACAACTCATACTGCCAGTGGTGTGTCCCAGATCCACCCCAGGTGTCTATGTGACCTGAGCAAGTCACTTTCAGTGCGTCAATGTTCACATTAATAAAAAAGGATGCTGTAGGGGCACCTAGTGGCTCAGTCATTTGAGCATCTGACTTCGGCTCAGGTCGTGATCTCATGGTTCATGATTTTGAGCCCACATTGGGCTTGAAGCCGTCAGCACAGAGCCCTCTTGGGATCCTCTGTCCCCCCCTACACCCCCTTTCTCTGTCTCTCCCCTACTCGTCTGCTCTCTCTCTGCCTCTCAAAAAAAAACATTAAAAAAAAGGATGCTGTAAAAATTAAACTGAACACTACATGTGAGGCATTTAGAACAGAATCAGATACAATGCAAGTAGCGCACATCATTCTCTTGATACTTTAAACTATGTTTCTTATATTTTTCTACCATACTGCTAAATAAAATATATTTTAAATATATATTTTTAAATAAGACAAGTAAAATTTTGTGTATTTAATAAAAGTTAGTGTTCATAAATTTCTTCTAAACCCATGTTTTTTATATCATTTGAGTAATCATTTGCAATTTCTAATGAAAATCTGCCACTAGTGTGCACACATACACATTTACAGGACTGTACTATGGCTCTCATTATATTACTTAAAACCAGGGCACCTGGGTGGCTCTGTCAGTTAAACATTTGACTCTTGATTTTGGCTCAGGTCATGATCTCATGGTTTGTGGGATGAAGCCCCGTGTTGGCTTCTGCCGTGACTCCCTCTTTCTCTGCCCCTCCTCTGTTCATGCTTTCTCTCTCTCAAAAATAAATCAACAAACATAAAAAAATAAATTATATGCAAAACACACACACTTTCACATTTTGTTGTTTCCTTGATGCTTTATGGGAGGGGACAGAGAACTACTGTCATTCCAAGTAACTTGGCTTCAAAATTTGGGATTAGGGAAAATTCAGACTGAACTCATGTTTTTTCATGTCCTGAGAGGACTTGTTTTGCACACATTTCATCTGTTTTGATAGGTAGCATTTGATTTCATCTGCTGTGGACACATTACTTTGTAGCCCAGGTAAATACAATTGTGAGAAAGAAAAAATCTGACTACCTTTAGGTTTGACTTGGAACTTCTTCAGTTTACAGACTTCCAAAAGAAGAAACTGTCCCAAGTTTAGGTGATGTCACGTATAGAACCAACACCTGGCATCATCTCCTTCATGACTTTTCATCTTATCTGTGCCTACATTTCTTTACTTCAATATTCTATGGACTATTTAATATTTTCCTTCTTCTTTTTTAACCATGTCCATATGGTTTTGAAATATTACACACCCTCTATGCTTCTATTTTTCCTGCTTGAGTTTCTTTTTCTTTTTTTTTTTTTAAACGTTTATTTATTTTTGGGACAGAGAGAGACAGAGCATGAACGGGGGAGGGGCAGAGAGAGAGGGAGACACAGAATCGGAAACAGGCTCCAGGCTCTGAGCCATCAGCCCAGAGCCTGACGCGGGGCTCGAACTCCCGGACCGCGAGATCGTGACCTGGCTGAAGTCAGACGCTTAACCGACTGCGCCACCCAGGCGCCCCTCCTGCTTGAGTTTCTAAAGTTGTATCATATTTGTTTATAAAGTGAGGAATCCTCCATTCATAATAAAGGGGCAAGGTGATGGTATTCTCAAGTAACTAGGCAACCTCATAAAAGTAAGGACTTGCAGAGATCATTTTGTACTGCAGTTGGAGAAAAACAGACACACAAACCGACTAAACAAAAAAATCCTTTGGTTTGAAATTTATTTCCTTTTTATTAATCAATGATTTAATATGAGGCATCTGAAATTCTAAATTTTAATTTTTTCACCTTATGAAATGGAAAATTATATTAGCTGATGTATTTGTGGCTAAGATTAGATTAAATAATTGAATAAACATTTTAGGAGCACTCATATACTAATATCTAAATAGCAGATACCCATAGATTGGATAAAAAACTTTGATATCCCTTGTCTAAGGCAGCATTGGAGGCCACTTTATATTTCCTCTTTTTCAAATATTGTAAGATTTTCTTGGACAGACTTTTGTCTTGCTCATCTTTGGAAACACAGCATCTAAAATATCCCCAGACTATACCAACATTCAAAATTTGTTATTGATACAAAACAAAGAAAAATGTGGTTTAAAGATGTCAGGAAAATCAAATCTATAAACTTTGCTTTTAGGTGGCTCAGGCCAAAATATGAAATGGAATCTCTCTTCCATTAACCTAAGCCTTACTAAAAGCCCATTAGAACTGACTCACCCACATTCAACACTGATACACATTATCTTCAGATTTTATATTTAATTTGCTCCAATCAGGAATAATTATCCAGAGTAAGTGAATTAACTAGTTTATAGCCAGTCTAAGCTAGAGTCTCAAGCTAATGAGCAGTGTTCTTTCCATAACATGTATGCACACATACAAACACCCGCCCCCCCCCCCCAGATGCGCGCGCACACACACACACACACACACACACACACACATTCTCTCTGCCTCTGTGTCTGTCTCTTTCTCTTGCCTCTCATTCCCATTAGGTCAAAAAAAATTTGCTTTATAAGCTTCTGTAGGCATAGTTCTAAAATGGTTCTAGTTTGGGGCGCCTGGGTGGCGCAGTCGGTTAAGTGTCCGACTTCAGCCAGGTCACGATCTCGCGGTCCGGGAGTTCGAACCCCGCGTCAGGCTCTGGGCTGATGGCTCGGAGCCTGGAGCCTGTTTCCGATTCTGTGTCTCCCTCTCTCTCTGCCCCTCCCCCGTTCATGCTCTGTCTCTCTCTGTCCCAAAAATAAATAAAAAACGTTGAAAAAAAAATTAAAAAAAAAATAAAATGGTTCTAGTTTGTAATGCAAGCACTTAATGTGTGACTCAAAGCTTTGTGTCTAGGACCTGATGCTGCAATCCTTCCTTGGCAAGATTCCCAAGGAGTTTGATGCCCACAAGGAAAGTTTGCTGAGTGGACACTAAAGATGCAAAATGAGCCCAAGGGCATTCTCTCTTCGCAGCAAAGAATAAACACATACATTTTTCCTGCCTCATTCTGTCATCATTTCGTTTTTGCGATCCTTGGTCTTTCACATATGCTAAGCTGATGTACCACGCTTCTGATAGTGCCACTCTGCCTTTATCTTCTCTTTCTTTTAGGCCTCCCTATGTGTGCCTCATTATTCTTTCCTTCTTGCAGTTTCCATCGTAAAGAGTACACATTGAAATAAGTAAGAAATAATTGGAAGAGGCTGCACTTATCAGCTGCACAAAGAACAGTCAGTCAGAACAATGTCCTGTAATGTTATTTGAAGATGGCAGGATAGTTGGTTGAATATATTTTAGGTAATGAGCCAGTTGACTTTAAACCATTCAATGGGTTCAGAAAGTTGTGTAACGATCATTTGCTCAGGTAAGGAAGCAGACATTCTTTTGTTTCTCCTTATCAAAGGGAGGGTCCCTCTTTAACTAGATTCTTCCCTGTTTCTCTGGGCACCAACATTCACTTTCTTTAACTTGAAGCAAGAATAATCAATGAAGTTAATAAAAGGTCACATGTTTAAGTATGGATCATCCTATATCTTATTCAAATATGTAAAAATAATGCATGACCTTATATGAAAAATAATACATTTAACATTTTTAAAGTGAACAGGAAAAATAAAAAGACTTATGGTAACATTAAAAAAAATTATCCTCAAGGAGAGAGGCATATTAGAACATTCTCATAAGGTAGCATGAGTGACAACAAAAGTAGATGTGCAAAGGGACAGTGACTCATTTTCTTATGCTACTTTGCCCCTTCTAATGAGACCTTAACTGGAAAGAATACCAAAGAAGGAATCTTGGGGCTTTACATCCATAATTGTTTATATATTTCACATATAGTTGTATTTATCATTGAGCATTAATTTTTTGGAAGGAGAAAATAAAAATTCACAACACTTGGATACATTAATTTGTAAAGCCAATGATTATAATACAGAAAATTCGGCAACCTTAACTGCTTTCTTGCCAACACGTAACCCCTTTCCATTCTGTCAACTTGGCATTTTAGCATGATCGGCACAACAGGAAAAAATGTTAGTCTGTAAGTTTCTGCTTAGAGTGACAGAGCTACAATTACTAGTTCAATTTTCACTTAAACAATTCTTCAGAAAGTGAGTCATCATGGATTTGTAAAGGCACCTATCGACACTTTATTTTTTGAATCTGACTGCTCTCAAAAAAATTTTTTAATGTTTATTTATTTTTGAGAGAGAGAGAGAGAGACAGAGTGTGAGTGAGGGAGGGGCAGAGAAAGAGGGAGGCACAGAATCTGAAGCAGGTTCCAGGCTCCATGCTGTCAGCACAGAGACCAATGCAAGAACCCATGAGCTGAGAGATCATGACCTGAGCTGAAGTTGGCACTTAACGAACTGAGCCACTCAGGCGCCCCCCTGACTGGTCTTCTTTTAATCAACAATTATCTATAACTTTCCTCCATTCCTACCAAATGCAAAAGATTGTTATGGGGAAAAAACAACCTTGAGACCGTGTAAGGATAAGTCTTTTTAATATATTCCAATATTGAAGAACAAAGGAAAATAAGATTATTTTTAGGTGCATTTAAGTCTGATACTAAGTAGCTAATCCAGCATAGAAACCTTAGATAATCCTTTAATCTTTGTGCATCAATTTCTTCACTTGTTAACATGATAGTATAATATTTTCTTCCTAAAATAACTCAAGGCAGAAATAAATCATGTCAATAATTAAATCAGAAACCAGGCATGGGAAAACCTAGAAAAAACTACACTAATATTAAAATGCTAATGTTGATTATTAAATCAAGTATTCTAGATCAACTATCAGATTTTAAAAACAATATTACAGCAAATTTTAATATTTCTTAGAAGATGGCAATGTCATAAGCAAAGATGACATTTGTGAATTGCAGTATTATTAGAAAAACTTTAATTCCAGAATGGTGAATCAAAATGTATGTTAGTTGCATTCACTTATTAGAATGATCAGTTGCAAAAGACAAAGTAAATCCCTGTAACGTCAGTTTAGAGAATTAGAACAATAAATAACATTAAAACTGGAACTTTTTGGAAGTTTAGTGTCAATCATTGAACATCAGAATATTTTTGGTCCCAGATAATGTAGCAGTATAGCAACGCTGATTATGTTCCAACTGACGCATGTTGAATTAACATATTCTAAAAAGTGCTCTTAGAGACAACTCTCTGAGACCAACTGGTTTTGATTCTTTTCATAAAAGAAGATTGTATAATATCTACTTCTTCAACAGATTGTCAAACTTTTCCTTGCAGGTCTCTAGGTCTCAGTATTTAAATAATGTTTATAGAACCAACATTGGGAACTTCGGGATAAGACTTACAAACTGAAACTGAAAATGCACAAAATACCAACTTTTAGCAAATGAAAAGCAGAACAGATAGATTACTAGTATTGACCCTCAAGATACCTAGTTGTACTCATGCTAAAAAGAATGTCCTGGGTTCTTCAAGTAGCAGTTTTAAATGTATTCTTTACTAACTTCCTCAGAACTTTACTCATCTCACCTTGATTCTTTCCATCACTAATCTATGTGTGACCACACCTTCAAAATCCATACACTGACAAACATATCTCACAAGTGTATCTTCAACCTAAATTCCTTTTCTGCACCTCACACTTAGTCAGCTTCCAGCTCTACATTTCTTTTGGGCGTCCTATAAACAGCTAAAACTCAACAAGCTGTTAGCCACACTTATGATTGATCCTAAGCTTCTCCTTTTCTGGTGTCCCATCTCAGTGGTGTCACCAACCACTTAGCTGTATAAAATATAAATCTTGGGGCGCCTGGGTGGCTCAGTCGGTTGAGCATTCGACTTTGGCTCAGGTCACGATCTTGCGGTGTGTGAGTTCGAGCCCCGCGTCGGGCTCTGTGCTGACTGCTCAGAGCCTGGAGCCTGTTTCGGATTCTGTGTCTCCCTCTCTCTCTGACCCTCCCCCGTTCATGCTCTGTCTCTCTCTGTCTCAAAAATAAATAAACTTTAAAAAAAATTTTTAAAAAAGAAATCTTATTAAATATAATATTTTTCAAAAATGTCCTCTTCTCTCCATTTCACCTGCAACCGTCCTGGTCAAGGTACCACAATCTCTCACCTTAATACCATCAGTTATATCTTAATTGTCTTCTTGAATCCTATTCTGCTTTTCTCCAACTCACTGCCATAGTGGCCATCACAGAAAGCAACTCTCTCCCCTTCTGTGGTCAAACATGTAAAAAATACTTTTGTGTATATCCATTGCCCTTAGACTAAATACCAAAAACCTTAATATGGCTTATAGCAGGGGTTGGTAAACTTTTCCTGTAAAATGCCAGCGAGTAAATATTTTAGTTTTACAGGCCATTTGATCTCTGGTGTAGATATTCAACTCTGCTATTATGGCACAAACACTGCTACAGACAAAACATAAATGAGTGTGTTTGTGTTCTAATAAAATGCTATTTATAGATACTGAGATTTGAATTTCTTATATGTTTAAGGTGCCCCCAAATTTTATTCTTCCTTTGATTTTTTTCAACCATTTAAAAATATATAAGCATTCTAGATTTGGTCCATGAAATATAGTTTGCCTACTCCTGGCCTTCAAAGTTCTGCTTATGTCTCATCTTTGTTTTGTACTTCTCTTGTTAATGTTTTCTACACATCTGCAACACTGTCCTTTTTCACAAGAAATTTGAATGTGCTGAAATATCTCTTCACTCCTTGGCCTCTCCTATTCTCAGTTTTTTCACTGGTTAAAATTCCTACTTATCCTTCACATCTCAGATAGAATTTTGCTTGGTTTAGAAGTACTCCTTGATTCCCCAACCTGAGTCAGACTTTTTTTTAATGTTTATTTCATTTTTCAGAGAGAGAGAGAGAGATAGAAAGAGAGGGAGATACAGAGACAGAGACAGAGTAGACGAGGAGCAGAGAGAGGGGGAGACACAGAATCTGAAGCAGGCTCCAAGCTCCGAGCTGTCAGCACAGAGCTTGATGTGGGGCTCAAACTCAGGAGCTGTGAGATCATGACCTGAGCTGAAGTGAGATGCTTAACTGACTGAGCCACCCAGGCATCGTTAAGTCAGATTTTTCTATACTTATAATACCATGTTCCTTCTATCAAAGCATTTCTCTCAGTTTTATAGCTGTTCATTTATTTGTGTGATTTACCCCTTTATATTCAACACTTTCTGTTAGACTTCTATGAAAGCTGAAACCCAATTTTTGGCTTGTCATTGTCTTTTCTGTATATAATATGAAAAAATTCAAGATGTATTCTCAAGTGAAAAAATATTACAGAAGAATCTTGGTAGTACTCACAGGAGACTCTCATTTTATCATGGCATTCATATATTTTAAAGAGAAATATTCATAGTCACATATGGCCTGTTGCGGCTAATGATGTAGGCTAGTTCATTCAAAACGTATTCACATACTTCCTTACCTTTCCTTCCTCTAGTCTAGAGGCTGGAAAATGAAACACCTTGTTGCCCTAAACAAATTCCTTATATGTTAAAATCATTCTAATCAAATTTTTTTTGATTACCCAAAAATGGGGAAACACACACACAGATAAAATTCACTTATGTAACTAAAAATTCAAGGGCACCTGGGTGGCTCAGTTGGTTAAGCATCCGACTTCAGCTCACAGCATGATCTTGCAGTTCATGAGTTCGAGCCCCACACTGGGCTCTGTGCTAACAGCTCAGAGCCTGGAGCCTGCTTCGGGTTCTGTGTCTCCCTCCGTCTCTCTCCCTCCCCCTCCTCTCTCTCAAAAATAAATAAACATTAAAAATATTCACAGAATTTGTGGAATATAGTGGCAGAATTTCATTAATGAGAAAACTGGCATCTCATAAGACTAGTGCTAGTAACTTACTTAAAATAGCTAAAGGCTACATCTTAAGACATTTTTATGCCATAGAGAGTTTTTACAAATTAAGTTGGCTGTTCTGTCCTTAGTGGCATACCATTATGCACTATACCTCATCAGTTACAAAAGTTTTTCTTTGACTCTTAAGCTAAATGGCAAGTGTCCTGAAGGGAAGAACTATACATAAAGGCACATTCCATCTTTTTACATCTTACATTGCAATGTATCTCTGTTTAAATATGAAATGTGTATTCTTGGCTTTAAAGTTGCTTTGTCTCGATAGTTTTATAGCATTGGCTGTAATTCCTATTTCTTATTTCACTCCTCTCCAGTGGATCTTATTTTATTTTACTCCATTTTATTTTATTTTTATTTCAGCTTTATTACAGTATAATTGACACATAAAATTGGTAGACATGTAAAGTGTACATCATGGCGATTTGATATATGTATACATTGTGAAAGGATTCCCCCCATCTGGATTTTATTTTGTATTTGTATGTCTGCCTCTGAGTTAATTCTGCACTTGGAGACTTGCATCACTTAGGGTTTGCAGTACTGAGCACAGTGCCCATCAAAACCACCTATAAAGCAAACAACCAGTCAGTTTGTCAACCAGAGCAAGGACTCAAGAAATGTTTTTGAGCAATATTTTGAAGAGTCATTAGTTGAGAAAAAACACAAAAGAAAAGTGCAGATGAAAGCAAGTTTTAGGAAATATTTTCCTTACTTTCTATTCCACTATAAGTGATGAAAAAATTTGTCAGCAAAAATTAAATGTTTGAAGTCTTATGTGAGACGTTATCCTGGAGTCATTTCTTTAAATTTACTTTTTGTTTCAATATTAATTTGCAACAACTACTGAAGCCTTGCTAACAACAACAAATATGAAACCACCTAAAGTCCCTAAAGTCCCTAAAGGACTTGCACATATTAAACACCAGTGTAAAAATTGTAATAAAAGTGAATATCACAAATGCTGACTTGGAAAATGAATCAAGATATTCTTGGTTCCATAGTGATTTCTATGATTCAATAAAAGCTGTGGCAGAATAAAGTCATTTTCAGATTTACTATAAAGATCTTTATTTGTTTTCACCGGTTACTTTGCTATTTGTTGAAAAAATTTTACTTTCATTAATATAAATGATAAAATATGGATTTATTACAGTAAAGCTTTATAAATACTATAATTTAAATAATATAACCTTATTTATTATTTTAAATATATTATTCTATAAAATCCACATATTCAAGTTTGTTTAATATGATCTATAAATTTCTTCAAGAAAAGAATCATTAGAGACATGACAGCAAAGTCGTGAGTTTGGCAAAAATTTAGAATTAAGTAGTTGACCACTTGATTTTTGTCTATGATTTGATGTTTAAACAATTTTAATTATTGTAAAAGCTTTTACTTTTTCATATCAAATTAAATGATTGAAATTTCTCTTCAATGTCACATGAAGCTACCTTACAAATTTAATGAGGCAGAGGTAACTTATAACTGTATTTTGGGGGCTCCTGGGTGGCTCAGTCGGTTGAGCGTCCGACTTCGGCTCAGGTCATCATCTCACAGCTTGTGAGTTCAAGCCCCGCAGCAAGCTCTGTGCTGACAGCTCGGAGCCTGGAGCCTGCTTCGGATTCTGTGTCTCCCTCTCTCTCTGCCCCTAACCCACTCGCATTCTGTCTCTCTCAAAAATAAAAATAAACATTAAAAATTTTTTTAAAATTAAAAAAAACTGTATTTTGCCATGCGAACATGAAATTGAAGATTATTACTCCCTACGGTAAAAAATAAGTATACAAAAAAGAAAATTGGTGCTTTCTGCTATTTTTATGATTTCATGTTAAATCATGTAATGTTAAATGGCAGTTGAAGTGAAAGAAATGGATGGATGGACAAGCTAAAACTTTCTGACTTTGCCTGATATAAGCCAAGATTGTACTTACTGTTTATTTTGTTTTGTTGAGATCAAATATATACAACCAATCAGGTGGACACAAAATCAGAATCTCTATAGAAAGGATTAATGGGAAGTGGAAATCCTTAAACGCAGATGTCTTCAGACCATGTATTTCATCTGGAGTAGTTTTTCCTAAAGGGCTAATCCAGATCTAACACAACTGCTATGTACCAGTTCTCCCACTGGGCTGTGCTTGAACAAAATAACATTCTTCCGAAAATAGATTCAGAAAGGAACTCTCATTTCATGGTGGTCATTCTTTGTAACTACAAAGCTTCTGTAAAGGAAACATCAAGGCGCCCCTTCAAGGACCTACCTTACTATTAAAAAAAAAAGAAAAGAGTCTTCTGTGTAATGAAGAATATTTGGAATCAAATAAGATATTCTGAAATAAGGACAATCACTTTGAACTTCATGAAGAAAGCTTAAAAGGAGATAATGAAAGGGCTGGAGAAAAGTCAGAAAATTAAAAACGCAGAAGGGAGAATGAGCAAATAGAAAAAAAAATGTTTTACATGTTCACATATTCCACAGCACTTTAATACATATTTTCTACTAAAATAACCAAGACAAAATCATTTTGCTCATAAGTCACCTTTTATCTTGTTAAGTTACACTTTTAAAATAAGAATGATATTTTGTCAACTACACACCATACAAGGCCATGAGGATCAAAATCATTTGAAATAAAGAGTAAAGAGCAATGGTGATATGAGTTATTATAGTCACTATTAACAGTATAATTCATATTGTAAAAGCTGAATTCTTTATTCATATTCATTTGAGGGTTTCTTTAAGGCAAAATTCCTGTATGCTGATTTTGTACAGTTTTTCTCTTAAGTATATACAATTTGATTTTGTCCCAAATCGAATTCCTTACATTCATTTCTGTTGGAACCTGGCTTCCAGTATGCTGAAGTAATTTGGAATTGTATTACTATCTTCTACAAGTCCATGATGTTGAATTCTGACTATAAAAACCTTCCAGGATTACTCAAAATTATTTTATATGAATCATCCTAATACTAAAATGGGGTTTATATAAATATGCTATTTTTTAAAATTGCATATATTTGAGATAGATTCCAGCTCTTCTCTCTCTCTCATTTATTTGACTTTTACTATCATGGAAATTAATTATATTAGTCATTCCCGATTAAAAATTACCAATATTACCCACACATTTCAGTGATTATAAATTTATTTTTTGGTTGTTTGCTCAATCAGCAATTTTTTAAATGAATAAACATAGACAAATTTGACATTTGAGGTATGTTTGTTCTATTTTTATTAATCTGTAGGTTTAAAAAATATAATGTGCTTATTCATCCTTTGTTAATTATATGCATTGTAATACATCTTCCCAGTATGAAGCTTATCTTTTCTGTTTGGATTTGTTCTCTTTTTGTCTTAAATCCTACTCTAACCATACATACACAATGGAATACTGAGTCATAAAAAAGATTGAAATCTTGCCATTTGCAGCAACATATATGGGCCAAGAAGTTATGCTAAGTAAAACAAGTCAGACAGAGAAAGAAAAATACCATATAATTTCACTTATATGTGGAATTTAAACAAACAAACAAACAAACAAACAAACAAGACAGAAATAGTTTCATAGATGCAGGAAACAAATTTCCTGATTACCAGAGGTGGGGAAAGGTTGGGAGCAGGGCAAAATAGGTGAAAAGGATTAAGAGGTACAAACTTCTAGTTATAAAATAAATAAATCATGGGAATGTGGTGTAAAGCACAGGGGATATAGTCGATAATTTTGTAATAACTTTGCATTGTGACAAAAAGTAACTAGACTTCTCAGGGATCATTTCATAATGTATCAAAGTATTGAATCACTAGGATGTACACCTGAAACTAACTAGGTATTGTGTGTCAATTATATTTTGATAAAATAAAATAAAATAAAGTTCTGGTGATTGCATTTAGTTGAATTTTTATGCACCCCCTTCCTTGTCTATACATACTCATCATTAAAAATTAGGGAGAAAATAGTACAATAACATAAAAATTGATGAAATAAGGGCAGAATGTTAAAAAAATCTATCTTTTCCAAAAAGCTTTCTTTTCCACCACCATTATCTATGACCATGAACTGGCTAGTGTTAGAATGACCATATGGCATGGGATGATGAAAAAGGATTCTGGAATGACAGGAAAAGAAAAAGGAAACTCTTAAGTAGGTATGTCCAGTGATCAAAGACTGAAATGCACATCAAGTGATTTTGGTGGAAATCTGAATTATTTTGTGTGTGGATATATATATATATATATATCCACACACATATATATATATATATATATCCACACACACATATATATATACATATATATATATATGTGTATATATATATATATATATATATATATATTCATTCCACATGCATTTCTTCCAGGGAAAATTTTTGAACTGAACAGCCTTAATAAAAATGTGGAAATTTGAAATATGCCTGTCTTTTCCTCATTTTTTTTAATATTTCTGTTTTAGATTGGCAAAGGAATAATTAGCATCCTTGAATGCTTAAATTACTTAATGGCATCAAATCATTTCAACTTAGATTGTTATGTAAGTGTCCACTCCAACCACCAACCAGATCATGCCAAAGAAATCTAGTTTCTTTAAAATAATTTAGTGTTCAGGTAAATCTACAGGAATGCCATTAGTCTTCGCAATCAATTTATAATACAATGTGGCAACATTTTGCTGTTTATTGGGCATTTAACATTACAAGTGAGAATTCTCTTGCAAGGTAAAATATTCTGATTTACATATTATACCAGACTAGCATAATTGTATATAGCACTGAAATAACTAGTATCATAAGTGAAGATAAAGTTTTAGGTATGATAATACATTTCTAAAGTGAAATATAAAGGCCTTAACAGATTTGAAATCCATGTTGCTTTAAAATACTTAAAAAAAATCAAGTAGCCTATGGGCTGAGAAACAAAAATCATGTTGTACTCTTATGTTTCATTAAATAGCAATTTCGTTTAATTTAAAATTAATTGCAAAGTTAGAAAAATATGACTTAAGGGTGTTTTTCTATACATTGCTACACTCACTAATGAAGACTCTCCATGTGCCCTTCATTTCTTTATGTCCTTGGCTGCTTTCCCCTCCCCCAGCTCACCCACAACTCTCCCAACTCCAACACATGTGTTACAAGTTTACCAAAAGTTTCTTTTTCTTTTAAACAAAATATTGCCAGTAAGTTTGGATTTTTATCACTAAGTCCCTGTACATTAATTGGTCAATAGTTCATGCAGATCTTCTCCTCAGGTATATTTCTAACCTATTTTTAACATTCAGTATGGTCAGTATAATTTCATGGTCTCACTGGTTTACTTATGTTCATCTTGACAACAAGAAATGTTAGAAAATTCTGAGTATGATATCGTGCCCATAGAAGGTACTGGGATTAATTAGAAACTAAATATATTATATTGGACTAACCATATTTACTTATGTTTTAGGAGACATAACTTCGTGCATATCAGAATCCACATTACTTTGATTGTAGTATAATGGGAAGGCTGGAGGTGTTTGCTTTAGATCAGATTTCTAATGCTGACTGTATTGCAAATCACAATAATTTTGAAAAGTTTCTTGGCTACTCCATTTTTATTTATCTATAAAACGAAGGTTTTGGACTATAGTTTATCTCTAAGTTCCTCCTAGCTATAAAATTTGTTTAGAGTTTGGTTGTATCCAAACCTAACAGAATGGCAAGCTAACACTGAGAAATTTTAAGTGTTTTTATCTTAAGTCTTTGGTTTCTATAGCTATCCTTTTTAAGATTCACCTTGGGATATTTACTAAATGCAGATTTTCCACTACAGACTGGTGGAGTCAGAATAACATATGCATTTTAAAAAGCTTTCACAGTATTTCTGGCATAGTTACTCTTGTCTTTGTTATTTCATAGTAAAATTTAGAATTTTGAGAGAGAAAATAGTCCTTTTTCCTTTGCTCACACATATACAAGGGCGTATGAAAGTTATAGTTTTAAAAGCCTGAAAAATAAATGATATATTGCTTTGTTGCAAATAACTGAATATGCAATAGGCAGATCAATGTGTTTTCACATTTCATTATACAATATTACCTTTTTCCTTTAGGGAAACTGGAAGCTTCACTTCTTTCCCCTTAATAGGCTCTGGGAAAAAAAAAAAAACATTGAGCCTTTATTTGAAGCCAAGATAAAAAGATTTGAGAACACATATATAATGGAGTCAGTGAGCTATAAGTAAGGTGAACTTGGGTGGAACTTATATAATGTTTTCTTACAAAAATGATTTTAATCATACAGAGACAAGGAAACAACAGCACAGAGTACAACAATCCATCCTCCCTGATCATTTTCATTTAAAATAAATGTAAATTGTCGAATGAGTTACAATCTATTTGTTCATTTAAGAGAATGGGCTTTGGATGGATAGGAACTTATTTTAGCTGTAATTTTTTTAAAAACATATGGCTTCTAGGGGCGCCTGGGTGGCGCAGTCGGGTAAGCGTCCGACTTCAGCCAGGTCACCATCTCGCGGTCCGTGAGTTCGAGCCCCGCGTCGGGCTCTGGGCAGATGGCTCAGAGCCTGGAGCCTGTTTCCGAATCTGTGTCTCCCTCTCTCTCTGCCCCTCGCCCGTTCATGCTCTGTCTCTCTCTGTCCCAAAAATAAATAAACATTGAAAAAAAAAAGTTAAAAAAAAAAAAAAACATATGGCTTCTAGAAGTCTCCCAAACTGTTATAATCAGCACTAACTTAGTTTATTTCTTTCAGGCTATGTGATTATTTTTTTTTAAATAAACAAATGGAAAACCCTGCATCTGTCATGTAAATGTGGTGCTTCAGTCATCAGACTCCAGTCAAACACATTTCAAGAATAAGACAGAAATAAAACACAAAAGCCAATTTTATCTGTAAACTCCCACCATCAAAAAATGTGGCCCTTAGTATAAAAAAAAAAAAAAAAAACTTCGTTTATTCTACCAGGTTCAAATATAAAGTGATTCTAATCATATCATGTGTTCCAGACATATATGTGGGTGATGTCTTGAATAGGATCATACTTCCTCAATAGCCTATGTAAAAGATAAACCAGTTTTCTGCCTTGTCTGCAACATATCTCAGTAAACATTTTACTGACAAAAATTACTTTTGATGCAGTGAGAAAAGAAGGGAAAGGGGAATAATCTATCCTTCCAGCCCTTTGTTTTATTCCCACTTTATGGTGTGTGTGTCAGGGGGAGAGTGCAGAATATGATGGTGGGACTCGTAAATGAATATCTCACTCAAGCAATTGTTTAGAATTGAGTCCAGGTGACTTTGGATAGTGTCAAGAATGGACTTAGGAGTTCTATTGAAAAGGCTGTGTCCCTCAAAGCAAGATTTTCTTGGTAGAAAATATCCATATTTTCCTTTCCATATCCTTAAATATCCATATGTTTGCAGAATATTTTTAAATGGCTTTGGTGGCAAGGAAGATTCCGTGTTGCCATTTAATGTGCTAAGTATAAGTAGGGCCTATTTTTTTTTTCTGTATTTCAGCATCTGAAGATGAAATCAAGAGCCATGGATTGAATAAACAGACTGAGAAGCTTCATTAACTTTTTTCAAGCTAATGGGGGTAATTTACTGCTTTTGCATTTCCTGGCTAAACCAAAAAAAAAATAATAATGTATTGTGAAATGAGAAATGTTGGTGGGGACAGATTCCTAGTGGGGTGGGAGAGTGCAGCACCTGGAATTTCAAGTTCAAGATACAGCATATTGATTTAAGTGGGGAGGTGTATATGTTTGTGTGAGATTAAAGTAGTTATAAAACACAAGAATGAGGGAGAGAACCCACAAGACTGCTTTGATATTGGTGGAGAAAGAAAGAAGAGGTGGAATGCAAATTTATAATGTATTTGAAAGTCATAAACTCATCACTTTAAATGTGGTGAAAGTTCACCAAAGTCGGGCACTCAACTGACTGAGCCTTGTAGGCCACTAAAATTGATTTTTAAAAAAATGTTCATTTTTGAGAGAAAGAGCACACTTGTGTGTGAGCAGGGGGTGGGGGAGAGGCAGATAGAGGGAGAGAGGGAGAATCCCAAAACATCCCTCACTGACAGCACAGAGCCCAACCTGGGGCTCGATCTCAGAACCATGAGATCATGACCTGAGCCGAAATCAAGAGTCCCACACTTAACTGACTGACTGAACCACCTAGGCTCCCCAAAAGTGATTTTGATTTCCAAGTTCAATAATGGGAAGATGCCTTCTGCTCCCAGGCTGGATCATTTCTTGCACTGATTTTCTTGAAGGTCATTTCCTCTCAGTGTCCATTTTGATTTCAAGGGGTTTTCACCTGATTTAGGAAGTCCACAGGCTGAAGTAGGAAAGGAGTGGGGTATCAAATCTTACCCAAACTGTGAAGAATGTTATATAGTAATTCTGTACTTGTATATTAGGAAGTATAAGGATATTGTTGGCTTGGGTCAGCTATTAAGGTTTTTTTTTTTAAGTCATCTGTATTGTTTGTCAGGAGCAAAGCATTGGAGAGCACTTTTTTTGTGTGATTTTACAAATATGGCAGTTTCTTTGTGTTTGTCCAAGAGCCTACAGAAAAGCTTATGAATCTTGATTACCAAGATCTAGAGGTGCTGGTTGGATCAGTCAGTTAAGCATCCGACTTTGGCTCAGGTCATGATCTCCTGGTTCATGACTTCGAGCCCCACATCGGGCTCTGTGAAGACAGCTCAGAGCCTCAAGCCTGCTTCAGATTCTGTGTCTTCTTATCTCTGCCCCTCCCCTGCTCACACTCTGTTTCTATCTCTCTGTCTCTCTCTCTCTCTTTCTCATAACTAAACATTAAAAAATTAAAAAAAAAAGACCTGGAACATATTTAAAGATGCTTGGATATAATTTAGAATTCTCAAAGTCATCTGGGCAAGGTTGTGATGGAAAAAAAAAATTCACAGAAGAATAGAAAAATGGTTTCAGGTTTTTAATCCCTCTACACTGCCCCAGATAAAGGCAGTAATAAACTAGGGCGAGTGTCCACAATGAACTCTAAATCATTGGGGATCAAGGTCCTCAGACAACTTACCTCATCCTTAGCTCTACCTTTTGTTTGTACAGGTGGGAATGGCCAAGAGAAAGCATGTTTATGACAAATAGAAATTGGGGGATCATCATGTGCATGGTCCCAAGCATCAGAATATAAGGAAAGACAAGGTCCACTGAGAATTCTCTGGCATTAGATCCAAACATACACAGGCCTGGGTCACAAAATTAGAAAATACTTCTAATATCCATCATATTACTCCAATACCAGAGTAACCTAAGAGTGCTACTATTGCAGTCTCAGTAGAGGAGAAATTAATCTCTTTGTTTCCTTGTTTGGGTTCAGTCTGCAGTGCCTCAGACCATGGGTGATTCTTCCATCATCATATAAATCAGACCAGCTGTTACAAGTGACAGTAAGATAGAGAATATAACCAATAATAGGCATGTCTAACAGGATTGTCTGGTTTCTTGATGTTCAAGGCCACACAGGCTTCTGCTCTTGCAGGTGTGTTGAGAGGACTTAGGTGAGTCCACTAGCCAAGGGAAGTCAGTAGCTGAAGCAGCAGCAAAAGCCAGCAAGATGTGTCTTTCTCCTGCTCTTTTTTCTTCCCTACACCTCTATCTTCTTTTTTTTTTTTTAATTTATTTTTCAACGTTTATTTATTTTTGGGACAGAGAGAGACAGAGCATGAACGGGGGAGGGGCAGAGAGAGAGGGAGACACAGAATCGGAAACAGGCTCCAGGCTCTGAGCCATCAGCCCAGAGCCTGACACGGGGCTCGAACTTACGGACCGCGAGATCGTGACCTGGCTGAAGTCGGACGCTTAACCAACTGCGCCACCCAGGCGCCCAACACCTCTATCTTCTTAAATAAAGGCACAGTCTAATCATGTTTCCCTAAATCCTTAATTTGCTCATGGTCATCACATTCCCAATAAATGGGGCCTCAAAGGATTTCTGGGTGATAACCCTAGGTTTATGAGTTGTAGCACTGTTTCCGTATGTATTCTAATGTGTACATGCAAGTGGAATTGATGAGACTGGCAAATGTAGGCAAACTTTTAGCAGCTTAATAGAAATAACTCACAAAATACAGTGACTCCAATGCAATAACTGGATTTTTTAGCAAGTGGAATTGCTGCATTCTAATTCTGCCACAGTTCAGCAGTAGGCTTCAAAGAGCCTCTTCAAATACAGTAATATGGTAGAAGTGTTTAATGTCCCTGAAATATTACAAGTAATGCTGCACTTTATTCTTTGAATTTTTTGTAATGATAAATTATACTCAGAAAACAAAGGAAAGGTGGTAATACAATTCTTCTAAAATAGTATCTACCTTATACATAACAAAGACATTTGATGGCATTAACACAATTGAATAATAAGACAGGTGCATTTGAAATAGTTCTAAATCACTAATCATATGCAGTGAACCTTTATATACATAATTTTCTAGTGACTGTGGAGACATCTTGCAAAATACAGGATTTAACGTTAAAGACAAAGTATTCACTAGGAAATTGCCTGAAATTGTACATTAATAACAATAACAACAGAAATAGAAATTACAGGAGTCTGCTTAGTGAAGTGGTCAGTGTGGATTTAAACCCCCCAGATAATATTTTCCGGGACAGATTTTTACAACTGCCATTTCCAACTAGCTTAAGCTTTGGCACAAGTGAAGTCTTTTAAGTAGTAGTTTAACTCTTTGATAATCATCAGTGCCTCAAAGGTAGTTTTAGAGGTAAGCTCCAGTCTTTCTTTTGAACTGCTTTTCTTGTGAACAAATAATATAAGGCCCAAATATTCCTGTGGCATAATTGTGAACCCAAATAAATGTATCTCACACTACATTGGAAGGAGGGAAGGTTTACTTTGTGCAAATTATGGTTTGAAAATCATATAAATATATATTTATATGTGCGTGTGTATCTATCTATCTATCGATTCATCATCTAGATATAGATATCTCTATATATCTCCATATATATGTTTGGATTTTACTGGTAGTATGTTTCAATGACACTTCAGTTCTCACACAATCAAGGAAAATAATCTCATTAATTGTCAGATAAAATGAGAAAGGAGAATGAGGAATCTCTCTCAAAGTACAGATAATCACTGGAGAAAAAATAGACTAAACTCTTCTGTGGGAATTAAGGGGAGCCCCTCCCCCCAATAGCTAAAGGACTAAGACTATATTTACATACTGCAGAGCCAATGTATCTGAGTCAAATAGATTTTTCAAACTTAGGTAATGACTCTACACTCAAAGAAAAATTGCTTTGAAGAATAAAAATATAAGAACCTTATTTAAGGAGCAGTTATCTGTGTTAAAATGAAGAGATGGACTTTAGTGTCTGAAAGACTGAACTTTGATTCTTGTCTTCACCTCTTACCTACGATGTGATACTGAGTATCTTACATTATCTCTGTCTCAGCTTCCTTGTTTATAAATGATTAAGATCTCAAGCACAACTTGGTAAAACAAAATGTATAAAGTAGATATCAAAGAGCAGATGCCCTGCTTCACTCAAACGATTCTTACACATTTGCCTGGCTAATTCCTCATCCTCCTACTTGAATTTAATATAACTTCAGGAAAGCCTCCTCAGATGCCCCACACTTGACTAGGATCCCCCATGGCAGTCTCTTATAGCACCCTGTATATCTCCTCTATAATTCTTATTGCTTTAATTAATTATGTAATTAATACTATGAATTCCATGAAAGCAAAGACCATGACTTTCTTGTACTCCCAGTGTCTGGTGGGTACATGTTCTGATTATTGCATACTAGATGCACAAAAAGTAATTATTAAATGTGGTACTTTATCCACATAAATTAATGTGAATAACATTAACTTTTGATGCTTAAATAGGTGGTATTTCAAATAATTAATAAAATACACACATATTTTTGTGTATATTAGATTATAAACATGTAAGTATACAAATTCAGAAGAGAGAATTCAGTGAAAGTTGAAATAGATAGAGAAGGCTTGATGTTTTATGCTTGGAAAGAGACCTGGGATTTAGATGGACATAAAGGAAAGTCAGTCCATTCCAGAGATTGAAATTGCAAAATTTAAATAACAATGTCATGCTCTTTCATAGTAACATAGAGCCAGACAAGACTCAAGCATACAGAACTTGACTAAGAGTCTTTGAAAAGAACAATTCAGAACTCTAATTCTAGAGTCTTCATCCCTATTACTGGCTTTGCCATCTTTGTTTTCCAGTGATTAGCAAGTGTTTGGATAGATTATGCACTAAATATATATTTTATGAATGGATAGAAAAGAGAGAATCAAAGCACATAGGGCAAGTTCTTTCCATAACTTTTACTTTCCTTCTAACTTTTTCCCCCTCTTCTCATTCTTTAAGGAAAAATCCTCTTTCTTTTTTCTTTCTTTTAGAAATTGTAATCAGAGCACTTTTTAAGTGACAATGAACTAGAAGAAAGTTTTTGAGGGACAATTAAATAAATATAAGTTTTCAAATATATGAATGTGACCTGTGAAGTTTGGGCTCACATATCTGCAAAGGAGATGACTCTAACGTACTATGGACTCTTTCAGATAGTTTTGCTAATAAATTTCTAGTATTATATCAAATACTAGTGTTACATCAAATTGACTCTATTACCTTTATCCTTCAAAACTGAGGAAGTCTTCCCGGATTTTTCTTTTTTAATTTCTGGAAGAGGAATCATAGGGAGAAAAGGTTACAAGGAATTACAGAGAGGAAAAAAACTGCAAGTTTTTCATGTTTTGTTTTGTTTTCTTTTCTTTTTTTTTTTTTTCTGAGGCTTAAAGACTCAGAGGGGCTCTGAGTTGATATTCAAGACAGACATATCAACTGGGACAAGTTGCCTATAAAACACATGCAAAATATGCAAAAGATACAAAATAAGCCCACAAATTATTATCACAATTGGAATATTATGATAGACACATAGAAGATACAAATAAAATGCTATAGGTTTTGAGGAAAGAAGCTATAACAATGGTAGCTAACATTGTCTATACTATATATCATAGGGAATGCTCTCTACTGTTTGGTCATTCAATGTTCATAACAACCCTGTATGGTAGGTAGATCCTGTTACTATTTCTGTTTTTCACATGGAAGGATTAAATAACTTTTCCAAGGTCATGTGGCTCATGACAGGAGACCTGAGATATAACTGATATTTTTCTGTACTCAACCACAAAGGTACTGGCTCGTATAGCTGAATGATAAGATCAGGAAAGGCTTTGGAAGGCAGGTGATACTGAGGGAGACCTTGAAAATGGAAAAGGTTTAGAGAGATATAGATGAAATGGAGAGAAAGACACATTTTAGAAGGACAGCAGAAAGAATGGGGTGGCATGAGCTGATCATCTGTCCATTTGCTGAGTCACCTTAACCAACAGAATGTAATGGAAATTATGCTATGTGATTTCCTGGGTTAATCATGAAAGATCATGCACTTTCCATCTGCTTCTCTAGGGACAGTAGCCCTGAGGAAGCGAGTTGCCATGTCAGTAATCCAACTAACACCACCATGTTGGAAAAGCTACATATACACAGCCCAGTCAATAGCTCTAAGACTATGTTTGATTACAGGCACATGAGATACTCAAGTAAAAACTGCCTACTTGATCCCTCCTAAAATTCTGACCCTCTAAATCATGAGCACAGTAAAACTAGCTATAGTTTTATACTCCCTAAGTTTTGGAGTGGTCTGTACACAGAAACAGCACTTGAAACCACCAGCTAATAAATAGCAAAATATTGCAGCATGTGGTAAGTTCTCCTGCGAAGCTCCATAAACAGTGAAACTCCATAAACAACAGAGAAATGATTAATTAACTCTACTTTATAATTGAGATGGCTTTCATGAGAAGATGCCATTTGAGTATAAGGCTCCTAAATTGAGTAGAGTCTCACTGGTTAGGAAATGTCAATTTAGCAATATAACTGGATGTAGGATATAAAACAGATGAAAAAATGCTAAGGATAACTTCAGGAGTTGTACATGTTTTACGGAAGGATAATCTGCTATCAATTGAAATGTAAAATGTAAGAAATAGAAGACTTTGGAGAAAGACATCATGTTTGTTTTGAATATATTTTGTTTCATGTAGTTACAAGACACCCAAAAAAGCAAATGTCTAGCAAATACTTGGAAATACAGGTGAACTACAGATAATTTGCAACTGTTGTAGAAGCAAAGCAACCTGCAGTCTCATTTATAAATGGAAACAAATAATACAGTCAGTAAAATGAATTTTGAATGCCCCAACAAATCTTATTTACTTATACATACTGACCCTACTTAGTGAATAAACTAAGTATACAAAGGCAAAATAAACCAGAAAGTTAAAAATTATTTTCTTAATAATACAGGCAAATTGAAAAAGAGACCAATGGGTTATAATTTTTTACTTGTATGTTTCAAATCTGATCTTATATAAATTGCCAATATTGAAATATTATTCACATATTGGTGGTAAGAAACTTAATTTTATAAATTTTGCTTAGCTATTGCAAGATGTTTAAAACTCACACAAACTGTGTTCAAAATAGCAGTGCAAGTCAAGTTTCAAAAACTTACTGGGTAAAAATTGTTTTAAGAGAAACATATTCGATTTCAGTAAGTTCAGGAATTTTTTTTTAATTTAAGGGCCTAAATATATCTGATCAAAATACACAAAAATAAAATAGCACTTGCTTTTTCTTCTAACATTGTCTTGTGGAAGATAAAATGTATTTATAACAACGGTGTTTCTTTCTAGAATTTTTTTTTAAATGTCTACAAAACAGGCAAAACAGAAGACTGAAATAATGGATAATATTGTAGCAAAGGAAATCAGCACTAGAGGTTTTCTCTAGCACAAACAAATATTTTGAACCCCAAGCAATGTGTGTAAAATTTTTTTAATGTTTATTTACTGTTGAGAGACAGAGACACATACACAGTGCGAGCATGGGAGGGCAGAGAGAGAGGGAGACACAGAATCCAAAGCAGGCTCCAGGCCCTGGCTGTCAGCACAGAGTCCGACGTGGGGCTCGAACTCACAAACTGCGAGTTCATGACCTGAGCTGAAGTCAGACACTTAACTGACTGAGCCACCCAGGCACCCTTAGAGAGCTCCATTTATAAGTTTAATGATACCTGATAATTTCCTGGATATGACTATTAATATACATCATATAGCATCAAAAGTATTAAAGTTGTTTCATAACGTTTCTATTCCTTCCTAAAGTGATACAATATTGTTCCTAAAGTGATTTAATTGTGATTAATTGCATGAATTTTTAAAATAGTTAATATGTGAATGATCTACATGTATCTGTCATTGTTTTATGTTCATTTCGACTTAATTTTTGACAGAGATATTTTAGAAAAGGCGTTTTATATAATTTAATACATTTTATAAACTCCAAAATATAAATTTTATGAATCAATACAGAGAAAAGCATTCTCAAGTTCTCTAAATGGTTTAAAATACTATGATTATAATTCCCATGGGGAAAAATATAATGTATTGATATTTATTTGATAATAAGTTTTAGTGCTCCTTAAAAGATGTTGTCAGAGTTTAATTTTACTGGGAACACTGTCCATTAACTTTGTAATTAAGTATGACATGATCAGAGGCTGTCTTGAACTTTCTCTTGGTGCTAATGATATACTTAATAATTCCCTATTCTGTGGGCTAAAGAACTTGACAAACGTAATTGTAATATTTTAGAATGTTTTTCTCTAAATATCTGTTTAAGTATCCTTAATTAAAAATATTTCCAATTCAATTATATTTATAT
Organism: Prionailurus bengalensis; assembly: GCF_016509475.1. NCBI lineage: Eukaryota > Metazoa > Chordata > Mammalia > Carnivora > Felidae > Prionailurus > Prionailurus bengalensis. Next base: position 111,021,040 of record NC_057349.1, read on the forward strand.
GTTGGTATCTTTTTTAATCTATTTGTTATTATTTATTTCTTAGCCTTCACATTTTTTAAAAAAAGAATATAATTTTGTAACCAACATTATCATTTACCTCTAATTGGACAGCCTAATTAAAAAGCATAATATAAAATTTGTTTGAATGACATCTGGACAATGTTGTCAGCAACTGGAGACTATGGTGAGGTATTCCTGAAATAATGTAAATAAGGCAAATTATACTGTTCTTTGAAAGTTTAGCTATATAATCAGTACAGAGTTGGAAGGTTAGTGAGCTCAGAAAGAACCAACCATATAATACTATAAATACACATTCAAAGAGCTTTCTTGCATTACTCAAGCACTGTAGAGATCTAGGCAAACTGGGCTGTGTTAGTATATGAAGACTTACATGGAGCACAGCATAACATTCAAAACAACTAACAGATGTAGGACTTGTTTAATACACATCTTGCAGTCCCCATGGGGGAGAAAGTCTTGTCCAGTGGATTCAGTATTCTTGCTTTTGGCCAGCTCTTCCCTACCATAGTATAAGTTTTCAAATTATCCTAGTTGAGGGACTCTCCTAAAATCGTCTAAATACCTCTTTCCTTTAAATTCTGATTGAACTTCATAATTATGATGATTTTACGCTGTGTAGTTTGGCTGCAAAAAGTAGACTCTGCACATACCTTTATATTCCGGCCCTCATTACACGCTACTAATCAGAATACTGAACAGAATTTTGGGAATTACTTCAGTGGGGTGCATTTTAGTCATTTTGGTTCATCTCTGCCCAGCTCTTGCAGAAATATCAGCAATATTCAGTGATTAAAAAAAAATCACTTCTTTAAATATTTGGGACCCAAGATAAACTAGGACCTCCTAGGCACAGAATTAGCTACTGAGCCCTAAATCTACTACAAAAGATTTTATTTTTCAAAGAAAACTTTATTAGCCATAAAATTTTTCTCATCTAATAATGTTTGGCCAAGATGTCAAAGTTCTCACATTTGTTTCAAGAAAAAATATCATTATAGGACTGTAATTTGCTTGGGGGCACGCAAAGCTAAGTCTTGGTCATTCCTGCACTCACATACAATGATACAATGTTATTTTATAATGTTAAGCATTTTACATATGATTTTGTTATGAACTGAATGTTTGTGTCCCTCCAAAATTCATATGTTGAAGCCTAAAAACCAAAATAATGGTATTTGCAGGTGGGGCTTTGAAAAGTGATTAGGTCATGAGATCAGAGCCTTTTATGAATGAGATAGTGGCCCTGTAAAAGAGGCAAAAGAGAGCTGATCTGTGTCTCTGTCTCTCCTTCTCTCCCTCTCTCTCTCTACCAAATCAGGAATGAGGGCATCTATCTGCAAACCAGGAAGAGGACTCTCACCAGGAACCCAACTGACTGGAACTATGATCTTGAACTCCCCAGCCTCCAGAACTGTGATAAATAAATTTCTGTGTATGCCGCTCAGTCTGTGCTGCTTTTGTTATAGGAACCTCAAGCTGACTGAAACAAATCTCTTTAATTTCTCACTCATTTCAGTGAGTTAGGTACTATCTACATTTCATAGATTGACAACCAAGCTAAGAGAGGTAAAAACTTGCCCAAGATCACAGCAACTAAGCAGTAGTGGGAAACTTGAACCCAGACTATCAAACTACAAAGTCAGAGCTAAATATTATGCACTGAGAGAATAGTGGATTATAAAGTAGATAGCATCTCAGATGCCTCCTCAGAATGATCAGTGAGCATGTTTGCATCACAACGTCCTATCAATGTTCTCCATAACTACCCATTCGCCACAGCCTTCCAAATACTTCTGAATCAGAACCACCTGGCACACACTAAGAATTCAGTAACTATTTATTGAATAAATTAATAAATTTTCCAAATTTTGTGCTGACTACATTTTATTAGGAAAATTACCCTTTAACATTTACATTTAAGCCCAGTAATCATTATAACCACCTTCTGTGGTTAGTTATTGCCCAACTTTGCAATCCCAACCTGGCTAAGGTATCGAAGTCAAATAAAATTGTTGATATTTGACAGTTTTCCTGGGCAAAAAAAGTATATATTTCAACCTAATATTTGCCTAGCATTTTTTTCCTGGAAGCTTAAACCTAACACTTTACTTTTTGTTATCAAGAAATTTTAGATGGTGAATTTCCAATGTTAATAATCTGAAACACGTAAGTTTATACACTTATTTCAATGTTTAAAATAATCTCTAATGACCTATTCATTTTTAAATATAATATATTCTATTTTAACTACAATAATATTCACTATCCATAGTCTGTATTTTCTTTTGAACTTCTTTTCATAATTAGAACTCCTCTTCTATAAACACATTTATGTGAGATCTTAGAAATTAGTCTCATTATAGTTTAAGCATTCAAACATGAAATTTATTTTATGAGATGACACACAGAAATTTTGAAGAAATATAATTGAATATAACAAAAATGTTAACTTAAAATTATTAATATAATAGGGGCGCCTGGGTGGCTCAGTCGGTTGAGCATCCGACTTCAGCTCAGGTCACGATCTCGCGGTCGGTGAGTTCGAGCCCCGCGTTGGGCTCTGGGCTGATGGCTCAGAGCCTGGAGCCTGCTTCCGATTCTGTGTCTCTCTCTCTCTCTGCCCCTCCCCCGCTCATGCTCTGTCTCTCTCTGTCTCAAAGATAAATAAACGTTTAAAAAAATAAAAAAAATATTAATATAATAAAAAGTAAGCAGGGTTTTGTATGAATCCTCCCATTATTCATGGTATAGAATCTCAAAATATAATACTTTGAAATTCATCTAATGGACTAATCTATTGAGATTTATATGCTTTTTAAAAATTAATGAACTTCAATGATTTTTAGAGCAGATTAATGTTTGCAGCAAAATTGAATGAGAAGTACACAGGGCTCGGACATACCCCCACCCTTAACACACACAGCCTCCCCTATTATCAATATCTCTCATTAGCATGATACATTTGTTATAATTCAATAAACCAACACTGATACATCATTATCAACCAAAGTCCACAATTAACATTAATATTCACTATTCGTTTTGGTCATTCTATTGATTTTGACAAGTTATAGTGACATAAATCTACCATTATAGTATGATAAAGAATAGTTTCACTGCCCTAAAAATCACTATGCTCCACTGACTCATCCCTCTCTCTTCTGAAACCTCTAACAACCAATGAACTTTCTACTATCTCCATAATTTTACCTTTTCTAGAATATCATGTAGTTGGAGTTATACAATAAGAAGACTTTTAAGATTGGCTTTTTTTACCTAGAAGTAGAATTTAGGTTCTTCTACGTCTGTGACTTGATAGCTCATGCATTTTTAGCACTGCAAAAAATATTGTATGGATGTATCAGAGGTTAATTATCTATACACCATGGAACAATATATCTGTTGGTTTCAAATTTTACCAACTATGAATAAAGCTGGTATAAATATTTGTTTGCATGTTCTGCATGAACATAACTTCTTAAGTCATTTGGGCATACAATAAAAAGCATGATTGCTGGATCATATAGTAAGATTACATTTAGTTTTATAAGAAACCACCAAACTGATATCCAAAGTGGGTGTACTATTCTGTATTCCCTCTAACAATGAATAAGAGTTCCTGTTGCTTCACATACTCCTCAACATTTGATATTTTTAGTGTTTTGAATTTCAGCCATTCAAATAAGTATGTAGTGGCATCTCATTGTTTTAATTTCTAATTTCCTAATGTGTGACATCAAACATCTTTTCATATGCTTTTTGTTATCTGTATATCTTCTTTGGTAAACTAGCTGTTCAGATCGTTTGCCAATTTTTAAAAGGAGTTGTTTATTTTCCTATTGTTGAGTTTTAAGGGTTCTCAGTGTATTTTAGATAATAGTCCTTTATCAGATGTGTGGTTTACAAATATTTCCTCCCATTCTGTGTCTTGTCTTCAAATTTTCTTTTTTTCTTGACAGAATCTTCTGAAGAACAGTTTTTAATTTTGATGAAGTGCAACTTATGAATTTTTCATTCATGGATATTGCCTTTAATGTTGTACCTAAAAAGTCATTGCCAAAACCCAAAACCACCTAGATTTTCTTATGTTATCTTCTAGGAGATTCATAGTTTTACATTTAGGTCTATGATGTACTTTGAGACGATTTTTTGAGAAGGTTGTAGAATCTGTGTCTAGCTACTTGTTTTGCTTCCTTTTCTCCTCCCCCCCCTCCCCTTCCCCTTCTCCTTCCCCTCCTTCTCCTTCTTCCCCTTCTCCTTCTCCTTCTCCTTCTCCTTCTTCTGCTTGTGGATGTCTGATTGTTCTAGCACCACTTGTTGAGAAGGCTATACTCTCTCCATTGAACTGCTTTTGCTTTTTTTGTCAAAGATCAGTTGACTGTATTTTTGTGGGTCTATTGCTTGGGCTCTCTCTTCTGTTCCACTGATCTATTTGTCTATTATTTCAGCAATAATAGCAATATTTTTGTGTTGTTTATTATAGCATTATAGCTACAGTTGAAGTAGTAGTAGTGTCATTTCTCCAACTTTTTAATTCTATTGTCTTAGCTACTTTGGGTCTTTTCTTTTTCTGTATAAAATGTAAAATCAGTTTGTTGATAGCCATAAATATCAGTTTGTCAATATCCACTGTGATTTTTATATGATTGTACTGAGTCTATAGATCAGTTTGGGAAGAACTGACATCTTATCAATTTTGAGTTTGCCTACCCATTAACATGAAATAACTCTCAATTATTTCGTTCTTTTATTTTTTCATTTGAGTTTTGTAGTTCTCCTCATGTAAATCTTACAAGTATCCTATTAGATCTATATCTAAATGTTTCCTTTGTTGTTGCTAAGGTAAATGGTGTTGCATTATTAATTTTGTTCACTCCAATTTTTCATTGCTGGCATATAAAAGAGCAATTTACTTTTGTATATTAACCTTGTATCCTGAAACCTTGCTATAATTACTGATTAGCTCCAGGAAGCTTTTCTTGATTCTTTGGAATTTTTTTATACAGATAATCACATCATATGTTAACAAAGACAGCTTTATTTCCTCCTTCCCAGGTGGTAGAGTTTTATTCCTTTTCTTGTCTTATTTAATTAACTAGTATTTTTAGTACAATGTTGAATAGATGTGGTTAGACGTGATATCCTTGCCATTTTTCTCATCTTGGTGGGAAAGCCTTTAGCTGCTCATAGTTAACCCTGATGTTAGCTGTGGGTTTTCTGTAGATATTCCTTATCAAGTTAAAGAAGTTCTGTTGTATTTCTAGCTTGCTGAGAGTTTTTTTTTTTTATCATGAATGGGTGCTAGATTTTGTCAAGTGATTTTCTGTACTATTGATAGATCATGTGTTTCTTCTTTAGCTTGTTGATGTGATGAATTATATTAATTGGTTTTTCAAATGTTGAACTAGGTTTGCATACTGGAATAAATCCCGCTTGGTCATGGTGTAAATTTTTTTTATTTGCTGTTTTATTTTACTTGCTTATACTTTAGATTTCCATGATATATATTTTTTAAGAAATCTCTAATCTAACATTGCTTTAAACTTAGAGATATATATACACATGGAAAAGAAAATTGAGGTTCAAGACTCCCAAAGGGGATTTAGTTGAGGTAAAACAAAAGCTAAGGCCATTTCAACAAACTAGAAACTCTATTTCATACAGTGCTTATCAATGTGACAAAGTGATCCCCCTACCCAAACAAGGAACTTTGTCTATTTAGATTCCTTCACTTGGGACTTCACTTAAAAGGAGAATACATTTTTTGTATTTTATAAAGATTAACTCCATCTATTTAGTAGACATTTATTCAGTGTCTCTTTTGTGTTGGGAGCTGTGAAAGCACAAATGATTGCACTGAGTTCATTTAATGCCAGAATGCATCAATATGGATGATACAGACACATACACAGGGCACTGGGCCCATAGCATATGGATTAACTCTAGCTGATGGAATGAGAAAAGATATCACAGAAGCACTGCCATTTGCAGTGGATTCTGAAACTGGATAAAGGGTTTGTCATCAAAGAATTGGAAAGCTATCTCCAACATAAGCAAACCATGGAGGGTGAAATTTCATGTGGAGGGATCTCTGGATATACAAAGTCGGGAAAAAGCAGTGAGGAAAAGCTTGAAAGTCACACTGAGAATTGGTGACGAAGGGATCTACAGTATCCTACTAATGAATTTAAATTTATAGCCTTCCAATGATGAAGAGTCTTTAAAGATGCTAAATGCAAACATTCTTTCTGGTATCATGTCAATGTAATCAAGTTTTGTTCATAAAAGAATATTATACATACTAAACTGACTAACAATACATAGAAAGTCATTGCAATTTTGTTTGGAAATAGTCCAAAACTGAAACCACCTACAGTTATGTTCTCCACATTCTCCTATCTCCAGAGACAATATCTTCTGTTTCATTTTTTATAGTTTCTTTTGTGTGTGTGTGTTTCAAAGGCATAATTTCTACATCTTGTGTGCCATTGTTACTGATACCTTTGGTTAAATCACATTTAGAGAATCTTCACGTCCATAAATTAAATATCCAATAGCATGCTTTGCTCCAGAGATGTATTTTTTGATTTTTAAGTATTATTTAGGTGTATATTTTGAAATGCAAACAGAATAAATACTTAAAATAATATAATTCTTTTTAGTAGATTTATATAACATTTTTTTTTAATGTTTTTGTTTATTTTTGATACAGAGAGAGACAAGCATGAGCAGAGGAGGAGCAGAGAGAGAGGGAGACACAGAATCCGAGGCAGGCTCCAGGCTCTGGGCTGTCAGCTCAGAGCCCAACGGAGGCTTGAACTCACCGACTGTGAGATCATGACCTGAGCGGAAGTTGGACGCCCTACCGACTGAGCCACCCAGGCGCCCCTATATAACATTTTTAAACATTATTTTAGAATCTGAATCTGACTTCTTTGAATATACTTTTGTACAGATAGTACTTGCAATCAGAAAAATAAGTCTATGCTTCAGCATTTGGAGCAAAGAGGACATATCTCAAGCATAAGAGATATTTTTTACAGATGAGAAATAGACAATATTATGACTGGAAGTTCCTCTAGAGATTGCTTAGTGAAATAATCTTGGCTTAGAAAAAAGGCTAGATAAGGCAGGTAACTAACCTAATGTCACTGGATAAATTACAGGAAAGGTAGACTAAGCTATACATGTTATTTTGAGATACCTCTGTACTGCACTGTTCAAGGAGGCTGACATTTTTAACCACCATTGGCTTTCTTCAGTTTTTTTCCCCCAAGGGCCACAATACAAGTGCTAACTCCAAGTTAAGAATTATTCACAATGACTTTTATTATTTATTTATTTATTTATTTATTATCAAGATTTTAAGGACAATATAGATGTTTTGTATGGGTAATCTGATTAGTATCTTTTTTTTCCCCTGGTATAAGAATCAAGAAAAAAAAAACTCAAACTTTGCAAGTTATAATAATGAAAAAATTTCTTAACATATTTTGCCATTTTAGAATTCCAAAGAAGATCTGAATTAAATTTTCATTTTTTAAAAGAATTACTTTTTAATCAGTTTATACTACATCATCATTCTATGAAAAATTGGGGTGGTAATAACCAATAAGGCACAGGTAAATTTTATATAGACTGTTAATAAAATTTTCATGTTCATTCTTGAAGTTATTTCACCTAAAATGTATAATTTCATTTACAACAAGGAGAAAGTAACAATGCATTTTTATGTGGGGCTATTTCATATGATTTTTGCAATTTGATTTTTAGAGAATGGAGCTTAACAGGATGTAGCATAACAATTTGTTTTTACACAATTTTATTCAAGGTAGTGTATGCCAATTTTTTTCGTAAATAGGTCTTTAATAGAAAATTGATTTATAAATGAAGGAAAAGTCAGTAAAAAGAACAAAAAGTCGCAGGAAACAACCCTTGTTCTAACCAGTAAACTTTGCTACATAGTTTATAATCTACTTTCTACTAAAGATTTCTAGGGGAAAAAAAAAAGATCCAACCCATATATGGCTTCAGGATAATAACAAGAGTGGAAGGAAATATTAATAGAAAAATAAGACATAATTAGCAGCTTGATATACTTGAGCTTGTAAGGAGGCATTTTCATGATGTGTTGTATGGTAAATATTATGATGCATTTCCACATTCCTTTATACAATCTAGCCTAGGGTATCAAAGAAACAAACAAAGTTGATTTTTCTCACTGGTGAACAAAATATTAAATTCCAAATATCTATGTTAAATAATTAAAAAATATTTTTACATGCCAAATCTGGGTGATGGTTATTGAAATTATATATTAGGAAAAATAAGATCTGTAAAAGAATTTCACTATGAGGAGAATAAAAATGGCGTATTACAGATTTAAGGATGACTTAAGGAACTATCAACCTAATATTAAGATGTAGATAATAAGAATGCATATTTTCACTGTTTTAAAATTATAAAACTATATTAAGTATTGATAAAAGACATCTGAAGTTCATTACCATTAAATTCACAGATCATATGACAACTTTCTTTATATTTACAAATTAGATTTGACTGGGCTTTAAAATGGTTCAAAATTGCATTCTATTATTTTTACATGAAGCTTCGTTTGAAGGTAAATCAAGAGAAGGTTTGAGACTTATGAGTGAAGCAAGAGCACACATTTGATGTAAAAAATGTGTTACTTTAAGAAACTAAAAGATTGGTAATATTTCCATTAAAAAACTACTTTGATAAATCATGGTAAGAGTAAAATGCAGGCATAGTAGGAACGACACATTGCTCTAGGGTATGTTGTCTGTTCTGATAATTTCCAGTAATTAAGTTCATCTATATACCAGTATCTCTGACCTGCAGTTAATAAGGTTACTTGGTGTTAAGATTGGTGACCCCAGTATGAAGTGTAAGGGGAGGTTCCTAGGGCAATCTTGAAGTGTTAGTGTGCCTCTTCATAAAATGCTCAGAATCTCTAAAAAAATTGGTCACAGAGGCTAGATAGGCAGATGAATAATTCATTTTCATGATAATGAAAGGAGAATACCTGCATGGAAACAGAAATTGGGCATTACCATGATTTCCCTGTGTGACCTGTACTTGCCTCTAGTATATCCTGCATAAAGTAAGAGTGATCAAGTCACACATTAGCTTTTTAGAGAAAATGGATCATTAATAACAAAGAAGCTTTAACTTTGAGAGAAAAAGGTACAGCACAATGTGTCTCATAGCATCACCTCCAAATCTTGTCAACAGCATTGACATACATTTTTCCTTTATTGGGCTGGAATTCTCTTTGGCACTGAATGGCATTCCTACTAATACATATGTGAATCACATGAACCAAATGTTTCATGGCAGAATGTGGCACCCTGCAGGAGATCAATGTAACAATACAAATTTCTTCTGAATAGATGTTGTTCTGCTGTGATGAGTAGGATTTAGATTTGTCTGCTTATTAAAAGGAATTTCCTATACATAAGAGAAAATAATTGTAAGAACATTCTGAAAGTATTAAATAAAATAAGAGTAAGAAGTGAAATGTGGGGGTGCCTGGGTGGCTCAGTCAGTTAAGCATCCGATTCTTGGTTTTGGCTCCGGTCATGACCTCACAGTCGGTGGGGTCAAGCCCTACATAGAGCTCTGTGCTGACAGCACAGAGCCTGCTTGGGATTCTCTTTCTCCCTCTCTCTGCCCCTCCCCTAGGCATGCTCTTTCTCCCTGAAAAATAAATAAATGTAAAAAAAAAAAGTGATATGTGCTATGTGAGCAAGAGGGACAGTGGAGAATTGCTAAAGATTCTCTCAAAAATATATAAAAACACAAATATGCAGAGTATACTCATTTTCACATGCTGTATAAGCTCCACATGTAAACCATCCTCTCTCTGTAGCCCACTTCATGGTCCTCACACCCATTCCCCAGCGCCTAGTCTGTTGTGGGCGCTCAATAAATATTAAACAATCAAAGCACAAACTGTTGTCAAAAAGTTTGGAATTCACAGGAATCAATAGTATTGTTATCATTTAACATTTATTGAGGGTCAACAGCATGACTTAGTCCACATGTGCAAATAGGGTATTTTATAATCACACATTAAGTAAATAGTTAAATACAACTTGTATTGACTAAACTTTCAATTTTACTCCATTGATCTTAAACATAATACTAATCTTTTAAAAATAATGTTAACACACCACAAAATATAAACATTACTTATTTAAATAAATAATTTTCTGTAAGGAAATCATTACTCTTATTGTTAACATTCATTTGAAAATATGGGATAAATCTACAAGTACACATCACATATTCTAGGTAGACCAGTGCATGTACAAAGAACAGAGAATCTGAAAAGATGAGTGAAGACAATGACAAAAACACAAAGCATGTATTAGCATTTGGGTTTTACCTACTGATATGGCAACTGAAAACACTAATACAATTATGTAGGGCACCACTGTTTACAAAATAGAATCAAAGGCAAAGAAAGACAGAAATTCTACAGGTGAACATAAATTAGCATGTTTGTGAATTCAGAAACATTTCTCAATTTAAGGCAAGGCAGAATTTTTTTATTATAGGAAAGGAACTGCATTGGATACATTTATGAACCACATGTTCCAGTTTTATCCTGAATAAAATGATTACTAATTGTGTTAAGATTTATTCTTGTGGTAAATAGGCACGTAAATTCTATTTAATCTTTTTTTGTGAATATTTTCCTGTCATGTTTCTATTTAATAATTTTGAAGTGATTTTTAATTGTTAAGAGAATGGAAAACTGTACTTAATATGTCTGTAGTGAAACTTTCAGTTTATTTTTAGGATACTGAAGTATCTATAAGTATTCAAGTTTATAGTGTGGTTTTCCTTAGCATTTGAATCTCTAAGTCTTAAAACTGTAAGTCCTTCTAGACTAGCCTTCCCTTAAAGAAGAAATAGACTCTATATTCTGTTGTAAGGAAACACCACTTAAAAACTTTGTTGAATAGAAAATTTTACACTTGGAAGCAGTAAGAGATCATCTAATTCAGCTCCACAGTTGTAAAAATAAGAAAGGAAATGATAGGCCTAATGTTTCTATATTTAGAATCATTTATTGTATTAATTGGGCAACTGTTTAACTTTCTCTTTCATTGTAAGTTTTTAAAGAAATTCACAATAGTTGCAGTTACTACAATTTAATTTTTCAATATGTTTATCCATATGATAACTGTTCACTGCAGGCAATTTTGTTTATGTAACAACACCATCAGCAAAGATCATAACAACATGATGTCGTTAATGAATAACACATATTTAATTATTATTTTTTCTCTACTAGTTCCACTTTAAAACTGAAGAATTTAATCACTTATGTCCTGGTTTCTGAAATATGACAAACTTCACTAATTGATATCATATTTTGATGAACTGAAATATTCTTTTAATTGCACAATATTTAGAGGCCATGTTCATTGAAATCTGGATCGCCTAATAATCCTTTCTTCAAAAATCCCTCGGTTTTCATTCAACCCACAGATATCATTGAACACATACTGTATTCCAGCACTGTTACAGACTTCTAGAACGGACTCTTAAAGAAGACTTTAAGTGAAGTCATGCATATGTGTGAATGAATGAAAGAAAAGGAAAAATGATTTGCAAGTGATTGAATTTATTACTATTTCCTTTACCTTATCACTGTTGGATTTAAGTCACTTTGAAGGAAGACAATTAAAAATAGAGAGATGCTGTGACTCCAATCTAGAGTTCAGATCTTCAAAGTTAATTGTATTTTTTTAAATTAATTGTCTTGACTGATGTCCTTCCCTGCCCCAGGAAGTAGCAAGCCACTGGATGCTTCCTTAGAGTGACTGTTTTGCTTATCTGTCTAGTAACAAACAAATATTACTAAAAATTTTCTTCTGAATGAAAGCAAGATTGAAAAGAGAAATGTAAATGGGATATAGGAAGCAGGTCAATTTCGCAAATGAATACCAAGGAGCAACATGTTCACTAATTATAAGAAGTTAAATATCAACAAAGGAATAAGTTAAGCTTAATGAAACATGATGTACTTTCTCTAGATGTAATATAGAATATCTAAAGATGAATTCTCATATGGTATCACACAGCACCTAGCAAATGTTGTAAGGTTTTATCTTTGGCATTCCTTAGCTCTCACTACAAGGATAGCAACATTTATTGTATTAAACATTTGTATCTCTTGATACTTCTAGGTAACTGATTTCTAAACAAGGAGGAATAATTAATGGTGGTGGTTGTGTGTGTGTGTGTGTGTGTGTGTGTGTGTGTGTACATCTTTAAAGGTACACCTTTAAAGTAGAGAAATTATTTATAAAGTGTTTCCTTATACTCAAAATTCCAGTCCAGCCATTTTAAAATCTTCACAAAAAGAATAACTAAAAAAACACACGGTTCATCATGAGTTAGAGATAAAATAGAGTTACATTTTTGGACTTTTGCAGAAGTTAGATTAACTAAATTTCTACTTCTTACGTGATATGATGTCTAGTTTACTACATTATGTTAAAATAAAATTCATTCCACCTTTCACTCTATGAATTTCCCATAATGTGAAGTTTAGCTTAATCGATGTGTCCTGAGTACAATTATAATTCAGACTAAGTACAGAGGTTCAATATACACAATTTTATATAGATCACCAAGTGTATTTTAAATCTAGTAAGAGTTTGTAAATAATATTTTTCCCAAGTGCAAGTTTACAAGTACAAGCTTAAATGAATAAAAATGACTTTAAAAACTATTTAACCATACTTCAATGCCTTATATACTAGTTTTAGATTATTTATACTTCTAAAGATAACTAAAAACTGCAGAAGTACAAAATAGATTTAAAGCCTCATCTTATGAATAAATTTTAGAATACTCTGATGAAATCTGTAGAATATCATTGACTTAATTTTACATAAACTTTTGATTTTTTAAATCACAAAATATATTTTTCCTATCAATGATTAGTCATAGACATATCTTCTCAAAAATATGCAATTTACCCAAATATTCTATTTCTTATGGTATTTATAGTTGAACTATATGAAGCTATTGCTTTACGATATTTAAATTGAAATGATTTACTAAGTCAATATAAAAAGAGCCATTGAAAGAACCTCATTTTTTATACAAGCTAAAAGCCTAACATTTTATATGATAAAAGGTATCTTTCATAAAAAAATGAATTATAAAATTATCTGAAGAAGTAAGTTCACATTTCTAAGAACCAATTCTAGTCTCCTACCTACCTGAGGAAACATTATAGAGTTAATGAAACTGACACCAACATGCAGGTAAGAAAAATAAACAATCTGTGTTTAAATCACTTATTGTTTAGGTACAAGTACTAGTGTTGGGCATTTTACACTGTTGTCAGTCTTCTCTTAATATGCTTTGGCTCTAAAAGGAAAGCTACAAATGCCAAAGATGAGCAATGAACACCTTTATACTAGAAGAAAAAAAAACTATGAAACAGTTAAATTGACACGGTTTGATAGTTTATCTCACCTGTCGTAAAGTTGATTTGATAAGGAAATATGCTCATGTAAGGACTGTGCAATTATCTAGGAATTTATCATTTTTGATATCTTTTCCCATGTTTTCTTGTTTGAGCTCTACATCTTGTTGAATAGGCAGGTCAGACAGAAGTCATTCCGTTTTTGTTTTGTTTTTTTCCCCCAGAAGAAATTTAGGCTCAGGGCCCTCCTTGCCTAAATGAACAAGTTAAAACTGGATGTCGTACCATTCCTCTACTTTCTTTGTCAGAGATGGAAATATCCACATCAAATGAAGTTGATAGAAACATTCTGTTGAATTCTAAAATTTCAGGAAGTCCCCAGAAGCCAAAACTCATTTGAAAACTTTTCAATATAGTTGTAATCTGATTTTGTTTTGAAAAGCCCAAGGAAATAAATATCTGACCAATCATTTAACTTAGTTGAATTCGTAACTTTAACTTACTTCTCTGAAATGTGAGAAATTAAAGGATTTTTTTGATCTGTTCATATCAAAAATGTTACATTTTTGATAATAGGAACTTAATTACTCCCAAATTTCAGAGGAAAAATTATGTTGATTTCACTCTTGACAAAAGTATTACTAGTTCTGTTTTATTACAATAACTAGTAAATATGATAGATGAAAAAACAAACAGTGGGGGAATCATAAATAAAATTATTAGCACGCTAAGCTCTAACAGAAGGCCCAACATCACTTTAAATGTTTTCACTCTACTCTTGCATTTCTATCAAGCAAATTTTGGAGTGATATATGTACTATACAGCTGCATAAATAAAAATAAAATGCATTACTTATAACATTATGATTTTTAATATTCAAATTTCAGACCTCTTGGGAGAATCACTTGCTGAAGTCACAATATAAGCTCAAATAATTTACGTTTGGTGTTTTTTCCCCTTTAAGTGTTACATACTGTTTTGTAAGCATTAGATGTTTTTGCATCAATTGAATTGTGCCATCTTTATTCTTTAAACTATGATCAGTAAGGTGGTGGTAAAAGCACAAAGCAAACAGAAAAATGTCTACCAGTTACCCCAGATCATTTCCTTGTTCCCAATCATCTTCAGCATTTCCCCTGATATAATTAAGAAGTCTGTGGAGTTTTCCTGCTCAAAGTTTAGTTATACAAAAGAACAAAAACCCAGATTGCTGCCTCACATCCTCCCTGAAACAGAAAAGCATGCAAGGACAGTGATAGAGAGCAATAGATAGAACGGTTATTGTCTTCCTCCTGTCTGAATCCAGTGCTTTCCTCCTCATGTTGTTGTCTTTCTAAAGAAGATAATGTCAACCTCCTTCATTTTTTTTTACCTTGCTCCACTGTCTTGGTTGTTTTCTCTTCCTTCTTTCCAGGTACAGCTGCAAGGCAGAGATAAGGTTTAAATAAAAGTTCCAGATGGAAATGCTGCTTCTGCTCAAAAATGCATTTTGTAACTCATTCGTTGCCAGCTCTTTCTTCTAAACAAGCTATTTTAGAGTTTTTCAACTTTTCCCATCTCTCTATAAACCAATTGAAACCGATTTCAAATTGAATGTTAAAGAATTAAAGGAAAAAGAAATAATTTCTTGGCTTCTGACTAGTTTTTCCATACCCCTTTCTACTTTCTCCTTTTATACTCTGATAAACAAGCTCTACAAGGAATTCTACTTGACAGGACTATGATTAATCGATTTACAATCCAGGTTATTGCTGGAGTCATTCAGAGTCTTGAAAATGTCAACTAGATGCTGTTTTAAATTCAAGCTTAACTTAATCAACTGAAAGGACAGTGTAGTCATGCTTGAGATTCATTTAAATGTTAAATAAAGTCATCCAAAATCACAGGTAACCAAAAGAGAAATAAGATGCTGTTTATCCTGAACTATGCTTTCTTTAAAATTTATTGCTTTCAGTGGACTACTCACTGTCTACCTATTTATACATCAAAACACTAGAAATTATTCACTCAAAATCAGTATACCCCACTGAAATAATTGATTCAAGTAAGGACCTTCAGAGGATACTAGCAGCTGTTTGATGAAGATGAGTGAGGGGACTGAATATTGCCATCACACCCAAGTATCGCCCCACAGAGCTGCACGGAGAAAAATGCAACTTTGAAATGAAGCAATGTGGTTGTCACCAACACAACCACTGATAAAACTTAGAACCATTCATTCATAATGGGACATCCGGACATTCTGACTTCTTAATGATATGCAGTGTCATGCACTCTGAAGTGTTCTTGCCAAAGCATCCAACTAGTCAACTGGAATCCAGTTAAGCCAAAGATTTAGCTTTCAGTTTAATCAAATACAGTATATAAAAATATATATTGAATAATATTCTGAAGAAATAATCAAAGCAATCAAAAATGTCTACAGTGTAACTGGCCATGATCTTTTCAACAAAAATGTCATGAACCAGAGAAGGGGGGGTAACATAACTTTTTTTTACAGAAACTTGCTAAATTTACTCATTAGTCATAATAGTTTAGTTGTAGACCTTTTTGATTGTTTCAAATAGATAATAATTTCATCAGTAAGTAATGAGTTTTATTCATTACTTTTCTATTCTTGTACATATTATTTCGTTTTCTCACCTTATTTCACTGGCTAAAATATCTATACAATATGTAATAGAAGTGGTAATAACAGACATCCTTGTGTTGTTCTAATTCTCAGTTGGAAATCTTTCCGTTTTTCTCCATTGAGTATGATATTTGCCAATGGTTTGTAGATATCTTATCAGATTAAGGAAGTTTCTTTCTACTCTAGGGACAAATTATATCAAATGCATTTACTATGATGAATGTAATTTCCCTTTATTCTATTAATCTGGTTAATTACATTCATTTTTTTTTAAAGATTGTATTCCGAAAACAAAACCAACTTTAAGACATTTTATCCTTCATGCATATTTTCAGACTTGATCTGCTAATATTTTGTTTAGGCTTATGCTTCTATGTTCACAAAGAAGGTAGCTTGCATGTTTCTTTTTTAGTTCTTGTCAGGTTTTAGCACCAAGGTTATTCTAGCTCCATAAAATAAGTGAATGTTTTCTCTTTTTAGATTCCTGGAAGGTTCAGTGTAAGATTAGTGTCAATTTTTCCTTAAATTCTTGAAAGAATTCACCAGTGAAGCTATCTGACTAGAAATTTCTTTGGGGAAGAATTATTAATTATGGATTCAAAATATGAATCCGTATTTACGGATTTGAATTATGGATTCAAATATGGATTATGGATTCAAAATATGAGTCCATTTATTGGAAAATGTTCTTATTTTTAATTTTCTGTAGGATCTGTAATGATGCCCATTTTTAATTTTCTGATATTGATGTTTGGTGCTTTCTCTTTTTTTCCTAAATAAGTTTTCATAACAGTCTATCAGCTTTGTTAGGTTTTATGGAGACTCTAACTTTGACTGTTTTGCTTTCCCTATTGTACAACTTAATTTACTACTTCATTAGCCTTTATTATTACATTTTTTAATTTCTTTTCCTTCAGCTTTCTTTGGGTTTAATTTTCTGTGTTAAAAAATTATTGGCTTTCTGGATATTCAATTTTCAGATTTTTTACTTTTCTAATGAGTATTGTTTAAGTGCATAAGTTTTACCCTAACACTGTTTAACTGCATCCCAAGTTTCAATGTAATGCTTTTGTCATACATTAGATCAACATATATCCAAAATTTACTGTCATTTTTTTCTTTGATACATGGGATATTTAGAAACGTACTGCTTGAATTTATTACAGTATCTAGCATTGTTCCTAATATAACAAGTGATTAATATATTTTTGCTTAGCAATTAAATGTGCTAATTGACAAACAATATGTCTTAATACGAAATGTTTTGCATTGAGAGGGAAAATCGGTAAGCTTTGGTATTAGTGGTTTTCTAGGAATAGGACTGATTTTAGGTGTAGCCAATAAGATGTGAAGAAAGAGGAGCATAAAATCCTTAGGTATGCATAGAGGAAAGTGAACAAATTAATCTGAAGCAGAGGTTTCCCCAAAGTAGATATGGAATAATCCAAAAATAGAAGATAGGGCCAATTATAGAAGGCCTTGAATTCCAAACTAGAGTCAGAATTTACTTTATTTACATAAAGGAGCTAGTAAAATGTGTGGTACATTAGTGGAAATGAAACACTGATAATTTGTAATTATAATAAAGCCCATGGGTATATAGTCTTATTCATAATTATTTTGTTCAGAAGACTCATTATAAATATTGTATAGCAAATATGTAGTTTTCAGCTTATTTTATTTTAATCCTTTGAAAAGTAAATATCTCTAAGTAAACAATTTGTGATTTACACAAAAATAACAAGTTTTCTTTCCAATGATGGGTTCTACATTCATATTAAATAAAGGAGGATAGTCCCCTTTACAGCAGTTTTTGTTACTCAGAAAAGGTCACTGAAAATATTGATTATCTGTACAGAAAATAACACATTTTGCATGAAATGATGATCCTTTCACTTCTACTTCTGATGTAAAATTCATCAAGCCTAATCCTATGGAGAGTAAACTTTAGAAATAAATAGCTCATCTAAGTAAGTGGATTTTCTAACTTCCTGGAATCAAAAGAAGACCTTAATCAATTTCTTTTTCTGTGCTACAGGGTACCTGAAATCTCCTTTGGTCCTGAGAGAAATTCTCTTTGCTCTACATTTGGAAGGGTTTACTTTAGGGTGAAAAGTAGATTTATATTGCACTTCTTCAGAGATCCCAACTAATATAAAGGAAACAAAGCAACTAACACTCTTAGAAAGTAATGCCTGAATTAGGAATAGTCCTGAGCTAAACTATGAGATGGAGAAGTTACTTTCCTGTAGCTGCAGGCTTTTATCATTATTCTCCCCTTCAATTTCCTTCAGGGATCCACTTCTCCAGTACAATTTAATCTCTCCTTTCTTGACCTTAATCACTCTTAAAGCTCTGATGTGTTCCCATTAGCAGTAAGGGCTTGTACATAGGCAATGAAGCTTACTTGGAGATGGGATATATTAGAATCCTGGTAAAAAAGTAAGGAGTGGTGGAAAAGTATTTATACTTTGAAAAGTCCCCCACATGACATTTATACATTACTTCAGGGATGTAGACCTACAGACTTAGCATAATAAACTATTATTTTCAAGGATATAAGAATGCAATGTTATCTGCCCAAGGGTTGATCAGATTTTAAAGGTAGTGCATAGAGATGTCACTGACTGAAACAACGGAACAAATCATTAATTGTGGAATAAAAAGTCTTACATCTTGGGTACAAAGGTCCTTGGCTATATGTTATAGTGGAGAGACAGGAAAGAGAGGCTTCTCATCAATTCTCAAATGATGCTAACTAATTAATGTATTCACAAGACCATCCTTTCCTTCTACCATGTTTCCTGAATTTTACATCATATTCCTGAATTTGGAATTATGAGCAATATAGTATTTGTTGTAGCATTCAAAGCAGGGAATACTTGAAAATGAAGTTGAGAAGGAATATAAGGGTCAGATCTTGAGGGATTTATGTCATTTTAACAAGGTTGGACTTTATTTCATGGTCAACTTGGAAAAAGACAGTTTTAAATTGAATGACTTGTTCAGTTTTATAACTTTAATAACTTACTATGACTATGGGGAAATTCTGGTAAAATGAATATTAGTGAAATAAAAATAAAGAGCCTAAGGGCAGTAGTGAGTTCATTACAGTGGTTCAAGCAAAAGATAGTGAAGGCTTAAATTAAGATGAAAGTCAGTTATGAATAGGAGGAAATACGTTCAAGAAATATTAAGGAGATAAAATCAGCAGCACTTGGAGATTAATCAGATGAAGTAAAGAAAGATAAAAAATCACCCCCATTTTCCAGTGAAGTGAAGAGAGATTGTATTTTCACCAATGATAATGAAAAGCAAGTTGGGAAGGAGATACGAAGAATTTAGTTTAAAACAGGTTATATTTGAAGGTGTTTGTTGGACATTTGAACATATAAGTTTGAAATTTGAGGGAAATTCTCCTTTTCACAGAGAAGTCCTGAAGTGGCAACATACAACTGGGAATCTTCAGGATATAGGGCAGAATTTCAACCTTGAAAGTGGACATATCTCACAAAGAGAAAATATAAAATGAAAAGTTCAGAGGATTAATAATGGAATCTGGGAACATCAATAATTGAAGGGTCAGCAAAGAAAAAATAAACACAAGTCACAAATAAAGGTCAGAGGATATGGGGGAGAACCAGGAGGCTATGTTCTCATGATAAGCCAACAAAAGAGAAGCTTAGAGAAAAGATAAAATGGTGAATAAAACTGAGAAGCTTATTATGTGAGTGCCGAATGGCTCCTTTGGTTTAACAATGATAAAATCATCAGCATCATCCAGAACATCAGTGGCACAGTAGAGACAGAAGCCTCATCCTTGCGGGAGCTCAGAAGGGGTGCTAGCATTCCAGTGTCCAGAAGACTGGATAAAATGTGGAGGAGACAAAATGGCAGAGAGGGAAATATTAACCAAGAAAGGAGTTTTGAAATTGAGAATACTATTTCCAAAACAAAATCAATAATGGAAAAGATTATGATACCACAAAAATGCATGGGTGACTGATTAAAGGGGACACAACTGGAGAAGCTCGTCTTGACAAGAACAATAAACACTTTACCTCTGAGATTAAAGGGGAGATGGCTCTAAATTAAACAAGAACACCAAGCTACTAACCTATTTTCCTTTTATTCCAAGCCATTTTCTTCAGCCTGATTGCCTGTATGTTTCATTACCTCTTCCCTCAATTTGTCCTTCTTTAGCTTTCAAGTGTGCCATTCCCCTAAAAATGTGTTTATTTTATTTTATTCTATTTTATTATTTTCTATTTCAATAGAGAGAGCACACATGAGTGGGTGAGAGGGGTAGAGGGAAGGGGAGACAGACAGAGAGAGATAGAGAACCTTAGGCAGGCTCCACTCTCAGGATGGAGTCCAACACAGGGCTCAATCCCACAGCCTTGGGATCATGATCTGAGCCGAAATCAAGAGTCAGATGCTCAACTGACTGAACCACCCAGGTGCCCCAAAAATTCTATTTTAAAAATCAATAATTATCTGCCTGGCAATGACTTGGTGACCTCCACCTTGTCACTAAAATGGTTTATGCTCCTGTGGTGACTATGACATTATACATAATTACATCTATTTTTCTTTAACCTCATCTTTCTAGTCACTTTTTTCTGTCTTTTTTTTTCTTTGACTTTCCTTGCCCTCCTTCCTCCAAATGTCAATGTTCCCTAACACTCCACACCAGCCCTGTTCTCACTCTAGGCCGTCTCTTCCTGACAAGCTCATGGACTCTTAACTGTTTCCACCAGTAATCCCATGCAAAAGACATCCACCTCTATATCTACAGTCTTGTAATTGTCTGAAATTCTAGTTCTATATTTGGAACCACCTATGGGAAGTCACTTGCATGTGCTGCCAGCACTTTAATATGTCTAAAATAAATCTTGCCTTCCTCCCCAAACTACTTCTCATCTTCCTTCTTAATTTTTATAAGAATATCAATAATATTCTTCTAGCACCCAGTCTGAAAACTTATTGTCATTAAATCATTTCTTTTTTCCCTCCCAAAGCTAGTAAGTTGTCAAATTCTATTAATATCCCTCCTTTGCAATCTCATAATTAATACCAGGTCTTAATACATGTCACCTACATTATTGCATCCTACCTACACTACCTCCTCCTAAAGCAAATGTCTGAATGTTATTCCTAAACTTAAATTTTTCATTAACTCCATGTTGCTCATGGAATAGAGTCCAATTTTAAAATCAGGCCTCTTTATAGCATTATTAGCCCAGGTTGTATTAATTCATGCCATATCTGTAACTCTCTTGCCATTCCTCATATACATCCTGAAATTTCCCACCACTGCCTTGTTATTTTACCTGTACCCAGGTTACCCTTCGAACTAATGATTACATAAAAAAATTCTATCTGTTATTTAAGACTTAACTCTAAAGTCATCTTAGGTAGTAAATCTTTGCTTTACCCCAGGTACAAATCATTTTTAAACTCCTATGGAAATCTATCTGTATTTATTTCTTACCCTGTTGGCTTTAAACCATAAACTATAATTACGTAGAAAACTTTTATGTGATAGCAAAAAATGAGGTTTAAACAACTTAAATTCCTATTTTTCAGTATTTTAAGTTGTTCAATAACAAGATTAACATCTACATTTTCCCTTAATCCTGTATACAGTGTGTAAACCATAAATATGTGTCAAATGAAAGTAAAAATGATTTGAATACTGCAAAACAAATTTAAGTTGGTAAGATGATATATTGATGACTATATATATATATATATATATATCCCCAAAGAAAATATGACTTAAAATCTGGCTTAAGATCAAACAATTTATACTAGATATATAAATTAGCACATTGCAATTAATTTAAAATAAACTTTTTTTAACTGTGAAAATTTTAAAACAATTGCAAAATTAGTAATTTCCACCTAACATTGCATATACAGTTCCTAGTTCAAACCTCAGTGCAGAAAAACAATTTCCAAAGTTTTGAAAACAAAAATAACCCCTACATAATTTTCTTATTCTACTCATTTTTTTATATGAAATTTATTGTCAAATTGGTTTCCATACAACACCCAGTGCTCATCCCAAAAGGTGCCCTCCTCAATACCCATCACCCACCCTCTCCTCCCTCCCACCCCCCATCAACCCTCAGTTTGTTCTCAGTTTTTAACAGTCTCTTATGCTTTGGCTCTCTCCCACTCTAACCTCTTTTTTTTTTCCTTCCCTTCCTCCATGGGTTCCTGTTAAGTTTCTCGGGATCCACGTAAGATTGAAACCATATGGTAACTGTCTTTCTGTGTATGACTTATTTCACTTAGCATAACACTCTCCAGTTCCATCCATGTTGGCTACAAAAGGCCATATTTCATTTTTTCTCATTGCCACGTAGTACTCCATTGTGTATATAAACCACAATTTCTTTATCCATTCATCAGTTGATGGACATTTAGGCTCTTTCCATAATTTGGCTATTGTTGAGAGTGCTGCTATCAACATTGGGGTACAAGTGCCCCTATGCATCAGTACTCCTGTATCCCTTGGATAAATTCCTAGCAGTGCTATTGCTGGGTCATAGGGTAGGTCTATTTTTAATTTTCTGAGGAACCTCCACACTGCTTTCCAGAGTGGCTGCACCAGTTTGCATTCCCACCAACAGTGCAAGAGGGTTCCCGTTTCTCCACATCCTCTCCAGCATCTATAGTCTCCTGATTTGTTCATTTTGGCCACTCTGACTGGCGTGAGGTGATACCTGAGTGTGGTTTTGATTTGTATTTCCCTGATAAGGAGCGACGCTGAACATCTTTTCATGTGCCTGTTGGCCATCCGGATGTCTTCTTTAGAGAAGTGTCTATTCATGGTTTCTGCCCATTTCTTCACTGGGTTATTTGTTTTTCGGGTGTGGAGTTTGGTGAGCTCTTTATAGATTTTGGAGACTAGCCCTTTGTCCAATATGTCATTTGCGAATATCTTTTCCCATTCCGTTGGTTGCCTTTTAGTTTTGTTGGTTGTTTCCTTTGCTGTGCAGAAGCTTTTTATCTTCATAAGGTCCCAGTAATTCACTTTTGCTTTTAATTCCCTTGCCTTTGGGGATGTGTCGAGTAAGAGATTGCTACGGCTGAGGTCAGAGAGGTCTTTTCCTGCTTTCTCCTCTAAGGTTTTGATGGTTTCCTGTCTCACATTCAGGTCCTTTATCCATTTTGAGTTTATTTTTGTGAATGGTGTGAGAAAGTGGTCTAGTTTCAACCTTCTGCATGTTGCTGTCCAGTTCTCCCAGCACCATTTGTTAAAGAGGCTGTCTTTTTTCCATTGGATGTTCTTTCCTGCTTTGTCAAAGATGAGTTGGCCATACGTTTGTGGGTCTAGTTCTGGGGTTTCTATTCTATTCCTTTGGTCTATGTGTCTGTTTTTGTGCCAATACATGCTGTCTTGATGATGACAGCTTTGTAGTAGAGGCTAAAGTCTGGGATTGTGATGCCTCCTGCTTTGGTCTTCTTCTTCAAAATTCCTTTGGCTATTCGGGGCCTTTTGTGGTTCCATATGAATTTTAGGATTGCTTGTTCTAGTTTCGAGAAGAATGCTGGTGCAATTTTGATTGGGATTGCATTGAATGTGTAGATAGCTTTGGGTAGTATTGACATTTTGACAATATTTATTCTTCCAATCCATGAGCAGGGAATGTCTTTCCATTTCTTTAAATCTTCTTCAATTACCTTTATGAGCTTTCTATAGTTTTCAGCATACAGATCCTTTCCATCTTTGGTTAGATTTATTCCTAGGTATTTTACGCTTCTTGGTGCAATTGTGAATGGGATCAGTTTCTTTATTTGTCTTTCTGTTGCTTCATTGTTAGTGTATAAGAATACAACTGATTTCTGTACATTGATTTTGTATCCTGCAACTTTGCTGAATTCCTGTATCAGTTCTAGCAGACTTTTGGTGGAGTCTATCGGATTTTCCATGTATAATATCATGTCATCTGCAAAAAGCGAAAGCTTGACTTCATCTTTGCCAATTTTGATGCCTTTGATTTCCTTTTGTTGTCTGATTGCTGATGCTAGAACTTCCAGCGCTATGTTAAACAGCAGCGGTGAGAGTGGGCATCCTTGTCGTGTTCCTGATCTCAGGGAAAAAGCTCTCAGTTTTTCCCCATTGAGGATGATGTTAGCTGTGGGCTTTTCATAAATGGCTTTTATGATCTTTAAGTATGTTCCTTCTATCCCGACTTTCTCAAGGGTTTTTATTAAGAAAGGGTGCTGGATTTTGTCAAAGACCTTTTCTGCATCGATTGACAGGATCATATGGTTCTTCTCTTTTTTTTTGTTAATGTGATGTATTCTTCTTTTTGAGAAGCCTGGCTAGAGGTTTGTCAATTTTGTTTATTTTTTCAAAAAAACAACTCTTGGTTTCGTTGATCTGCTCTACAGTTTTTTTAGATTCTATATTGTTTATTTCTGCTCTGATCTTTATTATTTCTCTTCTTCTGCTGGGCTTAGGCTGCCTTTGCTGTTCTGCTTCTATTTCCTTTAGGTGTGCTGTTAGATTTTGTATTTGGGATTTTTCTTGTTTCTTGAGATAGGCCTGCATTGCAATGTATTTTCCTCTCAGGACTGCCTTTGCTGCGTCCCAAAGCGTTTGGATTGTTGTATTTTCATTTTCGTTTGTTTCCATATATTTTTTAATTTCTTCTCTAATTGCCTGGTTGACCCACTCATTCGTTAATAGGGTGTTCTTTAACCTCCATGCTTTTGGAGGTTTTCCAGACTTTTTCCTGTGGTTGATTTCAAGCTTCATAGCATTGTGGTCTGAAAGTATGCATGGTAAAATTTCAATTCTGGTAAACTTATGAAGGGCTGTTTTGTGACCCAGTATATGATCTATCTTGGAGAATGTTCCATGTGCACTCGAGAAGAAAGTATATTCTGTTGCTTTGGGATGCAGAGTTCTATAAATTTTTTTTTCAACGTTTATTTATTTTCGGGACAGAGAGAGACAGAGCATGAACGGGGGAGGGGCAGAGAGAGAGGGAGACACAGAATCGGAAACAGGCTCCAGGCTCTGAGCCGTCAGCCCAGAGCCCGACGCGGGGCTTGAACTCACGGACCGTGAGATCGTGACCTGGCTGAAGTCGGACGCTTAACCGACTGCGCCACCCAGGCGCCCCGGGATGCAGAGTTCTAAATATATCTGTCAAGTCCATCTGATCCAATGTCTCATTCAGGGCCCTTGTTTCTTTATTGACCGTGTGTCTAGATGATCTATCCATTTCTGTAAGTGGGGTGTTAAAGTCCCCTGCAATTACCACGTTCTTATCAATAAGGTTGCTTATGTTTATGAGTAATTGTTTTATATATTTGGGGGCTCCGGTATTCGGCGCATAGACATTTATAATTGTTAGCTCTTCCTGGTGGATAGACCCTGTAACTATTATATAATGTCCTTCTTCATCTCTTGTTACAGCCTTTAAAGTCTAGTTTGTCTGATATAAGTATGGCTACTCCAGCTTGCTTTTGGCTTCCAGTAGCATGATAAATAGTTCTCCATCCCCTCACTCTCAATCTAAAGGTGTCCTCAGGTCTAAAATGAGTCTCTTGTAGACAGCAAATAGATGGGTCTTGTTTTTTTATCCATTCTGATACCCTATGTCTTTTGGTTGGTGCATTTAATCCATTTACATTCAGTGTTATTATAGAAAGATACGGGTTTAGAGTCATTGTGATGTCTGTATGTTTTATGCTTATAGTGATGCCTCTGGTACTTTGTCTCACAGGGTCCCCCTTAGGATCTCTTGTAGGGCTGGTTTAGTGGTGACAAATTCCTTCAGTTTTTGTTTGTTTGGGAAGACCTTTATCTCTCCTTCTATTCTAAATGACAGACTTGCTGGATAAAGGATTCTCGGCTGCATATTTTTTCTGTCTAACACACTGAAAATCTCGTGCCAATTCTTTCTGGCCTGCCAAGTTTCAAAAGAGAGATCAGTCACGAGTCTTATAGGTCTCCCTTTATATGTGAGGGCACGTTTACCCCTCGCTGCTTTCAGAATTTTCTCTTTATCCTTGTATTTTGCCAGTTTCACTATGATATGTCGTGCAGAAGATCAATTCAAGTTACGTCTGAAGGGAGTTCTCTGTGCCTCTTGGATTTCTATGCCTTTTTCCTTCCCCAGTTCAGGGAAGTTCTCAGCTATGATTTCTTCAAGTACCCCTTCAGCACCTTTCCCTCTCTCTTCCTCCTCTGGGATACCAATTATGTGTATATTATTTCTTTTTAGTGCATCACTTAGTTCTCTAATTTTCCCCTCATACTCCTGGATTTTTTTATCTCTCTTTTTCTCAGCTTCCTCTTTTTCCATAACTTTATCTTCTAGTTCACCTATTCTCTCCTCTGCCTCTTCAATCCGAGCTGTGGTGGTTTCCATTTTGTTATGCATTTCGTTTAAAGCGTTTTTCAGCTCCTCGTGACTGTTCCTTAGTCCCTTGATCTCTGTAGCAAGAGATTCTCTGCTGTCCTGTATACTGTTTTCAAGCCCAGCGATTAATTTTATGACTATTATTCTAAATTCACTTTCTGTTATATTATTTAAATCCTTTTTGATCAGCTCATTAGCTGTTGTTATTTCCTGGAGATTCTTCTGAGGGGAATTCTTCCGCTTGGTCATTTTGGATAGTCCCTGGCGTGGTGAGGACCTGCAGGGCACTTCCCCTGTGCTGTGGTGTATAACTGGAGTTGGTGGGCGGAGCCACAGTCAGACCTGATGTCTGTCCCCAGCCCACCACTGGGGCCACAGTCAGACTGGTGTGTGCCTTCTCTTCCCCTCTCCTAGGGGAGGGATTCACTGTGGGGTGGCGTGGCCTGTCTGGGCTACTTGCACACTGCCAGGCTTGTGATGCTGGGGATCTGGTGTATTAGCTGGGGTGGGTAGGCAAGGTGCACGGGGGCAGGAGGGGCAGGCTTAGATCGCTTCTCCTTAGGTGATCCACTTCAGGAGGGGCCCTGTGGCAGCGGGAGGGAGTCAGATCCGCTGCCGGAGGTTTGGCTCCGCAGAAGCACAGAGTTGGGTGTTTGCATGGAGCGAGCAAGTTCCCTGGCAGGAACTGGTTCTCTTTGGGATTTTGGTTGGGGGATGGGCGGGGGAGATGGCGCTGGCCAGCGCCTTTGTTCCCCACCAAACTGAGCTCTGTCGTCAGGGGGCTCAGCAGCTCTCCCTCCCTTTGTCCTCCAGCCTTCCCACTTCCCGAGCAGAGCTGTTAACTTATGTCCTCCCAGACGCTAAGTCGCTCTTGCTGTCGGAACACAGTCCGTCAGGCCCCTCCGCTTTTGCAAGCCAGACTCAGGGGCTCTGCTTGGCCGGCGAGCCGCCCCTCCACCCCGGCTCCCTCCTGCCAGTCCGTGGAGCGCGCACCGCCTCGCCGCCCTTCCTACCCTCTTCCATGGGCCTCTCGTCTGTGCTTGGCTCTGGCGACTCCGTTCTGCTAATCCTCTCGCGGTTTTCTGGGTTATTTAGGCAGGTGTAGGTGGAATCTAAGTGATCAGCAGGACGTGCGGTGAGCCCAGCATCCTCCTACGCCGCCATCTTCCTTCAATCCCTTATTCTACTTATTTTTGAAAAGACTACAAGTTGAACATCTTGTAAAATATGCTAACTGTTGTGGAGATTAGGGGCTAAATCCATGATGAAACAGTATCTATTGTTTTGTGTGGCTGATTGTCAGTGAGGGTGTAGGGGACAGAAAAACTAGTTGACAAATGAATGAAGTATATGTTGACTTCTATTTTTTGTAAGTTGTTAAATTGGAAAAGCACTACCTGAATTTCCATTTATTTATGACAGCTTTGGAAGGATCACTTGCTTCTGCCGTGCTGTGGTTGCAGGCAAACCCAATGTGCAGAATCATATTTAAGTTAAGAATTGAGGCATGAGACCTAAGATTTACTAGAAGCAAAGTAATTGGTGCCAATAGTTTATTTTCATAAAAAGATTAGTTATTTTTTTTCATTTCACTCTAAGTCTAGCAATCAGGTCTACTTAACCCCAACCGAAATGTTTGGCCATACTATAAACTCAGGGACCATTTTTGGTTGAAGTTCCCAGTGAGTTAACAAAGTGAAGGTTCAGTCCCCGTTAAATATCTTTGTTCACTCCAATTTGATCTGATTGGACTCAAACTATGTGTGTTTGTATTTCTATCCTAAATATCCAGGCTCCAAGTAATTGAGAGTCTGTGCAGGGCTCAACCTCCAAGTAGTTGAATCTTTCCTTGTTTTTTTTTAGTTTATTTTTTAGTTTTTTAAACATTTTTATTTATTTTTCAGAGACAGAGAGAGAGTATGAGAGGAGGAAGGGAAGAGAGAGAGGGAGACACAGAATCCGAACCGGGGTCTAGGCTCTCAGCTGTCAGCAGAGAGCCTGACATGGGGCTCGAACCCATCACCTGTGAAATGATGACTTGAGCCGAATTCGGACACTTAACCGACTGAGCTACCCAGGTGCCTCAAATCTTCTCTTCTTAACTCTGTCTCCAGGCTGCCTTTCATAATGAGGGATTTCCTAAGGCTCTATATTTGAAATCTAATTCCAAATGAAACCCAAATACCGGTACTTGGACACCCCATTAGCCTCACTCTTGGCTACCAATTCTGAACCAAAACTTTGCCTTGCTTTTGTTCTTGCTTTTAACACATATCCATATGCTGGTGTCATATTCACTTCCTGGACCCATGTACACTTGTACCCTTCCCTATATTAATGACTTTTCCTGAATCTATAGACCTTCAGCCTTTTCATGATACCATGGCATCATCCTTTCTGAAACAAGCAAGTATTACCCACATTCCACTTAATGCCAACAAGGAAAACTGATTTGAAAATAAGACACCACAAAAGAATGAGATACATTAAAGTGACTTCGATGATTTATGACTCTATCACTTAGGACACATTGATACTGAGCTAAATTTACTTCAATCACTTATCAAGAATAGTTTAGGTTATTAGAAAAAGATATAATTAGGAAACATTTTATTCCTATGTGTGGTAAATTTAGAATAATAAATAGAACTGTATTTAAGAGAAGGCATCCATTAATTTCAGTAACTCTAGCTTCTAATTATTACTTTACAAAAATTTATCTTTTCTTAAAGTATTCTTTATCTAATTTTTGTCTTAGACATACATATGTATACTAATTTATACATTAATTTATATATTAATTAAATATAGTAATTTATATTATGGTTTATTAACTAATATATAAATGTATATTATATTAATTTATTTCCATGTATTCATTTATATTCATATATATAATATATATTTATATTCACATATATAATATTATACATATATAAATTACTTGGTATTGAGAATGTGGATATGTGTTATTTACATTTTATGTCTTCCTAGAGTGCTGATATATATTCTCTTTATAAAGCATATGCAATAGAGAGTTTTTTAGGAGTAAAAGGTGATGTTGTTTTAGGGAATTATGTGTGAAATGGTATGTGTGTAGGTTTGTGTGTGTGTGAGTGTATGTTAAGTATAAGGTTGTTAAATTGTCTCTTGAGATACTTCTGAAAACATTGGATATATTGCTGACTTCATTTCTATTTGTAAAGAAGAATCACAAATTGTAGAATTGTTCCAGATTATTTTGAATAGGGAATATGTAAAACTTTTCTTCATGATGATTACTTTTAATGTATATTACTGTTTTAAACATGTTATTTAAATGTCTCCTAAAAGGCATCAAAATTCATATATGTAGGCCTCTGATTAGATATGACAAGAGAAATAACTTTGAAAACTTAAATCCCTAACTTCCCAATATTTTTTAGAGCAAAATATCCCCAAGTGAGCATTTCAATTTAATATTTTCTAATTTAATATTATGCAAGCACAAAGTGAACATTGTTCACATAAGCTCTACTAGTCCATATTTCATTTGTTCAAGCCCTGTCTTCCTAAGGCAGTATATTGAACTTGAATACTCTCCAGATGATTGGGATCCTGTTCAGCTTGAATAGCAGCATTTCTTCAATTTTTTGAAAACTAACTTGCAAGTGGACTATAATTACTCATTTTAGTTTATGACCTTAAAGAAGTGAAACCATTGGCACTAGAACACTGAACACAAAAGCCTTGTTAACATGGATACCATAAATCTTATGCAAAGTGGGTTTGTTTCTGTGTCAATGAAATAGCAAAATCAATAAATTAGACCTCTTTTATAAGCACCGAACAATACATTAAGTCAGGAACCTTAGCAGAAATAAGCTATAGCCATGACATCTTTTTCTTCAAGCTGCATTTACCTTTTTTAGTTGAGGCAGCACCAGCCTCTTCTTTGGCTCGTTCAGTTTCTGCAAATTCAGATATTAAAGAATGAGAAATGGATATCAGAGATGCCAGGTCGATATCTTATGGTATTGTAAGTCAGACAAGACTAAAAGTGCCCAAAAGATAAAATATGTGTGGCGCCTGAGAGCAAAGCAAGCAGCAAAGAAGAGCCACTCTATAAAGTACTTACATATTTTTAAAGTAATGAACTCTCTTATCTCTCCCACATACTGCTCTGCCGTATTAAATTTTAATGCCTATGTAAGTAGTGGCCATAAAACAAGGTGGCTTATTTCACAAAATACACTGGAATACTAATTAGTTTATATTCAAATGTAAAATGATGTATGAGTTGTGTGGAAGAGGACTTTTTCGCTTAGCCTTTAATTATGGGGATGGCAAGCAGTATTTGATCTCAATCAATTAGCTCTATATTATAAAAGATTAGCTGTAATATTATGGAAAATTCCATTTGAATATTGCTTGGAGAGAGAGAAAATTTTTTAAAGGCCAAAGTGGCCTCCTGTGATTTCTCATGTAGTTTATCTGGTGTGGAATATAAGAGAGCTGTCTGGAAGACATAATCTGAAATGCTGGTCCTAGTACAAAATTTTGGACCTCGAATCATAGCTAATTGAAAGAACTTTCTCCAGTCTATAGGAAAATAACAAAAATAACAATGAACTGGTGAATATTTACAAATATTTATTCATTTTACTGACTTTTTATTTTTTGATGTTGTTCTCCTTGGCCACCTGTATTTTTATGTTTACTTTTATTTTCATTAGATGTGTACGTATCCCCCTCACTCATATGCACTCAGCAGCTGAGCTCTAGGAACAACCACACAACAGGACTCTTCATGCCCCCTCTCCGTCCATCCTTATGCCATAGACCTTGGGCTGTGAGAAAGATCAGATGTCAGAAGAGGCCTTCACATCATGTTCAGGCTTTAATTCTACCATATTAGATATCATGAGCTTTGCAATTTGAGCCTATGCAAGAAGTCATGTAAATAACCTCTTCCAGGCTGTCTTAAGACCCTGAGCTCCAGGACTATGCAGACCCCTGGCTGTTGTACACCTTCCAGATAAAGACTTTACACTGGTGGTTCTCAAACTTCAGCATGCATCTGAGTCACCCCGTGGGCTGTTAAAACTCAGACACAGCCCAGATGGTTTGTGATTCAAAGAGTCTAGGGCATGTCCTGAGAATTTACATTTCTAATCATTTCCCAGGTGATGCTTATGCCTTTGGTCCAGACCATAGTTTGGAAACTGATTACCAAATATCCCCTAAGAGACCATCAAGCTGAATCCTTCTGTGATCCCCATTTGTGTTTACCTCAGTTACCACCATGAACCTAGGCTTCTGGCAGAAAACAGAGTTCACATTTCTCCTAAAAACAGATCCTTACCAAAGTCCTTCCAACTCTCCACTACAGTATATGCAACAGTATCCTCAGCCCCTATTCAGAGCATGAGCTTTGCTGTCTTCTTTTAACCACCCCCTAGCTCCCTAAGGCCTCTGCAACTCTGCAAGCAGTCTTCTAAAATGGAGAATGTTTGTTTTCCCAACCCTTACATACCAAAGTGTCTATTATTTCTCAATGGTTGTTATCTCCTGGCTTTCCGTAACCCTCATTTCCTTTGAAGTGTACACTATCAGTTTGTATCTGGCTTGATCCCTCCTCTTATTGTCATTATTGACCTTATACTCTAGCACCATCCCTCATTGAGTATTTTTGCACATAGTTGTCTTCCTCTACTATTGTGAGATTTCATTAAGAACCACTCTCAAACACGGTTGAGCATTAGAATAAGTTGGGGGCTATTACAAGTCTATGGGTGTCAGATGTAGTAGGTCTATGGTGAGCTATAGAGTTTTGAAAGCTTTGAGATTCTGAGTTAATGGATCTGAAAGGAGCCCTGGGTATTCATATATTTGGAAGCTTTCCAAGGTACTCTAATATTTAACTAGGATTGGGAGTCATACACACAGTTCATATGTATGCTTTATCTCTCATTTCCTTGACCTCCTCACTTAAAACAAGATTCCTGCCCCCTACCAACATACTCTTGGACTTTGCTTCCAAAACTTTGATCCCCCAAATCCTATTCTCTGGCACCATTCTTCATTTTACAGCTCACTTACTCAAGAATCTTTTCCAAATAAGGGCACCTGGGTGGCTCAGTCAGTGAAGCATCCGAATTCAGCTCAGGTCATGATCTGGCAGTTCATAAGTTCAAGCCCTGAATCAGGCTCTGTGCTAACAGCTTAGAGCCTGGAGCCTGCTTCAGATTCTGTGTCTCCTTCTCTCTCTGCCTCTCCCCTGTTCACACTCTGTCGCTCTCTCTCAAAAATAAACATTAAAATTTTTTTTAAAAAGAACCTTTTCCAAATGGTATCTGACTCCATCAATACTTTTGTTCTTTTGACCTTACCCCTTTTTCACTGCTCCTGCTCATTAGTCTTATCAATATTTAAATGAGCCATGGTTAAATCATTCACTTAGTGATCTGCTTTTACAGTTACCAGCAGTTTCTCAGGCTGCTTTTAAACTGTTCGGTGGCTAAAAACACCAGAAATTTATTCTTTCAAAGTTCTGGAGGCAAGAAGTCCAAAATTAAGGTGCTGTCAGGGCCATACTCTGAAGCTATCTTGGAACTCTCATAGAAAGAATCCTTCCTTGCCTCTTGCTAGCTTCTGGTGGTTATTGGCAGTCCTTGGCATTTACTGATTTATAGCTGCCTCACCCCAATTCCTCCTTTTCTGTTCATATGATTCTCCTCCCTCTGTACGAATTTGTGCATCTCCAAATCTTCCTCTCCTTCTAAAGACACCAGTCATTGGATTCAGGGCCCACTCTAATCCGTATGACCTCATCCTAACTTGATTCAATCACACTCATAGGTACCGACTTGGGACTTTAGGATATCCTTTGCAGTGACACAATTCAGCCCATGACACCCTCAAAACACAAAACTACTTTATGTCTGCCACCTGAGCAGCCATCCAAACTTGAGGAAGTCCCTACTCCTGCTTCAGGTCTCACTTGAGTTGTCTCATTTCAGTAGTTAAGGGGAGTGTTCAACACTGATCAGCAATACTAGCACAGACCTACGGAAATTGTTTTCCCATTCTAGACAACTGGCTCATGCCTTCTCTCCCCTCCTCAAACTTCCAATATCCTGCAGTGTAGAGGCAAGCTGCTGTTGAGAAATTCAGGGAGAAAATAAAAGCAGACTACACTACCTCCTGTTTTCACCACCTCACCAGCACATACCTGTGCCATTTGTTTTCCTTTCAATCCCAAAGGATGATGGGTCCCCACCCCAATTTAATACCAGTCCATCCTGCCTCCCTTCTCCTTCTGCCAAGTCAAGGTCTTTTTCTTGCAAATGTTGCTTCTATCTGCTACCTCATCAGTTTTCCACCTCAGTGACACTTTCACATCAGTTCAAAAACATAATATGTCACTCTTTATAACTGCAGACAACCACATCCTTCACTTCTATACACCTCCCACCTCAGCTGCCTCCTCTCTCTGTGGTCCATCACAGCCTCCAGGGAGTTGTGACAGTGTCACCAATTCTGTTTTCTCACTCTGTTTTTTTAAAACTTGACTAATTATGAAAAATATTATATAAATGAAAGATACAAAAGCATATAACATATGTGCGCACTTTAATGAATGGTAATAAAAAATGCATACCTTTGTAACATCCAGCAAGCTTAAGAAATAAAATATCACCAAAGCTTTTGAAACCTCTTACTCATTCCACTACCTCATGCTTTTTCCTTCATCTCAGAATTATTATTGTCCTAAATTTTATATTAATCATTTTCTTATTTTTTAACACAGTTGTTTATTACATGTACTTACCTCTAAACAAAGACAAGACCATTTTTCATAGATTGAACTATATTGTTTAGTGAGATAACTTTATAAATATTGATTTATATTGTTTAATTCTTGTAATTTGCTTCTTCAAAACATCATGTTGAGATGCAGTGTTAAAATAGTCACCAACAGAGGCTCTTAGACTGGGGTAGCTCTAGCGATTTTGGTGGCTTATAGAAACAAACCAAAGCCAGAGTCTTCTAGATTTTTCTGGAATCTGAGAAACTAAAACTCAAGAGCAACTATCATGACATCCAAATAACTAAACCTTCCCAAACAAAGCAAACATTTAAGTTACAGCCAATTAAATCACTTCTTTGTTTTGCTTCTGTGTATTCTTAAACCTCTGCCCTAGATCCTGCCTATGGAGTACCCTTAACTAGTTTTCATTTTTGGCACTGCTTCAAAATCTTTGTTTAACTTTTTATGGAAGCCATGTTGACATGAGTAGCTGTGGCTGATTAATTTTAACTGCTGTACAGTATTCCACTATATGTACATTCTAATAATTATATATTCATCCTTCTGCCAATGGACATTAGGTCATGTCTGATTTTTGTGCTGTTATAAATAATCCTGCTTTAAACATTCCCACACATGTCTCCTGGTGCACATGTTGAAGAATTTTCTTAGAAGTGAAATCATTAGTTCATAGCATTTTCTCATGTTTAATTTTTCCAGATAAATGCCACAATGTTCCCCCAAATTTTACATTCATACCAACAGTGTATGGTGAGTTTCCATTGCTTCATATGATTACCGTTCCCAGAATAATAATTTTCCTCTTTTTTGGTCAATCTGGCACATGTCCAATAGTATCCCATTGTGCTTCTAATTAAAATTCCATTATACTAAGAGACTAAACATCTTTTGATATGCTTATAAAACATTTGTGGGCTTTTTTTGATGCTTACTTATATCTTTTTACCCATTTTTTTTGTCCACTGTTCTATCAATGTCTTGTATTCATTTTTAGAGTTATTTAATTTTTGCTACTCACTTCTTGTTACTTATGTGTGCTACAAATATTGTTTCCAAGTGTGTAGCTTGTATTTTGTTAGTATTGTATTAGTACTATTTTGAATTTATTCAGTCAGCCTTGTCTGTAATTTGAGTTGTGATATTATAATTTATTATCAAAATTGAGCAAGTGAAAGGAAGTGCTAATAATAATTATTCATATGAATATGAATATGAATATTAAGACTGTCTTCACCAATTGACATACATGGTCATACATGTCATGCAGTCTGTGTTCTAGACACACCTTATTGACATCAGAGCTATTGTTCAGGTCCATAGATATTTTCCCCCCGTAACTTCCATTACAGAGTAGGTAACTGATTCCCAAAAGCCATGCCACTTTTCTAACTAATGTAAATTGTCCCCAAGTACTCTTCTAATAGTATACACCTAATGGATTCAAAAGGGACTTTTTTCCCCCTTTTTTTAAAAGCAATTTCTACACCCAATGTGGAGCTCAAACTCATACCCCCAAAGTCAAAAGTCACATGCTCCACTGACTGAGCCAGTCAGGTGTCCCAAAGGAACTTTACTTTTAAATTCTGTGTATTGGTTTCTCCTGAAGAATCTTGACATGTATTAGTAGATCAAGAGATAATCATCTGACTCACACATTTAGGTATTGAAGTGTAGTTAAGGTAATAAAGACAGTTAGGCTTGGTGGCTGAGCACACACAAGTCAAATGCAGTGCTAAGATCAAAGGAAGAAAAATGCATGAGTATTGACATTTCAATTAAAATTATTCAAAAAAATTAAAAATGACTGGACTTTGGAGCCTTTTTTGCTCAAAATTCAGATTGACCAGAGGCTGAAAGAACATGCACACAGAATACATGATCAGAGCCCTGTGGTCCTTGATACGAAGAAGGAAGTAATATATAGATGTGTTTCCAAGGTCTTGAGGCACATTGGTCACTGAAGTGTTCTTGGAGGGAAAAAAAGGATATGATGTGGTCAAATATAGTTGCTAAGCATTGTGTACTGCATTTCCTCTTGAAGATTCACCAAGGAGAACATTAAAGACCTGAAATGACCTAGGGCTTAAAAATCTACTTATTTGGATCTTTTCCTGTTTGGAAATGGCTAATCATATTGTCAACTCCTATGTTGCTATCCAGCATGTGGGAAAGCAGCTACAATGGACTGCAGAGAAGGGAACTGGGTGTGTTGAAGCATTTTTGTATGTCCTATGATAAAAGAATTTGTGTTGACTTGCAGAAATTGTAAATCTAGGTTTGGCATGCCTGCTAAGTCCAAGACAGTCTTCTTCTACCCACATAACCCCTGACACATAACTTTATATAGAGAGGTATTAAGTGCCCCTCCATAGTACTACCTTCTAGAATTTGAAATATTTTGTTTCCTT
This sequence comes from Prionailurus bengalensis, assembly GCF_016509475.1. Classification (NCBI taxonomy): domain Eukaryota; kingdom Metazoa; phylum Chordata; class Mammalia; order Carnivora; family Felidae; genus Prionailurus; species Prionailurus bengalensis. The sequence goes on from NC_057349.1 coordinate 111,057,789, forward strand.
CAAGTTCATGGTACAATGACGACCTCCACCATGAACTAAGAGAGCTCCTGAGTTTGTCTGTGTCCTCCAGTATTTTTCCTACAGTGATTTTGATTTCCTCCGGCACCTAGAACAAATAGTTCCACACCACAAATTCAACCAACATTCTAGTTATTTCCTGGAATGAAGTGTTAATGACCAGCTACCTTTTATTTTTCGATGGACTTGCACTAACCCTGTCAATCTCACCTCTCCTTTTTAATTCAACACCAAGCAATTGTATCACATAAATATTTAATTTATGTTAATTAAACTATACATCTCACTCTCATTTGCTCTCATAACTTAGGATACCATAAATCATATCCCAAATGTTTAGGTTATATACAAAAAACTATGTGCACCATATTATATGAGGAATTTTCAAGAGTATTTGTAATGAAGAGCAATCTTTACCTTAGGCAATAAAGTTATTGCCTACAATAAAGTAATGGCCTACTGTGCATAGCAGATGTGTAAAAATTCTTCTGTTGTATGGTTTCAAGACCGAAAAGCAACTCTTAGTTGAATAAATGGATGGTCACACTGTTAGTAGAGAATTTAAGCAATTTATGAATTATCTGTAATTAATTTTTGTATTGAGCAATAATGCCCATGTCAAGTCTAAATTTTTCAACTGTATGAAGAGTTGAGTATTAATTCTTTTGAAACTTTTATATTGGGTCTAAGATGATTTAGCAACTTAATTTGCTAATTTCCTGCAAAAGATGCTGATCTCTTCAAAACTTGATTGGATAGTGTGCCTCATAGATAGCAGAACTTAACAGGGCTGTTTTATTGCAAATCAACATTTTTATCTATATGTCACATTTTTCTGGGAAGAAAATGTTCATTTTTAGCATAGTCTTCAATCTAACATTCTCTACCAGTGCTGCAAAATTATCAGTTTTGTTTTATATATTTTCTTGATTATGCATTTCTACAGACTAAGTATTAGCATGCTGAAGATTCCATAATACAGAGTTCCAATCAGCTTTACATTCAACTAAAAATTTTCATGAAAATATAAATAGAATTTTAGGTTCATGTTACACCTCTCAATCAAAGTCTGTAATGTCTATATAAACACTTCCAACTGTAATTTTTTAAAAGACATGCCCACCAAGTTACTCTCCATTATATTTCTAATTTTTCTCTGATATATCCACCAATGAAATACTTTATCTCAAAATCCTGGCACTAAATAAAACATGCATTTGTTTTATATATTAATACCATACCTATGCAGCTCCAAACCAAATGAAAAATATAATTATATTTATATCATGTGAAGAACTTAAGTTTGACAGTAAGTCCTGTATATCAATCTTAGAGAAGTTAAAGTATATTTTTTCTGAAATCAAATATATGTCCTTATGCCTAAAATAACTTTCATTAATGACAATCTGTTAAGTACTTCATACAATTGAGAAAAACCATCAAAGACACCAGCATTTATCCCTAAGCATGGAGTGAAAGCTACTATTGATGCAAATGTCATGGTATATTATAGTTATCTGTTAATATTCATAATCTGAAGATATAAACCCTAAAAGGAAATTATGATTTTATAAGAGCAATAGTTAAAGTTGTTGGAGGCTTCATTTCATTCAAGACACAATGTCTTTCACTGGTAGACAAATTATGTTGCCTGTTGGTTCGATCAAGTGATTAATTGTTAGGAAAATTAAGTCTGATGTGTTTAAGAAACTGAAGAGATCACTTATTCTGCAAAATAAGAAACAAAAATTATGAACCACTCAAAAAGGAGTTATGATCTGGAGAAATTAACATTTACAAATGAAAATAAATTTTAAGAAGAATAAATTCACAGAAAAGGGAAGTTTGAATAATTATGTGTATTATTTCAGCACAACAAATATTAAAATCAAGAAACATTTGGTAAGCGAGCTTCAAAAATTAGCATTAGCATTGTCTATAAGCAGAAAACTTAAATTAGTAAGCTGGTGAAGTATGCTCTTTCTGTTATTTTAAGTTTTATTCAACATACTTGCTTTTATTTGCTTTTCACTTGGAGCTGTTAAAGACAAGAAATAATAAAATCTAAATTAATTACAAGTCCACTGTCTCTAACATAGTTTTAAGGTTATTTAAATTTTTTAAAAGACTATAACCTTGGAAGCTAAGGAAATACAGGTCTGCGAAGGAGAAAATTCCACACTGTTCCATTTTCTTTTATATATTATAAATAGATGCCATGAACATAGATGTTTTTTATACTTATATATCTTCTCCCAACACAGAATGTTCACTCACAACGTATTCATTTTGTTTTGCATTTTAAATTAGCTAAGAATCTGATTGTTTTTACATACAAGTCAATGCATTTTACTTCAAGTGATATGAAAAGAACATAGTGAATTGATAAATTATCCAATGGTTTCAATTTTTAAAATACAGCTAATTACTGCAAAGCTGCTACACTGTAATCATACCCTGAAATGAACAGATAATGATTTCAAGCAATTTAAGTTACTGTATTTTGTCAAGTTTAATATTAGACAATAATGGTTAGCTATTAAAACTCTTGAAACTCATTACACCCATAGTCATTCTCTGTTTCTCCAGGTTTATATTTTATATATTTACATGATATATACTTTATTTTAGTTTTCTGCATATGTGCATAAATAAGAATATGTATTATGGCCTACTTGTGGAAATGTTAATACTCTGTTCTCTGTAAGGTAAACAAAACAATTCCTTCCCAAAGGATAAGTAATATCAACATTAATGTGAAATGGTGAAGTATGTGATCATTTCATCTTGGAAATTATTTAAACCTCATTCCCACTTAATTTTTTAATGTGATTATTCTATTTGGTGTTGCTCATTTCATGCAATAAACCATTATCAAGTGCCTACTGTGTGCCTGGCATTAAAATAAGCACTCTAATTTCTGACCATATATTAAGTGTTATTATAAAGGAAAGAGGATGATGCTATGGAAACTAGTTGGAGGAAGAACTAAATGGATTTGGGTTGTCTGAGGAAGTTTTACAAACTTAGAAGAATAAGAAGTATAGCTTTGAACCTGGGTTTTCTGTGGTCTGTGTTGGAGGGTAGTAAATAGTTGAGCTATATTTGTATGGGTATTTATATAGCACTGAATACATGCAATTTCCATTCAAATACAATAAAATGGGAGGAGAAAATAATGGACATTATATGAATCTATGGCCACACACGCACACACACACACACACGAAAACTCAATGAAGTTCCTTGAGTAGAAATTTGAAGGCAAAAACAAAAGGTAATATTTTAAAATTAAGTCAATAAAATAAGTTTAGAAACTTGCATTTATTTTCCTTTGAAATAACTAATTGGCAGGCTAAATGCTAGAAACCTTTAAGAAAACCATTGGTATTCATACTTACTGCATTTTTAGAATTGTTTGTATATGTGTTTTACTGATTGATTCTCAATTCAATTTTCCCCCAATAGAATGTAAATATATTGAGGGCATAATCTACCTCTACTTTTATTGCAGCTCCCCTGAGTACTCAAGAAATGTCATTAAGTAACATTTTGAATAGGGAGAGAGTAATTGCTGGAATTGAATATTCCGTATTTTACAGGTAAAGCAATATTGGATGCACTTATAGAAAGTGGTTTTTCTCTTGTTTTGTATTGGGTTTTTTGGGGTTTTTTGTTGTTGTTGTTGTTTTTTACACTAAACACTGCTCTGAAAAATTCACTGGGGAACTTAGGAAGCTACAGATGCTGATTCAGTCAGTCCAGGAAGGAGCTGGAGATATTGCATTTCTAACAACCTGGTGTTGCTGGCTCACAGACATATATTGGGTAGCAAGAGTGTAACAAATTATTTGGCTTTAATTTTCAAAAACTTCATTGGTGCTAACTCTGTGTCAAGAACTTGCAAAGACTATGGGATGGAAGGATTTCCTATCCTTTCTTGTCATAAGGCTGCAACATTAATAAACATTGCATATAGGGTAGAAAGAACCCAGCAACATCAGACTAACTCACCTGAATGTTCCTTCTTTGATGACTTTGCTGTATCAAAGAAAAGAAAAGAAAAAAAAAAGTCAAAATTCCAAGCCATTCTATGGCAACTCAGTATTCAATTGCAAATTAAGTAACAATATGAAAGTAAGATAGAGGAATTTAAAAACAGTTACCTGGTTCCACGTGTTTTTCTTTCTTTTCCTGTTCTGAAAGGAACAATATTATCATTGTTATTATTACCATCATTATTATCATTCCAATTTTATATGTCATAATTTAATTGCTTTAACACAAAGAAACATGTATGTGCTAATGCTGGGCTCAACAACTGATAATTGCTATGAAAAGACTAAGACTGTGTATTTAAATCTTTCCTCTCTTTCCCTCACTGAGTTCCTGCACCGAACAGCATAAAAATATCCTATATAAGAGCAATTCTTCACGATTAATAAAGCAAAGAAAATTAAATAGGGTCCATAAAGGATGGAAAATAATTAATTTCCTATTGTATTAGATCAACATCAAATAAATTTGGGATAAAAAAGCACAAAGGATAATTATTGCAGCTGTTTTAAAATAATTTTCAGTTAAAGATGGACAGATTCCATATGGACTTCCTCTTCAAAGGTGAAATCTTCTTATATTGAAAAGGTATTCGTTTAGTTAAGTCAAAGACTTTGCTGAGAACACCAAAATAGACTGAATTTTCAGTGGAAAGCAAAACACACTCCCCTTGTTTTTAGGACAAATGCTCCATATAGGGTCCTTTTTAGATAGTGTTTCTTTTTAAGAATCCACTCTTGTCAATATTGTGTGAGGCAAAGTGTTATTCTGGCCTCAAGAGTAAGATGGCATTTTTATTATAATAAGCACTAATTTTATATAAAGTACAAGTACTGATTTTATATGGAGTGTTATTATCTGCAATCCTTTTCTCCCCCTTGACAAGCTTGTCAAATTAATTTAAAAGAAGATTTTCAAGAAATGTTTTAACATAGGTATATTATTATCGGATTTTTTAAAGAGAAGGTATGTGAAGATTTCTTAAGTTTCATTCAATGAATACATTTTGGAGACTGGAAGATGTTTACGTTGAAAGAATTCTAAGAACTGTATTTCAGAAACATAGAGTGCCATCAAATCTCTATGGTCATCTCATGAGCTTCTCAAGTGTATAATTTGTTTATCAAGAGTGTAGTCATGTTAAGTATAAAGAGCAGTTTACCCACTCACAAGGTTGCATCCAGGCAGTAAAACAAATAAAACAAATGACTTGACCAAGTGTTACAAGTCAAAAAGCAGACACTTAGGTGATTTAGCTAAAATTAAAGACAGTAAGAACATTCCCAAAAGTTGTTTGAAAAACATGGAGTAATTAAATATCTTGCTTAATTTACTGTGGGACCGAAGCACCAATCATGTAACATTTCTAAGAAATTTGCAAAGTGATGACCATCAAAAACATAGTGGGAGTAATCTGGGTATGCATCAAAATTCAATCCCGGCGATATGTGAAATTTCAAAGTGAAACAAGGGGGCTTTCCAATCAACATCAGAAAGCCATCATACAAGCAAAAAATACCTGTGCTAATTTGGAACAACATGAGGAAAAATGCTGTTGAGAGCACTTATATGGGGTAATTCAGGATGTAACTATTGAATTATTTTTAATAAATATAAATTTATAAAACTGCCAAATCATATCTATGATTGATTTTTTTTTTACTTTTTATTTTGAAAAAATTATAGATCATGAGAATTTTCAAAACTATGTATAGGAAGGCTCCATGTACTCTTCACTGTTTCCCTATCATGATTTTTTTTTAACTAAAGAAAAAACTTCTTAATTGTGACAACTAGAAAAGTAAAAGCAAAATAAGAATATAGGGTTAGAGATGTGTAATTGAATAAACAATCTTAAAGACAAAAAAATGAAATCAAACAAATTAAAAGATACAACATTAACAACAATAAAAGCCAAGTCTAGATGATAAACCAGAATAAATAAGTTAATTTAGAAATAATTAATAGTTGTTGAGGAACTATAGTTGAGGAAAATTCGTTTTCTTTTTCTTATTACTGCCCAAGTCACAATCCACTGAATTTCTCAAAGAAGGAAGCAGTTGGGATGTAAATGAATGCCTGGGAAGGCATTTTTTTTCTTAAATTAAATCTACCAATGCTCCCGAGATTGTCAAGGAGACACAGTGTGTCTGCAGGATCTTTTAAATTATACAGACTGCAATAAAGCGAGGGCCTTAGGGTTATATATGTGTGTATATATATGTGTGTGTGTGTGTGTATATAATTTAATATCATTTTTCAAATCTTTGGTTGTCCTTCATTTTTCTGCTGGTGCAATGGTTTATACAGTGTTTCTGTTTCCGTGTGCTCGTGCTCATCAGCAGCAGTGCGCTCACATAAATCTGAAACTGAAGGAACACATACTTCTCTATAGATAGATTGCTCCCCCTGGCTGAGTCGCACTATAATTTCATGATTCATCCCACAGTGCATTTAGAGCATTTTTATGACACAGAATGCCTCAGCATCCTAACCTTTTACAGTACCAAAACATACATAAAATTTTCAAAAATGGTATGTATTTTAAAACAGATGTTTTTTAATATCACTGGGATCCTGAAAAGCTCTACATTCTGGGAATGTGATGATTTTTAATAGCTGATCGAGTAGGGTTAAGTTGGGGCTTTTTGTTTCCATTTGTTCAATATATCAGAATTTCTTCAGAGGAGAGCGTATATTTGCAAAAGATACAACCTCAAGGTATCTGGCTTTACTGTTAGCAAACAGCTTTAACACAGTGTTAAAGCAGCAGTAGATGCTGCCTAAGGGATGGATTTCAAGCAATGCTATTACACGGAGCTCAGGTGCTTATAAAGGTAAATCATGTTAAGAACAAAATGTCATATATATAATATGAACATACCAAAATATTTATGGATTGCAAGAAGAAAGATAATGAGAAAGAGGTTATGAAACCAGCCTGAAAAATAAATTCTATTTGGTCTTTTTTAAGGACTGAGAACTTACCAGATTACAGGAATTATATTTACACTCACAGTTTTGGTTAATGGAATGAAGTTGTATTTTTAGTTATGTGGCTGTGGATGATATTATTAGATGATTGTATGAATTTGGCAATGGACTTTGAGAATGATTGCCATGGTTTTCAGTCCCTCTGACCCTCAGGTTGTGTACTTTTTCATACTGACAGAAAAACAACCAACAGAGTTCACATGCATAAAACAAAAAAAGAGATTCAAAACTGCAAGTCTATCAGCAGGCCAATAATGATAGTAAAGAGAAAAAACATATACACAAATATACTTTGCATGTATTTCCTTACTTTTTCCCTTGGGTTGTTCTGTTGGAAGAAATAAAAAACAAAACAAAACAATTGCTCTTAAAACTTTTAAAGATAAAACTGCTCTCCGAACATATGGACTAGACTATAATTTTTCCAGCCCCTTTCCCATTCTCTTTCCATAAATTTCAGTGTTGCTCTGAATTACTGGCAATTACTGTAGGTGTTTCCATAATTTTCGTGCAAAACATTGTGTGACAATAAATTGACTTAGAATTGCACTGTTTAATCATTTTCAGTGATTTATACCTTGCAGACTTCTTAAACACAGGCGAACACGTAAACCCATATGAACAAATACAAAAGAAACAGGTATACTTGCCAGATGAGTTATGATTCTATTCAAGACTTAAAGTAATGATTCAGTTCCTAATTGATGCTGGTGTTTCCAAGATTAAGTGAATTTATGCTTTCTGGTAAAATACATGCTTGATACTGAACATTATACAATTTCTTGTCAAGAAAACATTTCTTTGAAAACAATTATTGTGAAAGGTAAACATAGGCAATATTTATTTTTTATTTTGTTAAATATTTCTAATAGCAATATTGTCAGAAAAGATTTGACTTTCTCTCATTCTCAATCTTTTTCTCTCTCTCCCCTTCTTTCCTTATCCTATATGTATTTTTTTTCTTCTACAATAGTCCTTGAAGGATAAATGCAATTTGGGGATTCATCAAATATAAGACAGAGAAAGAAAATATTTCCAATACCTTCTATAGTTGTTTTTGTTTTCTTAGAATCTGAAAAAACAAAGATAAATTATTGATAAAGTAGATATGATAAATCAACAATTTATTAGTTTACAGTAAAATTCCAAACACTCTGAAGTAATCTTCAATAAAATGCACTGATTGCATGATATATTTCTAGAATATGAGGCTTAAAGAGAAATTACTCTGTTTTTGAGTAGATGAGTATTAGAGTGAGGTAGTACATAAGCAATTTTCTGAAATATAAAGATTACAAAAAAGAAAAGAGATAAAAAATATCCATATATGATTTGCACAGAGATTACATTGTGCCTATCAAAGCTGGTAACTCTTTCATAGAAGGTCAAACTGAGAAAATATATGGTCTGTTCCCATAAAGATGGGCTAAAGCCCATGAATTTAGTCTGAAGTTTCAATTGTTCAGTCTGGAGCCACCCAGATGACCTGCTTTACACTCTCTGAGCAATCAATATATTTACAATACAAATATTCAATTATTGCTGTGAAACAAAACAGGTTGAGGTTGTCACATAGGTTACTGATGAACACATCATCATTCTTCGTAGCTGCCATAAAGTAATAATTAATGTGTATTCAATAGTCAACAGGCATCTGTTTTATTTGTCTTTTGTGTGTTCAGTTTAATTATGAAAAATTTTACTATTTTTTAGTATTTAGACCATGCAACTTTCTGTTCCTATCACTTGAAAATAAAACGAGAGGTGTTGATCCCATTTTACTTTAGTATAGAGGCATCTTAAGTTTCTGCTTAGAAATATTTATTTTTTTCCATGTTTTTTTTTCTTTACCTCTTATGTAAATTAACTTTGAAATTTTCTGGATATTACTGAAATTACAATTATAAGAAGGAACTATAAATTGATCATTGGAAAAGGTAGATAAACTGTTTTCGGGCTGATAATAATATGCTTTAGAACTGAGAACAGTAGACATTTACTAATAATATGTAAGCTAATGGATTTGTGGGCCATATAGGAATGTAGTTGGGTCCATGATTTTACTTCCACAATGAAGTAATGGAGCTAAAATGTTTAAAGATGACAATGAATAGGAGTTTATCCACAAAAAGCAGTTACATGGTCAACTGAGTTGTTTTAAGAAAAAATGATAACCAATGACAGTAATAGTGTTGTAAAAGTAAAAACTCACTTTCATAGAAGTATAAGCTAGAAACACATTTTAGGAAGGCAACTGGAGAAATAACCTAGAAAGTCATAAAAATGAGCATGGTTTTGATACAGTAAGTCCACTACTAGAAATCCAAAGAGAAAAATGGAAAATTATCATAAAAATACACATAGAAAGAGACTTTTCCATGAAATTGTTTTATATTTCTAAATAATGGGAATATTAAACAGTACCCTCTGAACAGTAGTGGAACTCTTAAAGAATTCGTAGGATATCCACATAATAGAAAAATACAGTCATTAAAATGATATTTTTGCAACCTGTGAGCTTCTCATTTTTCTGTAATAGGAGTATGTTTCATGTACAAACAAACCTTATGAAAAATAATAAGTCCTTGGAATAAAACATTTACTTATAAGTAAACATCTATTAAGCATTAGTATGTCCAGCATGGCACAGTATAAAGAATATTAGACTAGATTTTTCTTAATATCCTTCCCACCCCCTCAAAAAATAGTTTCTTGATACTTGGTTTCTCATCTGGAACTGTAAAATGTGCTTTACAGGACACCTGGGTGGCTCAGTCCATTGGGTGTCCAACTTTGGCTCTTCATGATCTCATGGTTCATGGGTTCGAGCCCTGAGTTGGGCTCTGTGCTGACAGCTCAGAGCCTGGAGTCTGCTTCAGATTCTGTGTCTCCCTCTCACTCTGCCCCTCCCCCAAGTGCTCTCTTTCTCTCTCTCAAAAATAAAATAAAAACTTTTTAAAACTTTTGAAAAAATAACACAATTGAAAATCAAGTTTGGGAAGATCGGTGGGACAGACAGAGGATGAAATGTGGCAGATGAGAAGATTATTTCCACCCCACCCCTATTCTTTGATTAGATGCTGGCATGGGGGAGGTGTGGAAAGCTAAATACAATATTTAGCTGTGAAATGTCTGCTGTTTTAACCTGCATTCTTTCACCCTCATAATAGGAATTGGTAATATAATGTATTATATATCAATTGTACTGAAATGAAAGAGTAAACAAATCACTTGAAGTCCAGGATCAGATCAGCATAGAATTTATTCAGATAAAGTAAAGTGTTTCATGAAGAAGAAATGTAACAAAATTATAAGCCACAATCTAATCAGGTAAATCTTTCAAAAGTTCACTACATTTGTTCTAAAAACTGGGAGCTATAGTGAAATTAACTTAAAGTACCATTTTAAAATCATGTTTGGGGGTTAGGAGTCAACACAGCAGGAGACTTCTACAAGTAAAATACCTGAGCAACCAAAAACATAATGCTTGGAACTGAAAGATCACATACTGACCCTGAAAATCTATTAGTACTAGCCATTAATACTCAGGCTATTAGGCTTCATTATACCCTCTGAGCATTCTGCTGAAACAGCTTAAAAATATGATAAAGGCTTACTAAGTGAATATACTTCCCTAAAGACCATATGCCCAATAATCTGAACAACAGTCTTTTATTAAGAACATCAAGACTCACAGCAGCTGTGATTTAAAAGAAGTGATGTGTTAGCAATCTGTTTAATTCATCATTCACTCATTGCTAGCGATGCACAGTAGTGTCCCTCATCTGGGGCGGGGTGGTGGGGTACATTCCAGACTCCCAGTGGATGCCTGAAACTGCAGACAGTACCAAAACCTGTATATCCTATGTTCTTTTCCTCTACATGCATACCTATGATAAAGTTTAATTTATAAATTAGGCACAGCAAGAGATTAGTAATAATAATAATAAAATAGGCAAATTATAACAGTATACTGTAATAAAAGTCATGTGAATATGGTCTCTCTTAAAATGTTTTACTGTACTGTAGTCACTCTTCTTGTGACAATGTGAAATGATAAAATGCCTGTGTGATGAGATAAAGTGAGGTGAATGACATAGGCATTATGATTGATGTTAGACTACTATTGAACTTCTAGCCATGTGTCAGAAGGAGGTTCATTTGCTTCTAGGTGGTGGTTGACCTCAGGGGATTGAAACTGCCAAAATGAAGCCACAGAGAAAGGGGGACTACTGTATCTGGTATGGTCTACTATATTCCTAGGTGATGCCAGAAAAAAATGGTATATCAGTTTCATTGAAGGGAAAAATTAATTCTACATAGTCTAATAATGCAGATGATGAAGTATTCCATTTTCTTTGTATAACTTGCCCCATTGACACCTGTACTCAGTTACAATAACATATATTTTATATTTTGCTTTGTTTTTCAATATAATCTCCCTTCAGATCTCAATTCTGAAGCCCTAGAACCTATAATTCTCACATGCATTCAGCTCTCCTCGCTCTTGTTCTAGCTATAATAAATGAGAAATGTAATCCAGCCCGTTCTCAATAAAACTATGTCCTTCAGAAGATATACTGTGTTGGAGAACTCAAAGGCTTTCCAGCCCCTAAGAATTCATAAGTGAAGCTAAGTTTAAATGAATGGGATCTACCTAGATGTGTTAGTGCAACCCAAGTAGCAGTTGGTGATCAAAATATACCTACGATGAAATTGTCAGTTTTTGGCTATGATTTCTCAGACCTAAAAATCTCCCTGGAATATAACTTCCAATAATAACTTAAAAAAATTATTCCTTCCCTGGGGTGAATACCTACTCATATTTCTTGTGGCTCTCATATTGATCTTAAAAGTCCTAGATATTATTGATTCATTCACAGAATAAATATTTATTAAGCAATGTGATAACTGAGGAAATCTGTTAGTCCCAATAGAAGATAAAACTTAGACATGGTGCCTTTACTCAGAAGTTTTAAAGTCAATTAGAGTAGACGGAATTTGGAAACTAGTAATATGAAGTACTAGGTGGCAAGAAATAAGCAATGGTAGGGAGGTATAAGTAAATTCTGATGGAAGATTATAAATGAAAAAAGAAACTATATTTAATTCAGAGGGTCAGACAGATGTCTTAGAGGAAGTAGAATTTTTCCTGAGTCCTAAAATCATTGAATAAAACATTGAAGGAAAAGGAAAGGATAAAGTCTACTATGATGACAGCAGGAACAAAGGCAAGACAGCAAGTTCTATGTTAAAAGTTGAGAATGACTTGGTATAGAAGTATGTAATACATAAAGAAAGAAAGTGGATAGAAGTATAGGGAAAAGATTCCACCATGGTACCATGATGGTTGTGCACATATCCATATAAGCCATACAGGCCAAGTTTTTTTTTTTTTTTTTTTTTTTTTTTTTTTTTTTTCAATGTTTATTTATTTTTGGGACAGAGAGAGACAGAGCATGAACAGGGGAGGGGCAGAGAGAGAGGGAGACACAGAATCGGAAACAGGCTCCAGGCTCTGAGCCATCAGCCCAGAGCCTGACGCGGGGCTCGAACTCATGGACCGTGAGATCGTGACCTGGCTGAAGTCGGACGCTTAACCGACTGCGCCACCCAGGCGCCCCGAGGCCAAGTTTTAAACCATAGCTAATGTGAGTCTCTGTGGAATGCCTCATGATTTTTCCGGAACATAATAGGAGGGGAAGCTGTCATAGGCAGCTTCTTATTGCCTCCTGAGTTCTCCTGCCTAGAACCCTTGAGAATAGAATTGCACACCATAAAACCATGTGAGTGTATGTGGTCTAGAATTGGCTCCTCACCACTGAAATGTTCTTAACTTGTGTTGCATTCTCTGGCCTCTTTTTGGGGGTGTCATCATTTTTTGTTGTGTACGACAAGAACCATGACGTGCTAACACCTTCAGATACTGTTACTTTTGCTGACCATGAAAGTAATGAATTGTCTCTATCTCAAGAGGGCTCATTGTATCTTTACTGGTGGAATTATTTAGGCCTTGGCTTTGACTTTGCCTAGCTGTGTGCATGACAGGAGGTCAGAAAACAGACCATAAGGACTTGGATTATAGGTTAAGACCTGTAGACTATATTTTGTGGTTGAGGTGAAACTACTGAATATTTTAAGTAGGTAAAAACAGGAAAAATTTTATGAAGCCAATTGAATATTTTGGAGGAAAGTATTAGAGAAAATGTTATAGGCAGGATTATTATTTAGGTTAGAGATTCTCAAACTTTTCATCTCAGAAATCCTTTAATTTCTTCACAATTTTAAAAGATCCCAAACAGCTTTTATTTATGCAGTTTCTATCCATTGATACTTATAATTTTAAAAATTAAGGTTGAAGGGCACCTGAATGGCTCAGTGGGTTAAGTATCTGGCTCTGGATTTAGGCTCAGGTCATGATCTCCTTGTTTGTGGGCTCAAGCCCTGCTTTAGGCTCTTCATTGACAGTCTGGTGCCTACTTGGGACTCTCTCTGTCTCTATCTCTCTCTCTTTCTCTCAAAATAAATAAATAAACCTAAAAATATTAAAATTGAGAAAAATTTAAAAAATATATTTGCTTATGCGTTTATTAAAAAAGAATAGGGGCCCCCCGGTGGCTCAGTTGGTTAAGCATCTGACTTCAGCTCAGGTCATGATCTCATGGTTTGTGAGTTCAAGCCCCACATCGGGCTCTGTGCTGACAGCTCAGAGCCTGGAGCTTACTTCGGTTTCTGTGTATCCCCCTCTTTCTGCCCCTCCCATGCTCATGCTCTGTCTCTCTCTGTCTAATAATAATAATTAAATGTTAAAAAAATGAAAAAAAGAATAAACATGTTACATGTTAACATAAATATTTTTATGACAAATATATTTTCCAATACAAAAAAAATGGTGAGATGAGTGACTTTGTTCTACATTTTTGTGAATCTTATTAATGTCTAGCTTAATGAGAAGATGGTTGGATTTGCATATCTGCTTAAGTATTCAATCTGTTGCAGAATCGCAAATTATGTAGCCTCTGGAAAATGCCAGTGCATACTCATGGGAGGATGAGAATGAACAAGGCACACGATGACTTCATGTTTTTACAAAAATAGTTTTGACCTTGAGGAACCACTGAGAGGGTCTCTGGGACCCCCAAGAGTCCTTGACCACATTTTGAGGACCTGTGACTTCAGAGATGATTACCCTGGTCCACATGAGAAGTTAGAAAAACTAATGTGAGATCACAAGCGGCAATGTGAGGTGAAAGCTAGAGGGCTGGAAGCTGTGAATGAAGATCAGCCATTCTAATTATTTTAGACAAGATTAAACCAAAGAGAGTCCAACCAAATTAAAAATTCTGGAAGACAAAATGCCAGGGGCAAAGGAGTAACAGTGATTGAAGCTTACCCCAGAATTTGAGTCTCCTCGTCTACAAGGAGAGTAGGGCAATGACATAAGAAGAAATAGAGAATAAGCACATTTTATAGTGAAAAATGCAATTTAATGGAACTTGACTTTGAGAACTAATGGAAAATAAGAAAGAATATGTGTTAACGGATAACAAGTAAAATGTCTGTAAGGGGAGAAAGAGTGGCATACAAGGGAAATTTCAGTAGAAAAGGGCTTGCAAAAGGACCCCAGTTGAATATTCAAAAATGTCACTCCACTTAAGCTAAGATACGGTTGCTCTGATGCCTGAAGTCCAAAGAACAGTAAAAGTGATGGGCAAAGCTCAGTGCAGCCAAGGGTCTCTCTTCTTAAGGTTTCTAAAAGAGACTTGATGGGACATAGGGGGATAAGATCTTAAGATGAAAAACAAATCTTCAGAGTTCACTATGCAAGAAACCCTTTGCCCCCCGGTGCACAGATCATTGGTATGCACTTTTGTTTCTGCATTTTATAATTCATTAACAAAAGAACTTCACAGAACATTCTAATTAATTCTTAAAGCCCTCCTCATTCTCTTCTTCTCTAGGAAAGCTGTCAACCATTAATATCTTTGAATTATACCCCAAAAGTTTGCATGTGAGTAGAAATAAACTTTGTATAAGGAAAATGTTGAAAATCCAAATTGTATCTGGTTATTTGTACTAACTATGTCTCATTTGGATAAACATGTGCTTCCTGCCTCTAGGAAAAGATTGCAATAATCTTATTGAGATTATATAAAATAAGAAACAAGAGCCAAGAAACTTATGTCCTTATACCTCTCAGCCCTGCTTAACAGGAGAAAGGGAAATAGAAGCTCATGGAACAAAATCAAATGGCTGGCTAGAATAGCTGGACATTGAGTCTGTTCTCCATTTATACACTGGAAACAATGAAAGTTATTCTAGATAGCTGTCTTTTTTCTTAAACATCGTAATATTCACAATTACAAAACTTTTCCAAATAAGAGATAAAAGATAATCCATGAAACTCTTTGAAAACAACACCAATAATGATAATGATAATGCTAATGCTAATGCTAATGATAATGATAATGATAATGATAATGATAATGATACTACTACTACTAATAATAGGGGTATGTAATTTATACATTTTATAGTTGGTGGTGGACACTGGATCACTTGAATCTCCATGGCAAAGCTCTACCCAAGCTCTCCAAGCTCTTCCAAATATTGCATACTGATTACAAACAATTTCTCAAAAAAAGAAAAAGAAAATGAGCAGCAAATTCAGGGAAAATAGAACAAAAAAATCCAGGAGCCATAGCAATGAGAAAAAAGAATCATACATAGCCTAAAGTTGTTCAGTTAGTAATTTGACTACTGTTGTATATACCCAAAAGTCTTTTAATACTTTGGTTTGAATGCTAACAAATGGAAAAATAACTGTTCATATTATTCTTTTTCTTAACTTAAATGGTAAATTGTTCTTTATTCCCAAGAAAGAATGGTGGGAGAAAGATTAACATTTTTGAGTAGTGTCTTATCAAAGTAGTTAACATTTTGAGTAGTTACTGTCTTATCAAAAACTTACTACCTCTTTTTTTCTTGTAACATATCTGTATCCTCATCACAGTGTTGATCATGTAAGTGATATAATTTCCAGAATATACTGAAAGATTTGCTATGTGTACATGCGTAATTAATACTGATTTCAATCTCTTGAAAACAAACATACTAATGTGTCTTTTTAGGCTTTATTATGATACCATCGTTTTTCTCTCTCTGAACAAATAATGACCAACTAAAATATTTTTTCTGTCTCATATCCATGAACTCTTAGATTCTTGTTTAATAGAAGCAGAATGTGACTCCCAAACTATGATTATGCAAAATTCTGATGATATTAAATATTAAATATAACACTTTCTTTGCATTTTTCTCAAATTACATAATATTAATTGGATACAACTGTCATTTTCAAAGTTGGCAATGATTGCTTGTATTTTCATACTATTTTTACTAAGAAAATAAGCCTGGATTAATAAACAGTGGTGATATTTAGATCCTAAGTATTGTCAGAGTGCATGAGAAACACCTCTCTAAATAAAACCATTGTGACTGAGATGACCTTAGTATTTCTCTTAGCTTGACTAAATTTTAGACATGTTATAGACCCTCGATTTCCCTTTTATTAGTACATTTGCTTTAGAAAACTTGCAATTGTAATTTTTAAAAATTTTTTAATGTTTATTTATTTTTGAGAGAAAGAGAGAGACAGAGCATGAGGAAGGGAGGAGCAGAGAGAGAGGGAGACACAGAAACTGAAGAAAGCTCCAGGCTCTGAGCTGTCAACACAGAGCGTGATGCGGGGCTCCAACCCACAAACTATGAGATCATGACCTGAGCCAAAGTTGACACTTTGACTGAGTCACCCAGGTGCCCCTAGAAAACTTGCAATTGTACATTCTTTCCCTGTTCCTTTGAAATATAAATTGTCTATACCGAGAAGTATCTTTCTCAGGACTGATGAAGCATCCTTTTGAAATGTAATCATCAAAGGACACAGTGCCACTATCTCCCAATCTCTATGGGAAGGTAGGAGGCTAACTTCAATAAGCAACAACTAGTAACACAGATGGCCTAATCACAATGACTCGCACACCATGCCCCAACCACCCTGTGTCCACCAGTACCTTTCCACTAGCTAATCTCAGAGCTTTAAAATTCTTAGGCTTTTTGTTTCAGTGGTGTTGAGAGTTCAACTTCTCCTATTACAATGGACTTGAGTCCTATTGCAAGAGTCTTAAATAAAATCTTCCTTACCTGTTAAATTCTATTGGGTGCAAGTTTTCTTCGACAGCAAGAATATTTTACTCCATCTCAGGACATTCTGACAAAAGGAGGTGGTGTGCAGGGGATGGACTATAACTTATTTGCAATTTAATAGACCAAAGTAGCATCAGTTGCTGGTTAGTGTCAGAGATTAGTAGTTAATAGAGTAAAAGTTCTGAGATTTTGAGAGGTTATGTTTTATCTCCTTTATCTTGAGAGAGATGAGATTTAAAATTTATTTTTGAGGGGCAACCTGGGTGACTCAGTCGGTTAAGTGACCAACTCTTGATTTCGGCCCAGGTCACGATCTCATGGTTTGTGAGTTCAAGCCCCACATTGAACTCTGTGCTGACAATGAGGAGCCTGCTTGGGATTCTCTCCACTACTCTGACACTCATGCTGTCTCTGTCTCTCTCAAAATAAATAAATAAACATGGGACACCTGGGTGGCTCAGTCAGTTGAGTGTCTGACTTCAGCTCAGGTAACGATCTCATGATTCGTGGGTTTGAGCCCCGCTTCAGGCTTTGCGCTGACAGCTCAGAGCCTGGAGCCTGCTTTGGGTTCTGTGTCTCCCTCTCTCTCTGCTCTTCCCTCACTCATGCTCTGTCTCTCTCTGTCTCAAAAATAAATGAACATTGAAAAAAATTTTTAAATAAATAAAATTTTTTAAATGAAAAAAAATTTTTGAAAAGTAGTTCACCCATTTACATGAGGTAAAGTACAAAAATACATTCATGAGAAATGTATCCATAATATAGATCCAGTTATCCAAAGGAAATACAGACAAGATGGCAGTCAAAACTCAACTCTGAATTTTGGTAAATTGTTTACATAAAAGGCATAGTGGAATTTTTGCATTAAACATACCTTCCTTCTTTTCATCTTTTTTAGCTGTTGCTGAAATAAGATAAATAAAATCATGTTAAGACATAGTAAATGATCATTCTTCAGAATACTCCTGGGAATATGAGAAAGCATTCCATGTATTTATAAATTGAGTGGATATCTATGCACAAATTAATCCATCCAAATCTGCAATAAGAGAATAACCTGAAAATATTATTTCATATGAGTGTTTTTAATAACTCAGATATAAGCATAAAACCAAAAAAGAATTAAAAAGTATGTCATAACATAGACAAGAAGTCAAATTAAGAAGTATAGCATATGTTTAGTATAAGTTCATCTTAGGTTTGAAATTGTTATATCTGAGAAAACCACAAACACTTCTAAAAAAATATGAATAGATCTATGCCCAAAATGAAAGTAATATTTTATAAATTATCTCTGCCTAACTACTAAGAAATTGTATACCAGTTTATTATACACATTTACAGTAGTTGTGTTTAAAGGTACCATTTCAGCAAGGGGTAATGACAGTCCCACCCTCCTTTCAGCAAATGTATGCCACCTTTACACAGGGAAAAGGCATAGCACATTTTAATCATCTTTGAATTCTGACTTCCTCTGTGGTGGATTTCATCTAATCCTGGATCATGAATCTAAATCTGGATCTAGGTTGTAACACGTGTTTGCTACCAAAAACACGTAGGGTTAGCTGGGGATTGCTCCAAATAGGATGACTCCTGGTTTTGTGTAAAGTTCATTCAGGAGCCAAACCCACTCAAAGAAGCCTTAGGTCACACAAGTTGAATCAGAGACTGTGCACATCTCCTTAAAGTAATCCTGCCTGAGTGAATTAGAATTTCGGGGACTGGTGCACCTGGGTGGCTCAGTGGTTTCAGTTCATGGTTCGGTGAAATTGAGCCCCAAGTGGGCTCCATGCTGACAGTGCAGAGCCTGCTTGAGATTTTCCCTCTCCCTCTTTTTGCCCCCTCCACTCTCTCTCAAAATAAACAAATAAACTACAAAAAAAAAAAGAATTTGGGGGACCACTTAGAACCAACACGTAAGACTACTTTGGGTGTTTAGTCTAGGCTACGTTTACTAAAGCGTCTTCTCACTGGGGTTTCACAGTAGCCTTTTGAGGAAAGCAGCCCAGAGTAAGAAACCTACATTACAGACAGTAAATGGTTTGCACAGGCTCATACAGAAAACAACCAACAGGGGCGCCTGGGTGGCTCAGTTGGTTAAATGGCCGACTTCAGCTCAGGTCATGATCTCACGGTCGGTCCGTGAGTTCGAACCCAGCGTGGGGCTCTGTGCTGATAGCTCGGAGCCTGGAGCCTACTTCTGTTTCTGTGTCTCCCTCTCTCTCTCTGCCTCTCCCCCATTTGCACTCTGTCTCTCTCTGCCTTTCAAAAATGAATAAATGTTTAAAAAAATTAAAAAAAAGAAAACAACTAAGAGGTCTAAAAGTCAGGAACAAAAGACTGAAAGGGAATATCTTTAAATTTATTAATTTAATTTATTTTAGGTTATTTTGTTTTCTATTTTCTAAATGTCATTAAGCGTTGTTACTTTTGTAGTAAAAAATTATTTTATAACCAAAATAATTCTACCTTGTAACATTTGTTCCTTTTAATAGGATTTTAACTGTAAGATACAAAATGTATAAAGGATCTACATTTATAATATTTTTTAAGTTAAAGCATCTGTCTATTCCAATGACATAATGAGGATAGTAATGAAGACAACTACAAAGATTTGGAAGATATGAGCAACACCTGATAGATTTCAAAGCCATGAGGCATAATTTCAGAAAACCCTATAGGTTTGACTCAGTAGATTTATTTGTTGTTAGTGCTTTACTTTATAAGTATGAATTTCCTCCAAGAAGCTTTATAATTTTCAAAATCATCCAATAAGTAAACATTTTGATTCTGGAATTCACTAATTTTTGTATTTTGCCTGGAATTTGTATAGTAAAGAAAAAAAGTGAAATGGATTTGTCCTTTAATTTACTGCAAGAGACATATTTTGCTTTTCTCCTATATAATTATCTTGACACTATTTCCCAATATTTGAGTCTCTAATAAGTTGGATCAAAGGATTTAGGTAGAGAGCTCTTTAAACAAAAGGAAAATAACACAAATTCACAAATTAAAAATTGCTGTCCAGGGGTGCCTGGGTGGCCCAATCAGTTAAGTGTCTGATTCTTGGTTTCAGCTCAGGTCACAATCTCACAGTTCATGGGTTTGGGCCCCACATTGGGCTCTGCACTGTCAGTGCAGATTCTCTTCCTCCCTCTCTCTGTCCCTCCCCTACTTTCTCTCTCTCTCTCTCAAAATAAATAAATAATTTTTTTAAAAAAAATTAAAAAATTGCTGTCCAGGGGCAGCTGGGTGGCTCAGTTGATTAAATGCTCAACTCTTGATTTCAGCTCAGGTTAGGATCTTGTGATTCATGAAATCAAGCCCCGCATCGTGCTCCATGCTGATGGGGTGGAGCCTCCTTGGGAGTCTCTGTCTCTCTCTGTCTTTCTGTCCCTCCTCAGCTCATGCTCTCTCTCTCTCTCAAAAAAAAAAAAATATATATATATATATATATATGAATAAAAAATAAATTAAAACCATAAAAGCAGGGGCACCTGGGTGGCTCAGTTGGTTAAGTGTCCGACTTGGTTTTGGCTCAGGTCATGATCTCACAGTTTGTGGATTCAAGCCACAGGTCAGGCTTCATGCTGATGGCATGCAGCCAGCTTGGGATTTTCTCTCTCCCTCTCTTTCTGCCCCTCCCTAGCGCACTCTCTCTCTTTCTCTCAAAATAAATAAACTTTAAAGAAAAAAATGCTGCCCAGAGAGTCCTGGGAGACACCCTGGCAAGAGAGTGGCCCTAAACTTCACCAGTTTAGCAATAAACACACTCGTTGAGGACAACCAATGCCAGAAAAAGGACTGAGAACATGAATGCATTTTGAAAACCCGTTATCTCTTCTGAATTCTACAGAGAAGAAAAGCCCTCCAAAAATAGGCAAAATCTTTTGCAGATTTTTTTTTAATTTCTAAAATAATCTAAGAAGAACAACGCATTCATATGCAAGTGCAGGCATGTGGGTATGTGTATAAGTGTTCCTCTTTCCTGCTTTCATATTCTTCAATAGTTTTGGTTTTAAACTCTACAGTAACAAGAGTTGAATGAAAAAGTTTGGCCTATTCCTTCATAGTTGACACTGGCTTTGCTTCTTGCCCTATGTTCCTTAAAATGAGTGGCTTTTATTCACAGCCATCTGGAAAGCCATGTGGTCTGTCAAGCTGGATTCCACTCCAGAAGTTAATCCAAACCAGGCTTTCGGGATCCAGCTGCTTCCAGAACGTTTTTCTAACTTTTGTTCCATGTGTCCCACTGCAGACTCTCATTCAACTCGCCTAATGCTATTTCACTGGATTATGTGGCTCGATGACCCTGAATCTGCTGAGTAGACATGATTCTTCATTATTGGACTCTGTTTTCATATTCCAATGAGACTGCAATGGTTAACATTTTAGTTGTCTTGTTCTCTTTCTATTTTCTATCTATAATATATCAAAGACTTTTAATGTTTGCTTTAGAAATCCAAATGGGAAAAAAATCACTGGAAATACGCTTACACAGATGAATATATGATGCATATAGACTCATCTTTTAAGGTGATTTCTGTTGTAACTTCCGTCCTTCCTTGAGCATTTCATTGTCAGCAGGTGTCTGCCCAACCATTGCATCTGCCTAATTTTTAAAAATTCCTATTTTTCTTCTCACTTTTCCATTTTAGTCTAATTCCATTTCTTCAACACAATTTATTATGTAATGTCTATGAATCAGATTGATCTCTCACCTAGTTCTTACGGGCTATACAGAAAATTCACTGTGTGGATGACCTTCCATCTGCTCAGCATAAATCCACCGAAAAATGAATCCTCATCTTCTCCCTTAGGTTAGTTCCTTTCCCCGGGATTTATTTTTTAAATTTTTTTAATGATCATTCATTTTTGAGAGAGATAGAGAGAGAGATAGAGAGAGAGAGAGAGAGAGAGAGAGGCAAAACACGAGTGGGTGAGGGGCCCAGAGACAGGGAGACACAAAATTTCAAGCAGGCTCCATGCTCTAAGATGTCAGCACAGAGCCCGACCGGGGGCTTAGACACACCAACTGTGAGATCATGACTTGAGCAGAAGTCAGACTCCTAATCAACTGAGCCACCCAGGTGCCCTCCCTGGGACTTATTTTTGACAATTAAATCATCCTATTCACCCAGCCTTAAAAGTTCAATACTGTTTTAATCTTCTCTTGTTTCATTGTGTATCTTCTATCAATTAGCGTTTTTTCAAAATATCCAACTTAGTTGCAGCTTTCCGAAGTCACTGACACCATCATAGTTGAGGTTGTCTCATAACTTGATAATGACAATAACCTTTCACAATTATCACTAACTCTTTATTTAAAGCCATCTACACTAGCAATGCTTTTTTACTGCCAGTTTATTCTTTAGTAATGCTCCAAGCCCACATGAAGTCATCCTCTCCTCATCCATTTAGAATCCCTCAACCCAACTCTAAAAATCACTTTGTCTTAACTAATATGACATTTATTATCTCTACAAGTCAATTCAGCATTACATGATATTCTATTTATGTTATTATTTCAATTTCTTGTATCTCCAACTTATAATCTATAGTATAGAGTCATTTTTTTCATATTCTTCTCAGTGTCTCAAAACTTTCTTAAATTTTTTAATATACTTCTAAAAAATGTGTGATAAATATTAATAATAGAGCAAAATATTTACATATTTACACACAGCTTATATAAAACTAGATATTAAATATTCCCTTTGTTAAAAAAGTTTAAAAAATAAATAAATGAAGAGATATATTCTAGTCTTTTACCACAATATAAGCATCATTATCAATTTTGTCACTTTATACTTCAAAAATATCAGGGTGCCTGGGTGGCTCAGTCAGTTAAGCGTCCGACTTCGGCTCAGGTCATGATCTCACGGTTTGTGGGTCTGAGCCCCGCATCAGGCCCTGTGCTGACAGCTCGGAGCCTGGAGCCTGCTTCAGATTCTGTATCTCCCCCTCTCTCTGTCCTTCCCCACTCACTCTCTCGTTTTCATTCTCTGTCTCTCAAAAATAAATAAACATTAAAAAAAAGATATTGTTTACTTCAAAAATATCAGCCTCTGCTAGAGCAATACTGCCAATTGTGCTTAAGCTCTGTCTTCTAATAAAGTATATGCAAATATTAATTATTTCTATGCATGATTAATAATATGACTATGGTATTATAAAACCTAAGAAAGATCTATGGAAGATGTGCACAACACAAGTGACATTTATTCCTGCTTGAAGTGTCCTTCTTTTGATGTGTCATTGTCATTCTAGTGAACAGTGCTTTGTGCACTATGTTTAATCAACACACTTATCTAATTTCTTAAAAGAACGGCTCTAACAAGACTTTGAAACTCCACGGTATTAAAGACTCAACAGTAAGTCTTTTATTCCAAAAGAATAATTTCTGAAGCTTCCTTGTCCAGCATAGTTGGAATGCAAAAATGAAGAGCCCAAGGTCTAAAGCTCAAATTTGAAGCAAGTTTCCAGATATCTCTGCAATTTCCTCCCCTTGAATTCCTCTAATATGAGACTAAAGCAGCATTAAACTCTTGCCTCAAGTGGCAGTTCCACACCACGAAGTCCTCAGAAGCTTCGATCAAAGCAGAAGTGTCCCAGGGCAAGTGTTTTTTTGGTTGGTTGGTTGGTTGGTTTTGCTTTTTTTTTGTTTTGTTGCTGTTGTTGTTTTGTTTTTAATGATAACATCTATATATTAACCATGATACTTGAGGACCTGACTCCGAGTTGCATTTTCATGAATAAAAACCAAAAGTGATAATATTTGTCCTTTCTGCCTCCCGTAATATTTGTTATACTCTCTATTAAAATTCTCCTAAAGAAGATT
Source organism: Prionailurus bengalensis (assembly GCF_016509475.1). Taxonomy (NCBI): domain Eukaryota; kingdom Metazoa; phylum Chordata; class Mammalia; order Carnivora; family Felidae; genus Prionailurus; species Prionailurus bengalensis. The sequence goes on from NC_057349.1 coordinate 111,081,904, forward strand.
CTGTTTTCTTAAACAAAGAAATGATCAAATGATGATCAAATGAAAATTAAAAATTAGTATTATAGCTCCCAGCCCTCTTAGTATACATTACTTATAACTAACATCATTGGGTCAGTGGAATGGAATGCAGTCAACCCATGTAACCAGTATTTACCAGGATGATTCTGCACATAGTTGGGTCCAGGATTAAATGCAACCATGTTATATGTCATATGCTGAGGAGTCTGCTACAAAGGCCTTCTTCCCAGAAACAAATGTAATACCACCTAAATGCATATCCTTTATTGCTTGATATTGTATAATGTAGTGGGATGGGTTAACAAGGTGATGGGGATTAAGGAGTACACTTGTCATGATGAGCTCTGGGTGATGTATGGAACTGTTGAATCACTGTATTGTACACCAGAAACCAATATAACACTGGATGTCAACTAACAAATTAAAATAAAAACTTAAAAAGTAAAAAAATATTCTCTATTAAACATTTTACCCTTTTCCCCCCCTAAATTCTGCAAAGTTTTTGTAGATGACAGAAGGCAGAATACTTGTGTCCTTCCCTTATACTTACATCAGATTACTCCTCATGGTTTAAGAATAATGGTCACATAATTCATATTCCAGTCTGTTGACTTGGAGTTACAAGATTTAGAATAGCTTTCTCAAAGGATGGATTTTGGATGATGGTTAAAAAATAACTTTATAGAAAAATTGTTTAAAAGAAATATCTTTCCCAAACTGATGCTTTAAAGAATCAGTATGTTTTTAAACATGTCTTAAAGGAAACCACTTCTGTTGACTCCAAAATATTTGTAAGTGATGGAACTGATTTTCTCACATGGCTCCTAAAAACTAGGGAGATTACTTTGCAGTCATATCCAGAACCCAATTTCTGCAATCTTGATATAGATGAAATAATATTAACTTAATAACATTCTAAGTTTTCTAATTTGACACAAGTTACACAAAGGAAACATTGGAATAATTATATTTATTTGTAAATCTCTACCAATCTTTCTATCATCTATCAATATATGGCTTATTTTTAGAAACATAACTAAAAGCTCCATGACTGAAACTTGGAGTCAACATACTAACTCTTGGGTCCTTTATGGTTCCTCCAAGTACTAAAAATAAAATACTTGAAATGTGTATTTTAATGCAACAATATTTTCTGTAATAACCCAGCAGATGGTGCTATTCTGCAATAAACAGCTTTTGCTTTGTTTAAAGTGCTATGTACTTTCTAAAAAGAAATAGAATGTTTGAAGTGTTTTATGGCTTACCTTGTGCTGCAACTTTTGTAGTCCCTTGTTTGGTTTCAGGAGCTTTCCCTGGCTCTTATAAAGAAAAAGATAAATAAATTACCATGGCGATCTATTTCCGAAAGATATTTAACCCCCCAAAAGGGGGAGAGTAGAAAATCAAAAACAGACATAGAAAACATTGCCCTTGGCACTTGGAATTTTTGTTATGAAATGAATACAATTGTTAGAGGGATCATTAAGAATTAAGCTTATTGAGACCAAAAAAAAAAAAAAGTTTCCCAAAACTGCCTTATTGTTGTCTGGCCATGGCACACTTTGCATTTGTTTGCCACCTGAATCTGAAAATCTCAGAATTCTTTGTAAACTATTTCTGTATTATCAGTGCTTTGAAATGGACGGAACAGGTAGACATAAAGAGTTTCATAGAAGTTCACTGAGTGACTAATATGTGGATAAAATCCAGAACTCCCAATATGCACTACCAGTCTGACTCAAGATGCCATTCCCTGTACCGCTGGCATGCCCGCCACAACTCCACTATTCATGAGGTCCCGGGTGACAGTATGCATTGTGACGGAATAAGAAAACTTCATTCTGAATCTTTCTTCTTTCTTGTCTTAGGTTTCTGATTTTTTCAGAATTTTCTCTTTAAAGAAACAGGATACAAAAACACATGTGATAACTACTTAATTATTTAATTAGCATGAAAAGTAAAGGGGAAATAAAGATTATAAATAGAAATGCTTATTTCCCATTTTACTCAATAATGATTTCATAATTATCTTCTGTAAGTTTTTGATAATTAAATTATCATTCAATAATATGGGAACGAAGATTTGGTCATTTGTTATAGATGTTGACCTTTATTCATTCATTCATCATGTGTTTATTTAGGACCTATTATGTGTATACATTAAGCAATGTGTAAATGTGGTAGCTAATACATATATATATATATATACATATATATTCAATCTTTCATTTAATTATCAAATGTTGATTACAGCTTATTTAATATTACACTGTTAGAGTTATAAGATTGTGTCAGAATAACTTGCAAAGAATCAAAGTTTCCATGTTTTTCTGGGCAAACAAAAGAGGTTTAATTTCTAACTTATGCTTCACCTCTTGTTGGTGAGTTAATTATTCATTTATATCATAATTTTCACGATTATGAAAATGCCAATTTTTATTCTGCATTTTATAAAAGAAATCTTATTTGACTCACATATAATTTTTATTATTACCCTATTTATCATTCTGAGAAAATATCTTTTGCCAAATTAAATTGATTTGATTTTACCTATAATCTCATTATTGTTAATTGTCATTTTTTTTCTTGGGGAAAAATCCATGCCAGCTTCATGCTAGTGCTATTTTTGTCACACTTAGGATAAATCACCTTAATACTTAGCCAAGATTTATGTACAGATATTGAATTTTTAAGTATTCCTCTAACCTTACCTAACCTTCCTCTAACCTAAGTGACTAGCTTTTAGTATCCACTTAATAAATATTGGTAAATGAAAAAATAGATGAAAGGATAAAAGAATAGGTCCAAAAGATCATCAGAAGTACCCTAGCCTGCTATGGTGTTTCCTTCTTTAAAGATCTTAACATAGCAGAGAATTGTAAGGTAGTTTCTAATTTTTAAAAAGAAGATTTAAAAATTGTGGTCAGTATAGTACCTTAGAATTTTAACAGCTGATTTTCCTGTCTTCTCTTTTTCCTTTATGTTCTCTCAGATCACTGCTCCTAAAAGATCCCTACACACCTAAGATTCTATTGGAATACTCCATACACCCAACTGTGAATTATGGGGAACTTTTCTTAGGGTTCTATGTCTTCTCCTGTTGATCATTCGTTACTCTGTCATCTGCTTTCTCCCTCAGTGGGCAGGGATCAGATCATGCCCCTGACCATTCAGCATTTTCCATTTGAGTATCTTGACAGGTGACAGACTCTCTAGAGTCACATCTTCACTAAACTTACCAGGTATCTGACTGTGTGCACATTGGTGAGCATGTTTTAAGGGCTCATATCCTATGGGCTCTTCTTTCTGTTCCCTCTTCCCCACTCCCTAAAAATCCACCAATCTGCTAATGCACAGTGATGCATTAAAGATACTGTTCCCAGGGATGCTTAGGTGGCTCAGTAGGTTGAGCATCTAACTCTTGATTTTGGCTCAGGTCATGATCCCAGGGTCATGAGATCAAGCTAAAGGTGGAGCCTGCTTGAGATTCTGTCCGATTCCCCCCAAATCCTCCCCACTTTTTCCCACCCCTCACACACACATTCTCTCTTTCTAAAATAAAATTTAAAAAAAATTAAAAAATGATACTGTTCACAGATAAAAGGTGTTATTTTAAAGGGTCATTCTACAGACAATGTCCACCCACAAAGGAATAACTTTAATGGAGCTAATTCTCAAGTCTGTGGCAGTAAAATATTATTTATCACTCCTAATTCCATTTACTCTTTCTCTGATCTCAAGCTTTTACATCAGTTTATATTGATTCACAACTATTATATTAACTATATCCTAGTAGAAATTAAAAGTTTAAAACCAAATGCTTTCCAAAAAGTCTGCCAACTTGCATCTACCCGACATCAGCCTCAAATCTATTGAGGACATATGCACAGGTGATCGGATTTGATTATCTGCTTGTGTACAGCATTTCAGTTTTCAAAACCACAAGTCTTTAAGGAAGCAGTTAACTCTGAGACAATAAATGCACAGCATTAAACCCACACCAAAAATCACATAAGACTGAAAACACATCAAATCCATAAAATCTTTATTATAAATAATATTTCTGGATTTTATCACTGCCATCTGCAAAAGGAACTTTTTATTTGGAAAAACTTCAAGTATATATAAAACTAAAGAAGAAAGTATAATGAGCTCCATGTTCTTAGCACCCATTTAATAATTGTCAAGTGATGGCCAGTCTTATTTTCTCTGTATCACTCACTATCTCCTCTACATGGATCCCAAATGAAAATTTTATTATAGCAAATGATTTCATCATTCTCTAGCTTTTATTTGATAATTTTTATAGTTATGTGTTTTAAATAAAATACAATGATTTAAATTAAAACATCAGATGATAGGAAAATTAATGAAAACTTATAATAATTCTGAAATTGATAAGGAGACAGGATAGACCCAGATTAATGTGCCAGTATAATTTACTTGGAATGTTTTAGCAGAAAATCATCAGAGAAGTTAGTAAGTTAGTATTTTTAGGTTCCTGAAACATGTGTTTATATAAACAAATTGTCATGAATCAGATAAGACACATGGAACAGTCCAATTTACAAAATTGAAAAAATAATATGATTCTGCAAATATTTTGTTAAGGAATCAATTTTCACACACAAGTTTAAATACTACTTTAATATCATGAACTCTTCATCAAACTCTTCGTCTATAGGACTCTGTTTATACTGATTTCTTTTATTGTTTTCTTTCTTTTTTAAATGTTTACCTTTTTTGAGAGAGAGAGGGAGAGAGAGACAGAGCACAAGGCGGGGAGGAGTAGAGAGAGAGGGAGAGAAAGAATCTGAAGCAGATTCCAGGCTCTGAGTTGTCAGCACAGAGCCAGACACGGGGTTGAAACAAGTGAAACGCGAGATCACAACCTGAGTCAAAGTCAGACTCTTAACCGACTGAGCCACCCAGGCACCCCTATACTGATTTCTTTTAATATGAAGTATAAATTCATTGAGTTTTGAAATGTAGGTTTCACATAACTTTATTTTTAAATAATCTCTACACCCAATGTAATGATCTCGAACTCACAACCCTGAGATCAAGAGCTACATGCTCTACCAGCTGAGCCAGCCAGATGTCCCTTTGCATAACTTTAACGGCAAATGGACTGCTATACTGAGTTTAGTACTGGTCTTTGACTAATGGACACAGACGAAGAATAATAGTATTGTAGTGATCATACTTACATTTTAAATATTTTCTAAGCAACCCCCCAGTCCCCCTCCAAAATAAATCATTAACTTTATAATGTTTTTATTATTTTAAGTAACTTGGGAGTGATCACTTTCTTTTTCAAAAATGACAATCAGTAATCCCTATATAACATTTAAATACCTTCACTTCAACAAATAACAGCAAAATACAAAAGAAAGAGTGGGAGGAAAGAGGGAGGAGTAATCTGGCAAAGGCAGGAGAATAAGTAGCAACAGGTGGTAGAGTAGTTAATGGCTTCTGATGATTTAGTCTTCATCTTGGTCATTTCTAAATAACCAGTCCACTGGATTCTGCAGTACAGATCTCTGTTTCAGTGTGTGATAATATTTTAATTATTTACTTACAAAACTGTAGCTTCCTCCTAATCTATAGACTGCCTCTGATCATTGACCAGTTATTTAACCAACTTCATAACTCTAGCATCTGGCAAAATACTGGGAAAAACTGTCCTTCATAAATATGTAAAGAATTGATTGCATAAAAAATCTAATTGACTAGTTTTAAATGAGACATTTAACTTAGGAATCTGGGGGTGCCTGGGTGGCTCAGTCGCTTAAGTGTCCATCTGGCTTTTGATTTCAGCTCAGGTCATGATCTCACTGTTCCTGGGATCAAGCCCCATGCAGAGCCTGCTTGGGATTCTCTCTCCCTCTCTCTCTGGCCCTCTGTGCTCTCTCTCTCTCTCTCTCCTCTCTCTCTCATTCTCTCTTTCTCAAAATAAAAACAAAACAAAACAGGAATCTGTTTCAGTTTTAAGATGATAAAAACTAATTCAACCTTTTTTGCTCTTTGACCATTTATCATGCTATATGCAGAAAATGTTTTAATTCTAAATTTCAGAACTTCATTTTCACTATATAATAATGTGATCCTGTGGTAGCACTCCTCCATAAGTAATGTGGTGAAAACCTTAAGGCAAGGGAAGAGAACCTGGGTATGTGTCCGTGGGTGACAGTCCTCAAGACTCTGTAACATAGATGGCCCATTCAGGCTGTGTGTAACCATATATGGGCGACAAAGGAGCAAAAATTGTACAAAGGCCACACACCGCTGTGCTGGGGGCTCAGTTTTTCAGGTAGGAACCCACTGAGTGAGTCCTGCTACAATCCTGGCAGCAATTTGGAATTTTTTAGAATTTCACTATTTGAAACAAATCAACAACAATTTGCATGGGTTTGGAAATTCAGTAATTCTGTTTAAAGGCATGACATGAGCCAACCATTTCTTTAGGCCTTAAATTATTAATCAATTTTCTTTCATTAATTTTCAAAAAAAAAGATACAGAAACATATTTTCAAGGCCATGTCTTGCTAATTTTAGTACTGCAGGATATTTAGATTGCTATTAGGTGAGAAAACTAAACAGAAAAGTTGAATAAGTTTTCTATAAACTTATTCAAGAAAGAAAGAAATATTTACTGGTTCAGCAGCCAGACTTTGAGCCAGCAATATGAGCCCTCTTTGATTCCTCAAAAAGCATGCATCCTCTTTTGAAAAAGATTCTAGACACTGATGAGAAATCATCCTTCAATCTAATGAACTGCTAAATTAAGCCCTAAATTTTGTTTTCTATTCTTATAAAATATAGTATTTTTAGATGTAGATATTCCCGAAATAGAGAAAGGTTAACATTTAAACTAAAAGTTACTCTATGCTTAAAAGCTCTTAAAACGAGCCTCTTGTACTTCATAGCTCTAGGGAAGCATATTTCAGAGGCATTGCTTCATCTGAGTATGACAATTACCCTATTGAGATGAGATTAATCATGAAGCAGCCTTCGGCCATCCTGTCTGACCAAGGGGACAGAAGCCTGAAAGGAGGGCCTATTTGCTGCCAGATATGCAAATTGCAAAAGGTGCACAATGCAGAAACATGAATAATTTATCAAAATAATCTGTTATTGCTAGAGGTTAAAAATCTAAATAAACTGGCAGCATCATTTACAATAGGTAGCATAATTTAGCTTTTCTTTTCCCCCCAGGAAATTTTTATTTCATCAAGCAATGTATTTTGTTTTAGACTCAAAGTGGCCTTTAACTTAATACCTTAGCATTATAGAGTTTAATTCAGAAAAAAAAGATTATTCAATGTCTGATAAAATATTCCCTTGATTTTTTCTTAATCTTTAAGAAAACATATCTTTTCCATCAAAACCATTCTAAGTATTTCTTAACTTGAAAAGAAAGAGCTTTGATGTTTTAATTAAATTTAAGTCAGCTTCTACCTATAGTTTCTACACATGGAATCAGCTTTTCCTTATATTATTTGGACAGAATTAAGTACAGGAAAAAATCTTGAAATTCAGTCAGAGTATTTACCATTGGAGTAATGTACATTCCCCTCTCATGGAATCATCTGGCTGTCTGGATAGAATGTGGTAAAGATGAAAGAATTCTTAAGCATTAACAATTCAGAATTTCAAGTTGAGGTCCAAGGTATTAATTTATTTAAATGACTAAAAGAAGGAAAATTTTTAGCATGAAAATAAAAGTTATTAATGAGACACAGATCATTTAGCCTTCTATTCTATTATATATACATACATATACATATATATGTATATATAATAGAATATATTCTATATATGTAGAATCATATATATATATATATATATATATATATATGAAGTTACATTCTTGGAAATGCCAAATAGAGAGATACCTGTCTTAGAGGAGTCCTAAATAGATCTGCCAAAAGCAAAGATAGCCCCAGCTGATCACTCCTGGTCCCTTTCTACCTTCTACACTACCTTTCTAATTTCAATAACTGTGAACACAGTTTTTTTTGCCCATATTATGTTTTATATAGGCATTTAATTTTGCTTATAACATGATATTATGTTTTGATAGCAATTTTTTTATTATTTATTTCTTTTTATTATTGAGGCTTACATTGGTAGTCCTCCCTTATCATAAAATAATTATTCCCTTTGGTAAAATTTTAAAAGCAAGCATTCTGACCACCAAACTGGACTGATTCTCTTAGGAGAAGCCTACCCTTCCTAGCACACTTAGGACTCAAGTAGATATTTAATGTTTTCATTGAAATAAATGTTATAGTTTTAGAAAAGTATTGCTTTCCCGATAGAAATTATTTAAATTAAAAAAAATGTTTATGTATTTTTGAGGCAGAGAGAGACAGAGCATGAGCAGGGGAGGGGCAGAGAAAGAGCGAGACACAGAATCCAAAGCAGGCTCCAGGCTCTGAGCTGTCAGCACAGAGCCGGACGCAGGGCTCCAACCCACAAACCACGAGATCATAAGCTGAAGTCGGACGCTTAACCGACTGAGCCACCCAGGCATCCCTCCCGATAGAAATTATTTATTTCTTTAGTAAGGATTACTTTAGATTCTTCATGAAAAATATAACAATATATTTTTTAAGAAGTCAGTTTATTTGAGAATATAAGCTACTTCAATACACACACACACACACACACACACACACAAACACAATGAAAACAATTTCTGACTGTTCAGCCACATTTTCTAGTTAAAATTTCAATCTTAAAAATTAAGTGAGGTACTGGTAAATCCTCTAGCTCATAACATACACATAGAATGGGGAAGTGGTTTCCTCATTAAATGATACCATATACCAGAACCATCTAAATCAGCCCCTAAAAAAGGACCAGTCCCTATTGTTCTAACATTAGTAAACAGTGTCTGTGAATATTATCATTCTGTTTTTCACTTTTCTAGAAAACAGGAAACACACACCCTTTTTGTCTAATTACCCAATTTGGAAATGTTATGTAAACAAACAATTGTAAGTGTAAATGTAACTGTACAAAAAAATAAAATAATAAGCATAGTGAAGGAAAAACTGAGAGTGAAGACTGCTTTATTCTTATTTGTGTCATCAATCTCTAACAGAGTGCTTGGCACTGAGAAGGCATTCAGTAAATGTTTTTGCATGAATAAATGAATAATGATAAGGAGACAAGGTGTTTGAAAAATCATTGTTATATACCTGAAAATTGTAAAGCAAATGGATAGCAATTATCTTCATAAAATTGCTCAGACTCATTGAGTCTTTTTTTTCTGTACAGTACTGTAGATGTCAAAATCTGAAGACGTTATTCAAAGAAAATCTAAGTTTCTTGTAAAAATAGCAAGGTTTAGAAAATGTAGATTTATTACACTGATAAGTTAGAAAGATTTCCAAAAAGAAGGGGTCCTTAATAAAGTGTCCTAAATAAAGCAATTCAGAGGTATATTTTTAAGCAAACACTTTCTGCTAAATTTTGTTCTTGGGTTGAACAGAGTTTAGGGAATGAACTACACCCAATGATATTAAATGTGAAAAAAATTTCTCCAAATAATCACTGAGGTCCATCACTCATTCTTTATTCAATATTTGTTGTTTGTGTGTTTACTATGAACAAGGCACCATAGCATCTAAATATAAGAACTAGTTTCACCCATTAGGAGCACTATATGAAAAATGCTAAGTAAATAGTATAGTATTCTGAGTCTTAGTATTGGCAATTTTTAAGGAGGCAGAAGATAAATAAGTCTTGAAGGAGAATGTAGAGCCACAAGCGGGGTGAGGGAAGGAAAGGTGCAAAGTGAGATTATTGATCAATCTGGCTGGGGCAGAAGAATATTGTTGGTGTTAGTGAGAAGTGAAAATAAAAATTTTTAAATTGTTTGAAACTAAATTATGGTCAAAATAATTCACTTGAAATCTCAGTAATCAAAATGTGCTTTTTTTCTTAGAACATTAAGAGCCATTGCATTTTTGATAAAGGGAATTGCACCGCAATGTTTTAAAGAGATGATTGTTAGGAGAAAGGGTATAACCTGGTAGAAGCCAGGTAAACTGAATACTCTATTTTTAAGATGACAATGTCTAGACTGTGCAAGTGTTTGTGGAAACAGAAAGAAAACCGTTAGTTAGACATTTAAAAGAAGATATTAAGTATTTTTATATTTGTTTGACACGTACAGAAGAGGAAAATGAAGGCTGTTGACTCAAGTATGACAAGTTTGGGGCCTGATAAACAGAATTGTTTTTAACATAATTTAATTAAAGTTTACAATGCATGTTGAGTTTGAGACAATGTTGGAACTTCAAGTGAAAATACTGAGTGGTCATTGGGAGGAAAATATGGCCCCTGAAGAGATAGGAAATTCTAAAGTCATATGGAATATGGAGTTGTGAATTAAAATTACAAGAATGAAATTTACAGTTTTTTCCAAGGGTTAAACACAAAGCCTCAAGTTGCCTTTCCATTGAGAACAATATTGGCTAGTAAGGTATCAACAAGGTTTCAAAAAGGTCAAAGAAAGAGGATGTTGGAAAAAGGAGGACATAAACCTTAGAATTAAGAAAAAAGAGAGAGAGAATTTGTTTTGTTATCTAGATAGATAGTCCCTGGCAACATTTGTGAATATGAATCTGGATGCAGATAGAATAAAGCCTATTTTGGGGGCTGGTCTCAGCCAATCAACAACCAATGTGTGGCTAGACTGACCTTTGTGGTTCTTATTATGATTGCAAGTTGCCTTTAGCAAGAACCATCAGGGAACTTTGAAAACAAAAGTTCTGGAAATCACACACCATATCTGGGGCCACATAGTGAGGTCACAGGGGAGAGGAGAGAATGAGAGAGAGAGAGGGAGGGAGAGAGCGAGCAGGCCTGGGGTTTTTGCTTTTATTGTGTCAACATGGATGGACCTGGAGGAAATTATCCTAGGTTAAATAAATCAGACAGAGAAAGACAAATACGGCATGATTTCACTTATATGTGGTTCAATAAAACAAAATAAATGAAAAAAATTCATAAATACTGAGAATGGAATGGTGGTTGCTAGATGCGAGGGGCAATTAAAGGATGGGGCAACAGGTGAAGGGGCTCAAGAGGTACAAACATTGAACTACAAAATAAGTTATGGGGATGTAATGAACAGCAGGGTGACTATAGTCAATAATATTGCATTACACACTTGAGGGTTGCAAAGAAAGTAAATCCCAAAAGTACCCATCACAAGGAAAAAAAAAACCCTGTAATCTGGTATGGTGATGGCTGGTAACTAGACTTACTGTGATGATCATTTCGCACTGTATATAAATACCAAATCATTATGTTGTATACCTGAAGCATAATGTATGTCAATTATATCTCAATAAAAAATCCATTAATCATAGAGTTAATCTTTTGCAAGCATACCCTTGTTTTAAACAGTAGATAAGGATTCCTTTTTCTCCACATCCTAGTTAATACTTGCTAATTCTTAGGGCACCTGGGGGGCTCAGTCGGTTGAGCGACCAACTCTTGATTTCAGTTCAGGTCATGATCCAGGGCCATGGGATCGAGCTCTGCATCAGGTTCCGTGCTGGGCACAGAACCTGCTTAAAATTCTCTCTCTCTCTCTCTCTCTCTCTCTCTCTCTCTCTCTCCCTCTGCTGCTCTCCCCACTCATGTTCTCTCTCTCTTTCTCTCTCTAAAATAGAAAGATAAAGAAATAAAATAAAAATACTTGTTAACTCGTGTCTTTTTGGTAATAGCTATTCTAGAAAGTGTGAGGTTACATCTCATTGTGGTTTTGATTTTTGTTTCCCTGATGATTGGTGATGTTTAACATCTTTTCATTTGTGTGTTTTGAGTTTGAACTTGTTCCAAAACTAACTTTTTATTCCCCTTATATTTATGTTTTGTTTTTTTTCTTTTTTTTCACATTTTATATTTTTGTTTTCACATTTTATGCTTTTATGTTGCGTTTCTTACTTGTACTATTTTTGTCTTTTAACGTTTACACTTTCTTTACAAGCAATCAATCTACTACCTTTACTATATATTTACCTTTACTAGTAAGATTTATAATTCCATATGTTTTCTTGTTACTAATTAGTGCCCTTTGTTTCCAGCTTAAAGAAGTCCCTTGAACATTTCTTGTAAGGCCAGTTTTGTGATGTTGAACTCCTTTAGCTTTTGCTGATCTGGAAAACTCTTATCTCTCCTTCAGATTTGTTTTTTTTTTTTTTCTTAATGCTTTGAGACATTTACTTTCAGTGTTTATCCATCATTTTAAAAATTTTTATTTTTTTTTTCTTTTTTTTTTTCTGAAATTTATTGACAAATTGGTTTCCATACAACACCCAGTGCTCATCCCAAAAGGTGCCCTCCTCAATACCCATCACCCACCCTCTCCTCCCTCCCACCCCCATCAACCCTCAGTTTGTTCTCATTTTTTAACAGTCTCTTATGCTTTGGCTCTCTCCCATTCTAACCTCTTTTTTTTTTTTTCCTTCCCCTCCCCCATGGGTTCCTCTTAAGTTTCTCAGGATCCACATAAGAGTGAAACCATATGGTATCTGTCTTTCTCTGCATGGCTTATTTCACTTAGCATCACACTCTCCAGTTCCATCCACGTTGCTACAAAAGGCCATATTTCATTTTTTCTCATTGCCACGTAATATTCCATTGTGTATATAAACCACAATTTCTTTATCCATTCATCAGTTGATGGACATTTAGGCTCTTTCCATAATTTGGCTATTGTTGAGAGTGCTGCTATGAACATTGGGGTACAAGTGGCCCTATGCATCAGTGCTCCTGTATCCCTTGGATAAATTCCTAGCAGTGCTATTGCTGGGTCATAGGGTAGGTCTATTTTTAATTTTCTGAGGAACCTCCACACTGCTTTCCAGAGCGGCTGCACCAATTTGCATTCCCACCAACAGTGCAAGAGGGTTCCCGTTTCTCCACATCCTCTCCAGCATCTATAGTCTCCTGATTTGTTCATTTTGGCCACTCTGACTGGCGTGAGGTGATACCTGAGTGTGGTTTTGATTTGTATTTCCCTGATAAGGAGCGACGCTGAACATCTTTTCATGTGCCTGTTGGCCATCCGGATGTCTTCTTTAGAGAAGTGTCTATTCATGTTTTCTGTCCATTTCTTCACTGGGTTATTTGTTTTTTGGGTGTGGAGTTTGGTGAGCTCTTTATAGATTTTGGATACTAGCCCTTTGTCCGATATGTCATTTGCAAATATCTTCTCCCATTCCGTTGGTTGCCTTTTAGTTTTGTTGGTTGTTTCCTTTGCTGTGCAGAAGCTTTTTATCTTCATAAGGTCCCAGAAATTCACTTTTGCTTTTAATTCCCTTGCCTTCGGGGATGTGTCGAGTAAGAGATTGCTACGGCTGAGGTCAGAGAGGTCTTTTCCTGCTTTCTCCTCTAAGGTTTTGATGGTTTCCTGTCTCACATTTAGGTCCTTTATCCATTTTGAGTTTATTTTTGTGAATGGTGTGAGAAAGTGGTCTAGTTTCAACCTTCTGCATGTTGCTGTCCAGTTCTCCCAGCACCATTTGTTAAAGAGGCTGTCTTTTTTCCATTGGATGTTCTTTCCTGCTTTGTCAAAGATGAGTTGGCCATACGTTTGTGGGTCTAGTTCTGGGGTTTCTATTCTATTCCATTGGTCTATGTGTCTGTTTTGGTGCCAATACCATGCTGTCTTGATGATGACAGCTTTGTAGTAGAGGCTAAAGTCTTCTCCTTCAGATTTGAATGACAACTGTGCTGGTAGAATATTCTTTATTAGAATTTGTTTTCCTTTCAGCATATGCTTCCTTTGAATATATTGTGCCACTTCTCTGGTCTGCAAAGTTTCTGCTGATAATTTGCTGGTAGACTTTTATGGAAATTCTCTTGTACATAGCGAGTTGTTTTTTGTCTGGCTGCTTTAATACGCTCTTTAACTTTTGACATTTTAATTATAGTGTCTTGGTGTGGATCTCTTTGTGTTCATGTTATTTGGAACTCTCTAGGTTTCCTGGATCTGGATGTTTGCTTCCTTTCGAATGTGAATCTCCTTTATATGTAGTCAAACGGTTTTCAAAGTGCTGCTTTTGTACTAAATGTGGCTGCATGCAAGCCTTTTAAGAGTATTATTTCAGTTCTCTACAGCCTTTTGGTCTCCTGCATGCAAGTCCTATTGGTTTTAAAAGCTAGATATTTGGGGGGTTTTTCTCTCTGATGCAGATATCAAGGGTTTGGGTGGCTCATGTGGGCACAAACCCCTCACTCTTCAAGGAGAAGCTCTAGGTTTGTAAGATCCCTCTGTGGGCTGCTGCTTCAAAGGTGGGGTGGTGCCTCTCTTAGGATCTTGATGTGGCCCTTTCATAGGCTGTGGTGAAGGAGCTGTTGTGTCAGTTTTCAGGTATTTTTCAGAGGGAACTGTTCCATATGTAACTGTAGATCCAGCATGTGTGTGTGTGGAAGAGGGGAGTTCAGAATCTTCCTGTATGCCCCATGTGGATCACCTTGTTAATACATTTTAAAGATGAAGGAACGGAGGAAAAGAGCCATCAAATTATTTGCCGGTGGCACACAATTCCAAATTGTTTGGGATGGGATTTGAATCATGTGTCTCTAGGGCTGATGTTCTGAACCCTGATATGATATGATATGATATTGCCACTTCTTATCAGATTTCTGGTGGTGAGGTCTTTGTGAAACATTTCTTATTACACTAGTGTTTCTTATGTTGCTATAATTTTCAGGTTTTAAAATAATTTTGAATGAAACAATTACAAAAGGAAACAGTCCTACTTTTACCTTCCTTAATTTTCATTTTGCCAAACATTTAATATTTTGCCACGCTTCTCTCTCTTCTTTAATCCTTTAACATAGCACACGTTTTTTATTTGAAAGTTTTATTGTTTTAGTTTATCACCAAGAAAGACAGAGAGAGAATGTTTTGTGCATATCCATATCGAAAGAGTTGCATGAGGGAAGAACAATGATACATAAGCACATTCTATCCTCATGGCATGTGCAGATTAGGGGAGAGATAGAAACATATGTGAACAAAGGCAAGCATAGAAGGGATAAATGCCTTAAGCAAAGTCCTGGTGAAATGCTATGCAGGCTCAAAGGAGAGAGAGAAGTGCTTTGAGGATCAGGGAAGTTCCCAGGAAATGATAGTATTTGAGGTTAGATGGGTAAGAGTATTTGCATGGGAAGATAAACAGAAAAGTAGATGAACACAAACAAGGGCCAGCTCTGTTTTGTAGGTTAGGAGTTACTAAAACATGCTGTATTCAGATGGGTGTAGGTAGAAAAAAACTTTGCTCTTTCAATAACTATCACTGCAAACTCATTCTCTAGACTTACTTTTCTCCATCGCTTAGACAAAATTAGGGAAAGACCCTACAGCGTTCTTGATTATGCCCAGATAATGAAACAATGTCTCCTTTTCCAAGCACTTAAAACATCCAAATTTGGTGTAATATCAAAGCTCCCAACTTTTATCCCAATTTAAAATTGTGCCATAGCTCAGGTTGGGCCTGCTTTGGGCTTGGAAGCCTAAAAGTGGGAAGGGTGTTGTGGGATTCCTGTCCTTTTCCCTCCCTCTGCCTTCTACCCACCCCTCCTCCCTTCCAGGATAGGAACAAAGAGGAGGAAGCAAGGATAAAGAACACAAACTTACTTTCCTGGCTCAAGTGTAACTTGAGTTTGGTGCCATTTGTCCATGTCAGATGTCCCCAAATGATTGATTCCTTCTCTCCTGCGGCACTATTTTAGATTCTTTGATATCCCTCCCCTGAAGCAAACTGACTGTTGTTCCATGGTTGTGGGAGGTCTCTTTTAACTGCTGCTACAAAACCCTTTGTTTTCCTCAACCTGCTCCCATCAATATCATCTTTACTTTGCTGCTCTGGATCACTCAGTGGACAATTTCTAACCTTAGACTTTTCCAGGTGTAAGACAGTACCGATGCATGAAACTGCCTCTCCCCAGTCCCCATTTTAAGGGACATATCAAGTTTTCTGAAGCTCTCCAATTTAATTTAAAAGAGAAATATCATCATTTTCTTTCTCTCTGAGTATGCAAAAAATGCATCCCAGCAAAAACGCTGAACAAATGTTTTCATCTTCCCGGTGAAGGATTCGTTCACAATATTCAACTTTTTTTTATGCTTATGTAGCAGAAACTATGATTTTTCAGAGCCTTGAATACAATGCTCAGGAGTTTCTTAAGTCCATATATAATTTGGCATGTGTCATAAAAGCCTTTTCATACTATTAAATATAGTGTTTTCTTTGATTGAGTAAACGATTTTTGAAGATTAGCCTGTCTGCTGTGACTGCCTAATGTCTATATTTAGTTTCTTATGTAAATCAGTATTTGAAGATATATATCTCTGGTATCTCATTCATTAAGATGTACAAATATAAATTATATATTATTTATACAGAAGTTTGATCCTCTTTATGGAACACGTAGTAATGAAAATTCATCAAGGAAAAGAATAATGTCTAAATGTGGACTAGAATAATTATTGCCATCTTAATTGTTAGCCAAAAATCTATAAATTGATACATCTATAAATCACTTCTTGTCCACTTGAAATGATAAAAGTGTGAAAGTCTACTTATTGTACATCTTAAAATAAATCAGTTTTGATATTATTAACATATTTTAGTTAATTAATTTTTTTCTGTGATTTACCTTGATTATTTAGTTACAAATGAAAAATTGTATGCCATTAATTTAAAACTTATTTCTGTAGTGAACGAACACTATACTTCTCTCTAAGTATGATGCATGTTACACTTAAAACATATCAATAAATTTGAAAATGTACTGTTATCTGTAAGTTCAGAAAATTTAGAAACTCCTCATTTGGATTATAAAAATAGATCTTTCATTTTTAGTCTTCTTTATTTAAATTATATACATTATTACACAATTTAATTTTTTAAAGTATTTCCCAAAACTCATTAGATTACTAACCTTACAATTCCAAATTTTGCTTTTTTTTTAAGAAAAGGTCTCAATTTTCATTGAGATAAAGAAACTAGAAAAGGAAATTGAAAAGTACTTTATATTTTATTTTATATAAATATAAAATCGTTATTTTATATAAGTATATCTGAGGTTTTTCTCAGTAACTAAGACTTGGTATGTTTCTCCCAAGGGTCACTGAAAAAAAATGTACCTTGGGATTAACAATGAGGTACCACTGTCCATTTTTTTGTGTGTTGAAGTAAAACAACATAAATGTGTTCACCTAGGGCAGTAGAACATGTAGTATTATAATGGTAGTAGTAGTAGTAGTAATATTTATAGTAGTATTAATAGATTTTGACCCCAGGCTCCAATTTCTTTGATGCGGAATTGAGGCATATTTATTGTTTTCGATCATTAGTATCAAATACTTTTCTATGGACCATTTTGTATTTTTTCAAATTACTGTCATTTATATTACATATGCATATGTAGAATATTTAAATATTAAACTTGCACACCAAAGATGAGTTATAGAGTTTTATAACTCTAAGATTAAAATTTTGAGGGGCGCCTGGGTGGTGCAGTGGATTAAGCGTCCGACTTCAGCCAGGTCACGATCTCGCGGTCCGTGAGTTCGAGCCCCGCGTTGGGCTCTGGGCTGATGGCTCAGAGCCTGGAGCCTGCTTCCGATTCTGTGTCTCCCTCTCTCTCTGCCCCTCCCCCGTTCATGCTCTGTCTCTCTCTGTCCCAAAAATAAATAAACGTTGAAAAAAAATTTTTAAATTAAAATTTTGAGCATAAAATTTTCACATTGATGAAACACACGCACATTATTTTGGGGGTTGTGTCTTTTTCATTTCATATTTCACATGTAAAGTAATACACAGACTTTTAACTTTAGGAGTAATCACAGATATAGGGGTTAACTACCATCCCAAAACAATATGTAATTTTATTTTTAGGGAAAAAAATGCCTATTACTGCTTGAATGAGATTGGACGCACCACAGTTTAAGTTTTACGAACATCAATACGAACATCAAATGTATGTATTACTGAGAAGGAAAGCTAAAAACAGCAGATAAAAAGAACCAGCTGGATGTCCGAGGCTGGATACTCCCCTTGCATGTTTTTGGCTTCTATAATCCTGTTTGCCTCTTGATCAGCAGACTGTCCACGTAGCACAACCAGTAAGGGCCCCCCACCTTTTTTTTTTCTTGAGCCCCTGCAATCCTGCCCACCTGTGCAGCTGATAGAAAGTTTCCAAGTACCCAGAAGCTGGCCAGGCAAAAAAGTAGGCCAGCACCAGGGCTGGGGGCTCAGCCTTTGGCGGTGACTCTGCTGGGCTGGGACGAGTGCAAAATAAAAAGTTTTTTCTGATTTTCCCAGTGCATATCGCTTGTCTCTTCCTGGGCACTAAGTATTTGCTATAACATTGCTGTCTTCAGATTTGTTTCACAGCTAAATTGCATGTTTCTTTAAGATCTTTATTTAAAAACGGGCTGTATGGCCCCAACTGTAGGTCCCAATCTGTGTGAATAGCATGCTATGGTCTTCATGCATTTCTTTGATATTTGCCATTTATTGAATTCAAAAACACCATTGTCCTTATCAATAAACAAGAGAAACTTATGCTCTGTTTTCAGATATTTCTTCAGTATTAGATCTCAAGAGAGACCGAAATATTGTTTTTTTTTTTTTTCTTGCTTGACCCTGGCAAGTTTCTTTTAACTGGGAAAGCAGCTGATAACACTGAATGTAAATCACATGACCAATTTTCTTAGAGCAAATTAATTTGATTATTCTGGCAATATTCTAACATCCAACAAAATCTAGATTAAAATTTTTTTCTCTAAACAATTCAATTCCAAAGTTATTAAAATGTATTATAGACTTTGAATATTAAAAAAAAATTAGAAACAGAGGTGCCTCGGTGGCTCAGTTGGTTAAGCATCTGAATTGATCTTGGCTCAGGTCATCATCTGACAGTTCGTGAGTTTGATCCCTTCATCAGGCTCTGATCTGATGGCACAGAGCCTACTTGGGATTCTGTTTCTCCTTCTCTCTGCATCTCCCTCACTCACGCTCTTGCTTTGTCTCTCAAAAATAAATAAACTTAAAAAAAATAAAATTTAAAAACATAAAAATTTTAGAAACAACTCAAAGGTCAAATTCATATAAAGGCAATCAAATTTACTAAAAGTAAATGAATTATAAATCCTTACTTAACTAAATACAGAGCAGAACTAGATATTATTTTTCTAGTTTGGGCTAATATACTTGTTGCCATTATTTGAATATTTAAATATTTAAATATTTAAATATTTAAATATTTAAAATATTTAAAGTTCCTCAGGGTAAATGTGTTTCTCTTGTATCAATATCATCATTTTTATTTATAATTAATATTATTTTATTAATACTATTTCTATGCTTAATGAGATAAGTAATTAAATAAGGGAAGCCTTGGAACACTTCTATTTTGGACTTCTTATTATATGAAATAAAGCATTTCCTTCTTGTTTAAGTCAAACAATATGGGATTTTCTATAAATTTGCTCTAGAAATTAGCTGTTAATATTGTTGTTGTCTTTAATGTTGGTTTTTAAAAAAAACAATCATTTGTGTTAAAATATTTGCCCATGTTTATATATGGGTTACAAAATGATTCATTGCAAGCTTTTTAGAAATTATATTTTCTCATTATGTATGCATATAAAATAAAATAAAATATATAATAATATATAATATAAAGTTTCAAACTTTATGTTAAAATTTATAGTTTAAAATTGCAAGAAAAAGTGACATTTTTAAAAAATTTTTTTAATGTTTGTATTTATTTTTGAGACAGAGGGAGACAGAGCATGAGCAGGAGAGGGGCAGAGAGAGAGGGAGACACAGAATCTGAAGCAGGCTCCAGGCTCTGAGCTGTCAGCACAGAGCCCGATGTGGGGCTCGAACTCACAGACTGTGAGATCATGACCTCAGCTGAAGTCAGACGCCCAACCAACTGAGCCCCTCAGGCGCCCCAAAGTGACATTATTTTTTAAAAGAGGTGATAACACTTGCTATGTTGGAAAGATGCTGGACCAGGGATTGGAATATCTGTGATTTAGTCCAGGCCTAGCTGCCTATCTAATAGGGTTATGACACAGATCAGGTGAAATAATTTCTGTATCCACTTCAAAAAGGCATTCAATTCAAAAGATGAATATCTGAAATAAACACATTGCCACTCCTCCTGTGCTCCCTGAGTTTCCTTTACTTTAGAGGTCTAAATTGATTTCAATAATTGACCACTTGTTTATTCTTGTGCTTTAAAGTCCCACTTTTATGTTTTAAGTTCACCAGTAAAGAGTGAGCCGGTAAGGGCAGTCCAAGATGGTGGGAAGATCCTGAACTCATCTTGTCCCACAGACACAACAAATCTACAGTACAAATCTATTTATATGGAACAATTTCCTCTGAGAAAGGCCAGAAAAGTATCTGGGCAGCTCTTCTACAACAAAGAATAAAACGGTCACAAAGGATAAGACAGGAGATGCAGAGATGCAGTTTCACCAGAAATGCCAACGATTGCAGGAACACACAATTGGGAGGGATCTCTCAAATCCAGAGCTTCTCCCTAAAGATTTTACCCCCATTAACCTGCTTTACCAAAAATGTTCAAGGGACTTAATTAAGCTTGAAGAAAGAGAACTAACTAGTAACAAGAAAACATACAAAATATAAATCTCACTGATAAGGTAAATGCAAAGGTAAAGGTAAAGGTAGTGGATTAGTCACTTACACAACTGGCTGAAGATTAAAAGACAACAGTAGTAAAAATAACTATAACAACAGCAATTAGTTAAGATATACACAAAATGAAAAGGTGTAGAATGTGACAACAACAACAAATATGGTGAGGGGATTAAAAATGTTGAGTTTTAGAATGCACTCAATTTTAAACTGCTGTTGGGGCACATGGGTAGCTTAGTTGATTAAGCGTCTGACCGGCTCAGTTCTCTATCTCGCAGTTTGTGAGTTTGAGCCTTGGGACGGGCTCTGTGCTGACAGCTCAGAGCCTGGAGCCTGCTCTGGATTCTGTGTCTCCCCCTTTCTTTGCTCCTCCCATGTTTATGCTCTGTCTCTCAATAATAAATAAACGTAAAACAATTTTTTAATGCATTAAAAAAAAACTTTGAACTGTTGTTGCCTTACAAACTATTGTATATATGTTATGTGTGAGTCTCATGGTAGCCTCAAGGTGAAAACATATAGTCTATACACAAAAGATGAGAAAGAAATCTGATCATAATGAACATTAACAAAGTCATCAAACCATAAGAAAAGAAAGGAACAGAGAGGAACTATGAAACAACCAGAAACAATTAACAAAATGAGAATAAGTACAAGTCTATCAATAACTACTTTAAATGTAAGTAGACTGAATTCTCCACTTGAAAGACATACAATAGCTGAATGTATATTTTTTTAAAAGACTCGTTTATATGCAGCCTGCAAGAGAATTACTTCATACCTAAGGGCGCACACAGACTAAAAGTAAAGGGATGGAAAAAAATTCTATGTAAATGGAAACCAAAAGAAAGCTGGAGTATGTATATGAGACAAAATAGACTTTAAAACAAAGACTGTAATAAAAGATAAAGAAGGACTTTATATAATGATAAAGGGGTCAATCCAAGAAGATATAACATTTGTAAATATTTATGAACCCAACATAGAGCACCTAAATATATAAAGCAAGTATTAACAGACCTAAAGGGAGAAACAGACAGCACTGCAGTAATAGTAGGAGACTTTACTACCCTACTTACATCCAGATAGAAAATTAATAAGGAAATATCAGTCATAAATGACACATTAGAACAGATGGACTTAATAGGTATATAGAGAACATTCCATCCCAAAGCAGTAGAGTACACACTCTTCTCAAGTGCACATGGAATATTCTTCAGAATAGATCACGTTATACCACAAAACAAGTCTTTTTTTTTAATTTTCTAATGTTTGTTTATTTTTGAGAGAGAGAGCAAGAGAAAAAGATGGAGATACATAATCTGAAGCAGTGTCCAGGCTCTGAGATGTCAGCACAGAGCCTGACGCAGAGCTCAAACCCACGAGCCGTGAGATCATGACCTGAGTCGAAATCAAACAGTTAACCAACTGAGCCACCCAGGTGCCCCACAAAACAAGTCTTAATAAATTCATGAACATTGAAATCCTATCAAGCATATTCTCCAACCACAACAGTATGAAACCAGAAATCACGGGCATCGGGGAGTTCAGTTGGTTAAGCATCCAACTCTTGATTTTAGCTCAGGTCATGATCCTTGGGTCATGGGATTGAGCCCTGCACTGAGTGTGGAGCCTGCTTAAGATTCTCTCTCTCTCTCTCTCTCTCTCTCTCTCTCTCTCTCCCTCTGCCCGTCTCCCCAGTTTGTGCTCTCTCTCTCTAAACAAAACAGAACAAAAACAAAAACAAACCAGAAATCAATTACAAGAAGAAAACTGGAAAAATAACAAAAATGTGAAGATTCAACAACATGCTACAGAACAACTAATGGGTCAAAGGAAAAAAAAAACAGAGACATTAAATATCCCTTGAGACAAGTATAAACAGAAACACAACATAGAAAAATCTATGGGGTGCAAGAAAGCAGTTCTAAAAGGCAAATTTATAGTAATATAGGCCTACCTCAAGAAACAAACAAAATTCTCCAATAAACAATTTAAGTTTTCACCTAAAGGAACTAGAAAAAAGAACAAATAAAACCCAAAGTTAGTAAAAGGAAGGAAATAACAAAAATCACAGCAGAAATAAATAAAATAGTGACTAAAAAGACAATAGAAAAGGTTAATGAAATAAAGAGTGTGCCCTTGAAGAGATAAACAAAATTGACAAACCTTTAGCTAGATTCACCAAGAAAAGAAGAGAGGGATCAAATGAATAGAACCAGAAATGGAAGAGGGCAAGCTACAACTGATACCACAGTAATACAAAGGATCGTAAGAGAGTATTATGAACAATTATACAGCACCAAGTTGGATAACCCAGAATAAATGAGTACATTCCTAGAAACATAATAATCAAAGATTGAATCATGAAGGAATGGAAAATAAGAATAGACAGATTACTAGTAATGAGATTGAATCAATAATCAAAACACTCCCAGCAAATAAGAGCTCAGGACCAGAGAGCTTCACTGGTAAATTCTACCAAACACTCAAATATTTAATACCTACTTTTTCAGACTCTTCCAAAAAATGAAGAGGAGAGAATGTTTCCAAACTCCTTCTGTGAGGAGCATTGCCCTGATACCAAAACCAGACAAGGACTCCAAAGGAAAAAAAATAATAATTGTAAATAATAAATAAATAAATAAATAAATAAATAAATATCAATATCTCTGGTGAAGATAGATGTAAAAATCCTCAACAACATATTTGCAAACCTAATTCAACAATATATTAAAAGAATCAAAAATCATGATCAAGTGGAATTTATTTCAGGGATGCAAGTATTGTTCAACATTTGCAAATCAATCAACATGATACACCACGTTAAAAAGAGGGATAAAAATCATATGGTCGTCTCAATAGATTCAGAAAAAGTATTTGATAGAGTTCAACATACATTTATGGTTTTAAAAAATCAACAAAGTGAGTATAGAGGTAATGTATTTCAACAAAATAAATGCCATATATGTCAAGTTCACAACTAATATAATATTCACTGGTGAAAATCTGAAAGCTATTACTCTAATCAGGAACAAGAGAAAGATGCCCACCCTCACTACTTGTATTCTGCTCAGTATTGGAAGTCCTAACCAGAGCAGTTAGGCAACAAAAAGAAATATGAGGCACCCAAATTGAAAAAGAAGAAATACATCTGTCACTATCTGTGGACAACATGATTTTATATATAGAAAACTCTACAGACTCCACTTCAAAACTGTTACAACTAATAAATTCAGTGGGACAAAAAAAAATTCTACTTAAAATATGGGCAGATGATCTGAAAAGACATTTTTCCAAAGAAGACATTCAGATGACCAGAAGGCACATGAGAAGATGCTCAGTATCACTAATCATGAGAGAAATACAAATCAAACCACAATGAGATATTACCTCATACCTGTCTGAATGGCTATTATCAAAAAGAGTAGAAACAACAAGCGTTGGCAAGGATATAGAGAAAAGTCTACTCTCGTACAGTGTTAGTGGGATGTAAATTGGTGCAGCACTATGAAAAACAGTACGGAGGTTCTTAAAAAATTAAAAATAGAGCTACCATATGATCCAGCAATTCCATTTCTGAGTCCCTGAAGAAAACAAAACAAAACATAACACTAATTTTAAAAGACATATGTGTCCCTGTGTTCATTGCATTACTATTGCATTGTACATATACATATACATATACATGTATATGTACAGTGGAATAGTACTTACCATAAAGAAGACTTGAATCTTGCCATTTATGGCACCATGAATGGATCTTTGAGGATATTTTGCTAAGTGAAATAAGTCATGTAGAAAAAGACAAAAATATGATTTTACTATATTCGAATCTAAAACACAAAACAAATGAAGAAGCAAACAAAAGCAAAATTATAGTTACAGAGAATAGAACTGTCGTTGTCAAAGGGGAAGAAACTTGGCAGTGGGTGAGGGGATCAAGAAGTAGAAACTTCAAACTATAAAATAATTCATGGAGATGTAATGTACGGCATGGTAATTATATATTGCAATAATATCGCATGACATACTTGAAAGAGTCAAAGAGAGTAAAACCTAAAATTCTCATGACAAGAAAAAAACTATTTTTCGGATGAATGGATAAAGAAATTGTGGTTTATATACACAATGGAATATTATGTGGCAATGAGAAAAAATGAAATATGGCCTTTTGTAGCAACGTGGATGGAACTGGAGAGTGTGATGCTAAGTGAAATAAGCCATACAGAGAAAGACAGATACCATATGGTTTCACTCTTATGTGGATCCTGAGAAACTTAACAGGAACCCATGGGGGAGGGGAAGGAAAAAAAAAAAAAGAGGTTAGAATGGGAGAGAGCCAAAGCATAAGAGACTTAAAAACTGAGAACAAACTGAGGGTTGATGGGGGGTGGGAGGGAGGAGAGGGTGGGTGATGGGTATTGAGGAGGGCACCTTTTGGGATGAGCACTGGGTGTTGTATGGAAACCAATTTGTCAATAAATTTCATAAAAAATAAATAAATAAATAAATAAATAGCAAAAAAAAACACTATTTTTCGTCACTTTGTGTGGTAACAGACGGTAGACTTATTGTGGTGATCATTTCACAATATCTACAAATATCAAATCATTATATTGTGCACCTGAAACTAATATGTTATATGTCATTACACATTGTATCTCAATAAGAAAAGAAATAATAGATTTAACAATGATACTTGGTTTCACGTTGTTAATGCATAAGGTAATACATCAAAAATGCTTAGAACAGGACCTTGTAGGTAACGTTTAATACCATTTGCTCAGTGCTATTCATCTTGTTCATCACAACATCATACATACAATATTCAATCACCAAAGTCTCTGAATATAATTGAAGCATCTCCATATGCATAACTTATTAAGCACTTGAATAAGAAGCCATATTTTATATCCTCTAGTATAAAGTGGAAAACTCTGATATCTGTGTCTTAGAGGACTAACAATATTAATAAGTTATTTTGCAACCCATACATATAAATTAACTTCTATATTTTACAATCTCAGAAGTAGCCATCCACAATCCTTGTTTGAATTTACATGTCAGAATGCATTTTTTAAATGTTTATTTTTGGGAGAGATAGAGACACTGATCATGAGTGGCAGAGGTGTAGAGACAGAGGGAGACACAGAATCAGAAGCAGGCTCCAGGCTCTGAGCTGTCTGCACAGAGCCCTATGTGGGGCTCGAACCCGTGAACCAGGAGATCATGACCTGAGCTGAAGTTGGAAGTTCAACCGACTGAGCCACCCAAGGGGCCCCATGGCAGGATGCATTTTTAAGAGTAATATTCTCTCATGAGTAAAATGATTTTACAAGTGATTTACAATACTTTAAGGTAGGATCTGTGCCATATTAGATCAACAGATGCTCTTTTCCACAAAAAGATTTCAAGGTTCGAAGAACTCTGAGAAGCACTGTATACAAAATGTTATCTTTCTAGGATTATACCATGACTCAACATATTCCAGACAGAAACTCTTTAGTAGTGAAACCAATCTAACTTGACTCATTGTTTCCTTAACTTTTTTTTAAGTAGGTTCCATGCCCAGTGCCAAGTCCAACGTGGGGCTTGAACTCACTACCCTGAGATCAAGACCTGAGCTGAGATCAAGAGGCAGACATTTTAACTGACTGAGCCACCCAGGAGCCTCTACTAAACATATTTGATGATAGAACTCTTATTTGCTATAATACCCATTAATGAGAGGAATTTCCATTAAGTGATGTTACTCCTAAGAATATATATTCTGTGCTTTTCTCTGACCCTAATTACAATAATAATACTATCTAGTCACTTAGTTATTCAGTCAATAGATACATATGAGTACGTATAGTCAACAGTACCTGTGTTGAATATTTACAAGGATCTCTAATAAATATTCTTCAATTCAGTCAACAAGATGGATAGTAGCCAGCAATTCAGCTTTCATAGACCCTCAAAAGCAACGTGGATTGGTGAAAAGAACATAAATATTGTACTCAAAAAGGTCAAGCTTTGAATCCCAGCTTTGCCACTTACTATTTTATACCCTTGAGCATGCTTAGGTTTTCAAAGCCTCAAATTGCAGTAGGGATTAAATGAGGTGACATATGTAAAGTACCAAGCACAATACTTTGAACATAATAGGCACTTGCAAATGTATGCTTTCTTCACAGTCACTTTTGAATGCCAGCAGAGAAACAAATTCTTCTGGGTATGGACATTATTTAATTCACCTTAATTTTGAACAGAGGCATAAAATTCACTTTGCATTGTGCCTAGCTCTGTCAGTTAAGACAGAAGCGTGATTTAAACCAAAACAAAAAAAATAGAGCTCAGATCTAGTGAGAGACAATTAAATACCCAGTACATGTGCTACATTCCATTATAGGGGATGGATACTTTATTATGGAAACTGATGTTTACATCTACTTACCCAGAGGTGCAGGAAGGGGTGAGAATTTGTGAAAATAAGAACTAGATACTTTTATATGAATACAAGTATTCAGAAAAAAACAGACCTCGGAGAGGTGAAGAACAAAGAAAGGGCTCGAACAAAGAAAGAAGACTCTGAAAGAACCTACAGTATGAGAAAATGCGATGACTTAACAGATTGCATAGAATTTTGGGTGGGAAAGTGGTGATCAAGAGGTGAAGCTAGACACGGATCATGAAAGGCACTGAAACCCTTACATTTGGACTTCATCCTAAAGACAGTATTTAGACAAAGCTTCAGCAGGTTTAGGTAGATAGTGAAATAATCACATATGCAGTCTCTGAAACCATGGAGTGCAGAATACGTGGTTAGTGTGAATTACAGATTGTGGAGGACCAGCTAAGAATAATAATGTGGTGTTTCAGACTAGAGGTAACAGTAGCCTGGACTAGAACAGGAGCTGTGGAGACCAAGAGCAGAAGGCAGGTGTGAAAGAGAGACTTGATAAGACATTTCTCTACCCTAGTGTATGTAGGAACACACAGTGCTAATGCATTCCTTCCTCTGTCACAGCACCTAGTGTCAGGGCAATACAAATATTGCTTATGCACTTATAAAAATTACCAAATAATTTTACACAGGAAACTAAAAGAATGATCAAGGAAAGAAAATAAGCCAAAACGTATTATTAAGCATAGCTGTAATACTTAACTGTATTTGTCACTTACTGTAGTTTCTCATTCATTGAAACTAAAAACATGTTATACATATTTACTGTGTACCCACAATACACAGCTAGGGAATTGATAACAGTGACAATTAAATACAGGTCAATGGAAGGATATGGTTATTAATTAAAACTACAGTATTTATGCAAAATTTTACTAAAGTGAGAGTAGGTTACATCATTGTTTATACATAGCTGAGGTTCATAAATATCATAGTATAAAAGGTAGTTTTGGGGTGGAATAAGATGTGTCAGTAAGAGGAATAGATGAAATAAATAAATGAAAAGGCTTAATCTTTCTAAAGTTCATATCCTTTATTTCTTTCTCTTATTTCTAAATTTTGCTTTAACAATGTAATAAAATGGCATCTATTGGCTGCTAACATATTTCAGCACAGTGTTAGGCATTTGGAGAATTCTTTCACTCAATACTAATGTAACAGAGGGTCACACTTGATATTTACAACCAGGACAGTGTCTGTCATATAGGCGATGTTCAATGAATATTGGTGAATTTATGAATAAATGCTTTATAACATAGGTTGACCCTAGTAAATAAAGGGCCCTTCATGCAAATTAAAGAGTTGGGATATTAAGAGGAGCATCTGGGAGTAGAGACTAGGGAGAATGGAATTACTTTTAATGACTTAGTAAAAATTTTTGGAATTCTTAGGGGTTATCCAAAAGTTAGGAGGTAAGGACAACTGAGGGGAGAAGAAAGGAGGATGAGAGTCAGAGAGGTGACATGCGTCTGGAGGCTACCTGAGAAAGAGCACTGAATACTATCCAAAGGGCATTAAATAGCAGACAGTCAACATTTAATCTGTATTTGTTAGTAATGTTATGCAGTGATCTCTGTTCCGTCACACATACACACACCCTACCATCCATAAATTCCTTTTTAAAATTCGACTCTTCATACAAATAGTTTGTGTAAATGTATTTTGTTGAAATGAAAGAAAAATGCTGGATAGCATGAGGAGGATTAACAAGCTAGCCTACTAACTGAACAAAGTTAAGTATGAGCAGGGCTTATAGCCAGAGGTGATCTCAAGCATATGAAGCTCTGGAACTTTGAAGAAAATGAGGAAGGGCTTTGGATTTTCATGGGGCATAGGTACATTAGATCAAGTTCATACCAGCTTATGAGAGTCTGGCTATATTTTCAGATGTTTCTCTAGCTGATAGATTTCACATAGATAGCTTCATATTGGCCATGGTGGGATTATTTACACCATGGAAATGAGCAAATGTTAACTCTGTGCTATAGTTTTCTCCCAAAGAGTCAAATTAGCTTCACACTATGGAAACTTACACAATTCTTAGGAAGTACAGGAACCTTAAATGACTTCTGTGTTAACAAAAACTACAATTTATATTCTATTTCTGTCATATAGACAAGGAAGTTGGGTGGGAGGCAAAGGAAGGGCATGGTGAATACAAAGAGTAGACTGTGCTCATCAATATGGCACCACTAGCCACATCTGGCTTTTCATATATAAAAATAAATGAAACTCGAAATTCCGCTTCTCAATAGCACTTGTCATATTGCAAGAGTCGTAAGGCATATGTAACTAGTAGCTACCATTTTCAATGGTACATATATGGAACATATCTGTCAACATACGAACTTTAATTGAATAGTGCCAATACGAACTTTAATTGAATAGTGCCAATCTAGTTTAAGAATTGCCACTTTTTTTTTTAAGGTTTTAGAATCTTCGAGTCATTTTGGTATAGTTTCCTGGTAAAGTTGCAAACATCCTTTTTGGTCTCAATAGTCTCTAAATAAGACACCTGATCGTTATTGATTATGTGTCTTTACCAAAGGTTATGCACAGTTGTTAGAAGGGTTCAGCCAGAAACTTACAAAACTCTAATATGTAGATTTTAACAATTTTCATGAATGGATATTTTGTAACAAAAATGTTAGAAGTTTAAGTTAAATAACATAGTTTTCAAATTAAATCATAAAAATAAGAAAAGAATTCACATAATTTAAGAAACTCATAAGAAGAAATAAATAAATAAAATGATTGGGGCATTGGTAATTACCTAATTTAAAATTTGACAGCTTCCAGTAGGTTGGAATGCAAAAAATTATCTAAAATAGTCAATAATTCCCTTTGTTTAAGCATTGCACTATATATATTTACTTTATGGAGAGGTGGGGGTTGGGAATGAAAAATCACATTACATAGAAAACAGGATTTTGAAAAAAAAGCAATATAAGAAATCAAAAGATAATAAGGAGTTTTTAATGGTTAAACTTGATTTAAAAAATAAAGCCTTGGGGCGCCTGGGTGGCTCAGTTGGTTAAGCATCCGACTTCAGCTCAGGTCATGATCTCACGGTCTGAGAGTTCGAGCCCCGCGTCGGGCTCTGTGCTGAGGCTCAGAGCCTGTGCTCAGAGCCTGGAGACTGTTCAGATTCTGTGTCTCCCTCTCTCTTTGACCCTGCCCCATTCATGCTCTGTCTCTCTCTGTCTCAAAAATAAATAAACATTAAAAAAATTTTTTTAAAAAGCCTTTAGAAAGCTTAGAACCTGTGCAATGCAATTCTATGTAAACATAAATGGTTTTATCACATAGTGCTGGACAAATTCTCAGTGCTGAGGGAAATGGGGGAAGTAATGGCAATCACATAAGCATCCCAGGCTCCTAACTAGTGGGTGTTGGGAGTAAAACTGTTGGCTAAAGGAGGGAATAGCTTGCTGAGCTGAAGCTTGGACACATTATCCTGTATTTGCTCCTAAAGAGATTCTCAAAAATGCTTCAAGTGCAGAAACCTGTAGATGCCCATACTTTCTACCATCAAACCATTGAATTATGGGCACCACTCTAATTGGAAGTGTATCTGAAATAGTAACTTGGTGAAGTACCAGACAATAATGATTATTTAAAAATGAGATTTTTTTTCCAACGTTTATTTATTTTTGGGACAGAGAGAGACAGAGCGTGAACGGGGGAGGGTCAGAGAGAGGGAGACACAGAATCGGAAACAGGCTCCAGGCTCTGAGCCATCAGCCCAGAGCCTGACGCGGGGCTCGAACTCCCGGACCGCGAGATCGTGACCTGGCTGAAGTCGGACGCTTAACCGACTGCGCCACCCAGGCGCCCTGAGATTTTTTTTTTAACAGTATAGTTCTCTGGCTCAGAATTGCTTAGGAGTAGCTAAAGCACTCAGGGAGAGGCATTAGTTCTTTCTGGTGAGAGTAAATTGATGACTTCACAGCCTGAAAAAAAAGTAAATTCTGTAAGAATAAGTAGGGCATTGTAAGAAACGCACTCAACAACAGAGTGATGTTTGATATAGCCAGCTGGCAAGTGGATATAGGTCCCAGCAAACATTCTTAAATGTGTTTTTCCACATAAAATTGTTATAAGTCTTATTGACTTTGAATATGTGCTGGCTTATTATGATAGCAAATGTGTCACAAACCATTGATGAATCATGAATGGACTTCCTACAAATAAAGAAATATTCAGTAGTACCCCAAGTTCATCTCTTTTTCAAGGATGACTAATCCAGACTGTCAGGAAATGGTGAGGCCCTCTCTACACCATTAGACCCTCTGCCAGGTTGAATGAGTTAACTCAACACTGTTAAGCACGGGTAAGTAGAAGTCCTTGGGATTGCTAGTCCTTGTATTCAGTCCATTTTCTCTCTTTTAATCGCAGAACAGAAGGTACCTTTCCACAAGTTTCACAACACATGCACTATGTACATGATTTTTCTGATCTTCTACTTCACTACCTGATAAAGAATTAAGGGTAATTTCCCATGTCTTGATTTTGGTGAACCTATGCTAAGTCTGTATGATTAGCACTTCCCTAAGTCCCAAAAAATAATCTGGTATTAATACTTTTTGAAATATGGATCAAGTTTAGCATTAAGGTTACAAGACCCTTTTTATACAGAGTTTTTAAAAATTCTAGAGAACACTGAAACCTGACTAAAACACAAAATAAGTTTATAAAAAATCGCTTTATAAGGTCTATAGGAATACCTGGAAAAATTTGTGAGTTAGAGACTTAATATATGTGAGTTAGAGTTAGTTGGTTGAGCAGGAAATAAGGTTACTAACTGAAAATAAATATACAGTACATAATCATTTAAAATAGTATACAGTACATAGGGGCGCCTGGATGGCTCAGTCGGTTCAGAGTCCGACTTCAGCTCAGGTCATGATCTCACGTTTCATGGGTTCATGAGTTGGAGCCCTGCGTGGGGGTGACACCTCGGGGCCTGGAGCCTGCTTCAGATTCTGTGTCTCCCTCTCTCTCTGCTCCTCCCCTGCTCACACTCTGTCTCTCTCTCAAAAATAAAGACTAAAAAAATTAAAATAATATACAGTACATAATAAGGAAAAAGCCAACATATACAAATTTAGTGATTTATGTAATAGTTGTGCCCAAATAGGGATCCTTCTCACTATTATTAATGGAAGAATCTTTTCATTATGGCTGAAAAAGGACTAGCCTAGGATAGTATTACTTCTGACATAATTCTCCGAGGTAAAAATACAATGATGATAATGCACTTTAGAATATCATTTCATTTTGCATGTATCTACATACAGAAACTTTTATTTTTTTTTTTAATGTTTATTTTTTTTTGAGAGAGAGAGACTGAGCATGAGCAGGGGAGGGACAGAGAGAGAGAGAGAGAGAAGACAACTCGAAGCAAGCTCCAGGCTCCATGCTGCCAGCGCGGAGCCCAACACAGGACTCGAACTCATGAACTGTGAAATCATGACCTGAGCTGAAGTCAGAAGCTCAACCGACTGAGCCACCCAGACACCCTCAGAAACTTTAATTTAAATCAATTTTTTTAAAACATCGTCACATGACTAAGAGATAAATCCAGATAATTTCAATACTGTTTCATTAATTCATTCATTCATCAAGTATTAATTGTCTACTCTGTGCCAGACGCCTCTCTAGACTCTGTAGACACAATAATTAAGCATCCAGAAGCCTACCCTCATGGAGTTTTCAATCTTCTCAGTAGTGCACATGTTTGTGGGATATGCCAGAGCAATGTTTACTACAAAGGAGATATACAATCAAATGCCGATCTAGAATAATCAGACCAAACCATCCTTACGAGCTACTCATTTTTTTCATATGTAACTTTTCCATGAGACATAATTTGACCCCCAACGTACACAGCAGTAGAAACAACCCACAATAATGATAAAAATAGTGATCATGTATAGACTGCTTATGACATGCCAGTTACTGTGTTAGGCATCCTACCTACATTTTCTCACTTCATCTTCACAGCACCCCCATGAGCAGAGAACTGTTAGTGTCCCCCCACATGAAGAAACTCATGTGCATCTGCAACTTTTAGGCAACTAAGCCAAAACTCAAAGTCAGGCAGTCCTTGAGATAGTGTTATGTAACATTAAAGCATAATTATTTCTTTCCTATTAATTCACTTATATTTATTAGGTGAACACTATGTAAAAGAAGTCAGTGGGCTAGCCAAATAATTAGACTACAGCAATAACTACCACAATAAGCAGAGTATGGTGTGGTCTCTCTCTGGATTCAAGGGGATTATTGTGACAATTAAGAAAGGTAGATGGTACCTCACTGATGAAGAGATATTAGATTCATTTAACTGAGCAGAACTGTATTGAAGAGCCTCTATATGAATAGAATTACATATACAGACAAAAATAACTATTTGTTGGACTAAACTAAAAGATTGTTCAAAGCACAGAATAGCTTCAGCCAGTATTTTAACAAAGTTTTAAAATTAATTCTTATTTTATACGTACTCAATAGATAAATTTACCTAGGCAATGAGTAACCCTGAAAGCTTTATTACCCTTAGGCCTAAATGCTTTCATTTTTGCAAATACTCCCAGATAGAGAATGATGTTCACAAGTATGGCCATCAGATGGCACTAGCCTTTTCCTTTTCTGAAGAGAAGACTTTTATATGCAAAATGCAGTGACTGCAATGTCACTAGAGGTAAGGGGACAGAGCAAGAGGCAGTCTAAACAGCTTTCTAACCAACATAGGTCATGAGGAATATCTGTTATCCTTCCTTCTATTTTTTTTTTCACTTTCATAATTTGTTAAACTCATCTGTACTCAGACCCTTTGAAAGGTCCACATCTGACTTGGGATAAAACCTCCACAACTCTGAGTGAGCTCACATCCTACCACTCCCACCTGGCTCTTGCTGTTTCAGCCACATGGCTTCTTTCACTGCCCCATGACCTTTGGGGCATTCACATTTTCTCTTTCCTTTACATGGAACTCTTTCCACTGATGTATGCACAGTTCACTCCCTCACTTCATTCAAAGCTCCGCTCTGATAGCAACTCCTCAGAGAGGCCTTTACAGACCAACCTGTGGAAAACAGCAGCTTCCTTAGTTTCTATTCCCTTACCCTCATAATTCCTCATAGCACTTACCACTCCCAGATATTACATGACATTCTCTTTGTTGTCTGTTTCCTTTACTAGATGGTGAAGTTCTTTAAGGGCAAGGATTTGGTGTTTTTCCCATTATTCCTTAGCACCAAGAAGAGTGCCTCTCATGGTAAGACTCAATAAGTGAATAAGAAAACAAATGAATGAATGAATGAACATCTAGGAAGAAGTAGTGAATCCATAAACCATTTGTCAAGAATGCATATTTGCACAGTACTAACATCATTCTCAGTTTTACATTTCCTTTTATACCCATTTCTTCAGATTATTATATTACGATCTATTAAAATTTAACATTTTCTAAATTAACTTGAAGTAAGCATGTTAAGCACACCTTTTAGATTCAAGTATTGTTGGCCTAAAATCCTATATACAAAACTATCATTTTATTTCTTCATATTTCTTCAGATATTATTTTTTCCTGGCCCTTATCATGAAAATCACAGAATGCAATTTTTTTACTTTCAGCTAATGGAGATAACAATGGCTTTTGATGTTCAGGCTCAGGGATGCAAATATTCTTTATATTCTAATGCATGAAGGCTAGGAGGAATGTATATAAATAACATTGGATGAGGAGTTATTTTTGTATTGTTTTACAATTGGAAATATGGCCACAGAGGCTCCTTTAATGTCTATATAAAGCAGAACCAAAAAGGTCAACCAATGAGAAGAGATTAGAGAGTTTTTTTCTCATTCCCCCATGTATCTTTGCCCTTTTGTACTGTAAATTGCAGGGGCTGGCATTTTAAATGCACAGTGTCAAAGGCAAAGCACTTGCATTCAACCTATGCTATAAGACAGCTGGCAAGGGGGCAAAAAGAAAAATACTGCCCTAATACCCTCAAAGGCAAACTGCTATTGCACAGACCACCTCTCTGGTTTCTCATATTACAGCATTTGGCCTGTGGACAAAGAAGAAGTAACCAAAGGAACACTTTCCTTCAGACGGAGCAATAGCGATATTTCACCTCTGAGACCGATAACCCCTCTTAGCTGCCTTTGTTAAGCGAAGACACCAGAGATGATGATCCGAACCATTTCATCCCTTAAATCACGTTTGTAACAGCAGCTATTTTTGTCCAAGGCTAATTCTACATTTTGCTTATTTGGCTCTCACAAGTAAAATTACTCATCCAGGACTGGGTAGGTGTAATGTGCAAATGGAAGCAGGATTCAGACACTAATAAGGACATGCTGTAATAATTTTGACCAGAGGCAGCTTGTCATAATGGGTAGGGTAAGTGTGACCATTATTTCCCTGGTGTAGGAATACAAGCCAGCTGGCAAGGAAGGGTGGATGTTCACACTATTGTCCTCCAACAACTCAGTAGGAAAGAGACTGAAAAAACCAGTTTGTGCTCACATCATCAAATATGTCCTCAGCTGTTGTTTCACAGATTGTGTGTGCGTGTGTTTGTATGTGGGTAGTTAAACTAAGCAGCTGACAGACAATTTATTTCATCAAGAAGTTGCTAAATCCAATCATAAAGTTTTTAAAAAAGTGTTTAAATTCAGAAAGAGAAAGTAAAGATCATTTACCCAAGTTTTCAACCTTTTTGTCCCTTGCCCCAGCATAAGTGATGAAGACAGCTTTCCTCCGTCACCAACACTGGCTCTCTGAGGGCAGTGATCATCACCTCTTCACACATGTTCAACTCCCATGGAAGAGTCTACTGGAATCTCAGGTAGTTTGACAAGGTACTTCTTCCTCCAGTCTGGTCCCAATCTCAACAGATAGCCTCTGATGTTATCCCAACTTCTCAGTGTATAAGGGAAAAGCTAAAGCAGAGATAGGGTCTGTGAGCATTAGATGAGGTCATGAAAGTGGGGCCCTGGTCCGACAGGATTAGTATTCTTATAAGAAGAGACACCAGAGAGCTTTACTCTCCATGGGCACACACCAAGAAAAGGATGTGTAAGCACCTTGAGTGAGACTGTGGCTACCTAAAGCCAAGAGAAGAAGCTTCAGAATGAAACCTACCTTGCTGGGCACTTTGATCTTGAAACTGTGAGAAATAAATTTCTGTTGTTAAAGCCATCCATTCTATGGTATTCTGTTATGGCAGCCCAAACCAACTAAAAATCTGGCAGCACAGGACCATTTCAAAATGCAGATCTGTAGGCCTCACACCAAGCCACCGGAATCATAATCTCTGAGGGGGTGATAGAGTCTGATGTGCCACATCATATCTACATCTCTGGGAAACAATAATTTCAAAAGCTGGGATGCAATTGTCTCTACTGGACATTTGCAAAATTGAAAGGGAGTGTGATTAATAATTATACTAGTACAACAGATGCAAACTGATATGTGTCACCTTGACCTTAGGTGATCTGAAGCTCCCCCTGCCTCCCAGCTGCTGCTGATCACTAAAGATCTGACCCTGGGTCTGGAATCAAAGAGAACAGAGCTCAAATAATGATTCATTCTCATATAAGCCGTAGGAACTTCTAT
This sequence comes from Prionailurus bengalensis, assembly GCF_016509475.1. Lineage (NCBI taxonomy): Eukaryota > Metazoa > Chordata > Mammalia > Carnivora > Felidae > Prionailurus > Prionailurus bengalensis. The sequence goes on from NC_057349.1 coordinate 111,118,721, forward strand.
TCTTGAAAACAAATGAATATATGATCCTGTTTGCTCATCTGTGAAATGTGGGTGGTGATTTCATCAGTTTATCCTCAGTACCTGAGTGATGGAATCATTGTAAGCAGAAATAAATGTTGACGGGAATGATCAAATCTCATTCAAGGGGGAATCCTGGAATTTTAAGGAGATAAAGCAAGCAAAGTGCTGGGAATATAATAAGAGGACAATTAACGTTAGTTCTTTCCGTTACAGCTTTAATATATAAAACTGCAACTATCTCAAGTGATCTAATTTCTATCTTTGTTGCTTTTGGAGAGAAACTGTTTTTTAAAAGATGATATCATAGTTATAAGAAAACAAATAGTCTCCATGAAATTTAGAAGTGACCCTCTTCTGTATTTGTAATAATAGCCAAGGATGGCAGCACAGACACAAGCATCCTTTCAAATCGGCTTCCTGGTTCTACTGTTTTCCTGGAAGAGATGCCACGACTTTTTTTTTTAACAGCAAAACTGTCTATTATTATCTCAAAACAATTAACACAAAAAAATTTTGTATTCAGTGAAGGTCAGAGGATTAATAGGTTTTATCTGCAATGTGTTTGAAAAGCTAATTAAGACTCCACATACAGCAGAGGAGACTGGGAATACGATATTTAGTTTTTCTCCACAGGACCACGGTGAGCAGAAGTGAATAAAGAAAGACAAAGTGAATTTGGAAACTTCACTGACAGGAGGCAAATCCTCTTTAAAGGGAATAAAACTGAAAATATTTCTCCTTTGATGGAAGATGCTTCCTTTATTTATTCACTAAACACATTCAGCGTCTGCTTTATACTGACATTATTATTCTAGATGCTAGATATTCAGTGTTGAACAAAGCAGAACAACAGTCTCTCATACTTTTTGGCCTTTTTTAACCTAGAGACAACCTAACTAATGAAGCAAACACATTAAAAATTAATGAAACAAAATTTTAATTTTTGGTAAAAAATGGGGAAGGGAAATATTCTTTGGGTTCCCCAACACATTATTTAGCATCAACTTAACCAGCCATCTTAAATGAAAACAAATTTGTTGTTAAAAGTCATCATGACAGGAAGAAATCCATTTTCTTCTGATTCTTTTGCATTTATTTATGAGCAACATTCTTCTAGTTAAAAAATGAGGTACTAGCAGAGAATTCAAAATTCTTTGGGGAACTTTATCTGCTAAAACCCATGTAAATATATACGAATGTTTTCCTTCCCTTGTTTTGAACTTCAACTTTTATAAACTGTGTCAATTTCCTCTATAAAGTTTTCAGTGGTTATCTCTTCCAAATATACCATGTTGGATCAGGTCCTCCTTACCTCTCACCAGCACTATTTTAATAGATTTGAACTTTATAATATTTATTAAAATAGCTTTCTATTTTGTATTTCTCTTGTTCTTTCGTCCCTGACAAAATATTGGTAGGTTAATACTTTTAAACATCTCTTGATGTTTAACAATCTCTTGATTGATCACGTCAATCTCTTGCATTTACACCTTTAATTGCTCCCAACTGTCATCCAAATGAAGTGTAAATTACCTAGGTGTGTCCTCAAAGGTAATCATGACCTTTTCATCAGGACCTGGATTCAAATTTCATTTCCCCCTCTTCCCCATGCTGTTTTCTCTCCATGCTTTACCTGGACTTTTCTCCAACCTTTTCCCACCTAATCTACGTAGCCTCTCTAAGGAGCAACAAAAGTAATCTTGCTACAGGGTATAGAGAGATTACATGAGACTGTAGGTAAGAAGTAAGTTGATGAGAGGTGGGAAAAGAGAGATCAAGAGAGAAAGTAACGGTAATAATCTTTATTCCTCCCCTTGGACTCCCAAGCAAAGGAAATGTAATAAATCTTTTTTTTAATAACTAGTTTGAATTGAAATCATCACAATGCGTCAAAGACCTAATGTTTCCCACAAAGTAGTCAGTACTCCAAATATTTTTAAAATAATTGATGAAGTGTTCGTGATCTTCACATGATGATTCAAATGGCAAATCATTATTGCTCACAATTTATACAAGGAGTCTTTTAAGATAAAATAGTTGAACAAAATTGTGCAAAGTTATGTAATAAGACAGTGGTAACAAAAGAAGCATTTGATATCTTTAGGACTTACCACCTAAAGATAAGTTCTAAATTTACAAACTCCTCTAATTATTCTGTTTATCTCAATAATGACAATTATCATAGGTTTTAAAACCTTCTGGCTTTCTAATAGATATTGTAAATTATAATAGACAGAATATGTATTTTCATGGGGCTGTTAGGAAAAAATAGCAAAAACATGTAACAGGAATTAATTATGAGTTACCATGTAACAGAAAGGAGAGTGGGTTCTTTCTAACTACAATAACCAGAGAAGCTAGTAGATGTGGCAGTGTTATGGGATATTGTGTTATATCCAATTTGTCTTGGGCTGACTCACTGTGTTTATTAATAGTTTGGAGAGATAAAGATGTAGTTAATTTTATACTCCAGCTATAAAATGCCATCTTTCCAAAGTAAAAGTCAAAAAGAAAGGCAAGTTTAAACTCAGACTAAAATTAACAGAATCATTTGGGTTTTGTTTTCTCCTTTATTTATAAAATAAAGTAAATGAGAGTCACCCTTGTCTTAGTCATAAAATTTTTAAATTATTGTACCATAATGTTTTCTGGAAACCAAGTGCTGAATTGACAAATTCTAAGTCTGATTATATATATATATATATATGTATATATATATATATACATATATATATATATATTCACTCATTCACTCTCTCTAAAGCAAGATACCATATAACAAGCATCTATGAATAAATATCAGAGAAGAATTATTTTTCTCATAAGAATTTGTGCAAGGTGAAATCTGTCAAAATGCTTGATATGATTTGTTATCTACCCCCATGATTCAATACTTTTTAAATTGCTACAACTATTCTAAACCTGTATGGAAGTTTCATTTGGTAATGAGCATTTAGGTTGGAAATGATAGAATCCCAGCATAAACTAACTTGAAAAAACAGAGAATTAATTAAGTGATGTAACCTAATTGCAGGAGGTCAAGGGAATGGTGGTTTCCAGGGATACCTGCATTCTAGGCTTGAAATGCCATTAAAATTCTATCCTCATCCTTTCCTCTGCCTCTACTTGTCAGCATTATTTTCAAGACTGGCTGTTACAACAAGGTATAAACGTGACCAATAGCATTTCCTGGGCTCTCATTACTTAATCTAACCACCTAAGAAGAAGAGACCATCTTCTTTTTTTGTCCTTTTTAAAAAGCATGCAGACAAGACTCTAGCCAACTTGGGTCATGTGGCAGATGGATCAGTGATGAAGATTTGAACTCTAACTAGAGCAATGTGGTTGGAGTTAAAGGAGCAGGATGAGAAGAGCAGAGAAGTACCAGAGGGAAAGATTTTAATTGTCTACTGCCAGTGTTTGGCAATACAGTTTTTCATGAGGCAAGAATGTAAGAGTTTTTAATTTATCTTATGTGTATATTCTAACTAACTGAATTCAGTAGCACCCAAGGATACTTTAGCCTAGTATCACTGATGCATCAAACTGAATGAAAACTGTCTCTCAAGGTGCAGTGTTTAACTCCTTCCTGACTGGCCTCCCCTTTCCCATTCCTAATTGGTTATTCTGATCTACTTCCTTTGTGCTGACTTTCACACATCCAATCCTTATGAAGGCTAAATTCTTTCCTGCAACCATTTTATAACAAAGTTGAAATCCTGCTTTTGATGTGTGTTATATTTTTACAAGCTCTCTACACACAAGGAAGAATAACTCATACATTAATTAGCTTTCTGCCTGTGGTTTTATTAAAACCACTTGCTAGCTCAAGACCTCACACATTGATTATAGCTGTCATTGTGATAAAATTTGAGTAAGACTAAAATTCAGTTGGAACAGCAAATTAAAATTTTCACATATTTGTGAAACCCAAGTGCTGAAACTATGAGTTCTATTGGAAATGGAAGAAATTTGTTCAAATAACAAATTATTCAAAATGGCAAGGGCATGTGGTTAGAATCTCAGTTAATGAACTTGCTACATGAGAAATGCTGCCCTGGAGTTATCTTCAGCTAGTGGTTCATGGACGACCTTTTACAGCATGGTGGAGAACTTAGATTTTACTCTGAGGGAGATGGAAACCTCCATAAAGGTGGATGCAGGTAGAGGTTAAGGTAGATGCAGGTAGAGGTTAAAGTCTCTATAACCCAGATATCTGAGTAGCTATGATGAGTAGAGCCCCTTTCTCAACATGTAGCATAAACAAGAAATAAACTTTGTCAGTGTCGCTGGAACTTTTTGGCTTTTTGTTGTCAAGGTAGTTGTTGTAGTGTAACCTTACATATAGAGGCCAGAGATGATGGTGCCCAAACTGGTATGGTTCTTAAAGATAGTGAGAAAAGATAACTACTAAACATATTTCAAAAGTGAAAGTGACAAGATTTAACAATAGATTGAGGAGGAGAAATAAATAAATCAAATATGACTCTGGAGATTTGGGTCTAAGCAAAAAAAAAAAAGAATGATGTGATAACTTACTGATAAAAAGAAAAAGCTAAGTTTAAGAAGCATATTCCTGTGTGTGTGTGTGTGTGTGTGTGTGTGTGTGCAGATTGAGTTTGTGGGGTTTTTTTTGTAAACTATATTAATCTGGGGTATCCAATAGGTACTTATTTATTTTTTTTAAAAATTTAATGTTTATTTTTGAGAGAGAGAGAGAGAGAGAGAGAGAGAGAGACAGAGCATGAGTGGCAGAGGGGCAGAGAAAGAGGGAGACAGAATCCTAAGCAGACTCTAGGCTCTGAGCTGTCAGCACAGAGTCTGATGTGGGGCTCAAACCCACGAACCATGAGATCATTACCTGAGCCAAAGTTGGACACTTAAGCAACGGGCCACCCAGGCGCCCCTGTTCAATAGGTATTTAAATGGAAATGTGAAATAGGCAAATAAATAGATAGGTGTGGAGTTTAGACAGACATCAGAGCCAGAGACAAACATTTGGGACTCATTATCACAAAGGTGGTATTAAAACCATGGAACTGTATGAGGTCGCCTAGGTAGTAAGCATAGAGAAAGACACTTAGAATTGAGCCCTGGGGTGCTTCCACTTTTAGATACCAGAAAGAAAAGGAGGAACCAAACAAAAGGTTAAAAGGAAGGAAAAACTATGGTGCAAGAATCAGTAAAGAGAGATCAACTGTCAGATGCTCTTGAAAACTGAGGACTCACATTTAGATGTGGTATGTGGAGGTCAGTAGTGACTCCAACAGGAATTGTGTGGGGGGGAAAAAGCCTGAGGACAGTAGGTACATGAGATACTGGAAGGAGAGTGTAAATAGCTCATGAAGAGTTTTGTTCTAAAGGGGATCTGAGAAGTGGGCTTCACTAAGGGGGATAGATCATCAGCAGGAGGACATTTTTTTTTAATATACAAGGGAAGGGATAGCATACTGTATGCTGCTGGAAGTGACCAGCAGAAGTCAAAAAATTTGCAGAGGAGAGAATTGCTGGAGCAACATTCCCAAACTGGCAGATGAGGATAGTGTATTATGCACAAGTGCAAAAGCCGTTCCTATAAGTATGAACATTTTAAGTACTGTATTGCATTCAGCCAAAAAGGCTAAGGATACAAAGAAACAGATGGAGTGTTTTAGTAGATTCAATGGTCAGAGCTCATGAGAGCTCTCTTCCAATTGTTCTTTTCTTAGGCAACTAGGAAGCAAGGTATTCAACTGATAGAGAAGAATGGTAAATAGGTAGGACAGAAAAAAGGGGAAATGTTTGGAAACAGTAGTCTCAGAAAGAGGAGAGAGAACTGGTAGTAGAATTCTACTCCTAAAAGGAAATAGAATTGGCAGGGCCCCACCATTTCAAAGCACTCAGCATTTACTCAGTAAATGTCCACTGAATGCCACAGTAGGAAGTAAGATAAATTCCTAAAACCTTTGGTGCTTACACATAATTTTACGGAATAGAGGGCTCAAGTATTTCATCATATTCTCTTGGTAGATTTGTTTTACATGTTCAGTGCCTTGTTTTGTTTAGTTTTGCTTTACCCTTTGTTCTCTGATTGTATAACTTAAGTATGTGTCCATCTCTACAACTGCATAGCGTCTTTCAGGAAGACAGCAATTTTCATCTGCTTCTGCTCTTGATGTGCTTTAGCATTTGCTTTTTCATTTGTTTATCTTTTTGACCTTATATCCTAGGATCAATATAGCTAACAAGATATGGGCAATGACTAATTATTACTACACTTTTTCCGGAAACTGAAATTATTTTATGGAAAACAAAAGACTGTTTTTAGTTAGAGAAGTGTTATATATACTCCCATGCCCCCTTCATTTAAAGAGGAAAATTTCCTAAAACATAACCATAATTCTTATTTTCAGGCCTGAATACTTTTGTTGTCTGAAAGCTTTATTCCCTGTCTTTTGAAGCATATGTAATTATTATACTATCTGTCCTACCTTAAGTTTATTGTCATTGTAATTTTTCCCCTGGGCTCTCGAGATATTTTTGCCCTGAGGACAATTAACCATCATTTCATATATATAATATATTTTATTTCCCTTTTTCAGTGTCCTAGGTTTAGGCAGACATAATAACACATTCTCTGATTACATTTGGAATAATTCTGTATGCTGTAGTAGACAGACAGTAGTTATTTTTTCATAACTAACCAATTAGGAGAGTTTGACAGATGGCCAAACTTTAAATCATAATAATACAAACCTTAATTTAAAAGGTTAAATAATCTAGACATCAGTTTCATTTAGCCTGATGTTTAATTTTAGAAAAATTGAGTCTGATCAGTTTCCTTAAATTTAATATAATCATTATTCTTATAGGATTTACCTTCACAAATACCAGGGAGATACCTATTTCTCTTCTGCTTGAACTTGAAATGGTAGACTTCACTGACTGAAAAGATTCTTTTTTTAGTTTTAGGTTTTTTTTAGTTATCTCTACACCCAATTGGGGGGGGGGGGCTCAAATTCAGGGCCCCAAGACCAAGAGTCACATGTTCTTCCAACTGAGCCAGCCAGGCACCACACAAGAGATTCTTTCTATAATCTTGAATATCCCACATTGTCTTCTCCTATATTCGACCATTGAGTCCTAATTCTAGAGGTGATAAAGAGTAAGCCTACACCCCAATAAGAGAGTACATCAGTTTTTAATATGGCTTTGATTTCTCCCTGGTTTCTTATTTCCATTTCATATCCACAAAGTACTCTCTCTGAATATAATCTGATTTGTTTCAAAAGGTCGTTTCTAAAATCAAAGATTCTTCTCCAAGTAAGATTCCAATATCACAAAGTACAGCAGGATTTCACTCTTTTCTCTAGATGTAATATTTTAATTAATGAAATCCACAACTTTATTTGCTCTTGTTTGCCACACTATACACCCTATGTTGAGTTGTTTTTCTTTTTTTAAAAAAAATTTTAAATGTTTATTCATTTTTGAGAGAGAGAGAGAGAGAGAGAGAGAGAGACAGAGCATGAGCAGGGGAGGGGTAGAGAGGGAGTGAGACACAGAATCCGAAGCAAGTTCCAGGCTCCAAGCTGTCAGCACAGAGACCATCATGGGTCTTGAACCATGAACCGTAAGATCATGACCTGAGCTGAAGTTGGATGCCTTACCAACCGAGCCACCCAGGCGCTCTTTGTTTTGTTTTTCCCCATGTAGTGAATACTCCATTTGCTTGTGTGTGTGTGTGTGTGTGTGTGTGTGTGTGTGTGTGTTTACCCTAATTTAGCTTTAAGGGAATCAGCCCCCCTTCCTGGCAATTTCAGTCCAAATGTCTTTGTCCAAATATTTAATTGTTCTGCTCAAGAGATAGGAACTATGGCCTAACCTAAGACAGATTATTACTTTGTTCTCACTATAAAGATTAGTTCAGGAATGGGCCCATAAGGACCAGTTTAACTCAATTCAGGTTTTCTGTTTGAGCTCTCTGGAAGCCAACCTGTTCTTTTTCCCATGGGACATTAACAAGAGAGGATGTAGGGAAGGCCACACTTCAAATGGCCAATTTTGAAATCACTTGAGCCAATACTAAGGAATCAGAATCTAAAAAAATGCAGAGATATACTTCATTTGGATATCATTCTACACTTATGCCAAGCTGAACCTGAAGAGAGTTTACTCTAGAACTGTAGTTGGATACACCAATAAATTCCTTATTTTAAATGGTCTGCCACTTGTGAGAGCAAATACCCTCAGTGATAAACCACTGTTAAAATTTTATGTATTCCAATCTCCATCCTGTTTAAAAATATGTTAAATGCATCTAGGTCAAATGCCTTCTGACATATGTCTGTGGCATTCCTGTTCTAAATGTCTAATGGGCAGCCTACCAGGAAAGAGACAGTTTCTCATGCCTTGATCTTAGTGTGAGATCTTGTATCTGCCCTGTTGGGGCAGTACTCACAGTATATTATAAATGTCTATTTATTTTCCTCTTTTCTAATGTCTTTAAGAACAAGTGCCATGTCAGTTATACTGATCTATCTCCAATATTTAGCAGATTTCCTTGCCAATGTTATGCCTTTAGTAAATGTTTGTTGAGTGAATGAAGGAAGAAAAGAATAATTTCTGTAAGAAAAAGAATTAGACTCATAATATATCCTTTGTTTCTTTTCTTAATGCTTACACTGTCTGCAATATAGTCTCAAATTATGTAAGGAAAAATGGGAAAAAAAAGAAAGGAAAAAGACATTAAAGCAATCTACAATCATCATTTTCTACTGTTGGTAAAAACAAAAAAAAAATTGAGGGTTGCAAAAGACAGTGGGATTTCTTTGGTGAGGTCTCTACTGCTGTTAGTCACTGGTGACCATGGTCAAGTTACTTAACTGTTCTAATTCTGGGTTCTATAAAACAGGCATTATATTCCCTACCTCAAAAGTTGTTGTAAGGATTAAATGAGAAAATAGTGAATACATTTAACTGTTACTAGTTTAAAAATGCTCTTGATGAAAAGAATACATATTGACACAATTTACTAAGCTATTTTGAAATTTTGCTTTGGTAACCCAGGAGAAGCTGAAATTGAAGAAAATATCATTGTAATGTTTTTTAAGCTTTGCTTTCACAGAAAGAAAAATCTTATAGAGATTTAGGACATATAATTAAAAAAATTAGTGGGCATCTACATCTATATGTTTAAATGTTTATCTCAGATCACAAGGAAAACTCAGGCTGTGTAATTCCCCCCAAAATTGGTCCAAATACCCCCAAATTTTCTAATTTAAAAAAAACTTGTTTCTAATTGATATCTCACTTCCTGTACCACTCTGCATAATCTTCTCATTAAAATTTAATCTATGATGTTTATAAGAGACCACTTATTTTAATGTTAAATTGAATTATTTTATTTCTTATATTTTTTTCAGAAAACAATTCATTCTGAATATAAACTGCAGTTAAAAAGAATGTATCTAAGATGGGTAGAGGAAATACTTAAAATGTCGACATGTCCATGCAAACAAAGAAGAAATATTCATAGTCTATTTACTGGTTCTTTCTCAAATGTATTTTAATCCTCCCTCTTGAAAGTATTTCACAAAATGTAACACAACTCCCTCATACTCAAATTTAGGGCTTATTTTATTTCTGTCTTCACTGGGAGGGTAGTTCTGATTCTCCATAGTAGGTGTTAAGAAGATTGAAATTAGTCACTTGTATACCAGTCCCTTTTTTTCCAGGCTTAAATAAGTTTTAATATAAACCTTTTCCATTCTGAGTTTTAAGATGTATTTTAAATTCTTTTTCATTTTTTATTATTTTTAATTATTATTATTTTTTAAATACAATTTATTGTCAAGTTAGCTATCATATAGTGTATACAGTGTGCTCTTGGCTTTGTTTGATTGTTTATATACAATGCCCAGTGCTCATCTAATAAGTGCCCTCCTCAATGTCCATCATCCATTTTCCCCTCTCCCCCACATGCCCCTTCAACTCTCAGTTTGTTCTCTATATTTAAGACTCTACTATGGTTTGCCTCCCTCTCTGTTTGAAACAACTATTTCCCCTTCCCTTCCCTCATGGTCTTCTGTTGTTCCTCAAATTCCACATATGAATGAAAACATATGATACCTGTCTTTCTCCGACTAACTTATTTCACTTAGCATAATACTCTCCAATTCTATACACATTCCTACAAATGTCAGGATTTCATTCTTTCTCATTGCCAGGTAGTATTCCATTGTATATATATAAACCACATCTTATCCATTCATCAGATGATGGACATCGGGATCTTCCCATAATTTAGCTATTGTTGAAAGCGCTGCTATACACATTGGGATACATGTGCCCCTATGAATTAGCACTCTTGTATCCTTTGGATAAATTCTTAATAGTGCTATTGCTGGGTCGTAGGGTAATTCTATTTTTAATTTTTTGAGGAATCTCCACACTGTTTTCCAGAGTGGCTGCACCAGATTGCATTCCCACCAGCAGTGCAAGAGGGTTCCCATTTTTCCACATCCCCACCAACACCTGTTGTTTCCTGAGTTGTTAATTTTAGCCACTCTGACTGGTGTGATGGTATCTCAATGTGGTTTTGAGCTGTATTTACCTCATGATAAGTGATGTTGAGCATCTTTTCATGTGCCTATTAATCGCCATCTGGATATCTTCTTTGGAAAAGTGTCTATTCACTTCTTCTGCCCATTTCTTCACTGGATTGTTTGTTTTTCTGGAGTGAGATTGATAAATTCTTTATAGATTTTGGATACTAATTCTTTATCCAATACGTCATTTGCAAATATCTTCCTCCATTCTGTCAGTTGCTTTTTAGTTTTGTTTATTGTTTCCTTTGCAGTGCAGAAGCTTTTTATATTGATAAGGTCCCAATAGTTCATTTTTGCTTTTATTTCGCTTGCCTTCAGAGATGTGTCAAGTAAAAAGTTGCTGCAGCTAAGGTCAAAGAGGTTGTTGCCTGTTTTCTCCTCTTGGGTTTTGATGGTTTCCTGTCTCACATAGATCTTTCATCCATTTTGAGTTTATTTTTCTGTATAGTGTAAGAAAGCGGTCCAGTTTCATTCTTCTGCATGTTGCTGTCCAGTTCTCCCAGCACCATTTGTTGAAGAGACTGTCTTTTTTCCATTGGATACTATTTCCTACTGTGTCAAAGATTAGTTGACCATACATTTGTGGGTCCAATTCTGGGTTCTCTATTCTATTTCATTGGTTTATGTGTCTGTTTTTGTGTCATACAATATACTGTCTTGATTACAGGTTTGTAGTAGAGGCTAAAGTCTGGGATTGTTGATGCCTCCTGCTTTGGTTTTCTTTTTCAACATTACTTTGGTTATTTGGGGGTTTTTTGTAGTTTCATACAAATTTTATGATTGTTCTAGCTCTGAGAAGAATGCTGGTGCAATTTTGATTTGCATTGCATTGAATATGTAGACTGCTTTGGGCAGTATTGACATTTTAACAATATTTTTCTTCCAATCCAGGAACATAGAATGTTTTTCCATTTCTTTGTGTCTTCCATTTCTTTCATAAGATTTCTATAGTTTTCAGCAAACAGATCTTTTACATCTTGGTTAGGTTTATTCCTAGGTACTTTATGGTTCTTGGTGAAATTTTAAATGGGGTCAGTTTCTTGGTTTCTCTTTCTATTGCTTCATTATTGGTGTATAGAAATGCAACCAACTTCTGTACATTGATTTTGCCGACTCATAGCCGTAAACAGATTATCTAGGCAGAAATCAATAAAAAAACAATGGCCTTGGGGCACCTAGATGGCTCAGTTGGTTAAGTGTCCGACTTTGGTTTAGGTCATGATCTCACAGTTTCATTGATTTTGAATCTCACAGATTCATTGATTTTGCTGCGATTTTGCCGAATCAGTTCTAGCAGCTTTCTTGTGGAGACTTTCAGGTTTTCCATGCAGAGTATCATGTCATCTGCAAAGAATGAACGTTTGACTTCTTTTTGTTTTTTTGCCAATTTGGATGCCTTTTATTTCATTGTGTTGTCTGATTGCTGAGGCTAGGACTTCCAATGCTATGTTAAACAACAGTGGTGAGAGTAGACATTTCTGTCACTTTCCTGATCGCAGGGAGAAAGCTCTCAGTTTTTCATTGAGGATGATATTAGCTGTGGGCTTTTCATATATGGCTCTTATGATGTTAAGGTATGTTCTTTCTATCCCAGCTTTCTTAATAATAAAGGATGCTGTATTTTGTCAAATGTCTTTTTCTGTCAAATGTTTTTTTCTGTCAATTTTTTTTTTCTATTAACAGGATCATATGGTTCTTATCCTTTCTTCTATTCTTCTATTGATTGATTTGTGAATATTGAACCAGCCATGCAGTGCAAGAATGAATCCCACTCGGACATGGTGAATAATTCTTTTAATACATTGTTGAATTTGATTTCCTTATATCTTGTTGAGATTTTTTTGCATCTATTTTCAACAGGAATATTGGCCTGTAATTCTCCTTTTCATTGGGGTCTCTGGTTTGGGAATCAAAGTATTTCTGGCTTCGTAGAATGAGTCCAGATGCTTTCCTTCCGTTTTCTAATTTTTGGAATAGCTTTAGAGGGATAGGTATTAATTCTGCTTTTGGGGCGCCTGGGTGGCTCAGTCGGTTAAGTGTCCGACTTCAGCCAGGTCACGATCTCGCGGTCCGTGAGTTCGAGCCCCGCGTTGGGCTCTGGGCTGATGGCTGGGAGCCTGGAGCCTGTTTCTGATTCTGTCTCCCTCTCTCTCTGTCCCTCCCCCGTTCATGCTCTGTCTCTCTCTGTCCCAAAAATAAATAAAAAACGTTGGAAAAAAAAATATCTGGTAGAATTCCCCTAGGAAGCCATCTTGACCAGGACTCTTCTTTGTTGGGAGATTTTTGATAACTGATTCAATTTCTTCACTGGTTATGGGTCTGTTCAAATTTTCTATTTCTTCCCATTTGAGTTTTGGTAGTGCATAGGGGTCTAGGAATTTGTCTATTTCTTCTAGATTGTCTAGTTTGTTGGCATATAATTTTTCATAATATTCTCTAACCATTGTTTTATTTCTGTGGTGTTGGTTGTGATCTCTCCTCTTTCAATTGTGATTTTATCTATTTGGGTCTCTCTTTTCTTTTTGCTTATTTTTTTCAAAAAAACAGCTCTTAGATTCATTGATCTGTTCTACTGTTTTTTTTTATTCTATATTGTTTATTTCTGCTCTAATCTTCATTATTTCTCTTCTTCTGCTGACTTTGGGGTTTCTTTGCTGTTCTGCTTTTAGTTTCTGTAGGTGTGTGGTTAGATTTGTATTTGGGATTTTTCCTGTTTCTTGAAATAGGCCTGGATATCAATGTAAATTCCTCTTAGGACTGCCTTTGCTGCATAGCAAGGGTTTGGATTATTATTTAATTTTCACTTGCTTCCATATATTTTTTAATTTCTTCTTTAATTGCCTGGTTGACCCATTCATTCTTTAGTATGATGTTCTTTAACCTCCAAGCATTTGGAGGCTTTCCAAATTGTTTCTTGTGGCTGATTTCAAGTTTCATAGCATTGTGAATGTGATCAAGTGTTCTTGTTGTGATCTGAACATATGCATGGTATTATCTCAATTCTTTTATATTTATATTTATTGAGAGCTGTTTTGTGATCAAGTATGTGATCTATCTTGGAGAATGTTCCATGGGCACTTGAGAAGAATGTGTATTCTGCTGCTTTTGAATGAAAAGTTCTGAATATATCTGTCAAGTCCATCTAGTTCAGTGTATCAATTCAAGGCCATTGTTTATTTCTTTTTTAAAAAATTATTTTAATGTGTATTTATTTTTTTAGAGAGAGAGAGAGAGAGAGACAGAGCATGAGTAGGAAAGGGGCAGAGAGAGAAGGAGACACAGAATCTGAAGCAGGCTCCAGGCTCTGAGCCATCAGCATAAAGTCCGATGTGAGGCCAAACTCACGAACTGTGAGATCATGACCTAAGCCAAAGTCGGACACTTAACCAACTGAGCCACCTAGGTGTCCCAAGGCCATTGTTTCTTTATTGATTTCTGCTTAATCTGTTCACTGCTCTGAGTGGAATACTAAAGTCCCCTGAAATTACCACATTCTTATCAATAAGATTGCTAGTCTGTGATTGATTTATAAATTTGGGTGTATCAAGTTGGGAGCATAAACATTTATAATTGTTAACTCTTCTTGATGGATAGACCCTGCAATTATGATATAATGCCCTTCTTCATCTCTTGTTACAGTCTAGTTTAAAATCTAGTTTGTCTGATATAAGTATGGCTACTCTAGCTTTCTTGTAACTTCCAGTAGCATGATAGAGGGTTCTCCATCCTCTCATTTTCAGTCCAAAGGTGTGCTCACAGATATAGATGGATCTTGGTTTTGTTTTTGTTTTGTTTTGTTTTTGTTTTTGTTTTTGTTCTTGTTTTATCCATTCTGATACCTTATGTCCTTGATTGAGGCATTTAGTCCATTTATATCCAGAGTTATTATTGAAAGATATGGATTTAGTGTCATTGTGTTATCTGTAGGTTTCATGCTTATGGTGATGTGTCTGGTCATTTGTCGTCTTTGCAGCATTCCACCCACAGAGTCCCCCTTAGGATCTCTTGCCCGGCCGGTTTAGTGGTCACAAACTCCAGTTTTTGTTTGTCTGGGAAAGCGTTTCTCTCTCTTTCAATTCTGAATGACGGCCTTGCCGGATAAAGGATTCTTGGCTGCCTATTTTTCCTGTTCAGCACACTGAATATTTCCTGCCCCTCTCTCTGGCCTGCCAAGTTTAAGTGAACAGGTCTGCTACTACCCTTACATGTCTACCCTTGTAGATTAAAGCCAATTTGTCCCTAGCTGCTTTCAGAATTCTCTGTCTTTGTATCTTGCTGTTTCTCTATGATAGGCAGCAGTGAAGACCTATTCTTGTTGAATCTGAAGGGAGTTCTCTATGCTTCCTGAATTTGGATGTCTGCTTCCTTTCCCAGATTAGGGAAGTTCTCAGCTATAATTTGTTCAAGCAAACCTTCTGCCCCTTTCTCTCTCTTTTCTTCTTCTGGAACTCCTGTGACATGGATATTATTACATTTTATTGAATCACTTAGTTCTCTGATTTTTTTCTTCATGGTCTAGTATTTTCTTATCTCTTTTTCTCGGCTTCATCTTTTTTCCATAATTTAATCTTATATTTCATTTAGTCTCCCCTCTGCTTCCTCCAACCTTGCTGTCACTGCATCTAGTTTATTTTGCACCACATTTACAACATTTCTTAATTCATCATGACTATTTCTTAGTTTCTTGATCTCTGCAGTAATAGATTCTCTTCTGTCTTCTATGCTTTTTTCAAGCCCAGCTATTAATCTTATGACTATTTTTCTAAATTCTCGTTCAGATATATTTTTTTATATCTGTTTGAAGAATTTTCTGTCATTTCTTCCTGGAATTTCTTTTGAGGATAATTCTTCCATCTCATCATTTTGGATAGTTTTCTGTCTTTTGTGTGTGTAAATAGCTTGTTATGTGCCCTGCACCTGCAAAAACTACTATATTAAAAGTCAAACACTGTCCAGGGCCTGGCCCTTCAGGAGGTGTTTTTGGAATGTGTTGCATGTTTTATGTTATTGTGACTCTGGTTGCTTTATCTCCCTACTTGTAGTGGTGGTTTGGACCTTCCACTAGGTGCTTTGATTTGTTCATTGAAGTAACCCTGGAAAAAAAAATTTTAAAGGGGAGGGTAGTAGTGGAGCTATACAGCTTATTCCAGAGAGAAAGACAGAGAGCTATACAGCTTATTCCAGAGAGAAAGACAGAGAGACAGAGACAGAGAGACAGAGAGACAGAGAGGAAAATAAAGAAGGAGATACAGAAGAGGTGTGAAAAGAATTAGATTAAAAATGTCTGCTTAAACAAACCAACAACCAGAATAGAGAAGGGAAGAAATAAGAAGAAAAGGAAGAAAAAAAATATATATATATATGGATATAAAATAAGAATTGACCAAGAATCAAATCAGAAAATGCAAAACCACGGGACCAATATCTGACAGTGCCTTGGAACCCGTGGCTGTGCTAGTCTGGAGGAGGGACTGTCTGGCTCAGTCAGTGTGAATCTTGTTCTGTCAGATGTTCGGTTACCAGGCACAGAGGGGCATGGTTTGGTATAGGCGGTCCTGCCTCTACTGTGGGCCCCCTGTCTTGTTCCCTGAAGCCCCTCCTTGTAGGTGATGGGGAGAAAAATGGCAACACTCCAGTCTCTCCTCCCCAGACTGGGTGTTCCAGACCACTCCGTTCAGGCCTTCTTCACAGTGCCACATGGGCCTGTGAAGCTGGTTTGTCCCGCTCCACTGTCTCCCTCACCTCCAGGTGCTCGGCTGGGATTCAAACCCTGATGTCTTAAAGAATCCCACTCCACCGGCCTTGGTTCTGGGGTAATGCCACTCTGCCCAGCAGCCAACAAAGTGCCTCTGGCTGTCGGGCACCTGCAGGGTCTTTTGTCCTTGAAGAGGCTATACACTTTCTTCCCACAGTACTCAGGGGAGGGAGGGGACTAGTCTCTCCGACTGCACCTCTGAGCTCACTACCAAGCCCGGGGCTGGTTCCCCTCCTCCCGGGGCATGCATACAGGGTGGCCAGCCCCAGTCCGGAGAAAGACCCGCAAACCTGGATCATGTTAGAAATTGGTTCTTTCTCCACTTTTTCCATTTCCTGGTCTATGGTTTTTCTCATGTCCAAGTACAATCTTACACTTCCATAGCCTCTCATTCTCTTCCTTTTGTCTCTCCACAGAAGGGGATCCCTCCCCTCCATGCCTACGCCACCCGTTTTATCTGTCCCATTTCACTATCATACACCTATTGTCTGCTAAGTTGTCCTAGTGGGCCCCTGGAGATGTTTCTGTCACTCTGTAGCCTGGTTTTCTGGAATTACAAGTCTTCTGGACTCAATACTGCTGAGTTTGAGGGATGAAGGAACTTCGGGTCCCTCTACTTCTCCACCACGTTCACTACTGTCTCTAAATTCTTTTTTAAATCAAAATGCCTTGGAGTGCCTGAGTGGCTCAGTCAGTTGAACATCTGACTCTTGATTTTGGGACAGAGAGAGACAGAGCATGAATGGGGGAGGGGCAGAGAGAGAGGGAGACACAGAATTGATTTTGATTCAGCTCATGATCACCCAGTCATGGGATTGAATCCTGAGTCAGGTTCCGCACTGAGCATGGAGCCTGCTTAAGATTCCCTCTCTCTCTCCCTCTTCCCCTCTCCCCCACTTGCACTCGTTCTCTCTCTCAAAATAAAATAAAATAAAATAAAATAAAATAAATATCAAAATGCATTTACTTCTTGTTTGCATTCGACCCAGACACACTTTTGTATTGTTGAAACCAAAAGCTAGAACGTGGAGCATTATCCCAGAGATCCCACAGCATGGCATGATATTAATTCTCTCTCACCTTTTCTGAAGCAGTTTAGCTTCTATCCTGCTAATTGAGATGTGATATAAGAGGTAAGCAAAGATATCATTATTAAGTAAAAAGTCAGCAGACGTTCTTGTATTATTCCATCACAAAATCCCTTGCCCTGTAGAGAATAAGCAACTATTGTCTTACATTTCTGTGATTACAAAACACTTGAAAATATATTCTTTTGCCTTCAAGGCAATTCAAGCATTGTAAATGTTTTTAATATAGTCAAGCTGCCATCACCTGAACTTGGACTTGCGGCCTGATCTATTTGGGAACAAAAAGCTAACTTTAAAGGAACATACGGTTGCCTTGTAATTACAGAGCACCCCTAAGTCAAGGCTGGGAGTTACTAATTTGATCAAGTCTATTTGTGCCAGATAACTCATTATTTACCTTCCTGAACAAATTCTTTAATAATTTCATTTAGGGCATGCATTAATATAATTGTCTGAATATCACTCAAAAATATGTGAAGTACCTATTTTTTTAACTTGATATTAGCTGGTAGATTACTGCAAAATTTATAGAATTCTGGAAAAAATTAATCTAGGTTTCAAAGTGTAACAAATAATGTTTAGCTGATGTGTTTGTTAAATTCTACCCAAATACATATGCATAAAATACAAAATTCAAATATAACATAACTTTCTAAAACCAAGTGTTTTTCAAGTAGAGGAAGAGATGGGGTGAGCATAAACACCTATAATTAATCATCTCAAAATACAAGTCTGGAAAATAGAAGTTTGCTCTTTTAAACTAAAACTTAAAAGTGAAAACATTGGAAAGATGCTATGTATTATCTTTATCTGTACATATATATAGGAAGTTACTTTTAATTACACATAAATTTATTTTAGTGGTCTACAATCTGCCATGTAAATTATTTTGAGCTCTAGTAGCTCGAACAATCCATTACAAAAGATTCATGAAGTAAAATAGATGCTATTCTATGTCTGGTAGGCATAAAACTTAATGACATATTCCAAGCTATAAGCTTCTGTAAAGTATCATTTACAATTTCTCAATGACAAAAGTAGATCTTATATAGAGAAATCAAATAGTCAAAGATTTCAGTTTGTGCAGAATTTAATTGTATTTGCCTCAAACAATCATTGAAAATATTCTGTGGAAATATATATGGTTGCATACTTTAACACAGCACAAGCCTTATGAGTTGTTTTTTATGAATGAATAATTCTTTAAAAAACATTAAAGTACATTTCACAAACTTACCCTTTCCTATTCAGTGAACATCAAGGACATTTTGATATGTCTATCTCTAAAACCAAGGCTTTCAACTCAGAATGTATTTATTATTGGAGTTTTAGTTTTATCACCAGAGCTGCCTAATCTTCATGTACATCTTCAAATGCATGCTTCTTTTTATACAACAATCTAGATAGATTCTTCTTCATAACTTGAAAACACCAGGTTTTGACTACTGGAGCATCATGGTATTATCTCAAAAAAAGCAGATTATTTTTTCACCCATGTGCTCATCAAACAATGAATTCTCGATTAATTCTTAGATTTCCACTCATACCTTGTCCTTTTGAGCATCAGTCTCTCAAATTGTGTTGATGTCCACAGCTTCTAAATTCACCTCCCAAAACAAAACTAAACAATACAAAAAAAGACTCTTTCCTCCTTTATCCAGACACAATTAAAAAAAAAAATCACTGCTTTCCTCTTCATTTTTGTGCCTCCACTGCAATCTGGTTTTATTCCTTCACTCTATAGGAAGTGCTCTTGTCTTTCCTGCCCTTGTGTCACATCTTTTAAGTAACATTCACAAGGCTGATAACTTCATGATTCTTGAAACATCCATTTCTGAAATGTCTCTAATACCAAACTCTTTTCCTTTTCCTTTTCCTTTAATCTCTCTAGCAGTTCTTTCAGCCTCTTTTGCTTTATTTTCCATTATCTAATCTCTACATGTTGGAATTCCACAGGTCTTCATTCTGTATTCTATTCTCTATTTCTTTTCACACAATCTCTCTGGGTAATCTCATCTATTCCCAGAGAAACAAATATGATCTATATGGATTTCTATATATGTCGCTTTACTTCAGAATCCCCTCTGAAATCCAGACCTATGTATTTAACTGCCTTTTTAGAGTAGAGTAGATGGGTTAATATCCTGGCCCTGACATTTACTAACTGTGTGACCCTGGGCAAGTTACTTAACCTTTCTGTGTCTTAGGTTACTCAATTTATAATAAGGATTAGAACAGCTTATTTATTCACTTATTATAAGGATTGAATGAGTTAGTATCAAAAAACAGCGAAAATAGTCCCTGATATAAAATGTGAATGATATGTCACATACACTTGAAACTTAACATACTCAAGAGGAAACTAGATTGTTTCTATCAGTTGTTCCCCAGATAAGCTTCCTCATCTCAGTAAATGATCCCATCTTTTAATTGGCTTACCTCTTCTTTTTCTCCCTCTAACCCATTTTCAAAATGAGTATATACTTGTGTAAAGTATAAATGAAAATGTTTTTCTACACTGCTAATATCCTTCGTGTTTCCTATTATACTTTTAATAAACACTTACATATGTCCCTATATATTCTGACCCCTTGTACTTCCTCTCATACATATTGCACATATACATCTATCATGCACGCGCGCACACACACACACACACACACACATACATACCACATTCACACATCACATAAAGATGCACACATCAACGGCTGGATCCTGACAATATATCAGATTCCAATTTAAATGCTGTCTCTTAAAGGGGCGCCTGGGTGGCTCATTGGTTAAGCATCCAACTCCCGATTTTGGTTCAGGTCATGATCTCATGGTTCATGGGATCGAACCCCCTGACAGGTTACATGCTGTCTCTTAGAAAAGCCTGCTCTAACAAGCTTATCTATTTAAATAGCTCCCTATCCCCACTTATTGCTTTCTCCTCACTGCCTCAAATTTGTTTCTCCTATGGCCTTTATCCCAAGTTGGACTTATGGACATCATGTTCACTGTGTGCCTCCTTTATCAAAATGTAAACTCTGTTAGGGTTTATGTTCAGTTATCTACCTCTGTGTACTCAGCACCTGGCACAATGGCTGGTATATGGTAGACATTAAGTGAATATTTTTTACAAGAATGCATGCATGAATACATGGATGAGTGAATTTGTCCTTTTCTAGCAGCTATTCCAGAGAAACTAGTATGTTTTTTTCAGGATCTTTCTTATAGTTTATACTCCTATTCAGATAATTCTTGGGAAAAAAGTCATGTTGCAAAGTGTGATAATGAAACATCATTTTACACCATTATCTATCAGTTATCAAGTCAAAACTATCTTCATAATTAATAGGCTTGTAAACATTATAGGGTGGTAATGAATCTAATTCCAAAAAATTTATGATAACTTATAACTCCAGAAATGCCAATCTGAAAGAAATGAATCATAGTTTTGATCTTATTCTATCCTGGTTTATGTTTTTTCTCCAGGTTATAACTGTTTCATTACAAGGAAAAGCAACTTGTTAATTTTTTTTTTTTTTTTTTTTTTTTTTTTTTTTTTTTTTGGGACAGAGAGAGACAGAGCATGAACGGGGGAGGGGCAGAGAGAGAGGGAGACGCAGAATCGGAAACAGGCTCCAGGCTCTGAGCCATCAGCCCAGAGCCTGATGCGGGGCTCGAACTCCCGGACCGCGAGATCGTGACCTGGCTGAAGTCGGACGCTTAACCGACTGCGCCACCCAGGCGCCCCAACTTGTTAATTTTTTAACCATTATAAACTCATCAAGCACTAAGAACATTATTTCTTCAAAAATACCATTTTGTGAAATAAAGTGATGAAGAATGTCTTTTATCTACAGTTTAGGTAAAGAATAACACAAACTATATTTGACTATGTCTTATGAGCACTTTAAACTGCCACATTTTTATCATGTTGCTTGATCGACCCATCTTTGTGTAATTCAGGCCTTCGAAAACCTTCTTTTATTACGTGAGTTTTATCTTATAAAACATTTCTGTATCTTTATTATAGATACCTTAGATGGCCTCTTTTAACTTCCATTTAATCCTCCTTCCAGATGGAAAACATGGAATGCCAAAAACCTGCATCTTCCAGATTCACTTGCAGTATATTTAATTCTACCAGTTAGATGCACCTATAGGAGACTGAGAAGCAGACATATTTTGGCACAGATCACTTTGATGGGAGCCAGTTGCTTAGGCTGGCCTCAACATTTCCAGGATCTAGTCTGTGGGTGTTAAGAGGCAGCTTTAATGAGTGAAGCCACTTCCTGACCAACTGACAGGCCTTGATGCTCAGTAATCTAGTAACAGCTCCTTGATTTCAGGGTTCTTCAGGTGCTTCCAACAACTGTGCTGTGTCCACTTTCCTGGATGGAAGTCCTTCTGCTTGTCTACCTTGAGTGGTTTGTATGTCTAACACTGAAGTGTCATACAAACACAGGGAGATATTTTCTAAAGGTTTTTATTTCCTCTCTTGATTGTGTTTTCCATGGTGTTCAGACTGAAACTTACCTCATAACATTGTAAAAATATCCTGGTGACTATTTTTTGCCATTTCATACAGTGTTTTATAAGTGGCACATATTTGTTTGTATCAGGACAATTTGAAACATATACAAAATAAGAGATTATTATCATGAACCCGGATGCACCAATTACCCTGTTTCAACCATTATTAACTTGTGAACTGGCAATTTTCCCTAGCATAGATCATTTGCAAAGTGTGATTTACTAGTTTCAGGCAGTAGAGGCTCATTTATCATAGAATTTATGTCTCAGGTTCATTTGCATCTACATAATTATAAAATATACATGTAATAAAATAAAATAACAATATAATATGTAAGTAACTTTATATGTTATATAAATGTAAATAATACAAAAGTCAATATAAATATAATAAAATATCGTGGTAAATCCCATAAGTATCTAGGCATATCTTATGCCTTGTAAATTTTCTACTCTTTGGGGCTAGAGTAGTGACATCAGACACTCTGCTATATTCCTCTGACTATTTTAGGAAGAAATGACATATGTGCCCCAGCTCTTCAAGATTTCAGATTCTTTTCAATTTCTTTCGTTATCTCTAGAAATTACTATTGTCACGTTTCAAACTGGCTGCTTTTAAACCATATTGCCTCACACATGAAAATACAATTGGAGAATTATTAAACTCTAAAAAGAAACAAGAGTTATAAACCAACATTAATAAATCTCTGTGTCTCTGTCCCTCTCTCTTTCTCTTTCTCTCTCTCTCTCTCTCTCTGTCTCTCTCTCTCTCACACACACACACACACACAATTTTGAGTGTATTGGAGGGTTAAGAGCTTATAAACAAACAATTTGCACATATTTTCATTAGGAAGTTGAACTAATTTTTAAGATCCAACAGTATTTTGTGTCATCAACAGTAAACATACGAACAAACAAACACACGGGAAACTGGTTCCAAGAAGGACAAACTTGCTTTTCAACGCTAGCTGAGCAGCCTTCCCTAGGTATGCTGAGCAACCACCCAGTTAGTTCTGTTTCAGTGGATAAGCACATGAGCACTGGCCTTGTAGGCAGTGAATGGATGAGCCTGACCTTGTGGGGAGTGATATTGGCATAATCAGTTCTGTTGCCAGTGGTACATAACCTCACTCTGACATGACTGCTGGGCTAATAACACAGGTCTCCCAGTAGCAGAAAAATATCAAATTTTCCCATCACTCACTGTCCATAAGGCATGTTGCCTTTCTCCTAAAAAACTAAAACCAAACTAAAACGACAACCATGCACATCACTGAGTTTTGCCAAAAGTATTTTCTGATTTTGCATTTGCAAACACATGACAAATATTTTGGAGATTACAATTCAATTCAAAACTTCTTCTGCAAATACCTGGTAAAACTGATGGTCCAGAAAGGAGAACCTTGTTTCCCTTTAGCACCCAATCATGTCACAGATATATGGACCCAAGCAGCCATCAAATAGCCAAAATTGCATTTTTCCTTCTCTTATGATAAGGTACATATTTCACCAGGGGCATAAGGAAAGTTTTAAGTCAAACTCAATGAATGTTCAACAATACAACAGATTCTACAATAATATGCCCTTAATAACGAAAATTTGGATGCAAGGTAAAATATTTGGCTATCAGTTCTCAGACCCACAGAACACCTGGAGGTCTCTTCTTGAGCATTTCATGAGTCATACAATCATGCAACTGTTAATACTTTACAATTTTTTTTACCCTGCTTACAGCATGATGTTGGGGACTTCCTGCAACCCCTATTTGTTACTAACTAGTATCTAGTTTGGCATTCGGTGGCCTTCCATTTCAGGATCCTTCACCATCACCTTTTCCCCTCTAGATAAGCTATCTACTTCCTAGAAGAAAACCGTTTTCATGGATGCTATCCAGTCCTCTCTCCACACAATAGCCTACCTTGAAGCTCTCCCTTCAACCTCTCCTTCATTTAAGCTTACCTACCACCCCATTTTCTAGGGCATTGTTTCCAGCTTATTATTACACAGAAAGGGTCTGGAAATCTCATTCACTTTAAGTGTTAATAACTGAGAAGAATTAGTTTGTTAGCCCATACACACAGGCCTAGGAGATTTGCATCTTAATAGAGGACAATTCCTTCATAACTCAAAGGAATGGAATATCTCTAATAGTGGAATTTCAAGCATCACTGACACTAGTGGAGGAAATATTTGGGGGTGAGAACACTTAACACCAAACCATAATCTCTCATAATGTGAGACAACTATCTTTTTCACCTAGACTTAAGCTTAACCTGAATAGAAGCTGGTATTCATGTTTGAACAAGAATTAAAGCACGACTAAGTATAAAGCAAAAATCTAAGCTGTTGAACAACGCTCTTTCCGAATGGTCTGCATTACTCTCTCTGAGCTTCTTAGCTTTGCAAAGTGGTGTTATTATACTATGTAGCTCTTCTCAATTTCATTATGTCTTCACCAGGATGGCCTTAAAGTTCTCTGAATTCAGCCTCACTAAACTTTAGACAGGCTTCTTTCTGACCTTAGGCTCTTACCCTCCTTTTACTTAGAGCAATTACTTCAGAAGACTTGTAATTGTAAATTCTTTCTCTGCTCCTTTCAAATAGAAATCTTTTTAAAAGGCTCTTTCCTGGTTTTCTAACTCAAGAATACCTTTCTCAGGGAGCAGGAAGCCATCCCTTTGAAATGTAATCATCAAGAACAATAGTACCTCAGTCTCCCAGTTTCTGTGGGATAGTAAGAATCTAACTCCTTGGAGTGCCTTGCTCCAAGCTGTAAAACTGCACGCCAGTCACGAAATTAAGAAACCAGTCTACTTTTGCTTTGAGTCAGGCGCATTAGCACACACATGGCCTAAACCCTCTACCCCATTGCAGCTCTTAAAAACCCTCCTGCTCTTTGTTTCAGTGAAATTGAGTTCAGAATGAGTTGTGGCCTCTATCCTCTTTTGCAACAGCCTTGAATAAAGCCTTCCTTGCATGCTTAATTTCGTCCAGTGAATGTTTACTTTGACAGCCTGAACATGCACAGATTTAAGTACCTATATGCAGTTTGTTTACATCGCCCCAAAATTCTTTCATGAACAAACATTGTGAACATAATTTG
This sequence comes from Prionailurus bengalensis, assembly GCF_016509475.1. Taxonomy (NCBI): domain Eukaryota; kingdom Metazoa; phylum Chordata; class Mammalia; order Carnivora; family Felidae; genus Prionailurus; species Prionailurus bengalensis. The sequence goes on from NC_057349.1 coordinate 111,143,804, forward strand.
ACTAAGGAAACAAAGTACAATACCTTTTTTTTTCACATCAACGGCAGTTTCCTTGTCGGTTTTCTTTTTGACAGCTTCTTTTTCTGGTAGTAAAATGAGAAAATTTTACTCATTTCAGGCGTCTGTTTAATTCTTATGTATTCTGGGGCACACGTGACTGCCATTATGGCATCCAACTCATCTTCTATAGAGTAATCCTAAATCCGTGCCACAGTAGTGTCAAATATGAGCAAACCAGCACCTTCCTAACACAAAAGGAGCTCTGTTGTGTTTCCTCCTCAGGAAGGGAGCAAATTTGTGCTAAGCTCAAAAACAAAATTCTCATGACAATGGAAACATTATATGCCATTATCAATTTTGCTATAATTCAATAGTTTTTTTTAATGTTTATTTTTTTATTTTTGAGACAGAGAGAGACAGAGCATGAATGGGGGAGGGTCAGAGAGAGAGGGAGACACAGAATCTGAAGTGGGCCCCAGGCTCTGAGCTGTCAGCCCAGAGCCCCACTTGGGGCTTGAACTCACGGATCGCGAGATCATGACCTGAGCCGAAGTAGGACGCTCAACCAATGAGCCACCCAGGCGCCCCTCAATAGTTTTTCTAAAGGACATTAAAATGAATATATTGAAAGTTCTCTGGGCTATCAAGCCACTGGAAGCATGTCAGAAGCAGAAATCTCTGGAGCTCATTTGAAACTTCAGATGCACTATTTGAAAACAACCATCTAAAAGTAATAGGGGTGCCTGGGTGGCTCAGTCAGTTAAGCCTAGGCTCAGGTCATGATCTCGCAGTTCAAGAGTTCCAGTCCCCATCAGGCTCTGTGCTGACAGCTCAGAGCTCAGAGCCTGGAGCCTGCTTCAGATTCTGTGTCCCCCTTTCTCTCTGCCTCTCCCCTGCTCGTGTTCACGCTCGCTCTCTCTCTCTCTCTCTCTAAGGATAAATAAACATTAAAAAAATTTTTTTAAGTAACAAAATACAGTGTATCAATCAACTAGGTTTTTTTTTCCCTTATACATTCAATAGTTGCCCTTTTGATAGACACTTTTTATTAAACTGAATGAATTGAATAGGAACTTCATATTTATATTTGCAGAGAGAGAACTGAGTACCACTCCTCAGTAAGAAAAAAATTCCATCAGTAACAATTTAGAAAAGTGTTTAGACATAAATTTTCTTTTTAAAAATTTATCAATTCAACCTTATTTAGAATATTTATAAATTTCAAGACTGCTAACAACAATAACAATAAAATTATTAAGGGAATATCTTTCTTAGAAAACAAGAGCTTTATGAGTAGTATCGTAAAAGGATATTAATTGGTTTCTGTGTTAGTTTTTAAATTGTTCACCTTTCTTTTTTGTTTCAGAAGTCACTTTCTTCTCAGCTTTCTTCTTTTCCTCTTCTTTTTCTGGAGAAGAAAATTGAAAATATTTCTTTCAGGAAAATGTAATACAAAGGAAAAACCAAGATTTGAATGAAGGATTACTGTGAAATCACTTCTGCCTCCAGATAGCTTTGTGACTTTGAGCAAGTGATTTAATCTCACTAAACCTTATTTTCCTCATTTGTAAAATAATAGTACTCCCCTCAAAGTTAGATCATGTTTACAAAGCACTCCGCACAGTGCCTGGCTCACAGTAAATGCATAAAATTGCAGGTTGTTAATACTGTTTATAAATAATGAACAAGATCCTTTGAGCTTTCTGAACCAAGCAATTGTTTGGTGCCTAAAGTAAGATAGTAATATATGAAATTAAAACATCATATCTGGGAAAGATACTGCAGGTAAACTAAAAGAAATACTTTTTTCGTTTTCCTTTCAGATGTTTAGTTTCATTAGAAGTAGTACAGGAGGCCATTAATGTGATCTATTTTGATTTAACCGTTTGTCACATCTGCTTCTTGTCAACAGGCATTTGGAGCCTGGTGACATCTGTCTGGCAGTGTGTTGGGGACATAAGTTCCACTGCCCTTTCTGAGTGGTTGTATCAACGAGGGTGCTCACACTCTGCACCCAGAGGTTTGCAATAAGTCTGGGTCCCACACAGAGCAGCATGTGGTGGCTCTGGACTTCCTCGTGGAAGAGTTACTTTTCAGAGATCTGAGAAATCTTAATCTGAGGGGCGGAGGGAACCTCAAATGCCTAGCCACAGCCTTGTTAACAACTGGTCATCTCTGGACATTGTTCTGGTGAGTGTACTCATTTCATAACAAAGTCATGTAGAAGTTGTTGAAATGGAATATTCAGTGTTTTTAGGTTTGAGGCAGCTCTAAGTTCAGTTAATGTTGGAAGATGACTAATTTTTATCCTCAATTAGTGGTGCTATTTACCTTATATTTGAAACACCTTTGTATCTGTCCTTTGTCTCTCCTCACACATATAGATGCCAAGCATTCAAAGATTTTCATCATCCAGAAATATTATGAGATTGTTACTGTGCTGAAGAAATCCAATGCATAGTTCTAGTATGAATGTTGAAATTGTCTACTAATGACTGCCTCTCATTAAATATAGGAATTAATTCATTCCCTTAGGTATAGAGATTTTTTACCTACAAGATCAAAGACAACACTTTCAGTGTTAGAAGTATAATTTATAAAGAACCCCTTTTCATGGCTCCTAGAGATAAGCTGGTGTCATAGGGAGAAAGATATTCACACTCTGTCTAAATGTGTCTGCAGTGTGCCATTACAGCCCATCCAGTCAGAAGTAGAGAGTCAACAAGTCCAATTCTGATAGTTCCAGAGTTAGAAATAAACCACTTGAATTCCACTTTGCCTTTTCCTAAAGGTTTATGCATATTAAATATGCAAATCATGTTTAAAATTCTGAATAAAGATACTTTTGACTTAAGTATTATTACTTTCAGCTTGTCTGGGAGAAATTTTACATAGCAGGGTATTTTCCATGTTATCTAAATAAATGCATATGCCAGACAATTGAATTGGCATTTGCTAAACATTTGTGCCAGAATATGGATTAATTAAAATACAGATTACTTGTAAATATTTCTTAGCCCATATCAAATAGCAAGACTGTAGTCACAATAAGATCACAACTCAGTATCCAAATCTCTCCGTTTCATAATATAGATGAATAAATATTTCATTTAAAAGTTCTTGCCAATTAGTCAATCTTACATTGAACTTCAGAATGAAAGTAGATATTTGAGGTCATAAGATGGAAGACACTCTTTTCATTTTTTTTAAAAGAGAATACTCTTGTGCAATAAATTCTGCCCTTTAAATTAATATAACTGGAATTTTATTGTGGTGATACAGTATTCTTGCCTTAGTTCAGATTGAATTAATACTTCCATTTACACTCTGCCTGTGATTATGGCCATACACTGAGAGAGTCATGAATAAAAGTAGAAGTCCACAAAAAAGCAGGTATAAATAATGTACTTTAATAACATTTTTATGAATTAGACCTTTAAGCTGTCATTATGGGGCTTACTTTATTCATGGTGAATTCACTTAAAACATCAAATTGAAGATTCTGCATTTCTTCAAGCACTATTGTCTCTATTCTATAGGTGATTTGGCAGCAGTGGAATTAATGGAATTATAAAAGACACAACAATTTAATTATACCCTGCTCAGAATATCCTGCCAATTTCTTTAATGAAAATACTCCTTCCCCTGACTTTTATCTCCCTCAACATTCAACAACACTCTTCCCTTTCCGCCTGACTATGCACCCAAATATTTAATTTCATCCTCACCCTTTCTTCCAAGTTGTTGGCTATTTTGTTTGTGGCAGCTAGAGAAGAGTTAGAACATTTAATACCATTGGTTTTCAGAGGGGGTAGCAATTAAACATGTCTGTAGAATGTGAACTTATCAGTGTATTGCCTCTCTCTGGCAAAAGTGTCATACGCCCTGAAATGATGGCTCTATATGGCAGGGATCACAGGAACGCTGGTTGAGAGAGAAATCCTCTCCACAAGGAGCAGCTCTGAGCCACAAATATGTTATTAGCTTCTGCATAAATTAACATTAGATGAAAGAAAAATTAAATGACTTACTTTTTACTTTCTAAGCCCTTACAATGGGCTTTTCTCTTGCTTTTAAATGTTTTTATGCCATCTCAAACCCAGAGAATGAACAATAGTTAATTATAATCCTAAAGCTTTCTAAGATGCCTGTTCCCAGCAAAATGGGAAAACAAATGCAAATGTTGAATTTTCAACTTATGTTTTGTTCGTCCCCTCTTTTCTTTTCTACTGTAGAGAAGCAGATGGCTGCTTCTCTTCTAACCTTCTATGGCCAGGATGGATGTATTCTTGGTCCGAGTCATGTAAACAAGGGTGTGTTTGTTCTATAACAATGCATTCCAACACATCTTGACACTTTCACTTTATTTCTTTAGAGTGGCAAAGGTTGGCCTGAAACCCCACTCATTCCATGATCATGGGAAGCTTCACACAAGCAGATAAGTTCAATGACAGCAGTGATTATTACAGTTCTCCATTGTTATCATACAGAAGCATGAGGCAAGAGAGAAAGCATGGGTGCTAGCGTGGATGACCTTGGTCTAAATTCTGTCTCTGACCCTTTCTGGTTATGGGAAATTGGGCAATGTGCTGTGACACACTGAATTTCATTGTCCTCATTTGAAAAATGGAACTAATAAAATCTACTTTGCTGGTTTGTTGTGAAGAATGGAGACGCTGAGCTGAAGTGCCTAGACCAGAGGGAATGTTCATAAAATGTTGGCAGCGGGTAGCTATTACGCTATTTTAGAAACAATAAAAATCTGACCACATATAATCTTCAGCAAGTTTTCTAGATACGATATTTATTGATCTCTTTAAGAAAATGCACATTAATTCTTATTTTTCTGTATGAAGAGAGGCTGGGTCTGGAATACTTTATATTAAGAAACTTCAGGAAAAAAAGTACATCAGTAGGTTTAACATGCTATGAAGCGGTGCTGTGCTGGAATGAAGCGGATTCCAGTCTTGGTTTCGCTATAATTAGTAGCCGCTGCCTTATGTAACTATGAGTAACTCTTCCATTGTCAACCATAAAAGGCAGGGGAATGAGTAGAGCATATTTAGGGCCCTCTTCACCCATGTATTGTCCAAATGAAGCATGCTTCTTGCATTATTTCTTAATTTTGCTGGGAGTAGGCAACTTAAAAAGTTTTATCCTTGTGAATAGCTGCTGTATGGTCTCTGGCCTTGCTGTGGCTTCAAAAATGTTAAATGTGGGAAACAGTTTTTAAGGCTTTAAATACATATGCATGTTATATATATATATATATGTATATTTATATATATGAATACATTTACATGAATATATAATGTCAGGTGGTAATAAGGGTCAGGAAAAGAGAGCTTGTTTTGGAAGATTAAAGAATAAGAGGGTGGAAGGAAGCATTGCATTTTTTTTTTTTTTTAAGGAAGAAGTGTAAATCTTTTAGAATAGGTAAGATTTGAAAAGTGTCTTGAAAAACAGCAGGAGAGCTTTGGGCTATCGGGGAGAACTTTTGAGACGAAGGAAAAATATGTGCCAAGACCTTGAACATAGGATTTGTTGTTCATGGTATGACTGTCCCATTTTACTGTAAGATAAGAAGCCACTGAGAGGTTTCGAGCAGAGAAATTATATGACGCTGAGTTACATTTTAAGAGGAACTTTGGCTGTCACTGAGTGGTGTTAAGTGACCCATTGGACTGCGATCTTGTATAGAAGAATAAGAAAGTAAAAGAATAAAACACAAATATATGTATATTTTTCTTTTTTCCTTGTTTTCTTCCTCTGAATTATATTTGGGACTCTTGAAGGAATGTAACATTACAGAATCGTGGTAGGAGTAACTCACTTTACATTGTAATTAGGTTGCTATGGCAGCAAAGCTCTCTAAATTAAGGACTTCACTTGAATTATCTGGCATAACTAAACTGGCCTGTCCGAACCTGAATCCAATGTCTTTGCCTTAGCTTTTCTGTTAGTGATAGCTGAATTATTCTTGGAAGCCAGCTCCTCTCATTATCAGCTATTAACAACAAACAATTCACAATCAGCAATTCCATTGCACCTTTCAGTGACTACCCGGAGACTTTTAAAATTACAATTTTCTCAATCAACAGATGTTTATTTTCCCTTATGTCAGACCCCTTGCCAGGGTCTATAGTGTTAAAAGATTCCCTCCGGGAACACTAGGTATGGGAATAAGTGGGGAAGTTTACAATTATAATAAAGACTTTGAAGGATATTCAAGGTAGAATCTAAGGGAACCATCACAGAGGCCCACAACCAAGAAGGCCATGTGAAACTTGCAAAAGCTACTTCTGGGGGAAGTAAGCACAGACTGAGTCGGAAATAGCTCGTAGAGCCTGGTTTGGACAGAGGGTGGCCAGAGTTATTGCCACGGCCAGCTGAGGGAACTGAGGTGCAGAGTGACTGCTCCTGTCCTGCAGGCACCTCTTACAAACTCCTTTTTTTTTTTTAAGTTTATTTTGAGAGAGAGAGCTGGAGCGGGGAAGGGGCACAGAGAGGGAAAGAGAGAATCCCAAACAGGTTCCACACTGTCAGCCCAGAGAACTGTGAGATCATGACCTGAGCTGTAATCAAGAGTTGGATGCTTAACTGGTGGAGCCACCCAGGCGCTGCTGAGAACTCCTAGCGATATAGTACCATTCACAAAGGAAATGTCCCAAAGGACTCTAGATCTGATCAATGTAAGTCCAAACTTTTTCAAGATACCATAATACAGTTCATTAAGCCTCAAAAGGATTGTGGAGAAGGGATCTCCATAATTATTTTGTATGGTCTGAGCAAGGCAAACATACGTGTTTAAGTTTGGTTGGAACATCACTCATTAAGGTCATAAAGCACTTGACCTTACAGATGTCAGCATTGACTTGGTCCTCAGGTAAAAACTGTATACCTCTTGTAACCTGTGAGGAAATCTGCTCAGGAAAAAGACACTTGCCCAGTTTCCCAAATCCTGTAATTGACATAACAAGGAGTCCAAACTAAAGGGTAAACACATCCTGCTCTCCCTGCAAATGGAAAATAAAGCTTGAGGTGGACTTATTCTATTAAAAACTTGCAGGTGAACTGACCCCTAGACAGAAAAGAAGTTCTAGTTTTGCTTTGTGTTGCCAAACTTATGTTTCAGCTCCCTTATGGCTGACGTTCTCTGACATAATGACAAATTTTTTTCTACTTCTGAATTTAGTATGCAAAAACGAATGCAAAGAGAAAGATTCTTTGATAGCTTTCAAATTGCAAAAAAGTTTCTTATGTTAATTAAACTTGATATTTAAAATGGATAAGATAGATTTCCCTCAAACCTTTCAAAAATGATAAAAGCTTTTTAGATAAGTGATTTCATTACTTTTGAATGGGTTATATTTATATAGATGAAGGTTGCCACATCTGTTTTTTTTTCACTTTTCTACCTAGAAGTGCAAGAGCAAAGACAACCTCAGAGTGTCTGTGTGAGTGTGTGTGTGTGTGTGTGTGTGTGTGTGTGAGTGAGAGAGAGAGAGAGAGCGAGAGAGAGATGAGAGAGACAGACTCTGGTTTTTCTTTTTCCCTCAATGCTTTTACATTTCAGAAAGTAAATGCTCAAAGCTTATTGACTTTCACTAAGTGAGAAGCTCTCCCTCTTCATACCCATCTCTGGATAGCTTTCTATAGTACAATTGCATTTTTTTTTTGTTCTTTTGTGTTTTGTTTCGTTTTGATTTTTTTAGTGCTCCCCACATTTAAGGACTTTGGAAGAGCTCTTTTAACCCCTTTAAAGTTTATTTTTATGCAAAATTTTTGCTTCTTTAAGATCTTTTATTGTAAATGTTTCCAATGTGTCTTTCAGTAAAGGTAAGAAAAACATAAAGCTAAGGTTGTTTTCTAACACCTTTTCATTTTCAGTATCATATTATTTACAAGAGATTACTTTTGCCATATTTTCACCCTAATTTTTTTATATATATATTTATCTGTATCTGGAAATGGATTGCAAAAGTATTTCATTACATATGGAATGTTAAGAATGCCTAGAGGGCCTCCCCCGGGGTGTCTCAGTCCTTTAAACATCCCACTTAAGCTTAGGTCATGACCTCTTGGTTTGTGAGTTCAAGTCTCCTGTGGGCTCTGTGCTCACCTCTCAGAGCCTGGACCCTGCTTCTGATTCTGTGTCTCCCTCTCTCTCTGCCCCTTCCCTGCTCATGCTCTGTCTCTCTCTCCTTCAAAAACAAATAAACATTATTTTTTTAAAGAATGCCTAGAAACATCAGAAAATTAAACTTTTCTTTTTGTGACAAAATCATCAATATTTAGAGAAAAAGCTGGTTATCATTCAAAATTGAAATATATATCCCCTTATAGCACCATTTCAAAGATACTGCTATTTTTATAACAGATCCTTGAGAAGTTAGGACTTGATTTACTAAATAAATTAAAAAGACTGAATAGTTATTTTCAAAAACAATTTGACTTTAAAATTACTAAGAGTTATTGGACATGTGTGTAAGTCTGATTTTCAATGGAAACCTTTCCATTTTTAATAATATGTCTAATGGACATCAATATTAAAAAGGAAACAAGTATCCTTTCAAAGAGTACAACTTTAAAATTGTAATCATTTTAATATGTTGAATTTGCGTTTAACTCATGGGCTACATAAATTCCATCATCTCTCATGAACTATACCAAAGTAGTGACAAAACTTTTTGTTTTCTCTTTCCACATATAAGGTCTATTCTAGTAGATGAAAAAATTTTACATGTTTAATGTTTAAAACATTAAACATAACATTAAACATCAAAACATTACATCAAACAAAAATATTAAAACAATAAATCCTTTATTATGTTACCAGTTGCCAAGACTCTACTCCTTTTGGCTAAAACTGACCTGGCTTTAAAGTTGCATTTTGTTCTAGAGAAGAAGAAAAGTATCTTTTGGAATTGTAACAAACTTGTCTAAGAGGAGGAAACATTTAGGTTAAGCTGACACAAATAACAAATAAATGTTTTATAAAGAAATACTGGTACTTACAAAGTAGAGCTTTGGAGGGATCCAGTTATTTTTTATAAAATGTTTTATGAGAAAAATTTGCTGGAATGAGAGGTTTTAATCAGAATGCCATAATAAGAAAGTTACTAATAGATCATGTTCACACATATTCACAGCCCACGTCATCCTTAACTTCCTCTCTGTTCCTTTATAGATCAAAATACTGGGTAAAAACTACTTTCTTGATACGATGATAAAAGTTATGAGAGAACAAATAACAGATTCTAATCAACAAATGGCTCCTTTACTCTTTCCTGCTTTGTGGGTGCCACCCCTTGATCCCCAGCATAAACACTTACTCCTGCTGGAGGGTCAAATCAGATCAACCCTAACTATACTGTTAGATGTGTAGGGGTAGAAAAAACTTCCCTTACACATAGGTAAATAGGAAAAAGTAAATGTCTCAGAAAAAAAGTCTTTCCAATAATCAGTGGTGGGAAGTCAGAACCAAATGACAAGAGAGAAAAATTCTAGAGACACAAGTTTCTTATGAAATATATTTAATACCTATTAAAATGTATTTATATTTCATAATCCACGAAAAACTCCCATTTCTTTCCCTTCTTCTTTCCCTTTTTCTTGACATTCTTCCGTTTGCTTAAGATAGTCCCTCTCTCTTTGTCTCTGTCTCCCTCTGCCCCTCCCCCACTCGTGTGTGTGTGTGTGTGTGTGTGTGTGTGTGTGCGCGCGCTCGCGCGCTCTCTCTCTCTCTCAAAAATAAAAATAAACAAAAAAGAGTTATCTTCCAATTCCCTCCCAGGCTTATCGAGGATATTACACACATCATTTTACAGAATTTTGATGATGTGTTGTCTTAACGCAGGACATAGCTCTGACTGAGCATCTCTCTTAGAGTTACAGGGCTTTTGGCTTTGTAAACCACTCCATTCCCCTACCTCTTCAGGCCTAGGACTGATAGAGCCTTCCTGTTTTTGCTAGCCCTGGGATGTCTCACCATACCTCTGCATCTTGATACGCCAGGGACCCTTACATACTCAACAAGCCCCAAACTGAGCTCATTATCATCTCTCCAAACCTGTTCTTATTCTTAATGCCATTCATTTACTCAGGTCACACAGACTTTAGCAATCATGCTCAACCCTAACACTTAATTGCTAGTCTTAAAATAATGGAAACAGTCTAAACCTGGATATGAGACACCTGGCTTCTAATTCCAATTACAGTTGACCCTTGAACAACATTTGAATCACACTGGTTCACTTACAAATGGATTTTTTAAATAAATAGAGTATAAATATACAGTAGTATAAATACAGTAGTATAAATATATTTTCTCTCTTATGATTTTCTTAATAACCTTTTTTCTAGTTTCCTTTAAGAATACAGTATATAATACATATAAAATATGTATTATCAGCTATTTATGTATCCATAAGGATTCCAGTCAACAGTAGGTTATTAATACTTAAGTTTTCCAGTAGTCAAAAGTTACACATGGATTTGTGACTGCTTGGAGGGGGTGAGCAGTGCCTTAGATCTCCACATTATTTGAAGGTCAATTGTATATCACTGTTATAGCTGTGTTCTCCTAGGCAATTTACTTGATTTCTCTGATCAGCTCTAAATTCTAAAATGATGTGAAATCATATGTACTGCTTGGAGTTGTTTTGAGGGTTAAATGGAATTGTTCAAAAGAAAAGTAGCATAATTTTTCCTCATGAGCAGTAGCCTCCTATAATTGTCTCGTCTCCAGAGCCCCCATCTCCACCCCTCAGCTATCCATTCTTTCTATGGCTGATGCAATAAATCTAAAATGTGAATCTGATCATACTCCTTCTTGAGCTTTAGCAGGCTCATATAGTCTGTGAGGTGGCATAAAATCTTTAGCTGTGTGTACAAAACCCTTCAGGATATGAACCAAATTCTATACTAAGAGATTATATAGAGTTTCACATATACTAATACCACTAATGCATTATTATCTTCTAGAGATACCAACTAAAAACTACCATAATATTTAATGATTTATTATACATATAAGAGAAATTTCCTGATAAAAATAATAACAATAATAGCAATTAATGGTTGAGTACCTAACTGTGCTAAAAAATGTGCTAAGTTGTTATACACATTATTTCATTTAGTTGTGTTAAGTTTCTAAGTTAAATAACTAGTGAAAGTAGTTTGGTTTATATATTTTATCAAAATTAATACCTAAAGGTCAATTCCATCAAAAATTGCTGAAAGATATAAGTTTATTTCACCACAAAACAAAGAAAAATATTATATTGGCCTAAAGTTCAATAAAATTCATTGTGTCATAGAGTTAATGGAATAAGAACGGGGGCCAAATTTCTATTTTATTATTTTATGTTCTTTGCTTCTTAGGATATATCTCACTGAAGAGCTAAGGTGATAAGGTTCTTGGTTTAATAGAATTGTAAATAAAACATTACTAGCTCCTGTAGAACATTGTCCTCCGATTTATCCTATGGTAAGAAATAATCTTATAATAAGTTTCCTATAATGCTTCATTCTCCTCTACACAAATCCTACCAACCCACTCTTTATGGCCCAATGCAAGTCTTGTGATTTCATTGTATAGCCTTGTCTCACTCATATCTCATCTCCATCCTAACTTTTACAGCTTTTATGGTCTGTACAACTTACTTCTGTACATCAGTAAATAATGCATCGTGGTAGTATTCTATGCATAGGGGCATGCCTGGTTGTCCCAAGTAGATATCTCTATCCAGACCACAAGCATACTGTAAACATCTCTGGTAGCTATTTAACCTCTATACAAAGCCATTAAGTCCTCCCTCTGCTCTTAAGGTAGTTAATTACCAACCCATCAGCCTGAAAACAATAAGCTTAAAATCTTTGGGTGGAAGTAAAAAGGGACTTAAAGAGACCATTTAGGGGCACCTGGGTGACTCAGTCAGTTAAGTACGTGACTTCAGCTCAGGTCATGATCTCATGATTCATGGGTTCAAGCCCCATATCAGGCTCTGTGCTGACAGCTCAGACCCTGGAGCCTGCTTAAGATCCTGTGTCTCCCTCTCTCTCTCTCTCTGCCCCTCCCCTGCTCACACTCTGTCTCTCTCTTTCTCTCTCTCTCTCTCTCTCAAAAATAAATAAACATCAAACATTTTAAAGAAAGAGACCATTTAAGTTCTGTCCCCACACGTTACAGGTGAAGAAATGGAGATCCTACAAAGTCAGTTGATTTGTCAAAGGCCATATAACTGATTAGTGTCAAAGCTGGGATTAGAAGCTGAGTCCTTGGCCTTCTCTCTAGAGTTCTTTTGCCCATATATGGATGATGGCATTTATTGTATTATTTACAATTGCCATACTAAATACCAATTGTATATTTATTCAAGAAGATGATAGGGTATACAGTATTTATTTACCTTATTATATTTGCCTTTATTTATGTAAATTATATGTTTATAATGGAATATTAAAAGTAACTTAAGCATAAGATATATAGTTAATAAAGGATCACATAACTTCTTTCCACATATTTGCCACAATAGACAAGTTGTGACAATTTTACACTAAATGTTGAATAATTACATGTGAGTAGAAATCTTCTATTCTTTAGAGAACAATGACAACAAAAAACATGATGTTGTGGGGGATGTCCATGTTGAGTAGGGGGAAAGAAAAAAATCTTTTCGCATTGTTGATTAAAAAATAATGGGATCATATCTGGTCACTGTGCTTCTACTACGATTTTATGAAGCAACTTTTTTTTTTTTTTTTTTTTTTTTTTTTTTGGTGATGGGGTGAGGTTGGAAAATGTTGCCTGAAGCTGTTTGTTTAATCTCTGAGGATTCTGTCTGAGAGGAGTCAGGGGCTAGCTAATTCCTCCTGAGAAATACAGTTCTGATGAACATTTGATGATAAAGTGGCTAAACATAAGAATAACCTAATGTTAATATAACAGTTGCCATTTCTTTGGGGGAGGAATTTAGTAGATAAACTCTCTTAATGAGGTAAGTGGTAGCTTTAGTGGCTCTTTGAACCTGCAGGCTTTTGAGCCCCAGGAGAGCTCCCAGTGGATATGGGAATTCTGTCACAAAATGTAATACTGTTTTAGAAAGAATGTGAGAATTAATATTATATTTAAGTTAGTCCCTTTTAAGTTATATCCTTAATTAAATGCCAATTGACAATGTCAGAAATGATTACATGATGTGATTGTTATATGAGATTTGTTTAATGCTATTGTAGCCAACTTTCCATGGCCAGACATGTCCTAAAAAAATATAGGAGTCAAAGGAAACAACTGATTTAATATACAATCAGTCCTCACATGCAAATATTTAAAGCAATAAAAACTTCATTATGATGTGCAAAGCATGTGATGTGGGGAGAGGAGCGAAGTTAAAGGACGGGCAAGATACATCTTCAAGGCATAAGACAAATAGCTTGAGAAGCACACCAAGATTTCCAAGAAGGAAGTGTGTGCTGTGAGAAACTGATTTTCCTTGTTTTCAGTGCCATGAAAACACAACGGAAGCTTTTAAGGGCCTCACAGACATGAGAGCAGTTTCACTCACAGCAAGGTCCATGATTTTTTAAAATCTGTTAAAATTCTAAACTGTTGCCAATGTCCTGTAAACAAACTTAATAATCCAGTGTATAGATAAGCTCTACTTTCTTAAAACAAAAAAAAATGCAAAATATGTTTAAGCTCCCACATTTTACCTGTTCTATCTGTATTCCTCAAATCAAATAGCATACGTTAGTGCCACATGCAATTTCCTTTTTACGTAATGCCATTTTCTTGCAACTTGGTCCTAAGGAAGTTTCAGACTAAAATAGTGCATCAAGGACTGTGCATAATCAACCTCACTAAAAACAGCTTGATTAATACTAAATATGTCCTAGTTCCTAATCAATTATGTTAATGAAGTTGCAGGCACATCTGCAAGCCTTGACAAAGCCCATGATCTCAGCATCGCCTGATAGCATGGACTCCTTGGGAACCTGTTCAGGGCCAGTGTCCTCAGCATAAAGACTCTTTCTCTGGGAGTAAAAGGAGGTACTAGCAAAAGCCCTGTAATCCTGCATCATTATGTTATTCGCTTAAACACCATATTGGGTTCCAGGATAAAATGTCAAATTAAATAGCTCTTTAATAGAACAATAGAAGCCTAAGTGTCCCACTTTACAAATGACACATCCTTTTCCAAGTGACAGACTGATAGGCAAAACATTTTCTACTTGGTGTTTTATGAACCTCTTGTAGGAGATAAACTGGAGCCAAACACTTGAATAATCTATCAAAATCTGTCTCAAATTGGGGAATTGGAGTTCCTTGATTTATGTCCATATCCCAACAACAACAACAACAACAGAATTAGAATCCAATGAAACTTAAGGTGACACTATTATTTATAGGCTATCCCTTGTCCTGTGAACATTGGGGCAGTGACAGAGTCACTCGTCAGTTTTTTGTCAAATTATCTCCAGTAACACAAGCTCTTATAGTCCAAATGCCAAACAAAATGTGACTCTGACCTCTCTCTGTCTCTGTCTCTGTCTCTCTCTCTCTCTCTCTCTCGTTCTAAGCATTTTTTTTTCTAAATAATCTGCTTACTAGCTAGGTAAATGATATACAATAATTGCTAGTGATGAGTTTACTCAGTTTTGGTTTTATTATTTTCAGTATAACTCAGCTACATTTGAGTCCAGTTAAGACATTTTAAAAAATATTTAACTCCTATCAAAATCAAGCATATGCAAAAGATGATACAAGTTGGGAATTTATACTGGTGAGAAACCACATATGATAGAAATGCAAAGGCAAATCATCAACTACGCAAAAAGAAATATTTAAACAACTCTAATTGTATAAGGTAAACATTTAGGTGGCTAATTTACTAATAATGAGGCTAAGAGGTTGCCAAGTGCTAAGGACTGAATTGTGTCTCCTCCAAATACACACATGAAGCCCTAACCCCCATATGACTGTACTGGATGGAGATGGGGCCTTTAGGAGGTAATTAAGCTTAAATGAGGTTGTCAGAGAGGAGCCATGATCCCATAGAACTGTGTCCCAAGGACAGGAAGAGCCACTTGAGCTCTCTCTTCACCATGTGAAGATAGCAAGGAGTAGATGTCTACAAGCCAGGACATGGGCTTTTTCCAGAAACCTGACCATCATGGCACTCTGATCTCAGACTTCCATCCTAAAGAACTATGAGAAATTTCCGTTGCTTAAGCTACCTGATCTGTTGTGTTTTGTCTGGCAGCTCTTGCAAACCAAGACATCCAGTGCTGATCAGGAATTTAAGAAATTATAATATCGAGAGGAATTGTTTTCACATAATGGTCACACACAGAAATGACATCAAGAGCCAAGTGAGTGAATGGGTGAAACAGAGGTGTGGCAGTTGATGGAAACAATGGGAAATTCCCCATATTCAAGATGACCACACTTAAAAATCAGTATGTAGAAAACTTGTGTGGACCCAATAAAATGTGTGTGCAGCAGTTTTGGATGGGAGACAAAGGTTTCAAACCTGGGACTAGTCCTGGACTGTTCTCTAAAAATTCAGGAAGCATTGTTGATTTGGAGTCTTGGAGTAAGATTTTACATGTACTTTACATTAAATTGTGATCTCTAATGACCAAAAAATTCTTTTTTTTTTAGATGGGTATTGATATACCACTGATTAACAGATGATACAGGATTTTATTTAAAGCTTAAAGCTACTAGTTCATTCCATTTGTGTAGCTGGCCAAATCAAAATATTTTACATACTGTACACTAGGTTATTATAATTTGCAAGTATAATGTAACCTTTCCCCCCATTCCCACTGGCATTTCTCTTGCTCTCTTGCAAGCCTTTCTAGAATGCTTAGGTACTTGACTTGAAAACTATTGTTCTTTCCCAGACAAGTAGCAGTCAAAATTTCTCCATGGGTGACATTTTAGTCATTCTGAAGGACATTTGGCCAATTACAGGTCATTTAGGTGACTAGTCCTAAATTAAAAGCATTTTTAGAAATATTTAATTGCTCTCCACTTCTGTCTAAATCACCTAGGGATTTGCTACTGAGATGGAGTCCTAGACCAGAAACATCAGCAAACATTGGGAGCTTGGTAAAAATGAAGAATCTCAGGCCCCACACTAGACTTACCAAATTTGAATCTACAGTTTCACAAGAGCCCTAGGAAATTTGTGTGCACACTAAATTTTAAGAAGCATTGCTAGGTTTCTCTATACTAAGATCAGAACATGATGTTTCTATCACAGAACTTCATGAAATCTAAAGCACAACACTTTATGTCTTCATCCTCCAAAACTTGTTGAGGCCTCAGAAGACATGAAGGTAGGAGCCTCAAATGCTGATGTCTTCATAGCAGTATATGAGAAAGATGCTTGGGCATAGAGCTAGAAATTCTGGGCTGGAAACCCAGCTCTGCTATTTACTAACTTAGCATAAATAAATAAATTTCAAACCTACATTTGTTAATCCTTAATAATGTGTACTTTACAAGGTTTTGAAATATCAAATGTAAAATTCATATAAGTACAGAAAACATAATATTCTAAATAAATATGAGTTGCAGAGAGCATAACTGCAGGTGTGACTTGGTCAGGATCTGGACAGAAGGTGAGTAGAACATGCTGATGTCAGAACACAACCAAAGGAAAACATCACCTGCCTAGCTACCCAAATCCTTCCCTGGCTATTGGCTGTGTGAAATATAAACGTATAGCCAAAAGGATCATTTGGTCTGTGGTCAATTGGATAATGCATCTCTCACCAAGGCATTCAGATTAAATTAAATTAATTAATTTCATTGAATTAAAATAAAATAGAAAAGACTATTTGAAACAGGCTACCAAGTTTAGGTGTTTGGTGTAAACCAGTTTGTTGCATCTGTAAGGTTTTTTTACACATGGACGTAAACCAAAGGTTCTCAAAATTTAGTGTGTATGAGATCCAACTGAGAAGCTTGATAAAAATGGAGATTTCTTTCCTCTCTGAATTGCCAGAGAATCTGATATGTTAGGTCTAAGATATGGTGGGAATATGAATTTTTAAGAAGCTTCACAGTTGATTTTGGTGCTGACAATCTGCAAACTATTCTTTGTGAAAAGTTGTCTTAAATCAATAAAATGCAGTCGAAGGAGAATTCCCAAGTTTATCAATATCAAACACAGTAATAATAACTGAAATATTTGTAGCTCTATTCTGTCTTTACAAGACCTCTCTGTGACAGGTAATATGAGTATCAGTATTTTACCAATAAACAGGCTAAAAGTTTAGTTATTGCATTTGTTCCTCCAGGTCGAAAATGGCAAAATCAGAATTTGGATACAGATCTGTGTGATTCTAGAGCACAGGCTGTAAATCACCATTTTCAGAGACACAGAATTCCCACAATCCCTCTAGGTAACAAGAAATGTTCAATAAGACCTGGTCCCTTTTGTAAGACGGGTTTGGATACATGAAATGAACTGAACTTCTCAGACATTTCCTCCTCATTATGGAGCTTCATCTGGGGATGGGGTTTGGGGGATAGAAGATAAGTAAGGCATAGAGGAAAGGACAGCTTACATGAGTATATAATTCCAGATAACAGCCATATAATATTTTCTGGAGTTCCATGTGCCAATTTAGCATGGTCTGCTCAGTAATTCTACCTGGAAGCCCATGCGAAACTGTCATGTACCAGTCTGTCCTAAACCCATGACATCCTGCTTCTCCTCACCAGGCCTGTTTTATTTCAGTGGTTTCCCATCTTAGTTAACTGCACCTCTGTCCACCTCGATATCTAATTCAGAAAGCCGGAGTCATTTTAATTACTTGTTGCATCTCCGCATGCATAGTAATCAGATACTTTAACCAATTGATTCCCTTTCCAGGTACTTTTCCGATCTACCTGCTCTCTCCAACCATTACACCACTGTTAAGTTCTTGCGTTACAACTTAGTTGGACTATTCTCTTCTCAAGTGTCTGCAATCACTCTCATACCACCTGTCTAGACCAGCAGGATGGCAGTCAAATTGTCCTTTTAAAATGAACATATCTATCTCATCTATGGGAAATTCCTTATCGTCTCTAGAAAAAAAATTACTTAGCTGAGGTGAAAATATTTTGCTTGTATATGCACAAAATATCTCTGGAAGGAGCTAACATTGGTTGCCTAGAAGGAGAACTGTGTAGTTAGTGCATACGGCCAGGAGGGAAACTTTCCACTACCTTAAATCATTTTCGTAATCGTTAAAATTTGAACCATGTAAACATGTCAAAAATTTTAAAAGGAAATAAAAATTCCTTAGCTGGGTGAAATAGCATGATATCAGAGATCTGCAAAAGTAATAAAAATACAAGCAGTAAAAAAACAAAAAAAAAAGGAAGAAAAAAAGGAAAGAAAAGAAAGGTTGGATAAGTAAGAATAGAAAATGTTGATAAATGTATCTGCAGGCTGAGTATATTGCAGATTTATTTTACTATTCAATGCTTTATAATAAAAATTTAAAGATAAATATAAATCCCAAGCTTAGCCTACAAGGCACTTCGTGAGCTGTCCTTTGCATGCCTTTCATCTGTCCCAGACCCTCTTCATACTGCCTTCTTTCTCTCCGAGATGAAGTACTTAGGCATATCTGAACAAAACCTCTTTCTTTCTCATCTCCATGTTTTTGCATATGCCAATTCTTTTGTTGGTAATGTTCTTGCCTTCCTTGTGTATTCTTCCATATTCTTGGGATTTAAGCTCTACAGCCACTTCTGCAGAGAAGGTTTTCCTGGAATTCTACTCACCTCTTCCAAGCAGAGCTATGCCCTACCTTCTTTAAGCTTCCACAGTACTCAGCACTGGTTTCTATTTTGGTTCTTATCTTATGGTGTAATCACCACAACTCTTAGAACCCAGCAACTAAGGTGCCTCCAGTAGGTTCTGTGCTTTACACGGTTCTATGTGCCCTCCTCTGGCTACATCCTGCCCTAGGTCTAAGGGTCTGTGGGGATGACAGGGTGTGGCCACCTGAAATTTTTTCCTCTCTTACACTTCAGGTCCTAGAACTCTGACCTTTTTTTTCTGCCAGACAGTTCTTTCTCTGGGGATGCTGAACTCATGGGGTGAGCAAAGTTGACAGGTAGCTGCTGGACAGATGGGTGTGGAACTTGGGTAAGCAGTCTGTGTCCACACACACACACACACACACACACACACACACAAGGTCCTTTTCAGTGTTTGACAGAGCTAGGAGTGGAAGGGGTGCTATGATGGTCTGAAGGAGACCTCCATCTGTACCCTTGCAAAAAAGTAGTGGTGCACTTGGCTTTAATTCTTTGTGTTTTATATCTGGCTTCTCTTTAATTACTTTTAATTTTACACCTGTAAACTGAGTCTTGGTAGGACAGGAACTATTTTCTATTAATCTTTGAATGTCCAGTACTTTAGGCAATACCTGATGTGATCCTATGGTTGGAATTTAATAAATGATAGTTGAATGAATAAATGAAGACAAATGATTTTGAAAACTTGATTATGATGACACTTGCCTCCCCTAATTTTGCCAATCCCCAAACACCATATTTTGAAGAACTAATTAATAGCAGTAGTATTAGTCATTAATTTTATAAAGTGCTTATAAACTGGCACACACACATACACACCATTGTATCCTCACACTAATTCTATGAGCTCAGTACTATTTTCAACTCATCTCATGGGTGATAAAACTCATGAAGAGTGAGTTTAAGTAAATAAAAATGTACAAAACTAGTAAGAGGTGAAACTCAGATTTAAACCCAGAAACTCTGTCCTAGAGTCATAAAGACACTAAATTGGTCAAGTTGTGGAAAAACTGCATGAGTTTCATGACATATCCTTGACTATTTGTCTCTGTACTTTCTAGCTTGATTTCCAGAGCATGAAGCTGGTCATTCTTCCGGAAGCTGATGATCACCAGTATAAAATCTTAAGAGGAAAAATTTTGGTTTTCCAAAAGACAGCAAGTTGTACTTTCAGGGAAAAGAAACTGTAGCTTAGATGTACCAACACTATTTAAGAAAATATGGATTTTTTGTTTCTGCTGTTACTATTGTTTTTTGTTTCTCTGCACTCTACTTTATCTATAATAGAGGAGAGCTTTGGAAACATAAAATACTTGCCTTCAGGGGTAGGTGATGCCGGAGTGGGTCTGGAAGCTCGTTCTGTTGGTAATGGAGGTGGTACGGCTGGGCTTTGTCCTGTGCACACAATGCAGGAGTAGGTATTGAAAAAAAAGTATTAACAAATTTAATATCCTCAACTAAAATAGCTAGATCCTTCCCCAACATGCATAATTCATAATCTGAAGTATAAATTCATATTATTATGCAATAAGAAAATTGTTATTAGGTGAGATCTTTAAGTGGATACATACACAGTTTCCGTTATCTTCAGAGCTATTTCTGAATATATTACTTTTCATAGATGTATATACAATGTTAAATATATCTACTGGACTTCATTAATGGAAAATCTACATGCAATCAAATAAAGCAATTTATTTTCAATATGCACTTTAAATTATGGAAACTAAAATCACAGAAGCTGAGAGGAGTCCTAATATAGAGAAAAATCACCATTTTTTTTTCATTTAACTTAAAATTCTCAAATGATATAATAGGGCAATAAAAGAAGGTTAAAATTCATGGGCCTTTTGATATTGAACAGGTACATTTTCTCCTGCTGAAGTAAATGACCTGCAGTTAAGTAAATAATGGGCCAAAGGGAAAATATATTCAGTTTTATAGAGCCTTGAAAGGCTCCCTCAAGTCTCTGGGCTTATTATGAACTGTATAAAAACCCACAATCGTTTCTGAGTGCTTCCTTATCCCAAGTGATTTCTTTAATTAACCAAAACCATCCAGGCCACGAACTGTAAACATTAACTAACATATGATCCCGTATGAAATGTCTGCAAAATGTTTTATCATTAATTTTCATTCCACAAATTTCTGCTGTGTGTTTCTTTTAAATCCAGGAATTGGTGTGGGCATAGGCACCTTGTGAAATCTCACTGACAACTAGATATTATCAAATGTCAGCAGACCTGCCTGCTTACTGGAAGTTTTCCTTTTTTTTTTTTATAATTTGTCAAAATTAGTTTGGTCTGGTGAATTGTGGATTAGCAAGCAGAGCAACTGGAGAGGCACACACACCACCTTCTGTGGTGGTGAGAAGGGAGGAATCCTGGACTCTCTTGCCAAATAGCGGTTAGTCTCCATTCATTATAGGATTCCCTTATAGTGGTTAGACCATCTAGGTTGATTCTTGAGCATATTCTAGCATGCATAAAAGCACATTGTTTCATGACACTCCAGTCATATACCTAGAAAAGTATCGATCCATATTATCATTAATTTTTTTTCCTAATGAGAGCAAAGATCTGATAGAAACAGATGGCAACATGAAAGTTCCTCTTTCAGTGTACAAAGAGAAGATGAGGCTGGGCACTCTAAAAAAAGTTTGATCTCCATTATTTTTCCCTACCTAACATTTACATACTACTTACTCTATGCCTAGAACAATCCCAATCAGTTTTGATACAGTAAGTCATTTAATTTTCACAAGATCCTTAGGAGTAGGTGTATTCTCACTTTATGGTTTGAAAACTAAAGTGAACAGGTTTTCAGGCCATTCAGCTCCTAAGAAGTGAGCTGAATTTCCATGTAGGCTCCAGATTTGAGGTGCTCAAAGCCCCTTTCCCACTGCCTAAGGCCAGAAAAGGGTCGTCTTCTATAAGGGAGTCCATGACTGCAGGTGGGAGACTCAGTCTCTACTTACTTCATAAGTCGAAAGGATGTATACTTGTAAATATCCATTCTCAAATCTTTCTAGAGAGCTGTTCTTGAAGAAAATATTTCTTTTTCTTTTTAAAAAAATTTTTTTTTCAACGTTTATTTATTTTTGGGACAGAGAGAGACAGAGCATGAACGGGCGAGGGGCAGAGAGAGAGGGAGACACAGAATCGGAAACAGGCTCCAGGCTCTGAGCCATCAGCCCAGAGCCCGACGCGGGGCTCGAACTCACGGACCGCGAGATCGTGACCTGGCTGAAGTCGGACGCTTAACCGACTGCGCCACCCAGGCGCCCCAAGAAAATATTTCTAAAGTAGGCTGATATTTTGTAGCTTTTAAATCTAGGAAGAATCTAGATTTAGGAAGGAGTCAATTAAATGATTAAAACTTAAAGTACAAGTGGCCATGAATATAAATCAATTGTTTCTAAATACTAAGGCTTTCAGAAATATCTTCATAGAATGGTGCCTATTCAATCTAAGTCACTTCTTTCCAGGTCATACTTTCATGAACAGTGGTGATGTAAAATCTCAATCCTTTATAGTCTTGATAAGCTTTTTAGAAATTTATTTCAAAAATATATGAAATTCTTTCCAAAGGAATTATTCATAATTTATACTCTAAAATCTTTTTAGATTTTCCTGGAAGAACTATAAAGTCATTATTTTATTTCAAAAACATTTTAGTGAGCACTTATTATGCATCAATAATACCAAAAACATTAGGGGCGCCTGGGTGACTCAGATGGTTAGGCATCCAACTTTGGCTCCTGTAATGGTCTCATGGCTTGTGAGTTTGAGCCCCATGTCAGGTTCTGGGCTGACAACTCAGAGTCTGGAGCCTGCTTCAGATTTTGTGTTTCACCCTCTCTCTCTGCCCCTCCTCTGCTTGTGCGCTCTCTCTCTCTCTCTCTCTCTCTCTCTCAAAAATAAATAAACATTAAAAAATAATAATAGTAATACCAAAAACATTAAACCCCAGCCCTGCCTTAAAGAAGTTCCCAATATACTGACTAAAACAGACTTAGATCACTATAATAGATTACTATAATACAGTGTGATGATGGTAAATAATATATACAGAGGGGGTGTTGTAGAAAGATCCCTGGAGTAGATTAACTGTAAACTGCATTGAAAGACCTAAAATTAGTGTGCCAGGTAAAGAAATTAAGAGAAGAGATTCTACACAGAGAGAATCTGGTGAAAAAACAGTTACTGGATGCCAACATACGTAGGACTCCTAAAACAAACAAACTGGTGCCTTCTGCAGCAGAAAGTGCAATATCCAGTTTATGTCAGAAATTCTCTACAACTGTAATCAACTATATCACGCTCCCTAAAATGTCTAACTGCTACATCGTGAGGCAGTGGACACAGTGGGGAAGTAGGACCACACAAACAACAACAACAACAACAAAACAAAAAAACAGAGAAAGAAAAAGCCAGATGTCTTCCTACCTTCAGAGTGACAGTTATAAATCACCCTGGCAGGGGAATTATCAGCTCAGAACAAGTTTTTGTTGTGCTAGGGAGCACTAAAACAAATCAGATACGTCATAGTAGAGCATGACGCATGACTTTAGTACTGACATAAAGAAAAGTCTTCTTTCGTGTTCAAATAATGTCAGAGAATACTGTTGAAATCTGAGACCATTTTATTTTATTAGTTTTTTTTTAATGTTTATTTATTTTGAGAGAGAGAAAGTGAGAGTGTGTGTGTCAGGGTCGGGGGGGCAGGAGAAAGGGTGGAGGAGGACCAGAGAGAGAGGAAATGGAGAATCCCAAGCAGGATCCACCTTATCAGTGGAGCCCAACTGGGTGGGGGGGCCTCCATCTCACCAGCCATGAGATCATGACCTGAGCCAAAGTGAAGAGTCAGATGCTTAACTGACTGAGCCACCCAAGAGCCCCCAAATTTTAAATATGAACAAATACAGGAGTGCCTGAGTGGCTCACTCAGTTAAGCTATCTACTCTTGATTTCAGCTCAGGTCATGATCTCACAGCTGGTGAGATGGTTCCCTGCATTGGACTCTGTGCTGACAGTGTGAAGCCTGCTTGAGATTCTCTCAGTCTCTCTCTCTCGGTCTCTCTCTCTCTCTTCCCTCCCCTCCCCCACTCCTGCTCCCTCTCTCAAAATAAATACATAAACTTTAAAAAATATGAATAAATTTAATATCATATAATAAATGCTGCTAATATAATGTCAAATTAATAGTAGAATTTTATAGTAAAAACAGTGTTGCTTAGTGTAAAGACTATATGCTTAGAGGCAAATGGTGAGCGTTTATATATGTGAGAGTTTCAGCTTCATCATTTACAAACTGGGTAAACTTGAAAATCTCATGAAGTATCCAAGCCTCAGTTTAGGGCCTTTATAAAATGAGGCTAGTTTTTAGGAATGTTATGAGGATTAACTGTTAAAGCATCTAACACATAGTAAATACTCAAAATACCAATTTTTTCAATAATGAATTTACAATTTATGTCCCATCTAATTACACAAGAGAACTTGAAACAGACTTGGAAATAAGTAAACAAAGACATAACAACAGATAAAATTGAACATGACATAAATAACAGAACTCATTTACAAGAAAGAAGTTTTTACAATTTCATTAGGAATATATTCCTTCAGAATTCCAGAGGATTGTTACTCTCTGAAGGAACAATTTAGGTTGTTGAAATTTATGTTGGAACTCAAAAGGTGCCCTTCATTTTGCAAGCTATTACCTGAAAATCCCTTTGACATTCAAACATAGTGAATTGGCTTTATTTTTGTTCCTTGAGTGATTTGGGCTGGCTTATTTCCATAATACCTGAATGGCATGTTTGTAAGCTGCCAATATTTTATTGTTCTGAGTTTTTTCTCTCACAAGTCAATTTGATTGTTTCTGGTTTAGTCAAAATCCACTGGGGATAGTAGACAGTGTGTACTCCTTCTAATGATCTAAGTTACCAATGTTTTCTTTACACTGCTAGGAATGATGAATGGAATTACTCAGAATCTCAAGTCAAGTAGGAGGCTATGAGCTGAATTCAGATCACATGAAGTACAAAACAGCTCACTATACTAACATTTAATTTGTCTGGTTTCTTTATCAAAGGAGATTCCCTATTTCTACAACATTTCTATACAACTAAAGGCTATCCCCTAAATCTTGAAACAAATGTTGAGGAGATGTTTTCCTCTAATGCCTGACAGATAGTTAATTCTCCAGGCCTCTACTGCATTCTCCTGAAGGTACTAAGTACATCCAGAAGATCTTTGAAAGGCCTCTGTACTGCCAACAGCAAATGGTAATAGATTCTGGGATGGAGAAGGTGTCATTCCAGTAAATGACCGTTGAGTTCAAGTTCATTTACATTTAAAAAATACAATGTATAAAATAATTACAAATTCCTATCCCAATTTGTTCTTTCAATTTCATAAAAATAATTTGTGAATCTATGACTAATGGTGAAGTGGGGAGATCTGAATTTAGTAAGAAAATGGTGGTCAAGTTTGTGAAAGCGATAACATTAATTGTGTATGCTGCACTATTTTTATATGTGCAGAATAACATTTTTAAAATTTGGAATTGAACAAATAGTAACATTAAACAAAAATATGGTTTTATATTTTAGGCTGAGACGTGATTTTGCTAGTGTCTTTTATTTTAAAATGGGGACATCTTGGTCTTCAAGTTTCCTTACTGAGTGTCTTTCTCTTGCCATGTAGTTTGGACAGGGGACCAGAAGGATTTGGGGTGTCAACCATCCCTCCCTTTCCCACCCCATATGTTAAAATAAAGATCAAAAATTTTAGACCACTCATATAATAATCCCAGATTTGTGAATTTGCCCAAGAAATGAGGACCTCACCAATAAAAGAACTACTTGAAGAAGTTCTGGAGTTCATATGAAATGGGTGAATCAAGGAGGTGTTTACTCCAATACAGGCATCTTTATACCTCCCACTCATGAATTGCTAAATTCTACACAGCTACTTTGCATCCCTTGTACTCAGTCGAGTGGATGGGGCACTCAGTAAACAGACAATTATCACTTAACTTAGGTCTCAGTGGTTTCAAGATAAAATGGAAACCATAATCTCTGCTCCAGCTGGTGTTGTGAGTGTTCATGGGCAAATGAAATCACTGAGGGACCACAGTGAAGATAGAGAAATACACTGTTGTTACGGAGTTTATGTTAGAGATGGAGGGAGACAGGCAATAATTTAATAATTTAAGACAGGCAAGACATATAATTTCAGATCTCAGAAATGTAGGGACATTCAAATAGAGTGATGAGGCAGATAACATTTAGAGGGAAGAGACTATGCTAAAATGGACAGAAAGGGAAGAGGAGGGCCACCATTAAGCACGATTCCACTAGCCTATGAAGCTTTGTGCAAATTTGAAAAATGTGTCTTCTGAGTATATGCAGTCCACGGTGGTAAGTTTTGGTCAGGAAAACCTGCTTGGTGCAAAATTAAGAGGCAGCTCTCTCCTGGCCAGTTGCAGCTCCAGTCCAGGGCATGCTGTCTTGGGGTAGGGGAATCAGACTTGGAGGCCTTTGTTATACAACTGCACGAATGCATAGCATAGGAAGTGGCCCTTTCTCCAAGGAGAACACATCTGAGCTCTGACTTGAATACAAAGGAGCAAACCTTAGGAAGATGTCTGATAAAAGGATTCTTGACAGAGAATAGCAGTACAAAAAGCCTAAGCCAGTGACCAGCCTGGCTTGTTTAACGGTCATCGGTGATGGAAAACAGAGACAAGCTCATAGCAGACCATTCTAGCCTATTCCGGTGAGTATGGATTTGTCCTAAGGACAATGGTAAGATTTTGTAGGGTTTTAGTACAGCATGTAGGTTCTTTAAAGATCACTGGCTGGTGTGTGAACCAAAACAATGTTTGTAGAGAAAAGGATATGAGGGACAACAAGAGATCAGGTGGAGACTATTGAAATGATAGAAAGTAAGAAAGTGACATGGCTTGGACTAGGTGGTTTGAGGTAGAGATTCAATCATTCATGCAACAAGTATTTATTGAATGCTGACTGAGTACCAGGCACTTCCGTAGGATATGGAGTTATAGCAGTGAACAATACAGAGAAAATCACCTATTTCACGGAGCTGAGATTCCAGTGGGCAGAGACAAAAAACAGTCACTAAACAAGTAAAATGGAAATAAGTATCTTATTAAAAATGTATCAAGAAAAAGTAATAAGAAATGCTATTCAGAATAATGGGTGGCATTTTTAAATATATGATAAATGAAAAACATAGGAATTGGAGGTAAGTGGATGGATTCAGAGTACATTTTGACATAAACCCAATAGGACTATTAAATGAATTTAATGTAAGAAGTGAGGGAAAGAAGTCATTTGACTTGAGCTTCTGGGAACAACTGAGAACACTCAGATAAGGGCAAGGAATTTTCCATTTACCCAGCCAGGTGCTGTTTATGAACTAACTGCTTAGTCATTGTTGTCACTTGGATTATGTACTTTTTAATTTTGCCAGAGGTCTTATATAGAGGACACTGAAGTAGAAGCCATAGTTACTTTATATTAGATTATTCCAATAACATATTATATTGGTAATTAATTTACAAGTTTTTTGCTATGATTTTAGAAAAGTTTTAAGCAAATGGATTATTTAGTATAAATTGGTTACACAACCCTATTATAAGTGTTTTAAAACACCAAATTCTTTAACTTCTTAGATCAAAGAAACTCCTCCAGGCCAAAATGTTTCTACTGGAAAGGTTTCTTTGCATCCTGATAAAAAGCTTCCCTAATATTTCCATGTGTTATGTATTTGCATATTCACTTTGATGGAAAGCATGGAATAGCAGCCAAATGCATATTTCATACATTCTTTTGATTAAAAATGATAAAGGTAATATTAGTGTTTTTTCCTCTTCATCTCCAATTTACGAAGTAGAAATAATTTTCCATGGAACAGTCAACGAAAAGAAAGGAAACAAGATTGATTTGAGATTATATCATTGTTCTATTTATCCTTATACCTCAATTATGACAAAATACCTGGTGTTTGGGACCTAATGAAAATAGAGGCACAGAATCATGATCCTAGAGTTTTGGGGTATAGGAGAGACCTTTGAAATCAGCTATTCCAACACCCTGAGTTTTCAAATGGAAAAAAAAGTCCCTGGAAGGATAAATGGCCTAACAAAATCATACATTGAGAGCAAGTCCAATGTAAGATTAAGACCTTTTCCACTCTATTTTATTTTTCTATTTATTTAACGTCTATTTGGAAGATTGAGATAAATGCCAGTTATCTATTATTATCAATGATTTCTAACCCTTGAAAGATCTGTAAGTATTTAGTTCATTCTATGAAGAGTTTTACAGTTTTCTTTGGTGTTCATGTTTTGTTTCACCTTAATTAGATGCTGAATTGACCCCAAGTGGCCCATCAAAAAGACTCCCTACTTAAAGATCAATCTTTTTGTTACCTGACCTCATTTCCACAATTCTAGATAGACTTTCACTAGGAGACTTTTAAGTTTTTCACAATTCCTGTTTCTTTACTTTTCTTAGTTTCTTCTAGCTCTCTGAACCATATGTCTTTCAAACCCACAGCAAATCATATTTGCACACAAGGTAAACCAAGGGACAGACAGTAAAGATGGAAGAAAGAGACAGATAGGTAAAATGAATCATATGGTTTTTTTTAATGCAAAAGCCAAAGCCAGGAGGAAAAGAGATAAAGGAGGCAAATTAGATGAACTGCAGTCACAATTAAAAGAAATAAAAATAAAAACTTAGAATGCACTCATGCACATACAATACAAATCTCCCACTTGGTATCTAATCAAATATATATTTTTTAATTTTTTAATGTTTATTTATTTTTTTGAGAGAGAGAGACAGAGACAGAGGACAAGTAGGGAAGGGCAGAGAGAGAGAGAGAGGGAGACACAGAATCTGAAGCAGGCTCCAGGCTCTGAGCTGTCAGCACAGAGCCTGATGTGGGGCTCAAACTCACAAGCCGTGAGATCATGACCTGAGCCCAAGTCAGACACTCAACCAACTGAGCCACCACATGCCCTAATCAAATATTTCTGGGATTGCAAATTCTCAGTGATGACATGGCCTAGAACATGGCTTATTCCAGTTATTCCTCAAAACGTGGCCATTTTATCTCCTCCCTTGATTCTCTTCCACACACTCTCCTCGCATGCTCCCAGAGCACCCAGGATGCACTTTATCTTCTGAGCATCAATGCACTGATGTTTATATACAAGTTTGGACTTTACACCCCCCCCACCTTTTTAAATCTTCAGTAGACTATGAGCAACTTGAGGACAGAATCTGCAACAGCACTATATACTTGTGAAAGGAAATGAATCATTAAAGGAGAAAATGAGTGACTAACTGAATGAGTGAATCAGTGAATGCTAGATGCTACTCTGTCACAGTTTCTAGAACAGACCAAATTATAGGTATTTTTTAAGTTCTTTATAGAGTATAAAATACTTCCAACAAAAAAGTGAAATTTTATTTACTTGTTTATTCATTCACTCATTCATTCATTCATTCATTTATTCATTTTTAATCATTAATGGTTCCAGACCAAAGCATTCACTTTCTTCCTTTGAGTATCTTTACCTATTTATGAATGGAACAACAATCTTGCTATGAAAGTGAAAAACTAATGTGTTTACCCATGGCTAGTGGGAAAAAGTGAGCTAAAGTCCAAAATGAAGAAAGGTAGCATCATTAAATAATTCAATCAAGATATAACACTTGTAATATATTCTGAATATCTATAGGTCCCCTCAAGTGGAAAGAAGACTATGTAAATTATCCACTCAGGTATTTTTCAGCCTAAATAATTCTGCAACTAAATGTAACTTGAATAGTGTTTTAGTGCCAAACACTGAAACCCAAAGAAATTAAACAACTTGCTAAATTCACCTAAGTGCTTATAAGCAGGACCCGTGTATAAAGATGGCAGGTGCTGTTTTCTTTGCACAGTAGCATGCTGTCTTTGTATTTTGCATTTATTTTATAAATAGCATAAAGAGAAAAGGAATGAACAAAATATATAACAACATTTGGAATAGTGCTGAACAATTTTAATTAATTGCAATTATTACGTTGTTATATTGTGTTTTAGAATTCTATACTCAATGATATAATCTTATAATAATTAAAAAGCAGATCTTAAATGAAGTTCTCTGTATTAAAGTGATGTTATTAATGGACATTTTACCTCTTGTTCCACTTGAAGACAATTTAAAATACAAATAATGCATGTTTTTGACCATCGGTTGTTAGTATTCAAAGTTATAATGAATTAAAATTAGGTCTCTTAGATGCCATTTTCCAATGTCAAAAATATCTGACATTCTTTACCAAATGGGGATGACTACTTCCTAAGGTGTTGAGTGGTTGGAGAAGCTATAGGATAAAAATAGCTCATCTTACTAGAAATCAACTTTCTGCAGCATTATTTATAATGGCCTACTTATGAAAACAACCCAGCTGTCCATCAGCAGATGAATGGATTTTTAAAAATGTGATATATGTATATGCTGGAATTGGAGTCTATCTAACTGTATCTATTTATCAAGAGAAAATGGAATATTATTCAGCCATAAAAAGAAGGAAATTCTGTCATTTGTGGCAATATGAATCAATCTTGAAGATACTATGCTAAGTGCAAGAAGCCAGACAGAGAAAGGTGAATACCATAAGATCTCACATGTGGAATCTAAAATAATAGAACTCATATTCCCACAGAGCACAGATTGGTGGTTGCCAGAGGTGGAGTGGGATGAAGGGTGGGTGAAATGAGTGAAGATAGCCTAAAGGTACAAACTTCCAATTAACTATAAGATAAATAAATCCTGGGGCTATAATGTACAGCATGGTGACTATAGTATTGTTTATAAATTGATGAGAGATGAGATATTAAATGTTTTCATCATTAAAATTATAACTATGTGCATTATAAAAATTATAACTTACTATGGTGACCATTTCACAATATGCACACATAGAAAATCATCATGTTGTACACCTAAAACTAATATAATATTGTGTCAATTATCTCAATAAAACTGAAAAAAAATAAAGAGATCTAACTTTAGTCAATTTATAAAAAGAAATCAACTTTTTCTGCACGGCAAATATTTAAAATATACTTATTTGTAAATTTTAAACACATAATTGAGTAGAATTAAAAATGCATAGTTTTGGGGGTACCTAGGTGACTCAGTCAGTTAAGCATCTGAGTCTTGATATTGCTTAGGTCATGATCTCAGGGTCCTGAGATCAAACCCTGTATTGGGCTCCATTCTGGGCCATGGAGCCTGTTTGTGATTCTCTCTGTCTCTCCCTCTTTTCCCCCTACCCCTCCTCTTTCTCTCTCTGTCTTTCTATCTCAAAAAAAGAAAAACAAACAAACAAACAAAAACAAATAAAATAAAAATAAATGTATAGTTTTTGAGGAAAATCACTAAACCTCAATAAAATTTTGAGTTAAAATCTCAGGTTTCTTTTATATCCCTAGGCAAGCCCTTCCTCCCTCACACATTAACATACTGACTAATAATAGTCTATAATTCACTTCATTTAATTGATCATTGCTGTTAATACAAAAGAACCAGTCCTGATAAGGTTGTTGTTTATCAACCAGGTAATTATAACATGGCATACACCTAAATATGAGTACATTTAATGTGTCATAACTCTCAAGTCAAAATGTAATAATTCAGGCTTTATATTTAGTATTACTTTTCAGAGACACTTTAAAGACTTCCTCAAAGATGGCAAATCAAGTCACACCAAATTGTTGATCATTGGGAAAGTATGTAATCAGAAAGATGAGGAAATAAGAGAAAATATGGCCCCCAAGACAAAATCATTACATTTACAGAACATATTAAAATAACTTACAAGTAGCATAACAAATTCACTTCTTAAGAGCTAGGAAGCTTGACATTTTTGTAAACTATCTAAACATGACGAATAAATAATGTCTCCTTCTGTCTCATGTCTTTTCTAGCTGTTTGACTTTAGGATTCTACCAAAGAGGTTATTGACAGAGAGCAGCTGGCAGAGTTGATTGCTAAATCAATTCCTAAACTGCTAGAATCTGTTGTTTTCATTCTCAGTAACTTCAGGACCCACCAACAACCTTCGAGATAAATTTACCCTAGGTTCTCTTCTATCTCAATTTGCTGTCACTTTAACCATTAAAAATAAAATACACTTAAAAATCTAATCATGGAACTGTGTGATATTTTATCAGGCTTTTGGCCAACTTAATAGAATCCCAGGAAATTCAAAAGCAAACCATATCCAACACTCCTTCAGTAATTTCAGTGAAAAACATTTGTGCTCTTGAGTATGAAGTCACAGTCCCCTTTGCCTGGGGTTTCTATACCAGATTACTTTCACTGACCAACCAACAAACACAACTGAAAGTTACCAACAGACTGCCTTCTTTCTTCGGCAGTTGTAATGACAAGATTTAGGAGTGCATGTCAAATTTGCATTATATACAGGGATGGTGAGTTTTTCTTAAATTATACCACTTAGAAAATAAAGCGAAGGAAAAAAGAAAAGAAAACCTAGGAGGCAGTGACCCCCCTTTTAAAATATACTTATAATTCTCCCTACAATGCTGGAGATAATATCCAGCCATCTGAGCAAATTCCGAAAATTCCTCTTCGTTCAATTCCCTAAGCTATGAGGTGGGAAAATTATAACCCAGCTCCTAGGTTTTGGTAAGAACTCAGTGAGATGATCCACGTCCAGAGTTTAGCATAGCACCTGGCCTGGCATACCATTAGGATTTAGTAAGTGGTATATCTTTCCATTGTCTTCATCAAAGCCATCATGATCATCATCTCTGATCGCCCTCAAACATCTTTAAAAGGGAGGTAGCTGCTGAATAATGTGTGTATGACTGAGTTTTCCTTCACCCTAGGTAAGCCATATAAACCAAGGTGCTTTGGGACTTTTTCTCCTTATCCTCAAAAGCAGAGACAGACTTTTTTAAGCTATTGCATGGGATTTGAAAAAACGGTGTTGCTTCTCTTTTATACAGGGATCTCATTCATATAAAATAAAATCAATTTGGCACTTTTCAACCACCCTATTTAGTGATTTCCACACCACACAGTACTTGGCAAAGGGATGTTGCAACTATCCTATCCTTTGTCTCCACCTGTGGGAAAATTTCTTTCCTTTTTTTTTTTTTTTTTTTTTGGTTTGTTTGTTAATTGTCTCTGACACATGCATATATCCCATGTTCACAAGCAATTCAAAGAGATATGGAAAGCTGAAGGAAGAATCATAGAGCCAATGAAAAAGGGAACTTCAGGCTTTAGGATTTATCTCAGGAGGAGACAAAGGATTTGATGTTTTGTTTTAGCTGAGAATTCTCTACTGGGTGCTTTAATAAAGATGATAAAACTCCACACCTTTTCAACTACAGGCATATAACATAAACTTAAATATTTTAATACTTGCACTTGATAGATAAAGGATAAATGGTAACATGTTAATAATTACTGTTTAATAGGCTTACCAACACAATTAAATTCACAAATACATTCTCACTTGAATGACACATTTGGAAATCATCCAACTTCTCTTCCTGTTTTAAATTGTGTATAATTGATACCATTTTGTCATTTGAAACAATACTCACTGCTTATCCAGTGTCTGCCAGGAGGCTACTTATAATTATACAAAAAAATAATATTCCTCTGGGAGAAAAATCATCATTAATATAATCCCATCATGAATAATAGAAAGCGGAAACGGTTTACATCTTATGCAACTATTTTATAAGAGAATATTAATTCATCAGGTTGTTTTTTACAGGATGTTTCAATATGACAGTATTGGTTCTTTCTCTATATCTATTTGCCCTTTCTATAAGAGATTCTAATTATTACAAACAAGTCTTATCCACTAACACACGCTTATTACCTAAACACTGTGGATGGATACAATAGAAAGTAATTTGTAGGTGGCAGTTTTTCTTTCAGGAAAGCTTCATGTCAACCACGAAGCAGAAATATGGAATAAAATAGAATGGTGGGGATTTAAGAGATGTAATGTAAATAATTAAGTGTGAATGACAAAGGAGAGACACTAAAGTATAATGGGATGCACAGTGATGTAGATGACATCCATATGGTGAGATATTGCTTTGTTCAGTTTTTACCCTGTGTTGATTTCTCACTTGGTGTTGTTAATGAAAAGTACATATAATTATATGACTATTTAATCCCCCTTCGAGTGAAAAACTTGACTACCTAAAAAAAATAAGTAACAAGTTCATTGCAAGCAATTAATAAGAACAATCACAATAATGTTGAAAGTAAGCATTGGAAACATACTATAGCTTTATAAAGCCTATCCTAACCTCTGTGGGCCTCTCCTCTTTAGACATTAATAGTGAGTATAATCTGCAAACATGATTTAGTACTTAATTACTACCTTCTCCCATTTTTCTTCCCCAGCTGCTTTATACTGTTCATTGTTCTACTTGTAATAATCTGACTAGATTGTTTTCTCCTTCTGCTTTGAAACTTATGTTGTGACCATTAGTATTCTTAACAGAGTATTTTAGAAAATATTTTTAGAAAACCAAAATATATACCAGATCAAAAAATGCTGAGCAACTATTAGACATCAAAATGTTGAATTTGGTAGCAGTAATGTTAATATTGCAAAATTCATTATTGTCTCCATCTTGCACAAACATCCTGTACAGGAAAAAAAGCTAGGGGTGAGGACTATTTGTTCATCATCTAGGTCTCTCCAAAAGCAGTTATATCAAACTGCTTAGTTCACAATTAGTTGTACCAAAATAAGTATGGGGCATATTTGTTATTCTCATATTTAAATTAAGGCCTGCTTTAGAAAAGTGATAAGAACTATATATATATTTATTTGAAAGCCACAGATTCTCCATTCTTTATCTATGGGGCCACCCAAATGAACCTTAGAGCAGGACAAGGGGAATGAATATATTCACATAATTACTAGAATGCTTTTTTAATCTGCACTCTTTCATATGAATTGACAGATAAGATTATTATAAGACATGACACATTAATAAATAACACCTAATTAGTTTGATAATTCTTTGATTAAGCCTTAATTTTCCTTGCTTTTCATGCAGCAATTCAAATTACTCTGTATTATTTGTTCCTTTTTCAGACTATTTTAGAACATGCTTTGAATAGTCTCAGTAGGTTACCTGAGGAGGAATTTATTTTTGTCTGACAGCAAGTCCATGCCATTAAGAGTGACAAGGCTAGACCAAAACGATGCTTTATTCAAAGTTCCCTCACAGCAAAGATACTCCTCTAAAATCCACCACTTCTTTCAAAAGGGTTAGGAGACAAATGTGATGAATGAGAATGTAAGGAAAATAAAACAGGCCTTCATTTTGTTTCCTTTAATTGGACACAGAGAAGTGACGTCATACAACTTGGTATTACAAGGACAGCGGTCTTTCTATTTACTAGCCCTCTCCCAAAATCTATGGTCCCTTTACCTGCTAGAGAGAGTACAGCAGCCTTAGAGGAATCACAGCCACGCAAAGGTTCTCAGATCTATTTCTATGTACATACCAGCTATTTATAGTGACTAGAATGTTCTGTGGATTGATTGTGACAAATATGGATATCTAATACATTTATCTTGAACAGCTTCCACGGACTTCAGATAATCAGAGGCAACTCTCACAGGGTATGCTATGTCCAGGAACCATGCATGCCTGTAATTAAGTGTAGGATTTCTCCTCTTTCTTTCTACCACTTTTTTCTGATTCTTTATGCTGCCTGCAGTTTACAGATGCATGCAGCAAACCAGTCTTTGTTAATTCTGAGCCTCTGTCTCTAGAGATACTACCAATAACTCCTTTAAGAATCTTTACATAGGGCCTATTTGCAATGCTTAGAAACCTGTCATCTTTTTAAATAACAAGATTGCTTCCAGGAATGAATAAAGAGGGCTGTCCTGGGATGATCATCAATAATTTTTTTCATTGAGAAAAATATTATGCACCATGAATTCAATTCAATAAACATATCGTGGATCTGGCAAAGTATGAGACAGTAGGGATTTAAAAGCAAATGTTTCTTAAAGGTGTATACAAGGCAGAAAAGAAAGACTTGTTAGGGAGAGATTGCTAATGATAAACAATAATTAAATCAGAAAGGAATCAGGAGTGGTGGGTAGAAAATCACAATTTTGTTATTGGGCACAATCATCACCCCCACCAACACTATATGTGTAAATAGTGCTTCTTAAATGTTAATGGGTGTTCTTGGATTGGTCTAAATGTTAACCCTAAAAAATAATGCCCATTATTCTCCTTTATAGGAGAAATAAGCACCATGCCTATTTATTCAGTGCTGTATCTGTAGAATCTAGCATAGTTCCAAAAACTCATCTAAGATATGCTTAAACCAAACTCATTATAAGCATATAATGTAAGATTTTCCCTACCAAACCCTATATAATACTGTCAATTATGTATTATTGGCCACATTACATAGGTAGTAGATCCAAGGCTAGAAGACATCAGATGGCTACAATGGATAAAATTAGTGTTGTGTATTTGTTGATGTGGTTCTGCTTGTAACAACTCATAGATATGTGCCCAGTTACTAAAGAAAAGCTGACACTCAGAGAGCCATGGACCCTTAAGTGTGCTTTGACCATCTGCTAATGTATTCTGTGACAGTCTTATCAGCCTCATTTGACAGAGGAGGAAATGAAGGCCTAAAGAGATTGATTAATGTGACTAAGTCATATTTCAAGCATGTGGCAAGGCCTACAATTAAAGCCATGCAGTCCGGCTCTGGAGTCTACTTGCCTACCCACCTGATTTCACTGCCTGAAATGTCCATGCATTGGTGGCTACCTCCAAAGAATCCAAATAAAACCATGGAAAACAACAGAAAGCAGCCAAAGAAGGAAAGCAAATTATTACTCCATTTTAGGTTGTGAACATGTCAGTTCTAGCACTTTTCTCACTGCACTATGTTTTTAGTAAATAGTCACATATACTCACTCTTCTCATTTACATCTAAACCTCATTTAAGTTTCCACCTCATGTGTGAACTTAAATCGTCGAAATAGTTTATAACATTTTGAGTTACAACATTAATTTCTTAAGTCACTTGTACACAGTTCCCATCACCACCTATATGAACGATGACTTAGTAAATTTGTCCTTTCTTCCTTCAAAACCATGTTTTAGATTTATCAGTTTTAGCAATATTTCATAAACTTTATCCTATTTCTAATCCCTTTAGCAGATGCTGCTTGATCACACTCTCTGTAATGCTGATTTCATGTCATTGTTCTACTTCAAATTTTTCAGACTCTCTTCCATGCCAAGTTACATACAGCTTTGCTGATTGACCAAGTATAATGTCACCACAAACTTATCACTCCTTATTTCCCAATGTTTTCTAATCTTAATTTATCTTTTTGTCAGTCTAATATCCTCATTGTCATACAAATACATCAATTTCACATGCTCTGCCATGTCATGTCCATGTTCATTTTCTCTTTCATTCATGCACGAACCAAGGCCTGTGTATTCCTTAGCACTTAGTCAAATACTCCCCATCTTTCAAATTCTAGGTGTCTTTTGTCTTCCCTGACATCAAGAATCACAGATGTCTCTCTGAAACATGTAACATGTGGTGTCAGTATTATGCAATCTCACTCCCAATTTTAACCTTTTACTATCAATTATTTGTTCCATTTTCTGTTTCAAATAATTCTACTTGTTAAAGTTAGGGATCATCTTTTAGTATTCTTATATCCCCTACTGTGTTCATTCTGAGATACAGTGCATGCAGTATTCATGTATTCAATATTTGTATGCTCACTTATTTCACTCACTCTCTTGGTAACCTCATTTCCACCATTGGGTTCTCACCAAAACTCCACACTTGATTATCTAACTGCTTACTTCAGAGTTTGCTGTGAAAATTAAATGAGTAAAGTGTGTGAAAATAGTTGCTATGAACCTTGGTATTTAGCAGGTGCTTAAATGATGTTTCGATTGGAATCTTCATATATTCCCCTTTTGTAACTGAACACCATCATCTGCGGCCTTAAGAATAGGTAATGGATTTGAAATCTCCTACATCGCTAGCTCTTCTCACTCTCATGAGTTTTGACCAGTCTTTTCCTTTACTCCCTATTTAGAGCACTATTATTATTGTTTTTTCAAGCCAACAACCTCTGAATAATCTTTTACTTTCCTCTCTTTTGGTATTTGTGATGATAAAACCCATGGTTCTACCTCTGTGAACCTCCTTGGACATATCCTAACTGTGCAAGAAGGCCATCCTCTCAAAACCTTCTTACACAAATGTTTCCAATTTTGTTTTTCTTTCTAGGCTTCATGAATGTCAACCACTGTGAACCACTTGCATTTCCCCATCTATGCCTAAACAAGCAGAGAGCTTTGGGCTTTAGAATTAGTCAGGCTTGTGTTTGAATCCCCTGTCTGCACTGTGTTTGACCCAGACAAAACATTTAAATTCTCTACCTCCATTCTCTGTTCTATAAAACAAGGATGATAATACATTCCTCCCAAGGTTTTATATGGATTAAATAAGATTATTTTAAGAATCTAGCAGAGAATAAATACTCAACAGCAGGTAGTTATAAAAGAACATTTCAAGATAGTGTGACTATGTGCCTTAAATGTTAGCCATTCAGTCTTACGTCTTTATCCTTAAACTCATATAGACACAGTCCACCAATGTCTCAAGACCCCTTTCAACTTTTACTTCTTCCATAAGATCTTCTCTGATCTTCACACTAGAAGCATTATCATTTTTGCAGAAAATTTACATGGTAAAAGAGAAAGTGAAAAAGTGTGGGGAGAGGACATGTGCATACACTATCTTATTTCACCATCTAACAACCTTAAGAAATATATTTGATTTAAAAACTGAGACTCAGAAAAAGTTATTAAGCAAAGTATTTAAATCCTGGCTTGTGTGACCTTCAATTTATGTTCTGTCCATTGATTCTCAGTGTGCTAGCAGAGTCTATTGAAGTCAATCTGAGTTTTTGAGGTTTTATTTTGTTTTGTTTTGCTTTGTTTTGTTTTGAGCAATTGTAACTACTTGTAGAGACTGATTTATCTTGTCTTACTTTTCCTTACAGGTTGTCCAAGGAACAAAGGAAAAAAAAATACTTATTTTATAAACAGAATAAAACTCATTATAACTTGTAATTTGCTACATGGCACCGTTGGGCAATTTTAAAAAATCCAGGACACATGATGGAATCTCTATGATCTTATTTTTCCTCTCTCTTGAACATTTCTATTTCATGAATTCAGGAATTACTTCATTATGACTCATCAATTATTCCCAACAATGCTAAAAATGAGTAAAATGATAAGAAAATAGAATAATGATGGAGTTGCCTGGAAGGATGATGCAATTGCAAAATAAATCTCCATTCTCACCATCATTCAGTTTTCTTATTTTTTGACTAAAATGTCGCATCGTCATTCAAGAACGCATAAAAGAAGTCTGGAAACATTCTTATGATCTACTTCTAGTTTCATTGAGCACAGTTTAGAATTTAGAAGTTCTATGTTTCGTCCATAACTGCAAAAAGAAGAAAACGGACAAAGGAAGATGTTTAGGTTATTAGATGAATCAGAACAAATGTAAAAAAGAGAGCTA
The DNA here is from genome assembly GCF_016509475.1 of Prionailurus bengalensis. NCBI lineage: Eukaryota > Metazoa > Chordata > Mammalia > Carnivora > Felidae > Prionailurus > Prionailurus bengalensis. The sequence continues at coordinate 111,183,354 of NC_057349.1, forward strand.
AGTATGCTAAACTTAAATGATTAGGGTGAAATTGAAATTAATTGTTCAAATGAAATCTCAGACCATGGATTTTCAGATGACAATGAATTTTCTCAAACTCAAGAATCCATGAGGGAACAATTCATTTCCAAGGACAAAAATGAAATAGGATATTCTCATGCAGTTAGTCCTTCAACCAGAAGGACTTTACCATGCAATATTTTGTGGCAAGAACCTAACCTATCTCATTTTGTTTTAAGGGTATATTATAATACTTTTTCATTTTTTATAAAGTCTGTGTGCCAAAATTTATAGTTTTTAAGTACACAAATATTAAAGAAAGTTTAAGGCCAGTATCAGAATGAAATCAATTATGTGTAAATAAAAAAAAAAACTCATTGGATTCATCATTCTAATAATGTTTAAGAATCTAAAAATAAAAATGTCTTGTAGTTATGGAATGGAGATGATATTGTCTTTTAACGAAATTACGTGCCTCAAAGATTTGAAAAAGTTGACTGTTGCATTTTGATAACGCAAATTCTAAATGAACCAGAAGTGATACTATGCTAGAACCTATTAAAGATGTGTTTGAAATCTAGAATTAGTATCAATTAGATGTATATATTGCAGGTTTATTCATGATATTGATGGGCAGTTAGTTCCTTTCTGAAGATGTTTCCAATCTGGAGTATATACATCTTCAAAATCAGAAAATTGATGAAATAAACTTTTGGTTTTGCTATGTTTAAGTTCTTATCACAATTTTCAGCCCTTTACTCTTACTTCTGTAAACCATTTTTTAAATGATTTAAAATATTAAAAAAACACTAAGAGGTCCAAATGGTAAGTAAAGATAACTATTGTTCCTAGTATACTGAGATTAGCATTTACATTTTCTAAACCTCTATTGCATACTTATCCATTTATCCTTAGTTATAAAGTTATATATGCCATGTCTTATCTCTTTTCTGGACTAGCAGCTTGCAGAGGGGATTCAACAGATGTTTATTGCGTTAACATCAAAACTCCCAGAACTTTTATTTTGTGAAAATAATGAGATGTTTGGAATTAAAGTGAGTATGTTTTCATGGAGCAGTATTTTTTGGAGGAAAGTAAAGTAAGGCTGAATCTTACCTAGTCTTCTACATTATAGCCAATTGAGCTCTGAAATACATTAGATTAAACCATTAAATAACAGTGACTATAATGCAATTACATTTGACCTCTTCTCAGCAGGATCAAACCAAAAATGCACAACTGAAGTTCAAGAAAAGGATCTTAATAAAATGAGAGTACTCTTATTCCTTGAGGCTCTATTTCTAGCTGTGGACCTAAAAACCCATAGAATTGGAATACAGACTGCCAAAGAATACCTTATTATACTCAGAGAAGATTTTGATAGGTAGCTACCTTCAATTTTAAGAGAGTAAATGACACAGAAAGGGGAATAAATTACCTTAACATAAATTCTTGGTTCAAGTAAGTCAGGTAGTAGTTGGATTTTAATGGTGGGATAAGTTCTAAGGGATAAACATTAACTTGTATTGAACTTTAATCATAATGGTTTTTTGATTATGATTTTTTTCATACAGAGATGAAAAGCTGAAAAAAAAGTGTTAAAACGATGAAGCAAAAGCATACAAGGCCTAGTTCTTGTACTGGACATTTAAATTGATTTCCTTATCTACAATAAATATAAAGAGGTCTGTAAGCCATGTGATTTTTTTTTTCCTTATTGAAATTTGTCTCTTGCTTAACTCAGTTGACTTCACCCAGGAGTACATGCAACCTATTTGGCCCAGATGAAAGTTGATGAAGAGCTAATGTGAAAACGCGTAGTAAGATCATGATGGTTATTTTATTTTTTATTTATTTTTTTTCAATTTTATTTGGTCACAATTTTTGGTTTTAGTTTATTTATTTTTGAGAGAGCACACATGTGTATGTGCTCACATAGGCAGTGGGAGGAGCAGAGAGAGAGAATCCTAAACAGGGCTCTGGGTTTTCAGCACAGAGTCTGATGGGGGTCTTAAACTCACAAACCATGAGATCATGACCTGAGCTGAAATCAAAAGTCAGGAACTTAACCAAGTCACCAGGTGCCCCATAATGGTTCTTTTAGAGTGTACCTAAATGAATGAAATTATCAGTATGGCTATCACTTAAGAAAAATGTGCTTAGCAGCAAAGTATTGAAAAGAAGATTGGAATTGCTGGAAGGATGATAAAGATAAGCAAACCTAAAGTCATTTATCTTGATCATCACTACTATCAATTTCTAAAAGCAAAACCAAAACTCACACACATACACCACCACCACCACCACCACCATAAAGTGAATCTCAGTGTAGCTACTAATGTCTGCCTTGACCAGTTTTCATAGTTGTCTTAAAAGAAAATGACAGCTAGACTATTTTCACCCTAAAAAGTGTGAATCATCAGCTTCAAGACAGCCTCTTTAGAACAGGATCCATTTCCCTCCCTCCCTTCCTCTCCCTTTCCTTTTCTCCCTTTTCTCTCTTCCTTAAGACAGTTTAGGGATTACCCAAAACATGTTCTATGAACTGACCAAGTACACAATCAAGAGATCTAATGTCAGGGTTGTTAGATCATTTAAGAGCAGCAGAAAAGAAAATATTTCTAGAGAAGGGGGCACTTCGGTATCCATAATATCCCTAAAATTATACATTATACATATACATCTACTCCGATTGCCCACAGGACAAGCCTTAGTAGCATATACTCATTTTCTAGGTTTAAATAGAATTTTCTTAATTTTCAATTGAATATAGAGTGAGTCAGTACCCGAGAATTTTAATTGTTATATACAACAAATGATGTGATCCTTACAGTTTATGCTGGCTTCTTAAGATAGTCCCCATAATTGAGGTAAGGATTTTTACTGACCATAAGATAGTGTATATTCACTACAGAGATTCAGAAAGAGCAATTCAGTTCTTTTTCAGGTATATCTTAGCTAAAAAAAAATGCTAATGGTATCTTTGTCAGAAGTATTTTATTTAATGGGATAGAAAAGAAAAACTTGGGACATATGTCATAGTGTCAGTACATTTCATTAATGAGGTTTTTTCAAATCTCAGCTGTGATTTGGGCTACTTTTGAGGGTGTGGCAACATTGCACAAGGGAAATATTTTATCCCAAAAGGAAAAAATCAAATTATAGTTTAAAAAACTCATTACCAATAATTAATAATGAACTCTAGCTAAACAATAACAGGTGTTCTACTAATCCCAAACAGAAACAGATGGAAGCACAAATGTTTTATAAATACTGGATACATGCAGAGCAATAAGCTTGGCAGGAATTGTTTTATTCTCTAATTGTCAGTCAGAGTCAAAGTCTTATCACTTGCGTTTTCTCTAAATTAATATGCCCAGATTAAATCTTGTTTCTCATTCCTCATTTTTCAAAACACACGCCATATTTAGTGCTTTCTAACTCCATCGTATGTATTGTCTCACCAACAAAGGAAATATCAGAAATTTTCCTTCTGTACACTTATGAACTTTTACATGACTTGTTACATGAAACAATAGCCATACCATACATGATTCCCTTCTCCAGAGTCTTCTGTTTCACCCCTTGAAATGCTGAAAAACACTAATTCTCCAGAAATACTCATCTACATATTCTTTAATTTCTTATACATTATAGAAATAAATCCTCAAAATCATGAATGTAGGTAGATGAAATAAACTAGGAAAGCAGTTAGAAAGGTAATAAATGATATTAAGAAATCTAATCTGGGCATCAGGCTCAGTCTGTTGAATGTCTGACTCCTGATTTATCTGCTCAGGTCATGATATCACAGTTTGTGAGTTTGATCCCTACATTGGGCTCTGCACTGACATCATGGGGCCTGCTGGGGATTCTCTCCCTCTCTCTGCCCCTCTCTCTCTCTCTTTCTCAAAATAAATACATAAACTTTCATAAAAATCTAATCGTATAGCACTTGGGAATTATTTTCATGGGTTAGGATACTAGATAGTGCTACAGATCTGAACTCACGGCTATTTAGAAAATGTTCACATATGACTTTAAAAGACCTCCCCCTGTATGGTTAATAGAGGAATTTTCAACTCATGTAGACACGGTTTCACTGTTCCTTCTGATCTTGATCTGCTGTTAAATTTTGGAAAAGATCTGATTAGCTTTGTGACTGTTAAACGCTTAGCATCTCTCATTGACTTTGACAGTGTATGGTTCTCTCTGTCCTGTGATTTTCTTAGAAATTGTATTTTATGATCAATTAGTTCTATCAATAACTTGGGTGACACAAAGAACACATTATTTTCCTCAAATAATAAAATTTAAAAACACATGCTAATTAACAATATTGATTCATGTTGCATATAAGTAAACAGTTGATCTTTACAAAGCAAAATATGCGTAGAATATAACTCTTTCAAACCATCACAGATAAATAAAATGGGCAACAAATCTCTTACCTAAAATGGACTTAATGGTGTGTATAGACTGAGCATTGTCAATGTTAAGTTTCTTTCATACAGGCTGTGCTAAATTGAATGATTTAAGAAATAAAGTTATAATAGTATTTTGTGCCTCTCCTTAGATGCTTTGTCAGCAAATTTGCAAGGCTTTTAAAAATGTTTTTAATGTTTATTTTTGAGAGAGAGAGACAGACAGACTGAGAGCAGGGGAGGAGCAGAGAGAGGGGGAGACACAAAATTGGAAACAGTTTCCAGGTCCTGAGCTGTCAGCACAGAGCCTGATGTGGGGCTTGAACTCACAAACCATGAGATCATGACCTGAACCAAAGTCCGATGCTTAACCAACTGAGCCACCCAGGTGCCTCTAATTTTGCAAGGTTTTTACTGTGACCCCTATTTTATTTTATTTTATTTTATTTTATTTTGACTTATTTTTATATATTATTTTTTTAAATATAATTTATTGTCAAGTTGGCTAACATACAGTGCATACATGTGCTCTTGGTTTTGCGGGTAGATTCCAGTGATTCACCTACATATAACACCCAGTGCTCATCCCAACAAATGCCCTCCTCAATGCCCATCACCCTCTCTCCCCTCTCCACATCCCCCCATCAACCCTCAGTTTGTTCTTTGTATTTAAGAGTCTCTTATGGTTTGCCTCCCTTCCTCTCTGTTTGTAACTATTTTTCCCCTTCCCTTCATCCATTGTCTTCTGTTAAGTTTCTCAAGTTCCACATATGAGTGAAAACATATGATATCTGTCTTTCTCTGACTGACTTATTTTACTTAGCATAATACTCTCCAGTTCCATCCATGTTGCTGCAAACGGCAGGATTTCCTTCTTTCTCATTGCCAAGTAGTATTCCATTGCATATATAAACCACATCTTCTTTATCCATTCATCAGTTGATGAACATTTAGGTTTTTCCATAATTTGGCTGTTTTTGAAAGCACTGCTATAAACATTGGGGTACATGTGCCCCAAGAATCAGCACTCCTGTATCCTTTGGATAAATTTCTAGTAGTGCTATTGCTGACTGTGACCCCAATTTTAAATGTAAAGACACTGAAGATCAAGTGGAGTTTAATGATTTGCTCAAGGTCCAAGGCTAGAAAAGGATGGGGTCAAGAATCACATCTGTATTTATGTCCTAAGCCCTCTTTTTTTACTATACTAAACTACTTTCCTGATGTTTCTTTCTAAGGTTATTATGATGCTATATACATATGTTAGCATTAATCATTTTTACAAAGTGAGTCATCATCCAAGTGAATCACCATATTTTTCAGTGTTTTCCCCCTTATTTCAGTTTCTAACTCAGTAAGGAAGTAAACAAAAAAGAGAAAGAAGATTAAGAAAATGAAGAAGAGAAGGGAGGAAATTGGCTTGCATAAGTTATTAGAATTAACTAAATTTTCCTGAAACTCAAAGTTCTCATGATCTTCTAATTTTCTAGGACCTAGATGTATTATATATTTGTCTTAAATATGATATGCCCATTTGCCGATATACGTATGGATGTAATTATACATTTTAGAGAGATTTCCATATAAAATAGCTTAGAACCAAAATATAGTTTGCTTTAAGCAATTAGTTTCAATTATTCTATTGTAAATTAGTTCTATCCTTGGCAATACCATCTTCTTAGAATTGTTTCCCCAAACATAACATAGTATTATCAGTCTTTAAATCTGCAAAAGGCCTAGCACAAGCAATCAAGTTATTCATTGTTAATCAAGATATTAGTAAAGAATCCCTTGTTACACTCTGGGCAACAATTAAAGATAGGAGAGATAATAGATAAATTCCTTTCAATAAAAAGACTTCCCATTGTGTTGACTATTACCTCTAAGGTTGACTAGCTCCATCAATAGTAGTTCTCCAGAGTAGCTAACCCTTCCATATGTGAGAAAATACAAAATGTTGAAGTAAATGAAATATCTGAATTGTGACAGATTTAATATAAATTTTTTTCAATATTAAAAAAAGGATACTTTTATCATCATAGGTCTTCTAAGTTTACCAGAAATAAAATGTTTCACCTCTTCACTCCAAGATATTATTAAAGATATTAGCACTTTTTTGTATATAAAGATATTAGAATTTTTTTAGCTTCTGACTTCATTTACAATAGGCCATGCAGTAATAGAAAGTAAAATTAAAGGCCCTAATGCCAGTTATTACTTCTGCTTTTCATTGGTTTTATTCTAGAACTACACATGCATTATGCAATTTTTTAAAATGGAAATTCAGTTTAGTGCATAAAAAAGCCAGCAATCTTAGAAACAAGACTATTAAAACAGACAAGTACAAAAATTGTTTGGAATACCTGGTTTTAAATCCCCACGGACAAACATGTCAATCATATATCGACAGAATGCATACTGATCTGACAGAGTAGAAAGAAAAAGAACAATGGAAGAATGTCATCAACACCTTTCTTCTTTCTAGGAAGAAATGGTTTAACAAAACAAACAAAATAGCACAATTCTATTTTAGTTACTACAATGTCTTCTGTGAAGGAATAATTTGCACTCATATGAACACACAGGGAAAAAAGACATAATAAATATAAGGTCCATTTATTCCATACAAAAAAAATAGCTTTAAAAAATTGAAACAGAATAGTTCAGGGTAATATCATATAGTTGTCTTTTTTAAGTCAAAACATTTTTCATCAAATTCATTACAAAAGTCATCATATTAAAGCAATTTTTCTCATTGTTCATGTATATACTTCCATTAATGAAACAGAAGTTTTACAAGAGGAAATTATTTCCAACTTGGAACATTTTACCAATTATTCATTCTCAGCCCTTCTGCTAATTGTCTAAATGGAGCTGTAGAATGTTTTCCAGAAAAGGCAAGCAGGAAGGCTAACTCCTTTGCATTGTGTTAGAGGTTCTGCATGGAAATACTCCTAATTATAAGAGTACATGCAGAAGAACAGACTTTCAGCATTAAATGATACCATTGTTAAGCTAATTAATCAGTAATCTTCACTGAAGATATCTTATGATCCTGACTAGTCTATGGTCTATGGTCTAAAAGCAAAAACAAAACAAAAACAGAAAATTTGAGCATTTGGGGCAAACAATCAAAAATGATTTCAGGAATTTTTTTTCTGTTCCCTCTAAATTAAAGACATTACAATGAACTTTAAATTCCCACATAACTTTAGATTCTGCTGAGGTCATTCCAACCCAAATTTTAGTTGGTGAATTATTCCAGAAGTTTTACCATATCTTCTTTAAAACTACATATTATGAAATTAACTTTGTTCAAGATGATTGATTTACATTTTAATGTTTCTAAACAGGCATTTTATTGATCTAACAAATCCAAAGCAGCTTCAGGACCAAGAGAGTTTATTCAATTTACACAACATGACACACCCTTAAGTCCTTGAAATTATGTACATTAACATGTGAAATAATAAAACTTGTTACTTTATAATAAATATGCGTATAATGATTTTTGTAAACCTTATTCTTTTAAAAGTATTAACAGTATTTTTAGACTAATCCATTTTATTATGAAACTCTGCCGGGTCTTTGAAAAAAGAAATGTGGTTATTGCAGTAAATGTAAAATATAATCCTTTTCATTAGTACCTAAATATGAGTAAGCCAAAACTCAAAAAGTTTCAAAAATTTGCCTGTATGTTGACTCTTGAATTACAGCACATTTCCCATAGGTAAGGTAGAAGTTGGAAGGAGGCTAGTTCCCAGGTCAAGTCCAGGAACCTGTTTGTTCCTGTATACATTAATAACAGGACATGGGAATCCTATGGTACAGGAGAGAATTAAGATTAATGTAGAAAGTATTTTCTCTTTTCTGGACATAACTATTTTCCTGAGCAAATTCTAGAATGGGCAATTGGGCTCTCAGATACAGCAAAACGAAAAAACACACTTCCCTTAAATGACAAATTTGAGGTGGGGAAGGGTGGACTTCCTGAAATTTTCAAGCTTTCTCTTTTGTTTCAGTAACTTAAGTGACTATATTCTTTTTAGATTTCTCCTTCCTATAATCAGAAGTTGTTCTCAAAGGGCAATTTAAAGATCAAAAAGATGGGGAATGTGTTATAATTCCATGGGTCTAAACCCTAGAATATGCATTTTTAACAAACTCCTCAGAGGATTTAATTAGATCATTTTCCAGAATCACTGATATAAAATCTCCCCATTTTTTATTTTTCATTTACATTGAATCCTACTGGCACTATAGTCTTCAGCAACAGCAACAGAGAGTATATTCATGTGAAAAGTTTAGAATGCAGGGACTACTTAAAATTTGAAAGGCTTGGGCAATCCCCCAAAATGAAATAATGCTCTTTGCCGCAAGTGGTGATGGCATATTTATACACATAACATGTGAAATAGTATATTGAATTAACTAAAATCTTCAAGCTTCAGAGTTTGTTTTTCGTTTTAACTGAATGCTGACAGTGACATGAAACTATTTAACCTATATTTTAAATTATTACCAAAGTAAAATGCTTACATGTATTATACCAGTATTTTCTGGCTCTAAGAGTCATCTTTCATTTAATTAATGCACCAATCATCCTATGTGTTTCCAATTTAAGAAAGAAAATCCTTTACTAATTCAAAACATGTCTATTTTCTTAATCTAGAAAATTGTTTGAGTTATAATACTTAACAGGTTTCTGTTTAACTTGAGTGATGTTGTGATGTTGCAGTCTAATGGCACAAGTAGGAAGATGAGGGGGTATTTTTACAATATTTTAAATCAAGAATTTTTAAATATTTTAAATTAGGATGCCCATTTCTGTCTGTCCTGAGTGTTGACCTTAACAATGTGCCAGAATTCTAGGCATGTATATGTTGGGCAGTCTCAAGGGTGTCTGTTTCACCTGTCTAAGGATAAAGCAAAACTAAGCCTTCCTAATATGGAAGCTTCATTTTATAGAAATGCTTCCTTAAATGCAACTGAAATATTAGACTAGGAAAATTTTCCTAAAGAAAATATGAACAGTTCTATTATTATAGCTTTCACACTTTTGTGATAATAATTCATGGAATTTCATATGTGGTCACCATTTCTTAATATTTTTTTCTCCCAGATGAACACCTTCTAAGAATCACACATGCTGGCCATTTCTCCCCTCCTCAAGGAGCAGTGATGGATGTTATTCAGCTGCTACCTTGTCATGTTGCCTGTGGAGTGGCAGCAGAGAGAAAATGCATTCTGGGTGCAGAATGTCAACAGAAAGGAAATTTTAAAAACTCTCTTATGAGCATGGGGCATGTGTGGTCTGGTACTCTATGGTTGATTCCCATTAGCTATACTCTCTCTGCCTGCCACAAATATGTAGACAGTTGTTAAAAAGAAGAAAATGAAGGAGGAGGATGAAAAGGAGAATGAAAAGGAAGAATGAGAATAGCAGTCAGGAGGTTTGATTTTTTTTTCCCTCTCCACACTTCTGCCACAGACAGAAAAGCAAAGACTGATCATGCCAGCCCTTCTTACCCTTTTTAAACAGATTAAGATTGGTCCATAGAAACTAGATTATGTGGTACATAAGGGTGTGTAGAAGTGTATGGTAGGCTGGTACATACCTATGCATCTTATTCCCAGTGCTTTAAGTGGAAATATATAAAATTAAAAGTAACTTCATGTGAATCTATTTGCATGTTTACTATATAATTTAAAAACTGCCAATAAATGTGTCTGCTCCATGTAAAAATCTGTTTCCAGTGAAAGACTTGTAGGCCTTTGATTTACAAAAAACAAAAACAAAAACAAAAAAACAACAAACTATTTAGAAATCTATTTGAAAAGAACTCAAATTCATTAAGACTAACTTACACTAAGCAAATAAATAATCCCTTCCCCACAGAAGGGATCCCCACTAAATCATCAATACAAGAGTCTCAAAATGAAAGCCACCTCACAAATAGATTATTTAAAAAACACTGCATCTTTGTGTATCGTGTTCAGTTGAAACCATAATGTGATAAGTTTTTTTATGAATAAATGTTCTTAAATCTTTGCTTAATTAAAACAAATAATGTATTTATGTGTCTGGCCAGCTATCCGAAGTATAGTTTTGATTATTTACTTAATGATACAATTATTTAATTGATGCTAGCTGTCTTAATGGGGAGTCTTACTTTAGCAAATGCATTTACTTAGCTGATAAAATCACATTTGTGTTTTTGTTTCTGACTCTAAGTGATATTCGAATGTCCTTTTAATAGATAAATAGCTCTTTACGTGGAAATTAAAACAGTAAATTGAAAATGAAAATGGTATTAGAATGTTATCTTTAGTAATTCTGATTACTGATAAGAATAAAATACAATATATGTGACCTGGAAAATAAACCTTATTTTAAAATGCTCTAGTGACGTGTCTAGAGCATCAATAAAATATGCCACCCCCCCAAGAAAAACCAAGGATACTAAAAATGGACATCAAAAAGTTTATTCATGTTCCAAGTTGCTAGATAAATATTTTAATACTCTTATATATAACTGGCATGAATTTTTACATACTGTGTTTATGGACAAAAAATAAAAATATACTTGGTATGTTTCAGCTGATTTCATGTGATTATTTTCATTTTTAAGGGGCAATCTAAAATGTAAAGTATTTTAGGACCTTGATGATCACTTTAAAATAGATCAGTGAGTCAGAAGATTAATTTTCTTATTTTCTATCACAGCAAAATGTTGCATTCAAAATATTTTATCTTTACTTACTGTAATTTTTTTCTGCCCCAAAGATTTCAGAAAAAATATAAAGTTTTAAGAGAGGTAATAACCAATTTTTTAAAATTTTTTCAAGACAATATAATCATTTTTTAAATTGAAGAAAGATCTTAGGGATCCAAAGTTTTAATCCCACTCTTTTTGTTAGTGATCTACAAAATTTTAAATTTAGATAATTTTCATTTATTTCAAAATTTGCAGATCACACACAAAAACAAAGAGACAGAGGTTTTTTCTTCTTTCTTTTTTAAAATATATTTTCAAAAAACATATATCTTTTGCCAGATAAATTTATATTGTGAATTCAAGGAAAAAAGGGATTCAAAGACAAAATTCAAGGGCAGATTACAAAGACAAATACCACATGATCTCACTTATATGTGGAATCAAAAAGAAAAGTGTGGATTGCAAATTTCATCTTATGTTTTATAATGGTGAAAATTTTTCAGTTTCAGTGTCCAACTAGCTTACTCAGTAATAAAGTTTTCAAATTTTTAAATGAAAATCTCATAGAAAACAGTCCTTAATTTTAGTCCTCAAATACAATCATTCAAAACTACCAGGGTAAAGGAAAGTATTATTTTGCAACACCCCTAAAAAACATTTATAGGAATAGTCCCAACTGAGTAATCCCACATTCTATATGGGCAGTCTTAGGACTCTATAGCAGCATAGTGCCAGGAATGGACTCGGGTAGAAGAGATTCAACAAAGGGCAGAGATGAGGGATGAGCCCTCAGCTGCCCTCTTGAAACTCCACCCTTTTATTTTCATAGCATGTGTCCACAAAAAATTTCAGGCTTATATTCCATCTCCATTTAAATGCTCTATTTCCGTGAAGTAGGGCTGTAAGTTTGACATCACTCTTATGAAGAGCAGCACAGTGTCAGATACAGAGATTTCTACAGTCCTAAATTTAGTCAGTGGAAGCTGGCAAAGAAGCTTGAGAGTTCTCTTTCCCATAACTTTCTGCCTATTAAATTAACTGAATTTAATAATTCAATGTATATTCCAAATTATATGCACTTGCAGAGGCAACAGGAATATATGGAGAGTTTTTATACTTATTCGCCAAGATCTGAACATATATTGCTTAAAAAAACTCCTGTAAAATTGTCATTTTTCCTGGACTGCTGTCTCCAAAGAGTAGGACACACAAAATTGTTTTTCCACCTCTTAATAGAAACCTCGTGTCTCAAGAATTTAAAATTTTTCCTCACACTTTGAATAACTTGAGATACTAACTCAAATCCTCTTTTACAAATACCGCACATTGCATCTTTAGATATGGAACATATTTTAGTCTTCCTATAAATACGTTTTAATTCCCAATTATTGCGTCACCTTTCAGGTAATATTAACTGATAGACATCTTTTTACTCCTATTTGAAGTCTGATCTTAGTCTTTTTGAGTTTTTAATTTCATTGTATCTGCTTCTTGCCCAAAATTCTCTTAGAACCTCTGGCTACCTCCTCTGAATGTTTACCTTTCTGTTCATGCTTGGACACAGCTGCGGTCTCTTTTCCCTCCTTCTCCTTGGGCTTAGGTGATGGTCTCTGTACTTCTTTGACTTTTGCGGCTGTTTGCTTCACTTTCTCTTGTTTCCCACCTTTCACTTCCTTTTTAATCTTCTCTTCGGTCTTTGTTTTCCTCTCTTCTGTACAGAGTTAAAGACAAATTGGATTATTTTTGTTTGTTTACCAATCATCTTTTATTGATTGTTAAGAACAATTTAGAAAGAGAGAGACAGGAAAAACAATAGAAAAATAGTGTCCCTGGTTTGCTCAGTCGGTTGAGCATCTGACTTTGGCTCAGGTCATGATCTTGAGGTTCGTGAGTTCAAGTCCCACATCGGGCTGGCTGTTGTCAGCAAAAAGTCCGTTTCAGAGCCTCTGTCCCTCTTTCCTTGCCCCTTCCCTGCTTGTGCTCTCTCAAAAATAAATAAGATAAAATAAAATAAAACGTTAAAAAAAAAGAAAAAATAGCATTCCTCACATATGTACTTGTGACTACTATCTAAGTTTTATATCGTCTATGAAGTGACATGTTAGAGTACTTAAAAAAGAAATGTAGCTCACTTGCAAGTTGGGCACATTCTTAATTTGTACATGAAAACATTATCTTTTAGGTAGCCACGAGCTTAGCATATCAACAAAGAGGCATTTGAAATACACAGAATTTGTACAGACAGGCATGTTCAGCAAAAGGCAATGCCCATACCAAAGAGCCAAGTATATATATATACTATATACTATATATAGTGTGTATATATACATATATATAAATATATATATATTTATATATAAATATATAATATATATTAAATATATAAATATATATATAATATATATATTAAATATATAAATATATATATATAATCATTTTGTTCCACAATTGAAATATGTTTAAAAAAATTTTTAATGAATATTTATCTGTTTTTGAGAGCGTGTGAGAGAGACAGAACACAAGTTGGGAAGGAGTAGAGAGAGAGGAAAACACAGAATCTGAAGCAGGATCCAGGCTCTGAGCTGTTAGCACAGAGCCCAACGCAGGGCTTGAACTCATGGAGTGTGAGATCATGACTTGAGCTGAAGTCAGACGCTCAACCAACTGAGCCACCCAGGCACTCCAATCCATAACTCAAATATCTTAGAAGTCATTCAAGAAGGGCACTTGGGTGACTCAAACTTCTGACTTCCGCTCAGGTCATGATCTCATGGTTTATGAGTTCCAGCCCCACCTTGGGCTCTGCACCGACATTGTAGAGCTTGTCTGGATTCTCTCTCTCTCTCTCTCTCTCTCTCTCTCTCTCTCTCTCTCTCTTGCTATTTGCCCCTCCCCCACTTGTGTGCTCACACATGCATGCTCTCTTTCTCTCTCTCTCTCTCAAAATAAATAAACAAACTTTAAAAAAGTCATTCAAGAAACTGAACATAATATATGTGTTTAAATAACTATTAAGAGTACAAATGTGAAATTGCTGTAGTGGTAGTGACTAATAGAAATGAAACAATAAAATCCATTAAAGGATAACTCAGGGACATTCAGTCTATAATGACTTGACTTTAAAGAGATGGAAAAAGAGCAGAAATTGAGATACTAGCTCCTGCTTATCTTAAATCAGAAATGCTAATTTTAATGACTTTTAAAACCCTTGAATATATCCTAGTGAACAGAAAGGGCTATAACTTAGAAACTATTATGTGAATTATAACATATATGCATATATATTCTATACACATATATACTTATTTTGATATTCTATGCATTTGGGGGGAAGGAACTGGGAATATGAACTGATCATTTTGTGAATCTTTCAATTACTTTATGAAAGACAACAATAATATAGCACACACTAGTGGGAAATTGTTTATAAAGATGCTACATATTGGACATTACTTATTCAAGGGGCCACACGTAATCACTGGACCCCATAGTAAGACTACTGCAATGTGGACTCTCTTGTGTCATTTGTCAATGTAATATATAGGCTTTATTGTCACTCATGTTGAAAATTTTGATGAAAATATTATAATCAAGTTTCCTGGCTTTAGTACCCTAAGCAATAATTTGAGACTAATGCAAGATAATATTGTGAGGTCCCATGAGAAGAAGAATGAAAATGATAATGCCTGATGCTTGCAAAACCAAAATCATCTGTGGTACTGCATTTAATTGAACGGGCCAAACTTCCCAAAGCACTGTTCCTCACAAACTTTGCAGGAAGATGATGCTACATGTTAGAAGTACAGGGATATCCCTATGATCCAGTAAATATGGAAACACTAAGCTAAACCATTTTTTTTAAGTTTTTATTTATTTATTTTGAGAGAGAAAGAGCACACAGGGGAGGGGCGGAGAGAGAGGGAGAGAGAGAATCCTAAGCAGGCTCCTCATATCAGTGTATAGCCCAATGTGGGTCCAGAGCCCAGGAATCAGGAGATCATGACCTGAGCTGAAATCAAGAGTCAGATGCTTAACCAACTCTGATACCCAGGAACCCCAAAAGAGTTTTTTTTTAACTATGATATTTCTCAAAGCTAAAGTATATTGAGAATCTTCAAAGAGGGGGATTATTATGTGCATTGTTTTCCAAAGTTACTTAGTCATAAAACTCTTACAGAAAAATGACCCTATTACTCCACAAATTTCCAATGTCTTTGTGGCTTCTGTAACTATACTCAGTTGAGGATTTTCTTCTACTTCCTTTAAACCATTTTTAAATCTCTTTTGCTGGTTACTGCTCTTTCCTACAGCAGATTAATAGATTTCCGTGTCTGAAACCATCAGCTCTCTGCAAATACTATAAATCAGCATAATTCCAGAACCTCACACCAAATATTTGTTAGTTTCTAACTGCAGAGAAAGTTCCCCTGAGATGCCAACACCACCACAGGCTCATACAATTTACCTTTGCTCACCTAAGGAACCCTTCCAGAGAGCTTACCATGGCATGGGCTCAGAGCGAGCTGCTGGCGCTCTAAGGATTAACAGGATAATATTCCTATCTGTAAAAAAAGCTTAGTATAACATTTAAAACCCTGCTAGATCTGGGAGCGTCTGGGTGGCTCATTCAATTAAGCATCTGGTTTTGGCTCCGATCATGATCCTGCGGTTCATGGTTCCGAGCCCCGCATCGGACTCTGTGCTGACAGCTCCGACCTTGGAGCCTGCCTCGGATTCTAGTCTCCCTCTCTCTCTGCCCCGCTCCTGCTTACACTCTGTCTTTCAAAAATGAATAAATGTTTTAAAAAAAAAAATCCCACAAGATCTGGCCCCGTCCTATCTCTCCTCTCATAGCACCCTTCCAAAAGTTTCTTCCTCCACTAGACTACTTTCTTTTTCTTGAATATCTCATTGTGTTTTCTATATGAATAATGCTTCCAGGCTTCATTCTTTATGTTTTCTTTGTTTTCCACATATACACATTCCTTTGCACACAATACATAGGCAACAAAGGGCAATGCCATTGGAATTAATCATTCCTTCTTCTGAGTTTTGACTTGCCTCAACTTTTGCTAAAACACACCTGTTTTTCCCTACTATATACCTTGTATTACAAATGATTATTCACACATCTCTCTTCCCTACCAGACAGAGCAACTTGAGGATAAGGACTATATTATTCATTTTTGTAGCATTGTAATGTCTAGCACGGTGCTTTTTTCAGAGAAAACACAAACGTTTACTGAATTAGTAATTTTGATCAAGAAAACAAGTATGCATTTTACTATATTCAGATCAAGTGTACATATAGTGATAAACAGATTGTATATGTAAATGTGTGTTTAAAATGAACTTGACAAAACTTGAAAAATTTGCCAAGTGGTTTTTTTGTTTATACTTTTTGTGTGTGAAACTGTTATTTTCCTTGTGTTAAATGACACCTACCCACTTGTAGGTAGCACCTGATTTAATCTTAACATCATACTATGGAATTAGCAATATATGAAATTCAGATCTACCTTTAATGTCATTATAATTTATAAATGAGCAAAGATAATTTTCTTCAAGTCACGACCACCTCTAAAACAAACTTATTTTCATCAAATGATTTTAAGTATAAAATTTTGTTATTATCCTTACTTATTTTAGATATTTGTCAGTGATCTTCATATTGGAAACAAGTAAATTTGCCTGGCATTAAAATGGGTAAGAACTCAAAAATGATGTGGATATAATGGGGAAAATACCATGAAACCCTGTTGTTTGCTTTTTATTTCTCAAAAAGAACTTAAGAGCTCTTAGGAGCACTTAGGAGCTCACTAAGGAATGGAAAAAACAAAAAGTATTGTCATGGTATATTCAAATCACCCAGTCTTTTTTTTTGTTAATGTTTATTTATTTATTTTGAGAGAGAGAGAGAGAGAGAGAGGGAGGAGAGAGCAGGGGAGGAGCAGACAGAGAGGGAGAGAATCCCAGGCAGGCTTAGCTCCCTCAGCACAGAACCCAACAGCAGGGCTCAATATCACAAACCGTGAAATTATGACCTGAGTCGAAATCAAGAGTCAGACGCTTAACTGACTGAGCCACCCAGGAGCCCTTCACATCACCCAGTTCTATGTAGGAAGAAATTTAATTCATGATTTTTGTCAAATAAAAAATTAAATGGTCTAATCAAATGAAAGACATTAGCATATTTGATTCATTTTGGAATTAGCATTACCCATTAGTGACTGTACTCGAATCAAAATGTCTTATGCCAAAGTAGGAAAACCACATTATCCAGTAAACATATTGACATACTATTCATTTTTGGAGTTAAATAACAAATTTCAACTCTCATTCATTAAGGAACTGCTAACTGCTTAACTTCTCTATTCCTCAAGTTTCTCCCATTTAAAAAAAAATAACACTGTAGCTATTTCTTCCTTTAAGGAAGCTGTGGAGACAAAGTAAAACACATGAGCAAAAGAATTTGGAAACTGCAAAATAAGTACATAGGCATTTCTAATATTAAATCCTCATACCCTGCATTCCTAGAGCTCTTTGGAGTTTTCCTAGAACTTAGATTTTGATGTATAACAGGAATTACTATATTATACTCCCTTTACAGATGAGAAATGTAGGAATGAAGAAGCCATTTGTCAAACATGGTGCAACCAATGAGGCAAGAGTAGAAGTAGTAGAACCAAAACGCCTAACCCATTTCCCCACTATAATCAATTGCATAATGTTATTCATGTTAATCCATGAGGATGATACAAAAAACATATTGTAAGACATATGAGGGGAGACATAAATATACACAAACCAGTGAAAACAATGGAAAGTCTTCAGAAAGTGATCAAAATAGTAACTTCCCCTACTTCACCAAATACACATATGTCTAAAGATGGCTATTTACAGGCCAGCGCGACAGCCTTCCCTGAACTTGGCTTACCCCACTCACTTCTCTTGCCATCATTTTATTCTACTTCTTCCCAGTCTTTGTTATTTTTAATGAACTGTAGGAATAGGCTACTTTTCACAATAGATATGAGGTTCTACACATGTACCAGGGTAGATGGAAAGGCCTACTTTTCCCCAAGAGGATGTCCTGACATGGTTCAGCAAATTGCAGCTCTTTGACAGGCTGGACTTGAAACAGAGCAAGAAACATGCTATGTTCCATGGCAGTGCCTTTGGAAATCAAAGTCTTCTGATGGAGAGTTTTATTTTAACTCTGGTCATACCTTTCAAATAGAATAGGTTATCTTTGTTTCTAACTTAATTATCACATGCTATAATGTATGCCTTTTTAATCTTACTCTGTTTTCTCCCAAATTATACAAAGAGCATTTCCTATGTATTTACTATATTCCTAACATAATGTATAAATACATACATAAAATAAAAAGGGAAATTATATTTATGTGTGTGTGTGTATGCACACCCACAATTTATACATATATAGATAGGTTGATTACATCTATCTCCTCCATAAGAATATAAGTATGTAAGCAAAATATTTGTGATATGTGGCAGCCCAGGGTGACTCAGGATGGCCCCCAGTGATCTCCACTTTCTGATATTTATATGCTTGTGTAATCATTTCCCTTTGAATATGGACTAGCCTGCACATTTGCTGCTAACCAATAGCATGTACTTCCATGACTGTCTACATAAGATTATTTCTGTCTTACTAGCTGGTTCTATCTCTTGCTAAATTTGACAAGGCCAGCTGTCATATTAGTGGCACTCGTTTGAAAAGGAATTGAGAATGGTTTCCAGCCAACAAAGAAAGATTCGGGGCCCTGACTCAACAGGCCATGAAGGGCTGAATCTTGTCAACAATCATGTAAATGAATTTGAAAATTATCCTTCCCCAGTTGAGCCTTCAGATGGGACTGCAGCTTTGTCTAACAAATTAATTACAGTCTTGTGAGAGACTGTGAAACAGAGAACTGAGCTAAGCTATGCCCAGATTTTTGAGACACAAAAGCTGAGATAATAAATGTGTGTTGACTTAAGTTTCTAAATTTGTGGTAATTTTTTCACACCAATAAATAATTAGTACAGGATTAAATAGATATTTGTTGAAGGAATAATTGATGCTTGAAGACCTTTAATTATCTTTGGAAAAAATACTAGATTTATACTCAGTCCACCTGGGATTTTGCCTTAGTTCAATTACATACTAGTTATGTGAATTGGTCAAATTGTTTTTTCCTCCCTGGAGGTCAGTCTGTTCATCTGTTAAGTTAGGTAATTAAGTGAGACGATATCTAACATCCCTGCCAGCTTCAAGATTTCATATACATTTGAGTTTATTTTCATTCAAATCTGTCAAACAGAAGAGAACCAAATAGAATAAAATAATACATATTTAGTTATAAATTTCATCCTGAGACTAAATTCATGCTACCTTCTAGAAAACGAAGTCTTGGTTTATAATCCATCTATCTTTAATACACTGATATTTGGTTATCTCATGAAAAATATTTAGTAAAAAATATGTCTGCCTCAAATATTTAAATATTTTGCATTGTTTAGATAAACACCTTGAATTTTGAAAGTAGATTCCAATGTTTATCTAAATGATTAGTCCCTTGAAAATACTGAATTGAGATTTCTAAAAGTTATTGTTCACAAAATGCGTGCATTTTACAACAAGAAAAAGGAATTTAAATTTAGGAGTAAGATTGAACTATCACTTAGAATCCGTATTTGTTTAACATCAAACAATTGGCAAATAAATTTAGCATACTATATTTATAATTTAATATTTATGTAATCCTCCAAAATACATAACATTACATTGATATTCTAATTGATTTGGGGGGAGTATATTATTAAGATACTTTTGATCTTCGATGGCTTAAAATATCAATCAAGATATATGCATTACCTTTCTTCTTGAAAAAAACAAATCCTGAATTTGAAATTTCTAAAATTAATCCAAAGTGTACTGCTGGTCAAAAGCTATAAGCCAAATATATTGTGCCAGTTTCCCATCGCTATAGTAACAAATAACCACAAACTTAGCTGCTTAACATAATATCCATTTAATATCTCCCAATTTCCAAAGTTCAAAAGTCTTGGCACAATGTGGCTCAAGCAGGTTTTCTGCTTAGGGTGCACAAGGCTAAAATCAAATTGCCAGCAGGGTTGCATTATTTACTGGAATTCAACATGTTGGCAAAATTCTTCTCCCACTGTTCACGTGCTCCCCTCAAGTTTCAAGCTAGCAATGGGTGGCAAGTCCTTCTCACACTTCAAATCACTCTTTCTCTTCTGTCACATGTTTATGCTTTAAAGATTTGTGAGATTACATTTAGCCTACCTGGATAATCCAGGATAATCTCCCTATTTTAGAGAAAACTACTTCCAAAAGTCTCTTTGCCATGTAATGTAACATATCCATGAGGATGACCGCAAGTGGTAAAGTTCTTGGGGTTCCAAATTCTTCCTACCACATATGGGAATACTCTTCATCATTTTCTAACATTTCCAGATGCTCTATAATTTTAAGTATTTAGTTTTATTATTCTTTTTTATTATTCTTTATTATTCAATTTTACATGTAAGGCCAAATTAATTTTTATGTACAGGAAATGTTGAATGCATACCTGACACCCAAAATATCATCTTTTAAAGTTTATTTACTTATTTTGAGAGTGAGAGAACACAAGCAGGAGAGGGGTGGTTAGAGAGGGAAAGAGAGAAAGAGAGAATCCCAAGCAGGCTCTGCGCTGTCAGTACAGAGCTGGACATGGGGCTTAAACTCATGAACCATGAGATCATGACCTAGGCCAAAACCAAGAGTTGGACTCTTAACTGACTGAGCCACCCCAGTACCCCTGCAAAGTGTAATCTTTTAAAGTAAAAAGAATGATTATATAAACTATAAAAGGAAAAGTTACCTTTTGCCACTGTCTTTGTTTCTGGTTTTTCTTTTTTCTCAATTTTTTCCTTGTGAGTTGCTTAAACAGAAAAAAATTTATATTAGTACACACTTTAAATAGATTTCAAGACAAAGCTTTCTCTTTATCTTAGCTTTATAGCCACCAAATTATGTACGATTTTGAAGATTGATGATATTAATGAGACTGATTTAGAAATAAGAAAAAATTACCAATATAATAACAACTATATAAAATCAAATTTAAAAGACTTGGCATAAAGATTTAGAAAGCATTTTGAAAGCTAACCTCACTCTCCTTTTTAAAGTTATTATTCTAAATAGATTAAGTTTTCAAGAAAGATAAACAGAGAGAGAGAGCAGTTTTATAATAATTTGTCAAAAGATATTACATTATCGTGATGAAACACTTTCTTTATGATTAATTAAAATAAATATTTCAATCAGAATTAGAGCTTGGATTAAGAGCAGTGTTTCTCAACAAGGACGTAATTGACATTTGGGGAAAAATAATTTCTTACTATAAGGGACTGTCTTATGTGTTGAAAAATGCTTAACATCTCTGGTCCCTGCTAACCAAATGTCCTCCACTCCAATGACATTTTGACAGCCAAAAAGTGTTTTTTTTTTTTTTTTTTTACCCAAGTAAGCCCTAAGAAATAGCATCTTTGGTAGAGAATGACCAAAAAAAAATCATAAATTATATAATCATAAATGATTACTGATCGAGTGCAGCTTCTTAAACAAATAGTACTTGACATACTTGAAACATTATACCTTCTCACTGTTTATGTAACAAATTAATAAATCAATATAAATTTATTTTCCTAGCTTCTATGAAGTAAAGGTGCTCTGAGACATACAGGAGCTTGTGCAGGTTAGTCATAATTCATTAATCTGTGTAATTTGGTAGTTTCCCAAATCACCACACAATTTACAGCATTTATGTATTATTTATTGGAGAATAATGGGAATTAAAGAAATTATAGAAAACTAAATGAAAAAAATAAGAGATTTAATTAAACAGGTGGGTTAAAGAACCAAATTATTCACATTAAAAATGAGAGTCCCAATTATTTCCATTTCTCCAACTATATAATAAGAACATTAATGTCCATCAGCTTTACTTGTACTATAAAAGACAAAATGTGCTTCAATATGTATTTAACAAACTATTGTTTTAAAACACAGTTGATGA
This sequence comes from Prionailurus bengalensis, assembly GCF_016509475.1. Taxonomy (NCBI): domain Eukaryota; kingdom Metazoa; phylum Chordata; class Mammalia; order Carnivora; family Felidae; genus Prionailurus; species Prionailurus bengalensis. The sequence continues at coordinate 111,205,593 of NC_057349.1, forward strand.
ACAGTTTCCCCAGAATCTTGGAGAGATAAGGCAAATCTCACAGAAAGCTTCACGCACGATGCTCAGTTGACGACCAAGTGACCCCTGCAGTTGCAAGTTCACCGAAAGAGAGCAGATGACACCCCTTCCAGGGTTTCAGCCTTTCTACCTCTCAGCCTGCCCCATAGCCATTTCCACTACCATTTGGAATTATGGGGAAGAGCCTGGACAGTGTTAGCTGAAGGAGCATGATGCCAAGCCAAGAAAGGCCCAATTCACATAAGGACATGGGGTTGCAGTGTAATGACTTACTTCATAAAAAGCAAACTCCTTTAACTGGTATATAATGAAATAAAGTACACTTACAATAAAGTATTTTATTCTGCTTTCCAATATGAAAATTTCCTGTAATGTTTCTAATTTAAGAGTGACAAATTCTTGATTATTTCGTAATACAAATATTTAGCTGCTGTGAAAGTTGAAAAAAATCATATGAAATATCAGATTATTTCATTTAGTCAGAGTATATAGAACCTAATGCCAATAATTTCGCATAACTTAACAGCAGAAGGGAAATAGATACCTGTTTCTAGAACAAAGAAGGTGGCTGTATTGCAATTCGTGTATATCATCACTAAGTAAACACTAATAAACTAATAACTATTTAATTCAAAATTTTAAATATGAGTATAGAATAAAGAAGATTGAAACATGTTCCCATGGATCTGATTCCTAAAATATTATAAAACATTCTATCTGACTGGAATGTTGCACAGCAAATAGCACAGCAGTCTATGCATATTGTGGACATATGAATCAGCTGAAATCTAGCACAAAGATCCTAGACATGATCCACTCTAACACACAAGCAAGAAAAAAATGAAATTGGAGATTTATTTCACATAATACATTGAAATGGATTTTTTGATGATTTAAGGTTACATGTGAAATATGAAACTAAATTTAAAAACTTGAGGAAATATTAGCAACTGTTGAATTAATTTTTGAATGAAGATTCAAAAACAGAAACACCAAAAGAAAATAAAACATATCTAGCCATATAAAAAGTCAAGAATCTAAACACACACACACACACACACACACACACACGTATATACACATATATGCATTCACACATATCCACTCACACAGAAATCCTGAAATTAATTATGAAACCTGAGGAAAATATTTGAAAAAGTGACAGACCAGGAAAATATACCCAAATGACATGCACACATATCATCAGGAGAAATGAGTAATAAGTGTGAATATTTACATAAGAAAAATATATTATTAAAATCATTCTTAAATCCTTAAATCTACAAATAATAAGTAGCTAAAAGATATAGTGGAAGAAAATATCTCCATTTACTCATTTTTTAAATTATGTTTTTTAATGTTTATTTTTGAGAGAGACAGACAGCGTGAGCATGGGAGGGGCAGAGAGAGACAGAGACACAGAATCGGAAGCAGGCTCCAAGCTCTGAGCTGTCAGCACAGAGCATGACATGGGGCTCGAATCCACGCACCGTGAGATCATGACCTGAGATGAAATCGGACACTTAACTGACTCAGCCATCCAAGCACCCCAAGAAAGTACCTCCATTTCAATACCATGAAGCTTTTATTTTAAAATGAGGAAAATACCAGAGTGCCTGGGTGGCTCAGTCAGTTAAGCATCCGACTTCAGCTTAGGTCATGATCTCTCAGTTTTGTGGGTTCAAGCCCTGCATCAGGCTCTGTGCTGACAGCTCAGAGCCTGGAGCCTGCTTCTGATTCTGTGTCTCCCTCTCTCTCTGCTCCTCTCTCCCCTCTCAAAAATAAATAAACATTAAAAAAAATGAGGAAAATACCTATTTACTGATATGGAAAGGTCTTTAAGATATATTATTAAATTATAAAAGCCAGAATATAGGACACATTATATTTTGTGTAAAAAGTGGAGAAACAGTAAGCTATATTCTCTTATAAATGCATATTGAGGTTTTGAAAGATGCACATAAAACCCATAAAAGGGGTTTGCTGTGTGTACGTGTGGGTAGGATAGAATGCTACTGGAGGGCTGAGAACCAGGCGGGAGGAAGCTTTTCATAATGTATCTTTACCTACTGAACAATTAGTCTATATTACAGATTCTAAACAAATACATAAAAATTAATTTTTAAAATTCCAGTCTTATAGGTAATTAAAGAATACAAGTTAAAATAATGAGTATACTTTCTCACCTATCAAATTGAAAAAATATTTTGTGAAATACTATCTTCACTGTTAGCTAAAGCAGTCTCACAACTGCCAGGGGAAAAATGAATACATTTCTAGAAAGTAAATTGGTAACCAAGTTGGAGTCTCAAATATTTTATTTACTTCAGCCTATGAATTACTCTTTATAGATTCAATTCTAAGGACAATATCAAAATATAATTTTAAAAATAAAATCTTATGTAGAGAAGAAGAGGTCAAAGAGGGAGGAACCAGTGTGTAAGGACAGCAGTAAGAACAATTCCATACCTTTCTTTTCAGCTTTTTCTTTTTCTTTTGGTTTTTCTTTGTGTGTAACTGGAAAGAAATAGACAATATTTTTCACTTAAATAAAGAGAATAAATAATGAGATGTTTGCATGGCAATTTTTGATGTCAAAAACTTGTCTGCTGCTTTTGAAAATCTTTTTTAACTGGAACGAACTTTTACGTAGTTAGATGTTTAAATATTAAGATAATTATAAATTTTTTATTTCTATTTTTATTTCATACCCAAGCACAAACTTGTACCAAAACCAGGTGTGATTGCAAAAGTAAGAATACACCTCAGCTTTTTCAAATCTTTAACTTCAATTTAAGTAGAAAACTTTATTATTATTTTTTTAATCTTTTTTTCAACGTTTATTTATTTTTGGGACAGAGAGAGACAGAGCTTGAACGGGGGAGGGGCAGAGAGAGAGGGAGACACAGAATCGGAAACAGGCTCCAGGCTCCGAGCCATCAGCCCAGAGCCTGATGCGGGGCTCGAACTCCCGGACCGCGAGATCGTGACCTGGCTGAAGTCGGACGCTTAACCGACTGTGCCACCCAGGCGCCCCTAAGTAGAAAACTTTAAAAACTTATGCTATATGCCAGAGGATCCTAGCTCAATACGAGAGAAACACTAAAATATAAGGACAGAAATGCAGAGAGATAATTTTCTGAATCTGATGCAAAGTATAATCCAACTAAATTGCATATGTTACTCTTCTACAGAAACGTTCTCCACCCAAATTTTTGAAAATATTCTGGTATGAGATTAGAATGACACTAAATCCCCTTACAGAAAACTACATTTAATTTACTCTGAGCTGAGATCCAATTAATTAATACAGGAGAGCTCAAATTTAAGTCAAAAAATTTCCCCATAATTTAGTCATAACTCTTATTAATGGCACGTCCATTTGTCAGTCTAGAAACGTGGGAGTCATCTAGGATTCATCTTTTATTTTCCACTTCTGTTCATTTGCCAAACTCTTTCAATCTACCTTTCAATATACCTCTTACCCAACTTTTTTTTTAATCCAATATTGCATTCTCTACTTGTCCTTTATTTACACAAAAATATAGAAGCACATGCTATGTGCTAAAGACTGGCAAGATAGACTCTATCCCTGTCATTGTGATGTCAACAAGTGGATGAATAATGGAGGCTAAACAAATAACTGCAAAGGTAGTTAATTGCAGTTGGTATAAATGCAGAAAAAATTTAGGGTGGCATTCAGAGACCCACAGTAGCCTGTGTATTACAGGAGTATCCCTTAGTAGAAGTGACATTTAAGAATGTGAAGATGAGAAGAAATTAACCTAGTAAGGGAGTTGGGAAGAGAAAAGGAAAGAGACCATTTCAAAATTTGGAGCAGAATGCCCTTCTTGGTATATCAGTATTACAAATATTATTATAATAACATTAACTATTCTCTTGAACCTTTAGATTTAGATCTTTCTCTCTCAGAGTAACCTTTCTAACAGGAAATTCTGATTATACTTTTGACCTGTTACAAATATTAGTATCTCCCTCATGGCTTAACATGTTATCTATTACATAGTAGGTGTTACATGAAATATAAAAATGTTACTGCTCTAATGATTTGACATTTGCATGTCAATCCCATCCTATCTACTTGAATTTCCCCTTGAACTTTACATTCCACTCATATCAAAACAAGTGCAGCTGCAAGCATGCCCTCCTCTCTACCTGCCTGTGCCTTATACTCGAATCCCCACTCTCACACTTCCTCTTGTCAATGCACCTTTTCAGTCCTGACACAGTTGTTCCTCCTTATAAAGTGTTCTTTGATCTCTACTTATTTTATACACCAAGTGAACCATGTGCATAATTCCATTTTAGCAATCAAATAATAATATTGCCAATGTCAGGACACCTAAGTGGCTCAGTCGGTTGAGCTTCTGACTCTTGATTTGCGCTCAAGTCATGATCTCACCATTCATGAGATCAAGCCCCACACTGGGTTCTGAGCTGACAGCGTGGAGCCTGCTTGGGATTCTCTCTCTCTCTCTCTCTCTCTCTCTCTCTCTCTCTCTCTCTCTTTCTCTCCCTCTTCCCCACTCACGCTCTCTCCCTCTCTCTCTAAATAAATAAATAAATAAATAAATAAATAAATAAATAAACTTTTTAAAATGTTGCCATTGTCCATATATCTGACTTCCTAGTAAGTGAAATCTCTTTAAAGACTATAGCATGTTATTTTATTTTTGTACCCTTGGCTGATCACTTGTCTGCCCCATAGTGGAGTTTTAATAGACTTTTTTGGAGTAAGCCAAATTCTAAAACATTATAAGAAAAACTGCTTTCATCTTCTAGTACAATTCTATTTATTAATGATATGGTATAGATATTATAAGCACTGCTTGTGTTTGGCCATTTAAAAATTTTCTAATTTATCAAAATTTCTTAAATAATTAAACCCCAGTGAAAAACAGAGGGGGAAAAATACACCTTAGAACATCTAGACATTATTTTTCCTTATATTTAATAGTCCTTTTAGGTGTTTCTGAGTTACTAAGTTCAATATAAATATCTCACAAAAGAAAGAGAGGACATCAGCATTCACACATGACCACAAATAGCTTATATTGGTTCTTTTGGACCACTATTAATTAAGCTAAAAACTAAAAGAGAATCTTGGCAAAAACAAAGCCTCTTTTAAAAGTTCTCTAGAGGGAACCAAGTTTGCATGAGATAAGCTGTGCTTTTGGAACCTGATTGGCAAGATTCTCAAGAGAACACCTAATCTGTGTCTATGCTCCTGTGAAGGACCAGACCTCACCCACCTTGGACAGCTGGTTGTCCATTCCACTAAAGGATTTTCTGGCTGACGTGTGCACAGGCATAAATGGAAGAATTAATACAAAATCAAAAGAGCAAGGGGGCTGAATTCAGACTGAAATTAGCATAGTAATGCCTCGTTCCTGTTACCCTGGGGGAAAATCTGGTTCCTCACAGTCTAAGTTTTGATTTACAGACACAGTCCTGTATGCTGAAATTTCATTATCCCCCTCAGAAATGGTACCATAACATTGCTCAGTGAAACAGCTGGACCCCTGTGCTCTAGGGAGCTGTTCAAAATGGCAGACAGCCAGTAAAGCTTCTTGGATGAAAACTTCAAACTTTGGCAAGACTGAGCTCAAATACCAAGTTTAAAGTTTCTTTTATCAAAACTATGCAACCATCAGTAACTGACTTAATAATCACTCTAAGATTAAAAAAATAATTTTCTACAAAACCTGTTTACTTGTGTACCTCTTTGCTTAGACACTACAAACTGACAGTTTTCAAATGGAAGAAAAAAGTACCTTCCTTTCACCAGCTCTGTTTGGCAAGTTACATCTTAGCCAGGACAGTTTTAGCTCAGGACAAAATAAGCTTGTTGCACCTGCTGGAGCTTAATTTGCTTGTCATCCTTATTTACAAGAAACAAAAGTCTCTTCGGTATACTGATAATTAAAAACAAATGGAATCCACCAGTTGGAATGGCCCTGATGTTTGGCATCAGAGCTGGCATGGCCCTGCTGTTCCTGCACTTGCCCAGACTCTGACCTTTCCCTGACCAGAACATTCAGCTCAACTTAACTCTGCAGCAGCCTCTCGCCCACCCCATGTGGTCCCTCTCCAGCATTCTGCAAGCTGTGCTCTGTGCTTTTACAGAGTGTGGCCCTGGCAACCTGCCGGACAAGCCCTGTGTCCTTTTCTGAATGTACCAGAGCTCACAGTGCACCTGACTCTGAGGTTCTTATCAGGCAAACCCTCCCTAGGGGCCAAATCTGTAAGGATTCAGTGCCAGACTGCCCGAGTCCTTTTGCTGATCTCTCTGTTCTCAGTTGGAAAAAATCAAAAGTTTGGTGCAAAATTTTTTTTCAGTACTGATGTGCCTAGGCTTTAGTCAACACTAAACAGTGTCAGATATACTCTTGGTTAGTATGTATGTCTCTGTATGTATGTATTTATCTATTTATTTTGTAACTAATCTGTAGAATTTCCATTCTGTGTTAAGGCAAGATGATCTACACATTCTAAGTGGTAATGATGGACTCAATAGAAAAGCACTCCTGAGTAGAGAAACTTGTCAAAGATTATATTACTCATTTTTCCTAAAGGACAAATTTATCATTTTTTATTTAAAATAAGCACACAATTTTAGAGCTGATAGGAGCAGTTAGCCTGAACTTCTTTGCCCCTGGATAAGAAAACACTGCCTCAAAAGAGGCTATGGCAGAGGAGAATAAGAATACAGTGTGATCAAATTGCCAAACTAGTACTCTTCCCCCAACTATGCTACCTTGTCCATGCAGGTCCTGTGCAGACTAGAAACTTGTTCTTATGAGCCAAAGTGTGCTGGTTGGACTCTCCGAGCTTGTTACCTACAATCAATCCTGCAATAATATACCTGCTTCTTTTTCATAATAAAATTACATTTATTTATGCATTAAAGTGCAGATTAGGCAAATTGCCCCAAATTACAATATCATCTGATAAATGCTCTAAATCACAAAGTATATATTTAAATTCCAAAATATTGGTTTTACTGTGAATTCTGATTTAATTGTATGGGTAATTTCCCCTTCACCTGGGGCTCCAGAACTGTAATCACTTCCTCAAAAGTGAGCAATCACTATGGAGGAGGTGATGCATAGATATTTGTAGATATCTCATTTCCAGGTTTATCTTTCACAGCTGTCAGAGAGAAAAAAGAAAATATATTTTGTACTTTAAAGAGTCAATTAAGTATGACTGAGAGAAGGCAAAAATAAAAGTTTATACAATATAGGCTGACTAAATTAGTTTGTGGTCTTTGAGAGCATTTTTATAAAGGGCTCCAGGATATTTAGATACATTTTAATGTCCTGTCCTCTTTGGCTTTTGAGCCTCATCTTCAGCAAAATCCTTTGCCAGCCTCTGGTTCCAGTCCTATAATTATTTCCCAGAAACAACCCTAAGCCAGTCAATCAGGATTATTATTCTAAATTACCCTTTCAAAAAAATGTTCTTCTGACCGCATGTGATACTGACCGCATTGGTTTGCATAGTCTCAAAAGATGTATTGGAGTCCTAATCCGGTACCTGAGAATGTGACCTTATAGTTGGAAATAGAGTCTTTACAGAGGTAATCAAGTTAAAATGAAGTCATTACGGTGGTCTTTAACTCAATATTATGGGTGTCCTTATGAAAAGGGAAAATTGGACACAGAGACAGATATGCACAGAAGGAAAAAGCAGAGATGTAGGGAGAACACCACTTGAAGATGAAGGCAGAGATTGGAGTGGTCCATCTAAAAGCCAAAGATTGCCAGCCAATCACCAGGAGCTAGGAGAAGCATGGAATAGCTTCTCCTTTGCAGCTCTCTGAGATAATCAATCCTTCTGAAAAGTCATGTGACTTTAGAGACAATATATAGGTACTATATTTTTCAACTGATCGTTAACAAATAAATTTAATTAATGTGTGTAACTGTGAGAGTATAAATTTCTGTTATTTTAAGCCATTCGGTTTTTGATACTTTGTTAACGGAGCCCTAGGAAACCAATACTAATACTAATCATTGGGGTTCTCTTGTGTTTTTTAACTAAGTTCTCACCTGGTTCCTTGAATGGCCCTTGGCCTAGCTCTTATATATTCCATTTTAGGTTCCAGAGTGCACATCTAAATCCTAAGTCATCCACTCCTCTAAGGCTTTACCAAAAAACTGCATTCAGACTTACTCAGCAATCGAGGAAGGCGGTTATCTCCTCCAGGATGTCTCTTTGTAGAATACTCACTAAATGGTGGTATAAGTGTGTTTTAGATCTCTCATTGGACTAGGCCTTATTCATCGCTAAATTTTTAGTGCTCAGTATGGTGTTTGGCACAAAGTAAGTGCTGTGAATAAATTAATGTGTATTATTGCCTAATGGCTATGGTCAGTTTTTCCATTTATAGTATCTGCCTGCCAGAATATACCCGTTTCCACTGGCTGGCCCACCTTGATGTTGACCATTCATCGGCACACACTTCTGCCATGTGAACTTCTTCCCCATTCCTGAGGTCAGTTCTTTACCCAAACACTAAACAACTCAGGTTGATGTAGCAAATACCTATTGTTCTGAATGCCTAAAAACCTTCTTTTGTCTGGGAGCCATCTTGGATAAAGTTCTCTCATCTGGTTATAGGTTTACCAACTGGGTTCCAGTCTCTTATGGTTTGTTCTCTGAGTAAATTGACATGTTTAATAGTTAAATAAAAGCCTAAATGTTATCTGAAAAAACAATAAAATTTTCCATCCCCAAAAAATCCCAAGGCAATATGCAATTAAAAAAAAAACCACAACTAAATGAAAGAAAAAAATGTGAGGAAAATAAAAAATATATTAGTGTTTATCTTCGGATAAGTGGTTTGTAGTTGTTTGTTTGTTTGTTTGTTTGTTTGTTTGTTTCTTTCTTTCTTTCTTTTTTGCATTTTTCAAATTGTCCAAATTAATCTGTATAACTTTTTTTAATTTTTTTTTACATTTATTCATTTTTGAGAGAGAGAGAGAGACAGAGTTTGAGCAGGGAAGGGGCAGAGAGAGAGAGGTAGATACAAAATCCAAAGCAGGCTCCAGGCTCCAAGCTGTCAGCACAAAGCCTGACGCAGGGCTCAAACTCACAAACCATGAGATCATGACCTGAGCTGAAGCTGGATGCTCAACTGACTGAGCCACCCAGGCACCCCAATCTGTATAATTTAAAAACAATTTTTTTTCATCTTTATTTATTTTTGAGAGAGAGAGAGAGGCAGAGTGTGCGTGGGGGAGGAACAGAGAGAGGGAGACACAGAATCCGAAGCAGGCTCCAGGCTCCCAGCTATCAGCACAGAGCCCGATGCGGGGCTTGAACTCACAAACGGTGAGATCATGACCCAAGGCAAATCTGGACGCTTAACCAACTGAGCCACCAAGGCACCCCTAATCTGTATAATTTAATCTATTTTATTATATTATAAATTTTATTGTGTTTCCTAATTACATGTTATAGACCGTCTTTGTTTTAATATGGACCTTACTATCAAATTCTTCAACTGCTTCTGACCAAATAAATTTGACATAGCCCAATTAAAGCCGAATAATGATATATATTTGAAATTAAACATAAAAAATGTTCAAGGAAAAAATAGGAGTCAAGTAGAGATCAACAAAATAGATAAAATGAATGCTTCATTAATTAACTTATTCATTATTTCCATGTTTGTTGAGTTTGTTTCTTGTGTTGGTCACTTTTCTAAATGTTCAAGTCATTTTTAATATGATATAAGCACACAAATTCAGAGCTGGTAGAATCATAGAGCTTGAATAATAAGAGTAAATGTCAAAAATGACCTAGAACATATATGAAGACAAACATAGTTCTTGATCTCAATGAGTTAGATCAATGTAACCCAAATAAAAAATTGGTGTCAAAATGTTTCATAGTGTGAAGTCAAGGGTATAAAAGTAGCATGGGGAAAATGCCAAAATGCTCCCAGAGTGAGGGACAGCAGAGAAGGCCTATTAAAGGAATTGACAGTCCTTCCGAGAATCAAAGATGAATGGAAGACTTGTCAAGTGACTGCACAAGATGGGATGGCAGGCCAGAGAGAACAGTGCACACAGAAGCACAGAGCTGAGAGATGGCAGAGGGCCTGCTTAGGGAGTGCCCAACAGTGCAGGCTGCCTACAGCAAAGGTGATGTTGGTGGGTCTGGGTGTCATGGGCGGGGGGGGCAACAGGGGCAGAGTTGAGAGTTTAAAGTGTTGAGGAGGAGGTTGCAGAACTGGGAAAGTATGTGGGAAAGTACACAAAACTGGACATTTGTAGGGTCATCACTGATTTTATGAAAAGAGTCTTCTGTGCCACGGTAGAAAATGTGGCTTTTATCTCTAAGAGACTGTAATGGCAAAGGATGGATTTAAGCCTGTTAGTAACATGATTAACATGAATGTGAGGGGTAATTCAGTGAAATTCACTGTCCTAATCTAACTGAGAAATGATTGTGGAGGAGATAACAGTGGGAGAGAAGAGGTGAGAGTAGGATACATTATAATAAAGGAGTAGGACAAGGGGCTGAGCAGGACTGCTCTTCATATTGAAAAAGACCAAGATGTCTATGGAAGGACTGTAACTCAAACGCCTTCTGAAATGAGACAGATCATGTCTACTCCAGGAGCGATGAGAGAGAATGGTAAAGACTTTGGTAAACCATAGATGCAGGCCTCACCCCAAGATAGCCAGTTATACGTCGTTTTAAAATACAGCCTGGTCAGTGGAAAGCTCTGTGGACTGTACTTGAACTCCAGGCCATGAGTTTAATTGACAGTGATTCTAACCTTGGTGAGTCATTTGAGTTTTTAGAAAAGCTTGACTCAAACCCTTGTCTTACCTTCCAAACATTAATGATCCCAAAATGGAGTATGCAATGGATATATATTTTAAAAATTATTCAGATGATTCTAAAATCCATCAAGTCCATGCCACTACTGGCAACAATAACCCCTAGTTCTGCAGCTTGAATAGCCTGAGTGGATAGTGATACCTATTATGCTGACCAATAACACAGAGGCATGAAGACATTTTGTGCAAAGGAACTTAATACTAACTTCAAACACACTAAGTGAAAGAAGTCTGTTAGTTACCTGTGTTAAGTCAGATGAGAGTTGTGGAGGAGAATCCAGGGGCTTTTCATATTTCACTTCTTCAGTCATTTTGAGTATCAAAATTAATTAACCATTTGGGCTCTTAAATTAATCAATGTTTTAAATGCAATGTGAAGAGATAATTCAATATAAAAATACTTAGGGTATTCAGGTCATTCTCAGATTTCTGATTTAAAGTACATGCACACTGAGTATGAATTTTTAATAAGGAACTTATCTTATACAATCTAAGGAAATTATGGCACTGTCTTGGCCACACATAAACTTTATCCTACTGCTAAAGTGACTAAACTCTTCACATAGCCTCATCAGGAAAAAATTAAAAACAAACAAACGAACAAACATCTGGCTTCCTAAAATAAACCAAAATAATAGAATTATTCTAACTAGTTCTGGTATCCAAAATAATGAAACATGAATATTTCCCCCAAATCCAAATTCTCTAACAATAATAATTTTACAACTTACTTTCGGTATGCTGATAGCTAAAGATTTATAAAAACTCTAATGACAATGTTGCTACCATAAATTGGGTAAACTCTGCCATTCTGTGATTCCTATCTTTAAACACATATATTTTGTATTTAGCTATCAGTCTTCTCTGAAATCTGACCTGTTTGTACTCTTGTTAAAGAGTAGCTGAGTGGGGTGATTTAAATAATAGCCCCCTAGAATATAGCCATGTCTTAATCCCTGGAATCTGTGAATGTTACCATATACGGCTAAAAGGGATTTAGCAATATAATTAAGTCAAAGATCTTCAAATAGGGAAATTATCATGAATTATCTAGGTGAGCCTTGCATGTAACCCCATGTATCCCTATAATAGGGAGGCAGAGGAAGATTTGAAGACAGAGGAGAAGGCACTGTGACCACAGAGGCAGAGATTGGAGTGATGAATCTGCAAACCAGAGAAGTACGGCAGGCCTAGAAGCTGGAAGAGGCAAGGAACAGATTCTCCTCTAGAGCCCCCCTGAGGTAGTTTGGCCCTGCTGACAACTTGATTTGGTCCCAGTGAAACTAATTTTAGATTTTTGGCCTCTAGAAGATAATAAATTTCTATTGTTTTTAAGACAGACACTTTTGATAATCTGTTACAGCAGCCACAGGAAACTAATATACCCATGATGTGCCATTTGGCATTTCTACAAGGAAATAAGGACTGTCAGGTCTCATTTCTAATTTTGCCAAGTGTAGAAATAATGGTGGGGAAATTTAGAGGTGGATATTGTTTATTAAGTATATGGTGCCTGCTTTGCAGGTAAGCCATCAAGCAGGACAACTCCAGGTTATATGGTGCACAGACAGATGGGGAGGGAACAGAAATGAGTAGTAACTGGTAGATATTTGGAAGTACAAGCATTTCAGTCAAGTTGATCAGCAGATTACAAGGTCCTAAACATGGGGATTCAGAGAAAAAGTCAAGATCCTTCAGCTGTGAGAAATTCTACTACAGACATGTAGACATAGTGGAACAAAAAAAGAAGGAAAATGCAATGGAGGATATACTGGGAAAGCCACATCTTCTTAAGTTAGAAAAATCTGAGGTGACAACTTGGGTCTATAAATTAATAAATATGAGTCATTGAGAAAATCATTGGGTTCAGATAAACCACAGTATTCTCAGTTTTCAATGGGATTATATCTATCATGTTATATTGTTCCATGAAGATTAAGTGAAACATTAGAAACCATAGGTGAAGTATAGTATTTGTTTCATAGTAGATAAATGCTTATATGAGATTTTTAAAAAGGGAATCACAAATACAGGGGTGAAATGGCAATAAAGGTGGTTTAGTGTTGTGTTACAGAATTGTGAGATGACAGATATTAAGATCCTTCAGTCTATAATCAGATGGATATCAAGTGGTCCCAGATATAGGATGAGAAGTAATGTACATAAGAAACCTGCAAGAGATTATCACTGACCTAATCGGTAGTGATCAAGAAGAATAGTGAATTGACTGATAGTTACTGTTTAAAATTTGCCAAGAATTATTTGAATAATTTCATGTATACATTTCCTAATCATTTAATCTTTACAACTATATTATACTCATTTTATATATGATAAAATAGAGGCAATGAAAAATTAATTAACCTGGTTACATACATTAATTAGCAAGGTTACGTAGGCAGTAGTTACTAGATTTGGATTATTTTTTTTAATTTTTAAAATGTTGATTTATTTATTTTGAGAGAGAGGGAGAGAAAGAATCCCAAGCAGGCTCTGTGCTGTCATCCTAGAGCCTGATGTGGGGCTCAAACTCATGAGCCATGAGATCAAGACCTGAGACAAGATTAGGAGTTGGATGCTTAACTGACTGAGCTACCCAGATGCCTCTAGATTTGGATTCTGACTCAGATTGGTTAATTCAACACATTTCTTTTTTTTTTTTTAATTTTTTTTTCAACGTTTTTATTTTATTTTTGGGACAGAGAGAGACAGAGCATGAACGGGCGAGGGGCAGAGAGAGAATGCAGAGACACAGAATCAGAAACAGGCTCCAGGCTCTGAGCCATCAGCCCAGAGCCCGACGCGGGGCTCGAACTCACGGACCGCGAGATCGTGACCTGGCTGAAGTCGGACGCTTAACCGACTGCGCCACCCAGGCGCCCCAACACATTTCTAAAAGTAGAAGAAAATAATGATGACATCCTTCTTTGTCAAAATCATATACTGTGCTCCTAACTTATTTATTGAAAACACATTTGTGAGTGTTTATCATGAGCCAGGGAAATGGTCTTTAACAATCATGACCAGGACCTTTTATTTACAACAAATAGCACTAGTTTCTATAATTCCCTATAGTGAATGTATATACTTTCTTTTAAGACATATGTGCACATAGTTATTTATACCCTCAAAGGATACCCAAACTGTGGACTGCTAGATGTGACTGATCACTATTTCTTATCATTTGACATGTGGCTCTGCATTCCATAATGGTCATCCAGTCATTTGAAATACTCATAGACTGTGGTTCCTAGACTGCCTTACTCACCTCTATCTGGAAATTAGTTCATATAGGTTAGACGAAAATATATTCCAAAATATTTGGCTTTAAATATGAATGTATTCTGGGGGCACTTGGGTGGCTCAGTCAGTTGAGTGTCCGACTTCAGCTCAGGTCACGATCTCACGGTTTATAGGTTGGAGCCCTGAGTCGGGCTCTGTGCTGACAGCTCAGAGTCTGGAACCTGCTTCGGACCCTGTGTCTCCCTCCCTCTCTTGCTGCCCCTCCCCCATTTGCGTTCTGTTTCTCTCTGTCTCTCAAAAATAAATAAACGTTAAAAAATTTTAACAACAAAAATAAATAAATATGAGTGTACCATAAGACCCTTTTGACCTATAAAATCTTTCATTAGAAACTATCACCCTGGAATGGAATCAATGTTCTTCAAGCTAACTTCTGCCACAGCAAAATATTCAGTGCCCACAACAACTCTGGCATGATGGTATTCTACTTGCTCACCAGGGACATTTATATCAGCAACAACTTGGTGAATGGCATTTTAGTAATCCAGGAAAGTTAAATTAGGGTTTAAAGTTTCTTCTAAGCCAATGTATTGTTCCACTATTACTATATTAATTCACTATAAGGTCACAAGTATAGACATTACTGTGATCATATTTATAAAATAAATTGCAACTTCTTGTATATAGAAAAAACCAAGATTAATTTAAATGTAGACATTCACTAACATGTCAGAGTTTATACATTAAAATCAAAATGAGTACTTATTGCCAGATTAATAATTAAAGGGCTTGCTTCTCAGTTCTTTGAAACTGTTGCATTTTCCCTAAGAAAAACATCCGACAAAATAAACACAGGGACAAACTAGGAATAAAAGTTACTGTAGCCCCATGAATTAAAATCATTTAATGTGGAAGGCTATAAAAATTAATAATTTTCTATGAAAAGAAGTGGGAATTGAAACTGATCCGTTAACAATTTAAAAATGAATTAGCATATTTATATAGAAGTATTTTGGAAATGTATATTATCTGGGATTAAATATTCTATGGTTTTCTGCATTCTATTTGATGAGTAAATCATCTATATGTAGATTTCCAGGGCTTTCCAAAAGACTTCACACTCCTTAAACCTTTTCAAATACCATATGAATCCCTTAAAGGAAAAAAAAAAGAGAGAGACAAAAAGATGTGATTTAGCTTCTATCACCACTAACACTTTTATTTCCCCTAGCCTCACCAGCTTTCACCAGCTTCTTATTTATGTATTTATTTATTCGTTGCCAGCTTTTTAGACTCAGATATTTCCTGGCTTGTCTATAACCATCACAGGCTACTATTACCTTGAACATATTGTATCTTTTCTTATAAGAGTTCAAATATTTTCATAAGAATTTAAATTCCTAACTCTCCATCACATATAACCATAACTGATACGAAATGTGGCATGTAGAAAACATATTTATCTACATCTGTGAAGTTATAAAAACACACTTATTTTCACTGAACTACCTGGAAATAAAAAACACGCATTATTCTACCTGGATGAGGAAACCAAGCAGTGAAACAGAATCTTTTGTTCATATTCATGCAGGAAAAAAAAATGTGGAAAAAAGAAACTACCTCTAAAACCCTTGGAAGTCTCAAACAGTTGAAGCTCCATTTTCTCTTTCTTGAGAAATATTCACTTTCCAAAATATATTTGGTCTATTTGGGGGAATATATTCAGGTACTAATCTCTAACCCAGTCTTTGAGAAATTTATTTTAAACTTCTGCCAAATTCACTGTTTTAATTATGCAAGACTCACTAGTCTAATAAGCCCACTCTACAGCCCACTGCTCAAAGTCTTTAACAGCAGGATTCTAATAGAGCCAGGTCCAACATGCAAATGGTGCCATCTGTATCACCACAACCACTCCAGAAGCACAGCTATTAAATTAATAGTACAGTCTGCAAGATAAAACAGCAGAGATTCCCATCATGTGGAACCAGTTGAGTTTCTGTTTAACCTCCAGCAGATTGAAACACATAGCCAGTTCAGTCATGGCTAGCTTAGTTAATCCATGCCCAAGAGCTGTGTCCAATTTCCCTGACCAAAGGAATGAAGGACCAAAAAAGGAAAGGGAACGGTAAGAAGACATTAGTTCCCTAAGTACAAATATAAATAGGTTTCAATTGAGTAAGCTTCCATGTCCCTGATTGTATAAGGATTGGCTGACCAGTCTGGAATGAATTCAAACATTAGGATTGAAGACATAATATCTGCTGAATGATTTAAGCTCTTCACAAAAAGGAAGTACAGGAAGTATACTAAAACCGGCTTTTTAATATAGATTGGCATATTGGTATACTTTAAGGCTAAGTAGAACTTCTATTACATGAAACTTCACTATTTGCAACTTTGCCATTTACTGCAGATAGTTTTACATTAGACATCTTTGACATAATAAATACTAGACAAGATTCAATTTCTATCCCAGAAAAAGTATTTCATTTTCTTCCCTTATCACACAAATACAGTAATTATAAGGTTTTAATTTTTTCCCTAACTCACCTAAAAAACACACGAGATTGATCATTGGGGAAACCTGGGCATATTTAGAAATATATCCCTTTGAAAGCTTCCTATAAGTTTCTTTAAAGTTTTATGACTACAAGGCCACTCCTGGAAAAGTGATGCTTGATAAAATGAGCAAGACAATGTTCGTCATTATTAATATGCCTCTGATGCAAGATTGCAGGTACTGGATTCATTTGAGTTGAAAGGGATATTAATCATCATGTTGTCACTGTCCATGCACCCCTTGAGTCTGGTAAGAAAGTTGTGGGGCTGTAGCAGTCAGCGGTGAGCCAATAAAATGACTGCATTTCTGTGCCAAAGATTTTAAAGGTTCTAAGTGGCATAAAAAATTCAAGGTTAAAAAAAATTTGAACTCTGACTAATTACAGTAACTTATTCAAAGAAGAAAAAATGTTTGCTAGTAAGTCAAAAATTATATTCACAGTACTATCTCAGTAAGTAAAAACTGTTTATAAGTCATTTAAAGATTGTCACATGTTTTATTCCAATTATTAAATATTACATATATATTTATACCTGAAGTTGACTGAGAAATAAAGGTGTTCATCTAAACACTACCAAAAATGTTACAACAAGAGAACATTCAACATGAAAATTTTTGTTCCTCCTGTTTGAATACACAAAATATGTATCCTAAATAAAAAAAGAAGAAGAAACACAATATTAAACATTTACCTTTAGGTACTATTTTCCTTTCAGGTTTCTCCTGCTTTTCAGTCTTGTCTTTGTGTATTTCTAGAAAAACATAGAATTTATACTTTAAAGACTATTTTTGAAAATATACAATATATAAACTATAACTGTGATCTAAACTTTAAAATTCCACCATGAAGTCTAAGGTATAGGTATCTAAATGGAAAAAGTCACTGTAACATGTTGCTACATAAATCACTCACTTATTGAAATAAGGGAAAAAATGAATTTACCTCAAAATTAGTGCTATTTGAAAAAGCTTAAAAACTTGCATCAATGAGGATATGTTGTCACTGTTTTCAGTGCTAAAATTGATCACAAACTATAATTATGTTTTATTTCAATTACTCTCAATACAATTAAGAATCCTTAGTAAGAATGTCATTTAGATTGAGGAAGATTTCATTTTTACATATTAAATTAAGAATTTGTGAAATGAACTGTAACTACCTAATAGGAAATATATCTCAGAAGTATTGAGTCTAAGTTATGTTTATAATCAGAATTTGGCATTGCATTTAACCCATAATTACTGCATGCAGATATGACACATTTCATGGAATAAGTCAGTCGTTACATTTTTTTCTAAATATCAGATTTTAACAAATATATTTAATTTGCTGCTAGCTTCAGTATACATACATTGCCAAGGCTTAGAAAATGAAGTTAATTCTGAATTTGCAGTTAATTTGGATGGAACTAAATTAGATATTAGAGTTTACAAATATGATTACTACCTCTGAAAAGTGACTTAGTCTTAATACCATGGTTTATCTTTGAAAAATGCTAATGAGATTTACTTATTTATTTATCACAACTTTATTTCACAGATGATCTGAGATGGTGCTAATTACTGTACACATTTTAAATTCTCCGTTTGTAAATGTGAATTTGCATTTTTGTAATTTTTCCAGAAGTCTAAAATCAAGACCAACCATAGGAAAATCCTAAGTATCTTCGGGAAAAACAATTAGTGATTTTCACCTGTTAAGGAGGTAATTATCACTGTGAAAATGTCCTCTCTTTGTTTATTCCATGAATCCATCATCACACTATATTCGGGGCCACTCCTTTACCCTTATCCCATCCCTGGCTTTGATATGGCAATGGAGATACAAAAGATTAAGATACTTTATCTCATCCCTGGTAAAATTTCTCCAAGTTTCAAAGAAAGATCTTCAAAGACCACAGGAAACTTACATTTTCTTGTCTGCCTCACCATTTTTTAAAAAAAATCTGTTCTCTATAGGTCTCCAAATCTTACTCCCAAGTGTGTGTGTGTGTGTGTGTGTGTGTGTGTGTGTGTGTGTGTGCATGTGTGTGTGTGTGTTCAGATATCTGTTGGCCAGTTATCATCAGTCCTTTTTAAGGTGGGTGAATCATTATTTGGAGGTGGAATAGGTTATTCTGTGCAATCTATGATATTTAGCAGCAACCCTGGCTTCTCCTGTTAAATGTATGTGGTAGTTCCATCCCCTGTCATGAAAAATGAAAATGTCTTTAGACATTGAAAAATGTCTATAAAAAATGTCTTTAGACATTGCCAAATGCATTCTGTAGGGCAAAAGGAGCCCTAAAGAACATGTTCAGATGACTCAAGACAGTATTTATTTTGATTACCTTGTGCTTTTGGTTTCTGTAGTATTTCTCTAATTATGAAAGAAGAATAGTGTTGCACTATACTGAATTATCATATAGAGGTATATGTGTAGAAAATTTTCATCTGTGTTCAGTTTGCAAAAGCAAAATAAAGTTGCATCTTGTCGGCTATAGGCAATAAAACTACCATAAACCTTATTTAACACACACACAAAGAATTTATATTTTTAGAACTGTCTAAACATATGAGATAACCTACTTAATCACTGTTACTTTGGACCTGCACCGCCTGGCAATAGCCACAGGACTCATGTGGATGTTAAAGACAGGGTATGAGATTAGTCTAACATTGAGATGTGATGTAAGTGTAAGTACATACTGGATTATGAAGATTTAGTATAAAAAAAGATGTACAATATCTCATTAATGATTTTATATTAATAACATATTGGGATGATATGATTTGGGGCATATTTAGTGTGATCATTTTATTTGTGTGGCAACTTGGGCAGACTACTATTCCAAGTCATTCAAATGAACAGTAATCTAGGATTTGCTGTGAAGGTATTTTACAGATGTAATTAAAATCCCTAATCCATAGACTTTAAATAAGAAGATGATTCTGGATCATGAAGTTTCCCAAGGAGGAGAAAGAAATTCTGTCTGGGGATGACAGCTTTGGTCCCTGCCTGTGGGTTCAATTTTGCCTGTGATTTTTCCTTTCCTGACTGCTGTCCTATGCTTAGCCAGTCCCCACAATCACATATGCCAATTCCTTGTGATAAATTTCTTAATATATAAATATATCTGCATAATCTCCTACTGGTTCTGCTTTTCTGGTTAAGCCCTCACTGAGACCCTGATTAGGTTAAATAAGACATGTCATTAAAATTAATTTCATATTATTCTTTTTACATTTTAAATATGTGGCTACTTGAAAATTTTAAACTGCGTATGTGGCTCACACTGTATTTCTATCAGCCAGTGCTGGTTTAGTCCTAGGAGTGGGCAAACGACCTTTGAAAAACGGTAGGTCATCCACAGAGTTCAATCTTTTACAAATGAAAAAGAAAACTTGAAATTCTCCCTTGCCAGTACTATCTTGCTTCCTCCTTCCTATTCAGATCAACAGAGGCCACAAAGATTGGTGCCTTGTATAAATCAGGCCAGTAAAGCAAGTAAAACGCCAAAGATTTAGAGTAGTCTGGACATGCTAAGGGAGTCACCTTTAAGAGATAATTTCTTACTCCTAGTTGGGATTGATTTGAATACAGAAATGGGATGAAATCTTCTAAATTAAAAGCTTACTTGAAATTCTACCTTCATTGTGAGAGAAGAAGGTCTTAAAGTTGTCATTTAGAATAATATTCTTCCTTTAGAGGTAAGTGCGTGTGCATGTGTGTGTGTGCATGTGTGTGTGTGTGTGCATGTTCCGCAGGCATCTATTGGCCACTCAGAAGAATAAAGCAGAGGTTCTGCAGCTCCCACAAAGGATCAGACTTGGGTTAGAATTTTCTGCAGGATCAAGTGCTAAAGGCCATCCTGCTTGGGCAAACCTGTCAGAGCCTCCTACCCTAATTTCATTTGGGGAAATACGCTGGACAGGTGGTGTTTTGTGGGACTGGACAACCCATGTTCATCCATGGCTGGGTTTCCTGCAAGGCAGGTGGATGTTTGCACATAAGAGAACAGAAATAAGAAGCAGTAGCAGGAGCCAACTCGGCACCCCTTAGCTCTAGCTCCTTTGTACACAGCAGCATCCCATCAAAAGGGAATGAGCTGTAGATTGTGATCAGCATTGAAATGAGCAGAAGTCCATTCTAGAGGGAAAAAAATAAAGTGAGAGAAGACAAATCTCAACAAGGTTGGGATCAAGAGCACCATTCATGAAAAGGCAGGGGGAAATCCACTGATTTCCAAATACACGGAGAGAGTTAACTCCAAGAAGGAAGGTAAATCCTGGCATGTTGGATATATTTCACTACACATTTTCCTTAAGCAAAAATATAAATAATATGAAACTAAAAGAGAATTAGACTGAAAAAATGGCAATATATTTCTGAGTATTTGTTTTTTACTCAACAGTAAATGGAGCAGACACAACCCAGTTCTATAACTCAGACCAATCTCAAGGATAAAGTCATATTTTTTTTATTTTCCTGACTCGATACTTCAGTCTTTTATGAGGACAGTCTCATGGCTCTGGACAGATCTACTTAGATTTCTCATAAGTGGAGGCAGGGATCATGGATTAAAATACACACACATACACAATAAGATCTTTATAGGTCACAATAAAATATGATGACTTACACAGGCATTTTCTTGTGTGCAGGACTGTCATCAACTAAATTTTTAACTCACTCAAAGACCCTTAGTATTTCTATAGAGGCGAGTGAAGACTCACACAGCTAACCTTATAAAGGCATACATAGGCCTACATTTCTCTGCTTATAGAAGACAAAAGAAATTTATTTCTTATGGTTGAGACTTAAGGATAAATTACATCTCTCTCTGCATGTTTTACTGCAACACTGAATTTTCTTTGGTGACTGCATTCTATGGCAAGTGTTGATGCCTGTGACTATCAGATGCCTGGAGAAACCAGTGAAGCCTCTGCACATGTGCCAGTTCTATCTCCTTACACTTGAGCCAGGAAATGATAACCATCCAGGCTCTTGTCCAATTGAGTAACAATGTCCTTCCAATTTAGACTTCAGAAGGATCTTTTTCTCACAAGCAAATGATGTTTGATTTCTTACTCTCAACTGCTCTTTCCAGCTAAGAACCATTTATATAAGAATGTAAAATTAAATTTTAAAGATTCAAGTCACTAAAGGTAGAACTTTATCGCCCTATGGTTTTCAAAAAACTTCCAAGAAAAATAAAATTCCCTGTATTATATTACAACTGGCTTCCAGTTATTTGCTAATTTCCATAGACTGGTGAATAACTCCATTTTGTGTAATATGACAATAATGTATAATCGCATAAAATTGCATTTAACATCATGACACTGTTTAGATACAGTTCACTTAGACCTGCACAAATCCTGGGTACGAGGGACAAAGAATAAGATCAAAGCAGTTGTTATTTACCTCCAAATATATGTGTTTTCCAATTAGATTAATGCCCAGTGTCTATTAAGACATTATAATAAGTCACAGCACCAGATGCCAGTTGGAATCATAAGACATTCTGGTAACCAGTAAACCTTAAAGATTGTTTTGTGGCTGAGAAGGCACAGAAGTCAAAGTATCTCAATCCAGGTGTGAGACTGCCCACAGGCCCTTAAGGATACAAACCTATATTTGAAATTTGAGAATTGGAGAAGGGAAAAATAATATGGAAGAAGAGCAATAATTATCTCAATGTGTCAGGAGGGAAAAAGGAGTCATCAGTAACCGTACCTTAGAAGAGTGGAGCAGTACTCCACTGATGTTTACAGTGTTGGTAATGGTACAATTGTACTAAAAGATTTATGAAAAGGGCAAGTTATCGCCAGAGAATGTGGGAAGCATAGTCCAACTTTTTTCACTACTCCTGATTTTCCTCTGTAGTTTTCCTCCACATCTACAGGGAAGTATGAATAAATGTAAGACATGGAGAAAAATTATAAGGTCTCCCTTTAAATCCTTATTTTTATTCATCTCCCACTCTAAAACTAAAAACATTTGAAGTCATTGGAAAACTATATCAAGCTAGGCTCTAAATGCATTTACAAATTTCCTTCATTTAAGGAACTCAGGAAATTTAAACCTTGGCTTTTATGCTTTATAATTCAATGAAGATAATAAGGAAATATACCCTCCTCAGTCAGGCTGTTTCTCTAAAGTTCAAAGCCAAACAACCAATTAGGTCAGAGTCCAACGTCTCTGAGGAGGTGTTAGTCTCAGCACCAGACTCGTGAAGTGTTGGGAAAGTAAAAATTAGTAATATTGAGATTTTTCATTATTTCTGGGTTGCAATGATCATTAAATGATTATTTTAATAATTGTCATATGAAAGCTGGTATAAATCTATGGTATTCTAATGTAATTAAAATATGCATTTTTTAGAAAAAGTAGACACAGGTAAGTTATTAACAGATCTATACAAAAATATATCTGACATGTATTAAAATACAGCTTAGTGGTTAAGATAATCGATGCTAGAGTCAATCTGCCCAGTTGGAATCTGATTCCTTTTCTTACCAGCTGTGCAAACCTTATTTCTTCATCTGTAAAATGAGGTTATTAATAGTACCTTCCACATAGATTTACAGAAGAATTAAAATAAGTTAAAATGTGGGGCACCTGGGTGGATCACTTGGTTAAGCATCTGACTTAAGCTCAGGGCATGATCTCAAGCTTCGTGGGTTCAATCCCCATGGTGGGTTCTTGCACTATGCTAACAGTGAGGAGCCTGCCTCAGATTCTCTGGCTCCCTCTCTCCCTGCTCCTCCCCCACTCACATTGTCTTTCTCAAAACTAAATTAATAAACATTAAAAAATAATCTAAAATGTAAAGAATTTACAACGACATCTGGTTATCAAGTAAGCATACTGTAAATATTGGCTATTTTTATCATAATTACTTGTTTCTCTCATTAAATTCTAAATTGATGAGGGCAAGAATTATATTTATATTGTTCCACGTTAAATTTTCAATGTGTAACAATAGTGGCTGTCACATACCAACGACTTGATAAATATATAATAGGGGAGCCTGGGTGGCTCAGTCTGTTGAGCGTCTGATTTCCGTTCAGGTCATGATCTCACGGTTCATGAGTTCAAGCCCCACGTCAGGCTCTGTGCTGACAACTCAGAGCCTGGAGTCTGCTTTGGCTTCTATGTCTCCCTCTCTCTCTTCCTCTTCCCTGCTTATGTATGTCCTCTCACACTCAAAAATAAATAAATACACATTTTTTTAAAAAGTCGAAGGATATTGAGTATTAAAAAATTTTTTAAATACTAGTAATAATTAGTACTAGTAGTAATACTAGTTTTTAATACTAAAATAGTTTTTTCGTGCTTTGCTTTATTTCAAAACTTATTCACAGATATTTATATAAAAAGTAAGTCAACTATGAATTGAATATATTATACCTGTAATAAAATGTTGACAAATATCATGTCTCTTTCATTTGAAATAATTGGGGACAGGATTTAAAAATAGGACATGCAATTCAACATAACTTAAAGGAAGGGTCCATAATTTCTATCCCTTTTGTTCTACATGTTAGATGTTATTGCAGTTCTCCAGCATTCCCTATTGACACTTATGGTATTTCAATGATAATCTGCATTCTCTTTTATTTGATGGCACTTGTTATATACGTATATTTTATACACAGAAATAATGAAATTTTGAAACTTGTTACACATATTTATGCTGGACATCTGAGAAGATAAGTATAGATTTCAGTGATCCTTTTGGTAGTCCAAATGGAACTTTTAGGTGTAACAGGGAATTTTCTGGTTCTCACAGTGTGTGCTGCATGGCCCATGGGAACACATAATTATTCAATAGACAAAGTCTTTAAAACTTCTCTAAATTAGAAGATTCATTTCATTGGCTTGATTCTCCTTCTTCATCTTTAGACAGTTTAATTATATCAATATGTAATCATCTAACCTCTATGTCTCCCACAGGGCCAGTGGTAATCATAACCAACAGATTTTCCCAAGACTCTGAGCTCATCTCCCAAATATAATTTGGGAGGAGAGGCCATGGTACTTAAAATGGGAGAGTCACTAGCAGTAGCAATCAATGGGACCAAATTAGTGAAAATAGATTGTGTTAAATGAGTCCTAAGGATAACCTTATTTTGTAATGAAGTCTTCCTGAGTTATTTTGTATATTACGTGCATTTTGCTTATGATAGTTTAGTTGTAATTAAAGAAGAGCTTATTTTTGAGTAGTTTATAATTTTGTTTAAGATTCAATGAGTGATATGCATTGAGGAAGGAAGGCACTTGGGATGAGCACTGGGTGTTGTATGCAAGCGATGAATCACGGGAATCTACCCCCAAAACCAAGAGCACCCTTTATACACTGTATGTTAGCCAACTTGACAATAAATTACATTTAAAAAAAAGAGTCACATGGTCAATTTAAAGCATACAATTTATCTCTATTAATATAACACATTGTTAACAAATTAAAAATATTATCAATTCAAGATTTTAAAATGACAGACTCAAGAAGTTAAAAAGATAATCTCTGTCACCAAGGCAACTGTACTGATTCTTTTAGATGGCAATCAAGTTCATTAAATTATTATGAGGCTGGTGGGTTTCAATGAATGCTTTTATCATTATGTTTTCTCTATATATCTCACAAGCGCTAGACAATATAAAATGTCTTCTTACAATTTGTCTTATTTTAATATTGAAAATTCAAATTATTTATTCATTTAAACATAGAATCTCTTTTGTATGATTTTGCCAATTGTGATTAGGACACAAAAGTTTAATTATGATAAATAACCAAGCAAGACTAGTTATCTATTTAGTGGCTAATTAAGGATTATTAAGGGAAAATATTATATTGAATACTGAGTAATTTAGATAAGCATTCTAAATCATGTGTAGGTATTTATATTTTCTATGATTTTTCTGATAATATTTCTATTGTATTGATAAACAAGTTTGAGGAAATCACACTACTGACCATTAATGAAGAGTATAAAAAGGAATATATTCTTTCCCTCAAAGCTACCTAATATTTATGATTAAGTTGGTATACACTCAGATATAGTGTTAGACAATATTGAGAATAGTTTCCTTCAGGGATGTCAAATCCCATAAACATAAAAATGTTTGGGACCTTAATTTTGTTAGATTTGATTACTTGGTAAAGTTTTGTAAACTAAGCTCAACTTTTTCAAGAAAAATATTAGTCTCAATACTGCGTAATCTTGACCCCTACAAAAAACTTCAAAATAAATATGACAGTATCTGTCCAATCTCATTTTTGCCATTAGCTCAATAATCTTAGGTTAATCCATTTTTCCTCTTTGAATTGTACTTTTCCATCTATAAAATGAGATACTATTTCCCATGTGTTCATAAGCCAGACAGAGGTGTAAATGACTACAAACAATACCTTTTGTAAGATAATTGCTGGTGGACTTTATGGATTTAGATGATGTTTTGACTGTGTGTTTCATATTTAATGATAAACTAGACAAGATCAATGTGGCTGTACACCAGAATCATCTGGAGAGATATTAAAATGTATTCCTGAGCTACAGCCCCAAACTTAATCAATTAGTCTCTCATGGTGAGGAGCCTTTTAGGGATCTCCAATTTAAATAAGCTCTCAGGTGGTTTCAGAAGCACAGCCAGTAGTAGGAATTGTTGTCTAGACCAAAGTTTCTCAAATTTTAATGTGCATATGAGTCGCCTGGGGATCTTCTTAAAAATGCAGATTTTGATTCATTTCATTTGGTCTAGATGAAGCCTGGTTCTGCATTTCTAAATCACTCCCAGATGATGCTAATGCCGCTGTCCCATGATCAGATGAAACTCTTGGTGAAACTATTAACATGTGACATCACAATTTAATAATAAAATCATAAAATATTATAGCTAGATAGAATGTAATATCAGTAAAATCCAGCATTTTTGTTTTATAGATGTGAGAGCTGAGAGCCACTGGGATTAAGTGGCTTAACCATAGTAGGTAAACAGCAGAAGGGGAACCAATGCAAATATCTCCTCATAATATTCCTTCAAGTCTATCTCAATCATGTTTAAAATGTTGATGTGTTCAGCTGATGAGCATCAATTGTCAATAGTGATTCCAGTAGTCTAGGTTAATGTGACAGTGCTATTAACTTAGTTTGCATTTTATCATTCATGTTGGTATTTTTAATGGAAATTTATATAGAAGAACAGTCACTATGTATAAACAAAACATGTTATTATCCACTTATCTTCAACTCTCTCCCTTCCTGGTGTCACAATGCATAAAATCACTCATTTTTAGAATTAATCATTTGGGTTGCAATTATTCTCACCCATGTTGTGAGTTAGAAACACATTTTGGGGGGAGGTTGAAAATACAGCTGCTTAAGGCTTGACCCCTGGAGATTCTGGCTGGGTAAATCTGAAGTGGGAAGGGATCTGGGATTCCAAATTAAAAAGACATCTGTGGCTTTCCTGCTAGAATTCATTATTGTTAACAGCATCCCTCCTCTAGTTTCAGGAACCAATCCTTTTTTAATCTCAGTATAAATAGTCCGGTTGATGCTAACCTCACTCTTTACTCCCAATAGTGAGTCTATTCTCTAGGTCTTGACAAAGTGCAGGTCCCTGGCAAACTGATTGATTCTAAGAAAGGCATGTTACTCAATAGAGATCAATGAGAGTCAACTACATTGTTTTTGCTGAAATACTTGGGGAAAAGCATAGGCTCCTTTTCTGAGTTGCTAAAGTAAGATACTTTTGGCCTCATGCTTCTGGTCATTGTAATTGCCACTAAGGAGAGGAAAGCCTGTCTGAGAATTAAGCAGATGCAGGAAAGCAGGGTCAGGAGCAAAGAGAGAGGATTTACTAATCACATTATTAAAAAACCTATATCTAACCATCCCTAAAGCCAGTTTTGCTCTTGTATCTTTCAGTCACTCAAACCATTAAAGTATTCTTTCTATTAAGTCAGTTTGAAATGAATTTTAGTCTCTTGTCATTTGAATCTGATACACAGAGTTGAGAACCACTGGGATGTTTTCTGTTTTGCTTTATTCTGAATTCATTTTATTTTTCAATAAACCATTCTAAAAACACATAATCTGGAATATGTAGCACTTTAAGCCATCTGTATTCAACCAACACCTCATTTCTTATGGTTTTAAGACAGGAAACCTACATATCTGGAGAGAATAGAGTCTAGAATAAATGAATGACACCTAACAGCTTCCCATTCATACACTTCTTCGATACTTATCCAATCTGATTTATAGGTAAGATCAAAGCAACACTGAGATCAGATTTTGGTGTCAGCATCGTGGGAAAGAAGGGTTTCTGAGACAACTCAACTCAGACCCAACCATTTTAATATTTCTTGTTGGAGCAGGAATAATCTCAGTGCTTTCTTTGGCATGTCCCTACAGGCTCTGGTTCCACATACTATTATTTGTGGTAGTATCTCCCTACTGTTATTTACTTACTAATCATCCTGGTTCTAGTTTGCTTGCCTCGATGGAAATGAGCTCTTTCTAGTAGCACAAGATACAAAAGTTGACTGACCCATTAGATCCAGAGTTCACTATAGCTGCAACCCCATTGAGAAGTGAATCTCTGGATCACTCACCAGATCTTCCTTTACCTCAACCTTCTCAGACTTTTTTAGTCTGAGTCCACCTCCAAGCCTGCTGTCTGTTCTCTCTGTGCTTTGTCACCCTGTCATTGTAGGTCTGATCAATAATAAGAAAAACAGGCAGAAGATAAAGCAGTGAGTTCCTTGTGTAGCCCCAGGGTAATATGCAGCTCTGCAGTTATGGAAGTGAGTTTTGATTCAGACTTACTGTGTGAAGAGGTCCAAAGATAAATGTATCTATTTAACAAGGTTACTAGGGCCTACCTAGTAACCAATATTCTGAGCCTATGAATTTTAACAAGTTTAGTCGCCTTTCCATTTCCTCTCCTTTTTTCACTCACCATATTTTTCAGACACTTAATGTTCAGCCTGGTGTAAGCCACTGAAGCTGCCAGCAAAGATGGATGCAATGAAATCTTTGGCACAGAAACTTGTCCATCTATCTTACTCCCGATGACGTGATACAACCTTCTCAATGGCCTAATCCTAAAGTCTTGAATATTTATGATGCACGCATTTCCTGGTTCTTCCTCATTCACCCTGGCTGCAAAGAGCTATTGTGGGTTTCAATCAAGTGAGAAAAATACACAATAAGAGAACTCAGTTTAAATTTACTGGGTTCTTTTCAACCCGAGGAGTTTTAGGGAAATTTAAAAACATGACTATAAGGAGGATGTAATTTGTTGTGCTCTAAATAGAGAAGAGCCTCTGCCTCCGCTGTTGACATGCATCAGGTACAATCTTACAGAATCAGCTTTCATATTTGAGTCCAGTTCAAATTTAAGGACAGGTCCTTATTTCAAAGAGCAAGTAATTAGGCAACAAGGAAATTCAATGTAATGTAGTGGGGTCTCTAGTTCCGTTCTCTAAGGCAAACAATGATTTAACACGTAAGGCCACCAATGCCCCTAATATTGAAAAACAGTTCTTCCTTCCCAAAAAACTGAATGTGCATAGATCCAAATGACTAAAACTATTTTTTCTTAACTTTAAATCTAGACATGGAAATGACATTATAAAATGTGATTTCTTGTCAGGAGACTATTGTTGTCTTCTAAAATTACATATTCCAAAGGACATAACTGTTATAATGATTATTCTTATGTACAGAGTTACTACAGACTGAGGTTTAACTAAGAAAAAACTGTAAAAGGGAGATAAGTATATTCATTATGTTGCACTGAGAAATGTGAGTACAAAAAAATTAAAAAGCTATATATCCCTTAAAGAATTATACTCTCTGTCGATGTTTACCCGATCTGAAAAGTCAGCTTCACATAAGGACCAATACAGAAATGTGAGAGAAAAATCATGCTAGGTTTCTGATAAACTGGTAATTTATTTTTGAAAAAGAAACAGAAAAATACCTACACCTATGATGAATGGGTATATATTCTTAACTTTCCTTTAAGAATACTAGATTTTCACTCTCTCTCTCACTTTCTTCCTCTATCTCTTAAGCTCTCCCTCTCTATCTGTTTGTGTTAGTAAGCCTGCTATGCTATTAACTTTGGCTTGGAGAATTTATGAATAATTAAGAGAATTAAAACTATTTATGTATTTTTATTATATTTCTATTTTTGCCCAAAACAGAGTTTATCCATTTGCTGTATAATTAGTTATTCATATTTTCATCCACTTTAAGTTCAGTTTGCATATGATCACATCATCATTATCAAATATGCAATGCCCCAATTATTTGATCTCATTTACTATCTCAATTGATCATCTATTCATTAAATTTTTCAGTAAGGTCTTTTCAGTACATTATAGTAAATAAGGTGATCTTTTTAGTCATATGCAATTACTTGGCTGTAGAATACAATGTTACATTGATCCTGATTTTGGTAGGGAATAATTAACTTTATTAGCCATATCATATAAAAGCTCCATTACAGTCATTTATTTATTATCTTATTTCACAAATTTTCATCATCAACATTTGGGAATGTTGTACCCGAAGACTTATATGTTCTCCTCCACCTAGCATATTGCTTGAACCATAAAAAACACTTGAAAAAGATTTACTGAAAAATAAATTTACTGAAGGGATAAAACATGTCAGTGTCCTGAACTAGTGATTACCTCTACATGAGTCAACATTGTAGACTATGGTGGAAATGAGCCCTCATGTTCTGAATATTCTCACTGAGAATCCTCAGGTTATCCAGAAAAGAAAATGCTCATTTTCATTACAGTGACATTAATTTTTTTCCCTTTGACATTACCTTGGCAAACCTTGGAAAACCGCATCTCCTTCCATATTTTGAAGATAACTTCTAAACTTTTTATCATAGTTAAAAAGTTGCAAATAATTTACAGGTTATTATGAATTTTGACTTTTGAAAATAAAATTTCTTCATGTCTCTAAAAAAATCAGGTGAATGGACTCTAAATACTACAATGTTGTGAGACTCTTCATTATGGATTTAAAATATCACAACAAGCTCTTTTTTAACATTTGGAAATTGTATATTTTTATTCTTTTTAAATTCATATTTTCACTCCATTTCTTTCACAAAATTTCATTCAAGAACAATATATTTTTATCACTGGGAATTTTTTTCTTGATTAAACTATGATATAGCGTAACTTATATACTTTTTTCCCTAGAAAAAAGTTTATAAATTGAAATCTTGAATTTATTTCATATCCTATGGTTATAAGAATCTAAAGGTTACTATCTTAAGAATTTTTATAAAATATAATTAAACCTGAAAAGCAAAATTATATTAGAAAGACATCTATCTCTTCATGAGATGCATAAAACTTCAATAAGTTTATGGGTTTGTGGATATGATATACAGATGGGATTAGATAATATTCAACAAAAAATCTAACCTTCTTGTTTACTTTTAACGATACAAATGTTGAGAAGCCTTATGAAAATGTATGCATACATGCATACATATGCCTTATGCATGAACATGTATATAAGAGCTACACATACATGCACACACACACATACACAGAGATGACAATTTTATTACAGTAATGTTTACTTTTTTAAGTGTTCTTCCAAGTAATGTTAAAATGACATAGGGAATTAATAAGAAATTTATTTTCAATGATCTCTCAGCTGAGTAATTGATTAATGCTTTCTTCAGTTATATTGGAAACAAAGGTCTGAAAAACACATGATTTGCAAAAGATTTACTACTCTATTCTGAGAGTCATTTACTTTCTGAATTCCCTGGAAGTAAAATGATTTTATTAGGCTCTCCAAATGACTGCTAGATATTTCTACTATTCTCAAATAGGAGTACTTGTGCAACCAACCAATTTTCCAGAAAGGATAAAAAAAACCCAAAATATTGTAAATTGTAATGATTTTGGATAAAATTATGTCTTGCTTTAGTATATTCATCTAAACCCTGGGTACTGCTCACTTTATTTATGTTTGCCATTGTTATTTATAATGTTTTCCATGTTAGCTAATAGACAAACCAGCTTTTATTTTCAAACCTCTTACTCAAATCAAATTTACCTATCTCAAAAAATATAATTTTGTTTTGCAGTTCAAGAATAATTTTAGTTTGGGGGGGCCTGGGTGGCTCAGTCGGTTAAGCGGCCGACTTCGGCTCAGGTCATGATATCATGGTCCGTGAGTTTGAGCCCCGCGTCAGGCTCTGTGCTGACAGCTCAGAGCCTGGAGCCTGTTTCGGATTCTGTGTCTCCCTCTCTCTGACCCTCCCCCATTCATGCTCTGTCTCTCTCTGTCTCAAAAATACATAAACGTTAAAAAAAATTAAAAAAGAATAATTTTAGTTTGCATCTTGAGGAAATTATTAAGAAAGAATAAATTTTGCAACACAACTGGAAGGTATGTCATTAAAAGTAGATGAAAAGGCTAAAATGAGGTGGAGTTAACATAATAAATTTATTTTATTTAAACTTTTTAAAAATTTTTATTTATTTATTTTTAGAGAGAGAGAGCACATGTACACAAGTGGGGAGAGGGACAGAGGAAAGAGAGAGAGAAACAGAGAGAGAGGGAGAGAATCTTAAGCAGGCTCCATGCTCAGCATGAAGCCCAACAGGGGGCTTGATCCCATGACCCAGGAATCATGAACTGAGCTGAAATCAAGTCAGACTCTCAACAGACTGAGCCACCCCTAATAAATTTATATTAATAATAAGTTATAAAAATCAGACAAACCAATATTCTATTTTACCTTATTTTATTTGCACTAATGTCATGTAATGTATACATAAAATTTTCAATTGTTTATGAAGCTAAGAGCATGATAAAGAGTTTGAAATTTCAGCAATATATATGTGAAGGGATATCAAATTCTAAGGTTTTACTTTTGGGACTTAATAAATATGTTTCAAATATAAAAGAAATGACTCATAATTTTGTTAACTACCATAAAGTTGTATAATGTATTAAGCATTACATATATTTAAATATGTATATTTAAAACCAGTAGCTAGCATATAGTTTTATACTTTTTATTAATAGGAGGTAGAAAATACATGTAATATAAATAGCATATAATGAATAAATGTTGCATAATGTATTATACATATATACACACATGTTCATATATGTGTATATACATAGAGTAAATTGTTTCCTCAACTAGTATATGACTTAAGTTTTTGTCAGTAGGAGATATAAAATACTAAGCATTTTACATTAGATGAAATAATATGAGATTTGGCTATAATTAGATTAGATATTTTATAATATAATTACATAAAATGTTGTTAATTCAGTGCATCTTAAAAGTTTGGTTGTCTCAGAAAATATTCCAGCTATATTTAAAAGAATCAATGTCACTAAACTACACTGCTTTGGTTGTTTCAAAGTGCTCTTTCAAGCCAATGACAGTTCGCAAGATCATATATTGAGAATAACTGAAAAGGATTATTTATTTTTAAATTTTTAAAAGCCCTTGATAGCTTTTAGTATTTCCTACCTATACTCTTTTTGCTTTGCTCTTGAATCTCCCTCAAGAGCAATCCAATCTTTTACATTATTCAGCTAAATAAAAGGTAAAGTCATTAAGTGAAACTTATCGTTGCTCTAATCTCCAATCTCCTCCACACCATCATATCTCTGGTGTCAGAACATCCCATCATGAAAAAGAGCACTTGTGTATCAAAATCATGCTTCTCCTTTAGCAGACGTATGAGGATGGACCAGAAAGACCAAGAAAGAGGTCAAGACCTTTCCTCTTGGTCTTTCTGGTCAGCATTCTAGCAATTTTAGGATGGGCGAAGTCTATTTCTTTATGCTGTAAAGTAGAATACTATTATGAACTTAGGTGTGTTTTCAGGCAAATTACTTTTAAGAAAGCATACAGATGTAATTACATTCCTTTATAGCTATCTGTACTTGTGTACCCTGGGAAAGTAAGGAGTCAACATCCATAACGTGTACTGTACCGGGAAGAAGTTACATAACAGGAGATCCAGATAAAAAAAGCACACCTACCATACACAGCCAAAAACTGTTTCAGGAATTATGATTTACAACGGTATTTGTTTCTCATAGTTATAAGTTTCAAATAATTATATAATAAAATATAAAATTTTATAATGATTCAGTGCCTTGGACTCATCATATAGTGTTTGGTAATAGAATTTACTATTTTAAAATTTTGACAAGCTGAAAAGTAAATATGCATAAAGAATATAAAGACACTAGGTACTACATCTAATGCCCTGAAGCTATATTTATTTATAACAACATAAGCCACAGAATTGCAGATTCAAAAATGTCATCCATATTAATAATTTATTTAATAATCAACCCTCAACTCTGAGATTGACTCAACCATTATTCTACATCAAATTCGACCTGTGAACTCCACCCATAAATAACAGGATGGCTGAGTTTTTAGTTTGATGAAAATAGCAACTGGACAAATGAAACTAACATTTTAAGTGCATGTAAATAAAATGCTTCATACAGACACAGGACAGTTAAATAAACAATTCCACGGCCTGATGACTTAGGTAATATAAAATGGCTAAATAGTATTGAATATATCTGAATGGGAAAGAGCATTCACGAGGAGACCAACAATCATTTACTTATGGATGAAAATCAAATGTTTTAAGAGACTGTCATTCTAGATTACCAAAAACATACTTCTTAAACCACAATTTTTAAATATGCAAATGTATAAAATAATCCATCATAAAATAGAGATAAGTTCATAGCATCTCTTCTCTAATAATAATATTTGAAATTTGCTTTTAAAAACAGAATACATAAAAAGTAAATAAATAAAAATAAAAACAGAATATGTATTGGAAATGTTTTGTTTTTAGAAATGTTTGTAAAATATTATATATTGCCTTAAAACTCTCATCGCCTCTATGACTCTACAAAGGAAAAGACTATAAATAAAAAATAGTAATTGTAATGAAATATATTTCCTTCAGTCTACTTTAACTAACGTTCATTATTACATAGCTTTTATACCCAAGGTAGGGTATCTGTTTCCTCAAATGTCCATTCATGCAACCCTCTGAATTATATTATTAAGAAAATAATAATAAGCGCCTGGGTGGCTTAGTTGGTTAAGTGTCTGACTTTGGCTCAGGTCACGATCTCATGGTTTGTGAGTTCAAGCCTTGCATCAGGCTCTCTGCTGACCGCTTGAAGCCTGGAGCCTGCTTCAGATTCTGTGTCTCCCTCTCTCTCTGCCCCTCCCTTGCTTATGCTCTGTCTCTCTTTGTCTCTCAAAAATAAATAAATGTTAAAAATTAAATATATATATCTATTTAATATATATACATTCAGATGATTTTAAGTCTACTCTTCTTTTGGTAATCTTGCAAGACATTAGTGTACATGGTTTTAAACACATATATCACTTAGACTGTTTTAACTAATGAGCATTGTTGACATGTTTTTAAAAAAAAAAGTATTCTTAACAGCTATTTAATAGTGTGTCTGTTGATTTTATAAAATACGGCAATAATTTAAAGAATAATAATTAAACAGCTTTATGCAGATTTGCAATTTATGCTAATCATTACATGAAACAATTTAAAAATAATCCCATAGGGAAATTCAAATCAAAAGGAAAGAACAGACTATTAAATTCTAGATATTGATTTATGAAGAATATGATCTTATGATTTTCTTGTAGAATTCAATTTATAAGTAAGAAAATATTTGTTTTTCTCCCTTCCTTTTCTGATTGGAATACACAATATACATAACCTTTTGTTTCCAGACAATGGCTAGTAACTCATTAGCTTAAACTTTTACTGTGTTCTAGGCACTATCCATTGGAGATCAGCTATTAAAAAAAAAAAAAAGCTGTTTCTAACCTCAAGAAGTTTAAAACTAATCTAGAATCTCTAAACCTGGATTTGATGGCTGAACTATGGCTTGAGTTCTTACATTCTCATTCTGGATTTGTGATCATGAAACCTTTCTCCTCTTGATAACTTCACAAACACTTTCATTTCTGGCTTTCTCACATTTGAGTATCACTAGCTCAGCTCTCTTTTGTTGGATAAGTTACAAATTCAAATTTTCCAAATTAACATAAACTAAATGGATTTTACCCCAGAGAGTGAGATAATCATCATCTCCTCAGGCAAGGCTAAAGCTCTAAATTTGGATCCCACTGTTTGTATCTATAGGAGGTCTAGGCAGATAGAAACAGAAGCCAGCAAGTTCTCCCCTGGAGTAAACACTCCCCAAAGCCTCTGCTGAATATGTGCAGCGATGACTAAAACATCACAATTGTATCAAGTCTGGCTATGTGTTGGCTGTTTCTCATTCCAAATATACCTCAGGAAGGTATCCTTTCTCCTTTTGTCCCTTCTAGAAATAATTCTCCCTTCTTCCTATAAAAATACTTGCCCCTCTGAGGTTTTTGCCCCATAGCCATACCTCTTTGTCCTAGCCATATTGCTTCCATCTCTTGGATTCATGACAATCATGGGCAGTTATTGAAAAGCCTGGCAAAATCTATTTCTGCAAAGAATCCCTCCATACCAAATCCAAGTACACCCAGGTGACTCTATTCCTTTGGGATGATGCATGGCACATACTGACTGATATGTCTTTGCCTCCAAGATTATTATTTTGCACACTATCTCATATACCCTGTCCCCTACTTATCACCTAAAAATGAAGAATATTAATAGTGACAGTACAATAAGAAGAAAATGAATAAAAATTTAAAATCTGGCCACAGTGAGAATAAAGAAAATGGGCATCACCATTTTCTGGGCCATTTCTGTGTCTACTGAATTCACTCCTCATTCCTATAATTCCAACTCACACAGATCTATGTGTAGATGAATTCACACATATGCTGAAGAAGGCACCAAGTAATCAACTGAAAAATAATAGGGTCAGCTTTATTGGAGAGAATGGAGTATTTCTCTACCTACCTATAAAATTTGATCTAATCATCAAACAAAAACTGTACATTGAAAGTACATTAAGGTTCCAAATCATGTAAAATACATTTTGAGTCATGCTGAAAAATGAGCATTACCATAAAAGGGGGAAAATGCATTATTAAAGGTAAAAACAACCAACCTTTTTGTTTCAAGGGAGGCTCCTCTATTTCTCCTAGACCAAGACAAAAACAGTGAATTAGAAAAACCTTTAGCTTAGCATAATACTGTTTCTCCATTTTCCCATTTTCTTTTGTTCATTAAAAAAGCCATCCATTAGTTTTGACATTAGTAGTCTTTATATTACTTTGCCTCCCAAATTCCAGTTTTTAAGTATAAACTTTGTTTATGTACATTTATGTGAGATAGTTTCACTTTTATGAGTTCAATAAAAGTGTGGCAGCAATCCAAATTATACATTATAGTTCATATATCATGTTCATTTCTATTCTCTATTGTTCATCTCGACCTCTCACTGGGGCCAAACAAATACAAATTCAGACAAAGTCATAGAGAGGTCTAAAATAATAAGAGCTTTCCTGGTAGTCAAGGTAGTCTGATGACTGAGGCTGGCCCTAAAAAATGTCATGTAGAAGACAAGATCATTATGCTTTGTTCTTTTCACATCCATTCAATAGCAGTTTATGTATGGTTGGAGTTTATTTTCTTTTGTTTATTAATATATATGAGAAAGTACATAGGTTAGCTGCATAATTGTGACATTTAGTACATTTCCCTCCATCACACCTCCATTTGGTTCAATCAATTTACTTTTTATTATGATTTTAGGAGAATTGCTTTCTGCTATTTGACTATGAATATGACTTACATGTATAAAACATATGTCTATCAAGTTTTACTGTTGTTATTTCAATCTTCCGAAGGATAAACTTGAGAAATAGCTACAAGTTTTTTCCCAAAGAAGCATATAAATGTGAGTTCCTATTGTGAGTTTGTAGTATTGCATAATAAGACCCTCTCTACTATAATGCTACCCTCATGGTAGCATTTAATGTTGACATCTTTGTCATAAAGGCAGATAAGCCGTAAGATGAAAGCCAAATAGAGACCAATTTACTGAGCTTGGCAGCCTGTTGATAAGCTATTAGAACTCAGAAGTGTATTCATTTTGGGTTAGCCTGACCCAAGTGCTCATTTGTATTTTAACTTAAGAAAACCACTGTAATACATAACTAAAATTGGTCCAAGAAGTTAGATGTGTCTCTATGCTTTGTACCTTTATCAGTGTCCTCATCCCCATCATCATCATCTTCTTCATCACCCTCAGACGAGATGATGTCAGACAACAAAGAAAAGAAGCCATAGACCCAGTCGGTGGTTTCTTCCACAGCATCATGTACGAGTTTTAGAGGATCTGAGCCAATCTTGGAAATAGAGCTTGCTAAAAGTAATTAAAAATAAGAGAAAAATTTTACAATCATCCCCAAAGAAGCTAAGGAAAGCTGTTTTTACTGATTTGTGCTTTTGACACAAAATATGTCAATTTTATAAATGTAAATATCTCTTAGCTACAACTTTTTTGGGGGCTCAGAAATAGAAAGTACATTTTGTCATAATATGCATAGGTATTCAGTTTAAAAAAAAGTTTTTGAATATCTATGGTACCAAACACTATTTAGTTACCAAGAAAGAAATTGTCCTTGAAAAGCTTATAATCTAAATAGTAGTTTAACACAGGGCAAAATTAGAAATGGATTGAAATAATGTGTATCTATGTTATTCAAATTGGTATATCCACTGTAAGTTATGGATGTTCAGGCACAGAAGAAATCACTGTTGGCCCATATTATACTGGAAAGCATCATGGAGAAGATGGCTCTGTAAATTTTCAGCAAACAATAAGTTCCAAGTTGACTTAAGTAGCTGTGACTCAAGTAAGAGCGATAGGTCCATTTATTATAATTTGTGATATATCAGAAAAAGTCTGGAATTGTCAAGGTAGTATTTATATCAGGTTCCAGCTAGATCCAATTTGTTTATCCTTATTAGGCATCCTAGTACCTAAAAATAAAAAACATTTAAATTTCTAGTAATTTTAGTAGATAGAGTTAGGAAAACCTGAAGTCTATAAATCTTCCGTTTTTTATATCCTAGGAGATATAAACTATTTGCTAAATGGGAGATTAAAAACTAAAAATGCAAGCAAATAGACATAATAGATATTTCTAGAATGTTGTTCTTCTCATTTTAATTTTATGAAAACTACTCTGAGGGGGTAAGAGTAACCTCTATTATCCGACTGAAGAGGAGATCTATCTAGAAATATGGTATAAGTTGCAACTGACTTTCCGTCAATCTATAATTAAATTTTAGATTTGTTTTCCTTAACTTTATTTATTTTTATTTATTTTTAATTTTTTAATTTAAATTTTATTTAGCCAACATACAGTGCAATATTGGCTTCAGGAGTAGAATTCAGTAATTCATCACTTACATACAACACCTAGCATTCATCACAAGTGATGATTTTTAATACCCATCACCCATCTAGCCCGTCCCCACCCATCTCCCTCTGTTTTCCTTAATTTTAAAAACTATTTTAGTTTCTCAGAGATTCTTCTCCATTTGATATGTTAAAGGACTACAATTATACCAACATATTATATTATCTAAAGGTTAAGTATTCTAAAATTAAGCTTTTGTTCTGATAGAGAGAAGTCGCTGGAAAGTTTGAACAAAGGAATGATATGATTTGACTTGTGTAACTTCACTCGCTGTGTTGAGGATTCAAAGAATGCCAGGTTGGAAACAGGGAGATCAGTAAGGAGCCAAATGGAATAATCAAGGAGAATGATGATTATGGTGATTTCTATCAGGATGATTGTGTGGTCATGAAATGTGGTCAGCTGAATGTATTTAAAAGATAGAAGTAATAATACAGGCTTACAGTTTGGCTCTTAGGTATGAAATAAAGATACAGGTACAGGATAACTTCAAGGTTTGTGGCATGAAATACTGGAAGGATGGAAATGTCATTTGTTGGAATGAGGAGGTCTGGAGAGAAACAGGGCTTTATAGGGGTGGTATACAAGTACCTGAGTTTTAGATTCATCATACTCTAGTTGCCTATTAAATATCTATGTGCAGATGTAGACATTTTTACAACTCAATATGACCTACAAAAGAGAAGTCCTAGCTGAAGATAGAAATTTGGGAGTTCAGCAGAGGTATTCAAAATCATGATACTGAACGAAATCAAGGAAGTGGACCCAGGAGCACTCCCACATTTAGAAGACAGAGAGATCAGTCAGAAAAACAACAGCAATTGATTATGACAAGGAGAGATGAGAAAGACAGAGACAGAGATATTGACACATACATCCGGAGAGAGAAAGAAAGAAGCAGAAAAAAGAGAGCATAACGTCCTAGATGTCAAGTGAGGAAATTGTCTTGTGGAGGATACAGTGATCAACAGGCAAAAGTTGCGGATAGGTCAGGTAAAATCAAGACTGAGAATAGACCTTGAAATTTAATGAGAATAGACCTTTAGATTTAATGAGGAGGATGTCATTGGTGACCTTCAAAGGGCTGGTTTAGTGGAATGCATTCACGACCAAATGGGAATAATGTAAAGGTGGTAAGTACATTTTATTGAAAGTAAATGACAAGAGTTTGGGCAATGTTTAAAGAGAACTAGTATCATAGTGGGTTTTCTGTTGTTAACATTGTTTAAAATGGGAAGAATATTCCATTTTATGCTGATGGGGAAGATCCCACAGAAAGGGGAAAAGTGTGTGCTCGCTCAGGCAGTGCATATACTAGAAAGGGGGAAAGTGATACAATAGAAGGGAATTCTGGGAAACTTTTATATGTTCTATTTCTGGGGATTCACAGCTCATTCAAGGAGGCCAAGTTACAAAATGTTGGTTTCAGAAAAACTTATCTCAGTGATTCAGTGACGGTGTAACTTTACTCTTTGGACCTTATTTTACTGCATTCTGGAGAGTTTCGTGTGAGCAAGATATGGTAGTCTGAATGGTAAGATTAAACCTTAGAGAAAGGAAATGAAATGGAATTTTATAATTGCAATGGAAAAATTTTAAAGAATTATATGTAAGGAACTGGATTGTAATGGCACCATTAAATGTATATTTTAGCACTAGTATATTTTATATCTAATGGAAGAATACTGCAAATGGGATTTTTATTATCTGAATAGATTGAGACCATTTCCCCATTTCCCTTCTTTCTAAATGTTCACTGAGGAACTTAACAATAAAATCCAACAAAATAGATATCAGTTTAATTATCCTTATGCCTAAATGCACTATATATACTCTGCAGACATGTATATTGCCTGCTTCTAAAATAGTCAAATCAGGATGTTTTCATGAAGTCAATGTTGCTGACTTAAGATCAGCCTCTGATTTTAGCTATGTGAACAACAACTTTAAAAACATAGATATAGATATGCATACAGATACAGATTATAGGTATATCTTAAATAAGACAGTAGTCCTCAAGGTGATTCTTATTCCCTTTTTCAGACATCACATTCAAATTATATCATGGGAATAATATTATACAATGCAACTGAAACTTTTATTGATTTTTTAGTACATTTTCTTACCTTTCATGTTTCCATGAGTTAAATTAAATATATTACATTGAGGGTCATCATAAAAATAATAGTAGCTAACAGTTTAAATAGAGTGTATTTTACCCACAAGATACCACTCTAAGAACTAAATGTATATTAACCCACATTTTTTTCAATAACCCAATGATGTAGCTATATTATATATTTTAAATAAGAAAAATGAGGTACAGAGAATGTAAATGAGATGCCTAAGGTTACATAGTTATTGTGATGGAGGCTGATTTTGCATCCTCCAGAGTATGACTCTTACCTATGCTATACTGTTACCAACAAAGAAAAATATGAATTCACCATTGGTTCTGGAGTCAGATATTAGATGAGATATTCTGGGAGGAGGTTTTCTTGCTGTTAAAAGGAGAAACAAGGACTTTGATGCATGGGAACATAAAGCCCAGGGCTGCTGTAACCACCTTATAACCATGAAGACAGTAGCTGATTCACTGAGGAAGGCAAAGGTTAAAAATGAAAAAACTTGTGTCCATATGACATTGGTGAGGCATTGAATTATCCAATCTTGGAATAATCGCCCTACTTCCAGAGCTTCTGTTATGTGAGATAAGAAATGTTTCTCAGTGTTCAAGTCACTCTTAATTGTATCTTATATTTTTTTTAAAAAAATATACCACCAGGTGCAGGGAAACTGCTCTAGGCTCCTTATGATCAGTAATTGGATTCTTGGCACTGATAAAAGAGTACCAAGAGAGGCAAGAGAGGCAAAGAAAAGTTTAAAGTTAAATAAGATTTTTGTTGGTCCTCTGTCTTTGAAGCCAAACTAGCCAGCTACTTAAGTTTCTAAGTGGAAACCTACACGGGAAATTAAATTACTCATTTTCTGTTTTCCTCCTGAAGAACCAGCTCCCGAATTTTGCCATTATCCTTGATCATCAGTCTTACATTCTTTAAGTTATATTTTACTCTTCTTTGTCTTCCAAATCCTGACAAACATTAGCCAATAACGATTACAAGCTTGTGTTCTGAGCTCAGACTGACAGCATTCAAGTTCAGGCCTCCCTCCTGTTGCCATGCCAGGCCATATTAAAGTCAGAGACAGAAGAGAAAATCAGTCAGAATAATCCTGTCTTTATGTAAATTTTCGATATTTTGTTCATCACAGATTTTTGCATTAATTTAAAAATTTTAATTATTACATTAAAATATCATGCATCTTAGTTACTGAGGTTTTTTTGGAGCCCTTCCACTTTACAGCCAAGGTGAGTGTTTCACTGATCCCATGCTAGTCCTGATGTTCGCCCCCTGGATAGCTATATGATGGTGAGAAGATTAATTTTTGCTATGTCTACAAAATTCAT
Organism: Prionailurus bengalensis; assembly: GCF_016509475.1. NCBI lineage: Eukaryota > Metazoa > Chordata > Mammalia > Carnivora > Felidae > Prionailurus > Prionailurus bengalensis. The sequence goes on from NC_057349.1 coordinate 111,248,222, forward strand.
CGAAGCCTATGCTTTTCCAAAGTCACAATTCTAAAGTCACCCCTTCATGCCTGTTTTCTATAGTATACCTGGTTCTGGCAAACAGTATTCTATATTGGGGACACAAATTTTTTTCTGTGCTTCAGCATGCTGAACTATAAAATCACAATAAGAGTAATAATACTTGCCTCACAAGGTTGTTACAATTATTACATGGGATAATACATTCGAAGCACACAGTACGGTGCCTGTGAATTAATAGATGCCAATGTGGAGAAAAAAAGCAAGATTGCCTTTTATCTTGAATGAACCAGAGGTTCTTTCCAGTTTGCTAGCTAGGGCAGTAGCTTCTCTTCCCCTTACCAGGAAGCTCTGTGTGTGATCTCAGCTTCCATTAAGGTCTCCAAATGCTGCACCCAATCATTTCCAGTATCCCCTTGGATGTCTGGGTCCTAAATTCTGACTGCAAGGAATTCATTCCCAGATGAATTGCCCTCCCCCTCCACCAACACTAAGGCTGCCCTCATGCATATCTTATCAAAGGCAAGAACAACTCAGAGGCGGGATAGTTTTGCCCATCTGCATCTGTCTGAACCATTCCACAGGATGGTGATTGAACCGAAATCCCAGGCATCTTCTGACCCTTTTGCCTTGAGTCTCTGCCCACACCAGATGGTGCTTACTGAACTTTGCTCAAACTCATTGTACATAAACTCCTTAGTATCAAGTGCCTAAAGCAGAGTAAAGGATATAGTGAATGTTAGGTAATTATTAATTCAATTTTCAGAGCCATTTAACTCAAACATATGGTGGTGCTCCACGAACGCAGGCTGTTATAAATTTTGTTTTGTGATCATTTAGGCACTACATCCTCACAGGCAACCTTGGCAGGGTCTTTGAAAACCAAACACTGCTTTTATCAGGACTTGTGAAAGAACTAGTGATTGCCCCTTACCTCCAAGAAAATATTCACATCTAAATATTTGGATCCAAACTGAGGTAAGGTCTTTTAAAAGTGTCACAAATGCTACCCCAATTAGGAAAAAATCAAATTGTATGTATGTTGATGAGTGTACCTTGCACATACTAGTACCCAAATGAAATTGACTAGGAAATAGAGAGACTTCTTTCAAGACAATTATGTAGGACTTACTGTATACAGTATCTTATGTGTAATATAATTGACATAGTGCTGTCATTTATGGGTTTACTACACAGGTGTTTCTAATTTTGATATGTGAGGAATTTTTTCTGGAAATATATAGTGGTAATTATCCAGACCTAAAAAAATTATAATTTTAAGTGACGAGTTTTTCCATTCTTGTTGCAGATAAGTCCTAGAATACTTTTGTTTCTGTTGGTGAAAATTTGATGAAGAAAAATATTAGCAAATTATGGATCATTTAATATGCTCTGAGTTACATGACAATTCTTGCTTAAAGTACGGTGAAATTACTTAGCCTTTGTTCAAGGTAAACATAATTCCCTAGAACTTAAGCAGTGCCAAACAGAGCTTCAAATGTATTTTCCCATTCCCATGCCATCCCCAAGGATAGGAAGAAGGGACAAATAAGTAGGAAAAACAAGCAAAAAGATAAAAAAATAAATATATTCCTGCTGTGTCAGTGTGAGCAAAAAGCAATGGTTGTCACCACTGTGTTCATAAGTTTCTTATATACAGAAATGAAAACTGAGAGAATGCAAATTCTTATAAAACATTTTGGATTTGAGGTTTGGCATCATTTATAACAGTCAATAATTTCCTAAGGATATAAGGTTGAAATACTGATTTAATTTAGTTTATTTTTAACCAGAGCACATTTGAAAAGTACTCACAGTGAACTTAAGAGCCCTCTGAGTCTTCAGGCCCTGGAGTTTCCAGCATGGACAACACTAAGTACAGATACTTAAGAAGTAACAAACAACAATATATGCTTTTATATCCACTATTAAGGTTGGTGTCTTCATCAAAGCGATGTTTACTCGAGATATCATACTTTAAAGCATTTTAGGGTCAGTCTGAAGTAACTTTCAAACAATTTCTCATGGGTTGGACCATTTACCTTGAACAAACATGGTTGAACTCAATGATGTCAGGATTCCCATCTTTAATTTTTATCATCTCAATGGAGGGGATTTCAATCTCCTATACTTATTTATATGCCTTGTTTATCCCATAAGTTTATTGTTTTCTTATTCTGTATTTCATTTCCAATTGAAAGTAAAGCCAATATGAGGAAAATAAGAAAGGAAGGACATCCAAGGAAGTCAAGAATTCAAGAAGTGTTTGACACAGTGCCTTTATTCCTCCATAGTGAATCTCTGAGGTGTATTTATATCCTGCCAATGGAAGTTTGCAAAAGGCACACTAACTGGAATTCCAAATCTTCCCATTATTTTCTCTTGAAAAATTCCTGGAGGACAGCTATATTTTTGTAAGATTGCTTCAGTTCCAGAAACAACACTTGTTATTTTGGTATCCGAGAAGCAAATTTATTGTAAACGGAATAGTGATAATTTGTAGTCCTAAAATAGTTTTTTTTTAAATAGCTTTTTTCAAACAAGAAATATTTTGAGAGAGGCTCATTTCTTAATATCTTCTTTTTAAATCCACATATAGTAGTGGATTTCCCCTAAAGGGCTAATTGTAGTAAACCCGGCTAAATAATAGAGGTTTGGGAGAAGCAAAGGCAAAAATAATAATAATAATATGGAGATGTGGAGGCCAATGAAAATTAAATTCAGCTGCAATGGAATAAACTCTGCATTGGATAGCTTGTATATAATAATATCATTTCAAGGATCCTTGTATGGACAAAAATGTGGAATTCAAGCTATATCGCAAAATTTCTTTGAAATAGAATATGGAGGTTACAATAATTTTTGTATTTATTTAATTAACACTTTGTGATTTAGCAAGAAATGTAAATATTAGGACAGCCCATTAAGACTGGATAATTAAGTTATCAAGTACAAGATATTTCTATAGAGCATCTCTCAGATATGTCCATAAAGAAAAGAATATGAAGGGGATCCTGGGTGGCCCAGTCGGTTGAGCGCCCGACTGCAGCACAGGTCATGATCTTATAGTTCGTGGGTCCGAGTCTCGCATCAGGCTCTGTGTCCACAGCTCAGAGCCTGGAGCCTGCTTCAGATTATGTGTCTCCCTTTCTGTCCCTTCCCTCTCTCTCTCAAAAAATAAATAAACATTAAAAAAGGGTTTTTTTTTTAAAAAGAACATGATGAAAGTTCATTTTGCTCTAGTTAAACGTGTGTTTTCACAAATGGGTGATAACCTTGATAATGCCAGACTCAATAATATAGATTTTAAAATTAGGATGTTTAAAAAGTTGTATAATCACCTTCCTTGAATTACATAAATGATGCAACTTCAGAACTAAGTTTCTCTGAGTAATTTTCTTCAAACTAGATTTTTAATGTAGAGACAATATACAGAGGTTGAAATTCCTTTGAACTTGTTATCCTTATCATCGATGAACACTTCTCAAAAATGATGAAATGAAAAATTGGAATCATGAAATTCCCTTGGTACTTCTAATACTAACCTCGCTAGGAGAGGTCTTTACTTATGCAGATGGAGTTGGGATCTGAAGGCAGAAGAGTCACTTGGGATGAAAATATGGACATAAAGTAGAGGGAGTAAGGAAATTCGCAGCCTACAAAGGATGGGATAAAATTCATGAGAACAAAGTAGAAATTGCATCAGTCCTATGACCTCCAAACCTCCCTCTCCAAAGAGAAGAAGCTGTTGCCCTCATCATGCTAAATATGTACCTAGGCGAGGAGTGGACGAAGCTGAAGCAGGATCTGTCAGGAGCTGGAGTTGTTATAGGAGCAGCTGTTGTCCCATGCCAACAAGGTGAGCGCCAAGGTATCAGAACAACATGCATACTTATATTTTAAAGAAAGACATCTAAAATTTTAAATAGGGGAAGAATAATTTAAAAGATTTGCAATTTTCATTCTGGCCTCAGAATGAAAAGGAGAAAAAAGGCAAGATTATAGGCAAAAAGAAAATACATGGCTAGTGCAATGATCTTGGGGAAACTAAGACAGGGGTTCTTGAGATAAGGCACAGAGTAGAGAACAGAACCAAGAGATTTTTAAAAATTACATGAGTTATTTTTGATAATTGAGTGTTTATGGATGGTGGGAAAAGGGGAAATCTCACAAGGAGTGCCATGTTTCTGACTTAAAAATTTGGAAAATGAACTGGATTTAGAATCTAAGAGGCAAGCCTGGAAAGATATATAAACTAGCTCAGTTAGGAATCTTGGGTTTGCTGATCCAACTGAATATCCTTATGCATTAGAAAAATTGGAGAGAGAATGAGGTTAAGAATGGGGAAAATGAAAATGTTTATAAGATTAATTTTTCTTTCAAAATAAAAATAGTTTTACTGACTCCCATGGTGGAGTCATTTAAGTCATTGTCTTAAAACTCATCTTACATGCTTTGATTATTTAGAATTGTGTCACTGCTTTTTTCCCTCTAAATCTTACTATTTAGTCATTTTAGAAGATTGATCCTATTTTTAGCTTGAGAACCACATATTAAAGATAAGTAGGCTAAACATGATGACAGTTTGCTTATCACTTTTTGGGTAATGCAAAGTCATTAAAACCGAAGCAATGGAACAAGGTGATATTGTCCAACGGGGACAAGAAGCCAATGATGATGAAGAAGAGAGTTACAAATGCCATAAGATAAGGTTTTAACAAGAAAATGGCTGCCAACAGTTCTAAGGCTGAAAGTTTAACCAAGATGAAGATGTTTAGTGTGCAATTTGTTCATGCTTAAGATGAGTTTGTTTATTTTAATAAACTTAATGTATTCATTAAGAAGTCACGTATGTATTTAAGACATTTCAGCACAGTGTTAGAATAGTGTCAGAACATTTCTTAATAGAGGGGTTTGGCTAAAGAGACAGAAACAAAAAGGGTTGTATCTAAATAGGCATATTGAAAGTGAGGGAAATTTGTTTTCCCAAGTTGGAAAACCCATAAACACCCATGGAAAAGGAGGGAATAGAGGGGGAGGTTTTGAAGATACAGGAAGGAGATGGCATTTGCATCTAGCAACACTTAGATGTACCAACATTGAAAATACATCCTCATGAAGCTCTTCCCTCTCCTGCACACCCAAGCACACACGTTACCTTAAAAGTAATGAGCCCTTTTTAAAAGCCAAATCTTGGGGCGCCTGAGTGGCTCAGTCGGTTAAGCATCCGACTTCGGCTTAGGTCATGATCTCATGGTCCGTGAGTTCGAGCCCTGCGTCGGGCTCTGTGCTGACAGCTCAGAGCCTAGAGCCTGCTTCGGATTCTGTATCTTCCTCTCTCTCTGACCCTCCCCCATTCATGCTCTGTCTCTCTCTGTCTCAAAAATAAATAAACATTAAAACAATTTTTTAATAAAAAAATAAAAGCCAAATCTTTTTGCAGCAATAATTTGTACTTCCCTATTGAATTAATTAAAAAAGGAGGACATTAGACTGAAGTGGTTCTAATGTTTTAGCAGCCAACCAAAACCTAAGCCTATAAATGCCCCAAAGTTAAGAAATAAAAATGAACAACCAATAACAGCCAACTAGCCTTTCCCAAATAAGGCAAATGCTTAGCTGTAGCCAATCAAATAATTTCCTTGTTTTGCTTCCATCTCCTCTCTAGAAAAGTCTTTCCCCTAACTCCTGTACGTGCAGCTCTTATAACCACTTTTTGTGTGGTGCTGCCTCATTCAAACTGATTTTTTTCTCATTCTTAAAATTTTGAATGTACCTCAGTTTATCTTTCAAGATCCCAGATAAATATATTTTCCCAAACCATTGTCATTTTCTCTCTCTATTCTTCTTTTCTCTTCCTCTCTGTCTCATAATGGTTTCCCTTTCTTCCTCTCTCCTCTCCCTAGGATCTCTGGATACTACCCATAGATTACAATGATCAGGACTTCTCTTGTTTAGTGGGAATCATGTAAAAAATAAAATAAAATAATAAAGGGCAGACACAAAGCTTTCGAAGTACATAAGATTCTAAAAGATAAAACTCATGTGATTCACAATTTTGAAAAAATAAAATACTTGCAGATGTTGGATAGTTAGATGCTTTTAAACCAAAGAAAAACTAGGATCCTGATTTAAAAGCACTTTTGGTGAGCTAATTGTTTTATTGACTGCACAAGGAAATGACTGTCACTTTTCTAATCTACATTTGAATAGTCATAGTGTAGTTCCAATCCTTGCCATTCAACGTCTGAGGCATGGGCATTTTCCTTCTGCTTTTTAACATTTTCTCAATTCAAAATTTCCCGTACTCATCTTTACTATTAACTGACTTCAGTATTTTAGAAACCTGCACTTGTATGCAACCCTAATGAAATTATAGACAAGCAACTTTAGTTGAAATTACATGGCTATTTCAATATTTAATAGTTTCATAGAAATTTTTCCAAGTTATTTTTTGCTATTCTTCAACTGTAACTTTTTGATGCAAAAGGAAAATTAGTGAATGCAAATAGATGTACATTTCACCTCTCTTTTCCAATATGACCCCAATCAACCAATTTTTTGCTGGCAAAATTGTGTTGCAAATGTTGAAGCCTGGAATATTTCCAGCCTACTAGAGATAGACCCATGTCAAATAAAGGACATTTTATATTCTGAAACAAAATTGCAAGCAACTTCTGGCTTCATTTGCCCATGTCAAGTATGTAAATAAAATAAAAGAATCTTATTATACTTTTATTAATGAGCATGGTGTGGATATTATTATATTAATTGAAATACTAATTTGCTTTCTTCATTTAAAAAATCATATCTTAAATATCAACACAGTTCTAATACTACAATATTAATAAATAATGGAAAAGCAAGTTTTCTGCAGATTTACAGATTTCCAAAGATTTGTTTCCAAGCTAACATTCAGTGGCATTAATTTGCTGGTAGCATAAGAATAGTTGAAATGTCACAGTACTCCAATTGGATGACTTACTTGGATCATTATATTACAAACTTAACAGACCAGTGGAGAAGAGAGTTATTAGATTTGGGATTAATACAGCAATTAGCATATCTGGAATAATTACTTCATAAACATGCGTTTGGTCAGTCAAGGTTTAGTTTTGGAAACTCTCAGCTGTATTATGTAGTCTCTTTAGCTATTCTATTGCTCAGTGTTAGCTGAGTAAATAATTTTGAAGTTCTTTTTACCACATTAAAATGTAGTATGTAGTGCCATGAATTATGTGCTTACTATGTCATATAAGAGTAACAAACCATTTCAGAATGACTAGAACATTTACTCAATGTTAAAATAAAATAGAGTGCTTAAATCATCAGATTTCTTTAGTGTAATTGCTGGAATCTATGTATATTCACATGATATTTAAAAATTGGAAATCAAGTAGTCAATTCGTCTTTTTGAAATACGCCTATTCATCTTTTTGAAACATTGAGATATGCTTAAGGTCATGAAGAATAAATTAAAATGATACTAACTACAATTTACCTAACTATGTGTGCCAGTCAAAATTCCAAGTGTTTTGTATGTATTAACTTATTCAGTGTTCACAGAACCATATGAATCGGTACTATTATTACCTATGGAGAATGAAACAGGCACAGAGAAGTAAATTTCCCAAGATTGCACAGCTACTGATTGGTAGAGTCAGGATTCGAATCCAAAATTCTAGCCCGCAGAGCCTGCATTCAGCTACTGTGGTTCTGGTCTTGAAGTCCATGTGTTCTTTTGTTATTATTGTTTTGTTCCTTTGTTTATTTTTTTCTGTTTTTAAGTTTCTTTGCTTGGCAGATATGCTTAGCAAATAACTTGTGTTTAGATCACACAAATTTTACTGAACAATATGTGTCAGTCAGTAGACAGGGCAACAGTACTATTAAGATGAATAAGACAATCCTTGCCTTTTAGATGCTTAAAGTCCAATCAAGGAAATAGAGGTTTACAAAATATTTTATTGCGAATACTAATATTATCAAAATCGTCATAAACTAATATTTCATGAAGAAATACTATGCTCATTACTCAGCATTCAGAGTATAAAAAATGCTACTACCTTTTCCATTATTTATTTACTTATTTATTCATTCATTCTTTCACCTCAACATTAATTCAAATATTTATTGCGTTCATACTTTGTGCACTTCTAAGCACTTGAAAAATTAAATGAAATAAAGCCATTTCTTTACAAACCTAACAGCTCAATGGAGAAGAGAGATTTTAAGTAAATAATCACACCCAATTAAATATATAATATGTAAATTGCAAATATACACTATGAGTGAAGAGTAAATAATATAATGAGGAATTATGATAAAGTCACTTGATTTACATTGAAAGTTCAGGAAAGGTTTTTCTAAGAAAGTGAATTTAATCAGAGCACTGAAAGATGCATAATAGTGAATTCATCAAAAAGGTGAATAGTAACAGATGGTATGATTCGTAATTATATCCATCTATATGGGTAAATTTATAATAAATCTAACATAAAGCCTCGTTTGGTAAGGTTCAAATGAGTGGTATAGAGCACTGGTATCAAACTTTTAGATTTTTTTTTACCTTGAAATTCACCACCAGCGAAAACCTGGAACCCAACATTAAATTGCCAACCTTTTATTTTATAGAAGAATGCCATTTAAAAACAGTGACAGAAATAATGTCTGTCATTATCATCATTTCGAAAGAGAATTTTAAGTCCAAAAATGTAGGAACAATGAAATTAAGGACCCTTCTTTAAAACAAATAAATTTTGCTTTATCTTTTCCCTCATTTCATGAAAAATCAACACACTTTGATTAGGATCTGGAAAACATTGGACTATGGAAATTTCTTCTTCCTTGAGGTATTTATAAGCAGACTGGATGTGGGTAATGAGATGTGTCCGTTTAGATGTAGTGACCAAGAGGACCAAACGGGCCTGGGACATTGAACAGAAAAGTGGTAATCAAAATAAGACTTGAATCAGAATCAGAAGCTCACAAAATGCCAACTATACTTGAAAAGTCAGTGCACATGAGAACTGATAAGTCTAAAATGTTGCATTTAATTTCTCAGTTTTTCAAGCCTCCTAAAATGTGAGAACATATTCATATACAGACAGTCACACAGACATCTCTATACGCACACACATAAATATACATATATACATAACTATTAAATGTTAAATTTATACATTCTGATTGGCTATGGGTCTTCCCTGAATCATTTTACTCCTCTAAACTCACAGCCTGACAAACAGTGCACCTGCTTAACTGGGCTAAGTGCCAGGAAAAAAAAAATCAGGGAAATTAATTTCCAAGAGCAGTAGATAAATGGCACACCTCATTAGAAAATCTATTTAAAAGGCACATCAGGAGATGTCTGCAAGACTTTCATAAGAAATTGATGCTTCCTACCATCATGTCCTTGCTGGCTTTCTTCTCAGATTACTGATCTTACTTCCCAGTAATAAGATTCAAATTCAAGTTATGCTTAATGAGTGCCTTGTATGTGCCAGGCACGTATGTTTTACATGGATTATTTTATCTAATTTTTACAAAATTGTTTTGAAATAAGTATGTGGAATGCATGCAAAAATTACCAAATGCGCTTCTTTGAGACCTCTGGGTATAGCCATAGAATGATTTTTCCCTCTTATGGATGAGGATGCTAATAAATTATAACCCTTGTTCTTAGGCAAGAAAAGCCACAAGTTACTACAATTTATTCCTGTACCTTCTGACCTAGAGGGAAATCATTATTATCCAAGAGTGCCTAAGTTTGCAATAATCTCTTTAGAAATCCTATTTTTTGCATTTATTGTTTAGAGAGAAAATTGTTCCCTTTATAAATAACACAAACAAGTTTGTAAGGAATTTCAACCAAAGCCCACAAATTTTGATCCTGAAAGAGTTACCAAGTCATCAGGGCACTCCTCTGTTTTCTGGAAGAACTTGCTGGCTGTGTCTGCAGAAGCTTGGGGGCAAGGCATCCAGCAGCCTTTGTGACCCTCTAGACTCAATTAATAAGAAAGTGACGTTGCCCTGCACTAACCAACCCTTCCCAGACCCCCATCTTTGTTTTTCTGAAGACTTTCATCTTCCGGAAGAAAAGTAGAGGCAAGATGAATAATATCTGGCTGATCAGACATCTTGGTTTGTGTCTGTTGCCCTGAGACAAATATTAACAGCTCTCCATTTCACTCTCACAAGTGTCCTGTTTTGGATGATAAATTATACAGTCATCCTATGTGGTGGCTTTGTATGCTCTTAAATCACTAAATTGGAATGACATTTCCCAGAATTCCCTTACGTGTAAGGTCCAAGTAACAGTTGGGCACAAGAGAAATTTGCATGAGCTTTAGAAGGCAAAAAAGAAGTAATAGCCATTGCTTATTTTCTGAAGGTTGGTGTAGGGCAGGTGCTGTTGCAGCTCAAGCACATTATCACCGATATGCTGGCTGACCTTGACATGTGGCAGCAGCCGGCAGCATGCTCTCAGTTCCCCCTGGACCGCCTCCTCCAGCATCTCCAAATCTTGGCCAGGCGCTTGTGCAGTTCCGTAGTGGAAGGCACCAATTTATCTTGCAGCTCACCCACATCATCGTAATTTGAGGTGGTCAAAGTCAAATGAGGGCTCTAGTTTGTCCTTGTCAGTGCCAGTTTGTCCTCAGTCTCCCCTATGCTATTTCCATCTGCCCTTTCCAATGACAGGGTTCAGGACATGCTACCCCAAATATGGCACCTTGGCATATTAAATATTTTCAGCTGAAAGAATTTGAGAAATGACATTGTGCAAAAAGGACTTGCTGATATTCCTCTGAAGCAGGCCATAAAACTCTCATGAGAAAGGTGTCCTCCCTAAACCCAGAGGAAGGGAATATCCTTATTTCCAAGATGCCCAGAGTGATGTGAATGAACAGCCCTTGCTGTTTCCCTCAATTTACGACACTTAGCTCCTACTCTTTTTATCCTGTCACATTTTTCCACCGCTTTCCACTTTTCATCAAACCTAGCATAAAAATGCTCAGGCTTAACTACTTCTTAAGGTCTTCCTTTCTTTATGAAGGCTCTTGTGTCTCATAAAACTTACATTAAACAAGATATTTTTCCTTTGCTATACCAACTTCCACTCTACTGACTCATGACCTAGTGCCTGATACATTGCAATAGCCTTACCTAGACGGCTGATCAGCTCCCATGAATGCATGAGCTTTACACTAAACCTTCTGTTCTGTGTCACTCATAGTGATTCTACTCTGATCAAAACCTGTGACAGATACATCATATTATTTTTGGATAGTATTAGGACTTTATATTTAGGAAGAAATGAAGGGTAGGTGAAATATCCTTTCTAGTATCTGGTTTTTTGTTTTCTTTTTTGATGTCCTACAATTTATCTCATTTGATAAGAGCAAGCAAAGTCACACATTTTGCAGACCACAGAGAAAAGTGCTATTTCCATTGACAGACAAGGAAACATAAGTTCCTAGTCATGTTAGCTTATAGGTCACAGAGTTGTAGAGTGAACTCAAGTCTTCCGAAAGAGGCACATAAAAGTCAGTTCCACATATCCCTCACCAGTACGTTATTTGGGTATATCAAACCAAATTCAGAAAATAAGGAATTTCAAAGATTGGCCTAAAGGAGAATCATTCTTCTCAATGCAGTATAGTATTTGCTTATGAAAATAGATTTTCATTTCTCTAAGAACAATTTTTAATGCCTTAAAAGCATTTACTTACTTTTCTAAAATGCCAGAGAGTAATTCAGAGCCCAGAGACAGTTATCCTGTCTGCCCTTCAGTTATTTCCAATATGCTTTCTTTTATCACCAGCCTTGTTTTTTAAACGTTAATGATACAAATTTCAAAAACATTATCTATTACAAAAGACTCATCATCATAATATTAATCCTTAGTAAATGTTTGAAATGTATCAATTAAAAATAGCATTGCAACATAGGAATACCATTTACATTTGACATTCTTATTAAAGAAAACAATTTTTTTCTGTGAATAATCTACATTAAAAAGGCTAGAATTCACTAAATGGAGAAAAGAAATAAAAATTTTAATATGAGTGCATATATCTCATGCAACTAATGGTCACTATGAGTTACAAGTTTTATGCTGTAATTATACAGACTTTGAACTTATATTATTTTGGTTTCAGAAAATGCACATTCAAATTTTAATTAGCAAAAAGTATTTGAACTTTTTATCTGAAGAATGTATATATTTTTTCTTTAGAATTTTAACTCTGTGATTATTTATTTTTCATTTCAAATTCATTAGAGACTATTTATCTTCCTAGATATGGTCTTGTGATGACAGTCATCCCAATACATCATCTTTCTCTTTGCACCTGTGGTAATTACAATAACATTTTGTCAGCTAGAGTATTGGATGGCATTTCCTTATATCTAAGCATTTATCTAAAGATGTATAGCCTGGCAATATAATTTTTCTGAGAGTGGGTATGGGGTAACCAGCCTTCAAATTGGCCCCCAATGATCGTTGCCTGCTGGTATTCATACCATTTTGTAGTTAGTCTCTTAGGACAATACATAGGGCTGACGTGTGTAACCAAAAGGACTTTGCAGAAATGACGGTATGTGATTTTCTTTTCTTTTTTTTTTAACGTTTATTTATTTTTGAGACAGAGAGAGACAGAGCATGAACAGGGGAGGGGCAGAGAGAGAGGGAGACACAGAAGCTGAAATAGGCTCCAGGCTCTGGGCTGTCAGCACAGAGCCCGACGTGGGGCTCAAACCCACGGACCGTGAGATCATGACCTGAGCTGAAGTCGGACGCTTAACCAACTGAGCCACCCAGGCACCCCTGTGATTTTCAAGTCTAGGTCATAAGAGGCTTTGTGGCTTCTGCCATGCTCTCTCTTGGATCTGAGGGAAGTCAGTTGCCACGATGTGAAGACACATCAGCATTAACCTGACAGCAAAATGAGTGTGACAACTTGCCAGTGGTTCCACTATCCAAGAAAATCTTTAGATGTCTGCAGCCCCAGTCAATGTCTTTATTGAAACTCAAAATATACCCTAAGCCAACAACCACCCAGCTAAGCCATTCGCAAACTCCTGGCCTGCAGAAACTGATTGAGATAATAAATGTTTATTATTGTTTTGAACCACTTATTGTTTTTAAGTTTATTTATTTATTTTTGAGAAAGAGAGAGAGAGAGCAGAGGAGGTGCAGTGAGAGAGAGAGAGAGAGAGAGAGAGAGAGAGAGAGAGAGAATCCCAAGCAGGCTGCACACTGTCAGCCCAGAGCCCAACTCAGGGCTTGAATTCACAAACCAGGAGATCATTACCTGAGACTAAATCAAGAGTCAGATATTAACCAACTCAGATGCTTAACCAAATGAGCCACCCAGGCATCTCTAAACCACTTATTTTTGAGGTAATTTATTATATAGCATAGATGACCATTATAAAATATGACAAGTAACATTGCATCTTATAAACATATTTTATTATTTTTTCATTCTGATTTTATTAAATGTATTCACTAATTTTTAGAGTTGCTCAAAAACTGGATGAAATAAAAAATGTATGATGTATTTTTTTTCTTCATAATGTAAGAAATTGTTTCAAAATCAAAATGTCAACACTATGTATCCTTTAGGAAATGGATACCAGAAAATCTACTATATGACAGGTACTCACATACAGGGATGAATATGACAGTCCCTTCCTTGGATACGTTTATGTTTCTGAGTTAGATAGACAAGCAAAAATATATTTATAATACAGTGTGCTAACTGCTGTTAATACAGTTGCCCATAAGGTAGTAAGGGAATGAAAGCACAGTACAGTGATTTTTTCTTAGGAAATCTGAGACTGTTTCACCAAAAAAGGGAGTTAGCTCTTAAGCATGAATTCATCCTTCAAGAAAATGGAGGAATGGGTACCAACTAGTAATATTAATCAATACAGTGCTTGTGATAAAGCAGGTTTTGTTTTAAGCACTTCAAATATATTCACTTATATAATTCTCTTAACAACTTAATTACACAGGTACTATTATAGACCCCACTTTATAGATGAGGAAACTGAGGCAAAGAGAGGCTGAATGATTTTTCCAATATTACACAGCTAGGAAGTTATAAGACCTAGGGAAATCCAGCACCAGAATTGACATCTTTAACCACTTTACTACAATTTCTGCACTACTGGGGGTTGGGAGGCAGGAGAATGGAATGAACGGAAGCAGGGAAGAGTGAGAATATATGTGTCGTAGGAAAAGAATACAGGGAAGAACAATAGTAACTATGGCTGGAAAATAGATTGCATGACCTGAATTACAAGATGAAAATAAAGAGGTAGGCTAAGGACTTGAATTTCACGGCAAAGAGTTTATACTTGGGCAATAGGAAATACTTTGCCGAAGTTATGTTTTATGAAGATACCTTTGGTGCAATGTCAAAGGGAAGATACTGGGTGAGGGAGACAAGAAGAAATTGCATTTGTCCCCTCAACAGAGAATCAAGGTCGGAAATGCGATAATGGAGACCGTGGTAACCAAGAGAAGGGAGGGAGTTCATGAGACAGGAGAGTTAGTAGTCAGCATCCAGCATAGTGATTGATCGGGTATCCAGCAGATTTAAAAGATGACTTCAGACTTCTTTTTGTGGGGAATGGATAGATGGTTAGGTCACTAATAAATACAGGAAATGGGGGAGAGGAGGCCTCACATAGAAGATGTGCCTAATAAACACTCCTTGAAAGAAGAAATGAAGTAGCAGTAATACAGAGGCTATTTTTTTTCCCTGTGAGATGAAATGCCAGTAACATAGGCATTATCCATAACACCTAATTACAGTAATCCAAGGAAACTCTACCATAGATTGTGTGTCTTACACTTAAGTAATCTAATCTGAAAGTCTAATTATAGGTAGCTGCTCATTTTATAAAATAATTTAAGACAAATTCCTTGCAACAGTAATTTCTGTAGTGTACTTATTAAATTATTAACTTAACGAATATGAGATTTACATGGAATTCTTAAGATATATCTATTGGAACTGTATTTTATGACCATATTTGTTTCTAAAATGTAAGTGAATGATATTCTAGAAAAGGAAAGAATAGATGAAATATCACAGCTGATAGAGCCTCAAGGGAAATGAAATTACCTAGAGTGGTGTAACCAAGCTTTTCACTTAAAATTCTAGGTCATAATTTTATATTATAGGCATTTCAATTGTATATTCTTTTAAGAGCCTACATTATACAATATACCAAAATTATAGCTTATTTAAAGCAAAGGTTCACAGTTCTGAATTAATAGTGTTTTTCTTTGATTGACATCATAGGACTTATCTCTACCGATTAGATAATGCTCATTTTAGGGCAGCTATCAATGGTACTGCAGGAAAAGTCATCTCAAGCACACTGCCATGTAAATAAACCCAAATGATAGTTTTATGACTTTGCAATATTTATACTTACATTTCTTTTAACATAGCCATTGCCTGGCACATATAGTAGGTTCTTGATAAATAATTGCTGAATGAGTAAAATGCCATAGCAAGAAGTAGGGGAATCCCTGACTATACAGAATGCAATTTACAGTATTTATAGTTTCTGGTTCCTACTGATTTCTATTCCCGCTGGAGAAAGAAAATGGAAAGTGGGGGTTGGGGGGTGAATGGTGCAAATATGAAAGAGCACATTAAGAGCTTAATGAAATGTTTTTGCTTGTGGTCAAAAGTGATATGCATGAATTCATTCATCTACTTATTTAAAATTTATTGTATACCCGACTGAGTCCCTCCCTCAAGGAACTCACAGTCAATAGAGCATGTCAGATGTGGAAATAGACAAATATAATTTTTAAGTGTCAAAATACCTTGAACAAAGAGACAGAATGTATTCTAAAAGACTGAATAGACCATAATGAAAATCTGTCTTTCCTCACATGTGTTATTCCTGTTTTACTCCAAATCCATAAGAACACATGGGCACTCAAGATGTACTATCTCATTACAAGTAATTATGAGAAAATCCTTTTAACACTCTTTATTTTCAGGAACTCAAAATAGGATGTTTTGATGGGAGGAGCAAAGAAAATGTCTGGAAAGAAAGCTTGGAGCCAGATGGTAGAGGGACTTAAAAATGCTTCACACAATTTTCCACTTGTCCAAAAGTTTTTTCCTTGGTTTGGTACTGTTTTAAATTGATAAAGTCTCATTTCCCAAACCAAATCTCCACCAAACTTTTTAATCAGTTATCTTCATAGAACTGTAATGTTTGGCTTTCGGTCAGCATTACAAATATGGAAATATATTTCATTCGAAATCACTGAACAATAGACAAAGAAGGATCAAAGGAAATGGTGACAAAGAAACTAGAAGTAGTTGACATTCAAGCACATTTGAGAGGTGCTTTATTTCTCACACTAAGACATGATGAATAGAAACAAAGACAGTGGGAGAGAACATAGTTTCTATTCATCT
This sequence comes from Prionailurus bengalensis, assembly GCF_016509475.1. NCBI lineage: Eukaryota > Metazoa > Chordata > Mammalia > Carnivora > Felidae > Prionailurus > Prionailurus bengalensis. The sequence goes on from NC_057349.1 coordinate 111,264,685, forward strand.
GAAGCCCACATTTCATAACCCACACTTACCTGAAAAGTTTTTGTAATCCACTAGGTCAAACATAACGACAGCAACAGCTGACCATGTGATTATCAGAGCAATGACCAGAAGCCAGGCTGCTGGGGAGCTGAATGTTGTCACTATGTCTTCTGTGACTGTCCTCTTCAGAACTTTCCCAGGGGATTTGGGCACAGATCCATTTTTGCTGTCTATCACTGTGGTGGTAGTAGACGCATTTCCTAATCAAACATTCAGAAAGGAGAATTACAATTTAGAACTTTATGTCAAATGTTAATAACCAAAAACCCCCACAGATTATAGATGTATATTTAAGTTGCCTGTACCATTTTCTATATAGCAAAGAATACCTCTTTAATGGCAGGGACACATCTCCTGCCCACTACCCCAGTATTTACTCTCCACTCTGAAATCCACATGCCCTTGTGATTAGCACTCTTCCACTTCCTAAGCGCTGCAAATAATACCATCGGAGCCACAAACTTTGTCCTCACCTTTAATCATGTTTATTTCTCCCTTACCACCTTCTATATCCACTACCATCAAAGGCAATCCGTTTGTTTGTCAAGTTGTTTTTTAATACCCTTTTCCTTTATTCAAGTTCATATGTCAGTTCTGAATGTAAGCAAAAATATCTCCTCTGGGTGGTGGGGGGGAGCAAAGTTAATGATAAAGTAGCACAAATGGACAAAATCCTTTTTGGATATCCTGGCTTAATTGTATAAGTGGCTGTTCTATAGAGGCCATTCATTTTTATTTGTGAAGGGTCACAGAAGATTTAAGAGAAAATCTTGTTATATGCATTAACTTTTTTATTTCTGCTTTCAAAATCTACATGTTTATGGGAGAAAATTCAAAAAATATTTAAAAAATAGGAAAATAAATAGATAAATAATTATTTGTGATCTCACCACTCAGAGGCAACTGTTAACATATCGTGCTGTTTACACCTACTTTTCTATACACACATGTAAATATATAAATATGCTGTATTTGATTTGAAAAGTCATCATCACATCCTGTTTTCCACTAGGCAATATATAATAGGCATGTTCTCCTGCTGTATGTATTCCATAAAATATCACTTAAGTAGCTGCATGGCATGTCATTTTGTGGATATGCATAATTAAGTCAAAAAGTTTTCTACCTTGGGACATGGCAAAAGTTTTCTTAGCACACATTCATAATTTTTATGTTCAGAAAATTTCCTAAACCTAGAATTTCTGATACAAACAGTATTCTCACTTTTATATCTTTTGAGAATATACATATGTATTTGAAAATTTGTATGTTTGTTTTTGAAGTTTATTTATTAATTTTGAGAGAGATAGCATGAGTCAGGGAGGGGTAGAGGCAGAGGGAAAGAGAGAGAATCCCAAGCAGGCTCCACACTGACAGCACAGAGCCCAATGAGTGGCTCAAACCCATGAAGCCATGGGATCATGACCTGAACTGAAACCAAGAGTCAAATGCTTAACCGACTAAGCTACCCAGGCACCCCAGAAAATTAGTATATTTTTGAAAATGTACATACCAGCAGTCTCTGTTTTCTTATCTTTGACAATACTGGGTATTACCAGTGTTAAAACTATTTTCAGTCACGTAGGAGGAAAGTTCTGCTTCATTTGTAGTTCTTTGATTACTAGCAATAAGCTTTTTATATATTTATTTTCCCTTTATACTTTTTATCTTTTGAAATTTTTTGCTCACTTTTCCATAAACCTCCTTTGAGTGTTTTAAAGAACTGTATACACATTACATGTACACAATCATATGTATGCATATATTTTTACACGAGTATACATGTATATACAGATATCTTTGTGTATGCATGTATATGTATTTATACATATTATATATATATGTATATGTGCACATACAGATATCCATATGTGTGCATGTGTATGTATCTATACATACTTGTACATTTATACTCCTTGCAAGAGGGTATACATGTATGCATATATACAAACACATACATATGATAATAATACTTTATCTGATCTTAGGTTGCAGTTTGTTACCCTCAACTGTCCACCTCTTTCTTTTTGTGGTACAATATTTTTAAATGTTTATTTATTATTTTTAAGAGAGATAGTGTAAATAGGAGAGGGGTTGGAGAGAGGGAGAGAGAGAATCCCAAGCAGGTTCCATGCTGTCAGAGCAGAGCCTGACTCAGGGCTGGATTTCAGGAACCATAAGATCATCACCTGAAGCCAAAAATCAAGAGTTGGATGCTTGACCCACTGAGCCACTCAGGTGCCCCTGTGGCATTTTAATGTACAGAGTAAACACTGAAAAAATCTGTAACTGTTTCATGTCACTCCTGCAAAGTTGCTGCCTTTGTATGGCTAGAAAGCCCCCCCTCAATGGAGAGTAAGCATACCTGTTTACATTGACAACCTGCACTCATAGAAAGTTAACTCTAGGGGTATCTTGAAATCTGAAGCAACTATATCATATTACATTTAATAACAATTCAAAATCAACCAGAAAATTCAAGTGACTCTCAAATAGCATTTTCAATTCCAAATCATACAGATATGTAGTAAATAATTGAATACAAAAGAGAAAAAAAAATCTCTAACAATCCCAATGTTTTTGCCAAAATCACAGCTTAACACCGTATTTCATATATTTTAAATATGGGCCATAATATCTATCATAATTTAACAATTAAATATAAAAAAGGAAATGTTATTAATCATCTCCTAATATATACAATTAACTATTACCAATTTTAGTTTTTACCTCAAAATTGCATTCTCAAACTAAAAAAGCAAACTCCAAATTTGGATACTTCCTTGCCACTTTTCACAAAATAAATTTCATGTAACTGGTGTTACTTCTAGAATGTGCTAAATAATAGCTGGAAAGTTTTCAAATTTTAAAACTGAAGGGAATTCTTAGTACTCCTAGGTCTCCAAGTGGAATTAAAGTGCTCCCTTCAATCTTCCAACCTCTTTCTCTACCTTTCACAATCCTTCCTTTCAGTTAGGTCCAGATTTTTCATGGAAACAGTAAAGAAAAACAGCTTTGCCACAGGTTTCATAGACAATAGAGATTAGGATTAACTTCCTGGCTAGAATGTCCCTACTGTGCTGCCTTACCTCTGAGTTAGAAATATCTATATCTAAGGAATGAGGTTAGTAAGGCCCGATTTACAGGTTTATGATGGTGGAAAAATAACTCATATAAATTGCTTGGAAAATTTCCTGCTACATCGAATTATTCAATAAATGGCAGTACAATAACTACTAAACTATATCTTCATTATTATCAACATCACCATCGCCGTTACTTCTACTGCCACCTCCACTGCTGGTACAACCATTACCATCGTGGTAAGGAAAGACCAGAAGGGCAAGAGCAACCTTAGAAACTACAGTTGAGGCTGAAAAACTAAGTTTTCAATAAATGCAGGCATTTGTTTTCTTTAATAAGCATATACGTTAGGCTAGACCAAACCAAAATGGAATGCTATAATTGCTTCAATGACATTCTTTCCTTTTTTTAAGGTTTTTTAAAAATATTTATTTATTTTGAGAGAGAGAGCACAAGCGAGGGAAGGGCAGAGAGGGAGGGAGAGAGAATACCAAGTAGGCTCCACACTGTTAGTGCAGAGTCTAACACACCTTGAGATCATGACTTGAGCCAGAATCAAGAGTTGGATGGTTAACTTACTGAGCCACCAAGCTACCCCTTAAAGGTTTTATTTTTAAGTAACATTTCCACCCAATGTGAGGCTTCAACTCACAGCACGGAGAACAAGACTTGCACACTCTACTGAGCCAGCCAGGTGCCCCATGACTCCTTCCACAACTTTCTTGAATCAGCTAATTTACTTCTTGTGATACAGAAGTGGGACACAAACTGTAATTCATTCATATTAACAGAGAGTGTTTTGCCCCATTAACAAATTAAGAGAGAATTATATATAAAAAATAAAGTTATCTTGTTACAATACAAATGTTTGTAGCCTAATGGAACTCATTAACCAGAAAGACAAATTTTGAAACTTCTAACAGCTGTGTACATGGGGTGCTTAGAGTTTGAATCCAGTTCATATGACAATTTTTAGTTATTGGGGAAGAAATGAAAATAGTGCATTAAAATTAAATACTCTAGTTAATAAAGTGTTAAATTTTTCTTTACCAATAAATGGCAGTATCCTTCTCTTGATAAAAAATAAGTGCCATAAAATTCTATCACAGACTAGGGAAAAGAAAATCAAATACATCCAAGTGTATATATTAGTAGGTATTAATAATAACCAAACATAACTAATACAGTAATTTTTAGGTGACAATAGTAAATCTAACCCCTTATTTTTAAGAGATTAAAAAGTTGTTGAGGAGATCAGCGGTAAATGATTTAATTAAGATTTTGAAATGATTTTAAGTCGCAATTAACAACAGTGACAATGAATCTCCTTTCTTTCCTGAAAAACTGCGTGAATACATATCCCAAGGTCATGAACTCAATTTAGTTGAAATAATAGCAAGATGGAAACATATCTTTAAAAAACAGATTTCACAGACTGTACTTGAGATGGATCTCGAAGAAGGAAAAATTAGAACGAACTCATATCATATCCTTTCATTGATTTTTGTGCCAAATTCCCATCACTTCTAATGGCAGTTCTGAAAATGGATGAATGATAGGAGTGCTTCGAAATGCAATTTAAGATCCAAGTGGGGCTACAAGTGAGTCAAACCTTTGGAATAATGATTTGCGGGAGAGTAAGTGAATTACAAGTGCTTAGGAGAGGCCACCTGAAAGTTGATATGTTGCTAATCTCCAGTTTTTTAACCTTTGGAAGACATCCTACTACCACTATACAGAGAAAACCGGAAGAATTGCTTTTGCACTTCAGATTCACTTCAGTGAACTGAGGATTAGAGCGTATTTCTGTAGACAATATCATACACACCTGCCTGGTATCTTGAAGCTGAAAGAACAAATTTACCAGGATTTAATACAAATTAGTCGAATCATGATCATATTGTTAAAAGACAAAAAGTTTTTAAAGGGACAAGAATTTCTATACATTTTTTTCTTTTTTTTATCAGAAAAATGAGAAACTGTATAAATTCAGAAAGCAATGCAAGTTCAGTGTTCAAATGTGACTTTTAATATTTAAAATAACTGATATTATAATGAATCTCAAATTTTATTTCACCTTATAATCCTGCCAAACCATTAAAATACAACATTTTAAATGGATGAAAATGATAAAGCTAACACTAAATGACTTTGTACATTTTTTCTATTTGTTTTTGCCTTCACATTCTCAAAATTTCCACTTAAAAATTAATCAAGACTCAAAGATGATGAAAATACATTCCGAGTATCCAGCTCAGAAGGCAAACTATAAGCAATTTGAAAGAAATCTGAAGGTTATACTGCTTACGGAAAATTATGTGTTTCCTTTGTTATGGAAACACACTAAATTGTACCTTTCATTTTGCATTCAAATTTACTGCAGAAGCCACCCAGAGCCAAGAGGAATAAAATTGAGGGGAAATAAATTGCCTTCTCTGACAGCTGGTCAAGATAAATGCGAAGAACAGAGTGTGTAATCTGAGATTATTTAATGTTTGAGAAGTACTTTGAAGATGACAAGAGCTAGTTATTGATATGGTGGAAGAAATGAGAGGTAAATATTACTGAGAAATTTGACATGGGCATTGCTCCTGGAAAGTTGGCATCTCAGACCAGCTAGGGTATGTAATAGTACTTTTCATGCCTACTTTTCGTTTCCATTCCTTCTGATTTCATACAAATTATTTTGATTGCCAGAAATCTAGAATCAGCTTCAAAAGAAATGGGGATCTGGCTGAAAGGTGATGTGACTGCCCCACAAAGTAAAACTAGGGGCTGCTTATGAAGTGATTCCAAAGACCAGCATCACAGGTTATGTATTGAAGACTAAACCATAAGCCTTTTAAAAGAAGTCACTTTTAACCTCATCACACTTTATTAATCAGATGAAACTGCCAAGTACACTTGCCCATTATTATTCCTATGGGAAACTGATGACACAATCCCTTCCAGAATGCTCTGGGATGTGGTTTGTGGCGTACTCCAATGTTATATTTTCCCTTCAAAAATTAGAGGATAAAGGACAAAGGAGTATATACTATCAAATTATATGTATTACTCTGAAATTATATTAAGAATGTAATTCCCAATTACAAGTAAGAATGACCTTAACCATATTTTTAAGTGTTCCAGAAAACACATGTAAGTAAGAATTTTGGAGAAACTTTGCCAAAAAGACTTCTTGGCAAATAAAGTTGAAAAATGAAAAATCCATCTTTTCTCAATCCTGGTGTCTGCAGAATGTCTATGTAGCATAAACATAGACATCTGTGACAATTAAATTATGTTTTTCTACAAGTATATATAAATGGAATAAAAATAGATTTTGTGAGGCAAGATAAATGATGACAATTTACAAAAACAGTCTTTATCAAAATAATCCTACATACTCTGATTGAGATTAGATAGATAGATACAAAGTGTTGATAATACATAATAAATAACTGAGAGTAATTTTTAAAAGAATTCAGATTTTTGGGATACGATCATTGTAATATTTCAGAGGATGATTTGGCGATCCAATCTACCTACAGACGTGGCAAATATATATTTACTTTTTACATTAACTAACAATCCTTCCTACCCACCCACTCCCTATACTCTTCTAGGAGATGAATTTCTTTTTCTAGTGGTGGAACTAGAAAGTGAACCCTTACCTAACCCCCAGCCATAGGACCAGTTCTTTAAAATAAGCCTGACCGTTACAAACACCCTTTTGCCCATGACTGGAAAGGGATGGACAGTCAGAATCCTCCACATATTTTGTGGAACTATTGAATGACACTCTATTTCTCCTGGGGTTGGCAAGTGGGTAGGGTCTACCAGTAGCCTTCTAGCTCACCAGTCGGAGAGTCTGTTGCAAGATGGAAAGAGGCAGGATTCAGATTCCACTGCATAGGAGACCCAGCTGTGTTTAGAGTCAGACGTATCTCTGGACTTTCCAGTTATATGAGAATATATAAACTAATTTGTTTATGTTTGTATTACTAGATATCACGAGTTCTGATTGAGGTTCTGGTTCTTGCTAGGGATGTAAATTAATTCTTTTCCTTCAGTGTTTGTGTTATGAGGGGTGATCAGTCAGAACAATCTAAATATACAGGTTCTTTTTTAATTATTTTCATTTAAAAAAAAACCTCTTAATTCTCAAGTGGCTTCATTGCCATGGTCATAAATAAAGAGATCTCTTGGTGCTTTCAAGGTCAAATTCATATATTGAGAAGAGCTCACTTGTGTTCTGGGTGTGAAAGGCAGGATCTCCCTTCCTAAATTGTGGTCCCCCATGGTGACCCGCTAGCCCATTCTCCAGTTCTCTAGTCCTTACTGCAAATTAAAATAGAAGTCTTTTCCTGTAGTAGCTCCAGTAAGGCTCAGTCTTCCCCTACCTTTTGAACTTTTCATTTTCAATTTAGCAGTTACTACTTTTTCTACAAATTGTAAACTGAATTTAGAGATGAAGAGCCATGATGAGTGCATAACTAAAATTAATTTTGTGAAACAGAATGTGTTGAACTCCTAACACATTACAGGTAAAATGCATGGTGTTTACCAGTCTAAAGTGGGCAAGGATTTCTGATCAATTCCTTTTTTTTCTACTAAAAAAAAGTCCACTCTTAAAGAATGACCTCAACTGTCCACTTCTTAATGATATTTCTTTGATCTTTTTAAATAAATGCTATTGGTTTTACCTGTGATTATATAAGTTTTTGATAAATGCAGTGATATAAAATTATCCTGACTTTCATATAGTTCTTTTTTTGTTGTTCAGCAAGGCTCTTGATTGAGAGTAATCATGTATCTTACCAAGTATGGAGCACTTCAGCCATTTTTACACAGTGAAGCCCTAATAAACAATAAATATGAAAAACGTCTTAAGTTTTGCTAAAAGGAATTGGCTTTAAAAAACTACCATGCCAAATAATCTCAGTATTTCTGCATATAGAAGGATGTGTAGTACATAGTGACTTCTAACCAGAGAAATAAATTAAGTGAAAAACAAAATTTATTTTTATGACAGATGAAAATGTTCAGATAAGAGACATATTACTGAAAGAAGTAAAAGAATATCTGTTCAGGATCATCTCATAAGTGGGAAATTTAGCTGGTCACAATAATTCAACCTCCAACAGAGAAGACTAGTGGGGTACAGAAAAAGATGTGCATTTCTTTTTTTTTTAATTTTTTTTAACGTTTATTTATTGTTGAGACAGAGAGAGACAGAGCATGACCGGGAGAGGGTCAGAGAGACAGGGAGACACAGAATCTGAAGCAGGCACAGGCTCTGAACTGTCAACACAGAGCCCGACACAGGGCTGGAACTCACGGACCGCGAGATCATGACCTGAGCCAAAGTTGGACGCTTAACCGACTGAGCCACCCAGGCACCCCTAAAAGATGTACATTTCTTTGAAGAAAAACATCCATTTATTAAATAATGTTAATAATTAAGCAGACACACTTTTTTCTAATGAGGCAATTAGAACTAGCATCTGCAATGTTATTAGGGTTTAAATCTCTGAAAGTTTCAAACTCTAGGACAGGTTTCTACAACCGCATCAGGCACAGTAAATGTACAGATGAACCTAAGTGCTGATAGTCAACTTACGAATGCATGATAATGCACCATCTTAGTCAGCTGGGGCTGCCATAACAAAATACCACAGACTATATGTCTTAACAGAATTGGTTTTTTCTCACAGTTTTGGAGGCTAGAGATTCCACATAAGGGTGCCAGTGGAGTGGGATTCTGGTAAGAACTCTCCTCCTGGCTTGCAGATAGCTGCCTTCTCACTGTATCCTCATGGCAGAAGGCAAACAAGCAAGCTCTCTAGCATCTCCTGTTACAAGGGAACTAATTCTGCCATGAGGGGTTCCCACCTCATGACCACCTAAACCTAATTACTTCCCAAAGGCCCTGTCTCCAAATAACATCATCTTGGAGGACAGAGCTTCAACATGTCAATTTGGGAATGATGCAATTCAGTCCATAGCATGCATATTTCTATTTGATTATTTTTAAATTGCTCAAATAATATTAATATATCTTAAGCTTAATAAGCATAAATATTTTAATAGAGCTATATATTTCATGTTAAGATAATGGAAATTGTGGCCATAGTTCCTTACTACCAGTACACGCCTAAGCAGCCCAAGTCAAAATGTCAGCGGTTACTACATATTATGAGGTAGTTTAGGGATGGAAATTAATCAATAAGACCCATGAGATCACCTTTTTATAACAATGATTTTGACAGATTCAATCAGCTTTATTTTAGGAAAATAATCCATCTTCACCTCATGAGTGCAGGAAGTCTCATGCAAGAGCTAAGCCATCTTAGGATCTGTCTGATTTTATAAGTTTGAAGTTTGGGGATAGGATATGCAGAAAATTTCCCAAATTTTGAGGATTTGGTTTCAGGCAAACAGAAGTTAGACTCTGGTTCCTAGCAAATATGATTTGAATAGGATAGACATAAGATCCATATACTGTATTCAAGTTCCTTTGAAAAATTAATTTTCTAGAGTTTTATGTTTGGGTTGACTCATTTTCTTCCTGGGCCAAATATGCATAATTGAAATGCTTTACCTAGCCCCAGCAGTCCTCCTACTAAATTGCCCCATTGTCACTGAATCACAAACTCACTGAAATTGAAAAGGGTTGAGTAATGACATGCTAGTTCAATTTAGGAAAAAAAATACTAAACTCAATGCTTCGAAATCATTAGCTTTCCATGATTTGTTGATTCTAATGTGTGTTTTTTACTTTCTTTTTCTTAAAGACATTTTCATGGAAATCAACTATTCCTTAAGAATTAATCATCTCCCGCTGCTTTTACCCAACATGGAGTCATAATCCTACCATTACAGTGTCACATAGCTTCTACTTTATTTTCATTAAGAAAGTGTGACACTCCCCCCCCCAAAAAAGCACACAATGTATTCATACTCTTTGCATGTAAATTCATTCAGTAATAATAATAAGGACTTCATGTAAAGCTTCTGTTTAAAACTATGCTCATATAAAATAATGGGTTTCTCACATTCCCATCAGCTACATTCAGGAAGTGAAGAAATTTAAGAATTAAGATCTACATTTCTTTCAAGTTTACTTCTCTGGGTGAGTTTTCAGGTAATTATTTCATCAATCAACCTGACTTGTTTTTTGATATATTTAAATATAAATAAAACTGAACCTATATTTTCTATTTATAGGGACATTCCCATCCATTTCTTGGAAAAGCAGTGATAATTTAATAATTTCATCTTTTTCATACATACACATAAATGAATAAGGTTATTTAGAACATATAACCATTAACGTAACCAATTTAATATTAATACAACTAATAATAGAGTATAAAATCACTAATTTTATTGAACACCCAAGAGGCTTTTGGAATAAAAATTACAGTGAAGTATCCTTACTTTTGTGCAACTTTAATTATGAGTAAAATAAATCGACACTTTCTATAGTTACTCAAGAAATAATGCCATGGCCATAATTTGACTGAAAACAATTGTTTTCCATAGAACTGTTAAAATTCTTCATGAAATAAGATATTTAATAATTTTGGTGAGGGAAGATATATACTTACAATTGGGCACCTCTGTAACAGGATATTATTATATTTTGTTTAACTTGCACCCACATCATCACTAAGCTATTTGAAAGGTTTGGAACAGATCAGAACAGTATAGCCAGAACCTTCATCTTTCTGAATTGGGTCCACATATCCCATGAAGAAAATGCCCATATTGCATGAAGAAAGTGCAGCCTAAAAATTGAGAGCAAGAGATTTGCTGTGTTGTTTAAAATCATTTAATCTATAGGGGGAAAAAAGCAGCTTCCTGTGCCTTTCAAAGGACTTCTAAATGAGCTTGAAGCTCCTTTATGCATTTCTGAAAAGAACATTAAGGTATCCATGCTCATATTTTAAAAATGCAAGCAATTAGGTAAACACAAATAATACTTTATACAAATCTTTCTTTTAAGGAGCCATAGAGTTTTAGAAACAGCTGAGAAGGCTGCACACTTCTATAAAATGGAGCGAATATCCTAGTCCTCTTTGATATGAAAGAAAACTGAAACAGGGGAGTTGTTGAAGAGAACCAGTTTTCTGAAGTCTACTCATTATCAAAGTTTCCAAGATTAGTTCCTAATATTTAATCTTCTGAAGTGTTTGTCCAAATAGATCTAATATTGATCTTAAATTTTATGGCTGGATGATGCCACTCATTGGCAACAAATAAAAGGCTTTGTCCCTGGGCAATTATAGTTCCGAGACGAAACAATTTTAAAAAGCAAAGATATAAACAAAGTGATTAATAATTGAACTTTTTCTAACTCCTTCACACTCTTCAACATTTCATTTTCAGTTTTACTAGGCAGGAGAACAGTCATTTTACTGACTATTCTGGACATAAAATTATATCTCCTCAACACATGAAGGAATAAGAAATAAATGGAAAATTAGGACCCTGTCTTCTAAGAACCTACGTGGTGGTATTTACTGTCAGGTGGACTCAACTTTGGTATTAGTGCTAGGGACTGGGAAAAAGGAGCCACTTTCCTCAGTCAGTCCAGGATTGATTGCAGGTATTGGGACCATCAGTGCTATGTAGAACAGTGAAATCCCCTATCCCCTCATTTCAAATGGCTTATCTGAATAGGATTTTACTATTGACAGAAGAGTATTTCTGACATTTAGATCACTCAGAGCAGCTATTTCTATGGAGTGAGCATTTCTATGAGCTTTATTTGACTAAGCTTATTCAAGCATTACAACTGCATTAGTATCACCAAGCCATAGCAGATTCCATAAAATAAGCTTTATAAAATTGTGGTTGCCCTATAGCATGCTTTTTTGGAAACTGCTAAGCAGTCTTCCCCTGAGCAACACAGCTCTAGAGTTATGCTTTACAAGATGTCTGAAATCCAATGTCTCTTGCCATCTTGGAAGGGGAGAAAAGAAATGGAAAACAGTATGGGAATCATTTTTTTACATTAAAATTATTTTCCTTTTTAATTTTATAACAAAAGGGAGACACATTAAATATTCAAATTTAAATATTAAACCCTTTGGTTCAGCATTAGAGGAAGTTCCTCAAAAACAGCATTGATTCTTTTCCACATCTTACTTCTGGTTAACTGTGCCTCCTATTAAAGACTACAGATTGTAAAAAGAATCAAATTATAAAAAAGTTTTGCTAAGACAATTTTTAGATAAAAAATTATAATGGCTGATATTCTAGTCCCAAAACCGATCATAATTACATGGCCTTGGGCTTCTATAGTATCTCTGCTCCAGAGAAAATAAATGTCACCACACAAACCAGACTTTCTGGGGATATATGTCATATATACATATATGATTTCCTGGCAAAAACAGTGCAGAAACCACAGTGACTCATAAAGAACATTTGGTTAGGGGCACCTGAGTGACTCAGTCAGTTTAGCTTCCAACTCTTCATTTTGACTCGGGTCATGATCTCAGGGTTCATAAGATGGAGCTCCGCTCAAGCATAGAGCTTGCTTGGGATTCTCTCTCCTCTCTGCCCCTCCCCTGCTCTCCCACTCTCTCTCTCTCTCTCTCTCTCTCTCTCTCTCTCTCTCTCTCTCAAAATAAATAAACTTTTTTTTGAAAAAAAGAAAATTTGGTTAATAAATGAAGGAGATCATATGAGTGAGGTTTGTCAAAACTTAATGTAGTAAAAGGATGATTTGTCATTTGCCAAGAAGTTAAACATTGTATCAGTTTTTTAGGGCTGCCATAACAACAAAAACAAAACACACACACACACACACACACACACACACACACACACACAAATTAGGTGACTGAGGCAACAAATTTTTGCCTCACAATTCCAGAAGCCAGAAGTCTAGAATCAAAGTGTTTTTTTTGAGAACGCTGAAGGAAGAATCTTTCGGAACCTTCCCCTGGGCTTGTAAATGGCTGGCTTCCTGTTCCCATGGCATTATTGCTGTATGGACGTCTATCTCAAAATTTTCCCCTTTCTGTATGGACACCAATCAGATTGGCTTGGAGCCCAGCTGTCGACTCAATATTAGCTTGATTGCCTCTGTGAAGACTCTACCTCTAAATGAGGTCACCTTCTGAGGTACTGGGGAAATAGGACTTCACTTTATGAATGATGGGGAGGGGTGCACAATTTGACCTATGAACAAGTACTACATGGTCTCTTCACCATGTTATCACCAAAATTATCTTGTGAAAGATTAAGTGAAGTCTATTCTAAGGCATTACCATTAAGGACATATAAAATGAAGCCTTGAATTAATCAAATTGTCAAGAAAATTTGTAATTCTTTCTCAGATTCCAAAGGTAACCTGAAATGGTGAAATTATTCAAATGATGGCCTCAGTAGTGATGCTCCGTTATTTCCTTCTGTTATAGAAATGTTAAATTTTAAAAATATACGTATGAATGTATTTTAAAATATATATGTGCGCATGCGCGTGCGCGCACACACACACACACACACACACACACACACACACTACAAGTTAGGCAAATGCCATCAACATATTTTAACAAAATGATAGATTATCTAAACCCAAAGTAACTGCAGTTAGGTCAGATATTTAACATAACTATTTGTCCAAATTATTCCTTTTTTCACTATATTGAAATATTAGATTCTTTTAGCCAGATATTTAATATTTAAATAAACCTGCCCTTTATGCCTTAACCTATAAACCATAGTGTAAATAAAGACCACATGTTTTGTTTTTTGCCAAAGGCATCAACATTTATGAATGTTATGCTTCCAGAAAAAGTTTTATTATAGGTTGCAGACTTTATGTGATTTAACTGTAAAAACACTAATACATACATAGAAAAACTAATGATTGCTAAATCAAAATATTTACAATAAAAATGTTTCTCCAAAGACAACTCGCTTCCTTCATTTATCCTAGAAAAAGAAACATTTGCTCTAATAATTAATAATTATTGATTCTTAATTAATTAGAATTAAGAAATGTCTAATGCATGAATGTAATTGAACAGAATGAAATCTTAGCTATATTTGTTGACTGATCCTGAGAAAATGTACTTAACAAAATCTACTGCCCTCACACAGTTATAAGACTAGGAACTTTGTAGGGTTAATAAGCAACTTAAGAACCATAATGTGAAGTGTCAAAAATAGATTTGGACAGGGAAATCTGGGTGGCTCAGTCGGTTAAGTGACTGATTTCAGCTCAGGTCATGATCTCACGGTTCGTGGGTTCGAGCCCAGCATCACGCTCTGTGCTGACAGCTTAGAGCCTGGAGCCTGTTTCAGATTCTGTGACTCCCTCTCTCTCTACCTCTTCCCTGCTCATGCTCTCTCTTCCTCTCTCAAAAATAAATAAACATTAAAAAAATTTAAAAAATAGATTTGGACGTATTTTTAGTATTGTTTATATATATCTTAATATTTAAAAAGCAAGTCTTCCAATTTATCACTCAATCCTGAAGAATTCTCAGTAGCCAAATGATCAGATCTCATTCTCTCCCAAAAAGACCTAATAACGGAAACAAAACACAAATACAAATACGAAAAATAAGTCTAGAATATGGTTTCAGCCCAGAATATGCCTGTATAATATGGAAACAGTGTTAAGTTACTCTGTGAGAATCACATTTCTTGATTCATAAAATAACAATAGTTTTTGAACCCAGAGTTTCCATAATATGACTGAAATGCATTTGTAGCAATATAGCAACATTTCCCCGTCTTCTGCAAATGGTTTCTAATGAAATTGAAACCAAGTATAATCTATAAAATCTAAGTCTTAATTATGTAAAGCAGAACATTTTAATGAAATCACTTATTAATTTATTCCATTGTTCATTTGTACTTTTCATAGATCTTATGAATAAAAGTCTTTTTTATAACTCATTATTCTAGTAATACTTTCTTTGACACAATATTTTACTATTTTTCATGGGGTACTTTCTATAGTCCCATCCCCCTCAGATTCTGTGACCTAAAGCAAGCAAGCTATTAGTGAATGGGACAAAATCAATTTGCCCTGCAATGGATCCTGATGAAAGACTGAACAGCTGCTAAGTGGACTTTGCCATAAATAGATTTGCAAATCTAAATGAGAGATTAAAAAGCATTCAAGTATTCTTTTTATCTGCTTTTAAAGATGGCTTTAGTTCTTCTGAAAGGAATGAGGAATCAGAAAAAGGCTTGCCAGGTTATCTTAAAAAGACATTAAGAATATGACACAGGTTAATAGCAAAAGGTTGAGGATGGAGAACTAAACTGGGAGCTGGGGTAGGGTTGACTGGGCGAGTTCTCAGGTATCTGGGTATTGCTTTATCTGGTTGTAAGCCAGGCAGTATCTGCAAATGTAAATCATGGAATGACCCCTCCTTTTCTACGGTGACCAGAACCAGTTGAAAGTGAAGGCATATAAATTCTTCTTGGAAAACCATAGTGCTCAGTAAGTGCCATTAAGGGAATGTGACGTATAACAAAGACCTAGGTGCATTAGACGTACGTATATGCAAGTGACACAAAACCAACAGACTGTGTACCTGCCGTCTCCACCTCTGAGGCCCTGTTATCTCCCATCACTCATCCCCTTCGATTATACACTTCGACAAACCCAAAACGTCTGTGATTCCTGGGCACACTCCACTGTGAATGTGAGTGTTCTGCAGCCTAAGTCTGAAATGACTTCACCTGATTGTTCACCTTGTTCCTTACTCCCTTTTCAGGACCCAATATGATTAAAACACACCACACCCATTCATTTATGGATTGTCTTTTGTTTGTTTTCTATGTTTTCCCATTACAGTGGCAGAGTTGAGCAGTTGCAACCTAGATCATATGGCCCACCAAATCCAAATTATGTACTGTCTGGCCCTTTACTGAAAAAGCTTGCCAATTGTTGTTCTTTGAGTTTAGGGGTATAACTAACAAAGTAGAAACTTAAAAATAGATATTTAATGGTTTAAAAATTGGGAAATAATTTAAGCTAGCATTTATTAAATGTTAATCAGGCGTAGGGAAGGTATATGACATGGTGACGTAAAAGTAGGGTTAAAATGGGACACTGCTGGGTTGCAATCCTGGCTTTGCTCCTTTCTAGCTACTGTACTTACCAGTCAGCTGTAAAATCAAGATCATTAAAATCACTTCATCGGGCTATCATGAGAAACAAAGTATTTAGCACAGTGTTAGGCACAGTAACTATTAACTCCTTTCCCTTTCTTGTTAACCTTCCCTAGTTCAATTTATTATTGATAATAGTGATAAGTAATTTTCCATATAAATATGGCCTTTTTAAATGTCTCTCTTAGGGCGGAGGAAGTTACTTCAGCTCCATTTATTCATTCTTTAGGCCTGTATATGAATTTCGGAAGTACTGAGATTAAACTTTTTTTCATGTATGTGATAATTAAGGTTATATAACTGAGAATGTAAGCCCCGGAGGCTTAGAGGTTCATTTCTTTGAAGAGACTTTACATTGCAAAGTATACAACTGATGTTCAACTCACTCATAACCACCATTATAATAAAGCCAAGAGATGTAAATTCAGAAATGTACTTCTCCAAAAAATGTTTAGAACCCTTACTGGGTAAAATCATGCGTTTTCACTCACATGGAAAACTCACAGTGTTTTTAATGCATTAACTGCCAATTACAAAAAGCACAGCATTGCCATTTTTGTTAATCTCTTCCACAGTTTGGTGCTATTCTTTATTCTAAAGAGGCATTAGGTCTCAAAGGATTATCTCATAAGATAGTTATTTGGAACACAAATGTATTTCCCCATTTTAATTAAAGAATGTTATGAAGGTTGGTTATGGTCTCAATATGCCCATCAAAACCTTTTTAATATTATGCAGCTGAATTGTTATACAAATAAAACTGTAGACATGCTCATGCTTTTTTATGTGTTTGCATATTATCTACCTAAGGGATGGGAGCAAGTTCCAGCCAGTCCAATCCCCAGCTCCTTCAAGCATCCTTAGATGCAAACCTCTGGGGTGAGTTAATTGTCCCTCTTGGGGGCTTCCAACCACCTTCTTTGCACATTTACCTTAGACCTAACATATTATATTGCAATTACCTGTTTATTTTTTGGATCTCCCACTGGAATGCTTATATTTAGTTGTGTACTTCTGGTGCCCGGTGCAATGATCAGCTGAAGGTAAATGTTACTGAATTGGCATGCTGACCTGAATATTGAAATTCCTCCTGGTGTTTTTTATGTAGCAGATGATCCAAAGGTGGGTGCTACATTAGAGAATGAACCCACCCCCACCCATGTGTTTTGTGTTATCAGTCCCAGGCAGGTGTTCCAAGGGCACATTTTGCATGTGCCCCTTTATCACTAGATTATCACAGAGTATGAAGGAAATGTGAAGAAATGGTGCACCTCTTTCCCCTAAGCCCCCAGAGGGTCTACAGTGGACCACAACTGGATCTCAGCTCTCTGTCTCTAACTGTCTTTAGCTCTCTAGAAGAAAGGAGCCAAAAACAGTGGTGTGCTCTTCTGGGAATGACACCTGGGCTGGGTGTGCAAAGGGAAGGGAGTTAGGATCAGACAAAAACAATGAGCAGAGTGAGTCGACAATGGAGTGAACCGGGTGAAGAATCCTGAGAGTGAGGGCTAAGGAAAAAAACTTTTCTATGGGAAAATGAAGGGAGGGTTGGGAACAAAGTCTGGGAGGACAAGAGTGGTAGTAGCCGTTTTCAGCTCTTCTAGGTCCTATGTCTTGTTCAAGTACAGCCACAAAGGGATGGAAAATGAATTCAGAGTTTTGTGTAAAGAAGCATCCAACAGCTCTGGCTATAAGTGATGAAGGAAGAGGGCCGAGGAAGGAGAGCAACAGCCATCATATTCACAGGTAATTGTAAGTATCTTTGGGAGGTATTCATAAGTACAGGACTAACTAATGTCTCTTTTTTCTTCCTAAATTTGAGCTCTGAAGAGCAGGATTCTGCCTTAGTTTAGCACAAGTGTATCAATTGAATAGCACTGTATGCAGTTGTGGCTCTTTATAACCCATTATAAATATTTAAAAGACTAAAAAAACTTATTACTTATATTGAATTTATCAATTAAATAACTGAACACAAGTTAAAAGTTACAAATATGAAAAAAAAATTAATGTATGCTGCATCCATCTGATTTCTCACCTTTCCCCCACTCTCAGTCAACCATACTTGACAGTTTATTTGTGTTAGTATGAAGGCTGGCCAAGGATGGCTATTTGAAATATAGCATAGTCAAATGTGTGATGATAAATATTAAACATTTGCATATAGATTTTTAATAAAGATCTTAGTACTAAATTTTTTTTATCGCCTGGATGTACAACAGAGACAGAATTTGTAGACCACAAAATGTGTTGCCATTGACAATTCTGACATCTAAGGGCCAAAATTGATCAACTCTTTATGGAC
This sequence comes from Prionailurus bengalensis, assembly GCF_016509475.1. Lineage (NCBI taxonomy): Eukaryota > Metazoa > Chordata > Mammalia > Carnivora > Felidae > Prionailurus > Prionailurus bengalensis. The sequence continues at coordinate 111,283,247 of NC_057349.1, forward strand.
AACATAATGCTTTACCTTGAAATGGGGTAAAGAAACCTAGCCATCATTGACACCTTTTATTCATCCTTGCTACATGTGTAGCCACAAGGTTTTAAGAATAAAGTTGCAGCCCCTTCTATACGTTGAAAAGCAGATTTCATCATGGGCAAGGATTACATTTCTTCAATACAAACTCAACTATAACAGAGAATCAAAGAATGATGGTCTTGGTCAAAGTCCCAGTTACCCCAAATGCCTCATTTGTGCTTATTAGTAGATGATATTCCTTCTTCTGAACAATAACAACTGCATACCAGAGGTCAAGACTTGGTGAGTAGAGAATACCTAGATTTGTAGCCTTTCTTGCTTCTTCAATCAGGCACATTTTTGCAGAGTACAACCTATAACATTCCCAGTCTTAATCTATCTGGACTGGGGAACTGTAAGCTGACCGGTAACAACTAACCAGTTCAAAAGTTTTTATTTGTTTGTTTCTTTGATGGACTAACAGTATCATACATCTGTGTATTCAGAATTTGTGATGCCAAATTATGTAAACCATATCAACTGATCTTCCTGAAGTAGGCTGGGCAGCTAATCCTCACTTTAGAGAAGAGAAAACCGATCCTCAAAAAGATTATGTGATAAGTACTGGAAAATAGTGGTGCCAAGACTAGATCCAGATTTTTAGGTTTGGTCAACTCCGTCAGCTTGAACTAGAGCATCAGGAAAAGCGGCACATATCCACTAAGGTAACTATATGCTAAGCACTATTCTCAGAGGGCTGGGAAAATAGTCCATATATAGTCCATACTCTTATGATATCTATATTCCAGGAAGGAGAAATGATACCTCAATCTGTTTTCAAGATGAGTTTGAATAATGGAGTGCCTGGGTGGCTTAGTCAGTTAAGCGTCTGACTTCTGCTCAGGTCATGATCTTGCGGTTTGTGAGTCACAGTTGGGCTCTGTGCTGAGAGCTCAGAGCCTGGAGCCTGCTTTGGACTCTGTTTCCCTCTCTCTATGCCCCTCCCCAACTCGTGCTTGGTCTCTTTCTCTCTCTCTCAAAAATAAACATGAAAAAGAATTTTTTTTTAGAAGATGAGTTTGAATAATAGGAGATACAAATTTAAGTGAGCCTATTACCTTCCCCAGTGCCACCAGTGTTACCCTAGCTCAATCTACTGCTGAGAGAAGGAAAGGGAATGAACAAAGCTGATAACATAGAGAAACTAGACTCTGAAAATCATGATAGTTACCATAAAATTTTCCCTCCCTACCCTTCAGAAGCAGACTTTAGAAAGGGCATCTTTGAAGACTCACATTATTTCCATATCCCCTATAGACTGGCAATTGCAGCCCAGGATAAAAGCTCAAAACAGCACCAAAGACAAAACTTAATCACTATGCTATTCCCCCACCACAATGACTTCATACTATTTCTTTAGCCAAAGGACAATGATCATATTTAAAATAAGTATGCAATTTAGATTTATAAAAATTATGCAGCAATACAAAATTAAATTTTGGCATTGGGATTTATTATTCAATCTGGCATCAGTTCTTATTTAAATTTTAGATATTTAGAATTCAAATTTTTGTTACTCCAGAGACTACTAAAACATAATGGATAAATCATAGGGCTATTGAAATCCAATCACAACCATAATGCTATTCATTTTTCCTTTTTTTTCCCCCTGTATGGTAGTTTTTAAATATAATTGGCACAAAAGAAATTACAAAGCCATTATAGAAAAAAAAAGTATGCTTGTGTTTCTGTCCAGGTTTGGTTTTTCATGAATTGTAAACATAATCTAAACTAAGATCACAAACATGCAATTGGAATCTAGAAATGAACAGCCTGATTTAGTTTTATCTGAGATGCCATTAGGAAAAATGTAAACACTTGTTTTTGTCTTTTCAACCACATCCAATCCACATCTTATCTTCCTCTGGAATTTTAGTACAATACATTATGTTCAGAGTTATTTATCTTCCTTCTAAAGTTTTTTTTTTCCTCGTACCTGTTTTCTGTCTATATAGAGATATGTTATGATTTGTCAAGCCATCTTACTTTGATACTATATTTGATTGATTTTACCCCATTGCTTAAAATATAATATGAGCTCGATTTCTTTATCCACTCATTCATTCATCTATCCCCCCAACATTCACATTCTTCTTCATTCATGTATTTACTCATCAAAATTTTAAGCACTTACTCATTCCAGTCATTTTCTATGTTATAGGAATGAAAAATATGGACCTAGATCTGCTCTAATTTTTAAAGACTTGAGATTCTTTACACTTTTCTTACTGCCACTATCTATCTTCCACAGACCTTGAAACTTTTGCTGAGATAACTGGAAGCTCCCATGTATATCTACTTTGCAACACTTTTTTTTTAATTTGGATCTTTGCAGAAATCTCAACCTTAAAGCACTCATTTCTAAAAGTTATCAATTCAAATGCCACTAATACTACTTTTCTTAGTTGTATCAATTGCAATAATGCACCTAACCCTACTGATATTCTCTTATATTTTGTTAAAGAAAATGAGACTAGAGTTAATATTGTTACCAAAAGAAGAAACATCTATCTGAAGTAAATTGATGAGTTCTCAGAAGATTACTGAAATAAAGTTGCTCCTTGAGTACTTGTCATAATTTGGCCTCTTTTCATTCATCAATAAATGTATATTGGGGCACCTGGGTGGCTCAGTCCATTGAGCAACCAATTCTTGATTTCAGCTTGGGTCATGATCTCAGGGCCATGGAATCAAGCCCCACACTGGGCTCTGTGCTGAGCATGTAGCCTGCTTGAGATTCTCTTGCTCTCTCCCTTTGCCCCTCTCCCCTACTCACACACTCTCTCTCTCCAAAATAAAATAATAAAATAAAATATGATATAAAATAAAATAAAATAAAATAAAATAAAATAAAATAAAAGGCATATTAAGTATTTTCCATGACAGTAGAGTGGTTTAGCAAGTATTGACACCAAGGGAACCATAACCACAGTATTGTTTGCTAATTGTGTGAAGATGTCATGTGCAGGCCACTGTGCGAATTTAGCATACGGAGGATACTTTATTTTTTTTAAGTTTATTTATTTATTTTGAGGGGGCGGGGGGGGGGAGGGTGTGAGAACTGGGGAGGGGCAGAGAGAGAGAAAAATAATGCCAAGCAGGCTCCACATTGTCAGTGCAGAGCCCTACTTGGAGCTCGATCTCACAAACCTTCAGATGATGACCTGAGCTAAAATCAAGAGTTGGTGGCTTAACTGACTTAGCCACCCAGATGCCAGTGTGAGGAGGACACGTTAAACCACACAGTGGGACCACATGAGTAAAAGCTTAGAGCATTAAAGAAGGCTGTGTTTAAGAAATTGCAAGTCTATGCATGTTGCTGAAGACAAAGGCACTTGTGGCAAAATGGAAATAGAAGAGGCAGGAGATATGTACGAAGAAAATACATCTCCAATGTCTGTGACTGCTAAAATGAGGAAGCTGGGCTTTATAACAAATACCATGGCAAGCCACAGCTGAATTTTACACAGAAGGATCTTGATCATATTTTTATTTTGGAAAGTTCATTTAAATAGCAGGGCACAGTTGTTGAGGCAGACCCAGAAACGAAATTAGAAAATTGTGCGGAAATCCAAGTTTCTGTGATAAGAAGCTGAACTCTGGAGATGGCATGAGGAATGGAGAAAAAAGTACGGGATTCAGAAATATTCAGGAAATAGTATCTGCAAGATTTGAATGTTTGATGATTAAGTTGTGGGATGCAGAGATTTAATGATGTCATGATTGGAGGGTAGGGAAGGTCAATGATTTGATTATTAAAGTTCTAGCTCTGGAAAGTAGGTAGATGGTGTCATTCACCAAGACAGAATACTAAGGGAAAGAAGCAGGTACTGGGGAAAATGATGCATTTAGTCACTAAAGTAGCTTGATATGTACTTGAACAAACTGATCACATCCTAGTTTTTAGCATTTTATACTTATTAATGCATATGCCAAATGTTCACACATGTGCGTGCATACACACGTACACACATATATGCATATTTCACCTCATGTACAACAGGATATGATTTATGCATTACTGTTGACTAGATTCAGGAGGATTTAGTTGTTCACAAAGTAAGTGTTTTTTAATATTTACTTATTTTTGAAAGAGAGAAAAGAGAGAGAGCCCTGAGGAGGGGAAGAGAGAGAAGGAGACAGAGGATCTGAAGCAGGCACTGTGCTGACAGGGCAGAGCCCAAAGTGGGCCACAAACCATGAGGTCATGACCTAAGCTGAACACTTAGCCAACTGAACCATACATGTGCCCTAAAATAAGTTATTAATTTGAGCAGTAAGATTCCATCGTGATTCTTGCAAAATAGCCAGATACATAGAGAGAATATTGTAAGAGTTTAATATATATACACTGTTTGCAAGACTGGACAAAACTCCTCTGAACATGTTGGAAAGGAATAAGCTGACATTTTAGAAAAGGGCATGTGATGATTGACATAATGCATTAGACATAACACTACTACTATGATTCCAAACTATTTTTTTAAAAACCTATTTAATAATAAAGAAAAACAAAAGGATTCCATTCTAAAGAAATGGGTATTTGCAAATTTTAACCATAGTTTAAATCAACTTTTATGTCACAATATGCTTGAAGCCTCTTATTTTATTTTTGATGGTTAATGTCACTAAGTATAACTTTCAATTATCACTTATAATGTCATAGGTAGAATGGGCTTATTATCAAAGGCAAAGTCGAGCCAAAGTTCACTATTGAAAGTAGATCTTCTTAAAAGCCATCATCATTAGTCAATGTGACCAAACTAGAATTTATCTACAAGTTTTCCATGAATAAACAATTTGCTAAATATATGCAAGCAAGTTAAAAAGGAGGACATTTAATGAAATTATAATGATAAAAATAAAATAATTTAGTGGAGTAGAAAAAGAAATGTTTTAAAAACTTAAGTATAGGGGCACCTGGATGGCTCAGTAGGTTAAGCAACGGACTTCAGCTCAGATCATGATCATATGAGTCCTGAGCTTAAGCCCTACATCAGGCTCTGTCCTGACAGCTCAGAGCCTGGACCCTGCTTTGGATTCTGTGTCTCCCCCTCTCTCTGCCTCTCTCCTGCTCGTGCTCTGTCTCTCTTTGTCTCTCAAAAGTAAATGAACTTAAAAAAAAGTTTTTTTTTTAATAATAATTTAAAGGCCGCCTGGGTGGCTCAGTCGGTTAAGCATCAGATTTCAGCTCAGGTCATGATCTCACAGTTCATGGGTTTGAGCCCCGCATCAGGCTCTATGCTCAAGGCTCAGAGCCTGGAGCCTGCTTCGGATTCTGTGTCTCCCTCTCTTTCTGCCCCTCTCTTGCTCATGCTGTCTCTCAAAAATAAAGTAAATGTTAAAAAAATCAAAAATAATAATTTAAGTATAAACTTTATCATTTTAAACAGAATCAAATATCACCTACATTATTTTTATTACACATCTGAAAATATTTTAATTTAAATTTATAATCCATTTGCACATAAATATGAATTTTACATAAATGCATATACATTTGATCAAATATAGACTTCTGTGAAATTTACCATTTTTTTCTCTTTGTTTTTGCTTTCTTCTTTACTTAGTTTATGGTATTATTTATTCTCATATATTTACATGTTTATATAAATATATGTCTCCCTTTAACAAAAATATAGATTCTAGGATTTCAGCCTCAGTTAGGAAGCTCTTCATCACTAGCCTTTTCATATAGTTTTCTAGGTTTTCAATAAAGACGTTTTTGTTTTATTTTTCATATTTAAGTTTTTAATTCATCTGGAATTAACTTTATATATAATTTAAACAGAGAGTCCATTGATATTCTTCTGGATATGACCATGTCCAGGTATTATTTATTAAAGAATCTATTTCATATTAATTGAAATATTATATTTATTATATACTAAGCTATGTTATTATTTATAAGTATTTTATTTATGTAACATAATTTTTGAAAAAATATATTTAAATCTTTTTAAAATTTTTTTACAAAAGAATCAATAATGCTGAGCAAAGATATAACCATTTCCATATTGTTTATAATAATGAAAAAAAAATGGAAGCAATATAAATACACAACATAAAACAATTGGCTAAATAATACAGTGAAATATAATACAGTAAGGCAAATGCTGATGAAAATTTATCTTTACTGAAAGAAAAAGATGTTCAAGAAGGTTTTACGAAAGGGATCAAATTATAAAGCATTTCTCAAGGTATAACCTCATGTAAAATTGTATTATACTATTATGCCAAATATATGAAACAAAGAAAATCATAACATAGTTATGATAAAAGTGATGGTATTGTGTCTTTTTCTTCTTTATATTTATTCATATTACTTTTATCCCTAGAACGTACTTGTATATTTAAAAAAGAACTCTATCCTGCCAATTTCAAAGTAACTGGTTGATGAATACTTTGAATTATTAATTACTTAGAGGATTTTAAAAAGTTGATAAGACACAGATGAGGCAAAATTAGGAAATCAATCACTTTTCTTTTTGTTCTCTCCCAGCTGACTTGTAAGTAGTTCTTTAAGAATTCACTTAACTATCTCCTTTAAACAGAATCTTTTCCTGAGAATGTTCCCATTTTGGTCCCTCAGCAGGATATAGACTGGTATATTACTGATATACTCTCATGGTATTATGTATACAAATCATAATTATTCTTGTATAAATTTCACATTTATTTTTTAAATGTTTACTTATTTATCTTGAGACAGAGAGTGTGATTGGGGTAGGGTGGAGGGAAAGAGAGAGAAGAGAGAGACAATCTCAAGCAGGACCTGCACTGATGGGGCTTGATCCCATGAACCATGAGCTCATGACCTGAGCCAAAATCAAGAGTCTGATGCTTAACCAACTGAGCTACCCAGGCATCTCTAAAATTTGTGTTTCTTATTATACTACCTTGAAATTCCTGTCTATTCTCCCCACTAGTTTCTATCACTATACCTTCTACTATATGTAGGTTAAAAAAGAGTCACTCAGCTCACGATTGTTCAATGCCTGGATACATTATAAGAAACTTTCCAAATGATTAGAACAAAATTCATACTAGAAATTCTGAAAGTAACTTCTTCCATAAGTTAAAGTTGCAAAATTAATTAATTAACAATGCAAACTGAAGAATAAAGTGTTAAACAAGAACTACAAATGATTTTACAAACAGCCTTTTTATTTGTCCAGTTGATTTTGTCAACGAACAGAATGATTCCTTACATGTCATAGTTATTAAGGGTATTCAAAAATATACTCAAGTTTAACAAATCCTAAGTGTCAGCATTCAATTGTTTGGCAGAAAACAAAGAGCTGAAAATCAGCACACCTAAGAGCAACCCCCAGCTCAGTCATAGTCATGTGCCATTCTCATTATGAATTATTTTTTCCCTTAAATTTTTTTTTTTTTTTTTTTTTTTTTATTTTTGCGACAGAGAGAGACAGAACATGAGCAGGGGAGGGCCAGAGAGAGAGGGAGACACAGAATCGGAAGCAGGCTCCAGGCTCTGAGCTGTCAGCACAGAGCCCGACACGGGGCTCGAACCCACAGACTGTGAGATCATGACCTGAGCCGAAGTCGGACGCTCAACCGACGAGCCACCCAGGCGCCCCATGAATTATTTTTTCCCTTAACACAGCTCCCAGCTTGAAACCAGGTTACCTCTAGCAGGAGCTCTGAACTCCTGGTAACTCCCCTTCCATACACTCATATATGCATTCATTCCCAGTGATTTATTGAATGCCTACTATGTGCCAAACACTTTGCTAAATTTTGGGGATCAAAAGGTGAACAAATTTCTTTATAGCCTCTGCCTTTGTTGCGCCAAGACTAATTAGTGGCAGAGATATCTATTAAATAATTATACAAATGGACAATTACAATTATGATAAATGTTACAAAGGAGATGTATATGCCCTATGAAAGCCTATAATGGGGCCTTAATCATAGACTGTGACAATTAAGCTGAAATCTGAGGGATGAGTAGAAGTTAATCATCACAAGGACACCAAGTTCTTCTTTTCCTTTTACCCAAGTACTGGGACTTTCTGGGAACAAGTTTAAATGATTCTGGTCCCTAAGGCTTTTCATAGCACATGACAAAAGGAAAAACTGTATTAAGTGCCCCTGAACACCTAAGTGGGACCCCTGGAGTCTGAATACATGTAGGAAATCAGGTCTGACCTTGAAAATGTGTTGAAATAAAAATGTGATAAAATGAAGCATGAAAGATTTTCTACGGTATCCAGAAAAAGTAGAACAGGAGAACATTTTTGCTGGTTAATTCAGCCCTGTCCAAGGATACAGAAATGTCCCACCCTCACAATTGGGTCACTATAGAAGCTGATTTTTAGTGGCATGAGCCCTGATCTACGATTATCTCCCATTTCCAGAATGAACCACCCCTCGGGACCCTGAAAATTCCTTTGCTCTATTTCTAGCTAAAATTTCCTTTGATTAAATTATTCAAGTATTTAAATGCTGGAAGAGACTGAAATGAACTGAGTCCAAATATTTTGGTCCCTGGAAGAACAAAACTCTTTATAAACAAATAAACAGATATTTCATGTTTTAACCCAGCCTCGGAAGATTTAAGCCTTTAGACTAAACCTGATTAGTAGACAGTTTTCTGACCTATTCAGCTGAAGATCAGATCCTGAACTATCGAGGGTTGTGGCAGACGGATTCTAAGATGGCCTCTGTAATATCCACCACCTGGTATTTATGCCCTTTTATAACCTCCACCGCTTGAGTGTGACCATGCCCTGAGACTAGCTTCTAACCAACAAGATACAACAAAGGGATGTGTATGTAATTACCTTACATAATATCGTAACATCTGACTTGCCTCCAAGACCCTCTCTCTTGCTGGTGGTCATGTTGGGAAGCACCACAGCAAGGACTCAGAGACAACTTTAAGGAATTGACAGCAACCTCCTTCCAACAGGGTCTTCAGAAACTGAGGCCAGTTCTACCGCCACAAGGAATTGGATTCTTCCAACAACCACAGGAGCTTGAATGCAGATTTGTTCCCCATTTAACCCTGAAATGAGACCTTGCCCCAACTGACATCTTTATTATTGCACGTTTGAGAGACCCTGAAGCGGAAAATCCAATGAAGTCATGCCCAGACTCCTGACACACAGAAACAGTGAGATAATACACGCTATTTCAAGCTACTTATTTTGAGGTAATATTGTTATACAGTAACAGAAGAGTAGTACAAGGGGGTTTTCTAAGCTGAGCTAACCCTGAAAAGACCCTATTTGCCCTGGTAATTTGTACAAGTTCTTAGAGCTGGAAGAAAAAATTAAATTATTTAGGACTTTCATAATTCTTGTAAAGAGCTAAAATGATATTAGTATGTGAAAGAAAATTGAAAAGTAAAAACTCAATGCTTTTAATAATAAGGTTTTACTGTAAATTCTAAATCTGACAAATGCAGATACCAGTGATTTGAGAATATCAGGCTGGGTAGAAGAGAACCAGGCTGGGTAAGACAAAAAGTTACACTTTATTCATAAGATGTGAGGATGGGGGCGGGGGTGGGGGGTGGATAGCAGTGAAACAATGACCCCACTGTACTCTGTGTAAGTTAGAACATTATAATCTTTTCTATAAGAGAAAGAATAAAATAACCTTACATACTATTGATTATATAGGTATGTATGATTCATACATACACCCACACAGACATATGATTCTTCAGATCTTGTTTTGATCAATATAAGACACAAGGAATAGGTTCATATTTATGTTGTCCTGGTATGTTTCAAGTAGTGTTGGGCACTTTCATATACACACTCCATGAACTGTCTTTATACCCTTTCTATTGTAGATAATGAAGCTGCTTTTCAGTAAGGTAATATAAGTTTACATTGTGAGTATAGGGGAGGGCCAGAGTTTAAAACCATGACTGTCTGACCTTATGTAGTTTTTCCCACCATTCTCAATACACAAAGGCGAGAACTAGACAATAAGAATAAGCACAGATTCAAAGCCACTGTTCCTTCTCATTGGTTTGGTGGAATTTTGATCAGCCAGTGCCTTTCTTTGCTCTATGTATTAATAAATGTTTGAAATATCACATCTATGTATTCTTAAAATATACTACCATTTTCAATTAGCAGGTTAGAAATTAATATGATTAAAGGGCTGAAAAATGGTGTACAGCATATGGAAAAGCATTTTCTTTATCTCCCTGGCTCTTTCAACTTGTTAAGTCAAAAGCTGAGAAAAACATAAGATCAATGTTCTAGAAGACAAAGGGTCACTATAAAGAAAATGTGACCTGCTATTTTCAAGCTTGAAAATAGAAGAGGAAATTGTGTTAAATCTTAACATAGAGATTTAGGTGAGGACATCTTGACATAAGTATTTTTAGACACAAATAGCTTTCTAAGGAAAATGTTGAGTACCCTTGCATGGAAATATTTAACCATAAGAAAGATATTCATTTTTTTGACATTTCTTACAGTAAAACTATATTTCTGCTTAGGGACAGGAGAAAGACTAGAAGTAGTTTCCAGGCACATAATTTTATAACATGAATAACTCTTGTATTTTAACATGAAATTGCTTGAAATGACCTTGAAACCTGTTCCAACTCTATTTTCTTCCAATTCTACTTCTTTTATCATCATGATATTTCTTTCTCATCATAAAAATAAAATCAATAACTGAATACAGCGCAAAGGTAAAATTAGATGCAATGAATATCAAGGGAAAGTGGTACATTTAGTGAATAATGACCAAAAATAAGTGTGAAAAGCAACTGCATCATCCTTCACTTACAAAGGTATTGGAAAATTTCATACACTGACCAAATCAAAGGCTCACATGGGAGAGCCAGTATAGAACTAGGAAATAGAGACTCATGATTTGGAAATGGTCAACTAATCCCAGAATTTTCATGAGTTAACTCCCAACCTATATTTAAATTAGCAGACATATCTAGTTCCAGTTAAAATAAACTTAGAGATTTGCTAGCAGTTTCTTGAATAAATGTATTTAAAAATATATTTGCAAGCTTTTATGCTTCCTAATTACTGTAAGAAATTCAAAATTTATCATCTTAAGGAGAGAAGAACATAATCTCTTTCAGCACTAATCAATTAATGTCATCAATATTATTAATCAACTATGTTATTCTGCTTAATAACCTCATTTTTTCAGTTCAGTTGAAATGCTTTTAAGTCAAGCACTGAGACAGTTTTAAGTCCATTACAGACAGATATGTGTCCAACCATTTTGAAAGTGTCAAATCTAATACCAGATACCCAGTGATGTTCAATAAATATAAATTGATGATAACTGATCATTTTTGAGTGTTGACAAGCATGTAATAAAACATCATGCAATTTATATCCTTTTAAACACCTAAGGTAGTTTTTAATGTTCATTTACTTATTTTGAGAGAGAAAGAAAGAGAGCATGAGCAGGTGAGGGGCAGAGAGGGAGAGAGAGAATCCAAGCCAATTCCATACCATCAGCACAGAGGCAGACACAGGTCTGAATCTCATGAATGGTGAGATCATGACCTGAGTCAAAATCAGGAGTTGGAGGCTTAACCTACTGAGCCACCTGGAGGCCTTGAACGTTTTTCTTAAAAGGGTTCATACACACTCTTCAAAGGGTCAAATAAAAAATAAATAATAAATTCTTCACCACCCAGGTACCCTCAAAATCTAAGTTTTTATAAACAATCACAGAAATATCATTAACAGGTAAAAAAATTCTTTTTAGTTTACAGAATTTAGAGTATTTGCCACTATATACAAGTTGGATGGCAAACAATTAACCCAACATCATGAACCTTTTCTCTTCTTCTGTTTTTTAAGTTTATTTATTTGGAGAAAGGCAGACAGCATGAGTGAGGGAGGGGCATATACAGAGGGAGAGAGAGAATCCCAAGCAGGCTCCACACTGTCAGCACAGAGCCTGACATGGAGCTTCAACTCACGAACCATGAGATCATGATCAGAGTCTAAATCAAGAGTCACTTAACTGACTGAGCCACCAGGAGGCCTTGAACCTTTTTCTTAAAAGGGTTCATACACACTCTTCAAAGAGTCAAATAAAGAATAAATAATAAATTATTCCTCCTTTTTGGTCCTTGGATAAACCAGGATATCCATGATTTATTCATCTCAGTTGAAAAATTAGAGACTAAAACCAAAAGCAGAATTTTTCTCTATGCACTTCTTAAAATACCATAGTATATTCTTAAAGTGTGGTCCATGGACCAGTAGCATTCTCAGCACCTGAGAGCTTGTTAGAAAGGCAGACTCTCGGGCCCCATCCCAAACCTACTGAATAAGAACCTGCTTTTTAGAAAAATTCCCAGCTGATTCATATGCACATCAAAGTTTGGAAGGCATGGGTCTAAGTATGTTTCTATCACTTCCTACTTCAAACACACCACCATTCATAGAGCATAAGTATTACTATGGGGCAATACTTAGTTATATTTTTTAATAACCTCAGGTTAATTCTTTTAATATTAATTCAAAGATATATAGAGTATAAATTTAGAAAAACAAGACACGCCTGTAAAATTATTCTAGAGTAAAAATGTCATTACTAGCTACTAACCTTAAGCTATTATACTTAAAGGTTTTTAAAATTATTTTAATTATATTTATTAAACATCTTTCTACCACAATATTATATCTTTTGTAATATGTTGATCAAATAATTTATTTTAGTGCTTCATGACAGTGTCTCTATGTTGTAGGAATGCAATATTTATTAAAATAAAAACTACATGCATATCTTATTCTATGCATCACAAGTGAAATTTATGTATACTTTATATTTGTATGCATATATACTATATAAATGTTTACATGCATTTATACTATATAAATGTTTGTATGCATTTATACTATGTAAATACTACACAAACACTATGTATTTATGGTTTCTTACCACTTACAATTTTGCTCTGTTGCTTCTGAAAATTTTCCTTTCATATTTATCAACAAAGGTATGTCTGTTTACCTGCATTCTGCCCTGTAGTGGAAACTATTGTTTTCAGGTCAAACTAAGGCAAGTTTGTTTTCCTATAAATCTAATTTCATGTTTACTTAATTCCAAGTTTTTCTTTTCTAACTTTTATTACTTCAACAATTTTAATTAAGCTAATTTTTCATATCTTCCTGTATTCCACACTCTGATCACTTTTTTTCTTTAATTGACCTTATTGGGAAGATGTTTAAGCACAAAGATTGTGTTAGTAGTTGAAAATCTGCAGAAATTTTATGCAAGAATACTTTAGAAATTCTAAATGACGGAATGTCTCAGAATCCAAATATAAAAGGGAGACATATTTATTTTAGTTTGAACAGCAAGCAAAGTGATCACACATTTTTCGCCTACCTCAAACAGATCATGTTTAGCTGACATGACTGTGGGTTCCATGAAATTAATCCCTGACCTGATTTTTTTTAACTGCTGTAGTGTCAGTTTTCTATTAATAGGCCCTTATCCAGCGGAAAATGTACATACCTTCCTGGTGTGTACAAACCTACGCAGGTGAAGGATACCCATTCCAAAGAAGGGCAAGATGTCCTCATTTAAGAACTAAGAGAGCCTTTTGAAGAAGTTCACTCTACAATCATCCAAAGACGGTGTGGACAACATGTATTATATATTGTGTGTAGGTGACTAGATAAATATACAAGTGTTATTGATTAAATAACAATTTGTGTTTCAGAAATATTCATAGTATTGAATGTAAGCAGATTAACTGTAGAGATATTAAGAAGGAATAAATATTGCACGAACTACAATCCTCTTTCCAAAGATTTGCAATTATCCATTGATGACAGAGACAAATCAAATGAGATGTCTCTCTAACTTTGCTTATTATTAGGGGGGGAAATGTTACTTACAAGTTTATTGGAAGGAAATTCAGTATGCATTTCTGCAGAAACAATAATCTAATTAGTTTTTAATTATTGTTAATTGTCCCAATAATGAGCTCTGTGACCTTGAAAATGTGGCTTCTTTTTAGTCTCAGGTTTCTTATATAAAGGGGAGACTTATTTACTTAAAAAGTGACTTATGTAAAAATACATTGTGGTAAAAAATTTTGCCTTTCTTCTATGTCAACTTTATATGTGCCTTCTGAAAATTTTTCTCTTAGCATATAAGACAGACTTACAGTAATCAGATAGGCAGCAGCATATTAGTTTTCTACTGCTAACATAACAAATGGCCACAAGCTTGATGGCTCGAAATAACATGAATTTATATCGTGCAGTTCTGGGACTCAGAAGTCCATCATAGGTCTCAAGGGGCTAAAATCAAGGTGTCTGCAAGGCTACGTTCCTTCCTGGGGGACCAGGGGAGAATCAGTCTCCTTGCCCTTTCCAGGTTCTGCAGACTACTGTGCTCCTTGGCTTATGGCCTCTTCTCCCATCTTTAAAGCTACTGGTGGCTGGTCAGATCTTGACCTCGCATCTGCCACTAACCACAACCAAGAACATTCTCCACTTTTAAACTCATGTGGTTAGTTTAAGCCATCCAGGTAACCCAGGATAATCTCTCCATATCTAGGTACTTAATTTAATCACACCTGCATATTCCCTTTTGCCATGTAAGATAACATATTCACAGATTCTGGGGATTGAGGCATGGATATCCTAGATGGTCATTATTCTATATGCCATAACTAATATTCCCTCTATTCTTTTTTAAAGTTTTTTTTGAAAGAGAGAGAGAGTGTGGGGGAGGGAAATAGAAGGGCAGAGAGAGAATCCCAAGCAGGCTCTGCGATGTCAGCTCGGAGCCTGACACAGGGCTCTATCCCACAAACCATGAGATCATGACCTGAGCTGAAATCAAGAGCTGAGTGCTCAACCAACTGATCCAGCCATGTGCCCTTCTCTCTATTCTTTATCAATCCATACACATTATGTGAGCACTACTCTATGCAAGGTGTTGCTTAGGCCTGTTCTATAAATTATTGTGTGGAGATCTTACAAATTTAAATTCCTTGGTCCACAATCAAGACATATTTTAAGCACTAAATCCCCACCAACCCCCGCCAAAAAAATGCCCATTCACATTTGCAGAATCTCCAAGTGGGGTGTAACTGAGAATTTGGTTCAGTGAGTCTTTCGACAGCAGGAATTTTTTTCCTCTCTCTCTGTCTCTTCTTTTCCTTCTCCTCCTCCTTTCTTTCCCTTCCTTCTTCTCTTCCTCTTCCTCCTACTACTTCTTCCTCTCTTTCTTTTCCTTCTTCTTCTCCTACCTCTTCCTCTTCTTCCTCTTTTTCTTCTTCTTTTCTTTTTTCAATTAACATACCTCCAGGGACTAGAACACTTTTATAATAGCTAACATTCCTTAAATATTTTTGGCTAAAGTAATGAATGTGTGGACAAATGAATGACAAAGTTGTAGAAATATAACAATTTTTCAATTGACTAACATCATGTTGAATCTGGCTGAAGCAGCTGTAAGTTACCACTAGACAATGGGTAGTATAGAATTATAGATTTAATTTGGTAGTCATGTGGAAGATGGGTTAGGGGTCAGGAGATTAGATGGATGCTTATGTCACAGTAATAGTGTAGCAGTTATGTATTGTTGCATAATAAAACATTCTGAAACTTAGTGGCCTCAAACTTATATGATCACTCATTTTTCTCAGAGATATGCAATTTAGAGTTCAGCAGGTATGATTTGTCTTTGCTCCACAAGTATCACCTAGGGTGGCTCACCTGGGGACTGTAGGATCCATTTTCAAGATGGCTCACTCATATGGCTGAAAAGTTGGTGCTGGTTAACAGGGAGCTTAGCTGGGTTTATCAGCCAAGGACTTGTTTCTCTCATTATGGTTCTCCCAACAGGGTGCTTAAGCTTCTTATAGCATGTTTCAAAAGTAAATATCCCAAGAGAGCAAGACAGACCGACTGGCATTTTTATGATCTATCTTTGAAAGCCATACAGTATCATTTTTATTGTATTTTATCCGTTGAGTTGATCAGATGAGTCTCTCTGGATTCGAGAGGAGGAAAAATAGACCTCACTTCTCAGTGAAAAAAAAGTCAAGATCACATTATGAGAAGAGAAAGTGGGGTGGGAAATATTGCCACTGCCGCTTGTGAAAAATACAATGTGGCACATACAGGGATCCAAATATGAAATGATAGGAGTTTAAATTAAAGCAGGAACAGTGGGAATAAGGAAGAAAATATGAAATCAAGAAATGAGGAATCTAAAAGTTAGAGACTGAGCAAATAGGAAAAAGACAAAATTCTGCAGGGTCAGAGGAATAACTGGGAAGAAGTTAATGAGTTTCTGTATGCATATGTTGAGCTCCTGACCTCCATACACCTTCATTCAATAATACTTGTTGAGCAATCTCTTTTTTATGCCAGATTATGCTGGGTCTAAATGTCAAATTTGAGGGGTGCCTGGGTGGCTCAGTTGGTTAAACATATGACTCTTGATCTCAGCTCAGGTCTTGATCTCATGGTTCATGAGTTCGAGCCCCACATCTGGCTCTGCGCTGACAGTGCAGGCCTGCTTAGGATTCTCTCTCTCCCTCTCTCTTTGTCCCTTCCCCTCTTGCACTTTCTCTCTCTCTCTCTCAAAATAAGTAAATAAACTTTTAAAAAAATGTCAACTTTTGGGTTGCTTCCTGTACAGTCTCAAATAGGGGTCATTATACATTGAGGATTACTTCTGTATCTTCGAGAAGTTCTTACTATTCTATTCATTCTCTCCCTGCTCTCCCAAATACCCATTTTATTTTATATATCTTATAGGGATACATCAATTTCTTCTGAAAAACAAGTTAAGGCATGTCTAGTAGATGGCCACTGAGGTCACACTTGCTCTATGTTTTTCAACTAGATTTAAATGATAATATATACGACCCAATCTGAGTAAACAAGGTATCTTCTTTATGATGAATTCACCTTTTTAACACAGAGCATAGTGCCATGAAATAAATACACATTGATGATAGAACCAGAGAATATTAAAGCTAGAAAGAAAAAAAAATAATCATAACAGTATCATTCATAACAGCCTCTCAACTTGAAAACATTCAAGTGGATAAATAAATTATGACAATCATACAGTGGAATACTGTGCAGCAAGAATAACATGAACTACAACTACATACAACAAAATAGATGAGTCTTACAAACATAGTGTTGAATTAATGCAGCAAGAATTATGCACAGAATAATGCATGCTGCGTGGTTCCATTTATAGAAAGAACAAACTTGGCCAAACTAAACTATATCGTTTATGGATGTGGAGGTCATAAAGCTATAAAGCAAAGTAAAAAAATTGTTATCAAAAAAATCAGAATAGTTGTTCCCTGTGGAGAAAGGGATGGACAAAGACGAATCTTGATTGGAAAGCAAAACCAAAATTAGAGTCAGTGGGTGGGTAACAGATGGGAATATTCTTCAGAGGTAATGGAAACATTGTTTCCTGACCTGGATATTGGTTATGTGGATATCATTTCCTTATTGTTTAGTAAATGATATATAAATGTATATGATTTATGCAGCTTCAGTGCCTGTATTTTACAAAAAGTTTCTTTTTTAGTATTTTAAACACTGTGATGACTCATAATATTTTTTAACACTGAACTGATGAGGTGGCTGGTCTCTTGAAAACCAAGTGGGACACTGTTATTAAAACATTGCCACAGTTATCGACTTTTTTTTCACTTAGAGTTCTTGTGCATTCTGGCTTCTAGGTCAGTGTTACCTAACAGCTTAATTTTAAGTGAGTTCCTGCAATATTGGAAAACATATTTGTCATCTTGGTAGTGTTGCAAGGAATTAAAGAAACATTGGAAGTACTTTAAGCAGACATGCAGAGTTCAAAATGTCACAATATAAGTTGACTATGAAGTAAGGACATATAATCCACTCTCAAGTTTATTATTTAGCTTCTGTAATACTGTATGAGAGGCAATTTTGCAAAGTACTATCTTTCAGTTTACCTATCAGAGATGTTTCCACCTGTGCCTCTCTTCAAATTATGCTGTCACTTCTTAACTCATTAGCTGAAGGACACAGAAAATAAGCCATCACCTTTCACTGATTTTTCTCCAGAGGAAATTGGGTCATTCCATTTGGTTTGTGAATCCCTTTGCCCCACACTTCTTTAAAATTATCATCTTTTTTTTCCCTTTCTACTACAGAATTATAAGTGCAAATCAAGACAGCCAAATATAATTATATTTCAGTAAGGATTTCATTCTATCCCAAATAACTTTCTAATCATTGAAATAGATGGTATATACCATAGATGTTATACAAACTCTTAGTTGGTAACTGACTGGAAAATATTAAAAAGATCTTCTCACTAATACAAATCTCTTATATTTGCCTAAAAGAATCTTCTATGTAGAACTGGAAGATAACTAAGTCAGCAGTTTCTCATAGTTGAGTACTTTAATCCCACCTCCTTCACAACCATTAGAATTTATGCTCATCTTTGCCTTAGGTTCTTGTTGGTTGCTCACTGGGGTGTAGTTAGCATCTCCATTGGAAGATGTCTGTAATTGTTTGTGGAGTTAAAATGATAGTGACGAGTGCTACTATATGCTAACTAACCTGCAATGTCTTGGAAAGATCTTTGACTAATTCTCCTGTCCCAAATGCTAATAGAGGATGACTCCTCCAGCTTTGATGCTCTCACATAGGGCATGAAACCAAGGTATTAGTAAAAATATATTAAATAATTGTTTGCTAGATATATTAACCTGAAACTTTTAGGATCTAGGGATGTTGGTGAAAACTTAATTCTTTGATTTTCCTTTATGCTCCTGTTCTTTCATTTAGAAATATCCTTCAATTTATTTGTTTTTAAACATTTCTTATTTATTCTGAGAGAGAAAGTGTGAGTGGGGGAGGGGCAGAGAGAGAGGGAGAGAGAGAGAGAATCCCAAGCAGGCTTCACACTGTCAGCCCAGAGCCCAACTGGGGCTCAAACTCACAAACCATGAGATCATGACCTCAGCTGAAATCAAGAGTCAGACATTTAACCAACTGAGCCATCCAGGCACCTCCTTTAGTATCTTTCAAGTTTTAACTTAATAATAGTCTCTGATCAACCATGTCCGTTTATTCTCCTGCTTCTCGGGTTTTCCTGACACTCATACCTCAAAACATTTGATTTCTTTGTTACACATTAATTTATACTCTAGTTATTTCATATGTGTAAATGGTCTCTACTTTAAACTTGAGTGATGAGAAACCCAGGAAACTATCTCACAGTTTTTATATATAATTTTATCTGTACTTCTTTTAGGCAACTGACAGCCTTCTCTCATATAGTTATTTCTACAATTATCTCATCTTCCCTTGAGGGCTGGTTTACATATATTTCACATTTCATCCACAGACTTAACACAGTTACTGGCCAAAGCAACTACTTGAAGTGCACATACTTATTAAATATCTTTGAGTGTGTCAGCAGGTCTGTCCCTTTCCATCCATAAATGAATGACAGAGGAAAGGGACAAAGATAAGGACACCATGTTCCAAAACACCTGGTTATTGAGATCCTATGGCACTTAAAGACAGGGACCCAGGCTGTATTATGGTTATGACAAGTCAATTCTAGTCAGGACCTGCAAGGTTTCCAGGTCCAAAGACTGGGCAGAAACTGAATAGTAAACCTGGTCTACTTGATTCAAGAGATAAGAAAAACTTCCTGAGACCTGCCAAAGCTATTATTTCTAATATAAACCTTTCAGTCACTGTGAGCAAAGTCTTTAGAGGTTTCTGCTGAGTTACTACTTAAATCTAGCCATTTCTGCTACCTTAGGTACTTCCTTGTCATGTCTTCTGAACTTTGGACTAAGGATCATGTCTCTTCATCCTTTCTTTGATAAAGGCCTTTCCCTAGTATCTCAAAAACCCTCTTGCCTTCCCTCAATGCTTAATGCAGTGCCTTTATAGGACACCATAACAAGACCACTGGCCTATAACACCAGTTCCCATAGCACTTAGAACAACAGTGACCACAAAATTAGTTTGTAACAACTGATTTATCATCATTAACCTGAAGATAGTCATTTAGTGGTCATTTTTATGACAGTGTTATTTCATTTTTTTTTTCCATGAATTGAAAATAGTGTTCCCAAAATACAAACTGAGCTCAAGTAGGGTATTTGACGATCAAAAACAGCAATGGACATACAAATACTGGGAGCACACTCACATCAGAGGGCCAAAAACTAGGGATTATATCAAACTACTGGTTCAAAATAAGTCATGAATGTAAGACATCCATCCTTTTCCATGATACAGCAATAGGGGGCCTTAACAAAACTAGAGTGTTTAAACCAGGATTTTTATCCAGTTTCTTAGCCAGGTAACTCTGTACCTTGACCGTCCTAGGGCCTCATCCCACAGACCACTAATTCTCACCTACCCCTTCTCTCTTTTTCTTTCATCTCTTCACTGATCAAACCTATTCATGATCTCTGTACTTTGGCCAGCTATTTCATTATTGGTCCAATAATGGCATGTGCACTGCAAATTGCCAGAGTGAAGAATAAGACACTCAATCATTCTAAAGTTACTTTTTTAAGCAAGTTTCAATGTGTCCTCACTGATCATAAGATTTATGAACAATAGCATGATTTTGTCAACTAGATCAAATAACTCATCATTCATAAATCCAAACTGGAGTTTATGTTTTTAAATCTGTTCAGTCTTCAATCTAATGATTATCTTTTGCCCTTTTCTGTTTGTTTTTCAATCTACTGTATCAGAATCAGGGACTTCGTATTATATCTCTTCATTTCCCCATTGTCTGGTATTCAGCTTGGGACACAATAGGTTCTAAAATATTGACTACAACTGAAACTCCGACATGACCTCCTGCCTTATAAACCTAATTATAGGTTGGTAATTAATACCACAGAGTCTATAATTTTGTTATATTTCAAATGGATGTATTTTCTTTGTTTGCTTTTCTCTAAATGCAATGCCTAATGCTTCTGCATATTTAAATTCACAAACTTGGCATTTCACCATATTGTGGTAACTTCTAGATTTTATACCACATTCTTTTCCCTCAGGCAATTATACATAAGTAAAATAAGAATAACGATGGATAAAAATAATAGCTCTGGCACTAGAGGTCAAAGAAATGTCACTTTATAATTACCATTTTTGTTTTGATGTCATATCAACTGTCTACCACAAACAGAAAATTATCTGAGTCATATGATGATTTATTTTAGCAAGCAACAATAAATTTTCCAGCGAAATCTTGCTAAAAATGTTTTCAAAGTATAAAGAAGTAGAAAATGATTCTCTCACATCCATAAGCTCACCAATGCCCTAAGTTGTATACATGATTTGTATATTATATTAAGAGCTCTTTCTTTTGTTTCTTTCTCAGCATTTCATTAACCTGTATAGGGGAGAGGAGGAGGAAAGAGCAAATGAGTAGCAATGATAAAACCAGTCTCTAACAGCAAGTTCTAGCCTCACGTGCCCTGCTAAAAAGCAGGTTGCAGAACATAAATTATCTTTGTTCTTCTAGATTAAAAGATTGTAGCTTTAAGTGAAGACCACATACCCCAGCCCTTGCCACAGATACCGAATTAGAAACTATATGAACCATACATATTTAAATGTAATACGAAGTACATCATAAGTGAGATGGACTCCATGGTTTATGAGGAAACAGCTCATTTACATACCAAAGGATCTCTCAAAATCGTAAATTCCGTGTGCTTTTGACAGCTTGACTTCAGGCACAGAGATGTGGAGATGTTTGATGTTTAGAGAGCATAACTAGTACAGAGAGAAGCAGGACTTTATTCATTACACATTTGCCAAGGATATTCTTTTTAACTTCCTTTGAAGATGGAAAATACTATCTTTTCTTGGACCAGAAAGTTCATCGATCTCTGCTTAACCCTCACTTGGGGCAATACATGTTCATGTGACACTCAAATAGGCACTTCCTATGAGAAATTATTCATGGCACTCATGTAATTCAGAGAAAGTGGGAATTTGGGATGCAAAACTTAACTTTGCTAGATCTTCCTAGAACTTTAAGTTGAACGGAATCTAAACTCCATAAACTTGGAATTATTGTATTATGCTAATGCATGGTTTCCAGACAAAGGTTTTCCCCTAAATTTCTCATTTTAAATATGTTGCTTTAAATAATACTTATTTTTTTTAAAAAAAATATTAAACATTTTGCTAAAGTATTTCTTTTTATTTGAAGGAAGAAAAGAGTAATGATTTAAACTCTATAACTGTAAAACCAAAAGCTTAACTGGAAAATCTATGTATGCATTCTCTTTTCAAATTGATATATTCAACCCAAAGGTCAGCACAGACCACCTTAAAATTGCTTAGTTGCACCATTTTATGTTTCCCTTATATTAAATATTGTTAACTGATTAAAAATTAATGCAAACAGCATTGAAGGCTTTAAGTCTCTAAGGATTCCTAAGCCTTTAGAATAATAGCTGAATAGGCTCAATTCATTTTTGCATTGTAAAAGTAGCATGGTTTTATAAATCAGAGTCACAATGATGACCAAAAACAAACAGGAAAAAAATTAAGTAGCATTTAAACTGCCAAACAGAACATCTTCAATGGGTGCTGTGTGCTTAAAATGTGATAGAAAAAAAAAGAATTACTCTTAGAAATAATAACAAAAGCTACAACAAAAAGCTTCTTAATGGAACCCAGCAAAGGTTGACACTAAAAAGATACATTTTCTGTATCTGAAAACATTCTTCTGGCCTTATTATTCGGCCCCTCCCATGAGGCTTCTCATCCTCCCCCAGTGTATGGTTAAGAAGTGGGACTACTGCTGGAACCCAGATTTCTGACTTAAACTCCATGCACGTTGTACTCTATCACACTGCCTTTAATTATTTTAATGCTGTTCTCTCTCAGCTCTGCACTCCTTGTCCTCTCTCACTTTCAACGAATTATGTCACCCACTGGTTTTCACAATTTGCTTTTCTTCTCTTTTTCTAAATTCAACTTGAGCAGGAAAGAAGATTGAGAAGTTTTAGAATCAGACTAATCAGGTTTATGTGAAAGGCCTTTTAGGCTTTCACTGTTTCTGTGATATTTTTAAACGATATTCATGCAAGACTTGGTCCTTAATACCCTGTCAGTAAATACCATGTTCCTGACTACAGCATTTTTTGGAACTATTTTTCTTTGCCTCATATTGACCTCTTGGGTTTTTAATTTCTTCTCAGGTTTTCACATGGACCATCTTGAAAATGATCTGTTACTAATTAAGATGTCTAAGTAATGTCACTAATAATTCTGAGAAATGATATGAAACAAACCTCCAAATTCCCACATCATAACAGATATATTTAAAAAGCATTGTTTCCTTTTCTGCTATTACAAATGTAATACACATGTCTGGACCCCTCTGTCTAATACAAGCATATTTGGTTTCCATTTCAATGACAGCAGACTGTTAATTTAGACAGTAATTTGCACTTACAAATAAATTTGGTGGTCAATGGATTCATTGACCCATGTATATAACAAAAAGTAAATTGTTACTAAAAGTATTTACTAAATACACCAGCTCTGTTCTTTTATTCCCCCTAGCTCTTTATTAAGGAAAAACTTGAATATTCACAAAACAGATTGTTATAATGAACCCATCATCAGCCTCGATATAATCAAGTCATGGTCAATCTTATGCCACACACAGCCCATTGAAATTCCTCTGTGGAATATTATTTAAAAGGAAGTTTCAAACATTGCATCATCTCATTCATATATATTTGAGTATGTATCTCCAAATAATATAAGAAGTTTTAAAACATACCACAATATGGTCATCCCTAAAGACAAGGTCATCATCACTACCATCAAACATTCAAAGTGTGGGGAGTTTCCAATTATTTAATTGAAAATTTTTAAGGTTGTTTGAATCATGATCCATTAATTATACACATTATGATGGGTTGCTTTATTTTCACATTTGGTTTTATAGGTTTCCTTGACATCTCTTTTTGTTTGTAGTAACTTATGTGAAGGAATTTTGTTGTTTGTACTGCAGAGGTTCCCATAGCCTGGATTTTGCTGACTGCCTGCTATGGTGTAGTTTTTAGCATACTCCTCATCCATCTATTACTTGATAATTAGAGACGGTGTTCCATTCACGGCTTTTCTTTTGTTTCTCTTTATTCTGGGTTTTGTTTTTGTTTTTGTTATTGTTATTGGTTTTCAATCTGAAGAGTTAGTTCTAGCTCTCATTTTAATGGTTGGTTAGGTTTTGCCTTATATATTCCCAAGAGTTTGCCTTTCTGTGGCTTCCAGACTTTTTATCTATTGATTTTTGCATTGTTTCCTCCCCGCCAATCTACACTTTAAACAACATGTGCAAAAGTCTTTTCATGTAACTGTGCCTGTTATGATCATGATCCTCCTCCAAATATATTCTCTTGTCAATGTCAATATTAAAATGTGTTCCTGGGGGCGCCTGGGTGGCTCAGTCGGTTGGGCCTCCGACTTCGGCTCAGGTCATCATCTAGTGGTTTATGGGTTCGAGCCCCTCGTCGGGCTCTGTGCTGACAGCTCAGAGCCTGGAGCTTGTTTCGGATTCTGTGTCTCCCTCTCTCTGCCCCTCCCCCTCATGCTGTCTCTCTCTCCTTCAAAAATAAACATCAAAAAAATTTAAATGTTTTCCTAGAACTAAAAATTCTATATGTTGTGTAGACATTCTATATGTGGTATATCGCTTTTTTTGAACAGGAGAACATAATTTGGAAGTCATTAGGTGTTGAACCTAGTACTTCATCCTCTTCCTCCACCTCCCAACCCAAGTCATCTCTACTTGGGCCAAAATGCCACTCTTGATTTGGCAAGATAAACACAAATATATAATCTAGATCTCCTCCTACTTGTAATTTCACCATCTATTGCTCTAAGTGACATAACTTGTGTGCATAGTTAATTAGTCCGGTTGTGAATTCTTGACCTCTTTTCTTGAGAATGACAATTGCCACTGAGGTGCTATAGAATCTGTTGAAGCAGTGCATTGTGCAAAATAAATTACTATTTTCGCTCTAAATTTTGAACATCAAATCCTCTCACAGGTTTGTTACAGAAGCAGTAAAACATGGTTGAGCTAAAAGAGAGGAAACAATCCCCTACTTAGTACAACAAACCGTCTCCTGAATCCTGAAATTATATAATTGAAGTTGAGAGTTTGACATAACTTCTAACTTTTTTTTACAGAATTTCCCTTAACTAAGCATTCTAGTAAATTGTAAGTTAATTACAAATAGGATCTCTACCAACTTGAGTCTATTACATAAAAATTTGCACTTTCCTATGTTTTAAAGGTCCTTGGACCCAGAGAACACAGTTATATAAATATTATAGTAATGCATAATTTGTATATTAGTTACCTGGCAATTTGAAAACATATTTCATCAACTTTTAAAAAGGTTTCTATGTTTTCAAAAAAGCTATGAAGAATTAACTATACTTTAAAAGAAGAATTAATTATACTTCATTATTAAAAGTACTCAAAAGGTAGTTTTACATAATGCTATATGCTGTCAAATGCTGAAATTGGTGGTTGAAAATTCACAATGAGACTCATAGGGGCGCTAACTCTGGCACTTATCTAGGAATAACTAGGCCTCTGGAAAGAAGGTAGAGGCTATTTATAGTCCTAAGCCCTGGCACTCTTTGAGTTTGATTCAGTCTGTGGCCTGATTATACCTGATCAACCTAGCATGGGCCATAGTAGAATAAGGGCCTAGCGTAGGCCCCCATCAGCCTCTGAAACCACACTAGGCTAACAGTCTCACACACCAAGGAGAAGTATTCAGCATGTCTCAGGTTAGAGATCTGCATGTGAATCCTAGCTACACTATATACAGCTGTATAAATTCAGGTGAATTCCTAACCTCTCTAAACTTCAGGTTCTTATTCTATAAATAGCAATAGTAAAAATATCTATCTCAGTTAAATTGAGGAATCAGTGATCACATAACAAACTTCATACATTGCTTGACATATAAGGTCTTCTAAAAATGTGAAATATTATTATAATTATATTTATTAATTCATCATGGCCAGAATCAAAGATGCTGTTTCCCTAAAATCCTTTGGCTTTCAACTTTGGTCTAGTTCTACTTCGTCTATTGCTCTGTACCTGAAACACAAAAGCATTACTTCATTCCGTCAGATGAAGTAATCCAACTTGGACCATGCAGTGAAAATCTATGTAAAGAACTTAAGGTTCTTAACAAAAGTTCTTAATAAAGGTTCTTAATAAGGTTCCTTTTTTTTTAATATGAAATGTATTGTCAGATTGGTTTCCATATAACACCCAGTGCTCATCCCAACAGGTGCCCTCCTCAATGCCCATCCCCCACCCTCCCTCCCTCCCACTCCCCATCAACCCTCAGATTGTTCTCAGTTTTTAAGAGTCTTTTATGGTTTGGCTCCCTCCCTCTCTAACTTTTTTTTTTTCCTTCCCCTCCCCCATGGTCTTCTGTTAAGTTTCTCAGGATCCACATAAAAGTGAAAACATATGGTATCTCTCTTTCTCTGTATGACTTATTTCACTTAGCGTAACACTCTTCAGTTAATAAGGTTCTTAATAAAAGGTTAATGAAGGTTCTTACTAAGGTTCTTAGTAAAACTTAAGGTTTATCCACATGACCTGCATTATAGTTGAATAAGCATTGATATAAGCCATAGGAGACATGAATTTTATCTTCAGACTTCCTCTAATTATCAATGACCATAGGAGAGTGGTATAATCTGTATGAGCCTCAGTTTTCCAAAAATTGAGGTCAGGCCAGTGGACTAGAGCTCTCCAAGGGGCTACGCTAGCTCTAACCTTCATAAGTGCTATATGGTGTTTGCTTGCTTTGTGATAAATGGATGGGAAGAGTAATCAGTAGATGCCCTCGACTACTGGTACAGTACTTACATTTTAGAAATGTGCCCAAAAGTGGGGACAAAAGAAATACAGCAGATGAGTCGAAAGACTATTCCAGACTAAGGGAAGAATGTGTACCAAAGTTCTGCACAAAAGCACACCTCCTATGAAAGACTAAAAGAAGCCTATTGTGGCCAGGGCCCAAAAAAGTGTGACTCATGAGGACAAAATGAAAAGTGTGTAGGAGAGAAGTGTGCAGGAAACTCTGGATAACCACAGAGAAGGACTGAAGTGTCAAACTTAAAAATTCAGCTATTTGAGTTGACAGTCTAATTTTTATTTGAGAAATATGATTAATAAATCATTCTAGAAAAGAAAAAAAAGTACATCAGTGGTGTTCAAATGACATAGATCCTATGAACTGCAGGGGGTAAGGAGAGGAAAATGACCATCACTAGATGGTGTTTTTACACTTTAATTTATTACTAATTCAACTACTTTTATGGGAGACTCCAGGCAGTCTTTTGAAAATCCTTTAGATGCTCCACATGGAGAAGACAGAAACAAAAGTTCTACTTAATAATTAAGAATTCTCACATTAAAAAAAAAAAGTTATGAATCAAGTGCAAAGGTCTGCAAAGATCATCCACAGGCAAACCAAAAATGTTTTGGTCAAGTGACCTCCTGAATCAGCTGGATGTGCACATCCCATATATAGGGAGGGAAACACATTCACAGGTATCTTTTTAATTTTTTTTAATATGAAATTTATTGCCAAAATGGTTTCCATACAACACCCAGTGTTCATCCCCACAGGTGCCCTCCTCAATACCCATCACCCACCCTCCCCTCTCTCCCACCCCGCATCAACCCTCAGTTTGTTTTCAGTTTTAAGAGTCTCTTATGTTTTTTAATGTTTATTTTTGAGAGAGACAGAGAGAGAGCATGAGTGGGGGAGGGGCAGAGAGAGAGGGAAACACAGAATCCAAAGCAGGTTCCATGCTCTGAGCTGTCAGCACAGACCCTGACATGGGGCTCAAACTCACAGACCGTGAGATCATGACCTGAGCTGCAGTTGGATGCTTAACCGACTGAGCCACCCAGGCGCCCCATAGGTATCTTAATAGCTTGTGCAGGGTGAAGCAAGAAGTTGTTATAGATAGTTCTCTTTAAGACAAACTAAAGGCCACATGATACAGAATATCTAAAGAATAGGAAAAATTGCTATTTATATTTAGTTAGCAAATTCTGAACTAAAATTGGTAAAGAGTAAACCTGATATCCTTTTATAAAAAAGAAGAAACACAAACTAGATCTAAGGGAGCTGGCTTCTAATCTTGGCAATGCCATAGTCTTGAGCAAGTCACTGAACATCTGAGTTTTAGTTTCTATTTCTGCAAAATGGAGATAATAATGCCGACTTAATTGAATTGCATGAGGTTTAAATAAGTAAATACAAAGTCTTGAGAAAAATACCTGATAAACAGAAACCTCTCAGTAATTGTTTTTATTAATTTGGGGTACCAGACTAAATTTCTCAGTGGAATATACAAGTAAGACATTTCTTCTTATAAATATTGACTGAAAAATCTCCAACTCTGAAATCACTGTGTGTCCATACTAACGTCTATGTGAAGAGCCAAAACCACACGTTCTATTTTTCAGTTGTCTAATTAAAAACAAACCAGAACAGCATTCAACTTGGAAGCTGATGAGAGCACCACCTGTCTGATTTTCTTACAGCTGTCAGAAGCAAATTTTAGATCCACCTCTTAGATTTTTACCCCAACTAGAACTGGATTGTGTCTGTATTTAAAATGCTTTAGTTGTTTTAAAGGGTCCCTTTATTCTAAGAAATATAAATATTTTTATATATTTATATATTTGCATATAGGTGAAATGATTGCTACCATGGTCGAATAATTAAAAATTGCGTTTTAGTTAGGGCATAAACCTTTTCAGAATAAGCACTGAAACAAAATATTTACTTTTACAGAAAGATAGAGTTCCTTGTGTAAATGCAAAAGAGACATGAGTGTGTGAAAAGAATCAGAATTTGAATTGCTTTATTTTAAAATCATATTTATCTATATTTTGTGTATTTCCAAATCTTGTCTCTGACTATCTACCAATAGTAAAATGTATACAAATTTTGTGGGGGCACTTACATCTTAAGTTGTATATAAATCTTATATACGTGTGTGTGCACATTTATGCATTGAAATTAGAAAGGGAAAACAAATTTAAGATCCGCATTTTAAAATATCATAAAGCAAAAGTACTCAAAATCATTCTTCCATGGTTAAATATTAGATGCAACATTTCAAGTTCATTGTGGCTTCTATCCTTTTGAGCCTTGTAAGTTTTGCAAGGTTAGATATTAGCCATGATGTTACATGACCATAGCTATTTATAGAGGGGCAGGTTACAATTGGTACCTGAGGCCTTTGGCAAAGCACACAACAGTTTCCACATGCAAAATTTCAGAGAAACCCCTTCTCTCCCCCAACACACAGATCTATTAGCATCTCAGCACCGAAACCCACTTCTCCAATCCTATATAGAATCATTGATTAAGAAAGTATCTAAAAGCAACATTTAAGTCGACAAATGGACGGTCAATGTCACTATCGACTTCCACCTTTTTTTCCTAGTCGGTACTATTGGAAAATGGTAGCAATACCTTCAGCAGTGATCTCCGTCATGGTGGTTGGAGAAAGGAAAAGGCAGGTGAAAAGTTCCCGTCAAGTGGCACTTTGCAGAATACTTTAGGATTTGAGAACTCTGATAGGGGGTTCTGTGTGAAAATGTGAGGGCTCTTCGTTTTCCTGGCTGTTTCTGCTGCTCCTTTGTTGTCCTGTTGAACTTTGTCTCTTCTCTGCAGAGTTCTCCCCCTGGAAACAACCTGAGCCCTTTCCAAGCTGCACTTGTGGCTCAGGCAGAAGTATCAGCTTCGAACAAAAATAGCCTCATTTCCCTAGGACTCTTCAGCACTTTTTTTTTTTTGGCACTCTAGTGGAACACACACACACACACACACACACACACACACACATACACACACCAGCTCTCCAGCCCCAAAGAAAGATAGGCCAAAACAAAACAAAACAAAACTAGAAAGTACTGTCTAAACCCCCACAGTTTCCCTATGATAATTATAGATCTTGGGGTCTATGTCAGAAAACATGAAATAAAGAGTTGAAAGTAATCTTATCTGTGATAGCTCAGATTTATTCTTAGCGCCCTTCATGCTCAGAACATTCCTCTTCCCTTATTTGGTGTGGGGAGGGTCCTGTAACATCTACCAGAAGCAAAGGGGAGGGTAGTCTTCTGTCATTTTCCCCAAGGTGATTCCCTATTGGTCTAAATCCACTTAGCAAGTGCAGTTATTTATATAGGGCCACACTTAAACTTGCAACTATTAAATCCTGAAGCTTCCTTGTAGGGGATTAAGATTTTCCAAACATGTGAGACCTGATGAATTACTTGATTTTTATATTCTCTTTAATTTCATACTGAAAACAAAATATCTGAATTTTTATCTATGGAGTAAAAAAAAAAAAAAAGGAAAAGTGACATAAAGTTTAGAAATCCACAGCCAACATTTTAGTAAAAGATTTCATCCTTTCCCTACCAAGAAAATAGAAGAAAAAAGATCATAGCAGCTAACAATTAACCAAATGGGCTGATTAGCATTTCACCTTCCCATTCCTAGACAGGTGTTAATGAGCAAAGAAATATTCAATAGTTGGTGGTAGAAAGGGGAAGGAGAATCAAAGGGCATTGATAATCACAAACTGTAGCCAATTTGAATAATCAAGGGGTGACTATACTTATCTTTTATTTTATTCTCATATTCAACTGAATAAATGTTTGTAGTTTCAACTTTTAGCCTTAACTTACTGCCTATGGTTGTCAAAATCTCTTTGATTTGTATGGGACTTCAGGGATCATAAAGCAAAGTCAAATATGCTGTTTTAATTTTTGAGACTCAGAAGAAAGCTACAATAGTTATTTCCATAGAAAATCACATCCTCCACCCTCCACGTCAACATTTTTGTATCTGCTGCCTCAATTCTTTGCACGCAGGAAGTGTTCATATATTTGCAGAATAAGTAAGGAAGCAATCTTAATTCACAAAAGTGTAAATAATTCCAGGTCACACTCACAATTTTCTAAACGATTCTATACCCAGGATGGGGCCTGGAGTCTTTTGACTACAAGTTTGTACCTTTCCCCCCAGAGGTGAGTCTTTGTTGCAGACTCTACGGTTTGCAGATTAGGTCACCTGCAGGTGGAAGGACACAAACTTCTTTCGCCCCCTTCCTGGAGCACAGGGTTGGTGCCTGCTTTCTAAAATGGGGAGGGGTAGCCTAAAAGCAGACTTGTCCTCACTTGACCTCCAAAGGCATCTCCATTCAATAACATCACAGTGCTTCCAAATTTAAGAAAACTTAGCACTTCCCATCTCCATTTGTCAGTCACTTTCACAGTCTTCCATTGTGCCTAACTGAAAAAATAATAATCCTGTGTGCAATTCACTAAGAATTTACATGAGTCAGGGCCTAAATAAAAGTAGCTAGCTTGAAGCAAGAATAAATCACAATTACAAACTCCTACTTAATAAGAAGTTGAAATAAGAATATAGAGCAAGAATACTAAATTCCTAGTGATTGATGTTACTCTTAAATTCCCAATCACTAATTTTGTGCAATACATACTAGGAGAAAGAGGAATAAAACATATTCTAGCAAATATACATGTTTGCAAGATAATAAGTTTTTTAAATCTATCTGTTGGATGAGCTGATGAATCTTATTAGACATTAAGAAACCAGTATCTTTCTCATTTTAAAACTTTTACAACTTTCAAGTTATTTGAAATTAATAACATCTATCTTTGAGTTTCAAGTGGAACTCTCTGAAGCTTTCCAAAACCAAGCAACTGACATTTTTCTAAAGGCAAAGACCGCATTCTTCAGGATACCTATCCAAAGAATAAAACATTACAATGTGTTTGACTTTCATCATCTTTTTTGCCTTTCTTCATTTGAAAGAGGTGTTCATTTTAAAAGAGACCTTACCAGTTCATTGGGCTCTTTTAAGATGACCTGAACGTTGGGCTCTCTCTTCTCATTAATAGCTTCCTGGGTCAACACAGGTAGACTTATCCTAGTTTTGCAAACAGGAGTAACTGTTCGCGATACATCATTCACTGACCTGGTCTCTACAAGTCAATGGTAAACCATGAAAGTTCATTCTTCTATTAAATGTTCCGTTTAGTCCAAGCTGCCCCTCCAATTTGATTATACTGGGCATTGCCTGTTGTGATTTCCACTAGGTGTGCTGAATATTCAAATTATTAGACAAAAATATTTTTCCTTAGAGCAATGTTTTAAAAAAATCTGGCTGCTCTGTCAGCTCTTATCATGAACTAACAATCAGTAACACATACATTATATTTGGCTATGAATAAGATATTTTTACTGAATTTCAGATGCAAAAAGATTCAGGAGGCAACCGGGGAAGTTTTGATGATTTTTGGTTCCCACCAAAAAAAACATAAAATAAAGCAAAGTGAAGTTTTTTTCAAAACCACTTTAAGTCTGTACTATGTTATCTTGTTCTGTGCCAATGTATTTGTGTGTGTTTTATAAAGTAGTGAGAAGATTAGGAGTAAATAGTTATTTACTATCAGTCACCCATCTCAAGGGTTAGAGATATTAGAGAGAAAGCAGAGTTTAGGATTATTTCTCAAGATCTATTTCTTAATTTATGGATACAAACAGCTTATATGTGAATAACATACACATGAATTCATGACAAATAAAAATAAAATAATAAAGAACTTTGTGCAATATTGTACTCTTAAACAGAGCGTAGGTAAATCTGTGGGATACCTAATTGGGTTAAAAGTACTTTTTACTTGGATCCTGACAAAATAAGAGGTATCACTTTTATGTAAGCTTAAATTTTCAAGTTCATTTTAATAAGAGACAAAGATAACCCACCAAATGGTTTTGAAAAAAAGGGGAGAGAGAGGTAGGGGACTGAGTGTCATAATGTAAGAACGTTTTATATTTGAGCTAACAAAATGCAAGCTACTGTTTGACTGCCTCGGTTCAAATAGCTTACCAGGATGAATATACAAAAAAGAAACGCTTTACTTTTAGCTTTGGAAGTGAAGAAAAACTTGGCAAAAACAACTTAAATACGGAAAGAATAACTATTGGCTTTTAAACCTTAGAAGGAAGAAATATAGAAGAAACTAGGAACACTGAATATGAATTTAGGAGCCATTTGAGGGTATTTGCTTTCATCTGACCTTGAAATCTCATCACATGACCTAGAAATTCCGCGGAAGCTCTCACATGATAAACTTAATCTTCAGAATCACAAGAAAAGTCTCAATTGAACTATTAGTTCATTCATCTCAGCACTGCTGTTCACTTCATTTTACATTATTTTGTTTTCTATTTGTGTCATGGAAAATCTCGTTCTGTCCTCTTTATTTTCTCTAAATGGCCTGTGCTCATTTCTTTAACCAAAGGTTGAAAGTCTTTCCATAGGTTTGGCTTACCATCTGATTATTTAGAAACTGTGTGATCCAGCTCGTTTCAAATGACGGAAGGCATTCCAGTGCAATTAAAAACTTTCCTCTCTTTAACTCTGACTCATGAATAGCTGAGTCTCCAATATCAGGCTTCTTCCCTCACACACATTTGACATTGTCAAACATTCTCTCAGAAATTTGCCTACGTCAATTCAGTCTTCAATTAACAAAGGCAATGGATGCCCCTTCCTTCTTGGGGATTCTATTCTCTGAATTGCTGGCTTCTGTCTACTACCAGTGTCCTCTTTATAAGGATCTGCCATATCCCATAGTAGGTGGTCCTGTGGAATCCACAATTCGGATTATTGCCTTCTGCTGTGCACTCTATTACATATGACCTTCAGTCTGTAGTCTTAGTCGCTATTCAAAAGCGATTTTTCATTTATGCTTTTTATTTGCTTATAAAAGCATAAATAACTTTTTTATAAAAAGTATCTGCTGACTAGTTCTTAGATACAAATTTCTTATTCTCTAAAAATAATTTAAATGAACATTTCTGCTTGCTAATTTGGATAAAATTAACAACATCATCATCTTGGGGTTTTTTGTTTTTTGTTTTTATTTTGTTTTTGTTTTGTTTTAAACTTTGATGTTTTTGCATTATCCACAATGTAATCTGTTATATCTGATTTATCATTACTGCATACCAACTAGAGTCACTAACTTTCTGAACTTACTTATAAATAGCTTAAACTCGTTATTCCATTGCTCAATAAATACATATATTAATTATCTCTTTGCTCTCAGCACTAAACCCCGTTCTAGTGATGGATTTTGTCCTCAAGGAGCTCAGAATCTAATAAGAGAATGAAAAAGATACATCAAACATTATAAACCAATGTAAAACGTTCTCTAGTAGAATAAACACTATGCATTGCTGTGGAGAAGGAGCTTTGATACAATAGGAAAGGCTTTAAGAGTAAGGAAATGCTGGCATTGGGTCTTGAAGTATACGAAATTATTTAAATAAATAGATTGAGGACATACATCTCAAGTAGAGGGACAACCCAGAAAAACAGCTCAGAAAAAACTATAAGGGTTTAAACATAATTAATTTTAAATACTTCAGTAAGGGGGCACCTGGGTGGCTGGTCGGTTAAGTGACTTCATCTCAGGTCATGATCTCTCGGTTTGTGAGTTCAAGCCCGGCGTCGGGTTCTGTGCTGACAGCTCAGAGCCTGGGGCCTGCTTGGGATTCTGTGGCTCCCTCTCTCTCTGCCCCTCCCCCACTCATGTGCGCACGCTCTCTCTCTCAAAAATAAAAATAGAAATAAAAACTTTAGTAAGATTTGGTTACAAGGGTACTTGGAAGGAAGCTACAGAAGAAATAAGAGAATAAAGAAGAGCCAGATACTTATGTATCCTACAAGCCATCCTAAAGTATTTGGATTTAACTCTAATTTAGAATGACATTGAAGTGTTTTAGGCAAAAATATGAAATGATCAAATTTACCATTTGGAAATACTGGATTCCACAACAAAGTGATCATCACAGTTTTCTTGAGATAATTTCAGGGAACCTTAGAAATAGAAGCCAGATTACAGAATGTGTGGCAAATGGGAGATCATAAAATGAAATGAGAACCCAAATCATGCTTCAAGGAAGCTTACATGAAAAGCAAAGGAGTGAGATGATTCACAATTAGAGGGGGAAACAGGGTAAAGCAGGAGATATTTTTTAAAGTTCAAAAGACTTGATCATGTTTATTCTTTAAGGGAAGGGATATAGGAACAAGGGAAGAAACATTAATGACATAGGAAAGAGAAAAGGCAAGGAATATAGAGAAAGCTTTAAACGGATGGAAGGGTAAAATTAGAGTTCATGTGGAGAGTACTTTTACAGAGAAAACAAATTTTTTAGTTAATCAAAAGAATTAAGTTTGGGACAAATATGGACAATTTTTGAGTTGTGAAAGGCAAGATTTAGAGGAATTTGTGCCAATGGCATTATTTTCTATAGGAGTCAATGTCATCTGCTGAGAAACAAAGGGCTAGCGGTTAAAATGACATCTCCAGGAGAGTTCTAAAGGTTTCAAAACGCTGAAGAGGCAAAAAGAAAGTCAGCTTCTTGAGAATTGCGAAGTTCTTCTTAGAAGCCTGCTGGGCTTAGATTTCTAAGTTAGATCATAGTTTATAGGAACAAATCCAGACATATATTAGAGTCATAAAAGAAGTAAAAGCAAAATGAAGTCCAAATACACCTCTTTTTATTATTTTTTTAACGTTTATTTATTTTTGAGACAGAGAGAGACACACGGCATGAACAGGGGAGGGTCAGAGAGAGAGAGAGACACGGAATCTGAAACCGACTCCAGGCTCTGAGCTGTCAGCACAGAGCCCAACACGGGGCTCAAACTCACGGACCGCGAGATCATGACCTGAGCCGAAGTCGGACGCTTAACCGACTGAGCCACCCAGGCGTCTGAAATACACCTCTTAAACAAGATAAGAACTTACATTCCAATCAGGCTCACAGTTCAGGGAGGTGTTCCAAGGTAATGAGCAGGTATTCTTCATGGGGCCATTTAGAAATCCAGGAAAATGGCACCTCCACCACCTTTACATGGCTTCCAAAATTGTTCTGGTCATTACCACTCCAGCCAACAAAATGGGGAAAGGCTTGCAAGGCTGTATGGGTCAAACCTGGAAGTGACATGGGGCTGGCAGTGACACCCTATGAAAACCTTGCTACTAGGAATAAAATCTCTCCATAGTACTATTTTTGAGTTCTCCATAGCCGTGTTAATAGACTGAACGAATATTGGAGCAGAAAAGTAGGTGGTTGGGCTAAAATCTCCGGGCAAGAGTGGTCTTCAAGAAAAGTTTTAGCTAAACTGCGACTAATGCAAGGATATGGGAAGAACAGTGCAGAGATGACTGCTTTAGAGAAAATGCATGATCTAAATGGCTTTTATTTTAAGTACTGTCTAAGGATTACAGTCATATTTATAAATCAATCTTTTTGCATTCAGAATGTGGATTACCCTTAACTTCTAAACACGTGAATAGTGCAACATGCTATGAATATTTATGTGAATGAATAACAAAGACATACCTACCAAGAATTAAAGCATTTCAAGAGATTGGATATGAGGGCATTTGACTTACATTTTTATAAGCAGTTTTAAGCATCTGTTTATCCAAATACCTTCTCTCTGTCTGTCTCCTTTTATTTGGGGAAGGGAGGGTACAACCATCTGAATGTACCCCTGCAGAGTATTTCATCAATTCAAATTAAAGATGTATTTTACAGTTGTCACTGATATATGACTTTGAGAATATGAACTGCTGTATAAATGTTAAATGTTCCCATCCTCATGAAAATCACATTTCACCTCAGAGCTGTGTCTGGTTTTGCTATTCATTATTCATTTGAAGTCAGAGTTTTCCATTTTCAATATTATAATTAATTTGAATATTATTAAATGTTGTCACAACTGGCAGATTGTCACTTTCCTTGACCTCCTAACATGTATCCGCTCTCATTTTAAATACTTTCTTTTTTTTTCTTAATCTCCTTCAAAGCAAAACAGAACCATTTGCTCTATGTCTCTAAAAATTCCGTTTAACAAAATAGATCTGTTCCTCTTTCCTCACTCCTTACCCTTTTATTTAACAGGAGTTATTTTCTGTCTTACACGCCCCCAACAGTGTCAGCCTGACTACCTGAAAGCCAATGCATGTAGGATTTGCATTAGGGAAAAAGTATGTGTTTTGTCAACTTTACATCCCACACAGAAATCGTGGGTTCTAAGTTTAGAATAGAATTTCAAACCAATATAAGTGGCACTTCATGCTGGGAATAAATTGGAGTTGTGAAAGACACTGGAGATTTAAATTCATGCTGTCTTGGCATGGCCAATAAGCAGAATAGATGGTTGGTTGCATATGAAGAATAATGTAGAAAGTGCCCTCATCCCAAAATGTACAACCCAGTGGGGAAGCCCGTTGTATACAAATCAAAGGCTTAGTCCTATCATTTAGAAATTGAACTTGAAATTTTTCTATTAAAAGGCAAATAGCATTTGGAATACAAGATTAGGTTAGCGTTTGGGTGGCACATACCCATCACAGTCACAAAAGTCTTGTTTTTGAAGATTGTGCCTTTGCAGAAACCTCTTATTTATCATAGCCTTCTCTTCCAAGAGCCTGGATACAGTCTGGAAAATTCAACACAACATTCTATGCAGCCACTACAGTTTATCCTAGTTGGCCCTTGATGACGAACTTAATTGCCACGAACTTAGGAAGAGTCAGAAGGACAAATTGAAAGGGTCGTGACATCACTAAAAGGACACATTAAGGGTGTTTCCAATGCCAAATTTCAAGAACCTCTAAATTTGGTTTAGGGACTGTTGTTCCTCTTTGTATCTAAGTGCTCAGCATTATAATCTGCAGAGACAATCAATTCTGACAATTCACCATTTCATTGGAACTGTAAAAATCAGCAGTTACTTCAGCTGGTTCAAATTAGAAGGATATATAATTTTGTTTTTGCTTTGGAAATGTTGTGGACCAGAGACATGTTTGATTTAGTCACTGATTACATTTACATTCCAGTGTAATGGATTAATCTAGCAGCATCGTACTTTTTGTTTTTAACAGAGAGCTTAAAGGAAAAGGAAAGGAGAAGAAAAAGCATAAAATGTTATAAGAAAAAGATTATTAAGTATGTATTCGTAGGCGGGACACTTAATTCAAAGTGTACTTACTTTAGAAGAGTCTAGGACACGTGCATTATGGCTTTAAAGATCTTAAAGTAGTGAAAGACTCATTTTGTCATGTTACAGAGGAGAGAACTGGGAAGCCAGAAAGGCTGACTGACTTGCTCACATTTACATCAATTCTTGTTAATTGAAGAGGCTGAACTGGAATCCAGCCACTCTGACCCTTAGCCCACTGTTCTTTACATCGTTCCTTGATGGTTGTTGTTGTTGTTGTCTAAACAAAAATCCCACTTATCATAAATTACGATTCCCTTCTATTATTCTGAATCTCCAAAAAAGGTGGGTGGTTATACACACCTTTAAATATGTGGGGTGTGAATAATATCACCAGTACTTTCTCCATTTTTCAGCTCCATTTAAATCTATATATTTGCTTTAGTGTTTCCCACTTTATGAGGATATTTTCCATCAGGAAGGGCAAGTTATGAGCCTGGTTATAGATATCCCACGTTCACTCAGATTAATCAAGATTATGACCTCAGAAGAGAGAAAGAGCTGTTTTTTAAATCAATGTTTGTCTATAAAAATTGTAGAGATAGACCCTAAATGGTGACCCTTATTACTTACATCATATGCACATCTCCCAGCCAATCTCTGTGACCAGGAGAATAGGTCACTTTGGCCCGAGCCAATCTCATATGGCCTGAGTGGCTCAGTACCCATGTAATGATTGGCAGCCTTACCAGGAGTCTCGAGGATAAGGGGAAAGGAGGAGCAATTGCCCATGCAGGAAGATGCTATTGTCAGAAGATGATGAAAAGTACTAAGCTGACCAAAATCTCCTCTTGATTGTGTATATGAGTAGAAACACACACCCACACACACAAATCACATATACTTCATCTCAGACATAGATAGATAGATAGATAGATGATAGATAGATAGATAGATAGATAGATAGATAGATAGATGATACATAGATGATACCTAGATAGTAATAGATACATAGATAGATATAGATAGATGATAGATAATAGGTAGATGATAGATAGATATAGATGATAAATAGATGATAGATAGATAGATCAATAGGCAATGTCCTGTCCTACCAATAAAACTATCTCACATATAATTAAAAACATGCTTACCTCTTCCCCAAAGGATGTAAAGAAAAAACTTGTCATTTCGTTTATCTCTGGATGATGAACAATCCTCTTACTCTTAATCTGATCTATATATTTGTTTGTTTATTTATAATCCTGAACCTAGAGCTAAATAATATATTTAAAGAATCTATACTCATTTACATAATGGTGAGGAGAGAATAATCTCTTTAACATGAAGAAAAAGAAGTAATGTGGTTACCTCTGGTCCAGGACATCATACACAGTTTGGAAAAGAACAAGGACTAATTTGTTGTTTCTGTTTCCCTTGAAAAGTACACATGAATCATGCCACAGCACCATCTTGAAATTATAGTTTCTCCTTAGCAAAATCCTCAACGTTTATTCTGTATTTTCTTCACCTTTGTGGTTTCCTGAGGATTGGCCATACCTTGAGGACCCCATTCCTCACACAGTCTGTCAAGCAGGGACAGTATTTTCCCTTGTACCTCTGGGCCTGAAGAAATCTTGGGGCATCCTTCTTATTTCTCATTATCTTTCCAACAGGATAAATATCCCTTTTCCAAAATGCATGCATTTATGATACTTCTTCTATTCATTGCCATCTTTTTATGTGCCAGCAAGCCTCCTCATTTATTGGCAATTTTAGCACCTACATCAATGTTTTCTTCATTTCTATTTCTGTCATACATCCATGTAAGTGTTCCACAAAACCATAGTGGAGACTGAGGCAGAAGAGAAATGTGTGTCCTTCAACACACTTATCAAAATATCTTCTTACATTTTGAATCAAGCAGTAAAATTAATAAAATTCTACAATCAAAAACAAGGCTACATAAAGAGCTCTCAATGCCTAATCTACTTGCACATCAATGCCTACTCCCATAAATGCACTCAGTGTGAGATGTGGGTCTATGGGGGCCTAGGAACCCAGGGCAGTTTGGAAATGATTGTGTGTATTAACAGAAACAGTGTTTAAACATGTCTTATATGCCAGGAACTGTGCCAAGCACTGTTCAAAGATTACCTCACTTAATACTAGGTGCCTTCCCCACTTCTCTCGAAGCATCATCAGAGCAGGGGCTCCTCCTATCCTGCTCACATAGTCATGTTGTATCTCTAGTATTTAGTATAGTGCCAGGTCCTTGATATAGTTATAATAGTAACAGTATAAATATTGAACTAGAACTGAAAATCAATGTGGATAAAAAAATTTCAAATGACTTACCTCTTTCCCAATATTTGCTTGAACCCTTTAAGACTAGTTAATTTTGAATGGTTTTATATTTGTAAAAAGGATTTCCTAATTGAATTAGAATATTTCTGTTGAGCAAACATGCCTCAAGAAATTGGATTCAGTTTCAGTGGCATTAAATGACATAGAAATTTTTCTTTATCTGGTATAATGGGTTTATACATGAAAAGTAAATCCACTTGTGGTAAAGTCAGATGAGGTAATTAGTACCAATTCCCCCACCAAAGACAACAAGAAAAGCTGGACAAAATGTTTTTAAAAGCCTATATTTTAGAAATAATAAAACAATGAAGACTAGTAAGCAGTGATCCAGTGTGGATATAGGCTCAGGTTATGGTTAAGATTCTCTTAACCTGAGGTTAAGGTTCTCTGTTTTTGAGGTTATTTGCAATTTCAGAAGGGTTAACTGCAGTTTATTTATTTTTTATTTTTTTTTTATTTTTTTTAACATTTATTTATGTTTTGAGATACAGAGAGCGAGCATGAGCAGGGGAGGTGCAGAGAGAGGGAGACACAGAATCGGAAGCAGGCTCCAGGGTCTGAGCTGTCAGCACAGAGCCCGACGCGGGGCTCAAACTCACGAATCGTTAAGATCATGACCTGGGCTGAAGTCGGTCGCCTAATGAACTGAGCCACCCAAGCGCCCCAACTGCAGTTTAGACTTAGTTGGATTTTGGATAGTCTTCATGCATGAGGAGAACAGAGATTTGGAATACATTTGGAGTACAGTCCCTCACCCACACCCACACACACCCACACACACACACACACACACACCCACCCACCCACACACACACACACACACACACACACACACACACACTTGCTCGACCCTGAAAAGCTGTACCTGGGAGTAAAGGGTGAATCCAAAATGAGAATCCGCACAGGGACTGCAGCTTAGTCTCATATAATATTAAATCCAGAAATTGTATTAAGATAATTCTGAAAAACTATTTCCCTGTGATACCTAGCCAAAATGATGATGGTGATGATGATGATGATAATGATGATGATGATCCTCTTTGGAGGATACATAATTTCCCAGGTCACAGATTATTTCTACCAGGTGTTTACAAATATAGCTAGAAGGTATACTTAAAAATACTCAGGCAGTAAAGAAAGAAGGTAACATGAAACAGCAATAGACTCCAAAAGCCTCTGATATTAGGGATATCAGATACTAATTTTAAGATAAGTATTCTACTTGTTCAAGGAAATAAAAGACAAGTGTGAGAGTTTGGAAGGAGAATAAAAACTTCCAAAAATGGGAATCCTAGAACTGAAAAACAAAACAACTGAAATTAAGAACTCATTTAATAGGTTTATAGAGGATTAGTCATAGCCAAAGGTAAGTAAATAAATATATCCAGACTAAAGCCCAGAGAAAGGGCTGGAAAATGCAAATGATAGGGTACAAGACAAAGATAGTTGAAAAGATGTTATTAGGTATACAGTCAGATTCCTCTAAAGGTAGGTCATATTTTAAGATATGATCATTAACAACTTTCCAAATTTAAAGAATGTCAAGCCATATTTCGAGAGACATGAAGAACTTCATGAAGAATTAATATAAAGAAACCACACCCTCCGGCACATCAGTAAAGCCACTGAAAACCAAAGACAAAAGAAAAAAACAATCTAAATACAGCAGGAGAAAACAAAAGAGGTTACCTAAAAAAGAAGCATCAGCTGAGACTTAGAGCTGACTTTTATACAGGAAAATTTAAGCCAGAAGACATCTTTAAAATGTTTAGAGAAAATAAGACAATTGAGAATTCTATTCCCACCTACAGATATCTTTCAAAATGGATGTAAAATAAGGACATTTTTAGAAGTACAAAATATGGAGGCATAATACCTGTGATTAAAAAAAAATCTAGGAGTGCCCGCGTGGCTCAGTGGGTTAAGTAAGCTTCTGACTCTTGATTTTTGGCTCAGGTCATGATCTCACAGTGCTGAGATGTATCCCAGCAGCAAGCTCAACATGGAGCATGGAGCCTGCTTGGGATTTTCTCTCTCTCCCTCTCTCTCTGCCCTTCTCCATCTCATGTTCTTTCTCTCTCTCTCTCTCTCTCTCTCTCTCTCTCTCTCTTTCAAAATAAACAAATAAACTTTTTCTTTAAAAAAATCTAGAAGGGGCACCTGGGTGGCTCAGTCGGTTAAGCGTCCGACTTCGGCTCAGGTCACGGATCTCGTGGTCCGTGAGTTCGAGCCCCGCATCGG
Organism: Prionailurus bengalensis; assembly: GCF_016509475.1. Taxonomy (NCBI): domain Eukaryota; kingdom Metazoa; phylum Chordata; class Mammalia; order Carnivora; family Felidae; genus Prionailurus; species Prionailurus bengalensis. The sequence continues at coordinate 111,326,083 of NC_057349.1, forward strand.
GCTCTGGGCTGATGGCTCAGAGCCTGGAGCCTGCTTCCGATTCTGTGTCTCCCTCTCTCTCTGCCCCTCCCCCATTCATGCTCTGTCTTTCTCTGTCTCAAAAATAAATAAAAAACATTTAAAAAAATTAAAAAAAAACAAAAAAATCTAGAAGTCACTGTTTAATCAGAATGAAAAAAACTTCAGAAAAAAATTAAGGAGCAAGACAAAAGGTAAGCATGCGAGAATATTTGAGTGGATACTGGTCATACAAAACATTAACAATGATGCTTTAAAGTCTTTCAAATATAAAAAAAAATAACTATATTTTTTAATGGTGTAGAGTATTCTAAAATCCTTGAGTCATTCAGAAGCAGAGGGAAAATAACAATTAGGATAAGGCTTTGGTAAGTGAAGAATATTGCTTTTGTTTTTTCTAAAGACCACTAAAAGAATCTTAAGGATGTATATTATTCAAGCTAATAGGAAAAGAAAGGGAATTTTTAAAAAACTCAATCTAAAAGAAGTCGAAAAAGAGAAAAAGAACCCAAAGGAGGAAGGACAAATAGAAATGACTAAGATGGTAAAGCTAAAAAATATTGGTAATTACAATAAATGTAAAAGAACTAATGATCCATTTAAAAGATACAGTCAGACTGGGTTAACGATAACAAACTCAACTATGTGTTGTTCATAAAACACTCATTGGAAATATAACAATACTGAAAAATAAAAAAGAGATTAAAAAAGATATTCTTTGTAGTATCAACCAAATAATGCAGGAATGACAACATTAAATACCAGACAAAACTAACGCTAAAGTAAAAAGCATTGCTGCATAAAGAAGGCGCTACATAGTGAAAAAAAAAAGTTATAAAGGACTAGGAATAGATAACAACATCAAATCTGAATGCACTTAATAATATATATTTGAATTATATAAGCAAAAATGTACACAAAGTCTTGAGGAAAATAGATAAATCCACACACCTCTCACCAGCTGATTAAAAAAGAGGACAAAAGAATATCGGAAAGATAGATTTGAACACTACAACCACCATAATAAGACATGTATAATACAGTACAGTTAAAACTGCAGAATAAGCACTTTTCAAAATAAAATATATAATATTTTTAAATTGTTCACATACTGACCTGTAAAGTAAATCAAAATATTTAAGAGAACAAAAATATATGTGTTTTGTTTTACTAGTGTATATTTATGCGAGTATACTTCATTTTATTTTTTAAGTTTATTCATTTTGAGAGAGAGAAACTGAGCAGCGGAGGGACAGAGAGAGTAGGAGAGAACCCTGTGCTTAGAACAGGGAGCCTGATGCAGGGCTTGATCCCATGAACTGTGAAATCATGACCTGAGCCAAAATCAAAAGTCAGACACTCAACCAACTGAACTACACAGGCACCCCACTAGTATATTTTATTTTCTTGGTTTATCTCTAGAAAATCTTTATATTTTCAGAATTTAGGAAATAAAAATAATACATGGATCAAAGAAGAAAGTTCAATGGAAAAATTAAAATTTCTCAAGCTGATGATACTGAAGAAAAATATGCATAAAAGGAAATTTACAGCTATAAATGCATACATAAAAGGAAGGAGAGCTCGATGGCCATTTTAAGCAAGTCAGAAAGAGAATAAGGGATGAAACAGAAAACATAGAAGTAAAGAAAGAGTAGAAAGCATTCAGAAAATTAAGAAAGTAGAAAATGAGGGGTGCCTGGGTGGCTCAGTCGGTTAAGCATCCAACTTCAGAGCAGGTCATGATCTCACAGTTCATGAGTTTGAGTCCCACATTGAGCTCTCCTGTCAGCGCAAAGCCTGCTTTAGATCCTCTGTCCCCCTCTCTGTCTGCCCCTCTCCCCCCTTGTGCTCTCTCTCTCAAAAATAAATTAACTTCAAAAACAAACAAAAAAACTAGAAAACAAATGTAGAGAAGAGCAGCAGAGCCAAAAGTTTGTTCTTTAAAAAGACAATAAAATTAATAAACCCTTAATAAGACCTATAAAATACTAAAAGGAAAAGCAAAAGAAAAAAAGGTGGCAGGGAAGAAGAAAGAGAAATAGTATCAGGAAAGAAAATAATGACGTAATTGCATGTCCTGTAGACATTATTAAAAACACAAGAGAATATTAAGAATGAGTTCATGGCTACATTAGTTTCCCAGAGCTGCTATAACAAATTAGCACTAACTAGGTGATTTGAAAGAACAGAAACGTGTTAGTTTCCAGTCTGGTGGCCCAAAATTCCAAATCAAGCAGGGTTGGTTTTTCTGAAGGCTCTGAGAAAGAGTTTGTTCCACAAATCTCTCCTAGTTTCTGGTAACTGCTGGCAATCTTTGGTGTTCCCTGGCTTATAGCATCATGACTTCAACCTATGCCTTCATCTTCATGTGACTGGCCCCTCTTTGGTTCTCTTTTGTCTGACTGTTTTTTTTTTTCCTTTCCTTAAAAGGGCATTTGTCATTCAATTTAGGGCCCACTGAGTTATTCCAGGATGGCCTCATCTCAAAATCCCTCACCTGATTTCATCTGCAAAGACCCTCTTTCCAAATAAGGTCATATTCATAGGTACTAGGGGTTAGAATTTGAACATATATTTTTGAGAACAACAATTCCACCTACTACACAATAAGTTCAAAAAATTTTGTGAATGGATAAAACTTTTGAAAAATACAAATGATCAACACTATCAAAGAAAATATAGAAAATATGAATATTCTAGAAAATAAATGAATCCAGAATTTAAATTTTCTCAAAGAAAAAACTCTAAGCTTAGGTATCTTCTCTGGTGAATTCTATCAACTGTTTAAGGATAAATGAATGTCAGTGTTAACACAAAATCTTCCAGAGAATAAGTGAAGAATTATCACTCAAACACATGTTTTTTATATTCATGACAACCTTGATGCCAAATCAAATATGAACATCTCATGAAGGAAATATTACAAGCTACCATTTTCTTCACAAATATAGATGCAAAAATCCCTAAAGCAAAAATAGCAAACCATCCCAGTGAAATACAAAAGAATGGAACATCCTGTCCTATTTGGATTGATCCAGAAATATAAATTTGGTTTTACATTAGCAAATCATTAATATAATTCATCACATTAACCAAATAAGGGACAAAAACTCTGTGACCATCTCAATATATGTAGAAAAATTATTTGATACAATAATACATTTTCTCTTTGAGTACATTTAACACACTTTAGTTTCAGATGTACAATGTAGTGATTTGACAAGTTTATACATTATGCTGTGTTCACCACAAGCGTAGCTACCATCTGTCCTGTTATATCCTTATTACAAAATCATTGACTGGATTCTTTATGCTACACCTCTTATTCCTGTGATTTATTTATTCCATAACTGGAAGCCTGTATCTTCCTCTCCCCTTCACCCATCTTGCCCAACATCCTACTCTTCTACCCTCTAGCAACCATCAGTTTGTTCTCTGTATTTATAGGTCTGATTCTTCCTTTTTTAATTCTTTTGTGTGTTTGTGTTTTTTAGGTTCCATTTATGAGTGGGATCATATAGTATTTGTCTTTCTCAATCTGACTTATTTCCCTTAGCATAATACCTTCATTCTTTGATGTTTGTGTGGGTGTTGATAATATCAAGGATCTTCTTTAATCTGACAAATGACCATTACACAAAATCTAGAGTAAACACTCATCTAATCATGAAATGCTGGAAGTTTCTCTTGTGATACTGGGAATAAAGCACAGACATTTTCATTCAACAAAGTACTGGAGGTGGTGGTCTTATTGCAGTAAGGCGTTAATAAAATGTTGAAAGATTTGAAAATTTGAAGGAGAGAAATACAACCATCATTAATCACATTAACCATACAATCACAGTTGACATGACTGTGTACATAGAAAATACAAAATAATCTCCAGATAAACTATTAGATTTAACCAGTTAGTTTACAGGTAAAAACTACTAAAACCACTTTTATTTTTGGTAAAACCAGCACTAATACTAATTCTAGTCTCAAGGACATACTTAATAAATACAAGCACGTGTACCATAAGTGTCCAAAGAGATTTGTTCAAGAGTAGTCCTAGTAGTATTGTTAGTAATAGCAAAAATTTGAAAACAAACCCAATACTCATGAACAGTAGAATGGATAAATTTTAGTATATTTCTACAATGGGTCACTATCCAGGAATGAAATTTAACAAACTACAACTCTGTGCAACAAACAACATGGATAAATCTCACAAGCCTAATGTTGAGTCAACAAAGCCAGACATAAAAGAATACATAATGTATGGGCATCGTTCTATTTGTATAAATTTTACAGGCAGGAACATGGAAATTATAATATTTGAGAACACATGCTTAGATGGACAATAATCAAAAAAAATCAAGGAAACAATTGCCACAAACGTTAGGAAAGAACTCAACCTTTTGAAAGAAGAAAAGGATAATTATTGCTGATGGTGTATGAGATGCTGGTGATGTTCTATTTTTTGATCTGAGTTGTGGTGGTGTGAACATTTATTTGCTTTGTGTTAAATCACCAACATATATATTTTTAAAATATGTTTTCTACATATACTATAGATTTCACAATTGCAATGGTTAAAACAAAAGAAAGGGGTGCATGGGTAGTTCATTCAGTTAGACATCTGACTTTGATTTCTGCTCAGGTCATGATCTTGTGGTCATGAGATGGAGCCCTGCATTGGGCTCTGAGATGGGCATGGAACCTACTTAAGATTCTCTCTTCCCCTCTCCCTCTACCCCTGTCTTGTTCACATGCTCTCTTGAGAGAAACAAAGGAAGAAAGAAAGAAAGAAAGAAAGAAAGAAAGAAAGAAAGAAAGAAAGAAAGAAAGAAAGAAATGAAGAAATAAAGGTAACAATTTTTCAAATTTTATCAGGGGCATCAAGAAAGCTAGTAATGGTAATAATTTATGGACAAGGCCAGGACCAGGATAAAATGAATGAGACACTCACCTTGGATAAAAAAAATGTAAGGGAAGGCCAAAGAACTCACTAATCAGAAGTAAATAATATTGTAACGATATTTTAAAGAATCAAAATTAATGCAAAAAATTATGATGAACAACATATCAAAGTGATCAATAACAAATAACAAATATTAAGATAGTATCTATATGTACCCGGCACTGTTCTAAGTGCTTCTATGGGTATTCACTGTTTTGATCCACATGGAAGCCTATGAGATAGGTGCTAAAATTATCCCTTATTTTACTAGTAAGGAACCTTTGGCACAGAGGAAAGTGGTTATTTTCCCAAAGTCATCCAGGTGGCCCATGGCAACACCCAAGTTCAAACCTAGTTCAAGCTCCAGAAGCCATACTCCTCAGGACAGAACTATGCTCCACCTGCCCATTTACAATAGTCAGAAATGCAGTCAGGTTGTGACAGCTAGTTATGTTCCTTGATGACACACTGATTCTTTCCATTGAGCTTATGCCCATCACATCATATGTTTGTAAGTGATTATTATGTTTGGAGGGAGGATAAAACTGAAGGAAGAATATTAGGGAAATAAATATAATTTGGGATCTTATAAAATCTTCATGAAGCCTGTCATTTCTTGATTAAGTGTGATCCCCATGGTATGAGATATGCCAAGCAGCCAAGAAAAACCTTCCAGAGTTCTCCCAAATGATTCTGTCTCATTCCCATAATTAATGCTATTGTAGGGTTCCTGTGAGATTGGGCCCAGTAAACTTAATATTTGATAAATATATTGAAAAAAATACAGATTTATATTGATTAATTGAAAAATTATACCACAGTACAATGTTGCATGTTAAAAGAGCTTAGAAAATCGTGAACAATTTGATGTTATATTTTGTAAGGATGGGGGCCTGGGTAGGGATTACATGGCCTCAGGTTTTATTTACCTTCTGAAATACTAACTCATTAACCAAACATAATCAATTAGACTCTTGTCTTCTGTTAAAGTAAGCTCAGTCTGAGCCAAAAAAAAAAAAAAAAGTCAGAGAATCAGTCTGGTGAAAGTACACAAGACAGCTGAAATTTCAAAGGTGGCTCAAAAATTAATGACTCTTAGTTCACCCAAGGTGCAACAGTACACTTGGAAATAGAGAAAGAAACAGGAAAAAAAAATTAGGGAACAAAATAATTCCAATGAATATTAATGAGAAATGGGCACTTTTCAGGCAGAGCTTTGTAGGTAGGAAGGAAATAGAATTTGTGAGCGGGTAAATTTCAATAAACAGTTATTTATAGATATGGGGAAATGAGTTCTGCTGAATTTCAATCCTTCTTAAACAGTGACAATGTCCATTTTTTTTAAACAAGTCAAACTTTTTGAGGAATAAGGCTTGCTATAGGCTGCCAATATATCTCACTAGAACATGAAAAATTCCATTAAACAACCACTTTTTAAAAGTCTTTCCTAAATAGCCAGTTTGATGGTTTCACAGAACCATAACTCTGAGTCTATTTCCTGAATCTTAAAAAATGCCTTTAAGTATTTAGCTATCCCACCGTGTTTTTATGAAACTATGACACACAGTATCACTGAAGACAAATGAGAATTCGGCTGCTGGAGTGTCCTCCCATGATGATGATGGAAGCACAGCCCAGCAAGTGCACGAAAAGCAGAGCTGGAACTCTCAGCACTGATCTAGGAAGGTGGGGAGGGAGTTAAGGTAAGACTCCGGGGTATCAATCACAGTAGGAAAAAAATTAGAATTAAGTGTTTTAAAGAGCCATTGTGGGAAAGTCACTGTTTTCAATTCTCTACTTAAATTAGCAACCTGGGAAGCAAAGTTCTCTGAGGCTCATTTTGAGAATTTTAGAATGAAAATTAGTAGACAAAATGTCAGGTCCAAAACTTGAGAATAATCTTTGTGATACTCGGTTGGGTCCCAAAGCCTTTCAATTCATCTCCTCCTCATTATTTTTTGTAACAAAAGAAGTTATTTTTGACTGTTAGTGTTTCCATGCAACCATCTTTGACTGTTAAAGCCAGGGATGGATCTGTCAGGGCTGTCAATATCTTCCTGTGTTTGGGATTTCAGCTTTTCATCTGAACATATAAATGTAGAGCTTTTGTGCTTTGCAGTTTTGTTTTTTCATGAGCACAAATGCAAAAGAAACTGAGCTGAGAATGGCAGCTACAACTCATCTGACAAAAAAAGATAATACAAAAAGGGCCAATTTTTCAAAGATGGAAAATGTTTGGGGCATTACAGGTTTTGTGACTCTAGCAATATGTTTCTCTTTTCTGAATTGTTACTCATTACTGTCAATCACTATCCTACCCTAGAACTCTAGATCTTGTCATTCACACTTCCAAATGCAAATGAAAAAAACATATGCCTTTTCAATCCAATCTTCAAGTTCACTTTAATTAGTTTTTTTTTTTTAACCCTGCATTGGGATCTAAGTAAATGCAAGCAATGGGGAGTCCTCACCTAGTTGTGCTTCAAGGAATGAAAGCTCAAATCTTCCAAGGAGACATGGTAATGTATATTCACTGTTAGGAGATTGCAGTGAGCTATGGACCATTCTTTCAGGGAAATGGGTGATGGCCACTGAAGCATACATGGAGACTCCACGAGGAACAACCATCATGGAGAGAATTAAAAATTCTCCCTTCTGCCTCCATACATCAATAACAATTACAAACAGTAATTGATTCTTATCCAGGTGCTGTACCAGGTCTGTGGATACAATGGTAAACAAGTCACAGTTCTAGCTTCAAAGACATTATGGCATGTGAAGCAGCACCAGATGAACACTGGAGAAAGAGAGTGAGCTTCTCTGTGCCATCAGTCCTTGTTCACTCCCAGAAGGCAGAAAGTCTATTAATATAATGAGGGGTGTCTGGGTGGCTCAGTCAGTTAAGCTTCCAACTTTGGCTCAGGTCATGATCCCCTGGTTTGGGCGTTCAAGCCCCACATTAGGTTCTGTTCTGACAGCTCAGAGCCTGGAGCCTGCTTCAGATTCTGTGTCTCCCTTTCTCTCGGCCCCGCCCCCACTTGTTCATTCTCTCTCTCTCTCCTCCCTCCCTCCCTCCCTCCCTCTCAAAAAATGAATAAATAAAACATTTAAATAAAAAAGAAGAGAAAATCTATTAACATAATGATACAACAGAGCCCATTTTTGAGAAGCAATAAAAAATTTGCAAGCTTTAATTTAATTTAATTTGCAAGTTTGTCCTTTAGCCATTTTACTGAAGGCTCTAAAAGACCTAGAGCCTTATCTACCTGTTGACTAAATGGAAGAGGTTAGTTTGTGAGAACATGCGAGTCCTTTCACTTCACAAAAACTCATGAACAAATGATGAAGCTATATCACTGTCCAGCTCAAACCCTTAATGATTTCCCACTGCAACCAGAATAAAATCCAAACTCCTTCCATGCCTATGAGGCCCTGCATGACATGGCCCTGAATAACTCTCTGAACTGCTCTTTTTCATCCCTCTGACTAATGCTGCTCTTATGAGAGCCTCATTTCTGTCTTCAAATATGCCAAACTTATTTTTATGCCAAGATACCAGTATGTTCTTTTGGCTTGGAGTTCTCTTTCTCCAAATCATTGTATTGCTGCCTTCTCCTCACCATTCAGGCATGAATTCAGTATTCTCTAAAGTAAAATGACACCCTCTTCTCTTCTCTCTCTGGACTCCAATTAGTGTGCCAGATTTTCTTGTTTGACCGCTTTGAGCATTTACCTATACCTGAAATTATGTGTATGTTTTCATGTTTATTGACTATCTCATAATTCTCTGGGCATTCCATTTTCTTGACTTCTCCATTCCTGGAGCCTCAAGGATTGCCTGGCCTCACAGTGGCCTTTACAAAAATATGTACTGACTGATGCTCTAACTCATTTCAAGGGTCTTCTGAAATTTTGACAGGAGGATGGGTCAGAGAGGTACAAGTGTTGGGCAAAAACAAGAAACATGTATCAATGTGAATATAACTTTATGTCTACATACATACTAAAGAAACTGGTCATGTATGCATTATATAGTTCAGTATGATAAGTGGTATAAAGAGAGTAAGTCAGAATTTGAAAGATGAGAAATACCCAGGAACTAATGACATCTTAGCTGAAACCTTAAGATAAGTAGGATATAGTTAGATGCTGTACGAATAAAAGATGAATGGGGAAGAGTGCTCCAAAAACTACATAGTATGTAGCAATTCCAAAGAGATTTGAAATCTACCAAGACAAAAAAAGTCAAAGACATTGAAAAGTGTAAAACAGCTAATGAGAGCATTATATGTGCATGATAGATAAATGGGAAGACTGAGGCTGTAGCAGGGAACTGAGTTTAGAGAGCTGTTGAAGAAATCCAGAAGAGAGGTGATAGCTTTCTTGAATTGGGTAAATCCACACAAGATGGATGGTATTGAATGAATAAAAAATGTAAAGGTTCTAGAGAATCAATAGGACTTGGTTGATTAGATGAGAGAGTGAAGAAAGGGAGTAATTTTATCCAATTTTCTTTATTAGGCATTTAGATGCATGATGGCTCCAATCATTGACTTAGAGGATCTTAGAAGAGAGTCAGATTTCTTAGAGGAGAGTGAAGATGATGTTCTTGTTGAGCTTAAATTGTCAGAGGAACAGACCAGTGGAGATATCCAGGAGATTGTTGGATATACAGGTTTGGGAAGATACATTTGTGAGTTATCAGAATATAGATGATAATTAAAGTGTCGGGAGTGAATGAGGTCATATAGGAATAGAACACAAAGGGAGAAAAAGAATACAACGTCATTGGAACCCTATGAGTTAACTATGTGTTACCAATATGTAACATAAAAAAAGGGAAGAGAGTCAGCTATGATGTTTACTTAGAGCACCCAGAAAGAAAAGAAGAAAACAAACAAGTGTGACATCACAGAAGTCAACTAAGAAGAATATTTCAAGAAGGCTATTAAACATTGTCATCTGCTAGGGAAAAAAAGAAAATTAAATTAGATTTCCAAAGGACCTGATATTTAAGTAAAGTTACTGGTGATGATCACAAGAAAGTTTTAATGTAGTGGGGAGATGAGAGAGGATTCCAGATTATAGGAATAGGATAGGAAAGGAGGAGGGAATATGACCATAATAAGGGGAGACAATCCTTTTAAGAAATTTGGCCACTGTTGCAAGGTGAGTGAAATATGGGAGCAGAAAGAGAGATGGAAAACATTGTATTTATGATGGAAAGTAATTGAGAATATTTAAATGCTGATGGAGCAGAGCCAGTGAGGGGAGTAATTTTGAAGACACAGGAAAAGAGATAATTGATGGATCAAGATGACTGAGGAGGTGGGAGGCTACGTAAGAATGGGATAGATAAATTATAAGAAGGGACACTTCTTTCTCATGGGAGATTATAAATGGAAAGAATATATGTAGACCAAGTAAATTATAGATGTGCAGAATAGAAGAGAGACAAATAACTAGGAGAACATAGGGAAAATGACAGATGGTATTGATGATATGAATTTTTCAAGGCATCAGTCTATGTGAGTTTGTGATTTCCTTCAGCAGAACTCAATTGCCTGAATGTAAAAATAAAGAGGAGGTGGTTGTATTGGTCAAGATTTGGGGTTTTGTTGGGTATTCAAGTGAAATAGCAAGATAGCAAGGCAATTACAATTGATTGAAAACTCTGATCATATGATCTAGAATAGACAGGAAATAAAGTAAGGAATAAAGTAAATGTTAAAGTAGCTGGGAGTTAACAGGCTGGCAGAATTCCAAGGAACTGGATATTCTGATTTAGCTTACTTCTGATTCCTTCTTTTTAATACATTCGAATAAGGTTTCATCCCCACCATTCCATAGAAATTTCTCCTGTGAAAAGGATTCATGATTTCCATCTTGCTCAGTATCAGTGAATAATTCTTAGTCCTCGTCTTCCTAGATCCCTCAAGCAACATCTGACACATGTTCATCACTCTCTCCTTGAAATTCCTTTTTTCCCCTTGGGTTCCAGAATGCCACACACCTTTGCATTTGCTTCTGCCTTACCAGACACTTGTTAGTATCACTTTCCTGTTCCATCACTTCTTTCTGAATGAAAATATTAGAAGAACCCAGAGCTGAATCATTGAACTTCTTTCTTATTCCCTAAGTGATCTCACCAAGTCTTAAGGCTTTAAATACCACCTATTTTCTGACAGTGCCCAGATTTGTGTCTTTAACACCAATTTCTTTTGTCCTTACTCTCCTTACACTTAAAATTTTAGATGCCCAAAAAGCACCTCAAACTTAAGCTATGTAAAGCAAATTCTCAATTCCTTCACCAAACCCATTCCTCCTTGGGTTTTTCTCACTTAATAAATGGCACATCAATTACTACGTTGCTCAAACTAAATACTCAGCAGTCATTTTTGAATCTTCTCTTTCTTTCACATCTCATACCCAAACCATTGTTACATAATATTGGTCTTTCCAGAAATATATATCAAGAATTCTACTTCCTATCATCCCTATTGTTAACACCCTAATATGAGTCATTACCTGTTCACGCTCGTATTTCTACAAAAATCCCTCACTAATTTTTCTCTTTCCATTTTTGCCCTCATAGAGTCAATTTCTACCCAGCGATATGTGGTCTTTTAGTAACAGAAATTTGATCACAACCATTTCCTGCTCAGAATTTCCCAGAAGGAATTCCAATGAACATAGAATAAAACCCTCATTTGGAGTGTCTCAGTCAGTTAAACGGCTGACTTCAGCTCAGGTCATTATCTCATGGTTTGTGAGTTCCAGCCCTACGTCCAGCTCTCTTCTGTCAGCAGAAAGCTGGTTTCAGATCCTCTGCCTTCCTCCCTTTCTGCTCCTCCCCCACTAGTGCTCTCCCTGTCTCTCTCAAAATAAATAAATGAACTTTAAAAAAAAGTGATAAAAAAAGAATTTCCTTTAGAAACAACAAATTTATTTTCATGGTCTTCAAGGTTTGCAATGATTTTAACATTGGGTTCCCATTAACTTTATCTCCTACTACTCTTCCATGTCAATCACTTACTCCACTTCTATCACACCAAACTGCTGTCTCTAATTTGTCCTTACTTCTAAACTTTCATATTTGCTATTCCTACTGCCTGGCATGTTCTACTCTCAGTTATTCACATTACTTGTTCACTCACCTAATTCAGGCCTTAAATGGAATTTCAAAGTAATTTTGCCATTCATATAAAGTGGAGAATATTTGGTTTCAACTTTTCACTTTGCTACACTTTGCCACATTCTTCACTTTCATACAGCTACAAGGCATGGCCTTATGCTGAGCAGACAGTATTTTTCTGCCCCTTGATTTTGGGTCTGGCCATGCAGCCAACTTTGGCCAAGAGGATAGTAGCAGACTTGGCAAAAACAAAGTCTCAGAATGTGATTGCCCAATTAGTCTTTCTCTTGCATTCCTACCTTCTGCAGTTAAAATGTACATGCATGGGTAGCTGCCGATTTAAGGAGATTGAAAAACTGGACCCCATCTGAAGCATGGAACCAAGTCTAGCCAGGCCCAACCTAGACCACCTAACTCCATCCAGCAGGCAGATATTGTGTTATAAGCCACTGAATTTTTGAAATTATTTTGTTTTGCAACAATATGGTGGCAAGAGCTAATTATTACACTCTATTTAAAGGAACCAAACATACCCCATCACTTTCTATATACCATTATTCTGCTAGAAGTTCTATATTTCTCATTTCTACCCAAAATTATAATACATATTTATTTTTTATTTGCTTCCCTCTCTAAAATATGTCCTTGAGGAAATAGTCTGCATGTTTTGTTTAGCACTTATTCCTAGTGTCTGGAAGCAGGTATAGTACAGAGTAGTAGGCATTTGATAGATATTTATTACTGAATGAATGCTGATGTAGGAAAATTCAGATGTTGAAGGTTATGATGAGGTTGAAAAAGTATGGCTGGAATTAACCAAATGAGTGAGTTGTCATGTTACAAGGCTGGATTCTGCAAGACTAATTTTGAATTTGATACTTCAGAGGTCGAACACTTTTGGATTTCTAGATCACATGACAGAGAAGCAGTGTGAGTAAAACTCCTGCCTAGACAGAGGAATCCCCCTCGTTCCACACATCTCTGATATCCACCAAAAATCCAAACAATAGTACTCTATAAGTACTCTTTTAGGTACCCTTTTGTAGAGAATTGGACATAACAATTTCTGAACATGAATAGGCAGAAAATTTTTTTCAAAATATTAAAAGCACCACAAATAAACTAACATAATACATACATGGAAAATTCTTCTTATAAGAGAATGGGAGTGCTTGAAACTGTAAGAGTAGTCCTAAGATTATTTGAAATTTTCCATTAATATTAACAAGTAACTTGAGCCTGAGAAAAACTTCCTCTTCTTACCTAATACCTTTTTTCAAAGTTACCACCTCAGAACATCTGTTTGCATAATGGTTTTTCCAGTGTTCTTGAACTAAAATGTCAATTGGCAGGTAACATTTAACATTTTAAATGTCCTGAAACTTGGGACTTGTTAATTATTTCTCCATTTTTCTGTGTTGTTACTATTTCCTTCTGTGAACAGATCATTTTCCTGAAGGCTATCTAATTAATGGTCAAGCATTGAGCACATGCTTAGCATTAGAGTGATACAAAGTCTATTAATTTTGACAGTAAATCCTTAACATTTTTATGCTGATTCTATTGAAAGTCAGATCTTGAACTGATTTGGTTAGAAAGAAGGTGCCCCAACTCTGAAAATGCTTCTGTCTCTCCAATCAAGAGTTGACATCCCACAACAGAGGTACCTATTGCCAAAGCTTTGGTCAGTCATTCCCCATGCTAGAAGATAACAGGGCACTGATGGCATGCAATGAAATAGAGAAAAGCCCTGAAAATGAAGGGGGGTGCTACTCCTGAGAGAAGGGAGATGGCAGATACATGACCAAAAACAGTGATCCCAACAAGGGGATCCATCCAACCAACTGTAAGATCATGACCTGAGCCAAAATCAAGTCAGATGCTGTCAGATGCTTAACTGCTGAGCCACCCAGGAACCTCTCACTTTTCTTTTTTTCTTTTTTTTTTTTTTAACGAAGGGAATTATGGAGATGTGTGTGTGTGTGTGTGTGTGTGTGTGTGTGTGTGTGTAATATACACACATAATTCTGTATACGAATATTTACAAAGCTCTGCATCTATAAATCAGTCTAAATATTCTTTAATGGCATTCTGATATAAATGCTATTCTTCTTCACTGATAACTGGATGATAGTTCTTAGTTAGAGCCTATCAGAGTTCTCTACGCTGGTTCCATTTGGAATCAGTCTCTTTTCTTTGCCTTAGTTTAGTGGTCATTTTCAGTGTATCACCAATATTGGGCACCTTCTGTTTTGCAATTAGATATCATTCTTTTCCGAGCCCAGATGCTGACCTTGTAGTCTGTCGCCTACAACTTATTTTAAAAATTTTTAATTTTTATTTCTTTTTGAGAGAGGGAGAGGCAGAGCATGAGCAGGGAAGGGGCAGAGAGAGGGGAAGACACAGATTCCGAAGCAGACTCCAGTCTCTGAGCTGTCAGCACAGAGCCTGACGTGGGGCTTGAACTCACGAGCCATGAGATGAGCTGGGTGCCCCTCCACAATTTATTTTAAATGGTGTATCTTTATGAATTGAAGTTCATAGGAAGCTTTACTTCTTTCCAGTCTCCCAATAACTGCTAGGTACTTGCTTGATTTTTTTATTAGGAAAGAATCTGTGATGCTAGAGCTCAGTCTTTCTCTACACTGAGCACCTGGTGGCCAATAATTTAGCATGCCTGATATTATGGTAAATCATTTTAAAATCTTCTTTTGGTAGAATATTCACTTTCACTTTGAGTTCCAGGCTGAAAAGCAAATGCACCTTAGTACTTGGGAATACCTTATTCCTTTCAACAAATAATGCCATCAAATGCTTTTCTAATCGGGGCATCTGGGAGACTCAGTTGGTTAAGCGTCTGACTTCAGCTCAGATCTTGAGCTCACGGTTTGTGTTTTTGAGTCCCACAGAGGGATTCATGCTCAGAGCCTGCTTGATATTCTCTGTCTCTCACCGCCCCTCCCCGACTTGTGCTTTCTCTTTCAAAATAAGTAAACAAACAAAAAAAATTAAAAAGTACTTTCCTGATCATAGTACTCAGCAGTGATATTGCTTAATTAATCCACTCACAACATTAAATGTCCTATACATTGTCTATCATCATCAAATACTACTTAAATTATTTAAAATATAAAGATACATAAGGAATTTCTTAGATCCTACCCAGTTTTGCTCATGTAACTTTCCTTTGACATCTAATAAGGCTGTTAAAGCTAACCTAAATGACAATTAAATTCAGGATACTCAATTTGTAAGTACACAGTAGAATAAATTTAATTGAATCATTTTTCCAAGAAACAATAAGGCATATTCAGGCACTAGGAATCTAATATCAATTTAATTTTCCATGTGTAATAGGTTGTTTTGTATACAGCCTCAGTGTTTCATGTATAAAATATAACTGGCTGGATTAGATGTATAGTGCTTTGCCATATGCTTTAACCTATTTTTAAGTAAGCTCATATTAATGAAAGATTCATTTTAAAAAAATTTTTAATGTCTGTTTATTTTGAGAGAGAGAGACAGAGAGAGACAGAGCATAAGTAGGGGAGGGGCAGAGAGAAAGGGAGACACAGAATCCAAAGCAGGCTCCAGTCTCTGAGCTGTCAGCAGAGCCCAACGCGTGGTTTGAACTCACAAACCATGAGATCATGACCTGTGCTGAAGTCAGACACTCAACTGACTGAGCCACCCAGGTGCCCCAACAAAAGTTTCCTGGTTAACCTTTTTACTTTGCAAACATTGGAGCATCTATTCAGTATGATCTTGAAGCATACCTCAAAATTGTAGCATATGACAGCATTTGACACTTATTGGTAAGGGCATAAACATATTTTAAATTATAAAAATAAGTAGAAACCATTGCCAAATCCTGCAAATGTGCAATATGGCATGATTTTCAAGAAAATATTAAACATAACGGTGGTGTAAAATAGACATAAATTATTCCTAGGGTTAGATGATATAAGACAAAGGATTCTGATATACACATTCCCAATTTTTGGCAAAACAAATCTTACAAAAACAAAACAAACAACAACAACAACAAACACCACTATGGAAGCCATTAAAAGCAAAGTATCTTATGTTGATGGTTTTTCATGTATAATGATGTTTATTGCAGCTTTAAACAGATAAAAGTCCCAAACTAGAAGCATTTGTAGAGTTGAATCTTAAGAACTTTTAATAATATATGTGGTTTGGAAAAATAATAATAATACAAGAAACATTCATAAGTATATTAAGTGAAAAAAGCATGATTAAAACTATCTCTATACCACCAATATTTACTAAAGAGATTACAGATTCATATAGAAACAAAGGCTGATTGAAAATACATTAAATAATTTAAAATGTTTATCTTTATGTGAGAGGGATATATATGACTTTCATTTCATTTCTAATATTTCCCTAATTTTCTATATGAATGTAATCTTCTGATATGAAAAAAAAACCTCGAGGGCCTTATAAAGCAAATAAATCCTTTTAATTTTAATTCCTAAATGTTATACCTGTATAATGAGGTTTACACAGAGTGCAATAAAAATGTATTAGAATTACTTTTAAAAATAAACTTAGTCTAAAAATATTCTATTTTTGTAACAGATTGAATTTCCCTTATGACATTAAACCATCTATTACACTCAAAAATAGTATCAGTCTAGCACTTCTACATCAACCCCCCCCCCAAAAAAAAAACTGGGTGTGAATACCATTCTTTATCTGCTTTATACATATCAAAATGCATTAAAAACAAAACTTATGCCTGTGACTTCCCTTAATGAGAACTAACCAATGGACAACCCCCAAGTTATCTTTAGGTATATTACTTACTTTTTTGTTAAAGCAATTTAAAACAAAATGCTGAATTTCTTGAGATTGCTGGCAAGAGGAAATTATTTTAAGATTCTTTTCATAGTTCTTGAAAATAAACATTTCCTCTTCAAAATATAATGGTTTCATTCTGGGATCATTTAGATGCAAGCAACAGAAACCCCACACAGTTTGAAAGAGCAGTATTTCTCCTAAGGATTCCAAGCCACTTTCCTGAGAGTCTGGAGCACAAAGCAGAGGCCAGCTTAAAAGAGGGAGGGGGTTGCTGAGAGTATGAAATGTGTATCCCATTTGCTTCCCAAAAGCCTTTGCGTGCCAGTTCTTTTCACCTGAGTTTTTCTCTGTCAGCAGATTGATGGTATCTGTTTTCCCAAGTATGATACAATAGCCCCAAAGGGCCCAATGTGTTCTTAGACTTTAAATTCTCGTATATACTGAATCCAACTCCCTATTTCTTGGGCTGAGAAACTGATTTGCCCAGCATGGGTACGTTCTACCCAGAGCCACACTCCTATGCAAATACAGTTCTCCAACAAAACAGATGGAGTTTAGAGGTATGAATGCAGAATATTTTATGACATTGCTGTGAAATGAGGATCAGTGGGGAAAAGGAGATACAAGAAATGTATAATGTGTATGTTTATATTGCGATAATATATAATATATATTTATGTAATTTATTATTGACAAAAACAAGACCCACTTTTGTTTGTTATGCGTTTTATATGGAAACAAAGCACCAAAAATTAATAAATACCACAAAATTTCATAATTGAAGAAAATAAAATTCATTCTCCTAAATTTTTACTCTAAAATTGTACTTGCAATGATTTTAAAGTTAAGAAATAAGTGCATTTAGGGGCGCCTGGGTGGCTTGGTCGGTTGAGTGTCCGACTTCGGCTCAGGTCATGATCTCACAGTCCGTGAGTTCGAGCCCCGCGTCGGGCTCTGTGCTGACAGCTCAGAGCCTGGAGCCTGTTTCAGATTCTGTGTCTACCTCTCTCTGTGACCACCCCCCCCCCCCCCGTTCATGCTCTGTCTCTCTCTGTCTCAAAAATAAATAAAAACATTTAAAAAAGAAAAAAATTAAAAAAAAGAAATAAGCGCATTTAAAGTATGGTAGGTACTTTACTAAAGTAAAGTATTCCCCTCCTTGAGGAAAGAAGAAAAAAAAAATTCAAGGCAACCTGACTATAGGCATAAGTGACAACAGCTCTCATGACTTATAACATGAGACCAATTAACCAGACTGCATGTTTGTGTGTTACCATATATGGGAAACAAAGAAATAGAAACATATTTTAAAAACTATGCCACGTGGCGTTGGGGGCTCAGTTCTTTGGGTAGGAACCAGACTGCGCCTTGCTGGCACAAATAAAGTTGCTTCCTGGAAAAAGCTTCCATGTCACAACTCTCTGTGTGAGAATCCTGCATCAAAGGTATGACTCTGGGGTTCTGATGCCAGTTTTTGAATGCTGGCTCTACCATTAATTAGCTATATACACTTTTAACAAATTGCTTAATCTCTCTGCCCCTCAATTTTCTCATCTGCTACATGAAGGTTACAACAATTATAGGATTGGCCTAAGGGTTAAACAAGTTACCATATGAAATAGGAAGATGCTGGCATCTGGCACATAGTAATTTACTACATTTTAATTATTAAAATGTTGATGTATATTTTGTTTTCAGATGGCTGAGGCCCCAACGTTCTTTAGACAAGGACCACTAAAATATCCATTGTTTGTGGCTATAAAGTTGATTTCATAAAAGCTGTTTAATAAAATAAATCCTACAATAATCTTCTATCTCAATATGGATGTTAATTTTAAAGCAAGCACATTTCGGGGCGCCTGGGTGGCTCAGTCCATTAAGCGTCTGACTTCAGCCAGGTCACGATCTCGCGGTCCGTGAGTTCGAGCCCCGCGTCAGGCTCTGGGCTGATGGCTCAGAGCCTGGAGCCTGTTTCCGATTCTGTGTCTCCCTCTCTCTCTGCCCCTCCCCCGTTCATGCTCTGTCTCTCTCTGTCCCAAAAATAAATAAACGTTGGAAAAAAAAATTTAAAGCAAGCACATTTGTAGAAATCTGTAGCACAAATATAACTAAATTATTAATTAAATGTTTTACTGATTCGTAATTTCTAACTATAAAATACATATGCATTTTAGATAATTTGGGAAACAAATTAATGTATAATTAAGTAGTGAAGCAGATCACTGATAAATCTAATAACTCAGAATACTGTTACACTTTCCATTAGCCTTTTATCTATACTTCAGTAATTTAGTTGAGATCATTTGCACATACGATTTTGTCTCTTGCTTTTTCACTTGATGTTAAATAATTATTTAATAAAATAAAACAATGATTGATATATTCATTTTATAAACCTATCTTTCATGGGCTTATAAACAATCCAATTTATGAAGTGTTTTACTATTTAGGCTTTTTAGACTACCATGGCTACTACGAGGTCACCAAAATAATGAAAATATTTATACACTTTAAGCAGCTATTTATTCAATCCTAATCTGGACAGTCTCAAAGGAGTACTTCATGCTACCTGACTTAGCTTGTTACATTCTCAGATTCCCTGGGGGGCTTCTATACACAGTATCTGTCACCTTTCCTACCTGCTCCCTGACCTTCCATGTCATTATCACACATATTTTGTAATCAGAACATTGATTTTCTTCTCCAGTGAAATCTTCCACAATGTAATTTTACACACATTAATGATCCTATGGCATTCCTATGTGATATGATGTCACTTATATGTGGAATCTATAAAACAAAATGAATGAATAAACAAGCAAACAAAAAGAATCAGACCTATAAATACAGAGGACAAACTGATGGTTGTCAGTGGGGAGGAGGTGGAGGATAGGCAAAAAGAGTGAAGGGGAGTGGGAGATACAGGTTTCCAGTGGTAGAATGAAGAAGTCACGGAATACCAGGCACAGCATAGGAAATACAGCCAATTGTAACAGTGCTGTATGGTGACAGATGGTAGCTGCACTGTGGTGAGCACCTCGCAATGTAAGAAGTTGAATCACTAAGCTATATATCTGAAACTAATGTGTGTCAACCATACTCAAGTACAAAAAAAATTTTCTAATGAGTAGACATCTTCATACTAAAGATGTTACTGACATGCCTGTATCTATGTGGTGTTAGTTTTGCACTGTTGCTATGACAGATTACTATACACTTGGTGGGTTAAAACAACAAAGATTGATTATCTTACATTTCTGGGGTACAGAGGTAAAAAGATCAGGCTAAAGTCAGGATGTCAGCAAGGTTGGTTCTTTCTGGAAGTTCTGAGAGGGGAATCTGTTTCCTTGTCTTTTTCAGCTTCTAGTGGCTGTCTGTTTTCCTTGATTTGTGCCTGACCCTTCCTCCATCTTCAAAGCACATCTTTCTAATCATTGTTTCTATCATCACCCATTCTTTTGGACTTTCTCACCCCTGCTATAGTGACTTTGTGAATAGATTGGTCAAACTGCATAATCCAAGATAATCTCTCCATCTCAAGATCCTTGATTTAATCACATCTGCAAAATCCCTTTTGCCATAGGTTCTAAGGATTAGGCCATAGACATATTTGGGGGCCTTTATTGAACCTGCAAAGTATATTTAGTGATTTATACTCATTGTTAATCCCTACACTATATTTGTGTTCCCTTTCTGATATATTAATTCCTCTTTTGCTAATGTCCATATCATTAACTCTGCTATTATTTTTGTTCTAACAAATGCATATTTTAATTCATATACCAAACCCAACAACTAATTAATCAGTCTGCAGATAAATGTAACATACCATACCTATTTTCCTGTTTTGAAACACATAAAGTTATTTCCAAAGTTCTAATATTCAAAAAACGTTGTGATGAATATCTTTGAGCAAAAAACATCTGCATTTTAAATTATTCTCTTAGGAAAGATTCTCAGAAGTAGAATTATTAGGTCAAAAGGTATAAATATTTTATTTCTCTTAAGAATTATTTCCAAATAACTTTCTAAATATGTTGCTCTAAATGATATTCCCCTAAGTAGAGTATGAGAGGGTCTATCTCATGACATACTTGCTGTTGCTGAGTTTTTGCTACTAAAAAACAAAAATTGTAGCAAACCTGCTTGAAAAACTGAGATGTTGTTTTAGTCTGTATTTCCTTGAAGTGTAATTATAGTGATTATTTCTTTCCTTTTTTAACTGCTTTTTTCCCCTGAGTTATCTATTCATGTTTTTTTAAATTGTTGTTGATTTCTTAACATTTTTTCTCATTTGAAATAAAATAATTTGTGAATTCCAGCGAAAATATTTTGCTCATGTATAATTATTTTTGTTGTAAACCAATTAATTCTATTTACTAGTACTTTACTTAAAAGCTTCTATATTTATGGACGCAGTAAATATTCTGGTGTGCTACCCAGACAATCCATGATGATCTCATCTCAAAATTCTTCATTTAATCACATCTGCAGAAGCATATGTTACCATATAAAATCCAGGGACTAGAATTTGGTAACTGTGGGGGTCATCTTTCAGCCCACTACAACAGTATCCCAAAAGTCCTTTCAATAGATGCAAATCTCCAATTACCCTTTGTTTCAAGGAAGAAAGAATTGGACAAAAATTAGAGATTTTGGAGAGTAGGTCTGGTGTAAACCCCGTGGGTGCTACACAGAAAAAAGGAGGAAGAGACAGAACAATAGAGCTCTCTATGGAGACAGTTTTTTTGGTGTGTGTTTTTTTTTTGTTTGTTTGTTTTTGTGGGGGTGGGGGTAACTATTAGCAACTAATAAAATGTACTGCTTTCCAGTGTTAATCAGAGAAGGCTTGGAGGAAATGTTAATATTTAAGAATATTATATATAGCATGGATTTGTGAAATGTTTGTTTCTGAAAAAGGAATATTCCAATGTGAAATAATGGGAATTGTAATCTTCTGATCATAGACTTAAACAAATACTAGGAACATCCAACCTTGTTGTAGTTTGCTTTAATCATTCATTTTACAATAAAAAATGAATCTGATTACCTCAAAAATGCTTTTCTATACTTGAAAATAAGAACAAACTTTTTGTCTAAGTATTCAATTACTTTATATCATAAAATATAAAATCTTCTAAAACTACTTTAACCTGTTTCTACAATATCATATTTTCCTTATTTTATTATTTTTAGAAAGCGTATAAGGTAATATTTATTTTTAAATATATAATATTCTCTCTATCTTTATTTAACATATCATTCTGCAGTATTTTTTATCACAAGAAAGCCAAGTACCTCTGTCTCAAAGATCTATCCTTTGGGTATCTCTGTAGCCCATAACAGTTACAAAAGATATTGTTAAGATTTGTCAGGACCATTCTCAAACACTTCAGTAGTTTTCTTCTATAAAACTATGTCCAAAAAAGTGACATTTTTTAAACATATAATAGCTTGTGTGTAAGATAAGATGACCATGACATACTGACAGGCAGGGCAATCTGAAAAACTACGTATTCCTCTCCTATCTTTTCCTCCTTCTTCCAGATATATTAGCAGTGTCTCTAGAAGTGATGGAGCATATGGGATGCAATACGTGGACAAGGGAAAAATGTTTTCAGAGGAGTATCACACTTAAAATGTTCTTGAGGGTGCTTCAGATTTGGGTCTTTATTTCTGCCAGATTTTCCAATGTTTGTGCATATTTTTGATCTAATAAAAGAATAAGCCAATCATAGGTCTCTTTCTTGATACAGCTCTGGCAATTAATATTCATATTCACCTTAGAGACATCTTCCCCACCATAGGCAGACATTTGCTGACATTTGGATTCAGAGATTTGCAATTGCAGACAATTGGTATCTAAATGAGTTGTGACAGCTGGAAGAAAAACTACTGTTTTAAAATTTTCTTTCATATGTCAAATCATTTCGTTACTTAATTTTCAGTGACACATTTAGTGGTATTTTTCATCATGATAAAAGTAACACAATCCAGAAAGTGGTCTTTTGACATGCAATGTATTTTGACATAAATCAAAAATTCCATTAAATTTTTAAGTCACACCACATTGTGGGTCTCTATTTCATTGTTTCTTTATTATTCGATATCTACACTACATAAGATCTATTCAAAATATTTGCAAACTCTCTGGCCTTTCTATGATGGTTATTGATTTTATAAAGAGATTGAGAAAAGTTTATTCACTAGAATTTCCTGGAGATGGTGGGGAATGTGGACATTTGAAAAATCTTTCTGGCTGCAAGTTCATCTCTAGGGGTAGTCAATTGCAGTGCACAAACTTCACTACAAATCCTAGTATTGTGTAAAGCAAAGAGGACTCCATGTAAGGAATGGGGATTTTAGATGGTTATGGAACTCTAAACCATGAAGAGGACACCTGTCAAGAAATTCAGAGTCAACTAGAGGAAGGAATCCACACACTTTGCAAGATGCTGTACCTGCTACTACTTCTTGCAAATATTTAGTGAAACCATAAAAACCACAGTGTGCTTGAGAAAGAGTTTCTGGCAAGGTTAAAAAGGGACAGTTCAGTCTATTTGAATTCAAGGATGGAGACACCTGGGAAGCTAAGGAAATAAAATGAAAGTGAGTGATTGAAGTAAGCCACTACATATCTTCAAGTAAATGGTTTCTTGCAGAATGCACTTAGCCTCAGGGTCAGCAAGGGCTGAATTCAGGGAAAAGCCATAGGCCTTGAGTCAAGGCTGTGTCCTTCGGTGCAAGAAAGACCCTTTGGACTTTTGGCTTACATTTGGTGGCTCATCTAGAATTTTTGAACTAACAACAAGAATTAGGAACAACCCAGGTGCTATATCAAGCGCTCACCTTCCTTTTTATTGCATGCATAATCCTTGGAATACTACCTAGTAGTCAGAAAAGTTATTGAAACTACTCTGAAAGTAGAATTACAGCCTTGGCAGGGAATGAAATATTTGATATTAAGTGGTTCAGAGAAATAAGGAAGTTTATTATATGACTTACTGGAATGAATAAATCAATTGGAAAATTTCAAGCCAAAAGTTGGATATTAATCTATCCTTGATTAACACAAACTTACTTAAAAAATTGGAGACTGTCTTGAAAGGGAAAAGTTATTACGTCATGGCAGAAACTTTTAACTGATAAAGAGTCTTATCCTGAATGTAAATTAGTTTAAACACTATGAAAAATAGTATGAAGTTTCCTCAAAAAATTAAAAATAGAACTACCATATGATCCAGCCATCCTACTTATGGGTATATATCCAAAGGAAATATAAACTGTATCTCCAAAAGATGTCTGTACCCTATGATTCTTGCAGCATTATTCACAAAAGCTAAAACATAGAAACAACCTATGCATGCATCAGTAGGTGAATGGGTAAAGAAAATGTGGTGTATACATACAATGGAATGCCCTTCAGCCACAAAAAAAAAGGAAATTCTGCCTTTTGCAACACCATGCAATGACTTTGAGTGCATTTTGTGCAGTGAAATAAGTCAGATAGAAATACAAATGCCATAAGTTCTCACTTACATGTGGAATCTAAAACAGTCAAACTCACAGAGAATAGAATGGTGGTTATCAGAAGCTGGGGGAGGAAGAAATGGGAGATGTTAGCCGAAGTGTACAAATTCCCACCTATAAGAAGGAGTCCCAGGAATCTAATGTGCAGCATTGTGGCTTCAAGAAATGATACTGAATTATATATTTGAAAGTTAAGATAGATTTTAAATGTTTATCACTGCGCACCATTTTTTTGGTGCATAGTGATAAACATGGAGGTGTTACCTAAACTTATTGTGGCAATAGTTTTGCAATGTATGTGTGTATCAAATCATCACATTGCATACCTTAAACTTCCATATGTTATCTGTCAATAATATTGCAGTCATGTTGGAGTATAGGAGTAAAAAAAGAGTATCAACAAAATATAAATGACAAGCAAGAAGCAAAAACAACGAACCTTGACCCACTTCCCTTAACAAAACAGTAGTCCCTTGAGACTGAACAGCTAACAACTGGCTGCCAGAACCATTCTCAGAGCCAAAAACTCATAGAGGTCCTAGATTTCAGCAGGGAATACAATGAATGCACTTGAAGATTTAGAATTTGGGGTCATTGTTGTAACAAGCTCATGAAATATTATGGGTGTAGGAGCCCTCAGAAATAGAGGGATAAAGAACACTAATAATGGTGACCAACAGACAGCTTTGTGGATATACAAAGCCAGTGAATTGTACAGTTTAAATAGGTGAATTGTGTGGTATGTGAATTATATCTCAGTAAAGTTGTTTTGAAAAATGGAGAAACAATGACAATTATGAGAGTGGCAGAATCTGGCAATAATGTGTAGTTTTAAAGACTTGAAACATGGACACAAGTGACTCAAATAAGATCCAATGTAGCCATGTTGAAAAGTTAAGGACAGTCAGAAAAAAAATTAAAAGGTTGCTTTGGAGAAACATATACATAAAAATTACTGTTGAAACTCAGTCTCATGAAATAATAACACTTATATAGTACTTCTTAAATGTCAGACTCTGTTCTAAGTGCTTTATATGTAATAAACAATTTAATCCTCATAGCAATGCTATGAAGTAGGTACCTGTCATCATTTCCACTTTAACGATAAGAGAGTTAAGGCACAAAAAGGTTAAGATATTTGCTCAAGAACATAAAGACAGCATATAGAACTAGCCAAGACTTGACTTCTAGCAGCCTGGTTCTAGAATCTTTCTTTAATTGCTATGTGTATTATTTAAAGTAACACTAGGCACTGTATAGATGAAACTCAAAAGTTTAGTAAATTGATGAAATAGAATTATATTTCTCACTCAGCAAATTCACTGTGGGTATTCCTGTTTCAAGGCATCTTTCCTTCAAACAATTGTTTAGGGACCCATGCCTATCCTGTGGCTCTCTAATCTTCAACATGTCAATTTCAAGGTGGCTGTAATCATCTGCATCAAGCCAGAGAAGAGAAATAACATAGAGAATAGTAACTGGCAGGTTTTCATGGACTAGTCCTGGAAGTGGCATCACTTCCATTCACATTCTATTGGTTGGAACTCAGTCACACATTGAATTGCAATGGAGACTGGAAAGTATGACCTAGCTGTGTGCTCACAGGAACAACCAAAGGTCAAAAAATCATTGTGCAGTCTCTGTCACTATGCTAAACTTTCCCTTGGGACTAAAGATCTATATCTTGAAATATGCTTTTTCTCCAAGGCAATCTTCTTCCTTTGTTCCAAAATTAAGGTCAGGCAATGTGGCAGAGGCCATAGTTATAAGTTTTCTGGACTCAAAAGAAGCTGGATGGGCACAGCATCACATTCACTTAGCAGGAGACAGAGAAAATGGATAAGATATCCATCTAATACTGTTTCTTCTTAGTGTAAGACTCAGATATAGGGACTGAGGCTCTGAGTAACATGACAAAAGGGTGGCCAAAGACCCAAACTAAGAATTCTGCCTGCCCTCTAGAACACTTTTAAAGTCCACTGATGAGTTTGATATAACAACAAATGCATATTCTCTAGTCCCCCTGAATCCTTGGTGAATTTTATTAACAGAATGACCTCTCACTGACCCACCCAGAGTGGGGATCACCCTCCTATAGGGTAGGCATGACTGTCCATCCTACATAAACTACTAGAAGGCATTTTCTCCCAGAAAGCAACTTGGGGAAAATCTTTGCCCAACCACTAAGGAGGAGCATGAGTCACAGAAGACTCAAGTAAATACCATGCTTTTTCATGGACTCAGATAAAAATGTGTGTAACAAAACTTGCTAAGGAAATGGTGTTTATTTTTCACTCAGAGAGAAATTAAAAAATATATATTCCCCTGATTTCTTGAGTGTCTGCAAAGGGTAGAATATGTGAACTACAGTGTGTGTATCAAAAGTGTTTATTAAACAGGAGTATTAGAATTTGGAATACCCCTAGAATGAGGGAATCTGGGGTAACCAACATTCTGGTTTGCCCTCCGGAATGGAATTTTCAGGTTTAAACCTGAGATAGTTCTGGGTAAATCAGAATGAGCTGGTCATCTTGTATCATTTCCAAGAAAATAAAAGTAAGGTCAAGGTTAGTACATACTTCACCTTGTGCCCCCCCCCCCCCGATGTGATTAGATTCCTGGTGGAAGTAAAAGACAAGGCTGAGTTTTGTTTTTTGGATAGTGGATCTAGGTGTCTTGCATAGGCATAGAAATAAGAGTCAGAAGGCTTGGTAATGGAACTAGTTGTGAAACTGACAAACCTCAACTTCCATAACAATCTCCATAAATACTTTCACTGCAAGTTTCTTATATTTCATTTATCTTCATAATAAGGTGTCAACAAAACAAGAAGTAAATCTGTATACATATATAAATGAAAATGAAATGACTCTAATAAATGAGAAGTGAAAATTTCAAACATCCTATGTCCTGCCTCCTCATTTTAGGATAACTTGTTTTTAGTCATCTGAAACAAAGTTGAAATAATTGTAAACCTTTAGGATTACAAAATCAATTAGTCTAACTAGCTTTGGGAAAATAAAGTACTCACTTCCCTATTCATTGAAATGTGTCTTCTGTGTGCCCTCAAAATGATGAATTTTGATTTCCTAGGTTACTAAATAAACCTCTTGTCATCAAGGCTCAATCAGTAA
Source organism: Prionailurus bengalensis (assembly GCF_016509475.1). Lineage (NCBI taxonomy): Eukaryota > Metazoa > Chordata > Mammalia > Carnivora > Felidae > Prionailurus > Prionailurus bengalensis. Next base: position 111,353,672 of record NC_057349.1, read on the forward strand.
GGATTTATTGCGCATCTATATGTGGCTTGTGTATGGGATGCCTTGGTGGCTCAGTTGGTTAAGCATCCGACATCAGCTCAGGTCATGATCTCACAGTCTGTGAGTTCGAGCCCCATGTCAGGCTCTGTGCTGACAGCTCAGAGCCTGGAGCCTGCTTTGGGTTCTGTGTCTTTCTCTCTCTGCCCCTCCCCTGCTCATCCTCTGTCTCTGTCTCAAAAATAAATATATGTGGCTTGTGTAATGTGCACCTTTTTAAAATAAAAACACAGCTAGATATTTTAATGATATCATTTTACAGTTCATTTTGATAGTATTGTTTTAACTGAAATGTAATTCTCCTAAATCTAAATCTTTTCATTAGCTTTTACCTTGAAAAACCTGAATTTTATTTATCATGTATAACTGTGTATATAACTATGACCTGAATGCACTGGATTTTTTAGACACACCTGTGATTGCAAGGTAAAAGACCTCCTGGAGTACTAATATACCATTAAATTATTTAAAAGATTCATGTAAGATTTTACTTGAAAACAAATGTATTTTCAGGGTCCTTCCTAGAGCTGGTAGGTTCTGACGGCGAAAGTCTTCCCATGTTTAGCCACTCTGGGAAAAGAGGATTCCAATATATTGTAAGTTTATTAGCTTATTCTTATGAAACTTAATTTACACGTCCATCATCATGATTCACTCTGATCCAGGAAGAATCAGACCCTAGGTACATCCAGTTTAGTAGTAACCAGTGGAGAAACCCAACCATATGTGAGATTAACAATTAATCTTTCCTTTCAAATCATATAAAGGTGTTGAGCTTAAGAACCATAGAACATAAAAACCATGAAATCAGGGGCGCCTGGGTGGTTCAGTCGGTTAAACGGCCGACTTCGGCTCAGGTCATGATCTCGCGGTCTGTGAGTTCGAGCCCCGCGTTGGGCTCTGTGCTGACAGTTCAGAGCCTGGAGCCTGTTTCAGATTCTGTGTCTCCCTCTCTCTGACCCTCCCCCATTCATGCTCTGTCTCTCTCTGTCTCAAAAATAAACATTAAAAAAAATTTTTTAAAAAACCATGAAATCAAACAAAGATTTATATTTCAGAACATTTTTTTCAAAAAGAAAAAAATTAATGCAGAAAAAAATTAATCCACTTCTTGGAAGTGAAGAGGAAAAATCATAGACATGCCAAAACCATCAGATGTCTAACAGCAATGAATTTTAGGAATTTACAAGTTACCAATAGTTTGTGATACTCAAATCTCTCAGGTATTTTGATATACTACTGAAGAGAAAAAAATATGCATCTGTGGTGCAAAATTCAGATTAAAAATACATCTCTAAACATATCTGAAAGATAAATAATAGCCACCTGACATGCCCAGACGTTCAGGAGTCAGATCTCCTTTTCATGATGGACTTGAAGTATTTCTCATGTTATACATCCATGCAGCTCTGTTGATTTTACAAAACTGTAAGAGTCAGTAGCAAGCTAGAATGAGCTTCCATTCTAACCAGAGGACCTTCAGAAACTTTACTGAAAGTCACTTGAGTAGGGTCTTTTGAAAATGAATGAGGAGTTACTACTAGGCCTACTGATTGCTGGTAAGAGGGCTGGCTGCCTTTTCCTTTGCTGTACTGGCATTTTTCTTAGTGCAAACTTGAAACACCCACAGCTGAGAATGTGTTGTGTTTGCATTCAAATAAGCAGATGAACCATATCTTCCTCATCCAGTGTTCATTCTATTCTTTTATTAGCTCTTCTTTCTAAATAGGAAGTCACATTAATTCCTTTTCCTCTTACACAAAAGGAAAGCATTCAAGTGTCAGAAATTTACTGCTGATCCATAACCCCAGTGATCAGAAAACAGAGTCCTGCTAACTCTTAGGGGTTTTACACCTGCCTCTAATTTAATCACCTACTGTGACTGTTGCTCAACACCAAAATAACTCAAGTAGTCTTCATCTGCCAGGGAAAAAAATGGAATTTTTAAAAAGGAAGCTTACTAAGAGAATTTCAACTACTTTGACATATCTCTAGGAAAAAAAAAAGAACTTACAAGCTATTTTTCAAGTGATTAACATTGATTAATTCACAACTAAAAAGATCATTTGCATAATTTTAGAATATATAATTAACTCCATGATTTGTCTGAATACTTCAGACATAAAGAGTAGTTTTTCGAGGTTTTCCCCCCTGCATCAATTTACTATTTATACCCACACTTTATGTAGCAGAGTCAAGATACTAGTGGTCTGAGTAATGTTGGGCAGAAGGAACTCAGTGTGGAGGTTAGATCAAGGACTTTGGGGTTATAGATCTGAGTTCCAATCTTGACTCTACCACCTATTATGTTACCTTGGGTAAGTCACTTAATCCCTCCAAGACTTTGTTTCATTATCTATAAATTGGGAATCAAATTGCAATCTCAGAAGGTTTTATAATAATCAAATAATATAGGTCATGCATTTGGCCTATGACTATATCAGTAATCAGTTTCTGGTACAGTTATTGTTATGATGATAACAATAAAGACTTTCAATGTATTTATTATTACTCTTAAATAGATTTCAAGGCCATGCTAAGTTTACAGAACACTTAGTATTTTATTCAGTGTGACAAATGATAGGCAGTGAGGAGTGAAACGGGAGAGGCAACTATATCTCTCTAGAATATCTTCTCACTTCTCAAAGGCATGTGTCGAATGATAGCAGGGATAAAAACCCATCTGTATTTTGCACTTCACATCTGCACTTCACAATCCTTCTACATACATATCTCTATTTAAGTTAGCCTATAGGTAAGAAGCCTTACAGAGAATGCCAGGTAAACAAAGAATGGAGAGAAGGTACATGTTTTTGGCAAACAAGAAGTAGAGAAAAGAGTAAATGATAAATTGCAACTTCAGCACAAACCCCATGAATATTCTAATAAATAATAATAGTAAATGGATGCTAACAATAATCAGAGCTAACATTTTTGGGATGACTAGCTGAGGTCAATCCAGCTTAAAAGTTATAAGATTTGTAGGGCCATTTATAAGAAAAGGGAAACAAAAGTTTAAATACAAGTTTAGGTACAGAGCTTTGAAAGGTATCCATGCAACTGAGGGGTCCTAAAGTTTAGCTTTATTAGCTTCTTGGTAAATCCGTTTCTGGTGCCTATTATGCCCAGCCCTACATTAAGTCAACAAAAAAGATGCTATATCAAATATACTGAATTGGACAGTCTCAGTCCAATATCTGGGCTCTGCTCCAAGCTCGTTAGCAATCTAGCCAAGTTTCTGAGTTTTTTTTTCTTTTCAAGTTTATTTATTCATTTTTTTTATTTCACAGGTAACTCTGCTGTTGTGAGGTTGAAAATAATATATATGGTAAGTGATAAGTAAACATCATCACGACTATTATTATTCATAGTTCTTATCATTTTGCTTACAAGCAGAGAAATTCTGAATATGACCACTATCCACGTAAAAGCAGACGCAGTTTCAAGTTTGCGTGCAAAGTCCATGCTCCTAACCACAAGACAATACTCCTTTTAGAACTCAGAGTGGAAGTGGATCTTCTGAAAATATGTAAAAATTTGAGGAGGATAAAAAGCATATAGTTATTTTAACACTCTCTTTTGTTGATGTGCAAATACTTTCAAAGAACTAAACCCTAGAGAAGATGCTACCACTTTGCATTCCAAATTCATGACCCAAAGCCAGTTCCAAACAAGAAAATGTGGATATAGACATGCTTAGTGAAAGCTCAGACACTGCACTGCACTGCTATTGAGGAGCTTTTCTTGAATCTCTATGTATTTACAAATGTCAGTGAGGTCCAGGATACTTCTTTTTCAGAATTTTCCATTAAGGAAGATCACTTCAGTCCTCAACAAGCTTTCTTAGAAAACTGATATAAAGGTGTATTTTATATTACAAAAATAATAAAATTTTAAAGACGTCTCCAGTTTAGGAACAATGTAGAGAAAGTGTGAGAATGAATATAGCTATAGTATAACAAAAGACATATTTCCTAAGTCAAATCCAATATAGAATTTTGCATTCTCAGGGTTCATTATTGTCAAAGGGCCAAGGGTATATATATGCTTATAAAATGTATGAGACCTATTAGAGAGAGTCAGATTCAGCATCTCCTGGGTGGCTCAGTTGGTTAAGCATCAGACTCTTGATTTGGGTTTAGATTCTGACCTCAGGGTTTGTGATATCTAGTGTGATATCCGGTTCCAAGCTGACAGCATAGAGCCTGCTTGGGATTCACTCACCCAATCTCTGTACCCCTCCCCTGCTCACTAGCTCTCTCAAAACAATAAATAAACGTTACAAGAAAATAAAGAGTGAGATTCATAAAGATGGAGGTTTCACAAAGCTTTTGATACTTAAAAGAGACAGCCTAAATCTGACCTTGAATCAATAGGTTAAAGCTATTCAGAATCATAAATTTTGCCTGATTTATTACTCTATACAAATTAGTCTGATTTTGGAATCAGACAAAATTGTTTAATACATAGACCACCAACAACAAATTACTGGAATACGAATTAATAAAAGAACTACCGGTATATCTAAAGAAAAACCCAGCATGAGGCCTGTTTCTATCTAATCTGAAAAGATTACCTAGCAAGGCAGATAATAGCATGAGACTTTGTAACTATTTGGGTTCAAATCTAGGCCTCACACTCCTCAACACTCTTTCCCTCTTACTAGCTATGGAGATACATGGAGTTATGTGATGCCTGTCTGTACTTTGGTTTTCCAAAATGAACTTCCTAACAAATCAAACTCATCGGGTTGTTCTGAGGATTGAATCGGTTACTTCATGCAAATGCTTAGAGCAATATCTGGCATGTGGAATGAGCACTTAATCATTATAAGTCGTAGTATGTTTCTTGCCACTTTATTTTTTTAAAGTTTATTTATTTATTTTGAGAGAGAGAGAGAGAGAGAGAGAGAGAGAGAGAGAGAACATGAGCAGGGAAGGCGCAGAGAGAGAGGGAGAGAGAGAATCCCAAGCAGGCTCCACACTGTCAGCATAGAGCACGACCTGGGGCTCAAACTCACGAACCTACTCATGACCTGAGCCGTAACCAAGAGTTAGACACTTAACCAACTGAATCACCCAAGCACCCCAATATCTTGCTACTTTATTTTTTTAATATTTTTAAAGTTTTTTTAATGTTTATTTTTGAGAGAGAGAGAGCATGAGCAAGCATGGGGGGGGGGAGGGGCAGAGAAAGGGAGACACAGAATCCAAAGCAGGCTCCAGGCTCTGAGCTGACAGCACAGAGCCTAAGGTGGGGCTCAAACTCATGAACTACAAAATCATGACCTGAGCTGAAGTCAGACACTTAACTGACTGAGCCACCCAGGTGCCCGTATTTTTTTTAACATTTTTTAAAAAGTGTTTATTTATTTTGAGAGAGAGAGAACGTGAGTAGGAGAAAGGCAGAGATAGGGGGAGAGAGACAATCCCAAGCAGGGTCTGCACTGTCAGCACAGAGCCTGACATGGGGCTTGAACTCAAGAACCATGAGATCATGACCTGAGTTGGACACAAGTGACTGAGCCACCCAGGTGCCCCAATATCTTACTACTTTAAATGCATTATTCCTTCCATTCAGTACCCCAAAGTAAACAAACAGAAAACAGTTATATGATCAATATTCCAGGTATTTGGTTCTCTGCTCATCCTCTCAGTGGCTCCTTACTAATCTTGCTTTTTTGTTCTCAGAACCTCTTTCTCACTACCATCTTCTTTGACAGCACATTTAGCTCTTGATCTTAGCTTCCAGTAATTCTAGGTGTACACTTTTGTCCAATCATGTTTTTCTTCAAAGCTTAAGGAATTCTGGTAGCATAGACCACAAGGTGATGTCTAAGGTGTTCTAACTCTTAACAAATCTCTGCCCATCAATTGTACTTTCCACTCCTTACCAGGAGAAGAACTTTAGCATGATTTTTATTGAAAGAAAAAATCCAAGGACTATAAAAACTTCTTATTACAAAAGCTCAATTTAAGAGTATGTGAAGAAGAGAAAAAAAATGTTCCTTCCCCAAATGCAGATCACATTAGAAAAGAGGAAAATCTCCTTAGATATACAGTTCAAAAAATTATTTTGAACTCTGCAATTATGAATAATGGATACTCTACTGCTTATTACCTTCTAACAAGGAGAACATGGAATACAAAACTAAAGCACATGAAGAACTAGTATAAAAAATATGTCCAAAGAAGAAAAAGTTTGAAGGACTTTAATATAAAACTCTAAGACTAAATATAAAGCTGCCATAGTCAAGACAATTTTCTATTGGCTAAAAGAAAGATATATTGACCAATTGAAAAAAATAGAGTTTGGAAATAGACCTACACAGATGTGGGAATTTAGATTATGGCAAAAGTGTCAAGATAATTCAATGGGGAAAAAGAAATGTCTTTTCAATAAATGGTGTTTCATCAATTGAATGTCTGTACAGAACAAAATAAAAGAACATCAATCCAATTTCAAATAATATTTAGAACTAAAAATATTACTCAAAGAAAAAATAGAAGAAAAAAATCATTGTGACCTTGGGATAGGACAAGTTTTCTTTAATAGAACCAAAGAGGCTTGAGCCATGAAAGAAAAAAAAATAGTACACTGGATTTTATCAAAATTTAAAACTTTAGCTCTTTAAAAGCTACCATTTAGAAAACAACAGTAAGGCACAATGCAAGAAAATATTCATAATACATATGTTATACAAACTATTTATGTGCACAATCTATAAAAAGCTTTTATAATTCAATAATAACAAAAATCACCAAATTAAGTAATAGCTGAACATTTAGGAATGGAATTAACAGTAGAAGGTATGCAGTAAGGGTATAAAAACATTTTTTACATTATTCATCACAGAAATTCTAATTGAAACAACAATGCAATACCACTACACAGGGGCCAAAAGTGAAAGAATTGACATACCAAATTTTGGCAAGAACATAAAGCAACTGGAACTCTCATGCACTTCTGGTCAGAATGCAAAATGTCCCGGGCACTTTAGAGAGTAATTTGCCAGCTTCTTGAAAAGTTAAAAATAAACCTGCTATACATGTAAGTCTATACAAAGACTTGTGCATCCATATCCATAGAACCTTTACTTGAAATAGTTCAAAACTGGAAATGACCCAAATGCCTATCAACAACAGGTAAATAGATAAACAAATTGTGGTATATCCATTCAATGGAATACTACTCACAAATAAAAAGAACTAAGTACTGACCCATGCAACAATGTGGATGAACTCAAAATCATGCTGAGTAAAAAAAGCTAGAAAATGGTTATATACTTCATGATTAAATTTACATAAGATATTTGCAAACATAAACTTGCTACAGTAGCAGAAATCAGATCAGTGGTTGTCTGTAAATTGGGAGTAGAAAAAAGTTTGGGGTAGTGACAAAAATGTTCTTTTACTGATTGTAGTAATGAATTTATGGGTGCATATATTTTCAAAACTTACCAAATTGTATGATGACTTTTAATATGTTCAGTTTATTATATGACAATTCTACCAAATAATTCATATTATATGACAATTATTTGACAATTCAAAATATTTACCAGATAAATTTATAAAAAATAAAAATATCTTCAGGAAAAGTTGACCTATGTTTTATAATGTCCTTCAGATGACAAATTAGAAATTAAGACTAGGGGCACCTGGGGGGCTCAGTTGGTTAAACGTCCGACTTCAGCTCAGGTCATGATCTCATGGCTTGTGAGTTCAAGCCCCGCGTCGGGCTCTGGGCTGATGGCTCAGAGCCTGGAGCCTGCTTCTGATTCTGTGTCTCCCTCTCTCTCTACCCCTCCCCCACTCATGCTCTGTCTCTCTTCTCAAAAATAAATAAAAACATTAAAAAAATTTTTTTTAAGAAATTAAGACTAAAACTACTAAAACTTATAAATCATGTATACAAAGCAGAAAGCCTGAGGGAGGGTTATCCCTTTCTTCTCCAAGGTACAGAAAAGGCTTTTGAATGGCTGGTTAAGGCTACAAAGTTGGAGTAGAATTGAGAGAATAATATGATTGAAGTTAGCTCTTTGAGAAGGCATTAAAACTCTGCCTCTGCAGAGAAGGCTGAAACAAATTTGTCGTGGGAAGACCTGGAAGAGTAGTAAGCAGTAATCCACAAGAGATTTGGGTTAAGAGGACAGGAAAATTTGTAGGATTTTGATAGTTTGGCCTCATATCTAAAAGTCATCCTAAATTTAGTCCGTGGTTCAAAAAGTATCAGAGCTCATAGATCAGGAGAAAACTGTGAAGAGTCAATGTTCAAGTGGGTAGAACCATGATAGTGGCTCAAACCATGATACTATTTTAGCCAGGCAGCTTCACTAGGCTGTAGTGTGAGTAAATCACCTCCTAAGTGATTCTCTGGGTCCAAGACATCAAATTGCTGATATGTCTCCAGAAAATATTTTCCAATCACATCCCAGGATGCTTAAAAATGCTTTAGGAATTCCCAGGCACATATCAGCATGGTGGCCCAGAAAGTTTAAATACCTATATGTTAGGCCCAAACTGGGACAGGTAGAGCATTCTAAACTTGAAACAGAGACATCGTATACAGAATTAACAATGTATACAAATTATATATAAACTATGCATAATTTTTCAATCTATAGTGTTACCTTGACTATTTCTAATTGCTATTTTTTTTATTTTATAAAATAATGATTTAGGTAGATGTCAGGATCAGATGGAGTTAAGCCAACTGGCCGACTGAAATTAAGAATCTGGTGCTCAGAATGGTTAGATCAGATAAGCAGCTCACCTTGCAGATTCCTATCTGAAGTGGCTATACTCCTGGCTAGTTCTAGCTCAGCTTGCCATTTCACCACTGAACAGTTTTTCTACCTTTTCAGTATAGAGCACTCATTCTTTTGAGTTAAAGTTATTTTCTAAGTCTTTGAAAGATTCAATTTTCAGTAGGATTAGACTAGGTTTATCAGTTTATTATTCCTGCAGAGTTCTATCTTTGCAGTGAAAACACACATGCCCAAAACTTAAGCCACTCAATCAAAATTCCATGAAACAAAATGATGGGATTGAATGTAGGAAAAAATCAGTCATGTGTAAAGATAACACATACCTCAGAGTGGATGAAAAGGTAACAATAAAGAAAAAAAGATATTTTGATTAATGAATCATGAGGAAAGGTAGAACATGTATTGTTTCTAAGACTTTGCCCTCTTCAGAACGACAATTTCGTACTTTTATATCATTTTATGCTACTGTGGTTTTCTTTGGAAAGAACCAGTCAAACTTCTTATCACAAGGGTTAATATAAATGTGAAAACAAAACAAAGGAATAATGCTCTTCTCATAGATGTTTTTATATCAAAGTTCTGTTGGCTTCAAAGCATTACTGAAGATATCACTTTACATCAGTTAAATACAGTGTCCTTTAAGTATAATATTTGAAACTGGGCAAAGTGCTTTGGGCTCTTATAATTCACTAATAATATAGAACATTATTTTGGAAAGTACATGGGGATTTGGATGTATAAAAAAGTGGTCATTTTAATTGTGTAGTTGATTGTTCGTATGACCCCGGGCAAGTTCATGATCTTTTTGAATCCCATTCATAATATCAGGATAATAATACTCACATTATGAGATTTGTTATGAGATTTCAAGGTAATAACATACAAAAAGTATGAGAGTGTCACCTTCTCTTACACCCAGAATTCAGATTTATGTTTTCAAAATATTTGTTGAGTTTTCATGCTGGAAAATTAGAATAAATTTATTTTTAGAGACACTAGGAAAGCCAGCATGTATAGTTATCTGTATTATCCATTATCAGAGGTCAATGAGCATTTGAGCTATTTTCTCTTGTGTCAGAGATTAAGAGACTGTGTTGCTTCTATCCTTATCGTTAGAGAGAGTGCTAGAAATAGCAATCATTCTTCCACTATTTCTGAAACTGCACCAAAATGAGAAGGAATATTAGTACAGAGTGGTAAAGTGTGTAGCCTCTGAGGTTGGCTGCCTGAAGCCAAATACCATCTCTATCATGCATTAGCTCTGCGACCTTGGGCATATTTCTCCACCTCAGTGCCTCAGTTTCTCCTTTTAAAATACACCATAGGATTGTTTGCGATTAAATTAACATACACAACGTGTGAAGAACCATGCCAGGTAAAAAGTCAGCATGCAAAATGTAGTTGCTGTTATGATTTCTCTTGTAGTTTTCTTAGCCTCAAGCCAACAATTAGCTTTAACTTGAAAAAGAATGTAATATCCTATTTCCATTCCTGATTATAGAAATGTAGATGTAGAGGAGCCAAGATGGCAGAACAGCATGGAAGCTTTTTGTGTTTCTTGAGTTCATGAAATACAGCTAGACCAACACTAAACCATCCTACACACCTAGAAAACTGATTAGAGGATTAACACAACAATATGCACAACCTGAACCACAGAATTCAGCAGGTACAAGCTGCGGAGAGGTGAACTTGGGGAGAGAGAAGCCAGCGGTGGGCAGGGAGCCACTTTTGCAAGTGGAGAGAGGACAGAGACTGGGGTGGGGGGGAGTGGAGAATATGGGAAAAGCACCCCTCCCCAAAAGCAGCTGGAGAGAAAGTGGAAAATTGGAAACAGCCACAGGGACTAAACTAAAAAGGGAGAAAGGAGAAAGTTGAAAGGAGAGGGTTTAAATTCCATTAAGACTGTAAACAAGGGGAGCGCAAAGGCTGCAACCCCGCAGCTCCATACCTGGCGGCGCTCTGGTGGGAAGGGCGAGTCCCCAAGAACAGAGTGGGGTCCGGCAGGTTCTCAGGCCACACGAGGAAAAGCAGTTCAACTGCTGGAAGGACATTTGGTAGAGACTGTTGAAGCACCTGGTCCCAGCAGATCCCAGAAGGCAGCCACATTCGCTGGTGCTGGGGCAACGTCATTAAGGGTGAAGCCTGGTGCCAGATGTGTGTTGTGATTTTCCATGATCCCTGAAACACTGAGGCTACACTGTCTCACGAACATTTTCTGGGACGGGCTGGCACCTGGCCACAGTCTCGGGGCACCGGCAGCAGCAGGGTCCCGCAAGCATTCCTGGGTGCAGCCAATATTCAGCCATTGCTCAGTGAGACCCTCCCGCAGAGGGGCGGAACGGGTCAAAGCCGCAGTTCTTCGGAAGTAAGGGCCCGGGAAAGCAGCCACATCTGAGACAAAACTTGGGAGAAAGGTATTGCCTGGGGCCTGGTCACGGAGAGTGAAAACACGGGGAGTGGACGAGAGCTGAAGACAGAAGACCAGTACGCGATTGCTGATCCAGGAGAACAGACTGGGTGGCTGGGTGGCGCCATTTTTCACTGCTCTGCGCATGTGCATACACACCTACCAGCACCAAAATAATCCACCCCAGTAGGCTAGCAGCGCCATCTAGTGGAGAGCAGAGCTATTACACCGAGCCCCGCCCAGCTGGGCCAACTTCGCTCTTCAAGAACACAAGTTTCACCACCGGCTTAATTTATGGACTATAAAGAGCTACAAAGACTGACATCTAGGGGAAAACAAAGCGATTTCAGTCGTACTTCAATGTGTTAGCAGGTTCATCTATTCAATTTTCTTTTTTTTTTCCTTTTTCTCTTTTACAATTCTTTTCTTTTTCTTAAATACAAAAAGAGAAAAATTCATTTTTATTTTCAATTTTTATTTAAAAATCTCTGTCTTTAATTTTTATTACTATATTTTTACTTTTATGTAATTTTTTTCAAATTCTACTTTACTTCTATCATTTTATTTTAGTCTACTTCAGTGTACTCACCTTTTCAAGTTTTCAATTTCCTTTTTTTCTCTTTTTTCTCTTTTTTCTCTTTTTATTTCTTTTATTGAATGCATAAAGAGAAAAACTTCATTTTTACTTTCAATTTCTTTAAAAAATATTTTTATTTAATTTTTATTACTATATTTTTTGCTTTTATGTATTTTTTTCAAATTCTATCTTACTCCCATCATTATACTTCAGTCTACTACAGTGTATTCACTTTTTCAAATTTTTAAACGATTTCTTTTTTCTTTTCTTTTTTCCTTTTTTTATCTTTTTTCTCTTTTTCATTTCTTTTCTTTTTTCTTAAATACAAAAAATTACAAAATTCATATTTATTTTAATTTTTATTAAAAATATTTTCTTTAATTTTTCCCTACTATATTCTTTACTTTTGCGTATATTTTTTCAAATTCTATTTTACCCCCATCATCTCATTTTAGTCTACTTCAGTGTATTCACTTTTTCAAATTCTCAAACGATTTTCTTTTTTTTCTCCCCCCCACTTTTTTTTTCTCTAATCTGTCAAACCACTCTCAATGCCCAGACCAAAACACACGTACAATCTAGCATCATCCATTTGATTTTTGTGTGTGTGTGTTTAATTTTTAATTTTAATATTATTTAATTTTAATTTTTTTATTTCAATTTTTCTACCTCATTAATTCCTTTTCTCCCTTCAAAATGACAAAACGAAGGAATTCACCCCAAAAGAAGAGCACGAAGAAACGACAGCCAGGGATTTAACCAACACAGACACAAGCAAGATGTCTGAACCAGAATATAGAATCACAATAATAAGAATACAAGCTGGAGTCGAAAATAGGTTACAATCCCTTTCTTCAGAGATAAAAAAAGTAAAAAACAGCCAGAATGAAATTAAAAATGCTATAACTGAGCTGCAATCACGGATGGATGCAGCAGTGGCAAGGATGGATGAGGCAGAACAGAGAATCAGCGATATAGAGGACAAACTTACAGAGAATAACGAAGCAGCAAAAAAGAGGGAGACTAAGGCAAAAGAGCACGATTTAGGAATTGGAGAAATCAGTGACTCATAAAAAGGAACAACATCAGAATCATAGGGGTCCCAGAGGAAGAAAAGAAATAGGGGTAGAAGGGTTATGTGAGCAAATCATAGCAGAAAACTTTCTTAACCTGGGGAAAGACACAGACATCAAAATCCAGGAAGCACAGAGGACCCCCATTAGATTCAACAAAAACCGACCATCAACAAGGCATATCATAGTCAAATTCACAAAATATTCAGGCAAGGAGAGAATCATGAAAGCAGAAAGGGAAAAAAAAGTTCCTAACCTACAAAGAAACACAGATCAGGTTTGCAGCAGACCTATCCACAGAAACTTGGCAGGAAAGAAAGGAGTGGCAGAATATATTCAGTGTACTGAATCAGAAAAATATGCAGCCAAGAATTCTTTATACAGCAAGGCTGTCATTCAAAATAGAAGGAGAGATAAAAAGTTTCCCAGACAAATAAAAATTAAAGGAGTTTGTGACCACTAAACCAGTCCTGCAAGAAATATTAAGGGGGACTTTCTGAGGAGAGAAAAGATGAAAAAATATATATATATGTACACCAAAAGTAACAAAAGATTAGAAAGCAGCAGAGAACACGACCAGAAACTCCAACTCTACAAGCATCATAATGGCAATAAATTCATATCTTTCAGTACTCACTTTAAACATCAATGGACTCAATGCTCCAATCAAAAGACATAGGGTAACAGAATGGATAAGAAAATAAGATCCATCTATATGTTGTTTACAAGAGACCCACTTTAAACCTAAAGACACCTTCAGATTGAAAATAAGGGGATGGAGAACCATCTATCATGCTAATGGCCAACAGAAGAAAGCCAGTGTAGCCATACTTATATCAGACAATCTAGACTTTAAAATAAAGACTGTATCAAGAGATTCAGAGGGGCATTATATCATAATCAAGGGGTCTATCCACGAAGAAGACCTAACAATTGTAAACATTTATGTACCAAATGTGTAAGAACCCAAATATATTAATCAATTAATCACAAACATAAAGAAACTCATCAATAGTAATACCATAATAGTAGGAGACTTCAACACCCACTCACAGCAATGGACAGATCATCTAATCAAAAACTCAACAAGGAAACAATGGCTTTGAATGACACACTGGCCCAGATGGACTTAACAGATATATTCAGAACATTTCATCCTAAAGCAGCAGAATATACATTCTTCACCAGGGCACATGGAACATTCTCCAGAATAGACCATATACTGGGACACAAATCAGACCTAAGTACGTACAAAAAGATCAAGATCATACCATGCATATTTTCAGACCACAAGGCTATGAAACTCAAAATCAACCACAAGAAAAAATTTGGAAAGGTAACAAATACTTGAGACTGAAGAACATCCTACTAAAGAATGAATGGGCTAACCAAGAAGTTAAAGAGGAAATTAAAAAGTACATGGAAGACAATGAAAATGATAACACCACAACCCAATACCTCTGGGACGCAGCATAGGCGGTCATAAGAGGAAAGTATATAGTAATCCAGGCCTTCCTAAAGAAGGAAGAAAGATCTCAGAGACACAACCGAACCTTACGCCTTAAGGATCTGGAAAAAGAACAGCAAATAAAACCCCAAACCAGCAGAAGACAGGAAATAATAAAGATTAAAGCAGACATTAATGCTATTGAAACCAAAAAAACAGTAGAACAGATCAATAAAACCAGAAGCTGGTTCTTTGAAAGAATTAACAATATTGATAAACCACTAGCCAGTTTGATCAAAGAGAAAAAGGAAATGACCCAAATAAGTAAAATCAAGAATGAAAGAGGAGAGATCACAACCAACACAACAAAAATAAAAACAATAATAAGAGAATATTATGAGCAATTATATGCCAATAAAATGGGCAATCTGGAAGAAATGGACAAATTCCTAGAAACATATACACTACCAAAACTGAAACAGGAAGAAACAGAAAAACTGAACAGACACATAACCAGTAAGGAAATCACATTAGTAATCAAAAATCTGCCAAAACACAAGAGTCCAGGGCGAGATAGCTTTCCAGGAGAATTCTACCAAACATTTAAGGAAGAGTTAATACCTATTCTCTTGAAACTGTTCCAAAAAATAGAAATGGAAGGAAAATTTCCAAAGTCTTCCTATGAAGCCAGCATTACCTTGATTCCAAAACCAGACAGAGACCCCACTAAAAAGGAAAACTATAGACCAATTTCCCTGATGAACATGGATGCAAAAATCCTCAACAAGATATTAGCCAACCAGATCCAACAATACATTAAAAACATTATTCACCATGACCAAGTGGGATTTATACCTGGGATGCAGGGCTCATTCAATATCTGCAAAACAATTAACGTGATTCATCACATCAAAAAAAAAAAAAAAAAAAAGGACAAGAACCATATGATCCTCTCAATAGATGCAGAGAAAGCATTTGACAAAATACAGCATCCTTTCTTGATAAAAACCCTCAGGAAAGTAGGGATAGAAGGAGCATATCTCGAGATCATAAAAGCCACATATGAACAACCCAACGCTAATATCATCCTCAGTGGGAAACACTGAGAGTTTTCCCTGTAAGGTCAGGAACAAGACAGGGATGTCCACTCTTGCCACTGTTATTCAACATAGTATTGGAAGTCTTAGCCTCTACAATCAGACAACACAAAGAAATAAAAGGCATCCAAACTGGCCAGGAGGAGGTCAAACTTTCATCCTTCGCAGATGGCATGATACTCTCTATGGAAAACCCAAAAGATGCCACCAAAAAACTGCTAGAACTGATTCATGAATTCAGCAAAGTTGAAGGATATAAAATCAACACACAGAAATCGGTTGCATTCCTATACACCAACAATGAAGTGACAGAGAAATCAAGGAATCTATCCCATTTACAGTTGCACAAAAAACCATAAAATACCTAGGAATTAATCTAACCAAAGAGGTGGAAAATCTATACACTGAAAACTATAGAAAGCTTATGAAAGTAATTGAAGAAGACACAAAAAAATGGAAAATGATTCCATGCTCCTGCATAGGAAGAACAAATATTGTTAAAATGTCGGTACTACCCAAAGCAATCTACGTATTCAACACGATCCTATCAAAGTAATACCAGCATTCCTCTCAGAACTAGAACAAATAATCCTAAAATTTGTATGGAACCAGAAAAGACCTCAAATAGCCAAAGCAATCTTGAAAAGAAAACCAAAGCAGGAGGCATCACAATCCCAGACTTCAAGCTTTATTACAAAGCTGTAATCATCAAGACAGTATGGTACTGGCACAAGAACAGACACTCAGATCAATGGAACAGAATAGAGAACCCAGAAATGGACCCAAAAATGTATGGCCAACTAATCTTTTACAAAGCAGGAAATAATTTCCAATGGAATAAACGCAGTCTCTTCAGCAAGTGGTGCTGGGAAAACTGGACAGCGACATGCAGAAGAATGAACCTGGACCACTTTCTTACACCATACACAAAAATAAACTCAAAGTGGATGAAAGACCTCAATGTAAGACAGGAAGCCATCAAAATCCTTGAGGAGAAAGCAGGCAAAAACCTCTTTGATCTTGCCCGCAGCAATTTCTTACTCAACACATCTCTGGAGGCAAGGGAAACAAAAGCAAAAATGATCTACTGGGACCTCATCAAAATAAAAAGCTTCTGCACAGAGAAAGAAACAAGCAAAACTAAAAAGCAACTAATAGAATGGGAGAAGATATTTGCAAGATATTTGGTTAGTATCCAAAATCTATAAAGAATTTATCAAACTCAACACCCAAAAAACAATCCAGTGAAGAAATCAGCAAAAGACATGAAATAGACACTTCTCCAAAGAAGACATCCAGATGTTCACTGACACATGAAAAAATGCTCAACATCACTCATCATCAGGGAAATACAAATCAAAACCACAATGAGATACCACCTTACACCTGTCAGAATGGCTAACAGTAACAACTTAGGCAACAACAGATGTTGGCAAGGATGCAGAGAAACAGGATCTCTTTTGCATTGTTGGTGGCAATGAAAGCTGGTTCAGCCACTCTGGAAAACAGTATGGAGGTTCCTCAAAAAACTAAAAATGGAACCAACCTACCACCCAGCAATTACACTTAGGCATTTATCCATGGGATACAGGCGTGCTGTTCCAAAGGGACACATGCACCCCCCCATGTTAATAGCAGCACTATCAACAATAGCCAAAGTTTGGAAAGAGCCCAAATGTCCCTCGATGGATGAATGGATAAAGAAGATATGGGATATATATATATATATATATATATATATATATTAGAGTATTACTTGGCAATCATAAAGAATGAAATCTTGCCATTTGCAACTATGTGGATAGAACTGGAGGGTATTATGCTAAGTGAAATTAGTCGATCAGACAAAGACAAAAGTCATATGATTTCACTCATATGAGGACTTTAAGAGGCAAAACAGATGAACATAAGGGAAGGGAAACAAATATAATATAAAAACAGGGAGAGGGACAAAACAGAAGAGACTCATAAATATGAAGAACAAACTGAGGGTTGCTGGAGGGGTTGGGGGAAGGGGGATGGGCTAAATGTGTAAGGGGCACTAAGGAATCTACTCTTGAAATCATTGTTGCACTATATGCTAACTAATTTGGATGTAAATTTAAAAAAATAAAAAATAAAATTAAAAAATAAATTAATGATAAGTAAATAAAATTAGAAATGCTTAAACATTGTATTTCTGTATAAGGCTGTACAAATATATATATATATTTGTATATATGTACAAATATGTACATATATATGTATGTATATATGTATATATATACATATGTATATATGTATGTATATATGTATATATATGTATACATATATGTACATATATATTATATATGTACAAATATATATATATATAATGTAAAAAAAAGAAATGTAGATGTAGATAGGACATGCTAAGTGTCACCTGTGCTGTCCTCAAACTTCATCCTTCATTTATTGTGAAAGAGGAGAGGCAAAATAGGCTTTCAAAAGGAAAACATGCTGACAAACACAAATGGTTTTCTTTGTCATAACGATATGAAAATGTCCTTTTTTAACTTATTTTTTTTTAGTTTTGTATTTGACACTGTGCTATCCACAAAGCAAAGTTAAGAAAGCAAGCTGTGAAACATGAAAAGATGCTTAACATGACTAATCATCAGGGAAATGCAAATCAAAATCACAATGAGATATCACCTTATACCTGTCAGAGTGGCTAAAATCAGAAAGACAAGAAATAAGTGTTGACAAGGGTGTGGAGAAAAAGAACACTTGTGCACTGGTGGTGAGGATGTAAATTGATACAGCCACTGTGGAAACATTGTGGAGGTTACTCAAACAATTAAAAAGAAATACCATATGATCCAATAATTCCACTATCAAATATTTACTCAAAGAAAATGAAAACACTAATTTGAAAAGATATATGCACCCCTATGTTTATTGTAGCTTTATTTACAATATCCAAGATACAGAGACAACCTAAGTGTCCATCAATAAATGGATAAGGAAGATAGAGTGGTACACACCCACACACACACACACACACACACAGAAATATTACCCAGCCATAAACATGGTTGCCATTTGCAACAATTTGGATGGACCTAAAGGGTATTATGCCAAGTGAAATAAGTCAGACTGGGAAAAATAAATACCATATGATTTCACTTATATGTGGAATCTAAAAACCAAACTAAATGAATAAAGAAACAAACATAAAGCAGAAATCAGACCTATATATACAAAGAACAAACTGATGGTTAAAAGAGGGAAGTGAAGGGTGGGGAGGGACAAAATGCTAACTAATTTGGATGCAAATTAAAAAATAAATAAAATAAAACTGTGGTGGCTACTAGTTACTCTTAAATAAGAATTTGAACTCTGTGTCATGCCCTAAAAGGTTCTCTGTGGTCTTCCCCTTGCCATATTCCTGGCCTCAGATTCTTCTACCCTCTCCCTCATCCATGTCCCGGCACTGGCTTTTTCCCTCAGCTTTGGGACACACCAGGCTGTTTCCTGGAGCAAGGCTCTTGCATTTGCTGTTCCTCCTACTTGGAATTCTCTCCCCCAGATCTTTACACAGCTACCCCTTTCTTATTATTCACCTCTTTCCTGATGTATACCTTGTCAAAAAGGCTTTTCCTGATCATCCTAGATAAGCATCATTCTCTATTATTTATCCACTTCATAACACTTTTCGGTACCTGAAATCATCTTGATTATTTTCAGGTTCCCTATCTACTCCCTTCACTTAGTTAAGCAGCTTGAGAAAAAGTCCTCAGTCTGTTTTTTTTCTTCTTCTGTATCTTCAACACCTATTAACAATACATATTTGGAGCCTGACTGGCCCATCCCCAGGTACCAAAAGGCTGGGACTAGTAGTGGGAGCTCACTGTAGGTACAATATATCATCGAAACCCACATCCTTCCAGGCTTTACCACTTCTTCTGCCCTCATACACACTTTTTTAAACCAAATAATTACTTTAAAGATGCATGCTGTGTGACTTGTAATATGAAAAATGAAGTATGTTACCCTAAAGTTACACAAAGTCTGTAACACAACCCAGATGGATTTCAATAATTCCATATACCTGACCTAACTAGTTACCTGCATTCTTGACTAAAGGCTTATATCAGAGGTATGAAACTTCTCATAGAAAAATACATATAAATTAAACCAATTTTCAGAAATTACAAGAGAAAATATCAGGGGAGCCCGGGTGGCTCAGTTGGTTAAGCATCCGACTCTGGCTCAGGTCATGATCTCGGGGCTTGTGAGTTCAAGCCCCACGTCAGGTTCTGTGCTGACAGCTCAGAGCCTGGAGCCTGCTTCAGATTCTGTGTCTCCTTCTCTCTCTGCCCCTCCCCTGCTCATGCTCTGTCTCTCTCAAAAATAAATAAATACTTAAAAATATTAGAATATTAGATGGTACCACATTTTTCCAAAAATATTTTTATAGTCTCTTTATCAATACACCATATTTGTTACATCTAGCCAGGCAAAGCAAAGTAGAAAATGGAAATAGACAGATACACATTTACTCTTTGTCTTAAAATCTCATAAAATCACCAACCAGTGGTGTGGCAATATTAAGAGAAAGATATATCTGTATATTCATATTATTCAAATTGATCACATTAATTTTTACTTAAACATATCATGCACTGGCACAAAACTAGTGAATATATTACTGAGATACTCTTTTTTTTAAATTTTGTAAATGTTTATTCATTTTTGAGAGACAGAGCACAAGCTGGGGAGGGGCACAGAGAGAGAAAGGGAGACACAGAATCTGAAGCAGGCTCCAGGCTCTGAGGTGTCAACACAGAGCTGGCATGGGGCTTGAACTCATAAACCACAGATCATGATCTGAGCTGAAGTCAGCCATCCAATTGAGTCACCCTGGCATCCTGTGAGCTACTCCTCTTAAGCAGACCCTATTCAAAGGTAAAGCAATGTCAGTCCTATTTCATAAAAATATTTATAATTACTTGGCTTTTTGAACCAGTCTTTCTAACCCATTAAGTTGCACTAGTTATTTGTTTCCCTTACTTAGAACCCATGAATCTGAATCTCTGACAAATAGACCTATTAGTTGTATAAATTACTAATTACACCTCAAATTCTCGTGTCTACAAAGTCACTTCAGCATACAGTCAGGAAATCCCAGACTCACTGCTTAGAGGTTCAAGAATACACCTAATTATTTCCAGTGAAAGTTAGACTAGTTTGAAAGTCATCTATGTGTTAAAAATAAAATTAAAACTCAAGAATCGACTGTATAAAAATAATTTAGATTGCGTTGGAAAATACACTGTTAGAAAACAAGACATTTCTTTGGGAAAATGGAGAACAAAGGACCAATGGGAGAAATTGATGTGGAGGGAAAGAGTTGCACCTTCCATCTGCATTCTCACCAGAGAAAACTCTAAACATTACATCGCAGCAGATTTTTTTGACATCAATTGTGAACACAAGAAAAGCAAATTTCACTTCTGTAGTTGGTTTATAACAATCATTCTTTCTGATTTTAATTAGATAAGTTTAGGTAGGAAGGATCAGACATTTAACACAATTTAGCACACTGAAGCAAGGATCCCAAGAAGCAGAGGGGTCTTCTGCAAGTACACATAGACATCTGCACTGGAGAGCAGAGGGGTCTTCCATAATAATCATCCTGGAATTCTAGATACATTTATTAGAATGAAGCAATAGAGGATGGATATTCCAATCACCATATGAAGAAAAGCCAAATAAAATGGTATATAATCTATTTTCAGATACAAATATAATATTTTTATGTAAATATAATCTAATGGGTTTGTGGATTGAATTGCAGAATTTATTGGAATGAAGAGTGAATAAATAAATTAAGTAGCCTGGATTCCTTAGATTTTTCTTCTTGTCCCAGGGATTGTATCATATCTCAGGTGGTGACTTAGTACATGAAACAAGGTTTCTAGCTTTTGATTGGTAGCACCAAACTGAAAGGACAGAATATTATGCTCTTAATCAAAGTGAAATAGAAGAGAAGAGATATAAAAATGTGATAACACAAGAGTAATGGGGATGAAACAAGGTGGGAGGCAACAGTGAAGCATCTTTCTTAACTAACCAGAATTGTCCTAAGCCAGAAAAAAGAGAAGTTTTGGAAGAAAAAGAGATGGCTTGTTATAGATATTTTTTAGTGTGAGGTGTCAGGGGAGATTTCAAACTGTCCAGAAAAAAAGCTGGAAATTTGGAAATGAATATCCATTGAAAAAAATCAGCAAGTAAATAATTTTAATAAGGATTTTGGATTCCTTGTCATACAAAGCATAACAAAGCTACCATATGTGGGCACATTGTGGTTGGGAAGCTAATTTTGCATCCCCCTTTTAATCATCACAAGCATCCTATAATTTAAATATTATTTCCATGTCATGGACAAAACTGGGACAGAGTAAAATGAGGAATTCCTCCCTAAATCAAAAACTAGCAAGTAACAGAACCTGGAGTTAAAAGCAGGTCTTCTCATTCCAGTTTCCTGCTCCTACAAGAAGAAAGGAAGGTCAAGGAAAACACATAGATGACTTTATGACTCAGAATTGGGTTAGCATGAATTTTCAGTCAATATAATTTTGAGAGTTTATCCAGCAAAGTCCAGCAACCTGGGAATAAAATCTGAAAAACAGATGGTAGAATGATTCACTGTTGAAGATTGGCAAGTTGACACAACGCAAGGTTAAATATGAGACTTTTTAAAAGTGGTTATTAATGAGTGTATCACTGGAAAGTTGGGTCATATTTGCAGAAAAGAAAGTGAAGCCAGGGGTGATTCATAAACCAAGAGTTTGAAAAGTTCTGAGTGCTCCCCTCCTACTACTGATGCTCAAAATATCAGATTTTCATTTTCTCAGCTTCTTTTGATTCTAGAGCACAGGTGCATTGGATATTTCTGAAACTGGTTCTGTAAGATTTAGGGCAATTCTGCAAACTTCCTAATAGTCTCTCAGTAGATTCCATTTCTGCTTAAATTAATCAGATATTTGCACTTTTCTTTCTGTTTTCTTGATGAACACAATATTTGTTCAATTTTGGTTTCATTTTTCTGACCTCCCTCTTGTCCTAAACCCTAAAAATTATAGAAAATATTTAAAACCAATAAGGGACATGGCCAACAATAAAGCAATTGGTAAAAAACTCTCAGAAGATGGAAAATAAATAACATTGGATTGGCAGGAGTAAAAGAACCCATAAATTTGAAACATGCTCAGGAGAGAGCCATTAGAAAGATTCATAGAAAGAGTAGATCCAAAGTTGTTCATAACTAAGTGTACAAATGGAAAGAGAACTGGTTTCCAAATACAATCATCTGAGCAATTAATAAACTGCATTTCGCACACAGGACAAACAGGATTCTCTCTCCTTTTTCATGTATGGAGCACTAGCCATTAGAAGATGCATTCATCCCAGGGCTAGACAATCAAGCCCCAAAGAAAGTAAACTCTGTCTAGAGAGAGGTTCTTAGACAATGTAGGGGGTTGAGATAAGAGCCTGGGGCAGCTGGCAGAATGTTGGAACTCCAGGGAGAGAGAATGCATTAAACACACAAGGTGAAGACATGGGAGGGAGTCAGCTTTCCTGATTTCTTCACACAGCCCTCTGAAAGTGGAGATGGAGCGCCAGCATTTCCCCATCCGATTATTCAGAGCACAGAATCACTTATTCACTTCACTCAGAATGTTAATCTGGCTACTTCAGCTAATCCACTCACCAGAAGCTAAAGTCCCAGAAAAGTAAGTGATGTCTTTGTATTGTTCACATGTCCTTATTCTATCATTTGCTCTAAACAAAATCATTTAGAAATTGATCTGATATCATATATCTATACTTTAGATCTACTTAATGAGTATGTCTTTATTAAATAATTTCTGACATCAGAAAATAGGTTTAAAGCTATTTAACATTAAGAGATCTTCCCAATTCCTCTGAAATTGCCCAAGACCAGTGTTTTCTAGATTTCCTTTATCATAATAATCACCTATGAAATTTGTGGGAACACACACTCATATTCATAGAGCCCACTCCAGATCTACTGAATCAAATCTTCATTTTGAGCTCATTAAGGGGTTCAGAAATCTGACTTTTAAATGAGTTGGCCAGGTAATCCTATGATCTCACAAATTTGGGGAATAGTGTAAAATATAGTACTATACATAACCACAAACACACCCATTCACCTGCACCTGTACACATCTACACACACACACACACACACACACACACACACACACAGCATTTCTGCTTTAATAGACCATCCTTCAATGAATTTTTTCATGTTCAGTGTTTATGAGGGTATAAAATGTTTTTAAAAGAGTGATAACTTCCAGTGGGATTTGTCAATTCTTTTGTTGACCAGTATTAGTGTTCTCAAACTTCAAGAGGTCCTGGATCATCTTGAAAATGATTCAAGCAAACATTTTAGCTTCCTCCATCCCAAGAGTCTCTGGTCAATCTGCATTTGTAACAAGCAATCCTGCATGATTTTATCTCTTTCATCCTCTCTCCTTAATTTCTCTCTGTGTCTCTCCATCTACTCCTCCTGCCACTTATTTATCTTTTTTTCCCTAGTTTTCTCCTCTGCTTTCCCTGCCTTATGTAGCTCTTATCAAGTGACAGGGATTATGATCTAATTCATAAGTGTCATGCAATTTGGGGAGAGATTATCAGCACTATTTGCAAGTGCTGTATGATTTTACTACCAGTAAAATAAAAATCACTGCAAAGATATCCTCAATGAGTTCCTTTATTTGAAATGGGAAGGTAGAAGATCACAAACTGGCCAAAAATAAGTAGATCAATGGTTCTCATTCCTGGTTGCACATTAAAATCACTTGAGAAGATTTTAAATTCACCCCCCATAGATTCAGATTTATTTGGCTGGTTTTGGTACCAGAAATTGGTATGTTCTTTTAAGTTCCTGGGTAATTCTAAAGTGCAGGAAGAGTTGAGGACCCCCAGATTAGATTCAGTGGAAACCTATGCAAAGGTAATTATAGGGAAAAATATGCTTCTGAGACCTGAAAACAATGGTAGGAGAAAGGGACTGTAACAAAAGGAAGGGAGAAAAAGATAATTCTGTGCAACTGATGGTGGAGAAAATAGAAAGAAACATTGTCAGGGCAAAGAGAGAGAAATCAATGAAAATGAACAGTACTTCTTCAACATCTGCTAAAAAAAAGAGAGTTTAAATGGAATCGAGGGTAAAGTGTTTTAGATGGATTATGAACTGATGAGGTAAAAGGAATGGTCAATGCTCCCCACTCCAAAGATAATGAAGGGATTAGAGCTCATTCCTCTTTCCAGGTTAAATCCCAGAGATAGAAAGAGCAAAAGGCAAAGCATAACAAGAGATATTTTTATGAATGCTTATTCAATGAGGGAAGGAAAAGTGACTGGCACATAGGCGAATACTTTGAAAAAATAAACCTGAAGCTCAGAGGAGATAGGGACAAACTAAACCAAAGTCAGGAGCACAATTAAGGGTAAGAAAAATCCCTGGCAATGGTGTTAAGCCTGAGGGGCCTTTAGACAGGTCATAGAAGGTTTACATTAAACATAATCAGACACAAAACAAAAGGAAAAAATGAATAGAAAGGTTTGCATTGCCAGAAAAATGGGGAATTACAGACTATTGTTTGTATTGTTGTTGTATTGTTTGTATTGTTGATTACTATCCTATTGTAAATAGGATGTTTCACAAATATCCCATTTCAACAATAGAGATATGTCTAAATTGATTAAAGTTATTAAATATAAAAAGATGGAGAAAGAATAAGTGTTGCTTAAAATCTGCAATAAAATCTTAAAGAAAAGAAAAACTTATTCCTGAGAAAAATGCAGTTAGGAAGAGCCATAAATCCAGATAAATAAAATTATTTTGCCTTATGCAGGAACACAACATGACTAATTTTCAATTTACTCACAAGAGAGATCTGAAGACAAGTACTGACTCTTCAATACTGAAAAATCAACTCTTATGAACAGGTCAATTTGAGATGATTGTGCTAGAATAGAACTTTTAATTCTAGAAGCAATCACATTTGAGGTGCCTGGGTGACTCAGTCAGTTAAGTGCCAGACTCTTGATTTTGGATCAGGTCATGATCTCATGGTTCAATGAGTGAGTTAGAGCCCCAGCATCAGAGCCTGCTTAAGACCCTCTTTCCTTCTTTCTTCCTGCCCCTCCCAGTTCATGCTTGCTCACTCACTCGCTCTCTCAAACTAAATTAATAAACATTAAAATAAAATAAAATAAAATAAAATAATAAAATACATTCTTTAATGCAATGTTTAATGAGACAGACACACACACACACACACACACACACACGCACACATGGATACACACTTTTGGTCCCAGGTTAAAGCCTCCTTTTTTTCTAGTTTTCACCATCCCCCTCCCCTATACTGCAGTCTATACTGCTAGAGAAAGAGTATTTGTAACAACATGAAATGTAATTAAACATAAAATTTGATAATATGTCAAATCAGCTAAATAAATTGTGACACATAAATTACAGTTCTATTTTTTCTGTGACTTTGCAAAAACTTTTTATCAAGCTATAAATGTAAGAAAAAAAGAAATAAAAGAGTACTTTGCTGTATACATGTTAGTCTTCCAAATGTAATGTTTATGCTTGAGGCATCATAATATGGCAGGAAAAAGGAGGGTTCATGTGCAAGAGTGCCTGTTTTGAATTCTCCAATCTGTATAATACACCTTCTGGGGTTTTGTTTTCAATTCCTCTGTTGTCTGGATTTGGAAAATCCATTGGTTAATTTTAAGTTTACCTCTTACTTCATTCAGTAACTATTGGACATCAGTGACTACTCCATACTTAAAACCTTCTTTCTTGCCTTTCATAGAAATTCTCTACACTAAACTCACTTTTCCTTCCTATCAGGCCCTTTCCTGATTCTTCCAACTTTACATTCTGTGGGCAATCTCATTTATATCAACAAATTTCAACACTTCTAATAATCATCAAATTTCTATTTCCACCATAGGCCTCTTTTCTGATCTCCAGACCCATAAAATGAGTTCTCTGTTGAGCATCAGCACCTGATGAAATTTAGTAATGTTTCTTTAATCACATCCTCTTTTTTCCTATATTGGCTCCATTTAAAGTATATTCCAATCATGTTATTGACTGTAACCCAATTGCCCAAGTTGGAAACCTTAGAATCACCCAATGTTGAAGTTGACCATATAATTTAATTTTCTATCCAAACTAGGATATGTTTGATAATGAAATGGGCACTCAATAAATATACTAGTTAGTTAGGATGTGTAGTTACATCAGAATTATCCTCCCTTTATTTCAACTAATTGACATTTCTTTTTTTCTTTAAAGTTTATGTATTTATTTTGAGGGGAGGGAGGGGCAGCGAGAGAGGGAGAGAGAGAATTCCCAAGCAGGGTCTGCCCTGTCAGCAAAGAGCTCAATGACACAGGGCTCGATCTCACAAACCATGATATTGTGACCTGAGTCAAAATAAAGAGTCAGACACTTAACCGACAGAGCCACCCAGACACCCCAAGTCTGAAAAATTTCTTGACATCTTTTCAAGTCCATTTCTTCTTATTCAAGTCCTTGTTATTTCATCTCTAGAATATTTCAAGCCTAATTGATCTTCCTGCTTCTAATCTGTGTCTTTTTTAAAATTTTTTAAAATGTTTATTTATGTTTGAGAGACAGAGAGAGACAGAGCACAAGTGGGGAAGGAGCAGAGAGAGAGAGGGAGACACAGAAACTGAAGCAGGCTCCAGGCTCTGAGATGTCAGCACAGAGCCCAATGCGGGGCTCGAACTCACGAAACACAAGATCATGAACAGAGCCAAAGTTGGTGCTTAACCAATGGAGCCACCCAGGCGCCCCTAATCTGTGTCTTTAACACTCCTGTTGAGGTTATTTTTCTAAATCCCAGACCTGATCATGTTATTCCCTTGTTTAAAATTCTTTGTTATCTCCTGCCTTTCAGGATAAAATTAAACCTCTTTATTAGAATATATACATGGAAGCCCTAAATTATCTTAATTACCAGCCATTTTGGGTATGTGATGGTTAAAGCACAGCCTGGTTTCTATCTAGTTTGGGGAAAGCTGGAATAGGCATTGCTCCCTCCCAACAATAAGAAAAAGCTGAATTTACTACAAAGTCATAACCTTCTTTGAATCCATCAAAGATCTATGGTTTCAAGGCAAGGAAGCAGCCTGAATTCCCAAGGAGAGGCAGGCCTCTCCAAGGAGAGATGGAACACAAGAATTTTCTCATGTTGGGAATAGCAATGGGAGGAAGAGGTATTATCTACCATACAAGCAGATGGGGGAAATTTGGGTAAAAAATCAACATATTCCTAAAGTGTGGTCTAGTGTGACAATATAGAATCTCTAGAACCCTAGACTCAAGCTAATATGCACACACTTATTATGGTCTCTTTTCCATAGACCTTCACTTCTTGCTCAATGAAGATTGGGGAATACTATGGGAGACCAGAGAGAGCCCCTTACAGTGGGCAGACATGGAGGACAAAATTGACCACCACTGAGGGAAAGGTATGTGATCCCACACCCCTGACCTGCTCTTTCTCATATATGGAGCAAAAGCCTAAAGCCACTGGAGGAGGGCCAGCAAACCCTGTCATCTTCAGGTGAGGGTATATTGATGCGATGGGAAAAAGAGAAGGAAAATCCCTTTACCCCAGAGAGAACAGCAGCAGAAGAGTTCCAGACCCAGCATCCCATCCTAATACCACTAGGATAGGGGCAAAATACTCTCTCCCTCCCCGTGTAAATTCTGCCACAGCTACAAGATAGAGTGGACTGCCATAGGGAGAAGGGGTATAAATCCTAAGAAACTCCTTCCCCTGAGGTCCAAGCACACAAGACTTCCTTAAGATTGAGACTGGACCTGAACAATGGAGAATCTCTCTACAAGAAGCTTAAAAAGTGCCAACTAACAAACTACAGTCTACCGCTGAGGGAGAAGAAAGACCTCCCTTTGTAGGACAGGCTTTCAGGGATAGCTGAAAACTGAGGCTGGAACACAAACACTGACGGGAAAAAAAATCCTGTTGTACTCTAGTCCCCACCCTACTCACAAGGCAATTCCAGAAGAAATTGAAGCCTGTGGTACACTGACAATAATCAAAGCCAAAACAAAATTCAAATTTGGCTCAACTCCTGACTAGACTGACTTTGTACCCTATAGTAATGGCCTGAAAGAATGAGAGAGCTTACCTCCAAGTATAAATATTATTTACTTGAGTTTCTACTGTCTCACACATGATGTCCAGCATGTAATAAATAATTATAGGACACATAAAGAAGCAAGGGAAAAAATGGAGCCATTGTCATGAGATATAGTAATCAAAAGAACCAAACTCAGAGATGCCCCAGAGGTTGGAATTCTCAGGCAGTGACTTTAACATAATTTTATTCACAATCATCCAAAAGTCAAACAACAACAAAAATGTACACCAACTGATAAATAGATAAACTGGTTATGAATCTCATGGAATGGAAGCTACTCAGCAGTAAAAAAAGAAAGAACTTCTGATATATGCCACCATATGGATGAATAGCAAGTGCACTTGTCAAAATTTCTAGACTGTCACATAGAAAAGTGTGAATTTTACAATATGTACATTTTGCCTAATAAAAAAAACCTGAATTTGAAAATAAAATCAAGAGAAAAAATGCATACCGCCTGCATTTGAATCCTGGCTCTACAATATATTAGCTGAACAACCTGTTCAACTTACTTAGCTTTTCTGTACCTGCATTCTTACATCTATAATATTGGGACATTGTTTCTTGTTTGTTTGTTTGTTTTGTTTTGTTTTAACTTTTTAATCTTTATTTATTATGAAAGGGGAGAGACAGAAAATGAGCGATGGAGGGGGAGAGAGAGAAGGAGACATAGAATCCAAAGCAGGCTCCAGGCTCTGAGGTGTCAGCACAGAGCCCGACGTGGGGCTCGAACTCATAGTCTGTGAGATCATGACCTGAGTGAAGTCAGTTGCCCAACCGACTGAGTCACCCAGGCGCTAAAATTGGAGCATTGTTAAAGACAGTATACTTACCTAATAGAGTAGTTGTAAAGAGTTAAAATATCGAATATTCATACAGAAAATTGTAACATAAACATTCGGTATTATTTTTAGTTTCACAACATTGTCTCCCACCAATGCTATCCATTAGCACTGAACCAGCCATTTTGAGCTATTCTAATCCATTATGCTGTTCTGTATGTGCTGCTTTATCTGCCAGGAATGGTCTTTTGTGCCTTATCCACAGCTACCAGCAGTAGCAAACTTCACATCCTTAAATACAGAGTTTATATGTCTCATCTGTAGGCTTTCTTTACCATTTCCCATTCCTATCCAGGTGAAAGAGATGGATCCCCACCTCCTTTATGTCTATGCACCCAATGAGTTCAAAGCATGACATATGATAAATGCTCAATAAATATTTGAATGAATGAATGAATGAATGAATAAAGGAATCTATTATGGTTCACTTCAATCTTGGCTACATGATAGCTCTGAAAAAAAAGTGTTGATAACTATTAAAATTATTTAAAAACTATTAAAACTATTAAAAAAGGATGATAACTATTAAAATATCAAGACTAAAGGAGCATCATAGAGAGAAGTTACCTGGAACACCAGAACACACAAAGTCAATCAGAACAATAGAATCTGCTGCTCATAGAAGCCAAAATCTGCAAGAGGGCAGGGGACAAGAGAAGTAAGTGATGGATTAGTGACCATGTATCAGGTACATAGCAGGTAGAAACAAAGATCCATAACAGACAGTTAACAATAGATGGTTAAACAGAATTTAGGGTATCAGATTAGGCTGCAAAAAAGGCTTTGTGGGAATCTGCTTCCATAAACCTGCTGATAACCCAGGCCCCCAACCTTCTGAGTTTTTTTAACTTGGCCTAAATTAGACTTGGACAACTTAAGACTTGCCAGCCTGATTTGTCACTTTCTTGGAAAATTCTGGTTGCTTCTTATTGTGAATTTGTATAGTGCCCAGATCTGCTTTCACCTTTGTTTCATTCTCTTGCCGTGACCTTGTTTTATATTTCTAAGCCTTTGCGGGAGGCTTAAGGAAATTACTGCCAGTGGTGTAGCCAGTGACAGGTCATCTGAGGACGTGGCACAATGTTACGATGCAGGTACAAAGCTGCAAGATTGTGAGAATATGATATAGTTGAGGAGACAGAGCACTTTAGGAACTGAGTAATCGCAACATTGGTAAATCTGAAAACATGAAATAGAGTATGTTAGTTCATGTGCTCTCAGCAATTAATAAAACCCAGAAATGCCTCTCAGAGGGTGTTTGTTACCCCTAGTGATACCTCTGCTGAAGGCATGCCAAGAAAAAGCCTTTGCTGCAATGAAGGAAGCAGTTCTCATGGAAACTCCCAAACTACCAAAATTCTGGTTTTTCTACCATTATTCTATCCCTTTCTTGTAAATAAACTGTAGTCCACAATAATTTGGAATTGCATTTTTATCCTGAAGCAGTCCTGCTGTCCTTAAGTGGGAGAATATAAAGTCATTCCCTCATGACGAGATTCTCCTACCTATAGTTATTCGGGGGCAAACCACGGTACGTGAGTATTTTGCAAATATCCTCATCAGAATGAGACTGATCCTCTGATATGTATTAGAGTTCAAAATAGCCTCCTCTCCCAAATGAAGTGTTTGGACAGATAGAATATGTATTCAGGAATTAAGGAAAATAAAGATTTTTAAATTTTATATAAATACAAATATATGTATATATATATATATGTGTGTGTATATATATATATATATATATGTATGTGTGTGGACACATACATATATAGTGACCCAAACTCTTGATATCTGATTTCAGGAACTAAATATATTTAGGAAGCAAAAGATACTTGCATACATTATCACTTGTGTAAAATTAATACACAACCTTTGTTTATTCTTTTAAGTGCAAAATATTTATTTATCAACTCTTAAGTGTTAACGATTAAAGATGAGTGAGATTTTTTTTTCTGTAAGTGTTGAACTCAGCGTCTAGAGGAGTTGACTGACATGTTGAAGGGTGAGAAACAATATTACATAGTAATATATACTTAGGCCTAAGCCATAAAGATGTCATAAAGTGACCCTGGCTTTAAACCAAGTTTATCTCCCAATAAGGTTTTTCTTGCCGCAGCTAAATTCAGTAATATGTCGATGTGGCTATGAGCTATGAGCTATTAGCTACTAGAAGTTTAACAAAGAAATATGTCCATGAGGGTTTAGAATTACACAGGTCACAGCATGTGTAGAAATTTTCCTGGAATGGAACACTTATGATCTGAGCGATTTTTTGTATGTAAAATTTACTTCCGAAGAATTAAACAGAATAAAGAATTATTAAACTCTAGGTAAGCAATGCCTACTGAAGTGTCACATCTTCAGTTGACTTTGAAATGCCTCCAAAAATAAGATGAATTATTGGTTGTATAGGGACATATGTGCAGTAAATCCAGTGTAGTAAAATATTATCTGTAGAATCTCAATAGCAGAATTTTATTGCATATTTAAATTTTTAACAATAAAATTAGGAGGGATAGCTAGGTCAAGATTGGGAGCTAAGGAGAGCTATAATAAAATATAGTTCAATAAAATAGAGCATATAGTTTGAAGTCAGATACCAGATTGACCAAGAAGAGTTATTTATCTATAAGATGAATGTGAAAATCAGATTCCAAGATGAAATCTGGGTTTAAAGCCAATAAGTCAACCCAAAAACAAAAACCAAAGTTCACAGGAACACTCATGGACAGATGTTACTGTTGTTCTTTCTTCTCTCTCTCTCTCTCTCTCTTTTTCCTTAGACCTTGCCCCTGAGAGCATGTTTTTGGTCAATTTTGAATGCCAGGTCTTCTAAACCTAGCATCTTATAAACATACTTGAACAGAATTTAGCTAATTAACATATATTTTATGATTGTATATAATGCATTAAGGCAGGCAATCATGCTTCATGATAAATTCCAATTGGATAAAACTCAAAATCACACTCTATCCTTAAAAGAAATCAGTTCAATTGGTTAATAAGTGCTCACAATAAGCAGTTTTCTATGATTACCAAAAAAAAAAAAAAAAGAAAAAGAAAAAGCTCTGATTGGAAAAATATGCTTACTATAACAACCTCTGGGTAGCAGTTACATAAATCGTCCTTCATTTTTCATCCAATAATACACAAAATTGTTAGATTTCTATACTTTGCATGTAGCTGCATTTCCTCTGAAGTCACATGACTTGGGTAACTCCCACCACAGATAAACAAAGGCAGAAATGAGAGCCATGCTGAAAAATGGGCAGAATCACTCTCCTTAAGTACCTCCTAGTGATGAAAAAGCTCCGGAATGTTGGAATTTAGTACAATGTTAGTTTCCTGAGGATAAATCCATGTTACGCTGATTTCTTCATCCCTATTCCTTACCTGGTAGAGAGTTGATTTCAGTAAATGTGGTTAAATGAATGACTGACATAAATAGCAAACAGAAAGTGAAGGCATTTAAAAGGAGGAGAAGAATCCAAATTGAGGGAGGAAGAGTGCCAAGATTAATAAATATATTTGGTAATAGAAATAAAAGGAAAAACAGGAGAAATATGTGTGAAAAATAGCTATGTTAAGACAGGAAGAGAGACTATTAAAACTGAGCAAAGTTTAACTTATTTCTAGAACTAATGTTAAAGATTTAAAAGAAGTATATTCAATTCCAACATGCTATTACTTCTTTTTTCCTCCCCAAATGCTGTTACCTACTTCTGCCTCCCAATATCACACTGAACTGAACAAAGAAATGAGCAAAAATTTAAGATAATTATCTGCAGGAACAGCAAAAACTAGAAAGTTCTCTTCAAAAGTCCTGAAAATTTGATTAATTTCTGAGAGATATGAGGCTTGTCAGCCTTATAAGATAAGACTGTTGTGCTATCAGCTCATTATCCAACTTAAGCAAAAGCTGCTTGGTGAAAAAGTGGGCAGTTTTCACTCAGTAAGTATGTGTGTTAGTCCAGGCCCCATGAGAAGCAAGCTAGGAGGGAAATTGGGGCGGGATCCAAGAGAGCCAACAGATCATGGTTCAAACCTGACCTTGAGTGAAGGACAGAGGAAGGAAGGAAGCAAGGTTGGGTGGAAATGTCACTGACTGAAGTCGAAGGTTCAGCCACAGTTGCTGCCAGTCTCTGCCACCTTGCTTCTCCCCAGAACAGGCCTGCCTTTGAATCCCTGCCATAGTCATTGGCAAGAGCAATCTGTGGGAAGTGTGGCTTCCATTAAAATGTGGCCACGGAAGTCAGAGCACAGCAGCGGGAGATCTCATTGAGCTCTGCTCTGTGCAGTCCCAGCCCTGAAAGGCGCATTCTCATGGCCACCACAGACCACAGATACAAGCCAAAAACTCCTCCCTGGTTCCCATGGTCCCCTCTCTCTGAGGGAAATTTTGAATAATTTCAATAATTTGAATTTTGAATAGGGAGGTTTATAAGAAGAACTATGGATAGCCCCAGTCTCGGCAGGTGATCTGGGGACCACCATTGCTCCCCATCCTTTCCTTCCTCTGCTCTTTGTTCCAAATTCCCCTCGTCCCTTGGCTATCACGTTGGCAGGCTATGGTGTTCCATGGTGGTGTGAGTCAAATCTTCATTTCTGAGGGTAGTGAGCTCTTGACAGTTATCCCCCAGGCTAGGGTTGCTGCACAAGTCCACCTACAGTTCCAGTGAGTCAACAGAACACCAAGAGGTATTCAAATGGATCACCTAGGTTCCACACTTACTCTTCACTGGCTCCACTTGTAAGAGCAGCCATACCTCCTCCTGGAATCAGCATCGATTCCCCATGCTGGTAAGGTGACTCCTTTTCTTGCCTTCTGGCTCTTGGCAACAAGGAGTCCCAAGTGCCCTAGCAGCAGCCACCACAGCCACCTCAGTCATCATCACAGTGAATACATTTCCTCACAACGCATCCTAAAGGCACAGCAACTCCTCAGTCAGAATCCATTGCTTCCTGCTGGATGAGACAATTTCTGTTGTCATAACAAGTATAACTTCTGTGACATGTTTCTAGCTTTCTCTTTTTAATTTAAATCCTAATGCCATAAAATCACTTAGTAATGAACTATATCTTCCCTCCTCCCAATGCATACTCAGATTGTTGAAAGAAGTAAATGAGATAATGCATGTAAAAGATTAATGCAGTTCCTGGTACAAAGTAGGTCTAGATAAATATTAAATCTTTATCCACATCTTCCCCAATGATAAATTATAATATATTTATAATGAACATCTTATTTAATATTGCTATTGTAGCATCTGTTTTCCACTGAACACACGATAATTGAGGGCCAGTGCACGGCACTGGGCATGGACATGAATAAGATGGGGTTGCCTTGAAGACATTTGGAGTTGAGCCCTAAGCTCTCGTGTTCCTCTTTTACACTCAGGCTATAAAAATGCCATGGTGGCTCATGTCCTACACAAATAACTTAGCCCTTACCACTTAACAAAACATTAAAATGTCTTTGAACATTTAACCATATTACTGTTGAAATGATGACATTTGCTTTTTCCAGGGGAAATTCTAAAAAATGCATCATCTCTGCCATTTTAATATATTACTTGCAGTGTAGTAAGTAACATGGTTTTCAATTAGTTCATAATGGCTGAACATAGTCTAAATTTGCATCTAGATATTACTCCTCTTTTGGATATTTAGTAAAGCAAACAAGTCCTCATCTTCCTGACGCTTTCTGTACAAATCTAGGGCTTTTTTATTTGGTTTTGATGGTCGGTTAAAATTTTTTACTTTATATCCTCTGTGGTTTGCCCTGCCTGATATTAATTAGCAAGAAGAATTCATTAAGAAACAGTGAGTTGTATATCTCAGTGAAAAATCAGTACCATTAGTAACACCAAATTTTCATTCCCCAGAGGCAAAAGAAACATTATATTCTTTCTGTGGTCTCTTCTTTTGTCCTGTCACAATATCTTGACTATTCTGCTCTGAATAATGTTCCTACCATGGCGTTCTGTACAATCGCAGTAAAAGCTCTACACTTATCAAAAATATCAGCTTTGTAGCAGTGTTTAATTTACTGGAAAAAAATAGACTATTTGAGCAATGAAAAATTTCCTTTAAACAATAAAATACCAGCTGAGGAAAAAATAACGAGTATCTTACATCTTTATAGTGAACAGTGAGACAAGTAAAGAGAGTCAGAGGAAGGAAGATAAAAGGATGGGCAAGAGAACAAACAATAAGAAAATCAAGAACGTAATTATGAGATATGCAATGTTGGGGATATTTTCAAAGAATTTTTAATCTATGTTAGAGTTCAATCTTAGCATATAAATAGCAAGTTCTAAAAATGGAACTCTAAACCATTTGCTCAATTATCAGTTTGGGGTTTTGAAGGGATGTAATTCTGAGCTTGTGCCTACTGACTAAAACATGGAAGAGGCCAAAGCAAAGGGTTTTTGAAGTTTTACTCCAAAGTATTTTTAAACTTTTTTGTCATTTGAAATGGTAGTTTTATTATCATTATTACCAACAATAATCCTCTCTAGTCTTCCAGAAATATCAGCAGAGTAAATGTCTTTTATTTTGTGCACTATCATTTTCAGGATAGAAAAATACTGCTCATAATTTGCTGATCATAAAATAAGAGATTGATTTATTTTATACTATAATACATGAGGGTCATCTCTGGGGACAGAGGCAAATAGGGCAAGTTTTATGCCCTTAGGTGAGGCCTAAGATGAGAGCCTTCAAAATCTTACTATCTTACTATCCCTCAAATCCTACTGAGGGGTAAGATGCCCAAATTCTCAGCTGATTTTAAAAATGTCTGCAAGTAGATCACACATCATTTGGAGTAGATGGCAGAAACTGAATATTGCCCTTCCTTGGAAACTGCTGGAGTTTCAAATTTGAAAGCACCCTGATACAGATGTTTTCATGTCCTTTGTAAAGAAACACAGCTAGCTTGCTGCTGAGTCCTAACACAGAAGAACATAAGATAATTCTGAGATTAAAACTACCTATGGTGCTTTGTATAGCATCAAAGAAAATATAAAGAGACAAAGAGAAAAATAGATCCCATGAATAAAATACAAATGGTATGTTTGAGGACATGGAACAGGGCAGGTGTTTAGGGGGGCTTCCTCAATTCCTGTGCCTAAGCATCTGCTTCACTGCCTATGATAGAGCCCACTGAGGATCTAGCTACCCTCATCTATTCATGATCTGAATGCTATGATTCTCTCCCAAGCAAGATGAAAGAGGCCACTTGGCTAACTGACAGGAGGTCCTCAATTAAAATTTACATTTTCTGTGTTCATAACATAAAATGGCAAGGAGTACCTAAGCAAATCAAGATGGACCAAATGATGACATATTCCCTTTGTACCTGCTGAAATCACTAATATAGCAAAATACTGTACTTGATACCAAAAAGAAATAAATCAGGGGTGCCTGGGTGGCTCAGTCTGTTGGGCAGCTGACTACAGCTCAGGTCATGATCTCGCAGTCCGTGAGTTCGAGCCCCGTGTCGGGCTCTGTGCTGACAGCTCAGAGCCTGGAGCCTGCTTCCGATTCTGTGTCTCCCTCTCTTTCTTTTCCCCTTCCCTGCTTGCTCTCTGTCTCTCTCTCTCTCTCAAAAATAATAAACATTAAAAAAATAAAAAAGAAATATATTATTTGAAAACGGTTTTAGGAAGAATTCCTTGACGACAAAAGTCTAAACATAGTTACCAGGTGGATTCTATCAGACCTTTATGATAACCCCCAGGGATCTATATGTTTATATTAAAAGGGAATTGACACTTGTGGTCAATGTGCCACCTAACTGCTGCAGTGTTGTCTGCAGGAATTGTCTCAGTAGTAAAGAGCTGCCTCACTGCAAGTGACACGCTTCCTAGGGAGACTCCTATGGCATGCCATGTTGATACACTGGCATATGGATGCCCTGCCATTTCAACCCAATGCGGGACAACTCTGACAGCCCATTTGAGCTCCAAAGCTCTCTGTGGGGTTGGCTAAAGCTCTTATTGACAAGTGTCACAGCTTGACTTTCTTTCTCTCTCTAATCCTGCTTTCTTCCCCTCCCTTCCACAGGTATGGATTCCAAGGACACTTCCTAATACAAACCATGACAGTAAACTGCATCTCAGAGTCTGCTTCCCAGAGAATGCTACCCTACAACTGTTGGTACCAGAAGTGGGGTCTTAGAGCAGGATCGTTCATCAACCACCTCCAGGCTAGCAATAAGGGCCTCATCACTAATTGTAGTTGGAGAACTGGTGGCAGCCTAACTGATAAAATTTTCATCTATTGTGAATTGGTATTGTATACTTCAGTAGGAAATTCACCAGCTGGCATCTATCAGGTATTAGACAAGTATGTGGAAAATTATAATTATAAAGAATTGTATGAATGTTGTCCAGTTCAATGAACATTCTCAAAAAAAAAAAATTAAGAGCTTCAAGGTGATTAACATGTGACTTAAAAACCACGTGTGAGAGCCTGAGGGACTGTCTGGTAGCACAGAAACATTCTCATCGCCTGTAGGAGGAAAGAAAAGCTGAGGACCAGACCCACTATTCCAGCTTCCCTTAGCCTGCAGAAGTGCCTTATCCCTCCCTATTCAGACATACCTCTTTCTATCCCACACCTTCCCCACTTAGTATCTGCTCATATCTCCCTTCCCAAACATTAGACCTATCACAAAAGATTAAGTCACAGAAAAACCAGGTGGAAGTTGCTGGGCCTGATAAGAGAGGAAAGGGTCTGGACTCCAGCATGTACCAGTAAGTACACATGGGAATAGATTCCAAGTATGTTTGATCAAGGGGCTAGAAAACAAGATTCCATAAGGAGAGTTATCAATTTTAGTCCACCCTTTTGAAATACAGCATTCAACACTCTGACAAGGACCCCAAAGACAAGGTAAAACTCCCTACTAGAATAGTTCTTAGAGGTATGGAAGAAGATCTAGCCCTTGCTAAGTGAGGTTAAGATATCAGAATTGCAGAGAAAATGGGGTAGGAAGGGATTAAATGGCACAAGGAACTGGGTTTGCTAAAGTAAATGCACTATGTTAAGCTAGAAAAGGTCCTCAAATAATTATATTCTACTGGAAAGCTTAGAGGATATACCATCATTTACCAAGACTTTAATGCTGTCCTGATGAGAGGAACACCAGCACCACTAAAAAATTCAGCGGGGGTCTCCTTTCTAGGTCAGGCCTGACAATTGGAGAAGCTGTCACAGAACTAAGTTCTCCAATAACAAAGGCAATGGTAGCTCACTAAAACAACAGAGGGCAATGGGATCCAATGATCACAATAAGAGGCAAGCTTGGAATAACGGACAAGGAGATCTGACTTATAGAGAGTTAAGGATATAATTAATAGAATATCTTGTTTCTAGGAACAACTGACCACTATTCAATTTGTGTCATCAGAATGAACCATAAATAAATGATTAGAAGTTTGAGGGCACCCAATAAAATATTATGATAAAATAAAATATTATGATCCCTTGACTTAAGTAAGTTTTCAGATCTGGAAATCATTGACTGAAGAAGAGTCCAGGTACCAAATAGGTCCACTGTGCCCACTCAGTAGTCATTTCCCAAGTCCCTGAATGAGTAATTTGGGTAGACATATTTATAGTAGTGAACTCATCCTTCATAGTCCTTGGCCTGAGGAGTATGAGCTCTCACAGTGGAGAAGGCCAAGCACGTAACACTATAACACCTATTTATTCATAAGCCAATGGAGTGACTCAAAAACAATATTACATATGGATGGAATGGTGGAAATTAGTACCACTGTTAAGGATCTAAAGCAAGGGTTGGAAAATTATGACCCACATGCTAAAGCCATCCACCATCTGTTTTTGTAAGTAAAGATTTATTATAATCTATCAATTTATGCATTATTTATGGCTGTTTTCACATGACAACAGCAGAGTTGAGTAGTTGCAACAGAGATCATGTGACCCACAAAGCCTAAAATATGTCCTTTTCATAAAAAGTTTACCAACCTATGATCTAAAGACTATAAGAGTAGTAATAATTTAATTTATAAGCCTATGGAAATCAGATAGACATAGAAAGGTGTTAGTAGGACTTCCACAAATTCAAAGGTGTAGTAGTACCAATTTTAGTCACCATGAAAGATGTGTAGTGTTCTTGCTAGAGCAAATTAACCAGACATGTGACATACAGCCATTGATTTGGCAAATGCATTCTTTCCTGACCCTACAATAAAAGAGGATCAAAAATAACTCACATGCATATGGAGTAGACAAAATTGTACATTTATAGTTTTTCCCCAAAGTTATGTCAACTCCCCCACATTCTGTTTATGGTCTGAAGATATCTAGATCATCTGAATACTCCAGAGACTATCATATCAATCTGTTCCATGCATGACATTATGCTCGTCAGGCCACATGAGCATATTAGAGGCCTTGGTAAGACACTTGTGTTTCAAAGAGAATGATATAAACTCTATGAAGATTCAGAGGTCCATCACATAAGTAGAACTTCTAGTGGATCAGTAGTTAGTGACAAGCTAGGATATCTTATCCAAGGTACAGATCAAATTATTGAATCTTGTCTTTCCCTCAACGAAGACCATATGACAATGCCTGACAGACTCTTTGGGTTCTACGAGTAACATATTCTCTGCCTGTAAACAGTGCTCCATCCTATATCCAGGTGATTCAAAAGGATGTCATCTTTAAATGGAGCCTAGCATAAAGGAGTCTCCGTAGCAACTCCAGGCTGCAGTGCAAACAGCCCTACCTTTGCACCATACACACAGAAGACCATAAGGATATGTAACAGGAAAATATACAGCAAGGGGAATTTATATTAAGCCCCGGTAGGAAAATTACAATTCAGACCACTGGGTTTCTCAAACATCTTGCCATCTGCAGAGGAAAAGTATATACCTTTGAAAAACAACTTTTGTTCTGTTGTGCCATAGAAAGGTCTTGGCACAGCTGATGTTACAGACTGCTCTATGGGTAAGCAGTACTGCTGAATTAAATTGTCCCAACAGGGAAGAAGTGTATAGATTAACATGAGTAATAAATGGAAGCTATAAAGATTATGGCAAATGGGAAGGGGTCACACAATGGATCAATGCTCCAGTAAATGATCTGATAACATTATTCCCATAAGAACAAGAGATTTCTACAGGAAATCCTAGAGCTAGAGAATAATATCAGCTGTCAGATTGTGTCCTGATTAATGGCCAATGCTGAGAGAAATCACCTGATCTGTTTTCTCTAGAGAAGAAAAATTAGACTCATGCTTATTTTACTGGATGTGCCTGAAGACTCCACCTGGGGAAAAAAATGCAATGCAGTGTCCCTGGTGACTCAACTGACCAATAGCCAATTGAAATGCCAGTTGTAGCTACCATTTAGTTTACTAGATAGGTATTTACTATTTGGTTCTTACTAGGTAATCAGAGAGAGGAATTACATTTGAATTGAATGAATCATGGGTTGATGAAGAGCTAAGCATCTGCACACTGGGTGTCAGTTAATTGAGATGGCAGTACACTGATAAAACATTTGTCTAGGAATGATGAGATAGAGATTGCTGTTTTCTGAGGAGTATGCCAGAGTTTGCTTTGTTCTTTCAACTATACCAAATGCGAATGTGGATTGAATGACTATAAGGAAAGTGGAAATAGAACCAGGATATTCTTGAGGGGAATGGGAAATAGAAATGACATAGTCATATATCATAGAACATGCCCGTGGACATTTTGTGAAACATCTGATATTTGGGTGCTTATTATGTACCCAAACCGTATCCATGCCACAAATGTCCAATAGCAACAATATATATATATATATATATATATATATATAGTTGTCTAATCATCCCTTGCTCCACCTAGCTCATAATAACATGAAAGTATTGGAAAGAGAGCACCGATTACTAGGTCTAGTGAAAATATCCTTCCTGGAAGTTCATTAGTGATGAAAAAAGAGTTTCTAACACAAACAGATATATTAGAAGAAACTGCATTTCAGGAAGCTGAGAGTAAATATGGAAAGAAAGTGATATGACTCATGAAAGGATGAGACTTGTCACCAAGTTATGGGACACCATACCATCATCAATCAAGGACTCATTCTATCCCAGTGTTTCAGTTGTTACTACACAATAAACCACACCAAAACATAATTATTATTATGTTTTATTATTATCTCTGATAGTTCTGTGGGCTGACAGAGCTCAGCTGGAAAGTCCTCATTTGCAGAATCTTAGATGACAATCACTTGGTGGCTGAAGATGATGTCTCTTGAAACCTCTACTGGGCTGCAGGGAGAGATAGCTTTTAACTCTCATGGCTGACAGACACCTCAGCTGGGATGGATAAAACAGATAGGGGCTACCTGGGGGCCTCTCTCCACAGGACATCTACACATGGCTTACTTGGTTTTTCTCACAGCATGATAATATTAAGGCAGTCAGATTTCATACAAGAGGTCAACCTCCTATAAAATGAACATTTTAGGTAGAAACTGCAGGTCTTCTTATCAACTCAGAAAGTCCTCAGAAGTCACAGTGTTACATCTGTCACATTCTATTGGTCAAGAGTGAGTCACTGACACCAGAGTTGGGTAAATGAAGATTCCACACTGTGTTGTTCCTGAGGAACTTGGAAGTCTTTTTCCATAATATTTTCATACTATGTCAGGTATTACTTTAATCCTTCTGCCACAGCCATGTGGTTTTATTCATACTAATAAATAGGATTAAATAAAAATCAGACTTATATAGATGACAATCTTCAGAATAGAAAATAATATGAAAGATGGATTTGAAGGCTCCAACAGATAGAATATCTATGAAAATTGACCTGGTGGGAAGCAAATGAATGCGCACTTAGAAAAAAAGTACTTTCATTAGTACACATGAAGAGGTTCAAATCACTTCTGATGATGAAAAACTAGTAACAGAGTATCAAAGGGGATATGGTCATGATTAACACATTTTATAGTGAAATTCCAACTCCTCACTTGATGGTTCATATGCTGGTAATCATCGGGATAGTCATAGGTTTATACATTTTTTATAAGGCTTTTTTAAATGATTCTGGGAATATATGAGACAAGGAGAAACTGCTGCAAGTCTGAGATTGGATTGGGAAGGAAAGAAGTAACAAAAGGTGTGAAACTCTCTCTCTTCAGAAATGCCTGAGGTCATGCATTCTCAACAGAGGCAGGGCAAAGTTGGTTCTTGAGTGCAAAACTCTTAACATTTTTATGTATAAGGCACAAATGTACATATAATAATAAACATATATACAGTATATCTATGGCATAAAAATTTCATGGGGATACAATTATGATAAAATTATCTAAAAAGGCTTCATAGAAGGGTGATAATTACAAAAAGGTCAAGAAACCATGCCATAGTCAATTTTGACTTGGACAGATATCTTTGGGAAGTAGGGAAATTTTAATAATATTGATTCTTCCAGTCCATATTGAATAGAACATAGGATATCTTTCCATGTCTTTGTGTCTCAAATTGTTTTCATTAATGTCTAACAGGTTTTTTAAATTTTTTTTAACATTTATTTATTTTTGAGACAGAGAGAGACAGAGCATGAACAGGGGAGGGGCAGAGCGAGAGGGAGACACAGAATCTGAAACAGGCTCCAGGCTCTAACAGTTTTCAATGTACAAATCTTTTACCTTCTGGGTTAAATATATTCCTAAGTATTTTATTGGTTTTGATGCTCTTATAAATAGGATTGTTTTCATTATTTATTTTTCAGATAGTTCCTTGTTATTCTATAGAAATACAACTGATTTGTGTACATTAATTTTTATCCTACAACTTTATTGAATTGATTTATTAGTTCTAACAGTGTTTTTGGTGGCGTCTTTAGGGTTTTCCATAAATAGGATCATGTCATCTGTAAAGAGAAAACTTGTTTTTTCCTTTCCTGTTTCGGTGGCTTTTATTCCTTTTAATTGCCCTAGCTAAGACTACTAGTACTATGCTGA
Source organism: Prionailurus bengalensis (assembly GCF_016509475.1). Classification (NCBI taxonomy): domain Eukaryota; kingdom Metazoa; phylum Chordata; class Mammalia; order Carnivora; family Felidae; genus Prionailurus; species Prionailurus bengalensis. The sequence goes on from NC_057349.1 coordinate 111,397,206, forward strand.
ATAGGAAGGAGAGTGGGCACCCTTCTCTTGCTTCTGATCAGTGGGAAAGATTTCAACCTTACACCACTGAGTGTAATTTAACTGGAGGTTTGTCATATCTGGCCTTTATTATAATGAGGTACATTCCTTATTCCTTCTATATCCAATTTGTTGCACATTGTTATCATGAAACGATGGCAAATTTTGTCACATGCTTTTTTTGCATATGGTGAGATGATCATATGATTTTTATCCCTCCTTCTATTAACGCAATGGTTGTTGAACCATCCTTGCATCCTAGGGATGAATCCCACTTGATCATGGCGTATAATCCTTTTAATATATTAGTGAATTCAGTATGCCTATATTGGTTGAGGATTTTTGCATTTATGTTCATCAGGGATATTGGCCTATAGTTTTCTTTTCTGGGAATGCCCTTATCTGGCTTTGGTACCAAGGTAATGCAGGCCTCATAAAAGGAATTTGGAAGTGGTCTTTTTCAAATTTTTGCAAGAATTTGAAAGGAGTTGACATTAATTCTTCTTTAAATGTTTGGTAGACTTTGCCAATGATGCCATCTAGCCACATTATATGAAGAAATCAATGTGACCAGCAAGTGGCTCTGAGTAGTGCATGGAAAAAATTGTACTATAGGCTGGTGGTGCCATTGGTGCCCTGCCTAAATACTCCTGAAGGTGAGGAATACCTATTCTACAGCTGTTATGAGTATTAGCTGATAAAAACTCATACCTGCTCCCTTGTTTTTAGAATTTCCTACAAACAACTGGAGGCCAATTTGACTAAGCAGTTATGTGCCATGCTATGCATCCGAGTACAACTTGCCCAAAGGCTCAATTGAGTACTCCACCTGCCTCTAGATAGATTAAATATACAGTGCATTTCTCCTAAAACTTCACTGTGCAATCAGACTAGGCACCCAAGACCATTTTTTTCCACCTACCGTATCCTGCTTCCCTCACTCTCTCCTGAGAGCATTCTCACAATAAGTATACCTGTTAAAATCCCTATTTCAAGCCTTGCTTATAGGGAACCAAACTAACCTAAAAGGAGCCCTAAGTAAGTGGGAAACCAAAGGGTAGACCAAATGAAAACAGAAGCAATTTTTCTCTGTTTAACAATTCTCCATTGGCTTGCTCCAAAATTATTAGAGTCAGTACCACTGGACATACATACAACAAATATGCACAAAAATTAGTGAAGGAATAAGTGAATTGCAGAGAAACAAACTATTATAAAAGTAACATGAATACTTTAGTTATATTAAATAATTCATGCATCAGAATTCTTCTGAGAAATCTTATCAGAGCAATGTCTTATAATCTTCAGCTTCTACCCAGGATTACCACAATTTCTGTGGGTCATTGGATTAAAATCTTTCAGTGAAATCCCACTCAAGCCTCTGTCCTCAATGAATATACCCTATAGAAGGATTGCTCCTCAATTCCTTCCCACACATCTTCAGTAAACATACTCTATATTTAGAAAACATTCATTACCTGTCTTTTGTGAATTTATTCTTTGAACTATACATTTTATAACTGATTTTAGGAAGTTAGGATGGTTACCTTTGTGGGTTAACTTGGCTGGGCTGTAGTACCCATTTATCCAACTAAACACTAGATTAGGTGTTTTTATGAAAGTATTTTATAGATAAGATCTGCAATCAGTTAACTTTAAATAAAATAAATTATCTTCAATAATCTTGGTGGGCCTGATCCAATCAGTTGAAGGGCCCTAACTGCAAAACTGAGGTTTCCCTAAGGGAAAAGAAATTCTGTCTCAGGACTACAGCATCAGTTCCTACTTGAGAATTCCAACCTATTATATAGACTTACAGATTTTGGACTTACCAGTCCCATGGTAATATAACCAAACACTTAAAATAAATATCTTTTTATATATGTTAGTTGTGTTTCTACTGATTTAATACTACTGGTTCTGTTGGAGAAAATGGACTTACATAGAACTTAATTTTTTTATGTATAATAACATTTGGCCTAGAAGCAACAAATGTTGTGATAACCTCTCCCTCATTATTTCAATGCCTTGAGAATGGACTCATAGAATACACCATAAATGCTTATCTGCCAATCATCAATTAGGCAGAAGACAGCAGAGAGAAGCTAATCTTTGTTATTGGATATATGGTTCCAATATGTGTCCCACTGATACATATATCAGTGATTATATACAGTCTGAAACACTTTCTCCGGTTCTTCTGTGTTTAGTACTTACCTCTAGGTTTGTTTATTCCTCCAGAAGTTAATTACAATCTGTATTTTGTTTTATTCCAAAAAAGTTACATATCTGCCTTCCAGACACAAGAGTTTCTTATCTACTGGACATAGCCCAATATTTATCTCTTGACATAGTCTGATCAATACCACTGGGTTTGTCATTTTCTGATCCATCCTTCCATGACCATCCCAATGGCCTTCCATGAGTTGGTTATTACACTATGTCACAACTAATTAGTTGCATGCTGAATAAAATGCTTGTACTCTCAACCAGCACTTATTCAACATTATTTCTCGTGTGTGTGGTTGATAGTATCCTATACAATTAAAAGATCTATTTGATTGTGAGTCTTTATATAAGGTATTCTAAGATTAACGATTTTCCAGTTATTATAATGAACTAAAATATACATTATGGTAACACTACCAGCTAGTGTTTTAGTTTAATAGATTTAATTTAGATTCACAAAGCTGTCAATTTAAAGTATATTAGAGATGCCATTGTTTACCTCATTGATTATAAAATTGTAGGGGTGTGGTTCCATCTGATATGATGTCAGGTGTCAGATAACTTGCTATGTTATTGTAACTCAATTAATATAATGAATCATTAAATTCTATAACCAAGATACGGGACCAGGGAATGAACAATACTCCAGAGTCCTGGCTTCATTCCCAGCTCAGTCAATATCTATTACAAATAAATAATCTCACCTGCCTATTTCATTTTCTCCATCTATAAATCAGAAACGCTTAGAGTTACCAAGGTAAGCCCTCAGAACAAGTTGTAAAGATTAAGAAGATAATGGTTGTAAAGCTGTTTGCAAACCCTTAATCATAAATTGTTATATAAGGGTTATGATTATGTAGTTACTATTTAAGTAAACAACATAAAATCATATTTAATCTTGAAATAACTGAGCATGTTAATGCCATGCACACACACACAATGGCTAGCTTTTCACTTACATATTTCCATGGTATATTTGAAATACATAATATTACAAAAAACAATGATTGCCATATGCTAACTCAAAGGTGAAAATGAGAGTAAATTTATCATTTGAACATTTAAGGTCATTACCTAATATAAGAAAGTTGTTAAGTGACCTAAGTCAAAACCAAAGAGAATTGAGCACTTGTCTGCAAGACTAATGCTTTAAACTGTCTACCAATAGTCCCCTAACAATTTTGCTTCTCTCATAAAATGTGTCTTCAGTTCTGTGAAAAAATCAGTAATTCTTCAAACAAAGATACAAACAGAATGTATTCAGGTTCCCAAATATAAAATCCTTGACTTCTTTCACGTTAGATTTTGGATCAGAATATCTCTTTCAATTCTATTTTTTTCTTTCTCATAACTAATTTAATTGGATATTTTTCATCATGGGGATGAGGAATCATTTGATAAATACACATAAGGTTTTAAAGTTTAAAAATAAAGCATATCCTGTAAAATAGTAGAAGTGAACACATTTTGGGGAAGGAATTTATGAGAAATGTTATACTAATTGCGATAAAAGATTTAGACAAAATAAATGCTCATGAGAGCATTTTTTTACAGAAGTGAAAAACTGTAATAAACCAAAATAGGTGACAAAATAGTATAAATGAATTATGTTTTGTGACTATAAAGAATTACTGTTCAGCTCTTAATTTGTTGATTTTATATAATTTTAGTAGTATAAGAAATGCTATGTAAAAAATACAGGATACAAAATGGTAACACAGGATATTCTATAATTTTTTTAATGTATTAAATGTTTACTCATTTGTTTCTGAGAAGGAGCATAGGCACAAGCTGGAGAGGGGCAGAGAGAGAGAGGGAGAGGGAGAATCTCAAGCAGCTTCCATGCTATTAGCACAGAGCCTGACATGGGGCTTGATCCCATGAACCCTGAGATGGTGATGGGATCCCAAATCAAGAGTCAGTCAGACACAACCAACTGAGCCACACAGGCACCCAGGATATTCTGTAATTTTAAAAATACTTAGGAAAAAGAGTGAAGAAATAAATTACACCAGAATGACAGTAAAATTATCAAAGATTTTTATTTTGTATATCTTCAGATTTGCTCAATTTTATTTTCAAACATTCCTTATTTTCTGAACATCTTGAGGAAACCCATCGATTTGTGGTGTGCGCATTTAAATGAAAAATCCTGCTCTACATTGTGATGACATTTTCATAATCAATCTATGTATATTCATTCACTTGAAATAATGTCTTTAGAATCCTATTTACTTAACACTTTTAAAATACCTCTCAGTTCCATGCCTCCAAAAGCATAGGAGTTCTCTAAAATCATCAAAATTAAAATTGAACTTAAAAAATGAGCTATTTTGGGGGGCGCTGAGAGTGTGGAGCCTGCTTGCGATTCTCTCCCTCTCCCGCTGTCTCCTCCTCCACTCATGCTCGCTCGCGCTCTCTGTCTCTCTTTCTCAATATAAATAAACTTTTTAAAAAGGAGGTATTTTTCGTCCATGACCTTTCACTCTTCTATTGTCTAACAACTTATACCCTGACTAAATTATTCGTTATTAGTTGTGTATTATTGACTTCCTACTATATACCACTTGTTATATATCAGAATTAAATTCTCTAGATTTTTCCTTGTCTTCAATTTAAAATGATTTTGAGAATTTCTTATGCTATTCTTTGTAATTTGTTCTGAAATATGTTTATAATCTGCAACGGTAGATACTTCAACTGGCTTTCTGAACCTTTATTTTACCCACTTCTATTTTAAGAAAGTGGGAAGCTAAAAGTTACATTTCCCAGTCTTTGAAGTACCTTAAATTTTGCTAATTACATGTACTTCCACAAAACTGGAAAGTGAAAATAAGGCAGAGATAATTCCGTGATTTCTGACTCTGGGCACTGAGACCATAGGAAAGTCATGGTTTCCGTGTAGTACATTTCACTCTTCATTTTCAAGAAACAGTAGTAATAGCAGTGACTTGAACTGGCCCCCTAATCCTGGCTTCCAGTTTCAGTTTCTGATTCCCTTATGTTTAGACACTCTTTGTGAGAGTGATCACAACTTCTGACCTAGACCTGTACAACTGGTGGTGACATCATACATGATCTCTCCCTAATGGACCATTTTGGTATTGTTCTGGGAATCATTCTAGGAGCCCCAGCCTAGAAACTGCTGGGTTTACCTCATTGAATTTTGCAAAGCATTTAAATCCCTGTATTAAATAACATCTTGTTTACGTATTTAGAGTGGTTTCTATTTCCAACATTAAACCCTGCCTGATTATTTTCTTTAGCTATTTTACCTATGATACTAACATATATAACAACAAAAACTGTAAACAAAACAAAAACCAAAAATACTTTTTTAAAAAAGTTTTCTCTCCCTCTTTATGGGTAAAGATCTATTCTTTATTAAAATGTCTACTTGAGGAATATTTTCAGTTTATCTCTCTGTATATATAATATATAATATATTACATAATTATATATTTTATATAATATAAATATAATATCTTATGTAATGTAAATATATTAAACATTTATAATTCCACTTATATGAAATGTCCAGAACACACAAATCCATAGAGATAGAAAGCAGATTAGTGTTGCCTGAATTAGAGACTGAAAAATATATATATAGAGAGAGAGACAGAGACAGAGAACACAATCCCATGTAGTATGAATATAATAGTCCTTTAGGCACAAAGCTTCATTCAGACAATTTCTTAATTCAAATTTCTGCCCTATGATATATCAGACCTTAATCCCATTGAAAAACTCTTTGCACTTTCTCTGGCCTTTCAAAATTTATGGTTGCCAAATTGTCCACTAAGTATTTTGGCATCAATAAATGCAGCTGGACATAAAGTAAATGCCAGCAAGGTACAAGACTCACATTAATAATACTCCAAAAAAGTCAAAGGTCCTTAAACACATAAGGAATGTAGCTTGTAGAAAAATTAATAACCAAGTTAAGTACAGGTTTGACCAACAAATCAATATTTTTATTCAAATAAAAGAATTTGTTACTTAATTTTTATGTCTGTTAGTATTTTAAGAAACAATAGATTTTAGGGGTGCCTGAGTGGCTCAGTTGGTTAAGCATCCAACTTCCGCTCAGGTCATGATCTTTAGTTCATGAGTTCGTGAGTTCAAGCTCCATGTCAGGCTCTCTGCTGACAGCTGGGAAGTTAGAGTTTACTTCAGATTCTGTCTCCTCTCTGTCCCTCTCCCACTCGTGTGTGTGTGTGTGTGTGTGTGTGTGTGTGTCTCAGAAATAAATAAATATTAAAAGAAAACAATAGATTTCAATTTCCACTACCCATCAATTGACTTTCAATTCATTATTTAGAAAATAATACTGCCATATATAAATTTTGGCCTATGAAAATGCTATCATGATGTGGTTTGGTCAATCAGAAATTAAGAATTATTTATATATAAAATTTAGTTCCAAGTCAAATAGAAAAAGGAAGTCAAACTGTAAAAGCCAACAATGTAAAAATCAACTAGTAGAATTGACATTGACACACACAATAGTAATCCCAGAATAAAAATAATATTTTTACATGTCTATTGCCTAAATTCAAAAGTGAAATTTATAATTGACTGTTGATTAATTTCCAATTTAAATGTTAGCTGGTATTTAAGAACTTCAGCATCTATGATACTTCTTTCTAGGGATTATCACTAGTCTCTTCCCAAAATTAAATTTTACCCATATAATGGTTTATTTAAAAATATATATATAAATTTCATTACATTTATATTATTATTTGATTAATTACAAACCCAATCAAGTAACTCAAAGTAACTTCAGAAAAAAATTGGCTATTCTCAGTTAAAATATGGAATCCAAGAATAAATTGTGGAGTTAAAACCCACCAGATAAGAGGAAATAAGCCTGCCATCTTCACTGCATGCTTACACTAGCTGTAATCGTGTCCCAACTGGTCTCCCTCTTTCTACCCTTCCCCTACTAGAGTCCATTCTGTCATCGATTGTCCATATAGCAGCCAGTGCCATAAATGGAATGTAACAAATGAAACTATGACCCTACTTTTCTTCAAAACCTTCCAGGAGCTTTCCATCTCATTCAAGTAAAGGTCAAAATCTTTACCACAGCCTGCAAGACTTACATTCTCTGACCTCATTCGCTACTCTGCTGCAATGTTTTCATTATCCTTGCTGTTTCTCGAAGTTATGCAGGCTATTGCCTCAAGACACTTACGAGAACGGCTTCTTCTTGCTGGAGTGTTCTCCCCCAGAAAGCTTGTTATGTTAGTCATCTATGCTTCGTAACATGTTACCCCATACAGTAGCGACTTGAAGAAACAAATGTTTATTATCTCACAGTTCTCTCTATAGATCAGGAATTCAGAAGTGACTTTGGTAGGTGGTTCAGCCCTCTCCTGTGGTTGCAGTTCAGGACATTGGCCAGTACTGCAGTTATCTACAGCTTTAAGGGAACAGGAGGTATTTGTAAGCTTAATCACATGCCTGGCAAGTTGACTCTGAGGGAGACCTCAGTGCCTTCTGACACAAGACTCTCCCCCGAATTCCTTGATTGTAGTCAATGCAGCAGTTGAATTCTTCAGAGTGAGGGATACAAGAGTCTGAAGTGAAATCCACATTGCTGTTTCTGATTCAGCCTCAGAAGTCCCACATGATCACCTCTGCCACACTCTGTTGTCAATCAGACCAGTTCTGAATCAGTGCAAGTCATTAAAGCGTCAGTGTCCCTTAAAGCGTGTGTGTAGATACTAGGAGACAAGGATCATCTAGGAGCTCTCTAAGGAGGCTGACTACCACACTTATTCAATTTCTTTCAGGGTTCTGTTCAAATGTCTCCTGACAAGAAACATCTTATCAAGTTATGTAAAATCACACTTCCAATTACCCTCCCCTTTCTTTGTATCTTTTCTTTAATTTTTACTCATATCTCTTCCCAACTATGTCTGTTTATTGTTTGAATCTCCCCCACTAAAGCAAAAGCTCCACCAATGCAGGGACTTTATTTTCTTCATTGTTCTATCTGTCTTCAGTGCCGGGGATGAGACCTGACACATAGTCAGGGCCCAAAAGATATTTTGTTGAAGAAATGCTGTTAACTAATTTTACTTCTATTCAGTTTCTCCAAGAATAGGATACAGGGTGAGGGGAGACAATGAAAAGGTCTTTTCTCATAATGATATGTGCTCTATAGCACACACTCCATATCATCAGTTTTATATGGCTGTTCAAAAGGCAGAGGTTACAGATTAGTAAAATTAGTAAAATACCTAAAAGGTTATAATGTGTATTTATATTTCCACATAAAGCTAAAAAACAAAAAGAAGCAAAAAAAAAAAAAAAAGAATTATAACATAATTTAATTCTGTAAGTACTATATTAATACCTTCTCTTTGTAAAAACTAAAATATTTCAGATAACTCCTCAATCCCTGAGTTCTCCCCTGTGGTAACCTTGTTATCAGGTTAGAGATAAGAATCTCAGTACACACACCTGAATATGCAAAATATCTCATTTTGTTTATTATTAAATTTACATTTTGTGTTACTATCTACTACATGGAAACAACTATTTTTTAAGCCTAAATACTTGGAAGTGGCCATTGTATACATGCTTTTCAAATGAGCTATCTTTTATCTGATGTAGTCTTGTAAAACATTTGGCTTATCTGCCACTCCACTTCAATTGTCTTAAACTTAATCTCCACTGGGTGGAGAACACTAGGATTAGCCAATTAATTAATGTCTTTTTTTTTCAGATCTATTGAGATAAAATTAACAAAAAAAAATAAGATATATAAAGGGCACACCATGATGACTTGATACACATATACACTATGAGAGGATTCCTCCCAGGATCAGTGAGGGTACAGTCACGTTTTTCTCAATCCCCTTGTTCTAGGGTAATATGTAAATGGGGGCGAGGGGGGAGGTGGGCTGGTGCTAGGAGGTACGCAGTGTTCATCTACTATCGAAGAATAACTAACATGTACCTGTTTCTTAACAGTCATCTTTCCACAAAGCTTTCTTCTGAGAAATTCTCACCTGTCATCTGTTCTCTGGTTATTGGCCCACACTGATACCCGCTAAACTGCCTTTTTCCCTTGCAGTCTGTGCATGTTTCTGTGTCATCTTTAGGCCAACTATGGTTGATGTCTAAAAGAAGGACTTCTCATGGTGATTTGGTTCTTAGGCAGTCCTTCTGCACAGAAACATATGACTACTTTGTTGCTCTGCTCAGCTCGTGGAATTTTCATCTAGTCGTGGGAAGCTGGAAAAACATGCTTTGACCCATCACGTAAACATCATCAGCAGAAGCTCTGGCTTCTATAATGAGAAACAGATTTTGTTCTTTTAGAAATGCAGTTTATGGCCTTTGTGGCTACCCAGATATTACCAAGGTAATTTTAAATATTTCAAAGTATTCTCCAATGTCATAATAAACTATAAGTGCTCCTGAAATAGTCCAACTCGTCTTCACCAATGTTCTCAAAAGTTTATGGCCAATGACTTAAGATACGTTTGCTCCAATTCCAGTCTAAGAGTTTAAATCAGTATTTGGTAAAAACATATCTTCCACCTGGATTCTTTAAAATTCTGGAACGTTCCCCATGTGACCAAACATTCATTCTCTCCAGCTAAGTTATTGGCTTATTTTCAGTATTTTTTTCTGTTTATACTTGTATGTTCATAGAACAGGATATTGGATTATTCTATGGGGGCATCTCAGAGAAGACATTAGTATCAATAGCGTCACTGTACCAATCACATGTCAACTTTCATCCTGTTGTTCTAAAATATGTCTAGGAGAACTTTATAGCATGGTTTACTGCATTGAATAGTATCCTCACCCAAATTCAAGTTAAACTGGAATCTGTGAATGTGACTTACTTGGAAATAAGGTCTTTGCATATGTGTAATCAACTTAAAATGAAGTCATACTGGACTAAGGTGGACCTAAGGTGGAAAGACTAGTACCCCTGTAAGAAGAGAAAACTTTGGACAAGGGACACATGCACAGGGAAAACAGCTAAGCTAAGACAGAGGCAGCAAGTGATGCAATGCAGCTGTAAGCCAAGAACGCCAAGGATTGTCCACACCCACCAGATGTGAGAAAGAGGCACAGAAGTATTCTCTAAAGCCTTCAGAGGAAGCATGGCCCTGTTGGCATTTTGATATGGGGCTTCTAAAGACTTTAGAACTGTGAGAGAACACGTTTCTAGCATTTTAAGCCCCTCGGTATGTGGTGTTTTATTTGGGCAGCCTTAGGAAATGAAAACCCACAGTGGTTATGATTAAACAATGCTGTAGGAACTAGACTGTCTCAGTAAAAATTTTGACTCTTGTGTTTATTATCCATTATCTTGGTTGAGTTGTTTAACCTTTCTTCCCTTCACTTTCCACACCTATAAATTTGGAATAATCTCAACCTTCCCAGGGATGTTATAAGAATTACATAAGTTAAGTTGTTTAAAGAGCTTAGGGTAGAATCTCATAAGCTGCAAGCACTGAAAATTGTTAGTTATTATATACAGTTGACTCTTGAACAGCACAGGTTTAAACTGCATGGGTCTACTTACATGTGGATTTTTTTCAACAAATAGTATACTAGTACTATAAATGTATTTTCTCTTATGATTTTCTTAATAACATTTCTTTTCTCTACTTACTTTATTATAAGAATATAGTATATAATACATAAAACATACAAAATATTGTTAATTGACCTTATGCTGTCAGTAAGCCTTCTGTTCAACAGTTGGCTATAAGTAATATTTGGGGGGATTCAAGTCATACATAGATTATTTTACTGTAAGGCCGGATAAAAGGTTGGCGCCTCCAAATCCTGCATCATTCAAGAATTAACTGTATCTTATTATCTTAAGTATTATAGCTATTCCAATTTACTTGATATTCCATGATTAACCGATATAACTTGTTCCAATTTTTCCCTATTAAAATCACAGAATAAACAATCTACGTGCATGGTGTGTAGGTGTGTTATGTTCCTAAGAAAGTAAAATTGCTAGCTCATAGGCAATGCACAAGTTAAATTATAAAAAAAAATCCTGCCCTTCACGGTGTTTGAACCAATTCATACCCACCCAAAGTATGAGCTCCCTTGTCTATACATCCTTACCAATACTTGATATCATAAAACTTCCTTATCTTTGTCAATCAGAAGAATGAAAAGTGGTATCATTATTATTTTATAATAAATTCTACCTAATTCTTGTTATGTGACTTGCTCATTAGTAAATTTTTCCACTATTTTTTCATGTCTACTAGAAATTCTATATCTATAATTGGGTACTACTCTCTTCCTATCATATATATTAAAACATGTTATCTCCATCTATCATTTGTCTTTTCAACTATTCTACAATAGCCACTGTCATATTATTTTATTTCAGATGTAGTCAAAGTATTAATTTTCTTTATAGTTTTATGTATTTTGTATTGGAGGCAACATTTTCTAATATTGTTTTCTGATAAATTGATTTATCAAATAAGCTATTATTGCCTGCTAATTTTACACACCAATTTTATCACCTAAATTTCTAGGTATTACATATAAAAGTTTCTGCTTTTAGTTTTTATTTTTTTAAGTCTTTATTTATTGTGTTACATTGAATATTTATTCCTCTTGCAAGAGCTTTCTGTTTTACTTAGTAGAATTTTATCATATATCTGGATATCTGCAAGCAAAAATTTCCCTCTTTACATTTCCTTCTAAAATTTTTCTTGATAGTTATGAATTTAAATTTCTAAAAAAAAGTATGTATACTTTATGATTTCATTGAATGTGCAGGTTAGTTTTAGCTTTACAACATTGAGTATTGCTACTCAAGTCCATGGTATACTTCTTAATTAATCAATATACATTTCAACGTCCTCAAGGAAAGTTATATTCTCCATTAAAGCCTTACAGGATGCAAGATCACAGTAAAGATTTAATTCCAATTGTACCTAGTAAAATTAACTCAGAATTCAATTGAGAAAATATTTTTTAAATTGAAAATAAGGACATAATTACTTGGGCAGAGGAAAGAAGACTAAGTCATTTGTATAGGGAAGAAAACCAGGTTAACATTAGATTTCTTTACACTAAGTCATACCAGTATAAAATAATGCAACATATTTATGATATACAAAGGAAGAAAAATATCAGTCAAGAATTTTATATCTTGCCATCTTGACTTTCAAACATAAAGACCATAAGCAAGATGCTATAAACATGCAAGAACACAGGTTTTACAACCAGCAGGAAGCTACAAAGGTGAAATCAGAATAAAAGTCTAACTCAAATCCTGTGCACTTAACCAATACAGTATAATGAGAAAAGTCAAAGCCAAAATTGTTTAAACATTTGGAAATGATTTATGAGATTACATTATGGGCTCATAATAGGCCTACTGGCATTGTCTATAATTTTAAGACTACAAGCTTTAACCCTGGTAGCCTTGTTGCAGATAAAAACGTACCAGTGGTTTCAAAAAGGTCTTGCAAAAGCCTGGTATATAGATGGCTCAGCCCTAATCCATACTCATAAATCCAAATAACTCATGAAGTTCTCATCTTTTATTGAGAGAATGGCATTTTCTTGACCTATCAATAGGTTCTTAATAGCTTAACATTGTTCATATCCAATTGTTCTGCTAATAAAGTCTAGACTAGAAAACAATAAGATCATTTTACTCAAAAAAGTTCACAAATCAGACTAACAGATTAATTTATGTAATAATAAGATTAAAAATATATAAATAATTATATTTTTTCCATGATGATTTAGTGTAATGGAGAATTATGGAAGTAACAAGAATAATACAAATCCAAGTAAAATTGTTTCTAAATATGTTGTTAACTTCCTATCAGTTTATGTGTGTCTTATCTTTGTAGCCTCTAAAACCCCAGCACTATGTCTCCTTTGCAACTGAAAATGTTTAATAAATTTTAATTGAAAAAGTGAAGGAAGAGGAGACTTTTAGTCTATAAAATCAATGTACCAAAAAAAGTTGATTTTCAGCAAACTAGCAAAAAAGAGAAAATGTAGTTTTTGAAAAGACACTATTGACAATAGCATCAAAAACTATAAGAAACCCAGGATTATATCTAACAAAAATGGGCAAGACTTTTTTAAATAAACTTAAAGAACTTTATTTAAAATTTTTGAAGAAGACCTATAAAAATGGAGAACTATCTTACATTCATAGATTGGAAGATGCAATACTTTAATGTTCATTCTCCCCATATTTCATCTCTATAATCAAATAAATGCCACTCGACATACCAACAGAGCTCTCCATGGAATGTGACAAAATAATGTTAAATTTCATATGTAAGATCGAAGAGCTAAGAATAAATTTGGAAAATAATAGTGGTATGGAAGATACTGGTCTCCTTAAGCCAATGACAAGCCTAATGATAATCCTTTAGTAATTTAAAATTATGATGTTTGCACAGCGTTTGAGAAAATAATCAGTAAAAAAAACCCAGAAAGAAACTCACTAGAAATGAGAAACTAATATGACAAAGATGGCATTTACCTTCTCACAATTCTGGAGGCTAGAAGTGCAAGATAAAGGTGTCTCCAGGGTTGGTTTTTCCTAGGGCCTCTCCTTGGCTTGTTGATGACCGTCTTTCTTCAGGGTCTTCACATGATCTTTCCTCTGTGTGTCCGTCTAATCTCTTCTTTAAAGACATGAGTAATACTGGATTAGGACCCACCCATATGACTGCATTTTATGTTCATTACTTCTTAAAGTTCCTATCTTTGAATCTGTTGCATTCTGACATATTAGGGTTAAAATTTCAACATACAAATTAGGAGGTGGGGGCATATTTCCACCCATAATTTCCCTTCTTAACTTTGGTTTTCCCTAAATACTCCAAGAGACAGGCAGCGTCTTGCAGATATTTCAGCTGCACTGCACTTGTACTCAACTAGAGCCTATTGGTGTGTGATGGTAAGACGTGGAGGAGGAATCTGTCTTTTAACGAGTCTGTGTCTCTGGCCAGTGACATCAAAAGTGTTTCTTTTTATATAGCTCCTTTCTCTTTTAGTGAGATAGGAAAGCTAGAGAGGATTGGGATGAGGGGCATGTCCTTTTCTGATGGCTTCTGTTAAAAGAAGGCCCCAGTAAGTCGCTCCCCTTGGTGAGTAGAGCTTTGTTATGGACAAAACCATGGGTCTATAGTTATGCTTCTTCTACCTCTGTCAGAACTAAAGGGATCTTCCTCTGCTCTTCACTGTGAATAACTGGTAGGATTTTTTGAGCTAATGCCTATGAAATATGAAGACATCCCTAAGACTGGGGCTCCAGGAGCTTCCTGCTCTCACAACTAATCCATATTCAGCTTCAAGCAATTTATCAGCATTACCATTTAAGAGTTTCTGCCCATGGGCACCTGGGTGGCTCAATTGGTTAAGGCTTCTGACCTTAGCTCAGGTCATGATCTCATGGTGAAACCCTGCATGGGGCTCTCTGCTGTCAGCACAGAGCCCGCTTCAGATCCTCTGTATCCCTCTCTCTCTTCCCCTCTCCTGCTCTCTTTCTCTCTCTCAAAAATAAAATAAACTTTTAAAAATAAAGAGTTTCTGCACATTTATAATTCCAGCAGCCTCTGTCCAGATAAGCAGATTCTAGCTGTGACTCTCTGGGTTTGCCTGACTCTCCAGCTTTTGGGGTGGTGGCCTGTAACCTCAATTCTTTGATGGATCCAAGAAAAGTCAATCGCAGTATGTCTAGCTTTTTCTTGTTGTAAAGAAAGAACTGATGATTTCTAAATTCCTTATAGATTGAAACAGAAACCAAATTCCCTAATTAAATTTTGTTTACAATTCAGAGGTCATTACTCAGTCTTCATTTTCCACCCTGCCTCTGAAGCATTTGTTAAGTGATCATTTCTTCATCCACTGCCAGTCTACAAGCTATTCACAGTCTGCAATGAAATAAAGGCCTTGTGCCAGATATAAATTTACTGTATCAGTAAGTGTACACTTAATTCAGCTGACTTTTTTTTTCCATAGTGAGACTTCTTTGTTGTAAAGGCAGAGAGTTATTGTACCGTCTTGCACAAGTTGTTTCTCCCGTCACAGACTGGTCACAGTTTGCTGGCTGGCCACTTGAAGTATCACTACTCAACCTGATGTCCAGGCATCTATTTTCTGCTATTACCTACATTTTGGAAAATGTGAAATATGGATTCCCTCCCTCTTGGTGTTCTGGTTCTCTGAGTCTGACATATAGGTTTTCTCCCAAGCTACATACATAGGCATAAGAATGGTGATACTATTCCACTGCCAACACCCATCGTTCTTTTGATATGTATGCTAAGATAATATATTTTTTCAACAATTCAATTGCCATAATAAACATTTGTCCTATAGCTGAATGGGAAATTCTTTGTATCATTTTATCTATAAAACTCAATGTTATATTGAATAGAATTAAAAGTGCACAGGTGACGTTGTATGTTTTATCAGCAATCAAGATATATGTTGAATTTAGATAATTTAAGATACTATATAAAATTTTAAGTTCATGGATTCATTAACATATTTGTGCAGTCTTATTGGTAAATATTCTTAGTCAATTATTCTTCTTGCCCTATAGCCTAGGATCCTTATTATTATATGCTCCTAAATTGGACTTATCAGTTTCAATATTCTAGAACATTCTTATTATAATGACATTATATATTACTAAAAACAATATAAGCAACCAAGTAAGTAAAGATATTCTAGCCTTCCAAACTAAAAATGTCTGATAGAGTCTGGAATATTTCCCAGAAAGAATCCATTGAATGCAGGTTACCATGGTGATTAGCAGAAATGTGAAATGAAGTTCATTTCATGATAATTGCTACATATTTGCAGCTGAAGTGCATCTTTCAGTTTCAGTCTCAGACTTTGAGACCATAATAATAGCTCTGGAATCTGAATTGTATATTTAAACCTATAATATTGTGCAAGGACATATCTAATTCTGTAGAGATTCTTTTTTTTTTTTTGTGGTGACCAACATGGTAATTTTTGAAAGCTTATCCCTATTTATTGGAATTTCTATGTACAGTTAATTGAGATTATGTTTGATTGATTCTTTAAAAAAAACCAGAATTTATAATATCCCCCAAATCAATTTAAAGATAAAAGGAAAGCATTTTATTTTAAAATCCTCCTCTTTTAGGAAGAAAGCTGAATTTATTTTTGAGGCAGCTGAATGCTCCTGCTTTGTAATTATTTCTGAAGAAGTTCATGGTCTAATGCCAACTTTTGTGAATTAATAATAAGTTTTGAAAACTGTTGCCAAAATCAGAACATTGGTGCTTTGAATAGCTATCTTAACTCTTTGGGGTTAAGTGAAAATGTAAATACAAAATGCAACAAATCGCTAAGAGATTAGTATGGGTAATTAATTATACACATAAACCCAATCAGTGATTCTTAATAATAGATACAAAATGGCTCTGTCAAATTTACTTTGTTGTATACTACTATTTCAAGTTTGTGTCACGCTTTGATTTTAAGATGTCTGTGCTTTTTCTTAATTCTTACAACAGCCCTCTGAATAAAAACACTGTTAAAAATAAAAATAAGGGGCGCCTGGGTGGCGCAGTCGGTTAAGCGTCCGACTTCAGCCAGGTCATGATCTCACGGTCCGTGAGGTCGAGCCCCGCATCAGGCTCTGGGCTGATGGCTCAGAGCCTGGAGCCTGTTTCCGATTCTGTGTCTCCCTCTCTCTCTGCCCCTCCCCCGTTCATGCTCTGTCTCTCTCTCTCTCAAAAATAAAAAAAAGTTGAAAAAAAAATAAAAAAAAAAATAATAAAAATAAAAATAATATTCATTGAGGACTTACTATGTCATGGATACAAATTCATTTTATCCTCACAATACTGAGAAATAAGTTGTGGCTGTTGTTGTTGTTATTATTATTATTATTATCATCTTCCTTTTATGGATGATGAAACCAAGGCACAGAGAAATGACACAGTTTGCCTGACATCACACAGTTAGTGTAGGGCAGAGCCAGAAATCAGATTCGGAGAGGCTGGCTCTCTCATCCACCCTCTTAATCATTTAATGCTATACTGCTGATCTGAGGAATTTTTATCCTCAATTTATAGAACCTTTAGATTGGTGGCTTAAAGAAGCCAAGTACTGCCAATGTTACACAGTTATCAAATGGCAGAGGTAGAACTGAATTTTGTTTCATGATTTTAAACGCAGGGAGCACCCCATCACACCTCATGGTCTCCTTGGACTTGAGTAAAAATTAGTGTCCTTTTCTACCTGCCAGCTGAGAGATAAAACAAGATTAGTTCAAACTGATCGTCACCGTTATAGCCTTTAGATTGGACTCCTTTATGTCTCATGTATCATACCTGCCCTTTTCATATATTAAAAACATATTGTAATATGTAAAAACAGTACATATTTATTATTTTTTTCATGTCTCGGGAGACTAAAGGTAGCAGATGTTAAATTTTTTTTAAAAAATCCAAAGACAAGGGCGCCTGGGTGGCTCAGTCGGTTAAGCTTCTGACTCTTGGTTTCAGCTCAGGTCATTTCTCAGGCTTTATGAGTTCAAGCCCACATTGGACTCCATGCTGGCAGTGCAAATACGGCTTTGGAATCTCTCTCTCTCTCTCCCTGTCCCTACTCTCCCTGCTTGTGCTCTCTCTCTTTCCCTCTCAAAATATAAATAAATAATTTTTTAAGTAAAAGCTTTAGGGGCGTCTGGGTGACACAGTCAGTTAAACATCCAACTTCGGCGCGGGTCATGGTCTCACAGTTCATGAGTTTGAGCTCCGCTGGGTTTCTGTGTTGACAGCTCAGAGCCTGGAGCCTGCTTCAGATTTTGTGTCTCCTTCTCTCTCTGTACCTCTCCTGCTCGTGCTCTGTCTCTGTCTCTCTTTCTCAAGAATAAATAAACATTAACAAAAAAAATTTAAAAAGTAAAAGTTTAAAAAAAATCCAAAGACAAACCACAGAAAGCCTAGAGCAGTCTGCTATGGAAAGATACAGTGTTGTTGTTGTTGTGCCTAGAAAAAAAACACTCATGGAGTAATAGTGAACCAGAGGAACTGCTGTCTTGTGACCCTAGCAGACATAGCTAACAGAAATACTTAAAATACGTATTGACAGAGAGAATGTTCATATTTAAAGTTTTAAGTTTAAATCAATAACAATCAGATACTACTAATATTTTTTGACTGCAACATATTCTGACATTAAGAAAACAGAACACAATTACAATAACCTCCCTTACAAGTGCCCGGTCGGGGACAGCTTTCAGCATTCATTTAAGGATATCTGTTTACTCTCTGCTCATGATTATATTTGCATATATCCTAGTAGCATAATAATTTGGCCATATTTAAGAAGAAAATTAATGTCCTAGAACAAAATAATGAATGTCTTTTTACTGATATAAAATATTTTGTGAAATTAAATTATAGCAACATGCATAATAGTAGTGAATTTTGATAACTCAAATTAAATACTAAGGTTCAAATTCCTTAATCATCATTGTGAAATAATTTCAAATGGGAACTCCTTTTAGTGCTTACATAATAAATACTTTACCTTTGAGAGAGCTATGATTGTCTTGTCATTAGTGAAGTAATAGGCTAGCCAGTTACTAAATGTCAATCAAAGTCTTTGAAACATTTTACAAGTTAGTCTTCACAGATACATAAGGATGAAAATCCCCAGCTGTGAAATTTGTCATTATTAACAATTAGTTTGCCACTTAGAATATATATATATATATATATATATATATATATATTTAATTTTGGTTGTTTATGCCCATACATATGGCCGAACTAGGAATTGCAATTAGTGCAATTATGAAGATTCTTTAGAATATAACGATTCATATGAAAATGTTTCTGCTTTTATTTTTCCCACTTAGCCAGAATATGTTGATTCCTTTTGGTCTGGAAGTATGAAATATACTTGACATTGTCTGAGGAAATAATACAGACTATTGTGACTCCTCAAATCTGCCAATGATATTTTAATATATTATATTCCCTACAAAACTGTTTAAAATATAACTGAACTTGTTAAGGAGTAACTTCAAATGTTTAACTGATTCAATAATACGGGACAGAAATTGTAAAGTTATTAAGGTAAATTTCATTTCTAAAATAAAATACATACTATTATGTACCTCCTTATATTATTAGTGTAGCTAGATGAAGTTGAAATTCTTTTCACAGCAGGAGAATTACTGCTGATGTCACAGATACTAAATTACAACAAATCCATGCCAGATTGGGGGAAGTGGAAAGTCACCAGGCTCACCTACATGAGCCATGCCCACACAGCCATCTCATAAAGCTGTGATTCAAATTTGTGCCTCATCAAAATCACAAGTCAGTACATATCACTGGCTTAGTACGCTATTCACAGAAATAGAAACTCCAAGTATTAATGGCGAATGCCAAATATATGTTAGCTATTGAGACTGTTTCAAAAGAAAAATAGTATCATTTCTGAGCATAAATAATTTAGTTGGCAGAAAGAATCCTTTCATGAAACACTCAAACAACATCCAAATTACTACAAAAATATAGTACACATTAAATGTTTCTTTCTCCTGTAAAAGTTTTCTTAAAAATCACCTCCTCTGTTAAGTGTTCCTGACTTCTCTCAACAAATTTATTATTTCTTCTACTCTGAATATGTTTACTAGGCATTTCTCAGTATCTGTTTCATATTTTGTTCTTATTGTGTCTATCCTCAGCTAGTTTGAGAATGTCAAATAGAGTAATGTTGTCATATTCATCTATGTATTTTCTAGCACATTTCCTAAAATATATAATTGTTTGACCAAATTGATTAATTCATAGGAAGCTCTGCTGAACATGGGTTATTGGACACAAGTGGTTGTCCTACCCCTATTTAGTCCAAGAAGGCATTAATCAAGTGTCATCTGTGGATTCAGAGCATGAACAGTGGCATTTAAGTGTATAATATTATACACAAATTATCACACACTCTGGACACCGTGCACACAGATACACCAAGTGAGGACATGTAGAGGTATTATGATGGGGAAGCTATAGGTTGATCCGACAGCCCAAATTTCCCTTCAAGAGGAGATGCTGATAGTTCATCTTTCTTTTTCTGGTTTCTTTCTAGATGAAAGATTTGCATGTTTACACTTTCATAAAAGACAAAGTACTGTGGCATATTTCACCATTCGCTGTGGATTTATGTATTATATTTTATTTTCTGTCATGATAAAGACAGCTACATTTTTCCCCTTCTGTGACTTCCATTTGTTAAGTTGTGATATCAGGCAGCATTTTAATTCTCCCCCACTGTGATCTACTCCCTTGACAGCTAGCTGCCTATTGCTAGGGAAGAGTCATGGGTTGGACCTATTGGAGCACTCAGGTCAGACACAGTCTCTACTTCCGAGTCCCTAACACCAGGTCTTTTATCACTAGAGATTTATTTTCATATTTAATGATTTCTTCCAGTTTTTCAAAATAAAACTACTCATCAGAGAGGCATTCTTCCTATGAATGAATTGATCAGAATACTTTCTTTCTAGATGGAATCTTAGGACTTCCTCCAAGGACTTGCCACCAGAGGAGGGCATGAATGATGCAATTCATCCTTGTCTTTCTTGTCCTCTTGTGCCATTCGGTTATTTTTTAAACATCCTTAAGAAGAGGGACTCCATGTAATCCCTTTCTGCATATTCTTCTTTTATATTTACTATACAGGTAGTATAGTGTTGTACTAACTGAAAATATTCCATAACTACCTTTTATGATTCAACTAATTAAATGTTTGCCCTTTCTCTTTCAAATGTCAAAGTATCTTCCCTCAAATTATTATTGTAACAGACGTGTAGTTCTGAGATGATTTTTGTTAAGGAAGTGCTTTCATTTTAAACTCCAGAATTTTGACGCTTCATTTACCAACTATTCAGAAATCGTGCTGAGTTGGCACTTGCGTGGCAGCCTAGATTCAGTGGCACCATTGTAGAACCACTTAGCTAATTTAGAGAGTCGCACAGTCTAATTCAACATGCTAGTTAAACAATATAGAGGCTTTTCAGAAAAGGAAAATATGAAGATCTGTATTTGTGTCACGCTAAATTATACTAAATATTGATATAATGCCACACAAACAGGAAGACTTTTGCTGTGTTTCTTGTAAACCCTCATGAGAGTCAGCATTATCTGTCATTTCTTTCTTTGAAGTATTTTCAACTTAATGTTCTTCTTGGCTAAGAAATAATGACTAATGAGCATGTTTTTGTTCCAGAAGTGTTGAAATGTATTCTTTCTGTTTTTGGTTATTTTCAGAAATCCTTTCCTAAAGCCTACATTTTCTTCAAGATTAGTAGTAATAAGAAAAAAAAAAAAGAATACATGGCCTAACAGCATAATTTTCATGGATGGTAGATATTTGGATTAGGAAATCCATCTCTTGGCACTGTAAAATTTTGAAAATATTTATATATTTGGTCTCATAGTTTGTTAAGTATTGCTTATCTATCATTCATATGGATTTCAGTAGGTCAAGAAGATATATATATATATATACATATATATATGTATATATATATATATACATACACACACATATATACCTTTTGAATATCCAAAGTTCTATGGGCAAAGGACTTTAGATGATCAGTTAGCAGGAAAGATAACTTTTTTAATGGAAGCAAGATTTTAGTGAATTATATGTCTAATTATTAAAGATAAAATGTTATTTATATTTAAACTAGATAATGTCAAATTAATTTATTCGATACTCAGAAATATAGAAAGTTCCTACTATGTACTAGGCACTGTCCTAGGTCTTAAGGAAACTGCAGTGAACAAAACATTAAAAAATTCCCGCCTGTGCTTTTATTTTTAATGGGTGGGTGAAATAAAGTAAAAATAAATAAGTAAAGTGAGATAAACGGCTATCTTATAGAGAACAAATGATTCAGAAAAAAGGAATGGCAATTAATTTTAAAATAAGTTAGCGAGAGTATACAGACCAGATGTTAGTTAAAATATGTATTTATTGATATTCTGTGTGACTTTTTCAGCGGTTCTTAGTGACCTCACTGAGATAACACATAATCTCTATAAATCCCATAAATTCCAACGATGATCTTGAAACAGTATCTTTTACTGCTTATGAGTCACCTTATTAAATAGTTATGGAAACAGCTCAGGGTGTGAGCAGTATGGTTTTTCTGATCCTAGGGATGATGTTGTCGGGGAACATGATAAAAAAAACTTTACCACCCTTTGGCTCATGAGCTGGATCCTGGCACTCAGAGGCTCCTTGGTCCCTCGCTGTTCCTTAGAATGTGGGTCCTGCTTGCTTTTCCCATTCCCAGAGGCTGCCCCAAGGATAGAACCTTGAGATGGTGATGTGGGGTTGAAAACACCCACACTGTATATTTATTAAGCTCAGTTAGGACTTCTTTATAAGCTTTTAAGATCTGGAGGGAGAATGTGTGGATCCATTTGTCTTGCTACTGCCCAAGATAAGCCTCATATGTAAGTTACCTTTGCTATTATGAAACTACCACCCACCAACCTGGAATGGCCTGCTGCTTTCTTTGGTCTCTCCCTGCCTCCTGTGTATGGGGCCAGTTTCAGGTTATACCAACAAAGCTCCCAAAAGAGTTGGGAACTTACAGATGATGGCTACTAAAAAGATTGTGCATTTTGTTATTCAACAGAATCAATAAAATTTGTCAAGACAGGCTGTGGGGACAGAGGGGGAGGTGTAGACCATTTTCTCTTCTGATATATGGAGGATAAAATCTGTTACTTGGTTAGCCATTGGATCCCGTCAAATAAACACTTTTCCATAAACAGTAAGATTAATCATGGGTTTCTTTTACATGTCACTAACAGAGTAACATTAGTGGGAAAGAAAGCACAGTTTTGAAACAGAAAACCTTATGAGATGATAAGCTGGAAAGGTAATAACAATCTTAAAGATGAGAGAGCCAGAAAGATCAGTGCCATGATGTGTGTAACAGCAAAATCATTGTGGGGCACCAGGGTGGTTCAGTAGGCTAAATGTTTGACTTGGCACAGGTCGTGATCTCCCGGCTCGTGAGAGCCCCCGTGTAGGACTCTGTGCGGACAGCTCAGAGCCTGGAGCCTGCTTCGGATTCTGTGTGTGTGTGTCTCTCTCTCTGCCCTTCCCCTGCTCATACTCTGTCTCTCTGTCTCTCTCTCTCTCTCTCAAAAATAAACCAAAAAAAATTTACAAAAACAGCAAAATCATTGAGAACAAATTATTTTGTAATTAAATCTTTTGCAAAAAGAAAAAAAAAGGAGCAGAAAACATCAAAATGCTGGCTCAAGTTTTATTTATGGTAAAAACCAGTTGATTTAAGTCCCTTTCTCTTATTTCCCCCGTCCCCCATAGTCTTATGCTTTTTTTTTATATACAGTTTATTTATATTTTTTGAGAAAGAGACAGAGAGAGAGTGTGTGTGTGCATGCGCTCACAAGATTGGGAGGGACAGAGAGAGAGGAAGAAAAAATCTCAAGCAGGCTCTGCACTGCCAGTGCAGAGCTCAATGCAGGGCTCAAGTGCACAAATTGTGAGGTCAAGAGAGTCGGCCGCCCAACCAACTGAGCCACCCAAGCACCTCCTAACCCTTATCTTTTGATGTTATTGACAAAAGGAAAATCTAAGAACTAAGCTTCATGTAGAATTATTTCTCATTCTGACATAACAAGTTATGAGTTAACCACAAGTAATAATTATAATTGACATTTATTGAAAGGATACTATGTGCTAGATATAATCACTTAGAAATTTTGGAAGTATTGTTTTATTGATGAGGAAACTGAGCCTCAGGGAGATGGTTACATCATCAAAGTTAGGGAATAAATGACAGAGATAGAAGTCAAAGTACATCTAACGTCCACATTCCTCAACTTTACAAGTCTGAATCTTCTAAGCAATATCCTTGAATCAAGTGTTACAACAGAGAAATAGTTGAAATCAAAGGATTAAGAGGAAACATACATATTGTCAACATGGACATAAAAATTTTTTAAATTGTAGAACTTTAATTATAATGGAAAATTTTAGGGCTTAGAAATTTGGGGGTCATATCATGGCTATAATCAATCAATCAATCAATCAGTCAATCAAACTCTTTAGTAGTGGCAAAACTGTGCCAGTTACTGGAATTGATGAAAGAATACAAACAAGAATAAAGTGTACTAAAGTCTTGAAAATTTATATATGAAAAGATTTCATGGATCACCCAAAATGAAATGTCTAGTATGTCTAGAAGGGAAAATGTACTTGTGTACATATGTGAGATAAAGCAGGGTTAGAGGAGTTAGGGAAGAAATGTGAATCAGAGAAAAGGCATTGATGATACAATTTTTCTCCTCAGCAGTTTATTGAAGGAAAGTGGTCACCATACAGACAAGGAAAGAAAGCCGTTGATATGCAGAGGGAAAAGCATGCACATAAAGACATTCATTTATTTGTTCAATTATTATCTATAAAGCATCAACAATGTGGTCATTATTGTTCAAGAAACTAGAAGTACAAGAGTAAACATAACATGAAGTGTATTCATGGAGTTTACATTTTAGTGAGGGAGACTGACAAAAAGAAATCTAATAAAAATACAATTTAATTTCAGGTGGTAGAACAATTAGAGTAAGTGCTTGGAGTTGTTTTTTTGTTTTTTGTTTTTTGGGGTTTTTTTTGTTTTTTTTATGGCAGTCAAGAGAGGTCTATGGAAAAACATTTGAACACAGAAACTGGGGAGACAACCAGATCATTCAGAGCAAGAGTCACTAAATTTGTCTTGTAAAGAGCTAAATAGTAAATATTTTAGCTGTGTGGACAACTACTCAATTCTGCCTTTATAGCTGGAAAGCATCCATAGATAATACATAAACAAATGAGTACTTACATATAGTAATAAAACTATTTACAAATGCAGGAGGTAGGCAGGATTTGACCCCTTGAGTTATAGTTTGCAGGTCCCAGTTCTAAAACAATAGTTCTGAAATCTGGCGACCCATTGTTATGACTGGGGGACCTTTAAATATACATATATTTTTTTTCACCTGGATCACACACTTACACATTCTTATATAATTGTTCTAGGGTGTGGTCTTCCTTGTGGTGACCAATTGACCCAGTTTGGTAGGAGAGAAGGATTTCTTGTCATTTGGGACTTCCACTGCTAAAACTAGACAGTCTCTGGAAACTAGAATGGTTGATCACCTCCCTAGGCATCAGGTCCACAAATGATTAGAAATGCATCCAAGGTTGGTAACCATGTAAACAAAGCTGTGTAGGCCACAGAATAGAATATGATTGTATCCTAGATGTGGTAGCTGTCATTGGAGGATTTCAAGCAAGTAGTGTGACATGATCTGACTTAACATTTTATTTTATTTTTTAAAATGTTCATTTATTGGGGCGCCTGGGTGACTCAGTTGGTTAGGCGTCTGACTTCAGCTCAGGTCATGATCTCACAGTCTGTGGGTTCGAGCCCCGCGTCGGGCTCTGTGCTGACAGCTCAGAGCCTGGAGCCTGTTTCGGATTCTGTGTCTCCCTCTTTCTCTGACCTTCCTCTGTTCATGCTCTCTCTCTCTCTCTGTCTCAAAAATAAATAAACGTTAAAAAATTATAAAAAAATAAAAACATAAAATGTTCATTTATTTATGAGAGAGAGAGAGAGAGAGAGAGAGAGAGAAAGTGGGGGAGGGGCGGAGAGAAGGAGACACAGAATCCAAAGCAGGCTCCAGACTCTGAGCTGTCAGCACAGAGCCTCATGTGGGGCTTGAACCCAGGAATGCAATATAATGACCTGAGCCAAATTTCGACGCTTATCCAACTGAGCCACCCAGGAGCCCCTGACTTAACATTTTAAAGCAAAGGGTTACTCTGGATGCCATGGGAGGAATAAGCTCTAGGAGAACAAGAATGGAAGATAAGGGGCCAGTTAGGTTATCTTTTTGTGGTGAAACCAGGGAGCAATGGAAATAGTTTAGACTAGAGTGGCAGTAGAGGAGGCAAGGAAAATTAGCCAGGTGTAGTATACATTTTGAAGATGGAGCCAATAGGATTTGCTGCTTTATTGTAAAGTAAGAGAAATATAAAAAGAAGAAAAGTAAGAGAAAGAAATGTAAGTTAAAGATGACATTTTGGGACTGAGATTAATGATGCAATTCCCTGAGAGTAGAATACTTGGGAAGGAGCAAGTTTGGGGAGGAGGTTTTCCATCATGAAATGAAGACAATTATTTACTCTAATGACCATGTTAAGATGCCAGCTAGATCTAAAAGTCTGTACATTAGGAAATCAGTTACATTCAAAGTCATGAGAGACAATTAGAGAATGAATAGGAATGAGAAAAATCTGAGGGTAAGCCTTAAGGACCACCTGAATTTACAGGAAGAGAAAAAAGATCTTACTGAAGAGCCTGAGAAAAAGGAATCAATCAAGGATATGGAAGACCAGAGGACAACCTTGTCATGGGGCCTCTGAGGGATAGAAAATGAAGAGACACAAATGGGAAACAGTCCTCTTGCTCATCAGTTGTCCTCATTCTCAGGGCTTACACTGTAGAAACTTTTTCACACATTAAGTTGAGAAGGTATCCAAGGATTCCTTCAGGGGAAATAATTCATTTTCCTTCTTTTAATTTAAATTTTCCTTGAGATAATTATAGACTCATATGCAGTTGTAAGAAATAATCTAGAGACATCTGTGTGCCTTTTACTGTTTCTCCCAGTGGTAGCATCTTGCAAAACTCATGCAATATCATAAAAAAAGATATTGATATAAGTCAACTGATCTTGTTCAGCTTTCCCAAGTTTTACTTGTACTCACATGTGTTCATTTATGTGTATTTAGTTCTATACAGTTTTATAAGGTGTAGGTTCACACATCTACCACCAGAGCCAAGATAAGGATAATTTCATCAAAAGGTTCCCTCGTGTTACCCTTCTATAACCATCCCTAAACCCTGGTAACCAGTAATCTGTTCTTCATGTCTAAAATATTGTCATTTAAAAATTGTTATGTGAGTGTAATCACACAGTATGAAATCTTTTGTGATTGTATTTTTTTGTGCCTGGCAAAATCCCCTAGAGGTTTGTCCAAGTTGTTGTGTCCATCAAGAGTTCATGCTATCTTATTGCTGACTTGTGTGGATATACAACAATATGTTTAACCATCCACTCATTAAAGAACACCTGACCTGTTTCCAGTTTTTAGTTATTATGAATAAAGCTATTATGAACATTTGCACACAGGATTTTTTATAAAGTAAGTTTTCATTTATCTGGAACAAGTACTGAAGAGCATATAATTTCTGTGTCATATGATAATTGCATATTTAGTTTTATATGAAACTGCCAAATTGTTTTTCAGAGTGGATATACCATTCTACAGTCCCATCAACAATGTAGGAGTGATCCACTTTCCTTGTATCGCCATCAGCATTTATTGTTGTTGCTATCTTTTAAATTTTGTCCAGTCTGATAGATGTGTAGTGATATGTCATCGTGGTTTTAATTTCCATTCCCTGATGGCTAATAGAGGGGAATATCTTCCCATATGCTTATTTATTGTCTTAATCCAAACTGCTATTATAAAAATACCATACACTGGTAGCTTGAACAACAAATATTTATTTCTCACGATTCTGGAGGGAAGTCTAAGATCAAGGAGCCAGCAGAATCAGTGTCTGGTGAGAGCCCACTTCCTATTCATAAACAGCCTTCTCCTCCCTGCATACTCACATAGTGGAAGGGGCTAGGGAGATCTCTGTGGTCTATTTAAAAGGGCACTTTAAGGGTTACCTGGGTGGCTCAATCAGTTAAGCATTCAACTTCAGCTCAGGTCATGTCTCGTGGCCCACCATTTCAAGCCCTGCATCTGGCTCTGTGCTGACAGCTCAGAGCCTGGAGCCTGCTTCAGATTCTATGTTTTCCTGTCTCTCTCTCTGCCCCTCCCCCACTTGTGGCCCTCTCTCTCTCTCTCTCTCTCTGTCTCTGTCTCTCTCTCTCTCTTTCACCTCTCACAAAATGAATGAACATTAAAACAAAATTTTTAAAGGCCACTAATCCCAGTCATGACTTAATGACTTAAGTCATTGGGGATGACTTAATCATTTCCCAAAGACCTCACCTCCAAATACCATCAAATTGGAAGAATAGGTTTCAAGATAGGAATTTTGAGGGGACACAAATATTTAGTCTATGGCATTTGTCAGTTGTAGATCTTTTGTGGTGAAATATTTGTTCATGTCTTTTGCTCATTTTCTAATGGCATTTTTTTAATTTGGATTTTGAGAATTCTTTTCATATTCTAGATATTAGTAGTCTGTTGTCATATATGTATTTTAAAAATATCTTCTTCTAGCCTATAGCTTATCTTTTCATTGTCTTCACCTGGTCTAACAGAGAGCAAAAGTTTTAATTTTAATAAAGTTGAATTTCTCAATTTTTCTTTTACGAATCCTGCTTTTGGTGTCAATTCTGAGAACCCTTTGTCCAACCCTAGATCCAGATTATTTTCTCCCCTCTTGTTCTCCCAAAATTTTTATAGTTTATGTTTTACATTTTAGTCCATGATCAACTTTAAATTAATTTTTGTATAAGGAGTGAGGTTTAAGTCAAGGATTTTTTTTTTTTTTGCCAAAGGGCATTTAATTGTTCCAGTACTATTTGTTGAAAAGGATATCTTTCCTCCATTGGGTTAATTTTGCACCTTTGCAAAAAATCAATTGTGTATATATAGATGCACTGACAACACTGCCTCCATCTTTGGCCCTCCATCTTGTTCATGTCCATGCAATGACCTCCCTCAGGGCTACATGTTCCAGTGAAGGTTAATATATGCCCTGACCTGAAGGCAGGAAGCCTTGTTACGATTGTCCCTAAAGTGATGCACAGAAGACTCCACATTAAACTACCTTATGATCCAGCAATTGCACTACTAGGTATTTTCCCAAAAGACACAAAAATACTAATCAAAGTGAGGCATGTACACCATGATGTTTATAGCAGAATTATCTACAATAGCCAAATTATGGAAAGAGCTCAAATGTTCAGTGACTGATGAATGGATAAAGAAGATGTGTGTGTGTGTGTGTGTATGTATATGTGTATACATATATGTATATATATATATGTGTGTATATATATGTGTGTGTGTATATATATAATAGTCATCAAATATAATGGAATATTAGCCACCAAAAATAATGAAATCTTGCCATTTGTAAGGATATGGATGGAGCTAGGAAGTATTATGCTAAATAACTCAGAAAAAGACAAATACCATATGATTTTACTCATATGTGGAGCTTAAGAAACAAAACAAATGAACATAAGGGTGGGGGGGAAGAGAGGAAAACCAAGAAACAGACTCTTACCTATATAGAATAAACAGTTACCAAAGGGGAGATGGGCAGGAGGATAGGTTAAATGGGTGATGGAGATTAATAAGGGCACTTGCTGTGATGAGCACCAGGTGTTGTATGGATGTGATGAATCACTAAATTCTACATCTGAAAATAATATTACACTGTATGTTAACTAACTGGAATCTGTACCTGATCTATAATGTCTCCACTGTTTGCTGAGATTTCCTATTTTTCCATTTGCTTCTGATAATACTGTAACTAATTCTTGGTGCATGTTTATGATGGTTGCTTTAAAATCCTTGTCAAGCAGGGCATCAGGGTAGCTAAGTCAGTTAAGCGTCCGACTCTCAGTTTCGGCTCAGATCACCATCTCATGGTTTTGTGGGTTTGGCCTGCATCGGGCTCTGTGCTGGAGGTGTGGAGCCTGCTTGGAATTCTCTCTCCCCGTCTCTCTCTCTACCCTTCCCCTGCTCATGCTGTCTCTCTCCAAATAAATAAATAAACTTAAAAAAATAAAAATAAATCCTTGTCAAGTAATTCCAACATCTGATTCATCGCAGCGTTTGTGTCAGTTGATTTTCTTTTCTAATTTGAGTTGTGATTTTTCTTGCTCCTGGTGTGATGGGTGATTTCAGTTGCATCCTGAGCTTTTTGTCCGTTATGTTAGGAGACTCTGGGTCCTTTAGACATTTTATTGTTGCAGGTCAGTCCATCTCTTTAGGTTTAGCATGCAGGTCCTGATCAACTTTTTCAGGCTGTGGTTTCAGTGACAAACAGTTTTATTTTGGTTGGCTTGGTTTATCTTGTGGCACAGGGGACCCCCATCTGTTCCTGCTGTCTGTGGGGAAGCAAAAGATTTCCCTAGGCCAAGCTACCCATGTCTCTTGGTGGGTGAGGGAAGTCTCACTACTATGACAGTGGGTACGAACATTTTCTTGACAGCTGGCAACATACAGTGATCCAACATTACAGAAATATGAGCCACTAATTCTGCCCAATGGGAGGATATTTTCCTCTGAAACACCTTTCTTGTTTTCACTCCTTTTTATTTTTTCTCTCATTTCTTATCCTTTTTTAATTCTATTTTTCTTATGGTTTTGCTTTGAAAGTAGTTAGAAAAGAGCTCTGTTCCCCTTCTCACCTCCCTAGCCTCCTACCCACAGAGCTCAGCCATGGCAGAGCTACTTTGGCCTGTCACTGCTTGCCCCGTACAGACATGCTTAGGACTGAGTGACTCAAGCAAAGAAGGGGAAGCTTTTGTGTATTTTAAAATTTGGCAATGGGGAGTTTGCATTTCTAGTGCCAAATATAGAAATTAAGCACATACACAAATAATATAATTTTAGATAGTAAGTGGTAAAGGAAAAAAATAGGACAATAGCATAGACAGCGATTGCAGTGTGTGTGTGTGCGTGTGTGTGTGTGTGTGTGTGTGTGTGTGTGTGTAACTAGTAGACCTCTGGAAAGGCCTCAGAAATGCCAAGGCCTAAAGCAATGCGTTGAACTTGGTGAGTTTAGGGGACAAGGTCAGTAGGGCTGGACTGTAACTTGCTTCAGATCCATAGTACAAAGCAACACTATTAATCAGTACATTCCCCTTTACCACTGGTCAGATTGATTTATCTGGTTTCAACAAACCAGCTCCAACTAATTTCAAACCTGCTGAAATTAACCTCCACAGCACATCTTGTAATCATTATTATTATTTTTTTTGAAGGATAAGTGTATTTCAGGTGGCTTTTGAGAGGACCATATCAATTAGGGAGAAATGAGAATCAGCAGGGCAATGAAACCATGGGAAGTCTGTTAAAGGAAAAAAAAAAGAACTTGGCATCTTAGATAAACAAAATGATTTAGGGGTGCCTGGGCAGCTCAGTTGGTTAAGCAGCCAACTTCCGCTCAGGTCATGATCTCATAGTTTGTGAGTTCGAGCCCCTCATAGGGCTCTCTGCTGTCAACAGAGAACCCACTTTGGATCCTCTGTCCCCCTCCACTCTCTGCTCCTCCCCTGCTCTCTCTCTCTCACTCTCTCTAAAATAAGTAAACATAAAAAAATGATTTAAAGAACTGAAAAAAACTTATCATGAAAATGAGAGAAAATGTACAAAATTCAAGATTGTGGTAAATTGCTGTATTTAGAATTCTGTGTATCATAATAGAGATAGTAACCACTCTCCTTATCATAATCTTGAAAACAACATCCAGCAGTGGATCAGCTTTTCCTCTAGGAACATTCTAAACTGATATTCCGTTTAATATTAACTGAATATATGGCCAATGATCAAAAATACATCATAAAGGTAATTTTACTATGCACTTCTGTATTCATTTAAAATAAAATTTTCCCGTAAATTCTTTATAAGGTTTATAAAGGTACAGAAAACGTAATAAGTAGGGGCATTCTACAAGGCGCATAAGAAGTAGCCAGAAAGAGAGGAGGAACACAAGGAGGGTATGGGGTCATGGTAGTTTCCAGAAAGATGGTTTCTTGAAGGACAAAGTAGTCCATAACATAGATCATTGCTGAAGAGTGAAGTAAAATGAGGTCTGAAAAGTGCCCATTGGATTTAGCAATATGAATGTTATTTAAGGGAATTAGTGGCTGGCTTTCCTATGGAATAAGGGTGTTGAAAGTGAAAAGTAAGTTGAGGACAAGTTTGAGGTGTAAGTTTGAAATGAAGAAACTGTTTGGTGTTCAAGTTTATTACAAGTTAAACTTGGATCAGCAGATTTGCTGGTTATGATGCTATGATGTTTGTTCCAAGCTCTTACTCTACCTAGACACATAATCTGTGCAGAGAAAGTTATATTTAAGGAACAGGTGTTTTTTTTCACTACCTATTCCGTTAGTTTATGAATCTGAACTATTCAAAGGTATTTACTTGGGCATATGCCTTCTCTTCAGTGTATTTTAATTCCGATGCACATTGTAGATAATTGATATACATAATCATACATATTACCTAAAATTAAAATGTTACTTAACATCTCAAATGAAAAACCTTTTAAATTTACTTCCTTGCCATATCTGATATTGTATTTTCAAGGCAATATGGTTTGGATAGCCCAGCATATGTCCTTTTACTTGCTAGCATTTAAGAGATCAATGAATAACATTCTTGTGTTCTCTTGTGTTCCAAACTGGTTAAGAGATCGACGCAGCAGTCAGATACAGATAAATATTTTAATTTGTATTTTTCTGATAAATGTTCATCAGAAAAATGTGCCATTAGCTCTGTACAAAATGGACTGTAGTAACTCCAGAATTTGGCAGATTTATCTACAGTACGAGGTTGCACTGGATAATCCCAAACTACCGGGGTCCTGCCCTGTAAAATTATTCTCTGCTTAAGGTATTAGACAAATTTGCTTCATTGCAGACTATTTTTTAAGATGTGGATATACTAATCTAATAAATAAATATAAACCAAACTTCTTTTTGAACAGATCTTGGTAGTTCTCAATGTTAGTATACCGGAGGTCTGGACTAACTCTTGTCTCCTCTTGAATCCTCTTTTTGATTAGGTCTCAACCTTGGCCTTCCATGCCCATCCTGTCTTTCCTGGGCCTGCATTGCTCAGTCTTAGCCAGAATCTTGTTAAGTTAGTTTATCTAGAATCTCCTCCCTTGGTATTTGAACACACTTGGTATCTGATCAAATACCTCATCCCCTATTTTTATTATGTATGTCCTTGACCTATCTTTAGCAAGAATTCTGTATAGCCAATTTAGTAAGAATCTCCCTACCCTTGGTTTCTCCTCTTAGTAATTTCCATCCACTGACCCCACACCCTGTTCCATGCTTATAAATCCCCACTTGTCCTTGTATTTGGACTTGTGCCTGATCGCTCTCCCTATGACAGCCACCTGCATTGCAATAGCCTTGTATAAAGTCTTCCTTACCATTTTAACAAATGCCAGAATTTTTTCTTTAACAATATCTGGGGTAAACTTCATTTAAGTTTTATTTCCTGACTTTGCTTTTCAGTATTGTCAGTGGCTTAAATTGAGGGGCATTATGAAAACCACAGATTGCCAAAGAAACAAAAGTTTTCCCTGGAAAACTTTTCTTTCGTAATAATTTTCATATAAAAATGTAATTGAAGATTTTAATTACAAGATAGTGAAATCTTTGGTAAGACTCAAGAGAAACAGCTTTCAGGTCTCAGGAACTAGGAACATTGTACTTCTTTTAATCCACTGGATTTTCTCTACATTGTTGAGGTTGTTAATCAAATCCCTATCATCATTCAATTTTTTGCTGGCTGCTAGAAAGGTTAGGCCAAATTAGCAGTCCTCTAATAAATGTACTGCTCCTGCATAAGAAGCTCGTTATATGCTAATCTAACTCCTAGCTTCAGGTTAGCTCTCCATTCTCATTGTGTGCTCTATTATACTCATTTACTCTCTTATCTGCCTTCTTATTTTTCTTGCTGTAGTTTTTTTAAAGCCATCTTAAATCTCTTCTAGAAACTAGCAGATTCTTGAGAAATGGTTTAAAAATAGCCAAGCTGAGTGAATCACATGGGCTGAGAAAGCAGTGGTTTTGAACTCATCTCATATCTACATTATATGTTAGTTATTATTTTCCCCATATCCCTGGGTCAAAAAACACAAGAAATGAAACTATAAAAATTTGCAAGGCTAATGTTTTTATACTGATTAAACATGGGGACCTCAGGGTTTTTTGGGTCTTTTCCCCCATAATTACTCTACTATGCCTCTGTCACAGAGTGCTGCCACTTTTTCATTTGGAAATTTTACGGATCAGTGATATAAATGCAAATATAAATGAAAACACGTAAAACATCCGAATCCCTATCTTGACTCATTTACTAAAATATTCTCCCATATTGGCCTTTTTTTCTCCCTCTACACAAAAGGTATTTATTTCTTTATTGAAAAACTCATTACATATGCTTGTGCAATGTCAATTAGCCATGGTGTAACAAGAATTTTATGTTTGAGCTACAATGAATTTCTAAGGAAATCTGTTGTTTTCAAGGCTGAGGCTGCAATTGGAGAAAATCCAAATCATTACCTAAATTTACATTCTATTGTTATGCATGAATCTTTTTACAACTTCCTATAGGGTATTTAGAAATAAACAAAAGTTTTGGGTCTGCTTTCTTTTTTTTTTCTTCTTGCTTCTTTGTGCTAATACCTTTTTATATAGCCAGCTTTTGGGGGTAAAATCTAAATTAGAAATTTAAAAAAAGCAGAAATAAGTCTCATAAGGAACAATACTTGCGAAGGAAGGAAATTGGCTGGTGGGAATCAGAGATTCCTTGGGGCATCAGGAGGTGTACTAAAACTAAAAGTAACACAGTAAACATCTATGCTTTGGTATGGAAGTGTTTGCATTGTTTGGGAATGAATTTAGTTATGCCTCTCTATTTTTTTATCTTTGAAATTCACTTCTTTAAAAATAGTGTTGGGGTGCCTGGGTGGCTCAGTTATGCGTCTGACTTTGGCTCTGGTCATGATCTCACGGTTCATCTGCGCTGACAGCTTGGAGCCTGGAGCCTGCTTGGGATTCTGTGTGTGTGTGTGTCTCTCTCTCTCCGCCCCTCCCCCACTCTCTGTCATTCTCTCTCTCTCTCTCTCTCTCTCTCTCTCTCAAAAATAAATAAAAATTTAAAAAAAATTAAAAATGATGTTAATTTATTTTATAATGAAAAATGAAGCGATTGACAAAATATTATTAAAGAGTACTGTCTCACAATGTGTCTGCCAGGAAACAGACTGAGACTGAGATTTGTATGAAAGAGGTTTATCCAGGAGGATGCAAAACAAAAACACCAGTAAGGGAGTGAGGGCAGCAGGATTGGACAGAAGGAGAATTTGATTGAGATGCAGGCACAACAGACGCCTCCACAGATTCCACAGGGACCTCTGGATCTAAAGTCTACCTTCAGAGTTATGCTAACTTACCTCAAATGGAGGCAAGAGCCAGGTCTTTGTACCCGCAACATGGTCCAGTCATTATGCTAAAGCAGGCAGTTAGTTTGGCTTTAACAAGGTGCCTGGAGACCAGCAAAGGGGGAATCAAGGCCCATTATCAGAAAAGCTGGCAACCTGCCTGGGCAGCATTCCACAAACAAGGCCACAAGAAGCCAGATCAAAGCAGACAGAGCCAAGACAAAGAAGGTCTGAGACCCTGACCAAGTAAGGGAGAAAAGGCACCTGTTCCCAAAGAAATCTCCTCCCGAAATAATGAACACTCATTCCCCCCCTTAGTTAACGACTATCCGTAAAAGAGACCCAACCCGCAGGTGTAGCTCTCCCTTGAGCTTGCCCTATGTCATATCTCCAGAGTCTGCTCTCTCACTTCAATCCAACTCCTCACTTGAACCACTCAAACATTATCTGGCCAGCTCCTTGAATTCTTTTCTTGCTTTAAGACTAAGACCCTCCAGTTGATGAGGTTTTGGAGTGATGGGGGTCCAGTGCCAAAGGCCAAGAAAGAACTCTTGAGACATCTTTGGTGCAAAATGGTGATTTTATTAAAGCACCTCAAACAGGTTCCAGGGGGCAGGAAGAGCTGCCCCAGAACTGTGAGGTGAGACTGACTGTATACGTGGGACTTGGGGGAGGTAAAATCAAGGGGAAGTTTCCAAAGGGATTTTCACATGCCTTAGAAGACTCACAGGACACTGGAAGCCTAGCTATTGTTCACGCTAAGGTTGTTCTTCCTTCTAGCAAAGCATTAACATTAAGAGAGTAGGGAGTTCCTGGAGAAATGTTTTACTCTGCCAGCCTCAAGTTCTTTGTCAGTAGGCTTCAGAATATAAGGAAATTTAATTTTTTCTGCCATTTCCTCTGCCTTTATTTCCCACATCACAGTGACTTCTGGGTTGGACTAGATGGAGGCCTCAGGGCCTGGAGGTCTCCCCACTCCACCTGGCAACAATTACGTGAGAGCTGACTGGTGGAAGGGGGCACAGAACCTTGAGCCAGGCAGCTCCTTTCAGCTGAGAGCAATTTGGGGGAAGAAATTCAGCTGTGAGCTGTCATCAGGCAACCATCCAGGCAGCTGGGGTAGCAGTCTTGCTCCTGAGCGAGGGAGGGGTTAGGAATCTGAGCAGCACACCATAACATCCTTGAGCTGCTTGTATCCATTAGCTTTGTATAAATTCACCTCATCTAGGAATAGTTCCTTCGGATTTCTGCTTGGTCTCTTTTTCTGAGAAGATTGGCAAGAGAAAGGTTTGTTGGATAAACCACAGTCCTCACTGCTACAACTGGTCTTGAGGCCACCATTGATACTCATCTTTTCTCCTCTGCTACCCATTCTGGGTTTCTTCACCTAGGACTTCTTCTGGTCTAGGTGTCTTACTTGTGGGGTAACCCAGATCCTCTTCCTGAGGTTACATGGCTGTGGCATTTGTCCACTTTGTTTCACATGGCAAAGAAGTTCTAATGGATCATTTGAATGTTAAATGTTTGCTTCCCTGCTTCCATTACTTACCAGGAATGCTACCTCCTCCAGAGGGTCAAGGTTAATTTCACCTACAAGAATGGGAACTCAGTTTCTTCCTTCTTGTTAGTCTTTGCACAAGGAGCCCAAAGTGACCAAGCTGCAGCCACAGTTGAGGGTTTAATGAGAGACTTGCTATACTGCCTGGTGGAACCAGCACATCTAGACCTGCAGAGCTTAGACTCTCAGGTGAGAGACACCTCACTCACCAAGTGAATCACTGGGAGTGACAGTAGCAGGGCTTTCTCCCTCTGGCTCCCAGAGCTTCCAGACCAAGACACAAGTATTCTACCTACTAGAGACACAGAACCATAAAAGTGTTATGGGTTGAGTATGTATACCGCATCCCAGAGAATGATGCCCCATCCTTGTAAGATGTAACCTCTAAGGTGGCACCTCAGCTGTGCCTTCAGAGGCTTTTCCATCATTCTGTCAGACTGACAGCTTCGGGGAGGTACAATATAAGATAGGACCAGTGGATCCGATGGTCATGTGCCCACAACCTCACCTAATTTGCAGTAAAGTATGTTATTTAGTTGACATGATTATATACAGAACTTTATTTAAGAGGATCAAACATTCTCTAAACCTGAATAGTAGTGCTGGCTGAGGCCCTACTGACAGAAAAGGGTACAGAGCAATCAACTTAACCCTAAGTGTCTAGTAGATCTCCGAAAAGGATGGGGTCATATTGAAGGCTCAGTATTGGTTTCTACTGCTGGAAAACTGGACATTTGGCAACAGCTGCAGCTAGGTTATCCTCAGTAAGAGGGAACTCACGCTGTAAGGCCCGTTCAGAGCTTCCATTTCTACCACCCAGACCACACCTTTCATGTGCTCATTGTCCCAGCACTGGGGTGGCTGATAACAAAGGCTGGTTGATGTCAACTGTGTGAATTATTCTGTTGCATTGGTTATTTAATCTTTTCTAGTGTAGGTATTTTCTGGAGGGCTTGGATATATGATACAAAATATTTCTAATCCACTCCCATAGGCCCATCCACATGCCTGTTCCTCAGACCTCTTTGTCCCTGATCTCCAAATCCTTTTCCTTCCCAACCAGCTATCCTCACCTCACCCTTGTTCCGTATATTCTAACCTCAGACCACTTCTCCTTCCTTGCAAAGGGGATGACAAAGTGCACCTTCTGAAATTCAGTCTATTGAGATTTTCCTTCACTGCCTTCTTTCTGGCTCTTCCCTGAGCAGACCTTGACCATAGTTACTGCTCACTTTCAGTTTGTAGATGTATGCCAGTCTAATCCACCCTTAAAAAAGCTCAGTCATTTTCCTCCTGTCATTTGATCTTATGAGAACCTCCGCACCCCCTGTTATGGCCATACGTGTTACAGCCATACGTGTTAGCCAAGGGAAAGATTCCTGTGTGATAACCATGGATAGCATGGGAATCTGGGTTATCTGTTCGTATTTTGCCTTCAGGTCTTGCTCATGCCTGATCCTAGAAGTACCATTTTTACTTTACTGGATCTTTGACTGGGATTGCTGCTGGGCTAGCATAATTATACCTTGATGTACCTGATAAAATCCAGCTCAAGATGGGCTGTTCTTGCAGTATAGTCATTTGAGATCCCATGGTCAGGTACTCCATCTTAGAACCCAGCAGCAAAACCAGGACTCTTTTTGAATGGAATCAATTTTTTTTTCTGTAGATGACATGGTTTTGCTTTAGAACTCTAGGTGTTTACATTGTAATTCTTTTTACTGGGACTTTCTATAACCTCCACATGGCACCTTCTCCTATCACAGATGCCTCTAAAATGATAGACGCTACTATGTCCTGTGGTTCAAATGACAGGTCTGTTCATACTCTTGTCTGGATCTAACAAAGACATCTTTCCTGGTCTTGATCCAACTCAAAGCTGGTGTCTTCCATGTCCCTTGCTAAAAAAGGTAGAAGAGAATTCCCACATGAGGAATTTACCACCTGTAAACCCATAGAGACCTACCAGGCATTGTGCCTCCTTATGGGAGTGGATTGCAAGATGCCATACCTTGTTCTTTACTTTAAAGCAATGTCTCAGAAATCCCCAGACCACTTGACTACTAAAAACTTTTCTCACATGGAAGTCCCCTGATTCTTCATAAGTTTTATCTCCTGAGTCCATTCTTCTCCCTACATTTGCCCTTGTGGAACCTGTTGCTGTCAGCCTTTTGTCCTTATAATCTTCTTATCATGATCACCTAGACACTGATGAGCTCCATTTTGCCAAATCAATTGGTCAGTCTTAGTCCTCATTTTCTTCAACCTATCATCACCAAGTAGTATACATGTCTTCTTCCTTGATAATTTTTCCTCACTTGGCCTCCAGGACACTTTTTCTTAGCTGTCTTTTCTAGCTTACTATTCATTCCTTATCAGTCTCCTTCGTCAATTATTCCTCACCAATCCGAGCTCTAAAAATTGGAAAGCCCCAGGCCTTCCCTCTCAAAATACTTTTCTATCTATACTCAGTTCTCAGATGATCCACTCTAATCGTGTGGATTTAAATGCCATCAATAGTTTGATAGGTCTCAAAGTTTTAAATTCTTTTGGGAATTCTCCCTTAAACCTCAGCCCGAAATATCCAACTGTTTATTTAACATCTCCACTTGAATATCCACAAGACATCTCAAATTCAAAATGTTCAAAACTAAACTCTTTTCCCTACTATGGAAAAAACAATCTGCTTATCCAGTCTACTCCATATCTGCAAAAGCCTTCTTCATTCTTACAGCTACTTAAGCCAAAAATCTTTGGAATATCCTTGAATCCTCTTTTTTCTTACATTCCACAACCAATCCATTAGAAACTTCTTCAAATCCCTGCTTTGAATCATACCTGATATATGTATATGTTCCCCCTCATCTACCACAACCATCCTGGTCAAGGCACCATCATGTCTTGCCTGGATTATTTGAGAACTTCCTAATCTCTCATCTTCCTTCCCCCACCCACTACACCTACCATCCATTATGTACCCTGAAGCTAGAGTGAGCCTCTTACAATGTACGCTAGATTATATCCCTTCTCAGATCAAATTTTTAAATGGCTTTTGATGTTTGGATTGGACTAAAATTTAAATGTATCACTATAGCTTACAGAGCCTTACATGATTTGGTGCTCCACTATTCCCTGGATTCATGTCCCAACCCACTTCTCCTCATTCACTTTTCTCTAGCCACAGAATTTCTCACACACTCCAAGTATACTTGTACCATGAGACCTTTGCTCTGCCTGTTCCCTCTGCCTGAAATGTTCTAACTTAACATTAACTCTTTTAAAATATTCCTTTATAAGAGATGCCTTTCCTGACCACCATATGTAAAACAAATACCCCATCACTCCTTATCCCCCTTATCCTAATGTAATTCTCTTTATCATGCCTACTGCCACTTGATGTACATTTATTTACTGTCTTCTTTCCTTCCTTATTGCTTATTATGTTTCTCCTTTCTAGAATGTAAAATCCACAAAAGAACTGATCTTCTTTATTCTGTTTATTATGGAATCATTGTTTCAAAAACAGGACCTGGGACAAAGGGGATCTTAACACATACTTGTTGAACAAGAATGGAAATAATTCTAGGACTATTAAAGCAATGAACTACACATAAACTTCCTTTGAGGCATGGAAAAGAAATGTGCAAAATTTTATGTAGGTATATTTTTATTATATGTATTTTTTACATTAAAGGATTTCACATACTTTGATTTTATTATTTCTTGTATTTTTAAGCGTGAAGATAATACCTAGATTAGAGGTTTTTTTTTTTAATTTTTTTTCAACTTTTATTTATTTTTGGGACAGAGAGAGAGAGAGCATGAACGGGGGAAGGGCAGAGAGAGAGGGAGACACAGAATCGGAAACAGGCTCCAGGCTCCGAGCCATCAGCCCAGAGCCTGACGCGGGGCTCAAACTCACAGACCGCGAGATCGTGACCTGGCTGAAGTCGGACACTTAACTGACTGCGCCACTCAGGCGCCCCTAGATTAGAGTTTTAAATATTGTCCTGCACAGACTTTTATGTATGTGCTATATACACTTTGTGTGGTAAATATGATATCAAACTTATTCTATCTAACTACAATACAAAATTTTTCCAGATAACCAGATCTTAGAGTAAAAAATTCCACAGCTGCTGATATTTTCAAAGCATACCTTAAATTCCCAAGGAACAACTAGGTAAGCATAGAATATTTGCAAATTATCTATACTACTTAACAGGTGTTTCCTTAGTCTAAGAAGAGGATAAAGGAAATAAAGTATAGAAAGATAAGGCATTAGGTTAAAAATGGGAGAAAAGAGGGGGGGAAATGATGAGCTTTATAACACATCTCAATTCTTAAGAAAGCAGAAATGTAATAGAGAAGTAAAAATAATAAATAACAGATACATTTAATTAAAAATCATAGTTTGGATCATCGGGCACTTACTATGTGCCAAAAATCTCTGAGATGCTATTTTAGTTTGTTTGGGATGCTATAACAAAATGACAAAATGCCACAGACTGGATAACTTATATAAAAAAGAAATTTATTTCTTAAAGTTCTGGAGGCTAGAAGTTTGAGATCAGAGTACCAGCAAGGCAGATGAGGGCCTTCTTTTGGGATGCAGACTTCTTACTGTGTCTTCCCATGGCAGAAGGGGCTCTCGGGGGTCTCTTTTATAAGGCACCAATCTCATTCATGAGGTCTCTATCTTCATGGTCTAAGTACCTCCCAAAAGGCCCATCTCCTAATACTATTATATTAGGCGTTAGGATTTCAGCATACAAATTTTGGGGAGACACAGACATTCAGACCATACCAAATGGTATACATTTATTTTCAAATTTAAGTCTTAGGATTACTCCATAAGATAGATGCTAATACCCTCTCCCGTGTCAAAGATGAGTACTCTAAATCCAAGAGAAGATAGTGAATGGCCCAAGACCAAATAAATGTTGAAGACAGGATTATCAGCCAGGTATTCTTTCTCCAGAGTTATGTTCTTTACCACTGTGCTAAAAAAAAACACAGTGCATAAATTCTGAGCAAGAGCAGCAGTCTGTAATTGGATGAATATCATATTACTTCAGTATTTACCCTTACTGGACATTGCCTAGCTAAGATCTTACTGCTGCAGTTAGATAATTACCTATGATCTAACTAAATCAGTTCTTTGAAATTGATGGTAAAGAATATTACCCTTCACTATAAAAGGAAGAGAGCTGAAAGTTATTTTATTTTTAATACTATGTAATATATTTCAAAATGTTGTTTCAGCTGATAATGCAATAAAATATTTTGAGCAAATCCTTGAGTGAAAGTCCCAAGTCTTATTACCATAGATCAAACTTGATTGAGAGAACTGATCAGCAGGGAGAGAAAGAAACCATTTCCCCAAAGTTAGAAACAGCTGGGTTATAAAGCTCCAGTGGTATCTGTTCTTAAATTTCCATTTAGGCATTTATTTTTAACACTGGAATACCTAGGACAAGGAAGACCAAATGGAATCCACAAAGCATTTCGAAAGTTCCTTCAATGTGCCAAGATCAGCACTGAGTGCATTTAAGTGACCCAAAGAAGTAAGGTTTGATCCTTGGCCTTCAAGACACCTTATTCCATAATATTAATCTTTGAACAATATAACCTTATAAACATACATAGAATGTATCCAACTGGTCCTTGGAAGGGATTACTTTGTGATTAGAAGCCTTACAAAAGAAATTACGTTGCATGGCCTGGACAGCTCCAATCATTCATTATGACATAAGCCTTGATGTATAGCACAGACTATTTTTTTGTTGTTCTTAGTCTAATAGTTTCAGGCATAAAGCATTAGCCACATGAGGTCACTGTTGTTCATACATGCATTATAACTACTATATAAATCTTGATTCTCCTCGTCGAGTGGTCCTGGGATCTATGACTTGAATAAATAATGTATATGTGGTGAGGGGCAGGTAGGATATTCTGTAAAGCATACTCTTGCAATTCATTTAACTTAGTTACACTTCTTTAAAATTTAAGGAATTATTTTATGGATAAATCAGCAATTATTTTTAATAAATCCAAAATGGAAATTGTTTAGGGTAGTTTGATTAAGAAACAAGAAAGAAGAATCAATAATGTATACAAAAGCAAATTTTGTCATTAAGGAATCCTGAAATTATCTGCATATGGGACTCCCAGTCATTCAGTCTTTACTGGTGGTTTTTAAAGAGCATGTTAAGTTCCATAGCCTTATGTACAGTCAGTTATTGTGGAGTATCTTTAGAAATATAAGAAATAAATTATTTATTATTTAGATAGTTTATTTTAATTCCATGGGGCAGAGACATTGATTGTGGAAAAAGAATAGTTGCGGACATAAGTTGTTACTTCCTCATTGTTAGAGGTCCATTTTGAATTAAGGCACTTCAGAGTTACTGAATTTAACAATGGTCACAGAAATATCAGGCTTTCCATACAATTAAGCATCTTGGAGTTAATGTACATGAACCAGAGGGCATCATAATTCTGTGTGTGTGTGTGTGTGTGTGTGTGCGCGCGCGCCCACGCGCTTGCACGCGTGTGTGTTTCTGTCTAGTTCTCCCACAGTACTACCAAAATTCGTCTTATCAAAGTTACCACCAATTTTGATATTAAATCCAATGGACCCCTGCTTAGTCCTCTTTTTACTGGATCTCTCAAGAAGGTGAAACAGAATTGACCTACCCTTTCTTGAAATTCTCTTTTGTTCTGCTTTCCCTAATGTGTCCCTCTTCTAATTTTTCTCCTGCTCCAACAGCTGCTTTATGTTGGTGATCCTGAACTTCTAAAAATTTGGTAATCTTTGGATCTCCTTAGAATCTTCTTATCTCTTTCCACTACCTCCCCAAGTGATCTTATACATGCCCATTTTTTAAAATAACATCTGTATACAGATGGCTACCTAACATATCTGCAGCTTGTATTCTTTTATATATTCTTTATAACATATTCTTTTCAGCTTCGGACTAACATATCCACACT
Organism: Prionailurus bengalensis; assembly: GCF_016509475.1. NCBI lineage: Eukaryota > Metazoa > Chordata > Mammalia > Carnivora > Felidae > Prionailurus > Prionailurus bengalensis. The sequence goes on from NC_057349.1 coordinate 111,441,326, forward strand.
GGCTAGTTATCACCTCCATGTTGCTGTCACACAGACATTGAATCTCAGTACCTTGCACATTCCTGGCAAGTAGTGGCAGCATAATGAATGTTTCTTGAGTGAAAGTGTGTGTGAGTGCACATGTACATCATGTGTACACTAGCTCATGTGTGAGTTATTTGTATTGGGTCTGCATTAGTTCACTTGTGTATTAAGACTATGAAATCAAATTCTAGCATATGTGAAACAAGTCCCTAATACTCTTAACTTTGTCAATATTTTTTGAAGATCTTTGGTAAATACACAAAAAATGCTGTCTTATCACATAAAATGCAGAGAGTCACAGGGACTAATTGAATTTATTCTCACACTTGGCCAGTTTTTCATATTCCTATCCACATTTTCTAATATGTTTTCTCAATTTTGTTTTCTTAGCTGCCATCTAGAGCTCCACTATGAAATAGGGCCCTTTATTCCATATGTTCCTTTATTCCAAACATTAATGAGAAAGAAAATATTATGATAGCCTCACTAAGATGCTTACATCCTTATCACAAATATTTCCATTGAATATTTGATATCTGATTACTTTTAGGATACTTAATAAAAACAAATTTACTAATTTGATTCAGTGGATATATGAACAATGCAATCTCCCTGGAGATTGGTTATACAAAGGGGAAAAAAAGAAAATCATTTGTTAGTAAGAGTATCATTCAGCATTTTAATATTAGTATTTTGTGAGATTAAACTAATAGACATGTTAAATCTAATAAAATGTGTCTGGTGCTTCTTTAGGGTGTTTTCAATGTTAGAGAGTCTACCTACCTATTCATTTCTCTTTTTATGATTAGTAGGCTAATTAATTTTGAAGGGCTATATTTGGAAAGCCCTTATTAAACTAGGATTATGTCATCTTGATTGTCTCTTCTATGGGACCAGAGATGACTAATGAGAAAAATATAGTAACTTAATATTTTGTTAAAGTTTTTGCCTAATGAGTTTATTCTGGCTGGTTAATTTCAAGGCTTATTTTAGTCACTAACTTTTCTACTTCCTGTTACTGTAAATTATGAAATGTTGAATTCCTTATCACTCTCTACTTTTCTATAAGATTCAGTTCAAGCCTGTTTCTATTTATTAATTTTAAGCATTAAATTTTCACTCCAATGCAACATATGTTGCAGTCATTTATCAGGACACCTGACTGTTTTGTGTAAATACTTGAAAAATTGATTGACACTTATGTTCAGAAATTATAAAGGCATCATCGTTGGCTACTATTTTGTGTTCTTTTTAATACCTACAATATTCCTGGATGTAGAGTGAACAATAACATATAATAAATCTTCTTTGATTTGGAAAACAACTTATGCTTTTCCTGTTTGGTAATAAATATACTCCCTTACAAAGAGGAACATTTTTCACCTTTCAGACCAGTGCCATCAATTAAAGACAGAACACAGAACCCGGCATCACAGATAACAGCTATCCTTCATGGCATTTTTTTTCATTAGTCTCAGAAATTATTGCTAACCTGACATCCAATTAAAGACATTGGTTGGCAGCAAAATTTAAGAGCCTTCAGAGATTGTTGATTATTAAAACCTTTGTGTGTGTGTGTGTGTGTGTGTGTGTGTGTGTGTATCTGCGTGTCTGTGTGTATTGGCCAATGTGCTTTAATATATACCCATGTCTGTGTGTTGCAGGTAGAAAAACTAAGCAAATGCTATTCCAATAGAGCTATTTCCTCTATGATTTCTAGATCACAGTTGCCTGATTTCTATTTTAGTGCATAATCAAAATTCATATGCTATGGTTGCTGTGAGATGTATCATATGCACTGTGGTAAATTCTATTATTATTCCCAATTATATGTTGCCCTCTCTGTAAGAGGTTATACTTCTATGCTCTATCAACATTAGTTTGGCCACGTGACTTGCTTTGGAAATTATGTTGCCACATCCTAGCAAAAGCTCTAAGAGCCATCCTGTGGTTCTGCCATTGATCCTTTTCTTTTTTTCCTTTCAGCACACAAAGAGTATTTAACATGAGTGAGCTTTATTAAATTGAAATATTATTGAAATAATAATAAAGAACACCCAGATAGGCCATGATCTTTCAGCCTGAGTCCCAGGTAGAAGAAGACATGTGAAGCAAGGCTGTAATTGACCTGCAGGTGAGACATAGCCAAGCAAGAAATAACCTTTTATTGTTATACGTCACTGAGAGTTTCAGGTCATTTGTTAACATATAGTAACTTAGTGAAAGCTGAATAGTCCACGTACATGTAACTTCAGCATAGTAGGCCATAACCCACATCAAGTATTATTCTACTGTATGTACTTAATTTTCATGTCAATAAATGTATCACTTAATAAATGTTATGGTTTCAAAAGTTTGATATTAAAAGAAAAAATAGTGAACCTGGTAGGAAAGCAGGAACATTTTAAAATTCTTTAGATCCCAACCCCCATCCATTCAAATGATAATAGATAATTATTTTTGTAAAGGCTTCAATATTGAAATATTTGCATATAGATTTTCCTTTTGTTCCTTAATTAGTCTTGCCCAGTTGTTCTCAAACACAACTGCAAGAAAAATAAGAATTGCTATAACAGGTGTATATACAAAAAGCAGTGCATTATTCTTTATGCATGGTTTAGAACCTAATTTATAACAATGCTGTAACCTCACTGTATTACAGTGGTGCAACCAGCATTTCATGTGTTGTATCAATTTAGTCCCCTTGCATTTATATTAGGCAATCCTTATAACAGGTGCAATTTCAGAAAGCACACTTCCAGTTCTCAAAAAAAGTTTTTTTTAGCTAAACCCAGTATTATATTTTCCGATGGAACATTATGGAAGATTACACTTTTTATGTAATTGTCTTCCTAAATTACAGTTTGGTTTCTGAGAAGCGTCTGGGTGGATCAGTCGGCTGAGTGTCCGACTCTTGATTTTGGCTCAGGTCATGATCTAACAGTTCACGGGGTCAGTCAAACCCCCACATCTGGCTCTCTACTGACAGCATGGAGCCTGCTTGGGATTCTCTCTCTCTCTCTCTCTCTCTCTCTCTCTCTCTCTCTCTCTCTCCCTCCTTCCCCTGCTTGTGCGTGTGGGACAAAATAAACATTTTAAAAAATGTTGGTTTCTGAAATTGGGGCAGAAAATGTGTCTGATCTTTAGCAATTTAACTAATATGACACAAGTTGTGCATGTCTTGAAATTATTATAAAGGATTCTCATATAGAGATATGCTCATTTGTCCTATGGAAGGCACAAAGGAGTAGACCTCACAAACACTGCAACCAATATTCTTTAAAAAGCAACAACTACCAAGTATGTTTCCCATTTTATGTGAATAACATTTTAGTTTTGTTAGCATTGATTCAATAAAGGTATTGAATACCTAAAATGGTAAGACTTGCTGAGACATTTGAAGATATAGAGAGCTTACATGGAACTAAGAGAAAAAATTCTTTTATGCTTCAACAGAAAATAATTTGTAATAGGTAAATATGGATTGCAAATATACACTAATGAGAGAAAGTTGAGTGAAAAAAATGAACGAATGAATTTCAAATTGAATTTTGAAGGGGAGTTGGACTTCAACAAATGGATATGAAGGGCGAATGAAGGGACTCCTGAGTGATGTGCACTATAACCTCAGTGGGCTTGGATTCCCCTCTTTAAAAGAAGAGTGTGGGATTTGTGGGCATTTTTACTCTATCAGTTATTCATAATATTTTGTGTCAAAGACCATTAAGTGACCATGTAATTTGTCAAACTGGGATAGTTTTAAGATTTAAAGGGGGGGAGGCATTACTAATCATTATTCTGAGATAACAGGCATAATTTAGGTTTGTTTTGGATATACTGAAATTTATGGCCAACATCCTTAAATATTTGATGAAAGCTCTGGACACTAGGTTAGGAACCCTTGATTATTAGCTACTTTCAATTCTTGTGGAGTCCTTTTCCTCTAAAACTATACTTTTAAAATTTCAAATTATAAGTTACTGCTTTCTTAGTGGCTTTGAAATAAAGCACACTGAAACTATGAGTTTCAGCGTTTTTCTTATTGGTTATATAAGACAAGTCATATAATTAATGTCACAAAGAAAACCCAGCCTCCTATTCTAAGATACATGGAGGTTCAAGGTGTCTCCTATATCCTTGAACTTAGTCCAGTGAACATGGACTTAGGAGTCAGAAAAACATGAATTCAAGGCCTAGTCTCCCACTTACTATCTGTGTGCCTTTGGGCAAATTATTATTCTCCCTAAGCCTCAGTTTCTCCATGTATAAAAGGATGCTGTTGGGAGGATTAGATTAGATGAGAGATGTGTAGTGCTTACCATAATGCTGTTCAAACAATATTATTTCCATGTGTGATATTTTACATTATCAATATCATCATTTTCCAGTGATTCTCTAAGTCATGGCAACAAAGAACAACAGATAAAATATCTCTGTCCTGACTTTTCTCAAGATTCATACACATATAGCCAGTTGCCTACTTGATACCTCAACTAGGTAGTCTAAAAGATACTACAAACATCTGGAAACATACAGCCATTTGGGTAAGATAAAGCACAAACCGACCCTTTCCAATAGTGAACCCACTGTTCACTCAGGTGGTCAGGAGAGAGACATAGGAGTTATCTCTATTTCCTGAGGTCAAAACCCTTATCACATCATGTATGCCATTTATGCATAACTGCTATTGACTCCGCTCCCCAGATTTTTCAAACTTGCCCACAAGGACAGCCCAAACAAGTAGTAATCCTGTGTTTGAACCATTGCAATTGGGTCTTCCCTGCTATCTCTGCAGCCCTTTCAACCAAAACAGCCAAAGTACAAATTTTAAAATTCAGATCACATTCCTGACTGTAAACAATGAAATAAATTCATATTTTATTGAATAAATTCTTTTAAAAAAATCATGACCTACAAGGTCTCCTTTCATGATCCAGGACCTGTCTACCCCTGCAGCTTCATTGTCTCCTGCTTTTCAGTTCCTTTCTTTTACATCTCAGTCACTCTGGTGGTCCTCTCCCCTCTGGATTTGGTAAGTGTGTTTCCTCTCAGGACCTTTGAAGTTTCTATTTCTACTGTCTGGCATGTTTCCTCCTTGGCTGACTACCACCTTCACAGTTTTAGGTCTCAAGTAAACTTTTATTTCCTTAGAGATGTCTACCCTAGCCATCCTACCTAAAGAAGGATTGCTCTATCCATTGTAAAACGTTTCTATTATGTATTTTCTAACCAGCCACTAGTCTGTGTATGTATGTTGTTTGTTTTGTTTTTCCCCAGTAGAAAATAGAAGCCATAAAAGCAGTGATTTTGTCATTTCTACTACTATATTCCCAGTATCCAGAATGTTCTTGGCATATAGTGGATGCTCAAAATGGAGTTGCTATGTACATGCCTCTCTGTTCTCTGTTCTGTTTCCTAAGTTTTGTGGTTGTCTCCATGTATACACATTCACCAAGTCTTCAGTAATAGTGTGGAGAATAAAATATAAGCCCTCATTTACAGCTTTACAGACTGAAGCATAATTATGAAGGAATCAGCAACCCTTGCTTGGTGTTGACATGGGCCTCCTAAACAGTGTCCATTGAGAAACAGTACAATAAGTGAGGCAACTTAACACTAACATAACACTTTTATTACTGATAAGGTTGACACTGGAGAAAATATCTGCAGGAAGGTGAGATCCCTAGCACTCAATTAGACACTCTTGCTTAAGCCTCAAGCATGGATGAATGATCAGAGCCTCCCCATTCAGGAGACAGTCTTTGTTAGGGCTTGGCACATGTGGGCATGCTGGCTCCTAAGTGAGGAAAGGCTAGGGTACATATGTCCACTTTCTCCTTTTGAATTTACCACTCAGATTAAGCCCCACTTTCTCCCCTGTGGAGAAGTGAATGAGAGGCCAGAGAGAAGCAGCAGTTGTGTAATCACGGAATGTTCCCTCATCAATGGACAGGAACTTAAGTTATGGTGAGGAAGTCTTTGTACTCTATGTATGAACACTGTAATTTCTAAAATGTGTATATTTTTATTAGACTAATGCTCATATATTACCTTCTCTCAATTTTTAAATCTTTAAAATTTTTTTCGCTAATCATGAGAGTCAAGGAGGTAGACCATCGTGTTTACTATTCTAGACCACATGAAATGGCCCTACCATAAGGGGAAATTAGTTATCTTTAGGAATAACTTTTGAAGATATGATCCTTGGGAATTGTCATAAGACTAATATTCGAAATTTGTTTTGAGTCAACATTTTAATTCTATAGGCACTTATATGGAAGCTGAAATGGAGAAATTACCCATTTTTATTGAAAAATGATTGCTTATTATGACTAAATTTGGAAGCTCTACATTATTTACCCAGTGTGATAGCAGACATTAAAACGGTCATTACTAAAAGAAGGTCTTAGCTTCAATTTTCTCTCCTCTAAACAAAACAGAACATATTGAACATGTAGAAGTATTTGGAGCTCAGTGTGAGCTTATGTTAATAGTACTATTTTTTTTTCAAGTTTAAAACTGTCTTTGGAATGTTATGTTACTTTAGTTTTCAAAGATTTTTAGCATCTATAAATGGAGATTATCACTATGCAGAGCATCATAATGGATGGTTAATGAAGAAATCAGTACAATATAAATTTTAGAAAGGAGGAAGTAGAGACTTTGCTGAGAAGGGGCTGTAACACATTACCTCAATTTTATCCCTACAAAAGGATCAATACTATCATGTTGACCCTACTCTTTCTGACCATTTTCTGTGTCCTACAGTTCCTCCTTAATATCTCCTTGACTTTATTTCTCTTTCAGATGATTTTTTACTACATAAATCTCATGCTGTTACATCCTTTTCTCTTTCTGGCTTCATATCCAAGTGTGAGTCTCATCAATTACTTCTGTGATCCTTGTTAGCTGAATCAGGAACTCTTCCAAGTATTCTTTACCGAGCAGATTTGGAAAACTCCTCTCTGAGCTTATCTCTCCTCCTCATTTATTACAGGATAGTGATTTATCTCACTCTGGGTATAGATGATACCCATTTTTCTAATCCAATATCTAATGTGAGGAAAGCACGAAACAATCAGGACCACCTGCCAACCCTGGTCAGCTAAATATTAATTTGAAGACCCTGGAATTTCTGCTAAACAACCCCAATTTACTGACCACTCTATATGAATAAGCAGATTGTCGCCAGATCATGAAAGGAATTCTAGAGAATAATGCCTTGTTTAGGAGCACAATAAATCCAGTTCTTGGTGTTCTAGGCTCTATGAATGATCATATTGTGTAAAGTTAAGTGGGTTAATGTGGCTATTTACTTAGGAAAAAAAGTGTTAACTACAAACCATCTTAGGAAAAAAACCCAGATGTAATAAAAGCGCTAAGTGGTATGTATGGTGGCCTTTCATAGGCTATCCGTTTTTCTGCATCCAGATTTGGACACTGAAGCAGTGGAAAAGTAAATGATACAATGACCTTGTGGAGACTTATAATTATGGACACGACCAGTATCTTCTGGCAGTGCAAATTCTACCAGGCAGGAGCCTGGTTGATTGGATGGGTTCAGGAAAACATCACTAATATGTTCTCAGTCCATACTGCATGATAGATGTTGGCTTGAATCTGGCCTTCTCCAGGGACTGCGAGTGATATTACAAACCTTCTTTGTAGGATATGAGGTTATGTTTATTTTCCTACAGCAAATATTGTGATATGATTAGGTTAGTATACTTCTAAATAGGGAGGTAAGTGTCAGCTTAATGGGCTCAGGTGGATGCGTTGTATAGGTTTCAATGGTTAAAAAAATGATTCTCTAGCTTCAGATATCTTAGATATAAGTTTGCCTGTGATGATTAACTGTACTGAATCCACTATCAAGTGTTGGTAGCAGTAAGTTAGTAATGGGTTTGGGATTAGAATTCACAGCCTAAGCAGGTAAGAGAGAAAGAAAGTGGGAATTCAAAAATTTTTAAGGGGAATATGTATTTTCTCATAATTAATTTTATAGCACCCAATAATACTATAAAAATAACACCTTGAGGTTTTGGAACTTCTTGTATTATTTCATTTAATTTTTCCAACAATCATATAAGTACTATGTTATTGTCCTCATATTATAAAGTTACATGGGGTTAAGAAAGTTAAATGAGATGTCTAAAGTTGGATACATTATAAACAGCAAAGGGGCATATTGGTTCCTCCAAAAAAAAAAAAAAATAGAACTATCATATGACCCAATTCTACTTCTGGGATATATCCAAAGGGGATGAAATCAGTATCTCTAAGAGATATCTGCACTCTCATATTCATGTGGCTTTATTCATAAAATCAAAGATATGAAAACAACCTAAGTGTCTGTCAATGAATGAATGGGTAAAGAAAATGTATACACACACATACACGTATACATATATATATATGTAAAGAAAGAATGAAAGCTCACATGTAGAGTTTAAAATAGAAACAGGAAATAGAATAGCTGGAGGGGGTTGGGGAAATGGAGAGATGTTGGCTAATGGGTATACACGTTCATTTAGAAGATAGATATGATTTGGGGATAGCATACAGCATGGTGATTATAATTTAAATTCTATATTATACACTTGAAAAGTGCTAAGTGGTAGATCTGAAATATTTTCGCCTCAAAAAAGAAATGGCAGTTATGTAAGGTGAAGAAAGTGTTAGCTGAGCCTATAGCAGTTAATCATTTCACAATATATAAGGGTATCAAATTAACATGTTGTATGCCTTAAATTTACACAATGATATGCCAATTATATCTCAATTAAAGCTGGAAGGATAAAGAAAGAAGGACGGTTGGAAATAAGGAAGGAAAGAGGGAATCTAGGGAGGGAGAGAGGAAGGAAGGGAAGGAGAAAGGAAGGAAAGGAAAGATAAGATTGGGTATAAAATGAATGATTTGATGCTTGGCTACAACAAGGAGCTCATTATTTAGAGGAACTCAGTGGGAGTATTTGTTTTTTTCTAAAATAAATATTACTATTTCTGTCTGTATTACTTTATAGAAACTCAGAGCCTGTAGAAAACTGGAAGACACTGTCGCTTCTGTGATGTTAGGCCCTTGTGTTTTGATGGTGGCAGGTATATTTAAGACTCTGTAGTTGGCTGTTAAGCAGTGAAAGATAAAGTGAGCCATAGTGACAGGACAAGGGGTAAGCTCTGCTTTCTACACGACCAAGGAAAATAAGACTTTGATGTTCATACTCACAAAATACCTCTATATTAATAAAAGTTATATCAAAGTATATGTTCTTTGTGTATGAATTTTGTGGTAAAAGTATATATGAAATATTTGAAATAGTGAATATTTTTGTGCAGGTAACCTTGAAAATACTTTGAAACCTGTTGAAAACTATATAGTTATTAATCACTACCATTACCTAATTTTACTAGCCATGAATACCTTTCTACTTCATTAAGCTTTTAGATGTAATAATATAGTGTGATTTTTTTTCGGTCTTGTACTTGAATATCCAAGGCATTTTACAGCTTATGATACTTCCCCCTCTAACAAAGAAAAAAAGAAAACTCTTTCCAAAACTCATTTTTACTTGGTTAAAATAAAGTTTTTCCTTTAAGACCTCTTTACAGAAATCACTCTTTAGTTAAAAAGATTTCAAGCATAAGACAATATGACAATTTTGTCACCATGCAAAATGTGAAAACGGTAATTAACATAAAGCATTTCATAAAAGTATGTGACAGAATAAATGTCACTTGGGCAATCAAATCTTGAAATCCTGTAGGAAAGAGTGAAAAAAAAGCACTTGGCATTCTATCTTCATAGGAACCATGAAATGTCTATCATAATTTGGTATTACTATAATCCTGCTAGAATGAATACAAACAACTCTAAGAACCATAAACTTCCAATAATTTTTATTGTGTCTTAAATTAAGTATACAAATATTTCCAGGGCTTTGCTTTTTCTCCCACATCATAAACACATTTGTTAGTGCATTATTTTAAAATGGCATTCTTTAGTCCAACATTGATGCCTAATTATATATTGTCAGTCAAATAAATACACTTAACTCCTATCTTTTCATTCAAATAGTCACATTTTAATGGGAACATATAAAAAACAAATAAGTTATGTGTATAACTAACATATTCATATGTCTTAATACATTTAAGTTTAAAGCATAATGAAGTTATTGACGGACAAAAAAATGTGTGCCATGTTTTATTTAGAAAGGAAGCTTGTGATACATTTGCATTTGAGTATGGTGATCCATATGTGACTATAACTGATAGGAAAAGTATGTTTTTTATTTTTAGGATTCAAATATCAAACTATTTGCCAAAGGATCAGTAGAACATTAAATCCACCAGAACCTACCTTGGTGAAAGGCTGAAAAAATCAGAGAGAGAAAATAGGTTTGTTAAATACATTTACTTAAAAATTGACTTCTAGATATGTTGGCCATAGCATACAACATGGAACCATGATTTCTGGCTCTGGTTTTGGTAGCTTCCTATATCTACACTCCCTCCATGCCAATCCATTTTACGTACAACTGCAAGGTGAGGGCATAGCTCTTGTCCTTTCTCTGCTCATGGTATCTCAAGGGGTCCTTATTCTTGCTCAAAGTTCAAACTCTTCAAACTGACATTCAGACCTGCTATCCCACCAGCATTTTCCAGGCTTCCTGCATTGCAGCTAAAATGACCTATTTGCTGATTCTGGATCTGCGATATTTCTTTTTTTTTAATTAAAAAAATTTTTTTTAACATTTATTTATTTTTGAGACAGACAGAGACAGAGCATGAACAGGGGAGGGTAAGAGAGAGAGAGGGAGACACAGAATCTGAAACAGGCTCCAGGCTCTGAGCTGTCAGCACAGAGCCCGACGCAGGGCTTGAACTCATGAACCGCGAGATCATGACCTGAGCCGAAGTCGGATGCTTAGCCGACTGAGCCACCCAGGCGCCCCTGGATCTGTGATATTTCTACCTCCAAGCCTTGACCCAGCTTAAATGCTCTGTTCCTGATTCATCCAGGGGACAATAACTTCTCTTTGTCAGAACTGCCATGGCCCTCAGCCCTCACCTCTACTGATTTATAATTCTGAATAATTTTTCTTAGAATCTCCCCCCGCTTCATAATGTTACCCCTAAGGGCAATGTATGTGTTTCACTCAACTTGCAGCTGTTAGCAGGTATCACAGTTTTGCTCCCTTTCTGCTGGTTGCTCCTCCCCTGCACCCGACTCTATTAGCATCTCCTCTTAGAAGAATGAAGATATCATTCAGAGGAGGGGCCTGAAAAGGCAGGAAGAAGAGAAGACAAGTCACCATTTTCAGCCACTGGAGGACTGGTAGAAAGTAGGGTAAGCGACAGAACTAGGAGAAGCAGACAAAGGGACAAGGGTTTTGTGGTCCTTTTCCTATCGACTCTGGTTGACGTGAAATTCCTCAATGGTGGATATAGGTTGAGGGCAAAGTCTAAGGAAGAATTGTTTTTGCCATGTTCTCCACTCTGACAACCCCAGCAGAGGGTGGCAGCAGCAGAGTAAAATTGGCAAGGTGATGTGGTTGGACAGAGTGACTGCCTGAGTACAGTTCTCTGGTGTCCCATGGACTCCTAAGTCGTATGGACAGTATCCAGAAACTCCCTGGTCCCACAGAGGATTCTTGAGTCACGCTGGCAGTGCTGACTGGAGACATACAATGATGACATTGTGACACACAGAGAGTTGGTTGCTGGGCTGAACAGTATATGGCCAATGAGAATTTTATTGTGATTCAAAGTTAGTGTTTATGTGGTTTTGCCAGAGAGGCATATGTGAAAATAAAAATACTTCACGAAGTGGGTGGGTATTTGCCATGTCCCCTCTTCAAGATCAACCATGCCCAGAAGGTATCAAAGGAACAACAATGTTTACCACGAAATACCCGGGCAAAGCCTCCTGGAAGCTTGTCAGAATCACTACCAGGATGGGCAACCGAACCTGAACAGACCTATAAGAAGTCATGGTTCTATATATACTACAGTTCACAGCAAAAGAAGACAAACACAAAATGCCTTCATCTTTTATCCACCGCAGTATCCCGCCAAAGAATTCATTATTTCTCTCTCAAAAAGGGAAAACAAACATTTGATTAGAATATCATATTTGTATTACTGAACATCTTAACTATAAAAAAGATACAACTGTGTTTAGGGATTTATTTTTCTTCCCTCCAGAAGCTCAAAACACACCACTGTGTAAGGATTTTGAATTAATCCTATTATAAGTAAGTACACTACATCTACTTTCCTAACATTTCTCTTTGTCATTTTCTAATATTCTATTAAATTGGTATTTATTAGGGTTGTAGAAGGATAAACTGGGGAAAGCACAGCAAATAAAGAAATTTTACAGTAACTACATTATCTGTAAAGATACTTTCAAGCTGTGTAATAAATCTTAATTACATGGAAAAAAAAGTAGAGTACATATTACTATTGCTTTACTAAAAACTAATCATTTGTTTAGTCCCATTCTATTGAATGGTTTAAATACTCTATCCCTCATTTCATAATTGTAGGAAATGAGTCCCAACTTTTAACTTGCCCTTGAGAAAGTGAAGTCATTTGAATGGAGAGAACATACTCCCTTTACTTGTCTTGCCCACAGCATATGAAACCTAAAGTCAAATCATTATTAATTAACTTTCATTCCTGAATTCAGAGAAACACTTTCTTTTATATTTAATTAGCTGGTTTCTCTGATATATTAGTAGAAAGGTAACTTTTTTATTGTGATACAAGAATATTCATGTCTAAATTTTAATTTTTTACTTATTTTAATGTTCAGGAAACTCTAAGTTCCCTTTAATTATCATTCCCTTTAATTATTCAATGGGTAAAAGAAAGGTTTGAAAACATGGTAATAGGTGGTGATCTAGGTCTCCCCCCTTTAAGTAGGGCAGGCTTGCAACCTCCTTGTGACTACTAGCATAGGGGGGAGGTAGAGCTGGATGACTTTTGAGGCTGGTAATAAAAGGCAGTCCAGCTTATTCCCTGTTGGCTAGAACATTGAAGCCTCTGCAGTCAAGTGAAGTCTAGCTACTCTGAAGCAGCCATGCTGGGAGGAGCCCAAGCTTCCAGTACAGGCCACACTTCTGCTCTGATCTGCTCTAAGGTCCTGGGCCTCAAGCCCTTCCAACCCATTTGCCAGGGAATGAATCTTTAGTGGAGCCCTGCCCCAGCCATAAAGCCATCTCCAGCCTTCGGGTTTTCCCAGCTGGAAGCCCCAGACACCGTACAACAGACAAAATTTCCCCCTCTGTGCCTTGTCTGAATTCCTGACCCACAGAATCCACAAGCATAATAAAATTATTGTTTATTTATTTTTTTATTTTTATTATTAAAAAAAATTTTTTTTCAACGTTTATTTATTTTTGGGACAGAGAGAGCCAGAGCATGAACGGGGGAGGGGCAGAGAGAGAGGGAGACACAGAATCGGAAACAGGCTCCAGGCTCCGAGCCATCAGCCCAGAGCCCGACGCGGGGCTCGAACTCATGGACCGTGAGATCGTAACCTGGCTGAAGTCGGACGCTTAACCGACTGCGCCACCCAGGTGCCCCAATAAAATTATTGTTTAAAGCCATTATATTTGGAGTGGATTGTTACAGCAGCAATTAGAAAACTAAGCTTATCTTTACACTTATTTTCTGATTCTTCATGTTAAAAAAAGTTCAGCACAAATGAGAGGAAAATCAAAAGATTAAAATATGGCTTTTCTAATCTTAAAAAATTTATTTTTATTTTTGAGAGAGAGACAGAGAGAGACAGAGTGCAAACAGGGGAGGAACAGAGAGAGAGGGAGACACAGAAGCTGAAGGAGGCTTCAGGGTCTGAACTGTCAGCACAGAGCCAGAGGCAGGGCTCGAACCCATGAAGCCATGAACCGTGAGTTCATGACCCGAGCTGAAGTCAGCGGCTTAACAGACTGAGCCACCCAGGAGCCCCATGGCTTTTCTAATTTTGACAAATGTTTCTATTTCAAAAATTGCATGCCTTTGTATGAGATAATTTATTAAAATTATATTACAATTGAGAGTCTACATTTGTAACATAATTGTATTAATATACTTTAAAATATCTCATAATAAATACAATTGAAATGTTAAAAATAATTAAGTTAATGCATGCAAATTATCACCAGCAAATAGGTATTGAGATCCTAGCTTATTCATGGCAATTTACTGGATATTATAAGTAAAATTCACATAAATTATAGATCAAAATAATTTAATTTAGAAGTCTATAACCCAAATGGTATTTAACACCACTAACAAAAAAAGAGTGGTTAGGCATTGATCATAACTACACCTCCTGTTCTTATGCTGGCATAATCTGTCATGTTGGCTTATAAAAATCTTTTCAATGCTTTCTCTGAAGGCCAGCATTTTGGTTAAATAGATACAAGGACTTTTACTGCTAAGGTCCCATAGTATAGAATCTGTCATTGGATAATCATTAGAAATGAAATTGAGGGTACCTGAGTGGCTTAGTCGGTTAAGCAACTGACTTGATTTTGGCTCAGGTTGTGAGATCAAGCCTTGCATGGGGCTCTAAGCTGGCAGCATGGAGCCTCCTTAAGATTCTCTCTTCTCTCTCTCAAAATAAATAAATGAACATTAAAAAAAAAAAGAATTGCAATTCAACTTGCTAGAGAAATCATCACAGAAAAGTGAGAGTCAATGTGATATATTTGTGGGTCACAGTTCATCTTAGCATACTTATTACGTATTTAATAAATGGGCATTATATTAAAAAATATAAATTACAATTGAAAAGTTTTTTTTACAAATGATAATAGCCGTGAGATACCTGGGTGCTTCAGTCAGTTAAGCATCTGACTCTTGATCTCAGCTCAAGTTTTGATCTCAGAGTCACGAGTTCAAGCCTTCCATGGGGCTACACGCTGAGTGTGGAGACTACTTAAAAAAAAAAAAAAGAATAATATCCATTATGGATAATGGCATAGAGAAAATGGCAAGCACATTTCCTACAGTTATGAATTGATAGAACTACTGAAAGGAAATTTGGTATTATTTTTCAAAGGCATATTTTTGCTGATCCAAATATAACTTCTAGAAATTTATCTTAAGGAAGTAATCATAACATAAGCAAAAACATAGCTATAAATTTTAATATTATAAAATAATATTGAAACATTGAAGGCAAACTATCTTGGTTTTTATTGCTGTTATAACAAATCACTGCAAATTTGGTGGCTTAAAATAGCACACATTAATTATCTTACAGTTCTGCAAATCAGAAGTCTGACAAGAATCTCAGTTGGCTAAAACCAAGCTGGGGGCACGAATGCATTCCTCCTGGAGGTTGTAGGAGACAACCCATTTCCTTACCCTTCCTAGCTTCTAGAAGACACCTACATTCCTTGATTCTTGCCCCATTTCATCCATTTACAGATTCAACAATGGTGGGTTGAACGTCTCACCTTGTATCTCCCTGACCTTCTTCTTCCACTTCTTCCATTAACATGTTTCCCTCCACCCTACCAGGTGGCAAAAGTTCTCTTTTTAAGGGTTCAAGGGATTAGATTGGATTCACCTGAATAATCCAGGCTACTCTCCCCATTTCAGTTCTTAATTTGTGTTCAAAGCCTCTTTTGGCACGTGAAGTAACATACTCACAGGTTCCTGGGATTATGGTGTCGACATATTTGGGGGGGGGGTGGCATTATTCTGCCCACCACAAAACCTGTATGTCCAAGATAATAATTAACTAAATAATAATCATTAAATAACTATTCCAACTAAACAATTTTAATACTTGCTTGCATTGCAATGAATGTTATATAGTCATTAAAGCTATGTTGTATGCAGAATAATGATAACTAACAATCTTAATACGTTACGTATGTGCCAGGCCCTGTTTTGAAAACTTTTCATATATTGATATTTACATAATCCTCTCAACAATCCAATGATATATGCGTATTATTACTCCCCCTACCAGTCACCCCTTAGAGATAAGGAAACTAAAGCATAGAAAGCTAAGTGTTTTGCCTAAGGTTACATGGTTGGTAAATGGCCGAGCTTGGAATATGAAGTTGAATTGCCTGCAGAATCCATGAGCTTAATAGTTTAATAGTTAATGAATTGGAGTTAGTATTAAGTGCAAAGAAAAAGCAGATTAAAATATATTGTGTATGATATAATCTCATTTTTACAAAAAATGGTTTGTGCAAAAATGGCAGATTATCTCTGGCCAGAAGTATTATGGTGATTATTTTCTTTTTAAATTGTATTTTGAAAATACTATACTTTTGCAAATGCAAAAAAAAATCCAAGTTTGTATAAAATACTCAATGAATCAATTTTGTTTGTGATCGTAAAGATAATTGCTGCCTTTATAGTTTTAAACGATAATGGATGGAGTAGAACTCACAGTGAAACTGCTCAGTTGTGTTACAAAGCCAGGGGTAAGCTCCTGTTCTTGTTCAAGTGATTGGGTGTTGAGCAGACAGCAACTGACTTAGTGATAGTGTATCTATTGGATTCCATGAATTGTCTGAGAGATAAATGAGATAATACATGTCAAATAACCTTGAAAGTTACTTTAAAGCAGAATTCCAAGGTCAACCAGAATGAAGATGTGTAATATGTAACATTCTCCCCACAGAAACAAGATACTTAACAAAAGTTGTATCACCAGACTAGTTGAGGAAAGCCTCATATAGCTGAACAGTGTGTGACTATTTCCAAATGAAAGTGCAATTGACATTCCAATTTGAGACATCTCTCTCCTTCATGCACTTCAATAGGACAATTGGGATTCTCTTTATAGTCTGTTCCCTTAAGGCTCCATGGAAATGGAACAGAAAGGGCATAGCCACCTTAAGGAATGGAACTATATCCCCATCTACAGCACCTTTTCGTAAGTCAGGCTTCGGCTATACTGTATATACATGATGCAATATGAACTTAATTTAGAGATAAAAAATATGATCTCAATAAAGATGGGAAAAGAGATAAAATGTGTGTGACCATTCTTCTAAATGTTTTAAGTCATCATTTCTGTATGGAATTCCAAAATAATGGCAAAGAAGTATAGTAAAATATCAACAAAGTATAGCACAGTGGTTTGGAAAGTGAATTTTGATGTCCCACAGTCATACCTTCACACTCTAATTCTGCCACCAGGAACATGTGCACCTGAGATCAAGATACTTCATTTCTCTAGGCCTTTCTTTGTGTATCTTTAAATTGACCTTCACACTAGCTCATTGGTCTCTTGTGAGTAATAAGTGAGATAGTGCAAGTGTAGCACGTAAAATAGGTGCACACAGTAAATGCTCAATACTATTCATGTACCTGGTTCAGTCTTCTGATAATAATGTATCCATGATGCCAGATCAGGAATAAAAGCCCTTGAAGATTGCATTATGTTGGGTTTCTCAAGATGCAGCACTGACACAAGGATTTGAGTGATTTATTTTGGAAGTGACCCCAAGAAGCACTGGTAGAGGGGAAAGGAAATAAGGCAGGAAGGGAAGGAAGTTAATTCAGGGTGCATGAATGGACCAATATGGTCAACCATGGACATTATGGGCTCAATCCTGGTGGGGAGTTAATGATGTAGACTAGAGTATGTCTCAGAATTTCCCATCTCTGGGTTGAGAAGTTGGAATATTGATCCACCAATTCCCATCCATTATTGGGCAAGAGTTGTTCTCATAGCTGTAACTTCACTCTGGAGTCCAGAACTTCCTGTGGCTACAAAGAGCCTGTAGACAGATCGTCCCAAGTGCTTGCAGAAAGAAGGTGGGCATGTATTGAAAGGCAAGTATCCAGGGACTATGGACAGGGCACTTAGAGTCAGCAAGATAGCATTATGCTTTCCTTTAACCTATACAGTCTAAAGGCCACTCAGGCTGTTGGTGGTTTGGTTGCAAACCATTGCAGGATTATTGCTGGATCCACATGCATTGTTGCTATTATGAATTTAAAAAAAGTAATACAATGCTTTCCACAATACAGCAGGAGCTTCTTCAATATTCAACATCCACTTAACAGCCTTATTTTTGTTTGGCAGTAAAAAGTACCTGCATGCCAAGCAGCCATGACAGCTAACATGTATAAAGATGGAATAGCAATAACTAAAAGAAACATTTGTACCAGATACCTCTGGCTTCAGTTTTAGCAGGGGTTGTGCAGCAGCTATTACCTACCAGACCCCTGAAGTGGGTAACAGAATATATTGGGTTCTCTAAATTCCCTCAAACATTGAAAGACACTTTTCAGAGAAACGCCCATTTACAAATGGGGTGATTCAAAGCAGGCGTTTTCATTACAGTAATAAAATATCTGCATTCCCCAAAATTTAACAAATCAAATCCCTTTTTGGCTCTCTACGACTGACATTTCTGAAAATTCAGTAGCAGGCTTCTGGAGACTAGGGTTCCTATGCCCTATTCAATTTCTTTATATTTAGTCGTTCTGATATGTCATAATATTTACTCAAAGGAAGCAATCATTTGGAAACCTTATTTGTGGTTCCCAGCATAACACTATCCCACACAAATGCCATTTCATCAGAAGGGCCAAATCTCATTTGCTATGGAAAGCTCTTTGCCTGACAAGGTGGTTTCATCTGTCTTTATCCTACGCGATGTAGGACATGCTTGCTCTTTGGTTTCCTATTCTCTTTCCTCATCAGTCTCAGCTCTTCATTCTAGTGACTCGCTTCCCCAGCGGATCTCGACACCACACCTTCACCTCCAGGAAAAGTCAGTAATACCTTCACAAAGCTGCCAGGGGGTTAAAAAGGAAACTTGACTCTTGGATTCTGAATACCCAAGCCCCGGGGGCCGCCACCTGGGCCAACTTGCTTCGCTCTTCTGATTTCCACCCGCAGGTGGCAGCAGCGGGCTCCGAAGCAGGTCTCTGCAGGTTTCCGGAGCCTCTGCCCAGCTTTTGGCCGGCGCTCCAGAGCTGGGTCTGGAGCATCCCCACCTTCAGGAATCCATACCCAGCTGGGACGGTCCTTAAAGCTGTAGTCATTGACCGCTAAAATGGTCTCTTATTCTTTAATTTCTTGAGTGCAAACAGTTTAAAGCAACAACGGCAACTCATTGAGTCCCTACTGTCTCCGGTTCTCAAATTCCCCACCAACTCCAGCAGCAACCCGGTCCCTTTTCCCAAGCAGGGTCGGCGCTCCACGCTCCGGCCCTTGCAGATCCTCCGGAGCCGCGTGCCGGGCGGCTGGCAGTGCGTCTGCGGCCGCAGCGCGCCTTCTCCTCCCCTCCTCCTCCTCTTCCGCCTCGCGGGCTTTGCAACCGGTCAGGATGCCGTGGCTGCACCCCTGTTTCATCACCCCACCCCCCTTCCCTAACCCTCCTCTTCGTCCCTTCTCCCTAAACACACACAGGCGCTCGCTCATAGTGTTTCAGGCTCGGCTGCGGGACCAGGACCCACGCAAGCCCAGGAAGCCACGGACATGCCACCCGGACTCTTCGCCCCGCGGTCCCCAGCGCCGCCGCCGCCGCTTCTGCGCCGCTTCTTCCCACCTAGACAACAGCCCCTCAAGAGGCAGCCCCGGCGGGGCTGCGAGAAGTTTACGCCTCTGGCAGGGGCGGCGGGAAGCAGTTGAAGGATCTGTTGTAGGAGGATTAGCACATTGGGAGAGGGGAGGGGCAGCGCCGCAGCTGGACGCGGCGCGGACCCGGCAGCACTGCGTGCGGCAGCCACCGCCGCCGCCGCCCGGGACCGCGGAGCCCGGACGCCCCCGCCCGGCCCGCGCCCCGCCCCCGCCCGCTTGGCCCCGCAGCGCCGGGCGCAGAGGAGCCGCGGGCGGCGCAGAGAGGCGGGCAGCGCCCCGCGCGCGCTTCTGCCGCCCCCGAAGCCGGCGCGCGGAGAGCGCAGGGCGAGCGCGCGTCGGGCGGCGGCCGCGCTGGGGGGCGTGGGGCGAGCCGGCGCGAGGAGCGGCGGGGGCGAAACTTCGCGGCCAGATGCCTGACGGCGCGGCGGCGCTGCGAGGCTGCCGCTGCTGCCCCTGCGGGCCCCGGGCGCGTCTCCGCGGGCGGCGCTGCCCGCGGCGCGGCGTGTGCACCGAGCGAGTGAAGGTATGTTTGGCGGGCGCGGCTGGAGCTGCTGCCGCCGCCGCCGCGCCAGCAGGTCCTAATGCCTGTCACTTCCCAGGACACTGGCAGCAGCAGCCCGGAGCCCCCGAGCCCTCGGCAGGTTTGCCTGTCCTTCCCCGCGATCTGATTGGATAAAGTGGGGGCTCGACGGTGGCCGACGTGGGACAGTCTGGCTGTGGCAGGGGTCTCGGAAACCATGGGTTATTGCAGTGGCAGGTGCACGCTTATCTTTATCTGTGGCATGCAACTGGTAAGTGACACTTGGGTCCTCTTATTCTGTAATGCGCCTTTGAGATACTGGGCTGGGGAGTGCGGTAATGGGTCTGCCATTGATTAGAATGGAAGGAAAGATAAAAGAGAGAAGGTGACAGATAGATTGCCTATGTTTAAAATGATTTCAGGGAGAGGCACTGTGGGGTACAGGGGAGGTGAGCCTTTCCACCCTCACCTATTTCTGTCCCTCTGAAGACAGTTTGGTAGGTGCGGGTTAAACTTGTCTTTAATTTCTTTAAGCAAAGCAAGATGTATCTCTTGTTCCTTTATGCTTTGCATTCCTGTTACTGTAACAACGTGGTTGTCACATATAATTTACTATACAGGTGTTAAAACAGAGAGATATGGAATTTTCGACTTTTCTTCTATATACTAATTTTTTTTTGCAGTATCTTTGTTTCTTCACTGACGTGTGTTATTTTTCAAGGAATATATTGTCTTGTAAGTATAATGCTCTAACAGACCACTATGTAGGGCAGATGGTATCCTTACACCAGTCTGATCTAGAAGCCACATTGAGTTCTAAAAGTATGTAGATTGAAGAGAAATACTTAAATGAACTCAGTAACACCACTGCCATAAACTGAACCAGTAGTCTTTAAATCGCAATTATTAAAAGCAATTCTAAGGAAAATTATTCAATCTCACATTATGTATGTAATTGCTCCTGAAATAGAGATATTGTCTGATCCTATAGGATGGAGAATTATATATGCTTTTTGAAGAATGTTGTATGTTTGCAAAGAGGCAAGAAGCCAGTAATGGAAAACATCAAGTCTATGAATTTAAATTCTCTAAGGGCAGTCGAAGGAGGGGCTGAGGATAGTTTAGAGGTGAAAAATCTACTACTGTAAGTGGTTAATTTGAAGTGGGAGTACTTGCTCACTCCTGCTATCAAACAGCTTTCCTTGGAAAGTATAAATTAATCTGAATAGCCACCCACATTTCCAACAATTGTTTCATAAAGGCTGAAAGGACTACAAGATTGAAGGAGATTTCTGAGAGCCCAATCAGTAAAGTGTTCAAAAGAGCAAGGATTTCCTATTGAAACTGATAGAAGAATTCCTTAATTGGTCTTCATTGTTTATCAGTTGTCTTGAAGCCCAAGAGTGTTTGTTTTGTTGTTGTTGTTGTTGTTGTTGTTGTTGTGTTTACTATTTAGCTGAAGGAGTGCTTTTTGTTGCGTATTGTCTTGGGGTGTTTTCCTTCCCCAGTAAAGTTATCTCAAGATATGTATTTTGATCTATGAATTTCTTAAGGACTTGGTTTTAAGAAAAAGAAGGTGGAACTATAAATACAATTTTAAGAATATAATATTTTTTCAGTGATGTGTAAACCGGTTTATTTCTCTTTTCTATATATTGATTTAAGTTTTGCAATGAAGGATTTTTACTCTTAATGATAAAGCTAATCAGAACAATGAGTTTACTTTGTTAAACCACTGGTTAGGCCAACTATGCCAAATTGTATAAACGTTATCAAAACATTCCTGTGTTCATATATGATTCAGAAAAGAATACATTTGCTGATTCACTGTGTAAAAACATAAAACTGTGAGAACGAGTGGGTGGGTAAGAGTATTCTTTTGCTCTTTTCAATTTAAAAAAATTAAACGTGATTTAATTTTTAATTGTGTAGCATAGTAGGGCTTTATTATGGCAATTGTAGGCATTAGATCCATGTGACATGTTGTGGGATGAATACAAACTTCTCAAGAACTTAACAATTTTAGAAACACATAGATACACGAAAAAGAAACCTAAAGGTACAAAATGGCACAATAAGGCTAAAGATTCCTGTGTGTGTGTGTGTGTGTGTGTGTGTGTTTATTTATGTGCGTGCAAATATGTGATGGTGAATTGGAGAAGTGCTACATCACTTATGAAACAAATTCTGAATCAAAGCTAAGTTTTGTAACAAAATAGAGGCAGTTGTAATATAAGGGTGTTCAGTCTAAGCAGGTATACATTTGAATCTTAAGGATGCTTTGTAAGAATCATGTGATTTTTCCCATTCAGACTTTAAGTGCCACCAGGCTAATATAATTAGCAGCCATGTTAATGCAGATGCAGAACAAAAAACAAAGGACGAAGAACATTCATTGCTTTGATAAGGTGAAATGATCACATTTAAAAGACCTCAGAGATTCCTGGTGGTTGTTGCTTTGTAGAAATACGGTATTTAATTTTAAATAAAATAATTTCTTTGCAAATTAATAATTGCAAAGCACACACACGCTATAGGTGGGTAGATGTGTTTTCCTTTGCTCTTGATAGACCTTTAAAAACTTTTTGTATTATGTTTGAGTTATTATGAGTAGAAGTGGTTTTATAAGTAGCCAGGTTTCGGGAGTCAGTTATGACTCAGTACCATTGATTGATAACAAAAGTTCACCTAGTTTTGTTTACTTCCGAAGTGTTTAGTGTGCATCCTGGTAACATTTGGACATGTTTTTTGGTAGTTATACAGATAAATCTTAGATACATTAAAATTAATGAAAGCCAGAAATAGTCTAGGACAGAAACTTTATTAAATTTCCTTGTTAAGTAACTTTAAGTTTCTGGAAACATTTATTTCCAATTCTGTAAGTGGGGTATCTCTATTTTAAATAGACTTAAAGAAATATTTATATCTATATCAACTTGCAACTGACCTTTGTAGAGGATGAGGTAGCTCGTAGGTATGGTGGAGGTGGGAAGCTCATTCATCAGGTTATTATCAGAGCAGACACAGTGTTTGATCTTTGAACAAGTGATGGGCAGAGACAAACTCTCCAGAGAAATTTCTCTATCAGGATTCTATCTTAGCTTTTAATTATAGTAAATGTGCATTTAGTTTAATATTTGTCAGACTACAAGTGTGGATAAACATATGTTCTTTTAAAAGTCAGGAAATCAGTTTATAAGACAAGAATTTAGAATTTCATGCCACAGAGATTCAATACAAAACTTCCATTTTATGAAAAAATATCTGCCTCTATGTATCATAAATTAAAATCTTTGAGATGTATGGTAGTTCCAACTTCAGATTTTAGGGTGATTGGTATGAAAAAGGGGGTGATTTCTGGAAACAGATTTGTTCATGTGTACAGTTCAAAGTTTAAGCTCTTAATCTCAAGAAGGTAATTTTCTTTTTATCATTGCTGTCCTTAATGCTCAGAAACTGAAGATTTCAGATAGTAACAAAACTCATCACTGCATTTGCTGTGTTGGATATAGTGGCACAGGACAAGAACAGTCAAACTTCTTATTTACAACTCAGCAGCTGGTGAAAAAGTTTCAGCTGTTTTTTTTTTTTTCTTTCTTTTTGTTCTTAAGTGTTTGGCTGAATCAAAGAGTACTTTATCTAAATGTTGCAAAAATTACTCAGATAATTCTCAGTGAAGACCACTTAGTTGTTATAATATCGAAGAACATAACTTATTTTAGTTTCGAAAGACGGCTTTGTTTTCAGGGAAGAAAATTAAAAATTGTCCACATTTTTGTACACCAGATTCCTCTATGGCACAAAGTGTATGTGCCATAAACTACTAAAAGTACACATTTATGTTTAGCAGATTAACACTTGAAGGTGCCATTCTTGCCATGTGCTTTATGAAATATTGCTAACTTGGAGCAGGTGCACCTAAGAATTGTGTTAGTATACTTAGGTGCAGCTGTGTGAAGAAGCACATTTGAAACTTAAGAATGATCTTTAGTTTTACCGAACAGTTACTTGATACTGAGCAGTTACTAAGCATTTTTAGAAGTACACATTTATCAGAAAAGAATGCCCTGAATGCATAAATGGACTAAATAAAAACAATCTTATTATAATTATGGAATACTTTGGTGGTGTCACTTCTGACTTTGTGCTGTGTTCATAGTTACATGGACCTTCGTTACTTTTTAAAAAACAAAGCATGATGTGAAGTGACTTGAAAATTGCTGGTAGAATCTTAGGATTTACCTCGGATACTTTTGACATGTTTGGAAATTCCTCAGAAATGTAGAACTGTACCTGCCGCAAACCTTCCTTAGTGAGATAATTTAAAATTTTAGATTTATGAATCTACATATGCCATTGCTAATAAAATCTTGTGAACATTAAATCTTGTGGACTAACGATTTCCATATAATGCTTCAGAAACTTATGATGTAAAAATATGCTAAGAATTTGCTAAGTTATAAAATAACTTTCTTCTTTCCATATGTTTTCTACTTTTGCATCCCAGCATTGTCTTGTATGTATGTGTGTGTATTTTTTTTAGATCTGTTCTTTCATTCTGATTCAGTACTACTCTACTCTAATGTTTACCAAGAAAGATATAGACACTCCTTCCAGTGTCCAGCTCTCTTTCTTGGTTCACAGACCAAGTGGCAGTTCCTTTTTTTCATATACCCAAAGTTTCAAAGAGCCAATCTGTACAGAGCTGTTCCCCTGCTTTCTCAAATAAAGGCTTGGATGGGCAGCATCCCCTGTGCAGAATGCCAGAGTCATCCCTGGCATGAAGCCCATAAGTGGGCAGTGGCCCAGAAATGTGAATAGGCATTGCTACCTCCTTTTCCCTCTGATCCTGCTCTATTTGGGGGGCAGATTCTCTACTTGCCCAATGAAGAATTTTGGAATGGCAGCCAGGGACTCCTTGAAATAGGAGGTCTTTATTTCTTGTTCTGTTTCCTTTTTGTGCATGTGTGTGCTTAACAAAAATGAAATCCGAGACAGAAACACATTTTAACCCTTCTAGATTTATACTGGAAATAAAAATATTAGAATTATGACCTCAGTTGCATTCAGTATTTGTATATATTCTCCTAATGGCCAAAATTTCAAAGGATATACTTCAGTTGTGTTATTTGGTAGAATTTCAAGCAGCTCAGTGTAATTTTTCCAAAAATAGTTTTTGAAACTAATATTGCTAATAATGGAAAATTTTCTATTTCCAGGACTTATAACACTCAAATGTCATACATCAAATACATACACAAGAAGTATTTCTGTTCTATTTTTTCATCTATGAACTCTTCCAATTTTGGCGCCCTCTCCTCCCAGAGAACTGGGTTATTGTTTCTTTTCAATATAATGAAATACATAGTCCATCAAGATACAGTGTATCTAAGGTTCCCTTTCCCCTGTGACAACAGTAGAAACAAATGTTATATTAACACTTAATTTCTACATATAGAATGGAACTAAGTGTGTGAAACTTTTGTTCCTAACAATTCCAAGAAATTGAAGGATATTTAAAAACTATGAAGAAATAAGATAAAATTATATTGTTTTCTTTCTCTGGGTTAAGGTAGCAATGTAATTTTAAACTGGATTTTTAAAAACTATTTCAGGTATATTTAGATTGGAAAGTTCATCACTATTTAAAGGAGTTACTTGCTTCATCTTCCTGAAAGCAGTGTTTTTCATTTTTGCTTAAACTCTAACCCAGGCACTGGGTCTAACAAATAGAAACATTGGTGACATTAAGTCTGGTGGAAGCTGTAGACTTTTTTTTTTTCATTCAACCTGGGATGGAATAAAGTGACTTATGCTAATAATTTTCACCTTTTAAGTTAATTATGGACCACATGCTAACTTTGATCTTTGTAGAAACTCTTTTTGAAAAGTTAGGACAAACTGACTTTTTTGTGTACTTTGAAAAAAAAGTTTGTGCTTTGTGTTATGCTTTAAAAATCTATCTTTGTAAAATACTTAAACAATAATGAAAACTGTTAGCATGTATTCGAAGCTTGTTTTGGGCTAAATGCTAAATGAGTGTTGTTGTTTTTTTTTTGTTTCCCCCCACTGATTCCTTTCCAATAATTCTACAGCATAGGTAATAGACACTAATATCCTCACTTTACAAGGGAGAAAATGGAGATTCAGGAAGTTTTAAGTGACTTTTCTTAACTCACTCTCTTAGTAAGTGATAGAGTTTGTGCTCAAACCCAGGTCTGTCCCACCTAAAGCCAGACTGAGCTTCAGGAAATCCCTTCTACCTTCCAGGTAACATGAAAGGATACAGCTCTCCTAGCTTCCATTTCTTTTACTAACAAAGGCAGCATCTACCTACTAATTCCTGTTGAGCCAGTAATCAACAGAAGCCTAAGCAGGCTCCTGGAGGGCTGTTGGTACCAGGCTCTGTCCAGGCCTGACAGGCCCAGGTGGACTTGGGGTTTCACAACTAGGAGTTGCTGGTGCCTGGAGTAGGGAATAAAAGGAGGCACCAGCCCCTCACAGTTAGCTTTGCTTGCTGTTCACACTAGATTTCAAGTGTGCCCAAACAGTGCAAGACATACTTATAGTTCTGCCCTAGAAAAGTGAGCCCTCATGATGAGGTTGTGTTTCTGTCATTTTTCAAGGGGCAGGGGGTTGGGGGGGGGGGAGAGTTACAGCTACTGTGTATTTCAGGCCAATTATTGAGAAATAAGCACAAAGTATGAGCTGGAAACTTTGATGTGAATGTTTAAAAAAAGATTCTATGGGAAATTCTTGTTCCTTTTGAAACCGATTTCTGATGAATTGCTAATGCAGAGTAATGTTATGTACCTGTTGTTGTTGCTGTTTTTTAAAACATGTCCCACATCCTAAATGCATCCAGACTACTGATTGGTGAGAATATAGTTACAATTAATTGTTGTGGGAAATAACCTGGAGTAATAGGTTGTTTGAGATAAGAGCCCTTGTCTGTCTTGATGGTGCATCAGAATCACCTGCAGGGTTTTTTTCCCAATCAATGGGGCCCACCCCAGGACTTCTGGTTCAATAGGTCTTTGGGAGGTCCTAGACCTGGAATTTCCATTTCTGAGGAGTTCCCAGGTGACAGTGACACTGCTGTCACTGCTGTGTCCCCCACTGCTCTGAGGGACCAAACTTGGAGAACTACTGACATAAAACACAGGTCTTCACTTAGGGTGTTACGTGAATACACGAACCTGTTTCTGAAAATTTTCAACCCAACTAGATAATTAGCTCATTCTTCCTTTGGCCTGTTATTACGTGAACAAAAAATTCTTCAGGACCAAGTGTGTCTATTTCTGACGTCTAGCTTGGTCCTATTCAGAAGTTTAAATAAGGGAAATAAATGGAAGATCTCTTCGCAGCATTTGTGTCTTTGTAGTGAATAGAGATCACGAAAAATCTGAAAGGGATTCAGTGCCTCTAGCCTATACGCTGCATGCCTGTCACGCTGGAGCAGATTTGGTTCCTTCAGTGGCCTCTCTCTGCTAACCTAGCCCCTCAGTCTGAATTTCTGGTATAGCTTCTCACTGTGACCAAGCACAACCTTGGGGGAGAGAGAGAGAGAGAGAGAGAGAGAGAGAGAGAGAGAGGGAGAGGGAGTGGGTGTGCTGGGAAAGCACTGGATTCAGTGAGGGGGCAGAGTTTTCAACACCTAGACCGCCTTCTGTACTGAACAACCAAATAACTGTCATTTCCTCCTTTGAAGAATGAGGCAAATCATTCCTGCTTAAGGAGCATGTGCAGTGGGGGGGGGGGGGGGGTGGTGCTAGAAGGGGTGGGGAATGCTCAAAGTTTACACGTGAAAGAGCTTCACACATGTGAGAGGAGCATCCTAAACTTCTGATATCTAGAAAATCTTTGTAATTATTAACAGTTGAATCTTCCAGAACTGTTCCCCAGTGGCAGTAGGAGTAGTTATGGGCTGTTTATATATCATTTGGCCAGTGGCCTTAGTTGTAACATCTGATTTCTTGTAGAAACATTTCTTTCTTTCTTATCATTTGAGGGGAAATGTAAATAAGGATTATAACACTAGGTTCAGATTATTTGAAATGCATATGTGTCTGATATACCTTCTTGAAGTGTTCATTAAGAATTAAATTTAAACTTACAAACCAATCAGCATGGTCCTTCCTCAGGCTGGCGTTTCTAGAATTGTGTTCCATGGGCACAAGTTCTGCAAAATGCTCTATTGCACATGAGCTCTGAGGTTAAGTAAGTTGTGGGATCTGCAGGCTTTATCCTCTCTCCTACCCCCAAGGGTCACAGCACATCTTCGAAGCTCCTAGAAGTCCTACACGAGAGAAACTCCTGCTTAATTCCACAATTTAACCCCACAATACTTATAAAGTGCTTGCAGTGAACCAAGGACCTCTTTTCCTTCTATCCCCTATTAATCTTCCATGGAACTAGCATTTTCAGAAACACTTTTAAGTGAAATATTACTCCAGGCTAATGATGCACCCTAAAAGTTAATAATATTAAATTATTACCTAAACAATATTTAAAGGCTAAAAATTCAGTACGGAAACTCTTAACCTACTTAGCAAGTATTTAACAAAATAGTAATATATAGAGATGTTTAAGAATATCCAACACTATTATCACATAATTAAAATAACTGAAGGGGATCTTGTTTTCATATACTTGGCTATTATTTTTCCTGTATTTACTCGAGTTTCTTGAATTATGTTTCAGCCACTAAAATCACAAATCTTAACCTTGAAACTCAGGTCTGACTGGTAATGGTACAAAGAAGGCAACATGTTGCAGTGGGTTTCCAAGGATATTTGGAACTTGAGGACCCCTGGGGGAGGGCATCTGCTGAAGCACTTTGTTATAAAAGTTGCAGGTGAGGAGCGGTGCCAGCAGCCTACTTCTGACCCATGCCTGCTCTTCCAGCATGGGACCCTAAATGTCTGTCTTTGCAGGGCTGGTGGTAAGGGGTTCTCCAACTGACTTTTGTTTTCTAATCAATGCACACACACTAAAACAGTAACACATTTAAAAGCCTCAACAATGTTGTGTTCTTTGAAAACAAATGGGTCTTAGACTGGAATAGAGGAATCAAATCTCTTCTGTTAACAGAAGTCTTTGTATGCATCTGTATGATGCTAATGACACAACAGAATAAGGAGGGGTTTCAAAGGAGGCTGTTTTAACTGACAGCCATGTGTCGAATGATAGATGGGTCAATATTACGTCTGGAATGTTCAGGGGTAGGGAATTCATATGAGCCTATTCTATAGGAGCTTCTAGCCATAGGAGATATTCAAGGGAGATCTACTAGAGTATTATTTTTATTATTTTTAAAAATCATTTATTTTTGAGAGAGCACAAGTGCAGAAGGGGCAGAGAGAGAGAGAGAGAGAGAGAGAGAGAGAGGAACAGAGGATCTGAAGCAGGTTCTGTGCTGACATTGGTGAGCTTGATGTAAGACTTGAACTCACAAACCACGAGATCATGACCGGAGCCAAAGTTGGATGCTCAACTGACAGCCACCCAGTTGCCCCTAGAGTATTATTTTTATAAAGGACAGTTTCTGATGTCACTAGGAAGTGGAAAGTGGGGAAAACTTTTACATGTCCCAAGGAGAACATTACAGCCTAGTAGCTAGCTGCCTTCTGTGATCTTGGCCCCTGGAGAAAGGCTCTGCTGACCTGCCTTGGCATTGAGCACTTCCTTTGTTATGGCTCCTGTGGTGGTGGAAGGCAGCTTGCTCCTGGAGGTCATAATTAATCTCTGTGAACACAGTGATCCTCATTTCACTTTCTCAATCTGTAAATTAGGGGATAGTTGACCTATAGTAGATGGTGTATCTAGATGCTACCTATTTGCTCCATTTGATTTCTCTGAGGTGCAGATATGAGATAGAGTCTGTGGGTGTGTTTAACTCCAGTTATTGGGAGCGATGGAATGAGCTACATATTTGAAATCTCTAGAAGCTGTTGTAGACTTGATAATACACAAATGTAAAGAGCTCTGGGTCTTTTCCCCCCCTTTTCCTCCTTTTTAAATAATGTTTGCTTGGGGTGCCTGGCTGGCTCAGTGAGGAGAGCATGTGACTCTTGATCTCAGAGTTGTGAGTTTGAACCCCACGTTGTGTGTAGAGATGACTTAAATACATAAAAATTTAAAAAAAAGCTTGCCCAAAAATTTGATGACAACCTATAACTTGTGATTTTTCTAAAATATTGGAGCTATGTATAGGGTTATGTATTTCTTACCCTTATCAGTAGGGATTAATGGAGTTTCATTTTTGCCCATCTTTCATAAAATGTGGTTCTATTTTATTTGGTCAAAGGATAGTAGTTAAATTATGACTGTTCAACAGTGTTTATAAACCTAAGTTTTGCTTTTATTTGGCTTGGTATTGAAAGTTTTCTTCTTTCTTCTAAAGGACAGGGTTGGGGAGGAGGGGAACGTTAGGGAGAGGTGGCTGGGTCCTGAATGTCTAAGGGTTAAAAGGCAAATACTACTACTTTACTTAAAATGATGTGTACATTTTTAAAGGATAGTCTAGTGAAGTCTGTGAAGATGACTGCAAATTCATTAATGAGTTTTCTCAAGAATGTATTTCTGGTTTTACCTACAACATTCTTGAGAAGTTCCACAAGCTCTTAGATACAGGGAACACTGCTCTCCCAGTTTACTATTTTATAGACTGTCTTGGAATAGATTTTTTGTTAAAAAAACTGTCCTAAAAATCAGGCAAATGGTATAAGTTCAGTTTACATTTAGTACGTGAAAATCTTATAATAACAGTGTTTAGTGACCTTTAATTATATGCCTCTCTTACTTTAATTCTTAAGGGAAACCTGTTGGTTTCCACTTTCTTTTCACAAGAATGAGATAGTGATGATTGCTATGTTATTGCACTTACTTTGACTCTAGGGTTAAGTACCATAGCAGCCTAAAATACGAGCTTTTCCCTTAAGTAGAGAAATAAACCCCAATGAATTTTTCTGAGATTTCTATAGCAATTTGATGCAGACTTTACACGCAAAATAGTTCTGTTGTTGCGTGTAGGCCCATTTTTAAATGTAATCTTTCATAATGTGAATAAGAATGTTACATATTGAACTTTAATAGGAATAGGTGGACAAGTGTTAGCAAACTTACTGAGCAGAGGCAGTGATCTCAGTTTATATAGGAGGGATTTCAACTTTTTGGTTGAATAGTAATCTGTGACATAAAAATATCTTCTGTTACAAAGTCTTTGGGAGCTTGAAAGTCTCCCTCATGTGGTTTGAGTGCAGCAGTACATTACTGTCAGAGGCTGAGAAGCAGCTCTGTCTAGGGCCCTGCCATGGGGCGTTGGCAGAGGAAGACCCAGTGAAATTCTAGGAACCAACCTAGAGTTGATTCCTAACCTGCAATGGTGTGTTCCAGTTATGATTGTTTTAAAATGAACAAATGAATTAATGAACAGTGGGAGGAAATTAAGTAATTACTAAATCAGCTTCAAGAGGAAGGTTTTATGAAATGTCCACACATGAATAGCCTAATGACAAGTGCTGAGTAAATTAAGTGTATGTTTCTGTCCTTTTGGCAATTAGGATATGGTCTAGCTGAAAGGAATGTCAAGCTGTGTTTCTATCACGGATTGATCTAATATTTAGTGGTTGTAATAACTGAAGATTAGTTTAAATTGCAACCTGATCCTTATTATTTATTTATTTATGAAGCCATACTACTTGCTTAATGTGATAGTACTTAAAAATGCTTTAGTGTTCTCTGTTCATTAGGGTTAGGGTTACTGTAAGATTGTATTTCAGCTTACTATAAAGATCAGTGTTGGGGAAAAAATAAATGTTGTAGTAAACTGGGCCATTTTTTAAAAAAATGTGAATTCATATATTTCAAATTCATATTATTTAGCTTTATTTGCTGCATTTGGTATAACATTATATATCCCAAAGATTTTCTCAGATCAGAATGAAAATAATACAGTGAATTCTGTCTTTCTATTTCACATCTCTCTCCACAGCAGTACTTCTTAACTGTTGTTTTTTTTTTTTTCCTGCATGATAGGCTCTTTTGAGAATCAATGAAAAATTATGAGCTTTCTCACCAGAAAAATGCCTATACAACTTGAGGGGATTCACAGATTTCTCAACCTGATACGTGAAACTTAAGTGAAACTGCTGATAAATGTTTCCTTTCCTTTTTTTTGGCGGGGGGCGGGGGGGGAGGAGTCTACCATTTTATCAAGATACTTATTGACAAATTTAATTCAGTTACTTTGCGTTTTGTAAAGCATTTTAGGAGATTTTATATATATGCTCAATATATATTATTCAATATATATTTGAATATATATATATGTTCAATATGCATTATTTGTAATGTATTGTAAAGATAACATATGTAAGTGCATATGTGTGTGTGTGTAATTCAAGGTAGAAGAAGCAGAGTCGAGCTGGGCAGTGGAAACAAACCAGGCCTTTGTCTAGGAGATTAAATGTTATGTGTAGTTACCTGCAGTATAACATGGGAAGATAAGACCTGTAAAGGAAGTAAGAATGAAGTACTATGGAGATTTGGGGCAAGTGGTCAGTTATGTCTATATAGGCTGTTCACGCAAGGTTTGAAGCGCTGGCATAATTAGACCCTGGGGAAAAGAGAATCCCAGGAGGAAGAAATGATGGGGGTGCCTGGCTGGCTCAGTCAGTAGAGCGACTCTTGATTTTAGGGTTATGATTTCAAGCCCCATATTGGGTGTAGAGCTTACTTAGAAAAGAAAAGAAATGATAGGAAGAAGGTGAGAATGAAAGTGTATGCACGGGACATTGACGAGTCAGGTTCGCTGGCAAGTAGGGGAGAATTGGGAAGTGAGGCAGGGAATGAAATGGGCAGGGGTGCAGTTTGTGGATGGACTTAAGCACATTTGGAGGGAGTTTAAACTTTATAGGTAGGGTACGCAGTTGTACAGATGTAAATTCTCCAGGTGAATGGCACAGTTCCCCATAGCGGGATAAGAAGCAACACCAAGTGAGAGTGAAAGCCTGAGGTTTGGAGCAAGCTCTGTGGGGGAATGTGAGGGCGGAGCAGCGATAACTTAAATGATGGCTAAATTGCATCAAAGGCCTTATTGAAACTGGGTGGCATGCATTTGCAGGGGAACTAACTACTTTTCCATCATTCCCCATCTTTCTAAGAATTGGAATGGGAAAGCAGAAAATGGAAGTTTCCTTGTTCTTAGATTGAACAAAACTGAGGGTATAGGAGGGCTCTAAGGGGTCTTGAAATATGAGTTAGGACTGGGTGACCATGAGTAGGATGTTAGAATCAGAATGGAATGGGTGGTTAGATTACTGGAATGCCATTGCAGATGTTTGAGAACAGAAGGTGGGTTCAGCTGAAGGGAGATAATAGAAAAGGTAGTTGTATTAGTGGCTGTGGTGAGATAATATGTATAGGGGTTTAGGTCTTGGACAGGAGCATTGCCTGGGGGGGATGCAGAGGCCCTTGATTGGCTGGTGAATTGGGTGGAAGGTTCAGTGGTGAGAAGGATGACAGTCCATGAGGACCAGCTGTTAGAAGAATCCTCACTGTATATTTTGGCTTTATTAAAGGTGATCAGAAATAAGGGATGAAGAGGAACACAGCCAGAAAGAAGAAGAGCATTGTAGGGATTATAGGTAATTGTGAGAATTTGGGGAGAGTTTGGTGTGAGCTGGCAATTGGAGCTGGAAAAGAAGGGTGGTTAGTGGGATTCAGGAGGATGAACTAGAAGAATTGAAATGTTTAACAAGTATGTTGAGTGGAGTGATGAAGGAAGGGAAAGGTAGGTTTCAGGTAAGGTGGTTTCTCAGCTTCTGCAGTGTTGGCATTCTGAACTGGATCATTTTTTGTTGCATGGTGCAGTTCTGTGCATCACAGGATGTTTAGCAGCATCACTGGTCTCTAGATGCCAGCAGCATACTCCTGGTTGTAACAACCAACAATGTCTTTAGACATTGCCAAATTACAAAATAGCCCTCTTGCTGAGATGCACTGAGCTAGAGCAAAGCCCTAGAAAGAGCACTTAGCAGTAACAGCAGGTTTTCTTCATACTAAATTTGGAGTTGTCTGGAGAACAGTGGAGGCGATCATGAGGGAAGAGTAGCTTTGAGCCCAGCCATTGTGCACCTGTGACAGTCAAGCCCTATGCACTGTGGCTTGATTGTGACAATCATTGGGAGCTCTATAAAAAGTCAATACCACCTTTCCTTCCCTCAGCCCCTTGATATTTGGAAATAAAGTTTTTAGGGAAGTAGTCTAGTCATGTAGACATTTTGAAAACTTTCTAGTTGATTTTTATTGTGTTTTGAAGCAGGTAGTAAATGAAGAGAGCAGGCCGGTGGGTTAGCAGCTATGGAGGTGTGGGGGAAAGTAGGAGGAAAGGAAAAGGAGATTGGGAGATAGGTTGAGATGTATGTTAGGGACCGGGACACATACATTAGGAATTAGGAAGGTACCTTGAGACATCCAGTAAGCATTTGTGGGAATATCTACTGGAGAGGCACTGCTGAATCTAGATTCATTTGAAAGCTACTTTTTAGGGCCAATTATGTGCTCAGCCAAGCCTTTGCATTCTTGGCTGTTTTGCTCCTTTTAGTTTGCACCAGGTGGATGTTATCTAAAACCTGGTAAATGTTATGATCTTTCCTTTGGTGCCAGTGAAGACTGTCCATGAATATTTGACACTTCTAATTTGTTCTCTCAACTCCGATAGTTGCTGAAATGTGCACATACTATATGTATCTTCATGAAATGGCTTAATTAAGAAAGATTTCATGTGAAGAATACATTTTGATTATGAGATAGACATGTAACTGTTCATATGAAGAGCAAGATACGAAATTTTAGATCAGAGTATGAGTTTTTAATTTAATAAAAGATTTGGATAAGAGTTAATATGACTGCAAGTTAAAAAGTAAACCTTTTTTAAGGCTCTAAAGAAATTTGGAAACTTTTCCTTAGTATTATGGAAATGCACAGACACACACACACACACACACACAAATTGTAACCACTGCCTTTCACAAACTTAAATTAAAAAATGCTTAAGCTATTAATATTCCTTAGGTGATCCCCCAAACCCAGAATATTCAACAGCGTTTTAATATTTGATACCCTGATTCACCAGAAGGCCCAGTTATTGCTAAAGAACTATGGCAAGACAGCAGAGATTAATCTTTTAAATTATCCTATCTTATACTGTATAATTTCTCTTGGCCCAACTTGATTTCTTTTGGTAACACAGTCTTTTGGTGGACTCTGATTTGTATGCCTAGGGCTAGGAGAGTAAATTACATGACTTCTTGAAGGTCCTTTTAGCTTGAAGATTTTATGATTAAATCTTTCATTTAAAAATTGTCTCTTTCTGGGAGATCCAGGCTAGAAAGTACTTTTCCATCTTCACATTTGTATAGAGATAAATTAATATATCACCTCATGCAGTTTTCTTAATACAGTACAGGCAAAATAACAGTAATAGAGGGAAGAAAAAAAACTAACACGAATACCTCAATAAACTTAGCACCAGATGCATATGATAATTGCAGTTGTGTGCAATCTTCTAAAGATGTACGTAGGTCCTCTGAAAGTTTAGTTGTGTGGAAGGTGTCTGTGTGTGTGTGTGCGCGCGCGCGCATGCAGTGGATGCAGCGGGTATACAATGGGAACAAGGAAAAGAATAAAAATGATGCTGTTCAGAAGAATTGACTCAGGTGTGTGGATACATGTAAGAAAAGGGAAGTGGGATTTCTTGGAATACACTCTGCTTTCCTTAGCACATTGTTCTGGATGTGGTCGGTTTTCAGCAGGTCCTGTTAACTGGATATCCTCAGTGCTTAGGGTGAAGAGCAGGAACCTGCATAAAGCATCAATGCAGAATGAAATAGAGGCAGAATGGTGAAGACTACTGTATTCAGATGGAACTGGTGGAAGTTTAGGTAGGCCAGATTGCAATCATCCCCACTGGAATTTAGCCAGGACACACATTAGTGCATGCTACTTCCTGTCTAGCCTAATTAAAGGATTGTTGAGAACTAACAAAGTTGGCTGACTTGCAAAAGTCAGTGCTTGCTAAAATTTGTAAGCTATAAGTGCTTAACAGTATGACCTAATTTTTATGCCGGGGTCATCTTATTAATTAAAGTTTTCCAATCATCTAATTAGAAAATACAGTCTGAACTGAGTCTGGAGGATTCCCAGCCTTACTTGCTAATTTAAAGAAAAGTGGAAACAAAGAAGAACAGCACTCAATTAAAGCAATGTGATGGAAAGCTGGGTTCTGGACATGCCTTCAGAGATGTGCCATACCAGCGGGGTAGTTATTTAGGGTGTACTTCCAGTAGAGACATTAAAGGGACACCAGTGAGTTAGCTTTTAAATGGAGAAATCTGGGCCAGCCCCCAAATTAACTCTTGGACTAGAATACGAGTGCACACTGGAAAGCTGGAAGGCATGACCAACATTACTGATTTAAATGAAACAGTTTGCTCATTGATGTTATGCCTTATTTTTTCAGCTCAAATAGTACTTAGTCAAAATAGCAGAAAGAGAAGGAATAGTCTGATAAGATTGTAGATGATTACGTGACACTTAAGTGCATCTTTTCTCAGGGAAAAAAAAAGTGGATAAAAGATTCTGTGTGTTTTCTAAAGGTAAAGTTCTGTAGCTGAGATGCCACATTTCAGTCCTGAATTTAGTCCTGGGGTTGATTTCTCATCACTGTCTTTATTTGCTCACCATGCTGACAGTAGGGCTGTATCTAAAATTGGGAAGAAAAAAAAAGACCTCAAAACATTTTATTGAACAGCTATTATGGGCAACCCACTGGACTAAGCAGAAGGTATTAAAAGAAGGACAAAAAGGATGTGGCCAATGTAAAACATACGTGTGCCAGTGGATATCTGGCAGTTGAGTGGTCACAGTTTCTCATTTTCCCACTTAAGTAGCTGAAATCAACTCAGTATTTCTCTGCAGGTACTAGTAAATGTATTATACAAAGAATATTTTTAAATAAAGAGCTTATCTCTTCATGTTGAAACAAAAAGGGTAAGAGAGAACTTATAATTTTTATTGAAATTTAAAAAAATAAGCTGCCTGTATTCTTGTCTTGATCCGTTCTCTAGACACATGTTTGTAGAACATTTCCCGTTTACATGTTGTGGGACATGGATATTCCCTCTGTCTTTCCATGTTGACCATCCAGATGCTTGACAGCTGAGTAAATCATGCCAGCATTGAGGTGGCCATGCCAAACCAGAATCTCTCCGTGGCAGCCTTCCTGTAGAGCTTGAGTATGGATCACAGGTTGAGGAGAGGTATATTTATATATCTTGTAGCTGAATTGAATTAAAAAAAATTGATACTTGCTTTGAAATTAATTGAGATATTGTTACCAACCCTTTGTTATTAGGCAATATCGCCTTAACAAAACAAAAATGTTTTGTTTAAAGCCTATAGGGAGATGTTACCTAACAATATTTAAAAGTTAAAATATTATACCTACTCCTCTCTAAGAGACTTTTAAATAATACACGTTAAATTAAAAACGCTCCTTTAGATTTCACTCAAGATGCATTTAGAATGAATATATCACAAACCATAGAGGGAAAAACATTCTAGCTGTTTCACAATTATTTGGCCTCAAAAAGAAAGCAGCTAAAAAAAAAAAAAGAAAAAGAAAAAAAAAACAGCTGATGGTTTACACCAACAACACTGCTCAGGACTCATTTGGGTCATTGCTACTGTGTTTTTAATGAGTATTATTACACGCCAATCATGTATCACTGGGTCATTATATACATTGACAATTTATAAGAAAATAAAGAAGGCTGACCTGAAAGGGTGGAAGTGAGGTACTTCTGAAACCAATATCATTATCACCTGTAGATAGATAGATAGAGAGATATGGATAGATATAGATATTTCTTTTCATTGAGAAATTGAAATAACACTTTGATGAAACATGGTGCCCTCGTATTGTCCCTCGCTATTTTAGATCAGGTACCTTATTTTTAGTTTAGAAGATGAGAGCAGCTGGTTCAGGCCAGGTGCTGACAGTACTAATGTTGACGTGAGGTGCCGTTCGGGTGGTGCAAAGAGAATCATTGTCCCTTGATTTGATCATGCTGGCTCTAAAATTTATTTTTTGATCTGGCATTTGACTTTGCATTATACTCAGAGAATTGGAAATCACAAAGCTGTGCAGCTGCAGAGTATATATAGATGTAGACCCTGTAACATTACCTCACACACCCAGCACTCACTATTAGCAGTCTTTGTAAATGAAGATTCTGTGGTGGAACAAAAGCCAGTCATTTTTCTCTATACTGTAAGAGAGGCTTATAGTTTGAGCCCACAGTGGGTGTGTGGAAGGGGACAGAAGCAGAGCTGGGGCTAGGGGTGGGGCTGTGAGAGGATTAGGGACCCATCAAGTTAAGAAACAGTATTGTTTTCTTATAAGGTTTCTTTTACCCTTGAACATGTATATGGATAAAGTGATTTTAGAATCTGATTAAGGGGCACCTGGGTGGGCATTAGGTTAAGCATCCAACTTTGGCCCTGGGCAAGATCTCACCGTTCGTGAGTTCGAGCCTCCCATCAGGCTCTGTACTGACAGCTCAGAGCCTGGAGCCTGCTTCTGATTCTGTGTCTCCCTCTCTTTCTGCCCCTATGCTGCTCGCATGCTGTCTGTCTCTCCAAGATAAAAATAAACATCAAAAAATTTTTTTAAAAAGGATCTGATTAAGATTTTAAAATACCGTTTTTAAAACTGGCAAGAGAAAAGGAACTGAGTACTAGGGAAGACAGAACTCAATTATTATGTGGAGTTAATTGACTTTGAATACTTGTTCTTTTCTGTCTTCCTTTTTCATATTGATGATCATTTTTTAGAGTGAAAATATATGATTGATATAAAATAATCACTTAAGATAAATGGACTTTCAAAACCTTACATGGAATTAAAAAAATATTACGTGGAAATTATTAATTTGCCCCATTATCACATTTAATGAGATAATTTACCATATCCAGGCAAGTGATTTACACAAATGTTATAATTCTTTGCAGTGGGATAGCTATGGAAAAAATTTCTCCCAGTATTTTGACAACTCATTTTTATGCCTCTTTATCTCCTGATCTCTTCTTTCTAGCTTTGGGCATTTCTGAAGGCCTAATTCTCTCTTTGATGTTCTTCTTTGACTTTTGCTGTTGGAATTACACATTTTGGAGTTGATAAATCAGTTGGTCAATAAATATTGACTGAATATATACAATGGGACTTATATAGAGCTTGGTGTTATGGAATATGTAGGAGAGGAAAAAGTCTTCCTACATGCTCCAGGGTCCCTGGCTAGCTCTGGAAGTTAAACTGACAAAGATAGATTAACAGGAGAAAAGCATACAAATTAATTTAATTATACATTTTACATGACACAGGAGTCTTCATAAGGAAATGAAGCCCCAAAGGTAGAGTTAGACCTGAGTATGTTTATGCTAGGTTTGAGCGGTTATGTAAATATATGATAGGTTGAGTATGAGGTAAGTAATAAACCAGGGTATCTTGGGGGAAACCTCAGGTGAGGGTTTTCTGACCTGTTTCAGGGGAGAAGGGTGAAGAGAAAGGTCAGAGTGACCCTGCTTCTGCTGTTTTGTCAAATTCTTTCAGCTTAAAGTATTCAATATGCCAAGGTGCCTATTTGGGGTAGCATGTCTTGAACGCCATTAAATATAAGGAAAGAAGATAATGCTATGGAACTTTCCATCTGGCTAGCAATACTAGAATGAGTAGACTATTTTAGGGAAGAGTCATTAGTATGGTAAGTCTAGTTAAGTGTTGAGACATGGATAAGATTTAGATGGTTTAACATCAGAGTTAAAAAAGGGAAGCGTAAGGCTGTGTTGATTTAAGACATGACTCTCCCATTTAGATGGCAGTATTTGAGTGGGTGTAGTGGGGGTTATGGATGGACAGTTAGAGTTGGTTACGATTATGGATTTTAGAATATAATGTAGTTTTTAAGAGCCACTGGAATTGAATTGTCAAATGCTGACTCTTTAGTTTTTGTCACCTGGCCCAAATAACCTCTCTGTGCCTTTCTTAATCTGTATAATAATCTGTATAGTTGTATTTATAGAGCTGTTGGAAGGATTAAAATAATGCATGTAAAATGCTTAGAATAGTCACTGGCACCTGTTAGACACTCAATAAATGCAACTTTTGTCATTATGAAGAGTTTTGAAATCTGACAAAGGATTCTCAATTTTATGGGATAACTGACATACAGCCAGGATAGTTTCTTTACTATGTAGTGATATGTTCAGAGCAACACTTAGGGAAAAATGGGTAGAAAATAGGGGACCCGTTCACAGGGGGAAGGCTCCAGTCAGGAAAGCTCTTCTAATAGGAAGTGTCCGGATTTAAGATGATGAGAGCCTAGGATAATAGCTACAATGAAAATGTGGCTAACGAGCAGCTAAACCTGTTTTCTTTAGAAAATACTTTGGACATAACAGTACCTCTGTTGATACAACAGTATCTCCGGTTCAGATAAGAAGAAATGGAAAGTTGGTGCTGGCTTCCATCGTGTGAAAATACTGAAGACAGAGGGTAAACAGCTGCTCTCAGAGAATCTTTAGAGAAGTAATTGCTGAGATGCTTGAGAGGGTACTAGGTCAAAATTCCTGGGTCAGGGGGAGTCATTGTTGGAAGGTAACAAAGTTAGGAGAGGAAACCAGTAAAATGTGAACGAATAGGAGTTTGTGAAATTTTGTTTTTGCACTTGGAGTGACAGAAGTAGAGTGAGAGGTCTATGAGGCATTTGCAGAATTTATTTAGAGATCAACTCAGACTTCAGTCTTTTCTGACTAGTGGGCAGCGAGAAGAGGGCTGGGGACTGTGTTTTCAGAAATGCCACCCACGATAGGATTGGAAGAAGAGAAGGAATTGCTGAAGAAAAATAAAAGTTATTGAAGTAACTGGAGAAGGACAGATAGCATATCATGAGGGGGGAGGACACAGGAGCAGGAGCACCAAGAAGGGAAAGACGCTGGAGAGAAAGCATAGCGGGAAGGCTGGGCAAGCATTTGGATTTAAAACTCGGAATATGTTGCGGTATCTGGGTGGCTCAGTTGGTTAAGTGTCTGACTTCGGCTCAGGTCATTATCTGAGTTCATGGGTGTGAGCCCTACTTTGGGCTGTGTGCTGACAGCTCAGATCCTGGAGCCTGCTTTGGATTCTGTGTCTTTCTCTCTGCTGCTCTCCTGCTCAAGTTCTGTCTCTCTCTCTCTCTCTGTCTCCCTCTTTCCCTCAAAAATAAATAAACTTAAAAAAATAAAACTCAGGGAATTTTTGATAAAGTAGTTTCATTAGAATAGGAAAAATCAACATGAGGGATGTAGTAAGAAATAAGTAGTGAGGAAAAGAAGGCAGAATATATAGAATATTTTCAAGGAGTTAAAAATGCTGACCTGGGAGGTAGGATCCTTGGGGTTTAGTTCTGGATTTGCCATTAGCTGCATGACCTTTGACAATTTCACTGTTACTAATAGAATTTTCTGCACAAAACTGGAAGTACTTAGTTTTACATTTAGGAAGCACTTTTGACCTTTTCGATATTTGTAATGTGTATAGTAATACAACACAGAGTTAGGATCGTGGAAAGGTCCTCAGAGGCTCCTGAGCATCCAGGCAGATCAATGTTGTAACTGGGGCTCAAAGAGATCCCACACAGACCAGATTCGGACTCTCACCCCTGACAGAATCCAAAGACAGGGAGATGAGTCGAGATGGAACAGGAGAGGAAT
The DNA here is from genome assembly GCF_016509475.1 of Prionailurus bengalensis. Taxonomy (NCBI): domain Eukaryota; kingdom Metazoa; phylum Chordata; class Mammalia; order Carnivora; family Felidae; genus Prionailurus; species Prionailurus bengalensis. The sequence continues at coordinate 111,483,265 of NC_057349.1, forward strand.
TAATTTCAATGAGGCCTACACGGGGAAGAGGGCAGGCTAATGTCTCCAAGACTGTCTGCAAAGTGCAGAAAGTTATTTTCAGGTTTATATAAGGAAAACATGCAACAAAAGTCCGTGGGTGCGTGAAGCTGGCAGTAGTGGTCAGGCCAATATTGTCTTGGGGTTGATTAGGCAGGAGTCCTGCTTGGTATCAGGGCAGGCCCTATTAGCTGAGGGGGTATTTTCAGTTCCCCTTACAGGAGGCTTTGCCTGCTAGGTCTTTTTCCTGTGTTAAAAGATAGTCTGGAAAGAACTTAATTAGGAAGTACAAACTGAGGTCAAAATGGAGGTAAAGTCCTCTTTCAGTGTCATTAAAGCCCATGCACCCTACAAATAAATGTGAACCACAGGCCTTTCCTGGGACTGTCTGTTCTAAGACTGAAACTAACATGCATCCACATGCTTATCTGATAATTGTAAACCACAGCCAACCATTTGAAGGGCAAGGTAAAAAAAGACCTGTTGCAGGTACACTGATGGCCATAAAAAATGATATGAGATGGCAAAATCCTAAAGGGGCAAAAGATAAGTCTAACAAATACAAGAATAAAAAGTGTAGCAGTTTGGGGACATTTTGGAGGGAGGATACCATCAGCTTGTATTCACCCGACTTGCTTTTGAAAGGCATTATTACAGGAACTTGAAGTAGCTTACAGTTTAAAAGTTGCTGCCCCATAACCTAGTTAGCAAGTAAAGGGTTTGTGTTTCAGGCCTAGATCAACTGATTTAGAGTCAGGACAGCAGCCTGGCTGCCTTTCTTCTTTTCTCCCTGAGTGAAAAGTTGGGTGTAGTGTGCTCTATTTCAGAAATCAAGGAAGTACATGATGTACTTTTTAAAAGATTTCCAGTCATTAAGGCAAAACAAAATTGGTTTTTAAAGAGATGGTCATCTATTATCTGGGAAATAGCAGTTGTATTCAAAAAGTGTTTCCAGTTTAGAATAGATTATTTATACTAGTTAATTGACAAGCTTTATCTAAAATTCTGTTTTTAAAGTGGACCATCATATTGGCACCTATTTAAAAAAAATTTTTTTAACATTCATTTACTATTGAGAGACAGGGAGAGAGCATGAGCATGGGAGGGACAGAGACAGGGGGAGACACAGAATCTGAATCAGGCTGCAGGCTCTGAGCTGTCAGCACACGGGGCTCGAACTCACAAACCACGAGATCATGACCTGAGCCGAAGCCAAACACTTAACTGACTGAGCCACCCAGGCACCCTATATTGGCACCTATTTTGACACAAAAATAGGTGCCAGTGTCATATCCTGGCCCTGAAAGAATGCTAAATCACCCAGTCCCCAATCTGCCAGCTGTTGAATACCATTCATTGTTGACAATGGATAATCTCTCTCTTTCTTTTTTTTTCTCACATACCATTCAAGAGATAATTAGTGTATTCAGGATGGGTTAAAATGGACGTACTCAACTGCCCTAAAGCAAAATTTCAGGTTGAATTTGTTTTGAAAATCACTTACATTGACTTGATTCTATAAGTCAGTAACTTTGGTCAGGGCAAAGCACCTTATCTTGCCATCTTTTAAAATCTCCCACTGTGTGTGTGTTTAACAATTTCCTTTGCTTTAAAAACAATGATAAAAACCCTCTTCAGCATGAGGAATGATATGTGTTTTCAAACAGCAGCCCGTCTCATTTCAAGAGATGGAGTAAGTATCATTAAAATGGTAACTCAAATCAGTCAAAGCACTTTTCTGGAAGATTTAGATTAAAAGTGATTAAGAACTGCTGTGGTTTGCCGATAGACACTATTTTGTATTACATTAATTTCCACATTTAAAAATAGATGACTGCTTTTAATGCTTTAGGAGAACATTCAGTATCCCTTGAAATGCATGGATTTAGTGGGAGTGATCCCATTATATGGTGTCTTTGGCCTGAAAAGCAGGAGAACTGCGGAGAGAAACATTCCAGCAAGGCCACCCTCAGTGTCAACAGATCCACAAGCAAACACTGCAAGGGAAGGAGAGACTTGCCAGCTTTTGCCTCTACATTGGCCAGGAGAAATGTGAAGGATAAAAATGTAACTAGTTGAGAATCCCCTAAATGTTGTTTTGAATAGAACTGGTTGCTTGCTGTTGAAGAGTGTTAACAATCTTGGCAAGAGATCAGGCAAATTGAACAAATGGATTTCCTGTCCCAGATGTCTCCTTTGCTCTAGAACAACTCTGCGATAACTTTGCAGCTTTTATTCATTTGCTTAATTTAGGCCTTTTCTACAACATTTCTTGCTCATGGCTGTACCAGTTTATAAAACAAAACAAAACAAAATGAAAACAATAAAATTAAACTACTGAATACATTTTGCTATGAGTGAAGTTAGTGACAGTCAGTCAGAATCACTAGGTTACCCAGTAAATCAGATAACTGTGTTATTGCTTTGCACATCAGATATTTTTAACAAATGAATGATGTGGAATATGTGAAATTAATAACTGTATTACCTTTTAACAAACATTTACGTTTGAATATATTCTTAATGAGATGGTGTTATGATTAACAGTAAAAATTGGAAATCTTTAAAAATGCTCTTTAAGGCCTTTCATATTTTTTTAAATTTTTTTTAACGTTTTATTTATTTTTGAGACAGAGAGAGACAGCATGAATGGGGGAGGGGCAGAGAGAGGGAGACACAGAATTGGAAGCAGGCTCCAGGCTCCGAGCCATCAGCCCAGATCCCGACGTGGGGCTCGAACTCACAGACCGTTAGATCGTGACCTGAGCTGAAGTCGGATGCTTAACCGACTGAGCCACCCAGGCGCCCCAAGGCCTTTCATATTTTGAAAGGACAAAGGGTAATCTAAACTGAGAAGATGGGGATAAAGGAAGAGAAGAGAAAATCCCCAGCATTGTTGTCTATTAAAACATTTTGAGCTATAGAATTAGGCTTTCAAAACATCACAAGATAGCAGCCTCATACATTGTAGATTACCAAGATATATTGGAATTGTTACTAGAAATGAAGTTGTTTTAAGTTTAGATTACTAACCATATTAAAGATTTTGTTGTATTTTAAAATATTGTTTGGTAGCACACAGGGACCAAATTATTTCCATGTGTGTTATCTTTAAACTTTGGGAGAATTTTCTGATAATAAAACACTGAGGCAGAATGCTACAGCACACAGGACTCTCCCTCCCAGTCTGCTGGTATATCCTGACAAGCCCTATTTGTTGTTATTGCTTAAGAAACAGCAAATGCTTGTTTTGCTATTATAATTTCTGTTGTCCTACTAGCACGACAATGGAAGAGGTATTGTGGGGCACAGAACTGGTAATCGGGAAGATGAACTAGACATGTTCAAATCTTTGGAGCCTGGCAGTCAAGATCAACATACTCCAAGGATCCATCCCTTCATCACTGTTATATACTGAATACATACTGATTCAGAGGTGTGCTTGGCAATTTCCAAAATAGGAGAAAATCTAAATCAAGGCAACATCCCTGAAAAAGTTAAATATTTCTTTAATTCTGTGGTATGTCATCCTTAGATATGCCTGTGGGAAAGGCTTGGGAGTGAAAAGGAACTGTCACCAATGGAGTAACCCCTGTGTGTCTGGCACCATATCCAAACTATTTAATCTGAACATTATGGCAAGCGTATGGGTATATTGTTAACCTCAATAACTTGATAACTCTGAGTTAGTTCTTTATCCTTTTTTAAAACAAAATGTACCTATTTAGAAAATAATTCAATCTTACATTGTGATGTTGGATCTTGATTATACGTGAATTTCATGCATACCAACTCTCACTGTACAGCTGAAATTACGAGAGCACAGAAGGGTAGTAGTGTGACTTCACCAGGAAGTTCTTGTTTCTTTATTATCTTATTAGCGAACCAGATGTAGCTACTGAAATTGATTACAATGTTTGAGGTTAGTTCGATGCAAGATTAAAACATGGAAAAGAAGTATTTTTCTTATGGCACATCTTTCTCTAGCCACCATGAGGTATAAGGTAACTTACTGTACTGGACCCTGATGTTCCTCTGTGGGAAAAGTGGATGAGGAAAAGGATGCTTCCTCTTCACCTTGACACTTGATGGCCCAGCCTCTCACTCCTGGGTGAGAGGTTTGAATTTAGAAACAATTAATAAGTAACCACCATTTTCAAGCTACAAATAATATTGAATTATCTCTTGTGGGTCTTACTTCGTGGAAACCTTTTTAAAAAAATTCTTTAATGTTTATTTTTGAGAGAGAGAGACAGACAGACAGACAAAGTACAAGTGGGGGAGGTGCAGAGAGAGAGACACACACACACAGAATCCAAAGCAGGCTCCAGGCTGTGAGCTGTCAGCACAGAGCCTGACATGGGGTTTGAACTCACAGACCATCATATCATGACCTGAGCTGAATTCAGATGCTCACCCGACTGAGCCTCCCAGGCACCCCTGTGTAAACCCTTTAAAGTGTAATTTTACTAATGGCTTTGCATCAAGAAGCTACAATTATAAGAAAAAGTAAAGTTTTGAGTACCTTATTGGAATTTAAGTAATTTTTTTCTTTATTTCAAAATTGCATTCAAATCTGTTAAGTACTACTGTCACAGTAGAACACGATCTAGCGAAGATGTGGTGCACATGTGTTCTGTTTTGTGATGGAAATGTTGTTAGGAATATTTCTATAGAAATGTCCCAGAATTGTGTGTGAGTATGACTAACTGTGCAAAGTATTTAAATGCTCTTTCAATGGAAAAAAGAGTGGTGATTGCACAAGGTTCTCACTATTACGTCAGCTAATTTTTAAATTACTAATAGAAGAAGCTCAACATTTTGCTGAATGAAATTTACAGTATCTCTTGTTGCCTAAAAGGAAATACTTTATTTAGCCTTCTGCAAAGCTTTAACGTTGAACTAGGTAGGATAGGCCAGATGCGGCAGGCACTAGGGTAAGGGTGAGGAGATAATTGTGATAAGCTGTTATGATTTATAATTTATGATTTATAATAACATAATCTATAAAAAAACCTGCAGCCCCTCTTTCCTGTGTTTTTAATTTAGAATAGCCTGCTTCTTTTTGTAAGAAATGCTGCTCCAGTAATCCCAATGCAGCTGCCCTCCTTACCTTAAGTAACTATTGGAAGCTTTCTCTTGTACCTGCAAAACTGAAAGGAATCTGAAAAGCATATATAACTAATGGCTCATAAATATCCTGTTTTTATAGACTTCTGATGTTTAGAGGAATATGGTAAAACCTTTAGGCTTTAAAAACAATTTAAATCAAACCAAGAGATTTGAATAGGGGGACAAAAAATTTTTTGTGTTTTTAATCTTCCACCTTCTGAACTTTGCCAAGGAAATCTAACTCAAGGGATTGTAAATTATTTTTTAATCCCTGCACTAGCCTTTACTATTTAAAGAAAAAAAAAACACAGCTTGCTTTGCCAGCCATCCCCCAATCTACTTCAAATGTGTATTTTAGCACTTGCATAAATATGCTTGAATTACTTCAGTAAATCCTTTAAACAGTTTCCCATTCTTTGAAGTAATTCTCAGTGTTTTTTTTTTAATATTGTGTTCCCTCTACTTTCCTTATCTCTCATGCTTACTCTCCCAAAAAACTTTCAGAAAAAGTGGTGGAATCATTATTTCTCGCTCTTCACTGTTTTTGCACAGCCCATTTCTTTTTCACTGAATGCTGCTATTCTGAGTAGTACAATGAAATTTTAAATGTAAACCCTTATGTAATAAAGTTGCTTAGCACTATTTAATTTTAATTTAATTATAGAAGCACTTCAAACATGGGTTCACTCTCAGAAACTTGTAGAATTAGGAAATCAACAGGAAAGATCATGTAGTGAAGCCATTTCCCTACAACTTCCAAAGGGGAAGAATGATCTTGGGATTGAGATGATGGGGTAGGAAGATTCTGAGCTCACCTACTCTCATGGACACACCAATATCAACAACTGTCTCTGAGAAGACTAGCTGAACAGATCATATACCACTATGGATATAAAGAAAAAGCCACATCGAGTTGGGTAGGAGGGCCAAAGTGTGAGTTAGTCAGGACCCTCAAGTGGGAGGAATATCACAATTGTAGAGGGACTCCCTGAGTGCTAGGGGTCTTATCCCCAAATGGGGCTTCACAGCCCAGGGGTTCTGCACTGGGAAGATGAGCCCCATAATTCTAGCTTTGAAAAGCAACAGGTCTTATGTCTGAGAGAGCTAGAGGGCAGTAGGAAAATGGAGACTCAGTTCTTAAAGGGTATGCATCCAGTCTCACTTCCTGTTGCAGACGCAACAATTTGGAAAGTGCTTGGGTTACACATGAGGAGATCCATTGATTAAATTTAGGCCATGTGCCAGAGGGGCAGGGTTCTGTGGGAATTTTCTCTGGGGATGGAAGCATTGGCAATTACCTGTCACTTCCTTTCTAACCAGCTGGCTGGCTTACTCCATCCATCATGCTATCACTTCTTGCTATACCCTGCCCCTGCTGTTCCCCTGTGGAATTGCCCCACTCAACCTTTATGCTTGGTCTAGAGCCTCTCCCTTCTCCACAGTGTTGGGGAGGTGCCCTTCAGCCAGGACTGTACATACTCCCAAGAGGAGCATGGCTCTGCCATTCCTGGTAAGCAGCATTGGTTGGCATTGGAGCCCCTCCCATGCACCCCTGCCCTTGGGAGGGGGGCAGATCCCACAATAAAATTCCTACAACAGTCACAGCTAGATCTTGTAGCAAGCTATGCCTAGAGGCCTGCCCCACCTACCAGCATGCCTACAGCTGTCACTGCCATGCCTTGCAGCCAGTTGTGTTGGGGGGGTGGGCAACCCTGCACTCTAGCATACCTACAGTAGTTGTGGCTGGGCCTTTCAGCCAGATGGGGTGAGGGCCAGCCTTGCTCACCAAGGTGACTGTAGCAGTCACAGCTGAACCTTGCAGAGATCCATACTGGGGGACAGCCCTGCACACCAGCTAGTCTACACCAGTTGTGAACATCCACAATGGAAGGGTGCATGCAGCCCACATAATGTCACACCAGGGGCATTGCTGATCAGGAATGTCTGCACTGCTGGGCCTCACAGGACACCTTTTTCATAAAGCCATTCTTTCAAGAGTAGGAGACATAACTGATCAACTTAACACATAGAAACAGAGGTAGGCAACATGAGAACACAGAGGAGTGTGTTCCATACAAGAAGACAAAAACCTCAGCAGAGGAACCAAATGAAACAGAGATAAGCAGTTACCAGATAAAGAATTCAAAGTAGTAGTCATAAAGATACTCACTGAACCCAAGAATGGATGAACACAATAAGAACTTCAAAGAAGAGATAGAAAATATAAAAAAGAACCAATCAGATATAAAGAATCTAATAATTGAAATGAAAAATACATTAGAGGGCAACAACAGATTAGATGATGTGGAAGAACAGAACAGCAATCTGGAAGACAGGGTACTGGAAATCACCCAGTTAAAACAGCAGAGAAAAAAAAAAGAATTTGAAAAGTAAGGATATTTTAAAGGACCTCTAGAACATTAAGCATACTAAAATTTTCATTATGTGGGTTACAGAAGGAGAAGAGAGAAATAAAGGGATAAAAAACCTATTTGAAGAAATAATGGCTGAAAGTGTCCCTAACATGTTGAAGAAAACAGAAACCAGACCCAGGAAGCACATAGAGTCCCAAATGAGATGAATCCAAAGAGACCTCTGACCAGGACACATTATGATTACAGTGTCAACAGTTAAAGACTATTAAGAAAAACAGCTACCTATGTACAAGGGCCCTCCCATAAGACTATCAGCTGATTTTTCAGCAGAAACTTTATAGGCCAGAAGGGAGTGGTCCAATAGAGTCAAAGTGCTGAAGGGAAAAAACTTAAAACCAGGAATACTCTACTTAGCAAGATTATTAGTCAGAATTGGAGGAAAAACAAGTGGCTTCCCAGACAAGCAGAAGCTAAAGAAATTCATCAACAACAAACTGGCTATACAGGAAATGTTGAAAGGGCTTCTTCTCTAAATGGAAAAGAAAAGACTATAACTAGAAATAAGAAAGAAAAAAATCTCACTGGTAAAGGCAAACACATAATAAAGGTAATTGAACAACCACCTACATAGCTAGCATGTAAATTAAAAGACAAAAGTAGTAGTAAAGCCATCTAGTCAGGATGTAAAATATGACACCAAAAACATAAAAGGGTGGGGTATACAGTAAAAATGTAGTGTTTTTGGAATGTTCTTGAACTTAAGTGACTTTCAACTGAAAATAGACTGATGTATACCTAGGATGGTGTATATGAACTTCATGGTAACCGCAAAAGAAATACCTGTAGGGGCGCCTGGGTGGCGCAGTCGGTTAAGCATCCGACTTCAGCCAGGTCACCATCTCGCAGTCCATGAGTTCGAGCCCCATGTCAGGCTCTGGGCTGATGGCTCAGAGCCTGGAGCCTGTTTCCGATTCTGTGTCTCCCTCTCTCTCTGCCCCTCCCCTGCTCATGCTCTGTCTCTCTCTGTCCCAAAAATAAATAAACGTTGAAAAAAAATTAAAAAAAAAAAGAAATACCTGTAGTAGATGCACAAAAAATAAAGAGACAGGGATTCAAACATAATACTAAGGAAAGTTACCAAATCTCAAGGGGAGAGAGCAAAAGAAGAAGAAAGGAACAGAGAAGAACTACGGAAACAACCAGAGAACAACAGAATGGCAATAAGTACATACCTATGAATGATTACTTTAAATGTAAATGGACTTAATGCTCCAATCAAAAGAAAAAAAAAAAACAAGACCATCTGTATGCTGCCTAGAAGAAAGCTGGGGAAGTATTCTTATGTAAGACAAAATAGACTTTAAAAAGAAAGACTGTAATAAGAGACAAAGAAGTGTATTTAACAGTGATAAAGAGATCAAACCAACAAGAGGATATAACACTTGTAAATATGAACCCAATATAGGGGCACATACAGCAAATAGTAACAGCCACAAAAGGAGACATTGACAGGAATACGATAATAGTAGGGGAATGTAACACTGCACGTACATTAATGGTTAGATCATCCAGACAAAATCATTAAGGAAACAGTGGTCTTAAGTGACACATTAGAGCAGGTAAAATTAATAGGTATATATAGAGCATTCCATCCAAAACCAGCAAAATACACACTTTTTTTTCAAGTGCTTATGAAACACTTCAGGACAAATCACATGTTAGACCACAAAACAAGTCTTAATAAATTCAAGATTGAAATCATACGAAGGATCTTTTCCAAACAACTGACATAAAACTAGAAATCAATTACAATAAGAAAACTAGAAAAATCACAAATATGGAGATTCAACAACATGCTACTGAACAACCAGTGGGTCAATGAAGAAATCAGAGAAATCAAATATACCTTGAGACAAATGAAAATGGAAATAAAACAGCTCACAGTCTATGGGACACAGCCAAAGTAATTCTAAGGGAAGATTATAGTGATATTATTAAGCAAGTAAATCTAAAATAAACAATCTAACCTTACACCAAAAGAACTAGATAAAGAACAAATCCCAGAGTTAGTATAAGAAAGTAGATCATAAAGATGAGAGCTAAAATAAATGAAAGACCCCCAAAATTAATAGAAAAGATCAATGAAATTAAGAGCTGGTTCTTTGGGGCTTCTGGGTGACTCATTTGGTTAGGTGTCTGGCTCTTGATTTCTGCTCAGGTCATGATCTCATGATTCATGAGATTGAGCCCACGTTAGGCTCTGTGCTAACAGTATGGAGCCCGCTTGGGATTTTCTCTCTCTCTTGCTCTATGTCCCTCCCCCACTGGCTCTCTCTCTCTCTGTTTCTCTCTCTTTCTCTCTCTCTCTCCCAAAATAAATAAAGAAAAGCAGGTTCTTCACGAAGGTAAACCTTTAGCTAGACTCATCAAGAAAAAAAGAGAGGTCCCAAATAAGTAAAATAAAAAATGAAAGAGAAGTTACAACAGATACCACAGAAATACAAAGGATTCATGAAACTACTGTGAACGATTATATGCCAACAAATGGAACAACCTAGAAGAAATAGATAAATTTCTAGAAACATACAATCTCCCAAGGCTGAATTAAGAGGAAATAGACAATCTTAACAGACTAATTAATTACTAGTAATGAAATTGAATCAGTAGTTAAAAGCATCTCCAAAACAAAAGCTCAGGATCAGAGGGCTTCACAGGCAAATTCTATTAGACATTTAAATAAGAATTAATATATATACTTCTCAAACCATTACAAAAAAAATGAAGAAGAAGGAATGCTTCTAAAGTTACTCTATGAGGCTAGCCATACCAAACCAGGCAAAGGTACTACAAAAACAGAATATTATAGGTCAGTATCCCTCATGAACACTGATTCAAAAATCCTCAACAAAATGTTAGCAAACCTAATTCAATAATGCAGTATGAGCATCATACACTATGATCAAGTGAGGTTTATTACAGGGATGTAAGGATGGTTCCATATCTGTAAATCATTTCATGTGATGTACCACATTAAAAAGAAGGATAAAAAAACAACCTATGATTATCTCAATAGCTGTCCAAAAATCACTTAGTAAATTCAACATCTTTTTATGATAAATATTTTCAACAAAATAGATATAGAAGGAACATATTTAAAGATGATAAAGGCTGTATATGACAGGCCCACAGCTAACATCACACTCAGTGTTAAAAAGCTGAAAGATTTTACCTTTTTCTCAAAGATTCAGGAATAAGACTAGGATGACCATGATTGACACTCAATATAGTATTGGATTCCTAGCCACAGCAATTAGACAAGAAAAATAAATAAAATATATCCAAATTGGAGAAGAAGTAAAACTACCACTATTTGTGGATAGCATGATACTATGTATAGAAAATCCTAAGGACTCCACAAAAAAACTTAGAATAAATGAATTCAATAAAGTCACAGAATACAATATTAATATACATAAACCTGTGGCATTTATATATCTTAATAGTGAACTATCAGAAAAATTAAGAAAGCAATAAAATTCACAGTTGCAACAAAAAGAATACAATATTTAGGAATACATTTAACCAGAGTGGTAAAAGCAGTACCCTGAAAACTTCAAGACATTGATGAAAGAAATTTAAGATTACACAGATAAGTGGAAATGTATACTGTGTTCATGGATTAGGAAAATTAATGTTGCTAAAATGTCAGTATTACCCAAAACCATCTGTACATTTAATGCAATCCCTATCAAATACAAATGGCGTTTTTCACAGAACTAGAACAAATAATCCTAAAATTTGGAACCAAAAAAGACCCTGCATAGTCAAAGCAATCTTGAGAAAGAAGAATAAAGTTGGAGGTATCACACTCTATGATTTCAAACTATACTCCAAAGCTATAGTAATCAAAAAAGTATGGTACTGACACAAAAACAGATTCATAGATCAATGGGACAGAATAGACAGACCAGAAATAAACCCATAATTCTATGGTCCCTTAATCTTTGAAAAAGGAGGCAAGGATATGCAATGGGGAAAAGAGAGTTTCTTCAGTAAATGGTATTGAGAAAGCTGGACAACTACATGCAAGAGAATGAAACTGGATTACTTTATTATACTATTTACAAAAATAAACTAAATGGATTAAAGACTTAAATGTTAAGACTGGAAACCATAAAACTAGTAGAATAAAATCTAAGCAAGATGCTCTTGGACATCACTTTGAGCAGTATCTTTTTGAATCTATCTCCTTAGGTAAGGCCAACAAAAGGAAAAATAAATGGGGCTGTATCAAATTAAAAAGTTTTGCACAGTGAAAGATATCATCAACAAAAACAAAAAAGTAACCTATGGAATGGAAGAAGATATTTGCAAATCATATATCCTGTAAATGATTAGTATCCAAAATATATAAAGATCTCATACTACTCAAAAAAAAAAAAGAAACAAAAAACAAGAAATTCAATTTAAAAATGGGCAGAGGACCTAAATAAGCATTTCTCCAAGGAGGAGATATAGGTGGCCAACAGACACATGAAAAAAAATGCTCAGCATCACTAATCATCAGGGAAATGCAAATCAAAACCACAATGAGATATTACCTCATACTTTTCAGTATGGATATTATCAAAAAGATAAGAAATAACAAGTGTTGGTAAGGAAGTAGAGAAAAGGGAACCCTTATACACTGTCTGTGGGAATGAAGAATGGGGCAACCATTTTGCAAAACGGTATGGAGGGTCCTCAAAAATTAAAATTAGAACTACCATATGATCCAGCAATTCTACTTCTGAATTTTTAGTCAAAGAGAACAAATAAACTAATTAGAAAAGATAAGATGTGTGTACCTCTATGTTCATTGTAGCATTATTTATAATAGACAAACTATGGAAGCAACCTAAGTGTCCATTGATAGATTTATGGGTAGAGAAGCATGGTATATATGTATAATGGAATATTACTTGGCCATCAAAAAAACTGAAGTCTTGTTATTTGTGAAGGGTGAGCCTTGAGGGTATTATGCTAAGTGCAATAAGTCAGATGGAATAAGACACATGCCTTATGATTTCACTTCTTTGAGGAATCTAAAAAAAATAAAAAATAAACAGAAACAGGCTCATAGATACAGAGGAGAGTCTGATAGTTGCCAGAGTAGATGGAGGTGGTGAGATGGGAAAAATAGGGGAAGGGGATTAGAGGATATAAACTTCCAGTTATAAAATAAGTAAGACATTGGGATATAATGTACAGCATAGGTACTATAGGTATTAGTATTTAACAGCTTTATTTGGTGACAGATCATAGCTAGATTTATGCTGGTGATCACTTTGCAATGTATATAATTATTGAATCACTTTGTTGTGCACCTGAAACTAATTTAATATTGTGTGTCAGCTACTTCAATTAAAAAGTAAAAAAGGGGGCGCCTGGGTGGCGCAGTCGGTTAAGCGTCCGACTTCAGCCAGGTCACGATCTCGCGGTCCGTGAGTTCGAGCCCCGCGTCGGGCTCTGGGCTGATGGCTCGGAGCCTGGAGCCTGTTTCCGATGCTGTGTCTCCCTCTCTCTCTGCCCCTCCCCCGTTCATGCTCTGTTTCTCTCTGTCCCAAAAATAAATAAAAAACGTTGAAAAAAAATTTAAAAAAAAAAAGTAAAAAGGAACATGATGATACTAGTATCCTATAAGGTCAGTGATTTGATATTACCCTCTTTACAAGCTAATAATTTGCCCTGTTACTGTTTCATAGATGTGATCAGGAGAAACTAGACTCCTGGGTCAGACAAAGAATTTCATTATTCACAGCATCCCAAGCAGCATGAGCTTCATTATGTGAATTAGATCCCTTTGTGTCCAAGCCCTAAGGAGAAAATGGCAGGAGGGATGACTCCATGGGCCTGCATGGATGATACACATACAGTAGAACTCTCTTTCCCAGGCTCCCTTTCAGGTAGGAGGAGTCCATGTGACTGCTTCCAGCCAATGGGCTATACAGGGAAGTAATGTGACTTCTCAGAAAGCAGGGGATATGACAACAACATGTTTTCGGATGCAGGTGACTCATGGAGAAAGGTTGGGGTCTGAAGAAATTGTCAGACCCTCCATTTCTAATTATTTTCACCTCTTTATTCTTTAATTTTTATTTTTTTAGGTTTATTTATTTTTGAGAGAGAGAGAGAGAGAGAGAGAGAGAGAGAGAGAGAGAGTGTGTGTGTGTGTGTGTGTGTGTGTGTGTGTGTGTGTGCAGGGGAGGGGTGGAGAGAGAGAGGGAGAGAGAATCCCAAGCAGGCTCAGTGCTGTCACTTAGAGCCCAACACAGGGCTCTATCTCACGGACCACGAGATCATAACCTGAGCTGAAAGCAAGAGTCGGATGCTTAACCAACTGAGCCACCCAGATACCCTTCATCTCTTTTTAAAGGAAATTCTTGTTTTGCATGACTTACGGATATAAAGTAATTTACATATTTGAGATATGAACTCAAGCAGTTTTATCTGATAGTTATGTGAGATAAAAACCATTTTGAAGACAACTTACTTAAAGAATGATATTTACTATTAAACCTATTTATTATCTACTATGTGGTTGGCACTGATCCAGATGTTCTAGTTATTTCAATGAACAGGACAAAGATTACTGACTGCCTTGGTAACGGCACTTCCATTTTTAAGGGGGAGGACAGGAAATTAACAGCAAACATAAAAATATGTCAAGTATATATTACGTTAGAAGTTGAGTACTGTGGTACCAATGAAAAGTATAGCAAGGTAAAGGAGGTGAAGTTTGCTTTGTATATTATTTTATGAAGGGTTATCAGTATGCAAAAATTTTTGCCTGGCATAAAAAAAAACACTCTAGAATCAATCTACTAATTCAGTGTTTACTTCTTTATGTTTATTTTTAATTTTTATTTCTCATTTGATTTTGATTTTCCCTTTCTTCGGAATGCCACTCTCTCATGCACTGTTAAACTTTTGTCTAACCTTTGTGGTTTTGCTTAATATCTTCTACACTATGAAGCCTTCCCTGAGGCCTCCATCTTCCCTCCGCACTTGTTGAGTACTCTTAACTTATGATACTGGCTTATCATTTTTCTCTGACTACCCCTGTTTACCTTCTTGAGAGCAGATACCTGTCTTACCTCTGTATGACCTGGTCTGGTCAGTGTTTGTTGAATGCACAGTATGTGACTCATCGGTTAAACTAAATCAAGGTGCATAAAGGGTGCTCTGAAACGGTGATGGTGAAGAGTTATAGATGCTATAGTGATGCTGTGTTGCTTACTGAAGAGAATTTGTATGGCTACTTCATACAGTGCAGTAATACTCAAAGGGGAAGGATTTGAGTTAATAATAGCTTATAAGAAAATACTTGGCACTCTGAAGAGTTTTCCCTTGAAATAAAACATAGTGGTTATTGTTAAATAGCTTCTAAAAGTCTACTTAAAATCACAAACATGAAATAAAATTCTGATGTTGTCACTCTCTGCTCTTCCTCTGCTTAAATCCATCAAATGGTATCTCCTTACTTCTGATAAAGCCCCTGGCTCTTAATGTGGAACCTCTGGGTTTCTGAATGATCTGATTCTTAGTACTTTTGGACCTCCTTTCTCCTTTACTACATTGTCAATCTTTTACTTCCTGAGATGTCTCAAACTTCTTTACATGTCAGGAGCTTCATGCTGTACCAGGGTCAGGAATGGTTTGCTCAGCCACACTAGCTCCTGCTAAGGTTTCAGGCTTCAGCTAAAATGATTCTCTGTAAAACCTGACTTCCAGGCCCAGTAGGGTTCACTGTTATAACCTATCACAGTGATCTTTCTGTGAACATGATGACATTATATTCATGTGCTCCAAATTGTGCCTATTATCTAACCAGGCACTCAATAAATACTCCTGGAGTAAAAATAGAAATGTAGAAAGGCTGCTTAACTATCATTGTATAGATGATACTTCTGGATGTCAGTAATCCTTTAAATGCTATACCTCTACAACTACTATGGAACTCTCCCCTTTGAATTACATTTTCCTTTTATGCAACTTCACCCATGCCAGTAACTTAAAAAATTGTCATTACCCACATCACTCTCAAATTAAAATCTTCAGTTGAGAGTTCTCCCTTGAACTCTTGGTCTGTTTATCTAATTGTTTACCTGATAGCATGCTATGGATGTCTCAACAGTGTATCAGCCTCCGTGTGTTAGGATATTGCTAGCTGTTGTAACAAACATAGTCCAAAATCCCAATGGTGTAGTGAAATAAAACTTGATTTCTTTCTCACATAACTGCCCAATTCAGGGCTTCTGGTCAGCAAGCAGTCTTCTATGTGGTGACTTAGGCAGCGAATTTCATTCTTTGTGTAGCCTTACTCTCTTTTAAGGCTTGCAGACTTTTGTATGAGGCCAGTAGATGGGGAATGAGATGGAAAAAACACACACATACTTCTTAAGTTTCGTGACTCAGTCCTGTCGTCCATAAACCATTCCTGAGATCAGTCACATGGCCAAAGCTAGATGCAAATGAATGGGGAGGGTGGGTGATACAGCCCTTGGAAGATCAGCTACTTCCCACAATACTTCCTCACTAAGAACTGTCAAGTGCAGATCCTTCGCGGGCAGCTACCCATCTCTGACACATTCATCATGACCAAAATACAACTAATTTCCCAAAGTAACCAAAAACCACACAAACAAATGAACCCTAGGCCTCTTTCCACATTCTTTATTTCAGATAATGCCACATTTCTGATAAGCTGCAGGCATAGTTATTATACTTTTCATCCTCTTTTTCATAGCTCTTTTATCAAAGAGGTCTATGATTTGTTGTTGTAATTAATGATAAAAAATAGGAAAATTAAGAACTTTAAAGGTTAGGGAAATGGGAGTCAAAAGCCCCAGAATCATCCCTCTTTCCTCACTTTCTGTGTAGTCATTACCTGGTTCCATTGACTTTGCCTCTTACATATCTGTATCTGTCTGTATCTGGATCTATATCTATATTTCTATAAGTGTCTATATCTCACCTTTATATATATAGAGACTGGGCTCATTTTCTCTCTTTCTGGACCACAAAATAGCCTAACTGTTCTTCCCCATGTCCTCTGGCTCCTCTCTTGTCTTCTTTACACAGCAGGCCAAAGTGAACATTTAAAATGCAGATCTAATCGCATTATCCCCCTGCTGTTAACACTTCAAAGCCATTCTATTGCTTTTGGCATAGAGGCAAAACTCCTTAACATAATTTACAACTTCACGCATAGCTTGGCTCCTGCCTCAACTCACACTCTGTTACTATTTTTTACTTTTCTAGCCACACTGTTTTCTGGTGTTCTCTGTGCTGCAGTCTGCCATAGGGCCTCACCTTCAAAACCCTTTCCTCTTTTTCTCACCTCCTTAACACTTACATATCCTTGATATCACAGTAGAGTGTCACTTCCTTAGGAAGGCTTTTCCTGATCTCCCTAACCAGGTCAAATTCACCCATTTAAAAATGTTAAACATTTTTATTTACATTTCTCTTTTGTAGCACTTAGGACAATTTTTCACATTTTTCTGTGCGATTATTAGATTAATATCTGTGTCCGCCCCTGGATTTTATATTCTGAGTGGGCAGGGGCTGTTTAGTGCAATTTTCTCTCTCTGGAGTCTATATCAATGTCTGACAAGTGATCAGTACTGGATAAATTTTTTTGAATGAATGAATCAGGGAATGATGAATGAATGATTATGTATACCAGGTCGTCTTATCAACTGAAGGGTTGGTATGTAGAGATAGTGATTTATGAACTTAGACCATCCCTGATATTGTTGTCGCCACAGGGTTTTTAAGTTGCATATGTGAAATTTCCTTGTGGAACAATACAAATCTTGCAAAGGTTAGAGCATAAAGACTAGAAATGAATTTGTTCTGCTTAGAGATTTACATGAGAGCTGTACATGGTTGAAACTTTCTTTTTTTCTTCTTCTCACTGGGTTTCCTAGCAACATACATTGACAGTATGGTAGGACATTCTACAGATAGTAATACCCATTGTGTCTTTCTGAAGTATTCATTTATCTATCCAGAAATAATATACTTGCAACTGCATTTCTTAAATATCTGTATCTATCTATATGTATATATGCATATTTATGTTATTTGCTGAAAATAGTATCATATATGCATATCATGCAATATTTAAATCTTTTGTAGCTATGATTTCCAAAATTTTCCATGGTGATAACATTTATTTTTAATTTCTGGGAAAAGTTATCCCAGTGTCTAAAATACTTCTTTTTTTGGCAAGAGAACCATATTGTGTTCTAACTGTGGTAATTATAGGTGTTAGATATTCTTCTCAAGTCTCCTGATCAAATGTTTGGCTCTGAGGTCTTTCTAAAGCATATTTCTGATACCTTTAAACTACATTTCCATAGTGCCTCTTGGACCCCATCATAAAACAACACACAAAAAAATTAGAATGTTTAATCAGTTTGAGCTTCAGAAAATACAGATTTTCTATAGTAATAACATCTTTGGCATCTGTATCTATATATGCTCTTTTGCAACGTCCATTCATTTTTTTTTGATATGCAAAGTAAATAAATGCAAGTGGAATGTAATCGCTTGCTTTTCTCCTGTCTCTAGAATTGACTTTATTTTCTTCGCATTTGACTCTGAAAATCAGTTTTGTACAAGAAAGCATGCATAGACTTTTTTTCATTAAAACATTTTTTTTTAACTTTTCAGCAGAGTCAAGGGATTCAGAATGAACTATAGCATTTGTGACTCTGTTCTTTGTTTTTAGAATGTATAGGTCCTCTTTTAATTCTATGCTGTTTAGAAATATAATGAGAGTACTTACTTTTGCATCTGATTCCCTGTCTTCTGAACTAACAGCACAGAGTACTTGTGGTGCATGCAGTTTTCCATGACCTCATGCTGTTCAGTATCTCTGTGATGTGCACACTGTACTCAAAATAAACTGGGCCCAAACTTGTTTCTTTTACC
Source organism: Prionailurus bengalensis (assembly GCF_016509475.1). Classification (NCBI taxonomy): domain Eukaryota; kingdom Metazoa; phylum Chordata; class Mammalia; order Carnivora; family Felidae; genus Prionailurus; species Prionailurus bengalensis. The sequence continues at coordinate 111,501,753 of NC_057349.1, forward strand.
TAAGACATTGGATGGACTGAGGTATAGTTCTAAGGCAATTGGTAGTGTGTTTATGTCAAGATAGTTTGTGTAATACAGACATACCTCATTTCATTGTGTTTTGCTTTGTCGCACTTTGCAGATAACTGTGTTTTTTCATAAATTGGAGTTTTGTGTCAACCCTGTGTTGTCTGCACCATTTTTTCCAGTAGCATTTTCTCATTTTGTGTCTTTGGGGCACATTTTGATAATTCTCATAATATTTCAAATTTTTCATTATTGTATTTGTTAGAGTGATGTGTGGTCACTTATCTTTTTTAATTTAAAGTTTATTTATTTTGAGAGAGACAGAGAGCACAAGAAGGAGACAGGCAGAGAGAGAATGGGGCAGGATCTGAAGTGGGCTCTGTGCTGGCACTAGAGAGCCTGATGTGGGGCTTGAACTCATGAACTAGGAGATGTGACCCGAAACAAAGTCAGACACTTAACTGACTGAGCCACCCAGGTGCCCCTCAGTTATCTTTGATGATACTATTGTAATTGTTTTGAGGTGCCATGAAACACACTCAGATAAGAGGGTGAACTTAATGCATAAATGTTATACATGTTCTGACTGCTCCACCTACCAGCTGCTCTGTCTTACTCCCTTTCTTTCCTCAGGCCTCCCTATTCCCTAAGACACAATAGTATTGAAATTAGGCCAATTAATAATCCTATAAGTTTCCAAAAGAAAGAAAGAGTGGTATATCTCTTACCTTAAATCAAAAGCTAGAAATGATTAAGCTTAGTGAGGAAGGCATGCTAAAAGCTGAGATAGGCCAACAGCTAAGAAGGCCTCTTGTGCCAAAGAGCCAAGTAGTGAATGCCAAGGAAAAATTCTTAAAGGAAATTAAAATTGCTACTCCAGTGAACACATGTATGATAAGAAAATGAAATAGCCTTATTGCCAGTAGGGAGAAAGTTTTAGTGGTGAGGATACAGCTGTGACATTCCCTTAAGCCAAAACCTAATCCAGAGCAAAGCCCTAACTGTCTTCAATTCTTTGAAGGCTGAGAGAGGTGAGGAAGTCACAAAAAAAGTTTGAAGCTATCAGAGGTTAGTTCATGAGGTTTAAAGAAAGAAGCTATGTCTGTAAGAAGTGCAAGGTGAAGCAGCAAATGCTGATGTAGAAGCTGCAGCAAATTATCCCGATCTAGCTAAGATCATTAATGGAAGTGACTACTACACTAAAAAAAAAGCAAACAGATTTTACATGTAGATGAGATAGCCTTCTTTTGGAGGAAGATGCCATCTTGGACTTCCATAGTTAGAGAGGAAAAGTCAATTCCTGGCTTCACATCTTCAAAGGACAGGCGGACTCTTGCTAGGGGCTAATGCAGTTGGTGACTTTAAATTGAAGCCAGTGCTCATTTACCATTTCAGAAATCCTGGGGCACTTAAGAATGATGCTAAATCTACTCTTCCTATGCTCTGCAAAGGAAAGAGCAAAGCCTGGAAGACAACCATGTGTTTACACTATGGTTTACTAAATATTTGAAGCCTATTATTAAGACCTGTTCAGAAAAACAGATTCCTTTCAAAATATTACTGCTCACTGACAATGCAGGTCACCCAAGAGCTCTAATGTGGTTTACATGCCTGATAACACAACAGTCATTCTGCAGCCTGTGGATTAAGGAGTCATTTTGACTTTCAAGTTTTATTATTTAAGAAATACATTTCTTAAGTCCATAGATAGTGATTCCTTTGATGGATCTGGTCAAAGAAAATTGAATACTTTCTGGAAGGTATGCACCATTCTAGACATGCTATTAAGAACATGCGTGATTCATGGTCAAAATTTCATCATTAACAGGAGTTTGGAAGAAGTTTATTCCAACCTTCATGGATGATTTGGGGGGATTTAAGACTTTAGTAGAGGCAGCAACTGCTGATGTGGTAGAAATAGAGAACTGGAATTAGAAGGAGAGACTGAAGATGTGACTGAATTGCTGCAATTTCATGATAAAACTTGAATGGATGAGAATTTGCTTATTATGAATAAGCAGAGAAAGTGGTTTCTTGAGATGGAATCTACTCTTGATGAAGATGCTGTGAGGATTGTTGAAATGACAACAAGGATTTAGAATATTACATAAACTTAGTTGATAAAGCTGTGGCAGAGTTTGAGAAGACTGATTCCAATTTTGAAAGAAATTCTGTCATGGATAAAATGCTATCAAGGAGTATTGCATGCTACAGAGAAATGGTTCATGAAAGGAGGAATAAATTGATGCAGCAAACATCCTCATTATTTTAAGAAATTGTTATAGTCACCCAAGCCTTTAGTGACCACCACCCTCACTGGTCAGCAGCCATGAACATCAAGGCAAGACTCTCCACCAGCAAGAAGATTATGATGTGCTGAAAGCTCAAATGATGGTTAACATTTTTTAGCAAAAAAATTATTTTAAGTTAAGCTGTATATACTTATTAAGAATTCTATTGCATTCTTTTCCTTAAATTTTTTTAATGTTTTATTTATTTTTGAGACAGAGAGAGACAGAGCATGAGCAGGGGAGGGGCAGAGAGAGAGGGAGACAAAGAATTCGAAGCAGGCTCCAGGCTCTGAGCTGACAGCACAGAGCCCGACGCAAGGCTCGAACTCACAAACTGTGAGATCATGACCCGAGCTGACGTCGAATGCTCAACCGACTGAGCCACCCAGGCGCCCCTCTATTGCATTCTTAATAGATTATCATTTAGTGTAAACATAAGTTTTATATAGACTAGGAAATCAGAACATTAATATGACTCACTTTACTCCAACATTCCATTAATGTGGCGGTCTTAAACCAAACTTGTTAATATCTCAGAATGTCTGGAAAGAAAAAGGAAGAAATGAAATGTAAATATATATTATATGTAGCTTCATTTGAACTGGAGAAATGAAAGATTCCATTTAAATTCATTAACTCATTTCACTGACTTCTCCCTGTATCCAGTTTTATTCATTCAGTTGACATTGCTATTAAATCCTGAAACAAAATTAGACAAGCATTTGAAATTCCCCCTTCCTATGTTGGTTAATTGAACTGATCCATTTATTTTTTGTGCATAGATCCTAAAGCATCCTATTTATAGTTGTTATTTTTTTAATAAATAGGAAATGAAATTAATTTACTTACAACCTACATATCTACCTCTATATCCATTCATCAAGAGAGGTTGGCACTTATATCCATGGATGTACTTTCCAGTTATGGCAAAGGGTAACTTCTTTTTTTGTTTCATAGAAATTTCTTTCAGGGCATTTGGGTAGCTCAGTTGATGAAAAGTCTGACTTCAGCTCAGGTCATGATCTCTCCATTCTCAGGTTCCACCCCAAGTCAGTGTCAGTGTGGAGCCTGCTTCAGATCCTTTGTCCCCGCCTCTCTCTGCCCTTGAGCAGAGCTGTCTCTCTCTCTCTCTCTTTCTCTCTCTTTCTCAAAAATAAATATTAAAAAAATTTTTTCTTTGGTACATAAGGCAAACTAAATGTGGTGTTTGCTCTTCCGTTTTGGAGGAGGCTCCATGTGTAAGCATAGGCATCATATTACTATAAATGGGTTTATTCTTTATTTTGTGATTATGACCTTATTGCTATTTTTTAGGCTTGACTGAAGTGGAATGAATTTATATAGTCTCTATAAGACAACTGGTTTGTCTCCTGCTAATATTGTCCAGAATTTGGGGGAAATTCTGTATCTCTTGAAGTGTTATTTAATTATAACTTATTTATTTTTATGCCCAAGAAAAAAAGGCTCACATATTTGGCTTCCCATGAGATTCATGATTGGGAAAGCAGGGGAAGAAAAATAATTTACCTTCTCTATATCCTTCTAGGTTCCTGACTGAGACGTTAACAGAAGAAAACCAAATAAAAATTTAGTAACATGTATGCCTCATGTATACATGGGAGATAGGAAAACTGAGTAACTCCTTAAAGTGACACAAGCCACTACCTTAAATACTATCTCTAGCTAAAGACAAACTAAAGATGTTAGGGTTGGGGCCAGTTATAGAGGTTTTCAGGTAAAGATCCACAAATAAGGTTATTGTTGTTATGCAGACTTACATTAGTGCCTTTTCCATTGATAAAGAATTTCTAGAGATTTAGTCATCCTTTGCCAGGTAGAAGGAGACACCCTTACAAATGCAGTTTTCCCTTATAAATGTAAATGTCTCATAAAATGTTAACTTCTACATAGTTTTCAGAACTTCCTGTGTCTACTCTATCTTAAAAATAACCTGCTCCAAATAGTGTTCCAAAGAGGTATATTTTGCTGTGGTATATTTTGCTCCCCTTTAGGGAGCATGCTGGTTTTTCTTCACCCTCAAAAGTGGACACAGTGACTCATTTATAATACAAAGCATGGAAAGAAAAATAGTAAATCTACAGTAGAGGAACCTTTACTGGAAATGTAGGGGTACATGACATGTTGATATCATGTGCCCCCTGATGTGATGCGATAGTATGGGCACTTTAATTCTGTGGTTATTTACCCCAAAAAACCCATAACCCCAGTCTGATCATAAGAAGGACATTAGGCAAATCCAATGTGAGGAGCTACAAAATACCTGAACAGTAGTCTTTGAAACTTCCAAGGTTATGAAAAACAAGGTAAAATGACAAACTGTTACAGATTGGACTAAGACTAAGGACCTGATGATGAAATGCAGTGAGGCATCCTAGCTCTAATCTTGGAACTGAAAAAGGATATTAGTGGAAACACTGGTGAACTATGAATTAAGTCTGTAGTTTAGTTAATAGTATACTAATGTTTATTCATTTTGACAGTTGTACCATGATCACATAAATGTTACTTTAGGGGAAGCTTTGGGAAGGGTATATAGGAACGTGTCCCTCTTTGTAACATTTTTGTAAGTCTAAAATTATTCCAAAATAATTTATCAAGAAAAATAATAAGAGTGCCTCAAGGAAACAATATATCTGATTTATTTTTCTGGGCTCATAAAAGATGTGCCTTAAAAAAGTCTTGATAAGTGAATGAGTGAACATTGACATATTATAATATGATCTGATAATATTAAATATATAGATCTGAGATTATTTGTTGTATTTATTCATATTATACAATTATATTTTCATTATACATATAGAGAAGAAAATAAAAAAAAGCCATATTTTGTTTTACCATCTAAAATAGTTACTTTTAACTCTTTACAATTTAAAAGAAACACTATTTTTTATGCATGATATTTTAAATCATATTTGAGTTACACTGCATATTTGATTTTGTGCCTTTTTTTCATTTAGAAATATTGCATCATTACAGTATTCTTGGGGAAAGTGATTTTTAAGAATGTGTAACTACACAACAGACAGCCCCACAGAGATAAGTCATAGAAGCAGCAGTTTGAAAAATGCCTGGGGTATACAGGAGGGAGATTTGTTTACTAATTTCAGGGCCTGTGCTCCTGACAGTCTTTGGGAGACTTTTCCAAGAGCAAAAGAACAGGCAGACACCATTTCCTTCCCCTAACCCTTACCCCCTATTCTAGATACACAGACACCAGTGGGAACCAGTGCCTTGCCAACGTTCTCCACCTAGCTTGCTAACAGTGCACCCCATCCCCATACACTTCTGCAGATCTGTTTTCTCCAACCCCGCTGGCCTCGGGAGGAATTTTGGGCAGCTGCAGGTCTCCTCCTGTAGTGGACCTGCACAGACCTTGCTGGCATCCTGCACCCAGCCCCTGCACTCTTCTGTGGACTCACCTCCTCCTATACATGCTTGGCCAGAGCCCATCCAAAGTTGCCACAAGCCCGGCAGTATGTAAGCAGCCCTGACATGGGTCAGCACCACTCCAGAGTGACTCCCATCCCTGGAGAGGTGAAGATAACCACACACACCAGTCCAACTGTAAATCTGATCTGACTGTATGCCCTGTTCACCAATGAAATCTCTTCAAGGGACAACATGGAGAAAGCACCCTGTAGTTTGGCTTCTGCATTTCTGGCAAACACCTGGTCTCACTGAAACTCAAGGTGGCTCCAGACTAGTCTGCTAACAACACAGGGAGCAGACACTGCTCAAAACAGATATAGTCATTGCAGATGACTGGGCTGAAGATAAAAGTGGCTAAACCATAATAGTAGGGTGCCTGCAACACGTGTAGGAGACACTCCTGAGGCACCAGGTTCTGGTGAACAGGGGACATTGAACTGCACGTCACTATAGTATCTCTTGTTCATAAAACCTCTACTTTCAACAGCAGGGGAAATAGAACATTTGAACAGATCAGTTACCAGTAATAGAATTAATACTTTAAAAACTCCCCAAAAAACAAAAGTCTAGAACCAGAGGCTTTACAGGTAAATTCTACCAAACATTTGAATAAGAGTTAATACCTAAACTTCTCAAACTATTCCATAAAATAGAATAGGAAGGAAACCTTTCAAATTTATTCTGTGAGGTCACCATTACCCTGATGCCAAAGGCAGATAAAGACACTACAATAAAGGAAAACTAGAGGTTAATATCTCTGCTAAACATAGGTGCAAAAATCCTCAACAAAAGATTAGCAAACTGAATCCAACAATATAGGAAAAAAATCATTTACCATGATCAAGTGGAATTTATTCTGGGGATGCAAGGATGGTTCAATAGTCACAAATCAATCAACATAACACATCACATGAACAAGAGGGGAAAAAGAACCCCATATGATCATTTTAATAGATGCAGAAAAAACATTTGAGAAAGTAAAACATCTTTCATGATAAAAACCTTCAACAAAGTAGGTTTAGAACATAACGTAATAAAGGCCAGATATGAAAAACCCACCGCTAACATCATACTCAGTTGCAAAAAAACAGAGCTTTTCCTCTAAGATCAAGAACACAAAAAGAATGTCCACTCTCACTACTGGATATTTACCCCCAAAATACCAAAACACTAATTTGAAAGGATATATTCACCCGTATGTTTATTGCAGCATTATTTGCAATAGCCAGATTATGGAAGCAACCTCAGTTTCCATCAACAGATGATTGGATAAAGAAAAGGTGGTACATATACAAAGGAATATTACTCAGCCATAAAAAATAATGAAATCTTGCCATTTGCAACAACATGGATGGAGCTAGAGAGTATAAGTCTAAGTGAAATAAGTCTGTCAGAGAAAGACAAATAGCATATGATTTTACTCATGTGGAATTTAAGAAACAAATGAAAACAGGAAAAAAAGAGACAAACCAGGAGACACATTCTTGACTATAGAGAACAAACTGATGATTATCAGAGGGAAGGTGGGTTGGAGGGTATGGGTGAGACAGGTGAAGGAGACTAAGAGTGCAATTATCATGATGAGACTGAGTCATGTATGGAATTGTTGAATCATTGTATTGTACACCTGAAACTCATATAGCACTATAATTACTTATATAACACTGGAATTAAAATAAAAATAAGAATGTGCAACGAGACCTAATATAAAAAGAGGATGTCTTATTATTCTTTTACTTATTTCTTTATTTCTCTCACAGCCTCCCATCCTCCATTGCAGTTAGTGGGTTTTTTTCTTTTCTAGTTGTTAGACCAAACATATGGGCCTCATCCTTGGCAACTCTACTTCTCTTCCACCCACATTCAATCCATTAAGAGATCGTGTTAGCTCTACCTTCAAAATATATCCAGAATCCAACTATCTCTCATTTCTTCTGCTACCACACTGGTGTGAGCCAATCATCCTTCCCTTGGATGTCTTCTCTGTTTCTACCCATATTACACAGTCTGTTCTCAACATAGCAGTCTGAGAGATTAAATTAAAAGAAATCCATGTATTTCTCCATTCAGAATCCTTCATTGGCCTCTCTTAACACTAAGAATAACACTAAAGTGCTTACTATGATCTTTTCTTTCTGAAATTTTTAAGATTTTATTTTTCATTTTAGTGTTGGACTATTTTGTAATTAGAGGATATTGGAGATAGTTTTCAACACTGTTCCACTGTGGGACATTTTGTTCTGTGGAAAGCAATGTGGAAACTGCCTTTCAATATATTCTTTTGGTGAATTCTTTATGCATGGAAATAGTGACACTGATTGTCAGAAGTTTTGCAAATGGATCTTTGATTTGAGACAGTGGACAAGTTTATTAAAAAAAAAAAGTTATGCAACTATACCTGGTCAAGAGGATTTTATGAAAGAGGCAAGACTTTGAAGCAATGGTAGATAATAGGCGGAAAAGTTTACTCTAAACAGTATTTTACAGAAAAAAATTGGCAGAATATCTAATGTAATATTCTTAGAAATAAAATGCCAAATTTTGTTTTGTTAATGTAGCAGTGATTTATAATTTTCTCTTTATCTCCAAGGTAAAGAGAACTGGATTAAGGTAAATACGTTTTAACAAATGAATAAATGGAAGCTAAAATCCTGAAGTCAATCATTTTGTTTCTAATATATAAGAGGAATTAGCTGAAGTGGTTTTAAATGCTACTTATAAACTCTCTCCTTTATGAATCTATAGCTTTCTGTTTTTATTACCTCATAAATCCTGAGGGATGATTTATATAATTTAACAGTGTCCTTGTCATTCCATTGTTGATCAGGAAGAGCAATAAGCCAGACTTTGATAAAGAAGTTATGTTATTCATCCCGCTGCTGTCTGAGTGAAGGAAGCCATTTTTTTATTTGAGTTATGTCAAATTTCCACTCTTAGGCAGGTTTTTGATTTTATATTTTTTAAGAAAACACTGTAAATGCCATTAGATAAGAAATAACTAATTTATTTATTTTATTTCCCAAACAGAGTAAAAATAAATGTGCCTCAGGCAAAACAGTCTATCAACAGAGACTCAATAAGCAAACACAGCACATGGAGGGATCATTATGTTAAAGCAATGTTTTTTATTACAGTTCTACTCAAGGACGCTGGGGATCTGGGAATCTTTTTAAAAGGGGTAATTGCCTTTACATGTACATTCGAAATCAGGTGTCTTTCAAAGAGTGGAAGATTTCACTCTGCCAGGAAAAGGCAATTTACCTCCCAAGGTTAGATTAGGGGATTTGTTCTTTCTTACTTTGCATGTGTAAAGATGCCTCTGGCAGTATGCTTTCTTGGCTGTAGATGAAGACCCTGACTCACAGTTTAACCTGCGGAATTGGGTCATTCATGGGTTCCAGCTCCATCTACACTGCATACAGCCAGTCTAGTTCTCCAAGTCCAGGGAGCAGAGCAGCTCAGGAAGTGAGGGCAGCAACTGTCCTGTACTGCTGAGGAGGAACGGACTTTGCATGCTTTATACGGTCATCTGAAGAGACTGGCAGGACAGAGCACACTTTCACATCTTAAACTTACAGAGGTATGAAGAGTTTTGAAAGATCATTTGAAAATAAATTTACAATGTGTAAAATTTAGAATATAACTCTTTTTTTTTAGTAATTTAAGATAAATACAGTGGAGTTATTTAAAATATTTTATAGACCCTTCATGTGTAAAAGTTCTACTTTTAATTTGATTTGATTTAGAGAATGGCTCCAGTTATGAAAATGTTGACAGCAGACAATCTTTAGATGCTTAAGATGTGTAGACAGAATGTACACTCTAATCCTATTCTTTCTGTAGGGCTATAAATGAGCATGTATTCGTGGTTTTTTTTTACTTTTAAATAAAGTTCTCAGAGTTCATATTTCCTTATTTTTTAAAATGTTTCTTTCTTTATTTAATTATGGAGAGCATGTGGGGGGGGCAGAGAGGGAGAGAGAGAGAATCCAAAGTAGGCTTCACACCGTCAGTGCAGAGTCCGATGCGGGGCTCAAGCCCAAGAACCTTGAGATCATGACCTGAGTTGAAATCAGGAGTTAGATGCTTAACCAGCTGAGCTACCCAGGCATCCCCATATTTCCCTTTAATAGCTCAATATTTTTCTGACTTTCAAGATTTATTTTCACTTAGGCTGTTAAACCTCTTGCCCACTCCCCCCTCCCACTTTCTTTTTTTCTCAGCATTGCTGTTAGCTACTAATTCCAGTTTTAATAACTATATGGCTTGAAGTATTTCCAGTCTTATTTTTTATTCACAAGGTATTTATTGAGGGCTTATTAACAGCGAATATAGAAGTGAGTATGAAAGTTATTCCTCTGCTCAAAGTGTCACTTTTCAAAATTAGAAGCCTCTTAACATATATAAATAACTTTATTTGGAAAAATGTTTCAGACATTAAGAAAAATACTATAAAAGACCCTCTTAAAAATAAATCAGCCCATTCAAAAACCTTCCCTATAACCAGACCGGATTAAAAACAAATTGATTACTATATTTTTTGTTTTTGGTTTCCATGTTTTCAATTAAATAGATACTATTTTTGATATAAAAGTTGGAATAGAATAATCACCTCTAAAACGTTTTCTTCCATAGTTTCTTTATAACCTGTAGACAGCAAGAGATATGGCAGGAACTGTAATTGACAAATACTTTGTATGTATGTACACGTCTAAGTATGTATGTTTGTGTATGTTTAATTACTACTATTATCCAAAGAGTACTTAGGCAAATGCTGTATTCTTTATATGATTATATGATGTTCTAAAAATATTTACTTTTTTAAACTATGAAAGTTGCATTCATAAAATTTACATATAAATTATATCTCTTGTGCCAAAAAATTATACGCACATAGAAAAAAAATGAAACATTCAGTTTTTTCTTTTACTTAGAGATGGATTTTTAAGCTTGCAAACTGTAAGCAAAAAACTCCATATTTATACCAAAAGGGATGTTAGATTGAGAAAACTTAGAATTGTTTTATAAGTTTGGTTATGTGTTTATAACGTATAAAACCTGGTTATATTTTTATAATTCCAACTAATTCTTTATGTAATTATCATTCTCAAAGTAAAGAACTACGAAGTCATGGATGTCGAACATCTAAAATGTATTTGAGGTACTTTTCCTCAAATGTGTTTTAAAGTACACATTATTAGGCTTGTATAGTTCTTGGAAAAGTATAAATGCATTATATAGGTTCTTATCAAATATTCAAAAAGTACTGTGGTTTTAGAGACCAAAAAGGGGGGAAAGAGTCTGTGGTAAGACTTTGTTTCATAATTTGGCATTTGAATGTGGTAGAAAGGAGCCCTTCATTAATTTTATTTGGTGATTTCATAATGTATATACCACTCTTCACTGTTTCCTGTAGGGGTGTTAGAAAATATTTAAAGGATATTCTACATAGTATTTTATCTTTGTGCAAAGGAAATGAATTATTTCTTTTAGACCATTAGAATTATTACTGTTCTTTCCATTTCATATTTGGCTGAGTTTGCAAACCAGCAGAACTTTTTCCTTTCATGTGACTTAAGTGCAATGGCAAATCCAATAAAAATCTCCAGACTTGGGCACTCTTGGACCTTAGTACAACTATCCTTTTGCACTTGCACTAAGAAAATTGCCTGGTCTGAGGGATGTGGACAGAGCAGTATATGTACACAAATAGAAGAAGGAGAAGCTTAAACTTCTTCTTTTTCTTTTTTTGACCACATCTTTGGGAACTTTAATATAACACTCTCATTGGGACCAATTTGCAGGTAAGATCATCTCATAACAAGGTACTTCAGATATTCTTAATTAAATTTATTTGGATGGAGTCCAAAATATATGGGCCTAATACCAAACTCTACTCTACAGTGAACGTTGTGATAGTGAGATGTCAGAGTATAGTGCGTGTTTCTTTAAGCCATAATCATTAAACATGGACAAATAAGAATGAAGGGGGTGACTTGCTTTACAGTGCCGTATAATACAGCAGCTATGGAAACCAAATAGGCCTCTGCCCTTATCACTGCAGGGAAGAATTCACTTATGATGGTAATTCACACCTCAGTAGCTTTCTTTTATGGCCTCCATCCATCATCAACAGCAAGTCTGCCCACACTCTGAAGAGGTTTCCCAGATGTGACATTCTGGGTAGGGTGCCCATCTCCTGAAGACATTCATGGAACCAAGAGCCAGTGGAACAGCTTCACTGCAACAACTTCTGGGACAGCCCTAAATAACTCTCAACACGCAGGCTGCTGAGGAATTGTGGAAGATTTCAGTCATTTTCATCAGCAATAGCAAAGGCAGCAGAGCTAACAGTAGCAATAGCCAAGGGATCCTCTATCATCATAAAGACCTTGGCTTGAGTTTTCTTGGATCAACTATTTTGTAACCTTGTCAGTCATGCCGTTTTGGAAACAGCTATAGCATGACTTTTACAGAATGACAGATGCAGGATGGGTTCTGAAAGCATCATTGACAACTCAGCTGTATTGGCAGCTAAACTGTTGGATACCCTCAGCAGATAATGGGCCTATTCCATAGTAGATGAAGTGGAAGGTGTACATTAGCCCATTGTGATTTTAGGAGTATTTGTCTACCCATATCAGTAGCTACACAGTTTTGCTCTGTTTCTCTACCCCAAGGTATAAAATAATGCTGACAAAACAAACTTTGTCTGATTTATTTTGAGATATTGTACATAAAACTTTTGATATATGTATTAATCTACTTGGACTACCATAAAAAAAAAAACAGAGTGGATGGCTTAAACAAAATTTATTTCTCACCATTCTGGTGTCTGGAAAGTCCAAGATTGAGGTGCCAACTGATTAGATTCTTGTTGAGGGTTCTTTTCCTCATTTGCAAAATGCTTCCTTCTTGCTGTGTCCTCATGTGGTGGAGAGAGAGCTTTGATGTCTCTTCCTCTTCTTATGAGGGCACCAGCTCTATCAGATTAGGCCTCATCTATGACCTAATTTCACCTTTATCATCTCTTCGCAGGCTCTGAGTACCATCACATTGGGAGCTGGGCTTCAACATATGAATTGGGGGGGGGGTGTGGTACAGACAAACTTTTTGTCCATAATAGTGTTTGAATAATTAGGTTAATATATTTATTTGGAGTTCTTGGGAACTTTTCCAACTCAGGATCTGGATGTCCTTGGCAATGATAACTGATTTCGTTCTCATCTACAATTGTTGTCTACATTCAACTCCACTTACAGGATTAGCTGTGCTCTGTGATGGAGGATCATTTTTGTTCAGAAACTAGCAATACCTAAGGGCTCCTATGCTGGTAGTTTAGTGAATCCTTAAGTCTGTGTGTCTGAAGCTTTTGCTCTGAATTTCTACTTGGGCTCTAACAGAGAGCTCCTTACCTTTTCGCTGGTCTAGTCCTGTATATCACATTTATTGATGAAGTCCTGATCTCACATACTTAAAAACACAATCCATAGAATCCATGCCTTGGTTTGCTGGTTTCTGGTTTCTTGGGACATTTTTTTTTAAATTCTTTATTCAGGTAACAAATACTTCAGTGTTTTCTTATTGGTTTGTCACTGTGCTGGGGTAAGAACTACAACTGTGAGTAAGAAATTCAGGCTTCTATCCTTAGTATCTCTTTCCTGATGTAACACTAAAATCCTGTGTTCCTAAACTGATAGCCAACTACATATTTTCTTTTCCTAGTTACTATATGATGGGGAATAGATACAAATAAGTAGGCAATTTCAACATAGCATAGTACATGTTAAAATGAGGAGGGGGCTACAGGGTAAAATAACAAAATGAAAAAAGAGGATGATATAGCAGACTTGCTGCGGAGAGTTGGACAAAGTTTCTGGAATAAACAGATGGTCATCTGAAGTTTTGATCATGAAGAAGAGTTAGCCAGAGAGTTGAAAGCAAGGGATTCTGTAAGAATAAACTGAATACACATATATATTGAAGAACTGTGTGTTGCCTAAAGCCTGGGCTATGAGGGAGGAATCAGTTCTACCTCCCTCCCTCATTTCACTAATGTCTTCCAGATATTGGAATTCTGGTTTTGAATCCCCATTTTTGTAGCTTTACTCTGTATCTGTCATTTGTCACCAAAATCCTCTTTAGCTGCCGGTGTCTACCAAATCTCTACTCCTTGCTCCTCTTAGCCATTTCTAGGTAGCTAACATATATGTGTGTTTTCTGAACAAGTTAAGTAGCTGTCAGGCCATGTGGATTTAGATTAAGTAGGAGAGATGTTTGGGGGTCAGGGGGAAGTGCTTAATCATTCCACATGGATATATGTGTACTTGATCATCAATGGCATTGTCTGAAGAAAGTAACAACCTAAGTTTGATGGCAGACCTTACATATTTATTCATACCACACAAGTGGCATAGACTTTTAGTCTTGGAAGGGAGCTGAGAGATCATGTGATTCCAGCCCTGCTAGGTTAAGTCTAACAGATGCGATTATTTCTAATTTTGAGTTCTTTCTATATCACCATATGGCTTCTGTATTTATGCAGTGTTGGAGATATACTCTTCATCAAGAGTTATTTCCAGTTTTGACTCATTAGAGGAGATACTTGCTATTGTAGGCAAGCCTGTGGCTAACTCTCAACAAGCGAAACTGAACTAGAATGCTTAGTTTGAGTGACAGAAGGAATATCGAACACAAGAATTAAACATTATCCAAGAAGAAATCTGCGTTAAGATGTTAATTGGAAAACAGCTTTAAATCCCAATTGAATGGATACCTTTTGGTTTTTGAGGGGTCATTTCAGGCTTTTGAGAAAAATAGATGTTGAAGTGGAATATTCTGATTATAGGTTTATATACTTGGAGCAAAATCAATACCTGTACTTTTTTTTTCTTTGCTGATAGCTTGCTATGTTTCTGAATTGGGTCTGAATACAAATACTATCAAATGTGTTATCTTCTATGACATGAAACAATTCGATAATATAAAGAATCCAGTCATCTGTGATGCTTTAAGAAAAGGCATGGAATTCAAATAGCTGAAAAGTCTTTTGACAGGAATAAAATGTAATAACTTTCAAACATTTCATAAGTAGACATGCAGTCATCAAAAAGAGTAATACAAAAGCGACCTGAGAAGTAGAGATTTAACAATTTTTGCTTTATGTGATGTATTTCCCTTTTACACTTCTGTCCAATTCTGTGTTATTTATCTCAGGTGAATTGCATATTTTGTGTTTCTCTTCATTTTTTTGATTTTTATTATACACCTTATACTTCCGATAGTTACAGAGAAGAGGAAATATCATTGATGATTAAAAGTTCTAAATAAAAAGACTACTTTGACAAAGTTATGTAAAATTTTGACCTCTGTTATTCAACTTTTATATAAACCTTTTTTTTTGCTTTAGCCACTTTAGGTTCTCTCCATTCTTATATGAAAGTTTTACCAAGTCTCTCTGACTCATGCTAATCTGTCTTTGATTTCTGTCCACTATGCTTTTGGAAGCTTACATTTTTACTTGTTTTATGTACATCTTATTTTCCTAACTAGAAAGGAACTATCTTTAGCCCTATCTAATGAGCTAAACTCTTAGCAGAACTCAATGTGTACATGCTGAGTTGGAATTAGACTTTCAATCCTGTTGATTCTAGGTGTGTGTAAACTTAAATGTGGTAGAAAAGACTGGAACTGGCTTGAATGAGTGGATTTTCCTTGCTTACTTAATTCTTCCTTCAGTAAAGAGATCTCCCCCTCCTGCCACCTCACCTAGGGTAGTGCTTTTGCCTCATTACTTAAAAAGTGAGCTCAATACTTGCCTCTATTCTTATCAGAACACGGGGCCAAGTAAGGAAGAGATGTATGTAACTAAGCACTGTTTTTATTTAAAACTTCTACCCCATGGGCTTTTTATGAAATTATCCATTCTAACTTGTAGACATCTGTTGCATAGATTTCTAATCCTTTGTGATCTATGTTTTGCCTTTTAGAGGTGATATTATCTCAATTGTGAAAAAATATGTGAGATGTTAATAGGAATAAAAAATGACTTTTCTAGCAACATTGCATCAAGGAAACTTAGGTTGATAAAGGATGTGAGAGCAGTAAGTTCTTCATGGGAAAAAGTAGTAAGCAGTATTTGCACATGGGCTTATTGTTTTTCAATATTCTTCAAACCCAGTCCTCCTGATGAGGGTGCTAATGGAAAATACTGCTGAAAATCTCTTTCCTGGAGGCATTCCCATTCCATTAACACACACACACACACACACACACACACACACACACGCACAAACACACACCTGCCTCTTGATTATTCTTCCATTCACAAATGCCTAGTGGGTATGTAGTCTGTGTCAGGCACTGTACTGGAGGTGGGGATACAAAGATGAACATGCCTTTATGGATCTTTATGTCCAGCATTGTGTAGGATGGTTAAAAACTGAGGGAAATTGTTGATTAAGCACAGATTCTTTACCTCAGAGTTCTATACCTTGGCTAAAAGGCAAACAACTCCCAAATGTGCTTGCATCTTTCTAAAGCACCCTGGGTTGTCATTGTCAATACATGTGTATCCACCACAGTGAACAAGTGTACCCCCTAATGAACATGTATAAGAGGAAACCTATTCTAGAGTCTTTAAAGACATTTCATCACAAGCTGACTTGGGAGAATTCTTAATGTATATGTGTCAGTTTGCTGAAAGATGGTAGAAAGGGATTAAATCAATGGTCTCCTTCTCCTTAGCTCATATTAAAGCATTTCAGCAAAGCAGGAAAAAAAATGTACACATGTAGTGTTTAAATAAACTTACTTTTTTAGAGCATTTTTAGGTATGTAGCAAAATTGAAAAGGAAGTACAGAGACTTCCCGTATATACCTTGCCCCCATTCATAGATAGCCTCTCCTATGATCAACAACCCTCACTAGTGTGGTACATTGTTGCAACTGAACCCACATTGCCATATCATAATAACCTAAAGTCCATAAAACTTACATTAGGTTCATTCTTGATGTTATGCATTCAGTGGGTTTGAACAAAAGTATGATGGTGGGTATCTACCATTTCAGTATTACACAGAGTACTTTCACTGCTCTGAAAGTCCTGTCTCTCTCCACCTATTCATCCTTCTCTCCCTGGTAGGATGTTATATTTTAGTGCATCAAACCAAGTGGCATATTCCTTGATAGATGGAACTCAGTGCCTGGAATTAGAAGTTATGTCCTGGTTGTACCACTTGTTATTATACAACCTGGAGTATATCATATAAACTTTCTTAGGATTTGATTCCTCTTCTTTAAAATGATTAAAATCGGGATGCCTGGGTGGCTTAGTCAAGGAGGTGTCCAGCTTCGGCTCAGGTCATGATCTCACAGTTCATTAGTTTGAGCCCCGCGTCGGGCTCTGTGCTGACGGCTCAGAGCCTGGAGCCTGCTTCGGATTCTGTGTCTCCCTTTATCTCTCTGTCCCTCCCCTGCTCATACTCTCGCTCTCTCTCTTTCTCCTTCTCTCTTTGTCGCTCTCTCTCTCTCAAAAATAAGTAAACATTAAAAAATGAAATAAAAGAATTAAAATAGACACTATTTTGGTCTCATAGGGATGATATTTGTGTGAATAACTTATAAGCTGACAGGAGTATTACAAATGTATTATTGTTTTTAACTGTTGGACCAACTGTCACCCCAAATTCTCAATTTTAATATTAAAATTGATGTATCCCAAATTCAGACCTGTCAGTCTAAAGTGGTGGTTGTGTTAGAAGCACCTGTAAAGCTTTTATAAAACTTGACTAGGTAATTGGAATGGGATGGAGTCTGGAAGTCATTTTTTTTAAGTTCCCATGTGATTCCACTGTATACTCTGTGAGAATTGCTGGTTTAAATGTCAAGTCTTTCAAACATGAGGGACTCTAAAAATGGTCAAGCAACAACATTCCAGTGCCTGGAGCAATGAACTCCATCTGTAGCCAAGAAATAAATAGTAAATATTCTTTGTCAGAAACTATTGTAATGGTAGGTACTGTTAGATGAAGGTGCAAGTACTGCCTCAAAGAGTGAGGCACACATACATCAGTGCCTGGAAACATTTTACTATTCTCTTGTGGGTAAAAGATGAAAGATTCTTTAGAAACCCATACTGACGCATGTAGCTTGGACTGATAATTAGTAAGTGGGATACTAAGGAAGAAGAGATGAGGAATCTACAGACTAATGCCAACTTCTGTATGACTTTCAAGTGTGAATGTTTGCACACTGCCACAGTTCATTTAAAGACTAGAGGTAATTTGACTGAGATCAGGGGGGATGTGCTTGTTTTTAGAGTGCATCTGCATTTCAGAATAACTAGAATTCTGGATAGTTTGCTGCTACATTTCTTCAATATACTTCATGCCAGCATCCATGTTTAGAGAAGGGCTGTAAAGCATAACATCTTTGCTAGTGTTGAAGAGGCCCCACTTACGTTACATCCATAATGAACAGAAAAGCTCATGGAGTTAATGATATTTCTACTGGATTATTTATGCTAAACTTTTAAAATCATATTACATGATTTATGTAAAACCTTTCAGTAATTTCCCACTTTTTTTCTTTTATTTATTTATTTATTTTAATTAATTAAGTAATTATTGTTGACAGGTAGGGCACAGAGAGAGAGAGAGCATCTTTTTTTAAAATCTTTTTATTTTTATTTTTGAGAGAGAGAGAGAGAGAGAGAGAGAGAGAGAGAGAGAGAGACCGACCAACCAAGACTAGGGGAGGAGCAGAGAAAGAGGGAGATACAGAATCCAAAGCAGGTTCCAGACTGAACTGTCAGCACAGAGCCCGACGCAGGGCTCGAACCCATGAACTGCAAGATCATGACCTGAACAGAAATCGGATGCTTAACCTACTGAGTCACCCATGTGCCCCAAGAGAGAGAATCTTAAGCAGGCTCCATGCCCAGCATGGAGCTGGACACAGGACTCAATCTCATGACCATGAGATCACGATCTGAGCTGAAATCAAGAGTCGGACCCTTAACTGACTGGGCCACCCAAGTGCCCCTCTTTTTTTAAGGTTTTATTTTTAAGTAATTGCTTCACCCAACATGGGGTTCAAGCTCATAACCTCCAGATCAAGAGTCCCATGCTCTACCACCTGAGACAGCCAGGCACTCCAATAATTTCTTATTGTCTATCAAATAAGTTACAAACCCATTTTCTTAACACTCAAGGCCTTTTGAGATGTTGGCAAATTGATGTCTGTCCCATTCACCTTTGTATCATTTCAGTCATCCTTAGTAATAATAGAATAATACTAATAGTAGCAATCTGTTTCCAGAAGCTGTCCTCGAGATGAGATTCATGTATATTAGGGAGAAAAACCAAGGCAGGGTGGGAAAGTAGATATGAAATGAAAGACTATAAGCAAGGGTGAGATATCCAGGAAAATCCCACAGTGGGTGGGGGTAACATGACTCAGTCTTGTAGGGTAAACTCCTGAGACACTGAGGCACACCACTGAGTTGTCCCATTTTGGAAGCAAGGGGACAGGAATATTTGTATGTCTTCACCCATTTAGTTATTGGCTAAGGGCTGAGGGCAGGAATGTGGCCTGAACACCCCCCCCCCCCCCGGTTCTGGTGCTGGCCACTCTCTGTGGGCATAGATAGGCAAAGCAGCTCCCGTAGTCTTGTGGGCAGCCTTCCAACAAGGAGCTGCAGATGCTGGAGTTGGGGGTAAGAATGCACTTGAAGCTGGAGTGCAGGAAGCTGGTAAAGGGGTCCAAGGGGATAGGGGCAAGAATGCCATGTTCTTTGACCTTCTGTGTTAAAGTATTTCTTGGATTGGAAGCTTCTTGAAAGCAAATACGTATGTCGTTTCTTTTACGTCACTAGCCCCTGCAACACCTTATCCAAAATATTAAAAAGAATACCTTCATAAATATTTATTCAGTGGTTGAATGGATGAGTCAGGGTTTTCTTTTTTTCTTTCTTCAAATGCCTCTTTGTCTCTGTGCCAGTGCTGAACATCAAGCCGCAGAACATGTGCACTGGGAATGCTGTAGGACGTGATCAGAACTCTCTCCTGGTACTCATTACAGAAAGCCCTCCTGGGCTCAGTCAGACAGCAAGGATAGTAGGAATCCAGATTAGCTATTATTTAGAGAGCTGACCAGCGATGCCTGAGGGTAAAAAGACTAAACCACATTCCCCTGCTTAACCTGGAAGGACCAAAGACAACTGCTGATAACAGTACTTGCAAGTTGCCAAAGTGATGATTTTTTTTTTCATTTACACAAAAGGCCAATGATGGGTTATTGTCAGCAATAAAGAGGAGCATTTTATTTTTCTTTGTTTCAAATTTTTATTGAAATTACAATTAATTAACATAGAATGTAATATTAGTTTTAGGGGTAGAATTTAGTGATTTATGATTTACATGTAACACCCAGTGCTCATCATAACAACTGCCCTCCTTAATTCCCATCACCCATTTAACCCATCTCCCCCCACCACCTCCCCTCCAGCAACCCTGTTTGTCCTCTATGGTTAGAGTGTGTTTTATGATTTGCCCCTCTCTCTCCCTTTTTTTACCCCCTCTCGTCATCTGTTTCATTTCTTAAATCATGGTATAAGACAAGCATTTTGAATGGAGAATTTACACCCATGTTCATCGTGGGGAACAACCGTTTTACCACTTAGTTGGTCTAACTCTTCCCTGCATAAAACAACTATGCTTGTATTTTAGTAGAAGCTCCTTTATATACAGGTTCTCTTCAAACATTTGTTTCTTCCAGTTTTATACATATACACTGTCACGGAAAACCCCTGAAGGAATTTTGGTTATGTAGAGTAGATGTGGTGATCCAAACAAGTCTTTGGAATTAAGATTAAAGGGACAAGTCAATTGTGTGTTGTTATACAGCATTAATTACATTTTAAGATTTGCACCATCTTTTAGAAACTTAGAATGATAACACCAAGCATTCTATACATTGGCATCATTATCATCATGTTGACTATCATTATTGATATATATTCTAAATAAGTGCTATGATTATAGCCCCCACATTTTATACAATGCACCACACAGTATAATAAATAAAATTACATATTTCAATGTGAATGGCAAATTTTAAAAATCAATTACCTATAAAGCTGGTTAATTTTTACTTTGAAAAGAAAAAAAAAAGATCTCTATTATGGCAGTGGGAATTTAGTTATTACTCCTGTGAAAAAACATTGACTTCACTTTATGCGTACTCAACTTGAATGGGTATATGCCAAAATTTGGAAAACATAATTCCCTTTTTTTTTTAATTTTTTTTTCAACGTTAATTTATTTTTGGGACAGAGAGAGACAGAGCATGAACAGGGGAGGGGCAGAGAGAGAGGGAGACACAGAATTGGAAACAGGCTCCAGGCTCTGAGCCATCAGCCCAGAGCTGACGCGGGGCTTGAACTCCCGGACCGCGAGATCGTGACCTGGCTGAAGTCGGACGCTTAACCGACTGCGCCACCCAGGCGCCCCCATAATTCCCTTTTTAATATATATTTCACAAATCTTCAATGAGAAAACTCAATAGTGTCTTCATTCTGTAGGCAAAGTACATAGTGGAAAAAATTCTGAGTAAGAATTGCTCAATATTTCTCAAGTGAAGTGGTCACAAAGAAAAGAAAACCTATAGGAAATCTAATATTAATAAAAAGGAAAGCAGAGAATTAGACTTGACATTCCATTCATTCATTCCACAAACATTTATTATACTATAATGAAATCTTGGTTATTGCATTATCAGGCAGACACAAAGCACGATGTTAGAAACACTAGCCTTTTCATTAATTTATGAAAACATAAGGAAAAAATAAATACAAGTGACACTCAACTACTTGGAGTAATGACAGAAAGGAGGAGAATATTCAATAGAGAAAAATCAGACTCGTAAAATAATTCATTCATGTGATTTCTAATGTTTACCTGCAATTTACCTCTGGATGGAATCATAAAGGAGAATTTTCCTTTTCTTATTTTTCTCTTACAGCAGGGTAAGGAGTTTAAAGGTGAACCATGAGGGAAATTTAATTTCAAAGATGTATGGGAATCAATGCTTTCAAAACAAAATTTGAAATATACTTTGCCATGCCTTTTTATGCTGTACAAAATCCATCATTTATAAAGCTACTGATTCTGACAGTGCCTCTCTACAACACAGGGCATAACGCAGAGCAATCAAAAGGCATTTTAATTTTTAAAATGCTCTCATCTGCTTTTCCATCGCCTTTGGTAGCTTATACAATTTTAGAACATATGCCGCATGCCAACTTGTCTGGCTTTATCTTCTCTATAAAGGAAAAATGTCACCAGAGCAATGCTTGACTGTTTGCTGGAAATGGAGATTTTCCATGGATCAAATTTAGTATGGATATTAAAATATTAACAATTATAATTATTAGTTAGGAATAATTGCTGCACTTAAGTTCTTTCTATATACCAGGCACTGTGCCAAATGCTTTATATACTTTATCACATTTTACTTTCAAAGCAACCTTAAAAAGTGATCATCAATATCCACGTTTTACAGGCCAGGTCAGTGAGACTAAGTGCACAAGTAACTACAGACGGTCCTTGCTCTTCATGGAGAACAGCTGAAGATCAGGTTCATGCACCTGGGTGCAGCTCTGTAGTCTGGAGAGGGTGTATGATTTTCCTCAACTTTTCTGAGATAGAATCATGAGGTCATTAACTTGATTAGATCTTCAGGCTTTTCCTAGAAGGATGATGAACACTGAGATGGATCTAAAATAGCTTTAGTCTTCTGGAATTTTCCTTGACTGGGACAGGATTTGAGGGAATATTCCTGTTTTCATCATCACCTAGACCTATCACCGAAATAGAAGCATTCTCTCTACTATCTTTGGAGCAGCATTCTTGCCTCTACTTTGCCCAGAATGTCATTGTAGTCTAAAATTGATGTCAATTAGGTAGACATGAGTTTGGGAAGTGATAAAATAAAATATTACATAAGGAAATAGTGTAACATATCCCTTTACATAAGTAAATTTGGTCTTATGTGAAATTTGTGTTAAGTCAGATTCTTATTAATCACTTCATTGCCGTAGGTTTTCAATGTACTGCTTTTGTGGATCTTCTTCCCAGGATCTCATCCCTAATTCTGGTGTATTAAAATATTATGACCAAATATTATTGCCCTTCTATCATAATACATATGGCTGAGGAAAACTTAGTGAAAACTATTGTTTGATGTTTTAAGTCTGACATTTAGAAGCTGGGTGGCACATATAAAATCTGCCAAGGTGACATCATATTTCCTGATTCTGGAAACCAATTCAAATAGCAAACATTTAAGTTTGTATTTTTATATGAATATCATTTAAGAGGGCTTTGGCTATTGCAAATTGACCCAGAAAGTGACTTGTGGGAAATGATATTTCCTAGCGCTCATTCTTTGTGGTTGGGAGCCTCCATACTTCTCAGAGCACCATATTTGCCACTCATCCTTGTCAGACTATTCTAGAGCAGCTAGGGTTACTACAGTTTCCTGTCAGCCACCCTTATTGTATTGCACGTGCTACGTCTGAGGATGATGGAAATGAGACAGATAGGCTGGTGTTTTTGCATTAAGGAGGCAGTTCCCGAGTGACAAGGCTATTTGTGTACCAAGCACAAAATCATTGCCTGATGATGTCTGAGTTCACATGGCTTCAGCATGGCAAACTTGCCTAAGTGCTAGAGAACTGCATTCTTTAGACATGGCAAAATGATCAAAATGATGGCCATGTTTTGAGGAGTTTTAGATTGGCCTTTTTAGTTGTACCTTGCAGTGTATAAATGCATTTTTAGCAATTATCAGGGTTATATTATTGTGAAGTTTTCCAATGAAGTGCATTTTACCTTTCCACAATGTATTTCAAGATTTTTCTAGTTTCAAATGACCTATTATTTAAAGACATTAAATTGGAAATAACGGATGAAATGTTGCCTGTGTCCTTGATTTCTTTAAGTTTCTTACTCTTTCACTTATCATAATGAGCTGTCAAATTTATATGGCCTGTTTATATTAGACCTGGGAATAAAAACTTCTTCCTTTACCTGCAGATATGTAAGACCAGTCAATGTTTGAGAGTTAGGTAGAAGTCTCCTAATTTTCCTGAAAACATTGTGATCTTATTAACTCCAGCATTATAGAGATGTAAGAAAAAAAATGTTATTGTTAAACTGAGGCACTGTCCAGAAAACAAAATGAATTTTATTTATGTTTTAATCTTTAATCTCCTAGCAACCATAATCTAAATTTGTGGTTTTTCCAGTTTTTATTTATTCCTGTTTTAGTGGATGATATTTAATAAGATGGCCTTTGAGATTATCATTTGGTATCCTGAAAACTGTTGAAAGTAGCATTGGTATATAAGTACTATTTCTTTTTTTCATAGATTTAGTATAACTATTATAGCATCTATAAGAGCTTTTGCTGCTCTTTAGAAAAAATACTAATAAACAGAATCTTGCCTCAGGGTGCCTGGTTTACAAGTGACAACATAGCACAAACCAGTAAAGAAGAAATTGTTAATGGATTGGAAGAAATGCAGTGTTTCTTATCAAGTTTTTCTATTGGCTGCCTATACTGTATCACCTGTTGTGCTTGTTAAGTATGCAGATTCAAGGCTCTAACACAGTCCCAGAGAACCTTTTGAGTTGGGGCCAGGTGCTCATAAAGAGCCCCTGAGGTGTTTGAGCACACTTACATGTGAGAATAACTGTGCTTTCAATACCCTCCCTCTCTGATTGAGTAAATTTTGTCACATTGGAGATATAAATAGCTTTGTGATTTCTGGCACCTAAAGGAAAAAGAGAGAGAGAGAGAGACAGAGACAGAGAGACAGAGAGACAGAGAGAGACAGAGAGACAGAGAGAGACAGAGAGAAAGACCCTGAAGTTCCTAATTTTCCCATTCTGATCAATGATTAGATCTGGATTTAATTCTTTATTTTCTTTCCTATATTATTATTTCTCTTAGTTGAAGTCTAATGCTCTTAAGTATTTTTTTTTTTGATGGGGGGTGTGTGATGGACTTCTTTAACAATCTGGGAAACTGTGGAATCTGTGGAAACTCTATCCAGAAAAATGCATATTATATTTTGGAATGCAATATCAAATTATGGAACACCTGAAGCTCACCATGGTCCCTAAAATAAAAATCTCTAAGCCAGTAGTATTTCAGAATGGCTAAATTTAACAACTCAGGCAACAACAGATGTTGATGAGGATGTGGAGAAAAGAGGAACTCTTTTTCACTGCTGGTGGGAGGCAAATTGGTGCAGCCACTCTGGAAAACAATATGGAGGTTCCTCAAAAAATTAAAAATAGAACTACCCTACTACCCAGCAATTGCACTACTAAGGTTTTATCCAAAGGATACTAAAATGCTGATTTGAATGGGCACATGCACCCCAATGTTTATAGCAGCACTAGCAACAATAGCCAAAGTATGGAAAGAGCCCAAATGTCCATTAACTGATGAATGGATAAAGAAGATGTGGTTTATATATATAGAATGGAATATGACTCGGCAATCAACAAGAAAGAAATCTTGCCATTTGCAACAATGTGGATGTAAATAGAGTGTATTATGCTAAGTGAAATAAGTCAGTCAGAAAAAAACATCATATGATTTCACTCATATGTAGAATTTAAGGAACAAAACATAAACATAGGGGAGGAGAAGCAAAAATACATAAAAACAGAGAGGAAGACAAACCATAAGAGTCTCTTAAAGACAGAGAACAAACTGAGGGTTGGGATAGATGGTGGGGGGATGGGCTAAATGGGTGATGGGCATTAAGGAGGACACTTGTTGGGATGAGCACTGGGTGTTATATGTAAGTGATGAATCACTAAATTCTATTCCGGAAATCATTATTACACTATATGTTATCTAACTTGGATTTACATTAAAAAAAAAAAACAACAAACCCTGTGATTTAGAAATTTCTGTATGTTTTTGCATGTGTGAAACCAAGGGCTTTTCAATGTGTACATTATTTACTTGCAGTTCATAATGGTTCCTAAGGGGCTAGAAGCATGTAAAGTTGTAATTATTGAATTAAAAACCATATGTACAGTCCTTCAGGTAGTTTATAATAACACCAGTACATAAACACGCAATTTTATTTTTTAAGGTTACGTTTATTCCATTGGTCATGAAAACTGCAAAAATTTTTTTCTTAAGTTTGCAGAAAGACTAAAACCCAGAGAAAAATTTATACCAAATCAGAACATACTGTCAAATTGAAATGGGTGTACTTCATAAGACCTTATGATGAGTTTTTACATGAAAAGATATGTCTTTAGTTCTTTTGGATATATATCCCTACATGAGATTGCTGGATCATATGGTAGTTCTATTTTTAATTTTTTGAAGAAAGTCCATACTGTTTTCCATAGTAGCTGTGCTATTTCACGTTCCCACCAACAATGTTGCAAGGGTTCCATTTTATTTAATTTTTTTAACATTTATTTATTTTTTTGAGAGACAGAGCATGAGCAGGGGAGGGG
Organism: Prionailurus bengalensis; assembly: GCF_016509475.1. Lineage (NCBI taxonomy): Eukaryota > Metazoa > Chordata > Mammalia > Carnivora > Felidae > Prionailurus > Prionailurus bengalensis. The sequence continues at coordinate 111,528,058 of NC_057349.1, forward strand.
CAGAGAGAGAGAGAGAGAGAGAGAGAGAGAGAGAGAGAGAGAGAGAGGAGAGAGGGAGCCACAGACCGAAGCAGGCTTCAGGCTCTGAGCTGTCAGCACAGAGCCCGATGCGGGGCTTGAACCCACGAACCGTGAGATCATGACCTGAGCTGAAGTCAGGATGCTTTAACTAACTCAGCCAACTAGGTGCCCCATTTTCTTTAGAAGTATCTAGAAGTGTCTTTTGGTATATTGATACATTCTATTTGATAATTAAAAAGCTTCTGCCTCATTATTCTATGATTCTATAAATGAGATTGTTTATATATTTATACTAATATTACTATTACCAGGTTTTTGCATTACATTTATTCTTAACCTTAAAAATAGTTTGAGGAATTTTCTGTATTTCCTATGGTCTAGATAAATAATTTAAATTAATAACAATTTAATAGTTATTTAAGTAATTTTGGAATTGTCTGTTCTTTAAAGGTTACAATAGAATTCTTTTCTGAAAAAAATACTTAAACTTCACCATGCTTAATAAAGGAATGTTCAAATAACTTCTTTAGGAAAAAAAAACCCCATACATCTCAGAGCACAGAGATATCAGTTGTATTCATCAGACACACTGCAGGCCAGAAGATCAAAGCTTTTGCTTTCATAATTTTATTTAACCTCTCCAAAATGTAGTCAGCTGCCCCATGTGTCAGTACAATTGTATTTGAAGAGTGAGAACAACACAGATTATTGGCTTGACAAGGCTAACCTGCAAAACAAAGACATATTAGATTTATGTGAAGACTTGGAAAGATGTGTGAATGTGTTGTTTCTTCTGTCATTTTAGGAGATTATTATGGAGATATGAAATTGATAAATGAAAAGTATCCACTCATGGGAAGAAAAGAATCTAAATGTGTTTCCGTGTAATATGTACTAAACTACCCTTTTTGGCATTATCTTTTTGATTTTCCAAACCTATTTTACAGATGAGGAAGTTAAGGCCAACATAATTTGTCCAAATACATGATTACATTTAAGGGTGAAGGTAACACAGAGTTCTAGGGGAATACAGGCTAGATCTCCTTAAAGCATGAACTGTTGCATTTAGAGCTATGCAGATAGTTCTCTTCCTGGTAGTAGAACTTGAGAATCTAGGCTAATGGACTTCAGGTCAGGCTGTGAGGATCAAAATCAGATATTATCAGGCCAGTGTCATAAACTAATGAAGAGGAAATGAGTTCTACATGCTATTGAACAGGAGGAGGCAGGGTTGTGGAGGCAACTGAGGTCAGCATTAGGAAATTCTGGGAAACTGTGTGTGTTGTGCTGGAAGCTTTAATTGGCAGTGGGTCTGGTTAAGCAACCATGGTAATGGGAATGGCTCTGAGGACCCCAAATGCTCAGATAGGCAAACTCATGTTTTTGAAAGACATTCTTACCCATAGGCTAAGATTGTGTCCATGTCTGTGTCTTATTCAGTTTCTTTCATGAGCTTTCTGTAGTTTTCAGAGTACAGATCTTTCACCACTTTGGTTAGGTTTATTCCCATGTATTTTATGATTCTGGTGCCATTGTAAATGGGATTGATTCCTTGATATCTCTTTCTGTTGCTTCATTATTAGTGTAAAGAAATGCAACCAATTTCTGTAGAATGTCGATACTACTGAAAGCAATCCACACATTCAATGCAATCCCAATCAAAAAAGCACCAGCATTCTTTACAGACCTTGAACAAACAATCCTAAAATTTGTATGGAACCACAAAAGACCCTGAATAGCCAAAGTAATGTTTAAAAAGAAAACTAAAGCTGGAGGCATCACAATCCTGGACTTCAAGCTGTATTACAAAGCTATAATCATCAAGACAGTATGGTATTGGCACAAAAACAGACACATAGACCAATGGAATAGAATAGAGACCCCAGAAGTGGACCCACAAATGTATGGCCAACTAATCTTTGACAAAGCAGGAAAGAGTATCCAATGGGAAACAAACAAACAAACAAACAAACAACAGTCTCTTTAGCAAATGGTGCTGGGAGATTTGGACAGCAACATGCGGGAGAATGAAACTGGACTACTTTCTTACACCATACACAAAAATAAATTCAAAATGGATCAAACACCTAAACACTTTACCAAGCTGGACATCCAGATGGCAAACAGACATATGAAAAGATGTTCAACTTCATTCATCATCAGGGAAATACAAATCAAAACCACATTGAGATACCACCACACACTGGTCAGAGTGGCTAAAATTAACAGCTCAGGAAACAACAGATGTTGGTGAGGATATGGAGAAACAGGAACCCTCTTGCCCTGTTGGTGGGAATGCAAACTGGTGCAGCTGCTCTGGAAGAAAGTGTGGAGGTTCCTCAAAAAATTAAAAATAGCATTACCCTATGACCCAGCAATAGCACTACTAAGAATTTATCCAAAGGATACAGGAGTGCTGATTTCATAGGGGCACATGTACCCCAATGTTTATAGCAGTGCTATCAACAATAGCCAAATTATGGAAAGAGCCAAAATCAATGTGGATAGAACTGGAGGTATTATGTTTTGTGAAATAAGTCAGTCAGAAAAAGAGAGATATCATATGATTTCACTCATATGTAGAATTTGAGAAACTTAACAGAAGACCACAGGGGAAGGGTAGGAAAAAAAATGTTACAGAGAGGGAGGCAAACCATAAGAGACTCTTAAATACGGAGAACAAACTGAGTGGTGATGGGGGTGGGGGGTTGGGGAGGCGGGGGAAATGGGTGATGGGCCTTGAGGAGGGCACTTGTTGGGATGAGCACTGGGTATTGTATGTAAGTGATGAATCAGGGGAATCTACTTCTGAAGCCAAGACTACACTGTATACACTGTATGTTAGCTAACTTGACAATAAATTATTTAAAAAAAAGATTGCACCGATATCTCTTAAGAAGTTTGTATATGTATATAAATATATATGTATATGTTGTCTGATGGTATGTGTGTATGTGTGTGCATATTTAATTATAATTTCTAGTTACTAGGATGCTAGTTTACTGTTTTAGATGGAGAATAATATAGGACATTACATACGACATGATAACACAGTTTAGTTGAGCTCATTTTGTTGAGTGATGTGGAAAATTAAATCACAAATAAAAGCTTTTTTTTTTTGAATCCCTATAAGATTTCACTGTCACACTGAACAGAAACAGAAATTCCATGTCAATCAGTACATTGGTTCCTTACATGGGAAACCTAATCATAATCAAAAAGGCATGCGATGAATTGGATGAATCAAAGGGGCTGATCATGGCAGAAATACTCCAGTGGGCTCACTGGGTTCAAAGACACACCAAGCAAATTTTCTGCGGGATCTCATTTTAAACAGCAACCCGATTCAGGACTTGGCAATTTCCCCAAATCTTGTCCAGCAGCATTTTCGAGTGCTTTGAGAAGGAATATTTCAGCAAGTGGCTACCCATGTTTTTTGTTGTCTACCCGCTATTTCATCTGTAACACACTCACATTTATCATGCTAGGACAGCAGCGATCAACTAGATGTTTGCTTGTCTGATTTTCAGAAGCAAGATTACTTGCCCAAACGACCCCTGTTATTTAGTTGGCGAACATGGAGTGTCTGATTTGTCCTTCCTGCTGCACTGAACACCTCAGGACAACATGGGGTCTCATTCTGAGGATTGTTCCAAACACTGGCAATGCATGTCTGTGCCCACAAGCAGGGCTGGAGAGAGACTTACTGGAATAAAAAGTTACACCTCCCTCTGCAAATGTTTCTCAAAAATGAAAAATATGCCAGGCGGTAGCCCCAAAATATATAACCTCCAGAAAAAATAAATACAGAGCTGAGGATGTGGATTTGATTGAGAACCAACTGCACCAATATGTTCCAAAACTTTTATTTTTTTATTTTTATATTTTTTAAATGTTTTATATATGGATTTTATTACATTATACTTTATTTTTAAAGATTTTTTAATAATTTTTTTATAATTTTATAATTTATTTTAATTGTTGTATACATAATAATCTCTAGTAAACTTCTTGGAGCTTCCCATATATGAAAAATGATCTTTGTCTCTCTCACACACTCCCTTCTCTCTTTTTTTTTTAAAAAAATTTTTTTTTCAACGTTTATTTATTTTTTTGGGGACAGAGAGAGACAGAGCATGAACGGGGGAGGGGCAGAGAGAGAGGGAGACACAGAATCGGAAACAGGCTCCAGGCTCTGAGCCATCAGCCCAGAGCCTGACGCGGGGCTCGAACTCACAGACCGCGAGATCGTGACCTGGCTGAAGTCGGACGCTTAACCGACTGCGCCACCCAGGCGCCCCTCCCTTCTCTCTTTTGTACTTCTCTTCATGTGTAATGTCTCTTTGCCTCTAATGTAATCCAACTCAGTGTATGTCTCCTAACAGATATAAGAGCCAGCATTCTTAGCAGTTTTGGAGTGCCTACAGTTTACCCGCCACATCGGCAGGTGCCTTCCCAAAGTCTCTACTTCTCACCCCAGCACCGCCATGCAGGTGTTCTTCACAGATATCTGGCAGGGGGAATGGAGGCTTACAGAGGCCAGGTGGGTCCACACTGACCAGCTCCCAAATCTGTGTTCTTGTGCTCAAGATAGATTATGATTTCTCAATAAGTGCTTAGTTTAAAGTAATCACCAAAGCCTCCAAATCTTCTGTCTACATTTAATAAATACTTCCAATAAATTACAACCACAGGTGACAAAGTGAATGTAAACTGTAGCCAGAAACAAATGCGATGAAGTACATTTTATTTCAGTAGCATTTCTAGATGTTAGGAATATAGTTTTCTAAATGTCTGTTGAGAGTCTAATACTCTATTGTGTGTGTGCCCAAAAGAAGTCAGTCTATATATAAAGGGCAATCATGTAAAATGTATTCATGCGTTTCAAGTTAAAATTTATGATGTGCCATGATATGATGATGTCTCATTAGTTTATAACTCTGGTAATATGCTATTGGAAGACATTTGATGTGATAAAGGCAGATTTTGTCCTTTCCTTTTAGAAACAATATCTGAAAGTCACACTGAATTTTATTGAGGTTCTATCCTTAGGTAACATGAAAGAAAACAAATATTTCTGTCTCTAATTCTGCCATGTTGTGGGTGGAAATCTAGGAAATACGTCAAATAATCTAATAGATAATTCATTTCTTTGTTTTCATCTATGTAGAAAACACCAGAGTATGAAATAACTTCTAAGTTTGTTTTCTGCAGATTCTCCTATCTGGACTTCAAGAATTGTGATATCACCTATTTCTGGTTACATTTCCCCTTTGTTTTAATTTCCTTTCAATTTGTTTTGATACCTGATTTATATAAATATTTTATTTGTACTATAGCATTACCAATTAACTGTGTATTACAGGAGTAAAATTAAACAAATAAGGTTAATAGATTAAAAATGCATGCATTTGATAATTTGATTTCCATTATAAATCTGTATACCTGGGAACAACTTTGGAATGAAAACTATGGTTCTGTTAGTGGTAGTACTATAATCACTCATGTCCTCCCAGGAGTTATACTACAACCAAGCATTTTGCAATCCACATTCCAGCTTTGTCACTACAGGGCAAGTTGTCCATCTTCTCTCCGGCCCCTTTTTTTTTTTTTTTTGTATGTAAAATGGAGGATTGTTTATTCATTTCTTGTAATGAAGAATGAATGATATGAGTGAAGTGCTTAGGAGGGTGTGTAGTGCTCCCTCGTGTTACTAAAGCTCAGTATCTCAGATTATCACTGACATGCCCTTCTCTGGTATCCCTGTGCCAGTCCTTTGCAAATCCTATCTTCTATCTTAATTCTGTTTATTGCTCTTGCCCATTTTTATCATCGTCATTTTATTCCAGACATCATAACTTGCCTGGACTATGGTAACTGCATCCTAATGAACCATCCTGTATCCTCACTCCCCCATCTCAGTTCTTCCTCATTGCTGCCAGATTACCATTTATAATGTATAACGCAGTAATAATACCTTCGCCTTGGTCAGATTCTTTCTAATACTGTTTTTTGCCTCTTAAGTTCAAATGTAGCATCTTAGCATCTGTGGCCTCCACAAACATGAACCTCCAATCTGTCCCCTGCTGCTCCACTGCGTATACTCTGCGATATAATAAACTGAACTTCTTTCTATTCTTACTTGTTCTTTCTTACCATTCCTTGCTCTTGCTCCTGTGGTTCTTTCTGCCTACAACAGCCATTCTTACAGTCCATTTCTCATGACCCATTTCCATACTGGATCCCACAAATGCTTGCAATGTCTTCTTTCAAGCCTCAAAACTTTTGGCTTTCCTTCCCTTATGGCATATATGATTTTTTGTATCATGTATCATAGTTATGTATCTCTTTTTCCTCCAGCTATACTGTAAAGCATTTGTTGGATAAAGACTTAGTCTTACCATGACTCCCTGGGATCATTCAGGGCAGTACACATAGCAGGTGACCAATGAATAATTGTTTAATTGAATAGCTACATCTCAAAGCCCTCTGTCTTCCTGTTATTAGTTCTGTGGGTTTCTGTAAGTGTAAAAATCATAATAAAAAAAGTTTTAAAATGGACATTTTAATGGCATTCTGTGCCAGCTGGCCTCTTCAGGAATCTGTAGGGACAAATATATAAGGTCAGAGCCCTGTGGGGAAGGCAGGGGAAACAGTTATGTTGAAAGAGCTTCTGGGGTGGGAGTATATTTAAAATTGGGTAGTGTAGATTTTTCTTTTCCAACTAGATTATAACAATTTGGAGGCTGTCTTCAGTGATCGATGTTTGTTTTAGGTTTACAAGTAGCTACAGTGATTAATACCATAATCTGGGCTTCAAATTTACTTACTTATGACCTCGCTTGTTATTTTTACTTCCAAGTGAAGTGTCATTTTGTACCACCCTAGTTTTGTAGACAACATCTATGAACTTTCCATTTGTACTAGCAGATTGGAAAATTAAGGTGTAGAGGGATGGAAAATGTCTGTCTTCTGACCTCTTCTTGAAGTTTCTAGTGTATCACTAGTTAAGTTGCAATCAAATGATCCCACTCCTGAGAAGATTGTTTGGAGCTATAGCATTAATCCACGGAAAAGCTGATTTGTTTTCAGGCCCTCTTGGCCTTTGGGCAACACTTGGAGCAGAATTGGGGCATTTCGTACCACCTTCCTTGTCTGATGCTTCTCCTGGGCCTAGAAGAACACCAGCACCTATGCTATGCTGTGTACTAAGGGCAACAGTGCAATGTGCTGAAGGTAAAAGCTGTCTCCCCATGTATAAATGCAGGCCTCCCCTTCCTCTTCTTCACCTGACCTTTTCCATCTCAGCGAGGGAAAATGATGCTAACTCACCAAAGTCTGATTATTTCTGCCATAACAATAAAGCTGTGTCATAAGTCATATAGTTACCATGAAAATATTTAAATGAGAAAGAGACAGCTCATATATTTTGTGTACATTTTTTTCTTTTTTCAGCTATAAAGATCAAATTATCAAAGAACATATGATAATATGTTAAAGATCCATATTACCTCTTCCAGATGGTTTGTGTTTTCTTTTTTAGTTGTTGTTTGTCTGCTGGTTTTGCTTTTCTTTTGTTCCTGTTGTTGGAACCATGAGAAAGGTATAAAATAAAATTTTGAGATCTGTCAGATGGTGTCCCTTAGATTACTACAGCCTATTTTGAATATTATCAGAAGTAGTGAGACTATAATTGGTTCCAGTATTGTGAGCTTTATATTGTAAATAAGTAGGCAGGAGTACTAACAGAGTGAAGTTCTGACACTGATCAACAGAGTAATCTTGACTCCTCTGTTTCAAAATCAAATACATCATCTTTTTCATCTCTGAATTCTTACATACATTCATTCGCTGATATTTAGTTATTGCCTTCCACAAACCAAGTACTATTGTAGGAGCTGGAGATATAGCAGTAAACAAAACTGAGTCCCTATTCTTATGGAACTGTCAGTCTCCTTGGGCTGCTATGACAAAATATCATAGACTGGTTTGCTTATGAACAACAGAAATTTATTTCTCACAGTTCTGGATGCCAGGAAGTCCAGGATTAAGGTGCCAGCAGATTTGATATCTTCTGAAGGTCTGTTTCCTAGTGGCCATATTTTTGCATCGCATGGTGGAAGGGATAAGAGAGCTTTCTGAAGTCTCTTTTTAAGGTGCTAAGCTCATTCAGTAGGTCTCCACCCTCATGACCTAATCACTTCCCAAGAACCTAGCTGCTAAAACCATAACATTGGGCAGTAAGTTTCAATATGTCAATTTTTGAAGGACACAGACATTCAGACCATAGTGAAAGTTTACGTCTTGTGGGGCAGAAAAGCCACAAACAAGTATGTAATGTGGCAGGAGGATAGAAAGAGATTGGGGAGGAGGTGCAGTTTTACTCAGAGTGGTCAAAGCAAGTGCTTCTGATAAGGAGACATTTGAGCAAATCCTGAGTGAAGTAAAGAGGGGAATCATGTGCATATCTAGAGGAAGAACATTCTGGGCACAGAGAATAGTATATGCCAAGGCCCTAAGGTAGGAGTGTGTTGGATAAGTTAAAGTTTTAAAAATATAACAAGAATAACAATAGATTCTTAGATAAGTTGAACATATTCACTATTCAAATGTTTTTATGTTTGATCCTGAAACAAACAAACAAACAAACAAACAAACAAAAAGTGCTAGCTGAATCTCAGTTAACCTCCTAAAAATTAATTGGTTACATAGAACAATTAGTTAAAGCGTCATATCAACCTTTAATAATTAAACTTTTGCACAGCAATATTCTGGTTAATTATCTTTGCTTTTGTTGAGCCTTTATTGCATTTTTATGGTCATCTGTGCTTGAAGAATACTTTCACATTTTTTCTCTTTTCCTTTTAATTAAGTTAAATGAACTGTCCTACAAAATACCAAGGATTCTTAGGACCCTTTTAGGCAAAGAAAAAGAAAAATATATTTAAGAATCTCTTGAAATTGTCTATAAGTCTAACACAGAATCTTTCGATGTGAGCAGTGCATGGCTATTGGCAAATTAATATATAAAACGTCTATTGTATGATTTATGAAATCAATCTCTTGGAAATTTTGGTAATTTAATCCTGATGCTTGCATTTTTTTTTCAAAGCAATAAATATTGTAAAAGTTTGCAGAAAGTCATTAAATGTTAACAAAAGGCAATATCTGATACTATATCAACGTAAGATGTCTTTAATTACAGTTCATTCTGAAAGAGTCCTGATGGAAGACAACTCTAGAATAACATTTATTTCTGTGATAAGCATTTTTACACTATTAAGCTATGTGGAAATCTCTATCTCTTCCTTTAACTCTTATAATCGTGCTTTAATTTTTATGGTTTAATCAAAACAAGAGTTCAAATAGAGATAGATATACATCACTTATTCTGTTATGTTTTAATCTATACATATGTTATATATTTTACATTTATATGTGTTCTATATTTTATATGATTTATTCAAAATTTAAAACTTAATGCATGAATTTTATAGTTTGCTTTTAAAAATAATAATAATAATAATACCAATACTCTTAGGAATAAACTTAAGAATTTCAGATAATTAATATGTATCTGTTAGTAACCTCTCAGGAACCATGTGGTTCCATAATTTTGTGTCAGGCCATTGCCAAAGTTCTAACTAAGGTCAACAGTATTTGAGAGGCAGTCAAAGAGAAGAATGACTTTGTTGAATATTGAGAAAACAGAAATGAATGAATGCATTACAGTGAGGGAAGATTTAAAGTGTGCAGATCATTTGAAAAACATAATTATGCAAGGCAAGATATTCAACATTTTTAATTATACAGTGTAACAAAGTGCTTTTTCTCCCACTTATGTTCTATTAGACAAATAAAATAGCTCCTTTGCAAAATGGTAGAAAACAAATTGCTCCCAATGGTACCCAAGGAGGATTCTGTAGATGATTTTGGAGTCTTATCTTCCTAGAATAAACTATGATTTATTACTTGAGTACAGCTGACTTTCCCATGGCAGATGTAGCTAGAGATGAATTTCCTTTGTGCATTTCACTGAAGGCCTTCCTTTGCTCATTCAGTTTCCCCTGTCTCCTGCACCTTCAATTTCTCCCTCATATTGACTGTTTTCTCTCTTTCCTCAACCTCTCTTCTCATCTGACTCTTGCCCTCTCTCTTACTCTTTGTGCCAAGTTTATTGAAAGAGAGTAATTTATGCTCATGTTACAAATTGCTCTTCTGTCTTAGTCATTATAGCATTATTTATTTTCTTTGTTTGTTCCAGCCTCTTGGTTGCTTTCTTTTGGCTTAAAAGAATTTATTCCTCATCAACTTTATACATTTAGTATTTCTTTGGATTCCACTTCTACCACCCCCACTTTCCCTATTTATAAAATTATCATGCTTTTCCATGGGGATTTTTTAATAACTATACCTTTCTGAATACTGTATACATAAATAACTCTTCCACTCCTCTCTAGACCTTTCATCTGAGCTGTAGAGTGTCATGTATCTATTACCCAAGCCAGAAACCAGGGCGACATCTCAGTTGTCTCTCTCACTGTCCACATCTACATCTAATCAACTATGAAGTTGTCTTGACCCTGCCTCCTGAATTTCTCATGACATTAGGTATCTCTCATCTTTCATCTCCGCTGTTACCCTGGAATCTTATTTACTCTCACCTGGAGAACTGCAGTAACTTTTCTTCAACATAACTAATTTCCCATCTTAAAATCTGTTAATGGCTACTTATGCTGTTAGGAACAAGTCTTTGCTCCTCAGTAAAGTATTATATCATTATTTGGCTATGTTTGTATTTTTTCCTTAGTCACTTTACTTTTATTAACCTTAAGGAAGTCCAGTGTATTGGCTGATGAGTTAAGAGCAAAAGTTGTGAAATCAGATTACCTGCTTTCCAGTCTAAATTTTATGTGAATTGCACATCTTATGTAACCCTTATGGATTTTGTTTCCTTATAACAACTTATGAGAAGTATTTACTTCACAATGTTGTTGTTAAATAAATACTTGTTAAGATGCCTGGTACATAAATAGGTACTCAAAAATGTTAGCTATTGTTAATTATTTGTGATTTCTAGGTCGTTTCATACTATTTCAAAATATGTGTCTCTGAGTATACAATTAAGATTGCATTGGCTCACCTTTACTTTATTATTCAGGATATAGTCAAGTATTTACTCTTTTCTGAAACTTTCTCTGAGCACACTCCATTCCAGCTCCTTCCCCTGCCCCACACTGTAGTGCAAAGGAAAGTTTATGTGGTATGGGAGCACTCTTCTGTTATTCATTGTTATGCTAGGTTCTAATCCTTGCCTTACTCCAATCTTCTTCCTTGAGGTTGTGAGATCTTTGGGGGCAGGGTTATGTCACATGCATCCTGTACTCTCCAACATTGCTCAGAGTCTGCTGGTACTGATTAGATCCTCAGTAAGGATTTGAAAGAAAAATGACTGATTGATGGAATAAATTAATGAATAAATATATAAATTAAGTTTAACAGGGACATCATTTTCTTGTTGGTTTGTCATTATAAGTATTCTAGTACTTATTAATTGATTTTTTTATTAAACTGCTTGTGATATTTTTCTGAATGCTAAAAATGAAATTAATCCATTCTTCCTGACTATAAATAAGATGTAGTCCCAAGTTGAGATTTTTCCAGTAAAACAGTATACCAACAAAGGGAATTTGCTAGTAATGTCATTAATTTGATTAATGTGAACAGACAAGTAGAATGGCTTAGAAATTAATTTCAAAATTACTTCTAAATCTCTGTCTTTGTATTACATAAATATAAGTAAATAGAGAAAAGTCAATTACAAAGCAGATTACCCTATTGGTTTCTTCATTTAAGATCTTTCATATTTTATGTAGAAATAGTTACTTCCCTACATGTCCCACTATACCTTCTCCTCAGAACTCTGAGTAATATTAGAAAATAATAATAGTGATAGGGTAATTGCATAGTGAAGGAAACAGTCAACAACTCTAAAAGACAACCTGCTAAATGGAAGAAGATATTTGCAAATGGCATATCTAATGAAGGGTTAGTTACAAAATATATAAAGAACTTCTTACAACTGAACACCAAAAAAAGCCCAAACAAACAAACAAACAAACAACTAATCTAGTTAAACAATGGGCAGAAGACATGAACAGACATTTCTCCAAAGAAAGAATACAGATGTCCAACAGACATATGAAAAGGTGCTCAATATCACTCATCAACAGAAGATTAAAACCACAGTGAAATATCACCTGACACCTGTCAGAATGGCTAAAATCACCAACCAAGAAACAGGAGGATGTGGAGAAAAAGGAACACCAGTGCACTCTTGGTGGGAATGCAGACCAGTGGAAAACAGCTTGGAGGTTCCTCAAAAAACTAAAACTACCCTACAGTACAATAGCAATACAGTAATTGGGCTACTGGATGTTTACCCAAAGAATACAAAACACTGTTTTGAAAGGATGTATGCACCCCTATGTTTATTGCAGCATTATTTACAATAGCCAGGTTGTAGAAGCAGCCCAAGTGTCCACTGATAGATAAAGGGATAAAGAAAAGGTGGTATACATATACATTGGAATGTTGCTCAGCCATAAAAAGAATGAAATCTTGCCATTTGCAACAACATGGATGGAGCTAGAGAGTGTAATGCTAAATGAAATAAGTCCATTAGAGAAAGATAAATACCAGATGATTTCATTCATATGTAGAATTTAAGAAAGAAAACAAAGAAACAAGAAAAAAAAAGGAGACAAACCAATGACAGACTCTTAACTATAGAGAAGAAACTGACATTTACCTGAGGAGAGGTGGGTAGGAGGATGGGTGAAACAGATGATAGGGATTAGAGTGCACTTATGATGATCACTAAGTAATGTATAGAATTGTTGAATCACTGTATTGTACACCTGAAACTAATGTTAACTATACTGGTATTAAAATGAAAATTTTAATAAAATTTAAAAAATTTGAAAACATAATGATAGGGTAATGATAGAAAACATCTAGGCAGTTCTTGTTTGTATTTTGAAGATAGTGAAGTTAAAAAAAAAAAGAAAAAATGTTTAAAAAGAAAACGACTACTAATGAAGTATACTTTATCAGAAGAAATTTTCCCGTCCTAAATAAAGTTTGTTAGTGATTGGTCTTTACATCCTAACTGTCCAGAGTACTAGAAGATCTTGAGGGGTTAGTTAGTTCATTTAATCCTAAATCTAAATCACTGTAAAGACAAATAGAAAAACAGAGATAGGTACTCTCAACAAAAGGGAAACAAAATACCTTAGAAAATGAAATGTGCTTTCAGTGACTTTATTTGCCATTAAACTTAAGACTGTATTTATCAAATAGCTCTAAACTTGTCCATTCTGAACCCTTAATTGACCTCTTACCAGAAAGCACTCAGTATGTTGAAGTGTGAAAGGTAAACTTCTACTGAGGTTATTGTGTTAGCCATTAGTTATTTACAGCTGTAAAATCTGGAAAAGATTACAGACATCTTTCAGTCTAACTCACAACACAATGAGTGGATTCCCTTCTTCAATCCTTATATCCCCTTACAGAACACTAAGTTCATGCAATTGTGAATTGATTTGAAAGCTAAATTATTACCTCATTACACCTGCATCAGTCTTGCATTACAGATTGTACACAGGAGGATTAGGAGGAAGATAATGATCCCCCTGTCATTAAGTGGGAGCTGAGTGAACTGCATAGTTCAGCATCTACAGGGACACATTTTAAGTCACCCAATTCAATTTGAATGTGCAATTTCAAGTGCTTTCTGCTGGGAAGATTTGGGGGGAACATGTGCTTCTCTATTTAGTTAGCCTATAACCCCCTACCCCAAGGCAATTGTTTCTCTACTCATGGCACCCACTTACCACAACAAAGTATTTGCTTATGATTGGCTATCAGGAAACATTAAGATAATCCTGATGAAAGCAAAAGTAAACTCACTAACTTTTAAGATCATGCTAGAATCTATTCTTTTATATGGAAAGAAGAGGTGCTGTTTTCATGGACTAGTATTAGCATCTGATTTCCCATAAAAATGTTTTCATCCTTATTGTCTTTTTATGATAAGTTGTGCGTGTTTTGATAACATTTGATAATCTTTACAACATTTTACAATGAGTAAGTAGAGTTTTCAATATAATACGGTGTTAGTAAGGATTTTAGATTCTAGATTCATGAATTTGTAGCAAATTCAACAGTTATTTTTTGGTTCCATCATGTGCCAGATGCTCATCTGAGCACTGAGGATATGACCAGAAAAGGATATGTTTTGATAAGAAAAGAGGCAAAAAGCCCTTGTTCTTATAGAGCTTACATTTGATTGATGAAACAGACAGTAAATCTTATCAATGAATGAACTATGTGGTGTTTCAGATGGAAAAGTTCTGTGGAGAAAATAAAGCATCCAGAGGTTAGGGGATGTGTGTGTGTGTGTGGTGAAGAGAGAATTGATTTCCATTTCAGATAGGGTGGTCAGGGACATCTTCCTCAGATGCGAGATTTGTACAAAGATTGTGCAAAGACTGTGAGACATGTGGAATTTTTAGGTAACAAGCATTCCTACCAGAAAAAATAGAAATCTTACTGATGTTGCTTTCTGGGTGTAAGACGAACAAATAGTGACATTTTGTAAACCTTGGTTTCCTTCTGTGTAATATGGAGATAATTGTAGTACTGTCTGAAAAAGATACTCTGAAAATTAAATAGTATATGTACTACAGATGTGTAATAAACACTGGATAAATGTTAGGTATTGTTATCAGGAAATGAAGAGTTGCTCTTTCAGATCACTTTAGTCAAAGCCTTTACCTATTGATTAGTGTCTTGTAGGGTGTAGGATTCCTTGTTTGAATTAATCAGCTATAATAGAAAATATTTTACTCTCTCCAGTGGAGATAAATAAATATTGAATGCTTAAATATTAGATGATAGAGAAATTTCCAAAGCTCTTTTAGCTCTTTTTTCTCTTTTTTAATGTTTGATTTTACCAGTTGTATAGGCACATAAAGGCAAATCTTTTTTCTCACTGCTATAGTCTTATTCCCAATCCTTAGAAGCAACTATCAACTCTTTTAGCTATTTCTTTTGATATTTGCTTCCGTATATTAAAGGAACAGGCTTATATTGCTGTTTGTTGATTTTTCAGTTTCAGACGTTATCTCTTAATTTCCCAATATAGTTAATAACGATTTGTCTCCTTTATACCATCACACACACACACACACACACACACACACACACACACACACTTTTGATCCTCCCATCTTACCAGAATATTTATATCATTCTTTTGTTCAGATAAGTGTTCAGTAGTTATGTTATTGTCCCTCTAAAGTGCTATTCAAAGCTACACAATGAATATTTTTCCTTTGTTCAATGCCGTTTGTTCCCTTTAGTTAATAATTGTCTTTTTTTGTGTTATTGATTTGCTTCATTTGTTTACTACTTTACCCCTAAAGTACCCCTTAGAACTTTAAATTTCTTTACAATGTGTTCCAACACTCTGGATATCCTCTCAGTTTCTTCTCCTGGAGAGGAGATACTTTGCTGGAGCATTCCAATTAGCTGTAGTCTGGCCTGACTGCTTTCCAAGTCAGCTTCAGAGACAAACTCTGCATTACCCTCAGCTCCTGGTGACCCTCTTTGCCTCTTCCCTTCAGTTAGATGCTGTTTCTGGAATCCCATATATTCCTTCTCCTTGCTTTATCCTCTTGTTTTAATGGAGCACACATGTAAGAGCTCCCTCGATAAAGGTGTATGAGAGATATATTCTGACACTTTTAATGTCTGAATGCTCTGTTCCTTTTGCAATTAATAGTTGCCTGTATCAAATCATAGTATGGAAATAATTTCCCTTTAGGGTTTTGAAGATATTTCTTTTCTGTCTTCTAGCTGTTAATACCACTGTTCAAATATCTGTTGCCATTCGATTTTTAAAAAATTAAACATTTCATTTAATTTAAAACCTATAAATGTCCTTTCATTTGCTAGTATTTTTATTAATAAGGGCAGTCTTATCTTTGAATATGAATTCCTAATTGAATTTCCTTGTCATAGTCTCATATGAAATACCTATAATGCATCATCTATAATTTATGTTTCCTTATTCTTTAAGGTAGAGTGAATTTTAGATTTTTCATGTTTTTCACAATCTTTTACATTGACATGTCCATTCCCAATTTGACATCATTTTAATCTACTCATATTATTACTCCCTACGTGCCAACAGTGCTGTATAATTTGGGTAGCATCACCAGCAACTGCAGCCATTTTTAATATTCAATTTTTTTCTCATTTTTCATCTTGCTTGTATTAACTGTCTTAGGTTGAGTTCCCCAGAAGCAGACCTTGAGATGAGGATTTGTGTGAAAGCAATGTATTAGGATGTGTTCTTAGCAAAAACTGGTAGAAAAGTGAGGAAGTGACCTGAAAGGAAAAGGCTTCGAACAAAGGTATGATATCAAGTATAGTCCCACTAAGGAAGCTGTAAGGGAGAGTACAGTGCACACCTTAGTTATTCTCATCTGTTGCCAGGGAGCCAGATTGTTTATTCCCTGAGCCCTTTAATCAGCGCTTAAGGACAGCCCCAAGAGGTCATAAATCCCCAAGCTCTCAACTGCTGAAGCAAAGTTGGGTCCAGCAACTTGAGTTAACTCTCCTATGAAAAGACAGGAGTGGTGATTCTGCCCAGGATCTGATGTTCCCCAAATGGTCTAGGCATCCAAAGGGATGTGGGCAGACCACTGACTGCTGCCTTATTTTATAAAAACTAGCTGATAAGAAGCAGAGGTCTTGTGACCCCAGTATATCTGACACAAAGATAATATTCATCAAGCATACGGAAAGTGAGATTACTTCAGTTTCAATCTGACATTCCTTGCCCTTAAATCATTTGACTACTGTGTTCAATTATGGAGGAAAACAAAAACAAAAACAAAAACAAACATTTGTAAGTGCCGACTACACTATTGAAATTATCTAAAAGGTAAATATAATGATTTATGGGGCTCTATAATATTTTTAGCTCTTCAGAAAGTGAATCCTTATTATACCATGTAAGATTATTATTGGATAGTCATTTTCTGTCATATATGTTTTCAGGAACATCCTATTAAATCTCTCAAGTATTGTTGAGGACTAATGTGTTAGGCATTCGTTTTGGTGCTGGAGTTAACACTTTGAACAAGATGGGTAAGGCCTCTGCTCTTAGGGTACATACATTCTAATGGGGAGATACAATGAATAAATAATGAGTAAAATGAAGATGCTAGATAATGATAAGAACTGTGAAGAAAAGCAAAGGGGAGCTAATTGGATGCTCAAAAAGGACCTCTCTGAAGAGGTAGTATTTAGGCTAAGGCAAGGATGATAAGAACTGGGCAAGGATGATAAGAACTGACCAAGGATAGAAAATTTGGAGGAAATGACTTCAGTAGGAGAGAACTCAAGTGCAAAGGCAGGAATGAGCTTGGTGTGTCAGAAGATCTGAGAGAGGGCCATGTGTTTTGAGTGAAAGAACAAACGAGATGAGGTTCAAAGTTAGGTGGGGCCAAATCATGAAAGCCCTGGGAACAAATTTTGTGTTATGTCACTGTGTTTTAAAAATCATGGGAAAGCCACTGGAGAGTTTTGACCAGAATAGTGACTGACATGATCTACTCTATTTTGGAAGATTCCTGTGAACATTTTGTGTACAATTGGACAAGAGTAGAGGGAGGGAGAATGTATAGGAAGGCTCCTCTTTAGACTGAAAGATAATATTGGAGTTGGAGGAACATAGGTGGATTCTGAAAATTATTTTGGAGTAGAGTTGAGAAGCACATGGATGGAAATAGATAAGGGCTCCTAGAGCTTTGGCAGGAGAGATTGAGTGGATTGTAGGGCCATTTTCAACGTTCCCTTATGTGTATGCTTATCAGGTACAAGAAGTTATAAGCAGTGTTGGTTTACTTTTCATCATGCACAGAGTTTAACTGTAGGTAAATGTATACCATTCATCTATATCCTCATTGTATTTCTTGAATGATTTTTGCCTTTTTCCTGGATTTAAATTTTGTTTTGTTAAAATAATTTTTTGACATACAAAAGGAACAAGAGAAGAATTGCTCATATCATGCCATCTGCCTTTTAAAAATTCTTTGCAAGAAAATTCTCCAAGGGAATTAATTGTCTTCTTGATGCCAATTTTGTTGTCAGAGATACTGTTACATCCCCGGTTCTAACACTGACCTGTCATGTTGTACTGGCCTACTGGATACTTCCTTTTCTACCCTTTGGAATATCTAGCTGTGCATCCTACTGGGCCTTGAGGAGAGAGAATCCTTCCTTCCCTCTCCTGATGTGGCTAAAACTTGGGCTAAATTCCCAACTCCTAGTTTGTGACAGAGTTGCACTATATCTGTATGTCAGTAGATTCATAAACTATTTCTCATTTAAAAATCACATTAAAGACATTGTAGATTATCTGGTTTATCTAAGTTATCTCTTGTCTTTGAATGTTGGACGCTGGCTTCAGAAGCATGCCCACCTGCCCTGACTGGGAAATGGCAAGATTAGGGGAAAATAGTGATTGTGCACTGTCATTACTGAGTGCATTTCAGCAGCCGTGTGAATAGTTCAAATAGCCATGTGAATAGCCGAATTAGCCTAGTTCCTAATACGCAGCCTGAAGGCACTTAGTTTGGCACTAGGTGAAATAATTTATTAGAAATAAACATATTAATGCAGTTTAAAAATGTAACTCATTGCTCTACAAATGCATTTTTTTCAGAATTATTGATTCTCATTACAGTGAGATACAACATTACACTCACTGAACAAGGTTCATAAAAATTGAGTGGGTGTATAAAATTTTTTATTGTTTCTTTTGATTATAAAAATATGCCTACTGTAGAAAATTGGAAAAATATATAAAGTTGTGAATAAGAAAATAAAAATAACTTGTATTTCTCTGCCAGAAGACAACTGTTATGACCATTATTGAGTAATTCTTTGTTTTTTTTCTCTCTATACATACAGATGTGTGTGTACACATCTATACAAATTATGTGAAAAATATTTATGACTACACATAGAATTTAAGATCATAGTATTTGTACTATTTTGTATCCCACTTTTCCATAAAGTACATTGGAAAATTTGGGTTATTTTTTTCTAGAAGGTTCTGTTTTTTATTTTCATTTTTTAATCTATAAAGCTTAAAAAACAATAGTGTATGCTATTACATATAATTTTATTAAGAATTCATATTAAATGCATTCCTTTTCTAGTTATTGCCTGGCTTCTTGGAAACTGAGTTGAACTATTGGTACTAGAAAGTCATCGGTTTTGCCATTAGTTCAAGATCAAAAGGAACTGAATATAAACAATATAAATAATCCAAGCATTTTGCTTTTGATGCTTTCATGTCTGTTGCTCAGATAGATGTGCTATTTGTGAAACTTTGTTATCTTTTAACAGGTACCTAAAAACAAGAGACATAGTTAATCCAAAATGCAGAATTTCATATTTTATCTATCTATCAGGCTCTGTCCCACCTCATCTCATATTGGGGTGAAAGATGAGTTGCTATAACAAAGAAACTCTGAAGTACAGTGTGTTGAGAACATAAATTCTTATTGCTTGTGTAATATTCTTTTTTTCCCCCTGAGTATTGCCTTTGGCTTTGGTTTAAAAAGTACAGAGTTTTTCTTAAAATTATTTATTGATTGATTATTGGAGAATAGTTGACACACAGTGTTATGTTAGTCTTACGTGTACAGCACAGTGATTTGGCAATTCTGTACTTTACTCGGTGGTCACCACGATAAGTGTAGTCACCATCTGTCACCACAAACGTTATTACAGTTCTATTGACTGTATTTCCTGTGTTGTACTTTTTGTCTCTGTGACTTATTTTATAACTGCAGTTTGTACCTCTTCATCCCCTTCACCTATTTTACCCATCTGCCCCCCCTCTAGCAACCACCAGTTTGATCTCTGTATTTAAGAGTCTGTTTTTTGTTTGCTTGTTTGTTCCTTTGTTTTGTTTTTAAGACTCCACGTATAAATGAAATCATATAGTATTCAGCCTTTTTTAGTCTTATTTCATTTACCATAATACCCTGAGGTCCATCCTCGCTCAGTTAGTATTTTTGAAGGGAGTGGTCCAGGTTGTTGGCACAGCTCTGCTCCTTGTGGTCATTCAAGAACTCAGTTCCTTCCACCTTGTCTTTACACCATCACCTAATGGCATAGTCACAACTGGAGCGGGAGCACCTCAGTATTCTAGGAGGAACGGGAAAAAAGGGGAACATCTCAGGCCCAGAAATGGCACTTCTGCTTACATGCCTAATTTGAGGAGACCTTGGTAACATGGGAACGCCTGCAGAAGAGACTTGACCATGTAACTTCACAGCTGCACCACCCTTACTGGTGAAGGAGAGAATGGAATTCAATGGTCTTTCAGAAACCCCCATCACACATCTGTGCTCGGACTGCATATTTGACAAGGTCAGTGTGGGCCTAAATGTGTTAAAGAGAAACCTGAAAAGATGGAAGGAAAGAACGTTTATTTAATTGCCCTTATTTTAGAACTACTAGGTAGCTGGGGCACCTGGTTGGCTCAGTCGGTTAAGCATCTGACTTAGGCTCAGGTCATGATCTCACCATGGGTTCGTGAGTTGGAGTCCCTCATCGAGTGAGCTGGAGCCCCACTTAGGATAAGCGTAAGCCCCTCTCCCCCTTCGGGTGTGCACAAGCCCTGCTTCGGGTGAGCTCCAGGCCCTCTATAGGTGAGCCCTGCTTCTCTCTCTCTCTCTCTGTCCCTTGTGTGACTCTCGCTCTCTCTCTCTGTCCCTTTCTCTCTGCCCCTCTCTCACTTGTGACCCCTCTCTCTCAAAAACAAAAACAAAACCAAACCTACTAGATAGTTGGAAACTTTCCGGAATAAAAGTAATGCTCATATAATGTATCTAGGTATGCTTATGGTTGAACCACATGGGTACATTCAAAGGTTAAAGAGCTGGTTTTCAGAAAGTATAGCCTTGGACAATAAAGATATTTACATTAAATGTTTTTCACCTCATTTTGTATCCGCAGTCTCTGTGTCAGTGTAAAAAGTTATCTTTGACAAAATGGTAAATATTTTCCTAAAAGCTTTTAATTTTAAGACATTTTTTAGTCTGCTTTGGAGTGAATGAAAAGAATTACCAGATATGATTTTGCAGATTTCCATCAAAGTCCCATTAAAGGATGGCAAGGCTGTGAACAAGGAAAAAGCCCATGGGGACTGCTAATTGCATGCTGCCTGGACTGTGGCTTAGGAATTTCTTTCTAAAGAATGAGTCAGAAAAATAGAAACAAGTTCGTGTGTTGAAGAATGGTTTCATCTGTTCTGACCACTGAATAAGAATCCAAGGAGGGCAGAAAGAGAAGCAATATAGTGTGTGAAATGAAATGAGGCCTTTTACAGTGAAATCTGATGTGTAGTGTATCTAGTGTCATAATTTGGATTGCCCAGTAGGGAATTAGCTTGCCTTTAATTCTAGGAAGAGATATTAGCCAACAGATTGCATAGAAAACACAAACAGTTTCTTAAGAAACTCTTTCTGGAGTGTGTATGCCCCTTAAGGGGCATTAAGGAATCTACTCCTGAAATCATTATTCCACTATATGATAACTAACTTGAATGTAAATAAAAAAGTAAATAAATAGGAAAAACAAATTGCAAAAAAAAAATGTTTCTTATTTGTGCATCTCATGTATCATGCTGGTGGTAATAAAAAGTACAGTTCAGGGGCGCCTGGGTGGCTTGGTCGGTTAAGCATCCGACTTCGGCTTGGGTCATGAGCTCACGGTCCGTGACTTCGAGCCCCGCGTCGGGCTCTGTGCTGACAGCTCAGAGCCTGGAGCCTGTTTCAGATTCTGTGTCTCCCTCTCTCTCTGCCCCTCCCCTGTTCATGCTCTGTTTCTCTCTGTCTCAAAAATAAATAAATGTTAAAAAAGAAATTAAAAAAAGTACAGTTCAAAGTGTGAAATAATATTAGGATAGTTATCTAGTGTCTACTGTGACAGAAATTTGAGACTAATGTTTTATTATGTAAACCGCTAACATGATATATGTATGTATGATGTATATGTGAAAAAAATATAGATCTATTAGATTGCATATATACCTTCTGTCATACACAAGGGAGCTGGAATGAGCCAAATACTTTTGGACATATTCTACAGATTTTTAATTGAGGCTTTGTGTTTAAATTTATTACTATTACTGTTTTTCATAATATTAAAAAAATCAATATACCATATTACTAAAATAGAAGCTACCATATTTAAAATTTTTGATTAGCTTTTATTTGATGAATTATATTTGAACTTCACATATAGAATCCATAGACTAAATATCTGTGCAATTTAAAAAAAATCTTAAAGAGATTGTTAAAATTTTTTATGTTGCTAATATATATAATTAGTAATTCCACCATCTGTAAAGTTTCATCTCTTCATATTATTTAATATTAACCCATTAAGTTTTTACATAGCAATATATATATATATATATATATATATATATATATATATATATTAGAAGTAAGGTTATATATATATACACTGTCATTATTTGGGTAAATTCAGGTAGAAGGTGTTCAGGAATTTGGACCATTAATTGTACAAAAAATCACTGCTTGGGATATAATGTGGAAATAGATGAAATGTGTATCCTTTTCTATCCTGAAAAAAATTCTTCAAAATAGTACTTTAAAAGAGGAGAAATAATTTCATTTTGATTTTTAAGGATTATTTGTGTGTCTTCACGTAAAATGAATAGAAGTAAGTAATTTACAGACACTGCCAGTGAATTTGAATGAATAATATATTGTATATTGTTGTGAATGACTTTAATAATAACATAGTACCTTATTTCAATGGAATTTATCTTTTATTCAGTATTCAGACAAGGCATATGTGTATCTGTGTGTGTTTGAGGGACATCTTTGGAAGCTTACTTTTGTGTTAACAAAAATGCAAAAATATTTTCTCTTAATAAAGAAATGTCAGTATCCTATCTATTAGTGAAGGCTATGTATTATATATATGCATTATAAATATATATATATATTTATATAACATATATAACTAAATGTTTAATAACTGGAATCTTGTAGCATATATTTGTTGTTCATCAATCCTGGTCATTTGTTTAATGGTATTTAAAAAGAACACTCCAAAATCTTGTAAAAGTTAAAATGGAAAGAGCCATTTTTACACAAAAAGAAAATTAAAAAAACAAGGTATGATTGTATCTGCATGTATGTGTCTCATCATGTTGAGTAAAACTAAAATATACCCAAATCAGTGAGAAACTAAGCCAGTGAAACTTTGATGCTTTTTGTTTTGTCTGGATTGTGCACACGTGTGTATTTATCACATGGACTTATCTTTCTTCCTTTTAAGGAAACAAACATAGGAATTTAGATGTTACTGGCAAGACTGAATACATACATACATAGTGAAAAGATTTTTCAAATCAGGGGTGTGTGTGTCAAATACATACATACATAGTGAAAAGATTTTTCAAATCAGGGGTGTGTGTGTGTGTGTGTGTGTGTGTGTGTGTGCTCGCGCACGCACACACACACTCTTTATGCTGTGGGCTAACAGCTTTCCTAAAGGAATCTTTAAGATTTTGATTTTAGTTCAATTTTTGCTCTAGTGATTTGGCTTGAGTAAGAGACATTTAGCAATGAGTAGGTAATGACAAAATTGGTTGCTATCACTACATTCCTATATTTCTGATAATCTGTCCAGAAACTTTCTAGGTTAACAATTAACAGATAGTAAAAGGAATTCATTTCAAACAATTCATGCCCATTGGCCATAATATTAGATAAAACATATGAACATTTGTTCCACCTATTATAGAGACTGATGGCTAAATCTGTGATAAAATTAATATAGTATGCTATTGTACCTTAGACATTACTATTGTAGCTGAGCATCCAGCAGTGTCTTAGTTGTACCTTGGTCATTTGTTTTAACAGCATCTATATTTCTACATAATTGGTTATATTAAAAATGCAGCTCATTCTGTTGATTATCTATACCTGTTCTATATGCCAATTCTAGTTCTCATTATCCCAGGTGCAAATAGGAAGCAGTTCTAACCTACTCAGTTAGCAAGGTTTGGTTCAGTTTTAAAAGATAGAAAGATGTGATGATGTACTCAAAAATAGTATTTTTTAAATACCTTATTTGATTTTATGTTCTTAGAGATTAATTTACATCATTTTTATTAGCATTGGTTATGCATATTTATCCCCAAGCCTGGTATGCTGGATGCCTTTTTTTTTTTCTCTACTGTCAAAAGGTTCTGGTGTGATTTTACTTTTTAATCAGGCTGCAGGGACAGCTGGCTTCTGATAGGATTCTGGGGTAAGTTTGTATCAAATTTGCTTCTGATTAGCAGTTACACAGTGTGGCTTCCTACAGATTTGGTGTTTATCTCTTATCAGTTATTCTGATGGTCCCTCTACAGTAATTATATCTTAATCATTTCTGACACATTGGTACTAAAAGGGGAACCAATAAGGTGTTTGGATTGGAATTTTTGATCAGATTTTGTATGCCTTTTAGTTTTCTCAGGGAGTGGTAGCTTGGAATTAGTTAATATTTAGCCTAAAAGTATTGAAGTATAAAGAACATGATAGGAAAATGACCATGGCCACTGGGTTTTAAGAGCAGTTAGCAATGAATCTCTAAATTCTAAATTTGAGGCAAATATAGTCTTTGCGATATGAGAACAGCCACTGTTGAAATGAAGTTCAAGAAAGACATGTTTGGATTGCTGAGCTATATGATATTGTCTTTGTATTAGTTTATAGACTAAATTTGCCTGCCAGTCAGAGGTCCTTTATATAGTTCATCATTGCCTCTTTGTATGAATGTTGCATTTTACACACAAAGACAAGAAAAGCAACCAAAAATATGGTACTTAAAAAAATTGTCTAAGGGCAAAGTACTTTTCCAGACTTTTACTTTGTGGTGCTGTAGCCACATTAGCCAATGAGGAATGAAAAATCCACCTGTATCAGCAATGATCAAAAGATAAAAAAAAAAAAAAGACTCCCAGTTAAAAAAAAAAAAAAAAAAAAAAAAAGATGGCAAGGATATAAGCAATTCCAAGAAGAAACAGTACTAATGGTTAGTACCAATGAAATAGTTCAAATTCACTCATAGTAATACAGGCAGATTAAATAATTTTTAATCATAAAATTAGGACAGAAACATACTGCTCAGAGATGGGGAAGAATGCATCTGTCAGTTAGTGAAAGTAAATGTCCATACGACTTTGAAGTTGACAATTTGGCAGAAGTTAATGTAATCTTCAAAAATGTTCATAGTTTTTGATATAGGTGTTTATTCTTAGAAACCTCTGAAAAAATAGATGATGATTTGTTTATAAATATATATTAATAGAGTGTTATATTACTTCCACATGATAGACTATTTTGCAGTCACTAAAATATTTTGAAAGAACATCAAAGAGTTGGAATATGGACAGTGTATAATGTTAAAGAGGAAACAAAGGCACCAACTGTACATACCTTGGTACTTAAAGCCTGTAAAAATATATGTATATTGGAAAAAGTGTGGAGGGAAAATAGAAAATGCTGCCAGGCTTATGTTTGTGTCTGGTTATGGTCTTACAACAAACATGTGTTAATTATAGTGTAATAATGAAAGTTGCATATAAAAAGAGAAGTAAAAACTAACCTCTCTGAACAGAACATGTTGAGTAGAAAGAAGGAAGAAGTATATAAAGTTAATTTTTGATGGAATTATCCACAAAAATAGCCAATCAATTTAGTAAAAAGGAAAATCAATCAGTTGGTCAGCTCTTTTAGAACAGTAAAATATTTTGTCAGTTGCCCCAATGAAATTATTTTTCAATTGAGTATATCGACTAGCTGTTTTGCAGTTGTGTAGACATGTTTTTGGAGAAGAAAATATTGCTGAAAATACTTAGTCAGTGAAACTTAATAACAGGGCACAGTGGGAGATCATTAAAATGGATGCTCTTGCTTCATCCAGGCAATGTACTATAATGCAGATTATATTGATTTACTGCAAATATCTGTATGATATTGGTGTTCCCTTCAAGTGAGCCTATATATTAAAATCTGTACATTATAAAAATCAGAATGCAAGTTTGTTTGATATCATTTTAATGAACAACCAAGCTTTTTAAACTGTCATGTAGTTATTGGATCATCTTTAGATTTCTTTTGGCATTACACAGGACTTGATTAACTAATTACATTGTGTATTCTGTCCCTAATGACCACTTAAGAATGGACTGCTCAGTACTTCTCTCTAAGCTGTTTGTAACAGTGATTCTGGATTTGTGACATTTAGTGGAAATATAGTATCCAGTCACAAGGTGTGTGCTCAGATATGACATGCTGTAGTTCCCATGGTTAAGAAGCTCACTCTTGTCTGCTCTAGTTTAAGTGTTTGGCTTCTTCACCTAGTCTCTTTACAGTAGTGCTGTCTTACACTTAGCTTTACATTGAGCAGCCATTTTTAACATGAAAACCATATGGGAAAAAATCAGGAAAGCTATAACAAAGGACATTAATTCTGAAGCAGATCAGCTCTTGGTATATTCAGCTTTTACACCCACTGGTTTTTGGCACTATGTTGCCCATACTCTTAAGTATTATAAATATATTGAAGGTCAATGGCTCTGAATTTTAGAATGTTAGAGGAAAAAGAGATCTTAATAAAGACCTTCCATTTCTTTACTGAGGAATAAAAGGTCCAGAGAATTTAAGGAAATTGCCTAAGGTTAAGTGGTAGTTAGTGATAAATCAAAATTAGACCTTGGTTCTGTTGTCCTATTATCCATCATTTATTTCTTCTTTGAGAGGCTACAATGAAGCCTGTCATAGTGGGGTGATTAAGACCATGGAGTTGGCCTTAAATTCTGGCCCTATTTCTTACTAGCTTTGTTAATTTGGAAAAATTACTTAAACTTACTGCCCATCAGTTTCTTTATTTGTACAATGAGTGGGTAATTGTGAAGATCCAATGTGTGAATATTTGTATGCTGTATAAAATAGTGTCTGGGATAAATGAAGTGCTCTATAAATGTTTCTTAATGTAAATACCAAGAGGAAAAGCAATCTAGACACAGAAAGCATATTATTTATGTATATATGTCATTTAAAGGATAATATGTTTTCTTTAATGTATATATGTCACAATTTTAGTTTTAATAATACCAATTTAATATAAAGGAAACATAGGCACCATATCACGTGAGTTATAAAGATTAACAGAGGTCATGTATGACAGCTTGACTTCACATCTTCAGTCCATACATTTTTCAAACACATCCTCTGTTTTTCTATGGATTAGAAATACTTTTCAGTTAGGCCTTTTTTGGATTGATAGTTTTAAAAATATGCTTTTTAAAAAAAGTTATTTATTTATTTATTTTTAGAGAGAGAGAGAGGAGGGAGAAAAAAGCAGAGAGAGAGGGAGAGAGATAATCCCAAGCAGGTTCTACACTGTCAGCACAGAGCCCGACAGGCTCTGTCTCACCAACCATGAGTTCATGACATGAGCCAAAATCAAGAGTCGGACACTTAACTGACTGAGCCACCCAGGCACCCCTAAATATGTATTTTTTGTTAAAGATAAAATGTTAAGTCTTACCAGAAAATGTACAGAAGAACCATAGAGGGCGGGATGCAGAGCTCTGTCTGAAACTTGATAATGCTTAAGCTTTGTTTCTTTAATAAATCAGCATTGGACAATTTTCTGTTTCTGGTCCTTTGTCTTCCCCTTCAGTTATCCCTCAGAGATATTATTGACATATTTTATTAAAAATATGCAGTCAATATTAAAATTCTTATGCAATACCTTTAATTTATCTAAGAGTATTTTTCTTTTTCAAATTAAAAAAAACCAAACAGCTCATTGCTGTTTCCTTTGGTTTGAGGACTGTCTTTCAACTTAATTCAAGGCCAAATGATCTCAATATATGAACTCCCTTTTTAATGACCTCTATTTGTAGATAATATTTAGGGGGAAATTTTAACTGTTTCTCTGAGGGAGTATTCACACTTGAGAAAAATAGCCTTAGGCTTAACGTTTCCGTGCATGTTTGAAATGGTAACTGCACCGTCATGCAGGCTTCGCATTCTTGAGCTATTTTCAGCTCTGCCTGCTTTTAAAACAGAGTGGAGAGTGAAACAGCAGCTATAGAAGGGCAAGCTGGATCATGCACTTTCAAGTGTAGACCTGGCCTTAAAGAACAATCCGCTGAATGGCATTGAAAGGATAAGACCCAGAAGAGATATTATTTTCTCTATTTTAATGCTTTCTGAGTGCCTTGAAAGTGATACTTGACCTGTATATCATAAATCCAAACCAGAACATTTAGAAGAGTCATTTATATCTCAGTTTTTTCTACTTCCATTGCATCCCCTGATAGTGCATATCATCATATTATTAGTTAGACTAAGTGCTTCCTAGGGGGCATTGTGACTTGACATATGTGGAGCTAGTTGATCTGAATGGCATATTCTAAATGAGGTGTCCTGCTTAAGTGACGAAGAATGGTTTCAGGGTGACCATTATATTTTGCCCTTTTCTACCCCAAAATGACCTGAAATGGAAAGCCACTGGGTTCATTCTGTTGAGCGTGAACCCCTTGCTCTGCCCAAATTTCGGTTTCTTGGCATTTATTTCAAGTACCAGAAGAGAGGAAAGAAGAATCAACTGTACAGTGGTGACAGAAGCAGACTGTCTCCATGTGAATCTCTCGACAGAATGCAAGGAAGTAGAGGGAAAAAAAAACCCACACAATTTTGGAATGGTAGGAAAGTACTCTTACCTGCATCTTACATGAATGTCCAATATACTCTGATAAAAACTACTTGAAGGAAAGGCTTGTTCCAGGCTTCTCTTTGGGATAATAGTTTGCACAAAGGAGAACATAGTTAAATAAAACACTGAGTCATTGAGTTTAAAATAAAATGAAATCAACTCATGAAAGTTGGGGATGTATTAGAGATTAGGAGACATATGATTCATGCTGTCTCACCCCCATGTTTTCTGCCTGTTTTAACATGACTTCTCTTTCATCCTTGAATTTTTAAACAAACTCAGGACATAGAGTTAATGTTCCTGGTATTTTAATTTCCTCTTAATTTTGGGATTGGTTCCTGTTATTTTTCTGTTCATTTGTAAGCCACAAATACGACATAAATTTTATGTTATATATGTATGGCTGCCTTTCACCTCTATCTGTTCATTGATAATAATCTGCCACTATTCTTCAGTCTATTTTTCTGGCCCATATTTAATGTCCCCTGTTATGATTAAAGCAGATCAATTTGGATGATTTTGAGCTCAGATATTAAAAACTCCATCTCACACTGTCTTAAAATAGAGCTGTTTATTATCTCACATAAAAAGGCACTCACAGGTAGGGGCTCTTGGGCGGCTCATTTGGTTAAGCCAATTTCGACTCAGGTCATGATCTCAAAGGCTTGTGAATTCGAGCCCCGCGTCAGGCTCTGTGCTGACAGCTCAGAGCCTGGAGCCTGCTTCAGATTCTGTGTCTCCCTGTCTCTGCCCCTGCCCCACTTGCACTTATCTCTTTCTCTCTCTCTCTCAAAAATAAATAAACATAAAAAAAGACATCATGGGTAGTATAGAGTTTCTGGTTGAGTGATTTTGACTTGAGCATATCATCAAGGATTCACACTTTTTCTGTCTTTCTGCTCTGTCATCTTTGGAGTTTCAAACTTGTGCTCAGGCTGGCTGTTCTTGTAGTTGTAAGACGACTCCAGCAAAAACTGTGACAGTGTGTTTTCTATTTATAGAGTATGTATATGTGGGATGGTGGTGGTGATGTGCAGAGAGAGAGAGATCATGGGGCATCTTTCAAGCCCCTAAAAAGCTTTCAGTTTTCAGTTTTCAGTTTTGTATGATTGAATCCAACCTGGACCAAAATCAGTAATAGGGAATAGCGTGAGCTAAGTGACTAAACAGTATCACCATCTAGCTGGGAATATAGTTGATACCTGAGTAAAATGCAATTCTTTATAAAAAGGGAAAGAAGAAATATTTGTTGGGTAGGTAATTATCAGCGTCCTTCTTAATCAGAAGTCTTATGTAAAAACAATATAGGGGCGCCTGGGTGGCGCAGTCGGTTAAGCGTCCGACTTCAGCCAGGTCACGATCTCGCGGTCCGTGAGTTCGAGCCCCGCGTCGGGCTCTGGGCTGATGGCTCAGAGCCTGGAGCCTCTTTCCGTTTCTGTGTCTCCCTCTCTCTCTGCCCCTCGCCCGTTCATGTTCTGTCTCTCTCTGTCCCAAAAATAAATAAACATTGAAAAAAAAATAAAAACAATATAAATCACTTCAAACCCATTAAGATGGCTATTATCAAAAAATAGTAAATAACAAATATTGGCAAGTATTTGGAGAAATTGTAACCGTTGTGCATTACTGGTGGCAATGTAAAATGACACAGCTACTGAGGAAAAGTTCAGCAGTTTCTCAAAAAAAAAAAAAATTAAACATAGAATTACCATACAGTCCAGAAATTCTACTCCTAGGTATATATCTAAAAGAATTGATAGCAGAGACTTCAACGGATTCTTGTTCACCCATGTTCATAGCAGCCTTATGGTAAAAGCACATGTTCATAGCACAGTAGTTAAAAAAGGTGTAAATAACCTCTGTGTCCATCATCAGAGGAGTGGATAAACAGAATATGGTTTATAATGCAATGGCATATTATTCCAGCATAAAAAAGAATGAACTTTTGATATATGCTATAATGTGGATGAACCTTGACAACATTATGCTAATATGTTCGACACAAAAGGACAAATGTTTTATGGTTGCACTTATAAAACACCTAGAATGGGCAAATTCAGGAAGCAGAGAGTAAAAGAGAGGTTACTAGGAATTGGGAGAAGGGGCAATTAGAAGGTTGTATAATGCGTATAGAGTTTCTGTTTGGGATGTTGTGATGGTTACGCAACATTTGTGAATGTGCTGAATGCCACTGAATTGTACATGTATAAATGGTTAAAATGGTAAATTTTATGTATATTGGGCTACAGGAAAAGGTATACAGAGCCATATACTGCGATCATGTATTGGTCACTTTAAGAGCTTGTGAATAAGCTTTAAGAATCAGGAGATTAGTTTCTTTGCTGTTCTCCTTATTCCTGTGCACCAAGATAAAGAGGAACTGAATTTAGAATACTGATCTAATGTCATCCACCAATACTTGGTGCTTATTCCCAAAGAACTCTTAAACATAGTGTTAGTTCCTTATGTGAAACTTGGCTTTTTTAGTCATGCAAAGTTCTGATAAACTGATTAACTTCAGCCATGTGTATAAAGCAAGGGTAGTCACAATGATAAGCTTCAGTAATAAACACAGGGCAACATAAGCGACATTGTTCCATGAATTTCTAGTCTTAGTATTGATTCTCAAATTTCTTATTCTGGTAAGTTCAAAATTGAGGTAGAAGGGAAAATGCCAAATATACTGGTAAGTTAGAAATTGAGGTAGAGGGGAAAATACCAAATATCTCCTGCTTTATTTTCTGAATGAAATAAAGAAAGGATACAAAAATAAAATAGAGTTGAAAGTACCAGCCTTATTATTGGCTGTCATAAATCTTAGCTTCCCTCATAAAATGGGACCCTGATAAATTGTATGATACAGCGAGGCTTCTGCCCCAAACCCAGGAAGTCTTTTAGCTGCTTTGGATCAGATCTGTGGGCAAGGCCTGTTTTATGGGACAGGCTTCACCTGATTCACCCCGCCAACATCAGAAAACCTGGAGGTTTAGGTTTAGGTCCTGCCTAAAAGGTGACTAAAAATAATGAGTGGCCTGTCATACCTGAACATAGGCAGGCCTAACTGCATTATATATTTAATGGCTACCGTGAACAATGACCTTTAATACATGAATTCCACCTCCTAACAGAATATGATTCAGTGACTGCCAGGCTTTCCCCAGTCAGATTAGCTGTGAGTCTTATTTCGGGAGCAACCCGCTCCTTCTTACACTCATGGAGTGGGCAGAGATTGCCATGCAACAGGTAAAACTTGCACTTTGGAGGGGTCATACAGACTAGCATGTGCAGACCTTCCACATGTATCTGGCTAGTGAGGCTCTCCACCCCAGTCTTCATTCTCATGCAGCGCTATCCTGGGAGTGAGGGTTCCAGATGTTCTCCGCTTCAGTTTATCTTCTTGACATTGATTGAGCTCAATCTTCTAGTATTGTTTCTGAAATAAAATTGGGCAGTAAGCAGAAGGAAAAAAAAAACGCTGAAATTCTGTGGTGCTAAATAGGAAATAACTAAATAAATTTTGAGTCTCTATGTTGAATATAGGAAATTCTTACCTGCCTCTGTTTTCAGACAACTTGTATGCAAAAATTTCTAGCTCTTATAGCACTTTTAATGAAGGTAATTAATATAGGACAATAACTTCTCCTAAGAGGTTCTTATTATACTGAAAACCAAATAAATGTATACTGTCAAATCTTAAAGCTCTAAGATGATAAATATCTGGTCCATCCACTCACTTTAAAGGACTAGGCAGTTGGGGCACCTGGGTGGCTCAGTCGGTTGAGTAGCCGACTTCGGCTCGGGTCATGATCTCACAGATCGGGAGTTTGTGTCCCGCATCAGGCTTGGTGCTGACAGCTTGGAGCCTGGAGCCTGCTTTGAATTCTGTGTCTCCCTGTCTCTCTGCCCCTCCCCAGCTTGCACTCTGTCTCTGTCTGTCTCAAAAATAAATGAACATTTAAAAAAGAAATAAGGGATTAAGCAGTTGATGCCTACAGCTTGTAAGTGACTTGTAAGCCGAGTATCATGTGGCTGGTTGGTGGTAGAGCAAAGGTTGTGGGATGTGGGTTATCTGTCCCTTTAGTTAAGATTAAGTTGCATATTCAAACATGTAAATAAAAGGGTGTGATGAGACCCTGAGAAATATACAGCTATAATGTGACAAGGTCATATTCAACCTTGGTTTTCATGCCATTGCCTTTTCTATATGATTTCTGGCAGGGATTATTCCAGAGGGAGGCCACTGTTTGGTCAGGTCCTCAGAGAAGGCCTGGAACCATCGATTTACACATTTCATCTGGATTTCCTGAGTCACACAAAGATATTGCCTGATATTTTTAGGTTAAAAGTGTTAATATGTTAATAAGACTCACAGCTAAGGAGTCTCTCTGGAGCCGTGAGTGGGCCCATCCTCGGCTCTCGGCCACACCGCGCACATGGCCAGGCACGTGCTACTCACTGCAGTGGAGCAAGTGCTGCTATTTGATAGCTCTCACTGTCAAAAATTACACCTGTTCAGAGCCTAGCCTGAATCAAAGCAGACTTTCAGAATCTCTCAGGATTCAAGGATGACAAACAAAATCTAGAAACCAGTACCTTGGCAGCGAAACAGAAGAAATAGAAATGATGGAGAAGAGCACAGGTTGTGAAGATTAGAGAAGGTTCTCTGGATGGTGCACAGATTGGCTGTCGATATTTTTAAAGGACCTATGAAACCCTAGAAACATTCAAGGATGGGGATGAGGTAGCAGCTACCCAGAAAAGCAAAGCAGAGGAGAAAGAAGGAAGAGAGTGGGCGAGGAGGAGCGTCAGCAGTGGAGAAAGAGAAACAGTGAAAAGGAGCGTGAAGAGTGGCATTTCTGAGGAGATAAAACACAGAACCCCAGAACATTAGTTATTTACACCCCAGGATTCTGTAAAGGAATATTGTGTCTCTGCTATGTGATATATGGGTGGGGGAGGGGAGCAGGTAGTGGAGGAGATTTACCTGAACTTAATCTATAAGGTTAATCAAAGCCATGGCAACCATCACAACTCAGCACATTATACAAGATGAACTTGACTGGGGCATAGAAGTTGTGTTTTAATACCATTGTAATGTATCCCTCAGGCTAAATTAATTGAATGAAAAAAAGATCATCTTGAGTTATGTAAGGAAAACAGGCAGTGTATTTTGAAGAAAAATCCAGAGTGGAAGGGGATCTTTAAAGCCCTTGGGGCTCAAGGTGTCTTTCTCTAAAATTTTTCCTCCCCTCCCCTTCCCCTATTCCTCCCTTTCCTCTTCTTCTCTTGTCCTCCCTTTCTCTCTGCTGCTCTGCCTCCCTCTGTACATCTAACTTACTGTTTATTCAGATCGGGTGACTACATCCTTTTCCTCCTCTGTATATCTTTACAGGTCCTTCCAAACTTGGATTACACATGACACTACTTCACCATTCGTGCACTGCAGAGTTTCTTGGTGCATCCCTTCATGCATTTTGAAAACAATGACTCTAAATGGTTTTGCCTACCCTTTCAGATCTATATAGGCTAAGTCACAGGCTACACTGACTCATTTGGCCATACATCTGGTGCTCATTCTGGGGGTAGTTACCCAGGGACAGGCCCAGGATAGGGTCACAGTGGTATGAAATATGGCTGCTGAGGCAAAGGAGACTGTGATTGGGCTGGGCACTTATCTAGGACAGTTCCTTTGATGTCTATAATGCAGTCATCATCTCAAAAGTGTTGTCAGAGCTGTGTTCTCCAGTGTTGTAGAATGGTGTGGTACGACACGGATCCTGGACTTCATTTATAAAAGACAAGGCCAGACGCATGAGAAAGTTGTGTTATCTGTAAAAGAACAAACAAACGTTTGTGAAGTTGATGAATGACTGTAACATTCGTTGATCTCGCTTATATGGTATCAAATCTTAGAACGGCAGCTGTTCACATTTTTTGGTGCTTGGTAAATCATCTCAAGCTGCTGTGGATGCAATATCATGCATATGACAAAATTAGGCAAGTCAACTGGGTGTTACATGAGTGGCTCATTTCGCCTGATGTTCTGTTACGTTCGCAGCTGCATCTGCATCTCAGACACGTAGCATTAACTGATGTTCATAATGATAACACGGAGTCATTAAGGAAATTTTGTATTATGTCTGGTACAGTACACTTGAGAAGCAGAGATGTGGTCCAGGAGGAACTAAGACTTAACTGCTTCCCTGCTGAATTGCAGACACTGAGAGAGATGAACTGCTATGTTTTTGCCATTAAGCAACAGAATTCCTGTGAGGCAGGAACAGTTACACCCATTATATAACTCAAAAAAACATGTTTAGACAGGTTACATAAAGTGTCCAAAGTCAGATCAGGAATCCAGATCCAGCGGACTCCAGAACTTGTGCTCTTCTTCTTATACCACAAATTTGTTAATTTTTTTTTAAAGTTTACTTTATTTATTTTGAGTGAGACAGAGAGCAAGCAGAGGAGGGGCAGAGAGAGAAGGAGACAGAATCCCAAGCAGACTCTTTGCTGTCAGCACACTGTGAAACCCATCAGGAACCGTGAAATCATGACCTGAGCAAAAATCAAGAGACTGAGCCACCCAGGTGCCCCTATTTTTTTTATGAGAAATGTTCAAGTTGGAATTTAAATGAGTTACTTTTATCTAGTCAACTTTAGCTAGTCAATGATTGGCTGGAAATAGCCCCAAAAGAGAGAAGAGAACTGACTCTTTGGAACCATGAGTGAAGACTCATGACACCCTGTGAGCTCTGTATTATTATCTTCAATGTATAAGGTGAAGGAATTAGAGTTCACTGGGGCGAAGTGACTTGCCCAAGGCTACACACTTACAAAGCTGTGCCTTTAGACTTCTTTGCAGGCATTTCTTTTTCAATCCACTTCTTCAATGCTGGTTTTTCTTTTTAAAGTTAGTTTTAGCCTCAGTCCTTTTTTTCTTCTTCAGTATACCTGTTAGATACTATAGCAAGTCTGAAATTGTTAGCTTCAGATGCCACCTCTCAAATTCTCTGAGATACTTCCTTCTTCATGTCTGTTGGAATGCTCAAACTCAAAATCTGTAATATGTTATTTTCACCAGTCTGTCTTAGGTGCCTCCCACCCTATGTTCTTATCTCAGTGAGTGGCCCTAGTTTACCAAGCAAGAAATCTATGCATCATCCTGTTTGAGTCAATAAATGCTAAGCAATCACTTCCTGGTATCTTTTTTTCTTTTTTAATGTTTATTTCTGAGACAGACACAGAACATGAGTGGGGGTGGGGCAGAGAGACAGGGAGACACAAAATCCCTAGCAGGCTCCAGGCTCTGAGCTGTCAGCACAGAGCAGAATGCGGGGTTTGAACCCACAAACCACGAGATCATGACTTGAGCTGAAGTCGTACGCTTATCCTAATAGGTGCCCCTCACTTCCTGATATCTTTGATGTTCATCTCCTCCTTCTGCTCCTATGCCATTTCCCTATTTCAGACCAATCCTAAGTGGTTTCAGTAGCCTTATTAGTCTGTCTTTCTCAGTGCCATTAGTCTTTCTGCTGAATAATTTTGATCGTGTTGCTTTCGTGTTCATGGTTCTTTAGTGGCTCGCCAAAGCCCAAGGAATAGCATCCATACCTCTTTGCATAGTGCACATAAACCTTCATGACCTGGCTTCTGTTTACCTTTCTAATCTTGTCTGCCTGATCAGACACCTGCCACTTGCTCCCACTTAGTGATAATGTAGTGATGTTGATATACTTATGGTTCCCTGGACATACCAAATATTGTTACAGTTTCTTGACTTTTCCTATGATGTTCCTTTCACCTGTTTCATCTAGTTTTATAAAGCTCCATCTAAAATGCTATTTGATGGTTAAGCCTTTCCCTTTTTTTTCCAGGAGTGCTACTACTCTTCATTCAAACTTCTAATACAGCAGCTGTCTTAGTGTGTTATAATGACACATGGACCTTCGCTCCCTTGACTGATCTTTTTTTTTAATATATATTTTTTAAAGTTTATTTATTTATTTGGAGAGAGAGCAAGCATGAGCAGGGTAGGGGCAGAGAGAGAGAGAGAGAGAGAGAGAGAGAGAGAGAGAGGGAAAGGGAATTGCAAGCAGGCCCTGTGTTGTCATCAGCGAGCCCTACTTGGGGCTCAAACCCACAAACCATGAGATCATGACCTGAGCCAAAACTGAGAGTTGGCCCCTTAACCAACTGAGCCACCCAGGCACCCCTCCCTTGGCTGATAATCTTGAATTTAGATGCAGGATATACTGGGGTGGTCATATTGCTGTTTGTGGCCGATATTTTTTTCTGGTTGATCAGGCATTTGTTCTGATTGGTTTGTGCTCATGCCATACAGTTGTTATGTATTTTGTATATCAACTCCAGCTTACTACCAAGCAGCAGGTGACATAGGGTACCCCAAAATGCCTGTTGATACTTAAATTATGATGGGCTGAATGCCTAACTGTTGGATGCTCCCAAGCCCCATCTCATACTCTTATTCTCTCTGCCTTTGGCAGTACTGGGCTAAGCCAGATAAGTTCCTCTAACATGTCACCTGGGCTGACAAAGCAAAGAACAAATATATCGCACAACAAACTCACTTATTTGAAGAAAGTTTGCATGTCTCATTGAGGCTTCATTCCTTTTTTTTCTTTTTTTATTCAATTGTAGTTAATGTACAGTATTATATTAGTTTCAGGTGTACAAAATGATCATTCAACAATTCTATACATTTCTCAGTGCTCATTAAAATAAGTGTGCTCTTAATCCCCTTTATCTATTTAACCCTTCCCCCACCTACCTCTCCTCTGGCAACCACCGATTTGAATTCCACATATGAGTAAAATCATATGGTATTTATCTTTCTCTGACTTATTATACTTAACATTATACTCTTCAGGTCCATTTATGTTGTTGCAAATGGCAAGATTTCATTCCTTTTTTTGTCTGAGTGATATTCCATTATACGTACCTATTCACCACATCCATTTTACACACACACACACACACACACACATACGTACACACACACACACATGCGCACACACACATACACATACACACCACGTCTTCTTTATTCATTTATCAATCAGTGGACTCACGGGTTGCTTCTGTATCTTGGCTATTGTAAATAATGCTGCAATAAACATAGGGATACATATATCTTTTAGAATTAGTGTTTTCATTTTCTCTAGGTAAATTCAACACCAAAACAAATGATCTAATTAAAAAAATGGACAGCAGACCTATATAGATGTTTTCCCAAATAAGACATACAGACGGCCAACAGACACATGAAAAGATGTTGGACATCACTAATCATCAGGGAAATACAAATTAAAGCCAAATGAGATTTTACTTTACACCTGTCACAATGGCTAAAATTGATAAGGAACAAGTGTTGGCAAAGATGTGGAGAAAAAGGAACCCTCCTGCACTGTTGTTTGTAGGAATGCAAATTGGTGCAGCCACTGTGGATAACAATATGGAGAATCCTCAAAAATTAAAAAGAGAAATACCAGATGATCAAGTTATTCAACTACTAGGTATTTATGCAAGGCTTCATATTTAACAAAATAATATTTTCACTTCCCTCAATTATTCTCAAATAGTTTTAAGACTTTATACCTCCCATAGATTGTCCACTAATCATCATCCAAATTTCCACTTACAGCACAGGAATCAGAACTAAGACTAATAAACTATTGTAGGGTGAAGTAAGATAATTGCCTCCCATGAGTTTTTAGTGATATTGAGGAAGGCTTGATGACAATAACTCCTTTCACAACCATATCACATTGAACTTGTAATTACTTAAAGCCCAGGGTTTTTTTGTCTTTTTTTTAATGTGAGCTGATATCAAATTAGATAATTGTACCCCCACACTTGTACCATTGATTTTTAAAATCTAAATGCAGACCTTTAATTATATTGCTGCCTATTTGAAAAAATAAATTTCTACCTCCAGTGATCTCATCCTGAATACCTTTATCCTCTATCCTGGTTTGGGATTCTCTGCAGTTTGACAAGTTTGCTTTCTATAGCTCTCTTACAAATCACTGATGAAAATACGTAAACAGCAACATAAATCACAGAACCCCAAATTATACCACTTTCCTTGCAACTTCAGATTGATTCATTAATTGGCATCGTTTGGGTACAAAATGTTAGTATTGATTCCTGACTCTTGGGGTGTTTTTTATTTTCCTCTGTCTCATTACTCTACTTTGTCTACAAAATATAATTAGAGACTTAATTAAATGCCTTGTTTAAATTAACGAACACCAGGTCTGCAAGTTTACTTAATCAATTACCTGCTTTATTAGAAAATCATCCTCATTGTTGTCATTGTCATTGATATTATCATCCATCTTTTGAAGTCAATTTACATGTGTAAACCCCAGTCTTAGATGTTAGTGGGGCTCCAGTCCTACATCTCACAGTTATTTTTAACTTGGATTAACCTCTAATTCCATGGCCTGGAATGTCCAAGTTCTCTCCAGGCTTTCTGCTGAGGCCCACAAGAGCTCACTCATATGGCCTTCTTTACCTCTGTGTCCTCTCAGCTGCCTTCAAAAACTCAGATGCAAACTGAACACCTTCTCCTGATTTCCTGTGAAGTTTGCTTAGACTGAGCCCTCTGGGAGTTTTCAGGTCATGTAGAGATCTGTGTGCCCAGAG
Organism: Prionailurus bengalensis; assembly: GCF_016509475.1. NCBI lineage: Eukaryota > Metazoa > Chordata > Mammalia > Carnivora > Felidae > Prionailurus > Prionailurus bengalensis. The sequence continues at coordinate 111,567,658 of NC_057349.1, forward strand.
GTTACGTATTATGTAGCTTTCTGCCACCGTGTTGGCTCATTCAGGGGCTTTAGCCTACTCTCTTCCCACTTGCTCTTCACCTTCTTTTTCGTAATTACCCAGGGCTTCAATTTCTTCCTCTTGTGTTCTACCTAGAAATTCACCTCTCTCTGGTTACCACCTATATACTTCGTAGCGTGCCAAATCTGCCAACGTCTTTAGCAAACAAACTCTTCTCTTCATATTCTCTCTGAGGGAGTTGACATCATAAATAATACAATCTTTGTTGCATATACGTTAATTCATTTAGTTTGTGGGGAAGAGCCAGGTATTGGTCTAACATTTTGTATATTGCTAAACTGAAGTTTGGATAGATAGGTGGCTGTTGTCAAGATCCTTGACTAGTTGGTTGTGAGGCTGAAATTTGAATACAGGCGTGTAACTCAGAGATACCCATGTGAACTATTGAATTAACTCACCCTGTTATCTCAAGAGCAGATTTCTTTTTTTCCTTTATCCCTTCTCTCTTCTGCCTTCTCCTCACAGGGCCAGGATGGATATCTCAGAAAGAGCCCCCAGCCTGGGTTCAACCCTTATAGGTCAAACCCACAAAGTGGAAATCAGAACATATGTCCTTTCACATCATTTTATATACCTTCCAATAAATTGTACACGATGGAAAAAGGGCAGTGTTTTGTTGTTGTTGTTGTTGTTGTTGTTGTTGCTGTTGTTTTAACTTTAGCCAAGCATTAGTGATGAGGAAGAAAATCTCCTCTACAGTCTAGCTAATACTCTGAGCTCAGTTTTTCAAGCTCGGTTTTTCACATGCAAAAGGAGGAGAATGCTTTCTTTAGAGAGTTGCCTGGTTTTAAAGGCTTTTGGCTTTTTGCCTAATCATATTTTCATGTCAGAAACTGACCAGGCTTCAGTTTTTCTCTTTGCAGCGAATCTAAAACAATTCTTAATGAGTCCCTGGGCAGATGGAAGACTTAGACTAGCAGGGAAACAGCAAAAGAAAGAAAGAAAAAGTAATATTTAAAATATTCCACTTGAGGAAAAGATTGGATATATTCGTAATTTTTAAGTTTATATTTGATTAATTTGAGATTTTCTTTGAGAAGATAGAAGAAAATCACAGCTAAGAAGTTAAAGTCTTGATCTAACAAGTGTTAATATTATATTGTCACCTGATTCTTGTAGTGGAACCATCACTTCCTTGATTGTTTTCTTTTTAAAATCATGTCTTTTATGTTTAAATTGTTGTCCTTAGTATTTGTAATAAGTCCCAGTTCATTTTGAGCTATAATCTCCCTGGAAGAACTCTTAATCAGCTTCTGATTTTATTTATTCCTTCTTTTGTGCTCCTGCTTCTTTATGGCCATATTTTCATGGGTCGTTTATTAGAAAGCAGGCAATGAAATAGCGTTTCTTTTTTTAGTGATCTTTTTTTCCTCTTTAAGATTATTATTTACATATGTGTGTGTATGTGTATATACACACACATATGTAAATAATAAGGGTAGAGGAAGAGGGTGAGAGAATCTCAAGCAGGGCTCCATCCTGTGACCATGAGTTCATGACCTAAGCTGAAGTCAAGAGTTGGACGCTTAACCCACTGAGCCACCCAGACACCCCTCTTTAGGAATATTTTTAATTAAATATCTATAGTTGCAGTTTTAGAAACACTTTATTTATTTTAGAGTCTCAGGTAGCAGCATCCATTTTGTGAAATGTTTCACAAATTATAAAATAGTGGTTCAATATACCAAATACTTCCTTTGTTTTTAGTTTGTTTTTTTCCCCTCGTTTCAATAGGTAATATTCTTACTATTTTGAGATTTCTGTCACTGCCACAAACAATATTTCCTTAGGAGTCAGAAGTAAATTTACAGTAGACATTTCTCTTCCCGCTGCTCTACATATCAGTCATTTTTCTGCAAAGAAAGTGAAAATTTATTGAATGACAAACTTTGAAACATTATACAATTCTCTCTCTGTTTTGTGGGCATATTTCATGTCTTTGAATGGAGACTTTTGTCCATTTCCATATTATACACAATGAGCTATTATTATAAGTATTCCAAAGCAAGAGTTTTCAAGATACAATTAATTGATAATTTTTGAGAATTGGGAAAAAGAGAGTTCCATTCTTTTTTTTTTTTATTACAATCCATTCTTTACAATGGGACATGAAGACATTAAATAAGGATACTGATACTTTCTCTTGTATGGTCTTAGTTATGTTAAATAAAGTTTTGTTTTAATGGGCTGTTAGGCAAATTTTAGGAAACTAAAACCATATAGAATAATCTATGTCTCCGGGACACCTGAGTGGCTAATCAGAAGAGCATGGGACTCTTGATCTAAGGATTGTGAGTTCAAACCCCACACTGGGTATAGCGATTACTAAAAAAAAAAAAAAAAAAAAAAAAAAAAAAAGTAAATAAGCTTAAATAAATAAGCTTTACGTTTATAGTCTAGAAATGTAAAAGGGTGGTATCTAAATAGTGAAGGACACATCTTATCAAGTGATAAGTCAGATGTAAAACTGGCCTTGTAAAAAGGTGACTCTATTAAAGATGGAAGTAAGCCACTTAATGAAGCCACTATAGTTATACATATGTGGAACTACATGGAACTACACAAACTTTACTTTGGCAATGAACGTGAGTGGCCTTTAGTAGTGGACGTTTTTGTGTTTATACTGCTTCTATGCATCAGAAGCTGGTACTGCCCAACCTAAGTAAAAGGACCAGCAAAAATGTTTTATTTTGCTTTATTTTTTTAAAAAATGATTATTTATTTATTTTGAGAGCAAGAATCTGGAGCAGACACTGCACTGACAGTGTAGAGCCTGATGTGGGGCTCAAACCCAGGAACCGTAAGATCATGACCTGAACCAAAATCGAGATTCAAATGCTTAAACCAGTGACCACCAGGCGACCCTATTTTGCTTTAAAACAGGGATTCCTGCATCTTGTGTGAGATAAGAGGTTCAGTCTCTTCACTATATACATTATTGATATTAATTTGTTGTGTTACTGTTTTCCTATTAAATGGCATTCTCAAAAGTATGACCTCCCTAATGCTGATACTGAAACAGCACTATTTCCAGTCATGCAGTTAAACCTAATTAAACATTAGTACAAAATCTGGAAGATCAGGAAGTTTTTAGTGCCATCTTGAATCTTATTGTTGAATTAACTTACCACCCTTGTTTGGGCATAATACATTCCAAAAAAGAAGTTTAAAGAAGCATCAATTTATTCAAAGGGGTTGTATCTGCTTCATATGCATCCTTCAGTAGTATTCAGGAGAACAGCTGTCAGATAAATTATAAAAATACATGATAAACAAAACCAACTTATCTTTTTTAATTGATTTTAATCTAACTTCATCTAGGCAGCAGAATGTTCTTCACTGAAAGTAGGGGGAATAATATTTGTCAATTACTTAGCAGGTCACCTGGCTTAAAAAATATACACAGCCTTCATATTACTAATAGAGTCTAATGTGCAAAGTGGTAAATTATTGGTGGGAGCTATTGAAGATTGACTGTTAACTAGTCATACCACTTGTTCAGGTTTAATTTCAAGCAACAAAGGAGGAAACTTGATTACTGGTAGTAATAGCAATGACTTATGGGAAATTACAACTAAATAATATATTGATTAATAGTGACTGAAAGTCATTATCTCCTGATGGCTGTTCGAACAGCTAATGTGAAACAAACTGCTGTCTGTCACTAAATTCCTGCTGTATTAGTTCTTTCTCAATTGTTGTTTTATTTCTTGCAGTTGAAAATAGAACATAGATGGGAGAGTCATGATTCTAAACTTATTTTTTGCTGATAAACACATTGCTTTTCAGTTTTAAATGCCTGCCATAAATAAGAGGGGATATATTTTATTTGATTACCTGAAGAAATAAAAAATGTTAAATGTTGAAGAATGTCAAGGTTCCTCAGTCTGACAATGTGCTTTGGTAATATTCAGGATCAGGGTGGCACAGGCTTTTCTATACGGAAGTAGTTGAGAGTGGCCCATGGTATTTCTGCCTGCCACCTAAAAAGAGAAAAAGATGACTCTGGCATCCCTCATTATCATTTATTTATCTCCTTTTCAAACTTAGCCCTCTCTCTTACTTCATAGCAGTTGGCTAAATTTCTCTTGAATTTTGTACTGCTTTGCATGGATTGTGAGGAGTACAGTAAGGTTTCAGGTTAGGATTCATGAGGTTCATAATTCATAATTATCTTGATATGTCAGATATTGGAAATATGCAAAGGATATAATCAAAGTGTAGTAATGTGATTTACCTGTTTAATTTTAAACATGAGTAATAAACACTAATTTAGATACATTCTATCAATATAGTAAAAACCCATGCAATGAAACTTTGTCAACTGATGATTTTTACCTTTAAACTGTAGAAAGCCATTCAGTTCATTATATGTCTGGTTTAGGACCTGAATGCTGACTTTTTTTTTTATTTTAATTCCAGTGTAGTTAAAATACAGTGTTATATTACTTTCAAGTGTACAACATAGTGACTCAGCAGTTCCATATATTACTCCGTGCTCATTAAATAAGTGTAGACTTTTGTTTTCTAACTGATTTGCTCAGTAATGAAGGTTTATCAAAATATCAACAAATTATCAAGGTGAAATGTCAGGTTATCTTTGTATATCTGTCATCTTCAACTTAATCAAGTGTTTATTATCTGGCTGCTTTGTGTATGGAACTTGACCATTAACATAAGCCTACTAGAGTAGACTTATTTAAAAGATCCAGTTCCTTGTTTCTCAGGTTACCCTTCTCTCACCCTGCCATGTTCAGCCCAGCTTTAATGATTTCTCACATTGCACAAGTACATCTTAAATGTGACACTGGGTGTTTTCCTCCAAAAGAGTTATATGTGGGAATGTATTTAGAGGAGTCTGTAATTTAGGAGTTAATAGGCTTTTCACTCAATGAATATCCATGGATCTGATATGCATTTGTTTTGGCATTTCAGAAATGACACGGTAAATGACTTCTCTTTGATGTTTACATTAACAAGCCTGCATTTAAAATTTTCACTCCAGTTTTTCTCCCCCTCACATGGATATAAGCCTAACTAGCTGAATTGGAGAGGAGAAGGAGAGAACAAATTGGTGGAGGAAACCTGGTTTGATCTGTTTTGGGGTGTGTGTCTTAACCCATCTGGGCTCAAGTGACCAGTAATTATATTTTTTCAGAAATCAATGGTCATGAAATTAATCATATTATTTATATATTTATGAATAATTACCGAAGAGGGTAATTACTACTCTGTAATCTTAAAATACCTAGAAAATAGAAAAATTTCTAGGAAAGTTAATCCATTTCTCTTATGATGAGAAATTTTGGGGTTCGTACCAAGAATGTGAAGGGTATGAGATTTTTTTCTACTTTTCATGCCCACAGTTTAGCCTGCAACAGTTTCACGGCAGATTCTGGCAGGGGGAATGCACTCCTGGATCAGACAAAAAGACTTTATTACTCACAGTATAGCAAGTGGCATCAACTTTATTATGCCACCAAGTGCTTTGGGGATAACATGGATAAGCCCACCTGGTATATACAGTTGGTTTGTATCACAGCTGAGGAATCTTGAGTTTAGGAAGTCTGAATCTTTTATGATGGATATTAAGCAAATCTACTTGAACTGTGTTATGGAGAGAGCCATTATCTTGATTATAGTGGACAGTAAATAAACTTGCCCTCTGTACCCATGAGAGGTATTAACTCTGTCTTCCCAAGCTGTTTATTATGGAGTAGTTAGTATCTCTGCCACAATATGTACAGATATGGGAGAGATCCATAGAGATTTAGCTCCTAATATACCTCCTCTGCACTAGCTTATGGCAAGAAGGTGGTGGCTCTTGATGAGCTTGTATAATATTTCTGACAGGTAAAATAAAGGGGATATACGGAGAACACCACCACTGGGGATAAACATAAGTCAGTTTTACCAATAATTAGTGTAAGTAATACAAGAATATCTTTAACTCCAGGCTGAATTAATATGCTCTATCTTACATCAAGTGTAAGAGTGCTATTAATCTTTGACTACATATATTAATATATGTTTCTATCTCATTGTTAAGTTCAACATGCACATCATTATATATACCAAATTAAGATTGATTTTATAATTGGTTTCTGCCTCTTCAAACAATGTATTTTCTTTTTCACAAATTCCTGCTATATGTGGTTTTGATTTTCCTTCAATGGTCTATGCTAAAACTAAAAGTACTAAAATTCACAACCCATCATGAGAAAGAAACAGTCTAAACTGTTTCTTGAATTATAAAGTAATAAATATATCCATGTAAAATTTCCCTTGATCTCATTTTTTTCAAATTATTATTTTAAAAACTTTGTTTGGCCTTCCATACTTTTGCATAATCCTTCAATGACTTTGATAAATTATATCTTAGTGCAATTATCCACCATAATTATCACCACTTTCTAAGCACAACTTAAAGAGCTTACCTTTGCCAAAAGTTAATAGCTTACTTTTGCCAAAAACTTCTCCATTACCACATTGTTTTTAACCTCATCAGACTTTTATCACCTCCCATAGTATCTGTTTTTGTTAAATGAGATTTTACAGTGAAATTTGATATATGCCCCTTTGGTATATTATTACAGAAATTTTTAGCTGATGATAAGGTTTTATATCAATGTGCTTTATAATAATTTTTCCTTTACTCAAAATTATTGGATAATATGGTATTCAGGTTAAATATTCTGGTAAACTGAATATTATTGACACAAACATGGCACAACATTTACAATACATTTAAACAAATTTTCAGAGGACTCAAGGACAAGTATGTTTTAAACTAAAATTATGATTTGATCTTTCTCTTCCATTGCATTTAGTCTCTTATGAACAATAGTGATTTCTACATTATTCTGAAGATTTAAAATATTTGACCAAATCTTCATTTATCCAGTATTACATTTACTATTTGCTCTTTTCTCATTTTTTATGGCTACTGCCATTTTTAATTTTAAAACCCTGACTACTAAGCTTATAGGAAAAAAACTACTGTTTACTTCTATTTTATGTTTATTAGTGTTTCAGATGAACAGGAATTTTTGTGATCAAGTTTTCCTGTATATACCTTTAAGATAAATTTATTGCAAGAATTTAAAATTAATAAAAACATATATTGTCATAGACCTGTCAGAGATCTTAGCAGTGAACTAGCCCAATCTCTATATTTTACAAGTGAAGAAACTGGGGGTCAGATAAATTAACAGACTGACTCATGGTGTCCCGGATTATTATTTTCTTTTGATGGCAATCATTTCTATTTATTTCAGGATATAATGTATTATTTAGACCCATGGATGATACTAAATTATAACTATTTATTTATTGAAATGTTTATTTATTTTTGAGAGAGAGTGAGTGGGGGAGGGGCAAAGGAAGAGGGGGAGGATACAGAACCTGAAGCAGGCTCCAGGCTCTGAGTTGTCAGCACAAAGCCCGACGTGGAGCTTGAACTAGGGAACGGTGAGATCATGACCTGGGCCGAAGTCAGATGCTTAACCAACTGAGCCACCCAGACGCCCCTTAATTGTAGCTATTTAAATACCCACAGGGTATCTTATTTTTGCAAAGATAGGGTCTAAAAATCATAAAACTGGAAAAAACAGAATAGATTAATAATATAATACACATCAAAATTAGATTAAAAATGTACATCCTGGCTCTCATTTGCTATGTCCTGCGGTTAAAGATGTTACAAAGATACTGAGAATATCACCAAGTACTCCAGCATTTATAAACACAGGTGTTATCAAAAAATTCTATCTCTGATTTTGGCAAAGAGAAACCATCCAAATTTTGTTCTTTGTATTACTAACACAATTTAACCATATCAGTTTGGCACGTGGTATTACTATTTTTCCTACTGTAGCAAGTTCTAGTTTTCCCAAGTCTTTCCCTGGAAAGACTTTCCCTATTCTGGAAATAAATTTATCATCTATTTTAAACACTCAATTAGAATGTTAATCTATTGTTCAAATTATCCTCATAAATGCATACCCCAGGTTGGTATGTTCACATAGATCCTTTCCGATTTTAGGCTAAGCAAAAGACATGCACTCAGAGCTGTATTAAAGCAAAAGACAACTCCTCTTATTATCAAGAGAAACTGTGATCCTTCCATGTAGTGTCTGATAGAGAAAACATTGATTTTGATACATTATCTTATTTTATTCAAATAGCAGTCTGATCACATATTGTCCAAAAACACTCAAATAACAAACCAAATACAGACAGATGTTAAAGATTGGTCTTCAAACATCATAACCAATGATGCCACGCTTGCCTATGATCTCGCCGACATAAAACCACATCCACACCTCAGTGGCCACCAAACCATTCAGCAGAGCTTCCTTAACTGTAAGCTGTTTGAAGCTACCAGTTTGAGCGCTCTTGACTATTCTTTTCAAGCTCTGAATAGCTGTCGGGATCTCAGCAGGGGTTGGAGGAACCAGCTCAACCTTGGCATAGTGCCAAAATGTGGCCAATCGAGGCTTCGAGTAAGTCACAGCAGCGTTCACCAGCGCCGGGGCCTTCTCTGCGAGGTTACGGACAAACTGGGCCATGGTTACCCCGGATTATTATTTATAGAGCTAAGACTAGAACCCTGGTCTTCCACCTTCAGTTCTTAACTGTTTCATAACTAAATTCCACTGAATCTAGTATGACATTATTCTAAGATGTACCATCATTTCATTTATCACTAAGAAAGAAAAAAATGCATTCAGTAACATTATGGCAATTTAATTAATAATATCCCTACCCAATTCATGAAGTCATCACATCTGTCTCTTATTGTTTTGAAATTAGTCCTCCCTTAACCTAAACTGAATTGCATGTGAGGCAGTCTGTTTTGCACAGATATCCATAACAAAATACAACATAGCTTCAAGTAATTGTGGATATCTTTCTTATATTTCGTAGGGCACATGTTTGTTGCTTTGCAGGAAAACCAGTAATTGTGGTCATCTCTCCAACAAAGAATATTTTAGTAAGACCAAATTTATATCCTGTTCTTTGTTGCCATGCATTTCAGTATAAACAATACATTTTTATTTTAATGATTTTATGTTAATTATACTGTAGACATTTTGAGGCTATTTTATTTCTATTTTTTTCTTCCTCCTTCCCTCCCTTTTTCTTTCTTCCTTCCTCCATCCTTCCATCTTCCTTTCCTCCTTTCTCTCTCTTCCTTTCTCTCTCTCCTCTCCTCTCCTCTCCTCTCCTCTCCTCTCCTCTCCTCTCTTCTCTTCTCTTCTCTTTTCTTTTTTCTCTGCACCCAGTGCGGGGCTTGAATTTACAACCTCAAGGAGATCAAAAGTCACATGCTCTACCAATCCAGCCATCCAGCAGGGCCAAAGATATTTTAAACAGCAGTTAAATGAAACACATACTGGACCAACAGTGTACATGGCTCAGTAAGGAGGGAAGCAGTTCGCTTAGCTATGATCAAGAGCAGGTAATTGCAACTATGTAATGTAATGACTGTCCCTTATATTTGTCTTCCCAGCATTTGAAGACAATATCAGTCATAAGAGGCATCTTGATTTTAGAGGTGTTAAAATGTCAACATAATAATAATAAAAATTTGAGTCTTGGAATTGGTGAACTATGATACCTCCTTAAGATTTGTAGAAGTATGGCTCAGAATATTAATTTTAGAGTAATATTTTTACAGAATACTCTGCTTATTTACCTGTAAAGACTCTTTATCTCTTGTTAGCCCCTCTAAACAGAGAAATACCTCTGGTACTCTTGATTGCATGCATATCCCAAAAAATTTTATACTTTCCCAAATCTACTAGATTGCTTAGTAAATGCTCCTTACTACATATGTTCATAGTTCTAACTTTGTATTTGGTAGTTTGCTCTTATCTTAGAAAACTTATTTACACATAATGAATGGCATAAATGACCGTAGATTTTTAAAATTGAGAGTGATTTATTCTTCATTATTTTTCAAAATTGAAATATATTTCAAATGAACATGATTTCAAAATCATTAAACTACTCAAAACAGTTCCCAGTTATATACTATTTATCTGAATCATGTTGTTGAATATTCAGTAATAAAGAGTTTGATTAGGGTTTTTTTTTTAAGTACCTTGGTTTGGAATATACTGACTCTATGTAGAGGACAGGAATTTAATTTCAAATAAGTTTTCAGACTGTTTCTAGCTCACCAAGTCGTAATTACTATTTTGACAGTTATGTCTCATAGACATTTATTTTAATTGCATATGTTAGCAATTCATTTTGGCATGACAGTCTCTGCCATTGTTGTGTTGCTGAATTATGCTTACAGAAACTATGTCAGAAATTCAACATGTGGAGAACAGTAATTAACCTGAATCATCAATTAGCTTTTGTGAATACAGATGTCCTATGAATACACTCTTGTTGTTTTTTTTTTCTTTTTTAATTAAGTAAAATCTCACTAATCCTGACTGTCTGTACTCACCCCCTATTTCTAACCCAACACTAAGTCTCCTTGATTTCTTTCCTAAATATTTTTTGGACCTGTCCTCTTTTATCTCTACTCCTAGTATATCTTAATACTAGCTCTCACCTAGATTCTACAGCCTGCTGTCTCCCCCACACCCACTCTTAACCCTTTCAACTCATTTCCCACCTTATAAACAGAGGACTGTTTATAAATGCAAGTCATACCTTGTCACACCTACTTTCTTGGAATGATTCAGGGGCTACTCCAGAGGAAAAGACTAACATCCTTAAGAGAGGCTAGGTTTGTGCACATTTGATCCCACTACCCTGAGTCTCACTGTGTGCCCTAGTCTGTGCCTGAAGGCCACATTGACTTTGAAAGTAGACACCATACTTCTTCCTCCGTAAGGCATGTGTTTCTTCTACCTAGAGTATTGTTTCAACTCCTGTTAGCTTTTCTTGGCTAGCTTCCTCAGTTTGCATATAAAGCCACTGGGAACACTGCCTTCTCTGACCACCGAAATCACATTAGGTCTTATTTATATGTTCCCATAGAAACTTGAACTTGTCTTATATCATTTTCAACACAGAATGCAAATGTATATTATTTTCATAGGGTGTCTTTGCTGGAGTGTAGTGAACTTTGTAGGAATTCTCTATTTACCACTGTATTCTCAGTGATTGGCCCAGCAATCAGCAGATAGTAAGTGCGCAATAGTTACTTGTGGAAAAAAAAAAAAAGAATAACTCTACTTACAATGGAATGAGTGATTGTTAAATCTAGACTAAAGTGAAGCTGACTTTTTAAAAGAAAAGTTTGACATGATAAATAATACATTGGTCCTTTTAAATGGCCTTTGAGGAATTTAACAATGTGTAGTTTGGAAATGCTCTTAATTAAAAAATATATCCTACCAATTGTGTCAGACACCTTATATATTTGGTTGGGCACCGCTACTTCCTGGCTGTGTGAAGTTGAGCAGTTAATTACCTTCCTGAATCTACTTCCTGTTCTGTCTGCTCTATATACTTCTCTGGTTTGTTGTAAGGAGAGTGGCAGGGTGGGTGGGTAGGGTGTGAATGATAAAGCACTGCTTAGAAGGTTTAACTATTTAAGTATGCCAAGAAGATTCACTGGCAGCCATTATTTGATTTTCCCTACATCTTTTAAAATAATTTCTAAAGTATCTTTAAAATGTTCTGCACTTCATATTTCCACTAATTAAAACTGACTGTGTTTAAAGTAGTGTAAAGTCTAATGTAGTTTAGTATATCATATGTATTTGTTTCATTAATCATCATTTGTATTGAGGACAGTACATTCAGTTCATGTTCTTAAACACTTTGAATACTTCCTTCTGATTCTTCTCATGCTATGCTGTGCCATTATCTTATGTACAAATTTGGAGAAGCACTTGGTGTACAATGGTCAAACCCCGATTTTATTAATTAATCTTTATCTTTAGTGTTCTACAGTAATAATTTACAGCAATAAACACTGTCTTACATCTGTATTGTGGTAAAATAGTGTTATAGATATATACCCCCCCGCATGGGGGGGGGTATCCCTTGAGATATCCCTTTCTCAAGAAAGGATCAAGCACCTGACATATTTTTCATTGAATTCATTCTATATTTTGGGTTAAAGTTTATAGCTTAAATTACATAATAGTAAGTTGGACACTAAGTAAGATTAACCAATATTCATAACCTCCTGGATGGTCTGGAATCATTAGAGCTCAAAACTCTCTTCCCTAAAATATAGGGAGGTAGACACTTTTATTCCTTAGTAAACCAACTCCCATATTTACCTCTAATTATGAAAATTAAAGTGATTAAATACTTTATTGCTGAAATAGATCATCATTTTCACATGTCAAAGATATTCTTGAAAGAAATATAGGCCTAATGATTAGAATTCAGATAGAACATGTATTTTATAATACACAATAATATATATATTTTGACGTTTGTACATATGTAATAATGTAATTTATGACATACTTTAGTAAATCGTAGCATTATCCTGAGTCTATTTCAGTTTGATTTGAGTTACCAGAAAGTTTCCAGCCTAATTTTATGTTTGAAATGTATTTGCTGTACTCCAGGTTGGCTGTATTTTTGTTTTTGTTAAAGTGCTGAGTTCAAATTTATCTCTTTTTGTGCATAGTTTATTGGCTTTCCCACATTCTCTTATAAATACCTGTTAAAGAATCCATTAATCACTGTGTTTTAGCTTAAGACTACATATAGAAGTTATGTTCTTACTTATTTATATTTTCCCTAAATTAAAATGTGTAGATTTCTTTTTTTTTTAATTTTTTAAGTTTGCTTATTTATTTTGAGAGGGACAGAGACAGCATGAGTGGGGGAGGGGCAGAGAGCGAGGGAGAAAGAGAAAATCCCAAGGGAGCTCTGTACTGTCAGCCCAGAGCCTGATGCAGCACTTAAACTCACAAAATCATGAGATCAAGACCTGAGCCAAAACCAAGAGTCAGATGCTTAACAGACTGAACCACCAGGTGCCCAAAAGGTATAGATTTCTTAGGCATCCCAAGATTTGTGAAACTACTGAATCCAATATTAGAACACCTGCTAGTACAGACCTGTGTATCATTCCATTCCCAGTCATAATGGTTAACTTCATGGAGATATTCATGAAAATATTATTACAAAAGTCGGGGTTTGGGGGGCTGCAAATGTTCACCCAAGTTAAATTGCTCCCCAACTCAAACAACAGCATCACTTCCTGACATGCCAATGGTGGTCAAAAATGGACCACTACATTATAGGAATTGATTAAAGCCAATGAACCTTGATGAAAACATGAAAACTAGTTGTGTCTAACATAAACCATTTAATTCAGGAAAAAAAGCAGAGAACCATGTTTTTATTGGCCATACTGGAAATAATTATGGAATGCTTTGTTCTTTTACAAGTGGTTAGAGTTACTGAAAGAAGAGAAAGTACTTTTTTTTGATGTTTATTTATTCATTTTGATAGACATGGGGGAGAAGCAGAGAGAATCTCAAGCAGGCTCCACACACTGTCAGTGCAGAGCCTGAGATGGGGCTCAGTCTCAGGAACTGTGAGATCATGACCTGAACCAAAATCAAGAGTTGGACGTTTAACTGGCTAAGCCACCCAGGTTCCCTGAGAAATTACTTTTATTTATCTGCTATGAAATTTTTATGATTATAGATTAATCTTCATGAAATATAATTGATATCATAATTCTACCTCCAAAATTTTTCTGTAAGATACAGCATTAGTCGACACTGAATTTTTACTATGTGCATAAGGCCATTCTAAATGCTTTTACATATATTATTTCATTTAATCTTTACAGTAACCCTCTGTATTAGTTTGCTGTGACTGCCATAACAAAATGCCACAAACTGAGTGGCTTAAATAGCAGAGATGTATTTTTCCATAGTTCTAGAGGCTGGAAGTTTGATATCCGTGTGCCAGCATGATTGGTTTCTGGTGAGGGTTCTCTTCGTGGCTTACAGACAGCTGCCATCTGTGTGTGTGTGTCTTCACATGGCCTCTTTGTATGAGAGAGAGAGAGAGAGTTCTATGGTGTCTCTTCTTATAGAGACACTAATCTTAGTGGACTGGAGCCCCATACCTACACCTCATTTACCCATATATACTTTTATAGAGGCCCGATCTCCAAATATAGCCACACTAAGGGTTAGGGCTTCAACATATGAAATTTGGGGGAACACAAACATACATTTCTTAACACCCTCCGAAGTAGGTTGTGTTATAATTATCCCCAGTTTACAGAAGAGGCAGTTGAGACATAGAGTTTGGTGACTCACCAGATCCTAGCAAGTGTTAGAGCAAGGATTCAAATCCAGGCTGTCTCACTCACATCTCATGCCCTTCATCATAACTTCATCCTCTCCATTATCCTGAGGTCACATAGAAAGGTAAAAAGAGTAAAGACATTTGTGATAGGAGTAATGGATGAGGAAAGGGTACTTAAGAAGATTCGGATGTCCTACTTACAGTCTAGTTACAGGACTTATGAAATTGCTCTAATCTAGAATGAACTTGGTCATGCTTTCTGAATTCCCTATGTTATCTGTCTCTCTCTGTCTCCATCCGTAAGTTTTAAATCAGCTTTCCTCAGAGTAGAGTCTGCTACAGATTCTCAAACCCACTTCATACCTACTGAATCAGAATCTCTGGGTGAGTGGCAGTCTGAGACTGCATTTTGAAAGTTTCTCAAATGCTTCATGTGTGTTCTAAGATTTGAGAATTACTGCTTCTCAAAGGGATATCCAATTCAGGTTAGAAGATATATGTTTGAAGGTGATCCAAGTTTGGGTGGCACACTGGCTCAATGAGAAATGGTGGACATGCACTGAGCTCTTTAAAGACAGCTCTCCAAGGAAAATGTATTCTACTTTTAGGTAATCAGTTCCGACTGCCAACATTTTCTCCTCATGTCTTTTTCACCGTTTGCCTTGGATATGTTCCCAGCCCTATGATTTGGCTCCAGTTCCTGGTTGCCATCTTGATATGTCTTTTGTCTACCCACTGTCCAACAACACCCACTCCCATCTTCCTTGCCGGGCACACTGACTTTACCATATAAAAACTTTCATTTCTTAAAAGAAAAGTGTTATATGAGAATGTTACATACTGATATCTTGCATATCATAAAAGGATGCAGGATAGCATGTACTCCTTCACTCAGGACAGACTCCCTTGTCTTTTTTCCCCCTAATTTTGTTATTTTTATCACTCAGAGAGTCATACGTCATTTGCATGGCTTGATTTGAGGAGCACTGACAGGCTAACCTCACTCAACATTATTTGAAAATCTAATTTCTACAGTATGTTATCCATGGACTACTTATATTGCATGGAGCAATTTTTCCGAGATAGACATCAAACAAAGTTCCACGGTCAGTTTTCATTATGAAACACTTCAGTTTCGTCTCCCTCTTGGAGATAAACAGTGCACATCTGGCACAGTAAATGTTCTGAAAGGAAAAGAATTAAATCACTGTAGTTGAACCCACCAATCTTCAAAGTTATTTTATCATAGAACCCATGTTTTCTGCATAATTGTGTTGATGTTCTGAGGAACTAATATTTTGTGGACATGTTTTAGGACTACTACACTACACTGGTATGTATTGATGTATTGGTTGAGGTTCAATTTCCCAAACACTTAAAAAAAATACAAACAACATGCCTGGGCCAGAGGGTGGCCAGGATCTCTAAACACCCGTGGAAAATTTTATCACAGAGAATTTAAAAGATAAGCTAGCAGAGAGTGCAGAACAAGAACCTCATCTTGATACACTGACATATCAAGTGTATCTGTTTTAAGATGAGAAGGGTAGCATGAAAAACTAGAATGGAATGCCACATGTAACAGGGATGGTTGTGATGTTCTTGAGATAACTCCAACATACCTGAGAGGGAGCAGATGAATGTCGAATTCAAAAGAATGGAGAAATGGAAAGGAAAAATGGATATGAAGATGAGGTATTTGAAGGCAGATTTTATGTCCTTCACAATTTTTTTTCAGCTGCTGACCCTATATGGAAGGTAAAATTTGAAATGTAGGGGCACCTGGGTGGCTCAGTCAGTTAGGCATCTGACTTTGGTTCAGGTCATGATCTCACACTTCGACAGTTCAAGCCCCAAGTCAGGCTCTGTGCTAACAGCTCAGAGCCTGGAGCCTGCTTTGGAATCTGTCTTCCTCTCTCTCTGCCCTTCCCCCACTTGCTCTCTCTCTCTCTCTCTCTCTCTCTCTCTCTCTCAAATAAATAAACATTAAAAAAATTAAAGAAAAAGAAAATTGAAATGTAGACATAAGATTGTGTGTGTTTATGTGTGTGCACGTGTGCACGCATATGAGTGCTTATCTACATGCCTATCTATCTATCTAACTTTAAATTACCAAAACTAACCATCTCAGGGCTCTAAACTTGTGTCAGTGTCATAGTCTTCTCTAAAACTTAAAAAAAAATTAAGCTGCAGAGTACGAGGCCTAGTACCCTGCTGTGTGTGAAGTCAAGAACACAGCCATAAATTAGAACACATGGAGCTTTTATTTTTACTTTTACTTTCAAGTCTGTCACTTTTATTAGGGTTCTTAGAATCTCTTTCTCTGAAGGAAGACTTTGAAAATTTCTGGAAAGTTCTGTAAAGTTTCTTAAGAGACAAACTCTCTAATAAATTGACAAAAAGCAGTTGAGCTTGGATTTCACCCCTTTTTCATTTTCCCATTTGAATATGTATAACATACTAATACTAGCAAAATTCATGTGTGTCTTAGGTTGGGTCTATACTGCTTGCATCCTCTATTGGCAAATATAGTTTTGTGCAGCAGATACGTAAGCATGTATTCTAAGAAAACGTCCTGAATTTTAGCTTGAAAATCACAAACCAGCCAAAGAATGTGTACTTTCAGGCAAAAACCCTAAAAAAATTTATATTCTATCTAAAAGTTCATAGTAAAACCGAGCAATTAAAATTTCTCAATATTTGCATTTGTCATGTATAACCACATGTGAAAGGTCTGTTCTCACCTAAATTTTCAATTTGGCTCATCTTGCTTCTATGAGAACCTCCTATGAGAAAAGTTTATTTCCTTTTCCACATCCTTTCACATCTCTCCACACTGTCACTCTGTTCATCAAAGCCTGCCCACAGGAAAGGAGCTGATGGGTGAGTTTGTAATAATGTTAATAACTGATATGGCTGAACATAGTACAGGAGGAGCTCATTATATTTTATTAATGCTAATCTTTGATTCTTAGTGAATTAAGTTCTCATTGTAAAGTATCTTCTAGCAGCAATGTTTAGGGAAGGTAAGGCTGCAGTGGTTTCCTGGAGCTGGCCGCTACCAGCTCATGAGAACTGACTGTTAATTTTTAGGAATTGTGAGCTGGTTGTTAAACACAGCCATTATGGAAAATTAAATTATGTAAACTTAGAATTAAGTAAATCATATTAAAAACAAAGTTCATTTTCCAAGGTTATTTTGTCCTGGTTATACTACTACATATTAGTAACATCTATGCTCTTGAGGATATTTTTGTCTGTTGTATCAGACATCTTTTCCCAGCTCTTCTCAAGTGACACTATATTGGTAGTTTGGAAATGGCCATGGTAGGTGTATTTACTCTATGGAAATTAGCAAATATTCCAAATCTAAGTTCAGTTTATTGCCTTGCTAATTTTCTAGACTTAAGAAAGTCCTGGAGAACATGTTAACAATGCTTATTACACTGGAAAGTGTGCTATAGCTATAGGTTTGACATTGTCTAATAGCACAGTAATTGAGGAAGTATTCTCTTAATATTTGCAAACCATTATCCAATTCAGCAATGAAGTCACTCATGTCATTCAGAGACACGAATATCCTTCATTTCACTTTCTCAGTATACTTCCAAGTAAAAGAAAATAACAACCAACATTCATGATGGAAATGCCCTGTTTGTCCACTGCAACCACAGGTTAGCTACTTTAATGGTTAATTTAATGTATCAAATAGTCTAGGCCATGGTACCCAGGTATCTGGGCAAACATTATTCTAGAAGTTTCTATGAAGTTTTTTTAGATGAGATTAACACATAAATCAGTAGATTTTGAGTAAAGCAGATTGTCTTCCATAATGTAGGTGGACCATATCCAATCAATGAAGGTCTTAATGGAGAAAAACTGACCTTTCCCAAAGAAAAAGGAATTCTGCCAGCAGACTGACTTCAGACTGTAGCATCTATACTTACTGGGGTTTCCAATTTACCAGCCTATCCTGCAGATTTTGGGTTTGTCAGCCTATACAATTGTGTGAGCCAGTTTCTTAAACTAAATCTCCCACACACACACACACACACACACACACACACACACACACACACGTATGTGTGTGTGTATATATTATATGTAAATATATGTGATACATTTACACACACATATCTTGTTGGTTCCATTTCTCTGGAGAACCCTGATGACTACAGCTACTGATTCAAAAGTTTAGCGAAACAAACAATTATGTTCAAATCAGTTGGCTATATGGAATTTAGAATAAATAGTATTGCATATTTAAAGGTTGTCTGTGAATTGTCTGCTACACTTTCTATATATAACTAACATTTATTGAAAATTTACATATGTATATATGTGCATTCATTTTTCTTTCTCAGAAATCCAGGTGTTACATATTAAGCAGCAGATCTCTGAGAAGATTATGCATGTTTTTTTTAATCAGATTGTCTCTATGTATGTGTGATTTGCTAAAAGTTTAGAGCTGCTTAACTTTCATCTTTTTGCAAATGTTTAGGGAAAGATAAACCATTTTCATCTATCATGTTAATGGTATTTGAAAGAAAGATAGGAAAATTCTTGCTTTCTAAATGCGGAATAGCTAATATTAATTGTATTGTGTCTTTTCCTGCAAAACTCACAATGTAATTAACTATGATTTAATAAATAAAATATTTTCACAAATGATGCTGTTTGGATACATCTACTGCAAAGACAAAGTTCGTGCGTGAATGACTGCAGGTGGTTCAGTTTTCAAAGCCTCTGAAAACACTGGAACATTGAAACCTACATGGTATTTTATCTCCTGAAGATAGAGCTTGAGAGGATTCCACAATTGTTTGAAGTTTGTAGTTTCATAATGTCCCAGCATTTCAAATTCAAGATTTAATAATCTCTCACCTGCTAAATCATCAAATGCCCTTTCATATGAGAATGCTGTAGTACCGTTCATTTCAATGACAGCCATGGGATAATACCGTCTTAGGTCGTTGATATTGATAAAGAACCTGAAAAGCATCAGAGAAAAAAAAAAAGAAAGAAAGTAACATCCTTCATGGACTTAATATGTTTTGCTCCTTCAAAAAGGCAGGAGAATATTAACTTTAATTGATACAGGTATTCATTTTTTTTCAAACCACAGCATTATGTTACATAACGTGGAGAATAAAATAAAAGGAATAGATATGCAAAATAGTAGTAAGTCCCTTGTATGAATAATGCTTTTTTAATGTTCAGTTATGGATTTTTTTTCACGTGACTTGACTTTGCAATGAATGTGATGGAAATACAAAATCAATATGAAATGAAATTTATATAAGGGCTATTTTCTGTGTAATATGGATTTTATACATTTCCAGAGTATATAGCTTTGGCTTTGTAACACAGTTCAGAAAGAAGTACATGAAGTTAGTGGCAATAACCATATCGCAGAATAAGTACTTTATTTCTGGAATGGTGATAGTGGAGTCCTGTTCTAGAATGGTTACTTTATAGCTCTGATAGGTTTTAAATTGGACTAATCTGGGGTGTATACTTCTTTATGCGTGGATCTTAAACCCATACCTCAAGCTACGTGGTAGCTATTCTAGGGCTACTTGATAATTGTATATAGTTCTGTGAACAAAATATTCCATTGCTATTATTTCATATTAGATGCACACAAACCTAGAATGCAGGAAAGGGTCAATAGCTACTTATGTTCCCTATTTTACACGTGAGAATCTGGCGTAGAGTGATGAAGTGTCAAGTCTGAAACTAAGGTTTCTTAGTCCTCAATCTTACCCCACCCACCCAGTCCACAGCATCATGATTTTCTCCTCTATATTCCAATGAAGAATAAGGAAAACAATTCAGATTCCTTGAAACTTGTATAATACCCATATTCATAGTTTCACTACATCTATTCAATTATGAGAGATTCAGATAGGACCAAATTATTTTGCTTCTTTAACGCCCTCTGTCTATGAAGATAACTATAATGAACAAAAGTAGGAAATTAGCTACATCTGTGGTATTACTCAAGTCATCATCTTTAGAAGTTATAAAAAAATGTGCTAATATCTTTCCCCAAAAAACCACCAAAGTAAATTACACACACACACACACACACACACACACACACACACACACACGGGTGGCGTTTGTAGTCTAAGAGGACTTTGGTTCTCTTTCACTCCTGCTCACCAGAACTTGGCATGTGACTGTATGATGGAGTGGAAACAATAAATTGATGAGCAGCTGAAGATTTGTTCTGTTGTGATGCTACTTGCTCATACGTGAGGATGAAAGTAAGAATGAATTATAAGGGCAGAGGGAAAACAACAAAAATTACTAGCCTAAATGAATAATGAGATCAAACTAACAGAGAAATTCAAAAAGGAAAGGAAATCACAGTATCTTAGGAATTTTGCAAAGTCAGCCAGTCTAAATGGCCATCTGCAGAGCACGCTCTTCTGTAACGGCCACCAGAAATGGGCAGAGCTTTGGAGGCACACTCTGCCTTTAAAGACAATGCATCTATTTTCTACAGCTATAGGTTTTAATTTGTTTCATACATGAGAGCAAAACTCTGCCTTTCCATAACTTGTACCTAATTCTGTGATTCTATAGTAATTTTTTGGCTCTGGATGTAATCAGCAGATGATTTGTATATTAATAGATTCATCCCTTCAGTCATAGAGTCAATATTTAATGAGTGTCTATAATGTGTTAGGAATTCTGCCAGGTGCTGAATATATCCAGCTCTTTTTCTGTAGGAAAGTCCTTCAAATATTTGAAGTCTGGTAACCCTGAAAATACTTCTTTTATTTCTCAGATGACATAATTCCATGTCTTTCACTGTTCTGGTATCTCTCTTCTCTTTGCATCCAGTTTGTCAGAATGGAAAGAGAAAGATGACCACTGGACATATCTATAAGAGGAAAAATTCTTATTTCAATAACTACAGTATGCCTTCTTACTGCAGGCGGCCATCCATATATGAGAAATCCAAATTCTGGTATTACCTTTATGACTATTACTTCATTGTTTTGTTTTTAACATTGCTTAATAGTAATGAATTTTAGTAGTTTATAGAGTATTACTTAATAATTTTGTTTCAAAGAGTATGATTATTATGTAGTGCTCATTGTCTTAGAGTTTCTGACTTTTCATTACAGAGGCACATGTCTAAGTGTTTCCCCCCTCCCTTCTTTTAAATCAGAATGAACTTGTCCAGTAATTTAATTTTCTTTCATTCTCAAGAGATTTGAAAAATTTAAATATTCTTAGTTGATAGGCAACTTATTTATATAAAATAAGTTTCTGAACTCCTTAGCCATTGAGTATTATTTTATTTTAAATTCATGCTCTGTAGATTCTAAGAAAACGTATCTATGGAAATGAGAAATGGAGAGCATATAGTCAGGCTGTGAAAATAAATCCTTACTTGGATTAAGTCTCATCTGCATGTGTTGTATATTGTTGAGGAATGAACTGTTTTACATATGACAATTCTTTTGGTATTTAATAACTGCCTGGTGCTTATTGATTCTGTAGAACTTTGTCCAGACCCAAAAGCTCCATAGATAGTAAACTTTTAGAGTAATAGTATAAACTCCTTATAATGTTTTTAGTGTTCTTGCTGGGTACCTAGTTCTAGCATTTCCTTACAGCTTTGGTAATTTTTGGAGCAGGGAAAGATCAACTGAGATTTTAGAATAATGTGCTTTAGTCACAATAAATATTGTCTGACTATTTATGGGGTTGATGGGGCTCACTTGCCTTAAAGTACATGGTTATAGTGCATTCCAATCTATGTTGCTTGCTCAGTAATACTTTTCAACTATTTCCTGTTCTGTGGGTATGTATTGGAAAGAAGCAGTGGGCAAGAGGTAACTAGAAAACTATTGTTTTACTGAGTTGGCCACTTCTTACTTTATTGAAGTGCAAAGCGTAATTTAATTTTCTGGTTTTTAGTATTGGAGAAATTTACTGTGCTACACTTAGAACTCAGCCCACTCACTATAAATTTCAGATCAAATACTAAGTATTTTTTGTATTGCACTGGATTTATTCCTAGAACATGCTTAGCTTCTTTCTGTAGGTAGTATCTAACCAGAGAGGAAATATGGCATTATGGCTGCATACATGGGCTCCGGAGTCATTCTATTTGAGGGTCTTTCTGCTGGGTGATCCATTCAAGTTTAGTGCTTTTGCATTTTAGCTTCCTTTTCTGTTAAAGGGGTCTATAAAAGTAACTACTTCATAGATTTGAATTCTTTATTGAAAGGATTAACTAAAATAATACATGTAAATAGCCATGTTAATATTAGTTACCATTATTACTTTCAGTGCACAACTTGTTAATTCACCCATTTAATTTTGATTATGGGAAAAATAGAACAAAGTAAATAATTCTGACAGTTAAATAAATCCTGTTAATGTTTTGGTTTGTATTACAGTTGACCTCTGTAAATTTCATTTTTTAAGTGTATTTATTTATTTTGAGAGAGAGAGAGAGAGAGAGAGAGAGAGAGAGAGAGAGAGAGAACACATGTGCATGAACAGGGAAGGGGCAGAGAGAGAGGGAGAGAGAGAATCCCAATCCATACTGTCAGAGTGGAGCCCAGCGTGGGGCTTAATCCCATGAACAATAAGATCATGACCTGAGCTGAAACCAAGAGTTGGAATCTCAACCAACTGTGCCACCCATGTGCCCCAACATCTATAACTGTTTACCATAAAGTTTATGCATTTATTTTTTCTAAATCATTCCAAGGATGCTGTTTTCTTCCTTTCTAGGAAATGAGTTTTGGTTTTAGTATTCACCATATTATTATCTCTAAAGAAAGCCTTTAGAGTATTTAGCAGATAAATCAGATTTTTGATGTCCATTTATGGCAGGCAGACACATCCATTCAAAACCTGACCATAATCTGGGAAAGTATTTGGAAAAGCAGGTAACATATTAACTTTCAATATCAAGAATCTTTTAAAGTGTAAACTATCTTTTTAATGGTTTTAAATATAAAAATGCTTAAAAACAAATGCTTAAAAATAATCATAGTTTAAACATTTAAAATTTTTCTTGTTCAGCATATTTCTGTTTATTTACACTTGAATTGGACAAATACATTTAGCAATTATTTAGGCCATTGGCTAGATGAGGACATCACCTGTGAGGACAGTCTGGAAGCAAGCTAGCTGTGGGATTAGCCAAACTCATCTTGTAAAATTCCATCACAGTGGCAACATTGCCATTAAGTCTGTTCTCTGGCCTGACCTCACTTCTGTAATTTGGTTGTGTAAACTGCCATTTCATATTTATTTGTGCATTTATATGTGTAGACTATCAGAAAAAAATGCTGAATTTACTACCCGTGTGACTTTGAGTAAGTCACTTAACCATTTAGAACCTGTTTCCTCACGTATAAAAAAAGAAATTTCTCCATTATCCCTTCCCTCAGATTTTATAGTAGAGAACAGAGCTTTTATCATTTTTAGGGAGTAATGTGTTTATAAAATGATGTTTTTAATGGAACTTATAATCTTCTGTAGAATTTATGTATTGCCCAATAATTTTTTATGTATGTATTTTTCTGTGATGTAGATTTAGTGTTACAGTAGAAAGAGAATAGGGATGAGATTAAGGAGTCCTGGGTCATTCAATTAAGCTTTGTGTCTCTGTTTCTTTATTTGTTGAATGAATGGGTTGGTCTCGGTGATGTCTAACGATCCCATCTAGCTCTAAATTTTAACTATGATATAATCTCATGGTATCTTCTTAATTTCCTTCAGGAATTGTTCCTTGTGGAAAATCACAAGGAGAAGGAAATGCTTTTGCTCTTTCAACATACTTTAAAAAAGAATAAAACTAGGCAGGAATGTGTTATATTTGAAGATATATACATTTATGTATAGATATGTATATATAAAACTAAAATATGTAGTTTGTATATATGTAAATAAACCTTGTGATTTGTTTGATAAGTGAAATATTATAATTATTGTATTATTACATAATTGGAAAAAGTGTAAAGCTAAAAGAAAACATGTTTATGAACCAAAATATACAATTTCAACTACTTTTCTTCATTACGAATGAAATTTACTTTGATTTTCTAATTACTTGTTAAAGTGACCATAATTTCTATTACAGATGGTACAATGGATGTTTTTATTTAAAGCACTAATTTTCCTCATAAGTACCATGTATGTTTGTTAACTGAGTGAAATATTTGACTTGCAGAAGAAAGAACAGAAGTCAATTGGCTCATGTTTTTATACCCAAAGCAAAGTTGGAATATAAAACATTGCATTATAATAATTTGTATTCTAGAAGAGGATGTCAGGATCAAGCTCCAAATAAAAAGACACTAGTTCCAGAAACACCAGTGATATTTTTAAAATTTCCAGAAACTATACAACCAAGTGGACTTGACTAGAACTGCTTTCAATTTGCACTTGTCTCCTGAGGATCTGTTCAAACCTGCTTTTGAATATACTCTGACTGATTTGGGAAGGGGGTTTAGTTTTGTTTCCCAGCAGTGTGAAACATTCTTGTGGAAGCCACACTACTTCCTGTTTTGTAATATGTTATACTGTAAGTTGTCCTCTAAATTAAAAACAAAAGTTATAGAGATAAAATGCAATCTAGTGCCTGTTGCTTTGGCTAGGTTTGCATATGAAATAGTTCTGAAGTCATTACTTTGTGTTATGGAAGGTGCAGGGGACACTCTTTGGTGACCTTCTTTCTGCTCGTAGCATTTCTATGTGATCCTCAAAACCATCCAACCAATCTCTTAGCTTTCTTCACTGATTCTTCTTTTCTGTTTTCCCCCAAGCTTTGGCATTTCACATACTTATTTATCCTTCATTCTCTTTACTTCTCACTCTATTCTGCTCAGGCATAAGATTATAGCCACAGCTGTATGAAATGCTGGCCCCTTTTTGGATATTCAAGAAAATACAACCTGTCGGTGGGACATTTCTATTTAAATGGCCCACAGTTACCTTTAAGCAACCTGTCTTAAACCCAACTCTTTCTTCACTTCCCCAAATTCCTGCCGCAGTGTTTACTACCAGGGCCTCCTAAGCTGAAATCTTTTTTTTTTAAATGTTCATTTATTTTTGAGAGAGTGTGTGCCAGTGGGGGAGGGGTGGGGGACAGACAGAGAAGGCGAGGGGCAGAGAGAGAGGAACAGAGGATCCAAAGAAGGCTCTGTGCTGACAGCAGAGAACCCGATGAGGAGCTTGAACTCACAGACAGAACCATGAGATCATGATCTAAGACAAAGTTGGATGCTTAATGAACACTTAGCCACCCAGGGACCCTCCTAAGCTGAAACCTTGAGTGAGCTTTACCACTCCCTTTTTCCCTCCCCTCCCCAACACTGTTTTCAATTCTCTTTAGCTATATTATCCACATTTTACCCCTCTTCCCTATTTTCAAGACCATTGTTTTGCTCCAGACTATATAAACACTTTCATTATCTAAATTAGTGGCCTCCCAAAACTCTCCTTATCACTACTTCATCTCTACTCAACCTTCAAACTTAGAATTAGATCAGTTATAACCTTGTTGCTTAAAAAGTTGTCATGTCACTTAGTCTTTAAGATCCTTTATAATCTGACCCAAATCTATTTACTTTTTTTTTCCCTCCTCTCTGGGACCTCTTATTTATCCTAATGTGGAGGAAGCTGCTATTGGTCTCCCAAAACCTATACTATTCTACCTGGGCAAAAGGCAAGACTCTCATCATTCTATGTAGTTAACATCTGGAAATATAGATTAAGTTCCCAAGAATGAAATGAGAGCAAGAGGGATATGTAACACTTCTGGGCTTCTACTGTAGGACATTGGGTACATTCTCTTTTTCTCTGTTTCCTCCTACTGTCTGGAATCTGAGGCAACCGTTTGACTGTGGAAAAGATGACAATGGAAGGAAACTAATTATCTCAGTGATTTCTTGGGAATGAACTGGCACCACCAACTTTGACTCTGTACTTTGGCATGACTATATGGAAGGGAAATCAACAATTTTCTTTAAGTCACTAAGCTCTTTGAAGCATGTGGCCTCTAAACAGTATCTCTTAAGTTTTCATATAAACACTCACCTTTACTTTTGGGAATTCTACACCTTTGCAGAATGGTGATAATAAAAAAAGCCTCATGATAGTCAATGAAAGTGTCCAATAGGAAATATTTCTTTGAAGATATGCTTATTATTATTATTTTTTTGCAGTGTTCCCCATGGTGGGAGAACTGAACTCATAACCTGCCCTCTCACTGGCCTATGGCAGATATCACCATCTCTGATGTCCATGTGTTAGGATATCATTTAAATCACTTCAACAGACCAAGAGAGAATGTGGTTTAAGCAAGTTGGATGCTTGTTTCTCAGGTAAAATATCTAAAACAATATATAGGAGGTTAGAGCAACTCTGTTCTGCAAGATGCTTCCTCTGTCTTGTGGTTCTGCTACTCCTGAGTAGCTCTTGTTTGCTCTTGTTTACATGACAAAATGTGTCATGAATAGTACATTCCCTTTTTAGTTAATGAGAAAGGAGGAGGAAGTAAAGGGACCCAAATATTCCTTGTAAGGCTATGACCTGTAACTTGCAGAATACCTTCTGTCCAAATCCCATTGTTCAGAACTGAATACATGGCTACACCTTCCTGCCAGGGAAGCTGGGAAATATAGTCTTTAATTGTGAGGCTATGAGCCCAGTTATAACTTGGTTAATTCCATTAAAAGAAAAAAAAAGGGATGGTGAGTGTTGAGGGAAAACTAGTGATATCTGACACACTGCATGGCCTTATAAAATCTGTGAAATTACCCGCTAGATCTCTCCAAAATGGAAATATTTTTTTCTTCTAAATATTTCTTTCCTCTGGTCTGCTTGATCTTGGCAAGCATTACTAACATCCACCTAGTCAAAAAACAAACAAAAACCTAAAGTACCCCCTTGATCCTCATACCCACATCTAATTCACAGCACCTTCTGTTGATTCTGTTTCATTAACATCATATTCACTCTTTTCCTTTCTTTCCCTCTGCAAATATTGCAGTATAATCCATCATCATCTTTCTTTTTGCCTATTATAGTGGATCTTTAAATGGTGTTGGACTTCTATTGTGTCTCTCTCTAATCCATCCTCCAAAACCATAATGATCTCTCTGAAATTTAAGTATGATCATTTTAGTCCTCTGTTAAAAGCCCTTTGATGATTCCTCATTGTCTATGAAATAAAGGCCAAAATCCTTAGCAGAGCATTTATGCACTCCATGGTCTTACCCCTTATTTTGGAATATTTTCATCCTTACCACTTACAATCTACACTTTAGCACTCCTGTCCCAGTTTTCTAACTGTGGGGTGCTGATAAAATCTTTGGTGAATTTGCTCACAGATTTCCTCTTTCTGGGAAGTTCTTTCCTCCTTGGTACTCCTGGCAGAAACCCATCTTTTAAGGCTATTCTTAACATTGTCATTTTTATGAAGACTTTCCTGGCCTCTGTGTGCATCTAGATTTGACCATTCACTCATTAATGCCTGCACTGTCTCTTTTATAGTCATTTGCAACCAGGATGGGTGCAAGTCAACCAATTTACTGCAAATATCGATAGTCTATTAATTTCTTTTGCTATATAAAATTCAATGGTATTAACATACTGTAATTTCTTTATCCATTATAATATTAGTAGACATTTGGGCTTTATGCCTCATTCTTTAGCTGTAAGAAACAATGTTGCATTGTTCCTGGAGGCATTTACAAATATTTATATTTTTATATTGTATAGGTACTAAAAATGATGGATTTTTTTTCGTTTGTTCATTTATATGTTAGTCACCTTTATTTGACTGAAAGTTCTCAAAAGATTCTGTCCCTTGGTCATATTTGCTGCTTAGAAATCAACATGATTTCTGGAATACAGAAGAGGTATGCAATAAATGCTTCTTTAAAGCTCTAAGAATATATTTTCAAATACTAACGGTGGGGAAGTGAATTAGTACAACCACTTTGTAAAAACAACCCAGCAGTATTTATTAAAGCACAACAGAATCTACTATATGACTCAGTAATTTTATTTCTAATCATATATCCAACGTAAGAACTTAAACATGTGTGCCAAGAGACATGGGCAAAAATAGCCCTAGCAACATTGTTTCTTTTGGCTAAAGAATGACTATTAATATTATAATGGATAAAGAAATTGCAGTATATTAATACAGTAGAATTTTATATAACAAAGGAAATGAATCAACTATAGCTATCTGCAGTATCTTGGGTGACTTTCCCAAATAAAACAAACAGAAACAAATAAAAAGACCTACACTGTATGATTTTATTTGGATAAAATTATGCAACAAACTGTGGTGCAGAATCAGGGTAGTATAGTTACTTGGGGAGATGAAGGAGAGAGTAGTGACCAGGAAGGAACCTGAAGATGTGGTTCTGGTTTACTAACAATGTTATATATTGGTAACATATTCACTTTGTGGTTATTCATTGAACTGTGTGTTTTATACTTCAGCAAAAAAGTTGAAAATGGGACGACTGAATGATTGATATGCTAAAGTGACAAAGGGTCTAGAATGGATCAATTATAATTTTTGCCCATGGCTTTTTGGATGGGTGTCATGGGATAAGTAACTCAGCCCCTCTGAGCTTCACCTTCTCTCCAAGAGGAGAAAGAAGATTGATCTATGGTCTCCACGGTTTATTCCAGCTCTGGAATTCTATGCAAAAATTAGAAAGATATGAAAACACTCTACTTCATGTCTTTTTTGGGACTGCCTTATGCAGTAGCTCAGGTCAAATTAAAAGAATAAAATTCCAGCTTTTTGCTATGTTCATTCATAAATCAGAAGGTTCTGAGGCACTTGGACAATAGGCAGCCAAAATGATAAACCCATTATAAAGTACTTACACTGGTATTACTTTGATTATGCTGCAGATCAAATAAATTTCCCAGCTGGCATAGTAAAAGATGTGCATGTCCTTCAGTGTAGCATTTAGAGCATACGTTTGTTAAGGGTTTTATAGTGAGAATCTACTGTAAATAGGAATCATCAGCCTCCATAGTTTCAGTCCATCCAGCATTTAAAACCAAGACCAATGTAGCACATTCCAAAAATTCAAATGAAAGTACAGTAATTTACTGTGAATCAGTGTAATGGTGACAGTCAATTATTAGATTCTTTTTAAAAAAATCAATTTTTGCCAGGATTACTTGTATGGTTATTTTATTCATAACATTTTTAAAAATAGATTTAGCCAGAGTATGTTTTGGTTTGAATTATCCAGATTGAGTAGTTACTTAATCTGTTTTTTTTTTTTTTTTGTTTGTTTGTTTATTTTTGAGAGAGAGAGTGAGAATGTGTGCGTGGGAGGTGTAGAGTCAGCCAGGGAGACAGAGAATCCCAAACAGGCTCTGTACTGTCAGCACAGAGCCCGATTTGGGGTTTGATGTGGGGCTCCATGAAGGGCTCCATGTGGGGCTCAGCATGGTGCTCAAACTTACGAACTGTGAGATCATGACCTGAGCCGAAATCAAGAGTTGGATGCTTAAGCGACTAAGCCATCCAGGTGCCCCCTTAATCTACTTTTTTTTTTTAACTTTCCTACATCCTCCTGGTAAAATTGGGGATAGAACATGTAATAATCTACCTTTTTTTTATTATATTGTACACTGAGTGATCAGACCTGACTCTGCTTTTATAATCTAGAATATATCTTAAAGGAAAATGTTCTTTAAAATTCACTGAGGCGAAAAATTACCTTTAAAATTGAAGTCTGTATTTTGAGTTCTACAAATACTGCTTCTTGGTATCTTGTTTTGTATAAGTCATATATAGATACACAATTTAGTATGATAAATCCCCTAGGATAATAGAGGAGGGAGAAATCTTCTCTTTATATGTGTTTGTAATACTTCTCCCTCCTCCTTCAGTCAATCAAGAGCTGCTTATTGAAAGATCACTCTGCAGAAATGTGGAAGGACACAGAGTAAGAATAAGGTGTGCCTCCCTGTTTTTGAGGAGCTTCTAACAATTCACAGATAAGACTTACACTCAAAAACAGCTAAATGACTAAGCAGAAGAGTACATAATAGTAACATGTGGAACAAACTGTAAGGATAATAGAAATTCAGGAAGGAAGTTGATTGTTGTGTATAGTTACAATATTAGGTGATTTCAAGGGGAAAACAAACTCAAAAATAAGTAGGTATGTTTTGCCTGCCAAGGAGGGGTGGTGGTGTTCCAGCAGGGTGAATACAGGAAGGAGTCGGTCAGAAGTCCTATTGATCTGTCCTTTGTAGAGGCTCTCACAGATGTTCTTACCCTTTCTCTCAGCAGGTGAGGTTACCTCTTAACTCACTGAGACCATCAAAGCTTTCTGACCTGAGTTCCCTCATCCAAAACAGTTCAATATAGCATCTTCTTCTGATTTACATAGCTCTGTAGTTTCAAATGTTCTTCTCTCTCTCCTGCTGGTCTTTGATGAAGAGGTATTCGTATTTTAATTCCTAGGCCCTTTTTCCCCCTGTTCTAACACCATCCCCAAGTAACCTTTTCAGATTCTTCAAATTCTCCCTCTCCACTGAAACATTTATGTGACACTTTGGGATTAAAAAATAATAGCAATTTGGCTTATTTAGATGTTCATTTCATTATGACCTTTACTGGATTCTGTTTGATGTTTAGTTAACTGTTAATGGTAAATATACCCCTTACTGTAAGTAAGCTCCCTGAGGGCAGCACACATATTTTCATTCTTGTTTTCTTCACAGTACTTTGCATATAGCACATACATATTTTTGGATAGACAAGAGACTACACATTTTATCATGCTTCATCATTTTTATTTTTATCTTCATTTCTATTCATCCATCTATCTGTCCTTGATTGTTCAAAGGATTGTAGGTGGTCTATAAAAATAATAGAAAACACTGAGATAATGGTGAAGGCATAAATACATGAATATTCATTTATATTGAAAAATATTTCACCTGATTCTACTGATGCTGTTCACCTTTCTTCTTTTTAACTTCACTGTTGCCGAGCACATCTTAAAAATGAGCAGTACAATTGCAACCTCCATTTTATCATCGCCCACTCAATCTCTAAATTCTCTCTAGTCTGACGATTGCTGAAAAGCTGCTTTCCTGAAATTGCTTCCTCCAAGGTCACTTATGAATATATACTTAAAAATTCAAAACACTTTTACCACATTGCACTTTCTTTGCTTTAAGGCATACAACACTATCATACTCAATTCTTCATAAATAAACCCGGTTCTAGCTTGGTTTCACTGAATTGCCTTCCTCAACCTCCTTGTACCTTTGGCTGCTCCATCTGTCTCAAGGACTGGCTGCTCTTTTCCCTCTTGCTTTCTAAGCTGTGGCATCATGTAAAGCTCAGGCACTCCTGGATGCTTTCTACCTCTATCTTTCCTGTATACTTTTATTTAATTCCATAAAGAAACACCATGTCTATAATGGTAACGAGATTTCCCTTCATTTCAAGTGCACATCCAACAGGACAGTGACCAAGGACTCTTCAATGTCTCTCTTTCACTTAAAAGTCAATGTGCATAAAGTGGAGACCTTTGACTTCCTGTTTAATTTGACAGCATTGTTAGCTAGTCACTGAGGTGTCAACATTTGGAGACAGGTTTTGATTTCTCTGTTTTCCTTTCCTGCCATTTTTTGCCACTTTAGATTCTCTTTTCTTTCTATTACTTCTATTCTTCTCTGTTTGCAGTCACCCTAGTGAAGGTCTTAATTCCTCACCACTCTGTTGTAAACATCTCCAATGAGTTTCCCAATTCTCTTTCTTACTGAAATCAGGCTTCTACTGATTAAACTTCATGAAATACCTCCCTCTTCAGAATTCTTGACTGTTTGTTACCTATATCAACAGTTTTCAGCCATGATCATCAGAATTATCTGTGCAGGGCCATCTACATAACTTTCAGGATCCAGTGCAAAATGAAAACGTGGAGCCACTTGTTCAAAAGCAGAAAAAAAAAGTGTCATTAAAGAACTACAGTGTAACAATTTTCTACTCTTCCATGGTCTCTCGACTTGTCATGGTGTTTTTAAAATTTTTTATTTAATGTTGCACTAAGTAAATAAAAATTAAAAATTTAAATTATTAGTCCAAGTTTTATTATTCATCTTTATATTGTACAATGACAGTTTGAAATGGAATTATAAGATCATTTAATTTATATGCAGAAACGTTGACATTACACATTTGCATTTTGTCATTTGTATGTGCATAATGCTTCTTTTTTATCAGAATAATAGAAATACTCCTCCAAACTAAGTCAGGTGTTTTAATTTAATTTTTGGATATATTCACATTTTAGTAGCACTCTCATTTGGCTTAGAGATGAAGAAGGAAGAATTGAAAAGAAAAGAAGCTATGGGTTGCCCTATCTTTCTTTTTGTTTGTCATCATTTTAAGTATAGAAGGTTGGCCAATACAGAGAAGTACTGTGAGTAGGAAAGGATGTGGCAGGGTCCTTTAGTCATTTTGGTTGCTTAGAATACCACTGCTTTCTTTCTGCCTTCAATGCAAGTTCTTGACCAGGCATAAAACAAGGATTCTCTGGGGCTGTCCGTATACCCTGCTTTAGTCATAGCTGCATAGTAAATAAGTTTACTGTGTATTCACTTTGGGTTGTGTTGAATTCCCACACGTTTGGGGTCCACTTTAATTCTGTGTCATGGGCCATTGTGAATATGATATATGAATGCAGTGATGAGGGAAGACCAGTGATAAAATTATTAAGAATGTTATTATGGGGGTGCCTGGCTGCCTCAGTCAATGGAGTACACAACTCTTGATCTCAAGGTTGTGAGTCCAAGCCCCACACTGGGTATAGAGATTACTTACATAAATAAACCTTAAAAAAAAAAGAATGTTATGATGGCTACATCAGCTTATTCAATGAAGCAAGGGGTCCTTATTAGCATGGGGACCTGTTAGACTGTACAGATCTCAAGCCCAGGAAGCCAGCATTGTGGGCTGTTTTAAAAATAGTCTCCAATCCTAGCCTCTGGGAATGAGAATAACTAGAGTGGGCGCTAGACATGTGTATTCAACATTAACAACAGCAGTAACAGTAACTTTGCAAGTGATTTTGTGAGCTTATGTAGAAGTCCACACTCCCTTGGGCTGGCACTGAAAAATTTTTATAATCAATTTCTTGACTACTTGCTTAATTTTTTCACACTACTCCTCACTTTGAGCCCTTGTCTGTGACCCATTAGGATTATTTGATGTCTAGTTTTATTTCCTGTTTT
Source organism: Prionailurus bengalensis (assembly GCF_016509475.1). Lineage (NCBI taxonomy): Eukaryota > Metazoa > Chordata > Mammalia > Carnivora > Felidae > Prionailurus > Prionailurus bengalensis. The sequence continues at coordinate 111,601,267 of NC_057349.1, forward strand.
GGCTTACCCTGTGTTGCTTATACCATTATCTCCAATTTCAATGCTCACTTTCTCCTCACTACTCATGGGAATTGTACCATTTTTTTCCCTCTCAAACACATATCAATGCCTAACTTCTCTATAAAATCATCCTCCACTACTCCAGACTCCAGCCCATGGTTAACCCTCTTTTTCTTGTTTTTATAGGTCTTATGTTCTAGGCCATTTATTTTATGCACAGTATTCTGCAGTGTGCCATTACTTACCCTTTTATGTGCATGTACTTTCTTCCTCACTAGATTCAATGTGTCCTGAGCACCTGGTCTTCCATTGAGGTTTGAAGTGGCCCCACTAGGGCCTAAGAATTATGATTGTGCCTGGAAAATCCTGAAGAATAAATAACTGTAATAAATAAGTTGTCTTCTGTTTTTAAATTTGATTGGAGCATAGTGCTTTTCAGAAAGGAATTTCCATTCAGAAGTTATTTTTGTCAGTCACCATGACAGCTCTTTTAAATTAATTATTTTCTGAAATTTAAATAAAATCCTTGAAACCCATCTAAAATGCGATGCCTTTGCTGTGCTATCACAAGTATGTACAAGAGTTGTTAAATCTATTTTCTACAATGTTTTTTTTTTCTCCCCTCTGAATGACATTTGAGCAGTTTTCCTAAAAGAATTTTCAAACAAAATGAAGAAGCTCTTTTCAAGGAATTAAAAAGATAACTTTATCAGGCTTCTTTTTGTAAACTTGATTTGTAGCCAGAAAGAAACATATAATTGGAATGGTTTTCTTTTATCTTCCTTGGTTTTTTTGCTGAAAACTAGTGGCAAGGTAGAGGAACTTTATGCAGTGATGATGTCTTTCCTGGGGAAGAAGTGTGAAATGAAGAGATGTGTCCAAATGGTTGGCTTACAATTCCTGCTATTACTGTCAAAGCCATTATTTTGTAAAGTGAATTTGAAAATTAAGGTATGTTCCTTTCAAACAAATACACACACATGCATGGTATATTCCTATAATAAATTAAAATCACAGTTTTGAATAAACTACGAGTATAGATTGATAGTTTCTAGGGCCCCTTTCGAGTTTAAAAGTTATTTTACAATTCTATGATTGTGTAAGTATAGCAGATTTTTTTTAAAGCTTAGTGCTAATGGAAATCTTAGTACATGGCATGCATTAGAAGAAAGGAGTTTCTCAAAAAGGTGAATATATTCCAGTACTATATCAAATTATGAAAAATAAGTTGTATCTTTAGTATCAGTTGCCTAATGTTTAATCTTACAAAATGTCTCTGAGTTCTAGCAGAGTTAATACAGAATCCTTTCTTACTTCAAATAGTCAGTCTAATTGTCTGACCAAATAAATTGTGCCACTTTGATCTTCACCAAAAGCATCCTGGAGATTCTCTGGCACTCTTTCTTAGGCCTTTTAGGGAGCCTGGTATAGTCATACTTGCGATGGCCATGCTTTTGTCCATTCTTCTCTTAGGGAGGAAAATAGACAGGAAAAAAGAATAAAGAAATGCAGCCTCGTGGTGGCATTTCATGACATTTCTATATTTGAACATCTGGAAAGCCTCGTGTGACAGTGACAGCCAAATTGCCGAAGCAGCTGACTGCATCCACTATCCCACCCCCCACTCCAAATATGCAAGCCCTAAAAGCACCACTTTAATTCTGAAAAGCTTGTACAGGGTCTTTCCATTTTGGCCTTGGAGAGAAAGAGAAGGCACATTTATTTTGAAGATGCATTCTGAGTATTGTACATCACACGCATTAGAAAACAACAGTTCCAAAGAAAGGAACATGCATTACAAGAAAGGAGAAGAGCAGCTGCAGAACGGGCTCTAATTGCAGATCCTGGATGGATTTGATAATCAAATGACTACTTTGCATAAACTAGGAGTAAAATAGCAAAACATTAATTACTCCTATTATTGCTTTTATATATTGAGATGGAAAAAATAAATGTATAAAACGTTTTAAGAACAGAAATTGAAAGGAAAGTAAAATTTCCACATTGAAGTATCTGCAATGGTGATGAAAAGACGTCCTGGGAAGAAATGAGTCCTCAACTAAAATGCTGACAGAAATAAAATAGAAGTTACATATCTACAATAGACTATCATTTAGAGAAGTTACAAAAGGAGGGGAGGTAATAATATAAAGAGAATCCATTAAATGTTTAAAAGAAGACAACACTTACCGTGTGTCTTAGTCTGTTGGGGCTGCTATAACAAAATGCCATAGACTGGGTGGCTTATGAATAATAGAAATTTATTACTGTCTGTTCTGGAGTCTAGGAAATCCAAAATCAGAATGCCAGCAGTATGAGCCCCTTCTGGTAAGGGCCTCCTTCTAGTTCATAGCCAGCATCTTTTTGCCATGTCCTCACATGGTTGACAGAACTAGGAAGCTCTGTGGGATCTCTTTTATAAGATTGCTTATAATATAAGATTTATGAGGGCTCTGCCCTCATGACTAACAAACACTACCCAAAGATCTCACTTTCTAATACCAACCATCACATTGGGCATTAGGGTTCCAACATGTGAACCTCAGTGGGTCTTGGGCACAAAACCATTCAGACCATAGTACAGTAAAATAATTTGATTAGTTGGCAACAGTTAAAAAAGGCTTCTTGTGTTAGAGCTAATTGTGCCAAAGTATTGTTATTTGTGGGCCAATAACTTTTATGATTTCCCTCAATAAATTTTGTCTAAAATTTAAGGAGCTGTGATCCAGTGAGCAATGACAGGGGAGCAAAATGTGTTGATATTATAGATCATGGTCTATGATATTATTATTTCAGAGAAAATAACTACTTGGCCCACACATTTTTGAAGATAGAAGCTCTTCATTAAAAATGAGCATTCTTCTATTATTAATAGAATCTAGAGATGGATTCCCAGTTCATTTCTAGAGAAATCATAACCCGTTCAGTGACCACTTATACTACTACCTATAAAGCAGCAAGTGCTGTGTATCAGGGAGCAAAAACTACCACCACTGTTACCACCACTGCCACAGAAAGCTTTGCTATTTGACACTAAGACAGAGATGTCTATTATATTGATTTTTCAATAGGGATGTGTTAACAAAATGGCTTTATGGACCTTGAGAAGCCCAAGGCTAGTCCCTGCTCCACACCTCAGGAATCACCTCATAAACATCCTAGAAAGTTAAAATCATTCTTTGAGCTAGAGCAAATTTGTCATTAAATCTAACTTAGCTCCTATTGGAATGGTTTTGATTTTCAAAAAAAAAATTTGACTTCCAGAGATTTTGATTTATCCTGGATTTTATTGTTAGTAAGAGGCAAAATTGGATTTTGAATCTCTATATTCCAATGCCACATAGAGTAATCTGTCATTTACTCTTCTAATTAAATTTGAACACTTTCTTTCTAAACCTTGATCTCTTGGGAATTCAACTGTTCCAGTTATATAGTAAAAATATTAAGAGTACACCATTGTATGTGAAAACAAGGATGCCATTCCCTAAACATTCCTTAGTCAACACCTAAAGACCAAGAAATGTTGCTGGTTTCTTACATTTCATATTATGAAGACTCACCTATTCATGAATATAGACAATATATATACATTCTTTTAACTCATTGACATTGTAGCTGGAGGTGGCATGAGGTGGTAAACTGTTAATTGCTAACTTGATCCTCATTTCTGTTGTCCTCATTCTTAATAGAGCCCAAGTTGTTTTGGGTGGCAGTGTGCCCAACACAAGCAGTGGATTATCTGTTTCAGCTAATGTTGCCAGTTCTCTTTATAAATTGTACAGCTTTATGTGCAGCTTCAGGTATCCATGTGGCCGGCTGCCGGAAGGATTTTTCAAGAATGTTTATTTTCTAGATGAAAGGGTCATATGTGGCCCAGCTCTGACCTTTCTGTTCCCCCATCTTGTGCCTTCAGCACGATCTGATGCACACAGCTTCGTGAGGAAACATCATGAGGAAAGGCCAAGAGAATCACAGAAGTCTCTTTTTGAGTTGCTGAACTAGTAACAGCAGCTATCTACCTCAACCTCGTCTCCTTTCGTGAGAAAAATAAACCCTTATTTGTTTAAGCTACTGTTAGCTGGGTTTTCTGTTGCTCATAGCCAAAAACATTCCCAACTAAAATCATGTGGTTTAAGATTGAATACGCTCATTTCCAACACTAGAAGAGATAAAAAGGAAAGGATAAATGCCATTAAAACACACTTCAAAAATTGTTTTGATTTCTTAGAAGTTTATTTGAGCACTTTGTGCTTCACTGTGATTGCCTTTACAATTCCTCAGTCAAGTGCCCGGAGATGGAACAATCTGCAGTTGCCATGAAACCAGAACTCATTTACAAGGGCAGCTCTTAAAGAATAGAATTCCTTTTCTAAGGCAGACTCAGCGGATGACCTGCATTAGCCGACTGTTGCAGACCTACCTGATGCTAAGAAGCTGGGAGAAAGAGTCCATTTGTGGGATCACGGAAAGTTACGGAGTAAGTTGCCTTAACTGAAGTTCAATATATTAGGACTTAAGTTAGTGAAGAAAAGTGAGCATTGACCATGCAGAACGGACCCATATGGAAGGGTGGTTCTTACAGGAATAGTCATCAATCTGCCTAGAATATCCAAAGAGCAGAGTCAAGTCCAGCCCTGAAAATAAAATTTTGGTGGCTAAGAGCAGATCACCAGGAAGACTTTGGAAGTTTAAAGAAAAGGGTCTGTGTGATGGGAAGAAGAGCCTGGAAGGATCTAAACAGACTAAGGCTTGGATCAAGAGAGTTTGGGGTCTGGATAAGTCTTCAGTTTCAATGAAGTTGTACAGTACCAATCAGGAAACTGAACCACAGCCTGGAGATACAGTTGTCTGAGGACAGCGGTGGTGATGGTGGGTGGCACTTAGCACATAGGTGCCCAGTGTTTAACAAGCCATAGATAACATTACTGCACAGAAGCAAACAAATTCTGTACCACTTCTCATGCTGAAATTTGTCACAGTATAGGGGCCATTTCTGTATTCTTGTAGCCTGTCTTCTGTGGGGAGTACCTTTTGTGAAACAGAAGATGCTAACTCGGCAGTACTTATGGTGGTTTATATGTAGGCTACTCACTTTTATACATTTTAAAATGTGACCCATAGACGTTATGTGACATGACAAGGTGCAAATTAGAGATGAAGCAAAAATCACATGGCTAAGAGTTTACTGTGAATGACACAGTGTGATATTTTCATTTTATTCAATTTTATCCTATTTGTTAAAAGAAAAAAGGATCTTATTTATAAAATTGATATCACAACCTACTAATAGGTCAGGACCTGAAGTTTGAAAACTCTGGTTTAATTCTTATGAAGATTCATTCATTTAATTTTTTAAAAGTTTATTATTTGTTTTTGAGAGACAGAGACAGTGCACACATGCATGCATGAACAGTGGAGGGGCAGAAAGAGAGAGAGAGAAGGAATAAGAGAATCGCAAGCAGACTCCACACTATCAGCACAGAGCCCAAGGATGTAGGTGGGGCTCAATCTCATGAACCCTGAGATCATGACCTGAGCCGAGATCAAGTTGGATGTTGAACTGACTGAGCTACCCATGTGCCCTGAGGATTAATTCTTTTTTTATTTTTTTAACACTTATTCAGTTTTGAGAGACAGAGAGAGACAGAACATGAGCAGGGGAGGGGCAGAGAGAGATGGAGACACAGAATCAGAAGCAGGCTCCAGGCTCTGAGCTGTCAGCACAGAGCCCGACACAGGGCTTGAACCCATGGACCACGAAATCGTGACCTGAACCAAAGTTGGATGCTTAACTGACTGAGCCACCCAGGCACCCCTGAAGATTCATTCTTCATATTCAATTCTGGTGTTCTGTCTTGGGCTTTCTTCAGTTTCTCAAGTCAGAATTCTCCAGCATCAGTTTCTTTCAGTTACCGCTCATGCAAATGCTGTCCCAGCCTTCCAGCCTTTGGTGAAATTATTGGTGCCTTCCATAATGCTGGAAGGCTTTTGCCAATCCTGAAGGTCCTGAAGATCTTTACCTATTGTTTCCTCAATCATTTTCTGGGAGGAACCTGGAGCCATCTTAGCAAAGACACACTGGCAACCAGTGTTAGGCACTTTCTTTGTTTTTGGTAGTAGGTATAGCCTATAATTATGTGTCATTATGGGCCCGAACTGTTTACCAGAACACAAAATAAGTAGCTGAAAGAGACACACCAGTGAGAGAAACACACTGAAGAAAACATTCTACGCAGGATATAGTTGTAAAGTGGTATTGGCTGGGGTTTAGCAGTCTGGTGCTCATGGGTCAAAAGGTACAGTTTGGTCTGACAGCCTAACTCCTCTTGGCTGAAATCATGCACCAACACTTAAAGCATAGGAAACATTCAGATTAGCTGCATACTACATGGATCATATTTTTACATACACATATGGTTTTTTAGGAAGATATTTCAGAGAGAAATATTTTAAAAATTAGCACAGCATTAAAAAAAACACACACAACTGGTTTTTTGATCTGCCCTGCTGTTACATAACTTCTGGAAGCAGTATCTCCAGGAATTCCTTACTCTGCTTAAGAGTTCAGAAAGGAGTCTGGATAAGGAAATACTTAAAAAATTCTCTTGTGGTTTTATTTTTTCTGTCCTATTTAGGCATGCACCCGCAAAATGTTGCTGTGTGCCACTTCTTCTGTCCTCAGCCCTTCTTTGAAGATTCTATCCCTGGGCTTTATCTTCAGTTTGATTTCACCTTAACTTTGGTTCTGCAGACCAGTCCCAAGGCATCAGAACATGATGTAGCACTATAAAATAGCTAGATGATTTTTGTTAACATCATTGTTTTATGTGTGTATAATATTAGAACATTTTATTTTTTACATACTGCTGATGAGTCCTTAGGACAGTTGCCCCAGTGGTTCCATAGTCTGAAATTGATTGCTGAATACTACATGAGAAATTATTTTTCCATTTATGAAATGAAATGAAAACTGAGCATATTGGAGCAGAATGTTCATTTACCTTCTAAATAAATGCAATAGGAATCACCGAAATAATGACTAACATTAGCAGAAAAAGACATATTATTAATGAGATTTAATAACTAAATGAAAACTAGTGGTGGAATTTTCCTGTATATAGTTCTAGAGAGTAAAGAATTTTTTTAAGAACATGATAAAATAAGATTAAAATAAATATTTAAAAAATACCTGTCCCCGGAGTAAAGTGCTGAATTATACTAATGAGATAGTGTTTAGAGATTTCATATTCTAAGTTATATTATTTGATTGTTTTTTTTTCCTGTGACACAAGACTGAATTTTTCCCTGGAGCTCAGTATTATTTTCTGCCATGTGTTAATTTCTTGCATGAATGCCTTATTTCCCTTCATTTAGACAATGCTGCAGGTGGAATGTGAGCAGTACTTATTGCTGATATTTTTGTTGGCCAAAGCTGAAGGACAACTCAGGGTCTCACATAGCTCTAGGGTTTTATGACTATGAGGTGATTTTGAGGTGTGATTTGTCATCATAGAAGAAGACTGACTTCCTAAACATTATTCTGTGAACCATGATTTAAATGAATATACTGTCTCAATAGCTTCTGAATATGTCATGTCTGTTTTAAAAGGCCCCCTGCTTTTTCATCAAGACTTCATTGTAACCATAACTGAGTTTGTTCTGTAGGAGTGTTTATTTATATAATAATTAGGTCAGGTACTCTTACTCAAGCCATTGTTAGGTTTTAGCTGCTGTGCTATGAACTATTTTTCCTCCCTTAAAGCAGCCAAGTTATTACCTGTTACTAAATCCCATGTGCATTACAAAACTTATGGCCGTAAAATTTACAGTGTAGTTTGCTTTAATTCAAATATATTTACTTTAGTAATTTTGATAATTACCCACTTCCATCAGGGGAATGTGGAAGGAATACAGTTGACACACTACTATAATAAGGTTGGCTTATAAAATAACCTATAGTTACCTCTGAGTTATAATTAGTAAGTATGTACAATAAATACATCCAAATCTTTCTAAGGTGCTTATCACCTATTAAATATACCTATTATTCTTTCCTCAAATAGTTGTAGATTGAGACAAATATGTACAGCTTGATTTTACTTTAACTAGTAAATCAGTGCTTCAAAGTGTGTTTCTTATGACTTGCATTATTATTTGAGTCCTTCAGGAAAAATATTGATGTGAAGATACGATAAAACCATCTTTAAAAATCCTGGTATTCTAGAGTTGACTCTTGTTTTTTCTCCTTGTGGAAAGGGGGCATGCTTTGGAGTAAGCAATTGTGGGTTCACTTCTTTTTTTCCCCAGCTTTATTGAGATATAACTGATATATGACATTGTGTAATTTAGGGTGTTACTTTGGTACATTTATATATTGCAAAATGATTACCACCATAGCATTAGCTAATATCTTCATCCCATCATATAGTTCTCATTTTTTGGTGTGATGAGAACATTTCGGTCTACTCTTGGGGCAGTTAGGTGTTAGACTTCAGCTCAAGTCATGATCTTGCAGTTTGTGAGTTAGAACCCCATATCAGGCTCTGTGTGGACAGTTCAGAGTGTGGAGCCTGCTTCAGATTCTGTGTCTCCCTTTTTCTCTGCCCCTCCACTGCTTGCACTCTGTCTCTCTCTCTCTCTCTCTCAAAAATAAATGTTAATTAAATTTTTTAAACATAAATAAACATTGAAAATTTAAGATCTCTTTTTTTAATTTTTAACATTTATTTTTGTAGTTTCCATGTCTTGGATATTGTGAATGAATAACGCTGCATTGAATATGGAAGTATTGATATCTCTACAAGGTCCTGATATCAGTTGCTTTGGATGTGTATTGGGTTCAGTTCTTCACTCTGCCTCTAAAACTCTGCCTCAGTATTCCAGTTTGTAAAATGGAAATAATGCCCACTTCATTGGATTGTTGGGAAGATTTTAGGAGAAAATCTACGAAGTATCTCTTTCACAATAGATATGCTTGTAACTAGTAGTCTGTCCACATGAAAGAGTCAATATGACTTTAATAGTTATCTCTACATCATTGAAAATTAGACTTTAATTGTAATTCGGCCTCATTGGTTATTCTTTTGTTCTAGGTATTCAGCTGCACTGAATAGCTGGGAGAGCAATTTGAAGATGTTTTATGGAGGTCAAAACACTTTAGCTCAATAATACCATTTTCATTCATTTATCAAATGCCTAGTGATGTTATAATAGCTTTAAATAACAAAAAAACAAAAACAAAAAAGCACAAACACTCTGTTCACAGGGCTGTGTTATTGGACCTCATTGAATTTAAGTATTTACCTGTCAAATATCTTTGAGTGACTACTTAGATAAATATTTGTAGACACTAATTGATTCCAAAGGGATTCTTTGAAGTTTTCTCTACAGCCCTATGAGATAACTCCATTTTCTTCTCAAAATTTGCTGGGCTTGAAGCAAAAAACAAAAAAACAAAAAAGTATCAGGTCCTTTTCTTTTCCCATATTTGTGCCTTCCCCTTGTTTTTACTTGTGTGGTACCTTTTTCCCAATTTCTGATGCAAACAGTGAATGACCAGGCTTATCACTCATCCCCATTCCAGTTTATTCCCTCCCTGGTAGGATTTCAAATTAAATCACTCTTCCAGAATGATAGGTACTATGGCTTCGACTGCAAGGAGTGTGGGATTCCCACCTTAATCCTTAATCAGACTTTAGACCTTGCTCCTCTAACTCACCTCCAAGCCATCTTTCTCCTTGAGTCCCAGCTCTCTCCTCTGGCACTCTAGCCTCTTTCCCCCTTCATCATATAGCCTTATGTTTTGATGGCTGTTTCCTCAACAAGTTCTAGTTGCCTAGAATTATGTCTTCATAATGGTAAAGCCTTATGACCAGCCCTCCTTGGGTCTAAAGCCACCCCTGTAATTGTAACCCTATCCATGCCCTACTTTTAGTGATACCTAATAAAGAAACCTATACCTACCTTACCTCCACTCAAGACTTTGATAAGGAAAAACATAAAACTTGAGGACTTAGTCTCCTATTTAATGAGAGCATTTACTTTTGGAAGCACCATGAAGCAATCACTTGGATATGCTGTTTATGCAGATATAGTCCAGTAAATAGCAACTTCTCAGGATTATTTATCATTATCTTAGTATTTTCAAAACTCTTTCACTGAACTCCTTAACTCAAGGTCACAGTTCTAGATTTGGATAGATTTTTGATCTTCTGTGTTGGGGTTTGTTATGTTTATATTTCTGTCACCCAGATACCTAAGGGATAAGAGCAATGTCAAATATGCTTTCGGAAATGTCAAATCATGCACACACACACGCACGCACACGTTTGTATAAATTTTGTATGTGGAGACTTCAAGATTTATGGAACATATTTTAGATATTTTCACAAAGCTATAAAGGAAGGGTAAAATAGTGGTGGTTTATAAATTGAAGCTATTGTTAATGCTTAAGATGGTAAAGCACTCAGAGTGAACCCTAGTTTTTTATTTTGTCCAGGGTCAGTGTAAGTGCTTACATTTGGGAAAGCAATTACTTTGCTAAAATCCCCTGCTCATATGGTCAGTTCTCTTAAATACACTAATAATGGTATTTATGACAATATCCTAAAGCTAGCACAGTGTGGAGCTTTGTCTTCAGTAATCTGTAGGTCTCTGTTTCTGGGTTTACTGGGGCCTCTCAGAGGTCAGGATTGGTTCAGCTACTTCCATTGTCGTGGTTCCTTGTGTATTAAAAATAAAGAGATGTCTAATATTCTTACAAAAATTGTGTATATTGTCTGTATTGAGAATTTTAATATGAACACTCCTTTCATTCCACTGTTTCAGTGTATCTGTGACTGTGTGGCAAAACTCAAATAGAGATACCATCAGTTTCTAAAACTGAGGTCCTTCGAGGGCAAGACTCAGACTAAATGGCCCTCGCAGCCTCCTCAGTATTAGGGCTGGCACCCCAGCTTCTTCCACCATGACTGTGTAACTGAGAAGAACATACACCCTTTGTTTCCTGCAGCTGTTTGCCAAATCTGCCTGTGCCTTTGCCTTTGAGGTCAGCTTGGCAACTTCTAGCCACTGTTGCTTGGTGCATCCTATTTATGTGAGACTCACCCCCTTTTTTCTTTTCTTCCTCATGTTTCAGCAAAGTAGACCTTCATGTGGTTGCCATGAGTTATCCTCGCAAGTGAACTATTTTTACACAACAGTTGAATTTCTGAGATAATTAGTCAATTGTGTCAAATTGAAACTTTTAATCATGTATAATTCAAGTGAGATTAAACCATATTTAGAATGTTTAACCCCGATTCCTGTTGGGTAAGTCATAAAGAAATCCACTATGGATGACTGAGCCTTCAGCACAATTTCACCCTTAAATTATTAGACTGTAATTTATGCTAACATCTGTTTCGGATACCATATCATTTCCTTAAACTGCATATTTTCCTTATGTCAATATCAAGTTCATTCAATTTTTATTATGGCATTGGAGAATAATGTATAATTAGTAACAGTTATTTCAAAATCTGTAACCACCTGTATAGTCTTATTTGCATAATAAAAAGGGAGGGTTATCAGCTGCACAATAGTGTTTCTGTGTTCTGGTAGGTTAATGAGGAATTTAGTTGGTAAGTTGAGAAAGTAAAGTATTTCTCTTGGAATTAAACAGAACCTTACATTTAAGTGATGATTTTAAGAGTGAACACGTATAATTTCAGTGGCATACTCCACTAATTTCCTTGAAATTGTATTTGTTGTCTATATTTTTCACTTAAATGTTGACTGTATAAAGTGTTATTAAAATATATGTCTTTGAAATACTTTGCTCTAATATGCATGATGAGTTAGATTTGCTTTAAATGGAATTTACACTTTAATTTTTAAATCTAATTTTACAGGGAGCCTCAAACCTCTCCCTGTGTTAATGTAATTATCTCCGTGGAAATTTTAAAACATGTTTTCCTTAAGGAACTTGAAGTCTTTTCACCATTTTCAGATGATGTGCCTTAAAAAATTAACTATGCCACATTATGTCTGCTGATTGTCATTAATTGTATTGTGCAGAGAAAAAACAATTGGAATTGGGGGTAACCTGCTGAATTGCTGCTAGCTCTAAATAACAAGCTAACTGTGATAGAATAAAACCAGCAAATTCTGTAAGCCAAGTTGTTTAGATTCCTAAGAAATCTCTATGTTGCTTGTTTTTTTTTTTTTTTTTTTTTCTTTTCCATTGGTGTTTGCTAAAGTGTAAGAGTTCAAATTAGACATACCTGTGCTCTGGGTATAAAAGGGAGAATACAGAGGTACATCAATAAAAGCCTTTGACTGGCAGTCTCTCCCTCCTGGGAAATGATCATTCAAGTGCTAATCTTGGAGGTTCTAGATGTTATTATAGCCAGGAAAGTATTAACTGCAGGAGTCGTTACTAAGCTGTTGTAGATCTGGTCCCTCCAAGCTTATTTTCCTACACTCGAGAGCAGGATGGAGTCTCAGACCTGGGAGTTACACTTACCTAGACCTTTACGGGTCAGTGCCCTGACTGATATGAAAAACTGAAATGGCTGCATAATTCAGTTATTCTAGCCCTTTGTCATAGAGGTCAGAGCTCTGATCTGGAAAGCATGTAATGGTAATACATACCAAGGTTTACAGAATACTTGGAGTTTTTCTTGATCTGACTATGACCCCACCCATTCAGCTTAAACTGAACATACGTGTCCATGTTTCTCCACAAAAACCAGGCTGTATGAAAGGAACATGGTGAGAGAGATAATAGCATTTCAAATATTTTATTTGAGTAAAATTAACTTGTGTTCTTCTTCTGAAATACTCTTTCACATTGTTTCTTTTTCTTCTTCCTTTCTTGGTACACCACCAGAATATTATTAAGATACTGTGTTGCAGGAAGCTTTAATCCAGAACACTGCTAAGGATTTAAGAGCACATATCTGGCATTGTCTACTTCTTTTAACATAGCTAGAGAAATGTGGGCACAGGTTGCTGAGGCTTGAAGGCTCTTTATCTGCTCCCACCCATTCCCTTTCTATCCCCCATGGCTGCCTTGGCCCCAGCACCTCTTATATGCTGAGTCACCGGACCCTCTCCCTGGCTTGTGTTCTTTATTGGGTTGATCAGACTGCTTTGTCCTTTTCTGATCTTCCACCTCAACATTTGAGCCCTTTGGTACCAAAAGCTGAATAGGGAACAGGGAGCAGGACTGTGTTAAGGACATTTCCAGTGAAGGAAGCTAGAAGCAGAAAACAATGATTTGGGGGAAGCTCAACCTGTGATTTATGATATCTAGGGGTATATGGAGGGGAGAAAGCACAGGTGGGGGTTGAGAGAGAGAGAGAGAGAGAGAGAGAAAGAGAGAGAGAGAGAGAGAGAGGAGAGGGAGAGAAAAGGAAGAGAGTGATATATAGATAGAGCTGATTAAAGCATACCAATTCTGTCAGCATTTTAAAGCATTCATTTGTTGTATGACACATTTTTAGTTGCAGGGTAGAAGAATTTGTGTATAGCTGACTCTCAAGGAGATGCTGAAGAACTAAAAAAAAAAAAAAAAAAGACAAGCCAAAAACTTTATTTGGCTATGTAAATGTACAACTGATTATATTAATTAATGAGAACTGTTTATCATTTGTAGCTAATTGTCATGCCACAGACTAATGATTATGGATATCATGAATGTATTTTATTTGATTGTTAGACTAAACTGCTCATGTGTACTATCTACTTCAACTCGCATCCTCAGTTGCGCACAACTTAAATATGTGGGCATTTTGCATGATATATAATTCATTCTCTTAAATTGCTTCATTACTGAAACAAGTGGGTAAAGAAAACTGATGAAGGCTGCAAAAAATCAACTATGTAATCAGGTAATCCTCTTAAAATTACTGTGGTGTTAAATTTAAAAATTTATACTTAAAAGCATTATTTCTTTCATAAACTTGATTGTCATGAAATAAAAATGCTGTATTTCCTTAAAGTTGGCTATTTGGCTAGGAAGAAGGAAAGGAAAACCAGTTGTTTGTTTTTTATTTCCCAGATAACAGCATCTGTTCTAGAATATTGGTGAGTTCAAACATGGGAATACCCGCTGCCTTGCTGCCTCTTCACTCTGGCTCTGATCCATCAGATTCTCAGAATTTTCTGGGAGTAACTACCCTCCCAATAATTTCATCTAAGTTATAAGTTGAATCAGGGGAATGAAAGTCTATACCTCAGATCTGATATGGTATTTATAGTGTTTCACTCAAGAGATCAAGTTACCCTCTCTGTGGGTCAGTGCTGAGAGAATAAAAATGAATTCATCTAAAGACTTCTGTATTTATGTTGTCAAATCTCTGTTTAAAGTCAATTATTTTTTAATACAGAAAACTTGAGGTCACATTTGGCTGTAGAAACACAGAATACCATACAAAAATATTATCTGCCTATAGAAAAATGATGTTTTTAAAATACTCCACCAATACTCACCTTAAAAACAGATTAGTGAATCATCACTATACTGAATCACTAGTTTTCCTTTATCTTTTCAAGAAGTAGAAGTTACTTGCTTAGGGCGCATCTAAGCTTTAATTCTTGTATCATAAGCACCTGGCACGGTGCTGGTTCCATCATGGAAATGCAGGAAAAGCACATTGGAAAAATGAATGCAATTACATGGTGTATACCTATGTTTTTTCAGTAAATAGGGTATTTTCTGTTAGTGTTATATTTAATGGATCAAGATCAAACTAATTACTTTTGAAAACCTCTTTAATTGTAAGGAATGATTATATACCTAATTATTATCAAGGTTCTTCAACTCTATGTCAGTTCTTATTTTACTAATATAATGTTTGTTTGCAATGTAGATGTTTACAAGTGTAATCATGCTGTGTGCACTTGAATTATACTATAGGAATGATCTACTGTGTGTTAGAATTTGTTCCTAGAGGAACTGGGTCTCTACTCTGCCATTGTTTAAGTTAATGTACTACTCTGAAAGATAACTTATTTCTTAAAATAATTAAGAAGATAAGAAGAGATTAACACAATGTAAAAATTAAATTTCTTCTTTACATTAACATTCGTGTTTTTTATTACATGATTCTTTTCACTAACATTCTAGTCAGTTAAAATATGTAATGTGGGCATGATGCTGTTATGGTTGAGTTGGATTGATTGTGTTTTATGGAAGGAAAATATATAGGTAATATTTGTAATGTTCAATGTGTCATGATAGTGGTAATATTTTTAGGAGTGGAAGAGATATTTGCTGCTATTATGTCTTCTCTTAATCATAGCTGTTTTCTTTCCAAACCTCGGACCCTGAAAAGGCAGAACAAGGAGATGTTTTATGGTCTCAGCTTTCCAATAGCTGGGAAACTGGGAAGTGAAGGAAGGTACATATCTAGACCCTTTTGATTGCTGCTATACCTGGGAAGCTGAAAGAGTTTTTGTAAGGGAAAAAATAAGTTGCAAGTCATTAGAAGTCATTAGAGGAAGAAATAGGTTTACTAAATCTGAAACTATATACCGTCCCATCCTTTGTCCTCATTCCCATGAAAGCTGTAGGTAACTCCCGTGAGACGAGATACCCTGGGGACAGCAATATCTATTCCGTTCACCTCTCTCCACACAGAGCCATCTGTCTCTCTCTGGCCATCAATGTCTGGTGGTGTAGTTATTATCTGGATTTCCCTAAAATTTGGATTTAAAGTTCCTCAAGTTGGATTTAAAGTTGTTTCAGAGTAGCTACCTTCCCTGTCCAGTTACCTTTTTCTTCTAATGAGTGGATGCCAAACATGCCAGATTTGAATATTGACCCCATTGAAATGATACTAAATTCACATTTATCCTACGGCTTGCAAAGCTTTACCTGACCTGGCCTCACCCACCAGCTACTCCCCTAATGCCATCTCCAGTTCTTTGCTATTTCTTAGCAGAAAACAATTGAATACAAATAGAAAACTGACTAATGTACAACTTTATTTGATGACAACTCTAAACTCCTTTCATCTGTCAGTCAACATATCCTATTGTCTCTACCTTCAAAATATTCTCCTGATCTAACAGCTCTTTTCTGTATCACAGCACTTATCTTAGTACAACTCTCAAACTGTCTTTCTCCTGAACTTCTGCGATAGCCACACTTTCCATGTCCTCTTCCTACCCTCCACCTTCTATAGTGGAGAACAAGTAATCTTTTAGGAACATAATCATACTGTGTCATGCATTTGAGGATAATTCATTAGTGGCTTCTAATTGCACATAGTTCTTTTCCATGGCATGCAAAATCCTAGAAGATTGTGCCTCTGCCTAATCTCACTTCTTAATACTCTCTGTCACTTTGGTCTAGCCAGGTGGTCTTCACCATTCTGGCAATAGGGACATTCAAATTGTTGTTCCTTTCAACTAGAATATCTTCACGCTAGACCTTTACTTTGACTCTATTCTCTTGTCAAATGTCTTCTCTTGAGAGGGTCTTCACAAACCACCCCATCTAAAATGGCACCCTGTGTTCCATCAGCCTGTATCGCCTACCCTATTTTAATTTCCTGTAAAGAACTTACCACTGAGATTATATATTCCCTCATACATGTAATTGTCTTTGGTATAAACTTCTGGAAAGCAAGCTGCATTGTTTATCTTATCCTCAGAGGTTATAAGAGTGCCCAACATGTGATAGCCTATCAATAAATACTTGTGGAGTAAGTGAATGAATGTTTATTTTCAATGAAGGGGAAGAAAAGAAACATGTTATACATGAGAAAAGAAATTACAAATGATCAAAAATCTCCTTGGCAGTTATTTGCTATTGTCCTTGAATATGTGCTTTACATTAATGAGGCATTTTCTTTGAGACCAACCTCTGTGAAGCTTTTATCAGTGTGAATGTTTGGTTGCTAGGGACTGGGTGGAAGAGATGATATAGGAAAGAAAGAGGTTGGGAGAAGGAACTTATATAAATAGTGGGTCTTTGGGTCTAGAAAGTGAGCTAGGTTTTGCTGGGTTTCTGTATGGCAGATTTAGATAGAGGATGACATTCTCCCTTTGGGGCCATTTAATGCATTGATGCTGCAAATTTGAGCTTGCTGTGGCCTCACAGAGTGAGTCTGTCTCTCTAAATGCCCTCTTTAAGATTATGGAGCCATTGTGGAGTTGTTTGCCCTGTAGTTCAAGGTGGAGTCAGAAGGCACTGAGCCAGAGGCCTGTAGCTTCCTGCATGTGGCGGGCCTGTACTGCCAGGGACCTTTCAGGTGACTGGGGAAAACAAAAAGAAGAGAAATGAGAAACATAGATTTAATACCGCAGCCTCTGTACTCTTTTTACAATGCTTATTTTGAGAAAGTGGCTGTTGTAAAAACAATTTCTTATATGTCCTTGAACATGATATTCCTTCAGTTTCTATTGTAATTGCCAAACGGGTATATTCATGCTCTTTTCTTATAAATGAAGAAATGGATTCTCCAGCTTAAATTGAGTTTTGTGTTTCTTAAACCTGTTAACATCAGTCATAGAGGAGAAATATATTAATTGAACTATGAAAATACTTGCTAACTCATTGTGTAACTCTGGTTCAAATGACTGTAGTGGCTAGGGAAATGAGATTCTTTTTTCTCCCCAAAGACGTATTGTCTTAGCTCATACAGCTATACCAAAATATCATAAACTAGGTGGCTTATAAAGAACAGAATTTATTCCTCCTGGTTCTGGAGGCTGGGAAATGCAAGATTAGGGTGACTGCTGATTTGGTGTCACTTCCTGGTACACAGATGGCTATCTTCTTGCAGTGTCCTGACATGGCGGAATGGACAGGGGAGCTCTCTGGGATTTCTATTATAAAGACATTAATCTCATTTATGAGGGCTCCACTCATATGAACCAGTTACTTCTCAAAGGTCCTACCTCCAACTATGATCACATTGGGGGTTGGGATTCCAACATAAGAAATTGAGGGGGAGGATGCAAACATTCAGTCTGTTGGACACATTTCTCTTGCCCTATCTTTTCCTCTTTATCTTTAATATAATAGACATGAATAAGACATAATTCACAGTCAGGAGTTGTGGAAATCTAAGAACTGAGTGCATGTGCTTTTCTAAAGAGGTAAACAGCACAAGCCCCAGCTGATTGTTATCTTTTGGGTTTGCTGTGATGTAAAATTACATAATTTTTAAAATACACTGGAAATATTGTATAAAAATTTATATTTTCATATTGGCATCTAATTCTACTTTCCAAAGAAAACATTTGCAGCTCAACAGCAGGCCACGCCTGAAATTCCGGACACCGGTAAATTGTGATTGGCTTATGGCCGTCATTTGGTATCTCTGACCGAAAATTAATGGTATCCATCTCACAAATTGATCTTACTCACAACTCCACCACTGCAGGTATGCTCAACAAGCCCTTGCGGTTGGCACTCACCTTGGGGACGGACCACTCCTCCCCCAGATTTTCTCTGTTCCTTCTCCCTGAGGAGAAGCAACTCAGGAAAGTCTATATCACTAGGCAGGCTTTTCTAGGAAGCTCTGGCTGTCTTTCCAGAGAGTTCTTTCTTCAGAGTGCTCAGCTGGATCTAGGGAGCACAGATGAGGCCCTGACTCAGGTGGATAACTCCTTAACAGTTCTTGAAATGAAGTCTTTACATAATTTCAATTCCAAGATCCTTTTAAGGTGGCCTTTTGAACAGATCTTCTCTTCTACACCATGACTCCTTCATGTGCTCTTCCCTGCTTTTATGCTTGGGTTGCAGGAATTTACCATGTGTTTTTATTAGGTGGGAGCTAGGACTCCAATCTTGTAAGGTGAAAGTTCTTGTACGGTAAGAGGCCCATACCAGGCACTAGATCCTCTTACTGTGGGAACATTCCTTAGACTCTCTTTCCAGATGAATGAGAGCCCGAATGATGGACCTCTCTGATAGTGGTGGGAAAGGATATTTACTGTAGCCTGTTTATTTTTTGCAGGGATTATCAGCCTTGGCAATAATGTCAAGGTCTTTTGGAGTCAACACAAAGGGAAAGGTGCCTTTGACTCTAGTTTGTATTAAAAAAAAATAGTTGTGAGTGGCTGGCTTGACAGGTGCCATTAGAGGCATGCTGTGGCAGATGCAGAGCAGATGTGTGTTGTCTGTCTTTCCCCTTGTACAGTTCTGTTGCCTGCCATTGTAGCTGTTGCTCTTGGTGGTAGGAAATGCATATTGGCAACTGTAAATATGGAAGTGGCATTCTAGTAAAGAAGACAAAGCAAAAGGAAAAAAAAAAACACAGTGCTATAAATGCACTGAGTTCCCTCCTGTGTCCCATTTTCTACAACAACAACAAAATAAGTCTTAAAACTACATAAAGCCTTTCATGTCGTATACTACTATTATTCTTGATTCATTAAATACTTTGTAGCTATAATCAAACTTGTTTAAAGCTCACGTGCTCATGGGCTAGAAAAATACTTTAGAAAAAATGTGAACAATCAAAGCACAATTGCCAGCATATTATTATTGGTATTTTTCAGCATAATGCAGTTTCTGTTCTGGTCTACTCCCCTTTCTGAACATTTTATGTGTGTAGGCATATGCAAGTACAAAGCCCTAATAGAATTCTTATAATGTCAGCACTTGGCCTATATTTTCTTGCCAGAATATTCATAATATTAGGTGCCTTATGAAAACTTATTTTCGTGGCTGAGATTGTATTGGAGAGATGATAGTTTAAACCAGAATGACCACTGCTACTTTTTGTGGTGTATTTTTTTTCTGTTTGATAATAGACCAGAATACATTTTCAACATGTGATAATAATGCTTTCTTCCTTTCTACCACTTCTTATAGTCTTGTGTTAATACTGATTGTCAGTGTTGAGCTTCTGTAGTTAGGGATTGAAATAATACTTCACAAGCTTTAGCTTGACACCAACCCAACTATCAGGCAAACCATCCTCTTGTCCATCCTTACACATAGTATCCTATTCAATATCATTCTTTGTACACACACACACACACACACACACACACACACACACACGACAATGAACCCTTGAAAATGTTGCTTACACAATTCTGTAATAAAACTTATGCAGGATCAGTTATTCAAGGATAACTTCTTCAAGCAAGGTTCTTAAGCTTTTATGCTAAATTAGGGACCCCATTTCAGCACATATTCTAACTCTTCAACACCTGTTGGACCGGCAAGCAAACTTTTTTTAAAGTTCTGCAAGTCAGATCTGGCATGTTAAGTGGAAATAGCAATATATATTCTGTGGAAAATACACAAGAATATAAGGTATAAAGATAAAATATGATTTAATTTTAAATATGTAGTCAATACAAAAAGCAATGAGAGTGCTCTGGATGAAAGGATGATTCAATACATAATCTGTTTAAAATTATATAGAAGAAAATGGAAGGAGCATGTTAAAAGATTCCTGTATCTTATAATTACATTATATCTCAGCAACACCATGTTTTACAGTAGGCATTATTATACAGTAAACAAACTGAAAGAAGAAAAAATTGCCTTTTATTGGTTATTCCAAGAGCTGTAAATATTTTGTTTTTATATGGTGATATATATATATTGAAATCTGTTACTCTTATATTAAAATGAGAGGTTTAGTTTTTCCCAATAAAAGTAAGGAGATACTTATGCATATTTATTGTGCATATGTTTATATGTATGTATATGAAATGGGTAGTCAGATCTGTTAATTAGAAATGTGACGTTTCTTAGAAATTGGCTAACACAGAGGATTAAATTTTATTTATGCCAATAGAATCATCTGCATTCATTACTGTATTATATATCAAATATATATATTATATATAATCTCAAAGCCATATTGTATCTAATATGCATGTGTGTACATGTGATACATATATGCATATATGTATAGATAGATACACATAATGTGTATGTGTAACTTAGCAAAACATAAAAATACCATTAATTGACCAGCATTACAAAACTGTTCAATTATTATATTCAATTACTTTCAATATTCAATTATTTTAGGGACATATATATGAGGAGATTAAAATAAAATTTTATTACACAGTTGATGTATGTCAGTAGGAGCTTTGTTTAAATCAGTATTTTATTGGGAAAGGAAAAGATAATTTTATTTATTTTATTTTTATTATTATTTATTTATCTATTTTTAATTTTATTTTTTTATTTTTTTAAATTTACATCCAAATTAGTTAGAATATAGTGCAACAATGATTTCAGGAGTAGATTCCTTAGTGCCCCTTACTCATTTAGCCCATCCCCCCTCCCACAACCCCTCCTGTAACCCTCAGTTTGTTCTCCATATTTATGAGTCTCTTCTGTTTTGTCCCCCCTCCTGTTTTTATGTTATTTTTGTTTCCCTTCCCTTATGTTCATCTGTTTTGTCTCATAAAGTCCTCATATAAGTGAAGTCATGTGAGTTTTGTCTTTCTCTGACTAATTTCACTTAGCATAATACCCTCCAGTCCCATCCACATAGCTGCAAATGGCAAGATTTCATTCTTTTTGATTGCCGAGTAATACTCCATTGTATATATATACCACATTTTCTTTATCCATTCATCCATTGATGGACATTTGGGCTCTTTCCATACTTTGGCTATCGTTGATAGTGCTACTATAAACATGGGGGTGCATGTGTCCCTTCGAAATAGCACACCTGTATCCCGCGGATAAATGCCTAGTAGTGCAATTGCTGGGTGGTAGGGTAGTTCTATTTTTAGTTTTTTTTTTTTAATTTTTTTTTCAACGTTTATTTATTTTTGGGACAGAGAGAGACAGAGCATGAACGGGGAGGGGCAGAGAGAGAGGGAGACACAGAATCGGAAACAGGCTCCAGGCTCTGAGCCATCAGCCCAGAGCCCGATGCGGGGCTCGAACTCACAGACCGCGAGATCGTGACCTGGCTGAAGTTGGACGCTTAACCGACTGCGCCACCCAGGCCCCCCAATTTTTTGAGGAACCTCCATACTGTTTTCCAGTGTGGCTGCACCAGCTTGCATTGCCACCAACAATGCAAAAGAGATCCTCTTTCTCCGCATCCTTGCCAACATCTGTTGTTGCCAGAGTTGTTACTATTAGCTATTCTGACAGGTGTAAGGTGGTATCTCATTGTGGTTTTCATTTGTATTTCCCTGATGATGAGTGATGTTGAGCATATTTTCATGCATCAGTTGGTCATCTGGATGTCTTCCTTGGAGAAGTGTCTTGTCTATTCACGTCTTTTCCCCATTTCTTCACTGGACTATTTGTTTTTTGAGTGTTGAGTTTGATAAATTCTTTATAGATTTTGGATACTAACCCTTTATCTGATATGTCATTTGCAAATACCTTCTCCCATTCTATTAGTTGCCTTTTAGTTTTGCTGATTGTTTCCTTCACTGTGCAAAAGCTTTTTATTTTGATGAGGTCCCGTACTTCATTTTTGCTAGATTTTAATAAAAACAAAAAGGTGAAGTTATTTTAATATGCAGTCTAACCATTTTATAATTTATCTTAAGACAAGTGGAACATAAACGTCTTATTTACTTATCTGAATGAAAACCTCTAACCATATCACACCAGCCAAAAACTTAGCATTTATTTAAAAATCTTACGTACTCTGGAAGCATATGTGGTTTGCATTTGGGCATTTGGGAACATATACTGGTGTAATGGTGTATTTCATATGGAGCCCCACTGCTCATCACTAGTCTAGAATTAGTGTCTGAAGGACAGCATCTGGTGGGGGCATTAATGAATTTGGAGAAGGCGCATTTGACTATAATCATTTCAAAGTCAGATGCTTTCTCATATCCTTATCTCTCCTTATAGAGCTATTTAGAATCAATGATTTTTTTCCTGAGTCCTTTTAACCTGATTTGCATTTTCAGTTTATACTTTCTCTTAGACTTACAAGTATTCCAAGACTATGATCATTTATTTGTGTATAATGTTGAGGAGTTTCTGCTTTTTAAAAAAAATTAACGTTTATTCATTTTTGAGGGACAGAGAGAGACAGAGCATGAGTGGGGAAGGGACAGAGAGGGGGAGACACAGAATCTGAAGCAGGCTACAGGCTCTGAGCTCTCAGCACAGAGCCCCATGCAGGGCTGGAACTCACGAATTGCAAGATCATGACCTGAGCTGAAGTCGGGCGCTCAACTGACTGAGCCACCCAAGCGCCCTGAGGAGTTTCTGCTTTTACCATTTATTATTTTTTTCATTCCCTTCCTTCATTCCTGGCTGACGAATACTGAATTTCACTTCTCATCACATATATTGGCTTAGTTTTATTTTGTTCTTGGTGGTTGGAGCCTAGAGTGGTGGGTGGGCTTTGCTTCATTCAGAAAGCCATTGTACAAAGGGAGGAAAAATAATGATGTCACTAAATTGTACACACCATACACATCATAGCTTAAACACACCATAGCGCCATCCTTGTGAGGGCTGAGGATTTGTATGGGGTAATCATCCACTGACTATATGTCTACACTACTGTACGCCTTAGAGCTGCCTCTTTGTGACCCACTTTTATCTTTCAGATAATGTTTAATATTTTTGGAGCAAGGAAAAAAAGGGGGAAACAGATGAATTAGAGGACTAAAGGTAAAACTCTTTTCCTTCAAATTCTCACAAGAAAAGTCAATGTGACTTTTTGAAATGAAAGATACCACCTTTGAACACAGCTCAAATGTCACTGGAATGTTTCCCCTTGTTACCACAAGATTTTGAGAGAAAAAGCAATTTTCCAGAGCCCTAGTTTTGATTCCTGGCCGTATCCCTTATCAACTATGCGACTTTAAGCAAGTTACCTCATCTTTTTTAGTTATAAAATAAGCATGACAATTCTAGCAATAGTACAGTGTTGTGAGGATTAAATAAATTAATACTTATGGAATGCTTAGAAGAGAAATTGCAACATAAGAAGCATTATTGATAGATGGACAGACAGGAATAAAAAATAAAAAAATAAAAAAAAGAAAGCAGATATTTAAGGAAACATGGAACGTTTTCAAGTTCAAATACTAGCTTTCCAAAATAGTTCATCAGAACTAAGAAGGCACTCAATATTGTAAACTAAATATCTAAATTATATTTATTATAGCTAGTATGTTCATTTTAGATAGGTCAAATTTATGAGGCAACAACGTTTTAATATTATGTGTGGTGGGCACAATTTTATGGTGCATTTGCACCCCTTGTATAATCAATGTGTGCTATTCACTTATGCCAATTTTATAGGACTAGGGATATAATGATGATGTTTTAAATTATTATATAGGCCTAGCATCATTCCTCTCTGCCTTTATAGCATATTGTTGATCATATCTCTGATTTATTTGAAAAAGTGAATCGTTGTTCAAGAACACAATATCCAATTACAAAATTATTCCTAGGGGAAAATACAAGCTGTTTTATGGTGTGATTTCCAAGAATGCTTTCTGGTGTGAAGTAGAAATTACATACATCAATTTTGTTTCCTTTTATTTGTTTGAAAACTATCTCCACCTTTCCACTTTACCTTCTTCGTTCTAGCAGCCTAGGATTTAGTACATAAGTCAGTATTTCGTCATTATTATAACGGCTGTCCATTTATCCTTTGGCCCTTGTGTTGACTTTTCTTGCACCCCCTCTAGTTTCATTAGATTTAATTAGTATGAATTTCTAATGTCAGCAACATTGAATTGCTTTATAAGGCTGTATGGGTGGTCTCCTATGGCTCTAATGTAAATCCTAGTCATTGCAGCTAAGATGTAGAAAAACTGCTTAAAAGTGGTCTCTGCTACAAAGACATAAGTTCCTCCTCATCCCTATATCATGTCTCAATTTCCTCATTTTATTACTGAAAGGACGTGGGGATGTAGAAAGGGCATATATAAGAGTTCCAGAAATGATGAAAGGTTTGAAAAAGAATTCTTAAGTGAAAATATCAGATGGATTTGGAATGTTGCCCAGCTTCTTCCCTGCATCCACATTCATCCAGCATCCATCTAGTTCTCCTTACCCCATCTGGAGGCCCAGCTTCACTCCTGTTCCTGGAGCCACGCCAGCCCACACTGAAAGCTAAATGAACCCTGCATCCATTTCTCACCTAACAGATCCAAGCTAAACATGTTTCCTAGTCCTATCATTTGGGCTCTTGTTTTCTTCCTTTCTCCATATTCTTACTTTGTACCCAGCACCAGTCTCCCATCTTTTTGTCTAAGTTTGAGTTCTTGCTTAGATGTATTTCCCAGGTACCCATTCCCCCCACCACCAGGATTTATTTTTATTATCACCAAGTTGTTTTCTGCTGTCGGTCTTCTTTTATGCAGAATCTGTGTGTGTGTGTGTGTGTGTGTGTGTGTGTGTGTGTGTGTGTGTGTGTCTGCCTCACTCAGTGTTTGGAATATCTTGATAGCATGTAGTGTCTTTTGTTGAGAGATCCATCCACCCCTTGCCAGTGAAATTCCCTGATGTGAGACCTTTTTGTGTCTTATCCTGGTCACCTATATAGTTACCCAATTCAGACATGTCCTAAGATATCCAGGGATGCTGAAAATCAGTGTCAGATCCTGATAACATGAACTTGGTGGTCAAGAAGTAGAAACAGTAGTAAGTTTTTCAGCCAGGTGACGTTTAGTTTACAGTGAAATGCAATATTCTTATAGCATTGGAGATCTCATTTGACTCAGAGATTGGAAGTGGGAATTTAGGCTCATGTTAACCCCCCTTACTCCATGGTCAAAAACCGTTTGTTGCCTCCCAGTGCTGCCAACATTTTTGCTCATAGTTCTTGTCAGAGCCTCACTCAAGATTCTTTGTAGCTGGTATTCATTCCTTTCATTCCCCACCTGTTTCACTCCTATACTGTGATCAAGTAAAACTAAACTACTGCTTTATTTCCCCAAATCCTCACAATAGCCATCTTGGTGGCTTTTGTTCATTTTGTTGCCTGCTCTTGGAAATATTCCCTTGTTTCTGGCCTGTCAGAGTACTAGTTAGCTTCTGAAGTAGGTGCAGAATGCCACTTGGTCCATGATTTATTTCCTCTTTTCTCCAATCAGATGTGATCTCTTCCTCTTTTGCATTTGCATAGTAGTTTGCTTTGGCACCTTTTATTGAATTCTTAAGTTTTGCCTTGTGTTATTGGTATACAATAAAACACAATCTAATTAATCAGAGGGGCTCAAAACACTCTTAAATGCTAAAATGCTTTAGATGTTAGCATACATTATTGCAAGCTTAATACGATAAGTAGAGGCAAGCCTGAGTATCTAGTTGGCCGGTAGTCCTTAGGAAGGGATGGCTGCTAAAATCACCCCACCCTGATCTTGGCTATGGTTTGGTGCCACCTGCTGGCCAGGGTCCATAAAAGTTTAAATATCAGTGGGGGTGATTCTGGATCCTGTGGTTGGCTGGAACTTCCAGGGAAATGGCAACAGTTTCAGAAATCTTCTTTTTGGTTAGTGGTCCTTTTATCAGCCTGATCCAAGGAACTTTGGTTGGGAGTATCCTGGGAATGCAGGGTAAGTCCTCTGCTTTCTCATTTTCTGAAATTCAATTGCTTGCCATCTTCCGCTCAGCCTTCTTCCATTACATATTTTACTCAGTCATCTCCTGGAAGAGAAGAACTTTAATTCTAACCATGTCCTTCCTGCACTAGTTTGAGAAAGGAGCGTAGGCAGTGTGCAGAGCCAGCTGGCAATTATTTAACATCCTAATTTGCTTTACTATGATGGTATCTTTTCATAGGGTTTTACTACATACGTAGTATATGCTTGGACAGGGCAGAGGGTTGATTACCTTTGTAATCCATCTGCGGGTAGCATTGATACACTTTGTGCTCAATAGCACTGAGCTCTCCAAGCAAGAGTTTAAAGAAGGAGGATTTTCTCAGGAAGAAGTATAGAAAAAGCCACTGATGTCAAAGCAACAAAACATCACCAGAATCAGGTTCATTTGTCTGGGTAGCAAAAATACCAAACATAGTTGAGCAAGGCACGTAACTATGAGCCTCAAGATCATCATCTTTAAAATGCCTACGACAGAAAGCTATTCTTCACTCAACAAATATTTATTGATCACCTATCATGTGCCAAGGGCAGGCTATTAGGAATATTTGAATGAAAACCATAGACATGGTTCTACCTCTCATGACATTTTTTCAATCTGAGATAGGATTGTTATTTTATTGTGCTTTCACTGTTAAAATATTAATAGTTTATGTAAATATGATAAAGTCCCTCCAGTCTGAAAGAATAAATTTCTCTGGCTTTTAGGAATGATTATTAGAGGAGTGTCTATACTTACATTCCCTTTCTCCAAGCCGCCCCCCCCAAAAAAAAATTTGTTCAGTTAAAAGTAAATACAGGGCTGCTTTTAGGCGTAACAGAGTAGGCAACACTTTTGCTATGTTTTTAGAAGCACTGGGTACCTTCCTCATAATTTCTCTCAAGTAACTGCCGTATCTACTAGCTCACACACCACCATCAGAAAGACAGTGTTTAAGAGGATGTGTACATGTGTATATTTTAGGCCTTTAAAGGGTAAATACTCATCAGGGGATAAAGCACATTAAATTATTCTCAATTATAGTGATCCTTCTTATACTTCTCTTCATGGCACATAGCTGAGATCACTGGGCAGCCAGCTAGCAATGAGTAAAAAGCACTGGAGTGAAAAACATTTCTGTACCTAAAAACTTAAAAGTTACTCTTCTTTTTACTCCAATATTTTTTTAAATTTTTTTTTCAACGTTTATTTATTTTTTGGGGGACAGAGAGAGACAGAGCATGAACGGGGGAGGGGCAGAGAGAGAGGGAGACACAGAATCGGAAACAGGCTCCAGGCTCCGAGCCATCAGCCCAGAGCCTGATGCGGGGCTTGAACTCACGGACCGCAAGATCGTGACCTGGCTGAAGTCGGACGCTTAACCGACTGCGCCACCCAGGCGCCCCGGTTTACTCCAATATTTTATTAATTGTTATAACTTTATCCTATCAATAATTTCAGCTTTTCATGTACTCATTCATGTTTGAAGTACACTTGGTCAGAAATGGTGCAGGGAGAATCTTAACTGGGGTTTTTCACTTCCACCTAAAGGTCTTTGTGGAGCACAGAAATTTAATGTGGACAGTGTATCTTCACCCAATGTTAAACATCGTGAAAAAGTGCCCATGTAGGTGCACACATATATTATACATGTATATAATAATATAAATATATGTATACAAATGTAGGTATATGTGTTATGTATACATATATGGAAACGAAATTAGTTCCTGGCATATACTTTCTATTTATAAACAAAATAGCAAAATGCAGGATTGGGATTCTCTCTTTTTTATCAAGCCAACTCTCTGAACATGAACAAACCACCTTGAGATATTGAAAATGCTGCGAGGAACTCGTGTGCTTGATCTCCATGGCATCACAACACTTAACTAATTGTGCCTATAAAGTGACACTCTGAGGGCTCACTTAAGAAGAGAAGAGGGTTCAGGTGCCTCTCAGGATGTAAAATGATGAATTCTGGATGCACATTTTCAACAGATGGACACGGCATTAAGAAGGCAGCCACGAAAGGCAGCAGGTGGAAGAGGCAGCGGGAAAGCAATGCCACTTGCAGGAGCACTTGACATTAATTACACCTGTTGGAATTCTCGCACAACCTTTTGTTTTCAAATGTGTTCTCAATATAATCACTGTGAGGAGAGAGGGAAAAGAAAAGCTAAGGCTTGTAAACAGGAAATGGAGTACTTGTACTGTACGAACAACGAAAAAGGGAGTGGGTGACTTCTTTGGCTGTGTCCTCCAATTAATTACATGTGGAAAATGAGGAGCCAGGGGCACAATTACTTGTAGTGATGCTGTTGATGCCATCTAGGGCTGAATAGGACAATTTAAAATTTTAATGTTTGAGGCTGGAGTATGCATGTGGTAGTACTACAGAAATTAAAGATTTTTTTTTGTATGTGAAAAGATTCAATAGATACATTTTTCTTTCTGTATCATATTAATACATTAAAAAAAATACTTTCTTAGGGTGGCTAAGTTGGCTAAGTGTGAGAGTTAGCTCAGGTCATGATCTCATGGTTCTCGAGTTTGAGCCCCACATCAGGCTGTCTGCTGTCAGTGTGGAGCCTGCTTTGGATTCTCTGTCTCCCTCTTTCTCTGCCCCTTCCCTGCTCTGTTTCTCTCTCTCAAAAATAAATAAATATTAAAAACATTTTCTTGATCATCTGATGATTTTTTTAGATGCTTTAGCATCTTCCTTTATTTGTGCCCATAGTATTGGATTCTTGCTTCCTCACTAGGCTGTGCCCTTGTCAACCAGCACAGCCCGCATCTTCTGTGACACTGGTTCACCCTGAGGTTGCATTCATAATGAACTTTGACCATTGCCTGAAACAGCTTGGGTGCTTCTTGTCTTTGCTCATGCCTTTTTTTTTTCTCCCAGAAATGCTCTTTTCTGCTTCATAAATTTCTGGTCATCATTAGATGTAAACTCAAGTGTTAAATCTGCAGTGATCAGTGATTATCCCCAGGCAGACCCAAGGTTTCATTTTCCCCAGAGTCATAGGACCTGTACATTCATCTGCATAGTGTCTGCTACCTTGCAGCATGCTGGGGCTGCCTCTCCCTCTCTCCTCTGGGCTGTGAACTCCAGGACAGTCCCATTTCTACTCTTTTGTAAGTCTCTATCTTCCCAACCAGCCTTTACTGTCCCACTTATAGTGTCTGAATACATGTGATTTGAATAAAGATTGGATTACCTCACCTGTAGGTATAGGCCTCACCGCTACAAAGCAATTTTAGCATTATCTCAATATCTTTTGAAAAACTAAGATATGGTTTTCAAAATTATCAACTGTCTTCAGGTTTTGTTTACTTTTCAGCAAGGCTTACAATTATTACTACTCTATTAAACATGGCAGCCACCTCTGTTATATCTTTAATTATTTATACATGGTGAGAATTTTGCTCATTGTGTTATAATGTGCAGTATAGCATGTGTTTTCATAAAGAGAAGGGGGCATTGTTAAAAAGAGAAATCTATTGAAATGAAGGAAAAGGCAATGGGATTGGAAGAAATATAATTTGTGAAGAAATGGCAAGAATTAACAATGCATTCAGCTGCAAATAAACAGAAACATAGCTAATGGAGGAGGATGAATTTTCTTACCGAACAAGAAGACTGGCACACATTGATTTATACACACATATAAATGACGTCATAGTTGCACCAGCTCAGTAACGTCAGAGCCAGCACCCATGCCATTTCTTTTTTTTTTTGTTTTTTCCTGATGGTTTCAAGATAGAGTTGCACAGGGAGCTGTGCCTTGTTTCTCAGAAAAGCAAGAACTTTACCAGAATTCACCTTATAGAAAGCCACCAATGTTCAAATCGGTAGATCAGTGTCACATGGCCTCCTCTAGATGCAAAGGAAGCTAAAGAAAGGGAAGATTTTGCTTTCCCAGACTGTAGTGGAGGGAAGAAAGAGAAAAGGGGGGCTCAATGGATTTTCGGCTACCCCCCAACAGTGTGTGCCACCAAAACAAAATGTATAGAATTGTTGAATCATCTTCTTGTATACCTGAAACTAATATAATACTGCATGCTAATTATATTTGAATGAGGAAAGGATTTAAATTAAAAAAATGAATTGACCAAAGTAAATAAAGTGAAAGAAGATATTAACTTACAGAAGGATATATTAAAAAATGAGTAATACCATCACAGGTTGAAATAATATGTAATTGATAAAACTGCATAACCTAGATATCTGTGTATGTTTCAGATCCATAATATCAAAAACACAATGTAGAGTGATGAAAAAGTTTGGTTCAATATTATAGTAGTGTTACAGTTAAAAACACACAAAGCAGTAGTGATTTTTTAATAGACATGTTTAAGTATGAAAGTATAAAAATAGACTGGAAGCCACACATCACATTCAGCCTAGTGGTTGCCCTCTTTGGGAAGGAAGGGCATTCACGGAACTGGGGAGAGGAACTATTGGGACTTACACATTAGTTGCAGAGTTTCACATTTATCATCATATATATATGTGTGTGTGTGTGTATGGAGCTTTGTGGTATACACAACCTTTTTGTGTATTGTTAAGGAAAACAAACAAAATAAATAGAGTTGACATTTAGTTATACTAATGAAAATAAATTTAAAGGAATAGAACATAAAAACACAGGTGGGACTCTCATTGTCACAAAGCCTTGTACACTCATGACAGGAAACAGTACAGAATAAGGAAGAAGACCCAAATCAGCCCTTGACTTCCTTTTTTTTTTTTTTAGTTTACTGTCTTTGAACATCAGTTCTGTCATCTGAGAGAGGAGGATCTTGTGTTAGATTTATTTTTTCTACATTATTTAGCAACATTGATATTTTAGGAATATTAGTCATTTTGTAGTAAGGCATGGTTTAAAAAACTGCTTACTGCTTGAATAATATGCTGTGGCAAATATATGTTTTATAAAGTGTCAAAATTATTCATTTATTTGACTCATATTCATTAAATACCTACTATATGCCTAAACAGAAGCTGTTTTAGCATCGGGAATATGGGATAAACAAAGAAAAAGTCCCTGTTCTGATGGAGATCATTTTCTAGTTGGGGAAGATAGATAATAAGTACATACGTAGCATGTAAGTGGTGATAAATCCATGCAACCAAGTGTAGTGCTATTAGAGAGTCCTTGGGACAGGATGACAGCAGATCTAGTGCTATTTTGGATAGAGAAGGCTTCTCTAATGAGGGGATAGTTAGAATATAGAGGATATAAAAATAAAATACTTTCCAAATATTTGTCAAGAATAATTTTAACTATTGTGTGTGTGCTACAATATATGTTCTTTATAGTATGTGTCAAGTGCCCTGTATTTTAATATGGCTTTGTGTGTGCTTCATTGGTGTTTGTCCTTTCTTGCTGCACACGCAGTGCTTCTCTTGGAAGGACTCCTGTCCAATTTAGATGGACACTGCTTTCTAGTTTATCTCTGTGTGTAGTTTGGATGGAAACCTCTGGTTTGATCCATACGTATTTGACATTTTAGGCTGATATTCCTAAAGTACTATGGTAAGAGTTTCTCTTTTAGGAAAAGAGAAGCACATATCACATCTGTATTAAGCATTCATTGGATATACAGTGTTGGGAGGATTGGGAGGATTTTGTAATCAGTTGTTTCCTGCCTCCTGGACAAGTGAAATATAATGAGATACAAATAGGTTATATGTCCATTTTCCATGTATAAGTTTAGCTCTTGTATATGAAGATTATTATGGTTGAAAGTTGATATATTCCTGAAAAGTCATGAAAGAGGGGCTTTAGAAGTGAATTGTATTCTGGAACAGTCTGGACAACTAATATACATTATTATCCAGATTTGATCAATATGAATTTTTATGTCTTTGATTTGAGGTCATCATAGAACTCAAGGGGTTCTTGTGAAAAATAGCATAGTGGAAGGTTAATTGCAAAATGAAGAGGTCTTAACTTACTGTGAAAATTGGCAGTTGGAACTAAGGGTTAGCATCTGAGTAACTGAGAATATTGCCACTTATCTCAGTCTCTGAAACATGGATATTATCGGAAGAGTGAAAGAAAAAAATACATAATTGAATAGTGGGACTCTTTGGATGTTGTAGAAAACTCTGTAAGCTATAAGAGCACAGTGTTAGTTTGGAGTAAGTCTTTCTGGACCCATTAATATTGGCACAACTTCGTTCATACTCAGAAGATATCCATGAATGTTAAAACCCACAAACGTTTTCATAAGCCTATAGTATTTTCCCTACTTAGACCTACATCATTTACTCTTTGACTTCTAGATACAGGTCCCCTTCCCTGCTGTGCGGATCAAAGTGTTGTAGATTTTGGCCTATCATAGAAGCTACATGGTTGTCGTGAGGTCTACATACATGACAATTCATATATAGTATTTAGAATAGTGCCTGATGCATAGTAAGTGCACAGTATCTATAAAATGAATATTTAATCAAACCAGGGACTTAGTACTATCAAAATTAGAGATAAGTAGATTTTATAACTTTTATATTTGCTGCCATATTTTTATTTGCTCCCCAGATACCAGAACATTTATTGTCTGTTTGAAAAATCTAACATTTAAAAAATTGACCTAGGAGAGCTCTGGCTTCATCTCTAAGCAGTCTTCTCTGTGCTGTAACCTGATCAGAGCAGGCTGTTCTCTCCCAAATAAATCATTCCTGCTGGAAACCACAGATCTCATTTTACCATCAGAACTTAGTGTTTTCTATCTCTGCATCCATATGGTTAAACTATGCACACACCTGGAAGTTAACAGCTTAGTATTGGTAGTCAAAAACACCAAGTTAAACAAAATAATCCCAAAAGAATGAGACAGGCTAGGATTTGAGAAGTGAAGTGATTTGAGGAGGGAAAGAAATGGGAGAGATACCAGGAGAGAGAGAAGAAGACTAAAACAGCAGAAGGGAAGGCATTGAGTCCTATATAGTTCTATCTCTCTTGTGTCTGGAGCAGTCCCTGGCTGTCTTTATAAAAAGGAGGAAGGTTTCTGGTTACCAACTGATGATTCAAGTTGAAGATTCCTGGACAGCACATTCAAGGGTAAAGATCAGAGTTTATCACCTAGCAAGACTGTAATTTACGTCCTGGGTTTCTGTCTATTTATAAAACCAGATTCACAGTTTTTATTCACAGAATACTAGGAGCTGTTTCACCATATTTATGAATCCAGCTGTTCTGTTAGCTTCTTAGAAGTGCTTGAAGAATTGTTGAAGGATAGAACTTTCCTTCTAGAGCTCAATGTTGTGATAGAGTCAGAGCCCTAAAAATAAAGGAAAACTATTCTAAAAAGAGAGGTCCACAAAACCTGAATTTTTTTTTTAAAGGAAAGTGCCTTATCCTAAAAATCAAGTTAGGAGGGAAAAAATTCCATGGAAAGTTTAAATATTGTGGCTAAAATACAGAAAACTTTTTGGTAAGAAAAGTCAAAGTAGAAGTGCTTTCCTATAAATGATGAAAATGATTCTGTAATACTTATCTACTCATCTATAGAGAATTTTATTAGATCAGAATGAGAGCATCCTGATAAAGGATATTGAGTAGGTATGTTATGAAGTGTTACAGGATGCACGAAAAAATGGTTTGAATGGCATACAGCTGCCTGAGGTGAGTGTCACCGTAACTTCTGAAATTAGTGAACCTGTAAGTCTTCTAAAAAGGAAAGGATATGTTCCCTTAAAGATGAGAAAAAGTCAAGAAATAAGGCCTTCTTTGGATGAAACTTTGAAGTCAGGATAGCAGTAGGCTTTATTGCTTCTTGCTGTGGTTCTTCTTCCTTTAGATTAAAACTGTGTATGTTCAAGGGGAAATGACTGCATTCATTCAAATAAGAATTAACATGGTTCTTCCAAGCATGTTCTTTTAGTGGCTTTGATAGAGATTGTAAAATCTTCAATGGACACTGTAGACTACACACATAAGTATCGGATTCTGTGAATAACAGGAGACAAAAACCCAATATCAAAACGTAAGGCTACTCTGCTGTCACATTGGTTTGGGAGTTTTCTACTTGTGTAGGCAAAGGTTGGCCATTGAATTGAATAATATGTTTTTTAGAATTATCAGTTCTTTCAGGGAAAGGTCAGCCAACACAGCTAAGGTTCTTCAGTTGAGGTGGAGCATGTCAGTGGGATACCTTGAAAAGAACTTGATTATTATGGTAAACATTACCTTCTTTATTCTAAAAAAAAAATTCTAATAGAACTTAGAGAAGACTAAGTGTATTGCCTGCATACTTGTTAACACGGTCTTGCTTCTGAGAATGTATCCTGCAGAAGGTAAAACACTGGTCATGCTTATAATAATGAAATGTTGGTGTGCTTGACTTCTGCAGCTACCCATAATTAAAGAATTAATTTTCTGGGCCTGAATCCATTTCTTTCCTCACTTTAGCTTATGTTTAGTTATTAAGAGGAAGGGAGAGAAAAACCTTGAAAACAGAAGCAGAAAACAAAGTTACTAACCTATCTTGCCAAAAACTCATTCCAAATAATAGGGAAAACATTGAACTACTCCTTAGGTATTTTTTTTCTATAAAGTTTAACAGGTAAAATAATAAAATAAAATAAAATAAAATAAAATAAAATAAAATAAAATAATAAAATAATGCACTTTAAAGAAATTATAAGTGGTGAATACTGGATTTTGAAGAAATATTATATTTTAAAGGGAATATAAATGTTCAGGGAACCCATTACTCATTTATGTTTCCTTTTTTTCCACCTGAATAAAAAAAGCAGTATGACATTTTCCCATTTCCATGTGGATATGAAACTATGTAAATGAATATTTTCATATACTGGGAGAGCTTTCTGAAGCACTGTAACTTAATTATGGATAAAGAATTATTTTATAGAGAGTTTTCAGAAAAGTTGCTAGTTTATACACTACTTTTTAAAATTATTATTTTTAAATTTAAATCCAAGTGAGTTAACATACAGTGTAATAATAATTTCAGGAATAGAATTTAGTGATTCATCACTTATGTATAACACCCAGTGCTCATCCCAACAAGTGCCCTCCTTAATGCCCATCATCCATTTAGCCCATACCCCCACCCAGCACCCCACCAGCGGCCCTCAGTTTGTTTTCTGTCTTTAAGAGTCTCTTATGGTTTGTCTCCCTCTCTGTTTTTATCTTATTTTTGCTTCTCTTCCCCTATGTTCATCTGTTTTGTTTCTTAAATTCCATATATGAATGAGTGAAATCATATGATATTTGCCTTTCTCCAAATGACTTATTTTGCTTAGTATAATACACTCTAGTTCCATCCATGCTGTTGCAAATGGCAAGATTTCATTCTTTTTGATCACCAAGTAATATTCCATTGTATACATATACCACATCTTCTTTATCCATTCATCAGTCAATGGACATTTGGGCTTTTTCCATACGTTGGCTACTGTCAATAGTGCTGCTATAAATAACTGTACCAGTTTGCATACCCATCAGCAGTGCCAAAGGGTTCCTCTTTCTCCACATCCTCGCCAACATTTGTTGTTGCCTCAGTGTTTAATTTTAGCCATTCTAACATGTGTGAGGTGGTCTCTCATTGTGGTTTTGATTTGTATTTCCCTGATGATGAGTGATGTTGAGCATTTGTTCATGTCTGTTAGCCATCTGGATGTCTTCTTTGGAAAAGTGTCTATTTATGTCTTTTGGCCATTTCTTCATTGGATTATTTGTTGAGTTTGATAAGTTCTTTATAGATTTTGGATACTAACCCTCTATCCGATATGTCATTTGCAAATATCTTCCCCCATATCATTGGTTGCCTTTAGTATTGCCGATTGTTTCCTTTGCTGTGCAGAAGCTTTTTATATTGATAAGGTCTCAATAGTTCATTTTTGCTTTTGTTTCCCTTGCATCCAGAGACATGTCAAGTAAGAAATCGCTGTGGCTGAGGTCAAAGGTTTTGCTTGCTTTTTCCTCTAGGATTTTGATGGCTTCCTGTCTTATGTTTAGGTCTTTCATCCATTTTGAGTTTATTTTTGTGTATAGTGTAAGAAAGTGGTCTCGGTTCATGTTTCTGCATGTCTCTGCCCAGTTTTCCCAACGCCATTTGATGAAGAGACTGTCTTTTTTCCATTGGATATTCTTTCCTGCTTTGTCAAAGATTAGTTAGCCATATGTTTGTGGGTCCATTCCTGGGCTCTCTATCCTGTCCTATTGATCTCTGTGTCTGTTTTTGTGCCAGTACACACTATTTATTAGGTTTCTCCAGAAAAACAGAGGCAATAGGATGTATATATAAGTATACATGGAAAGAGGTTCATTATAAGGAATTGGCTCACGTAATTATTGGGGCTGGTGTGTTTGAAATCTGCATTGTGGGCTGGCAGGCTGCAGAGCTGGGCTAGCCCATGCTGCAGTTATGGTCTACAGGAAGTTTGCAAGAGAATTCCCTCTTGCTGGAGAAGTCAGTCTTTTTATTTTATCAGGTCTTAAACTGATTGGATGAGGCCTGCTCACATTCTGGAGAACAATGTATACTTCCCAAAGTTCACTGATTTAAATGTCAAGCTCAGTAAAAAAAATACTTTCCAAGTTGACACCTAAGATTAACTATCATGCACCATATATTCACAGATGGCAAGGATTAGGATGGCCTACCTTCATACACAGCTGCATTAAAAGCTGAGTTTTCTGTAAGAAGAATGAATTAAAAATCAAAGCATCAAGTATATAAAGTTGTGAGTTTTCCCCCATTTCATCATTTCAGTGTCATTTTTTGAACATTTCAATTTCTAAGGATTTAAAACAATGGATAATAAAGTGGTAAGGACAATGGTGATGCTCACTCTCTATCCAATGACCATTTTGGTCTTTCTTCAGTTTCAAACAATCAAAAAAGAGATGTGGACCCAGGATATTAATATTGCATTCATAAATATGTTTTAACATTACTATTAATACTGACTTAAAATCAGGATAGTCAGCCTTCTATTAGTGGTTTAAAAATAGAAAAGAGACAAAACTAGTGAAGGCTTATAAGGATTGTATATGTGATGGTTTCATTTTAATCAAATGATTCTCTTTATCAAGAGGAAGTCTATATAACTCAGTAATAGAGTTGTGAAATATATCTCATTTAGAAAAAAAATATGCTAACATGTAAGATAAATTTCCTTGCTAATTACCTGTATTTTATCCAACGCCCGTTCCCCAGCAGTTAATTTAATGAATTCCAAAGAGTCTTTCTTGTGTAATCCTGGTCATGTTTGCACTATAGACATCCTTGGGCAGTTGGAGCAGGAATGACAATGGGTTATGCAGATATTGTTCCTAAATTCAGAATATATGTCCTTTGCATAGAAACGATATTGCATCACTCATATTTCTCTTAAACATTTGATCCATTTGTTGTTCTTTTATCTTAACTCCCATTGGATGAAAGCTTGTATTTGTGTTTGAATTTATTTGAACAAACCCTCAAATTTCACAGATGGAGACAGTATGTTGTATGCAACTTTTAAAGAGTGTAGCTCATATATTTTGAAGAGGAACATGAAATACTAGATGAGCATGGTTAAGCAAATGTAAAAATGTAAGTACCAATTTAAAATATTAAAATGCAGCTTTTCACTACTAATATTTTTCATCTTTTCCATATTATCATTAAAAAGCAACTCTTCCCTTTTATACGTTTTTTTAAAATGCTTACCTCTTAGGATCATGTCTTTTTGTTTGTTTACATTAAATGCATACCAAGTACAATCTTGAATTAATTGCAACTGGACTGTGCTGGTTTTCTCACATTCTATTTAGATCAGTGAAGTGAGGAGTTCCAGAGGTCTGCTGGACTCCAAATAATTTGTTTTCCATTGGCTGTTAAAGCAGAAATTAAACGAGTTACTAGTATGTGAACTAGTTTCCCTCTGGAATTATGAGTCTGTGAAGGCATTGAAATTTGCAGCTTTAAATCACTTTAGAGTTGTCAATTAAACTTCATACTTCGGGGCAAACTGTAAATAGAATATAGCCTGTTAACAATTATTAGTATGATATCAATGCAAATTCAAGCATCAAAACAGTGAATGATAGTCTGCACCACAGTGTTGATACACAGTGTTGAATATATGACTTGTCTTTATCATCGTCTCCCAGAAAAATGAATGCATTATTGAACAACTTAATTAAAAACAAAACAAAAAGTAACACTGAGGGATTTTTTTTCTGTTTGGTTTTTAATTTCCAAAGTTCAAATATGCATATGTTTGTGTATGAGTGAGTAAACGTGTATTACATATACACATACACATTACTAAGGCTCGTTCTTAATTGATTGACTTGTTTCTACAGGGCAGAGTATATTGTCAATAAATTCAAGAGTTCAGTATTTATCAGGGTAATTAGCTTTACAGTTAAATAGCAATAGACTGACTGCCTTCACAATCAAAGAGACACATTTTTATTTTTTAAACTTTATCACAAAGCATGCATATGTAACTGGCTAGGACTTTATCCTATAGGTATGGAGAATTATTGCATTTAAGCAGGTCCATTGAATATGGACCAAACTCTTCCCCCTCCGTAGAAGACATAAATCACATTAAACAGATATAATTATCACTTCCAAGCATAATTTCTAAGCAATCATGTTTGTGATTGTTGCTTAATATTGCCACATAAAATGTTCTGTAATATTCTCCGTCTTCTTCCTTCTCTGTCTTTTTTAATGGAAGGATATAACATCAACTCTGAACTGAGAAGTTCAGAAAAAACTTAGCATTTTTTTAAAAAAAGTATTATTTTATATTCAATTTTAAAATCTTGTCATTAGAAAACCATAATTTAAAATTATTTTTTGAAGGTGTTGGCAAGGTGATGACATTCATTTTCAAAAGATTGAGCTCCAATCTTTCAGGGCAGTATGTGTGGGGTGTGCGTGTACGTGTATGGGCACAAACATATTTCTGACCTAAAACATCTGCCACGCTACAGGACTGGCCCTGAGTCTTGTTGGACTTCACCAGTATTCTGAGACCTTTGCAAATCTTTACTTCTGATAGACACAAAATGATATCAGAGCCCTAAACCCTGTACATACAGCAATTTATGTCATCCAGCATTCCAGATAATTATCTCTCTAGCTACCTCTTTGGTTTCCATGTGAGAAAGTCAGCTTACCTGGCTAGGACCGAATACAAATATTATTAACAAGTCAAGTCGCATTGCAGTGCACTCTTGCTCTTTATCTATAATGTGGATCGTGTTGTGGTTCTTATTGCCCCATGCCTTTTGAAAAGTTCAGTTATTTCAGAGATACTTTATGCAATGAGTTCTCAGTATCTCCTTAAAACCTTTCTGAGCTACCTGGTTTGAAAGGCTATTGAGGACAAGGCAATGAAACGTGAGCAGAAATAGCTAGTTTTTATTTATGTTTTTATTTTCTCCCTCTGTATACCTGAAATGTCATCCAATTATCTCCTGCAACTATCTACAGAGTAGTTAGTCAACGTTATGATGCAGGTATTAGATAGTGATTGGTCTACTAGTTTGTGGAACCTTTACATACTCACACAGAGCTCTTAATAAATTTAGAATGTGTTTAAATTTGATATTCTTATAAGCTTTTTGTATTTGCAGGGATCTTTGATAATTGCTGTTAAGTTTTTGATGTGTTTTATTATAGAAGCCAGAATGCTTCTTGCTAAAAACAACATGTAGATAAATACTTTATTATTCTAGTAACGCCTCCAAGAATAAAGAAGATTTTCTAGGCATCTCCTGAAATAAATGTCTTTTTTGAAGATTGGAGGCTGCGAAGCTGCTAATGAGATATGGAAGGGGCATTTTTGTAAAAGTGACAAGTTATTTTAATCAAAAAGGTCATGCATGTCAGATAGCATTATTGTTTTTTGAAGTGGCTTTGACTCTGCCAAAGTCAGTGAGAATTAAGATTTCAATTATACATCACTAATGGCTGGGACAGAGGGTGAGCAAGGTAGAGGTTTAAAACCTAAGCATTGCTAAAACGTCATCTTGATTTACTGGTATCACAGCTAAGTACTCTGTAAATGCCAGAAGTTTATACCCTGTCACTAATGCCCAAGAGTAATACCATGTTAGAATTTCAAAACAGACAGCATCCTGCAATTCTCGGGCAGCAGAGTTAACTTCCAAACAAGATTTGAATACTAAAAGGAACCTCATCTTTGAGAAAGAAAGGCTTTTGAATGGTCAAGTTGATTCTGTTTAATTATTTCAGGGATACTTGGGGGATTCTCATTCTCTATAGAACTCTGATTCCTCAGTGGATGTTCCTCATGCTGAATCAGGATCCAAGAAGAATAGAGTGAAAGAGAGATCCTGTGATTAAGTGGGGGTGTTCTATGCTTGTTTATTTATTTATTTATTTTTTTGGTCTGCTTATCCTTCCCTTCATATTTCTGTTCATATAAGCAGTGGATGCTAAATGAACAGGGTTAAGTCTTTAAAAAAATTTTTTTAATATTTATTTTTGAGAGAGAGAGAGACAGAAAGACAGACAAACAGACAGAAAGGCAGACAGACCGAGATACAGAATCTGAAGCAGGCTCCAGGGTCTGAGCTGTCATCACGGAGCCCGACATGGGACTTGAACTCATGAGCTGTGAGATCATGACCTGAGCTGAAGTCTGATGCTTAACTGACTGAGCCACCCAGGCGCCCCCAGTTCAGTCTTTAATGGTGAAGAACCCTTATCATATGAGTCTGATAATATGTATGCAAAATTTTTAACTTATGTAGACAGTTTAATCACTGCTAAAAGAATTATGTCATCTAATAGTGGGCATTATGGCTAGACCAGCATAGTTCCGATCATTTAGAGATCCTTTCTAACCAGGAGAAACAAAACATTTTCCAGGTGGTCTCATGTTCTTCTGCATGCGCCATAATACTGAATTCTGGCTTAACATAGGGTCTTTGGTAAATGCAGACCTTCCTATTGGCCACTCTCTGGGCTCAGTTACTTTGATTCCATCAATATGGAAATTAAGCTTAATATTCTCAGGGAGGGAGAACAAATGTATTCTGCTGTACAGCCTGTGTGTTTTAGTTCATAATATACTTCTTTTATAGAACTTGGCTGGTGTTTCCTCTAACGGCAGAAGGACTAAAGTCACAGGAGGTTGAAATACTGTCTAGATCTACTTTATTGATAACAGAACACTAGGTATTGGATGAGCATGGAACCAGGTGAAGAGGGTTAAGTCTAAAACACCATAATTTTCCTGATACGTATATATGTGTGGAGATGGGATGGAGAGGGAAAGAAGGAGAGAGGGAAGGAGAAGAAAGAAGAGAAGAATAGAGAGAGGGAGAGAGGGCAGGGGGAGTAAGAAATAGACCAAGCAGATATAGCAGAAGGTAGGGAGAAAGGATGTTTTGGCAGCCTATCAGTATGTCTTACTAGGTTAGTGTCTATTGAAGCTGGTCATTATCAGAGCAATCTAGGGGTGCCGATTAGAAATATGAGGAGCACTGGAACACTACAGTGCTGTTTGAAAGGTCATATTGAAACTGTATAACCCTTTTGATAAGCTTGAAATATTTCCTTTAAGTTGATCTGTCAAAAATGTTATTGCCATGTGACCAAATTTTTTTTCTAGAAAAATTTTCAGGTTACTGTCTACCATGTAACCTGACATGTACAGAGCTGTTGTTGGCTCTGATATGGGTGCTGGAGATGCAAAGATGTTGAAGAGCCAGGCCCTTGTCAACCTCAGGGGAACAGACACGTTAGGAATTCCTGGGATATAAAATTACATGCACTAATGTTATTTTTGATACTTCCAGACTGTGAATACTATAATAGACTTAAACTTTTGCAGACATACAAAGAGGGTAGGGTTTCTTAATTCTGAAAGTGCCAAAGAAGGATTTATAAAGGTGACTTTTAGGTTGACCGTTAGAGATTTAACTATATAGATTTTAGATGAGAAGGGATCAGGTTATGATATTTCAATTTGTCAGTAGAGCATGAAGAAAGGTGGCAAGGATGCCAATTCCATGTCATGTGCCTCTGTGTGACCTTGGTGTAGATGGGGGTAGAAAGGGGACTGGGTTTGGGGCTGCGTAAGATATAAAAGCCTAAGAATAGGATTTTAAGAGCCCATGTTAAGCTACAGAATCTGAATATGATTTATAAATAGTGGGACCTATTAAATATATTTTTAAACCAGAGGTGGTCATTACTGCAAAAGAAAGATACTATACAAGAATGATAACCTTAATAGCAAGATAACAATTTTGAGAGATAAGAAAATGGTGGACAAGTGGCAAGAGACAAGTTGGAAAGCTACTGCAATAATTCAATAAAAAAAAAAAAAAAAAAAAGGAAGTGCCTGACCAAGGGTCATCAGTGTGGAAATGTAATAGAAACAGTTTAACTCCAAAATTGAAAGAAACTCCCTCTCTCTCATTCTCCCTTTTACTCCCCCGCCTATTCTTCCCTTTTCTTTCTTTTTAAAAATTTGTCATGTATATATTGTTACTCAGTGCCTGCTCTGTGCCAGGCTGTAGGAGTAGGGAGGGAATGGATCTAAGGTAATGTCAGAAGGTCTAGCTTGGTGAAGTAGTAGGGATGCCAATTATGACAGGGAACATTTTAGGAAAAGAAACAGCTTTGCAGTGGGGAATAAAATGACTTTGAATTGGAACAGATTGATTTGGACATACCTGTGGGACTTTCTTATTGAGATGTCCAGCAAAGAGCTGAAAGAGTTCCCTGACATTACTGTGGCTGTGTGCAATGAATGGTTCTCTGATAAGCCCAGGAACCCCTAGTACTAGGAAGAGACATGACTTGGCCAGATAGCCTTGAGCCAGGCATGTTAGATAGAACTCTGATGAGAGATTATTAGCAATCTTGAACAAAATGGAATACAATGTCTTTCCAACCATACAAGTCTGTAAGTCTGCAGATGCATATGAGACACACACACTTGGCTTCTTTTTAACCACAGCTAGTATCATAAGCATTATCACATCTGTTGACACTTTCCATATCACTCTTCATAACTTCTTAACCTCTAAAGTGAATGTCTTGACGACTAAAGATATTCTGATGCTCCCTATTTCCCCACAACCTACTCACTTCTAATCTATCTAAGAAGCAGATATTCATGGTATTCGCTGCACCCTAAATGTCACTTGGTACTTCACATCCTCAACCAAATTAGGGTAAACAGTTGAGGATATATTTTCTATTCACAATATTTTTAGGATATTCTATAAATTAGAAGTTGAGAAATTTTATGCAATTGTTGATGATTTTTTTTGGTAAACTTGTCAGTGGTAAGAAATAAGGGTGAACCAATATTTTGTCAGAGACTCTCCACTCTTTAAGATTTAGGTTGATTATGATTATGATCTTGATTATGATTGTTCCTGTTACTCCTATTCCTTAGTTCCCTGTACTCAGATTTTTATGTATACATTATGGACTTTTAAGTCTTTGGCAAATGTGTGAAATGGTATGCTATTCATAACTTCAATATATGTATAAATACAATGCACATCTTACATAAGATTGTAACATATAGCACTGATCTACGCTGAAATATCAAAAAGAAAAAGTGATAATGGATCTAAAATCTTATTTTTAATTTGTACATGTACATCTGAAACTGCCTCCTACACAGGAACATTAATTTTAGATCCTGTGATGGTTTTCACTGGATGAGGTTTGGGCTAAGTGATGTACATGCGTAGGAAAGCTGTTACTACCATTCAGTTATCTCATGAACTTGATAGGTGAGATAAGACTTCAAATTTTGACCTGCAGAGCTAATCTGCACTGTTCAGTTCTCACAGTTTTCTGAAATGAATCAGTTTGGTCATTACTGAATGATTCATAGCAGTTGATACATGCATTAATTAATATAAATGGCTTTTTTAAACAATAAATAAAAGAAAATGATAAGAATCAACATTTAATAAATAAAATGAAAATGTATAAAAAATAAAATAATTGACACTATTGATGCAGGTATAAATTGGAATGAAAACTTGAGAAACGTTTTCAAAATTAAAATCAAAGTGATCCTTTTTTTGGACTCAGTGATCCCATCTAAAGGACTCTAAGTAAATAAATGTACAGGTGACCAAAATTGTGTACAAAGAGCTTGATTGCACCATAAGTTCCACTGGTAAAAGATTATATCAAGCTAATTAGTGAATATAGTAGAGTACAAGCAAGCAAAAGCATGGAATTCTATAAAGTTAAAGAATGAGTTAGATCTACATATGGTGACCTGGAAAAGTTCATGACATCCTGTTAAATGAAAATAAGCAACGTATATGGATGCAGTCCCACTTATAAAATATATGCTTTCAGAGTCTGGAAAGATAAACAGTTGCACACCATGCTGTTAGCATTCTTTCATTCAATAAATGTTTTGTGAGCCCCAATTATGCACTA
Source organism: Prionailurus bengalensis (assembly GCF_016509475.1). Classification (NCBI taxonomy): domain Eukaryota; kingdom Metazoa; phylum Chordata; class Mammalia; order Carnivora; family Felidae; genus Prionailurus; species Prionailurus bengalensis. Next base: position 111,646,214 of record NC_057349.1, read on the forward strand.
GGCAACATGGTGACAAAGAGATCTATGAAACAGTAAAAATGGACTGTGATGGGTTATGATATGTTTGGTTTTAATTGAGGTTTCAAGGGTTACATGTGGGAGGGAATCTACTAGTTCAGACATCTGGGAAGACATTCTTTAAAAATTGATGTTTAACTGAAACCAGAAAAGGAAGGGAGAATTAAGCAGGGGAAAAAAAACTAAGGTCAAGGAAATAATATCTAAGGAAGACTGTAAGCCAAAGTGATTTATATTTTTAAATTTTTTAATGTTTATTTATTTTTTAAGAAATGGAGAGACAGAGTGTGAGTGGGGAAGGGGCAGAGAGAGAGAGGGAGATACAGAATCTGAAGCAGGCTCCAGGCTCTAAGCTCTAAGCACAGAGCCTGAAGTGGGGCTCAAACCCACCAGCCATGGGATCATGACCTGAGCTGAAGTCACACGCTTAACCGACTGAGCCACCCAGGCACCCCTGGAGTGATTTAATGTATTGAAGGAACTGAAAAATTTAGGTGTAAGTGGATTGTAGAATATAAGAGAGGTTTACCTTTGGGGTTGGCATTCTGCATGCACATTTATTTTCTATTTTATACATTTCTGTTTTTGTTAATGAAATTGTTCTCATTAGAACATAAATAAGAAATCAGCTAAAATTTTTCACAAAGAAAAAATGAGATACTTTAAATAGAATACGGAAAAATAATAAAAGACAAAAGAAGTTGCAAGCAATTAAGTTGAAATCTGAAACCAAAGGATAATATATATTAAGGTGAATTGAAGGAGAGGAATACAGTGATTTTAGAAGATGAAGATACTTGTAATAGACTCAAATAGAAACATTAAATAAAGCAGCAGTGCAAATCTTTTAAAATTGGGCTCCTATTATAGAAAGACCCACAGGACTATTTGTATCAACATAGCTGTGAAACATTTAGCTGACCTTCCTTTCAACGATTCTTTTAAAGCCTCAGGTGTCCAGGTAGATATCTTGAGGCAAAAGCAGGACGTGTAGTCTATATTAGTTTTTTTCCCCATTGTTACCAGTCCAGTTACATTTTCTGTAACTCCTAACAAAGGTACAAGCCAACTCTAGATCAGTGGCTTTAAACCTTGGCTTAATATTAGAATCACCAAGAGAGATTTAAAAAAAAATGATGCTCAGGCCCACTTCAGGTCAATTAAGTCATTATCTCTGGCTTTGGGACCCAGGCAACAGATGGTTTTAATCCTCCCAGGTGGTTTTTTTGTGTGTGCAATTGAGACTGGAAATTCACTGTTCTAGGAAGGTTTAGACTATTAACGCCTTCAGTGTATAAACATAGTTTACCTATCATCAAACGGAGGGGCAGCATCATTCAAATGAGTAAGTCTAAAGAACTGAGTGAGTCAAGGACACAATGAGGGGTCTCAAACTTCACTAACAGGCTGGGTAGTGAGGTTGTTTGGGATGTGGCCATTTTGAAGGTGTTCTATGCTGAGTGAAGATGAAAATGGAGTCTTTACTGGAGAAACACTAGCTATAAAATATAAGAGAGATTTAAGGTTAAGATAATGTAGGAGCCAAGGGCAGGGCACCCCCAAATGTGTTACTTTGGCATAATGATTATTTTAAATAAAAGTTACTTAAGAAACAGCCAGTGCAAGGACCATCAGACCCTCCTCTGTCCCCCTAAAAGCAGGAAACAAATTTTCCCTATGAAAAATACCCTCACTATACTAAGAAGTAAAAAGATGTCCTGTCACCATAAATAGGGACTTTAAAGCTGAGAGAACTGTACATACAAACCTTGTTACTTTTTTCTAATCCCTACATCAGCCCAGATTCCACTTAGAATTCCTGCAAATTAAAGCTCCCAAACATTTGTTTTCTGTGTCCTGTGAATTCTTCATACATTTATTGTCTGTCTAAAATGTATAAAAACTGCCTGCCTGGGTTATTTTTTTAGGTCTTAGTTTCATTATTGGTGGGCCTTTATGTGCAGGTAATAAAACTGTTTTTTTTTTCCTCCTATTTATCTGTCTCATTTAAATTTAATTCTTAGTCCAGCTGGAAGACCTTGAATGGTAGAGATAAGGATTTTCCTTCCCTACAATAACATTAAATGTATTAAAGATAAACGTAAATTTCTTGGACTCTCAGTTTTCTAATCTATGAAATGAGGATGTACTTCATTCCAAAGTCATGGTAGTTAAATGAAAATGTAATAAGCATGGTGCATAGAGTATTTCACTTATAGTTCAGAAACTCAATAATCAGAATAAAAAAGGGAAGTAGGGGCGCCTGGGTGGCGCAGTTGGTTAAGCGTCCGACTTCAGCCAGGTCACGATCTCGCGGTCCGTGAGTTCGAGCCCCGCGTCAGGCTCTGGGCTGATGGCTCGGAGCCTGGAGCCTGTTTCCGATTCTGTGTCTCCCTCTCTCTCTGCCCCTCCCCTGTTCATGCTCTGTCTCTCTCTGTCCCAAAAATAAATAAAAAACGTTGAAAAAAAATTAAAAAATAAAAGGGAAGTAGAGAATCATGCCCTTTTATATCTCATTTGTCAAATGTATTATAGCTTCAATTCTTGGTTTCCATCAAGTAAGGTTTTTTTTTTTTTCCATTTGAGTGGACACTGGTGGTCTTTTTGTTACAGTAATGAGCCCAAAACAATAGTAAATAGACAATGTACGTATAATTTTGGACAGGTAGAGGGAGAGGTAGTACGCTTTTTGGCTTTTTGAAGATGTTCGAATGCCCCTAATGATCTGTTTGTGTAATACATATATATTAGTTTTCTTTCGCTATATAACAAATTACCACAAACTTAGTGCCTGTTAGAGGAGGTCATCAAGAATGCATGACTGCCAGTTGACCCTGGAGCTAAGACCTGGGCAATGGGACCTCTCTTTACCCTCTCTCCTGACTTTGGAATGTACATTCTGCTCACGGTTCCCACGTGGGAGATATTCCAGGGATGTAGCCTTGAAAGAGTAACATGCTGTTGAGCCCATCTGTACCACATATGTAGCTGAAACCAGTCAAGGCCTTTGTATAGATTTTTAAGATTCTGGCAGGCAGACATAGAAATCCACTCATCTTGTGGCCACCCAAGACAAGTCTCATGTGGAAGTTTTCTTGCTTACTAAACCTGCCATCTGCTAATCTGGAGTGTTCTGCGTTTTTCTTTGGTCTCTCCTTGCCCTCTGAGTATGGCAAGTTTGCAAACCACCAATGCTTTAAAACACCTGTTCTTTAGCTCAGTTCTGTAGGTAAGAAGATTAGCCGGATGAGACTGGTTTTTCAACTCAGAGTCTCACAAAGCTAAAAAAAATAGGATCAGCTGGGCTGCATTATCATCTGAACTCAGATCCTTTTCCAAGTTCCACGTGATTGTGGCAGAGTCCAATTTCTGGCAATTAGAGGGCCAGAGCTCCTCTCATATTTTAGAGACAACCTGCATTCATTGTCCAGTGGCCCCCTCTGTCATCACAGCCAGTGACAATTTCCTCTTATTCAAATTTCTGACTTTCTCTTTTTCCTCTGAGGTCTCCATCTAGAGTTAAGGGGCTCATGTGTTTGGGTACACCCACTGACGAGACTCATGCTTTATTTTAAATATATATTTTTAAAGTTTTATTTATTTTGAGATAGAGAACACTAGTGGGCGGGGGCAGAGAGAGAGAGGGAGAGAGAATCCCAAGCAGGCTCCACACTGTCAGTACAGACCCTGGTGTGGGGCTTGAACTTGTGAACTGTGAGATCATGACCTGAGCCAAAGCTGGATGTTTAATCGACCTAGCCACCCAGGTGCCCCGAGACTCATGCCTTCTTAAAGTCAGTGGGACCAATAACCTAGTTACAGGAATAAGAGTCCATCTATTCACAGGTGTCTTTCATACCAAAGATAGAGATGATTATACAAGGGTGTGGGTCATTGAGTATCACCTTAGAAGGCTGCATACCAGCTCATTGAAGGAGAGTGAATGAGGGGTGCCTGGGTGGCTTGATGGATTAAGCGTCAGGTTTTTGATCTTGGCTCAGGTTGATGTTCTCACGGTTTGTGAGATCGAACATGCATCGGGGTTTGTGAGATGGAACATGCATCGGGCTCTGCTCTGACGACATAGAACCTGCTTGGGATTCTCTCTCCCTCTCTTCACCTCTCTTACCCTCTTTCTCAAAATAAATAAACATTTTTTTAAATTTTATTATTATTATTTTTTTTAATGAAATTTATTGACAAATTGGTTTCCATACAACACCCAGTGCTCATCCCAAAAGGTGCCCTCCTCAATACCCATCACCCACCCTCTCCTCCCTCCCTCCCCCCATCAACCCTCAGTTTGTTCTCAGTTTTTAAGTCTCTTATGCTTTGGCTCTCTCCCATTCTAACCTCTTTTTTTTTTTTTCCTTCCCCTCCCCCATGGGTTCCTGTTAAGTTTCTCAGGATCCACATAAGAGTGAAACCATATGGTATCTGTCTTTCTCTGTATGGCTTATTTCACTTAGCATCACACTCTCCAGTTCCATCCACGTTGCTACAAAAGGCCATATTTCATTTTTTTCTCATTGCCACGTAATATTCCATTGTGTATATAAACCACATTTTCTTTATCCATTCATCAGTTGATGGACATTTAGGCTCTTTCCATAATTTGGCTATTGTTGAGAGTGCTGCTATGAACATTGGGGTACAAGTGGCCCTATGCATCAGTGCTCCTGTATCCCTTGGATAAATTCCTAGCAGTGCTATTGCTGGGTCATAGGGTAGGTCTATTTTTAATTTTCTGAGGAACCTCCACACTGCTTTCCAGAGTGGCTGCACCAATTTGCATTCCCACCAACAGTGCAAGAGGGTTCCCGTTTCTCCACATCCTCTCCAGCATCTATAGTCTCCTGATTTGTTCATTTTGGCCACTCTGACTGGCGTGAGGTGATACCTGAGTGTGGTTTTGATTTGTATTTCCCTGATAAGGAGCGACGCTGAACATCTTTTCATGTGCCTGTTGGCCATCCGGATGTCTTCTTTAGAGAAGTGTCTATTCATGTTTTCTGCCCATTTCTTCACTGGGTTATTTGTTTTTTGGGTGTGGAGTTTGGTGAGCTCTTTATAGATTTTGGATACTAGCCCTTTGTCCGATATGTCATTTGCGAATATCTTTTCCCATTCCGTTGGTTGCCTTTTAGTTTTGTTGGTTGTTTCCTTTGCTGTGCAGAAGCTTTTTATCTCCATAAGGTCCCAGTAATTCACTTTTGCTTTTAATTCCCTTGCCTTTGGGGATGTGTCGAGTAAGAGATTGCTACGGCTGAGGTCAGAGAGGTCTTTTCCTGCTTTCTCCTCTAAGGTTTTGATGGTTTCCTGTCTCACATTTAGGTCCTTTATCCATTTTGAGTTTATTTTTGTGAATGGTGTGAGAAAGTGGTCTAGTTTCAACCTTCTGCATGTTGCTGTCCAGTTCTCCCAGCACCATTTGTTAAAGAGGCTGTCTTTTTTCCATTGGATGTTCTTTCCTGCTTTGTCAAAGATGAGTTGGCCATACGTTTGTGGGTCTAGTTCTGGGGTTTCTATTCTATTCCATTGGTCTATGTGTCTGTTTTGGTGCCAATACCATGCTGTCTTGATGATGACAGCTTTGTAGTAGAGGCTAAAGTCTGGGATTGTGATGCCTCCTGCTTTGGTCTTCTTCTTCAAAATTCCTTTGGCTATTCGGGGCCTTTTGTGGTTCCATATGAATTTTAGGATGGCTTGTTCTAGTTTCGAGAAGAATGCTGGTGCAATTTTGATTGGGATTGCATTGAATGTGTAGATAGCTTTGGGTAGTATTGACATTTTGACAATATTTATTTTTCCAATCCATGAGCAGGGAATGTCTTTCCATTTCTTTAAATCTTCTTCAATTTCCTTCAGAAGCTTTCTATAGTTTTCAGCATACAGATCCTTTACATCTTTGGTTAGATTTATTCCTAGGTATTTTATGCTTCTTGGTGCAATTGTGAATGGGATCAGTTTCTTAATAAACATTTTTAAAAAAGGAGTGAGTGGACTGTGTAATATATTAAGTTGACTTTAAAGCAAGGAATGAGAAATCTGTCACTACTTTGCTTCATCAGTGAGCATCACTTTTTATTTGATATGGTATATAAATAAGCCTTGCTTTAATTCCTACATGGAAAGTTGGGGGGGGAAGCATAGAAAGATATTAATTCATGAATTAAAAATATAAGCTGTTTTCATTATGATTTCAGTGCCTAGCAAAGGCTATACAGGCTCTTATTTCTTAGTTATTTCTTTCCTTTTCATTCTTAATAAAATTTCTCATACAAATTAATCTCATGACAAAAAATATAATAAAAATATATATACATAATATATATATTACATAATATATATACACACATACATATATACATACATATGTATGTATACATATATATGTATGTGTTTTATTTATTTATTTATTTATTTATTTATTTATTTATTTAAACACCCTAAAGGAGCTACATTCAACAAATAAAAATTAACACATATTTTTGGGGGGTTTTGGAGGTTGTGTTTTTGATACAAGACACCAAGCATAGTTTGGTGGTACTCTTGGCTATATTGAGTGTAGCTGGTTGTGTGAGTTCTATGGACTTAACCCCAGAACAAGAAAGCCTCAGCTTGCAGCCTCCTCAGGCTGGAAAACTGCTCAACACTTGCTTTAAGTACTTGGCTGCTTTCTTAATTCCCTGTAACTCTTTAAGAAATGGTGTCTGTAGCCAGGAAATGTTTAGGTTTGAGCTAAGTTTCTATTTCTCAGAACCCAACTAAGGACATAAATCTTCTGGTTGTTTTCCAGAAATTAAAAATGAATGGATTAATGAGTATTACTAATAATGCTTTGCCTTGTTTGGTTAATACAATTTGTTGAGGAAAATAAAACAAATACTGGCATTCTTTGGTAGATTTCTACATAATTTGTATTAAACTGAATAGATTTCCATAGATATTTGAATCATTAAGGGTGTATATATGTGTTTGTGTGTGTATAAGTGTGTGTGAGTGTGTTTAGTTGCTGATAATAAGAAGAAAAAGTCTTATGGGCTTTATTTCTTTTAAAGTTATTTGATTCATATTTATGATATGCTCTATTTTTACTTGTATACTTTTAGGAAACTGGAACATATCTAAATGCAATATAAATGGCCATCATGCTATTGTGTAGTAGACTTTAAATTGGAGTGTGCATATCCTTGGGGTTATATGAGGACGTCCCACTGGTATATGGACTCTATGCTTTGAGGATACAAAAAAAGAAATGATAAAGACCATTTGGCTGTTTGGTTGTAGTACTGATAGATAAAATGGCTCTGATATACTGGGTAACAAATTCGTTTGCAAGTCAGGTCGTTTATAATTCTCTACTTTAAACAAAGTTGCAGTAGGGCCTAATAGAGTTGTCAGCCAATATGTGATTAAAATAATTTTTGATGAAAGATTACTGACTTTTGACATATAACTTAGGAGTTTGAAGAATTGAGTGACATTGCTATAATAGAAGGAATTTCTTCCATTTTCGTCTGTTTATTTACATGAGCAAAATCTCCAGTTACAGTAATAGAAACAAAACAAACTAAAAAAAGTTGAAGAAAATTAATGCTGGGCCGTTGCCTTTTATAACTAAGTAATAGTCACCCATGGCATACATGAAATAAATGGGGAAAAAAATGTCAACTCTATCCATCTTATTAAGAAATTAATTTCTAGTAATTGGTATTTATTTAATGCTATTTATTCATCACAATTTTAAGTATATTTGTTTTGGTAATTGTGTTTTTTCAAATAATTTTGATTATAACTCAATCCAGAAGAAACTTTTTTTTTCCCGCACTTGGAGTCATATGGTCATCAGGAATTTTTTAAGTCAGTTTGGCATACATATTTTTGTTGTAGAGCAATATGATCAATAAAAATACTTTAGATCATAAAAAATATTACATTAGAATAAAATCCAGTGGGGTTGGAAATATGAGTTCAAAAAGATATAGGAATGAAGTAAAATGTTCAGTTGTAAATAAGATCCTGCTCATGTAGTTGTCTTTAGTAGTTAGATGACTCTACATTCATTGAAAGAAGTATGTAAGTTTTATTCCAAAACACCAATATTTTGAATATGCTACAACTTTATTACATCTAGCATGAAACAAATTAAATGTCCACCTCAAGATATGGAGGGGTACATATTTCTGTAAAATTATTTAGAAGGGTACATTAAGTTTGAAGATTTTCGTTGTTGTGGAAAGGACTATCCATGTGACAGCTGGCTTTCTCAGTGTTGCAGTAGGGGGTTTAGTATAGGGGCCCAGGTCTCAGCTCGTTCTAACATTCACATTAACTCTCTTTTCTCTGAACTCCTGAAGCCCTCATTAATCCTTCCAAACATTTGATGATTTTTACATGTCTGATGTTGCTGACTCAAAGTTTTGGTCATATGTTAGATTGGATCTTGGCTGTACTTTAGATAAGCTCTTAACATACCATCCATTCAATGGATGGTTTGAATGAAATAACTAGTTGGATTTCAAATAGGAAAATGTTTTGAAAAACAATAGTAAAATGTTTCATTAAATGCAAGTACAGTGTCTTCCAAGTTATCAATTTAATGGTAATATCCAGAATGCTTCATATATACACATATGGTATGTTTTCGTAACAATGTGAAAATACATGGTACGGATAGTAATAAAGAAATGAAGCAAAGTTAATATTTCTTAAATAAATGAAAGATGATTTTGAGCCTGTTTATATCTTAGGAATGTTAATTTGTTTAATTCAGTTTAAAACTCTACAGTTAGAATTTTCATTAACAGATGCTTCATGAGTACCTAAATACTTTCTTTCCATGTTTGCTGAAGGGTTCTTCACTTTAGAACTAGTCCTCCCATTTGAAGTCCATGACCTAGAGATGGCATGTGAGGTCATAGGCAGGCATGAGATGGAGTAGGCAGAGAGTGGAGTAGACAGAAGCAACGTCTTTGGATATTTAAAAATGTTGGGGAAGGAGAAGATGGGTTGGAAGGATCCTGAGAAGGATAAAGAAGAAAGTCTGGAGCATGTGGAGATTCCAAAGCAATAGGAGGAGACAATGCCATGTGATGCTTAGCAATTAAGTGAAATGAGGAATGAAATGTCCACTGGAATTTTTTTTTAACTTAAAATATATCCAGGGACATAAAATTTAAAGGGAGAGGAAAAATCCTCATTTTCCATAAGATAGACTTAAAACTTGGAGGTGGCATTTTGTGGTTAGTTTTGTTCCTTTATATGCTTTAGTAGTGAGGAAAAAAATGAGAAAAAGATCTTTTTTTAAAAATGGTTTCTAGTATGAGTGGTGGAGACAAAGGTGTGGAAGATAGTGGGGTAGGGAAGAGGTTGAGATCTTCTCCACTGATCTCAATTCTACATTCTTTTTTGTTTTCTTCTCTCTTCTCCCAAGGGAAAGAATGATGTACATGAGAGGGAAGGGAAAACATATCTTCCATAGGCAAAGGAACAATACTTCTGTATCCTAATAGGAAGAAGGAATGGATAATACTATAGTGTAGGTAATAATGTGCTACTGGAAGAAGGAAGTTTCCTCTCTTTTCTGAGGACAATGGATAGTTCTCTTATGAAGTATGAAAGAACTTCTGAAAATGAAAGAGAGGTGTTTCCAAGATGTCAGATGTTGAAAACAATAGAAAAAAATGTAAAACATCTGAGGGGAGTGGAATAATTAATTGATTAGGGAACACAGTAGAGTTATTGGACTCAATGGATGACAATATTAAAATATTGATCAAGAATTTTGGGTTGATTGATAAAATATTGACTCCTTCTTGAGGAAAAAGTAAAGTAATACAAACCCATATACTAATCAATCAAATTGAAACATATTATTGAGTTTAAGACATTGAATATGATTATTTGAAGACAAAATAGAAACTTATGAAAAGCTACATAACAGAAAACACATGGATTGCCTTTATGAACAGAAATCACTTAATGCAGATCAACCATGAAACATTTAGTGGCAGGCAAGTCTGAGACTGGAAGAAACAAAGCTGGCATGACCCTATTAGACTAAGTCAACTGACTAAAGAAGGTGATCTTTATGAGTGGCAGCTAAGTGGCATTACTTCTAGCTATGTTCACTGTCTCTTGTTTTTACTCTATTCCCTTGTAGGATCTTTGCCTCTAAAATAAGCTACATAACAAAACTATCATGAGCCCATAATCTTTGTCCTGCTAACAGGGTTTGAAGTCCAGCTTTACTGGTTACTAGTTCTGAGGAACCAGACAAAGAGCATACATTCTCTAAGTCTTTTTTCCCCATCTGGTGAAACAGGGATAATAATGCACCTATTTGTGTTGTGAGGATCAAATAGTATAAATTATGTAATAAGCTTGGCACACCCTGTGGCATATAAAAACTCAATCGTTGTACATATTTATTAACTTTATTAGTCGAGGTTTTAAGGCACAAAAGTATTCATACCTATTTCTGCCATCATTTTCTGTCATTGTTATACTGTGCTAATTAATCTAATTCACTTCATTATAAAAAGTGGTAATATAATTAGAATATGAAACTCATTTTGATTATAGTTATAAGAGAATCAGTATGGTAACAGCTATTCAGTTCAGCAGTATGACCAGCATTAGATGAAAATCAGCACTAAACTATCAATCTTAAAAATGTATAACAGTGAGAGGTGCCTGGGTGGCTCAGTCAGTTAAATGTCCGACTCATGATTTTGACTCAGGTCATGATCTCAGGGTCATGGGATTGAGCCCTGCGTCGAGCTCCGGGGCTCTGTGCTGTCAGCAGAGACTGCTTGGGATTTTATTTCTCCTCCTCTCTGCCTGTCCCCTCCTTGCATGTGTTCTTTCTCTCCCTGTCTCCCCCCGTCAAAATAAATAAACTTTAAAAAATTATAAAAGTTAGTATTTAATGTTCTTTAATATTTTGAAAAGGTTATATATATATATATATATATATATATATATATATATATATATATGTCTTTCACTGACATCCAATCTGCTGACTTAAGTATCGTTAAATAAAACCTTTAAAGGTTGACTCTTGCTGTTGACAATATCAATGCTCCTGATTAAATGAAAGCCAAATAGGTAGTTATTTTGACAATCAGTGCCTCTAGAGTGATCCATATCCAGTATGCATTCTCCCCAGAGTTACATTGCTTGTAAATTTTATTTATGATTCATATAAGGTTTTATATTCCAATATTTTTCCAAAGGACATCCTTTATGTTCATGTGCCTGCCCTCAGTTATACTGCTAAGTGTCTGTTTTGTATTAAGGATCACACTGAAAGTAATTCTTGTGATATTTCTGAATTATGAAAGAATTTCATTCCTTTTCCAATAGAGCTCTGCAGCGGTTGAAGTGTATTATAGCTGTGCAGTAAGCTAATTTTAGTGAAAGTTATAATTTGGGTGACCTTCCATGGTATTGAAATGGCTAATAAAACTTACTTTGTCTCGGCCAAGTGGAGAGTTTAGATACAGAGCCCGATTACCCACAGTCCTCCTCTGCTACTTCCTCAGAGACTTCAGATTGTTGGAGAGTTTTCTGTTGAAACTAGAATGCTTGTTCTTGGGCAAGAGTGGCATTAAATTTGGTTGTTCTGCCCAGAGGGCTCCCTGAAATAAACCTCAGTTTGGAGAAGGAAGAGGGACAAAGACACCAAAGATAGATGTCTAGTCTATGTATCTATCTATTGATTGTATATATATGTATATTTTTTTTTTCTTCAGCTTCTCAAGGCACATCCACCAACCTGCTCAGCATACCTCTGGGGACTGAGAGTAGTGCTTAGAAAGGAAGTTTTGTTTTTGTTTGTTTTAAAAATCAATTTGATCCTAAACTTCCTCAAATATTTACTATAGTGTGTGGAAGGGAAGAATTCTTTTTCCTCTCCATTTTGCCTTGGGGAGGAAACACTTCTATGCTTTCTCTAGCTCAAAAAGGAGTGGAAGATTAGAGTGTCTGATCTAATAATTACCACTTTATTGTAGGTCATGCTCAGTTGCTCTGGAAGCAAATAGTAAGGCTCAGGACACTTTCCCCAGAGGTCAGTAAGCTCTCCACTTAAACTGGGGAGAAAAACATAGTCCAGTTACAACAGTCACCCTCTTGTGTCCTTCCCCACTGTCCTCCAATAGGCTGCAACCAAATGAGTCCCTGATGATCTCCCTTCATATAAAAGAGCCAAACCTTTTACCAAGGTGTGTCCTATATGTTCCTGTTGTAAAACCAGTTAACTGTTAGTCTGCTTTTTAATAACAAGGTCCTAAGAAACCTTACACTTTGCCTTTGTTTTGTATTTTGACATATTTGTGCAAGAGCTAAATGTTATGCCTACTTTCTGAGGTGTAAATCAAGCATAAGGAAGGATCAACTTAATAGAACTCAAATACTGTTTTTTTTAAGGTCTCTAAATAAAATGTACAAGATGCAGAAGGGAATTTGGTGAGTTCTGTTAACATTTGGTGAATGTTTACCATGTGCCAGATCCTATTGGCAAGGCTGGGAACCCAAATGAAAAAAGACAAGAATCCTGTCCTCAAGGACCTCACATTCCCCTGGGGGAGATGAATTCAAGAGATTTAGCAAATGGCATGATGGAGGTAGGCATCATAGCCACCAAGGAGGAAGGGGAGCCAACCAGGTGACAAAGGATGACAGGGAACTTCCAAGCAAAATCTTTGGAAATGGGAGAGAATAACAGAGAACTTGGCCTTTAGAAGCAGACAGAATCCCTCCTCCACAACTGAACTGTGTGAACTAGTTTCCTGATGAGTAAAAAAAAAAAAAATAGTTAATTCTTGTCTATGTAAGGGATTTCCTGAGGGATAAATCAAATAATTTATGTAAGGCACCAAGCATCGTAGGCAGAATTGCTCAAAAACAGTAAATTCTCTTTCAGCCCCTTTCATTAGCCCCTTAATACTGAAATCAATATTTTAAAGATGATGCAATTTAAATGTGATCAGAAATTAATGAGTAGTCAGATGAATTGGCCCTTTTGATGTAATCAGCTCCATCAGATAATAGTCCAAAATAGCCATCTTTGCTGTAAAGGCATTAAAACATTGCTAACTTTGTTTTTGTAAATTTACAGAAATATTTTATTCATAAGCCTCAAGAATTTTCTTGGTAGATGCTTTAATAGTTACTAAAAATCCACAGATGGGTTATTTAAAAAAAATTGGAAGTTTCTGCTATAACTAGTTGACTGAGTGTACATTGTATCTCTGCCATTCATTATTATTGTCATGCTTGTTGGTATTTTAACAAAGCTCTCATAAAATCTATGGAGTCAAGTACCAAACATACTCAGATGAATTTATTTGATTTTTTTCAGGAAACTAGTTTGTAATCTTGGTAAATGGGAAAGTTTCACTTTTCATTACATTGTTCATGAATCAGTGAGATCTAGGTATGAAATCTGTAAAAGCTTGTATCTTGAGCATATTTGAAGCAACAAAAGGGTGTGTAGAAGGGAAAACAATAAACGATAGAAGCCTTTTATTAAATGTTCACTTATTTTTTTTAATGCCTATTTATTTTTGAAGAGAGAGAGAAAGAGACTGAACACGAGCGGGAGGAGGGTGGAGAGGGAGGGAGACACAGAATCCCAAGCAGGCTCCAGGCTCTGAGCTGTCAGCACAGAGCCCAAGGTGGGGCTCAAACTGAAGAGCTGTAAGAACAAGACCTGAGCCGAAGTCGGACGCCCAGCTGACTGAGCCCAGGCGCCCCTAAGTTTCCAGTTATTTTTAATCCATCCTTTCTTCTTCCTATTTTCCTTTTTTCCTTTTATTCCCCTTTCTTACTTGCATTGATTTGTAGCTTTTTTATAGTTAGAAATAGAATAAATCTCAGGTCTATGTGGGCAAATGGCAAACGAAACTATTTTTCTCTTATTTTTTCTTATTAAGGCTCTCTGGACTTGTTCCCATTAATGTTTACTGCTTACTTTTTTTTAATTTTTTTAGAGAGAGAATGTGAGCACATGCATGCATAGGGAGGGGGCAGAGGGAAAGGGAGAGAGAATCTCAAGCAGGCTCCAGGTCCAGTGGAGAGCCCATAGAGCCTGATGTGGGGCTTGATCTCCCAACTGTGAGATCATGACCTGAGCTGCAACCAAGACTCAGACATTTACCAGACTGAGCTGCACAGACATTCCTGCCATTGTACTCTTAAATTGCAGGTTATTTTCTATTCAAGAAAGTGGTATTCTTGGTAACTAGTGTTTAGTTTCCAGCTAATAAGTTTGTAGTATCTCAATATTAATGTCTAAAGAAAAACAAACTATTTTCCAACTTGGATGTTTAAAGTTTGAAAGTAACATTTTATGAAAGAATTTCAAATTATCTACTGGTAAAATCTTAAATATAATCTTTTCCAGATTTCAGTGATACATGCCTTGGCCTTATTTATCTGAGATATCTGAAAATTCCTTGCTTTTACTGACATAGATTATAAATTGTTTCTCATTAAATCCCTTTAAATCCAGACTCCTTCATTATTTGAGATTAGCAAATGTAGGAAATTTCTTAGAAAGTATAACTTGTCAAATTTTGAAACTCTTTGTTTCTTAAAAGAAATTTATTCTGATTAAGAAGCCATTTGAGCTTCATTTCAGCACATGAGTACTTTGACAGATAATTTTACCTTACTAAAATGGTAAAATACAATTATTCTATGTATGAACAGACACAGAGCATTTTAGTTGTGAATACATTTTGGTACCATCATTTGAAGGAGTTATTTAGAAATACAGACTTGTATTTTGTTCCAAATTTATGTATTTTTTTTCCTTAAAAAGATATTGGAGGTTTGCTATAATTGAACTGTGCATATCTGATGCATAGCAACTGTCAGCTTACAGCAACCATTTTGTCAACTATTAACATAATGCATGATCAGAAAATAATCATTAAGTCACTTGAATAAGATGCTATTTATTTTAGGCTGACGTGTTTTGTAATAAGTAACTCTAGCTTTCCTAGATACCATGCATTAAATACAATCTATTTCAAGCATTTTCTCCTGTGATATTCCTGTGACTGTTCTCTATAAACATGGCCAAATGGAACTAGCCTATAAAACATATTTCATCTAATTCATTGCTACCCATTTATAGCTGTACCATGTGGTAGGAATCCAGAAACATCAGGTCTGCTGTTCTTGTAACATTCAAGTGGCCTCCAGGTGATAGGCATAGCCAACTGTCTTGGCTAAGTGTCAGTTCATAATGGTCTTATCAACCAGCCCCTCTTAGCAAATTACATTGAGTCAGTGAATGATCTTATGTAGAACAAGAAAGGATTTTGCAAAGTGGATACTAAGTTCTTCTGTGAACCAGGATGTGTCACTAGCTGGAGTCTTATTGTTCTTTGTTGAAGCAGTTTGTTTTTTGGCCCCTCTAGGTTTTCTTTTCCAATGGAATGATGCCAGTTGTGTGTAGATCTAGTCCCAGTTCCTTCCACATTCCACACCATATGCAAATTTCTTTGTCTCTTGCTATTTATATTTTTATCAAACACATTGTATGTTAATTAGAGCTGTAGGTTTTGCTTCTTAGTGACTCGAATTTGTTTGGCTTTGGCTCATTATAACAAAGATGGGGGGGAGGCAATCTACCAAAAAATATGTTGGTATCAACAGATTATTTAATATGAGTGTCTCAGTTTTGCATTTTCCTTTTATGTAGAAGAAATGCCCCAAGGGAATAATAGGTATCTATGTATTCTTACAGAGCATCTTTATGTACGATATTACATACTAAAGATTAATAAGAATATGTAGGCAATGTCAAATTAGACAAAGGAAAATATGAATTCTTTGGGGTGAAGTTTGGCTCTTGACCATTTGGTTCTCTAGAACAACTAGAATTGGAGAAAGCTATTCTGTGTTAGATGCTTCACAATGAAAATCCTGGGGGGAGAAACGGAAATCTCAACAACTTCAAAATTAGAGGCAAATCTAGACCCTGAAATCAAAATGTATCTAGTAAAATCAGCATCAGAATAACCTGGTTAAAGCTGCATTGAGGGAGCAATGTGGGAAGTTCCACAGAATTATCATGGGTCAGACTAGCAAATTGAAGGTTAATTCTTACGGGATCCTGGCAATGACATCTATTGGAAAGTATTTAATTTTTTTTAATGTTTGTTTATTTCTGAGAGGGAGACAAAGAGATAGAGTATGAACAGGGGAGGGACAGGGAGAGAGAGAGAGGGAGACACCAAATCTGAAGCAGGCTCCATCCAGGCTCTGAGCTGTCAGCGCAGAGTCTGACATGGGGCCTGAACTCACGAACTGTGAGATCATGACCTGAGCCACCCAGAGGCCCCTGGAAAGTATTATAAAGAGTCATGGTCAAATTAGACAGTTCTTGTCTTTGAGGACTATATAGTCAAATATGCATCAAACATGTGAACATGTTTCTACCACATTTTATAATCAGGGCTATAACAATGGTAACAGGTATTATTCCTAAATAAAGGCAGTCTTAAAAAGTTTGGTCATCCCTGCCCTAAACCCTAAGTCCTTTTTGAATGACCCTTGTTCCTGTTGGTTTGAGGTGACACCAGACTGCTTCCTGAACTCCATGGTGGTTCCAGAATCAGACTATGTTTCGGTAAGGTTGATGACATCAAAAAACTAAAATGAATGCTCTACAATTTATGTTAAGTTTGCTTTTAGTTTAAATTTTTAAAAACTAAATGCTACCAATTTTTTGACACAGTCTTCATTATTTAAGACTTTATAGCTTTCATTTTATTTCAATAAAAGTAAGCATTTGCCTTTTGTGTTGTTGTTATGAGCTGGGCATAGGCTCCTAAAGTAAATAGTTCATTAATTTTTATGTCAGCCTTGATGCTATTTACATGCATACAAATGAAGCTAAACTACCCCAGGGAACTTGTAGAGGGTTGGTTTCAAATCCATGAATTAATGCAAATGGTAAGGTTACATCATTTGGGTATAAGCTATAGGCTTTGGAGAATGGAGAACAAGCAATCAAGGTAAAATAGCCCTAATGCTTGCATTATTTATGAAAATGAGATCCTGGCATTTCTATTAGAAGGTGCTATTACAGCAGACAGTGTTACCTATTTGTGCAGGTGCACTATAAAGGACAGCATGTGTCTAGGACCAGCCTGGCATGTGGGCAGAAAAACTCTTCTGCTTCATCTCTATTCAGAGGAAATCCACAGGGCTTCCATTTGACCCTCTGTATTTCTAATGTTTGTTGCTACCATAACTGAAATCTGTCCAGGTTGAAAGCAATCATATTTCATCCCTTCTAAGGTGTCAGCAATTCAGAGATGCATTTATGTTCAGTATACCACTATGAAAGGAAAAAGACTTCCAATTAAAGTACGACTTGTCGTAAACTGAAGGCTCATCCCAATTTTGACGATGTTAAAATGTGAAAAATAGTCACCTTAGAGTTGTTGAAACACAGTACTGCTTTTATTTTATCAAGAGTGCTTACTAGCTTAAGGTAATGCTTAAGCATTGCTTCCAGAGGGTTGTCTCTCTTAGACACAGACTTTACTTGTGGGAAATGGGAGGCTAGAGACTGTATCTCTCCCATTAGCACATTAGAGAAATGTGGGCATGTTAGAGCTTCACCTGGTGGGATGCTTGAAATTTCTGCCTGTCTGTGTCTGCCTATATTTAATTGCTGCCAGTGACTTTAAGTATGATTCAAATGGATCTATCAGCATTTCAGTAGTGTTTCACATACTATTTTATTAATATAATTCTTTAATTCTAAATTTCTTTAAAATACACTGTGCAGGCATTCTTAGTAGAATGCCATCATAAGATTTCTAGGAACCCGGTTAATAAACAAAACAAGCAAAAACCCTGATGTCCTTAACATCTCCTATTTCAAAAAGCTACTTTCTTAGCAACATCAAAGTGGTAACTGATGGCTTGGTAAGGACAGAATAATAAGGAATACTTCTCTATCCTTAAGAGACACAATTTCAATTGTTGCTACACGTACATCTACTTTGTTAATTAAAGCAAAAAGTCCACAGACAAAATGTAGTGCCCAGAACTTGAATTTTAATAAATGCAAATGAGTCAAAAGTGAGAATAATCAACTGAAGTTCCAGGAGAGAATATTTGTCTTGTATTTACCTTGGAATTCATCGGCTTTTACTCGGCTGCAACAAAAGCCTCAGGAGTGAAGATAAAATGAGATTATTCCAGAAATTTGGCAACTACCAAATCTACTCTGTAAATGCTTCAGATTTTAGTGTGGGGAACAATTTAAATTCCATGAAGCCAGATGAAGAAAGAAGACAGCCTCATCATCTCTTTTCCTTTTTACTTCAACTCCATAGATACTGTCTGTTCCCCCCACGTGTCTAGGAATCTGGGTTCTTAAGTTATCTCCTAAAGAATACTCTGTAGGATTTATAGCTTTTAAGACAGTAAGCATGTTATTATCACTAGGTGATGGGTTTTGCATCTTTTTTAACCCAAACACCTTTAAACCGCCAAGAGGCCTTTTGGTTTGTTTTTGTCTTTGGTGTTTTGTTTTGTTTTGTTTTGTTTTGTTTTGTTTTGTTTTTACATTGGCAGGCTGAATTGTGTTATTAGTTGTTTTTGTTGTTCATTAGGAAAGGGCTCCAACTCATACAAAGAAGACCATACAGTTATCATCAGTGGCATTGCTATGAAGTGTCCCTTCTCATTATAGTGTGATTCCTTGGGTAATTGTCTCTCTGCTCTAGTACACTCTAAAATCCATACACTGCTTATTTATCATTGAAGTAAACACTGAATCACAGGTACTGAGTACAAAGCCTGGCACAAAGTAGATGTTCAGAATATTAAAATAGCCCATGACTTACTTTCAATAGCAGTAGCATGTGATAAAACTTCTTTTCAGAATGATCTGGACCAGGCCAGATTGGAGATGTCATCTAGTGATGCTGAGAAACTTCCATTATAATCCTTTTTTGTTTGTTTGTTTCTGTTGGAGTAACTTTGTTTTACAAATTTTATTTTTCCTTCATTTCCACTTAAGGGAATGGCTTTTGAATGTCTATTAGAAATTAGCCTGTTTAAAAAACTATTCAATTTTGATAACTGTGACTGACTAAAGCTATATCTACATGGAGAAAGTAAAAAACGAGATGACCAATTTTGTTGTAGATCTGAGCTAGTGAGATCAACTCCCTGAAATGAAGTTATTCAGAACTATGAAGGTCAAGATTTAACTCATTTTCATACAAAGACTTTCAAGAATAGCAAATAGGAAAAAGTAATATATTATTTCTTAAATTGACATCTGCCCACATAGAAGAATCTCATACGCTGCTTTTCATTCAGACATCTTGTTTCTCTAAAAAATAATGAATCAATGTATTTTCTAAAAATATGCCATTAATGTTCCAACTAAATATATATAGACAAATACATAGGGGTATCAGCACTTAAATTCTCATTAGCTTCCTAAAGACCTAAATTGACAGATTTTTAAGGGTTTGTTGCTTAGAATAGTAAACAATGAATTCTACACATAGAAATCAAGTGAATTTTAAAAGAAATAAGTAGTATAAATCAGTATTTGTATCACTCTATTTTTTTAACATTTATTTTTGAGAGAAAGAAAGTGCAAGCAGGGAGGGTCAGAGGGAGAGGGAGACAGAGAATGGGAAGCAGGCTCTGTGCTGACAGCAGACAGCCCTATGGGGGGTTTGAACTCATGAACCGTGAGATTATGACCTGACCCAAAGTCGGATGCTTAACTGAGCCACCCAGGCTCCTCTATATCACTTTCTAAACAGAATATGTAAGATGCTAAGTGCCAGTTATATTACATATGTGAGCATAAATGAACATCTCAAATAAGGGTTACTCAAAGGAAAGAATATTATTTGTCATATATTGTGATCATGTTGGTATTTCTCCATTGAATCATAATTGCTGTTAGTTTGAATATAATTTTGTGCAGTTTATTCATTCAACATTTATTGAACCTGAGGGTTGCATCTGAGCACTACACAAAAGTGATATAGTGACAAATTCACGCTTGAAAGATACTAGTTAAAAAAGGGTATATCTTCAGATTTTATTTCCAGAAAAGTTAATATAGAACAATAATCAAGTTCTCTTTATCATTACTGTTGGAGGCAGAATGTGGGGGGAAACACCTTTTGGGGCACCCTCTGAATTAGTGTTCCAGGCCATCCTAGGCCTGAATATTATGGACATCCTGAGACTGTAATATGATTGGGGATAGAGGACAAACACTAAAACAATGGCATAATTTGAGTCAAATGGATAGTCTATAAAGACATAGAGAGCTTTGTGTTGGTACTAGATCACTGAAGAAATTATAAGTAACCAAGTCTTCCTATTTGTTTAATTTATTCTATCTGTCCCTTTTATTTTTCCTAATACCCACCTAATTAAGACTTTTATTTTTTTCCTGAATTATTTTTAAAAAAGTATTATCCTAACCCATAGTTCACCCTGTGTGTCCTTACCAAAATATTCTCCCATAAATCTGCTTTGGCCCTGGAGCACAAGCTCTGCCTGCCTTAGTCTGACATTTAAGGTAGTTTAAAATCTGGCCTGGCTACAGTATTCCTTCTCATTTACCTTTGCTCCCTCCAGAAGAAATTGCTAAACTTTTCTGCTTATTGCAAGAAGAATGAGAAGAGCAGCTGCGAAAACAATTTAGTGAGAGAATTGGCAACCCTTGCTGTATTATACTGTATTTGAATTTGCAGATCCACTGAGAATGAGAAGGGGCTTCATATGGATTATAAATAGATTTTGGCAGGGTTGGAACTGCCCACACTGTGTTCTAAGCTTTGAGCAAAGTTCTGCCGGCTTGCTGAACCAGCTTAAGCTCTGACATAAGTTATAAAGACACAAAGATGAGTGGCTCCATTTTGGAACATTGCCTTAGCCAGGTAGGTAGAATGAATTCATGATTAGACTTTCTCCCCAAACCCTTTTCATTGCTCACAGATTAATTATGATATCCCTTCTTGACCCAAAGCAGATATATTGCACAGTTCCTTTTGGAAATGGTGATTTTTTTTTATTTAAAAGAACAATGTAAGGTACCAAGATTCATTATGTTGTCAGTCATCTCTCAAAAAGTGGTAACATCAGGCATGTAGATAGAGATCCAAAATCACATTTTTAAAGACTTATAAATTGATGCCATAAGTTTGGACACTTAAATGTGTTTTTCTAAAAATCACTCAAGGTAATGTGGGATGATCTTAAATATTCTAAATTATACTCTAGCCACAGCTTATATGCATAAAGAACGTGTTAATATGTAAGCAGTAGTAAAGAACCCAAATACCCCTTTCCTAGTACCATCAGCTCCTACCACTCGATGTTCTCGCCTTTGTTAATGCCACACTTGTTTGGAACTTCCTGATAGAAGGCAGTTGTTCACCAAACACATTTCTCCAGAGTCCTTAATGTACGTCAGCTACTGCTTTAACTGGATGTCTTGTCTCTAGGCACATCATTAAGACACGAGATAAGATAGAGCAGGAATGGCACAGTGAACAGGAATGACTCAAAATGCACCTTGTAGGGCCAAGCAGATCAGGGTTAGGGGGACACAACAGCTCACAGCCTCTGCCTGACACACAGAGAAGGGACTACCCTCTTTTCTAAAAGGCGCAACATTCTGAGAGCAACAGCACAGCTGTCGGGGTTCCACATGGAGCAGCAGGGGGTCCTGGTGGGTTCTGCAATGGGAAATATCAGAAATGAGAACTGACACGTTTCAACAGTAAATTTAAAGATTGAAATAGTGTTAAAAATGGGGCATTTGGCTGGCAGAGCATGTGACTCTTGATCTAGGAGTCCTAAGTGCAAGCCCCACTTTGAGGATAGAGACTACTTAAGAAATAAAGTCTTAAAAACATGTGCAGGAAAACAGAATAACCTATTTCCATTTCTAAACTAATTCAAACAAATTCTTCCCTAAATGCTAATTGTTAATTTTTTTTTTGCCAAAGATATTTCTGTCATGATTACAAATATTTGCAAATACCTAAAACATTCTACTAATAAATGAAGTTCTTCTTGGGAACAGTTAACACAGGTTTAAACTCCAAATAAAACATTTATATGTATGTCATAATGTTATGTATCTTTTTATAGATGTCATATGCTAGGTCATTTAATATAATAATGTCCCTTAGGTTTGAAATACTTAGTATTCATTTTAATGTCTCCAATATCATTGCCCTTTTTATCTACTTTTGTACCAATTCTGGCAAAATGCCAACTTAGAGACCATAGCAATTTAAATAACAAAAATAAAACTGTAGTCCTATGTATTTTACAAAATCCAATCATTCGTTTCCTTGAAGGAAATTCCTAATTTATTATCCATTAACATGTGAAAAAAATTAATTCTGATTGTCTGGTATGATTATACCAGGGTGACAATAATACAAGATTCAGGAGACCTGCTTTTTGATGCTATATCTTTATTAAGCTATTTCAGCCAGCCTGGCAATCTGCCACAATCTCATCAATCCCCCTGAGTCTTTTAACTGTTTCTTCTTTTTGTCATTCTTTTGAGACAGGCCTTTGTCATCTCACTGCAGGATTCCTGTGATAGATTCCTGCCAGTTCCTGTGCATCTTTCTCTTTCCCTGAGCATTCAGCCTTGCACTCCAACAAGGTTTATTTGTTTAAAACACGGCCGTTGTATACTGTTTGTGTAGAATTTACTTTAAGTAATTCTGTGTGTATACCATGAAAGCTTCACAGCATTTGAGGAAAACCTGAGGCACTCTCTAGAGGAGGGGATGGTTGAGAAGATTTTAAAAAGAGGGTGTATGCTCTGCAGGGTCTTTAAGAAAAAGTAGAATTTACACAGGAACATGTTCTAGTGAAGAGCAATGTCATGAGAAAGGTTTCAACACCCCTGTCTTTTTCAAGCAGTGGTGAGATTGAAGACCTAGTATTTATGGGAGATAAAGCTGCAGAGGGGCTCTCATCTAGATTGTGTGGGGAAAGGGCTAAGGTGCCAAATTGGAACTTCATGCTGCAAACTTTAGGGAGTGAAATGCAGAAGGGATACATTAGTTGGCACTCTTTCGGTTTCTAGTGATAGAAACACAACTCCAGTCTCCCTTAAAATATAAAGGGAGGGAATTTTTATTGGCTCACATAATTGAGAAGTTTAAGGGGAGCATTCGTATTGGGTCCTGGTGAGCCCAAACGCCTGTACTTAAGAATATTGGAAATCAAACTCTCTTTCCCCTTTCCTCTATGCAACCCCCCTGTCCATTGTGGCCCAACAGAGCTTTGTCCTTTTGCTTGTAAATCCACGTTATTGCTTTCTAATTATTATAGCAACACCGCCCCCCGCCCCCCCCCCCCCCCCCCCCGCCCAGGTTGCTTCTAATTGGACCTGGCAGGATGTAGATCCCCAGTGGTTATGTAGACATACCTGAAGGTGAAGGTGGTGGGGTCAGGGCATCTCCAACAAATAGACTAAAAGGAGAGCAAGACTGCCCCCCCCCCAAAGGAAAAAGGTCTTTTACCAGAGAAGGGGAATGTGTAGTTGAAATTAACAGAAGTCCTTCTAGATTTCTCAGCTGAATGCTGTGAAATCACTGTGGTTAACTGGCCTATGCAAATTTGACTTTTAGTAATAGATTCTTTGGGTAAATTTCCATAGTCTCTTTTGGTTCCAGGTAAGTGGACTATAGTGCACATACTGCCCTGCCCCTTGCACAATCATGGGGTTGCAATCAATGAGTTTGCACGATGAAAGCAACACTCAGATTAAATTCTGCTAAATGTACAAATATTTATTGTCATGCCATCACAAAACTGTCATGCATTTTTCTCATAGCCTGGGCCATCTGTGCTCTACCCACAGATGCCTGGCTAGCTTGTACTTTGAAGGTTTACTCTGAAGCAGGGGCAGTGATAGTTTTGAGTTCTTAACCAACCTTCTACTTGTGTGTTGTATGCCTATCCTAGCCTATTGATAACCAATGTTGTTACTGGACTTGCCCTTGTGATTCTTACTATGATTTCAAGAAAACCTCACTGGTAACTATCAGGAAACTTTGGTGAGGGGGAAGGTTTATTACTTACAAGTCTGGAAATGAAAAAGATCCTGGGTAGGGAGAGAAAGCGGGCCAGTACAAGGGTCTGGGGTTCTCTTTCATTGGGGTTGAGGGTGGGGGCCTAGAATTTCACAGGCTTATTTTATTGGTGAATTTAAAATGTTATGGTAAGTATTTACCCCAGAAGAGGAAAAAAAAAAAAGTCAAGGTCTCTGAAACAAAGGAGCCTGGGACAAATGTGGGCACTTTTGAATGCTTTATCCAGACCTATGGCTGGCATTGTGATTGAGGAGAGTCCTCTCTGAAGTGGATGTCTTTGCAAGCAAACCAAAGTCAGGCACTTGCATTACAAAAATAAAAGCCAACTGTCAGGGCTTATATTACATTAGGTCAGGTGACTACGTCCTTGTTGAAGTAGAGTGACACAGGACTAATAGGGATCTAGACCTCAACCTGCCATAATATTTATTATGTGAAAGTTTGCCAGACTGATGGAAGGAAAGATCTTTCTAGCCAACTGCTTATATTGAACACCTCTTATTTCACCAATGAAATATGATTTTTTGCACCTTTTATACTCTCTGGTGTAGTGTTTGGTCATATTTGAAGCCCTTAGTTTTACTACCTGAGGGTTTATTCATGTTCAGGCCACATAAAATGCTGACCATCCTGAAAATTGTATATTAAAGTTTTGATTAAAACACACACATCACAGTTTAAATCTATTTTTTTCAAATTGTGGTTGTTGGTATCAATTCATTGGGTCATAACTACCTTTTTGAAATGAAACTAGAAAATATAAAAATAAAATAGAATAGGATTTTTTTAGAATAAAACGTTTAACAACGGTAAAGATTGTTTTGTGAAACTTGAGTTTCAGGGCTTAATTTATTTGTCATAAGATATATTTTTAGTGGGTTACTGTTAAAAGGTTGTGAAAGCCACAAATTTACAGCATGTGGGCATTTTATTCCCCTATTTTGTTACTGGCACAGCTGCAGGTTGGAGTTTAGTAAATACTTACATTTTATCAGAGTTATTTTACAGTGTTTATTTAAATTAAAAAAATTAATGTTTATTTTTGAGAGTGGGGGAAGGGCAGAGAGAGAGGGAGACACAGAATCTAAAGTAGGCTCTAGGCTCAGAGCTGTCAGCATGGAGCCCAATACCGGGCTTAAACTCACAAACTGCAAGATCATGACCTGAGCCAAAGTTGGACATTTAACCGACTGAGCCACCCAGGTACACTGCCTCTTTAGAGTGTTTTTTTTTTTAAAGTTAGATTTGAGTGTGTTTATATTGGGTCTATAGATTTTTACACAACATCATCTGAAATTATCATAAATAAATGGGAATTTGAATCAACAAAATTATATTTAAAAGCAATTATTCTGGGATGCCTGGGTAGCTCAGACAGTCGAGCATCTGACTCTTGATTTTGGCTCAGGTCATGACCTTGCAGTTCATGATATTGAGTGAGTCCTGAATTGGGCTCTGTGCTGACAGCATGCAGCCTGCTTGGGATTCTTTCTCTCCCTCTCTCTCTGCCTCCCGCCCCTGCTGGTGCATCTCTCTCTCTCTCTAAAAATAAATGCATTAATTAAAAAAAATAATAAAAGCAATTGTTCCTCTTCTCCTTCCATCTCTATTTTTTTACTAATAATTATTGGATACTAAGCACTTTACAAATGTTACATCATTTAATATTCTACCCTTGAAGTGTTCATTGTTGTTCCCATTTTACAGATGGGATATTAAAATTTGGAGTCTTGACAGTAGTTTCCTCAAGGTCACCCAATTAGTATTTGAACCAGGCAGTTTGACTCTGTAGCCTGTTATTTTCACTGACTTTTTTTTTTTTAACATTTAAAAGACCATGTTGGATCACTGTATCAGTGCTTTTTTAATCTATTTGCCCTGAGCACAGAGAGCATAGGGAAGGAGAGCACTGGTGTGTCTGCATTCCACTGAGTCGCACTGTACCCTCCAACTCATATTCTCCTGTCTCTAGGGCTTTGAGGTTTGGGATTATAGGCGAAGAAATGAACAGCGAGATAAAAGATTGAGAGAGAGTTGTGCACCTGATAACTTAACAAAGAGCAAACAGACAATGCCACATAGGATCTTGTTCTGCGTAAAGCCTCTTTCCACCATTTCCTGCTGGCCATGCTGACCCAGTGATGACCCATGAGTTAATCCAGGGCAAAGGGTATAGCCAGGATGAAGAGAACTGGGTTTTGTTTGGTTTTGTTTTTTCAACTTGAGCTCTCCAATGGTTCTGCTTTGGTCAGAAGCCTTCAGTGGTGTCAATGGGGGAGTGCGATCTTTCATCTCACGTGTGCTCGTTTTTATTTCTCTTTGCCTTCCCACTGCTTGCCAGTAGTGTATGTTTACAAGCATCAGTTCCTTTTTTCTTAACAACTGAGGAGCAGGACTGTTGTACAAACCAAAAAAAAAAAGCGTAAAACTTTTGTTCAAAAGGAACCAGATAATCGTAGATCATGACTACTTTTATAAAAAGAGAATTCTATATTATATACATCTTTTTGTAGGCTATTTGGGAATTATTCGGTAAGTGCATGAATGTGAAAGGCTTTGTTATCTTTCACTCCCTGAAGAACTTGGTCGGCCCCAGAGCCCGTTGGGTAGGAGAGGAAATGGCATTTGTGAAGCAGTTTCGGAGAATCAGCACAAATCCCATTATGAGACCTTAGAGAAGACCAGCCTGAAGTCAGTAATTCAGCAGTAGTAGGGACTGTGACAAAGTGTGTTTGCTTGGATGCATGTTTATGAAAGCTCATGCTGATCCTCTTCTAAAGGAGATGTTCAATAACTAGAAATTGGGTCAAGCTTTAAATCTCCTGTTTGTCATCCTGAAAAGTAATCCCAATAAATGTCTGTCTTGGCAACAGACAACACATTAAAACTGACACTTGACTGGGCAGATCAGGTAGTCTTTGAGGCAGTACAGGTGAACAGAGGCTCAGTGGATTCTTAGATGGACCCTTTGAGGGAGTAACCAGTAGATGTAACTTCTAGTAAATGAGTACATTGGCATGTTACTTATTGCTGTGGCTATTCTTGGAGAAAAGGTTATAAACATGCCATGAGATCTGGGCCTGTGCTTTAAGATAATTTTCAATGTTTCTGTGTATGAAAGAAAATTTTACATTAAAATTTAAAAGAAAATCATTTACTGGGCTCTACTCGGTATATCAGAATTCATAATGATCATCACAAATTTGCATGGAACAGTTGTACTCCTGAAATACAAAGCATGGTTCTTTCCACTCTCTGGTTTGATTTGAGGTACTATTCCTCATATTCACTTTCTTCTGTCTCTTGTCTCTCTTTTTCCTCTGTCTCTCATCTCCATCTGCCCACCTGTCTGTTAGTTTGCAAGCTCTCCTGGAGCTACATGGGTGAAATCTGAAACCTGCCTCCATATTTGGAGGGCAGGGAGAAATGGAAGAAGCAGGTCACTCCAGACTGGTAGGTGGCAGGTTGAATACGTAAGGAACTTACATCTGAGGCTTGTCTTGGGTGGCTGTAAAATGAGTAGATCTCCACACCAGCCTGCCAGAATCTTAAAACTTGAACAGAGGCCTCAGCTGGGTTTAGTCACATATTTGGTCTAGATGCTCTCAACATCACATCACTGTCTCCAGACTGTGTCCATGGAGAAGCCTCTGGGAGTGGAGAACACAGATGGAATGCACATTTCAAGGACAGTAGGAGGGGCTGTGGAGCCTCGGACTGTTGGGGTCCAGCTCACAGACCATCTCGTGGTCACATCCTCTTGATGACCTCTTCAAACACTGTTTTTCTTCTGTCTCTGTGTCTCTCTGAAGACTGCCCAGTCTACTTACTTATCTAGCACTCTAGCTGTCCCATATTTTAAATTGATATTGAGAACTTATGTTTTGTATACACAAGTGGTGAGCAGTCATCAGAGCTAATCTTTTGGCATTCTGAGTCTTGAGTAGTCTGCTCCATTGCATACCCTAGCAAGAATGTGACATTCCCTTTACAAATGTACGCAAGTAATATGGGTGGCAACTTAAGATTGGCTGCCCTTGTCACTCCACACCTGGCAGCGTCCTGTCTCTCTCAGCAGTGAGACCTGCAGATTGTTCTTTGCCAAATAGGTACCTCTGACTTTCGTTGTTCACATATCCACACTTTTCTCTTATACCTCTGAAGACAGAAATTAGCTTATAGTTAGGTATAGTTACTCTATGTGCAGACTTTTTTAAATTCTAAGGTTGTTTTGTTTTCTTAATAAAACAAATGGGAACATTGTGAATGAATTTGGGCAATGCATAGTACCGAGCAGGCTTTAAAAACTTTTCCAGTGGGGTTTGGAAGATGTGTCCATTTTGTTGTCTGTGGTGTCTCCAAGCAGAGTGTTTGCCCATAAATCTTTCACTTGGTTTTCATTGCTAGCAGTTAGTGTCCTAACAAATAGGCATTTCTAGTTTAAAAGGGGGATGGAGTGCCTTTTATATCCCTTCTTAACACTCAAGAATTTAGTAGTACTTTATAAATGTATATTCATTTACTTGTTACTATCCCCTGGCCGTTCTCAAAGTATGATTTGTGACCTTTTAGAGAATCAGAAAGATTGAACTATTTTCCTAATAATACATTATTTACTTTATTCACTTTATTGGTATTTGCACTCATGCAAAAAGTAATATTACTCACTTTAGCATGAATCAAGGTGGTGGCACCAACCTGTACTTGTCAAGTGTTTTTTTGTTTGTTTGTTTGTTTGTTTGTTTGTTTGTTTGTTTTACCACAGTGTGCTCAGAGTATACTTAAAAAAAGGCAAGTTTCGCTCCCTCTGCCTCGGTGACTCAGTTGGTTAAGCTTGGTCGGACTTTTGCTCGGGTCATGATCTCGCAGTTCAAGGGTTCGGGCCCTGCATCAGGCTCTGGGCTGACAGTTTGGAGCCTGAAGCCCGCTTCAGATTCTGTGTCTCCCTCTGTCTGCCCCTCTGCAGCTTGTGCTCTTTCTCTCTGTCTCTGTCTCTGTCTCTCTCTCAAAAATGAATAAATATAAAAAAAAAGTTTTAAAAAGGAAAGGTTCATTTAAAATCCTTGATGATACAGTAAAAAACCATGAGTTTGTTAATTATCAACACCTAAGTAAATATCCTTTCACTATTCTGTGACAGTATGGGAAGCTGGAATCGAGCACATTGGTTGCATACTAAAGTACGATAACAAAATGTCTGGAGGAAAAGCACTTGTACAGTTGCCTGAGTTGCGAGTTAAACCAGGTGGATTTTTCCCTGTTAACACCACTTTTTCTTGAAAAACAACTGACAAACTATGATGATTTAGGCTTGGGTGTTTTCCAACATTTTCTTAAATGGACAAGGTACGTTTGTCACTTTGAGAAACACAGTTGACAGGAGCACCTGGCTGGCTCAGTAGGTAGAGCTAGTGACTTGATCTCGGGCTTGTGAATTCAAGCCCCATGTCCGGAGTATTTAAAAACAAAAAAGAAAAACTAAGAAATGTAATTGATATGATAATGTTTCTTAATGATAAAATTTGAGTTTTCAGTTTTTCAGTTTTGGAAAACTTGGCTTTGCTATTGTGATTTAATAGCTTCTCTGTGCTTGAAGATGGATGGTAACGTTAATAATGAATATGACTTTTAAATACTGTTTAACAAAATGTACCAACATTTGGAAAATCTGCATAATTCACATTTTTTTTCAGATTACTAATGTGGGATATGACCAAATTATTTACAGGCAAACTATCTATTCAAAGTGCAAGGTACACCAACTGATTTTAATGTTACAAAATTGTATTGATACAGTGTCAGATCCTCACTCCAACTTAAAAAAACTACAACTTTCAACTTTTGGTATAGTATCAAAGAATATTGAAAGGCTTTTATAATACTTCTCTCTTTTCCAATTACATATCTGTGTGAAAGTAGGTTTTCTTCACAGAAGATCATGGGGGAGGGGAAGGAAAAGAAAAAGTTAGGGAGAGAGCCAAATCATAAGAGAATCTTAAAAACTGAGAATAAACTGAGGGTTGATGGGGGGTGGGATGGAGGGGAAAGTGGGTGATGGGTATTGAGGAGGGCACCTGGGATGAGCACTGGGTGTCATATGGAAACCAGTTTGACAATAAATTTCATATTTAAAAAAATGGCATGTGAAACAGAGAACCAAATAGGAGACTCAGACTTTCTCTCTATAAAGTCTGCCATTCTAAAATATTATACACACACACACACACACACACACACACACACACACACATACACGCATATAGTACTATATATATAAACACTTTTGTCCTTTGTTTTTGTTTTGGAAAACAGATATTTTTCTTAAATACATGATATTTAACGAATGTTTTTTTGTTTTGGAATACATGTTGGGGCACCTGGGTGGCTTAGTCGGTTGAGTGTCTGACTCTTGATTTTGGCTCAGGTCATGATCCCAGGGTTGTGGGATAGATCACCCCATTGGGGTCCATGCTGGGTATGGAGCCTGCTTGAGATTCTCTCTCTCTCTCTCTCTCTCTCTCTCTCTCTCTCTCTCGGTCTCTCGCTCTACTCATCTACCCTGCTTATGCTCTCTCTCTCTCTCTCTCTAAAACAAAAAAAAAAAATACATGTTTAAATTTTTCTAATCTCTGTTGTGGTAAATATTAATATTCTATAACTTACATAAACCTATTTTGGACCCTCTTACACTGTAAAAGTGTTCTGAGACCAAGTAATTTTGAGAATAACTGGTCTAATATATTCATACTGAAGTAATTATTTTTAATAGCATATAGAATTATAAGGGATCACAATGGAGGTTACTCAGTCAAAAAAGAAGTTGATTTAATAGGAATATATGAAGTCATGTAATCTTCTATAGAAAGTAATACCTTGCCACAGTCTGACTACATGAAATCTCTTAAACAATTCTGTTCTCATTCAAGGTAGAACATCTGTCTCTCTTAATACTCCTTCTCCCCTTTTAATTCCAAAGTTAGAATGCATCAAAGATTGGCATCTGCAGGACACCATGGTCTCGATTTTAAATGAATATCCCAAGTTTGGATATTTTGCCTCTTACAGGGTCCAGTCATTCCTCTTCAAATTTTAAGGAAGTACAATTTCTTTGAGAAGCAGACCTTTCCCTCTGAGCAGGGTGGACCATTCCCACTTCTAATTGAGAGGTTGCTGTCTGAGGAATTGAAGAGATAGAAGGGACTTTGTAAGATGACCTTAATCTCCCCAGAGCACAGATCAAAGTAACCTCTGGGCATTGTTTAACTGACAGGAGTCTACCCTACTCTCACTACTGGTAGTCAGAGTAAAGGAAAGCATGTAATAGTAACTGCATAATCCCCACTTCAGTAGTTCACAGCTGTGGCCTTGGTGAATTTTGACTTTTTTCCCTCTATATTATAATGTTGTATAACATCATTATTTTATAGCTTTTCATTGCAGATTTAAAGATGATCCCAGGAACAAATCATTGAGATAGTTGTGTGTATCATACTGGATTCCTTCAGAGTTCTATTTATACCACAGTGTCCTAGCTAAGAGTGTAACCTGGGCTCATACACCGGCTCTATCACTAACTGTGGGCACGTAACATTTCTTTGCCTTAATTCTCTCCCCTGTAAAATAGGAATACTAATAGCTTGTACATCACAGGGGATTTTTAAAATTTAAAATGTGTGTGTGTGTGTGCTCACACACGCATGCACTCACACTTGGAGTATGACTGAAACATAATAAAGGATCAATCAAATTGGCTAATATAGTTGTTGTAGTGGTTTTATCTTATGATGTGTTTTTGTGCATAAAGTGGAAAGTGGGTGTGCCTGGCTGGCTCAGTCATATGGGCACGTGACTCGATCTCAGGGTCATGAGTTTGAGCCCACACTGGGTATAAAGATTGCTTAAATAAATATTTTAAGATTTTCAATAAAAAAGCAGAAATTGGCAGGGACTGTGTTTTTATTTTCTATTTTATTTGCACAGTTTTAAATTTTCAATAGATATAATTTCTTTTATAATTCTTATCTACCTACTGATAAATTTTTAAGGAGTAATTCCTAATCACAATCTCTACTTCCCCCTACTCTCCTGCCTTAATTGTAATTCATTGGTTAAACTCTTTGACCTGGTTCTGCTAACAGGCTGTGTGGCAACTGCTGTCACCAGTTTCTTTACTGACCACATATTTGCTGAATCTAAAATCTACTCTGACTTTGATTCACAATTATTTGGCTTCACACTGGCCATTGTTGAGTACCTCTTCCTCCTTCGGTTCTTCTTTTTCTCTCTGGTCATCCTTCTTAGTGCCTTTCTCCAATCACACATCACCTTTGAGGTCATTTTCTGGAGGCCCAGCTGAAGTCCTCCTGCATTTTTTTTAATACACTCTATGTGAGTGAGACCGTTCGTCCTTTTATTTTGAATGATCACAAACTATTTATTCCATAATTTATATCACTTTTTAAAAATTCTACAGTTATGTTTCCAACTGACTGCTAGTCTCCACCTGATTATCTTCCGTGCACCTAATAGTCCACATCTCAAACCTAAGTGAGTATCTTCCTTCCTCAGACTTGTTTTATACCTCTGTCTTAGTGGTGTCATCATGTACTGAGCCTCCCAAACTTGCTTCATCTTTTACGTAACACTGTCCAAATGCCTTCACGTTTAATGGGACATCGATTCTTAGAGACTGAATTCTTATACTTTACATCTGTACATAAAACCAGTCTCTCCTTGTTTTTCATGGGCCAGCTTAGTTTAGGCCTTGATCAGATTTTAGCTACAGAATTTTACAATATTTCTAACTAGTATGTTCCTGTCACCAGACTCTTGCCATTTAAGTTCACAATCCACACTGCTAGCTTCAAGGTATATATTTTTTTAGTGGTGTGATCAGATCATTCCCATTTTATGAATCTCAGTTGCCTCCTCATTACACATAGGACAGAATTCAAACTTGTAACGCATTGTACAGCAGTCTGAGCCGTAGCTTACCTGTCCAGCTTTACCATCTCATCACCTACTCCTTTCTTTTATTCATACAGAAAACCTATCTTTTTAAAAACAATTTATTAAGGTGTAATTGACATGAAGTAACATGAACATAAAGTATACTTATCTGCTAAGTTTTGACATATGTATACCATGACATATGGAACCATGACCATAATCAAGATGAAAAACCTACTTCTCATTTCCAAAAGTTTCTTTGTGCCCCTTTTTTTTCCTACCCTCTCATCTGTCCAAGCCCCACCCCAGATAATGACTAATATCCTTTATGCCACTATAGATTACTTTCCATTTTCTAGAATTTTATATAAGTAGAATCATATAATACTGCTGTTTCTTTTGTCTTCCTTTACTTGGCATAACAATTTAAGAGCCACTTTTATTTTGTGCATGTTAATGGTTCGTTTCTTTTCATTGCTAAATAGTATTCCATTTATAGACATTTGGGTTGTTTTCAGTTTGAGCATTAAACACAAAACAAAACTAAGCTTTCATGTGTATTTGTATAATTCTTCATATGGATGTATGCTTTTCTTTCTCTTGAGTAAATACCTTGGAATGAAAGGCTAGGTCTTATGGTAGATGTATGTTTTACTTTTGATGAAACCATCACACTGCTTTTCAAAGTGACTGTAACATTTTATAATCCCTCCAGTAGTGCAAGAGATTTTTAGTTACTCTGCCTCCTTGCCAACACTTGAGATGTTCAGTCTTGTTAATTTTAGCCATTGAAATAGGTATGTAGTGGTATCTTATTGTGGTTTCGTTTGCATTTCCCTGAGGTTGAACATCTCTTATGTGATTCTTGCTGTATAACTTTTTTGGTGAATCATCTATTAAAACATTTTTTCCATTTTTAATTAGAAATTTTGTTTTATTATAAAACTTAGTGTTCTTTATGTGTTTGACATGTCTTTTATGAAATACATTTGAAAATATGATCTGAGTCTGTTTCTTTTTATTCTTTGAATGGTGTTCATAAAAGCAACTATTTATTTAAAAAAATCTTTAATGTTATTTATTTTTGGGAGAGAGAGAGAGAGAGAGAGAGAGAGAGAAGCAGAGAGACACAGAATCAAAAGCAGGCTCCAGGCTGTGAGCTGTCAGCACAGAGTTCAATGCAGGGCTTGAACTCACCAACCATGAGATCATGACCTGAGCCGAAGTCAGATGCTTAACTGACTGAGCCACCCAGGTATCCCATAAAAACAAGTATTTAATCCTGAAGTACCATTACCTATTTTTTCTTTATAGATTTCATTTTACTATTCAAGAAATCTTTGTCTAACCCAGAATTACAAAAGTTTTATCTTTTGTTTCTTGTCCAGAAGTTTTGATAGTTTTAAGGTTTACATAGATGTGCTCATCATTTTTCATGTCATTTATGTTAAGATATGAGAAATCTAAGGTGAAAGAAGGTGAGGACATAGTGAATGAGTTGTTTTCATTGTAAATTAAAGTTTCATTAGTAAAGACCAGAGTGAAAACAGGAATCCCTGATAATTTGTGTGGTAGGCAGAAAAAACAGTCTACCAAAGACTGTCCATTCACTGATCTCTGGAAACTGACTATATGGCAGAGGGGAATTCATAGGTGTGATGAAGGTTCTGGAACCATAGATGGGAAAATTATTCAGATGGGCCTAGTGTAAACATATGAGAACTAAGAGCAGTGAACCTTTCCTGTCTAAGGTTAGTGACCAACACAGTCATAGAAAAAAGATTAGAGGGATGCAACCTTGTTAGGTTAGATAAAAGAAGGGCCTCAAGCCAGTGAATGCAGGTGGCTTCTAGAAGCCAGAAAAGTGTCTCTGAGTGTCCAAAAAGGAATGCAGCCCTACTTATCACGTAATTGTGGTCCAGGGAATCTTTGTTGGTCTTAGGATAGACCAATAAGCATGTTTACTTATATAAACAAAAAAGGCAATATACAGGGATGCCTGGGTGGCTCAGTCGGTCGGGCATCCAACTTTGGCTCAGGTCATGATCTCATGGTCTGTGAGTTCAAGCCCCACATTGGGCTCTGCGCTGACAGCTGGGAGCCTGGGGCCTGCTTCAGATTCTGTGTCTCCCTCTCTCTCTGCTCCCTCCTGCTTACACTCTGTCTCTGTCTCTCTGAAAAATAAATATTAAAAATTTTTTTTAAATGGCAGTATACAAAATATGTGCAGTATTGTAATTTATTTGTTCCAATCAAATGTATGTTATAACTTATTCCTTCACTCAGCAGTATGTTGTAATCATCTTTCTAGGTCAATAAACATACTTTAGATTTCCCAATAAGGCTTCTAGTGTTGGACACTAACACTGTTTTCAATATTGTTATTATAAAAATTATAAGTTTGTTGCCTTTTAATATTTAGAAGTTTCTTTTCTTCCTCCTTCTCAGATTTTTACCTAATTAAAATGTATAATTTATTAAGATACTCTAGAAAATAAAAATCTATATAAGAAAATAACAATTACTCTTGATGTTAACATTTTATTATCAAACATCTTGGATTTTTGTTTGAGAGCACACATTGACATAAAAGGAAGTTTTAGTATGCCTGTTTAACAAACTATCAACGTTTTTGTCGTTTTTGTCATTGTTTTGAAAGGCTGCATACTCAACCATATAAACATTCCATTATTTGTTTAACATAGCTTCTGCTAATGGATATTTGTGGTATTTTAAGTATTCTTGAAATCATGGTCTTATAGGAATATTTTTTTGTACTTTCTCTGATTATTATCTTGTAAAATTTTTCAAAATAAATTTCCTATTCCAACATGATATATGTAATTTGAAGGACTTAAATTCATGTTATCAGACTGTCTTCAAGGAAATTTTAATTTGGAACATGACTAGCAGAATGTGAAGGTATATGCAGCCTGCCGAAACCATTTCTCCTGTTTTCTTTGCCTATAGAATGCATATTATATTTGGGTTTCTACAGCTTAAGGAAATGAATACTTTCCTTTTCTTGAGTGTAAATTCTGATTGGTGTAATAACTGACTGTATTTAATCCTCTTTCCTTTGTCCATGAATGTTTT
The DNA here is from genome assembly GCF_016509475.1 of Prionailurus bengalensis. Classification (NCBI taxonomy): domain Eukaryota; kingdom Metazoa; phylum Chordata; class Mammalia; order Carnivora; family Felidae; genus Prionailurus; species Prionailurus bengalensis. The sequence continues at coordinate 111,682,429 of NC_057349.1, forward strand.
AGAGATGGAACCATCACCAGTTTTGGCCAGAATCTTCTTTAGAAAATTTTCTTTGCTCTCAAAAAGAGATACAGTGAACTTTTCCTTCTTTCTCCAAATTATATTTATCAATATTTGATGGTTTTTTAATAGAGTTTAAGTTTTAATTTCTCATTCCTTTAAATGTTCAAATTGAGTCCTGGCTTCTAAATCCCATCGCCAGGAAGTCACACAGTGTGCCTCATGCTTGAGAGGATCTTATTGGATCATTTCATAGCTCATTAAAAGAACCACATTTTAAATGGTTCAGCTGAGAATAAAAACCACCATGACGTGCTGCAAAGCTGTTCTGTAAGTTTAGCATAACTACTCAGGCCTCTGGTTAGCCATAAAATCATTAGCTGTGACTGGGTCATTAGTAACGATAACATCTCCTTTGATAACATACATCAGTCTGAAGAAGTTCAGTTCATTTCATTCTATGCATCTCATGTAACAATCAGTATTTATGAGCTCTTCCCTTGAAGTACCGAACTGGATGTAGTTTTAGTCCAACCCTTAAGTGCCCTGGGGGATATTCTACCCATCTATGGTGATCAGCACTAGGGATTGATGTGATTAGTAGAATTCTCTCCTAGAATACACCTTGCAGACTTCCCTTTTCTTTCTCTCTCTTTTTCTCATTCTTTTTCTCTCCACCACCAACCCTCAGTGTGCAATCAATCTACGCTGCTAAAGTTCCTCTAATCCCCATCTTGTATCTTTCTGGTTTATAATTTTTTTTTCTTTCTAGATATTTTCACTTGTGATCTGTGGATTCAATGATTAATTTTTAGAATACATTGCAAATTTTAAAAAGCTGCAGGGAAACTATTTAGATCTTTTCCAATTTTTACATTTAAAATTTTATAACTTAAATTTTAAGGTAACAGTTTGGGGAATATTACTTACCACTTAATAAATAGAATAAAATTGCTAATATAAGACTTCTCTCTGGAGAGGTTTATGTGTGCAAAAGAAAGCAAATGTTCCTTTGTAAGTATTAGTAAAAGACCAAGGAATCATGGGCAGATTTTATTGTAATATTTGCAGAATTAAAAGTCCTGAGGAAATTTGTTCAAGCATCAACAAATCATACTGTCAGGAATGAGTTAATTATAAACATAATCTGAATTGCCAGAATTAAAAAAAAAAAAACATTTATATACAGTGCTTGATGCATCTCGATTACCTTGGCAGTTTAGTGCATGCTTTCCCTGAAAGCAGTGATCAGTTTTACTCAAAATAGACTGATGCCACAGTCCACAATGCTAATCAGTTTTGAAGAAGCTGAAATTACCTTTTTAACTTGGCTTTGATATTTTTTTTGCCCAGCTTTCTTCCCTCAAACAATTTCACTGTCTCCAAAGCTGCTTCCTAGACCACAAGCCTTGACTATGTACATACATTAGCCAGCCTGACAGGAGCAATGACCCCCTCTCAACTATAAGGATGACTTATGGGTCATCTGTTTTGCTCCCGGTACAGTTTTTAATCCTTTATCTCCTTTTTTGTTATGGTCTCAACAGCAACTGTGTGAGGTTGGTGTTTTTATTCCAAAGTAAGAGAAATAACAAAGACCAGAGATTTTAATTACGTTGGCCTGCCTAACATAGGTGTTAGGAGTAAGTATTTGAACCCAGGTCTGCCCTGCTGCAAATGCCCGATGCTGGGTTCGAGTTAGACACCCCCAGACTGTCAACATGCCTGTCAAAACATCACACCGACCCACTCTTGTACAGTTTCTCACCGCCTTAAAATGTAACCAATCAGTGACATGTTTTTTTTTTTCCTTTAACATTCCTATCTTAATGTGCAACTCTTAAAATACAATAATTTAAAGTGAGATTGGCTTGACTTTTCAGAGCCTAATTCCTGCCTCCTTCACTGTGGGGGTGGAAAGCAAGCATACTGAAGTAAATTAAAATGTTATTTGGCATTTGAATCATGAAAATCTGTGAAATTTTGGTTTAAGGGTCTTTGATCTTGAAGTTCAATTTGAATTGTCAGGTTCAAAATCAGATTTTCTTCTAAATCTTTATGAGTCAATTTTCTATAGTAATAAACTCTTCTTGGTTTCCTGTACCTGATGTCATCAGTTTTGTATCTTAGTAAAAACTTAGTAAATGTCCTAGATAATCTTACAGAAGCGATAAATATTTTAGATTACTGTAAATATAAGGTTGTCTATTTGGAGAGAACTGTGTATCTCAGGTATGGAAATTTAGTTGTTTTGTCATCTGCATTTAGACAAATTAATGCATTAATAGTATCTAAAATTCTTAACAAATTCTTAGCATGATCACAGTAAAAAATCAGTTACCCCTTACCTTCCCCTTGTTGAGGATACCCACTTTTCTTTCATTATAACTAAACAGACTTCTAAAACACATTAAAAATATTACATCTAGATTGAAATGCATTCTGATGAAAAACAATGTTCAATGGAAGTCATTAAAATATAATTTTTAGTGACTATTTTTATTAGTCAACTTGAATAGTCTAGGTGCTATGGAAGATAGGCATCTATCTTATTGTTTATTCATTCATTCTCTTTAATATTATTATTCACTTCAGCCTGAAGAATCATTACTTTGAGTGAATTCTCTCTCCCTCTTCACAATACTTGAATAGAGAAGGCAGTAGGAAGCAGAGATGACTTTTTTTCCCTGCGATCCTGTGAGGTATATATCTGTACCCATACTGGGCATACTTGTTCTTTGTATTTCCAAAAACCAAGGTGAAAATGGGTCATTCTCTCTTGGTGAAGAAGTAATGTTTTTCCTGAAAAAATTAATAGATATCATTGATCCATGTCATTTGCATATTAATATTAGAACAGAGTTTTGAGACTTTTTATTGGATTCATTATTTTGGTATCATTTCTTTCTATGCAAGCTATTCAAAACTTGAGATCAGGGGCAACACTCCCTAGTGTTCTAACTTTTGTGTTTGTGTCTTCAGAATAGGCTGAAATAGAAGTAAAATAAAATATTAAGTTTCCTGCCACTTCTATATATTTCAGGAAAGGACTTGATATATGTACATATATATGGTATGTTCTTATATAAGAAGATATTTAATCTTTTGAAGGAAGGTAGATAAACATAAAGATATTTATATTGACTATTAAACGAATTAATTTAAGAGCATTCATTCAGCCAATACTTGAATGCCTACTATATTTTAGATACAATTAGTCCTGAAGATGGAAAAAAAAAAGACCATCTTTCCTCTCATAAGCTTAAAGTCTAGTCATAATTATTATCTATGTCATTTCAATCTTTATAACCTATATTTGCCATATTACATCTCTCAATATTTCTTTTTCAAGTTTATTTAGTTATTTTTGGGGGGGAGAGTGAGAGAGAGAGAGAGAGAGAGAGAGAGAGAGAGAGAGAATGAGAATGAGAATGAGAATGAGAATGAGAATGAGAATGAGAATGAGAATGAGAATGAGAATGAGAATGAGAATGAACAGAGGAGGGGCAGAGAGAATTCCAAGCAGGGTTCACACTGTCAGTGCAGAGCCTGATGCGAGGGTCAGTCTCACAAAACGTGAGATCATGACCTGAGTGGAAATCAAGACTCAGATGCTTAACTGACTGAGCCACCCAGATGGCCCCATCGCAGTATTTCAATACTATATACTATGAATACTATCCTCTCATCATCAGAAATTTTCTTTTCTAGAACTGATCCAGAAAGAGAAGAAAGTTTTATACTCTTCAACCTTACATTTTTTAATAGAATTTTGAATCACATAAAGGTTTCTTAAAGAAAAAAAAGTAATTCTTAAAATTTTTGATTTATAGGTTTGCTGTACAGGCACATATTTTGTACTTCTTTGCTGAAGAACTTATTTGAGAATTCTCCCCTTTTCCCCAATGTTTACTACCTTTTAATTACATCTAGGCTTTCATGAGATTTCTATGGAAGTTCATTGACTACATGTAAAATCTAGTCCTATCATAATCATAATCTTTAGGTGGATGGAAGGAATGGATTTCCAATTTTAGTGAGTGTAGACATTTTTGACCATGTGTTTTTAAAATGAAATAATAGGATAAATGACAACATATTCCATTCTTTTTCAATTACAAGCTGGGGTTAGAAATCCAAGTTCAGTCAGCTAAAGATGAGTTATCTACAAATGAGCCTACTTGGAAACAGATTAGCAATTTAAATGACTAAGTTAATAAGATCCAATTATAGCTAATTTGCCCATCCTTTCTTTCCTTTGCCCTCCCACAGGCTTCAGAGTGTGAATGCCTTGCATGAATTCCTGGGAGCAGAGGGGGAGGTTTTTAGGTCAGTGGAGTTTGAAAGGAAAACATACACAGTTATTATACCTGAGGCAGCTCTAGGGGTTTCGCTGCCCATACATATATATTAGCAAATATATGTGTGTGTGTGTGTGTGTGTGTGTGTGTGTATCTACACACACATATGTATATATGTATGCATGTATATATGTATATATACACACATACACATGTTTATGTCAGAAATGTGTGTGTATATACACATATGTGTGTACATATATACATGTGTTATGTATATATGTGTACCTGTTACAAAATGTATATGTGTGTATTATATAATGGGCATACATGTATATGTATGAGTATATACATGCATGTACTCATACATAGCCATATTCCAAATGATATTCTGATTGCTTGCTTTTCTTTCTCACCTCTGTGGCTCACCTTTTCCTAACTACTCTTTTTCTATTTATGTTTTCTCCAGTTTGCTGGCATGCTGTTAGTTCTTTATTTTTCAGAGTGTTTACCCCTTATCACTTAATTTAGTAATCCCCTTCTACCTTTCAAATATTAAATGTTCCTGTGCTGTGCCTTATGTCTTTTTAAGTGTACTTTCGTTCATTTTTGTATCCATATGTATCTTTGAAATATTAGCTCATTGATGTTAATAATACATTGTTACATTAGTTAAGAATGCCAGTATTATCAGTAATATATTTTAAAGAATTTGAGATTCCAGAGAATTTCTCATTATTGCAGGATAGATTAACTTTAAATTGATTTTTTCATTACTTCTGCTAAAATGCAGATGCTATTTTGCCAAGCACTGTGCCCTCAAAGAAGACACTTATATGTTCCTATTACATTTTTGCAAATGAAACGTTACAAAATGTAAAGCCAAATAGGTGACGGATTTGGGCTAGGCAATACCGGGGAAAATTAAGAAGTGTGGCTTCCAGAGTTAAGAAGCAACCTCTATTAGTGGAGTGCCAGACGGGATAAGGAAAGGATTGATATAGAAAAGCCATCTGAAATTCATGTTTAGGGATGTAATAGAAAAAAAGTGTACCATCCTTAAGAATTGTTAGGAAACAAAATGTTTCAGATTTAAAAATTGGAATTACAGAGTATAATTTGTAAAAAATGGGATAGTGGTGATTTGTCAGTGAGAGAAATCATGTCCTGCACTCAAATGGTGTCCAAACGACTTTTAGTACAAGAAGAAAGTTTCACATTTTCTGTCTTTGTGTATGTGTGTGTGTGTGTGATGTATCATTTATTTTAGTCAATATTTCTTCAATTCAGGAAGTGATAAACACCTCACTTAGTATGTATATTAAATCTAATCCTTTCATATTCACTCTCAAAAAATTTACTAGATATAAGAGTATATCCATCTAGGTCACTTATGTTTTAACATTGAATGGCTTTTGTAAAATGATAGACAATGAAAGAGAATATACGAAGGGAATTCTAGAACACCTGTTGAAGGTGAGCACTTCCCAATGCTTTATTGTGTAGTCCAAACAAGTCCTTTCCCACCTGAGAATGCATTTTTTAAAAATAAAGGGGAAAAACAAAAGCCTGGGTGGCTCAGTCGGTTAAGCGTCCGACTCTGGCTCAGGTCATGATCTCACGGCTTGTGCGTTCCATCCCTGCATCAGGCTCTGTGCTGACAGCTCAGAGCCTGGATCCTGCTTCAGATTCTGTGTCTGCTCCTCCCCTGATTATGCTCTGTCTCTTTCTCTCTCTCTCAAAAATAAACAAACATTAAAAATTTTTTTTGAAAAGGGGAAAACAAAATGAATACTTAAGAAATTAACGCAAGGAGATAACATATGGACTTGTTTAATATACAGTCATTGACTTTTATATTGAAATCATCAATCTTAGATAAAGCAGGCTTTAAGATAATCAACTCTTTATGTGCTATTATACCTGATTATCAAATAATTATGAAAATAAAAAAAAATTACAACTCTGCCACTTCAACAGAGTGCTTTTTCTAATTATTCAAATATATTTTATGATAATTCATTACTAGTCTGTATCCATTTTCTAAATGGCCTGTGTTAAAGAGAACTTGCCTTGTAACTGTGTGTATAGTAGATCTAGAGTACAGGGAAATTTGTTTTTTTTTTTTTAATTCAAGGAAAATTTCTTGATAAGGATTCTGCTTTCAAGTGACTAATGCATACCCATTTTCTATCTATTTATTTGTTTCTGAGGTTTAAGGATTTGAGGTAGCTGTCATTTTTTTCCAGTGCTCACCTCACAGATCCTATGTATTGATGGGCTGGGACATGCACTTGATGCAGTAGGAGATTGAGATCTGTGATGCATGAGGACCTGTTGTTGTCCCAGCCCAAGGAAGTCATAACTCTAGAGAAACAGCGATGTCACAACAGCATAAAGAATCCCTCCCAGATTCTTGCAGTGAAGTCTAGATATGATCCAATAAGTGAATGATGCAAAAATCCCAGAAAAAAATGAATGTCCTTAAGGAGTGGTAGTGCTCTCTCTCGCTCGCTCTCTCTCTCTCTCTCTCTCTCTCTCTCTCTTTTGCTATTAAAAAAAATTAACATTTATTTATTTATTGAGAGACAGAGAGATAGAGCATGAGCAGGGGAGGGGCAGAGAGGGAGGGAGGCACAGACTCCAAAGCAGGCCCCAGGTTCCAAGCTGTCAGCAGAGCCCGATGTGGGGCTGGAACCCATGAACTGTGAGATCATGACCTGAGCTGAAGTCAGATGCTTAACCAACTGAGCCACCCAGGTGCCCCTTTTTTTGCTGTTTTTTTTTGAAGGTCAATCCTTCAAATACATTGCTAATTAGGAAAATAATGCCTTTATATTTGCTTGTTTCTTTATTATTCTAGTAATCAATTTAGTGAATCCTGGGGAAGCTTATTTCTATAGCAGCTCAGTTGATTGTTCAGTTAACTCCTTCCCAAGAATACCTTGTTCTTCAATTCTTCTTTCCTTCACTAATCAGAAAGCTATAATGTCTAAGAACATGTTTGATGTGCAACTTATCTGTGAAGAACCCTAGATTTTTGGGGTAAAGCTATAAAGGAATGGCACATCTAGGATATCCATGCCACTATCCCCTCTCCTACTCTTAGCACATACTCCTCATCAATCACTGCCCCCATCCCCCACTCACTGACTTTCTAGGCATCCTAGTTTTTCCCGACCTTGTGTTCAGACAGCTAATACTGATCAGTGTCAGCACACACAGACTCGTTTCTTATCCATTTCCTATAAGCATGTTAAACACTCCCATCCTGAAACACAGCACACCTTGAGCCCACCTTGTTAGTTACTGTCCCTTCATCCATTCTTCCCTCAGTTCAACTTCTTTTTTTAATTTTTTTTTCAATGTTTATTTATTTTGGGGACAGAGAGAGAGCATGAACGGGGGAGGGGCAGAGAGAGAGGGAGACAAAGAATCGGAAACAGGCTCCAGGCTCCGAGCCATCAGCCCAGAGCCTGACGCGGGGCTCGAACTCACGGACCGCGAGATCGTGGCCTGGCTGAAGTCGGACGCTTAACCGACTGCGCCACCCAGGCGCCCCTCAACTTCTTGAAAGAGTGTCTCCACTAGCTGTCCCAAATCCCCCACTTCATTGTCATGGCCTCATCCATTGTGGCCTGCCTTCTGTGTCTACTGCTGCAGCAGCTGTGTTGGCAAATCTTTGGTAATCTGGAGGCTTTGCCATTCAGCTTTGATCTTCCTGCCATTGGGTTCATGGTTCGTACTCTTCCTCTGCTCCCTCCTGTTGTCTCTTCATTTCTCCTCTTGATTGTCTTTTGATGACTCATCAGCTGCCCTTTGATGGTTGTTTTCTCTGGGATGTCTTTGACCTATACTGGGTCTTACTCTCTACATGTCGTCTGTCAGTCTTTCTCAGGGATTTCATTATTATGGTTTAAAGACCCTCAAGTCTATATCCTCTACCTTAGCCTCTTGTGGTATTTATTTAATCTTGTATATCAAAATTCCTGGTGGCCATATGTTCCCACATAACCCACAGGAAACACATATGTAACATTCACACCTCCTATATTCTACTCTTCAGAGGATCTGGTCATCTTCTAGTCAAGCCTGGATCCACTAGACATAAGCGTTAGCTGTCACTCTTTATTTCAACCATTGCCTTCACCCCAAATGAACCAACTGTTGGGTTTCAAATGAACTCCCAGTAGCTCTTAATTCTGTTCTCCATCTCTGTATCTTGCTACCACTACCCTAAGTTAAGATTTGTAACCTCCTGCCTAGGGGCTTAACTTTTCATTCTATTGCCCTTGTACTCTTTGCTGCAAGTAAAGAAAAATATACCTTAAACGAAAATGTAACCATGCTATTCACCTAATTAAAATATTTAAATGCCCCTCAAATACCTATAGAATAAAGGCCAATAAAGGCATAGAACATAGAGTTCCCCATTAGACAATTCTTACCTAACGATATCTTTGGATTTTAGTTAGGTTGGAATGGCACTGGAAGATGTACTGGTTCTCTGCACAAACCGTGACGTTTCACGACTTTATAGCTTTACTTTTAGCACTATGTAGAATACTTTCTCCTTCCTTTTTTGCCAGTCTAACATATACATCCTTTAAGATTCTATGTTTGCCTCATTCAATCTATAAAACCTTCACTGAGGTCTCAGTCTAGCCTAAAATGCTCTTCTTTGAATCTCTGTATCATTTTTCTTCTTTGCATGCAGTTGGTTACATCATATTCACATTTAATGTAAGATGCCAATTTCAGAATCTAACAATGAAGAGTGAAAGACTTGACTTATTGCATTCAGAGCTGAGAATGATGGTTATTAAGTGGGGTCCCAGTAAGTGACACTAGTTTAGGAAGACAAAGAAGCACATGGCCGGTTCTCTATATTTTTCAGCGTTGCAGATCTGATAAAAATTTAGATCAAATCCAGCGAACATTTTGTTGGTAGCTACTGTGTACCAGACCTTAACTCCATGCTTTAAAATATATTATCATGTTTAAACCTTACAAAAATAAAGCTTTGTTTAAGTTAAAGTGAGGTTTCGTATTAAAGTAGAATCAAGTAAATATGGTTATAAGTAGGGATTCTTTAAAAATCTTCCATTTCCTACTCACTTGATAATTTAATTGTGAACCTAAAATGTTGACTATATGGTCATTTCCACAAAAACTTGTTTTTGATTCTTGAGTCTTACTCAGTGGTTCTCACTGAATGCAAATCGTTAGGACAGCATTAGTGTGCAAGATATATACTGGCTTTCATGGATGATTTAAGGAATTTAAGGAATGTACCAAATGTGCTTTCTTTAGAAATCGATCTCACTTAAGATGAGATACCAATAAAGAAGTAACTCTGTTAGCTGTCAAAACCAGACTTGGGGTCAGACAACTTCATATACATTACATAGGATGCATGAACATATTCTGATGAATTTCTGTACTCTCCGAGCCCAGCTTAGTCCTGGAATGAATTCAGTGCTCATTAAATCTTTATTAAACTGAACTAAACTGGAAGTCAACACTACTACTACCCACAATGGAGAAGAGCCACCTGCTCCATTGAAGTGATTGTTAGCCACATAGATGTTGTTGTGTATTCCTTAAGAGAAACCAACCAGGTTCTCCAATGTATGTTGCGACAGAGCTGGCAGGAAGCCAGAATGAAAAGTGGTAGTTTAAATTTTTTTCAGGAAAAAGCAGAACAAAAGATGAAGCTGAAAGGTGGGTAGGGGTAGATAGATGTGGTCGGATTTAAACAAAGTAACAAAGACTGATGAAGCACAAATATAATGCCAAATGTTCAGATTTCTAGATGGCCAATATTACTATACTGAAATATGTTTCAGGACAACAAGAGATGACCAGGAAGTCATCATTCCACTATAATCTTCACTAATCTGTCTTTAAATAGTGTTGGGCCCATGTTTTTAAAAGTCTTTAGGAAGAAATTGATGATCTACCTGTGGAATTTTAGAACTCCTTTTAGTGAAAGTAATCTTTCTACATATCTTCCAGTTTGTTGTTATTTTTACTCTTTAACACAAGTAAGTAGGTAAGTAGATAACTCATTCATACTGAATATTCATTAAAAGCCTAAGGGGAAAGGCACTATTCCAGGGCAGAGACTACAAAAGCAATGTAAAGTGATCAGGATTGCAATATTAGTGAATTGTGGAATAAGAACACATTTAACACCATTTGATTTTTTTCCTAGTTAAAACATAAAAATTTAAAAATCAGAACATTCAAAGGCATGATTTATTTGAAAAATATATCTCCTTAGCTCTTCCTTCATTGTATTGTCATGGCTGCAAACTAATGAAGGTTATATAGCAATAGTAGAACATTATTTCCTTTCTGGTAATGTTTGTTTGCCTGTTGCCCTAGTTTTGTATATAATACTTTATGTGTTAGTTTATTCTTCAGAAAAAAAAAATCAGTGAAATGCCATTGATTAACAATGCTCAGCCTACATGTTTTGGTAAACTGAACCACTCTGCCTATTGCTAGTGTGGTAGACACTTCCTTATATAAGATTCTGAGCTAAAGGATAGCAAGCATGTTTCTCTTTCTTTCAGGAAAAATGTAGGGAATAGAAAGGCAAGTGATTCACAATATAAAAAGGTAAAAAAAATAAAAAATAAAAAAACATTAAATTACTTGATGCATTAGCCATTTACAAGTATTCAGGAATAGCATATTGTCTGGTTTCAGGGACTTGAGAAAGGATGAAAATTAGTGCTCTATTATGTAGAGTTAAATGTGTTGCATTAATGTCTTAAAATAACTTGGATGATTATGTAAAAACCAGTTAAGTTTTTAAATACATGATAGAAAAATCTCAGTAAAGATTATTTTACCCTTCTCTTATTAGTCATAACACTTAGAAGATATTATTTAAAATAGATTAGCAATATACGAGTAGGTGAAAGAAAGCCAATCAATGTGTTTTAAGCGGCTGCTTATTCAGAGCCCTTGGACATCCATTGTACCACAGTTCTAAATGTACTTTCTAACTCTCATCCGGTGTAAAATAATTTGAGAATTAGTTAACAAAGGTTAAATCACATTTGGGACATTGAAAGGAAAATTGATGAGCAGATTGTTGATGGGTGATTCCATTCTCACAAAGAGAACATCCCATCAAAAGAAAGAAAGGCCTTTGCATTATTAAAAGCCTGTTCTGTAACACTGTTGGGAATTTGGTTGGGTCATGAATGCTGGCAGGTTGTCAGGGAAACAGAAATAATGCAACTGAATGCATAGTATTCTTGAAAAATGGTTTTAGCATTGCTACTCTTGATTGTCTAATGGCTGATCTGGAATTTTTAAAATTAACATAAATGGATAGGAACCTTTTTTCCAGCTTAATTATATATACCCCTCTGTTGATATAGTAGTAATAAAAATGTTTTTCTAGGGATAGAGTATTATACTTATAAAAGGAAAATATTTTTTTCACGACTGAGGTTTGAAGTTTGTGTTTTGATAACAATATGAGCTACGTACATTTTTTGATAAGGTGTTACTGACCCACTGTGATCAAGTTCTCTAGCAGTTGTGTGAGGTTTTGTGTTAATTAGCCATATTCAAATTCCCATGACCCCTTTTTCTAATCACTGCTATTTAGAAAGAGTTCTGGGATCACTGTTTCTTAGAAAGAGGTCTGGGAGGATCTGTCTCCACTACATTATCTCTAAGAAGAGCTTTCTGATAACAGGATAGAACCCCCAATAGTGACCACAAATACATGAAAGACACTTAACTAATACTACTTTCTCATAAATACTTATAATGATTCAAATCTATAGAAATGTAAGAAAATGATGACATTGGGCCTTTTCTGCAAGAGGCTGCAAACACCTGAAGTGGAAGTTAGCTATAAAATGATTGTTCATAATTTAGGGTTTGATCTTTTCAAAATAAAATCAATAATTTGACCATAAATGAATGTTTAAATTACGGGTGTAAGAACACTCACATGGACTAAGAAAGCCTTGATGTTAAATTATAGCGCATTTTTTGCATATAGCACATTTATCTTGAGGCATACCTTCTTTTCCTTAGCTTGCACAAGCAAACGTTTCATATTTTTTTAGTACCTATACAATAAAAGTATTGTTTTCATCTTATCCTAGCATTCAGGACCCTGCATGATCTCCCCTCAAAATTATCCCGAGCCACTTTCCTCCAGTTTCCCCATGCTTATTTCTTCAGACACTCACTGCTCTTTTCCCAGCTACCCCACTTGCTATGTGATTCTGTGCAAGTCACTTCATCCCCGTGCCCTTTTGCTTTGTCTAGGACTTGGTCTAAATAATAGCAACTGATACACAAGGGCTTAGTAACTACCACCCAGTGTTTTTATTTTCATTCCCACCTCTGTGATGGACTCATGCTCCTTCTCCCACAAATGCCCCACAGCCTACTTGCCACCATGCAAACCTTGCCATACTTTTAAGTAATAATAGAACATTTTTTAAAAGTTTATTTATTTTGAGAGAAAGTGTGAGTGAGGGAGGGAGGGACAGAGAGAGAGGGAGATGGAGAATCCCAAGCAGGATCTGCACTGTCACTGTGGAGCCCCATGTGGGGCTGGAACCCATGAACTGTGAGATCATGACCTGAGCCAAAATCAAGAGTCAGATGTTCATCTGACCGAGCCACTCAGGTGCCCCAATGGTAGAACATTTTTTATTTGACATTGTGTGCAAGAAATTCAAGACTGCATTTTTGATGCTAGTATTTATCAAGACGGTAAACTCACTGTATCTTAGTACCACTTGTGATTTAGAAATAACATGCAGGGTTCCTCTGTGCTAGAAGAAATGACAGGCCGAATGTCCCAAAGTAACCTGTCAACAGCAATGTTTGATGGCAATGCTGGAGGGAAAATGACAAAGATGCGAGAAATGTTTTGAAAAGTGTGTCATTGTCATAATATAAAAACACCTCAGAATTACTTAGTATTAAAAGAATAAATAATGAATATTGTCTCTTAAGATTGATATCTTGTAGATACTGTGTAATTAAGAATTCTCTGTTGTACCTCAGCCCACATGTTATATCCATAGTATCTTTGATACAATAGCCACAAACCCCACATTGTATCTGGAAGGTAGGATTTTCCCAAGGCCACACCTTCCGGGAGAAAATCTTTTAGAGTATTGGTACTGGGAACATGATCTTGACTTCACCTGTTGTAATGTTTACAAACTTGTATGGCCTTTGAGTGATGTATTTTGGTTTCATACACACATATTTTCCCATTCAACTTGACTAAGAATATTTTTACTTGTTTCACCCTACCCCTTGCTGAAATTTGTGGGAGACTGTAGATTCTCCTAGTTGCTGTTCTTCTCGCAACTTCTCTGTAGTCTAGTCCAAATATTTTTATACTGTGTTTGTTTAAATGTGAAAATAGTGCCTTTACACCCAGCCTAAGGGGATAGTTTCTCTAGAGAAGAACCTTTTCTCTCCTTTTTCACTGACTATAACAGATACTTATCTTTTATTGAGGGAACTAAATGAGCAGTTCATCAGCTAATCTCTCTCTTATATATCTATTTTGGTTTCTTCACAAACAAAATATTTTACAAGCCCAATAGCAGTAAAAGAAATTCCTGACCTCGCCTATTTTTGAAAGACTGGGAAGTTAAACTACACCCTATAGCAATCAGGCATCAAAATCATTTCTTTTCTACTTCAAAAGTGTGTATGTGGTTTTTTTAAACTGCTAATGAAAGCATTACAAAGATTAGCTTTTGAAGTGGTGAGCAGCTTTCATTTATTTTCCTTCTGGTATTCCCTCTGCCTCCAGCTAAAATTTAGAACCTTAAAAATGTTGCTCTTCGCTGCTAAATTCAGTTGATGTTCTATCAAAGTGCATTTGGATTATCAAAGCTTCGTTCTTATCTTGCAGCTCAGTATTCCTGAGAGAACACCAGTCAGGTTATCATCGACAAGTCTGTGTCTGGTACTTTCAAACTAGAATGCGCTTTCTTCTCCACCACGAGCCTGCCTACCTGCGCTGGTTAACTCTCTCTCCAGTTGCTGTGCAGGTAGATGGGTGCCCACACTGTGATGATAAGGGAGGCAGTGTTCACTTCCAAAAAGTGAAAGCACTGCTTTGCAGTTAATATAATGGGAGAGAGTCACACGGAAATTACCAGCAGGAAGAGATACATGATGAGATAAGTAGATTCGCAAAACTCAAATTTGGAAACATTTTTGCTGTATTATATTACCTAAAGAAGGAGGCTTATTTTTTGCTGTTTTTAATTATTTCTGAAATGGAAAAAAACACCCCAAAACTGGACACTAGACATTCCAGTGATGATTTTATATCAATAGTCTTTCTCTTCCTGAATATCATAAATTAGCACCAGTGAAATTTGCTTTCATAGTATTTCAGAGATGTTATATTTTTCTGAATCCTTGTAGTTATTTGTTCCTGAATACCTGTGTAATTTGAGATTTCTCAGTCTTCTCCTCAAAAAAAAACAAAACCAAAAACAAAAACATATGGGCACATTAAATTTAATCATAGTATTGGTCTAATGTGATTTAATTCTCTCTCCCTCTACATCAAATAGAATCTTGAGGTGGATTTGGAAACCACATGGTTTTACTTGGAGGCTTTGTTGATTCTTGAGTGTCCTGTTACAGTGATATTTATCCAAAGACTAGAATAGCCAACTGGGTTTTGGGATTCTATAATTTTCTGGGGTTATGAGAAGATAGCTAAATTGATGTAAAGTAATGGGAGCAGAAGTCAACAACTTTAAAGGTCTAAGAACTTGGAAAGTCTAAAAGCACCTGGCATGAGCCCTGTGCTCATTGAGACTGGTGAAGTATGTGAAAGGTCCATGATTGGGCAGACATTAGAAGAACCAGCAAGGTTAGCTGAACGTACTTTAAAGAAGAACTTGTTTGTGAAAGTCAGGGTCATTGGTTTTTCCTGAGTGGTTTCGCAAGGCCTGAGCCTTGGATGCATATGTCCTCTGAAGGGACAAGATTCCTGTGGTTCCTTGAATTGAGGACAGTGAAAATAGGATTTTAAGAGATCCCTTCATTTTATAATCTTGAAATCAACCACACTGAGCACACATTTCATGTTAATTAGGTGAAGCTAAAAGATGGTGTAATTTAGTGAGCTGGCCCACATTTCTGGCAATGTGAGAAATTTCAGTTTTGATCACTGTAGATTCCAGCTTCTACCTGAAACTAACCAGGATACTTAGAGTGCATATTCTCAAAAGGAAATAGGGGACTCAAGAAGGACTGCATCTAGGTATTGATGTATTTAATAACTTTATGTTTTATAAGATTTTAGGTAAAATACAAGAAATCACAGGATACAGAATCATGATTTTTAGAAAAATAAATTGATAATGAATTTTCATGTCTCCTTCCTTCCCCCACCCATTCTTCCCAAATACAACGCACACACATCCTTGTGTGCATGTGTGTGCACACACATACCACATATGAATTCTGTCTATATCACAACTAGCTCAGATCATAGATTCAAAGGCAAGTTTTCTGATAGGATATTAATGAAATGCATCCGGGAAGTTTCATGTTAATGAGTGGGTACATAAAATCTTGGCAACTTTATTTAGGACTGTGTACACATTGATACTTTCTAGTTTCATCAGAAGAAAATTAACAGAAGAGTTCAGGGTTTTATAAATTGCTGTACTTAGAATCAAGGGTGTTTTAACTCTGTGACAACTCTGACGATTTTAAATCGAAATCTCTTTTCAGACGAGTTTTCATGGTCATGGATAGTAGTTGGGAGCCTTTTTATTCTTATTGTCTGTTTCCATGCAAAAAGGACATTTGATATGCCCCGATTCGAGAGACCCCCTGAAAACAAACCACCAGAGTCCAGAGTCAAGGCCAAGCGGCAAGGGTCGTTTATTGCAAGTTCGAACCGGGTCCTCCGCGCACTCGTTGCGGTGAAGCTAAGAGGCCCCGAGTAAGGATCTTACAGCTTGTTTTATAGACAGGCACAAACAAGTTAGGGATTTTTTTGTGGTTACAGATCTGTTATTGGTTAACATTTAAATTTGAACGCTCAGCAGAACTCGATTGGTTCCTGCCTTTATTTCAAATCACTCAGCAGAACTTGATTGGTTCCCGCCTTTATGTCAGACTACAACCGGGCACGCCCTGGCTGGTTTCGGGAACGGCGGGGGGAGGGGAAAGATCTTTTCTTTGCAGTTGTGAGTACACCTGGTAATTTTTCTCTTAGCCTCTCACATTCTTATAAAAACCAAAATAGAAATTCTTTCAGAAATCTTAACATCTGTTGGGGCACCTGGTGGCTCAGTCAGTTATGTGTCCAACTCTTGATTTCAGCTCAGGTCATGATCTCACAGTTTGTGGGGCTCTGTGCTGACACAGCGTGGAGCCTGCTTGAGATTCTCTCTCTCCCTCTCTCTCTCTGTTCCTCTCTCACTTGTGCTCTTAATAAACTTGAAAAAAAAAAAACTTAAAAAAAAACAAGTCTTAACATCTGTTGAAATTTTAATGTATTTACTTAATTGCATACTTATTTTAAAAATATAAACAAAGTTGCTAAATATTACCAATACAAATAATTTGAAATACCAGCACCTATAACTAAACCAATACATAGGTTCTATGGCAACACAGGATCATATTATTTTAATTACTGTGACTTTAGAAGACTACTTAATATGTGACAGGGCAATAGTCCTCCACAGTCTTCTACTTAAAATATCAAGGCCAATGCCAACTGTTTTTGCAATTATAGAATATTTTGTTTCATTACTGGGAGTGCCTTATGTTCATATATGTAAGTGTATACATATATATTTATATATGTTTATAATTATGAACTTGGTCTTTCATTTATTCACTTATTCTTTTACATCTTCATCTGGACTGGATGCATTTTTTCCTTAAACCTACATATTTCATGTTTGGGTCGCTATCATTAATTGAGAAGTTTTTTGTATGTTTGTCTTTGCTTATAGTTAATCATTCACTTATTCTATTAACATCTAGTAAGTGCCTTCCATAAATTGAGCATTTGATTGTAGAGAAGAGGCAATTCTTCTCTTAGCTTAGAAAAGTGATTGTTTTTTGTAGATTAATTGTAAAACCTGTCCTTTGCTGAAATTACAACTTTTGGAAAACAATTCATTTTTGGCTGCCCGTTTAGGCTGTAATTTACCCATTCTCCCACTTTCTACAAAATTATCTTTTTCCATTCTCTTTATTTCTTTCTATTGCCTGGTTGCGATACTTCCCAAACAACTATATTAGTAGATATCCTTACTTTGATAAGAATACTTACTATTATTCATTACTCCAACTTTTGATATATATATATAAATACACACACACACACACACACACACACACACACACACATCCTCGTCCTCACCCTCCCCTCTAGCTCATACGTCTAAGTACAAGTATGTGTTTACGATCTGAATCAAGTATCCAAGTGTTGCTATGTTATAAGAGGTTGTTTTTTTTTTTTTTTATCAGGTTCTTGTTGGCCACTAACTTATTAATACACGTAACTTACTAACAGATTTCCTCCTCTGCCAGTGCTTCTGCCTCATTATTATTAGTATGTACTTACTAAATATTTACCTAGCTCCAAATTCTAGGCTAAGCCATTGCTTGATTATATCAGTGAATGCTCCCCAGGCAACTATGATGTAGATGCACTCAGAGACTCTGGAACCCCGATTGTGCCTTTGGCTCTATCTGACTTAAGCGTCCTGGGTTCAAATTTTTTAAGTCTTTTACCAGAAATAATTCACTTAACATCTTTAATCTCGTGTTCTTATCTCTAAAAAGGAGATGAGGGAGGTATTTATTTTAACAACATAAAAATTAAATGATATAATGGAAGTGATTGCCATAGAAACTATTATCGGTGGTGGGTGGTAAAGATTAAGCATCTGTCGAGGGTCCTAGAGTCCATGAGTGAAGAGAGGAATAGAGCCTGATTCCAGTGCTCACTGTTTTCTACTTTATGTTGACTATTACTGCTGGACTCCATTCCTAGTTTGCTATTTTGCATACTTTTATTCATTTGAGTAGCTCACAATCAGGAGAATTTTTAATTGTGCACTAACAAGGCCACATTCTAAGAAGTCACTTGAATATACCTTTGATTCAGTTATTGTTATGGGAACATCCTCTCCTTTATCCTTGTTGCAATATCTATTGTGCTTGCTTTCACCTTTGATTCATGGGGGTAAGCACCACTCCTGTCAATATTAGCAACTGAATGGCTTATGCTTTTCATGGTAATTATCTGCATATCATCTATTGTGAGGACATTGCTGCCTTTGGGATATAGAAATTGAAACAATAAAGTAGACTTCTGTCTTTTAATACTGTGTTGGATAAGCAGAAATCCTGAAAACTTAAGGCCAGATTGAGTTTGTTCAAACTAAATGCAAATATTTGCATTTTGTTAATTTTATCCTGTTGACATTCTTATGGATTTGTTATCATTCAACATTTTAGCAGTGCTTTCCTGCTTTGAAATGCAAACATTATTTCAAATGGATCCGTTTCATTCCAAGTAAAATGACGTAAAGATTTCACAGGTTTCCCTTACTATCTGAAAGTAGAGCATTCCTATGAAGCCTTTTGTAAGCTGAAATGATGGAAAGCGCTTTCCGAAAGTTCACTTCATGCCAATTCTCTTTTACAGAAGACATACCTTCATCAGTTCGAAGTCACTGTACTAATGTAGGCCTTTCATAAAAGCGAAGGGGCATAACATGAACTTTCTTTTAGAAAGCAGGGGTTACTGTATGATAGCAGGATTCTCACACAGAGACATGGGACATGGAGGCTTTCTTTGTCCAGGAAGCAGCTTTACTCGTGCTGGCACGGGTTCAGCGGTCTAAGACCCCAAAAAGGCTGAGCTCCCAGCTCAGCAGACTGTAGTCTTTTATGCGATTTCCACCTCTTTGTCTCCCACATATGGTGACACATAGAGTCTGATTGGACACAGTCCAAGTTACAGGGTGGTGTCAGAGCTACGCATATGTGTACAGGAGTTGATTGGGCCACGCAGCACTTTGCCTCCTTTTGTTCAGAGAAGGCCTGCAGCACATTCCTTAGGGAGAGGCTCTACCGCAGTATCAGAGTTCAGAGGTTGAAAATTCCTATATTTGTTACTCACTTTACTGTTTCATTATAAAACACTTAAGCTGGACAATAAAAACAATATTTTTTTACTGTTAGTAAAGAAGAAATGTTGGCTCTTATAGCGATACAGAGAATGGAAAACAAACGAAAGAAAGCATTTATGTTTGCTTTCACAATCTTCCAAATTGGGGTAAAGATGGAAGTCATCGAAGTAGAATGCTTTTAAACATAATTTAATAAAACTAAGGTAATTTTTAATCTATTCAATAGGTGTTCATTGATGTGATTCTCCTAATGATTAACTTGTTTTCTGAAAATTGGCCTTTTTTAGTTGGCTAAATCATTTGTAAGAAGAAATAAGGTGTCCGTGCCTTTCCTCACTTGAATAAACTGGAAAAAAACATATTACTACTACTCAATTCTAAATAAACTGGAATAATGAATGGATTTCTTTGTTTTCACCATCTGAATGACATTTGGGAATCCCGCAGTGATAATAAAAGGGACTGGTTTTTATTATACTGGTCTTACTATTAGAAAGGAAAGCTTGGATTCAAATTATGGCTTAATTAATTATACTGAGCCAGTGTGTTTGTTAAATGAAACAGAAAGACGCTTCACTTGTCCCCCAGTCTCTTCCTGTGCCCTTGCTTATGTGGTCAATAGCACAGTGAGTCTCACCTGACCTGGTTGTTTGGACCCAGAATACAAAGAAACATGGACAGAGAAACTTGCAAGAATGGCACTTGGCAGAGGTATTAATACCTCTCCTGACTGAACATATGGTTCCTAAAGCTCTAGAGCATATGACAAAAGAGCCACATTAATGTGTGACCAACAGTAGCTGGCCAGGGCTCCAAAATATCACTGCATTAATTAGAAAATATAAGTCCAGTTAACTCATTTCCTCATTCTACTCTTACATAACTTGGGAGATGTAAATTGGTTTCAGTATTCACTTAACTCCTGGTAGGGGAAGAACAATCCATAAATTGATCTCTGAAGAGTATACTTACTATCTTTCTATCCTGGCAAATCTAGTGGTATAACAATAGACCTCGCACTAATTTTGAGACTTGAAAGCAGCTGAAATTGGCAGTATTAGCTCATAGAAATCTTTTGCGTACTGTAGATCTAGTTAACAGGAATACATTGTATACGCTATTTTCTAAATTTTTAAACTTTTAAGATCCTATTGACAATCAGTGTAATTTTTTAAAATGAACTCAAATACCTCTAAAGTGTCCAAGTGAAATATAGAAAAACTGTATTTTGGAAAAGGTTTTAAAGTCCTATCCATGCATATTAGCCTTTTCTTTATGTGAGAGATCTCCCATATTCTTCTGGATGAATGAAAATGCTATGGGAATGAAGTTAATTCCAAATAGAATGACTTTCTTTGATATATTTAGCACATGTAATAATTCCTTTATTCTGATGGATAATTAAACATTTAAAAAGTGTTTACTATTTATTTATTTATTTATTTATTTATTTATTTATTTATTTTTGAGAGAGAGATGGTGTGCAAACATAGCAGGAGAGAGGGGGAGAGGGATAGAGGGAGAGAGGAAAAATTTCCAGCAGGATCTATGCTCAGCACAGAGCCTGATGTGGGTCTCCATCTACATGAGGTCATGACCTGAGCCGAAATCAAGAGTTGGCCACTTAATGGACTGAGCCACCCAGGTGCCCCCTCCTTTTTTAAAAAGTTTTCATTTATTTATTTATTTATTTATTTATTTATTTATTTATTTATTTTAATTTGAGAAAGAGCGAGGGTGAATAAGAACTTGAACAGAGGAGGGGCAGAGAGACAGGAAGAGAGAGAGAATCCCAAGCAGGTTCCATGCAGAGCCTGATGTGGGGCCTGAACTCATGAACTGAACCATGAGATCATGACCTGAACTGGAATCAAGAGTGTGGCACTTAACCTACTGAGCCATCTAGACACCCCTAAACATTTTTTAATGGAAAGGATCTGTTTTTCCTCTATCCCTATTATCACATTAGGCAAATAGTTAAAGGATATTTATCTGAAGAGGTGTTAATTTAGGAAATTTCCCAGCTGTCTGCAATCTACATTCTACCCTGTATGACAGCAACTATTCTAAAAATTTTATTTTCTATAGATAACAAGCCTCTTTATAAAGGTAAACAAAAAAAAAAGAAATTTGTTTTTAAGTTCACAATAAACAAGGTGTCCTATCGTCTTTTGGCAATCAAGATCCATTTGAGAATATTTAAAATAATACCTCTTAAAACCAGAACATGCTAAAATACCTTTCAGACCAAACAACTAGATGGTGGTTAAGATCATATGTTTTTAGAAATGTGGCAGGGTGCCTGGGTGGCTCAGTTGGTTGAGCGTCCAACTTCAGCTCAGGTCATGATCTCATGGTCCATGGGTTTGAGCCCTGCATCGGGCTTTCTGCTGACAGCTCAGAGCCTGGAGCCTGCTTCAGATTCTGTGTCTGCCTCTTTCTCTCTGCCATTCCTCTTCTCACTCTCTGTCTGTGTCTCTCTCTCAAAAATAAATAAACATAAGAAATTTTTAGAAATGTGGCTTTTAAATATTACAGAGTTTGAAGATGATTTTTTAGGAGGCTGTCTTATATTCCTCAAATGTTCAACTCTTAGACAAATCTATTTTGAGATTGTATTGGACACTGATATAAGGAGGAATGAGGTGTTCTTTATTAGGAGACAATGCGTGTGGGGTTTGTATAACCGTGGATCATACACATCATTAAACACTGACTTCCCTGGCGAATTGAAAAGTGTTCTAGTTGTAATCCTCTAGTGAGTCACCATGGTTATGGTAGAAAGAGACTTGGATTGGAGATTCAAACCCTGTTTTTGGTCTTTTATCTGCTACCTGTGACCCTTAGGAAATTACTTAATATTGGGGCGCCTGGGTGGTGCAGTCGGTTAAGCGTCCGACTTCAGCCAGGTCACGATCTCGCGGTCCGTGAGTTCGAGCCCCGCGTCGGGCTCTGGGCTGATGGCTCAGAGCCTGGAGCCTGTTTCCGATTCTGTGTCTCCCTCTCTCTCTGCCCCTCCCCCGTTCATGCTCTGTCTCTCTCTGTCTCAAAAATAAATAAACGTTGGAAATTACTTAATATTTTTTAGCCTTGGTATCTTACACTACAATGGAAGAAGTTATGTCTCCAGGACTCCTTGTAAAATGTTCAGATTCTGATGTTGCAGTTTCTCATTATTACTTACTAGGCTTTTGCAAGATGACCCAGCTATTTTAAAGAGTCACCAATTATGATGGAATTAGTTTTAGAACCAAAGCAAAAGTAGTCATTTTAAACCATAGCAAAGTTCTAAGGCTTCTGTGAAAGAGGGCAGTAAAATTTCCCAAATATTAAAAGTTATAGAAGGGATTTCCACAGACGTTGGGTTGGGATTACTCCAAACTATACCCTCATTGCTCTCCCATCTCAGAAAATGTCCATTTTCTCTCAGGACCATCAGGAGCTGCCTTTTGAAGTAGTTTCTCCCTTTGGTAACTGCTGCCACTCTGTCAGTATTGGAGCTGTGAGTGACCAGTCCTGAAGACTGGAAGTTCCCTCTGATTGCTGGAGCCATTCTTCTCAGTGCTGTGATTCTGTATATACTGCCAGGCCTCTGGGCCCCTTTAGGGCTCTCTCAGTCCTCTTTCCTCATTCCCTGTGCATTATACAAGGTCATGCGCCTAGACAGAATTTAAATGGTATTTTTTGACCTCCTACTTTCCAGGTCAATTGCTTTGGCAGAATACTAACCTTTCTCCTGAGTGCTGATCAGTTATCTGTATTTTCTGCAACATCTTCAATTATCATTGAAAGATTGTTAAGGGTGGAATTTCCTTACCTGCGATAAACAAAATTAGGAGAAACATCCTTTTAATCAGTAAAGTTAAAGTAGAGTACACATAATCACTGTAAGGAAAAGAAGTGTTTCAGTCTTCACCCCACCTTGACTCTCTCCAGCAGACTAAACTGGGTGTTTTGATTCCTTGCAAGAGTATTAGCTTTATCTCTGTGCCTGGAATTATCCAGTAGAGATAATGTTGTAGGCTCATCAAAAAGCTGTCTCTCCATTAATGGAGTTCTCTCTTCTATGGCACTATTCAGTTTTATATATAGTTATTTCTTTCAGTCAAAACCATTCTCTATGTTTCTGATTTGTTGTTATTGTCATTGTTCTGCTCTGGTCTGCTATCCTCTCTTGAGTATCACTGGAGCTAAATAAATACTAGTTGAATGGATGAGTGGGTGAAAGAAAGAATGCATGCCTTCTTGCTATAGAAATACAACCCACAAAGTCATTCATGTAGTGGAATTCATGTAGTGACACATAAAGAGATAAGAACTTCTTGAATTTACATTTCTAGTTAATAAATGCACACATAGAGAGAGGAAATCTTTACAGATGTGGCTATAAATACAGTTTTTAATCTCTTATTTAGAAAACAATTTGTGTCTGCCCTTGTTTAAGAGATCATGGAAATCCTCAAAATTAAGCACTTAATGCTCATCAAATAAGAAAACAAGGCTGTAGCCTAGTAACCTTTGTCTGCATCAGAGGATTAGGAATGAAGCTAAGTGGTGTTTCATGGAGATGGTGATTATGTGTTTCAGCTTATTTCAATGCATAAGTGACATTTAAACCATGTTCTATAATTTGAAATTGATACATTCTGGTTTTAAAAGGTTATAAACAGTAATCCTTATCAATCTTTGACCCTTTCAGTAAATATCCAATGTTTAACTTAATAGTTTAATGGTCTTCTTATATAAGAAACATGTGTGAGTTTAAATTGAAATAATTATGAAATCTACAAATCTGGCTTAAGAAATGGGTCTGTCTAGAAATTGAAACTTGTCTTTTGTGACTCTTTGGTTTAACCATCAAATAGACTAAATTAACTAATTTGTAGACATTCTAATAATACCCAGTTGCAAAGAAGGAAAAGAAGAAAATGTATTTCATATTTTATTTCTGCAGGCTTTCAGGAATTTACATTTGATAGTAGGTCTAAAAAAAACTTGATTTCAATTGAGATCTTAAATCTATTATAGTGAATTTATTTTCTTAAAAACTAATCAATATTTTTACACATATGTGGAGTATCCTAATATATAAATACTACCTTTTTTTTAAAGTTTATTCATTTGGAGAGAGACAGAGCAAGTTGGGGAGGGGTGGAGAGCAAGGGAGAGAGAAAGAATCCCAAAGCAGCGCTCAAACTCACTAAACGTGAAACCATGATCTGAGCCGAAACCAAGATTCAGATGCTTAACTGACTGAGCTACCCAGGTGCCCCATCCTTCCTTCCTTCCTTCCTTCCTTTCTTTCTTTCTTTCTTTCTTTCTTTCCTTCTTTCTTTCTTTCTGTTTATTTTTGAAAGAGAGAGAGTGACACAGATCGCAGCTGGGGAGGGCAGAGAGAGAGGGAGACACAGAATCCAAAGTAGCTCTAGGCTCTAAGCTGTCAGCACAGAGACTGACATGGGGCTCAGTCTCATGAACCATGAGATAATGACCTGAGCCAAAGTTGGACACTTAACTGACTGAGTCACCCAGGAACCTCAATATCTTTCTTTTTTAAGAGATTTAAAAGAGGGATGCCTGGGTGGCTCAGTTGGTTAAATGTCCGACTTGGGCTTAGGTCATGATCTATGATTTGTGAGTTCAAGCCCTGTGTCTGGCTCTGTGCTAACAGCTCGGAGCCTGGAGCCTCCTTCAGATTCTGTGTCTCATCCTCTCTCTGCTCCTTCCATGCTCATGCTCTGTGTCTCTCTGTCTCTCAATAATAAATAAATGTTAAAAATTTTAAAAGAGATTTAAAAGAAAAATTATCTTACCTAGCTTGTCAGTTCAGTTACCTGAATCATTGGAGAAAATCATGCTATTACAGATTGAATTCCCAGAATACTAGAGTTTCACCCAAAACGGATTTCATAAAGAGATAATGTTTGTAAATAAGTACTGTTACTACTTCTTGGAGAGTGGTATTGCATATTAGCCCATTTAACACATATGTAGCCTCCCCCATTATCAACATCCCTCATCAGAGTGGTACATTTGTTACAATTGATTGACATGTCATATAATTTTCCAAAGACCATAGTTTACCTTAGGGTTCCCTCTTGGTGGTGTACATCTTATATGGGTCTGGACAAATGTATAATGACATGTCCATCATTATGATATCATAAAATGTATTTTCACTGCCCTAAAAAAACAGAAGACTTTTTTTTATTCAACTGTGTGTCATGAACACAGCTTCCAAGTACGTATTTTATGGAGAAAGAGAAAGAAGAAAAGAAAGGAGAGAGGAAGGATAGGGGTGCCTGGGTGGCTCAGTCAATTAAGCATCCCACTTTGGCTCAGGTCATGATCTCACAGTTCGTGGGTTCGAGCCCCACATTGGGCTCTGCGATGACAGCTCAGAGCCTGGGATCCTGCTTTGGATTCTGTGTCTCCATCTCTTTCTGCCCCTCCCTCACTCACACACACTCTCTCAAAGATAAATAATTATCAAAAAAAGAAAGAAAGGAAGGAAGGAAGGAAGGAAGGAAGGAAGGAAGGAAGGAAGAAAGAGAAAGAAAGAAAGAAGGAAAAAAAGAAAGAAAGGAGAGAGGAAAGAAATAGAGGTCAAAGTAATATGTGGGTCAGGTAGTCACTGAACCAAGACATAAATTTCAAACCCTGCCGATAGCAGTGCTTCTCAAGACATCCCCGAGCTAGCGGCATGAGAATCCCCTGGGATCTTGTTAAAAATGCAAAATCCCAGACTTACTGAATCTAACTGAGGGTGGTGCCCAGCAACCTGAGCTTTAATCAGGTTGCCCACGTGGTTCTGAAGAATACTAAATGTTGGAAACCATGAGTCTACAGGTGCTATGAAAAAAGATTCCGCTACCTGAGCATGGGAATGCAGGCTTTGAGCTTTTAAGTCTCTCCATGTGATAAGTGGGTTCTGTTGCCTGATCTCTGAAGTGCTTGCTGAAAAGCTGTCAAGGAATAGAGTAGGGTAGTTCTGTGGTGTCTGTCATGATGACAGGGTGCATCAAGCTATTCAGAATGCCATTTCTGCTTTATAAAAGCTCAGTCTATATGTCAGATAAGGGCACTTGTGACCAATCTTAAATTTGTAGTGAAAGGCCAATACCTGCACTCCTTCTGTTACCTCATACGATACTTTCTAGTTAACCATTTACAATCTGATTATTGTCATGGAAGACCTTCAGGTAAATCTAATTTGTGGGGTGGGAGGTCTTTGCATTTGCCTTGTGACTTGTTTTCCTTCTCACAGGACTGTGGCCACACTACTCAATGTGGAGCCTCTCAGATCTCTGCCCTTTCCTAAAATTAGGCTGTACTTGTAACAACTGACTATATAGATCATCCACAGGCCCCATGTGTAGGCTCCAATAGTGAAAATCAATCTATGCCTGCTTTTCATGTATCTACAGTATTGTGGGGAGAGTAAAATAGAATAACAGAGTGGGAAAAATGTACTCCATAAATGTGTAGTCAGAGCAAACTGCATGATCTTAGTGAGGTTAAGAGAGTTGTCATGGGCCCCACATTCTCATGCAAGAAAGCAATGTGAGAAATAGTGCTTCTCCTCTGGCTACCAGACTCTGCTGTAAATCCAGGCAATCCATTTGTCATCCACCCTTAAAGACTCAGTGAGTAATACCAGCCCTGGCGCCCAAGATATTTTGGGTAGTGACCAATTTCTTCTTTAAGTAGAATTCAGGAGCAATGTCTATAATACCCACCTAATTCTTGGCACTGGATTTAACAGGGATAAAGAGAGTGAATACCTTTGATTGGTCTGTCTCTTGGCATTTAGCAATATTTACCTTCTTGCTACATGAATCAAAGCAGTGGCTTACCTAAGAAGGGGTGTTCCTTCTAGACCTCAGAACATCTCTCAGTTCTTGAGATCCCAGGCCCATGGATCTAATTCTTATTAAGTCTAGCTGGACTTAACTCTGTGCTTTGAATGTGTTTGATCACTTTCAGAGTGATATGGCCATGGATTTCAGTTATCGATTATATTGCTTTAGACTTGGGCCTTATTGGTAGCTTTGTAGGCTTGAACATCAGACTTTTTGACATCCTTGTCTCAGTAGCTTCCAGTGTCATCTTCTGACTCCCTTGGCCCCTGTTGGAGCACTTCTACACTGTCTATCTATGGATACTTAATTTTTGCTTCTGAAAGGAGATATTTTCCAAGATACTCTAAAGAATATTAAGCCACACTCTGATTGTAGGAATCAAACTTTTTTTTGTGACCTCTACTAAGTTCTTATTCTTGCCTTTTATAATATCAAGGAAACCTGATGCTTTAATTGCCTCTTTTGTAGACTTGAAGAAAATTTCTTTTATACACTATTCCTATTGTTCAGAGATTACTACTATTTGGGTTGTTTTCCTATCACTTTTTTCTGTGTACAAATTCACATACTATATATATTTAAATATGATATT
The DNA here is from genome assembly GCF_016509475.1 of Prionailurus bengalensis. NCBI lineage: Eukaryota > Metazoa > Chordata > Mammalia > Carnivora > Felidae > Prionailurus > Prionailurus bengalensis. Next base: position 111,710,387 of record NC_057349.1, read on the forward strand.
CATATTTGTATTCCCTTTTCTTATGCATTGTGTGTTTTCTCATATTGCATTCTCATTCTATATGCATTGTGTGTTTTCTCATATTGAATATTGATGGATAGATTTTCTTTTTTTTTTTTAATTTTTTTTTTCAACGTTTATTTATTTTGGGGACAGAGAGAGAAAGAGCATGAACGGGGAAGGGGCAGAGAGAGAGGGAGATACAGGATCGGAAACAGGCTCCAGGCTCTGAGCCATCAGCCCAGAGCCCGACGCGGGGCTCGAACTCACGGACCGCGAGATCGTGACCTGGCTGAAGTCGGACGCTTAACCGACTGCGCCACCCAGGCACCCCGATGGATAGATTTTCAATATCTGTTATCTTCACTGTATGGATGCACTTCAGTGTTAACTGATGTTCCTAACGATGTCTCTAAAGTGCAGCGTGAGCCTGAAGAATCTGGTGAATCATTGAAGAAAGATTAGACTATATTTAGTAATATTTGTGTTTATAATCTATTTTTAAATTGCAAGTTCATACCTAGTATAAGTCATACTACATATGCTAAGTAGTGTATTTAAATAGTATATGGTTGGGGCACCTGGGTGGCTTAGTCCGTTAAGCGTCTGACTTCGGCTCAGTTCATGATCTTGTGGTTTGTGAGTTCGAGCCCTGTGTCAGGATCTGTGCTGACAGCTCAGAGCCTGGAGCCTGCTTCAGATTCTGTGTCTCTCCATCTCTCAGCCCCTCCCCTGCTTATGCTCTGTGTCTCTCTCTCAATAATAAATAAACGTTAAAAATTTTTTGAAAAGCATATGGTTATATTGTTTGGTTATCAAATATGCAGTAAGAGACTTGGCAGAATCATCATTTACTATCAGTGGTCAAAACATTTTGTAGATTTCTGCAGGTTTGATGAATGGTTGGATTATAAATGTTTCAAAGATAAATGTTTAACAATAATAGACACAAGTCATTTTTAAATAACATTAAACATTTTTTTAGGATTATTTATTTTGAGAAGGAGGGCATACAAGCAGGGAGGAGCAGAGAGAAAGGGAGAGAGAGAGAATCCCAAGCAGGCTCCATGCTGTCAGAGCAGAACCTGACACCAGGCTCGATCCCACAAACCATGAGATCCTGACCTAAGCCAAAATCAAGAATTAGGAGCTTAACTGATTGAGTCACCCAGGCACCCCAAACATTAAACAGTTTTTGAATAACATGAAGCATTAAACACTTTTGAAACCTTTATAATTCCAGAAGATAAAGTGATTTTCACTAAAAAAAATATTGAGATTGATTAGAGCTATTGCAAAGAAATTTTACAGAGCAAATCTTTGCATTGATGATATAGATAAGAAAAATTGACAGTTTAAAACTGTAGTACTTAGTTCACTGTTACTTTGCAGAAAAAAACTAAAGCAAGTAAGTAAAGTATACACACTAAATATAGATGTCTACTAAGTACTTAAGTTCTCAATAAAAGTCATGAATTTTCATTAGGTTATAAAGGAAAGAAGAAATAGGAGATTGTATTAAGGTAGTAGTAAGAACACTAAGACTGTTGCTGTCTAGAACTTAGAAAAGCCTCAAAAGCAAGATCAGAAAAGATGTGACAAATATTCAGATTAGACTTATGTGCTCTTTTATGGCTGAAGAATACAAAGTTTTATGTCTTTCCCAACTTATGCCAAAAAGAGCTCTAAGTGAAGAAAAATGGAGTGCTTATTCAAAATACTGTATAAAAGAAAATGACTTGTAGTTTGAATACTTGAGTTTTTCATAAAAGAATAGATCGACCCTTTCATTCAGTCCTTACTCATTAATTTTTTTTAAGTTTATTTTTGAGAGAGAACGAGCGAGTGGGGGAGGTGCAGAAAGAGAGGGAAGGAGAGAATCCCAAGCAGGCTCTACACTGTCAGTGCAGAGCCTGATGTGTGGCTGGAACTCACAAACTTTGAGATCGTGACCTGAGCTAAAATCAAGAGTCCAATGCTTAACCTACTGAGACACCCAGGCTCCCCTCATTTTTATAATTCTAATGGGCCTAGCTTCCATTACCAGTTTGTCTTTGGTTCATTTTACATCATGGCACTTAGAAATTCATCGAGAAGTGTTGAAAAGCTATGAAAAAGGTATAGGAGGAAGGGAGAAATGGCATATTTCAGAATGTATCTTCTCTGATACAGGGAAGTAAAACTGAAGTGGGAAGAGAGACCCAAAGCAGGATATGTGACAAATGAAAACACTGATATTATCTGGTATCTTGAAAAATAAATATCAAAAATTAACTATTAGACTTCTGATTCTGTCTTAATATGATCACAGGAAGGAGACACTCCTTAGAAAAGGAAGTGACTCTTCAAGATGAATGTGTGGTTGCCAGTTGGCTGGGGTGAGAGAACACCTTCCAAGAGGGGACTGTGTACAATTAAAGCAGAGAGAAGGAAGCAGCCTGTGATTTACAGGAACTGAGGCAGTTGGAATATTTAAAGTTGGAAATGTAAAGGCACAGTGGTCACACTACTAAAATCATTTGAGTTCAGATTATAGAGACTTCTATCTGGCATAATATGGATTTGAATCAAAGTTTTAGAATTGCAAGTAATCATTATCCTGATGGTAGAAGATGCTTTTAGGGTGATGAGTTGGTTTCCTGAATGTACTACCTTAGAGGAGAATAAAGACAAGACCAAGCCTTGGAGATCACCTGCTTTGTGTGTACACAATTAAACAGGCTTTTCTAGGACCGATATAAGGAGAGTGGGGAAGATTTAAATATTCAGGAAGACTTTCTTCGTGACTACTGTTCAGACAGTATCTATAAACATGCCTTTCTGACTGATAAATATTTCCTTCTAGTAGTGGAAAATATGCCAGCATCTATACAAGACTGACAGTTACTTTGAAAATGCATAAGAGAATAAAATGCCTCTGGGCTCTAAATTCTTGGGAATAGTTTTGAGTCTCTCTGATGCTTATCAATTGATTGAAAACTGTTTTTATTTTTGATGTACAGTATTATTGGAAAGTTGATCTGCCAATAGGAAAGGAAAGGAAAAGCAATATTTTTGGAGATTATAGAACATACTACTTAGTGCTATTACAGTAATTTTCCTAAGTGCATCTCTCAATCATAGCAGGTCTGTATTCTTGATTCTATTGATCATTAAAAGCTGGAAGTCTTAATGAATTGAAAATGACCTATCGTATACATTTATCAAATGTTCTTGAAGAAGATACATAGGATCTGTTTGAAAACATTTTTATTGTGCTTATTGTGTAGACTGTAGTTCTATTTAGAAGATTTAGAAAATTTAGAAAATTTAGAAAAATTTTTAATTTTTTTAAATGTTTTATTTTTGAGACAGAGAGAGACAGAGCATGAGACACTTTTTGTGACACTTTTGAGACAGAGCATGAGCAGGGGAGGGGCAGAGAGAGAGGGAGACACAGAATCCGAAGCAGGCTCTAGGCTCTGAGCTGTCAGCACAGAGCCTGACGCGGCGCTTGTACTCGCGAACTGTGAGATCATGACCTGAGCTGAAGTCGGATGCTTAACTGACTGAGCCACCCAGGCGCCCCGATCACCTAATTTTTAAAGCACACTTTATTTTAGTTAACATTTATTTCTAAGTTGTCACAGCATTGGAAATTTTTGAGTGTAATCGTCTGCATTTTATTTTCATAATTATAGAAGTCTCAATCTTTAAAACTACATGGAAGAGCTTTTATACATCCTGTTTTGGAGTCATATTCTTATTCACTCATGGCCTGGAATAGTTTCTTACATGTTATAAGTATTTAAAAAATGAATACTAAGGGGCGCCTTGGTGGCTCAGTCAGTTAAGCATCTGACCCTTGATTTCAGTTCAGGTCATGATCTCATGGTTCATGAGATCAAGTCCTGCCTCAGGCTTTGCACTGACCACTTGCAGCCTGCTTCTCTCTGTCATTCTTTCTCTGCCCCTCCCTGCTTACATGTACACACACTCTCTCTCTCTCTCTCAAAATAAGCAAACATTTAAAAAATCATTAAAAAATGAATACTAATTCATTGTGAAAAGCAGGGCCTTAGAGGGAGATGAACCATAAGAGACTCTTAAATACAGAGAACAAACTGAGGGTTGCTGGAGGGGTGTTGGGTGGGGGGGAATGGGCTAAATGGTTGAGGGGCATTGAGGAGGACAACTGCTGGGATGAGCACTGGGTGTGGTAAGTGAGAGATGAATCACTAACTTCTATTCCCGAAATCATTACACTATATGTTAACTAACTTGGATTTAAATAGAAAAAAAGAAAAAGAAAGAAAATCAGAGTCTTATGCAACCTCAGCTGAAAACAATGTATAGAAATATTACCTAATATGTACCCTAAGATGCATGGGAGATCCTGGAAGTTCCTTTGACTTCTCCTTTCTTGGTCTTTCAGATCTCTCCCGGCCATTTCAGAGTTCCGGGACTTTCAAAGAGTACCTGCAGGCAAAATCAATAAATGTACCTACTTCATCTAAATATCTACCAAAGCCTCCATCTACCTCTTAGAATATATTAAATAATATACTAAACAGTGTGCTAACTGGGGACTGAAAAGTGAAATGTTATCCTTGACCCAATGGAGTTGGTAATTTTGTGGAGCATTCATTCATACATTGAGGCAGTGGTTACAAGTATGAGGAGTCTTGTCAAATAAGAAATTCATGATGCTAGCTTCCTAATGGAACATATAACCAGGGAATTCACTTAGTCTAACTGAGCAGGGCATTACATTACTGAGAAGGATGGGTCAGCAGGTTCCTTTCAGCCTGTCTTGGGCTCACTGGCTTTCATAGGGAAACTGCCATATGAAAAGATTGGCAAATAAAGTCCATTTTGTGACCTAAAACCTGACTTTCTCCAGTCAATGTGGTTAACTATATTGTGGTTATTAACTAAAATGTGGTTATTTTGTGCCCTTATCCTCAGCATGTCTAAAGCAGGCTAAAATTATTTATTTTTACAATATTCTTTATTTCTTAGTTTAGATAGTACTTCTTTACTGCTTAAAATGTTTTCAAATGTATTGAATTTAATTTTATTCTATCTTTCTAAAACTTGAGTGTTTCAAATGACACACAGTCTAAAAGTTAAGACCAGGAATTATTTGTCCCTATTGAATTAGTGAGAAGTTTTATGAATTTTGCAGATGATCAAGTACTTTAAACATTTTTTTCCCTTTTGTAAAGGGGGAAGAGAAGTGCATGTGAGTCAAAATAACTTAAGTAACAAGTAAATGTCTTTGAAGTAATCTGTTTTAACAGGTTAAATTTGTAACACATAGTAATTGTGAATAGAGATGCATTTTATTTTACAAGCAATTTAAATTATTTTAAATGATTTCTTGTGGCTGAAGGCTTGTGTTTTGTACATGCATTTGAACAGATAATATTTTAATGATAGTCATGGTGAACTTTATAGACATTTTTTTGTCTGCCTAAACACCCCCTCAGAGCCTCTCTGCATGCATTAGGATTAATGAGATAATGTTTCCCAGGTGCTTAGAGCTTTTTGGAGAAAGAGAATAAAGCTTTGTGTTAAAATGATTATTACTGACTTAAAAGACAGCTATATGAGAGTTCAGAAAGAGCAGTTTTTATTAATAGTGACTCTTAAATGCCTTTGAGAAATAGCATTGTATGCTGTTAACAAGTGGTCATTCTGTTAACAAGCCAGTCACTTTGTTTTCATTCTCCATTAGATATCTTTGGGAAGAAACTAGGAGTTTGTGGAACCAAGATACAGGTTGGGATGAAATGAGAGGGACTAAAATGATTTGATCATATTGGTTAAGTTCATTTAGGCAAATGGAATGACTTTAGCCTTGGCCTCACTGGAAGCATTGGTTTAGTGGTACCCAATAAAAGTCCAAAAGCAGATAAATCTTACAGAATTTAGTTCCTTATAGGCAAAGGGGCAGTGGATGTGGTGTCACTGAAGGAGGAAGCTCAAAGCAGTTAAGTAGTAGAAGACAGTAAGTCACTCCTAACTCCTACTGGCTGCTTGGAGAAAGGGAGGAGTAGACTACCAGACTAGGTAGTATGTTCTAGTCTGTATCTCTCTTAAGTTCTATTTAAAATGTAATAATAACAATTTCAAGAATAGTTTTCTTTGCATAGGACTTCAAATTTTATAGAACTTTCACACACATTATTTGAAAGTCAGAACAACTCTGCCAGGTGGGTACTATTTTGTTTTTTTTTTTTTTAATGTTTATTTTGAGAGAGAGAGCTTGCATGTGTGCAAGATGAGGAGGGGCAAAGAGAGAGGGAGTGACAGAATCCCAAGCAGGTTCTGTACTGTCAGAGCAGAGCCCTACATGAGGTTCAAACTCATGAAATGTGAGATCATGACATGAGCTGAAATCAAGAGTCGGAGGCTTAACTGACAGAACCACCCAGGAATCCCAGGAGGATACTGTTACGCCCATTAAAAAATTTTTTTTAATGTTTATTTATTTTTGGGAGACAGAGACAGAGTGCGAGTGGGAGAGGGGCAGAGAGAGAGGGAGACACAGAATCTGAAACAGGCTTCAGGCTCTGAGCTGTCAGCACAGAGCCTGATGTGGGGCTCGAACCCACAAACCATGAGATCATGACCTGAGCCGAAGTAGGACGCTTAACCGACTGAGCCACCCAAGCGCCCCTATTATGCCCATTTTAAAGATGAAGAAGCTAATGCTCAAATAATTTAATGTAAGAGACAAAAGATGGGTTTCTAATCAATCCCAGTGGAGTGTTCATTACAATACACAGAGGAGAGTAGCTCACATTTGTGTAAGCTATAACAAGTAGTAATGTGAGGTTGTGGAACTATCAAGTTGATCTATTGACATATTCAGGGTTATTATCTGTTTATTTTCACTAACATCTTCCTGATAGCACTACCCAGACCCTGGGTTTACAAGAAAGTTTTACTTTCTAAGTGTAGTTCAACTACCTTTGAGACCTACTGACTCAATAGTACTCCACTGTTTTATTCTGCAACTCATTCATTAGAAATAGCTATATATTTATTGTATCATCTCATCTTGAATATATTACTGTGGGAATTGTTTAATTATATTTGTCACATGTCCTGACTGATTTACAGTTCTTCCTTGGTAAAATCTGCAGTCGGGTTTTCTTGGAGGTCACTATTAAGTTTATGGCCCCTTTATAATGAAAAAAAAAAAAACCACCACATTTTTCCTGTCATGTATGTTCAGACAGTAAATCCTTGTGAACACCAGATATATATCATTAATGGATAAAATAAAGCAGCATATTCTCATTTTCAGTTGAATTTGTTTGAGCATTTTACCCTTTAGAGCATGAAGTGTTATAAATAAAATGACCCTTACAAATAAAAAGATGCTCAAAAAGGGAAAACTGAAAAGAATTTCACAAAGAAAGCAATGTACACACAAAAAACCTATGCCATGGTATTCACTTCAGTATTGTCTGCAGCGGTGAAATGTTCATCATCCATGTCTATCATTTGGTTAATGGATTGGCAAAACATGGTAAAATCGTATAATAAGATGTGAAGGGATTAATTACACCCCTATTTAATCAACATGCATGGATGTTATGTAAATTTTTGTCAAATTTTGCAAGAATACATAAACTGCTCAACTCTGTAGTTTCAAAGGTATATATAAAATGTACAGAAAAATACATAAAATAACAGTACATGTGTTTTTCATACATCAATATAAGTGCACAAATATGGTGATATGGGGAGGATATATATTAAATACAGAAAGTGATAGTCCATGAAATGTGGAATTGAGGATGGAGAGATCAAGGGAACACACAAAGTAAGTCCTAACTTAACGAACGATGAGATTGTGTGACTGAATCTTATCCTTGATTGAACCCACACAGTACTATGTACATAATTTGCAGGCAAAACTCAAAACCTAAACATGGGTATTTTATTTACAAACAGGCTGAATCTATGTAACCATATGAATAGCAGTTTATTTTTTTTTTATTTTTTTTTAAAGAACATAGGAAATTTTATTTTTTTAATTTATTTTTTTTATATATATGAAATTTATTGACCAATTGGTTTCCATACAATATCCAGTGCTCATCCCAAAAGGTGCCCTCCTCAATACCCATCACCCACCCTCCCCTCCCTCCCACCCCCCATCAACCCTCAGTTTGTTCTCAGTTTTTAACAGTCTCTTATGCTTTGGCTCTCTCCCACTCTAACCTCTTTTTTTTTTTTTTTCCTTCCCCTCTCCCATGGATTCCTGTTAAGTTTCTCAGGATCCACATGAGAGTGAAACCATATGGTATCTGTCTTTCTCTGTGTGGCTTATTTCACTTAGCATCACACTCTCCAGTTCCATCCACGTTGCTACAAAAGGCCATATTTCATTTTTTCTCATTGCCACGTAATATTCCATTGTGTATATAAACCACAATTTCTTTATCCATTCATCAGTTGATGGACATTTAGGCTCTTTCCATAATTTGGCTATTGTTGAGAGTGCTGCTATGAACATTGGGGTACAAGTGGCCCTATGCATCAGTACTCCTGTATCCCTTGGATAAATTCCTAGCAGTGCTATTGCTGGGTCATAGGGTAGGTCTATTTTTAATTTTCTGAGGAACCTCCACACTGCTTTCCAGAGCGGCTGCACCAATTTGCATTCCCACCAACAGTGCAAGAGGGTTCCCGTTTCTCCACATCCTCTCCAGCATCTATAGTCTCCTGATTTGTTCATTTTGGCCACTCTGACTGGCGTGAGGTGATACCTGAGTGTGGTTTTGATTTGTATTTCCCTGATAAGGAGCGACGCTGAACATCTTTTCATGTGCCTGTTGGCCATCCGGATGTCTTCTTTAGAGAAGTGTCTATTCATGTTTTCTGCCCATTTCTTCACTGGGTTATTTGTTTTTCGGGTGTGGAGTTTGGTGAGCTCTTTATAGATTTTGGATACTAGCCCTTTGTCCGATATGTCATTTGCAAATATCTTTTCCCATTCCGTTGGTTGCCTTTTAGTTTTGTTGGTTGTTTCCTTTGCTGTGCAGAAGCTTTTTATCTTCATAAGGTCCCAGTAATTCACTTTTGCTTTTAATTCCCTTGCCTTTGGGGATGTGTCGAGTAAGAGATTGCTACGGCTGAGGTCAGAGAGGTCTTTTCCTGCTTTCTCCTCTAAGGTTTTGATGGTTTCCTGTCTCACATTCAGGTCCTTTATCCATTTTGAGTTTATTTTTGTGAATGGTGTGAGAAAGTGGTCTAGTTTCAGCCTTCTGCATGTTGTTGTCCAGTTCTCCCAGCACCATTTGTTAAAGAGGCTATCTTTTTTCCATTGGATATTCTTTCCTGCTTTGTCAAAGATGAGTTGGCCATACGTTTGTGGGTCTAGTTCTGGGGTTTCTATTCTATTCCATTGGTCTATGTGTCTGTTTTTATGCCAATGAATAGCAGTTTAGATAACTATTTTCATTATCATCTTTTAAAATAATAGGTCTTACCCACAATGTCATAAGCCATGGGCGTATTGATCTCAGAGGAAAGGGTTAGAATTACATCCTAATACTTCATGCCTAACCCCCAAAAGCTACTTTATTTGTGATGGGTGCTGTCAGATTATATAATTCCAGGCCCTTTTGCAAGTATTTCAAGAATGGGAAAAATTCTTGAAATTACTAGGAGAACAATGTTGAGGAACATAGACTTTTTACATACACACATATATATGTATATTTCTAAGGATTTTACTTGAGTGCTTTTTAATGTTTCTGTTAGAAAAAATTCTAGAGTAAAACTAAATGTATAGAGGATTTTTATTAGATGATTAACCAAAATAAATTATAATTATTGATAAAGGACAGTCTAATGCAAAAGTTTAAAAATTTAATAAAACCTACAAATTAATAAAACACTTTTGCCCATGGTAGAAAATTATAAGCTTTACAAGTTAAGCTATACCAAAAGGATAAGCTGTTTGTATGAGGGACAGTAACAGATGGCAGAATATGGTAAGTGTCCAAAATTATCCATCAAAAAGTATTTAGAGGTATTCAAAGAATGGTAAAGACCATTTTCAGTTAACATGAGGATAAGGAAAGTCTTTATAATAAAAGTCTTCTTTTTTTAGTGTTTATTTATTTGAGAGAGAGAGAGAGAGGCAGAGAGAGAGGGAGACACAGAATCTGAAGCAGGCTCTAGGCTCTGAGCTGTCAGCACAGAGCCTGACCGGGAGCCTCAAGCTCATGAACCGTGAGATCGTGAAGTCGAACACTTAACTTCATGGTCTGAACCAAAGTCAGACTGTTAACTGACTGAGCTGAATTAGCCAGCCAGGTGCCCCAAAGTCTTCTAATAAAGACAAGGCATGTGTGGGATAGGCCTTTATATGTAGGGCTTACATCCATTGATTCTGACTCCAGTGATCTGAATGTCAGAAGTAGAAGAGGAAAAATAAGAAAGGAAGCAAAGAAAGGAAGTTAGAAAGGAAGCAAACTGAAAAGAGAGTAAGTAGGGGGAGGATGGGGTGAAGTGAGAAGGGAGACAGGGAGAGAAGTTGAGTGAACAAGTCGGGAAAGGAGCAAAAATGATTATTTAAATTTAACATCCAGGACCCTGGCCAGCATGTGTAACACCTACAACAGGTTGGTAAAAATGCCAAACCAGAGGACGAAGCTTGCATCTCAAGATGTGAGGTGGAATATTGGTTGAAGTCAACAAACTGAATAATTTAGTCACACCTTTTTCTCAGTCTCAGCATTTCTTTGGCTGTTAAATACCGCCTGTCCTAGACTAGAACCCTTGGCAATGGGCTGTTTGCTCTACCTCACTAGGTTAAGGCAGAGTCATCGTATTATTAAGTTCCTAAAGTCCTTGACAAAGACAATTTATGATCCTGGTAATTCCTCAAGGAGAAGCAGTGTTATTTAAACAATGCTCACAGCTTTATCCTTTGTGTGCTCCTCATGCACAATGAAGACCAGTTTATTCAGGAATAGATTTGGTCTACTGAGTTATCAAATCATTTTATGTTCTAGAAGATTGTCTTCTTTTCTGTGGTAAGGTTTGAAATGGGTGCCGGGATGAGCATGTGAGAGTATTTAAATGTCTTGAGGAGAAAAAAATATATCCAGGAGTCAAGAAAATTTCATCTTGATTACTCTGGCAGTTATGAGATTGTAGGAATGGTGAGTTCAGTGTCCTAGAATTGTTATCCTTCCAGCTTTCAAAGTCCCTGAGGATGGAGAAAACAAGAATAAAATTGATGCTTACAAATGTAAGGGTATTGGAGGGCACCTGGGTGGCTCAATCGGGTGACCATCCAACTCTTGATTTCATCTCAGGTCATGATCCCAGAATCCTGGGACTCAGGTCCCACTTTGGGCTCCACTCAAAGTGTGGAGCCAGCATGGGATTCTCTCTCTCTCTCTCTCTCTCTCTCTCTCTCTCTCTCCCTCTCTCCCTCCCCCTCCCCCTCCCTACCTCTCTTTCTTTCTCTCCCCACCCTGCCTCTCTCCCCTACTTTGGCATGCTCTGTCTCTAAAATAAAAACAAAATTAAAAAAAATAAAAACAAAGGGTATTAGGACATGGTACAGTCTCATTATAAGGAAAGAAAGAATAACAAAGCAATAGCATGAGTAGAAATAATATTTATATTTGGTAAAGCATTTTGTATCTGTTAACTGTGTTGTCTTCAAGAGTACTGCAAAGAGAAGTCAAGCTAAGAAAATCATTAGGATTCAGAGAAAATCACATTAGGTATAGGTGGAAAGACAGGTTTCAAGACACAGGTCTTCCGAGTCAAAGCCTTGTTTTTTCTATAATTTCACCTTGCCTCTTAAGGAAAAGTTACTGAAGGGTTACTGGTGGGAGATCAAGTAAGGAATTCCTGCTATGTCCTTGGACTGGCACACTGGTAGGGGAAGCCTGGAGATGGAGGGCAGAACAGATGAATGTATGTGGTCAGTGGTGCATAACCCTATGATAAGAGCAGACATGGGGAAAGAGCCTCCAGAATTAGACCTGGGGCGCATTGTAGTAGCTGAGGAATATGTCCACGCAAACAGATTTTATTGTATAAGTTTTACTCAGTCAGTATGTAGGGGTACCTGGGTGGCTTAGCCAGTTAAGTGTCTGACTCTTGGTTTCGGCTCAGGTTTTGATCTCACTGTTCAGGAGTTCTAGCCCCACGTGGAGCTCTGTGCTGACAGTGCAGAACCTGCTTGGGATTGTCTCTCTCTCTCCCTTTCTGCTCCTACCCTGCTTGTGCTCTGTCTCTATCTAAAATAAATAAATAAGCGTTTTTAAAAATGGTGAATATATTGCAGGAGTATTCCTGGGTTCATGTAACCATGTTCATAATATTGTTGGGACAAATGGTTGTGCTAGAGTAGTTAGCCTATATTTAGAAGAAATCTAAAATACTGGTATTGACTGTGTTTAGTTCATTGGTAACATTCAGAGAATTGTGTCAGGTAGTGCATTCTCTGCCCAGGACTTCCAGGAATGGCACTTAATAAGTTTCGGGCAACTTCTTCCCCTTCCCCTCCCCCTCCCCCTCGCCAAAGGGTCAGAATGGGAATTCTTGTCTTTCAGCAAACCCAATTCCCTGTGACTCAGATCTCTGGTCACAGAAATCAAGGAAGAAATTGGCTGTTTATGGAAGGTAACTTCCTAGAAATACACCTACACCCACCCACCAGGCTTTCCTTTCAGGCTGTCAGAAGCAGAATGGGAGGTAAGGAGAAGGGATGCTGACTGCATTCATGTCCCTGGGGCCTTGGTTCCAGTTTGCTGGTTCCATCATTACCCTTTCCTTGGCTTGATTAGAGTTACCAACAGTTCCCCTTTGTTTTGTTGAATTTCTGTCATTTGTGACCAAAAGTGCCCTGATAAATGACCAAAACATTTTCTTGATGAAATATTTCAATATAATTCAAAGATAGTCTTAATTGCCATTAGATGATAGCTTTTTTTTTTGCTAGAATGAATAATTTATAAATTTGGGCTAAATTCAAGGGAATTGTATTTCAAATACTATTTCACCTAGATGGTCTTACCTATTGCCCATTAAAAAAATCCTGCCACTTGAACAAAATGAGAATTTTCTTTCATGATTGGGAGGTGAGAGAAACAATGTGTATCCTAAATTCCACAAAGGTTTTAATAGCCATCATCCCAATACCACTGCATTTAGCTGATTTTACATGAAATTACAGAAGACAGCATAAAAAATGCATCATTTAAAATATAATAACACCATGGCACTACTGAATGAGTAATATTTTCTTTTCAGGTACTAGTGCCCTGGGAATCTTGTAAATAAGAAAAACGATGATTGTATAATAGACTGAAAAATCTGTTAGTTTTGCAAGATTGAAGTTAAAAATGGGCAGGTAATTCAAGAACCAACTGGAGGATGTTTAGTTGTAGCTGCTTTTTTCTAATTATCCACTGCTTTTTAAAACTCAGCAAGACAGTTGACCTTTGAATGAACTCCTGTCTTTAGTCCTCAGAGACTAGACATTTAGGAAAACTGGGAACAAGAGTCCCCTTAGTCAAGTCATGGCAGCTCTGGGTGGAATCCCTAATTATTGGATAATTGTTCAAGTGTAGAATAACACAGAATAGTTAATCACTATGACCTTCAAGTCCAAGAAGAATCTGAAAACTTGAACAGAGTATGGGGCATGTTCTCTCATTGAGACTGATTTTTTAAAAATCACTTAGCTATTCTGTCATTTCTTGAAATGAACAAAAATGCATCATTTTCATCTATTTTATAATATATGACAGGAGATAAGATATTCAATAAAGAAATGCAGTGGGAATAGCCTGAAATACCTGCAACTATTGATGTAATATGTCAAAATTTGACTATTATGGTTGAAATGGTCTTCCATTTTTCAGTTAACTTCCTTCCTGGTTAATCCTTTTCTCCAGTATGTATAAAGCAGGTTAACTAAGTATAACATTTGCTATGCTATGATTTTTGCATGTTTGTTCTACTGATTCCAGGTGAGCTGATCCATTGTCCACATTTCTGGAAGTATGAGACAGATCCTATGTCTAAACACATCCTTGCAGTAGATTTGGCTAAGCAATGCAGGGTAATAAAAGTAATGAGGCCATTGAAATCCCTTTAGCTTTGTGCTGATGCCTGGAAACTGTCATTTATTTTGTGGTGCCTTTAATTGAGAAGGCTTTTTTTTTTTTTTAATTCCACACAGTAATTGGTACTACATCTTTTTCTTATAGTAAATAGAATAAAAGTTGTGTATCTTGCTTCTTGATTTTTTAACAAGTATGTATAGTTTGTGATTCATGTAAAAATTTATTTTTTATCCATTATTTTGGTATTGTCACACAAAACTTAAAGATCCTCTTTGGTACAAAGAATACATGAAGGCCAAGTCTTATGACATTTATATGCATGCAAGATTGAGAACTCACCCTCCTCAACTCAGTGATGTTTCCTCCTCTTTTGTAGTGCATAATACAGACTCTCTAAATATAGGGGAATAGTAAATACGCATCATTAATAATTAATAGGATTGTAACAAAACACAGTATCAGCATAATCCTCTAAGACATTGATGAGTACATGTTGCCACTTTAAATAATGGCATGAAAGGCATTGGTGCTCTCTGATATGGATTTGCCATAGTAAATGAGTTTGTGTTACTGTATATATTTTGTTCTACATACCTAGTTATCAATAATCGTCTTCATGCCTCTCAAAGGGCAGCACAAGCAGGAAAAGAATAATTGCCACTCTTCATGGAGCCAGCTTATTGATGAGGTGGACACAAGTAATATTTTTAGCCTGCTGGCTGTCCATCTGTAAGCAGTTTCCTGGAGCTGTCACTTCTCCTTTCTCTGCAAACTGTTATGGCTTTGTCTGCCCAAGGAAAATAATGAGATCCATCTATCAAGAAAAAATAAACAATAAACCCTATACCTTCCAATTAATTTGTTTTCACCTATGTTTACCTACGTGCATTCAGTTAACTATCCATCATGTTATACGCGTGTAAGGAAGGGCATTTTTCAAAAGGTTGAATCCATTAACCCTTTTGCTATCTAAATATATAGGCACCCCTTTCAGCTAAATCAAGGCCTTGTAAAAATCAATCGTTTTGGAGAGCTCATAAACACTTGGTCTGTCTTTCCCTTGTGTGCCCAGTGTTGATAAATCTGCAAGCTTAATATGAACCAAACAGGTTGTTCTCATTCATCCCTCAAAACTAAGTATGTTTTTCCTTAAATGTGTCTTTGATTTTAATAACATCCTAACATTTTCAGAAATTGGTATGGGATGAGCAACTTAAATCAGAAACTTCAACTTGATTATTTTATTTGTTAAAAAACAGTTTAGTAGAAAATGGTAGTGTACCTCAGCAATCAAATGGTATCGTTTTCCTCCTCCCTTAAAAAGTGTGTTTTTGCAAATAAAAGACACATACACACACAGATGACTCAGGCAGTAATTTGTTCATGGGATTTTGCTGACATTAATAAACTGCTTGAACTTTACTGCTGCCTTGTTGCTGGTAAGAAGCTTCAACAGTGGAAGTGGTCCTGGAGTTAAGTACCCTCCTCTTTTTATCTATCTGTACTATCAAAATAGACAGCCACATTAAATAAACACTTTTCAAATGTTTTAAAAACATGAAGGATAGTGGCAGAAGTATACTGAAAGCCTCCAATTTAAAAACAACCTGTGTTCCAAGAATTCATTTGTAAAGAGAATTGTTTGAAATATAGAACCTCAGATCATCAATATGGTGGTAGAATTCCTAGTTTAATGCACTAGGACTAGAGAGTATCATAGATTTAAGAATGGGGAGTAACTTATATGGCTCTCCTTTAACTTGAGACCACTTTGTTGTAAATACGAGGTAAGTGAGAGGTAGGGTTGCAGATTTTTCAACTTCAAAAGCAAGAACTGTTTGTTACTATACTGATTGTTGAAAGAGAAATACAATAAAATTAGATAATAGGTATATTTCTACCTGGAAAGCTGATGCTTAGAGGGAAAACAGGTTTCATTAGAGGAATATTAAGGGAATAATTGTGTAAGATTTCTAAAGAAAATTAGAAGTATTTAGTGATTATAGAGATTGAAAGCATTGGTTCTTTATTCTGTATAATCTAACTTTTGATTGGTTTATTTCTGGTCCTAGAAATATAACTCACTTATAATTTTGACAGAGGATGGGAAAGGAGGGCATGAGAAAGAAAGCCAGAAAGGGTAATGAAGAAAGAGAAGGAGACTAAAAATATGCCATAAATAGAAGATGAGAAGGAAGAATGCCGTGAGGAGGGGGAGAATGAGAATGTATTAGGATACTATTCAGCCCTGTGGTTAAGAATAGGGGCTCCACACATAGGCTTTCTGCCATGTCTTCTTGTGGAGATCTTGGGAGCTTTGCTTAGATATGCCTCTGTTTCTATATTGAAAAGCACAAATAATAGTAGTCTGTACCTGATAGGCTTGTTGCGAGGATGACCTGGTACATAGTGAGCCCTGTAAGTTGCTATAAGGGTCACCATCTAATTTGTCATCTAACAGGGAGATTAGCAAACTACAGCCGATGGACCCAATCCAACTACCTATATTTACCTACCTGTGTTATCCAGTGAGCTAAACATGGCTTTTGTATATTTAAATGGCTGGAGAAAATAAAAAAGAATATTTTGTGACACACTGAAATTATGTGAAATCCATTTTCAGTGTTCATAGCATTTTATTGGAACACAACTACACTCATTAGTTTACATATTGTTTGTGGCTGCTTTTGTGCTATGGTGGCACAGTGTCCTGACCATCTGGCCTATGAAGCCTAAAATCTTTTCTCTCTAACCTTTGACATAAAAGTTGGACAATCCTGGTCTAAACCAGGACACATTTGAGAATGAATGAGGATATTAGAATCACAAGTTGGAGAAGCCAGTAAGTACAGTCATGTTCAATATATTTCTTATGTACAATAAGAAATAAACATATCAGAATTGTATTTGGTGGAAAAAACTGATGAAGAGATGTGGCATTTCATGGAAATGATTGCAACTTGGGTGATTTAAATGTAAGTCTTTGTTTCTCTCCTTTCATTAAATCTACCAACGATTCCTAAACTCCATCTGTAAAATGCCTTATGTAAGCTGGTCCCAAGCCTACCTCTTGGACACGTTCTCCTACAGCTTTCCCCTTTATTCACTGTGCTGTGGTCACACCGACTTTTCTGTTCCAGTAACCTAGTAAGCTAGTCACTAACTTAGGGCTTCTGTAAGGCTCTTTGCCTGGAATGCTCTATCCCAGACTTGGAAGTCTGGCCCTCATCCTATTTAAACTGGCATGATCTTCCATTCCTTGCTCCATTTTATTCACTCCTTAGAACCACCACTATCAGAAAACTTAAATGTAAGTTCCATTGTGGTGGGGATTTTTCCTGTCTTTGTGGCCTTTGTGGCTAGCTGCAGTGTCCACCACAGTCCTGGCACAGAATGGGTCCTCTGTCTATGTGAATACATCCTTCTGATTCTGTTGCCTCCTTGCAGTTCCTGTGGTGGGTAGGTGAGTGGTTCCACTGGCTGCTCTCCTCATCCTGCTTTTCTAATAGGTCTTTGGCTTGAGATGCATAGTTTGGCATTTACACAAGTTTTAGTCTAGATCTCTGGCCTATGCTGATGGAATATATTTTTGGTTGGCTTGTTTGTGCCATTTTCATATTTTGTGTGTGTTATCTAAGCTCATTTATGTATATATCTGAGCCCTACTTTTCTGTCATGTGAGGCACTTCCAGAGTCTGGCCTTGTTTATTCATTGTTCATATCTCTCATGGAGAAAAGAGGAGCAGGGCACCTTGCAAAACAAGTAGCTTCCTTTGAGTTTATACTGCGTTGTTTTCACTTCTTTTTTTTTTTTTTTTTTTTTTTGGTCTACGAGAGTCTCAGTCTCTAACGTTAGGGCTTAAACTACTTGTAGGCAGAGTCTGTAACTTTTAAACTGTACTTCTTTGTATCCAGCATAACCTTGAAGCAGGCAGGGGTCTGCTCCAGGAATATATGTGAATGAAGAGTACAGTTAGCTCTGTTACCCTCTAAGTAATGTAATAAACATCAAGAAAAACATAATAGCTGAAGGTATTAAAACCATTTAGTTTTCAGAGGCCTCTTTTGATCTTGCTACCCCTAGCCTTTGTGCCAGTCACAGGTTTCTCTCATTTTCATTCTTGTGAAGTTGGTGATCCATTTGTCTTTTTGGAGCTCATGGAAGCCAGCCTTACAGCATATGAGCCTCCATGCAGTTGTTAGTAGTCAACTATGGAGCCTGAGCAAAGAGGGGGAAATAGTTTCTCCTATTTGTTGATTTGAAAACTGGCCCCCATACACAGAAGGCAAGGAGAGACCAAAGAAAGAGGCAGATCATTCCAGGTTGGTAGGTGGCAGATTTAATAAGCAAGGGAACTTACATATGTGGATTGTCCTAGCATCCATAAGATGAGTAGATTTATCTGCCCTCCAGAATCTTACAAGTTTGTATAGAGGTCTTAACTTGCTTCAGGCACATACACCATCCAGATGGTCTCAACAACATATTGATTGATCTTATTGCTCTCAAGACTATGTCCTAGAAACAGCTCCTAGTGTGGGAATGGTGTGTACCATGTACATTCCAAGGACAGGAGAGGGTAAGGAGACTCCTGCCTGGTTCCAGCTCACACATCAACCAGCAGTCATGTCCTCTCCATGACCTGCTTTAGCACTGTTCTACTTTTCTCTCCTTCTTCCCAAATTGAGGCTACACAGAAAAGAGGAAAAGCAGAAAGAAATGCAGGTTGGAACAGTACGGTCTCCAACTCTAGCCAAGGCAAGATCACCTGTGGTCCATTTTCCACACATTTAACAGTACACCTAACTTCAGAGTTTCCAAAAAAGAGAACTGGACATCACTGACTGGACTATGAGTTACATGAGAACGAGTGTGTCTTCCTTATTTAACATATTATTTGCTAAATCAATCCAGTGCCTAGAACAGTAGGGATTCGATATTTATTGCATTAAAGAATGAATTTTACCCTTACTTCTTTGCTTACTTACTCATCTGGTAAAATGTAGTAGAGTATGTAAATAAAACTAAAATTTCATCTTCAATGTTTAATTATAAAACTCTTCAAAGCAGAGCTTTAAAAAACATGAAACTTAACAATAGAAGAATTAGAAAATATGCAACACAAGGTTCTCTCTGGGATGTTATCAAATGCTTTGGCATGAAAATATTCATCCACTAAAAACAAAATGTCATCCAGCAATGGAAAAACAACATAATACGAGAAAAACTTGGTTGAAAAAAAAAGGGCATTGCTGTAATGATTAATGAAAATATGGCTTTTTATTGTAAGTACATGTAGTTCTAGTGAAAGCTTTCAGCATATATAACATGTTTGAAGATAAAAGTTCATGTGACTTGATTAAAGAGTTACAACCTTTGAGAGATAGTAAATAATGCAGTATTAAGGAGATTGCTTCAAATATTTTTCTGATTGTTGTATATTTGGGTATTGAAGAAACAAGTCTGAATAAACATGCATCCTGAAGACAAGTAGAAATCCAACACCATTTTTATTTTTATGCTCAAGATGAGGGGGAAGTATTCCCAATAGTAATGACATTCTCATAGGTGTTTCTAATGATCTGTTACTAAACAGCTTAAAATGTTTTTATATAATCTTTATCACTAACCTCTGTAGCTATTTTATGGGGAAAGTAGAAACAGGGCATTTTTTCAACATTTTCTCAAAAAGTCTTTAATCTTTTTCTTTCTTTCTTTTTGTCAAAAGTTAGATAATGCATGTGATTCTGTAGTGGGGATTCCATTAACTGAGATGTAATTTAAATGATGAAAACCTTCACACTATTAGTGTCTTATGAAAAGGAAAACATAGCTTGGCATTCAAAGAAAGTAAATGGAGAATTTTTTGAATATTCCTTCACTTCCTACTCTTTGGATTCTTTCATGTTGTAATTTTTTTAAAGGTGATTTAAATATTGGAAGGTGTAGTATCCCCAAACACTATGCACAAATTATTCATATTGCCCCCATTACTTAGCAACCTTAGATGATAAGAGCTATTGCCAAAGAAGAGATCGGTTATAAAAACCTTAGAAGTGAGTCCATAAACACACATCGTCAAAGATTATTTTCAGATCTTTTACAAATAATACTACTCATTCAGTGGAGAACAAATTTGAAATGATGTCTGTAGTCCATCCCAGCCTTAAAAAACAAAACAAAACAAAACAAAAAAAACCTCTTCATCAGTTTATCAGACTTAAGCTAAGTGCAGTGGGCCTAGAGACAAGAGAGTAATGAAATTAATATGAAGTATCACCATGTGTTTTGACATAAACAGGGCAGAAACTAGAACGCCTTTGGCAATGGAAAACAATGACACTTATTCTACCACCAAATAAAACCAACATAATTTTATTTATTTTTATTTTTTTAAACTTTATTTAAGAGAGAGAGAGAGAGAGAGAGAGAGAGAGGGAGAGGGAGAGGGAGAGTGCACATGCAGGGTAGGGGCAGAAAGAGATGGAGAGAGAATTCCAAGCAAGCTCTGTGCTGCGAATGCAGAGCCTGACATGGGGTTCCATATCATGAACCATGAGATCATGACCTGAGCCAAAGTCAAGAGTCGGACGCTTAACCAAGCCACCCAGGTGCCCTCCAACATGATTTTGAATTATGTTCTTTCCAATCTGTTACCCAAAGTAACACTGTCCGTTAGGGTGATATGTAAATATAAATATAAGCATAAATATGCATGTGAAATTTTCTAACCAATTTTTTTTCATCTAAGATGATGGCCTAAATTGTTTTCCATATTTTATGTAGTCTTTAAGATCAATATCACTATTAGTTTTATTTAGCATATCTTTCTAATGAAGGAAATAAAAATATTATATAATCTTCCTAGCATAGGGCATTTCCTTGTTTAATGCTATTATAAATATTATGATAATGAATAGCTTTGTGTCTTTGCATAAATGTGTATTTATGCAGAATACTGGATAGTTTCCTTAGGGTAGAGTGAATTCCAGGAATGGAATATTGTTAGTGGCTTTTGATACATAATTTCAATTTATATTCCAAAAGAATTTTTGTCATCAGCCATGTGGGGGAATTAACACTTATTGGTTCTTGTGTGTTGGACATTCTTGTGAATAAACTTTTACATGAATTAGCATATTTCTCACCAGTCTTTAAGATATATGGTATTGTTTCTCTCATTATATAAAAAGAAATTGAAGAATTGAATTTGAAGAAATTGTACCCCAGAGATGTTAATTAACTTGTTCAAGGTTGCACATTTAGCAAGTGGCAATAAGAATACTAGTTTCCATGTCTTCCTTAATATTCGACAAAATATATCACAATTTATTTTTTCACATGTAATGGACAAAACAATAGCTTTTTGTTATTTAACTATCATTTATCTGATTAGTGACAACTTTTTTCCAGTTCTTTTTTTCCTGCTAGATTTCTTATCTCATGGGATTGTCGTGAGGAACAAAATTAATATATGTGAAGGACTAGCCAGTGTCAAGCATGGATCATAGCTATACAATGAATGGTGGGCTTTTATTATTGTTATTTTTTTAGATAAATTATGGAGACAATTAAGACAAAAATCCAAAACGACGTTATTGGGCTCACTTTTTTCTTTTATGCCACCGTTTTTCTTTTTAAAAGGAAATCTATCTTAGTTCATGTACTTATTTTATATATAATTGCTCTCGAAAATAAGACAAACTAACATAATGTAAATTATGAAATGAAATAGAATATTATAAACTTTTTTGATCTCTCATCCTTGACAATAAAATATACTTCAGCAAACACAAATAGATGTATAGTTACTTATATTGTACTAACATGTACTTATAAACAAATTGACATATGTATTTCATATATAATTTATAATTTTATATGTAAAATGATATTTTAAATGATTTCTTATTTGAAAATGTTACAAAATATTTGTTTTTGCTAAAAATTATATTTCATAAGAGCCTTATCAAATATGATTAGATATCGTAATTTTTACCCTGTATTCTGGCAGGCAAGGAACTCCTCCTTTCCCTGTTTTTCATTATTTGGTTTCACCAACTTTATGTATATTACTTTCAATCTGCAGGGTTTTTTGCAGAAATATTTTTAGGCCATTTGAAGGAGAGGTTAGTGAAAACTAGAAAATGAAATCTCTAAATCCACTTCTCCGAGCATCAATAAACTGAAAGATGTCAAAATATTCTCTAGATTTTAAGAAATTCACTCTTCTCAAGTTATCTCCAGGAGGTGACATTTGACATCTGGACAAAGTAAGAATTTCAATTTGGATACAAACACCTTAAATATAAATAAATGTCAATAAGTGGCAGAGACCCGGGGAGAAATGTGTGGAGTTTAATCACGTGTGATTGAATGAAGTATATGTATACCTTATTTCATGAATCTTCAGGCACATGAGTCTCGGTATGTATGTGGTTAGGGTGACGGAATAGTAGGAATGGTCTGGGAGCCTAAGGTGGGGCAAGTGCTTTAACTGAGATCACGAAGATGTCAGTAGTCTGAGTCAAATTGTAGAGGAGGAATGCTGATGCAGATAATGGAAAGACTGGGGACATGTGTCCCCTGGTGGTCCCTGGGTGCTTCGCAGACCTTGGTTTCAGTCTAATTAATGGCAATTAGATGTATTACGTTGGTGGGTTTTAAGCCTCAATTTCTGATTTGCACAGAAGGAGTATCTTTCTCATGGGGTAGCAAGAAAATATGAAATTGTGTAATTACATTATTCAGAGAAGAGTCTAGCACATAGTAAGTGCTCAACCACTGTTGTTTCTGTAGGCAGCATAGCATGGAAGGAATATGTGTGAACCTTCAGTACAACACATAATCTCTCTATGCTTCATTTTCCTCACCCATGAAATGACAAAAATGATAACTGCTTCACAAGATTGTTATGAGGATAAAAATTACTGTATTTGAGTGCTTAGAAATGCTTGGCACTCACCTAGTAAACACTAAATAAAGGTTTGCTGCTAATATTACAGTTTTATTTTACTTTTTAAAAATTTTTTACGCTTATTAATTTATTTTTAAGAGACAGAGAGAGACAGAGCACAAGTGGGGGAGGGCAGAGAGAGAGACGGAAACACAGAACCCGAAGCAGGCTCCAGGCTCGGAGCTGTCAGCACAGAGCCCGATGCAGCGCTCGAACCCACAAACTGTGAGATCATGACCTTAACTGAAATTAGACGTTTAACCGACTGAGCCACCCGGGCGCCCCAGATATTACAGTTTTAAATATTAGTCACTAGGATTTTAAAACAGCTGCTAGTGTTAACAGCTTGTGAAGAAACACTCTTTTACCTGGTTTATCATATTCCCTCTTTCTCTGGTGCACAGGGTGGTGCTCATGATGTTGCACCTGTAACTTTGGTTGCTCATATTCAATTATCTGCCTGCTTTTTAGCTGTCTCTGGACATTGCCCTGGAGTTTTGTCCACATCTTCAACACTTGGTAGCCCTGGTCTTGAGTTAGTTGTGCTGTTCAGTGGACAAGAGAAGTGAGCCAGTTTTGGAAAGCTAACCATGAAAATCCCACAGACTTACGTGTTCTTATTTTCTATTTTAGACACTTCTCTTTACAATCTTGTACAAAATACAGTCTTTCATTGTTTTTACAAAAGATCTTTACAGTATTTCCTTTAACTTCCTAATCTTTTTTTAAAATAAATTTTTATCTTTATTTATTTTTAAGAGCGAGAGAGAGAAAGAGAGAGAGAGAGAAGGGAGGGGCAGAGAGAGAGGGAGACACAGAATCTGAAACAGGCTCCAGGCTCTGAGCTGTTACCACAGAGCCCGACATGGGGCTGGAACTCAGGAATGGTGAGATCATGACCTGAGCCACCCAGGTGCCCCTAACTTCCTCATCTTTTACCCCACCTGCTTTTTCTTTTCTTCATCTCTCATTCTCATTTCTATCAGGTGAACATAACACACACAAACACAAGACACTCAGAAACTGAGAACTTCAGTGACTTCCATTTGATTTACTCAGAATAAGAGCTCACTAGCAGCTTTCCCACGTACAACATCATGTACACAAGCTCCCCGTTACCCTGGCCTACTAATTGTATATATACAAGTGTATATATATACAATACAATTGTATATATACAATTGTATATATATACAATACAGTTGTATATATATACAATATACAATTGTGTGTATATACATATATAATTTCTCTTCTAACTCAGTTGTCATGTTATGCACAGTTGCATATTTGTTAATTTGAAATTCATGCTTTTATTTTCCTTTTTTTAAGGTATTTGTTTTTGAGAGAGAGATTGAATGTGAGTGGAAGAGGTGCAGAGAGAGAGGGAGGAGAGAGAATCCCAAGCAGGCTCTGCACTGTCAGCACAGAGCCCGACATAGGGCTCTGTCTCATGAACCATGAGATCATGACCTGAGCCACTTAACTGACTGAGCCACCCAGGAGAACCTACCTCACACTTTTAAGTTCTTAAACACCAAGTGCATATCTCAAAAAGCTTTCATAGTTTCCATGAATAAGGTAAGTGCGCATAGGTTATATACTTGTGTGTCTGTAATATATCTAGGCACACATCTGCATACATGTAACAGCATTTACACAACTTCCTGAGCATGTGTGAGAGTGTGGGAGGATGTCTAGACGAGAGGTATCCCATGTAGAAGTGAGGAAGAATCTAACTCAAGTTATATATGACTTAGCTTTGTGGAGAAGGCAGTCAAAAAGTTGAGGTGATGCACAGTGCTAACTGCATCAGCTCAACTTTTTTTTTCACTGCCTTCTCCAGGTCTCAGTGCCCAGGAGTATGGTTTGTCCCATTAAGAACTGTGCATAAGGGTGTGACTTACTCTTTCCCTATCACTTTATTAGAATGTCATTTTCCCGAATTATAGGTATATTTGAGGCCTGCACCTAAGCACTTTGTATCTTTCTGTTTCCTCAGCTGTGTTATTAACGTGGCAGTCTTTTGCTCTTCTCTGCTTTGCCACCTCTCCCCTCCTTGTTTGGCTGTGGCTCCTGATTGCACTGGCAGGAATATGCACAGCTTTAGCTAATTAATTGCTTCGGCAGAGCAGTAAAGTGTACTTACCTAGAGTGCACTTCCAGCAGGAGCTATAGATTTATTAGAATAGAGTTATGGATCTTGATTCATAGCTCATACATGCATATGCACATTAGAATTAGAACTGAGTTCTTACAAATAGTATGTTAATGACCTCTCAGCAATAACAGGTCCTAAAACCATTATAAATTTAAGAACTGGAAGCAGCCGGGCTTAAGTGTAAAAATAAAATTATAACATATGATTTGGCCATATGTGTTTATATGTAAAAAGCTTGTTATTTAGAATGGGTTTCCTTTTGCTTCTGTAACCACTTTAATAAGCAGGAAAGCATATAATCCTTTGAGTGCGGAACATATTGTAAGGATCCTATCTCAAAACACACTGATGCAACTTGAAAGTGTATTTCAACTGTGCTGCATTTTTGTTTGTGTTAAAAGCAGCAAATACTCAAACTCCCAGCTTGAGAATATCTTAAATGCAATATGCCCTTTATTTGTCACTCTAAGCAAGCTTTCTTAGGCCAGAAGAGAATATCCTTTCTTTGGCTGATGTGTGAAATGTGACAGAGGCATCTTGTAATGGGCCCTCTCCATTAGCATCACATGGCAGGTTTCTCCCTATATTTTTAATCTGTTTTCTTGTCAGCTACTCAGCTCCTTTCAGCCTCTTCCAAGTTCTCTCTGGAGCCTGAGGCAGACCAACAGAGCAGGTTGGACTTTAGTGACAGCTGGGCATTCTTCCTAGAACAGACCCAGCATGGATAATATTTTTGAATCACACATCTTTCTCATGTTCAATGCTCTCTAAGGAAAACACTGTTGTGGGTAGCATGTTATCATGCCACTTTGTGAAGACCATTCTCCTAAGTCTGTCTATATTCGTCTCCTTTTGTTCCTGCCCTTCCTTTTCACTTTCAGCCTTTTTTTTTTTTTAACCACAGTCCATTATGAGAAACCCTGATTCTCACTGTACTTCACTTGGATGGACTCATTATAGCGACAGAAAAATGCTAGAAATAGAAGTCTAAGGATGAGATATCTAATTACCTAATTACAATATCTAAAATGAAGCAACATAAAAATACTTTGTACTGAACTATATTTGTTGGACATTTTTCCAAGTGAAGCTTTCAGGCAGTTGGATTTTTGTTTGTTTGTTTGTTTTGTTTGAAAAGCAAGGCTTTTGTCATTCTCAATTTGTCTGTGTGGTACAGTAGGGAAATGTGGACCCTTGATTTAAGATCTCCCTTCTAATTAGCTTCATTTCTTTTTAAATTATATATCTTTATGTTAGTTTCAGGTATACAACATGATGATTTTACCTAGTATACATCCTGAAATGATCATCACAGTAAGTTAACATCCATGACCTCCTGTAGTTACAATATTTATTCTTGTGATGAGAACTTCCAAGTTGCTACTATCTTATCTTTCAGATGAACAGTGAAGTGTATAACTATACTCTTCATGCTCTATAGTACATGTCCAGAACTTACGTGTTTTATAACTGGAAGTTTGACCTTTTCATGCCTTCCCTCCTTTTCCCTACCCACCATCTCCTGCTTCTGGCAACCACCAATCTGTTCTATTTCTAGGAATTTTTAAAAAATATTCCACAAATAAGTGAGTTCATAAGTATTTCTTTCTTTGACTTATTTCACTTAGCATAATGTCCTCAAGTCCCATGCTGTTGCAAATGGCAAAATTTCCTTATGACTGAATCCTAGTCTATTGTAGATCTGTGCACCATGTTTTCTTAATCTATTCACTTGCCAGTAGACACTCAGGGTTGTTTCTGTGGCTTATATACTGTAAATAATACTACAGTGAACATGGGGGCACAGCTATCTCTTTGAGAGAGTGATTTTGTTTCCT
Source organism: Prionailurus bengalensis (assembly GCF_016509475.1). NCBI lineage: Eukaryota > Metazoa > Chordata > Mammalia > Carnivora > Felidae > Prionailurus > Prionailurus bengalensis. The sequence goes on from NC_057349.1 coordinate 111,737,445, forward strand.
TCAGGTATATACCCAAAAGTGGAATTGTTGGATCATATGGTAGTCTGTTTGTTTTTTGAGGATCCTTGATGCTGTTTCCCATATGTACTTTTCTTAAAGATACAGGTTCCTCAGTTATAATCCAAACATAATGATAATGATGTCACAGAGCTAATGTGCGAATAAAATGCATCCACTTATCCAAGTGTTTATTGGGCAACTATTTTTGTGGCAGGCATATAACATCTTGTGGTCAGGGTAACAATCAGGATAGAACAAAATGAGGTTGGGGAAATGGACATATAAAGAGAACGGTAGTGTGTGCCACACAGTGTTTCTAAAATATTCACATGGACTCATGCAGCCCATAACATAACATTATGAAACAGGCATTATCATACTCAATTTACATGTGTGAAAACTGAGGTATATGGAGTGTTAGTGACTTAGTCAAAGTTATGTAGTTAGTAAGTGGAAGATTAAGGATACAGACCTAGGTGATCTGGTCTACCGTCTAACCTCTTAAACACTCTGTTAATAATAATTGTACTAGAGCAAAGTGAACGAGGAACTAGAAAAGCAGTTTCTTACAGAAGCACTCAAGTTAGAGAAGATGATATAGCATACAAGATATACAGTAGGTATTTAATAAGCGTTAGCCTCTTTTCCTGATTTTTGGTACCTTGAATTTAAGGTAACATATGGCATGTTGTATGTCAACGTGCTAAGCTCTATCCCTGCCAGTGATTTAAAAGACTACTCAGTGAGCTTGGTCTCCATTCTTTTCATCGTATTGGTGATTGTAGTGCCCTTTTTAGTGATACACTTCAAGTGTTTGGATTTTCCATCTTTGCTCATTTTGGAAGGAGCTGTGGTTGAGTCTAGTTGTAACTGGCAGAGCAGTTAGTATTTGGTGGATTTGGACACATTAAAGAAGACCTTTCAGCCTGGGAAAGAACATTTTCTTGCCTGTGAGCCTTTGAACTTAGTTGGAAGTATAACTTAATTATAATTCTTTGGGAGAAGGATCAACATAAGCCAATTATTATTTTCCAAGTGATGACATGGCTGATATTGGTGGTGGGTTGAAATGAGGGAGACTTTACTGAGCATGGAACTTCTGAGAGTTGAGTGGAGGGTGGACAACCATGTTATCTGGTCTCACGGGCCTGGTGTTGTGACAAAACTTGGAATACCATAGGGCAGAGCCGACAGGTTGGTCATGCTTTGTTGTTGCAGTGAGCCCTCCTCAAAATGATTTTAGCTCCTGTCAACTGACATCACAGCATTTTCCCCCCTCTGTTTTCTTTTAAAATTCTGTTATGTATCCAGGGAGCACTGCATTTTGAAAACCTGCGTGGTTGTCTGCTTTTTACATTTCAGGAATTCTGACTAACCATTCTGCAAACAAAGTTGACCACCACATCATCTGTCTCTATTTTATTGCATATGGAATCTCATCTTTAGTACTTAGGTTCTATTAAATTTTATTACTCTTTTTTAACATTTTCTCTTAGAAATTCACAGTCAGCTCAATCCCACAGAGCAATGGCCTAGTAAAATTTCACATGTGAACATAGCTTCATCTGAATAGTCAGCTAAAAAAATCCCGAGTTTTAGGAGAATTTTAAGTGAGAGACTGTGATACTGGCTGCTTCAGTTACAAGAGTCATCCACTTGGAGCAGCTGGGCAGTCAGTCTGGCTGCTGTGGTCATTCCAATCAAGGATATGCAAAATTAACCTGGATTCAAGTCATTCAGGAAAGCGACCCCATTCCATTTTTATAACTGCATGTGCATTTTCAATGTGTGGTCCAGAGGAACATGTTGGGGGTGGCAGGAGAGACGAGCTCTAGCACAGAAGAAGCTCCTGGTGTCTAATTAGATGATCTGCAGCACGTCCAGACTGGGTCTGTGGCTTGCTCAGTCTCAGCTTCCCTGTGGAGATAAGGCTCAAGTGTGGGTAAATGGATTAGAGCCATGCTTAGAGGTGATGTTGCTATTTATACTCTGAGTCCTACTATCCGGTGCCACCTGCCTCAACCAAGAGCATCACTGATGGCTGTGGTAGCTCAGTGGCCAGCCAGGAGGCATTCTTCCCCTTCTGGCACTCAAACTAAATTCCAGATGGTCTCTTGTGAAGCTGACCTCTGATTCCATGCTGGGGTAAGGCAATAACTAGTCACAGTTGTGTCTGCCATTTATGACATTTTCTACATACTTGTCAATTCCCTGGTACAATTTGGCTTTGAGTCCTGGATTAGGAAACATAGAAACCATTGACTTATTATTTTAACCTAACAAATTAGCATCTGCTTATATTTTCCCTTTAGCCACACTACCGTCAGAATATGACTTTTTTGTTTTTTGAGGTTAAAAGCCGACATCTCATTTATATCTTCCCACCTGCATTGGCCACAATGCTCACTGCCTGCCTTCAGCTAAGGCATTTATAAGCTTTTGTTCTACTGATTGTATACACATTTTAGATGACTAATGAGTCTGCTTTTGTCCAGAGAATGACTTACAGATCTTCATCCCTTTCTATTTCTTCCAACCTATCATTTCTCTCGAGGCTATACTCAGCCGCTGACCATGAGCCAGATATTGTATATAATCCTGTATATATGGCATCAACTTCCAACCTGACTAAGCTCCTTGAACTTGTTTTTAGTCCTCAAACTTAAATATGTTTATTTGTTCTGGATCTCAGTGTGCTTTGATAGAAACATCACTAACCAGTGTAAGTTGTTCTCACTTGAGCCTGCTGGTAACTGTACTAAGAATCCTTGGCATTTAGCTCTTGGCATCCTGTCGTGAGTGGGAGTGCTGGAGTGGATTAGAACTGAGAAGGCTCTAGAGGCATACTGCTGAGATTTGGTTTCCATTCCTCTAAGCCTAATCTGAATAAATCACACCTATTTTCAAACACCTACAAATGACTCCCAGGGGCTATCAGAAATTTAATTTTCATGTAGCATCATGAGCCTCCACAGGTTTGCCACTACCTTCCTTTCCAGCCATCTACACCATTCCTTCCCTTCATCTGTCCCACCATATACCAGATCATTAAGAGATTCACATTGTCCCCACTGTCTTTCCTGCCTAGATGGCAGACTCACTTTCTGAAAGTGCTAATAATTTCTAAATTTTCAAAGAATACTTGAAAATCTACCTTCTCTATGAAGCATTTTCTTGTTCACCAAACCAAGCATATTTATTCATCCTTTGCCCTGTGTACTTCGTTCTACTTCATAATCTACTTTGTTACATATTCATTCATTTTTTCATTGATCCCCGGTTTCACGGAACACACGTTCTTGCTCTACTTCAATTCCCATTTAAAATGTAGGTTCCGTAAAGACTGGGGCACAGTCTACGTTCTTTTTAGTCCATTTGTACTGGCTGTGTTAGATCATTTTCCCCAGGGAATAAACTCTGAAATGGAGATTTTCTTGCAGGTAGATTGACTAGTCCTCTTGGAAACAACTCTGTTGAGGGAGAGAGGAAAGCAGAATTGAGCAGAGGGAAAAATTGAACTTCATTTTCCCCAAATTGAGGCAAAGAAGCTGGATTTGTTCACTCCCCTCTTGGCCAGACACTGGATGTAGAAGGCATCCAAGACGGATTTGTAACCTTGGCAAAAGCAACTCCTTTTGACCAGGCAGTTCTAAGAGAGACTCAGACTGTAGGTCTCAGCAGCCAACACTGCCAAGCAGCAGCTGGGGAAAGAGTGTTTCAGCCCTGAAGAGAGGCTGGCGAGGCACATTACAATGTCCACTGCACTAGGACAGAGACTTAGACATGACCAAGGCTCCATGACTATTTTACCCAAGTGTATTTAAAATGATTCATAAATATCTAACAACTTCTACAGCTTTATGGAACCAACTTCTATATACGAGTTTGGCCACAACCTGTACAGCCCACAAAAGACCTCATGTTTCTCTGCCTTTTCCTCTCTCAGCTGTTTTCCTACAAGAGGTATTCTGTTGTTTTTAAGGTAATAGCAACAGTTACTTATTCTAACTTATGTCCAAAATCACCTGAGGCATATTTATAGAAAAAAGTGATACTTCTCTCTACCATATATGATTTTTTTTTGTTTTTGTTTTTTTGTTTTTTACTCTACCATATGTTTTGATCTTTTCAGTGGCTATCCTGCTGTGTCTCTCTCTACTTTAATGTCTGATTACACATCCCACTAGAGCTACTGGCCCCCACTGTGCCAAAAGAGGATCCAGATTTTGTGGGTCTAAAAGATTAGACAATTGTGGGATCCTCTTTCAGGAAAGGAATACAAACCTTTCTTACCTGTGAACATCTTATAAAGAATATTGTGTTGGGTGCCTCCAAAATCTCCCAGGTTTGGTAATCTGCTAGAAAGACTCATAGGGCTCAGCATTTAATTGTACTTACAAGTTTATGGCTATGACTTATTACTGTGAAAGGACACAAGATAAAATCAGCAGAGGGAAAAGGTTCATTGGGCAGAGTCCAGAGAAAACCAGGTACAAATCTGCAGAGTCCTCTCCCAGTGGAGTCACATAGGACATGCTTAATTCTTTATGCAATGGATTGTGACGAGTCTGAAATGTTGCCTACCAGAAAAGCTCATCAGAGACTCACTGCCCAGGTTTTTTATTGGAGCTGGTCATGTAGACGCCCTCTGTCTTGCATGTACCAAAATTACCAACTCCCGGAAGGGAAACAAGTGTTCAGCATATACCATGCTGTTTGTAACAAACAGTTGAGGTGCCGCAAGCCACTCTTCTCATTTCTGGAATGGTGGGAACCTCCTGAAATCTAAGATCCCAGATGCCAGCCGAAGACAGCAGGCCTTTCCGTGGATACCAGTCTTAGGCCTGCTAGGTTAACTCTTTCCTGTATATATGTAAACATTTGAACCTATTGCTACGTTCATTCCAGAGCCTTGGAAAGGGTTCGCGCACGTGAGGGGGCTTGAGCATGAAGTTTTATTAGCTTCAGTAGTAAGTGCTTCCCTGGTTTCAACCATACTGAGGCCCTTTCTGTACCTAAACTAACTCGATTCTTGCTCATCTTTGATTTTTCATGTGTTCGTCTCTTATCTCGAACCACTCATATTTCTTTCTTCATCAAGTTCTTATTCCTTACTTGGCTTTCAGCTTAGGCATCCCGTCCTTGTCCTCCTTTGTTTCTGATTTACCCGCTCTGAGCCCCTAGTGAACTGAACTTTCTTATCATAGCACCTGGCATAGTATACTGTAGTTAATCGTGTCCCTCCGTGCCCCATGGGACTTGAGCCCCTGAAAGCAAAGTCTGTTTATTCTTCACATTTGTACTCCCATGCCCAGGGCTGCCACAGAGCAGACTTACATTAATACTTGTCGAATGATGTAGTTACTCACTAATAATGACTGCAGTTACTGTAGTACTACAGTGAGTCCTCCAGTGGATATAATTTAAATATTTAGGTTTAAATTTTGAGACGTGTTAAATAACAGTATTAATAGTACAGTGGTATCAGAGAAAACCTGCTATTGTCCCTCCTCAGGGCTTTAAACCTATTGGAGGACGTCTAGGAAGTTTCCCTTAGCACCAAATAATCAATTAAAGAATCCATTAGAGACAGAGGGAAGTTATGTGACCTATATGGATTTGCTAATGAGAAGCTGGGTAGATTTTCATGCAACTGTGTATGCCATAAGGAGGAAGCTACTCCGTGTTTCTCTCTTCTTACAACATTTATTTATTTTCCATGTCTGTGCATATAAGCATGATATCCTAATTGACATTAATCAGAGTTAGATTAATTTTATTAAAATTTCAGAAAGCTCTGAAATCTGTTATTAAAATGGGCGTTATTAACTTCATTGTCATAATTTTAAGACCCATTTCAAGGTCTGCTATAACTCAGGTGGCCCTACTGAGAATTCTGTGACTCAAAGATGTGTCATGCATTGCTTCCATAAAACTTGAGGAAGCATGGCGCTTTAAAACTGCCACTCTCAGCATATACACATGCTTGTATTTCTATATTCATTCATATATACAAAAGATAGAAACAAAAAAAGACAGTCTACTTATCGTATATTCAACAGGCAGGCTCCATGTGGGATTAACACAAGAGGTGCTAGAAAAAATTGCAGATGGGTGGTCTCTGTAACTGCCAGCGTTGGTGGCCATCAGACATTAGGAATGAAAACATTACCTGAATCTAGTGTTCACAGTTTTGATTAGAAACAGTTCATTCTGAAAGAATTTATACCTGAAGGAGAGGATAGGAGGAAGAAATCAGCAGCAACATCAAGTTTTCCAGGAGTGAGAATATTAAAAAGTTGAGGCAGATGTCAACCGTCGGAGCTGGAAAGAGTGGGTCAGTAAAGGGGCTGAGAAAGAATGGAAAAGAGTTGAGGTGATTGACATTCCCAAAGGCCCTTTTCATTTGTGTTTGTTTCAAAGGCTTTTTCTGGTGGCATAGATAATGACTGGATTGAAGGTCTCTGTCTTGCTAGGCTGTCTGTGAGCAGACTGCTAAACAAAGAGAAAGTCAAGAAGAGGTGAAGGAGAGTAAATCCACCCTATTCTGCTATTTCTATATGTACTGCGGACAGAACACCTGAAGGTGAAAAACGGATCATTTAATGTACTTGATGTATACAATATAGAAATGAAAGAAGTTTTTCCTTTACTGATATTTCTTAAATGCCTTAAGACTTCACTTGAGTTGTTCTTACATGTGAGATGGTAATCGGAAAACCGAGCTTTCTGCGTTTAGGCTTAACCCTTGAACATTTCTGTAATTAGAAGCATACATCTGGAATTCAGAGATCTGGGTTCACATTCTAGCTCTACTATCTAGAACCTCTCTAGCTGCTCGAGCAGCTCGCTAGCAACCTCACCTTCATACTGTCTCACCTTTCATCAGTGGGAGATTATAAACCCATCTCTGGTATGGTGATGCAAACATTCAATGAAATAAGTGCTTAGTAGGCACCTTTATTAAATGAATGTATATAAAGCACTTAACACATAAGCACATAGCAAGTACTAAATAACAGTAAGTTGTAACCTGCCTTGTTAAACGGAATATACTTGAGACCCCATAAGCTTGATGACTCAAAGCCATCCTTCTGGGCATCAGTTATTGTTTTGTGCTGCGGCAGAGTCCAGGGCCTCCTGTGTTGCTGGAATACATTAGGACAATTTGTGTGTACACATGCATACATACCCACACATACCCAGTGGCATTTTTAATCTTTTCAACAATTATTTGTTCATGCATGTAATTTACTTTCGTCAGTGTTTTTTGTATCCATCTTCTCCTTTTATTTTGCTGTTTATAAACTGCTATTAGACTGGAAACCATATTAAGAGACATGGTATAAATATGGAGCAGCTCAGAATGAGCCACATCAAAAGAAGGAGGTGAGAAGTTCAGTTAGGATTCAGGTGGGTGAGGAGATATCAAGTTGGTCTTTTCAGTGGCCTTTTAAAATGACTGATTCCTAGGTTTTATCAGTGTAGTAGCCAAATGAAGTACAATGAGAAAGTTTGATTTTCTCATGGCTAGTGAAATGAACATCATATACCAAATTTTAAAATTCTTAATTATACTCCATTATGAAAAACTGAAAGTTGAGTTATGGAAAGTACATTAGCATTGAGGTTAATATTTCTTTTAGTTTGCATTTTATTCTATGCTACCACTAATTCCATTTCTGCCTCAGTTCTCTTAATTTCATTTTTATTTAGGATATGTATTGTGGGAATGGAATATGGTTTGTTTCTTATCAGGTTTGTAGTGTAGTACCCTTTAAAATGGGGTTGAAGTGGGAGTGGGGTGCCTGGGTGCCTCAGTCAGTTAAATGGTTAAACGTCCAACTTCGGCTCAAGTCAGGAAACTCTGCTGTCAGCACAGAGCCCACTTGGGATCCTCTGTACCTCTTTCTTTCTGCCTCTCCCCTGCTTGCATGCACACACTCTCTCTCTTTCTCTCAAAAATAAGTAAACATTAATAAAGGGGGGGTGTTGAGGGTTGGACCTTGAAGATGTGAATCAACTCTTCACATAGAAAGTTAAACATTTTAGTGTAATTTTTCTGCACAAATTGACTGTTTTCTATATATTTGGACTCTTGCATTTATTGCTTTTGATCAAGATTTAGCCTATCTAAAAATAATCTCTTAAAGATTTGCTGTGCAGAAGTGGCAGTTAAATCTGCTTTTCTTTTTTTTGAAAGCATATATTTTATTTTTTGTGCCCCTCCCACCGTTTTCTTTATCTTTCTTTTTCTTTCTTTTTCTTGTATTATTCTCAAGTTAGTTAACGTACAGTGTAGTCTTGGCTTGAGGAGTACAGTGATTCATCTCTTACAAATGACACCCAGTGCTCATCCCAAAGCGTGCCCTCCTTAATGCCTGTCACCCATTTAACCCACTTCCATCAACCCTCAGTTTGTTCTCTGTATTTAAGAGTCTTATGGTTTGCAGAGAGGGAGGTAAATCTGACAAGTGCTTATGAAAATGCCAACTATGTGCCAGACAGTGTTGTTAGCACTTTACAAATAACCCATTGAATCTTACAACAGCCCTTTGAAATAGATGCTATTATTGAGCCCATTTTACAGATGAGAAAATTACAGCACAGAGAGGTTAAGCAATTTGACAAAGGTCACACATCTCATAAATGGAAAAAGAGGATTTGAACCCAGACAGTCTAACCCTACAGTTCATGCACTTAATCCAGCCTGTGAATTATTATCTTCCATGTTGTAATCTTAGTTGTAATCTTAGTCTAAAGAGGTTCTATTGTTTTTTTTTAATTCTTATAATGTTAGGGTGATTTTGAAATGATTTTGAAAATAGGGTGTTTATTTTACCTATGTCACATTAAGTGAACAAACCATGGATGATTACATGTTATGTGTGTGTGTGTGTGTGTGTGTGTGTGTGTACAGTTATAAACCAAGTAAAATGGAGATTTCATTATTTTTATATAGATTATAGGTTTAAATTTTATATTCCTAATTATTTCATCATTTCTTAATGACAATGTTGAAGTTACTTGTGTTAGCAATTTTAGAAAAAAAAATATATCCTGGATTCTTTTCCTCTTTCCTTTTGATCTCTGTGTTATTTCCTGGTAGTTGTATGTCTTTATCAGGCACTAGCAGTTGGAGAGGGGCAAAAAAATGGCCAAACTTAAAATTAGCCAATTTTGACAAAACTTAGTGGAATTAGGGAAAGGTTCTTCAGTGTAAGGTAAAAATCACGGGAAAAATATTTTGTTTTGAATTCTATTCTGCTCTCCATGTGAAAGTATGTATTACAGTTTATTTTGTTCCCTCTTGGTATGTGTGTGTGTGAGAGCAAAATAGGGATATATTTTAATTTTGACAGTATTTATAACCTTAGATAATAATGTGATCACTTGAAAAAATTAATAGTATTCTAATTTTTCATATAGCTGAAGCAAGATATGGTTTACTGACTTGTAACCATCTTTTTTTTTCCTTTCTTCCTTTCTGCTTAGCAGTTCCACTAAGTTGGCATATAAATTAGATAACAGGCTATGTCAGCTTAAAACTTCTTGTTCTGGGCATGCTGTTTATTTTGCTAAGCCTGTAGCACTGGAGAGTATTCATAAAAGCATTATTTACCCTAAAGTGACCCAGGAAACCTGCCTTTCTCCTGTCACTGAGAGGAGAAGAAATTATTCAAGGCAAAATTAAAGGGTAGTGAACAAAGAGGACACAATTGATACTGAGATTGGGGAAAAAAAAGACACAACATTTTGTCCTCAGAGAGAAATGGTGGGAAGACCTTGAGGGGAAAGGAAGTTGGGCATCAAAGGATTAAGGAAGTGTGGACTATAGATTACTGCCTATGGCGAACCTGTGTGATGCAGAAGCGGAGACTAGAGGCTTGCTCAGCATCTTTTGAGAGTTAGTCCTCGGGGTGGTTCCCTACACTGAGCTTTTGTCTCAGTCAGCCTAGGTGGGTGCATTTTCTCCATCTCTCCTTGGAGTTCCACATCTGTAAATTACAGATACTGTGAGATCTGCCACAGGTCCTGGCTAATTTCAAGATCTTTCATGAAGGCTGTTTTGTTTCTAGGTTAGAATTGAGTTAGTTTGTCTTTTTGCAAGTTCTTCTAGATATATCATTCTCCATCTACTCAAGTTACACTTTTCATTTTTTTTTTTACTTCTGATGATCATTGATATTTAAAAAAATACCACTTTTTACTAAATTCTTGTGTATCTTACTTTATCAATTTCCAATTTATATATAATATGCAGATAGACTCAGTAATATTATTTACAATGAAACTGAAGATAATAGCACTTTAATTTAATGGCCCTCTTTGATTGAATCTAGCTTTGCTCTCAAGCACACACAGCTACTAGCAAAAACAATTTCCCAGCTCATTATAGGAAAACTATTTTTTTAAGTTTATTTATTTATTTTGAGGGAGAAAGAGTGAGTGAGGGAGGGGCAAAGACGGGGGGAGACAGAGAGAAAACCAAGCAGCCTCCATGCTCTCAGCACGGAACTGCGGTGGGGCTCAAACTTATGAACCATGACATTATGACCTGAGCTAAAATCCAGAGTCAGATGCTTAACAGACTGAGCCACCCAGGTGCCCCATAGGAGACCTTTTTTATACTTTCTTATCTTCTCTGTATTTCTATAAATGAGAAAAATATATTTGAAATTCTGGAAATACAAATTCTTAACATTTTTCTGGTACTAATATTGCCAGATGTGTCAAATTGCCAAAAATGTCATAGAAATTAAAAACCCTTGTGGACTAAATTTTTTGTCATAAACTAACTTGACATCAACATAAATATCACATAGTAATAAAACTGGATCGCAGGGTAATTAGTTTTGAGTATTTATTTATTTATTGGTATTTGATAGTTTAGATAAATAAAAATAAATTTCCTGTCCTGGGGTGCTTCGGTGGCTTAGTCAGTTGAACATCCAACTCTTAATTTTGGCTCAGGTCATGATCTCACAGTTGTAGGATTGAGGCCCATGTTGGGTTCTGTGCTGACAGTATGGAGCCTGCTTGGGATTCTCTCTCCCTCTCTCTCTCTGCCCTTCCCCTGCTCATGTGCTCTCTCAAAATAACTAAATAAGCATTTAAAAAAAAGTTCCTAGTCTTAAAATAGTATCACTTCATCTGATATTAAAAAAAAAAGTCGTATTGAATATTGATATTCCTGTATGTAACTTTTAATTGGCACCTCTATTTTAAACATTTTTATCAGCCAACCAACTCTGGATGACTAAGGAACTTACCTTATTGGCCAACATAACTGTAGAAAACACAAGGTATGGTTTTTCTGTATAGTAATGAAATCAATTTATGTGAAATTAGTGGAATCAGATGACATTTTGAGATAAGGTTATATTACTGGTTAACTAAAATGTTCATATTTCATTCATTTAGCTTTTACATAAGATTTGCACTCATTTTTATACAACGTATTCTGTTTCTGCTCTTTACCAGGATTAAATCGTGTTATCTTTAGAGTGTCTAAGTATAGTCTTTATGTATAGAATTTGGTAATTACTCATAAATTCTATTTTCCTTTGCAGATATATTTTGCAAAAGGAACTCAAGGGAAGTTCAAAGATAACTTACTTATTACTTTTAGTAAAATATGCTATAATTTAGTAAACTTGAGTTGAATCTTCTAGCAGAGATGTAATACAGAGTAAATTTTTAGTATTTTCAGTAACTCTGACTCTTCAAGGACAATTTGCAATGTGAAACCATTGACTTTGAGGACCAGAATTTACTTTAGAAAATCCAGTTAAAATACATTCTGTTACAATGTGAGGATAATAAGGTCCAAAATTTTTGAATGACATTTTATTGAATGACAGTGGTCATTGGATCAAATATAATTATTTTATGCTAAATATCATTAATAATTATTACTAAATTAAAAATTAGGTCTCTTCAGCATCTTGATTAGCCAGCCCTATGAAGATATTGTAGCTAGGCAAATGAAGCACGGAGGTAGATATGATCCAGCTCCGGACATCATGGGAAAAAGAGAAATAAAGCTGATGTCAAGTGTGTGTAAGGATATGGGAAAGATGTTTTAGGAATTCACAGAAAGGGGCAAAGAACGCAGCCTAAGACACTGGGGTAGCATATTTGAACCATGGCCATGGGTGGTGAGAGAGAGAAAGGGAAATTGAAGCTGGATTCTGGATTATAAATTAGTGGCAAGGACTGGTACTGAGACACTAGTATTCAGTGATTTTTCCACTTTAGTCCTATGCTAAACATCAATGGAAACAAAACTTTTTTTATCATGAAATATTTAGTAAATCTTTGTGTGTGTGTGTGTGAGTTACTTAACATTACAGGCTATTGATATAAGTGTACACTTTTCTTTAATTTCAGAGTTATTTAAAGGTAGACAGGTCCTACTGCATGCGATAAATTGATGTAAAAGATAGAATATTTGTTTCTGATATGGACTTGTATACTGTTGACAAATCTATAAGGTTTTATTTTGTTTTTTCCCTAATAGGCTCTTTTTATTATTTGTTCATTGAGAAATAGAAATTTGGATTAAAAAGCTGTTTTACTAAAACATAAAACATTTAGAAAAATAGGTTATATGTCTGCTTCAAATATTTGCTTTCAGTAAATGGCCAAAATAAAAAAAATAAGATATTCATTAGTATTCTTCCAAATTTAGGGAGCCAGAGTCACAAGATTTAGAATCCAAATTTCAAATGAATTCTTACAAACCAGATTCTTTAGGTTTCTCTATGGTATTGTATCTGTGTTGGATCTTAGAAAATAGAACTGTGTCTAATTTTGAAAATTGAATACTTTACACACACAACTCCCAAATATGTAGGTTTTTACAAGGTATATTCACAAGTAGTAGGTATTTATGCAAGTGAAATTAACATTATTATTTAGCATTTATTATAGTAAGTGATCATTATGCCTCTCATATATGTCAATTATTGTATCTCAAAGGTCTTCCAAATGTGGAAAAAAATAGGACTGCTTTTTATTTTGGTTCCTAATAAACTCACACTACTATATATACTTTTTTTATGAGCTCTTATATCCGAAAAGGAAGTTAATATTATATATGCATATAATATTTGTATTTGATTGATCTTGGATAATAGTAAATTGAATTCAGATTCTCTTTTATTACTAATTCTGTGACTTTGGGCAAATTATTTAGCATCTCAACATTAGTTTATTCATCTGTAAAATGGGATATTTATAGAATTTATTTATAATACTGTGTCAAGAATTAAATGAAATAATCCATGTAAAACATCTAGTAGAGCTTGGCACAGAGTTATGCTCAATAAATGTTAACCAGTCTGTCATTGTTATCAGTGCCATCATTACTTTTTTAAACATAAAAATATTATCAGTAAATATTATATGTGTAAATATCTTTTTCCTTTTGGCAAAGATAATAATGGCTGTTTTATTTTTCTCTGTATCTCAAATTTCCCTTAATTTTCATGACATAAAATTTATGGTTAACAATGGTTCTTTCATCAGTACATATGCTCCTATGTGCTCAGAAGACTTTTTAATTGATATCCATGTGCTTAGATTTGAAATCAATCTATAATGTTTAACATAGTCTTTGACTCTTTCATTCCATGCCAAATTCAAATTGGGACCAATTCTCAATAATCTGTAGCAGTAGATCATATCTCTGTATTTAGAATATCTACAAAAAATGAACAAATATTTTTTTTCAAATGTGCTAATTAATAGTTCTTCAATCTGAGAGAGACTCTAACAACAACCAGATCTCTGTGATATACATGAATGTAATGGTATTTTTAAAGGTCTCAGGATTATAGGGAGCATGATGTTTTCACAGAATTGCCAATTCCAGTATGGCTGTATCCTAGCTGAAAAGCAGGGAATTAAAGAGGGATCCAAAATGACCCTAGAAAAAGATTATAAATAGTAGCAGTCTTGATCCTGAGAGCAGCAGGTACCCACTGAAAGTTTTAAGCAATGAAATGACAAAATAAGATTTTCCATTTAGGAAGGCCATTTTGGCTGCCACTGAATTCCGAACTAAAGGGCAGGGATGCCAGTAGACAGGTTATTATAATAATCTTCATGAGAAGTGATGAAGGCATAGATTAACATGCTAAGGAGTAAAGCTTGATGTGAGGATGTAGAGGAGAAGAGAGGCTTACTAGCTGGTTAGCATAGTTGTATCTGGAGTGAAGTAGATGTAGTGGGTATAGATGCTACAGGATTCTGGCTTGGTTATCATGGTGGTTATGTCCTTTACATGAGAGGGAAAAGGAAATGGAATAAATTGGAGTTGGGTGGAGTAAATGAACAACACCCTTGGGATTGGACATCATGTATCTTGTGTCTCAGATCAAAACTGTGTATCCCTCTCCTGTAACTTCTGTGAATAATATTTATCTTATATTTCTATCTTATATTTCTTGATAGTTTGCAAAGTGCTTCCACATGTGTTACTTCATCTCATCCATGATTTACTATGTATGGAAAAAGGAGAGAACTCTCTCTATCCCCTTGTAGAAACCAAAGCTCAGAGATTAAACACATACAAATTGTCATGTCTAGAACTGAAGTCAAGGTAATTGTACTATAATCATGTAAGAATCTTTTTGGGTCAAAAAGAAAGCTTACTTGAAGGAAGGAAACAGGATTTACAAGGAATTTCTCCTGTCTTCATGGAAAAGAAAAATATCTGTATGCTTAAAAATTTGCTAGTCTTGCTGAGAAACCCAAAGAGCATTTTCCATCAAAAAGCAGTGCACAGCAGGTAAATGCTATGATGATATTTGCTTAAAGAGTTTAAAATTTGTTAAAAGGAGGCTCACACCAGGATCTTACATGTCAATTTTCTGCATGCATTTTATAAGTGAGTTGGAAATGTTGTAAATAGTGTATTTTGCAGTGAAAAACTGACAGTGTTGTCTTCAATATGTGAAAGTAAACTCAGGAAAAAGCTTTTTTTTAATGGCTTATGATTACAGTTCAGTAAATTATTTTATGCTCATCAGTTGGAATTTATATCTATGTGACAATTGGGATTTTAAATGCAATTACTGAATTTAAAATCTATAAAATTCCATGTGGTTTACTTATTAAAGAACTTTGAGAACTCTCATTTATGCTAAAGAGAAGTTAAATAACCCTGAATTTGGCATTTAACAAAAAAGCATTGAATAACAAGTTAAAAATCATTGTATCAAAGGATATATACAGTATATATATGGTCACAATATCTATGTATATCTCTATGCAGAATTGGGTGGAGAAGTAGGCAGATTTGAAGAATAGGTAGGGGTTAGGTAGCCTTTTGCATACGGCAAATGCAGACTGAGGCTCAAATCCCAGATATGCTGATATCCGGCTTGATGCCTTTGGCACATAGTTCACTTTTGTTGGCTTCTATTTATTCACCTGTAAACCTGGATTAGTAATAATTTATATGGTGTTAAGAGGACTAAATGCAAAAAATTATTTATGAATGCAACAGACATATATTGAGGGACAACTGTGTGCTAAGCACTACTTTATTTTCTGCATCATTTTATTTTTATTTTCATCAAGATAAGTGTACCTGTTAATCCCCATCCCCTCACCACCTCCCCTCTGGTAACCATCAATTTGTTCTCAATAGTTAAGAGTCAGTTTCTTGGTTTATCTATTTCCTTTTCTTCTTTGTTTTGTTATTTAAATTCCACATATGAGTGAGATCATGTGGTATTTGTCTTTCATGGACTTATTGGCTTAGCATTATACTCTCTAGCTCTAGCCATGTTGTGGCAAATGGCAATATTTCATTGTTTTTTATGGCTGAATAATATTCCATTGTGTGTGTGTGTGTGTGTGTGTGTGTGCGCACGCGTATGTGTTTGTTTGTATACACACACATACACACATAGACCACCTCTTATTTATCCATTCATCTATTGATGGACACTTGGGCTGCTTCTGTAATTTGGTGTTATAAATAATGCTGCTGTAAACTTAAGGGTACATATATCCTTTTGAACTAGTGTTTTTGTATTTTTGGGTTGAATACCAAGTAAGTGCTATTACTGGATCATAGGGTAGTTCTGGCTTTAATTTTTTGAGGAACCACCATACTGTTTTCTACACTGGCTGCACCAGTTGGCTTTACCACCAACAGTGCAAGAGGTTTCCTTTTTATCCACATACTTTTCAACACTTACAGTTTCTTGTGTTTTTGATTTTAGCCATTCTGACAGGGATGAGATGATAATCTCATTATAGTTTTGTCTTACATTTCCCTGATAAGTAATGTTGAGCATCTTTTCATGTGTCTGTTGGCCATCTGGATGTCTTCATTGAAGAAATGTCTGCTCATGTCTTCTGCCTATTTTTAATTGGATTATTTGTTTTTTTGGGTATTGAGGTGTATCAATTCTTTCCATATTTTGGATACTAACCCTTTATCAGATACATCATTTGCAAATATCTTTCCTCATTAAATACGTTGCCTTTTAGTTTTGTTTATTGTTTCCCTTGTTGTGCAGAAACTTTTTATTTTGATGTAGTCTCAATAGTTTATTTTTGCTTTTGTCTCCCTTGCCTCAGGAGATATATCTAGAAAAATGTTGCTATGGCCAATGTCAGAGACACTACTGCCTATTCTTTCTGAAGGATTTTTATGGTTTCAGGTCTCGCATTTAGGTCTTTGATACATTTTTTTAAACTTTTATTATATTTATTTTTTAAAGTTTATTCATTTATTTGAGAGAGAGAGAGCGAGAGAGCAAGAGCATGAACAAGGGAAGGACATAGAGAGAGAGAGGGAGATAGGGAATTCCAAGCAGGCTCCACACTGTCAGTATGGAGCCCAAAGCAGGGCTTGGACTCACTAACCGTGTGATCATGACCTGAACCAAAATCAAGAGTTGGATGCTCAACCTACTAAACCACCCAGATGTCCCTAGATCTTTGTAACATTTTGAGTTTATTTTTGTGTATGGTGAAAGACAGTAGTCCAGTTTCATTCTTCTGCATGTAGTTGTCTAGTTTTCCCAACACCATTTGTTGAAAAGACTGTCTTTTTCCCATTGGATATCCATTCCTCCTTTGTCAAAGATTAATTGACCGTATAATTTTGTTTTATTTCTGAGTTTTCTGTTATAGTCCATTGATCTATGTGTCTATTTTTATGTCTATTTTGTCTCTATTTTTAACAGTACATACTGTTTTATTTATCTTTTAGATTTTTTTGCGAGTACCATACTGTTTTCATTTCTACCACTTTGTAATATAACTTTAAATCTGAAATTGTGATACCTCTAATTTTGTTTTTCTTTTTCAAGATTGCTTTGGCTATTCAAGGTCTTTTGTGGTTCCATACAGATTTTAGGATTATTGATTCCAGTTCTGTGAAAAACACTGTTGGGATTTTGATAGAAATTGCATTAAATCTGTAGATTACTTTGGGTAGTATATACATTTTAACAATATGTGTTCTTCCAACCCATGAGCATGAAATGGCTTTCCATTTCTTTGTCTTGAATTTGTTTCATCAGTGTTTTGTAGTTTTCAGAATATAGGCCTTTGAACTCTTTGGTTAAGTTCAATTCCTAAGTATTTTAGTGTTTTTGGTGCAGTTGCAAATGGGACCATTTTCTTAATTTCAATTTCTGTTCCTTCATTATTAGTTTATAGGAATGCAACAGATTTCTGTGCATTGATTTTGTATCTGCAGCTTTACTGAATTCATTTATCAGTTCTGGTGGTTTTTCTTGTAGCCTTTAGGGTTTTCTATATATAGTATCATATCATCCACAAATAGTAAACGTTTTACTTCTTCCTTATCAATTTAGATGATTTTTATTTCTTTATGTTGTCCAATTGCTGTGACTAGGACTTCTAGTACTCTAGTAAATAAATGTGGTGACAGTGGACATCCTTGTCTTGTTCCCGACCTTAGGGAAATAGCTCTGTTTTTTTTTTAACCATTGAGTATGATATTGGCTGTGTGTTTTTCTTTTTTTCCTTTTTCTCTTTTTAAATTTTTTAACATTTATTTACTTTTGACAGACAGAGACAGAACAAGAGTGGGGGAGGGGCAGAAGGAGAGGGAGACAGAATTCGAAGCAGGCTGCAGGCTCTGACCTGTCAACACAGAGCCTGACCTGGGGCTCAAACCCATGAACCACAAGATCATGAACTGAGCTGAAGTCGGACACTTAACCAAGTGAGCTACCCAGGGCCCCCTGTGGGTTTTTCATATAATGCCTTTATTATGTTGAGAGATGTTCCCTCTAGACCTACTTTGCAGAGGGTTCTTATCATGAATGAATGCTATACTTTTTCTGCATCTGTTGAAATGATTCTATGGTTTTTATCCTTTGTCTTATTAATGTAATGTGTCACGTTGGTTGTTTTGTGAATCTTGGACCACCTTTGCATTCTAAGAATAAATCCCAATTGATTGTGGTGTATGATTGTTTTTAATGTAGGATTCAGTTTGCTAATATTTTGTTAAGTATACTTACATCTATACTCATGAGAGATACTGGTCTGTAGTTTTCTTTTTTTTTTTTTCTTTCTTTCTTTCTTTCTTTCTTTCTTTCTTTCTTTCTTTCTTTCTTTCTTTCTTTTTGTCTGGCTTTACTATAAGGTTGATACTGGCCTCATAGAATGAATTTGGAGGTTTTCCTTCCTCTTGTATTTTTTGGAATAGTTTGAGAAGAAGGAGTATTGACTTGTCCCAAAATTCTGGACTTATGTGTTTTCATTTTCATTTGTTTCCATGTAATTTTTTATTTTTCTTTGATTTCTTGGTTGACCCATTCATTGTTAGTATCATGTTATTTAACTTCCATGTATTTGTGCTCTTTCCAGATTTTTTTTTTTTTGGTTGATTTCTAGTTTCATAGCACTATGGTCAGAGAAGATGCATGGTAGGACACATTTTTTTTTGAATTGGTGACTTGTTTTGTGGCCTAATATATAGTATATTCTGGAGAATGTTCTATGTGGAGTTGAAAACAATGTATATGCTACTGTTTTAGGATGCTGTTTAGAATGTGTATGCTGCCGTTCTGAATATATCTGTTAAATCTGTCTGGTCCAGTGTTGCATTCAAAGCCATTGTTTCCTTATTGATTTTCAGTTTATATGATCTATCCATCAATGTAAGTGGGGTGTTAAAATCCCCTTCTATTATTGTATTATTATCAATTATTTCCTTTATGTTTGTTATTAATTGTTTTATGTATTTGGGTACTCTCATGTTGGGTGCACAAATATTTATAATTGTTAGATCCTCTTTTTTTGAAAATAAAGTTTATTTATTTTGAGAGAGAGAGAGAGAGAGAGAGAGAGAGAGACAGCAGGGGAGGGGCAAAGAGAGAGAGAGAGAGAGAGAGAATCCTAAGCAGGCTCTGTGCTGTCAGATGGAGGGTCTCAATCTCCTGAATCATGAGATCATGATGTAAGCCTAAATCAAGAGTCAGACACTTAACTGATTGAGCCACCCAGGCACCCCCACTTCTCCTGCTCTCTTTCATGGTTTGTTGGCTTTAGTGATATATTTGAATTCCTTCTCTTTTTTCTTTGCATATCTGTTACTGGTCTTTGATTTATGGCTACCTTTAGGTTTATATACAACATTTTCTGCATATAGCAGTCTATATTAAGTTGATGGTCACTGAAGTTTAAACCCATTCTTAACTCCTCTCCCCCAACCCTGACCCACATTTTAGATATATGGTGTTATATTTTACATAATTTTATTTTATGAATCCCTTAACTGATTCTTACAGAAATATTCAGTTTCATTGCTTTTTTTTTATAGTCTCATTTATGGTTTTTCCACTCTGAGTCTTCTTTAATATTTCTTGTAGGGGTTGTTTAGTGGTCATGAGTTACTTTAGGTTTTTTGTTTTTGTTTTTGTTTTTTTTTTTTTTGTCTGAGAAACTCTTTATCTCTCCTTCTGTTCTGAGTGATAGCTTTGCTGGATAGAGTATTCTTGACTGCAGATTTTTCCCTTTGAGCTCTTTGAATATATCATGTCACTCCCTTCTGATATGCCAAGATTCTGTTGAAGAATATGTTGATAGCCTTTTGGGGTTTCCTGTGTATGTAATTGCCTTCTTTTCTCTTGATGTTTAATGTTTTTTTCTTTATTGCTACTTTTTGCCATTCTAATTACTGTGTGTCTTGCTGTGGACCTCCTTGGGTTGAGGGTTTTTTTTTTTTTTTTGGAGGATCTCTGTGCCTCCTTGATCTGGATCTCTGTTTCCTTCTCCAGATTAGGGAAGTTTTCAAATATTATTTCTTCAAAAACATTTTCTGTCCCCTTATTTCTCTCTTCTGAGATTCCTATAATGCTAACGTTATTGTGCTTGACAGAGTCACTGAGTTCCCAAAGACTGTTCTCAATTTGCAATTTGTACAATTTTCTTTCCTCTCATTTGCTCAGCTTGGTTATTCTCCATCACTCTGTCTTCCAGGTCGTGAATTTATTCCTCTTTTTCATATAGCCTGATATTTATTCTATGAAGTGTATTTTTAATTTCATTTATTGTGTTCTTGATCTGTGATTAGTTCTTTTTTATCTCTGTGTTAGCGGTCTGACTGATGTCCTCTTCTCTTTTCTCAAGTCCCATGGGTGTCTTTATGATTATTACTTTAAATTCTCTATCAGGTATTATTACTTATATTTGTTTTGCTTTGGTCTCTTGCTGTGGTGTGGCCCTGTCCTTTCATTTGGGAGATATTTCTCTGTCCTCATTTTGTCTGACTTTCTGGGTCTGTTTCTGTGTATTAAGAAAGTCAGCTACTTCTCTTGCTAAGTGATAAGAACCTTATGAAGAAGAAGTCCAGTAGTGCTCTGCATGCAGTGTCCCCTGTTCTTCAAGGCCTCGTGCTTCAGGGAGCATCTCCTATGTGTTTTGTGTGTGCTCTGCTCTTGAGAATTGTCCTCCTTTTACTTCAGTCCATTTGCCTGCAAAGGCTCTCTTTGCCTGTTGTAAGCAGTGTTTGGTCCCCAATAGGGATGGGGTACATTTTAACAAGGTGTGCAGTAGTCTGCTTGCTAAGGAGACCTACCACCACTGGAAGTGAGGTCCTGCAAAGTGTGAGGGTGAGGAGATGTGTTGGTAGTGTTTGCATTGGTCTTCTGAGGGAGGAGTCTGCAGCATCAGGACTGAGGGGAGCATGACTGAGAAGAGCAGATCTGTGAAAGCGGGGGTGGGGGGAGGAGCTTGGTGCAAGCCAGTTAGGTATGTTCTTGCTGATTCCTGAACGTGGTGGTCGTTTATGCTGGGGGTGGGAAAATGGAATCTGCTAGCTCCTTTGTTCCTTGAGGGCTCTCCTGTGATCCCAGTCTCTCTGGCTGATGCTCTAAGATTAGCAAATCACTATCTCTCCCATCTGCCCCCAGCATTTTTCAAACTGCTTGTCCTAGGCTATATCTGCATAGGCTGTTTGTCCTGCTGTCTCTTTAAGGGTGAGGATTCTCCTTTCTAATGCTCTCCCAGAACCCATGAATTTTGGCCACTCCCATTTTCAAAGACAAATATCATGGGGATTCATCCCCTCTGTTTGTGCACTCTCCAGTGTGAAAGTCTGTTTTCTGCCATTCTGGGTACCACTGGCTCCCTCTACATTGTGGATGGGCACCATCCCTTTTGTTTCCAAACTGTGTCTTTGCCATGCCTACCTTCTTACATGTGGCCTCTTCCCTAGCTTTAGTTTTGGAGTTTGTTCTGCCAGTCTTTGGGTTGTTTACTGGGTTATTAATGCTGATGTGTGTGTTATCTAGTTGTATTCCTGGGACAAACTGAGCTTAGGGTCCCCTTACTTTGTTGTCTTCCCAGCTGACCCTGCCAGGTGCTACTTATGATTCTTATGTGAATACACAAGGATACCTGTTATCCTGGAGATCTTACATGTCAAGAGCTCTACAAAGTGTCCAACATAAAAGCTTACTAAATTTTAGTTGTGAATAAGAGGTGATAAAGAATTAGCAAATCTTCATTTACTTTTATGAAGGGAAACAGTATTAAAGCAATTGAAAAACTCTCCCACGTCTCCTATATTTCTCAATTAAAATTATTTTTCTAGATGCAAGTACAAAACTGAAGGCATCATATTCTTCCTTCCAGGTAATCTGTGTTCATACTAAACATTGTCAGTGTCCTGTATATTAAAGGTAAAATAACTTTCAGTTCTCTGCTTTCAAAGAAGGTAAGAATTTTCTTTATTGTAGATTGCTGTTGCCATATTGTTCAAATTACTTCAAATTTCAAAAATATTTCAATCTTAAAAAGCTCAATAAATTTTTAGTTATTCATTATCACAGCTGTTTTCACATCTACTCCAAGTGTTGTCTTGTACCCAGCTCATATAAAAATTTCATGATGGTAATGATTAGAATTTTGTGCTTGAGTTATGGCTGGTTACTGTAGAGTTATTTAACAAAAGAAACTAATAAACTTTAGATCATATTTTCTGAATATATATTCATGGTCTTGCTTCCTGATTTCTTGGAGAAACCAGTGATATTAGACATGACAATAAGGAGCTAGTGAGAGATAAATAAGTAAAACAGACCATAAGCAATATGCCTTTTTAGGCATTGATATTTGTTTCCTGTTTCTTATTTTGCTTCATGTGGAAATTATAGATGTTTTCCTCTTTTTTTGTTGGTGGGGGGATGATGATGATTTCCAGGTGTATAGTTAAGGCAAATTTGCTGGACATTAGGAAAGATCCTGTCGACATTAAAATGAATATAAAGGAGTAATATGAAGATCTCTATTCCCATAAATTTGATACCCTAGATGAAATGGATCAATCCCTTGAAAGATACAATTTGCCAAAATTCACACAAGAAGAAATTTGTAGCCTGAAGAGGATTGTATCTATGAAAAAATTTGAGTCAATAGTTAACAACTCTCACAACTAGAGAAGATCAGGCCCAAGTGGATTCACTGGTGAAGTCTACCAAAAATTTAAGAAATATGAATTCTCTACAATTTCTTTCAGAAGATACAAGGAGTGAAAATACTCCTGACTCATTCTGCGATTGAGCATCCTCTAATACCAAAACCAAAGAATGTACAAGGAAACTATAGACCAGTAACTCTCATGAACATAGATGTAAAAATCCTGGGGTGCTTGGGTGGCTCAGTCATTTGAGTGTCAAACTCTTGATTTTGGCTCAGATCATGATCCCAGGACATGGGATTGAGCCTCACATTGGGCTCCACACTGAATGTGGAGCCTGCTTAAGATTCTTTCTCTCCCCCTCAGCCCCTCTTCCTCGCTCACTCACTCAGTCTCTATCACAAAAAAAATAAATATTTTTTAAAAAGTCCCCCACAAAATATTAGCAAATCTATCCATAAATGTATGCACAGAATTACACAATACAACAACGTGACATTTATCCTGGGTATGCAAGAATGGTTTAGAATTTGAAAATCAATAAAGCAATCCATCATATTAACTGGCAAAAGAAGGAAAAACACATGATCGTAATAATAGATGCATAAATGTATTTTCAAAATCTAACACCCATTCATAATAGGAAGTTTTAGCAACCTAGAAATAGATGGGGACTTCCTGAACTTGATAAAGAACATTTGCAAAATCCTACAGCAAATGTCATACTTATTGGAGAGAACTCAGGGGTTTCCTGTTAAGGTCATGAATGAGACAAGGATGTATTTTATCACCACTTCTTCATAACATCATATTGGAAATTTTACTTAATGTAGTAAAGTAAGGAAAACCAAATTTAACAGCCTGAGAAGGAAAAATAAAACTGCCTTTGTTTGCAGAGGATTATATACAAAATCCGAATCACCCCTCCCCCCACCCCCGACACTTCAAAACAGCCTAGAACTGATAGGCAACTATATATAGCAAGGTTGCAGGATATAAGGTTAATATACAAAAGCCAATCACTAAATTATATACCAGCAATGAACAAATGGAATTTAAAATTGAAAACACAGTACCACTTATATTAACACCACCCACAATGAAATACTTAGGTATAAATCTAACAAAATATGTACATCTACATGAGAAAAATAACAAAACTCTTATTAAAGAAATCAAGGAACCCAAAAATGAAGAAAAGTATAATGTTCATGGATAGGAAGATTAGTTATTGTCAGGATAACAGTTTTCCCAACTTGATCTATAGATTCAATGCAATCTCTATAAAAATCCCAGAGGATTATTTTTTGGGTGTCAGTAAACTGATTTTATTTATTTATTTATTTATTTATTTATTTATTTATTTATTTATTTTTAAGGTTTTATTTATTTAAGTAATCTCTACACCCAACATGGGGCTTAAACTCAAAATCAGGAGTTACATGCTCCACTGACTGAGTCAGCCAGGCACCCCAACAAACTGACTTTAAAGTTTAAAAACAGAGACCCAAAATAGCCAACACAATATTCAAGAACAGTCAGCAGACTCGTGCTTACTTCAAGACTTGCTATAAAGCTGTAGTAATCAAGATGGTGTGATATTAGTGAAAACTGAGAAATAGGTCAATGGAAGAGGAAAGAGAGTCAAGAAATAGACTCACATGAATAAGGAAGCAAAAGCAATTCAGTGGAGCAAAGAAAGTCTTCTCAACAAATGGTGCTGGAAGAACAGGACATCTAGGAGCAAAAAAAGTGAATCTAGATCCAGACCTTACACAGTTTGCAAAAAATAACTCAAAATAGATCACAGACTTAGGAAAACACTAAACTGTAAAACTCCTAGCAAATGACATAAGAGGAAATCTAGGTGACCTTGAAATGATGATGGCTTTTTAGAAACAGTATCAAAGTAAGATCTTGTGGAAAAAAAAAAAGATTGATTAGCTAGACTTCACTAAAGTTTAACTTTTGAGGCGCCTGGGTGGCTCAGTCGGTTGATCATCCATTTCTTGATTCCTGCTCAGATTATGATCCCACGGTTGTGGGATTGAGCCCACGTCTGGCTCTGTGCTGAACATGGCACCCACTTAAAATTTGCTTTCTTTCTCTCTCTCTCTCCCCTCCCCCTGCCTCTGCCCCTCTCCTGACCCTCCTCTCTCTCTCTAAAAGAAAAAAATAATAATAATAAAAATAAAGTTAAAAACTTTTGCTCTGTGAAAGATAGTGTGAAGGTAATGAAAATCTGGCCATACATTAGGAGAAAATATTTTCAAAAGAACAATCAAAACTCAACAGTAAGACAAGGAAAAGCTTGATTCAAAAAAATGAGCCTAAACAAATGAGCCAAAGATCTTAACAGTCCCCTCACTGAAGAAGATTCACTGGTGACAAATAAGTATATGCAAAGATGCTCTACACCATATATCATCAGGGAAATGCAAATTAAAACGAGAGTGAGGTATTACTACACCCCTGTTAGAAAGTCCAAAATCTGGAGCATTGACAACACCAAATACTTGAGAGGATGTGAGAGACAGGAACTCTCATTCATTGCTGGTATGAATGCAGAAAAGGGGGCACCTGGGTGGCCCAGTCAGTTAAGCATCCAGCTTTGGCTCAGGTCATGATCTCAGTTTGTGAGTTCAAGCCCCGCGTCGGGCTGTGTGCTGACAGCTCAGAGCCTGGAGCCTGCTTCAGATTCTGTGTCTCCCTCTCTCTCTGCCCCTCCTCTGCTCGCACTCTGACTCTCTCTCTCTCACACACAAAAATAAATAAACATTAAAAAAATTAAAAATGGAACTTAGAAATGTACAACTTTGGAAGACAGTTTGTCAGTTTCTTACAAAAATAAACATGCTTTTTATTATAAGAGCCAGCAATTGTATTCTTTGGGATTTACTCAAAGAAGCTGAAAATACATGTCTACACAAAAATCTGCATATGGATGTTTATGGTGGCTTTGTTTATAGTTGCCAAAACTTGGAAGCAACCAAATTTTTCTTCAATAGTTGAATGGGTGAATAAATTGTGGCACATTCCAACAATGGAATATTATTCAGTTTTTAAAAGAAATAAGCTATAAAGGCATGAAAAGATAGAAATAAACCTTAAAGCACCTTACTAAGTCAAAGAAGTGGATCTGAAAAGGCTGCATATGTGTGATTCCAACTATATGACATTCTGAAAAAGTCAAAACTGTGATGACTATAAAAAGATCAGTGGTTACCAGGGGTTGGGTGAAGGGAGTGGTGAATGGGTGGAGCACAGAGGAATTTTAAGGCAGTGACACTACTCTATATGATATTGTAATGGTGTATACATCTCATTATATGTTTGTCCAAATCGATAGAATGTATAACATTAAGAGTGAACCTTAATGTAAACCATAGACTTTGCGTGATAATGATGTGTCAGTGTAGGTTCAATGATTGCAACAAATGTACCACTTTGGTTTGAGGAGTTAATATGGGGGAGGTGTGTGTGTGTGTGTAGGAACAGAGGGGATATGGGAACATTCTGTACTTTCATTTCAGTTTTGCTGCAAACCTAAAGCTGTGCTAAAAAAGAAATTCTAAAAAACAAGAGAAAAATGCAATTGCTTATGTAATAGTAGTGGAAGAGTTCCACATAAAAATCCTATAGACTGTGTTTATCTTGAGTATCTTAACCAAATTAGCATACCTTGTTAGTATTGGTAGACATGAATAGTTGGCCTACTACTGACCACCTGTGCGGGAAAACGTTTTAGCTATAGTCTAAGAACGTACACAACTGAGAATGTCAGTTAACGCTCTGTAGATTGTATTTCAGTGGAATCTATTTAGTTGTGATGTCCCTATAGAATCCCAAACTGTCAGCGTAAGTATTTACCACAATTATTAGACAGTGTGTATATTACATACAGTTTCACTTGCACTTTTAGGATTTCCTTCAGAATAAATAGTTTATGGTAGAATCACACATCCCTAAAAGCAGCTGTAATAAAGCAGATGAGTAACATGAAGTTGCCAAAGGTCTGCATGGCACAAAATGTATCTCACAGAAAAAGAAATTCAGTTATTTGCAGAAGACAGTGTTTCAGAAGTCTGTGCTACAAAAATAACAATTCAAAACATTGACAAGTAACTTGGGAAATGGAAAATTGATTTGGTTCTGAGGTCAACTTTTATCAGTCACTTGTTAACTCACCCACTTAGCAGTTTGGTTACTAAAAAGTTTTTCATTATTCCAAAAAATGATCTATTTAACTTTACCTGCTCAATATAGTCATCTTCAGTACCCTTGCTTTCTGTAGGAGTAGTAGAACCTGACCAAAACAGAAATCTAGAAAATACTCATTGGAGGGGCACCTGGGTGGCTCAGTTGGTTGAGCGTCCGACTTCGGCTCAGGTCATGATCTCACAGTCTGTGGGTTCGAGCCCTGCATCGGGCTCTGTGCCGACAGCTCAGAGCCTGGAGCCTGCTTCAGATTCTGTGTCTCCCTCTCTCTCCCCATCCCTGCTCACGCTCTGTCTCTCTCTGTCTCTCAAAAGGGAATAAATGTGAAAAATTTAGAAAAAATACTCATTGGATTTAATGATTTAAGCAGTGTCCGTAGGAAGAAAACAATATTTATGTATTGATTAGCTACATAAGATATTGAGTTGATCTATGTATGACACATTATGTATTACCATGGGTTTCTGTTTAGCAAAAGTATCTGGTAGAATTTATGTGTTAAAATCTTCTGAACTTATATGTATACCATTCTTGAGTTCATAAAATTTACATATAACTACCTGAATACATTGTATTCTACAGTAACATTAGGAAACTTCATTTTCATATGATTTCATTTTAGTATAAAAGAAGGAAGGGTTGCTGTAGTATTACCTATAGGACTTTTGCAAATACTTTAACCTTTTGAATAATATTCCCTACATCTTCAAAAAATGCTTAGTAATATTACAGTGAAAATCGTTGGAGTTCACTATTGTGTCACAATTTTGATTGAATAGAAAACAGTCATCACTGAGTTGATATATCATCTATTCCAGTTCTAATTTCTTTTGAAATTGGACACTCAGGAAAGTTACTGTCAACTGAATTAGTAATATGTACCATTCTTGATTAAATAAAATGCAGTGCATAGTTGTAGCCAACTTTTTCAAAATGGGCTATATATAATGAATGATAGGAATTACTTTGACGTCACCGCTTATTACCCATGCTAATGCAGGTGCACCACGTTCATTGGATACGTTATATTATTTATTTTGAAATAAATTGTATGCTTTTATGTTGAATATTAGCAGAAATACAGATTGCTTAACTATTTGGGTGGTTAAGTTGAAATGAAAGAAATGCTGTATGAGCTTTTATAAGAAATGTATGAACTCTCTCCCACTTCAAGTGGAAGAGTATTTGGAAAAAAAAAGTACTCTTTGTTGATCTAATTAAAGTATTAATCTGTGTACTTAACATAGAATTGTGAAGTTAGTAACAGAATGAACCAAATAAAGACAAGGTATTATCACTCAGTTGTTGCTCTCAGAATATATTCAGCAGAAGCTACATGACAAGGTTGGTGATTCTCTTATGTCACTTTAAAATTAATCAATTTTAGAGGTGCCTGATTGGCTCAGTCAGTTAAACATCCAACTCTTGATTTCAGCTCAGGTCATGATCTTGCCATCCATGAGGCTGAGCCCTGTGTCTGGCTCTGTGCTGACAGCGCAGAGCCTGCTTGGGATTCTCTCTCTCCTTCTTCTCTGCCCTTTCTCTCTCTCTCTCTCTCTCTCTCTCTCTCTCTCTCTCTCTCCCTCTCTCTCTCTCAAAAATAAATAAATAAATAAATAAATAAATAAATAAATAAATAAATAAATAAATATTTTAAAAAGTTATCAATTTTATTCAATAAGCATTTACTGAATACTTAAAGAAGCCACAATTCTACCTAACAAACTCGTGCTAGGCTTGAAGAGTCATGGCCTTGCCCCTTGAGTTGTTTAGCACCAACTAACTCAGTTGACATTAGAGGATTCTTGCTGGCAGACATGTTTATTGTCTTTCTTTTAGTTCTGTCTTTATAATTAGTCTCTTACTACTTCTTTCATTTCCCTTTCTAACCCTACCATTTTAACCCCAAACCCTATGTTCTGTCTTACTGGAGCTTGGCCACTTCACCGTGGACCATACATTTCCATTCATTCCCTTAGTTAGGTGGTTACCACTCTCTAAAGTATATTTCTACTTTCTTCTCCATGCAACTGAATCAGGACAGAGGAATAATGTAGAACTCTGCCAAAAATTCCCTAATTGCCCACCTCTCTCCCCTAGAAAGAATAGGTTGGCCTTTCTTCTGGGTTCCCATAGAACTTTATTCATACAATTTAGCACATTCCATGATAATAAGTAACACATATTAGCTAGTTACTGTGAGGCACAGGCATTATGTTGTCTAATTCTCAATATTGCCTTATACAGTCACTATTCTTATCCCCATTTCATAGATGAGTAACCTGAAATAGTTTATGTAAACTTCACAGTCTTACCCAGGTAGTAACATGGCTTTGTGTCATTCATTGTTCAACTTAAGAATTCACTTTCAGTCTTCCTTCTTAACCAGTTTGCTATTATACAGACTGTATTATAGGTAGTTGCATGTGTGTATTCCATTATACCTTTGTTCTCCCATCTCAATATTGATTTTCTAAAGTTAAGAAACAGTATTTATATCCATGACATTCAAAATACTAATCATTTAAGAGATGCTTTGTAAATATTGGCAGGATCATTGTCAAGTAGACAAGTTACAAGTGTGTCATGTCTTATAAGAATGCTTTGGTATTCTTGTTTTGAGAGATTTATGAAATTTTGCTTTTGCCTTCAGCTCTTCTAAACATAACCTTGTTTTAGAACCTTCAGTTAAAATCAACGTTTTGGTAGGAGGACAGAGAAAGAGGTCAGAGTAGCTTCAGTATGAAAGAAAATGGCTTCAGGGTGTTTAATCCTAACAGGAAAAGTTTAGTGTGTGTGGGTATAAACTCTGACTAAAATTGTGGCTTTGATATAATTGAATAATAGTTATAGGAAGTTATAGTATCTCTTGTGTAAATTAATAGCGGAGTTTTAACCCTGTTCTGAATGTTCTGGAAATTGTCCATCTAGAGTCAGATTAAGTGACAATTGCTATAGTGTTTGAGATCAGAGCTTCTAAGTTAGTATACATCTTTCTAAATCTAAGTTATGTTGTATATTCAGAAAGCTACTGAAATTCTCTGAGCTAGGACTTGCCACTTAAAAACTATGCAAGTTACTTAAATTCTCTTCATCTCAGTGACGAAAGATAAAGATACAGCCTACCTCTGTTCCGTTGTTGTTGTTTGTTTTGTTAAGATTAGGTCACAGAGCACTCAAAGTGCTCAGGATGTTGCCTATACATCTTACTTGCTGAACGATAACAATTCAGTTTATTTACCTATAAGATATAAGAATAGTATGTAGTACCTCACAGAGTTATTTGAAGAATTGAGTGAGGTAATGAACATAAGACCTATACCACTAGGCCTGGTAAGTAGTAAGCTATAAATAAATGGTACCCATAAACCATTATATCATCAGGTAAGCATCCACAAGTTCTTCCAATTGCACACTCCTTTAAATCTAAGTCATAAGAATTTAATAGCCTATTACATTTTAAATACTTTTGAACTGGAAATTAGTATACCACACTGTGCTTGTTGTGCTATATCGCTGTGGTTGTTGATATGGTCTATAAGACCAAACTCAAGGTAAAAAGACTAACAAATTGAATATGAAATACACATTACATTGATTTTAAATGAGTCCTAAGCAAAGCATTATGAGATCTAAGGAAGCCATACCCTATATAAAGCATTGAGACCACATTATAATCCACCAGACCAAGAGTAACCCAAGGCTACAAATTAGGAAGATTATTAAACAAGAGCAAAATCACTTGAGGTCCTACATGGAAAATGTAAGATATGATTGCAAGAATCTTCCTTTAATGCCATATTCTGGTTTACCCATATCAAAGTGTGAATTTCTGAGAAAGAGAAAATTTCACTGATAAAAATATGAGTATTGGTTAAACTACCTAGATAATGGGAAAACTGAGTTTCATGAAGACATAGTCTCTAAATGTTTTTTTTCTTTTTTTTCATCAAAGATGGTGGAGAATCTGAAAATATTTTTTTTTTCTAAATATTGGCTGAGTCGACCAGAATATCATTACCAAGTTCTGAATCATTTACCATAAGCCAGTCGCCCGTTCTCTCTCAGATGAGCACCCAGATGGAGCTTTGTTTCCCCTGCTAAGTAGTCTCCCACATTTCAGCCTCCCTTCAGTAGCCACTTCTCACAAATCATGCTTACATCACACCACTGATTTCAGTGGTTCCCTCTATCACATGCATTGAAGTCCATCTTTTCTACCTTCTGGACTTTTGTCCCCTTACTCTTTCCTTCCCTTACCACAGCCAAATCTCAGTCTTCCATGCCTTTTCACCAGGGGATTTCTGCTTTAGTCCACAGTTTAGAGTGTGGACTCAGGGCATCATATTCCCTCCCACCTAAAACTGTTCTCATCTTTGCATTTTAATTTTCCTCCTGTAGTGTGCTTTGTTAATCTTAATTTCATTGTCTTTTGATTTTTAAACAGTTTAGTCTTCTTGATGTCTGCATGCCATATGCATGCAGGTACTATTTGAAGGAAGTAAAATAGCATTTAGAGACTTAAAATTCTCAGTTGCCTATATTTTATATTTTACATCTTGCCCAGGGGGTGAGAAATTGAGAAGAACAACTTTGTGGTTGGTTTAATCTCCAGGTATATTGAGAACATGCAGAGATCATCTGAGTTTAGAAAATATATAAGGGACATTTATCTGTAGAGGTATTTTAATGATCATTATAATTTTCCATCTTTTATAATGTCTTTGCTGCTGATTTTCAAAAGGACTTAAAGGCAATATTAAAGAGATTTTTTTTTTCTGTAGTCTTTTCCTTTGTGTAACACTGCATGTTAGATTTTTTTTTTTTTTTTTTTTTTTTTTGGTTTTCACTGTGGACTCTGCCACTACATAACTATCTTACTCAAGCTTACATTAATCAACTTTAGAGTGACCTTGAGAAAGCTTAATTAACCTCTTTTGGTCTCACGTCTTTCCTGATGGGGTTGGATGATATCTAAACTCCTTCCTAGCTCTCAAATTTTGAGCCTATTTAGATAAAATTCTTTCTTTATGTGGAGTTCATCTCAGTCCTACCAGACTACATGTTCTTGGCTTACCAGAGTAAGTTATTAAGAACTAGAAAATCTGAAAAAAAATCACCTGAATAGGGCTGATCTCAGTAGATATAAAACTATTAACCACTTGTACATCATCAACTCCTATTGTCTTCAGCACTTTGGCTTGATTAAAGATACCCCCCCCACACTGATTTTTCTCTCTATTTAATCCACTTAAATTTGCATCATTTTGCTTTCTTTTATCATCACTCCTTGCGGCTTTCTGCCAGTATGAATTTTAAAGTCTTATAGTCGCTAATTCTCATCTGCTTAAATGTTATAAATGTTGTGCAGATCTTAGCTGCATGATTCCCTCTGGGCATGTTTTTAAAAAGCTTACTTAAAAACACTGAAATTTTCCCCCCTTAAATCTATATACTCAAGTTTGATTTGGTATATATGTTTATGGAAACCCGCATGCATAGAATATTGGAAAAATACATGTACAGTCCAAGTGCAAGAAGAATTGGATTCCTGTGCCCTTTCAGATGAGCAGCTTATTGTTATAACGATGCTGTCAAGATAATTGGGGTAAATAAAGTAGTTATAGGATATAAGCTCTAAAATCACACTCCTAGGTTCGTGTACAGGATCCACTGCTTCCTATGACATTGAGCAAGATGCTTAACCTTTACCTCATAGGGTTGTTATGAGGGTTAAATTAAATAATTATGGAAAAGAGCACCTAGTGCATAATTAGCTATCAACAAATGTTACTTGGCGTTATTAATGTATTAAAAGTATTTTTAGAGTAATCCTTTTAATAGAGGGAAGATAGCATACTTCTCCAAGATTCAGAAATATGTATATTTTGGTATACTTGTCCAATATTAGTTTAAATAAATGAAGTTTCACATGAAATCCATTGTTCTAGAAAAAATTATGAGTTGGGAATATTGGTGTATTATTTCTCTGCCTATAAGCACCCTAAAGAATAAGGACATGAAAAACTATATAAAGAGGGCTGCTATAGCTATTAAAATACACCCACAGCCTCATTTCTGCTACATCATATAAGGCATCTCTTAGAACACATCAGAGAGAACATTGAGGAAAAGGATTACATTTAACATCATCTATTTTCTTGACATTTTTTTGTCTAAAATAAATTAATTGAAATACAGAAATCACTGTTTGTGTGATTTTAAGGGCCTGACTTTAACCAACAAGCTAGTCATTTGATATATGGAACTGGGTTTTTGTGTTTCTCATGCTTTGCTATGTCTGGACAGAACTATAGTCTGTCAGAAATGATGGCACACAATACCAACATAGCCTTAAGAAAAATTTATCTTTTCCTCTTGTGAATATTTACAGTACCTCTACTAACACTCTACCACTTACGACTCTATCAGAGAACTAGAGGTTTATTTTCTCGTTGTTTCATATACGTAAGTTTTATTTCCTCACGTAGAGGAATTTTTATTGAGGATTGAAGCCTTCTATCTCATTGAGTTTTTATATCTTATCCCAGTTCTGGAGTACTTTTTAGTTAATATTTTATGTAAAAAAAATAGCCTGGATACGCCTGGGTGGCTCAGTCGGTTAAGCATCTGACTCTTGATCTCCGCTCAGGTCTTGATCTCAGGGTCTTGAGTTCAAGCCCCATGTTGGCCTCCACACTGGGCATGACACTTACTTTAAAAAAAAAAAAGGCCTGCAATTGTGTCTTTACTGTTTCTTATTTTCCAGAAATTATCTTTGTATTAGTTCCTAGGACAATCATGAGATAAAAAATCAACAGAACTCTATATGTTAGGCGTTTCTGTTTTTTTATGAGGACTAAGAAAGAGAGAAAGCAGGTAAAAAAGATCACAGATAAGATTTGAGAACTTTCTTAGAATTTCAACTTTAATTGGGCAAGAATCACTGGAGCTGGTTTCCAATTGCATAATTAAATGTGTCTGGTCCCTTATCGGGACACCAATGTCATCATGAGGGATCCACCTTCATGACCTTATTCAAATGCAGTAACTTCTGAAAAGCCCAGTCTCCAAATTCCATCATATTGGAGGATTTAGTACTTCAACATGTGAAATTTAGAGGAACACAAACATTTACTCCGTAGCATTAGCCCTATTATAATAAGTGTAATGAAGAATCTAGAGAGTCTTCTTTAGAGAAAAACAGATACCATATGTCTTCACTCTTATGTGGATCCTGAGAAACTTAACAGAAGACCATGAGGGAGGGGAAGGAAAAAAAAAACAAAAAAAGGTTAAAGAGGGAGGGAGCCAAAACATAAGAGACCCTTAAAAACTGAGAACAAACAAAAGGTTGATGGGGGTGGGAGGGAGGGGAGGGTGGGTGATGCGTATTGAGGAAGACACCTGTTGGGATGAGCACTGGGTGTTGTATGGAAACCAATTTGACAATAAGTTTCATATTTTAAAAAAAATTTTTTAAAGTAGTCTCAGATGATCAGTGTGGTTGAAAAACTTCTGACTTTTATGATGTCATGTCAACCCAACAGTTCCATTAAAAAGTCATTATAGACTAAAAAACATGTTGGCTAGATGATTTTAAACTTTTTAATGTGTCTAAATGAATTCTCAATTTTAACATTACTTAATCTAATTCTATAAACATTGGATGTTTTCCTTGTTTCAAGCATACACTTGTGAATAAGACCTATGTAGGTCCCAGTTGATCAGGGGCCCTACGTATAATCATTATGATGCTTTCTGAATCTAAATAAGGCCTATTATTCTAACTTTAAAATGTGCACATTATATGTATTTATTCATGTATTTTAAATTAAATGTTCATTTAATTATATTATAAAAAATATGTATACCACCTCTCAAAAGTATACACGTATAGATGTATATATGATGTATAGAATTATTTAATCAGAATGTGGATTTTGCTCTTCGTTGAAGCCTACTTTTAATATGATCTATATTCAAGTTATGCAAAAATATATTTCATATTATAAATAATTTTGCTGGAAATCCTAGGCTTAGAATTTTTCTAATACTATATTCCACTTACCTTGGTAATTATACAACCAACCCCCTATGAGATAAATTCTGTGAATATACATTAAATATCTCCCTGGGGCCTCATTTTTTATTTTATTGCTTTGTAATATAATATGAAGTGATCCTATTTTTCAATAAGCTGGTTTGCATTAAACATCAAGCTTACTCATTCCCCTGGGTACTGTTAAGTATACTGTTCTGACAACTGGGCTAATGGTTAGAAATCAGAATCTGAAGTTGCACTGTCTTTGTATCCATGCATGCAAGTGATAGTGTATAAGTATACCTCCCTGGGTCTAGGGATCTCTTTGCTTTGACTGATTGTGGAGAATATCTTATTTACCTAGGAAGATCAGACAAATTATTCCTCTGTGAGCAAGAAGCGAAGAGTGGAAAGCAAAACCGTAGGAAAACCTTGGAACAAGAAAACATTGATCTAATGAAGTGAATAATAGTTTTCACATGAATAAGTAATTGCAGCATCTATTTGCTAGTCTGTTTGATTACAAGAGCTGAGGTGAAATATTACAACTACAGGATTTTCATTGCATTTCCTATAATGGGACTTTTCCAAAATATTGTACAGGATGGCCTAACGTTATTAATCAAATGATAATGTCAAAGAGTAGCCATTTTCTTCTCTTCCTTTAGCTTGTTGACATCTGTCTGGCCATCCGTGGTCTAGTTAGAAAAGTTCTCTTTCAAAGTGATACACATCTGGATACCATGATTCTTTGATGTTTTAATGAACAAGTCCATGAATGGCTCTCAGACCTCTCTGTTCTGGGACCCGCATTCCTCACACTAGGCTCTCCTAATTGTGAATTGTCTTTAGTTACAGTTAAACACCATGCTGTTCCACAGCCTTGATTATATTGTTCCTGAAAATCCTTCTTATCTTCTTATTTTTAAAAATTCTTACTTATCTTTTAAGGCTTACGCCATGTTCATCTTCCCCAGGAATCCTTCACTGAGCTTCAGGTTAGGCTGTAGATATATTTTTTTCCCGTACATTTTACTTATATTATTAAAATGACCTATGATCTGTTTTTTTTTCCCTACTGGGTTTTATAGCTAGTCACTGAGAGAAGTTTCTCACTCATATTTAGACTTGGAAGAAATGTTTGTTGAACTGAATGTGATTTAGGAAAATAAATGAAGTCTCTGATAAGATAACTAAATAAAAAAGCATGTTTTGTTACTAATAATTAACTATACTGGAGATTATAGAAGCCTTCATGATCAAGGAGAATGCAAGAAATTTCAATAAAAGTATCTTTTTTCTTCTAAAATATAATTAAATTAAATACAAGCTGTAATAAATGTAGATTTCAGTTTTTGATAGCAAACTAGAGAGTTTTCCAAATTACATAGGCCTAGTAGATAACTAGCCTGTAATTTTTGCTACTTGCTTGAGTTTTTGATTTATTCATAAGTGAACTGATTGTTCAATTATTTGTTATCTATGTAGAGTTAGTAAGTATGTCTCCTTAAACCAGAACTGTGAGCAGTAATGCTAGATGAGGTCAGCAGCCTGGCTAAACTGTGGAACAAATGAGATGTTGATAATCCTATACCTGGAAATGCTGGCTCATATATTGGACATAGCCTTATGCTTTGGAAAAAAATTTTTCTAAACATTAACATATTCTATTCATGTAAAGTGTGCGCAGCAAAAGTATAAGGTGAAAGGAATCTTGCTGCAGAAGGAACTAATCTAGTCTGGTTGGCAAGGTCAGGGAAGCCTATCCTGTGGATCTAACATTTAAGCTGAGACCTGATATCTTGGAGAATATTTGGCAGTATTGCAATCTGGCTGAGTGATGGACTATACTATATCATCATTTTTTATTCCTGGGTGTCACCTGGAAGTGGGGAATGATTTGACTGGGTCCATGAGTTTCTGTAAGAGAACAAAGCATTTCTGGAGCTGTTACCTGGAGAAAGAAGAAGGGAATGTTTAAGCAAATTGAGGAGATCATGCATCCTGGAAAAGATGACTAAGTTCTCAATATTGTTTCTACTTTGATTATTTCCAGACACTTAATATGCGTTTATTAGAGTTTCATTTTTGGAAGTGTAAGCTTCTTAAGGACAGGAATCATGCTTGATTTGAGTTTCTTATGAGAGGAGCCTCAATAGTTTCAGTTGTTGTATACAAAATAGTGTGCTGCAGGTGATTCTTATTGGAATATAATATTGAGTAATATATCACACTATATGTCTACTTAATATCAATAGTATGCATTTCATTGGCTTTAGACAAGTGCTTAGGATGAATGGGTTTCAGGATGGTTTTGTAAGAAACAGCAGTCCAATTCTTTAGTGCAGTTAAGTTATGTCAATTGTGCCCCCCCTTCAAACTTATTTATATACAGCCAGAGTCTTAAAGGTGAAAGATGAAATAACTATTAAAGTTATGCTTACTCTATTGCCTTATTCCATCATAAAATCAAACTGAAATAAATCTGAATTTCATTATTTTAGAGATCTAGAGGATGTTCCAAATAATTCTAGTTTAATTATTAAGAAGCTAGAAGAAAAAAAAATATGCTATTTTGAGGGGAAAAAAGAACATATACATAATATTTTTATATCTTCATGGTTATACACATAAGATAATAGATTGATTATCTAAAATGTGGCCAGCCCCTTCGGGTGTTATCCCATTTTATTTCTACAGTAATGTAAAGTAGTGATATTGTTATCTGCCTTTTCAATGTGAAGACTAGAGGTGTCCAGAATTTAACTTAATCATAGTCACACAGCTTCTAAATGTTAAAAATGAAATTTTAATTTAGGTTGCCTGACCTCAGTGATCTTAAAGCCCCGACATTCCTTTAAATACACTCTCTCTTCATTGAAAGAAGCCCCCTAAAAATTCATGACATTAGATTTCACTCATTCCTTAGTTACAGATACCAATATAAATGCATTGTTCAACCTTTGGACCTTTTTACTTTTATAAATATAAAAAATCAAATCCTTTCTTGCTCAATAAATAGCTGCATGAAGGAAATGCCACTGAGAAACTAGCTAGAATGGAATGAGATTAAAACAGTAGTTTTAGGGGTGGGAATTTTGCTTTGAGAGGACATTTGAGAGTATTTAGAAACATTGTTGACTATCACAGGGTGTGGGAAGGGGGAGGGAAGGAGCAACTGGCATTTGGTGGGTAGGTCCCAAGGATACCGCTAAACATCCTTGAATACACAGGTTAGACCACAACAACAAATAATTGAAATATCTGACCCTAAATGTCAATAGTCTGAGGGCTGAAAACTGACTTAAAGCCTCTGCATGGAACCTACACATTACTGGATTCTTTTTTTTTTTTCTCATTTGTTTTGATTTGAATTTCCCTAGGGTTAAAAGATCAATTACTACCAGTATTGCTGCCTTCCAGGATACTGATCTTCTAGAAGAGACATCTTAATTTTTAAAGACCTTCATTCTAGTGATTGGATTTTAAATCAAGTGGAAGTTGAAGAAATGTTCTTTCACATGTTAAAATTGAACATGGTTTATTCCTTACTGCCGACATTTCTTCCTTATTCACTACCTGACAAAGCCACTTATTGTTTCTCTTAAGACTTCCTGATCCTTCAGACATAAAGGGATGCTTGAGTGCTTCCTTTGAATTGGCAGATTTTTGAGAGTTTATGCAGGACAAGTAATGAGGTTAGAAAGTAATTTAAATCTAAAAAGAATACTATTAATGAAGTTTGTGTAGAAGAAAAATGGTTTGGAAGATACTATTCTTTAGAAAAATTAGTTTTATCATGTTTGAAAAGTAGGGACAGATATATAAAATTTACTTTTGCCTTCCAAATATATATATGTAATGCCTATCATTGATATGTATTGAATTTAACATTTATTTAGTGCCTATTGTTTATGCAGAGCCAATAGACCCGTATTTCTCAACATCTTCAAATGGCAAAGTACTCAGCAACAAATAGTTTAAGTGAATGTTAATATAAATCTATAAATAGAGACACAACTCTTTTAAAGATGTGACTATTTCAATGTTAATTTAAAAGAAGAACTTTTCTGTCACTCATTTATTTGTGCTGTTCCTTAAAAGTGGAAAAAAAATTCTTTCTTGCTTGTTGATATCACAATGTGATAATTTAGACTGTTCTGTTTTTTTGAGAAGGAGCCAGTAAACTCAACCACAGGCTTCTGACAGTTTGGGGATCCCTGGACTTCTGGCCCATTTTGATTTATAGAACCGTCCCCTCTCTTCTGTCCCCCTAACACACACACACACACACACACACACACACACACACACACACACCCTACACACACACACACACACTCACACACACTCTTCTCTAGCATACTGATTGCAACTTCTGCTTTCTGCCCAGTGTCACACACCCCCGCACTCACCCGGGCACAGAAGCACAAAGAGGCTGGTGACTGTCTTTTTGGAATTTGAGGTGCGGACAAAATACTGGAAGAACATGACAAGGTTATATCAGAATGAATTATCCTGCCATAGGTAATATATTTACTGGTATAACAGAATTGTTCAAATGTTATATCTGTTTCCCCCATTGATACAATGAGGCCTATCCTGAAGCCATTCAATTATTGTATAACATCCCCAAAATGCCTAGGGGAGCCATAAGTGTGTATTTCAAAAAGCAACTGAGTAGACAATGCCAACTTGTGAAAGAACTGACCTTTAGACTTAAAGGTTGACATTTTAGACTCCCTAGATGGCCACCTGAACATTAAAGTATACAGGACTGATGCAGCCTTCTGGAAGTCAGGAGGGGGAAGTGATGGTTGTCCTTGAAAATTGGTGATCTCGGAAGCCCTACTGAATGCCTGAAGAAAAGTGCTGGGAGAATCTGGCCAGGCTATGCTGGTCACCATTCCATATTAGACAGGAAGCTGACTGGAGGAAAGACTATCATTTAGAGATAATGCTCAAGAGTAGATATTCCAGGAATTCACCAGACATTGAACTAGCTAGATGATTGCTGGGCACAGAATGTCAGAGTCATTATTTCTATTAATTTTTTGTTATACCTCTTGAAGCAGTTTTTTTTTTCTATATACTTTAGTACATTGGGACTAAGAACCAGCCTGCCTTTGTATCTGTTGGTGAAATAACTAAAATGTGTTCGTGTCTTGAGAGAAAGCATATATCTTTATGTTCTGGAGTACTAACTCACTCAGCAGCACAATGATAGGTGTGTGTATCAAAAGTGAGTGACCAATTTAGGATGAGTCAAGCTGACCTGGGTGTTAGACATGGTGAGCCCTCAACCTCAAGTACAGGTCCCAAATGTGGACAAATAAGCTGAATAGAATCCTACTTACCAAGGCAGGGCAAGGACTAAAGAAGGTGACTTGGCCACAGAGCCTATGGCCACCAAAGAGTCTCTGCATGAGTGTTCAGTAGGGCAAAACTTCCCTAATCCAGAATTCCCAATTCTGGAAGCTGTCAGTACCAGGATGTTAGAGTAGGCAGGGAGAATATTCAAAGGGTGCCTTGACACTTGTGGTCCGGGCAGGTAGCAAGACTTGTATCAAGAGACTTGACAGCTTTAGTAAAAGATCCAACTTCAAGGGAGAAAACTGGCATATGCTAGGCAGTCTCTCACCTGACAGGAAGTAGTGGGTAGAGTGGAGAAGGAAGTGAGCTCTCAGACCTAGGAAATGCAGATGCACAGGCACAGGGTCAGAAAACACAATACAGGGTTGGGGAATGTTGCCACTTCAGTGGTACAGGCCACCTGGGTCACCTTAGCATCAACTTCCATGATTTAGTTGGCCATGAGGAAGCCTGGATACATTCTTGGTGCCAGTCACCATGCCTGAGTACCTCACGCTCAGGTCTGGAAATTTAACTTCATTCCAGGCTGTAGCTCCCATCAGAAATGAATGCCTGGGAGGCTGGATGTGGAGGTTTTCAGGAGATATTTGCCTTTTTGGAAACTGGGAATGGCCTGAACAAGAAGGTGAATTAACAGGAGGTGTTAAGGAAGGCAGAGTCTAGAAGTAGGAGTGATTCTCCATGGGTGAGTGGTGGCAAGCACCCCAAGAGGGAAGGTTGTGGTCACAACACACAGTACTTTCTTCTTTTTTTCTAAATGTTTATTTATTTTGAGAGAGAAAGAGAGGTAGTGAGTACATGGGGGAGGGGCAGAGAGAGAGAGAAACCAAAAATCCCAAGCAGTCTCTGCACTGTCAGCTGTCAATGCGGGGCTCAAACTCACAAACTGTGAGATCATGACCTGAGCCAAAAGCAAGATTCATTCTGCTGCTCAACTGACTGAGCCACCCAGGATCCCCAGCACGGTGCACTGTCTTGTGGGAGTTGGTGGGCTTCTGTTTGTTTTAGATTCAACTGTATTGAGATCCATAGTGATGCTCAAAAGGAGCATGTGACTCCTTGCACAGGACAATTCCCTGAAGCATGTCCTCTTTTGTGAATTCATTGTGCTTTTTCAAAGAGCCTTTTATAACTATTCCACATCACATCGATTGCTTCCTTTTAAAAAAATTCTGTAATGCAGCTGGAAAAATGTAATGGAGCATTTAAACAGCTCTTGCTTAATAGTGTCTAATTGTTTAAAATATGTGACTCTTGCTTTCTAGACCATTGGTAGAGAGAGCTGTCCTGTTGCTTTTGTTTTTTCTCATGAGAGACCTTATACAGTGGTAGCCTAAACATGTGATGAGAATATCTTTGTTTTTTGATCAGTCATCTGCAGAATTCTGGCACATTGGCTGGAAACACTTACTTCCTGTGTGACATTACATTCAGAAAAGAGTAGATTGGAAACCCAATCTATTATTTAAAAAAATTAGACTAAAAGTCTAATCCTAATTCTGTATAAATTTGTGTATGAATTGAGCAAATGGTTACTAGGTTATTTATCTATAAGGTAAAAAATGCCATAAACTGCGATCCAAATTGTTCATATATGCAACAGAATTTATTTCAGTGTCCAGGTAGACTGCAATGAGAGGAAACCAGATTTTGCTTCTAGTCTCAGTTTGACTAATGTCATGTAATATAATATGCACAGCAATTTCATTACATGAAGAACATACTGCAGGTGAAATAAAAGGATTTTCCTAAATATTACCAATATATGGGATTTATTTTGAAGAGTTTATACATGTTCACATCTACTCTTCCAGAAAACTGGTGTACGAGTGAGCTATGGAGCAGTCCTGTGCAGTATGAAAAGCTGTATCTACATTTGTCTTCTAGGGTCTATTAATTTAATAGTTCACAGCACTTTACTATCAGTATCCTTAGTAATTTCAGCTAATTAGAACTATCAGGGGGGCATTATTATAGAGCTAAAGAACGTCTGACCCTGTAATTCATGGAATTATTTTTCTAATAATGACTTCAAACTTATTTGAATGATGGTTATTCAATAGAATAATTTTAGAATTACAGGATTATATTACATTTTGAAATAAGTCTTTGTTGCCTATGAGGCATGGAAGTGTCCCTTTTTAAATATTTAATGTGGCAAATAATGCAATAAAGTAGAAGTGACTTAAGCCACTTTCTCTTTTCTTAGTCATGTGATGATTTAAAACAAAACAAAACAAAACAAAACAAAACAAAACAAAACAAAACTCTGTAACTTACCTGTTCAGTATTTTACTTCCCTCTTTTCTATAGATGTAGTAATATGAAGCAATGAAGGAATGCTTCTCATAAAAATTTTAATTTCCTTCTTCTCTTGCCTGAGTTTTAGATTCATTATCTTCATGGAAAAAAAGCTTTGAATTCATCTTGAATTCTGATATCATTTCATGTGGCCTGAGGTTTTTAGAGGGTGCTCTTTTTTGGTTGCTGAGTTTGTTGATGATGGTGCTGATGATGATATTTTGGTGTCATAAAACTTATAATTAAATGCTCATTTGAATTTTTTGCCTCATCAAGAATGACATCTTTTTATGTTTCTATAATTTTTCATCTCAAGTTAGGAACGAAATATCATTTCCAGTGGTTATATATGGATTAGGGAACTAAGGTATTTTACATTTTCCTTTGGGATTTATATATATTTTCTAAATTGCCACAATTCCTGTGTACATATATATGAATGCAATATACATCTGTATTGTTAATGTTAAGAAAAAAGAATACTTATTTTCTTTTTAAAAACCTCTAACATAAATGAAAGAAAATATGGTATTAGAGATTCATGAATAAAGATAATGTTCATACTAATGATCAACCTGGGAACTTAATATTGTTCTAAATGAAATTTCTTATCTCTGTTCAATTTTATAATTATTGCACAGTATTAATTTGCAATAGTCAAGGAAAATAGCACTTTCTCTTTTGTAACAGAGTATCCCACTGGCCCCAAGCTATGACACATGTAGCTAGTGTATAGGGTTAGGCAGCATTCCGTCCTTAAAATCCATTTAGGTGTCCTGATTAACATGGGGTCTGAGACACCTCTGGCAGTGGAAAAGACGTGACTTCTGTCCATAGTTGGAGTTTGGATATGTGTAAACATATCCTATACACTGTGGTTGTGAGGCACTATGCACAAAGCAAGGTAGCAGACAGGGCAACATTCTCTGTAAAGAATGAAGTGTGACATAGTCAGCATTTTGGTATAGCTGTATTTGACCACAGGTACAATGACCCAGACAGATATAAGTGTATGAGTAAGAAAAAAGAAATCTCACATTTTTTGGGAATGGGCCCAAACAAACCTTCTTAAGGTTTAACAGCAGAAGGTATTTATGTCTTAGAGGGTCTCTTGTGGCATGGGATTGGTTGACAGCAGTGTTTGCCTGGTCCAATGGACAGAGATCTTTAGGATATAGGAGTGCCATCGAGATACTGAGGCCAGCAATGGAGCTCTGATTTGGTTAGAAGGGGGTAATTATAATGTCGGTATTTTTACTTGAGCGGTGATGGAAACCCAGCAGGGACAAAGGCCTTTACATCAGTGACTCTCTGGCATTGTGTCTGGCAGAGTGATCAACAAAACTATAGTTTGTTAAAATTAGTTGGGCAGAGAGACACTTATGCTATAATCTTGACTCTCTGATCTATAGAGAGGCATATTGATATCTGTGTCACAAAGTAGACTCATGCTTTATGATAAGGATTTCAGGTGCTCACGGTCAAACCTCTCTGGTGTTAAAAATTGGCAGCCATATATTTAATACAAGTATAAACCCAATCACATAAAGATTATTTAACTCACATATGTTCATTCAGCATTTGTCATTGTTTTCCTATTTTAATATTGTTTCAAGCCAAGTTATCAGGTTACAAAAAGAAAGTTATAAGGACACAAAACATAATTGTGCTATTTCTTTTACAATGACATGTAAGTCATAATAATAGCAAATTCTGTTGAACAGTTTACATTCATTATCCCACTTTATAAT
The DNA here is from genome assembly GCF_016509475.1 of Prionailurus bengalensis. Lineage (NCBI taxonomy): Eukaryota > Metazoa > Chordata > Mammalia > Carnivora > Felidae > Prionailurus > Prionailurus bengalensis. Next base: position 111,782,059 of record NC_057349.1, read on the forward strand.
CTGTATAGCCTATGAGAAAGGTATCATTTTATTTTTTTTATAAATGAGGAAACTAAGGCAGAAGGAAGTAACTTGCTGAAGATCCCACAATTAGCAAATGGTGGAAAAAGAACCAAGTGTGTGCTTAACCAAGTTAAACTCACTACTAGGAACAATATGTAACACCAGAACATGTTATATGGAAGTCAAATGGCATATTTCTTTGAGCTTTAGTGACAAATATACTGTACTTTTTGAATGCTAAAATAATTTATTGAATCAAGTTCCCATATGAATTTCCCTGCTCTGTAATGATGGTCCCAAGTTACAGTGACACTAGTTATATAATTGTGTACTTGGTGGTTCTATCAGCTGCGGATTGATCGTATGACAGAATGAATAGAAGAGTTGAAAACACCGAGAAAATATTATTTTAAAGAGTTTATGATTTTTCTTGTTGTAGCTGTTGGGGAAATGCCTATACTATTGCAACATGCTTTAATTAAAGACCAAATGAAACCACTTATGGGTTGTATCTAAAATATGTTGAGCTAAACTCAATTAATGGTATCAATCCAGCAACCGATAAATGCTTTGACTTTGTACTATGATGAAAATTCTACTTTGATGAAAACTTACAGGGTTGACTTTGTTATGCTAGGAAAGGCAGAAAGATTTAAGCTTGGCAAATAAATCCAAAACAAATGCTGAGTATTCTTTCTAAGTAAAGCAGGGAAATTTCCCTGGTGATATGTTTTATGCCCGTCCTTCACTCTGTCTACCTCAGTATTTTAATAAATAACAGAATGAGGACATTGAAGAAAGAGTAATCATATTTATAGATCCATTCATTCATTTGTGCATTAATCCATACTTACTGAGTACCTTCTGTATGTCAGGTACTATTTTACTCAATATAGCAGTGAACAAAATCAAAAATGTCATTGCCACATAAATTTTTACATTAAAATGTGGGAAAAGTTTGGGGCGCTTGGGTGGCTCAGTTGGTTGGGTGTCCGACTTTGGCTCAGTGTATGATTTCTTGTTTCATGAGTTTGAGCCCCATGTCGGGCTCTGTACTGACAGCTCAGGGCCTGGAGACTGCTTCCGATTCTGTGTCTCGCTCTCTCTCTGCTCCTGCCCTGCTCACACTCTGTCTCTCTCTCAAAAATAAAGAAGTATTTTTTTAAATGTGGGACAAGTTCTACAAGTTCTACAAAAAAAATCCCCAAATGAACAAATAAACGGCATTTATTTGTACATTCGTGTAGGTACTATGTAAAAACTGAAAGAAGGAAGTAAAATAAAAAGTGTTGAGGGTTTATAGTTTTATGTACAGTTGCCAGGTAAGGCCTTACAGAGTAGCTGACATGTGACAAAGACTTCACAGGTAAGGGAGTATATTATCCAGAAACATGGAGCAGAGTGAAGGAGACAGCAAATGTGAAGGTCCTGAGGCAAGAAACATCAAGTGTGGCTGGAGCTGAATAAGCAAGGAACCAGTGAAATGTGAGATCAGAGAGGTGTGGCATGGAACCCAATTTTGAAGAACCTGGTAAATTATTAAGAGAGATTGGCATTACTTCTGAGAGAGAGTTATTGGAAGGTTTGGATCAGCACTGTTATATGACTTGATTGTTTTTTAAAGGGTATGATTCTGGTCAACTGGTAGAAAACAGTGTAGGAAAAATATGTTGTAGAAGCACAGAGATCTACTTCAATAATTAATTCAGCAAGAGGTTATGTTAGCAGTAATTATGCTAAATTTCTGGATATTTATTACTGGGGTAAAATTTATATACAGTGTAGTGTACCAATCTTAGTTGTATAATTTGGTGAATTTTGGCAAGTCAATACTCTTAGGCAAGCAATTATCCAGTGAAGTTACAGGAGATTACCAGGCCTGCAAAGTTTCCTCATCCACCTTTCCTGTTAATCCTTACACCACCAGAAGGAACCACTGTTAGGATTTTTCCCCTGAGGTTAGTTCTGTACATTCGTGTGTGTGTGTGTGTGTGTGTGTGTGTGCGCACACGCGCACGCGTGTGTAGTATCAGGCATTTTGTACTCTCTTATTTCTGGCTTTTACTATCACATTTTTGAGATTCATCTGTGTTGTTGTGGATACCAGTAGTTCTGTCTTTTCATTGCTGAGTAGTATTCCATTGTGTGGATTATGTCACAATTTATTTATTAATCTTCCTATTGGTAGACATTTAGGTTGTTCATACATGTTTGCCATGAATAAAGCCATTACAAATGGTCTTGCACAATTATTTTTGTGGATGTATTTTTCTTTCTCTTGTTGAATACTAGGGCAGGGTGGGTATATATTTAATATTTTAAGAATATTCTAGTGTTTCAAAAGGCTTTAACATTTACTCTCTCACCAAAAATGCATGAGATTTCTAGTTGCTTCACATTCTTGTGATATGTTGTGTTACCAGTGTTCTTAATCTTAGCAATTATGGGGTGCCCGCATGGCTCAGTTGGTTGAGTGTCCAACTCTTGATTTTGGCTCAGGTCATGTCCTTCTGTTCATGGGTTCCAGCACCACGTCAGACTCTGTGCTGAGTGTGGAACCTACTTGGGATCCTCTCTATTCCTTTATTTTTGCCCCTTCCCCCATCACGTGCACTCTCCCTGCGCGCTCTCCCTTTCTCAAAATAAATAAATTTAAAAACATTAGCAATTGTAATATATGCAGAGTAGAATTTCACTGGGGTTAATTAGAATTTTCTGATTTTTGGGGGGGGCACCTGGGTGGCTCAGTTGGTTAAGCGTCCGACTTCGGCTCAGGTCATGATCTCGCGGTCCGTGAGTTCGAGCCCCGCGTCAGGCTCTGTGCTGACAGCTCAGAGACTGGAGCCTGTTTCGGATTCTGTGTCTCCCTCTCTCTCTGACCCCCTGTTCATGTTCTGTCTCTCTCTGTCTCAAAAATAAATAAATGTTAAAAAAAATAAAAAAAAGAATTTTTGATTTTTTTAAATGGAAGAGTGAATAGGATTTCTTAATGGTTTGGAAATTGTTATGAGAGAAAGAATAGAGTAAAAGATGACTCTAAGCATTTTTGACTCAGTTAACTGGAAGCTGTATTGTCCAGTAACTGGGATGGGGATTACTATACTAGGAATAGATGGGAGGAAGGGGAGAACTATGAAAAATCTAGTATGGAATATGTTGATATTTCTATTAGATAAGGTCAAGTGGAGGTATCCAGTAGGAATTTGGCCGTAAGAGTTTAATAAGCTCAGTGGAGAGGTTTATTTGGAAGTCATCAGCATATAGATGACCAAGTCAATGGGGTTTCATGACATCACTTATAGAATACATGTAAATGGAATAGAGATTAATTCTAGGTACTAAGCACTGGAGTCCTCTACAATCAAATCTATTAAAAGAAACCAGACAAGACTGAACATGAAATGAAGCAGTCCAAGAGGATGGAGGAGATATATGAGAGTTGTGGCACTCTTCAACCCAAGAAAGGAGCCTTCAATAGATAGGAGTGATGGACTGTGCCCAGTGTTGCCTAAAGAGTGATTGGTGCAGCTAAGGTATTGGGGGACAGGAGGTGGTGGCCAGAGAGCAAAATGCTTAAAACTGGTGGTATATAGGATTCCAGCTATTAGTAAATGGAAACATATGGAAATTGACCATTGGGACAATGGCTTTATGAGGATGAAGGACAAGGTCACAGAAAGAAAGTTTAAGGGGTAGAAGGGTCACTGTGATTTGAAGTATGTTGGAACAAATGATCGATACACATTTGGGAAAGGTTGAAAAGTTATTATTTGACAAGCCAGAATAATAGGCAGAATCTATCAACATGCCATTTAAGATGAAAAAATGAAATTCTGAATTTGAATTTCAGTCTAATATACTGAATGCACCAGGGAAATTGTGATTTTTACATTGAACCCTATATACAGAATTTAATGGATTTACTTGACTTCCACACTTAATAAGGGGTTGTCAATTATTTTTGGTTTTATTCAGTGTGATGATCAGACTATTACATTTAGGAATCAACAACATGGGTGCAAAAAATACATTAAAACCCTATGTTGGAATGCGTTACACTTTCCACAGAACAGAAACTAAAATAAATTGTTACACACTTAGTCACAAGTACAATGCTTGAGTTTTTTGCCTATACACATGAGTATTGTTTAAGACATGTCTTCTTTGTAGCAGCTAGGCCCTGCTACCACTATATTTGGCTGGGTTCACAAGTTTGTTGTAACTTGTAGCTTCCCTGTCACTTCTCTGTCTCTCTTCTCCTGCTGAGCTGTGTTTCATGGTAGTAATTACAACCTTCTGTCACTACCATAGTTGGTGCTGCTGGACTTGCCACCTTGGTTTTGTGGTTTGGCAAAGTATTGGCCTCAATCACCATAACAACCAGACCTTCTGCCTCCAAAATTTCTTTCTTTCATGAGTCCAAAATATGAAGGCTGGTTGTTGTTATTGCCAAAATCATTATAGCTTCCACCACTTCCAAAGCTGTTTCCATCTTTACCAAATCCATTATAGCCACCCCCATTGCCACCACCTTGACTGCCACCAAAGCCACCAAATTTTCCTGCATAACTAAGTTGTCATTTCCACCATGGCTTCCATGACCACCACCAAAGTTTCCAGAACACCTTCGACCTCTTTGGCTGGTTGAAGCATTAGCCATCCCTTGTTTAGTAGGGCTTTCCTTCCTTCACAGTATGGTATTTTTGAATGACATTCTTATCTACAGAGTCATGGGTCACCAAATGTTACAAAACCAAAGTCTCTCTTGCCACTGCCTTGGTCAGTCATTATTTCAGTCACTTGAATTTTCCCATATTGTTGAAAATAATCTCTTAGATGGTGTTCTTCAGTGTCTTTAGTGCCACCAACAAAAATAGTTTTCACAGTTAAGTAGACAACAGGTCTTTGAGACTCTTTTCTTGAGACAGCCCTCTTTGGTTCCACAACTCTCCCATCCACCTTGTGTGACCTTGCATTCATGACTGCATCCACTTCCTCCACCATGGCATATATGACAAACCCAAAGTTTCTGAAGTATTTGGTGTTTGGATCTCTCATTCCCACAGGGTCTGTAAGTGTTTGCCATTGCTCATAATGGCTCCTCAGACTCCCATCTGTTGTTTCAAAGCTCAAACCTCTGATGAGGAGCTTCTGAAGCTGTTCAGGTTCCTTGGGAGACTCTGACTTAGACATAACAGTAGTGGAAGGGGAGACTTCAGTGATGCTTACTAGAAGGCATCCGTGAGCAGAAAAGCAAGGGTTTGTCAATTAGATTATCAATAATGTTTTCCAATAAAGTTTTTCAGGAACAATTTTCCAGAAACATAATTCATTTTAATCTTTGTTAAATAATAGCACCCAAATAAAGAAGATTGTTTCATGTTACTAGCACAGGTAAGCAATATTTAAATACCATGTTCTTTTACATATTCTACACAGCATATCAAAAGACAAGAGACTGGGTGGGGCATGTGAGTTTTTTTTTAAGTTTATTTATTTTGAGAGAGACAGAGACATCACGAGTCGGGGAGGGGCAGAAAGAGAAAAAGAGAGAGAGAGATTCCCAAGCAGGCTTCATGCTGCCAGCACAGAGCCCAATGTGGGGCTCAAACCCACAAAGCCGTGAGATCATGACCTGAGCTGAAACCAGGAGTAGGGTGCTTAACCGACTGAGCCACCCAGGAGCCTCTTTTGTGAGAATTTCAAACAGTATCACATAATCATAGTGTTGGCAAGCAGACATTCTCATATCCGTCGCTTAAGAAAGAGAAGTTGAGGAAAAACAATTGAGTGGCATTTAATATTCTTCCTTGAGCAATAGTAATAAGAAAACGTAGGGGCACCTGGGTGGCTCAGTCAGTTGGGCATCTGACTTCAGCTCAGGTCATGATCTCACGTCTCGTGAGTTCGAGCCCTGCATTGGGCTCTGTGCTGACAGCTCAGAGCCTGGAGCCTGCTTCAGATTCTGTGTCTCCCTCTCTCTTTGCCCCTCCCCTGGTCATGCTCTGTCTATCTGTCTGTCTCTCTCAAAAATAAATAAACATTAAAAAAAATTAAAAGAAAAGAAAATGTAGAGATATCCCTTTTTGAACAGCAGTATTTTTTTTTATTTTAATGATTCATAGCACTGCTTCATCAGTAATGTAATCCTTTACAATTATGGAAAATGAATAAACTGGAGTTAACTTTATGGTGAAGACTTATATTTTATAGATTCTAAGAAACTATCAATTAAAAATATACCATCATTTTATGTAGCAAATCACCATTAAAACTATGACAGGCCTTCACTTTTAAGACCTGTCATGATTTCAGAAATGTCAAAATATGAAAAAAAGTTTAGCTTATATTAATGATAATGATGATTAATAAGGGTGTGTGTGTGTGTGTGTGTGTGTGTGTGTGTGTGTATACTATAATTTCTCAACTTATTGTTTTTAATAATGGTGTCTTAAGGCGGTATGTATTTTTCAACTATTCCAAACTGACATAGAAATACATTATGGAAAATACATACTTTTTGGTGTAATATCAAATCCATTTTTATACAAAAATCACATTTTTGTTACTGTTAGGATAGCTTTATCTTTTCCTTAAATAATTTTTCGTACATTAACCCTTTCACGTAAGTGACAAAATTATTATTAGGCTGATATCAGTTATCCGAGCAAAATATTATCCTTCACTTGTTGCACAGAGGCCTTTTTTCCCCATTAATAAGAAAATGGAGATTATATAACGAGTATGTTAGAGAAAACTGTGTATCTTTAATACTCCATCTACAGTGCCGTCAGCAAGTTTCCATGAAGAAGTCCCTCTGGCTGTGTTGAAAAATAGTTCATGCCCTTCTTGTACCTTCTACGGATGGATTTTGTCAGCACATTCCATCTTTATTATTAAGAGATCTTCCTTGATGTTATATTAGACTGTCATGGGAACAGCACGCTTCTGAGATGTCTGTGTAATGTTGATTAATGTGACGTGCTGTAACTTATGTGGTAATAGTGCATTATCATTTAAAAATAGCTGAAATCAGGATGTTTTAACTTTAATCCAGGCTCCCTTATGAAGAACCCTAAACACTTGGCTGTAAAAGTACAGTTGAATGAGCACTGTTTTTTGCATTTTTCAGTAGAAAGCTGAATTTGAACATTAGTAATTTCAGTGGAGAGTACAGAAGTAGCATTTCAAGAAGTAGCTGTCAAGCAGATATTAACACCAAACATGTGGTAACTTGTAAGCTTGATGGTTTTCTAATTACTGAATGCCAGCTATAGTAACCATAGCACTTATATACCTATGTCTACAGATAAAGGGAAATGTTAAAGATCTTGGTATTCTTTAAACTTATCAGTTACTACTTCTTAATTATTACTTCTTGTGACGCTGTGTTTCATTTCTTAAAATGAGTAAGTATAAAATGCTTTCTGGGTTAGGACTATTTACCTTTCCAATTTTTTATGTTTTCATTATGATATAGGGTCTAGGGTGCAGGTAGAATGAGTCAATTGCTTTCTTCAAATATTGAATTAGAAGTGAATTCAGTTTTGTGAAGGTAGAAAAGCATTTCATAGCAAAATTCTCCAGTTTAGATATAATGGAAAATCTAATGTCAATATATTTTCATGCCATAGTGAGGCTTATAGAATGAAGTTCAGCAATACTGATTACTTATTTTTTTAAGATTTTCTTTTTCTAAGTAAACTCTACACCCAGTATGGGGCTTGAACCCACAACCCCGAGATCAAGAGTCACATGCTTCTCAATTGAGCCAGCTATGTGCTCCCTGATTACTTATGTTTTAGCAAAAGTTGCAGTACTTTCTCGTAGGGGATCTCTATGAGGCATTTGATCTCTCTCAACACTTCGAATTTCCCAGGAAGCAAGTAGCAGGGAAGAAGGGTCAGCACCATCCTGCATATGTTATTTGGCAGTAAGACAGAGAGTTGACCCGAACATCTGCCTGTGTTCTACTCTATTCTGATTTTAGTAGCACCACTATAATTCTATATTAGTATCCCTTGCTTCCCCTGTATGTAGCATTGCCATGAAAAGCTGCCATTACAGTAGGTACTCTGTCCTAAATCTCATTAGACCTGTATATAAAAATACTTAAAACTGTCAGGATGAGATGACCATACCTCAGGAGGTGTTCTGTCTAACTATGGGAATGTTCTCTTTCTTCTCAAGATACAGCCCTGTACATAACTGCAGATTTTTTTAGATAAGGTCTTTGTGGGGTCAGAGTATTCTCTTTCCTTCTTATTTTCCAGAGGTTTAAACTGAACCCCAGGGATAGGGAATGATGCAATCTTAGGAATAGATTCCTATGACAGGGGCAGAAGGTGCAAACATCTTTTCTTTCAGTTCTTTTTCTATGTAACCACTACTCTCATTCCTTTCTGTCCAATCTTAATTAAAAAGAGATGTGATATGGCTAAAATAATGTATACATTATATAACAATGTAAAGTGAATAAAGAAAACAGGGAAAGGGAAGCAACACACAGGAACTAAAATGAAACCAAGGGTAAAGTACTAAATTGGAAGATGTGCTCAGTGATGGAAGCTAGTAGATTGCAGTTTTAGCTTTAAAGTTTCTAGCTTTTAAAGGAAAGAGAAAACAAATTATAAGATTTGAAGTGGTTATATGATTAATGCTAATTCCTCATGAGGAAAAGAAAAAAGACCTTTTATTGTACTCCAACTACAGATATATTGTTTCCATAGGGAGCCCTGTGATGAGCTTAACATCCTCAATAAATACCTCTCCAGTGAATGCAGCACAAATCATTGTATGCGTTTTTCTTATTATCAACATTTAATGTAGGCCTGTGGGTGACAGAAACACGGACTCAGTAAAAAGTTATTGTATGAGGGTCTGTAAGGAGTGATTTCTAAGGACAAAGGACTCTGATTTTGTACCTAAATTAAAATATTGCAGTATCTAGAACAGAAGTTGACAATCTTGTCTTCTATAGGCCAGAGTAAGTATTTTTGGTCTTGTGGTCCATCTAGCCTCCATCACTTACCATTCAGTTCTGCCATGGCAGCATGAAAGCAGCCAAAATAAAGTATAAATGGGTGAGTGAAGCTGTGTAAAAGTTTGATTCATAAATCAGGCAGTTAGCCAGATTTGGTTCATAACTCATATTTTGCCAACTCCTGATCCAGAGAAATAAATGTCATTTAACCAAAGTTACCTCACCTCCGAATAAGAGAAGGTAAGTGAGTAGAGGCAACAGAGGCAATATTTCTACCCCACCAAATTCCACATCCTACATAAGAATAAATGTATATCCATATGTGGGACATGGGAAGCGTACTAATAAATAACTATGCACCCAGGAATGGCCAGATATTGCTTTGGCTCTTCCACCTTCCAGATCTGTGAACTTGATCAAGTTTCCTCATCTGTCTATAATTTGATCCCCTTATCAGGAAACTGGGCATAATAATTCTTTTCTCACAGGGTTGTTATGAGGCAAAATACTTAGCTATTAGCTGAATTATTAATATATTAATTAATAGATAATAGTTTGTGTACTGAAGTCTATGCTAGGAGTCTCAAATTGTTGGCCAGGGGACTGTATCCAACATAAAGAAATGTATAACTGGCCCTGCAAAACATGGGCTATTAAAGTATCTGGAATGCTAATATGAAAAAAAAATAGATGGTGACTTTATATGAAAATAAGGATTTTAGGGAAAAGAAAAAAGAAAAGGTGTAGCTGCAGTAGATGTGTAATATTGAATGGACACAACGAGCTGTCCATGTTAGCAGGGCAGGTGGACTCCAGATCGTACAGTCCCCACCAGCACACCCTGTCTCCCTGATGCTACGGCTGGGCTTGGTTGGCATTTATAATCCAGCTTGTTCTGCTGTATTCCTTTTGCAGTGCCCAGAAAAAACAAAAAACAAAAAACAAACAAACAAAAAACACATATCCTCCTTGGTACCTTGTCTATATCTTTCTTTTTATTTTTCTGTATGTTGCCCACTTAATTGACTGTGTTACCTACATGGTTCTTGTTAGGACTCCAGAGAGTAGTGTCTTAGATAGTATGTAAGTCAAGAAGTTAATAGGATATTTGTGATCAAAGAATTCTGTGGTTAAATAAGTTTAGGGATGCTGAAAGAAGCAAAGAAACCAGGTGTCTTTTTTGTGAACATTTTATTATCCTTTAATAAATTAACTTATAGTTTTAGTTTCCAAGATAGGAGTATACTCTGCAGATTTCTTGAATTGATATTAACAACAACAAAATATAGAAACTGTCTGAAAAACCTGGACTCTGAAAACTATAAAACATTGATAAAGAAATTGAAGAAGACACAAAGGAATGGAAAGATATTCCATGTTCATGGATTGGAAGAACAAATATTGTTAAATTGTCTATACTACTTAAAGCAGTGTGCAGATTTATTGCAATTCCTAGCAGAATACCAACATCATTATTCACAGAACTGGAACAAATCATCCTAAAATTGTATGTAACCATAAGACTCCAAATAGCCAAAGCAACTTTGAAAAAGAAAAAACAAAACTGTAGGTATTACAATTCCAGATTTCAAGTTATACTACAAAGTGGTAGTAATCAAAACACTATGGTACTTGGCACAAAAACAGACACATACACCAATGGAATAGGATAGAAACCCCAGAACTAGACCCACAAACGTATGGCCAACTCATCTTTGACAAAGCAGGAAAGAACATCCAATGGAAAAAAGACAGCCTCTTTAACAAATGGTGCTGGGAGAACTGGACAGCAACATGCAGAAGGTTGAAACTAGACCACTTTCTCACACCATTCACAAAAATAAACTCAAAATGGATAAAGGACCTAAATGTGAGACAGGAAACCATCAAAACCTTAGAGGAGAAAGCAGGAAAAGACCTCTCTGACCTCAGCCGTAGCAATCTCTTACTCGACACATCCCCAAAGGCAAGGGAATTAAAAGCAAAAGTGAATTACTGGGACCTTATGAAGATAAAAAGCTTCTGCACAGCAAAGGAAACAACCAACAAAACTAAAAGGCAACCAACGGAATGGGAAAAGATATTCGCAAATGACATATCAGACAAAGAGCTAGTATCTAAAATCTATAAAGAGCTCACCAAACTCCACACCCGAAAAACAAATAACCCAGTGAAGAAATGGGCAGAAAACATGAATAGACACTTCTCTAAAGAAGACATCTGGATGGCCAACAGGCACATGAAAAGATGTTCAGCGTCGCTCTTTATCAGGGAAATACAAATCAAAACCACACTCAGGTATCACCTCACGCCAGTCAGAGTGGCCAAAATGAACAAATCAGGAGACTATAGATGCTGGAGAGGATGTGGAGAAACGGGAACCCTCTTGCACTGTTGGTGGGAATGCAAATTGGTGCAGCCGCTCTGGAAAGCAGTGTGGAGATTCCTCAGAAAATTAAAAATAGACCTACCCCATGACCCAGCAATAGCACTGCTAGGAATTTATCCAAGGGATACAGGAGTACTGATGCATAGGGCCACTTGTACCCCAATGTTCATAGCAGCACTCTCAACAATAGCCAAATTATGGAAAGAGCCTAAATGTCCATCAACTGATGAATGGATCAAGAAATTGTGGTTTATATACACAATGGAGTACTACGTGGCAATGAGAAAAAATGAAATATGGCCTTTTGTAGCAACGTGGATGGAACTGGAGAGTGTGATGCTAAGTGAAATAAGCCATACAGAGAAAGACAGATACCATATGGTTTCACTCTTATGTGGATCCTGAGAAACTCAACAGAAACCCAGGGAGGAGGGGAAGTGAAGGAAAAAAAAAAAAGAGGTTAGAGTGGGAGACAGCCAAAGCATAAGAGACTGTTAAAAACTGAGAACTGAGGGTTGATGGGGGGTGGGAGGGAGGGGAGGGTGGGGGATGGGTATTGAGGAGGGCACCTTTTGGGATGAGCACTGGGTGTTGTATGGAAACCAATTTGTCAATAAATTTCATATAAAAAAAAACACTATGGTACTGGCACAAAAATAGACACATAGATCAATAGAACAGAATGTGGTCAATTATCTTTGACAAAGGAGGAATCACCATCCAGTAGGAAAATGTCAGTCTCTTCAACAAATGGGGTTGGGAAAACCGGACAGCTACATGCAAAGGAATGAAACTGGACCACTTTCTTATGGCATACACAAAAATAAACTCAAAACAGATTGAAGACCTAAATCATAAAATCATAAAAACCTTGAAATCATAAAAATCCTGGAGGAGAACACAGGTAGTAACCTCTTTGACATTGGCTGTAGTTGCTGTAGCAAATTCTTACTAGATATGTTTCTGGAGGCAAGGGAAACAAAAGCAAAAATACACTATTGGGGCTTCATTAAAATAAGAAGTTTCTGCATAGCAAAGAAGACCATCAAACAAAAAGAAACTAAACTAAAAAGCAACCTACTTAATGGGAGAAGGTATTTGCAAATGACATATGTGGTAAAGGGTTGATATCCAAAGTATATAAATAACTGGTACAACTCAATACCTCAAAACAAATAATTCAATTAAAATAGGCAGAAGACACGAACAGATATTTATCCAAAGAAGACATCCAGATGGCCGACAGACATATGAAAAGATCCTAAACATCACTCATCATCAGAGAAATGCAAGTCAAAACTACAATGAGATATCACCTTACACCTGTCAGAATGGCCAAATCAACAGCACAAGATATGGAGAAAAAGGAACCCTCTTGCATTGTTTGTGGGAATGCACACTAGTGCAGCCACTGTGAGAGACAGCACGGAGGTTCCTCAAAAAGTTAAAAATAGACCCAGTAATGGGTCTTAGGACTCAGTAATCACACTACTGGGTATTTACCCCCAAAATACAAAAACACTAATTCAAAGGGATACATTCACCCCTTTGTTTACATCAGCATTATTTGCAATAGCCTAATTGTGGAAGTAGCCCATAAATGTATATGAATATTATTCAGTCATAAAAAAAAAGAATGAAACCTTGCCATTTGCAAAGACCTGTTTGGATCTAGAGTGTATTATGCTAAGCTAAATAAGCCAGTCAGAGAAAGACAAATACCATATGATTTCACTCATATGTGAAATTTAAGAAATGAGTGAGCAAAAGAAAAAAAAGAGACAAACCAAGAAACTGACTCTTAACTTTAGAGAGCAAACTGATGGTTACCAGAAGGCGGTTGGGGGTGGGGGAAAAGGGTGAAATAGGTGATGGAGATTAAGGAGTACTCATTTGATTAACGACTACTCATCACTTGTTGTGGTGAGAACTGGGTGATATATGGAAGTGCTGAATCACTGTATTGTACACCTGAAATTGGTATAACACTGTATGTTAACTATAATTGAATTAAAAACTAAAAAAAAATGGAAATGGTTATCGTTTAGTTTTCTACTTCACCATTGACTATTATTCCCATAGAATATGATTTGGGAAACCTTGCCATCACAATTCTAAAAATCTCCATAGAATTTGTAGTTTTAAGACAAACATTCTAGATGTATGCATTGCAAGTTGTGTCTACTGAAATAGTATCACTGTTAGCATTAGTAATACTAATAGTAGTAATAGTATTCACTGATTACCTGATGATAGAACCTACTTTATAACATTGCTAGATAATAATAGTTAATCAATAGTAATACAGCCAAGATTAATGGAATACTTGTAGGCAATGGATAAGTATTTTGTTGGATTATCTCATTTAATCCTTACAGAAATCCTTTAAAGTGGTTTGTCTTATTCCTATCCTACAAAGGATGAAAATTAGGCATAAAGAGGCTAAATAATTTGCTAACAGTCACATAGCAATTACGTACGGCAGCTGAAAACCTTAGTTCTCACTCTTAGCTAGTTGTCTTGGCTAAATGCAGTGACAGTTGGAAGACATCCCCCCCCAAGTTATATCTAAATAAGTGTGATCTTGGGCCATGTTTCTTTTACTCAATAAATATGTATAACAATAAGTTGCTATTGAGAATGACTCTATTTTTTTTTTACTATCATAAAACTTTAATAAGAAAAGTCTATGTTATCTTTCACTTGCTTGTTTTGTGCCCCAGGACATGTATAAGCTAATGTGGTAGACTCACAGAATTGTAGTAAGATTTAAAAAGAGTACTGAAACATCACTACTTTATAGTTTTAAAATATTATATGATCTAATGATTTTTTTTCTAAAGACGTTGATACCCCTGGAACAATTAAGGCACAGATTACTTATATCAGTCCCTGAAGGTACTGATTAGCCCCAAACTGTTCCCTACTTGAAGCAATAAAGTCCAAGAAAGATCAATAAAATCTACTCATAATTTAATGTTCCTAAAATCTTCTCTGCAAGAAGAAATTTCTTTATTTCTTAATAAAGAAATAGATACGCTTAAATTCCCCTTGTTTCTGTCATCACTATTCCCCTTTTCGTGGAGTATTGTGTATAATTTTGCCCCAGATACAAATGTCCAATTTATTAAGGGAAAAAATGTGAGAGTATTGAAAAGATGTTTATCGAGGTCCAAGAATGGTCAGTAAGGCAGGAGACATTTCTTTTCAGTAGATTGGAAACAAATACACAAAATTATAATAAAATATTATTAGTTTTAAGTGTATAGTTATATACACAAACATAAACATATACATGTTGCATTTCATTGATACCAAGATACTCTTGTTATATACACCATTAATGTAATGGAAGCTTTTATCAGAGAAGATAAACAATGCATCAAATTTGCAATTAGAATTTTTGTAAGACATATTCAGATTTTAGGATCTATATCAGTTCAAATTTATTTTGTGGTAGAGTCTGGCTTAGATGTAATTAATGGATTCCAGACTAATCTAATGTGGGGGGTGATAAAATAAGAGAAAAAGAGAAATTGATGGAGATCAGTTCCAGGTGGCTGGCTTAAGGGTAGGGGTTGGTGTATCTGGGAAACAAACTGAGATTGTAGCATGCTGTGAAGTTTATTTAAGGAGATCTTAATCATGTCAAGTTCAAAGCCTTGTTGAATTAGTTGGGGGTTACCTTTAAATGGGTTACCCTCTAATCATGCCTTATTTGTCCCTCTGGTGTATTTACAGGTACTGAAGATGGATGGGCATCATTAGGTATCTCTTATTATATTGTCCCACAAATATCTTAACCGTGAGTTTTTCAGAGTAATATTTTTCCATTCATGTCTACAGGGCGATATCCATTTGAGGAATTCATGACCATGCCTAAATGTTCATATTATTCCATTAAATCAAAACATGATTACCTTCCAGAAAAAAATTTTAAATAATATATTTTCTGGTTCTGAAAATGATTTATGATAATTAAAATCAACTTAGAAAATGTTGGTTTAAAAAAGATGACTTAAGTTACCCCATTTGTACATCTACCTATAACTACTTAATTTGAAAGTTTCTAGTCTTTTTTGTCTTTATAATTTTTTTCACGTAAAATTGAGATTGTGTGGTATAATTTTAATTATTTCCCATTTAAAATGGACACCTTGAACATGTCACTTCAAAAATGTTTATCTGGGTAGGTGAGAAAGCACATATTCAATAATTGGAATTAATAAAATATTTCACCCAACTTAGACTCATGTTCATCTGTGTTATTAGACTGACTTCAGAGAGGAGAGTCGTATAACCTATAATTTTAAGGAAAATCGATTGCAGTGTAAAACTCAGCAAGAGGAAAGTAGACCTAATTACCATATATTCCAATATATTTTGTAATGTTTTAATACCATGAGCTCAGGTGGCTCCATATATTTGCATATTAGACAAATTAAGTTGTACTAATTATAATTGATAATAACACTTCAAAGTTCTGTAGTATTTCTGGAAAATTTAGTGACTCCCTGTAATTTCAAATTTTCAGAAATATCCTTAAACTTATATTTTCTAGACCATTTCTAGTCCTTAAAGATCAATAAGCATATTCCTAATTGATAAAACTCTTCAAGTCATAAGCCTCTGTCTTTGAAGAAATTTCCATAGTATCATAATTCATTTCTTTCCAAAAGGATCTGATATCCACAGTGATGTTAAAAAAATAATAGAATAATTGCATAGAACTTTTAAAAATGAATCTAAGTGATTTATAGTACATATCACTGGGCCCATGATTCTAAGCTCCATTTTGATAACTATCAGGCAACATATTTCAAAATAAACTTCCTTTCTTTTTTAGCTTGACCATTTGTGGCACTGGGCAAAATAATAGGTGCCCTGTGAATGCATGACTGACTACCTGCTAGAAGGCTGCTATGGCCTGGCCCATACAAGGGGGTGGAAATGTGGAACATGGGAGGGTTTGAAACAGGGAAGGCTCTTAGAGCAACATGGTTATGTTGGGGAGGGAGAAAGCTACTGAGGAAGAAGTAGGAATACTCAAAAAGGAGACAGAAAAGAGTTCAAGTACATAAAGATGAGCTAACTCTTGTTTTTCGTAAAGTGTTTTTTAAATTACTCTTTTCTCATGATTTTTCTTTTTCTGATATTACACCCTAGATATATTATGGAAATCAAGAGATATGTGCATGGATTTGTATTTAACATTTATAGCAAATTCTAAAACTCTCATTTCAGAGATTATATATCAGTCATCAAGCAATGGATGAGAAAAACCATTTAGTATCACTTTCTGATACTGGACTGTGACACATTATATAGAGAGTAGCTTCTCATTTTCTGATAATGACTTTGTGGTCCTAGTCATATGCTATAAGTAAAAGTTGACTTGTCGGTTACATAGAACCTAATAGCAGGGACTGAGTTCTTCAGTGTGTGTTATCCTTTCCTGTATATTGCCAATGACTCAAAAACCACTCAAAACTGCAAGGAGATGCTATTGCATTTTAAGACAAAATTGATTGCCTGATCAATGTTAAGAGATGTTGAGAGAGAGAAATCTAAGACTTTACTTTGGATTATTGGATTGTCTAGTTGTTCTCATGATGCAGGATACTGATTCATCAATATCACTGGCCACTTAGGATGAACTGTCACAGACCTCCATGTACATTGTTATTACTATCTTTCACATTTGGAGGATGCAGATATCGATGTTGCCATACTTGTTTGTCCTGAAAATGTCCACAGTTCATTGAATTTTTAAAAATAATGGACTCTATTAATCTCATTTTTATTTATTTCTAATTCCAAGAAGGATGGATTTAATTGAAATATTATACTGGAAAAGGTGCTTTATCTTTGTTTTTAGTTGGGAGAGAAAAGATGTTATAGCATCTCCATTTGTTTATCAATATATGCAACTTCATTGTCTTTTTTTCAGTAGTTACCTCAACAAATCATTTATTTTTAATGTCATTTATAAAGATTATATAAGTTATTATATTTCCTGTTACAAAGCAATATTAATGGAAACTGTTAATGGAAATTTGAATCATCTAAAGTATTCAGAATTTCAAAATGATAAATCTATTATTTATTAAGAATAATAGTCCTGCAGTTTAATATAGTAACTTTTTTTGTTTACAATTTTAATCATTCAGCCTGTTTCTTTGTACTGAAGAAGGGGATACAAATGTTAACTAAACCAAGAATGTGGATTTCCAAAAATGCCTTCTACTCCTTTCTATGTATAGGCTCATTTCTTGCCTGTACAGAAAATGGAATTGAAATAATTTTTAGTTTTTCTTTGTATCTTTGTCTTTCTTTGTATCAGTTTTTTTTTCCTTCTTCAATTCGCTTATACATAACTGTATGATTTAGTAAACATTGTTCTTCCAAGTTAAGATTTGCAGGTGATCTTGCCCTTTGCCACAACATGGATGGACCTAGAAGGTATTATGCTAAGTAAAATAAGTCAGAAAGAGAAGACAAATACCATGTGATGTCACGTACACATGGAACCTAAAAAATAAAACAAATGGACAAACAAAACCAAAACAGACCCAAAGATACAGAGAGCAGTCAATCTGGTGTTTGTCAGAGAAGAGAAAAGCAGGGAGATGGGCAAAAGAAAGAGGATTAAAAGGTACAAATGTCCAGTTATAAATAAAGACTGTGTGCTGCAATATACAGCATAGGGAATATAGTTAATATAACAACTTTGGTGAGAGATGGTAGCTAGGTTTATCATGGTGATCACTGCATAGTGCATATAAATGTTGAATCACTGTGTTGTACCTGTGAAACTAATATAGTATGTCAACTATGTTTCAGTTAAAAACCAGGTGATATTTGCTTTGGGAGTATTATGGTGGTGGAAGTTGATGGCTCTGGGTCTTTTGATCATTGTCTATAGTTTGCTTTTCTTCTCAGTGTTGTCTCTAGTTTCCTTTTCTTCTCATACCCCAATCATAAATAGAGCTAATATCGTGGAGTGAGTTTCTGCACTTCAAGTAACAGATAATAGGCACCTTGTATCTATTCCATTGTATAACTAAAACATTCTTTTTCATTTATATTGATTTTGGGGACTAGAATTCTCTCCTTATTTGAACATCATCTATAGCTAAGCCATTCCATCTTTTAGCTGTAACAATGTTCTATCTGCTAGATTGTCAATTCTAAATATTTTTAAACATCAGTGACAGTAAAATATATAGAAAAAAGCCCTTTCCATAAAGAGGCAAATGACACACAAAAATATATTTGGGTATTTTATAAAGGTTTTATAATAGCTTTTTATTATTGAGTCAGAACTTCATTTTCTGTGGGGGCGTGCACATGTACACACACATGCATCCAGATGCACACTGTATGGATTATTTCATTTTGCCTTCATGATAACATTACCTACAGTGGCCTTTCTCTATTCCTCTTTATTCTCTTCTATAAATCTCAAATTACTCTTTAATATGTGTTTATGAGCTATCAATTTTTATTCCCTCTGTATTTTAAGAAGGCAAACACAGTTAAGTCAAGATGACTAATGGGATGGTGGGGAGAAGTATGAGCTGATAAAAATTAAATAGGGGACAAATGATTCCCCTTCAGAGGCATCCATTTAAAATAGCCAGTTATTATGAATGAAAAACAGCATTATTAAACATTTCTTTTAATTAAATTTTATAATAGAGACATTTACCCTTCTACCTTCTGAGTCTCATGTTATCTACAGTATGCTTCAGTAGGTGTTCACAATCTGGGAGAATATTTGAGTTCCGGAACTTTGTACAGGAAGGTAGGAATCTTATTTTATATGCTTTAACGTGTGAGATACATTTTTTGCAAAAAAACACAAAAGACAATCAGTCATTAGCAAAAATCTGTTTCCATCATCTTCTGGGAATACTCTTTCCCCTTCTTTCTCTCCTCTGAGATTTCCCTAGTCTGTTCTGCTTCCTACTTATTCAAAAGACTTACATGTTTTCTTGATTTTTTTTTTGAAGCCTCAGCTGTCTTTTCCTCCATGTACCCTCTTTCCTGGTCAACTTGATTCTTGCCTCACTGAGAAAATTAGGGCTATCACAAACCTCCACAAGCTTTCATCATCATATTTAACATCTATCTGTGATTAAACTGAGTCTACTATTGATGAATTGTTCATGCTCTTGTGGAAGGCCACTCCCTCCAAAAGTCTCCTAGAAAGTACTTTGTTTACTCAAGAATAGTGGTCTAGCAATTATTGTTCAGTCCTCCATAACAATAGACAAATGCAGCACAATGCAATGTTATTTCTTAAAAATCAAAATCTGGGGCGCCTGGGTGGCACAGTCGGTTAAGCGTCCGACTTCAGCCAGGTCACGATCTCGCGGTCTGTGAGTTCGAGCCCCGCGTCGGGCTCTGGGCTGATGGCTCGGAGCCTGGAGCCTGTTTCCGATTCTGTGTCTCCCTCTCTCTCTGCCCCTCCCCCATTCATGCTCTGTCTCTCTCTGTCCCAAAAATAAATAAACGTTGAAAAAAAAATTAAAAAAAATCAAAATCTGTTTATGTACTGTGACAGATGATTTAAGATATGTTTTCCAGTTAGAGAAATATGTATGTTATATATATGGAAGAGGATATATGTTATATAATAAAAATATGTACTATATGTTATAGACATTATCCAGCATCAGGGGTGTGAGAAATAGTCAGAAATGGCTTCAAGAAGGTAAGACTTGAACTGGACATTTATGGATAGAGAGATTTTGATACATGAAGAAAGAATTCAAAGCAGCCATTCCAGGCAGGAGACACAGCATGGGCAAATATACAGAAATGCAAAGGAGCATGGTATAATCAGGGTTCAAAAAGGAAGCCTGACTAACTAAGCTAGAGGCTTCATGAAAGAGCTCAGAAAGAGACATGGTAGGAAAGGAAGCTTGGATGCTACTTAATGATGCCCTTGAATTCCAGGATGTATTCAATAGAGATGACAGTAGAAGGTCCACATGGACATATCTACTAATGAATTTGTGTTTTTTTTTATCTGAGATTTTATAATAGGATATGCTTAGATTCATGTTTCCTTTGATTTTCTGTTTGGTACCTTGCAAACTGAGTTTGTGTGACATATTTCAGGATTGAGGAAAAATGCATGTTGGTGGCATTGAGGCAGGTGGTACTCTGAACTGCGGTAGAAGCCTGAGCACATCCAAGTTCTCCTCACTGAGATGTGTGAGGGACGGACCTAGTCGGGATGGGAGGTTTTTCTCAGTGAACTCCAGTTGAATTTACTCGTTAGCCTATCTGGGCTTTCAGGGTCCCAGCATGAGACAGCAGGCCCTGTGAGAAGGCACTAGGCCTTTTAAGAGAGGAGGGCGAGGGGTGCCAGGTTAAACATCTGACTTGGTTT
The DNA here is from genome assembly GCF_016509475.1 of Prionailurus bengalensis. Taxonomy (NCBI): domain Eukaryota; kingdom Metazoa; phylum Chordata; class Mammalia; order Carnivora; family Felidae; genus Prionailurus; species Prionailurus bengalensis. Next base: position 111,802,837 of record NC_057349.1, read on the forward strand.
TGGCTCAGGTAATGATTTCATGGTTCGTGGGTTCAAGCCCGGCATCGCCACTGACAGTGCAGAGCCTACTTGGGATTCTCTCTCTCTCCTCCTCTCTCTGCCCACTCTCTTTCTGTCTCTCTCTCTATCAGATAAATAAACTTAAAAACAATTAAAAAGAGAGAGGGAGAGAGAGAGAAAGAGGAGGTTGATTGTTGCCATTTCATGTAAGGACGGGGCAGAGACCTGAAAGTCATTTTCACCTAACCAGCCATGTCCCTCAATCCCCTTCTCTGACTCTGTCATTAGCATACTAATTCATAGCGTAGAGCATTGATGTCTAGTAAAACTTTTTCTGATGATGAAAATATTCCATAATCTATGTGGACACTGAACACTTGAAATGTGGCTAATGAAATGTTTAAAAACTATTTTTAAATTCAAATCTAAGTTGTCATATGTAGCTATTGGTTACAGAATAGCATAAGGCAACTATACTTGCATTTAATGAGCATGTATCATGTGCATGGCTTAATCTAAGAACCTTACATGTACTAACTCATTTAATACCTATAAGAATCATAAGGAGCAGGCATTATTATTTTTTCCCATTATAGACATGAGAGGACTGGGCAGAAAGGTTTAGCAGAGGAAGGAAATGACAAAGTTGGGATTTAAACCTAGGCAGTATATCCACATAGCTTAAATAACTGTGCTGTCTCATCTTTAAACCCTACACTAATCTTGCTCTTCTTTCTGTGCTCACATTCATTCATTTGTATATGTTATTACCATCAGTGATGTGAGAGAAACTATTTTATGCATAAACTATGTTAGCAATTCCTCTTGAGGCTTTAATGCTCACTCACTGCTGCCTCTGAAATAGCATAGGCTCCCTTAACGTGAGAATCACTGAATAGCTTACTGACCATCATACCGCTCCCCAAAACAGTGCCTCTGAAACTTTAGAGTACATCAGAATCACAAAGAATACAGGTGGTTGTTCCTGATACAGGAGGGCCAGGATGGGCCTGAGAATTTGCATTTCTAACAAGTCTCCAGGTGGTGCTGATACTACTTTCTGGTCTGGTGGCCACAGTTGGAGACACACTGCCCTAAACCAAGTTTTAAATCTGATGCCAGGCTAATTGACTTTAAAATAGAATTGTTAATACTTCTCAGATTCTCTCAGTAAAAGCCGTATGTTTCCTTGTTATTTTTTGTCTTGTCTGTTGCACAAGTATGTAATGTATTCTCTTCTTGCCAAGAGGTGAAAATACAATGAAAAGTGAGGAAAGAAAGAAAAGAATAAAGGAAGAAAGTGTGAGGGAGGGCAAAGCCAAGAAGCATGAGAAGGCACCAAGAAAAATGAAAAATAATTGATTTATATAACTGAAAGTCTAGATTACATCAAACCATCTAAGATCCATGCAGGGGTTGCCATCTGGTACTCACCAGGAAAAAATCTTGTCACAAAGCTATTGTGATCAGAATACTTGGGAAAAAAATCAGATTTCATTGTTTATGATTAGCGTGTATCTTCCTTTATTATCCATAGATCCTGCTAATCCATTTTGTTTTCCAGGTAATGTTTTACACATTTATAGACTTTCCCTCTCAGTGAGACTTTTCAGTTTACTATTCCAGATTTAGGACAACAAAAAATGGAATCAAAACTTGGTTGCTCCCCATCTATTGGTTTTTTCCTTCCTCAAAATAAGCTTTATTTTCACATTGACTGTCTTGATATTGTGATGATGGTGGCATCTGTCAGCTTCAGGCTTACATGAATTTTACTCTCTGAATTTCAGCGAAAAGAGGATTGCTTTTTTCCCCAGTTGATTTAACAGAGGTCCATGGTGAATCCTGATTGGCCCTGCTTTAGTCACGTGCTCACCTCTCTAACCAGAATGGCAGGGATTGGGGTAAAAGAGTAGACTCTGGCAGGAGAGAGAGTGTGGGTGCTGGCTACTCAAAGTAGAATTAGGGTACTATTAATTACCTGTGCACCAGTGGTAGGACTCTGGAAAAAAATGCACCAGGTATTCACTCCACAGGATACGGACCCCAACCATATTTTGAATTGTAACCTTGATAATGTTGTCCTTTTTACCTGAAATACAGCATCAATGTACTTATCAGTATAAGAGGTTTATTAGGAAATACACTGTCTCAAAAGCCTCATCCATAAAAACTGTTATAGCCCCTACTTGAAATTAATGTTCCTTACTTTTAAACCAGTAGGATGCTCTACTAAAATATCTCCCATGTGTACCCAACCTAAAAATAACTTTATATATATATATATATATATATATATATATATATATATATAAGCTCTCTTTCTCCTATATTTCCAAGCATATGTAAACAGGAGCAGTTTTAATGCATTACTCCATAATTAAAGTGAATTAATGTTTGCATTCATTTCTTCAATGGGTTTTTGTAGAATGTTGATCTCTAGTGTTAAATCTAGCACCTAAGATCTTTGGGCTCATTTTAATTTTGAATTATTATTCGAGGGCAATAGTCACGTATGTTTTAGGAGAATTTTTTTTTTTAAAATAGAGATTGGGATTGCATTCATATAAAAATATATAAAATAATTAAATGACGTACAGAAAACAATATTATATGTGTTCCAGGTAATGGCAGGTAGAAACTGATATAGATGATATTATCTGGGGTGTAAACTCAGGACAGATCCCAAACAACTAAATCTAATTGCTTGTTCAGTTAGTGACAAGAGACATATACATCAGCACTTACCAGTGTCCTATCATGGCTTGATGTCTGTCCAGGTTTTATCACAGCTTGGTTAAGATCATCAATACTGACAAAGACACACTAAGAACTGTGCTAGTTCTTACTTTTCATGATTTTTAGAATATCTTTTTTAAAAAAAAATTTAATGTTTATTTTTGAGAGACAGAGCACCAGTGGGGAAGGGGCAGAGAGCGGGTGGGGGTGGGGTGGGGCGGGGAGACACAGAATCCAAAATAGGCTCCAGGCTCTGAGTTGTCAGCACAGAGCCTGACATGGGGCTCGAATTCATGAATGGAACCATGAGAGCATGACCTGAGCCAAAGTCGGACACTCAACTGACTGAGCCACCCAAAGGCCCCTATGGTTTTTAGAATATCTTAAAACTGAACCAAAATTCCATTAGCTTTATCCTCTACAAGAAACTTTTATTTGAGTTAGGTTTTAAAAATTAGTCCCTCCAGCAAATTATAATTTGGAAAAAGTAGGAACTATGTGAGAGGGGTAGTTTTTAACTTAAAAGCTAGTTTATATTACTATTTTTTGTATAAGGATTTGCATGATAAATAACTTTGAGAAATTAATGGGGGTAGAAAAAAATGGTCTGTCTAAATAAACTGGCATAGATTTTTTTTAATTTAAAAAATAAAACTTTCCCGTTACAATTGATAAAAAGTTAAAAATTGGGGGCGCCTGGGTGGCTCAGTTGGTTAAGTGCCTGACTTTGGCTCTGGTCATGATTTCATAGTTCATAAGTTTGAGCCCCGCGTCGGGCTCTGTGCAAACAGCTCAGAGCCTGGAGCCTGCTTTGGATCTGTGACTCCCTCTCTCTCTCTCTGCCCCTCCCCCAACTTGTGTGCACATGTGCTCTCTCTCTCTCTCTCTCTTTCTCAAAAATAAACATTAAGAAAAGTTCAAAATTGAATTTAATGCATAAACAAAATTGCTAAATTACTCTGAGATTTATGTATAAAATCTTCTTTATGATATTTTCAACTATTTAAGTTTCTTATATATATTTTTTCTGACATTGCCTTGAATTGGTTTTCATCTTATTCTTTCTTAAATAGTCTGAAGAATGTAGAAGAGTGGGAGAAGCAGGGTATTTCCATTCTCTTCCCTTCCTCTGGGAAAATGCAAGTTGAGGTCACAGTAAAGCTTATTAAAATATAAATTTTATAGCCAAAACATGTAGCATAGTTTTAAGATCTGTCTTTCCTAAGATGACAAAATTTCAAAAGTTAAGCTCTCATTAATTTCCTTTTTTTTTTCCACTGGCAAACAGAATTTCGGAGAAAATCAGCCAACACTTCCTAGTTGGTATCACAAGTAAAATTCATTGACATTAGAAATAGGAATTTTAGAAGGAAACTGACAATACTGAAATTCTTTAAACTGAAATTCTTTAAACTGAAATATAATATAATATTACAATGATGAAACAGCAAAGCATCACATGTTACTATTAGATCTCAATCTTCACCTTCAATCTTTCTTCTGCATAATCGAAAATGTTGCTACGGCTTCAAGTAAAGCCATATTTTGGTACCAAGGATAATGTGAAAGCTAACAACAGTTTTCTTAGTGACTGAAAAGCATGAATTTATAAGACATATCGTATTCATCATTTGAAAAGTTGTTGAGAATTCTTTTGATGTGAGACAATTTGCTATCCTTTATCAGATACAGGTAAAACTTTAAAAAGACATGATCCAGGGATGCCTGAGTGCTTCAGCTGATTAAGCATCTGACATTTAGGCTAAGGTCCTGATCTCATAATTCGTGAGTTCGAGCCCCCTGTCAGGCTCTGTGCTGACAGTGAGCTTGCTTGAGATTCTCTTTCCCTTTCTATTTTCTTCTCCCCAACTCGCTCACTCTCTCTCTCTCTCAAAATAAGTAAATAAACTTATTTCTTTCTTTAAAATAAACTTATTTCTTTCTTTAAAAAAAGAAAGAAAAAGACATTGATCTTTGCAGTGGAGTTTATGAGCCCAGTTGTAGAGATATTGCCTTCTTTCTAAGAATGATCTGAAAAGTGCGCTGCTTTTTCACTCCACCAGTTCCTTCCTAGACTGGATTAATGGAAAGAACTTTGAGAGTGACTGCTATCTTTTCATTGACTAACAGTGTGACCTATAGAGCCAGGATACTCTTTGGACCTTAATTAACTGGCCTCTAAAATGAGGCATTTGAAGCTGACTATTATTACATTCCTATCCAACTCTCAAAAATGTGTTTATTTCTGTATTATGTTTTATTACCTTAATAGTGTACATTCATTGTAGAAAAAATTTTAAATTACAAAAAAAAACCCACCTAAATTAAAAAAGAGAGTGGTATCTATAGTTCCTTCTGCAACATAAAGTTGATTTTATCATTATCCTTCTAGTTTGACTCCACCAATCAGGCATTCTTGTAATGAATTTTTTTTCTGTAGAGACATCTCAAGTCATTAATAATATTTGTAATATTATGGAGACGAGACTATGGCAGTTCAGCCTCACAGCCTCAGCTTTTATAATCTTTTCTACAGAGAATGATTCTTCAGGTGTGACAAAACTTGTCATGGTGACTGCTGTGTGAGGTTGCTGTGAATGCTGCACTGAGTTGACAAAGCAAGGGATCCTGGAAAATTAAGGAACTAGGTGAACTACCCCTAGCATTTATCCTTTAAAGATGTGAGGATCCATATACCCTTACTGAGTCAGAAATGGGGGAAAAATCAAGATTTATGACCTTAGTTTTCTGGGAGCAGTGATGATTGTCTCTGCTTGTTTCAGGGGGATTTATAAAGAAAAAAATTTTTTTGGCTCTAAACATTTTAGACTGTTAAACAATTTTTGTAAGAGTTTATTTTACAGTGGATTTGAACTTTATATTGTCAAAAAATTCAAATATATTTAAAAAAAAACAAAATATTCACTGTTGGGAAGTTCGATTTAGTTTACGAGTCTGAGTCCACTTTCCCTTGCTGTGGGGAAAATCTCATTTTTTAAAAAAATTTTTAACGTTTATTTATTTTTGAGACAGAGAGAGACAGAGAATGAATGGGGGAGGGTCAGAGAGAGAGGGAGACACAGAATGTGAAGCAGGCTCCAGGCTCTGAGCTGTCAGCACAGAGCCCGACGCGGGGCTCGAACTCACAGACTGTGAGATCATGACCTGAGCCAAAGTCGGACGCTTAACCCACTGAGCCACCCAGGCGCCCCAAGAAAAGCTCATTTTTATCATTGATAATAAGTTAGTTGTTTCTGGTTTGAATTTTAATCAATTTTGGGTTAACATGGTCAGTTCATATTCTTCCCATTCTTTGTTGTGTATTCTTCCCCTCCCCCACTCCTTTTCTAGGAACTTCTGGGTTCGGGAGCATTTTACTAGAGTTCAGGTGTGGGAACTGGGTTTGCAATTTATTCTTAGCTACTTCCTCTCACTTCTGGCTTCTGCTGAAGTGTGACTTATCAGATCAAGAACGTTTCCCTTTGTTTCTTCTGCATCTACTGCGGAGGTGCACTTCCCACTGTGACCTCAAATTTTCAGGTCCATCTGCACTGTGTCTTCTTGGACCCAACCTCAGTGTCTCTTCAGATAATTTTGGTCTTTCACCAAGTTGACAAGTCTCTTGACCTCTCAAAAGTCTCAACTGTTCTCCCTTCAGTATGTATGTTGGCTTAAAGAAAACACAGACTATGTTCAGGCCCTACCTATGCACTTTCCTCAAACAATGGTTTTCTAACACATAGGTGCTATGTTGTAAGTTCTCTGTAAAGAGTTCCAGTGCCTCATATGGCATACTGGATGACTCTTCTGCTCCGCAATTACTGATACTTAGTGAGGTATCTACTGGAGTTTCAGTGGTCCTACCTCACCTCCACTTTGAAGTTCTATAGTGGGAGGAGCCCTGAGATCCATCACCAGAAATCTTCTATATCCTGTAAACGAAATATTTGTTCTTTCCCTACCCTCTGGTGAAATTCTTATCACCTTCTGATGAGAAACATCTCTTAGATAATCATGAATTCCTTTCCACTTCATGTTTTGGATGTGCTTATATTTTAAGTCTTCCAGGACTTAAATAAAGCAAAACAACAGCAACAACAGCAACAGCAACAACAGCAACGATATTTTTCCTCTCAGGTTATTTTCTTATAATTGAAAACCATGGTATTCAAGAATATTTGTTGCTTCTACTAAAAACTTTCCCAACTCCTTTAAAGAGTTGAAAAGCTCAGAAATTACTGTTCTTACTTTATCAGCCCTCCCTGAATGTGGTGTATTTATTAACAAAGGATGAGAGAAGGGAGAAATTAACCGGAAAAACCACAGAATTGGATATCAAAATGCTAAGTCAGTTAAATTTACATATTCTATAAATGTTTGAATTAATATTTTTGTTTCAATTATTTTCATAAAGAAATTTAGATTTTATGATTCTTATTTTCAAGAACAGAAACCCAATTTATTATATTGTGCCTGAAGGAAGAAAGAAAAATAATTAGGTCATAAATTTAGGGATGCCTTTATTTTAATTATAGCAAATCTTATTTATAGAGTGTTCAGTTTTTTCTCAATTACTACTTTTGCATTTTATATGCATTATCACAATAGTATGAAGTAGATAAATATTTCTTCTTCCATTATATCAATGAACAAATTGGGGGAAAAGAGATGGAGTTAGCCAAGGTGAATCAACAGATAAATTGGAAAACAAAGATCCAAATCAAAGTTTCTTGACTCCAAACTTCCTGTACTTGATTATGCTATATTCTGAGAAAAGGACTCCGACTCAACCTACTTCATTTACCTCATTACAAACTTCCCATGAATCTCACGTCGTTAAAGTCTTCATAGCACTTTTCAAATTCCTAAGCGCATAAATACAAATATATGATTAAGTGGTTTCAGAATGCAATGTTTTTAAGTTTAAAAAAGTAACAACCACTCGTTATTAAAATCAATTCTTTAGTTAAATATCTCACATCTACATAGGTGAATATCATGAAGAGAATATTGAACAAAAATACAAATGAAAATAATACATTAAGATTCCACTTCAAAAATGTCAAAACTAGCAAAACTAAATATGTTACTTAGGAATACATACATATGTGAGAACTAGTGAAGAAATCAAGGGAATGTGTAATTAGAAAATTCAGGAATGTGCTCTGGAGAAAAATGTGATTGGGGAAAAAGTGAGAAGGATTTAAAGGTATTGTAAATGTTTCATCTCTTCAATTGGATGATGGCTACAGTGATATTAGGTTTATTTTTATCCTTTAAACACCAAATGTATGTTATATCTGTTCCTTTTTGTGAGTGATATATTTCACAATAAAAAGTAGCATTGCCACACAATTACATGTTTACTAGAAATACCTTTCAAGAGTTTGTAGGCTGGTCATACAGGTAGCACTTGCAGTGTTCTTTGGCTATACTTTAAATTGGGGTTTCTAAGCCTTGGTATTATCGGTATTTTGCTGGATGTTTTTGTTGTTGTTGTGGGAGGCTGTCCTGTGCATTGTAGGACAGGTAGCAACATCTTACCCACCACCTGCTAGTAGCAGCCCTTCAGTCTTCAATCTTGTAAATCAAAAGTGTCCACAGGGATGCCTGGGTGGCTCAGTGGGTTGAGCGTCTGACTCTGGCTCAGGTCATGATCTCGCGGTTCGTGAGTTCCAGCCCCGCGTCGGGCTCTGTGCTGACAGCTCGGAGCCTGGAGCCTGCTTCGGATTCTGTGTCCCCCTCTGTCTCCACTCCACCCTTGCTTGTGCTCTTTCTCTGTCTTTCAAAAATGAATAAACATTAAAAAAATCAAAAAATAAAGAAAGAAAGAAAGAAAGAAAGAAAGAAAAGTGTCTACGGATACTGCCAAATAAGCATAGGCAGGTGGGAAGAGGGAGCAAATTGTCCCTGGTTGAGAACCACTGCTTTAAAGTCTTGTCTTCCCTGGTAATATTTGTATTTTTCACCACTTTCGGTGTATTTGTACTTTGCTGTTTCACCTCCTTCACTATGTTATTGTTACTTATTAGCACAGGATGCAACATGCGGGTGGTTTTTAGAAAACATTCTCTGTAACTTTTTATAGCACATTGTGTATTCATTCAGGATACACTGAAAAGCCTGACATTCAGATCCATCATTGTAAGTGTTCAGGTCATCCTTACTGACCTGAGAGCAGTAGACAACAATAGTGATTCCACCTATGGATGGCTGCAGTGTCACTTTTGACTGGTAGTGGTTAAGGGTCACTTCTGAAGAATGAGCTCCACTGTACATGAATGAGTTGCAAATATGGAAGCAGAAGCAAAAAAACCTACACAGAATAGTGATAAGATCCAGTTTCTGCCTAGAACAAAGGAGAGGAATAGACTGAAATAGAAGAAAGATTTAGTTTTCCAATGGGATTCTCAAAAGTACCCTGAGAATTGATTATATAACCTTATATATTTTGAGATTTAATTAGGTAGTGTCTGTGGAAGAGAACACACACACACACACACACACACACACACACACACACACGCTGAGCTCCTGAAAGAAAGATGCTATCAAAGTGACTTTTATTAACTCTGGTAATTTTGAAACATCTTCAGCTGATGCATGTTTGCTGTTGAAGCTTGTTCATTTTCTCTCTACAAGCTAGTCCTTTTAATCCTTCAGTTTAATTGGCCATTACTTGCACTAGTAAAGCTATCAGTAGGAAGATATTTTGAAGTAATGGAATACTTAAATTTCAGTTGTGCTTCTTTTTCATATAAAGGTCTGTGAATAGTTCCATATATGAAAAATCCCTCTCGCACCTCAGAATGAAAGCCCATAGCACCATAATCCTTACCCTGGATATAGTTTTCTCTGTCACTTCTAGTGCAGCTCCACTGTATACGAATTGAGTTTATAATATTTGATACAGATGTTCTATAATTATTCCTTCTAAATTTCTGATTTCTGAGTAAGTGCCCTTCTTCCTGTTTATATTTGGGGAAAGGCTTTCACTTGTTCATTCTTTTAACTTCTTTAAATTTTTAGAGAACCTGTATTAGGCACCAACTTTCTGCAGGAAATTATAAGATGTGACATTAGAGAAATTGCATTTTTATAATTAATATCTCATTTTAAATAAGTTTTAAGGAGGTGTAAGTCACATACCATAAAATTGATTTTTAAAAATTCATACAATTCAGTGCTTTTTAGTATGTTCACAGAGCTGGGCAACCATCCCCACAATCTAAGATTAGAACATTTTCATCACACCAAAAAGAAACCTCGTATCCATTAACATTCGTTCCGCCATTCTCCTCTCCCACCTCCTGGTAGCCACTAATTTACATTTCTGTCTCCATAGGTTTTCTGTTCTTGACATTTCTTACAAATGTAAACATATAACACCTGTTTTGGGGAGCTGGCTTCTGTCATTTAGCACTGTATCCGTCCATGTTCATACATGCCTCAGTGTTTCATTCTTTTCTATTGTGGAATAATATTTCATTGTATAAATGTGCCACATCTTGTGTATCCATTCATTGGCTAATGGGCATTTTGGTGATTTCTACCTTTTGACCATTATGAATAATGCTGGTATAAATATTCACATACAGGATTTTGCATGGGTATGTTTTCATTTCCTTTGGCTATTTAACTGGGATGGACTTGCTGTGGTTACTTTATATTTACAGATTTGAGGAACTATCTTTTCCAAACTGGATGTACCATATTATATTTCCACCAGCAACACTGAGGTTGAGGATTGCTGTTTTTCTACATCTTCACTGGCACTTGTTATTGTTGTTTTGATTATAGCCACGCTAGTGAATAGGAAATAGTGTCTTGTTTGATTTTGTTTCTCTTAGATGTTAAGAATCATTTTGTGTTCTTATAGGCCATTTGTATGTCTTCTTTGGAGAAGTGTCAATTTAGATCTTTTCACATTAAAAGAAATGGGTTAGTTGTCTTTTAATCGAGTTGTAAAAGTTCTTATATATTCTGGGTAGAAGTCCTTTATCAGATATGCAATTTGCAAATTTTTCTTCCATTCCATGGGTTTTCTTTTCATTTCCTTGGTGGTATCATTTGCAGCACAAAATTCTCTTTATTTTGTATTTATTTTTTTAATTTTTAAATGTTTGTTTATTTTTGAGAGAGAGACAGAACATAAGTGGGAGAGAGGCAGAGAGAAGGAGACAGAATCTGAAGTAGGCATCAGGTTCTGAGCTGTCAGCACAGAGCCTCATGTGGGGCTCGAACTCATGAACCAAGAGATAGACCTGAGCTGAAGTTGGACAGTCAACCGACTGAGCCACCCAGGTGCCCATTTATTTTTCTTTCTTTCTTTCTTTCTTTCTTTCTTTCTTTCTTTCTTTCTTTCTTTCTTTCTTTCTTTCTTTCTTTCTTTCTTTCTTCTTTTTTTGCATTCCTGCATTTGGGGTTATACCTAAGAAGCATTGCTTTAACCGAATGTCACAAAGATTTGCTCTTATATTTTCTTCTTCTTTTTTTTTTAAATTTTTAAATTTTTTTAAATTTATTTTTGAGACAGAGGAGACAGAGCATGAGCAGGGGATGGGGCAGAGAGAAGGGGGACACAGAATCTGAAGCAGGCTACAGGCTCTGAGCTGTCAGCACAGAGCCTGAGGTGGGGCTCAAACTCATGGAGTTTGAGATCATGACCTGAGATGAAGTCAGACGCCCAACCAGCTGAGCCACCCAGGAGCCCCTATGTTCTTCTAAGAGACTTTATATTAACTGTTAAGTCTATGATCCATTTTGAGTTTATTTTTCTTGTGTGTATGTTGTAAGATAGGGGTTCGATTTTGTTCTTTTTCATGAGGTTATGCAGTTGTTCTAAGACAAATTTGTTAAAAAGACTGTTCTTTCCCCATTAAGTTTTTTTGGCATCTTTGTCAAAAATAAATTTGCTATAAATGAGGAGATTTATTTCTGGATTCTTGATTCTATTTCATTGATCTGTGTGTTTATTTTTATGCCAGTACCACGCACTCTTGATTACTGTAGGTTTGTAGTAAGTTTGGAAATCAGGATATGTGAGTATTCCAATTTTGTTCTTTTTCAAAGTGTTTTGACTATTCTGGGTTTCTTGGACAGAAATATCCTTTCTTTTCCAGTGTTCATTGTATTTCTACTTGGGAGAGTCTATGGTTTCAAAAGAAAACAACCAAAAAACCCTACACAACATGACAAAACATATTAAAAAGAATGTTTCTTCCAAAAACTCAGACACATCTATTTTCTGGATACCACTAATAAATGGTGTATCATTCTATAAATTATAAATGCATGTTACTTTATAAATATTTTATTGTACAAACATCTCTGTACTTTGATTTATGAGTTAACAATATAACCCAGAGCCTATGCCACATCCTAATAGACTATAGAATTCCATTATAATGATGAACTGCAATTGAGTTAATCAGTTCCTTAATGATTGATATTTACATTTATTATGGGTTTCTTTGCTATTACAATCAATGTTGTAATGAACATGTTTCGTTTATGTATCTATATGTTTGTATAAGCATATTGGTAGTAAGCTCATTGACTAGAAATTGAATCCCTAGGTCAAATATATGAGCATTTTATATCTGTAAGTCTGTCAGACAGATTATATTCATGGAAATTTTTGAGGATTTTAAATATGTTTGTAAGTGTCATTTGTAATTCTTTTCCTGTGAAATCTCTACTCTTGCTCTCTGTCCATGTTTTCTTTAATTTTCTTTTAATTTTTCAATATTTAATTTTATTTTTGAGAGAGAGAGAGAGAGAGAGAGAGAGAGCGAGCAGGGGAGGGGCAGAGAGAGAGGGAGATGCAGAATTTGAAGCAGGCTCCAGGCTCTGAACTGTCAGCACAGAGCCTGATGCGGGACTCATACTCACAAACTGTGAGATCATGACCTGAGCCAAAGCTGGACACTTAACTGACTGAGCCATCCAGGCCCCCCCTTTTTATTTTTATTTTTTAATGTCTGTTTTTGAGAGAGAAAGAGACAGAATGTGAATGGGGATGTATTTCAAGTATTTTAAAAAGAAACATGATTGGGTGAATTTTATCACATGATTTTCCTGCACCTATTGAAATAATAATATATTTTTTCACTTTTACTCTTTTGGTATATTATCTTCACTGATTTTCATATATTAAAAATTCTTAACTTTTTTTATGTATTTATTTTTGAGAGAGAGAGAGCACAAGTAGGGGAGGGGCAGAGAGAGAGGGAGACACAGAATCTGAAACAGGCTCCAGGCTCTGAGCTGTTAGCACAGAGCCTGATGCAGGGCTCAAACCCATGAACCACAAGATTATGACCTGAGCTGAAGTCAGACACTTAACTGAGTGAGCCACTCAGGTGCCCCTAAATTTTCTTTTTTTTTTTAAATTTGAGGAATAAGGACCTCTTGGTCATAATATTCTAGTTAAGTTCCATGAAATATAAGATGTTTACTTTGGCCATAACTATTAATACCTCACATGAATGATGTCACTGGACATTCATTAAGGAAATGTCTCAAATTATGAGAATGTAACACTCTTTCACTCTGTTCTTTTCATACTCGTGCTTTCTTACTTCCTCTTTATAAGCAAGGTGATTCTTTCCCTCCTTTTTAAAGTTTAAAGTCAATATTCATCACCACTGAAAAATGTGTATTTTGTGAATACACAGAGCACTATGGGATTGCATTGTTTGGATTTAATGTCAAATTCTGGAACCTCCTTGAAAAATCACATTCTTAACTGAAAAGTTTATCTGACAAATGATAATACATAATAATATCTGTCCAAAAATAATAAACAAATATTGTTATAAATTTATGAAAATGAGCATTTCAAGTTATTTGTTACAGTATTTTGGTCATAAGGTATTAATTGGGAGAGATTTACAGAAATAAGATTTTTGATCAGAGCTGTAATATTGAAGCACAGTACCTTGTCACATGGCAGGCAAGGGATTGTTTCAGACATTAAAAATAAAAGGTTGAAAACTGCATGATGAGTTTTGAGTTTTGACATTTCAAAATTTCTTCTTGTTCTAGATTAGAAGCCATTTGAATTTAAGCCACTAGTAGGTGAGATATTTTGGGTCATACATATTTACATATATATGTATATATATGCATATATATGATCAAAATATAATATAATATACAATATATATTTATATTTGTGTTAGCTATTCCAACATCGAGCAGGGTGTGCAGGAATTTGCTTAAAAAATGTTGAATGAATGGCAGGATGAACAGATGGATGAAGGAAGATCTTGGAATTTCCAATTGGGGAAATCAGGAAATGGCAATAATGAGGGTCTTACTCTAAATGATGAAAGCATAGACCTATAATTTGTGTTGTCTTTTTTGCTATTGTGTGTGAGGGGAAATTTTGGTATGATTTAACAATTGCATGATATGGAGATAGGTGGAAAAACAATTTGAAGGAAAATAAAAAAAAACACATTATACTAGTGGCTTCTGAATTGGGAGTATTGATGTGATGGCACACGATGATAGAGAAGCAGATAACTGACACATAGTGAGTGGACAATTACTAAAGCTGTTATTTTTAAGTGTACGCGATGGGCAAAGATAAAAAATGAACTCACGTCATATGTCCTGAAGTGCCTTTGGTTTTAAATTGTACATCTTCAAGATCCTTTGAACAAGGCCTTAGTAACAATGAGAAGCCCAGAAATGCAAATATTAGGACAAAGGAGGGAAGAAAAAGGCCTAAACCTAACATCAAATCTGGTGAATAAGTGGAGCAAAAGGACATTACCTTGCTTTTGAATAGGATTAAAAGGCTGTTTTTGGCAAGGTGGACATTGTGAAATAGAGGTGCTTTCTATTTGGGAGAAATATTTGTTTTTAGAAACTTGGAGGAACTAGGATAGGGACCAGAGAAGAGGAAGTAGATCATGGGATACTGATGGATGACTAAGGTGCAAAGGAAAACCATAAAGGGGATGGATTTCATGTTTCTTTCTAATTCATGTAGCTTTTTACCTGATCTTCTCCTACCAGAATAGAGAGGGTGTATATCCATGATTCATGCATGTGTAAATATTTATTGAACAGCTTTTCAGTGCCAGGAACTGTCTTAAGTACCAAGATTTCAATAGTAAGGAAGATATACGAGGTCTGTCATTCTAAAGAGAAAAGAGAGAAAATAAACCATCTAGGATAAACACACGAACAAGATAATTTCTGAGAGTGAAAAAAAACTGCTATGAACAAAATTAGTAGAGGGATGCCATAGAGACTTACAATTAAGAACTACTTTAGATTGGGTACTCAAGTGAGTCTTTTCTGAAAACCTGACCTTTATTCATGAAACATGAATAGTCAACTATAGAGTGATCTGGGGGCGAGAATATGCTAGACAAAGAAAATGGTAAGCTGGAGAGCACTAATGCATTGTTTAGGGATCAAAAGAAATTCAGTGTATCTGGAAAAGATCGGGTGGGGCAATCCTAGCACAGCATAGGTTTGCAGAGGTGGACAGGGTAAGGCAGATCCCATATGGCGTTTTAGATGATTGGAAAGAGTTGGAATTCTACCTTAAATCAAAGATGAAATTGTTGGAAAGCTCTAAAGAAGAAAATGAAAAAAAATCCAGTTTACATTTTAAAAAATCATTTGACTGCCTTGTAGAGAATGCAGAAGTAGAGGTAGGGAACTTGGGCAATCACAGCAATACACATGAGAAATAATGGGCTGACTAAAGCAGTAATAAAAAAAAACATGGAGATATTCCTGGGACATATGATAGAGAAATGGCAACCAGGAATTGAATTGCATAGGGATAGGATAGGATCTGTGTTCAATAAGAAAACAAAACAAACCATATATGTAACTCTCTCTCTGAGCCCAGCATAATTTTCCTTCTTATTGATTACAATTATATGCATGCCGCTATCTACTATATATTGATAGTTTGATTATACATTAAGAGTTTTTAAAAGCCATTTAAGAAAGTTCACAACTAGTTGTGTTTTGCCTTTTCCTTTTGTGTGTGTGTAATAACCTTTTCTGTCATTGTTCACAAATGAAAGAATTAATCCTATAAGAGGTAGAACTATTGTTTTCTTTTTGAAAGATGGGTGAAGTTGTTTTTAGGATACAGAACCATTGTTGAAACTAAAACTCCTTTCTTTCATAACTGATATCTCTGTGAAGGGATGACAATGAATGGATGAGTTTATCAACTCTTTTCCCTTTACTTACTATCGTATTACTCCATTCTTGATAATGTACTTGTGATTTTCAGACTTTTTCATTAGTGGCTCTAACACCCTCTTGAGGTTTTCATTTTATTTTTAACAATCTAGCTAAGAGGATTGTCTGTCATTTCACATTGTTTATGTTGTTCATGTTGATTTCATTAATGTAAATGGAAATTAATGTGGGTGTGGGAGATTGTTTCACTTCTTCTTAAGCTGTGATTTCCTTCTGGTAGTTACGTTTTTTATGTTAATGAATACAACCTGCTTACCATTTTAAAGTGGGCTAAGCATGAGAACAAATTTAATTAGAGATGAAAGTGATCCATTTGTGCCCACGTTTACTCAAACTACCTAGATTTGAAGTTTTATGCAAAAGCCTGCATATCAAAATTCCCATACAGAATCCAGTATGAAGAATCTGTCTTTTCTCCTTGTGTTAGTTTGCTAGGGCTTCCATAACAAAATGCCACATAGTGTGTAGCTTGAACCACAGACATTTATGTTTTAACAGTTCTGGAGTCTAAGAGTTCAAGATCAAGGCGCTGGCAAGGTGGGTTCCTCTGAGGCTTCTGTCCTTGGCATGTAGATGAAATGGTTACTGTCTTGCTGCCTCTTCACCTAGGCTTCTCTATGCACAGGAAACCCTGGTGTCTCTCTGTGTGTTCCAATCTTTGTAAAGATACCAGTCAGATTAGATTAGGCCCCTTCCTTACAACCTCATTTTAACTTAATCACTTCTTTACAGGTCCTGTCTCCAAATAGTCACGTTCTGAAATTACCAGAGTTAGGCCTTTAACATATGAAGGGAGAGGAGCACAATTTAGCCCATAACCCCACTGAGAAATGGAATGAAACAAGTTAAAGGTATAACAGTGTGCAAGAAAATGTTAAATTAAAATATATTTACCAGTCCAAGAATGCTATTATTATCTATCCATATAATTAAAATTTCTAAAGTTTTGGGATGAATAGAGCAAAGTTAGGCACTTAACTTGAACTAACATTTGCTGTTTTATTCCCTCTCTATCCAGACATGCAGAGCACCATAGCATTTAACTCCAAGACTAGTCCGCTTGATACTTCAGTACCTTTGAGTAACTAGGACCTTGCAATATCCAGTTGGACAAAAGACAAAACAAAACAAAACAAAACTTAATTTCACTCTTCATTTATAGGCCAGACTCTGTCCTACTTGCCCAGATCTTGCATTGCATAGAACTAGCCCATCAGATACAACTTTAATAGCTATTATAGTAAGTACACAACATGTTGCCTGTGTTTGAAAGAAATGTATGCTTTGGAGGTCAGGGATACTTGAGTTCATATACCGGTTCTGCTGCTTACTTGATTTTAGGCATCCATTTGTCATCTGTGAAATCGGGTTATTAGTACATACCACATAGGGTTTTGATGGTGATTGAGGTGATGGACATAGATATCAATCCTGACACACATGTGTATTTCAGGGAAATTAGAACACAAGGATATGGGTCACCTGGGTGGCTCAATTGGTTAAACAACTGACTTCAGCTCAGGTCATGATCTTATGGTTTGTCAGTTCGAGCTCTGTGTCTGGCTCTGTGAGGACAGCTCAGAGCCTAGAGCCTGCTTTGGATTCTGTGTCTCCCTCCCTCTCTGCCCCTCCCCTGCTCACACTCTGTCTCTTTCATAAATAAATAAATACTTTTTAAAAAGAACACAAGGATATGGTAGACTACTATCTTTTACTCAGTATCTCACTTCTATTCCAGTTTCTGTCATCAGTGTTCGCATATTTGTTTATCCATTAAACTCACAATACTGCAAAAGGACTTTAGGTCTTTTCTGGAAGATATAGCAGGGTTTAGTGTAACAGAAGCTTCAGAATTTTAGCAAGTTGATCTGAATTTCACTCTGGACAAACACTGGAGGATTAACATCCTTTTGTATTGATTGTCCTTTGCTCTACCCAAAAGAAAATTTTCTTGATTGTGGCAGGATGTGGTAAAATCACTCAGGGACACTCAAACTCAAATTAACTAGTATTTGTAGTAGTGGCTTATAGTGAACATTGTTTTTACCAGTTCTCAGAAATGCCTACCCTCAGAAGTTGTACACGTTTGGCAAGGAAAAAGTGTGCATGAAACTGAATCATGTCCAGTTTGAATAGAGAACTCATCTGTTGGTCTCAGAGTTGTAATCATCAAAATTGACGAACTGAGAAACATAGGATTTGAAGGGGCCTAAGAAACCCAAGAGCAAGAGGCTTTTTTATCTGTCAAATATGCCTGTGGAAAAAAACGTAAATAAACCTGATCATGCAATATAGCTGACCAGACTCTGAAGCTGCAAATACTAAACCATGAACTTGGTAATGGGAGAAGAATGTTCAGTGTTCCACAGTCAGCCAGTGTTTGCCTTCCCCCTTTTCTGTCTCACTATTTCTTCTTAATGCCATCATGGGACTTGGGGCTTGGCAAGGATGCTTATTCTGGCTAAGCAATGAGGCTCATTTGGCAGGGGGATGGGGAGGGCCATAAACACTAGCTTGCATATCCCATCAAAGTACAATCAGGAAAAGAGTCTTCCTTCAAGATAATATACCTAGTGGGAAATCTATTCACTTGGGCTAGGTGATCTATAGTGAATAAAGGGACAGAGCTCTACAGTAGGAAAAATAACCCTTGCTTTATCTACACAGCAGTCTCTTCCCCTTCACACTAAGAGCTAGCAGCAGCAATCTATTCTCAATGCCACTCTCATGCTCAAGCCAAGACCCAATCGCTCCCAAGTGCACTTGTGTATTACAAGCTCTCAAGAGGGTACAAGAGTAATTCTACCAGTGAAATATATTCAGGTTTTCTCTTGGAACAGCTATGTTTGGGAACAACTCTATCTTTCACATTAAATATATGCATCATTATATGTTATATACTGTATATATATATATATATATATATATATATATATATGTACTGGACCTCCAAATACATGTCTGTTTCCAAGCTAAATGTGCATTTACAACAAATGCTTTTACATACATTTCTGTTACTAGAATGACTGGATTTGATTAGTTAAAACTAAGGAAAACAATTTTTATTATGCAGAGGCAAAACTACCAAATCCAAAAATTTCAGATTCAGGAAAACGGTGATTTATATAAGTACGCCTATGCATGTACTATGAGTGTTTTTATCAAGTTTGGGGGAATATCTGAAATCCCAAATTTATAATCAAACCACAGTGAAATTTAGTTTTATCTATAAGGTATCTGCTTTGCCATAGGAGTACACATGAACAGACAGAAATTCCTTTTATTTTATTTTATTTTTTTATTTCAAGATCCAGCTGTACTCTGATAAAAGTCACTCAGTAAGGACTCTCTTAGGCATAACATTTCTATGTATTGATTATTGATTGAACTATTTTTATTTGTAGTTTTAACTTAAACTAAATTGGATTGACTTTGTAAGGAGAGTGGAAAGCTGGCTTTCTATGAAGTTAGAAATTATCATATTAATAGAAAACAAATTCAAAAGCAAAATGACTTTATCTTATAAAATTTCTGCAATGGTTTTTAATGATAATATTCATGCTATTGGGAATAACAATGTTGCCAAGGTTTCCGCTTCATAAATTGAAACCTAAAGTTTAAAACAACTGAAATATTGAAAAATAAGCATGCACAAGCCATGTTTATATAAGAACACCAATTTAGAGAACATATCTGTGTGTTTTAGATTTTAAAATTCTTTGAAGTTTAACACAGACTGTAAGTTTAAGGTAGCCTCAGAATATAAAAATTACATTTAATATTTTTCTTTCTTGAGGTCAGAACAATCTAATGTGAAATTCCAGTTATACCTTTACTTCATTTCAAGCAGATCAGATAATTCTTTAAACATCCATGTCCATGGTGAAATAGTTATTTTAAGTATATACCTCATAGGTTAATGTGGGAATTAGTTGAGATTATGTATGTATATATATTATATACATATATACATACATATGTATGTATATATGTATTATATATATTATATATATATATATACACAACTAATTCCAATATGTGTATGTATCATATATATATGTGTGTGTATATATGTGTATATATATATATACACACATGAGTGTGTGTGTGTGTGTATATATATATATATATATATATATATATATATATATCATAGGGTCTCATATACAGACCCTCATAGGGTTATGTAGGAATTAGTTGACATTGTGTGTGTGTGTGTGTATATACATATTATACACACACACACACACACATACACCTATATACATGTATCTATATGTATGTGTATGTATGTATCATGTGTATATATTATATATGTATGTTGAAAATAAAAGTGTTTTCAATTACACAATAATTGATTATTACGTTTGTAAGTTTCTAGAAGCTGCCCATATTCCTTGGCTTATAGGCCCCTTTGTCCATCTCCAAAGCCAGCAATGGCAGATGATACCTTTCGCATCACATTATTCTAAACTCCTCTTCTACTTCGTTCTTCTAAGGACCCTGCCTGGAGAATACAGGATAATCTTCCTACCCCAAAGTTCTTAACCATATCTGCAAAGTTCCTTTTATCACATGAGATAACATATTCACAGGCTCCAGGTATTAGGATGTGAACATTTTTGGGGTCATTGTTCTATCTACCACAGTAATTATCCCATTTCTCATCAAATTTTCAACTTATTCATATATATATGTGTGTGTGTGTGTGTGTGTGTGTGTGTGTGTGTGTATATGTATCATGTATATATGTGTGTGTGTGTGTATATATATATATATATATATGCAAAATTTCAACTAATTCCCACATAACCCTATGAGGGTTTGTATATGAGACCTATGAGATTATGTATGCATATATATGTATCATACATACACATGTATTTATGTATATACATACATATACATAATCTCAACTAATTATCAAACTCAACTATATATCAATCTCAACTATATATATCAAAATATTATATATATATGTATATTTATATATATATGCATGCACTGACACACATAGTAAGCACTGCATAGGGTTAAGGATGTTTAGAATGGAATGATGGAGGACTCATATCTTCTATCTGATTTATCATCTATTTATAATCTAACTTCTCGGTCTTTTTATTTTGTGACATCAAGAAGTAGATAATCAATAAGCTAGTATTAAACATGATTGGATGAAGGATTTTGATTTTTTTTTTTACCCTATTGAGGGGGAAAATCAATATGGCACCATATAAAGGAAATGCCCTATGAATGTATATAAGAGAAAAGAGTAGGAAGTATGTTGTATGCCAGCTACAAATACCATCTTGTTTTTCCACAAGAGTTCAGGTATTCCAGTTCTCAAATATTTATAATAGTTAGAAATGTATGTTCATTTCAAAGGGTGGTAGGTAGGTGATAAATTCTGATCACAAACTTGAAATTGCTATGGGCCACACAGGTCCTATCAGAAAGAGAAAGAGTCTTAAAGAAAGAAGTTTATAGGAAGCGAAGAACAAATACGCTGAGGGCTGGGCATTGTGGCTTGCAAATTTCCAACCTGGAAGTAGCATTTGGGGGTTATTACTAATGGGATGTATTTTAAAGAATGCCTTGTTTTGGGGCGCCTAAGTGGCTCAGTCGGTTGGGCATCTGACTTCAGCTCAGGTCATGATCTCACGGTTCATGAGTTCGAGCCCCACATCGGACTCTGTGCTGACAGCTCAGGGCCTGGAGACTGCTTCGGATTCTGTGTCTCCCTCTCTCTCTGCTCCTCCCCTGCTCACACCCAGTCTCTCTCTCAAAAATAAATAAAGATTAAAAAATTATTTAAAAAAAATAAAAAAACAAACAATTCCTTGTTTTTTTTTAATGTCAATTAATTTATTTATTGAGAGAGAGAGAGAGAGAAAATGAGAGTGTGGCAGGGGCAGAGAACTAGGAGAGAGAGAATCCCAAGCAGGCTCCACCCTGTCAGCCCAGAGCCCAATGTGGGGCTTGGTCTCATGAACTATGAGATAATTACCTAAGCCGAAACCAAGAATTGGAGGCTTAACCAACTGAGCCACCCAGACACCTCAAGAATTCCTTATGTTTGAACAGCTAATATGGTAATACTTCCCCAGACATGAAGTTTTTTTGGGCAAAGTTCTAATGCATACAAATTTACTATTTAATTTAAATAGGAATATTTTTAATCTAGTGGAAACAAACTTTGCTTTCTAAGTCTATGTTATAGTTCCATACTATCTGGCTTGCAGTCTCCTGGTTTTCTGATTCTACCCTTGTTATGCAGTTGCTTCCTAAAATGTTGATCACATTTATATATCAAAGTTTGCTGTCTTTGATCTTTGCACTGTTAATATTGGAATGTTAGTTGATGCTTCAAAATCTACATATTCATTGATAAAAAACTCCATCTCTGTGCATTAGAGTAAGTTGGAAATTTGACTCCTAAATATATTTTAAAAGCAGTTTTTTTTTCTTTTTTCCTGAGGAATAAATATACTGTAGTTAGAAAACCAATATAAGATTTCCTGAGAAACATGCCTGAAGTATAAAGAAGAGTGCCACTTGGTATTTTTTTTATGAATCTAAAATGAGTCTGTAAGAAATGTATTAGATAGTTTTGCAAAAAGCCAACAAGAATGTCTTATTGATATATTTTTAAATTTACTATACTATATTTTTATTGTTGATATTTACAAAACAAGAGTTTTCATAACTATACTCCTAATAGGAGATCCTCCAAAAATTTCCCATATGCTTACGTTCTAAACAAAATATCTTAACATAGGAATTATTCATATTTATAATCTGTGCAAATGGTAAAACATCTTATTGGCTTACAGAAGTCTTCCATATCTAATTCCTCATTTAATCTCATAAAGCTGCATTCTGTAATTTTACTGTTATATCTAATGGATTCTCTTTGAGGATCAATTGCTTGAAGATATTCACTGATATTGAAGATAGTCTAAAGAAAGAAAAAAAAAACAGAAATAATTAAAAGAATGAAAAGTGGAACCTGTGAGTGAAGATTAAAGGGAAATAGGGTCATTTAGTTTGGAAAGAGACAAAAATGATCTTAGGCTATATGACAGCTTTAATATTGAAGACAAAGGACAGTTAGTCTATGTTTATACAAATAATGGACTAAGATAAAATGAACTGGAAATTGAAGGAAGACAAATGGAATGATTAAGCTATTATAAACAATTCTGGAATCATTTAGACATCACATGAGCTACTACATCCAGGTAGTTCACAGATTTAATATTAGACACAATAATTCCTTTTGATAATGTTAGTTTTGAGAATTTGAGTTTTTAGTCATTCTTGGGAAAAAAAAGCAAATACCATGGGAATATTTATGTGGAAAGGGTATAAGGGTGGTGATGTCTAATCAGATTCAATATTTAAAATGTTGCACATATATACTATTAGTGAGTGTGGTTAAGAACAAAGTAAAATGTATTATTTTTTCTTTCATTTGTGTGCATTATTTTTTTAAATGTCTAGTAAGTGTTAGTCCATAATTATTTGTGATGTGATGTTTGGATTTAACTACTGATTACACTGAACTACTAGATTTTGTTTCTGGGGTACTGTGGAAAAAAATATACACCACAAACGTGACTGTGAAACCACAAAACTGAAAATCTGTTATTTTTTAAATTTATTTTTTTAATGTTTGCTTTAGAGAGAGAGAATGTGAACAGGGGAGGGGCAGAGAGATGGAGCGACAGAGGATCTAAAGCTGACTCTGTGCTGATACCACAGCGCTTGATGCAGGGCTCAAACTCACACACCATGAGACCATGACCTGAGGCATAGTCAGACACTTAACTGACTGAGCTGCCCAGGCACTCCAAATTTATTTCTGTTTCAAAGCGACAATGTGCATCTCACCTTCTTTGTAATATTCCCACATTGCTAAAAGTACAGGTTGAACCCAGACATTATAAATTTGTGACAGAACATCAGACTTCAGACCATAACTTAATTGCTCCTTTAAATGACTTTCATGGTCAAGAGATGCTCTTTCCAGTCGATTCTGTGGGGTTTTAGAGATGTCTCTTATTATCATTAATGTCTTGCAAAATTTAGATTCCTTTATTATTTCTTTAAGGCCAAGAATTTCATAAGTGAAAAAGAATATTTTAGTGATAGCTTCTGCCCTATGTCCATGGTTCTTTGTGGTGTTAGCAGAAAGCATTTATGGGGACCTTATAAAACTTGTAAACATTTTGAAATAAAAAATATGTTTTTAGATATATTGAGAAGCTTTCTTCAGTAGTAGTTGTTTCAAATTAGAAATGTAATGTCCCTTGAGGAAAAACTAGAATCACTAATTATAGACTTAATAAAATGTTGCTAATAGGCAGAATATTGAACTTTGAATTGAAACTTTTAGCAGCTGAGAAAATATGAGAGAATGTAATTCTACAAGTGATTCAGTTTCCGCTTTTGTTACATATTCTCAATATGGTAGGTTGTTTGAAAATTATGTTAATAAAATGTAGCCTCCAACTCTCAAAGTCAGTTCATGTGTTTTGACTTCAGTGATGCATTACAGATTCATTTATTTTATTTAAATGCTTGGCCTCTTGAATTTGAGACCTGAAACACTGCAGGGTAATGTTTATCAAAGTACATGTGACCACAGAGATGTATTTCTAACCATTTCCTTATCTTTTAAGAATCCTCGTCCTATATGGAGCTCAAAGAAAAATCAAGCATTTATTCTGTCTTGATTCCATATTACTTGTCATTACATTTGAATCAGAGGTGAAGAGTTTGAAGCAAAATCTAATTAGGATCTTTCCTGCCTTATAATATTTTTGCAAATTGAAAATTTACATTTTTAATAACACATAGGATTATATTAAATCATCGACAGTTTATTATAGCCATATATGCTGGCCATAACTATAAAACCTGAAAGGGGGTTGCTGGGGACCTCACATAGATCATATGCAGCTGACCAGTAAAGATGCTGTCGGAGTAATCATACTTTGAATTTCTAAAAATCGTACGGTAGGTACGTTGTGGGTGCTGTGACGGCAATAGAATTAAAATAACTCTCATCTGTCCTAGATGAAATCATGGTTCAGAATTATATAACAGTGTAGTAGGAATACTGTTGTGTGTATACTGGATTTTAAAGAGAATTTTTTGAACTATACATAGAATATTAAAAACAAGTAAGGGCCATCTGGGTGTCTTAGTCAGTTGAGCATCTGACTCTTGATTTCAGCTTAGATCGTGGTCTCATGGTTTGTGAGATAGAGCTCTACATCAGGATCTGTGCGGACAGCATGGAGCCTGCTTGGGATTCTGTCTCTCCCTCTCTCTCTGCCCATCCCCATTTGTGCTCTGTCCCTTCTTCTCAAAATAAAATAAAATAAAATAAAATAAAATAAAATAAAATAAAATAAAATAAATAACAAAAAATAAAAGCAGCTAAAATTTCAGTTACCTATCGGTTATAAATAATTTCCTCTTATATAAAAAAATATTAAGCAATGCATATAAGAGGAATTAAAGTCTCTTAAGTTTGTTTTATTTTTTTAATTTGTGGTTGCATGCTAAGAATTACGTACCTATTTATTGCAAACAATTCTTTCAGTAATACTACTTTTATAGACATTGCCTATTTGTTGACCAGTTAGATTTATTATGTACTTAGATATTGTGAAATTAGTCTTGATACTAACACTTTATCTTGAAAGGAGAATCAAGCAGAGAATCAAGGATAATCAAGCAGAATAGTTAAAATGAGTAGTAAAAGCCTCTTGTAAATTTTATCAAGTATATTAAAAGCAATTTCCTTAGTAGCCATGTCAATTTAGGGTTGACAGGTGGAAGGACTTCCTGAATGGGTACTCAACCAAATTAGTTTCTGAGTTCAGGATCCTCCCTTTTGCTCTTATGGAATCTCCCTTTCCATCAATCTTTGCCTGGTTTACTTCCTCATTTCATTCAGATTCAGCTCAAATATGGCGTTCCCTTGCTTTATCATCTAATAGTTTACACTCCACTCTTTGCATGCTGTTGCTCTACACAACTATTTGGTTCCCTCACAGAACTATTTGGCATTATTTAAATATTTTTTGTTTATTTTTCCATTGTGCAGTTCTCTGTAATCTTAATGGAAATAGTAACCTTGCCCTATTCAGTACACCTGGAATAGTATCTGGCATATAGTAGGTATTCTAGAAATATTTGTTGAATGAATGAATAAAAGAAGACACTATGTCATTTCCATATATAGTTCTCTTTACTTAGCCTAACTTGAATTTATCTCCACTAAGTAGAAAGTGTACAGGGAGAAGGATCTTTGGTGTGTGGCAAAAGTTATCTGACCTGGCAAAATCATTAAATTTAATAGCTAGAGTTGGACAATGAGAGCATTGCAGTAACTCATTATAGAACATTTCTCTGTATCACATCCTGCTCACACAGTGAACTGATTTTATCTTAAATAAGGAGATCTGTGGCTTCTTGGTTTCAAAAAAATCCTTTGATATTTTCTGTAAATATAGTGGATTTGGCCTTGAAGTAGCCACACTTTATGAACAATATACGCATTCGGACCACAAAATTATAATTGCAAAGAGGGCAATTTACCTTTTAGTTCAGGGATGTTCTTAATACACATTTGATTGTATCTAGAATGCCTTTATCTTGCTCAGTTGACTAAACCAGTCACATCTTTTGTCTTTTTCAATAAACTGATTATTCGTTGGTAGACTTCATCATATTTAACTCGTAAGTTTTTGATAAACTTTTCTAAATCAGTGTCTCAATGTTGATCTCTTGATCCTGGTGAAGGATATTTCATGTAATTTCTTAAGAAGCTTTGTTACTATCTTTTTTAAAGCACTTTTATAATTTAAAATTTTTTCCAATAGCTTTTTTCCAATAGCTATTTTTTTCTAATAACATTTATTGAAAAGACCATCTTTTCCCCATATTCCTGCCTCTTTTGTCATAGATTAATTGACTGTATAAGTGTGTATTTATTTCTGGGCTTCCCATCCTGTTCCATTGACCTATGTGTCTGCTTTTTGTGTCAATACCATCTTATTTTGATTTCTACAGCTTGGAAGTGTATCTTTAAATTTGGGATTGTGATATCAGGGTTTTTTTTGTTTTGTTTTGTTTGTTTGTTTTTTGTTTTTGTTTTTGTTTTTTTTTTCCAAGATTGCTCTGGCTTTTCAGGGTCTTTGTGATTCCATAAAAAAATAAGGGGTTATTTGTTCTAGTTCTTGAAAAAATACTATTAATATTTTGATAGATACTGTAATGAATCTGTAAATAGGTTTGAATATTATGGACATTTTAACAATAGTCTTCTAATCCATGGGCATGATATATCTTTTCATTTGTTTGTATCATCTTAAATTTCTTTCAACAGTGTCTTATAATTTTCAGAGTATAGATCTTTCACCTACTTGGTTACATTTACTTTTAGATATTTTATTATTTTTGGTGCAGTTATAAGTGGGACAGTTTCTTAATGATTCTTTCTACCACTTTGTCATTACTGCATAAAAACACAACAGATTTCTGTGTGTTAATTTTGTATCCTGCAATGTTACTGAATTCATTCGTTCTTTTGTGTAGTCCTTGGGGGCTTTTGAACATAACATGTCATCTGCAAACAGTGACAGTTTTACTTCTTTCTTATCAATTTGGATGATTTTTCTTTATTTTTCTTATCCGATTGCTGCAGCTAGAACTATGTTGAATAAAAATTGAATAAAAGGTACTATGTTGAATAAAAGTGGCAAGAGTGTGTGTCCTTGTTCCTGATCTTAGAGCAAAAGCTTTCGGTTAATCACCATTAAGATATTAGCTGTGGGTTTTTTATAGATGGCCTTTATTGTGTGTGGTATGTTTCATAACCCATTTTGTTGAAAGATTTATCATGAACAGATGTTGTATTTTCTCAAATGCTTTTCTACATCTATTGAAACAATCATATTATTTTTATCTTTATTCTTTTTTAATGTGATGTGTAACATGGATTGATTTGGGAATGTTGAACGTTTCTTTCATCCCTGGAATAAATCCCACTTGATCATGGTGAGTGCTCCTTTTAATGCATTATTGAATTTGGTTCGCCAATAGTTTGCTGAAGATTTTTGGATCTATGTTCATCAGGGATGTTGGCCTGTAGGTTTCTTTCTTCTTCTTCTTCTTCTTCTTCTTCTTCTTCTTCTTCTTCTTCTTCTTTTTTTCTTTTCTTCTTTTTTTATAGTTTTTTTGTTTTTGTTTTGGTCTGGTTTTGGTATACAGGCAATGATGCTAAGCCTTGTAGAATGAATTTGGAAGTTTCCTTCCTCTTATTTTTTGAATAGTTTGAGAAGTACAAGTATTAACTCTTCTTTGAATGCTTGGTAGAACTCACCTATGAGTTTGGGAGTTTTTGATTACTGATTCAATTTCTCTGCTAGTCTTTTTGAATTTTCTATTTCTTTCTGATTCAGTTTTACAAGATTATATACTTCTAGGAGTGTATCTGTTTTTGTTGCCAATTTGTTGGCATATAATTTTTCATAGTATTCCCCATAATCCTTTATATTTCCATTGTGTTTGTTATATTTACTCTTTCATTAAGCATGACTAGCCTTTACACATAGAGACAAACCTTGGAATATTGTGGGTTTGGCTCAGGACCATTGCAGTGAAGTGAATATTGCAATAAAATGAGTCAAATGAATTTTTGGCTTCCCAGTACATTTAAAGGTTGTGCTTTTACTATACTGTAGTCTTAAGTGTGCAATAGCATTACATCTTTTAACTAAAAAATGCATCATTGCTAAAAATTTCCATCATCTGAGCTTTCAGTGAAACATAATCTTTTTGTTGGTAGAGGGTCTTGCTTTGATGTTGATGGCTGCTGACTGATCAGGGTAGCAGTTGCTAAGGTTAAGGTGTCTGTGGCAATTTCTTAAAACAGGACAACAATTCAATTTGTTGCATGGATTGACCTTCCTTTTCACTAATGATTTCTCTATACCATTTTACCACATTAGAACTCCCACCACAATTGAAGTAAGTCCTCTCAAACCTGGCTACTGTTTTATCAACTAAGTCCGTGTAATATTCTAAATCTTTTGCTGTCATTTTAACAATCTTCACAGCATCTTCACCAGGAGTATATTCTCTCAAGAAACCACTTTCTTTGCTCATCCATAGGAAGCAATTCTTCATCTGCTCAAGTTTTATCATGAGCTTGCAGCAATTCAATAACATCTTCAGTCTCCACTTCTAATTCTAGATCTCTTGCTGTTTCCACCACATGTGCAGTTACTTTCTCTACTGAAGTGTTGAAATCCTCCGAATCATCCCTTTTCCAAGTCAAACCTCCAAGTTGATGGTTGGAATCAACTTCTTCCAAACTCCTGTTAATGATGCTATTTTGGGGTGTCTGGATGGCTCAGTCGGTTAAGCATTTGACTCTTGATTTTGGCTCAGGTCATGATCTCATGGTTATGAGATTGAGCCCCCATGTCCAGCTCTGCACTAGGCTTGGAGCCTCCTTAACATTCTGTCACTCCTTTCCCTCTGCCCCTCCTGCATGCTTGCATGCATGTGTGCGTGCGCACTCGCACGCACACATGCACACACACCCTTTCTCTCTCAAAAATGATGCTATTTCAATCCCTTTTATGAAGTATTAATGTTCTTAATGACATCTTAATGGCGTATCTTGCCCAGAAGATTTTCACCTTGCTTTGCCTAGATCCATCAGAGGAATCACTATCCATCACTATATTCTATTAAATATATTTCTTCAGTAAGACTTGAAGATCATAATTATTCCTTGATCCATGGGCTACAGATGGATGTTGTGTTAGCAAGCATGAAAATAACATGAATCTCATTGTGTGATCTCTTGGGTTATCAGGTGCATTGTCAACAACAGTAATATTTTGGAAATGAATCTTTTTTTTTCTGAGCCTTAGGTCTCAACAGTGGGCTTCAAATAGTAAACCATGTTGTAAACAGATGTGCTGTCATCTAGTGTTCCAGTTATAGAGGACAGGCAGAATGAACTTAGCATAATTCTGAAGGGCCCTAGGATTTTCAGAATGGTGACTGACCATTGGCTTGAACTTAAAGTCACCAGCTGCATTAGCCAACAGCAAGAGAGTGAGCCTGTTTTTTTGAAGCTTAAAAGCCATATTTCTCCTTTCTAGATAAGAAAATTCTATATGGCAAGTTGTCCCAATACAAGGCTGTTTGTCTACTTTGAAAATGTCCATTTTAGTATAGTTACCTTAGTTAATTATCTTAGCTAGATCTTCTGGATAACATGCTGCAGCTTCTACATCAGCAATTGCCTCTTAACCTTGCACTTTTATGTTATAGAGATGATGTCTTTCCTTAAACTTTGTGAACCAACCTCTGTTAGCTTCAGACTTTTCTTCTGCAGCTTCCTCACCTCTGTCAGTCTTCATGGAATTCAAGGGAGATGGGGCCTTGCTCTGGATTAGGCTTTGCTTATGGGAATGTTGTGGCTGTTTGATCTTCTGTGTAGACCATTACAACTTTCTACATATCAGCAATAAGGCTGTTTTCCTTTCTTATCTTTCATGTATTCACTGGATACACTTTTAATTTTCTCAGAACTTTCCCTTGGCATTCACAACTTGGCTACCTATTTGGCACAATACGACTAGCTTTTGGCTTATCTTGACTTTTGATGTTCCTTTCTCACTAAGCTTCATCATTTCTATCTTTTGATTTAAAGTGAGAGTTGTGCAACTCTTCCTTTCATTTGAACACTTACAGGCCATTGAACGACTATTAATTGGCGTAATTTCAATATTGCTGTGTCCTAAGGAAGAGAGAGGACTAAGGAGGGGAGATGGAACAGCTGGTAAGTAGAGTATTCAGAACACAAAATACATGAAGTTTGTTGTCTTATACAGGAATGGTTTATGATGCGTCAAAACAATTAAATGGGAGAATCAAAGATCACATATCACCTAACAAATGTAATAATAATGAAAAAAATTGAAACATTGTGAGTATTACCAGAATGTGATAGACACAAAATGAGGAAATGCTATTGGAAAAAATGGTGCTGACACAGGTTTGCCACAAACCTTCAATTTATGAAAAATTCATTATCTGTGAAACATAGTAATGTGAAATGCAATAAAACAAGGTATGCCTGTAAATTAGAAGTGATTGTGTTGAGTCTTAATATTCCTTTACATGAACCTTTTTTAGGCATTCACTTTAAAATCCTTAACATTAATTTAACATACATTTAGCACACAATGTGTATATATTAGCATACATAACATATATATTAATGTTAATTTTATTTTTTTTTATTTTAGAGACAATGTGTGAGCAGGGGAGAGGGGAAGAGACAGACAGAGAGAGAGAGAGAGAGAGAGAGAGAGAGAGAGAGAATGAATCTCATATAGGCTTCATGCTCAGCATGGAACCCAACATGGGTCAGGATACTAGGATTCTAGGATCATGACCTGAGCCCAAATCAAGAGTCGAACACTCAGCTGACTGAGCCACCCAGGAGCCCCTGCATGTATTACGTTTAATATACATGACTGAGTGTTTCCTGGAATTGCTTTTACTAATCCTCTCTAGTAACTTTACTAACATTCTAATTGCAGTTATAAAGTGAGCTAAACTATTCCTATCTCAAAAACTCCATCTCTGAAGATTAAATGTCTTTAAAAAAATAGAGCCTTACAGAAGCAACAAAAAAGTGTTATGGATACAAAATATGAGTTGGTGCTTAGCAAAATATTCATATGTTTTTTGGGGAATTTTGAAATAGAAATCTGTAAAAGAGCAAAAAGAGGATATATCTTGCTAACACTATTACAAATCTAATTCTTCCTAAAATTCTACTTGAAGTTGAAATTAAGTAAATTTTGATTTTATGATAGCCATATCAAGTATGATTTTCTTTTATCAAAGTATGGAGAAAGTGAAATAATTTGAATATTTTCTTATAATCATTATTATTTTTATTTTTCTATTTTTAAGGGTTAATGCAATAGAGTGGAATAAGAAATATAAGCATCATACCTGATGTGTGGTTCCTATTTCTCAGTTCTTTAAAATTCTGCTGAGCATGATAGCTTGATAATTGATTATAAGTTTCTAAATTGATAGCTGTTATTTTGAAAATAAGGGAATAAAACTTCCATGCTGCAGGACTTGATTCTGTTTATATTTATTTCTATTCTGTAATAGAGGTTTTGTTTATGTGGACCTTTTAAGCAGGAAGAGATATCATGTGTTTTTCTTGAAATACTTAATTTTTTTAAAGTTTATGTTTTTATGTATTGAGAGAGAGAGAGAGAGAGAGAGAGAGACAGAGAGAGAGAGAGAGACCACACAAGTGTGCATACTAGTGGGGGAGGGGCAGAGAGAGAGAAGGAGGGAGAGAATCCCAAGCAGGCTCCAAGATGCCAGCACAACCTGTGAGATCATGACCTGAACCAAAATCAAGAGTCAGACACTTAAGCAACTGAGCCACCCAGGAGCCCCAAGAAGGGATATTATGTTATAGTATTTATTTCTCATTTTTACATTCTAGTGTTCAATCTGGTTTGTATTAAACTGTGAAATTGAGCATGGGTGTTTATAGAATTTAAATAAATATCTGATACATGCAGGATGACATCTATGCTAAAGAAAGAAATAAAATATGCTTAGAAAGCATCCATAGAAGAGTTCCCACCAAATAATAATAATAATAATAATAATAATTAGAATTCTAAGCTCATAGAATGTCACAGAAGGTTTTGGAAGGAAACTTAGAAATTGCCCATCCCACCTTCACACTAACAGCAGATTTAAGATTAAAGGATTAGCCATAATTTTAAACTAAACTTCAAGAAGTTCCTTAAATCCAGGGTATACGTCTAGATTCAGGGAAAATAGTGATAAAAAAAAGATACACCTGTACTTTGCAGGATTGTGTTGGTCAGGACAGGCTAAGTACTATAAAACCAACCCCATAATTTCAGTGACTTTAATAAATATTTATTTATTACACTGGAGCGGGTGTTGTACTGTGCTCTACAGAGCTGCGCTAGGATCCAGCATACTTTTCTTGTCTACAGTATCCTTATCTAATACCTGTAAGGTGTGTTCATTTAACTAGGCAATAGGCAAAGAGCAATAGGAGGACTGCATTAGGAGATCGTTAAGGGCCAGGCCAAGAAGTAAGTACCTCTTTTTCCCACATTTGATTGGCCGGAATATAGTCACATGACCATACCTACTAATAAGGACAGTGAAGAAATGTGCCTGAGAGGAAGGAAAAATGAGTTTGGTGACAAATTAGTCTCTCCTACAAGGCCTGTGGAGATTACTAGCATCGGTGGAAGATTATCCCTGTGGCTCCTTTTTAACCACTTACATGTCACCACTTAAGTAAAAATGCATAGCCATACATCTGTGGAATTTGTAATTAAATCTGAGGATTTTAATAAGCATCCAATTAGTATAATGATTCTTCTCTTACTTTATGAGGATCTCTGTCTGACTTGCTAAAATAAGGCCATTTTGGGTTGAAGCAATAAATAGAACAATTTTTCAACTGTCATTTTAATTTGGGTTATAAAAATGGGGGTGCTTAGTGGTATTAACACAACTAACTTTCCTTGCACTTTGAACTCTATGCAGAGATGGTTATTATTAGGTTCTCATCTAAAACACAACTGTGAAATGCTTGTATCAACCTGTCCTTCACCCTGGGTAACAGATATACACTCCTGAATAATGGACACATATTTGTATAGAGGCATTACCACTTGTAAAAAAAAAATCACAATATAATCCTTCAGGCAAGGAATATTATAATAGTCAAAGGCAATATTACACAATTGAGTTAATATTCTAAAAAAATGTTTTGCTTAATTCATCTGGCGTAAACTTAAATAGTTGAATTCCTCAAACATATTTAAAGTTAAAACAAGCATTTAAAATATATGACAGGGCTACACATAATGCAGGCTACTACCTAAAGGGATAATGAGAATTGTTTACATTTGGGATCTGATCAGTTTGTATATTTCAATGACCACTCACTTCATAGATGGTTGTGTTGTTTATATACCATTACCTTTAATACAAAAGTTAATAATAGAAGTATTCCCATGTCCCCAATCTTTCTCTTTCTGTTTACAGAATGAAATCCAAATTCACTTGTTTATCATCCCAGATTTTCTTGTTTTCAACATTATTTTCCAGTCTGCTAAATAAGCTTGTTGCTCTACATAAAATATTCTCCTCAGTGTGTTTATATCATCCCTTCTTTCCCCTGCCCTCTAATCACAAGTGGATTTATGTTACCATAATCTGCTTTTTAAACTTTCTTTTAACTACTAAGGCTACTGCTTCATGCTCCTCTCTCACCAGGAATTCCATAGTTCACAGTCTGGGTTTCAGGATCAGCCAGCTCCTGGCTTATTTAACAACTGCTCCCCTAGTGTTTTTGGATGGATTCTTTGTGATTCACTGTATTTAGGGTCAGGTCTAAAAAAAAAAAAAAAGAGATTGTTTTATTTCTTCCTTTCCAATTTGGACACCTTTTATTTCTTGCTTCTTTGTTTTGGGTACAACATCCAGTGCAATGTTGAATAGCCGTGGTAAAACAGGTGTACTTTTCTTGTTTCTTATCTGAGGGAGGGGGGGAACGTGATGCCTTTAAATGTGCTGTCAACGGAAGCATCTCCACTACCTTGGTCTGGATGTAGTAAAAATAAATAATAACTTTATAGAAAGGATAAACATGAAGATTTCTGGTATGTTAACATATAATTTAAAAACAAAATAATATTTCAGTGTCACTGAGATATGATACTGCATTATAATTTAGTTGGGTTAAGATAATTAGTAAGATTGAATACCTTTCATATGTTTCTTGTATGTGTTCTTTAATTTCTCATTTATAGGTTTGTCTGTAATTCATTTTTGTTTTTGTCTTTTTTCATTAACATGCAAGTTTTTACCTTATGACTATTATCCTTTGACCATCTCATATCTTATAAAACTGTTTCCTACTGTGGTTTATATCTTGGTAGTTTAATGCTTTTCCATATAGTTTTTTTAACTCTGTGGCATAAAAATTATTATCCTTTATTATTTCCGGCTTCATATACTTCTCTAAAAATTCTATCTTGGTAAAATAAAGAGTGAGTAATATTACGTTGATCTCAAATATTTTTTAGAAATTTTGCAAACTATTGAAATCCAATACAGAAGAATTTTATACCAATTATAACTCATAAATTGATGGTAGTGTTAAAAAATCTATGTGAACAATTTTAGTGATCCTTGGAGATAAATTTGTTCAAGGAGCATAGATAGAAGCAATGCAGTTTGTTTTCTCACATATGCAGTCTAAACATCTCGTTATAAGGGAAAGACAGAAACCGTTGAGCATAAACTGGACAATTGTAAGTTTAGAGAATGGCAATTCCTGACTCAACGTGATTTCCTTAAGACTGACATTTCTGGTATAATCCTGCCTGAATTCTGGAAATGGCTACCTTTGACATCCTTCTTACGGCTTAGATATTGATTTTCAGAACCTCTTATTAAAACAAAAGCTATAACATTAGTATATATCACTCATATGACATATACCACCAATATATTATACATTATTACAGTTATCCTATAAAAGTGGGAAACAGGGGCGCCTGGGTGGCGCAGTCGGTTAAGCGTCCGACTTCAGCCAGGTCACGATCTTGCGGTCCGTGAGTTCGAGCCCCGCGTCAGGCTCTGGGCTGATGGCTCGGAGCCTGGAGCCTGTTTCCGATTCTGTGTCTCCCTCTCTCTCTGCCCCTCCCCTGTTCATGCTCTGTCTCTCTCTGTCCCAAAAATAAATAAAAGACGTTGAAAAAAAATTAAAAAAAAAGTGGGAAACATAATTAAAGCTAATGCTTATTTGGGGAATATTGCATAGCAGGTATGGTTTAAAGTGTTTTACATACATTACCTTTTTCTTTTTTTTTTTTAATTTTTTTTTCAACGTTTATTTATTTTTGGGACAGAGAGAGACAGAGCATGAACGGGGGAGGGGCAGAGAGAGAGGGAGACACAGAATTGGAAACAGGCTCCAGGCTCTGAGCCATCAGCCCAGAGCCTGACGCGGGGCTCGAACTCCCGGACCGCTAGATCGTGACCTGGCTGAAGTCGGACGCTTAACCGACTGTGCCACCCAGGTGCCCCTACGTTACCTTTTTCATTGTCACATTATTCTTATGAGATAGATATTGTACAGTAGTCTCATGTTATGGATGGGGAAATTGTGCCACAATGTGGTTGAGTAACTACCTCAAGGTCACAGAACTAATCCATTAGAGAGCCAGTATTCATATGTGGGCAGTCTGGCTCTAGACTTTGTGCCCTCTGTATGACTGGCCAGTTTGGATTGGAAGGGTAATATAAGAAATATTTTTAGCACAATGTGATCAAAACAGAAGATATACAAGTCTAACTAGAACTAATGAGTACAATTGGATTTTTAAATATGGTACATACCAAGACCTTTAAATAACCTCTACAAGGTATGGTGCCATCCTTTCATTTGCTTCAGATACTAGCCTTTGACCCAACATAGTTGATATACCATATAGGTATTACAACCTGATTAAAATTAGCAAAGACCATATAATGTTAACTTGCAGATAAAAACAAAATAAATAAATTCCTAGATCAGGAGTTCTAATTTGAAATGAGGAATTAAGATACTTAGCTGTCAGGCCACATATAAGTTCTGTACAAAATTATGATTGTTTGTAAGCATATTTTAGTGAGGACTAATGGATCACAGACCAGGATATATCAGAAGGGGGAAAGTTCCTTAATACAGGCTATGGAAGCCTTGCCTGCCTCATTTAAAAGTGAACACTTTATCCATCTATTCCACATGTAAGCAGTTCTGATCCTATTTGGAATCAGAAAGAAGTGGTCTCAAATACAGTGGCTTTAAATTAGCTAATGACTTAAAAATGTGGTAGTACTTACATTGTAGGATCAAATAACATAAAGGCGTGGAAAAACAATGACAGCAATGTAAAACTCTGTGTAATTTTAATTAATGTGGTAATTAAAGTTTACACCAAGAACCACAGAAGTTGCAAGAATACTGTTGAGAGCAAAGGGAGGGGAACAAGGAAGTAGAAAGGCAATGGATAGACAGCAGAGGGACCGCAGGGAGACTGTGGTACTCTAGGCATATTTTCTCCATTTCACCAATTACCCATGGGTAAGGCCCTGGATATTGGCTCTTTTATCCACAGTATTACTTTCTGAAGGGAATTGTTACTGTGACTGTTATATTGGTTTCTTTTCCTGTGAAGCAATGTGCAAACATCAAAGAAGTTTTCTATTAGAATCAAAGTACTCCTCAATTGGAAACCTTCTTAAATAATGGATGGCACTTGAAGATGTTGGTTGTCACTTTTAATAATTAACTGTGTCTAATTTTGGCAGTAACTGAACTTTTATTTTCTGTGAGAGCTTGACACACTACTTGATTTAGAGGAGCAAAGGATTTAAATATTGCACCATGCTTAGAACCACAAATTCTGAATAAATTTCTTATTCCCCTGCTTGACACTTTTTTCAGGTGATTTTTCCTCCTTTCATAGATAACTAGATATATGTAGGTAGATTGACAAGTGGGTAGGCAGATTGATTTATACATAGGTTGATCTAAGGAAGATAAAAATATTCAATTAAGCTTTATACTAATGAATTTCTTTATAATTTAAAATATTTTTAAAACACCACTTCATTATGAATTCCAACAAGATAATTATTAGTATACTGTACTCTAAAGGGCACTTCATCCTATTCAGCTGTGTATCCTTTGAAATTACCAGTAAAATATTTCAAATACAGCAGGTCTTTGATAAATATTTGCTGAATTGGATTGATATATATATATATATATATTTTTTTTACTGTAACTATCCAAGTGATTGTTACAAAATCAAATTTATGTATATTATGTGTTGGGGGAATTTCAGGTCCAGGTGGTTTTGCTTGAGAAGTAGCCAATAACCCCTCACTTTGCTGTCTATAAGATTGTCTAAATCCATATATTAATATTTGGATATGAAACAAATAGGCCTGCTTGAAAAAATAATCCAAATGGCAGATGGTTGTTATGTTTTATTTAACAAACATTTATAGTGGGCGTCTTCTGCCAGGCACTGTTCTAAGCATTGCAAAAGTTTTTTGGGGAAATGTAGCTCTGGAAATTACGTATAGGAAAATATTCAGTTTGAGAAGTTTGTAAATATGCTGTATTATCTTAGTGTTTACAAAATATACTTATTAGTAGATTTCATGTTATTTATTACAACTAGGATGCCTAGACATTACTGGAATCACAATATTAAATATGTGAAGTATATTTTTGCAAGATGAGGAATTAATCATTATCATTTTATTTTTGTACCAGTTCAGTTATTCATGCTCTTTATCTCCTTGGGAAAATGTAGATTGGGAGTCATGATGTTCTCCCCTATGGGAAATGTCAAGGTAGAAATCTCCTGGGAAGCTTTTCACATTGGATTTAAGTAATGAGAGGTATGGGCCTTGTTTGGATAAAAGAGGCTGAATAGTCATGCAATAAGAAGGAAGAAATAGCAGAACTCGCAGTCATAAGAAAAGTGTGGATTTAGGAGTAACATAATGATCACACCCCACAATCTTGTTTAAATACATGCCCACAAATATAAATACTTTTTTATATTTACCACAAACTTTGTGCTTCTGTTTTATTTTATACTTCCATTATTACTAATAAAAGCATAGCAACAGCTGATATAATGGATGTTAACAAGCTTTAGAAATGTGATGAGTATAAGAGTAAATTATTAGAGTACAATCTCTGTATTGAGGATTTTAACTACAATTGAAAATTTTATCCTGGAATATATAGTTCTTGCATGGCAGAATAATTATTATGTTCTATAAAATAATCACATTATTTTCTCAATATAAATTTATATTTAGCAATTTATGGATACTCATTAATTTTCATGTTAATGTTTATTAGCATTTTCCCCTAACATTTCTTTTCTTAAACACTTCTTCTTTTTCCTTCAAAACTGTAAATTATTGATGTAGCATCTTTTGTTGGTTTTCAAGAGTTCATTTTATATCCTTCCTAATTAACTGAGATGCTGGGTTTCATTTTGGAAATTTCATGTCCTACAACTGTTTCCACAAAACTATAAAAGGCCCGAATGTGGTAGATTTATTTCATTTGCAGATGCATGTATCTCATTAGAAAACCCTGTCACTTTTTCAAGATTGAAATTTTACACTGTCACCTTCAGATCGGAAAATGTTTTTTAAAAAATGCATGTTTGATTGCCATTTAAAACTGCAGAAATAGTGAGGATACAGACATCTGCCACCACACATACAGATTGATAACGACTTTATTTGTACTTTGGCCTAATGCATATCCTGTCAGATCATCAAAACAAGAAAAGAAGAACTCATCAGACAGTAAGAAATGGCCAGATGCTCACAGAATGATGAAGAGTCATTGTCTCTTATCTTGTAATGTTCAAAGTTTGCAAAGAAGATGCTATTTTATTATAAATGTAAAAAGAAATCTAACTTATAAAACTTAACTGCTACTTCAGGATATGCCCAAGCATCCTGATCCCAAAATGTTTGCTTCTCTTCAGCTTCCACGGTCACCCCCTCATCTTTACTATTAGTCCTTCAACAAATACATGTTTCTTCAGTCTTGGGACCTTAAGGGTCTCAAAGGTGCCCTGCCTACCCTTTTAGTAACCATTTTTCTACGTTTTATTTTCTGCCTGTGCTTACAAATCTCTTCAATAAATTCATGATTTTTAGCACCTTCCTATGTTTTAGTCTCTCAAACTCCTTCCAGCAACATTTTGTTTGATGTCATCTTGGGCCTCATGATAAGCCATTTTACTTTGTTCTCACCACCAGCTGAAGACTCTCTTGGTCCCTTGATCTTTCACTACTGGTATCTTGGTGGAGAATTCTGTGTCCTTTACTGTCCATACTCTGTGGTTACCCTCCTAGTGTTGAGGGAAACAATAAGATTATGCTAATGATTTATCATAATCACTCACTTTCATAAATGACTGACTTAATTCTGAAGGAAGAAGCAACTCATACAGGTCTGCATTTTAACAGTTGCACCTAAGGAGATGTCTTTTTAATTTTGGGTGAAAAAAATCTAAGCTCAAACAAAGCATCTTTGTTTAGTCCTAAAATTAAAAGGATTGGATAAACTTAAATCCTTGTTAAATACAGACTTACATAATTATCTTATATTTCTTCAACTGTTAATCATAGATGTTAATGGATGAAGCAGTAGACTGGGGACAAGGGAATTAATTAGTAGGAAATTGAATTAACTATTACACAATGTACATCTATTCTTATCATTGGTTGGAGGAACAAATGAAAGCCTTTTCTTCATATTAAAATTTATGACACACTAATTCCCCTATCTTGAAATACATCATTTGCTCTATGTTTGTGTTCAGTGGCTTACAATATAACCATTTAAATATAAAATATATCTATGTTTCGGCTGTTCTAGGGCCCTCTGACTTCAGAAATGAAATTCACAGCA
The DNA here is from genome assembly GCF_016509475.1 of Prionailurus bengalensis. Taxonomy (NCBI): domain Eukaryota; kingdom Metazoa; phylum Chordata; class Mammalia; order Carnivora; family Felidae; genus Prionailurus; species Prionailurus bengalensis. The sequence continues at coordinate 111,843,464 of NC_057349.1, forward strand.
AAATGCGGCTTTATTTAATAAGTTCAACTTGAATGGAACTTTTTCACAATATGGACCTCTCAGATATATCATTATCCTATAGTAGTTTTATGCAAGTAAATTATTCATTTCATTAGCACTGTATCTAAAACAAAACATTTTCAATTTATACATAATGCAGTATAAAATGATGAGCCATAGTTCTTTGGGGAATTCTTCAAATTGTGGAAGTCACGGAAGTAATGTGTGTCAGCTACAAAGCCCTAGGGATCTTAACGGAAAAACCATCCCTCATTGAACCATAAAAATAAATGCTGATACAAACAATATCCTTTATGCTCAAAGAAAAATGGACTTTATATAATGAACAATAAAAGACTGCATCTAGTATCTTTTATTTTTTCTACACTAATTGCTGCTATAACAAACCTGAAAAGTGTAATCTATGTGGTTATTACAATGAACATACTTGCTTAGGAAGTTATTTGAGAAAAGTCATGAATGTAGCTGTCTTCCCTTTATAAATTTCAAAAAATAAGCATTTTCTGGGGCGCTTGGGGGGCTCAGTTGGTTGAGTGTCCGACTTTGGTTCAGGTCATGATCTCATGGTTTGTGGGTTTGAGCCCCGTGTCGGGCTCTGGGATGACAGCTCAGAGCCTGGAGCCTGCTTCAGATTCTGTGTCTCCCTCTCTGTTTCTGCCCCTCTCCCACTCATGCTCTCTCTCTCTTTTTCTCTCTCTCTGCCTCTCAAAAATAAATGTAATAAAAAAAATACATAAATAAATAAACATTTTGTGTGTATAAGTATACCTGTTACTTATGTATAATGTATGGAAGCTCTTAGTGATAGTCCAATGTTGTCCAGCTGTTTGTTTACTGAGGCTCCTCTTGTTTGGAATTAAGTTTTTTTGAGTCCCTTGACAGTTTTTAGACATTATATAGTAATGTCAAATAACTTAGAGAAGATATATAAAAATACAAACAGCAGACATTGCTCCTTGGATTATAATTTTCTATTGAAAGACCAAAAAAGAAAACTTATAATGATACTATTACTTAAAGCATTTACTTGTTGTCTGAAGTAGGTACAGTAGGAGCTCAGAAAAAATATCAGTATTATATGCTTCCATTATGAATGTGAGGATGTATTAGGAGAGATCGTGGTGGAGGGTGAGGGAATAGTGAGGCAGTGTAAAAGGGACCAGACATTTGACATATGGGGAGGAGCTAAAGAGGAAAGTGATATTTTCATATATGTACTTGTATGTCTATTGTTATGTATATAAAACCTGAAGACAAATATGATAAAATTATTAAGATTTATGACAGTCCTTGTCAATCAAATTAAGCATTTGGAAGTATACACCTGTCTATCTTCGGGAAATGTATCAGATATAAATGTATGTGTTTACTACCCTGTGATATTTATTCATTGAATTCACTATGCTAAAAAATATCTATTTATGGCTAAATTAATATGCCTCCTAGGGGCGCCTGGGTGGCTCAGTCGGTTGAGCGACAGACTTTGGCTGAGGTTATGATCTCACAGTTTGTGGGTTTGAGCCCCATGTCAGGCTCTGTGCTGACAGTTTGGAGCTTGGAGCCTGCTTCAGATTCTGTGTCTCCCTCTCTCTCTGCCCCTTCCCTATTCATGCTCTGTCTTTCTCTGTCTCAGAAATAAACATTAAATTTTTGTTTTAAATATACATCCTGTGGAGAATCTATGTATTTTTTATTAGGTAGGTAAAGGTGGAAGAGGACTTTGCAATAAGAAATATTGAACTCTGGAAACTATCTGAAAAATCTAAGCATGAGAGCCACCAACTCAGCGGCTCTGCATTTCTGAACTGTTCTGTTAAATGTTATTGAGTTTGATTTTTTAAAGTCCTTTCAGGATAATTTTTTTAAAGCATTTTGGCTGACAGGAAAAGTAAATTACCGGATAAAGTTTTTAAAGACTGCTTTGTTATTAAGATGCAGTCTGTAGATGTATTGATGATCTAACGCTTTGTCAGAGTTGTGTGTGGGCTAGTCTATACATTTCCATGTAGCTTTATTAGAATGTAGATGCCTGGAAAAGCCTAAAGAATTATTTCCTTTTACTTTGTTTTGGATTTAGTTTAGTAGAGTCCTTTTTGTAAAAGTTTTATTTAAATTAAAGTTAGTTATCGTACTTTTAGCTCCTTCTTAATGTAACTGTACTTTACCTAATGCTACTGATAAGCTCAGTAACCTAATATCCAGTCTTGATATTATATTTAATTTTACACCACTAATAATGTGGAGATGATTCAGTAAAATCAACATAATCTGAAAATGTACTTTTTTTAAAAAAAAATGTGTATTTTTGAGAGAGAGAGAGAGACAGGGAGAAAGAGAGAGAGAAAGTGAGAACACAACCAGGGGAGGGGAAGAGAGAGAGAGGGAGACACAGAATCTAAAGCAGGCTCCATGCGCTGAGCTGTCAACACAGAGCCCGATACAGGGCTCAAACCCAGGAACAATGAGATCATGACCTGAGCTGAAGTCAGATGCATAACCAACTGAGCACCTAGGCACCCCTGAAAATGTATTTTTTTAAATTCTGGATCCTCAAATCCTGTGCTGTATTCAATTTATGGGTAGGTAAAACTATTATGTCACATCGTTAAGCGTTGGCTTCTTTCTGCAGCTTTTTCGATTGTTGCAAAAATCCTCGTCTAAATGGGCAGACAGAATAGTTTATGATGAGACCACACAGAATGTTTCCAGGTCAGTGAAGAAATGTGAAAATAATGATCATGGGTAAAAAATACTTGTGTGAAAAAAAGATGTCAAAAATTAAGTGAAATCTGTAGGCTTTTCCTTGCATCTTAGAAAAAAAAAAGCAGAGACTATGAAAATGTGAATCTTTTAGGTACCATCACTGCACCACTTGTAGGAGAATCATCGATTGCATTTGCTTAAGAACTGAAGATTTCTGGGCCCTGCTCCAGGCACACTGAATCAGAATCTCTGATGGGAGAGCACAGGAAGCTGCATTTTCAACTCCCTTCCCCTCTAAAGTCTGATGACCACTTTCCATAAAGCATATTTCTGCATACCAAAGCAGATTTGTTCAATTTCTGTTTCTCTATCAACCATCTTGACACTTGTCTTTCATCATTTTTAACTTTATATTGCTATTCATAGTGCATGCATGTGAAATCTCTTGTTTCACAAAACTTCCTTATCAAGTTCAGTTTTCCTCTGCCCCAAACGTTCTTTTGCTCTTCTTCCTCCCTCTAAGAATTTTCACGAAGTCATTTTTAATTCTTTCTCTGTGAAGGAATGGCCACATATCCCTGTTTCCTGGATTGTTTTAGTTACTTCCTTTCCTTAACCAAGTTGTGGCTCAATAACAATAATACAATTTGATCTGAAACATGGTCAAAATGAAATTACATATGCTTACTTTTTTCCTGTGTCATGGAACCAATAGATCTTTCTCCATTTCCTCACCATAAATCCAATAACCTTATTCTTCTACCTTATTCCAAATAACATACAAATAATATATAACTATTCCAGAAAATAAAAATGTCTCATAAGTCCAGAACTGAGAGCTAATAATAACATCAAAACTCACTGGTTCTATAACTTGCCTGAATTTAGTCCTATAACCTTGTATCAAGATTTAATCAGACAAGTAAAACCAGTAGGAGAAACATACGGAGAGATTTAGTGCCAGGACTTGGTTCACTTGGTTGTGGGGGCTTGTTGGGCAAGGGTGAAATCTGTAGACATGTTGTCAGGAAAGACAGACTACAACTCTCAGGCTGAATCTTCATCTACAGGGTAACGTCTTTTCTCAGGGAAGCCTCAGCTCTGCCCTTCAATTGATTGAATCAGGTGCCCTCAGATTATCTAAAATAATCTCCCTACATAACAGTCAACTGATTATGGACTTTAATCACATCTACATAATACCTCCCTGGTAACACCTAAATTACTATTTGATTGAGTAACTGGGGACTGTATCCTGGCCAAATTAACAGATAAAACAAAACAAAACACCACATCACATCACAGTGATGATGTTTTTGTTTATTTGATGTAGCATCTTCTATATTAGTATTTGTAGCAAACCATTTCCTAAATAGAAATTTTTGTGCATTTGGGGTACTTAAGTTTATCCTTTTTCTGGAAACTATTCACTCAGAGAATACTGTAAGCCTATGATTCACTGGTAAGCCTATTGGTCAATAGTTTGATAGAATTTATAGCTGTGTTTCCAGTCTTGTAATGGCTCTCTAAGAGTCTTCAAAATCCATACTTAAATGCCGTGCTCAATATAATTAAATATTTAACAGTTATAGAATATCTCTTAAGCTTTGTCCTGATTCCTCCTATAACAGCTTGATTAAGGGAAAGAGCTACTTACAAAGAACTCTGGGCAAATGTTAAAAAGCATTGTTCCTGAAAGATTAATAATAATTAGGTGAATCCTTTTAACTAAGTATCAAATTTCCAATATATCGCTGATTTATGTGACAGTCACATCATCATTTTTGCTGTCAACTGAAAGCATACACTCAGGAATTTTGTGTGTGTGTCTCTGTTAAAGTGCTCACATGAAGGAGAAAACAACATTTCATGTTATAAGAAACCAACCAGATAACAAAGCATAAACTCACTATTGTATATAACATGATTTTTGGTGTGAAAAATAGGAATTTTTTAATTTTTTTAAATAGAAATTTTTGAAGGATTTGTGCTCTGAACCAGTTGTATCCTTTCATGGCTTAAATAAATGGAAACCTATAGAAATGGAACTCCATATTGTATCCAAGATTCTTTTTGCCTGTTACTATTGCAAACACAAACACTAATTCTGCAAATATGGTTGTCCATGTTTAAAATGAATGCAAAACACTTGATACAAAACTGTCCTGGGACAAATTAATAATGGCGAAATGCCAGAAAAAAACATGTCTTTCCTTTTTTGTGGTAATTACTGCCCTTTTGAATGTTGCACAGGGAAAGAGGAAAGCTTTTTATCATTGTTCTCCCAACTCAGACATAGTAAAACAGAATGTCAGGAACGCAATGAGCCTTCACATTATGAATGTTTGGTATTTTGATGTCTATATTATCTTTTGGAGATAATTTCTTTCACTGAAAACAGTGAGGATTGGAGGGCAAGTTTCCTAATAATAGTAATTATGGGAAATGTATTAACTATTATCTCCTTGTTCCAAAATTCCCTGCACATACACATGGACACATAGAACTGCGTCACTGGGCGAGATAGTAAACAATTGACACTTTGGCTGGTAGATCTACTGTGGGCTGTTCTTCCGGAAGCTTTTTCTTTAAGGAGACCATCACCAATTCATAATATAATGTGAAATTCGCAGGCCCACCTATTTGTTCTAAGCCTTAGTTCCATTACTTAGGAACTAGGCTTAATTACTAGATATTGGAGGGTTATCCTGATGCTCAAATGAGATGAGGTATGTAAAGCACTATGTAAATTATAAAACACACACACATGTTAGTAATTACGTGGGAGAATTTTAACCATTCAGATGAAAAGCAAACCATTCAGTCTTGTATGCAGATGATTGACATATTGACAAACCATTTGAATGATAGACTGATTTTCTTATTTGTCTTTGGAAACTTGACATCATGTAACTGTTTTGAACATACTGGAATATTTTATCAAATAGTAACTAGTCTGGCAGGTTGTTTTTTGAACACATTTATTGGAAGAATAAGTTCTTTTTATAGTGGCTCTATAATTGACGTTTTGAATTTCCTCTTGCATTAAATATCTTTAGTATGGCAATGTATTTTGGAGCTGCAAATTGTTAATAAGCATATACCCAGATTGTTAATAAGCATATACAGTGGTAAGTGATTCAGTGTAAAATGCAACTAGAAAATATTCGTCTTCTCAGATGACAGGGCGTCAGACAAGAAAAATTACATGTAAGATTAAAACATTACTAGAGTTCCTTTCTGACGCCTCCTACCCTGCCAACTCCATCCCATTGTTTGTTAGTTTCATGGTAATTTTTTAAAATTCTTTCTTTTTAACATCTTTTTTTTTAGAACAGTTTTAGATTCACAGCACACTTGAACAGAGAGGAGAGAGAGATCCTGTACATCCTCTCTCCCCACTATCAACATCCCGTCCCACTGTGGTGTGCTTATTACAGTTGATGAACCAATACTGACACATCATCATCGACCAAAGTCCATAGTTTACATTAGGATTCACTTGTGGTGTTGGACATTCTCTGAGTTGGGACAAATGTATACTAACATTTATCCACCAATATAGTATAATATAGAATAATTACACTGCCCTAAAAATCCTTTGTGTTCCACCTATTAATCCCGCCCTGCCCCCACACCTTAGCAACCACTGGGTTTTTCATTGTCTCTGTAGTTTTGCCTTCTCCAGGACGTCATAGAGTTGGAATCCTACCAGACTTTTGGAATCGTGTACCTTTTGAGTGCATGTTTGAGATTGGCTTTTTTCACTTAGTAACATCCAATTACATTTCTTCCCTGTCTTTTTATGGCTTGATACCTTCTTTCTTTTTAGTGCTGAATGATATTCAACTGTCTCAATCTATCAGTTTATCCATTCACCTACTGAAGGGAATCTAGGTTGCTTCCAAGTTTTAGCAACTATAAATAACACTGCTCTAAACACCATGTGCAGCTTTTAGTATGGAAATAAGTTTTCAACACCTTTTGGTAAATACCAAGGGGTTCAATTGCTGGATTACATGATATAAAAGTATATTTAATTTTATAAGAACCTGCTAAACTGTCTTATAAAGTGACTGTACCATTGTGCATTCCCACCAGCAATGAATGGGGGAGCTCCTGTTCCTTGTCAGCATTTGGTGTTGTCAGTGTTCTGGATTTTGGCCATTCTAATGATATATGATGACATATGATGTGGAATATCTTTTCCATATGCTTATTTGCCATCTGTATATCTTCTTTGGTGAGTTATCTATTAAGATATTTGGCACATTTTTAGTTGGATTGTTTGTTCTCTTACTGTTAAGAATTTTATTATTTCTTAATATTTTAGATAACAATACTTTGTCAGGTGTGTCCTTTGCAAATATTCCCCGCCACCCACCCCCCCCAGCCTGTGGTTTGTCTTTTCATTCTCTTGGCATTGTCTTTTCACAGAACAGAAGATTTTAATGTTATGAATTTTTCTTACATTCATCATGCCTTTCGTGTTGTATCTAAAAAGCATTGTGGGGTGCCTGGGTGATTCAGGTTAAGCCTCTGACTTTGGCTCAGGTCTGGAACTCATGGTGAGTGAATTTAAGCCATGTGTTGGGCTCTCTGCTGTCAGCACAGAGCCCACTTCAGATCCTCTATCCCCTCTCTCTCTCTGCCCCTCCCCTGCTCTCTCTCTCAAAAATAAATATACATTAATTTTTTTTAAAAAGAATTGCCATATCCAAAGTCATCTAGATTTTTTTCTTATGTTACATTTTAGGAGTTTTGTAGTTTTGCATTTACATTTAGGTCTGTGACCCATTTTGAATTAATTTTTGTGAACGGGGTCATCTTTCTGTCTAAAATTCCTTTTTTTTTCTTATGTACCTAGTTCCAGCACAATTTTTTGTAAAGACTACTTTTTTTTCTATTGTATTATCTTTGCTCTTTTGTCAAAAGATTAGTTGACTGTATTTATGTGGGTATATTTTTGGGTCTACTGTTCTGTTCCAATGATCTATTTGTCTATTCTCTCACCAATACCACAGTGTTACTATAGCTTTATAGTAAGTTGTATGATTATTACTACTATTATTATCATCATCATTCTGTTGCTTTATAGTAAGTTTTCAAGTTACATATGTGAATCCTCAAACTTCATTCTCCTTCAATATTATGTTTGTTATTCTATATCTTTTGCCCCTCTATATGCCATGATCTGAATATTTGTGTCTCTGCCCCTCCATCCATATGTTGAAACCTAACCCCTAAGGTAGTGTCATTAGGAGATGAGACCTTTGAGAGGTGAGTAAGTCCTAAAGGTGGAGCCCCCATGAATGGGATTAGTGTCCTTATAGAAAAGGCTCTCCATATCTCTCTTTCTCCTTCTACCACATGAGACGACAAGAGGTCTGCAACTTGAGAAAGAACCTTCACCTGACTGTGCTTCGTACCCCAATCTTGGACTACCACCCTCCAGAAATTTGAGAAATAAATTTATATTGTTTGTAACCCACCCGATTGTTGATATTTTGTTAGAGCAGCACAAAGGGACTGAGACGCTATAAAAACTTTAGAATAGGGGTGCCTATTCTACCCCTGAGTTGGGGTGCCAACTCAGTTGGTAGAGCATGCAATGCCCGTTCTCAGGGTTGTGAACTCAAGCCTCACATTGGGTGTAGATCTTACTTAAAACAAAAACAAAAACAAAAAACAAAAACTTTAGAATCAGGCTGTCAATATCTACAAAATAATTCATGGGGATTTTGGATTTTGATTAGGTTTGAGATTATATTGAATCTGTAGATCAAGCTGGGAAGACCTGACATCTTGTAAGTTTGAGTCTTCCTATCCATGAACATGGACTATTTCTCCATTCATTTAGTTCTTTGATTTCTTTCATCAAAATTTTGTACATTTTCTCACAGAGATCTTATAATTGTGTCGATTTTTAAATGTGTATAAAAATTTCCAAAAATAAACTTGTATCTGAGTTAATGTAAAAGACTTGAAAAGTTAAATTAATTTTTATATAACTACAGTTGTATAAATTAATTGATTCACAAATTCTGGTGCTATATGTAATGTTATACCTTTTTGATATTCTGGCAAATATATAAAGTGAGTTTTTAAATTTCTTTCAGTCTGTGTGCATATGATTATGTTATGTCTTTATTTTTCACCTAGATGGTTTCACCTAGTCCAATTTATCATTTTCTTCCTTTTATGTCTTTATTTTTCACCTAGATGGTTTCACCTAGTCAAATTTATCATTTTCTTCCTTCTTCATTTTATTTATCATTTTCTTCCTTTCTTCCTTTTGGTGCCATTTTTAAAAATCTTTGCCTATCTCAGGGACTCAAACATTCTTTTATTTTTCTTTATGATATATTTCATGTATGGAATATTTTCGATTAGGGATTGAAGTTCTTCTTGTATTACCCTGAAATGAATTATTCTGAGATTTTTATTGAAAATCAGTTGGTTGCATGTGTGTAGGTTTTTATCTGGTTTGTTTATTTTTCCACATTGATCTTATATTTATTGTTGTGCCGATACTGTACATTAGTGTTAGAGTCAGGTGTAAAGTCAGGAAGGATAAGTGTTATTTTCTTTTTCAAAATTATTTTGCCTCTTTAGAGTCCTTTGGATTATAATATTTAAAAATTAGCTTGTTAATTTACAAAAAAGCTTGTGAGGGTTCTAATTGGAACTGCATAGAATATAGTCTTTCAGTCCATAAACATGGTGTGAATCTTCATTTATTAGACCTTTTTAAGATTTCTATCTGCAATGTTTTGTAGTTTTCTAAGTTCACATGTTTTTTGTTATATTTATCATAAGTAATTTTTGGGTGTTATTATAATTAATTTAAAAAATTTGTTTCTATTTTACAGAAAGGCAGTTGTTTTTCATATTAACTTTGTGTTCTACAATCGTATAAACTTACTTATTAATACTGGTTGTTATCGTTTTAGTAATTAGGGTCCTTTACAGACATGGCTATGTCATCAGGGAATAGAGTTTTGTGTTTTCCTTTCCAATATTTGTTTTTCCCCCTTGCCTTATTCCTCTGGGTGGGACCTCTAGTATAATATTAAATAGACATTGTGAGAATATAATCCTTGTATTGATGCCAGGAATTCATTCAGCATTTTCACCATTAAATATGAAACTAGCCTTTGGTTTTTCAAATGGCTTTTATAAAATTGAGGAACTTCACATCTATTCATACCTAGTTTGCTGACATTTTTTTATGTATACTTTGAATTTTGTCAAATGCTTTTCCAGAATCAATCAGGAGGATTATATTATTTTTCTATCATTCTACTGTGTTGTTAAATTGCACATTTTTTTGAAGCCAGCTTTGCATTCATATGATAAACCACACTTGAGCAGGATATATTATCATTTTTGAATATTGCTAGATTCAAATTAACAGGATTCTGTTACAGATATTTGCGTCTATGTTCATGAGGGATGATCTGTATTTTTTTTTCTTGCAAAACGTTACTAGATTATGGTGTCAGCTGTATGTCCCCTCATCTTTTCTTAAAGAGTTCACGTGTGAATGATATTGCTTTTTCTTAAACATTCCTATGGAGTTCTCCAGAGAAAAAAATTTCTGCACCTCGAATTTTCTTTTGGTAAAGGTTTTTGATTACAGATTAATTTTTTAATAATTTAATAAGTAATCAAATTACTTTTAAGTAATAAGTAAATAATAAATAGAGCTATTGAGATTTTCTATTCTTTTCAAGTTTTGGTAATTTGTGTTTTTCTCCTACATAATTTTTCATGTTTATTGGCCTAAAGTGGTTCATAATATTCTCTTGTTATCTTTTGACATCTATAAGATCTGAATTTGTACTCCTCCCTTTCTTCTGATATTGGTAACTTTCATTTTCATTCTTTTCTTAGTCTTGGTAGAGATTTATAAATTTATTGATATTTTCACAAAGAAGCATTTATTGTGCTAATTTTCTCTGCTTTTTGTTTGTTTTCTACTTCATTTATTTCTGCTCTCAATGACTTATTTTGTCAAATTACTTTGAACTACTTTTCTTTTCTGGTTAGGTCACTGCTTTTAAGTTTTTCCCCATTTTCTACTGTCGGCATTGAAAGCTATACACTTCTCTAAACTCTATTTTCACAGCATCCTACAATTATTGATATATTGTATTTTTATTATAATCCCATAATTTTGTATTATGATTACTTTCTCAATTGACGGATTATATAACAGTATGCTATTTACAGATTATATGATGGTTTTATAGCAAGTCTTAATTAAATTCTATTTTGATCAAAAAACATTCTGCATGTTAGCATACTTCTGAAAATTATTGTGAGTTATTTTATAGCCAGACATATGGTCTGTTTTGGTGAACGTTTTCTGTATATTTGAAAAGAATGTGTATCCTGCTGTTATTGTATGTAGTGTTTAATAAAAATTAGGTTACAATAATCAATATTGTTCATATGTTATATATCCTTGCTGATTTTTGTCTATGCGTTTTATCAGTAGCTGAGAGAGGATTTTTAATGTTTGCAACTGTAATTACATTAGTTCTGTCTGTTTTTTGCTTAATACATTTTGAAGCACTGTTATTAGTTGTATATACATTTAAATTTGTTCTGTCTTCTTGAATAATTGCCACTTTTCCCATCATTCCATATTCTCTGATAATATCTTTTGATTAAGTATTAATGTAGCCATACCATTTTTACTATTTATATGCTATATCTTTATTTTTTTTTCTTTTCACATATTTGTTTCTTTATATTTAATGGGCATTTCTTGTTAATGGCATACCGTTTTATTTTTCTAATCTGGAAATTTTTGCCTTTAATTAGAGTGTTGCTATATCTACATTTAGTTAATATGGTTAAATTTAAATCTAACGTGTTACTATTTGATTTTCATACATCCTTTTTTTTATTTCTATTGTTCCCTTACTGCCTTCTTTTGGGTTAATCAATATTTATGTATATTTCATTTTATGTTCTCTATGATGTAGGTCAAAAATGGCATAAGTATTGATTGAGATTTCCATAGCATACCACGTTATCTTATGACTTCTTTTCCCTGAATGCACTATTACTAGATCAATTTACAAGATATAACTAAGAGGGGTTCCATTTACCACGTGTAATGGAAGGGACAGAGAGGAGTCAAGAATTACTTTCAAATTTTTGGTAAGCTCTCATGCCATTTACTGGAATAGGGTGCACTAGAGAATGAAAAGCATGAATTCTTGGATATAATTTTGCACATGTACACTTTAAGATTTCTGTAAAATATAGAAAAGATATATAAAAGTACTCTATGTGTACATGATTGTGGAAATTAGATGTGAAAGTTTTGTGTTATTTGTCTTACATTTGAACTTTTCGTTTAGAACTTAGCTGGTATAAAAAGAGGTAATACATTTTTATTACTCATGCCCTATTCTCATATAATGTTAAATATTTATAAAATTATAATTATCAATAATAATATTTGATATACTCATTATATTCCCTTGAATAGCCTTTTCATCTTTAAGAACATTTTTTAAGAACACTTTTTAAGGTAAATCGGCCTCTTCAAATAATGGCCCCTGTTCCATAAAGACCATAGAGCAAAACAGTTCCATTTTAATTGTGTTCAATTCTGTGAGGTCTCATTAAAACTAGATCAATTTCCATAGAATGCATCCATTCTGAAAAGTATTTTGTCAGGTTTAAACGTAATAACTTGGCGTTATTATTTTTTTTAACCAGATAACTCAGTGAAGTGGGTTCAAGTGTGAATCTCTTTACAATGAGAAAGAAATTCAGTTTTGCTTCTGCTCCTATTCAATATCTTGCTTAAAAGACACAGCAAATGTTCATGTGAACACTTACTTGCTCAGCATTTAAGAATTCCACATGCAAGTGTATATTCTTGAAAGGATTCCTGAAGACTTCTCATTTGCATGTGACTAAACTGATTCCAAAATTTGTTGAGTGATTTCTTTTTTTCTTAAAGATAGTGATGTCATTGATAGGGCAAGACTTGGGTCCAGGAAAGTCTTTTTGGTTTTTTCTTTTTTCCCTTTGATAACAGTATCTCAATGGAGAGTTAATTTTTGCATGATTTCAAAGAGCTGTGATGGGTCTATGAGCTATTGAGTTGTGTAAGTTAATTTGCCCCTTTGTTAAATAACCTGAAACTGCCATTTTTGTGTGTGTGCACTTTCATCTCCCTTTCGCTTCACTCTCAGCCTCATTTCTGGTTCTGTTCGAAATGCTGCCTCTAGGACCTACTCCTTTTTCTTTATCATAATGTGCTACTTTCAAGTTTGTTTAAGAAATATCAATATTAACCCTATTTTCTCCATTCTTTATTGAAGATATATACACATCTGTCACTAAGAATAATTATGGATTTAAGACAAGTTTGCTTTTTAATAAACTGATAATTAAACTTCATTTCTTGGTTTGAGATTGCCACCTTATTATATTCATATTTTTGAAATATTAGCTCATTCTCATTTGTCAATGATTACTTAAGACAATCAAAAGGTTATCTTGGACAAATAATAGTTATCTTATTCAAATAAGTGTAACCTGAAATACAATGCATGATCATCCTATATGTTAGCAAAATGTTAGCCATAAATAACAACAGCAATGATTAACATACATTGAACGCTTTCCAGGTGGTATGCCCTGTATTTATTCATCATAACAACTCTATAAATAAGAAGGGTACTATTGTATTCCCTGTTCTATAGATGTAGAAACTAATGCACAAAGAGATTTGAAAAATTGCCAGTATAACTCATGGCAAATGATACAGTCCTCATTTAAACAGATTAGGTTATAGCCCTGAGCCTGAGCCTTCAACTACCATGTTCTATCAAATGTTAATCTTGAAACAGTTTTCAACTTGTGTGTTTATACATTAGTCTCCACTTATCCACAAAGAAGGCTTTCCAAAACCCCCACGAGATGCCTGAAACCATCGATAGGACCAAACCCTATAATATGTTTTTTTTTTCTAATTCATCATACATACGTATGGTAAAGTTGGTAGATTAGGCACAGTAACAAGTTGACAACAATAACTAATAATAAAATAGACCAAATACAACAATATACTGTTATAAAAGTTATGTGAATATGGTTTCTCTTTTAAAATATTTTATTGTACTGTACTCACCTTCTTCTTGTGATGATGTGAGATGACATATGAGAAGGAAATCATTTGCTTCTGTACAGTGGTGACCATGGGAAACTGAAAAAGAAAAAAAAAAGGCTGGAAAGCAAAAATCTGGATAAAGAGATACTACTGTATACCCAGACTCTGTCTTATATCTGTTGTTGACTTTGATCTGGAAAAATTGTCTTATATCTGTTGTTGACTTTGATCTGGAGAGTTTCTGTTCTGTCCTGCATGATAGGGGATCTAAGCTTTGAATGAGTATAGGATCTTAGATCCCAGATTCCTGTCCTTTCTCTAAGACTAGTGGGTTTTGTTTTGTTTTGTTTTGTTTTGTTTTGTTTTGTTTTGTTTTTTTCTACCCTTTCCCCAGCCATAGTTCAAGCGTCTTTGCTGCCTCTCCCCTATGTCCTAAGGCTTTTTGCTTTGCACGGAAGAAGAGTCCAGAGAAGTGAAGGTATGTTGTGTAACCCACAGCTGCTGATCTCCTCCAGACTGCCTGATCCACCTAGGGTGTCCCTCCTCAGGCTCCTGTCTTGTCCCCAGTTTTCCCACTTAGCACAGGCTGAACACTACTGTAGAGAGCATGCAAATGAGTTTGAACTCTCTTTGTGTCTGTGATCTCCAGCTATTCCAAATGGATACCCTAGGCTAAATTTCTTGAGCTGTGTTAAATTCTTTTGGATCTCACTTTTATGGGGGCTCAAGCCTATTCCTTGCATGATCTTTGACATGCAAGACAGTTTGTGAGCCCTATATCTCCCTGGAGGGGCTTGTCCTTCTTTGGTATTCAGGTTTTTTGGTCTCAATGTTTACAGCTTTCTGATAGATTCAGGAATCAGGTTACCATTTTGAAGAATATCTGGCCTATTTTCATTGGGTGGGAGGGAACAGTTTTGTAGTTTTCTGTATCCAAAGTGGAAGTCCACATCCTCCACCTTATATTATTTTAGCATCTGCTTTTTACTTACAAATGTATTCTAAGCAATATTCCTTTATAATAATGAAGTAGGGAGTTCCACAATTTATTTCATCAATATTCTACTTTTAGATTTAATTTTCAAAGCCTCCTCCTAAAATTTTAGTTGGATGGCAGTCCACAAATAGTAGCGGTGACAGTACCTCTCCAAAAAATAAAAAAAAAAGCTACATAATTATTGTGAACAACAACAACAAAAGGAAAAGCCCATTCCATTAATAATAAGTTTCCTCCCAAATAAATTGATATGGTGTGATCTTTTAAAGAATCATGAAAGGTGAATATAAGATCTGGCTGTGGTCCCATGTCCTTGCCCTCTGCAGTAGATTTCTTGTCTGGAATGCACATTAAGTTTTCTGCTTCAAGGATGACCAGTGCTCAGGGCTCGCATTCATTCTCACTCCTAAATTATGTGATGCTTCCTTTCCTTGTTTGACATCTTCAAAGTGAAAAGTGTCATTGCCAGGGAAGCATGAAGATATAGTCAGTCCCAGAGGCTGTCTTTGAAAACCTACAGAAAGATCTGGTATTGTTGGAGCAAAAAGTAAATATAAGGACAAAAATATTAATATGCATTTCTACATAAATAATTTCACTTAATTGTTTAAAGATAACATTTTGTAAAATTTTATATTATGGGTGGGGTTGTCTGAGTCTAGCATTTTGAATGCGGTACCGAGAAAGTAAATGATCTAAATATTAGGTTGACACTTTGAATAGAATCAAGAAATAGGAACTCTTGTAGATTTATTTGCTGAAACATTCTCTTAACCTTGTGTACCAAAATATATTTCATAGTTCTAGTGGTGATTCATCCAAAATAAATATGTCTTCAAGGAGAACTAGAGTCCTGAAATAAATATTCTTAATTCAAATCTTATATCAATATTGTTGTTTGGCATTCCAAAATTTTCTTTTAAGTGATTTTAAGATTTTAAGTGAGGGTAGAAGATATAAGAAAAGTTAGGTAAAAAACGAGCCAGTAAATAAGAGACCCTGTTCACAAATAACCAAGGTTTGAACCTTTCCTGTTTTACATAAGCTCTATCAAGTTTTGATTAATTGTATCCAGAGGATAAATAAAATTGAGGTATAAATAATTTGTCAATGAAATCTCACTACCTCTTTATTTACTTTCATTTGCCTAAGGCAACCTATACCTCAGGAGAATGCTTATCAAACTGTAGCTACAGTCTTTTTTTTTTTAGGAATTTTGCTATAAGAGTATAAATATTTAAACTTTTCCGTAGCCATTCAGTTTGAGGGGAAATCCTATGCATCTGGGAGGGAGTAAGGAAAAGGAAATGTACAGCTGTAGGCAAGGGATTCTGGCTCTGTTTCTTTTCAGTCTAAGTACTTCACAATGAAGCCTCCTTGTTTGAAGTGCCATGAGGTCATTATCATCAGATATTTATATTCAAGTAAAACCCTCAAAATGCAATCCTAAAACAAGTATACATGGTATTTCTCTGCTATTCCTTTAAACAGTGGTTTATTTACATCGCCAATCAATTTATGAGTATCTTTGTATGTATATAAATTTCAAATGTACATTTGCTTTTTCAAGAATTAAGAATTAAATTATAAGAACAGCACAGTAAATTGTGCCTCATCTTTTCTCAATGAACCTTGTCCAATTATTTGAGTGCACTGTACTTTGAAGTTCATAATCATTACCTTCTTTTTTGTTCTAACTCTCAAAAGTGAGGACCTGATTACTGCCATACGACTTGTGCACATATTCCACTTTGCAATATGTGCTGCATATAAATGTGCGGTTTGTATAGTAGGGGGTAAAATGGGCAGCCTCCCTGCCATCTGCGTGCTAATTAACCAGTGTCGAACACAGTCTTGTCATAGGAAAAAGTCATCTTCATTTCTACAGGGTGCAAATTATGTTGCCAAGAAGATCACAAGGACAGGGTCAAAGTTGGCTGTCAGCAATGGTTCTTGGTTTAGTCTGTGCTTTGAAAAGTTATAGGGATTTTCAAATAAAACATAGACTAAACTGTACTTTCATATCTAATTTATACACCTACATAAGCATAATACAAAATAAAAAATAACCAGCCTTTTCATATACAAGTACCTGTTTATAACTGGATCCTTTTCTTTTGGTATCTTATTTTTTACTAAGACTTTTATACCAGGGGGATGGATTAAAATGTTACATTAAATATACATGGAAACATAATTAAAATAAATCTGTATTAATGGTTCTTTTGTTTTTCAACACCGAATCAAAGGCTGTATCCAATACAGTTTACCTTTAAAGAAACAAGGTATTGTAATTTTAAAAACAGTGACCCATAAATTAACTCTTCAATATGATAAAGAATAAAACTGTAACACTGTATGTGATTTATTTTTTTTTAACTTTTATTTATATTTGAGAGAGAGAGAGAGAGAGAGAGAGAGAGAGAGAGCAAGAGCATGAGCAGGAGAGGGGCACAGACAGAGAAGGAGACACAGAATCTGAAGCAAGCTCCAGGCTCTGAGCTGTCAGCACAGAGCCTGATGCAGGGCTCAAATCCACTAACTGCGAACTCATGACCAGAGCTGAAATTGGATGCCTAACCGACTGAGCCACCCAGGTGCCCCAAAACTTCAACACTTAAAACATACGTAAGTGTTGAAATTCAGATTAGCTCCAATTCTAATTAGTAAGAATCCTATCAGAAGTACTTAAGGGAAATTAGCTACCCTATTATTGTTAACTATAGTTTAAAATTTTAGTTATGTTTGGGGTGCCTGGGTGGCTCAGTCGGTTGAGCGTCCGCCTTTGGCTCAGGCCATGATTTCATGGTTCGTAAGTTTGAGCCCCGTGTTGCTCTCTGTGCTGACAGCTCCGGCCTGGAGCCTGCTTCAGATTCTATGTCTTGCTCTGTCTCTGCCCCTCCCCACCTCGTGCTCTGTCTCTCTCTGTCTCAAAAATAAATAAAACATTAAAAAATAATAAAAAAATGTTATGTTTGACAGTGCATTGTTAGCAGACATGGATGTATGCACATCTGTAATGTGTGCCCTAGTCTGCCAATAGAACTGAATAATTGAAAATGAAATATCACAATATTTTGTACATTATGTCAAGATAATTACTCTCGTAATTAAAACTTAGGAAGAATTAGAAGGGTAACACTTTACTCCTGGGGGCATACATGGAGATAGGATATTATTTCTCACATCTTTTCAAGCATGGGCAACAAAGATGGGAAAATTAAACAAACAAAAAAAAATCATCAAATGGTAGCTACCTCATCAGCCTATGTTCTTAGGTGATTTTTTCCACCAAAATGTTCTCGATTTGGAACTAAAAGTATATTGCCTTATTCTTTATGAAAGTGAGAGAATTACTTTAAACAAAATAACATTTATTTTCTGCATAACAATTTTCCTTTAGTGCTTTTTTGGGAAACAAACTTACATTAACATTTGAGCTTTTAAAAGCATATTTTGTGTTTGGTTGTATTTTATCAACAAGTGTGGTTAGATGTAGTTTTCATACTACTCATAAAAAATATTCAAGGCTATTTTTACTTGTGGGCAAAGTGGCAGCAGTATAGCTAGAGAAACACTGAAATATGCTTCTCCATAAAAATGCATTTCTGAAAAATATGACCTTTTAACTTGTTGGGTCATTATTTTGACTTAAGGGGCTCTAGAATGTCCCTGAAAAAATAAGAATGTGTTATTTCCTAGTATTACACATTAATCCTGTAAGCCAATAGCACTCACCAATATCTTACTTCATTCTATAAGACCCACTTGAGATATCAGCTCCTCTGTGAAGTTTCCCTTCTTCCCAAGACCAGCTTTGTTACATTCTCTGTGTTCCCACAGCAACTGGCTTAGAGTCCTGAGAGGCAAGGTACCAGGTCCGATTCTCTTTTGTATGTGCTGAGCCTAAAAAAGAGACCAATACATTAAGTATTAACAATGTTGTTGAATGAGTAACAGAACACACATCCATTAACCTTTTAAACTGTCATTCTGACCTAGAGTAAATCCTTGAGGGAGTTACATTTAAGAGAAGCTTTGGGTGAAAGTTCTTTCCCTGAGGGGATAAATGTCCAGACTTGGAATTTGACAGGCCTCGATTGGAATCCCGATTCTATCATTTATTGGCTGTGGAAACGTAAGTCATTTAATACCTCCAAATCTCAGTTTTATTAATCTAATGAATGGCACCAAAAATGGTCCCTTGCAGAATTCTTGGAGAGTTGGACACCTTTTTCCTAAAATGCCTGACCATGCCTTGTTGCACACAATAAGTGCTCAAAAAGTGATAGCTCTTCTTAACGAGGGAAAAATATTTCCAGACCTAGCAAGAATCATAAGAGCTTCGGGAAAAATTTATGAGGTAGTTACATATAGTGTTCTTGTGGGATTTATGTCGGTTTACATAGCTGAAGACATGGAAAGAAATAATCGTTGGTAGTGATTCTGGTATCTCCAAGAGGCATAAAGTGATAACATTGTGTGTAATCTCTAATTTAAAACAGTATTATTGGCATGTGATATATTTGTTCAAGTTTTAAGTAAGCTCTTCATATAGCTTTTTCATGTGATGTATCATGTCTTTTTAAATGTAAAAACAATATGAAATTTTAGCTTCACTTGTCTGTTTAATACATTATGAGTTAGTAAAATTGTTCCCCTATAGAATATGAATACTTATATGGTCATTAGAATGGTACAGATTGCTAATCTGGTTTGCTGAGGGATCAAAGGTTTCTGGAGCATTGTAATTCTGACCCCTCCACCCATGGGATTTTCAATTATATCTAGCGTCTGATTACAGAACAGAGAATAGCTGAAGAGAGGGAAATCGTGCATTATCATTGAGAAAGCCATGTTCAAACTCTTTTTATGCTATTTCACGGGAGTATTAAAGATGCCATTACAGGCTTCAAGGCACACCCTCCCGTAGGTGTGTCCTCTAGGGGCTCTCAGGTAAATATCAAAATATTAATTATGAAAACAGTCTTATTTTCTTATGTATTTTCTTCAGAGAATTTTAAAACAAACCCTGCCCCTTTCTTGCCCATTGGATATATCTAAATAACTCTGCACAAATAGAAAGGAGATTAGGGTACAGGGGTGATGTGCACTGGTTTAAAAGAATAGCTCAGCTCTGACGATACATCTGGAAATTTCCTATTACAAAGAATATCCCAGTTATACCTGCCAAACAGCAGTGGGACAAGCATTTTCGGAATAAGTCATAGTGAGAATTAGAGGAAATCTGGGCAAATCATAACCACTCACAATGTTATACATTTTGTTTTAAGTAGAGAAACACCTGGGTGGCTCAGTCAGTTAAGCATCCCACTTTTGCTCAGGTCATGATCTCATGGTTCATGGGTTCAAGCCCTATGTCGGGCACTGTGCTGACAGCTCAGAGCCTGGGGCCTGCTTCAGATTCTGTGTCTCCCTCTCTTTCTGACCCCAGCTCACATTCCGTCTCTCTGTCTCTCTCTAAAACATAAATAAAAACTTAAAAAAAAAATAAAAGGTTTTACGCCCAACATGGGACTTGAACTCATGACCCTGAGATGAGGACCTGAGCTGTGATGAGGTTGGATGCTTACCTGACAGAGCCACCCAGGCACCCCTACATTTTTTTGAAGAACCAGTTTAGTTAGCAGCTTTGAGCATCATGAAAGATGAAATATACAAAAAGTAATAAATTGAACCCACTTTAAGATGGTAATAAAATAATTTAATAGATGTGCAAAACTGCTAAATGATTTTGAAGAAGGATTACCTCACCTCTGAGTGAATCACAAACTCATAAGCATTCACCAGGAGATCAATGCTACTGGGTGGTGAGCATACCATTGCAACATCTCCGATACAAAGATAAATCCAGTGCAAAACATGCATTTAACTTTTTGGCCTGGCGTCTTTTTCCCACTGTTCGTATTGCACCTAAACTCTGCACTTCAACAGTCTTGTGCCTGATTAAGGAGAAATCGGTTGCTGACTCACACATTATCTATATTTGCCTCAAGACAAATGACAACATAACACTGAAACACGAGGTCCAAAGTAAGAGACATTCTGCATGTTGTAAAAGTTTCACGTAGTAAATCAATGAAATTTAGGAAGGAAAAAATCAGGGAAAAAGACAAAAGTAGCTGCATATTAAGACATATGTTGGAGGGGCGCCTGGGTGGCTCAGTTGGTTAAGCGTCCAACTTGGGCTCAGGTCATGATCTCACGGTTCCTGAGGTTGAGCCCCACGTCGGGCTCTGTGCTGACAGCTCAGAGCCTGGAGCCTGCTTCAGATTCTGTGTCTCCCTCTCTCTCTGCCCCTCCCTTGCTCACATTCTGTTGCTTTCTCTCAACAATAAATAAATGTTAAAAAAAAAAAGCTTAAAAGACATATGTTGGAGTAATTATTTTGGTAGAAAAGGGAATTAATTGAACACATAAACAATAGAAGTTGTATCTAGTCTTAGTTTTTCTATATTGATCATTTGCCCTCACCTCAAAGCAAATATATCATTTATAGTGTAAGTTACTTATAATAGAATTTATAGCATCATTGATACCTTCCAAGGTTATCAGAGACCAAAGAATAGAATAGGTGGGAAAGGTGAGAAAAGGCAAATAAATTATCATTTATTCAGTGAACCCTGTGTGCCAGGAATTGTAAATATCAGCTTATTTAATCTATGCCATATGCCAATTACATGGATATTATTAGGAAACATGAAGGGAAAAAATAAATAACAAAACCAGAAAACAAGGTAAGTTGAATAAATATATCTGGTTATACATTATACTTTTCTATTAAAAGTCAAAGTTTTACATCTTATAGCTGTATGCATTTTACAAAGGTTTACAAACATCTTACAACTATATGCTATTTACAAGACACATAAAATGACAAGCATGTGTTAAATTAGAATGCTGATATAGGGACACCTGGGTTGCTCAGTCTGTTGAGCATCCAACTCTTTCTTGACTTTGGCTCAGGTCATGATCTCACGGTTCCAGGGATCAAGCCCTGTGTTGGGTGCCACTCTGTGTTTGGAACCTGCTCAAGATTCTCTCTCTCTCTCTCTCTCTCTCTCTCTCTCTCTCTCTCTCTGTTCCCCTCTGCCCCTCCTCTCCGCTTCCATTCATATGTACTTTCTCTCTCAAAAAAAAAAAAGCAGGAAAGCACAAATACAAAATGCAAGATGGACATATTAATATCAGATAACCTAGAATTCAAAAAGAAGAACGTTAAATGTAACAAAAAGGATAGTTTTGTATTGCTGAAGAAACCATCTACATTGGGGAACCAGCTTTGTTTAAGTAATTATAAATAACTGCCTTGATTAACAAAAACTGCCTTTAATGTCTCATGCCTTTCTTCTTTTAAAGAACAGACTTAATGTTACATATAGCATGCTTTAGTATACATGTAAAAGCATTCTACAAAGAGCACAAATGTTTGTGCTAGAATGAAATAAGTTACCACTCCCTAACTCTGATTTTCCTGGGGTAAATGGTCATAGACTAGAAACCCTCTGGACACACACACACACACACACACACACACACACATGTATAGGAATGCACAGTCCTTTCCCGACTATGATAATGGACAATAGACAATACATTTCTAATTGTGTCTGAGCACCTGCAGCACTCCTCAGTGTCAAGTGTAGCCATTAGGGTGTAGCTTTCTAATGATTGCCCCTCATCCTTAAGCATAAGCCTATGCCCAAGCGGTTAACTGTATGCTGTGTTAGTAGTTTCTTTGTATATTTGTTTTTGTTTTTTATTTTTTTTTTAATTTTTTTAACGTTTATTTATCTTCGAGACAGAGACAGAGCAAGAACAGGGGAGGGTCGGAGAGAGGGAGACACAGAATCTGAAACAGGCTCCAGGCTCTGAACTGTCAGCACAGAGTCCGACACGGGGCTCGAACCCACGGACCGCTTGATCATGACCTGAGCCGAAGTCGGCTGCCCAACTGACTGAGCCACCCAGGCGCCCCTTGTTTTTTTATTTTTGAATACATTCAACTTTGATGCGGCTATGGTAAACAACAGAATATATAAAATATTTAGACTATAAAACAAGCTTGAAAGTAGTTTCTCAGTTAGGAAACAGATGCTTTTATAAAACAGAAACTTTTCCAGTTTGGAATACACTAAGTCTCCAGAGTGACAAATTAAGTGCCACATTTAAATTGTTCTTTAATACAAGCTCTTCCTATTGTGTTGTAAGGCTTCCAGTAAACTTAGAAAAAAAAAAAACTTAAACACTATTGAGTATTATTTTATTTTTAAAAAATTTTTTAATGTTTTTATTTATTTTTGAAGGAGAGAGAGAGAGCATAAGTTGGGGAGGAATAGAGAGAGAAGGAGATACAGAATCCAAAGCAAGCTCCACAGCTTGTCCTCCTCCGCTGCAAACTCCTCCGCTGTCAGCACAGAGCTCGACACAGGGCTTGAACTCAAAAACCGTGAGATCATGACCTGAGCCAAAATCAGACACTTAACTGACTGAGCCACCCAGGAGCCCCACTGTGTTTTATGTTTAATTTTATTATTAGTAGGCCCTTTTTCCTTGAAGTTGAATCATTATTCACAGTATCAAAAAATATTATTTACATAGATTTATATCCCTTTTTCTCTTCAGTCATAGTGCTACTTGTCACAACTCATATTTTTAAATTTCCGTGCTTTTTTTCTTTAGTTCTTTTTCTAACATGCTATTTTTAACATGATCATAAAGAAGCTAAGTTTAAATGATGGTAAATAGAAATGATCCACAGAAAGTAGATTATCCCAGTGACTAACAGTCCATTGGCCAGTTGGCTTCTGGCCTCAAAAGTAGTAGATTAAATCTCTATGTGATATGTGATCATATTTTCTTTAGGTACAAAACAGGAGATTAACATCTAACATCTCTCTCCATTAAGAAAATTGGGTGAAGTTGGGATTTTTGCTAAATGGATTAGTCCAATATATGTGGTCAGTGAGCCCATTTCCAATTAAATGAAAGACATTGGATTACACATGTAACCCAGCTCATACCAGTGTCCCCAAAATGTTCTCTGAAAAATTATATTACCAAATATCACTTTAAAATAAAGAACTTTATTGTAAATCTATTAAAGGTTATCTATTAAGGAGTTTTTCAAATCTCTTCTCAATTTTAAGGATACTCAAACTTTGTTTAAGGATTCTAAATTTTGTTCCTTGGAAACTGGTAACTATTTGGGGAATAGATAATGTGTTTCAAACAATTTCATTCAATTACCCTAGATGCAGTTAGTTATATTCTTCTCTGTGTTGCCACAGAATTTTTATACTTTTATTAGAGCATTTAATACTCTAGTTTCTCTACAGATCGTATAAATCTTTCACCTTTTACTAGAGCATTCATTTCAGTGTTCCATTATTTTCTTCTTTTTATGTTTATTTATTTTGAGAGAGAGTGTGCATGCGTGCATGAGCAGGGGAGGGGCAGAGAGAGAGAGAGAGAAAGAGAGAGAGAATCCCAAGCAGGCTCTGCACTCTCAGTGCATACCACAGTGCGGGGCTTGAACGCACAAACCATGAGGTCATGACCAGAGCTAAAATCAAGAGTCAGATGCTTAACTGACTGAGCCACTCAGGTGCCTCTTCATTTATCATTTTAAGAGGATTTCATGGGCAGGGACTCCATTTTATTTAAATTTTCTTTTTCCTGCCTTGTACAGTACTTGGCCCATAACTGAATACAACAAATATTTTAAGAATGAATGAGTAAATGAATTTAAAAACATTGATTTTCCTAACTGCATAACTTACCATGTTTATCTCTTTGAAAAACAGTGGTGAAGGACTACTTATCTTACACTAAATAAAAGACACCCTATATTGTTTTGATTTCAGTAAAGTTAAGAAATATTTGTTATCAGGACAATAGAATAAGAACACAATACAGAATATAGTAGGAACAATTTGCTTGTTCATTGCCCAATTTCAAATGTAAACAATGAAATATTAAACATAACAATTGTGTTATATACATTAGAATTCCATCTGTTGTTTTCTAAAGGGTGACTCACTCAATGAGCATTAGACTTGCCTTGGATACTTGCTTTGGGTAGTTTAATTAATTTACAGTTAAAATACCAGAAAGTTCTTTGTAAAGTTTTTGTCTTGATGGCTGGCTCTTCATCTGAACCGTGAAGGATACACCATAGAAAACAGGAGCTCAAACTGTAGACTATTATAGACTTAATTCAAATTCTTACTACACTGCTTTCTGTGTGATCTTGGGTAGCTTAGTTGGCATCTCAGGCTCCATTTCTTGGTCTGTAAAATTTGAATATTAATAATATACACCCCATAGTTGTATGGGTTCAAGTTTTCATGTAGTCCCTGGGCTATATTAAGCATCTAATATAACTCAGCTAGTAGTACCAGATTTGTTGTTAATGAATTAAGCTGTATTAACAAATAGCCCCAGTCTTCAATAGACATTTAGATTATCCATATGATGCCCAATGATATGATAAGATCTGAATAATAAAATACAAGTCCCTATTTAGTGAGATACAAAATGAATTACCCATAAGTTAGTCTTCTTTTCATATATTCATATGTTTACTTGTGATTTTTTAGTATTTATAGAAACTTCATAATGACTTAATGGTGTGTGTGTACATTACATACAGATAAAAGGTTTGTATCATTCCATTTAATAGACAATTAAATTGCAACAATCAAAGATATATTATACTCTATTTTGTATTTTTATCCTGTATTAAATTTAGTTAAAATATATATTAATTTTGTATTTTTTGTGATTTTCTAAAGCATTATATTTGAATGGAATATTATTTTCCTGCCTGAATAGGGAAAATAATTTAGAATATTATAGAATCATTGTGGTACCTGGAACAATTGAAATATGAGAGACTCATCAATTAATTTCCTTGAGTATGCTCCATCCACACCCCCAAAGAATTTACCAATGAAATGACCATACGTTTTTTTCAGGATATAATAACCTCTCTTTGGGGAAATATATTTAAAAACAGCTTTGGGGCACCTGGGTGGCTCAGTTGGGTTGAGAGTCTGACTCTTAATTTGGGCTTAGGTCGTGACCCCAGTGGTGTGGGATGGAGCCCCTATGGCTACAGAACTGAATGTTACAGAAATGAAATACATTTAATCTTCCAGGTCATTAAAATATCTTGTGACAAATTGATATTTTCTTGACCCAATGTAATTCTGTTCTGGAATAATAGAAATTATTATTTTTAAATATTATTATTAAATATTTGCCAGACACTATTACATAGCAGGTTTTACCTTGGGTAAGATAAGGATTTGTTTTAGATTAATTAATTCTTTTAAATTTTTGGTGGCATGTTCTTCCTAGATCTTGGAAATGTCTGGGAGTGCTTTGCCCCCATCACACATTGACTGAGGGCTTCTTTGAGGTTTTAGGGTACACTAGCCTATTGCCATTCACCAACAAATTGTTTAAACTTTTAATTTACATAAAAATTCAGACATGGAATAAGTGAAAAGAGGAGAAAGTTATTAATATTTGAAACTATTATTGATCTTTGGATTTTTCTACAGTGACAAAATATGTTAATGGAAGATATAAATAGTTAAATAATACCAAGAGTACAGATGTTTCACCATTTCCAAATATCACTTTGATATATGCACTTTTCTTTGGATGATTGGTACTTTTCAAATACAGTTTTTAATCATTCTTATAACTTCTTGGCATGATGGACTTTCTTCTATTATGGCATATTTAGTGTTAGTTTAAGCTGGTTTTGTGGAACATCAGTTAATTCAATGAGAACAGATTATGACCATGTGTTTTTAATAAGATATGGAAAATACACATGGGAATACATTGCTTTTAAAAAGTAAATATGGAATCAAATAGCTGTTTAGACCTAGTACAGTTTTCTGGTGACATTTGCAATAACTTGTCTAAGCCATTCATTGTAACCACTTTCTTATTATCTGTGATTTTATCTTATGCATATTTTAAAAATTAATTCCCCTAACTATTTTGTTTAAAAGTAATGTGTGATTGGGGCACATGAGTGGCTCCGTTGGTTAAGTGTCCCACTCTTGATTTTGGTTCAGGTCACGATCTCACAGTTTGTGAGTTTGAGCCCCACATCAGGCTCTGCGCTGACAGGTTGGAGCCTGCTTGAAAATCTCTGTCAGTCTGTCTGTCTGTGTCTCTCTGTTCCTCCCCTGCTCGGGCTCGCTCTCTCTCTCTCTCTCTCTCTCTCTCTCAAAATAAATAAATAAACATTAAAAAAAATAATGTATGATTCTATCTGAAATTATTTTTAAATTTTCAACCTAAACCTTCAAATAAAAGGGAAAAAATGGATGCTCTTAAAATATAGTAATGGTGTAGGCTTCATAAACAGTCATTATAAACAATATTTGGGATCATTTAGTCAGTCTTGAATCATATCTCCATAATATTAGTTAATAGAGCATTGGAGAGTTTTGCTTTATGGTGTTCTCACCTGGGGGGGGGGGGGCGGTGGTTATCCTCTGACAGCTTTGGAGAGAACACTGTCACAGGGAGGCCCTGTGCAGATCTATTCGATATCAGTGAAACATGACCAGTATCTGTAACAAACAATTGGTATATGTTCATAGTCATTGTTTACATCTCTACAGCTCTGTCAGAAAATCTTGGTATGTTATTAAAGTTCAGAATTCAAATAAATAGATAGATAGATAGATAGATGTATATAGACATTTCTTAAAAGGTTTTACTGTGATTGTTGATTCAAATTTTAACAGTTTTTCTGCCAAACTCATGTAATAAGAGGCTTTGGACCGTGAATTATAATTGTCTTTGCTACGTTTAAAGTTATATTTACTTTTCTGGTTAATTATTTTATAGAATATTTATTTAGTTATTAGACTCAGAATCATGAAACTTAGGCCTTAGCTTTTATTTAGAGTAGTGAAGTCTTCAAGAATGGCATTTGTGAATCATTAAAGAAGAGAAAGAACAAAAACCAGTTTATTAATAGCTCTCCTCTAGGCGCATTCATGAAGGAAATTAAACTACTCAAAATTTAATTCACTAGATAACCTTGCATATTTCTATGCCTTTATTCAGCCTCCTTCAAGCAATAATACCTTCTGCCTGTGGGCCTTGTCTCTCGATATCCAAATTCCTACCCATCTTTTCAAATTCAGATCTTACATCATATCATCCTTAATGAGATGTTTAATGATCTTCCAGCTGTTAATAATCACCTTCTCTGAGTTTTTCATGACACAGTATCTGTATCTCTTATGGCATGTATCACTTTTTACTTTTCATTATGGTAATTTACATAACTCCATCCTTTCTCTCTTTTGGATTTCTTGAGGGCAGATTCTGTGTTTTATAAATTTACTTTGGATACTCAATAAATATCTGTCAAGTAACTGCATAAATGAAAGAATGAGCTATACTAAATTGGTTACAGTATTCTTAGTTAAATATAGCTGTGTACATTTTTATTTTTGTCCTCTCTAATAAAACTCCATTAAAATTAAAGACATGAGAGGGGTGACTGGGTGGCTCGTCGGTTAAGCGTCCGACTTTGGCTCAAGTCATGATCTCATGGTTCGTGAGTTTGAGCCCCATGTAGGGTTCTCTGCTGTGAGCACAAAGCCCACTTCAGATCCCCTGTCCCTCTCTCTCTGCCCCTCCTCTGCTGGTTCTCTGTCTCTGTCTCAAAAATAAATAAATAAACTTAAAAAATATTAAAGACATAATATCCCAACAGTGACACCACACCCACCATAACAAAGAGAATAGATAAGAAAGGAAAGCAGAGTAGAGAGATAAAAACATTTTTGGACATGGAGTTTATAGATATTATAACATACTGACAGAGGGAGAAAGTGTCAGTGTAAGTGCCTATGTTTCTGTTAAACATTTAACAATGCATGTGTATGTATGCTTAGGTCTCTTTATCTGTATAGTTTACAAATAATATATAATGATTAGTAATAACTAATAAATAATAAAATATATAATGCCATTTTTATAAAATCCATCCATTTAGAAATTTTATTTTTACAGAACATTTTTGTTGATTTTTGCAAAATATAATATTTATAGCAAATCTATGGTGCAGATGATGTACTGACCTATTTTCAACATGAATGTGGTAGACATTTATGTTTACATGAATGAGTAAGAAGAAAGTTAATCAGTGAATACATACATTGAAACTTAACTGTTTCAGTATGATTTGATCAACTTCTTTGTTAGAATAGCCGGAAGAATGTTTCCTCAATTTTTTTGACAATATAATGCTATAGAGACACCAACATTTTCAGCTTAATCTGCATTATTAAAATTTTCTCCATCACATTCTTAAGTCTACACAATTGACAAAACAATACATTAAACCTTGATTTGTACCATTTGCCAATTTCCATGTTATAAATGCTCCTACCATGGCCAATTTCAAGCTATTGATGAGATGTCACTGTGAATTTGGGAAGAGATGTGAAGTAACTCACTATTATATATTATCCTCTACCAACAGATACATAGATATAAATAATAGTAGTAAGATAATTAAGAAGTAATGAGTTTGCAACATTTTGAATATACGTATTTCTATTTTTAATATAATACATTTAACAATAATAGTAATAATTACTATTTTATAGTAATAATAGTAATAATTGTTCATTTAGCAATGAATGTGCAGAATTCCTGAAAACTTAACAATTGGATCTCACAAAGGATCAAAACTTGAATACATTTTGATCCCACAGAAAATGGGCCTGAGAGTAGGAAAGTGACAGGTAAGTGGTTTGAAAGTCTTTTCAAAGTTCCTTCCCCCACCCCCTATCCACCAGCCTACAGCAGTCAGGTAATTATCCATCCCCATCCCCTTCCTGCAAGAGCAAGCCTTTTCCTATCTGCAGAGGCTCTAAATAAATCTCTGGAGCTTCACTCTTTTTCTTATTCTTTTTTATTTTTTTGGTAGAGATATTGCACATGGGAGGGGCAGAGAGAGGGGGTCAGAGAGAAACTCAAGCAGTCTCCATGCTCAGCCAGATGCCAAGGCAAGGCTCCATCTCATGATATTTGATGGTGAGATCTTGACCTGAGCTGAAATCAAAAGTCCAAGGCTCAACCAACTGAGCCACCTAGGCATCCTGGAGCTTCACTCTTAAATATAGTGAGTCAACCAAAAGTGGGCAGGAAAAAAAAAAGCCTTCCATACATGAGACAGAAACAAAAATACAAATCAAACAAACTCTCGGGTCAGAGAAATAAGACTTTGGAAATAAATGTAGGAAATTTTTGCATGACACAAGAAAGAGAGGCTATTGAAAAAATAATCATAGAACAGAAAACATTTTAATAACGAAGGAAACAGGAAAAACATTTTGGAATTCAATTATTATGGCCATTTATTATTTGAATATCAGCAGAACATTTAAAAACTAAACCTAAACAAATCTCTCAAAAAAATAACCAAATCAGTTGACAAGTAGGAGATAAAACATTTTAAGAATTAGATCAAGGAGATCCAACATATACTTTATAGAAATTTTATATAACAACAGCCAGAACAAGAGAAAGTGATTTTCCCATAAATAATACACAAAGAAGTTCCAGATTTGAAGAATAAGAGTCTCCAATATGAAGAGTCTCATTTCCATGGGCTGCATATTACAACATATAAAAGGTTTTACACATGCATATCATTTTGCAACTTCAGAGCCATTGAATCTTAAAAATGTCCATAGGGAAAAAAAAACAGACAAAAACAAAGACAGGTGTGATCAGAAATAAGAGTAGCAAGGGTCTCTGGGTGGCTCAGTAGGTTAAGCAACTGACTCTCTGTTTCAGCTCAGCTCATCACACTTGTGAGATCGAGCCCCACATCAGGCTCTGCAGTAAACATGGAGACTGCTTGCGATTCTCTCTCTCCTCTCTTTGCCCCTGTCCCCTGCTCATGCTCTCTCTCTCTCAAAATAAATAAATAAACATTAAAAAAAGAAATAAGAATAACATTAGATTTTCCACTAAATGCTAGAAGTTAATGAAAGAATAAAAAGTTTGATAATTAAATTGAAACTTGAAGCATAACTACACTATTAAAACAACTTTAGATTTTAAAGTAACAAGTAACACAAATTTTTTTTTTAATTTAAATCCATGGTGGAAAAGAGAAATCAGTCTTTTTATTTATTTACTTATTTTTGGTGATATATAGAGAGAAACTGAACTAAAAACCATCTGGAAGAAGGAACATGATTTCATTTTCTTTTACTGAAGATTAAACACTGATAAAAATATGCATTTTTGGATTTTTTAAAATTTTTTAATATTTATTTTACTTTTGAGAGAGAGAGAGAAACAGAGCATGAGTGGGGAAGGAACAGAGAGAGAGGAGACACAGAATCCAAAGCAGACTCCAGTCTCTGAGCTGTCAGCACAGAGCCCAACGCGGGGATCAAACTCACAAACTGCAAGATTATGACCTGAGCCAAAGTCGGACGCTTAACTGACTGAGCCACCCAGGCGCCCCACTTTTTTGGATTTTTTGATTTGTCTTTTTCCCCAAAAGTATTTTAGATATATGCTAGTGTGAAAGGATGACTAGTTAGATTACTTTCTCATCTTAGAATTCCAGTTTATATTCTCAACTGCATGAATAAACGATTATACTGGATTTGGTCTCCTATTATGCCATGTATTAGAGGCAGTGTTGCCTCTTAGCAACATTCTGCTGGCAGATAGTGTGCAAAGCTCAAATTTACACTTAAATATTCTTGCCATTAGTTTCTAAGATATACATAAAACTAAATCAATTGAGCTTCACATAATACTATAAACACTATTTCTGTGGAATAAGAATAGTGAAAGAGCTTGGATGAAACTTCTGAAAGCTGCATTTCCAGAGGAACAAAAGGAAAAGAGAGACTTCTGGTAAAAGATAATTGGTAAAATTATATATATATATATATATATATATATATATTTTTTTTTTTTTTTTTTAAAAAGGAAAAGCATTATGACTTGCAGAATGTTCTAAAAAATACCTCATTCAATAAGTACATCTTGTTAGTTGACATGCAATTATGTTAATGTAGTAAGAGTTGAAGAGTAATTTAAATATAATTAAGGCTTAAAAGATAAATAACATAGAACATGGAACTTGTTTTACTCTTTGTGGAGTATTATTTTTTATGAAAATGAAAAAAATAAAAGTAATCTGTAAATGAAGATTTGTTGTATTTTCAATTTAGTTCGAGTTTATACTTGCAGGCAGATAAAGATGATGAAGCAAATGGGTTTCATTAAGTGTATTTTCTAATAAGTGATATTTTTAATATCTTGTTTTACAAAAAGAATGAAAACATTTTGTTATTTTTAATAGAACACCTTTTCCATGCACATTATTTTCATGAAATGCGTAGAGCTGTATCTGTGGAAAAACAAAATAACTGATTAAATAGGGAAAAATTTACCAACCTCTGATTGCTAAATGATAATATAAAAGAAATCACGTTGGTTGATAATTTCAGTGAGTTTATTGATCATTTTTAGGGAGTTTACTTTTTTGACATAATCTATAATTTTTAATATGTCATAGATTGAATTAATAAAATCTGTCAAAAATCATGTAATCTGATATTTTTCTTCGAGGTCTGAGTATATCAGGTATAACTCCTAGTAATGTTATAAATTGGGATTGCAAAGTGATTCTTGTCTAGAATTCTATTTCAGAATTTAAAAATTGTTTCAACTTATTAACTTATTCAGCAAGTACTTATTGAGTATATGCTATAATTCAGGAATGTATTTGTAGAGTGTATAAGCAGAAGGAAAATAAAGATATTCATGAAGAATACAGTATTAATCTTGCTATGATGGGGTATTATGGGAACGTATAGGAAGGAAGTGGTGTGTGAGTCCTGAAGGCTGACTTTCAAGTAAAGTGTATTTTGAGGTTTTAGAGGCAATATTAGTGAAATGATTCAGGGCAGAATATTTCTATTTATCCCTACATCGTATTTATAACCTTTTTTTAAGGTTATTAATATAATTTAAGAGCAAGAGAAAGTGAGCAGGGGAGGAGTAGAGAGAAAGTAGAAAGAGAATCCCAAGCAGGATCTTCACTGTCAGCACAGAGCTGGACACGGGGTTCAATCTTATAAGCCATGAGATCATGACCCGAGCTGAAACCCAGAGTTAGATGGTCAACTGACTGAGGCACCCAGGTGCCCCCATCCTTAATTATAACCTTAATTGAAAGACAAAAGATAAGTGAACAAATTAAAGAATATAGTAAAATGTAAAGAAATATAGAACAAATTGTAGAAATGAAAGTTAGAGGATTGTAAAAAAATGGTATATACTGTCCTTTGTTTCATTTAGCATTGTCTCATAAGGGTTTTTCCATAACTTTAAGTAATATAGAACACCGATTTTAATGGCTTCCTGCTATTACATCTATTTATTTTGTTCCCATTATTTATTATAGTCATCATTTTATCATCTCATTTTGTTGAATAGCAGTTACATATTTGAATCATGTAAAGATACTTTGCTTCCTAAAAGATGAAGAACATGCTAAGTATGTAAGGAGAGTTCTTCTTGATTGTCAGGGAGCTCCTCTTCCAATAAGGAAAAGACAAATGTACTCTTGTGGTGTGTCACTGATTTTTTTATTTTATTTCCTTCTTTTATTAAATTCAGTATTTTTCCATGTTGAAAAGGTGTAAGGACAAATCCTCTGTAGTGCCCAGAATGGGGTGGGGTTGTAATCATGTCTTACCTATGTCATTGTCTCATTTTCATTGAATATTAGTTGCATCAGTCAACAGAAAGAAATATAAATTATTGCCCTCATGGAGATTTTACTCTAGTTTGGGGAAAATGGGCAATAAGCTAACCAACTTAAATCATTAAGTTGCATACATACACACATACATGTACATATATATACATATATACATACATATACACATATGTAATAAGAGAAGGTGTAACACAGTAATTAGTGCTGTAGAGAAAAGACAAACAAAAAGTATTGGCATGTATGGATGCAAATTCAAATTAAGTAGTCAGGTAGATGAACG
Organism: Prionailurus bengalensis; assembly: GCF_016509475.1. NCBI lineage: Eukaryota > Metazoa > Chordata > Mammalia > Carnivora > Felidae > Prionailurus > Prionailurus bengalensis. The sequence goes on from NC_057349.1 coordinate 111,877,443, forward strand.
GATAAAGAAGATGGGAAGATCTATAGATACATGATATAGTAATAGATGATATAGATATAGATATAGATAGATATAGATAGATATCTACTTATACGTATATATAAAGTAATGGAATGTCAGCCAAAAAAGAATGAAATCTTACCATTTGCAGCAACATGGATGGATCTAGAGGGTATAATGCTAAGTGAAATAAGTCAGAGAAAGACAAATACCATATGATTTCACTCATATGTGGATTTAGGAAACAAAACCAAAAAAAAAAAGACACAAACCAAAAACCAGACTCTTAATTATAGAGAACAAAATGATGGTTTGCTAGAGGGGAAGTGGGTGGGGGCATGTGTGAAATAGGTGAAGGAAATTTCCAGACCTGGAGGTCTGGTGAAAACACACAGGACTGAACTCTGGTCACTCTCACATTAAGAAGTGAGGTTGACAAGATATAATCCACAAAGGGGACTGATGGGGAGGGGCCCGATAAGGTGAGAAGAAACTCAGATGAGTGAGGTGTACGCAAAACCAGGTGAAAAGGGTGTTTCAAGGTGGGGTCACTATGTCACTTTCCACTAAGTCATGTAAAATATGGACTGAAAATTGACCAATTGGCCATGTAGCAGTCATTGATAATGAGAAGAGCACTTTAAGTCCCATGATAGGATTGAAAACTTGACTGACATGTGCTGAAAAGAGAATAGGAAGAAAGAATTAGAGTAAATACAGACAAGTTTGAGAAATTTTGCTCTATGGAGAAAGAGAGTAATAGAGTTGTAATTAAAGGCAAAAATAGGCACAAAAGTAAGCTTTTATTGCTGTTGTTCTTCCTTTTGGGGGAGAAATAAGGGCATGTTTGTCTGCTAATGTGAAAGATCCAGTAAAGAGAGAAATGGTTGCTGATGCAGGAAAGAAAAGAGTTGCTCAAGCAAAGTCCTGGAATAAATGAAAAGGAACACAGTCTAGCATGCAGATCTCCCTACCAGGTTGGGAATCCCCTACCCTGTCCTTCCTGTACTCTTTGCTCTTGTCCTATTATTCCTACAAGACATTATTATTGTAAAGGCATGTGCATGAATTTCATTATTTTTCTGTGACATAATTCTACTTACGGCCTTAAATTGACTGATGAGACTCAAAGCAGTCTTCTATTTGGCCCAGTTTGAAGGTTCTATACAAAATATAAAGTTAAGTTCAGTTTCTTGGTTTGTTCTTTTGGCAACTTGCATGGGAGAATTGAAGTCAACATTGTTTAATTTTTAATGTCCCATTTAGACATTCTTCCCTACTGAGATTTAGTTAGAGCATTTGCTTCCAGTAAATCATCTGCTGACTTGGGATAGTTACCACCTATTGCTAGATGACAAAGACAATGAAAATACTGAGATCTGTAGAGTAATATAGAATGAGAGTGTTTACTGCCTGTGTGTTCATTGCCAGAAAAGAATGCAAAGGGAAAATGTTTAAAATGAGATTTTATATAGGGAGGATATAGTTTTGTTAGTCTAATTTGAGTATCAACTACAATTTTAGGAGTATGGGATTTTGGAGTTTGTTTTTGATTGGTAATCTTTGTCATAATCAAGAATAGGAGACTGTTGGGGAGCTAACACTTTTTTGTACACACACACACACACACACACACACAGGTATCAGCATATATGCATACAAATATGTGTAATTCACTTATATGTGAGCATGCATGTGTACATATTTTTATTTTTTGAATAGGAGACTCCTGATTATTTCTTTTAGTTGAACTAATTAACTGTGGCTTTTTGATAACCATTTCATAAATAAAGCTGGTAATATACCAAACATCACATTTGTACCAAAGCATAGTCCTTTCTAAAATGAATTCTTTGATGCAGAGTTACCATAAAAATGGTTCTGCCAACATATATTAGAGTTGAGTCATTTAAAATGTATTAATTAATGAAGGCTGCGTTGGTGTCTTTTTGAAACAATTTATTATTTAGGCTATTTAGTTATTATTTAGGTAGCCTAAGACAATAAAAATCCTCTGAGAATTACATGTTTTCTTATTTTTGTGTTGTTTTTAAGTACTACTAACTCCCCAGAAATAGCCTAGATATATCTACCTGGGAAGTATTGTTCTAGGAAAAAAAAAAGCAAGCAGTCTCAAATACCTCCATTTCAATCCAGAAAAAAAAAAAAAAAACATGCCTAGAGAAGTTTTGTTTTTTGTTTTTTTAAATTCTCCTTCTGTCCAAAAAGTTTAAGGAATACTGGTCTTTTAACATCATATGAAAACTGTCGCCCTAAGACACGAATCACTGGCATTAATAGAAGTTGTATCTTCCCCCACTTCTCCGAAGTGTTTATAAGCCTTGAAACCTTTCTGGATATTTAGGTTTGAACAGGTTTTTGTTTGTTTTGTTTGTTTTTATTGTTGTTTTAATTAAAAAATTTTTTTTAACGTTTATTTATTTTTGGGACAAGGAGAGACAGAGCATGAACGGGGGAGGGGCAGAGAGAGAGGGAAACACAGAATCAGAAGCAGGCTCCAGGCTCTGAGCCATCAGCCCAGAGCCCGACGTGGGGCTCGAACTCACGGACCGCGAGATCGTGACCTGAGCTGAAGTCAGATGCTTAACCGACTGAGCCACCCAGGCGCCCCGGTTTTAATTTTTTTTAAATGTTTGTGAGTATTGAGTATAGTAGGGTATATAGTATTTTAAGATGTGGCCATTCCTTGAAGAGGAATAAAGGATGACTTGGAAATATAAGCTATTGTTTTTCATTATACTCAGTCACCTACTATAACAAAGTACTGCATTGTGGTCCCTGAGGTAACTAAGAAAGTGAAACTTATCCTCTTGGCTAATATGCATATCCTGTAGCTATAACTGTCTAATCATTTATTTATTCTTTCATTCCATACATGTTTATTGGGCATTCATTATGGATTGCTTTGTGTTAAGAGCTGTCTGTTCATAAAAAATAGAGATGAAATCATAGGATATTCAACTAAACTGTTTCTAAATCTTTGTTGTGATAATTTTTGTTAATTAACACTTATAACTTTGAAAACTTTTCATTTATTTAGAGGGCCAGACTTCTACAAGAAAGAATTGATGAATGTACTTTAATAGTACTTTATATTTTTTAAGGATAGAATACAATCATAGCAAAATTTTAATTGCACATCTATATTTACTGTTTTTTCCTTATTCATTTATGGTATCATGTCTTTTTTTTCAATATATGAAGTTTATTGTCAAATTGGTTTCCATACAACACCCAGTGCTCATCCCAAAAGGTGCCCTCCTCAATACCCATCACCCACCCTCCCCTCCCTCCCACCCCCCATCAACCCTCAGTTTGTTCTCAGTTTATGATATCATGTCTTTATAAAAGTTTCATATTAAGCAAATCTTCTTGATTATCTGAAATCACAAGAAAGTTTCTTTCCTACTTAATTATTGCTATCTCCTCCCATTTTCTAAAATAATCCATTTTAAACTTGATTTTTATCTAAAGTATCCCTGCCGTTCAAAGAAGGTCTATTAAAATTATTAATTTCAACTTAAGGTTCAGAAAATAAATTACTTCTTTCTATAACTTGTAATTTGGAAAATTTGTGACATCATAAAGCATATACTATTATAATGTTTTTGAAATAAGTAATGGTTTTGAAATAAGTTGAACATGGAAAATTGAACATGGTTATTTTCATATGTGTATTCTCTCCCTATAAAAATACAAGCATCTACTGGCTTGTAGAGATGTTTTTTTTTTCCATTTACATTGGAGAATTTCTTGTCCAGATGCCTAAATACCTCTGAGATGAGAAGAATTATGTCACACCATCCAGAAAATACTTATCAAAACAAAGCTCTTTCTCTGGTGTCATAAGGTGTAATGTATGATGAGTGGTCCTATTTTGCTGTTTGTACACTGGTAATTCTACCAGAGGCCATTTATTAAGAAAAAAGATGGGGAAAAATCAGTTATATTTTGTGCCTTCTGTTTACTATAAAATGTTGGGAGCCTTGGAAAGCAGAACTAAAGTAATTGAATAAGTCAGGTATGATAGGAGAGAGTGGACATTCTCAATTTCAGTATACACAGGTTTTTTTTTACTATTAAAAGCTATGGAATAACCTTTAATTTGTATTTGTTCCTATGCAGCTATTAGGGCAGTGGATATTTTGTGAGTTTTTTTAAAATTAATTTTATATGAGCCTGACAGTTGACAGTCTTTCAGGAGCTAACTATTTATTTGTTCAACACATTGATAGGTTGTAAAAGAAGCCCCAAACCAAAATGTCTTTGAGTAGTAAGTCTGTAGAATTTGATGTATTTTATGATAAGAATCTTTCGGGGTTGGCGCGCCTGGGTGGCTCAGTTGATTAAGCCTCTAGCTCTTGATTTTAGCTCAGGTCATGATCTCACCGGTTGATGAGTTTGAGACCCACATCGGGCTCTGTGCCAACTCAGTAGAGGCTGCTTGGGATTTTCTGTTTCTCTCTCTCCCTCTCTCTCTGCCCTTCCCTTACTCCCCCTTTCTCTGTCTCAAAATAAATAAAGAAAAAAAACTTTAAAAAGCCTTTTTGTGTCGTTCATAATAGTTTACATAATATGCAAATTTACAAGAGGTACAGTTTCTTTAAGATAAGTTTTTCCCCTGCAAAAGTGATCCAGTTTTGCACCGTTAAACACGTCTTCTCTCAGATTTTCAAGACCTGTATTCCCCTTGTTAGAGTTCTATTGTTGAATTATTGTCAGCAGATAATTTGCCATTACTGTTCTGAAAGGCAGTTTTTCCCAGATGATTAAATATAATTCCTTGCTACATTGTTTCAGCCTCTGCTCTTCTTCCTCTTTGTTTCAGCCTCTGCTCTTCTTCCTCTTTCTCCAATTCTTCTTTATATTCTATTGTTATTTATTATTATTATTATTTATTTATTTATTTATTTTACTTGAAAAGTTACTGCATCTCCTCTTTGACAAATAGTTGTATTAGAGTCTAGACTTCAGGAAGGCAACAGGCTAGTCTCTTTACTTCGGTGACCATGGGAATGTGTGGTGTCTTCTTTTAACAAATAGGAATGGTTTTCAGTAACGCTAATAAATCTGCCAGGCAAAATTTTAGGAGGTATTTGGGGAGGTATTTTAATTTTATTTATTGTGTTATTACTTATGATGAATTTAGCACTTATACACAACAGTCTTTTTGTGAGATGCACTTTGCAAATATCTCTGAGCTCTTCCACTGACCCTGTAAGAAATAGAAATAGAGTATTTATAACCTCGATTTCACAGGTGACGCTGCTGAAACCACACATTTTTATTCTTGCGTGTTTAGCTCTGCAAGAGAAATGTCTCTTCAAGTTTGGAAGATTCACCATTGCTACTTTCCTGAAGGGCAAAAAACAAAGGCTAGTAATATTCTGAAACTGTTGGTCTGAAGTCAGACCTGCTTACTGAGTATATTTATGCCACTTAGGGAGATTTAATGACACTTCTATTGGGATCCTTTTAATGTCAATTGTGGACTGATTTTTCCCTGTATTTTAGATTTTGTGTAACTTTTTAGATTTTGTGAGGCTTCTTCTATGAAATGGTTCATGTGTTTGATTTAAAAGAAAGTAGAGCTACAACTTTGCTGTTTTGCAAAACTGTTCTAATATTGAAGCTGGCATTTACACTTACACACATTTCTCCAAGGATTTCAGTGCCTGTGTGTTTCTGTAAGCTTTGTGACTGTTTTATCTTTTAATCTGTTTTTTATTGTAAAATACTTAGAATATTTGCAGATCCAAACACCCTTAAATTAAAGAAGTGGTATTAATATTAATGTTTATAATTTTAGATTTAGAGTGAGTATATTCTTACCTCTAATAAAGAGTCATAGACCACCCAAGTTTTCAAAGATGCCTCATATTTCATTTGAATATTTTTTGTTAATGACTTGATGTTTTAGGCTGACCGAATTTCCCAGGCACCTTTTCCATTCCACCCCATAGTGACCAGCTCAGGCTCAGTTATGGCTTCTTAAATCATGGGATGCAGTGTCTCATAGTTGAGGGAATATGGGTGTACTGGAATACCCACATATTCAGATATGAGGCTAATCATGGTAATAGCCAATTACCTGCCTCCTGCCTGCTGTAATCTGTAAATTTCTTATATACTCAATAGTACCACATTCTTGAAAGCAAATCTCCTATACCCACTTACTTGTGTATTTACTATAGACCTATTACCAGTTCTTACACTATTACACTAAAATTAGTCTTTGATATGCAACAAAATAATCTTAACATTAAGTGGTATTTTAAAACTATTCACCAATGCTAAGTAATGTAAAACAGAAAAAACAATGCAGGGTCTCCTGTGTCTAGCATCATTCATTCTACCATGGGCAGCTTTTAATCACAAAAACATAGAAAGAGACATTCTAATAGGCAAACCTTTATATTACAAGATGAGAGAGCATAAAACATTATTAGTCAAGTAATAAATAGAGCCCGATTAAAGATGTATTTCTTAAGTCGTAGTAAGCACCAAGTTAGGAAAAGATTTGTAGTGACAGGGAGGTATCCAGATTACTTCCAAGTATTTTCTACACTAGCCTAGCTCCAATGAGACTACTTAAAGATAAGAATCCTCTGACTAGCAGAGAGGATGGAAGAAGAAGAACAAAAGGGAAGAGAAATGGGGGATGCAAGCATGGCGTAAGTTAATAAAGATGAACTGATTCATGAATAAAGATGGATGTATATGACTGTGACAGGCAGCTATTTAATGTCAATAAGTTCAAGCAAATTGAAGATTCAGTTTACCTAGTCCTCATAGTATATGGACCACATACAGGACAATCTGTAATCTAGGGCCTTAATTCTATTCATCTTACGATGCATTAAGATCATACAATTTGTTTTAGAATAGTATATTATGTTCACATTATTTCCACATATTTTCAAACATACACACATAAATAAGCATATATCTGGAAATAATGTTCAAAAATACATGAAGGAAACACATTTATTCAATCTTAATTATGCCCTACCTTTTGTGTCTTCTCTCTTAAAACCTCGATAACTAGATACAACAATGTGGCATTTTATTTTTTTCTTAAGTTTATTTCTTTCTTTCAAGAGAAAGAGCACAAGCAGGGGAGGGGCAGAGAGAGAGAGGAAGAGAGAGAATCCCAAGAAGGATCTGTGCTGTCAGCACAGAACCTGATGTGGGGCCTGATCCCATGAACTGTGAGATCATGACTTGAGCCAAAATCAAGAGTCGGTCACTTGACCAACTGATCCACCTAGGCACCCCAGCATGACACTTTATATATCAAAACTTATCAGCTCCATTTTTGTATGCATATAGATTTATACAAGAACTCCCAAGCTTCTTTAAATCTGTCAACATTCAAATATTTTGTACCCTTACGCTCCCTCATTTCTCAACTTAGTATTAAACATGCCAACCGTGGAGACTTCCAGTGTCCCAGCCTCTTCTAAGTAGTCTTGTGACCCAGTTCTTCTTCTGGGTATGACTGACTAGACTTCAGTGGAGAGATAGCTCAAGAGTATTTCTTTCACGGTTTGCTCAATGACCTGTAAAAAGGCTTGGTCTGAAAAGATTTGTTGAATGCACTAGACAATGCAAATTGAATGAAATGGTTATTTTTAGGAATGGAGGTTGGAAGGAAATATATAGGGAAGAGCCAAAATATAGCATAAGCCATGAAAATCATGTCAAGCCTAAATGTCAAGAAAGAGAGAGCTGTAAATAAACAGAATCATTAGGTAAAGGAAAAATAGATAGGTAGATAGATAGATAGATAGATAGATATAGAGATTCAATGGAAAGAATACGCCAATTGAAGAGAGAAATGAGCAGACCTTAGAGAGAAGCTGAGGCACAATGCAAAAGAGATTATTGATGCTTAAGAGACACTGATCCTGAAACAAAGTTTATATTTATCCTTTCAATATTTTCTCTTTTTCCCGATTAAATCTATGTGTTTTTCTCTGAAATTTGTTCACATAAAATATTTTCCAATAGCACTGGTTGCAATTGCACGAATGGTATGATTTGTATGGCAAAATAATCTTGGTTTGAGGAGACTATAACAACTGTCTTTCAGTAAAGTCTGTTTTTCACAATATTTCTCTCATGCTCCTTGTTGTATAAATCAAGAAGCCATATAAATGCCCCCACACTGTACTAATTTATGACACCTTTTGTTATTTGGTAGAATTGGGGAGACTACGGTCCTTCCATACTGATTCTTTACAATTACCACTGGGTGTAGCTGTAAGTAGGGAAGGGAAGAACTTTGAGGTACAAGGACACTTTGGGAACCAGTCTGGTCCTGTGGAAGAACCATTTGGTCTTAACAAATGGTTAAGACTTATGAACACCCATTGTATTTCATATGTATTCACATATCAATATCTTTGTGTTCTAGATTGCCTATTAGGTTGTAAAGTCATTCTTCTAAGTGATCCTTCTTGAGCTAATTTTACAGGGAAAAGTTGTCTTCTTAAGAGAAAATAGAAGACGTTCTCTATCTAAATTTTAAATTTGAGAATTCTACACAAACCAACATTATGTCCCATCTTAACATTCTCTGCACTAGAATGGAAACACAATTGGCCAGATCCATTGCCTCCTTGACAAGATGATGGATTTTGCTCTCTCCCACCTGTGTATCCAGGTGTCCCGGCTTTGTAGTTCTGCTCCCTACAGGGAGCCCTGATGGTGGTTCTGATGCTGCCAAGGCAAAATGAGTGAAACTCTGCCTGACACCCATCCTCCATTCCAAGGCTTTGAAAGGGAGCTAGGAATATGCTTGTTTTCTTTTCTTTGTCTCCCTTCCCTCAGAATTCACACTTACATATACGAAAACATTGAAAATGGGTCCAAACACGCTGTCTTCACTCTCTTCAAAATTTAAAATACGATTTATTTTGATTCTATACATTTTAATCGCATGCTCCCAAGATCTTTGTAATTTATGACTATGTTATTTTTTATGTAACGTCTACTCTAAATGGCCAGAAAAAATATAGGCATATTCAAAAATTCTGAAATAACGTAAATGAGATATTCTAAGGCCTACCATGCTCACTATACTATATGAACACCCCTAAATCTTTCAGATAGCATCACTGTTTATTTTTATTTTCCTCAATTTTTAATCTTACAGGAGGTTTGTTTTTGATTGGTCAGTTCCTAATATCGTTTACTTTTTTCTCAAAGCCTTAACATTGTAGATCATTTCCTTCCTCACAGTTATCCTGGAATGTAGATCATGGCAGTTACACTCCAGAATTTCATCAGGTCAACCTAACTGTCCCACTTTCTCTAGCTTTTTCTCCTTTTTGGTTCTTTCCTCTTAGGAGCATTTGCACACTTAACTTTTCAGCATCAGCTTTGTTTAATTATCCCTGTCTTAAAGCATCACTGAATCTGAACATGACATCTTCCTCCCTTTGTGCCAGTCTTTCCAAAAATGTGATTTCTTTCACAGTCCTTCTTCAGGCAAATAATAATTTAATTTAACATAAACTTTGATAATCATCTTTTTGGATCCAGCACAATGCAAGGTATGCTCTTAATGTCATTGACACATCTTGAAAAACTGTGATGTCCGGTAGGGATAAAAACTAATATTCCAAATGAAATAATGAGAGAGCTTAATTAGAGTTACATTCTCACATGCTACATTCTACTATGTGTACCGTATATTCCTTAGAAAGGTAAGCACGATATACTCCTTCATATCTTTCTGTTTAGCCAGTTGTTGATCATGACCCTAGCTTTGAAGCTACCACACAATATGGATATAATTCATGTTTCTGTGTATACCGATAAAATGTTAACTATTCACTTTGTGTTCAGTTTTGTTAAATGTTTTTCTTCATCTTCCATCAATGTCTGTCTGAGGTGATAAGCTTATATGGGGTCTAGCCATGTGAGCTTTACTCTCTGTACACTTAAGCTCAGTGCCCTCCATAAGTTCTCAATCAAATTCTATAACAAAAAATCAGAAAATTTTATATTTTATTATATTTTGTGGATTAAATGAAGAATATTAAATTGCCAGGTTTTCATTCTAAGTGAAGTCTGTACTTTTTATACTTATCATGAGATTTAAGTATCATTATCTTCAAAAAGAGTAGTTCCCCAATAGTGCCAATCTTTCCATCATGCAGCTTAATAAGGTAGAGTCGTAATGCTGGCCTCCATTCAGATGGTGACAGGTGGCAGAGAAAGCACACAATGGAATTTTCCATCTGTTCTCTACTTTCTATCCAAGGCTTAAAGGGCAGAGTGTATTTTGTTATATACTCTTCAAACACTTTTCTCCATCCAAACACCATCATATATATATACATATATATATGTATATATATATATGTATATATATATACTCACCCACACACACTTCAGCTTACAGTAGGCTTACAAATCTTGAAGGTCGAAAGCACATGCTCATCTTTCCTCACCTTTTTTGGAGAAAGCATGCTGGTTTATTCCTTATGAACAGCTGAATTCTGGCTTGGGCTTTTACACTTTATTTCTGGAAAATATTTCATCTCCTAACAGCTTTGCAAAAAGCAGAGTATGTATTCATAAAAAGTAATATATATGAAGAAAATCGGTATGCTTTATACTCATTGAATGGTTAAATGCATTAAAGACAGCCCTACTTTGTTTTTATTGATAGTTTTATAAGGTTTAGATTTTGATGATACTCATTATGGAAGCAATATTATAATACTAATGAAGAATACAGCTTATTATGGATGCAGGGCCTCCAGTTTTAAAGTTTGCATGCAAGGGAAAATATTGTATATTTTGGGTGGAAATGGTGAGTTTTTGAATTAAAATTTTAGTTTTTTTTCTATTTAATTTTCCATGAGTCATTTTTATATGGCCTCTTCTGTGCCATTATAATGCAGTAAAGTTTAAGAACCATAAAGAAGCAGAAAATATGTAGTTGTAAAATTTTTTCTAGGTAAATTGCCCTCTTTTCTCTGTCATTGAGAACTTGGAAGGTATTCCTGGTATGGCAACTAATAAAGATTATGTTTAATTGTAGGTGACTTAATCTGACTGAATGGTTAAATCTACTGATCCCATTTTTCTTCAACAGTTATTAAATACTTAATACATATAAGGCACTATGCTATGTGCCATATATTGTGCAACGTTAATCCTGTCTCTCCTTGAGGAGTTTGCAGAGTATCCAAAATGGAAGAATGTATTAAGAAATAATGCAAATAATGTAGGGAAGATAAATTGGAATGAAATTATGACCCAGTGGCTCCCATACTTGGATGCCCAGAATGATATCTGAGAAGCTTATTAAACATATCAGGGTGTTGCCATAGGGAACTCTTGATTTTAAAAGTCAGGGTTCAATGGGGTTTGTTTAAAAGGTGACTCAAATGATGCTGAACAGAGGTCCATAAAAAGGGTTTGAAGAAATCCTGAATGATTAGGTTGGAGAGTGGAAACTCATCCTTGATTCAATAAGCAATGAGAAGACACTAAGGATTTTTGAAAAGATAAGAGATGTATTAATGTAAAGGTACTTTTATTTTTTTTTAAATTTTTTTAACGTTTATTTATTTTTGAGACAGAGAGAGACAGAGCATGAACGGGGGAGGGTCAGAGAGAGGGAGACACAGAATCTGAAACAGGCTCCAGGCTCTGAGCTGTCAGCACAGAGCCCCACGCGGGGCTCGAACTCACGGACCGTGAGATCATGACCTGAGCCGAAGTCGGACGCTCGACCGACTGAGCCACCCAGGCACCCCAAATGTAAAGGTGCTTTTAGAAGATTCCTCTGGTATGAGGAAAAATAGGTTGTGGCTCTGAAAATGCAATGGAAAAGAAGGACATACGAAATAAATATTCTTAGTCCTTGGCAATAAGTTGGATGTGTGAGACAAGGAAAATTGGGGTATTGTTGACAACAGTTTTTACTGAAAAAAAAATAGAGGTGTTGGAATACACAATGGGAATACAGACATAGGTAGTCAATAGGATACTAAGTTTGACCTGGAATATAAAATTGGTTTTGCATGTGTTGAATTTATGGTTCTTAAAGGTGTCTTAAAGGCATAGGTGTCTCTTAGGTACTTGTGGTTACAGCTCTGACACTCAAAAGCGAGAAAGATTTTGGACGATCCACAAAAGCATTCTAGTTTAAAACATATACAAAGATGATCTCTAAGAGAGATTGCAGAAAAAAATCCAATTTAAGAACTTTGACCATATCTGCATTATGAAGCAGGAGCGAGTAATCTGTGAAGAAAGAAATGTTAACCTAGTTAGAACCAGCGGTGAAACACATGTGGTGGAGGTGAATCATGAAATTTAGGGAACCAGGTATAATTGGCATTGTGAAACACTATAGAACAATGAGGGCAGTGAGATGTAGAAAAATTCGGAACTTGCTGTGCTGGAAGTCAATAATAACTAGATGAAGAACATTTTTATTTGAGGGCCTGAAAAAAATAGATTGCAATTTATTTTGCAATAGGAAATTGTTAAGGAATGAATGACTAGTTGGCAAGCTGAGGCAGAGTTGTAGAAAGCATTTATCTTTTATTTCGTTGTGGAAGAGAAGAGTAGGACAAGAAATTAATAAAATGCTAGTGAAAGAACTATACCCAAGCATGCTAGATGTATGTTATTGTGTGTGTGTGTGTGTGTGTGTGTGTGTGTGTGTGTTTTAAAGACAGCTTTCCTATGAAGTACATCATTGGCAAGGTGGGTGGGATGCTTCTGCAAAAACAGCAATGAATGAAGAAAGGGGAAAATACTAGGAAATTATGGCTAAAATACATTAAACCTTATGGAGCTTGACTGACAATATATCAGTGTCTTGAATGTATGGGGCAAGAGGAGGATTCTTAAATGTTCCTACTCTTTTGAGCTTGATAACTAATTGAAAATGATGTTATTATAAGAGTAAGGGGCACAGAAGGATTGTATTGGAGAGAAAGATGATTTGTTTGCCTTCGGTAGTGAGATTTTTGAGGTGTCATAAGGGCATCTATAAGATATGTCCAGCAGACAAATAAATGTATAGCTGAAGGGAACCAACATGTTCACAGAGACTTATTTAACAGTCATTTGTAAAGAACTGGGAGTTGAAGCTGTGGAATAAGATAAAACAAATGACAGAGTAGGAAAAAAGAGATGAGAAAGAAGTCCAGTAGTACCACATCATTTTTGGACTTTGGACATCTGAGGGGTAAAGGGATGAAGGGTAGGGAGGGCAGAAATGGAAGGAGCAGCGATCACGAAAAGAAGACATCCTTGAGGTATACAAGACAACTGAGAGAAGAGAGATTGCCAGGAGACAACAATTTTTAATTATAACAAACATAACTAAGACATTAAGAATAAAATAAAATTGAAAATCTATAATCTCATGGGTTATAGTCATTATTTTAATGTCATTGAATGCTTCATGGAAAGTATTTTAATTGAAGAAAAAGAAGATTAAAATAAGTTAAAGCATGAGTATTAGGAAAATAGTGAAGGTGGAAGCCAATGAATATAGACTTTTTTTGAAATTTTTATTGTGGAAAAGGAGGGTAATATAAAAACAGGAAAGTTTTAAAATACAAAAAAAGTTAAAATAAAGTTTAGAATATAGAGAAAAATCTTTAATGATTCTACTGCAATGACATCTCCCATAACTATTAAAGGTCACATTTCATTGTAGATGTCTTCCATGTCTTGACTGTTGTGAATAATACTGCAGTGAACATAGGAGTGCAGATATCTCTTCAAGATCTTGATTTCACTTTCCTGGGAAATATACCCAGAAGTATTGCATATTGACTAATGGAACAGAATACAGAACCCAGAAATAAATCCATTTATTAATGTCCAACTAATCTTCCACAAGGGTGACTAGAACACACAGTGGAGAAAAGAGTCTCTTCAATAAATGGTACTGGGAAAACTGGATGTCCACATGCAAAAAGAATGAAATTAGACTTCTATCTCACACGACACGCAAACTTCAGCTCAAAATGTATTAAAGACATAAATGTAAGACCTAAAACCATAAAAGTCTTAGATGAAAAAAGTAGGGAATGTTTCTCGACAGTAATGATTTCTTGGATACAATAACAGCACAGACAACAAAAACAAAGGCAAGTGAGACCGAATCAAATTAAAAAGCTTCTGAATAGCAAAGAAACCACCAACAAAATGAAAAGGTAACCTACAGAATGAGAGAATGTAATTGGAAGCCATACATTTGATAAAGGGTTAGTATCCAGAATATATAATTCCTAAAACTAGATAGCAAAAACTCTCACCCAAATATGGGGAAAATAATTGAATAGACATTTCTCCAGAGAAGATATATAAATGACCAACAGGTATATGAAAAGGTGCTCGACATTACTAAATATCAGGGAAATGCAAATCAGAAAAACAATGAGATACCATCTCATACCTGTTAGGATGGTGATTATTAAAAAAAAAAAAGATAAGCTTTGGCAAGGATGTGCTGTAAAGGGAACCCTTGTACAGTGTTGGTGGGAATGTAAATCGGTACAGCCACTGTGGCAAACAATATGGAGGTTTCTAAATAAATTTTGAATATAATTGCTCAGTATTTTTTAATCCACAACTCAACCTCTCTATATACATTCCTGCTGCATGTTGGCTCCATCATTTAAGTGTATTTTAATTAAAGTTCTACAATTCTTTGGTGCATTAATTAGTCAGAGATAAGCTAGCACATTTTTAGTTCAGAAACATGTCTCAAGTTATTTCTCAGATGTTTGTTCTTGGTCAATCCTAGTGACATTTTCTTATGTTCTTTTTTCAATCTAAGTGTGTTTCTCTTAGCTTTTAAACCTGATAGTATTTTGAGAGACATTTAATCCATGTGGTTTATTGCTATAGCTCTTACACATCCCATTTTATCACTTCAGTGTATTGTAAAAGTTCTTTGATTCAAAAGATACTAAGCAGCTTAGTGAGTATTTAAAGAATCTTACTCTGGGAGAAATAAAATTTGGTAACTTATGCCAATTACATAATTTTAGCATTTTGGCTTAATTTAGCACAGAATTTAGAAGCCACAGGAGTAGTATATATGTATTTATGCTTTCATTAGCTTCAGATCTTGCAGTTCAGCTACTACAAGGTACTAGGCTGTTTTCATTTGTTAAGAATGAAGAAATTCTTATTATTCTCCAGCTTGAACTTGTGTTTGCCCCCAATTGGCAGATTAACCATAGTAAAAAAAAATCTTCGATGCTTTAGTAACCAATATTCGGAGAAATAAAATTAACTTACTCTGAAATTTGAAGCTCTACCAAAGCATAATACAACATTTGGGTCAGGAACTGGAAGGGCATGTCTACAGGTCAGTGGTTGATACTTTCAACCCATATTGCTCTGAGTTTGAATCCAGTCTTTATTTACTAATTTTGTGAACATTAGCATGCTTTATATCCTTTCTGCACCTAAGTATGAAAATCTGTAAAAGGGGCATATTGAGAGTACCTATCTCATAAATGTTTTATGAGGCATATATTAAGTAATGCATGACTTAAAGGACAACCCAGAATATAGCATTTAATGAATGTTAACTTCTGATAGGATTTATATAAGCTGCTTAAAAAAGTACTTGGTATATTACATTACAAAATGAAAATTGGTAGAAATCTCAGATTGTGAAATGTCATTTCCCCCTGCACCCTGCCTTCAGCATTCCTTCTCAAACCCTTTTTTTTTTTGTATCTCAAAACTATCATTTCCTCTACGTTAGTCATAGTTTTAGTTTTTATTGCAGCTCATCGGAACTAATAGTTTTGAGTAGTTTTGAGTTTCTTAATTTTTACTGCAGTCTTCTCTCCACAGTGCCAGTAGGTTGATTATTTTAATGTGCATGCTTGATTAGACACATTCTTATTCCAAAGCCATCGATGCTTCACCACTGTCTGTTGGATATAGCACATATGTTTACATGGCAGTTAGTATCACTCAGCCTGAGTAAATCCATGTCACCTACTCATCCCCCATTTCTCAAGGACTACTGACACTGGTTCTCCAGCCTGGTTCTCATCTGGTTCTCCACCTCTGAAACAGGATGGTTCTTCACACTTCTGAAACTATGATCAGCCTACTTCCACAACCCATAAATCCTTCATTCCCCTGTCTGTGTTTTACAACCTCATTGTCTTAATAGCTTTGTGATCTGGTGTTTTGGGAGTAATCTAAACAGGTTAGCATGACCTTAACAGTTCTTCCATTAAGGGATGAATGTGAGGGGCAGTGCAGCGGATCTGGATTTAGGAGGCAGGACTTTGCATCCTGACACCACCACCCAATAACCAATACATTTTGGGGATATTCACACCAGTTCTCTCAATTGTAAGAGTGACTCCGACTGTTTCCTCTCATTTCACAAAGTTGTTCTGGACATCAAATGCTGAATTATTTTTCTATTGCTGCTTACCAATTATCACAAACTTAATGCCTTACAGCACCACCAATTTGTTACCTTATAGTTCTGTAGGTCAAAAATTCAGCAGGGGTCTCACTGAGCCAAAATCAAGGTATTGGCAAGGCTGCATTCCTTTCTGAACGATTAAGGGAACAGTCCATTTCTTTGCCTTTTTCAGCTTCTGAGGGCCTCTCTGAGGACATTTCACATGAGTCTCTACATTTCAGAATGAGCATGGATGGGTCATTGTATTCTTCTCATGTTTCCATCTTTCTCTGACCATAGCTGGGAGAGATTTCCCATTTTCAGGGGCTCATGGGATTAGATTGAGCCCACTCAGAATCCAGAATAATCTCCCCACCTTGAGGTCCTCACCATTAATTATATCTACAGAGCTACTTTTGCAACATAAGGGAGTATAGTCACAGTTTCCAAAGACAGGGATGTGGATATTTTGGGAGTCATTATTCTGGCTATCATAGGTGCAAAATTATGTATCAAATGAGTAATTATTAATGACATAGTGAAGGACCAAAATGTGCTTGAAAATAACATTTGTTTATTCCCCCCAAATGTTTGTTGTTTCTTGCCATCCCCATTGTTTTTTTCCCCTTTGGAGGAAAGTTCAGAATTCGGTTTGTGTTTGTATGTTTGTGTTTAGCCATTTAAAAAATAATGTTTTTTTCTTTTAAAAGAAACCAAAAGATATTAACCTACAACAAGAAATGATAAACTAAAAAACTAATATATTTTATTTTTTGGAGTTTAATGCAAATATATATATATATTTAATTTTTAATGTTTATTTATTTTCGAGAGAGAGAAAGAGACAGAATGTGAGCAGGGGAGGGGCATATAGAGGAGACACAGATTCTGAATCAGGCTCTAGGCTCTCAGCTGTCAGCACAGAGCCCAATGTGAGGCTCGAACCCATGAACTGTGAGATCATGACCTGAGCTGAAGTCAGATGCTTATCTAAGCCACAGAGGTGCTCCAAAATGTTTTTAAATGAATTATAGTTGACACTATTACATCAATTTCAGGTATGCAGCATAGTGATTGGGCAACTCTATGCATTATACTGTGCTCACCACAACTGTAGCTGCTATCTGTCACCTTATGATGTTATTACAATACCATTGACTATATAGTCTCTATGCATTCTCATGACTTATTCATTCCATAACTGGAAACCTGTATCTCCCACTCCCCTTCAACTTTTTGCCCATCTCCCTACCTACCTCCCCTCCGGCAACCACCTGTGTATTCTCGGTATTTATGGGTCTGTTTCTGTTTATTTTTGTTAAACTATTTTAATTCATTTCTACAACTTCTATTCAACTCACACACTAGAGAGTTTAATTCTAGTAATATAAAATAATTTGAGCAAGCGCTCTGATCAGATGGTATTGATAGATCATGTGAAACATTTGGGGTTGTAGTCATGTAGAAGGAGGATTTTCTTGAAGACACACAAGAACAAGTGGAGGATGGCTACTCTTTGTCTAGAAGCAGCAAGAGTGGGCTGTTTCTCCTATGTTTAACAAGATTGCCTAGGGGTAGAATCTATAATGCACACTTGTGTGAAGCACCTACTATTCCCTTTCCCTTTGTGGATTAAATTATATATTAAGGGTAACTATCATAAATAGGCTTTATGTACACTCAAGAGTCCAGATTTTATGACATCAGTATTCTTTTGGTATAATTCAATAATCCTGAATTAAGGATTAAATATACCATTAATTTTATTGAATTAAGTAGAGAGGTTCTACTACAGTAAATGAAAGAAGTATAAGGTGTTGTAACTGAAATAATAAATGCACAGTACTTTTTAATAAAAATGAACTCATTTTCTGATACCACTCTTTCTAAAATTGGAGCCTTTGCCTCATTATAATGATGCAGAATTTCCTGTGAACTTACGTTAGAGAGAAAAAAGAAGAAGAAAGAGGAGGAGGAGGAGGAGGAGGAGGAGGAGGAGGAGGAGGAGGATAAATGAGCTCCATAATACATTTTAGTTCATTGGCCATCATGTTCACAAAATGCTAATAAGATTTTTTTTCTTACAATTTCCGTACTCAAATTATACATTAGGCTTCAAGTACCATTTTGTCTTCTTTTGGCCTCAGTTTCTTCATCTTGAAAATGGAGTGATCAGAAAAATGGTTTTTGAACCGCCTTTTGCTTAGCTGTGATATCCTGGCTGTGGAGCAGAGTACCAGAGTACTGCTCACTTAGAGCGGTCTGCATACAAGAAAGTCTTCTACTGTTAAGTGGTTAATTAGTACACCTGTGGGGTTTTTAAAAATGAATCTTGCTTTTCCCCTTTCATCTCATAAGTACTTTGCTCATATAGTTATAGTTCAAAAGTGAGGTAAGTGATTATGCTTATTACTTATTAAACCCTGAGGATTTTTTAAAGCTTCTTTTAAGGCTTGTCTTTATTCTTCAAACACCATCACAAATTCTTTCGTCTCTGTTGCACATTTATCATTAACCAAATATAAACTGCTTTATGTTTAGCTATAATTTGATACATGTAAATGTAATTTTCCCATAGTAGATTGAGGAGTAATACTATATTTAGACATCCTAGTGCAATGCCACTGAGCATCTAACAAGCACATCCAAAATCCTGATTAACAATGCATTGTTTGGCTGTGCATGGCATGTGTCTTGTCATATGGGTTTGTGACCTAAATTCTAGAGGGAAGTTAAGAACTGAATCTCTTTACAGACATCTATCTGCTAACACTGGCCAAGAAAAGGGGAAAAAATCATAGGAAACTTCCTATGCTGAACATTATGTAACCTCAGAGCATAACTGTCCCTACAGAGCATCATATTCTATATGCAGATGTTGGAAAATAAAGTGAGAATAGCAGGCAAATAGCTTTGAGGAAAAGAGGAGGTACGAACTCAGGTTCTAAATTTCAGTGAATAATGAAGAGGTGACTGTTCTAATTTAAAGGCAAGGTGTTGTGAAGTAGAGGAGATAAGGGCAGAGCCCATTGATACATAATTAGTCACAGTTTTTGAACCTCTACTATGTGGCTGCAACACCTCTACAATCAGATTAGTCTAATCTGAGAAAAGTATGTTTCAAACACAAAATGATAGTATCAGGTGTAAGGTTTGCCTGACATGAAAGTACCTGTTTTCTCCTCTTTCAAAGTAAATGGGCTGTGCAAAACATATGTCATTATAAGCAATCAAAGGATGTTCTTCATATTCAGGATAGAAGAGACTGCTGGTGGCAAAAGACTCTTCTTAGCGAGAGGTGTGGGGATTTTGTCATATGAATCCTATCTCATTGGATCATTAAAACAAATGTTTTATGCATGTAAGTTCACGTCCCAGGTTCTCTCACTTCCATTTCACTAGCATGATGGATTAGGCATCCTGAGTAACTTCTTTTTCTTTTAATGTTTGTTTATTTTTGAGAGAGAGAGAAACTAAGCATGATCAGGGGAGGGGCAGAGAGACAGAGGGAGCCACAGAATCCGAAGCTGGCTCTAGGCTCTGACATGTCAACATAGAGCCCAATGTGGGGCTCAAACCTGTAAACCACAAGATCATGACCTGAGCCGAAGTCCTACACTTAACTGACTGAGCCACGCAGGTGCCCTGAACAACTCTTGTTGAAACAATAAAATACCAGATGAAAGTAGTCAGAAAAATCTGTTCAGATCCACTGCTGGGACCGCACACACACGCGCACGCGCGTGCACACACACACACACACACACACACACACACACACACTGAAATAAAATGGAACTTAGAACCATGAGATTTGAGTAAGCACCAATATTGCTTTCATCATGACAGTGTATGCTGGAATCAGTCTTATGACCTGGAATTTCTACTTTAAAGACTGCCTGATGCACGGTAAGGGTTAAAACCTAGAGGTGACCAAATGTAGAGGATCTAATATGAAATCTCAACAAAAAAGTGAAAACCCAAAAGACTGCCTCCTTGTATAGAGTGAATGAGGACAAAACCCTGTCACATAGAAGGAGATAGAAAAGAAACTTTCCTCTTCTTGGCCTTGGTGTGAGATAGAAAAAACAGATACTCTTTGATATCAAAACTGTAAACTTTATGTGGCTGAGAATTCAGTCACATAGAGTTATATGCCAATTTTTAATGCAAATAACATTTTAATCTATTTGAAGGGAGAAGGTGAATTTTAGGAGAGAATTTAATGTAAAGTTTCTGTGGTTTGTTATTCTCCCAGCAACAAGAATGAAATATACAATTCCTTTTGTAAGGATTAGGCTCTACCCAGGTTTCAGAGACTCTCCATTGATTCAGTTAAAGGAATAAAAGAAGTTTACAGAAAATACCAAGTAAATAAGACAGCAAAAGACAGAATCTGCAGAAATGACACACAAGAGAAGCAGACCTCTAGAGACTTAAGATGATTGGCAATAACAAAATACAAAATGCATTTAGTTTGTTTCCTTAACAAGGGACTAGAGACTATGAATAACAACCAAGCAGACTGAGAGAAAATCAAGTAGAATAAAATTCAAATATAATTGAAGTTAAAACCTTAAGAATTAATTACAGCAGGTTAGATAAAGAAAAGTATTAAATAGTATTCAGGAAAACTGAGTCAAAATCATAGTGCAGAATGAAGTCCACAGATACAAAAAGATGAAAAACAAGAAAGAAAGATTAAAAGATATGAAGAACAAAGTGAAAGGTTTTTATTTATGATGATTCAGAGTTTCAAAGGCACTAATAGAAAGGGGAATGATGAGGAAATACTTAACAGAATTCTTGGAAGACCCCAATCCTAAACCCCACTAATCCCAAAGAGTTCCAAGGAGAATAAATTAAAAAAAAATACAACTAGACATATCATAGTAAACTATAGAATCTAGATACAAAAGGAAGAACTTAAAACATACAGAAAAAATTATAGCATGTAAAAGTATCAGTAATTTATATCAGACTTTTCAATAGCAACAGTGAAAACAAGAAGACAGTAAATTGGTAGCTTTAGTCTACTAAGAAATAATCATTATGAATCTAGAATTCCATATGCAGGAAAATGGTCTTCCTAACATTTTGTCAAAATGAAAATCTTTAAAACAACCAAAAAGTGAGAGAATTCATTAAAAAAATCATACTTACTAAAGGAAAGTCTGAAGAAAATCCTTCAGATAGAAGGAATACAATCACATTTGGATGATCTGAGATTTAAGAAGATAGTCTGAGGAATATGGGTAAATATATGAAATCTAAGCAAATATTGAACGAGTAAAAACTAATCATCCTAATTTACGAAGGAGAAAAGGAGTGGAATAATGAACAAAAATGCATATGTTAGAAAGAAGAGTTAGGAGGTCTTAGTATATAATCTGAAGGAGAAGAGAGGTATTTATTACATTTAAATCTTGGTAAATTATGCATTCTCAAATAGCTAAGATGATTATTAAGAGAATAGGCACAGGGATAAACATTCTAAACAAATAGAATAAAAAACACAATGGGGAAATTCTATTGTTTGCAAATAGGGCAATACATTTTAATGTTTGTTTACTTTTGAGAGAGAGAGAATGTAAGCTGGACAGGAGCAGAGAGTGGGGGACAGAGGATCCAAGGCAGGCTCTGGGCTGACAGCTGTGAACCTGAAGTGGGGCTTGAACTTGCAAAATGTGAGGTCATGACCTCAGCTGAAGTCGGACACCCACCTGATTCAGCTGCCCAGGTGTCCCAGAGCAATCAATTTTTAAAAAAGAAATAGAGTGGGGGAACCTGGGTGGCTCTGTCAGTTAAGCATCCGACTTCCTCTCAGGTCATGATCTCATGGTTCATGAGTTCGAGCCCCAAATCGGGCTCTGTGCTGACAGCTCAGAGCCTGGAGTCTGCTTCAGATTCTGTCTCCCTCTCTCTCTGCCCCTCCCCGCTCTCACTTTGTCTCTGTCTCTCTCAAAAATAAATAAAGATTAAAAAAATCTTTTAAAAAAGAAATAGAAAACATAAAACAAGTTTGTGGAAATAATAGCAAGTTTTTAAAACAATAATATATTGATTAAATTCTCTAGTTAATAGAAAGAATTGTTAGGTTTTTAGAAATTCAACTATATTCTGTCTCAACTTCAAAAATGTTTAGGAGACAGATTGAAAGGACAGAAAAATATATACCATGCAAATTATTTTCAAAGAGCAGCAATATATCTGTACCCTTAGAAGAAAAAAAGATTTTTATTAAACAAGACTTACACAGAGAACAATGTCAAAACCTAGAAGTTGTTTCAACAAAATAATCACAACAAAAAGTTTTTCCAAATATGTAAACAAATTTTATGAAAATACTAACAGTAGAAAATTGAGCTAAAGAAATGAACAAGCATTTATAAGAGAGGAAATTAAAATTATTAATAATAACATGCATGGATATTAAAGCACTTGAGAAAAAGGGAAACTGATAAACCTATGTTGAAAACCCATTGCACAACCACCAGACTGGCTGATTAAAAAAAAAAAAAGTCAGTGAATACTGTTGTGTTGTTGTTGTGCATTATTGGTGTATAAGTGCCAGTCAAGATGTGGAGCAGAGGGACCCATCATCTTCCTCTCATGTGGGGTTTGGATGGATAGGACCTTGTAGGAAAAAGTTTGGCATCATTTAAAAAATGTTGAAGGTTTGTATGTTCTAGCGTCTAGCAATTCCTTTCTAAATTTATAGTCATTCTTGGACTTGTAAAGAAGGCATATATAAAGATATTGGTGACAGTAATGTTGTTAATACCATGTGTGCTCATGCATTCACACAAATACACACCAAAAAAACTGGAAACAACCCAGAAATCCATTAACAGGAGATAGGAAAATAAATGTCATACTCATCAGTGAAAATAGATGAAAATACTGCAGCCAAATACATTATATGATCAACATCAAAAGGATAATTTTGAGCAGAAAAAGAAATAATGGAAGAATATCTAAACTATAAATCATTTTTATAATGTAGAATATAAGCTTAAACCAAAATATATTGCTTACAGTTGTACCACCTATATTTGTATCACTAAAGAAAGGCAGTGGATTCATTAACACCAATTTCATGATAATGCTACCTGAAAGATGAGATAATAAAATGTGGGGAGGGCAGGCACATAGGGGATTTCAGAATTATTGGCTATATTTTCTTTCTTAGTCTCGATACATATTTTTATTTAAAACATGTATATATATTTAATATACATAGCATATACTTCTATGTGTAATTCAAAATTAAACATGTATCATGTCTGGTGCATTATGAATTTATGATAGAATAAGATGGAAGAATATTTGATTGCTTCTCCTCACTGTGGTGTAGTGGTTAACAGAATCTCAGAGACTCTGGGTTCAATTTATACCTTTGTGGCTTTCAGCAAGTTATTTAGCTTCTCTGTGCTTCAATAATCTTTATACCTGAAATACGGATAATAATGGTACCCAATTCATGAGGTTGTTAGGAGGATTACATGAATTCATATTAGTAGAGAACACAGAACAATGCCTGACACAGAACATCAACTACGTAGAAACTGTTGTCTGTCTTCTGGCATTGATGCATTTCTCAGAACTTGTAGGATAACAAAGATAGGGGAAATCTTGACAGATATACTGATTGATTTTGCCTTGAATTTGTAGTCAATTTAAAAACAATTGGCATTTTTACAAATTGAGTTTTGCATTTCATGAATATTGTCTATCTGTATTAGATTGGTCATTTTTTTTCTGTCTTATTTATGAGTTTCAGTGTCAAGGTCTTACATGTTTTTTCATTAAATTTGTTTCTAATCATTTGATAAAGTTATTGCTGTTGAGAATATATCTTCTATCAAAATGTTATTTTTAAATATTGCTGAATATAAATACCATTTCCTTTTGCATACTGCAAATTTACTAACTTCATATTCTAATTCTAGTAATTATCTGTAGATTTCTTTTTCTACATACAAAAACATGTCATCCTCAAATAGTGATAACATTATTTTTCTCCAAATAAAGGAGTCAAAAAAATAACATGGGGAAAGAGTTATATTTTTAGAGCATTTCTTTCAGAGTAAAGATTTAATATCAGCACATCCAGAGTAGTTTGTAAATTTAGAGGCTGCTTAACTCCTCCCTAATCTGATAGTACTCTACTCCTTATGGTGGTGTGTGTGTGTGTGTGTGTGTGTGTGTGTGTGTGTGTCTGTGTGTGTGTGTGTTTCAAATTATTATTGTTATTTACTCTGAAAATCAGATGTGAGATTTCCCTATTTCCCAATAGCATTTATTATAAAATTTGTATGATGAACTATGGATGCTATTTGAACAAATGCCATAGCATAACTGTTTTCTTCTAGTGTGTGTTTGCTCAGTGACGCTAAAAGTCTTTTTTAATCATCTTTTTTTTTAATATCTGTTGTTCATGGGCAGCTGTTATATTATTAAGTGTTCTACTTTCAGTTGAAGTAATTTTCCCAATCTAGAAAATTCACACTCCTGTTTTGTTATATATTGCTAATATTGAAGGCCATCCCTATGAGACAAACATCTGCCAAATATTGTCGTTTGTTTTATAAAGAGACTGGTTTCAGGATATGGTGAATTGCTTTCTTCTCATTTTTTAAAGGCACTGAAGAGTGTAGCAGTGCTGTATATATTGATTTGAACTTTTGTCTTCTGTGATAGGTTTTTATCTGTTTCATTGTAAAAGCCAAAATAGGAGTTTTCCAAAAAAGAGAGGCTGTAATGAATATAGCTATGGTGTTACCCAAGATAATGATTTTGAATATGAAGTCCTACATGCAGAACTTGGAAGGCTTAGGACATTACTTCATCATTAAAAGGACACTAAAATTCGATGCAGTTTCCTGCTAAGCACTGCTTCTCAGTCCTTAACCTTAAATATTGATATTAGAAAGATTAAAGTAGATAGTAAAATGCTTTAACAAAAAAAAGCATTACAAAACAGTGGTACAACGTAACATATGCCTCATCTCTTCATGGACATCTAATTATCACTCTAACATAGTCACCCCTGTTTATAGTCAGCTTTTTATTGTGCTTAATAGGCTTTCTTATTAAGTCCCTTGACTGTTTTAGTCTTCACTGAATGGAATTCTCCTAAAATTGAGGCCAGGTGATGAATTGGGCCCCTTGGCTCAAATAGTGAACTAGTGGAGTCCAGTTGTCTAAACAGCTATTCCTGTTGAATTGCATCATTGTGTTTCCCTCCAGGGTGATAATTGCTCAGACCACATTGTGACTCATTTCTTTATAATGCCTATAACAGTGCTTTTTCAAGGGAAGGAATTGCATATTTTAGTGCTGTGATAAAATGCAAGAAGGCGTGCTGCTGTAATGTGGTTGGACCCATCTTGTGTACAGCTATGAACATTTGTATTTATGACGACCATTTCACACTTGTATATTTGGGAAATGGTGAAATGTTTATGTGCTCATATACCAGGATTTGTGAATTTTCCATCTTTTGCAAAGAATAAGGAACACTTGCCTAATCCCAAACATTTATTTGAAGTGTCAACCTGCAGGGGAAGGACACAAAGTGGTTGTATACATTCTCATTCTGGAAAGATAATATGCATGTTAATTCACGCTGATATTTTGAATGAGGCACAGCTGTTGAATAACCATGTGATCCTTGTATCTCGCAGAGGATGCTGCATTTTCATGCAGTCATGGAGCAATAGAAAGAAAACTTCCATTTTGTATATTTGTTACAAACAAAAAATAAGAGAAAGGGCGGCTCACCTGTGAGTACTAAATGAGAGAAAGCCCATCATAATATGTGATCAGATTGTTCAGAGTTCTTTGTGCTGCTCGATGATCCTCAAACGACACGAAGCTCTATTTGATCAAACCATAATTGAAACCATCACCCTAGCCATAGTCAGTAATAGGATGTTTGCATTAAAGTATATTCTTCCTTGTCTTTTGGTTTAGAAATTCCCAAAGTCCCTGTGCTGTTGCCCTTTATCCAAGTCATAGACATTGTGTGGTGCTGATGTCTTCTGGGCATCATTTCCCTGCCCAGTCTGTTGCTCTTCAAAACCTCTAATAATCATAAAGGAGCAACATCACCTTTTTTGGAAGCTCCTCTCCCTTAAACTGTAGATATAGAATAGAAAGCTCATTTTAGATATCTAATTAAATCACCTTTTACAAGGGTAATTACCTTGGAGTGTTGACATGCTACTCTGTTCTCAGCTCGTCTGTTGGCAAAAGGAAACTTTAATCCTTGGGCTCTGAGATCATCATTTGGGCAAAATACTTTGAAGGCAGGGAAATGTTACTGCAGAAAAAATTCAAAAGGTCTTCACCCACAGATACAGGTCACAAATTTATCTTAAGAAAACTGCATTGGTTTCTGATGAAGGGTGATTTTTCTCTCACGTATTTCTGTGAAAAATGAGATAGTGCAGAGAGCCCTTACATGCCTATGAATAATTCATACCCTTGTTAAAGTATGTGAGGCAGTCTGATCAATCTAAAACATAACCACCCACTTTTGCCATTCCAGAGCCCATAGAAAGGTAACCCAGGATGGAGACTGACAATCATTAATACTTTTATGTAACTTCAATGCCACTGCTAGAAAAAGAAAAAGAAAAAAAAACCATACAATAATAATACTGTCTCATACCACAAATATTTTTCCCAGATAGCTTAGCATGACTATTAACCGTATATAGTCTTGAAATTCAGAAAATTTTGGTTTCAAATCTTTCGTCTAATGTTTGATCTTGTGCAGTTTACCTAAAATATCTGTGCAACAATACCCTCTATTGGAAGATTTTTGAGGAGTGAAGTAGAGGTAAGGTGTTCCAAATTTCCTGGTACATTTTAAGCATTGATAAACATTAGCAAATAGAATTTATGTGCATATACGTCAAGAGGATAGAATTCATCTTTACATTATGTTTCCTATAATGTCTTTCCTCTGGAGAGAAACACTGTCTAAATTAGCATCATTCTTGATAAAAAGTTGCATGAGCAACAATGCATAGCCACATACAAAAGCAACAAATTCTTTTAGAAGTGAGAGATAAAATCTTGTGCCTGAGATTTCCAACCTTTCCTCTCAGGCAATGTCACTGAATGGATGTCTTTTCCACAGGATCTGTTTCCGCATCCCTGATCAGGTTGGTCATCCAAAAAATCCAGTCCATTGTCAAGATGGATGAAAGCACATGACCAAAGAATTTTGAGCTAATGCTTTTTATCGCCTTCGTTAGGCTATAGTCAACTAACCAAAGGGTGAAACACTTTCTGCAAATCTCTACCCTCAAGCCTTGGTTGCTCTTGCATGCCCTTTCTGAAAATACTCATTGACAGAAACCCCTAACTGATGGAGTTAGGTTCCAGGTCTGTGGTTTAAGATTTGCTTCAGGAAGCAAGCTGTTCAAACTTCTTACAGCTCTTATGGGCTCATTGTATGGGATTCATCCTGCACATCACCTAGAACTAATTTATTCAGCAAGTATTTTCAGGACAGCAAATTTTCTCTTGGAGCATACCATATTTAATTGGAGTCTTCATTATTATTAAATTAGAAAGTATTAGTGTAAATGAAAATGCTTTAATATTCCTGAACCAATTATTGAATTCCACTTGAAATAGTGTAAATGAAAATGCTTTAATATTCCTGAACCAATTATGGAATTCCACTTGAAATGTGATTTACATAAGACCTAGAAAGTTCTACTCTTAATTCCCAGATATGAGAGAAAATAACTATTTGACATAGTGTATGCTTTATAACCTAGAAAGTGCTTCAGATTACTTACTAGGTGCCGGTTCTTCTATATGTGCTTGACATAAGTTATTTCATTTAATTCTCGGACTATCATATGAAGTAGGTACTACTGTGATATTCTTTTTAAAGATTTAAAAATATGAAGTATAAACAGAGGAATCAAATGGGTCAAAGGTGGGTTTGAAATCCAGGCAACATGTCTACAGAGTCTGATCTTATACAATTCTGTACATTTGTATATTTGCCTTATTTAGTTATTTCAGTAAGCTCCATTTCAAAAGGAAATGAAGGGTCCAAACTTACATCAAGGAGGAGATCTTTATTCATTCATTCTTTCATTGTTTTCATGTGAGCATTAGATCAATGTAAACAATAATCCAATGATTAAAGTTATGATTTTGTAAAAGGGTTTATTTTCTTAGGTTCATCTTTCAGTACTTTCAGGGAACCATGGGAAACAAAATAATAACTTGAAACTGTGTAGTATATAAAATTGTCAAGACTTGAAATTGTATGATGCAGAGATTAAGAACATTGGAGCCAGTCAGACCAGGCACCAATTTTCTCAACTGTAAACTAGGGAACGTAATAATTCCTCCTATATAGAATTGCTTCAAAGAGGAAATATAATACTATACATGTAGCAGATATGAATCTCAGGTGGTCAAGGGATACATTCTTCACTTTCTACAAAAACAAGAAAAAATCAAAACCTGATTCTGTTTTGAATTTTCATTCTTCTTTACTGATGGAAAATTTAACCTTAGTCATTTGGGGACTTCTCCCCTCCACGCATTCTCTTCAAGTTAGAGTAAGTTAGATAAGTACGAAGGCATTGTGAGAGCAAAGAATGTTCCCCTGATGGTATTTATCATATGATTAAGATAATTGAATAATTTACATTTTCTTCGTCTTCCATAAAAGTGTTTGCAAGCCCAGATTAAAGCCCACCCACATCTGAGATGGGGTGTTCTCTCTGTATGCCTCTGTCTTCTTCCTTTTCATGATTTCTTAAGGTTACACACAAAAATAAAGTTTTGTGGGTCCATTCTAATGCCAAAAGATGCTGCCTCCTAGCAAAATATAAGATAGGTGAGATTAATGATTCATATTCTTTATTGATTCTCCTTGGTAATGATTTTGTTGAAGATAGTGAACCAAGTGATTAGTAATTATTACACAGCTAGTTAGAGTTAGAACAGCATCTATAAATCACTATAGGAGCAAGTGCCCTTTCTAATTTGTAACACGTGTTACTTTTAAAAATATTTAATTATCATTATTGGGATTCATTCAGTCAATTCAGCATATATATTGAGCACCTGCAATATGTCAAGCTCTGGTTCAAACACTGAGTATATGTTAGTAAAACAAAGAGAAAAATCTCAGCCCTCATGGAGCTCACATTCTAGTTCAGGGAAATAGGAAATAGGGTAAAATGTTAACATACATATTATGTTAAAAAGTGGTGGGTGCCAAGAAGAAATAATAAAACTGATGGGAAGTTTAGAACATGAGGTGGGGTGAGATTGTAGATTTGGATAAAGTGCTAGAAAGATCTCAATGAGAAGATGAATTTTGCTTAAGTAATTGAAGGAAATAAGGAATTGAGCCACACAAGTATCTGGGAAAAGAGTTTTCTAGGCAGAGAAGACAGAACATGCAAAAGCCATGAGGTAGGAGAATGCCTGCCATGTTCAAGAATCAGCAAGGACCCCAATGTACCTTTAGTGGAATGAGTTCACAGAGAGGTATAAGGGATGAGGTCAAAGAGGTGAAAAGCAGGTAGTGAGGCAGATAGTGGAGGGACTCAAGGTGTTTACAGGTCTTAGCTTTTATTCTGAGATGGAAAGCAGCTGGAGAATTTTGAGCAGAGGGTTGACATGATCTGAGTATATTTTAAGAGG
The DNA here is from genome assembly GCF_016509475.1 of Prionailurus bengalensis. NCBI lineage: Eukaryota > Metazoa > Chordata > Mammalia > Carnivora > Felidae > Prionailurus > Prionailurus bengalensis. The sequence continues at coordinate 111,907,597 of NC_057349.1, forward strand.
ATCACTCTAGCTTTTGTCTTGAAAATAGACTGTAAGGGAACAAGGGCCTGTAGAAGTTCTCTAATTTATGAGCTTTTATAGAGAGAATGTTAATGTAGTCAAGACCCATTGAATTCTAATTCCATAAATCCTCCTTTTATTTTACTGCATCTGAGAATTTTGCAAAGTGAAATTCTAACTTTTATATTTATAATTATGTCCAATCAACACTCAGTAATTGTGGTGAGGGTATTATGTGTGAGATGTAATTCTTAGCAGAGACAGTAATACTTAGATAAGACAGACAGGATGCACCTGAAGAAATTCATGTTTCAGAAACGATGATAGAACATGTCAGTATGTAGTCTTCTAGAACATTGACAAATGGAAAATATAAAAGATTGGCTAAAGTACTGTAGCTGTTCAGGTTTCTGTCAAAAACTCTCAAGCCAAAAATATAATCTACAAATATTTAATATATGAGAAATCACCAAATAAATCTGTAGCCCAATGTGGTCTTGTTTTTTTTCTCCTCCTCCTTCTTCTTTTCTCCTCCTCCTCCTCTTCATTCTCGTTCTGTTTTATAGTGAAAGAAAATTGTGCATGTTGACATTTACTGTTCATGGCATTAATTGATGAGTTTGCTAAGTCACTAAGTTTGCAGAAGACTAGCCATTTTCCATTTTGGATTATCAGGGAATGAACACTTCAGCAGCATAAAGAGCAGACTAGTTATGACTGTTTTAATCTTTGGATCTTTCAAGACCATGATGGAACTACCTTAGTGACAAGCTTGCTGACTGTCATAATTATCAAGATGTGGGGGGACTTCAGCTGCTGAATAGAAAGCATTCCATTTAATCAGTAATTGAAGTTTCAATAGCAATTTGGGGAGAGACAGCTTTAATATCCATGTTCTCTTCTTCCCTCCTCAGTCTGGGTTAAGTGCCCCTCTTCTGTGCTCACCTAACACTTCATACATAACTGTGTTAGTGGAATGTATCAAAATTAACTGGGAGTATGCCACTCTGCCACCCAATTTTAGGGGCAGGGCCATGGGTAGTTCACACCTGTTCACACCCACCACAGTATCTGACAGACGGTAGTGTTCCATAAATGTTGATTGGATTGAACTGTTGAACTGACTGCTGATGTGCTACTTAAATGATTTGAATACGGAGAACAAATAGATATTGAATAAATGCTTTCAAGGGCTAAATACTTGCCAGATGTCAGGCACTTATCACCTAAGGCTACATCAAACTCCATTCTCATTCTGTAAGAGCTCACAGTCCAGTGAGGCAAAGAGACCTGAAAACTCATAATTGCAACACAGTGGGATGTGACTTCAATAAGTTTAATACAAGAGGATAGGCAGCTCAGAGGAGGTCTACTCAGATCTCTTGAAACTGTAATAGGATTCTTTGGGAAAATTTGATTAAGATCTTGAAAAGTGGATGTTGTTTTCTGGCAGAGTAGGAAGTTTGTTTCAGGAAATGTATACCAGATATAGAAAGCTGTAGAGGTATGAGAGAAAGTGTGTTGCCAATATTTAAGGTAAAAGTTTGGGCTGTATTTTCAGTCTTAGTGAGTGAGTGGATGAGAACTTCATCCAGAGGCTAAAGGGTATTATGAGATATGAAAATGAATTTTAATGCATGGATTTAGTGAAATGGATTAAAAGTTATAAAGAAATAATATGTTAGGATTGTATTTTAGAAAGGTCAATTTGGTGGCTTATGGAGGACGGATTAGAAAAAGAAAAGACCAAAGACTGGGAGACCAGTTAAGTTAATAACAAACTAGGTAGAGATATCAGTGTAGTGTTGTGGCTGGAAATGTGGACTCTGGATCCAGATTGTCTGGATTTGACTTCTAGTCTGCCTGACCTTGTGCAAGTTACTTAACTCCTCAGTGATTCAGTTTCCTCATCTATAAAATGGGCATAATAAGGAAACCTACACACAGGGGAGTTATAAGTATTGCATTAATGCATATAAAGTACATGACACATAATAACCACTTCATAAATGTTGCTTATTATAATTAATATTCTATTCAAATATCATACAAACCCCAGAGGGAGATGCAGTGTTTATACTCATTTTATAGATATGAACACTAAGGCTTCTAGGATTTGAGTAACTAAGATGGCTAATAACTGCATTTCATATATTTGCATATTAAATACACATAGAGCAGGTCATAAACTAATGAGTGCAAAAGGATTTGCAATTAATATCTATTAATGGAGTTTGAATTTGCTAGAGTTATTAAAATAGTGAATTATAAAGCTCCCATTCTGTTTTGTTTTGCTATGAGTTCAGAAGTTTAGGAGGGAACTGAAACAGTCAATGGGATGTATAGAAACTAACACTTTGCACTCTAAAGCTGGAAAAAAGACTATAAATGACAGCACTTATTCATTGGCCTTGCTCTGCAGAGACAACACTCATCTGCTTGTATTTCACATGTCGATTAAAGAGGTACTCTGTAGACTTTTAGTTTCACAGTATGGTCATGTTTGTACATTTTGCAAAGTCGCATGTCTTGTCAAGAAGAAGATAAAGGGCATCATGTGGTTAATTCCTAGCTTTCTATCCAACCAGTAGCCCAGATAAGGTCAACATTATAACTGGTTTATAAATCATATCATCTATCCTGCAATGTCTGTTTGTTTTTTTCATTTGTTTATAATAATAGGTGACACCACCATCTGGCAGCTTAACAAATGTTGTATGACGCCCATGGTTCTTTATGACCTGTAGCACTTTGACATACCCCTCCTCCAATGTGCACACTATTACTTGGTCAATAACAATATTCAGATTTGATAAGCATCTATGCTTTATCAAGTGGTTCATGGTGGGTGAAGTTTATCATTTGTGATGTTCATGCAATGGGAAATGGCACTTTTCTGCACTATCAGATGCATTTTCAGGAATGTTAAGAAGAAGCTGATAAAAATCTGTCTTCTTTGTAAAGGGTGAAAGAAATGGATCACCCATGGATAAGACCTAACTACCGCTTAATATGTCTCCTAGTCTTTGAAGTTGTGAGTTCAATGTATTGCATTTCCTCATCTCATAGTAGTTTGAGACATCACAGCTTCACAGAGTAAAAGTTTCTTTTAATTTTCAGAATATCAACTTACATGTATAGCAGGGGAAGTGGAATGAGAAGTTCAACATTGGAAATGTATATTAAAATTACAATTCAACTTTAATTTGATAACACCTTGCCTAAACTATCCTTTCAGGTCCTAAATTACAGAGCTTCTAGTATGCAAATGCCTCACCTCAGCAGTTACTTCTGTATTCACCATTACTTTTTCCTCTGTCAGGCCCAGTCTGGGAGATCTCTTATTCAAATAAACTCTAAAACATTATCTGGACCATGTGTCCAGCCATAAACCACAGTTGGAAAATATGCATGAAAAATTTTATGTTGATTAAAGATTGTTAACTTTTTTTTTCCCTTCTACATTTCCAAATCCTTGTTTGATTTGTGATGGCAATCTTAAGTTACTTATCTAATTAAAATCAAGACTAATATAGAAAAAATCTATAGTTATCCCAACCAGCCATTAACTTCTGATGAAATTACTCTATAAAATAGATATAAAACCCCCAGTGTCACTTAATCTCAATTGTATTGTGGAATATGAAAACTGACATTTCTCAAGAACTTTCGAACAAATTGAACCCCCAATGAGAATGAATACTGAAACAGTAGGTTGGAATGCCTTACTGTTTTTGTACTTTTTTGGATTCTTTTTTATTTTTTCTTTTTAATTTTTCCCTGGCTTTCTTTTTTTTTTTTTTAATTTTTTTTTCAACGTTTATTTATTTTTGGGACAGAGAGAGACAGAGCATGAACGGGGGAGGGGCAGAGAGAGAGGGAGACACAGAATCGGAAACAGGTTCCAGGCGCTGAGCCATCAGCCCAGAGCCTGACGCGGGGCTCGAACTCACGGACCGCGAGATCGTGACCTGGCTGAAGTCGGACGCTCAACCGACTGCGCCACCCAGGCGCCCCTCCCTGGCTTTCTTTAGGTGTGAATGACAAATGAGAAATTGTATATATTTAAGATAACAACGTGGTATTTTGATATAAGTATACTTTGTATAATGATTACCACAGTCAAGCTAATTAAATGATCAATCAGTTCCCTCACAAGCTGCCATTTCACCTCATAGAGTTACCATTTGGTAAATTCTTGAATAGGTCCAGCTTAAATTATAGTTTTCAATTTTCAGTTGCTATCTTAAATATGTATATCTTCTATAGTGTTGGTTAATATTTAATATCAATAGTACTTAGAATTTTGTATGCCAGCTAATATTTAGCTGTTCTCCCTGTCCTCTTCCTTCTCCTCCTTCTTCTCCTACCTCTTCTTCTTCTTCTCTTCTTTTTTTGGAAGCTTATACCTCCAACTCTTCTTCACCCATTTTGCCAACACCCACCCTCCACCCCTCTGGGAACCATCAGTTTGTTCCCTGTGTTTATTTGTCTGTTTCTGCTTTTTGTTCATTTGTTTGTTTTTTTTAGATTCCATATGTAAGTGAAATCATATGATATTTTGTTCTTTTTTTTATTTTTTTTTCAATGTTTATTTATTTTTTTTGGGACAGAGAGAGACAGAGCATGAACGGGGGAGGGGCAGAGAGAGAGGGAGACACAGAATCGGAAACAGGCTCCAGGCTCTGAGCCATCAGCCCAGAGCCTGACGCGGGGCTCGAACTCCCGACCGGGAGATCGTGACCTGGCTGAAGTCAGACGCTTAACCGACTGCGCCACCCAGGCGCCCCAATTTTGTTCTTTTTAAATAACCTCACTCAAATATGATAAAATTAATAGAAATATATCCTACAAACTTTAAATCATGTCTGTGTTTTTGGTTCAGGTTTGTGAATTATCAAGAAAAAATTCTGATCTGTGAATATTTCCAAAAATAGAAACAACCCTTGGAATATTTTGTAGTTTTAAAATTATTATAGTTTTACATATTAGAACAGAAATATATTATTTTCTTATAGTTTATTTCTAGTACTGTTGTATGGCAAGTTAGTTAAAATGAGTTTAATGCAGGCCTTTCTACCAAATGTCATTATTGTAAAATGCATCCAATTTTAAAGTACAATTCAGACTTAGAACTTTCAGAATGGGTACATTGAAAAAGTCTAAAATTGTCAACTTATTTTGAAATAAGATAGTAGAAGGGTGTTCAGGCAATTTTATTTGCCTTTTATCAAAAGAGTCATGATTATTTTCTTCCAGAAAAACCATCAGTGCAAGTAATTAGTAGATTCTGTTTTACTGACTAGGCTCATTTCTAATTCCCACCATGATGTGGCTTGATTCTGTATGCATTTGCAGGACTATAATTACATATGAGTGTTTAGACTTCGCCAGACCAGCAAGGTGATAAACTCCCTTAGAACAACAGGGAATGGGAAAGTGGCAGGAAAATGCAACACCATGGTGACGTCATGCCTGTAAAAGCTATGTGACCAGTGGTGGACTTGGCAGAGCTCAGCTGGGGTCCAGTGACTGGGGTCTGAGACTGACATTGCTTCCTTCAAAGTGAAATATGAAATGTGATTGTCAGTGAAGCAAATAAAGCCAATTGGAGGGAATTAAAGAAAACAAACGTAATAATCAATAGCAATGACAAACACTGAGATCAAAAAGGCAAAGCAGGAAAAACCATTATTTTGAGATTCGGTTGTAATTTTTATTTTGTGAACTTAATATGTGAAGCAAAACATATTCTACATAATTTAATTTAATATTTTTAAAAATCAAAGTCATAACCTATGGCCCATAGCTCAGAATGATATCTTATATAAAGAAAGTTTAGGGGCGCCTGGGTGGCACATTCAGTTGAACATCCAACTTCGGCTCAGGTCATGATCTTACAGCTTGTGAGTTCGAGCCCCGCGTGGGGCTCTGTGCTAATGGCTCTGAGCCTGGAGCCAGCTTTGGATTCTGTGCCTCCCTTTCTCTCTTCCCCTAACCCATTGGCATGCTGTTTCTGTCTCTCTCAAAAATAAATAAACATTATTTAAAAAAAAAAAGTTTAAAGATTTTTAATGACAAGTAATTCCTTATAAATTTTCTGTAACATTTTTTATGATCTCTCTGTTAGGTAAAAATCTATGTAAATGGCTGAGATGTAGCTGGCTTCTCACTATATTTATATGAAATATTCTATATATCTACATCACTATGTATATATTACACACAAAACACACACATGCACACACATTTCTTGGTTTTAATTACCATATCTTTAAAATACAAGAGAAAGGGCAACTTAATCATCTTCAAACCTTTCTTTCTCTTCTCTTTTTAGCATACTTGAAGAATTAAGAAATTTCAACCTAGTCATAAGGGAATTACATAGATAGCATGGCCATTTCAGTATTCTCTGAAACTTCTTGCTCTAGGAAAAGGAAATGTTAAATCTCAGGAAGCTTTGCCAATAAACTAGTTTTTATGATATGTTTGGACAAGGTCAGAATTATTGTCAGAACTTTGAAGAAGAATATAGCTCTAGAACCTGATAGTTACTCCTGCTGTGATTGTCAAGCACACAGCAAATGAATGGAAACTCCTGGTTAATTTTTTATGGAACCAAGAAAAAAAAATCAGTAACTTAAAAAACAAAAGTTGAAAACATTTTCATAAAGGAAGTAAACATGGTGACTGTGGAAACTCTTCTGGCTTCTGTTTCCTCCAAGGTGTGAGATAAGAGTCAATATTTATCTTTCCCAAACAATATGAATTAAGATCTATGGAATCATTTCAGTGCTATAGATTATTATGGTGTAACGCAGTGGTTTATGTTACTTGTTTTATATACAAAATTACAAGAAATTAGTTGGCTACCAGAATTATGAAGTGCAACTCTTTTTAGACACTGGGTCAGTTAATCCAAAACCTTCCTAAAGGGGTCAGGTATAAAAAGTGCTACATGCATACCCGACACATTTTAACTCAAACGACAAAAGACTCTTCTGTTGATGTAGGACTAAGGACTCTTCTTTTGTGTGGAATCACTGACTGGAGTTTGACATGTGTTTTTTGCATAAAAAAATCCATAATTTATTAATTCTGAATTTTTGTTCATTGGTTTCTTTACAGTGGAATAAGAACTTAAAGACTTGTAAAATAATTTGGGAAAAGATTCCATTTGTATTTATATAATTGTTTCCAACTATCCTTTAGAAACTCACTTTTATGCTTTTATGTGGCATTTATAATATGTTACACTTAGATTTTTTTAAAGCTATATTTTTGGACTCGTAAGTTAATCAAATATGTAATAATTAAATCGTATAGTGATGCATGCTATGAATACAACTCATATAACCAGGTTTGAGTTAGTGTTTACAGCCAGCTCTATATAAGCTTATAACTTGAGTGGTGGAACATCGTAGTTTGGTGCTTTGGACAGCTCATTAGTAAATTGGACCCCTTAAATATAGTTAGCATCTTTAAATACCTCTCCAGAGAGAAGCATCATTTCAGAGATATTGTCTAATTTATTCTCCATTGCCAATGAAACCGCGTATCACTGGGACATAGGAGCCTAAAAGCACTGCAATGATGTGGGACCATGCTCAGGGCTACAAAAGGTGGAAAAAGCTCTATTATTTAAAATAAAAATTTAGGCAATGTTTTGTGTGGGTTCATTAACTTAATAATGAACCCACTGAAAAGGAACGGAATGATGACTTCATGAAACTAAAAAGAAAAAAAAACATTCTTGAATCTATAACAACTAACATGCATACACATATATTCAATTTATGCATTATTATATAGGCATATATATTTATAATATCATTTGAAAGATAACATGATTGTAGTTCAAAGTTTGGATACTACACAAGTCATCTTCACCAATTAACAGCTATATGACCTTGGGATATTAATCATTCTGCCTGGATTTTCTCATCTTTAAAATGGAGATAATAGGGGGTGCCTGGCTGGCTCAGTCTGTTAAGCACCTGACTTCGTCTCAGGTCATGATCTCTTGGTTCTTGCACTGACACTGTAGAGCCTGTTCAGGATTCTTTCTCTCCCTCTTGTTCTCTGCCCCTCCCCTACTTGCACTCTCTCTCAAAAATAAATAAATAAACTTAAAATAAAATAAAATGGAGATAATAGTATTGTCTACCTTATTAAGTAAGCTCATATCTGTAAATGCTTGGAATAGTGCTATGAATACTAATAATAGTATATAAAGCATGCACATGCGGACGGGGATACCATGTGTATGATTTAGGAGTGCTTGTAATGCTTTGAATTTTAAAGTTTCAGGTATGAAATACATTTCATAGCTTGACAGAATTTATCATTTTGAGCCTGTACCAGTTATCTATGCTACATTAATGGAGTCTATGGTAGAACTCCTAAAGCTGATAGAGAATATCATCTCTTATTACATTCACCCATGGACAGCCACAGACATTCTGTCAACAGAAAAACAAATATTATGACTGCCTCTTTTCAGAATAGCATCTCCATATCTGTGTTGAATCCAATAATATGGTTACTTTAAAGGGCACAGAAGACATGGTATTTACCATGCCAAAAATAGCACACGTCGTGACAAATTCTAAAATGCTCCTGTAGCCATCTGAAATGGTATTCTCTTGTATTCCTAGTTGCAATTTCTGATATAACTCACTGCTACAGTGACTGCCAGTACACAGTAGTGATCTTGATAACATTTCTGCTTTCATTTCAACTCTTGATTGGCCTTTAGCAGTCAGAGTAAGTGAGGCTGTCATTCCATCTCCCATCCTTATGAAATTGAATTTTATGAAAGAGACGTAACCTAGAGTTTGAGAGGTTTGATTGACAGCTTCCATATGGCTGCCTTGCTGTAGTCAAAGAAATAGTGCCCTGAAACCTCTGCTGGTGCGTTCATTTGAAGAGAAGAGCAGGTAGGAGGGAAAGGAGACAGGGAGACACCAGAGTGCAGGACATTATGATGTCCACCTCTGTTCCCTGAGATGGTATGTGTGCTTCCACCTCCAGTCCTGTTAAATATACAGCATCTACTTAACAGGGGATGCCAATGATAGTAGCAACATTATTAATTCACTGTCTCAAATGGGGGAGGGCAGGAGTATTGGAGTGGCATTGTACATTATTTTGAATTCACAAAATATAAATCTATACAAAGATAATAAGTATTTATTAAGACCCAAACTGAAAACTGCCTACACATTGCTTCTCTGATAATGATATATGAGACGTGTTTTGGACTCTTTATCAGCTTTACAGAAAAAAAAAAAATATATATATATATGCATTTTTACCTAGTTGACAAATTTGAAACTCTCCAGATGGCAACTTTAATATGTTTAATATGATTGTGCTGTTAAAAAATAGCAATAGAATTTTCTCTAGAGAAAGTCATTTGCTATGAGAAAGAAATACCATATGATACATGAAAATAAGAACATTTCAAGCTATTTTTGTTATTTTGGCTTTTACTGAGCTCTCGATGAATTAAAAAAAAATCTGTGCTGAACAGATGATGCTGATGATGAACTTAGCAACTTATTCTCCCCAATTCCTAAAGTCTCTTATTAAAATATAGTCAACCCTTCTCTCATCTGTTTTTCTGCATATTGTTAATATTAGCCACATGGTGGGGTTTTTTTCTGTACACCTGCTACATGAGCAGTAGGAGATCCGGAAATGGGTCAGAAGCAGATAGACAGATCCATAGCAGGGGTGTCATTTGAACAGCTACACCTGGGTCTTCTTGAAGTTTTGAGAATTTCTGCCCTAAGAACCATTTCAGATATTAGGTGTCTTATAGTATAAGACTAATTCTGCCAGCCAGTGTGAAAATTGATTCATCTCATCACTGATTCCCTACCCCACACCTCAGTGGTGCCTTGGAAAGTGCTTTGCATGGTCCGAAACTTATAATATGTCATCAGTGCTTGTAGCATACATGATTCAAAAGTTCATGGCCATGGTCTTCTGCACTTTAAGCAGTTTCTCCCTATGTTATGAATATTTATCCCATTGGTTTATTAGCTTGAGCTTGAATCAGTTAAGACTTTGTTATGGAGGTAACTGGAAATTTCAAGGTCAAATGGATGCATTAACATTCTCATTTACCTGTCATGGGCTTTGTGTGAGCCATGAAAACTACCTAGAACAGCCATCATTTGGTTGATTCAGTTCTTCTGAGAAGTTAGATTTCCATTGAGTAAAATTATAGACTCTGTGAAAAAAATCAAAACAAAGACCCATCTATCAAGAGGACCTGAGCTGTGATCTTTTTAGGTAATTTCATATAAATACAGGGAGACCGTAAACTTAATACATGAGAATTTGTCTATCTAGGTATGAAATCATTTCGTGACACAAGTCTATATAAATGTCGTTTTATTGTAACTTTGTGGGATTACTAGCCTACTCACTGCATCAGTAGTATAAACTTTCAGCTTATTTTATTTTCAAAAAGGTTCTGTCCTAACTGTATACTTGTCTTTAGAGTGAATTGCACAATTTGTAGAAATAGAGTAATAGTAGTAATGATTATTTTATGGGGTTATCATAATTGTGTGAGTTTGCAAGCCATAGAGCTATATGTAAAAGTTATTTAAAACATTTTAAAAGACATTTATTGCTGTATCTTTTTATCTTTTACCTTGTCCAAAGAACCTCTTATGTTTACTTATCAAATTAGGGAAGTATTTGGTAATAAAGTAGAAATGATTCCCTAAAATTTTGAAAGCAACAGCATCAGATTCTATTATAAGTTTCTAGTATATTCTAGTATGTTGTAAATAGTTTGTGGTTGAGAATATGGACATTGAAGTTACAATGATTAGCCCTATAATCATGGTCATGGTATCAATTTCCTCATCTGTACAATAAAGGTAATGATAGATAATCATTGTTAGAATGCATGATTTAAAAGTAAGCATTAACTAAAATAGCATACCAAAGTCCTTATCATAATGCCTTAGATATAATAAATACTCAAGTTTTAAAAATAATTATATCAGAATCCATACTCACTATTCAGAGGGCAAAGATTTGTGTTATGATAAGGAGATATTAAGTTAAATAATGTTAAATCCCTACCACTAAACATCCAATAATAGTGATTTCACACACACACAATATGGCATATCAACATAAAGATCAGGCAGTTATATGACTTGGTAAGTTCAGTTCAACAACAGTCAAGCAATATTTTTGTGCTCTAGTGTCAAATTATTGTGCTTCGTCTTTAGAATGATATATTTTTAAAAATCTAGTATGTTATGCTAGTCATCAATTTGTCTTTTGATAGAATGAGTGTTAACTCATGAAATGGTTATAAATGACTATGCAGAATGAACAGCTGTGAGAAATAATAAATGGTTCTGATATCACAACAACTAGAATATTAGCTGTCATATGCAGAGTTATATATAAATGGCATTATTACACAAAAGGATGAGAAAAATTTTAAAATATACTATTTTATTCTGAGGTGGGTCAGTTAAATAACTCTATAAATTTAACCTCAAAAATGTATGACGACTGTATTTCAATAAAAATCGTAAGAAATACCATGGACTGTTTCAGTAATGCACCTTATAAGAAAAAGCACTTCCGTAATAAGCAAGAATACTTGTTTTTATTGAGTTTCTTTAAGTTCATGCCAAGTCTTTCCCATTACTTTCCTGAAAATCTTTACTGTGATTAACTATATGGAAACAGAGTTTTTTTTTTTCAACGTTTTTTATTTTATTTTTTGGACAGAGAGAGACAGAGCATGAACGGGGGAGGGGCAGAGAGAGAGGGAGACACAGAATCGGAAACAGGCTCCAGGCTCTGAGCCATCAGCCCAGAGCCCGACGCGGGGCTCGAACTCACGGACCGCGAGATCGTGACCTGGCTGAAGTCGGACGCTTAACCGACTGCGCCACCCAGGCGCCCCAGAAACAGAGTTTTTTAAATAAGGTGGGGAGAGAGAAAGAAAAACATGAAAGAAATTGTGATATTTGAAGCCTATTCTTTTACATAGTACTAAAATCGATGAGATACACGGAATGTTGAATGAGGCAGGAAAACATTCATTAAGGAAGAGCCCCCCCCAGGATATTATTATTTGCAGTTGTGACTGGTAAAATATGAAACAGTTAATCGTCTCTAACTAAAATATCCTGGCAAGTCTATCAATCTAGAATATTTTTACTAAAATACCAGTGTCTAAACTTCTTATGTGTTGTTCAAATATGAATTAATTAGCAAACATGTTAGGATGTAACTTAAGCATTGTAATAATTATATGTATTATTATTTTGATCTTCATGCCAATCTTAAAAGTTCTGTATGACAAAAAAAAGGTCTGTACTACAATATTCCCATTTTATAAATGAAGACACTGAGATTCATAGAGGTCAGTTGACCTCCTGTGGTCATATAGTGAGTTAGAATTTAAACAAGATTTTTCTGATTCAAAACTTGGGTCCTGAACCACTATGATATGTTAACTTCTGTTAAAAATTTTTTTTAACGTGTATTTATTTTTGAGAGACAGAGAGAGATAGAGCATTAGCAGGGGAGGGGCACAGAGTGAGGAACACACAGAATCTAAAGCAGGCTCCAGACTCTGGGCACAGAGCACAGAGCCTGACATGGGGCCCAAACCCATGAACTGTGAGATCATGACCTGAGCCAAAGTCAGACACCCAACCGACTGAGCCACCCAGGCACCCCATGTTAACTTCTTTCTTTTTTAAAGTTTATTTATTTATTTATTTTGAGAGAGCTCACGAGTAGGGTAGGGCAGAGAGAGGGAGAAAGAATTCCAAGCAGGCTCCATGCCATCAGCGCAGAACCCGATGTGGGGCTCAAACCCACAGACTGTGAGATCATGACCTGAGCTGAGATCAAGAGTCAGATGCTTAACTGACTGAGCCACGCAGGCACCCTTCCCCATGTTAACTTCTATTATAATTGAAGCCACTGGGGACAGATCTCCTTTTGGTGATGTTTTCATTATTTGTCTTTAAGGCTTATTCCTTTTTTTTGTATTTAAAGAAAAACAATTATGTGGGAGGAGACAGAAAATCCTTGGTTTAACTAAAATAGGGTAAGTTGTTATTTGTGACCCAACATCTTATCAAACACTTCACAATTTTATTTAGTAAACAAACACCCCCCCACACACACACACAGACACACTTGAAAACTGCAGTTACTCTAGTTGTTAAAATTTTTCAAGTAAAACTCTGTGCATGGCTGTGTCCATATCTTACATGTATAATTATTGTAGACCCTACTTCAAGTTTATTCTCTTAATTTCATATTTGAATCGGGACTCTTGGTGAGATAAAAGATATTTGTCTCTACAATATCTCCTGCCGATAATGTCTAAAAGCTGGCATATATGTTCTCACTTGTCCACTATGAACAACACAGAGAATCTTAAGCAGGGAACATCATCAATCATATCCATACAGAATTTTGCTTTGTAATACTGTGGTATTTTAGACAATGTCGAAAAGACCTCAGCATCTCAACAGTGTTGTAAAGACCCAGAAAACCTCTAAAGTCTTTACATATTTCCTGGGGTTTGGCTTAAAAAGAAGAGAAACCAACATGGGGCATGCTTTTTTATTCTGGAGCAGGCAGTCCAGATTGTGCTTGAGATTACAATTCACCATAGGAGACTGCAGGGGAGGGTAAGTAACCAGAATATGGATGAGATGTAGTGTGGCGACAAACAACTAAATACATACAGACATAAGAACTGGCAGCTTTACCAAAATGGGCAGACAAGCAAGAAATAGAAAATGCACTGGGGAGTCAGGCAAGAGAATCATGAATCCGAGGCAAGATCTCAGAGTAGTGATATAGAAGTAGAGTCCTATATGGGTCAAGGAGACAGTACCAGAACTGTTTTCTTACCTCCTTCAGTGTTGTTTTAAGTTCTCTATTGGGCAAGAAACAAAAGAGTAGTTACAACTGGGAAGACACAATTGACCATACTTGACTGGAATGTAGGAGAAAGTCACAGCTATTTCTATTGACAAAATTCTGACAAACAGATGGCCATACGAGGTTCTGTCTGTCTGGAAGTTTATATAAACTTTCATAGTCCCCACAGATAAAATAAGAACTTTGGACCCATTGTGGGGACTGTTGTGCCCATTTCAGTTTTCATCATGATTTCCCCTCGTATTTCCTACTTTCTATGCTCTAATAAAGCTAATTTTGTTAGTTATCTTCTCCTGAAACCAGCGAAAAGGCAAATCCTTTCTTTATTGATTCATGAAATTCTACAATTTCCTGATGAGCTTTGTCATTTCCCTGAAGTTCACATGGATAACGGGTAGGGACTTTGCATGGGAGTGCTCCACTTGCCTAGCATCTCAGTCTGGGTCTGTCTTATCTCCCCTCAGATACCTGAGAGTGGAGACAGTCTAAAAGAAGGATTCCTAAAGGAGAGTAAAGACAGTGAAATGGTGAGGGTGCAGGGAGAACAGGCATGTCCATAGATAATTTCAATTTCAATATATAATTTAGACACTAGAAACAATTTGGTTACTAGCGTTTAATAACACATTCAAATTTCTTTTTAAATCGAGGAACCTGTGTTCTACTATAATAGAATAAAAAACTATATTTTTCTTCTCAAATTCTGTGTATTAGTTTTATTTCATATTGATTGTAATAACTTACAGATTACATTTTAAGGGCATAAAGTTACAGAAATATTGGGGAGGAAAATTTATTAAGAAATCTTAGTTAGTTATTCACAAAATGCAGTGTCTCAAGGAACCCAATTTTGAGTCCCACCAGTAGAAAACAGCTAGCTATAAACATCCCATTATGGCTTTTAGAAGAATATCTTAAAGTGTTCATGTACATGTAATTGCCTTGTTAATACAGCTAAATGGCAATAGCTACCTAGGAAATATGAATGATTCTCAATTTGCCATGCAAACATTTGAAGCAAACTTGCTGTAGACTGAATACTCCCATTAAGGGGTCAAATTAATTTAACAAATTATTTACTTAATTGGGTCCAGTCTTCTCAGATATAAATTGAGGAGTGTAGAGTGAGTCTCATCCAGTTTGAAAAGTCAATACATTTATCCTAAAGAGATCTCACAGGTGCTTTTTATGAATATTTGTTGTCATTGTTAGTAAGATGAATTCTAGTTAATATACTTATAAGAAAGTTTTTGAAAACTTTTTCAGTTTAAGCGTGTTCAACTAGATAAACAGTGACTACTAAGATTCATGTTTATTATAATGCAAAAGAGTAGAGAAGTTTTCATATTTTAACAGTATATACGTTTATATCAAAGAGGATGAATAACATTTTTATAATATTTGGGATTTTGCGATCAGAATTTGACCCAGCATTTTCACATCTAAGGATCTAGCCTATAGATGTACCAACACACATATACAAGGTTGTTTAATGCACTCAGGTGTGTTATAGCCAAGACTTGGAAACCAAATGATTATCTGTTAAAATGGAACACTTAAGGGGCACCTGGGTGGCTCTGTCGGTTGAGTGTCCAACTTTGGCTCAGGTCATGATCTCACAGTTTGGGTGGTTCGAGGCCCACACAGGCTTGCTGCTGTCACCCTGCCAGTGCAGAGCCCTCTTCAGATCCTCTGTCCTCCTCTGTCTACCCCTTCTCCGCTTGCACTGTCCCAAAAATAAATAAATTTTTTTTAAGTGGAGCACTTAATAATAAGGATATAATGTATGTGTAGGGTGTACTAATATGGAGAGACATCCACAAACATCACAAAGTGCAAGGGGAAAAACCATACCATTGCAATCCCATTTGTGTAAATAAAATTATGTGGGAAAAATTCAAGACATATATATGACAGACAAATGCCTATGTGCTGGCATCTACATACAATATTTTCCTGAAAAGCTGTGTACTTAATAGAGTTTCCTCAAATTGACGCGGTTGCTTCTGGGGAAAGAGAATAGGACTGATGGTTTCTTCAAAATTTGTTAAGTGTTTAAGTGAGTGTTGTACCTTATATTTTAGGGCTGTTACAACCTCTATAACAGAGTTAGAGAAAGAGAGAAAAAATAAGTTATGGGTCAGCTTATCTATATAAAACTTACAAATAAAATTTTCTTTAATCCAAACTGAAACTCTGGTAAAAAAAAATATATATTAAATTTCAAGTAGGGATTTTCCCAGGAAGAAAAGGAAAATTTAACGTGGCAAAACCCATCAATATACACAATCACATTCATGATATCAAAGAAAAGAATAAAGTGATTATCTCAATAGATGCAGAAATAATAATTGATAAAGATTAGCTTGTGTTTATGTTAACAAATAGAAACATCATAATAATAGTAATGTAAAGGCACAGAATTCTTTATGGAAAGCAACAAGTTATGCATTAATAACAGGCTACTATGTAGAAACAAAACACAAAGAACAAAATTTACATACAGCAAAACTAACAAGCATGAGAGGGACTTATTCCATAACACTTTTTATATGAAAACGACAGAAACAACAGCGGTAGAGACAGTTCCGAATTTAGGATTGTTTGGCTTACGATTCTTTGACTTTACAATGGTGTGAAAGCAATACATCTGCAGTAGAAACTGTACTTCAAATAGTGAATTTGGATCTTTTCCCGGAATAGTGATATGGAGTACGATTGTCTCTAGTGATGCTAGACAGAGGCAGGGAGCCACAGCTCCCAGGTAGCCACAGATCACAAGAGTAAACAACCAGTACACTTATAACCATTCTGTACCCATACAACCATTATGTTTTTCACTTTCAGGACAATATCAATAAATCATATGACATATTCAACACCTTATTATAAAATAGGCCTTGCGTTGGATGATGTTGTCCCATGGTTTGCTAATGTAAGTGTTCTGAGCACATTCAAGATAGGATAAGATAAGGGGTGCCTGGGTGGCTCAGTTGGTTAAGCGTCTGACTTTGGCTCAGATCATGATCTCACAGTCCATGAGTTCGAGCCCCACGTCAGGCTCTATGCTGACAGCTCAGAGCCTGGAGCCTGCTTCAGATTCTGTGTCTCCCTCTCTCTCCGCCCCTCCCCTGCTCATTCTCTGTCTCTCTCTGTCTCAAAAAGAAATAAAAACATTTAAAAAATTTTTAAAAATATAAACTCAGGATGTTTGTTAGGTGAAGTGTATTAAATGCATTTTGACTTATGATATCTTTGACCTGTAATGGGTTTATCAGGAAGTAATGCCATTATAAGTTGAGGAAGATTTGTTTATGTTTTTCAAGGCCATATACCTATATTTGTATGCCAGGTAATAGAAAGCACATAAAGCAAATATAATGGGAGGAAGCAAAATAACTCTGAGAACATGGGTTGAAGGAGGCAAAAACAAAACAAAAACAAAAACAAAAAAACAAATTTGCCTTGACTAATGATGATATGAACTGACAACTATGATCAAAGAAATTCTCTGTATTATTCCAAAATAAGTAAGGTAAAAAGCAGGACATATCCTGTGACCAACATAGGTCTACAACATAAACTGTGAAAGCTTTTGTTTCTGGACTGGGCGTGTCACAAATCTACAACATTGGCAACATGGCCCACTGGCCATGCACAGAGCCTACTTTTTTTGTTTGTTTGTTTAGTATTTACCATTCTAAGATATCAGGAGAATCACTTAGCCACCATACATCTGAGAGTTCTTAATCTGAAAAGCAAGACAATATTTACCCTCAGACACATTGAGATAATACATGACTGGGAATTAGCAAGGATGCCCATCATGTAAGAAATGTTTTAACTAGTATCTATACTCTCCCCTACAACCCCATAACCCTTTCAGTGATTCCACAGTTAATATAATTCCTTTTTGAAGGAATTCTTAGAAAAGACTAACTACTTCTATAAATTGTTATTCCCTTTATATTCTCTGAATTTTTCAGAAAATCTTCCCTTCTTTAGTCCCAGCTCTAAATAGGTCTAAATAACAGGACCTATGATAAAGCTACTTATGATGGCTAATAGGGTCAATCAGAAACAGGGTAAAAGCAGGAATATTATAATTGAGGAATTGCACATTAACTTATTCAGTCTGCATAACCTTGTAAGTAATGTTTGATGAAACTATTAGTTCTGTCATTAAAAAAAAGACTAATAAATGTTGACATAAATTAATTTTAGCCATGCAGAATTAGCAACTATATTATCATCTATATATTTTTTATAATTAACGATGGTGCTGCTATTTTCTTCCATAATTGGTGCACTTATCGAGAGATTTCCCACTGTTTGACTAATGCGTTTCATCCTCTATACTTTTTCCCTGCTGTGTCCCCACAGTTATGATGCTCAAAATTTATAGAGTTTAGATTCCTCTTGCTGCTGTTTACATTCCTACTTACCGTTTATTCATAGGATGAGTTTAGAGAGTTCTAAGTTGGAGAGAGCTTTTATACAAATGATTAGCAGTTGCTCTGAGAACCGCCACTTATTTTTTTGGTACCATTAATAGATTCAAAAACAAGGGATACATTATACTGCCTAACATTACAAATGGGTCTCCTTTATGTGAAGTGTTGACTGGGTGATGTTTCATTAGAAGGCAGTTCAAGGTTTATGAACCTGCAGTTATGTGCAATATTATTTACGTTCCACTTTTGCAACTCTGGTGGATATTGTGGATTTAGAATATGCAAGGTAGAACAGACCTAGATTCTCTCTTTTTTTAATCATTGCCAAGATAAGTGAAAATGAAGATTTGACAAGGCTGGATTACTGTTACAGCCCTTGGTTGCCTTAGGAAACAGAAGTGTTATGCAAACAGTTGTCATGAATTTATTTTCTTTTTCAATGCCTGATGGGAATATGTGTTGTTCAGCTAAAGAAGTACAGTGGGAATATTGATCATTCAAGAAATCTTCAAACTGAGCTACAGGTATTTAATTTAAAAGCACACTGGCTGTTTTGAGAGTCAGTATGTCCTTCTGACAAGAAATATCATCAAAGCATAGTAATGTTAGTAATGTAGGGGTTTTAAAATATCCTTTTTCTTTAAAGCCTAGATTGAAAAACAACCAAAGACACTGTTGAATCTTTGTGTGGAATATCAGGTCTTTTCACAATGTTTTACTCGCAACCATTTATTATCATTCCACCTGAGGGCAGGCAGGAAGAATAAAAATGAGTTTATTTGATCTGATGAGAAACTTGATAGCTATCAGGTTTTACTTGTCAATATAAAATGGTACTTCTGGACTATCACAGCTTTTGTGTCATTGTTTAGTTGTTCGTTTGGTTGATTAGGTTGGTTGGTTTGTTTTGTTTTTCTTCTCTCAATCCTTAGATTTGTACCTGTGTCTTAATTGTCAAGTTGTAGGATAATTTTAAATGACCTACGTTCCTTGCTTTTATAACAGTGACACTTTTTTTTATTTTTGCTTCTCATTGTTTTAATGTCCTTTTTGCACCCTTTTGTCTGGTTATATACGTAACTGAGTATAACAAAAAAAGTCATTTTTGATTTATAATCCAGTATTATTTGGGTTAGAAGTCAAAGTCCTGAATTTTACAAATGAAGGATCAGTACCCCCAGAGAAGTGAAAGACTTACCTAGTCCTTTCTAGACTTAGCTAGTCTCTCAACCACAGTTAGAGACAAATCTAAGTCCATAATCCAAGTTGGTTGACTGCTGATGAGTTATTTTTCCTCCACATAACTCCCATTTGTTTTATTTTTCAATTTATATAATGACATTTGAGCAGATCCTAACAACATACCCTTTGTGTGGACTTTGCAAACTTGCTGGTTGATGAATTCAAGTGTTACTACATATGACAATATAATTTATCCTGTGACTGCACAGATGATATCCTGTGAATATGGCTTGATGCCTCCACAATATCATTCTGAAAAGGATTGTAGCTGCCTGTGGATCTACAGACTCCATAGTGTTTCTTTGAAATATACCTGAAAATGTCAGTCTTACTGTTAAAGATAAATGCCAGATATGGTAACACAGTTATAATTGCTAATTATAATGCAATATGATCCTTTTGCCGTCTCTTCTCTCTCACCACTGTGCTTACCTCTGTACCCTGTTTTACTATTCTAGGTTTGTGTGCTGGAGAGGCAAATATTTGACTTCCTTGGATATCAGTGGGCACCTATCCTGGCAAATTTTGTACATATTATTATCGTCATTCTTGGTTTATTTGGGACTATTCAATATAGACCTCGTTACATAACAGGAGTAAGTACCCTTCCTGCTTCTTTAAAAAACATTGAAATACAGATGCAAACTACAAATGTCTTGAAAATGTATATGTATGTCCTCTCTTTGAAGTACTGTTAGTTTGTTTTCCTAGTTTCAGATAATATCTACAGTAATTGGAAATGTCAAGTTTAAAACACTTGACAGTGAATGTAATCAGATTGTATTTTCATAAATTAAACTTTCAGCAAGTATTCTATTGTAATTAAAAACAAACTATGCACTTATATTTCCAAATTATAAGATGGCGTCCTTTGATTTAACACATTTGGATGGGAGTTTTTCCCATTTTAAATAATCATATTTTATATATTGAATAAAAGTTTTAAGTCAATGCAAATGAACATATAGTTTTGATGTGAAACTATTAATATATTAGGGTTAATATTTGATACCTTTGAAAGCCAGAAGAGTCTGGACCATAGTCTCTATATTCTCCATAATTCTCTTTTTGGTTCAGAGGGAGTGTTTTGCATCTCCACTCAAGTTAAACTTACTTAACATAAAAGGGAAATCCAACTGTGTTGCTGTTGCTATGGGAACCATAACTTAGAATTTTTTACCTTTGTGTGTGCCTCAGATCTCAGCTATATCTCTTCATTAATGTAGATTTTTTTTAGTTTCATCATTTTTTCTCTTCTATTTTTGACAAAGGAAAAGTCTATAAGCATTTATTTAAAATTATAAAGCAATTTTGTGGTAAAGGAATATATATAAGATAGTGCAGCTAGAGCTCTGCCTTGTTCAACACAAACCAGCAAGCCTTCTCGGGTTTCACAAAGGCCTCCTTCACATAAAAGATGCCCTCTTATGACCTGTTGTCTCAGTCATCTGGAACCTAGATAAAGCTCACTGATACTGAAACAGACAATGTGGTGACAGCTGGACCAAGGGATCCACTGTCTGGCTAAGGATGAGTGAGAAACCCATAGCTTTCTCCTCTGGGTGCGTGCCCAGAAATGAGCACATGTCCCCTCTAACGGTGTATAGCCACGTAAATCATGTATAATGTAGGATATGTTTTTTTGCAGGCTAAAGTTTTTCAATACACAAGATACGATAGCATGATTCATTTTCTTATATAAACTGTGATATGATCTAATATAGGGAAAAAAGTATAGCGATTGGGAATTGGTCTTCTGAAGTCATAATACTAGGATTGAAATCTTGCATCTACCATTTTTTTTATTCTTTAAACAGGCATAAACTTGCCAATTTTTAGAATTCCTACTTTTAAAA
The DNA here is from genome assembly GCF_016509475.1 of Prionailurus bengalensis. NCBI lineage: Eukaryota > Metazoa > Chordata > Mammalia > Carnivora > Felidae > Prionailurus > Prionailurus bengalensis. Next base: position 111,929,108 of record NC_057349.1, read on the forward strand.
TAAAAGTAACAATTATATTAATTCATGCTTTAATTAATGAATTATAAGCCATCATATTGATGATTCTTAATTTAACTGTTCTCTTTATTTGTGTAAATAATGTTCCTCTGATTATAATCTTTTTAAAATATAATTTATTGTCAAGTCGGCTAACATACAGTGTATATAGTGTGCTCTTAGATTGGGAGGTAGATTCAGTGATTCATTGCTTACATATAACACCCAGTGCTCATCCCACAAGTGCCCTCCTCAATGCCCATCACCCATTTTCCCCTCTCCCCCTGTCCCCCATCCACCCTCAGTTTGTTCACTGTATTTAAGAGTATCTTATGGTTTGCCTCCCTCCCTCTCTGTTTGCAACTATTTTTCCCCTTCCTTTCTCCCATGATCTTCTGTTCAGTTTCTCAAGTTCCACATATGAGTGAAAACATATGATGTCTGTCTTTCTCTGACTGACTTATTTCACTTAGCATAATACCTCCAGTTCCATCCACGTTGCTGCAAATGGCAGGATTTCATTCTTTCTCATTGCCAAGTAGTATTCCATTGTATATATAATCCACATGTTCTTTATCCATTCATCAATTGATGGACATTTAGGCTCTTTCCATAATTTGGCTATTGTTGAGAGTGGTGCTATAGACATTGGGGTATATGTGCCCGTACGAATCAGCACTACTGTATCCTTTGGAAAAATTCCTAGTAGTGCTATTGCTGGGTCATAGGGTAGTAATATTTTTAATTTTTTGAGGAACCTCCACACTTTTTCAGAGCAGCTGCACCAGTTTGCATTCCCACCAACAGTGCAAGAGGGTTCCTGTTTCTCCACATCCTCGCCAACATCTGTTGTTGCCTGAGTTGTTAATTTCAGCCACTCTGAATGGTATGAGGTGGTACCTCAGTGTGGCTGTGATTTGTATTTCCCTGATGATGAGTGATGTTGAGCATCTTTTCATGTGTCTATTGGCCATCTGGATGTCTTCTTTTGAAAAGTGTCGATTCATGTCTTCTGCCCATTTCTTAACTGGATTATTGTTTTTTGGGTGTTGAGTTTGGCAAGTTCTTTATAGATTTTGGATACTAACCCTTTATCCAATATGTCATTTGCAAATATCTTCTCCCATTCTGTCAGTTGCTTTTTAGTTTTGTTGATTGTTTCCTTTGCAGTCCAAAAGCTTTTTATCTTGATGAGGTCCCAATAGTTCATTTTCTGCTTTTAATTCCCTTTCCTTGGGAAACATGTCAAGCAAGAAACTGCTGTGGCTGAGGTCAAAGAGGTTGTGTCCTATTTTTTCCTCTCAGGTTTTAATGGTTTCCTGTCTCATGTTTAGGTCTTTCATCCATTTTGAATTTGTTGTTCTGTATGGTGCAAGAAAGTGGTCTAGTTTCATTCTTCTGCATGTTGCTGTCTGGTTCTCCTAGCACCATTTGCTAAAGAGACTATCTTTTTGTATTCCATTGGATACTCTTTCTGGCTTTGTCAAAGATTAGTTGGCCATACATTTGTTGGTTCAGTTCTGGGTTCTCTATTCTATTCCATTGGTCTGTGTGTCTGTTTTTGTGCCAATACCATGCTGTCTTGATGATTATAGCTGTGTGGTAGAGGCTAAAGTCTGGGAATGGGATGCCTCCCACTTTGGTTTTCTTTTTCGACACTACTTTGGCTATTCAGGGTCTTTTGTGGTTCCATACAAATTTTAGGATTGTTTGTTCTAGCTTTGAGAAGAATGCTGGTGCAATTTTGATTGGGATTGCATTGAATGTGTAGATCGCTTTGGGTAATATTGACATTTTAACAATACTTATTCTTCCAACCCATGAGCATGGAATGTTTTTCCATTTCTTTGTGTGTTCGATTTCTTTCATATGTTTTCAATAGTTTTCAGCATGCAGAACTTTTACATCTTTGGTTAGGTTTACTCCTAGGTATTTTATGGCTCTTGGTACATTTGTAAATGGGATCAATTTCTTGATTTCTCTTTATGTTGCTTCATTATTGGTGTATAGAAATGCAACCGATTTCTGGACATTGATTTTGTATCTTGTGACTTTGCTGAATTCATGTATCAGTTGATCATAATCTTATGAATATGTCATCTCCATCTCTGATAGAGCTCTTGGAATGAATATCTAGATGTGGATCAAAATTTTTGAATAGTTTCAAAACTCAGGCATTGGTTTGGAGGTGTAAGAGGAATATTCTACAGAATGTCCTTAGCACAACACTTGGCATTTAAAAAGTGGTCAATAAAGGTTAGTTATAATATGTTTCTCCTTATTGTTATTATTTTTTTAATTTTATTTAAATACAAGTTAGTTAACGTATAGTGTAATCATGATTTCAGGAATAAAATTTAGGGATTCATCACTTACATATAAACCCAATGCTCATCCCAACAAGTGTCTTCCTTAATACCCATCACCCATTTAGCCCATCCCCTCCCAACACTCCTCCAGAAGCCCTCAGTTTATTCTCTGTATTTAAGAGTCTCTTATGGTTTTCCTTCTTCTCTGTTTTTATCTTGTTTTTCTTTCCCTTCCCTATGTTAATCTGTTTCGTTTCTTACATTTCACAAATGAGATAAATCATATAGTATTTGTCGTTTTCTGACTGACTTACTTTGCTTAGCATAATGCATTGTATTTCCATCCATGTTGTGGCAAATGGCAAGATTTTGTTCTTTTTGATCACCGAGCAATATTCCACTGTGTGTGTGTGTGTGTGTGTGTGTGTGTGTGTGTGTGTGTGTATACACACACCACATCTTCTTTATCCTTTCATCAGAAGGACATTTGGGCTCTTTCCATAATTTGGCTAATATTTATAGTGCTGCTATAAACATTGGGGTGCGTCAGCCTCTTTGAATCAGCATTTTTGTATCCTTTCGATAAATACCTAGTACTGTAATTGCTGGGTTGTAGGGTAGCTGTATTTTTTTAAGTGGTCAATAAAGGTTAGCTATATGTTTCTCCTTATTGTTGTTATTATTACTTGAAATGATACCAAGCTTCATAGACTAGTGATAGGCTGGCAAGCAGTTTAAAATAGAGCAAAGTGTTCTAAGCTTTTGGGTGAACTATTTATTCCCCATTTATTTCAGCCTGCTACAACCCTTAAAACAATTTTGTAGGATTCCTATGTATCAAAGTACAATCCCATCTTTTTAGGTAAAATACATGCCAACAGATATTTTCAAGACAGACTGTTTGAGAGTAAAGATGCATGAGCTGAGAGTTAAGATGTCATGAGACACCTTGAAGATTGTTAGATATTTTATATAGCTAAAAGAGCCTCTGAAATCTTTCTGAGGTCTCAACAGTGTGTTTTAGAGCTATATCTTTGATTTGATCTTGATTAGCAAACAGCATTTTGAATTTCATCTAGAGACAGTATCTTACGTGGAAAACCTCTTGCCAGCTGGAGATACTATAAATGTGAAACTTATTTTCCAACTCCCCAAATCCTGAGTTGGAAATAATATCCTCTAAATTCTGCTTAAAACCTGAATTGTTCTTTCTTTACCTCATCTCTCTCTTACAATATAATATGTGGCTAAAAGATGACAACACTGTCTGCTGTTTGCCTGGAAGTCCCCTTAGCCAGATCCACAAGTTGTTAGGTATATTTTCTGTCTTCCAGTATTGCAGCAAATGGTCAAGTTAATTGTTCTGATAGTAATTTATTATGAATCCTTTTTTTCTCCAGTCCTCAAAAACAACTTTCTTACTGCCCTCCTTCCTGTCTTCAATGAGATCTCTTCACTGCCCTTCTGGCTTCCACCTACTACCATTTCTCAAAACTAATACTGTGTTTTAAGTTTATATTATAATATCATTTGAGTTTTGGTACCAGTCCGTTTTAGTTATTTATTTCTGCATATTTTCTGTATAGCAGATTTCTATATAATCAAATTAATGGAATCTAATTTCCATGATGCCATATTAAAGGTCAAAAGCCGATTCAGGAAAATAGAGATTTCACCATCAAAATGGAATTAAGATTTTTAGTTTCCCTAAAGATAGCAAGAGGAATTAAAATTAAAAGAAACTTGAGGGGTGCCTGGGTGGCTCAGTTGGTTAAGCATCTGACTCTTGGTTTTGACTCAGGCCATGATCTCACTCTGTTGCCAAGGCGGAACTACTTGCTATTTTCTCTTTCCCCTTCCTCTCTACCCCTTCCCCCCTTGCTCACTCAGTCTCTCTCTTTCAAAAATAAATAAATATAAACTTAAAAAAAGAGGGGTATCTGGGTGGCCAGCTAAGTGTCCAACTTCAGCTCAAGTCAGGATCTCATGGTTTATGAGTTCGAACCCCATGTTGGGGTCTGTGCTGATAGTGCAGAGCCTGCTTAAGATTCTCTCTCTCTCTCTTTCTCTGCCTCCTCCTCTAGTCACTCTCTCTCTCTCTCAAAATAAATGAATAAACTTAAAAAACAACTTGAATGGAATTATGGATATCAGAAATTCTGATCATTGAAGAATCTGTATTCAGCAGAAAAAATGTATAATTGGGGGCAAGCTGTAACTAACATTAATATATTGCTGCTCTTGAGTAATTTCCAACAATCTCTGTGCACTGGAGACTTAGATACGAACAGTGAATTTATTTTTCTCTCTCCTGGAAATATAGGTCTTTATTATTTCTTTGTTTGCCATATTATATGTTTGCATTATTAAACAATTAAGTATAAAAATAAAAACATTCACAATTTTACAATTGAAAACTATTATTAATATTTCTGCATATTCCCTTCATGTATGTGCAAATGAAACATGCCAGATTATGTTACATCTAAAATATGTCATCATTTCTTTAACATTCTATCGAACAGTTATAAAATTCATATGGATATTGTTCATTTAACCTTTTACATTCTTATTTATCATACTCTATAACAATATATACTATATATTGTGGTATGTTATATATTATATATTACATGATTTCCATTTTTATGATAGATAATTCCATATAATCATTTCTGTTAAAATGCTCTCGTCTTTATTTGTGATTTCATTCATTAGGAGAAATATCTCAGTATAGTTGAATCATTTTAATTTTAATCATTGTTTAAATCACCTTAAACAATTTTAAGGTTCTTAGTATATAATTGACAGTTACCTATCCAAAATTAGTTTACTGAATTATCCTCCCACAAATGTGCAGTGTAGTCTATTTTACTGCGCTCTTGCTAACCCTGAATATTATCTGTTCTCATATTTATCAGTCTTATAGAAAAGAAATGTCATTTTTGTTTTGAATTGCATTACTTATCTTCACAGAGTTGGACTTTTTCATGCGTTCATTAGCCATTGTCCACTTTGATATCCTTTTTTAGGGGGGTTGTCTTTGGCTTGGATTTATTTATCTTTACTCATTTTTTTGGAGTCAGCGTTTATCATAACAATTTTTATGTATTGTTTTATGTATTGATCACATAGTAAAGATATTTATCCTTTATCATAAATTTTTATTTGAGATGTTTATTATTTTTTTCTTATTGAAATAAACTCCGTGTCTCTTTGTGATATTTTCTATTGCTTTAAAAATTATAAAATTTAAATTTCATTTTGAAAAGTTTAATGATAAGGCTTCATTATCCTTAGTTCTGATTTTGATAAAACAAAAAGGCAGACAGAGTCCCTGAAATAGAGTCTTAGGAAAATGTGTGCCTTTTCACACTTGTTATTTGTAGAGTTTCAAATTATTGATGGAACATTTTATTCTATTTAATTGGGAAAAAATGATAAAATAATAGCATGTGACATCCTCTGAAACACTGAGCACAGTAGCAATAAATCCAATTTAGAAAATATTGGCAATGAGTTTTGTTTCCTTTACTAATCTCTCACATAAGAGTAAAGAAGAAATATTTAAAACAGGTAACTGGAACAAGAACTCAATAGTACCCTTTGAGGGTCTCTGGCATTTCAAGGAATGTAATATGTTGAAGGAAAATAAAATAGATGATTTCAATACTAAGCAAAGGAAATATGAAGCCATAGAAAGCCTGTGTTTTGTATAATTCTTGGCAACATCAAGTCTCCCCAAAAAGTCCCAGTTAACTCTGGGTGTAATTTATAAATGCATACATATAAATGGCTCCCGTGAAAGTATTTCCTCATGTCATAAGTGAAATTGTTCAGCACATCTTTATTTGGGCTAAAGATACAGACAAGCAGGATGTGATTTGGGTTATTCAGTTTATTAGTTAATGACCAAAAAATGTTAATGAGTTGTAGTGCTCTAAGTAGTATAAAGTAGTCTGAGGACTCTGTAGGTTCCTAACTGCTAAAGGTATGGCAATTTTCTTGGTGATATTACCAGAGGACATGCTGCTGTAATGTTCAAAAATATTTCTTTCTTTTTCCTTCCTTTGTACCTTCCTCCCTACCTTTTTTCCTACCTTCATTCCTATCTTCCCACCTTTCTAGTTTTCTACCATCTTTCCATCCTTTCTCTTTTACTCCCTTCCTCCCCACTTTCATTATTTCTACTTAATTATTTTGTTGTTTTTTTTTTCTACTTAATTATTTTGTAAGAAAATAGAATATCTTATTTAGCTTGAACCTACTGGCTTGATCAAGGAAACCCAGTCCTAAAACTAGAAATAAATTTAAAATAGCTAAAAATCCGTTACTGAAATTTCATAAAAACAGAGAAAAATATAGCATACTAAGATCACAGTAGTATTTATAAGAATCAGGTTGTTGTTGTTATTGTTGTTGTTGTTGTTGTTGTTGTTTACCACTTCTATTTCCCTCGACAGATGCTCTTAGACATCTTCCTCTACAAGTCCTATGAACCTCACATTAACTTTACAAAATTTTTGTTCAACTTCAGATGCCTAGGAAATAGCAGAGTTAGGATGTAGTCCCGAGTCCTACTAACCGCCAAACCCATGCTCTTAACACCTGTACTGAATTGTCTCTTAGGAGCACAGTACAGAGGGCCACAATCTATCTGACAAATGGAAACAAGTTTTGTTAAGTTGTTAGCAAATTTAAAATCCATTATGGCATTTGCAATTTGTAAAGCACTTAGATTTTAAATTGTAGTCTGTCATCCCTCTATTAAGGATTATGTTTTTGGCTCTGTATTTAATGAGGAAATGACCTCATGTCTCAAGAATTAAGAACAGAAAACATAGTGATGGATATTTTATTCTTGCAGAGTAACAGCATCACAGGGTATCCTTAATTTCCAGAAATAGTGATTTGGAATGGTGCTTTTTTTCTTTTCTTATAGTAATCAGCATTTTGATGATGGTGATAATTCACATATCTGTATATATAATTTATATCTAATATATATTAATTAAAGGCAAAGTATCTCTTTCCACATCTGTTATTGGTAAAGAGCTTTAAATAATTGATAAGAGAATTTTTGTCTATGTAATTGAAAAAATACCCATATTATGTATTGTCCATATTGTTTGGTAAAATATGTATTAATGTATGTTATCATATGTAGTGCAGAGTTTTTTCATGACATCAGATTAGACTGCAATAGCTAATCCTAAAATCAAATGAATATAAATGATTGGGATGCTTTCCTGTTTGTTTTTTTTTAACTGAAAAGGCAAGTGATTAAAATAATGTGGGTAAAGCTAATTTGCTATAATAGGGTTATGGTTAGAAAAAGAAGCCAATATTCATTCATCTTTATCCCTTGTGTTTTAAGAATGATAAACTATTAGACTATGTCCTTATACCCATTCTACTCATTATTTCAAAATAATAAAGAAAATAATTGTGTACTCTTTTTAGTTAATGCATTAAACTTTTAAATGGTAATTTCTGACCATTTTTGAGAACTACAGTTCAATTTGGCTACTCTGTCTCAATAGTACATTTTTTTTCAAAATATTTACATGTGCTTCTTAATGAGTATTGATTTGTGAATTGACACACATCCTTCTTCCCATTGAGGAGGAGGGCACAGCATTAGGAACACAACAATGAAGCAGTTTCAGACAAGACTCACCTGCTTTGACTTCCTTGATTTTCTTCTCTTGCGCTAACATGCTAAAGAAAAGAAACGGCATGTCATCCTGGGCAAGGCCTGAGAGCCACATGACCGAAGCACCAAAAGACAAAGCTGTGGTCCGTTTTGTAAAACATTCTGATATGACAGTTTGGGGAATGTATAGATACCGTAGGAGATCAGCAGAAAAGCAGGAGGGCAGATAGTCACATACACAACTTGTATGGAAAAAAAAATCCCTAAATTTCTCAAATTTTCTTTTTTTTTAACACTTATTTATTTCTGGAAGAGCACAAGTGGGGGAGGGTCAGAGAGAGGGGGACAGAGGATGGGAATCGGTGCTGACAGGCTGACAGCCGCAAGCCCGATGTGGGGCTCAAACTCATGAGTGGGAGATCATGACCTGAACCGAAGTCAGATGCTCAACCGACTGAGCCACCCAGAGACCCACCCAGGGCTGTAAGTTGAATTTTTATGGTTCATGGGGCTCAGGTCTTGACATAGAATATAACCAACAGTAATAAATAAGAAGCACTTAGTATGTCCTATTTCTGGGTCATATGCTTTTTTAAGTTTTTACTGCTTAATTTCTTTAATAATGTTACCTCCTAAAAATGTGTGCATCCCTTGCAGTCATTTCTAGGAAGTTATTAATCTCTGTACAAGCAGTTCTTTTGCCTCTTTCATTCATTTTTTCTCAGAGAAAAAATATCCAAAAGAAACCTTATTGCTGCTAAAGCATTAAAAATGCACACTTTCTGTGTTCAGGACAGAAAATCAATGTAGATTAAAGATGAAGAGACTTGAGATAGTAGTAAATTAACAATGCTTCTAATGACTTAGAGTAGTTGTGAAAATACGTCTTTTCCCATAAGCCTGGGAAGGGGAAAAAAAACATCATTACACATTTTATGGATTTAGCCTGTAGTCCTAAAATAAATGTAATCATGCAACATGGTAAATGCAATTTATTCTCAAAAGGAAGTGTTCCCTTGGGGAAGTGTGGGTCATTTGTTCTACAAGAAGATACTTTGTGCTCTCATCCTGGTGTTAGGCTGTGACTAAAGATTTATAGAATGCGGTAAATAAAAGTAATTACCTTTTGACAGTCTAAATTCATGTTTGTAAATCATCTAATAATTTTTGGGAAAAAATTTAAGAAGAAACATGTTGTGATATATATGTTTATATTTCTTTTAAAAATCTAGTTACTTCAGGTATATATTTTATAGAATCAAATAACTAAATTGGATTTATGATGAAATATAAGTCCTTTTTCTTACCTCTTTCCAGCTGGTCCTAATCTTTTTATAGTTCTTCTGGGATAGAAAGATAGATTGACCTATACCTATACCTATACCTATACCTATACCTATACCTATACCTATACCTATACCTATACCTATTTATATCATCTATATACATAGAGAATATACCCCAGAGGTTTCGTAAAAGTGAAATCATTTTAGTCTAATTTACTTTTGGATCATACTTTGTTCCTACCTCCTAATCCCCAGCATTTCTGGTTGTCTTTCTTTTTTTATTCTTATAAAAATGAACTGGGTTCTTTTTCTTTTCATTTCTTTTCTTTTTTAGCAGTATCCTAAATATATTTCCAATTCTTATTCGTTCTATCTATTGCTTGATCTTCATTCTACTGTTATTTTGGAAACACATTGCTTTCCTCTTCGAATTTAGACCATATTCTTCATATTTGACCATGATTTTATCAGTAGCTTTTTATTTTAATGGTATGCCCTTCTTCCCTGAAGACTTCTCTCATACTACTCTCTCCTTTTATTTTATCTAATTTGGTTGCTCTCTGAGCCTATTAGACATCTATCTTTTCTGCTCTGTTACCCGAGTTAGATTCATGCTTTCTTAGACCCTATGAATTTTCTTTCTGAAACTCTTTGCACAACTTCCTAAAAAGGCATGTTTGCAAAGTAAACTTTCTGAATTGATTCTACATTTATACTTGAGTAATAGTTTTGTTATATGCAAACTGCAAGGTTGAGAATCATTTTTCTTTAGGACACTGAAGTCATTGTTCAGTTGTACCCTAGGAAGTGGCATTACTGATGGGGAAGTCTGATATCAATCTGTTCTTTAATCTTTTGTAAATAACTTTTAAAGAAGTTCTTGAAATATCCATTTTATCCTTGTTGTCTTAACATTTCAAAATGAGGTGTCTAAGTGTGGACCTAATTTAAAATTTGTAGGTCTTTTTTGGGGTGCCTGGGTGGCTAAGTTGGTTAAGTGACTGACTTCAGCTGAAGCCATGATCTCATGGTTCATGAATTCCAGCCCTGCCTTGGACTCTGCTGACAGCTCGAGCCTGGAGCCTGCTTCAGATCCTGTGTCTCTGTCTCTCTGTGCCCCTTCCCCACTCATGCTCTCTCTCTCTCTCAAAAATAAATAAACATTAAAAAAATGAAAACAAAATTTGTAGGTCTTTTTTGATTTGAAAACACATGAATGCCTTCAACTCTGCACTTCGCATGTATCATTTTTAATTTTTTTAATGTTTATTTTTGAGAAAGAGAGGGGGGGGGCACAGTGTGAGCAGAGGAGGGGCAGAGAGAGAGGGAGACACAGAATCCAAAGCAGGCTTCATTCAGTCTCTGAGCTGTCAGCACAGAGCCCAACGCAGGGCTGAAATACACGAACTGCAAGATGGTGATCTGAGCCGAAGTTGGACGCTTTACTGACTGAGCCACCCAGGCGCCACTGCATGTATCATTTTGATGATTCTCTTGGCTTTTAGATATTTGCCTTTGTTATGCTCAGATCATTTCATTTAGCAGTTTTGATATATTATAGCTATTTGTGTATTTACTTAATTGTTTAAAAATCTCTTTTTTTTTTTCCTCTGGAAAGATAAATGCTTGGCTTGTTCTAAAACTGGTAAACGGATTATCCCTGTTTTCTGGCCCACTTTTAACACTCATTTTGGTTCACATGTTCCTTCCTCAAGTCTCCAGAATATACAGAATTATGCCTAACAGTTCAGCTTCCTTTGTGTCTGTCACCCCCCCACCCACACAGTGGACTGCCAACTGTTCCACTCTCTTTATTAATCAGTGCATGTAGGTCTGGTGTTCCTCTTCCAGCAGTTGGCTGACATATCTTTGCTGCTAATGCTCTATTGCTAATAGTTGCAGAAATATACATGTTGCATGCTCAGATTGCCTTTTGCCTCAAAAGTATAACAATAACCATTAAAGTGCATTTTACACATTTTACTTTGAGATCATTTTCTTGGTATCGGTGAGATCTGACAGAATGAGAAAAAAAAAGGTTGTACAAAGATGTGGAAATTCAATGACTTGTATTTAATTTTATATTCCCAGATTGCTCTTTGAATCTGTTAAATCAATTTACAATTACTGTAAAAGGTACAAACGTTTGCCCATATCTTGAGATGTTTATCTTCCAGTTAGTTTATATTTATAGATATTAACCTGTCTTGATATTATAGAACTAAATCTGTCAGCCTTCAAAATGTATTGAAAAATTTTCCAAATCTCTCTTTGAATTTTTATCTAGTAAAGCATGTATATTTTCCAAGTTTCCTGTCTTGATAATGAAGATATACCCACCCTAAGTTATACATATAATATCCTACATTATTTTCTAAGATATTTATTATTTAATGTTTATGGTAAACTTTTAATTCATCTGGAATGTATTTTAATATTTAATATTAAGTAGGGCACCAACACTATTTTCTTCCATATGGGAAACCATTTTTTCTACCCTTTATTTTCCCAAATAATTGAAATATCTTATTGGTTTATATTAAATTATCAAATGTACTAGATTTTTACTTCTGGATTCTCTTTCACTGATTTATTTGTATCCTATGTCACTATCTAACTCGTGATTATAATAGGTTTATAGTATTGTGACAGATGGTGAAACAAGTCTGCTCACTATTTTACTTGTTCATAACTTCCTTGGCTATTCTCCAGCTTTATTCCTTAATGTTAATTTAAAAATAATTATATTCAATTCAAAACAAAACCAAACCTATTAGGATTATAATTAGAATTGCTTTTTAAAAAAATCATTTGGCAGAGGAATAATTTATGAAGTTTAGGCTCCTGATCCAAGAATTTAATATGTCATTCTATTCTAATCTGTCTTATTTTGATCTTCAGTAAGACCTTGTAGACATTTTTATATAGATTTTGTGCCATTTGTTGTTACATTTATTCATATGTGTTTTGTAGGTTTCATATAATATCTTCCCCTTTCTAAGTGCTTATTATGAAAATGGAGAAAATATGTATTTTTTGCATATTTTCATGTCTTGAATTCTCTTATTAACATAGTGAAGTTTTTCTAGCATATATTGATTTTTTTTAGCTAATATCGTTAAAGGGAAACTTTTGCTATCTATGTCTGGTATTAATAGTGATTATTTTATATTCTTATGTATTCACGAGACTCTCCAAGGAAGTGTTCAATATAAGTGGCAATAGGAAGAATCTCAGTCACGTTCCTGAATTTCAATGTAAAGATTTTAGTATTTTGTTATTTATTGTATAATTGCTATTCAGTAAGTAGTCTTTATTACATGTAAGTAGTTTCCTTCAGTTATCAGGAATGACAATATATTTTATTAAATGTTTTTGAACTTACATTAGTATGATAATATTTTTTTTTCTGGATGCATTCAGGTAGGTTGATAACTGTTCTGATATTAAGCCAACCTTCCTTTGCTAGACTATGCCATATTTGTTTGTAATATGTTATCCTTTGCTTCAATTCCTGTATTCTACTCCTTATATTTTTATTTACACTTTTTGGGACTTTCTTTAAGAATTAGATTGATCCATAGCTTTTCACCCATAATATTTTGCAAATCATGCAAGCTTCATAGAATAAATTGGGATTTCCTTCTGTGATCTGGAACAGTTCAAATAGGATTAGAGATATTAATGTTTCTAGGACTCATCTATGAAATAATCTAGTCCTGATTCTTTCATAATAGTAGCTATTTAATCATCTTTCCAATATATTCTGCAGTAATTGGTCTTTTTCAGGTTTTCCACTTCTTGCATGATTTCGGTAATGTAAATTTTGAGAGAGCATCTATTTTCTCGAGGTTTCATTTTATGTCATTTCTGTAGAGTTTCAGGAATACTTTGTTTTCTTTTTAAAATATCTTCTTTGTCTGTGGTTTGGTGTCTTTCTCATGCCTTTCTTTTTCCCCTTCTTATTTCATGTATGATTACCCCTGAATCAAGAGAAAAGGGAAAGCAGATAATATCAGAGGCATCTCTTTCCTGTTCTTGCCCTCCTCCCTCATTCTGCAGCAATAGGAAGAAGCAGGGTCTTGGCAGTACCTACCACCTCCAGTATATTTGCTAAGTTCTATGGCAATGGATGTGGCAAATTGATGATGTTGATTGAAGTCATTTCTTGATTTACATTTTCTTAGCTAGCCTGTGTGTTAAATAATTATAAGCAACCATTAAAAAAAAGATTGGGGTGAAACAAAGGATTTCCGCTTCAAGTTACTTAATTCTGAAATTCACTAACAGTTTTCACTTCCCGTTCCAGTGAGATGGGCACTAAATAACGAAGTGGTCTTCGGGAGTAGTAATTCCTGCAAAACCGCCATTGTGTAACATTTTTATGCTATTTATTTCAAAATAAATCTTTCTTTGCAACAATATCACAAAATACTCTAAAGTTGACCCTTCAGGTGCCTTGTGAACAGTTTTCCTTGCAGGATACTTTTTGATTGCCCAGCTGTCTCTTTAATGGAATAGTTGTCATTTTCCTGGTCATTTCTGTGTTGTATTTGTAGACATCTTGTCAGTGGTTTTTGGAAACCTTGACTCATCTGGGAACTCCATACACCAGAACATGTTATCTGAACTCCACAGTTAAACCTCTGTCTGCCTACACCTGTCATTTTCTGAAACACAGTGGGATCAATTTTTTCTATCCCAATTGCCCCTCTTTTTTTTCCTTTTAAAGTTACACCTATATTTATGTTTTGCTGCATGTTTTAAAATCATTCTATCTAGAATTTAGTTGTATGGGGGAAGGGGGTGCTGGAATTAAAAAAATAACATGTGTTTGCAACAACATACCTCTTGGAAGTGAAGCTGCTAGTTTTTAACTAATTTCACTTTTCACAGTAACAGTGAAATTGAAACCACAAGACACTTTAATTCTTTTATCATTGTTTTGAAGGGTTTTTGGTTAAAGGCTAAAATGCTTATATTTACATTTAAAGTTACACTTTCAGAGTAGTTTTTGTTGAAAAATTTGTAATGAGGCAAAATTATATTTTGACATAGTTGTCATTCCATCTTCTTTTAAAATCTTTGTTTCTCTCTTTTCATACTCTTTTTCTTGTTCTTCTATTATTATTTCATTATTATTATTTTGATACAAGACATTTAATCAGAAGCATTGGGGAGTGTGTGGACATTTTGAGGGGTTTCTAGTATGAGACCGTCAGCTGCAAACTTAGTAAAATTAAGATAATTGTAGCCCCGTAGCTGTAGGTCAATCTAGAACAATGACATGGACTGGACTTTTTTGTACTGTTCACGTGCATTAATGAGTGTAAACACTGGCTACTGTGGGGATGACACTCACTGGTTTTAAAAAGGAAGCTAAAATATGTACGAATTTTAACAAGCCTAATACAATCATATCAAGAAGAAATTAGTGTCCTTTGTAATGTTTTTATGCCCCTGCTCTTATTAATGCATTAGGACTGAAAGTGAATGAATTTCAATAAACCAGATAGAACACTTGCTTTTAGATATCTGATACTAACACCTATTCCCGAGGCATAATATAATTAAGGTGTTTCTGAAGTAAAAATATATATAATGAACTTGTTTTGAAAGTATTTATCCTTTTTCTGCCAAAGGTAATTTTCCAGTTTAAATTCACTTTCACTTTCTTCATAAAATAGAAAAAATAAGTGAAACCTCAGGGAACATTTGTCATTTATGTGGTGATGGCTCTTCTCCTATACCATTGGCTACCCACTTCATTATGAAAAAAAATTATCCAGTGTTGTACACCCCACCCTATTTTCAATATGTAACATCATTGTTAATATGCAAAGAATAGCATAATTCTTTTTTATAAATACTAAAATTAAAAAAAATGACTTTTTAGTATTACCTAGGTAATATATCATTTCACCCAAACTGTTTTTTTTCTTTTTTCACATTGATCACTTTGGATTTAAATTTGTTCATGATTAAGCTTTCACTCAGGGTTCACTTCATGTAAATCAGAGTGTAATGAACTCATTTTTTTTTTAGTTTGCTTTCAGTCACAATCAGGTAGATACACTATAAGTATAAATTTGAAATTTATACAGCAACAAACAATGATGCAAAGAGAGTTGCTAGACCAAAAACTCTTTAGTTGTCTTTTCGTTTGTTTATTATTATCTTTTATTTTCCTTTATATATTTTTAGAGAGAGGGAGAACACGAGCAGGCGAGGGGGGCAAGAGGGAGAGAGAAAGAGAGAGGGATTGAATCATAAACAGGTTCCACACTGTGCACAGAGCCCAATGTGTGGCTCAATCCCACCACCCTGTGATCACGACCTGAACTGAAATCGAGTTGGATGCTAAACCAACTGAGCCACTCAGATGCCCCAGTTGTCTTTTTCTTTAAGACATATTTGATGATTTAATTTTATTTAATAGTTCCTGAAGGCATTTTTATTTTATCTTACATGAATATTTTTCTCATTGTATCATTTTATTCAGCTATGTGTATATAAATAAATGCCCAAGTAGCAATTATTTATATCATAATTTGGTTTATAGGAATGTTTAAGAGTTCAGATATTATCAAGAAACATGTAAAAATTTCATGAAATACATGATGCAAAAATTATATAACTAAAACTGCATTAAAATCAGGTTACATAAAAGTAAGAGAAAGATGTACAAAATAATGGCTTCTATAAAAGCAAGATAGACTGTATCCAAATGACCTTATCAAAATAGCAGTGTGATCTGGGAATAAATTATAGAGCAGTGAAGTAAATATAAAGTAATTTAGATTTCCCTACAAATATTAGCAGCAATTAATAAAATCAGGAAAAGAAGACTTACTTAAGAGAAAAATATTCAACTAAGATCTAGGATCCTTTTAGGGCTTTGAGGTGTACCATCTGCTTTAATATTAAATGCATCCTTTGCACACTTGCAAAAAAGAATGATCTCTACCTGGCTAAATCCTTAATGGTATGTTTTTGTTGAAAGATAAGCTGAGACAGGGGCGCCTGGGTGGCTCAGTCAGTTAAGTGTCTGACTTTGGCTCAGGTCATGATCTCATGGATCATGGTTTCCAGCCTCCTTGCATCGGGCTCTGTGCTGACAGCTCAGAGCGTGGAGCCTGCTTTGGATTCTGTGTCTCCCTCTCTCTCTGCCCCTCCTCTGCTCTCACTCTGTCTCTCTCTCTCTCTGAACGAAAATAAACATTAAAAAAATTAAAGATAAGCTGAGGCATATTAAAAATTTTAAGAGTTTATCTGAGCAAAAGTCCATTCAAATTGAGCAACATCCAATCTAGCAGATAGAAAGGAGCACCAAGGAGCTGACAAAATGAAAGACTTTTATAGGCAGAAGGGAGCAGGAACAAGAAAGTTTATACTAGTCGGGGCGCCTGGATGACTTGGTTAAACATCCGACTTTGGCTCAGGTCATGATCTCATGGTTCGTGGATTTGGGCCCTGTGTCAGGCTCTGTGCTGACAGGTTGGAGCCTGGAACCTGCTTTGGATTCTGTCTCTGTCTCTGTCTCTCTCTCTCTCTCTGCCCCTCCCCCATTCGAGCTCTCTCTCCCTTTCTCTCAAAAATAAACATTAAAAAAAGAATAAAGTTATACTAGGCAAAAAAGTTTTAAAAAGTTTTAAAAAATGGTTACTTTCCTTTAAGGGATGGCAGGGGTCTCTTAGGCAGGTTACCTAATGTGTACCCATCAGGCAATTCCTGAGGGACTGGTTTTAGATTCTGTTTCTAAGAGAGTAACTGTGTAATCAAGTCAAGTTTCAGTTTGGTAATGTGGAGCTTGTCATAAGTGACTTCATTTGGGGCCTGTTGTCTTGTTTTTACTACTTTGTACTAGATCAGTCAAAACAGCACTAAGACAACTTTCTCCTGTCTCTGTCTCTGTGTCACAAATAAGGTGCAGGTGTTACTAGACAATGATTAAACCTGGAGTAATTACGATTATAACAATTACCATGATACCTAATGTGTAATAATATTTACTGTAATGGAAACTTCCATATATATTAATTGTTATGTAAGTCTTTGCCACACTACCCAAGGTAGAATGACAGGATTTAAGTCGTACAGAAGACAACTAATGCTTAATGACATTAAGTAACCTTCCCAGTATATTAGATTGCTATTATGTAGACACTTGCGATTGGTCATAGGTCTGTCTTCAAAGTTCTTGCCTGTTCTTCTGGGTTACAAGGGATGAAATGAAAGGGCACAAGACAGTGAATCATATACCGCATATGAGAGAGAACACGTACACAAAGTACAAATGACATAACTAAAACCACTAATGTGGTTCTGGTGTCGCTTACTAATTCCTACAACCTAGCATGTCCCTGCAACCTTGAACCACAAACAGTGTCTGACCAATTTCTGCCTTCTGCTTTGCTATTCTTCCTCATTCTGTGCTTCTGTTCACATGCTGCTGAATACCAGACTGATTATATCTGATTTCAGAGCTTAAAGAGCAACAGTAAAGAATTTCTAATTTTAAATTTCCAATTCCTTGAAGTCTAGCAAAAAATTATTAAGAGACAGGTTCATGCACTCTATTTGTACTGCTCTATTACTCCTCCCATTTTGCCCTGAACAGGTTTGTAATTGTTGTGTCACTCTCCTCCAGTGTAGACAAATTCAGCTAATACCTAGTACACAATGCAACTTTTGCTGAATTGCTGAAGTTATAGATTTAAAAAGTCTGACTGGTTCTGGAGGTAGGAAAAGAACAATACCATGCTGAGGATTTGTCCCATTAATTAGAAACCCCATACTTTCTGTTTCCCATGCCTAGATGCTGTCAGCAGCCCCACCTATGGCTAAAATACTTTGTTTTCTCACTTCTAGAATTGTATTGATCTGTGTACACTTGCATGTAGGTTACACTGTGGTGATTACTTTAATTTCTTTGAGTTTCCTAACCTTTAAAATGAGGATGCTAATGCTTACCCTAGCTACAAAGAGTAGGTAGAAGAGGAGATTTATAAAATTTAAAGCACAAATATTTGGAATGATACCATCAGGAGGAGTATGCATTGTGACTAATAAATGTCATGCCTATTAAGGAAATTATGTATTTCTGCATAATCCAATTCCAGCTGAATTTGCAAACAATTTCCTGGGGTTAGAACCTGAAAATACAGCTAAATAATTAGCCAAAGAATTATTTTAAGTCCTGTGTATTGTTTTGGTTTGATAGTCAAAGTACAATTTAAGGACTACTTAAACCATTATTTTCTTCAGTGTATTTCCATGTCACAAGTAATTTCCTCTTTCCTCTTTTACTCACAAAATTGTTTCCTTACTTCGGGCACTTCATTGTACTATCTGAACATTTCCAACTTCTCCAATCATATTAAAGTTGAAGGGCTGCAAACATCTATTAGAAACATAAAAAACTTGGGGCGCCTGGGTGGCTCAGTCGGTTGAGCGTCCGACTTCAGCCAGGTCACGATCTCGCGGACCGCGAGTTCGAGCCCCGCGTCGGGCTCTGGGCTGATGGCTCAGAGCCTGGAGCCTGTTTCCGATTCTGTGTCTCCCTCTCTCTCTGACCCTCCCCCGTTCATGCTCTGTCTCTCTCTGTCCCAAAAATAAATAAACGTTGAAAAAAAAATTTTTAAGAAACATAAAAAACTTAAATATAGATTATAGATCATATACCATTTACCCCTTCCTTATACTTCCATTCTGAGAATAGCCTGTTCTTTTAATCCTGCTCTTCATTTATGTTGCACTAATATATGATTTCACAATTTATTTTTAGTGCTCCTACAGCCTATTGTTAATAATTGGAAAGTTATAGGGTTTTGGTAATTATATTTCTCATGGAGAAGATAATTTTAAATAGTACATCTTATAAGCCCTTTTTTATAACTATGTAGGAATATAAGGATAACATCCATCAAATGTATTAGAAAATTTTGGAAATAATCATATCGATACTAAATTGGTTACAGGTTCACATATCAGCATATTTATAGCTTGATATGTGGACAGTAGGAAAAAGAAATGCAGATTGTTCTCAAAAAACTCAGAATAGATGCGAGGTCTCTTATTCATGATATATATAATACATTTTTTCTTTTCCCATTAGTGGCTATGCATCTTTTCTCAAATAATATTCCATGGGTGTATTTTCTAAAGTTTGTCTTCATGTGAGGCTATAGAGTAATGAGGGAAAGTATAGCATCTTTTTTATTTTTTAAGTGAAATCAGTTTAGGATTGCTGGACTGGACATATTTTTGAATTATTTTGGAAGTAGAAATATTATGAGCTATTCCATTTAATCTATATTATTTAATGTAAATTTTCAATTTTAGAATGTTTTCTATGAAAACCACTTAATATTTAGGTGATTTTTTACAGCACAAAGTTTTATTCATGAGATATTGGTAAACAACTAATTGCTAAGAATATGAGAGCATTCAGGCCTCCTTACTGCTTTTATTTTGTCAGCAATCAACAGGCAAAGAAGCTCTGACCTTTCTGTTATTATACTTAGATTTCCATCTACCTAGCCTCTGTTTTGTACATTTATGGTTGTGATATATAATAATGTGGACTCTTTTTTTAAATTTTTTTAATGTTTACTTATTTTTGAGACAGAGAGAGAGCATGAATGGGGGAGGGTCAGAGAGAGAGGGAGACACAGAATCTGAAGCAGGCTCCAGGCTCCAAGCTGTCAGTACAGAGCCTGACGCAGGGCTCGAACTCAAGGACGGTGAGAATATGACCTGAGCCGAAGTCGGACGCTTAACCGACTCCACCCAGGCACCCCGATAATATGGACTCTTAATTCAATCTTACATTCCAGGAAATATTTGAGTAAAGTACACATTTTTTTGGAACAGATGGTCTGCCAGTTTATCACTGTAAAAATAATAAAGCTGTAGTTCTTCCTATTTTTACTTCCGTTTCTTTCCTGAAGATACCTATCAACACTTTTTGTTAACCAAGGTCATCTTCACCATCATTTAGTGGGCCTGTTGTAACCACAGAACGGGAATAAATTCAGAGCAGTTACTCCCCTGGGCAGCAATGTTCCTGTTGTTTTCAGCATTATTTGGACTTGCTTTATCCTTTGGCTTTGGAAGCTATAGGTTTGCATCTTTTTTTTTTTTTTTTTTTTTTTTTTTTGTAAAGCAAGAGGCTGTTAAGCTTGTGGTATAGAAAAAGACTGCAGGGGTACCTGGGTGGCTCAGTCAGTTAAGGGACCAGCTTCGGCTCAGGTCATGATTTTGCAGTTCGTGAGTTCGAGCCCCACATCAGGCTATGTGTTGGCCGTTCAGAGCCTGGAGCCTGCTTCAGATTCTGTGGCTCCCTCTCTCTCTGACCCTCCCCTTCTCATGCTCTCTCTCTCAAAAATAAATAAACATTAAAAAAAGACTGGAAATAAATGAATGTTTTTATATGAGAAAAATTCCTTTCGAATCTAAATTATTTAATAGTAAACTTTTTTTCTGTCTTTATAGGTTCATTGTCTCAGAGATTTCTTTTTTACTTTAATTCCTTCTAGTTCCAGTTGTTTATGGTGTTTATTTATGTATACATAAATTTCTTTATTTATACCTTTACTCTTCCAAAATTAAGAGGACTTTCACGGTACAAACCACTCTTTTCAATCAACTTGTCCTCTTTGAATCCTTTCAAGACTAGAAGCATGTGTAGACCATGAAAGTCTGAGCTCTTTTAAATGACTGGCTCTCAGGAATCCAGCTAATGAATGATGAGCCAGTACATATGTATTTTTGATGAGCCAGTACATACGTATTTTTCTAACATTGATTTTCCTAACTCTCCGAGATGCTGGACAGAATTAACATCCCTCAGATAAAGGATTCAAGTCTCCTTAAAGCAGTTATTCTCAAAGCATCCACTCAAAACTGTTAGAAATGCAAATTATCTATAGGTCCTGCCCTGCTGAGTTAGTAGCTGGAAGTGGGCACCAGCCATCAGCTTTGCAACAAGCCCTCCAGGTAAATCTGATATGTAAAGATTTATGACATCTTTTTGAGGGTGGGGGTGACTCACAAGAGGTTTGTTGGTTGTTTATTTTATCTTGTTTTCCTGCAGCGTAATTCAGGAAAATAGATTTTTGCAATCTGTAAATTGATCAGTCGTTTGACTGTCTTTGTTTATGGTTGTACTCTTTTAGGGCATATTCACTAAAAGCAGGGTTCTCATTTGCCTTTTTGAAATCTGGTACTGAGTATTTTCCCTACTTTCCTAATGAGGGAAAGAGAAGAGTGTCTCACTGCCATCCTGTGGGAATATCCTTCAAGGTCATAGCCTTGGAAGGAGGTTATGCCTAAAAACAGCTCAGCTGAATTTTATTTGATTTTGCTATTTACAAATTTAGTGTCATCACAGAAAAATGTTTAGCCCTTAAAACGCAAATTATATAAAAACCAGCAGCTCTTGATAATTTTGATGGACCAACGGAAAGGGAAAAGCCTTCACATGGAGGCTTTTCTCACCATCCTATTATGACTCAAAGTCTTCCTGTGTTTTTCTCCCAGCCCCAGAAGGACCCAGCTGCCCTGATTCTGAGTGTAAACTGTGGCCCCTGCATTTAAGGTTTTAGTTACAATTTAGCAAACTTCAGCTCATCCTAGATACCCTGACTTTGAAAATTAGTTTCTTATTTTGGTTTTTCCCTTCAGGAGCAAGAGACTACCATCTACAACAAACCCTGCCACTAACTCTGCAGTCAGAGTTTTCTGTTTTAGGGAGCGTAAGTTTGTTTGTTCTTTTTTAGTTCTTTTCTTTTTTTAAGTTTTTTTTTTTTAATTCCAGTTAATTAACACAGTGAAATATTAGTTTCAGGTGTAAATTTAGAAATTCAACACTTCCATACAACACCTGGTTCTCATCACAAGTGCCCTCTTTAATCCCCATCACCTATTTAACCCATCCCCTGACCCACCTCTCTTCTGGGAACCATCAGCGTGTTCTTTAGTTTGCCTTTCCCACCCCCCGCCATGATCATTTGTTTTGTTTCTTAAATTCGACATATGAGTGAAATTGTATGGCATTTGTCTTTCTTTGACTGACTTATTTTGCTTAGCATAACACTCTCTGGCTCCATCCGCGCCATTGCAAATGGCAAAATTTCTTTTTTGGCTGAATAATATTAGTGTGTGTGTGTGTGTGTGTACACACATATATATACCACCTCTTCTTGTTCGATTCATCTATTGATGGACACTTGAACAGCTTCCATAATTTGGCTGTTATAAATGATGCTACTGTAAACATCGAGCTGCATGTGTCCCTTCAAATTAGTACTTTTGTATTCTTTGGGTAAATATATAATAGTGCAGTTGCTGCTTTGTATTTTGAACTTTTTGAGGAACCTCCATTCTGTTCTCCAGAGCGGATGCACCAGTTTGCATTCCCACCAACAGTGCAAGAGGGTTCTTCTTTCTCCACATCTCCAACACCTGTTGTTTCTTGTGTTGTTAGTTTTAGCCATTCTGACAGGTGTGAGGTGATATTTCATTGTAGTTTTGATTTGACACTCCCTGATGATGGGTGATGTTGAGCATCTTTTCATGTCTGTCGGCCATCTGTGTGTCTTCTTGGGAAAAATTTCTATTCATGTCTTCTGCCCATTTTTAAATGCATTATTTGTTTTATGGTGTCAAGTTTTATAAGTTCTCTGTATATTTTGGATACTAATCCTTTATCAGATAGGGCATAATGTGAGAAAAGAAACCATTAACATATTAGAGGAGAACACAGGCACTAACTTCTTTGACATCAGCCATAGCAACTTCTTACTAGATATGTCCCCTGAGGCAAGGGAAACAAAAGCAAAAATAAACTGTTGGGACTTTATCAAAATAAAAAGCTTCCGCACAGCAACTGAAAAATTGGCAAAATGAAAAGACAACCTACAAAATGAATTAACTCCTTTAGAGACTTTGATTTATGCTTTCATTACTAGGATTAGTAATATAAATAATAAAGTGAATATTTTGAAAAATATGTAGTTTATAAAATCACTATCATATTGAAAAGCAAGTGTCTATGACTTTGTTCTTCACATTTGGCACAGGGACAATAATTTGTAACTGGCATTCTAGATGAATAATTTATATGAGACATTATCACATCAGAAAAAATAAAACTGTGTCAAAGTTTACATAAAAATATTCAATGCATTTGATTAAGTCACAAGCTTGATTTAGGTTGTAGGGGTTATAAGTAAATAGGAAAGTGAAAAGTGATCACATTTCTAAAATGTTGATGAAGGGGTGCCTGGGTATCTCAGTGTGTTAAGCTCCTCACTGTGGCTCAGGTCATGATCTCGTGGTTCATGAGTTGGAGCCCTGTGCCAGGCTCTGTGCACTCTCTCTCAAAAATAAATAAACATTGAAATAAATAAATAAATAAATAAATAAATAAATAAATAAATAAATAAAATGTTGATGAAGAATCTGTTAGAGGCAATCCTCTAATGATACTATTTTTTAACTTGGTTATAAAAAAGAAATCTCTTTTTACTTACTTGTACTTAAATTATGCTCAACCAAATCTTACTTATATAGCAATGTAGTTTGTAGAGTTAAATCATAATCCTTTAAATATGGAATGCTCATGGGATCTCTGCCACACACCAATGAACAGAGTTGTTGTAGCTTCACATTTACTTATTTTAAGTTAGAACTTAGATGTCTCTAGACCTCATCAGGTTGCAACAAAATTACGAGTCCTTTAATGTCCAAATTCTAAAGACTCCCAAATTCACACCTGCCCCAGATTATCATAAAGTGCAGTTTCTTCCACTCCATCACCCTCTTGCACATTATGTTCCAGCATGCCCAGGGATGCTCATCCATGTCCAACAAATTAGTCCTTGTTATTTTACCTTACCGATGAAGTCAGTACTCAAATACACTCCTGTGTGGCTTAAGAACCATGCAGTTTCTGCCAAGAATGCTCAGTCCCCCATAATGCCACCATGTGCTGCAGTGATGACTGCACCCAGTCTACTTTGCCCTTTTCTATCTTGCTGCTGCCAGAGCAACTAGTGTCCAGAGACTAGTGTTCCCAATACCTGCTGTCACAGTATTATGCCAAGCCTTCTTAGCCATTAATGTAGGTCTCTACTGACTGCTTCAGGTTTTGATGGCAACCCATCCTCAAAGAGCCCCTTCACACTGTGCCATGCCCCTTCCATACTGGAGTACCACTTGCCTTTCCCCCAGTGTACAACTGTTACTATTTGTTCCATTTCCTATAATTCCTCTAGAGTATCTGTTTTGGGTAGATTAGAACATCAATTATACCTTATAGTTAGACCCTGTAGTTCTGATTTCCTAAGTCATTGTATTATTCGTGGGTCACTAATCTACATTTTCCTTGTGTTAAGGTTCCTCTCATGACCCTGGTTTTTCTTCCTGCTATCTAGTTTTATTTGGGACTATTGCAGTGCATCAGACATATTCAAACAATGTTGATTCTCAAATGAAAAGGAAGTAGGTTGGGGACACTTTTAATCTCCATCCTCACATGAGTTATTTTGGTCTGTATCAATACAGTGATTAGTACAAATTCCTAAGGGAGGGGTATTGAATAATTTGCATGCCATCAACAATATGGAAGCACTTACCTTTGCCTGACCAAAATAGATCTTACTTCAGCTGCGCTTTGTCCATTGACCTTAAGTGAACTTAACTGTGGGCTTGATTTATGTAACCAAAAGACAATGTTTGTAAAACTAATGGAGAATCTTCACCAATGGCACAAAGATCTCTCCTCCATCCCAATAGCCATTTTCATTATTCAAAAATTTTAATGCTTATACTCTCTGCTCTCTGAGGTAGTCTATAATGGAGTGAAGAGATACATCAGAACCTCCAAGCACTAACCAGACACCTACTGAATAGAATTTTATCAGTTACTAATTTTTAAAGCCATGACTTTTTCCCCATTGTTACATGGGACAATACTGGGCATCTGTGTGGAAATTGCTGGCTGCTCATAATTCAATAAAATGATTTTCTCTAAAAATCATAAAATTTAGTTAGAGTCAAGGTTCTGGAATCTAAGGATAAGGACCTGGTGCTCTCATTTCTGAAAAGTGTTTACTTGTCCAGTCCTACCCAAGTCAAGTAAACTCTTGAACTTTGGTTTCTTCCTCACATTGGTTTTCTGTTATTGCAAATATGGAATGAAATATGAATATAAAATATTGAGCACATGTCTAGTACAAGTAGGCTGTCAAATAATTATCATGTTAAGAAGTGTCACTTCTTTGTCTATGTCATCAACTTTAGCTATGCCTTATGGAAGCTTAGAGTAAACATACATCATCTAGGAATCAAAAAGTTTGTGAGCTAAGAGATAATGAAAATTATTTAAGTCCTTTTCTGAACAGGGTTCCAATACTCATCTACCAGAAATATATTTTAAAATTATCTTTATAGGGGCGCCTGGGTGACGCAGTTGGTTAAGCGTCCAACTTCAGCCAGGTCACGATCTCGCGGTCCGTGAGTTCGAGCCCCGCGTTGGGCTCTGGGCTGATGGCTCAGAGCCTGGAGCCTGTTTCCGATTCTGTGTCTCCCTCTCTCTCTGCCCCTCCCCCGTTCATGCTCTGTCTCTCTCTGTCCCAAAAATAAATAAACGTTGGAAAAAAAATTTAAAAAAAATTATCTTTATATGTCACAAATGTGTAACAAAGCTTTGAGTAGCAATAGAACTTGCTTTCCTCCTTTCTCTCTTTCCATTTTTAATGCTTCCATTATGATTTCCATCTTTCAGAACTCAGCAGAAATTTTTTCAAACCCTGCTTGTTGTCATGAGTACCATCACCAGGAATGAACCATTTTCAGTCTGACACTGAAAAGCAAAATAAATAACATGTATGGTTGTAAACTGCCACACTAAAGATGTTCCAGAATGTTCATTGCTCACTATTTCCATAATTTACTTGTCAACAGCTCTATTTATTTGGGGATTGTTTTTATGGGTTTTTGTCTATACTCAGGCATAGATGATAAGGCTATATACATTGATCTGGGATAAACAGAACTATGATTTTAAATATAAAATGATAAACAGAACTATGATTTTAAATATAAAATGATAAAGGTCCTAGAAAAGCAGCTCCTTGTTTTCTGTGAACTCAGCTGATAATGTCTGAATTGGTAATGTAGGAGGTATTGAAGACCATGCTATACTGCACTCTTATTGTCAATAGAGATGCTGTTGTCAAACCATTTTAGAATAGCACAGCAAACCATTTCACATCATGTTGTGGTAAGGGCCACCAGGAGAAGTTGGTAAGATCCTCAGAGAGTCATGTGGTTTTACTATGTCCATGGCTAATCGTGTATCAGAGGTCTCTCCAGAGTAATTGTGTGTGGTAGTTTGTGGATGGGCCCGTGATCTGTAAAGAAATAATCTTCTCAGTTGCTAAATTCAATAAACAAGCATCTTAATCCACTTAAGTGATTTCAAGTCTCATTGATTCTGAAGGCATGGAAGTCCATTGTCCTGTAAGGCCCAAGGAGGTACTCAACCTCTGTTAGGCCTATATAGTCTGCTACAACTTGGAGAATACAAGACTTGTTTGTAAAGGGCTTTAGATTACATTAATAGTAATCATAAGAAGGAGTATAATTGAGCTCTAAATATCACTCCCTGGAAGACATAAATGAAGAAATTAGGGAAACAAAATTGTAATAAATACATTTTTTTTTAATTTCCTTTGGTAATCACGTAGATTTCTGTGAGTTGCCTATCATCTTTAATTTAGGTACTGGAACTGATAAAAATGGATACTTTAAACTGTTATTGGATTCTAGAGTATATTTTTTTTCATATTAACTGGTTTTTCCTACATTTTCTCCAAATCAGATCATTTCTCTGAAAGGAAAACTGATGTTTTTGAAAAGGGTGATGTTTCTTTTTTTGTTTTTTTTTAAGTTAATTTATTTTGAGAGAGAGAAAGAGAGAGCGCGCGCACGCACATGAACAGGGGAGGAGCAGAGAGAGAGAAGAGAGAGAGAATCCCAGG
Source organism: Prionailurus bengalensis (assembly GCF_016509475.1). Lineage (NCBI taxonomy): Eukaryota > Metazoa > Chordata > Mammalia > Carnivora > Felidae > Prionailurus > Prionailurus bengalensis. Next base: position 111,956,406 of record NC_057349.1, read on the forward strand.
CAGGCTCTGCACACGACCCTGAAATCATGACCTGAGCCAAAACCAGGAGTTTGATGCTTAACTGACGGAGCCACCCAGACACCCCCAGTGTGCTTATATTCAAAACCCCATGCCCTTTCTCCAACTGTTTCCCCACAAGTATACTTGACCACTTATTTCTAATTATACATCTCTTTTCTATGATTCTCTATTTCTTTCTGAAATAAGGACTGAAATTAACTGGGTTAAATTTAATCGTTCACTGAAAATTTTCTAACAGTTGTCTACTAAAATGTATAGAAAATATTTAATTTAAAAGCACGATTCACCAATTAAGACTGTTGTACTTTGTTAAATGATTTATTTCACATTTCTTTCATGAAGTTTCATATTATTTCACACAAGAGAGAATTTGAAACTCGTTTTGGTGTTCTTGATGCATGACTGTGGCATTTCTCAGATCAGCCTCCAAGGGGAATAACTGGGGGACCAGGCAGTGCCTGGATGCTCACTTAGCAGACTGTAGAGGATTTGCATACTGGTAGGCTGGTTGAGAGAAGTGATATTTAATATTCCTTCCAACCCCCAAATCCCCTGATGCCTAGATTTACAGACTTTATGATGGCTTTTTACAAGTATTGAAAGTTTTCTTCCATGACACAGGTAATAGATTGTAAATATTTTAATGAAGACTTGTCTGATCATCATTCCTCATTGATAATGTTATTATAATTTTGAATATGCTAATATGTCAATATGGGTGAGGTTTTAAAATTTGTCTTGATGTGAAATCGTTACTTCATTCAAATTCTAGCTTTGATTTTTGCATATGAAGTCGACTATTATCAGGTGAAAACTAATAAAAGCAGCACACACACAAAATGATTATTTACCCTATTCTAGGTACACACTTTGCTATAAACAAGGTATACAGAATCTAAAATATCCTCTTCAAGTTCAAGAGCTCACACAAAAATAAACATTATAAAAATAATGTTATCTATCATATTAGCAAACATAAGAAAAGGAAACATCCATATCTGTCTGAGGAAGTTAGTGAAGACCATAGAGAAAGTAAAATTTGGGCTTAAACTAAAATATGTGTTAGTTTGGCAGGCAAAAAAAAAAAGAAAAGGATTTAAGAAGGGGATCAGAATATGCAGAGGCAGAAAGGCAAGAAAGAGTTTATGATGTTCACAAGATTCCAGGGCTCCTGCAGGGGCTTTGGAGTGAAAACGATAGTTCTGTCCATTCTCCTTTTTTCCTTCCTCCCTCTGTTCCTCCCTCCTTTCTTCTTATTGTCCCTTCAGTTACCTTGGATCCTCTGTTTTAAATTTAGTTCCTCCCAATTGCCCTTGCACTTCAGGGTTCTAATAGGTGATTGCCACATCACTACCTCCTCCCCAACCACCCCCTCCACAACAAGGCCACCAGGTTAGCTCACTTGATTTTCATAATCATAATGCATATGCATTTACTGAGGAGAAGCATTTTTGAAATAGATTATTATGTTTTCAGGAAGGAGTTATATTTACTCTTCTAATATGATTGATTGCTTTTTATAGCCAAAGAGTTAATAAGCAAGACATTTAGGACTGAAAAATAAATGTCTATGACGGCTTCCAAGTTTTAGCTTCCACTGGCCCAGAAATGACTAGGTGACAAAGTAACATTTCAATATATAATGAAGGCAAGAATCTTTTGCTATTTAAAAAATCAAATTATGGACCATAACTTTTAATGCATAATGTTTCAGGAATTTTAATGTGAATGAGTGTGATTTCAATCCAAGCAACTGATGATTAAAGAAAACTAAATCTGCCATGACACAGCACTTTTGTGGATCAATAGGGTAACCTGCCTTTGAAATTTATATGCTGAGGCTTTAAATATGCAAATGAAATAGGGACCAGATCACTCTAATGCCCAGCCAAGACATATGTATTTTTTATTATCATTATTATAACTTAACATTTATTCCATGCCTTAAAAGTGCCAGGAGTTTTACATAGACCTTGCTTATCTTTATAATATGCTGAGTGAGTTTTTCTTAATCACAGTGAAGAAACAGATACGTCAGTAATTTTAAGTAACTAGTTCAAAGTCACAGGGTTAATAAGTATTGATTATGATTATAAATACCAGAACAAGTCATTGTTTTCTCAAGATATTTGTGAAGATGAGAGGCCATGCTTCTGACGTTATTTAAAAGTGTATCTAGTCCAGGTGACTTGATGACCACATGAAGTTATTTTGAACCTCTGATAGCCAGGAATGCCCTCAGCTCTCAACCCCAAGTCCAGTTCTTGTCCTAAGATATGTGAACTTTTATGGGACTTTTTTTTTGGTCTTCTTTATCTTTGGGTATCAGTTTATATTTAAAACATATAATAGTAAGTCTATTACATATACGAACATATGAACATATGTACATACATAGTAATATATACATACACATGTGTGTGTATGTTAAGCTTTGCTGCTAAATCTAATTAAATCTAAGCTTTGTCTTTAAATAGAAAATAAAAACCAATAATTCATGTTTTGTTTGAAAGGATCAAACATATGAATGGTCTCTATATAAAATATTTTTCCTGACATAAATTTAGTATATATCTTAATATGGATGAGATTATTCCTCTGATAACAAATTGCATAAGTGATAGGAGAAAAGGCAAATGAGTTAGGTCTACCCATGTTTATTTTAAGGCCAGTAGATTACCAATTCATAATAAAAGTAAGCTATAAAATGTTCTGGCTAAATCAAGATAAAAATAAAATCCTTGAAGTACGTGGGTGGCTCAGTTAAGCATCCAACTCTTGATTTTGGTTCAGGTCATAATCTCACAGTCCTGGGATTGAGCCCCAGGTCTGGCTCCGTGCTGTGCATGGAGCCTGCTTACCATTATCTCTCTCTCGCCTTCTCCCTCTGCCCCGCCACCACTTGTACATGCACATGCTCTCCCTCTCTCTCTAAGAAAAGAAAAAAATAAATAAATAAAAGTATAATGCTTGAGAAGCCCAGTTGTACCAGGATATTTCATAGTAATTTATATGCTCATGTTTACGTTATTCTTTGTCAGTGTAGTCCTTATTCCACAAGGTACTATTTCAAGAAAACTCTGGGGAAGAGTGGTACAGAGTGAATGGGATTGGATGTTGTTAATGGTTGTTTAACAGTTTGAAGGTTTGATGAGCTCAGGTTGAAATATTTATATTTACTGGAGAAGAAACCATTAATCCATCCTGTACAAATAGCTTACAATCAATAGCCATGCATATCTTGCGGTCATCACTGATGGAAGTGGAAAGCTTTTAATATACATAAAAGTTGACAATTACAATTGAATTTTTTACTCTTTATTACCATAATCCATAGGAAAATGTTCTTGTAAAGCAATATAAACTACTATATCTTGGAATTAGTTATTAAAATATGCTAGTTTATTGTACTTTTGTTATTATTTTGTTTTTTTGTTGAAGTTTGTACTTGTTAACCCCTTCATGTGTTTCAACCGTCCTCCCACTTACCTCCCTCTGGCAGTCACCAATTTGTTCTCTGAGTTTAAGAGCCTTATTTTTTTTTTTTGGTCCATTTGTTCCGTTTTATAGATTCTACCTATTAGTGAAATCATATGGCATTTGTTTTTCTGTCTTACTTACTTCATTTAGCATAATACCCACTAGGTGCATTCATGTTGTCACAAATGGTAAGATTTATATCCTTTTTATGGCTAAGTAATATTCCATTGTGTATGTGTGCATGTATGTGTATATATGGGCACGTCACATTTTCTTTATCCATTCATCTCTTAATGTACACTTGGGTTTGATTCCACATCTTGGCTATTGTAAATAATACTGTAGTAAACATCTTTTTGTTTTCATTTTCTTTGGGTAAATACCCAGTAGTGGAATTACTGGATCATATGGTATTTTTATTTTTAATATCTGACAGCTTACTTTAGCATTCTTATTTAAATACATAAATATTATTTACAACTCCTATATATGTCTTGATTGTCAATCAAGAACCTTAGACTAAAAACAGGAGTTTGGAGTTTCCAGCTCTGGTACTTAATGATTGTATGACCTTGGGCAAGACAACACTCCTCAGGGTCTTTGTTGTCTCAGTTGTGAATTGATGGAGTTGTACAGGGTGATCCTACATAATCATCCCAATCACAATATTCTACACAATATTCAATCAATTTTGGCATTTTTATTGGACTCTTTTAATGACACACACCAGTCTTTCTTGACCAATACATTTCACCTTAGAATGTTAATCAAATAATGACCCTTCTTTCTGACTTCCTCTCTTTTGTTTTTTTTTTCTTCCTCTCTTCTCGACTTTTACTTTCAGTACTTCTCATCTTTATTGTCACTCTTGGGACTTGCAATCTTCAACTAATGAAAGAGGTCAGCCTACTTAGTTAAGCATATTCGAATACATGTGTCAGACTTAAATACTCATGCTTCATAGAAACTTTAGATTCTTTCAGATAAATAGGGCTTGGTGGAAAATGTATTCCCAGTATGTTTATTACAGAAGCATGTAACCAATTAAACACTAAAATGAGATCTAACCACTAAGCCAAATGAAGAAAAATGCATTGAAAGGTACATATCTGTTCCACTAGGGTTAACATGAAAATAGAAGGTGATTTACATAGTTAATTTAGTGCTTTCACTTATGTAAGATGATTTTGTGTGTGTGTGATTTTTAATTTTATTATTTGTGCAGCTGGGTTGAAAATGCCTTGAATTGCCATCCCTGTTTATAATGGTATTGCTGACACATCACTTGTGATAAGAGTTTTAAATTGCATAAGACAAATATTTTATACTCTTTCTGAAATTGTGGTTAGAAAGTTAATATTTGAAATACTTTTGGTGTTTTAACAAACAGAATGTGGGCTATAGATTCTTTTTTTGTTGTATCTACAAATTGCAAAAACACCGAATATATCTGAGTTACAATTTTTTAGGATTGGCCACAAAATATATTCCCTCTTAGAGAATATTAAAAGCCTCTGTGCAATTGGAACATAGTCATATAATTCTCAAAGGATGGGTAGATTCATTAGAAAAGTGACTGAAAGCTAAAAGTTAACTATTGTACCAAATATGACCAAAATCTCTACTGAAATTGGAGGAGAAGTTAGTTAGTAAGCAACTGTGTTCTTAACTCCTAGATTCTTCAGGCACACGTCTCTCAAATATTTTTGACCAAAAATATTCAAAATCATAGCCCTTGGAAGACAGAAATGACACTAACAATGAAGTTAGCATCAAAAGGGAGTTAGTGTGGTAAGATGGACCTCACGGACTTGAGAATGAAATGCTTTAGTCTTCATGTTTGTTACACTACATATTTGGTACTGAGTCACTCATTAGTAAACAAACAAATTTTGTTTTCTCATTTCTAAAATAAAGTTGTTTGGTAGACTTCCAAATTTCCTTCCATAAAAGCTTGAAAAGTAAAAGATACCCCCTTTCACTGACTTATTAAAAGAGGTTTCAATACATAGAGCCAAGAAATGTAGAGATGCCCAAGTGAAAGCAGAGGGAGGGGAGGAGAGCCCACTCTGCCATTGTGATCACCCACTCCCACTAATTAGTATATAGCAATACCATAGCATAACACCCCTGCAGAGTCCAAGAATGCTGAGAAGCCCTAATGTTGGACAAGATTCCATATTAACACAGGCAGATATAACTGTATCCTGTTGGAAAAATATACAGAGTAGAAAATGCCACAGACGCCCTTTAGAAATCCATTTTGATAGATTTAAGACCTAGCCAAAAGATTCCCCACTTATACAACCATGCTGTTGTCACTTTGCTCACATACTTCCAATGTGGATATACTTTTGGGCTTCCCTGGAATTGTATATATATCCACAGCCTAGATTTGTTTTTCATGTTTTAAAATCCTAGATTTGTTTTTCATGCTTTAAAAATAGGGAATCACACATTAGCCAGTTTCCAAAGACCATATTTCTATATTAACTTATGTGAAATTGAATATAAGCAGGAAGCAAGAAGCAAATAAGAAGGACCATGGGCCAGTATGGAATTATCAAGTGGGAGGCATGTTATTATTGGATATTTATTTAAATGCTCAATAGAGCCCATTCTTTTTTTTTTTTTGTAATGTTTATTTATTTATTTTTTGAGAGACAGAGAACATGAGCAGGGGAAGGTCAGAGAGAGAGGGAGACAGAATCTGAAGGAGGCTCCAGGATCTGAGCTGTCAGCAACAGAGCCCGATGCGGGGCTGAAACCCACAAACCATGAAATCATGACCTGAGCTGAAGTCAGGCACTTAACCAACTGAGCCATCCAGGCACCCCAAATAGAGCCCATTCTTAGTTGGTACCACTAGTAATTATAAAGTCATGACACGTTCACTAATGTCTGAAGAGACCTGCATACAGAAAAGAGACCTGTTTGATAAATCTCTTCCTTTGATTTTATTTTGCTGTCTAAAAACACATACATTCCTCTCTCTCTGCCCCTTCCCTGCTCATGCTGTGTCTCTCTCTGTCTCAAATATAAATAAACATTAAACAAAATTTAAAAACACATACATATTGTTTACTCTCAAAAGTTATGTATATTATTTAAAAAATACAAATAATAGAAATAAAGCAAAAATTCACTACCTTCACTTCCAAGTAATCCTGCTAACCACTGTCACCCACTGTCAACTTCTAGTTTTAAACTTTGGAGAGATATAGAAAACATATACAAACATATTTTATTTATATAAATGGGGTCGTTTCTTTGCATATTTCTCTTTTTCATTCGATGTTATAATTATGCTTCATTTCATATAGGAGTATGAATTGTTTTAAATAAAAATAGGGATGCATAGCTGAAAATTCTTTAGTAAACAGAAAATTTGTCCTTTAGTGAGTGTGTCTTGTCAAGTAGGAGAGTAAATGTTTTAATTTAATCATTTCTTTCCATAAATTTGGCTAATATTTCTCTACTATTTGCCAGGATGAAATGTAACCAGGTCTTGAACAATCTTAACCCAGTGGGTGGAAACATACAGTTTTCCCCAGTCTTTACCTTTGACTACACTGATTCCTATTTCCTATTCCTTCAAAAACATCTATGGCAGATCTCATAGATTCCTAAACTGTTTCAGATCTTAATGTTCCTGTTCAGTTCAATTGACATCAGTCACTTATCCAATTTATCTCTTATCTTCCCCATCAGCTTCCTTCCCTGCTTCAAGTACCTGCATGGAAAGAGGCCATGACTACTTTTCCATGGTTTCTTTGTACTTCTATGCTCTCTCTCCTCCCAGTATTCTTTCCTCTCCAGTGTCTTGGTGACCATAGGGGAGATAAAGAAAAAGAGGTAAATATCTCTTAATTGATCATGTTAAAATTCCATTTTGATTATTGAAATTTCTCTAATTATACCCTCTGAATGGCCTGTGCCCTGATGCTGGCACTTTGATGGAGTTTCCATCATTTCCTTGAAGGATTCTTCAGTAGCCCGATCATGGCAAAATCCATCTTCAATGCAGAAAATTCACTCTAGCTCAATCTCTTTTAACCTCTCCCATCCCTTCCCCCCAACTCCAAGGAACTCAGCACCTGTTGGCAAGTCTGGTACCAAAATATCCTATTGAATGTGATGCCGGGCTCTCTTCTTTAGGATTGTTTCAGATCTCCACAAGGGGTACTTTTGGGTGCAGTGAAAGTTTGGGAAAAGTTATGTCAGTCCCTAACTACATCCAGGTTTTGGTCTGCAGCCTATCCAGTTTCTGCTTAAATAGAAATGGAATTGGAGGGGGCTGAGGTGAAAGGTTGAGGGAGCAGAGTGGCTGCTGGGGGTGTAGAAAGCCATTGTTTTCACCCTTTTTTTAAGAATGTGAAGTACTTTGTCTGTGTTTTTGTTTTCTAGCAGTGTTAGACAATTCTAGACTATTGGGAAAGCCTTCCTCAATATCCATTACATAAGCAGAAATTAAAGAAAATCACAGATTTGCCTTACCTTTTAACTCAAAACAAATGGTTAATGGAAAGTGAACAAAGCATTCAGGACTGTTCGTTTGGCACTTTGTGCTTGGTCCTCTCTGAACTAATTTCTACCAACTATTACTCCTATGAAATTCTGCAAAATGAAAAGGTTTAGAAGTTTCCCTCCATTGTGCTGTGTGGAAACATTCTGAGGTGCATGGGACCTACTTGGAAGTGCTGAGTGTGGGGGCACATCTACAGGGAAGTGAGGGAGACAGGGTAGGGTTGAGGCAGAAGCTGCAAATAAGGTCTCCGCTCATCCTACAAGGAGCTCTAAAGCAGGCATAACCCCTCAGAGTTGTGCCAGATTGAGGCCATGCAAACACTAGGGCTTTTCCATCCCTACATTAGCCAGTAGTAGTTGAATCTTGTCTTCTAGAAAGACAGGCAACCTTTGGTAAGGTGGTTCCCTGAGGCCAGGGGCAATGCCCAGTGAAAAACTCAGCTGTGAGCCCTCAACAGTCAATATTCCAGCAGCTGGACATGGGTACCTCCACCTACAGAGAGTGCCACTGCAGAAACCATTACAGAAACTATATGAATCCATTCTAATATTTTATTTGAATAAATTGCTTATGTTTGAATATGCATGAATTAAATATCATATCTCATAAATTCCTGGCACATAATTTGAATATTTCAACTTATATAAAGAGGCCTTGCCTCAGTTTCTCTAAGTGTAAAATGAGCATTCTAATGTGCAATATTTAATGTAACAATTATGTAAATTCTTTATATAGTATATGATTAATATGGCCAGAAGTATTATTGGGCATAATATATTATCTTCACTATATTGTTATTAATGAAATTCCCTATAATTTTTATTTTGGGAAGAGTTGCTTTTCTCTTATAGATGGTTAGATCAATGAATCTACATTCATAAAATCTCTAGTGCATCCAGAATCAACATCTGGCATCTCACACTTGTAAACTAATCAATAAAACCATCCCAGCTCCCAGGCACATGGCTACAAAGTGACAGGAATTCAGAGCTGAAGCTATGGATTTTTTCCAATAGGATATTACGAAAAGCAAATGAGCAGATACCATTTATAGAAAGAAATAGTTACAATGTCAGAGAAGGTAGTGAAAGCACTAAAAAAGTGATTTCTCTCAGGATAGCAGCACAAAAAGAAAACTCATAAAACTAAAGAAACTCTTACAATTTTGGAAGCAATTGACATGTGTAAAATTATTCATGGATCAAAAGTTGCTAAGAGCCTAAAATCTTTTCTAGTTTCTAGAGACTCAACATATTGAAGACATGACTTCAATTGTAAGGACTTAGCATATGAATAGAATTGGCAGAGGATTAATGTTCCAGAGTGTTGAATCTCCAAATATAAATTATACTGCATTGGTCCTTTGTTCACTGAATGCAGTGGAAAAAGACACTATCTTACTAGATGTCCTTGCTTTTGCCTCCCAAAATATGCATTTACAGCAATGTCCATTCCTTTTTGTATTCCAGTGAGAAATGGAAAAGTGTGCAGATATATTAATATTAATATTAACTTTTATATCTCTTCTTCTTCAAAACAAAGTTTATTTTCCTGTTGAAATAAAAATAGCTATTAGAAACACAGATAATCGATGGGCTCAACTTTACATATTTCTTATCACAAGGTGAATGAATTTTCTTCCTAGAATATTTCATCTAGGAAGCTCAGAATCAAGAAAGATTAACAAAGTGAATTATAATCAAATAGCCATTTAGTATCTTACTCTCATAACTAGATGCGTATCTGACGAACATCAACATATACAAAGAGATGATTTTTTGTAAGATTTTATTTTTAAGTAATCTCTACACCCAATGTGGGGCTGGAACTCACAACCCCGAGATCAAGAGTCGCGTGCTATACCAACCAAGCTGGTGGGCATCCCGAAAGAGATGATTTATGTATGGATAGACTCGGTGTAATCATTTTAAATAAAGCAGACTGTATGATATAATACCATCTGTCTCATTAACATACATGATAATTTTCATAGTTATATTTTATATACAGAGTCTCTGAAAGTCATAAGGTTAAAAAAGTAACTCTATGATAGGATATTGATGAAAATGATACAAATAAATGAAAGTGGAAAAGTGAGATATTGATGAGTTTTATAAAAATCACGAGACAAAGTTAAGGAAAAGAGAGGTTAGGAATTTCAGGTAAAACTCACCAGTGTAATTGTAGTATTCTGGAAGTTTCTATGTGATATCAGAGAGACAAAGTGCAATAAAGTTAACTTGCTCAGCTCAAAGTATCCTCCAGAATTGAAAGTTTCAGGTGGGTTGGGAAAGCACTATTATATTTTAAATGTACTGTATCATTTTTTGTTTTTTGTTTTTTGTTTTTTTCCTGTTGGTGGCCATGGAAGGTAAAGAACCCCTGTGGCTTATTAGCAGTGGGGCTCTATCAGAACTAAATTTAAGATTTCTGCTGGGCTCTTGAGATGGTAGGTTTCAGGGGTGGTGCCTACAATAGAGAAGCCTGAGCCCCAGTTAGCACTTTTGCAAAGCTTTTTAGAGCAATGCACTGTGGTCTTTTCTGGAGTTTTAATTCAGATTTTCATACCAACGCATCAAATACCTCTTGAGGTTCAACTGTGTGCTAGTCTTCGGACTGAAGGCTTTATCCTGAACATACAGCATAAGAAAGAATTTTCTCTTTGTTTGAAAAAAAAAATTCAGAAAGACCGGTGTAGGCCCTCTATGAATTGTGTTTCTAAAGAACTCTGCATTTAGGGGCACCTGGGTGGCACAGTCAGTCGGTTAAGCATCCGACTACAGCTCAGGTCTTGATCTTGTGGTTTGTGAGTCCAAGCCCCATGTCGGTCTCTGTGCTGACAGCTTGCAGCCTGGAGCCTGCTTCTGATTCTGTCTCCCTATCTCTCTGCTCCTCCCCTGTTCAGGCTCTCTCTCTCTCTCTCTCTCTCTCTCTCTCTCTCTCAATCTGGAATTAGAAAAAAATGATTGGTATCAGACAGGAGAAGTGACTAGTGCTGTATAAAGCAGCCTATTCTTGCTTTGAACACATGTGATAGTCTGTGAGATCATAACTCTGGACTTACAGTGATTTTTACCAGGGCAATTGATTTAGGTTACAATAAAAATCAATCTTTATAATCTCATTAGATACTATTTTAACAAAAACTAAAAAGAAGGAATGAAAAACATCTATTTTTTTTACATTATAAGCCTCTGAAATATACATATTTATTCATGCTCAGAGAAATAGTGGGCAAAAATATTCTTTCAGTTATTTTGATTATCAAAGTACTAGGTTATTCATAACTTGTGGAATTTTAGTTGTAAAATTTTTAACATTCTGATCACAATTAGATTCGATATGTTTTGAACACCACTGAATATACCTAATGTGTAGACTCATTTCTTATAACACTAGTAAATAGTGCCTTTTACTTTTCCTGTAACTTTTTTGGCTAATGAAGTTTGCTGGTTGGATTTGTTCTGATCATCCTTAAATCCTTCCATGCTGACAGTTTTAATTAAAAGAAAAAATTCCAATCATTTCTCTAATGCCAGAGAAATGCTAAGTACAAATCATTTCTATTCAGAATTTCAATCCATCTTCTCTGCTAAAGCCTCATGAAATAGTTTTGGCATTTATGGAGTTTTTCATAGATTGCATAGTAAATGTGAGCAATACTGCTTTGCTTCTTGTGCAAAAATGTTATCCGGGACCTAAAGAGATTACAAATGTGTATAATTTAGTTCTGATGTCTTGTTATTTTATTCTTATAATAGGTATAGACCCCCCACCCCCAATTAAAAAAATTTGTCAGATTTGCCATGCTTTCCCTCAGCAACTCAAATAATTCTTTATCTTGTTTCTTGAGTTTCGTGTCTGTGGCTGACATTTACTCTGAATCATCTTTGGAAAGAGTGAAGCAAATTATGGATTTTCATTTTACCAACATTCTCCTTATCTACCAATAAAATATTTTTGGTAATTCTTAAGGTAGGGATGGCCTTTTGATAGACTTTTGTATGTTTTTTTACATTCAGATAATATCTTAGCATTATTTTTTTAATGTTTATTTAAGAGAATGGGGGAGGAGCAGAGAGAGAATCCCAAGCAGGCTCTACACTGTTAGTGTAAGCCCAACACAGGACTCAATCTCACAAACCATGAGATTGTGACCTGAGTTGAAATCAAGAGTCCGTCACTTAAATGACTGAGCTACCTAAGTACCCCTATCTTAGCATTATTATTCCTCCTTGTCTCTCACTGATCTTTTAAAAATTCCCTGTCCTCTTTACATTTATTTTCTTTCTTTCTTAGGTTTATTTATTTTGAGAGAGAGTATGTGCACTTTTGAGCAGTAGAGGGGCAGAGGGAGAAGAAGAGAGTATCTCAAGCAGGCTCCACACTGCCCGTGCAGAGCCCCATATGGGGCTCCATCTAAGGAAGGTGAGATCATGACCTGAGCTGAAATCAAGAGTCAGACACTTAACCTACTAACCCACCCAGATGACCCTATATTTATTTTCTTTACTTGAAATTAGTTTTCTTTGACTTAAAAATTTTTGGGTTGGGGCACCTGGGAGGCTCAGTTGGTTAAGCATCTGACCTCAGCTCTGGTCCTTATCTCACTGTTCATGAGTTTGAGCCCTACATCGGGCTCTCTGCTGTCAGCACAAAGCCTGCTTTGGATCCTCTGTCCCCTTTGGATCCTCTGTCCCCCTTCTCCCTGCTCTCTCCCCACCCTCAAAAATAAACATAAAAAAAAAAAACTTTTCACTTAACTGAGAATCTGAATATCCAGTACAGAGAAATATGGACCAGATAAGAAAGTTATACTGAGACTTCAAGAACATAATATTAAATATAGAAACATAGGGTGCAACCAGTCAGTGGAGCAAGTAGTTTAGCTCTGTATGATCAAACCTGACTCTAAAATGAAGAGGCAGATTATCGCCCCTTGTTCTCAGACCCCAAAAAAGAGAATGTAAAATTTACTGAGCTGGGACACCTGCATTAATCAGTCAGTTAAGCATCCAACTCATGGCTTGGGTCATGATCTCACATCTCGTGAGATGGAGCCCTGTATCAGGCTCTGGGCTGACAGTATGGAGCCTACTTGGGATTCTCTCTCAGCCCTTCCCTGCCCTTTTGCTCTCTCTTTCCCCCTCAAAATAAATAAATAAACATTAAAAAAAAAACCTCACTGCGGCTTACATTGAACCAAGAGGCATTAATGAAAATCTCCCTCCTTAGAGGTCGTTCTACTTACTATGATTATAAATATTTAAGACAGAATTGTGGTTTAAGGTGCCTTCCTTATTTACTATAAGCAATGGTAGGTTATCCAGGCCATTTCTGGGCTATGGTTTCTATTTGAAACTGAATGTCTAACTGAATAAGCAGACAAAGATAAAACTGTAGTCTGTCCATCCAGACTATATATATATATATATATATATATATATATATATATATATTCGAGATATTCGAGATATATATATATTCGATATATATATATATATTTAAATGATCACAATAAGTCTAGTTAATATCCATCACCATACATAGTTATAACTTTTTTTCCCAAACATGCAAAACAGTATTATTAATGGTAGTCAACGTGCTGTGCATTATATCCCCATGACTTATTTATCACTGGAAATTTATACCTTTAGACCCCTTTCACCCATTTAAATCAAGATTTAACTTCAAGCCTCCTTCCATTTCCATTCATATACAATATTTCAGCATGTGCCATTTTGGTATTCAGATACTGATTCCATACAGCTTTGCCCTCCAAAATGCAGGAGCATATTTCACTAGCTAACAAATCAGTAAAGCCTAGTTACTTCTTCACTCAGGAATAGAAAATTCTGAAGACTTCAAACACATAGAGAAACCTCATTGCATTTTATTGTTGTTGGGGTGATTTTTTTTTAAATTGAAGTATAGTTGACATACAATCTTACATGAGTTTCAGGTGTATAACGTAGTGATTCGACAACTCTATACATTACTCAGTGCTCACCATGATAAGTATAGTCACCATCTGTTACCATATAATGTTATTACAATATTATTAACCATATTCCCCATGCTGTACTTTTCATCTGATAGGGTGACTTTTGTTAGATGATTTATTTAATGCCCCCTGAAGTATGGCAATATAATTAACTATGTCATTATCTTTGCTACAAATGTTTTCATTACATTGAAAATTATTCTGTTCCTTGTGCTCCCAGGTATTTTTATTTGTTTTCCATGACCTCTAGTAACTGTGGGTGCTAAAATGTTATTATACATGCTGGGCAAATAAATATGTCCATTCATTTCAAATATCTTGCCCTTTAACTTCATTGAGTTTGTCCTTTCAATCCCTTATTATGCATTGGGTACAAGGGCAGAACAAATTCATTTTCATTCTGTCCTTTGTTATTTTAAAAAATCAGAGTCAAATCTTTATATCTTTGTTTTTTCTGAGTTGCTAATTCTATATTTTTTTTACATTCAACTTTAAGTTTTTAGTAACAGATCATCAGGTAGAGAAGTTATCAGCCATAAAAAAAGCCAGTTTAATAAATGAGCTTAAAAAGATGTTGAAAGATGCCCAGATTTAATATGTTACACTTTCATTGTGGGATTTGTGGAGGATCCATTTGGCTCATGATCCTTCTGCCCTTGAATTGAAATCTGGGTTAATTGAGGCAAAGCTGAACTTGCTCTTTTGTGAAATGTGTGGAAGCCTACTGCTCCTTTAATTGCTAAAATCATCAATACTGTCTTGACATTTGGATATATTCCCATTTTATTTAAAGTGTCAGCTGTTTGCTCTCATATTTAGTTGCCTCTTGCCCTATCAGGTTTTTTATTTAAATTTTTATCCAAAATGGCATTCATCTCTATTGTTGCAAGAACTACATCCTTGTAATTGCAGTCCAATTCTGCAAAACCAAAAGCCCAACTCAAGTAAGGGGATTTTTTTATATGTGTTTCATCTGTGAAAGGCCTTTAAAATAAGAGACAAAAAGCAGTTGAGTGATTACATTCTGCAATCTTCTATGAGCTCCCAAGGATAAGATTCATCCTAAACTGAGTGAGCTACTCCCTTTATTTCCTATAACATGTTTCCACATATGAAAATCATTCATTTCCTTGACCATCTCCCCCAGTAGACTGAGATCTTTGAGAGCAAACTACCTATTATTTATAGCTGGATCTGCAGCTCCCAGCCCAATTTATGAGCTCAATAAATGTTTGTTATGAGAATAAATATTTAGCCAGAATGGTGAGACTGTAGCAAAAATAGTTGACCATTTTGATTTAAAACATTTCATCCATGATATTCAATGAATATTCCCTAAGGTACAGTGACTGCTTTATCCATTGTTTGAAGTGGTGAACTTGATGGAACTCTGAAGACTTTTAGGGTGCTTATGGGTTCTCAAACAGCTAATAGTTTCTTTTATAAACCATAACTGCTTTAGTGCAGAGGATGACAAATGAGGACATTAAAGGCAGCTTTACCTAGGAAATAGAGATTTGTTGGCTCACTGATATTTGAAGCAACGTGAGTGAGTCTTCTCCCCCAAAGCAAGGTGCAGTTAGGGCCCAGCTACGTGTTCCCTCTGCCACCTAAGCTAAGTTCTATCTCACTGATTTAAGTAATTACATTAATTCCTAAATAATCTATACCTAGTTGGTGTTTCCACACCTCATGTTGACTGTGAGCCAATGAGAACAGGCAATGTGTGGGGTTTTGTATCAAAGTTAACATTTGCCAGAGTACCTAACATTCTGTATTTCCTGGGCAGGACATGAATTAGAAAATGGTTGGAGTAGAGGTTTTCACTGAAATCATCCAAACCCTGTCAATCTTGCCTCCCCTTTATTACATTTTCATCATATTACATATCTATCTCTCCATTCATTGATTACTTTAAATGTTCCATGATCCTTTTACTCCTTTCCTGAGAAACTCATAAGGCTTCCTTGCTACTCTCACAAACATGTGGATAGATAGGTACACTTAGAAGAGTTTTGTTAAAAGATAAAGTATTCCATTTACAAGATAAGTAGTTAATGGAAGGAACCTTTTGTTAAGTATAATATCTTAATTTTATGTAGTGATACATTTCTGCAAGATCCCAGTGCTTTGGTGGATATTACATATGTTTACAAAGTTTGTCATATTGTCTTCACTGTCTAAAGGACAACCTGACCTATGGGTTGCTAAACGATTCACTCACAGGCATGTAGGTCATGGGACTTCTGTTAGCATGATTTCAGAAAATGCGAGGCTAAGGTCTTATAAGCCAATTCTGATCATTATCTACATGGATGTAACATTTTAACAAATATTATTTGAAATGGAGACAAACAAAATTTATAGGCATGCAGTACATTTTGCTTTTAAATGCTGACTTTAATATTTATGTATCATAGGAATTCTATAGTTTTTAGTAAGTAAAGGTCTATAGTAATCCAAGCCATCTTATTATAAAATGGTTTTTCCATATGGAGCTGTATATCAATGATTCCAACCAAGAGGTAACTATCTTACATATGCAAAAAGCCATACTGCACTAAAAAAAAAAAAAAATCTTTGTAAATCAAGTTTACCGGAATAAACTTGTATCTTTTCTTAATAACATATAGACATTTATTTAAAAAGAAATTTATAAAACATTGCACTTGAGTGTGGTCGTTTAAAAAATAAATCCAGTTTTCATTAGTAAGCATCAAAGACTGACTAAAACACATAATAAAATAGATTTTACCTTTGTATTTTAAAATAATTATAGACTTCAGGAAGTTGGAAAGGTAGTCCAGGCATTCCCTCCACCCTTTACCTAGTTTTCCTTAATGGTTGTAGCCTACAAAACTATAATACAACATCAAAAACAAGGAATTGACATTGGCACAATATTTATACATTTATGCCATTTGACCACATGTGGGAATCTGTGTAACCACCACTATAATCAAGATGTAGAACTGTTACCACGAAAGTCTCCTAGTGCTACCACCTATGATCATATCTACCTGCTCCTCTCCACCATCCCTTAACCTTTGGCAATGACTAATTTGTTCTTCATCTCTATAATTGTGACATTTCTAGAATATTATCTAAATAGAGTCATAAAATATATTACCTTTTGATGTCGATTTTTTCCCTTCAGCATAATGCCTTTGAGATCCATCCAAGTAGTTGTGTGTATTAATAATATATTCCTTTGCATTGCAAAGTAGTATTCCATGGTATGTATGTACCCATTATTTAACCATTCACCGATTGTAATGAGGTTGGTTCCACTCTCAGGCTGTTACAAATAAAATTGCTGTGAACAATCATATACAGGATTTTGCATGAACATAATTCTTATTTCTGAGGTGAATGCCCATCAGTGTAATCACTGTATTCTACAGTAAGTCATTTTTTGTTTGTTTTTGTAGTATTTTTAAAGAAATTGCCTAAGTCGGGGCACCTGGGTGGCTCAGTCAGTAATGTGAGACTTTGGCTCAGGTCATGATCGCACAATTTGTGAATTCAAGTCCACGTCAGGCTCTGTACTGACAGCTCAGAGCCTCGGGCCTCCTTCAGATTCTGTGTCTCCCTCTCTCTGGCCCTCCCTCACTTGTGCTCTTTCTCCATCTCAAAAAAAAAAAAAAAAAAAAAAAAAAAAAAAAAAAAAGAATTGCCTAGGTATTTCCCATAGTGACTATACAATTTTACATCCCCACCAGCATTGTATGAGAGAACCACATTTTTCACATCCTCACCAACATTCTGTGTGGCCATGATTTTTGTTTTTAATTTTAACTTTTTTTTAAATTTTTTAAGGTTTATTTATTTTTGAGAGAGAGAGAGAGAGACAGAGTTCTAGCTGGGGAAGGGCAGAGAGAGAGGGAGACACAGAATCTGAAGCAGGCTCCAGACTGAGCTGTCAGCACACAGGCCGATGCAAGGTTCGAACCCATGAACCGCGAGATTAGGACCTGAGCTGAAGTTGGACACTTAATCGACTGAGCCACCCAGGCACCCTTTTAATTTTAACTTTTCTAATAGGTATCTAGTAATACCTCATCATCTTTTTAATTTGCATTTCCCTAATGTCTGGTAAAGTTGGAAATCTTTTCCATGTGCTTGTTCGTCATCTGTATATTTTCTTTGGTAAAATATATCTTCACATATTTTGCCCATTTTCTCAATATATTGTTAGTTTTTGTTTGTTTTGTTTTGTTTTTTAAATGTTTTATTTTTAAACAATCTCTACACCCAATGTGGGGCTGGAACTCCCAATCCCAAAATCAAGTGTCACATGTTCTACTGAGTCAGCAAGATGCCCCAGTTGTTTATTTTATAATGGTGCATTTTGAGAGTTGTTTATATTTTCTATATATGAATTTTTTGCCATATATGTGGCTTGCCAATACTTTCTCTCTCTCTGCAACATGTCTTTTCATCCTTTTGACAGGATTTTTTACAGGACAAAATATCTAATTCTGACGAAGTCCAATTTACCCACTTTTTTATGCTTTTGCTGTCCTCTAAGAAAACTTTTTTAACTCCTTGTTCACAAAGATTTTCTCCTATAATATCTTCTAAAAAATTATGGAATGGATCTGTGATCCATTTTGAATTTATTCTTGCATAGGTTTAGGTCAAGTGCCATTTTTTTGCCTATGGATATTAAATTGCTCCTGTAACATTTTTTGAAAAGACCCTCCTTCCCCAATTAAATATTAGTATGTGTGTGTGGGGGGGGGGGGAATATTAGTGTGGGGTTCTCAGTTCATTATTATGATCCATTGATCTATGTGTCTACGTGCCAAGACTACAATGTCTTGATTACTATACCTGCATATTGGTATAGTCATTCCTCTCACTTTATTCTTGTGTCTCAAGGTTGATGTAGATAATTTAATAACTTTACCTTTTCATATCAATTTTAGGATAATATCAATATCTAAAAAAAGAATCTTGCTAGGATTTGAACAGTAGTGGTTTTAAATTTGTATTTGAATTTGGAAATAATTGACAATATATGTCAATATATATACTATTCTGAGTCTTCCAATCCATGAACATGGTATGTCTCTCCATTTACTTAGATCATTATATATTTTTTTTCATCAGCATTTTGTAATTTTCATCATATGAATTCTGCACGTGTTTTTTTTCTAGATTTACACCTAAGTATTTTGGTTCTTTGGAGTGATTGTAAGTGGCATTATATTTTTAGATTCTGTGTTTATTGCTGGTATATAGAAATACAATATGTTGATCTTGTAATCTGTGACCTACCTTGACTCACTTGCTAGTTGTAGAAGGATATGTATAGATTCCTTGTCAGTGCCACATAGACAATCATATTGTATACAATTAAGGACAGTTGTTTTCATTCCTTTCTGACCTATATGCCTTTTCTTTATTTGTCTTATATTATTGTGCTGGTTAGAACTCCCATTACTATGTTTAATAAAAACAGTGGAAGCAAATATCCTTGCCATATTCCCAATTTTAGGGAGAAAGCATTCAGTCTTCCACCATTAAGTATAATTTTAGTTGTAGGTCTTTTTAGATGTCTTAACACATTGAGGAAGTTCACATCCTTTGTTATTTTTCCAAGATTTTAAAAGCATAAATTAGCATTGAATTTTGTCAGAAACTTTTCTCTATCAATATAATTATGAAATTACTTTCTTCTTTAACCTATTAGTATAATGGATTATGCTGATCAGTTTTCAAATATTGATTAGGCCCTACATTCCTTGAATAAATACGACTTGGTTAATTTATTGTTATATTTATATTGCTGAATTTCTATTTTTATATGTTTTTATATATTTAAATATTACATTTATATATTGGATAGTTTATTATTTTCTATATTATATTTCTATATTATACTTGTATACTGCTAAATATATATTTATATATGTTTCTATTATACACATATTTATATACTACTGAGATGTATGCTTTTATGCTTTATTAATATGTTGCCATTACATATGTATATATTAAATGTATTTCATGGACTAATAGTTCATGTTTTTTTACAACTGTATTAATGAGAGATATTTGTATGTAATTTTTCTTTTTGTTGTTTTTTGTTTGTTTGTTTTACTGTTGTCTGGTTTAGTTATCAGGGTAATACTAGATTCATAATATGAATTAGAAAGTGTTCTCATCTCTTGTGTTTTCTATGAAGATTTTGTAGAATAAAAGTTCAATCTTCTTTAAATGTTTAGAAGAATTTTCCAATGTAATCATCTGGGCCTGAAAATTTCCTTTTGCAAGTTTTTAAATTGTGAGTATAATTTCTTTAATAGTGATAGGATTATTCAAAGTATTTAACATTGGTTGAGTTAGTTTATCCCTTTTAAGGAATTGGTCTCTTTTTGACATCTGCAGATTTCTGAGTATCAGAAATGAAGTCCCTGTTTATTTCTGATGTTGGTACTTTGTCTTTTCTTTGTTCCACTGCCCCTCCTCCTCTCTGTTAGTCTTGTAATCAATTTTATTTATCTTTTCAAGAACCGGCTTTTTGTTTAATTGAGACTCTCTGACCAACAAGCACACTAAAACAAAACAAAAGTTCAACTTTAGGGAAATTCAAATTAAAACTCTCTGGGAGTCTTCTTTACAAACTAACAAGCTAAAATTTAAGAGTGACAATATCAATTGTTGGAGAGAATAAGGAGGAACTAGAATTCTCCTGCATCACTGATGAGAATGTAACGTGGCCCAAATACTGTGAAATACAATTTGGCAGGGTTTTTGTTTTGTTTTTTTTTGTTTTGTTTTAATGACATATTTTATGACCAAGCAATCCCACTCCTAAGTATTTATCCAGGAGAAATTGAAAATTTAAATCCAGGGGCGCCTGGGTGGCGCAGTCGGTTAAGCATCCGACTTCAGCCAGGTCACGATCTCGCGGTCCATGAGTTCCAGCCCCGCGTCGGGCTCTGGGCTGATGGCTCAGAGCCTGGAGCCTGTTTCCGATTCTGTGTCTCCCTCTCTCTCTGCCCGTCTCCCGTTCATGCTCTGTCTCTCTCTGTCCCAAAAATAATAAAAAACGTTGAAAAAAAAAATTAAAAAAAAAAGAAAATTTAAATCCACAAAAAGTCTTGCACATGAATGTTAATAGCAGCTTTATTCATAAGAGCTGAAAAAGCACACACAAAAAAAGAATTTCTATCAACAGATGAATTAGTAAACACATTGGATGTATTCGTAAAATATAATGCAATAAAAAAGAACAAGCTGCTGGCACAAGACTAATATTGATTAATCTCAGAAACACTGTGAGAAGTTAAAAAAAAAAAAGTCAAGCAGTGTAGAAAAGGAAGAACGAAGCTATATTGATAAAATCAAAGCAGTAGTTACTGTTCAGAGATTATTAGCGTGCTAGAAATGTTGTATATTTTTGGGGGGGAGCTGCTCACTTAGGTTTATACAATGGTCAAAACTAATACAAGGGCACCCTTAAAATTTATATATTTTATTGTACATGAATTATACCTCAGTTTAAAAAAAGCAATACTTTTCCTGACATATATCTCCTTTATGTTTCAAGTTGACTCTGGTTTTCATATGTGGAATCGAGTTCTTTTTAATTTCAAGAAAGTTTTAATGAATTAAGAATTTAAATGTTTAAATATGTTTCATACTTTGATTTCATTCTTTAGTGATTCCTGTTTTCTGTGTTTGTGCATATATATTTGCTTGAATCCTTTTTACCTTTTCCCATATTTCTATTTTATCCTTTACACTTTTCTATATGCCATTGATTAACCTTATAGTCTCTTTTTCTTCAGTTATACTCCTTTTAATTCTATCATTATTTCTAAAGATTGTTTTCTTTTAAATCTTTCTTGAGAAGTGTCAGTTCTTATTTTAATCTTCCCATTATCTAACCATTGAATTTTTGAGCTTTTCTAGTTCTTTTTCTTTGTTTTTTTACAGTGGTCTGCTTTCTTAATTTATTTTGGCTCATTTTGAAATATTAGAATTTAATTTTTATCTTTTGGGGTCACATTTGTGTGTGTGTGTGTGTGTGTGTGTGTGTGTGTGTGGTGACTCTGTTTTCATCTTTTTCCCCACTTCATTTAAAAAAAAAAGAATTTCCAGGACTTTTAGAAGGATGTAACTGTGGAGAATGCAGAGATGGATCAACATAGTTTTCACGGCTTCACTACTCCAGGGGTTCCTCCTCCCATGTTATTATGAATGACTCAAATTATGGTCTTTCTGTATAGCAATGCCTCTGTCTTTCAGAGGTAAGCCTAATTCAGTAGGCTTTGTCCTCAAGTCTTCATTTCAAAACACTGCTCCCCTCTTTAAATAGTATGTTTTGCAGTTAAAGGTCTTTCTGAGATCTGCTGTCTCTGGTCCCATTGCCTCTAGTGCTTACATCTCTCTTAGTGCTTATATCTCTGTTACCCCCACTGCTTATTCTGGTCATTTTTGTTTAACTTTCAGTAATGTTTCTTCAGAGTAGGGGTCTATACCTCTTGATATTTCTGAGATCCTGGAGGTGGAGTTGCCAGATAAAATGTAGATGCCTGGTAAAATTTGATTTTCCAATAAACAGCAGGGTTTTTGTTTGTTTGTTTGTTTGTTTGTTTTTGTTTTTGTTTTTGTTTTTTTTTAGTGTGACTATGTCCCATACAGTATTTGCTTTTGTGTCAGGGAATCCTACCTAGAGGGCATATATGACCACAACTGTGTTTACCTTTCCTATCTGCTCCCCTCTCCTCACTTAGTGATCTTAGCCATTCATTTTTTGTACTCACACACGACTCCTCAACTTTTGTTGATCTCTCAAGAATCTGATTCCCACAGTTCTGTTCAACATGAGGTCCTTGCCTTCTAGAAGTGAGGTTTACTTATTATATAGAAATTCTGTGGCTCGTGGGACTCATCAGAAATTCCTTTTCATTTCCTGTAATTTCCATTGCTCAAGTCTATTAGTGATTTGGCTACCATATGCTGGTGTTTATAATGCTGATCTCTTGTTAACAAATGTTGTTGAAGATGCTGTGTATTTTCTTTCCTCATTGGTTGACATGTTTGGTTTCTAAAGAAGTTTTGGAGAATAAAAAACTGCCTCTCAAGTGTAAGCTAGAATTCCAGAGCCAATAGTTTTTAAAATGATACTTTCTTGCTATTTTTCTTTGTGTATAGGAACATAACTGGTTTTATATATTGATCATCCTTCATTGCTGAACTCTTAATTAGTTCTAATAATTTGTCAATTATCTTGTAAATAATCACATCATCTATGAATAAGGAAAGTGTATTTTCTTCCTTCCCAATTTTTTAATTTTACATTCTCCTAATGTTGAATAGAAGAACTTACAGCAGACATTCTACTTTTGGGACTGTTCACTCAGTTTTTAATGGGAATAATAATGGTACCCACTTGATAGGATTGTTTGAGGATTGAATGAGGCAGTCATGAAAAGTTATTTGAGTGTATCTAATACATATTGAACTGGTAATGAATGATAGCTATTATTGTTTTTTAAATATCAATTAAATTATCCCATGTTATATTCATACAAATATAACGTGGCAGAAAAATGTTAAAGAGCTTAGGAAATAATACATAGAATATGTATGTGGATGCACTAATAAAGAGAATAGATTTAGACTAAAAAAGAAATATAGTGATTTCTTTAATTAGTTCTGGATTTCCATACCATTCTCTTGAAAAATAAAAAGGCTAGTCCCATTTAAATATTTAAAATACTAACTAATTTGTAAAGTCCAGGATAGCACTACTCCCCTTAATAATATGGGGAAGGCATATGATTTTGTAGTAAAAGAACAGGAAAAGAGAAAAGCAATCTAAATGGAAAGGAAGTTCTAGCTGAAGAAGTCAGAAGTGAATGCAAGAATATATTATTTAGGAATACTCTGTGTGTAGTACACTCTAGGGGCAGCTTTATTGAGGTTGTGGCATAGACATTATTAATATATTATTGGACATTTGGACTTAAAATAATTATAACCTATTTGTGTTTTTTAATCTGTAATGTATCTGTACAATAATAGCATGTTTCAGATATTGATCCTCGTGTATAAATTTTCACATGTAATTGAGCCCTGTTCTTTCTTATTTCTTATGGTACTATTAGTATTTCTTCATGTTTATGGTATTTTCATCAAAGTGACTTATGAAATCTCATTTTTTGTTGCTGAAGAAATTCAGTGAGCTTTCTCTTTGGTATGGCCTGTAATGATTTCCACATATAGGTCAGCTTTCTTGGGATGCTATCTCTGAGACAGAGATTTACATACAGCACATCTATTACAGTATGTTCTTAAGAACAAAACCAGAATTGGGCAAATGAAAAATAGGAACTGCAGTGCAGTTGCCGCGCAGGGGTCATTTGGTGTTACGGAACTCTCTAAAGTCATGATGATCTTTCACATATGTCTCAAACTGGGGGAATGGTGGGCAGGCCTTTGTATTTCCCCATGGACCTGTCATCGGTTATAGGCTGCCTGCAGAAGCAAGACACGACCTTTAGTGAGGCAACTTCCTTTGGCTGGGGGCAATTCCTTGAGAGGGAATCAGCACTGGAAGGAAAAGTGCTTAATGCTAAAGGGGAGATCTGAGTGGCACACTGAAGGATTCTCTTCAGTTCCTACCTTGTGGTCCACAAGGAAACAGCCCCTTGAGGTTAGTAGTTGGTTTCCTTCCCAAGGTGGGCTTACAAGATTAGTGGAAAAACTGTGCCCAGTGCTGCAGTTGGTCCTGGGACAATTAATGCACATTGTTTCCATATCGTACCATCCATTCTATCTGTATTCTGTGGACCTTCAACTACCTGTTTAAGCAGTTTACCTACTGGGGTAATTCAGACCCTCAACCCTAAGGGGTATAAGTAACTGTTCTCCAAGCTTGTCAAGCTGTGACTACTCCTCTGTTGCGTTGCCATCAAAAGCGGAGGGTTAGCAAGAGATGCCCCACTGTGTCACCTGGATGCCAAACATATTGATTCCTGGTCCCACTGACAGTCAAGGTCCATTACTCTTTCCAGGAGGATGACTCCTTTTTTTGACTATGGTCTCTTGGATCAAAGAGTCTCAAGTGACTGGATGGCAGCATAACTTAAATTAAATGGCACTCTTGCTTTACTCTTCCACCCTAATGGAAGCATTTCCTGCAATTCAGGACTTCTAAATCCATAGAGGCTAATTTGTAGGGACAGGAATGAGATTCCCCAAATTCATCACTGGAAGTGGTGCTAAGCAGTGCTTCTCTTGCTTTCATTGCTCCACCCCCAGACCTATGTATTCTACCTATCAGAGACCCGGCACCATGTAATAGTCATTCGTGTAAGTCACTCACTCTATCCTCGAGCCAGACACCTAGCTTTACAGAGTATCATCTCCAAGTTAACACTTCATCTGCACAATCAAAAGTCACCTGGTTTTGTCAGACTGAAAGCTTCTAGGTTCCATGGGACCAATAGATCCCATAGACATGTGTTGAATTCTCCCCTTCTTTAACTATGAAGTGAGTCCTTTGTACAAATGCAGGGTTTTATGGTATTTTGTGTTAATGAATCAGACATTGTCTAAGCCCTCAGTTCTTTCAAAGCCTGTAAGCAGGAAAGACAGCCCGTACTCAGAATGTCTCAATTTCTGCCCAGATGAATCACTCCCACTTTTACAGTAGATGGGATCTAATGTAACCATCTGTTACAGACTGGCTGTTGGTCTCCTCAAAAAGTGGTACCATCCTAGGGGCTCAGCATTGCTTTGTTGCTGGTAGTTATTCAGCTATGGTTAAATAAGCCATCCTAGTTTACCGATAGGAAAAAAATGTTAATAGCTTCAATGCTACTATCGATGCCAAGAACTATCATTATGCCATCTATTCCAGTGATGGCATTTTCATTGCCAGTAATGGAGAAGTGATGTAGATTCAAACCCCCCTTTAACATCTGCTTTCCAGGACTGCTCCAATTTTCAGTAGTTGTTAGGTTCTTCTGATAATGAATTCTGAAGTGGAGATTCACATGCAGGTCATTGATAGGGAATGTTTTCAGGAACAACATCTGTAATGGAGTGAGGGGAGTAGGGCACTCAGAAGGAGAAGTTGAACTGCAACAGAGCAGCAACAGAAGCCTCCCTCACCTGATCCCTTGTAAAGGTCTGAAGCTGGGCTAGTTTTTTCATAAATGTCCCAAATTGAGACAAGGGTCTAGAAGCTTTGTACATTAGCATCAACCATTCATGAGGTTTGCTCCTGGAGGTGAGGATAATATTAGCAAGGCAGCTTACTTTGGCAGAGGGCAATTCCTGAGAAGGGACTTGGCTGTGAGCTATCAATAGACAACACTTCTGACAGTTGGATAAGGATTAGTGCCTCAGTCCTAAAGAGGCACTTGGGCAGTGCTCACAGCATCCAATAAAGCCTGAGTTCTATAATGCTTTATTTGAATTTTATTTCTCACAAATATGTGTTTGCCACACTGAAATTTTATACAGAAATGTATGTACTGAGGTAAGTTGCTATTGTTTTTCAACTTACATGTAGGATCTGTTAGGAAAAACACCTACTACATGATTTTGACACTATTTATGCACCAGTAAGAAATACAGCCCAAGATTTTGTTGGATGCATTTTCACTGTTGGTTATATTCTTATCTTAAAACACCTTGTAGGCTTGCATTAGTAGACATCTGTTTCTAATGTTCTGTAGACAGGAGCAGAAAAGACCCTTAGGAGCTTACATGGACATCCAACCCAAGACCATGGTCTCATAAACAGAGTACTCAAAACACCTAGGCTAAATAGTCTTAGACTTGCATAATAATGAAGATGTAATAACGTATTTTAGAGCCATGTATAGAATTTGATTTTTTAATGATTATTTGACTTAACTCAATTTTATCCTTGAGTAGGAGAAAACATTTTTAAGAGGAAGATAGTTTTTAAACTTTTTACCCTTTTCAAACAAATGTTTATTTAGACAGAGAGAGAGCAAGAGAGAGCAGGGGGAGGGCAGAAAAAGAGAAAGAGAGAATGAGAGAGAGAATCCCAAGCAGACTCTACACTGACAGTACCAAGCCTGATGCAGGGCTTGATCTCATGAACAATGAAACTATGATCTGAGCCAAAATCAAGAGTCAGATGCTTAACCAACTGAGCCACCCAGGAGCTCCTAAACTTTTTATCATTGAATCCTGTGTTTAAACTGGGAATTAGTAATTTTAGCCTTAGGATGATTTAAAAGCAAACAAACAAAACAGAAACAAAGACAAACTGAAGTTGAGAAGAAACAAATATATTTAATGAAATGTAACTATCCATTATTAGTGCTTGTAGATCATCATTATATGACCTTCTTTTCAACTTTTGGTAAAAATAATATATATTAAGCTCTCACCCAAAGTCATTTTAGTACTAAATGCACATTACAATGTATGCATTTGGGGGCATTATTTTTTAACATATTTTCCAAGGTCTTATGCACTGGTAACACATTTGATCAAATAGTGTCAGTTTTGGCAAATACTGTGTCTACTTGATGGCCATGTGAAGCCCTGTGTTTTTTTTTTTCCCCACAAGATATATTCCTCAAGAACTTGTGAATACATTCTTTATAAAAGGGTTCTTGTATAATGATACAAAAAGTGATTGCTAGTGCTAATACTTTTGGTTGATACCACTCTGCAATCATTATTTCCAATAAAAATGATTGACTGTCTAAGTGGTTGACATAAGGAGTGAAACATTCTGTTTATTGCTGTTGCCATTGTTGGACTAGCCCATGGGCACTGCAGCTACAAGGCTTGTTATGTGAGAAAGGATGTGCTTCTCCAGAAAAATAACAATAAAATCACTTTGCATTCATCCAGAATGTTAGTTTCAAAAGCAGATAAAAATCCCAATATTTTTCAGATTATGGAGATAAATTCATTATGGAATTTAAATTTAAGCCCAGCTGTTTTAACTTTTAGATGTATCTTTCTATTAATTAATTTAAGTAAATAATATTAACAATTATGTTTCTAGAAATCTGTATAGGCAAATCAATGTGCTCTATCAAACTGTCTTAGAATTCAAAAGGAAATACATATACCAAAGTGAGTCTAAAAGATTTTTTTTTTTAAATCCAGTGTACTAAAAACATAATGTATTTATAGCACTTGGTCCTTATGGGAAATTATTTGACAGTTAAAAATCCCTTTAAAAAATTGAAAACTTCAATATTAAAGAATTAGTTTCCAATTGCTGCATGACAAATTACCACAAACTTAGCAGCTTAAAATAATACCCATTTATTCTTTCACGGTTCGGTAGGTAGAAGTCCAGGTGGGCTTGGTTGAGTACTTTGCTTAGGGTCCAATGAGACAGAAATCGAGATAGTGACTATGCTACAGCCCCTCACATACAGTCTTTTTCCAGATTATCTAGGTTGTTAACAGAATTCAGTTTCATTTGGTTATAGGACTATGGTCTGTGTTTCCTTGCTGGCTGTTGGCTAGAGACTATTTTCAGCTTTTCTAGAGGCTACCAACATTCCTTCTCAAGAGGATTCCTACATCCCCAAAACTAGCAAGACACCTGAAGTTCTTCATGTGCTTCAAATCTCTCTGAGGTCCCCTGCTGACACCAGCCAGAAAAGAAGTTATCTGTTTTAAAAGACTCATATGATTCTATTAGGCCCCACCTGGGTAATTATCCCATTTTAGGTCAGCACTGCCTATGGCATAACACAATTACAGGAGTAATAGCTCAACATATTCACAGGTTCTGGAGGTTAGGATAGGACATATTTGGGGGCCACCATTTTGCCTACCACTATTAAAATCAGAAATAAAAAATGAATTTAAGAAAAATGCTAGATTGGTTTTCAAAACACACTTTGTTGATTAGAATTTCACTGATGAATCAAAGTTTGCTCTTAAAACCAAAGACCTTAACTCTAAAAGGAAATCTTTAACTTTACCTTTTTGCCCTCAAAAGCTAGAAATGAAATCAAAAGGACATTTTTATTGCATGCTGTTACTATTTTCAGAATATAAACACATAGTCAAAAAGACACATCATTAAAACTTAGTTGTGTTTTGCATTCGACCAAGTGCTTTAAGAGATTTTTCCTCTTAAATTGATAAAATACATAGTTTCTGTGTTCTGTGATAATTTATTTTAACTCCTCGGTGGGTAAGCTTTCTACATTCAATGTTTCTTCTTATGTAGGATGCATTTAAGTACAGATATTTAATTAATTAAAAATCTGGCGATTTGAAGATTTCTTGTCAATCACTGAATAACATTTACACTTGAATATATGGTTTTCTGGGCTTCTTAGCACATCAGAACTCTTGAGTCCAAAATACCAGCATAGCAAGCAGTATTCACCAGATGTGGTATGACTAAGATTTTACTATTGACAGTATCCAACCAAGAAGGCAGGTATTCAGGAGACACATATCACATGAAATATCGTTAAATGTCTATCCTGTCACTTATGTTGGCACACACTCAAAATTGTGCCCCTTAAAACTTTTGATGGAAATCTTATCCAAAAGCAAGTTATGAAATTGTATTGTTGGAGCAATTTTAAATGTTTGGGAGAACTTGATGATTTAGCCCACACTTAAAATCTAATGTCCTACAAAAACAAATACCACCTGATCTCTCTTATATGTGGGACCTAGAACACAAAGACAACGAACAAACAATGCTAAAAACAAAAACAGACCCATAAATGCAGAGAACAGAGGAGATGGGAGGAGGGGGGTGGGCAGAATGGGTCAAGGGAAGTGGGAAATACAGGCTTCCAGTTATGGAAGGAGTAAGTCATGGGGATCAAAGGTCCAGCATAGGGAATGTAGTCAATCGTTCTATAATAGCATTGTACGGTGACAGTAGCTACAGTTGTGGTGTGTATAGCATGACTTAGAGTTGTCCACTCCCTATCTTGTACACCTGAAACTAATGTTACATTGGAGGTCAGTTGTACTTCAATAAAAAAATAAATAAATCTAATGTCTTAGGAAGGCACCTATGAGGAATAAAGCTATGAACCTTCCTTAATGTGTCAGCTTAAAGGTATATATATATATATATATATATATATATATATATATATATATACATATACATACACACACACACACACACACACATACACACACACACGTGTGGTTTGGATTTTGTTAATGTTTTTTCATTTTGAGAGAGAGAGAGAGAGAGAGAGAGAGAGAGAGAGAGAGAGAGTCAGAGAATCCCAAGCAGGCTCCTGTACTGTAAGTACAGAACCTGATGTAGGGCTTGAACTCACAAAACATGAGATCATGAGAGTCTGATGCTTAATGGACTAAGCCACCTAGGCACCCCTAGTCTGGACATTTCTAAAACAAACACAGCTCAGAGCACCTACATGGCTCAGTCAGTTAAGTATCTGCCTTCGACTCATGTCATGACCCCATGATTTGTGAGTTGGAGCCCTACATTGGGCTCTATGCTGTCAGCTGGCTTTGAATCCTTTGTGCCCCAGTCTCTCTCTTCCCCCTCCCCACTCTCTCTCTCTCCAAAATAAGCTTTAAAACAAACACAGAAAGTAACCGTTTTTAAAGGCTATTTGATAGATTTACCATATTCTCTAATTGGGAAAATTTACATATTTTAGAAGGCTGTTTACCTTACTATTCGAATTGCTTTGAATTTGAGATGAATGCTAGGGGAACAGAAAAGCTAAGAGATTAAAACCCTTCTGGTTGAAAGAGACCATATTTCCAAGTCCAGAGGGGAAAAAGAAATAGACTGTGTTTATTCAATCAACACTGTCAACCACCACACATCTACCACATCTTTGTGAAGCATATTTATATAAATTTTGAACATGTCATTAACTTTTTCCTTATGACTCTTTAAAAGTTTGCATTTTCTTTATTTTAATATTCTCCATAATGTTTTTTTCTTCTTTCTCAAGTCACAGATCTTTTACATTTTCCAGTGAGAAATCTAACACTAGGTATGACATTTTTCTTCTTTGTATGTTCTTCGTCTTGTAGATGGTTTGCAAGATACTTCACATAATCCATGCTCTTCCTCTATGGGTGGTCTGAAATGTTGTACTTACTTTGCTTGCAATACTAAACTACACTTCTATTTAGTTGAATATATATAGTCTTATTGAAACAAAGGATTGGATATTTCTCTAGAAAACAAGAGATTCATGAGAAATATAAAATAGCAATGATTTACATTTGCATATAGAAAATTAGTATGTGCTTAAGTTTCAGTGGCAGACAATTCTGTCCTGTAATTCTCTGCTAACAGTATCCCAGTTTTGTTCAGATATTTAAATGGTCAACAAAGCTCTCAGGGAGGTCTAATCTTCTCACAGGTCTGGGAAATGAATTACAGTTGGTTACAAACATGATATTTCAATCTTCTGCACCAGTGATTATATTCAGAATAGGCATATGACACAGTTCTAGCTAATGATATGAGGAAGTCTGCTGAGTGCCTCTGGGAAAACTTTCCTTCCCTGAAAGACTGAAGTGTTGCAGAAGGAAGGGATTTATTCTGCCCAGCACCTTTCTGCCTGCAGGGTGTATTACTCTCTGAGGATTTGAAAGAAATTCCAATAATATAGATCTAGAGCCAAGGCAACTTTCAGCCACTGAGCCAACAGCAGCCCACTTCCAGACTTCATATATATGAAAATACTTTACAGTTCACTATGTTCCTTGCAGCCGAAAGCATTCCTGATTGAAATGGTTGTTTTTCATTTTGCTTTCATTTTTGTCCATCTTACCAGCATAATTCTGAAGGTAATGGATTTGAGCCCTGCTTTTGAGGTAGTAAGTGAAAAGTTGCTTACCAAATTAAAGAAAAGGAAAAGTACTTCTAAGTTGGAAAAAAAAACCTCTATAGTTTTAATTCATTACTATTTATGGATATATTAACATATGTAAATTTGGAACTTCACTCTTCAAACCAGTATTTACAGTATAAAAACTACCAAGCACCTAATTTAGAATGCTGTAGGAGAAATATATATTTATGTTTATATGTGGCCACCTAGTTGAGCATTGCCTCTTTGATTTGTTGATGTTAGCTACAGTTGTTACACAATTGATTCAGCTATGTGATACTTCAAAATATCCCCGAGGTGGCTATATAGAATATAGACATGTGCAGAACTAGCTATACTGTTGATCAGGTTGAACAGGCAGACTTTATTTTTTATATCTTTTTAAAGCATATCTTTTTAAAAAGAAATTGTGCATTATATATGTTTTTTCTTTTTTTTAATTAAAAAAATGTTAACATTTATTCATTTTTGAGAGACAGAGACAGATTGTGATTGGGGGATGGGCAGAGAGAGAGGGAAACACAATCTGAAGCAGGCTCAAGGCTCTGTGCTGACAGCACGAACTGTGAGATCATGACCTCAGCTGAAGTTGGATGCTTAACCGACTGAGCCACCCAGATGCCCCCATATATGTTTTTCTGAGCAGAACTTCCCAGGAATGTCACAGCTAATAGATTGCAAATGTGTTGGCATATTGAGTTCTTCAGGACCCTGGGGTGGCCAGAGTCCCTGAATGAATCACTTCAACAGCAAACTCTGTCCTTTATTTACATTAGTATGCCTTATAAATAGCATCATTGTCAATGTGTGCCATGAATTCTCTCATGAAGCACAGTTGGAGGGCTATATAATTCAATATATGGGTAAGAATACATCTTCTTTAAATTAATTATGTGTGATAAGGAAAGAGGATTCAACATTCTTAGGCTTTGTAGGATATTTTAGTGAATTAAAGTCATAGATGTATTCAAAATGGTCAAAATGGTCATAAGAACGTATGCATATTGCTAAAATAATGCTTTCCAGTTTATCCACTGGGTCACTCAGATGTCTCAGTATTTACTGAGTGTTAAAATGTTTGCTAAAAAAGTGATACAAAGTAATATTTGGTATAATTACTGGGTTGAAAGATATTAAGTAACCAACAATTTAACACCTCTCCACATTTTCAAGGCAACTATGATGGCTGATAAATTTAGAACTGCTTGTTTGTTTATAAGAATTTTAAATATTTTTAGTATCATTTTATCCATTTTTGCAACTAAAAATTGTCAGCCCACCATATTAATACTGATTATTCCTTGTTTTTTCTCTTTCTTTGCCTTCAAGGTTACTTGCAGTAAAAAGCTACTTGAAATTATATATTTTTCCAGGTACTTAACTCATTTTGACATTTTTTTACAAGTCTGGCAATATTCAGGACTCTAAATTTATTGATTTCTGCATCCTAGAACTTTATGAAATGTTTTGAAAACAATAAAGTAGCCTTATATTGTTAGGATATTGGAAATACACTAAGAACTGCTTGAGACTCATAAAACAAGAATACCTCACTTTCTATCATAGACATTCACAGCAATTACATAAGGCAAAACATTTTTTTTTGAAAAAAGGTATTTCTGTTTGCATGGTATTCAAATGATAGCAGTGGACAGTTATAATTGCCCAAAGGGAGTGGATCTCAATTTTGAAGGTAATTGCACATCTTAACAAATATTAGGCATTATACTTTCCAGGATTACATTTCATTGACAGGGAGATTTTGGAGGAGAGAAGAGTTGGTTGGCTATATTAGTTTTCTGTGGCTTCTGTAACAAATTACCACAGACTTGGTGATTTAAAACAACAGGAATTTATTTTCTTTTAGTTCTGGAGTCCAGAAGTCTGAAATCAGTATCACTGAACTGAAATCAGGGTTCACATTATCTCTAGAGGCTCTAGGGGAAAATCCCATCCTTGCTTCTTTCAGATTCTAGTAGCTGCTAAGATTCCTTGGCTTGTGGACACATCACAACAATCTTCAAGCCCAGCACCTTCAAATCTTACTCTGTTCTATTCACATTGTTTATTTATTTGTGTGTGTATAAAATATTCATCTGCCTCCAATAAGGGTATATGTGATTACATTGGTCCCACCT
This sequence comes from Prionailurus bengalensis, assembly GCF_016509475.1. Taxonomy (NCBI): domain Eukaryota; kingdom Metazoa; phylum Chordata; class Mammalia; order Carnivora; family Felidae; genus Prionailurus; species Prionailurus bengalensis. The sequence goes on from NC_057349.1 coordinate 111,990,417, forward strand.
AGATAATCCAAGATTATCCAAGATAATCCCCTTTAAAAATTTTTTAATTTAATAACATCTGCAAAACTTTTTCCTTCCTTCCTGTTTTCCTTCCTTCCTTCCTTCCTTCCTTCCTTCCTTCCTTCCTTCCTCCCTCCCTCCCTCCCTCCCTCCCTCCTTTCCTCCCTTCCTTCTTTCCTCCTTTCCTTCCTCCCTTCCTTCTTGGATATATAAAGCGATATTAATGGGTGCCAGAGATTGGGATGTTAATAACTTTGCGAGGTCAGTTTCTCCGTCTACCATCTTGTGTGTGGGGAGCAGGGGAACAGCAAAGTAATGAAATAAAGACATATTACATATATGATCTAAAGTTTTCAAATTCACATGATACTAGTTTTTTTAAATGCATTATAATACCATCTTGACTTGATCTTCAAATACCAGAACACCACAACTAGAGGCAATTTCATTTACTTTAAGTATTATTGGGCTATTCCAAGAAACTTCAACACAGGGCAAAACACTCTTATTAGAGTTCTTCATGATTTCTAAAACCAATGAGGTTGACTTTTAAATTATTTGACTTTTAAATTATTTTCTGACTAGAAAAATACTGATTTTGATGTCACTTTTAAGCACAAGTAGTGATGATTACGTGACAGTTAAACAGAAGTTGCCTTTTTAATAGTTTGAGGAAAGAGTCTTTTCTCATCATTATTACTTTATAATCTATGCATTACACATCAACATCTTCAAACCCAAAATATAAACAAATATCATCAAATAAAATCATCATTTGATTCTTAAACTGTACAAATTTCAGATTGAAAACTATAGATTGGGATTTTTAAAGTTATAGTAGCCTTGCAAATCTCTTATTTGCATACATCAATTAGAGTGTTCCTATATAGCTTGACTGATTTTTATTCAGGATCAAAAGGCCTTTTATAGGAATTCTCCTAGTTTCATGGCTGCATATATCTGTATGAAATATTTTCAATGAGTTAAAATTCATCACATATAGATGTCTTTGTGCTAAGTGAGTATTATTGTTTTTTTCAATCAAAGGAATTATTTTCTACTTTTTGCTTCAAGAAGAATAGAATACCTTTGGGGATACTGCTTTTATTTGGAGGTGCATAAAATTTAATAGCCATGTTTATATGTTCATTAAAATAATGGCCATTGGATGTTCTAACATTTATAGTCTGTCTTAGAAATAGTCTGTGTAACCAAAATATTTTCAGGTATGATTTAATATGTCAAACTAAACTAAATATTTTAAGGAAATGGTGCCAAATTTATAGGAACCGATCAAAATAGAATAAGAGAAGAACAAAAATGTTAATTAATACAGAATTAGTTAAATCATAGTTTATCATTGAATTGACATCTATGTTGTGGAATATTCAAGGTGACTTTTTAATTAAGTAGAAAAAATGAGGTAACAATATAAAGCAAGATCCCTATTTAATTTAAATACATATGATACCAGTGATTATATCTAAGTATGGTATTTTCCAAATTTATCTTTTCTGTTCACAGTATTAAATATTTTTTACAATAAGAAATTTCTGTAATTGGAAGGAAAGCATAGTAAATCTTATTTTAGAATGAACTAAAAATCTTTAAAATATCTAAGTAAATATAAAATCACATGGAAGTTTAATCATATATACTAGCATTGGTAAAAAGTGAGAAGGTGGAAATCTGCCTTCCTCTATGATCAGCAGCATGATGTATGATTAGAGTTGGATTTCTATCCAGTTCTGGCTAATTAACTGATCAGAGCCTTCATTCCTGGTCAAACTAGAAATCATAATAACAGTGTATTTTTATGTAGGTATTTCTCTTAAGGGACAAGTTTTTATAGCATAGCATAGATATAACAGGATTTTTTAATTAGAAGACAGAATTTAAATCATAAAGCAGCCCATCCCTGGTCATAAAATGATCGAGAATTAGGAAATAAGCTCCTTTCTGTGAGCCACTTTTGCTTTTTTTTTATCATAACAATGAACGAGGAATTGATGAGTATACCTAAGCAGATTAAATGATACCTGTGTTGAAGATGATAAAATTAAGCTAAAACGTAATTAACTTTGAACAAAAAATGAATATAGTCTAATCATGTTGACAAAGGATATTTGTTTTATGATTATACATTTATATTTATTAAAACATCTGGTTGTTAATAATTCTAAACCCTTGCTTAAACGAGTTGTTTTTAAGATATGTTCTACTATATAATGCTTCTTAGGAATACTTCTAACACAGTTTATCAGCATGGATTATATTATTCCTTTCATATTAGCAGCATCATATCAGTAATGTTGGTGAGCTGATAGGAGTTTTGCTTCCTACTAAAAGTAATCATTCCTGAAAACATTCCTATAGATCACATCAATTGCATATCAGTGATAAATAAAAATCATTTTAGAGGATCGACTTAGTTATATCCTTGTAATGTTTCTCTGCAGCATCTATTATAGTCCCTTGCATCCAGCTGGTGCTTAATAAATGTGAACTGATACACTGACTCAACTCCTTTTCTAATTAAGCACTTAGGGCATCATGTGCCCACTGATTGAATTGCACTACTGTCTTTCTTCATCTTCTAATCATTAAGGTAATATTACTGAATAATGGTTTTCTAAATTGTAATTTTTAAGAGAAAGTCACTAATACAATTTAGTCCATTTATATATGTTTGCACATACATTCTTTCTTTCTCTCCCTCCCTCCCTCCCCTCTCTATATGTACACACCATACCAGCTATATTTGTGGTATACACAAAAGAGTCTCTGCCCTCATGGAGTTCACAATCCATCTGTAACCTAAATATATTGAAGGAAGAGAGGAGGGGAGGGGAAAGAAAGGAAACAATGAAATAGTTTGCAGGAAAGATGCTCTTCAAGGGTCCAAGCAAAATTATTTTCATATATAAAATTTTCAAAAGTGTAAATTATGGTGAAACATAATTAGAAATCTATTATAATGTATTACATAATTAGAATGTAGTTATTACTCAATGTTTTGCCCAGTAACATTTTGCATGAAAAATCGTCTAGTATCAAAAAGATGCCTAAACAAACACAAAAATATTTCCTTTGAAAAATTGCAATATTCTTTACTGATATAATATTCCAATATGTTTTACTCTGTCAAGACATACAAGAAAAAAAAAATAGAAAGCCAGATAAATCACAAATTTAAATCTCCATTTCAAGGAATGCTTCCTTCTGAACGTTAATGGGCACCTCTTTTTTTCCTGAGATTGATTTTAGAATCATTGTGAATTAATGAGAAAGATAAGAAAGCCTTTTGTGTTAAATAATTGCCTCCTTTTCCCAGAATTTTTGTGGAAGAAATTATTTTGCAAATACAATGCCATAAAGATTCCAGTTATCCTCAAAATAATTTATCTATGAAAAAGTTGTATCTGTGTATGTGTGTACATGGAAACGTGAAAAGCTAATGCTAAAATCCATATTCTTTGTGTATGTTAAATATACTTTATAATTCAAACAAAATGCAGACTTTAATTTAGAAAGCTTCAATGCAAGAGATAGAGGTAGAAAAGCACTGTCAGTGTCATTAGGTGTGACTCATTATTTTCCAATAAAATGTTTATGAGCCTTGTAGTCTGAAGCTCTACCTTCCTAATTATTATGTAACCATGGCTTGTAATAGCACCATGTCTGTGGATCTGGCCAGTATTTTTGCCTGTCATGATTGACAGCCTTAACTAATTTTTATCTTACACAGCTAATGTGATTTCATCATTAGAGTCACAAATACAACAGGGAAACCATAATGATTCAATTACTTTTCAGCTGATGATTTTTACCATTTAGCTGGAGATTCAAGTTAAATCAACCTCTCAAATGGTCCACTTAGTGCTACAGAAATCAGCCCTTAAAGAATGATTTTCATCATACAATGGAATTTTTCTATTACCACAGATATCTCAGAGTTGTTCCTTTTTTTTTTTTACCTGAAACATAAAATACCAGATTTTTTTTTCACAAGAAAAGATGAGGCTAAAGAAAAATTAGTTTTATAGCAGAAAACTACAAGGAAGGTGACATCTGGCAAGTGTGATACTTTGTTATCCTGTTAGGTTATCTCTCCTAGGCAGGATATTATTTTCAATTATATTTAAACTGAGCAATGGTCAATTATATCACACCAACTGTAGCTGTAGCAAAAGTACAGATATTCATACTCTTAAATAATTATGACGAGTAATTTTAAGAACAGTGTGAAAAATAGGGTTTAATTGATGAGTCATTCATAGGCCAAATTACAAGGGTATGCAAAATCTACATTTAAGAAATAAGACAAAATTCAATTGGAGAAGCTTTGATTTAGGCAAACGCCAGCTACTAAAATGAGAAAAGCAAGTATAGGAAATAAGTAAAAAGAGGAGAATGAAGAAAAGGGGGTAGAAGTTAAATGAGAGAAAGTTAATGAATAAAGTTAAATGTGATAAAGCCTTGCCTTTGGAATAATACAGGAATTACTCCCTATAGTGTAGTGTGAGTTTCTATATTTATTAAAGGGGCTGCACCACTAAAGGTGATAATTGTCTTCTGTAAATCTTTAATGATGTAGAGTCCACTGTGAGACTAACTGGTTTGTAATAAAGTATATGATGAAATGAAAATGATACCAGTAAGTGCAAAGATATGGAAAAAAGTATTTGTGATGTTCCATCTAGACATATCCTTCTAAATTATTCTGATTGAAAAGTTATTACTAACAAATACTATAAAAACAGCTCATAAACAAGATATAGAATGCTTTATAATTATGTAGGGTGCTAAGTCATAAATAATAAATTATAGTTTTAGTGAAATTAAATGGAGAAAGGTTTGTTTCATAAAGTGCCATTGATATATCGATATTAGCATTATTGTATCAAAAAAGAACATTCTAGAAAAGAATATTCAAAGAAAACAGGTTCTAGACTGCAAGTTCAATCAGATAGAGGATGTTTTACATTAATGAGGAAAGTATATTTTTAATATCCTAAGGAGATTTAAAAAATTGAGGATTTCTGTTCTATTATGTAAAGAAGTGGTTGGGAAGCCTGGGTAACTCAGTCAGTTAAGTATCCAACTCTTCATTTAGGATCTGGTCATGCTCTGATGGTTCATGAGATTGAGCTCTGCATCAGGCTCTGTGCTGACATCGTGGAACATGCTTGGGATTCTCTCTCCCACTCTCTGTCTCTCTCCAGCATGCCTGCTCTTTCTCTCTTTCTCTAAATAAATAAAAATAAATAATAAATAATAAATAAATAAAACTAATATAAAAATAAGTAAAAATAAATACAACTAATATAAAAATACATGAAAAAGAAGTAGCGATATAATAATAAAATTGCAACATGTAGCGAGAACTCAAATACTGACTATTTTCAAACACCCTGTCATTCCATCTTTATATAAACCATGTGTGTTTGCTACTAATACTCAGGCTATTTTACATTTGAGTAATCTAAAGTATAGTGAGACCATAAGACTTGAAAATAGCCACAGGGGTCCCAAGTGACAGAGCTTGACTTTGGGTCCCAAGTTCTTAACCTCTCTGTGCTCTTCGTTTGCTTGTGACCCATTATCTTAACTATCCTTCATAAAATTATTAATTTTGGTGACTAAAACATAAAATTTCAGCTTGATTTTTTAAACCAAGCTTAGGTAAGGTAAATAAGTATAAATGATGCCTAAATTAATCTGGATGAAACATCCAAATTCTTACTATATATTCAAAATATAATATTGAAGTAGTGACTATGACATGTATACCTCATGGATGTGCATAACATTTACAGTATTTAAAGACCTTACAATATAATTTCAATTGGAAACCTACAGAATTGACATTATTTAATGCCCCGTCAGAATGTATGCCTACCAATGACAAAGTTTTTCAGAAATATTTAGTATATGTAATACAGTATGTTTCATAAATTCTTACCAAATATTTCACTTATTCTGCTACTTTGGCTTTTAGAAAATAGTGCTTATTTAGCTTCCCATTCTAAATAAGGTGGGGGAAGTGTATCGGCATGAACAAAGGAGGATAAAACACTTTAATCAGGCATTCTTTTATTCTTTTTTATAGTTACTTAAATCAAGTCACTGGAAACTATAGACACTTTTAATTTTTTTTCTTACCTTGTTACCTTAAAAGTATGACCCAACACTTGATTGTATATCTAAAACTTAGATCCAAATCTGTCAGAGTCAAATAAATCTAGGTTTGTAGTTTTTATTTTTAATTGTGAGATGAATTTACCCTTTGCAATGCTGAAAACTTAGATATTAATTAGATCTTTGTTTTAGAATTAACATTTCTTGCCACAGCCTGTTTAGCTTTCCAACCCTACTTCTAGTCCCCAGCCCTCACCTCATACAGACTCTTAAACTGCTTCTTTTGTCTTGAACCATTTAGTTGACTGCTCTTACTTTATTCTCACTGAACAATGTACATAGTTAGCAGTTAGGTAAATCCATCACTGGGAAAACATCTGAGTCACTATTTATTATTACATAAACTCACAATGCAGGGTTCTTATTCCTCACACTACATATATGATCATAGTATTCTCATAAAAATCAGGTCTGGGAGGGGAGAATGGTTTCTCCATCTGAAACCAGTAAAATTTTCTCATTCTTCCATTGATTTGCAAAATACTTTCTGAATACCTATTTTGTGCAAAGTACAAAGTTAACAACTTAGGGGTATAAACATACATTTCAAAAAACCCCGTTTCTCAAGGAGCTTATTGGGCATTGGAGGAAAATATACACATAATTAGAAGACATTCGGAATGAAATTAAGGCATGCAAGATCCCATTGGAGCACTAAGCAAGAGCAAGTCAATTCTGATTGGTTATCACTCAGGAAGTGATATTTAAATTGTCCTTTGGTGAAAAACAAAGTAGTGATAGGTGGTAAAAAGAATACCTAGGGAAGAGAAAAAGTATTAAAGGGTAGGTGGATACTACACAAAATGGCACAGAAGTGAAAAATAGCTTTCTGTGTATATTGAACAGCAAGTAATCTCATGTGTCTGTAATCCATAATGACTTAAGCGATGAACCGAGACATGTGTCTCAAAAAATAAAATGGTACAAAATCATAGAGGTTCTTGAACTGTGAAATAAAAATTTTGGAATGCACCATTTAAAGAATGTGGGCCATTTGTATTTATTTAGTAGAGAAATGGCATGATACCCTCTTCTCTTATTCTGTATAGTTCACACCTGTTGTTTTCTTTGTTTATAGCACTTTTCTTCAGAGCACTTATAACCTCCATACTTTTATTTGGCAAAGTCCACAAAGTAGCTTGTTTCACCCCTTCTGTTAAGCTTTGTGAAACTACTTTTTTTGGGATACTTTATATACTTCCCCCATTTTCCTTCCTTGTGCTCAAACTATACATCTTTTTATGATCCTTATAATTATCTCTTTTCTTCTCTTTCTCCATCACTTGACTTGAATTCAGGGAGAATTTATCATTGGTCTTTGTATCCTCAGTGCCCTTTTAGCATGTTGCCCTCTAGGTGGTTAATACATTTCAGTTGAATGAATGCTCAAAAATATATCTTGGTAAGAAAAAATTGACATCAGTGAGGAAAGCACACTGAATAGCCAACAGAGTAAAATAAGAGATAATAACTCAATGGTCACTGTATTGGGAGATTATAAGAAAATAAAAGAAGAAAGTGAAGAGAGAAAGGAAAGGAGGAAACAAACAAACAAAAAAAATACAGCTGTTTAGATGGGACAGAGGCATGGGACTGAGTTGAAAACGACACCAAATAACAGAGAAAGCTTGTACATTATCATGCATGGGGTTGATTTTGCTAAAGGAATATAGGAATTTCTTTTTTTTTTAAATTTAAGTTTATTTATTTATTTTGAGAGAGAGAGAGAGCACAAGCAGGAGAGGGGCAGAGAGAAGGAGAGAGAGAATCTCAAGCAGGCTCCACACTGTCAGTGCAGAACCTGATGTGGGGCTTGAACCCATGAACAGTGAGATCATGACCTGAGCCAAACCAAGAGTCAGAGGCTTAACCAACTGAGCCACCCAGGAGCTTTTTTTGATGGTTTTTATTTGATATATCTATTGGAGCATCCAGGTTTTTTTTTTTGGGGGGGGGGATGTCTGAAAAACATAATAATCCCACCTCAAAACATAAATATGGGCTACTCTATCTTTTGTGTAAAAGCCTAAAAGTTATCCCTAAGAAAGTCTGGGCTACTATGAAGCCATAATAGTGAGAAAAAAAAGCAAAAATCAACAGAGAGATAAATATACATCTCATCCTGTTCTTTAGAAGCAATATCTAACATTTTCCCCTAATCTTAAGATTTGGGTGTTCACAAGTTTAAGTTCTATTTGAATCTTACTCAACTGATTCAAAATTAATTATATGTTATTTCTCTCTTGCTTTTCTGCAGTATGCTGTCTGGCTAGTCCTCTGGGTTACCTGGAATGTGTTTGTTATCTGCTTCTATTTGGAGGCTGGGGACCTCTCAAAGGTAATTTGCCATCTGATTTGCCTGAGTCATCAGTAGTGTGTTAACAAGCCTCTTCCTAAGTAAGTCAGAGTCTCCCCCTGCTCTTGTTGCTTAGATGCACCTCGAATGAAGGTAAATTGAAAGATGTCCTCATCTATATCTCTGCTTTTCTACCATGAAAGATATGTTTCAGCTTGTCACAAAGTGTGCTTTTATTATTTTAAGCAAAACCAGTGTGAAATAATGATTATTACAGTGGCCATACTGTGTCTTTTAAAACATTGACTGAGGGGAAATTTCTGAAGCAGAATAGGAATTTTTCAGAGATAAAATCCTAAAAATTTTTGGAATCACCTCATTGCTTATTACTTTGCTAAAAGTTTTCTTGCTTGGACCCAAATAGCAATGCAACAATTCAAATAATTAATGGATTAATGGACTATAGTTTAATGAAATTGTTACCAGAGAGATTTAATAAATAATATAAATGAATAAAATGTTCCAAAATAATATAGGAGAGCCTTAAAATACTTGCTTTTCCACTTAGGTTTTTTTTTTTTTTATGCTGTCCTCATGTGAGTGTGTTTATGTTTGCTTGTATATGCGAATTACCATCATATTTCTAACATGAATGCTTTTACTATTGAAATACTGTAGTTTTTAGATCTCTAAAACCAGCATCTTTCTTCTATTGGAATGCAATCACTAGCAAATAAGCAAAATGAGATGATTCATTCAAAGTCATAGTAAATTCATTCAAGTAGTAGTAAATCTTGCGTAGACACTTGACAGAGTTGCAAACTTGTCCTTCTTCATATTAACTTTTAAAGACAGACTGTTCTATAGCCTTTCCTTATTAGAGCATAAAAACCCTGAAAAGATGTTGACATTTTTAAAACCCAGAGATGATGACCTGCTTTAAAAGGTTAAAGAGCTAAAAAGTGGCCAGGAAACACCCTTGCGGGGCTTTTATATCTCGGAGGGTAGGGGATGGGGATAGTGATAGTACACATTTATAATCTAGCTTACAGAAACTTCACAAAGCACTCTGAGCATTTTCAAGGATGTTTGTTATTTCCCTGTGATATGGCTTTATATCAAGTATAAATAATCTTGCTTATTTTGTTGAATGGTAAATGATGAAGGATAAAATAAGAGGGTGACATTATGGCATGAGATAGAACCAAGGCTTCTGGAACCTGTGGTTTTATGATCAGATTTTGGACAAGTCCTCACTGAGGTCTGCGAAATCTGCACTGGTAGATGGCATTTCTGTGACTCTTGCCAGACATTGTCTTCCATACTCTTGGCAGCAGCCGGTCCTTTCCAGAAAGCTGCTGTGACCAATGAAAAGAAATTGTTCAGGTGACTGTAGGAAGGACACAGACAAGATAGCTGCTTAAAACTCACATTTCCTCTGTACCAGAGAACCATACCTGCTTCCTAAGACCTGAATCACTTACCCAATTTATATATCCCCACTGCTGTATAATGCACTTTGTTCAAAGAAATTCCATACTAGAATGACTTCTCAATAGTAATTTTAATTTTGAATAATCATCCTAAAAATAAACTGGTAGGCAAGTATTTAGGTATATTAGCTGAGTAAAATGATCTGGCAGATCAGAGTTTACATATATATATATTTGAGCCAAGCTGGCTGTACAAATGTTCTGTAATTTTGCTCACCGCTTCACATGGTAACTGCAGGCACAGAATAAAGCTTGTGATCTCCTGACCTTGGACATGGGCATTGAAACCACAGCAAGGGCACATCCTAAAACATTGCAACTCAAGACTAAGAATTCTTCTAATGCATGCGGGCAGGTAGTGTCTATCCCTTGGAAATGAAGTAGTTAATGTTTCCTTTTCTTTTCATCTTATAAACCAAGGCAAGACTCTGCAGAGCCCATGAAAATTTAATAATTTCCTTTTAACAAATAATCTAAAGGAAAACCATAAAGGAAAGAGTTATATAGTTATCTGTACCAGATTTTTCCCTCCCTTTCCCACTCAAAGGATTTGAGAAAGGTGTGTTTATACCATTTAATTCTTTAGCTTCTGCAACTGCCTCACATTCTTCAAGTAATACAGTGCCAGAATGAAGCAATGTGATTGAAAAATGTACAGATATATGAAAACTCAAAAATGGGACTCCTGAAACTGTTGATAATACTTAGATTACAAAATATAAACTGTTTTTTCCTAACTCTACCAAAAATATAAAAATAAAAATAGTTTGGCCATATGAGTGGGCCAGTTTGTTTGAGGCTGAGGGAGAAATATGGGAAATGGAATCATGGAGAAAATTCTGTAGTCTTTTTATATGTGAAAGAAGTGTATTAATTTCCATAAAACATTTTGTAAATAGATGACATCTTCAGAACAAATATTGGCAAGAAGTGATAAAAAAGTGGTAAAATATTAAGGCAACTTTAATTACTTGTTAGAGTTTAGAATTTTTTGTTGTCATTTCCCACAGTGTCTTTTCTGCTAAACTACATGTACTTTATAAGCAATACAGAGATTAGAGTCATTAACCAACCCAGTGTATATACTAAGCAAGAAATGGCTTATTTGCAATAATATAATACACAGGACTGACCTGTTTGATCTTCAGTTTCTCTAGTACCTATAGTTGCATAGGTAAAATATTTTGTTCATCAAAAATTCTGTGTAGGGGCACCTGGGTGGCTCAGTCAGTTAAGCGTCCAAATTCGGCACAGGTCATGATCTCACAGTTCTTGAGTTTGAGCCCCGAGTCAGGCTCTGTGCTGACATCTCAGAGCCTGGAGCCTGCTTCAGATTCTGTGTCTCCCTCTCTCTCTGTTCCTCCCTCACTCATGCGCTGTCTCTCTCTGTCTCTCAAAAATAAATATTAAAAAAATTCTGTGTAAACCCAACGTTATTATTAATCTATCAATTAACATATTTTAATTACTATTATGAGACTTAGAGAAAATAAAACTGATCAAGCAGAGAAACTGCTTTTTAAAAATTTTATCTGTGAAATTAACAAAATAATGGGAATTAATGTAAAATAGTACATGACATAACACCAAATAAGCATGTATATTGCATAATAATTATTTCCATGTTATTTACATTAATGATTTAGACACTAGTGTTAAAACTAAATAGCCTAATGCAACCTACATTGTGGTACTTCCTGGGTTGATATTTTAATAGATGTTTTCTTAAAACACATAGATGACATTATGAAATAAGTTTTAAATAGTAATACATAGGGAAAATAGATAGTGGTCTTCTGGTTATCTGTAAAAATCTGTGTTTTGGTTTTTTTTTTTGGATGTGATACAATTATAAATCATTTCTGAGGCTGAAATTATGTTCTAACATTTTTGTTTATATGACTATTGAGCTCTTAGTTTCTACTTTTTATAATTTATGGGGCAATATTGGGGAATGATACACCTGTCTTTAGAAGTAAATTTACAGGGGCACCTGGGTGGCTCAGTCAGTTGGGTGTCTGACTTCAGCTCAGGTCACAATCTCACAGTCTGTGAGTTTGAGCCCCGCATCGGGGTCTGTGCTCACAGCTCAGAGCCTGGAGCCTGCTTCACATTCTGTGTCTCCCTCTCTCTCTGCCCCTCCCCTGCTCATGCTCTGTCTCTCTCGGTCTCAAAAATAAATAAAAACATTAAAAAAATTAAAAAAAAAGAAATGTATAGAGCATAAAGGAATAAGTTTATTTTACTTAACACAACCCAACTTGTTTGTATTTTATCCTTTTAGAATCAGGATGCAGGTACATATCTCTCAGGCTTCATTATATTATCAGAAACTTACCTAGTTAAACACAGCCTAAAGCAATTAATTATACCTAATGATACATCTGTTTCAGAATGAACATATTAGTAACTTCTAGAAAGGTGTCATATTTTAATAATTTTGATAGTTGCTTCTGAGATCTACATATAAATTTTCATTTTAATAATTTGATATATTAAAAAAGCCATGTAAGCATATGGACTATTTAAGCTTTGGAGAATAGAATTGCACTCTTGCAAATATAAGAGACAAGGAGAAGATAAACTGTCACACGCTGTAGGCAATAGGAAGCAAATCCTTAAAACCAGATGTAAGTATTGTGTGGAAAAAATGCAGTATTGCAACAATCCCACTTTGATTTCTTCTGTAAAAAATATATTCATTTAAAGAGGTCTCTGATATTTGGATACTTTCTGCTCAATGAAATCAGTGCTTACATCAACATTTGCTTTTACAATTTTGTACAGAAAAAGATGGTATGGAAAGGAATCTGCTATAATCATTTTTAATTTAATTAGTTCAATTTATTAGTTCAATCTGATAATTTATTCAAGACTAAATTTAACAAATATAAGGAGGAAAACTGAATCATTATTTTTTTTTATTTTTCCTTTTCTTACTGTAAAATGTATATAGTCTAAGAAAACTTCAATTAACTATTACTAAACTAATTAGGAAAATGTTTACTTCCCAACCATCCAAGTAGATTTTGCTTTAGGATGTAGAATAAAATGTCCTACATGTTATTGAGAATTGAATATAATGTAATTTTGCCCGTCAAATAGAAATAAACCAACCTATTGTAATTTGGTAAGTCACTGCCTCTCTTCTCTTGTTTTTCCTTAATAGTGTATTGAATTAAGCTGCTTATTTTCTTACTTCTTCAGTTCTCTTTGCTTACTTTTCCACTTATTTTTAATACCCCTAAAGTGAGGAGTAAGGTCCTTGAAACTTTTTACTTCTCTGTCTACCTTCTTTCACTTGAAAATGCCATCCACTGTTATAATTTAAATTATCATGTTTACACATATATCTACCAGATTTATATCTTCAATCCTGACTTTGTTGCTAAGTTAAAGTACCACATCTCCAACTTCCTGTTGGTATCATGTCAATTTCATTGTCATCTTAAATTTAAGATGTCCAAGAGTATTTTTCATTATCCCCGAAGAATCCAATTTTCTTAATTCACATCTTACTCAGAGAAGAAAATAAATGGCAAATTCTACTTTGAAAAATGTATAAAACAGAAAAAAATATTTTGGCAGAGGGGGTCGACAGAAATATTTATACATTGACTATGAGATGAAGCAAGAAATAGACTTTTTAAAAAAAGTATAGTGTTTGTGTGTGTATATTGTAACCTTCAGTCACCAACAAGTCATAAACAATAAAAATCTTAAGTGATGATACTCTGGAAAGGTAAGAACCCCCAGAGATGAGCTGACATTTTACAAATGCTGTGTGTTGGGGACGTTTGCTGATTCTGATTAGGTAAGGAGGCTAAGAATCCAGGCTTGGAACCCATGGTTAATGATTTCTGGGATTTGTAATATCAGCATGGCTTTCAGGGAAAGGGCTTTGAGCATGTGGACAGTTTGTTGTTGTTGTTGTTGTTGTTGTTGTTAGGAAATCAGTGAATTCTATAAGACTACAAATATAAATAGAAAAACTAAAAAAGCAGAGTAAAAAAAAAAATTGGCAGTCTTACAAAATGGAGATGGAAGATAGGAGAAAGGCTCTATTGAATACCCTAGACTTAGAGTTGAGAAATCTAAAGTGAACTAGGAGCAAAGGAGATGTACAACATACTTTACCAGGGCTAAAATCCAGGCTCAACACAGCACAGCCCTTGATTAAAATAAAATAAGCTGATCAGCCATTGCTTCATCTGTCTCATTGAGGAGAAAGGGAAACACCTCAAGAGAAAGATAACATTATCTTAATCTTTACAATTTTTTTTTTTTTTTTTTTTGGTACATGATATCAGGTAATTAAAAATTCCTATGCAGGGGCACCTGGGTGGCTCAGTCAGTTAAGCATCCGACTTCAGCTCAGGTCATGATCTCACAGTTCATGAGTTCAAGCCCCACATCGGGCTCTGTGCTGACAGCTCAGAGCCTGGAGCCTGCTTCACATTCTGTGTCTCCCTCTCTCTCTGCCCCTTCCCTGCTCATGCTGTGTCTCTCTCTGTCTCAAAAATAAGTAAACATTAAAAAAAATTTTAAAAATTTTCTATGCATGCTAAAAGAGAAAACCTCATTAATCAGGATGAAGGAAATAACAGACAATTGAGACAGACCAACAGATGATGCAAATACTTCAATTACCTGATAAGGACTTAACAAAACCAATATGCTAAGGAAAATAATGGTCAAAAGTGGACATAAACTATTTAAAGAGGAAGAATTTACCCTGAAAGAGCCTGGATCTATATAAAGAATCAAGTGGGAATTCCAGGACTGAAAATATAATATTTAAAAGCAAGAATTCATTAGGTGTATTTGTTAGTAGATTTGAAAGATTAGACAACAAGATTGGTAAACTGGAGGATAGGTTAATAGTAAATATCGGAACCAAAGCACTGAAGTTAACATAACACAAAAAGAAAAGGATGTAAGAATAATATAGGACTGTGCTACAGGCTCAGTATACAAATATTGAATTTCCAGAATAAGAAAAGAGATATAGTTGGACAGTAGCGATATTTGAAGGGACAATGACAGAGAATTTTCCAAAAGTGATTAAATACATGAACCCACAGATTCAAGAGATTTTCAGATCTCAAGTGAAATAAATATCAAGAAAACCACATTCAGGTATAGCCTAGTAACTCCGTTGAAAATCAAAATCAAAGAGAAAATCTTAAAAGCCATCAAAGATGAAAGAGCCGTTGCCTTTAAGGAAACAACAAAATAACTGACAATCAAACTTTCAGCAGAAACAATGACTCCAGAAGGCAATTGAATGTCACCTCTATAGTACTTTAGGGAGTGCCTGGGTGGATCAGTTGGTTAAGTGCCCAGTTTGGCTCAGGTCATGATCTCAAGGTTCGTGGGTTCGAGCTGTCTGTCAGGCTCTCTGCTGTCAATGCAGAGCCTGCTTCAGATCCTGTGTCTCCCTCACTCTACTCCTACAACAGTCTCTGTCTCTCAGAAAGAAATATTTTTTTTTTACATAAAGTACTTTATAAGTGGAAATCTCGGGGCGCTAGGGTGGCTTAGTTGGTTAAGCGCCCGACTTCGGCTCAGGTCATGATCTCCTGGTTTGTGAGTTTGAGCCCCACGTCGGGCTCTGTGCTGACAGCTCAGACCCTGGAACCTGCTTCGGATTCTGTGCCCCTACCCCCCACCCCCATGCTCTGTCTCTCTCTCTCTCTCTCTCTCAAAAAATAAATAAACATTAAAAAAAATTTTAAAGTAGGAATCTAGAATTTCATACCCTGCAACAATACTGTTCAGCAATAAAGGTAAAAGAAAAGTATTTTCAGCTAGGAGGAGCTAAGGTGTTTTATTACCAGCAAACATGCACTAAAAGAAATAGTAGGTGTACACTTAAGGTGAGTACTAATATGTGTTATGTTAACTAAGTGGAATTTAAATAAAAACTAAAAAGAAATACTAAAGGATGTTCTTCAAGTAGAAGAAGGAAAGAAAGTACCCAGAAAGAAAAATGGGATTTCAGGAAAGAAATTTAATAGAAAGGACAAATACATGAGTTAAAAACAATGCAAAATCATAATAAGAAAGTCTTTTGGAATTTAAATGTATATAGAACTAAAATGCATACACAATTGTGGTAGAGTCCCTCCCTAAGGAATGTGGTGGAGGCCTTCTCAGAACAAAGGGAGGCAATGTGCAACGTGGCCCAATCAACTCCTATACACATATGCATAGCTTTGACATGAATTAGTAGCTTGGACTGTGTCCAATCAGACTATACGTATCACCATATATGGGAGATAAAGAAGTAGAAATTGCACAGAAAGCTATACCCTGCTGTGCTCGGGACTCAGCCTATTTGGGTCTTAGCTCTCCGAGCCTATGCCGGCACAAATAGTTGCTTCCTAGACAAAAAAGCTGTGGTGTCCTGTTTCTCTGTACAAGAATCGAGTTACACAATAACACAAAAGGTAGGAACTTTAAGTGTTCTAAGTTTCTAGTATTAGCAAGGAAATTGGTAAAGATAATATTTATAATAGATTACAATATTTCAATAATTATATTGTTTCTGGTATAATGACTAAAAGAAACGTAACTGCCAAAAACCCAACTATAGATGAAAAAATCAAATAACAGAAATAATTTATTAACCCAAATGAATTTAAGAAATGAGAAAAACTGACGAAAAAGAAGAAGGTGAACAAGAAAACAAATATCAAGATGGATGCTATAATGTCAAATATATCAATAATTGCATTAGATGTAAACTACTTCACTTAAAAGACTGAGACTGTCAGTCTGGATAAGGACACAAAACCTAAGTGTATACTGTATATAAGAGATACATCCTAAGTACAAGTATTTAAATCTAAAATTAAGAAAACTAGAACATGTGTACTGTGTACACACACACAAAACATCATGTAATTCTAATATCGGAGAAAGTAGTGTTTAAAGCAAGAAACAACACTAAAGACAAAGAGGGTATGCTATAATGATAAAAAGGTCAATGCCCATGAAGACATTGCACTCAGTATTTCTGAATAAAATAATATAGCTGCAAAAAATCTAAAGCAAACCTGGATAGAATTAAAAGGAGAAACAGCCATGTCCTCAATCACAGTGGTAGATTTTTAACTCCTGTCTGAATGTATCAATCGGGTCAAAATTCAAAAAGTATATAGAGTATCTACACAGCACAACACACTTAATAAACATATGCAAAACATACCTACCTATGTAAAAGGATACATATTATTTTCAAAGGCACAAAGAATATTCAATTATAAAATGAGTCTTTTCTGTCTTTGGAGGAAAGTCAAAATATAGGATTATTTGCAATTATCCAGCAGGTAGTCTGTGATCAATGTGGAATAAGCTAGAAAATCTGCTACTATTTAGAAAATAAGCAGTCCACTTCTAAATAACCTATAAACCCAATAGGTTGGGATGGAGATTAAAAAATATTTTGAGCTGAAAATCTGGGGCAATGAAGGTAAAGCAATGCTTACAGTAAAACATATGGCTTTACATGGAGATGTTAACAGAGAAGAAATGTTAAAAAATAATGATCTAAGCTTTTATACCCAGAAACTAGTAAAGGAACAACAGTTGAAACCCCTCAAAAGTAGAAGGAAGGATTGAAATAATGAAGAGACCAGAGCTCAATGTACAGATAACAGAAAAAAAACATTAGTAAAGCCAAATTAGTTTCCTCAAAAATATTAATAAAAGTGTTTAAAACCCTACCAAGAGAGATCAAGGAGAAAATATAAGTAAATACACATTTTGCTAATATCACAAAGGACCCCACAGATTAGATAGAGTGTATTATGAACAAGGTTAAGCCAGTATATTGGACAATCAGGGTGAAATGGACAAATTCTGTGGAAGATACAGTTCGAATAAATTTAAAACCTGAATAATCTTATACATTACAAAAATTGAATCATTAGGGGTACCTGGGTGACTCAATCAGTTGAGCATCTGACTCTTGATTTCAGCTCAGGTCATGATCCCAGGGTGATGGAATTAAGCCCCACATGGGGCTCCACGCTGAGCATGGAGCCTGTTTAAGATTCTCTCTCTCTCTTTCTCTCTCTCTCTCTCTCTCTCTCTCTCTCTCTCTCTCTCTCCCTCTGCTCCTCCCCTTCTTGCCCTCTCTCTCTCTCTCTCTCTCTTTCTCTCTTTTTCTCTCTAAAATAAAATAAATAAAAATTGAGTCATTAATTAAAACATTTTGACAGGAAAAAAAAAAAACTCAAAACACTTCAGCTCCACATGGCTTATCTAGTGAATTGTTAAAGACATTTAAGAATGTTGTAATACTGATCTCACACAAACTCTTTCAAAGAGTAAAGTGGGCTTGCCTCCTATTTTATCCTATGAGGCCAGATAACATTGCTTATGGGAGATAAATGAGATTGTCAAATGATGTATACATTACTGAATCAAAATGTAATATAGTAAATGAGAATTTAAAAAATGCTAAATGTCTCCGTATAACTTTATAAGTGAGTTAGTTTTCACACAGTATTATAATATTTATTTACATTTCCATCTTTCCTACTAAACTTCAAATTGCCAAAAGGCCATGTATCATCATCATTATTCAGGAGAATTTCTGCCATTGACTGCCACTGTAGTTATGTCTACTACATAACAGTGAGGAATTACAGAATCAAGAGCGTTTTAGATGTTGATAAATAAGCCTATCCGATACGTCATAAAACAAATGCAACAAGTTGCTCTGATCAATATGTTCTAAGTATGTGTTTACTTAACTGTCCCTTCTTCAATATAGGGATCATGTTTTTTTCATCCCAGGGCCAAAGGAAATGGCTGACATATGAACAGTGCTCACTGGAATGAAATCAAATCTTAAAAGTGTGGAATTCAGTAACTAGTTCTAACTCGACCAAATAAAGCTCCTGGAAGTGTTACCTTCTACTCCACTATTGCATGGCTAATGGAATCAACATCTCTCAGAGCTGGCCCAGGACTCTGTGCTGGTAACAAGCACAAAGAAAGTAATCCAAGCAACTGGCCACCAAGATCAGTGTTTTTCAAGATAAAAAAATTATAGGACTCACCTGAAGATCTTTTTAAAATACAGATTCTGATTCCTTTGGAGTGAAGCCCGAGTTATTTCATCGCTAATAAATTCCTGTATGATATTTCAATTTGTCCATTAAACATACTTTAACTTGGAAGACTTAGATTATCCAGAACTTTTTTTTAAGTTTATTTATTTATTTTGAGAGAGACAGAGACAGCACAAATGGGGGAGGGGTAGAGAGAGAGGGAGAGAGAGAGAGAGAGAGAGAGAGAGAGAGAGAGAGAGAAAGAGAGAGAGAGAGAGAGAGAGAGAGAGAGAGAGAGAGAGAATCCCAAGCAGGTTCCTCACTGCCAGAACAGAGCCCAAAACAGGACTCAAACCCAAGAAGCCATGAGATCATGATGTGAGCTGAAACCAAGAGTCAAGACGCTTAACTGACTGAGCCACTCAGGCACCCCTAGATTATCCAGAACTTTTAAACAGAGCATGAGGAGAGTTCCTGTTTTCTGTCTGTCCTTTGAAGCAAGGATCCCAGTGTATATCTTGATATTTGTGCATATCCAAACTGGTTACCTGATTTAGTACTTGATAGTTATTCTAACCAAGGTATCAAGTGAAGAAACAAAACAGATTACTCAGAGCTCTGGGAAGAATTTATGGTTAAGTTCAACCTTTAATGCCCAAGTCATATGTAGCCTTCCTCTGTGTGGCAAATACTTTCCAGAAACCTCCCCATACCTTTTCCATGATGGAGCTGACTAGCTATACCTCTAATTTTAGTTTATTTGTATAATTTCTTTATTATTATGATAAATGATTTACAGAAGCTGAGGAATCTTATGCCCAGAATAATGAAGCTATGGTATGCCTAGTGCAGCTCTGATTGAGAACTAAAGTCATATCTGAGAATTCCCACTTAGAGTTTGGCCCTCTTCTGTGATTAAAACAGTGAAAAACCATTTCACAATTCCGCTGTTTCTTTTCATGAGTCAACATTCTCTCTCCACTAGAACTAGATGACATCTGCAGTTTCTGTGACTCTAGTAAATTAACTGCTTTAGTTTATACTTTTTTTTAGTTTATACTTTCTTAATGTGATGTCTTTCCTGCTTGTGGATACTCCCTCCAAATGCCCGTGTGGGTATGAAGAATCCTATCCTGTCTTTTGTGGGACTTAAACATGTTTTGGAAATTGAAAGGAGGACCTTTCACACAGAAGAGTCTGCATGAGTATTAGCAAAGTTTTGAGCATGAACAAGCATTATTTCTGCCAGATGATTCACAGGCATCAAGTACATAAAATGTTGGTAGAAAACCCCTGAGAGAACATGAGAATAGGCAAGTTGAGCATCTCCCTGGTGTAGCAGAATGATCTCTGGGTATTGGCTCCCCCGAGTCCCTGTACTTCTAGAGAAGTTCAATGTGTCAACCTTAGAATGCTGACTGAGCTGCAATCCACATTGCTCAGGATGTTCTGTTCATTCAAAGTCACACCCTTTCCTAAGACTTCAACTACAGCCAGTACATTCTCTTTAGGTTTTGGCTTGTATGGTCTCATCTGTTCTCTTCACAATCTCTTATTAAATATGCTACGTGTGGTTTTCCTTATCCAAACATTCTTTGTCAGTAACTTTTTATTTTCTCTTATAAATCAAAACTTTGGTTTCAAAACTTTTTTTCTGATATGGACTTTGAGGAAGTCTTTGGGAAGTAAAAAAAAAAAGATGAAACTCTAGCCATTTCTTTCTTTTTGCATTGCTACTACAACAATTGTAGTTCTCTCTAAAGCAATGAGGATATCAGTGACACGCTAGGGAAAATTTGAAAAATATAAGTATCAAAAATAAAAGCACAGAGATTAATATTCCAAGATAGTATCTTTTTGGAAATAAAAGGAAAGCAGATACAAACGTGGACTATACAATTGCTATCCCTGTTTGTCTCCAAAGTCTAATCTGTAGAGATCCTCCTAGAAGAGCATTGTTTGCTGTCTCCAAAACAGTCATGCATTTATAGGCTTATTATTTACAGATTCCACATAAAACTATGAAAATATGTTTGCATTGTGAGTTTGAGGGCTTTAAATTTAAAAAATACATATATTTTTTAATGTTGAAAACCACTGCAATTTTCTTAAAACCTTGGAACAGTTGATACACAATGGAATGATTTCCTGTTAAGTAGGTCCTAAGGTCCTGAAACAGTTGGCAAGCTTACTTGAGAATTACGTACAGTTCAGCCACATGTGCTCTCAGTCTGCAATAACCTTATCAAAAGCATATCCTTCACTGTAAACCATTATCCTAACATGACCCCTGGAACTCATTTGGAAACTAAATTGAGATCTGCAGTTGCCAAATTAGCTTTGGAGGGCAGAATGTCAATCTCTTTGTCTACAGATTCACTCAGGGACAATTGATGCTTTGATGAACTGTGGGAAATCATATAAAAATACAACTCAAGCAATACTAAATAGTGAAATAAATGAAGGGTTTTTGTTTGTTTTGTTTTTGTTTTTGCTTCTGGCATCCAGTGTTATTTGGCTAGAAAGAGCAAATAAGGGACTATCTTCTGTGCTTTTCTTATGGTAACTAAACTATTCTGTCCTGTACTTAAAATTTACGTTGGAAATGCAGTTGAAACTTTGGATTAGTAGTTTAGTACACTGTAGGTAACCAGGGAGCAATGTTCAGAAAATGCTGTTATTAGACATAGAGCAATACAAAGAAAATGAGACTATTTAACTCTTTCCTGATCGATATGTGGATGAGGAAATTTTGAAATATTTAAGTGGTTTTATGTTCCAACATAGTACTTAAAGTGTTACTTCTCCTCTTTAAAGATTTATATTCAACAGTTAGTAAAGCAAAATGTGTATATAGCCTGATGCAACCAGACAAGCAGCTTTAGAAGGGTAGAAAGGGGAGGATGGCTCACTAATAAGCAATGATTTACAAGAATATAATGAGTTTTTCCCCTTCATTAGCACATATAACCTGCTAGAAAAATGGGTCTGAAGGTAGCTGCAGGACTCCAGGGTTTTCACACTCATAGATAGTGTATTATGTATAAAAGTGATGTCATTATGAGGTATTTCAAAAATTGTCATCTTTTTCATATTGTAAAAATTAGGCATTTTGTAGCAAAGAAGCTACACTGATACCACAGGGACACTCTGTCCCTTTTCTACTCTGACAGAAAAATCTCTAGTGAAAGGTACTCAAATCTTTCATTTGAGTCACAAGTGAGATTGAGTCTGGTGCTCTCAATTAGTCCTGAGAGGGTAACCCGTATCATACAAGATGGCATACCCTGCAATTGTTCCTGAAGAGCTCCATAGATAGCTAGGTGCTTGGAAGGACTGGGACCCTCCCAGGGGTGTGCCCGATACCCCAGATTCACCAGGCAGCATGCAGTATGGATGGAATGGAACTTTTGCACTCTGATTTTATGAGCACTAAAATTAATCCATTAAGCATTTTGTACATCAGACCCCCCACTACTTACTTTTTAATGCATTTATGTTGTATGTTAACTGTGGCATCATAGTGTGCGACATAATGAGTCCAATTCTTCTTGTCTTCTTGCTTCCTGTTTCCTTCTTCTCAATGGAAAAAAAAATAGCTGGGGTTAATATTGCCAAGTAGACAAATAATTAGTACTGCTGGATCTTTTTTTCTCTTTAAGATATTCCTCAGAAAATATAAAGCCAGAAGCACAATTTGAAAACAAAGATAGCAAAATATGATCTAATAGATAAAATGGATGTGGATGTACAGTGCAAAAACCATAAAGTGTTAATTGCTAATGAAATAATGAGAAAAAAGTGTTTCACAGCAATCTTCTGTCTCTGGAGAAATGAGCCCTCAGTCTGTGACTAATTCCATTGTTTATTACAAGTGCAAGTTGTAGCAACTCCATGGGTTTCTCTTAGAAAAGTGGGGAAAATATAAATGTGATTTACAAGGGTTATAACATTTTCCAGGTTTAGATCACTCGCCTGGTTGTAAGCATTTTATTTTGTGAATGATTCTATTCCCTTGCGAATTGCATAAGATCAAAATCTCTCTATAGGGGCGCAAGTGACATAATCCTATTTGGAAAACATTGTCAAACAGTCCAGACAAAATGCAAATAGAACACAGACCCTGGTATTTTCCCTGACAACTGTGGAATTACTAAATCTGAAAATATATGAAGATTGAAAAAGGAGGCAAATATAACAATTACATTTTCAGAGAAAAGAAGAAACTAGAGTAGTTTGGGTGATACACTTACTGTTACTGCGAAAAGCTCTGGTGACAAAAGAATGTAAATGGTCACATGAAGTGTTATTCCTTGAAGAAATTTGGCTTCCGAATTTCATATTCTCACAGGATATTTGGTAATCTATATCATTATTTGACCATGTTGTGGGCCATATTTCAAATTCTGTCCTCCTAGAATGTGTTAAAAGCAAAAGCAACATGAAAAGACAACACTTTGAACAGCACATGAGGCGGTCTGTCTGTGACATCTATCACCCTCAGATCTCCAGGGCCTGTTGGATCTGCATTTCTGTTTCTGGAAGCTGTCTGCTCATTCCAGGACATTGCCTCCCCAGATAGAGGAAAGCCAGTCTTGTTGCCCTCAGGATTTTTAATGATTTTTTGTTTGTCCTAATTGATGAACGGCATTAAAAGAAAAGAAACTCAAGCTTACTTCACATTGAAACATTCTCTTGAGGAAAACATACACAGTTTGGAAATTGTTCAAAATATATAAACATGAATAAAAACAAATCACCACATGTAGTGACTTTGCATTTAATTTTCTTATATTTTCATAGTATAACCTCAGTTTATATGTCAAAATTACATGTATCTAAATTGCTGGCAAATACCATTCCTCCTTATTCTAATTCATGTTCAGTGTTTTTTATTTGTATATCATATGGATATGCTTCACTAAAAAACTTAATAGTATTTGTTAAAAATATTTGAACATTATAGGCTGATTTTTTTATCTGAATGAACTTAAAAACAGTGTAAAATAACTCCTAATTTTTCTCGGCTTTCTGAAAATGTAGGGAGTTTGAACATTATTCTAAGTGTGATAAGACTTTAAATAGGGCAAGAATGACATTACCTAATTACTATTTATAAAATATCACCAGGACTGTTGTGAAAATATTCTGTAGGGGGAACAAGAATAGCAAAAGGAAAATTAGTTTGGACACTTTTACATGTAAATTTTTAAATGATTTGGATTGAAATGAGGAAATGGCAGTGGAGACAGTGATAATTTCATGACAATACCATTTAAGGTTGTATCTAGTGATATTCTTGACATCATATGGGGTTAGGGTAACAGGATTTATTAATATGTTGGATGCAGGCTCTAGGAATCGAATGATCAAGATAGAGCCTAAGCCATTAATAGAATCAAGTGTTTCCATTTACTGAGATAAAGGAAGACAGGGAGAAGATTTGGGAAGAGAGGAGTATGTGTGCAGAACCAGCTGCTATATTTCTCCATATTGTGTCTGAGCTGCCAATTAGACATCCCAAGCAATGTTGTCAAGAAAACAGTAGGATACATAGGTCTTTTATTTAAAAGAGGTACACACACACACACACACACACACACACACACACTGGAATATTATTCAGCCATAAAGAAGATATTGCCATTTGTGACAATGTGGATGAACTTGGAAGGTATTATGCTAATTACACAAGTCAGAATGAGAAATACAGCTATCATATGATTTCACTTATATGTGGAATATTAAAAAAAAAAGGCTCTTACATACAGAGAACAAACAGTGGTTACCAAAGGGAAGGCAGGTGGGGGGGATGAGTGAAATACAAAAAGAGAATTCAGAAATACAAACTTTCAGTTGTAAGTAAGTCACAGAGATGGAAAGTACAGCATAGGGAGTATCATCAATTATATTGTAATAATGTATGGTGACAGATGGTGACTACACTTAACTTGGTGAGAATTGGGCAATGTATAAAAATGTTGAATTCATATGTTGTACATCTAAAAGTAATATAACATTGAATGCTAATTATACTTAATTTTTTTCAAAAAGTAAAATATAATAGAAGTTTTGAACAGTAGACAGATTTGAGTCATCAGGAGATAAATGGGGTTTAAAGGCACATGAAAGAATGAGATCTTTTAGGGAAGACAAACAGAGAAAGGAAGAGAGCTAAGGATTGTGCTTTGGGGCTCTACAACTTGACAGGTCTGGGAAAGGAGGGTCCAGACAAGGAGATGAGGGGGGAGTGGACAGTCAAGTAGGAATAAAGGCAGGAGACTAGTGCCCTAGAGAGTAGGTTAAAAAATTAAGATGGAGGGGCACCTGTGTGGCTCAGTAGGTTAAGCATCCGACTCTTCATTTTGGCTCAGGTCATGATCTTCTGTTTTGTGGGATCAAGCCCAGTGTAGGGCTCTGCACTGACAGCACGGATCCTGCTTGGGACTCTCCTCCCACTCTCTCTGCTCCCTCCCCCACTCATTTCTCTCTCTGTCTCTCTCTCTCTCTCTCTCTGTCTCTCTGTCTCTGTCTCTGTCTCTCTCTCTCTCTCTCTCTCTCTCTCTCAAATAAATAAGTAAACTTAAAAAAATTAAAATGGAGAGATGATAAATTGTGGCAAAAAGGGGGATTGAAAACAGAATATCAAACATGGCAAAGTGGGAGTTACTGTGGACTTTGAAAAAAAATTAGTGGCAATGGAGAAATAGTAAAGAAAATTTTATTAAATGAGCTGAGGTGAGAAAAATGAAGGCAGTGAGTAAAGCCAGCTTCTTCCAGGACTGTTGCTTATAAAAGGCAGAGAAACAGGGCTGTAGGGAAAGAGACTCTGGGCAGGCTAGGGAGGTTTGTTTGTTTATATATGCTTTGTCTATGTGGATATTGGAGAAATTTTTATACTGATGGAAACAGTCTAGTGAGAAAGAGAAACTCACGGTATAGGATCAGCGTTCTTGCATAGCTGAGAGAAGATGAGATCCAGGACTCAACTGGAGGGTTTGACTTTAGAAAGGAACAGGGACAGTGCATCTGTTGCAAGGAGAAAATTCAGAGGTGATGCATATGGATGCAAGCCAACTGGGAGGTTTAATAGTGAGACAGTAAATTCTCTTTTAATTGCCTCACTGTTCTTCAGTAAATAAGGGATGAGAGTTATCAATCTGAATGGTAAAGTTTTGAGGGGGGAGAAAAGGGAAGTCAGGGTTTTGCAAAAAATAGGGAGAGAGTGTATATGAATGGTATGGCCCACGAAAATGAACTTAACATAGATTTTCTAATAATAGTGATACAGATGTGCTGAGCCATCAACGTGGTTGTCAGGTGTTACTTAGGACCTGTGAAATTCATGGCCGCCCATGAGTTAGGATGAGCAGCAATGCTATAAGCCAATATAGCCATGTGCCTGTAACTGTTACCGCATTAGCATCACACTCTTTTGAACCAATTAAGCAAATTAGACTCAGAGAACTGACTAGTAAATGAGCTTAGTTAGCATCAGTTTTCTGTGTTGGTTCCTTACATGCAAAGTGTTAAGTTTTGTTTGTTTTTAAATAAAGTATTAGTAATTAAAAGGCAACTTTAAAGTGTCCTATCATAGATATAATTAGAAATTGGGACAAAGTGTTATGTGCAAAGACATAAAAAACATTATATATATTGGGGGGAAAATATCTGGTAACAATCTAAATACCCAACAGTAAGAAGAGTTAAATAAGTTATGACATATCCATATGCAGTTTATTTTACAGTTCTTTTCATATCAGAAATATAATTCTAAGACTATTATAATAATGAAGGTAATTCTATAGGAAAGCATTTAACACATGCAAAACATTGTCTGTAACAGATCCTGCCAGTCTCCCCAGATCATCTGTCCCCTCCTTGCCTTGCAGACTCTTCTCCAGCGTGCTGTCTTCTGCTGTTCCTCAACCATCCAAACACATTCTTGCTTCAGTTCCTTATTGTGTGTTATTTCCTCTGTCCAAAACCTTATCCCCTCAGACTGTCTCATTCCCCACAACCCCTTTTCTTCATATAGGTCTCCAGTTAAGGGTCACCTCTTCAAAAAGATCTTAGACTATTCTGTTTAAAATGACTGAACCAGCTCTCACTCCTGTAACCCACCTTTGCCTCTAATCAGCGTACTTTTAATACTCTGGTATTACTCTTTCCATTTATGTGTCTACTTGTATAATGTCCATCTCTCCTGTGAAAATGGTTTTTTCTCTTTCATCTGTGTATTCTAAGCACTGAGAACAGTGACAGTGGATGCTTGCTATATGTTTGTTACATAAAAAGTGAATAAGTTGATGGGGCACCTGGGTGGCTCAGTGGTTGGGCAACCGACTTCGGCTCAGGTCATGATCTCACAATTCGTGAGTTCGAGCCCCGCATCGGGCTCTGTGCTGACAGCTCGGAGCCTGGAGCCTGCTTCAGATTCTGTGTCTCCCTCTCTCTCTCTGCCTCTCCCCCACTCGCACTCTGTCTCTCAAAAATGAATAAACGTTTAAAAAATTTTTTAAAAAAAGTTAATAAGTTGATTAATTATATGAATTAATTAAATGAATATCTCATTACGATGAATTAATGAAGTAATAACATTTTAATAAACTCGATAAAGATATGGCTGTGCTTTGAGATCTGTGAGATCTTCTCTTGCTCATCCAGAAAGATTTCGCTTCATTTAGGTTTTAGTAATTACCCAAAAAGAACCAGCACAGCCTCTAGATGGCAGGTGAAGTGTCCGACCAGAAAAAATATCGAGGTAGAGCAGATGAAAATTGGCAAAGCTGCTCCCTATTTAGCACAAGAAATTATATTCTCTTTTAGGTCCTATACATTCATGAGAGATGTGGTTGGCATTATCATCTTCTCTGGAGAGTAAGAGTGATAGAGAAGTCAGAAAGAAAGGGGAGAAAGACATGTTCTAATTGAAGAAGCAGAGAAATTTCTAGCCAGAATAAACACTTCTATCAACAAAGCAGGACTCCCAGACTGCCATCAAGAACCTAATGACTCAAAAGTTCTGCTCTCAAGTACTGCCACACATTTTATCTAGAGCTTAGTCCATATATTAAGCCTTTGTTCTTGGTTCAAATATAGACCCCTGAGAGATGTAGCATCTGATGGTGACTGTGTGTGGCTTACACTGCAGTATAAGGGAAGATTCTGATTATAAGTAGCAGGAAAGGCCATAGGAATATTGAGATTTGAAGGTTCTGTGTAGAGAGGAAGCTGAGAGAAATTGAGATTTTAGAGCACCCTAATTCAAGATATAAGGCTGCTTAAAAGAAAAAAAAGTTACAAATTCACACCTTGGACTAAAACCTGACCTGCTAAATCACATACCATATTAACTTCCTTTTAGTTACATGCACACATTCAAAAATATACAAAATGATTTTTCATCCAAGTGTGATTAAATGAGATTTGGAAAATGGCCGCTTGGTGAGATTATTATAATGCACTTGAATCAACAATTTTTATGGTAAAGAACATAAGATGGTTTTGATCTATTGTTTATTTTTCAGTTTGGATAATACAGAATGTTTTTATTTAAAAAAAAATGGGCAAATGCTAACCAGACAGAACCCCATAGTGTGAAATACATCAGTACATTAAAAGATTGTGTAAAATATCTCCTGCAAGGAGAATTGGCCCTGAATATATGCACTACATATTTCCCCAAAGCAAATTTAACTTGATCCATATTTCCAAACTTAAAAGTTTTCTCTCTTTATTAAATCATAACACATATAACAGGAGTAAACTTTCCCAATCAGTGTGTTTGCTTAAACTAACTGCATACTTAAATATCCTCCTCACATCCAGCCCAATCTTCCTAACACAATGCAAAACAGAATAATGTGATGCTTCTTGGAACCATGGTTTTTAAAAATTATTTTTCTAATACTGGTGAATATAATTCATCTTACTTAGATTTTTAGTCTTTCCTGGGAAAATGACATAAAAATCCATTCTATTCATGATGTTGTTTTTATCTAGAGGTATTCTAATTTATAAAAGAAGACATGTTGCCTTTAAGATAAATCTATTGGTTAAATTTGACCATACTTCCCTGCAAATTAACTTTTTGATCAACAAATTGTTCTCAGTGAAGGATCTTTGGGATTGTCAGCACTGTTGATGGATGCTTGGTAAACATTATATTATGCCATCCATTTAATATGGGTTTTGGATTACAAATAAAGTTTCCTGATATATGGAGCCAGTCAAATGTTGCTTTAGCAAGGAATCGGATATTGTGCCTTCTGGATGGAAGAAATGTCAAATAATTAAAAACAGATGCCATTCAATGTCAACGCAGTCTTTGACAATGGGTACTTTGAAACAATATTCCAGAAATCTTCAGATCTTGTCATGTGCCAATATTCTGTTAATGCAACCCTTCTTTTCTTCCTCCCTTCCTTCTTTCCTTTCAACAAATTATTTTTGAGCTTCAGTTATGTGTCCTGGGCAGGGAGCAGGTGAAACCCAGGTCTTCTGCTCATATTTTCTAAAGTCTAGCAGAGAAGATGGATAATTAAAATGTAATGGCAGTGGTGTGTGATGAGTGTGATAACATAGCATGTACAAGATGGAAAAAGTTTGGGGACCTCACTGAAGTTCAGAAAAAAAGAGTCTTAAGAACTCCTCCTGTGAGCCTTCAGCCTCCTCTCTTTTATATATGTGGGGTCTCCAGCACCTTCTGGAACCTCAGAATAATTGGTCTTATTTGAACTGTGCCATATATGTCAACTATGCTGGCTGTTGAGTATGATCTGAATTGCAGAAGCTGAGTGAAATTTCCAGTCCTTTTGGATACTGTTGGTGCCAGCATGCCTTCTTGCTCCAGTAGCAGTTATGCTTACTAACAGGCACCCGGCCACACTGTCCAGGCCCTTCAGAATACTTTTTAGTTTGCACCTTGGCTTCTTGCACCAACACTGGTACCCTCCAGGATGGTAGGGATGGGAATGGTAGGGCAGCTGCAGTTGAGATTGTGATGCTATGGAAATGTGGGGCTTTGAAGTTCTGTTCAGTTAAAGAATGGGACAAAGATGAGCCTCCCCAACCAGGAGTGAATGCTGTGGGGACCAAGGGCCTCCTCATTAGGAGAGAGGTCTTATAAATCCCTGCCTGGGTAGTGTGAAACACTTCATGAACCCAGCTCAGATGAGTCACTCTGATTTCAAAAGGTACAGGGAAGGAACATGTTAGTCTGGTGGGGCTACCCCTTAAGGTCAATTCTGGAGTGTAGTGGGGAGGCTAAAGCCTCTGGTCTGGCTGCCAGCATGGATGCTGGGGTAGTCACACTGATTCTACAGGGAAAGCAATACCCCAGCAATTTCTGGCAGAAACTCCTCATGCTTTACTAGACCCAAGACTCAAACAATACAGCATCTACCAAACATTTTTTTGCTTCTAGAGACTGGACTCAAGAGGTCTAGATTCCACCACTTCTGATACTCAGATCCACTTCATCCATTTCTCTTTTTCTTTCACTTTCTTTGTGTCCTCTATCTTTCCAGCCCCACATAATTTTATGTTAATTGCCCCATACCTTTTGCTGACCACTGAGCATTGATGGGACTTATGATGGTCTATCCTGACAGCTGATTCCTGACACGGAATCTCTGTCAACTAGGAATAGGACCCTTGGATGTTAATGCTCTGCTCTAAATCCCAGGAAAGCTGACCCACTCAGGCTCTGGGTCATCTGGCTTCTCTCTAAGTTTAGCCAATGACAGGTACTCTTAAGATAGGCAGTAAATTGGCAAAAAGAAATGAGAATCCAGGGATTTCCTTTTCTCTCCCTGTGTACCAGAGATCCCTACCATGACCACATCTCCTGTATGTCCTATTGATCATGCCTGATAAGGTTCCAGATTCTAATGATGGCCTCCATATATGGGCTCCATTAGCACTGTCTATACTCTCTGTCTTCAGCCTAGGATTGAGGGTAGTTTTCTGCTGCTGCAGAAGCTTACTTCTCTGATCGTTGCATCAGTATTGTACTTGATTATTATTTTTATAATGAGAAAAATACCTCTAACAGAAGAAAAGTATGTCAGGTATCTTTTTTGAAAAATCCTTCAGGAAGCCCAGTGTTAACGTTACAATGTCACTTGCACACCAGGGAAGACATTATGAAAGAAACTTGGCTTATCTTTGTGAAATATTACTGCAGCACCTTTATCTTGTAAAATCCCACTGTTCCTTCCCAGAGTAATGTATTCCTCTGTTAGTCTGACTTTTTTAATTTTAAAGAAATAAATAAAAATTCTTAAAGAAATGCCAGAATTTTCACTGAGTTTACCGAAGAGTAAAGGATGAGGTACTGGAAGGGAGGGAGAATTTTACTTTTCAATTTATGTATCCTTTGAAACTATTTTACACATTTTTACTATATGCACTTGTTAGTTTTCTAATAAAGTTGCAAGAAGGAAATCCTGAGAAGTCTGTTCCATTGTTGAGTGATCAATGGAAATATGGACAGAAACATGATGCAGCTATTGTGGCTACATGTGTCCCAGTGATTCACTGATGCAGCAAAATTATGGTTGTATCTCATTTGTAACTTCCTACCTTCTTTTTGTTCATCCCTGTTTAGAACTTCCTTAAGAAGTCACTATGGGGTTGTCAAGCAGCTCCTGTACCCCAACACATATACAGCTATGATTTGAGACCATTTTAGCAACAGAATGATAAGATATTTTCCAGGGGCTACATTTCCTGCCCCCCCCCTTGTACCTTGTAAATAGTTCACTCTCATGGGCTACAAGCAGAAATAGTGAGTGTCATTTCAGGGAAATGAATTTTGATAATAAGTATGTTGTTTAGCCTCTTTCTCCTTCTGTTGGCTAGATGTGGATAAAATGATGAGACTTTAAGGAGGATAGTGAAATTACAAGCTAGAAGAAGCCAGGGTCTCAGAGTCATCTGTATGGAGCAGTGGTGCATTCAGTATCATTGGAGAATTCCTCAGCATGCCAGAGGCCTTTGCAGGAGGTCTGTGAACTCCAAACTATTTTCATAATAACTGAAAAAAATCAGTGATATTAGTAAATGTGGCTTTTTGAAATTATATAACGAAGTAAGTTAACATTTGGGACATCTGCATAACTCAGCAGATAAAAATTTCCAAATGACTCCATACATGATGCTACAAATCATCCAGAGGTAAAAGATCCATTCAAAGTACAAGACACACACCTGGATTTTAATATAAAAGAGTATCAAAGTTCATTATATGGTCCAGATTCCATGTTGCAACTAACCTTTAAAACACTGCCACTTACCAAGTCTGGGTGTAGTATCAAAGAATATTCACTATGGTTTGAAATATTTCCAAGTGTCTGAAAAAGCTATGAAACTCCTCTTCTCTTTGTGTAGTACACTGTGAGACTGTATTCTTAAAAATATATTACAACAAAAACAATGTCACAAGAGATTAAATGAAGAAGAAAACATAAAGTCCAGTTGTCTTTTATTACCCCAGACAATAAAGAGATTCACAAAAATGCAAAACAGCTGCAAACCTCTCATCAAATTTTTGTTTGAGAAAATATAGTCATCTTTCATAGAAATATATGATCTATATTAACCGATAGTAGGTTTATTATTACTTTAAAATGAATTAGTACATATGTTTAATTTGCTCAGCTTTAATTTTTAAATGTATAAATATTGATAAATATAATGCATGTAAACAAAAGTTCCTTAGAGTCCTTAGTAGTATTTAGGAGTGTAAACAGGTCTTGAGATAAAAAAAATTTTGGGAACCACTGTAATGGAAGAAATCCACCTGTTTATTAGGAACTGTTATGGTACAAGAAATACATTCTTGATTTTGAGACATTAATGTATTTTTGGTGTTTACATTTTATATCACTTAACCATGTTCTAACTAATGTAAGCCCTTGTGATCTGTAGCCCAAACCCAAGAGTGAGGTATCCTACATTTAACTCAACTTTTCTGTAGCACCCACTTGACACCCACTTGAATATCTTTACTTCTACCATTAAGAAGAGTAGCTTGATGGGTGCCAGATAATAAAGATCAGCCAAATAGAAAAAAGTTTTGAGAACTTTTTAAAATGTTAGTTGCTTGTATTCTTTAGGGGCAAAAAAAAAATCATTTAATTTCTACCTAACCCTGGTCAGGAGTCTTCATCTGTAAATGTTACTTTTAAGCCAGACATAAGTATTTGCATACATTAACATTTGCATTATTTGATTCTAAGCTCCTCAGTGCTTTAGAATGAACACACACATTTTGTGCTTATCATCTACCTGCAAAGCAATGAAAATATGTCTGCTCTGTTTTCAGTTACATTAAATTAATTGATCACTTTATTTACAGTACTAAACAGTGTAACCAAAACAATGTATTTGAATTTAGATGTTCTTAGATTGTAGACAGTTTTTAGGAACAGCATTTCTTTTCTCTCTTTGTCATATTTATGATTTAAGTAATATAGTTACCTAATTCTTTTTGCATTCATATAAAAGGTGTAAGACAAATGCTTTCCTGTAATCCTATATCCAATCAATATATTATTTAAGGACTACTGACTCTGGGAAGAAGAAAGTACAGTTTTAATTGTTTCTATCTTTGATGCATGCTTCCTTTCCAAGTGGAAAAAAGGGAAAAATTAATTTATGGGCAGTTTATATTTTATGCATTTTCCGACTTTTTTTCTTTCTATCCATTGTAACTGAAATCAGTAGACAGGTACCCAGCCAAACTGAAACAAAGATGGGCTGAAACCCTGCTCTGTTGGATGGGCCAGCCCCATTCTGGGATAGTTTTGTATAAGGTGCACATGGCTTAGAAGATCTATCTTGAAGATATTTCCTGATAGGTCTTTTCAGGTATGCTCAAGCTACACAGTATCGAGGTAGTTCATGCCATGTGACTCTCTGTCAGAAGCTCACAGCTAATGGCAGAGAATGTAAAGCAGGGTGCTTTGGTGTAGGTATGGTATGGCTCTGTCCCCACCTCTATGCCATATATAGAATAAGCAGAGGAACACAGTGCCCTATCATCTATCCGAGGGACTAAAACGCACCAGAGAATGCAATGTCCCAAGGAGAGCAACAACACTTATTTCCTATCACAAATTTCATATTTCTTTGTTTAAATTCATATTACCAACTTGCATTGATTTGGGGTGATAAGTTAATCACAAATAGTTGTTATCCTTAACCATTGTGAGAGAAAGAGAATGAGCAAAAAATAAAAATTACGTAAAATCTGTTGCTCATGACAGTAAAGTAGTAAATGGTTTTCTGTCATGTGCTTAGAATTGTCCTAAATGGCTCAGACAAGTTATAGTTTTTTAGTTGTCACCAAAGTCAAGGAGGTCAATACTGTTTTCCTCCTCATTTTGCAGATGAGGAAACTGAAGTCTATCAGTTAGCAATTAGCCTGATCTTCCCTCACGTCCACTGTTCCTCAGATCATATCACCATTCAGCCAGTCCCTCAAGCCAGAAACTGGGGACTCCATTAGGACGTCTTCCTCAACTCCCTTTCCCTTCCCACCTTCCAAGTCATACAAATTGTGCCCCCCTACTATCATTCCTAGAGATAATATCCATCCCCACAGTGACTGGCTGATGTAAATCACAACCCTTGACTGACCCACAGATAAACTTTCTCAAACCGTTTTCTTTTCTGCCTGTCTGACTCTCCAATCCATTTTCAACCACAGGCAACAGAGTGATCTTTCTAAAAGGGCAACTTGTATAAGGTCATTTACCTGCTTGAAACACTTCAGTGGCTCCCTGTTAGCTACAGAATAAAATCAAACTCTCTAGTGGAATATACAAGGCTCTCCACAGTTTGACCTCTGCCTATCTCTGCTTTTATCACCACCCATACTCCCCCACTTCCTGTAGCTCCTTATACTTAAATTCCCGTCACGCTGGATCTGATGGGTAAGCTCTTGCCTCCACACACATGCCATTCCTTCTGCCTGCAGTGCCCCTCCATTCCAACTTTTCTTGGCAAAACTCTGTTTAACCACACACATGACTCGAATGCCAGTCTCCAGAAGAATTTTTCTGATCCTCTGCCTTATGTTTCCACCCCTCTCCACCTCTATACTTCTAGCACTTACAATATACTTACCTCTCAGATTTGTTTTCAGAGCTCTATCTTCCATGCATCAGCTTGAATGAGAAGCTTGAACCATTAGCTAGCTTGGCTTTAAATCTTGGCTTTTACCTTACTACCCGAAAGACCATAAGCAGATTACTCTGTTTCTCTGGATCTTTGTCTCTGCATTAGTAAAATATGAATATTAATTATATTGACATCATAAGCTTAGTATAAATATGAAATGATTTCATGGGAGTAACATTCTTAGTTTGGGGCTCATACAACGAAAGTATGCAATAAATGTGAATTATCAGTACTAGCTATTCTCTGGGAACATAATAGAAGTACTTTTATCGCAATGAGTTGTCTTCATAGTACTTGCTTGTATGTGTTAAATATCTGTCTCCCGAGACCTAGAAACTAAAATTCATGAGAAGTAAATTTGGTAAACCTTTCCACTGGTGTAATCTTTTCATCTAGCATGTTATGAGTAATCAATATATGTTATTTGAATAAACTATACATTTAAAAAAATATGGTAGCAAACTAAAAAAGCTGACATGACCAGAAAACTGAGAAGTGTTCAAAGAGGATTAAAGGCACATTCGAGTATTACAGTTTCTCTGGATCATCCTTGCCAAGAACAAATAGTTCTATAAAAGACTGAATAAGATTAGATTGATAATATTTTGTAACTTAGTAATTAAATTGCATACCTCTTTATCAAAGTATAATCAATAGGCTGCATTAACCAAAAAAAAAATTGAGATAAATAGTGGCTCATGTGTGAGAGTAGTAGTTACCTATAAAACACAATTGCTTACAGTAGTTTGACTCTTTTACACACTTTTTAAATTCCTTTTAACTTGATTTCTATTAGCCATTGACGTTACTAAATGGCCAAGACACATTAATTTCACTTTTGCTGATTACTTAAAAATAATATACAGAAATTGCAAGAATAGGGTCCAATGGAGATACTTACTCTAGAAAATAACATCATAATGCCAAATTCCTGGCCAGTGAGAGTTGTGTCACATATGGAAAAGGGTGAAAATCTGAATATGTTTTCCTGTAGCCACATAGGAGGTGTAAGAGGACCTGCTGGACATTTTTAAGAGCTGATTGTAGGACAAGGCCATCAGCAGGACTGGGCATGTCAGAGAGCTGGATGAGGTGCTACGAGAAGCCATAAAAGGACAGTCCGTTAGCCACAGACAGCCCTCTCACAATTCCTTGAGGCTATATATTAACTTGTTGAGAGGCTTCCTCCCTTCGATATCACTCTGCACCAATGCAGCCAGTCTCTGTCTCAACAGTCCTTGATTGTAACCACTCTTAGATCTTTTTAAACATAAAGATTCCCAGGCTTCTAGCCAGACTTACTGAATCAGTATCTCCTAAAACTGTGAATTTAAATTTTTTACTCTCTAGAGCTAAAGTAATAATAAATCCTTGTTTGCCTAGGTTAGTATTGGTCTCCCTTTGTTATTCTATTGTAATTCACTCTAAAAAAATGTCCCAGTTTGGATAAATTATATGTTCACCCTAGCTATATGTAGTTCAGTTGAGAAGCCAAGGTCAAGGCTTTCTCTCAACTGCCATTTCTTATATTTATGCTCCATATTTATGGAGCTCTTGCTAAAACTTTGATACATATACAAATATAGTGTAGGTATATGTGTGTACACATACATGCATATATACATGCATATATATTTTTTAGACTTATATTTCACAGTAAGCAATGGTAAGCAAGCAGTGAAGTCTTCAGTCCTCAGTCTTCTATAAAATGAAGGTTTGGGCTAATTAGAATTTTCTTCAATTACTGTGTTTCTTGCAGAGTGTCGGACAGGACAGGACTCCCTTGCCCCCTTGCATGAAATTGAACGTATGAACTGAACTGCTTCTGAATGTTTGGCACTTGCCCTTAGTCATTTAAACAGCATCAGATCCAAAGCAAGAGACTGGTATGCCAGTGTCTGGCTAATTGCCTCCTGTCCTTTTTACCCATTGCTTTGTGTTCAGTAATGACAACCATTAGATGAAACTTGAAATGACAAAATGAACCACACAAAAACCAAAGTTATCAGTAACAAGATTCTAGTCTAACATTTGTGGACAGCTCTGTGATTTCAAAATTGGATTTTTCTCACACCCAGAGTGCCAACAACTAAATCCATATAAGTTAATGGCTTAATCTATATAAAATCAGAATAACAATTATTTTCCTTTTTTTAAAGATGGGTTAACTGGTTTCTAAAATTTAAGACCTCAGAAAAAAATAATCATATACTTTGCTTTGTTTATCTCTGCATCTCTACTCCAAGCCCAGTCTGAGACCTAACTTGTGGTTAATAAATACCAGCTGAATTAAACTGAATAAATTAATAAACAAATAAAAATACTCCTAGTCTAGGTCAGTAATTCTCATTCAGGGGAAATTTTGCCTCTCAGGGAACATTGGTAATATCTGGGGACATTTTTCGTTGTCACAATAGAGAAGAGGTGTGAGTAGCATCTAGTGGGTAGAGTTCTGGCATATCCCACAATGCACAGAACAGCTCATAACAGCACAAAAATTTCCAGCCCAAGATGTCAGTAGTGTCACAGTTGAGAGATCCCTCTTTAGGTCAATACTATAGACCTGCATTACTTTCAATTTTTTAAGTTTATCAATTTTATAAACTTCTTATCCTTCTGTAAAAAATAAAATTGTTCACTTTATTATTAGTATGGGATAGAGATCAATTTCATTGATTTGGCCATCAGGACACCAACCAATTATACACCCTACTTGCCTCCCTTTACTTCCTATTATTACTCTTTAGCTAGAACCATTTATAGTGGTGATTCTCTGTATCATACTTACTTAGAGGGCTTGTTAAAACACAGATTGTTGAGTTGCTTCCTCAGAGACTTTTAGTTAGCCAGTCTGTAGTGGGACCTAAGAATCTGCACTTCTAACAAGTTTCTTGGTTGTGCTGATGCTGCCATTCAGGTACCACATTTAAAAAAAAATGATCTATAGCAACACAATCCATCTTTTTGCAAATTCCCAAAATTACTGTGGTCCTCTCCCTCTCCCAGGTTATTTATAATGAGGACTGTCTGCTTCTGTTTATAAATACAATAAATCTTCATTATTAAATAGTTCCACATTTTCAAATTTGACTACTTGCTGAAATTTCTTTATAATCCCCAAATCACAGTGTTTTCTTGAATGGTCATTCATGCACATGTGCAGAGCAGCAAATATTTGAGTCACTCGATGCACATATTCAGAGCTGAGGTTGAACAAAGATGTTCTACGTCTTGTTTTCACTCTCATACTGTGAATAAGTGCCCTTTTCACAGTCTCTTTGGTGTCATGTTTTCTGCATTTGTATGCTCCTATTGATGATTTTGCTGGTCAAAATGGCCCCCAAACATAGCGCTGATATGCTGACTAGTGTTCCTAAACACAAGAAGGCTGTAATATTCGTTACGGAGAAAATGTATGTTATATAAGCTTCCCTCGGTGTGAGTTCCCACAGTACTACCCACTGTGAGTTCAATATTAATGTGTGTGTGTGTGTGTGTGTGTGTGTGTATAACAAAGGGTGTTTTTATGTTATAGATATGTTTATATATTATATATATATAAATACATATATATACACATATACATATATATACACACATAGATGCATACATATGTGTGTGTTTAAATAAAAAAATGCATAAAACAGGTTATATGTTGATGGGTTGATGAAAATGTTGTGACCAGAAGTTCACCAGAACCAGATGCTATTTTTCCTTTAGGAGCAATGATTCAATATTCACTAACTCAGTATTTGCTGTGATTTTAGAAAATAACTACCCTAAGTAACAAGAATTGACTATAAATAAATCTTTCCCACCCACCTGCCCTACTTTTTCCAACTTCCCTGTCCACATACAGCTTTCTTTCTATGCATTCAAATGGCTCCTTCTATATGCAAGACACTTGAAACAATAAAAAACTCTGCTGCAACATTGCCTTCTTACTTTTAATGCCCTACTGGGTTGGTTTTACATTTTATATTCATTGGGTTTCACCTTTGTTAAGCATAATGCTGGGTACTTAATGGGTGTTTACTAAATACTGTTAAATTAATTAATGCAAGCATGTTGTCTCTATGAATATAGCAGTGGTAGTATGGATTAGTTTATTCCCTGAAACCTGACAAATTTAGAGGAAAGAGACCACCTCACAAGTCAATGTTATGAAAAAATAAGTGACAGAACGATTTTTTTTCACTGAAGGTCAAATCTATTACATCCTATTTTTTATGCGTGTGTTTGTGTGCATATTTGTCTATGGGTTTGAACCAATTATTATGGTTCAACTGAATTAAGTGTTTTTGAACCAGTGAACCTAAGAAAGAAAATGAAAGCTTGCTTATTGGCATGTCAGAAAAGGAGAAAAAAATTGACATGACACTAATTGCTGAACAGTGCATCCATTTCCATTCCCTATCCATTTCTAGATTCTGGATTCTATCAGAGCTTCACTTTTGGCCCCAGAATAGAAAACTCTTGTAGGTGAATATTGCTTACAGAAGAGTTCATGGTAATGAATATTCCTGGATCATGGACAAGCTGCATGTAGGACCCCATATCTCACCCCCTGAAAACATTTGAAGAGTTATGTTATATTGATAACATCAGTCTGACAGGATGGCTTTTAAGGCCAACTGCAGTAAACCTGGTAAATATCCCCAAACTCTGAAAACATATAATGTTCTTTCAGGCACCAGTGCAAAGGTTTGTTGTTGTTGTTGTTGTTGTTGTTGTTGTATGTTTGTTTTCTAGTCCTTTCTTTCAAACGCCCTCATATCAAAAGCCTAGAAGTGAATGGGTAGGGGGTTATCTTTCATTAGTTTATTCTCACCTAATAACTGAAGCCAGTGATCCTAATCAATTTTTTTTACTGGAGATAAATAGATTTAACACTCAAAACAAATAGACATAGCTACTTCTTGAGCACAAATCAGTCAGAACTGAAGCCAACCACAAAGTGACTGGAGTCCAAGAACCCCATTGCAGTGCTAAGTGTGAAACTCTACTTGCTGGATCTTCAGGATAATGGAGAGAAGGCATCTTAATAGAGGAGCCAGGACAGTGGCACAGCACTCAGGGGGCTTGGGACATTGTTATTTACTAAAATTTGGGAAGTATTTCAAGATTCTGACAATTAGGCTGAAGCAAATATCTATGAAGTCAAGTTTACTGAATCAGAACATTATTCTTTTTGAGAAACACTAACCAGTAAAAGACTGATTTTTATTTTTTTAAGATGCTATCTGAACACTAGATTTGGCTTGTGTCTTTTCCAAATGGAGAAACTATCTCTGCAGATGAAATTGTCTAATACAGAAAGAAACCTGCTTCATATTTTCTATCTCCATCCCAAGGTTCAATATTCATGAAGAGAACTTTAAGAAATATTCACTACAGAATAGATTAGAAAAGTCCCCAGTATTGTAATTTGCAGGGCACATGAACATATTAGAATCACCTAAGAGGCATTTTCATCTTATCTTCCCCAGAAGATGGTGGTGTGCTTCCCTATCTATCTCAGAGCCTGTGAACTGGTAGGAGGGACCATATCCATGGGACTGAGGTGGAAGAAAACATGAGAGCTACAAATCCAGAATTTAGATCTATACAGTAGGGAAAGGAAGGGACTAGTCTGATCCTGGGTCTATTGGAAACTCTAGGAAGCCAGGGGAAGCCATTGCAAGCACTATGAAGAATTAGTAAAACAGAAAGAAGAATCAGAAAAATATCTTAAAAGGCCAAACTTCTAGCACTGGACATTCTGATGGGAAATTCCTTTTTTAGTTGTATGCTATCTGAAGGAAATTTTCACTTTCTGGGCCTGGTTTCTATGAGATGAATGACTGTATTCCAATAACCCAGGACTGTGATGCACACAGATGTAGATGATCAATAAATACACATTGAGTGATTAAAGCCTTGCTATCCAGAAAAAAAAAAAATCCAAACTTGAATGCTTACTGACTACTACCAGTTAAAGCTCTAAGTCAGAAGCAGACCACAATGACAGTTGATGTTTTGAAAATTATTCTTGTCACAAACATACCCTGTCGGCTGATGATGTGATGTTTATATGTGTGGGCAAAAGGGGTTAGCAGGTATCTGTAATCATTCTGTCCTTTTGACCTTTTGTTTTCTTAATCTGTCAATGGCAATTTGGCATGATGTGACCTTTTGAAGTCCAGGGCTGTGCCTGTCTTGTTCACCAGGGCCTGACACAGAGTAGCTACTCAATAAATATTTGTTCAGTGAGTGAGAAGCCCTTTAATAGTTGAGAGCATACACCTCTGCAGAGCAATAGACTCTAAACCCATTCTGAAATCACTTCTGCTTTCTTGTCTCTTCAAATCCAAAACAGTAAGAACACACAGAGCAAACTCTCCATCAAGTAAAAATCCCCCTATGACTACATAGTCTAAGGTTAAATATAATTTTTTCAACTTGTCTTTTAGGATTCGGAGTTCTTAGTTTCAACACAGTGTTCTCAGAGGAAGCTCAAAGAGGAGAGAAAACATGTGAAAAGACTAAGTCTATTTATAAATTACTTTTGGTGCTGCACAGAACATGGTCAAAACTTGAACTTCTTGTGATCAGATGAACCTTCTAACCTTCTTAACATTAACCCTGCTATCCTTCTCCCTTCCTAAAGTCAGAGAGTGTATTTAATGGATTCTGTTGGTTACTAAGCTCTATTTAGCAATCCAGCACTTGTGGTAATTTCTTTGAAACTAGAATCTCCAAGCAAAAAGTAATTTATCTGGTTTCTTAATGCCAAAAAACCAGTTTGCCTGGTGTATCAAATTCATTGAACTTTTGTGCATCTTTATATAGGCAGAACTTAGGGCAGTGAGTCTATTATATGAATAGTATTTCTTTTTTTTAAATTTTTTAATGTTTATTTAATTTTGAGAGAGAGAGACAGAGAGAGCAAGCAGGGGAGGAGCCGAGAGAGAGGGAGACACGAATCCGAAGCAGGCTCTAGGCTCTGAGCTGTCAGCGCACAGCCCGACGTGGGGCTCAAACCCACGAACTGTGAGATCATGACCTGAGGTGAAGTCGGACACTTAACCAACTGAGCCACCCAGAGCCCCAATATGAATAGTATTTCTGTCTCCTTTTCCAATATCAATATTCTTTTTTTTTCCTGAGTTAAAAGTATTTTCAAAACTGGAAAATGTACTTTAGTATCTTTTTAATTTCTAATTATTTTTAAATACTAATTATTTAAATGAAGAATTTTTTCAACCACCATTCAGTTTCATATTTGAAATTTCACCAGTGCCCTATTATTTTTGTCTTAATTTTATAAAAGAATCTATAACTTTAGAAAGGAAAATGACTTGTCTATATCATAAACCTAGCAAATGGTATAGCTAAGGTTAGAAACTAGGTCTTAGGATTCCAGTTCTTCCCACTATGCAGTCTTGTCAAAATATAAATATCTCTTAAGAGAGATTACATGAGATATTACCATAAAAAATTCTATATGTGGTATGAAGCTGCATTTTCATTCAGAGCAGCTGAATTCTTAAAATAATAGTTCACACAGACTATAGCTTTGTGAGCCCCCTATTCCTTTAGTTTAACATAATATCCACCATCTACTATCATACTGTGTACATAATACTCAATATATTTGCTAAATTAACAAAGGAATCACCTTTGTGATGCTTTTGATTGCCTCCATTACTTCTTAGCTTTAGACACTGAAGAATAAATTGGCCAGAAAGGATCCTTAAGATTTTGAAATCATAAACAAAGCATAGATTGATTTTTCAGTTCTGGAAAGATCAGGCAAGTAATTTTCCAGCAGAGGGCATAGTGAAAAATAGTTCACTTGCCCTGAGCTAAAGAGTTTATGGCTTTGCTGGATTTCAGCAGTCACCTTTGGAAAAGATGTCAAAGCATGCTCCCTGTAGTTGGTTATTTCATGGCTTTGTTCCAATCACATAGAAAGAGTATATTTATGATATAAGAGAATATAATTTTACCTTCTATTGATTTTTGAAGGATAGAACAATTTAAAAGATGCTACATTTGACGGAAATGACAAAAACTTAGCAGAATTCTAAAATTATTCAATGAAAGCCTGGAGGTCTTATCTCATGCAAAGTAGATTCTCTAGTCCATGGTCAGTCACCTAACTAGGTCACTATGCTCTTAGTCGTTCCTTGTTTCCTCCTCCTCTGAAAAGTTTGATTTGTTTCCTTTTGCTTTTGGACCTGGCTTCTGGTCAGATTGTCAATAACTAAATAAAACCAAGAAGTTGGAAACAGCTATGGCTTAGTAGAATGTCAATGGGGATAAAAGTAATGATATTCAAGGTCAGTTTGACTCTCTCACTTGAGCAATAGGAAAACCTTAAGTAAGTTCAGGAATGTGAAGTTAACTTACACCTGTAAATTAGCATATACTGTGAAACACTAGATACTCATCAGCATCATTGTTACACAGTGGCCCAATACATGGGATGCAACTGTGAACTGATGAGAAGAATAATTCTTCATGCCACGTATAGAATTTTTTATGGAAATATCTGATATAACCTCTCTTAAGAGATATTTATATTTTGGCAAGACTGGGTAATGGGAAGAGTTGGAATTCTAAGACCTGGTTTCTAACCCTAGCTGTACCATTTGCTAGGTTTATGATATAGAGAAGTCATTTTCCTTTCTAAAGTTATAGATTCTTTTGTAAATTAAGACAAAAATAATAGTCAGAGCACTGGTGAAATTTCAAACTTGACACTGAGTGATGGTTGAAAAAGAATTCTGCTATAAATAATTAAAAGAATGAATCATAATGAAAGGTCACATACTGATAGAGACTGGTAAGAAGAGACTGGTATCCAAACCCCACTGCAAATACTCTAGATCCAGCAAGCAGCTCCTGTAAATTCCACTCTGGAGCTCAGTGTCAGACACACATGTATAATGGCTCTATAAATATAGTTGTAGAACAACTGATACCATGTTGAATGTGCCCATTACGTGCCACTCGGTGAGA
This sequence comes from Prionailurus bengalensis, assembly GCF_016509475.1. NCBI lineage: Eukaryota > Metazoa > Chordata > Mammalia > Carnivora > Felidae > Prionailurus > Prionailurus bengalensis. The sequence continues at coordinate 112,034,669 of NC_057349.1, forward strand.
ATTTTGTGTACATCTCATTTAATCCTCACCACACACCTAAAAAATAGATGTTATTTCCCCACCTTATAAATAAGAAAATGAAGGCCAAAAGAGGAAAAGTGAATTGATTAAGGTAAGACCATTTTTTAGGCAGCAGAGAGAAAAATGAAGTCCTGGCTCATTAAGTCTGAAGACTAGGATGGTACCTAGTATAATCAGGGCCTAAGCATCTATGTGTGCCTACAAAGACCTAGATATTATGTTCTGACCCTAAACACATATATCACCTAATATTTTAAGAGCTATATATTTAATGCACAGGCTTCCTCTGTATTTTTGATTTATTATAATGACTCATTTATTCTGCACAAATGGCATTGGGCAAATAATATAAAGAAATTGGACTCCATGAGGTCATCTGTAAAATGAGATGTTTTATGTCCTCTCCAGCTTTTATAGAACTGTAATTCTGGTAAGGCAATGTTATGATAACACCTTATTAATTTCTTCACTCTTTTTCATTGGCTTCTTTTAACAATATTGTATTAGAGGATCAAAAAGAAAGAAAAACATGACCTGCTAATAATAAATAACACCTGTACTCATCAGGGTTTTCCTGAGATACAGAATCAATAGAGATATATCTTGTTTATTCATCTATATCTATCTATCTATCTATCTATCTATCTATCTATCAATAGATTATAATAAGGAATTGGCTAATGCAATTATGGGGTCTGTAGTTCCAAGATCTGCAATTAGCTAACTAGAAACCAGGAGACCTGATGTATAGTCCAGTATGAGTCTGGAGACCTGAGAACCAGGAAAATTTATGGTGTAAGTTCCAGTCCAACAGGCTCGAGACCCAAGAAGAATCAATGTTTCCATCCAAATCCAAAAAACAGAAAAGACCAATGTCCAGCTCAACCAGTCTGGCAGGAGGAGTTCCTTCTAACTCAGCCTTTTAAAGTTTTTGTCTTCAATTGATCTGATGAGGCCCACCCACAGTAAAGAGGGAGGGAAATCTGCTTTACTCAGTCTACTGATTCAGATGTTACTCTCATCCAGAAATACCTTCACAGAAACACTCAGAATAATGTTTGACCAAGGGCATCAGTGCCTCATGGCCCAGTCAAGTTGACATATAAAATTAACCATTGTGCCCCCAAAATACGGTACCTGATTGCTCAGAGAAGCGGTCATGGCCATGGCCTTGAAAGCATCATGAAGAGTGATAGTATGGGCTTGGACTTCCTAAATATCAGTTTGATCTCTCCAAACTCTCTCCAGAAAGTCAGAGCAGGTCTTTAATTGAACTAACTTAAAGGTGATTTTTAACATTGTTTTCATGTGCAAGTAAAAATAAAAACAATACTAAACTAATTTGGAAGAAATTTGATCTTCTCATGAGGATCATTTCCATACTTAAAATTCAAGGATACCCCATTTGTTGATATTCTCAATATGCTTGGTCTGTCTGTTTGTTAGCCAACATTTCCCTTTATTCCCACAGAATGAGCACATACATCTAATTCAAGTCATAGGTGACTGGACAGAAATCTTTGTGAAATGCTTTTACCTGTCATTTGTTAAATTTTGTATTTTTATGAGAAATCTTCCTTTTTTAAATAAATAGTGTATGCTTTATTGGTGGTTAAAAACATATATCTATAATTTATTTCTAGTAAGTTACTAACATTAAAACCCACAAATTTCACCTGATGCAGTAGTGCACACAAAATGTTTCATTCTAATATTCCAAAAGAGAAAAAAACGTTTAATAAAATCATGGTGTTCATGCATTTTTCCAATACTAGCAGACTTAGAAAGGTAAATATTTTGGCAACAACGATAATGTAGAATTAAAGTCCTGTCTCAAGCCCTTAAGATAATTATCCCCATTCTATTACTAGGTAAAGGAACATTAGTGATTTCTTTGATTTTTTTAAGATTTTATTTTTTAGTAATTTCCACACTCAACATAGGGCTCAAAGTTACAACCCCGAGATCAAGAGTTGCATGCTCTCATTACTGATAAGTATGGATCCCTCCAGAATTCATATGTTGAAATCTAATCCCCAGTGTGATAATATTAGGAAGCAGGGCATTTGGATGGTGATTAGATCATGAGGGCAGAGACCCCCCCCAAAAAACATGATTAATGCCCTACTGAAAAAGACACAGAGAACTCCCTTGCCCCCTTCTACCACTTGAAGAGACAGAAAAATGTCAGCCTTCACCAGGCAGTGAATCTACCAGAACCTTGATCTTGACTTTCTGTCCTCTAAAACTGTTTGAAATAAGATTCTGTTAGTTATAAGCCACCCAATCTATGGCATTCTGTTAGATCAGCCCAAGCAGACTAATGTAATTACTTTCATATGTAGAATTATATATGGAATGTAGAGTATTTGAGTAAGTAGTTGCTGATTTATATCACAAGAGAATAGGTATATTATACTTTATGTGAGATTATTATCACATGTTCTGTACATTTTCTGCATGGAAAGTATGGATCAATCTTTTGGGGTTATACTATTGATTTATTCATTAGTGTATTCAACAAATATTTACTGAGTGACTATCATATGCTAAGCCTCTAGGCTCTTGAGCTATAGTAGTGAACAAAACAGACAAAACCTTGCCCTCAGGAGCTTATGCTCTAGTGTAACTTTCATGATATTTTTTATTGCATGCATCCCCAAATACTCCCATTTCAGACAAGGTACAATTGTTTTGTGCTCTAGAACTTTATTTTTTTTTTCAGTTTTGAAAAATAATTGACATACATCACCATATGTGTTTAAGGTATACAGCATGATGGTTTGACTTACATATATAGTGAAATGATGACCACAACAGGTTCAGCTAACATCTTTCTTTATATATAGATATATTAAAAAGAAAAGAAAGAAGAAAAAAGAAAATAAATTCTCCTTTTGATGACAATTCTTAGGATTTATTCTCTTAGCAACTTTCCCCTTTATCCTATGGCAGTGCTAGCTGTTGTCATCATGTTGAACATTACATTCCTGGTACTTATTTACCTGATACCTGGAAGTTTATACTTTTGACCACCTTCCTGCAATTCCGTCTTCCCCCTGCCTCTGGTAACCAAAAGTTTGATCTTTATTTATATGATTTTTTTTCTTTTGTTGTTTGCTTATTTGTTTTAGAGTCCACATGTAAGTAAGCTCATACAGTATTTGTTATTTTCTTTGTGAGTTATTTCACTAGCATAATGTCTTCAGAGTCCATCCAGGTTGCTGCAGATGGTACGATTTCTTAATTTTTTTCTCGTTCAGTAATATTCCATTGTGTGTATATACACCACAAATTCTTTATCCATTAATCCATTGGTAGACACTTAGGTTATTTTCATGTCTTGCATATTCTAAATAATGCTGCTAAGAATATGGGGGGCACAGATATCTTTTTGTGTTAGTGTTTTCATTTCCTTTGGATATATCATCAGAAGTGGAATTGCTAGATCATATGGTAGTTCTATTTTTAATTTTTTGAGAATCCTCCATACTGTTTTCCATAGAGGCTCTACCAATTTACTATTCCATAAATAGTACACAGTGGTTACCTTTTCTCCATATTTGGGCCAACATCTTTATCTCTTTTTGATGAAGGCCATTCTAACAGGCATGAGGTGATATCTCATTATAGTTTTAATTTGCATTTCCCTAGTGATGTTGAGAATCTTTTCATAGACCTATTTGCCTTTCACTTATCATCTTTGGAAAAATGCCTTTTCAGGTTCTTTGCCTATTTTTTAAGTGGGTTATTCGGTTTTTTGTTTTGTTTTGTTTTGTTTTGTTTTTGTTTTTGTTTTGCTTTTGAGCTGTATGTTATATATTTTCATATTAACCTCTTATTAGATATATGATTTGCAAATATTTTCCCCATTCTGTAGGTTTTCTTTTCACTTTGTTGATGGTATCTTCTGCTACGCAGAAGTTTTTTAGGTTGATATAGTCTCACTTGTTTATTTTTGATTTTGTCACTTGTGCTTTAAGTGTCATATCTAAAAATCATTACAAAGACCCACATCAAGGAAATTTATTCCTATGTTTCCTTCTAGGAATTTCATGGTTTCACGTCTTACATTTTAGTTATTAATCCACATTCAGTAATTTTTTGTGAGTGGTGTAAGATATGGGACCTGTGTCATTCATTTGTGTATGAATATCCAATTATCCCAGCACTATTTTTTGAAAAACTGTCTTTTCTCGTTGAGTATTCTTGTCTACCTTGTCAAATATTAGTTGACTATATGTGTTGAATTTATTTATGTGTTCTTGGTTCTGTTACATTGATCTATTTGTTTGTTTTGATGATTATAGCTTTATAGTATAGCTTGAAATCAGGTCATGTGGTACCTCCTGCTTTGTTTTTCTTTCTCAAGATTTCTTTGGCTATTTGGGGTCTTTTGTGATTCCATATAAATTTTAAAAGTGTTTTCTATACTTCTGTTAAAAACGCCATTGGAATCTTGATGACTTGATGCATTGAATCTATTGATGACTTTTGGTAGTATTGACATTTTAACAATATTAACTCTTCCAACCTTTCCATTTATTGTATCTTTATTTCCTTAATATCTTGTAGTATTCAGAGTAGACATCCTTAATTAAATGTATTTCTAGTATTTTGTTGTTTTTGATGCTATTGTAAGTGAATCAATTTATTTTTTCAGAAAATTCGTTGTTTTGTGTGTAGAAATACTAGACTTTTATATGTTAATTTTGTATCCTGAAGCTTCACTGAATTCATTGATTTGATTTAGATCTTTTTTAGTTGAGATTTTAAGATTTTCTAAATATAAAGCCATGTCATATGCAAATACAGTTTTACTCCTTCTTTTCCAAATCTGATTCCTTCCTTCCTTTTTATCATATATATATATATATATATATATATATATATATATATATATATTTGCCTTATTGTTCTAGTACTATGTTGAATAGGAGTGGTGAGAGTGGTCACTCTTGTCTTAGAGGAAAAGCTTTAAACTTCTCACTCTTAAATATGGTATCAGCTGTGGGCTTGTCATATATCTCCTTTATTATGTTGATATATGTGCCTTCTATGGCTAATTTGTTAAGAGTTTTTATCATGAATGGGTATTGAATTTTGTCAAATGTTTTTCTGTGTCCCCTGAGATGCTAATGTGATTCTTTTCTTTTACTCTATTAATGTGGTATATGACATTGATTAGCATATGTTGAAACTTCCTTGAATTCCAGGAACAGATCCCACTTGATCATGATGAATGATCCTTTTGATGTGCTGCTGAATTCAGTTTGCCAGTTATTTATTGAGAACTTTTGTATCTATATTCATCAAGGATAATGGTCTGTAGTTTACTTTTCTAATAGTGTCCTTTTCTAGTTTGGATATCAGGACAAAGCTGACCTTGTAAAATGAATTTGGGAGTGGTCCTTCCTCTTTGAGTTTTTGGAAAAGTTTGAGAAGGTTTGGTGCTAATTCTTTCTTAAATGTTTGGTAAAATTTTCAGTGAAGCCACTTGCCCCTAGGCTTTTCTTTATTGGGTACTTTTTTATTACTAATTTAGAATCTCCTTACTAGTAATTTGTCTATTCAATTTATTTTTATTTCTTCCTGATATGGTCTTGGTAAGTTGTGTGCTTCTAAGGATTTTTCCATTTCTTTTAGGTTGTCCAATTTGTTGGCATTTATTTGTTCATAGTGGCCTCTTATGATCCTTTGAAGTTCTGTGGTATTCATTGTAAAGTCTTCTTTTTCATTTATAATTTTGTTGATATTGGCCCTTTCTCCTTTTTCCTTGGTTAGTCTAACTAAGGGTTTGTCACTTTTGTTTTTCTTTTCAAAGAACAGATTTAGTTTGGTTAACTTTTTCTATTGTTTTTTTCTGTTGTCTATTTCATTTATTTCTGCTCTAATCTTTATTATTGAATTTCTTCTGCTAACTTGGGCTCAGTTTGTTCTTCTAGTTCCTTAAGGTGTAGATTTAGATCGTTTTTTGGGATATTTCATATTTCTTAATGTTGGTGTTCATTGCTACAAATTTCCCTGTTAGATTTACTTTTGCTAAATGTCACAAGTTCTGGTATGTTGTGTTTTCATTTTTATTTGTCTCAAAAAACTTTTTCATTTCCCCTTTAACTTCTTTGATCCATTGGTTATTCAGGAATATGTTGTTTAATTTTCTATGTGTTCATGAATTTTCTAATTTTCCTCTTATTATTGATTTTTAATTTTATGTCATTGTAGTCAGAGAAGATACTTCATATGATTTCAGTCTTCTTAAATTTGCTATGACTTGTTTTGGTGCCTAACATATGGTCTGTCCTACAAAATATTTTGTGTATGCTTGAGAAAAATGGGCATTCTGCTGTTGTTGGATAGAATGTTCTGTGTATGTCTGTTAAGTACATTTGGTCTATAGTATTGTTTAAATCCACTGTTTCCTCATTGATTCCCTGTTTAGATGATTGATCCATTGTAAAGAGTGGGGCATTAAAATCCCCAAGTGTTAATGTATTACTATTTATTACTCCTTTTAGTTCTGTTAGTTTTTGCTTTATATATTTAGACACTTACTTTTGGATGAATAAGTATTTACAGTTGGCATATCTTATTGATGTAATGACTCCTTTATTGTTATATAATATCATATAGACTTTAAAGTCTATTTTATCAAAATATGGATACCCCTGTTGGTTGCTTGCTTGCTTGTTTGGCTGTTTGTTTATTTGGTTACCATTTGCTTGAAATGTTTTGTTTTGTTTTGTTTTTTGTCTTTTTTTGTTGTTGTTTTTATTTTATTCTTTTACTCTCAGTCTATGTGCATCTTTAAGGCTAAAATGAGTGTCTTGTAGGCAGTGTAGTGCATTTTCTAATCCATTCAGCCATTCTGTCTTTTAATTGAAGAAGTTAATTTGTTTGCATTTAAAATAATTATTGATAGATAAGGACTTACTGTTTCAATTTTGTTCCTTGTTTTCTGGTTGTTTTGTAGATCTACTGCTCCTTATTTTTTATCCTGCTGTCTTTCTTTGTATTTTGATATCTTTTATTTTGTGCATGTAATTACTACAGGTCCCCTTATTGTTATTATGAGGCTACATAAACTATCTTAAACTTATAATATCCTACTTAAAACTGACAATTTCAATATAATTTGTAAATTTGCACTTTTACTTCTCTCTCTCACAGTTTAGGTTATGTCTGTTATAATTTACATGTTTTTTTATATTGTGTATCTAAAAACAAATTATTGTAGTTATTGTTATTTTTACTATGTTCATTTCTCATTAACATTTAAGTTAGAGTTGTAATGAATTATGCACTCATTTTACCATATCACAGAATTTGTGACCAAATATTTACCATTACCAGTGAGATTTACAGTACCTTTTTGTCTTTTTATGATGATGTTAATTAGTCCTCTTTTACTTTCTTTCAAACTTTTAGCATTTCTTGCAAGGCAGGTCTGGTGGTAATGAATTCTCTTAGCTTTTGTTTTTGGGGGAAGTCTTTATTCCTCCTTCATTTCTAAGGGATAACTTCATTGGTTATAGAATTCTTTGTTGACAGTTATTTTCTTTCAGCATTTTGAATGTGCCATCCCATTCTTTCCTGGCCTGAAAGTTTCTGTTGGTAAATCTGCTAACAGTCTTATGGGGGTTCCCTTGTATGTAACTTCTCTCTTCTCTCTTCTGCTCTTAAAATTCTTTGACTTTTGTCAATTTTTTTTGTTAAATATTTTTTAAATATTTATTTATTTTTGAAAGACTAAGTGAGACAGAAGACAAGTGGGGGAGGGGCAGAGAGCGGGACACAAAATCCAAAGTAGGCTCAAGGCTCTGAGCTGTCAGCACAGAGCCCAATGTTGGGCCTGAACTCACAGACTGCGAGATCATGACCTGAGCCAAAGTCAGATGCTTAACTGACTGAGCCACCCAGGTGCCCCAATTTTTGTCAATTTAATTATTATGTGTCTCAACATAGCCCTGCTGAGATTCAACCTATTTGGGGAGGCCTTTGGGCCTCATACATCTGGATGTCAATTTCTCTCTCCAGGGATGGTTTTAGTCATTGTCACTTTAATATACTTTTGTGCCATTCTCTTGATCTTCCTTTTTTGGAATTCCAATAATCCAAATATTATTTCTTTTCATTGTGCTCTATAATTCCCATAGGGCTTTTTTACTCAAAAAGAATAAAAAGATTAAAAAAATATTTTTGTCTTCTTGCCCCTCTGACTGGCAAATTTCCAATGTTCCATCTTCTAGGTCACTGATTCTTTCTTCTGTGTGTTTGAGTCTACTTAGGAATCTCTCTAGTGAATTCTTTAGCTCAGTTATTATGGTTTTCAACTTCAGGTTTCCTCCTCCCCCTCCTTCTTTTTCATTCTCTCTCTCCTCCTCCCTCTCTCCCTCTTCCTCTTCTTCCCCATCCTCCTCCTCCTTTCCACCCCCTCCTTTCCCTCCTTCCCTTCTTCACCTCCTCTCCTCCTTCTTCCCCTCCTTCTCCCCCTACTCCTTCCCCTCTCCTTTCCTTCTCCTTCTCCTTCACCTTCTCCTTCTCCTTCTCCTCCTCTTCCTTCTTCTCCTTCTCCTTCTCTTTCTCCTTCTCCTGATTGCTACTTGCTTGCTGAACTTCTCCTTTTCTTCATGCATTGTTTTCCTAATTTCATTCAGTTGTCTGTGTGTGTTTTCTTGTAGTTCACTACATCCTTCATTCTGAATTATTTCTGTTGGTAGATCTCCATTTCTTTAGAGTAAGTTATTGGAACTTTATTCAGTCTTTTGGTAGTGTCATATTTACCTGATTTTTCATGATCCTTGACTTCTTACATTGATATCTGTACATTTGAGTAATCGAACTTCTCTTCCAGACTTTATAGACATGCTTTGGCAGAGACAGTTTTTCACCAGTCAGCTCTGTTTGGGTTTCTAGGTGCATCTGCTGGTGATGTACTTTGACAGGTGAGGTCTGCTATTGTGATCTATTTTTGAGTAAGGCAACTAGTCCTGCTCTGAGGACAGGGATGGGGGTAGGTGCCACTGCCTGAGAACAGTTGGATAGGACTTACTGTCTTGGTTCCCTGCCCAAGTGAGGTGCAGGATGAGCTCCATGGCTGCCTGAATTCTCTGGTCAGGCTTATTAAATAGTTGGGACTATAAACTATATTCAGTAGTCAATAGTGTTATAAGTTAGCTTCCCTGTCCTTGTAGGGGAGCAGGAAAGGACCCAGGGCCTGTATAACTTGCTGTCATGGGACTTGAATCAGGCCAGAATATGCACTGAATTTTCTGGTCAGGTGAAGCTATCAGTTTTGCTCTGCAGAAAGGGCTCCACAAGCTGTGCTCTTTATTTAAATGTCACTCTATGCAGAGCTGTTGAATGGGCTATAGAGTTTCCCAGGTGCTCCAGTTAGACTTCCTGGTCAGACAGACTGAAGGTTGTTGAATTCAATGATGAGCAGGGCTATGAATTAGATTCTTTCCCTGGGCACAGCATTAGAAGTAGCTCTGAAGCCAATATAGGCTTTGCTTATTGCCTTCACTTAAGCTGACCTAAAACCCAAGTTCCCTGACGGAACAAGGCTACTTGTTTTGCTCTGAAAACCATTGGCTATGTCCACCTACCCCTATGTTTGCTTCTGGCCTTCTCAGATTCCATGAATTGTCTCCAGCCCTTCTGGTCAGATAAGGCTAGCTGATATTCTCAACAGTGAGTTGAACTCAGTGTCTCAGATCTCTTGCTTGGGTGGGAGGAGGACAGGTCAATCCAGGCTACCCTCAATTTCCCATATAGGCTCTCTGTTTAGCAAGGGCTGCAAGCTACCCTCAGCCTTGGCTATAAATTAATCCCCCTGCTTGCTTTATAGCATGGAAACACTTCACATCTGGTACAGCCTTTGCTCCGGAGCAATCAGCTCTGCCCATCACCTCTTAGTTCAAGTGCCCCTGGGCTACACAGCTTCCAGGAGTTGTCATCAGCCCCTCTTTTCAGATGGGGTCAGAAAACGTCCTCCACGGTGACTTGGGGCTGTGATTCAGCACCTTTCCTGTGTGTGGGAAAAGCAGGCTCTAAGGCAAGCAAAATTCCTTGTTTGAGGATCCAAATCAGACCAATCTGTACATGAACAAGTTCCCTGTTCAGAGTGTGCCCCTGACCTGGTTCTGCAGGTAAGCAAAGCTGCTGTTGGGATTACTACTTGGGCACTGCAGGTATGAGCTCATTCTTCAAAGATAAGTATGATGGTTGCAGCAAGCCCCTCCCCATTTCTCTGTCACAAATTCTTAGTGACTGAGCCCTGAAGATTCTCCTGAAATCTGCATGATGTGAGATCAGAGTAGAAGACCCCACAAAATAACCCACAAAAACCCCAGGTGGTTCTTTCCCCTGGATTCTTTTTTCCCACTGGAGGAACCAGGCGACCAAGGGAGACCTTTCCAAATGGTACTGCCCTGGCCTGGGGAGAGGACAATGCAGTTGACATGTAGCCACTTCTCTTATTCTTAAAATGGATTCTTGGTATCTGCAATGAAAGGGGGGGGGTGCTTCAGCCTCACCCCTGTGTTCTAGGAATCTCTCAGTGGTGTCTTATCCTTGAATAGTTGTTTTTCTTGTGAGGAAGAGTGAAGTTAGGAACAACTTATGTCACAATTTTGGTAACATCGCTTCCAAACCTTATCTTATGAAACATAGGAGTTTAGAGGTACTTTAACATTCTAAAGAAAACAATGTATATCTCACAATTGTGAGATATGCTATATGTACCATGTAGGGGCAAGAAGAACATTTAAAATAAATTGTGAATACTAGAATGGAATGTAAGAAAGGGAAAGATAATATTAAGATATGAATTGTATTTTTTTGGAGCAGAAAGAATGGCTGGGAAATGAGAAAAGAGCTGGAGAAAAATAATGCAATGAAATGCAATGAGGTTTGGATAAGGTTTGTTATCTGAATTTGATGGAAGGGTGTTGGCTGACTGGTGGAGAGATTTAAGGGGAATAGTTTTAATGAAATACAATAGTGAATCAGAATGTGATTTCAGTCATGTCATTTTGGCTTAATTAGAGGGCAGAAGGTTTAGCAACGGAGCTGCTGATAGGGAATGCATTTCAGTGATTCAGGCCGGAGATCATTAAGAATTTGTAGAGATGGAGAGGAAGAAATAACTGTTAGAGATGTTGAATTAGAATTATATATGGGAGGAATAAGAAGAATCAAAGATAACTTAGAAAGTTGCTCACCTTAGGGACATGATAGATGTTGGCATCTCCTGCAATTACAGAAATGTTACATAGAAAAAAAGGAATTTATTTTTTTTTGCATCATTTAGGTTTTCTTATGGAGAAGTACTTGTTATTAGAACATTAGAACTTTATGCTTTTTATAACTTGTGGTAAAAATACTGAAATTCATTATAGAGTAATTCCATTCCCTATCTAGAATAAGAGCAGTCTACCATATTCATAACAGCTGATACTTCAATAGGTCTACTAAAATAAGTATGGTCCCTCAATTTTTATTCATGCCTCTGGCATAATTATATAATATATCTCTCAATATAATTCTAAATAAGCACAATAATAAGAATAATAATGATGGTTTTTACATTTATATCATAGTCCCTCCTTTGAAATTTTGTTCAAGGGAATTAACTTGGGAACACCTTGGATAAGTTTCATTATAACTTAAATAATATAAATAAATACAATAATTTTCAGTAATTAGTGATAACTATTTACTTCTTTCTAAGGTACTTTCTGGTAGAATTCAATCTAAACATAATTTGATGTTTACCAATAATAATGATCTCTAAGAGCAACAGTTTGATAAAAAAAAAAAACAGGCTCTTAATAATAGCTAACAACTATTAAGCTTTTACTGTGTACCTGCCATTGAACCAAGTGTTTTGTCTCATTTAATGATAGACATTGTTATTGTCCCTGTTGTATGGAATGATATACTGGGCATAGACGGATTATTTTTGTGACCTGGTTTTCTGTGGAACCAGGTTTGAACCCAAGGATTTGAACCAATATGTTATATAATACTAGGCTAACTGCTGAATTTGAAGGGGGGAGGGGGAGGGGATAACAGAAAAATTCAAGTTGTATACATTTGAAATTGTCTTCTCATGGAAATTTTTTTATTGATCCATGTAACAAGTATGTTGGGGGGCTGGTGTTATCCCTTTTCAAACCAGAACACTTAGCTCAAGAAGATTAATGAACTGTCAAAGTCAAAATGATTTAAATAGTGGTGTCCAAATTTAAACACTCTGTTTTACTTTTTAATTTTAAATTATATTACCTGTGGGGCGCCTGGGTGGCGCAGTCGGTTAAGCGTCCGACTTCAGCCAGGTCACGATCTCACGGTCCGTGAGTTCGAGCCCCGCGTCGGGCTCTGGGCTGATGGCTCAGAGCCTGGAGACTGTTTCCGATTCTGTGTCTCCCTCTCTCTCTGCCCCTCGCCCGTTCATGCTCTGTCTCTCTCTGTCCCAAAAATAAATAAACGTTGAAAAAAAAATTAAAAAAAAATAAATTATATTACCTTTATGAGAAAAAGAAAGACATGAACTTCTAAAGCCAGATTCTCAGGATTTATTGTGCTTAAAAATTACTTAGGGAATTACTTTGTAATGAAAATATCAGAGCCCAAATCCCAGTATCCCAAATCCCAGGTGATTCTAATGAAAGTGGATGTGCATTTAGCTTTCAACAAAAGATTAATATATAGTTACAACTTAAGTGGTCCAAGATGAGGGGAACATTTGACCAAAGGTACCAAAGTGGAAACCCAAGGCGGGTAGCAGAAATCAGTTGAGTTGTTGGACAAGAGGCTGTGCAGAGGTGGGAATGAAATGAATAATGGAAAGTAAACTGAGATGAGTTTATGCAGATCCAGACTGTAAGCTATATTCATATATATTCATATCTCAAGTGTCTATACTTCACTCTTGGGCTTGGAAAGGACTTAAAGGATTTTGAGCATGTAAATGTGCTACAACGATTAAAATCAGCAATAGTATAAAGAATGGCTTATAGAGGCAATTTTAAATTGTGCAGATTAAATGAGATGTTATGAACCTAAATTAGGATGTTACAAATGGTAATGAATGGAATGAAAAAGACATAATCAAGTCTACTAGTTTGATTTCTGACTAATCAGAAATGAAGTACAGAAAAAGTAAAAGACAAACATAATGGGCTCTTCAGTCTGTATCAGCTGAGTATGTGTTCTTGAGAGGAATACATTTAAAAATTATCCTGGCAGGGGCTCCTGGGTGGTTCAGTCAGTTAAGGGTCCAACTTCAGCTCAGGTCATGATCTCACAGTTCCTGAGTTCGAGCCCGGTGTTGGGCTCTGTCCTGACAGTTTGGAGCCTGGAGCCTGCTTCAGATTCTGTGTGCTGGCTCTCTCTCTCTCTCTCTCAAAAAGTAAACATTAAAAATTTTTTAAATAAAAATTATCCGGCATATTGTTTCCAACTTTGAAAAAAATATTAGCAACTGGCATTTCTTTGGACTTTATTTAAAAATGTGTTGTTGTTTTAGGTTGTATGGATCTATAAGTTTGTGATGTTTGTGAGGCCTGGCAGATCTCTATCTTGGGATGGGTTGGGATTTACCTAGTGGGTTTGTAGTCCCTATGAGTTGAAGGTCAATCACTTGAAATTCTTGGATCTTCTTTACTGGATTATCTTCCTCTAGATCCAAGTGGCATTATCCAAATCTACAGAAGGTATTAACAAATAAGGGTCATAGAGTTTGCAGAAAAAGTTACAGCAACCCATATAGCCTTTTTGTGAAATTAAACTTGGGTGAAACCATTTAGCTTTCAGATGAGTGAAAACTCTATCGACAGGTATTCAAGGGGAGAAGGTCAGCCAAGCACAGAATCCCAGAAATATATTGCAAGTCTTGGCAAACTTTGCCTTTCATAGTATCTGTCTCATTAAGTACACCCAACAGCTGGAAATTCCTTATTGAACCAGAGAATAGAATTAGAGAAAGAACAGCAGGTATTGGCCAGATATTAGGTACAATTAGTGGTTTCCTCTTTATCAAAACTGCTCCTGACAGTGCAGGTGGATGAGAGATTATTGGGAAGACTCTAACAGCCTACTGGGGCCAGAGTTATAAGAATTGCTAGCATGGATCAGTGATTTTTTATATACATTTTTTTTACTATTTCTATGATGAATGAATGAATGAATGAATGAATCATACATTTTCAGAAAGGAGAGAAATAGGTTTTTTTTTAATTGGTAAGCTTTAAAAAAAGTCTCATATTTGAAAAAATAATCTAGAGGTATGTAAGATAAATGTGCCTTTACCACAGCCATTATTTCTACTTAATTGACTACACTGAGGCAAGTTAAACATTTCTAACTTAATTATGCATACTTCTTAGAGGCCTTTCAGGTCAGTGGTTCTCAAACCTGGTACACATTAGAATCTCTTGGGGAACTTTAAAAAAACACCTGGGCCATACTATGAGAAGGCCTGATTTAAAGAGTTGGGCTAGAATTAGGCCATATTTTTTTTTCAATTCTAAGTTTCCAGTTGAATGTAATGTGCAACCAGGGTTTAGAACCACTGAGATAGATAAATGTCAACTCCTCAGTGTTTACTGGTACAAAACCATGTTTTTCATAGGACCAGTGATTCCTCCAAGTATTGAGCAAAATTCATAGTAAGGATGGAAAAATTGGGAAAATTAACTGCATTATGAATTTTTTACTTAAGAGTTTTGTTACTTGGCTTGATATAGTCACAAGAGAAGAGAAACACTTGGTGTGCTATGAATTTGGCCCAGGTTACAGGGCTAAATATCCTTTAGGTGAGGAAACTTCCTAATTTGGGTTTCTATTATACTCTAAGTCTGCCTTGCATGGATATTTATATCTCTTTCTCTTTAAAAAAGAGAAGGAAGGAAGGAAGGAAGGAAGGAAGGAAGGAAGGAAAGAAGGAAGGAAGGAAAGAAGGAAGGAAGGAAGGAGGGAGGAAGGGAGGAAATTCCAGTAAATTTTTATAAAATATAGCACTCAAACAAAAATGTGCATATGTTATAAAGCCAAGTTCTTATATAAATACCATCCAGATCAATAAATAGAATATAGATAACATCTCAGAACTCTTCTATATGTCTTCTCCCAATCTTTACACTAATATTCTCTTAAATATTATTACTTACTTTTATTAAAATTTTTACATAAAAAACATTGCTAAACACTATTGCTTTACTCAACACACATAAAATTATATTTTAAGTATAAAAGACAGATTTTTGATGACAGCTGTGAAAAATTAAATCAGTGAGAACAGTATGTACTCTTTTATGTCTGCCATTTTGCAAACGTCATTATATTTGAGTCAGCTCATTAGCCCATTTTTTTTAAAGTTTGTTTATTTTTGAGAGAGAGAGAGGGAGTATAGGGGACAGGCAGAAAGAGAGAGAGGGAAAGGGAGAATTCCAAGCAGCCTTTGTGCTGTCAGCATGGAGCCTGGTGTGGGCTTGATCCCATGAACTGTGAGATCATGACCTGAGCCAAAATCAAGAGTCAGATGCCTAACTGATGGAACCACCTAGTCCCCCAAGTCCATTCTTTTTTGTTGTTGTAACACTTCATTATTTAATATCTTATAATATCTATCCCTTTTGCTATCAATAGATATATATTTCTATTCTTTTTTATTACCAAAAATAATTCCAGTAACTTCTTGTACCTATCTCTCAGGACATATTTGTTTATATTTCTGAGGAGTATATAACCTAAAAAACAAATCATTGGGAAGATATAAGGAACAAAGATGTTTAATTAAGAAGATAATGACAAGTTTGCCAAAATGTTTTGTGCCAATTTACATTTCATCAGCAACATATGATCATTCATGTTGTTCTACATCAAAAATCTGCAAACTATGGCTTGCTGGCCAAATCTGGCCTGCCATCAATATTGAAAAATAAGTTTCTTTTGAAACATAGCCACTCCCATTCATTTATCCATGGTCTGTGGTTGCTTTTGTGGTACAATAGCAGAACTGAGTACTAGTGACTAAAACCATGTAGGTTTCAGGGGGCCTGGCTGACTCAGTGAGTAGAGCATCTGACTCTTGATCTTGAGGTTATGAGTTTGAGCCATATGCTTGGTGTAGAGATTATTTAAAAATAAAACAAAATACCATGTTAAAAAATAAATAAAAGAAGTGGCCAAACTGTTTAAAAAATAAATAAATAAACCATTTTGCTATTTCTTGTGGAGAGGTAGAATTTCCATTTGATTTATTTGCAGTTTCCTGGTTACTAGTGATTTTGAAAACTTTTCCATATCTATTTTGGTCCTTTGGATATCTTCATTTTGTAAAGTTTCTTGATCATTTTTCTACTGAGGTTTTTTTTTTGTCATTTCCTATTGAGTTTCTTATAAAAACCAGTTAGGAGTTCCTTCCCAATTAGACTGCTATTATTTTCTCCTGTTCTATGGCTTGCCTGCTCACTCTCCTGATGTCTTTTGATGAACAGAATTTCTTATATTTTAATACAGTGAAATTTAACAGTTTTTTACTTTTGGTTAGAGCATTTTGTGTCCTAAGAAATTGTTCTTTATTCCATATAATAAATCTTCTTCTACATTATCTCTTAGAATAGTAATCCTTAACTGAAGGCAATTTTGCACCATTGGACAATTGTCAGTGCCTGGAGAATTCTTAGTTATCACAACCAAGAGTGTGCTACTGGCATTCAACATGTAGAGGCCAAGGATGCTGCTAAACACACCACAATGCACAGGAGAGCCTCACAAAGAACTACCCCGCCCAAAACGTCAATAGTGCGCTGTTGAGAAATTCAGTCCTAAGAGATGTAGTATTGACTTGACTTTCACATTAAGATCTATAATCTAATAGGGAATTGATTTTACAAACAGTGTGTACGAGGGTTCAAGTTTCAGTGTTTTCCATATGTATATTTGACTCTGCCAGCACCATTACAACTGTGCCTCACTGCCACATTGCTTTGTGATAAGCCAAATATGTGTACAAGCTCCCTGGGCTTACCATGCTATTCCATTGGTCTACTTCTAACCTTGCCTATCCTTATACCAAAACACCATCTCTAAAATATTAAAGCTTTATATAAAGTCCTGACATAAGTAGGACATTTACTCTTAATATATTCTTCCTCTTCAAGAATTTATTCATTTCCATTTTTATACACTTGAGTAGTCTATCTACTTTCATATTTTTGCATATATTTTATATTTTGATGTCATCATAAATGTTACTACTTTTGGAACTCCATTTCCTAATTATTTATGTCTAGTAGATATATGAATTTGGGTCTTTTTGTATATTGACCTTAACTCTAGCAACACTTCTAGTTCACTTTCTAATTCTAAGAATTTATATTAAACCATTTTGGACATTGAACATTCACAATCATATCATCTTTGAATACCAAACGTGGTTCATCAGTCTCTCTCTCTCTCTCTCTCTCTCTCTCTCTCTCTCTCTCTCTCTCTATTTTCCCCCTACCTCCCTCTCTCTTGCCATCACCAATTCTAATAACTTTTATTTCTTTTCTCCTCTTTCCTTCACTGATTAGGAATTAATTATTCTAGAAAATTATTTCAGTATAGTCAACCATATTTAATCAGTACATACTCTGTCAAAAATATTTAGTGGCAATTATTAATAGAAATAAATGTTTCTTAGGGGTGCCTGGGTGGCTCAGTCGGTTAAGTGTCCGACTTCAGCTCAGGTCATGATCTCACAGTTGGTGGGTTCGAGCCCTGCATCAGGCTCTGTGCTGACAACTCAGAGTCTGGAGCTTGCTTCAGATTCAGTGTCTCCCTCTCTCTCTGCCCCTCCCCCACTCATGCTATGTCTCTCTCTCTCTCTCTCTCTCTCTCTCTCTCTCAAAAATAAACATTAAAAAATTTGAAAAAAAGAAATAAATGTTTCTGAACAAATACTTTTTATCCAACAATTATTGAATGAGTACCCATTATGTGCTAAGAAGTCTATTAGACACCAGTGAAACCACAGTCAGTAAAACATGATCCTGGGACACAGGGAATTTATATTATAGTGACAGGAGATAGAGTAAAAATAAATAAATGGGAAAAACAAATTGCTTCATTCTGTATATATTTTTCTGGCTTAGTTTTTAGTTTACTGATTTTCGTGCCTATTATATGTATAATCTGCTGTTAAATATGTCCTTTGAAATCTTAAGGTAGGTAACTATAATTTTCAGTTATAGAATTTCAGTTTGGTTCTCTTCAAATCTACTTGTCTTTTCTTTTACAGTTATATTAATTTGTCAAAATTCTTAATCCTGTATTTTATTTCTTGAATTATTTAAAGCATGTATAACTTTACTCCAGTATGAAGAGCACTTGTGTGCGTATTTTTATTTTCTGTTGTATCTATTCTTATTTGCTTTGTTGTACATTTGATTGTTGTTTTTAAATATTTTTTATTAAGACTATTTTAGACCAGTTTTAGGTTCACAGCAAAATTGAGGTGAAGGTGCAGGTATTTTCTATATATACCTTTCTTCCAAACATGCATACCTTCCCCTGTTATCAATATCCCCCACCAGAGTAATACATATGTGGCAATTGATGAACCCATATTGACACATCAAATCACCCAATGTCCATAATTTATTATGATTCACTCTTGGTGTTGTACATACTATGGGTGTGGAATAAATGTATAATGGCAGGTATCCATTATGATGTCATATCTGATTGTTTTTGAATATGTGCTAGACATTGTAACTGGGAATATTTTATAGAAATAAATTAAGGCCTTGGATGATTTTATCATATTCTATGGATATTTACATTTGCTTCTGTTAGTTGTTTGGGACCAGCAATCCCAGATTACTTTTATCTCTTTTCAGGAATGGAGATAATTAGACAGCAAGTTGCTATACCTGGGAGAATTTCTCTACTTCTGGTTAACTTTTATCTCTAGTGGAGGGACCCCTTAAGGTCCAAGTCCAAACACTTCTTTGTGGCCCGTGAACATCATTCACTCTGCTCCACCCGATGGGCTGCCAAAATTTCCTCTCATCAACCCTCTCAGAAATCAGCAAACACCCGAGAGGAATAGTGGAACTACCTCCCTGAATACCTTTTCTTTTCTGGATTCTGACCCAGTAATTCATCTCTATCTTGTCAGAGCTCTAATTCCTTCATATATAATTTGATCCGCTTTTCTGGATGTACTCAGTAGGAGAGTTAGTCCAAAATACCTAGTTCACTGTTAACTACTTCAAGAATTATTTGTTCATGTAAAAGACTAAAGAGTGATGGAACTAAAATATATCAAAAAAAACTTTTAAAAAATATTTTATATATATTTTCAAAAAGTTATAAATTATGCATATATACATATTTTAATTGTATTAAGTTTACATTGACTTAAAGTAGAAATAAGATATGTTTAGGTTTTTACTATATAATTAAAATGTAAATCTTGTGTCTTTCTCAAGAGACTTTTCATTAATTTCATTCCCAAATGAAATATACTTAGTTCAGGGACACCTAGTGGCTCAGTCAGTTAAGCGTCTGACTTCAGCTCAGTTCACTATCTCATAGTCATCAGTTCGAGCCCCCCTGTTGGGCTCTGTGCTGACACTCAGAGCCTGAAGCCTGCATCCGATTGATTCTGTGTCTCCCTCTCTCTCTGCCCCTTTTCCACTCATGCTCGCTCTCTCTCTCTCTTTTTCTCCCAAAAATAAATAAACATTTTTTAAGAAAAGAAATATATTTACTTCAGAGAAACTGTTATTTAGTCTGTATCCTCCCATTGCAAGATTAACATGATGCAGCCAAGGATCATTTCTTTCTTGTTGAACCTTATACCCCAGTACATAGTGAAAGATTTGGTCCACATTGGAGACTCAAATGAATATTTGTTGAATAAATGAATGCTTTGTTCAAACCATTTGTTTCTATAATCATGCCTATTGCAATACTTTTGACAGGTTGCATGTTCAATAAAAATGGTTGATGATTATACTAGAAGAATTTTCTAACATAAGTCATAGACATAGTGGAATATAAGGCTATTTTTCATGATTTACTGGGTTCTAAATTTATGGAAATACATCTCTTTTTTTAGCCTAAGTTTTACAAAGTATGGTAAAAACTACAGATAATCTCATTGATACTTGGATTCTTGATAGAAAATAATAAAATCATTTCTAGAAAACTTATGGATGCATGTCATGGGTCTAAGAACATAGGAAATGGTACATAGTTTTTGTGGGGTGATTTTCAGGTCTCAGAACACATTTTGTTCTTTACCTAGATATGTAGAAAGGACTTTATTTTTAAAGCCTCGTATAGAACCTGTTTCTGTTAGTGATATTTTGAAAGTCTTATGATTTCACACTACCAAAAAAAATGTAGAAACTATTTTTATTATCCGAAAATATTAGGAAACCCAAATTAATTATCCCCCTAATGAAATAGTTTAGAATGTCTCTGAAAATATTATTTAAATCCAAACAACATAAAAGTTAATACATTTTGCAGTGCCGGGACTGAGAATTCTAAGACAGAGTAAAACAAAACAACAGGAAAAAAAAATCAGGTAACATTACTTCATTATTAAGATTTTGAAAAGAAATTCTAGCTGTTTAAATTAATATTTTCTTAACTTTAAAATAAGCCAGCCTCAACCTACCTGAATTCATTGTAAACATATCCTTTACCCCTTTACCCCATTTATTCATTACTACCATGGGAGGTATGTGTGTGTGTGTGTGTGTTTGTGTGTGTGTGTGTGTGTTTAATTCTATATAAATAATTTTTTTTTCTAAAACTTGGGACATAATTAATATGTAATAAATTGCCATAACTGAAATGTGCAATTTGATAAGTTTTGACATATATAGAGACCAGAGGAACAATCACCACAATGAAGTTAATAAATATATCCATCACCACTGAAAAATTTACACATATCCTTTACTCTGTACCTATTCACACTATGTGAGCTATCCTTTAAGTAGCCATTAATCTTTTTCTGTCACTGTAAATTAGTGTGCATTTTCTATAATGCCAATGTAAATTAAGCCATACATTTATGTACTTTCCCCTAACCCTAGCTTTATTGATTCAGCATATTTATTTTGAGATTTATCCATGCTGAAGTAAATACCAATAGTTAATTTCTTTTTTTTTTTTATTTCTGACTGCAATTCCACTGTATGGATATAGCACAATTTATTTATTCATTCATCTACCGGTGGACTTTTGGGTGGTTGAAAACATATGTCCATATGAAGTCTTGAACACAAATCTGCTAAACATGTGCATAAGTCTTTGTATGGACGTATGATTTCATTTCTCTTGGGTTAATTCCTAGGAGTGGAATGGCTAGATCATATGAACCATTGTATGCTTAATATTTAATGAAACTGCCAAAGATTTTTGCAAAACTGTTACACTGTTTTACATTCCCACCCACGTGGTAAAAGAGTTAGATTTTTTGGTTTTTTTTAATATGAAATTTATTGTCAAATTGGTTTCCATACGACACCCAGTGCTCATCCTAACAGATGCCCTCCTCAATACCCATCACCCACCCTCCTTTCCCTCCCACCCCCCATCAACCCTCAGTTTGTTTCAGTTTTTAAGAAGAGTTAGGTCTTCTTTACATTCTTGCCAATACTTGTTATAATCACTCTTTTTCATTTTAAACATTCTAATAGGTGTGTAGTGACATATGATTGTGGTTTTAATATGGATTTTCCTAATGACTAATATTGTTTACCACCTTTTCATGTGCTATTTGCCCTCTGTGTCTCCCTACATGAAGGTTCTGTTCACATCTTTTACCCAATATTTATTGTTATTTTCCCCTTATTATTCAGTGTTTATAGTTTTTATATATACTGTTTATAAATGAAACTTGTATGAACAATATTTTTGAAGATGAAATCAAAATTCAATTATTTCTTTTATGAATCATGCTTTTAATGTCCTGTTTACCAAACTGTATGTCACTAAATGTTTTCTTCTAAAAGTTCAATCTTTTTAGAATTTATATTTAGGTTTATGCTTCATTTTGGGTTAATTTTTATATATGTTGTGACGTATAAATGGAAATTTATTCTTTTTTGCATGTAGATATCCAATTTTTCCAGCACAATTTGTTGAGAAGACTATTTGTTCTTCATTGATTTGTGCCTTTGTCTAAAGTCAGTTGTTCATATATGTGTAGGACTGTTTATGGAGTCTGTTTGATTACAGTGATATATTTGTCTATTATTACACCAATACCACATTGTTTTGATTTCTATAACTTACTAATACTATGTAGTATTTGTTTTTCAACAAATGCTTCCAACAGATACAGAGTCTTACAAACTAAAAGAAATTTTAAGCTATTTTAGATTTTTTATATTTCCATACAAATTTGAAAATTATTTAGTGGATTTCTCCTATCTTTCTGGGACTTGGATAGAGATTTTGCTAAATCTATGGGTAAATTTGTGATCTCTAAAAGCAATATATCTCTCCATTTACTTAGGTCCTCTTCAATTTTCTCAGCAGTGTTTTATACATCTGAGTGTGCAGGTCTTTCAGACCATTTGTCAAATTTGCAAGTAAATATTTCATATTTTTGATCATATTATAAGTGATATTCTTATTTCAATGTCTGATTGTTCATTGCTAATATATAGAAATTCAGGGGTTTTTTTACATTTATTTTGTATCCAACAACCATATTAAATTCATGTAATAGTTCTAGTAATTTTTTTTGCATATTCCATGTGATTTTCTACATAGATAATTATGTCATCTAAAAAAGACAATTATACTTCTTCCTCTCCAGTTTGCATGCTTTGCTGTTATCTTTTGTGTGGTTTTTGCACTGACCTGGCTAAAACCTCAATATAATGTTGAATGAAAGTGCTGAGAATAAATAGCTTTGTCTTATTCCTGATCTTAGTGAAAAAGTATTCAGTCCTTTACCATTAAGTATGACGTTAGCTGTAGGTTTTTGGTAAAAAAAAAAAAAAAACCTTTATCAGGTTGAGGAAGTTTCCTTCCATTTCTTCTTTGCCAAGAGTATTTTTATCAGAATGGATAAATATATTTTGTCAAATGATTTTTCTTTATCTATTGATATAATCCTATGACTTTTCTTTATTTAGTTTAATGATGTCATGAATTACATTGATTGCTTTTAAAATGCTGCATTTTAAAATGCTTTATTCTTGGGGGATTATCCATTGTATATGGTGTTGGATTCTATTTGCTAAAATTTTGTTTGGAATATTTCCATCTATGTTCAGAATAATACCATGTAGCCCTCTTTTTTTGTTTGTTTGTTTTGCCTTATGTCCCATTTTGATATCAAATCAATACTGGCTTCATAGAATTATTTGGGAAGATTCCCTTCCTTGTAAATTTTCTGTAAGAGTTTTTATGAGATTGGTATACTTTTCCTCCCAAATACTTGGTAGAAATCACTAGTGAAGCCATTTAGGCTTCGAGGTTTTTGTTTTGTTTTGTTTCTTGGAGGGGGATAGATTTCATGTTATATTTTCAATTTTGAATAGATACAGAGTTATTCAGTTTTCTATTTTTTCTTGAATAAATTTTGGTAATTGTATTGATGTATTTATCGAAGTGTTTGAATATATTGATATAAAGTTGTTTGTAATATTTCCTTGTCATTTTAATAGCTATAGTTCTATAGTGATGTTACCTTGTCATTTCCAGTATTGGTAATTTGTGTCCTTTTAAAAAATTATTATTTTGAGTATAGCTCAAGGTTTACTGATGTTATTGATCTTCTCAAAGAACCACCTTTGGGTTTCATTACTTTTTGTCTATTGCTTTTCTTTTCACTTTTTCATTGACTTGCACTGTGATTTCTTTTGTATCGTTTACTTTGAGTTTATTTTGCTCTTCTTTTGCTACTTTTCTATAGAAGATGGTAAAGTCTTACTTTTTCTTCTGAGACTCCAATGACACAAAAATTATATCCTTTGTTATTTTCCCACATGGCCCTGTTTATCTTTTCACTCTATTTGCACAGGACTTCTATTTCTGGAAAATATAGAGTAGATACACTTTTCCCTATTCCTCCCATTAAGGACCACTATAAGCTTTGGACATAATATAAACAAATATGAGAATATTCTGAAAGGTAGAGGAAGAGACTGACCACTTTAGGTCCCATACAACAAAATGGCCAGCATGGCAGTGAGTATCCTGGGTTTTCTTTTTGCTTTATATACCCCAAATTAGGAAACAATAACAGTCTATTTGGATCATAGAAAGCAATAGGAATCTCTTCACCCAAATTGTTACATTTTTCTGGCATGAAATTTGGAATTCAGTAGCACATCATTAAGGTGGTGTTGTAGGAGGCCTAATGGAGAGTTGTGACTTCCATTACCACTCATCAGTGAAGAAACAACATGTCCATTCCTACCCCTTGCCTGTATAAGACACATAGGGGGCAATAATGAGGTACTCCTCCCCCTTTCAGCCAAAATGGTGCCGTGGCAATCAGTGGCGATCCTGTACACCTACCCTCACCCAGCAGTTATAAGAAACTCCCATCCCCTCCATCCTAACAGGCAGGATGCCAACATAGGCCAAATGGAAAAATTACAACTTCACCCAACTAGCAGCATAATGAGGTGATGTCACAGTTTACCCAATGGAGCAGTGTCAGAGGAGCCCTGAGAAAATGCAAAGCTGATAAGATCCACAGTCATAGAATATAATACCACATAGTCTAGCTTTTAATAAAAAAAGAGTCACTTCTCATGAAAAGGATCAAGAATTTATCAAACTGAATGAAAAAAGACAATAAACAGATATAAACGCTGGAATGACATAGATTTTAGAATTATCGGAGAGGGATTATAAAGCAGAAGCCATAAAATGCTTCAATAAACATTTATAAACATCCTTGAAACATATGAAAAAAAAAATAGAAAGCCTCAGCAAAACTTGAAAGTCTCAGCAAAGAAGGCCACCTAGGTGGGTGAGTCAATTCAGTGTCTGACTCTGGATTTCAGCTTAGGCTGTGATCTCATGGTTCATGAGATTGAGCCTCACATCAGGCTCTGCACTGAGCCTTCTTGGGATTCTCTCTCCCTCTCTCTTTCCTCTCTCAAAAATAAATAAATAAACTTCAAAAAAATAGTAAAAAAAAAGTCTCAGCAGAGATATACAAGATATGAAGATTAATCAAATGGAAATTTTAGAACTAGAATATATAGTTGAAAATTCCGTGGATGAACTTAAAAGCAGACTAGAGAAAACAGATGGAAGAATCAATGAACTTGAAGAAACAATAGAATTACTCCATCTGAGCAAGAGAGAAAATAGACTGTATCTGATATTTTTTAAATTTACATTTAAGTCTGTTTTCTTCCAGCCTAGCTTATACTTTAGTTTCTTAACATTAAAGCATTTGATATTGTTATCTTGGCTGCAAATTCTCTTTTCTCTTTAAAATGTCATAGGTATTATAGACGAAATGTTCTTATATGGTGAAGACTTTGCAAGGTACTCAACTTTCATATGACCCAGTCTCTTCATATATACAAGTCTAGCAAAGTGAGAGACATATTGGTCATTTAATAAATCTCAGATCCATTTTTTTGTTTTATAAAAAAAAAGAGAAGAAAAGGAAAATGTGTTAAACTTAAAGAGCTACAGTAACTTCTTGCAAAACACATTAGAAACTAGGTTAAGAAAAAAATGTTTGATAAGGGATCTACTTGCTTAGTTTTTCTCTCTTTGAACATGAAATAATACTTTATAATAAAGAATAGGGTCTTCCAAGATTATGTCTGTACACCAGTTTCATGGGACTTGCCAAAGATAAATGGAACATTTTGTTAGAGCAACTTTCAAATGGGAAACATGTACATTTCTGTAAGTTAACTTGGGGATATAATTTACCATAACTAGAAATATTATGTAATGCATGCCAATATTGTGCTTTCTTCTCATTCAGAAACTAAAAAGATTTCTTATCCCTTGAGTCCAAGGTAATGAGGTGTTGTATTCCTTTGAACCACCCCTAAAAATGTGTTACCTCAGTACTGATCATTTATGTGCCCTTAGCACTCTTATCTCATTTTGTCCTGGACAGAAATGATGGATTATTTGATTTGGTTCTTTTACTGGCATTTAATCTTTTGCATATGTGAATGATTTACATTACACACAGTCTACATCAAATGCTTTTTTAAGGGGCTTTACATCTTTTTTATATGCTTTGCAAAATTTTTCTTCTGTATTTTTAGCTGAGGAATGATTCTCTCTGAAATGAAAATTTTTTATCTCTGTGTCTGCTTTCCATTCTGTGATTAGCATTCACTCTGTCCATTTCACTGTCTTCTCTCCAACTGGGACAAAATAAATTTAATCTGTAACCTTTAAAAGGACTGTGTCTCATGAAGAATTACAAGCAATCCTCATTTACTGTCTCTGTCTCTATCCTCCACTTTTTCTGTGCATCTACTTTATTTTTCTTTATTCTGCTTTTTCTCTCTGCGTACCTCAACCTTCATTGCTCTGTGTTATCTGTAAAATTGCCTCTATTAAACTATTAAAGTTACTTCTATTAGAATCACTGCCAATATACAAACAATGACTTTCCAGTCACATCTGGTCACCTGCCATAATATTTTACACTACTAATACCAGACCAGTGTTGAGGAACGAAACTTTTCCTCCTCCCTGTTAGATTCATACAAGGGGGCATGCAAATGAAACTAACAAAATATAGGTTAACAGGAGAAAGGATACACAATCTTTATTAATATTTACATATATGGGAATTCACAGAAAAGAAATGAAACTCAAAGAAGTGGTTAGACTTAGGGCTTATATACTTTTTTAACAAAAGAAAAAGGGGTTGGGCTTCAAAGAAGGATAAGTTGTGGTAAGTGACTAGGACATATGTGGGGGAGCAAATAGGAGATAAGGATTATTTTAATAAGTTTTATTTATGCAAACTCATCGTGGTGTTGACTCCCCTGTCTTCCATAAGAGTCACCCTTCTCTCCCTGATACAAGGTGGGGCCCCTTTTTTCAGAAGGAAGCGTATGCCCAACTTTTAGGCAGGTAAGAGGAAGAGCTGGGAATTATTTCTGCATCTTTTAATTTTCAGTTGCCTTCAGCTCAAGAATCCTTACATGAAAGTGGCGTGTTTTGGGGTGAGATATTCTGATCCTATCATCAGTCATGACAAAATTCTTAAAATTCCTGTGTGAAATGAAACTTAATAGCTGAGGGAATCTGTTCATTATAGTTTGTGAAAACTATAGTTTGTGAAAACTATAGGACTGTGAAAACCAAGGTGTCCTGATTTCTGCCAGTGAGTGGGAACTATGTTTTTGGTTCAGTTAAACACACATTGAATGTTGGAGACACACAATTGCCTAAGACCTAGGGCCACTGAACTCCAAATTTTGTGCCAGAAAAATGCATATACAATTTGGTTGAGGAAACTCCTATCTCTTTCTATGATCCAGATTAAATATTATTATTATTCAGAAAGCAGCAGATTCATAGTACTGAAATGACCCATTCATTCAAAAACAGAAGACATACAAGATGTTATATCACTGCAAAGTAGTCTACATTCCCTGTTTGTTCCTTCCTGAATTACTTTCCAGGTCTGACAATACTTTAACCTTCCTGTGGCACAAATTATTTTTTTAAGTCCCTCATCTTACTAGTGAGAGGAGCAAAGAATGGCTTAATTGTTATCTGCCTGTATTTATGATACTTTTAATTTCAAATACAAGATTCTGAAGCACTGCTGATGGTGTGAAAAGGTTTCACACTGTCTTATTAGCAATATTTCTACCATTTTGTCTTGATTATCCTGGAATATGATCATTTGAACAGAGTGTTCATATAAAGGGAAGTGAATTGATGAAGAAGAATTAGAAAAAAAAAGCACTATTAATAGCTAATCTGAATTAAAGATCGCTTTAAATTAGCCAAGGTGAACTTAAACTTGGTAATAGACTGTTTAAAAAAAGAAAAGAAAAGAAATATCAAACAATAACCTCAGAAAAATAGTTATTTGAAAAGACAGGTTTTTGATGACAGCTTATGAAAAATTAAATCAAATACTCTACCAGTTCTGTAGGCATTAATGCATTATGAAGGAATCCCTTTTGTTCTGACAGTTGAAGTAGAGAACCATTTCCTTTGTCTTGCCCTTAGTCTCTGCATGGTTGCCTAGAAACCCAGTCTCCTAGAGGCATTTGTCCATCAAAGTGCAGTTAAGGTAGCATATTTGGTTTTCAGATGGAGATAATTAGAAAGATGTGTAGTGAGAGTAAGTTAAACAAAATGAGTTTTTTTGTTTATGTGTAAGTAGAGTCTAAGTAGAGTCTAAAATTACTCATAGTACATAAGTACAAATACAGAAGAATTGAGTAGAATTACAAAGAGAAGAATAAAGCTATAGGGTAATTTCTTTTTTTAAGAGAACAAAAAATATAGGCTTCTCAGTAGTTAAAATTGTTAAAGGAACCATGTGTAGAAGCTCATTATCCGCTCAGTAAAACAATTAGCGATTGACTATGTGCCAAGCACATTCCCTTCAAATGTTCCAAGATTGCCCCAGATTGGTTCAGATTGGCCAACTATATTACAAATCCAGTTGCTTTGTGGGGTCACAATAAAGATACTCAAAGAGTCTGGACAAATGATGAGTTTGTTTTTCTTTAGATTTTATTGTTTCTGCTGCACTTGCCTTTTGTATAGTTTTTTCATTCCAATATTATAGAATTACCAATACAGCACTATGAAAATAAAATTATAACTGCAAATTCTGCTGGCTAGGATTTCAAATAGAAAACAAGCAAATGCCTACAACAGATATTTCACCACATACATGCATAATATTATATTCACTTTATTAATCCCTCATCAGAGTTTTAGACAATAAATAGCATTTCCGTAAATAAATAAATAAATAAATAAATAAATAATAAATAAATTCAGAGAACCAGACAATGGCTGCCTCTGTCAAAACCTGAAAAGACATACTTTCAAGTTGCTCCATTATCCTTGAAAAAAATATCCTGAGAAAAAAATAACCTGAGAGGTTAATTGACCTTGGTTTTCTCTTCAGAAAGCAGGGGTTTGCCCACTTCTTCCAACTGCTGTTCTCATGCTTTACTCTTGAGGGCACTCGCTATGATTGGCAACCAAAACCATAAGGAGCAAAATACTAAATCTTGTAACTTCATTGAAATTTTGGTTTTTACTTCTAACAAATGGTATGTATTAAGATCTAAGTAGGGCATTAGTAGTGACTAAACACACAAATGAGTCCTGAGGGTTACCTAAAGTCTATCTGTGTGAAGTGTTTCTATAGGGCATTTCTTTGTATGTCATCTATGCACAGAAGTATTTTAACTTCTCTTAAAACTCTTTGCATTGAATCTAACTGCATTTATCACAGTATCTCTGACAAGGACTTAACTGTAATGTCTTTAGTAAATGCTGGGGTAAATGAGTTGCTATTATCTTCTGTTCATTGTTATGTATTAGTAGGGTTAATCACTTGTGATTTGGTGTTATAATTCATACCAGAGGAAGTACTGTGAACATACAACATGAGTGTACTGTATATGGACTATCACCTGTTACTCACATAGAACTCTTTTATTTTCTAATATTGAGACTTAGCTCCTGCCCATTATAAGATATACTCATCAATGCATAGTGCATAAACACATGCAGTTTGGAAGACATTTTCCCAGTTATAGAGATGGAATTGGTAGATCAAAAGATAATATGCTAGTAATAGTCAAGCAGGATTGTTTACTACATAATGGGAATTTTTAATTATGATTAACACCATGTCTGGCACTTAATGGTAAGGTATTTTAAATAAATGAATGAGTTTAATTTGGGGGGGGGGGCGGGAATCTAAAACAAGATGCAAATGAAATAGCCTGTCAAGTAATGGGAAAAACAAAAGTATCATTTGATGTAATAGGATTAAAGAGTTTATAAATATCAAATACTAAATAATATTATTGTGATTTATTATTAATTTAGTTTCCTTCAATCCTGGTTTTTGGCCCAAGACACTCATTTAAATTGAACATTTTTATATAATGGCAGTTGAGTAGGACATACTGATGGTTGGCTTTTTGGGGAGCTGAATTAAATATATTTTACCAAATTGAAAAGACAACAATAAATAATCCACATGTTTATAAGGCCACCAAAATAGAAGGGCTATGAAAACTGGAGATGTATTTCTAAAGATAAAATGTATAAAGCAAGCTACATTGTTTGCACAGCCTAACCAAGGTTACCTTCTTTGGCATTAATTCCTTTGTTCAAATTATTGCTGTACCTTACCTCAGAAACATTAATTTTTGTTTGTTTTTGTTTTTAATTTATAAGTGAAATTAGCACACTCCATTTGGCTTAATAGGTTATTCATAACTAACTAATGAATGAACTGAATTTTGTCTACCTCCCTTGCCGGCAAAGAAAACAAAACAAAACAAAACAAACAAAACAAAAACAAACAAACAAAAAACAGAACAACAGAAAAGCATAACAACAGAAAGACTACAACAAAAACAACTCACTTGCAACCTGGATCAAATACCCTCTTTATTTTACTATTCTCAGCAGGGTTGGAATTGCATCCAGCCAAGACTTAGCAGTGCTGAGCTGAAGTGTTTGTCTCTTAAGGTTCAATGAAAATCCTGTGAGGTTCTGACCTTTCCTACAGATAGTCTGTGTTTAGGGCTGTCCAGTGTTTGCTATATGTTCCTCAGGATCCTATTATAAATGGTTGAGTAAATCCCCAAGCCCTCAACTTCATGACATACAAAAGAAAAACATTTTCAAAATAATAAATATTTCCCATAGTAAACATGAAAAAACACACACAGTTGAACAAACTAGTCAGGAAAAATAGTTGGATTTATATGATTTTTTTTTTTTGGAAATCTAAATGACTTGAACATTTCTGTTATTGATATTGATGGTCAAGTACAAATGCATACTTGTATTCTTTTCTGTGAGCATTCAAAGTGATATAGCAATACTGGAAACTGAATTTATTTATTTTTTATTTTAGTGACTTAAATCATTAGATGTTTAGATGGACTATTACATTGAATATTAGTTGATAAATAATAGGTAAAATTTGCAGTCATGGATCTTACAGCCAGTCAAGCATAGTGGGAAAAGCAGGAGCTCTGGAGTCTGACCTCGACTCTGAAATGAACTGTTGTTAGACGTGTGAGTTTCCTTTCACCCATGTATGCAGCCTTTGTGAGACTCAGGATTTCCATATGTAAAATGTTTATAACAATACCTACCTCATAAAGTTTTCAAAGAAACACATATTTAAATACCTAGCACAAGATAAGGACTCTGAAACTGGAATTTATTTAAATATTAAAATAAAGATGAAAAATCGTAGTGTGTATTTTTCTATTATAAACAGTTTTTAATTATTATTAACAATATTGTTCTCATGCTTTTATAGTTGTTTTGTTTTAATATAATTTATTTTTATTTACATATTCCTGTGACTATCATGTATAGAATTGCTCAGGCCAAATATGCCTGGGAATACCTATGGCCAAATACAGTTGTCAGTTTTCAGTGCTCACCTAACCTAGGTTCTCTGTAGCAATTAGCACTTGTGACTTTTTTCCTTTTCTTCTAAAATCTGTCTCCTCTTTGGAACTATGCATCAGATTGTATTTTCCACAGATCGTTGCAACAATAGCTCTCATCCTTCATGCCTTTTTTGAACTATGACTTTATATTTGTCCCATGGAGAGGTGGTGTCTAGGCCCCTACCCTTGTAATGGGGAGGGCTGTTATGATTGTTTTAACCAATAGAGTATAGCAGTAGTATGGTCTGTGATTTATAAGGAGATATAGCTTTCACTTTGCCCTATGGAATAAGTGATCTTAAAGCTAGCAGACAAGCTTTATGCCACAACTTACCTAAAACTGCCATGCCATGCAGAAGTTCAAACTAGCCCATGTGGAGAAAACTATGTAGGGAGGACATGGCCATTAGTTGAGAAAAGAGATTCGGCTGACCCCAGCTACTTCAACTCCCAGATGCGTCTGACTACATACAGCTCATGAGATATGCTAAAACAGAACCACCAGCTCTTACTTTCCTGAATTTCTGAGCCAAAGAAACTGAGGTGGATAAATAATTCTGCTGCTTTAAGCCACTAAGTGTGGGATGATTTCTTATGCAGACATATGTACCCAGAACAGACTATTTGCTGCAGGAGCTCTTGGGTCCCATGTCTCTGGCATTCCTTCTCCATCACCATCTCAGGCTCCATTTCTTCTTGCTGCCCTTTAAATATGGATTCCCATTATGGTTTTATTCACAGCCTTCCTGTCTCTGCTTTCGACAAACTCTTCTGCAGATATTTTGTTTGCTGTCATGACCACACATATTACCTAAATTTAATGAGTAACACACACAGAGGAGAAAGAGTAGACAGAAAAATATTTGAATAAGTTATGGCAGAAAATTTTCCAATTTTGGTGAACACTATAAGCCTACAGATCCATGAAGCTCAATAGCGTGAAACATGAAGCAAAGGAACGTGAATAAAACTCTACCAAATTATGTGATAGTTAAATGGGTAGAATCAGTAGTTAAAAGACAATCTTAAAAGTCACAGACAAGGGGCGCCTGGGTGACTTACTCTGTTAAGTGTCCGACTTCAGCTCAGGTCATGATCTCAATGGTTCATGGGTTTGAGCTCCGCCTTGGACTCCATGCTTCCAGCTCTGAGCCTGAAGCCTGCTTCAGATTCTATGTCTCCCTCCCTCTCTCTCCCTCCCTTCCCTGCCCACCCCCCATCCCTGCTGTCTCTCTCTCAAAAATAAATAAACATTAAAAAAAAGTCACAGACAAAAGACACTTTAGATACAGAGGACCAAAAATAAGTGTGATAGCAGATTTCTCACTGGAACAATGCAAACAAGAGGTAGAACACCATAGTTAAAGTATGGAAAGAAAACAACCTGTCAGTGTAGATTATCCTCCCAGTGACAGTGTCTTTTAAAACTGATGGCAAATTAAGGTTTTGCTTAAAAAAATTAAGAAGCTGAAAGAATTGATTACTTAGCAGACATGCACTACAAGAAATGTTAAAGGAAATCCTTCAGGCCAACTAAAATTATTTCAGATTGAAATCTGAATCTAACAAAGGACTGAAGTGACTAATTATAAGATAATATTTTTCAAATCTCTTTGAAAGGTAATTGTTTAAAGTATAAATGATAACAATGTATTGTGAAGTTTATAGCATGTTTGAAGTAAAGTATGACAAATGTAACACAAAGAGTGGAAGTTTCTCCAGTATAATGTATGCTCTTACAATATATGTGAAGTTGTACAATATCTCATGAAGATAGAATATGACAAGTTAGAGATGCATACTATAAGCTCTAAAGCAAGCTAAAGTGACTATAATGATAGCTGCCAAAGTATACATATTTTTAAATGCTTATTCACTTATTTTGAGAAAAAGAGAAAATGTGAGTGAAAGGGGGGCAGAGAGAGAGGGAGAGGAAGAGAGAGGATCCGAAGCAGACTCTGTGCTGTCAGTGTGGATCCTGACATAGGGCTCAGTCTCACCAACCATGAGATCATGACCTGAGCCAAAATCAAGAGTCCAATGCTTAACAGACTGAGCCACCCAGGCACACCTCTGCCAAAGCAAAGCTTCAAAATACATAAAGCAAACACTAAAAGAACTGAAAGGAGAAAAATACAAATCCACAAATATGGTCCAGGATTTCAACACTTATCTCTTAATAGTGTAAAGAACGTTAGTAATGGTATAGAAGACTTGAACAACTGTATCAAACACTTTACATAATTGAAAATAAATAAATAAATATACAAATAAATAAATAAATAAATAAAACCCCCAAGTAACATAATCATAAAAATAAAACATTTTACCTAATTGATACTTATGTAGTATACCTACCAGCAATACCAAGATATAAATTATTTCTAGGTATAAATGGAGGCGTTATCATGACAGACCATTTATGGGCCAAAAAATTCTTAATAAATTTAAAAGCATTCAAGTCAAAGAAGTGTGTTCTCAGAATCCTATCGTGGGATTCTGAATACAGTGAAATTAAATTAGATGTAAATATCAGCAAGCTATTTAGAAAAAACCCAAATATTTGAAACCTAAATAACATATTTCAGGAATAAGTAATAGTCATCTATGAAAAAAAGACCTACAACTAACAGCATATATATTATGAAAGACTGGTTGCTTTGTTACTAAGATCAAGAACAAGGCACAGATGCCTGGTCTCACCATGCCTAATCAATATGGTACAAGAAGTTCTAGACAGTGTAATGTGGATCGACACAAAAGACTGAAAAGCCCAAGAAATGGTAACTACATTAGGCAAGGTAAAAAAAATATCCAGTTTTCACAGAATTAAAACTGTACATTTGCACATGACATTTCTATGTAGAAACTCCTGTAGAATCTACAGAAAGCTACTAGAACTGGTAAGTGTGTTTAGCAAGTTTGTAAGATACAAGAGTGATCTATATAACCAATTATCTTTTATATAAGAGGAACAAAAGACCAGGAAATGAAAACTTGAAAACAATATTATATAAAATAGCTGAAAATATGAAGCAATTAAAGGTAACCTCACAAAACATGTTAAATATTTGTACACTTAAAAAAATTGTTGCTGAGAGAAATTAAAGAGAACTGAGTAGATGGAGAGATATATAATGTTCATGATTCAGAAGACACAATATTGTAAAAATGTCAGTTCTCCCCAGATTTATCAATAGATACAATACAATCCAATCCTAATCAAAATCTCAGCAGGCTTTTTAAAAAGAAATTCAGAAGCTTCTTCTAAAATATATATGGAAATGCAAAGGGCCTAGAATAAACAAAACCATTTTGAGAAAAATAAAGTTGGATGACTTATACTATCAGACTTCAAGCCTCATTATAAAGCTAGAGGAATCAAGAGAAATATGGTATTGTCATCAAAATAGATCATTAGAACAGAATATGCAGTTCAGGATATACCCAAAACTGAATGGTCGATATTTTTTTTAATCATGTCTAGGCAATTCAGTGTAGAAAGGATTGCCTTTTCAATAAATAATGCTATAATAAATGATATCCATATGCAAAAAAAAATTTAAACACACAGAACTTCAACCTATACCTCTTACTGTATATAAAAAATATTTTAAAAAAGATTGTAGACCTAAAAATAAAACCTCTAGAAACTATAAAACTTCTAGAAGAAAACATGGGAGAAAAATCTATGTGAAATTAAATTAGGGAAACATTCTGTGATGACACAAAAAGCATGTGTCACACACACACAAATAATAAATCTGACATTATTATTAAAATTTCTATCCTATAAAACATACTATTAAGGGAGTGAGAATACAACCCACAGAATGGGAGAAAATATTTGCCAATTGTATAGTCATAAGTGACTTGCATCAGAATAAAGAGCTCTCAAAATTCAACAATTAAGGAAAAAATAGAAATACAGTCAAGTGGTTAGGACAGACTCTTTGCCAAAGAACATAAAAAGATGTAAAGTAAGCACCTGAATCAGTTGTTAGGAAAATGCCACTTAAAGCCACAGTGAGATACTGCTACATATGACTTGAAATTAAAAACAAAGAAACAAACATCAAGTGTTGGCAAGGACATAAAGGAAATGCGACTATCAGACAGTTCTGATGAGACTATTATATGTTACAAGTATTTCAGAAAAAAACAATTCATTAGTTTCTTTAAAAGTTAAATGTAAACCTCTTATCACACAGCTGTTCCACTCCTAGATATTTACCTAAGTCTATGTCAGTACAAAGAATTGTGTATAAATGGCCATAGCATTTTATTTGCAATAGTCAAATATAGAAAATGACCAAAATGTTCATCAACAAATGAACAAATAGCGATATATCCATACAATGGAATACTATTCAGCAATAAAAAGAATGAATGACTGATACACAGTAACATGGATAAATCCCAAAAATAATGACCCTGAGTGAAACAAGCCAGGCAAAAATTGAGTACATATTGCATGATTTCACTTGTACATCATTCCAGAAAATTCAAATCAATCTATAATGACAGAAAACAGATTAGTGATTGCCTGGAAAAATGGATATAGAAGGATTAAAAGAGGGTTACAGAAGACCACAAGTAAATTTTAGGGAGTGATAGGTATGTTCATTATCTTGAGTATGATGATGATTTCACACTTTGCATGCATTCACCAAACTTACCAAATTGTATGTTTTATGCATGAGCAGTATTTATGTCAATTATACCTCACCAAATCTGTTTTAAAAAGAAAAGCAAAAAAGTTCTTAAAGAATCACATTCTGATATGACATGTAAATAACTCTTTTAGCAGGTTAATTTCTGTGCCCCTCAGTTTCTTTTGTAAATTTGGGTAATTATAGTGTCAATTATATAATTCATTGTTTGGGGATGTTTTAATATTTGTTAAATAAGTTAATCTCTGTAAACCTCTGAGGGCTCCTAGAACATAAGAATTAGTTATTAGCCATGCTTAAAATGTCAGAAGGGGCAATCAGTTCCTCACTGGGTCTCATGGACAATGTCTTTCCTCATTTCATGAAAGTCTGTTGCTTTCTCCAGTGCCATGGAATAAGGGAAAGGGATCCAGTCTTGGGGTCTTTATCTGTCATAGCTACATTCTTGCAATTTAAAATTTTATTTAGAAAAACTAAATATAAATAAATAAATAAATAAATAAATAAATAAATAAATAAATAGTAAAAGGGGCACCTGCGTGGCTCAGTCTGTTAAGCATCCAGCTCTTAATCGCAGCTCAGGTCTTGATCTCAGTCATGAGTTTCAGCCCCATGTTGAGCACTGGGGCTTACATAAAAAAGCCTACATAAAAAAATAAAAATTGAAATAAAACAGAAGAAATTTATTTAGAATTACAATATTATTTAGATTTTACCTCAAAAGAATAGAATGCAAAAGACAGGTTGTATAATGATTTAAAAAAAAAATTTAATGTTTGTTTATTTTTGAGACAGAGAGACACAGCATGAAATGGGGTGGGGGGGCAGAGAGAGAGGGAGACACAGAATCCAAAGCAGGCTCCAGGCTCTGAGCTGTCAGCAGAGAGCCCGACGTGCTGCTTGAACCCACAAACCGCGAGATCACGATGCCAGCCAAAATCGGATTCTCAACTGACTGAGCCATCCAGTCACCCCTACTCATTTTAAATATATTTTCTATAGGGGTACCTGGGTGTCTCAGTCGGTTAAGTATCCAATGGTCTTGGCTCAGGTCATGATCTCATAGTTCGTGAGTTCAACCCCTGCATTGGGCTCTGCACTGACAGTTTCCTCTCTCTCTGACCCTCCCCAACTTGTTCTCCATCTCTCTCTCTCTCTCAAAATAAATATTTTTTTTTAAAAAAGACTTTAAATATATTTTCCATATTTTCTCGCTTCCTATTTAGATTTTGTGCCACCATTATACTTTTTACCTCAACAGAATGTCTCCTCTATATCCCTACACATAATAGATCCAGCGTTTTTTCCATTGCTGGTTATTACTCAACAATTTTACTGTTGTTAAGAATCTTTCATTCTGGAATTCCTTCTACTCCTACCATCTCCTAAGTACCATAAGCTAAGTTTATAAACGTAAATTTCCATGGAGTGAGTACATCTTATGAAACAGAAAATACCACAAAAGAACTGGAGACATGCTTCACCCCAATCTCCAATTGCTGGCAATAACTAGAATCCTTTCATACCACACAAAGCTCTTTATTAACAGTATCACCGGGCTGAGATGCCATAACTGAGAGACCAAACTAAGTATGCTTGGTTTTTTATTTAGTCGGACTGGAAGCAGCTGCATTTCTGTTTGAATTGCTCCCTGAGCTCTCCTGCAAATATATAAAAGGATGTTATAAATAAGTTAGGAGTTGATGATTCTCATTTGTCAGTGAGGGCAGCCTAAGTGAAAGCTGCAGCAGGCAAGAATGGAGGCAAAATACTCGGAAATCCTTCATAATGGTAGAATGAGTTAATCATTCAGTGAATGAGAATACTCAGGGAACCTGAGGAAATACTTAAGGCTAAGAATAATACCTTTTCTTTGGGAGAGATGGAAAAGAGATACATCTTTTATAAGATTAGGTGCAAGGTTTTATAACTTGAATCTCCAGGATTACTAAATCAATTTTAACACCAACTGACACTGAAAGCCTACAAGTATGTGCATCTGTGAACATGCATGTGTGTGCCCAAGTGGGTTGTATAAGAGGAATAAAGAATATGCATACAGTTGGTTAAGGGTCTTTGGCTCAGGTCATGATCTCACTGTTTGTGAATTTGAGCCCCGCGTCAGGCTCTTTGCTATGAGCACAGAGCCTGCTTCAGGTCCTCTGTCCCCCGTCTCATTGCCCCTCTCCCTCTCTCAAAAATAAATAAACATAAAAAAAAAAAAAGGATATGCGTAGCAGGCAAGATTTTACCAGCTAGGCCTTACTTACCTACCCTTCCAGAACATGGTTCACACTTCCCACACCCTGCACCCCTCAGTAAGCCCTTCAGTTTCAGCAAAACCAACTTTCTATTTCCTGACCATGAACCTTAACATCCATCTTGTTCTCATGCATGTGAATTCATATTCCTTCTTTCTGAATTTCCATTCTTTATTTAATCATCGGTTCCAGTGTTGAATTATTTGAGACATCTTCAGTCTTCATAAGCTGAAATGGGAACTTCCTCCTCTTTGTTCCCTTGATAGCACTTGATGCATGCTTCTGTTGTGGCCAGCTGTTCATCAAAATCACTGGGGTTGGCTCTTTCCAGAAGGAAGCTTTTGAAGACACGGGTCACATTTTATTTTCTTTTGTATCATTGGTGCTCAGCCAGTATTTGGCATTGTGGTTGGTATTCTTTATAGGCCTATGGATGAATGACTAGATAAATAAATGAACAACCCTGGGACCTCAAGAGGAAGAAAACAAGAACAATGCTCTAGGGGGTTTTAATGATCTGGTGCTGGCAGTGGTGACATCATGCTGGTGTCTGGCAGCTACTATAGCCCTTGCTGCCAGGACTCCTTGGGTCCCTTGGCCAATCCTGAGTTATGGGGGAGTATGGCTGGGTAATCATTTGCAAATGCTAAAAAGAAACACTTGAGGCAGGGAAGAATCAGCAGCAAGGACTGAGCTGGAATAAGATGATTTCCATGGTCAAAGTGACCTAAAATCAGAGAGATGAAATAAGACAATGAAAAATTTAAGGGGAAAAATATAAGAAAGATTTTCATGAAAAAGACTGCAACAAAAAACAAAGATTTCACTAATTTGGAAAACCCAGGAGACAATATATATAAGGGAAGTTACCATGTTCAACTTTTTTTAAGGAAATAAACTATTAGAATAATCCTTTTGTGAAATTTACAAGAGAGAGAATAGATCCATCCAGATTTAAAGACAAAAAAAAAGTCTTCTTTATGCTGTCATAGTCCAGAAAATAGCCTAAGTTATTTTGAAAAATAAAAGTTTCTCTGAAAATATATGAACATCATGGAATTGTTCTTATCTGGTAGGTGTGATCACGTTTCCATTACCTATCGCTATATAGCAAGCTATCCCAAATTTCCATAATTTAGTGCTTTACAAAACAACAATTATTTTATCATCATTTCTTCTGGAATTTGACTAGACTCAGGCTGTTCTCAGTTGGGTCTTTAATGTGGTTTCAGTCTGAGGGTGGACTGGGCCAGCAATCTTCTAAGGCACGCTCAGTCAAACCTGGTACGTGGGGGTGGGAAGGCACAAATAGCTGAGGGCTGGAACAGCCTGGGCCCTCCCAAATTTCTCTTTTCCTCTGTAGCGTTTCCACCTGGTTTCTCCAGCATGGTGACTTCAGGTGATATTCTTACCTGGTGGCTCAAAAAGCTCCAAAGTTGTGTATCCCCAGAGAGGTGGTAGCTCATTCCCTTTATGAATTCACAAACCACGCAATGTCCCTTCCACCACATTTTCCACCACATCTGTTTATCAAAACTGTTACAATGACTCTCCTGGGTTTGACATAGACTTCACCTGTTCATGTTTAGATGTTTTAAACCATCATACACATTTTCAAGTACAGATTAAAACACACACACACACACACACACACACACACAGCCAATTCCTTACAAGCTTTCAATTACTTGGGTGTCATGAATTTTCAGTATGATTCAGACATGCTTTTAAAACTGCTCATGTCTTGCTAATATGCATGACCTCCACAGACGTTTAAATGGAACTTTATCGAGTGAAAATGGTAATAAATTAATATGAGATAATAACTTCTTCATTGCCTATTTTTAGAGAGACTAATTCCTAGAGAGATTTTATAAAGTGCGTATGATTGCCACAGGATTAAGAAACTCGTTCTGATAGTCTATCACAGGCAAAGGTTGCTTGGGAAACAGTAACTGCCAACTGTTAGGCATCCAGGGGCTTGTTTGATGAGATAACTGATTTTTCTCAGTCCCTGTTCTCTATTTACACACTGCAATATCTCTGGCCAGATTCCCACATGTAGATTTTCTATTTATGCCTTACTTTTGACTCTCTTCAGAAAAATGACTAAAGCTGCTATCACGTCACAGCAAATCAAAATAAAATCCTGAAAGCTAAAGCGGTCACCAGGATTACTTTATTTAAAAACATTTTTGGGGCACCTCGGTGGCTCAGTCAATTGAGCGTCCGACTTTGGCTCAGGTCATGATCTCACATTCATGGGTTCCAGCCCCACATTGAGCTCTGTGCTGACAGCTCAAAGTCTGGAGCCTGCTTTGGATTCTGTGTCTCCCTCTTTCTGTGCCCCTCTCCTGCTCGTGCTCTGTCTCTCAAAAAATAAAATGAAACATTAAAAAAATTT
Organism: Prionailurus bengalensis; assembly: GCF_016509475.1. Classification (NCBI taxonomy): domain Eukaryota; kingdom Metazoa; phylum Chordata; class Mammalia; order Carnivora; family Felidae; genus Prionailurus; species Prionailurus bengalensis. The sequence goes on from NC_057349.1 coordinate 112,075,695, forward strand.
AAATAAATTTTTAATAACTCAGTATTCATTGTTACCACTACAGAAACCCTAAGACAGTTCTTATTTTTTTCCATTATTGTCCCCTAAGTTCTCCCCCTCCACATGAAGTTCAATACCAGAGATATACTATATATCTGTCTATACTATATGTATAGGTGTGCTTTAGACATAAAAACAATACTTTTTCATGCCTCAAGACCTAATTTTTTCCCCTTGAGAGTGATATCACCTCTATTGAAATGCATGCCCTATAGATATGTTTTTAATCTAATTATTTAACTAAAATAGCAAATCAGAAACACCACTCCCATCTGAGAAATGCACATTTAAATATTGATATTTTCAAAGTATTTTTGTCTAACACATCTATATAATTGTGTCCATGTATCTAAATATCTGTGCATAATGCCCAGAGATATTCCTACTACCAACCAAAAAAAAAAAAAAAAAGAAAAAAAAAGCCCAGAAGGATAAGTGATCAATTTCTGTAGTTCAGACACAATGTCAGAATCAATGTTCAGAAAAAGGACTTTGAGAAATATGGGAAATAAATGCCATTAGAACACACAAGCTTCTTGAAACGCCCTTCCTAACCTGAATAGTGATCTTTGTGAAAAGCAAATTTCAAAAAGGCGATCTAGTAGGCTTTTCAACTTTGTACATGTCTTGAACATCTAAACAGTGTATTTAGTGCCATGTTTCAGATCCAGCCGTGCTATAGTCATGTGGAGCCGCATTCCACATCACACGGTCAAAGATTTGCTGAGTCAGAATGTTTATCATGTACCATTAGCAATGAAGAAGAGTTTAATCTAGACTTTGCCTCTCACCCTAGGAATGTGAGTTCTGGCCTGTGATTGTCAAACCATGTATGTGTCATGTCTTCTGTCCCATTGTTAGGGTGTTCAGATGTGTGTTATAGCATAGATCCTCGGTGTATAAATACATGCACTTCCAATCTTAGATTGTGCTGAGCATGGTTGGAGGGCTGTATTTAAGATTATAAGGTTTGAGTGAGCCACTGAATAGAGGAAGACACGTTTGGATTAAAACAACAGCAAAATGAATCTGCTTCCAGCCTCTGTTGCCACCACTGGAAGAGTCAGTGGTCCATGTGAGGGAAACATGGATTTATCTGCCCAGACTAGACTTCATAGTCACCCCTCTGAGAGATCTTTCCTGAACCCTTTCTCTGTCATCCCAACAACCAGCCACTCATTTCTCTGTGCCTCAAAGGCACCAGTGTGCTCTGTGCCTGCAGCTGCCATTGGAACTATCTTCCTTGTAGGTTTGCCTTCCTGGCACCCATCTATACGCTAATGAAGGTGGGAGCCCCTAAATACTCAGGGCATCTCAGTTATCTTTGTGTCCCCAGTTGGCAGCAGAGTGATGCACTTGTAAAATATATCTGAAGAAAGGAAGGTGTACTGGCAGGTTACTCTAAATTAGCTTCACAGATTTTCCTCAGAGCAAACCTGGTATGGCCTCAATGTCAGCTCCTAGCACTGACCATTCTCACTCAGAAGACACAAGCCCTGAAATTAGGTGGTAGAATCATTAGTCTGGGCTGGGCCACGTTTCCTTCCTTGTTAGAACAAAAGCATAATTATATGCCATAACTCCACTCTCCCCATCTTTGTCACACAGAAGACTCTAGAGAAAAGAAAGCTGACAGAATGTCTGTCAAAGGGGAGGGAATTTGTATTTAGTTAAGTCCCGATTGTATTTTTAAGGCTGCGTTAATACCTTTGGAGGGGCAGTCCTCCTCAGCTACAGGACAGAACTTGTCTCGTTTTCTATCACCAGCCCTATGACTTCATATAGAATTCCAGAATTCTGATAAACTGTCATGTGGAAAAATGATAAAGTGATTTATGCTCAATTTTGCTAGAAGGGAGAAATGCAAGGGCTGTCAGTCTGGGTCTTGAGAACAAATGAGTTACAGTTCATGAGGCAGCTCAATAAGGCTATCATTTCCCATCAGTTCCCATCACTGACAGCCAAGATTTACTAGTGAGAGAATGGGAAGGGGGCTGAGATTTGGTGCCAGGTGAATCAGCACTATTATTCCATCAGCCAGGCTCATATAGACGAGAGGCTACCATGAATATTTGATGGTAGCATTTTCCCAGAAATGTTTGTGAAACGTAGCATTACTTTTCTCCCATTTGCTGGGAACCTCTTCACTCTATCCACATGCGTGTGCATCTCTTTGAAAAATGACCACTTGTAAACCACAAAGGCATTTGGGATTGTTTGTTTTTGCCGCTCCGGCTGGGGGCGTGTTCCTCTTGGCAGTCTGCGCATACGATACGCTAATTCATTGTCCCCCGTCCTCATAGGATGAAGTGAAAAATCCCTCGTCTACCGAGACGCTATATACATTTCATCTGTCATTATCCATCTGACACAGTGGCAGTGAGCGGACAGCCTTCAAGCCCCCTATGTGCTCAAAGAAAACAGACTTTGATCTATGCCATTTGCTGTGTTCTCTAGGAAAACAAAAGGAGGTGGTTGGGGTGGGGGGGGGGGGGAGTTAGATTAGGCCTAAAAATAGTTTGTGTTTTATTTTCTTTGAATTAGAAATATATAACTTTGTACATTCTGAATGATTACAGGGCTCTTTTTCTTGAGACATTTGTTTTCAGAGGGCGCGGGGGGTGGGGGGGCTTACCTCAGGACATTTCATATGGGTCTGGTTATTTTTAGAAGGAAAACCACTTAATCTTTGTCCTCAAGTGCTAGGGAAATGTGTTTCTAAAATCTCTAGGGGGAAGGTTAGTGTTTATTTTGTATTTCAAAATCATCACTAGATGATTTCAAATCAGCCTTATCTATTTCATCATTTCCTCAATTGTAATCTTTAGTGTACTAATTCAAAAAGAGAATAATGGGTGTTTTGTGACCATATGGAAAATTTAGGGCATAGGAACAAGGGGGAAGTTTTTGAACTGCTGGGTATTTTGTTTGCCTTTCTACAGGTACTATGTAGGCAGATCCCTTCATTGAATTATGAACTTTAAATTCTCTTAAATTTTCTGAACATTCAGTCTAGTGAAATATGGAACAAAAATATATTCCTCTATATGATTACAAAGCTGGTTGCTGAGCATCAGTCATTCCTGCACTGAGTTCCTTAATCAGTTAGCCCTGTGGGTTTGAGGCTGCCTGAGCCAGGTGTTTACGTGGGGCAATAGTGTGAGTCTGTAAGATAGCGCGTAACGTCAAGTATATGAAGAAAGGTGGGCAGAAAATTAAAAGCTAAGGAAATAAAATTTTTTAGTTTAAAATTTTTTGTTCAGTCATTCAGCTAATATTCCCTACAGGCATTGTCCTTGCTAGTCTGAATAGAGTTTCCAGTTCTCTTTGGCTTATACATTAATCAGAAGAGAGAGAAATAAAAACAAAGTATTGAGAAAAGTTTCAGAAAGTCAAAAGTATTTTGAGGGAACTAATGAAAGTGAGGTAAAAAAAGAGTGGCTATTTATTGATTTTAGCTTGAGTCAAGGACATTTCCCTGAGGCAATGACTTTTAAACTAACATCCAAATGACTGGAAGGAGTGTGGCATCCAAAGGTCTCAAGGAGGAGTATTCCCAAAGGAGGAATTGCCTAGTACAGTAGCCCTAGGATAGGAACTGATTAGCATGTTTGAGAAATCAAAAGAAAGCCAGGGGTCAGACCAAAGAGGTCTTGGTAAGCCATTAAGCTGTTCTACAGTAAAAGCCCTCAAGTTCTCTCTCTGGATCCAGGGAGTCAGATACACTTAATAAAGTTCTTTTAAAAAAGGAAAAGGAATGTTCTGTTGAGTATTCTCAAAAACCATTATTGCTGATGTTTAAATGAGTGTTTATAATGTGCCAAACATGGTTCTAAGTGTTTTATATATATTAAATCTTCTAATCCTCATCATAGCCCTGTGATGTCAGTGTTTTTATTAACCCTCTTATTGTACAGGAAGAAACAGAATCATGGAGAATTTAAATGCACTTCCCACAGACTCACAGCAAGTGGCTGAACTGGGATTTGACCCAGGTTGTTTGGTTCCAGAGCCCATGTCTTTATTGGGAGACTTGTCACAGACTTAGAAGTCTTTCCAGGATATTTTTTTCTGAATGGCGTGTGAATGTACAACTTATGCCATGGAGTCAAACAGTAACAAAATGTCATGTTTTTCTGAAATGGTTCTCCATAGGCTTAATGAATCCTTTATGTTAAAAAGTTTCAAGGTCAAAGATTCTTTTTAGTCCATAGAAACCCAGTATCGTTTGGTTGCTGGAAATGTAGTCTTCAGAAATAAAAAATCTAAAAGAAAAATACTAGATTAAATGTAAGTATTTTCTTCATAATTCGTGAATGCAAATCCCCAAGGTAAAGTTATCTGTGAAAGAAATACTTGATTTTATTGCTTTTTAATTTTTTTTAACGTTTATTTATTTTTGAGACAGAGACAGAGCATGAACGGGAGAGGGGCAGAGAGAGAGGGAGACACAGAATCGGAAGCAGGCTCCAGGCTCTGAGCCATCAGCCCAGAGCCTGACACAGGGCTCGAACTCACGGACTGTGAGATCGTGACCTGAGCCGAAGTCGGATGCTTAACCGACTGAGCCACCCAGGCACCCCGATTTTATTGCTTTTTAAACTTAAGCTAACCACAACATCAAGTCAAATGATAGGCAATTTTTATTTTGAATCCATGTATTTTTTTTCTTTCTGTGTTATCAACAACTAAAATATTGTATTTTAAGTGATTTTAAGTGATTCCAGTTGGTACATTGAAGGAAATTCTATGCTGAATGTTGCGTGGCTTGGTTGCCTATATACTTTTATTCCATGACAAAATTTCATTTATTAAGAAAAAAAAACCCTATACAGTATCAATTATCAATGCTTCTGTTCCATAAGATCAGTTCAGATGCTTTTCTTAGCCCCTTCTTCTAAAGCTCAAGAAAGAAACACCAGAAATGAGGATTTTTTTCAATTAAAAACAGTCTTCAAAATGACAAATGCTTATTTTTATACCATTACAATGTCATAAAATACAGTATGCTTTTTTACTCATTAAATTCAGTGCTGATCTAATTCCAAATAGTCAATATGTGGGAATAAGTGGTTTTAGGATTGTGTCCATTCGTGTAAACATATGACTGCTTTTAAGAAGACATAGAAACAAAGCTAAATAAAACTTTCATCCCCAGAGTTAGAATTCAGTACAAATGAGATTCCTCTTCTTTCTCCCACAGCCCACTCCCATCTTCCCTCAGGATATTTCCAGAACCCACCTCTCCCACCTCCAATGGCACCTCCTTATCTCCTTCCTGGTCTATCATTGGCCATCTGTTTCTGTTCTCAATGCAGTGGCCAGAGTGATCCTTATCATTATAAATCATATCATGTCATTCTTCTGCTGAACTCCTCAAATGGCTTTCATCTCTCTCAAGGGAAAGTCTACAATGGCTGTAATGTCTCTATGATCTGCCATGGCTCCCCATCCCTTTTGCTATCACTGTATCTTATTCTCTTCCCTCTTACCCTGCTTTAGCAACACCAGCCTCCAACACTCTAGGCACACCCTGTCTCAGGGCTTTTCCATTTAATATTTCATCTCCTTCCTCTAGGAAATATGTGTGACTCACTCTAAATCAGATAACTCTCCAGTGACTCTTACCCTAACCACCCATTTTAAAATCGTAGTCCCTCACCCTTACACTCCCAAATTCAGGTTGCTCTGTCATATTTTTTTTTTCTTTAGCATTTAACACATTCTGTCATATTATATAGTATACTACATACATACATGATATATTAAGATTACTTACCCTAGAATATGAAATCCAAAAGGCCCCCAGTGGCCTCAGGCTTGGTACAAAATAGGTGTTCAATGAATATTTGTTGAATGTGTAAATCTTTCCTTTTTCTTTTCAAAGATGTTTCAGTTTTATCAAGTGTATAATTATGAGTTTTAACTTTATACATTTTGCCAGTTAATTGATCACAAGCCATTCATGCCTGTGATGCTACTTTCCTGGTCTTTCTATTCATTCTCCCCTTCCCTACCCTCCTCCTGTGTTCCACTCCTCCCTTCCTTCCTTTCCTGCTCCTCTTTCTTTTAGATCTCCACCTCCTCCTTTTCTCTATCTCATTCAGTAACACGAAGAAAGAGTTAAGAGCTGTGAATTGTAAAGAATGAATCAAAAACTGTGCTTCCTCTCATAGAGCTCAGTCACATCTAAGGAACTTAAAGTGAGACTTTGCAGTGCATTGGGTTAAGTGACTAGGACAGGGTGTGTGCCTCCTGCAGAATTGGGGGAGGGGTTACGCAAATGTCCTAGTGTGATGAGCTTTGAACTGGGTTTTAGAGAACAAGTGATTTTTTCCCCAATAGATTAAGGATATGGTAGCTGAATTATAAAGATTATTTGCTGATGTTTAGGTTTTCTTTTTTAATCACAATTACTGGTCCAAAGTAAAGTTCTTATTTTCCTCAGTAGTTATTATTTGTATCATTTTAACTTGCAGCTCATCAGATCTGGAAATACAGGGTGTGTGTGTGTGGCAAGAAGGTCAATTGGCATCACATTTAATGAATACATTTATGCCTGGCCTTCTATATGACTATCCAGTGAGTGAAAATTTTACAGGAATAGCTTTCAATACACATAACTTGTCATTGTTTATATCACTATTATAAAATTTGATACAATTCACATTTTTAGATAGGAAGAAAAAATAGAAGTTGCTAATAAGCATTGAGCTGCAATAATTGTCTCAAAATTTCCAAAATTTTATTTTTAATTTATTTCTGATTCTGTAATTTTTTCCCCAGATATTTCACCTGATAAGCACTGTGCACACTCAGCTTCAGAAAAAAAGGAACAGACTATTTGTACCAATATTATTTTCCACCATGTTGAAGATAAAAGCTCACTCTAGCTAATTCAAGATTCTTATATTATCAATTATTCTTTTTCTCTTTTGCATATTCAACCTCTAGCTCTGTATTTGGTTCTACCTATTGACTCTTACATTGAAGCACTAACCCCCATTATGATGGTATTTGGAAGGCCTTTGAGAGATAATTAGATTTAGATGAGGTTATGAGGGTGGGGCCTCCATTATGGAATTAGTGTCTTTGTAAGAAGAGGGAGAGAGACCAGAGCTCTTGATCTCTCTGTTGTGTGAGGATATAGCAAGAAGACAGCAGTCTAAAGCAAGGAAGAAGACTCTCACCAGGAACCAAATCAATGTGTACCTTGATCTTGGACTTCCCAGCCTCCAGACTGTGAGAAATAAACCCCTACTGTTTAAGCCACTCAGTCTATGGTATTTTGTTATGGCACCCTGAACTTCCCCAGCTGACTAAGAAGGAAATTATAACCAAAAAAAAAAAAAAAAAAAAGTGCCCCACTCTGTTTTTTGCTTTTCAGCTTCTCTCCTTCCTTTGACAACTGAACTTGTGACCTTCTCCTCATGCTTCTTCACTCTTTAACCTGTTCTTATGCAAGTAGGTTTCCACTCCAAGAAACAGCTCTTGGTGATGTCACCAATGACCTCCATGTCAGTAATTAACATTAGTTTTTCATTTCCATCCTACTTGTTGTATTAGCAATGTCAACATTAACTATTTTCCACCCTCTCCTTTTTTTTTAATTTTTATTTAAACTCTAGTTAGTTAATGTGTAGTGTAATATTGGTTTCAGTAGAATTTAGTGATTCATCACTTATATAGAACACCCAGTGCTCATCACAAGTGCCCTCCTTAATGCCTATCACCCATTTAGCCCACTCCCCCCACACCACCATTTATCAACCATCAGTTCTCTATCATTAAGTCTCTTATGGTTTGTTTCCCTTTCTTGTCTCTCTCTTTTCCCCCTTCCCATATGTTCATCTGTTTTTTTATTTATTTTTATTTATTTAAAAAAAATTTTTTTTAACGTTTATTTATTTTTGAGACAGAGACAGAGCATGAACGGGGGAGGGGCAGAGAGAGAGGGAGACACAGAATCCGAAGCAGGCTCCTGGCTCTGAGCCATCAGCCCAGAACTCGACGCGGGGCTCAAACTCACAGACCGCAAGATCATGACCTGAGCTGAAGTCAGAGGCTCAACCAACTAAGCCACCCAGGCGCCCCTATTTTTATTTATTTTTGAGAGAGAGATAGAGCATAAGCAGAGGCAGAGAGAGAGGGAGACAAAGAATCTGAAGCAGGCTCCAGGCTCTGAGCTGTCAGCACAGAGTCTGATGCAGGGCTTGAACCCATGAACTGTGAGATCATGACCTGAGCTGAAGTCAGATGCTTAACTGACTGAGCCACCCAGGCACCCGACATCTGTTTTGTTTCTTACATTCCACATATGTCCACTCTCTCCTTCTTGAATCATTTTTTTCTTTGTCTTTTAGGACACAAAAGCCATCTATTTTTTTTTTTTCTTCTGGGAATGCTTCCTCAATGTCTACTTTAATAAATGCATTCTATTACCCAGTTACTAAATCTCAGAGTTAGTAGAAGCTTGGTCCTAAACTGCCTTCTTTCTTTTCATACTATCATCCTACATGATTCCATCCCTATATGGAGCTTCAGTTACCATTTACTGATCTACCTAGATGGTTTCAAAACTGTATCTCTAGCACACACTTCTTTTCTCAACCCTAGAATGACATATAAAAACATTTTACATGACATCTCTCCTCAAATGCCTAATGATATCTCCAAAGTTAGTGTTAAATAATTCCTGATTGTCACATATACACTTCCCCTCTAAAGAAATCTAACATAGTTTCTCACATATACACTTCCCCTCTAAAGAAATATAACATGGCTTCTGCCCAGTGGTTTTTAATCTCATGAATGACATTAACCAATCACCAGATTGCTGACCCGAGAACCAGAGTCACTGCCCAGTCCTCATGTTTATCTTAAATCTAAATACTACAGGTTTCACCTGCTAAATGTCTCTCAAATTTATCTATCCATCCACTTGTCTTTATCTCTAACATTACCACCCCCATCAGTTTTCTTACATGCTCAGGAGCTTATCATCTCTCATCATTACTCCTTCATGTGGTAGACCTAATGGTACTTTCAAAAGCAGCTCTTATAATGTCAGGTTTTTCCCCTACTGCTTCTAGGATCTGTACTAACCCTTTTAAAATTCCTCCAAACTCCAGAAAGTCTGGATTCCAAACCCCTTCTCCTTGTTTAATTTTGTTTTTAATCAAATTTACATTTTAAAAGTAGGATACATCATTCACTAATGTACTATGTAGGGAAGGAAGAACTTCCCTTTACCCAATTAAGTTCTGTGGATGGACCTGAAAATTAAACTGATGTAAAACAGACCAACAGGAGAACAGCATTACAAATTTTATTTAATACTTTTATATACACATGGGAGTCTGCAAAAGGAAAATGAAGACCCAAAGAGAAGTTAGAACCAAGAGCTTATATACCTTTTAAACAAACAAACAAACAAACAAAAAATGAATGATAAATTTGTGGAGAAGTGACAAAAGGGTTTGGGTTAGGGGCAATAAATTGTGGGACCGTGACTAGGAAATATATGGGAAAATTTATGGAGAGTAAGGGTTATTTTGCTAGGTTTGTTTGGAGAGGTCCATTTTGGCATGTACTTCAGTTTCAGGTGATAACAATGTTCTTCTATTTCTGGTACAGGAAGGGCACCTTTCTCATGGGAAAATTTACAACATGCTTTTAGATAGAAAGGGGAGAGCCCTTCCTGCACCTGTCATTTCTCAAGTGCCTTCAGCCCAAAATAATCCATACACCAAAGCAGCATATTTTGGGGTGCCATGTTCTGAACCACTCCCACTACTACAAAAGAAAAACAATTGCCTATTCAACTATAACATGATGCTTATTTTTTATAAGGATTATAAACTACATTCCAACTTAAGTGATATAAAAATGTGAAAAAAAGAATGTTTACCTTATACATGATGAAACAATATGGTATTTCTTCAGATTCCTGTGCTTTGTTTCTGGTTCTGTCTTCTTGTTTTCTCTACTTTTTAGGTAGGGTTCCCTAGGAAACATGCTCTGAAGAAGATTTGCATGCAGGAAGTTTACTGGGATGTGATATCAGGGGCAGCATCTGGAGAGGATCTGAAAAATCATGTTTGGATAGAGGGTGAAACTGAACTGTGTCACATCAAAGGTCTTAGACAATCCTACAAATATTTCTGGAAGTAGGATGAACTTTCATTAATATCTTGAATTGGGCGAGTGGCCTAGACCTTATATATCTTCACTGACCAATCACTGGTTGTGGAATCCTTAGGGAGCAGGCATGAACTTAAGTCAGCCACCAACAATCCAAGCAGCTAGACAATGAGTGCTCAGTCCAGAGTGCATTGGTGAATCTAAGAAGCACACTGTGGCATCTACTACAGTCCACGCTCTCCTTTAAGTAAGTTATGTAAGAACTCTTTTGGGATTCCAGTGGTCTTCCTTTTCCTGAGAAAAACTTGCATGAAGGTGGCAAACTGGATGTACTTATACCCCTTTGGCTGTAGCTAATACTGAGGACATAACTGATACTTCTACTCTCATTCTCAGATGGTACTTCTGGTATTTGAGATGGCTTTCCGGATGAGGTGTCTGAACACCTGGTTATTATGTTTTTCTAGGGCCATGAATGCTGCACTTTTTCATTTACTATCAAAATTAGGCAATTGAATTCCAAGAAATGTCCAACTGGACACCTGATTTCCATATATATTACTCTTTGACCTCTTCTAATGATTGGTGTCATTCAGCCCTTCCAAGATGTAGACTTTTATCTTTACCTGCTAGTTTTTTAGAGCAAGGAGTCCTAGGTAACTGGGCAACACCTAAAGCTTGAGATATAATAAGACTCTTGTTGTGTTCTCTGATATAAGTGTACCCTTTCTGAAATCAAGACCTGGAAATCCTTAGAGTCCAGAGTTGTGGAAGTAAGAAGCACATATTCCTCCCCAAATGGTACACTGGGAACAATGGTAGGTAGGCACATTCCTCGTTCAACTCGCTAATTCATAGGCACATGTATTCTACTTAAAGAGGACACAGTGCCATATACTAGTACTTATTTTAGGGTATATACTGTCATCCTTTCAAGGTATCATCTCCAAGTTCACACTCAGATAGTTTTGCTTTAACAAGCCATTCTTCCCTCTGTAAAGCTTCTGGCTTCTGGATATTTAGTATATGATACAACCAATGGATGGTTTATACCCATTACTGCACTCTCCTTCTATATAAAGTGAATCAATCCAATTTTTTTTTAATTTTTTTAACTTTTATTTATTTTTGAGACAGAGAGAGACAGAGCATGAACGGGGGAGGGGCAGAGAGAGAGGGAGACACAGAATCGGAAGCAGGCTCCAGGCTCTGGGCCATCAGCCCAGAGCCCGACGCGGGGCTCGAACCCACGGACCGTGAGATCGTGACCTGAGCTGAAGTCAGACGCTTAACCGACTGAGCCACCCAGGCGCCCCAATCCAATTTGATTTTATGCAAGATTCTTTGTTAATGAATCAAGCACTAGAAGTCCTCAGATAGTGGTGCTACTGAGTCTCTCAGAAAAGAATAACTCGTACTCAGAATCTGTGCAATTTCAATCAAGATGAATGTGGTAGTTTAAATATGTCCACAAATTCTTTTATATTCTTCATCCAAAAGTGGAGTCTAATATACTTTTTCTTAAATGTGGCATGATTTTAGTCATTTGCTTTTAATGAATAGAATGAGGAAGAAGTGAGGTCATATGATTTCCAAAGCTAGGTCAGAAAATATGACATAGACCTGCTTAGTTTTCTCCTGATTTGGGGACACTTGTCTTTAAAAACCACCACCATGCTCTGATAAGACCAAGCACCTACCTAATTGAAAGACCACATGATGGAGTTTCATCCTAGCTTCAGCTGAGGTCCCAGCCAACAAGTCAACATCAACAACCAGATGAATGAGTGAGTGAGTGAGTGCTTTCAGGGCTTCCAACCCCTACCCTTTGAGGTCCACTCATTTATGTGCAGTGAGCATAGAAGAGCTGATGATGTATGAGAAAAACAAATGTTACTGTTTTAAGTTAGTCAGTTTGGGGATGATTGTCTGTGTAATAATAGATAGCCAAAACACTGAATTACTGCTCCTTCTGGGTGGAAAGTATCCAATATAGTCACCTTTCCACCATATTTCCTGGTATGTCTCTGCAAAGGATAGTGATTCATTAGGGGATGAGTATTTTCTATTTGAACCAGATTAAATATTTTACAGTGACTGTAGCTGAATAAGAGCCTATGTTCTTGGGCCCACATGTATTTTTTACTTTTGCTACCAAAATCACTCCGCTTATGTACACATAAGATTAGCAATTGGGGTACCGATGCTGAGTCATACTGTCTACTTGGCAGATGCTTTCTGGTGGTGTTAAGGATCTTTACACATTGTGTCTATTCCCATATATCCATCCACATGCCTTTATCTTTAACCTCCTTATCCCTCACCATTCAACGTTTCTCCTTCCAGATCCCTAATCAACCAGCATTTGCCACTGCTCATGAGTCACTTTTTACTCTTACCTTAAGCCACTTTTTTAATTAATTTATTTATGTTGTGTGTGTGTGAGAGAGAGAGAGAGAGAGAGAACGAGTGAGGAAAGAGCAGAGAGAGAGAGAGAATCTCAAGCAGGCTCTGCACTGTCAACGTGGAGGTCGACACAGGGCATGAACTCATGAACCATGAGATCATGACCTGAGCCAAAATCAAGAGTCGAAGGCTCAACCACTGGGCCACCCAGGTACCCCTTGAGCCACTTAAATTTTCAAAAAAAAGTGCTCAACCAGGTGTACTCCATATCTTTTAATTATTGGAAAATTTCCCTTTGTCACTGTATTTTCAAGTCAACCCTGAGTGGGGCTCTAATGTACTCAATGTTCATTTTTGTTTTCCACTCACATACTGAGCTGATCCATTCAAAATCCAAGATTGGCTTTTTCCCTTCTTCTATCAGCTGGTAATCAGGGACCTCCCATTCAGTCATGTGAACTGAGAGGTATTAATTGTTCATTAATGGTGGGTGGCATTAGGGTCTGAGATATCTGCTCATGCATCTTACTTGTAACCTCTGGTCTTACTTCTGCCCAATCCCTGAAATACCACTTCCACTTACAATAGACAGTTATTGGACCCACCTGAATTTATGGTTTTGTAGTTCTAGTAGAACATGATAGGCACTTCTGACATTTTATGTCCTATATTCAGGCTCTCCATTTTTACTTGTCCCAGTAGCAGGCCAGAAGCTCCATTTTGGCATGGTCTTGCAGATTGCATGGCTTTGCTCCAAGACCCTAAGATTTTATATTATGATTTTGGGGGGAAGTTTACCACGGGCTGAAACTGGCTTTTCTTGCGACCAATACTCTTAATATCATAAGGTCTTCAGGGTCCTATGGTCATAGGAGCAGGGCCACTTATACCACTGCCTGGTTCTATTCTAGGCCTCATTCAAAGCTGGCAGCATTTTATGTCATATGGTAAATGGGTTTGAGTAATATTTTCAAGCACGAAATATGCAACCTTCAGAACATAATGAGGGATTCCTGGGTGGTTCAGTCAGTTGAGCGTCTGACTTTTGATTTTGGCTCATGTGATCCCAGGGTCATGAGATCAAGTCCCATGTCAGGCTGCATATTGAGAATTGAGCCTGCTTAAGATTCTCTCTTTCTCCCTCTGCCCCTCTCCCCTGCTTGTGCATGCTCTCTCTCTCTCTCTCACTCTCTCTCTCTCTTTGTCAAAATAAAAAAAAATAAAAAATAAATATTTAAAAGAGAACATGAGGAGGCATACAAGGTGTTGTTATTCTTCTTGGTAGTGACAGTTGCAAGATGTAATAATTTACTCCTTACTTTAAGGGAATGTCCCAATTAAGCCACAGACCAGTATACCCCAAAAACACTTCACTCAGTGGGTCCTTCCATCTTTGCAGAGATTATTTCCTATCATGCAATATATACTTTCCCAAGCCTCCAATGTGTTTGCTACTTTTGTGGATCTGTTTTGGTTGACATGATGTTATTGATATGGCTCTACCAATTTAATGGACCATTGAGGTATTCTATGGAATATCCAGATAATCCAGTTTCCCTCAGACTATATTTGACAAAAGGCAGAAGACTTCATAGGTCTGGAACAAGGCCATGAAATATACTGTTTCTGATTCTCATTTCTGACTGGGATAGAAAAGAATGCATGTGACCTTCCAAAGGCAGTGTCACCCTGCTCTACCAAAGATATTATATCTAGTATGGTGGCTTTAATTGGTGATACCACTTGTTTCAGTTTTTAATAATCTAGTGTCATCCTTCAGCATTCATTTAGCTTTAGGAGGGTCCAAACTCATGAGTCATGTTGGGATATGATAGGACAGTCAAAAGGTTGGCTCTAATCTTTGCTATTCCTATAAGCAGTGATATTATTCTTCACTTACTCTCTTGATAGAGGCTTCCACTTGGACTAACTCTTATAGTACTTATCCCACACACCAAGGAGTATGTTGGGAATTTTCCAGCTACAAGGTATACCCATTCTAATTATACATTTAAAGACTAGGCATATGACTATGGTTGTGGCCCTTGACTCCCAAGATCTTTGCAGATGCTATTTCCTCTCTAGAGATGATGTCCATTTCCCTCTTTGCTTCCTTGACTCTTACTTATACTTTAAATCTCAGTTCAGAAAAACCTTCCTGAATAGGTAAATTTTTTCATCATAAGCTCTTAGATGACCTGTGCACAATAGTTTTGATTTTATAATTATTTGCATGATTATTTAGGGACTGTTTATTTGCCTGACTAAATTATAACTTCCATGAAATGCAAGGAGAATATTTGTATGTAAAGCCTTTACCATACTACCTGGCATGCAGTGGTATTTAATAACTTTCATACAGTTAGTTTATATAGAAGGAATACAAGAACACATTAATAAATTAGGAGCTGCACTAGAATTTTGACTAGAGACCTCAAATTCTGTCTCATAAAAATAGATTTGTAGGACCCCCAAATTAAAAAAAAGTTAATTAGTACCTGCTACATAGTATGAATTACCTGCATTATTTGATGTATTTTTGACAAAAATTAATGTTCTCCAGATTGGCAATATTCTACATGTTTTTGCCAAATTCATGTTTAACTAGCTTGAATAGCTCAAAATCACTTTAAGTGCCTAACTAGGATGGTTGTACTATAATATTTGAGGCTTTCAAGTTATCCTTAGCTTAAGACACCCATATAAGAACATTTGAGGGAAATCAAAGTAACCATGTTATATATGCTGTTAAATCATTTAAGTTGGTGTATTCATTGTTGTTCAATATTACGTATTCTAGTCTAAACTTTTCTTATTTTAGACATTATATTCTTAAAGTAAGATTTCATTCTATATGTGGTATGTTTATATTATACACATTGTAGAACATATTAAGTCTAAGAACATGAATTTCTGCCTTCTAATATTTTTGTATCTCAATAGAATTCCAAACTCAAAATTACACAAGAAGGAATAATTTCTCATTGACAGAAATGTCTAATTCAAAAGCTTTTTTGGAATTGATGAAATTGAATTTAAAGGCAGTTCATGTTAAGAATGAATCCTATAAATATTTTTATAGAACTGCTCAAAGATGTATGTACAAAATTTGCAGTGTAAAATTATGTGTACACAAGGAAACTGAAAACGTGCCACTCGCCATAAAAGAGAATTGTTAAAAACAAAGAACACACACATACAATAGAATATATACATTTTTGCTCTATTTTGTTGCATTTTGTAGACTGAGATCATTATAAAGAATACAGTTGGGTATAAAAAAAGAGAACACAATAGGCATGAGTTATAATATGAAAAACTCTATAACATATGCTTTTAAGTAAAAAAGCAAGATGTAAAGCAACACTATGTAGAATTGTCCCTTCTGTGTGAATAAAACTTTTGAGAGGGATATGCAAAAAAATAAAACCTTGTTTATATTTCCTGGGGAAAGGAATTAGGAGCTGGAAGGGAGAAGATGCCACTCACTTCTTTTTTTTTTCCCCTTTCTTTACTATATGAGTTTTACTTTTTTTAATTTTTTAATGTTTACTTATTTTTGAGAGAGAGTGAGAAAGAGACAGAGCGCAAGCAGGGGAGGGGCAGAGAGAGAGAGAGATGGAGACACAGAATCCGAAGCAGGCTCCAGGCTCTGAGCTGTCAGCACAGAGCCCGATGCAGGGCTTGAACTCACAAACCATGAGATCAGGACCTGAGCCTAAGTCAGACACTTACCGACTGAGCCATCCAGTTGCCCCCTATATGAGCTTTTAATGTACATAAATATTACTTTTGTAAAAATTACTTTAATTTTAAAAACATATTATTCCACTACCCCAGAAAACAAAAACTTTAATGTAAAATTTCTCTATATATGTTAAGGAAGGAAGTTCTAGAATGTTATCTAAACACTTTTTATTTTATATTTTATTTCTCAGGTAATTCAATATTTGATTTTTCTCTAGAAAGCCAACCTCCTAAAAGAATCAATAAGACTCAACCATTATTTCAATATTGAACATGCAGTCAAGGTGTTTTCCAGTTGTCACATCATTGTTATATCAGGTTTCAGAATCTCATGCAACAACACTCTGTGATTAACACCTATAATCTCTTACAATAACAACAATTATATAACAAATTCTGAAGGAAGTATTAACTGAGCACCAAATATTACTGCTAAGTGGTGGGATCGTTAAAAAAAAACAAAAAACAAAAAAACCACTGCCCCGGCTTGGTATGCCAGGAATGGGTGCTATGTGGCTTCTTTCCTGCCTTTACAAAAAAACATATATATTCATTATATTCATATTCGTACAGTGTTAATATTAGTACATATTAGTACATTCATATAGTACATATATTCTTATTAGTACATTGTTTTGTTTTGTAAGAGTTCATCAAAATCAAAACAAAGATGTGTCATTTTCATTCAATTTTATATGCATTCAAAATAAGGGAGAAGGAAACCTTTGTGAAATACAGTTGCTTACCTATTTGGGAAATAACTGCCTGGCATTGGTCTTGTTGGGTGTCTTGGTCTGTCAGGGATGCCACTGACTGAGATGTGGCAAGACCCACATTTTGTTTATTATTCCTTTTGTCTTGAAAGCAAACACTGTTATATTTTTTGTTCTATATATTTTTGGTTGTGTCTCTGTGTTGCTTCTATAAGAGTGCCAATACATGAGGAATATTCAATAATTGGGACTATTTCTAGTGGTTCATGTTAGTTTAGGAATTTGGATCCCCTTTGATAAAAGCAAAGCTCAAGCCTCTCTCTCTAAAACCATACATTCAAAATACATGCATTTTATAAAATTTTATTTGATTTATTTTTCTTTTTTTAGTCTTTATTTATTTTGAGATTGAGAGAGAGAGAGAAAGAGCACAAACAGGGGAGAGGCAGAGAGAGAAGGAAAGAGAGAATCTCAAGCTGACTCTGTGCTGTTAGCCCAGAGCCGGACCTGGGGCTCCATCTCAGGAACTGTAAAATCATGACCTGGGCTGAAATCAAGAGTTGGATGCTTAACAAACTGAGTCACCCAGGTGCCCCAGTTTTATAAAATTTTATAAAGTGTCAGCTTGTGTGTATAGATATATATACATCTATCTATCTATCTATCTATCTATCTATCTACACTATACACTGTACTGTAAAGGCTATGGGATCTCTATGACATCTTGACATGTCACTTACTATATATGAAATAACATAAATTTCTTTGCATGACATATGTGACCTTTGGTTATCTAGCTTCTACCAATTGTTTTCAACTAAGGAGGATTCTGCCCACTTAGGGACATGTAGAAAGGTACGGAGGGAGACATGTTTATTTTTACAACTGTGGTGTTGGTACTGGGGATCATATGCTACTGTTACCTAGTGGATGAATAGCAGAGATTCTTTCAAAAATCTGCTAAAAATGAATAGGGTAATCCTAAGAACAAAATCATCAGGTTCAAAATGTCAGTAGTTGAGATATGCTGGACTACTGTTAACATCTCACTCAGTCTCCTAACCACACATAACCTTGCCATTCTCATGAAAATTTCTTCTTTCTACAATGCCCTTCCCTCTTCACCATATGGTCACTTATATTTAAAGTATTTCCTTTTAGGTGACTCCTCATCAGTGTTTGCAGAGAACTCTGATGTGAGTGTCTCCATTGTAACATTAAATTATAGTATTTACTAACATATGTCGTGCCCACCAAACCTTGAGCTTCTCCAAGCAACTGAAACCCTGACATCTGGTAGATGGTAGCCACTCAATAACAACTTGTTGAACTCTGACTGAATAAGGACCAATTTTAAAGGTTGGAATACATTTGACTTTTGTTTGATGTTTTCATGAGAGATGATGAAAATTCTTTGGCCAGTTGCTCTTCAAACGGATCCAGGAGGCTGACTATTGTGATATTGGTTGGGGGTGGGGGGGGGGAGAAGAGGGAAGAATAACCTGTTATAGGAAATAAAATTCCTATCACAACAAAGAAGTGCTCTGTTTGGCAGTTAAATCAGAATCTATGCAGTTCAAACCATCAGAGATTCTTAAATACAGAGAGCAAACTGAGTGTTGCTGCAGGGGAGTTGGGTGGGGGGGATGGCCTAAATGGGTGATGGGCATTAAAAAGGGCACTTGTTGGGATGAGCACTGGGTATTATATGTAAGTGATGAATCACTGGGTTCTACTCCTGAAATCAATACTACACTGTATGTTAACTAACTTGAATGCAAATAAATAAATTTAAAGAAAAGAATCTATGCAGATGCAGGTGTTTTCTTATGCAAAAGATGTAAAATACAGTGGTTGAATGGTGCTTTGGCAGCACAGAAAGGATACAAGAATAGATCATGGAATCTTAATTGCCTTCAACTCTTCTAAGCATTCTACTACCTCAGTAGTCATTTCAGTCAGGCTTCTGCTTAATTGCCTCCATCTCTGCAGGGTACAGTAACACTGGGAATTTTTCTAGGACTGAAAGTTTTTAGATGCCAATGAGTTTGTGGAGGTGTAACTGAAACTCATTCTCTCTATTCCTCACCCCGTGGCACACATTAACACAATGGCCTTCTGTTTCCACATCATTCCGTGAAGTGCCATCAACTTTTCAAGCCATTAGGTTGCCCTTTGCACTGGAGAAAATTTGCTCATATGATGTGTGAAGTGAAACTCTTCACTTTCTCTAAGGCAGAGAACTGTTTTGAGTTTCCATTGCAATGCTGTATATACTGGACTTGTTGAACACCTGTATTGAGTTCAGACTCTGCCATTTGCCAGTTGAATGGCACTTTGATTAGCACTGAATGTCAACTGAATGGCACTTTGCTACTTTTGGCTTGTTTCTTTATCTGTAAGGTGAGGCATTGGAATACATGATCTCTAAGGTTACTCATAGGTCTAATTTTCTTCAATTCTGTGACTAGTATCCACAACGAAAATCTCTGCTCCAATTTTGTATGTGCACATAAGGGTTTGATCATGGAATGACTCTAAGCCTAGTTGATCTTTAAATAATTCATCATCAGACCTTCCTGAGAACCAGGCTAAATTTTTGGCCACCCAAATGAGGTTGCACTCAAATAATGACCCACACCAAGAGAGAATTGTCAGTCTTGTTTGATAACCAGTCAAAAAATATCTTTCCTTTATTGAAAAGATTTCTCCTTCTTGTCCTATATCTAGTCCCTACAATCCATATATTCAGGGAAGCTGGCCAACCAACAGGACACTGTTTTCCTTTGTCTGGCTAGTTAATAAATTTACCCTCCATATGAACTTGTTTTGTGCTTTGGTTAATATTTCCACAGCATAGAGTCAGGAAATATTAAGGTCAATGGAAGCTATACATTTTCCTTTCCTGGGGTGTTTTTAAAGCAGCATTAACCATTTAATCTCTGTTCACTTTCCTGACTTAAGGAAACAATGACTTCTAGGAGTACAATTGGAGCTTCTATGCAGATTCCAAGCCAAGGCTAACTTTTTAAAGAAGCAAATGCTTGCTAATTGTCCCTGTGTATAGTTGAATAGCATTCATGATCAGAATTTAAAACATCAGTCCCTACCCCTGCCTGCTCTACTGATTTGTAGACATTGGTCTCTTTAAATTTAGAGATTATTTGATGATTCATGCCTTAACTCATGCTTGGTCAACCCTTATACATATATAAATAAAGTCATTTTTGAGGGACAAGGTTGTTAATTTAATAACATCTTAAGTAAGCAAAAATAGAGATGTAGGGCTACTTTACTGAATATGCTCCATAATTTTCATAGACAGCTGTATAATTATTTGGGGAACTCTCTTAATGAGTATTTTTACATTTAGGTAAGCCCCTTAAAAAATTAATAGTAATTCTGATTAAAGACTTAGTTTTAATATGAGAAGTGTTTGAATGCTTTTTAGTGGTAATTTGTAGTTTTACAAAGTAGCTGTGTACCTAAGATGTGCTTTCAATATTGTTTTTTTGGTAAAATATAGTTTAATCTGATTTACATTTTTTAATAATGGCTACATTTTGGGAAAGAACTATTTGAAACATAAAGCCATATCTAATCAGGAATCAGCAGGCATCCTTAGTGTTGAACACCAGCCAGAGCCTAAGAAAATGTTCACATGTGACCAACCAATATTGTGAACAAGTAGAAAGCAATAGACAACCATGTTCCATTCTTACACATGACCAGAAATAAATGACAAATCTAGACATGAAAAAGTCAGTAGGTCATCTTTCAAGCCAGGCAAAGGATGCACACAAATTAGTCCTGAGGAAGATTAAGTGTTATAGGTCTAGGAAGGACAAGTTTATGCTTAGACCTTGTAAGCAATGAATCCCTCAATTTCAAGAAAGTTTTACATACACACTCACATATCAAATCTCAAAGTTGTGAATCATTATGCAGTTTTGTTGAGAATACCCGATGTAATATAAACTGAAATAACTGTTGATATAGTCATGATAGTTTGGAATATTTTTATGACCAAGTTTATAGAGCTATAGATCATATCAAAAAATGCTGTTTGGATTTAGGCTGTAATTGTCTGTAGCTACCAGATTGGCCCTACGGCTGTTACTTTTTTGGTTAGATTGTTTCATTTGCTTTGTTTTTCAATCCAGTGTAGCCAAAGACTGAGATAATTTAAACGGAACAAATTTGACTTTAAATGGGTACCATCAGTAAATTATCCAGAATGAATCTTTAGCCTGCAGTTCTGACTTTTGATTTTCTTATTGTAATTGAAGGAAGGAGTTGCCTCTTCAAATGGGAAGGGAACAAAGATACTTGCCAATATCAAGTGTAGAGTCAGTTTTGTTTTTTCCCCTTCATGCTAATCCTCATTATCACATCTCTCAAAATATGTATGTAGTTTTTATGATCCACTTAACCAACCAGTTGGTTGGTTCAAAATATTGAATATTAATAAAATTAATTTCCAATCTAATTTTCTTTTCTATATCATCCATGAAAATTTTAGAATGTGTATATATGTGTATAAGATATTATATGTTTTATATGTGTTAGAAGTAGGTTATTTGCAATTCTTAAAATTCTGCTTATTTTAATCTGAAAACGCATTTCCTGTGCGTGTATAATACATTTTTGATATCCAAGTTTTAGATGATTAAAGGTATTAATCTAAACATTAATAATCCACATCAACACTTCCATATAACAAGATATTCTTGTTAATGATGTAAGCCTACAGTTATAATTTTAACTCTCAATTCTGTAAGGATGGTGACTTTTTTCATAACGGAAATAAATTCTTCACAATGGGAAGGGGAAGAGACATTCATTTAATAGACTGCATATCTTGATAAGAATATTAATTGATTCTAAGATTGGTCAAACATTTCAATACTGTAGAAATATCAAGCTATCAATTTACTCCTTATATTTGAAATTGAGGCGGTTAGATAATTGAACTTTTTCTTTTACAAAATATTCTTACAACTTAAGCTAATGTTGATCAAAACACCTTTGGATTTCTACTCAAGGAATTATCTGTTCAAATTCCACCATTTTCTTATATCTATGTAATTTAAAATTTACACATATATTATTCAAATTGCTTAAGTTTATAAGTCTGCTACTTGGGAAGATAATGTAAAAGTCAGTAATGATGCATAAAAATACCCAGCTATGCAGAAATGCAAAAAAGTAAATAAATAAATAAAATCTAAAGCATACATCAGTGAAACCAGAAATGGAAAGAATCAGTTAAAATAATAAAACCTTTTAGCCCAAGCACACTTTCTATAAAGTAATTTTATCATGATTATTCTAGGTTCCTCCACATGAAATAACTTATCTATATTCATTGAAAGAAAAGCCAGCTGCATTATCTTTAGGGCCCTAGTGGATTTATATTTATTTTTCCATTTTATTTTAGGTCCATTGATTTGTGTTCCTTGCAAGGGTTTGTTTTTCCTGGATTTTTTGTTTCTGTTTGTTTCTTTTTAATAACATACCACAGCAGATGGTTAAAATGTAACTTGATGATGTAATGACTTTGCTGTTTGCCTTTAAAACTTACGAAGGCAAATAATTATATTTCTAAAGGAGAACTATTCATTTAATTTAGATATATAAAATGAATTATTGATCAATGGAGGTTTTACTCCTCTAATTTCAAAGGAATGGTCAGATCTTATCTAGAGTATTGTTTGCATTTCTTGGTTTCCCATTTTCAGATGAATATTCATAAGCTAATGATGTTCAAAGAAGAGGAGAGAGATTATGGCTTAGAAAACAACTCATAAAGCATAGTTGAAACAGTGAATATGTGCAATTTGGAGATAATATCAATAAAAGGAGTCCTAGGTTTCTTCAAATATGTAAAAGATGACAATGGAACAGGTTTGTTTCTTCGTAGATGACTAAACCTAAGTGGACATAGATCAGTATAATGATGAACATTTAACAGTGGTGTCCAACAAAAAGAATGCTTTAGAGGAAGGGGTGGATTTGTTTTGTTTGTTTATTTTTTCCTCAGCTTTTTTGAGATATAATAAATAAAAATCGTATGTATATATGTATGATATAGTATGATGTTTTGATATGCATATAAATTGTGAAATGATCACAAGGTTAATTAACATATCCACCAACTCATATAGTTGTCATTTGTGTGTGTGTATGTGTAGGAAGAACATTTAAGATCTCCTGTTGTGGCAAATTTCAAGTATACAATACAGTATTTCTTATACTGTATTTCTGTCTATCCTGGCTATGGTAAAGGGGATTTCTTGGATGAAACTGTAGAATCTCTTCCAACTCTTAATTTTAAACATCTGGAATTGTATTCAGATAAAAGGATCAGTGTATGCTGAGTTGTCTTTCCTTCTTTCTTTTTTCTTTCTTTCTCTCTCTTTTTTTTTTTTTTTTTTTGCAAGCTTCGATTAGTTGGCTAGAGCATCAGTCTACAAAGAGAAGCAACCCCACTCCATAGGGTATGCAAGACACTACTGAGATAGAGCAAGAAAGCATTAGAACACCTATTGGGGTTTATTTTATCTACTGTTTGCATAGATTTTCATAATAAATATAATATTAAAACTGTTATACATGATTATGATTGATAAACACATTTTAAACTTATAAAATGAAGTTATGGAGTAGAGAGGAAAGTTAGTTTAGAATAATTGCACCGGACTGTCATATATCTATGACAGAAATAAAGTACAACTCACAGATAACTTAACCTTTAGATTTTTATGTTTTTCAAGTTCATGCCAATAAGGTTATGCTGGGATTAAAAACTGAGGGTATGCTGGAAGGACAGGCCTTGTTAGCCATATTAATGTTAATAAGTTCATACACTGTCACAAAATTAATTGTGTATGTAAATTGGGATGCAGTAATAATGGCATCGTAGACAAAGCACTACCCTCTCACATATAGGGTCATTCTACATCTAACCCAAGGTTTTAACCACAATTAGTTTAGTGGTTTGGGGTTATTACCTGCTAGGCAGTAGTTCTCCATCAGAATGACTATAAAGCACATAATTTATCACAATTAGGCTTAATTGGCTACCTTCGTCTCTGTTCAGTGGATGCCAAGAGTGGAGACAGTGTGGACAACAATTCTTATCTCAGCACCCAAAAAGGACAGTTTTAGGTCATTTTCTGGCAAGTTCTATGATGGATGTGGTGTGGTTTCACCCTTAAGTACTCAAACAGAGGGCACCCACGTCTCACAATAACCTATTTTATTTTGTCTTCCTGAGAGTTTTTACTTTATTTTCTTACTCCAGCTCCTTTTCTTCTTCATCCTTCTCCATAAGCATTCTCTCAGTCTCCATCTTCCTCTCCCTCTCCCTTCCTGTGCCCTTCCTCACCCCACACACGTTTCTGATGCCAATCAGAAGACCCTAATCAAGCAACGAATATACAAGAAGGAATATGATTGTAGCAGTGTGATATACAATTTACATAAATAAATGCCACTCCTGCTTTTATATTGAATTCTGAAACAATTACTATATTCTGAGGACAAAAAGTAAAGAAAATTTTTAGTTTAATATTTAAAAAATATCCTTTCCTACATTCAACATTTTTCATTCAGAGATATTAAAAGAAAAACAATCCTTTTTAGTTTTGAAGACTGAGACCTCTTGGCAGAGTTGTATACTGTGTCTACAGTGCAAATGACTTGTTATGATCACCAGTGTTTCTAGAGTACTTAAAATCAAGAAATGCCAGTGAAACAATATGCTGGATGAGGTCTATGTATTTTTCTCACCCACAGGGAAACAGATTTTTTATTTTTTTAATTTTATTTTTATTTTTTTAATTTTTTTTAACATTTATTTATTTTTGAGACAGAGACAGAGCATGAATGGGGGAGGGTCAGAGATAGAGGGAGACACAGAATGGGAAGCAGGCTCCAGGCTCCGAGCCATCAGCCCAGAGCCCGACACGGGGCTCGAACTCACTGACCATGAGATCATGACCTGAGCTGAAGTGGGACGCTTAACCGACTGAGCCACCCAGGCTCCCCGAAACAGATTTTTTAAAGACACACATTGACTAATAGTTCTAGCACCATCATAATTAAAGAAAGTGTTGATTTCTCCTTCAGGCATACATAAGGCCAAACACTAACATTAAGTGTATAAATGTAAATTTATTGGGAATAAGCTAAGAAAAAAGAGGACATATTAATTCAATGCCAGAAAATCAAGATCAACATTAGTGAGTAAATATGTTATCAATTGACTATGGCAAAGATTTGTTTCTAAATAAACCAAAAGAGCTTATTTAAGTCAAAATATTTACTTCTTCGATATGTTTCTTTTGAAGTTACTGGTTTGCATGATGGCATTCATGAATACCGATGTAGACTAGACTGTGCCATAGAACTAGATTATGTTCAGACCTTTGTGTAGTGTGGATGTGACTATATTAAATGGATATTTGCATCCAGTTTTCATCATAAAAATAATTTTTATTTAGTTGTGGTCTTAATTTAGACTTAAATTCTGAATATAAATATGACAGTAATATAAATAAAATTGTAGAGTGCAAAGCAAATTGGCAAATGCAGTGTCTTTTACAGAAATTATTGTTGCAAGTATTAAGTTTTCCTTTGGTTGTGCTATAACATGTAAACGTGTAAGAGTCTCAATTTCACTTGTAATATGTGATTTTTTTTTGCATTACTTGAAATGAATGACATTACATAGGTAAGCAAAGAACCCTGATTTCTAGTGGTAGCTTAAAAGCTGAAAATCTGTTGATGTAGGCTGAAATGAATTCTTTTTTAAAATTGAAAAAGCTTATGAATGACAATACATGTTTTTGTTGGGGAAAAATCAGTGTAGTAAGGATCTTCTTCTCTAAAAACATACTCAGAGGGGATGCCTGGATGGTTCAGTTAAGTGTCCAACTTGGGCTCATGTCGTGATCTTGCTGTTCATGAGTTTGAACCCCATGTCATGCTCTGTGCTGACAGCTCAGAGCCTGGAGCCTGCTATGGATTCTGTGACTCCCTCATTCTCTGCCCCTCCCCACTCACTCTCTGTCTCTCTCAAAAACATAATAAATATATACATACATACATAAATAAGTAAATAAACAAATAAAAAATAAATATTAAAAGCATACACAGAGGATTATTGAATTATTATTACTAAGTTGTTGTTATAGTAGGACTAGTGAGCACATGAGTGGAAAGGAGGGGTGGTATCTTATCATGAATTGGAATGTACAGTATTTGAGTAAAACTGGCAATTTTATTACTATTCAGTTGCTTTCTGGACTACCTAATAGCACTTAAAACAAATGATGTTCTCTGAATTTAAGTATCTCTGTAAGGAAAACCACCTAACCTTGACCACCCACAAGTTACCAGAAGAAGAGAATGAAGCATAAACAATCCAATTTTATGTATTTATTAATCTGTCAACATGTAACTATTTAGATGGTTTTTAATATTAGAATCAAACATACATGGTCATCTTAGCATTATCATGTGTGTGGAAATGAGGTTATAAGTTTTGAACTTTACCCCTGCAGGTAACTCAATCACAATCTGAAACATGGGCCTATGTATTCATGTTGGACATCACTGAGAAAGAAGTAACCTTTGATTTTAATAAGTATGAATGTTCTTAGTGTCTAGAAATAGTCACTGTAAGGATGCTGAGTGCCTGTAGTAGGCTTGACCTTCAACACGAGCTGCCCAGTGCTCACATATGTGTACAGCCTTTTGTCAGTTAAAAAAGAGAATTTTTGATGAAATGCTTGAAATAAAGGTACTACCTGCTGAAGTGTTAACACATTTAGGAAATACAAAGAGTGTTGTTCTAGTTTTTGAAATGATATTGAGCACTTAGAGAACATGAGTAAGTGGAAAATGAATAGTTTATTTATACTTCAGAGAAGCTCTGACAATCGTAAACAGTGTTCATCAAGAAAACATATCCGTGGAACACCATTATGATTACTTTAGAGAAAAACAGCAGAATTTCATTAGTATTTGTTAGTCTTATTTCTTTTACAAATTAATATTATTTCTCTTAGTTTCAAAATAAGTAACTTTACAATAAAACAAAAGGAATAAGGGAAGAGATACCTCATTCTAGCCCTGAGAATCAATAATGGTTAAAATGGTATGTATCCTTGCAGACATTTGTATATATTACATGATATATATGCAAATACATAAACAAAGATATAATCTAACAGATATCCCTTGAGCCTGATTGGCCCCATGGTTAAAAGCCTTCTGAGATTGCCTTACTAATCTAAAAATAAAATTAAATCCCCATCTCCTACAGTGCAGTCTGGACAGATATATATATATATGCCTTTTTAAATAAGATACCAAGGTGGGTACTGGAGGATGGTGAAGAGGTAGAGACACTATAGCAAAAGCAGCATCAGGAATTATTTTAAGTGACAATATTTTTCAGTTATACACATAAGTCTCATCAGACATACACATTTTCAAAACAATAGTGCATGTCTATTTCTTCTTGCTTATTGCCCTCAATACATTTTAGAAAGTTTTATTCTCAGTGCATATAGAGCTCTTTCTCTATCACCAATACATAGTACTCCATTTACTTTGATGTACTAAAATTCATTTTCATGTTTCCTTTTGGAAGATCACATTTTTGTTATTGAATACAACTCTGGGAAAAAAATGCAATCTGCTTACATATAAGTATATAATTGGCTCTTTACTAACTCATTCTCATATCTCTGCAGAGTAGATTCCTAATGTCAGATTTGGCTATCATGGTGTATATAAGCATAATTTATTTATTTTTTAAATTTAGGTATGAAAAGTGCCATTTTTGTGTGTACTTGCTGGCATTGAGTTTTATCAGATTGGTTGCTCTAATTCATGGATATATTAGTTTCAGTTTAGGATTTGTGGTGAATAGCTTTGCATATGGTTATTGACTATTTCTCTGCTTATGGTTTTTGCCCATTTCTCCTAATGGTGGCCAGGTTTATTGTTTTGTAAAACTATTTTATACATTATTAAAATTAGCGCTTTAATTCTCAATTTTGTTGTTTGACTTTAACACCAAAAATTTTGCTATAAATTTTATGGTTATTTTATACATATGAGTTTAGAAATGTCTTCTCCACTTAATTATGAAAAAATTTGTCTGTATTCTTATCTTAGCATTTAATTGGTTAATTCTTAGATCCTTGATTTCTCTTATTTATTGTAGTATATGGTATAAAATACGGCTTTACTTGGTCAATATATTTAAAGCATTTAGAAAAGTACCCAGGGCATTGGAAGCTCTCAGGGATTTGACTTTAATTTTTGTTATTTGCCTTTGGATTAGGTTAAGTTGCAACTCCTTGTGGTATCTGCTCTGTGCATACTGTTTCTACAGGAACTAGAGCTATATTGTAGAAGGAACACTGACTGAAATTAGCAGCCATATCCTAGATCATTCTCAGCCAGGAGCTAATTAGTAACCCTGCTAAAGTAACTTGATGTTCTAGGCCTCAGTTTTCTGCTGGAGAAGCTGAGATTCAGTCTCCTTGTCGTTTCTCAAATTGTCTTCTCACAAGCACTGATTGTGGTAGGTGTTTATTTTTAAAAAATAAAAATTAAATAGCAAAATACCAGATTAAAGAAAAATAAGTAAGTGGTGTGTATGGGAGAGAGAACTTTGCTTTGCTTTTTACTGTGAGCCTTCTCAAAGCCATTACAATTATAGGTGTTGTGAATCTGCATGTATTGTACAATATTTTCTAAACTTACCTAACTACATATCCTTTTTTCCCCTCCAGAGAATCTTACACAAAATAATAATTTGCGGAAGGCTGGGTTCAATGATTTCTGAGTCCTTTTTCTTCTCTAATGCTCTAAAAAATGTCAGATAATGGGCGTCTGGATGGCTCAGTTGGTTAAGCGTCCGACTATGGCTCAGGTCATGATCTCACAATTCATGGGTTCGAGCCCTGCGTCGGGCTCTGTGCTGACAAGTTGGAGCCTGGAGCCTGCTTTGGATTCTGTGTCTCCCTTTCTCTCTGCCCCTCCCCTGCTCACGTTCTGTCTCTCCCTGTCTCTCAAAAATAAATAAATGTAAAAAAAATTTTTTTTGATAAAAATAAAAATATCAGATGTTCTAAGACTAAGCCATGCCATAATATGCAGATCTGGATTTCTCCAGTTATTCCACAGAATACACACTATTAATACTCACTTTCAATAATTATGGTGTTCCTTGCTATAGCCCACAAGCCCATGTATTAATTAATAGTGTTAATTATTGCCACTGCCAAATGCCAGACAAGGTGCTGAGCATACAGATATTTAAGACTTAGTGCCTTTCCTTTAGAATCCCTGGTGCCTCTGCAACGTGTGGGGAATACAATATATTTCTTAGTTTTAGAGCCAAGTCCACTTTGTGGAATCAGTTACTTGGTAACCTGTGTGTGTGAAAGGTGAATAATTTTTTAATATTTCAAGATGCTAAAGAGATCAAGTTTGTTGCTTTTTAGAAAATCACTCTCCTTTTATAGGGTAAGAAGTATTTCTGCTTTGTTTTTTGATAGCCTTTAAATTGGGACATAAGTTGCTTCTGTGTCATATTTGCTTGAAAGAATTCTATTTTCAGAGCTCTGTATTTAGTATGGCTTATGTAGATTTATTACATACATTTCTGTGGAAGTTTATTGTGAAAATAAAGCATGCAATTTATTGAAATATTACAGTCATTTAAAAAGTAAATAAGCCATATGATCAAAGAACCATTCTGTAGAGCTATTTTGTGATATAATTATTTTAAAGTAGAATATAAAATAACCAAAGCAAATCTCAATAAATTGGTGTGGCCAGTTTAACATTCTTTTTTTGGTTTAAACTCTGGCAGGATATTTAACAGTTGTAAGGAATTGAGAAGTGCACCATTGTTTTTTGTATTCTCACAGGAAACTGAAGCAATGTATTAAATGGAAAGAATAGTTACAGGACTGTAGCTTTAAATCTGCTATAGGGTCTGTACTTCATTAATTGCAAATATGACCCAGTGAGGGAACACTGTACATATGTGCACATATGTACATATCTGTACCATACCCATTATCATTAATGGGACATAAATGTGTTTACATTTAAAATACCCTACGCAGGGGACCTGGGTAGCTCAGTTGGGTAAGCATCAGACACTTGATTTTGGCTCAGGTGATGATCTCACGTCATGATAGTGCAGATCCTGCTTGGGAGTCTCTCTCTCCCTCTCTCTCTGACCCTCCCGGCTTGTGCTTGTTCTCTCTCTCTCTCAAAATAAATAAATAAACTTAAAAAAATAAAATAAAATAACCTACTCTGCAAGAAGAAAAATGAAAAAAGAATATATATATATAATCTAGAATCCTGATATTGTCAGTTAGGACTCACAATATCTATATAGGACATAGTCAGATAGGACTTAACGTTTTGAGGTAATTTCTTTTTGAGGCAATAGCTAGACAGCACAATATATACTGTAAGATTGGAGATTTGCACTGGACCTGGCCATCCTACCCCTCATAACTAAGGACCAGACACAAATGTGTAAACTTGACCCTCACAGCTGCCTACTGGAAATGTGTCACAAACTCTGAGCATGGCTTTAAGTGATTGAATCAGAAAAGGGGCCAAGCAGAACTTCTGTTCCTGCCATAAGTTTGCCAACATCACAGGGACTGAATGATTCCTTCTATAAATCTCAGTGACTTCTGACTCAGACCTTTAGGTCTGGCCACCAGACTAACAGTCTCTGCAATTTAATGATCTGTAGTGAATATTGACTTTCTCATTTTTGATCACTAAAGGCAAGTATGTTGATAAATTAATACCTTTATATCTACCATATCTTACTTATATATCTATTATATATTAGAAAATTTATTCTAAACACTACTACTTTCTAGATTACTGAAATGAAGGGAGAATGAGTCTCCAGAGACAAATAGAAGAATAAATCAACTTAGACCTTGAGGGACTGATGGGTCATATAGTACTAGGTCTATAACTTCAGTGGCCTGAACCAAGTCCACAAAAAAGCCAAGTATCTGACTCTGTGGCTTACCCATGTCCTTGAGCAAAGCAACTTGCTGATGCATTATAACATGAATTGCATTAGCACATTTACATTAAAATGTGACATGATATCAAAAGATTATAAGATAGCAAATCTTTGGCATACTACCTGGGAAAAAAAACCTGTGGATAAGTGTCATGTTAAAAATCTTGTTCTGTCATGATTCTCAGTAGAGTAGTAATCGCAAATGACAGCTTTAAGAGGACAGAAAAAAAAACATCTTGACACCTAAGTGATGATATTGTTATCTATATTCTGAGTAATTTTACTTGTAATAGGTATTACACAGTAAGTTTGTCTTGTGATCCATGTTTTCATTATGACATAGAACATCCAAGTTGAATTTCATGTTTCCTTAAAATTGATTTACCCTGATGTTAATGTTGCTTCCTCAGCTTTCATTCAATTGGTTTACTACAACATATTTTCATCTCTTTAATGTAAAATACCCTAGGTCATTTTGCTAGTGTGTCTTCTACAAATAGAATTTTATTTTATTGTTATTTTGAATAATCTCCATCTTTCAAGGGACAGGTTTAATCTGTTGATTATCATCACAGATACAAATGATTTTATATGAATATATATGAGATGTATGTGTTTGTATGAGCTCTGCCCTTTCCTTATTTGCTTTATCTTTGGCTCTACTTCATTTTGGATTTATGAGGTTTTGAAATTCCCTTTTTTCCTCTTCTAGTGTCTTGGAAGCTATGTATTCTATTTCTAGTCTTTTAAGGTTTACTTGTAACATATTTACTTACATAATAGGTCTATGGCTGGTCAATGTCACTATGTTCTTCCCAAATAATGTGAGGAATGTAGAGTTCTCTAACTTGCACACATCCAACCTTATGTTATTTTAGTTTTCCAGTTTCGCTTTAAAAAATCGCCTAATGTGAGTCAAGGTTTCTTTGGCAATGTTTATTACATTAATCAGTAAGGTGGATGAGTTCATTGCCCACAGTATCTTCTTCCATACTGTCCCTCATTTGTTTCAATTTTTTTTTATTGTTTGTTTATTTTTGAGAGACAGAGCACGAGCAGGAGATAGGCAGAGGGAGAGGGAGACACAGAATCGGAAGCAAGCGCCAGTCTCTGAGCCGTCAGCACAGAGCCTGATGCGGGACTGGAACCCAGGAACCATGAGATCATGACCTGAGCCAAAGTCAGATGCTTAACCAACTAAAGCACCCGGGTGCTCCGATACTATCCTTTATTTCTGAGTTCACTTTTCTTCTTACCTACTTGCTGTAGATGTTCCATAAGGGAAGGTCTGTAGATAGCAACATATTTTTGTTTTTGAAAATGTCTTTAGTTAGCCCTCATTCCTTTCAGTGCTAGCTGTGTAGGGCATAGAATTCAGAATTGGTAGTTAGGTTAAAGCTCTTCACTCAGAACTATTAAGACGTTATTTCATTGCATGTATCCCTTATTATTGCTGGTGAAAAACCTGTTGTCATTCTGTTCATTATTTATGGATGATACACTTTTTTATTTTCTGTTGCTTTTAAGGCTTTTCTTCTTTTGTTTTAGAATTTCTCCATGATTTTTAAGGGTGATTTATTTTGTTACACTGCTTGAAAGTTGGCATGATACTTCATCTGGAAGACTCATGTCTTTCTTTAGCTGTGGCAACTGATTAACTATTTTCTGTATGATTATTGCCTCCTTTTCATTTTATGTACTCTCACTGTATGTAATACCCATTAAATGCACTTTCGACCCATTGTTGTAGATTCTATTTCACTTAACCACACAATCTTATTTTCCCTCTCTAATTTTTCTTGCTGCATTCTGTGTGGTTAGTTTGGTTTCTAGTAACCAGAACTTTCCCTTTCTTTGTCAGCAATGTGTTTTTAAAACTTTTAAAGTCAAATTTTATTCAACATTTCTAGATACTGGTAATAGGAGAGGGGTCATGTATATTAGCTCAAGTCTGCTGTGATGTTAGATTTAATTGAATTCTCTGTACTAAGTATTCACACAAGATGGGACCTTGTGCTATACCGAGACAATATCAAAGTTTCTGAGAAACAGCAAAATATTTAACCATTATTTTAATTACCAAAATCAGCCTGACTTTAAAAAGTGTTGAAGGTATAAAATCACCCTACGTTTCTGGGCACCTGTATAGTTTTCTTTATAGTGTAGCTTGTTTGTAACCCTTTGAGTCCTGTGTGTGTGTATGTGTGTGTTTAGATACACATATACAAAAAGTTTCATTTAGTCTCAAACTTCCAATCGAGAGGCAAACTATGTGGTTCCAATTCTCTACTTCTCTCTTATACACATTTTGCTTTTCCCCTAAATTTATATTCAAAGTTGTTAATTTAATATTAGACTATCTGCTTTATCTGTTTTGTGTTTAACTACTTCTTAATTACTTTTAGAAAATTTCTCTTCCTCACTCCCTGTTTTGGCCTCTCCAATTTATAAGAAAAAAAATTTTCTAAATTATGGCTGTTTGAACTTTCAAAAATTATATATAAATTTTAAAGATATAATTTTTGAATAAGAATAATAGATTCAATACTGTAATCATCAAAACCCTAGAGAATTCCTTGAATTTCCAT
Organism: Prionailurus bengalensis; assembly: GCF_016509475.1. Taxonomy (NCBI): domain Eukaryota; kingdom Metazoa; phylum Chordata; class Mammalia; order Carnivora; family Felidae; genus Prionailurus; species Prionailurus bengalensis. The sequence continues at coordinate 112,109,429 of NC_057349.1, forward strand.
TTGGAATATTGACAGTATTTAACTGACCGATGCACTTATTGAAAGAGTGCCTATTTTCACTAAAATATCTTATCAGGAGCTGTAAGAGAAGCAAAGGTAAATTTGACCTTCCACATGGCATTTAGGGTTTTATAAGCTATTAGGAAAAGGAACATTAAAAACAGAACCAGGAGGGGCACCTGGGTGGCTCAGTCGGTTGAGTGTCCTACTCTTGATTTTGGCTCAGGTCATGATTCCAGGGTTGTGGGATCAAGCCCTGTGTCCTGCTCTCCATTGAGCATGGAGCCTGCTTAAGATTCTCTTTCTCTCCCTCTGCCCTTTGCTCACTCACTCTCTCTCTATATATAGAGAGAGAACCAGGAAATTTGAAACAAAATTAAGGAAAAAAATATATATATATAGATGTCACCAAATTTTAATCACTTAGAAAATGCTCATAAATCCCTTTGGTTTTACATAGTTTTCTAGGTATTTGTTTATTGCTTGTTAACCTCAATCATTTGAATTCAAGAGTTTTTGAAAAAAAAAATTTCATTTATTTTTGTTTGGCTGCTGATACTACAATACTAAATTCTAACAAAAAGGCATAATAGTTCGGCTACAGTATACATTTTAAATGTTTTCAGTATGCTCATTTTGGGATAGATCTATCATTTACAATCTTAGTTCCATGAGAAGATACATTCTGACTTCTAAAAAATGAATTATGAAGTTTAGAACATAAGAAATTGATAGAAAGGTAAAAGAGAAGAGAAGGAAGGAGTAGAAGTAATACATATAAAAGACAATATACTCTTTAAAGAGACTGAAAGCCTCATAACACAACAAAAACCTTAGTCTTTTACTCATTTAAGCTGAACTTAAAAAAATTTTTTTAATGTTTATTTATTTTTGAGAGACGTGGGGGAGAGAGAGAGAGAGTGAGAGAGAGAGAACTGGGAAGGGGCAGAGAGAGAGGGATCCCAAGCAGGCTCCACACTGTCAGCACAGAGCCCGACATGGGGCTTGAAGCCACAAACTGTGAGATCATGACCTGAGCCGAAGATGGACGCTCAACTGAGTGAGCCACCCAGGCGCCCCTAAGCCGAACTTTAGAGAGTAGTCTTATTTTGTTGTTAATTTGTTTGAGATTTTTTTAAACCAGGTTTACTAACTTAAATATTAATGCTTAGCAAAAAAATATATTTAATCAGCTATATGCATATATTTTAGTGTACAAACTTCTCACCCTGTCCCAAGTACCAACCTCTCCCAATAGACAAAATGCATCACATTGCCCATGGAAGACCCTTAATTTTCATTCCTTGTTGACACCTTTGTATTAGAGCTTCCAAATCTGGAAACAGTTACACACATATAACAGGGAATACCACTTTTGAATAACTCAGGTTGACCGAGGCCAGTAATCTAGAACAAGTGATCTAGAACAAACATCCTGACAGTTCAACATTACAATCTTTCTTTCACATCAAATTTCTAAAATATTTATTTGACTTTGTAAGGCTGTATGCTTATTCAGGACTCTAGAGAACTTCATTTACAAAACATTACATGAGAAATGTTTGCCATATTTTGATGTGTACATCCAAGCATATCTGTATTGATATTGCGTCAAAGAAAATATAGAATACAACTATTATGACTTGCAAGGATCACAGAATACTCGGACATATGATTGAAATCTGACTGAAATCTGCCTGATGGAAGTAAAGTGGGTCTTGAGAAGAAAATCTTTGAGCATTTACTCCATAACTCTGCAAAACAGTTTCATGCTGAACCTCCAAGCCAGAAATGTGGGAAAATAAAGTGATTGAAGGCTGTCAGCAAAGCAAATCAGCAGGCAGAGTGATGATTTTCCTCTATAAGAGAAGTGAATCAAGCATTGATAGTGATTTAGACTTAAATCAGTTACCATTTAAAAGATGGAATTTTGGAATAAAGCTGAGAGTAAGTGAATAAAATAAAACACAGGGCACCTGGGTGGCTCAGTCAGTTAAGCATATGACTTTGGCTCAGGTTATGATCTCATGGTTCATGACTTTGAGGCCCCAAGTCAGGCTCTGTGCTGACAGCTTCAGATTGTGTCTCCCTGTCTCTCTGCCCCTCCTCCACTCATGCTCTGTCTGTCCCTCCTTCAAAAACAAATCAACATTAAAAATAATTTTAAATAAATGAATAAATAACTAAGTAAAATGCATGTGTGTGTGGGGGGGTGCACATGCACATGTTTGTGTTCCATTTGTTTACCTGATAGCCTCAGTTTAAAGAATAATTCATTATTGAGTAAAATGAATGAGTCCAATAAAGTACATGCTTAAAAGAAATGTTTTAAATATGTTTAATTATTGCCACCACTAGGTAGATTTTGCTATTTATTTCTCCAATTATGTATGTAAACAGGTACACATTTTACTCTAACAAACAAGGTCTTGTTTCCCTCTGGATCCCCTAATGCTCCAAAGATAAATTCTAAACTCTTAATCTGACAATAAAGCTCCTCTTCCGTCTGGTCCTACTGTATCACTCCCACCTTACCTCCTAATTGTTTTCTGTCACATAAACCCCGCCCAGCCACTGTTCTTCCCACCCTCTCCCTTGAGCTTTCTACCAACTTCCATCTGCAAGGAACTCCTGTACAGCTCTCCTCACATCATTACCTCTGCAATGTCTTCCTTTCTCTTTCTCAATTATTTGAATCTTTCTTCTTTTTTTTTTTAATGCTTATTTATTTTTGACACAGGGAGTGGGGGAGGCAGAGAGACAGGGAGACACAGAATCTGAAGCAGGCTCCAGGCTCTGAGCTGTCAGTACGGAGCCCGATGCGGGGCTGAGGAACACAGGAACCAAAGTTGGATGCTTAACCCACTGAGCCACCAGGCACTCCTGAATCCTTCTGGTTCTTTAAAGAGACAACTTTGTGCCACCTATCTGCCATGATGCCTTCCTTTAACCTTTTCTGCCTAAAACTAACATTAATTCCCATAGCATTTAACTATAAAATTGTGTACGTGTTTATTTAGAGCTATTGTTAAATGTATTATTTAAAGACTTTTGTGTTTCAGTTGCTGTTCAAAATATTGTTGCTTTTCCAAGTTGTTTAAACATTGTAGTTATTTTTATTTTGAGTATTGAGAGATTTTAATCCAAAATATCTTTAGAAATGTATAAAACATCTATTCAGCTACTTATAACCTCTAAAGAAGAAAAGTTGGTACAGGAAATCATTGAAATGGCACCTTCAACTTGACAAGCTCAGAGTCTTTGACAAAATAAAATTTCACATTCTTTATTACATGTCTGGGATGGTTTTAAAAAGTCATTATTGGGGCGCCTGGGTGGCGCAGTCGGTTAAGCGTCCGACTTCAGCCAGGTCACGATCTCACGGTCCGGGAGTTCAAGCCCCGCGTCAGGCTCTGGGCTGATGGCTCGGAGCCTGGAGCCTGTTTCCGATTCTGTGTCTCCCTCTCTCTCTGCCCCTCCCCCCGTTCATGCTCTGTCTCTCTCTGTCCCAAAAATAAATAAAAACGTTGGGAAAAAAAATAAAAAAATAAATAAAAAGTCATTATTGACATTTTTCTACTTTCATGGCAAAAATAGCAATGAACTATAAGCTTCTTTTTTCAAAACTAAACTGTTATTTAGTGAAGGTACAACTGATGACCCTTGATTTATTACGTCTGTGTTCCCACTGAGGTATATTTATCAACAAATTGCTTTTTTGTATATATGTATATTCCACCTTTATTAGATTATTAATTAATTACCTAAAGAGAGAAGTTTATATGTTGTTAAAAATACTTATTTTCAAGTGGTGTCTGGGTGGTTCAGTAGGTTAAGGGTTTGACTTCGGCTCAGGTCATGATCTCATGGTTCGTGAGTTCGAGCCCTGTGTCGGGCTCTGTGCTGACAGCTCAGAGCCTGGAGTCTGCTTTGGATTCTGTGTCTCCCTTTCTCTCTGCCCCTCCACTGCTCGTGCTCTGTCCCCCCCCCCCTTTTCTCTCTCTCTCTTTCTCTCTCTCTCTCTCTCTCTCACTCTCAAAAACAAACAAAACATTAAAAATTTAAAAAAAAAACACTTATTTTCAAGAAATTCCTTTGACATTGATGATTCTTGGTTTCCTTATCTATATAAGATTGTGTTGCAGAAGCTATGTGGTCACATCCAGTTCCAAATTGTTATAATGCTATTATTCAGTGAATGGCCATCACCTTAAGATGGTATTTGCCTACCTATGAAAGGGTTCTATAACCCAGAAGCCTGATATATTGCATCAATAGTTAAATACTTTGCACTTCTAGAAAATGATTTCATGAAAATAGCATTTATAATTTTGTACATAGATGAGTTAATGGAATTCTAAATATGTGAATATTTGCTAAAAAGTATTTCATCTGTCCTCCAATCCAGGAAAGACTTCTTTGAAAACAAACTCAGATAAAGACATGTATCAACATTTCCTATACATGCTGTTTATTTTTAAATCACAAATCATCATTCTTTAATACGCTTGTAATCTTTATTGATGGGATAGGTATAATGTTTTGCACACTGTTTGACTGACAGTAATTGACAATTGGATGAAGAATCCCAATCCCAGGGTCGCCTGGGTGGCTCAGTCAGTTAAGCCTCCGATGTCAACTCGGGTTATGATCTCATGGTTTGTGGGTTTTAGCCCTGTGTCAGGCTCTGTGCTGACAGCTCAGAGCCTGGAGCCTGCTTCAGATTCTGTGTCTCCCTCTCTCTCTGCTCCTCCCCCTGTCACACTCTGTCTCTCTCTGTCTCTCAAAAATAAATAAATGTTAAAAAAAAAAAAGTGTCCCAATCCCAAATCCCGGGGTGGCACTAAAAAACCCTGATCCTTGATCTAAGGCAAATAAATTCTGCTAGAAGTTATACAAAAGAGAGTCACTTAGAGCTAACCATGACATTTCAATTCTCATAGTATGTTGCTCAGTGGGAGACCAAGGTACTCTTAAGAGCCAAAGGGTAGTAAACGGAAGAGTTCTTTCTATAAGATATAAGCTTTTAGCATGCAGTCACAAGGAACTTGAAAAATAAAGAAAACACCAGTAATTCAGCTTTAAAACCATAGTGTTCACTTGTTAAAAGGTCACCTGCCCTTGGCCTCATTTCAGCTTAATTGGGACAGGTTAATCTTCTTTTCTGTTTTTCTTTCAATTTGGAATGAAACTGGGATCTCTGTTAGTACTCCTCATCCATCAAATCCTGTGACCTTGAAAGAAGACAGCAGCTCTCCTTCTCAGGAGAGAGTCTGAAAATGAGAATTAAAATAGGTCTTCTCAGTGGAGACCCATAGCAACATGTAATAAGACATGTAAAAAAAGATCCTATCACTGCAGGCATTCTGTAATATTTTTCAAAGTAACATATGGAATCAAAAAAAAAGAATTCATTTAAACTCAGTTAAAAAGAAAAAAAAAGAAAAATCAGTAAGAGATGTTAAATCTTCTAAAAGTCAACTAAAGTTGATATGAAAAATTTTATGGAAGTCCATAACTTTATAATTTGCTTCCGTTCTTATGAAAAGTTCCACACCTCAAAGTATAAACATTTTTTTTTTCAACGTTTTATTTATTTTTGGGACAGAGAGAGACAGAGCAGGAACAGGGGAGGAGCAGAGAGAGAGGGAGACACAGAATCGGAAACAGGCTCCAGGCTCCGAGCCATCAGCCCAGAGCCCGACGCGGGGCTCGAACTCACAGACCGCGAGATCGTGACCTGGCTGAAGTCGGACGCTTAACCAACGGCGCCACCCAGGCGCCCCAAAGTATAAACATTTTTAACAGACTCACTAGAAAATATCCCTTACAAGAACAGTAATAACATTAGCAAAAGGTTCAAGTAAAGATGTAATTTTCATTATTATAAAAAATCTTTTATTATAATAATAAAACTTTAAAAAAGTGAGAAGACATTTTAAGTATCCATAGTGTGGGACACTTTTGTAATAATAAATGAAAAATTAGGATGAAAATGAGCACTGCTGTAGCAGCATATTCAATATCTGAGAGTGAACATTATTTCACTCTCTTCAGTGAATTAAGTAAAATTCACGCGATCTCAGGGACTATAAAAGTTTATGAAAGTATCAGGTTTAATGCTTCCTTTTAATTTCATAATAAGCAACCTGTTCAAGAATATATATAATTCACCAAGTAAATTCCCATTCTCTTCTAGCATTATCCAAGAAAATAACATCGTGAATAAAGAAATTGATGAATTTAAGACTAAAGGGCTTTTTATATGATTTAATACTATAGAGATTTAATCTGACTAAATAAAAACTTCTGTATATTATTGTAATCTTATTTAAAAGCAACTTCATGCAAGATCATTGTCTGTAAATAAAAGCTTCCACTACAGGTGTGGTTTCTATGCTTTCTGTAACTAAAGCCATGCTTGCACTTTCCCACATCTCTAAATTCAGTGATGTAGTCTATTTACAAATGGCTGCATTTACAAAGAAAAGCCAGACAATGCTCTATAAAATTGACTGAAGGTCCAGGGGAATCTAAATGATCATCCATTGTGAAATTGTTATCTTTAAACTAATATTTAGGATGACTAATCTCATGTACATTTGTTTATTAACTATAGAATTATCTACGAAGACCAAGTATACTCTTAACATCTGATACAAATAAAACATCAAAAGGATAGTAATTGTGACATTTCATGTTTTATTCATTTTAAAAGAAAGCATTTATTGTGAAAGTATTATTAGACATTTAACTGATCAAAGCTCAGTCTGAGCCAACTCAGAAAGAATCCATATTCCAATATGACTTCTTACTGGCTGGTAATTTTGCAGAAGGTATTTAATCTCCTTAAGCTTCCGTTTTCTCATGTAAAAGCTTTGAGTAGTAGAACCTACTTATCATCAGGCTGTTGTAGACATTAAATATTAAATACTGCTTGGTTAAAGTAAATAACTTGGTGCTAGGCACATAGTAAGTGCTCGGCAAATGCAATTTAAAATGTTTCCAATTTGGGGCGCCTGGGTGGCGCAGTCGGTTAAGCGTCCGACTTCAGCCAGGTCACGATCTCGCGGTCCGTGAGTTCCAGCCCCGCGTTGGGCTCTGGGCTGATGGCTCAGAGCCTGGAGCCTGTTTCCGATTCTGTGTCTCCCTCTCTCTCTGCCCCTCCCCCGTTCATGCTCTGTCTCTCTCTTTCCCAAAAATAAATAAATGTTGGAAAAAAAAATAAATAAAATAAATAAAAAATAAATAAATAAAATGTTTCCAATTTTATTTTGACACCTACATGGGATGACATGAGTATGTCTTATGAATCCAACAAACAGATTTTAAACCTTCCAATATTGATAAAGGCAGCAACCTATTTTATACTACTTAAAACCTCAATAGAATTTTTGAGATAAATTTGAGTAGGATGATATATTTGTACCGGATGATCTCATAGCCTAGGCCAATTAAATGTAGTAAATATCAACCAAAGGAAATGTAAGGGTAGTAAAATTCTGCTATCTTGGTTTATAAGATCCCTCAACTAGCAGACATTACTATGGCAGTTGAAAGATAAGAAGAGAGAGGGTACTGATGAACACTATATTCCAGAACTTGAAGAAATGATTTTGAAAAGTTAATAAATGTATTGAGCAGTTTTACTATGCTCCAGGAATTATACTAAGTGCCTTACACATATTATTTTTATTTAACCCTTCAAATAATCCTACCCTTTATTTCAGAAGTAAATGACCTAGATATTTAGATTATAGTCCTCAAGGAGAAATACTATGCTAATTTGTTATAACAAACACTTATTGAGAGCCTACAATGAGTCTATATCCATAATATTGCTTACCTTACCGAATGTTTGCAATTCAAACTGTTTTCATGCTTTGTTCTACAGGTGCACTTCTCTAAGTTCGTGGTGAAATATGGGAAAACAGAAACGTCTTTACCTAAATTGCTTTATCTCAGACTGAGTAAAATCTGTGTATGTTTACAAGATGCATGTATATTTAGACTTTTGCTCCACTGACTTCATAATTTGAAAGAAAAATAAAAACATGACAGCTTTATTAATTATTTACATTCTTCATTTAGTTCCACCGGCTACTGAAAAAGACTATAAGAAATGTTTATCAATGAAACTTATGTGGGCAAAGTCACTGTTGCAGAGTGGAGCTTGCATTTTGAGGCAGAATACAGTTTTATTGTAGCAAACAAGTACATTGGAATTTTGAACTAAACTAAAAACGAGATAGGAAAATATTATGACATAGGAGCAGATAGTTTTACTAAAGTACCTGTGAAAGGTGGCTTATTTTTCTTCTGATAGTTTAATTTTTATCTTGTAATTATCTGAAACTAAAATAAAGGTCTGTCTGCTTCACAACATTGATCTAACATATTCACAACAATTCTTCCCTTAAGGGACACCCACACTACATAACTCCAGGAACTGACATTCCCAGACAATGCCATGTAAATTGTGTCCCTGAAATTGCTCAATGCAACAGCCCTGACAATGTCCAGGTCCTCCGAATACTTCAGTGAATTGCTTCCATTTTCTGTTAATTCTCAGAGAAACTGTTGTTTATAAAGCATTCTCTAGGTGGTTTCTTTCTTTTTCCTACTCTTGCTTTTTCCTACTCTTCCTTTCTTCCTTTATTTTGATGGAGCAGTGTACAAAGTTATGGTGTTACAAAGGTATACATTTGGCAATAGATTTTAGAACAAAAAGATAAAATAATATAAAAATCAACTAGCCAATGAAAAATAATTCTGCTCAGCAAGGTTTTCTTTATCATATTAAAGATCTTCTTGTTGGAATGGATATCTTAATGGACCATGGTCAATACAATTATAAGACTCTTTAAAGAAATCAAATGATCTCTTCCAAAGAGTTCATTTTAATTGATTAATACATTTTTTCTTGCATGTTCAGACACTCTATTCCAAGACCAGATGGTGAACTTCTCAACTACTGCCAAAATATAAGGCATGAGGTGTGTGTGTGCTCACACGTGTGAATGAGAGAGCAAAAGAGAGATGAATATATTCAATCTGTACATACTCAGGAAATGAAAAGCTCCCTGGTTCTAATCTGTGTCCATTTTGTTCAGTGCTATCTTGGTAATCAGTGCACATAACAAAGGCCTATTATGGTCTTTTTTAAATATTTTTGCTAATGTAAACAATGATAATATAATGCTATATATACATATATATACATATATACAGATACATATATATGTATATATATATATACCTGCTTATATGTTTAAAGTGGAGAGAATTTTATTTAAAAATAGAAAAAATTATACTCTATTCAAACTCCCTACAGAACCTTCCATATAGATCTTATTTTGTCAGTTTTATAGGGACAGTTTTTCATAGTAAGGATCCCAGAGACCCACAACAGGACATAACGTATACACTTAAAAAGAGGAATGATACACATTTCTCATCATCTTGTTGTGGCCCCTGAACTTACTTGGAATTACTTGGTGATTAGGTGTCCTACTCTCTGTCATATCCTCATATCTCCTTGAAGACAATAACCCCATACCTGATGGCCCTGAGAGTGAACACATCCTTAGTGCCTCAGTTACCTCATGCTTGTCTAGGCCCTAGCGATGCAAGAGAGTCCCACTAATGGCTTGAGGTAGTCAGTGAAGTCAAGAAGGGATCCACTGGGGAAATGAAGCTGAAGATAAGCTGAGAAGGGTGAGAAGAAATTAACTAGATAAGGGAATGGTGGAGAGCGGGAGTGGAGACTGTTCCAGTTAGAACAGCATGTGGAAATGTCCTGTAAAGGCACTGAGAGTGACAAGTGTGAAGAACCAAGAGTAGGCCTCTGTGACCAAAGCCCAGAGCATGAGAAGGCACAGGAGAGAGACAAGAGAGCAAAGGATTTCAGGAACTTGACCGATCAGAGCTAGGGGAGCCTTGGGAAGGATTTTACTTTGTATTTTGAATAAAGAAAAATAATTGAAGCTGAATGTCTCTGCCCTTTGAAAGTCACACTGGAGCTACCATGTTGATGAAGGATTGAGGTTGGGTTTCAAATTAGTGACTTTGCAGGAGTCTATGTGAGAGGATAGAGGAGAAAACAGTAAGAGCTATTTAGAAAGTAAATCAACAGGAGGACTAGGCTACATAAGAATGGTGAAGGAGGTGTCAAGAATAACTTCCAGGTTTATTGTAAGTGTAATTAGAAGAAACAATTAGAGGGGCGCCTGGGTGGCACAGTCGGTTAAGCGTCCGACTTCAGCCAGGTCACCATCTCGCGGTCCGGGAGTTCGAGCCCCGCGTCGGGCTCTGGGCTGATGGCTCAGAGCCTGGAGCCTGTTTCCGATTCTGTGTCTCCCTCTCTCTCTGCCCCTCCCCCATTCATGCTCTGTCTCTCTCTGTCCCAAAAATAAAAAATAAACGTTGAAAATAAAAAATAAAAAGAAGAAACAATTAGGTCAGTATATTGAATGCACACACACGCAGACATACAGCAGTGGAAAATCTTTGGTGGGAAAATGGTCATCCAGGGGCCCCTGGATGGCTCAGTACATTAAGCGTCCGACTTCAGCTCAGGTCATGATCTTGCAGTTCACCAGTTCGAGCCAACATCAGGCCCTGTGCTGATAGCTCAGAGCCTGGAACCTCCTTCAGATTCTGTGTCTCTGTCTCTCTCTGCCCCTGCCCCACTCATTCTCTCTCTCTCTCTCTCTCTCTCTCTCACACACACAAAAATAAACATTTAAAAAAATTTTAAGAAAAAAAGAAAATGACCATCCAGATGATCATTGTATGTGTAATTAGGAGAGTAGAAATTCTGTGAGTCCCAGACTTGAAAGAAAGTGAAGACAGTCTCCATGATGTATATCCAGTATTGTCATCATTTTGAATTGTTAGAATAAAATTAGTCCGATAGAGAAATAGGTGAATTTCCTCATTGTAAAATACTATCCTTCAGTTAATTTAAGCTCATTTAGCTTTACTAAATTAATATTTTTCTTGTCCTTTATTTGCTTCTTTTTTTCTTAATTTAAAACAGTAGTTGGCATAATAGAGACCAAGGGTCAAATCTGGTCTTCCGTGTGTTTTTGTAAATAAAGTTTTATTGGAATATAGCAACCCCCATTCATTTCCTTCTTGAATATGGCTTATTTTAGGGCATAAGAACAGAATGGAAAAGTTGCAACAGAAATTAGCCCACAAAATCTAAAATCTAAAATATTTACCACCTGGCCCTTTACAGAAAAAGTTTTCTGACTCCTGAGTTTTCTGACTCCTGAGTTTTCTTTACCTTTGTTCTTTCTTCATAAAATGTTGTTTGGAAGGTTACTTATATCGTTCCATTCAAATAAAATTGGATATATTTTGTATTTGGAATTTGACCTTGTGCACAGGACCTCAATTTCTTGTTTTTTAATTTTTTTTTGATAGGGGGAGAGGCAGAGAGAGAGGGAGAGAGAGAATCCCAAGCAGGCTCTGGGCTGTCAGCACAGAGCAGGATCAGGGCTCAAACTTACAAACTGTGAGATCATGACCTGAGCCAAAACCAAGAGTCAGACACTTGACCAACTGAGCCACCCTGGCACCCCTCAATTTCTTATTTTTTTAGAACAAACATAATTTTATTTATAATTTTGGGGGGCCTGACGTAAATATAATTCTAGTCCACTATTCTTAAATTATGCTATCCAACATTTTTCTCTTTTTCTAATGTAGACTTCATTAGTCAATTTCTGGCATATTCAAAGGCAGACATGGTCCCAAGACAATTACGTGTAGAATTTTCAATGTTTATTACAAACATTCCATGACAATGTCTCAACTGCTTTATTACAATATTTGGAAAACGTTCATGCATCAAAACGTGTGCTGAGTGTAAATGCTTTACTGAGGAGTAAATAAGGTTTCATCTTGAAAGTAATAATAAAACATTGATATTGTTGAGAACCTTATCTCTGATACAAAGTAATCTAATGATCTATGGATCAAAGAAACTCAATGAGAACTTCTGTTCAATAATTTAAGTACAAATATTTAGGTATAGGTAATTCATGTATATGTTTTTTATCTTATTTTTTTTTCAACGTTTATTTATTTTTGGGACAGAGAGAGACACAGCATGAACGGGGGAAGGGCAGAGAGAGAGGGAGACACAGAATCAGAAACAGGCTCCAGGCTCTGAGCCATCAGCCCAGAGCCTGACGTGGGGCTCGAACTCCCGGACCGCGAGATCGTGACCTGGCTGAAGTTGGCCGTTTAACCGACTGCGCCACCCAGGCGCCCCTGTCTTTATCTTATTTTTTTGTGTGTGTGTTATATTTTTCATACTATTACTTTTGTAAGGCAATGGTGAGTTACCGGAGCAAAGGAACTAAAATGAAACATTATTTTACATTTAAAGAATTTTTTAAGTTTATTTATTTTTTTTTTAATTTTTTTTTCAACGTTTATTTTATTTTTGGGACAGAGAGAGACAGAGCATGAACGGGGGAGGGGCAGAGAGAGAGGGAGACACAGAATCGGAAACAGGCTCCAGGCTCCGAGCCATCAGCCCAGAGCCCGACGCGGGGCTCGAACTCCCGGACCGCGAGATCGTGACCTGGCTGAAGTCGGACGCTTAACCGACTGCGCCACCCAGGCGCCCCTATTTATTTATTTTTAAGAGAAAGAGAGAGAGAGAGCATGCACCCAATTAGAGGGAGGGGCACAGAGAGAGGGAGACACAGAATACAAAGCAGGTTCCAGGCTCTGAGCTGTCAGCACAGAGCCCAACACAGGGCTGAAACCCACAAACCATGACATCATGACCTGAGCCAGTCGAGCCACCCAGGCACCCCTACATTTGAAGAACGTTTGATAGACATATATAGTTATTCATTTTCAATTGTTCTTTCTACTAGACCAAATAATGATCAATGACCAAATAGTTCCTAAAGTATTTTTTACTATGTGGAGTGATCAATAGACAATAACAAAAGTTCTCAAATTCTTTTCACCACTTTGATATATTTAGAGCATCTACATGAATAGGGAATTAGAAGTATTGCCTACTCTGCCATTGCCTCACTTTATTTAATTATACATTATTTACTAATAACATGCCGAAATATCTATAATGAACACCTAAAAATCACTTAAGCTCTAGAATTAAAGGACTTCCTGAGGGGATGCATTAGACCAATCGCTGGAAAAAATATCTGCAGGATTTTATTCATGCACAATGATTTGTTTGGGACCTTATTTGAATAAGGCATAGTGATAGTATCCAAAAGATTAAAATAGATATAATCCTGTCCTCAAGGAACATACAGAAAAATAACTGATGCACAAGAACTGTTTGGGGGATAAATGTGAACAATTACAACACAGCATAAAAAGTATCGTGTACTCATGTGAGCTCTCTGCTCACAGTAGGCGAGCAGTGCTTTGGGAGCAAAGACAAGAATCACCTCACTGGGGAGGATGATCTTGGAGAGCTGAGACGTGGAGAGTCAGAGGAAGTTTTCCATGCAGGCAAAGTTTGGGATCAAGAACAAAAAAAAAAAAATAAAACAAACAAACAAACAAAAAAACAGCACGATCAATAATATAGGCCTGAGCAAACATAAGAGGGTTTAGGAAATAGCATCTAGTTCATTATGATTATTGTAGAAGAGGAGGAGAGAGGGAAAGATGCACAGGTAAAAAGACTAGATTATGAATATTATGAAGCACCTTCATTATTTTTTAAATTTTTAATGTTTATTTTTGAGAGAGACAGAGACAGAGTGTGAGCAGGCGAGGGGCAGAGAGAGAGGGAGACACAGAATCCAAAGCAGTCTCCAGGCTCTGAGCTGTCAGCACAGAGCCCAACGCAGGGCTCAAACCCACCAACCGTGAGATCATGACCTGAGCCAAAGTCAGACGCTTAACCAACTGAGCCACCCAGGCGCCCTGCACCTTTATTATTTTTTAAAGACTAGATTTTTTAAGTTTTTTTTGTATATTTAGATTGCATTATTAAGTCTAGAAGATATATATGTGTGCACACATATATATGTAGATAGTTCTGTGTATGTATTTACAGGGTGGGGACAGACAGAGAGCAAGAGAGAATGAATGAATGTGTGCCTTATGTGGACACATAAATCAAACTCTTTAAGAGGGAGCTGTGAGGAATAGGGAGAGTTGGGCCTGGAATCCCATACCCTCTGCCTCCTCTTCCTGCCACAGCCCTGGATGGAGAACTTCAGGAAGCACTGCTATACACACACAAAAACCAGACTTAGAATCCAAAGAAAGGTAGAAGTCCTCTGCCAGAGAACCCACTCATTAAAACAGCCAGATTTAAAATAATGCTTTTAAAAAAATTAATTGCTGTTGATACAGGATGATAGAAACAATTATTACCGAAGAGGCTCAGGGATTATTGGTTATTTTAATGACTGTTCAGTTTTAGTTTTGCTGGTCATCTTTCTAAAATACCAACACTGTATTTCAGAGGTGCCCGTGGAAGTCTAGGGCTTAAGAAGGGAGATGAGAGCTGACCAGGAGGTGAGGACGATGAAATGGCCAGGCTTCTGTTAGAGCTATTTTCATGGGTAAAACAGATAGAAGTAAGATTCTTAGTAAGATTGAAATAAAGTTCTCTTTTGCTTTAGAATTTGAAAAGCATTGCACTGTTTAATAAGATATACAGAACTGCAGTTCCTAAATTCAAGAACATTTATGGCTGTGGGATTTATTTCACTTATTGTAGTAACCAGTTTTTTCTTTGAGATTTATGTGGGCAAATTCTTATAAAAGTAAATTCTTGTATCTTTTGCCACTTCTTTAGCACACGATCATTCCTTTATATTAATGCTCAGCAAATAAAACTAGACTAAATAAAACACAAAGTGCTGTTAGAAATGTCCTGTGACAATTCCATGTTCTCCTGTATGCTTCATTGCTGAGGAATTTGGTGGCTTTTCCTAAAAAGATACTTTTGTAGACCCCTATGGGACTTATAAGATGCCAGTCCACCACCATCCTCACATGCAAACATTCATCTGGAAGTCACTGAGTTCCATTGGTTCCATATCAGTTCTGCTAAACCATTGAGTCTGCTAAACCGTATGCATTTATGAGTAGACATTAAGTCAGCATTATAATCTGCTGATACAGATCATTGTTGTGTATCAGTAAGAGCCAAAGTATAGTTTCAGTAAATATGTATGCTTTGGATTTTCTTAGAGTTGTATTTAAAAGTTGTACTTAGAGTTGAATTTAATAAAACAATCTTGGGGGCCTGGGTCAGAGGTTGGTTAAGCCTCTGGCTCTTGGTTTTGGCTCAGGTCATGATCTCATGGTTCATGAATTCAAGCCCCGCATTGGGCTCCATGCTGTTAGTGCAGAACCTGCTTGGGATTCTCCTTCTCTCTGTGTGCCCCTCCCCCACTTTCTCTCACTCTCTCTCTCTCTCACTCCCTCTCTCTCTCTCAAAATATATAAACAAACTTAAATAAATAAATAAATAAATAAAATATTTCAACCTGTTCAAGATAGTATCTGACAAATTTCATCATTTTAGAGGTGCTCTTTCCCCCTTGTAAGCCATTTTAAGTTCTTTATCACAAAGAAGGAAAAAGAAGTAAAGAAATTGGGCAAAATCAGCACAGACTATGTTAAAACAAACACCTCTGAGCTTGCTTCTACTGGAATTTGGCTGTAACATCCATGCACATGCCATACAAGCTGATTAATGCATCTCCTGTCCAATTTGGGAGAGCAAAGTGATTCTACAAACACAGTCACCTCCAGCACTCAAAAATTTGATAATTATGCTCAAGATGTTTTGTTCTAGGAGTGTGTGTGTGTGTGTGTGTGTGTGTGTGTATGTATACATGCAAACACTATATGCACATATATACTTTCAATTTAAAAATGAAAAAAAAACTGCATATTTTAAAGAAGGCAAAAAGAGTAATGACAAGTGTTAACATGCTAGATGTTAAATATTTGATAAATGTTGTAGGTATCAAAGTAGCTTCTCTGACATAACCTTTTTCAGTCACTATGCCTACAAATTATAAGCAATAGAACTATTTGGGCCCTGTGATATGTATTTCCTATTCCTATCTAGAAGATTTTATTGTCATTGTCCATATATATAATTTGCTCGAGTAGATTCATGGTTCTTTGGACCCATTTGGACATCAAGCAATGCATTGTTCTAGACTACAACATTCCAGAATGTTCCTAAAGTAAATTGTTTGAAAGTCCGTGGACTTCTCAGACCATAGGAAGTGGGTATTAGACATGGAACCTAACTGATTTTGACATGATCAGAAATCATCAGAATTAGAAGATGGCCTCACTTTATCTGTCTCCTTCTAATTATGAGTTGTTTTTTAAGACTAGGGTTTCAGGCTCATATCTCTAATTTCTGCTCAAAAACAGTCTAACAGTTAACACTCTAGCACTTATGCTACAGCATATTATCACATTCTAAAACAGCATAACTGTTTTGAAGCCAAGCAAAATGGGTAAGCTTGAGAACCTAAAGACAGAAAATGTAAAAGACCTGTGGATTTTCATCCACGAGTAGATGTAAATGCTAATGAAATGTTCCTTAAAACGCATTTAAATTAAACCATGAGCGATTATATGAAGTTCAAGAAGGCCTGAAAACGTAACTGCCATTATGATAAGACAGAGTACCGACGTGCTGATGGGCCATATTCACAGACTGAAGGTAGTTTTCCTTTTCCTGCATATTAATAATGACAGGTGGTGCTGGAGATAATTTTAACCAGATTATGGTGAGCTGTAGTTCTGATTCAAAGACTTTTTTCAGTGCTTTGCTTGAATAGAGTATGACTGAACACACTTAAAAATTCATTTCTTTCCCAAAAGCATTTGAAGATTTTTGTGAGAGAACTGATGAGGTACTTGCTTTTTTTCCAAAAATAAATAAATAAGTGTTTGAAAAACTTAAAGCACTGATTTTTAAAGGGCTTCTCAGACATTTATGCGAAGACAGCTTTTTCTAATTCCTGAATATGAAGATGCCTGTTCATAGAGCTTCCAAATATTGAAGTGATTGTGTGTGTATGTCATGGGTGTGTGTCTGAGTGTGTGTATATGTCTGTGTGTGTGTGTGTGTGTGTGTGTGTGTGTTTGTGTAAAGAATGCACAGGAAAAGGATTTCTCATCCTTGAAATTTAAAACAAAGCACCTCCTAATTGGCAAGATATGGAAATCATTTCAGCCAAGAAATAAACTCCTATATCTCTTTATGTTATAAGAAAAAAATAGTTTTTCTCAGTAAGCTAAGCTTTGGCTAGCATCTGCCTCTTGGTCAAATTCTGCCGCATTAGGATCTCATTCAGAAAGCTGAAGGAAGTTTTAAATCAGCCAAACTTGTTTTGTCTTGCTTTATGGAACCCAGAGGTGTGTGTGTGTGTGTGTGTGTGTACATGCGTTTGAGAACGTGAGAAAAAATATACTCTTTTCATTTTTGACAGACATGTTTAAAGCATAGTCTCATTTGCTAAAGCAATAAGAAGCAAAAAATATAATCAAAATTCTCAAATATCAAGTTTAGAAACCAATTAAATATAGTCAGTGTTAGGACTTTAAATTTCTCAGGCAAGCTTACTTTTCTAAAATAATGGTCTATGCATTATGGTAACAAAGGAATATATCTAAAGACAGCACCAAATCATTATAGCACCAGCCACTTATTTTTTTAATCCCTTATTCTTTGCTTACTATTGTCTAACTTCTTTGCAATATGAACTCTCTGAATCCCTTTAACAATACTGTGATGTGGGAACTGTTTGTACCCCTATTTTATATCTCCTATGCACACCCAAGGTCACACAGCTCATGGAAATGTTGGACCCTGGATATGAGTTTAGACAGCTTTCTGTTTACTGTAATTATTTTGACAACATCAGAATCTGTGTACTTAACCACATACTCAACTGCCTTAATCAGAGTGTCACTCTTTGAACTGAGCACTTTATTAAATACTGGGTCTTGGACTCCCAACCACAATTAGCTAATCTTGAAGAAGAAACGAAAGAGCTGTACTACTCTGCATTAATTCTTCTGTCAGATATCCCAAGGAATTAAAAGACATCCCTTATAAAGCTCTTTTAAGGAGTGGTTGATTTGCTCTAATCCTTAACCAAAGGAAGGAAAACAGAAGAGGTGTTTTTGGTATGAGTCTTAGTCCACAAATGCAAATGAGCTAGAAACATGCATCAATGCTCCAGAGCTCAACTTACTTTCTAACTCCAAGCTCCTGTTTATGGCCCAGGCCAAGTGCCTCCTCTATCCCTAGAGTCTTCCACAATGTCAGGGTAGTAAGGAAGAGGAGAGGGTTGCGTCATCTGATCCAGTCAGTGGCCTAATGAGATGTCTATTTTTCCCAGTTCTGAAGGCCTCCTCAAGTTTGGTAGGCTTTCTTCTATTTTGTACTACTTGTGAGAGCCAAGAATCTTTTGCAAGTTTGCATATAATCCTGACAGCTTGGAACTACCTGTCTGGCACTTCCCCAATAGTGCTGCCCCTGCCTAATCTTCCAAAATTCTCTCTCTCTCTCTCTCCTTCTCTCTCCGAGGGAGAGAATCCAGGGTTTCTCCTATGATCTGGTCAAAACTACCTAAAAGTGCCCATAAGTATCCTCTTATAAAGAGCATCAGTGCTTTGAACACAAGCCCAGGGAAACTAGCAGGTTATTTTACCTTTCTTTCCTACCACATTTTTCCTTTGAGGCAAGGAGCACAAAGCCAATTACCTGCTTTGGTGGTAATTGGATGAAAGGTAAAGAGGAGAATTTTAACCCAGGCACACAGGTTTCTTGTTATAAATACCATGTTCATCTCAGAACGTTTGCCCTTCTCTTCAAGAAAGCACAAAGAATTTTTTCTCTAAAACCAAGCTTTTTAGGAGTTAAATTGAATGTACTCTCTACTAACAGGTGAAAAGAAAGAGCTTTGAAATAAGGGCATTTATCTTAATATTAGTTGCACTATCAGATCAGAAAATAATGTTGTTTAAAAACACTGCTATATTTATCACATAAGATTTAAATGGTACACTCAGCATGCAAATCTGTCTGTTTTTAAATGACATTCTCAAATAAAAGAAACCCGGGTTCCTTGGAGAAGTGACTGAATCTAGGACTGCAGCAGGGAATATACACAATGAGCCTAGAACATCTGGTAACCCAGTAAGTAAGAAGTAATCACACACACACACACACACACACACACACACACACACACAAATGAGGGTTTGTCAAAGGGACTCTAGAAGCCAACATATAAAGAGCTCCAAACGGCCAAAGCTGGAAGAGTTTAACAAAATAAATACCACAGTATTGGATTATAACCCAAAGTATGAAGTAAATATAAGAGTCCATACTGATATTAATAAATGATTAAATTGATAGATTGGAGTGAACAGACAAATCTCATGTGCAGAATCCCAAATAACATTTGTAGATACTATGCCCTCAAGGAGGTGGAGTCTCTCTATCCATTCTTTAAGTACAGACTGCCCATAATGACTTACTTCCAGAAAATACAGTATGGAAATGTGTAAGAAAGTAATTTTACAGTGGAGAAATCTGACAATCACCATCTTGGTCAGGTGATCAAGATTAATAGCTACAGTGATACATTGTGTTGATGGCATGTATCCTTGATGTGATGTGATGAAAATGGCACTTTTCCTCTGTGGTCTTCCTCCCAAAACACCTTACCCAGTCTTATCATAAGGAAAATAGAGAAACAAAAATTGAGGGACATACTACAAAATATCTGACCAATATTCCTCAAAATTGTTAAGATCAGTCTGAGAAACTGTGACAGCTGGAAGAGTACATGGAGATCTGACGACTAAAAATAATGTGGTCCCTGGATGGGATCCTGGAACAGAAAAAGGATATTAGGTAAAAGCTAAGAATATATGAATAAAGTGTGGACGTTAGTTAATAATAATGGATCAGGGGCGCCTGGGTGTCTCAGTCAGTTAAACATCCCACTCTTGATTTCGGCTCAGGTCATGACCTCACGGTTCTTGAGTTCCAGCCCCACGTCAGGCTCTGTGCTAACTGTGCATAGCCAGCTTAGGATTTTCTATCACCCTCTCTCTCTGCCCCTCTTCAGCATTTTCTCTCTCTCTCTCTCTCTCTCTCTCTCTCTCAAAATAAATTAATATTTAAAAAATAATGCATCAATATTCAAATTGATACAAATGTACCATACTAATAATGTAAGGTGTTAATAACAGGGTAACCAGCTGGGGGACATACAGGAATTCTGGGTGCTATCTTCACAGCCTTTCTGTGAATCTAAAACTTTTCCAGAATAAAAAGGTTATTTTAAGAATTCAGATAACAGCCAACCAATCTGTAGGGTGGAATAGGTGATCTCATTGAGCTTGCCCTGCCGTATAGTCTCAGCAAAGGCAAGTCCCCTATGCCGGCCTTTACACGGCAGTGTGGTGGAAAGAATTCTGTCAGTGTCAAAAACCTTGGCATGGGAGAGGGTTAAAAACTGAAAGTTTTAAATGTTAAGTTTCTTTTTGAATCAATTGTTTGCTCAAATCAATATATCACAGAAAATTTTTAAAAATCTAGGCATGTTTTCCGAAATGGTGATTCTGCTTCTTCATTTTTTTTTTTTGTTTAACTGAGATTTAGTAGAATACAATTTGAGAGCTTATGGAGAAATTATAACTACTGTTAATGTATCTTTTTTTCAGTTCAGGCATGTAAAAGGATACTAGTATGTAGTTTATTTTGTTTTGTTTTGTTTTAGAAAGAAAAAGGGGAAAAAAGTAGCAGACTGAATTCAGATAAAGGTACTAAACCCAATTAGAAAGAACATTAAAAAAACAAAAACAAAAAACCACAAAGACAAAAATCATAACAGTAAGCATTACTCTCCTTAGATGGAATCACAGCTGTGCAGTGCTGAGAGACTAATGCATTCTGCATCAACCAGATTGCAGGGAAAAAGACACTCATTTTGGACGCGATTCAGATTTGGGCACCATCTCCCAGCTTCTGAGGTCACTTGGTTTTTCATTCATTACAATACATAGACATTGCTCATCATACCTTGTTAAATGCTGATTCAGTGTAAGTGAAGTACTAAAGCTTTTTTTTTTTTTGAAGGTCTGTATAGCATATTGAGAGGCTTTTCATTTCAGGGCTTAAAATATTTAGTGAGCAGGTGGCTTACTGCCAGCTACAACTTACCACTCATCAACTATAAAGAAAAAAAAACTATAAAGAGTTCAACATTAGCTACTCTTAACAGCTCCTTCAGGCCGAGGTCTATAGGTTTGCAAGTACATTCAAAAGGCATACAATGTGAAAAGAGTGTGTGAGACAGAAAGGAACAGATATTGTTAAGATACATACCAGTGGTCAGCCTTTCAGCTTATAACTTACTGAACTTGCATTTGTGTATAGTTTACTTTGACTTTGAGAAATTTCTTTATGTGCTCATTATCAGAGAAATCTTGAAGTCTGTGGATCTCAAGAGACCTGTCTTGTTTCTATAGATCACACGTGTTCAGTAGGGGTGCTATTTTCTCCCAAGTAAGCAAAATTTGTTTTTTTGAGGGTAGATGAAAAAAAAATTAGCTATTTACAATGGTTTGAGGCTTTCCAAAGAGCCTTAGTATATAAACAGATATAAGTATTAAAACATTTGCTAGGGAGTGATTAGGAAAAAAATGTCTAAATTGGTTTATGGTTGGTGGGGGCAATAATGAAGCAAAGGCCAAATCATGAAAAACCAAAGCAATTTAAATACATATTTTTAAACCCTCCAAAATGTATCTGGGTTAGAAAGCAGAGTGCCAAGTCTCTTCCCAAAGCAAATTAAACTGGCTGAGTTATAAACCTTTCAAAAATTAGACTTATAATGAACATGCAGACAGATCTTTAACTATAGCGATTCCTTCAAAGACTGAACTACGTTAATGTTCTGTGTGAGCCTAATTGAAACTGATTATGGTTTGACACTTCATAATAGACTTTAGTTTAAATGATTTCTTTTTGACCCTAAAAACAGTTTTGGTCCCATGTATTTCTAAAATGTACAGCAAAATTCCTTTATAATGTGATAAATGATATCTAAAATGTTGAATTTCTAAAAATATGTCCAACTTAAAACATGAACTAAACCAAAGGGTAGACCACACAAATCATGCTTCTCCAATCTTCATTTTATGTTTGTGTGGACTAGTGAACTCTTGGGAGTTTTACTTTCTGACAAACTAAATCTTTGAGAGGGTTTTTTTCCTTTTAATTCTATATTTAAGCAAAATCTAGGGAAAAGTAACAGTTGTCACCCTCAGAACTGATTTAATTTTGTAAGTGTGTTCAAGAAAATTAGGAATTTTTCCTTTACTTAGAAACTCGCTCCTGTGATTCATAAATACCAAGGAAAATGCCCAACTTTGATGTAACATTTGATTCTGTTGAAATACAAGTATGTCGTATATGATCAAATAGTTTGATATGGCAGCAGTTTACCTTTATGTTCTTTTGTTAATTGTTTTTTTCTAATAGGAATAATAATGAGCTTTTAATAACTGTAATAATGGTAATCAGCTACACTCTATAAGAAATGCAGTATGCAAAGTACATCAATCATACTAACATAAATTATAACTGCATCATTGTAAAAGGCTTTTATGGCACTGGATCTATCAAGTTTTAATCATGTGAATTTTTATTTTTTTGCCAAGATCACTTCATATGTTATAGCCATGGAAGAAAAAGGAAAGAGAGTGTATTTTGCATCTATGTGTCAAACATTTCACTAAGAGCTAATCGTATCCATGAAATGTGGGAATTGAATCACAAAACATTATGTGCAGATAAAGAGCAAGTCAAACCATAAAATATAGTGAAAATAGCATTATAGCTTATCTTTTCAACTCTGAGCCTTAAGAAATATCTTAACACCCTTATTTCTAATTTAAAGTAATTATAGTTTAGGGGCAACTGGGTGGCTCAGTCAGGTAAAGATCTGACTTTGGCTCAGGTCATGATTTTACAACTCATGAGTTCTAGCCCCTCATCAGGCTCTGTGCTGACAGCTTAGAGCCTAGAGCCTGATTCCAATTCTGTATCTCCCTCTCTCTCTGCCCCTCCCCTGCTCACACTCTATCTCTGTCTCAAAAATAAATAAACATTATTTTTTTAAATAAACATAGTTTAAACTTCTGACTTTTTAAATCAGAGCTAGAAATAAGAGGAACCTGTTTAGTCTGTACTCATTTAGAAAAAAAAAGTTCAGAAAAAAATGGCATGTAGTAGAATAAAAATAAATAAGAATAATTAAGATAAACTAGGAATAAGAATATAGACTCTATATTTTATCACAGTTTATAAAATTGTATTTTAAATATATATAAGGACAGAGCTAGAAACCACCTGAGAGTCTTGATTCTTTAGATTCTCCAAGAAAATAAAAACTGTGTACAGTAGCAAAAAAAAGATATTAAAAATAAATGATTTTATAAAACACTGTAAATAATGTTCTATATAAATCAACTAAAATTAGATAGCGATATGTCTTTTCAATATTTTATAACCAACATCCATATTTAAAAAATCAAAATAGTGATTAAAACTACAGACAATTCCCCAGCATTTTGCCATGAGATCTTCAACAGCTCAAGAGCCTAGCACAGGCTATGGCAATTTTAGATTGGAAGTCACGTTAGGGTATGTCAAGAGCACCAGACTAGAGTCACTGAGCCTAAGTACACCTTGTACTTACTAACTAACTGTGTGACATCTTTGGTATTTTTTAAAAGGGGGTAGTTGGAGGGGATGCACAGTTTTGAAATCTTTAGATTGTGGCCAAATTTGAGAAAATGATAAAATCTACAGAATAACTTCTCAGAAAAATTCTACATATGCCAAAATATTTTTATTTTGGGAAAATTCTTTGTGTCTTTGAAGCCACTTCATGGAAACCTAAGGATCCATTGGTTTCATGAACTAAGGGTTCAGGAACCTTGAACATGGGATTATTTTAAAGATTCCTTTCATTTATATTTATAGTCTATATTTCTAAACCAAGTTCATTCTATGTATTATGGATTGGTACTTATATTTTGAAGCACAAATCAAATGGAATCTTTCCCTTTAATTGTATTTATGGAATGCAAACACAACCAAGCTTACTTAAGGACAAATCAACCAACCAACTTACTTCATGAGGAAAGATGTATGTAACTGGTTAAACCTTACAGTTCTTCAGTGATCTGGGATCACAAGTCTGTTCCTAAATTATTCCCTACTGTAATGAGAAGGCTGGGTTATCATTTAGTGTTTTTATTGTTTTTGTCTCTATCCTTCAGAACTTCTGGGTTTCCAACCCCCTCATGGTGGTAGGAAAGACAAATTACTAATGTCTGGTAGCAACACCTTAGGTGATGGTAGGAAAAGGAATTTTGTGGCAGAAAGAAAACTTATATCAGAATTCCATTGTTTCCTTTTACTGGTTGTATAACTACAGTGGTTTAATTTCTGGCTCCAAACTTTCATTTTCTTTACCCATAAAACAGAGTATAAAACCTCTGAGGTAGGATTTTTATGTGATAATAGAATACATACATGCACACACACACATATATGATATATCATATATCATACATGTATATATATGTATAAACACCCTCTAAGATAGGTATTTTCAGAGATATGAGAACATATACATAAATACATGTATAAATGCATATATAAATATGCATGTGTGTCTATGAATACACACATAAATACATACATGCATGTGAACATGTGCTGTGTGTGTGTCTTCTGTTGTTTTCAGCAAGGCCCCCTCTAGCATATAAAGCACATTGTGCATTAAAAAAAAAGGAACTCCTTTCCAGATGAGGACATTATCAAAAGAACCCTATTCCTCTCTGGCTAACACAAGCCAGTACCAGTGGTCAGGACTAGACTTCAGTTATTACTCATGCCTTGAGTTGGGCATCAAAAATGATTCTGATAGGCATATTGAATCAGAGATTCAACTGAATCAGAGTCTATTGAATCAGAGACTCTGGACAGGGCCCAGCAATCTGTGTTTAACCAGTCCTCCAAATGATTCAGACATTTGTTCAAGTTTGAGAACCACTGTTCTATACCACATTCCACTACCCATTACACCAACAAGGGATAAGTAGTTAGAGAAGACTCCTTTCTCCTTCTCCTTTTCCTCCCCCTCCTCCTGTTTCTCCTCCTCCCTATACTTCTCAACCAAGATAATTTACCATGACATGCTGAAGACATATGAGGACATTCATGCATTATAAAGATAAAGAATAAAACATTTCCTCAGCCTACTATTATGCATTTAATTTCATCTAAGTGTTACATCTCCTACTGTCTGCATCAGAAGAGTGGCACCTGGTTATGCCTTCCTTGGTTC
This sequence comes from Prionailurus bengalensis, assembly GCF_016509475.1. Lineage (NCBI taxonomy): Eukaryota > Metazoa > Chordata > Mammalia > Carnivora > Felidae > Prionailurus > Prionailurus bengalensis. Next base: position 112,134,871 of record NC_057349.1, read on the forward strand.
CCTCAGATGACTGACCCCATAGCCTTATGATCTCTATTTGCCTGAGCCCTCCTGTAAGAAAGCCCTGTCAGCAGGTCATTACTCAAATCCCCATCTATACAGTGTGGCTTTGGATGGAACCACATCTTTAAGTTGATTTCAAAGCTCCTGTTCCATGGTCTGGTTTCCTATGAGATATACAGCAACTAGGTTGATGCCATGAAGACCCATGGGAGGTTTCATCACTTGGGCGATGACTCTCTGAAGTGTGGATTTTTTTCCATAAAACTGAGTGGAACAGTGCTGCCTTAGTTATTGACTCTGACCCACCTTCATTCTTAACAGGCTGACCAAAGAGTGCTGATTTTTCATTTTCATATGCCTTCTTCATGTTAGCTCTTAACCCAGGGCTATTCTCACTCACCCCTTACTTTTTATAAGAAATAAAGAGTAATAAGAAAGTATGGACTTCAATAATATAAAATGAAATAGATTGAAAATTAGGGAGTGTGCTGAATAGCTTCTAAAATCTGTTGCTGGTCAGCTGAAAGAAATATGAAGTTTGTCTCCTCAATATCAGAATGTTACAACAGCAGGATTTCATAAGAACTCATTTATGAAATATTTTGTGCAATAAAAAGGGATAGTTTATAAGATAGAAATAGAAGTAGGAAGTAGATAAATGCCAGCAATGGGAAAGTAATGAAAAAACCTCTTACTCTTCTTTTTGAATGCATACAATGTATCTGGCTTTGTTTTTAGTAAGAGATTTTTCTTTTTTTCCACATTTATTTCCCTTTCTCCCATATGTTTGAATATTGATCTTGGCTTTACCAATTCTCTCTCCTGCTTTATAATAAAATACAATGATGTGAATTGCAAATCTATGGGTTGAGTGTAGTCCATTTTTTTAAATTTTAAACTTTTGTTTATTTTTAAGACAGAGCAAGAATGGGAGAGAGAGAGAGAGAATGAGTGGGAGAGGGACAGAGAGAGAGGGGGACACAGAATCCAAAGCAAGCTCCAGGCTCTGAGCACAGACCCCAATGCGGGGGTCCCAACTCACATACCGCGAGATCATGACCTGAGCTGAAGTTGGACACTTAACTAACTGAGCCATCCAGGTGCCCCCATTTTAATATTGTCTAACATTCTAGAGGTTTTTTTTTTGTTATTATAATCATTAAACTTCTATTTGAAAGGAATTGAGGACATTTCCTTTATAAAATGTGAAAAAAAGAACATTTATTCTTAGTTTCATCACCTTTCCTATTTTCCTATGTACCCATCCCTTCATATTCTTTCTTAGTTCCTCAGACAACCAATTGAGATTCCTCACTGGATATGGTCTTTAAGGCTAACACTTGCTTTGCCCACGATATACCATTTCCTTATCCTGTATGTATCTCTTCACAAATCTTATTTCTGACTGCCATGATAATCTGATTCAAGCTAAGGTAATGATTTTCCAAGGTGATAGATAAGTCTTTGGTAGAGTAAGTATAAAGTCAGCTCAAGACTGGAATCAAAGTAAGCGCAAAGAGGTTAACTGAGCACCTTCAAGTAACTCCCAAACAGTGTGTCTTAGCTTAAGCTAGGAATTTAAAGAGTTGATGCTATGTTATTTGATAAAATAAATCATCACATTACCATGCCTTCTCATTAATAGACAATATAACTGGTCAGTGTGCCCAGAGGTATCTAAATTTGTCACTTAGATTCTGGATATATGTAGATTCTTTGCTTCAAATGATTCTGTTCACTCAAGGTCTTTACCTGAGGAGCTGATGGTCTTTTTATATACACGGGTCCATTCGATGCATGAAAACCATAATACCATGCAAGACAACAAGACTCCAGTCTTATTAGAATAGCCTTTATCTGATTATAGAGATTCAACAATTTGGTCCATGAAAATCCTCCTTTTAGAAAATTTCTGAGCTATGCAAATATGCCCACTCTTAAAATTCCACCAGTTTAATTTACTAAGAACTTTAATATATTAATCTTCCCAAACGACATGGCCTTTTAACAAGGGATTTCAAGGAGTGACTAATTTGAGAATTGCAGACCGTGTGGCAAGTCCATGAGGAATATCTATTTGAACAGTTGGATTGCTCAGTTTCCAACACTCACAGCAGTAATTGTTAGAAATTTAAGACACCTTTTCATAAAAGGGAAATAGACTATTATTGTGTATCAGAGATCATATCTTCTCACTTTTATGTTTCTATTTCATATTTAGAAGGAAATGAGAGGTTAGATTTATAAGGTAATGCCTTCGTGGTGTTTTGGAGTAAAAGACTAAGAGACAGCTCAGAGAATATCTGTTCCAAGAACATTAAGTCCCAGCAAGTGTACTTGGCCAAGGTTATAGAGGAAATTAAGACTGTGCCAACATAGGACCTGTCACGAGGTCCAATTCACCCCCCCTTTTTTATTTTTTTTTTCTATGACACCTTTCATGTTTTATTGTACAAAAATGAAAAGCCAAGTGATTGTATTTTCCTGTTTCCCAGGGTTATTCAGAGTGATGTTTGTTTATATTCTTGGTGTTAATGACAGTGTCAGCTAATACACTAGAAATTTTCTCAAGTAACTTGACAACTGTATATGTGGCATTGTACATCACTTAAATTGAGAGAAAAGTATGACTAATGCAGCATGCATCAAAATTAATTCTGTCATGAAGTACTCTCTATGAGTCATAGAAGCCACAATAGTGTGTTTAGAATAATAATAAGACAAGGAATAATGGCATCCTAAAATTTAATGAGGTAGTTTAGTTTAAATGTACATTGTTAGTTTGTGTCAACCTACTGCCCATTGCAAGCAGCACATTTTTTTTAACAACCTTGTGCAATGGGGCTGTAAATTACCATAATTAAATTAAGCCATAACCTTATCCAGGCAATATGAGGTATTTGTACTTTGTTTCTGTAATCATATTATCTGCTCACAACAGAAACCACAGTGGGGAAAAAAATCAAACAGCACAATCAACCACATCATTTGTAAGTTTTCAAAAGGAAAATAAAGCTACTTGTGATTTCTACCCATTTTCCAGGTAAAAAACTTCCGTGTGTGGGTTAAAAGTCTCTGTGATGGGAATTAAGCAGTTATATGTTATATCATTTGTAGCTTCCACAACCACTTTTTGTATTAAGAACATTTGACCCTCAAAGTATCATGTTCAAGCTCTGGTTTCCAACTTCACAATAATTGCCTTGCCTATTTCACTCATAGCTTCTAAAGAATTGAAAAAATGTAGATGACAGAGTCACCAAACATATCCATAACATATTCACATCACATCCTCATGGGATGTAGCTATAACAATTACTGTGTTTCCGACTCTCATTCTCTACGAGAGATGCCAATTGGTCCACAGGTCAGGTGTTTCACGATCTTACTATCTTTGCACTTCATTCTTTTTTTTTTCTTAATTTTTTAATGTTTATTTTTGAGAGAAGAGAGAGAGAGAGACAGAGCATGTGCAGAGGAGGGCAGAGAAAGAGGGAGACACAGAATCCAAAGCAGGCTCCAGGCTCTGAGCTGTCAGCACAGAGCCCAACACTGGGCTCAAGAGCCTCCGAGCTAGGAGATCATGACCTGAGCTGCTTAACTGACTGAGCCACCCAGGCGACCCTGCACTTCATTCTTAAAGCTACAGGTAGAGTTACAATCATGAAAGAACTTGAATTGGCCACACAAAATATAAGGAGAGCAGATGTTTCGAGAACAATTAAATGTATGTGTTTGTGATTATGAGGTTTATATGATGGTTAATACTTACTGCTCTTAAGCCAGGGTTAGAATGGTTTTGCTACTTGGCCCTGGGCTACTTTTGACGTTGCTCAGTAAAACTACGAATACATAGAGGTGGTGTTAAAAAACAAAAAAATCACAGTGTTGATGAGTCAGTCAAGTTTCTTGGAGCATCGGAAAAAATGAATAAATAAAAAAAAGGAAAATAAACCAGTTCCCAGTAGAGTAGGAGTTGATATGTCATCATCACCAATCAAGGAGAGTGAGGCCAAGTAAGTAGTTTCTAAATGAAATTATATGAATATGGCAAGGTGTTGAGGAATTTTGCTCGAAAGAAAAAAATGTATAGAATGATAGATTTTTTTTAAGTATAATCTTTACTCATGGTTCACTGTTTCCGTGTTATCACATTAATACCTAATGGTTTAAAATGTGAAAAAAATGCATTTAAACACAAATAACCAAGTATTAAGTAGGAGAGTTATGTTGCTTTGCACATTATTCTCTTCTGTGGTAAAATAGCAAGTAGTAATACCATTAATTTCAGTCCTGTGAGTTTAAATGAATCATGATGTACTATTTATTTTTCTTGTCATTGAGTATGTCAGCAAGAGGCTAATTAGTTTGAAAATCTCATTTAGAATATCTTCTACTTTATAATCCCTGCACATGGAAATTGACAGTATTTAGTGAAAGAGAACACAGTGCAATACCATTAGAACAAAATTTGTTCTTATATTTATCTTTCTGCAAATGAGACTAAAGAATTGGAGTCCATTTTGTCTAATTGCTATATTATTCAAAATTGATGATGTTTTCTAATTCATGAAGATCATATCTAATATGTAACTGAAGTTCTGGGAGAGAAGGTAAAGGTATTTTCTAGAAAGACCTCATTTTTTAGAAGCAGCTTTCTTATTTTCTATTGTTATCATGAGGTACATGCCAAGTTGTAAGACGTAATTTTATATATTTAGAAATTTCTGGTTGCAATATTTAGAATAAAATTCCTTCAAATTGATATCTTCAGATAAAAAAAAATTTATTAAATGATGATTCTTCATTAGAAAGCCAAACACTTGATAAATGCTACATACACATAGGTTATCTATTCATTTCCAAAAATAACCTATAGTTAACCATTACACTAGTTTTACAGATGATGAGATGAGGGTCATATGCCAGTGAGTGGTAGAGAAGGGATTAGAACCTATTAGTATTACTCAAGAGCATGAGCTATGTTGTATTATACTGTATGTTAGCCCTGATTTCTGTGTATTGTTCCAAACCTTCCTATTTATTCACTGATCAATAATTTAGTCTTTATGAATTTCAATTATCTGATTGATAATTGGATACTTTATAACCACTTCATAAAACAAATTTGTAGAATGTTGTTGAGAGTGCTATGAGAAAGACCCTAGCATGTACTATGTATGAGTGCAAATGGACACAATTTTTAAAGAGAAATTTGGAAATTAGGGACACCTGGGAGGCTCAGCCAGTTGAGCACCTGACTCTTGGTTTCAGGTCTGGTTGTGATCTCATGATTTGTGAGATGGAGCCCCCCATTGGGCTCTGCACTGGCAGCACAGAGCCTGCTTGGGATTCTCTCTCTCCCTCTCTCTGCCTCTCTCCTGTTCTTTCTTTCTCTCTCTCAAAATAAATAAACTAAATTAAAAAGAAAACAATTTGGAAATTAATCAAGGGCCTGTAAAGCTTTTGTACCTTGTGCTTCCACAACTAATAACATGTCCTAAAAGAATAATCACAGATGTGGATAATGATTTATATGTAGCCTGTAACCATCTTTGAAGAGAATGTTCAGCAATACCAATAAATCTAAGATTTGTGAATTACTAGATAAGTTGATATGATAGAGACATTGTCAATTCCAAAACATGCAAGCAATAAATTCTGTCATTGAGATTAGAGATAATATGTCAAAGTCAGAATGAGTTGAACACTTTGGTTGTAGCCAGTACACTTAAAATGTTAAAGAACATCTGCATAAGGACATGCTCATGGTTGCCTGAGAAAGCCCTCCAGAACATAGATTAAATACAATAAGAAGTAGTAGCAACAGTCATGGTGTCCGGGGACCATGGAAGACAATGGTAATGATGGATTAAAAAGAGAATAAGACACACATCAGTAAAAATATAAGAGAATGAAGGTGAAGAAAAACCCTTTGGATTTGATTATATCACTAACCTATTACTAACATTTGTAGCTCATGAAATATTTTAATACATTTCATGTTCTTCATACTACTGTTGTGTGGTAGGTTTATCTCTAAGAGAATTGTTTCATTAGAGTCATTGGGATGGAAATCAAATTTCTGAGGGCTAGCTAGAAAATTTTAATTGGTAAACAATATGTTTGTTCATATGTCTTGGTATTATGCTTTTGTCTGCATCCTAAATTTTTAATTAATTTATTATATATGATCCTTTTGATCCTTGCAATAGGTTGTCCTTACAACCTATGTTATGTTTAGTGTAAAATAACCTTATTTCACAGATGCCAGATTTAAATAGTTTAAGAAATATTTTTTAACACCCACACCCACATGTATACACACTTATACACACACCCATACCCACACATGTACATCAACTGTAACTTGAAACTTCCAACAAGATCAACGTGAATAAAACAAACATACTGAAAATTTTCGCTTCTGGTCAATTTGTGAAATTTAGTTCTTCTGGCTTCTTGGGAACAGCACACCATGGTGGTAAAAAGACAGACTTGTACACCAGGTGGATGAGTTCAGGCAAGACACTAGCCTCAGCCAGCCTATTTCTTCATCAATAAAATGGAGTTAATTATGGTACCAATTTACAGGGTTATTGTAGTGATTAAATTAGAAAATAAATGTAAGACATTTAGCACTATTCCTAGCACACAGTAAAAGCACTCGTGAAATATTAGCTATTATTATTAGGAATATTCGAAGGAGGATTGAATCTATCACACATTATTTTATTACAGTGGGACTTTATTAAAGCATAATGAGCTAAATCAGAAATACATAAAAACATATTTATCCTAAATACAATGCTTGGCACACATTAAGCCTACAGATGAATTAAATAAGTCAGGGAATATGACAAGTTTAACCTATAGAAATGTCATAGAGTTATTTCTGCATTATATAAATGATAATAAGAAGAAATACACTTTGAGCATTATCTCAGTTGGGAAATACTCCTGTGGATTCAGAGTAATATAAATTGAAATAGGTTTTGTCATGAACATTCAAACCATATTAGACGTGCTATCATATAATTGACTGATAATGATCAAGAAGCATGTCCTCTGGGTTTAGTCTGCTAACATTACATGAACTAATTTCTATAGTTAATAGCTAATTGTCAGTTGGAATGATCTTTTCTCTGTACTTCTTAGAAATCCCTTGACCATTACATATAGGGAGTATTATTTCACATCTCTGCATCTCTCCACCTTATACTGTCTCCTATGCTGGATTGGTCTTCTTTTTTCCCCCTGATAAACTCCAATATTACCAATCCTATGAATCCTCCTAGAGAGAGCCTTTCCACTGCCTCCCCCACCAACACTGATTGGTTGTTACATCTTTTTGTTTCTAGGGGGAACCAACATAAAAGCCCCCCCCCACTGCCCACCCCAAACCAGGTTGAGACTTTTCTTCTGATGAGACCATATCCATACTTAGCTTTCCTTCTCCTATTCTGTTTCCCCCATCCTCCCCTTCCTGAGAACACTCTTTCTAGAAATCACTTTGTCAAGAATCCCAGTCTCAGTCTCTACTTATAGAAAATCCACCCCATCACAACTTTTCTGATTTCTCCAGACCAGTCCTTAGACAGCAAACTCCATCATGGATAACACTTATTCTATTATGTCTCTTATAATGTAGAATGCATGGTATCACATTGGTTTAGCTGTCTTTCTTCCCTACAAGACTGAACTCCATGAGATGAGGAATATTGTCTTATTGTCTTTAAGAATATTGTCTATTCTTAAAGCTGTGGATTATGCCTATCACCTATCAGTTGCTAAATGAAAGTTTATTAAGTGAATAACTCAAAAATACTCCTCTGTATTAGCACTAACATTGAATCTTTTTAAATATACTCATTCAAATTCACAAGAATATTGACAAACACCTTTAAATATAAGGAGCAATATTTCAAGTATAATAAGATTCTAATTAAAAAAAAATTTACATTGCATTTTAAAATGCGAATACATGGCTTTTATTAAATCTGTGTCCTTTTAGTAAGGATTCTTACGAACTTAGTATGATACTTGTTGGGAGAATACCACATGTGCAATTTGATAAACTATAATGTGTAAATCTTTGTAAATATATCTAAAACAATGGCAGATAAATTATAATGAAGTGACTCATGAATTCCACTTAAGTCAATATATAATGAAGAGTCAAAAATATATTTAATTTTGAACTGAACTCCAAACAACACAGTGTGAGTACCTAAAAGTCATTTGATTCTAAAAGTCTTTTGTATGTTTTAAGTAGACACATATTTATTCTTATGAGTGTTGCTTTGATTGAGGGAAAACCTGATTTTGCAATCCATGTTTGAACTTTCTTCAGAAAAAAATGAAAATTAGCATTAGCATTAGTAAAATAAAAAAGTAGAGAAATCATCATATGAATATTTTCCAAAACCTTTTGTTCTTACTAATATTATGGAAAATATTGTTCTTAGGATTTTAAATATTTCTCTATACTTGCAATGTTATTAATATTCTCTAGTCATTGGTTAATTCTAAGCTTTATGATGATGTTATAATAAATGCCTATTAACTATAAATGACTACAAAGAAGCAGGAAGCCACCATATCTAATGATTAACTTGGGGTTTTCTGAACAAGTACTTATATATTTTCATTAATTCTGTATCCAGATGACAACATTTGGAAAGGAAGTACATTGATTATCATAAGCAGTATCTTAAGGTCAGGGTTTATTTCCCCCTTTGTTTCCATCTTAATTATACAACTTTATTTTCTTTAGTTTTGAAAGGTATTTTTTTATTAAAAATATCTTCATTGGGGCACCTGGATGGCTCAGTCGGTTAAGTGTCCAACTTCAGCTCAGGTCATGATCTCTTGTGGGTTCGATCCCCGCGTAGGGCTCTGTGCTGACAGCTCAGAGCCTGGAGCCTGCTTCGGATTCTATGTTTCCCTTTCTCTCTGCCACTCCGCTGGTCACACACACTTTATACCTATCTCTCACCCTCTCTAAAATGTAAGTAAACATTAAAAAGTTAAAAAAAAATCTTAATTGATTAATCGAATGGGAAATTTTGCTTCAATATTTTTAAAAACTTTTGTAACCATACAAAAATTGTTGCTGTTTTTCTTTGACTATCTCTTGCCTTAGAGCAGTGCCTCTCAAAGTCTAATGTGATTATGAATCACCTAGGATCTTATTAAAATGTATTGTCTCATTGGGATTTTTGGGTGGCTCATTCGGCTGAGCATTTGACTCTTAATTTCAGCTCAGGTCATGATCCCAGTGTCTTGGGATCAAGCCCCAAGATGGGCTCTGTGCTGAGTGTGGAGCATGCTTAAGATTCTCTCTATCTCTCCCTCTGCCCCCTCCCTGCCACCCCACTCACGCACTGTCTCTCTAAAAAATTCTTAAAAAATGCATAGTTTCATTAAGTATCAGTAGACAGTGGCCTGAGAGCCTGCATTTCTAAGTAGTCCTAGGGTGTTGTCAAGGCTGCTAATCTGCAGACCACACTTCAAGAAACAAAGTCTTGGTTGCTTATCCTTTGTAATCTCAATCTCTTTACATTGATTCTTTCCAAATAAAGCAAATTTTGAACGATTCCAAGAGATGACACCTCTGAGAACTATTGTGACCTTCTACCTGGCTTAGGCCTTCATACCAAAAGGTTGGCCTCAGCATTTCAGAATCCATCCCTAATTACTCTGACTTTGCAGCAGGGATGGCGTCAAACCATGGACAACTGCAGCGTGCAGTTGGCGTGCAATGGCTCTGTCACGCTTTGGTGAAATTTTTTGGCTATGAAGAAAGTGAAGTTGGCACAACGTATAGAAACTTTGCTGTGACAAGGAGGCCAGATAGTTAGTGGCAGTTTGACAAGTCTCTCTGCACAAAAACAAATTAAGATGTCTTGACAGCTCTGAAAAAGCTGTTGTCTTTGGCATTTTACTTCCTCCAGTGTTCTCCGAGTATGTTATCTCAATTTTTCATAAAGCTACACTTGTAGCCCAGGAATTTCCTTAGTAGCCAAGTCACAGCTCAGAGTTCTGTCAGTTGTGAATAACCCTCAAGGATTTTTATTCCCTTGTCAAATGTGCCTGTATAGTATTCCAGCCATCGAGCCTTTCATTTCAATAAAACTTTTACGCTCCCAAGGCTTTCACATCTCTGATCTTATATCATCTTATCTTCCTACGGAATAAAATAGTATAGATAACCTTTTTTTATATTCATTGACACAATAAACATTAATTAAATTCCTGCTACCGGCAAGGCTATGGTAGGTACCACAGAAGATATAAAGATTAATAAGTCATGGCACTGCCCTCAGAGAACCTATAATGTAGCAGAGAGATAAAAACATGTGCATGATTGCGAGGTAGAAAAAGATAAGTGTTTCAGTGAGTTATAGATCACATACGGGGAGAATTTTTCAAAGCATGCGATCATTTCCAGCCCAGAGCAGTGTGTGGGAGGTTTAGAAGGTGCCACAGCGCAGTAGCTTCCTAGCTGGACTTTGAAAATGATGAGAATTTAGAAGTGGAGATGAGACAGGAGCTGTGGCAACACATCATGGAGCTGGAAAACTAGGGATGCTGCTTGGGGAATAGGTAGGTATCACCTCTTTGTTGTGGTTGTGGCCATTGTATTTAAAGTATGGAAAAAGTAGATGGACACTAGAATATCAGTGGGTTATTTTGGAAAGATGAGTGTGTAGATGTGTATTCACGCTCCTCATTCTTTTTACAGCAGAATAAAATGAGGCACAGAGAGATGAGATGATTGATACAGAGTCCAAAAGCTTGTAAATGACAACATTGTGTTTTCCACCTAGTATCTGGGCTCACTGTGCTACCCTCAAGGAGAGTGACCTGTTGGATCCTAGCTCCGCCCCTTCACTGCAGCTGGAAGGTTCATAGCCACTCCTGCAGGATCAGAGGGAGGAAGGGAGAATACCTCCAGGGACACACCTTAGGGACAGGAGAGTAAAAACTAACATGTTTTTACCTGAAAGAAAGATAAAAAGGTATCATTTAAGATTAATTTGGTTCTGCTTTAGGATTTTTGTGAACTAAAATATCTGGATTTAGTGCAACTCTTCTTGATGTGTTTTGATTTTTGTAATATTACAAACTTTTTTCCTCTATTCATGCCTCAGGTGCATCCCTTTTTACAAGATACACGACTTGCCACAAAAAAAACCCACAAATGTGTAAATTGCATTTGGCTAGCCATCATATTTAATTTTTTCCCTTAAACTGTGTTATTACCTCCTAGGCACTTTCTGCAGCACATTTGTTGAAAATAGATAATATATCATCATGGCTTTTCACGGCAAAGAAGGGGATTTTAATGAAAATGCCACTTTTAATAAGAAACCTCAATAATATGTGGTCTTGATTGTTCCAGCTGAGATATTAATGTCTGGCACTTTTTTCCTAGAATTCAGTAACAAAAAGGTGTAACAAGTTTGTTTTGAAATACAATGCTAAAGAGTTAGAAAAATAATTGTCTTGAGATAGGACATATGGTTTATATAAAGTAAAATTCTCAACATTTACTGTAAGCTATATACTATTTCTTCCAAATATTTTATTTTTTTACTGCTACCGTGCCTCAAAGTTGAAAAAAGAAAGAAACAGATAAGACTAGTAATTAAGTCAAATTTTAATAATATATTCCTATTTTAAATTTCATAATTTTATATTTAGTTCTGAAAAAGAAAAATGTAAAGGTATTTTTAAAATCTTCAGCATTCTGTTTTAAAGATGTTTGTCCCCACACTAAGGGAAATTTGTGCATCTCTAAATTTATGTATAAGAAATAGTCAAAATGTCTGTTTCTAAATTCTTCTCTCCCATATCAACTGCTTAGGGAGAATATATAGTAGAGAAGGACAGGATGGATAATACACCTTCCCATTCAGGAGCGCCTGGACAGCTCAGTCAGTTAAGCATCCGACTTCAGCTTAGGTCATGATCTCGCGGTTTGTGAGTTTGAGCCCCACGTTGGGCTCTGTGCTGACAGTTCAGAGCCTGGAGCCTACTTCAGACTCTATCTCCCCTCTCTCTACCCCTCCCCTGTTCATGTTCTGTGTCTCTCTGTCTCTCAATAATAAATAAACATTAAAAAAATTAAAAAAAATACACCTTCCCATTTTTCAGAAACCTAAAAGGAGACGAAATCTTGAAGTAGGGGAAAGTTTCAAAGAAGTCATTTATTTATTCATACAATATTGAGTGTATCAGGTGACCTTACTGCATATTAGGTGATGTATGGCAGAGGGGCGAAGTGGAAAGGTTGGCCATGCATGAATCATTGTAGCCAAGCAAGCAGATTGAATTGTATTCTCAGTCTAGAACCCTCAGAGTATAGACATGCTGTTGCCCATTTGTGAAGAAAGGGACCTGGCAGGAAAGGATGGGGCAGATGTGAGCATGGACATACCGTAAAAACTAACAAAACTGAAGCACAGAGCTCAGTGAGCACTTGGCATGCTAGTTGTTGGTCTACAGAAAGATGGTTTCACAGGATAGGGCTTATGTCTGTTTTATTTCTTGGTACCCTGTTTTTCATAAGGTATATGGAGATCTGGTATACAGTAGGCACTTCTTATTTATTGATTGTCCCAAGTCTCACCTTGATAATTGGCTAATAATCATCCTGAAGTTTTTACAAACTTCTTGCAAAAACATGTCGAATTCTTCATTAAGCATACTTTGTGTTGCACTTGATAGTAGCTTTTACTAATTGTAAATGAGTTATACTAAATGACCACTGAATTACACCAATTACAACAAACAAATGAAAAAAAAAACAGGCAAAAGCTGTTACGAGAAGAAAACAAATAGGAAATCTAATACCACTTTCATTATAATCACATGTCATGAAATCTCAAAAACATACCTCTCCTAGAGAGGCAGGAGTAGGACTATTCTGAATGGTAGAACCTATACAACATCTCAACATGGTGACCCAGAAAAGGGAATGATTATATTGGTTGGAATATGACAGAACCCTCAAAAGTGCATAGAAGCAGATATATACATTGTAAAAAATATAGATCACAGTTAACTTAGTGCTGTAATGGTGAAAACATAAATTTTTCATCATGATAAAAATCACAGAGAATCTGAATGTCTTCTTAGGGAAATATTTTTCTGTCATGGCTGAGATTATCTTATCCATTCTTGTACTCTTTTTTTGCTGTATGTCAGTGTTACTCACAGTCAGAAAGCCTTGTGTTTTACATATCGTGGGTAGTATTTAGGACATTTTTGGTAATGAATATTTATTTTTAAAATCACTTCGTCATCCAGTAAAGTCTGCCCAAACAGATAGTTATTAAAAGGCCACTGGATAAATGGCATATCTTGCCTACTAATTTGTCATGTCACTAAATAAAATCTTCACATAAAAAGAGATTGAATTGGATGCCTGCTACAAATGCTTTTAGATGTAACATTTTTGTAATCCTCGTCACCAACAGATTCACCATATTTCTGAACCCTTTTAGAATTTTTGGCTCTCCATCTTTACAGGTAGATATATATGCCCCTAATAGACTGGAAACTTTGGATCTTGTTGTATCCATGCAAAGATAAAACAGAAAAATTCAAGTTAAGAGAATTTCATACCCTACACAGTTCTTCTAGACTTTTAAGAAAAGTTAAACATTGACAAATTATTAAATTCCAAGTCAATGACATTATTTTCCCCTTACTGTTATCCCACCTATATGATTTATCTTGTGTTTTTGGCTAACTGAAGACTATATTATGTTCTGAACAGCTCATCTCGGAAACATAGGCCAACTCACATTTATTAGAGCCAATAGTTTTGATGGTCAATGAAAGGTGGACAGCTCATCTGAAGCCTGAAGACAACCTTTGTGCCCTTTCACAAGTCTTTCTTATCCCAGAGGATAAAGAAGGTTAAAAAATGGAAGGACTCTTGGTCTCAGTTAGATTTAAAAGTCTTTGTGATCATATCCAAAGATCTGGGAAGGATTTATATGGCATTATATATATGGAAGGAAGAATGACCGTCTGAGCCAAGAATTCCCAACACTGCAACTTATTTAAAAATATACTCTGTTTTCAAATGTGGTGCCATTGATGATTCTCCATATTCTACTTAGTTGGACTTGGACAAAAAAGAGTATGCAAATAAAAATTGCAACCTGAGTTCTTTATGAATGTGTTGGAATGAGCTTCTTCCAAGCTATCCTTCTGAAAGTAGTAGTATTCCATGAGATAAAAACAGTAGTCAATGAGATGATGCATGGCAAAGGCTTAACACAGTATCAGAAATAAAGTCGACATGCAATAAATGTTACTAATCCTTATTGCTATTTTTATATCATGCTTTACAAAAGGCGAGGGAGGCCTGTGGTGAAACCAAATACAATTTATTCTGCCACTTCATTATTAGCATATGAAAGTTCCTGAAAAACTTGCTTAAATATGTTTAACTAATTTTTCCCCAAATGTAAAGAGACCTGTTTTCGTAGAAGGAGTTGGGAGCCAAGTTTGGGAAATATCAATCTAACAATAGCTCATAAGGAAAGGCATTTCAGTTAAGTGGGTATGTTCTGACTTCCTACTGCATGTCTGGTTTCCAGGTTGCACTAAGGGCTGAAGTGAATACAAAGAAGCTAGACAGAGATACTAATTTTAAAAACTCTAAAAGAGGGAGATGGGACTGATGTACACAACTTAAATCAAGATAATATATAATTACATTCTGGAGTGTTTAATATTGAGTACTTTAGTTGGTGAGAAATGGAATAGCATACTTTTTAATTTAATTTAATTTAATTTAATTTAATTTAATTTAAGTTAAGTTAAGTTAAGTTAAGTTTAGTTTAGTTTAGTTGTATTTTGAGAGAGAAAGAGAATGCAGGCAGGGGAGGGGCAGAAAGAGAGAAGGAAACAGAAAGAATCCCAAGCAGGCTCTGAGCTGTCATTACAGAGCCAAAACATGGGGCTCAAACTCACAAACCTGAGATCATGACCTGAGCCAAAATCAAGAGTAGGATTCTAAAGCAACTGAACCACCCAAAACTTTAGACAATAAGTCTAATTTTCATAATTTCATGAAAATGGGGACCCTTGTTGGGGAATTTGAATTTGAATATACCTAAAGGACTAAGAAGCCCATCCATAAACAAAGATTGGGGCATAGGACAGACGCTAAATAACTAAAGAAAACTTCAGGATGAGCAGGAGGGAGCCACTCTACAATACAAGGCAAACAGGCGAGGTGATGAAAGTGGTGTTTTATGCACAGAACTGTGGAAGAAGTGTGGTTGGTTGGGTTGAAATTGAAAATCACGGGAATCAGAGAAGACTTTCAAGTGTCACCACTGGAGTCCTGGGGCCACAGGGAACCACTGCAGCCGAGCAGTAGTTCTGGACCCAAGTGCTTGTTAACACTCCATTTCCATTAGTTACCATATGAATTTGGGCATGGTCCTGAACCTCAGTGACAGTTTTTAACCCATCAAATGGGGACAGGAATGTTATCAATGCCATGAGGTTACTGCAAGGTATAAATGAAATATATGAAATAGTGTTAGAACAGTTCTGCCTCATAGTTAGTGTGCAGCAAATCAGTGAGCTCTAATTAGCTGTGATGAAAAATGAAAGGAAAACTGTTTCAAAGTGTTAATGAAACAGACTTTATAATCTGCTATACTGTAGCATATGTACAGTCCACTTCCCAGCAGCCCCTCACTGCCTCTGGAATTGCTGCCTCCCCATCCCCTTCAAACAATCCGTTTTCTACACTATAGCCAGAGCTATCTCTCTAAAATGCAAACCAGATGACTGCATTCCCCCTTCAGTGACCCTCTACAGTTCCTAGTCCCCTTGACACAGATTATAGAGCCCTCCCTGTCGTGACCCACCTCTCCATCTTTTTCTTCCACCATTCCCTTCCCTATAATTTTAACTCCTGAAAATGCCATGAGCTCCCACCTCTGGGATAGCTCACCTGTAGGAATATTCTTCATTCCTTCTTCATCTGGCTATGTAGGTTAGAACAGGCCATATAATGTAGAGAGGAGGAAACCTTTGTAACTATGTGTAAAGACACCAACAGGCAGCTTGAAAGAGGGTGTTGCATAGCAGCGTGCTAAGAAGGAAGTTTTTCTTTCAGACCTGAGTAGTCTTGGTTACACTGCAGATTAAAGATGCAATCATAAGTGATTTGAAGAATGAATGGATATATGGTGAAAGGTCTCCATACCACTCATTGAATGTCTTGCAGCCACTCACTTCCAGTTTATTGTGAATTCTTTCAGATATACTTTGTACATTTTGAGAGAACTATATACATATGCAAATCTCCCACTTACAGAAATGTGTAACTTGTTATGCTATCAAATTTGTAAATGTTTTCTGAATTATGTTTCATGCTTTGACCTTACTTACTCTAACATTATAGGAAAAAATCTAATTTCAGCTAGTACGTTTATGGGCTATTTGTTATATGTAAATTTTTGATACTTGTTGTTAAAGATATGAGATGTAGATCTAACCAGATTTTTTCAGAAGTTTTTTTGGTACTGATTTGAAATGTTCCCTGCATCTCAGACTTTAGTCTTATATGGACTTTATGTGTGGTTACATTGATCTGTTTATCTGTTCACCTGCATCACCATTCTTTGTATGATTTGGGCATTATAAAATGTTTTAATGTCTTACTAGTCTTTTTCCCAATTTTCCTGGCAATTCTTGCTTCTTATTTTTGTAAAGGAATTTTATAATCATCTTGCCTGCATTCGAAAAAAAAATATGGTGTTATTAGAATGCATTAAATGTATGGATTAATTTCAGGACAGACAACACCTTTATGATGTTACATCTTTCTATCCAAGAAAATAGTATGTCTTTCTATTTTTTCAGTGTTAAAGTTTTCCACATAGAGATGTTGCACATTCCTACATAGGTTGTCTTGTTACTGATTTTAATAAGGCGCTTAATCAATTACAGCTTTTAACTAGTGCTTGTACATTACATTGAGTTCTATAACCCTGCCCAAAAAGCAACCAGTCAAGCAAAATCTAAAAGGAAAATTACAAGAATTCAACTCAAGACTGCCACTTTCAGAAAATACCTTGGAAAAAGCTCCTCCACATATATTCATAGAGACCTTAAGGCTATGATTTCTGTTTGGCATGCTCTTTTTTTCATAATGTAAATAAGAGTGATAAGGTTACTTGTGCTGAGTTGAAAATAGCCTGAAAGTATCCTAAAATATTTTCTACTTACACACTATAGAGTCATGCAAGAATTTTCACAAAATAAGGACTTGGTGAGTGAAGCAGTCGGCATAGATAAAAATATTATTAAATAGAAAGGAGTACACTAATATTCAAAGGTCCTTCTGCAGAGTTTTATGCCATCAGAAGTCCCCTTTTTTCCTATATGAATTTGTAGTTCTTTGCTAAAGAAGTATTCATCAAATACCTACTATAGACCAGTCACTGACCTAGGGGCTGAAGACACAAAATAAATCTGATTTAGTTATTGCCAACGAACATTTCATATTCTTAAGAACAATAGTCTAAGTCTCAGAAATTATGTTAACAGATTTCTGTATGCCCTTTCAATGTCATAGCAGAACTTTCTGACTGAGATATATTTGACACTCTAAATGGGAAGATAATTTTGTTTGATTTACTATTTGCTACTGATTAGGGCACAAGCTTTATAAATTACACATTAATTTGAGAAAATTGATAAATAGTGATTTTTGTGCAGTAGAGGCATAAATGATTCTAATAGAATCATAGAGGTTGTGGTATTATTGCTCCGTAGAACATTAACCTATTTTATATTTAAATTAGCAAGCTATTCCAGCATCCCTTATAGATATGAAGATATATAAATATATATTCTTTTCATATATTATATATATTCTTTATATATAATCCTTTACACACACACACACACACACACACACTATAAAGCAGTGTATGTGTCTGTACCAGTTTCTCCTATCCTTTTCTGAGCCAACATGACTATTTTCCCAGTTCCCTCATTAATGAAGTAAACAAACTTTGATGGGTGCTCACTATATTTTTGCCTAGGAATGATGTCTTTTAACTTTATTAAAATTATACTTCAACAATATTTGTAATGCTTTATATATTTTTCCTTTTCATACTTGGACTGATTTCCAATGCCGCTGTGAGAGAATGATGGCGCATTATTTGAAAAAACTTGGCTTTAACTTTTATTTTGTAATGATTATAAAGTACTTTAAAGTTCTTTCAGTGATATTTTAATACAAATAAATGGCAAAAGAATAACCCATTGCCAGCATACTCATATTACTATTTTTCAACGGTGAATTCTAAAATTTAAAACATGAACATTTTAAATTATTTTAAGCACAAGCCAGTCATTTTTTAAATAATCAACTATGCCTCATTTTATTAGAACAGAAAAAAAAGGAATTGAAGGGAATTGAATTGAAAGTATCAGCAGGAATTGCACATAGCAAAAGCGAGAATGACTATCTACAACGTGTATTAAATCTTTTGTACTGGGGTTGCAATCAAAAGAAGGTTTGAAACCCAGTGGTCGAAACTTCCTTTGCTTCAGGCTATTACAAGGTAAGTGATTTTAGGCATATGAGTTGACTCTGGAAAATATAAGCTAAATTACCATGTTTAGTTAACATCAGAGGGACTCAGAGGATCCAGATATTTGAAGTTGCAGCTGAGGCAATGATATTTGCATGTCCTTTATATAGATATATTTCACTACAGGATGAGCATATTCCAAAGGACTTGCTCACTGATAGTGATTTCCAACCCTGGTAGTTCTGATTGATCATGGAAATGGAAAAAAAAAGAGTTTAGCAAACCCATCTCTAGACTATATCATTACATTTCAGAATACAAGGTGACAATTAAATCTAAGCTGAAAATGAATCCTATACGAAAGAGTTCTGAAATATGTATTAGAGAAATAAAAACTAAAAGAAATCCCATTTCATGTTTGAGCCAAAAATGCTTGTGCTTATCTATATTTTATATTCAGTGAGCGTAGTGTGGAATACTCTGCCTTATTTCACTTTCCTAATGTATCCTTGAAGTTCAAGTGGCATTTGACCCTCTTCAATATGGAGAGCTGTGTAGCCGGTCTAACAAATTCAATGTATTTAAATGAAAATATGTTATAAAGCTGACTAGGAAAAAGGCATCAAATATATTTTAACACCAGAACCTCTTCCATCAAATTGCCATTTGTAATTGTGGCACAAGAATTTTAGTTTTGTGTAAAAAGAGGAAGCTTTTGCTGAAATAATTCCATGCTGAGACAGTTCTTTAATTGGGAACTACGACTAGGCTGGAAAATGTGTTCAAAGGCCAGCACAATGTTCAGGATGGTAAATGATCTGCCTTTTTGTAAGTGACTAAGTTCTATCACCATATTGAATCTGTCAAACGTTTTTAAATCCAAAAAAGAGAGGCATAACTTTGGATGCTCTTTTAACATAAAATATAATTTTCATTCTGTTTTCACCCTCTGCAATAGTGACTCAAAATCCACAGGGAAGCACTGTAGGTGCAAGTGGGTGGAGCACATGTTCAAATCACCCAAGGCATTTTTCAAGCTATTTTGGCCTTCCCCCCAACATTTCTGCAGGCTCTTTCTCTAACTGCCTGCCCCTAGCACTCAGCACTTCTTAGGGAGCCACTAGGAGGGTTGTTACCCTCAGGTATGTTTAGGTATAAAACAGTCAGAACCTTTCTTTTCTCTAGTATGGAAGGTGTTGTATTCAAAAGTTATTCTTGCTTTTTTATATTGCCTTGTATCTGAACTATATCCTTGTCATGTCCAAATTTGGAGGTGGTCAAAGGAAGTGTTCTAAGAAGCTTTGCTGTTCAGACTGCAGAGCAGTAAGGGCTGATCAAGGGCACCTTAATGTGCAGTCTCTCCACAGGAGTGATAGTGGATTTGGCTCATCCCAAAGGGGTCAGTGAATTGAAGAGCTATTAAATTTGCCGGAATGGCCCCAATTGAGCTTTTCATACCTTTCTCCTCTCTCAGACAGTAGAGTTTAACTCAATGATGGAAGCCAGATTTAAGAATGTTTTTAGGGCGGTTGCAAGTAGAAACTTTCCCAGGGCAAAGAAATAATGAGCTCTAAAGCCCCAGAGACATTGTTTTAGTGAAACTATTTTCTCTGTAAACTACTGATATCAGAGTTTTATGTAGGAGGAAGAAAGATGGAAAGGTTAAGAAATAAATGTACTTCACTTGCTATTTAGACTTCATATATGTGTCTGAAGATGTAGCTTGGGACTTTGCAAGGTATTTTTGACAATGATCTAAACTACGTTGCTACTTAAGATGGGGCCCCCTGACTAGATGCATAGGCATCACCTTGGAGCTAGATGGAAATGCAGAATCTCTGGCCCCACCCCCGGGCTCCTGAATCAGAATCTGCAATCTTAACAAGATCTCCAGGTGACTGACTCCTGTGCCCATTAAAGTCTGGGGAGTTATGGGTGAAGGGACATTGCTCTCCTGCTACCAGACTACTTGCTAAGGTTAAAGCTCCAGAGATGTAATAAACAAAGAAGAAAGGATGAGCATTTTAAAAGTTCTTTTGCAAACATTACCAGATTGCACCTCAGGAAGGTCATAGTGATTATTTGCACCAGCAGCGTGTGAAAGGGTCTGTTTCAATTACACCCTAGTCAATGTTGGGCATTATTACTTTTCAATTGTTAAAATGCATACTGAAGCCATGTAATATGGTATGTGGTAAGGATCTAGCTTTCATGTTCTTAAATAGCCAACCAGTTTTCCTAGAATCAGCAAATGAATAAAACTTCCTCTCTGAATTGAATTGAAATGCTACCATTGTATTATCTTCCTATGACAAAGGTTTTGAATAGTTTTTTTTTTTCCATTGGCATGTCTTTTATTTGACATCAACACTATGATATTTTAATTATGGTAGATTTATGCTAGTCTTATTATAGGTTTTTGGTAGTTATCTTGTCCATCTTGTACAGTGTCTGAACATTTCTATCACATTCTTAATTATAATACAAATTTTTATAGCATTCTGTGTATATTTTCATAATAAATACAGATGTAAAAGAGGTTCAACTTCCTACAACACTTATTTCCTTTATATCGTAAGGAAAGAGGACCTAAACTTAACCCTCGAAATATTAGCATTTTTCTGTCATTTTACCATATGCTCATTTCTCTTTATCATGTTTGTAATATAAGGGTCAGTAAGGCAACAAAATCTAATGAATCCCTGAATTCAATATGCTACCAAGCCGAGTGGCATGGTAAGAAAGGATTCAAAGTGAGGAAATATTAAGGAAATAGAATTTATGGGCTCCACTCTTAAGGAAATTACTATATAACTGAGAATTTAAGTTAGGTTTAGGACACAGACTCAAATACATGTAGAAATACCCAGGTAGAGAAAACTAAATGAATTTGTACCATTTTTTAGGGCTTCTGTAACAAAGGATCAGAAACTTAACAGAAAACTATTCTTACACACTCGTAGAAGGCAGAACTCTGAAATCAAGAGCTGCGCTCTCTCTCCTGGCTTCTGGGTGTTATCGGCAACCTGGTGTGACCCTTGGCTTGCAGTTTCAGGGCTCCAATATTGCCTCCATCATCATGTGCCTGTCTTCTCTCTGCCTATCTCTGTCTTTATGTGGTATTCTCCTTTCCATCCCTTCTCTTAAAAAAAAAAAGTGTATATATTTATTTTGAAAGAGAAAGAGGGAGAGTGTGCATGAGCAGAGGAGGGACAGTGAGAGAGGGAGAGGGAATCTCAAGGAGGCTCCACAGCCCATCGGGGCTGGATCTCACAAATCACAAGATCATGACCTGAGCCTAAACCAAGAGTTGGATGCTTAACTGACTGAGCCACCTAACCTCCCCTCTTCTCTTTTTTTTTTAAATTTTTTTTTTCAACGTTTATTTATTTTTGGGACAGAGAGAGACAGAGCATGAACGGGGGAGGGGCAGAGAGAGAGGGAGACACAGAATCGGAAACAGGCTCCAGGTTCCGAGCCATCAGCCCCAGAGCCTGACGCGGGGCTCGAACTCACGGACCGTGAGATCGTGACCGCGAGATCGTGACCTGGCTGAAGTCGGACGCTTAACCGACTGCGCCACCCAGGCGCCCCCCCCCCCTTCTCTTTTTTATAAGGACACTAGTCTTACTGAGTTAAGGCCTTTCCCTGCTTATGTATGACATCATCTTAATTAATTCTATCTGCCATAACTGTTTCTTCTTTTAAGTTTTGTTTAAAAATTAATTTTGAGAGAGAGAAAGAGAGACAGAGAGAGAGCCAGTGGAGGAGGGGCAGAGAGAGAGAGAGAGAGAGAGGGAGAGAGAGAATTCCAAGCAGGCTCCACACCATTCACACAAACTGTGAGATCATGACCTGAGCTGAAATCAAGAGTCAGATGTTTAACCAACTGAGCTAGCCACCCAGGCGCCCTATGCAATGACTGTTTCTAAGTAAGATCACGTTTCAAGTACTGAGGGTTAGTACTTCAACATATCTTCTTGGGAGACACAATTCAATCCATAACAGAGCTCTTTAAGGCAAAGGGATAACTCAGATGTGATTGAATTTGATGTTCACTTATCAGGAGAATTCCTTATCAGGAGAAACATATTCTTACCATTCTTAGGTAACACAATGTCAACTGTGTAAGAAGGATTTCCATACCCTTTTCATCCCAGAAGATAAGTGCACATTCAATTTGATGATAGAGGGAGTATCTTTCACTAGGTGATCAGTTTGAACACAGTTCCATTGGTGATTAAGATTTAGGACAATATGCTATTATCAACCAAAGTTAGAAATGGTGAACGAAGGAAAGAGTTCATGAATGACTCTGCAAAGTTTATGGTCCTGAAGAACTGAAAGAAGATAATGCCAACTACCTGGATGAACAGTAAACTTTACTTAGGACTTTGCTGGATATATGTTTTGTTTTCCTCTCAGTATAATTAACAGACTGCCTTATAGGTCATTGTTTGGCTCTTCTTAATTATTTTCTCTGTAACTTATCTTGCTAGTTACAACTCTCTTTTGTTTTAGTACAACACTTGCATTTCTGAACAGAAGTGTTTTTGGAGGCCATGACTTGTCCAATCATCTGCCACTCGCTCAGGAAATGACAACATTTACACACTACACCCACCCACTATTTTGTGAACAAGAAGCCACGGTGTTTGGTTAAAGTAATTAATTTTCTCACATCATCCTTAAAATGAGCAAGATTTGGAACCAGGTGGTTTGGCTGATGTCCTATATGTCTATCCTCATTTATTTTGTTTGTTTTCATCATATGAGCACAATTCTAAAGAGCATATTAGAAAGGCTACATCATAAAAACTTGGACTTTGAGAGGATATAGCCAAATAAATATAGACATTAATTTTATGCTCATTTTGAAATGAATATCCAAGTAAAAAGAGATTTGGGATTTGATTGTTCTTTAGAACAAATGTCAGGAGAAACATTACCTAACTACTGAGACATACACAAAGGGATGTTATTCTAAATCTTTTCAAACCAAAAGCCTCTTTAACACATGAACAATTCATTTAATCTCTGTCATTTTTCCATTGTTCCCTAACTAGGGACAATATTCTCTGAAGAATAATTACTGTGATTCTTTTGAAATTTGGTAAAATCCTTAGTGCTTTGGTGAAAGAAATGATAATATTTATAATTACACAGAATGCTACAATTCATAGAACTTTAGAAATGACCAAGTCTGACACTTAGTTTTTAAAATTGTGCAACCAAGTTCCTTCCATTTATCTTAAAAATCGAATTTTATTTGCTATCTAGAAAAATGTGAATAAGATCTTATTTTCAATGTTGTTTTAAATTATTTCGAGAAGTCATTTGAGTTTTCTTTAACCAAGACCTTTAACATCATGCTTGAATCTGATGTATGACATTTCCGGCATCCATATAATTAATCAACAGAGGTCCAATGCAATGCTTAAATGCATGCTTCCTCATAAATGTTAGTAAGTGACTTAATTTTCCCAAAATGTTAAAGTCCACATGCCATCTTTATAAAGTTAAAAGATTCATGCCGTCCTTTATGCATTTGATATTTACAGTTGAAAGGCCTGTATAGAAAGCAATCTGGTTCACAGTTAGGCGTTTAACTTGACATTTTATGAAGCATGGACATTTGAGTCCTCAGTCCTTTCAGCTTGTTTTGAGCTAATTGTGCATTAAATGGTGGATGTAGAGACTATGCCTGATTTTTTAACTAATAGCTTTTCTTGTCATAATTATTTTTATCTTACTACTCAAAAAGATGCATTTTATTGAACATTTCTGTTTTGACTCACACATAGAACATATTTCAGGTAATTCTTTCTCACAAGATGGGTAGAATTCTACATACCTTCTTCCTGCATTACCTATTAGTAAACATGTATAAAATGTGTTTTTAAAATATACATTTTTGTTTGATTATAAAGCAATAACTTCATCTCAAACTACATATAGTGTGTTCTTGGAAGACCTGGGGCACTGATGCGTGTGTCCGGATCTCTCTCTGATGCCAGGGACACAATCAACAGCACTGATTTCAAGTGAGTCACATCTGTGGCCATGAGGTCGAAAATGGAGGCCACTTACATTCCCTAAGTTCTCAACAAGAAAGGGCTAGTTGACTTATGGTTTATTTCCAGACTGGAGATTGATTTTTAAAATATGCAAATTTCTATCTGTTACATATCTTGAGTATCTTAGTTCAGAAGTTATAAAGCCGCTTTGGATCAAAGTGAGAGAAAAACAGGCTAAAGCCATTTTTTACCCTTAAGTCTGATGAAAACATGATGCTGAGTTCTACCCTGGAGCAGCTCGGAGAGCTGACTCTGCCCTGAGTTCAGGACGTTTTTTCTCTAAGAAAAAACTCTCATGCCTCAGGACAGGAAATCATAAGTTACTTTGTACCTTCTTCCAGAAATTGCCCACATATGAGACCCCAAAGCAATTAAAAGTAGAAAAAATGATTCCCTCCGTGCAGTTTGTGTGCAAATGACTCAATTTCTCTTTTGTGCCCATTACTAAACCTTCCCCAACAAAACCTGTCTTCATATTTTCTTTAACTATCATTTATATAAAACTTTTGTCAGAAAATATCTGAGAAATTACATAATAATAATTTAAAACTAAGAGTAAGGATAATAATAACTAAATAACTAAAATAATTCAAATTAATATGCAAATCAGTCATCACTTTTCTTGGCAGTACTTTAATAAAGAGTAAATCCTGTGGGTCTTGAGAAATTTCCAGTATTAGCATTCCAATGTAGGAAATATTTGGGATGATTAAAAATTCATCCTTTGTGGCTCAGTCCGTTAACCTTAACTGTCCAACTTCAGCTCAGGTCATGATCTCCTGGTTTCTGAGTTCGAGCCCTGCATTGGGCTCTGTGCTGACAGCTCAGAGCCTGAAGCCTGCTTCAGATTCTGTGTCTCCCTCTCTCTTTATCCCTCCCCTGCTCATGTCTGTCTCTGTCTCTCAAAAATAAATAAAACATTAAAAAAAAAGACTTCATCCTTGAGCTCCTCAGATGCCACTAAGTTAATTTAGTAGTCCAAAAAAAAAAAAAAAAGCAGAAGCAGCAGCAGCAGCAGCAGAAGAAGAAGAAGAAGAAGAAAAAGAAACCAACAACCAACAAGTAAAAAATAGTTCCCCAAATCTCAGCCTGCTGAACCCCTTTTCCAAGCTGCTGTCTGTCATAATATAGCAGCCAATCCAATTAAGGGAGAGGTGAAAAATCATTTCCTCATTTGACAAACGCAGCATGTTAACACATGTACCCTTGCTGACCCTCAAAAGGACTCACCACTTTTGAAATAATTCTTCAGATGTATTTATAAAACCATTTATATATAGGAAAAAGCAACAGAGTTCAAAAATAATTTCCTTTTGCTCCCCCCAACTGAGTTTAGACTTGAATTTGCTCTAGGGATGATTTATGCCAAGTATTACTTTAATTTAAATGTGGCCTAGGTGTTCCCTTGGCTAGTACAGGTACATAAAAGCATTTTGCATACAGACCCATTACTGTAGCCATCCTTTAGAGAATAATGGAAAGGATGTATATTTGACAACATCCACAAGTCATGCCACAAATTGCAGCTATACGGGAAGCCGACTTGCCCCCAAATACACCATGGAGTGATGATCTTTCTATTTCACGGCTCCGACAGGTTCCACTTCCTTCCACAGATTTTTCAAATTCCTATCCCTCACTGACAGATCAGAGAAGAATGTAACTAAGAGTGCATGTCCTTCATGTTCCACTAAAACTAAAAATAAATGTAAATGAATGAGAGGCGAAGTGAAGCCCATATAAACTTATATTGAATAACTCTCAGTCGCTTAAATTATCTGAGTTTTGGAAAGTAGTGAGAAAGAACAGGAAGCCAACAGTGAGTCACAGAGAAGTAGCCATGAAGAAAATTAAAATAGCTCTAAGAACATAAACACTAAAAGAGCATCCTCCCACTGAGTAACAGGTGCAGGACTCAACACAGAGAAGTCAGCCTGTTGCCATATGGCTTCCGTTTAGAGCCACAGCCTGTCTGACCAGCAGCCCTGCGACACAGTGAAGGGCTGCCTGCACACAGACCTCTACCAGGAAAAGTAGTCTGTGTCTCATTTTGGTTGGGGAAATGGTGAAAATCCATAGGAGGACTATCAACAAGTAGATGAAAATTGGTGAACCACTCAGAAATTTTGCTGCAGTTTGTATATTGTTGTGTTGTTGTTGCTGGTAGGAGGGACAGTTAGAGGACCGATAAATGGTAGTTCCAGAAAGGCAAATCGACAAGCTGTTTAAAAAAAAGAAAGAAAAAAGTCAAAAATAGGGGCACCTGGGTGGCTCAGTCAGTGGAGGGTCTGCTTCTTGATTTCGGCTCAGGTCATGATCTCATGGTTGTAGGGTCGAGCCCCATGTTCACTCTCTCCATCTCTCTCTCTCTCTCTCTGTCCCTCCCCTGTTCATGCATGGGCTCTCTCCCTCTCTCTCTGTGTGTCTCTCAAAGTAAATAAACAAACTTAATAAAATAAAAAATAAATAAATAAAAATCAGGGCCTTGCATGTCTCAGTCGGTCCAACTCTTGGTTTCTGTTCAGGTCATGATCTCACCATTGGTGGGTTCAAGCCCCACATCCAGCTCTGCACTGAAAGTTCAGGGACTGCCTGGGATTCTCTCTATCCCCGCTGTCTCTGTCCCTACCCATCGTGTGCTCTCTCATTCTCTCTCAAAATAAATACACTTAAAAAAGTTTAATAAATAAATAAATACATAAAAATATTATAAAATATCCAACGTGGAAAGGAAAATATAGCATCCTGAGTCTGTTGAGGAAATCAGCACAATAACAGGTGTTTTTCCAGCCATGGCTCATCACCTAAGGAGGTGCAAATGGCCTCCAGGAAATAGAAACAAATAACAGTGGGGGAGAATTGTGGACACTTTAAGGTAGTGTTGGGATCACATAATCTTCCTGCCAATGACTAAAGTGTTATGAAAGATATTAAGCTGCAGTTATGTGAAAAGTTTCTGACATTGACTAAAGTTGTGTTGATTCACATTTATAAAAATATATAGAATTCTGATCCCATGTTTATATTACTTGCATTTCCTAGCACTGGAAAAAAATAGAATTTTTACCGGACAAAAATCCTCTTCAAAATTGTTTCCTCCCAACACACCTATGTAAGAAAG
The DNA here is from genome assembly GCF_016509475.1 of Prionailurus bengalensis. NCBI lineage: Eukaryota > Metazoa > Chordata > Mammalia > Carnivora > Felidae > Prionailurus > Prionailurus bengalensis. The sequence continues at coordinate 112,162,665 of NC_057349.1, forward strand.
TGACTGATCTGGCAAATGCAAAAATATATAGCAAGTGACCAAGCCTCATCCTTGCACACACTATCATTTAGTGGTGATATTATATCAAGAGGCTATTTATTTTGTTGGTATTACTGGGAACTTTACGTCCTCTGTTTAGCCCCAGCTAGAGATTCCTTTTGTTTTCTGTTTGAAATAAGTTTTCTTCAAGCCGGCTTCAGTGTTAGGCAGAAATGACATTCTATAAGTGTTGTAGGACCTAGAACCATCTCTAACAATGGATGCATGGGAAAATGGATTTGGGCAAACCACTCTGTACCTCCTTAATACTTTTATGTGAGCTAAATAAAGTTCTAATGGCAATAAGATAAATATTTAATAGGAAAAGAAATACAAAGATTTAATCTGAGAGGTGCTTGAAAGCTGAGAATGATTTTTGCCTTGGTTCGCTATTGAACTGAATATATAGATATTATATTAACCAGTGTACTTTTACATTATTTTACCTCACAGTTTCTATGTAGAATTGTAACCCAAACTGTGGGAACCATGGAAATTACCATTAAGAATTCTATACATATATAATGTGTGACTGATGTTCTGCTAGGTAGGATTTTGAAGATGGTGATGGCAAGCAAAATCTAGCAAGAGTACTAACTATGCTGTATTTGTGAAGTGCCTGACGAGACATTCATCAACCAAATGTTATTGAAACATAGAGAGGATGAGCAATCAGAAACATATTATAGAAAGTTGGAAACATGTCACACATGCACATAACTGACACAGGGATGGCTCTATTTGGTTACACGTTGGGGATTGTGGACTGTTCCAGCCTATGGTTCTTTCAAGGCATCCATTTTAGACTTGGGCCATCTTTAAAGATTTTGAGTCACCTAGGATTTTGAGAAATCAGTTGTTGAAGTTCACTGGAGATCCAGAATAATAAGGTTAGAGTGTGAATATGATAATATCCCTCATTGCGTTTCCCCCCAAGGCTATTCCTACAGGCCTGATGAGCTATATCCCAAAATGCCCTTTCTCTTGGCAATAGCTTTCAAACTTTCAAACTTCTCTAATGAGAAACTCATTAGAAAGAAAACTTTTTCAGGCCCCACCCTAGACCTACTGAATCAGAATCTCCAGAGGTAAGGCATAGGAATTCACATTTTAATAAACTCTCTAGATGATGCTAAGGTATTTTAGAGTTAGAGGCACACTGTTAGTGTTTGCTCTTGCCGCCTCAATTTGGGGTACATGGCTGATGAGTCCCCAGATAATGGTTAGTCCCCAGGTTCAGATGATTCTCCAGTAAGTGGAGTTTCGAGGATTGATAAACCTTCATGCGGTAGGTCAGTAAATAGAGAATTTATCAAAATTGTCAAACTTTGGCTGCATATTGAAATCACCCGGAATGCTTAAAAAAACACCCATGCCTGGATTTCACCCCCAGAGTTCTCATTTAACTGGTCAGGCACTTTTAGAATGTCCCCAGATCATTCCAATCTGCAGTCAAGTTTAAAACTACTGCCTCAGAAAGTGGTTCACCGACATTTTCCCACTAAGAGCCTATGGGAGCTGGCAAAAGAAACAATTTTTGACAGCAAGAGAAAACAAAGAGAAACATGTTTTTATAATATATCAAACTTTATTCTTGGGTTACATAACCATTTTGAGACTTCTATCTAGAGAAACATTCCTAAAAAATCTTACTCTAATGATTGAGTAGCATAGGCATTTCAGAGAGATTAAAGGTCAGAATCTGAGATCACTATTCACATCACATTCAAATAAATATATTGAAACCCTGAAGCATCTAATTGAATCGTTGTCTCTTCTAGGCATTCCTACTTTTCATTTTCTTCACTTTTTCTCTTATTACTTTGTTCCCATTTTCCATCCGCTGATCATCTCCTACCCTACCTTTAGCACCTGGTAAACTTATACCATCACAAATGCTTTCCTTTAGAGTTCTCAGTATTCAGTTATTGCATTTTGAAAATATTTACTGAGAAACTCTTTTGAGAGTCATGGCAGTTTGCATAGTTAAATGATGATTTCTTAAATTTCCTCAAAAAAATTTATTGCTTTCCTACTATATTCCAGTTTCCAGGCACTGTTCTAGGTATGTGGGACACATCAGGAAACAAAACATCTAAAAATCTTATTCTTCTCTGTTTCTGTCTCTCAAAAATAAAGAAACATTTAAAAAGGGGGAGCAGCTGGGTGGCTCAGTCGATTGCGTGTCCAACTTCAGCTCAGGTCATGATCTCGAGGTCTGTGAGTTCGAGCCCCACGTTGGGCTTTGTGCTGACAGAGCCTGGAGCCTGCTTTGGATTCTGTGTCTGCCTGTCTCTCTTCCCTCCCCTGCTCTCTCTCTCTCTCTCTCTCTCAAAAATAAACATTAAAAAATAATAAAATAAAAATCTTATTTTTGAGGAAGCTTAATTCTAGTGGGCCAAACAGCAAACAATAAGCAATATACAGGACAGTATATAGTATGCTAGAATGTACAATCAATAAGTGTTATGAAAAGAGAAAGTAAAATATAGTAAGAGAAATTGATAGCACAGAGATATGGAATGAGAAATTTAAACACGGTGGTTAGGGAAGGTCTCATAAAAAAGGGGGAAATTTGAGTCAAGACTTGCAGGAGATATAATTATTTGAGAGAAGGTTGTACAAAGTGATATATTTAATTAAATGTTGGGTGACAAAAAAAAATTGCTTTAAAGATTTTTTTTATTACAGTAAGGAAAGAAGCAATACTTCCTAATCATCCTGGACTACTCTACTTCCATCTTTCAACCCGTTCCATGTAATAGATATTTTAAGTTATTGATTAATTCTTATCCTAGGATATTAATTTTTGTTCATTTTCCATAACGCATTATGAAATCACAAAGTTCATGTGGGTATTATTGTGTTGTCACTGGAAGTATCTTGGTAGATATTTACATTTACCTTTTACCAAACACATTTGTATTTTTCAGCATCCCAAGGTTGTGTGTATATACATGTCTTTGTGTGTGTTTTAGTTACACACACTGTTGTGTATCCTAATGAGGCCTATATCACAACCAATGAACACCTACAGTAGAATTACACTGATCCCAAGTGCTCTTTTCCTCTGCCCATGAAAGAGTTCAAACCAAATCACCTAACATCAAGTCAACGAGGTTTTTGACTAGAATGTCAGAGTTGCATGGGGCTTAACTCTTTGGCCTAAACCAGTTGTTGTAAATGTTGGGTGCATAAAACGTCTTCAAGTGTAAACTTTAATTAATTAATTAATTAATCCCACAGATATGTAATGAATGTACTTTGTGAGGGACATTTTGCTAGATTTTTGCCAACATACAGGATACTGAGTTAGAGCTACTTTCCATGTACTCTAAAGAACAGCTCCCACCCTCAGTTTTAGATGCATCTTGGGAGGCTTATTGTGATTAGATTTTCACATTAGATTTTTCTGGTAATTATATCTCAAAGCCCTTAAGTTCAAGTGAAATTCACAGAAGTCACAGGTGATGCAACTAAATTATTGGTCATGAGTGTATATATAACATTCAAAATAAATCTTGTTATATCTTCAGTAATTAGAAGTGGTCCTTTAGGGAGTCACTCTAAAACTAAAGAGGGAGCAATAATATAAAACCATCTTTAGGGCAGAAGAACTGTTTAACTTATAGTTCTTTTTTATTTGATACAGTTGCTGATGGGCTTCAAATCTCACGTGCACGCGTGCACATGCACACACACATACACACACACGCACACATACAAATCTGATCTTTATTCCCAGAGTCAACTTATTTTTCGCTTCCCAGATTTATTCTCAGTATCCAAATCGCATCTTGCGCAGCGATGTCCTTCATCAACTGTACTAATTAGTTTTCTTATCCAGGCTCTGAGAGAAACTCACTAGAGGCAGAGTGGACAGGAAGAGCAAGGCCCAGGCTCTGCTCCTTCCCCTCCTCAGCCACCTTATCCTCTGCCTCCTGACAACCCTAACTTATTTTGCAGTGTTCACCCAAACAGGTTACGTGAGTGTAGATTTCTATTTTTAGAAGAGAAATAATCATATTATATTTGATTCTGGACTGTAAATACAAATATTCCTAAATTAATTCTGCTTCATTATTTTCTGTTGCATTGACAAGAAAGACAATTCTGATATTTACTATTTTCTATTTAAAACTTCTTTTTACACAAGCTTTTTATAAAAGGCAAATAACACTCAATTAGAAATAATTTAATTTAAACTTCATGTTAAATTGGCACATTTTTATGCTGTTAAACAATTTTAAAGGAGGATAGAGATAAATATACTTAAAATTTATTTTATATTTTAATTGAATACAATCTAAAATACATAGTTTAGATTTTTATTTCTTATTAAAAATTTTATTATATCATGAAAAAGAAATTTGGGTTTTTTTTAAAGAACAGTTTATTTTATTATGATGCTACATTAATTACATTCTCTGTGAAAACAGGCAAAAATTCTCTTTGCACATTTTATTGAGCTGAACATATTTGTATAATTGGCAATATAAGAGCTAGTAAAGCCTAGGTCATTACCGTAGTAATCAGTATAGGAACTAGAAAAAAAGAAAGGTAGGAATAAAGGAAAGAAGGAAGGAAGGAGGGAGGGAAGGAGGTAAAGAAGGAAGGAAGAAGAAAAAAGACATTCAGGACTTCAGATTCTAACGCAAAGTTATGCCAGTAGTATTTTACATAAATGCTTCTTTTTTCCACTTGTCATCTTGACAATATTGATCCACTGGAAAGGGGAGAAAAAGACTAAGGTAATATTGTGGGATTATCACTTGATTTAATTGACATAATGTGATCTTGGATACTTTAGAACATGTTCTTTCCAGAACACTATTAGTTAACAAACATTTAGGAATCCCTAAAAGAAGTAAATTCTTCTTGGACCCAGAAGAAGGTAAGAACCAGGATGGAATTACCTGAGGAATGGAAGAGGTCAAGACAGATATGAACAGACAATCGGCTGGAAAGCAAGCTGGGAAATAAAGATCAGAGAGTGTAGTAAGGGTACAGTTTGTGAAATCAGTGAAACAAATTCAGGAAACAAATTCAATTTCTTGACCAAAATGAGCTAGAGATGGGGCTAAATAAATACACAAATAAAACACAGCAGTGAACAAAAGAGAAATATAAGAGAAGCAGAAATGGACTGAAAAACAGGTATGGCAAAGAACCAAAATAAGTACAGGTGTTATCATAAGATGGGGGCGGGGGAGGGGGCGGGTAGAGGATGAACAAGGAAGAAAATTTGGTTAGAATGTCTCCTAGAAGGGCATGGTTTCCAGCTGGCAATCAAAGGTACCTGACCATGAATTGATGGAAACCTGTGGGCTTAAAAATTGGAGTTAATATTCCAGTACAAAGAGAACAGCCCACAAAAATTACATTGTTAGAGGAATTTATGAGATTTGTAGGTGTAAAAACTGTGTCAAAATCTCAAATTTGAGATGTAGAAATCATAACCTTACTTTCTCCAGCACACTTAGAGCAAGGTTACTGTAGCTAAGCAACTCAAAATTTCCAAGTAAGCATAATCATCCCTGCAGATTTTGAAAGCTTAATGCAAGCTTCCGGAATCTGAATTAAATTAAGAATGGCTACAATGTTGAGAATTAATAAGTACCTGTACATACAAAAGATGAATTCCATGCCTACAAATGGAGTGTTTAAGAATTTTAAAGTAACTTAAGTAGCAGATTTGAAAGTCAGCCAGTCTAGTTGACAAAAGACATATAAGAACATTTTTATCTTAATACTTACATATTTTATAACTTATATGTAGATCATCAAAAGAGGATAAATAATATATAAAATACATGAGCTTTTATTATGTACCCAGTACCATCCCAGGCTCTTTATAGAAATGATCTCATTTAATCTATACAAACTTATTTGAGGTAACTACTACTACACATTTTAGACGTAAGAAAACTGATGGGTGTTTGGGTGGCTCAATCAGTTGAGCATCTGTTCTGCTCAGGTCATGATCTCATAGTTGTGAGATGGAGCCCCATGTTGGACTCCATACTGAGCAGGGAGCCTGCTTAAGATTCTCTCTCTCTCCTCCCTCTGCCTCAACCCTCCCCTATTAAAAGAAAAAAAAAAGGAAAGGAAAAGAAAAAGGAAAGAAAAAAAGCAATAAAAGAAAAGAAAAGAAAGGAAAAGGAAAGGAAAGGAAAGGAAAGGAAAGAAAAAAACAAGGAAAGAAAAGAAAAGAAAGAAAAGAAAAGAAAAGAAAAGAAAAGAAAAGAAAAGAAAAGAAGCCTGAGGCTAGAGGGTTTAAGCAAGGTCATAGGGCCAGTAAGTGTCACAGTACTGATGCAAGCCTGCCTGGCTGGCTCTAAGATGCAGCTTTAACTACTTACTGCATTGCACTGTCTAGTCAGACAGTAAAACAAGCCAGTAAGCCAAGGAACTTTTCCTCTGTATATTTAAAATGTGAAATTTAGTTTTTAGGAAAGAATGGAAAACAGGCTAAAAGAGTGGACCCTTTCATATTTTTATTTGTTTGTTTTTCCTCAGTGACATTTGTGATCTTTTTAATATCATACTTGATTACAATTTTTCTTCTAATGTTGTTTGTGTTCAATGAAATATAAATTTCCTCCCATTGACTTTTGTGAAGTTCCAACAAGAAATTGTTTAACTTTTATAATGTTGGGGATTTATTTTTTTTTAATTTTTTTTAACGTTTATTTATTTTTGAGACAGGGAGAGACAGAGCATGAACGGGAGAGGGTCAGAGAGAGGGAGACACAGAGTCTGAAACAGGCTCCGGGCTCTGAGCTGTCAGCACAGAGCCCGACGCGGGGCTTGAACTCACGGACCGCGAGATCATGACCTGAGCCGAAGTCGGCCGCTTAACCGACTGAGCCACCCAGGTGCCCCTGGGGATTTGTTTTTAAATTGCAACATTTTTTTTTATCAGTACGACCACTTTTGCAATCATTTTTAAAGAATGACAGTGGAGAAGACCTAAAACTTATTGCCCCTTAACCTGTGCATCGGCATAATTGCCGACGTTAACAGGGGCCATAAGAAGGGGAAACATCCCAAATGAGACAGAAACTCAAAAAAGAAAATTGTGGTCTGGACTCTGGCACTAGTTTTGTGGTTTGCTAATAAGTCATTTTACCTCTCTGAATTCTTATTCATTATTTACATACATAAAAATCACTTACTGCTCTATTTCTGTGACTTGATTATATTTCCACAAAGAGGAAACTAAAAATTAGGTAGTAAAAGCAGTGAAGATATGCCCTGTGTTAATTTGACCTGAATGAAATAACTTCAGATTCTCAGGAGAGGATAAAAGAGTTCTTTAAACCTAGACTCTTAAATATTTAATTTCCAGTTGTTCATTGCTAACATATAGAAAAACAATTGATTTTTTATATTGAACTTGTATTCTAGGTCCTTGCTAAGCTAACTGATTATTTCTAATAATCTTTTTTCTTCTTTGGGATTTTTTATGTAGATAAATCATGGAGTCTATAAATTGAGTTTTATTTTTCTTTCAATCTCTATCACTTTTATTTCTTTCCCTTACTTTATTGCACTGGTTAGGATTGCTAGTAAGGTGAAAGCATACATCTTTGCCTTGTTCCTGGTCCCATCTTGTTCCTCATCTGAAAAGAAAAGCATTCAGTGTTTTATCATTATGTGTGAACTTGACTGTAGGCTTTTCCTAGATAGTCTTTAATAGGTTATGGAAATTTTCTTCTATTACTAGTTTGCAGTTAATTGTTTTTATGAAGGGATGTAACTTTTCCCAAATGTTTTTTTTTTCTGCATTGATTGAGATGATTATATGTTTTTTTTTATTCTTTAGTCATCACATTGTATTTTATGTATTCATTTGCAGTCATCTCCCTAAATGTTTTTTGTCATGCACCTGGTATTTAACATAGCACCTGGAATATGGTATATAATTAATAAATACTTATTCAGTGACTAAAACATGAATGCTGGTCATTGTGCTAGGTGATCAGAATTCTCTAGGTTATATGCTTTGCTTCCCTTCTCTGTAAGTACAGTTCTTATTTCTGCAATACATTTTAGGTTGCAAATATACAAACATTAATTGCAGTTAACTATGCTCATGAATAATTGATGGTATGGTTTTCTTCTAAAACCTTAAAATCAAGACTAGGTAAAATATTTCATACACTAGTCTATTTCCTAAAATTACTCAGTTATAATAGGTGAATAATGGGCACAGTATATGTGTCCATACTAAAAACTGCATAAGCATAGAGATCTAGTGCTCTTTCTTTATAAATGAACTACCTAGGGGTATGTATATATGTATTTATCTCAATAGGTATATACACACTTTTATCCTTAAAATCATTTTTACTCTTTTCGGTGAGCCGTCTTGAGTTTAGTTCCTAATCATTAATAGAAAATAAAGACCTATCTTGCTTGGTGATCCTTTCTTAGTAACAACCCAGCAGTTATTTTAACTGCTTTTTGGCTTTCTGCTCTATATTTGCCCCTCTCCCATGATTCACTTGCTTATGGTGGCTTTTATTAGGAATAATGGATTGTTTTGTAGAATTGCTATAAGCCATTAAAAGATACTTTTCTGGCTCAGAGTTCAATGCATTAAGTCAGTGCCATGTATAATAAAGTATTTATAAAGTTATGTTATATTCTGTAGTAAATGTAGTACTAAAATAATGTAAAACTGCTTTCATATAATGCAGAATATAAGATGTTACTACTCAATCACATATATGCTCTTCATGATACGCAACATGACATTCAGTGTATTTGTAAGGGCTTCTCATAGGAAAATGTGATGAAATATATATCCTGAATTGGTGAGCATTCTTTCAGGAGTAGACATATTAACAGTACAATTTTAGATGAAGTTGTGTATGGGAATAAATATAAAATACTTCAGTGAACGAAGTATTGCCATCGAGTTTATTCTCCAGCTGGGTACTATGATTTTCTTGTCAGCTTATGGTGTCACCTGCTTAAGTGACAGAAAACCTGTGGTTTCCTCTTATTTTCTATTACAGATAGAAACCGAGAAAGACACAAACTGTCCACAGATTTTATCTTGTATATACATTCTACAGGAACTGTATGGTTGATCTATGTACAAAGTTTTCTTTTAGCCCATTAGTTTAAAATAAATGCTTCTGTTTGAATCAAGATATAAAATCTACATTGATAAAACTCTTTTCCCATTACTGTTTCAGGGGAGAAAGGCCATATCAGTTGTATGATTTTTTTGTGGGTTAACAAAAAATTATTTTTAATAAAACATTGTTTTTCACTATCTTACTATTCATTTCCATAATCCTTTTTTTAATAAAAATAGCCAGCTTCTATATCATAAAATAAGTTCAAGATTATGTTCATAGTTTTACCTACCTCACCAAAATGAATGGAATGAGTCCTTTCATATTCTGTGTTACATGAAGATAATTATCATTAGATTCCTCGCTCTTGTTTCTTAGAGTATGGATTTTTTTGGCACTATCATTGTCATTAGGGGGAGCCAAATTGGTTGTGTGGTTATATTTATTAAGAATTTTTCTGTGAAGGCTACCATCTCCACCCTTTTCCTTAAGGATTCACTGATAATGAGAAACAAATGAGAGTTATAATGGAAAGTTAGGGTAGAAATAACATAGATAGATAGATAGATAGATAGATAGATAAATAGATAGGTGTTGTGGGCACATGACCATATCTAATCACCTTATCAATGCAAGTTATCATGATTTGGAACTTGGTGGAATTAAAAGCGTTTCAGTAAAATTCTGCCATTATGCTGTACAAAAGAGAGACTACCACAAAGACATTTGTAGAGAGGAGAAGCTATGCTTCTGTCCTCTCTACATAAACCCTGGCAAACCCTACAAAACTATGGCCAGAAAAGGATAGGAAAGGATAAGGGGAAAAACAGTGGTCTTAAGGTTTTAAGCATGGATTATGGATGTATTATCCTGATCAGAAGGTCTTCAGAAAGGCACAAGTCTTCATTTATTCCTTATGTTTAAAAAACTAACGTAGTCTACCTGAAATATGGTAAGCCATAGCAGCAACAGTCTGGTTATTAGTGAATTGATTTCCCAGGCCTATAATAAACTAGCCTGGAATAAATGGAACCAATGGAACTGTATGTATTGAAAGTCTCGGAATGATATGCTTTGTTTGGAATGTTATATAAATTACTACTTACATAAAAGAACTTAATAATATTTCCATTCAGCAGTTACTACTTTTTTAGACGTTGTGTGTGGAAAAACTGAAAGTCTCTCTTGACAATGCAGTATTGATCTAGATGAAACAAGATCGATAGGTATTATAGTTACTCACTGACTAGTTATTAGAAAAATAAATTTGGAATTACCCTCCTGGCAAATAAGCACAAGTTTTACAAGAAATGCTCAAATTTGTTTATATGGTTTAGTGTATTTATTGTTCATTTTCAAATACAAATGAGTGTTTTCCAATGTTGTAACTTTTATTTATCAAATGTTGAAGTTATGTATTTCTTTGGAGAAATTTTCCAGGTCTATAGAAGACAACTTTAATTAATTTACTGTAACTTAACATTATTTAACATATCAAAGTTCATTCTGTCATTTTAACAAAAGTAATGAAAATACTAAGGCAGTAGTGCTGTATTCTTATTGTAAAGCTCACTATACATACATGTGTCTACAAATATAAAATTTTCAATATTTTCACATGTATTATTGATTTGTGTCCCCCAAAAAATAACTTAAGAAAAAAGTGGGGCACATGTTAGCCCCTTGTCTCATGAGTACATCTGGGTGACACAAACTCATGGGAGTTTCTCAAACTGACAGAGCCTTTGGTGACAGAAGTAGACTCACAGGTATTATGCCTATCCCAATCCACACATGTTCTGTGCATGGACGCCAGGTAAAATCTCCACACCAGTCACACTGCAGGAGTGAACACCAGCACAGCCGCAAACATACCTTAGAGTGGAATTTGCAAGCTTTCTAGACTTGGAAGATGAGAACTGCAGTTAAGTGACACAATTGGTTTCTGAAGAAAAAGGCTGAGCTTCTTTTCAAGCTCTGCGGGTATCCTTTGTAGCCCCGTGACCCCCTGGCAGGAAATGAGACAACAGCTTCCAGAGAGACAGGAAAGAGAATGTGAAGGGAATATCTGAAAGGTCACCAACAGGACCTTGTATACTATATGTGCACCTCTCTCTGGACTCAGAATCGATTTTTTTCCATTAATTAGAAATGTCTATTTATCTCACATAGGCAGTGGGACTTTAACATTTTTTCCTTTATGATGTTAAAAATCCCAAAGGAGGTATTTTTCTCATAAAATGTTTACCTGTCATTAATGGCAGAAAAGGTTTATGAGTTGCTTTTTTCACATAACATAGTAAACAAAACAAGACTAGCATCCAGCCAGAAAGCTCCTTGCCCAGCTTTTACTTTAGTGATTGTAGCAACTTCCTGTGGGTTACAATGATTCTGTGGGAGGCAGAATGAATAATGGAAAGAAACTTATATGGCCCAGGACATTCTCCTCTATACCATATAGTTTACCATGGATAAGGGTGTTATCCTCTATCAAAATAATGTATAACTAGAGGTTAATTTTAACTCCTTTACCATAATACGGAGGTATAAGAGGAATATAACTCAGAGTTTTTATTGTTTTGTTTTAAAATGTTAAGTTATACCTGCAAAATATATAGGGTTAAGGGAGAGGGTTTCAGAAAACACCACAGTATTGAAGGTGTTTTGAGTGTAAATGATGCTAAGGACCTGGAATCTGTGACTCCAAACCTGAGGAGCTTTCAAAAAAAGTATATTGGGAAAATAAAAATAAAAAACAAACAAGTAATGGCTTAAAAAAAACTTACAAAGCTCCATACCAAGTGCAAGTCAAGATAGCATAAAATGAGTTCCAGGGTTCTCAGAGCATGCAGAGATACAGCAGTTAAAAAAAAAAAAAAAAGATTGATGATCAAATGAATTAAGCTTACCAGAGAAGTAAATTTCAATTCAAATGTTGAGGTAGGTGATGCATATGAAGTAGAATGTGTATTGGGCGCATTCCTGGAAGGAGTTATACTATTATAAAGGTGCAGGGCATGGTAAGCAACATGAATGGGACCATCAAGAAAAGCTGGGATGAAGGAGTGGTTCTGAGAAAGAGATGCCTTTAGCAGGACAGTTGGGGAAAATAGCAAACAATGTAGGAGTTTAGGTAAGGGGGTTAGAATTAATATGCAAAGGGAGACCTTGAAAAGCCTTGAACCAGATAATGACATGGGTTAAATATATCTTGCAGGTAAAAAAAACAAAAAAGAGGTACTGGATAAACTGAGGACTGCATAAGGTTATTTCTTTCCACCAAATGGAAGTGGTGAATGCTTCCAGGCCTTTTACACGATAATTGCTGTTGGGGTATAAGAGGGCTCAAAAGAAATAGAGATATATCCAGAGACATTTTCAAGAAAAAAGATAATAGAACCTAATAATGGGTTATCTCTGATTGAGTCAGAGAAAAGAGAGCAGTTAAAAAATAAATCCATGATTTTTGAGCCCAGGGAACTAGGAGGAAACTGCAACTGAAAATGACCAGGCATTATGACTCTCTCAACTTAGTTTCTATCTTACACTGCCTTGTAGATGGCACGGTTCTAATCATTATGCGTGACTCAGACAAAGGTAGGCGTTAGTACCATTTTCTTGAATGACTGCTGGGGTGATGGGGGAGGGGTGGTATGATGAGTTTATATGTTCGTTAATGGGTAATGCTAACCTGCCTACACAATAGCCAAACAGATATATCTCTAGGACCAGTCTTACAGTCTTTTTTTTTTTTTACCTTATTAACTGCAGCTATTGTAGGAATAGGTTTTGTATGCTTTGCACCAAGGATTAAGAATCACAGCACTTAACTACCATGCTACCTAGAAACTAATATCATAACATTCCTTTCTTAAGAAAACTGGAAATAAGTACCATACCCAGAGCTATCTATTATATAACCTACACTTTAATGTAATTAGAACAAACAGGTAAATCAATACAAGGTCTTGTATTTACAAAATGGCTGATGCATAGTCAATATGGTTCCACGTGGAATGAGGACAAGCCACAATGACGTTTTAGTTAGATTCTTTGTACAACTTGAATTATTACTCTTTTGTGCTTACTATGGCAAAAATATCACATAACATTTAAGAATGTCAGAAAAAATATGATTCTTTTCTTTGCTATTGTGTTCTTATTCTAAGACCTGTTCAAAACAACTGCTCTGAAACAACTGAAGTGTCTAAAGTGTCACTAGCTCTACTTCCTGCAACACAGTATACTTTCCCCGAACTTCTTTAAGTAGCAAGTATTTCTGAAGGTCTATCATTAATTCTAGAATTTGTTCTTGACTTTTGTTTGACCCTATATACTTTTTTTTTTATTGTGAGGGTCAACATGAGAGATTCTGCATTCATCTGTTCTGTGAACAACTTGTGTCGGTAAAACTATTCATTTACTCATAAGTTTAGCTAACCGTTGTTGAACATGTACAATAACACATAATAGGGGTGCCTGGGTGGCTCAGTTGGTTAAGGGTCCGACTCGATTTCAGCTCAGGTCATGATCACACGGTTTGTGGGTTTAAGCCCTGCATCAGGCTCTGTGCTGATAGTGAGGAACCTCCTTGGAATGCTCTCTCTTCCCTCTCTCTCTACCCCTCCCCCACTCACACATGCACACGTATGCATGCATGGACTCTCTCTCTCAAAATAAATAAATAAACTTAAAAAATAATATATAATACGCAGTCATCTGGTCATGTATGAAAAGTAAACATGACAGAGCATGATAAATGTTATGATGTGGATCAATAGAGAGCTATTGGGACACTAAATCAATGCACATTACCCACTTTGAGTATAGCAGGGTGGGTAGGAATATGCCAGGAAAGGCCCAGCATACCCCTCAACTGGGTTAGCCAGCATGAGTGATGGTTGCGTAGGTGATGGGAAATGGGAAGAGTTTATAGGCACATGGTGAAGTTGGAGAGTTCAATAGCCACCAATTTATTAACTACCTGGCATCCCATGGCAGTAAGTTTAGAACTCCGCCCTAAGGGTACTTGGCAAAAAAGACTGTGATATGATTAGCTTCACACTGGGGGAAGGGCAATGCAAGATTCACTTGGAGAGAATTTACTTGGAGGCTGAAGAAGTAGAACCATTAAGAGGCTGTTAAAGTAACCCATAGATGGGAGATGCTGAGAGTCTGAAGAAAGATAGTACCAATGGATGGAGACAGACAGATGTATTCAACAGCTGTGAAGAAATGAGAATCAAAGGAAATCTACATGTTTCTGCTATGGAAAGCATTATGCTCTTCGTTTTACCTTGGCACGTTGTTTTGCCCTCTGTTTCCCTGAGATTCTTTTATCTTTGTGGTTGGACTATTTTCTGTCTTTATAAATAATGGGTCAAATACTGTACCATAGTATTTTGTCTTTTTAAGTAAACATTCACAAGAGATTTGACACCTTACACAAATGTGTTAAGTATTTGTTCACCCAAGGCAGTTCCTTAAATATAATTGACTGTCATTAGATCATTTTAGCCCATTGTTCTAAAAGAACCTGATACCCTGTAATAGTTTCAGTAGCTGAGATTACCACATGTAGAGAAATATTATCAAGTCCTGGGTGTAGTAATTTTCTCCCAAATCAGTGCCTGCGGGAATATGAAACTATCTAATTTTTTGGAGGATTAATAACTTCCTCTTTCCTTTAAAGAAGCCAAGGGTGTAGAAATCCTCAAAGGGAAACAATAAATTAGAAAAAAAGTGGTTTTTTTTTCAACTGTACCTACTACTTAATTGAATAAAAAGATAAGCTACTCTTCTATGCAACACCTAGCAATAAAAATCAACCGCCAGCACAGATTGTTTTAAGAGATGCCATACAAGATAAACTAAGATTACAGATTCATAGAATTTTAGAGTTAGAAGGGACTACTGAAATCAATTTTTCAGATAGAAATATTTATTTAGGAATAAAGCTAAAGCTTGTTTGAATTCACAGGTCCTGACAACTCAGAAAACATACACCCTTTATGCTCAAGAATGTGGTTTGGGGCATATTTTATTGTAAAATGACATCCATGTTTGGCTTGATATAAATGATTGATCATCATGACAATAGTTGATTATATGTTCCTTTTGGGTAAAGAAATCATCTCTTGCACCTCGGAAGTAATCTTACTGCCTAGCATCATCTTCAACTCTAACATCTGCTATTAATGCACATGTAACAGAAACTCACCTCAAATGAGCATGAGCAACCAAACAAAATCAGGGGCAGGAGGATGGAGGGGATGCTCCTGTTATCACAAAGGCCAGGGCCCAACTGGGGCCCCAAACAACATCACCAAGACTTCACCTCTCTTGCCTTTATCTCTCTGCATTGGCTTTACTTGCAGGTAGGTTTTCCCTTCAGTCAATCCGCTCAGTAACATAGCAAATGAAAACCTGCAGTGACAGAAAACACTCAGAATTTTGTTTTCTTGGACTATCCAGGACCAGTAGAGTCAGGTTATTTTCCCTTTAGCCTCCTATTTAGTCTACCCTGCAGAATGGTGCTGTGTCTGAGAGAGGGAAAACTGAATGGTCAGGCCTGGGGCATGTGTATACTTTCTGGAAGCAGACTAGAACCACCTAGACTGAGACTGACATAGGGGTGGTACCCAAAGGGAAGCAATGGTGGTCTCAGAGTAAAAGAAGGGGCAAGATATCATGGTCAGGGAAAACATCAGCCCTCTACGCTGCAGTTTTGTGATTTTCTTTATTCCTTAATTTTACCACTCATATGATAATTTTTCCCTGTCTCTGTGCCAACTCTTACCAAACTAAACCTCAGAATAGGCTCTTTTTGTTGTTGTTAGACTGCTATTTTTCTAACCATAACTTATTCCTTACTAGGAAATGCCTCTCTCGTCCTAATCAAAATAGGTGCTTCTATTTTTGTTCTAACGTCCATCCCCAAATCCATAGGTAGCCAGATGTGGAGATTATTGGAGACAGCATGAAAGAGTGTAAGGGCATCATGAGATAATGGCCAGCGTGCTGATTTAAATTCCCAAGACCAGAATGCTGGTCCTAGCACTCACCACCATGGGGTTCCTCTTGCCACAGTGAGAAGGCTGAGATTGCCATGCTCTTTGTGGCTCTGGTGCTTCGTGATCCTGGAGCGAAAATAGGTGTGCTCCAACAAGGAAAGGGTGGAATCATATTAGGTTTCTGCCTTGGGGAGAGTGTCCCTTATCTGTGGCCCAACTGCTTTCTTAATACATGACCCTCCTTTCTGTGGTCTCTTCTTGATCGGTGCTCAGCTTGGGCCCCCTTCAAATGCATAAAATGAACAAAACCTTATATGCAAGTAGTTATTTGGGAAGTAATCCCAGAAGTAGAAGAGAGGGACCTGGAAAATTAAAGAAAGAAGGAGGAAAGCAAAGAGGAAGGCATCTAGAGAAGCATGCAGATGGCAGGGAGAAGTATATCCCTATGGGTCCCTCCACCATTGTAGTAGATTTTCCTTTGGGGCACAGACATTTCTGCTCACCCAAAACACCCCAAGCCAGAAAGCAAAAGACAGTAATGCATATTTGAGGCAACATGACGTCAGCATACAAAGAAGCCTTATTGGAACTGTCTGCTGCAGCCAGGGCTGGATAGGAGGAAGAGACAAAAGGTGTCTAATACACCTACCTTGATCCTTGGATTTTTTGAAGATCTCCCTCACGTGTGTAAAGATCTAATGCAGATTGTTGGCTGTGCTTCACCATGTCCCTGACTCTGGACACTTGCCAACTGGCCTGCCTCCAGCTCTGTTGTCTTGTCTTGCTGCTCATCTTTTTATACCTTGTCCTGGCTTGACCAGTCTCTTGCACTTAAAATGTGATGCTGTTCCTGAAATATGTGACTTGTCCCAAGTGGACAAATCCCTCCACTTTGATTAGTCTGGGTTACTTGCAATCTACCGGTAATCAGGATTATTCTCATAAAATGTCATATGAACATTATATGCTCGTATCCTCTTCTGCCTTTACTGGTTTTTCCACTTACATGCCTGTCTCCAAATTATCCACATCCTTCAGAACTTAAGTCATCTAAGTTTGTCCTCACCTACTGGAACCCACAATGTTTCTCTCAAAGTCCCTTCAAAATCTCTTGCCGGCCCCGATTACTACCATATAATTTTACTCGCTTTCTTGTGTGCTTATTTTAACTCCGGTGAATTATAAGTGGCTTGCTGCTCAGTAAGGTACACTATATTTGTATACACTAGAGGACCTAGGTCAGTGTTGAGCAGATGATGGCATTTTAGAAGTTCCTACCAATTAGGGAACTTATGGGGTCAGTGGCTAGGATTTATCTTTTCACACCACTCAGTGTCTGAATGACACCTATCAATACCTCAGGTTGTTTATCTGTAAGCAAATCTAATAAGAGTTCCTACCTCAGAGTGTGAAGAGTAAATCACGTATGTGAAGACAGCCCTGTGTTCTGAATAGAGATGCTCGGTCCTGAACTTACGGGCTATTATAATTGCCCTTAAATAATGGCTGTCAGTGGTGCGTGTGTGTTTTCGTTTTTTCCAACTAAGTTAAGTTGAAATTGGCACAAAGCTTTGTGGACATCAGTAACTGGTTACCAACTGCCTGTGGTACCAAAAGTTGATGGGCGTTTTTGAGAATGACAGATAGTTGGTTTTGATTTCCGGGTACCTTAGTGTTTTGTCCAACGTCGGGATATGTAAGAAAGATGCTTGGACTTCATTCATATTATTCTGCCCAGTGTCCCCTGCTTCTCTCTTCACTTGTCCCATTTCAGGGATCTTTTAGTGGCTACCTCCTTCATGGACTTTCTCTCTTCCTCAGCCCATATTGCCAGCTCTCCACCTGTATTGCATTTGAAAATCTTACCACAACATTTGGCCTTTATCTTTTTCAGGTAAGGCTTTACCTGTACTAATTGTATTTTTACAACTAGATTTTAAGCTGTCTCAGAACAAGGATCATGTCCAATGCATTCTTTTGTCTGGGACACTTGTTAGCCCACTGCAGGGTTCATGGAGACTCAGGAAAGACTGGTTGATTGGCTTACCAATTAAATCGTGTTGAATTTCTAAATGTGTAGTTCAATGTACTAGTTTATTTGCAGCCAGCACTCGAGTCAGTACTTATATTTTGCAATGCTGTACCACTGGCCTTTACAACATGACGGTTGTTACAGAATGTCGGTTGTGATGGGAGATCTCTGAATCATTATTGGAATGAAAAAGTAAACAAAGCCAAGGACTTCCTTTAATTAGAAAGCCTTTGAAATTACAGTGCAGAAATCACTAGGCTGCCCTTAAGAAATACTGGATTTTTGCTGTTTAAATGCTCTAAAACCAATACTTCATTAGACTTACTGTCACTTCCATGTGCCTGTTTACACTGAAGGATGCAATGATAACACCAGTGACCTCAAATAATTGCCATGTAAGTTGGCTTCTGATGAAAGTTCAATTTTCCTGAAAGATGCCTGGAGCTCAAAGTGCGGCACTGACAGCAGCCTGCAAGTTTCTGTTTATTTGGGCTTCATAGAGAAGGAGCGGGAGCAGTTCAGGGAGACAGCCCCTTCCTCCTTGCCGCTTCCCCCAGGCATGAAGCAGCAGTTGCTGGCTTAAGGAAGAAATGAATCGTTATTTTCCTTTCGTGATAAGGCACAGGATGCTGACGCACAACCTACTGATGGGCAGCTGGTCGTGGCAGGTCAGAGGGGAGTCCCGGGGAGACTGCCCTGCCACGGAGCCACGCAGCAGAGGGCAACACTGGGCTTTACAAGTGGAAGGGAACCACTGAACTAGAAATCGCTCAATAAAAAATTCAAACACCCAAGTAATGACTATCGAACGTAAGAAACACATAAGAAAGAAGGGAAATGAGAAAGAATTGTAAAACTGTAGACGTGAAATGGTTTCTCTTTAGCAAGTCTTCTTAAGCGTTTTCTGCCCTGGAGCTATTTGCAACTGAGCCTTTATTGTGTATGATTTTTTTGTCTGTTTACACCTTCAGCAGGCCATCCCTGGGCAAAATTCCTAAAGTAGAAATCAGCCCCTCCACTGCCCACCAACTCCTCCATCTGGGGTCAAATGAAGCCTCCTCGCAGTGACCTCCTGCTGCCCACTGAATGCCCAAGCCATGCATGGTGCTGCTCCACAGGTGTGCCAGGAATCTCATGCCCTGAGCTTTTCCCGCCTCCTGCCCCCTTCCCCCTTCCAAACATGTCAGCGCTTTTTCTTCTTTTTTCTTTTCTTTCTTTCTTTCTTTCTTTCTTTCTTTCTTCCTTTCTTCCTTTCTTTCCTTCTTTCTTTCTTTCTTTCCTTCTTTCACCTTGCCTTGAATTGGTTAGGATTCTCCTCATTGCTACTGACAGAAAAATGCATGAGCTAGCTAACCCAAAAGGAGAATTTATCATAAGGATGCAGGGGTGTTTCATGCACTTCAAGGGCTGGGAAGCCGCTAGGCTTCAAAGACTGGAATTGCAGATTATCAGGCTTTCTCTCAGGCTCCTTTGCTGCTTCTCACAAGATATTGGTTTCATTTTTTTCTCTCCATGAAATACTTCCTTTTACAGGATCCATAAACAAATAGCAAACAAACAAAAAGACAAAACAAATGAGGAACAGAAGCAAATAAGCATGACTCAAAGCAAAGTGTGCATTATTTAACTAGCAAGCAAGGGCAAGATTCATTTCTTTGAAACGAGCCTTGTAAGAAAAGGCTCCTCTTTGGACAAGTGTAATCATAATGGCTGCCCCATTCCCACCTAAGGTAAATGTGCTGCTACCTATGTGACCCTGTGGAAGGGAAGAAGCAGCTCCTATAAAAATGGGGGTAAAAAGCCCACAGGTGTCCACTTTCATAGTGGACCTTTGTCTACACAGCCACTGTGCTGTGCTCTCCCCACTTGCATGGACCCGATTGCAGCTTCATTCCTGTTAACAAACCGTGTCTCAGAAGGAACACTGGAAAATTCTCCTAAAGTGAAAATTAGAACTGTCGAAAAAGGAAATTAAAGTTCCTCAAATCAAAGGGAGTAGTTGGAGTGTTAATCTGTTGACCCTGATTTAGCTTGTTCTACATGTGATAAATTGATTTAGAGAATAAACATCCACAAACTCCTTATTTTCCTCTCCTCTATCAGATCTGGTGTTAGTGTCCCCAGTTATAGCCCAAGTTTTCTTTTTTCCAAGACCTGTGTTGCTTGCTTTAGGAAGTGTTTTATTTGTACTTTAAAAAGTACACATGTTCACTTTATTGGCTGCAATAATTTTATACACACATAAGCATATATATGTATACCTTCATGGTGTTAAAACAGGTTTGTTGTTCAAATCTGTGGGCTCACTGTTCTTTGTGTGTGCTCAGCTCTTGAGTTGCCGACGACACTATATTGTGGATTTGTTAATTGCTTGGTCAGATTCTGCTGGATTTTTCTTTCCTATCTCTCTCCCTCATACCTGTCTATATTAGGTGATGTGTAAGATACAAGTTCATGACTACTGTATCTGCCTTGTAAATATTCCCTTTTATTCATAGGCATTGTGTCTTTTTATCCCTACTGATAATTTTGCTTAAGTTCTATGTTGACTGGATTGTGATAGCTGTTTTCTTATTACTCGTATTTACCTGGTAAATATTTTAAATTTATTTTTCATAATTTTATGTAACATGGGTTTTTTACATATATATATGTACTAAACAGTAAGAGTGGAATAATAAATACCTTGTTTATTTATTCACTTCTATGATTTCTAGTTTTAAACATGAGCCAAATCTTATATTTATTGTAATTATGGCTATATTTTCACTTACTTCAAATAGTTTGTCTAATGCTATCTTTTTTCCAGACTATTTTTAGAGATCATAGTTAATTAAATTTAACAAGGCATGTAAGTTTAATTTTGTATGTGTTCTTTTTTCTTGCGGTCTATCTTCTCTTTGTTTACTTCTCTTCTTGATAGGTTCATCTTTGTATATATGTATATACATATATATATATATAATTACATATACATATATATAATTTTTTCTTTTGCAGGGCAATAGTCTGTAGGGATGACTACCTTAGTTATTTTTGGAGAGTGTCTTTATTTTACCATCATTCCAATGCTAGTTTAGCTGTGTAAAGCCATCTAAGGTGGTCTAGCAGGATGAAGATATTACTGTTTCCTAGCATTAACTGTTGCATGTGAAGAAGTTTGTTCTTTGTCTAATTGTTGTCTCTGCAAATAATCTTTTCTTTTCATCTTACAGCTTTATTTCCTTTTTTCTTTTTCTTTTTTTCTTTTTTCTTTTTTCTTTTTTCTTTTCATACTGGAGGTCACTGGGGCACCTGGGTGGCTCAGTAGGTTGAGCACCAGGCTCTTGATTTTGGCTCAGATCATAATCTCATGGTTCGTGAAATCCCACATTGGGCTGTGTGCTGACAGCTTGGAGCCTGCTTAGGATTCTCTCTCTTCCTGTCTCTCTGCCCCTACCCCACTTGCTCGCTCTCTCTCTCTCTCACTCACTCTCTCTCTCTCAGAATAAGTAAATAAACATTTTATATATATATATATATATATATATATATATATATATATATACTGAAGGTCATTATGGTATGTTTAGCTGTAGGATTCACTAACGGTTGAAAAACTCTTTTCAACTTGAGAACATACACATTGGGAAACGTTTCAGTTTCTCAGCTATAATTCTTCAGATATTGTTTCTCTGCCATTGCCTCCATTCTCTTAATTGGGGACTCATTTTTATCTTTGAAAAAACTCTTAAACTGTTCATTTTGTGTCTTAGCTGCATTGTATTACAGTTTTATTAATTGTATCTTTTCGTGCTGCATTCTGAATTAATTCTGCTCTGCTATATTCTAATATTTTTATTCTCTTGCTAGCTCAGTTAAACTAGACATCCATATGTAGTTGCTTTTTTTTCAATGACTATATTGTTCATTTTCAAAATATTTAATTATATATTCAATTGTTCTTATTTCTGCTTTTTTTTGATTTAAATATTGCTCTTTTTTTAATGGAGGTTATTTCTATTTATCACATCTAGCTCCTTAAACATACTTTTACATAATCTTTGTCATACTTTGCCATGAAATTAATTTCATTTAGAATGACTGGTAAGGCAAGAGTCATATCTTACATCTCTACATTCCTAATGCATAGCATGTGTTAGGCACTTGGTAGAGATCAGAAATAATGTTTAATAAATAATTATACCACTATTGTATTTTGAATAATCAGAGATATTGACTGTTCATCTAGAATTTAGAGAGTATTTATCTCATACTCTTCTTGTTTATTTATGAGGGAGCTGAGACTCAGACTAATTTTATCCCCTCTCTCAGTTAAACAAATACTCAGGGTCAGAGCCATGAGTGAAGCTAATGTCACTCCCGCTGCCTTTTTTTATTCTGCTGCAAAATGCTATTTTTTTGTTTAATTATTCATTTGTTCATGCATAGTAGCTTTCATTTATGTACAGCTACATATGTATACAAAATAATGTAATTATCTGCAAAAATTCTCCATATAGGATCATATTTTATAACTTGAATCTAGATTATGTGTTTATTACTTTAAAACAAATATCTTGTTAAAATTCATCAAGAACAATTTTAATTATGTTTTAATTAACTTTTCAATTGTTTTAATAAATGTATTTAATAGTGATTAAAGAAAGAAATGGAAAGATCCATTATGGATTGTCAAGCCATATTCCAGTCACCCTTAAATTCGTTATTTAAACACCAAGGTCTTAAAATATTTATGCATTAAATATGCTCAGTGTCTTCTGTAGCAGAAAGGATGTGGATTTTACATTTGATTTCTAAGCAAATTAATGATGTAGCCAGAAAGCATAGCAGGATATAGTGGGCTATAAAGAAACCAATTTAAGTAATTTGTGCAAATACTTAAAAGTTTTATGAATTAAATTTCAGACAAATTTCCTATGACAAGGCAACTTCCTCACAGAGCACAGCTCCAGTCATTTTGATGTACAGATAGGCAATTAAAAAATTCAAATTAAGAAATTAAGCCTCATGGGCCTAAATCAGCTGATTTTGTAATTTATTTTTTTCTTCGAAAATAGTTTCCTTCAATTAAATATGACAGTCCTTATAAAGCTGTCTTTCTCCCTGTTACCACTGATAATTTTGCACATCTGTAATGATCCACATTCCTTTTCTTTTAAGGAAATATCACTCACTAGAATAGTTGGGAACAAACGTATTGAGTCAAGCTGACCCGGGATTCAATCCTAGCTTAGCTGTGTACTACCTAGGCAATAGCATGCAAGTTATAAGGCTCTTATAAGCCTCAGTTTGCATATATGTCAAATTGGGATAAGAATACACATTCCATTGTATTTTTATGAAGGGAAAATGAGATAACATGTTGTATTTAGTCCTCAATAAATGTTATCTAGCTTTTTCTAGAGTTACTTCTACTTATATACTACACATACATATACACCTCTATTTCTAAACTAGATTTACTATTACTAATGATTATTTAAAATACTTTGTCTTACTGAGTCCTTCAAGACCTCTCCAGAAGAGAATTATGCAATGTCTAAGGACAGCAGGCAGTATATTGCAAAGATTAGTTTTTGAGTATATCAGTCAGATACATGAGGGTGAGATACAAGGCAGCATAAGCAACTAACTTAACTTTTCTAGGCCCCAGTTTCCTCACTCTTATGAAAAAGATATGAAAAAGATATATTTTTCATATGATCCTCATATGAAAAAGATAATGGGATCATATAAGTTTCCAAATAGATTAATGAATATGAAGGGCTAGCTCATTGTGTGGAATGTAGTAAGTACTCAGTTAACATAACCTTCCATAATTATACCACTATTATAAAATGTACATTGGAAAATGTGTATGGAAAGATACATTTAAGGAAAAGTAAGTGCTTTGCTTGGTGTTAGAGCTAATACATTGGCAAATGTCTTTAATACTGTGACATTCAACTGTGAAAACCAATTATTACACAATTAGAAGCCTCCTCAATTAGGGAAAGATTAGGTCATGTTTTTAAAACACCCACCAATATTTGCTGCCAGCCCCATCTGTGACACAAATTAGAGAGACCCCAGTTAGCAGTTGTTTAAATCATTTTCCTAACACTGGCATCCGTCTCCTTGGAGACATCCATCAGAGACTTGTGTTAACATCTTTCAAGTTGCATCTGGATAGGACCAATATGTGATCAGCTTATTACTACATTTCATTGGGAGACAGTGTAACATTTGCTTTTCATTCTATCTTTAAGCTTCTTTGTAATAAATAAATGCTTCATGAGATATATGCCCATTTTTAATGACATAAACATAAGGACTAAGCATGTTGACTACAAAGGAGACAAATATATATTTAGCAATTTGTCTTCTCAGGATAAGAAATTTATTTAAAAATTAAACTTTAGAAATAAATAAAAGTGACTATAAATTTCAAAAAATAGACATTGTGATGTAAATTTAAGATAAAAGGAAAATGAGATGCTTTCAAAAGGATTTATTATCTATCTCTACAGGGCATCCTTCTTTTCATAATATAGCATGTTATAGCTATACCATTCATTTTGATTAAATAAAACTGCGGTTAAAAGCCAAAGTACTCTAAGGTGACATGAGTGGAGGTGGATGGCATGGGATATATTAAAGCATAAGCACCAACATGAAAGTCCCGACAATAGCATCTGGTCTACTCGACTTTCTTGCATATTTCATTTCTTTAGTATTTTAAGATTCTATCATGACCAAAAGAATGTGTTTTCAAATATTGTTTGGTAAAGCAATGGACCGTGATGGGAAAATCTATTTTCTGAAGGTTTTGTTTGTTGTATAATTTGACTTAAAAATAAATTTTATGTTAAAAAAATCAAAATCCTCTAGAATCTTTTCTATATCTTAGGTTCAAGGAAGAGAAAGTGTGGTGGTAAGGGTGGTAAGTGAGTGGGGAAAATAACATTGATTGACATTGATAAATAATTTTGATATATAATTATTTAACATTGATATATAATTTTGTATAAACTATTTCATGTCTTTAAAAGTTTGATATGTTTAGCCTCACTTAAATGAAGAAACAGACTCAGAGGATGGGTGTCTTATCCAGCCAGCAAAAGCCAGAGCAGAAACACAAATTCAGGACCTCTGATTTCAAGTTCTGGTTGAAGACCTTCACAACTACCTAACAAAACATGAAGAACAAGATACAAACTATGAGTTTAGATTAGACAAAAGCACTTCTCAGTCTTAAACTCCATTGCAATAACAATATTGCTAGTCTAAAATGCTAAGGATGGGAGAAAAGATGGCCTGACCTCAAAGGATCTTACAGACCCAAGATCAAATAGAGTAGCCCCTGAGCTTCATCTTCATTTATCAAAGGTTTATTGTCATCAGTATAATGCAACCGTTACTAAAATTCTTATCTTGAGTAATCAGTAAACTATAGAAAAAGCAGGCTGTAAAAACAATATTTGTAACATTTGAGCTTTTAAAAGGAAGAAAGAAGAAACAATAAAAAAGAAAAATATGTGTTCAGCAAACATTTTGATGAACAGATAGTCTGAATTTCTAAATATAATAATAATGCTAGATTGGTCTCCTTTATCTAAGTACTTCACAGCACTTGATAAACATTAAATTAGAGCTTTGCTCAGCATGGCTGCTTGGTGAATATTAAATAATAATAAAAATAATCCAAACACCACTGTGAAGTCAAAGAATATTTCTTTTTACTAGATATTTTCCCCTACCCTTACAAGTTTAATAGAATTTAAATGGTATACAGTATGTATACCAACTGGTCTAAAAATTAAGAAATGTGGCTGTTTTGTCATCTTAATCAAAATTTGCATTCCATTTTCCTTGAGAAACTTTACATACTGTTATACAACAAATAATTAATACCTTTACAAGAACATCATAAAATATAGAATAGTAAATAAGTCATTATGCACTTAATTTCAATACTAATTGTCTACAGACTTAATGAGCTCTTCATTGTAATAAGAAAGCTGATGTTTATTTTTATCAGATCTAACTTCAGAATAAAACACATTTTACCAATCTATGACCCAACTTGATGTTTCATAAAAAAAAAAAAAAAAATTTAAGGGGGAAATGTCTTGCCATTAACTAGTGTTAAGGTGATCAAAATAAATACTGTGTAGGGGCGCCTGGGTGGCGCAGTCGGTTGGGCGTCCGACTTCAGCCAGGTCACGATCTCGCGGTCCGTGAGTTCGAGCCCCGCGTCGGGCTCTGGGCTGATGGCTCGGAGCCTGGAGCCTGTTTCCGATTCTGTGTCTCCCTCTCTCTCTGCCCCTCCCCCGTTCATGCTCTGTCTCTCTCTGTCCCAAAAATAAATAAAAACGTTAAAAAAAAAATTAAAAAAAATAAATACTGTGTAATAAAGTGATAAATTAGAAATGTTGACTGATGTGCCAAAACACAAAAGATGCTGCATTCTGAATTGGTACAAGACTAATGTAGAACATACAAAAGTAGTACAAAGCCTCTAGTCCACATTAAGTGGATAGCGGGATGAGGTTCTGGGAGTTGAGGGGAAATAGTGAAGGGCGTTTTAGTGGGGAGATACAGGTAGGAGGAAAGTCCCACTCCTGCAAGGGAAGGGGTATGGTATTCTTCAAGATATGAAGGGCCTTCACCGGGTAACTGAAGAACATGAGCTCTGAGCTCTGTTGTTAGTGGGCACACGGCCTGGTATCTGACCCCTGCCTAGGAATCTCTAAGGTAAAGACAAGCAAGGAAGTGCTGGCCAAAGAGGGATAAGAGTCATTACTGCATTGGGATCAGTCTGTTCCCAGTATTTGTTGAGTAGAAATGCCATGCTTGTTTTCCAAGAAGCAGATGCAGGCCACCCACTAAGAGGGGAGAGCCAGCCAAGTTCCACATGAAATTCTATCAGATGAGACCTCCTAGATGTCAACAGTTCTTGGTACAGAAGGAACTACAGGTGGGCCATAAGAATCCTGGGGTGGAAAAGAGTAACTTTCCACTGGTCAGGTGAAGTTCCTTGTGAAAGACCCACCACAGATCGGGGTCCTTGAAAAGTCCCCCGAGATTCAGTCAGCTTCAATAGAGGTCAGTCCCAGAGAGCAGGAAACCAGTCAGTGACACTGCAGGTGAGGAAGAACTTTTCAGTGTCCCTAACTTCTCTTCCCACCCCTTACCTCCTAACAAATCAGGAGGGTCAGAAATCTCTGTTTGCAAGACAGAGGATGAAGAGTTATGAAATAAAGGATCCCTAGGCCCAACACCTCCACCTTCCCAGCCCCAGGTCCTCTCCTATAGCATGTACAATTGTGGAAGGTGAAAGCAATAGCAATTTGGGATAAATATGAAATATAAAGCTATGTGGAACTGGTCATTCTAATTGTGAAATTTAATTTGTATTTTACCACTTAGAGTGAACGTTTTAGTAACTAACAGAGAGCAGAAATGTCACAGAATAGCTTGTGTTCTAATTCAGGGGCAGGGAATGTTTTCTTTACCTCAGCCAATTTGAAGTGACAGTAGGAGGAAAAGAAATAGATGATATCTGAATAAATTCAATGAGTCCTGCCTGATCAACATACCAGTTACAGTTGTTAGATTTAAATGAAAAATAGGTTACCGATAATTTCAAAGCTTCCTGAAACTCAAGATCCCTAGCTTTTAAATTAAGGACTAAGAGGTGAGAAAGCCAGCATTTTTAAGTATTTAAATCCTAGTAGTAATCAGAAGAACCAAAGGTCTTTTGTGTACCTCAAGATGAAGATACATATAATTTTATGTATGACAAAGAGTTGCATGGATAGATTCTTTTGAATTTGTAAATTACAAATCACGCAAAACATGGAAGAATCAATAATTCTCCTTCTCTGGGAGTGACTTAAATCTCTTCTATTAGGATACTGTAAAGCCTTCTCACTTCATTTAAAAAGGAGAGGGAAAGCATTTGAATCTCACATCAACAGAATAGCCTCCGGAGGCATGGGACTGAATTCTATTTACTAAGGCACAACTTGTATATGTAGTGTTGCACCAATTCCTGTCCTGAAAATAGCTTAACTTTGAGTCACTTGCTCTTTAAATGGAAACTGAAAGCTATTTGACTTGAAAATAATCTCACTTAGGAAGGAAAGCTAGCTTTCTTCATTAGAAACAATGAAAAAATAATTTGAAAATGACATTCTCTTCCCTCTGCTAAAATGAAAGCCCCTTTCCATAAAGACAAGCAATGGATTAAGTCCATGCAAGACATATGACCATTGGTGGGATAGCATCAAATACATTTTGACGACATAGCTGGTTTATATCAGATAAATCTGATGGTGAGCTTCTTTAGATGACTGAGTCAGTTAATTTGTCCTTTCTAAGTGCTTATTGTTTGACAAATATAACTTCAACTCAATTTGTTTAACTACTGTTTTCTCCAAGTTTATAGTAAATAATCTGGAAACAGTATAGCACCATGTGTATATATACACACACGAGCACACATACATACATACATATCATTATTTTTATCATTATAGCTGATTCCTACCCTTGTGTACACCCATCAAATGCTAACTACTTTACTTGATGACACTGATATAGTTGTTTATTTGCAATGTACTAAACGAGGGTAATATAATTGGTGAAATTGGCTTTCACTTACCCGCAAAGCAACTACAAAATGAAATGATACAAACATTAGTCTCAGGAATTCTGCCATGAAATTTGATTATTTGATTCTGTGTTAGTGACAGATACTGTATACTCTAATGACACATTAGAAGTAAATAGCAATATTCAAAGACTGCTTTCTCTTCTTCATCTATTTTTAACATTCTATTTAGAAGAAGCTTTCCCAGAAAAAAAAAGTAGTGCAGGAAAATATCAATTTGTTCCTTCCTGATTTCTTTTTAAATATTTTTTCTGATCAAAGTTCTGGTGTAGTATATAATAAGAAAAAATAGTAGGGATACAGAATAATATATGGATGAAGGTACAAGTGATATTGTTAATGTTAATCTCTCTCACACACACACACATCAAATTTCTGATTTGTTGGGCCAAGAATACGGACTTTAGTAGAACCAACATTAATAGAGTAGGAACCAAAGAGCATTTTGGTGTGGCTTTTGTTCCTTACTTGGGTATCTTAGTGTCCAAACATGGCAAGCAGTTACTGGTGATACTCTCCATGCAGATATTGTCCACCTAGAATTAAGAAAATGGCTGAGCATTTGTTGAATAACTGCTTTTTATGTATCAACAGCAAAACCACATCCTGAAATTAAGCCAGTATTCAAGTGTCCCTGAACAAGAATCTCAAGTTATCTATCATATGTACATATCTATTATATCTCTCCTAATATAATTTGAGTATGCCTTTATTTATCAAGGCTGTTGGGAGACTACAAAGGTGTAATATAAACAGATATTAATTTCACCCTGTCTCATTTCAGACTTTTATTACAAATATATCATAGGGAGGTTTAAACAATAAACATTTATAGCTCACATTTATATTTGTGGAGCTAGGAAGTTCATGGTTAAAGTACTGGCAGCCCTAGTGTCTAATGAGAACTTTATTCCTGGTTTGCAAGGTCGCTTTTCTCCTGGCATCACCACATGGCATAGAGCAGAGAGAGTGGAAAGAAGCTTCCTGGGATCTCTTCTTATAAAAAGCACTAATTTATGAGGGCTCAACCTTCTTGACCTAATCAGTTCCCAAGCGCCTCACTTCCAAATACCAACGTTAGGGATTAGACTTCAACATAGGAATTGGGAAGAGAGGACACAAACATTCAGTCCATAGGACATCCTCAAGACATTTATAGCCTGATTGGATAAAGTTTAGGGAAGGATAGAGAAGTTCACTGTGGCTTAAAAACTCAGGTAAGTCACCAATGAGCAGGAAATATTTAAACTGGGCTTTAAAGAAGAAGTAGTCATTTTGATTGAAAAAGTGGGGATGGAGACAGGGAGGCAACAGTGAATAGGAAAACATCTGAGGTGGAGAGGGGAGCAAAGAGAAAGTAGACAACTCATTTTGAAAACATCAAGACACTTTTCTCAGTATCATAGTTCTGATAAGTGGAACACTGAAGTTTCTGAATATAAAGTGCCCAGCAGCCTTTCTTTGCTAATGGACAAGTCGGGGAAACTCAGCACAAAGAATATCTGAATATAAATGGATCTGGCAAGTCATAGATCTATTGTTATGAACACCCAAGATTTTGCTTCACATTTTCTTTTGGACACAAAGTGCCTGGTTCTTTTTCAAATTAATGATGTAAATAAAAAGTGCTTTTTAATATTTTAAAGAAAAAAAACAAGTAAGAAATGGTTATTCATTGCAAATGGTATTAGGGAAAACTGAATGCCTTAAATGCATCTGGACAAGGATACCATAGACTGTTAAAATATGGCCATTCTTTCTGCCTTTGCTAAACTCCTTGATTTATTAGTAGTTTCAATAAAGAGAACATTCTAATGCTTTTTGGTGGAACTATCTAACATAAACAAACTAATTGAATGATATAAAGTATTCAGGGTCTCTAAATTATGTTTTACTATCACATTTTAGATATGTAATAACATTTACAAGATTTGACTATTCAATTATAAATACATACAAAAATTACTTTAAAGTATGGGACATTATAAAATAATTATCCTGTACATTTGTTCAGCTCATACCCTAAGAACAAACCTATTTAGAACAGCTGGAGCCTAAAACTGACATGCACAGAAGCAGTAGTTGAATAAATTGTACTTAAATGGCAATTTTATACACATCTTTGTCAAATGTCCTGTTACGTGATTTTGTCTCCTGAAAATGTAGTTAAAAAAAAACTTTCTCTAAGAATCAAGGAAGGGGTAAAAAAAAAAAAAGAAGAGAAAAGAAAAAAATAAGAAAGAAAAGGAAGAGAAGAGAAGAGAAGAGAAGAGAAGAGAAGAGAAGAGAGAGAAAAGAAAAGAAAGGAAAAGAAAAGAAAAAAGGGCAGAGATCAGTTTGGGTACTTGATTTCAGGTGTAAGAGTGAAGTCTAATGGGTCTGTTGAATCTGTCCCTTGCTTTTCATTTACAGTGCTATCAGCCTAATGCCAATACTATTGCCTGAACAAAAACATAGTAGCTTAATTCCTTACCATTCCCCTCTACTCCCCCTGCCCTTTTTCTCTATACACACATCAACACAGGCAAAATGATAACCATTGAAGTCTGTGCAAAATCACGAAGTTCTTTTTCTGATAATGTTACAAATCATCTGCTGATATTTCTTGGATTTGGCATTACTATTACATGAAATTTACAGTAAAATCTCACAATGAACCCTCAAAGCCCCATGAAGTGAACCATGTGATATGTCCTCTTTCTTGTAGAAGCAGAGGATATTAACATATTGCCACATTCGCTTTTTTTTTAAGTTTGCGCATTTATTTTGAGAGAGAGAAAGCATGTATGCAAGCAGGGGAAAGACAAAGACAGAGGGTGAGAGGAAATCCCAAGTAGGTTCCACGCTGTCAGCACAGAGCCCAACATGGGGCTCAATCCCACAAACCATTAGATCATGAATAACCTGAGCCAAGATCAAGAGTGGGACACTTAACTGACTGAATATCCCGGGTGCCCCTTTATTGCCACATTTTCTAAGCAAACTGTGCCAAGGAATTGATCCAGTCAAGTTTGTATTACATCTGTAAACCATCATTTGGGAGATAAAATACAAACAATCTCATCTCTGAAATAGAAATTCATTGGTATAGGAATCCTAGTAACTTGTGGCTTTTGGTATGTATGGCCCCCTAAACATATGAGAAAGGAAAATGTTTCTCTGAATTATAAATGAAGTAAGAAGAAGCAATAATGGGATTTCATGGGTGCAAGTCCTAATTGGATGGGGCAGAGAATATAATTAATTTTTTTTCCAATAGCATATGATATTCACCCTAGAAAATACTGAAAGGATCATATCTCATCTTCTCCCTTTTTAAATTTATTTTTTAAATTTGTTTTAATGTCTATTTTCTGAGAGAGAGAGAGAGAGAGAGAGAGAGCCTGAGTAGGGGAGGGGCAGAGAGAAGGAGACACAGAATCTGAAGCAGGCTCCAAGCTCTGAGCTGGCAGCAGAGTCCAGTACTCAAACTCACGGACTGCGAGATCGTGACCTGAACTGAAGTCAGAAGCTTAACCAAAATGAGCCACCCAGGTGTCCCTCTGCTTCCCCTTTCCTGAAAGAGAAGCTTGGTGAATATTGCAGGGATGTAGCCACAAAACTCAGATGTCCCCTCTGTCCTCATCCAGCTCTCATTTCTAAAGAAGAGAGCCAAGATCCTTTAGACAATCAAAGATTGTCACCTTCAGATGGGGAGAGAAAATGTCCAGGCAGAAGATATAACCCTGTATATAGCTTTTCAAATCATGAGAGCAGATAAATAATGGAGGGAGGGAGTGCAGAGAAGAAAAAGCCCCCAAGGACTAAAGTTTGGAAACTACTGCATTCACAGAGCAGGAGAGTGAATCAGAGGAAAAGCAGGAGCACACAGTAAATCACATAAGAAACCAGGAATATGTGGTGACATGAAAGCCAAGAGAAGATGTTTCGAGGAGGAGGGTGTTGCCAACTTCATAAAATACTGTGGCTGAGACATGGAGGTAGATTAGGGTAAAGAAGGAACCATCAATTTTGCCAAGATGGAACTGCTTGGTGATAGTTCTAGGCAATGGGTCCCACCAAAGCCTGACTGAAGCAGTGTGGAAGATGGAAGGTGAGGACAATGTCAGGAGCTACAAACAACTCTTTTAAGGAGTTTTGCTATATGGTAGCTGGAAAGAAATATTAGGTCAATGGTGAAAATTTTTTAATTACAAAAATAGTACAACATTCCCATATACTCTTCACCCATCTCCCTCTTGTGTTAATATCTAACTATAGAGCATTTATCAAACTAAAACATCACCCTTGGAACAATACTATTAACTAAGGTATAGAACTTAGTGTTTCCACTAATGTCTGGGATCCATTTTGGGTATCAATTTTGGGTATCAATTTTGGGTATCAATTTTGCTTATAATCCAATATTATCATCATTTATTATGGTGCTCAGGTTGTTTTAACTTGGCTGTTGGAGACTCTTTCAGGTTGCCTCCTATGACATTTTTATATGCCCTAATCCTTTTAATTTTCTCTTATTTTTAAAAATTTCTTCTCTCTCTCTCTCTCTCTCTCTCTCTCTTATGTGTGTGTGTGTGTGTGTGTGTGTGTGTGTGTGTGTACACATTTTCTTGCTTTCTGATACCACAATATGCTCACACATTTTTTCCCTAACTCAGCCCTGGAATCAACCAGTTCTCCGAGAAGCATGAGTTCCTTTTATTGGGGATTGGTATTTAGACAACTGCCATCTGGACCCCGGTGTGCTCTTTGATTGGTAATGTGGTATCTTTGCTTCTAGCCTCAAGAGTGACTTTCAAGATGAAAGATTAAAGTACTAATACTTTTAGGAGCAAAATCTTTGAGAAGGAGATGGTGGTCAGCTCCAGAGCACAAGTGAAGTGCTTGGCCTTTGATAGAAACTGGGACATTGCTCATTGTAAAAGAATAAAAAAGAAAACATGAGTTCAGGTTCAAATAGATAATGGTTTGGGTAGAAAATGAGACAGTTCCTATTTGTTTTCCTAGTGCTGTTCATAAAATATTAGGCAAGATCATTAGCAAAGAGTGAAGGAGGAAAGTGATGAATTTGAGTAGAGAGAAGGTATTAGAGAATGTGAAACCTAATATATTAAGGAATTAAGATGGAATTGCATCAAGGATTGCCATTTTGGGGATTTGTGCTCATGAAATTAAAATGTTATAGCATCATTTTCTGATGCAGGCATGGACTAGGCAGATAAATTTGGTTAACCTATAACTGAGGTTTTGCTAGGAGACTGCAGGAAGTGGGCAAGATAGGTAATGATATTTGCAAGTCAGTGATTGTTTCAGTGTTATGATGGTGAACCATGGAATTAAATTGGATAAGGGAATAAAAGGGGGGAAATGGTATAAGTATTATCAGTCTTTTGTCATAGAAAAAATCTGATTTTGTTTACGACTATGAATTTATGTACATAATTTAGTTGAATGCTATATGAATGAAATTGAGAAAAGTAGAGAATTTGTAGTAGGGTCTTCCCTTTAACTAGAGTTCAGCAGCACTGCCATTTCTCTAAGCTTTTATTCCTTGACCTTACCAGTTGACCCCCTCTCTTATATATGTCTTAGTCTCTGATACATCTTTTCTCTCATCTCTCCCTTCTTTTCTACCAAATGTCAATATTTCGAGACTATTTCTCTGGTGAGAACACAATCATTTCTTAAGCAACTGAAGCAAGCAAAAAAAAAGTGTGCTTTTAAAGTCACAGACATCTCATCCAAGTCTTTGTCAGGGAAAAGGTGATATGAACTGGGGGGATCACAGTGAGTATCTGCAAGGTCACTAGGATAACAAGTTTGAGAGTCCTGACAGCATCATTGCCCATCTTCTATCTGAAAACATTTCCTCTATCCCAATCAAGGTCATATAAATGAAGCCAGAAAAGTAAAAATAAAACCTATTCTGTAGGAGACTCCATTAACTAATCTGAAAACAAATTGATGAGAGGATGTGGTTTAATTTTTCACTGGTCAGAGTCATTACTTTGTGAGACATGTTTGGTCACCTTTGATGTGTCAGCTAAATGGCTGTTTCTAAAATTACCTTGACCATTATTCATGAGAGCATTAGTAATTACTCAGTGGTTAATGAAGTTGGTTTCCAGTTGATGATTGTTAGAAAGTGAGCGTGACCCGTTGCACAACAGCATATTGAACAGAAGTCTCAAATTTACTGGACTTGGTTCACTGGACTTGGTTCACACCTAAAAACACTATTAATAGCCCTAAAAAGAGAACATTTTCTAAAAGAAACATTCTTTGACATCCAGAAACTCCAATTTCACTTGTCTCCTAGTGATACTACTAATAATGTTCTCATACTCTTTCTGTGTTCTGAGTAAATCATATACATACTTTAGGGTATGCACTGGTTTTATATCTGCCTCTTTCAACTAAAATTCAAAGCACATGAAGGTGCAAACTGCCTGAGCCTTCCAGAGTCAGGCAAAT
This sequence comes from Prionailurus bengalensis, assembly GCF_016509475.1. Lineage (NCBI taxonomy): Eukaryota > Metazoa > Chordata > Mammalia > Carnivora > Felidae > Prionailurus > Prionailurus bengalensis. The sequence goes on from NC_057349.1 coordinate 112,197,975, forward strand.
GCTGGGCACATAGCAGGCACTTGAATCAGAATGAGTCAGGCAAGCACTTCTCTGATATTCAAAGAGAAGTTGGAGCAGTCTTTAGCTTGTCCTCTTTTTAATCAAGTCAGTTGCCAACTCAGACCACTTCTTTCTACACACAGATTAGATCTATGTAGATTCACAGTATTTGAGACATGGAAGAAATCTTGAAGACTATCTAATATGGCATAGTCTTTTATATAAAAGGACTCATGTAAGAGTTAACTGAATATACCAATATTACACAGCTAGTGTAGTGAAGCCAGTGAAGGCACCGAATTGAATATTTATACAGGGGAAAAAAACTTCTTGATGCTGACTTGGGAAATAGAAGGAAAGAGAGTCTCAGAATCAAAGTCTAAAGGCTGGGTTATTCACTTGTTTAAAAAAAATTACACACTTTCCAATCTACAGATCAGAGCCTGAACATCTCAGTGGTTTAAGCTTAGACATAATACTTGGTTCCCAAGTATATTTATGCAACTAGGAATTCATAACAATTTAAAAGACATGCTGCTCCAGTGAAATTATTTGAATAATTTTTATTTTATTGGCATTTACTTTAAACCACTGAATTAAAGACTGTGTTTTAGAAAGCAGACAGAAAGATTTTTTAAAAAGTTTAATTCTTTTCCTTTCCTTGATTGGAAAACAAAAACCAAAACTTACCTCTGGTGTGTTCTAAGGAAACAATGTCTGTATAGTCCCTAGTCTTTTCTTTGTGCTCAACAATGTTTAATAACATTTTTGTTATTTAAAAGGTTTTGAAATTTGGCAATGAGTCCATATGGGGCAAGATCTCAAGCGGTTTCAGATTTGTTGTCAGAATTTTGGGCAGGATGATGTTATGACCCCTAAGTTACAAGAAGGGGTACTGAGCTAATATTTATTGAATAGTTATATGTGCCAGAGACTTAAGAGCTTTATATCCTTTTCTCACTTGATCTTCCCAGAAACCCAATGAAGTATTAATTTTGTAACATTAGCCTTGTTTTTCAGTTACATTTATATGAAAGAAGTAATTTGACCAATACCATAAGTCAAGATTTTTTTTTAATTTTGAATGTTTATTTTTGAGACAGATTGAGAGAGAAAGAGAGAGAGAGAGAGAGAGCAGGGGAGGAGCAGAGAGAGTGAGACACAGAATCCAAAGCAGGCTCCAGGCTCTGAGCTGTCAGCACAGAGCCCAACATGGGGCTTGAACTCACGAACCTCGAGATCATAACCTGAGCCGAAGTCGAACGCTTAACTGTATAAATCAAGATTTAATTTAGTCTCTAGTCTGTCCAGTTCTAAAGTTTTTACCTGCATCTGGTAAAATGTATCTAGAATTAGCCAGCATTATTTTCCTAGGGAAGTGGAGGAGGGGGGTCTAACTTGGCAGGCATTTCTTAAAACATAATTGTGTTAAAAATCACCAGAAGCCCATCTTCTCCTTATCACACACTTAACAAATAAACTGGCATTTTTTATGAGGCTGGAGTATGCTCTTTAACAACAGGAAAATGGAAAGATGATAAGTGTTTCCTTTATGCCAGTGACAGAATTTGACTATCATACACCAGGAGCATCCCCCAGACACAGCTGATCTGGGTATATAGCTACAGACAGAAATGATAGCTCAACTTTAATTATGTCAAAAACTAAAATTATTGTCTTTGCTAAACTTTCTTCACAATTCAATTGGTCAGTTTCATATAACTGCATCAAGCAAGTGACTCATTCTCTTTCCTGGGGGTCCATTGTACAGCTAACGACTCCTGGCAGGCACATTGAGAATTGGTGGTGCTCTAAATCAGACATTTCATAGCAGGCCTGCTAGAGCTTTTCAGCTGCCAGTGTGGGGAACCATTCTCCCAGTGTGAAGCAGTTTTAAGCCAAAACCATTTCTGCTGCATTCTCTGGTGTGAGTGTAGAGTTTCAGTCAAATATTTATCCAAGAGCACAAACGGATCTAAACTTCCTTCTAGAGAAGGACCCCAGGCTATCTCCAAGTAGCCTGGCCATGTGCTCCTGAAGAGGAACACCAGAATCCAGAAGCCATGTTTAGTCTACTTGAGTTCACCGAGTCAGTAATTTTATTCACACAACCCAGACATTATAAGAAAATGTAAGTTCATTATTTTCCCTGAGTGATGCTAGTTTTTTTCCTCCTGAGCTCCACTACAATGGAGAGCAAAGACACTTAATTTAAAGTTACCAGTTGATGGTATTATCTCTTTTTGTTTAAAAATAATCTAGATTTGGTACAAGTTTTGTCCATTCAAAGTTCAACTCAGGATCAGCGCTGTTTCCCCTTTCTCCTCCCTTCTTCCCAGGATGATTTCTGAGCTCTTGGGAGGGACAGTGCAAGGTTCTCAAACATGCAGGCAGGCAAATGGGGAGTCTCTGGTTTTATACTGGCCTGTGTGCTGTTCTCATCTGTGGCCTTTCTGTGCATCCTGCTGACATCAACTGTTGAATCTCTCAGGCTATTATAACTCAGAGCTTGGTCCTTGCCTTAGAGATTTTGGTCATCACCTCTTGGTCACAAGCCCTTTCTGAGTCTGATTCTTAGTAGACTCCCAGAACAGCCCACAGTGAAATCTTCATACCCAGGACTCTCTTATGGAGTCCTTGGCATATCCCCATCTAGAATTTCAGCTTCTTTCCAGGCCCCACTTGGGCTACAGAGAAATCACTAGATCACTTCAACACTGCTCACAGGTTGTTGACGGAGGACTACCCTAGGGTGACAGTTGGTCCCTAGATAACAGAGACCATAGCAAAAGTCCCATTTACTCTTAGCTTTCTGTTAAACCTGTCAAACTCCAATCATCTCTGGTACTTTAGACATGACTGATAGACTATCTCCTCTGCTTCTCTCGCACAATCTCCAGAGTTGAAGAAGTGGACTTTATCCCCCTTTACTGTGTGATAAAAACTTACCAACATTCTCTCTACTTCTGTCAGACAGTAAAATTCTGTAATATACTTGGCAAGGACTGCCTCTTAATATAGAAATAGATGATTAAAAAAAATAGAAAATCACTTCTCTTTCCCTAACTCATGAATTTCATGGCTATGTATTCCTATGACTCAAGAATTTTCTTTTGTATATCAAAGCTTTCTGTGTTTCTTTGCATTTCTGCTTCAAGTATCCTAAGATTCCCAAAGACAAGTGGTTGATCCTAACTTAATAGAAGGCAAATAAGTCAAAAGACAAAAAATATATTAAGGTAGTTACAAAAATATGACATTTGATAATCCAGACAACCCTACCTAACCTGGTTTCCAAATTACGCAAATTACGTGGGCCAATCTGATTTCCCTAATGGAACAAAAGGAATGAAAGAAACAAAAATTATCTTCTCTTAAATCCTGCCAAAAGCAGACTGAAAAAGGAACTCTTCATCAAACTTGAGTGAAGGTTGGTGTTACCATGCCTCTAATCTCTCATCTGTGTGTTAAGTTAAATCACCAGACAGTTGAATCAAATTCAGTTTGACCTTTAGTGAGTTGTTTAAATGGTGCCCTTGGCTTTTAGCAATAGGAAAACCATATAAAAACTTCTTCCAATTTTTCTTCAATTATTTTTCTGTTATATTATTGAGTTTTCTATGTTAAAATGTAGAATCTAATAATAGAAAAACATCTGTATCTTTTGAGAAATTAGCCTACTTTTAGCCTACTTCCTCCTCATTCTCTTAATTAGCCTGTGTATCTCTTCCTATTTCCACTTTTATCCTGACTTGCATGCAGTTCCAAGACCAATGTGATGCTCAATCATTTCCATCTTTCTTTCATAGGAAGACCTCTTAACATTATCCCATGTATGTCCTTTTTAGCTACTGTGAAAGTGCTATATGCTTGAGGTATAGATAAGGTATAATTAATGTAAAACCAGCCTCCATAAAACTGCATGAGTTAGGTATTATGTTTTACAGATGGGGAAACTGAAGTTTATAAAGTTTCATAGTTTGCTAGGGTATTGTAGCTGGTAATTGGTAAGACTGAGGTTAAGAATCCAACTTTCAGACTCTATATCAGATGCTCCTTCAGCTTTACCAAGAATGTTTCCATTTTAAAACAAAGAAAAACCCCCATTTAATTAACCAAATCTTAGGTATTCATTTGTAATTTAAAATAAAATATATGATCGCAAAATGATTTTTAAATGCTTACATATGTTTGAAACATCTTATTCTTTTTTCTTCACCCTTATTTCAAAGTATCTTACATGATGTAAAGAAGTCTCAATCAATGAATTATTTAATACTTAGCTTTGATAAACACCAGAACAGGGATCTGGTCACTACTGTTTCAGACACTGATATTGCATGTATATCATTGCACAATTGAGGTGCGGAAGATTCTGGCTCAATTGCTTAAGCATCTGACTCTTGGTTTTGGCTCAGGTCATGATCTCACAGTTTGTGAGTTTGAGCCCCACATTGGGCTCCACGCTGACAGCTTGGAGCCTGCTTGGGATTCTCTCTCTCCCTCTCTCTCTGCCCCTCCTCCGCTCTCTCTCTCAAAATAAATAAGCTTAAAAAATTTTTTTAAAGATGCAGAAGATTCATACAACATTAACAAAGGCAAATATTGATGACTTATCTATTATAGATCAGCTTCAATAAATCATGGTATGAGCAATCTTATGGAGAAATGCCTGTACTCCTTGATTCATCAAGTAGTACATAATGGAAATGTGATCTTAACATTTAAGCATTTAATATTCAGTATGCAAAGAAGTAGGTATTTTTCTAAAGATGGCTTGCCTTTCCCTAGAAAAATAAAATTCTTTGGGTTACATTTTGCTTTATAGCCCCAGACTAAAAAGGCACAATTTTTCTTTTTTCAAGTTAATCCTACTTTTCCAAATGTGTATGTGGACAGAGGCTCCCTCTTGGTTTGAGTAACTGATTAAGGAAAGTTACTGATTAAGGAAAGCAAAACAGAACAAAATGAAAGCCCCAAACTACTGTAACTGAATTTTTAACAAATTAGTATTGTCCCTATACATAATATGAACCCTGTTAGGAGGAGAAAGAGGAATTAAGAAGCACGATCAGTGAACTTTTTCTACCTTGGGTCTTTCTGCAGGATTCTGCGTTATCTGAAGTTTTTAATGTTTATTTTTTCTTCTTCTCTGAGATAATCCTGCTCTATTTGAGGTCAGACGTGAAGCATAATATATGATGCCTGACTACCTCAAGAAAACTAGAAGCTTCCTGCATTGTTCTTTTATGTATGATTGATTTAAAGAAAAAGCTTTCTTATTAGAAAGGTTTTTCCTTCTGTTATTAACAGCATATACTTTGACTTAATACTTTTAGATTTCTAAAGTGACTCATTCTGATGAAAAGTGAAGGTGCTGTGATTTTAAATTATCATAGAAATGGGAGTTTAAATATCAGTAATTACCCCAAATTTGCACATGACCTAGTAACCCATGTATTACATGACACAGAATGCATTGCTTTTTAGATCAAACAAAAAGACAGCATGTTATGCTTTGTGCTTCAAAATCCACTAACTTTCTCTCCCAGGGGAATACAGCCTCAATCTGAACCTGAGCCTTTATGCAGTTTATGATGGTGATAGGGGCTGAACTAGGGAAAGCAACAGGTGATGATACTGTTTAAAGAGGGCCAGACATATGGTTATCATTTTCTTGAATCAGGTTTTAGTCTTGCTCATGATTTATATGTAGTGACCAACAGTCCCCATAAAGATATCAGACAGCTATGGACATGAAATACATAATAAAGACATAACAGAAGGTCTTTAATTGACTAAGTGAATATAGACTGAGGCTTGTGGCAATATTTAAAAGTCCAAATTAGTCATCTCACCTCTGGACTCTTCTTTCTACTTCAGTTTTTTTTTTTCTTTCATTACCCTCCCTTTCAATTTAAAGAGGCTAACCTACTGGGTTCCTAAGTCTCCATCTCTATAAAACCAGCAAAAAAATTATTTTAATTCTTGTTGGTGTCATTCATGTCATTCATTCATGGGGTAACTTTCCCAGATATTTGCATATGTATTCTTCTAAGTTTTTTTGTGTGTGTAATGAAAAATGTAGTCTCCTGTTCAGGATGCCCCAAAGGGTAGGAGGCAGGAGGGAGAGAAATTATGCTGGGGTTTATACTGACTGCCTGGGGGTTAAGTCTGTTTAGTCATGTAGGGTACTTAAGGCAAACTGGCTCAAAATTACATTCCAGGTACAGATCCCTTTTCTTATTTACTCTTCCTAGCTTAATATGTATTTATTAGCTTAATAAATATTTATTGGGCTGATTTAACTCTTGAAGTATTAAGATGGGATAGGTCATTGAATATAGCCATTGACCAACACAAATTCATTCTCGAACTTCATGGAATTTATATAAAATCTTATGCAGAAGAGAATAAGTAATGACAAATATCATGAGTGATATGAAAGAGGAAGCAGGTGTTATGAGAGTGTATAGCAGGACTTCTAATCTTGTTTTGAATCATCATAAAAGTTATCCCAGAAAAGTAAGCTGAAACCAAGATGACTCTAAGGTGTCATGGATCAGTGTCTTAGTCCTTGGTGAAAGATTGACCCGTCCTGTCTCAACTCATACTTCCTTAACATGGTGACTCTGCTATAGTAATCCTTAGGACTGTTTATATATATCCCAACATTCTCTCCTTCTGGGCACATGAGAAGACTGTACTTCCCCCTCAGAGTTAGGTGGGATAATGTGATTCTCTTATGCTAATAAAATGTGAGGGAAAATGACATACATCATCCCCAGGCTGAAACTTTAATGGTTGGCAAGTGCTTTGTCACATTCTTTTTTTCCCCCAACCACGCTACAATGGAGTGATTCCCAGGTCATCCAAGGTTCTGGTGTAAGGACAATAACAATGTAGTACAAAGCCCTCAGGTAGCCTATGATTGACATGGAAGATGAGTGAGAAATAAAATCTCTGATGCCTTACACCACTGAGATAATGGAGCTGTTTGTTACCATAGCATAAACTAACCTATTCTCACTGATACATCTGCCTATATTTCAGATTGTGTTACGTCAAGTCCTCTACAACAACATTAGTATCCGTTGAAAGGACCTTTAGTTTAGAATATTAATGACTTTATATGGTATTACGAATGTGGTAATTGTTTTCGAGTATTGTATTATACTGGCAAGGCAGTATAGCATCATAATTAAAAGCATGCACTCTGTGCTGGTCTGAATTTGAATCCAGAGTCTCATATTTATTAGCTGTGTGACCTTGGTAAAGTAATTTAACCTCTGTATCTCAATTTTCTTGTGTTTAAAATGAATACAACAGTGAGGCTACCCTTATACCTAAGCCTTGTAACTTATGTTACTTATGTTACAAGGATTAAATGAGAACTGTGACTGGCACCTTGTAATCACAATGTAAGGATTAGCTATTTTCATCATAACACTAAATTCTCTATGGAAAAAATCCACCTTCAAACTAAGAGGTGTAAAATGTAATTATTTTTGTTGCTTATCACATTATATCTCTGAGGAAAAATTGGAATCATCTACTCTGAATATTCTTCTTTGTTTAAATCATGAACAGAAAAGTGACAAAGAGGGAGCCTATCATTTCATGCCAAGATCATTTGAATACTTCCACATCCTGAAAGTGACTCTGCTTCTTGGAAGACATTTCAGAAGTAGGCGGATGATTAAGGCATCAGGCATTCTAACCAGGCCCAGGACCTTCTAGACCCAGAGGTGATAGTAAAGCAAGAATTTCTGGGCAGGTCACCTAGATGCAAAGGCGAGGCCCTGGGCAATGCCCTCATCAGCCTTGATGTGCATCACTGTCTTGCTTCAGGCCACAGAGCAACAATGATGCAAACAGTGATTACTGGAGAACAGTCTGAAGCAAAAGAAACCAAGCTAACCATAGAAGACCTAATGATCCCAGATGCCTGTAACACAAAAAGGCACTTTTGGTCCAAATCTGTAACTGAAATAATTGCTTTTAACAGATTTTTTTCAAGCAGTGTAGCCAGCATATCTATATAGTGTATATAAATATCACTCAGCCATTTATCATCTCTTTCCTGTGACATTTGCAATCTCATGTTTTACGCAACCAGCTATTATGTTAAACCTGGCCAATTTTGCATTTAGGCAGCTTTGTGAAGTGTCATACCATTTGATAGAATGGCAAGGTTGTAAATTGCAATCTGGTCTATGGAAAAAATATTAAAAAAAACAGTAATTTTTTTTTCTCAGCTGACTAAGAAATTTAGCTTAGCTGACTAATTTTGTTACTTAGCTGACTCTCCCCCAACCTTTGTCTCTTTCCCTTTCTCTCAGTATCATTCTCTATATAAGAAGACTTGATGAGAGAACAATCACAGTGGTTAAGATGTATTGTTTTGTAGTTGTCTTACTCTCTAACTGGAAAAAGAAAAGTAACAGATTTACCTACAGGCTGGGGAAGGTGGAAGACAGTTTTTTGTAATTCCGTTGCATTATTTTAATGCTAAATATATCCTAAAAGGAGACAAGTCTTATACTATTTTCTGCTGAAAGAGCCCATGTTTTTAAAATATACTGGGTGGCTCCTTTGCACTTTGGATTATTAACATGAATACCCATCCGCAGCTGTCAGCTCTCTGGATAGCAGTCAACAAACGCATGGCCATGAATTCTTCACATAATAAGTCAACGCAATGCACACGGTGCCTTACATTCAAGTGAACTGACTTCAATCTGGGCAGATCTCATATTTTATCTTGGCTACGTTTTACTATCTGTCATTGCAGTGAAATTTACCATTAAGATTTAAGTCTCTGAGATCTGGTGCCTTTGGGAGTTTCCTGAAAGCTCGGTTCATAGTCATGTAAATGTGTGGTGACTTTTCAAGTTACTTCTGAGAGTCTAACAATCAACATAAATTCCTTTAAATTTCAGCACCTGGAAATTCACACAATACTGTGGAATGGATGCTGGCTATGCTAAGTCATCAAAAAGAGAAATTTACCATTGTAGCAACAGTAAAAAGGTTTTTTCCTCCATCTTAGTGCCATTGAGACACCATCTCATTCAAATCAAAAATGAAGTGCAAATTCACCAGTACCTTCAGACCCTCTTAGATCAACAGTCTCAATCTACAATAGCTAAGGCACACACATGAAACTGATTTTTTCCCATGGTTTAGTTTAGTTCAGATAGAAGAAAATAAATGTGCAGTGTCAAATATTGAAAGTTTTATTTGACTGTACTGAAGGTTCTTAAACTCTTTGGTCTCAAGACCTCTTTACTCTCCTAAAAAATATTGAGGACCTCAAAGAGCTTTCGTTTATGTAGGTATTGATGACCATATTAACCATTAAAACTAAAGATATTTTAAAATTTTATTAATAAGTTTATTTAAAAAGAACAAAAATAAGCCATTATAGTTTACTATAAAGCAACATATTTTCATGAGAAATGGTTATTTTCTAAAACAAAAATGTTCATGAAAAGAGTGACATGTTTTATCATTTGCAAATCTCTTTACTGTCTCATGTCATAGAAGAGTATTGATTTTTATATATGCTTCTGCATTCACTCATGTATGTATGTTGCAATATCATACATCAGGTAGTTTCTGGAAGACTCTACTGTACTATCAGGAGAGAGACCAAATAAAAAGAAAAAAAAAGAGGCAAATGAAGTCTTAGTATTATTATGAGAATAATTTTAGAGAAAGGGTCCCTGAGTTACACTTTGAGACCTCTGGTCTAGACTATCTAGAGGTTTCCAAAAAAGATGTGAATCCTTAGATAAATGTGAACATTAGCATTATTTTGATCAGTTGTAAACTGAGACATAAAAAAAGGCTAACACTAATCAAGTCTCTTGAAATATTTTATTTCAAGACAGTCTTTCTATTTTAAAAATCATTTTGCATTCAAATTTCCACTGGTACCATCATTGCGCTTCACCTCTCTGAACCTCTTCTCAGATTGCATTCTCTTGGGTTCATACCCTCCTCTCACCCTTTTCAGAATGAAAGCAAGTTTAGTGTGTTTATAATTAGCAAAATAGTTACACAAAGGGAAGGCATGAATCTTCTTAGAGACTAATTCTTTGCATTAACATATGTAAAATAAATAGGACCCAAATATTTTTGCTCCAGTTACTGTTTCTTTCCCAAATTTCTCAGACTGACTTTTACTATTCAACAGACTATACAAACTTCTCACATTTCACTACCCAAATCTCACCAGGGTCTGTAACAACTCCCACATTTTCCATGTTTCCGACTGTTACCATAAGAGAAAGAGATATGTCTGGGATTGGGTGGCTGTAGGGGTGTCACTGAACTCAGAGAGAGTCTCTCAGGGCAGTGGAATGGCCATAGCCAAGGTTCTGATCCTCCAGTTTGCATGTGCAGAAACTTGATTCTTTAAGTACAGATAGAATTGAGCAGACCCATTGAAATGCTTCATATTAGCCTTCCCAAAGAGACTGAACATAAACCAGAATGCCAATACATTACATTTTACGGAGGAATATGATTTCCAAAGAGACTTCAATAATTGCATTAACTGATTAGTGCATTATCTCACCTTAATACAATCTATATGAGAAGACAACATATAATCAAAGCAAAGGAAATCAGTGGGATCATCTGAATGGCTTTTTTATCAGGTTACTGTAACCTGATGTGTCTATCACCATTCTAAAAAGATATTATATCTCAATATGTGATTAAGACCTAATTTTCCAGGAATAATGCTTGAGATTAAACCTCTCCCTCTTTAGACATGCTTCCCCCTTTATTCTCTGTGAAAGCATTTAGAGTTCCTTGTATTTATAACGCTGCTTTATGCCTCTGCATCTTTACAGAATTTGTTGGGCACTGACCCCACATAATTTGGCCTTGCATAGGTCCTTTTTGGTAGGTTTGGGTAATGGATAATGAAGCCTGAATTGAGTGAGATAGAAATTGCTTCTAACAATGGCTGAATACAGAATTTCTATGGGAGGAAGTAGAAAGCTCGATTCCAAAGGATAAACACTTCAGATCTTCTTCACAAAAAGATGACAGGTTTTAGCCAATCTTGAATACTGCTAATTTCAACAACGAGAGCCTCCTTCTCACATTCCTCACAATAAGTAAAAAAACAGTAAGTTCTGCAATAAAAAATATATTTGTTATGCTAGGCAGTTGTGATCAAGTTTTGGATAATGGAAGACTTTTAGAAGCCACCTCTGGAGTGTGACATTTCTGATAACACACTAAGCACTCCTGGAGTGAGGATTCTCGTAAATCCCATTTGCCCCCAGAATTAAACTAGCAATTAGTATTACCTGTGCTCAAGTATTTGAAAGTAAATCACAGCTAGGACAACCCAATTCAAGTTTTACCTCCTCCTAAAATCATTTTCTCATCTTTCATTCAGCCCCACCCTGCCCCCAACCACCAGGTCTTGCAGATCTCTTTCCTGGGACAGAACTCAGCATGGACTTTTATTAGTACTCACCAGCTCTTTATTTTGTTACTTCGTATCTCTTTCTCTCTAATTAGATTGTAGGTAGAGGCAATATTTTTTCCTGTTTTGTGTTTCACAGTGAATGGCACGTAACAGGGGCTCAGAAAATGTCAAATGCATGAATCAGTGAATGAATTGCTCTGGGCCTGCTCTTTTTGACTCCATGAATCCCGTTTTCCTCATATCGACGCTCTATTTCCTTAGATACATTAGATACATTAATACAATTGATTAGCTGACACTATTGTTTACTAAAATGTTTCCCTCTGAAGGATATTAATGGGCATTAAGCAATAAAAAAGATTTTGGTAGTCAAAAATGTCTATGAAATGCTGAGTTAGACAAAGTTTTACAAGACTCTTTACTATAAGACTTAAAATTTAATATACTAACATGTATTTTAAATCTTCAAGAGTTATACTAAGGTGAATTCTTAGGGAGACATAATTGAATATAAGAAAGTCATAATTTAGTATTTAATGTACACAAAAAACTTCTTCCAAGAAATTTGGTCCTATAATATTCAGAAAGCAAGAAAGCAAGAAAGAAAGCAATAAGGCAAGAGAGAAAGAAATGAAAAGAAAGAAAGGAAGAAAGAAAAGAAAGAAAGAGAAAGAAAAGGAAGAAGGAAGAGAGGACTATCTATGATTAAGTTTGTAAAGCCTGTATTCTGCAGTCAATAATGAAAATGTGTTTTTACCATAAACTCTTGTGTTTTTTGGCTTTATTGTGAACCATACTTAAGGAACCCGTTCTTTGAATTCTTGTACCTTTAAGTCACTAACCTCAACATTTTCCAAATCCACCAGCCCTCTTCTTGGGCCTTGGATTCCATTCTCCTTTCAATAATTCTTGACAAAATAAATTCCTATCCCTTCTGGCTCTAGTATCATACCCTGATTGTAAAACCCAATTCTCTATGAAATAATGTGCTTTAGATCATCTACCCATCCAAAAACAGCTGAACAATGAGATACAGGACAGATGGATGTCACTGCAAGCCATGCTCACCAATTAGCTGGGGCTTCAACACTGTCCAGAAATGCTCCTATGCATTTCCAATCATTACACTCTCCTTTTGCTTCAGTGACTATTTCAAACACCCACTTCCCTTTTTTAAACCTCCAATCTTCCATATCTCTACTCATAACATTTATCAAAATTTATTTGTACATTTGTTCTCATTATTATTTAATAGTTGTCTGTCTCCCTAACCAAAATGGGAACTCCATGAGGTTAGGGTCCATGTATGCTTTCATTTTTCACTTAGCTTTTGTCAGAATGCTACAAAACAATTGTAAGCATTTACTTCTCTCGTGACTGGAAGTTGTCACAGGCAGTTCTTTCCATGTCGCTGGGGGTCACTCATGGTCTCTTGTTGTCTGGTGTTGATGATCAAGACCAAGGGTCAGGAAACTTTTTCTTTTAGAGATCACAAAGTTTGCAAGCCATATATGGTCTGTGTCACATATTTTTCTTTTTCTTTCTCTCTTGCTTTTTTTTTATTTGTTCTGTTTTTGGGTTTTTTTTTTTTTTTGGCTAAAAAAATGAAAAAAATATTCTTGGTCCATTGCCTATACAAAAACAAGGCACAGACTGGATTCGACCCCCAGGCCATAGTTTGCCATCTCCTGACATAGACTATGTTTAACTGGGTAGCTCTGTTTCAAGCTATTGTCTAGTTGAGCTTGACTACTATCTCTGGGGCTCTGGTCTGCTTCCTAGGTGACTTCTGGGATACTCTTCTCATGGCAATTTTGAAAGCAGAGGAAGCAAGTAAAAACCCATGATGGCTCTTAAGGTGTAGGTCTGGCTCACTGAAACTTCAGCCTATTCTTTTAGCCAAAGCGAGTCACCTGTCTGAGTTCCAAGTCTCAGTGTGGGAGGTTCACTTTCCCTTTAGTAGAAGGACAGAAAACACATAGTAAAGGCTATGGATACAGGGAATGGTAAACACTTGGGGCCAATGATTCAATCTCCCACATCATTGTGTACTGAGTAGTTAGAATAATGATTGACACATGCTAGGCCCTTAATAAATACTTAACAAATGAAGAAATTAAGTTTGTAATTACAATAAAATTAACATGGACCAGGTATAGAACATGTACTCAGTTCTAGGAGCCATGCTAAACATTTTATATATGTTATCTCTTCCAATTTTTAAAACTGTTTGGGATATCTAATATTATTTTCACTCACTGTTGAGAAAACTGATTCTTATAGAGGTTAAGTAACTTTCCAGAATAAATTAATATTAAGTTAGATTTCTGTCACTTTCCAAAATCTGCGTTCAATTATCTAACCCCTGATATACTGAATTTATCATTGTCAAAGCACATCAGGTCCATTATTTCTAGTTGGCCATCACAAAATCAATCTGTGTAGCCTATTACAAATTCAGGCTGGGGGTGGGAGTGTCTGTGTGGCTCAATCTGTTGGGCGTCTGACTTTAGTGCAGGTCATGATCTCAGGGTTCATGAGTTCAAGCCCCGCATCAAGCTCTGTGCTGACAGCTTGGAGCCTGGAGCCTGCTTTGGATTCTGTGTCTCTGTCTCTCACTGCCCCTTTCCTGCTCATGCTCTCTCTCTCAAAAGTAAATAAACATTAAAATAATAAATAAATAAATAAATTCAGGGTGATCATCTAGTGGTGAAAGAGGGATTTTGTAGAATATTCACTAGGATAAAGTCAATATAAAGGGGTGGATGATGTTTGTTTAGCTTTTGTTTTCCAGTATTACTGCCAGAAGCGTATTGTGGCAAAAAATGGGGAACTGCCTGGAAAGTCTTTATTAAAATCAACCCATAGGGGCATCTGAGTGGCTCAGTTAAGCATCTGACTTCAGCTCAGGTCATGATCTCACTGTTGGTGGGTTCAAGCCCTGTGTCGGGCTCCTTACTGACAGTTCAGAGCATGGAGCCTACTTCTGGTTTTCTATCTCCCTCTCTCTCTGCCCTTTCCCCACTTGCATTCTGTCTGTCTGTGTCTCTTGAAAATAAATAAATGTTAACTTTTTTTTAAATCACCCATAAATATTTAAGCACTTTAAAAGGGTGAATAAGCACCCAGGACTCATTATTTGTGACCACAGGCTCTTAATCTGTTCTGTCTTCCATTTTCTAACATTTACATGTTTCCCATTTTGGCCTTACTCCCATCTATGGACTGGAATCCAGGCTCAATCCTGTTAATAGTGCCCTCCACTTACAGTCTAGAGTCCCATACTCATTTGATCATCCATGTTCACTCACACCGTATCACTTGGAATGACAAAAACTCTTAGAGAATTTCAATAAACCATTGCTGAGACCACAGTTAATTCACAGTAACTACTCTTAAATTGGCCCTCTTTGGTGCTTTTCATCTTCCACTTACATCTCTCCTCATTGATTCCTTGTAACACTCCCTCCCTGTTGTCTTAATCTCTGTATTCCTCAGCCTCTAATTCTATCCCAACAACTCCACTCAAGGATAAGGGGTGGCTTCTCTCCTAATTTATGGAGATAGATGCCATCTGATGCCACCTCTCACAGATTTCTTTCTACCTAAAAACCAGAAAAAGGTTTCCTCTTATGGGTTTATCTTCATTTTGGCTTCTTAAAAATTTTTCCTCTTCGCTATCAGAATAGAACATGTTCTTTTTCCACCTTCTTTCTGCCTCTCCTCACATTTGTTTAATCTTATTTATTCCTGACCAGCCCTACTACTTCCCATCAACTATCCACTTTTCTTACATTCCATTCTGTCTCTCCTCTGGTTCCTTCTCTTTTGCCTATAAATATGCACGTGGATTCTTAATCTAGAGGAAAAATTTTCTCAGCTTTATAATTCCCACATGCCATGGATTCAGAATCTTTCTTCTAGCCAGTGCACCTTTCAAAGACAGATTAGTCCTCTTCCCTCTCCTCTTCTCCCACTCACTCTGACCTCACGATTTGGTTTCTGTCTCCATGAGTCTACTTGATCTGCTACTTTGAAAATGATCAGTGATCACCCCATTACCAAGTCCAGTGACATTTCCTAGTCCTCATCCTCCTACAACTCTGTATTTCACCCTGGGGGTTCTCAGCTCAGGTTCCTTTCCTTTCTTGATACTTGTGACTCTATGCGATGGTGGTTCCTCTGTTACCTTTCAGAACTCTGCTCTGTCTCTAATGGCTTTTCTCTCCTACTGAAATGCAAGTACTTTCTCCTCTCTTCTCTCTGTACACTTTATTTCAATAATGCATAGTGATTTTCAATGTAGCACCATTTTCTGAGGGCCTACTCTGTGCCAGCTACTAGATACAAAGATGAACTGAGTATTACCCCAAACCTGGAAGACTCACTTCTAGCAGAAGTGACAGAACAGTAAACAGTTATTAAATTCACTTGGTCATTGCAGTAAAGGAATACATAACCCAAAAATATGAAGTATAGAGAAGCAATGACTTATCTGGAGTCTACAGGGATGGGTGTAAAAAGTGTAGGAAGGTAGACGTTGAGGTGGAAAATGTCCAGGGAAAGTTTCTAAACAGATGATCAAGAGTGAGTCAAAGTTAATAATGTGGCTGTGTAGAAGAAATGGATTCTAAATATTGCTGTATTTCTCTGTCCTATTCCAGAGTCTTGAAAGGCATTCAGTCACTCCTTTTTCAAGGATGTCAGTAAGAGACATTCCCAGCTGAGGTATTTACTTAGTAAAGTTCTCCTCCTTACTTGCTTTTATTGCCTGAAATACCTGCCTCTCAGGATATGCATTTAGGCCTTGTTGTTTTTGCAGGTCACTCAGCTACCCTTTTCCACACTGCCTTCTTACCCTGCTGCAAGGCCACTGACTCAGGGGACTCCTAAAGCTGCTAATGAGAATCATGGCTTATGCCAATCTACAGCTGCATCGACTAGGCAGGCCTTTTGCACACTTTCCATCCTTCCCACCAAGATGAGATATATTGAAATCAGATTATTATCTGATTCCAGATATATATATAAATATATATATATATATATGTATATATATATTTATATATATATCCAAGTTATATATATACAATATATGTATATATATTATATATATATAATATATATAATGTATATACATATTCAAGTTAGTTAACACACAGTGTAATCAGTGTAGTATTGGTTTCAGGAGTAGAACTCAGTGATTCATTACTTACATTTAACATCCAGTGCTCATCACAACAAATGCCCTCCTTAATGCCCATCACACATTTATCCCACACCTCCACCCAATATCCCTCTAGCATCCCTCAGTTTGCTCTTTGTATTTAAGAGTAAGAAAGACAACTCTTGATCTCACAAAGACTAAATGATTGCTCTGCCTGTGAAAACAAAGGTAGTCAAAGAAATCTAGAAAATAAAGATTTAAGTATTTATTTATTTATTTATTTATTTTTGAGAGAGAGAGAGAGAGAGAGAGAGCGTGAGCATGAGAGCGGGGTAGGGGCAGAGGGAGAGGGAGAGAAAGAATCTTAAAAGGCTTCATGCCCAGTGCAGAGCCTGACACAGGGCTTGAGCTCACAATCGTGAGATCATGACCTGAGCCAATATCAAGAGTGGCCACTAAGGTGCCCCAAGATTCATTTTTTTAATGAGGATTCTGATCCTAAAATATAGAGACCAGAATAAAGGAAATGGAATGGGAAGGCAAAATATTTAAACTCTTCACCTTCCATAAATGGAATGCTTAAGTTATTGTTTGTTTTCAAATTTTAGAATTAAATAAATATTGATTTAGTGAGATTTATTAACACAATAAGTTAACCAGTAATTTGTAAAAGACTACGAATTTCTAAATCATTGCAAAACAAATAAGATGTAAACTCTCTTAAAAAAAAAAGGCAAGACAGGAAAAATAGAACTAAACCATTATTTAAATATGAAACAAAGATGGAGAAGTCAGTTCAAGTTTCCTATTTTGACAGTAAATGTAAGCAATTTAAACTTTCTTATCAAGGAGTCAATAGTCTTTTGGTTTTGGGGCGCCTGGGTGGCTCAGTTGGTAAGCGTCCAACTTCAGCTCAGGTCATGATCTCACGGTTCGTGAGTTCGAGCCCCACATTCGAGCCCCACATCGGGCTCTGTGCTGACACCCTGGAGCCTGCTTCGGATTCTGTATCTCCCTCTCTCTCTGCTCCTTCCCTGCTCACACTCTGCCTCTCTCTCAAAAATAAATGAACATTAAAAAATAATAAAAATAAAGAGTCTTTTGGTTTTAACCCAATCTGTTTTTTACAAAACATACAATTAATAAAAATAGTTAAAATGTTATAAACAGCCTTGGAAATTGTATTTCAGTAAAACATGGACAAAAAGATAAAAGGGAGAGTGATAGTCATATCAAACAAAGAAGAATTTAATACTTAAGGAAGAATTGGGCATTTTTGAATTGAAAAGATAAAAATTTTCTGAAGTATAAATGTACCACATTAATGTAAGAGGAAGTAGAACGAGCAGCACTTAAATAAATCTAGAAAATAATTTAAGAACTATATTTCAGAAAATGTTGGGTCCCAGTTAATCTTACTGGTAAGTTATTTCTTATTTTCAAAGAAAACCTACCCCCAATCTCTTTAATGAAGACAAAGGTTGAATGACAAAAATGGCACACACAAAAAGAGAAATTTGCCTCACTTATGAATAGTTGGACTAAAAATGTTTATAAAGCCCTACCAGATATAATCTAATTATATTGAAAGACTTCATAATTTATCATGACTCTTTATCCCAGCAATGTAAGGTTAGATCAATATTAAGATATTTTATAATATGAACTTCAATTAGATAATTTTATCAATTAGTTTTATTAAAGTCTTTGACAAAATGTAATACCTATTTGTGCTAAAAGCTCTTTTTGAACTATGAATAAAAAGATATGTGTTTAACCCCAGTCAATGGCACACCATGGACATAAAGATGTGGAACAATTCAGTGCATGTGCTCTTGTTATGCAATCTTGTTTGGTATGTTCTGGACCCAGTATTTCCTTTTCCTTCAGTATTTCCTGGTGGAGTTTGTGGAACCAAAAGCTAAAAGACTGGGAAAACATACTCAATTATTTCTTCCATATTCCAGGCATCAAGACCTATTGATTCCCTCTCTCCTGGCTTCCTCATTATTTACTTTCCTCTTCTGCCAACGTATTGAACTATTGAAACTGATTCCTCATATCCTACCCCCTTTTCTGGGCTCTCAAAATGGTCTTCTTGCTTCTAGCCTTATTTCCATCTAATTATTTTAAATTCTTGACAAATTGTACTTCTAAAATGCAAACTTGCTCATGTGTTTCTTCCTGTTTTAATCTTTTATAGTTTCACACTTAAAAAAAATTAAGATTAATTTTAAGGCAGAACAACCCAGCATGATCCCGCTCTCAGATCTGAAGCTGATGCCTGGCATTAAATATAGAGCACTCAGCAAAGTATAATGTATACTAAATCTATGGATGATGTAGAGCACAGTATGTGATATATAGAAAGTGTTGCACTACTTTTAAATTCTCCTTTTAGGTAAAATGCTCCACTCAAATCCTTGTGATGGTACAACTGATTTCATTCAGAGTCAGGCTGGGTGGAAAAGCCACTTGTGTATTCCAGTTTGGATAACAAACGGATAGAATCTTATTTGCTCTGCTAACAGAGGCTTTTCCACTCATGTGCAGTTAATGCTACAAAAGGTGGACATAACCAGAAGCAGTTCCTTCAGCCTGAATATACACTGGAAAAGCCCCATGTGTTGCCATGAATGATCTTCGACACTGGGGACAATTTAACAAAAGGGGAGAGGGAGAGACAAAACAGGCAAGTAGCAGATATAAAACAAAGACAGCGTGTAATGTAGGCAGCTGTGGGGTAGCTCTTTTCTTTCTACAGAGCCCTATGGAAGCTCTTTTGAGGTTCTTCAAATATTTGATTAGAATTTCATGGATGCTGATGCTATATGCGGAGGTTTAACATTTTAGTGTTCTGCTTAAAGTTTTATTTAAAAACTTTCTGCTAAACAAAAAAATGACTTGAAAAATATGGATAGAAATGGAAATCTATGGGCTTTGGCATCTGACAGATCTGAGTTTAATTCCCATTAAATTAAATTAAAAGTGCCATCTTGGGCTACTTAACCTTTCTAAGTCAAATTACTCCATCTGTAAAATTCAATACATCGTATGGGATTATTGGAGTACCTAATTATTTTTTGAGGACACAAAATGCCCAGTACATAGTGAAAGGTAGATTAATGCTAGTTTTTACCACTTGTCCACCTGTCACCATTGTAAGACATACTGAGTTACCAATTCATTCAGAATGTCTCCCAAGGGCAGAAAGATCAGAGGTTCTTCTGTGAACACCACCATATTGGGTATCTCAACATCTGTGTAGAAAAATCCGCCCTAGGTCTATAGCAGAGATACAATATGTGAATGTCATCTAGAGTTAAACTGCAAAGCTCTTCGTATGAAAAGAATGAAGGCAAACAACCTCTTTTGTAAGCTTGTTGTTTAACACCAGACTCCTAAATCTTAGCAGAGATAAAAGTAGCGTCTTTGTGCTGGCCTCCATGACCCAGAGACCTCACAGTACTGGGAAGGTCTAAACCCCAACTCACAGAAAAGAAAAAGAATGCCAATTTCACTTGGTAATATCCTTGATCAAGCAGTAACAATTATTAATTTATTAAATTCCCACCCCCGATGACACATCTTTTTAATGTGTGTGACAACGTAGGCAGGATGCATAAAATACTTCTGCTGCATATTAAGTGAAGTATAATGGCTGTCTGGAAGGAAAAAGGTTTGTGTGATTGAGTTGCAAACTGAACTAGCCACTTTTTTTTTTTTATAGAACACGATATTTACTTTGAAGAACAAGTGACAGATAAAATACAGTGATACAAACTTAGATATTTGGCAGACATTTTTGTTGAGAATGAACAAAAACACATGTCACTTCCAGGGAAAAACTTAAATTTGATGCCAATGACAACATTTGAACTTTCAAGCAAAAAATTAGAGTTTTTGAAACTTGTATCAACCACAGTGAGCTTGACAACTTGCAAATATATAAAGATATTTTTGATGAGATTCTTGATACTATGAAAATATATGATTTTTTGATATTTTATAAATGAAGTATGTCAAGCTATCTGAAAATCTAAATAGTTCAGTGAACCAGTATTTTCCACATGAGCAATATATGATTTCATAAATCATGTATATGTAAAAGATCTATGTAAAAGCCAAGATAGACCAATACATTATATTGTAATGAACAATGAAAAGTTTATTGACAGGGTTGAAAATTTTTGCACATCGCCAATAACTTATAAGAAACTAGTACTTACTGAGTATAGTATTGAGTCACAAGGATGCATTTCTCAAACCATATACAAAAATGAAGTCAAAATGAGTTGGAGGCCTAAATGTAAAACCTAAAACTATAAAACTGCTAAAGAAAACATAACAGAAAAGCTTTGACTGGGCACCTGGGTGGCTCAGTTGGCTAAGCGTCCAACTTTGGCTCAGGTTATGATCTCGCAGTTCGTGAGTTCAAGCCCCACATAGGGCTCTGTGCTCACAGCTCAGAGCCTGGAGCCTGCTTTGGATTCTGTGTCTCCCTCTCTCTCTGTCCCTCCCCCACTCTTTCTCTCTCTCTCTCTCTCTCTCTCTCTCTCAAAAATAAATAAACATTGAAAAAATAATAAAAACAACAAATAAAATAGAAAAGCTTTATGACCTCTGGTTAGGCAGAGATTTCTTAGATAAGATACCAAGAGCACAATCCATAAAAGAAAACTATGATAAATTGAACTTTGTCGAAATTTAAACCTCTGCTCTTCTCTATACATGGGTAAGCAAATAAAAGGATAAATATTTTCAGATCATATTTAAAAAAATATTTTAATATTTATTTATTTTTGAAAGAGAGGGACAGAGCATGAGCAGACAAAGAAAGGGAGACAGAGAATCCGAAGCAGGCTCCAGGCTCCAAGCTGTCAGCACAGAGCCCGACACAGGGCTTGAAACCACCAACCGTGAGATCATGACCTGAGCCGAACTCGGACGCTTAACCAACTGAACCACTCAGGTGCCCCTCAGATCATATATTTAATAAAGGACTTACGGCCAGACTATCTCAAGAATTCTCAAAACTAAAAAAGAAGTAAAAAAAATTCCCAATTTAAAAAAATTAGCAAAATATTTGATCAGATGCTTGAGCAAAGAAGATATACACGTGACAAAGGAGCATATAAAAGATGTCCACAGTCACTCATCATTAGGGAAACACAAATTTCCCTAGTACAGTGAGCTACCATTACACACTTATTAAAATGAGTGAAATTTTAAATAAGGAAGAAAGCCAACAATACCAAGTACCAGCAAGTATCCAAAGTAATTGGAATTCGCATACATTGCTGGTCGGAATGCAAATTGACACAGCCACTTTGGAACACAGTTTGTCAAGTTCTAATAAAGTTCAGTGTATAGTTACTATATAACGCAGCAGATCCACTTCTAGATATTTGCCTAAGTGAAATGAAAACTTACAGTCACACAAAAATCTGTAGGTAAATGTACGTAACAACTGTATTCATAATCATCAAAAATTGGGGAAAAAAGTTTCCTTTACCTAGCAAGTGGATAAATTGTGATACTTCTATAGTATGGAATATTACTCAGCAATAAAACGGGACAAACTGCTGACACGTGCGATAACATGGATGGCTCTCAAATGTATTATGCTGAGTGAGAGAAGCCACACTCAAAAGGGTACAATACAATCCCGTTGGTAGTATCCCTTTTATATGACAATCTGGAAAAGGCACAACTGCAGAGACAGCACTCATATTCTGGGGTAGCAGGAGGAGTTGAGGACAAAGGGCACCAGAGAATTCGGGGTGGGGGGGTGATGGAACTCTTCTACCTACTGACTTCACTGGTGCATGTATGTCTCAAAACTTATAGGATTGTACACTAGAAAGGGCAGGTCTTGCTGTATGTGAATTTTGCAGTAATAGTGATAATAATAACAATGATGGAACAACAAGTTTAAAAAAAAAAGGGAGAGGTCAGGAAGAAGGAATAGTCCAACCCCAGTTTCTCCCTTATTACCGCTACGGCTGATACCAGAGCATGCAGGGTTCACCTGTGCACAAGGTACTGAAGTCACAGGCTGTGGCCCACAGAAGTCATTCAAAGCCTCATGCTCAAGTTGGCATCATGCTCAGAGCCAGGCTACTGACTGGCTGAGAGCAGTCAGAACACATGCTCTCTGCAGGTAGACCCCTGAAGAAAAGCCTGGGGCAGAAGCTGAACTGCAGGTGACCTTGGGCCTCTTCCAAACCTCCAATGAGGCAACTCATGCCACCTCCACTGGATGAGTAGGGGGTAGGAAAAGAGGCTGGGTTGCTTTAGGAAAAAAAATCTCTCCTTGTAGAATACAGATATGGGAAAGGAGACATCTCTGCTCATATCACCAATCAACTTTTCTTTTATGAAAACTTAACATGTTGGGACGTAGCAAAGCATAACTAGCGGGGCTTATAAAAAGAGCATTTTACAGCAAGAGTCCAATCCTTCTAAAAGCGCTATCTCCAGCACTATCTCCTTTTCCTGCAAGAAATCACTAAATGAGCATGCTCCATTGCTTATACATCCCCAGGTAAATTATGTAGGTTCCATTGCAATATCCACTTGATTATGTATCACTTAAAGTCTCAATGATTTCTCCTAGGTACAAATTTTATAGCAGCCAGGGATCATGTCTGTTTAATTATCGATGAATCGTGCCTAACAGAGCATCAGGGAAAGATAATTCATTAAAAATTATTTCTATCAAAATGATGATGTATACTATAGCTGTAAATATGAATTTCCTGTGATCAGTTTTCTACATGCTTTACAACCCTCTGCTTCCAAGAATTTGCTAAGAATCTTTACCAAGATTCTCATAACTTAAGAGCATCATTTATATAAAAAATATTCATTGACAGTTAGGACTTGGAAAAAAAACTGACCATAAGAATTTAAAATTCGGAGGCCTGTATTAATAATTGTTATAGTGGGGCACCTGGCTGGCTCAGTTAAGTATCCAACTTCAACTCAAGTCATGATCTCGTGGCTTGTGAGTTTGAGCCCCATGTCAGGTTCCGTGCTGACAGTTCAGAGCCTGCAGCCTGCTTCCAACTCTGTGTCTTTGTCTCTCTTCCCCTCCCCTTCTCATTCCCTGTCTCTCTCTCTGTCTCAAAAATAACTAAATATTAAAAAAAATTGTTATAGTAATAATAATTATTAAACAGATTTATGTTTTCTTTGGATTTACTATTTTTGAGTCTTTGCCACCATTTAAAATGGTACATCAGCCTCTAACGTAAACCTGTAGCACAGGTCAGCTCAATAAATGAAATTCACTTTCAATTATATGTATTAATAATTGGGTGAGCTATGGTAAGTTATTTGGGACTTTAGGCCCATATATCCTTCTCAAGAAAGTGAGCCCAGAGATACTCAGAGGTGCTACCAATTTGGGATTGTAATAGAGCTCTTGATTCTATTACATGCATCACAGACTTTCTAGTGTACCCCAGCTGAAAGCTCCTTTCAAATAAGCCTCGGGGACCATAGAGAGATTGATCATTTATCTGAAATAATGTTATTTCTGTGGTTTAGTCTGTTTGTGCAACCTCTGGAAAATATTTCCTATCTTGACTTATAATAAAAAAGTATTGTTAGCAATTGGGAGAATTTACTTCAGTGACCTATTTTGGATATTTTCTCATTATGGTAAATAATATATTATACTTCTTTAATGTCTTCTTATAATGATGCTATGTTCCTTATTCATCTGTATATAGAATAGATACATCACTCTAGTATATAATCATTTAAAAGAAAAAGGCAAAAGATAAACTTGCGAATCAGAGAAATATATATTTATGTAGTTAAATATAGCATGCTAACTTTTATAAATCAATATGAAAGGAACAGAAATTGTGCAAAAAATGCTTTAACAGAATATAGGTCGTTTTGCGGAGTGTTTTTGCTTGTTAAAGGAAAACAAACACTGAAGCAGGGTTTTTTCAGCATAACGACTCATTTTTTTCCGCTGCTGCTGGAGAAGTCAGTAAGCGAATTTTCCAGACAACTGAGCTATAATTTCAATAATCTTCAAAACTACTTATTTAACCTCTTTCCCCTATGAGAGATATTCTAATATTTATTAAATATTGTATGATCTTCCTAAGTAAAAAAACTTCAAATACAGTTTAAGCTCTTCTTAATAATTTGGGGTCACTACTAATACCACATTTCCTCCATTGTGAGACTTCTTCATCTTAGGAAATCCCATTGCTGCAAAAAGAAGTCTTCCAGGAAAAATAAAGTAATATTAAATAGACTCATTGACAAGATGTATACATGGCAATTTCAAAACTTTAAAACTTAGGTGGGGGAGAATTACATCTTTGAATGCCAGAACCGTGTATTAATTCTTAAAGTGTTCCCCAGAATGCAGCAAAATGGTCCTGCTTTTGTTGCTTTTCCCACTACTTCCCAGATTCTCAGTGGTTACTTCTCACCTGCGTTACTTCTAGTGTAAACTCCTGTCCATTCCATTCTATTTTGCTGCTGCCCTGACCTGAGCTGTTAGCTGAGGTGGGAAATCGGATGGCAAACAAATCAATAATGAAGTGCTAAATTGTAGCAGTCAGTTTCTTCCCTGAGACCCTAAGGCTATACTTCAATCCTGACGTTTTGTGACAATTGCTTCTGTGCTCAGAGGTGTGGGGTCATATCCAGTGTTGGGACTATGTCCCCATGAACTAGGATTGCCAGGAACTTATACTTTGGATGAGTGGCATGTTAACTGCATTAGGAATTTTGGAATTCATTTTATATAGACTACCGAAGTCTGCACAGTCCTCTGCTTTCATTGCTTGAAAGAAATATAGGAAATGTTGACACTACAGATCTTCATTTCAGAACCAACTCTGTCAGGAGATACACTTAGACCTCAGGGACAGGACATGTGTGAAACAAAAATCTGGGAACAGGAGGGATGCCATTTTCACCTTGCTATGGGGGCCAGTGGCTTTGTGGTTCCTGGCATAGGCCCCGTGTCTGTCACAAACATTAGGGTGGTATTTTCAGAGAGTGGGAGAAAATGAGAATTAAGTCAGAGGGGAAATTCAAGTGTAAGGTGACCCTCAAATTCACAAGGAAAGTATTGGCATGGGTTCTTCATAAGAGGACTTCAGTAAGTGTTTTCACAGGAGGTTTAAGAAATTAAGGAACAACTTCCCAAGGGAACTGGTAACAAAGGTAACAAAGCTAGCCAAGTCTTCCAGATCCAGAGAAGCAGGCTGGGGTTCTACTGAGATGGCTGTGTTCCAGGTGGTAATTGGGGTGCCTGAAGAGAAACTCTGAAAAGGCCCAAACTGGATCAACAGTAGAGAATATAGTCACTCAAGTGGTACATCGTATTTGGATTTCTCACTTTTGGAGAGAGGCACTAGGTATTTCAGCAACAAAGAGCAGTCCCAGCCCTCACCACCAGGGCAGGTATAGGACTTTGCTTTTTGTTAGGGATCTGGTGAGTGTGAGCCTGAAGATCATGGACCCTTGTGCTCACTTTCTTGTGAGAACTTGGGAAATTCTAGAGAAGACAAGAAATGACATGCACATGATGGTTTTCCAAGTCTATGGTGTCACAAATTGAAATGTACTGTCACTGGGGCGCCTGGGTGGCTCAGTTGGCTGGGCGTCCGACTTTGGCTCAGGTCATGATCTCGCGGTCTGTGAGTTTGAGCCCTCGCGT
This sequence comes from Prionailurus bengalensis, assembly GCF_016509475.1. Lineage (NCBI taxonomy): Eukaryota > Metazoa > Chordata > Mammalia > Carnivora > Felidae > Prionailurus > Prionailurus bengalensis. The sequence continues at coordinate 112,224,297 of NC_057349.1, forward strand.
CGGGCTCTGTGACAGCTCAGAGCTTGGAACCTGCTTGGGATTCTGTGTCTCCCTCTCTCTCTGTCCCTCCCTTGTTCATGCTCTGTTTCTCTCTCTGTCAAAAATAAATAAACATTTTTTTAAAATTTTGAAATATACTGTCATTGTGAGAAAAAGCATGGATTTAGCCCAAGGTCTTCTATGAGCCAATTGTATACAACTCTAGATTCTGCTGGTCCGGAGCAAGAAACTCCTTGAGCGAAGGGCGTCAGAAGGGTCCATATGACAGAAAGGAAGAGAAAACTGATCAGACTGTGTGTGAGGAGTAGAGAAGAAAATTCTAAAGAGGGTATGAACTGGATAGGAAGATAAAGGAGTGAAGAACTGTGAGAGGCAATCCTATAAGTCAGTATGTTCTTTAGGGGATGTTTCACAGCCTTGAGCCATTTCCACCCAGCCTCTACCTTTTCTTCTGCTGAGACTGGTTTACATGCTCCCTTCTCCTATCAGTACTTGTCACTGCCTATTATACATACAATTGTCCGGTTCTCTTCTGTTACGAAAGCAATTTGAAAGGGTTTTGTTGTTCTTGTTGTGTATGATACTTCTATTGCTTAAGGATATCGATAAAAATAATAGAGAACCAGAAAGGTAATAAAAATTTTCCTCTTCTTTCTCTTCCCCCATTATCGTATATGCCACAGTTATTTCACTTATTCTGTGAATAAGGAACTCTGACAAGGTCTAGACTAAAAACAGGAAAAATGACTGCAGTGTCCTCTTGGAGCGTACATTCTAGGGGAAAGGCATGTGCAGAATCATAATAAAAATGTATAGGTGTTACAACATTAAGTATATTCCAACGACACCAAAAATCTAGAAGAAAGAGCACTGGTCAAGGTCAGGGAAGCAACCAGGTGTTCAGAGAAAACGAAATTCTTAGCTGAAAGCCAAATCAAAACAAACCAGAGTAAATCCCTACCACCACCATTCCCGATACTAACAATGTAACAAGGATGGGAATGTGCCAGGTGTCATACGTCAAGTTCCCTAGCAGCAGAGTTCAGGATAAGGAATCCATGTGTGGAATTACTGGGTTGGGAGTACACTTCAAGAAAAACCTCTCACTGAGAGAGTGAAGCAGGAGAAGGTAGAATAAAGAACTAAGCAAGAATGTGGTCTCAGGTAAAGACCTAACCACTTAAGGAATCACAGCTTAGGCTTTTAGTAACCTTCCTAAGGTCATATAGTTAAAAAAATAAAGCTAAGGCTAGGTCTTAATGAATAAAAAATCCATACACTTTTCACTATGCCAACCTTTCTTCTTCAGAGAATAGACCCCAAAAGAGTCAAGACTTTATGCTCGCTCAACTTTAATTAGGATGAAGAAAGGCCACTCTAATGAAAATGTCCTTGACTATAGAGTTTGAGGTAAATTTGGAGTCTGATAGAGGTTATATTCATTAGCCCTGAGGGCAAAACAAAACAAAACAAACAACAAAAAGGCACATAAGGTTTTGGCCAGTTTTCAATATTTTAGATAATTGTTTTTATATGATTATGTACTCATATGCATAATGTTTTCTCTACTGATATCTGTTACATGCAAGAAAATGCTTCAACGGACATTTACATTAATACATGGCTAGTCTCATTGGTGAAATTCAGGAATTGAGGAACCTCTTAACCCCAGAAATATGCAAGACACTATTTAAACCATAATAGAGTCATTCTGCATAATCTTTTGCATAATTATTTTGATTCCTAACACTTAACAGTGGAAAGGGCATAGACTGACTGAGGAAAGCTAGTTTGTCTAAGCTATAAAGCTTTGAAAACCTCTACTTCAGAGAATTTTAAAGAGATCTAATTCACCTTCTCTTTCACCCAGAGCTAAGTTGCAGAGGCAATGAAAATATTTATTCACCAATACTTGGACCCAAACCATGCTAACAATATGCTCACTTCACAATACAGTTCTCATATCCTGGAGTGATTAAGTTTGCACCTGGAGTTGCCACTCTGCAGCTAGGTAAGTTTAGGCATGTTCTTCTGCTTTAGTTTTTTCCCTGGCAGGTAAAATGAAAGCAGAATATTTCGTGTAAAGTATGTGGACAAGTACTGGGCATGGAGTAAGAAATCAAAAGTTCTAGGTATCATAATTGCTTTGAACTTTAGGCTAACAATTCGTCTACCAAAGTCCAAATGGAAGTACCTCCAAAGAAGTCTTCTGTTTTTAATGTTTATTTATTTATTTTGCGAGAGAGAGAGACAGAGAGAGCACAAGCAGGGGCAGAGAAAGGGAGAAAGAGAGAATCCTAAGCAGGCTCTGCATTGTCAGCAGAGAGCCGGACATAGGGCTCGATCCTATGAACTATGAGATCATGACCGAAATCAAGAATCGGATGCTTAACTGACCAGCCACCCAGGGGCCCCTCTATTCTTTCTTATATTCTGTAAGCAGACCATTTTATCCTTCCTTCTGTTGCCTTACTCCCACTGCTGCCCATTCTCCACATCCTTCTGCCCTCTGGAATGTTTCTTCCATTGTAAACAAGCTCTTCTAAACCCTTAGTCTCTTCCCAGAATAATTCTTCCACCTCCACTTCTTAACTGGAATTTGTCTTTTCTCTAATGGCAATGCTTTCTTAAAGAGTTCAGCCATCCAAAGGAGATGATGAGGTGTTTGTTGTTGTTTTTGTTGTTTTGTGCCTCGCCTACTAAAAGGTCAAAGGTAGAGAAAAAATTAAGGGAGCCAAAAGCAGGGCTTGAACTCACAGTCCTGAGATCCAGACCTGAGCTGAGATCAAGAGTCAGCCACTTAACCAACTGAGCCACCCAAGTGCCCCAACAGTCTTGTTACTCTTCATGACCTTACCGTTTTACCCTCTTGCCTAAGAACTTTGTTTTCCAAAAGATTTATGATGTCTGGCTGTAGCACTCTACCTATACCCCACTTTTTACATTCTACTGATTTTTCCCCAGTCTTACCAGTTAGTCTGAGAAAGGGAAAGGGGGAAGGGAGCAGTGCAGGCAGAGATGGAGGCTTCCTTTACCTCAGCTTTCAAAGAGCTGAAGTTCATAGTGTATGGACCTCTAAGGAAGCAGAAAGAGGGAGAGGCACCTCCTTTCAAAATGAGAAAATTGGCATAAAAATCGAAAGATCAGTTCATGAAGCTTCTTCCAAGCTAAGAAATTTGAACTTTATTCTAAAAGCTTCAAGGAGCTACTCAAGAATTTAGAACACTGAAAGAAACAGTAAGATTTGCATTTTAGATCACTGTGAGTACGTTGTGGAAGGTGGTCTAGAAGCTATTGCTACACATTACTTAAGGCTGTATCAGTTAGACTGGAGATAAAGGGAGAATTTGGGAGATATTATGGAACTAAATTAACTAGAACTTGGGAAATATTTAGGGTATTAGTGGGAGAAGAGCCTGAAGTAACCTCCAGGTTCATGTTTTGAGCAAGTAGGTATTTACTGATGCTGTTATATTTTGTCCTAATTAGAGCTTCTAAGCCACAAGATTATTGCAAAGAGTAAATTAGTTAGTCCATTTAAAAGTTACTTACACCATTCTGGGGTACCTGGGTGGCTCAGTCAGTTAAGTGTCTGACTTTGGCTCAGGTCATGATCTCATAGTTCATGAGTTTGAGCCCCACATTGGGCTCTGTGCTGACAGCTCAGAGCCTTGAGCCTGCTTCTGATTCTGTGTCTCCCTCTGTCTCTGTCTCTGTCTCTGTCTCTCTCTCAAAAATAAATAAACACTAAAAAAAAGAAATAAAGTCACTTACACCATTCTTGGCATGAACTCTTATTTGCAGAGATACTGAGTATACACAAGGAGGTTAAGGTCAGTGTGAGGGAAGAGAGGGGAGGTGAGCACAGAAGATAAATTGGATTTTGGACTTGTTGAGTTAGAAGTTGGCCCCCGCAGGACCTCCAGTCAGATATACAGAACTCAAGGAACTCAACACAACAAAACACGACTGCCTGGAGCTATGGGTCTTCAATACAGTGAAAATCACAAATTAAAATTATTAAATCAATTTAAGCATAAATAGAGCAAAAAGAGAAAAATGATGCTTGAACTGAGAACAAAGTTCTGAGCAAATCAACCTTTAGGAGGAGACAGAGAGAGAAGAGCCTAAGAAAGATGAAACATAGTAGACAGGAATTCAGACACTTGAGGCATTAGGAGAAAAGAGTTGACAAAAACAGGGGGAGGGATGTCAGCATTGTAAAATGCTGCAGAAATTTCCTTTAGAATAAGGACTAAAGTGTCAAAAAGAGGAGCTTTATATACCTAGAGATATTTCCATAGAGTAGTAAGATGTAATACTTGATTTGGTCATCTTGAGGTCTCTGTCAAAGAGGAAATAAAAAATGAGACTAACAAATTTTGATTGGGGGGAAGAAAGATTACTATACTTAAAGGGAAATGTGAGTTGTTTTTGTTTTTGTTTTGTTTTGTTTTTGAAACAGAGGGATGTTAGTATATTTGTGCCGGAGCAAGAGAGGAAAGTGGGAGAGGCTGGAGGTTGAGAGGAAAGGGATAGGGATTACATTAGACCAGAGAAAAGCACCTCCTGCCCTGTCATAGGGGGGTGGGTGAAAAGATAAGCACAAATAGTATGTAAAGAAAGCTGCTAAGGAAGAAAATTGAGATACTTTTCTCCTAAGGAGAAGTGAAGTGAAGTGAAGTGAAGTGAAGTGAGAGCCAGAGTCATCTACTGAGAGACCAGTGAAAAGTGTTGGAAGTTTGAAGAGGAATCTAAAAGTTTGAAATAAAAGAAGAATCAAAGAAAAGTTGTCTGGTTTTACATAATATTATTTTGGGACCACCTTAAAAACCCAACTGAGATTAGAAATCATCAGTTTGCAGTGACTTCTTTTCACAAGGCTGGTTGTTATTAGATATGAATCTTTCTTCTTATTACTGATGCCTTTGATTATCATTTGGACTCCTTGCCTTGGTTCTGATCTCTGTGTTTCTCTACTTATCTTGACCTCTTGCCTTTGACTCCAGTCTCTCAGCCTGAACACCTCTTCAACAGTGTTTCAAGTTGGGACACCAGATCCTTCATCTGACTATGTCCCCAGACCCTGCCTGTCTCCTCTTGCTTGTGCTAACATTGCAGGACTTGACTTCTGAGCCACCTGATGTTCTGACAATTGCAGGAAATCTCTTGCTTATTCATCAGGCCTCCAGCCTAGCCCCTCTTGAGGATCTGGGAGAACAATCATCTTTTAAGAAAGTGATCACCAACCCTGGTTTGACGAAACCCCAATGTGCCTCCAGATATCTCAGGCAACTTCTTGGAAGTATTTTTTTTTTCTCGAAACAATGTTAAATTTATTTTAACACATAAAATTTTGGGGAAAGGAAAGGAATTGAAAACAAATTAGACATTAATAGGGAATTCAACTTCTACTGAAATTTAGCCTCTTTTTGATAATATGATGTCATGTGTCATTTATTGACATCTTTCTCACCCAGGTAGTAAGTAGTGCAGAGATTATAGCAGTGCTTTGAAAATGATGTTACGGTTTCCCAGGGCCAATTTCACATGATGCCTATTTCTTAATGTACAACTGCCAGGTTTCCAACAACTAAAGTGACCAAACTTATTTTATAGTCTTGACCATCAAATATTTGAAGTGGAACTGTGGGATGGGAGAAGGTGGAGGATAGAAGGAGAGGAAGGGGAGTGTGAAGAGTTCTTCATTTGATAGAGTGCAATATCCATGAAAAGTGGCTCTCCTCTTGATGCAGACTGGCTGGGTCCAAGCACCCAGAGAAGATCCCGCAGGACCAGCCAAGAGGGTCCTTGGCTTAATGCAAGATAGAAATCAAACGTGAGCTGAGAGAAAGTGAGAGCAGGAGTTTACCGAAGACATAGAAAAAGTGTAGATACAGAGAAGAGCATCTAAGAAGCTCGGAAAGGAAGGAAGAATGAATCTCATCTTTGTTTGTGGTCTGGGCGTTTTATGTGGATGGTGGTCTGATGTACGTGTCATCTCAGGCACCCAGGAACTGGTCAAAACAAGTTTGAGTCTTCAAGTGTCCAACATAAGTCACTTATACCCTAAAACCCGGGGTCTTGGCCTCAAGGTGTCTGGAGTCAGTGATCTTGGAAAATGTTCATGACGACCTCACCTCATCACTCCTTAGATAATATCTATTGTGCTGAAAGACTCCAAAGAAATTACTAACTCCTTGACCCTTATCGGGAGCCCATACATTATTTATTTATACTATTAGCTATGTGTAGGGCAGGAAGTACAGGTCCTAGCAAGAATAGAAGCAGGAAGAGAAGCAAAAAAAAATTTTTTTTCATGTGATCCCTTCAGTTTTCCTGTCTCAATCTCATAAGACTTCCCAGAGGCCACAGACCCTGCCTCCCCCTTCCTGGTTGAGCTAGAATTGCTAGTTGTTCTCCTTGGGGAAAAATGAATGAGAACCCTGACAGAATTATTGATCATTTTTAGTTGTCTGCCAGAAGGAAACTTTATGCCTTGGTCTTCCACTTGATGTCTACTTAACCTGGGTCTTTCTGTCTTGTTTGGGTACTATCTGAATATGGAAAGGAATACTGGTAAAGTAGGGAGAAGGCATCAAATATTACTACTTAGAGTTCCCAGTGCCCAAAGTATATGTGAGGTAAATATTGCCATAATTGCTCAGAATTGTGTCCTACAGTGTGGAGGAAATTGGCTGTTGCAGACTTGCAGGGTGGTGAGAAAGGTACATACATCAGAGGAATGCTGTGTGAGAACTTCACGTGATGGCTGAAAGTGGTGGCTGAGGGTCAGAAGGGATTACTGAGCCCCACCCCACCCCAGTAGAACATAATGAGGTCATTCACCCCCAACAAGTCCATACATGATAAGCAAGATCAATGGAGCAGAACAACAGACGGTACAGCAACTTTGTTATGGTCAATTATATAAAAAGTGGGTATTTCTTTGTTCTCCTTCCCATCTGTATTAGTCAGGGTTTTCCAGAGAAATAAAACCAGTAGAATGTGTATATATAAAGAGATTTATTAGAAGGAATTGGCTCACATGAAAAAGAAGCTGGGAAGCCCAGATCCAGGAAAGCCACAGATGATATAGTTTCAGTCTGAGCCCAAAGACCTGAGAAGCAGGAGAGCTGATGGTGTAAGTTCTAGTCAAAGTCCAAATCCAAAGGTGAGAGAAGATTGATGTTCCAGCTCAAGTACAGTTAAGCAGAGAAAGTTAATTCTTCCTTTCTTAGCCTTTTAGTTCTTTTCAGTCCTTCAGTAGATTGGATGGTGACCACCCACATTGGGGAAGATAATCTGCTTTACTTAATGTACTGACTCAAATGTTAATTTCATGCAGAAACTTCCTCACAGAAACAACCAGAAATCACATTTAACCAATACCTGGTCATTCTGTGGCCCAATCACCCTGACACATAAAATTTATTATCACAACATCTCAATTCCAGAAGTTTAAAAATAAGCAGAATTTTTCTTATAAATGGATTAAAATGCTTAATAGCTGGCAACTACTGAAAACCTACTTAATCAGACGAAGATGTTAAGAGAACCATACAATATTTGGGACATACTTATGTTAAAATAATATTTATTGTTGGTCTGCAATTCAAAATTAAATGAGCATCACCTGGCAACCCTACTATCATACCTTGTACCAAAATGAGTAATAATTTGAGTTACGCAATTAAATGGAAATGCTGATTTCATTCATTTGACAGCATTCACATGAAAAATAAATTGTACTTGTGTTGTGTGTTGCAGTGAAAATGCATTCAGAATGGCAACCAATAATGCATGTTGTTAATGTGTTAACATTTGGAAGGGAAGTTATAAGATTCTTTAATTATCCACCTCAGAGTCATCCCCAGATTCTAAGAGACTTTGGATATGCTGACTTCCAGTTTAGAATGAAATAACAGAACTAAAATTCCTCTAACCCTGAACAAATGCTTTGAGCTCATAAAATCATAGAGTTTTAGAGCTATAAGGGATATTAGGGATCATCATTTGATTAAAACTACTCTCGCGCTTTTAGATGAAAAATCGCTGGTTTTAAAGAAGAGAAGTTATTCGGATGATCTTTCAGCTCTGCTGCCTGACATTCAATAAAGCAGAACATCTAAGTTTTACTATCAAACAGCTATAACCGTGCTGTCAAGTACGACTTTTTAAACCTGTCAAATAGTCATTAGTTCTTCCTTCTTAAAACATCTAACTTTGAAGCTGTCTCTCCTTTCCTGAGAAAATTCAAGGAATAAGTTATTTTATGAAAAATTACCGAGATAGAGTAACTTCTTCCTTAAAAAGTAATTCTGAGAAACTACAATTGAAACCATTGTAATCATCACATTTCCAGGAAAAAAGTCGTTGTGAGTCTTGCTGATTGGAATGCCTCTGTGTTTATTGGTTAGAGCTCCCTAATTAACTGAATGTTTAAAATTATAATTGTCTTCTTCCTCTTTCGTAAGGAGTTAAGAGCATGAAACTTTTTTGGTGTTATCATAATTCTTTAAAAGTCTCGACTCTACATCATGAATTACTAAATGTCCAAACTACCGGTAGACTTAAAACTCATGAAAAAAAAGGGCTTTGTTGGCATCTTTTCTCCTCATAATTAATATTCCCTTACTGGTGTACATGGTCTTGATGCAGAAGAAAAGGGAATAATGGCAGAACCATGCAATAGGTCTTGATGTGCCTACTTAGATGTGGCATGCATCACTGCCACTCACATTTCGTTGTGTGCAAAGCAAGTCCACAGCCAAGCCAGATGTCAGGGGGTTGGAAGTATACTCCTTTCACAGAGAGGAGCACCAAGGAGGGCCCTATAGGAATGAGCCCAAGAGAGAAGTCCAGTGAATATTTTGAATTAAAAAAAAATCATGTTATTGAATATAGGACATTAAAATCCCAAAGAGATGAGACTAAACCACATGACCAAGCTCATAAGTTATTTATTAGAGTCATGATTGGAACATAACCTCATAATTCATAGACTTTCTGTTTATTTCTACTTGCCCCCTCTCATGGACATATGCACATACACTCCCAAGGTTTTATTTATAGACCCCTCTTCTCCTTATCTCCATGCTCAGGAAGGAAATAAATATTTCTAGTGTCACTCTAAGGCAACTAATATTCAAATTCATAGAGGAAATGAGTTAACAAATGTGTTTTCTCTCTTTCAACTAATATCCCACTATAGATCTTTCAAGAACCTAAAATTTCATCACAGGGAACACAAACAGCCTCTTCCCAACCAGTGGTCTCTTCTTAGAAAACTAGTGATTACTTCCTGTCTTTGGTTTCTGCTAAACCTCTACAGTCCTAAAAGTGTCATCATGCATTTTTATTCTTAACATAGATAATATTGAAAACTAAAACTTGAGTAAAAAGGTGATGAGGAATAAGAAAATCCAAGGGTAAATCGGGTAAAATAAATTGGTGTGTGAGAGATAAGAACTGAATTTGAAACATGGAGACTCTTTGTAAAAAAAAAATCATCTGCTTATAGCCTGCAGTAAGTGTGGATTTTAGCAAAACATATTTAATTGGCGCAAGACATCATGGTTCCATTTCGTGTTTTAGTCTTTCAATAGATTCTGTAGAAATCCCCTGCTGAAAGAAAGCACATGGTATTGCAGCTCAAAATAGAAGTTATTTTCAATCCATGTGTGAAGGCAGAGACACAGCCATGGACCTCGTATCCTGAGTACCCTTCAAAACTGATCATCTATTAGGATGGTGGATACTTCTTGGGTGAGGGCTAGAAATAAGAAAAGACAGAGTAGTTGAAATGCCATTTTTATGAAAGGTGCTCTTTGCTCTTCTTTGAATATCACTGAATGGCTAAGAAATGGTCCACAATGTGTCAAGTAGCTTTCTTTTGTAGCCAAAGGGAGGCTAGCTGTGAATGGTAGAGAATATCTACCTATCCTGTTCTTTCAGCTCTGCATGGCCAAGGGTGATGACAAGTGACATCCTTGGGGTATGATGAAATAGAACACAATGCTCTGGAATATACAAGGCATGCTCTGTTTGTGTCAGAGGCTCTGTCTAAATCAAAAGTGGTGCAGAGCATCAAATAGCCTGTTAAGGGATCTGGCAGCATGACTTCTTGAATCTATGCTAGTTAAGATTTCCAGGGCTCCCAAGTGGATTTCATTATGTTAGGGAATATATGTGAAAGCAGAAAGATTGGACCACGGTTTGAGTGAGAACCATGTTACAGTGAGTAAAAAAGAGTGTTAATATTCACTTCAGCCAAGCAAGCGGCTGTGATGTGCCTGGATGCCATCACTGCGGTTCCAGGTATTGTTTATAGGAGGATGTAATAAGTGACTGCTTATGTGCACCCACAGATACTGTGAACATTTAGAGGTTAGCATCCAGTGAAATTCTAAATGCCATCCATACATGTAGCTTTTTCAAGTGGAAAGAACTATTTTTCAAGGCAACCCATAAAAGCATCTGAAACCAATGGCATATTTATGTGCTCTTATACATAATATAAAAGCAGTCAACCTTATTGAACCTAAATTTTATTTTTACAAAGGAGATTTATTTTTCAATCATGATTTATATCATATTAAACATTTTGTGTGACAGTGAGCTATCCCAGAACCCTATTAAAAATATTTATTTTCAGGAATCTCTGTTTATAATTCATTGTTTTTGTATTTTCATTTTTATGTTTAGTTCTTTAAGAAAAAATAATTTACTTTGAAATTATTTGAGTATCTGAGAAATCCTTGAGTATCAAGAAATAGACTCCAAAGGGTTAAATTTGTCTAGCATATATTTGATATTTGAATTTTTATAATTGCAGAATAATTCGATTAACTCCTTTTATTTTAATATGTCAGAGGAAAAAAGTCAGGTAATCCCTCTGTAGATAATAATTCAGTTACATTTTTTTGAAAAACAAATTTTTCTACAGGTAAAAGAATAGAAGACATTCTCTTAATTTTGACCAGAACTATTTTTGCCAATAAATAACAGTGCTCTGCACTTAATAAGCCTTCTCTATATTTTTCTTAAGTGAAATCATGAAGAACCATCAGATTAAATAAAATCTCCCAATGCCATTACTACTGATACGTGAACTATACATCCAAAGCATTGACCTCCTGCTTCAGATGGTATTTTTTGAATCCCGATTGAGTTCCACTTTGAATGTCCAAGTCATTACCATATAGGCAGGGAGGATAACATGGTACTCAGTTTATATCAGAGGAAGGAGAGGAAACTTAAGTCACTCTGATCAATTCAAGCTCTATGCATAATACTCTGTCAATAGACGCACCACGAGGCAGCTCCAGTTGAATGCTAATCCTTCCATTTTTTAAAAGGTTACGAGGCATGTTAGCTTCACAACTTCCATTAAAGCCAATGGGAGTTATACCATTACCATGCTTTGGAAAGAATGCCCTCTAATACTATTGATTTTGATCTTTTGAACTCAAGCTCTGATGCCTGTGTCCATTGACAACTACCCTGCATAGTTCTTACAGGATCCTGTGCTCCTGAAGTGCTGGATTAGTGAGTAAGCTTCTTTTTTAAATTAATCAGCTTGTCTATCTGAGACAAATGTTTTTATCTTAATACTCTTAGAAATGCCACATTTCAAGCTTATTTCCCATAGTTAGAGTATACAGTTCAGAAGTGCCAACCATGGGTTTTGCAGAAGTAAATGGAAGGCCCAGTCCAGGAAGAAGGGAGCCAGTGTGACATGGTCAGATTTTTATTGTAGAAAGTGCAGTGTGTCTGAAGAGTAGGTATTTGATTAAGAAATGTGGGTAGTAGGGCAAGATAGAAAGCAGTGATTGGAAAGATTGTGATTGGAAAGAAAGAAAGATTGGAAGGCTCCTGAAGATATCCAGGCTGCTGACAATGGCAGTATGGCCTAGAGTGTTGGCAATAAAGATTGGGGGGGAAGGAGGAATGAAAGAATTCCAGTGATGCTTAGAATTGATGAGCCAGGCTTGCAAAGCAAATGAGTGAAACGGTATCGTTAAAGGTCAGATAATGGTGTAAGTTCTAGTCAAAGTCCAAATCCAAAGGTGAGAGAAGATTGATGTTCCATCTCAAGTACAGTTAAGCAGAGAAAGTTAATTCTCCCTTTCTTACCCAGATAATGAGAATTGACAGGCTAAATAGAAGAACCCAACCAGTGGGGGCAGCAGCAAGTCGGGTCCAGCCATTTGCTAGCAAAGTAGGAGTTCAGAATTAGTGCTGTCATTTATTTTAATTAGAAATAAAAGTATACATTTGGATATTAATGGGAATCTCCTAATATATAGGTATTAGCATCATCATGTAGACATCATAGAACATATCTGGACACTAAATCTGCCCATGGGCTGCCATTTGGGGTCTGAATGTTACATTGGATAGATGAGTGAATAAATGAATGACTGGAGTATATTGACTCTCCTTGGTTTTATGTGATCTCAGGTGTTTGTGATTCTAAAACTAAACTTACAAGAGTACATGTTTCATACTAACTGCATTTGAGAAAAAAATGTATATTTGATCATGTGAAGGCTAAATAGTCTAAAAGCTTTCTTTGAATGAAAATTATATTTGTATTTTTTTTTAATTTTTTTTCAACGTTTTTTATTTATTTTTGGGACAGAGAGAGACAGAGCATGAACGGGGGAGGGGCAGAGAGAGAGGGAGACACAGAATCGGAAGCAGGCTCCAGGCTCTGAGCCACCAGCCCAGAGCCCGACGCGGGGCTCGAACTCACAGACCGCGAGATCGTGACCTGGCTGAAGTCGGACGCTTAACCGACTGCGCCACCCAGGCGCCCCTATATTTGTATTTTAAATAAAACATCTTTTTATTCTGATTCATTTATGCAATTTGGTAATTGTAACAGCTGTAAATAATGATTGTCTAACAGCTAATATCAAATTTTCTTGGAAATGACTTTTTTTGATAACATATCATAAGCCACTTTTAGATGACTTTTGAGGATTCACATAAGGCATAAAGTACTCTGCATAAGAAAAGGAGAAAGGAAGACAGGATATGAAGAGGAGAAAGAAAAAAAAAACTAAGGAAAAGACTAAAAACTATGATGGTGAAGAATTTTTTTCTTTTATTTTCTGCAAAATTACTTTTTTGTTCTTTGTTCTTCTTTTAACTCCCAGCTTTAGAAACTCAGACGTTGTTGATCCATATTTCTTTTTCTAATATATGTATTTGAGGATGAAAATTTCCTTGCTTGCATCATCCACATTCTGGTGTGTAGAACTTTCACTGTCTTCAAGCTCCATGAGACCAAGCCCCTTTGTGTCCCCTCTAGCTCCCTAATGGTAATGTCCTTATCATGTAATTATTGCTGCTAATGGTATTTGACCTAAAATCAATATGCCTAAAAAGAACGAACTACTGCCATATCTCATTAAAAGATCTCATCTAGTGACATCTAGTCATCTAATTACAAAGACACTGAACAATGGGCATACTAGAGTAGACAGGCTGATGTTTTGCCACCAGAATTTATAAATCATTTATAATATGTGCTACTTTATTTCACCTTTATAATTTAATCATCACAACAGCCCTGTTAGGAGATGTGATTCCCAGTTTGCAGAAGAAAAGAGCAGTCACAAAGATTAAATGAGCCCAAACCACAAAAGCCACATACTTTTATTCTACAAGATATAATAGCTCCATGTATCTTGATATTTTTCCCTCTTCTCTCCTCCTGAAAATGATTCTGCACAGTTATGTGTCATGTCTGCCTTCAAAGCAGAATTGTGCTCTTATCGAAGTATATACTTGTATTACTTCCGTCATTTCAAATGGCTTTGTTGATAGTCAATTTTGATATTAATTTTCCTTAATATTCTACATCTCCACTTCATTGCATACATTTTGGTTCATAATATTTAATTCTCTTCAGAGAAATAAATCAAGAATTACTCATTTCAACTGTCTCAAGTGTAGAATTAACAAATGACTTCAATTCAACTGTTATTCTATGTCTGTATGTCAGCTTAAAATTATTAAAGTTATAAGATAGAATATTTGATTAACTAAACTGCATCAAAATTTACTATTCCTCATTGAATTACTCCACAAATTAGGATTTTCACAGTTTTACTTCCCTTTTATTTTCTATTATATTTACATAGGATGACCATGTAATTTATTGCCCAAACTGGTACACTTAGAGAGTGAAAAGGACAAGCAAATGGAAGAACAGGGCTAAGCAGACTGTCCTGGGAAAACCGAGACGTGTGGTCATCCTAGGGTGAATAAATATATGACCCATTTACCCTTACCTAAACTAGAAAGAATCAATCCAAGATAGATCTCAGCAATGTTGGTTTTAGGAGTTGAAGTGTCACAATACTTTAAATTCATGAGGGCTTAGTCACCCCCTCAAGAGGAGATGTGATTCCCAGATCCTCTCAGCTGTTTGGGCTTTGCTGCCATTGGAGGATGGCCATGCCACAATTGTAGGTCTGAGATATAAAGAGCATAAAGGACATGTTCCTTCTTTGAGGATTAAAATGATAGCTTTCTCTGCAAGGGCTAGACCAGAGCAAAGTAGCAAGCACCATTTCTTGTAGTTCTCATAGCTGAAGACCACTGGATGATTGCCAGACCCCACTCCAGATGTACTGAATTAGAAACCCCAAGACCCAAGCTCAAGACCATGAAATTGTCACTGAATCCTTAAGTGATTCGTATTCGCATTACATTTTGAGAAGCACTGATATAAACTAAATACAAATACTAAAGTATTGTGGTGTAATCACTAACTGCTACCTCCTTAGATCTGCCTCTGGTTCATTTGCTAGCTTAAGTGTCAAGACCCTCCACCAATTTGCATTTTATTCATAAAACTGAAGCATTTTCAGACTTTCTAAAATTCTTTCTTTCCCAGAGTCTCTGTCTCTCCCTCCCCTCTTTTCTGTTCTCCTTTTATTTCTTTCTCTGCCTTTTTCTTCTTCTCATAAGAAATCGATGGATCATTGCTAGATCATTGTCTCCATTCCTGATAGTTTTTACTAATTATTTTCACCAAAAATATTAAATGTTTCTAATAGTAATATTTAATAATTATAATAAAATATAAAACAGAGAAGTGACAATACAGCTTTCTTCCCCAACTAAAAGGTACCTGTCTAAGCATTTCATCTATTTGAATTGAGAAATGAAATCGACCCTCCTAGTTATTTTATTCATTTGCATGTCATGCTGTAGGAATCTGTTGGTTACAGATTTCAAGGCTCTGGGCTCACTGGCCTTACCACTTGGCTTTGACTGTATTCCTTACAACAAAGTATTGTAAGGCTTGAGGGCAAGATCTCTGCTGATTCATTCTTGTATCCTGAATAGCTCCTAGCAGAATGTCTTGTACAGGGAAGAGACCCATTAATATTTGTCAAATGAATGAACGGTGGAATAGAAACACCTGGGCTTCCTCTTAACTTGTCACACTGAGCTCATAAGTGAATCAAACACGTGAAGAGACCCTTTCACAGTATAAATGAGAGTAATAACTCCTGCTCTGTGTAGCTTTCTAACAATATTTTAACAACCGAGTTCAATCTTTGTAGTTATTAGGACTTTGAAAATAAAAGAAAATGTTTTATACAAATAAATAATTTAAAATATTAAGGCAAGTTGTGGACTGGTTATTGTTACTTTTATCCCCCGTGTCTGTAAACAAATTAATGGTGTAGAGAGTCATGATTAACAAGCATTTACTGAGACCTTACTATTTAAAAATGGTATAGCTGAGTTAAAGAATAAATGGTATAGCTGAGTTAAAAGAAATAAAGCACATGACATATTTTCTTCCTCTCTATCATGCAGCCTTGACGGAAAGCAAGATTCAGAGTACAATTACTGAACAATATAAGTCTATGTACAACAAAGTACTAAATTGAATATAATTAAGCACATTTTCCTTTAATCATTCCCAACTACAAGAAGTCGGAGGGGGGAAGAGATGTTGGCTCCCTGTGTAATGAAACATGCTAATATTAGTTGAAGATGGAATACACAGAATTTCAAATTGCACTATGGGGGATTTCATGGTGATATTTCCCTAACAGATTTTTGAGTTCAAGTTTTGCCATGTAAAATGATGAGAAAAAGTGATACTGTATCAGATTTTTTTTTGTAAATTATTTTTAAGAATCTCTATTTCATGAATTTAGGACAGGTTACCACAGGTTACCTAAGAGAAAAAACAACTTTGTAATATGCAACATGATTTCCTTTAAAATTATTTGTGTTTGTTGATAATGTACTGAATCCCTTTAGCTTACAGATATTAAGAACAAGGGACAACCTTTTTAGTGGGGTTGTTATCTCAGGGAGGGCAAGGCCACCTGTGCCCCCCAATGCTTTTGTTTCTGTGCAGTGTTCCTAACGTCCACATCTTTTCCTGAGATGAACTCTTTTGGGATACAAAACCTTTTCAAACATAAGGGTTTGGACTTTAGGAAAGAATTTTTAAAAGTAAAGATCTCAAGTTAGGTTGGTGCTGTTTTTATCATTTAGGTTTTATACATATTTAAAATTTCCATTTTGCCTCTATTTTAAATCCTCCCAAAGTGATAGTACCTCTACTCACCTCCTACAACTCTGTACTCATAAATATTCTATTTCTTGGAAATACCTTGATCTTAGAGCAAAGAAAAGCAGATAGCATCCTGGGGCTTGCTTTTCCCAGAAGACTTATGCTTTTTTTTTTTTTTTTTAATTTCATGCCAACTTCGTTTTCTGTCCAGTAGAGAGTTCTTTTCTACAGGGCAAAGGGGCAGACATGAAAGATTGAATAAGTTCACAATCATACTTCTACTTGCCCTTTGCATTTAGTTAGTAATATCTCAGTGCTATAGTTCTCAACACTGCATGTAGATTTTTAAAAATTCAGCTATCAAAGGAGTTTTGCATTGAAGTATTGAACAACTTCATAAAATTTACCAACATTTTTTAAATTGTACACCCATTAGAGTTATCAAAATGGAAGAGAACTTTTCATCAAGGGAGAAAATTAAATTTCATAATTTCTAGCATTTAATATGAATTATAAATGCATAATACTAATAGAAATAATAATATATCACTTTCAAAAAAACCAACATAGTAGCAAGGTAAATGGAATGAGGAAAAGTGGAGTAGTAAAAGGAAAGAGAACTTAATGATATCTTTATCTTCATGAAGCCAGTCAGTAATAGTAATAGTAAGTCAGTAATAGTAATAGTAAGTAGCTATATTGAATCAATGAACTTTTCATCTGAGTCATTCTGTTCATATCACCAGCCCCATTCTTGTTCCTTCTAAAGAGGGGTTTTAGAATCCATATTTTATAATTTTGAACTACATTTTAAGAAAGGACTCCAGTTAAATTGGTTAATAATTAAATAGGACAGTGGTTGGGTCACATAAATGGGGACTTAACAATCATCTCCTTTGTTACTAAGCAGATGGCCTCTCAGGTCATTCATCAATGTGAGTAAGGATGAATTGCCAGAGATAGGGAAAAGTGAAATTATGGAGGGGAAAGTTTGGAGTGTTGGACTTAGAATTGTTTCTGGAAAACACAAAGGAAATGAAATAGAGACAGCATAATGAACCTGGAATACTATAAAAACCTGTTGCCATTCATAATTTATATAAGTTTTGGAATAATTCAAATAGATTCTGTAAAGACACTAGACCCTAATGCTCATTTTAAATGATTATGATAAAGTATGATTTTAGTATATAACTATGACCTTCAAGTTACTACTGCCACACTGGATTGCAAAACTTAATCTTATTCTTCGTTATACACATATATGCACAAATATGTGTATCTATATAAGAAGAAATATGTGTTTATATATATAGTATATATAGGGATATACACAGATAGATAGATTGGTGTGTCTTTATTATAAGCATAAGCTAAAAAGGGAACTGCCTATGATAAAATTTATGTTTTCAGTACCAATGAATCGAACTTTTTGGCTTTACCATGATCTCTTGTCAATGTCTGTTTTCTTCTACCATTAGTCTGCAGGCTCTTTAAGGGTAGAGACTATATTTACCCATGTCAACTCCCCCCTACCTTTAGGACTTAACATATTACGGGCACAAACCAGGCCCTTAGTAAAGGTTTCATAAATTGAACTGAATTGTCTTCCTTATCTCCCCCTTCAAGAAGATGGAGGTAATAAATGGTAATATATTTGGAGGGTAGGGAGATCTAACCATCTGAAGTAGCAGAGGCAATAGAGGAAGAGAATTCAAATATCACCTGGAGCTAAGCAGGCAGCCTGGTCTGCTTAGGGGGATGGCAGTGAGTATGGAAGGAATGTGCCCCCACCCCAACAAAGGGATCTGTGGCTATGCAATTCCAACTGATTTCCTAAAGAAGCCTATCTTGCCAAATCTTCCAAGTTTTCTAAAGAAGCTAGACATTCCAGAATTCCTGTGGAAACTTCTGAGTTTTAAATGTTAGCAAACAATTTGAGATATTTTTTTTTAAAAACACTGTGCCTGACAAATAATTTCCATGGCTCACATCCAGCCCTGGGGCTGACAGTTTTGACATGACTCAGGGAAATGGAAAAACTGACCAAGAGGGTCAAGATGTTCATTAGGCAGCATTGCTGGCCACAGGCAGGCGCCTACAGACTGTAATTCTTCACCCCACTGTCACCTGGCTACAGGGTGGTAATGTTAATGACATTTGAGTGAGGAAATACATATGTCCATGAAGATTTGTCAGCCTGTGGTATATTCCCTTAATGGCTGAAAATCAGCTGTCTCTTATTATGTTATTGTGGTTTGTTTGGTAAAGCTCTGGGTTTGGGAGTGTTTGTGGCTGAAGAGCTGGAAACCTCAATGTAAGCGAACATAGGAATTGTTCAGGGAGAAGATATACGGGTAAGGCAGGAAACCAAAAAGCCACCTCTAATTTCAGTTGTTGTCTGGAATACAAACAATGCTCCTAGTTACCTGACCAATATTTCCCCTCAATTGAAATGATCTGCTGAAGGAAAATAAATACTCTTTCTTGCAGCTGCAAGAGAAGGCAAAAATCCTCTTATGATCTCATTTGGAGAGTAAAAAATAAATTAAAAAAAAGAAAGAAAGAAAGACAGCCGAAACAATCATTACAAGGCTTGAGGCTAACATCAGTTTCACTTTATTCTTTCATCATTGGCCTTAGAACAGTTTATAAGAGGCTTTGAAAGATTCTGAGGTGAAGAGAAACCAGAGCATCTGCAAATGTTAAAAATTGTTTAATCGAATATTTCTTAAAACTCATTCAGTTGGTGGCCCCTAGGAACCTTGATGTGTGGGAAATTTGAAAGGGCATCTTGAACATTTGGCATGGGGGTGGGTAGGAGGATGAGTGAGGATGATGAAGGTAGATCCCCAGTTGGTCCTCTGCCTGTCTCCCACCCCCTCTTCTATGCCATCCCTAGTGTGCATCCAGCCTCCAGCAGCCCTGCACCCCTCACTTTTCCTGGAACAGTGGAAATACCCCTCCTGAACGCACAGACTTCACAACCATGTGTCTCAGACTGTTTGCTTAGGAAAAAGAGTGGGGGACGAAATGGAGCAGTTGCTGAATGCTTGAACCCTGAGGTCAGAATGCCTGGGATGTTTCTTTTTCTCCATCCCTTACTACCTGTGACCTTGTGCCTCAGTTTCCTATCTTTACAATGGAGAAAATAGTAGTACCTACCATACCAGATATATGTGAAGTTTAAATTAATTAATTAGTAGATAAAAGTTCACTGAAGATTTCCAGCCGTGTAGTAAACCCAGTGTAGTGCTAAATTTAAATGAATGATTAGTCTCTCATCCTCTTCGTATTGCTATTATCTCTCACATCTCCTTCTCTGTGAAGCTGGCTTTGCCTGACTGTCCTTTCCTTTCCCTGTTTCATAGCACTGTCAGGTGCCTGCTCTCTAAGACAAATTGCTGCATGTGACCTTTCATTCACAATGCTTAAGACAGTGTATTATACTATCTATTTACACATCCCTCTAAGCTGTGGGCTTAGTCAGGGCACAAACAAGATTATAATCTTCTGTTGTATTATACAGAACTTATTCCAGTGTCGGACACATTACAGACACTCAAAATATGTCAGTTTGACGAAGGGATGAGAAAGTATGTGCGTGAAGTTTGATTCTCACACCATTTCATGCCTGGCATTTAGATTAAATATGCATTGGAATGAATACTGTGTTTTTGTGATTTGGGCTTGGTATCTGTCATAGCATAAGGTGCTTTCATATCTTTTCCAGGGTGAATTATCTGTACTGGGTAAAATGTGCTTTGGGTTTCCATTTCATTCACTTCCATTAGTAAACTCTGACTCTTCTCAATTTTAAATACAATATTATCACACACTTTGCTTAAGCTCTTAATATTGCTGTCTTCGACACGAGTTTTCTGGACTACAGAAGTGGCATTAGGGTCTTGTCTCCAAAGCACAACACTTGCTCTCTCTGGATTCACATTGAAAGAGGAAGCAGATAGCAACGTTACTTACTTCACTTCTACAAGATCAGTACATTTGACCACAGCGTAGGTGAAATAAAAAATGAATAAAATTCTAAGTGACATTTCTCCTGATGCAGGAGAAATATTTTGTGAGTTTTTTTCAAGGAAGTAACTTGACTATCAATAGAATATTTATACATCAGAAGAGCTGACTCAGAACAAGTTCTGTTGTAACCTTACTCATCTTTATTGTCTTATTTCAACAAGTAAACACATAAAGGATAGAATTATCATTATTGAATTCCTGACTGTAATCTAAAAAACACTCATTTGCACGAAATCAAAGGCTACTTAGAAAAACTTAGAGGGGCACCCGGGTGGCTCAGCAGATTGAGCATCGGGCTCTTGATTTCGGCTCAGGTCATGATCTCACAGTTTGAGAGATTGAGCTCCACATGGGGCTTTGTGGGATGGATCCTGCTTGGGATTCTGTCTCCTTCTCTCTGCCACTCCCCCATTCATGCTCTCTCTCAAAATAAAAAAATAAAATAAAAAAAAGAAAACTTTAGAAAACGCTATTTTATGTCAGAAGTTTGACCAAGCATCCTTAACTCTATTTTATAAAATTAGAACTAGCTCATTTGAATATTATCCAAATTCTACTTCTTTTTAAAATATTTTATTATTTTGTTATTGTTGTTATTAGTTTGATCATCTTCTTTAAGGAATCAGAATTTAAAAGCTGGAGGGGCACATGGGTGGCTCAGTCGATTAAGCATCCGACTTCGACTCAGGTCATGATCTCCCAGTCTGTGAGTTCGAGCCCCACGTTGGTCTCTGTGCTGACAGCTCAGAGCTGGAGCCTGCTTCAGATTCAGTGTCTGCCTCTCTCTCTGCCCCTCCCCTGCTCGTGCTCTGTGTCTCTCTCAAAAATAAATAAACATTAATTTTTTTTAAAAAGCTGGAAATTTGACTTAAGTCATTAAAGGAGAAGAAAGAGATAAGGAAAATAAATACTATCAAAAACAAGTAGGTGAACATTTTATTTTAAATTGTAGAGCAGAATGAAATAGTTGTGTGCGTGTGTGTGTGTGTGTGTGCGTGTGTGTGTGTGTGTGTGTGTGTGTGTGTAACAAAAGAGATAAATAGACATATATATTAAAGAAATCTGGTCTCCTTCATGCTGGTTGTTTATAATGTAATGAACTTGTCTAATATGGCTTAAATGTGACTTCCTTGAGGCATGCAAATGAGCTACACTGGACCTGCCATTCTATCCTGAGGTCCCCATAATGTTACGAAGACTCAAGATGGGGGGCATTTTGAGAGTTATACTGCCAGTACCATTGAGCAATAAATGATTCCTTTTATCAACTTTAAATTCCACAGTATGTGTGGGCATCAACTGAGTTTCAGTTTTACTTGCAGCTGGAGAAACGATAGTGGGAATTTCTACTTTTTAAAAAATGTCTTCCTCTTAGAACTACCATTCATTCTCAAAGTTCCTATAAAGATTGCCATTTATATTTCAAATAAGTGTTCACTTTTTTTCCCATAATTTATATGTGTTCTGGTTTGATTATATAGTTTGTGCTGAGTTTTCATTTGAATCATTCCAACTCTTTGGAATAGATATAGGTCTTATTTACAGGCACACAGTTTTTATGTGAAAACTGCTGGGGGAAAAAATCGAGAATCAAGTGATACAGATTACTTTGCATTAATTAAAGGAGAAATCCTTCCCTTCCTTATGATTTGTGGCACAGCAGCAATTTATTTTAGATAAATTAAATTCACGTAACTTAACAGCAAATTGACTAGTCTGAACTTACTTCTTTTTATGTGCTTATCCTGTGGTAAAATATTCAAAAGATGAAGTTACCATCCTGCAGCATACAGCGTAAACCTCTGTGGAAATCTAATTCTTAAAGTCTTATGCCTCTAAGGCAGCAGAGAATAAGGGAGGCTGAAGTCAGTCGACCCCGACTTTAGTTTCTAGTATATATAACTTACATATTGTATGGCTTAAAAATCTCTGAGGCAGAACTTCACTCTACTATAAAAGGAGCCATTGAGTCAGATGATCTCTAAGGTCACTTTTAACCTTTATGAATATATGGATTAAAAGGGAAAAAAAGTCCAGGAAAGATATAATCACAATACCCAAAACTAAGTAGACGTCTTAAAGAGAGTATAACTTTATCAAATCATTTCTAACTATGTATCTCTGATGATGATTACCGATGTGGTTATTATGTATTATTTGCGTGGGAACATCTAAGGAACACTTGAATTTTGGAAGAACCAACTACAAAAGTGAGGGAAATAAGATAATCTTGTGGGAATTACAGTATCAAATTGACATGTTCAAGAGCCAAGAAATACAAAGTCACCTAAAAAAGAGCAAGTAGTTCTCATGCCAGCAGGACTGGAATGTAACTTTTTGAATGTTTCAATAAATCCAAAGCATGCATGTGCAGTAGCAGAAATAATTGGAAGAATAGAAAAAGGAGCTCCAGTGCACAGATGGTGGCAGGACCCAAGTGATCACAGTCCAGTGGGAAGCGAGGCCGAGCACTTTAAGTATTTCCATGTCAATAACAAGACCATTGTGAGATGGGGAGATGAATGCATCATGTTATCTCCTCCCGATGCTATTAGAACCTCCATTCATCTGACTCCCCTTGTTCAGACTTTCTGTTCACCAAACTACCTTCTGATTATATTTTATGCATGTCTGCCTATTGGAAGAAAAGGCACTGAGGATATGCACTTTGAATATTGCCTGTCCCGATCACAGTGATTTCTTGTGGAAAATTAAAATGGGTTTCTGATTATGATTTGGCGTCCCATGTGCTTTATCACAGGAACGATATCATGCCAGTTGGACTATTCTAGACTTTATAAGTATTATTTCTCATCGTAAATTAATAGATAAGTACCTCGATTTTGTATGACATTTGGCTAACATAAATCAACACTCGGGACAGGAAAAGCCTTGGACACTAAGAAATGTCTGGTCATTCAAAGCAGAGGGACAGATTTTCAGATGAGTTAATCAAGTCATTACCCAGTGAGTTTTTACCTAGATCCAGCTGGCTTTCCTTTGGGTAACACTCCATTCATCAACCTGTTTTTGAATGTAGAGAGGAATTTTACCAAGAGAATCTAAATAATCATTTTGTATAGGTCAAACCCTGGTTAATTTTGGAGTAAGAGAATGTCTAAATATGATGGCACCTTGAATGTCTTTCAAGCCGCTGACCCCATATATGTAAGGGTTTCAAGCAGAATTACTAAAAATAAATATTTAATTTATTTTCTTTTAATTCCCCACGAGAATGTAAGATTCAGAAAGACAAAAACTTAATTTTGTTCATCACTCTTTCCAATGCTTAGTTCAGTGCCTGAAACTTGGAAAAGACCATTAAATACATGTGCAATACATAAATGGGACTTCTTTACATTTTCCATCACTTGAATTTTTCAACTTCATTGCTATGCTAAGTTGAAGCAAGTAATCTCCATTCTGTTGTTTCTTTTTTTTTTAACGTTTATTTATTTTTGAGACAGAGAGAGACAGAGCATGAACGGGGGAGGGTCAGAGAGAGAGGGAGACACAGAATCTGAAGCAGGCTTTAGGCTCTGAGTTGTCAGCACAGAGCCCGACGCGGGGCTTGAACTCACGGACCGCGAGATCATGACCTGAGCCGAAGTCGGGTGCTTAACCGACTGAGCCACCCAGGCGCTCCTCCATTCCATTGTTTCTGATGCAACGTCTGTCATGCAAAATTTCTTTACCTTTGCTTTTTAGCAGCTTGTCTATGAAGTGCCTACATATAGTTTTCTTAATTTTTATCCTGCTTGAGTTTGTGTATCTCCCCCATATTTGGGGAATTTTCAGCCACAATTTCTTCAAATATTTTTTCTGACCTAATGTCTTTTTCCTCTCCTTTTGGGCTTGCAATTGCATGGATATCAGAACTTAATTTTTTTTTTATTTGAGTAGAGTTCACACAGTGTTACATTCATTTCAGGTGTACAACATAGTCATTCAACTTCCTCTATATATTATTTTATGTTACCATGAGTGTAGCACCCATCTGTCACCATATAATGCTATTATAATATCATTGACCATATTCCCTATGCTGTGCCTTTTATCACCATGACCTACTCATTTCATATCTGGTAGCCTATGTCTCCCACTCCCCTTGACCCATTTTGCCCATTGCACCACTCCCGTTCCTTGTAGCAACCATTAGTTTGTTCTCCATATTTACAGGTCTGAGTCTACTTTTTGTTTGTTTATTCATTCCTTTTGTTTTTTAGACTCCACATATGAGTAAAATCATATTATATTGGCCTTTCTAAGTCTGACCTATTTCACTTAGCATAATACCCTCAGGTCCATCCATGTTGTCTCAAATGGCAAGGTTTCTCCCTTTTCTATGGCTGTGTAATATTCCATCATATATATCTGTCTCACCTATCTTCTTCTGGATATTAAAACATGTGATATTATGACACAAATTCCTAAGGTTCTGGTAATTTTTTCTATGTTTAGTCCTTCCGTTTTCCATATTATATACTTTTTATTGCTCTCTCTTCATTTTTACTCCCTCATTTTTCTGCCATCTTTATCTGCTATTAAGCCTGTCTAGTGGTTTTTTTTTTTTATTTGTTCATTTGTTTATTTTTCAGATACTTGTTTTTTGGTTCCCAAATTCTCATTTGGTTCTTTTTTCTAAAAAATAATTTACTTCTCTGCTGATATTTTCTGTGTTTTCATTTGCTGTGAGGATATTTTTATTCCCATCATTCAGCATGTTCTATCAGCTGCTTTAAAACCTGTCTGCTAACTCTAAACTCTTGAGTACTGGAAGATTGCTTTCAATTGATTGTTTTTCTCTTCCAAATGAGTATTTTCTTGACTCTCCATATGTCGACTTTACCCTGAATAAAGGTATTATGGACACTCAGGATTCTGTTATTATACTCTGAAGAAACCTGAAGGTTTCACTCTCATTAATGATTAGTTTTAGGATGCGTTTAACGTCATTAGATTCAAAGTGCAAGTCAAATCCTGTCCCTTGAGCAGTAGCTCAAACCTCCACATAAGTCTTTAATTCTTCATTCTACTACTTGGAGTCAGCCCTGGACATGTGTGATTCAGGACACAGTCACAGATTAGGTAGACTTATACACAGAATTTGGGGATCTTCCCCTCTGGCTATCTCCTTCTTGTGGCCTCCCTTTACTTCCCAGCATCTGTAGTAGCCCTCAACACTTTTCTCTTATTCCTCTGTCCAAAAATTCAGTGGGTTTTTATTAGAATTTTATATACCACAAGCAGTATGCCAATCTCTTTTTCCAAGTACTAACTCCTCTCTACTTTTGTCTGCCTTTTTTCACTTTCCAGTGCCTTCAGCCATTTTGTATTTTGCTTAAACTTTACAGTTGTTATTTACAGTAGTGTTGGTCCAGCAGTAACTTACTTGGCCGTATCTCAATCCAAAATCTATTTCTACTGAAAGTATACAATGCACAAGTTATATTTTTGTGCAGTCTTATTATTTTGATGACTTATTCTTTATTGTCATCTTTCTGAGTAAAACTTTCCTGGACTCATGACTACATTTACCTGGAACCGTACTCTTCATTCCAAATACCACTGACAGATTATCCTCCTTGGTGCATACATGCAAGAGAATGGCTAGGGTCATGATATGCCCTCCTACAGAAGTATTCAGCAGGTCTTCATTTCCTCCAGATCAAAATCCAAGAATATAGTGTAATGGAAAGGACAGCCTTTTGAGATCTGTAAATCTGGGTTTGAATTCAAGATCTGTCACCAACCAGCTTTATAATCATAGGCAAAACGTTTATCTGAATATTGGTTTTATCACTTAATAAATAGAATAATATCTATCTCAAAGAATCATTATGAGCATTGATAAATATATTACAAATAAATTATCTCTCTTAGTGCCTGGTACACAGTTAGTGCTCAGTAACAGCTATTTAAAAATGGGAGACATATTGGGGCACCTGGGTGGCTCAGTCTGTTAAGCGTCTGACTCAGGCTCAGATATTGATCTCATAGTTCATGGGTTCGAGCCCGGTGCCCGGCTCTGTGCTGACAGAGCCGGAGCCTTGAGCCTGCTTCGTATTCTGTCTCCCTCTTTCTCTGCCCCTTCCCTGCTCGCACTTGCTCTCTCAAAAATAAATAAATGTTTTTAAAAATTGTTTTTAGGGGCGCCTGGGTGGCGCAGTCGGTTAAGCGTCCGACTTCAGCCAGGTCACGATCTCGCGGTCCGTGAGTTCGAGCCCCGCGTCGGGCTCTTTGCTGACAGCTCAGAGCCTGGAGCCTGTTTCAGATTCTGTGTCTCCCTCTCTCTCTGCCCCTCCCCTGTTCATGCTCTGTCTCTCTGTGTCTCAAAAATAAATAAATGTTAAAAAAAAAAAAATTAAAAAAAAATTGTTTTTAAGTAAGAGACAAATAGAGCCTATTTAGTATTCTCTCTGTCTCTCTCTCTGCCAGTCCCCACTCACTCTCTCTCTCTCTCTCTCTGTCTCTCTCTGTCTCTCAAAAATACATACACATTAAAAAAAATAAACAAACAAATAAAATAAGAGATACAAAAACAAAAACTCTTCTTCCTATATGCATGGTCTTCCTTAATCTGGTTCTAAGGTAATTTCCTATCTATTCTCACACTTTTCTTACTCAGCCACACAATTCAAATCACACTGTTTTCTATAAATCAGATGTATCTCATGCTTGTATAATAGCATTATTCAAACCATTCTTCCCTCTTTCTCTTTTCTTCATAATTATTCCTAAATATCCCTCAAGGAGCAGCTTAAATAACATATCCACACTGAATTCTTCTATGATCTTCTTTTTATGTAATTCTCCTAGGCATAATTTTATATTTTTATGTAATTATCAGGTTCTAGTTCATATTATAGTACTTCATAAGCAAATGTTATTAGCTGTCTTATTTGCCGTATTATCAACTCCTTTACTGCAAGAACTCACTCATGTCTGAAATGGTTGCTAGATAAGTGAACAAATAGAATATACACAAGTTAGAAAAATTGCAAGTGAAATTTTAAATTCTAAAACCTTAGTGTGGTCCCACAAATAGTAACTATGATAACTCTCTATGATTCAAATACCATGTATGAGAAGAATTGTATTGAGGGGAAAAATTAATAAATATAGGCTTAATAGAAGATTGAATTTTCTTTGTATGTGACTGTGGATAATTCAAATACCCAGTTGAACCTCTACGTTCCCATGGGAGAATTCTAAGGGCTTAAGGGACAGTCTGCTTAAAGATAAATTTGGAGTAGAGAAGGCAGAAATGAAGCATTTGTTTCTTGTAGCTGGGCAAATTAATGCAAAAACAAATATTTTACTCAAAATAAGGAATATATTGAGTAAAAGAGCACAGTTTTTGTACAAGTTTATATCAACAATAGCACCTTTTGAAACTCACTAATTCTTCAGTAATTTTCATAGACTGTCTACAGTAATAAGGTCATTGATATCTTACTGTGGATTGTTTCAATGAAGAAAAGTTCTCCTTTTGCATTTCCCTGTAAATTCCTTTCTTATATTTATGGTTAAGTATTTAGAAGTTCCTGTCAGTGTATTTCACTTTATCAGTTTTTTCTCCAAGTAAATCTAAAATTCTCTAACTGAGGAATCTAAATTTTGAAAGGAACAATACATTCTACAGTTCTGAAAACACAAGGCATTTAGAAGGGGGAACATAGTGGCTATGAGGAGCAAATTCACAGAAATAACGCCTTGACTGGGGTGGGGGGGAGGAAGTAGTTTAATCAAAAGATTGTTTTGAGACTGACATGTTAAGATTCCAGGCTCATTAAATGTGAAAAACTGAGAGGGAAACATGGCTCATATATTCATAAACCATTTCTTCTGAATAGTTTGTTGTGACATGGTGGATATGGTGATCATCTTCTGGGCCGGGTGTTTCTGTGTACATGAGTTTTTTAAATAAAGCACTGGTTTCCTCTCAATGAATCTAAAATAAGACCACATTTCACCTAAGATTTCTACAAAATTTTTTTTGGAAAAAAAATAGAAAAAAACGTTCTCTCCTCCCGAGAGTTCCTGGAAAGTTTTCCACATTAATCATCACATTTAAGGAAAGGAATTAAATTGCATAATTAGAACAAGAAGACCAAATTATTTGCAATTTTGATTTATTACCTGAGGATCAAAGAGACATAATAAGTATCTTATCTGGGGGTGGGAGAGACCACATTTTTTTTTTAGGTTTGCAAAGATTCTCAGACTGTGCCCCACATTAGCTTATAATTCCATTCCCATTCAAAATGGAGGAACAGGTTTTCTATCAGATAAATTATCTTCTACACTTCTTGGAAGCCGATAGGACTGTTTGGAGATTGTGGGTAGAGAAATGGTTTTAGCTAATTCTGAAATAGAACTTTCTTCCATTTCTGAAAATTCCTAAGCCTCCAATATCTTTGTTGTGCAACTGAGATAATATTCCGTGTTCACACTATGGTCTCTAAACCAAATTTAATAGGTATTAAAAGCATTCAGTTCTTTGAACTGATAATTCCACTTTACTTGAGGATAAAAAAGAAATCCAAAACTCTTAAAAGAACTATTGGTATTTAGAAAAAGAATGCATACATTTTGTAAAATCCTCCTTTCACAGAGGCCGGTGTCTCTAAAAAGTAGTACCACTCTGGTAACGAGAGCATCATGGAAATGCTATGAGGACAAACTAAAATCTGACAAAGGGTTTCACTAGGGTGAACGAGGAATCTGGACCACCACATTACCTGCATCGAATTGTACCTTCTAAACAAGTAATTGGGAAAGGGGGGAGTGTGATGATTGTCAGTGTTTCCTATCCTTTCTTAGATGAAAAATTGTTTTGTGCTGGGACTGGGGATCAGTGTAACATCATTGCAGACAAATAGCTGGAGAGTTAGACCTGATTCTAAATTCTAGTTTTGTTATTTACTTGCGACATAGCTTTACATTTCTTAACGTCCCTGAGCTTGCCTTGGGTTCCTTATCTGCTTGTTGTGAGGTTTAAATGAGTACAGTCAGGTACTGAAATAAATAATGTTAAACTAATAAATGATGTTTTAAAACTGCCTGGCTCATGATAGATGCCTGTGAATATTGAAGTCCTTTTCCTTTGACTTAACCATTGTTAAATAGAAAGAGATGATGCAGTACCATAGACCCAGATACTTTTTGCAGATTTGATTCTTCTTTGATCCAGAAGGCACAACTTTTTGAATAAGCATTACTTTACTATTTATTAACCATCTTTATTATTCAAATCATGCAGGCAAAACTCATATGTATGGTAATCCTATTTTTTCCAAAAGTCTAACATATTTTATACTTATTATTGGTTTAGAAACTCTATCCATGAAAATAACCATGGTTTATTTATCCTATAAGATTTATAAGTGAAATATTACTCACTTAATTTAAAAAATGAGAAAAACTGAAGTTCAAATTGGAAAACAAAGCTACTTAGTGGTAGAAAGATTTGTTTTATGACCTTAAACCCAGAGATCTTTCTTTGCCACATGCTAGCCTCAAATTCCCACTGTTCTAGATGTTTCCAAGGTTTATTATAAGCGATCTTCAGTATTATATGTTCACAGAGGCTCAGACCTAAAAAAAAAAATTCATAATTTGCACACAATTTAACATTGGCTATTAATGTAACACTAATACCTTTCATAAACTAAGCTGAACGCTTTAAAGATAACACAGTCTGTTGGCCTGCCTCATATGGAACACTAAGCTTTTTAAGAGTGTGTATGGTCAAGTTAAATTTATTAGTCCCTAATAAAATAACGAGCTCTAAGGCTTGGAGGGGTTTTCACAGAATAAAAATAAATGAGCACAGCTTACTCTGAGGCCAAACAGATATTCTCTTAACTTCTGCTAAAGAAAACTAGCAACAATTTGCCAGAGGGAACAAAAACAAGATTAGAAGCTGTCTCCACAGAGGTAGTGAACTTCAAAATCTTGACACAATAAATAGGCAATACATAGGGTTGCTATTTAAAGTAAAAGCCGCCTTTTTTTTTTCCTTTGCTCACAAATCCTGTTTGTGAGCCATAAAACAGTGGTTCTCAGTTTGGGCTGCACATTCAAATCACTCAGGGTACTGGAAGAAGATAGCAAGGCCCAAGTCTCACTTCCAGAGACTGATTTAATTGGTCTAGAATGCTACTGGACATCAGGAATTTTTTAAAACTGTTCAGGTAATTCTAATGTAGAGCCAAGTCTAAAAAACCACTACTTTAAGACACTTTCTTTGGGAATGTGTTGGTGAAATTCCAGGCTAATAAGATACTGATATTTATAATGTGTATACTACATTTCAAGAATTATGTTAAGTCTCTTTACATTGTGTATCAACTCTATGGGTGAAGTGTCTTGGACAAAATGTAATTTACTGGATCTTGTAACTGAAAAGTCCGGAGGATACACAGGGTGAACTCCAAATCTTAAATCACGTAACCCATGTCTCACTTCCCTTTCAATCTCTGTTTCAGTTTTTCTGGTTGGCTTTCTTCTAAGACCAGATGTTCCCTCAGAGTCAGAAGATAAATCAGTGACTCTTCACACTACTTTCTTCTCACATTTGAATCTGTAGGAGGAGAGCAAGGGTTTCTTTGTCAGACTGATCCGAAGTCTCATTTACTCTTATTGGATCAGAGACAGTTCAAGATCCCAGAGCTGCGACTGAAGCTATAATCTGCACCCAGACCTGCCTTGATTTCAGAGTCCATGCACCTTTTACTATATATCACTGCCTCAAGAAAATATTACTGATTTTACTGGAAGAGAAAGTATTGCTCTCTTAATGCTCCTAATGAAGAATTTGAGAAATAAGAGATTCCCAAGTAAGATTTTGCTTATATTTGAAAATCTGCCCCAACTCTGTGGCTGGAGACAATTCCCTTTCATCTATGTTTTGCATCCACTTACCTTCTGTCTTCTTGATCCAGAATTAATTTTGTCCAGGGGCAGTCCAAGGCTGTGGTTCATGCTGGGAACCTCAGTGACAAAAATAACAACCCATATGGATATCTGGTGGCTCAGCCCGTTAAGCATCTAACTCTTGATTTTGGCTCAGGTCATGATCTCACAGTTTGTGAGTTCAAGCCCCACATCAGGGTCTGTGCTGACAGGGCAGAGCCTGCTTAGGATTCTCTGTCTCCCTCTCTCTCTGCCCCTCCCCTGCATGGGTTCTCTCTCTCTCAAATATACATACACAGATACATGCATACATACCTATTCATTGGTTCTGAAGTAATTGGATTTTCACGTTTATGTTTTATATCCTTATATTCATTACCTGTGACTCCATAAAAATTCCCATAAACCTCAGAAATTTACTCACTCACACTTTTGGAGGTAGTAGTCTGAAATCAAGATGTGAGCAGGGCAATCCTCCCTCCTTGGACCCTAGAAAAGAGTCTTTCCTTGCCTCTTCCAGCTCTCGTGGTTCCAGCCATTCCTTGGACATAGTCCTGTGGACACAGTCTACATTGTCTTCTCTTGTGTGTCTGTGTCTTCTCTGCTGGCTTTTATAAGGACACTTGTCATTGGACTTAGAGCATACACGAATAATCAGGATGGTCTCAACTCAAGATCCTTAACCCAATTCTATCTGCAAAGATCCTTTTTCTAAATAAGGTCACATTCACATGTTCTGGGGGTTCAGACATGGATATATGTGAAGGGGACATCATTTCACCCACAGCAATGCTCATGGTTCCTCACATTCTAGTCATTTTATACTGGGAAATGAAACCTGTTTTAGGTTTTCACTTTAGAACCTTTCTTCGGTGAGTCACATGCATAAGTAAACAGCAAGGGAAGGAGTGGGATGGGCATCTCATCAGTAGAGAAGGGAAACTCTCAGTTGTGAGAACAGGAAGCCTCCTAAGCATGTATGGGTTATCAGCAGAAGACCAAAACTAATTCTTCAGGGTACAACACACATTATTAAACTTTAAAATATAGGGAGGAAAGGACACAGAAAAGAAGCCATGGTTCCTTTGATCTTCAAGTTGTAGAGAAAAATGACTGTGTGTAATAACAAGTGCAATTAGCTGTAGAAAATTTGAGGATGCAAATAAAGAACAATATTGTGTCAAAACTCTTTTATAGTTTATTTATTTATTGTTGAGAGACACAGAGCATGAGCAGAGGAGGGGCAGAGAGAGAGGTAGAGAGATAACCCCAACCAAGCTCCACACTGTCAATGCAGAGCCCAACGAGGGGTGCAATCTCATGAACTGTGAGATCAAGAGTAGGACACTTAACCCACTGAGTCACCCAAGATCCCCTGTATTAAAACTCTTTAAATACAAGTGATAAGAACCCTACTCAAACTGGTTTAGGGACTAAAAACAAAAAACAAAAAAAGGGAATGTAATGGCTCATGAACTGGAAAACCTAAGGATGTGGTGCTAATTTCAGGATCAGCAGAATCCAAGGATATAACAATGTAATTTAAAAAATGAGAAAAGCTGAATTTGTCTTGATTTTTCTACTGTTTTTCTGACTTATTTTTTTCCGTGTTATTGTTTCACTCCCAGACATATCCCCTGATATGGTAGGAGAGATGTCTATAGGCCTCTGCAGACTTTCTCAGTCTTCAGTATAGTCAATCTCAGAAAGAGACATACTCTTTTTCTGAGGTCCATTTCAGTCCTCCAAAATAGACTCTGATTGTCCCTACTTGAAGCAGGGCCTTTCCTTTTTACAAACCACTGTATTTAGGAGGATGAAGTACTGTGATTGGTCAACTTAACATCACATGGAAAGGCAATTCTTATTATCAGAAGAAGGAGAAAGGGTTGTCAGGCAATAATAACCCATACCCTGTTACAACCTCTAAAGAACAGAAAACTTCCCTGGACTCTTATGGTAGATGCAGACTACAGTCTAAGGGATCAATAAAAGTAATCATAGTATGTCCCCGATGTTAAAGAAAAGTAGAAAAAAAGGAAAGGCATGTTGCTTAAGTGATGATCTCTATAAAGTCAACAGGACAAGAGTACACTATTTGCCTACTCTAGAAGAATAAATGTGTTAAAAATGCAATAAAATTTAGGAGATTTGGGACTCCCCTCTAGCTCTGCTACTTACCAACAAACAGTATAATTTCTGAAGTCTTTTGTGGCTTTAAGACTCTAAGGATTATACAAATTAGAGAAGAAGTGAGCTCAGTTCCAATGTTTCAATACCAATTTTCTTATCCTATCATGAGATGATGGGATGGTTTGAAGTGATTTTAGCAAACATCTAGCAAAAGCTAAACTCAGCCTTTTGATCTGCTTATTGGTACAACTTCATTGTTTTCAAAATCCCAAATGAGGAAGTCTTAAAAATTACAGCCAGGATATTATTTATTCTCTGCACCTTCTCAGAAGCAGGGAACAGAATTACACTTTTTATAGTAGGACTTTTAATTCTGACAATATGTGGTTCTCAAAACTTTGAGTCTGTTTGTGGTGTGTATTTGCTTGTCTTGAATCAGAATAGGTGCTTGTTAAAATTAGACGTTTGAATCTGAAAATATCGCTCAAGCAAATGGTTATTTAATTAAAAATAATCCACCGTTGTGTGTTCTCACTGAGCCATTTAAATAGACTGTATTGGCTCATTTGTATTGCTGAATTTTTAAAAATTTCCCATCTTAACTTCTAGCTTCCTCAAATCCAGTTTTTGTATGTTTATTTTGTTCTAAAGTAAGAAAGTTAAATTGCTAAGATACGTCATTCACATATCAAAAATACCACGTAGGAAGAAAAGTCATTTCCTTGAGTGTCCTCTGCAATATTGATTTGCATTTGCCTCCTCTGTCTTCCTGACACAAAACTTTCCTTCATTTCACTTAGTGGCTAAATACAATCATCAAAGAGTCAAAACATAAATCACAAAGCCATAGTTGAGTATAATTTATTTCTTTCCCTGGGACACATCCTCTCTTAAAAATCTGCTTAAACTGTAGAGGCAGAAGTTGTTTAGGAGACTTAACTACATGTCAGGGTTTTTTTTTTAAGTGTATTTATTTATTTTGAGAGAGAGAGAGAGAGGAGGAGCAAGGGGCAGAAAGAGAGGGAGAAAGAGAATCCCAAGCAGGCTCTGCACTGAAAGTGCAGGGCTCAAAGTCACAAACTGTGAGATCATGACCTGAGATAAAATCAAGAGTCTGATCCTTAACTGACTTAGCCACCCAGACACCCCCATGTCAGTTTATTTTTTTTAAAAAAAATTTTAACATTATTTAGTTTTGAGAGACAGAGACAGAGCATGAGTAGGGGAGGAGCAGAGAGAGAGGGAAACACAGAATCTGAAGCAGGCTCCAGGCTCTGAACTGACAGCACAGAGCCCAACGTGGGGCTCAAAGTCAGGAACTGTGACATCATGACCTGAGCCAAAGTCGGATGCTTAACCAACTGAGCCACCCAGGAACTCCCTCCATGTCAGTTTCTTAAGCAAAGTTTTCCTCTCTGTCACAGCAGATGCCTCTCTTCATAGAGACTGTGGCCCTAGTGATCAGGGAAGAAGAATGCTAGATCTTGTGATTCAAGAATGTAAACTCATAGTCCTTTGTTTTATTTTTCATCTGAGCAGAAGCAGTTGCTTGAAATTATAACAAGCAGGAAATAGCCAGTTTGTTCAGTAATACCAAGTAGTTGAATAGGATCCAGTGGTTAAGCAAAAGTATTTTTCAAAATACTTGAATACCTTATCTCACTTACTTTTAACAATTTAAAGTTATTATGAAAAGAGAAAAGAAATTATTTTCATTGAGCACCCACTTTGTGCTGTAGTTGTTTATGTTATTTGGTCCCACGCAAAAACTTAAAAGTATTATCTACATTTGAAAGAGGAAGACAGAAAGGTTAATTAACTTAGCTAAGATTACACAGTTAGAAATCATCAAATGCCAGATTCAAAGTGTGTCTTATTCCTAAGTCCCCACTCTTTCTACTGTAACGCATTGTCTTCTTTAAAAAAGTAATGATTATAATCAGATTTACTTTATTTTTGTTACCATTCAAAAATAGAAAAAAAGAATATTGTTTGCTTCTTGTGTGAATATCTAAAGGGGAAGTAATTGCCAGTGTCTGAATTAAGTATGAATACAGCAAATGGGATAAAAGCAGAGGTGAAGGGCCAGATTCCAAAAGTCTCATTCCATAGCTCCCTCCTGAGTTGGTGAGAATGTTGAGATCATCTGTGAATTGATGAATTTCTGAAACTTCTGAAAAATATGCAGTAAATGAATCGTGGAGTCATGTTATAATTGTATCAAGGGGCAGGTCCTGGGATATGTGAGCTCTTACCATCAACCTTATTACGGTGGAGATTCATGGACCAAAGAAGCAGCATTTACATATCCAAGTGTGTAAATCCATCCATCGAACATGCATTTAAAGTTGCATTAAACATCCAGGAAATCCATTCTGTGAAATGACTCATGCCTCATTAAATGCTTCCCATACATAAGTAGGAGTCAAAAAGGGAAATTCACAGATAATCAAGACAACTGATGGGCCCCCTCCTATACTATGAAATGCAGTATTTCTAAAAGAGTGCTAGATTATTTATGGGGGTACATGGTCAGGAAGGTTTTTAAAATTTAATGAGCATATTCAGGGACACCACATAAAGCTGTGTGGCTTGTACCCTGCTCCAAAGCACCTGCCTGAAGTGAAGACTGAAATACAATCTTAGTTTTGCTTACCAAGCCCTGTGTCTTCATTCAGAGCTAAGCCAGGCCAGAATCTTTGGTAGGGGTGGGAGAGTGGGTTTTTTCTTACAAAAGGTACATTATGTGCTAGGTAGAGGATTCTATGTTACACAAGAATTCTAAATTTATATTTTTTTAAAGAAAAGCATGACCATATCAAATAGTTTAATGAATTTCTTTTTCAAAATAAATAATTATGACAAATTTAAAGTGTAAGTTAATTACAAGAAAAATATTAAGACACTAATACAAGTGGTGATAAGGCAAACCAAGGAAGAAAGTATGCAAATAATGAAAATTTGGAAGTCTCTGATATTGGGGAGAAGACAATAGCTTTGGAGTAAGACAAGCATGAGTTCCCTCCAGGTCCTACTTGTCCTTCAGCTAGTCTTTTAATTACTCAACTTCAGTTTTCTCTCACTCTATGCGAGAATGTTCACTCCAAAGGACTAATGAGAATGAAATGAGACAATTTCTATAAAGTTGTCAGCACATGTTTGTCTCCATCCTCCCCTTTCCTTGTGCAATGCAAATCTAAATGCTCAATCACCCATGCTGCCTTCCTACCTTGTGCAAAAGTCCTGGGTGCTGGTGGGTTTTATAATCAAAAGGATGCTCCGTTGGTCCCAAGGTACTCAGTCATCTCAGCTGTTTCTGCTTTAGTGCCCCATGATTCTCATCTTCCCTATGGCCCACCCCACTCACTGCTTCACCACCTGATAGTGACTACCCCAGGGGGCACATGCATACACACACTCACATGCATTTCCACACACTGCACACACACACACACACACACAATCTGTGCCTGTACACTCTCACATATTCATGCACATTCACACATGCATGCAAAAGCAAACCATTGTGGCTCCATAGACCTACTCACCATTTCTTAAATATTTCCTTTTTAAATTCTTTTTTTTTTTGAGAGAGAGAGAGAGAGAGAGAGAGAGAGCTTAAACAGGGAACAAGGGCAGAGGGAGAGGAAGAGGGAGAGAGAATCTCAAGCAGGCTCCACACCCAGCCCTGAGCCCAATGTGGGGCTCGATCTCACAACCATGAGCTGAAATCAGGAGTCGGGCGCTTAACTGACTGAGTCACCCAGGTGCCCCTAAATTCTTTTGCTCACTTTGTACCTTTGTGTATAATTCTTACATCTCTTCCTACTTAAATCTCTTTCGTACAAGGTCCAGTTAAAATATCAACTCCCCTATTAAGCCTTTCATAATAACACAATGGGATGTGACCTTAACTTCACAAGTGGGTTTTTTGTTGTTGATGTTTTATCTTTACTAAGGTTATAGATACATTTTATCTTATAATGTAATTACTTATATTGACTGTATATCAAATTGTACAGTCTTTGAAGACTATAATCATGTCTTATCATTTTATCCTTTACAGTGATAGCCTTTGTTATATGGAAGAGCTATAGGCTTAGTTAATTTTCATGAAATAGGCACTTTCAGGTTTTCAGGAACCTAGACATATTTAGAATACTGTAAATGACTTGAAGATGGATATTTTAGTGATCTACGGCTAAATTTATCTAAATGTACTATGTTCATCCTGGGCAAGAGACAGAATCTGTTTCTGTTGATCCTTATTTAGTATAAGGTTTATATTCACCATCCAGTCAGTGGTGGACAGGGATTTTGGGTCCCAAACGCAGCAATCCTCAAAAGTGGGATATAGGTATGGTGGGCCTTTTGAGTAGTATAGACTTTTCTCCAGTACTTTCCTTGGGCCTCCTGTTTTTGTGTTCTAGTCTCCAGTTTAGTATCATTCTGATCCCAGGCATAAATTCGGTTGAGTTGTATGTCTTCATAAAAGATAACAATATAAAATATGAACATATCTTTATAAAATATCCATATAAATATTGCTATGAAGAAGATATAGCATGTGCCTCCTATTTTACCCCATGGAGTTAGGATGATTGTATGTGCATTCTGCAGATAAGCTGGCTCCCAATTAGAGGAGAGGTATGACTGACCTGAGCATGCTCAAGCTCCTTCCCAAACTTCACCACCAAATAAGTCACTCTTGGTGGAAGTGATGAGGCTAAGAGGAAAGAGAGATGTGGGAGGTTTATTTCTTCTATCCTTTTTCCTGAGGAGGGATGAAGTGGAAATCCTTTCTCATCTCTGCAAAGCTGAAGGGTGGGAAATAAGTACTTTTACTCTTCTTTTAATTCATTGAGTCTAAGAAATAAGCCCCAGGGATATAACAATCTCACAGACAGGAGGGGGGCAGAAGTTCAGAACAGAATCAGAACAGTCTTCCCACTTTCAAGGGATTTTGCCCCTAAAACTAACTTTTGCGATTTTAAGCATTTTCCTCAGACACTGATAAGCAGTTTATCATTTGCCTCTGGAAGGTTCTGAAATGATTTCTATCAGACTTCACTAGCCCCAAAATTCATACTTTTAGTACTATTTCCCATCTCAAATTATGCCCTCAAAAACTAGGGAATCAAGATTTTTTTCCTTACTTATTTTGGCCCATGGGAAGAAATAACTTACCCATGTGGACAGGAGAAATATTGTTTTCTGTTACATTGAAGAAGAAAACAATACCCTGGAGCTTAAGAAAAGGAAAGATAAACTTACTTGTAGTCATTAATCTAATTGAGTACAATTTCTTATTCAATTCCTCTAGCTTCTTTGTTTATGGTTTAAATCTGATATACATCAAAATTTTTCCAGCATTAAGATATGACAAAAACTGTTACACTTTCCAGAAATCCATTTTAGTCAAAAAGAAATGTTAAACCAAGTTATAAAGAGCTCACGTGACCACAATACATTCATTATATGTACATGGAATCTATTGATTTCAATAATTCAATTCAGAAGCTATATTAGGTACTTGTCATATTCAAGAGATACTTATGCCAATAATTAGTTATTGAATATATTTAGACTCTAGGATTTGTGCTGATGTGCACTGGTTCTTGAAGAGCTGTTGGCACAGAAGGACTGTAAGGCCCAGGACGTGAAGCCAATCATGATACCAGGAAACACAGGCAGGAGTACAAGTATCATAGGAAGAAATTTCACGTAGGTACTGCAGTTCCATGTATGGAATCTGGTGGGTTAGGTTGTTGTGGAGAGAAGGTCTAGAGCAGGGCAAGTCAGCCAATAGTATGTTTGGAAACATACACAGGCAAACGTAGACTCCTTACACTTAAGGAGAGGTGAAGAAAGGGGTGTGGGGTAGGGGAGGATTGTGAACGAAGTGGAGTGGTCAGAGAACAGGATCTGGGCAATAATAATGTAAAAGCATGTCAAGACTGTCCTATGTTACAGTGGGAAGTATCTCAAAGCAATGAGAAAGGGTGTTCAACTGTGTGCTAATCCTCAAAGGTAGGATCCTTCTGATGAAAATGGTTAATTGTTACCAATCATCAGAAATCTCATGATTTCAATATCCTACAGAGCTTTTATCACTAAGACCAAATTCATCCTTATTAAAGGTAACGATTCCCATTTTACTTCTCTAGTACTCAACTACCTGGAAAGGGATGGTCATTATCTCCTCTGTATTACTGAATGAAATAGCAATATAGAGAATGATGCCCATAGTTATGAGCTCCTATCTTCTTATTCACAGTCTTTTGCTTTTCCCACCACCTCTACTTTCTGTTTCTACTGGCAAACAGAGCAGAGAAATTACATAATTACCTGGATAATTTAGACAAGCAGAAGAAAAAAAGGGAATTCCTATGTATTACATGAGCTCTTTCAAAATATTCCTAAACATGAAATATTTTCCTTTTTCCTTTTTTTCTTATTCTCCATGATCTCAGGCAGACACCTACATCTCTCTTTATGGAGAATGATTAACATGGACTCAACTAGGGAGAAATAAAATTATACAGTTAATAAAAACTAAAGCTTCAATCCGTGCTAAGTGACAATGTAGCATCCGGGAAAATTACTACATTTTAGACTAAAAGGAGTCAGACACATCAGGCTTGAGTTTAGCCTCAGGATTCACAATAAATTTCCATTCTTTTGTGACTGAATTTTCTAAAGTGCAAAGTTTCTAACTAGATTAAATTCTTAGATTGCATGGATTTTTGTGGGAATCTTTTCAGATGCATCGTGTAAATTCAAGTCATTCCCTTGATTGTAGCTATGAGCAATCACTGGTGAAAATTTATTAAAATTGCTCCTTTTCACAAGAGTGTTTAAGTGATTTTGATACTCCTAAAGAGATTCTCTAAGTGCCCTGATGCTGAGAATTTATATGTAACCATTGTCAAATACAGCATAGTGTAGTATTTCAGAGCTAAATTGAGTAGTCAGTGGAGGCAGATTTATAACAGCTGAGCATAAACTAGTCATTTTGTAGACTTAAATTATAGCGTATTTTTCTAAGTTATTTCATATGAACTTCAGGAGCTTACATTCCCCTGTCCATTTAAGTGGTACTGGATAAACCTAAGCAACAGAAAAGCATATCGTGTGTGATCCTTTGTCTCTCTCTACTCATATAATCACAGAATCGTTTTGAGGGAAGAGACTGTACAGGTGTGGAGTACAGCTCCTCACTCTCAAAGGGCATCCAACCTTTGCTTGAATACCAGTAGCTATAGGACTTCATCACTCAGAACACCACCCTTTCTATTTGTGTGCACTTCTAATTGTTTGGGGCTGATCAGCCTTTCCTGCCAGATAAATTCATCAGCCTGAATCTTGGGCTGCCTCCCTGGAGTTAAGTAGAAATGAGGAGTCTTATCACTCTGACCTTTGATATTTCTTTAACGATATGAAGACAATTAGAAGGACCCCTCTCATTCTTTTCCGGAGAATTCAACCCAAATTCTCTCAAGGTTCCCACGACTTGATTTTTAGTTGTCACAACCACCCTAGACACGGTGTCAGGATGCAATTTTGTCATTGTTTTCAGATACAAGGCCCCAGACAGGCTGATCATAAAACTATGAAGATCCCTTAGGTATGTGAGAACATGAGATGCCACACAGTTCCTTATGTTCACTGCAGGAGAATAGCTGGTTATTTTATGATTCCTTTATTGAAGTAGCTTAACAAAATCCACCTGTAACTTAAAAATATACCACAGTGTTTTTCTCTGTGATTTCCAGTTTCATGTTGGTTGTGCTAATGTGTATAAATTAAATGGCTCCTTGGCTTATGGCTGTAAACAACCACTTTGGGAGGGGAAATTATTAAGCTGTATCTTTTCAAAACTTCTCAAGTCATTTTTTGACATGCTTCAGAGAATCATCAATAAATAGAAAATGATATTTTGAAAATGATGCCTCCTTTTTGTATGCAAAATGAAAAAAAAACTACTTGGAAGGAAGCACATCTTCTAGATAGAGCTAGGTTGTGGGGGATACAGCTACAATATCAGCACCATTTCTACAATGAACTACTGTCTAATGAACTAAGGTGCCACTCTCAACTCTCCAACATTGCAACAAAATGATTGAAGTGTTTCTTTCTTTCCCCATATTTGTGTCTCCAACTTCTAATTCTGTCTTCCCTTACACTTCTGCTGACAATATCCTCTCTTCCTAAAGGAGACTAAGGAACTAAGTGCTCTCTTTCTATAAAAGTGATGATAAGTATTTTTCTCTGTTTCTTAATGTTTTCTTCTGGCCAGCGACCTTTCTACCAGTAGCCTCTTGGCCTTGTGTGTTACAAAAGCTGCAAAGAGCATTTTGGAAGCAATCCAAGTGAAATAGGTACATATATTTAAAGGTGTTTTATTTAGACTTAGAGGTTTATTTATATTTGTCTCCACAAATTCTAAGCGGTATTGATCTATGTACTTGCCAGGATAACACTAGACAAGAAACAAATCTTACCACCTAAAAAAAAATTCTCTCATGAGAGTAACTTTATAAACTAAAATATCTTTAAAAGCTTCATCATCCAAATGCATGGCAAATATAACTCTTCTATAAATGCAAGGTACAATGAATTTTGGATTAGAGCTGACAAACCACTTAAGAGGACATGTCAAGGTCTTATAGCGCTGAGTAGGTTTCTGAGCAGCATTTGGAAATTTTTGAAGTAAGTTGTATGAATTATGTGTCTGCATTT
The DNA here is from genome assembly GCF_016509475.1 of Prionailurus bengalensis. Lineage (NCBI taxonomy): Eukaryota > Metazoa > Chordata > Mammalia > Carnivora > Felidae > Prionailurus > Prionailurus bengalensis. Next base: position 112,266,691 of record NC_057349.1, read on the forward strand.
TTTATTCTAGTACATTCTCTTAAAGAATACCAAATATCATGTTTGGGCAATGATCGATTGGGTGACAAAAAAAAATTTCTTGAGAGGCAACTAGGTCCAATGAGAGTGCATGAAGTCAGACAAAAATAGGTTTGAAATCTAGTTTTATCCTTAATAAAAAATAAGTTAATAGAGTTATAAATGCACTCTCAGTCTCATTTTCTTTCCTTCTGTTAAATGATAGTAATCCCTATCTCTAAATGTTGTTGTTGAATGCATAAACTTTACTCCTTTCTTTTTCGCAGTGTGTATGGCCTCAAATTTAACAATAAGTTGCAAAATTTGTAATAGACTAGAAGACATACTTATCTTCGAGATGAAAAGACTTATGGAGATTTTATAGAGAAAACTGTTGACTAGTAAATTTCATCTCCAATTATGCATGTTCTCAATAACTGAAAAATGACTATGAAGCCCATCATTAATAATCTTAACACTTGGTTCCTTTTCTATCTTGCTACCATTTTTTTGGTCACTTTCTCATGAACTTTTCTCTTCCAAGAGAATGAATGAAGAAAGGAAAGAGCATAAGACTCTGTTAGCATCTCTGGTAACAACTTTAGCCAGGAGACATTTTGAACTATGGATCAAAATGAGATTGGGTTCCCAATTCAATTCATGACAAAGTAACATCCTCGGAGGCAATCACAGATGCTATCCAAGTCAGAATTTCTGACCTTGGGAAAATGTCAGTGTCAGTATTGGGGGTGGGCTGTATATGTAGGTGGGATACTGACTGGCAGTGATGGTGGGGAACTATTAAGGAGAACATTTCAGTGTTGCTTAAATGTTTCCAAGCCTTCAATATCATCAGCACCTGTGTGCCTCCGTACAAATTAAAAATCCACATAAATGTGCTTTATAAACAGATGAAATGGTGGCCTTCAGGTTAGTACTAAAATGGCAGTAACATTGTCTCTTGAAATAGCTAACCTTTATTTTGCCTCCCTAAGCCCCTAGAGTGAATGCAGATCACTTTTTAAAGCTCTTAGACAGGAAAGGAACACTCACAAGATGGGAAAAGATACCTGCAGGGAGGGAACAAACGGGAAGTGACAAAACAGCAGGAAAAGCTGCCTGAAGAGGTTTCGGTACATGGAAAACTATAAAGTCAGTGAGAAGTTGATCTTTCATTATTGTAACCAGCTGAGAAAATTCTGCCTCTAGCATCTGCTAGTAAGGGTGTGAGAGAGAGAGAGGACTCATTTTGCCAAACTTAGATCCTACTCCTAGCTGATGGGTCCTAACTTTAGAAGGTTAAAAAAAAAATAAGGACTTTTGAGCCTGGAGGTTCGATTAACTTTACCATTAGTAGAGAGGCTTCCTTATTGAATTATTTTCCCTTTCTTCTTTTCCTTCCCTTCTCTTTCCCTCCTTCCTTCTCTTTCAGAACATTACAAGGATCACGTTAAAACAAAATTTTCTATAGTTCAGATGCAAAATTTTTCTTCAACTGAGAGTTAATATGCATTTTTTGAGCAGGAACAGTGACTATATTTGGGGCTTAACAAACTCCTTTACCCATAAGAAGAAAGCAATTAACCAAGATAATATTGCTATTCATATACATATGTAAAGAAGTACTAGGTATAATATTGTGGTGCTCAAAAAGGAATGGAGTTAATCAGGAAAAGCTTCTTAGAAGGAGTAGCCCAGAGTATTAATTTAAATGCAGAGAGATATACAGGATGTTAATAGGAGGTATTGAGAAGGATTTTATTAAAATGAGATTTTTTCAGCAGGGCTCAGAATGCAGAAAGTGCAGACCAATTGTTAGATAACATAAAACATTTATCTGGACTAAGAAGGCAGTGAGGATAAGATTTAGAAAAGTGAAATAATGGCCTTTGTTGGAACACAGACATGAGAAACCTGTTTTAAGGCAAGAAAAAAATGAAAATATATAATAGCAATGAGCTTTAAACATTTTATATTAAATCTTTAGTGAATTTTCCTATATAGTGAGAATAAACACAGTTTGTTTTTAAAACTCTAAATTTTAACAATCCAAATTCCACTGGACTTTCCTCATCTGTTTCTAGAGCTATGGCTGTAATGTTTTCCTGCTCTCAGAAATATTGTAGAAATCTTTTCTTGAATAACTCATGACAGGAACTAGGAACTGGAGTTAACCCCAGCAATGCTTTTACATTGTAGTATGATCCATATGCATCCAAATCTCAGTTACCCATTGTTGAAGATTCTAAAAGAAAAGGCACAGGTGTATATCTGATGCCCCATCTACTTCCCTTAGGTTTATCATATAGTAGGATGAATCACATCTTTGGATTTTGAAGCTGGCAGATAAGAACTTTCTTATGTTGTGGGCTGCATTCCTACATATGCAACATTCATTCAACCTGTTAAATAAAGCGTATTTGTAATTTTACTTATCTTTGCAAATCCATGTTTTCTCAGCTTCTTTTTGGCATCTTGAACAATATAATTTGCTTTCACTGATTTTCATATGTTACCAGGATAAATTTAGCATTGGGGTTTTTATCTGTAAATCTGCATAGATCTATGCATATTTTAACAGAAAAATACAACTATATTTAGGGCTAGAATATTAAGTTCACCAACAGGAAATAAGCCATGGATGGTGATAATTTTTAAGAAATTTGCAGGGATTCCTATATCCATATGTAGATATTGGCAATAAGATGTAGAGTGATGCTCTTTGGTGTTATTTTAAACTGTAACCAGTGTATATTGGCTGTAAATAAATAAGAGTTCATTGGAAAAAAAGTGATTCTTGGTGTCAAATATAGCCTTCCCCACTATCCCAACTACTGCATCTTCAGTTAATACAGAATATCATTCAATCACAAGGTTTCTTTTTTTAAATATTTATTATTGAGAGACAGAGACAGACAGAGCATGAGCATGGGATGGGCAGAGAGAGAGGGAGACACAGAATTTGAACCATGGTCCAGCCTCTGAGCTGTCAGCATGGAGTCCACTGTGGGGCTCGAACTCACAAACTGCGAGATCATGACCCGAGTTGACGTCGGTCACTTTACCGACTGAGCCACCCAGGCGCCCCAATTACAAGGTTTCTTAACTACTTTTTTGAGTCCTGACAACTAAATATGCATGCTTTTATTAATATATTTTGACATCCCAGAGTATTTTTGTTGTTAAAACTTGCTTCTTTCCATTAAGTGTGCTTGCTGGCATTCTTCTAATATCATTACGAGAAGTATGTTTTAAAGTAAAGGAGAATGCTGATTTTTTCACATTCTTCCTCTGAATGCCAAAAGCAGTGATTTTGGTCCTGCCTTCCTGGAGCCTTGTAGAGCTCAGGACAATGGTATGGGGTGAACAAGGTCAAGGATTTGAATTTTACAGCATGAGTCTTTACCTCCATAATGACTATTGTTCAAAACATCGCCTCTACTGTTCTCTTCTTGTTGCCTGCACTGCCCTGCCCCAATCCTACAGGAGACTTAAATTTACTGCAGTACCTCTTGGTTCATGTTTGGCAGTGCGGATGTCCTGTTGTTGATCAAACATCTTTCAATAAGCCCAGATGTTTGTTCTGGCATTTAAGACCCTGCCCAGTCTAGTCCCAAGTCAAGATCTTCCAATGGAATGTTATATTACTCCTTCTCACAAACTCTCCCCTCATAAAATTAAGGCTATTTAAATATCCAAGTTCTTAAATATACAAATACTCATCGCTCTGCAATTTTATTTGGGCCCTCTACTTAAAAAGGTCTTCCCCCCACCCCAAGGGTTGTGGGCCTATCTAAGAAGGGCCCCTTTTCAGGACCCAGCGAGAGTTCCCATCTCTAGGACACTGTCCCACCAGAGTACACAGGCATCATCATCACACTCTCCAAATTTCTGTGAATAGATTGTCCACACTCTTCAGGTATTTATCAAATACTTCCTTGTACTGTTATGTTTCCTCCTTATTTTTAATTAATTTATTAATTAATTTTATTAAAAAAAATAAATCCAAGTTAGTTAACATATGATGTAATAATGGTTTCAGGAGTAGAATTCAGTGATTCATCAACTCACATATAACACCCAATGCTCATCCCAACAAGTGCCCTTCTTAAAGCCCATCACCCATTTAGCCTACCCTCCCTCCCACCACCCCTCCAGCAACTCTCAGTTTGTTCTCTGTATTTAAGAGTCTCTTATGGTTTGCCTCCTTCTGTTTTTATCTTATTTTTCCTTCCCTTCTCCTATGTTCATCTGTTTTGTTTCTTAAATTCCACATATGAGTAAAATCATATGATATTTATCTTTCTCTGACTTATTTTGCTTAGCATAATACATTCTATTTCCAACCACATTGTTGCAAATGGTGAGATTTCATTCTTTTTGATTTCTGCACAATATTCCATTGTATATTTATACCACATCTTCTTTATCCATTTATCAGTTGATGGACATTTGGGCTCTTTCCATAATTTGGATATTGTTGATAATGCTGCTGTAAACATTGGGGTTAATGTGCCCCTTCAAATCAGCATTTTTGGTTCCTTTAGATAACAAAAATACCTACCTAGTAGTAGGTACCTAGTAGTTCAATTGCTGGGTCATAGGGTAGCTTTATTTTTAATTTTTTGAGGAACTTTCATACATTTCCTCTTTATACCTTATCCTCGAAAAGAGATAATAGGCCCCATAATGTTAGGTCACATCTGACATCACTTCACATTTTTATGGCCTGGTAAAATGCTTTGCATATAGTAACCGAATAATTTAATATGTGTTAGCAACTATGCTGCTAACTATAACCTAATTTGTTACAAAGTGCAGCTTCTAGCCTTTCTAATAGTGTTGCAGTCTAGACATGAGAACATATCAGTTTTCAATATTATTATTCCAAAAGAAAAACTAAGTAATAGAAAACTCCAAGAATCTAAGAAAATATTTCAGTTTTTTTTTTAATTAAAAAAAAATTTTTTAATGTTTATTTATTATTGAGAGACAGAGACAGAGCGTGAGCAGGGGAGGGGCAGAGAGAGAGGGAGACACAGAATCTGAAGCAGGCTCCATGCTCCGAGCAGTCAGCACAGAGCTTGGCACTGGGCTCGAACTCACAAACCGAGAGATCATGACCTGAGCCAAAGCCAGACGCTTAACTGACTGAGCCACCCAGGCGCCCCAACATTTCTGAATTTTTAAACTTAAACTCAAATTCTCTCCCACCCTCCACCTTCTAGTGTCTACAATATATTCTCCATTGCTTACTCTTGGAACACATACATGCATGTATGCTCTTCTTCAAATGCCATAAAACTGGGAAAGTAAATTTTAGCTTTTTATTGAAATCTGAGATGTTACTAGTATCTGTTTCTCATTTGCTTGTCAACTTTTTTTTTCCATCAAATGCTTATTCTTTGTTGAGCAATTAAGCTTCTTGTGTTGACCTGAATGCACATAGTCTTTGTCAGAAACAACTTTTTAGTGCTAATAACAGCTTTCATGTAACACATCAGACCCTGTTATTTTGAAAATTGACATGACCAATAATGAGGTCCTTTAATCTGAACTTTTTAGAGACTTACTAAGAAGATGAATAAATATATTGATACAAAGGGTGTTTTTTTGTTGTTATTATACTGATCTGAACATATTATGGAAGTTTTCTTTAGATTCCCAACTTTTAAATCTTAGTTATGAGACTATTTTATATGTTTTTCAAGATGTACCCATCCAGAATGCACAAGTCAGTTTCCGGATTTCTGTCTTATTTTGTGCTATCAAGACTTGTTCTTTGTCTCAGAAGTTCTTTTAATTTTGAGCTTAAACTTATAAAATATATAGGAATTAAATAACCTATTGATTATACATGGAACAGTTCACACAGAGATTTCTGTTGCATTTAAAAGGGAACTTTAGGGAGAACTTTCTTGTCTGTTTTACCACAAGGAATTTACATTTTGTGGTTAAAATAATGCATGTGCAAAAACAAAGTTTTCTGTTTAAATGTCTCAGGAGGATAACTGAGAATATAAGATAATTCCAGGAATCTTCCAGTTAATGATTGCTGGTTAAAGCTATTCATGTACTTATATTTCATCCCCAAACTCCTCCAAAGTGATATGAAAGAATAAAAAAAATTGTAAACTAACAGTAAAAGAGAATAGGAGTGGGGGAAGGGTAAGAAGTGTCATCAGTTTCTGGAAGATAGAAAGTAGATGGGGATTTGCTAAGTGACTTAACAGAGTGGAAAAACCTAAAACTTATTATGAACATGCAGAGAGGGGTTCCAATTTATAGATTCGACCTATAAAATCTTCAAAAGTCAGGATTTAGAAGTAGATGGATTGTGTGAGGTACAGGACTGAAAATGGGATTAGATTGAATAATCTGTTCAAGAAGCAATTAGACTGCCCCAGGCTTTTCCTTTAATTGATATAACCAGACTTCTCCTCTGGACAGGTGAGACTTTTGAGATATAGGCAAGCATGAGCTAAATTTCTGAACACATGAGGATTGCTAAAGACTGCATACTGGAGTTAAAAAAAAAAAAAAAGGTGCATACAGTGTAGCAAAACCAGCAACCCCTTTCCAGTTTCGCCCAGGCATGCTAAGGTCTGGTGCGTCTCTACTCCATAAGCAGACTGGAAGACCCAGAACAAAGCCCTACAGATCTAGCATTTGGAAGGCACTGCCCAGTCATCATATGTGACGGGTACTTGCTGACTATCCTACAAATGCATAACAACTGCTGAACAAGCTTTAGTTTCTCTTCTTTGATCTGAAAGAACAACCAGAGATCACCAGACTTCTAAGGAGAGGCTCTATACATTCCTACACTTCAATCAGGACCCTGTTGACACAAAATAATATGAGATATATTTTTTTTAACTCTTCCCATGACCCAATTCTGGGTTATTCTGTTTCTTTACTTGAATTCATTTTTCTCTGTATGTTAATTTCTATGCTGATATTTTGATATATTTATGTATTCCTTGTCCATTTTCCTTACCACATGATGAATACTCATAAAGGCAGAAATGTTGCATATGGCACATGGTAGATGTTTAACTAATTATTAACTAATTATTATGATTTATTTATTTATATACTTATTTATTTAGTAAAAATAACTCAGATAAAGCAAAAACAGTGTGGGAAACACAATTTTTAAAAAATAATACGTCAGAAAACTAAGAAAAGTTATAGCCCAGAAAGAATTGAAAAGTACTAGCTATACAAAAGCAACAATTAGAGAAGAATAAATGGCTCTTAGAAATTCAAAATATTAAAAATAAAATATGGGGCGCCTGGGTGGCACAGTCGGTTAAGCGTCTGACTTCAGCCAGGTCACGATCTCGCGGTCCATGAGTTCGAGCCCCGCGTTGGGCTCTGGGCTGATGGCTCAGAGCCTGGAGCCTGTTTCTGATTCTGTGTCTCCCTCTCTCTCTGCCCCTCCCCCGTTCATGCTCTGTCTCTCTCTGTCCCCCCCCCAAAAAAAAAAGTTGAAAAAAATAAAAATAAAATATGTAATTCAATATAACACTGCGAGAAGTTGGTAAAGAAAATCTCCAAGAGAGTAAAGAGAAATGTTAATATATGAATACTAGGAAAGAAAAGATAAGAATATAAAGAGGTCAATCCTAGAAGTCAAATGTCTGACTAACAGAAATTTCTATAGTAACAGAAAAAGTAGAGGGGAGGGAACAATTTAAGATAAAATGTGAAAATGTTTCCTAGAATGGAAGGAACGGTTTCCTGGATTGAAAGGCCCTCCAGAAGCTCAAAAAACTTAGCGAATTAAAAAATAAATAAATAAAAATAAAAAATAATAAAAAAATTTAAAAAACCCATCAAGGTACTTCAGAACCTGAAATTAAAAGAGTTTCTTTCTTTTTTTAAATGTTTATTTATTCTGAGAGCAAGAGAGAGAGAGAGAGACAAAGCATGAGCATGAGCATGAACGTGAGCAGGGGAAGGGCAGAGAGAGAGGGAGACACAGAATCCGAAGCCCGTGCCAGGCTCTGAGCTGTCAGCACAGAGCCCGATGCAGGGCTTGAACCCATGAACCATGAGATCATGACCTGAGCTGAAGTTGGAGGCTTAACTGACTGAGCCACGCAGGTGCCCCTAAAAGAAGATTATTTCTACCTGGATAAACTTCAGAAATATCATGTGGAACAAAAACAAGTTAGAGGTTTTACACATTTTATTGTTTTCATTTTCCATTTATTACGTGGGTATATATTTGTTACACAATGTGACACTAGTTTCGGGTGTACCATATAGCGATTCTACATCTCTATACATTATGCTCGCTCAGCCCAAGTGTAGCTACCATCTGTCACCATACAACCCTATTACAATACCATTCACTATATTCCCTGCACTGTACCTTTTATTCCAATGACTTATTCACTCCATAACTGGAAGCGTGCATCTCCCACTCCCTTTCACCCATTTTGTGATCCCCACCACTGTCCTCCCTGCTGGCAACCACCAGCTCTCTGTATTTACAAGTCTGACTCTGCTTTTCGTTTGTCTGTTCATTCATTTGTTTTGTTTTGTTTTGTTTTGTTTTTAGATTCTACATGAATGAATATACACATTTTAAAACCTGAAAACAGTATTTTATATTATTAATGAGTAGATAAACATTTAGTAAAACTACAAAAACTTTTCATGAGAATACTAATCCAAAACCATGACAGTAATTATCTATGGAGAAGGAGAGAAGGGAATAAAGTTTAGGAAGAGTACAGAGAAGGCATCATTTATATGTATACATTTTTATTAAAAGAATGACAGTAGCAGTACAGCATAAGATTTAAGGAGGCTGAGTGATGAGTATAATGATATTGCTGTAGTACCCTCTACACTTTTCAGTGTTTATGAAATATTTCACTACTTAAAACGAAAAGATGTAAGAAATCAGAAAAAAACAGGTTACATAAAAAATTGCAGGAAACAAAATGGTATCTGATTCCTTAACTGTTATAATGGAAACCAGAAGATAATAGAGAAATATTCACCCACTCTGAGGGAAAATCATCTTCAACCAAGAAGCATACATCCAGCCAAAATATCAATCAACTAATATAAAAGCTGGATGAAAACACGTAAGACTTAACATCATTCACCTATTCTTAAGAAACTAATGGAATTTGTAACCTAAGAAACAAGAGAGAAAACCTAGTAAAAGACATGAGAGCTGTTAAGAAAAATTGCACCAGACAATTGTTAAAATGGGAAGACAGATTTTCTTAACTGCTGTAGTAGGGAAGAGAGATGTAAGTAGAGAACTGAACTCAGCTCCAAGTTAAACAGGCACGAAAGGTTTTATTCATGACTATTGCAATAGAGGAGAGAAATTGAATTCAATTACACTGAAATAAAAGTTGGGAGGATTTTTAAATGCTGGGGTGAAAAGTACCTAAGGACATTATGGGGAAAGTTAGTCAATGTGATTAGGCCATCTGTGTTTGTTAATTGTTGCTTCTCAGAGTTAGTTTTCTACCTACCCACAGGCACTGAGAGATAGGGATGATCTCTTTCTTGACCATTACATTTCAAAGAAATGGCTCAGAGGGCCTTAAGAAAGACATTCCTGAGTTTTAGAAAATTTGCATCTTGAAGGAGCAGACAAAGAATTTATAATTGCAAGTTTTCTAGAGAAAGTAAAGTCAAGGCCTGTACTCAGGAAGAAAACTGCTCAGTCAAACTGAGGGGAATGTGAAGGTCATCTTAGTCAAATACAGAAAACTGGGGATCCAACAGAAGAGAGAACTAATGATATTAAGTGAAGTCCATGTCCAATTTTATGTTATCAATTGCATAGAGCCTGATGAAAACAGAAGCCTGTGAGATTCCAGCTCAGAGGTCCCCAGGAAAAGATACACAAGTTAGAAAAGAATTGATCCATTCTAAGGTGTTAGACCAAGTAGAATTTAATATTGAATGAGTTTTTATAGCTCTAGTGGTCTTTTTAAAAAGAATTAGTGATAGAAATACTACAGAAAGAGAGTAAAAAAAATAATAAAACATGCCACAAAATGTAGAGGAATCAATAACACAAAGATAACTGGAAAATCCCCAAATACTTGGCAATTAAAGATACATTTCTTTTTTTTTAAGTTTATGTATTTATTTTGAGAGAGAGTGCACACCAGAGTGGGGAAGAAGCAGAGAAAGGGAGAGAGAGAGAGAATCCCAAGCAGGTTCTGCACTGTCAGCACAGAACCTGACTTGGAGCTTGAATTCATGAATTATGAGATCATGACCTGAACAGAAATCAAGAGTCAGATGCTTAACTGCATGAACTATCCAGGCACCCCAAGGTACATTTCTAAATAGCACACAGGTCAAAACAGAAATCTTACACCTGGGGGTGTAACACAAATGTGTTTACATTTGAAATAACCTACTTTGGACATCTAGGTGGCTCAGTCAGTTAACTGTCCGACTCTTGATTTCAGCTCAGGGCATGATCTCAAGCTTCATTAGATTAAGCCCTGCATTGGGCTCTGTGCTAACAGAGCAGAGCCTGCTTGGAATTCTCTCTCTTTCTCCCTCTCTGCCCCTCCCCTGCTCATGCACCTGCTCGCTCTCTGTGTCTCTCTCTCTGTCTCTGTCTCTCTCTCTCCCTCTCTCTCTCTCTCTCTCAAAATAAGTAAACATTTAAAAAATCAAAACCGTAAAACAGTGGAAAAAATCAATTAAATCAAAAGCTAGTTCTTTGAAAAGATCAACAAAATTGAAAAGCCTTCAACCAGGCTAAGAAAACACAAATTACTAATAACAGAAATGAAAGAAGGGGCATCGCTACAGATCTCATGAACATTGAAAGGATAATGAAGGAATATTGTTAACAACTCTATGCCCACAAATTTAATAACCTAGGTAACCTGGACAAATTCCTTTAAAGATATAATCTGCCAAAACTCATACTAGAAAAAATAGATAATTTTAATAGGTCTATATCTATTAAAGAAATTCAATAAATAATAACTTTCCAAAACAGCAAACTTCAGGTCCAGATGGTTTCACTGGTAAATCTACCAAACATTTAAGAAATCATACCAATTCTCTATAATCTGTCCCAGAAGATAGAAACAGATGGAAAACTTTCTAACTCACATTATGAAACAAGCATTAACCTAATGCCGAAGCCAGACACAGACATTACAGGAAATGAAAACTACAGGTAAATACTTCTAATGAACATACATGCAATTATCCTCAACAAAATATTATCAAAATGAATCCAATAGTGTACAAAAAGAATTACATACCACAACCAAGAGGGATTTATGTCAGATATACACGACTTGTTCAACATTCAAAAATCAGTTAATCAAAAATGTAGACACTTTTTGTTTAGCCATTTTCAGGTTGCAAAGGATACTTTGAAGACTTTGTGAAGAGGCTTGAAAGAAAGAGAAATTGCTTGCTCCCTCACCCCCTTTCCTGCCCATAGAGATCATGTGACTCATAGCATACTTCACTCCAGAGGAATCGTCCACCCGATCTCCAACCCCCTTGGCCATTTCAGCTGAACACTTTCATACCTTCAGTGTGAGTGAGTGTTAAAGGTCACAAACCTGATTTAAGATATTTTCTATGCAGGATCTGCCTAGTTAATTCAGCACCTCATTTTAGAGTGAGAATGGTTGGCATCTATTAACTTGTAGCACTATCACTGAGATTGAAATAATTCCATTTAGAATTCATCTTCCTTGACTTGCTGAGTAACAGAACATGTTCACTGTATTCCTTTTAGTCATTCTCTTTCTGGAAGACAACCTTTATCCATGTGCCATTAATAGCTCCATGTTTGTGTATGTGATTATAAGCTAAGTGCAGAAACTCTACCTTCTATTCCATTTATACCTACACATCACCTAACGTGCTTAACTTCATCTAAAGAGTTGTTGACTTATTATCTCCACCCTGCAAGAATTTGCTAATGATATTTCCTAAGAAATGTTATGACCAAGTAATATGTTTTATTAAGTAAAGTCTTATAAATTTTAGCTTTAGCCACATTACATTAAATTTTGCCAAACTGAAGTAAAAATTTAATATTTAAAATGTGTAAAAGGTAAAAGTTCTCAGGTTGAGTATATAGCTTATTTAAAATAAGGTGAACTTCACTTGATAAAATAGTTTAAATCACTCCTTTTGTAATAAATTATAAGTCCTCAAAAGTAAGAACTCTTCAGTGCTACAATTAATGTCAGTCACTGATAATTATACTAATAAATATTTTTATTTATATTATTGTAGTCAGGCCAATAAATGGAATCTATTAGACACAGAACTTTCAAGTGGAACTAATAGCTTTATTTAAGATGTTTCCTTTCTGCCCATAAAATACAGTGAGGGGAGGGAGAAAAAAAAACCCACATTTCCAAATGGAAAACTCCAAGTCAGTCCAAAATAAGCTGACTAACATTTATAAAGTAATTCTCATCCTTATAAATTGCCTTCTTGCAGGAAACAGACCTTATCCTGACTTTTAATATTTCAATGCACCGATCTTGGTGGATGGAGAATGGACCAGGATGTACGGTGACATCAGTGACACCCGCACCAGACTGGGCCCCAGAAGACCATCGCTACATCACGGTCTCAGGGTGTTTTCTGGAGTACCAGTACATAGAAGTGGCTCATAGTTCCCTCCAGATTGTCCTCGCAGTAAGTTTTGACAGCCAACCTCTCCTTCTAGTGCTTCTGGAATCGTTTTATTTCCGTGCAAATTCAGTGCACACAAATGGAATCTGTGGATAAAGTGTGGCTATTTGCTTTTTTCTAGTTAATGCCCCCTTCAATAGGGGTTTGTCAAGTTAAACCAGGGCATAGTAAAAAGTAATCAATCAGTAAATCAATAAGTAGGCTTTGGCATCATCAGCATTTTACATAAGAAATCCAACCATCCAAGGTTTGATTATTTGGCTTTTGGTAAACAAGAGTTTCCCAAAGATTCTTGCAGAAAGATCAGAGAGCCTTCACAACTAACAGGTTAAAATGCCTAGATTTATAAGATTTCAGTGGATACTTTTCTGCCAGTGCTTATTTCTGTCTGTGCTGCTAGCCCCTGGAATTCTTCATTTGCCCATATTCTTCTTCCTACATTTTCTGAAGGTATGACGCATCACCTGTAATCATTTCCCCTCTTTTTCAAACAGTTCAGCTTTTCATAAATTCTACTTCTAGGACTATCATGCCTCCATATTTCATATTATTAAACTAATAAAGAACTCTCCCTCCACTAGGAGTCAGTAGGAGTTATAAATGATTCCTATGTATTTGTATACAGTATTTGTAGAGCATATCTGTATAACATATCCCTGTTATATAAAACATATTATTTTATATTGTATCACTATGACAGAGATAAACACATCCTTTTCTCAAAAAGGACTTTTGCTAAGGCTAAATGCATAATTTTGTAGGATTTATAAAGACAACTTTATTATACATGTCTCCATTTATTTATTACAGATCCTATAGGTATAGTTTACTTATATTTTCCTTAGACTCCATGTAGATCTGCAACTGCTATGCATAGGCTTGAAATTGTTAATGACAAATAATGCAAATAGAATCTGCTCTTTGCATTTCTTCAGTTAATTACTTTGGGAATGATATTAAGCCACAATTCTTAAATAACAAGACATAACAGGTTGTGGATAGAATGGCATAAATTAGTCCACATAAAATTCTTCTAGGACAACAAAATGAAAGACCATGTGAATGTGTATGTATCTGATTATGCAACTAATATATAGTTATTATATTTTTTAAAAGGAAGAAAATATATACATGTGTATACATACATACACACACATAAATTACAATGGGCTAAGTGCTAGTAAATATTACCAAATCTTTGTGACTAAAAACCATAAAGGTTTATTTTTATGGATCAGTATAAACTTCTGCCAGTGTCACTGTCACTAAGAAAACAAGGTTGGTAGAGTAAACACCATCTCAATCATCATGGGTTGCCATGCCAGAGAGCAAAGATACATCTGAAGTGTCAACATTCCCACAATCACCCTTCTCCTTGGAAAGAGAAGCTCATTGTTTGTATTCATTGTCACTAGTCCCACCCAACCAAAAATTAATCCCAACTAGTCCCACAGTCCCAACCAATCACAAAGGTCAAGAAAGAAGGAGAATGTAAATTTTGGGACATCAACATAAATTATTTCCACAATATTTGAATTACGTTTTAGCTGCAGCATTGCGTACTCTCCCCTCAATATGTGCAACCTGAGACATTTCTTAACTAACACATCCTTCCACAACAGTATTAAACGCTAGACTCGTCATTTTAATTATCTTGAAAAAAATAAGGTAGATTTGATGGGACAGAAAAAATTATTTAATTAGTTAAAATCCAATTTAGATGAAGTGTTCATTCTCAAAAGAGAAAAATAAAATCTTTCTGGTATTTGGGGACAGATTATGTGGTAGAGAGGGCTTTTAGATAAAAATTCCCCCACTGGAACTCACTTTTTTACTGTACCCACACATTTTGGAAAATTTCCACTTATGTGTCAAGTATATTATAAGGATATAGTTTATGTGCACAGATAGTTATATGTGACCATTTTAGAGAGTTGAATTAATGTGAGTATGTAGAAACTATATTCACAGATTTATCAAACCCACATAAAATTTTGGCACACAGGTAATTTGCTAAAAAAAAAAAAATGTATATATACATATGGACATGGAAGTATATGTTGAGGCTGACCTACTGCCCAAAGAAAAATTATCTTTACATAAGCAAAATTATCTGTAAATGCAAAGTGGCAAGAGTGTAAAGAAGACAGAAACAGTGTCCTTAAGAGCACACGTGGTCAGTATTTCAAGCTACTCCTAATTGAGTGGAGAACTAGTTTGAGCAAGCCATCACAGGATGAAGCCTCTTTACCCTCATAGGACCCTCATAGGGGGTCCGTACCCTTTCCACCTGTTTCTTTGGCAGTGCTGACTGTGGATCACCTGAGAGTAAGTTAGGGACAGTGTACCCAAGCCAGTTACTTGGAGAATTTTCAAAGACGCTTTTTGCCTTTGGGCTTGCCGTACAACACCTGCTGTAGAGAAAACCTAGCATTTCTTATCTAGAGTTTTCGAAGGGAAACCAAAATGGCACTTATCCTGAACAATTTGCTCCACTTACTAATTGGAAGCCTTCCAACTAGATTTTCCTGTAGTCATTCTGATCACTTCTGCTGTCATGGTTGAGAGACGGAATAGTGTTGGGGCACCTGGGTGGCTCCGTCGGTTAAGGTGTCTGACTCTTGATTTCAGCTCAGGTCATGATCTTGCAGTTCATGAATTTGAGCCCTGCATTGGGTTCTGCACTGACAGTGTGGAGCCTGCTTGGGATTCTCTCTCTCCCCCTCTCTCTGCCTCTCCCCTGCTCACTGTCTCTCCCCCCCCCCCTCTCTCTCTCTCTCTCTCCCTCTCTCAAAAAAGAAATAAATAAACAAAAATTTTTTAAATAAAAAAAGATGGAATAGTGTCTTGAATCTCTGTTCCTCCACTTTACATGTTATGCAAATGATACCCCGAACAATCCAATGTTGAGTTCATTGGGTCCTATGAAGATTTCCTGAGTGCTTGTCCCCCGTTGGCATCTTAAGCAGCAAATGACAGGATCCCTAACCTTGACGATGTCACAGTCAAAAATAGGGCAAGGTTCCTCAGGATACAAACCAGGTGCAAATAGGTATATTTTGGGGATTGTAGTAGACAGAGAATACACTTTGTGCAGTATATAACATAATATTGTCTTCTTAGCTCCATCCTGCTTTTTGTAAAGTCAGCTAAATGCCCACTTCTCCTTGTTTCCACCAGTCTTTGAAGCTGCCCTCTCTTCCCGGGTATCTGGCTTGAATCTGCCTTCACGAACTGCTGCTCTCCCAGCGACTGCTCTTGCCTCACTCCAAATCTCTCTAGCTCATTTCCTCCAACTTCACTCAGCCTTTCTTTCACAGATTCCTGACCCCTGGCAATCCTGTCACCCTGTTGTTCGGTTTTCTGCCAATCAACTCTTAGCTGATTTGGAAATTAGCATTCACAAAGCCCACATTTGCATCGCACATACATAAGATATCTTCCATCTACAGCCAAAAGAAGACAAGTATAATATCCACATAATTGGGAAGAGGGGCTATTAATCACGCAGCCTCCAGCCGAGCAGAGAGGACTGCCAGAACACCATAATGATGAGCCAGGTGTGAGACTTGAGCCCTCTCCTCCTTCGGCAGGGCTTTCTTCTAGTTAGTATCAGATATCGTATTCAAAAGGAATACAGGTGTGCACAATTTTAATAAAACCAAAAAAAAAAAAAATCCACACTTACAAAATAGATCAAATAAATATGTATGGGGAGAACCAGGGAGGAGATCACCTACAGAGATGGTGTTGTTCGCATTACAAAAGAATTAAGGGGATTTCTTCAAACAATGTGTGATTGCAGCTGCATGGTTTACAAAATGTGTTCACAGGAATTAAATCTTTTGATTTGTGTAACAGTCCTGTGAGGGCTGCAAAACAGGTTGAAAGCCTTTCCCAAGATTTCTTAGCCAGTAGGGAGGATGGACATACTGACCCAAGTTTTTTTCTGGTACCAAGGACAGGAAATGGACTACAGTCTGAATGCCAGCAACAGCTGATTGGAAATGAGTTCCTGAAACCCCCAAATTTCGAGCTTATCAGTGGCAAAGAATGCTATGATTGATTAGCCATGGTGCTGAGGGTGAGGGGAATGGAGGTGTGTGTGCCTCATACTTGTTATGCACACACTATACCTCACTTCCCCTAACCAACACAATGAAATCAGAGGATGTTTTACAAGAAAGTGGAAGTAAATGAAGCTTTAAGGGAAAAATATTTATCAGTTACTGAACTAAGTTTATATTTTAAAATGTATGTTACAATTTCAAATAATACATTGGACAAAAAACAAAACAGAAACCAATACTTAATCCCTCTTTTCTCTGGTTACTTCCAGAGGACCAACATCTCTAAATTTGAGATACACCGCTCCAACCAAAATTTCTTCCAACTGGAAGTGTTACTTCCAAGACACTTCCAAGTCTGCAGCAGACTGATAATTAATATATTTAGGATACCAGCAGAAGATATTGGTAAAAATTTAATTAAGCCTACCATTTTCCCAAACAATTAAAATTGGCGTAGAAACCATGTACAAATTAGCAGAGACTTATAAAAGACTTTAGAAAAGGTTCTAATACTTGGTGCACTGTTCATAGATAAAATAGGATCACTGTTAAGTTCATCCTTCAGTCATATCTATTCTATCTATCTGGAAGACTTTGTATTTTTTAAAGTACATGAAATGATAGAAACCATTGTTTTAAAAACTGTGGTAAAAAAAAACTTTTGAAGATAAAACGTGTCTTCAAATGGATGGAGCCACAGATGTTTCCAGTTATTCCCAGTTAATAATGACATATATTTGACATATGGCTTGGTAAGACTTGCCTAAGTATACCATTGGTGAGAAATTTTCAAAACCTTGAAAGCCTTTATCCGAGTTAATGTGGGATTGTGCTGGGAATGGCTCAGGAGTATTTTTTTGAATGTTGCTGAGTGTGTGGTGCATGGATGAAAATGAGTAGCCTTATTGATCACGCCTCACTTTCATTCCTTCTTTAATCTGGAAACACATGTTCATAAAGATTTGGTTGTCAGAAATTTGGGTCCTGATTTGAATGTAGCTTGCGACATTGCCATTAAACTGGTAAATAGCAAATCTGAGTTGCGAACTTGAATCATTTTGAAGGGATGTGTGTTTTTAAGTGGCAGAAGGTGAAATTCACATCACAGCAGTATTCAAATTTCATTGGATGTATTTCAAAGACTAATAAGTCTCCTTAAAATATGTTAATATTTATAATATGCTGAAATAAATAGTCCATTGCCGCTATTTAAACTAATGGTGAGGGGGCACCTGACTAGCTACTTGGTAGAGAATGACTCTTGATCTTGGGGGCCCACTTGGGTGTAAAAGTTACTTAAAAATGCATTTTAAAAATAAAAAATAATGATAAAAAATATCAAACATCAATTTCAAATGTATACAGTTTTTAAGTGATTTTTAAGAAAAATCTTTCAGGACATATGGAAGTAGAAATGCTTAAAGACCATTACACTAACACAGTGGTTCTTGAGGCACTTGGGTGGCTCAGTCTGTTGAATATCTGACACCTTGATTTTGGCTCAGGTCATGATCCCAGGTCATGGGATGAAGCCTCATGTTGGCCTCTGTGCTGAGTGTGGAGTCTGCTTAAGATTTTCTCTCTGTCTGTCTGTCTGTCTGTCTCTCTCTCTCTCTCTTTCCCTCCCTCTCTCCCTTGCTCATGTCCTGTCTCTCTCAGTATGGGTCTTAATGCTGGCTGAGAATAGAAATTATTTACTCACTTGTTTAAAAGAGTACTATAAACATGACCTACTTCTAGAAATGCTATGCCCTTAAGGCTTGAGGTATGGCCTAGATGTTGTAATTTTGAAAATCTTCACCAGGCATATCAATGCTTTCCCTTTCCTTTTGCTACTGATCCCTCTATAGTCCTAAAGTGCTCAGAAACACATGGTGCTTGGTCAAAAAAAAAAAACATTCTGTAATACCAAATAGGTGCCACAGCTCCAACTACTCCATCAGCTCCTTCCTGGAAGTTGAGAGTCATTTCCCTTTGAGTATCGCAGGGTCTACCCCATTATCAAGTACTGAATCTGCAGACCTACACTCTGTCTGCCATATCTCAACGTTAAAGAGTGACTTAGTGAAGAGCTTGAACTGAAAACTGAGTCTTCTGATTCCTAGTCCAGTGTCCATGACTCTACAATAGTTTTTCTTCTTAGGATAGAAATGCTTGCTGCCTGTGATAGAAATGGACAGAATGACAAGCACTTGGTTTCTTTCCTAGCTCCTATGCTGGGTCAACAGCTTTGCTGCTTGGCTTGGAATGTTATATATGCTGCTCCAGGTCTAGTTCTCTGGATACTCATACATAGACTTACTTGCCAGAGAGTAGTAGCCCAGTAAATGAAATAAATGTGATTTGTCTTTCTGTAACATCAGAATAGTTTATAAAATATTCACAAAATTATAGGAAGAAGAACCAAATTATAATTGTGAACAAGGGATTTTTCCAATGTCAGCATTTCTGAAATAGGAGAATGAAGTCAGTGAATAGATTGGGAATGGACATTTCTTGGCAAATTTGAGTGCTGCACAGCATATAAACAACATTCCACAAATTAATTTTAGCACCTGAACTGGGCTTATTCCTGAATATTAAGAAACATCAAGACCTGTTGATGCTTCTGAAATGGGCACGTGTGTAACTTTCTAACCTACTGTCAGTTCCTCTAGACAATAATAAAGTTACCTCAACACTGTCACTCAGAACATGGCACTCTGATGTCTTATCCACAATCATCAACCAAGTTTTTGTTAAAATTAACCCTGAGAAATCAGTTATCATGTTCTCATTTTATTTTGCTTTATTTCTGAAAGGTGCCCTTGTAAATTAGGGAGTAGTTTTGTGAGTCCATGAACAAGCAGAGTGCAAGAACTTGAATAGACTCTAAAGTCAAATTAAGTCTAAGACGTTTTTGCTTTTAATATTCTCTGGTATTCCCTACATGCAAAGTCAGAAACATAAGGTAAAATATTCACAGTTTGGGAGTAACAATCCTTAAATCTTACACCCAGCTGTATAATAAACTATTTTGTAATTATGAACTGAATGAGATAATTCTTAAGAAATTGCCTGAAAACAATAAAAGTGGTATTATTTATTTTTTCTTTAGGTCGGTATCTTCCACTGCTTATTGAAAATACTATTATTTTTAAAGACTAACTCATAGCAATGTGCAAAAATGAACTCTTACTTAGTTTACTTACTCCCCAGATAGGATTGTGATTCTTAAAGCCAGTGTGATACTATTTACTGTACTGACACACTAGTCTACACAGGGGTAAGTTTTATCCCATATCAACCATTATCATCAGTGTGCAATATCTGCTTCTCTATATAATGTTGAAAGCAGTTATTTACCCCCAAAGCATAACATCACTTGATCAAGAGAATGCTTGGACACATCATGAAGTAAAAATACCAGCATATTAAAGATGGTAGTGAGGATTATAAACTGCAATAAATCACCATTAATTAGGTTTTCTGTAATGATATGAGATTTAAGTTAAATTGTCTGAAATTGTGCAAAGCACCATGTACAATCCAATTTCTTATATTTAATTTTGTAATTATAAAATTATTTCAGGGACACCTGGGGGGCTCAGTCAGTTAAGGGTGTGACTCTTGATTTTGGCTCAGGTCATGATCTCATGGCTCATGGGATTGAGCCCTGTGTTGGGCTCTGCACTGGCAGCAAAGGGCCTGCTTGGAATTCTCTCTCCTTCTTTCTCTCCCCCTCCCCATCTTGTCTTCTCTCTCTCTTCTGACTTTTTCTGTCAAAATAAATACATAACTTTAAAAATAAAATAAAATAATTTCAGAATAAATAATAAGATATACTGAATCATAAGTTATTTCAAAAGGAAAAAAGTGTATATAAATATACTAAAGTAGAGTAATTTTTGAAAAACATGATAAGCTATTGGCCTTGAACAAAAGGCTACCATCTTTCTTTGTAATATATAATATCATCGCCTTTTAGGACATCTTTCCAGTCATAATCAACTTTTCTGATAAAAAATTTTTGAGGAGTAATTCTTTGATGGCAATTTCCTCTTCACTGGAAGTTCTAAACACAGTGGTATAATAATAATAGTAGAATGTGTAAGTGTTTTCAAATAACAGCAAGGCATTCTCAAAGGAAGGTTGCAAAGATTTATAACGATCGCTATAATATGACGGATAATTTATTGTTTAGCATGTTATACTCGAGTGAAAAGAATAAAAATATGGGCAAACACACTTAAGCTAAATAATGTTTACATAATAGAAGAAGAGCAACCTGTGATGTTCCTTCTCTACCTTTTGTGTTTACCAATCTATAAATAGGATTTTAAACCCTACTATTGTCAACTCACACATTCTTCTTAACAACTAGGTATATAATTCCTAGTCTTCATTATCCTCCTGCTTATTCCTGCCATTGTGGCATCATGGCTGCATTTATTTCGACTCTGCCATTTGTTCCTCTCTGACCTTTGTTATGACTCTCAACCCATAGTTAAATTTCTTGAGAACCAAGACCACAACTTTTTGCACACATATGTTTATCACTTGTAATTTTCCCCTAACTCTATTCACAGTATTTTATGTTATTGTACCTAAAAAAGCAGTTATTTGTCATATGATGATCTTGGTCAATGCTAATGGCAAATACGGCTGCAAAGTCAAGGACTGAATTAAAGAGTGTCATGGCTCCAAAGATATTTTGGTTTTCTTTATCTCTTCTTTTATTCTGAAATGTCTACCTTGCTCTACTCTCTTTATTGATTCTTAGTCTCTCCACCTCTTAAGTTTAATCAGCTTCTTATCAGCAATTTTATAAATACAAATTGTTTCTTTTACCCCTAACTTTCCAGTGTCCCCCCGTCATTTATCTTCACTTTTCCTACCCATTTTCCATAGCTCTATTGATTTCTTCATCGCAGAATTATGGGTAGATTCTCTTTTTCCTAAGTTCTAAATTTTACAAATGATATTTGCTGGAATTTTATACCATTCTGTTAGTCACATATCATATTTAGGTTGATTTAGTCCTAATCTACTATATCTGTTACAGGAAAATCAATTTTAAGTGAAATTACACTGTGAGGTCTAAAAAATTTCCATGTCAGTGACTCAGTGGCTGTTCATGTATTCATTTTCGGCAATGTTCTCAGTTCATAAGTTTAGGAAAGTCTGTGTTGCTTACAAATTAAAAACTTAGAGACAAGTTGTCAAAGGAAGCAGAACACTAAGAAGATAGTAAGGGCACCTCGGTGGCTCAGTCAGTTGAGCATTCTCACGTTGGTGGGTTTGAGCCCCTCATGAGGTCTCTGATGACAGCTCTGAACCTGGTGACTGCTTTGGATTCTGTGTCTCCTCTCTCTGCCCCTTCCCTGCTCGTGCTCTGTCTCTCTCTGTCTCTCAAAAAATAAAATGAAACATTAAAAAAAAATTTTAAAGAGATAGTAAAAGAGTGGCCAAAACTAAATGAGAAAATATGTTTAGACACACCTTTATTGTCCTTTAATTCTGAGTCTGAGGTATGAATTAGAATGACATAGCCACATGATGCCCACATTTTGGGGGTTCAAACTTATGGTCTTAAAGCTTCAGAGCTGCTGTAGTACTTAATCTGGGTCTGAGTTGGAAGAATTTAAGGATGAAGTTAATGAAAATACAGTTTTGTGCATCATTTTAACTATCATGTATAAAACATTTTCACGTGCAAGTTAATCGTGCTGTGTCAACAACTCTGTGAAGTGAACAGGGTGAACTGTGAGTGCCCTGCCAGCGTGGCTGGAAAAATTATTGGAACATTTCACCATACATTAAAAAATTATTGAAAGCTCTATTTAAAATATCTGCATGAACATTTACCTGAGATTAATCTTCACTTTTATTTTCCTTTTGTGATTCATTACAGATTCTTTTTCCCTTTAGACCCCAGATGCTTACAGATGTTCATCTCCAGAGAAGGGCGATGATTCTCCCAACAAAGGCGGTTTGTTGCTTGGCTTTGCTTCACTGAAACCCAGTCAGAGGCTCTGATGACAGATAGTCTGCTTGTCAGCCTTGCTTCATGAATCCAAAGAAAATGGAACTTATCAGAAGCTGAGCCTCAAGCACAACCTGTGCCTCTTATTTGGGCCTTTTCATGCTAGGTTTGGCGGAGGTCTCTGTCTTTCATCATTTGGTTCACTGACAGAAAGAGAAGGGAGCTGTTGCACTTTTAGGTACCACTCTGCAGACTGCTATATTGCAAAATAAACAAACAATATATTTTTAGGGCACCACCTGCAGCAAGCAGCTGTACCAAAAAGAGCAGAACCACGAAGGATGTGATTTGTTCCATTTAACATGAAGCCTTGAGGTTTAGAGGAGAGGGGAGGAGAAGGTTCTATGTATACAACCCACACATCCGCAATTTCAACTGAAGCTGATTTTTTTTTCTTTTTTAGATTGGAATTGAAGTATCATTATATCTCTCCTCCTTTCCCACCCCACAACCTCTGGTTGAAAACAATTCTATTATTGGGCTTATAACTGTTAACTGAGAAAATCATTTTTCTCTGCCAGTAAACTTCCTCTTCCATTCAAGGGCAATTTTCTCTCAAGCAACCTATACTTAAATGCCAACATCTGCTATATCTAAGCTGTATATAAATGGTGTCTGGCATTTACATGATGCCAATGACATGATTAGAGAAACTCATACATTTGGCTTACATGGAATTTTCTTCTTATCTTATAGATTTCATCTATTTCAGTCCTTCTTCGGGATCTGTCTGCCTCTTTAAATTTTTTTTTTTTTTCAACGTTTATTTATTTTTGGGACAGAGAGAGACAGAGCATGAACGGGGGAGGGGCAGAGAGAGAGGGAGACACAGAATCGGAAACAGGCTCCAGGCTCTGAGCCATCAGCCCAGAGCCCGACGCGGGGCTCGAACTCCCGGACCGCGAGATCGTGACCTGGCTGAAGTCGGACGCTTAACCGACTGCGCCACCCAGGCGCCCCTCTGTCTGCCTCTTTAAATGTGCCACGCAAGTCCAAAATACTCTGAAAGCTGAACTTTTAACTCTTATTCTGGTTGACAGTGAACTCCTACATTAACTCCTATCTTTCTGGGCAGTAAAGCTGCATAGCACATTGTGATAAAATTCCACCATATCTGCCATTGTCTGAGCACCCAGAATTCTGAGGCTGATGCAAGGGATATTTTAAGTACTTGCTTTTTTCCCCTAGATTTAAAGATCCCCTCATTCTCTTAATGGCTATTGATTCTGACCTCACAAACCAAAGTCACCATTTCATTTTGAGTTCTAGATGAGCTGGGATAAATATAATTAAATTATGGATGACTCTGGAAGCAATCCAGGTAGTTACAAATTGAGGTCATTTTAAGTACAGAGGTCATTTAAGTCCAGTTACCTTTAATGTTAGATCGGCCACCAAGAACGATACGATGTTCAGCTTTTTCTTGACAGTGAACACATTTTTAAAAGAGTGAGGAAACTTGCCTAAATATTTAAGAGGTGAACTCCAATGCCATCCTCAACTTCTCCACCACTGACTAGATTCTAAGTCTGAAGGAGAAAAGTCTATTGACCATCTTCTTGTGGCTCATTAACACTCTTTGGTGGGACTCGTAGATATTGCTCTAAGATTCAGAGAGGTGAGATGAAGAGATAACAAATCTGCAATGATGCATGCCTCCAGTTAATAGAGGAAATCAAATCCTGTGAGCCAGGAAACTAAATTTCCTCTATTATTTTCACCTGCATCATTAAGATGATGATTTTTTACAATATTGGGCACAAAATAAATTCCTGCCAAGAGTGTTGAATGTGAGAACTGCTTCCCTCTCCTTCACCTTTCTAACATATTAGAAGACATTTTCTGGAAAAAAGCCCAGACTGGGTTTTGCTAAATTACGTCTGCTGCTGCATCCCCGTCGATCAGACAAGTTTCTCCTTTATGACTTATGGGACAGTGCTTCTCACTGTAGGTCGTTGAAACTGGAAAACCAAGGGAAGTATCTTTAGTTCCAAAGAACCAAAGAAGACCTTTAGTTGGAGCATCTTTATGTTCCACAAGAGTCAGTTAGATTGCTCTTTAATTAGTAATTATAGTACACCAAATATTCTTCAGGGCTCTCAGAGGAATATTAAGAGAAAGATAATAAAAGAGAGAAAGCCTTTGACCATGAGGCTTAGTGAGTATGGAATGAGGGAGAGGACTGAGTGAGGCAGGTGTAACTGGATATTGAATCAGGTTAAAAAAACATGGATGGCAAAGGAGAGGATTCACCATTTCATACAGCTGAAACTGTGTGCAAAGGGTAGAGAGACAAACATTAGGCACCTTCTCTAAACCTCAGTTTCCCCATCTGCAGTAGGCTTAACTCGTTGGGTTTATGATTATAATTATGATTACTGTTGGTTTTGGTGACAAAAAATATATAACATAAAATCTCTCCTCTTAACAAAAGTTTAATTGTACAATACACTATTGTTATGATATGTACATGATTGTAGAGTAGATCTCTAGAACTTTTTTATCGTGCTTGGCAGAACTCTATACTTAGTCAATAGCAATTCATAATATCCCCCTCCCCTCAGCACCTAGCAACATGATTTTACATTCTGCTTCTTTAAGTTTGACTATTTTAGAGACCTCATATAACTGAAATCTTATAGTACATATTTTTCTGTGACTTATTTCGCTTAGTATAATGTCCTTAAGGTTTATCCATGTTGTCACAGACAACAGGATTTTCTTCTTCTTTTAAGGCTGAATAATATTCCACTATATGTATATACCAAATTTTCTTTTTTATTCCTTTTCAAATTTTTATTTGAATTCTAGTCACTTAATATATAGTTTAATATGGGCTTCAGCTGTCACATTTTCTTTATCCATGTATCAGTTAATGGGCATTTAGGTGATTTCCGCCTCTTGGCTATTGTGAATATACAATGGCATATATTTCTTTGATATTCTATTTTAAATTATTTTGGATAAATACCCAGAATTGGAACTTCTGGGTCATATGGTAGTTAGTTCTATTTCTAATTTTTTGAAGATTTTTCATTGTGTTTTTCATTATGGCTGCATATTTTACATCTTCAGCAATAGAGCACAAGAGTTATTTATTTGCATTTTCACCACCACTGTCCTCTTTTGTTTTGCTTTGTTTGTAATAGCCTTACTGACAGTTAGGAGGTGATATCTTATTCTGCTTTTGATTTACATTTCCCTGATGACTAGTGACATTAATTTACATTTCCCTGAAGACTAGTGAGATTGATCATTTTTTTTAAATATACGTTTTAGGGGTTCCTGGGTGACTCGGTTAAGCGTCTGACTTCAGTTCAGGTTATGATCTCATGGTCTGTGAGTTCAAGCCACACATCGAGCTCTGTGCTGTCAGTTCAGAGCCTGGAGACTTCTTCAGATTCTATCTCCCTCTCTCTCTGCCCCTGCCCCACTCATGCTCTGTCTCTCAAAATATGAATATATGTTTAAAAAATTTTAAATTAAAATATATGTTTTAGACTTTATATGTCTTTTTTTTTCTAATGTCTGTTCTGGGGGTGCCTGGGTGGATCAGTTAGTTAAGCATCTGACTTCGGCTCAGGTCATGATCTCATTGGCCATGAGTTCAAGCCCCAAGTCAGGTGCTGACAGCTCAGAGCCTGAAGTCTGCTTCAGAGTCTGTGTCTCCCTCTCTCTCTGCCCCTCTCCCACTTGCACTCTCTCTTTCTCTCTCAAAAATAAGTAAACATTATTTTTTTAAATATCCATTCAAATCTTTTATGCATTTTAAAAATTTGGTTTATTAGGGTTTTTTTTGTTTTGTTTTTTGTTTTTGTTTTGTTTTGCCATTGAGTTTTATGTGTTCTTTATATATTCCAAAAATTAAATGCTTGTCAGACACATGGTTTGCAAACATTATCTTCTATTCTGTAAGTTGCCTTTTTATTCTGTTGATTGTTGCCTTTGCACGCAAAGCCTTTTAGTTTGATATAGTTCCACAGGTATGTTTTTGCCTTTCTTGTCTGAGCTTTCAGTGCCATTTCCATGACCAATGTCATAAAGTATTTCCCCTGTATTTTCTTCTAGTTCTAGTTTTATGGTTACAGATGTAAGTTTTTAATGTTTAAAATTTTAGTTCTTTTTGAGTTTATTTTTGTGTAGTGTATAAGATAAGAGCCCAATTTCATTCTTTTTCTGTGGATCTCCAGTTTTCCCAAAACCTATTTGTTGAAGAGGTTATCCTTTCGCATTGTGTATTCTTGACATCTATGCTGAAGATCAGTCGCCTGTATATGCATGGGTTTATTTCTGGGCTCTCTATTCTGTTCCACTGGTCTATAGGTCTGCCCTTGTGCCAGTACCATACTGCTTTGATACCTATAACTCTGTAATATGTTTTGAGGTCACAAAGTGTGAGGTCTCCAACTTTCTTCTTCTTTCTCAAGATTGCTCTTGCTATTCAGGATCTTTTGTGGTTCCATAGACTTTTGGAATTGATTTTTTCTATTTCTGCCAAAAATACTATTGGGAATTTGATAAGGATTGCATTGCTCAGTGGCCTCCACCATCTCCCAACTTGGAATTATTCTTAATTTTCATTGCAGGTAATTTTTTGTTAATGTATAGAGATACCAATAATTTTTGTGTGTTTACATTTTGTGTCCTACAATTTTGCTGAATTCATTTATTAATTATAACAGTCTTTTGTGGAATGTTGAGCATTTTCTGCATGTAAGAACATGTTCATCTGCAAATGGGAATAATTTTATTTCTTCCTTATGATTTGGATACCTTTTATTTCGTTTCTTAGCTTTAGTTAGGATTTCCAAACCTGTGTTAAGTAGAAGTGGTGAGAGTGGGCACATCCTTATTTTGTTCCTGAGCTTTGAGGCAAACCTTTCAGTTTTCACCATTGAGTATGATGTTAGCTGGGCTTTTCATATATGGCCTTTATTATGTGATCTATTTCTAGTTTGTTGAGTGTTTTTATCATGAAGGGGTGCTGAATTAAGTCAATTTCTTTTCTGCTGAATCTTTTGAGATGATTACAAAATTTTTATTCTTTGTTCTGTTAATGTGATGTATCACATTGTTTGATTTTGTATGTTGAACATCCTTGCATCCCTCTTGGTCATGGTGTATGATTCTTTTAATGAACAGTTGAATTCCTATGTTCCTCATATCTTATTGAGTATTTTTGCATTTTGATTCATCAGGGATAATATTGACTCATAGCTTTCTTATTGTGTGTTTGTCTAGCTTTGTGTTATGGATGAATGTTTATATTCTCCCCCCAAAACTGTTATGTTGAATTCCTGTCCCCCAATGTGATAGCATTAGGAGATAGTGACTTCAGGAGGTGAGTAGGTCCTGAGAGTGGAGCCCTCATGACTGAGATTAGTGCCCTCATAAAAAAGACACAAGAGAGCTTTCTTACCCTCTCTATCAGATGTCAGAGTCTGCAAATAAGAAGCACACCCTCACCAAATGCAGTTCCATTGGTTGGTGCCTTGATTTTAGATTTCCAGCCTCTAGAACTGCGAGAAATAAATTTCTGTTATTTATAAGCCATCCATTTATAGTATTTGGTTATAATAGCATGAACCAACTAAGGTGGAAATTGCTACTGTGACAAATATCTAAAAATGTGAAAATGGCTTTGGAACTGAGTAATGAGTAGAGGCTGCAAGAATTTGAGGTACGTGCTAGAAAAAAACCTAAATTGTTAGCAACATAATTTTAAAGGCAATTCTAGTAAAGGCTCTGAAAGAAAAGAGGATCGCCACAGAAAAAGCTTCTTTTTAGAGAATATACATGGATGGGAAAAGACCTGATGAAGTCTCAGAAGGAAATGGGGAATATTATTGGTCAATGGATAAAAGGCAATCCTTAGCATAAAGTGGCAACAAATCTTGGCTGACATGTGTTTATATTCTATTATTTGTAGAAGATAGAACTTATGAGTGATGAAATTGTCTATTTAGCTGAGGAAATTTCTGAGGCAATGTATGAAGAAGCAACTTGATTCCTCTTGCCTAGTAATAGTAAAATGCAAGAAGAAAGAAATGGCTTAAAGATAGAGTTGTTAAACAAAATGGAACCAGAACTTAACTATTTGGAAAACACTCAGCTGGCCAAATTTTTATAAAATGAGAAAGTGTGCTCAAAAGAGAACATTAAGGGTGTGGTCAAGCAGCAGTTTGATGAAGAGATTAGTATGGATATGAACACCAACCTAATCAATCATCTCCGGGGAAGCCAGGTTCTATTCTTAAAGAGAAGGAAAGAAGTACTCCCTCAAAGGAAGTTCCGAGATAAGGTCTGCCACTTCTACCACCAGGGGTGAAGGCTGGTGCAGAGTAGGGGGATACAGAGAGGTCTTAAGGAGTAGAGCTGCCTTTCTGATTAAGGTGGGTCAGGATGCCCCTGTCCACTGCCTCAAGGGTGGGAGCCCTGTAGAGAACTGCAGTGTGAGCTGTAACCAGCAGAACCATGAAGGTGCGGCCACCTGAAGCCATTGGGTCCATGGCCTTATCCTGGAAGACCCTTTGGTATACAACCCCTGCCCAAGAGAGCCAGAGAGACACAACTGTCACTACAGTGGGTCCAACAGGTGGAACACTGAGTCAAAAAGGATTTCTCTCAAGCCTTATGGTCTAAAGAATTTGCCTGTTAGGCTTTAGATTTACTTGGGACCATAATTCCTTTCCTCTTTTCTGTTTCTCCCTTTGGAATGGGAATGTCTATCTTATGCCTATCCCATCATTTTATTTTGGTAGTACATGACTTTTTGGTTTCACCAGTTTATAGCTGGAGAGAAATTTTCCCCAGGATGAATTGTACCTTGATTTTTACTCATGTCAGACTTCTATGATTTTTAATAAGACTTTGGACCTTAGACTTTAGAGTTTATGCTGGAATTAGTTAAAACTTTTAGGGCTATTGGGATGTAAAGAATGTATCTTGCGTATGAGAAGGACATAAATTTGGAGGGGGGACCAGAGTGGAATGTTATGGACTGAATGTTTGTGCCCTCTAAAATTGATATATTGAAATCTTAACTCCCAGTGTGATGTTACTGGGGGACTAGGCCATTGGGAGGTGATTAGATTATGAAGGTGAAGCCCTCATGAATGAGATTAGTGCCCTTATAAAAGAGACACCTGAGATCTTTCTCACCCTCTTTGTCATATGAGGACACAGGGAGAAGTCAGCAGGGGACAGCCATAAACTGAACTTTTACCAGACACTGAATCTTCTGGTGTATTGATCTGGGATTTCCAGCCCCCAGAACTGTGAGAAACAAATTTCTGTGGCTTATAAGCCACCCAGTATAGTATTCAGTTATAGCAGCCCACATGCTTAAGATACTTTGGTATCAAGATAATGCTGACCTCATAAAATGAATTTTGAAGTGTTCCCTCCTCTGCAGTTTTTTTTGAATATTGAAGAAAAATTGTCATTCTTTAAATGTGTGGTAGAACTCTCCAGTGAAGCCATCTGGTCCTGAGCTTTTCTTTTCTAGGAGTTTTTTTTTGGTTACTAATTCAATTGCCTTACCAATTATAGGTCTGTTAAAATTTTCTATTTTTTCATGATTCAGTGTGAGTAGGTTGTATGTTTCTGTGAATTAATTCATTTCTTCTAGGCTATAAAATTTGATGGCATATACTTTTTATAACACATTCTCATTATCCTTTTAATTCCTGTGGCATCAATTGTCAAGTTTCCTCTTTCATTTCTGATTGTATTTGAGTGCTTGCTTTTTTTTCTTGGTTAGTCTATCCACTTTGTTGATGTTTTTAAAAACACAATTCTTAGTTTTGTTAATTTTTTCAATTTTTTGTCTATTGTCTCTTGTTTATTTCTGCTGTAATCTTTATTATTGTCTTCCTTCTTCTAAGTTTATGTTTTGTTTTCCCCTTTTTTTAATGTTTAATTAAGTTTGAGAGAGAGAGAGAGCTGGGTAGGGGCAGAGAAAGAGAGGGAGATAGAGGATCTGAAGCAGGCTCCACACTGACAGCAGTGAGCCTGATGTGGGGTTTAAACCCACAAACCATGAGATCATGACCTGAGCTAAAGTCGGACGCTTAACTGACTGAGCCACCCATGTGCTCCTATTTTCCTAGTTCTTTAAGGTATAAAGTCAGGCTGTTTATTTTATTCCATTATGGGTGGAAATGATAATATAAATCTTAAATTTGTGAAGACTTGTTTTGTTACCTAACGTGTCATCTACCAGAGAATATGTATATGCACTGGGGATGAATGAGTATTCTACTGCTCTTGGCTGGAATGTTCTCTGCGTCTGCTAGGTCCATTTTGTCTATAGTGTTGCTGAAGTTCTGTTTCCTTATAAGCTATGTATTGTCGATTTGGTGTTTCTGTGAGGGGAGAGAGGGTCTGGGGCTTTCTATTCCATCATCTTGTTAACATCACTCCCCAAACTTCATTGGGTTTTGTGTGTAGGAGTAAAATAAAATGATTAATGTTTTTTTTTATTTTTTATTTGTTTTTAATGTTTTTTTTTGAAAGAGAGAGAGAGAATGGTTGAGAGGTGGGGCAGGAGGGCAGATAGAGGACCCAAAGCAGGCTCTGTGCTGATAGTAGCGAGCCTGACGTGGGGCTGCAACTCATGAACTGTGAGCTCATGACCTGAGCCGAATTCAGATGCTCAACCCACTGAGCAACCCAGGTGCCCTGATGAGAATGTTTTTAAAATTTCTATTTCTTCCACAGAATAAGTATTCAGTAAAAATTAGCATTATTATTGTTCTTGTCTTTCTTATACGTGAAAGGAAGCAGTCAGGGTTATTTAGAAAAAAAGCAGAAGTTGTGACCATTAGGGATTTTCACAAATGAGTTAGGAAATACAAGCGTGTCAGTTAATAAAGAAATATGAAAGTTAGGCCAAATGCTTAGATGTAATCTCACTTACCTATCTAATTTTCTTTTAGGTGATGATAATTAAATTTTCCTTCTATTATATTAAAGATTTCTCTGTAATACTCCAGTTGTAAAATGACATAAGTAAAAACCAAAATGTGATGGCTTTTTGAATATAGAACTTTAAAAGATGATAAATCAATAATATTTACCATTTGTAGAATATTTGTCCTTAAAGAAACTTATCACAGATCTTCTAAGAAGTCTTGTTTCCTTCAAATTTCCAAAAGGAGAGACAAGCAGATGCTATGCTGGTTTCTGATAACTTCACCAGAGTCAAAGACAGAATATGTCAAAGACAGTATATGTCTGAGAATGAAAATTACATTTAGTTGATGGCATTTGGTTTGTTATATTTGTTAACACTAACTTTATGAAGCGTTTAGGTAAGAATCAATTATTCATAGCATGATATATAGTCAACACAGTATACAGGCATGAATGTCAGAATGCCAACAAGCAGGAACCAAATTCTTAGGATTTTACTTCTTAGTGGTACTTGGCTATAAGGTGACTTTCCTTGAAAGATCACACAAAATGAAACATTGCAAATTCAAATACTCAACACATGCATACAAAAATCATTCATGCAAGTAGGCAAGGGTATTACAAGACAGCCCAGAATTTGGAATATCTCTTTTTCTTGTTTTTACTTAGCACTTGCCTAGTAAGAAATAAAGAGTTTTAATAAAACAAACTGCTAGACCTCTTTGATTAATACTTTTGCTGAGACAAAACTATAAGCAAATTTTAAAGTGATCGTCTTCCCCCTTGGAAGTGCAATAAGATGTCATCTATCTTTGCTTAGAAAATATTAATAAAATAAAATGAGAAAGAAAGTAAACTAACAAATAGGTATATTTAAAATATACTGTCATTTCATATTTTAAAAGAAAACAAAAATTAAGCCAAAATATGCATCTAGATAACAATATAAGACAATTCTAGTTAATCTCATTCTAAACATCATTTTAAAGCATCAAAAATTTAGAACAGATAATGGAGATCATTTAATGTTATTGCTTTGTTTTTTAGAATGAGAACACTGAGTCAGACAGCACAATGGCTCCAGGGTTGGGACTACAAGCGTGGTCTCCTGTGCAACAAGGCACACTCCTTCACTTCTTATTTTGCAACTCCAAGTGTTATTTTCTTAACCAACAACTTCTTTTATCTTTTATGTAGAAAAGAAACATCTTTTGAAAAATTTTATGGCTTCTATTAATGAAACCAAAGAGTGTAAAATCATGTTGACTATAGGAAAAATTGGAGGACAAACAACTGAACTCAAATTGCTTTAGAAACTTTACATTTTTTCCTTCAGGTCTCTTTCCCCCCACCTAGTGGGTACTACTAACCCCTTCCCTGTCCTGAACCCAGGTACTCATTCTACTTCCTATTCTGTCAAATGAGAAGGTAGAAAGAACATCTTTATATCACTTAAACACAGCATATTGCTTAGAACGGATTAGTATGTAAGAAATGTTTATTTTAACATACAGAATACTCTCAGCCAGCTATCACATTTGAAGACATATGCTTCTAAAGCAAGGAGAGCTTTACTGCCCCTTCATAGGGGCAAACAATATGCAAATAAATACGGGATTCTAGAAGAAAAGTCTAGAACTCAGAAGAATGGCATTAGGGATGGCACTTGTTGGGATGAGCACTGGGTGTTATGTTTAAGTGATTTGTCACTAAATTCTACCGAAACAATTATCATACTATATGTTAATTAATTTGGACTTAAATAAAATTAAAAAAAAATGAATGGATTTTGATAGTAGAATTGAGTTACCATGGCAGGGAATAAGGATGTTGTTTCTGGCATAGGGAGAATGTTTTCAAAACATTCTTTAAATTATTTCTAGTGGATGAGGTCCTTTTTCTTCTAATTGGAAGAATTACTCAATAACAATAATGTTCACCATCATCACCAACATCTTTGATTGAAATTTTATGGTACCAGATACTTCCCAAATATCTTTATATTAAATATTTTATTTATTAATTTGTAGGTAATAATGGGACTTACTTTATGAG
The DNA here is from genome assembly GCF_016509475.1 of Prionailurus bengalensis. Taxonomy (NCBI): domain Eukaryota; kingdom Metazoa; phylum Chordata; class Mammalia; order Carnivora; family Felidae; genus Prionailurus; species Prionailurus bengalensis. The sequence continues at coordinate 112,300,435 of NC_057349.1, forward strand.
ATTGTTGTGAAGTTTAAATTGCTTAATATATGTAAAAGGCACTAAAGAGTTCTTGGCTAATAGAAAGCATCCAGTAAATGTAGCTGCTGTTGATGTTATTATATTCCTTCCTCTTTTCCTTTCTACCAAAGCTCTCTTCTGCAGGCTAAATGCCCTTTATTTTATCAATTACAGCTTAAAGGATGTGGGTTTTGGTCTTTAAGACTATGGATGGAGTCTTATCTCTGTAGAGTCAGCAATTTAAAAATGACAGCTTTGTCCAAAAACAAACACAATGCTGTAAATGTTGTCCAACTAACTGGTTTTTAGTCTGCCACTCTTGAAAAGGTATTTTTCTCTGAGTTGGATAGTACTTTGATTAATTTAATTGAAAACAGATGTACATTTTGTAACACTGAGAACAGAGACTGCCTAAAGAGATTGACACGTTCAATGATTAGTTTTTACCCACCTAACTTTTACCTCTAAAGCTGAAGTTGGGAATTGCCACTTGGCTGAGGGATTTGCTTCTGTGTCCAGTGATGGCACTGCTTACTCTGGCTGGAGGCAGAAGGAAGATCAAATTCTCAATCCAGCAAAAGGCGAGTCTATATTGACCTTTATAGCCTCTGTTTGGGGTCAAGTTGCAGGCCCAGGAAGCAATTTGATTACAAATTCCAGTCATGATGAAATCCCATTTTACTTTTATTTTGCTTTATTTTGTAATGAAAGATCAAGTCTTTAAATAGCTAAGGAAAACATATCAAAGGAGATTAAATAATGAGATCTCCAGCTGGAGTTCTCTGTATTAATCACTTATGATCAGTATATAATGGTCTGGAAAGAGTTGAGAACATTTGATTACCTTTATTAGCAACATTGGTCATTCCTTAGGTCCCTTTGGAAGGCAAGAAATCTTTGCATATCTGATGCTAGCTTTATATGAGGCCCCAATTGGAGATTTATATAAAGAATAGGCCAGCACTGGCATTTTTCTTGTCCAAGTTCCTGGCACAACCACTGCATCACCACTACAATCTTCTTTCTTCATTCATCCTTTCCTGTTACCACCCACCCTGTTGTGCAGCTGGCTATTGCCTCAAAATGCTGCCGGGTCGATTAGGAAATGCAGAGAAATGCTAATGTAGCTCTCCTCTTCTTGAGGAACTTAACGGCTCAGAAAAGCTAGACTTCTAAATGTCCTGGCACCTACAGGTGTGCACAGTTACCTTGACTCAATCTGTATTCCCTTGATTACTCTGAAAGATAAAGATCTTTTTATATACTTTGCAGAAATTCAAGTTTCTGTGAAGTCCCTAGTCCTACCCTTTGTCCACTCTTTACTTGGTTTGTTTATGTTCTTAAATGGTTTTTTAAGTTATAAAAATATATCTATAAAGTTATCTTTTTGAGATTATTCTTCAAGTGCTTCTTTTGTCTTTTAGCTTTGTTAGATGGTCTTCCATCATGCAAAGTATTTCATCTTGTTATGATCAGATTTATCAAATTACTCCATTAAGGCATGTGTTTGGTAAACTTTTAAGAATGTTTTACCATTCTAGATATCTCAAAATATACTCCTTTATTTGTCCTGAGCCAAAAGACCTAAAGTGCTTTTCACACTTATGTCTTTAATTTATGTTTAACTTACTTTTCCTTATTAGTGTGATGTCTAAAAAATGCCTAATTGATTTTTTCTCCCCAAAATAGACAGTTGTCTTAACATCATTGAGCACTCCTTTATTTCCCCGCTGATCGGTAATTCTATTTTTATAATAAAGCACATTTACCTATATGCTTGGGTTTGTTTCCAGGCTGTCCGCTTTGTGTTACTGATCTATTTGGCCATTCCTGTATTTATGCCTGACTTCTTTAATTACTACATGCATGCCTCAGAGACAGAGTTCAGTTCCAGAATACTACACTAAAGTGAATATTGCAATAAGTCAAATAAATTGAGTCAAATAAATTTTTGGTTTCCCAGGATATATAAAAGTTAAGTTTATACTGTACTGTAGTCTGTTAAGCACACAATAGCACTGTGTCTTGTCTTAAAAAAATGTACATACCTTAATTAAAATACTTTATTTCCAAAAATGCTTATCATCATCTGAGAGTTCAGTGAATCATAAACTTTTTGCCTGGGGAGGGTCTTGCCTTGATGGTGGCTGACTGATCAGGGTGGTAATTGCTGAGAACTAGGATTGCTGGAGCCATTTCTTAAAATAAGGCAATGAAATTTGCTGCATCGATTGACTCTATCTTTCATGAATGATTTTTTTTTCTGTAGCATGCAATCCTACATGCTACAGCCTTTTACCCATGATAGAACGTCTTTCAGAATTATAGCCAATTTTCTCAAACCTTGCCACTACTTTATCAACCAAGTTGATGTAATATTCTAAATCCTTTCTTGTCATTGCAACAATCTTCACAGTATCTTCACCAGGAGTATTCTATCTCAGGAAACCATTTTCCTTTGCTTATCTGTAAGAAGCAACTATTCATCTGTTCAAGTTTTCTCATGAGATTGTGGCAATTCAGTCTCATCCTCAGGCTCCACTTCTAATTCTACTTCTCCTGTTATTGCCACCACATCTTCAGTGGCTTCCACCATTGAAGTCCTGAACCCCTCCCAGTCATTCATGAGGGTGGGAATCAACTTCTTCTAAATTCCTGTAAATGTTGATGTTTTGACCTCTTCCTGTGATTCACTAATGTTCTTAATGGCATCTAGAATGGTGAATTCTTTCCAGATGGTTTTCAATGTACTTTGCCCACATTTATCAGAGGAATAACTGTCTATGACAGCTATAGCCTTAAAAATATATTTCTTAAAATAATAAGACTTTCAAGTTGAAAATATTCCTTGATCCATGGGCTGCAGAGTGGCTATTGTGTTAGAAGGCATGAAAACAATATGAATAAATATAGTTATACTTCTCCATTAGAGCTCTTGGGTGGCCAGATATGTTGTCAATGAGCAGGAATATTTTTAAAGAAATATATATATATATATATTTTTTTTTTTCTGAGCAGTAGGTCTCAACAATGGACTAAGCCATGTTATAAACAGATGTGCTGTAATCCAGGCTTTGTTGTTCCATTTGTAGAACATAGGCTTAGTAGAATTACCATTATTCTTAAGGGCTGTAGGATTTTTGGAATGGTGAATGAGCATTGACTTCAACTTAAAGCTATTAGCTGCATTAGCCCTTAACAAGAGAAAGCCAGGCATTGACTTCTCTTCTACAGTTCTGAACATCCTAGATGGCATCATCTTCCAAAAGAAGGCTGTTTCATCTGCATTGAAATTCTGTTGTTTAGCGTAGCCACCTTCATTAAGGATCTTAGCTAGATCTTCTGGAAAACTTGCTGCAACTTCTACATCAGCATCTGCTGCTTCACCTTGAACTTCTATGTTATGAAGACAGTTTCTTTCCTCAAACCTCATGAACCATCCTCTGCTATCTTCAGACTTTTCTTCTGCAGCTTCCTCACTTCTCTCAGCCTTCACAGAATTGAAGAGAGGGAGGGCCTTGCTCTGGATTAGGCTTTGGTGTAAGGGAATGTTTTTGCTGGTTTGATCTTCCATCCAGACCACTCAAACTTTCTCTATATCAGCAATAAGACTATTTTGCTTTCTTATCATTTGTGTGTTCACTTTTCCTTTCTTTCAAGAACTTTCCTTTTGCCAGATGGGAGGGGGTGTGGGCAAAATGGGTGAAGGGAAGTGGGAGGTATCGGCTTCCAATTATGGAATGAATAAGTCACAAGAAGGAAAGATACAGCATAGAGAATGTAGGCAATGATATTATAATAATGTTGTACAGTGACAGATGGTAGTTACACTTGTGGTAAGCGCAGCATAATGTATAAATTTGTCTAATCGCTATGTTGTACATCTGAAACTGATGTAACATTGTGTGTCAACTATATTTCAACTTAAAAAAAAAAAAAGAACTTCCCCTGAGCATTCACAACCTGGCTGTTTCCTGCAAGAAGCCTAACTTTCAGCCTATCTTGGCTTTTAACATACCTTCCTCACTAAGCTTCATCATTTCTAGTTTTGGTTTACAGTGAGACACATGTGATCCTTCCATTTGCTTGAACGCTTAGAGGCCAATTTAAGGTTATTAATTGTCCTAATTGCAATATTGTTATGTTTCAGGGAATAGGGAGGTCTAATGAGAGGGAAAGAGACTGGGAACGGCTGGCTGGTGAAGCAGTCAGAACACACACATTTATTACTTAAGTTCACCATCATTTATGGGTGTGATTCATGCCACCCTAAAGCAATTACAATACTAACATTAAAGATCACTGATCATATCACCTTAAGACATACTGTAATAATTAAAGAGTTTGAAATATTGTGAGAATTACCAAAATGTGACATAGACACACTGTGAGCAAATGTTAGTGGAAAATGGAACAGATAAACTTAATTGGCACAGGGTTGCCACAAACCTTTAATTCCTAAAAAATGCAGTATCTAAGAAGCACAGTCAAATGAAGTGCAAGACAATGAAGCGTGCCTGCACAGCTTTGTAAGATGTTTTGGTATCTGTTGGAAGTCCTCACTCCTTGCTGCTTCTTCAGAATCATTTGGCTCTTCATATGCTTTCATTCGTCCATACAAATTTTAAATTAGTGTGTCAAGTTCTGTGAAAAACACTATTGGAAGTTGCATTAACTTTATAGATTGGTTATGGATTAAATAGCATCTGACAATGTTGAGTAGAGAAAAATTTGTGTCATTATATTATTATTTCCAATGCTGAATATTATCTCTATAATTTTCAAGTCTTCTCTTATGTAACTCAAAAAAAATTGTTAATTATCTCCATAATAGACTAGCATAGCTCATTGTAACTAAAAAACATCTCTAGGGGAGCCTGGGTGGCTCAGCTGGTTAAGCGTCCAACTCCAGCTCAGGTCATGATCTCACGGTTCATGAATTCGAGCCCTACATCAGGCTCTGTGCTGACAGCTCAGAGCCTGGAGCCTGCTTCGGATTCTGTGTCTCCCTCTCTCTCTGTCACTCCCCCACTCACATTCTATCTCTCTTTCAAAAATAAATAAACATAAAATTTTTTGAAAACATCTCTAGGTACATGAAATGTTACTAGAACTATGAATTTGATTTTTTAACCATCTTATTACAAAACATAAATTTTGGGATTTGGGAATCATTTTGATTTTGTGTCCAGCAATCTGATGAGCTCTGTTATGTTCTAAAAGTATGTCTGTAGACTTTCTTGGATTTTCAATGCAGGTGGGCATACCATGTGCCTTCCTCTCTTTTCCTTTAACCTTACATCTTTGTGTAGTCTCCTCAAATTTGGCATCATAATAATGAATTATAGATCTAATTGTAGGATTCTGGCATGTTTGTCTTGTTGTGGCCTTTATTGTAAATGCTCTAAAATTTGTGTTAAGGATGACATTGAGTAGGTTTGTTTTGCTTTTTTTTTTGCTGTTGTTGGTGTCACATTCTTTACCAAGTCAAGTTCCCTTCTCTTTCTTCTTCTTTTTTTAATGTTTATCTATTTATTTTGACAGGGGCAGGCAGAGAGACAGACAGAGAGAGAATCCCAAGTGGGCTCCATACTGTCCATGCAGAGCCTGACATGGCACTCGATCTCATGTACCTGAGATCATGGCCTGAGCCGAAATCAAGAGTTAAGCCCTTAATTGACTAAGCCACCTAAGGGTCGTCTCTTCCTGCCTTCTTAAGTGTTTATGTGAATCCTAATAGACATTTTTCTTTTTATCCTAATGATTAATATTTCTCCTTGGATCTCTAATGTAGCTAATTTGATAAAAGTCCTAAATTGAACTGTCAGTGCACTCCTTGGATAAACCACACATTTTCATGTTGTTGTTTTGTTATCATTAAATAGTTAAATATGAAAATATTTTTGTGATATTTAATCTGTATCTATAAATTAAATTTTCTGTGACTTTCTATAATTGTACAGTCTGTCACTACTCTTGGTATTGAGGCCATACTAGAATCTCATAAAGCATCTGATTATATTTCTTCTGTCTCAATACCTACAAGTGCCCATATAGCATAAAAATCTCCTATATATTCGAATTTTATTAAAATTGCCTAAAAAAATTGACCTGCTACCTTTCTGAAAGTGAAATGAGTGTGCAGATGTTTCTCTATGAAAATTGTTCTATATATCTTCATATTGTCCATCCTTGAGACTACAGAAATTAGTAATTTATATTTTTCTAAAACTTGTTCATTTTATTTAAATTCTGAAAATATTTGACAAAATATATTATACTATCTTATTTTTTAAGTATGCATTTTTTTAATGTTTAGTTTCTGTATTTTGAAAGAGAGAGAGAGAGAGAGAGAGAGAGAGAGAGCACAAGAGGGGCAGGGGCAGAGAGAAAGGAGAGAGGGAATCCAAGCAGGCCTCACACTGTCAGTGCAGACCCCACCAGAGGGCTTGATCCCACAAACTGTGAGATCATGACCTGAGCTGAAATCAAAAGTTAGACACTTAACCAACTGAGCCACTCAGGTGCCCCTCAGTGCATTTTCATAAGAGATCCCCCTACCCTGTAAATGTGCCATGTGGGATTTTTTGTTGTTGTGGTCTTAATAATGTGTGTTTTCTTTACAATGGATGCAGGCTTCTATTCCATGACTGTCACATAAACTTGCTTATTGTATTGTTTAAACATTTACATTCCTACTATTTTTGGGGGTTCCTTAATATATCAGGTGTTAATAATTTGTTAAAAGCTCTTGCTATGCTTATGAATGGGTTAACTTTTTTTTTTTTTTACGGTTCAGTCAGTGTTTGCTTTATATGTTTTTGGTTTATTTAAAAATTCTGGACACCTAATGTAATGATAATTTCTTTGTAGGTTATTCCTTTTATCATTATAGAATGGTTCCCTACCTCTAGTAATGCTTTCATATTTAATTCCTTTGGATCTAGAATTAGTACTGCTACATCAGCTTTTTCTTAGTACTTGCTTACAAATATAATTCTATTACTTGATTTTCAAGTAACCGCTGCCATTATGTGAACGGTGTACCCAGGATTAAAAACACCTGTGAGGAATTACTGAAATATTTACCCTACTTATAATTTCCTTTCATGTTTCTTATTTGCCATATTTTTTAAACTATTTTTAACTGCCTTATTTTGGATTTTTGAATTTTAAATTCTTCTTGTATTCTATACTTCTTAAGAAGTTGCATTTTCTTGTTCGCTTTTATGAGTGGTTAGCACAACTGTTTTACCCTATACCCTTAACATAGCTGTATATAATCAATGTGGTTAGCATCCTTCTGAATAAAAGGGTGCTAAAATGCTCTAGCTCCCCCAAACACCCTGCCTTTCTGTATCCCATGATTTGTTTGTTATTACTGTTATGTTTAACTTTATTTTTAGAACTCTCCTAATTCACTACTACTTTATTTATTTTTAATTCTTTATGGTTCTCCCCATGTTTAAAGAATGCTTTGTCTTCTATTATTTCTCAGACTATCTTCCCATAATCAATTTTTTTCTTATTGCTCGTATATCATTTTCTCTCTTTAACAAGCTTCTGTGGGTAATGAATGTTCAGTCTTCATGTATCAAAACTAATATTTATTTCATCCTCACCTCTTAATGATAATTTATTTGGTGTAAAATTATTAGTTGAAGCTATTTTTCCTAAGCACTTTGAAACTATTATTCTATTTTTTTTCTGGCATTGGTTGTTCCTAAGGAGAAGTTGGCTCTGAATCTGCTTATCGTCGAGTTATAGGCAATGTGTCTATTTTCTTTAGAGTCTTTAAAAATCTTGTCCTCTTCTTTGATACTCTGAAAAATCACTGAAAGACATAATTAGATGTGAATTAAAAAATATATATTTCCTGCTTGACAGTCTGAATTTGTTTCATGTTTTTCTTTGATTCAGGAAAATGTTCCACCATTTTCTTTTCAAATATTGTTTTGTCTTTTCTTCCCGGATTCAATTGTGTTCTGTTTTATTTTACATCTTTCATTTTTTTTCCTCTCTGTGATTGACTTTTTAAATTTTAATGAATATATATTTATGTTATAATTTCTTTTTAATTCTTTTAAAAATCTGCTCCATTTCTTTTTTAAAATATTTTTTTAATGTTTATTTATTTCTGACAGAGAGAGAGAGAGAGAGAGAGCATGAGCATAGAAGGAAAAGAGAGAGAGGGAGACACAGAATCTGAAGCAGGCTCCAGGCTCTGAGCTGTCAGCACAGAGCTTGACTCCGGCCTCAAACTCACGAACTGTGAGATCATGACCTGAGTCCAAGTCGAGCACTCAACCTACTGAGTCACTCAGATGCCCCAAAAACTCTGCTCCATTTCTTAAATATTTTTCTTTTTCTTTTGGTTTTTATTCTTTTATCCTTTTTTTTTTTACATTAAACATATCGTGGGGTTTTTTTCAATTTTTTTTTAACGTTTGTTCATTAAACATTAAAGACAGAGCATGAGTGGGGCAGGAGCAGAGAGAGAGAGGGGGACACAGAATCCAAAGCAGGCTCCAGGATCTGAGCTGTCAGCACAGAGCCCAATGCAGGACTCGAACCCAGGAACCATGAGATCATGACTGGAGCTGAAGTCAGATCCAACCAACTGATCCAAGTCAGCTCAACCAACTGAGCCACCCAGGTGCCCCACATTAAACATGCTGGTTTTAAAACATAATTTATTTGCTCTATTACCTGTAGTCCCTATGTCTGCTTTCTATTCCACAACTGGAGATTAATTTACACACTTTGTAGTTATTTGCTATAAGTATCTCTTTATCAGGAGTTGCCTTGAGTTGCCCTAAGTTGGGAAAGCAATTTTGCATTTACCTAGCCTAATGTCCTAAAGCCATGCATGTAGTTCCTAGACCCCACTATCATGCATAGCAAAAGCACAGGACTTCAATTTTTACGGTGACTGAATCTATCCACCTATGGCCCAGGATTGCTTCATTCATGGTCAAAACTGCCTCTTCCTGTCTCCTCTCTCTTTCTGGAAGAAAGCATATTTCCATCTCTTCATTGTACCTGGCTCTTCTGATTCCAGTTCCCATACCATGGTGAAACTCTTGTTCCTGGGATACATATTTATTTTTTATGCCTCCAAAGATTAGAATTTTACCTCCACTCATTGTCTTGGCCTTAATATCTCATCTTGTTCATGAGACTTGAAGTTTTCTTTTCTTTCATTTCCTTTCTTTCCTTTCCTTTCTTTCCTTTTAAACTTAGCTATGACTTTCATTTCAATTATAGTTTACCTGAGGAAATTCCTATATATGCTCTGTTTACCATTTGACTAGAATTCTCTTATAAATGAATGAAATGATTTAGGTAGGAAGTGTTCTAAAATATGTCATATGTTCTCATGATTTATTAAACAGAGAAAAATGGGTATAATATTACCTGTTTTAAAAATCATTTGCAAGCCAGATATAGGATAAAGGGTGCCATTTCCATAGAATATTAGGTCCAGCTCTGCACTTGGTTCTTGCCATTTCAGCAAATAACTGTACAGTTCCCAGTTTCTCCATATGCGGAATTAACATTATAATATTTACCTTAGAATATTTTCGGATAGTATTACTAATATTATTTAAAAGAAGTTTAAAGGATTAGTTTTAAAAATTAAAACTAACATCTATGAAGCAACATACTACATAGTTGACTTTGATAAAGATACCAGTTATTTAATGAACCATTTGGAAATATGACAGCACATTCAAGCTCCATTGAAAACATGTAGGAAAGTTTTTGTTAAATCAGAAACTATAGATAGCTAGAAATTTTTGTGTCCTTACATATACTATCTGTGTTTTTATTCGTTTGTTTTTACAATGAGTTGACCAGAAGTTACTTTTTGTCATTTGAGTTATGTTTGTCCTTCATTAGACCAAAATTAACTTTTTCCTCTTCTTCAGCCTCTATATGTTTCCTATTTTTAGCCTTCTGTGGACAGGAAAACTGAGATTATTAGAATTATTTTTTAAATAACAATAATTCATTTTTAGGTCACAGATGGAAGGCCTCCCTGAATATGATGCAAAGGATTGGTGAAATGTTTTAGACACTTAGCATGTTCTGGCACATTTCCGTACTTGTGACCATATTCTAGTTAAGGATCTTGAGTAAGAAGCAATCGGGGTACCTGGATGGCTCCATCATTTAAGCATCCAACTCTTGGTTTCAGCTCAGGTGATGACCTCACAGTTTGTGGGATCGAAACCTGCGTCAGGTTAGGCTCCATGCTGACGGTGTGGAGCTATTTAAGAGGGGGCACCTGCCTGGTTTAGTCAGGAGAACATGCAACTCTTGATCTTGGGGTTATGAGTTTGAGCCCCACATTGAGGGTAGAGTTTCCCTTAAGAAAAAGAAACAATTTAAGAGTAAATGAGGTGTTTCTGTATAGAAAATAACCCCAGTAGTACATATTTCCTTGTTACATACCTACTAAAACCTTCATTTTTCTGGTCTGTTAGTTAGTGGTTGATACTGAGCCAGTCCTATCCTACAGCCCTATATTCTTTCCAAACCCTTGTATTGATTCTAGTATTCACACACTTTTTGTTAACACCATAAGAAGTATGAGCTAGAACTCCACTTACATATGATTTATTTTCAAGGCCAACTGTAAAACAGTAGAAATTTCTTTTAACATTGTATCTCCATTCTTCCTAACTCCCACTGAGATATCATCTTGTCTGAAATAGACCACACCACTTAGCTGACTCCCACTTATTTGGAAAAATGTTATTTATAAAAAGAACATATTTGAATGGTAGATATTATATATAGTTCAAATCTTCTAAGTTCATAGAATAATAGTTTGATGCACCATGTTGGTATACTGTTAATTTAATAGTTTAATTGTTTTTTTTCAGATAAATGTCTTAATAGCCTTTGACTTATGCTTGCTGTTGAATGTTGACTGCAGTAATGAATTAACACTTTCCACTTATGGTTAATTCTGGTTCACTGAATGGCACAGGTGATATTTCACTTGTGAGTCATGTTGTCTTTGTTTCTTTTGGTTACCTTGCATATGGTTAAAGTATATGCCTAGTATGTATGTTCTGCTGCTGGAGTTTGGAAGGAAGAGTGGAGATTGAGACATATGGGCATAGAGAAAATGAATGCTTGGGAAATCTATAATTGGATATAATTTAGAATCTTTCTGCTTTCCTTTCCATGTGAGAAAATTTTCTGTGTTTCTTGTAAGTCTATCCTCCTAAGCACCCTCACCTACAAACAGGTGAGAAACCAGAAATAGAAATAAAGGCTTGAGAGATCATTTAAATTCAGACTTTATATCTTAAGCATCAGTGAAGCAGATAAATCTTCAGGAAGGAGAAACAGTGGAATGGAAGGAGGAGAGCAATGAAGAAGAAAGGGAGGGGAAATGTCAGAGAAATGTAGAGGACCATAAAGACCAGAAAAGAATGCAACATACATCTTTAATGTTTCAAATTCCAAATTTCAAATTCCAAAGCCAAATTTCAAATTAAAAAAAACATTTATATACACATATTAATCCAAGCTTTTCTTTTAGGAATAAAAATGATCAGTGACAGGCTTAAAAGAAATGCTGAACAGATTCAGAGGACAGATTATCACAAAATAGCTAATTATTAAATAGCCAGAGACGTCTGATCAGAAAGAGCTCAAATATTCATAACTAGTATCTGATGCAGGAAGGGGGACTTGGTGGTCTATCATAAATTAGGAAACTTCAAAAAGACTATTTGAAAGACATGCTGATGTGATCCATTTAAATAAAGGTGGTCACAGTATTCATCTGTTTGCCATCTGTAAAAGGGTCACAATGTCTGAGTAGGGTCATAAACATTAAAATCTTTTATTAGCTGGAATTTTAACTTTTGGATTATGTGACATGAAGTTCTTATAGGAGAGGCCAATATCTTTGTAAGAATTCACCACTCTGAAACATTATCATGCCAACTCAGTATTGTTTCAAAAAGAATTGTGTAAGCAAAATAGTATTTAAATTCATGTCTATACAGAGGGGAAAATACTCCTAATAACTGTGATAAAATACAAACAAAATTTTCTGACTTAAATAAAAATTGTCCTCTTGACCTACATTTTAAGGAAAGTATGGAATCAATGTTTTCTAATATAAGGATTGATAAACTTTAACTTAAAATCATGATCAGTTCTCATCAGAGAACCATAAACTGGATAAAACAGTCCTTTAAAAAAATGCTATAAGGTGAGATTACTGAAACCTTCCCAATTGCCCACATATGGAAGGCTCTGCTAAAAGGATTACCTCTGTTTCACTCAGGTCCTGCATTTGACATATCAAACTTTATCTGCTAAGGAAGTGGCTCCCAAAGAGCTATCCTGTTGAACGTCCCAAGTTGTGGGTGGTGATAAGTTTTGACTGTGCAGCCAGCATATGTCATGATAAATTTTAAACTCTCTAAGTAAAGAGAATGCACACTGTTCTCTTATCAAGATTAAGCTTGATTTCCCACCCACTCTCTTCCTCAAACACATCTTGGAACAAACATAAGTAAATAGTTGACAAGTGAAATATCACCTGTGCCATTCAGTGAACCAGAATGAACCATAAGCAGAAAGTGTCAATTCATTACTGCAGTCACATTCCATCAGCGCAGAAAGGACCATGTCTCCCCACCCCTTATGATGTAGCCTTGAAGAACGCAAGCTTCTATTTCCTGTGGGCAACAGGATAAGTCTAGGTGTTTCAGTGTAGGCCTAATGGGGACTTTTTAATGAGATTTTTTACATCTTCTTGTGCTTTCAATCATCTGCGCTTACCTAAATTATCTCTCTATTCAGCTCTGAATCCCTCTGTCATTCCTGTGCTACTCACATGTCACTCTGCCATTCAGAGAAGCTGTTTTCCTTACATAAAATTCACCAGAAGAAGGAGAGTTTGGTATCGCACTTGCCAAATAGATTCCACGTGAAAGGTTCAGACAGATAAGAACCCCATATAGGGGACAGTCTGTGAGGGCTAAGCGGCAGGGCGGCACATCACACATTATAATCAGCCTCCAGAGGGGGGCAGTTGCCTGACCAGCCTGCTTGCACCGGATTTGATGTCCCTCCTACTTCAGCATGGGAAGCTCCAACACCAGCCTCCATTTAGTCACTCAAGCATATGCACTGGCTTCAAAAGCAAAGACAAAAGGGGCAGCTGTTTTTATTCACAGCAAGTGGGAAAAACACTCACTATGCAAAGAGATCTGGAACTTGGCAGTAAATGGCGAAGCCCACATGTTTCTGGCTCATCTACATGGGATTCTGAAAGTATTGTGGAAAGTTGGGGCTCCATGCAATTCACTAAAAATCACTCAGTTTCTAAAGGAGAATGTGTTCTTTCCAGGTGAATCCCCATGTAAGAAAGCATTGAGTTTCAAAATAATAAAAACATACAGACCAGCAAATTAGGGGATGGACATTTATATCATAAAGTATTTTTCTCTCAATAAGTCATGGGGATGTAATGTACAGCATAGGGAATATAGTCAATGATATTGTAATAACGTTGTATGGTGACAGATGGTAACAAGAGTTATCATGGGGATCATTTCATAATGTATAAAAATATTGAATCACTATGATGTACACCTGAAAGTTATAGGCTATTGTATGTCAATTATACTTTAATAAAAAAATAATTTCTCTCCTGGGAATTGAACTACGAGTTTGTTTTCGTAGTGATATAAAATGGAATTCAAATTAAGAATAAAGTTTCAGGAATACACCTGCAATCTGATAGCTTCAAAAGCAATAAGGGAGAAAAAAAAGCTGTGTGTCTGCTTGAACTTTTGTGTTTGCATGAATTTGTTGAATATATTTTACATATTTTTTAAATGTCAAACAGCAGTTAACAGCCTAACAACTTGTAGTGGAGATTTCTTAGCACTGGATTTCTCAAACATTGGCTCCTGGACCAGGAGCATCAGCAGCACCAAGGATCTTGTTAAAAATGCAAATTGTCAGATCCCACCTAGACTCCTCAATCAGAAACTGTGATGGATGGGGCCCTACACTCTGTTTCAACAACTCCCACAAGTGATTCTGATGCATGCTAACTTTGACAGCCTCTGCCTTAGCAAAAGCAAAGTTCCCATTATACATTATCTTGACACATTTAGAGAGAAAGCAAATACAAATCTCATAGAACATATAAAGGACTGATTAAGGAAAATATAGAATGAAAATCTGGCAGATTTAATCATTGCGATAGGTTTCTTCTAGCCAAGAGGATGAAAATACAAATTCTTTAGTTTGACACACAAAGTTCTTCACAATATGTTCCCCATCTATGTCTCTAGCCTCATTCATTAGTCTGTCACTTAACCAATATTTACTGAGTGTGTGCTACATCTGGTCACAAGCAAGTAAGTGGAGAAGGACAAATATTTATCTCTAATGGCCATAATTCCAAAGGAGATAAGACCCAGCTCCCTGTCCCATTCCCTACTCTTTGGTGATTCTGAAACTTGAATGTGCTTTTTCCTATTCTAAAATTTTATTCTACTCTCCTTATTCCTTCATCAAACAGACTCTTAACCATTCTGTAAACTCCAGCTCAAATAGGTGAAGTCTCTCCAGACTTCCTCAGGTAAGGCTGTTTATTTCTTGTTTTGGGCTCTCACAGAAATGTGTTTTCCCCCTTACCTTACCTTACCTTTCCTTACTTCCCCTCCACTCCCCTAACCTCCCCTTCCGTCCTCCTCTCCCCTTCTCTCCTTTCCCTTTCTCTTCCCTTCCCTTCCCTTCCTTTCTTTCCTTTCTTTCCCTTCTTTCCTTCTTCCTTCCTCCCTCCCTCCCTTCCTCCCTTTCTTCCCATTTACAGGCTTAAAATCCTCTAAGTTGGGGGCTTCTAAAGATGAGATACTGTCAAATTAAGTAATTAGGGGGATGTTTCTCATATGTCACACAAGTGACTTGAAGTAAAGATGTGGCAGGCTCCTGTAGAGACATGAGCAACCTAAAAAAAGTTCTGCTAATTTGAGTCCCTGTAGAGAGGTAAAGGATTCTACCCTAAACTAAAAGGCAGAAAATTATAATTATTAGTGAAGATATATTAAATATGAAATGTGAGTCTTTAATGGGGTGATTTCTCAAAGACTGATCCATTTGTCATTCAAAACTGAATACCGAAAGTGTGTAAACCATATTTTGTATGAAATTATTTGTGAGAAGTTTTACAAAGCAAATCCATCTGGACATGATACAAATTTGGAAAATTGAAGCTGGAAGAGATTTTAGAGATTTTTCTGGTTAACCCACTTTGGAAGTGAGGTGACTTCAAGAAAGGCTGTCTTCTCCTATTAAAAAAAAACAAACTTAAAATCTGGGAGAAAATACTCTAAATCAAGATGATATTAAGATTTCAATATTCATGTTGATCACGTGTTAACCTCATAGATCCTATTCCAATATTCCAGGGTCTATTTGACCCCATCATATGCAGGATTCCACAAAGACAAAGCATACTTCCAGCCCAAACCATCTTCCAGTCATATCTACTCATGGTAGGTGTTGGTTAATAGCATGGACATCGGACAGGTCTGGGTGCAAATCATAGCTCTGACACTGACCACTGTGTGCGTTTGTTAAATAATTGAATATCCTGTAACCTTAGCATTCTCATCTTAATGGCAATACCAATAGACAATTTTTTGAAATAATGTATGAAAAGTGATTATCATTGTGCCTAGCACAAGATCAAATGCACAATGAATAAAGCTCCTATATGCACTATATTTATAAAAGCTCCTAATCCTAAGAATTCTTCATTTTAATGAAATTAAGACTAGAAAAAAACATGAGACACTCGACTGCAACCCCTTCATTTTATGAACAAGGCAAATGATGATTTCAGAAAGTTAAAATACTTTGAGTTCTGTTTTCAGCAGGCCAGAAATTTCTTCATTATACCTTGATGTCTATGATATTTATTGCCACTGTATCAATTTCCTAGAAATTTAGTAGCTTAAAACAATGCACATTTATCTCATAATTTCTATGGGAAAGAACACAGCTTGGCTGTGTCCTCTGCTTCGGAGTTTCTCAAGGGTGAAAATCAAGGCTTTGGACAGAGCTTTGGTCTCATCTGAGGATTGGCTAGGGAAGGATTCACTTCCAAGTTCAGTGAGGTTGTTGGCAGAATTAAGTTCTGTGTGGCTACAGGACTGAGGGCTTCTGTTTCTTGCTTGTGATCAGTCAGAGGCCTGTATCAGCTCCTAGACACTACCTGCAATTAATTCATTGTCTTGTGGCCCTCTTGTTACAGACCAAATGTTTGTATCTCCTCATAATTCATATGATGAAATCCTAACACCTAGTGTAATGGTATTAGGAGGTGGGGCCTAGTAATTAAGTCACAAAGTTGGAGTCCTAGTGAATGGATTTAGTGCCCTTATAAGAAGAAATATGAGGCCTTGCTGTCCCTCTCTGTGCCCTCAGGCATGTGAGAATATGAAAGTACAAGAAGAAACTGGCAGTCTGAAATCCAGAAGAGGGCTTTCACCAGAACCCAACCATGTTGGCAACTTAACCTAGGACTTTGAATCTCCAGAACTGTGAGAAAAAATTTTCTGTTGTGTATAACACTTCAGTCTATGATATTTGTCTATAGTAGCTCAAATTGACTAAGATACCTCCTAACATAGGCAGCCTACAACACGGCTGCTTACCTCTTGAAACTAGCAAGCAAGAGACTCCCGTGAGACAGGACTTACAATCTTATGTAGGTAACCACAGACATGTAATCATATACACCCCATCACCTTTGCTGTATTCTCTTGGTTAGAAGCAAGCCACAGGTCATGCCCACACTCAAAACTATGCAAAGCCATGAACATCAGGAGGCGGGGTCTTGGGGGTTGACCCTAAAGTCCATCTGCTACAGTATGTTATAGAAATTCCATTCATTCAGTAATCCTGCCCCTTTATCACTTATTAACTCTTCTTCTTTTCTTGCTTCTAGCAGTCAGTTGACCATTATTCTTTTGGAAAACAGTTTACTAAACAACTTTATTCATCACAGGTCAATTTTCCTCTACTCTGAGTGTGAGTATCCTCTTGATACAAAACATTCCTAAGGTCTCCAATTTAACATTACCAGTTTTCGGTTAATGTTTTTTTCTTCCTTTTCTTCTGTTTTCCAACTGTTAGCAAAAATAACAATATAGCCAGTGTTATTCTCTTATCACATTCAGTGTTGTGCCTTAACAGAGTTTCCATTTATACCCTTCTACTCCGTTTTTAACATTGAATGCATCTCTTTGAGCCACACCTCCTTCTGTTTCCTCAGGTCTTTTTAACCTTAAGAGAGTTATTTTCCTGTCCCTTTTCTCTTCAGTTGAGCTCTTCCTACCTGTTCTTCCTCTGTGGTGCATCTCAGGGTGAGCCTTTATCCCTTTTGCCGCCGTGCCAAGCATGTCTCATCTGGTTGGTTCTAACCACTTTCTCTGGAACATACTGACTGTGCTTCCTTTCTCTCCTGTTCTTTTGTTCTACACATTTCAGTCATATTTTCCCCTCAAGCACTGTGCTAATATTGTCACATTGACTTGTTATTTCAGAATCAAATATTTAAGACCCCTTATCCATTCTTCCCACTCTACTCTCTTAACATCCCACTATGCCTGGAGAAGGTGTTTAAATGACAGGAAGGAAGGAAATAAGAAAAAAGAAAAGGATGCAAGAAAGGCAGAAGGTTAAGTTGTAACTTTTTTTGAGGTTTTCATTTTAATTCCAGTCGGTTAACATACAGTGTTATATTGGTTTCAGGTGTATAATATATAGTAGTTCAACACTTCCATACATCACCCTGTGCTCATCAGGAGTGCACTCCTTAAACCCCATCACCTATTTCACCCACCGCCCACCAACGTCCCCTTTGGTAACCATCAGTTTGTTCTCTATAGTAAAGAGTTTGTTTCTTGCTTTGTCTCTTTTTTGTTTGTTAATTTGTTTTGTTTCTTAAATTCCACATGTGAGTAAAATCATATGGTACTTGTCTTTCTCTGATGGACTTATTTTGCTTAGCATTACATTCTCTAGCTCCATCAATGTTGCTGCAAATGACAAGACTTAATTCTTTTTATAGCTGAATAATATTCTAGTGTGTGTGTGTGTGTGTGTGTGTGTAGATAGATGCATGATAGAGAGAGACAGAGAGAGACAGAGAGAGAGAGAGAGATCACATCTTCTTTATCCATTTATCAGTCAATGGACATAGGTTGCTTCCATAATTTGGCTATTGTAAATAATGCTACTATAAACATAGAGATGCATGTATCCCTTTGAATTAGTGTTCCTGTATTCTTTGAGTAAATACCCAGTAGTGTGATTGCTGGATCATAAGGTAGTTCTATTTTTAACTTTTTGAGGATACTTTATACTGTTTTCCACAGTGGTTCATCAGTTTGCATTCCCACCAACAGTGCAAGAAGGTTTTCCTTTCTCTACATCCTCACTAAAACCTTTTGTTTCTTGTGTGTTGATTTTAGCCATTCTGACAAATGTGAGGTGATATCTCATTGTAGGTTTGATATGATTTCCCTGATGATATGTGATGATGAGCATCTTTTCATGTGTCTGTAGGCCATCTATGTGTCTTCTTTGGAGAGACATATATTAATGTCTTTCTGCCTATTTTTTAGTTGGATTATTCATTTTTGGGGTGTTGAGTTTTATAAGTTCTTTATATATTTTGGATACCAATCCTTTATCAGATATGTCATTTGCAAGTATTTTCTCCCATTGCATTTCAGTTTTGTTGATTGTTTCTTGTGTTGGGCAAAAGCTTTTTATTTTGATGTAGACCCAATGATTTACTTTTGCTTTTGTTTCCCTTGCCCCAGGAGACATATCTAGAAAGAAGTTGTTATGGCCGATGCCAAAAAAGTTATTGCCTGTGTTCTCTTCTAGGATTTTTATGATTTCAGGTCTCACATTTAGGCCTTTAATGCATTTTAAATTTACTATTGTGTACGGTGTAAAAAAGTGGTCCCGTTTCATTCTTTTGCATGTTGCAGTCCAATTTTCCCAACCCCATTTGTTGAAGAGGCTGTCTTTTTCCACTGAATATTCTTTCCTGATTTTTTAAAAATGAATTGACCAATATCATGGTCAGTTATTGACCACAATTATATGTGGGTTCATTTCTGGGTTTTCTCTTCTGTTCTGTTGATCTATGTGTCTATTTTTGTGTCGGTACCATACTGTTTTGATTACTACAGCTTGGTAATATAACTTAAAGTCTGAAACTGTGATGCCTCCAGTGTTGTTTTCCCTTTTCAGGATTGCTTTGGCTATCTGGGGTCTTTTGTGGTTCCATAAAAATTTTAGGATTCTTTGTTCTAGTTCTATGAAAAATGCTGTGGGTATCTTGATAGGGATTTCATTAAATGTATAGACTCCTTTGGATAATATAGACATTTTAACAATATTTGTTCTTCCAATCCATGAGCATGGAATGTCTTACCATTTCTTTGTGTCATTTTCCATTTTTTTCATCAGTGTTTGTAGTTTTCAGGGTATAAGTCTTTCACCTCTAGGTTAGGTTTATTCCTAACCTAGGTATATAGATATATAGGTATATAGGTATATAGGAATATACCTATTCCTAGGTCTCTTATTATTTTGGTGCAGTTATAAATAGGATTGTTTTCTTAATTTCTTTTTCTGCTGCTTCATTATTGATGTATAGAAATGCAACAGATTTTTGCATGTTGATTTCGCATCCTATGACTTTATAAGTTTGCTTATCAGTTCTAATAGTTTTTTGGTGGACTCTTTCAGGTTTTCTATATACAGTATTATGTCATCTTCAAATAGTGAAGGTTTTACTTCTTCCTTACCAATTTGGATACCTTTTACTTCTTTCTGTTTTCTGATTGCTGTAGCTAGGATTTCCAGTACTATGTTAAATAAAAGTGGTGAAAGTGGATATCTTTGTCTTGTTTCTGACCTTAGGGAAAAAGCTCTCAGTTGTTCCCCATTAAGGTCAATGTTAGCTGTGGGTTTCTCATATATGGCCTTTTTTATGTCGAGTTATGTTCCCTCTAAACCTACTTTGTTGAGGGTTTTATCATGAATGGATATCGTACTTTGTCAAATGTTTTTTTTCCTGCATCTGTTGAAACTATCGTATAGTTTTTAACCTTTCTCCTATTGATGTGATGTATCACATTGACTGATTTGCAAATATTGAACCACCTTTAAGTTCTACCTTTTTATATTTCCTTTCAAGTTCCCCCCTTTTCAAATTGCACAATAGGAAACATTATTTTTATTCCAAGCATGGAATTAGGCTTGTCTTTACCTCTGTATTTTCTTATGCTGTATTCAGATTGTCCAAAAATCCTGGATCACTTCTACCAAAAGGTCTCCAGAAATCACCTCTCCACCCAAACTGCCCAGATAATGACCTCCACCTTCATCACCAGATTCCTGGACCCCTTCAACTTAATTTTGATCTCTCCCCACTGCTCTCAGTCTGTCTTCTTCCCAATCAGCACAAAAGACTGCTGCCAAAACCAGCTTTATTGTCTTCCAGTCCCCAAACCCTGTATTTGCTCCCTGCACTCTCATAAAATCCAAATTCTTCACAGTGATGTTTCTGGCCCCTGTCAGATGAGTGCCTCCACTGGCAAGTGGGAAAACTAAAGTCCATAGCCTCTTACGTTGTTTCCACCTCTGTCCCTAATTTTCAGGTTGCACAGCTACTGCCTCTGGTGTCACTTTACAACTTTACATTTCTCTTTTTTATTCTGCATTATCCAAGATTACTTTTTATTTATACCCTTTCAGGAAGGCCACCATAACCAAACAAGAATGGAGAAAAGTCATACTCCCAGCATTATCCTTAGAAAACATTAAACTATTTGATTTTTCAACTCTAAGATATTCTCCCCATTGGTAACAGGTGACACCTCCCTCCTGCCACTTCCTCTTACAACACAGAACAACACAGTCGGGTAACACACAATGGGAAAAGCACATGGTAACAAATTCAAATGTACATTCTAGCTTCTCTCTCTCTTTTTTAAATGTTTTGTTTATTTTTGAGAGAGAGAGAGAGAGAGAGAGAGAGAGAGAAACAGAGTGCAAGCAGGGGAGGAGCAGAGAGTGAGGGAGACAAAGAATCCAAAGCAGGATCCAGGCTCTGAGCTGTCGGCACACAGCCTGACGCGGGGCTCAAACCCACAAACTATGAGATCATGACCTGAGCTGAAGTTGGACGCTCAACTGACTGAGCCACTCAGGCGCCCCTAGCTACTCTTTTGAATATATATTTTGAAATAATCAGATTACTGCTTTCTGACTTCTTCCCTATATCTGGTACACTATAATTGCCCTATAATCATCAGATGATCAAAATTCAGTTCATTATATTTTGATACTTAAAAGTATAGGATAAAATCTGGAATGTTACATTTGGATAAAACTGTGTGTTTAGCTATCTTTCACTGAAGAGACTTAAAACTACCTCTGTTATAAAATGTACTACTCCTATTACTGATACATTTTACTTTCCTTGAAATACCGATTTTACTCCTATTGTAACTAGAAAGTTCTAATTCACTAATGCATCACAGAAGTCCATTCTGGTTTTACTTTTTCATATTTCATGAGACATAAATGCAGGGTAGAAGGAATAAGCAAGTATCTTTGCTATTTTTCTCAGTTTATGCAAATAATTTCAAGATTTGTAGGTGACATAACAGTTATCGAGTTGAAATATTCATATTCTCATGAAGGTACTATTTGCCTCTACCCCACATCATAGTCTAAAAATAAACATAAAGCTAAGTGAGGTAAGTGGGCCTGAAATCAAGTAATTTTTAAAAACTAACGTGGTTGTTTTTCTTATAGACACTAATATTTTTTATGATTATGATGGAGGCTTTTGGAACCCCACTATTAATATATTGTAATCACTATGAAAATGTCAGTGATGTGGTTGGTGCAGGCTACAGTGTTAACACAAGAGAAACCATGCATTTCATATGGAAACCATAATTTCTTTATGATTTTAAATACACAGCCTATTCATTGGAACAATTAGTATAATTTGAACACTTTACAATAAGCAGACCACATCACAATGCTGATGTTAGTGAATCATGATCTAGCCTGTACTTTACCCTGATATACACTGTACATCTCTCTCAAATCATGCTATTAGGAAAGTATTTATTTGCAAATCTCCTAAGTCAGGACAGAGTCATTTTGCATACAAATTTCCTGCCCTCACGGTATATTTCAGGTTGAAGATAAATATTTTAAGGTGATGTGACAAGGAGGATGACAGAAAAAAAGTCCAGGTAATAGAGGAACTCAGATGAGGAACACTTAACACAGCCTGGGGAGATTAGGAAAGCAGGGGCAGAGGTGAGGTACCCTGACTCAGTTTTGAAGGATGCGAGGAAGTTACCCAGGAATAGCAGGGGAAAGAAATAGGGCAAGGCCAGACATTTGTGTGACTGGAGCCTCTGGGATGCACTGAGGGAGGCATGCCAGGGGAGACCAAAAAGGTCCACAGATGCTGGATGTGGGCACATGAACCTGCCATTCCTTAGAACCTCTGTTAATTACACACTTCCTATCTAAGGACCCACACCCTAAGAATCCAAGGAGACCTGGTGTGAAAAATAAAGTCCCTCAAGTTGTATGTGTTTTAGTTCTATCTACTTGCTTGTAAACTGTAAAAAGAATAAAAGCACATTTTAAAAACAATTTTAAGGCATTTTTAGAAAGGGAAAACGAGATACCATTGCCATAAAATCAGTAACCCAAACCAATTACCGTAAAAATGTTCATCTCATAAACACCATTCCATCAAATGTTTTAGGCATTTGCTTAAAAGCACTATGTTTGCATATATGAACACGTAATATATGGCGTGTAGTTAAAACAAGTATATGTGTCTATATATTTTTACTGAGCATTATCTTTAGCAAAAAATAATGGAGTGTTCTGCACACTCACATCCACGAATCTGCTGTCCTGGCACATATGGCAAATAGGAATAGTAGTTGAGACTCACTCATGCAATCGTTTTAATGAAACCATCACAATCAGGCACTCTGCAAAGCAGTATTCTATTCCTCTGTCCATTAAATGCATCCCCCATTCCTTTCAACTCTGAATAAATTGCATAGGCCATGTTATTTACCAATTGGAACTGGCAGCATTAAATTAGCACAGTCTGATTACTAGACTTTTGCCCAGTGAACTTTATGTTCCCCCATTGAATCCGTTTATTGTTGCTGTCCCTACTTTGGAACATGACTTCTCTAGAAAGCATTTCTTCATTCAGCCTCTGTGCTGCAAACAGACACCAGCTTGAATCCAGCAGCTGCTCTTGAACAAAACAGGTAGAGAGGCAAGAAAGGCTGCTGAATCCATAACAATAAGCACATCATGACATAATTACAGTAAATCTCCAGAGTGACCTGCACACATTCAATGCCATATGGTTATTTTTGGTGCTGGAAACGTGTAGCCGGGAGCCATAGTTTAATCTAGCCACTTTCCACAGTATTCCTGCTAGCATGAAATTGATTTTTTATCCAGAAAATTAACATGAATATTTATTGACAGAGGTGAAGACTATATTTGCACAGTCAGCTAAGTGTGCCGGTAGATTTAATAAAAATATTTGAATTTTGTTTTACCTGAAATGTATGAATAGGTGAGTAGGAATAGGTGAATAAAAGTTTTGTTTTCTTTCTTCTTTTTTTTTTTTTTGTTTGTAAGGTTGGGTGTTTTTGTTTGCTTGTTTTACAGTAGCATTACTTTTGTATTATGCAATATATACCTTTCAACCTCCTCTACCTCCCTCTTTCTGGCACAGTGTTTTTTTCAGGGTGCTTGAAAAGACTGTTCTCTCTTTCCCTTAACATCGTCATTTGACCTTGACTCAGCTACTGCTACGGTAGCCTTCCCAGGAAAAACAGATTGTCAATAAGGACAATACTTTTTTGGTCCATCTGAAATTAATAAGCTGTCCTCTCTGCCCCGGCTCCTCAAAATAATTTATTCTGCAGAAGATTTAGATACGTACATATATGTCAGGAAAATGGACCAGCCCAGAATCTCAGCTTCCTAAACTCACTGAGAGATTTCCCAAGGCAAATCAAGTCTTACCTGGACGGTGGAATGAATCTCAGATAAATATGAACATTCCATCACTCACTTGGAAAGCATTTTCCAGGCAATCCCACTCATTGATTTGATTTTTGAGAGCTTTAAGAGGTCTAAATATTGTTCTGTACATTCACCAAGTACGGTAGTCCCATCTTGATAACAGTGGACTAAATAACCAAATCCTAAACTGTGTGTATCCTAAAGCGAGAGTCCTGCAGGATTCTGGGCAAACTGTCTTGTGGCTTGAGAGCGCGTTTAGTTTCAGAAGACTATGATGCATTAAAAATACTTTATTTTAAAATCACGTTAAAAGAAAAAGAAAATGGAAAGCCAATTCTGCTTAAGTGGGAGGGTTCAAAGAATACATAGGTTAGTCTAGGAGTGGTGGCTAAATACAAACTAATTTCACTTAAGTTTTATCCATGCCCTGCATCTGGCCACGAGCTACCTCTTGTGAACTGAAGCCTGTGGGATTGAAAATATACCCTAGATTTGCTGTATTTGGGGAAAGATAATTGGGATTCTCGTCTCCTTCTTGATAGTGTTATAGAGCAAGCCTTTCTTATGTCATCATGGGAAGCCAAATATATCCCCAGTAGCGGAAACAAACACTGTCTCTTTCTACCGCCCAACAACCTAAATTGCTGAAACTCAACACACGTTTAGGTCCCATCTTGAGAATCAAAGCAAAGGACATTGTGTCAAGGAATATATATATATATATATACATATATATATATATATGTATATATATATATATGCATATATATATATACACAAAACATAAAAGTTTCCAGGAAAATAACTAGCGGTGATTATATAGGTCAAGAAGATTGAAATAAAACAGTTTAGGGAATTTGTTCAACAGCTGGCACAGCCAGAACTTATTTAGGACATTGTTATTTGTTTGCCACTTTTATGAATGTGGGTTCCAAAGCTCATTCAGGACTTACTAAGTAAGTACTTCCGTAAGCAAAGAAGGCTAAAAAAAAAATGGCATCTTTCCTATTGACTCACTCACTGCATGACCTTCAGAGAGTTATTTTCACATTGCCTCTGTCACCTCCATTAACTAGAAATCATAATGTTAATCAGTTTTCTCCCAGGGTTTTCTTAAGTCTGGAAAAACTTTTTAACATTAAAGTGCACAATAACCGCTGAAGTTCTCACGGTAAGAACACATAACCTGAGTTTCTGCAGAATCCCTGGGCCTTAAAGTGGCCAAAACAAATCAACTAACTGTTCAGAATGCAAAGGTAACTGGTCAGAGGCAAAAAAAAAAAAAAAAGATGACAAAAATAGTGGCAGAAATGAGGTGTAGAAGTCAAAATAAGAATAAGGAAATGTTTTGTGAAGTATAATTAAATTAACTAGATGATAGTGTTTCTGACTCAATCCTTGGTTGCTCAACAAGTTTTTAACCTCGTGGCTCATTAACCATCTAATACCTAACTTAGATCCTGAGTTTTCAGCTCATCATTTGTTCCATCATCGGAAATATTTTTTTTTATGTTGAAGTTGTAAGTACACATAGGTGTCTTTGTTACACTAGAGCTCTCCTAGGTAAGAAACACTATGACACTTTAATACTCTGCCTCAGCAATGCTTTTATGAACTCCAGCAAAACCTAATGCAGAATTTCAGGCCTGCAAAATAAATGTAGGTTAACAAGCATTTGTTATTTATAGCACCTAAAGCTCACTTTTCCTACCTATATTGTTTCTACCTTCAGTTGCTAAATTTGTTGTTCCTATAAGGCATACAGATAGTTCTACTGCTATGATGCACTAGCAGAAATCAGTAAAATATTATTTCTCGAAATACTTCTAGGAAGAACCCAGGTCTTATTTCCATCCTCCTGCCCTTAAAATTCCTGTATCTCACACACTTGGCAGCACAGGGACTTGTAACCCATCTCTGCAGCTGGTCTATGTAAATGAGCTAGAAATGATGTGTGTATGTCTTATACTCACCAGCCTGAGTTTGGTGGGGTTGTGCCATTTCTGACTTGATTAAGAGTACAGCTGTGACCTAGCAGGTGATGAAACATGGAGCAAATACACAGAGACAGATGGATTAAGACTGTCATAATTGTAGTTTTACTTGATTATAATTTTCACAGGCTCCAGGTGATTTCTATTTCTTTACGGCTTCACTCGTCTCAGGAAGTCCCAGTGGACCTTGAAACAGAAGACAGAGACACATCCTGCTTTTTGTCTAGGCCCATTTGCAGAGTGGGCACTTCAGAGAGTTATGCTATGAAAAAGCAATTAGCTTCTTGAGTCTAGGGTGCCATTTAGAATATCTAAGCTACTGCGCTTCATCATAAAATTGACCTTTTTAATTTTTTATGTTGGAAATTTCTACTAAAAGTGTTAGCATGAAAAAAAGTACAGCTCCAAGGAAAATATGAAAGGCACGGGAAGGAGTCGTGAAAGGTGGTGCTACCCTGAAGGAAAGTTGAAATCATCTCTACTTGGATATAATAAATACCATGTCACGAAGTACCCTGTGCTTAATTTTTAAATAATTGCTATCATTAGGTAACATAACAATGACACAGCAACACCAGATCTGAGTAAGAAGTGGACAGGCAGTGTATCTTAGATTTACAGCCAACTTATAATCGTGCAGGATAATTGCTTTGCTCTCTGGAAAAGAGGTCCTTTTCTCATTACTTTTGACTGTCATTCCTATGCTCTAATCATATTAATGTGACCGTAATTTATGTACTGTATTTTTCCAAGCTGTATTAGATTTGCCATTTTAATTTCCTTGTCCAACTCCAGTGTTTCAGCAAAGAAAGAAAAAAAGAAAGAAAGAAAGAAAGAAAGAAAAGAAAGATAAGTCATTGTCGATAAGAAAAAGAAAGGGAATTTATTTAGGAACAAGAGAATTACCGCAGAAGGTCATCAGGGTCATCCATGCAGGCCACAGTTCTGTCACCACCAGTAACAACACAGAATGCTTTCCAGTGGGAAAGAGGTTGAGAGTTAAGTTACCTATGTTGCAGCCCTCATAACTCCACTTATTAACTGTATGACCTTGGGCAATTTTTTTAACCTTTTGGAGCTTCAGCATCTCTATCTGTAAAATGGGAAAGCAATCTAGTTAACTGGAGTTGTAGATCTATTCCAAAGCTCACTGGCTTAAAGCAGCAATTTACTAATTATCTCTCAGGGTTCTGTGGGGTAGCTGGTCTCAATTAGGTGATTCTGACTAGCGGAGCTCAACCAGGTGATGGTTGGGCTGGGGGCTGGTGTCGTCTGGACTGGGCATCCAAGATGGCCCTTCCACACACGTAGCAGTTGATGCTATCAGCCACCGGGGTCTCAGCTGGGAGATAAGCCAGAGTGCCTAGTCACAGCCTCTCCATGTACCTTGGATTACTTACAGCATGGTAGCTTATTTGGGAGGAGGAGAAGATCCTTGGAGAGTGCCTTCCTAGAGACCCAAGGAGAAGCTCCAAGACTTTTATGACCTAGACTTTGTAATCCCAGATTCATGAAGTGAAGAATTAACAACCTGATGGAGGGAGTGGCAAGATCACATTGTAGAAGAGCACTGTGGAATTAGAAAGGTAATTGCAATTATATTTGGAAAAAATCTGCTGTACCCTAATGACTATATCTGCTTGATAAGGTTCGGGGGAGGATTATGAGTTAGTAACCCTAGGCAAATATTTAGAACAGTGCCTGAAATATTTTAAGCTCTGAAAAATGTTGGATATGAATATTGTCTTCCAAAGCTGGAATACTCTGCACTGTTTCCTGATCTCATCATCCTCTCTGTTATTTGTGAGTGTGATTTTTTTTTAACATTTCAAAATTAACATTTGTAACCTGTACCTACTCTTGCAGACAGGGGGAAAGAAACATTTACTGATTTTTGAAGTTGAGTAAATATGTAAGTATTTACTTTGCAGATATTTTCCATAATTTATAAGTTGTGGAATTTTTTTTCTCTAAAGAGCAGCTTTCCACATACTGAGTCTGAGAACATTCCTTCTGTGTCCTTTCACCAGTATTTCATTGTCTCTATCTATGAGGACTGGTTATGGCATGTGGAATCTCTGGTTAATAATGGGTCAGTTCCAGTGATGTATAAAGTTTTACATAAGTGATGAAAAGGTAATATTTAAAAAAATTAAAACAGCTCTCAGACCAAAGCATAGTATTTTTATCTTGAACTTCACATTGCTGGAAAGAGATCTCAACTTAATATGCAAAATCGTATTCTTATAACCAAAAGTGCTGCAAAAAAATAATAAAGATGAACAATGTCATAGAAGTACAGTTTTATTGGTATTATATCTTATATAGAGAAGTAAATTAAGTTTTCTCTTCTTTTTCTTGCACTGTACTAGTTAAGTAAGATTTAGAATCTAGCAGAATTCTTTGTTCATAGCAAATACTAAAAGAAATACGTGTTTATAAAGATGATTTATTGATATATTTTTAATTTCACATTTTGATGACTTCCAACACACCTCATTACTAATATTCAGAATAACCTATTTTCACTCTTTAAGTGAGTGACTCTAATCATTGTTCTATAGATGAACATTATGGGAATTAGATGAAAAATCAGGCAAAATCATGGATGTCACAAGGGAAAATAATCCATGCATTAAATACTTTAATAGGATCTCACCAAGATGTGGGAAGGAACATTTAAAAAATATGCTTCCCTCTGACTTGATTAGTATAACTTTTTTTCACTTGGAATCTCATTAATAAAAACCCAAGGTGTTGAGTTACATAAGTAACTCTCTGCCAAAAGCAAGAAGTTCATCACAACTGAGAAATTAAATTATAGTCACAGGGTGGAGGACATTATGTCCCAAACACAGTCAGCCCCTTGTGAATGTCAGATAATTGACATGGGCCTCAGTTTGCAATGAATAGCATAATTTTATTTTCACCAGGCTTCTTCAAAGATGAACTAATAATTAAAATAACTGACAGAAGCCACCACTGACCAAAGATGTGGAAGTGTGCTCCCCAAAACAATTATAAGTAGTCAGCTCAGTGATGCACCTAAAGGCTAGCTTACAGGCATTTAGAACAAGTGAAACATAAAACATCTGACAAACTAAACTAAGACAGAAAAATACACCTAAAAATAACTGGGTGCCTTAACACAGAAGGTCATTCTCCAACCTTGGACAACAGAATATTAAGGTGATCTCCTTGGATTCTGAGAAAAAGGAGTATACTCAATCAGACTCTTCCTGTACAAATAATCTCTTTCCTGATATGTAGATACTAAAATGAGAACATTTTAAAATAATACTTTAGAATTTTGAAACTGCGGAGACAAAGTCCTGTAAAGCCTTCAAATCTAAGTTTATTGTAATTGTATTTATTCATGGAGTATTATCATCTAGAATTTTTAACATACAAAAAAAACCCATGATTGACAAAACTAAAGATACAAACATCAGCAAACTGGGCCACGTGTGTATGAAAAACGGGCCACAAGTCTGGAGTTTCATTTCTTTTTTATGTTTTATCTTTTTTCATTGTTTAATGAGTTCTGTTGCAATGTTAAAACTGTAAGAAAAGACATTAAACCATGTGATCTTATGCACTCTTTTTTTTAATTTTTTTTAATGTTTTATTTTATTTTTGAGACAGAGAGCGACATAGCATGAACAGGGGAGGGTCAGAGAGAGAGGGAGACACAGAATCTGAAACAGGCACCAGGCTCTGAGCTGTCAGCACAGAGCCCGATGCGGGGCTCGAACTCACAACCCTGATCCGAAGTCATGACCTGAGTGGAAGTCAGACACTTAACCGACTGAGCCACCCAGGCACCCCTTATGCACTCTTTCTTAGGGACAATTCATTGACCATGATTTTCTTTGAACTTCTCAACTCAAACATCTGTCCATATGAGTTTTATACATATTGTTGAATAATACACAGATTAGTTATGTGCATATTTATTTACTATTTGCTCTTGGCTACTAAAATATGACATATCTTTATAAAATTTAAACAACATGACATAGTATAATAAAAAAAATAAACTGAAAGCAACTAACTAAAAGAAGCAGAGAAGTAAAGAGATGTAATAGGTTAACTGGGATTTATTACATACAGAATTGATTTAATAATAATCTCTCAGGGGAAAAAATAATAACAAATATAACTAAAAATTGTCTGTTCCTAATCAGCAGTAACATACATTTATATGTATTGCTATTCTTTGTGCCATTGACACAATTTTTTTTTTGTATTTTTCACATTAAGAAACTAGAATCTAGAAACTTTGAAATTGGTTTGCCTGTCATCAGTTCTGTCATGAGAACCAATCATTTACTTTTTATATTTATGAGGATTATTTCATAACTCAATAGAATATATCTTAATAAAGACATCGCAAATTTTTAGGATGGTTTAGGAATGGATTATCTATGTACTTTTATCCTAGATTGGGCTAGGAATTTGTGCTAACCTCTGGAACTAGAGTGAGCCCACATAGGACAGTAACAGAGATTCAAAGACCTTGGACATAGCTATAGTTTGAACCATTTATGTTTAAAACATTTCTCCTTAGAGAATAGTTTAAAATTGGGTTACATTTAACTGACAGTTATAAAAAAAATGTAAATACTGCTATACATATATATATTTGTCTATATACCAAACATACATGATGAAAATGGCATAAAATATCAAAATCAGATGCACGAAACATTCTGAACTACTTTAGAATCCTTTCTGAATATTGAATATTTATTTTCCGTATGGATAAACATATCATATTTTGAATTTCATGTAAATTTCCCCCTTATAAATCATAGATCTAAAATTTCATCATTTTGGAGTATGACATATTTGCACTTAAATGTACAAGGACAAACAACAAAAGACCATTCTCATATTTAGTTGAATGATTAGTAAACATTGTGGATGGTCTTCATGAATTTCATATCTGGCAAACATAAGAAACCAGCAAATTCTTGCCAACATTGTTTTCATTTTCTTTCACAATGGGGCTTCTTTAGATACATTACAGTGTTTAAGGAAGGTGTCAGGAAAAGGCAATTTGTAGCCAAAAAAACTGTGGGAGTGGGGGAACATAGGTTCGTGATGCTTCTCTCCAACTTCTATATTTATCACACTCCTGGTCTGTCAGCCTTGTTGCTAGTACTGTCCTTTTCCTATTAAATAGACAATGCTGATTAGCTTTCTGGAAGCAGCAGAATATAAATTTCAAAAGCTAAAATGACAACACAAATGCCTTAACATTGGTCATTCTATCTCTGTGCCCGCAAAACAGTCATAGTCTCTTAAGTCATTAAAAATGCAAACATGCCTTTGAAAATACAGTGAGATTATTTCAACGTTATGTGGGTAATTTTCCAAATCGAATATATTCCTCAAATGTATGGTTTCATAAAGTTTAATTTGGCTCACTGCTTTACTCACATGATAACATTTTTATTTAAAAATGAATTAAAAATAAGTTCTGTGGGCTTAGCAGTCATCTTGAGCTCATGTGCCGAAAAGAGTAAATGTTGCATGCAGGAAAAGGGCATTACTACTTGTTTCCATCATTCTACTCCCTATATTTAAATTTGGATTCAGCCAGTACTGTGTCTGTCAAGAAAGTCATAAACCTTTCACAAATGTATTGTCACCAAAAGACAGAAACTATGATCTGGAACAAACCAATGATCCTTCAAGACTATCTCTGACAGGTTTACTGTGGGAATCTTTAAAGGTAGATATACTCTCCAAAGTAAGAACGACTGAAAAAGAAAGAAGGGGGGAAAAAGATTACTATGGGAAAATTTCTTCCAGACCTCAAAAAAAATCAGCATAATCCTTGAACCATGAGCATCAGTCACTCCTTACCATCCTTTCCTTATTTGGGCAACTTTAGAACTTGTTTCCCTATGATGACTTCATAGAGCAGAAAATTCTATTTTGTTGCATGGTTTGATCCACACATTTCTTTAATTTTCTTGTGCACGTTAATTCATGCATTCAGATGTACATTAACATGGTACTATAATAAGAAGGAGGGGGGCTAGAATATTGTGCAACCTAAAAACTCGCAGCTCTGACAAGTGTTTAGAAAATAGTTATTAGTCCCAGGAGCACATATCTAGTTCATTAGGGTTAGTGCCTTTAGCTGAGGAGTAAGAAGTGACCCTGCACTAGCTCTGACATGTCTGTTAGGAGATAAGCTATCTTTCCAGAATATAAAGGTGAAACATAATTGAGAACCAGCCAAAAAATACAAACTTCATTAACAATTATTTATTTATGCTTATTTGTGGGTAAAAATTGAATAAGCTAGAAGAGATTAGGCTATATGTTTAGTAAATTTAACGTTATATAGGAAATAGGCTTTGGAGCACAAATGTACAATTTTTATCTCTACCATTTGAGAGTAGTGTCTCTGGGGGAAAAAAACTAAATAAAAAGGAAGAAACAAAGAATTGATTATGTATATGGAGCTAGAGAGACCAGTGGTTTTTTGTTTTTGTTTTTGTTTTTTGTTTGTTGTTTTTTGTTTTGTTTTGTTTTGTTTTCTGGACCATGGTTGTGGATACCAAAATGGGATTTCCTGGAAAATACTGGTGTAGATCATAATAACGGATACCAAAGCATTCATAATGACAAAAGGAATATCATGAGAAGAGGCTCCCTTAAGCATCAAAGAGAACTTAAGAGATAAAAAGTGCACCCCTTCCTTGAAATAAAACCAATGAGAAATGTGTCACAGGTTGAAGCATAAAAATTAATACATTTATTCAAACATGTATTGAAATAATTCTGTATGGCAAACACTGAGGTTAGGAACATACTAGAAAAAAAAATTTTAACTATCAGAGAAGTCTGTGGAAAGAAGAAATAAAGCGCATTGGTCACAAATGTTCTGACTACACTATGTATAGTGTAATTCATCGAAATTAAATAAACAATGTAAATTAAAATTTGAACATGGGGTATAAATACAATTTAATATGTAAATCTAAGACTGACCAGAATAGCTTATGACTAATGAATGACAATGGAAGTCTTATTCCCAAAAAATACTGTAATAGAGAAATGAGAGTGTATGTCACAAATTAATAACTATAAAAGAAAAACATAGTCCTACTGTGGGAGAACAATGGACAACATTTTATTGGGAGCAAATGGTGAGAGCAAGACCAAGAGTGAAAGTGAGAGAAAGAGAATAAGGACCCAATGATGGCAGTATCCTGCAATCCACCTGATTAGATGGTTAGTCTCCTAAAACAACTTATGAGACAAAATATCTTGACTCTGGCACACTTTAATTATTTGGACAGCTACTATGATTTCTACACTGATAGCACCTAATATAATCTCCATTTACCTTCCTGATGAAGAGGAGGAAGGAGGAAGATGGGGCAATAGGGAGAGTGTTGTCTGTACTTAATTCTGAGTACCCAAGAAGAACCAATTAACAGTAAAATGGAAGCAAGAAAATTCTCTTTGAATGTGATAATGTTATCTTAATGTTTATAGCATCCATGGAAAAAATGCTTGATTTAGTCAAATGTGTCCTCTGCTCTGCTCTTTGAAAAGTTTCTGCTAAAGGATAAATATAAGCCAATGGCCAAAAGCTCTTAGAAAAAATATTGCTCAGAAAGAAACTGGATGCTCCCCAGAACAAAATCTTGATCATACAAAGACAAGCTTGTTAAATAATACTAGGAAAAGTTAACTATGTAGCTGAGTGAATCTGGATGGTGAGAGTTCTCTAAGAGCTCTCACTGAAAAGGAATACATAGAAAAGATGGGAAGTCCTTCAATTATTACTAAGTAGAGCAAGTTGATGACTTTGAAAAATAAATAGAATAATAAAAATGATTTTTTTAATATATTCAAAACAAGATATAAATAAGACAGAACTTACTATTAAGATAATTGACAAAATGGTATCAGATGACATGGAAAATATAGAAATTCCCAGATTCTTATCTTGCCATGGACTGATGTGACAAGAACATTAGTAAGAGAGGATTGAACCTGAAGTGGAGAAAAATTGAGTACTCAGCAACTCTGTGGATTCAAGTCTCTTGCTTAGTAAAAATTGCATCCCAGAGTATTGAAAAAGCTTGTAAATAAGAGTGCTGAGATGCTATCAGCCATATTTGGGGAATATAAAGATATAGGCATTGGTAAACTAGAAACAGGCAAATTATGTGCTGATTTTCAAAAGCTATAAAAAGATTTTGAAGGGAAAAAAGACAAATAAGCTCTTTAGAGTAAAAGTAAAAATGTAAGAAGTACTATTTAACCCAGAATTTAAACATCTAATGGAGATGGTGATCACTAAGTCTCAAAATAGTAAGGGCTAGAAAAGAATTCATGGAGATAATTAAGCATATATTATATATTTATGAAAAACAGAAAAAAGTCTAGGCACATGAGTGGTTAAGCGACTGACTTTCGCTTGGGTCATGATCTCATGGTTCATGGTTCAAGCCCTGCATCCTACTCTGCTGACAGCTCAGAGCCTGGAGCCTGCTTTGGATTCTGTGTCTCCCTCTCTCTCTGCCCCCCTCCCCCGCCACCTGCACTCTATTTCTCTCTCTCTCTCTCTCTCTTTTTCAAATGTAAATAAAACATTAAAAAAATTTAATAGAAAAAGAAATCAAAGGAATAGCGTCAATAGCTAAAGCAACAGAGGAAAGCTTGGAGAGAATGTAGACTCAGTAAAGGGACACACAGATTTCCCTACATATACTTTTGGTGGCCATTGGATCTTTGGAGGAAGTGATGACAATGATAACAAAGACAAGGCAATAATTACCATGACAATGGTGATCATGATCATTATGATAGGGTCATTGATCCATAGGCTTCTGAGGTCAGGACCCATTTTTGTCTTGTGCTTTGGTGTGGTCCAGTACTCACTATCTAGTGGGACATCAATATGTTTGAGTTGAACTGAATAATAAGTAAGAATAATAATTCTTCTTAACAAATGTCTAAACATCTTACAATGCTTTATTTCACCTCATCATGACAGATAATCCAAGGTCACCCCTAATAAGTGGGGAAGTTCTAATTCAAATCCAAGGCTGTCTGATTCAAAGCCTTAAGCTCTTAACCACTGTCATTATATTTTTAGATGGCAATGACCAGTTGTCCATCCTGATTGAAACCTGATTCTGTGGCAGCTGAGACTGTTTCCTTTGTTCCATGGAAGTTCTAAGAAAAAAGAATGAAAGGAAGTCCAGGCAGAAGTATCAGAAAAGCTGGAAATTCTAAGGAACAATGAATAAACTGACAATTTCAAAAGAATTCAGATTCAGGGAGCTGGATGCAGAATAAGGGCTCTTGGAAGCAGGTAGAAAAGTGTCAATATATATAAATGGTTACAGGGCATCCTGGCACTCAGTGTGGCTATGACAACATGGCACCAGATCTTCATTTGACGCTAGCACTTTATCTGGGGTATGATGCATCTCCAGCTGAAAAAAGTAAATTAAGTTCAATTAAATTAAATTATTAAAATGACTGAACTTATTAAGGGGATTTTTCTTTTTTATATACCTGGTTTTATTTTAAGAAGCTCTGCTTCATAAAGAGAATAGCATTGCACCTAACTATACAAGAAGAGAAGTCAGGTTTCAGAGTACCTAGTGAAAAAAAGGCTTAGGTCTTAAATTATGGTATTTGCATTTGTTTGGGGGTTTTTAAGTTGTGTTTTTATCTAGTTATAGTCAACATATTTATCTCTGCTTTATATAAAGAAATAGGATAGAAGGTGAAAAAAACTAATGTGATGCATAACACAGTGAATATATAAAATAGTATGTATGTACATTGTGGAGTATTTCCTATGTATCAAGCACATCACATAAATAGTCTATAAAGTTTATTTAATACTCAATAATTTAATATTCTATCCTATGATGTTATGATCCCTGTTATATAGATAAGGAAACTGAAGCTCAGGTAGATTAAATTTTTTGTACCTATTAAGTAGAGGAGCAAACTTTCAAATCCCAAAAATCCTTTCTCTTAATCACGATAATAAACTGATATTAAGCTTGGTTCCTTCCTAAGAAAGCCCTTAAACATAACCTCAAATAGAATATGAGGTCAGAAATATTTGGTTTAACAGAGATCACAAGAAAAAGTCTCAGAGACTTAGTGGACAGCCAGCCTGATATGGGTCAACAGTGTGATTAAGGTTTCAAATAGAGACCAAATAGGCTTAAGTTGAATTAAAAGATCTTGGAATTTCAAACAATGGTGATGGTTACAGCTCACTCCTCCACATTTGGAGAATTGTGGCCAGTTCTGGACATCATGTGTTAAGTGAAACTTTAGGAAACAGAAATGCATCTAAAAATGGTAATGGGGAAGAGACTTTGGAGCCATTATGCCTGAAAACTCATATCCTTGAGCTGAGTAAACTCAGGATATTAGGATGGTTGTCCTCAAAAATTGGAAAGACTATCACCTAGGAGAGGTGTAAGGTTTACTCTGTGTTATTTCTAGAGGTAGGAGACAAAATTTTACTCTGAATGAGAAATAATTCTGATAATCAAAATCATTCCAAAATATAAGGGAAGTGAGCATTCCATTAATATAAAGATTCAAGGTGCTGTCTGGTCACTGTCAAAGATGCCATAAGGATGGATGGGTAAGTGACCTTGAGTAGTGTATATCTCTGAGAAACCTCATCATTTGCTCATCTAGCAACTTTAAGATTGCCTTGGACAAGGTCTAGCTGTTCCTGAGGCCCAGATGCATTGTCGTCAGGACGTTCTCCTGAATATGTCCTTTCTGTCAATGCCATTTCTTTCCTGGAGGAGTGTATACCTGACCCTGACACCGTGTTTCCAGCTCTTTTGAATGTCTGCTTTGTGAACCCCTTCGATTGCTGTAGTGGCTCTAACTTCAAAAGATTGAGATGTAATCTATATAACTACTGAGACTGAGAAATCTAAATTAAGCTAAAGCTTCTTGGTTTCCTTTAAAAAACAGACCATAGTTCTGAATAGAGCCATAAGCACAGTCGGGAGTTATTCAACCAGAGGTAGCTCTTTGATTGATAAATCAATTTGCAGGAATATATTAAATGATTAATGAATCTGTCATATCAACTAGGACACTTGCTAATTGTTTTCAAGGTTCCAATAAATGTAATGGCAATTAATTGCACCTGCTATAATCCACTTCATGCTTGCAGCTGACATGGAAGTTTAACTTTCATTTTTCACTGGTGAAAAGCCTTTTGTCTATTCTCGCTCTTTCTCCACACCTGCCTGATATAGGAAAACAATGTTTGTGTTAGGCAAAACCCTGCTTATTAATGGCTATAAATTTAAAGCCCTTAGAGCCCTCCCTACAAACAAAAGCAGGAAGAAGTTTTGCAAGCTGCCCAGAGAAGAAAGTGGTGTACTTACAAATCTAATTTTCATCTGAGTATAGTATATTGTGGTTCCCTGAGGCAGGCCTTGATATCACAAAAGCAATTTCTGGCAGATTGGAAGGATTATTCCCTTCTGAGTTTCCAGCATCTGACAGGAGATCAGAGTGGAGGTCCTACTCTCAGGGGACTGGCAGCTTCATGAAGCAGATGGGACCTGACAGGCTATTTCCAAGAAATGGAGCCTTCGAAGCAGGAAGCAGGTATGCCTGACTGAGTAATGGGAGGCTCCTCATTTAAACTGGGAGAGCCAGAGCCCGGTGGTGGCAGGCAGCATTTATTCATGTCAGAGGAGCATTGCCAGCCATTGCAGGAGCCCTGAGAAGACAGAATGATTCGGAGTGCTGAACAGCCAGCCTACAAAATTCATTAGTCAATTTAACCCTATTAATGCCATCTGCTTCCTGAAAGTGCTGTGAAAAAGTGGATTTCAATCCATTACACTTTGTGTCTCCAATCCTAGAGCCCACTATAGAGGACATTTTCCATTTTCTCTTCTACCTAGATCATATGTGTCCACTTTCCCCAATTTATAGCTGCTAAAAATGAGAATCAGTTGTAGACTCTCCCTCCACACCCCAGAACAAGGTGCAGCAAGTTTTGGGGGTGGGAGGGGGACAAACATGGATGCTTGCCCACCTCTAGGAGGAAGGAGGTGGGATGGGAAATGAAACGGGAAAGGGCTGCTCTGCCACCTAGTTGCCCACGGTCACTCTGCCCTGCATTCTTCATGCCTCCTTCTCCCCCCTCTCCATGCTGCTGGGGTTGGAGCCTCAATTTTAGGCTCTGATCACCTTCCATTGCCATGAGTCCTACCCTTGCCACCCCCCAGTCCCCCCACAAATCACACCATAGGCAGATAGAATTCTAGAGGAAGACTAGGATGATTGTGACATTCAGTAACTGAATTGTCTTTTTTTAACACCTTTTTGAGATATAATTCACATAACACAAAATTCATCCATTTAAAAAAGTACAAATCAATGATTTTTAGTGTAATTACAGTTGTGCAACCATCACAACAATCTAAGTTTAGAACATTTCACTCCAAAAGGAAGCCCCGTGCCCATTATTCGACACTCCTCGTCTGTCTCCCCAGGTCCTGGAAACCGTAAATCCACTATCTCTATGGATTTGCCTATTCTAGACAACTCATATAAGCGCAATCATATAACAATATGCGATCTTTTGTGACTGACTCCTTTTACTTAGCATAATGTTTTCAAAGTTCATCTATGTTGTAACATGCACACTCATTTTTATTGCCAAATATATTCCATTGTAGGAATATGCCACACTTTTTTTTATCCATTCATTACTCAATGGACATTTGAATGTTCCCACATTTTGGCTGCAATAAACCATGCAGCTATGAAGATTTGTGTGCAACTCTTTGCTCATTGTCCTTTAATATTTCAAATACTATGAGGAAATCCACAAACCTTGCCACTACACAGTTGAGCCCTCAAGCCCCAACCTCACCAGACTTGCTGTGTGATTTTGTACATTTGTTTTGGCTTCTCTGAACTTCTGTTTCCTCTGCAAGCTGTCTTGGTAGAAAGCCAATGCTCAAAAGTGATTCTTATCCAGGAAACTAAAAAAACTTCCAAATTTTATGTCTTCACCACTGTCTTACACGATGGCTGGTTGGCAAATGCTTTCTTTCTGAGTCAGTTTGAGTCATCTAAACTTTGCAGGTCAAATTTGAGGAATAAGAAATAATAAGTTGTAACATATAACTTATTAATAAACAATAAAATAAAATCCATAATTTGTTACTAAGGTAAAAATTCAATTTAACATTCCACTTTTGATAAATAGAAGTGACCGACTAGTAAAGAAGATTTAAATAATACATATGAGTTTAATGTAATTTTATTGAGTGCTTTTGTGTGCTAATTTATCAATATAGAAGGAAGAGGGAGAAATGGTGACATACTTTATCATCTATTATTAGTCAAATAGACTATTTTTTCCAACAGCATTCATAGTGTAAATTGCTAATTTCCATTTTGTGTAAAAATCAATTTTTATGTAATAGTCTTCATCTCAATCCATTCCATAAAACTGGGATTTAGTATATTCAAGTGCTGACAATGGTTCAGACTTTCATAGACTATATAGGGAGCATTTCTTTTTTTTCTGACTATGGTACAGTAAGTCTCCAGTGGGAGCAAGTATTTAGCAACATGTTACTTATCACTATGTGACCGTATTGGAATGTAACTCAGAAATGTCTTTTGCAACAAAAAAAAAGAAAAGAAAAAAGAAAAAAAATTCTTCCTAAATTCTTCCTACTAGATAGTCATTAGCAAATCCTGTGCCTTTGGAGACAATCTGTAAACAAATAGTTTTTTTTATGTATGGTCTTCTTTATTAGAATAAGATCAGCCCATTAAGACTCTTATTACTTTTCCAAGGGCATCATCACTTTTTTTTTTTTGGTATTCTAAAAGCTTTCTCTTCCTAGAAAGCAAACACAATAGTTGACCTATAAACCAGATATTTCTGTTCATTGAATCTATCCTACTAATCAAGAGAAATAGGGAAATTTGTGTGCACAAGCATAGTATTAATGATGGGACTATTTCTGCTGGTTCATATTGTAATGGAATTTTTCCCCTATGGTTCATTCATCACTTTAAAAAATTAAGCCAATTTAGAAATATAATTTGAATGTATAATTGAATTTGTCAGTTGATCTTAGCCTTTACAAGTTAATCAAGTAACACGGACTTAAGGAAGTTTCCCACACATGCTCTCATTTATGGGCAGCCAATCATCCCCTAAAGAGAATGTCAGGTTCTTTCACGATTTTTTGTTGATTAGATCCTCAATTTTTCTTTAGAGGGCTGAATCATTTTTTTCCCTAGCAATCAAGATTCATGCTATCAGTCAAACTGAAAGGAAGAAAATGGCATAATTTTAGCTAAAATATTAGAAATGACAAATAAGTGAAATATATTAACTGGAGTGGAAAAGAAATGTGTAATTAAGCAGCACAAGGACCATATGTCAGATTCTTCTATAGTAATAGATGGGAGGAGAGTTTAGACTTTTTGCAAAGACCAATGTAGCTGTCAGGACATTTTAGTCCTCTTTATGATTCACTGGACTCATTAGGGACATCTCACCTCAACCAGCAATTGACAAGTTGATTTGTTTTCTTTCTCACTCTCTCTCTCTTTTTTAAATTAAATATAAGAGGGTAGATCAGTTAATTATAAGCTATGGCTATATGTGCATTATATGTGTGATTTAAATGATTTAAATACATACAAAAATAAGCTTATTTGGAATCTTGAAATGTCTGAACTGCTACCTTTCAAATACTCCTCAGCCCTGTGTCAACCATATTTTGAAATTTTTAATGGAATATGTGTCACACTTAAAATACCATCTACTCCATGGTGTTCCAATGGTATCCAGGCATACAGCCCTCTTCAGATTTTCTCTAAACAGCTAGGAGGTTGGACATTCAAACTTAAAGTGGGTGTTGTAGTCCTACACTAACAGGGAGAGAAGCACTTCAGCACCAGAAAACCTCAGCTCCCCAAAGCCCAGAGATGCCTGGGAACAAGGTTCTTTCATTTGGAGAAAAGAATGATAGGACCTACAAGCTTCAGTGTGAGAATATTTCTAAACTCCTATGGAGACACAATTATTATTTTTTTAATGCTTATTTATTTTTGAGAGAGGCAGAGACAGAGC
Source organism: Prionailurus bengalensis (assembly GCF_016509475.1). Taxonomy (NCBI): domain Eukaryota; kingdom Metazoa; phylum Chordata; class Mammalia; order Carnivora; family Felidae; genus Prionailurus; species Prionailurus bengalensis. Next base: position 112,341,766 of record NC_057349.1, read on the forward strand.
TTGAGCGGGGGGAGGGACAGAGAGAGAGGGAGACACAGAATCCGAAGCATGCTCCAGGCTCCTAGCTGTCAGCAGAGAGCCCGACATGGGGCTCAAACCCAGGGACGGTGAGATCATGACCTAAGCCGAAGTCGGACGCCTAACCAACTGAGTCACCCAGGCACCCCAGAGACATAATTAAATCTAGGTCCCAATATTGGAACGTGTGTTATTTATCCTTAACAGTAGAGTTAGTGGGGCTGCCAAAATTATTATGTTCTGAAATACTCACCATCATTTTGCTCATATAATCAACATCATTAATTCATTTTATGAATAGGAGTGTACAGTACAAGAACAATGAATTGAACTTCCTTCTACATTTGGTATTTCTGAAACTGATCATTTCAATGCTAGCATGGTTTCAGTCAGAGAAGTAGGAAGGACTTTCAACCATGATGCCTACCTGCTTTCACTTAAGTCTTGGGAATATGAAAAGTTAGAGTCTATCCAACATTTAGCCAAGTTCACTCACTTGATGTAGAGTGTCTATGGAAAGATTCAGGATATTAAGAACGTATTAGGTGCCAAGTTTTACTTATGAATTATAAATATGTTTCCCACATATTATAGCTAATGCCCTTACATTATTAACATTTCTCTTCATTGAGTCCTTTCCTTTAGTTTATAGTCTTGCTAAAGACTCTTCCATTCAAAAAAGAAATATTTTTATTTTTGTTCTCCTTCAGACTTCTGCGGATCCCCATTTTCCATTCACAGACAATGTAAGATAAAATTTACCATCTTAACTACATTTAAGTGTACAGTTCACGAGTGTTAAGTACATTCACATCATTGTGCAACCAATCTCTAGAACTCTTTTCATCTGTAAAACTGAAACTGTATACCCAGTAAACAACTCCCCATTCCCCTCCCATCCAGCCCCTGGCAACCACCATTCTTTTTTCTGTCTCTATGAATTTGACTATTCCAAATACCTTATATAAGTGGAATCATATAGTATTTTTCTATTTGTGTGGCTTGTTTCACTTAGCATTATGTCCTCAAAGTTCACCCAAGTTGTAGCATATGTCTGAGTTTCTTTTTAAACTCAGTTCATGAGAACAAACTGAGGGTTGATGGGGGGTGGGAGGGAGGGGAAGGTAGGTAATGGCACGATGGCATGGTGAGGAGGGCACCTTTTGGGATGAGCACTGGGTGTTGTATGGAAACCAATTTGACAATAAATTTCATATATTGAAAAAATAAATAAATAAATAAACTCAGTTTAAACTCAGTTTCTTTTTAAACTGAATAACATTCCATTGTATGTATATACCACAGTTTGCTCATCCATTTCATTGTTGATAGACACTGGGGTTGCTTCTTCCTTTTGACTATTGTGAATAACGCTGCTATGAACATGGGTGTGTAGATATCTCTTTAAGACTCTGCTTTCAGTTATCTTGAATATATACCCAAAAGTGGAATTGCTGGATCATATGGTAATTCTATTTTTAATTTTTTTAAGAAGCCACCGTACTGTTTTCCATAGCAGCTGCACCATTTTGCTTTCCTACCAACAGTGCACAAAGGTTTCAATTTATCCACATCCTTATCAACACTCGTGATTTTCTGTCTTTTTGATACTAGCCATCCTAATGGGTGTAAAGCAGCAGCTCATTTTAGACCTAAAATTTTAGACAGTTTTCCAAAGTGTGGTTTGCAAATGACATCCATTAGAATCACTTCATAAACATATTATAAACATTCAGATTCCTGAATCAAATCTCTGAGGATTGGGCATGAGCAATATTTTAACAAGTTCCTCAGACAATTCTTTTGAAGACTTTTGGCATACAACTTACCATATTAGTTGGATGTGATATTAAAGTACCTCAAAGTAAGAAAGAAAACACCCAGCCAATCCTATGATATTGTCTAGAATAGAATACTTGCTATAAAAATCTCACTTTTTATTTGGATAAAGATTACAAGGAAACAGCTAACATTTTACACCTCTAGATATGTTATTTTTGCAAATATAATTGTGTCCTTGAGCCACATAGTGACACTTTCCGGTATGTTGCTGAATGTTACTATTATCATCACTGAATTAATGGAAAACTATAAGCACTTTGATTATCCTTTGTGGGGGTGAGTGTGTGTGTGTGTATATATATGTGTGTGCACGCAGGTGTGACATGTATAATGATCTGACTTACTGCTGCATTGCCAAAGGTTTTTTATTTTTATCCATTTCTCTTCTTTTGCACAGTAAAAGTCAGGGTTGACATTTCAGTTCTATTATGATTATTTGAGTCCTTTACACTGACTACTGTGCTAGGTAGGCACTATTTATTTTCTAGAGTAGACAGTGCCTTAGACCTTAGCTATCTGCAAAGATGTTTGTTTATTATGAGAAAAGACCTTAGGGACCAAAAGTGAAATTGTGTCCAAAATGAGAGCAGATAGGAACATGGATTAAACAGGAACAAACTCAGTATTCACTGGTGGTGAAGAGGAAGTTGAAGGTTGACATCAAGATTTGAATTAAGAAGTTTTATGCCAAAGATTTTTTTTAAATTAAACTACTTATATCAATTTTGCATCAGCACAATTGCATTTATAAAATCACATATAAGAAGACCCTTTACTTCCAAAATACTGGGCATCTTTCCAATCCAAGTATTCAGATTTATTGTGTTTCTATAGTTCTGTGCTGGTATTTTTGTGCTTCTGAAACCTTGTCTGCTTTCAGCAATTAATAAAAATGTTATGGGTTTTGATTTGCATCACTGCAGCATATGAACTAAATTACTTTTCATCTGCACGTTTAAAGCAGAATAAAACTCTTTGTGATAAAGTTTCATACTGTTCGGATATGAGTTGCTGAACCGTGGAATCCAATGAGCCAATGCCAAGGCAGCCAGGAAGAGTGGCTGCCTTTTGTTCCAGTTTATATCATTCTAGCTAAAGAGTCTGCTATTCTAGGAGGTTTTAAATGCTAAGCCCCTCTGTGGCTTTTATAAGTTGAATAAGTTTCTGACCAAAAGCAACCACTGAACTAAACCAGAGCGCAACATGGGATGGCACCCCTGCTTGTCTGTCACGGTTTAACAATTGCAGTTGCCAATTAAGTGCAGAAAATTTTGCTCTCAGAAGTACTTAAAGAACATATTATAAGTTATTTTATACATAGTAGAATATATTTCACATTCACCATCCACCCAAGGGTAAAGTCAAAGTTATTTCTCCTTCTACTGATTACTCTATGTCCCTGCCTTTCTTTGTTGCTTCTTCACTTTGTTCTAGTTCGGTTCACTGTAGAATAGCTTACATGGATAGTGTACTCAACTACTTTTTACTATAGTGTAAAGGAATATATGTGTTTGTGTGTGTAGATTTTATTTATCTATTTATCATCTATCTCCTAGAATAAAAATGGGGTGATTTTATTTAGATAACAATTTCAACATAGTTACAATATAGGAAGTAGTTCATTAATAATATAAGAATTAAGGATAGGGATATGTTTTATTTATATTCATTCCACCCTCAGTGTTTAGCACAGTTTGTGCATGTAATAAAGAAAACTCTAAATGCATGAATAAATTAAGCAGAGGTTTCTGAGTTTAAATATTCCCCTTTGGTCCATAAACCCTTCCACAGATCTTGGTCGTAGCTTTCTTGTTCTTCTGGATAATCTACCCTAATTCTTCCAGTCCTAGTTTAAGCTACTCCCTTTTCCTCACTATTTTATTTTCTTACAGTAGGGGTATCTCTTATGAAACTGCAATGTGGGGCACCTGGGTGGCTGAGTGGGTTAAATACCTGACTCTTGATTTCAGCTCAGGTCATGATATCATGGTTCATGGGATTGAGCTCCACAGCAGGCTCTGCTCTGACAGTGCGGGGCCTGCTTGGGATTTTCTCTCCTTCTCTCTCTGCCCCTGCCCCACTTGTGCTCTCTCTCTCTCTCTCTCTCTCTCTCACACACACACACACACTAAATAAATAAACTTTTTTTTAAAAAAACTGCAATGATTTTTTGTGCACCTCTCTCACCAACTCTGTTGCAGTTTTCCTGGAATCTATCAGGAATTCAGTCTTCTCCCTTTGTTCTTTCTTTAGCTTTTGATTTAGACCCACTGCTGGTACCTATTTTTTTTTTTCAAATGAGCCATTCTGTTAAGTAGCTTTCATGCATTACCCAGGTGTCTTTCTGTCCTCATTACCACACATAGCCCACTCATAGGTCACAATTTGGATACTGGAAGACCAGCTTTGGCATTATGCTATATTTGTGGGCTTACTTGGGCTTCATCATCCTAGAACATTTCTGTGCCCTGTTCTATTTCTAGTTGCCTTTTAAAAAAAAGTCTGGGGGGGGGGGGGCTTCTAGTTTTTCTTATCTTCTTCTAAATATCGTATGCCAAGTTATTTTTCCTGTATTACCCAAAACTTGCTATTACATTTCTGTTCAAAACAAGAGTATTCTAAAGGGTACAGTAGGGCTGTGTTCTTAAAGTTTAATCAGTTCTTTAAATGTCAGTAACCTGTCCAAATACAAACTAAGATGTAAGTTTCATGAGGGCAGGGACTTCTTTTACTCACTTTATTATAGCTATTGCTAAACATCTGCCTGCCTTTCTTCCAAGAACTATCCTGAATCACTACATTTACTTTGTGCTTATATAACAATTTCAATATAACAGTAGGTAGTGTATATATAACAATAAGCAGTGTCTACATAACTATGTCTATAAGTCCATATGAGATGAACTTGTAGTAAGTACTAAATTAACAGGATTGTTAGAACAAATGGATATCAGCATACCTTAAAAGCCTACTTAAACCCACATGTGGATGATTTGTCATTCCAATATATAGTATAGTATCTTATGATCTAACCTTCATTTACCAAAGCATCTCTCATGAAAATTCTATCGAATTTCAAAGTAGGGGGTTGCTTGGGTGGCTCAGTCAGTTAACTGTCCAACTTTGGCGCATGTCATGATTTCATGGTTTGTGATTTCAAGCCCCGCGCTGGGATCTCTACTGACAGCTCAGAATTTGGAGCCAGCTTTGAGTTCTGTGTCTCCCTCTCTCTCTGCCCCTCCCCTGCTCATTCTCTCTCTCTCTCTCTTGCTCTCAAAAATAAATAAACATTAAAAAAAGTCAAAATAGGGATAAAAGAAACACATCTTTTCTACTATGGCTTTCACACAATGAGGGGGTACCTTCTCCAGCCCTCCTTTTAGCTTTTGAGTGAGAATAGTCTCCCCGAATTCTGGTTTATCTCTGTGGGTTCTAAAAGGGAGTAGAGATTTAAGCTTTTGCAGGAAGATGAGAAATGGGACAGAGTTTGGTGAAATGAGAAATAGGAGGGAAATTAAGACAAAGAGCAGAGGATTGGGTCATGATGATGGAATGGAACAGGGGATATTTGAGTGGTCATTATGGGCCAAACACTGTGGTTAGGATGCTACGTGATTAGCTCCTTTAAATTTTACAAGAGGGGCGCCTGGGTGGCGCAGTCGGTTAAGCGTCCGACTTCAGCCAGGTCACGATCTCACGGTCCGTGAGTTCGAGCCCCGCGTCGGGCTCTGGGCTGATGGCTCGGAGCCTGGAGCCTGTTTCTGATTCTGTGTCTCCCTCTCTCTCTGCCCCTCCCCCGTTCATGCTCTGTCTCTCTCTGTCCCAAAAATAAATAAACGTTGAAAAAAAAATTTAAAAAAAAAAATAAATAAATTTTACAAGAGCCTGGAAAAGTTTGTATTATTACTCCCCCATTCCATAGGTAAGGAGATTTAAATTCATAAATTTCATTTTTCTGTAGTTCCACATTAAAAAAAAAACAACAATGGCACAAATGAGTACCAGTAAAGCTGGTGAGATCCGAATAGGATTTATAGACTGTATCAATGTCAATATCCTGGTTTTAATACTTTACTATATAGTTTTGCAAGATGTTACCTTTGGGAGAAACTGTAAAAAGTACACTCTCAATTGAGTAATTTTCTATATTACAAATACTAGCCCTTTGTCGTATATGTTGTGAATATTTTCACCTAGGTTTTTACTTGTCTTTATGTTTATGGTGTTTTGGGCTATGGAAAAAATAATGTTATGTAGCCAATGGTGTTAACCTATTTTTTTCTGTAATTTTGAGTCATAGGAAGTATTTCCTTACACCTATGTTAAATAACAATTTACTGGTGTTTTCTTCCAGTACCTGTATGGTTTCATTTCTTACATTTAGATACTTAAATACATCCTCAGCCTATAGTGCAGGTTAGTCTCAGGAAAACTGCTAAGAGGTTTCAAGATGACATTTTTTACTCATTAGTCATGAAAGGTTTTCTTAGCACATTGATCCCTGCATGGTAAGTACTAGAAAACGAATGGTATTTGATTATTGTTCCCACAGTCCTTGCACAGAAAGAATGCAATCAGGAACAAGCTTCCAATGAAGAGTAAAAGTATTGTGAGTTCCATAGACTCGTGGTATCTTTGCCGAACTGTCTGTGTTAAAATGTGGTTTTAAATTCACATGAATTTCTAGTGCAGACTAAGAGTTTTACACTATAGGTGTGAATTATGTTATGTGAGGCTGTTTTCAGTGTTTGGCTTGGTAATATGCAGAAGACAACGGTCATGGCAAAGTAGACAGAATTGTCAGGAGCCTTGTGGACTTCCAGTATTTGGGTCACTCTGAATTAGAAGTCAACATTTTGCTAGCTATTTCTCACCCTGATTACTGATTTCTACTCTATGTATATTGCCACTCTGTATGCATTTACTTTAATGTGTATATATATATATATATATATTATAGTTTTTTTATTATTATTATATATTATTTTATAGTTTTTGCCATCACTTATACATGTTGTGGAACAAGACTCAGTAGTTAGGGCAATAGATGCTGGCAATGCACACATCATTAGCAAATTACCATTATTTAGATCATACTTCCCTCAGAAAGAACATCAATATAATGAGATAGAGATAAGGAACTGAGCTGAAGTGGGGAAAAAGCATCATAAATAACAGCATAAAATAAGTTAAAATCAATTTCAATTTCTAATGGATAATATGGGAGCTCCCAACTTTATTGTCTAATTTTCTTTTCCAAATGACTATAGCTAAATACAACCAAAACAATATTTATATTATTTTGCTGTTATTTTTGAAGTTTATATTATATAATAGCAATGAAAATTATTACATCAAGAATAATTTTATTTTTCTCTTAAACATTCATTTCAACAGAATCTTAAATTTCCACTATCCTAAATTTTAAGGATGTAGTAATGATGATGATGAATTATTGTGGTCAAAACATTTCTATCATCAACTAGGATTAAAACAGTATGTTGTAAAATTATTTCTATCTTAAACAGATAGCTCTTAAAGAGTCACCAATATATTTGCATAGTAGGAATTTGAGTTCTTTAGCATTGAGTTCAATTTTAACTTTTTATTAATGTATTTTCATAAGAAATCCAGTATAGTGATTCTTGCTTCTTTCATATTGTAGTATTTTTGGAAACTATTTGATCCAAAGTAGTTTCTGAAGCCATCACTCCATCTCCTCCTATTAGTTGAGATGTAGAAATAATGTACAAGAAATTATTTTAGTTTTGCCTGAACTTGAAGCTGCACAATGCCAAATCGGAAAGTTAAAGATAAAATAGTAAATTAAATTAATCATGCAAACTGATTACTATAGATTAAGAAACTCATAGTAAAAAACTGATCCCCTTCCTACACAGTTGTTTTGACAATATATAGCAGTGACTTTGAAAGCTATTATAATTACAATAATAAATTTGCTATTATAAAATGGATCATAAAATGCATTCAAAAACCAAACACAGGGGCGCCTGGGTGGCGCAGTCGGTTAAGCGTCCGACTTCAGCCAGGTCTCGATCTCGCGGTCCGTGAGTTCGAGCCCCGCGTCGACTCTGGGCTGATGGCTCAGAGCCTGGAGCCTGTTTCTGATTCTGTGTCTCCCTCTCTCTCTGCCCCTCCCCCATTCATGCTCTGTCTCTGTCCCAAAAATAAATAAACGTTGAAAAAAAAATTAAAAAAAAAAAACACAGTTCATATTTGGATTATTCCCCCATTTTGGATCATTTATACAACTTTTCCCTAACATGGGTGTATTTAATCAACCTTGGATTATAATTTAAAGTGCTATAAAAATTAAGTGTATTGATGATGGCTTACAAGTTGGAAAATAACCCAACATCTGATTAACTGAAATGCAAGAGTTTTGCCAGCCTTAAAAATGTGTATTCCAGTTCCACTTATTATAACTATTATCTTAACACTTTTTAACTTCACTGCATCAATGAGAATGGCTACAATTCAGAAATGAATTTTAAGAAACCATACAATACCAAATGTTGGCATAGATATGAAGAAACAGGAAATTTTATTCATTGCTGGTGGGAATGCAAACTGGTACATGTGGAAGACAGTTCTTACAAAGCTAACCATAGTCTTCTCACATCATCCAGCAATCATTCCAGTAGGACATTACACCACTGATATGAAAACTTATATCCACACAAAAATCTGTACACTGATGTTTATAGAAACATTATTTAAAATTGCCAAAAATTCAGAGCAACCAATATGTCCTTCAATAGGAAATGGATAAACAAACTGTGGAATCTTTATACAATGGAATATTATTCAGCAATAAAAGCAAATGAGCTACAAAAAGTACAGATCAACAGTAAGTGTATATACAAAGTAAAAGAATCCAGTGATAAAGTTTTTATACTGTATGGTTCCAATTATATGGGATTCGGGAAAGGCCCAAACTACATCATAGTAAAGAACAGCAGTGATTGCTAGGACAGAGGGGCACTGGGGGTAAGCTTGATTAGTTAAAGTACAGGGGAGGGGACTTTTAGGATGGTGAAACTATTCTTCGTGATATTGTAGTGGTAGATACCTCAAAGTATGCATTTGTCAAAACCCAAAGAAAATTACAGCATAAAAATAAAACTAAATGTATAAAATTAAAAAAAAATCATTTAGGGGGTTCAGAGATCCCAGGAAGGAATGCAGATCATTACAAGAAAATCTAACTGTATTGCAAATGTATAAGACAACTTCACTGAAGGGTTGAATTGTCTTCAAGGGGGAGGGTGGAATGGTGCTGAAACTTAGAAATGAACCTGTAAAACTAAAAGAAAAAGAAACTGCCCATAAGCACTGCACTGTAGTTGATAATGTTGTTTCCTTTGGATGGCACAGGTTAATAATTCTGATACTGCTACTCATGTATACTGGAATTGAACAGTTATGTAAATGGATCGTGGATGGTGAGACAGATTTTTCACTGTTATAGTACCAGGTTGCAGGTAAGCAAGGAGAGACAGCTAGAATGAGCCTGTGGTAATGGATTAGAGTTGGAGACATCAGTATGAATTCAGGTTTAGCTTAATATAGATACGTATAGTTCCACAATAAATAAATATACGGATACACATATACATATATATGCACACACATATACATACACAGGTTAGTATAGACACATATATTTCTTTGCTCTGTCAGGTGAAAGGGCCCAAAGTAATGACACCCCCACAGAAATGAGCACATCTAATGCCCAGATATTTGCTTCTAATACCATTATCTCATAAGAAGAAACTGGGCTCCCTGGAAAAGTAGCTGCTTCTATAACCAGAGCAGGAAACAGATAGCATGAGCCTGGAGTTTCTTGTAATACCATAAAATAAGGAAATACTTTTTTTATAAAACCTCACAATGTTGAGGGTATATAAAAAAGCAAAGCAAAACAAAACTTAACCACACAGGCAGAGGTCAGCTACCAATGGCCAAAGTTGGAACTATTTGTGCAATAAAGCAAAGTAGTTGTGTTAGTCTTCTCTGGCTGCCATAACAAAACATCATAAACTAGGTGGCTTACACAACAGAAATTTATTTTTTCACTGTCTGGGAGGCTGGAAGTTGAAGATCAAGGTACCAGTATGGCCAGGTTCTGTTGAGAGCTCTTTCCTGGGCTGCAGATGGCTGCCTTCTCACTGTGTGTTGACATGGCCTTTCCAGTGCATGCACACACAGAGAGCACATTGTCTAGTGTCTCTTCTCAGAAGGGCACTAATCCCATCAGACCAGGTTTCCACCCGCATGACCTCATTTAACCCTAATTACTTGCCAAAAGCCCCAGCTCCAAACGCTATCACTTTGAGGGTTCGAGCTTCAACATATGAATTCACAGGGAGGAAGAGACATAAACATTCAGTTCACAAGAGTAGTGTTGGATTGTAACCCTCATTTCTCTGATGCAACAGCTATGTCAATTTCACTCTAAATATATATCTCTTGGATCTTGACCCTGTTTGCTCTTATCTCTGCTGGGTGCTATTATCTCCCCGTGAATTACCATCACAGCCTCAGAACTGGGCCCTCTGGCTTCAGCCTTGTTTACTGTATTTTACAAAGTGACCCAGAGTCACCTCTATAAGTGTGACTCTCACCATGATTCTCTTTTGCTTAAAATCCTTAAATGGCTCCTCACTACCCCAGTTCCTTAGTGTGGCCCTTTATAAAGTGACCCCAGGTTACTTATCAGTGTTTTCCACCATTGCACCCTGACAGAACCCAGATATCCTATAAATCAGGACAAAAACAGCTTACTCCCAAAGAGAACTTCCAGGAGATACCTTCTAACAGACCTTGGCTGACAAAAGTAGGTAGTAGGAAGAAATGAAGAAAGTTTGTGGAATGTCAAAAAAATCAGTAACAGGCAAATGCCAGACATCACCCAGTTCAAGGCATGGAATAAGTGGGTAATGTTCCAAAAATATTTAGTGAACAGAAAAATCAGTCCAAAAGAGGCAAAGAGTAAATACAAGGGCATTACTGCTGATTGTTACCATTCATGGAAAAAATAATAATAATGTTCTTTATATATAATATGTGCTTAATACACTTTGCATTGAAATTCTCTTTCAGGCTTTTAAATTTTTTTCATATGGTGTATTTACACTTTCTGTGAACTTTCCTCCATCCTTATTCTACTTGCCTTCTCAGAGAGAAAGGCTGAATGGCGTGACATTGTAGTACAGAATTTCATGTGATGGCACACACTCATAGTTTTTGGCCACCACAATGTATGAGTAATAAAAATTTGAGCAACATTTCTTGTTTTTTTTAAACATTCTGTATTTTTATTATTTTTTGTTGTTTAATTTTGAGAGAGACAGAGAGAGAGAGAGACAGAGAGAGAGAGAGAGAGAGAGAGAAAATAGGGGAAGGCAGAGAGAGAGGAGGACAGAGGATTTGAAGTGGGCTCCACCCTAACAGCAGAGAACCTGATGCAGGGCTTGAACCCACAAATTGTGAGATCATGACCCAAACTGAAGTCGGACTCTCAACTGACTGAACCACCCACATGCCCCAAGCAACATTTTTTTTTTTAAATAGAGAATTCACATTTAAATCTGGACTTCTGGCTTTCTTTGAAATTGGTGAGATCTATGGCTCAGAGCTTTTATTTCTGCACAACGTTGAGTGAGAACAGAGGGGCACTTGCAGCTGGCCACATCCATTCAAGTGCTTGTGTCTCTCACCTCTATAAGGCATTGGAATTTGAGTCATACTTTTATGAGTCTTCCAATTACCAACAGAGTGGTTCTGCCACTTACCAACAGAGTGGACCAAGGCATATTATATAAAATCTCTGCAACCCACTATCCTCAGTTATAATGTTGGGATAATAATCATCCCTCAACAATAGGGTTGTTGTGTAGGATGAGTGAAATAATTTCAGCAAAGGCTTTTAGCACATAGTAATAACCTAGAAATTTTGGTTAAAATTCCATTGTCCTTTTGTTTTGTTAATACTAACAAAGGTATAGCGTTAAAAAGTAGAAGTAATGTTATGTTGAGAGAAACAGAAACTACATTAGTTTTGTAGGGAGTATAGTCGTGCTCTTAATATTAAATGTAAGTCAGTAATAAAGGACAGAAAGCCTAAACAATCCTGTTAAAAATCTTACAATTTCCTTCATGATGATTCACCATCCTGGTCCTAATACCTGCCTAGCCACTTCCTTGTCTCATTTGATGCTAGCACTTTCTCCACATGCACTCTGAATTTGAATATAGCACAGCAGTGGTGTGCTGGAACCAGTTCATTCCAGCTCACAGTCCATTGTTAATTTTTTATAAATTTTGCAAACCATCACACAGCTAGCTTAAAATCAGCCACGATGAGAATATTTATACTGCAGAAATAAGCTACTAATTGGGGTGGGGGAGTGTGGGGTTTTTGTTTTATTTGTTTGTTTGCTTTTGGAGAGTGTTAAACATTCATCAACACATCACTGGCCCAAGTTTTCTCCCTTGAGATATGCATGCATTCTTATAGCTGCATTTCTCACTTACACTCACAGTTCTCCCACATCTCTGACAAGGTTTGACTTCATTATTATCGGTAATGTCCTGGTAAATACTTCCACATAGACGTCCACATACAGTCTCAAGCTCAGCATCACTGTATTAATTTCCTAAGGTTGCCATAACAAAGTGTCACAAAACTAAGATGGCTTAAAACAACAAAAAATGTATCCCCTGACAGTTCTAGAGGCTAGAAGTGTGCAGTCAAAGTGTCAGCAGGGCCATGTTCCCTGGGACACCTGTAGGACAGGGTCCTTCCTGGCCTCTTCCAGTGTTTGGCAGGGCCATCAGTTCCCTGCATCCCCTTGGCTTGCAGCAGCCACACTCCAGTAAGCTTCTGTGTCACATGGCATTCTCCCCTCCATGGGTCTTTGTGTCCAAATTTTCTTCTTCTTTTAAGGATACCAATCATATCGGGTTAGAACCCATTTGAATGACTGCATCTTAACTTGTTCTCATAATGCCAAGACCTTATTTCCTACTAAAATCAAATTGACAGACTTTGGGGGACTTCAATACATCTTTCGTGGAAACACATTTCAACCTGTTGCAATTACTGCAACCGAAGTTTCAGTCAAATAATCTCCTCCTCTAGATTTACTCAGTTCTTTCAGATTAGAATCCTTGGTGACATTTCTGAAATCTTCATATTGCTTGTTCTCCATTGTCCTCATCCATTTATCAGATTCATTATAGTGTGCACTTCTTGCTAGTGTTTTAACAATTACAACAATTTCCTAAGAATCTTCATATCTTCTGTAGTCTGTATTTCCTTCCATGCAAACTTTGCAGTGGAGTTTTACCACACTGTTCAAAAATCTTTAGTGCCCTCACCTTGCCCAGAGCATAAAATTTAAATGCTTTAACCTGTTTTTATTTTTTTTTTATTTTTTAATGTTTTATTTATTTTTGAGAGAGAGAGAGAGAGAGAGAGAGAGAACAAACCGGGGAGTGGCAGAGAGACAGGGAGCACAGAATCCAAAGAAGGCTCTAGGCTCTGAGCTGTCAGCCCAGAGCCTGAGGTGGGGCTCGAAACCATGAACTGTGAGATCATGACCTGAGCCAAAGTCAGATGTTTAATAGACTGAGCCACCCAGGAGCCCCACCATAGCCTGTTTTTAAAAGTTCCACACACCAAAAATAAAAATAACAATTAATTAATTAAAATAAATAAAATAAATAAAAATAAAACTTCCACACACCAAAGTTTTGGTATTTACTTAGTCAAGTTTTTTCAGACTCACTTAAATAGACACTTTCACACACTTCAGTAGAAAACATTGGACTTCCTCCATGAAGTCTAACCAAAGGCTACAAACCTCTTTCTATATGTAACACTTGTTTTGCAATCCATGCACTTGGCTTGTGTAACATACAACAATCTGATTATTTACATTTTATTGTTTTTCTCCCCTTCCTCATACAACATCGTAGGAGCTTTAAGGGAAGGACTTTGTTCCTCTACTCTGGCATATTTCCTTGCTCTTGGTAGGCATCTCATATATGTTTATTGACTTTGATATCAAGATTGTTGTCAAAGAGGATGTTAGTGGGAGATCAATGGGGTGATATTAAGACCAAAAAGTTAAATGACCTTATGAAATATCAAATTAATTCAAAATGACAAGTTTGACTATTGCTAAAATGCCATTAATGTAGTAATTTGTTAAAGATAAGATTAAGTAGCTAATCATAGCTAATCATTCATCATTCATTCATTAAATATTTTCTTACTATCTACCTGATACTATATTAAATAACAGGAACATAGGATGCAATATTCCCTCAATTATCTATCTACAGAGAAAAATTTCCATATACATATACAAATTATATATACATATTTGTGTGTATATATGTATGTGTGTGCGTGTGTGTGTAGATATTGTTTACACATACACAGAGGGAGAAAGAGAGATTTGTTATTAATTTTTCAAGGAAGGAGGAACAGATATACTTCTCTCCCTTATATAATCAATGCAGTTGCTATATAGCACTCTTTGAAATGTATGCAAATAAAATTTAAAAAGAATCAAATCAGATATATTACACTGTTGAGCAGTATTGCAATTTATAAGAGAACAGACTCGTGAGATTCATATTCTATTTATTCCCTCCCCCCGGGAAAAATACACAAACATTTTATTGTATTTCAGAGAAAAATATTCCATTCAAGATGAAAATGGTCTAAAGTCACAAGCAAGATGAAAGTAAAGCATGAGATTCCTTTGTAATAGGCCACGAAAAACACTTAAAGCGCAGAGTAACATATTTTAGAGGGCATAATTCAAGGTAGAACTGCAGAGAGGTTATTAAAAGTGAACAAAAAGATTATAAAAGTGCAAATGTACTGTACAAAATGTATTCACAGGGCATAAAATACATGTCGCTGCAAAACTGTAACAACTGTGTAAATGTGGAGCTTATATAGTGCCTTGTGCTAAGGAAAGATCCTAGGACAACAGAATCAAAACCTAAAAGAGACCTCCAACAAACAACCTTGTTAGCAACCATTGGTTCTGCCTAAGGAGAGAGCTAACCGACACTGAGGAACATGAGCTCAGAAGCCAAGTTCATAGTCTCTTGCTGCCAGCCAGAAGCTACACAGGTTGGCCATAAACTAATAATTTTCTGTATCCCCTATATTGAAATTCTTATTTTAAATAATATCTACATTTTGGGTTTTTTTTAATTTTTTTTAAATGTTTATTTATTTTTGAAAGAGACGTGGGGGGAGGGCAGGGAGAAAGAAGGGGACGGAGGACCCAACACGGGCTCTGCACTTACAGCAGAGAGCCTGATGTGGAGCTTGAACTCAAGAACCATGAGATCATGACCTGAGCTGAAGTCAGATGCTCAAACAACTGAGCCACCCAGGCTCCCCAACAATACCTGCATTTTGAAAGACACTAGATTACCTCTTTCTTTCTTCCTCAGAGGAAAATAAAATATTACATATATAAAGAACCGGATATTTAATTTTCTCATAATATAGATGAGGAAACCAAAGCCTAGAAAAGTCAGGTGAGTTGCTTAAATTCACAGAGCTATTAGGTAAAGGGATGTGATGACTGAATCTACTCTGTGAAATGAGAAAGAGAAAAAAACTGAGTTACCTGTACTTTACATGTGTATATGGATATATTCATATGCATAGTGAACAAACAAGCATATGAGAAAATAAATGTAAATAATATAGAGTTAATATATAATTATATAATTACATAATGTGGCTTATATGCTTTACACATTAGAAAAATATTGTGATAGATTATTCTGTCTAAATCTTCATTTTTTACCACTGTAGTTATTTTTCATTTATCCTGTGTATCGTGTCTGCAAACCATATCATCCGGCATTAAAACGATTACTTTCTTCTTTTTTATTTTTTTAATGTTTATTTATTTTTTAGAGAGAGAGAGACAGACGGGGGGGGGGGGGGGGGAGGGGGGGAGGGGCAGAGTGAGAGGAAGACACAGAATCCAAAAAAGGCTCCAGGCTCTGAGCTGTCAGCACAGAGCCCAGAGGGGAACTGGAACTCACCAACCGTGAGATCATGACCTGAGCCAAAGTCGGGACGCTTAACCAACTGAGCCACCCAGGCGCCCCAAAACAATTACTTTCTTAAAAGTTGGATTTTATTTTAATTGCCCAACTTTTTCTATCCCGCCTTCTGCAATGGCTCAAAGTTGGAGGCATGAAGTACAGGCTCTTCCCTCACTATGTGTCAGTAGTTCTGGTTGTCTTTCCCACTATCGGGTCTTCTGCCGACGCCTGGCTGTGCACCGCATACTCTGCAAAATGCTTCGCACCTGTTGTAGTCTGGACAGCCTTCTCGAGCTGATCTGTGCCTGCTGTCTATGCCCTCTCATCTCTATTTAGTTTTGCTCTGACCTACAAGGGGAACCAGCTACCTAATTCGTGGGGCCCCATGCAAAATGCTCCTTGTCCAAAAATTATTAAAATGAGGACAGCAAGTACTGGGCCCTTCTGTGCACGAGGCCCTGTGTGACTGCACGTATCTCACCCGTGAAGCCAGCCCTGCCTTCGAGGGTGAATGGAACGATTTGAGTGTTCTTGGCCTTTGGTAGGAATAGGACTGCATCCAAGCTAAATACAGCCTACTGTGCAGAAGTCATTGACTGAATGATGCTTCCCGCCTCGCCCTATTGCACATACCCCCTGGCTGCTCTGCCATCTGGGGTATTGCTCGTTAGCTGTTTCCTATGCATTTCCACATTGGCTTCTCTGGGACCAGAACTGAGGTTGCCTGAATAATTCCGTGTGCTTTTCAACTCTATTACCTTTCTTCTGATTTTTGTTGACCTGGAGATAATATCTGTGAAACTCTCTGTCACAGTCCTTGGCATAGAAGAGATACTCAGTACATTTTTATTAAAATAGTCACAGACAGAACTTAAGACAGAACTAAAGGAGCCTAAACCAACCTTCTCATTTTCCAGAGGCACAGAGATGAATCACAGCCAAAGTCGCTCGAGATCACAGTGTTCCTAGGACAGCACCCCCGCAGTTCTCTTTCCTTTTGTCAAATGCCCACCTTCAAGGGATTCAGTGCCTGTTTGATGCTATGCTGGCAATTTTCTTATCCAAATTATAAACTTATTCTGTACAGAAGTATGAAATATTTATTTTCTTTTCCATCATTACTTGACTATCGTAAACATAAGAAGAAGCAAGTGCTTTTATTTCATTTGCTCAACAAATGGTAACTGAGCAATTACTAAGCATTATGCTAAGGGATGCCATAAGTACATGAAAATATAAAAAGGGCTCATGATCTTCAGAAGCATAATCCAGACATGAAGCAACTAAGTAATCCTGGAAAGCAAGAGATAATTGCATGCCAAATGTTTGTTAGAGAAAATTGCAGGTGTCCACAGATGGGGGACATCA
This sequence comes from Prionailurus bengalensis, assembly GCF_016509475.1. Classification (NCBI taxonomy): domain Eukaryota; kingdom Metazoa; phylum Chordata; class Mammalia; order Carnivora; family Felidae; genus Prionailurus; species Prionailurus bengalensis. The sequence continues at coordinate 112,359,112 of NC_057349.1, forward strand.
AATGAGGTAAGAATCACTGGAGAGGGCCTAATGGGGTCCCAAAGAACAGGAAGTAAAGGTCAAGGTGGTAGGAAAGGTGCTAGTTACAGACTAGGAGTCTGGAGACCAGAATAACCATGATTTTTCCACTGAGAGTGAAGCTGTTTAGTATTTTTCTCCCATGAGGCTTAAATATACTTTGCAAACAAATATAGCGAGGCACTGCAATAAATCAAAAATCATTAGCAGAAAGCAGAATTAAAACATTAAATAATAAAAAAGATTCTATATCAGATACTTGTACTTTCTGAGTCCTAAGAAATTGCTACCTTCCAGTCTTGATGGAAGTTAACCAAACACATCATTAACCTCCATAAGAAGCATCCCAAACTGTGTACCAACACTTTCACAACTACATTTTCTCAAAAATTCAAAACTTGTTAGAACTGTGTGAAAAAATATAAGGAAGAGCAGGTAAGAGGAGCCCTCCTGAGAAAAGAATTCTCATTTTCACCTGTAACCCACATTTATAACAGCAGCAAACCAATTGTTTGAGCTTAACAGCATGATACATTCTCAGTTAGAGTTATCCACATGCATCAGCCAATGATAGTTTCCCTGTCAGATAGTATCTTCCAATCTAGGTTAGCTAGAAAGCGATTATAATGTGTCATCTTGTCATGGTTAAAAATAAACCCTTGGAATTCAGAACTTCATACAGTTTGTCAGTTATATTTAATTGAGTTAAAGAAGCCATTCCACAGATCAAATCCCAACAGCATTATGATAACATAAAAAGTAACAATATGCACAAACATAGAGGAAATGCAGGGTAATGGAAATATATGAGGTCATAAATACTTCAAGAGAAAATAGTAACTGTAAAATAAAATGTGATTTAGGGTTCAAATGGTCTATGGGGTCTAATGAATGTTAAATAAATGTGGTCTAACCCTGAGCTTGGATCCTGCAGAAGAGTAATCATGGATCCATATTTAATATTGACCTTAGATAAATTAGCATCAAACATTGAATATTTTTAAAGTAGCAATAATATTGGCTATAATAAACAGCAAGCTCAACCAATTTTTTTTATACTTTTGCTATGTTTGGCAAATTAAAAATTTGTTACATGTGCAATCTAATTAAATAAGCCAAATAGTATGAGCATAGTTTTTTTTTTGCCCCTGGATAATAAAATATAACAAGTAAAAAATGAAAATAACTTTAAAAAAAAAGAATTTTTTCTAATTTCCAAGAGTGGTTCTATTAGGAATAGCTTTTGGGGCGCCTGGGTGGCGCAGTCGGTTAAGCGTCCGACTTCAGCCAGGTCACGATCTCACGGTCCGTGAGTTTGAGCCCCGCGTCGGGCTCTGGGCTGACAGCTCAGAGCCTGGAGCCTGTTTCCAATTCTGTGTCTCCCTCTCTCTCTGCCCCTCCCCCGTTCATGCTCTGTCTCTCTCTGTCCCAAAAATTAAAAAAAAAAAAAAAAAAAAAAAGGAATAGCTTTTAATAATATGTTCCTTACCATGATTCCATAAAGCAGAATTCTAATATTACCTTGTAAATGCACTATTTTTATTTCTAAAAGTAGAGAACCAATGGAAATTATTGCTATATCACATAGCAATATTTCATACCATTATTAATTATTAATCATGATTTTTTTAGTACGCGTGCAACTTCTCTTCACCTAAACTATGCATCTTTGAAGAGCAATTACTGAACGACCTTGGTTGGGCCCTGGTTCTGAGATGGAAAATCATTTAATTTTTTTTCGGTCTCATCTTCTTCATCATAAAATAAAGTTCAACATCTCTGTCATAGGATTGTCATAAGAGATAGAAGACAAATACGATAAAATGATTTGCAACTTGCAATATTTTCCACATATTAGTGATTAGTGTATTTCTTTATTTTTATTTTTTTACATTTATTTACTTTTGAGAGACAGACTGCGAGGGGGAAAGGGGAAAAGAAGGAATGGAACAGAGGATCTGAAGTGTGCTCTGCCCTGACAGGAGGGGCATGATGTGGGGCTCAAATTCATGAACCAAATGGTGAGATCATGACCTGAGCCAAAGTTGGAAGCTCAAATGACTGAGCCACCCAGAGCCCCCTCTTTGTTTATTTTTAATAGATTACCTTCCCCAGTGATTCCCACTTAACACAAAGCTATGCTTATTAACTCCAATTCATCTATTAGTTTATTTTATATATTCTCTTAATTTTTTTTTATTTTTACACAATGTTTATGATTACCAAAACAACTATTGAAAAATTTATGAAGATTTATCATCACCTTTCCAGATTTTGATTCTTGAGGCAAAGGCAGCCAAGGTTACTTAGGATAGGCAAAAATTGATCATAGCAGCTTAGAGACTGTTTTCTTCCCTGTGTGTGTGCCAGTGTGCACACCATCCATCACCAGTAACTAGAAAGTGACTTATAGTGGTGGCTTATTGAACATTGTGGCCAGTGGCCCTTCCATAAAATGATCATTGAGAGACACTACTGGTAATGTTTGAGGCCAGCTCGGAGCTACATATTCTGTTGTCATCATAGCATGACTCTGGGGGTGGTAGGAGGAGGTGGAAGCCTTGTAGCTCATTGACCGTGTTGAGAACATGAAAAGAAGAGGCACCATATGCATCTTGAAGATGGGTTTGGTTTATGATATCCTCAACAAGGTCATATCTAGAATCAAATGGTGGGCACCACAAGCAACCCGATGCCTAGGGCAACAGAAACTCCAAACTCTTCATCCAAAAAAAAAAAAAAAAAATTCTGTGTGGCCTCGCTGCCTGTATAGCAGATGTTTAGGTCTCCTAAAGAGGCATTAATGATCTGAGTAGCTTCCTCACAATCAGCATGTTCTGATAGAGGAAGGGCAGACAGGAAATAGACTGCCCCGGGCAGCAAGGAAAGAATGGAGGAAGGTATAAATGCTCTGTAGTTTTGGAAGTGTCCCTCCAGCTTTGTTTTGTCTATGACAAAGGGGCCTATAGAGGTACTTAATGATCTGTACTTCCATTTGTGCACATTTCAACTGCATTTCTTCTAGTCTTTCCTCAAAGGTTCCCATCCAAAAATAACCAGAGGTTGGTTACCCCTTTTTTCATCTACATGATTTTACCACTATAACTCAAATGTACACTTTAAGTATTAAAATAACTAGAGAAGGAAGAGTAATGATAAGGATCCAACAATGAAGACATGGTTAATAAATAGGCTATATAATCTATGCCCAGAGAATTTATGGAAATGTTTATTTCAACAAATATTTGCTGAGTGTCCTGCTAAGTACCGATTACTATCTGAGGCCCAGGGAATAAATTAAAGAACAAGATAGATTGAAAACCCTCCTTCATGGAGCTCACTTTTTAATGAAGGGAAACATAAAATAAATATATACATAATATAATGTCAGGTAGTTACAGGTGCTAGAAATAAAAGTAAAGCAATGTGTAGAAGCAGAAGGAAAATGGTAGGAGGAGCTGTTTAGCTCTAGAAGGACAGGGACATCTCTGATGACTGTTCAGCAAGGACCTGAATGAAGTGATGAAGTGAACCATGTTAATGTTTATGGAAGGAAAATTCCAAGCTAAGAGGACAGTAAAAGGAAGTCCTAAGATGGCAATGAGTTTGCCATTCTTTAAGAAAACTGCAAGAGAGTGCCTGTAAAGAGGGATGAGTGAGAAGCAGCATAGCAGGAGATAAATTTGGAGAACACAGATCAAATGAGACAGTGAAGGCTGTGATAAAGACTTTGAATTTGATCTAATTATATAAAGGAAAGATGTTTTTAAAGACTTTGAACCACAGTCCAAAGAATTGATTATGAGAATTCAAGAGTGGAATTCCATAGAGATACAAGTTTAGATGCAATGAAAATAATTTAGCTGAGAAAAGATAGTGTTTTAGGGTAGTAGAACAAAAGAGGCAGCAAGAAAATATTTTGATGCTAGCTATATTTTGGGATTCCTGTACCCAAAATATGCACATGAGAAGGAGAGAAATCATGAATAACTTCTAAATGAACAACAGTTGAATAGTGACACTATTTATTGAGATGGAAAAGATGTGAAGGAATAGAGTCAGAAGAAGAAACTCATAATTTTGTGCTGGACATATCAAGTTAGAGGTCTACTACACAACCTAGCAGAAACGCTGAGCAAGCAGGTGGATATATTAATCTGAGCTCAGTTGAGAAGTCAGTGCTAGAAATAAAAATGGGGGATTCATCAGCATTTAGGTATTGTTTAGATCCATGAGACTGAATATTAAAGGAGAATGTCTCAATTTTTTCCAATAAAATTTAATTGAAATGAAACTAGAATTCTCGTAGGAATTGTTCTCTGATTTTCCAGACCTGCAGCTCAGGATTTTTAAGTTTTAGAGATGAATACTGTAAACAATACCAGTGTGAATTACAAAAACTACACTACACAGGTTCTGAATAATCCACTATAAAAAAAAATGAGACCCTACAGATAGAAAGGCAGTGTGTGCTTATCTCTGACTAGAAATACTAAGTCAGGTGAGAATAGAAAGTAAGGGGTTGAACTTCCACTAACCCTCAGGTCAAAAGCAACTAAAGACAGCTTTTGTTATTATTTATTGTGATTATGATTCTGTATTGTACCCTCATGTTGCAATTTGCAAAGGCAAACTGCTTTGTAATTGATTTTACTAATCCAGCTTAGCCTACTCTATTTATATGCCTTTTGATCTTTTTACTGTCCGAATTCACGTTTTGACATGTAAGCCACTTTGATCCTCCTTAGAATACAAATCATAAAAAAAAATATTTTATAATGAGAAAGTTGGGTTAGTTAATTGGTAAATGGTACATTTTAACTTTCTCAGTGAAGAGGAGAAGCTTAAAAAGATTCATTGATTTGCATCATCAGCAGGCCAACAAGAACAAGAGTACAGTACTCAGATTCCAACAGGATCAGTGTCAAAGCTGGGATATTGCCCTCTTCAACTCCTCACTTCTCCTATCCCCAGCCTTAGTTACCCTATAAAATACAGCAAACAACTCCTTCTCTGGAACACTTGTGCCTCTCGCTCCAGTTTTGTCATTTTGGTGAATTGTCTTAACCTGACTCTTTCTCCCACAAACACACTATGTCCTCAGGAAACATTCCCTCTCTAGCACCCTCCACTGCAGATCCCTCATGAGTGTCTTTCCACCTCTCCATCACACCCTCACCCAGGACACCATGCCCATCTCGGGTCTGTGTGCCTGAGGTTCTGATTCCCGGAAGGTGTCCGATTTTAAAAGCAGAGGGCTATTACTTTCAAAAAAGACGGTGCAGATATTATAACACAACATGATCAAAACATTAAAATTATAATTCATTCAGAAGTTAATTCCTTCAGAATTCGTAAGTTAAACTGAACCCCCGAGAGCAGAGATCATGTCAGTCTTGTTCACTGCTTCATGATTGGCATCTGGCATTATGCCCAGCTTGTTGTAGGCCATGGATAAATAGAGGCTGTGGCATCAAAGAGGCAAGTCATACTGGTGGAAAGTACAGACTCTGATGTCAGATCACCTGGTTAAAACCGTAGCCCTGCCCCTTATGAGCCCCGTGATTCTTGGCAAGTTACCTAACCTCTCTGACTCAACGTCCCAGTCTGTGAAAACAGGTGGTAGCTGCCTCAGAAGATTGCTATGAGATTCAGTAAACCACCATACAAATGAGACTTGGAATGTCATAGCCCTTGATGTATTTTAGGTATTGAAGATGAATTACTTAAGAATTTAGAATGTTACATGTGTGATGAATTAAGATCTCTGCGTCTGCATTGATTCTATCAGTGACAAGAGTGCAAGTGCCAAGATAGACACAAGCAGCTGCTTCTGCTCTTTCCTGTTACTCTCTGTCTGTGAATTCCATGCCCCTTAGAGGCAGTGTTGCCATTAGAGAAGTGAGAAGTGTTGTTGGCAAGTCTACTGCTCCCCACCCCTCAAAGAAGGGATATCATCTCTTACCATTACAGCCCACTATTTAGTTCAGGCTTCAAGGTTCCCAGACATTCAAGTTTGCCAGGGGAAATCAGGGTCAGGAGACTCATAAAATTCATTGACGTAGACCACAGCTAGAAAAGTGCGCTGTAGAACTAATGGTAATTTGTTAATTTATAAAAATGTTAATAATGACTAATTTATTAATTTCTAATGAAAAATAAAACTACCCAGCACACAAGATATTTGTGATGAGTTGGTTTTATTAGGAAAATTATTAGAAAAATATACATTAACCCATGGAGGAGGGGAAGGGAAAAAAAAAAAGAGGTTAGAGTGGGAGAGAGCCAAAGCATAAGAGACTCTTAAAAAACTGAGAACAAACTGAGGGTTGATGGGGGGTGGGAGGGAGGGGAGGGTGGGTGATGGGTATTGAGGAGGGCACCTGTTGGGATGAGCACTGGGTGTTGTATGGAAACCAATTTGACAATAAATTTCATATATTGAAAAAATAAATAAAGTTGTCTCTTCAGTAAAAAAAAAAAAGAAAGAAAAAGAAAAAAGAAAAATATACATTAAGGGGTGCCTGGGTAACTCAGTTAAGCATCCAACTTCGGCTCAGGTCATGATTTCAGTTTGTGGATTTGAGACCCTGTGTCAGGCTCTGTGCTGACAGCTCAGAGCCTGGAGCCTGCTTTGGAGTCTGTGTCTCCATCTCTCTCTGCCCCTCCCCCACCCATGCTCTGTCTCTCTCTCTCAAAAATAAATACAATTTTTTTAATTAAAAAAAAAGAAAAATATACATTAAAAAGCAAGTTATAGCAAGAAAACATTTTATTTTTTTCTGTTCTGTTTTCCTTGAGGATGAGTTTGGAAACAGAACATAATGGTTACTTTGATTAATAGCTGATAGAATTAAAACAGGGTATCCTGATACATTCCTTGCTACTATAGGGATAAACCAGAATAATACTAATGATCCCACTTCACACATGTTCCCCTGACTTATGTACTTATGTACTAGAGAAACATAGACAAACCCTTACTCTCAGGCCTTTTATTTTTATTTATCTGGTGGAAAGGAGGGGGAGACGTGGATTGCACAAAGACCATCTGAGTCGCTTATGACAGTGATTAGGTGTAATTTTTTCTGGCTACTCACATTGTAGTAATGCCACCTTCACATTTCATCTAAATGATGACACTGAGATCATCTAATTGAATTTGTGACTTCCCCATTTTTTTCTGCTACTCTGTTAAAAAAAATTAGTTGGTCTACATCTATTTATTTTTTCTGTTTTCTCTCAAACTTTGGGGACGGGAGGAGGTCTTATTTTACCCCCATGTAGTGACCGTCAGGCATTTGCAGAAGCATTGTAATTTTGAAGTTCATTCCCAACCACTTTAAAAGTAAGTAGCATTACATCTATCCTATTTTGTGCATTTGGCATCAGATAGGGGTCCCATCAAATGATTAAAAGATGATACAAAACTTTTCTACTAGGTTAACAATGGTCATGATTGTGCAATAGACAAATTTTAGCAGAGATGTTTTCCAAAACACCTTTCTATCACCACTTTCTAACAGCATTGAAGATATAGATGCTATCCATTTAGAAGCATAAAACTAAAATGTTTTCCAAGAAGGGTCCTTAAGATGGCAAAGTTCAAACAGGCGAGATGTCATCCTTGGGTACATATTAACTCCATTTTCCAGTAAAGAGCAAATGTCTCACACAATTAACAAAGATTCCATCAGTCCATAAAATGTCTGGCTTGAATGCCAACCACTTTCACATTACCAGGAGATCTTTGGATTCTCTTCTGATTTTTTCCCATTTAAATTTTTTCAGTCACTCTAATACTATAGTGGAGAAGATAAATTAGTCTAAGGCAGGATAGTGTAAAATGTTCAATTACTGCAAAAGATATGGCCAGTTCCCAAAGGAAGGAATTTAATCAAAACTAGATCAAAATGGGAAAGTGAATGACAGAATATATAAATATTCTCACATACTTAAAGATGATTTTACAAAAAGGCTTAAAAATGAATATATCATAGTAGATGTACAAACACTTAGAGGCATTCAATTTGTCCATTACCTGGTGGGACTTTAACATTTGATATGACAGAATTTCTAGACTTAAGTTTAAAGATGAATCTAATATTTAGGGTATTTTCCATTAGTGGAAATTTTATGGGTATCAGAGTTTTTCTAAAATCTCCTTATATTTTTTTAAATTTTTTTAATGTTTTATTTATCTTTGAGAGAGGGGCAGAGTGCAAGCAGGGGAGGGGCGGAGAGAGGGAGACACAGAATCCGAAGCAGGCTCCAGGCTCTGAGCTGTCAGCACAGAACTCGATGAGGGGCTCAAACCCACAAACTGCGAGATTATGACCTGACCCAAAGTTGGACACTCAACCGACTGAGCCACTCAGGCGCCCCTCCTCATATTTTAAAATATGAATCTGTAACAATTTTTAAATTATCTTTATCTTTCACAAAATATTATGGAATAAAAACATGGTAATATTACAAATTTTCAATTTGTATTACATGTCCTTTCTTTGAAATATTATTTCAAAAACTGTTTACTGATATCTGTGACTGAATATCAACTTTAGAACAATCAGAGATACTGAAATTAAAAAAGGGTATGCAATGTGTTTTTATTTCTCCAAAAAGGGTAAAAATGGTGCTTTTATTTCTCAATTGCATTTCTGTATATTCTTTATGTAGACATTGATATTTTCCTAATATCAGACAAATCATTAGTGTACAAGCCCATGTAACTATTCTCTTTCTATAAGAATACCTGGTTATCAAAATAACAACAAGAATACATGTTATTAAGTTGTTCATTATTCAGGAGACATTCTATGGCATAAATGGAAAATAAAGGTTAAGCATATTTAACTGAATACCAATCTCAAGACTGAACACTATGGAGATGTTTCAGTTCCAGGTATCAAAGAGAATCAAAATGAAAAGTAAAAGATATAAGATACTGATTTGCTAATTACTTCTTGTCAGAATGGTTTACTGCTTGAATTGTAAAACTCTCACTAGCTGTCTAGCAATTTGGGTGTAAGCCCTACTTGTTAGATCTCAGCTGTTCAGAAAAGCAGTGTGCTGTGATAAGAAAGAACTCGGTTTTGGTATGACAGACTTGCTCTTCAATGACGGCTCTGTCACTTACAGCTATGTGATCTCAGGCAAGTTACTAACCCCATACTATAGTCCATGGAAAGAGCTGAAATTCAAAATGGTGACCTTGAATCATTATACTTAAAGTTAAAATGTTCTAAGGATGCCTGGGTGGCTCAGTCAGTTAAATGTCGGACTTCAGCTTAGGTCAAGATCTTATGGTTTGTGAGTTCGGGCCCGGCATCAGGCTCCGTGCTGTCAGCTCAGAGCCTGGAGCCTGCTTTGGATTCTGTCTACCCCTCCCTTGCTTGTGCTCTGTCTCTCTCTCAAAAATAAATAAACATTAAAATTTTTTTTATGTTAAAATGTTCTAACACTCTTTATGGAGGTAAGAGAAAAGAATTAATGTTTTTAATAGGTAAAGTACATTTATAAATCACTGAGAAAGAATGATATGATAAAAATAGGAAAAATGGACAAAGCGAAGGAAAAAGACTAGTTTAAAAGAAGTACAAAGAACTAAAAGTTGTCTTTTTCACCAACGACCAAAGATATTTATAGTTATGGGACCATGCTGACGAAGAATATTATTCAATTATTATACAAATATGGCCTAAAGAATTTTTTTTGAGAGAGTATACGCATGTTCGCACAAGTGTCAGCACAGAGCCTGACACAGGGCTCGATCTCATGCATGAGATCACGATCTGAATCAAAATCAAGAGTGGGCTACTCAACTGACTGAGCCAACCCAGCACCCCTTAGAAAAATTTTTAATGACAGTGAAAAAATTTGACATATTAATATTGACTGAAAGAAGAGGATACCTAACTCTATGCAATAAGATTCCAATTTTAGAGGAAAAATCTGTTTCTATACCTAAATACAATAAGAAAGTATTAAGAATGTTTATCTCTGAATTGTGGAATTATGCTGGATTTTAATTTATTTTTATATCCTTTGTATGTCCCATGTTTTCTACAATGATTATTTATTAGTTTTATAATCACATACATAAAAATCAAGACCAAAACTAGGAAAACTTGTAGACTTGGTTCCATAATTAATAAGCTAAGTGACCTAGGGGAAGTCACTTTATCTCATGGAGTCTCAGCTTTCTTATCCATAAAATGAGAAAATTGAACTGGATCACCTCCTAAGGTCATTTTCACTTCTATAACTCTATAATGTATCACTGCCCATGTGATAGCCAAAGAAAACAAAAACTAATCAAAGTATTAGTAGCAACAAACTTACCACATATAAATCAAGCCTACTAGGCATTTTCAGCTAACCACACCTCACTGGCCATTTTTCTCTATGCATAAGCCTTATATCTACTATAAAATTAAATTTCCAAAACAATTTCAAAGATAATATTCAATATTTTCCTAATAATAGTCCTGGAAGATTGGTAGGACAAAGACCCCTGAGGTGGAAAGACATTGCATAAGGTCAGAGGTGTGGGCACATACATCCCTTGGTCCCAGATCCCCAACAAGCCTTTGTCAGTATGCGACCCTTTCCTGGGTTGCCCTTGTCCCTTCTTAGAATCCCACTAGGTTATGTGTCGCATTTTCCTAGCCAGTTAATCAGAAAACACTGTTTCTCTATGATTTGGGGGATCCTTCCAGTAATGACTTTGCAGCCATAATTAAGAAATATGTTAAGCCTTCTGTCAATTAACTTAACTGATGTGAAAACCTGACTGGTCCAGAGAGCGATGGATTTCCCCAGCTGCACCTTATCAGAGAACAGCTTAGTGTGAAGGAGCAAAGCTGTGCTGAAGCCAGAACTGCAGAAGTGCCAGGAAAATTGGCACAAGCTCCTGAGGGGGAGGAGGAAAATGTGCTCAGCTAGTGCATGGGTGTTGCTTAAGCAGGAATTATTTTAAAATCTTTAATTGATGGGATGAAGAGTTACATAAATTTTCACTGTATGAAAGTCTCTCCAAAAATTGGGCCAAGAGGAGAAGTAGAAGAGGGGGTCTATATACAAACAGAGGAGGGGCATTGCTTCTGCATAATAGTCCATAATGTGGCCTCATGAAAATGTAAAAAACTCAGGCTAAAGCAAGAGCTCAGACAAGACACTACTGACTTCTCTTCTTTCCTTCTATTTCTCACCAGTCTTGTCTTGATACCTATTTTAAATGTTAAACCAGTGCTTCTCAAACTCTCTGTGGGCTTTTCATTTTCCCAATCCATCACAATGAGCATTTTTATAAAGTATAGGAAAAATAAATTAATATAAAAATTATATTCAAAAACATAAAAATAAGCTCATTTTATTATTAGATTCAACAGACATAAAATCACTCTTGTCAATTTGCCATAAAGTTTCTTAACACTTAACTCTGCACATTATCATCACAGACTAATAACACACAAATTCCCAGACAGGCACTTTTGAATAGCACTGTGATCAACAATTACCCTGAAAAAAACTTAGTCTCAGCTTTTTCCATGCTGCAGCTGTTTGTTTCTACTTGTACACACCCCAAGTAGACTGGGAGTTCTGTAAGGAGATAGCCAATACCTAACATACAGCGGTGCTCAGCAAATATTGATTAAATGAATGAAAGAAAGAAAGAAATTAAGAGAAAGAAAAAGAAAGAAACACAAGGGAAAGCATTTCTGTCTTTAACAACTATGGGCACCCTTTTAATGCCTATAGTCTCATGCTCGCCTCTCTTCCTTTAAGCGATTCCAGAATAGAGCATTGACTTGTCCTCTTGCTTAGTTCCTGATGTTCAAAGATTATAAAAACACTGGGGTCCTATACCTTTATTTATCAGTTTCTCTATTTTCCCCATTTTGTTTCCTCCACCATTTCTTGCAGCCTTTTGCTGCTTTCTTCAGCTTTGACCGTAAGTATACTAGCACATTCATTTTCTATTAATACTGTAACACATTACCATAAACCTAATGGTTTAAAACAACCAAAATTTATTATGTCACAACTTCTGTAGGTCAGAAGTCCGGCACAGTTTCACTGGATTGAAATCACAGTGTCAGCAAGACTGCATTTTTTTCTTCAAGACTCTAGGAGAGATTTGTGTCTTTGCTCATTCAGGTTATGGGAAGAATTCAGTTCTTTGAGGTTGTATGACTGAGGTCCCCCATTTCTTTCCTGTTACCTAAGAGCTGTTCCCAGCTCCTACAGGCTACCAGTTCCCTTGGCTTGTGGCCTCCTTTCTCCATCTTGAAACCCACCAATGGCAGGTGCAGACCTTATGCTACGCTTCTCTAACCCTCACAGGGGAAGCTTCTCTATTTTTAACAGCTCATGTGATTAAACGGGGCCCACCTTGATAATACAGGATACTCTTCCTATCTCAAGATCCATAACCTTAATCATATCTGCAGAGTTATTTCAGGCATGTAATGTAACATGTTCACAGTTTCCAGAGAACAGAAAGTGGCATATTTAGGGACCTCTGCCTAACACAAAAATAAATACATGAATTTGTACGGGTAAAAAAGAAAATTAAAAACATATGTTATTAACTTTATATCACTGGATAAGGTCCCAGTCTTATTATAAGGTTCTAAGAGGCTTTACAGTAAATCTATGCTATGTTTGTACACCTGGTTTATTGGATTGTTCTCCAAATGTTCTCCTAGCTCCAGTACAACCTCCAGAGAGCTGCCATGGTTAACTCACACCATTTTAGTCCTCTGCCTAAAACTACTTTTTTAGATCCAAATATCATACTATAAAATTCAATTTATTTGTCTGGCAAATATTATTCTTCTCAATTGGAGCCCACCCTACTTAATGGCCTCATTTCTCATTATTTCCTACTCATTGCCTATACCCTACCAAAATACTTGCAAAATGCATATTATTTTATTCTTCTCTTAGTGCATGCTTTTCTTTCTGCTTGGATATAACTTCCTCTGCCCTTCCCTTTGGGGAAATGTGGAATAATCAAAGTAGAATAAGCTTGGAAATGACTTTAATTTGAACTAGTCACTCTACCTCTTACTAGACCTGAAGCTGCCAAAAGCCTCTTTGGCCTGTGGAGTATTTGGTATTTTTTTTAATATAATGTTTATTTTTGAGAGAGAGAGAGAGAGAGAGAGAGAGAGAATGAGTGGGGAGGGACAAAGAGAGAAGGAGACACAGAATCTGAAGCAGGCTCCAGGCTCTTAGCTGTCAGCACAGAGCCCGATACGGGTCTAGAACTCAAGAACCATGAGATCATGAGAAAATGGGATTATTAAAACCTACTTTGCAGGGATGTTTTGAGGCTTTGAAATAAAGCACATAAATGCATCTAACAAAGTGTCTGTTATATAATAGCCTTTAACTTAATGTTAGTTATTCTTTTGCTCTAGAGAACCTCATTTTTGTTTTAGGCCTCAGTTTACCTCCTTTTCTGTCAAGTTGTCCCTGACCCCTTGGGTATAGTTAATCTTTAGCTCTGGCTCCTCCATAACCATAGATATTTGTTACTTTCACATTTTAAGAGTAATTTCTCAACCTATCTGTACTCTCTAGTACATTATAAACTTCTTCAGTACAAGAATGTCTTATTTATTATTTTATCCATATCACCTACCAAAATGTACACTAGCCAGTTCATAAGGTTTTGGATGGATGGATGGATGGATGGATGTTTGGGTAGATGGGTGTAGAACCTAGCGCAGTAACTAATGTGTATATATGCTTAATAAACATGTGCTAAATTTAAATCCAATATACCTATTTTGTAGGTAAATTGTTCTATGTGTCATTTTTTAATTGTTTTAATTGTTTTAATGATTACTTATTTTTGAGAGATAGAGACAGAGTGTGAGTGGGGGAGGGGCAGAGAGAGGAAGACACAGATTCTGAAGCAGTCTCCAGGCTCTGAGCTGTCAGCACAGAGCCCCACATGGGACTCAAACTCACAAGCAGTGAGATCATGACCTGAGCCAAAGTTGGACACCCAACCAACTGAGACACCCAGGCACCCCTTATCTTTTTATCTCATTAGAGATAAATGGTAATGTGTATGTGTTTGTATTTTTTTTCCTGTAACCATAGAAAATTCTTAGAAGACTATGTCATCCATTTCTTTGTTACCTTCATTAAAACAAAGTTCTGTGCTCTATACATAGTAAGTGTTCAGTCTGTACAGTTTGACAAAGTGATCAAAGAGATACTATGATATATATAGGGTTTCTGGATAGACAGGAGCTGATTCTCAGAAACCCAAATGCATACACAGGAATGTCTCAACAGCGGACCTAAACACAATAAGAAATATTTGGAGACTTGGTAGCATCAAGGCCATCTGTGTTTGCTAACCGGCCTTACCTAAAGGAAAAGTAAACTTACTAGTATCTTTATGACAGGAGATAGTTTTAGAGCTTGATGGAAGGTGTCGATGAAGTTAAGCTCCTATCTTCCCACAGAAACTAGGAGATGGAATGCCGTCTTCCTTGATGACTACATTTCAATGGGATGGCTTCCAGGACCTTGCAAAAGGTATCCTTGGGCCGTCAAACTGGTAAAAAGCTTTTTTAAAAACTTATATCCCAAAAGGGCAGAGAAGGAATTTACACTACAAGTGTTCTAGAGTGAGTTCTCTAAGAAAAGGGAGGCAAGAGTCTGGAAGAAGTATCTAAAGTTTAGTCATTGCCAAAGGGAATGTTAAGGCCCTCTTGGTCAGTAGGAGCCTATATGTGTATTTCTAAGGATCAGAAAGGATGAGTTAGAAATGTCCCTTGAAAACCAGGACAGGCATAGGTGAGTAAATTCCTCAGTGGAATCTATCCATCATGGTGCACTGTGGTAGGTCCATTGATATGCATGAATATTGAACCTAGCAATGCCTTAGCTGAGATAGTTTAAATATATACCCAAATCTTTAGGTGTAAAGGAATACTTGAGTTAAGAATTTGAGTTTTAAATCCAGCTTCATATGAACATATATGTGGAAGTGTCAATATTTCAGAAAACTTTATTGCTTCAGAAAATGTATAGCTTTGCTTTTCAACTCCCATTTATAAGTTAAAAAGCAGTAGAGGTTACAACCCGAGTATGTGTTCCATGTCCTCACTTTCTTCCCTTTCTTCTCATTATAAAACTGGGTGGCACAGAAGAGAAAGCTCAGATATTGCTCTTGGGAGAGCATTGTGATTAACTTCAGGCATCTTCCAGAAGAACTTTTAAATTCTCCTCTTTCATGCATTTTTTTTCTTCATTACTCTTCACATTTATCCAAAAGCTCTTGATTCTGCAGTTCTTTAAAACATACTCCAGGCATTAATTAAAAAGAGAGAAGAAATGGGGGGAAAAGCTATTTATTTCTCTTCTTCCCAGTGTTTCTTTTTAAAAATTTCCTTCAAGTTTTCTTTTATTTTTCTCTCCATTCTTACTCTTTTCTGCTCATTTCCTCTGCTCTGAACATGATCAAGCTTTCTAGTTATTAAAATGAAATATTGAAATGTGTATGCATGCATGCCCATTTGTTTGAGAAGTGTGAACAATAACCCACCAATTTTATAGGGAAACAATCTCACAAGTATCTGACTACTACTTAATAGACCGCCTGTTAGACCTTGCCTAGAGTTTAGTGAGGTCAGCAGAGCACGTACACACCTTCTTAAACTCCTATTACAGCAACATGTTAAACAAAGAATATATAGCTAAGCATGTATTCTCTAAAGGTAGAAATAAGCTGTGCTTATGAAATGAATAAATTCGATTTGTGAAATTACACCTATGAAATGAATTCTGACATAGTGGCTAAAAATATTTCAAGTATCTCGTAGATAATACATCAACAAAATGTACAAGAAAATATCCAGATTTTGAATAACCTCCACCTTCTAGCTTGTCCCCTTGGCTCTTAATGCCTAGATTCAGGCATAATTTTTGAACACTTTTTTTAGCCAGTTTTCACTGAAGAGGTCAGAGGAGGTCAGGGTTTTTACAGTAAGTCACACTCTGTCAGTGTGAAATTCTGTTGTACTTGTCATTTCTCAGTTAATTAAGCTGGATATCTCCTTAGAGATCTTTCTTCTATGAAATTGGAAACTGGCTTCATGTTAGTGATTGTACCAAAATGGGCTTTAAAATGTAAAAGTCTCTAATCCTCTTTTAGAAGAGCAAGTGTTTTATGTCACCTTGTCTGTAGAGCAAAATCTCTTCCTGAATGAAGGATACAGCTTTGCTGAACGGCACACTCTGATTAGAAATCAACCAGTACAATAATAGTACGCAGACACAAACGCCTAAGATAATCTCTTTAGCACAAAATTGTATTCAGAAAGATGAAAATTCTAACAAGAATGTGATTTCTGTCAGTTTAGCTTTTCATGCATGCCATTTATGCTATTTTTTTCCACGCTCTTGGTACCAGTTCAACCAGGAGAGAGGGGTGGCACAGGAATGGCTTGCTGTGTGATCAGGCTTCGTATGTATGGACCACAATGGGTATACAGCCTATGAGGATTTATATCCAGTCAAGATGCCTAGAGATTAGATTGCATTCAAAGAAAGGAAATAAACGTGATTAGAAGGCCATGATTGGCTCAGGAACACAGAGTAAAGGAACAGAGGTACATAGCTGGACTACATCATGCCAGGAAGGAATGAGGAATCTCTGAAGAGTGCAACTTCAGAGGAGAAGCTGAAATTGTTTATTGTTGCCCTAGGGAGGTGTAATTGGGGTTAATGGGATGAAGTTAAGCAAAGAAAAATTCAGGATGTATATCAGGAAACACTGGTTAATAATGAGGTCTTTTATAATATTGTCCCAGTGGAAGTATTAGAAGTCCTTTTGTTTGAGTCATTCAAACTTCAAGTAGGAAAATATATGGAAAAATAGGCTGTAAAAGACAGTCTCATACCAGTCCTCAAGGGATGAATTACATAGCACAATCAGATTTTTCTCAGCTCTAATTTCCATGACTGTTTCGGTAAGTTCCTCAAAGGCTCAATTTTCAAAATGCTTGTTCAATTGCTTCTACTATGCACCTGCATCAGTAACAGGTTCCAATTAACTGAGCTTGCATTTGCATACTGCAACAATCCAGAGGTTGCCTGAGAACCTTGGAAACCTGAGGTCACTGGGATGACCCTCAGTCAGTATTCACGGTTGTAAAGGTAGTTAATAAAAAACTCAGTATAATAAACAAAGTCCCAAATAATGCTGTCAGGAAACTGATCCAATTGCTACACTGAGTTCCTTGTCCCATTTCATTTCTTATCACATTCTTTAATTCATTATATTAAAATTTATTCAGCATCTCTTATCTGCTGGCCACTGAGTAAATGCTGAGGATAAAAACATGAAAGTATTAAATAAAGTTTGATTTTCCATCTTCTTTGAAATGTAGTCTAGCTTAGCATAGTGTCTTTTCTGCCATTTCATGCCTTGGTACCTAAGCCAATGTCTGGCACATGTATATTTAATTAATTAATTAATATCCACACTTGAGACTAACATTAACAGACCATAAGCTCATGCTGTGCCTTTCCTTCAATGTACTCATTACAAAAGATATATTTTTAAATGAAAGAGAGAGAGAGAGAGAGAGAGAGAGAGAGAGAGAAAGGGAGGAAGGAAGGAAGGAAGGAAGGAAGGAAGGAAGGAAGGAAGAAGGAAGTTAAGTGATGGTTTAAGTTTGTTACCCAATATCTTTCATCTCTTTTCTTCCAGATTATCTGGATAGAAGGCACAAAATAACTGAAAGCAAGGGCTGGTTGCCTGAGGTGCCTTCTTCATTCTTAAGTAGGAGTGGGAGTGAGGCAGGAGTTTAAGGAAAGGTTCCTTGCTCTGTTTTCAACATTGGGCATTTTAAAGACAGGAGTAAATCCATTTGTGTTTTCTTTGGAGAAAGGGAAAAGATTATCACTTAGGACCTATCCTCCTCTCCCACTATGACCAGACTCTGCAAATGCCCAAAGTCTAGAGTGCTAGCCCTATACTAGTGAACACTAAAAGAAAATTTAAATGGCAAAAAAGACAGGGGTGCCTGGGTAGCTCAGCCAGTTAAACATCTGACTCTTCATTTCGGTTCAGGTCCTGATTTCATGGTTTGTGAGTTCGAGCACCATATCAGGCTCTGCACTGACAGCACAGAGCCTGCTTGGAAGGCTCTGTCTCCCTCTATCTGCCTCTCTCTCTCTCTCTCTCTCTCTCTCTCTCTCAAAAAGCAATAAATAAACATTTAAAAATTACACCATTTGCTTCATTTTTGTTTTTTTCTACTTTATATCTGTACCTTGTATAAAATCAGTATGAAGAAAATTGTAGTGATATTGTTAGAACTCCGTTTATTCATTTGTAGTCTATTTTTTTATTCTTTCTTCCCTTTCCCCCTTTTATTGGCAAAGAACAACGTCACTGCTAATAAACTGGCATTTTATGTTGGAAGTAGTTGCATCCCTTACTTGCTTTAAAATATGTCTTTTAAATATAAGATAGCCTCTAATGTGATCTTCCTTTCATTTTCCACCTTTGTTTTTCCTGCAATTCCTTTTGTTAAACAGAGTATGGATTTGTTTGGTCAATTAGAGACCAAATTTGCTTTACCACTATTTTACTCTGCACACCTAAACATTTCTGTCACTATTATATGTTGATTCATATTCTTATCTACTGGTAATACCTGTTCTCATTTTTTTGCCAAATTTCCAAGATGCATGCATCTTGTGAAAGATTTGCTAGATACCATTTACATTTTATTCAATTAATACATTCAGAAATCAAACTAGGTACATCCGTTCATAAAAAACTAGTTCGTCTGAGACAAGAGTAAGCATGAAAGAGATAGGGTGTTTCATCTGAGTTTAGACCAACATGTACATTGATGCATGTCTGTAGAATTAAAACAGGCTTCTCTGGGATACACATTACATTTCCAAAGCAATAAAGTATGACAGACTATGATCATTAAAAGGTAATGGTTCTCATGGAGGTGGAGCACTGTGGGGCATACAGGTTTGTGTAGGGTTATCCAGAAATGAGATGATTTAATGAGGAGTGACTTGTTATCTTGGAAATATAAAATATGCCAACCCACTAAATTAAATAGACCTAAATAGTTTTAAACAGCCTGGGCTCAAATTTAAATGTTACAGCAAAGTCGATGTTACTGAGATTAAGCATAAAATAATCCACACTTCAAGGTGAACATCAACACCACGTTTAATTAATTGTTAACAAATAAGGTATTATTGCTTTAGGAGATTCTCCTTATTTAAGGAAGACAGAAAAAATATAAAAGGGAACAAAATGTGAATACCTACAATCTCTGAATACCTTAGTTCAGTAAATTAAACTGACAAAGAATATCCCTGAATTTTGCTCTTTGTGTTACCAGTATGTTATACAAGGATTTTTTAATGTTTTGAAAGAATTTGAAAATGTTTAAACTTCAGGCGCTAGTTCTAATTGCCAAGTATCAAAATAGATGTCAGTAGCTCCACCCAAAACATGCCCACTTCCCACCATCGCACACTGGCCTCCCCTCTTACTTTCTTGTTATTGGCAAAAGCATTTCAGAAGCTACCCCTCAATTAGGCTCCTGCCTCACCCGCATGGCAGAGGCTCACTGATCCATCTCTCTCCAGCTTGCTACAGAATTCTACCTAAATTACAGCTCAAATTGGCTTATTTTTTTCTCTCTTTCCAAAATGTTCAGTAGCTCCCCATGTCTGTCAAATTAACTACAAACGCTTCAAGCCAGAATTCAAAACCTTATACAACATGGCTCCAACCTCTGTCTTCAGAGTATCACTTTCTACTTTCTGACTCAGACTCTATTCAAACAGCAAAGTTGAACATCTTGTATTTCCTCAGATTTTCTAGTATTTTCTTTCCTCTTGGGCACTGTTTCTATCTTCCTCTGTCAGGAGCCTATCCTTCAATATTATTTTAAATATTATCTCCTGTAAAAACAAATTTTTAATTTTTCCATCATGTATCATGTCCCATTTCCTTAACATACCAATCATTTTTCCTCTTGTATTGTACCTTGTATGATGGTTGTTTTTTATTTGCCATGTCCCTGGTATAAGATCTACTAGGGGAAAGCAGATACAGCATCCAACTCCTAAAGGGTATCTCCCACAGCAATGTGGACAGTGCCAGGCAAACAGTGGCTGATCATCTATTTATTCGTGTATTTAACAAAGACTTATCAAGTAGTCAATGTGTGCCAACTACAATGCTATTGACATTACAATAGAATTTTATAAGTAAGGTAAAAAAATTTCTTTAATCTCATATTATAACATGCTGTGGACAATTTTTTTACGTCATCAATTCCTAGTAAGGGGTTCAGAAAATTATTTTAACTTAATAAATATTAACTACAGATCTAGTCTATTAGCATATCATATAAAATATTAATTTAACATTTAGTATTTCCAATGATCTATGCCTAGCATGCCTATCCTTCGCACAGAAATTCCCTTGGTTCTCTCCTCACTTCCTTCCAGTCTTTACCGACATGACATTTTCTCAATGAGATATATCCTGGCCACCCTATCTAATATTGCAGCACACCACACACACACACACACACACACACACGTCTTATATCCTTTCCTGCTCTATTTTCTTCCTTAGCACTTATCACTATCTAACATATATCTATTTAACTTATTTATGTTTTTGTCTATTTCCTTCATGAGAATTTAAACTCCATGACAGCAGTTTCATTCAAAGAGTATGTTAATACTTGCACAAATAGTACACCACAGTAAATGTAATACAGTGCTTATTGAAGAGGCGATGTACAAAAACAGAAAAGTGACAGAATACACATGATCCCTTGTGCCCTGATTAGCCCACAGAGAGGCAAGCTTTGACTGGATGCAAGAACTAAAAAAGGACAATGTCCTTGGGCTATTGTCTGTAGTCCCATGAGAGGCAGAGGGAACAGGGAATACTGAGTTGATTCTGATAATAATTATAGCCTCCTGGTCAGAGAGTGACCTTGCTAGAAATGGGTTAACATTTTCATTGAGCCAGATTCCTTCTAGTCTACCAAAAAGGAAGAACCTTCAGGACCATCCAAATTTAATTTCCTCAGTTCACTCTTAGGTCTATGGGATTTCAATGTGTATAAGTCTCTTAATCAACTGTGACAGACACTAACTCATTCTGGTGTTTAGGAGTTGGGTGTTAAGTGTCCCCTGCAACAGAGTCAAGTAAAGACTGCTAAATCCAATATTACTATGAGTTCAGGTTAAGAGCCACTGCACTGTTTGTGACAATCTTAGAAAGGTCTTTGTGTCTGGCTGTCCATATCTGCAGTAAAAATGAGTTGTTCAAACCTCCCCACCACCCTCAAAAGCTTCATTCACTTTGCAAGATTATCTGAGTTTACAGCCAATCAAACGAGGGCCCTTAACACATCTTGGGAATGAGCTAAGAATTTTTCTCTGCTTTATCCACTGTAATATCAAAGTACTTAAAATGATTTCTAGCATACAGTAGGCACTCAATAAATATCTGTTGTGTGAATTAGTAAATGAGACATGGCCAATCAATGAAGTGTCTTGCCCTCCGTTGTTTGTCTCATGTTTGTATAATCACTAAAAATACGAGAGTTGTGTATTTCAATACAAGAGTTTATTGCCAGTTTAACCATTTATATATTTCCAACCATGAGAATGACTGCCAATAGCAAAAATCCTTGTAATAACCAAATTCCAAAATATGAAATATAATATCCTGCTATCACTGCTATCACTATCACGGTTGAGAATAGTTACTATACATGATGGGCTACTTAAATGCTGATCTTTTTCTTCACATCACTTGGCCCTACTTGACCTTACATAACCCCATCGTGTCATACTGAGATTCTTGTTAAATTCTTGTTATTTCTAAGGCACCCTGAAACTATGAGTATGATGCCACTCATCTTTTTTTTAATAGATTCTTTCAGACCCTCATCAACAGGTTTGCACTCATCAGCTCTCAAACACATTTTTTCTCTTATTGCCTAATATTATATATTTCTATACCATATAACTTGTATCTATTCATTTTTTAAAAGTTTTATTTATTTATTTTGAGAGGGAGGGCAGAAAGAGAGGGAGAGAGAGAATCCCAAGCAGGCTCCATGCTGTCAGCACAAAGCCCAACATGGGGCTCAAACCTACGAGCCATGAGATCATGACCTGAGCCAAAATGAATGGTTGGGTGCTTAGCCAACTGAGTCACCCAGGCACCCTTCTTTTCCTTTCCTCTTATGCCAAGTAGTCTCTTAATTCACCTATGTATTACATTCTGTGAATATATTTTCAAACATTTCAACACTTCCTTACTTCATTTTCTTTAACTGACATTCTCAAACATAACCTTCTCTTTTCATTGTAGCATTTTCATTTATAAATGCAATACAATTTATCAAAGGAGCATCTTGCACCATCCATCTTTGTTGTGATAACCATATAAGGTCTATTAGCAATCTGAAGGGGGAGAAAGGAGAGTTAAAATATTATTAATCAATTCTGTAGTATTTTTCATTATAAATCCATTTGACTAGAGTATCATAAATTCTGAAGAAACAGAAATGGGAAGGAGAGATAGGTCTTCAAAAATGTGCAGATACATACCTTCTTATCTCAACTTCAGTTCATTTGGTTCATCTCTGTCTCACTCTTGTTCTCAGTCTCACTCTTGGTCTCTCATCTTTCTCTATTTTTACATTTAGATAGAATCAATAGATATTCAATGTTGAAGCGTTAATAGTTTATATTGGTTTACTATGGCTGCCATAACAAAATACCACTGAGTAGGGAGCTTAAACAACAAAAATTTATTTTCTCACAGTTTTGGAGTTGAGAAATCCAAGATCAAGGTGTCAGTGGGTTTGGCTTCTCCTGAGGTCTCTCTCCTTGCAGATGATGATCCCTTCATTGTGTTCTCACATGGTCTTTCCTCTGTGTATTTGTGTCCCTCTCTGCACCCAAATTTCCTCTTCTTTTTTTTTCTAAAATTGTTAACATTTATTTATTTTTTGAGAGACAAAGAGAGACAGAACATGAGTGGGGAAGGGACAGATAGAGACACACACACAGAATGTGAAGCAGGTTCCAGGCTCTGAACTGTCAGCACAGAGCCTGAAGCGGGGCTCGAATCCAAGAACTGGGAGATCATGACCTGAGCCAACATCAGATGCCCCAATGGACTGAGTCACCCAGGTGCCCCCCAAATTTCCTCTTTTTTTCATAGTATGTTTTCCTTTTATTTATTTTTTATTATATGATTCCATTTATATGAGGTATCTGGGTTTTTTCTCAATTTTTTTTAAAAAGTATAATTTATTGTCATATTGGCTAACATACAGTGTGTAAAGTGTGCTCTTGGTTTTTGGGGTAGATTCCCATGGTTCATTGCTTACATACAACAAACACCTAGTGCTCATCCCAACAAGTGCCCTCCTCAATGCCCATCACCCACTTTCCCCTCTCCCCCATCCCCCCATCCACCCTCAATTTGTTCTCTGTATTTAAGAGTCTCTTATGGTTTGTCTACCTCCCTCTCTGTAACTATTTTTTCCCTTTCCCTTCCCCCATGGTCTTCTGTTAAGTTTCTCAAGATCCACATATGAGTGAAAACATATGATATCTGTCCTTCTCTGACTGACTTATTTCACTCCGCATAATACCTTCCAGTTCCATCCACGTTGCTGCAAATCCAAATTTCATACTGGATTGGGGCCCACCGTCGGGCCTCATTTTCATGTAATCACCTATTTAAAGACCCAATCTCCAATATAGTCACATTCTGATGTACCGGGGGTAGGACTTCAACATATGAATTTTGGCAGACACAATTCAGCTCATAGCAAAGCTTATAGTAAGGACCAATGAAATCATAAAAGATGTAATTCAAAGTATGTAGAGATAAATATGATGAATAAGTATGGTGTGTTTCTGGCTTCGTTGGTTAGAGTTTTGTTGGTTTGTATTAGAAAGAATTGGGAAAAGACCTGGACCACAAGAAGATAATTTGGCTTTAAAGGGTAGGACTTATATGGTAAAATAGGAGAATAGATAAAGGGAATCAATCGCACACATTCCCAATGGCAGGAAAATATGTTATAAAGAATAAAGATCTGCCTGGAGCACTGAGTATTGGGGAGTGGTGATTTGTAGGAGCAGGAGTAGGATCCTCCTTGCATAGAAAGAAGTGTGGAAGGATATAAGACTGGACAAGCTAGGTAGGACTTTATTATCATGCTGAGAAATTTGGATTTTACTATTAGTAACAGGAACTTATTAAGGTCAAAGTACTCTTGATGGTTCTATTATTTACATATATCATTCATTTTTTTGAAACTGTTTATTAACAAAAATCTAAATTCTAAAGCATTTGGCTTCCTTCTAATATCTAAACATTTCCTATTTCATAATAACACCCAAATTCAGTTGAAATTTTCATATATGAATCCTTAGGAGCCCAAACCAATGATTTGCCTCAGTTACATGATCACCTTTCACAAATTCTAACACCTTTGGATCCCTTATATCAGTGTTCATCAAACAATGGTTTTTGGTCCCCTAGCCATCCATGGATTAATTCTCAGGAGTTAAAGAAAAGTTCTTTAGGTTCCTAATGTGGGGTTCTTGAAGATGGGAAAGAAAATAAATATCTTACTCTCACTAACTTTTAACTGAAATATGACACAGAATGTTGGTGACACAATAGACAGATATTTTTATAGGGCATTACAATTGCTGTGAAAATCTGGAATATTTTTTATGCCCATCACTAATTGAAAACTACAGAAGTTATCAAACTTGATATTGCTAGATCTTATTACTTATTGAGTTAATAAGGATGCACCTATATTAAACATGATTTTTAAAATATTTTATTGTTATAATTCTATATAAAAATTGGTTTCCTCTGTAAGCCTTTGACTTTAATTTTTATGCATTTAAAAACATTGTTCTGAGAAGAGGTCCGTAAACTACACCAGTCTGCCAAAGGTTTCTACAGGATAAAAATGGTTAAGGATCCATGCTTTAGAAGGGGTCTATATATTACTAAAGTTTAAGAGTAGGGGAGAACTGCCTTGTATTATTGCTCTTCCTTGATGTAAGAAACTTGTATTTAGGCTTTTGCTTTGACTACTAACCCATCTATTTCTGTATTTATCAGACTTCTCTGAGTCGATACCTCTGAGCCTTCCTAGACAGCTTCTTATCACTTGAAAGTTGACTGTAAATGGATTCTTTTATTTAGTTTACCCTGGAGTCAGAATAGGCAGGAAGAAATCAGGTTGAGAGGAGTAAAGCATACTAAGGAAAATTCTATCAATTAAATGTTAATGCAAAAAAAAACACCCTTTATTTATTCTCTTGATTTTTATTACTTTAAGGTAAAATTCAGCATATTGAATGAACTTATCACAAGGTTGCCGAAACGCTTGCAACTTTTTGGCACATCCTTTCACCAGGTTCCGCTAGGGATAAAATGTAAATATATAGCTTCCACTTAGCCAACTCCCAGATAATATTTTTAAAGGTAATGAAATAATGTCTGAGCTCCTCAGATGGAAGCTGTTACATAAGTACAAGCTACAATCATTATCATGTTCATAAATATTCGGATATTCAGCTTTCACTGAAACATTTCACATTCTTTTCAAATGATCTGTGCATAGGAAAATGCAGTCAAAGCATGTTGCGGTGAAAATGCCCTCTCCCCTTCCTTTCTGTAGGAAGTAATAGTCTCAGTGAATAGCCTGCTGAAATTCCAATGGCTTTATCAAATGAGACCCTGACCAGGCTGTCCAACAATATTTAAAGCCTCCCTTAGCGATTTCATTGCATTCACAGAGAGCCCTCAACAATCAAGAAGGAAATGTGTGTGTTGCTGTTTCTTGGCTCACTTTAGTGCCTGGTTTTATCAAGCTGCTGCACAGCACTTCTGTCCTGAAAGACGCCTGTGTGACTTGGATTCCATTTCACAGAGTCACACTGGATCCTCTTATGTCTCGCCAATTAAATTATCTTCTCCAGCCTTTATTCCTGCCAAAGAGGTTCAGGCTGAGATTAGGTCACACTCCTCTTAAGTTGTTCTTTGAAATAGTGTGGGAGGCCTCATGGAGAATATGAGTATGCATGAGCATTGATGCCTAGTCTTCCCTAGCCTCCAAGGTAGAGAACTGAATTTCTTTGCAGGTGTTGTTTCTGTCGTATACCTCTGCCCGAATCTCTAAAAACCAAAGAATGCTCTATAATCTTATCAAATTAAATTACAGCACTACCAAAAACATGTGGTCAATGTGACATTGCACTATCCCTGCGCCAGTTGAATTACCGATCAGGCATTGCAGGAGCTGAAAGAGAATTCTTAAATTGGTCCTCTGAAGGGACTCTGGAGGCCAGCTATTGATCCCATCTTGTGTTTTTACAGAGCTGTCTCCATAGTGCTACACATCTACAACAAAATTAAGTTTTGGTGAGCTATCTTGATATTTGCTATTTTGCGTGTTTTGCATCCTGCACTTTGCCTCGACTTTTTCTTTCCCAAGAGAATGTTATGGGAACAGAACTAAGATAATGGGTGTTTATTTTAAAGAAAACATGAGATATAATAATTGAGCTTGTAGTGGATTTCATATGAGGATGAAGGTATCAGTTTTCCATGAAGAGCCACTGCAGCCTCAAACTCTAAACTTGCAGGAGACTGTGGAGCCTTCTCTATAAAGCGTTTGTTTAAAGTGCTTCTTGAGACTGTTGAGGTTGTCAAGACGAATTTTACTTTTGCTGCATACAGTGAGAGGCAGAGGACCTAAGGTTGCCTTATAAGAGTGGACACAAGACCAAGGAGCCTGGGGGTGTGGTGCTCAGTTCCACTCACAGCATGCTAACTTCTGAAACACCAGCTTTCTCAGCCACTCGTCCCTCCCACACATGCCCTCCTCTGCCTGCTACCAAAATCAGTCATGGATTGTATAAGTGCCTCCATCATTACTTTCTGTTTCTGCTGCAACGTCCTCTTGGACCCTGGGGGCTTCAGTGTTCCTACCCCTGCAGGTGATTTCACGTTTAGAGAACACATTACCCTTATTGCAGAGATTGTAAACACACAGGTAGCCCTTACTTAATTGTGTGCTTACACGGTTTCTGGCAGGGTAGAATATTATCATGAGGGCAAGATAGGCTGTAGATTATATGTTTTTCCAGAACCGGCCCTTTTTATTAACTGTTCTCAAACCAAAGAATCATTTTAACAGAATGAAGGGTTGGAAATGTTTAGACTAAGGGACTGAAAACAGAGATGATTGAGAAAACTTCCTCATCTTTCAGTATTTTCCTTTGAGGTGTCTTTCTTATTTGAAGTACAGGACATACTTTGTATTTCACGTCTCAAACTGTGCTTCATGCCAACTTTCTCTGTTACTTCAGGTGTTAATGAGGGAGGAGAAGAAGGAAGAGAAGCAATACTATTCACTTTTCTGTTTTTTGACAGTGCTGTTCCAAAACTTCTCGACAAAAAATAGATTTTGCTTTGTGATTCTGTAAGGTCTTAGCCACCAAAGAAATACTCGTGGCATGAAGGTAATCAAATGGTGCTCTTGCTTTCACGGTTAAGGACATTGTCACATTCAGCTTCTACATGAATATTTTGTTTGTTTTACGTTTAAGTATTGGAGGAGGGTATGTAAGACATCAAGTGCTCAAAGATGCTTTCTTTTTCCTTTTGCCAGACCACACACACACACACACACACACACACACAGAGTCATAATGCTTGTACAAGATTCTGCAATGTTTTTCTTCCTGCCCAGTTTTTCTTGAGTCCCACCTTTCTGTCGTGTGATCCCCTAACTTGCCTCTTCCATCTTTTCTCTATATTCTGCCATTCTAGTCAATGAGACATCCTTACAAAACGCCTTCTTATATATGTTCCAAATATATGTGCTCCATATATATGTTTGCTAGTTTTAGTTATAATAGCTAAAAATGAATTAGGTGAAACCTTAGCTGTGTTCAGATATGTAAAAAATAAATTTCCAATTCCTGCCAGAACTAAGTACTGATGCCCTTCTATTGACTTAAAACAGCATTTTTTTAAATTTTTATTTGAGTATAGTTGACACATAATGTTGCATCCATTTCAGATAAACAACTGACTAATTTGACAAGTTTATATGTTACGCTGTGTTCACAAGCGTAGCTACCATCTGTCTCACTACATCACTATTACGGTATCACTGACTGCATTCCTTATGCTGTGCCTTTTATTCCTGTGACTTGTTCATTAAATGACTGGAAGCCTGTATCTCCCTCTCCCTGTCACCATTTCACCCAACCCTTCACCCCTCTTCCCTCTGACAACCATCAATTTGTTCTCTGTGTTTATATGTCTGATTCCGCTTTTTGTTTATTTATTCGTGTGTTGTATTTTTTTAGATTCCACTCATGAGTGGAATCATATGATAATTGTCTCTCTCAGTCTGACTTATTTCACTTAGCATAATACCCTCTAGGTCTATCCATGTTGTGTTAAATGCCATGATCCCATC
The DNA here is from genome assembly GCF_016509475.1 of Prionailurus bengalensis. Classification (NCBI taxonomy): domain Eukaryota; kingdom Metazoa; phylum Chordata; class Mammalia; order Carnivora; family Felidae; genus Prionailurus; species Prionailurus bengalensis. The sequence continues at coordinate 112,387,722 of NC_057349.1, forward strand.
CTTTTTTGTAATTGTGTGAAAACTTTCTGAATTCATATTTTTTGAAGTGGAATTATTGACTCATATATTTCTATGTTTAATTTTTTGAGGAATCTTCATACTCTTTTCATACTCTTTTCATGTTCAACATCTTTTCATGTCTGTTGGCCATCTGGATGTTTTCTTTGGAGAAATATCTCTTCAGGTCTTCTTCCCATTTTTAAATTTGATTGGTGCTTTGGGGTTGAAAGTTATTTATATACTTTGGATATATCAATCCATTATCAGATATGTCATTTGCAAATATCTTCTCCCATTCAGTAGGCTGTGCTTTTGTTTTGGCAATGGTATCCTTAGCTGTTAAAAAAGCTTTTAATTTTGATGTAGTCCCAATAGTTTTTTATTTTGTTTCCCATGTCTTAGGGGACATATCTAGAAAAATAGCATTTTAAATTCATATTCTTATTCAAGTGTTTTTTTTTCAGATTCCTAACTGACCCCAGCATCCCCTTTCAACCTTAGCTGCCATCACACTTACACCTGCTCAAGATGTTCTAACCCCACTGATTTTCTTTCTAGTCCCCAAATCATGTCAGACTTCTTTGTACCTTGTAGATTTTGCACTTGCTAAGCTTTTTTACCCAGAACGCTCTGTCACCTTATCTTCACATGGCTGGTTCCTTGTTGCCAGTTAGGTCTCAGTTGAAATGCTGCCTTCTCAGGAAAGTCTTTAATGACACCCAACCCAAATATAATTCTTCTCACATCAACCTTCATCAGACTACCCCCTTGTATTTTTTATAATACTTATTATTGTCTGACATATCATGTCTGCTTATATTTATTTATTTTCTTGGAATTTTTGCAAATGGAATTTTATTTTATTTTTTTTTTTAATTTTTTTTTTCAACGTTTATTTTTGGGACAGAGAGAGACAGAGCATGAACGGGGGAGGGGCAGAGAGAGAGGGAGACACAGAATCCGAAACAGGCTCCAGGCTCCGAGCCATCAGCCCAGAGCCTGACGCGGGGCTCGAACTCACGGACTGCGAGATCGTGACCTGGCTGAAGTCGGACGCTTAACCGACTGCGCCACCCAGGCGCCCCGGAATTTTATTTTAAATACACTTCAGGAGTTAGCCATTTAAAGGATTCTTTTAGAGAGCCTCCTTGTGATCATTCTTTACACTTCATAGTTCTGTATTTTTTATATGCTTGGCCCATACCATTTTTTTAAAGCAAGAATCATTTGTAATTTTCTTTCTTTTTTTAATGTTGTAGTTCTTTTTTTTAATTAATGTTTATTTTTGAGAGAGAGAGAGAGAGAGAGAGAGAAAGAGAGCATACAAATGGGGGAGGGGCAGGGAGAGAGGAAGACACAGAATCTGAAGCAGGCTCCAGTCTCTGAGCTGTCAGCACAGAGCCTGACATGGGGCTTGAACTCACCAACTGTGAGATCATCACCCAACCAACTGAGCCACCCAGGTGCCCCATTAATTAATTTATGTTTTAATTTACATCCAACTTAGTTAGCATAGAGTGCAACAAGGATTTCAGGAGTAGATTCCTTAATGCCCCTTACTTACCCATTTAGCCCACCCCACAACCCCTCCAACAACCCTTTGTTTGTCTCTATATTTAAGAGTCTCTTATGTTTTGTCCCCCTCCCTGTTTTTAATTATTTTTTGCTTATCTTCCCATATGTTCATCTGTTTTGTATCTTAAATTCCTCAGATGAGTGAAGTCATATGATATTTGTCTTTCTCTGACTGACTAATTTTGTTTACCATAATACCATATAGTTCCATGTAGTTGCAAATGGTGAGATTTCATTCTTTTGAATTGCTTAGTAATACTCCATTGTGTGTGTGTGTGTGTATATATATATATATATATATATACCACTTCTTCTTTATCCATTCATCTGTCGATGGACCTTTGGGCTCTTTCCATACTTTGGCTATTGTTGATAGTGTTGCTATAAACATTGGGGTGCATGTGCCCCTTCAAATAAGCATTTTTGTATCCTTTGGATAAATACCTAGTAGTGTAATTGCTGGGTTTTATTGTTTTGAGGAATCTCCATACTGTTTTTCAGAGTGGCTGCACCAGTTTGCATTCCCACCAGCAGTGCAAAAGAGATCCTCTTTCTCCCCATCCTCACCCATATCTGTTATTGCCTGAGTTGTTAATGTTTGCCATTCTGACAGGTATGAGTGGTATCTCATTGTGGTTTTGATTTGTATTTCCCTGATGATGAGTGATGTAGAGCATCTTTTCATGTGTCTGTTGGCCATCTGGATGTCTTCTTTGGAAAAGCGTCTATTCGTGTCTTTTGCCCATTTCATCACTGGATTATTTGTTTTCTGGGTGTTGAGTTGGTAAGTTCTTTATAGATTTTTGATACTAATCCTTTATATGATATGTCATTTGCAAATATCTTCTCCCATTCCATCAGTTGCCTTTTAGTTTTACTGATTGTTTCCTTCTTTGTGCAGAGGCTTTTTATTTTGATGAGGTCCCAATAGTTCATTTTTGCTTTTGTTCCCCTTGCCTCTGAAGACGTGTTGAGTAAGAAGTTGCTGTGGCCAAGGTCAAAAAGGTTTTTGCCTGCTTTCTCTGCTATGATTTTGATGACTTCCTGTCTTACATTTACGTCTTTCATCCATTTTGAGTTTATTTTTGGTATGGTGTAAGAAAGTGGCTCAGGTTCATTTTTCTACATGTTGCCATCCAGTTTTCCCAGTACCATTTGCTGAAGAGACTGTCTTTATTCCATTGGATATTCTTTCCTGCTTTGTCAAAGATTAGTTGGCCATATGTTTGTGGGTCCATTTCTGGGTTTTCTATTCTGTTCCATTGATCTGAGTGTCTGTTTTTGCGCCAGTACCATATTGTCTTGATGATTACAGCTTTGTAATATATCTTGAAGTCTGGGATTGTGATGCCCTAGCTTTGGTTTTCTTTTTCAGGGTTGCCTTGGTTATTTGGGGTCTTTTCTGGTTCCATACAAATTTTACAATTGTTTGTTCTAGCTCTGTGAAGAATGCTGGTGTTATTTTGACAGGGATTGCTGTTTATTTTTTAATTAAGATATGATTTACATAAAATAGAATGGACATATTTTGTGCACTCACTCTCTCCAATCTTTGTTAGACCACCATGAGAGACAACTGCTATTCTTATTTCTATCAGTACAACTTAGCATGCCAATGCTAACACCTTGATTTCAGCAAAATCATACGACATATGTAATTTCATGTTTGCTTTCTATCACTCAGCAAAATTTACATTGGTATTAGTAAACTGTGTTTTTCAAGGAATTTGTACCTTTTATCTAAGTTGTCAAATTTACTAGCATAATAGTCTCTTATTAATATTTCAGTAACTGCAGGAACTACAGTGATATTTTCTCTATCATTAGTGTTATTGGCAAGATTTTTCTTTTAGTTTCCTTCTGGTTGCATTTTTAGGGGTATATCAATTTTATTAATAATTAATTTTATTAATATTTCCAGCCAATATTTGACTTTGTTGATATTCTCTATTTTTTTGTGTTGTCCATTTCATTGGTTCCATATTATTTCCTTTCTTCTATTTTTGGTGGATATATTTTTTTTGAACTTTTAGTGAAAATCTAGATTATTCATTTTAAACCTATTTTGCAAATTTAACTTTTTATCAGAGCTTTAGCTACATTCCATACATTTTACTATTATGTGATTTCATCAACATTAACTTTAAAATGTCTTCTAGTTTTCTTGACCCATGGGCTATTTGAAGTGTGATACTTAATTTTGAAAGATTTAGTAATAATTATTTAGACGTCTTGTTATTATTAATTCATAATTTAATTATGTTCTGGTCAGAGAACATACTCTATATGGTTTCAATACTTAAGAATTTGAGGGACACCTGAGTGGCTCAGTCAAGCTCCCAACTTCAGTTCAGGTCTTGATCTCACGGTTCATGAGTTTGAGCCCCAAATGGGCTCTGTTATGACAGCTCAGATCCTAGAGCCTGCTTCAGATTCTATGTATCCCTCTCTCTCTGCTCCTTCCCCCACTCATGCTTTGTCTGTCTCTCTCAAAAATAAATAAACATTTTTTAAAAATTAAAAAAATAGTATGTGACACTTTCATATTTTGCTTTTCCATTCTGTATCTTCTGTTGCCATTTTAGCATACCATTTTGTGTCACTTAAGGATTACTATAAAGATTGCAATCTGCCTTCTTAACTTACATTGTATAACATAAATTAAAATTATGCCATTTCATATTTAATGCAAAAATCCTTAAAAAACATAACTTCAGGGTCTCGTGCGTGGCTCAGTCGGTTGAGCATCTGACTTCGGCTCAGGTCATTATCCCACCTGTGTTCGAGCCCTGCATGGGGCTCTCTGCTGTCAGTGGAGAGCCCGTTTCGGATCCTCTGTCCCCCGCCTCTCTCTGTACCTCTCCTGCTTGCTCTCTCTCACTCAAAAATAAACATTAAAAAAAAACAACATGGGGGCGCCTGGGTGGCTCAGTCGGTTAAGCATCCAACTTTGGCTCAGGTCATGATGTCACAGTCCGTGAGTTGGAGTCACACCTTGGGCTGTGTGCTGACAGCTCAGAGCCTGTAGCCTGCTTCTAATTCTGTGTCTCCCTCTCTCTGACCCTTCCCTGTTCATTCACTGTCTCTTTCTGTCTCAAAAATAAACTTTAAAACAACAACAACATGTAACTTCACTTAAATCATTCTCCTTTGTATGTTGTTAACTCCTTTGTATGTATGTTATGTATGAATAATAACATATTCTTCAATATGTTATTACTTCCACAATTTTTTTTCTGAAAAATAAAGGCCATTTATTAAATGACAAGTCGATAGCTGCATAATAATTGAGAAACCAGTAAATAAAATTCAATACACACTAACTTTATATCTCACCAAAATGAATTCTGGAAGGATAAATGAGTAAACATTTAGTAAGTTCAAATCATAGAATACCCAGATTTAAATTATTCAGGTATTTGCACATACAAAATTCTTTATGGTTACATACAAATTTTAGGATTGTTTGTTCTAGGTTTGAGAAGAATGTTGGTGAAATTTTGATTGGAATTGCATTAAATGTGTAGATTGCTTTGGATAGTACTGACATTTCAACAATATTTATTCTCCCAATCCATGAGCATGGAATGTTTTTTCCATTTCTTTGTGTCTTCTTCAGTTTCCTTCATGAGCTCTCTATAGTTTTCAGGATACAGATCTTTAACATCTTTGGTTAGGTTTATTCCTAAGTATTTTATGGTTCTTGATGCAATTGTAAATGGGATCAGTTTCTTTATTTCTCTTTATGTTGCTTCATTATTGGTGTATAAAAATGCAACAAATTTCTGAATGTTGATTTTGTACCCTGCGACTTTGCTGAATTCATGTATCAATTCTAGCAGACCCCAAATAGCCAAAGTAATATTGAAGAAGAAAACCAAAGTGGGAGGCATCACGAGCCTATACTACAAAGCTGTAATCATCAAGACAGTATGGCATTGGCACAAAAACAGACACATAGACCAATGGAACAGAATAGAGAATCCAGAAATGGACCCACAAACGTATGGCCAACTAACCTTTGACAAAGCAGGAAAGAGCATCCAATGGAAAAAGAGTCTCTTTAGCAAATGGTGCTGGGAGAACCGGACAGCAACATGCAGAATAATGAAACCAGACCACTTTCTTACACCATACCCAAAAATAAACTCAAAATGGATGAAAGACCTACATGTGAGACAGGAAACCATCAAAACCCTAGAGGAGAAAACAGGCAACAATCTCTTTGACCTCACCTGAAGCAATTGCTTACTCAACACATCTCCAAAGGCCAGGGAATTAAAAGCAAAAATGATCTATTGGGACCTCATCAAGATAAAAGATTCTGGATTGCAAAGGAAACAATCAACAAAACTAAAAGGCAACCAATGGAATGGGAGAAGATAGTTGCAAATGACATATCAGATAAAGGGCCAGTATCCAAAATCTATAAAGAACTTACCAAACTCAACACCCAGAAAACAAATAATCCAATGGGCAGAACTGGATCTGCCCATTTGCACTGTTGGTAAGAATGCAAAGTGGTGCAGCTGCTCTGGAAAACAGTATGGAGTTACCTCAAGAAATTAAAAATAGAACTACCCCATGACCCATCAATAGCACTACTAGGAATTTATCCAAGGGATACAGGAGTGGTGATGCATAGGGGCACATGTACCCCAATGTTTATAGCAACCCTTTTAACAATAGTCAAATTATGGAAAGAGCCTAAATGTCCATAAACTGATGAATAGTTTAGTAGATAAAGTTTAGATAAAGAAGGTGTGGTTTATATATACAATGGAATACCAGTTGACAATGAGAAAGAATGAAATCATGCCATTTTCAGAAACATGGGTGGAACTGGAAGGTATTATGTGGAGTGAAATAAGCCAGTGAGAGAAAGATATCATATTTTTTCACTCATGTTTGGATCTTGAGAAACTTAACAGAAGACCATGGAAGAAGGGAAGGAGAAAAAGAAGTTACAGAGAGGGAGGGAGGCAAACCACAAGAGACTTTTAAATACAGAAAACAAACTGAGAGTGGGTGGAGGGCTGGGAGAGAGGGGAAAATGGGTGATGGGCATTGAGGAGGGCACTTGTTGGGATGAGAACTGGGTGTTATATGCAAGCCAATTTGGCAATAAATTATATTTAAAAACTGCTTTAATTTTTTTTAATGTTTATTTATTTTTGAGAGAGAGTGTGAGCCAGGGAGGGGCAGAGAAGGAGAGAGAGAGAGGGAGACACAGAATCTGAAAAAGCTCCAGGCTCTCAGCTGTCAGCTCAGAGCCTGATGTGGGGCTCAAACTCAAGAACCATGGAGATCATGACCTGAGGCAAAGTCAGATGCTTAACCAACTAAGCCATCCAGGCACCCTGTGCATGTACAAAATTCTTTTAAGTATTTAAGTCATAAAACAAAACAAGCTCAAGATATCAACTTATTTTTTATTGAGGTATAATAGGCACAACATTGTCATAGTTTCAGGTATACAACATAATGATTCAATTAATATTTGTAAAAATTCCAAAATGATCACCACAGTAAGTCCATTTAATATCTATCATCATCCATAATTACCAAAATTTAGCTTGTTTCCATGTTTTGGCTATTGTAAATAATGCTGCAATGGACATGGGGTTGCATATGTCTTTTTGAATTAATGTTTTTCCCCCCTTTGGACAAATACCTAGAATAAGAACTGCTAGATCATATGGTAGTTCTATTTTTAATTTTTTGAGGAATCTCCATACTGTATTCCATCATGGCTGCACCAATTTGCATTCCCATCAACAGTGCACAAGGGTTTAAATTTCTCCACATCCTTGTCAACACTTATTATTTCCAGTTTTTTAATGACTATTCTAACAGACGTGAGATGATATTTCATTGTCTTTTTAATTTGCATTTCCCTGATGATTAGTGATGTTTAACACTTTTCATGTACCTGTTGGTCATCTGTATGTCTTCTTTGAAAAAATGTCTACTCAGATCCTTTGTCCATTTTTTATTAAATATATTTTTATTAACGTTTATTCACTTTTTGAGAGACAGAGACAGAGCACAAGTGGGTGAGGGACAGAGAGAGAGGGAGACACAGAAACCAAAGCAGGCTCCAGGTTCTGAGCTGTCAGCACAGAGCCTGACGTGGGGCTCAAACCCACGAACCCGTGAGATCATGACCTGAGCTGAAGTTGGACACTTAACCAACTGAGACACCCAGGAGCCCCCCTTTGTCCATTTTTTAAATCAGATTGGGTTTTGTTTGTTTTTTTCTTTTTTGTTTTTGTTTTTGTTTTGTTTGTGTGTGTTTTTTTTTTTGTTTGTTTTGGGTTTTTTTTTTTGCTATTGAATGGTATAAGTTCTTTATATGTTTTGGATATTAACCCTTTATCATCCACAAGATTTGAAAATATTTTCTTCCATTTTGTAGGTTGCTTTTGCATTTTGTTAATTATTTCTTTTTCTGTCCTAAATCTTTATTTATTTATTTATTTGTCCAAAAGCTTTCAAGTTTGATGTATTCCTATGTGTTAATTTTTGCTTTTGTTGTTTGTGCTTTTGGTGTCATAGCCAAAAGCTATATTCTTTCCTATGTTTTCTTCTAGGAATTTTAACGTATAGGGTTTTTTTTAAGCCTTTAATCCATTTAAAGTTAATTTTTATGACTGGTGTGAGATAGGTGTTCATTTTCATTGCTATGCTTAAGTCAATTAATTATCTTTTAAAGGATGGGGAAAAAAAGAAAAATAATATTTACCTACATGTTCAATAATTCCAGTATTTTAATGTATATCTTAGTATCATTTATCTTCAACTAAAAGAACTCCTGTTAATAATTTGAATAGTGAAGATATGCTGGAAACAGTTTTACTCAGAATTTACCACTGTCTCATTTGGAAAAAAAAATTTTTCCTGGATATGGAATTCTAGTTTGAAAATGTCTTTTTTTTTCTTTTATTACTTTAAAAATGACATTATTTTTTCATCTAGCCTCTATTGTTTCTGATGAAAAGTCAAATATTTTTCTTATCATTTCCTCCTCTCTGCTTTTAAGATTTCCTCTTTGGGAGTTGGGTACAAGGTGCCAACATAGCAGAATCCTGAGCTCACCTCCTCCCATGGACACTTCAAATCTACAACTACATACAGAATCATTCCCTCTGAAAGAGACCTGAAAATTCAATGAACAGAGCTTTTACAACAAAGGATAAAAGGACAGCATTGAGACAGGAAAAAGAGGCAAAGACACAGACTCACCAGGGAAAAAACATACCCCAGCTGTTGTGAGTCACAATTGGTAGTGATAGTGAACATACAGAACCTTAACCTGAGGAGCAAGGGATTGGAACTTTACGTCAGGGAACTCAACCCTTAGATCCTTCACAGGAGAAAAAGCTCCCAAAATACTGGGCTTTGAAAATCATTGGGGATTATGTTCAGTAAAACTATAAAACTGTAGGGAACAGAAAACCCACTCTTAAAGGGCACCTGGGTAGACTCACTCAATCTGGATACCAGCACAAAAGCACCAATTTGAAAAGTGCTTAGACCAAAGGTAAAGGAGACCCATTTACTAGTATTTAAGCATCTTCCTGAGGAGCAGGAAACAGCAGGAACTTTGTCCAGGGACTGAGACACTGGCATGAGCCATTTTTTTTTTTTCAAGCACAGTCTTTCTTACTAATACTGGCCCTGGCAGGTGCCATTTTGGAATTTTTCCTGTAACCTTCTCTTGCCTATGGCTGTGCCTTGCTGAGAGCCCCACCCATCAACACACTGCAGCTGTCATAGGCACACCCTACAGATCTAGAGACCAACCCCATACACAAACATGCCACAGCAGCTGAAGACATGTTCCAGAGGAGACATGCCACAGGTTGGTGATGACACCAACTTCATCCACCAATGTGCCAGAGACATGCTTTCACCACATCAGAAAGGTACACACAACCCATATTAGGGTAACTCCTTGAGCACTTGGCTCTGGTGACCTGAGGAGATTGAGCTTCTTAGCCCCACAAGACATCTCCTACATAAGGCAACTCTTGCAAGACTGGGAGAAGTAGCTGACTTCTCTAATTCATGGAAACAAATGCAGAGAGTACAACAAAATGAGGACACAGAGGAATATGTTTCAAAAGAAGAAGATAAAACATCAGAAAAAAAAACTAAAAGAAATGGAGTTAAGCAATCTAACAAATATAAAGTTCAACGTAATGATCATAAAGATGCTCACAGGACTTGAGAGAAGAGTGAATGAATTTAGTGAGAATTTTAGCAAAGAGATAGAAAATATAAAAAAAAAAAAGAACCAATCAGAGCTAAAGAATAAAATAACAAAGGAACTACAAAATAGCCAGAAAACAATTAACAATATGGCAGTAAGTATATACTTATCAAATGTTACTTTATATGTAAATAGACTAAATTCACCAATCAAAAGTCATAGAGTAGCTAAATGAATGCATAAACAAGACCCATCTATATGCTTCCTATAAGAGACTCACTTCAGAAGTAAGGACACACACAAACTGAAAGTAAAAGTATCGAAATATATATTCCATCAAATGGAAATGGAAAAAAAAGAAAAAAAAACAACTGTAGCTATACTCATATCAGACTAAATATACTTTCAAACAAAGACTGTAATAAAAGACAAATACATTATATAATGATAAAGGGGTCGATCCAATAAGAAGATATAACACTTAAAAAGACACATGCACATTGGGGCGCCTGGGTGGCGCAGTCGGTTAAGCGTCCGACTTCAGCCAGGTCACGATCTCGCGGTCCGTGAATTCGAGCCCCGCGTCAGGCTCTGGGCTGATGGCTCGGAGCCTGGAGCTTGTTTCTGATTCTGTGTCTCCCTCTCTCTCTGCCCCTCCCCCGTTCATGCTCTGTCTCTCTCTGTCCCAAAAATAAATAAAAACGTTGAAAAAAAATTGAAAAAAAAAGAAACATGCACTCAAAATGGAAGCACCAAACTATTTAAAGAAAATATAAACAGAACCAAATGAGAAATTGAAAGCAATACAATATCAGTAAGAGACTTTAACACTCCATTTACATCAATGGATATATTATCCAGACAAAAAATCAATAAGGAAATATTGACCTTAAATGACACATTAAACCTGATGGAATAGACACATACAGAACATTCCCTCCAAAAGCAGTGGAATACATATTCTTCTCTAGAGCACATGGATGATTCCTCAGACTAGATCACAAAACAAGTCTCAATGAATTCAAGAAAATTGAAATCATACCAATCATCTTTTCTAACCACAACAGTATGAAACTAGAAATTAATTACAAGAAGAAAATGGAAAAAACACAAAAACATGGAAATTAAACAACATGCTGCTGAACAATCAATACATTGATGAAGAAATAAAAGAAGAAACTTAAAAATACTTAGAATAAATGAAAACAGGAATACAACATGCCAAAATCTATAGGAGGCAGCAAAAGTGGTTTTATGGGAGAAGTTCATAATGATACAGGCCTACTTCAAGAAACAAGGTAAATCTCAAATTAATAATTTAACCCTACACCTAAAGGAACTAGAAAAATAAAAACAAATGAATCCCAAAGTTAGTACAAGGAAGGAAATAATAAATATCAGAGCAGAAATAAATGAAATAGAGACTAAAAAGACAGTAAGAAGATCAATAAAACTAAGAGCTGTTTATTTGAAAAGATAAAATCAGCAAACCCTTAGCTAGATTGACCAAGAAAAAAAAGGAGAGAGAATGCAAATAAATAAAATCAGAAATGAAAGAAGTTACAACTGATACCACAGGTATAGAAAGGGTCATAAGAGACTATTATGAACAATTATATGCCAACAAACTGGACAACATAGAATAAATGGATAAATTCCTAGAAATGTGACAATTTTCCAAGTCATGAAGTAATAGACTGACTTAGTAGTAAGGAGATTGAAACAGTAATCAAAAACATCCCAACAAACAAAAGTCCAGGACCAGACACTGGCAAATTTTACCCAACATTCTAAGAATATTTAATACCTATAATTCTCAAACTTATTCTAAAACTTTAAGAGGAGGGAATGTTTCCAATTCATTTTATGAAACCAGTCTTACTATGATACCAAAGCCAGGACACTACACTGGACACTACAGAAAGGACACTACAAAAAAAAGAGAGAGAGAGAAAGAAAATTACAAGCCAATATTGTTGATGAACATGGATGCAAAATCATCAACAAAATATCAGCAAACTGAATGCAACAATATTAAAAGGATCATACACCACAATCAAGTGGAATTTATTCCAGGAATGCAAAGTTGGTTCAACATGCACAAATCAAGCAACATGATATATCAGGTTAACAAAATGAAAGACTAAAAAAAAAAAAAAAAAAAAAAAAAAAAAAAAAAACATGATCATCTCAAAGGATGCAGAAAAAACATTTAAAATAAAAACTTCCAACAAAGTAAATATAGAGAGAATATACTTCACCATAATAAAGTCCATTAGGACAATTCCATAGCTAACATACTCAGTGTTGAAAAGCTAAACACTTTTCCTCAAAGATCAGGGACAATACAAGAATGCCCACTCTTGCCACATTTATTCAACATAGTATTGGAAGTCCTAGCCACAGCAATTACACACAAAAAAAGGAAAAAAAAATCCAAGTCAGAAAGGAAGAAGTAAATATGTCACTATTTGTTGATGCCATGATAGTATATACCAAAAAACCTAAAGACTCCACCAAAAAACTGTTAGAACTAATAAATAAATCCAGTAAAATTGCAGAACACAAAAATTAATATACAGAAATCTGTGACATTTCTATACACTTATAATGAAACATCAGAAAGAGAAATTAATAATTCCATTTATAATTACATCAAAAAATATCTAGGTATAAATTTAACCAAGGAGGTGAAAGATCTATACATTGAAAATTATAAGGCACTGCTGAAAGAGATTGAAAAGACACAAATAAATGGAAAGATATATTGTGTTCTTGAATTGGAGGAATTAATATTTTTAAAATGTCCATAATATCCCATGCAATCTACAGATTCAATGTAATACTTATGAAAATTACAATAGAATGCCTTACAGAACTAGAACAAATAACTTTAAAATTTGTAACCACTAAAGTTCCCAAATATTCAAAGCAATCTTGAGAAAGAAAAACACTAGAGGTATTATGCTCCCTGATTTCAAACTATACTACTAAGGTATAGTAATTAAAACAGTATGGTATTACTATAGAAACAGACACACAGACAGTGGGACAGAATTGAGAGCCAAGAAATAAACCCACACATGTATAGGCAGTTAATCTACAACAAAGGAGCCAAGATTATGCAGTAAAGAAAGGACTGTCTCTTCAAAAAATGGTATTGGGAAAACAGGACAGTCATATGCAAAGAATGAAACTAGACCAATATCTTTCATCATACACTGAAATTAACTCAAAATTGATTAAACACTTAAATATAATACCTGAAACCACAGAATTCTGAGGGGAAAACATAGGCAGTAAGCTCTTTAACATCAGTCTTAGTGATGTCTTTGTGGATCTAACTCCAAAAGCAAGGGAAACAAAAGCAAAAACAAAAAAATGGTACTATATCAATCTGAACTGCTTCTGCACAACAAAGAAACCATCATCAAAACAAAATGTCAAAAATGAAGGAGAAATATATTTGCAAACCATATGTCCAATAATGACTTAATATCTAAAATATATAAAGAACATATATAACTCAACAACAAAAATGTAATTATTTAAATTATAAAATATGGGCAAAGGACAAGAATAGACATTGCTTCCAAAGAAGACATACAGATGGCCATCAGGCACATGAGAATATGCTCAACATCGCTATTTAGAAAAAGGCAAATGAAAACCATAGGAAATATCACCTCATACCTGTTACAATGGCTATTATCAAAAGCAAGAGATAACCAGTGTTGGCAAGGATGTGGAGAAAAGCGAACCCTTGTGTACTGCTTATCGGAATGTAAATTTGTACTGTCACTGTGGAAGTAGTGAGATTCCTCAAAAAATTGAGTAGATTTTTTGACCCAGCCATCCCACTTCTGTGTATTTACGAAAAACAAAAACACTAATTTAAAAAGATATACGCACTCCTGTGTTCATTGTAGCATGATTTTCAGTAGCCAAGATATGAAAGCAACCTAAGTGTCCATAAATGAATGAATGGATAAAGATGTGCTATGTTTATAGGACCGGATACTACTCAGCCATAAAAAGGAAGGAAATCTTTCCATCTGAGATACGGATGGACCTTGAAGGTATTATGCAATGTATTTAAAATGAGTTAGATAAAGAAAGACAAATACCATATATTTTCACTCATATGAGGAATCTAAAAAAGAAACCAAAAACAAAAACAAAGGAACAAACAGGACAACACAAAAACAAATCTCCTAGATACAGAGAACAGACTAGTGATTATCAGAGGGGAAGGGTTTGACAAGTGGGTGAAATGGGTGAAGGGAGTCAACTGTATGTTGATGGATGGTAACTAGACCTGTGGTGGTGATCACTTTGTAGTGTATGACGATTTCAAATTATGAAGCTGTACACCTGAGGGGCACCCGGCTAGCTTAGCCAGTAGAGCATGCAACTCTTGATCTTGGAATTGTGAGTTTGAGCCCCACACTGGGCATAGAGCTTGCTTTAAATGAATGAATGAATGGATAAATGAATGAGTAAATGAATAAATAGATTACCTGTAAAAAATAAAGCTGTACACCTGAAACATACGTGTGTGTGTGTGTGTGTGTGTGTGTATGAAGATTTCCTCCTTATCTTTAGTTTCAGCAGTTTGACTATGATGTATGTACCTAGGTTTCACTTTCATTGCATTTCTTTGTATTTAATATTTACTGAGGTTATTGTACCTGTGGATTGTTTTCTTAAAAATAAAATTTAGCTGGGGAGCCTGGGTGGCTCAGTCTGTTGCGCGCCCAACTTCAGCTCAGGTCATGATCTCACACTTCGTGAGTTTGAGCCCCACGTCGGGCTCTGCGCTGACAGCTCAGAGCCTGGAGCCCGCTTCAGATTCTGTGTCTCCCCCTCTCTCTGCCCCTCCCCTGCTCATGGTCTGTCTCTCTCTGTCTCAAAAATAAATAAAAATATTTTAAAAAATTAAAAATAAAATTTAGCAAATATTTCTTCAAATTTTCCTTCTGTCCCATCCTCCATCTATTCCCTTTCTCAGACTTCAACACTGTCTCTGTAAGACACTTTGATAAGATACTGTCCCAAACATCATTGAATCTCTCTTGGTTTCTATTTTATTCTCTGTGCTTTAATTTAGATAGTATAGATATTGTACTGTCTACAAGTATAATGATCCTCTCTTTTGTTGTTACCTAGAGTGCATTTAATCCCATTCAATAAATGCTTGATTTCAGATATTGTATTTTTTGGTTCTAGGGTTTCTATTCACTTCTTATTACAAATCTCTCCTGAAATCCCCTCATTTCTTCATCTATTATAACAATCTTTTTCTATATATTCTTTTTAAAATATTATTAATAGTTACTTTCAATTCTCTATTACAAAGTTCCAAAACCTGGGTCATTTTTTATTCTATTCCTAGTTTCCTCTTCTCACATTTTCCTGTTTCTTCACATGCCTAGTAAATCCTGATGTATACTAGACCTTCTAAATAATACTAATTGTATTAATTTTGGTGAGTTCTTTTTTACCAGGGAGTGAAATGACTGGCAGAGTATTTTAAATTTATAGAGGTTTGGTTTTATACTTTGTTAGAGTGGGACTATGTTGGTTTACCAGCTAATTCAAGGAAATCAGTCCCAGGACATAATCTTAACTCTATGTGGAAACTCTGGGTATTAACTAAGAACCTTCAGTTTGGCTGGACTTGAACTCCATTTTTTTTTTTTTTTTTTTTTTTTTTTACCTTTGCAGTTGAAATCTCTGCTTACCTCTTTTAGCCTTCCACCTATTGTTTTCTTCCTGGGCAATTTGGAACATTAAATGTACATACGTAGAAAAGGGCTTAGCCAAGTGTCTGAAAGAATTTTGCAGGCAGATTTTGGTATCTTTCCTGTTGCCCTATCTGGAGGTCCTGAACCCATCTTCTGATCCCTGAGGCAAATGAAGCTATCATTTCCAACTTCAATATTAGCTGATCCACACTGTGCTGGTCCATTTATTTATTGGACCATTTGTATTTTACTTGTATTATTGCCTGGCTTCTCCCACTAAAGTATAATTTTTGGAAGAACAGATTCCTTATCTGGCACCACTGTATTTCAACACTTGACGCTATGCATAGCATGTAGTAGACTTTCAAGAAATAACTACCTATTAGCGTTTTACATCATGGGCACCGGGGTGCTCAGTTCATTAAGTGACAAACTCTTGATTTCAGCTCAGGTCATGATATCTAGGCCGTGAGATAGAGCCTTGCATCGGATTCCAGGCTGAGCATGGAGTCTGCTTGGAATTCTCTCTCCTTCTTCCTCTGCCCCTCCCCCACTTGTGTGTGTGCGCTCTCTCTCTCTCTCTCAAAAAAACATTTTACATCATACCATATGACACTGGCTTTATATTAACACTATAATTGAATTAATCTTTGCAATACCATTAAAAGTAAAATAAGAAGAATGTTTGTATCCCCGTTTTGCAGATAGAAAAAAAGTCCAAAACACTTAAAATTAAAGCGCTAATCATTTATATTAAGGAGGATGTCTGTAAAAACTGAGTATGTGAATTTATATTATTTTTAGATGGGATACAATGTGTGAAAGTATGAAATATAACAGACCAGGGTGGAATGAATTGATTCCTTATTAAGGTGACACACCCATCCTCACTGCGAAGGAAAGCATGTACATATTCTACATTTCTGTCAGCGTGGAGAAATAATAAACATTCCCTCCGAGCGTGCTGAACAGCCATGTCAGCGAAGTTCTTCCCTCTCCATCAAGACATCAATCTCACCTGTCACCTCAGCAGCACTCATTGGCCATTCTGTGAAACATCTTCCATCTTAGCCATTTGAGAGCCCAGAATCCTAACCTTCACCATCAGAAAAATCACAAACAAGACTGTCCTGATCCTACAGTGCTTAAGCTAAAAAAAGCAATATCAAAACCTTCATATACAACACTTTGGAGGTAACTATAAACAGATGTTAATCACCGAATACACCTTCTCTATCATTTCCTAGCTACAAGAATTGTCTAATTATTCATACTTCAAAATTTTTCTACCTAAGGGAGAAAACTCCTGTTTGATTTTTTTTCTGCCTTATTTGCAGCATTTTAATAACTGGTATGGTATATGAAATAAAAATTGAGAGCTTGTCCTTTACTGGGTTGTGCTTCTTTCCAGAGATGGAAATATTGATGCAAATGCCATTTAAATGCCCATTTTATAGTGTCACACTTACAACGATATTTTGGGTCATCACAGTCATTGGAATTCACTCACCCCTCAGAAAATATTTCATTCTGGTCATAACATCACATTTTTCCTCTCATGCAAAACGAACAATCCATAGTCATATGTTGTTTCTTTCTTTAAGCCACAGTTTCTAAATTGAGTGTCTAGCATTTATAATCAACTGCTTCATTTAATTCAGGTCGATTTTAAATGCTAGGCATTCATTTGGTGGGCTGTGAGCAGCCTGTGGTTTTGTTAGATCTACAGCATAAAGAAACAATTTTTCTTATCCTGATCCTATAGCTGTCTGGGAAAGGTGACACACGGTGAGACATAATGATAAGAAAGGCTACAGCTGCCCTAGGCAGTCAGATACCAAAGCCAGATGATTAAACCATTCTGTAGCATTCCCCAGAGACAAAGCAGAGGAAAAAAATGTTTAGAATGCTTAGTGCTAAAAAAAAAAAAAAAAAAAAAATCAAAAAACAAAACAAAACAAAAAATACCTCCAGAACAGAATTCACACATGCTTTATGTGTTTTTGTTCCTCCAACCCCCACCTCTGCCTCTATGATTCCTCCTACTAATAAAGAACTCAAAACAAGAACAATGATAGGTTTTAAAATACCTGTTGACTAGGAATTCTTTTCTTTATCAGTTGCATAGAAATACCAATTTGATTAACTTGGAATGATTATAAAAGGACTTATATTCCTCATGTCTCCCCATGAGGAAGATAGTTTTCTATCACTCCTAAGAGACACACTTATTCATTCTGTTGCTTCTTCTTAGTTCCTATTTTCATTTGGGTGCATTTAATAGTAAAAGAACTGAAATATATTCAGGACAGTTGAGATTGCTGGATTAATTACAGGGTGATTGATGGGTTTACCTGGCAAATCCCAGACCTATTTGCTTTTCAAAAGCAAACCCTTAACACTAAATCTAATGTGGAGATTCGTAACTTGGGCAGACTGTTCTTAGGTCTCTGGCACACACTCTATACTGACACTCTTGTTTTAGGTAGAGAGGAAGGAGGATTGGCATATATAGTTTTATACCTCCCCTTCTTCTGGAAATTCAGGAGTTAACTTTTTTTTTTCTTTTGTTATCTTCAACTTGGTTGAAGGCAGGTAGCAAGCAGCCCTCTCTAGAGATGGATTCTGTCAGCACTTCAATAGCTCCCTTAAATGAGAATAGTCACATTCAATAGGGGTTGGAGAAAATAGAGTACATATTTGCTTGAACAAGAGAAGAGGAAAACATTAACAAACAAGACATGTTCTTTTAAATATATAAAAGCACCAAGTTTTAAAGTCAAAAATGCCTGAATAAGTCTTGCAATATGATGCCGTGTCACCTGTACTTTGGGTGGGACTCCAGCCTTTCTTTCTCCCAGCTGGGCTCTGCTTCTCTCCTGCCAGTCTTCCCCTTGGAAATGTTCTGTTTCTTACCTATTGGTCTCCATTCACACCTTTGAACTACTTTGAGTCTTTCAGGGAAAGGAGGTGATGAAACTTCACTAATCTCTTAACAAAATTCTAGCTATATATCTGTGAACCATAGCTGCCAAACACCTTAAAATCCCATCCCATTTTCCTACAGAATGGGACCTTCTGGAGTGAGGTGTGAAGATGTTTTGCTTTCCGTTTTTCTATATGACAATATCTTTTCTTTTTTTTTTTTTCAACGTTTATTTATTTTTGGGACAGAGAGAGACAGAGCATGAACGGGGGAGGGGCAGAGAGAGAGGGAGACACAGAATCAGAAACAGGCTCCAGGCTCTGAGCCATCAGCCCAGAGCCCGACGCGGGGCTCGAACTCACGGACCGCGAGATCGTGACCTGGGTGAAGTCGGACGCTTAACCGACTGCGCCACCCAGGCGCCCCAGACAATATCTTTTCTTTTAACCGCCTCTGAATGTCATCGACTTCAAAATTTTGTTGTGTAATTTACACATTTTAATCTCCCTTCTTCTCTTTTTTCCCCCTTTTCTCTTTACTACCTAAAGTCTGTCTTGTCTTGTTAACTGCTCTCTGATACAGTACTGCACCTCTTACCATCTCACTGTGTTACGATCACCAGAGGCTACTTAAGAGACTATGAAGCCTCCAGAGGATTGATTGGTGCATTAGCTCAATGATTCTCACTTGTATTTTATCTGATGCCCTCACTAAGGCTTTCTTTCAAAGCATAGACTATACTGTCCCTTTTATTTAAATAATATTAAAAATATCAAGAGCTTCCTTTTGCCACATCAGGAGACCTATTAAGTTGTGAAGAAAAAGGAACAAGAGGAAATCTAGGAATGGCTCTTTTCACCATTAGTTAACAGCTACTGAAAATTCCAAGTCTCTGTTTTTAAAACTTCTCAGAACCTCTGATGACTCCCCTAAAGATCCTGATTCCATGGGCATCTTGACCAGTCCAACCAACAGCCCTTGTTTCTAGTTTCATCAAGAACTAAGAGAAGAATATATGTTGTCTAAGGCAGTTTCTTCACACAAGGCATTTTGGAGAACCTATGCCTTTGAAGTAGGTTAAAAAGTGTTGTATGTTTTATCTAGTTGAGACCATATTTAGTTATTTATTTATTTTTCAATGTTTGTTTTTGAGAGAAAGAGAAAACCAGAGAAGGGGAGAGGGCTGAGAGAGAGGAGGATAGAGGATCCAAAGTGGGCTCTGTGCTGACAGCAGCAAGCCTGATGCGGGGCTTGAACCCACGAACTGTGAGATCATGACCTGAGCTGAAGTTGGACACTCAACCAACCGAGCCACCCAGGTGCCCCATAGTTTAGACTATCTTTAAAATACAGTTTGAAATTGTTTATAGAAGGATTAAGTGAAAGTTAGCAAAGTCTATGAAATGTGTTAGTGTCCATTATGCAGCAGTGCCATTCTGAATATGTCCTAAAGAAATAATTTGACAATTGAACCAATATGTGTGTTTTTAATAGGATCTTTAATTTAAAAAATTGCAGCTACCTGAAAATAATAGGGGACTGAGTGAATTATCCTCCATCTATATAATGGACTATAAGTAAACATTTAAAAATAATCAAGGTCTCTATTTATCATCATGGAAAGATTTTCACAAGATTTTGCTGAGAGAAAAAACAGCCTATACGATATGATGGTGTTTAACATTTTTTGAGAAAATGTGGTTTATATGAATATTATACATACATTTTATTGGACAGGTAGGATAGATAAGTGTGTTAACAGAGATTAAGTAAATGGCAGAATTATGAGTAATTTCTATTTTTCTCTTTCTAGCAATTATTTTTTTAGTAAATATAGCTTAATTTTGAACTTAGTGAAATTTAAACCAAATTTTAAAAAGAAGAGTTTGTCTCAGTAAGGACCCCAAATAAAGACTGAGGAGATGATATCTAAGCTGAGTTTTCAACAGAGTTCTCAAGGTGAATGTGGTTGTTCCCTTTCAAGTAGAAGGAGCAAGAGAGGGGCAAGAGCTGTTAGGTGTTGGAGAGTTATTATAAGGGCATTTATGAACAACTCTGAGTGTGACTGCAATGGAAATAAAGTTGTGTGACAGGCAGGAGGCAAATCTTGAAATACAGCCAGGTGAAAGAGTTTGAATTTTGTCCTGAAGGAATGTGAAGGACTTTTTTAAAAAGAAGACTGACATGATAAGATTGCATTTTTAGAAAGAACACTCTGGCAACACTGTGGAAAATGAATCGGCAACCTATTACAGTCCACTGTGCATGAAATGGTGAGGTCCCAGGCTAAACCAGTGGCAGTGTGCTTGGAAAAACAAGAACCGAGTTTATAGATCCTTAATAAGTAGAAACAGGGCTTAGTAGGTTGGAGGCAAGGGTGCAGGTGTCAATGATAATCTCTGGGCTGATAATCTTGGGCTGACTGAGAAAGGGAGAAAGAGAGGAGAACCAGAGATGAGAGCAAGGAGGACTTGGTGCTGCACAGGGTGCATTTGACAAACCCCCATCTCACCCAAGTGGTGATGCCCATAGACAAGCTGCACGTCAGAGTCTGTAAGACCCTGGCAGCAGATGTGAACTTGCACGTATACAGTGTACCTGTGAGAGTGATTATAGAAGTATGTGAAGTGTCCAGTGAGGAGGGGTCAGGAGACAACTGTGTAATCATAATTACTTAGTGTTCTGTTAAAAGAAAAAGGACCCAGAAAGGAGACTGAAATGTATTGAAAGATGGGAAAAAAGAAACTCTTGTCACTGAAGCTGAGGGTCATGAGAATTTTAAGACTCTGGGGGTTTTTCAACAGTATTAGACTAAAGCTAATCCAAGTAAAGTAAGGTCTAAATACTGTGCATGGACTTAGCATCCTGAATGTCACTGGATATCATCTCAGTGATTTAATGGAGAGGAAAAAATGGAAACCTGATCACTGTGGGTTATGGAATGAAAGACATATGAAGAGATGTGTAGAATGATTCTTCCAAAAGCTTAGCTACAAGGGTGCCTGGGTGACTCAGTAACTTGGTTAAGTTTCCAACTTTGGCTCAGGTCATGATCCTACAGTTCATGTGTTCGAGCCCTGCATCGGGCCCTGCACTGACAGCTCAGAGCCTGGAGCCCGCTTCAGATTCTGTGTCTCCCTCTCTCTCTACCCCTCCCCAACTCAAGCTCGCTTTCGCTCTCACTATCTCTCTCTCTCTCTCTCTCTCTCAAAAATAAATAATCATTGAAAAATTTTTAAATAAAAACCTGGCTGTAAGTGGGAAGGGGCAGAGGGGAGAGTGAAAGAGGGAGAGAAAGAGAGGTCAACAGAAGGCTTAAAAAGATTTTGTGGTTTGGGTTTTGGAGGGGAAAACAACAGTAGAATGGGAACATTTAAGGGTAGAAGTGGAAGTGGAGGTAAATGTAATGGATGAGAAAGGAAGCAGGGGATGCAGCATCTAAGCTGTAGTTCAGGAATCAACTATGGAGGATGAAGACTAGCATAGAAGCAGGATCCTAGGCCTTCCGGATGAACAAAGTTGGATGGAAGTTTGAATTTGGAAGAAATCTTGCAGAGTTTTCTCTAAGTAGACTACCAGAACCAAATCATAATTTATATTGTTTCCCCAAAAGAGAAAAGACCCAGCAATTTTTAAATTAAATTTATTTATTTAAATTCAAGTTACTTAACATACAATGTAGTATTTTATTCAGTAGAACCCAGTGATTCATCACTTACATATAACACCCAGTGCTCATCCCAACAAGTGCCCTCCTTAATGCCTGTCACCCATGTAGCCCATCCCCCCACCCTCCTCCCCTACAGCAACCCTCAGTTTGTTCTCTGTGTTAAAGACCCAGCAATTTTTATGCAGATTACTAGTACCAACATAACCAAGATCAAGCAATTAACTTCAGAAATGGAATAAAAAGGACTATGGAAAAATAACAGACAATGGTGAGAGGTATTGAGAGTGCCGAGGAAAGAGCAGTTTGAAATAGAGTAGTCAAAATAAGCCTCATTGAGAAGGTGACTTTTGAACAAAACTGGAAAGAGGTATAGAGAAAATATCCAGTACTTAAAGGCTGCCATGGGTCTGTTTGTTCAAGTAATAGCAAGAAAGCTCGTGGTGGCTAAAGAGTCATCAAAAAAAGCAAGAGGTCAGGATCAGATCAGAGAGGTAATGGCGGTGGGGTGCGGGGGACAGATTATGTCATAATTGGGATCCACTGTAAAGACTTTGACCTTTACTCTTAGTAAACTGGAAGGCCAAAGATGGTTTGAACAAAGAATCTAATTTGCATTCTTAAATGATCCTTCTGTCTGCTGTGTTGCTAGTAGATTATAGGTGCAGCAGAAATGGTTGGAAGCAGGGTTGGAAGGGATGAGTTAGGAGGCTGTTGCAGTAAACCCAGCTGAGAAAAATGGCAGCTTGGATCTGGGAGACCACTGTGGTTAAAGGTGGTCAGATTCTGGATATCCTTTGAAGGCAATCCTACAGCATCTCCTGACAGATTGGTTCTGTGGCAGGAGAAAGGACCATGGATGAATCCGTGGGTTTAGGATTTAACTCCTGGAAGAATAGCATTGTCATTGCCTGAAACATAAAGGCTTTGGGTACACTCAAGTATTCAGGAGAAGAGCAGTTTAGTTTTAACATGGAAAGTTTGCGATACCTACTAAGACACTGAAGGGGAGATGCCTGGTGGGCAGTTGGAAGCACAATATGGAGCTCCAGAGATACTGCCAAGAAATCTGGTGATAATTTTTAAAAGTTCCGTCTCCAATTCTAGAGGGGAGAGAAGAAGAAAGGTTTGATTTCCTGACGCTCAACCCTTTGTACTCCCACTATGCTTAGACACAGCAGATGGAAGGGGCTCGGTCAACATTTGATAATCAAATAATTCAAGTACATCCTTTACTTCCATGAAGGAAACTCCTTCATCTCTTCTAACTACAGGATATTGGAATATTAAGTATCCAATGGACTGAGTAGTAAAGGCAAGAACAGGTATTCAGAAAATTTTTGAGACAGGCAAAAATGGAACTCAGAAATGAGTTCTGCATCTGCCCCTCTCCCAGGAGGCTCATTGGGCCAAATCATTCTGAACCTTCCTTTGCAGCTATCTTGGGATAAAACTAGCCCTTAATCTCCTCAAAGGAACTTCAGTTTTCACCCATTGGATTAATTGTTTTAACTAGGAAGTTGATATAGGACAGATTAAAAACTGACATTATAAATCGAGGTCATCTCCAAACAATATATTCAAGTTCTGAATTATTCAGCAAATTTTGACCATCCAGAAAACATTACATTATTTGTTTAATCCCATTTCATTTTCCCCCAAGAGCTCTCTGACTAGGATGTAGTTGTATACAGGTGAAGCTTCAGTTTATCATGAAAAAATGTATTGTAATTCCACGTGAACATAAAGAGAACGTTATCTCCAAAGCAGGAAAATGCCTGTGGCTTCAATCTCTCATTCAACTTGAGCAGTGACCCTGCCATCTTAGCTGTGATAACACTATGAGGAACCGAACTGTATCAGTCAGGGTTATTGCACTGGGCAGCTTCAGAACCCTCTTGACACTGGTTTAATTGAAATAAAGATTTTTTTTTCTTTTACTATCCTGAACATTTCTGTTCCCTTACAGAGGTCAAGCTCCTAAAGTACCAATAGCATCTAAAGAGTCGGGGCCAAGGGGACCAAAACAGAAATTTGAAGTGGCCTCGCCTAGGAGGATTCCATAATGTGAGAATGCTCCATTTGCTGTGCCAGCTTCAATACTCTGCTCCTTTTGACTGAGGCTAGCTCCTCTGGCAGAAGAGAAGAATCAAACCTCATCCTCCTGAATCCACTCGTAGTTTGGTTTTGAGGATTTTCTGCTCTGAAACAATATGCAGAGATCTTGGTTACACACTCAGTCCATACTGTAAGAAATTATTAGATCTAGTATGTGAGGGGCATGTGTGTGTGCGTGTGTGTGTGTGTGTGTGTGTGTGTGTTCCCTTGCCTTCCCAAGTAGCGTAAACTCCCGAGGGTGGGCTGTGCCTTTTATTTCTACAATAACTTTATATTTCACTTCTAATACAGCCTACATATGTTATTCTCCATCTCTATTTTATGACTCCTTTCTATTATACTATATTTTCTAAGAGATAAACTGTGGTTTATATTTTTTTATTTCTCCAATAATAACTAGAGCATCAAGTTTCAAACTCTAGACATTCCTTATTGACAATTATTTATGTATTTTTGTGCCAAGTGGTTATTTTACCTTTCGGGAAATTAAAAGTTCCTCTTTTATATTAAGTATCTATATTTCATCTTTATTGCAGTTTATTTCATTTTCCTCATAGATGTACAATTTAGGTGAAAAGCCTAGGTGTTCCATTAAAGGTCAATAGTAAATAGAAATAGTTGATACGAGCCTGAGATCGTTACCTCTGCAATAAAGTGTAGTCAAGGAAATATACTGTCATCTGGGCATATTTTTTTTAATTGCCCCAAAATTTAAATTTAAGAGAATGTATTTTCCGTACAGGGTTTTAATAAATAAATAATGTTAGAGCCCAGAAAGAAAGTTATGCTGTTGATATTTATTTATGTTTATTTTCCTGAACAGCTATATTTCAAGGGAGAAAGTTTAGTCCATGAGGTGGATATTCTAAAAATCCATAGTGCCAGGGAGAATGCAGCCTTTTGGGTCCTGGGCTGAGTTGATGGCACAGTCTTGTAAAGACTATGGATTCTGGAACCAGCCAGCCTGGGTTTGAATCCTAGCTCTACTACTAACTGCAAGGTGACTTCAAAGAAGTCAATGAACTTCTCTGTAGCTCAAATCCTTCATCTACAAGGAGGGTATAATAATTATAGCTACCTCATAAGGCATGAGGAGTTAAAGACTTAAGGTATGAACAGTGTCTGGCACAGAATGAGTACCATATAAGTGTTAATTACTATTATTCACTAAGACTCACAAATTGAATATGTTCATCGGAGATGAGGAACTGCAAATTCTACTTGCTTTTCGGGAAGCTGTAAGGTTGAACATGATAAATGACCAGAATAGTGAAGTTGCAAGTAGTTGGGGATCAGCTCTCTGAAGAAAGAGATTTAGAAGGAATTATACAAATTCTAGATGGGACTTCTGAGGTGGAGGGGGAAGTTAAGCATAGAAAAAATATCTCTTCAACGGTCTTAATTTTAGAAAATTGATCTGCAGAACCAGACTGGGATAATATTAGAAGAACTCAATCAATCTTCACAAAAGATCATAAAAATAAACAGAATGTACTCTCTTACTTAGTATTTCTTTCTCTCTTAAAACCCACATTTGCACACACACATGCTGACACACATACACATGTGCCCAGTGATGACATTCAGTAATGAAATTTCAACAATTTTGAAGTCATTAAGGTAAAGTGAGGAGATAGATTGTCATCAAGCGTCACTTTTCTGGGAGAACAGCTCATAAAGGCGGTATCTTTAAAGACAAGAAATAAAGCAGACAGCTTTCTCTCCCTCTAATTTCTGATGCTATGGTTATGAAGAGTGTGCTTTTCATATCTTTTTAAGTGTAATAAAAAAATAATGAAATGGAACACATTTTCCTGGAGTGCAGGAAAAAACTACAAGTTCATGTAGATACGAATATGCTGAGTTAAAAGAATGAAAACTTGGTTCTCACAGCATCTGGATCACAATTTTAAAATTATAAATTAAAAAATAATCCCTGCATGGGGGCCATTCTCAACAAATTTTGTTTGTTTTCATATCTCTAAAAACTTGTCAAATCTTTTTCTTTCTCTTTTGTTCCCTCTTCTCTTCTTGCTTCTTTAATGAAGTCATCACTGCTGTCTTCTCCTTGATAATTTTTGACAAGTGTATAATTAGAAAATGTTAATGATATATTAGAGGGAGAAAATAAGAACTGATAATCTGGATAGAATTCATTTGACATAAATTGAGGAAAAGTTAGAGCTCAAAAATATGAATGAAATTTACTAATAAAGAATAAGTAAATATCTTTTAAAGGACTTTTAAATTGAAAGGGAGACAATTCTAAATCCCACTTCAATTTTAGAAGATGTTTTTTATAAAAATTCTGGTTTAGCCAATAGTTTTCAACTTGTACACCCTTAAAGTTAAAGAAGAAGAAGAAGAAGAAGAAGAAGAAGAAAAGAAGAGAGAAAAGAAAACAAAAGAAAAAAGGAAAGAAAAGAGAAAAGAAAGAAACAGCAACCACTTGAGATGAATTAGTACAGGCTAGCAACAAAAAAGAAATAAAAGACCATCTTCCTTCTTGAGGGATGGCAAAATAGAGTGAGTCTGACGAACATTTAGAGATGAGGAGAATGATTAAATATATGACGTTTCTCCTAGAAGCTGAAAGTATGTTCATAGTTATGATTTCACGTTGTTATCTTCACATTGGCCTGTAAAGTATATGAAACATATCTTCCTATCACTACTTAATCATGAAATCCTAAAGTATAAGGACATAAATGAGTTATTCCAAGGGGCACCTGAGTGGCTCAGTCAGTTAATCAGTCAGCTGAATCTTGGTTTCAGCTCAGGTCAAACATGATCTCACTGTTCACAGTTCGAGTGCCACATCAAGCTCTGTGCTGACAGTGCGGAGCCTCCTTTGGATTCTTTATCTCTTCCTCTCTCTCTTTCTCTTTCTCTGTCTCTGTCTCTCTCTCTCTCTGCCCTTTCCCCACTCATGCTGTCTTTCTCAAAATAAATAAACTTTAAAAAACAAAAACAAAAACAAAAATAAATGAGTTATTCCATGATACAAGACTGGAACTAGATGGAAATAGGAACTCATTAATTTTTGAGAGCCTACTAAGTGTTGGACAAAATGCTTATTCATTTTCCAGTGAAAGCCTTCCAATCTACTGGGATCAATTTATTCTTTAGGATTAAAAGAAAGCCCAGACTCCCATCCCATACACAATGTATTCTGCAATATCACTGGGAATTTGGGGGCCTTTATTGATGCCCTTAACTTCACCCTTTCAACTAAATTCTCAATTATCCCTTTACATCTCATTTTTGTACATTGTCACCTTGATTCCTTCAGTTCCCCAAAGCAATATTCATATAAGAATGCATAGCAAGACTTTACTAATGTTTCAAGTATAATGAGATGTTGGGTAGATGATCACGCTGTACCAACATACCAAAAAATTAAAAATAAGACTAAAATTTGCATAATAGAATCTATATTCTTGAAGAAGCCACTGTTTAGTCTTTTTGCTAATTATTTCCAGAAGCTCAGACCACTTCTAGCTAGCCAGTCTAGTCTGCAAAGACTCAGAAATTCCACTAGTAGGTATTTCTTTAAGAGAAATTAAAAATACACG
Source organism: Prionailurus bengalensis (assembly GCF_016509475.1). NCBI lineage: Eukaryota > Metazoa > Chordata > Mammalia > Carnivora > Felidae > Prionailurus > Prionailurus bengalensis. The sequence continues at coordinate 112,415,545 of NC_057349.1, forward strand.
TTCATAAAAGATCTGTAGAAAATGTTTAGGGAAGCTTTATTCATAGTATCACCAGCAGTAAATTGAAGGTAATTAGTGGCTCACCAATATACTTCTGATATAAGAAGCCCATTCTGGGCTTCTGTGTAGAAACATATATAAACAATTCAGAGGAGGACTATAAAATTATGATGAGTTGGAACCACTGAAAGAGAACTGAAATGGTAATTAAATGAGTGGGAGGAACACTCCAGTTCTCCAGCATACTACAGGTTTCCCATGAGTGGCATTAAACCCTTCTGTGGTTTGTCTGATAGCTCAGCCAGTTTGTTTCTTTCTAATTTCCAAGATCTGCCAATCCGAAGCTCAATACTATCCTCTGTATCCAAATTTCCAACTTGGAAAATGAGATGAACTTAATTTTGGGAATTTTTTTCTGCATGTGAATTCACTCTGATTCTTAGAATCTTATGTTCCCTTCACTTGAGAATGTTGTCAGGTTTGCCTTTTGGAGAGTGAAAAATATAAGATTCATGTAGACATGAATTCTTCTGACAATCTCTTAATTTGGGGACATCAATTAATTTCTCTAGCCCCAGTTTTCTCATTTATAAATCATGGATAAGACTCTCTCCTTGGTTCTGAAAAGAATGGATTGGACAATAGCTGTAAAGATGTTAGCATATACCCAGACTATAGCGAGGATTCCAACAATGCTAGCCATTACCTTGAATATAAGTCACTAGCCTTTCCTTTCCTACTTCCCAGGATATAAGGGGTTAGTTAGATGATTAGTTGTTTTGAGCTTTAAACACTGAAAAATTAAAAAACGAAGTACAGAAATACACTAACAGTTTTTCTAGTTTATATATTCCCAAATGGTAATAATCGTGTAACTAGTAATTAATGAAATTCTTTAATTCTGAGGTAGTTGACACAGTGTCTTGCACCTTCATATTGGCTAGGAGTTGTGTAGAAAGAAGACAACCTAGAATTTATGTTGAAAAGAAGGTAACTCAGATATAAAGGAAAAAGAGGTCAATGAAGAACAGCAATCTTAGCCAAGTTCTGAATCCAAAGTTATTCAATCCAACTGGATTATACTGCTGCACACGGATAGGGTTGACAGGTCCTTAAAAAGTGACACTTCGATTCGGTTTTGTGCCTTTTAAAATTGCTTTGGGAAAAAACTGGTCTTCAAATTTGTGTCTTCCCCAATCTACATCTTATTCCCCTTGGGGTTCTTTTTCTGTTACTACCTTCACTCCTATTCATCTTCCCCTGCCTCATATTGCAGCCAGAACTTTGCTTCAGAAGCAAGCTTCATTGAATGCTACATAAAATACCTTTTCATACAGCATACAGCTTATTCCCACAGATGTCATGGTAAATGGACCAATTGCTCTAAGTTTCCTTTTGAACTGTATTTTCAAAACCCAAATAATACATCTAAGTTTACTATAACATTTTGAAGCAACTTTTCTCTTTAGCTGGTATGTTCTGATGTTTTCTTTTTAGATTTTTTTCCTTTCTCAGTACAGTGAAAGCTCTATCCTTGTTGACACCATTTTTCTATAATGCAAACCAATAACTTATTTTTGATAATGGTGAGTTTGTCATTTAGCAATTTCTCCCGACATTCATTACTTTCCATAAGAAAAAAAGCCTTATGAAGATTCATTAAAATTAGGTAACATTGACTCTTTCTTATATCCCACCACATAGCCAATCATTGTGGGCCAAGTATTTCTCACATACTATGAGAGTATAGCATTGGCTTCCAAGCCATGGGGATATCCCAGTTGCCCATGACAAAACATCCATAGTCTGGCAAGGAGTCTGAGGTCAGATTTGTAGTTTGTCTAATGAGATTTATGATTCTGTTATATTTCTTGACTCAGCCCCTGTTTCTGTAAAGAAATACTTAAATGGAAGTTACCTCCTAGCTGGGAGATGACAACTGGGTCAATACCAGAAAGGCCTCTAGTGGGATCTAGTCTAATTATTATCCTCAGAAGAAATTGGAAGGAGTGACTTTTACCCAGACAGAAGCCTTGTGCCCACATACATCTGCATTATCCTCTATGACCCCAGATTCTCTGAGAAATGTGGACAAGACAGAATCTTAGAAACCAAAGATAATTTTTTATTCACCATCCCCCAAACATTAAATGATCCACTATATTTCATCACAATTACTTTAACGATGAAAAATACAGAATATTTGCAAACCTATCATGGTTGGGTGTGTTCACTTTGCCCTTTGACAAATGCTAATTTAACAGCTTATTTGCACAGGAAACATCTGAATGCACTTGTGATTTCCAAATTCTTATTTCTAAACAATGATGATTTACTCATTACTTCTTTTCTAAAATCTCTGAGTGAAGTTATCACAGAGGTTATCTGGTCCTTAATGATGTCTCCAGGAAGCAAGCAGACATCAGTCTGCATGGGGAATTCTCTTTCACTATCGTCATCGTCATCGTTGTCACTGTTGTAGTCGTCATCATCATCATCATCATCACCACAAAGTTTATTGAGAACTTTCTATGATCCAGGAAGTTTTCTCATCCTGTCTCATTTCTCTGTCTCCCTTCACAGTGTGGTTACAATTCCATTGGGCATCTCTCTTCATTTATGGTATCAGCATTGAACACTGTCAGCATTTTGATGGACAAGACCAGAAGGAAGTGGGGCTATTTGCCTCCTTTGTTCTAGACACAGTAATTTTCTTCAGGTAACCTAGGACCATACTACTTGTATAGGCAGCCTCATATAATTACAAAACTTGATCATTGGGTCACAGTTGTCCTTCCTCAAGAATTTTTAAATGTCCTGCAGAACAGGACTTTAGGTGAGAGGCCTAAAGTGTGCCCATTGGAACCGGCTCTCAGTTTTAAACTGATCTCTTCATCATTGCTCTTTTCAGAGTCCAGGTCTTTAATCAGACACAGATCCAGTGTATAGTCTCCATGCATATTATATATATACACATACATATTCTCATGATGTCATCTCATTAATGACTTCTTGAAATATAGTGTTGTAGTATGTGCTGCAGGACCCAGTGCATTACATATTCTACATTTTCCTTCTAATCTAGCACCTCTAAAAAAAGAAAAAAGAATGTTAACATAGTTTTTGCACCTTTTTAAAATATAGGTTATTTTTGCAACTAGTATTCCAATATAATTATCCTGTTTTCAGAAGAATCTGGCCTTGTATTCCCATCATCACCAGGGACAGCATGCTCCTTTCAATGAAATGCAGTGAACATTATTAGCCTTGTCTATTGTTGACATACTAAGTTGAACTAACTTATTTCTGCATATGCCTTATTTGTATCATTAATTTTGCTTTAAGTTCCCGATTATCTCTTAGCAAAAAGTATGCTATTTGAATCATTTTATCAGAAAGGAATTATGTGCTGTCTTTCTTCAAATTTTTTGCTGGAAAATATTAATTATTTATATTTTGCAGAACATTTTAAAACTACACTTTCTTTCCCAAATGTTACATTATAATAAATCACAGTCCCTAATACATTAAATAATCTTTTTTTTTAATTTTTTTTTTCAACGTTTATTTATTTTTGGGACAGAGAGAGACAGAGCATGAACGGGGGAGGGGCAGAGAGAGAGGGAGACACAGAATCGGAAACAGGCTCCAGGCTCCGAGCCATCAGCCCAGAGCCCGACGCGGGGCTCGAACTCCCGGACCGCGAGATCGTGACCTGGCTGAAGTCGGACGCTTAACCGACTGCGCCACCCAGGCGCCCCTAAATAATCTTAAATTCAGTTTTACTATTAAATTAGTAGGGTGTTGTTGATAGGTTGCTTTTTGCATTTCCCGTGTTCTTTTTTTAGTGAGATATAATTAACATATTACATTGTATTGGTTTTAGGTGTAACAGCATAATGCCAATCATTTTCAATGAATGGATTTGGTTAAGTGCTTTCATTATGGCTCCTACCTCAAAAAGGAAGGCATCTTGTGGCAGCTCTATTGCAGTAGATGAGCATTTCTTTGGTCACCTCCCAACTGGCAAATGTATAGAACGATTGAACTGCTGCTCTCAATACAGTTTTTAAACTAATTTGTTAAACTCTGAAAGAGGTATTAACCATCACAACATTTGAATTTTATTAGCTTTTACCCTACCTGAATATCTTTTGCTCTGCCAACTTTACTCATACATCAGTCTCATCTGAACTCAGATAACTTTTGGTAAGTTTGGTCTGAAGAAATCTAATCTCCAGAGGCCAGTTTATAATGGGAATTATTGGGTAAGCCAGTGTTGGCATTTGGTTCAGTCCATTTCCCAGTCTTAAGGAGATAATACAAGTTTGCATGTACGTCTACTTTTATTTAATCTTTTAAAAAGTGTTTAATACGGTCATGCTTGATGATGCGGCACAATACCTAAAGGCTGGTATTAAGATATGTTTCTGATCCTCTGAAAAGCTTTTCTGACTCAGTAGGCTGTGAACATTCACAATAGCCCTAAAGGCAATCCTCTATGAGTTATTGTAGGTTGATAACTGCACCTGGATTATCCGTAGCAAAGAAAATTCGCGACATGCTTTCTAACAGTCCAGTCAGTGGAATAGTATGGGATAAGAATCGTCTGGTGGACAAGATAGATGATACACCAGCCCACATAAAATATATTTCCTATAAAAGACCTTCATTAATAATACTGATATAATCATATTAGAATCCTTTGCTGAAGCAATCTCAAATTATGTAAATGGAGTAAGGTACAAAAGAGCAAGTAAAATCATTTGCAACTTAAAAGTATATTTTGTGAGGGCATAATATCCTTCTGTTCAAATTCATATTACAAAAAAAATGGGCTTATAGCATCTGAATTATGAACTGAGAACAAAAGTAGATGATTTGGTTTAAATGAAACATAAAACCAATTTATTTGAGAAAGAGATAATTGCAGATAAGAAAGTAGTGTTTGCTACCCCTCACCTCCAACCCCAGTCAAAAAAGAGTGTCAAATAGTGATTCTATATTGTATCAACATCGAAAACTATTGTAGACTTCTGTGTTGGTCTAAGAGCTCAGAATTAAAATATGTCTTTGTACTGAAGAAAACAAGCATATCTACTTTGTTTCCATAAATTTACAAATTCAAAAATTAAAATATAAATGTTTTTAACATAAATAATAGTTGCCTAAAATACAGTATTTTAAAATTAAACTTTCCACTGTGAGATAATTGTAGATCACATGCAATTGTGAAATAATGCAGAAAGATCCTGTATACCCTTTACCCAGATTCCCCCAGTGGTAACATCTTGCAAACTATAGCACAGTATCACTGAGAGGATGGTGACTGCTGAACTTCTATCAGATAAGGATCCATCGTGATGCCTCTTTACAACCACATCCACCTGTGACTCCCACCTAACTTAATCCCTGGCAACCACTAATCTGTTCTCAATTTCTATAATTTTGTCATGCCAAGAATGTAATATAAATGACATCATATATTATATAACCTTTTAGGATTGGCTTTCTTCACCCAGCATAATTCTATGGATTTTCATACAGGTAGCTGCATATATATCAATAGTCCTTTCCTTTTATTGCTGAGTAGTATTCCATGATGTGAACATATCACTGTTTCTTTAACTACTCACCTACTTAAGGACATCTGGGTTGTGTCCAGTTTTTGTCTATTATGGATAAAGCTGCTATAAACATAAGTGTACAGTTGTTTGTGTGAACACGTCTTCATTTCTTTGGGGTAAATGGCCATGAGTGCAATTGCTGGGTTGTATTGTAGTTGTATGTTTAGTTTTAAAGGAAACCCACAAACTGTTGTTTTAAACTGGGGTACATAAATATTTCCCTCTTTCTGCTTTCAAGATTTTTGTGTCTGATTTTTCAAATTTTGACTGACATGCATCTTGGTGTGAATTTCTTTGGACTTACCCTGTTTGGGCTTCACTCAACTTTTTGAATATGTAATTTCACATAATTTGTCAAATTTAGGAAGTTTTCAGTCACTATTTTTTTAGTACTTTTTTAGTACTGCTCTATTTTCATTTCAGAACACCAATGACACATATGTCATCTGTTTTACTATAGTTTCAAGGGTCCCTGAGGCTCTGTTCATTTTTTTCAATCTACTTTTTTGTCTCTTGTCCATATTGGATAATTTCTATTATTCTGTGAATTCAAATTCATGGATTCCTTCTTGTCTTCTCCATTCTGTAGTTCAGTTCTGTTGTTGTTATTGCATCTTTTTAGCTCTAAATTTTCAATCTGGTTCTTCTTTAGTTCTATTTCTTTACTGAGACTATTTTTAAAATTTATTTCAAATGTGTTCATAAATTGCTTGTTGAAGCATTTTTATGAAAACTACTTTATTTTTTTTTCAACGTTTATTTATTTTTGGGGGGACAGAGAGAGACAGAGCATGAATGGGGGAGGGTCAGAGAGAGAGGGAGACACAGAATCGGAAACAGGCTCCAGGCTCTGAGCCATCAGCCCAGAGCCCGACGCGGGGCTCGAACTCACAGACCGCGAGATCGTGACCTGGCTGAAGTCGGATGCTTAACCGACTGCGCCACCCAGGCGCCCCTATGAAAACTACTTTAAAATATTTGTCAGATAATTCTAACATCTCTATCATCCAGCTCTGTGTTAACTGCAACTGATTGCCTTTTTTCATTCAGCTTGAGATCTTCCTTATTAGCATGTTGAACTTTTACATTGAAACATGGGCATTTTGGGTATTATATTATGAGACTCTAGACCTTTCTTAAACCTCCTGTTTTAGCTGGCTTCTTCTGAAACCACTCTGGCAGGTGAAGGAGAGATAATACTCATCACTTCCAAGTGGGATAGAAGTCCAGTTCCCCACTCATCTTCCTTTGAAACCACAGAAGGGGAAGGGCTTCTCATTAAGGCTGGGAGGCAGTGGAAGTTCCTGCCCCCCACTTGGCCTTCAATAATATCTCCAAGGTTGGGGGTGGGTAGCAATGTCTTGTTACTGCTCTCAGGTGCCTTTGTCTGACACCATGGGGATAGAGGATTGCCCTCATTACTTCACAGCATTGGTAAAAATTCTGATTCTCCACTAGATCTCCCTGACACCACCTGAGATGTGCCTCCATACTACAGAGTGAGGTTGGAAGCTAGATTCCCCCCATGGTCTCTAACTGACACTAAGGAGAGGGTCTTCCTCCTTTCTGAAAAAAATGCAAGTCCAACTTTTCTGCCTGACTTCTCAGACACTGCAGCATGGGGGTGTCTTGACATCCCCCCCCACTCTTTGTTCCTGTGGTTGGGGAATGGAACTACAGTTTTTTTCTGTGATGTTGGCCAAAGAAGAACTATTATCATCTTAACATTATGTCTTACTAGGCTGTCTTTTTCCTGGTCATTTGGCTAGAGAAAGTAGGCTTTTATTGGGGCTTTTTGATCTGTGCCTGCTGGCATTTCTGAGTTGTGAGCTTCTTCAGCTCCAGATCTGGTATATATTAGACGAAAGAAAAATAGGGAACTCATTCCCATGTTTTTCCTTGGGTCTCAAAATTTCTAGGAGTCTACATTCTTTCCACTTTTCAGTATCTTCCTATGTGTGTTATATATAAAATGTCTTATTTTTTTCAGTTGCACTTTTAGTGAGACTAGGGTTAGAGACAACTATGTGTCCTCCAACTTCCTGGAAAGAGAAATCCAAAAGATAGTATTTTAAAAACTAAAGTTGTTACATTTTCAATTACTACAATTGAATCTTTTTTTAAGTACTTACCAAAAGGCTTTGGTTTCCTCTTATCTATTAGCTTCTAAGTGAATTTCTGGGACATGCAATCATAATTTGGTTTGTAGATACAAAAAAGAATTTTAATCTGATTAGTTATAGAGAGAAAATATCATTTCCTTACAACCAAAATATCATTTCCTTTCAACCAGTAATGATATCAAGATGATATGAATTCCCTATCAGGTCAATTAGAAGTGAACAAATCATATTAGATGTATCAAGGTGAAAAGATGAATAAAAATAAAAAGATTTAGGCTTAGCTCTGCTTTGAATGCCAAAGACTAAAACAACTGGAATGTTTTGTTTTGTTTTGTTTTGTTTTGTTTTGTTTTGTTTTGTTTTACATAAGTGGATAATTGTATGTTTGCCTAGTATAATACCACTGGTATCTTTCATTGTTATTCTAGTTATATTTAAGTAAAGAACAAAATAAAATGATTTTATTTTATTTTTTAATTTTAATGTTTATTTTATCTTTAAGAGAGAGACAGACAGACAGAGTGGGAACAGGGGAGGGGCAGAGAGAGGAGACACAGAATCCAAAGCAGGCTCCAGGCTCTGAGCTGTCAGCACACAGCCCGATGTGGGGCTCAAACTCATGAACTGCGAGATCAGGACCTGAGCCGAAGGCGGATGCTTAACTGACTGAGCCACCCAGGTCACCCAAATAATTTTTTTAATTCCATGTACTCTGATCTACTTTGACAACATGGGTCATTGTTCCCTGATTTGGGCACCATTATTCCCTTCCCATTGCCCAAACTCCTCTGAATGGAGCTGTTTGTTCCTCCCTGAACATAATTTACATCTTCCCAGAGTTTTCCTAGGTCCTGCTGGGAAGACTATCTAAAACAGTGGCTCTAACTTGGGGCAATTTTATCCTTTAAGGGACATATGGCAATGTCTGCAGACATTTTGGATTTTCTCAGTTGTCAAGTGGATTGATTGTGGGATGTTTCTGGAGAAGCATCCTATAATTCACAACAGATCTTACAAAAAAGTATTTCCCAGCCCAAATGTCAATGGTCCCAAGGTTGAGAAACTCTGGCTGAGTTTGTCTTTGTAACCCACATAGCAATTATAGGTATTGCACATTATAGGAAGCATTTGGAGTTACAAATGATTTGAAGCCCCTTTCTGTAGGTAAGTTTTTTAAATTGGCATGGAGTAAGAATTAAATTATAAATTTATATGGTATAGGAAAATTGGAAGATAACAGAGGCTTATGAATCTTGATTAATTTGGGGGGAACTAATTTCCATTTGTATTTAGAGGTGACCAAGTTAAAAGCTAAAGTTCTCTTAATCAGCAAGCTTTTGTAATGAAATGCAGCAGGATTTACTTTTATATCAAAGGAGCTCCCCTGATAGTTAAAGAATGCAACTGAATACAATTAAAATATCACTGGTAAGCAGAATACAGGGCCTTGGCTGCATTCTGGGAGAGTAGTACAGTTAATAATCTAGAATCTAGTGACACTTTAATGAGAAGCTTAAATTTATTGGCCCTGGATCTCAGAATTTATCAATGCTTTTTACCTAGAATTTCATTTAGAAGTAATAAGTGATGAGTGAAGATCAAAAGAAAAGTTTGTGACTAGGAAAAAGTTGCTTTATAGATAATTCAAGTAGTAAGTATTTAAAACTGAAGAGATAAACTATTGATAAATGGATAGAATTTAGTCAAGGATGATAAGGACTCCCTGTGGAAGAAGGGAAGGAGCTATATAAGCAGTACCCAAGGGATTTAACCAAAACTCATCACAGTCAAATCCAAGTACTAGTGACAGAGTACCCATGGGACTGGCTCACTCAATGATTAGAGCATTTTCATGGATCCTGTTGGATGAAAGATTAAGAAATGTTAGTATAGTCTATTTTTTTTCAGTACCCACGAAAATGTTCAAATTTTGTGATTTTGTTTAGTCAAATCAAAATCTACGCTAAAGCTGTTCTTAATACCACCCTATACTCTAAGAATAAGCCTATAAAAATGACGATCCTGATGATTCTATTATATAAGGAAACAATTCTCACTACCACTATTTTATTGCCAATTGCAACATACCATTTAAAGAGAAAAATGATGATTTGATGATTTTCCTTTTTTTTAAGTTTAGTTATCTATTTTGAGAGAGAGAGAGAGAGAGAGAGAGAGAGAGAGAGAGAGAGTCACAAGTAGGCTCCACACTGTCAGCACAGAGTGTGACTGGGGGCTCAATCTCACAAAACATGAGATGATGACCCGAGCTGAAGTCAAGAGTCAGATGCTCAACCGACTGAGCCACCCAGGCACCCCAATGATTTTTCTAAGATATGCTTGAAAAGAAAAGAAAAAAGAAAAGAAAAGAAAAGAAAAGAAAAGAAAAGAAAACTACTGCTAATATATTATTGGTATTCTTCTGTAGCTCTCCATGATGTGTACTGGTTCAGATACTAAATCTGGGGGTGGGAGGAGTGGGGGTATACATCCCTTCTCACCCAGCATTTGAAAACAAAAGCCCTTGAAGAATATGTTGCAGGGATCTTCTTCCTCACCCATTCCTCCTCCAAGCGGGTCACTACCTCTATGCCAGGATAACCACTGTCTTATTCTATGCCAGTTTGCTTTGGAATAGAGCTAGAGTCTACCAGAATATGCCTTTCTACCTCAAATCCAAATTAGAGATTTTCTAAAGTCTCTCTTTTAACCGGACCCCTCTTTCTCTCCAGATAATACTGTGCTCATTAAATACCTATCAGCGTACCCTCTGACTTAAAGTGTTCCACTCACATCTTCCAGAAAGATCACTGTCAACTAATGAAAAACAATTTCATTTGGCTCCTCCCAGCAGCTCCTTTTTGCCCTGTGACCTAGCTTCCTAATGGGAGACCACAGCCTTTCCTCATGTTCCCTTCCCCATGCCAAATGTTGTCATATACTGTCAGTTCTCAGCCAGATCAATGCTTTTCTGAAATATCATTGAGCATAATCTTCATCACTGTTCCATCCTTTCTGGAATCCCCCAAACAGAATTATGGGGAGGGGGGAATTCCACTGTTAGGAGATTATATTAGTTTTGCATACTTTTACCAGCATTCATAATTTCACTAAATAAATATTCTACTGATATGAAGGAATACAAAACCACTCAATCTGAGGGAATAGATATCAAAGAACTTTGAGGTGTTCCTTAACAATTTCAGTGAGCAAAGACTTCTCTGACCATAGGGACTTTTTTGCAGTATATTTCGGAAAGGATGATGTGATTTGTGCTATCCTGGATTCAGTGCATCACGATGTATCTTACCTACAGGCACCCACTCCATCGCTTTGTGTAACATGTCAACCTGCTTGTGCTTGGTGTGCCCTGGTTCCTGTTACAGGTCTAAATAAGTGTTTTTCTTCCATGCAACATGCCACTGAATCTTAATATTTTTTCCCTCAAAACATTTGTCTGTTAGTCGGTGAGAGTCCAATTTTAGAATCTAAGGCTCTTGGCTAATGAAAGTAAATTAGAAGTTGATTGGCACAAATGCAAATGTTATTCCTTTAATAAATGACCATAATTTTTTTCCCTGTACCTAAAATAACTTGTTTTAGATTGCCTGGCAATGAACAAATCTTGCACATAAATGCAGTTCAGAGAAAAAGAGAGCAATGCATTTATTTATAAGGAAAATAGACATCACTTGAATCAAGAGTCCACACTGGAGTCAAGGTTCAGTATGAGAAACGATCATTTTGGAACACTGTTTCTAGTTAGACACTGCCTGCCATTAAGCCACTACCCAGTGAGGTCCAGTACCATTGTCTTTGCTTCCTGTCTAAAGCATCTTTGTTTTGTTTCAGCTGGCAGGGTTCATCTACGCCTGTTATGTTGTGAAATGTATAACTGAAGAAGAGGACAGCTGTAAGTATTAAAGCTCTATTCTGTTTCTTTCAAGTTCAAAGCATCTCCTTCACTGCCTCCTACCTAGCCTTCTTACTTCTCAGACAGTATCCCCCAACACAACATTGGAACAAGGAATAAACCTTTTGTATTCATTGGGATAAAGTGTCTTTGTAAAAATATCCAACATATTGAAAAAAATGGAGAAGCACCCATTTTGAAAACATTTCAAAAACATTCTTTAATTTTACTAAATGCATTTTTAAAGATTTATTTCTCTTATAACAATGCTAGTAGAGAATAAAGAGGGGAAATTGAGGACAGGAATGATTTTTAAGTGTGGTTAATTTGACTGTTTTCTTTTTAGAAACCCTTATTAGGTATTCATGCCTAATCAGTTTCACCCAGGACTAAAAATCCCAATAATCAACAGTTTGGAATAGTTCCTAAACTTTTCAAGAACTGACTTCAGACTAATTTAAGAAATGTGTCTTCAGGAAACCAAATGCTCATATTTCCTTTTTGTTCCTACAATTTGATCCCAATGGCTATAACTCTCTGTCAGAGTCCCAGCATTGAGTCCTATTGGTAGCTCTAAAGTTTAGACCCGGTACCATCTTACAAGCCTCTAAGTGGCTTCACTGTGGTTTGCTCTTCTAAACATGGCAGATGGAAGGTTTCACTCCTTCCTTGCCCCTTAAGGATCTGAAATAGGAGGATTGGAAAAACATTCTATTCTCTTGGTACTATCATGAGTACTTGCCTATGCAGCTATATTTACTCTGAGGAAAAAATCAAAGTTGGGGATATTTTTTTTTCATTTCCAAAAATATTCATAATGGTTCGGATTTCAAGATGGAAAAGATGAGATCCACTGCTCTGTTACAGGATAATTTGAGGAAAATTCCAAAGAGAGATATGTGTTTCTTCTTCACTTTCCAATCAACCTTTTTCCTAATCTTGCCCCCCACCAAAGTCTTTCCTTCACACTGATACGAATGTGATTTTTCTAAAGTATATTTCTGATTACATCATGCTTTTTTCATAAACTACCTGCCAATTGATTTGCCATCACGCTATACAAAATAAAGTCCAGACTCCTTACTCTGTTATGACCATTTTTCTACTGACTCGTTCATGCTCACTTTTCTAATCTTCTCTGGAAATGCAGATACAATTCAGTCGTATTAGTCTGGCTGCTCTGGCCCCAATATGGCAGGCTGTATATGCCATGGCGCTTTTTCATCTTTTGCCTGGGATCACCTTACTCTCACATCAGCTACTGAACAAATATCTATTCATCTTTCAATCTATTCATCACCCATGCTCAAGGGTGTCTTTCTCTGTGAAACCTTTCCTGGTCCCTTTCCTATTTCCCCACAAGATACACTCTATGGAATTTTATTATACTTACATGTTTAGATGTTGGTTTTTCACGACTAGATAGTGACTTACTAGAAAGGAGGAAGCAGTGTCAGGTCATTAATTTAGAGGAGACACTTTTTCAATCACAGTAATACATGGTAAAATCAGGAATATGTAGCACATAGTTTGTTACTCATTGTGTTAAAAGAAATAATGGTCCTTTCACTAAAAGAGCATTTGTATAACACTCCTCAGTAAATCAAGTGCTATATCATGCTTTGGAGATTTTAAGATTAGTAATACACAAGCTTTTACCTCTAGTAAGTCACCATCTAGTCATGAAAAACCAACATCTAAACGTGTAAGTATAATAAAATTCCATAGAGTGTATCTTGTGGGGAAATAGGAAAGGGACCAGGAAAGGTTTCACAGAGAAAGACACCCTTGAGCATGGGTGATGAATAGATTGAAAGATGAATAGATATTTGTTCAGTAGCTGATGTGAGAGTAAGGTGATCCCAGGCAAAAGATGAAAAAGCGCCATGGCATATACAGCCTGCCATATTGGGGCCAGAGCAGCCAGACTAATACGACTGAATTGTATCTGCATTTCCAGAGAAGATTAGAAAAGTGAGCATGAATGAGTCAGTAGAAAAATGGTCATAACAGAGTAAGGAGTCTGGACTTTATTTTGTATAGCGTGATGGCAAATCAATTGGCAGGTAGTTTATGAAAAAAGCATGATGTAATCAGAAATATACTTTAGAAAAATCACATTCGTATCAGTGTGAAGGAAAGACTGGTGGGGGGCAAGATTAGGAAAAAGGAGACTAGTTAGGACATCATGAAAATGAGATAGGAGATGATGAAGGTCTGGACATCTCTGTATTGGAGATGGAGAGGATAGATGTTAAAAAGAGACATGGAAAAAGGAAGTGATAAATGGGTGGTGGTTGGGTACTGTGTAAGAGAAGGCCTGATAGATACCTGGGTTTCTGGTGCAAGTGAATGGTTAAATGGAAATGTCATTTGAGGAAAGTAGAATAGGAATGTAATAATTGGTTCCATTTAGACAGGTTGAAATTGAGGTGCCTAATTAATGTACAAGAAAAGATACCTTGTAAGCACTTGTCTTATGCACAAAAGACTTATTCAAAGATTAGGAAGGGTGATAGATGTATGGATTTTAAAATACATGGACTTCACAACCTATGTGGAGTTGAAAGTGTGCGTTCATTCAAATATTATCATTCATTGTCTTTGTGCCAAAACTTTGGTGAAGGGAAAGTCCAAATTTCATATGGGAATTGAGCTTTCCTTACACTATATATAATGTTTGATTTCATTTCACAATGATGTCAGTGCATTTTTATCTGCAGAAAATACTGTCACACCAAATCTCCTAGACAGATAATCAGTATCCATCTAGAAGAGTGCTTCCCAAAGGGGATCCCAGAAATGCTAGTTCCATAAAATATATTGCTCAGAAAAGATTCCAAAGCCAAGTAAGTTTGACACTAAAAATTTAGGATGCATATTTACATATTAACAACTCTGAGGATTTTCCAGTAGAGTGTGTTTGATTTTTCCTCTTCCATAGTTTTGTTTGAACCATACTATGTTGGATGAAGCCAGATGCAAATCAAAGAGAAAAACTAGGGGTGCCTGGGTGGCTCAGTTGATTGAGTGTCCGACTTCGGCTCAGGTCATGATCTTGCATTCGTGGGTTTGAGCCCTGCATCGGGCTCTGTGCTGACAGTTCAGAACCTAGTGCCTGCTTCGGATTGGTGTCTCCCTCTCTCTCTCTCTGCCCCTCTCCTGCTTGTGGTCTGTTCCTCTCTGTCTCTCAAAAAATAAAATGTTAAAAAAATTAATAAAATAATAATAAGAGAAAAACTAGAGGGGTGCCTGGATGGCTCAGTTGTTTGAGCATCTGACTCTTGATGTCAGCTCAGGCCATGATCTCACAGTTCAAGCGATCAAGCTCTGTATTGGGCTCTGCACTGACAGAATGGAGTCTACCTGGGATTTTCTCTCTCTCCCTCTCTCTCTGCAACTCCCCCCCCCCACTCTATCTCTCTGTTTCTCTCAAAAATAAATGAAATTTTTTAAAAATTCTAAAAAGAGAGAGAGAAAAACTAGGAAGATTTCTGTAGTTCTACTATGCTCTATTTCCCCCAGGGAGAACACAGCACACCATACAAGGCCATTCGGAGGGGTCACAGGCCAGCGAGAGAGAGCAGAACTGTTGGCCGAGCACCTTTATTGTGGTTTCATTGGACAGGAATGGGCAAAGTAGGGTAAATGGGTTTAGGATTAGCTGGCTAAATTTGAACCCGTATTCACTGTGACTATTAGACAAAATGGCCTGGGAGTACCTAAAGTCTCCAGATGTTTTAGGTGAGCTAGGGTTTACTTGGGAACAGCCAGTAGTCATTTTGTAAAGAGATGTTAAAGCATTAATTTACAGAAATTAAAAGTATAGTTAATATCCCAAACATTTGAACACAAAATGCCTTTTCATAAGAAATCTTAATATCCCAGAGAATTAGAATTCTGAAGGACTCAGTTTAAGGAATTCCAACCTATATCAAGCTTTGGCCAAATTATGTAAATCCCAGCAGATATGAAGTCACAAATATCTTTGGGAAGGTCAGGTTTCTCTTTCAAGCATCTAATAATCTATTTTCAAAAGAAAGCTCCCCCAAATAGTGCTTATATCATTATGCATATTTTGACCATGACACCTTATCTGCCTTTCTTAATACAAATCACAAGCAGGCTTCTCATAAATAAGTTTTCCAATTTTAGTCTTTTTGCTCGGTGGGTTAGATATGAACAACTTGTTTATTTGTATGTCCACATAGACGGATGCTTACCTTAGACAATCATGGCACTACTAAAAATCCTGGAGAAGATGCTCATTTGGGCCAGTTCTGTGTCCAGTTGGGTTTATTTATTATGATCATTTAGACATGGGAGTAAATGATGAGTGTTGAGTACAATGCTTTGGATTGATATTTCCCTTGTATTATCCTTGCCTTCATCATCCGTCTGAATACTCACCTACAGACCCTGCCTAGAACACATGAATTCCAATGCTCACAAGTAAAAAAGATCTGAAATTTCTGTCTAATTTCTGTCTAATTTCTCAGAAGGTAAGGCCTGAATTATGGGAGAAGTTTAATGTATAGGTAAACAGGGAAGGGATCTCGGAAAGTGTCTGTTCTTACTGGCTATAGGTCTGCAGTGAAGCATTCTGATAGCAATTTAGTAGCAGGAGGGTATGCTAGCCACGTGCTTGCGAAAATAGGTAAGTTTTCATTCCTAAGAGACTTGGGAAGAACAGAGAAGAGTTTTAGTTATGTAACTGTGCTGAAAATGGACAGTAGAGATAAGGGCCCAATTTTGGCAACTGGAAAATGAAGGTATTCTTGATGTCAATACGAAGCTGGCCAGCTATATGCTCAGTTTTACTATTTCAAGCCCAAACAGCAAGTGTAGCCAGGGAGCTTCAACAGCAGAAGCCTGCAGGGAAACTATGGAAAGGGTTCAGTCTCTGTAAGCAAACTCTCCCACTTCACTACATAAAATAGCAATAAGTCATCACTGAACTAGAGACAGACTGTAGGCACACCAAATGCCTGAGATTTTTTCCCCTTATTTCTCCTTTTAAACAGTATCTCATTTACTTTTGTGAAGCCCAGCTTGATAGATAGATAGATAGATAGATGATAGGTAGATACATAAAGATAGATAGATGGATATACTTTAATGCAAAGATTTTTTTTTCCAATGAGAAAGTCTGGACCTTGAAGTTTACGTCTCTGACCCTTTAGTTGTCTAAGCCAGAGGTGCAGGCTGACAGGCTAGCTGGCTGTGCAAACTCGCAGGACACCACTGCCATCTGCTGTGCTGACTAGGAGGTGACAGCAGCCCTGGGAGCAGAGTCGCTTCCTCGGAGCAGCAGGAAGATGGGGACACTCCCGCCCCCATGTCGTGGTCACCTAGGGCCACAATCACAAAATACCACATCCTGCATGGCTTAACCAACAGATACATACTTTCTCATGGTCCCAGAGGCTAGAAGTCCAAGATCAAAGTACTGGCAGGTTTGGTTTCAACCAAAACCTCTCCCTTTGCTTGCAGACAGCTGACTTCTCACTTTGCCCTCTGTGTACAGTCTTGCCCCTGGCGTCTCTTCCTTTTCTTAAAAGGACACCAGTCCTGTTGGATTAGGGCCCCATCCTTATGACTTCATTTAAAATTAATTGCCTCTTTAAAGGCCCTCCTCCAAATACAATCATATTAGAGGTTAGGCCTTTACCATATAAATTTGGGGGGAATTGCTTTTGGTAAAGTTTTATATCCAAATCCACACATGCCCCTCTTCTACCTGCCATGCGCGCACACGCCATGTGGCTCCTGGACGTTTGACAACCTCTATGGGGCATAGATTGGGGCGAGCAGTGGCTCACTGGCCCGTCTCTCCAGGCTGTAATACTTCCCAGTGTCCTGGCTCCATGCTCTCTAAGGAGTTCCCGGGCAGTGCCTCCTGCTGTGGTGGGGGGTGATCTGCCTTCAGATGAGTAGCTCCTCCCCAGGAAAAAAGTGGGGGGCCTGCTCCAGCGGGTGTGCCTTGACATGTGAACCCTATTCAAGGGAGGCAACCATTGCAATGCACTTTTATGTATTTGTTCATGAAAAGGCAGTGCTATTTCTTCGGAGGAAAGGCTTTCTCCAGGAAAGCAGGCGACCCTTGCTGAGCCGTCTTTGTGGCAAGGCTCTTTCCTGTGTCATCTGTTGCCAGCCATGCTGAGTTTTCCTTATGACCTCCGCTCCTTTCTATTCTCCTCTACTTGTTCTCTTTTACAAAGTTCTGTGAAAGAGATGAAACATTCCGAGATTCTCGGCCTGGCATGCCTTTTATTATATATGTAGCTCTTCTCTCACTTAATGCTGAGATCTTCTGCACCACAGATGGATGTCCACTTTCAGTGATAGAACGAAAAACTTCTCTCTCTGCCTCATTAGCGCTGTTCGAGGTGACAATTGAAAGGAAGACACGCAGCCATGGAAAATATCACCAACCCAGAACAGATAATAATCACATAATTTCTCAATTTGTATTATGTTTTCTTATAAACTTTGTAGTTAATAGTTAAACCAAAACTAATGTGAGGTGAACTAATGTGAGGTGATGTGAACATCACCTCTGGAACAATACAGAATATCATCCAAAAATAATACCCTAAAGGGACTTATTTTGAAAAAAAAATTGAAAAATGAATTCTAGATGTTTAAACTTATAGACACACACAAGCACAACCCCACAAACCAAGCAGAAATGCATAAAAACCTGTCCTGAATTCTCTAAATTCAAGTGGCCTTGGGATAAAAGTCACAATCGATTTATAGAAACGTTCATTTGAAAAGCAAACCACAGGAAATTATTTACTTCTCTGAGGCTAATAATTTTCTGTTATTTTTGTTTGATTTTTCTTCTAAAGGCTGCTGGCCTACACTTCTGTGTATTGAACTCTATTCTATATGTTTTGATCATTTTTCCAGTTTGTCAGGATCATTGAGTTTGAATTCTTTGAACACAATCACACACACTCCCACTTTTGGCTGCAGGTGGCAGCAGGGAGAAACACTTCCCCTTTAAAAAATATTTGTTTCTCCCTGTTTATAAAGAAATGTAAGTTTACTGCAGAATGTATAGAAAATACAAACAACAAAAAAAGAAAATTAGAATGACCCCACGATTCTGAATTATGTTTCTCAGTTAACATTTCTGCATATCATATGGCTCCTAGTCTTTCTTTCTCCTTTCTCCCCTCCTTTCCTTCCTTCCTTCCTTCTTTCCCCCCTCCCTCCTTATTTTCTATCTATCTATCTATCTATCCATCTACCCATCTGCCCATCTATGTATACACCATTCTTTCTATCTGGTTGTTAGGGTCATACTACACATAAGTTGGTAATCTAAGCTTTCTTTCTTGTTATTATAAATAACTCTTCAAACATAACCTAAGGGGCAGGCAATTAGCAGTTCAAAATAGGTGCCAAGTTCTCAGGCATCACGTTGACAGAGTTATGAGAATGCTGTATCTGTTTTACTTTTAGAGTATCACACAAAAGCAATCAAATGAAATAATAAAATACTGTTAACATGGTATTGCTTTATCATCTCCTTATAACATTTGTTTTGTGATTTTTCAAGGTGACTTAGTGAAATAATCTTGTCCACATCTACTAGCCTTACATAAAACCCATACTTGCCATTCATTTCCCATTCTCTGAACAGAATTACATATTAAAGCCCAGAGCCCCAGATTTTGAATGCTACTAATCTCTAGTTATGCTTTACAGAATCGTAGTGAGGCCAGGGTAAGAGATGTCTGTCACCTTGCTTCTTCCTCAACTCACCCAAAACACAGGAGTTCTACCTTTATTTAATTTTACAACTTCTGATTCTGCTTAAGATTTCTTTTGGATTAGGAATACTGCAGGCTTGAAAATGATGGAAAACTACTGTCTACGGCTCTATTTCAACAGCTTAATTTTGTAGACCCATAAAGATTAAATGACTTGCCCAAGGTCACTGAGCTTATTCTTGAACTTCTGACACCAATACAGCGCATATTGACTCTTTCAGGATAAGAGAGTATTAGCCATTGCCCTCAGGGACCACACCTGTCTTGACCACTGCTGTATGCTCAGCATCTAGCAATCCCCAACCTGGAGCAGGACTCAGTAATTATCTGGGAAATAAATGAATGAATCAATCAGCTCTCCACAAACATTTCTTAGACCATTTGGAAACTAGTAAGGGTATGTTGTATCTTCTTAGACTCCAGTTTATTGTAAGTAAATGGGTAATCAGTTATAATAAAGCACTTTTGTCATTTTCTAAGCAAATGGCAGAAAAGAGTGGGGCGGAGACATGCTGCCATATATGAAAATAAAAGATTGAATAAATGATCAGCACCTGAAACAAATGCCTGCATAGACATATGCTTCCTGTCAATCACATGCAAGTTTCTATCAGAGGCAACAGCATTCCCTAACAGTGAAATACAGTTTTTACATTGTCTTGCTCATTAGTTAGTAGTGGTCTCTTTTTCAGACTACTATTAAATTACTCCCTCTCGTGGTCATTGAAGGGAAAATATATGAGCTTTATTTTTAAATTTTTAAATTATTTTTAAAATTGGATATTCAGGTGAAAGTTGAATCTGATTCCTCAACAGTCACTTCTTATTTTCTATTTTTTTCACAATGTCTCTCCCATTGTACTATACTGCTTTCCACTCATGCACACACATACATACACACACTCACATCCACACACTCTCATACACACCTACACACACTATAATCATCTTTAAATAAATTTCATGTTCCCAAGTCAAAAATACGGGGGGCTGGGGCGCCTGGGTGGCGCAGTCGGTTAAGCGTCCGACTTCAGCCAGGTCACGATCTCGCGGTCCGTGAGTTCGAGCCCCACGTCGGGCTCTGGGCTGATGGCTCAGAGCCTGGAGCCTGTTTCCGATTCTGTGTCTCCCTCTCTCTCTGCCCCTCCCCCGTTCATGCTCTGTCTCTCTCTGTCCCAAAAATAAATAAACGTTGAAAAAAATTTTTTTAAAAAATACGGGGGGAAGGAGATTGATTGATCCCCTACCCTCTGTTGATTCAGAACAATCAGGACCTTGTTTCTAAAGAATAGTGTTAAGGTGACAATATTCAGTCCAGCAAAAAGGATGACATCTTACTGGGGTGTAGTAAAGGATGTATTTTATGCAGAAAATATTTCTGGCTGGGAGAACTGAAGCTTTCTCATACTCTTCAGGTTGTTTTAATCAGCCTCAATAGAAAAGAAAGCCAGGGAGTGTAAGTGGAAGGGAAAGTGGTGACATTTACAGAAATGATTAAAAGAAAAATCTTCCATTTTGATTATTCTGCTTCATCTTCCAATTCTGCAGTACACAGGCCACCTGTAATGGGTATTCCATACTTCTTCCTCACCATCTCTCTGTACTCGCATTGATAATGACATGACAAAGAAGGCAGCTAAGTGGCAGGAAAAAAGCATGCTTTTAGCACCACGGTGTAGATAGACACGCTCACAAAATAAAGTTCCTGGGATCCCACAGTCCCATCTCGAAAGAACAAATGAGAACAAGACAAAGAGCCCGCATAGGAAACTAAGCTCTAAGAGCCCTCCAAAGCTGAGGCGTGCTGGGAAAGTAGGCTCCACATTCAAAGTTCGTCTTTTGATAAATGATGCTGGCAGGTGCCCACTTCAGTATGTCCAGTTGTGTTTTAGTTTTGGAAGTGGCTTCTAATAGAGACAGAAGGCTGGGCTTAGCTATCTCCTTCTTAACAGCAGGAGGATAAAAAAACTCCGCATCTCTGAGGATGGCCACCAGGTATGCAGAACGAAAACATCTGAGCAAAGCAGCCTTATGCATAGCATAGCATCTGAAAGAGCGCCTTGTCAATAAGGGAACAGAGGGCGAACCCTCAATCCTGTGTGACATTTAAATGAGGCTGCTCTAGCTGCAGAGACTCAGGGAGACCTCTGCTAGGATTGGTTGGCATTGTGTGACAGGGAGTGAAGGAGAAACAAACTTAAAGCTCACAGGAGGTGAGGTTTGTTTAAATAATAGAAAGTAATTAGATTGAAGACAAAAATCAGTGATGGCATTTTATAATTACAATTAATTTAAAGGTTAATTTCCTTTGGTGCTAAAATCTTATTTAAAACATTTACCAGGAAAGGAAATTAGGAAGTTGCTATCAAGAGGCATAGAGAGCTTCTGGGAATCCATGCCTATTATCACTTGAAAATTAGGTTAGGCCCAAAGTGGGAATTTCAATTCATTTTTGTGTATAATAGATGGTGGTCAGGCTCAGAGTCGGTGGAGTTGGCTGGGGCAGGCAGTGCAAGATTTGCATTTTTTGTTTGTTTGTTTATGGGATTAATTGCAAATGTTTCCAACAAAGGAGCCTAGTTTATACATGAACAATCCTGACACAAAAAGAAAATTGGATATGGATTGCTGCCTTTGTAACTAATGAAGTTGATGTTAAGGAATTCCCAAGAGCAGAAAAGCAAAGGAAAGCACATAGTAACATCCATACACTTTCCTCACTGAAGTGAATTGAATGAGGGGACAGTGTTTCTTTTGGGCCCAAACCTGCCGATCCTATTCCCCTCTTCCAGGTCCCACATTTTTTTCTATCCCCCTGTTTTCCAGTTGAGAATCGCCATGACTCAGGTTCCAAATGCTGTGTGTGTGTGTAAATAGGTAACTATAAAATACATATACTACATATACTCTAGAGTATATACATATACTACTCAACAGCTCATCTTCCTGGAAACTTGCCTAGCAAAATCAATGCATAATATGGTAGTAACAGTCAGAGAGAAATAACTCCTTTGCGCTAATTTTTCCCATTCACTATGCCTGTGAAGACTTGCTCATTTTAAATATTTTATTGCTACCATTGATATGTAAACCAATCCCAGAAATATGGAAGTGTGCAGAATCCTAGAGCTATGAGCAATATTAACAATCACCTACTTTAATCCCCTCTTTTGACAGTTGAGGAAAGAGACACTTGAATTGACTCGCTCTAAAGTGAAATAGTCATTTAGAGACAGAACTGGGAATAGAACTTAAATCTCCAGATTTAAACATACTTTCCACACCACTTCACTGCAATAATCAAGATAGATCCTTTCAACACGTATTTATGGAGTAACCACTCTATGATGGGTTCGTGTGTCCATCGCTAGGGATGAGACAGGGAACCAAGCAGATACAGACTTTGCCTTCATGGCTCATAGAGCCCAGGACGCAGTTCCCGTGAAGAACTACAGTCACTTGTCATGAGAATTCAGGCAAGGGTGGGAGAGGTGTGGTAGTGGAATGCCCCCCCCCCAGGGGTGTATCATCTAGGTGAGAAGACTAGAAAATTATTCCTTGAGGAAATGACATTTCAGCAGAAATCGAAAGGATATATCAGAGGGATATGTAGAATTTAATAAAAATAGGTGTGCCTTGGTTAAACAGAACTACTTTTCCAGTCCATATCGACCAAATGTACACTGTAATTCACACAGGAATGATCTTAAGTGTTTTTAAGGAGCTCAATATACCAAATCTAGTTTCAGCTTTCGCAAATATCAATAAAAATGTTAGAATAACCACTGAACATTCTCTTTCCTGAAACTGCTACTATCATTCTAAACAGATGATTAATTTAGACTCAAGAGTTTGATGATTTTCCTTTCTGGAGGATGCAAAATGATGCAAAGATTATGTTAGCGAGAATTATAAGTCAAGGAATGCATGTGGGCTTTTTAAAATTTTCTTAAATATGCACAAAAACATAAATGTGCCCACACTCTAATTAAAAGTACTGCATTGAAATGGACTGTGCATTCTAAGTATATGCTGGATGTCACCTGAGAAGACATGCCCAATCATGTCTAACTAGCTCACCTATGGCTCATAATAACTGCTCTCTCCAATTTCAACTGAAAGGCATGTCATATCTCATTGAAAGCATGCTAACAGGGAAGAAAGAAACAAAGACAGGTAAATCTGATTCATCCAAATGGCATGGCACAAAGTGAGCCCAGGCACCTTGAAGGTGAAGTTTGCTTAGTGATCTCATCCCATTCTGTATGCTCCTCCACATCTATTGAAATTATTAAAGATGCCTGGATACATAATTGTCTGACTCTAGCTTTACAATTTCTTGACCTTCTCAGCACTTGCCACCCTCATTACCACTCACTTCATCTACCCCTTAATTTCCTTCATCAAAGAGGCTAATTTGGATCACCTTCACTGTGGAGAAAGGAAATTTCTCCAAAATCACAAATTTAAAGTTCTCGGCCTGACTATAAACTCCTGGGTTTTTTTCCCCCTACCTGTTCCCCTGCCTCCCTACCAGAAAAACTTATCTTCATCTTCAGTTAGGAACTTCCCTCTATGGGAACATTTGTTTTTCTCATTCTTCGGATCTTTCTACTTCTCATCTCTGTGCAGGAGTACTCGTGGCAGTGATGCCCCCACTGGCCCCCTATCTCCTACCTGGCCTGTATTTGCATCACACTTGGATTTTCAACAACCACGCGTGATGAGGCTCAGGTTCACTTTCTCCACTTCTAATCCTGGGTCACTGCCCATGGCTGGAGAAGGTCCCTAACCATGGCTGGATGCTCTCTCCTGCTCAACGACACCCTCACTCCTTACCACTGACTTCCCTCGGGATCTGCTCCAAACCCAGGCGTGGGTTCTGAACCTAAGCCTAGTACTCAAACCATGAAAATTAAAGTTATCAAACATGAAACCCATCCATTTTTCTCCTAGAACCTGAAAAATTTTCTACACTGGCAAGTATCCTTTTGTCTCCTTGCAAACCTGCTCAAATCTGAGGCACACACATTCAAAGCTTCTCCTCTCTAGAGTAATCCTTCCACCAACCATTGAGCTCATGCCCTCTGCCCAATCCAGGAGGAGAAGCTGTCAGTGTCTTCATTGTGGCACACTCCATTGAACAGTCCCTTTTGCCTGCATAGAAGCTGAAGCCTCAGAGACCACAAACAAGACTGGTCCCAGCCTCTCTCTGTCCTTTTATAGAATATATGATGTGACTTCCAAAAAATATTTGAAATATGAAAACGCAGTTCTATGTAGTTTCTTTTTAAGTAAAAAATATCTCCCCCCCTTTTTCTTTCTATACTAGGTCATACAGGCTTTTCCTGTTGTTTGTCAGACCACCAAAAGAATGCATGGCTGAAGGGTTTCCATAGACTGTCCTCAGCTGTCCTCAGCTTCTGCTGATGACTCAGTACCTGTGTCATCCCACACAATACTCTTGTAAATTCTAATACAGAGTGCTCATCCTCTCCACAAAGAACCCAAATATGCATTTAAAGCATAATTCAAATTGTTTTCTTTGTATAAATCCCTTCCAAAAAGAGATGAGATCCCAAATCTATCCATGGTGTATCTTTAGTATACATATGCCAAGTGCTGCATTTGAGACTTGACTCTCTCAATAACCCTATGAAGTTGGAATCGCTTCATTATTTCCAAGTTAGGGGGGAAGAAAATAAGGCTCAGAGCAATTGTGACCTGCTTGTGGGCATGATGCTGGTAGGTCTTCTGAGTCCAGAGCCCTCCATCTTTACACTACTTTCCTACTTCCCTGTGATGTACAATATTAGAAAACTGTCTGATAGCAAGATCCTGGCGTCAGCAGAAAACCAGCATGTGTTTCTTCAAATCCCCCCTACGGTTCTGCCTTCACTGCAGATGTAGGCAAGAGCTAAAAGACAGAATAGTTTGTCAAGTGGGACTCATATTTTATTTTTTTATTAAGTGTTTAAAACCAAAAGCTTCAAGTGGTTACTCAAACTATTTCTAACTAAAGAAATATTTCTTCTGCTATGACCACATTGTGGTGATTGCTTTTCATGTTCATTCTTTAGCATATGTAAATGTGTCACCAAGTATAAAATATGGAGGATCTAGTTCTAATGCAACTAAAAGAGAAACGTGAAAATAGGACCATAAGAAAATACATTTGCTGGGCAAGGTTAGGAAATGCCACATCTGCAGTAATTTAGCTAATAAGTCTCATTGCATTCAGTGTGTGCTTTGTCTGTCGGAAGCTCTCTGGGCTGTAACGGTTACTTCAGTGGCCTTTAAGGCAACAAGGTGAGGTAACCCTACAAAGGGTTGTGTTTCCCTCATCAGGAAATAAAAACAGTAGCTCAGAGTCCACTCAGGGATTTTATCCCAGACCAAACACCTTAAGCTCACACAGTAAGCTGAATTGCTGCCCCCAAGGAAGTCTGTGTGGGTGGGAGGTGGTTCTTTTGGATTTGGCCTATGACTGGTTATGCTCTAAATTTCCTTTGTGCAACTGGAGACAAGTACCCTTTAAATTCTCACCTGCAGAGAAAATGGATATACACTCTATTTTCATAGCCCACACAAATTCTTTAATGTCTTTCAATGAGTTCTTCTAAATATTCAGGCTGAGCTTTCTATGATCTGCCTTTTAAAATTTCTCCTCATGGTCTTTTCCAGCTCTGTCTCCAAAAGGGAGTATGTTGACTAGGGGTTTTGTCATTAATGACCAAGGTACAATTTTATATTACAACACCTCACTGCCAACATGTATTTTAAAAAGGCAATTTTAGGTTTACTGAACTCAGTGTTGCTGATTAAGAGGTTTAAATAAATGGGAAGTTCACACTAGGGAATATATTTTAGCAAAGAATATTTATTCAAAAAGCATTTCTCACTTACTTGGTAATTTCTAAATTCCGCTATTATTAATGTTATTAAATCATAGTTATTAAACTGATATGGCTCTTTACTAATTTAAAATAATGGGCCTCCCCATGTCTCCATAGGTCAGTAGAATGAATATACCCATTTTTCAGATAGGAAAAAATAAGGCAAAGAGAAAATGTAACAATTGCAAAGAAAATGATAACTTTCCTGAGCTATCTTCAGAAGACCAAAAGTAAATCCCTCCGATGAGGCAATGATTAAGCAAGCACAATTTTTATTTTATTTTGTCACCTTCTGCCCCACTGTCTACCTTTGTTATTCTCAGAAAGAGAATAATGTTTTCCTACCAGTAATCAACATTTGCAACCTTTGATAGCCTTCATCGATGAATGACTCTCTCACCAGTCACTTTGATGCTAAGGCACGTCTTAGCCTCTTTGCCTCTACTCCTCTAGGCCAAAGGGACTACAGTGGTGGCTTCTTCCCATTGGTATTCAAAAAAGTTTCTTTTATCTCATAGGACCAAGTATTATAGATCTTCTATAAAAGGTCTTCTCTTTATTATCATTGAAGGTCTTAAGGAAGAAAGAGTAAAAACAGTTGAATTTCACTTAAGAATTTTACCAACATCTTCCATGCTCCAATGATTGTCTTATTTTTCCTTACAGCCTAGCAGGTCTATAGAGATCATCCCATAAGGACAGTCTTCCATGCACCAAGACACTGTTCTGGGTTCTGGGTTACTGTAGTGAATAGTAGTAAACAGTAAATTTCACGCATCTTACATTAGAGCAAGGGACTTAACAAAGAAACAAGTAGATTACAATATGTCAGGTGGAGAGGAAACACAATAAAGTTGAGTGAGGGGAAGCTAATCTCTGAAATCCCAGCAAATCTCCAACTTGCCTTGCACCAGTTTGAGTTACATTTCTCTTTTTGCATGGATTTCCTGGTCCCTGACACTTGTACCTTACATGCTGTATTTCCAAATGAAGCCAAGCACCAACTCCTTCCTGACATTCTTTTCTGTTATAGGCAACAGCATTCTCCTAGTCAACAAATTTCTGAGTTGACTTTGACTCTTGCCTCTTCCTCTCCTTCCCCCATGTGCAAAAACTTGGCAGGTGACATATTCTCTACCTCTTTCTCCATTATCTTGAACTCATTGTCATCTTTTTTTTTCTCATTCTCCAAATTCTATTTCAGCCCTTCAGTAATTTCCGTTTTTCATATTTTCTGGTAAGTGTTGAAATAACAGACAAAACGCCAAGTGGCTAAAAAGACAACATGCCTCTTTCCTTTGAAAAACACCATATTCAGAGTTATACAAGAGGAGGCTGAGGCTATAAATAGTTTTCAGAAGAAAGGATCATTTAAATGTTTATATGGTTTTGGGGCGCCTGGGTGGCTTGGTCGGTTAAGCATTCAACTTCAGCTCAGGTCATGGTCTCACGGTCCGTGAGTTCGAGCCCCGCGTCAGGCTCTGTGCTGACAGCTCAGAGCCTGGAGCCTGTTTCAGATTCTGTGTCTCCCTCTCTCTCTGCCCCTCCCCTGTTCATGCTCTGTCTCTCTCTGTCTCAAAAATAAATAATCGTTAAAAAAATAAAAAAAAATAAATGTTTATATGGTTTTATAGTTCAGAAGAAATGAACTAAACTTTGAAGGATGCTCACCTTATCTCTTCTTAAAGATATGTTACAGAAAAACCAAGACATCTCATTAGTAACTATTACTGGAAAATCCATCATAGGTGGGTTTTGCTTTGATTATTGCTTTGATTATTATTTGATTATTGATTATTATAAGAGTACATCTTCTAGCAAGAGCAGAGGAGAGACGCTAGAGAATAAACAACAAAATGAAGCATCTACAACCAATGGAAGACTCAAAGCAAGCACTCAAAAACTCTTGTTAAATGAATAATATAAAAAGAAAACAAAAGCCTAAAGATTTTAGATTTAATCCAAAATCTGATGCAAAACGTTTGATAACCTTCCAGGAATTTACTGGAATGGCATGAGTGAAAAGCAGAAATCACTTTTCAATATACTTAGGAAGGAAATAGAACACCTCACTTCCAGCCCTGTCCTCAGCTGTTGTGTGTCCCCCAAGCAGTCAAGTAAAACTATATTTATCTGTACAGTGAAAATAATTATTCCCACCCACCTCACAGTAATTTTGCAGAGATAATTAATATCACCTGAAAGGGCTTTAGAAACTATTAAGTACTGTGCAATTGTTTGAAACTTTATTTATTTTTTTTGTTTATTTGTTTATTTTGAAAGAGAGAGAGAAGGCACACAAATGAGCATGGTGGGGGGATGGGAGGGGGCAGAGAGAGAGAGAGAGAGAGAGAGAGAGGTGAGAGAGAATTCCAAACAGGCTGTGCCTGCTGTCAACACAAAGTCTGGTGTGGGGTTCAAACTCACCAACCATGAGATCTTGACCTGAGCCAAAATCAGGAGTCGGACGCTTAACCGCCTGAGCCACCCAGCACCCCGGAACTTTATTTTTATTTTCAGGAATTAAGGAGATTCCAGAGGAATAACAGGTACACTTTTCTAAATAATGCAGAGATAAGCTACGAACCAAACATCTAGATGCTATCACAATTACTTGGAAAAGGACCTGTCAGATGTTTCATGACCCTTACTGCTCAGAAAATTTCACAGCATGTAGCACCACTTTATAGAGCTGATAAATGTGATTATGTAAAAGAAAAGGAAAATAGACCAAAGCAGTATTAACAGTATTCTAAAAATGTAAGTTAACCCCAGTAACTCATTTTTTTGAAAAAGAAAAAAATAGTTTCTTCTACTTCTTTTTTTCACCCATGTGACACCACAAGGAGTTCCATATGTGGTTGAAGCATCATCTGGAAAAGAAGAGCAAGGAATCACATCTACCTACACTGACCACCGTAATATTAACTATAGTGGTTGGTTGGATCCAGCTTATTTCTATTCCTCTCCCTCAAGTCTTTAGGAAGACTTCCAAACAATTACTGGGAATGAATGCATGTGGAAATTGGCCTTACATAATTTCCTTGGCTGTGAACTAAAGCATGTTTATAAAATATGCCCTTTGATTATTGCTTAAATTTGAATGCCTCCCTCATAAGTGAAATGGTAAAAATCCATCGTGGCTACATTTAGATCCTCTTCTTTTTCATCTTGGTTCTGAATCACCTGCTGTTGGACCCTTTTTTATGGCTCCAGATGATCTGAATGATCAGAAAAATGACAATCCTTCCATCAGATCCTCCCCACATGGGGTGTTGTAAGCCAGCACTACCAACCCCTACACCAGATGGCTAATGAAAGCAAGCCCTAGACAAGTCAAACACTGTTCACAACACATACTAAGAACACACCTCATTTCCCTTCTGGCCTTTTCTCATGTCTTAGGAAGGTCTACATTGCTCCCAACTCAAGCTTTGTTTTCCATTTTTGGTCCTGATTCTATCCATTGGACTTGAAGATTCATCTTGGTTTCTTTTAGTTATCCTTTGATTGTAGAGTGACTACAATCTTTGGTTTGTAACTACCATCTGACCTTTTCTGCTATTCATCTCAAACCCCTGGAAACAAGCCCGAGAAATATTTCAAAATACCAGTAACAATAACAATAAACCTGAGTTTAACTCGGATCTCAATTTCAGTGGAAGAGACACTAACCAGGAAATTCTAACACTGTGAATACCTCTCAGTAAACTAGTCCTTAATCAAGTTTCAATGTTGACAAGAGAAAACCCAAATAAAAGGGAATTTAGGCACTGTCTGAAATTAATTTCCAATCATAGACAATAATTTCTCAAAATACAAACCTTAAATATAGTTGACATTCAATTATTGTATAGCTTTTCTGGTACCCTTTATATTAGCTAATGTATGCATACAGGCAATTCAGGAAACAAAGGAGATTCCTTCTCTTAATTCATCTTCTGGTATGGTTCCATCGTTATCCCAAATTAAACATTTTCTGTTTCTCTTTCTCCTACACTGCATGGCTTAAAAGATTTATAAAGAAAATCCTGAATTTTTTCAGGGGCTTTTAATTTTCTTCCTCCACACCATATGTCTCACCCAGGGCTCTACATTCCTTATTTTATTTTATCCTCATACTAATTGTATGAAATAAGTATTTTAATTCCTGTTTTAAGAAATGTTAAATGATATGTCTGTGGTTACACAGCTGGCAAGTGGTCAAAGCAGTATTTGAACCTTGATCCTTTTAACACCATGGCCTTTGTTCTTATACTATTCCACTTTTGATAAGAAGAGAAATTCATCCTAGAAAAATGTGTTCTCAAGATAAAAAGAAATGAGATATTAAACCATGAAAAACATGAAACGACCTTACAGACACATTACTAAGTGAAATAAGACAATCGGGAAAGGTTCCAGTACTGTATCAATCCCACTCTGTGACATTCTAGAAAAGGCAAGCCTATGGAAACAGTACAAAGATCAGTGGTTGCTAGAGATTGTGGAAGGGATGGATAAAGGCAGAGCACAGAGGATTTTTAGGGCAGCAAAATGATTCTGTATGAGACTAACACTGTGGAGGCAGGTCATTATACATTCATCAAAAAACGTAGTTTAAAACACCAAATGTGAACCCTAATGTAAACTCTGGACTTTGGGTGATAATGATGTGTCAGTGTAAATTCATCAGTTGTAATCATGTACCACTCTGGTGAGGGATGTTACTAGTGGCAGAGTTTGTTGGAGGGGCTATATAGGAACTCTTTGTACTTTCTGCTTAATTTTGCTATAAACTTAAAACAACTCTAAAAAATAAAATCTATTAAAAAATATTTCCCCATTATATAAACAGACATCACGGACTTTATGTTACTTCATACGGTGCTCCAATTTCTACCTGTAGCACCTGAATCTCACAGTTGAGGGGGGGAGAAAGAGAACAAAAACTAGTCAAAGCTAAACCAATAGAATATGACTCTAGAACAAGTAAAGATATCCACACGCATCCTATTTCAGTCTCTATATCCCTTTCTCTCTCCTATCATCTGTCTTGCCAGCTTTTCATCGGTTTGCCTCTTTTATCCCTACCACACAGCCTTTAAGTCCAGGAGCAGAAAAGAAAAAAATAAACACAAAACTTTTTCCCAGTATTCTTAGTATTTACTGTTTCATCGATCTGTGGGCAAGAATTCAGACAGAGCACCATGAGAATGGCTTTTCTTTGATCTCAGGGGCCTCAGCTGGGAAGACTCTATGACTGGGTTGACTAAGCAGCTTGAAGCTGGAATCATTTGGAGGCATTTTCTCTCACGTGTCCAGGCTATCATCGGGAACCTCAGCTAGCCTATCAGTCAAAATACACATACCATTGGCTTCTTCGTTGATCTTTTCACGTGGACTTGTTTGTGCACACTGGCTGTGTTCTAAGCATCTCAAAAGACAATAGGGAAATGTATGACATCTCTATGATCTGGCCTTGAAAGCCACATAGTTTCATTTCTACCATATTCATTAAAGCAGCCACTAAGTTCTACCCAGGTTCAAGTGGAAAGGACACAGACCAAAACCACCAGAAGGGAGGAGTGTCAAGGCCACAGTGTAAGCAGATATGAAATAGGATATATTATTACAGCCATTTTGGGTAATTTTGTTGTATGTTATTATATTTTAAATATCGAAGTATGTATTGCATTTGAATGTTTGGTTAAACTTTGCTCTGCATCTTTATTTCTGATTGCCTATTTCAGATTATAAAACACATAATGGCAGGCACAACCATGTTGAATTAATTTACACAAGCTCCATCATAGCACCTTGTACTTGACAATCATAGTATATAATATCATTACTAGTGCTGCAATTGCTGATAGGTACATGCACTTAAGCGATCATTATTCTTTACATTTGTAATGCGTTGCAGAAAATCTCCACACTAACCAAAAAAGACATACAGCATCTTTACTCTGCAAGTGAATTTTGTTATTCCAATTAGGTCTTGGTTGCTTGAGAAGAGTACATAATTTCTTCTCCCAAGTGAATAGATTCTTGTAAAGCAATAATTGAATCTCACAGTTGAGGGGGGAAATATCACTACCCTGAAGGAACTATCTGTTTTCCTCCACAATTAGTCACTTAGGTTTTAATAGATTATTAAGCGGTTTATATTAGTAATCTGTGTGAGATCTTGATCATGAATGCTAAACTCTTTTGAAAAGTTAACTAATGAAAGCAATTGTCCCTTTTCAGTTGATTTCATAGGTGGCTTTGATTCTTATGGCTATCAAGGGCCTCAGAAGACATCTCATTTACAACTACAGCCTATGTACATGTAAGTACTTTATTTTGGAGGTAGTCTATGATACTAAAAGATGATTAAGTAAGCACTGTCATGGTGCAAAATAGATGGCATGCAGCTTTCCTTCAACTACATACTTCCAGTATTTTCTCTTCTATTAATGTTGTTTTGGCTGGGATAATTCTAACAACATTTTCTTCATAATTCATTTTTAAATTTAACTTATCAGAAATGCCATCTCTAAAGTTACTTTTAGTCTTATATAAAGTATCAACTACATAGCTAAAAAGCCTTTATTAATATTTCTTTGAATACTTTATTAATACTTCTTTGAATGACCCAAAAGTTATATATTTTGAAAATGATATAATATTATGGGTAATTATATGCAACTATATATAAACTATGTGTTCTGGTTTTCCCAGGAGAGTCTCAGTTTACATAGGTTGTCCTGGTATAGTTATTACCAGTACCTCTTCTTACTCTCAAAAGTATTCTCATTTGGATGATAAATGATAGGCTATATGTAGTTATATATAGTATAACCCTATAGTTATATATAGTGTTAAAAAAACTGAGCAATAATATTCTTTATTCTTTTTCTGATGTGAAGTGAAAATTACGCCAGAAGAGTAACACTGAAATTTATCAGACCCTTAACTCTAGCACTCAAGAGAGCAGACATACAATCAGAGCCTGATTTTTATATCTGTGTTTAGGCAAATTCCCTTGGATAACAACTGATAACAAATTCTATATATCAGCATCAAGTGATATGCTGAATTGCAAGCGAAGATCAAAATAGAAAGTAAGATTCCAATTCATTTTGAAATGTGAGCTTCTCTCTTTGAAGATATGTGTTTGTCGTCATTGTCCTCCACCATTGAATCATTTTGCCTTTTAGTATTGTTAATGTCTAGGATGATAAATGGATTTGGAGTATTTCTCTTCCAAGAGATTAAAGTAATCTTTATACACCTCCTTGTAAGCTTCTCTTTAAAAGGGGAACGATCTATGCATCATGCCTGCGCTTTTCTTTGGAAGTATTTGGCAATACCACCCATAAAAAAGACCTGATCTGTTCAGAAATCCACCAATACTATATGCATTCAAAGCCTTCCCTCTGCAAACAGTGCATCGCACAATCTCTTTTGTATCCCCATAACCACTGCCCTAAATCAGCGTTCATTACCTTACGTTTTCCTGTCTCTTTCTAATTTTAGTACCTCTGTCCCGTCTTCCATGTGGCTGCCAAATTACTCTTCCCAAAGTACCACTTTGACTCTTTCCCCTCCTTGTCCCCAAACTATCAGTTAATCCCTATTACCTACTAAACAAAGTCCACATTGCTTACCGTAGCTTACAAGTATCCTCTGACCTGGCCCCAACATCTTGCTGAAATATTCTCTCTTCTCTTCAACCCTTAACAACTTTTGACTCCCAACCATATGCAGCTGATGCTAGGAGATACTGGGAAAGTGTAATAATGAATAAGAGCTGGCTCCTGTCCTGATGAATCTTATACTCTATTGAGGGCATTAGGAGTCTGCCATCTTACCCATTTTTTGCCGGTGAAACTAGAACTCTTGCTTTCCACCAATATGACATGTGTTTCTCTAGTTGCCCATGCTGTTCTCTTGACACCAAACATATTTTTTTCCAAGATGAAATACCACTATCCTTCAAATTATATCTTAAAATATATATTTTATGGAAGAGTTTTAAATCTCTTTTTCCTCTGATACTTCTCTTTTTTTTTCTTTTGCCTAGCACTATACTTGTTTTCTGTTTAGACCAAAATTTCCTGTCCTCCCAGGAAGACTTGATAGCTCACACAAAAAGTAAAATTACAAACCCTTTAAGTTCGTTACCACTCTTCCCTATATTGTATCATAGCTTTATATAAAGTGTTCTATTAAAACATAAAGGCAAAGCAATACAGGACAGTGGTTAAGAGGACCTAGAAGGCAGAGTACTAGAGATGAAATTCTTTATGACCTTGGACATACAACTTGATTTGAATAACTTTAATTATTCTCATCAAATCTAAGTCTCCTTACCTGCAAAAGAGAGATGATAGCACATGTACTTCATATAATTATTTTGAATTTATAAGTATATAAGATGTAAAACATGCCACATGGTAAATGCTTAAAAAAACATAACTTAGTAGTACTGGGAACAATGCTTATGTGAACCAATATTACTCATGAAAAGACTTTATCGAATCAGAAATCAATATACTATACAATATAATATATAATATACTATATTTCATAGTATACAAAGGGATTTCCTCTGGAAACAATAGATCACATATAATATCCACCCAAATAACATGCAACAATATGTGCTCAAGAGTAGACCAGAACATCTAGAAAGCTTGTAATTGCTTATTTCTGACAATATCACATAGCATTTCTTCATCATGTAACACTTCATTGTGTTTATGAATATGAATGATCAATAAATATGATCAAGCTATAATAAGTTACATGTAACCACATATATAGGATTAGCTATCTTAGAGAATGCTAATTATACATAATCAAGTATATTGTTTCAAATCAGGCATCCATAATTCTAATGTCTTCAAAAGGGGACCCTGCATATTTAATATCCATCATTAAATTCCTGAGGACCAAACTTACCATGATTTTATTAAATAGAAGACTTTAAATGACAAACGAAAAGTAATAAAAATATTATTTTCTTCCTTACTGCCTGGGAACACTAAAATTATGTAAGAAGTTTCAAGTCTCACTGCTCATGAAAAAAGTTGAATGTTCCATGACATTCAGATTTAGGAAGTTAGAATTAATTGCATATAACAAATCACTAGTCAAAATACTACCACTGCCCCTTCTACAAAACATCCCCTTACCGGACTTCAAGTTCTACAACACTGAGATTTTATTTTACAGATGAGGAAACTGGAGGAAGAGAAAGGAAAACAAAGGTCACACAACCTGTTAGTTGTGCCACCCCCAATTATCAACCAGTTTTCCTAACCCCTTAGTTCAGTGTTCTTTCCAAACTCTTAGACCTGTGAGTTTGCTCTGGCATTCATTATATTTCCTGATTTTTAATGTACTTAGTTGTACTTCTCACACTAACTTGGCTGCCATACCTCCAAACATGCCTGCACCCCTCCCTTTCTCTGCAACCAACTATCCTCTTCTGATTTTACATTATGCAGTAGCCTTCAACATGGTAGCCTTCAGAACCACTCATCTGACAGCCATCGCCTATTCAAACCCTGTGAAAAACCAAAAGTGACTCATGCATAAATTTCACCCCTGCTGAGAGGAAGGGACCCGAACATCTCCTATGTCTTTGTCCTTTAGGGAGTAGCTTTTCCTGTCAACCTGCCATAATAAGTCTCATAAAGTAAGAGTAATTCAACATCATGGTCCGGTTCAAGCACTTTCACTATATTATATAGCAACTGGAAATAAAAGCAGTTCCTTAGAAGGAACGCAAATGCTTAAAAAAGTAATGTGCAGTTTTAGCTGTGGGATTTCCATTATGCCCAGCAAATCCGTGGCTAAGAGCTTTGAAAACACTGCCCTGACTGACTTCCATTCACAGCCACGTTTCAGTTCCTACAGTCATTGAATAGACAGCCCTCTCTTTTTTAGTTAAGTTGGGAGAATGTTCTGTAATTCTTTAGATTATCTATCATCCATCCTAAAAGAAAAGGTTTTCATTAATTTGTTTCTTATGGTTTGGTAAACTTCTTTGAAACAAATAATAGCCATGAAGCTCCCTCACAAAAACATTCCCATGTCCACAGGTTAATTTTCTAACAAAGTAGCTGTTTTGACTATCACTGACCTATGTGCCATCGCCAGTAGAGATGTGTTTGGGCTCCCGCAGTATAAACTGTGAGAATATCCCATGGTATATTAGCAACATTTGAAAACACTGCATTCTTTTTGGCAGCCTAATTGTATAGCAATACATATTCATTTCATTTGTCCCCAGAAATGGATTTTAAATTATCATAAGTGGCCACTTTACCCAAGAGGTTACAGAGGAAAAAGAAACAGAGAGGAAAGTTGTCTCATTTTAAGCACAATTTGGGCTTGGACTTTTTTGTGTTTAATTTTTGCTTGTTCTTGTGCTTGGAGAGGTGAGAAAGATGCTGGGCTCTCCCCCTTGATTAAAAACAACTTTTCTTTCTCTCTCTTTCTCTCTACCAGGTCAAAATAATACAGATGGCCTCAGTATGTCAGCTCCTGGACCTTTCAAAGAACTTGTTTTGCAGTGGCCTCCTGCATTTTATGAAGAGCAAGAAGCAACTGAGTTTAAATATATATACATGTTAACAGAACAAACATAAAGCCTCTACATACACTGAGACACACACACACACACACACACACACGCACACACACACACAGAGGCACATACTAATTCCTCTTGGCCTCCTCTTTCTAACTGAAACAAATATGCAGGACACTCCCATCTTGGATTTCCTGAAAGTAGGCTTCTTTCTCCCAGGCCTTTGGAAAGTTCATAAGGAGATGTGTTGGTGCCCTCTGCTGGCCGTCACTAACTACTCTGCAGCCCAGCCAGTCGGCCTCTGTGAGCTGCAAAGTCATCCAGGGCACATTAGTTTGACAGCCCTGTCTTCTGCACTCCATACGTCTTGATAGCACCACGGCTACGTAGGCAATGTAATTGCAAAAACAAACAAAACATGCCATGATGACCTTGTAACCGAAGTCCGAAATGGCAGGTTGTTTGCCCTAAAGGCTATACCGTACATACTTGCCTTAACCCACCTAAGTTGTGCGCCCGAGTCTCAGTGCAGACCTCCCCAAGTCACTTCCTTTAGGCTAACACACTGCTATTAATTCCGAACGAGTTTGAGTCTGTGTGTTTCACGTCAAGAAACAGGACTGCATAGCTCAGCAGCTCAGTGTGTCTGTGTACAAAAACTGCCAGCTGTCAGCAAAGTGCTTTATCATTGAACCTCCATGGTGGCCAAAAACAGACAAGTGACAATAACAACAACAATAATAATCATGTTCTTTATAATTCTTAAATATGGTCTTCTGAAGGGGTTGGGTGGGACAAAATAAAATTTATTAATCTACTAAACTCATAATCTACTGGAAGCAGAGAACAGAAATGGCTTAACTCACTGATTTTATTTACTGCACTCTAGGTGCTTTTATAAGTATCTACAAATGTCTTTTACTAACACAGAAACAGCTGTGGATTTCTATCAACAGAGGCCAACTGAATATGTATTAGCTATGTTTACTCTTTTATATCTAATTCAAATGGAAGACCCTACGTAGGTGAACTTTTTTTCCTAACTTCAGCGTACGAGATTATTTTTTGGGTGGGCGGGGGGAGCAATAGTTACCTTGGTGAAATATTTGAGATCTCTTTGTGGTATTTGGGGGATCTGTTGTGTGTTAGAGTGTATTTTAATCCTCCTGTATTATTGTGGCAGAAAAACTGTGCTGTTAACGTAGTTGGCAACAAGATGCCTTTGGAAACTTAATAGTAGGTCAATGTGTTTATGGAATATTCTGAATTCCTAGGAAATTTTGTTCTATATACTCAAGCATTATTTGGTTTTCATTAGTGGGAAACATAATTAGCTCAGGCTTATCAGGAACTCCGAAGAGTCATGTTTTTTCTTGGATCCACCTGAGATGCTAAAATCAATTTTTTTAAAACTAATACAACATCCTTCAGTGCAGTGAAATTGAGACTTGAAAAGTTACAAATTGGCATGGAGCAATGTTTTCTCTCTTGGTTTCTATGTAGTTTCTTCAGTTATTGGGTTAACCTACTTTGGACCTTAGCCCATCCAGATCTACATAAACCAGCCCCATTACTGTGTTTGCATGGATGTCTGTGAAATACACACATATACATTCAAAAATGATAACGGAACAAAGGTTATATTGGAGCATAAACTAAAAAAAAAAAAAAAAAAAAAAAAAAAAAAGGTTCCAGCACTTGTGCTTGAATTTTCTCAGTGGCTTGTATATGTTTGTCCATACATACATGTATAAAATAAATAATTGCAAACATGTCAGTGAAACCTCATATGATGATTTTATAGTGACATGCATGTTTAATGTAGGAGAAAAATATTTACCAATTTATTGTCCTCTGATTCTTAAAATTTAAATACTCTACATGCCAGAAACTATTCTAATGTGACTATTAACGTGAAAATTAAAATGAGGTTTCACTGTACATTCATGCTGTGATGAGATTCCACCTTATAGGACATGTATATGGATAGAGATTTAAGTGCACAGAGAACAAGCCCTCATATTCCTGCTTTAAGTTGCAGCCAAGCTACCACTTAATCACTACTATCATCACCACCAAAATTTTCAAAACCAGTTGTTGACTACTAAAGAGTAATTCGTGGACAGGTCTTCTTTTGGGAGCAGTGAGCACAGTAGTGTGATTATATCTGGAAAACCATCTGAGTTGTACAGCTGATTCCTCCTCAAAATCCGGTGAAGAATGCTATTTTTCTAGGCTGAGCTTTTGTTATAAACCTAATATTCAGAAGGCAAGAGTTACAATCCTGATGTGTCTTTTTTTTTTGCGTTTGTTAATTCTGAATGTATTTTTAACAGAGTGATTTTTTTGACTTACTAGTGTAATTTGCATTTTAAAAATAAATGGAAAAACAATTAAGCTTCTGAGCCATCCCTGAAAGCCCCTCCTTCTCACAGTGTATCTGATTATATCATTGACAAGAAAAACCTATTAAATTTACATGAAGGCAACGCTGATGTTCTGTGCTATGCAGGAATGGATATGTCAGCAATAAAAAGAAATTGCCAGGTCATGGCACCATGTTAGCTCAGTCATAGGTAGCATGCACTTTCATTATCCCCTAACACTAAGGGATCTTTTACAAGACTGCCTGGAATAGACTTGCTGTCATTTGGAGAACTTTTTTTTTTTTTCCTTTCAATCTGGAATTTAGAGTTAACATCAGGCTAATAGCTGACAGAGGTGTTAGGGCACTATGTTAAAAACCTTTGCTTAACATAGGTGGGGTTTTTTCTTTTTTTTAAGGTCAAATTATTTAAAATAAAATGATTTAGAATACTCATTTAATCATTGCTCCTTTGAGGACCGATCGTTGACAACACTATAAGTGAACCATGTTGGGGTAGGGTAGGCAAGCAGAAAAGATTCACCCAAGGAATTTATGATTGCGTAACCATAATTTCAGCTGAGGTTCACTGTGTAGCTGAAAGGGAGAGAAGGTAGAGGGATCAGGCTTGGGCTGTCTCAGGCTTGAGCTGCTGTTGGGGCTCTTTCATTGCACAACCCCCAGAAGCCAAAATGCAGAAATCGATTGAAAATAAAAAAGGCTTTGAGGCAACATTCCAAGAAGCTGAAGATCAACTTGTAGAATTTGACATCCTGGCCACACGGTGAGTCTTGGAAATGATGAAGCCTGTTTTTACTTTTGTTCCCTGTGTGAAAGGTGTGTTGATATGGTTCATTGTGGATGACTGGCAGGATGTTGCTTCATACTGTGAGGTCAAATACACACATCTCAGTTGCAAAAAAAGGGATAAAAGTTAATAAAGCAACTATATATATATATATATATATACGCTAAAGAAAAGATTCCCACCTCTGGAGTTCTCAAATAAGGTGTGCATTTGGTAAGTAATAAATATTATTTGTTGATGGCACCAAGATCTTCATTTGTAACTGTTGAAATCCTAATCTCTAATACAGTGAAAGAAATAGCCAACATTCCATCATACTATAACAAATGGGTCATAAACTCAGAAATACAAGCTCATTTTATGTAGGTTACATTACAGAACAAACTTTTGAGATCCAAACCCATTTATTGTAGAGACAGTAAGCTAAGGCCCACAGAGATCAAGAAATTACTCAAGACTACCATTTATTGTGAAAATGCAAATCACTCACCATTCTACAACAAATTCCTGTATGCGTACTCTGACCAGAATAGAATAAATCAAATCCCAGGCAATGGGATTTGTCAACTGACCCTAGACTGTTAAATCAGAATGAACCCTGATGAGGAAGACTCTAAGATAGTATAAGATCATGAAATGTGTCTGAATTATTGTGTATTAGGTTCAATATAGTCTCAATGTTAAATGTTTCATTATCTTACAGTTTTTTATACACCAAAACTCATACCCACATGTAAATGTCGTCGACAAATTATGTTTGTTTTCAAGGTTTAGAAG
The DNA here is from genome assembly GCF_016509475.1 of Prionailurus bengalensis. Taxonomy (NCBI): domain Eukaryota; kingdom Metazoa; phylum Chordata; class Mammalia; order Carnivora; family Felidae; genus Prionailurus; species Prionailurus bengalensis. The sequence goes on from NC_057349.1 coordinate 112,456,405, forward strand.
TTTTTCTGTTATTTCTCGTATAATGCATTTGTGAATAGTTAATATTAGAGAGATTGAGATTACTTGAACTGTTTCATCATGAAAATACTTACCGCGATTGACAAGACTATCTTCCTTCAGACATTTGATCCATCTCTGATAGAATTTCAGCACTAAACACTTGTACTCAGAAAGCTTTGATACCAAGATCCTTACATTGTAAAACACTGAAGCCCCAGTTATTCTCACCACATGTGAATCTTTGCTTAGGATCTGTGTTCAATCCTTTTCATTTTATTACATCTTCCTTCCACTCCTGAGAAAGGAAAGAACAAAATCTGTGATTGATGTATTATGTCCAATTTAAAACATGCTAGTATCCGGAAACAATCACTTTTGATAACTATAAGAGCAAAATCTCTAAGACATGTATGTGCTCTATGCCTTTTAATTCAACAAAAACTTGAACTGGATAATGCATTCCAGAGTCTCATTTACCACCGAAATCTGCAACGGTATCATGAGTTATGACTGTCAGTGACAACAAAGAAAATGATGGTGAGTTTCTCCTAAAAAGGGATAAAGGCACTTCTTTTTATATTCTTTAGAATTATAATGAAGATCATTTTTTAAAAATCCTCAAACATGGAGTTTAGATGCAAATGAGCTCAAAATTTGTATAGGTATTGAAAGTTTATTTCTATATGATAAATTCAGAGAGGAAAAATCCTGTTATAAGCCACATGTTGATGCTCTGATACAGTCCAAACCTTTATTAAAATTAATGTAAGCCTTCTCTATAATGAGAGCACAGAATTGTGGCCCCTTAGTAACAAAACAGTTATATTTTTTAACCTCTCATTCTACTCTCATATGAATTTAAGCTGTAACAGCAATGGAATAAAACAACTCCCAAAAAAAGATTGCAAATTGATGCTGTCACCCCAAGGATGATGGATTGATTCAATTAATCAGCAAGTCTTTTCTAAGAGTCCTTCGGGGAGTTATTTACCAGAGGCATACCCTGTTTATTCCCCTTTTGTGTGCCTGTCATTTTTCTTCATTATTCTTCTAGTTTTACTCATTATATCCTTTGGGGATATGTTGATCTCCACGTGCAGAGAGGTTTTGCAAACTGCTGTCTAGACATAAATCTTCCAAGCTTCAAACTGGAGGCCACCAGGACACCTGAGCCTCTTGTCATTGTTATCTCAGGCTGACCGACACTCTCAGGATGAAGTCAAGCAAATGAACACGGAGTTACAAATGATAAGTCACGGGGAACTTACCAAATTTAGTAAAGATTATGAAAAATCCTCCACTGGTAAAGATGTAAAAACTTTGTGTTCCAGACACCTATGGAACTAGTCTTTGCATCTGCAAAAGCAGATTGGTAGGGCAGGGCCAGAGGGTTGAGAGGCAGGGGTCCGTGCTAACAATTAATGGAAAAACAAAACATACTTGGTGTTTGTATTGAGTGCCAAAAAGCAAATGCTCTCAGACACGAAACATTTCCATTTCCAACAGGTCAAGTAACCTGTCTATATCTTGTTATCAGGGGTGGCTACATAGTTTGTAGGACCCGTGAAAAATGCAAATGTGGAGCTCTTGTTCAAAGAGTAGAAAAAGAGTGCTACTAAAGGTACTAAAATATTAAGACTTTTCCTTCTAAAGTATTTTATTACTTATAAAACATAATAAGGCCAAATAGTAACATATAAATAACACAAAATATAAATAATAAAAAATACTTAGATGTCATAATTTTAAATAATACAATGAATACAATACTTTATTAGTGGGATATCTTGACTGATAATAAGATGTTTGACTCACCTTTCTATAACTTAATATTAAGTCATCAAAATGTATACTTTGAACCAATTCCTTTTTAATCAATATAAATGAAAGTGATGTCAGTCACTCTTGGCAAATGCATCACAACCTTTTATAATTTTTATGAAACTATAGTTTTTAATTTAGAGAAGAATCTCCCTGCTTCTGTCGCTGTTACTAGAGCCATGAAGAATATTTTATAAACAGTGACAACATTGCAGTAAATTTCTGATAAACTACTTATAAATATTAGTCATTTGAGTTAATGGTTCACAGAACAATTTTTCTAAAAAAGATTAAACTTCATAAAAAAAATCACTTTCATGTAAACCTGAATCAAATTTTAAAGAAAATTATAAAGGCGCCTGGGTGGCCCAGTCGGTCAAGCATCCGACTTCAGCTCAAGTCGCCATCTCATGGCTCATGGATTCAAGACCCACGTCGGGCTCTGTGCTGACAGCTCAGAGGCTGGAGCCTGCTTCAGATTCTGTGTCTCCCTCTTTCTTTGCCTCTCCCCCACTAGCCTGCACGCCCTAGCACTCTCTCTCTCTCTTTCCCTCTGTCTTTCTCAAAAATAAATAAACGTTAAACAAAAGTTTTAAAGAAATATTATATAATAGGATCTTAGTGTTTCCTCTGACATTTCCTGTAACTTGTTCAAGAAGCTAAAAATGGCTTCCTGGTTTCCATGTACTTAAAAACACCCACTTAAGTAATCTACTGCTATATGTTCAGTTACAAGAAAAATAATTTTAAAATTGTCTTTCTCAATAATTTGTTCTTCTGCAGCATCTTATGAAAATAGTTATCTTCTGTCTATTACTGATACTAGTCTCTACTTTTTATGTGTGAGCCCACGGATCTGTTTTTTTTACAACGTTGCTGCAGTTCTCAAAACGAGAGATTCCAAACTCTTTGAATAATCCCAATGGTGCTCTGATAATGCTTTATTAAACGCTGACGTGTATACATTTACCTTATAATAATTTTCTGACGAAGCTTACTGCCCGAGCACCAGCGGTTCATGTCCCAGCACTAAAGTCATAGTTAGCATTTGTGCAAAAGCCACAGGGACGAGGGCTTTTGGGGAATTAATAGGCAAGCTGGCCTCCCCCCAGTTCCTAGGGCTGCCAAGGGCCCCTACTTCCCCCCAGGGGTAGAGCTGCCCCTTCTGCTGCTGTTGGGGCCACTGTCACCCCCGCCAATCTTATCCTCAGTTGGTCCCCAGCCCAGCAGCTCCTCCGACTGCCCTGAGGCAGCCCAGGCCAATTGCTCTGCAGGCTGCGTGCTGTGCCCTGGGGCCTAAGCCTGTGCCCTCCGGTATTGCTGCTAGATCACAAACATTCATGCCATGCAGGCTGTCACCCCAGGATATCTTGTCTACTCACCACATGCTCAAGAATAATATATTAAGAATTTCATGAAGAGGATAGTAGAACATTAAACCAAGCACCAGACTCCTCTGAGTGTGGGGACCATGTGCAATGAAACGTGTCATATGCCCATCCATAACGCTAGCTAGACCTGCTTGCTACAGAAGCCGAGACTAAAAAATTCTACATCTACTCCACTTCAGGCTTACCCCCATTTTGTTACTGGAATAAATGGAACTGGGATAGTGCGTTTATTATTAAAAAATAGTCCTGGGATGTTTTTACTAAGAAGGAAAGGATGATTATTTCAAAAAAGAATGAAACACAAAAAGGATAGATTGGATACCTTGGACACCAAGGCTGGGAGTATTTTCAGACTTTCCAGTGAATTGGATCAAATACCTCGTTATATGCATAATTAGTCAGGTTTTTATTACACTTCTATTAAAGAAAGAGTTTTGTCATGATGATTGAAATCCATTATGGTGCAAGGGCACTAACATTTCATGGCTACAATTCAATCTAGTTCTGCAGGTTTAAGAATAAATTTCAAGAATAACAACAAAGGTTTTTTCTAAATCCTTCCCACTAAAATTTTAAAATAAGAACTGTTGAGGTAAGGCATAGTATGTATCCAATATATTTAAAGTAAGATGGATATATTGTGGAAATGCATTTAGAAACTGAAAATATACCTAATTATACTGCATCATGAATCAAGACACCATGTGTTAAAAGAGTAAATTGAAATAACTATATTTTATGTAATTGAGAGATTTTTTTTCCCTTCATATTTCTGTATGTGGACATATATTGGAAGCACTAGAGTAGCAAAGTCCCCTCCTTACTCCATTTTCCATTTTTAACAATATGCAGTATAAAATGACATTAAAGCTATAAGTGCCACACAGTACTCTCCTGGTCACAGCATCTAAGTGACAGATCCAAATCTCACAACACAATCTGTCTGCAGAGCCCACAGTTCTAACCTCTAGGAAACAAAATAAATCTCCAGAGAGCAGTATGCAGATGTGAGTAGCTATGTTTCCCTTTGATGTCAAAGAAGATCTGTCTCTGATTATAGTGACTTTTTATTCATGCATTCACAGAATATGTCATTCTTACCTTATTCGAACAACTTCCTTCCATCCACCACACCTCCCCAAACACTTTCCATTGAGACATGAAATGAGATTTCTTAACAATTACGGCTGTCAGGCAGAGGGTGGACTTCAGGGGAAGACTCTGGAATTATTCCTCCCTTAGGGTCACCATGTCTTAAATTTGGTCCTATCACGACCATAGGGTCTCTCTCACCAACATCCGTTCCCTGTCTGTATAGAGAGAAATGAAAGCACAGTAAATCTTGGTAAACATGGTCAACTCTGAAGGAAAACAAGACACTTGTAATATATTGTGTTTATAAATTCCCCTCTCCATAAGTCCCACTTTGGTTGTGCTTGACATTTAAAATTGAAACTAACAGAGAAACGCTGAGCTAAAGTGAAAAGGGATATGGATGGGCAGTAAACCAGGACTTGTTATGTAATTGTTGCCAGTGTCATTCATTCTTACAGACAGAATTTAATATCACCACAAAAAGTCACATCATCCTAAAGATTTAATATGAAAGATTCCTTTTATATTAAAAGGCAAAACAAAAACTGAAGCAATTTCCTACATTTTTCCACCATTCATGCCAAGTGTAGTGGTATTTCCTCATCAAATATCTATTGGCAATTTCTACTTCTTAAATGACGTACATTTACAGTTAAAAGCCAGGTATGGGAACAAAAAGAAAAAATGCATTTCCTAAAAACAAACAAAAAAAATCTTGCCCACTGATTTATCTTTTCTTATAATTTTCTTATAAAAGTCAACAACATTTTATATATATTATTGATTGTTAGAGGGCCGTCGCAAATTTTCTTCATTCTTGCTTCGGTTGACAATTTGTATTGAAGGAGATGGAAGCACATACAATTGATATGACTCTCAAATAATTCCAGGTATAAATCATTGTATTAGTTTCCTGTTGCTGTGGTATCAAGTTACCACAACTTGGTGATTTAAAACAACACAAACTTTTTAAGATATTAAGATATGATTCTCGAGATCGAAAGTCCCAAATAGGCTTCATTGGACTAAAATCAAGGTATCGGTGGTATTTCATTACTTCTAGAAGCTTGAGAGAAGAATCCATTTCTTTCCTTTTTCCAAATTTGAAAGACTGCTTGCATTCTTTGGTTAGAGTCCTTTTCGTCCATCTTCAAAGTCAAAAGTGTGGCATCTTCAGATCTCTCCTTGACTCTATGACCTCTGATTTCATCATCACATCTCTCTCTGACACTGACCTTCTTGCCTCCCTCTTATAAGGACCCTTTTGATTATGTTGGATAATCCAGGATAATCTTCCCATCTCGAAATTCATATATTAATCACATCTGCCAAAGGGACTACAAAACCTTCTTTGTTACATAAGGTAAAATATTCATAAGTTTCAGGAATTAAGGCCTGGACATTTTTGGAGGGACATTATTCTACCTACCATAATCACCTGTGTCTACCCAGGCACTACTCACACCCCCTGAGGTAAGATGTTCTTTCTGAGAGTCAGCATTTCTAATTGCTGATATGTAATATGTAGGATATTAAAAATCTTCAAAGAATTCACAGAACTGCTTTTTAAAAAAAATTTTTTTTGATGTTTATTTATTTTTGAGAGAGAGACAGAGCACGAGCGGGGAAGGGGCAGAGAGAGAGGGAGACACAGAATCCGAAGCAGGCTCCAGGCTCTTAGCTATCAGCATAGAGCCTGATACAGGGATCAAACTCACAAAATGCAAAGCTCATGACCTGAGCTGAAGTCGGATGCTTAACCAACTGAGCCACCCAGGTGCCCCATAGAACTACTTAACTAAGCTCAAATCCTCTGTTTTCTAGCAATAGAAGTTAGAGCCTTGAGGGCACCTAGGTAGCTCAGTCAGTGAAGCTGCCAACTTGATTTTGTCTCAGGTCATGATCTCCCAGTTCCTGAGTTTGAGAGCCACATCCAGGTCTGTGCTGACAGTGCAGAGCCTGCTTGGGTTTCTCTCTCTCTCTCTCTGCTCCTTCCTTGCTAGTTCTGTCTCTCTCTCTCTCTCTGTTCCTTCCTTGCTAGTTCTCTCTCTCTCTCTCACAAAATAAATAAACTTTAAAAAGTTAGGGGGCGCCTGAGTGGCTTGGTCGGTTAAGCATCCAACTTCAGCTCAGGTCATGATCTCACAGTCTGTGAGTTCGAGCCCCGCGTCGGGCTCTGTGCTGACAGCTCAGAGCCTGGAGCCTGTTTCAGATTCTGTGTCTCCCTCTCTGCTCCTGCCCTGTTCATGCTCTGTCTCTCTCTGTCTCAAAAATAAATAAACGTTAAAAAAAAAATTAAAAACAAAAAAGTTAGAATCCTGGAATTGTAAGGTTGGACAGAATCTTTCAGACGAATGATTCACCTCCTTCTTAACACAAGAGATTGTTGCGTCTTAGGCTGCTGACACCCAAATGGAAGAGTTCAGTGAGATTTCCAGAGCATGTGAGATTGCTTTTTCCACTACATCATATTGTTGCTAATAATTTGTAAAATCCAACTCATTTTTAATAAACCACCTCTAATGACTGTGATTGAAAAAAGAAAAGTCTCCAGAAAAGATTAGCTGGAATCTATCCACTTGTGAAATTTTTACAGGAGTTTCTATAATACTATATAATTCATTGATTTGGATTCACATCAAGTTAGAAAAATATTCCTAATGACATTGCACTTTTTTCACAGAAGCATAATATAAGTTGATTTTTAAGTATTTATTAAATAAAAATAATAAATGCACATATTAAAAAATAAAGACTACAGGGGCGCCTGGGTGGCTCAGTCGGTTGAGCATCCGACTTCGGCTCAGGTCACGATCTCGCAGTCCGTGGGTTCGAGCCCTGCGTTGGGCTCTGGGCTGATGGCTCAGAGCCTGGAGCCTGCTTCCGATTCTGTGTCTCCTTCTCTCTCTGCCCCTCCCCCATTCATGCTCTCTCTCTCTGTCTCAAAAATAAATAAAAACGTTAAAAAAAAATTAAAAAATAATTAAAAAATAAAAAATAAAGACTATAGAAATTTAGAAAATGGCCAATAAAAGTCATTCTCCTCATGCACTCATCTTATTTCCTCTCTGTAAAGTAGTCTTTTCACGTATGTCCTTCCAAAAAAGACATTGGCTTATAGAATGGCATATGTACATAATGTTCTGCGTATGAACTTTAAAAATGTACAGAAGTGAAGCTTTGTACATACTGAATTTTACTTTTGTTCACTTACTAATTTATCTATGCCAATCTACCTCATTATTTTTAATAGATGTAGAGTGTATTCTAGTATGTGAATCAACGTTATTTACCTAACTACTCCCCTATGGGTCAACAGAAGAAGGATTTAAAAGTTTTGTTTTGTTTCAGTTTGTTTGACAATACATTATTATTATTTATTTCAGAAAAGGTCACATGTGCACTTCGTTCAGAATTAAAAAGGTCTAACAAGGGTATGAACTCCTGTTATTTAAACCTGACTTCTCCTTTTGAAGACAGCCAAATACATTCTGTGAGGGCATCTTGCTTTTTTTCACTTCAAAACTGCAGGCGTACCTGCTTTATTGTACTTCCTTTATTGCAGTTTGTGGTTTTTTGTGCCATGCTGTGTTTTTTATAAACTGAAAGTTTGTGACAACACCGCATGGAGCAAGTCTATAGGCGCCATTTTTTCAACAGCATTTGCTCACTTCATGTCATCACATTTTAGTAATTCTCGCAATGTTTCAAACTTTTTCACTATTATTATATTTCTTATGGTCATCTGTGATCAGTGTTCTTTGTTGTTACTACTGTAATTGTTTTGTGGAGCCACGAACTGTGCCCATATAAGATGGTAAACTTAATAAATGTTGTGTGTGTGATGACTGCTCCACCAACCAGCTGTTCCCTGTCTCTCTGTCACCTCCTCCTCAGGTCTCCCTGTTCCCCCGAAACACAACAGTATTAAAATTAGGCCAATGACAACCCTGCAATAGCCTCTAAGTGTTCAAGTGAAAAGAACAGTCGCTATTCTCTCAATTTAAATCAAAAGCTTGAAATGATGAAGGAAGGAATGTGGAAAGAAGTGAGGAAGGGAGGTGGAAAGAGAAGACAGGCTGACAGCTAGGCCTCTTGCACAGAAACAGTGAGCCAACTGGTGAATGCAAAGGGGAAGTTCTTGAAGGAAATTAAAGTGCACCTTTAATGACTACACCAGTGATAAGAAATCAAAACAGCCATATTGCTGATATGGAAAAAGTTTTAACGGTCTGTTTAGAAGATCAAACCAGCAAAAACATTCTCTTTAGTCAAAGTCTAACCAAGAGAAAGTCTCTATGCAGTTTTATGAAGACTGAGAGAGGTGGGGGAGCTGCAGAAGAAAAGTTTGAAGCTAGCGGAGGTTGGTTCCTGAGATTTAAGGAATGAAGCCATCCCCATAACACAAAAGTGCAAAGTGAAGCAGCAAGTGCTGATGTAGGAGTGGCAGCAAGTTATCCAGAAGATCTAGCTGAGATAATTGATGAAGGTGGCTACACTAAACCACAGGTTTCCAATGTGGATTAAACAGCTTTAAATTGAAAGAAGATGTTATTTAGGACTTTCATAGCTAGAAAGGACAAGTCAGTGCCTGGCTTCAAAGCTTCCAAAGACAGACTGATTCTCTCATTAGAGGCTACTGCAGCTGATGACTCTAAATTGAAGTCAATGCTCATTTACCATCCTGAAATCCTAGGGCCCTTAAGAATAAATCTATTCTGCCGGTGTTCTATAAATGGAACAACAAAGCCTGGATGATCGCACCATCTGTTTACCACGTGGTTTACTGAATATTTTCAGCCTTTTGCTGAGAGCTACTGCTCAGGAAGAAAAAAAGATTACTTTCAAAATACTGCTCACAATGCACTTGCTTACCCATGAGCTCTGATGGAGATGTACAACAAAATTCATACAGTTTTCATGCCTGTTAACACAACATCCATTCTAAAGCCTACAGATCAAGGAGTAGGTTCAGCTTTCAAGTCTTATTATTTTAATAAATAAATTTCATAAGGGTCTAGTTGCAATAGACAGTGATTCCTCTGATGAATCTGGGCAAAGTACATTGAAAACCATCTGAAAAGATTTCATTAAGAACATTCATAATTCATGGGAAGAGGTCAAAACATCAACATTCACAGGAGTTTAGAAGAAATTGGTTCTAGCCCTCGTGGATGACTGTGAGGGGGTCAGGACTTCAGTAGAGGGTCACTGTTGATATGGTGGAAACAGCAGGAGAACTAGAATTAGAAGTGATGCCTGAAGATGTGACTGAATTGCTGCAATCTCATAAGAAAATTTGAACACATGAGGAGTTGCTTCCTACATATGAGCAAAGAAAATGGTTTCTTGAGATGGAATGTACTCCTGATGAAGATGCTATCAAGACTGTTGGAATGGCAACAAAGGATTTAGAGTACTGCATCAAGTTGGTTGATAAAGCAGCAGTAAGGTTTGAGAGGATTGGCTCCGATTTTGAAAGTGGTTCTACCATGGGTAAAATGCTATCAAACAGCATTGTGTGCTACAGAGAAATCATTCATGAAAGGAAGAGTCAATCAATGCAGCAAACTTCATTTGTCTTATTTTAAGAAATTGCCACAGCGATCCCAGCCTTTAGCAACAACCATCCTGATCAATCAGCAGCCATCAACATCAAAACACTATTCTCCACCAACAAAAAAGATTATGACTCACTGAACTCTCAAATAATGACTAGCATTTCTTAGCAATGTTTTTAATTAAGACATGTATATTGTTTTTTTAGACATAATGCTACTATACACTTAATATACTACAGTATAGTTTAAACTATATATGTATTGGGGAACCAAAAAATTAATATGATTCCCTTTATTGCACTATTTTCTTTATTGCAGTGGTATGAAACTAAACCTGTAATATCTTCAAGGTATATTTATATATACTTAAGGTATATATAAGGTATATACTCTTTCCATGGTGGCACTCATAGTCTTCAGTGAAATATATTCTATGTCCTTGATTATCATGAGCTCTGGAAAGAACATAGGTCTTTAAAAGGACTTTGTGGTGAAAAAATTTTATTTCTAAACTATGAGAAATGTACATTTGTTTATGATAATTCAGATCTTATTAAGTAGGGCAGTCAAGACTTATTAATAAAAAATTTTGTCTGAAGCCATAAAAAACTTAACACAACTCAACACCAAAATAATAATAATGATAATAATAAAATGGGCAGAAGACATGAATAGACATTTCTCCAAAGAAGACCTACAGATGGCCAGTAGACACATGAAAAGATGCTCAACTTCAGTCATCAGAGAAAGGCAAATCAAAACCAAATGAGATATCACCTTACACCTGTCACATTGGCTCAAATCAAAAACTCAAGGATCAGCAAGTGTTGGTGAGGCTGTGGAGAATAAGAAACCCTCATGCATTGTTGGTAAGAATGCAAACTGGTGCAGCCACTGTGGAAGACAGTATAGAGGTTCCTCAAAAAATTAAACACAGAACTACCCTACAGTAGTAGTAATAGTAATTGCACTACTGGGTATTTATCCAAAGAATACAAAAACACTAATTCAAAGGGATACATGCACCCCTATGTTTATTGCAACATTATTTACAATAGCCAAATTATAGAAGTAGCCCGAGTGTCCATAGATAGATGAATGGATAAAGAAAAAAGTAGTACACACACACACACACACACACAAACACACACACACTGGAATATTATTCAGCCATAAAAAAGAATGAAATCTTGCCATTTGCAACAACATGGATGGATATAGACAGTATAATGCTAAGTGAAATAAGCAAGTCAGAGAAAGACAATACTATAGGATTTCACCCAAATGTGGAATTTAAGAAAGAAAACAGCGAACAAAGGAAAAAGAGAGACAAACCAAACAAACAAAACAGACCTTTAACTATAAAGAACATACAAATGGTTACCAGAGGGGAGTTGGTGGGGGGGGGGGGATGAGTAAAATATGTGAAGGGGATTAACAGTACACTTATCATGATGAGCATTCGGTAATATATGGAACTGTTGGATCATTATACTGTACACCTGAAACTAATATAACACTGTATGTTAACTATACTGGAATTATTTTTTTTAATTTATTCCAAGGCCAATCACCTATGTCACTTATCTAAGGACCCAACAACACACACTGTAGAGACGCTCTTCCTTAGGTCTATTCTAAGTACACTCTTCAGCAATATAAGCATATTGACAATTGCTTTGTCCTGAGTGAAGACAGAAGAGCTGCTTATCACTCCAAAAATGGTGATAAATATTTTCTTTAAAAAAATATATGCCATATGAGTTTTCACTTGTTTCTTAAAATTTCAAGATAACCCTAATCCCTGATAAAAAGATTTACATCCAGAAACAAAGCAAAGGAAATCATGAGTACTTTCCAAGATGAGGCACACCGAAGAAGAATAGAGTGTTACTGACAGATGCATATATAAGTTGTGGTCTACAAGGGAGGCAACACCTGCTTATCTTCATCAATAAGAGGAAATTGATAATCAAAACTCTCTGGAGAGTATATATGTATGCAGATTGCAATAAAGATTATAGTTAAAGACTATGTTGAGTTGGTTCCAGCAACAAAAAAAAGGTTTGTAACATGTATTTATTTAACTTTGGAAAAATGCTTATAAGTGCAAATCTTATAAAGATAACCTTTGAAATATATCACTATTCTTTTGTAAATTTCTCATTGCATAAATAACTTCTCACTTTTCAGAAATTGGTTTTTTTGTTAGATATTCTTATGTTATCCACAAGATACGTCACTTATAAACTGTTCATTAACCCATCCATGAGCAGTGAACAGATCTCAAATTTTTCCAACCGGGATTATCAATGAACTTCAACCTATCTGATCTTTCCCAGCTGTACAAATCAACCTGTATGTATTGAGGATCTATTATGTACTGTAAACTCTAATGAAATGCAAAGGAGTTTTAAGACAGATATCCTCCTCAGTGAACATAAAGAATTAATAATACATGGTTAAATATGTGGTGAATGCTAAACTAGTGCTGATGGCTTATGACTAAAAACAAATCGTCTATATTTCGATGCTTTCTTTCTTATGCATGGTATTGAGATTTCACTAAGCAACTGGGAGTGAATGGTCTCAGTGAGGAAAAAAAAATACCTCTCATGATACTTCTATGGTGAAACAACTTACAAATTGTTTATAATCTGGTATTGTCAAGTAGTAGAACAGTGCAGTCAAATGCAGAAAATGCAAAACTCATTTTGCTCTCATTGTTTTCTTCTATCCTATCTTGTCTCTCTCCTCTAAGCCTACTACAGAGAGAGGCACAGACCAAAATAGCTTGCAATTATGCAAAGATCTTCTTTCTTTTTTATTGTATTGTCTTTCAAAATAACTGAAGAATGAGAAACCCCTGTCCTGGTTCTAGTTGTATCATGCTGGAAGGCTTGACCCACACATGTGTTAACTACTTAGTCCTAAAGGATGTAGATGATGGAGGCTCGGGTTTTAGGAAAAATACATTCATTTTCATGTTAGACACACCTGAAAAATTAAACTCCGAGGAACTAAATTGCATGTGTTTCTTCAGGTAGTAAAAGCAGTAAGTTCCATCCGACCTACTGCAGTTAGACCCAGGTGGAGACAGTAGATCTACAATTATGACTGGATCTTGAATAAAGTGTTATTCACAGAGAAGTGCCATTTTATTCTCATTTAAATTATTTCAGACATGTCGCCTCTAACAGTTGTTCCTGAGATTCTTCCCATGCACCTCCCGCCCAAGTCCACCTCAGAAAGCAGATGCTGAGGGTCTGCACCACGTGGGGGTGCTGGAGAAGCTGCAGCAGCCACTTTTCTTGCCATCCTTTGCCGGTAGCCTTCTCAAGGGCCAGCAGCCGCCCGCTCGAGGGCCCGGGACCGCAGGCTCAGCCACTTACCATGTGCTCTGTGTCCAGCAAGTGGTTTGCAGGTGGCCGTGCCAAGGCGCAGGGAGAAAGCCCTGGAGGAGGAGGACCTGGCGCAGAGGAGTCACAGCCGCAGATGCTGCAAACATCTGTATGTGGTCACCGTGTGCGCAGGCTTGGCTTCCTCACCATGACCAACAGCTCGAGATTCACTCAAGGCCCTCAAGTGGAGATCCACACAAGGCCCTCAACTGGATGTCTTTGGGTTCCACAGTCAGCCGCTCAGGAAGGGTTTCCAGGCCCTGAAGGAGGGAGAGGCAGTGGAGTTGACCTTTTAAAGCCCCGGAGAAGCTGGAATCTCTCCATGTCACAGGCCCTGGTGGGGTATCCTGTACTGGGAGTGAGAGACAACCAAAAGGAGGAACATAGAAGGATTATCAAAGGAAGATGCTACTAGTACTATGAAGGTCTACACTATCAGGCCAAGGAATGTAGGCGGCCCTTCTGGGCCCAGAAGTGCCCCTTCTGCCAAAGCATCAGTCCCGTGGTGGCCTGGTATCCACAGAAGGGCCCATAGGCCTCCTGCTCACAGGGAAAGCCAGCCTACTTTGGGGAGGAAGAAGAGATCCACAGCCCAGCCTTGTTCCTAAGAGCCACAGTGGGTGGGGACTGTCCTTTGGCCATCAGGAAATTTCTAGAAGAGGGCCTCAATCAGCAGAGTGAAGAAGATGGGGATAGGGTAGGGAGCTGGCACTGCCCAGCTTTTCAGGCAAAGTCCACATTATCACCCCTTCTTTTGGAGGTGGGGATGGGGGGAGTGAGGCAAAGGAACCCCAACCATGCACGGGAGAGCTCTGGGGGAAATTCCTCTAGAGCCTGTATGCTTATTTAACAGTCTCTGCCCCTAGAATCTGCAGCTTTTGAAAGTGGCCTCGATAAAGAAATTGTTTTCTTTGTAAAGAAAAATATGTAATAACATTTCTCATGTCAGATTGAAAAAATTAAATATGAGACCAGATTGATCGGTCTACCCACCAGCCACTACATTCCATGGGAGGGAACCTCTCAGGGGTAAGGTAGGGTTTATCCATGTCTTATCTCCCCATAACCCACTCTGGGAAAGGGTACCAGGAACTGTCCCAAGAAATGGGTTGTGATGATAGGCAAAAAGGGTGGTTGAGGGACCAGCTGCAGACCCGCTGCCCCTAAGCTGCCTCTTACCTGTATTGCCTATTCTGGGGCAACACGATTTCATTTATTTTCTCTCTTGGATAATGGCACCTTGGGCTCTCTTTTCTCAGGATGCCAACTATATTAGCTGTATGCAAATGGCATATCTTGTGCATTTTTAATTTTTTCTTAATATAAATATTCTGAGTATGCATTTTTGTGCATTTTAGTCTAAAGCCCTCATTCCTACACTGTGTTCCCAGGTACATGAGCAAGCCCAGGGGTAAGTGAGCAACAGCAGGAAAACTTTTTGTTGTTTTATCACCATGGAGAACAACTATTTGGAGTGCATAGCCTACTGAACTACTTCACTTTTGCCAATTAAAGCTGGCTTTTCTGCCATAGTGTTTTCCTGAAACCCCTCCACCTTGAATGTTCCCTAGGAGACTAGATTTTAAGTGATTTGTCCTATGATTTTATTTCCTTCTACTCCAAGACTGGAAATTGGTCTGAACAGGAAAAGGTGAATCAGAGAGGTTAGAAGAGGCTGGGCCAGGTGAAAGGCATCTAGAAGAAGCCAAGATTAAGGGAGGGTTGTCTAACATGTGATAAATGTTTGTGGTTTTTTTGTTTGTTTGTTTGTTTGTTTGTTTGTTTTTTCCAGACCTCTATCCCAGGGCACAGCCCTGGCTTTACATACCAGATACACCATTCACTGGATTGGACCATGCCTCTCTTGCACAACAGGGTATAGGTATTTGTTATCATATAAAATGTAAGTTAGTAAAGATAAATTTTAAGAGCAATACCTCTACTCCCATCTGGTGCTGCCCAGGGATGTATATATGAAGTAAGGACTAAAATCCTTAACCTTTAAAACTTTTGGGCTCTTCTTCCATGCCTTCCAGAGAACTCATAAACAATGTCTTCTTTTGGTGCCTGGATCCAGCGTGTTCCCTGCAGCAGTGATTAATAGTGTTTATGGTAGCTAAAAGAGAAAAAGGGGTTTCATTTGCATGCTGTAAGATCACTCCAAGCCTGCCTCACTGTGTTGAAATGGGGCAAATGCAAGAGAATGCATTGGATGATGTGTGACAGATCCTGGGTTCTTGTCTTCCCCAACTGTTGACCCCCGGTAGTTACTGTATTTGTCTGGGCTTTGTAGGACTTCACAAATTACTCATTTGTAATTGCTAATGGCCTGCTTTGTGTAAATGTAATGTGTTGGTCTTTCCCCATGTTCCTTTGGAGTTTTACTGCTGAAAAACTTCTTTTTGTATTGAGAGAAAAATAGTCCAAGAATCTTTGACAAAAGTTTCTGCACCAGGCAAAAGGATCTAAAACTTAAACAGGGGGACCCTCTTCTCAAAGTGGGGGTCTTGAACCATCCTTTCTTTTGTGTTCCCCTTCCCCTATTTCCCTTTCTTAACCAGACCTTTGGGCCTAAAAACTTGACTCTTACCATACTTCTTTCTCTCCCTTCCCACAAAAGCCCGCATACCCATCACCATATCCATTCTACTTGTGGGATGTCTTCACAACTCTTAAATGATTTATGTAAAAATCCTGAAAAACAACCAAGAACAATCCATCCCTTATGGTCAAGACCGTTACTTGATGTGATTCATGCCAAACATTTATCCTGCTGTATTTGGATGGATTGATCTTCCTTTAATCTCTAATCCTTGAGTAGAGAGAAGGATTGAGAGGGCTTTCTGAGTAGAAAGTAGAATCAGGAGACCAAGGAAGAGAAGATAATTGCCTATCCAAGTTACTCAGGAACGTTTGTGCAGGTGCAAGAAACATGTCAAAATGGCCATTAGATTGTTTAATGGGAGACGGACAAATATGATTCCATATTTACTGCTGGAAACCAAAGCTTTGTGTGAAATCTTGAATTTATGGGGAGGGAGAGAACGAAGGTGTAAAGAGTGTCACTGTCTGTTCTTTCCCTGATCCCTTTCTCTCATTTCTGAACTTCAGGAGACTGAGCCCCCTTGGGCTTTGATAATCTCATTACCGGGGAGTGTTTATTTGATGGTTGGTTTTGCTGTTCCAAGTACTGCCTTTCCTGTTTGCTGTCATTTTGCAACACATGATAACCCTTTTCCTTTCTCCTCTATTTCCCTGTCAAAATACAATAAATAAAAGAAGACTTACTGGTGAAAAAAAAAATGACCCAGATTGCTTGTTGAAATAGTGTCCTAGAATCACAGATTCTGATTCAGTAGGTGAGGATACAACCCATGTGTTTTCACAGGTTTTTACAAAGCCACTTATCCAAGGACCACATTTTAAGAACCACTTCTTTTTGAACATCTCTGAAGTCTCTCCTTTCACATGTGAAGGTGCTTTCTTTTCCATACCTTACATTTCACAGGGCATACTGGTGGGGTGTGCCTTTCTTTCTCACTAATAACACTTCCATTCCTTCCTTCATCATTCTTATTTCAAACCTGATCATCTGAAGTGCACATCAGATAGACTTTACCATACATCACTCTTCCTTATTACCTGATTATCTCTTAGTCTCTCTCCATCTTTTAGTGTTGACCTCAGTATCTCTCTCTAGCCCAACTCCACCCTTATTCTTAAAGACATCAACATCCATATAGATGATGTATCCATCACCCTGGTTTCTCACTTCACTAACTTTGGAGACCCTCAGTTTCTCTGTTCTGCACTAGGAAGGTCATGCTCCCACTAAGCTTTCTTGGAATCCAATCTTGATCCCTGATTCCCAGTCTGATGATGTATACTAGTTGTGTTATTCTCCTGCCAAGGTTAGCTCTCAGAGTGTAGAGTTGGTCCATTGCACTATAGCCCCACTTTCATTTCGTGTATTCCATCTGGGTCTCTTCTGATTCAGCTTCTCTGAGTTGATCTTTTTGCTTCTACTCATCAACTTGCTGCAATGTACCCTAACCCCTCCACCTTTTGCTTGAGGACTAGTTCTGACAGAGTTTAGATGTCCTCAAATATACACTGTCCTTGGGGATGTCTTCAAATATACACTGTGCAAATGAGATGACACACTAACAAGCCGTGTGTTCATGAATAAGTCTTTGAATCACTTACCTATTCTATGTATCCGTTTCCATATTTATAAAATGAAAGAGTGTATAATGAGAATTCCATTATTTTTCATGTTGCTACAAATTCCAACATAAATTATTTGCTATTTATACCAAAGTTTAAGAGGAAGAATCAAGAGACGTCCCCACAACTTGTAGTCCAAAGGAAAAAAAATCAAAAATATATTTATAAATAGAAAATTAAAATATGTGATTTTTATGTGAGGTGACTACAAGGGGATAAATGCAACCAGGGAAAAGGAACAATCAACAGTAGGTGAATGTTGTCAGGAATGCCTTCTTAGAGAAGGTAAATATGAATGAAGTATTGTCCGTGGATTGGCAAAAGCACAATGACAGGTCTCCAAGTAAACCCATTCACTTCCCTAAACTTCATGACAAAGTGAAGCTTACCAAGAAAACTTTAATTAGGTCAATAGTCCCCTAGAGGCTAAAGTCAACTCCAACAATTATTTTAAAATATACGTGCAGAAATCATAAAAACATAAAATTGGAATCACTAGAAAGCAATGTATTCCTCGTATTCCTACTCTATATCCTTCTTCAGGCTTATCATTATGGAAGATACCAGAGAAACAAAAATATCATCTTTAGGGGTAAAAATATAAAATTTCCCAGCATCAAAGAGTATATATCTCAAAGGAGACAAAACTTAAATTATAAGAAACAATTTTAAGTTGCTCAGAAATTTATATAACTAAATGCTAAATTGAAGTTTTATAAAATTTTCAAGAGTTGTAGAAGGAAAGAGCAACCAATTTAACAGCCTTTTTAAAGAATTCATTTCTTAAAATATTAAGAAAGATTAGCTTGCAGGTTTTTTATGAGTTTTCTTAGGACAGAGACCTCTCACTGCTACACTGCACGCCTTCTTCTCTACAAGTCTCAGGGCGTTCCTAGTAGTAAGCAAGCAACCATCACTCTTTTTATACATCCAATACCCAAATAGATGACTCCACCCTGAGTAGAGCCGTCACCTCTATTTCAACTCCAGCTATTCTCAGGCTACCTCCTATACTGAGTCATAACCAGGGCCTGCTCCATCTCAAAACATTAAATTTCAGTTGTCCGTTCTGACTACACTCTCATGTCATTACTGTCCTCTCATACCTAAGACTGTTATACAGCCTTTGACCTCAGAGGGATCTCTAGCCCACTAACACTTCTATTTTCTCCCTATTAATTACTTTTTGAGCTCTCTTCATTCCCTTGTCATGGGCTCCCAGATCATCAGCTGTACCTAGAATTATTTAGCAGGCCTAAATTCCACTCTTATAGAGCAAAACCTTTTCTCTACTACTTCTTGTGAAATAGTGCTGAAGATATTAAAAAAGAAAAAAAATCCAGTATCTAACCACTAAAAACTCACATTATTTAATCTCAGATGGCTTTGTATCACTGCCCATCAATTATTTGTCACTCCTGCATTTATATGGCCATGGTAAAATGGGTGGCTAACGTAGAGTGGGATGGAGAGGGAATTGGAGATAAACCCAAGTACTAGGTTATTTGATGGGATGCTCACATGGAAGTTTCAGTTACTGAGGATGCCCTGATGACTTTGTGTTAAAGAATATCATGATCCAGGGGCGCCTGGGTGGCGCAGTCGGTTAAGCGTCCGACTTCAGCCAGGTCATGATCTCGCGGTCCGTGAGTTCGAGCCACGTGTCAGGCTCTGGGCTGATGGCTCAGAGCCTGGAGCCTGTTTCCGATTCTGTGTCTCCCTCTCTCTCTGCCCCTCCCCCGTTCATGCTCTGTCTCTCTCTGTCCCAAAAAATAAACGTTGAAAAAAAAAAAGAATATCATGATCCAGAGCCTGTAGTAGTTGAGCAGAGGTCATGAGTGATGAGTTGATGTGAGCCTATCAGGTTAGCACAAACCTGGAGCTGGAGTTGGAGAAATCAAGGTCTGCGAAGCAACACTTCCTGGGAAATAGGGAGACATGTAGCCACATCCCAGTCCTGAGGTAAATGTGATGTAGAGGAATAATTATTATCCCCTTAAAAGTCAGGAAACCAATAAGAAACACTGGCACCTAGCTCATAGTCTTCCTCCTGACATTTCCTTCTTCTTGACCTCATCTTTAATGACTCAAACAACAGTGTTAAAAATTACTCCAATCCACTGTCCTCTTGGATCTGTAGGGGTGGATAACTTTTCCCATCCTCCCTTCTAGATTATTTGTCTGGCTAAATAATTAAGTTGGCATGGTGCTAACTGGATAGACTCAGCCAGTGGAGCATGTGACTCTTGATCTCAGGAATAGGTTTGAACCCCACCTTGGGTGCAGAGATTACTTAAAAATCATTTTAAAAATAATTAAACTGATATAAGACAGATTAACAGGAAGATAATACAATTAATTTCATTCATACTGGAACCCCATAAAAAATAAGGGCCTCAGGGGCACCTGGTGGCTCAGTTGGTTGAACATTTAACTCTTGATTTAGGCTCAAGTCACAATCCATGCTCAGCATGGAGCCTGCTTAAGATTCTCTCTTTCTCTCTCTCTCTCTCCCTCCCTCTCAAAAATAAAAATATAATAATAATAAGGGACTCAAAGAAGCAGCCAAAGCAGCAGATTTTATATCTTTAAGAAAAAGAATAATAAATTTCTGAAGAATTGACAAGACAAAGGATTTGTGCATGGAATAGTAAATTAGTCAAGAAGTAACAAGGTTTGTTTATAGACCTTTCTCAGCCCTAAATTTACTATCTCTGGTGATAAACATATCTTGTACTTTCCTGGTACAGGGAAGGTACCTTTCACATGAGAGATTTATTTTCTGCTTTCAGAGGGACATAGGAGGGTCAGAGTGTCATTCTTGCATTGACTATTTCTTAAGTAACTTTAATTCAAAATAATCAGTATGCCCAAATAGCATATTTTGGGATGGCATATTCTGCTGTCTTCCAGTTCCTTGACTGCTTCATCTTTAGAGATCTTTCCCATAATTCTCTTTAGTTATCTGGCCCATGGTCAATCCTAGACTACATCTGCAATACGAAGATGCCGTGGTACACTATCTAGAAGCCCTCTTCAGGACTGGAGCACTCATCCCTCCATCCCCTGAATGCATCAGCCCCTCACAGCTTTCTACTGAGACCTGTCTTGGGACATCTGTTTGACTTGACCTAACCCACATCACACCACCTTCCCATCACCAAAGCCCACTGTAAATGACTGCTCAATGTGGAGATTCTTTCACTGTATATATTCAGTGTGGAGTCTTTCAGTTGGTGTCAGCTTTCTTTTGTGAAACAGAAATGGAGTCCAGAGGCCAGCAGGGGGAGCGGTCACACTGAACCACTAGTTGCAGCCCTTGGCTGACCTTAGAGGAAGAGAGGTATTATATCTTTCATTCCCATTAGGAAGAAGTCCTCTCACCAGAGAAAGGAAGATTTTCTCCTTGCCCAGCCAATTAGAGATGGCCACAACTAAGCCAATGAAAAGCCACTGCTACACTTGGAACTCCCAGTTCATACCAATGGACTTTTTGCTTATAACTGCTCCTCTCAACAACCCCTTCCCCTTTCTTCTATAAAAAGAATTTCTTCCCTTTGTTCTCCAGTCTTGCCTATACGGTTTTTGCTGTTGTTTGCTTGTCCTGAATTGCAATTCTTCTGCTATTCCTGAATAAGACCATTTTGTTAGTAAAATAACTGGTTGTTTTACCTTCAAAGTTGACAATTTGCACATAAGTTTATAACGTTTATAAGTTTATAAAACAGTAGTTTACTAACACTATAGGAAATGGCATATTTTACAGTAATTGTACTAATGGTTTGGCTAGTCTTACATCACCTATTGTAGAGGAGATAATGCAACTTTATTCCTTTGCAACAGGCCTAACTAAAAACCAGTGAATTATTTCAGGTATTACATCTTGATTTCATTAAAATAAGTTAAACCTGATTCCAAACCAAGTTTGAAAAAAGAGAAACAAAAATGCTAAAGTACACCACCTCCTTCTTTTCTTTCTGTTGAATAATTTCTGCTATCCAATAAGTTTTATATCTACCAACAGAACTCTAACCTATCAAACACTCTGAAAAAGTGATAGCACTAAAACTGAAATTTTAGTAGTTCTCTGATTCTCTGCTCATTTTTTAAAAGAAAAGTTTGTGGACCCTCTTTTCCAGTCACTGGCTACATATCTGCCAATAAAATTTAGATCATGGTCCAGCAAAACTTTTTATTGAAAGACCAGATAGTAAAGATTTTAGGTTTTGCTCACTATGCAGCCTCTCTTTCAACTACTCAACTCTGCTATTGTGGCTTGAAAGCAATCATAGACATGACAAAAAAATGAATGGGTGTAGCTATGTCTCAATAAAACTTATTTACAAAAACAGGCAGTTGGCTAGATACGACATTGTGATTTATAAGAATTATTTATATTTGGTCATTCACACATATATTTCTTACACATGTCTGGTCTTCATTCACAGTTCCTGGCTTATAGTTTCCAACACCCTTGGAATTCCTGAGTGATAAGAGCAATGGAAACATTTTGTGTTGTAATACTTGGTCTCTTGTCCTTAGTTCCTGAAAATGCTTCAAAGCCATAAAAGTAAAATAAGGGTCTTATTATTCATAACAAGCTTTTTCTACACAACTGGGTTTATGTTAATGAAATGACTTCTGGAAAGCACCTGTGGATGGGGGTGGTGGTCGCCAGAGTAACCAAACATGAATAGAGTTGGAACTTTCAGTCCCAAGCTCCAATTTCTGAGGAGGAAAGAGGGACTGGAGGTCGAACCAGTCACCAATGGCCAATGATTTAATCTATCAATACCTATGTAATGAAGACTCCATGAAAATCCAAAAGGAGGGGATTCAGAACACTTAGAGGTTGGGGAATCAGAACTATTCCAGGTGAAAGTGTCCTGGGCCTCCAGCTCTATAAGGAGAGAAATTCTTTTGTTCAAGATCTCACCCTATGTATCTCTTCATCTGGCTGTTGATTCCTATCCTTTAATATCTTTTGTAATAAATTTGTAATCTAGTGAGCAAATGGGTTTCCTCAGTTCTGTGAGCCATCCTCACAAATTAATTAAACCCAGGGAGGAGGTCATGGAAACCTCTGACTTATGACCAGTTGGTCAGAAGTACAGGCAAGGACATGGGCTAGTGATTGGCACCTAAAGTGGAGGGCAGTCTTGTGGGACTGAGACTTTTACCTGTGGAATCTGATTATAGCTTCTAGTAGCTAGTGTCAGAATTGATTTGAATTCTTGACTCCCTATTGGCATCCAAGAATTGCTCACTGGTATGGGGAAGCCTCCAAACATACACGCTGGAATTATGTCCAAGAATCTAATTTACTGAATCTAGCCCAAGGGCTGCAGTTGGATAGCTCCTGATATAGATTTAAAATGTGCTGGAAGAGAAAACTATAGTCTTGTAATATTGTCTGTATTACAATGGAACCATGATTTCCTGTAAACATAGAAGAAAACACCCTCCTTTATTTTCTCCAATAGTCTCTAGTTGTTGCATATTTTATTTTAAATATAAGCATACACCTCAGGCCAAATATTAAGAGTTAAAATAAATAAGCATAGAAAAACATATTCTGTGACCCTCATATCAAATAATGTTCATGTATTAATTTATTTTATACATATTTGTAGCTTGAGTATGATATGTATCACTGTGCTAGGTACCATAAGGGATGCAAATATGGGTGAGATTTAGATTCTTTCATCAGGAATTTAAGAGCCCAATAGGGAAAATAACACATATTCATAAATATATATGGTACACAGTATACAAGGAAGTATATCACAAAAGAAATAAAGACACATTTTTTTTAGGTGAGGGACAAATTACTCTTGACTGGCTTGAGGAAATGTAGAGTCTTGGGAGGGAGATCAGAGCCTTTTTCATGAAGGAAATGACATACAAACCAGGTCTTATAGATGTAGGCAAGTAGAAATCTGAAAGTTAACATCAAGAGAAAGGGCACTAAAAAAACAAACAACAACATAAACAAAGGTAGTGAAAGAAAAACAAGCAAACGGGGGCGGGGGGAAGGAAAGACAGACTGTATATAATAAAAATGAAAAATTACTTTTTATAGGAATGCAAGGCAAAGGGCTTACCGTAGATGAGGCCAGATAGTTAAGAACAAGCCATTAGTGGGACTTAAAAGGAGTTGAAGCAGAGTAGATCCAGGCTTTCATAGTCTGGAGCTGACAGTTTTTTGAGCCATATTTAGGAACAAGAATACAAAATTACATATAAAAATGAGCACATATTTGGAATGAGAAAAGAAGTCACAATGAATTAGGAGTTTTTAAAAGCAGGCAAATACTACAAATATCCCAAATGCAGAAACTACGGAACACTTGAACTCCTTTACTCTCTAACACACCTCCTTCCCCTACCCCCATCCACTGGCTACTTGTTGACCATGGCTCCATATGCCAAGGAAGGTAACTCAGATTTTCTTCTAGCACAGCTGATCAAAATTTGCTTATTATTAATAGTATATAAAATTTCTTTTGGCTTCACAAAATATTACTGATAATGAAAAAATATTTAAGGCCATTGCCAAATTTAAGAAAACCTTTAAATTGTGAGATTTCAAGTTATTTCAAAGTGTGTGCAGTGAAAAGTTGTAAATATTCCTTGGATTGATGTCAAGTCAATCATCAGTCACTGATGTCCTTATTTAGTGGCATTTCATTAGGTTTATGTTATCTTTGTTGGAGGAAGTACTACATGTCAATAATTTAAATCTTTTATCAATGTGTTCATATGATTCATGCCTCATCATTAATCAGTTTATCAAACTGTTCAAGAGCCTATTCATTATTTCCATTTGCAACGTATTTCTTCCTCTTAGTGAACATACCAGGAGAAACCTCATTTGATGAAAAAGCTTGCAGTAAGGCAAAATCTATGGGCCACTGAAATAGCATTTTGAATAATTTTAATTACAAATTATGTATTTCTATAGTTTGGTAATTTTATTACCTATTTCAAAAATCAAGTGCACTGGTAGCACTTGCTTGTTTTAAATGTTTAAAAAATATAAACACTGCACCAACTTATGGAGTCATAAAATAACGAATATTTCCTCCTAGTAAAAACAGAATTTATCATGCTATATTTTTAGTGCCATCTAGCGTTAAAAGGTTTCATAGATAAAATAAATAAGCAAACAATTTAGTTTTAATTTTTGTCAACACATACTCTTTGGTTCTACATCCCAGTGATTGAATCCAAGATTTTACGTTAAATATTGACAATAAAATAATTGATAACAATGCCATAGGAGTTTCTAGAAATTAAATTAATTACTATTAAGAAGAGGACTTAAGTCATTCCTTCACTATTATATAGAAGGTGTCACTCAGGGCATCAGCTACCATAACAGACAGACTAGTTCTCATTGAAATGCCACATCAGGTATACCTTTGTCATGGACTCAGATCTAGAAAGATATGTTTGACTCAAATCAAGTTGAATTTAAACTGCATATATCTTCTTAGGGGTGCCTGGGTGGCTCAGTTGGTTAAATGACCAAGTCTTAATGTCGGCTCAGGTGTTGATCTCAGGGTTGTGAGTTCAAGCCCTACACTGGGCTCCACCCTAGGCATGAGCCTATTAAAAAAATTTTAAATGAGGGGCGCCTGGGTGGCTCAGTCGGTTGCGCATCCGACTTCAGCTCAGGTCACGATCTCACGGTCCGTGAGTTCGAGCCCCGCCTCGGGCTCTAGACTGATGGCTCAGAGCCTGGAGCCTGCTTCTGATTCTGTGTCTCCCTCTCTTTCTGCCCCTCCCCCGTTCATGCTCTGTCTCTGTCTCAAAAATAAATAAACGTTAAAAAAATTTTTTTTAATTTTAAATGAAAATATAAACTGCATATGATATCTTTTTTTTTTTTTTTTGAGAAAGAGAGAGTAAGGGTGGGGCAGAGAGGAAGAGAGACAGAGAAGGAGAGAGAATCTTAAGCAGGCTCTACATCCATCATGGAGCCTGACGCGGGGCTTGATCTCACCAAGTAGCTTAACTGACTGAGCCACTCAGGCACCCCTGATATCTTTTTAAATAAGGATATTCTATGATTATAGCTCTACCAAAAGCAAAAAGTTTTATTTAGTAAATCAGTATGTTTATTATCATCATCTAAAAATAGATGTTTAAGTTATTTAATTTTATCAAAATAACATAGTTTGCTTGGTTTTACTGTTTTTACCCTACAACAAACAATATTTGACTAACAAAAGTTTACTTAGACTATTTTTTTGTTATGTATGAAACATATAACTAAAGATTTAAAAATTTCTGCATTGACCCTATGAAACAGTTGAACTTACATGCTTAATAACCTCATACTGCTCTTTCATTCAGAGAATTTTAGACAGAGAAAGAAAGTCAAAGGCAATTACAAATTAAAAAAAAAAAAACAATACAAATACCACAAGATCCAGAAAATAGCATCATGATTTTACCCTAGGCCAATTTTTTAAAATTCAGAGTAGCAAACTTCACTCCCTTCGGCTCACAAAGGCATTTGTAAGGATGTAGCAATGCCACACGGTGATGGCTCCCCATAGACAATGGTGCTGTTATGTGAAGGTGGGTGTTCACGTTTCGCTCCTTGTGTGTCAGTCACGGGGTCATCTGCCTCTCAGTCTGCCTGTTTCTGCAGGGTCAGTTACCCCAGTGTTCAGTCTAACCCAGGCCTGCTCAAGCCAGGAGCCACTACCGTGTATTATAGGATCTTTATGGTCTCCCAGGAAGTTATTTTGGATAGAATTTTGGATATAAGTTATTTTGAGAAGTTATCAGTCAGCAGTGAGGCATACTGGGGAGGGGGGGCGGGGGGACTGGAGGTGCAAGGCAAATGAGTAGTGCCTGGCAGGAATTCCCTTGATTGAGATGGAATCTTGGGTAGCAACAGTAGCAATAGGAGTGTACAGGTGCACATGAAAATCTGCATATTATGTGACAAGCAACACACTTAAGTCTATCTGACTAGTAGGCCAATAGAGTACATTTTCCTATAAATTCATCTCTGATCCATAAGCATTTATTTTTTCTCTCATGTGGGATGCTCTCCACTACTGTGCTGTACCTTCTAGGTACTCAATAAATATACTCTGAAGGGTTTTTCCCTTTAAAAAGAGCTAGTGAAAATGAGAAAAATTTTGGATGTAGAGAGGAAGCAATTTTTACCTCATTAGTTTCTGCCTAATCCAGGTGCTGTTAAATTCCACCTGCTGATTAGAGCTGCAATATTTAAAAAAAAAACCCTTTCCTAAATATTTCCTGAATTATTCATCTTTAACCCTAAAATGTATGGTAGTGGCTGGTTGAATCTCGACTGTCAATTCCTATAATTAATTAGGACACTAGCCCTCAAGCCTAACATAGAGACAAAAAACAAGAAAAATACCATAAATTTAACTTGATATTGTGTTTTGCTCATAATTCATAATTTTTCCTTTAAGCATCCATTAAAAATTGCTTCAAATGTGACAATGCTATTACATAACCAAATTTTTACCATTGGGACACTTAAATATACTGCAACTGAGCATAATTTCAACTAAGTAGTCTCAGGCAAAAGAAATCAAGTTATTTTTAAATATCATCTAAAAAAATCCCAATAACAACTACCTTTATTATCTTTTTAATTTGTAAAGTATTTATTTATTTTTGAGTGAGAGAGAGACAGAGTGTGAGTGGGGGAGGAGCAAAGAGAGAGAGGGAGACCGAGAATCCAAAGCAGGCTCCAGGCTCTGAGCTGTCAGCACAGAGCCTGACGCGGAGCTCGAACACACGGACTGTGAGATCATGACCTGAGCTGAAGTTGGACACTTAACTGACCGAACCACCCAGGTGCCCCACAACTACCTTTATTAATTCTTTCCAATAGTTCACAATTTTCTTTGTACAGAACTTTTTCCTAATAAATGCTTATTCTATTCTTAGGTATTTATGATGAATAGATGTGCCAATTATCACTACCATGACAATCATATTAAATATATAAGTATATCAAACTAACATGTTGTACAGCTAAAACTTACAATATGTTAAATGTTAAATATATTTCAATTAAAAAAATGCCTAATATCATTTTCTGAGATCTTGTATCCAAAGAAAATCAATGTCTGTGTAGCACTCCTCATACACATGAAAGGAGGCATCCTGAAGTTTTCCTCTACAAAATAAACAATTGTTTCTTTTTTCTAGGTCTTTGCTACAAACCTTCTGAGGCAAAGTCGTTTATTAAGTATTCACTTGTTCATTCATTCATTCACTTAATAATGAAATCCTTCGTTGATTCAAAAAAAAAATGCTTGAGGCATGTTACAGACTTAAAGGACAATTTTGAGAATTAAAGTACAAAAGAAGTCAAAGGCAAGTAAAATATTTAATGCCAAATTAATGAGTGTCATTATACGAGGAGCAAATATCTTCAGATGTGAGGCAGTGAATCTTTTCCTGTGCAATTCATGATGAACCAGTTTTAGTTTTTAATGTTCTAAGACTCCTAAAATAGTGAAATCACTATCTGATGTACTTGAACTTGAATATTACCTTACTGCACATGATTCTCAACCTTCTCTCACCTGTAGTATAACTTCAGCCAACTCTAGGGAAGCAGGCTACCCTGAGGTATGGCTGCAGCATGACACATCCAGTATTGCCTGGAGAGCAGAGGGGTGGGGTAAACAGAGCCTTTTTGCTTAAGCGACCAAGGAACATCATGGTCACTTAAAATCACTCTGAAGAAATAGAGACTGAGAGTCTAGGCACATATGTTGAGACCAAGCACCATGGGTCACGTCAGAGGGATAGGAAGCACGTTGTCCCCACTTTAGGAAGGCAACATGATGTGACAGAAGGTGGCGTTTTGGGGACCAAGCAAGCAGTGGGTGATCAGCACGATGGCCAGGGAAGCAAATCAAACCAGCTCACTTGGGGAGGTGAACGAGTGTGCAGAGAGGAAACAACAGCGTCACACTGTGACCTAGTGGAGAAGTCTTATTTGTAGACTTCAGCTCCAAACTGTATCCCTGATCTGACCATTCCCAACATCTCTGCCTCCATCACCGTGATCCAAGCCACTATTTGCTTTTTCTGGATCACCACAGTAACCTCCACACTAGTTTCCCTGCTCTTCTCTCCTTACTCCCTTCTAGATTGTTCTCTCACAGCAGCCAGATGGATCCATTTAAAATATTTGGATCATGTTGCTCTTCTACCTAAAACTTTTTGATATCTTCCTATGACAGAATAAAACCAACCTCCATCACAGACCTAAAAGGCCCTCTATGAGCTAGTCCTCACATACATCTGGAACCTCATTTCCTACCACCTTATCTCCATACTGGCTCCCAAATCTTTCTCCAATATATCAGGAACACACCTAACTCAGGATTTCACAGTGGCTTTTCCCTTTGCCTCAAACATTCTTCCCCCAGATATCTGCATGCTGGTACTTTCACTTTAATCAAGTCTTCAGACATTTAGTGTACTAAATGTCCTGAGCTCAGGAGCCAATGGGACAAAGCTACTGTCTGTGGGATTAAGACTGAGTGCCTCGGGGCGCCTGGGTGGCGCAGTCGGTTAGGCGTCCGACTTCAGCCAGGTCACGATCTCGCGGTCCGGGAGTTCGAGCCCCACGTCAGGCCCTGGGCTGATGGCTCAGAGCCTGGAGCCTGTTTCCGATTCTGTGTCTCCCTCTCTCTCTGCCCCTCCCCCGTTCATGCTCTGTCTCTCTCTGTCCCAAAAATAAATAAACGTTGAAAAAAAAAATTAAAAAAAAAAAAAAAGACTGAGTGCCTCTAAGTCAGAGTCCTGCCCAGTCAGAACAGTACAGCCACTTGGTGGGCACTCAGTTGACTTTGGATAGCCAGTCCCCCATGATTCCCACTGGTAGGCTGCCATTAAAGGTCATCTCATTAAAGATGGCTTCCCTTTAAAGTCTAAAATGACTGCCACCTGTCACTCTCCACTACCGTATCTGCCTTACTTTTGCTCTTCATAACACTTCCTGTTATAATTCATATTTATTTGTCTGTGGATTGACTGTCTCCACCACTGGAATGTAAGTTCCATGTGGACAGAAATGCTGATTTCTTTCCAACAGCATCCTTTGTGCCTAGAACAATAACTGGTACTTACCGTATTCAGTATATACCTATTGGTTAAAGACCTGATTAAAGAGGAATTTGTGATGACAGAGACTAATTTGTAGAAGACTAGAGTTTCCAGTTCCTACGTAGAGCCTGAACCATAGGAAGATCTATTTGAGATATTCTGGAGAAATATGTTGAGCTCCTGGCCCTGCAAACTGGCATTTGCATTTGAATGTTTGAAAGGCCCCTCAAGCCCAAAACGTATACACTTGATCTTCCCCCAAAATTAGTGTTCCTTGTTAAATAGTACCACTCTTTTCTCCAGATGTGCAAGCCAGAAACTTGAGTCATTCCAGAATGCTCTTCCTACCCTTACCCCGTAAAACAACTAAATCAGTTTCTGACAAATTTATTATCTGACCATAGTCAAGTTACTCTGTTTATCTCCATATCTCTATTTCTCAGGTCTGTATTGCCTGAGGCCCATCACACTTCCCTATTAACCTGTCATCTGTCCTTACCTCCCTCCAATCCACATTCCACTGTAACAAAAGTAGTGCCTCAAAAATGCAAATCAGAGCAACCACATTATCCCCTCTAAACCACAACATCCCTCCACACACACACACACACACACTCACTTCCATTTAAAATGCTCCCAGTCTCAGGGCACCTGGGTGGCTGAGTTGGTTAAGCATCTGACTCTTGATTTTGGCTCAGGTCATGATTTCACGGTTCCTGAGTTCCAGCCCCACATTGGGCTCTGTGCTGACAGCATGGAGCCTGCTTGGGATTCTCTCTCTCTCCCTCTCTCTCTGCCCCTCCCCTGCTCACTTGCTCTCTCAAAATAAATAAACTTTAAAAATATTAAAAATAATAATAAAATGCTCCCAATCTTCTCAATTGTTTTATAACGAAGGCAAAATTCTTACTATGGGCTACCAGGCCCTACTTGGGCTGGCCCAGCCTGCCTAGGAATCCCTATCTTTTTATTTTTCACTATTTATTTTGAGAGAGAGAGAGCAAGCATGCATGAGTGAGGGAAGGACAGAGAGGGAGGAGAGAGAGAATCCCAAGCAGACTCCACACTGTCGGTGCAGAACCAGACACAGGACTCAAACTCATGGAACCGTGAGATCATGATCTGAGCTGAAACCAAGAGTCAGAGGCTTAGCCAACTCAGACACCCAGGTGCCTCAGTATTTTGTCTCCCATACAGGTTCTCTGCTTTGAAGCTGAGCAGCCCCTCGCTCACCTCCCACAGAGCCTGAAATCCTCTCCTCTTTTATTAGAATGCTCTTCCTCCTTATCTCATCTCACCCCCTCCTTCTTGACTCAGTTAACTTCTATTATTCCTCGGATCTGTGATAGGTTATCCGCTACAAAAATGGTCATAACAATACTTCCTGTCCCATGAGAATTTCTCCAGAACTTATCTTTCTCCCATAAAGAGGTAGAATCTACTTCCCTTCCCCTTGAACCTGGACTGGCCTTTGTGACTGCTTTGAGAACAGATTTTAATAGAAACACCACCATGATACAGCTTCTTTGTGGCTCTTTCTCTCAGGATGCTTATACCTAGATCCCAGCTGTTATGCCATGAGGGAGTTCAGGCTTTGTGGAGAGTCTGTGTGTGGCTCTTCTGGTCAAGAGTCTCAAGTGAAGTCCCAGACTACAGCCAGCTGGGTGACTCTAAAAATTCCAGTTCTTGGCTGTAGAATCCACATACACTTTCTGCACCTTGAAAGCTCAAAGGTATATATTACAGTCCTAGGATGGAACAGCTGCCTGCAGAGTTGAATTTAAGTTCATAAAGAGCTGCCCACCTTGGCAATGGGTGAAATCAGACGCAAACCAAGGAGATGTGGCCAGGGGCAATAAAGACCTCTGCTATAATACACTCTTTGAAGCACTCAGATCTGTTCATGCCCATATTGCATCTACTCTATCACAGATTTCTTGAAAGGTTGTTAATCATAAATGAGCTATAATTAGGTTCATCATCTCCTCACCCCGTCTGTTCCAGATTTCCCTCACTTCTGCCTCATCTTCAACTGGTCCAGGATGCTTACCTGGAGGGATGATTCAGACCTTCACCACTGAGGAGCTTCCACCATTCATTCTTTGTCTTTGCCAGGCCTTGATAGTTGCAATTGTCCCTCAACATTATTATCACACCGGGTAGTACCAAGAAGCACTCCAGCGAATCCTTTAAGTTCTAGATATATAATCTTCCCTGCTCCCATATGTAACAGCAATTATATCTCCTCATGAAATAAAACAGGTCAATTACCCTTGCCAGTAGAGTACTCTTTTCTGTGCCAGCTGGTCCTTTGGCATGAGATCCCCTAAGCAAACATGTGGCAGTACATCATTCCAGGGTCAACGGGACGCTACTGTACCCTTTGTAGCAAACACTCCTCCCCACTGTCCATTCCCCAGGAACCAGGACCTCCAACTTACCAGAGCCTACAGGTGTGAGATGCCTCAAGTCTGCAAGCGAGTCACAAGCAGCAATGAGGACATCACTTGGCAAGCCAGGAATCCAGATAAAACATGTCTTGGCTTATCTAGACTTGCAAGAGTCCTGGAATTCTTACTTTTAATTAAAAAGGGTCATATAGTCACAAAAAGACAAATGGTACATAATTCTGCTTATAGTGATGTACCTCAAATGCATAGAAACAGAAAGTAGAATGATAGTTGCCAGGAACCAGGGAAAAGGGCAAAGGGAAGTTGTTATTTCATGGGTACAGAGTTTTAGTTTTGGGAGATGAAAAGAGTTCTGAAGATGGATAATGGTTTTGTTTGCATAACAGTATGAATGTACTTAATACCACTGACCTGTACAATTAAAAATGGTTAAGAGGTAAATTTTAGATTATGTGTATTTTACCACAATTTTTAA
Source organism: Prionailurus bengalensis (assembly GCF_016509475.1). Taxonomy (NCBI): domain Eukaryota; kingdom Metazoa; phylum Chordata; class Mammalia; order Carnivora; family Felidae; genus Prionailurus; species Prionailurus bengalensis. The sequence continues at coordinate 112,488,913 of NC_057349.1, forward strand.
AAAAACTGGGGTGGGGGAAAGAACTGTCCTCTCTGAGTGCCCTTGTGGGGGCCATCAAGAGCTTGGAAGAAAACAGCAGCCATGTTGGCATTAGGGAGCATAAATGGTGAATCTCATCTGAACCAATATTTAAGCAGTGACCTTTGGCAAATGATGTAATTATCGAGTCTTGGCTTTTTTCAATTTGCAACATGGAAATAAAGACATCTACCTCATAGTGCTCTCATAGGAAATAAGGTTATGTAAGTGAGAATTTTTTAAATAAAGTCTAAAGCTGTCTACCTTCAGGAAGTATTTTAGTGTCATAAATAATGATGACAAGAAATCCAGCTACAGGAAATGATTGACTTTCTTCTAAGCTGTACATTGTCACATGATACATTGGTATCTTTGAACCGCCTTTCATATGTCAAGTGTGAACTTTCATTATCTCAAAATGATCATTTCCAGCATGAGAGTCTACTTTCCTCTATGACCAGCTTAGTCTTCATGGTATGAAATTATACCCACTCTTTTGCAAATATCCTCTACTCCCAAAATCCCTCCTCGTGCTTGTCTGGGAAAAAAAAAACTCTTCTGCCTAAACCTGAGCTGCTAAATACGATGAAGAGATACACAACCAAGACAGATTAGTTTCTAAAGAGGCCTTAACATAGTAACCTCTACTAAGGTCTTACAAGATGTGAGCCTGACTGTCCTGCTTAAACACATCACATCATCTTATCATCAGCTGTCTTTAGTAAGGGATACTTTGAGCTTTGGAGGACATCACCTATTATATGATATTATAGTTGAGCTAAGCACTTTGCCTGTTGAACATCAACTCATTAAAATGAGAACACCCTGATGGTAAAAACAGACATTGGGTACTAATGACTCTGACTTTGAATTAGACAATTGTAGATTTCCATCCTTCTCACCAATTTGTGATTGCTACCTTCTCAATCACCTCCACAGTGTTTTACAAAAACAAAAAAAATCGTTACATTAAAAATAAGCCTATTTTGGTGCACCTGGGTGACTCAGTCCGTGAAGCATCCTACTTCAGCTCAGGTCATGATCTCGAGGTTCATGGGTTTCAGCCCTGCATTGGGCTCTGTGCTGACAACTCAGAGCCTGGAGCCTGCTTTGGACTCTCTGCCCCTCCCCTGCTCGTGCTCTGTCTCTCTCTCTCTCTCTCTCTCAAAAATAAATAAACATTAAAAAATATTTTAATAAAAAAATAAGCCTATTTCTAGGACACTTTCACCTTTTTCTTTCTTTGTCTCTATTCAAATTTGCTTTAACCTAAGAACAGAGTACAGGGGTTTTGGGTGAATAAACAAATTATACGTTTTTCCCCCAAGTCCCAAATAATTTTGGTCATATTCCTAGCCAACTAAGCCTATCACTTGGAACCTCTGCAGGAAGGACAGATGAGGATGAACAAGAAAAAGGAAGTAAGAGAGAAATGAGCATCTAAGAAGGGCAAGGGCAAAAATGACTCTAACAATGGAGACGTGCTTCTCTTTCTCATACTCCCTCTGATCACAAGTGAGTAACAACAACAGAAATAATGATGATAAATTATGGATACTAATAAGGGAGGAAGAAAGCAATGATTAATCAGTGAGCAGGGCACATGGAAAGAAAAAGAAATGGAAAGACAGCTATTGGTCATTCCTTTGTGCCTATATTAGTTTTCTGTTGCTGCCATAACCAAATGCCTCAAATTTAGCTGTTTGAAACAATGCAAGTTTATTATTGCACAGTTCTGGAGGTCAGATAATTTCTCTGGATCCAATGCTGAAATCAATGTGCTAACAGGGCTGCTGTGTTCCTTGCTGGAGGCTCTGGACACGAGTCTCCTTCAAAGTTCACTCAGTTGTTAGCAGAATTCATACCCATGTTGTTGTAGGACTGGAGTACCTGTTTCCATATTGGCTGTTGTCCAGGGTTGCTCTCTGCTTCTAGAGGCTCCCCACATTCCTTGGCTCACAGCAATGCTGGACTGAGTCGTTCTCATGCTTAACATGTCTCTGACTTCTTATGCCACATCTTTCTGACTGATGCTTCTGCCTTCCTCCTAGGCTTTTAAGGACTCATGTGACTACAGGGGACCCATCCAGATAATCCAGGACAATCTATTTTAGGATCAGCTGATTAGTATCTTAATTACACCTTAATTACACCTTAATTACACCTGCCTCTTCATAGCAGTGTCTACATTAGTGTTTGGTTGAATAAGCAAGGGATGGAAATCTTAGAGGGAAAGCTTTAGCTGCCTATACATTGTTAAAAGCCATGCTGAATGCTTTCCATACTTTATGGCATTTAACTACTTAACATGCAGTTACCATTGGGGAGCCCAGGTGGCTCAGTCAGTTAAGTGGCTGACTTTGGCTCAGGTCATATGATCTCACGGTTTGTGGGCTTGGGCTCTGTACTGACAGCTTAGATCCTGGAGCCTGCTTTGGATTCTGTGTCTCCCTTTCTCCCTGACCCTCCCCACTAGCACTCTGTCTCTCTTTCTCTTTCAAAAATAAACATTAAAAGAAATAAAATAAAATAAAATAAAATAAAATAAAATAAAATAAAATAAAATTCAATAACCAGGAGATAGTTATTATCACTAACAAAAACAGCAACAACAGAAATCTCTATACTCTTTGTTTCCAGACAGCTAACTGTAGCTACCAGGCCACTTTAATATATCCATCACTGGATTTTATTTTTAAGAGTTATATGTAAAAATTAAACTCCTTAAAGGTCACATCTGCTGTATAAGCAAAGAACAAGAGTAACTGAGGTTATTTAGGACCCTTTTTAAAAAGTTCTCAACTTGCCTTTTCTCTGTTCTCATTTCCCTAGTATGGCCAAAAATCCCAGTGCTGTGTCAGTGATCATGGCATTTCCATGGCAGCACACCAGGGTACCTCCAGCATAGGGCCATCTTCACTTAATAGCATAAACAATTCACCCCATTATGGGCTCTTAAGGGGCTAACCATGAGGACATGTGAGTAGACAAAGAAAGGAGGGGGGTTCTTTAAATGTACATTGGAATATATTTGGGCAATCCCTAATAAGCCAAGATAAGGATAGCGATGCTGATAAAATGGAAAAGAATTCTTCCAACTGGATTTTGCATAAATTGGACAGCTTCTCAGCTAGCTGACTTTGTAGTGTGCCTTTGCAAGATTCAGGATGGTTTTCCTCTATACAAAGTGCAGAGTATGAAATATTTCTCTCTCCTGATTCCTCAGTATTCACAAAAAAAAAAAAAACACAGCAACTTTTCTCACCACATAAAACACAAAAGTGTTTCTCACACAAAAGTGAGAGAATTTATGATATATTTGTATTATGTGTATGTTATTTTAAGCCCAGACAGAGAGAAGAAAAGGAGTATATAATTTGACACTTTATGGCAGAACCAGGGCCCAGAAAGAGAACAGCTTTTTAAAATCATGATTCACAATGTTTCTCTAAGTCCACCTAAATGCATGGTGCTCCCTGAGAAGCAGCCTATCTGTTGCCAGAGTAGGTACCCTTCACCTCCAAACTGAGATTTTTTCCAAGCAGACCCCTCACTGAAATATGTCCAGGCTGTCAACCCATGCTGAGATTTCTGTCTACCACATACGTCACTTTTTAAAATTCAAATACTCCTGGGGAAAGAAATGTGTCAAGTCACTTTAAAGTTAATGAGTTTTATCAGATATAGTATCTTATTATCCAGATCTCTAATGCCCTCACTTCCACTATCTTTTTAAAAAGGGGGTGAAAGGGCTTCCCTGGAGGTACACACTCCTTATATGCTCTGGAGGCTGCCTTTTGCACGTTCTTCCCCTAACGGTGCCCTTTGCTGTGCATCTCACATTTTGGCTTGAACCTACTCCCCACCTTCTATCTCTGACCCTACATCCATACTGCATGGTTTACCTATGGCCAAATGTCCTGAGGACGAACTTCAAGGATCTATACATTTGATGACCCCAGTACTTAAAGTCTTCATACAAAGGACTCTCTCCTCTCTGACAATGACACACTTCCACCAGGAGCTAATTAGAAAAATTATTATTCAACAAGGTTAACACTTTGATCTGACAGAGCACCACAGAAAGGACAGACTATTAAATAAAGATAATACTTCCTTTCAACATCATAAGAAACCTTCAATATGACCCAGCAAAGCACTGTATGATGATCACTCTGCAATACAACCAAATGCAGCAGTTTAAAAAGCTGCTAGCTTTAAAAAGCTGCTAGCATTCATATCCGCCAGATCTGTTTCATTTTGAAAATGGAATTCTATTTTATGTGGAAAGTTTAATCACAGTTATGTCTTAGCCTATAAAGACTACAAGATAAGCAATGAATTATATGCCTCAATAGACAAGGAAGGATCAAAAAGGCCCTGAAGAAATTCAGAAGATGTGACAGACACAACCTTGGCACAGTGAAAAGAGGACAGGCTTAGGGTCAGGAAGAATTTACCCTCAACTCTTGGCAACTTACAAACTGGTCACCTTGGGCTAGTTGCTTGAATTCTCTGGGCCTTGGTTTCCATAAGTACAAAAGATATATAAATAGACATATTGTGCAAATTAGGATATTTTGAACAGTGAAAGGTGCTATTAATAATTACCCCAGGACAACAAGAGTAAGCCAGGACTGTTCAACAAGCCAGGAAGTATGGTTATCTTATCAGGATAATCAAAATTCAGTGCATTACACCATTCCGTTGTTTTAACAATAAAAACAAAATAAATATTTAGCATGTAGTGAGCACTGGGCAAAAATCTGCGTTTTTATATCTTTGTCCCCCTTCTTTGGGGAATAAAAAAAATACAATTTTTTGTGTTAAGAAAAGGATAAGAACACAATTTGTTAGTACTTATTAGTATGTAATGAAGAGATGTAATAGCATCTAACAATATTTATAGCTCAATCTATTTTCCCATTAAAATATTATAAGTTAAAATACATTTAAATTATTTTGATGTATACTCTAAAATCCACAAATCCAATCATGCTTGTTAAATGAGTAATTGAATGAATAAGCCGCAAATTCTTCTCTGGCACACATCACTCTTTTCCTGCTTCTCTCTCTACTTCCCACCATGTATTAATGGAGAGAGGACAAGATTTGCAGTCAAGAAGGCCTCAGTGCCTGGCTCTATCAGTTATGTGATCTTAGGAAAGTCACTTAAACTCTTGCCCTCAATTTCCTTTGTCAAACCAGCAACCATTGAACTGGTTAAGATGATGGCTGGGGAATACCTAGTACTCCACATGACATGCAATAACTGATGAATTACATCAGTATCCTGTCTCCCCACCCTTAGGGTGTTCCTATTTAATCCCTAAGGATCAAAGTATCTTGGCCCTTAGATGTAAGCTTCTTAGAGGTTTCTAGTGTATATAAATGATTCCTGGTCATAATACACTGTATTTCAGGTAAACTCATCAATCACTGATTATCAACACTATTTACAGTCACATTTCAGAAATTTCATTACAAAAAATATGGATATACAAATTTGACACAAATCTTGAAATCCACGGATAAAATTCAGAACGTCTCATGCCTACCAGTAACCAGAAGAGGGAGCTCGAAGATTGAAATACAAAATACAGCCTTCCTAAAGTTCATATTATCAACTATTCAATATGAGCAAACTGAGCCAAAAATACCTAAATGGTATTAAAAATCCAGAAAGACAGAAAAAAATACACCTGAGTATTTATTCAAATGTTTTTTTAAATTAAAAACAAATTTAAGTACAATCTATCCTCCAATATGGGACTGGCTCAAACTCACAACCTCAAGATCAAGAGTCCCATGCTATACAGACTCAGCCAGTCAGGCACCCCTTTATTCACGTGTTTAAACATGGAATAATTTATTTTTCCCATGCAATATAAATGCAATATAATGCAATATAAACTCTAAATTTATTAATATGAAATACTTTTATCAATGCATGTTTATAAAACAGCACATTCACTCATGTATCTGAATATATACAAATACTAAAAGCTTTCCCAGTGTACTGTGATATATCATTTTTTTAAACTATTCAGATATTAATTCAGATTTCTGAAGACCTATACATTAACTTGGTCTTTACCTTATTGACTCTTTCAAACCTAGGGCACAGTACATTACCTCTCATCCTCATTAAATTTTCTTTAATTCCTGTCAATATTTCTTTTGTGTTTTTTTTTAAGTTTTTATTCAAATCCCAGTTAGTTAAAATATAGTGTAATATTAGTTTCAGGGATATAATATAGTGGTTCAACACTTCCATATTTTGATGTTTAAAAATATTTGAGATTTGTAGGGGTGCCTGAGTGGGTCAGACAGTTAAGCATCCAACTTTTGATTTCAGCTCAGGTCATGATCTCATGGTTTGTGATATGGAGCCCTGAGCCTGGCTTTGCACTGTCAATGGGGAGCCTGCTTGGGATTCTCTGTCCCCCTCCCTCTCCGCCCCTCCCCTGTTCACTCTCTCTCTCTCTCTCTCAAAATAAACATATGTTTTTTAAAAATGTTTGAGATTTGTGGAAGGTGGGTCATTATCCTCTCTGTTATAGCCTGCTAGTTTCATTTCTCCTGGTTGCGAAAGTTTAGGGGCACATTCTTAAGGCTTTAAAATTGCCCAAGTTCTATAATACTTAGTAAAAAAATTAGTCTTTTATTCATTTATAGTCAAGCCTGACTGGTTCTTACTTTCTTGGTAGCTAACTCTATCTATCTATCTATCATCTATCTATCTATCTATCTATCTATAATTTCATCAGTCAGAATTTATAGCCTAATATGCATTGGCAGTTTATCACAGATCAACCAGAAATTATGAAAATCATAATTATTTCATGACTTATTTCCACCACGGTTACACATACAACAGCAGGCATAAAAGATCAGGCCATGAACTACTTCAATCAGTTAAAATAGATGAAGCATCAAAGGGAGGAAAAGTTCATCTCCATTCAATCAATATTATGGCTTAATCACATGCTACAAGGAAGTAAAAATAGGGGCTTGGGGAACTTGAATACAGTTCTGCCGCTAACTATACATGTGGCTTTTGAAACAGGATTTCTCTTATCTCAACTCAAAATGAAAAGAATAGTTACTATTCTACAAGACTGTTGTTCATACTAAAAGAGATAATATAGGTGAAAGCTCCTCACAGAGCATCAGTACCACAGAAGCTCAGTATAAATAGCTTTTTTTCTTGTTTTATAAGACCTTTGTCATTAAAGTCTGCATTTTCATACCAACCACACACAGAAAACTCTATTAATCAGACTTCCATACAAAGCTTTAGCTGATTACATAATGACAGCACCAAGGCAATATCAAATTCTGATAAAACCTAACTTTTTTTTCGAGCAGTTTATCAGGTATTGTACATCACAAGCTTGGAGTTCATTCAATCATCAAAATCTTTTGAGATAGATCCTTGCTGTCATCCTTTTCCCTAAAAAGGCACGGAAGAGGCTATTTAGTTGACTCAAAACTGCACAACCAAGGATCAACAGAGCAGATGCATTTATTTGACCACAAAAGCCAGAATTCTTAATCATTGTCCTTTACTGCTCAAGAATATTCGAAACAGAAAGTTTCCTTAAAAGTTATTTGCAGTAGAGTTCAACTCAGTATATTTTAACAAATTGGTAAACAAATTAATTGTGTGTGTGTGCCCATGCCAATTCTGCTAATTTGGATGGGTTGTACTAGTTCGAGTTTTTCAAAGAATCAGTCAATATTTTTCGAAACTGTTGAGTTTGTGAGGATATTATTTGCGATATTCTCTTATTATCCTTTTAATGGCTTTAGTTGAGGACTGATGTCACCTATTTCATCCTTGATATTGCTAATTTCTGTTTTTTACTTTTTATTTTAATCCTTCTTGCTCGGGGGTCTATCAATTTAATTGTTTCTGTTTTGAAAACATAGACTTTTGTTTCACTAATTTTCTCTACTGTTTTACTATTTTCAATTTTATTGATTTCTGCTCTTTATTTTCTTTCCTCTGATGCTTTAGAATTATTTTGCTCTTGGGGCACCTGGGTGGCGCAGTCGGTTAAGCGTCCGACTTCAGCCAGGTCACGATCTCGTGGTCCGTGAGTTCGAGCCCCGCGTCGGGCTCTGGGCTGATGGCTCAGAGCCTGGAGCCTGTTTCCAATTCGGTGTCTCCCTCTCTCTCTGCCCCTCCCCCGTTCATGCTCTGTCTCTCTCTGTCCCCAAAAAAATAAATAAACGTTGAAAAAAATATTAGAATTATTTTGCTCTTCCTTTTCTAGTATCTTGAGATAGAAACATAAATTACTGATTTGAAAACTGTCCTCATTTCTTATGTAAGCATTTAACGCTATGTATCCTTTTCTCTCATAACTGTTTTAACTACATCCCACGTATTTTGATATGCTGTATTTTCATTTCCATTCTGTTCTTTTTGGCTTTTGTTTCCTTTTAGATGTGCTTTTTGGCCCGGCCCATGGATTTTTTAGAGTGTGTTTTTTAATTTACATGTGTTTGAAGATATCCCTATTTTCTTTGTTATTGGTTTCTAGTATGATTTCATTATGGTCAGACAATATACTCTATACGACTTCAATTCTTTCTGGGAGGGCTCAGGATATCTTGGTTACTCTTCTATGGAGACCTAGAAACACGTGTGTTCTGCTGCTGTTGGGTGAAGTGCTCTGTCTCTGCCAAGTAGACCTGTTGGTTGATTGTATTGTTCAGGTCTTCTACATCCTAAGTAACAATAATTTTTGATGTGTATACTTACCTTTTCAGCTGTGTCAGTTTTTTTCTTCAGCTTTTTTTTTCCTTCCTTCACATACGTTTGGTGTGTATACCATCAGGTCTGTTATGTTCTCCTGGTAGATTAGTCTGAAATTTACCATTATGGTGCCACCTGGTTGGCTCAGTCAATGGAGCATGTGACTCTTGATCTTGGGGTCATGAGTTTGGGTGTAGAGCTTACTTTAAAAATAAATACATATATTCTTAAAAATATTTATCATTATGTATTGTCCCTCCTTTTCTCTAGCAATTTTCAATCCTCTGAAGTCTAACTACTTCGTTAGGTATTGATAGAACTACCCTTTCTTTTTAAATTAAAATTGGCATGGTATATCCTTTCCCACCTTTTTACTTTCAACCCACCCATGTTATTGAATCTGAAGTGTGTTTTTTATATAGCACATAGTTGGGTTGTTCAGGAGCAGTTTTTATGTTCATTTCATTGGCTTAAAATCTCATACATTGTAATATTCATTAGAACCCCAGAGCTGCTTTACCTATATTTTTGAAGGTGACACTTTTTTATTTATGGAACTGTATGGAAAAAAATGCTCCTGTCACATGCCCCAGGCCAATAGATAAAAGATTTTCTGGCCCGAATTTCATAGCTTGTGAAGCTCTTCGATGCTTCTAGCTTTACAGAGATAATTTCAGGTCTCCATATGCACACGTCTTTTCTTTCTTAAGTAAGCTCTATGCCCAACGTGGAGCTTGAACTCATGACCCTGAGATCAAGAGTCACATACTCTACCAATTGAGCCAGCCAGGTACCCCAAGATGCACATGTCTCAAAGCCTGGCTTCTCCAAGTCTTGCTGGTCCCAGTCCCCAACAACAGGACCTGGGTCTGGTTTGAGTATTACTATGTGTTTTTTTGTACTTGTTCTTACTCATTGATGATTTCAAGATCACCTGTGTTTTAAGAAACACTGTTGTTTTATTCAGATTCCTCCATGTTTTGGACCAGAAAATTTTCCCACAATATTAGTGTAGTCCACTAAAATGACTGTAAGGCTGAGCCTTGCTACTCATCTGGTCCATGAGAAAACCTCCCACCTTGCCTTTGCCTCCATGTTATCCTCATTCTACTCTATATTATCATTTAAACTGACTTATTTTTTATTATTATTAATTTACTGTTATTATTTAACCAACACTTATTTATAACACTAATTATGCACTAATTATGCACTAACTATAGGTTAACTCCTTTAAGCCTCCCAATAACTTTAGGAGGCATGTGTTTTTATTCTCCCATTTTACAGCTGAGAAAACCAGGAGGGCGCAGGAAATTGCAGTAAATTACCCTAAAGTCATAAACTAGTAAATAGCACAGGCAAGATTTTAATCCAAGCAGTTCTAGCTCCAGACTCTATACTTTTAACCACTATGCTATCATTCATACTTATCCCCCAAGCTAATTTCCTAAAACACAGATTAAATTATGGAAAATTAAATTGAATCCCCTGGCTGACCATACAAGTTCCTCACAATCTGTCTCCAGCAGAGACCACCGTTTTGACCGCTGTGTTTCCCCACCTCCATTTTGTCTGAACCCTCATCAAAGGTTCTGGTCATTCTAGACTTCTATTTCATGAATATCCCATGTACCAAGTCTTTGCAAATCTATTTCTGCCACCTACAATAACCCTTTTCTATGTTCTTTGCCTGGAACACTTCTACTCATTCTTCTGGTCTCCAGTCCAAGTTCCCATCTCCCAGAAGTTTTCCTGGAGTACTCTTGATAAAGTTAATCACTATGTTCCTCATCACTTTATTCACTTATTATTATTGCACAGTTGTATTACCATCCATTTATACAAGTGCTGAGACTCTTGACGCTTGAGAGGAAACCAATGTGATTTTCATTTTCGTGTCTTCATCCCCCATCCCTCATATTGATCCCAGGCAATACTAATAATTGGCAGCCGTGAGCAGAGTACTTACAATGTGCAGAAAGTTCAGTTTTTATCAGGCTTTCTTGAGTACAACTAAATCTTCAAAAGGTAAATGTATTCCCATTGTATACATGAGAAAACTGAGGATCAGAAAAAGACACATGACACAAGCTGGAGAGACAAATGTCCACGTAAAAGAAGTTCAGTCATAAGGAACTTTTGCAATGCTCTAAGCATCCCTATTAGCAGAAAGTAATTGAAGAACCATTTAGACTAATTGAGAATATTATTATAACTATATCTGAAAATGTGCTTTTGAAATTTAAAAATTCACTTCAACAATAATGCTAACAGAGCGCCCAGTGCGTGTAGGGAATTAGAGATGGGAAACAATGATGCAAACCACAAAGTTCACGTCCTCTGAGTCTTAGGAACAACACAAGAGAGCACTTTCCAGGGAATCGGTGGAATGGCTCTGATACTAGAGGGCTTGAGGACCTGAAGCCAGCCATCACAATAAGTAGCTGTTATGGAAAAGGCTGGAAGGCAGACACCTTACCTTCCCCCCTCTAATGCATACAACATACATTTATGTTATTAAAGGTGAGGAAGAAGGAAATGGCTGAGAGAGGTGAAGCCAGTCTTCTTCCTTTTTCTTCCCAGAATAACACTGAAAGTTCCTCTGAAAGTCTGCCATTTATTAATTTGCTTATTCACTCATTCCTACTTTCCTTCAATAAATATTCTGTAGTCCCTACTTCATGCCAGGCACTGTTCTATGTGCCTGAGACACCGGGAGAACAAGTCAAACAGCATCCTGCTTATGCAACATGCTCGCGTCCTCTTCACCAAACGTAAAATCTCCAGTGGTGACAGTTCATCACATTATGACTTTCGTTTCTCCTGCTTTTGCTTTGGATTAATGAAAATCCTTATTAGCTGATCAAAGAATTCAACTGAGCTTCAAAAGTATCAAATGCCACTTAGGTTGAGGGCCAAGATACTCTGTCAATATAGAACAAGGAAGAAGTATGGCCTTTAAAACCTTGAACTCTGTGATATAATCTTAAGTCGTCCTGCTTACACTTTCTAAAGTGACAAAAACAGCCAACTTGGGGAAACAGCTATCGAAAGAGAGAATCTGATCAGGGGAATGCAAAGGCTGCCTTATTTACAAAGAAAAGGAATATGAGAGTGAGTCCCATTTGAATACCCACTAGCCGACATAGACAAATATAGATAACATAAAAGGCATGATTTTGTGTCTGAATTACAATAACAGTGCTTCCTTCCATATAAAATTAACTTTCTCCAGGGCAGTTCATTTAACTTGCTAATTCTTCATTCCCAGGTGGTAAAGAATGGCCCATCCACCACAAAGATAGAATATATTACAGGTAGAACACAACTGGCTCAGAGTTGTTGGAGAACAGATGTGCTGCCAGATTACCATTTATAGAGCTGACTCACCATGTATTCTTAGACATTCTGGGTAGTTTCTTTTTTTAAAACATGGGGTCCGTAAAACTTGTCAGTAAGAACGTGTGAACCCTCACGTAAAATTTAGTACATGGCACCTAGTGCTCGGAGTTCTATTATTCCCCCAGTTGGAACTGGCTGTGTGACAGATTTCAAACACCAGAATTCCGCAAAGCAACTGCAACAAGTCTATACATTCCTAGCAAACCTGAAAGCACATTCAGAATATTGGTGCATCTGGTTTTCCCTAAGGCAGCTGTTGCTGCTCAACTTGCTGTGGGATCTGAAGTGACAGCCCCCTCCTGGCTGCCAACATCACTGTCATTCAGGAGAGAGATCACAGAGCCCATATCCTTTCTGCTTTGGACACACAGCTCACAGACGTCAGCAGGAGATCTGATGGCATGTCAGGCAAGTGATTAGAAGCCTCCCAAGCAGGAATGTCTTCTGCACATGGAGATCCAACCATCCCTATTGGGACTGGACAGATGCAGACAAATACATTGAATCTCCACCTCCTTAGGTTTTCAACAGCAAAGATAAGCAAACCCTGAAATGAGCCTCCGTGCTGACATCCATGGTTTAAAAAAAAAAAAAGTGAGACCTTATTTTAATTGGCTCTCAGGGTGGATCAGGGGAAGTTTAAGAAAACATAAGCAGGCGACATGTTTTCCCTCCTTTTTCTGCAGCTTTTTTTCCACACAGGATTTCCTGGTCACATCATGAGGAACTATGTAAATATTCCCCCTTTGACTTAGTGGCAAAAATCATTTCCTCTCATATTCTTTCAAGGGAGGGGAAAAAGAACCTCCCCCAAACAATCAAAACCAAACAGATATGAATTGTCATATAAAATTTGATCAGAAAAAAAATTTAAAGCTAGGCAAACATGATTCTGTAATTCATTCTTGGTTGCCTTTGTTTTATTGTGTACTGTATTGTCCTTTTGGTCAAACACACCATTCACATTGTGACATAAACTGGTATTGTTTCTTGCAATCACTGTCCAAAACATATTTTACTTCTTGAAAGGTTTAAGTCTTATATCAAACCCAGGGTGATTTACTAGTAAGAACACTTCCTCTTTCCATTCTCATTCCCACCTCGTTTTATTTATTGTCAAAGTAGAAAATCTTCTGCTGACACAGATGTGAGTGTTGAATGTGAGAAAGAAAAGCATTCTGAAATGTTTTTCCACACTCAAGTAGAAAAAAAATAAGTTCATGGAACTAAATGGATCATTTGCCTTATCTAGATGATTCTTTCTGACTCTGTCTCTCTCTAACTTATAACATTTAATACGTCAACATCAGTACAATTCAAATCCTTTGAGCAGTAGCCTGAATGTCTCAGCTATTTCTGCCTACTTGAAGTGACCTTGGCATTTCCCTAGCTCAAAATTTCTTTACAATTATTCGTTGTTCACTGCTTGCTTAATGAAACATTCTTTGGGGAATGATGCTATAAATTAAGAGCTTTATAAAAATTTAGTTCCCTTTACCACATATTACACTATTTGTAACATTTTGCGTTGAGCAAACATGTGAATAAACACTAAATATCCAGCCTCTTAGCTTCTCACTTTTGCTAGCCAGGCCAAGACTGATCACAGTTCAGAGGATGTGTCTTGAAAATCTCACAGCATCACCTTGTTTGCATCTTTTTTTTTTCTTTTAAATCAGGAGAAGACAGAATAGTAAATGCCTGTACCATTTATATCCAGATGAATGCTAGGAGACAGCTTTCTGGGATGTTCAAGAGCCATGGTTTTAATGTTTGCATTCCCCTAGAGTTTACATGTTGAAATCCTAATTCTCAAAGATGATAGTATTAGAAGGTGGGGACTTAGTAGGTACGTAATTCATGACAGCGGAACCCTCATGAATAGGATTAGTGCCCTTATAAAAGAGGCTTCAGAGAGATCACCTAACCCCTTCTGCCGTATGAGGACAAGCCATGAACAAGAAGGTGCCGGCTGTGAACCAAGAATAGAATCTTCCCCTGAACATAACTATGTTGGCACCTAGATCTTAGACTTCTTAGCCTCCTAAATTGTGAGAAATAAATTTCTGCTGTTTATAAACCGCCCAGTCTGTGGCATTTTTTTATAGCAGCCAAACATACTAGGACAGCAAGTCAAAGACAGCAAGAGAGGAAGGAACAGATAGACAGAGATAGTGATCTGTCGTGAAGAAAATTTAAAACTACTTTATACCACCTACATCACTTGGAGATGTATAATTCATCATCAATTATTAAAAACAATAGTAAAGAACCCACCCTCATCCTTTTTAACCTGATGTTTCCCAATGTTAATAGTGAAACTTTAAAAGACAATATAATATTTATTAAGTCGCTACAGAGCCTGTATTCTTTAAATGTCCTTTAGAAATCACAGATTTAGAACTTACCTGAAATACACTAAAATAAAAATTCTTATCAGGTTAAAAACACTTAACATTAATTTTCAGGATCAAAACTTATGTAGATTTCCTTAATTAGCCCACTGCGTTGGGCTGCTATGCTACTGTTGCTATGGCATTTGCCACCACTTTAAGCTATATTTTCAAGTTCAACCCAAGAGACATTATTGTCCTTCTGTACATGTTCTTCCACCCAAATGACTGAATGATGCCACCACCACAAGTGGATCCTTCAAGTCTTCCAAAACACAAGGTGCTTTTTCAACTTCTCAGAGAATGAGACACAAGTTAATATCCCACTCAAATTCAACTATGTATTAAACCAACTATACATTTAAACATGGAAATATTAGAGCCAATTTTTCTAAGATCTCAACACTGCTACCACACTTACTATTCCTTAACCTAATATCCTCCCACCTCAGCCCCTTCCTATCCACACAGCTCTTACAGTGGTATCTCCCATTGGTGCACACCTGCTTTATAAAATAAATGATGCGTGGTATTGAAATATTTGGGGGCTGTCACTTAACCACAAATAGTATTTTAAGAAGGATCCTTTGCCTCAGTGAGCCAAAACCTGGAGATGGAGAAAAGGCAGGAACAAATAATGACTGAACAGAGTACTTGACATTGTAGTAGTGTCTACAGGAAGCTTTGCTGAGCACAGGGGAGAGTGACTCAGTCTCAGGGAGTTCTGGAACAAGGGATGGAGGGCGAGGTGGATCTTGAAGACACGTATGAAACATGATTGTGTATTTAGGGTTTTCTGTGTGGTTGAGATGGAGAATATAGGTTAAGGTTTACAGGAGATGAACCTGGAAGTAGATGAGTAGGTCAAGGATAAAAGATGAGAATATCTCTCCACCTCAGTGAGAGATCCAGATTCTTCCCTGAAGAAAAGAGCCTCAGGAAAGTTTTAACCAGAGAAGTGACATGATGAGGTGCTGTCCATCTTCTTTAAACTGTTTGCTAGAGATAATTAAAAGTTTTCCCATAGTCTTTTAAAAAGCTTAAATCAGGCTTACTGCCTCTCACTCTCTTTTACATTATTTTACATGCACAGCAGAAATAGAAATAAAAAGAGCAAGTCTCTACTCCTGTCTCCAATGGGAGTGAACTGCTTATAATTAAAGCTTTCAAACAAAAATCCCTGCCCTATTTTGCTCTTAAAGAGATATACTTTTTACCAAAGTTTTTGGTTGAAAATACCAGTAAGGTATAGCTTCATCTACATGTAAGCTTCCTTTATTATTCCAGAGTCTGTTCCTAGCAATAGGAGCTCAAACTCTGTGTCTCCTCCCATGATAAAATGGCCTCAGTAAGATTGGAAAGACATAGGGTGACTGGCTGGCTCAGTTGGTAGAACATATGACTCTTGATCTTGGGGTTGTGAGTTCAAGCCCCATGTTGGTTGTGGACATTATTTAAAAATAAAAAAGATTTTTCAAAGAAAAAAGAAAAGAAAAGAAAAACAAAATCTGCACTAAGCATATGGCATTTCCAACAGGTTTGAGCCAAAATATAAGCCAATTTTGGACACTGGAACATAGTCACGAAAACACCTTTGAAAACCCTTTTATTTCTATTCTTCCCTGGCCAAGGGTGAATTTTTAAAGCATTACAGGGTCCTAGAGCAATTAGAGTCCATTCAGCAAAATTTGATAGCCAGTTAAAAAAAAAAAAAAAACAGACAGGTGGAACCTGGTTATTATTGCAAGTTACAAACCCTTACAGAATGTGGAAAGAAAAACGAAAATGGCCACACAAGATGAAACTGATAGTCCCAGACAAATAATCATCTTCTTGTCTCAGTTACTTCATTATCCATGCATGAAATGAGAGTAAGAGTAGTGCCTTCTCTACAGGATGCATGTTGGTACTTAAATGGGATGCTATGCTCAAGAAGAGCACTCTGGTGGGGCGCCTGGGTGGCTCAGTCAGTTAAGCGTCTGAGTTTGGCTCAGGTCGTGATCTTATGGTTTGTGAGTTCAAGCCCTGCGTTGGGCTCTGTGCTGACAGCTCAGAGCCTAGACACTGTTTCAGATTCTGTGTCTCCCTCTCTCTCTGCCCCTCCCCTGCTTGTGCTTTGTCTATCTCTCAAAAAAATAAATAAACATTAAAAAAAAGAAGAAGAAATAAGAGCCTTCTGGAAACAATACAGTATTTTACAAGTTTTAGTTGTTCCTCCTGAATAATTGTACACCTATGACTCAGCTCTTTGAAACCCTGGCCTATAGAACCACTTCCCCTCCACTGTCACCCCATGAATCAGTGTGCATGCCCTCCTTGCAATAAAAAGTCCTGATTCCAGAATTTTCTATGTGGTCCACCATGCCCTAGTATCACGGCATTGTCTTGCCCTCTTATATTCAAATAATATGAGAAATTTTTGTTTTTAGTGATGTAATAATAGGCATAGGCCTATTCATTTTTCTAATCTCAAAGTTTTTTCTACCTGTGGTTCTCTGTCATTTCCCCCCCTACGATCTCCCTATTGGCTTTTAGAATTGTTCCTTTTCTGCACTCTTCACCCTTACTGACCCTTTTGTATGCATTCCTTTTTGGCGTTGTGTTTCCTTCCTCTCAATGAGCAAAGTGCCCTCCAAACCAGGAATGCTGGATATTTTCTTTCTTCCTTGAGAAAGCCCATCTGTTTCAGGACTGAGCCAGTCTTTTTCTTTTTTCTTTTTTTTTTTTTTTTTTCCTTTTTTGGTGTGTGTGTGAATAATTTGCCCACTGACCTCGACCCCATCGAGTTCCACATCTCTTCCTGTTTTCTGATGGCGACACCCTCTGACCACACTCTCAATGGAAGTCTCCATTTCCTCCCAGAGTTTGTCCAGTCTCACAAACAGGACACTTCCCAGTTGCCCTGACTCCAAAGAACCATCTCTCCATGTTCTTCAGTCGCCTGGCAGCTTTTGTTTCCCCTACCACACTTAATCAGTCGCCAGATTCTGCTGCTATTTCCTCTGTATTATCTCAGAGATCGGCTTCTTCCTCTCCGTGGAGCAGGCAGATACCTGAATTATCTTCTTGTCTTTGACTAAATTCGTGCTCGTTTTCTTT
Source organism: Prionailurus bengalensis (assembly GCF_016509475.1). Taxonomy (NCBI): domain Eukaryota; kingdom Metazoa; phylum Chordata; class Mammalia; order Carnivora; family Felidae; genus Prionailurus; species Prionailurus bengalensis. The sequence goes on from NC_057349.1 coordinate 112,506,592, forward strand.
ACATGCCACAAGTTCTCATTTTCAAAGTCTTGAATTTATTGTTATCAGTTAGTATCGCCATTTCCATCCACTTACTTGTTCACACTTCCCACCAGCTTCTTTTATACTCTGTACTCCGTTCTACATCATTTCTGCTTGGTTTAGAAACCTTACTCCAAAGCATTCTGTGAACATGGTCTGTCTTCTTCATAATCCTTTCACTTACATTCCAGTTGGGAGAAATGCCTCCCAAAACTTCATAACTGACTTGATTTGTAGTCTGAAGATAGCATCAATGACTATCCTTCTTGGTTAAGATTGGCATAGATCAGCTCTGTCCAATAAAACTTTCTATGATGATAGAAGTATTCGATACCTGCATTCTTATATATGGTAGTCACCTGTGACTATTAAACACGTGTGGCTATTGGACACGTGAAATGTGGCTAGTGCATGTGAGGAACTGAATTTTTAAATTTTACTTAATTTTAACTTAAATAGCCACATGTGGCTAGTGGATATTGTATTAGACAACACGGACTAAATCTAGACCCTATGCTATCAAATGATACTGAAATTTCAACCCATTAAACATAATGAGCTTTGTAAGGACATAGGGAGATATACGAAAACTGAAAAATATTATGACAAAATAAAAACAAATTTCAAAATCAAAGCTAATAAATGATTATGTATTTAAGAAGTTGACATTGTTTCCAAATAATTTGTATTTTTTTCCTCTTTGCAATGAGAATTCCAAGTATACTAATTGCCAAGAAATCAAATCATAGCCAATTATAAATGAAATGAGTTTCCCATGGCCAAATTCTACCAAAAACAACACTAGAAAACCTCTTAAAATTTTACAGCAAAAATTAATATTCCATATGTACATTTTTCATGTGTGTGATAGGATACAGTGTAGAAACTCTGCAAGGGTATCTTGTCTATTCAGGTATAACCTCCCCATCTATCTAACTAAAAGTTACATTTAAAAGTCACATTTAACATTCAACATTTAACATGTAAATGGGGTCTCTTGCCCCATGCTCACTTTTCTTCCCATTCCACTTTATTGTGTACCAAAAAAACCACATTTCTTTCATGTTCTTACTTATGGACAGGTCAGTCCAGCCTCCTTGCTTTCAGAAGTTATCCTAGGAATCCACACCTGTGGCTCATTCTTCCCTTTAGAATACAAAAACCATTAGGAGGACCTGGAAGGAGGGAATTCTGGGATTGCTAATTTGAGGTGACCATGACTCTTGACCTCACGGATTCCTCACTTTGCAAGTAGAGGTAAAACTGGAGGGCCATAGTGGAGTCTTTTAAAGTATGGGGCCCGGGTAGTACTGCTTTTACCTTTCTATACACCCATCATAAACTGTAATACTATGCAGAATATTATTTTGTTTGTTTTTATCTACTTTTTAAGGAAATATTGCTACCACTGGACTAATAGCAGACTCTGCCTGTTATGACACCTAGAAGCAATAGGAATCCTGATGAGAGAATAACATCTGGCCTATAGCAGATCCTAAGTAAATATTTGTTCAAACACAAGTGATGATTTTTCACAGCATTTCCTTACAGAAGGATGGCATTTATATTGGCAAGAATATGGTTTTTGAAATTGGATAAACTTAAATTGAATTATCTCTCATTCAGTTATTAGCCATGACCTTAGTTGCTAAGAATAAAACTAAAATCTATATATTTTTTTCATTTCCTCCACATTAATTTCTTTTTTTGTTTTCCTGCTTTAATGCGTTCTCTACGTCAAACTGAGGATGGCTACCTGCCCAGTCCAGTTTAGCATCGTAGTTCCCAAAGTGTGGTCTATGGAAACTAGAAGGGAGATGGGGGCAGTCTCAAGATATTTTCAGGGGGGTCCATTAGGTCAAAACTATTTTCATAATAATAATAAGATATTATTTGCCTTTCCCACTGTGTTGACATTTGCAACTTAATATTATATGGTATTCCACAATCATGGTGCAAAAGGAATAGTGGGTAAAACTGTGTGCCTTTAGCAAAAATCAAAGCAGTAGCACCAAACTGTACTAGTAGACACTTTATTCTTCATTGCAATGCATCCACAGTTTTAAAAAAAAGTACTAATTAGGGCACCTGGGTGGCTCAGTCAGTTAAGCATCTGACTTCGGCCTAGTTCATGATCACACGGTTCGTGAGTTTGAGCCCTGCATTGGGTCCTTTGCTGTCAGCAAGAACCCGCTTCGTATCCTCTGTCCCCCTGCTCCCTGCCCCTCCTCTGCTTGTGCGCATGCACACACGTGCTCTTTCTGTATCAAAAATAAAAACATTTTTAAAAAATTAAACTTAAAAAATTCCAATTTCACTTAAGAATGTCCTTGGTGAAAGAAACAGTGAAACTATTACTTTTGTTAAATCTCAAGTATATATCTTTTCAATACTCTGTGACACAATATGGAAATTGTGAAGTAAAATTTGTCTCAAGGAAAGTTCTTTTTTCTTTAAGATTTTATTTTATTTTATTTTATTTTTTAAGTAATCTCTACACCCAATGTGGGACTTGAACCCACAACCCCATAATCAAGAGTCTCATGCTCCACCAACTGAGCCAGTCAGGTGTCCCTCAAGGAAAATTCTTGTGCAATTGAACTACCAGAGGAACTACATACTTTTTAAATGACATACAATTTTAATTTAAAAGGAAAACTGAGAAACTATTGTTATTAAATCTAGGGTATGTGGCCACCACTTACTTGGATATGAACAAAAAGAGTGTGTATCATTGTTGCCATTATAAAATTCAAAGTCTCCAGCAAAAATTGGAAGTTTTGAAAATTTATATCCACGACGATGAACTTGACACTTCCTGATATTTAATGACTTTTCTGATGAGATGAATGGTAATATTAACAAATGCAATTTTTGATACTATATAATGCAGTTTATAAACATTTAGAAAATCTTCATAATTCAGTGAACCAGTATTTTCCAAGTGACCAGTGTATGATATGCCAAAGTCATAAATGGGTAAAAGATCCATTCAAAGTGCAAGACAGGCCAATGGATTTTAATAAAAATGCATAAAAGTTCATTGACACAGTTTCAGATTTCATGATGCAAGTAACCTTTAAGAAACTACATTCATTGAACTTGGTGTAGTAACAAAGAGAATCCACCATTACCTTCAAAAGGCTATTAAAATGCTATTCCCTTTTCTAACAATGTATCTGTGTAAAGCCAGACCTTCTTCATCTACTTGAGTTTAAATAGTGTATCTCAACCAAGTAAATACAGAAAAGATATAAGAATCTAGTTGTCTTATACATTAAAGGGATCTGCAAAAATGTAAAACAATGTTCTTTTTCACTAATTTTTGAGTGGGCTATCTTAAGAATATGTTTCATTAAAATTAAGTTACATTAACATATAATAGGCTTATTATTGTCATTTTAAAATAAATATATTTTTAGTTATCCATTTTAACTTACAATATGGTAAACATCAATTTGTATAAACCAGACAAATAAAAGCTTTTTAGGGTACTTAATAATTATTAAGAGTATAAAGAGCTCCGGAGGCCAAAATGTTTGAGAACCATTGATTTAGTGGATTTTGACCAGCATTTTTAAAATAAAATATAATATAAAATAACATTGTTTTTTTCTATTACTAAAATAGTATTTCACATCAATTTTTTTATCTCTTACCTTTTATGGGTAAATATAGTTTATTGAAATTTTGTTATAGTTGCAGATACTATATGTGCAAAACTAGATGAAATTTTTTTTTACCATGCAGTCAAAAAGTCTGGAAAAAAAAAAACAAAAACGTACCAGGCCAACTGCTCCTTAAAAGCAGGGACTGTGCTTTTTTACCTTTCTAGGCCAAGATACTCAGCACAATGTCTGACACATATATTGAGTCAATAAATATAGAACGAATCCTCTCTTTCTGTCAATTTCCACATCTTCTGTATCAGCAAATCTCATTGGTTCTGTCTTCAAAACCTATCCGTTATCTGATCACTTACCACTTAATCCATGCCACTCTCATTTTTACTTTGAGGTACTATAATGTTTGTACTGTAATGTTCATCTTTGATTCAACATTTTTGCCTATAGTCCATTTTTTTTTAATGTTTATTTATTTTTGAAAGAGAGAGAGAAAAAGAGAGCGTAAGTGGGGGAAAGGCAGAGAGAGAGGGAGACAGAATCTGAAGCAGGCTCCAGGCTCTGAGCTGTCAGCCCAGAGGCGGATGCAGGGCTTGAACACACAGACCGGGAGATCATGACCTGAGCCAAGGTCGGACACGAGCCACCCAGGCACCCCAACCTGTAGTCCATTCTTAACACAGATGCTAAAATGATACTGTTACCTACCTCTGATGTCAACTCCTGTTATTCTCCCCCTTGCTTGTTCCCTTTAGCTACCTTATTCTCTTCCTTGTTCCCTGAACATGCAAGGCTATCACTAGAACTTAGATTTCAGTGTCATAAATTCATCATTTGTACTAAGGACAATGAATTAACACCTTCTTCCATTGTTGCCTTTTGCCACTTTCTTTCCTAAAACACATTTTCCATATCCTGGGATGAGTTCTTCCACTATTTGGTGAATTGCCAATTGCACTCATCTTTTTAGTACTGAGTAAATGGTAATGTCCATTTGTCACTGAATCACCTTAACCAAATGCTAATGAAAGCTTGGCAGAAAGCACTTGAGAAACAAGCAGCCCTTGCATCTGCATATTGCCTGTAAATCAGAGGTCAACATACACTAAAAGGGAAGCTTAACTGAGGTAATGTAAAATTTAACAATAGCTCAAGTAACAATATCTGGAATAAAAATTAAAATTCTTCACATGGACCAGCTCTAGACTAGTCAACAGGAAAGCTGGAAAACAGAAATGTGAACCGATATTATAAGGAAATAATTTCAGTAAATTGATCAATGTCTGAATTAAGAGAGGGCTATGAGCTTATTGATAAAGTGATCCTGGAGAAGGACATGTGACTAGGGTCACAGAAATGCTGCCTCTCTACCCTTTCCTTCACATGAACAGAATTCTTAAACTTCCTCTTATTTTCAAAGGAACTTAGAATTTACAGGGCACCTGGATGGCTCTGTCGGTTAAGTATCTGACTCTTGATTTCAGCTCAGGTCATGATCTCACCGTTTGTGGAATTGGTGGGGTTTGTGGGTTCGAACCCTGTATCAGGCTCTATGCTGACTGCAGAGTCTGCTTAGGATTCTTTCTCTCTGCCCCTCCCCTGCTCTCTCTCTCTCTCGCTCAAAATAAATAAACCTTAAAAAAGATTTAAAAAAATAAAAGGAACTTAGAATTTAGATGTTAAATTGACCAGCTAGATTTTAGAAGTTTTTTTTTTATTTAATTATGCTTCTATATTTTCTGAACTTTTATACATAATTCTGTTAAATGGAGATGGTATTATTATTCCTAGAAGTGATGTATGACCATAGATTTAATTTCTGTGGTGATTGTAATTCCTTTCTTGGAGAAGGAGCAAGAGAATCGTAGGCCACATTAGACTTAGCAGTTATGTCCCAGACAGCAGCAAACAAAAAAAAATTTTTTTCTGTACATGACAAACTACTGGTCCTGCTCCAGCAACAAAATGATTATAAACCATGTCAGATTTCTGCAATATTTCTTTCACAAAGTAATTGTACTTTGTGAATATTCTCATAGGCTTTGAGTGACAGAAAATAATGTTAAAAGAAACTTTAATTTATGATAAAGGAAATGACCAAAAACAAAAATGAGGTAAAAAAGAAAAAAAAATTGACAATCAAACAATTATAAATTAATGTAAAATATGTATCATTTAAGATGGCTAAAGATAAAAAGAAAGCAAATTGATAATAGAAAGAAAACCTTTGGGCATCTTTGTCAGATCAGTCCCCATGGGAGTCTGATGCTCACTGATGTCACCTTAAGCCTGGGACCTAGTCCTGCATACTTAGTAAATTCATTGTTTCAACTCACTCTGGGATGGCCCCAGGCTGCTCCTTTCCCAGCTTCAATCCCTGACGTGACCCAGAATGTTCTTAATCAATGATACATGATTGTGGCTAGAATTAATCTGTTCCCACAGAACAGAGATAATGAGCCTGGGGTTAAAGAATGCCAGGCATTGTGGCATTATTGCCTAACTAATTTTTTTTTAATAAAAGAACTCAATCAAAATGTTGTGACATTAAAAAAATGCACAAAAGATGAATGAGAAATATACAATGAAAAAATAATCAAGGCTATAGTAATATTAATGAGTAAGGCAGTTCATTACTGTTCTATTTATTCGTTTACTTATTTGACCCTTCAACAATCATCTGTTGTGTGTCTACAACTTCTATTAGAGAACCATGGAGGAGACAATGTTGTTTTCCTTAAAGATCCTACAGTCTACTATCTGGTTGGACCCACAAACCTCAAGTTATTATAGCTAATAAGTTTTTAGTATGCATAAATAATTATGAATAAGTTTACTATTTAATACTTTTTAACTCTTCCAAATTCCATAAAGAATATCTAAGAATAATATCTCTTAGCAGTTTCCTAGGCATTTAAGGCAGAAATTTGGTCAACAAAATCCATAAATACAAAAGACAAAAAAAAAACAAAGATTATAGCACAACAATTTTACAATTCTGGAGTTGTGATAACATAGCTGTTCTATGAATTTGGGTTGCTCCATTTTTAGAATAAAAGAATCAGAAATAACAATAATAGATCATTCTAGAGGGTCATCTAAAAGTAGAAACTGACTCTGAAGAAGGCAAATTTAATTCCATTTGTAAAACGTTTAGCATAACCAAGGATGTGAGCACTATGAGAGCCTTTTGACATTTCTTTTACTCCTCTTCAACATTTTATTTTGTTTTTCTGTAGTGAATACAATAAAACCCTAAAAATGAAAAGCCCCTGTCCGCTTGTTTAGTGACCACCAAAACAGGCAGATCTGAGAGATGATGTCTTCTTGCCTGGCTGGCTCAAGGGAGAAAGGAGCCACAGGACAGTTAAGACTGACCAGCTGACCTGACCATGATGAAGGAAGGAAGCCGCAATGCCCTGAGGTCAGCCAGAGGAAAAGAAAGGTATGGAGTCAGTTTAGAGGAGGCGAGTTCCCATGTTCCTGCTTACTTCCCTTTAAATGCATCTCTGCCTGGTTTCTCAGGGGAAATGATTTTTCCTCTTCAAGAACATGTTTCCATTAACTACTTCCCTTATGTTCTGATAAATTTATGAAAAGCCAGCAAACAAGCAAACCAACAAACCCAGCTCATTCTTTCCTTATGGAACAGATAACTTCAGATTATATACAGCAAACATTAACATTGATAAGAGTGTGTGTTCCATGCCAGACACAGTACATGTACTATCTCATTTAATTTCATAGGAGGTCTAGATTGGGTGCCCTGCAATTAAATTCAATTTGCATCAGAGAGAAGTGAGCGGTCGAGTGTCCTTGGTCACGCAACTACTGAGTGCTGTAAGCAGGGATCAAAAGCTCCAAAATCTTCAAAGCCTCGAAGCTTCTTTGAGCCCCTTCCTAATCCTGTTTTTGTAATGCCTGTTTTGTTTACTGAATTTATCAGAACTTTGTTTTCCTAGCTAATATGATTTGCACCACAAGAAGTACACAGTCTGTAAACCTGGCTTCTGTTAAAGCAGTAATGCCAGTGGACCCACAGCATCAGAGAGCAGCTGCGTTATCTCCTCAAGTCACGAAATCCCCCTGGGGCTCAGCATCTTTGTCTGTAAAACTGCGGAGTTAGATTTGATTATCTTTGCGCTCAAGGATTCTGTTGTTGATTTTCCATTCTGGAAAAAATTATAGATGGCACAGATGCTTCCAGAGTATAATTGATTAAATCTCACTAGATCATTTTTGTCCACGAACAAGGTCCAGAAGGATGCCGGTAAACATGGAAATGAGGAGGAAAAAAATGTCTCATTATTTCTCATCAGACCTACTTTTAGACATCTAGGAAAATAAAGAAAATAAGAATGAAGAGCAAAAATCAAACTTTTGTGCCAAAATAAATGTAACAAAATTTGCATTTTGACCACTGTTAAGTGCACAGTTCTGTGGCATTAAGTACATTCACACAGTTGTGCAGCCATCACCGCCATGTTCCATCTTCCTTTCCACCTGCTGTTCTTTATCATTAAACATGAACTCCTCATCCTTCCATCCCCCAGCCCCTGGCAACCATCATTCTTTCTGCCTCTATGAATCTGGCTATTTTGGGAACCTCATATATAAGTGTTAGTCTTTTTGTGATGGACTTTATTATTTATAATGTTTTCAAGGTTCATCCATATTGTGTCACAATTTCTTTCCACATGAAGACTGAATAATATCCCATTAATAATATCCCACTGTATGTATATACCCTATTTTATCTTCATCCCTCCATCTGTATATGAACACTTGCATTGCTTCCACATTTTGGCTACTGTGAATAATGCTGCTATGAATATGAGTGTAAAGTAATAATTTGAGTTCTTGCTTTGACATTTTGGAGGTGTATAACCAGAAGTGGAAATGCCTGGATCATATCTAATTTTATGTTTAATTTGTTGAGGAATTACCATACTGCTTTCCATAGCAGCTGCACCATTTCATATTCCCACCAACAGTGCACGAGGGTTCTAATTTCTCCACATCCTCCCCAACACTTGTTAGTTTCTGTTATTTTCATGATAGCTATCCTAATGGCAATGAAGTGGTACCCTACTGTGGTTGAGATTTGCATATTCCTAATGATTAGTGATGTTGAGCATCTTTTTACGGGCTTGCTGGCTCTTTGCATATCTTCTTTGGAGAAAAACCTCCTCAAGACCTTTGCGATTGTTTCGGGTTTTTTTTTTTTATTATTATTATCGAGTTGTAAGAGGTCTTTATATATTCTGATATCGATCCCTTATCAATTGTAGGATTTGCAATTTTTCTACTGTTCTGAGGGTTGTTTTCATTCTGTTCTTAGTGTTCTTTGAAAATTAAAAAGTTTTTAATTTTGATGAGGTCCAATATTATTTTTTTTTGCATCTATAAATGCAGTTTTCCTCACATCATTTGATAAAAAGACTGTCTTTTTCTCATTGAGTCATCTTGGCACCCCTTGTCTAAAATCTTTGACCACGTACACGAGGGTTTATTTCTGGGCTCTCCACTCTATTCCATTGGTCTATATGTCTGTCTTTATGCCAGTACCACACTGCTTTGGTTACTATTGCTTTATAGAATTAATTTTGAAAGCAGGGATCTGAGACTTCTAACTTTGTTCTTCTTTTTAAAAATTATTTTGGTGGTTCAGGGAAAACTAACTTTTAATACATAAGTAAATGGACTTCAAAGTGAGATTAAGATAAGCATTATATCGGGGCGTTGGGTGGCTTAATCCAGTTAGCATCTGACTCTCAATTCCGCCTCAGGTCATTATCTCACAGTTCATGAGATTCTTTCTGCCTCTATGAATCTGGCTACTTTAGGAACCTCATATAAGTGTTAGTCTTTTTGTGATGGACTTTATTATTTATAAGGTTTTCACAATTTCTTGTGTCAGACTCTGTGCTGCCAGTGTGGAGCCTGCTTGGGATTCTCTCTCTCCCTCTCTGTCTGTACCTCCTGTGCTCATGCTCTCTCTCTCTCAAAATAAATAAATACACTTTTAAAAAAAGATCAACATTTTATCATAGACATACAATAAAATATCCCATTCATGAATGAATAGGAGCTTGTTCTCCAGGAACCAGTTCTCTGGGAGAGGAGATATGTTCTAAATGAGACACAAAGTAAAAGCACAGTGAAGGAAACTAAAAGCTAAGCATATTTCAGGAAAAAGAGAGACTATTCCTGATGAAGGTTAACAAGGAAGATTTCCTTGAGGAAATACAATTTGAACTAGGACTGAAAAAAAAGGAGAACAAGATGTGGAAGGTATATTTATTGACTAATTGGTCCTTCTGCCTTCTATTCATAGGTACCTTGGTTCTGCGTGCACTGTAGGATACTTGCGTCCTACTTTTACATTATTTTAAAAGCTGTGGCTAAAAAGGAAAACCTAAATAACTGCTTAGATGACATTCTATACTTTGTCTCATTACGTACTTTCCCAACTTTGAGGAAAACTGCATACATTTTTCAACATGATTTCTGAGTTAATAACTTTTTAAAAATTCTTATGAAGAAGGTCTGTCTTAACCTTTCATCAAGGAAGGCATAGGGAGAGCAAATAAGCACATGAAAAGGGGCTACACATCGCATGTCATCAGGTAAATGCAAATTTAAACACTGAGATATTACGACATACCTATTAGAACGGCCACAATCCCAAACACTGATAGCAGCAAATGCTGGGAAAGTCTCCTTCATCTCCAAAAGGAATGTAAAATAGTCCTGCTACTTTGGAAGATAGTGTGGCAGTTTGTTACAAAACTAAACATACTTTCACCATACGATTCCACAACCCTCTCCTTGGTATTTACCCAAAGAAGCTGAAAACTTATGTCCACACAAATACCTGCACATGCAGATTTATAGACTATTTATTTATTTATTTTTAAGTAAGCTTTGTGCCCAACATGACGCTTGAACTCATGACCCCGTGCTCTACCAAGTCAGCCAGCCATCCCTAGAAACTTTATTAACAATTAGTAAAGTGAGTGGTGCCTGGGTGGCTCACTTGGTTAAGTATTCAACTTCAGCTCAGGCCATGACCTCACAGATCATGAGTTCGAGCCCCTCATCGGGTGAGCTTGAGCCCTGCTTTGAGTGAGCTCTAGCCCCGCTCTGGGCTCTGTACTCTCTTTCCCTCTCTCTCTCCCTCTTCCTCTGCACCCCATGGGATTCTTTTTCTCTCCCTCTCTGACCCTTGCTCAGTCGTGCTCTCTCTCTCAAAAAAAAAAAAAAAAGAAAATTAAAAAAAAAATAGTTACCAAAGTGAGCATACTGGAAGCCATCAAGATGTCCTTCAGTAGGTGAATGGATGAATAAACTATGGGTACATGGAGACAATGGAGTATAATTCAGCATGAAAAAGAAATAAGCTTTCAAACCATGAAAAGACATGGAAAAAACTTAAATGCATATTAATGCATTAATAATAATGCAATAATTAAATGAAGCCAATCTGAAAAAACTACATACTGTATGACTCCAATCTATATGACACTCTGGAAAAGGCAATATGGAGATCATGAAAAGTTCACTGGTTTCCAGGGGGTGCGGTGGAGGAGGAATGAAGAGGCAGAGAACACAGGATTTTTAGGGCAGTGAAGATACTCCGCATAGTACCACAATGAGGGATACATGTCATCTATACTTTTTTTTTTTTAAAAAAGCTCTGCACCAAGTATGAGGCTTGAACTCATGACCTGAAGATCAGAAATCACATGCTTTACTGACTGAGCCAGTCAGGCACCCCCATGTAGTTTATACTTCTGCCCCAATCCACAGAATGTAGGACACCAAGAATGAAACCTAATGTAAACTCTGGACTCTGGGCGATAATGATGCATCAATGTAGGTTCATCAATAGTAACAAATGTACCACCCTGGTGGGAGATGCTGGTAATGAGGGAGATTTATGCATACGGCAGGGGTGGGTGAGATAGGCATGTGGCAAATCTCTGTACTATCCACTCAATTTTTCTGTGAACCTAAAACTGCTTTAAAAAATAAAGTCTGTTTTGGGGCACCTGGGTGGCTTAATTGGTTGAGAGTCCAGCTCTTGATTTGGGCCCAGGTCATGATCCCAGGTTCATGGGATTGAGCCCTGAGTCAGGCTCTGTGCTGAGAATGGAGCCTGCTTAAGATTCTCTCTCTCTCTCTCTCTCTCTCTCTCTCTCTCTCTCTCTCCTCCTTCTCTGCCCCTCTGTACCTCTCCCCTGCTTGTGTGCTCTCTCTCTAAAATAAAATAATAAAAAAAGGAGAAAAAAAATAAAGACTTTTTTTTTTTAAGGGTCCTTTTTGAGTTTCTCCTATGGTGAAAAAGTTCTGGAAATAGGTGGTGGTGATGGTTACATGACATTATGAATGTTACTTAATGCCACTGAACTGTACACTCAAAAATGGTTAAAATGTTAAAATTTATGTTTTATATATTTTGCTACTATTTTTAAAAAGTCTGTTTATTATTTGGCATAATAATATTTTGCTAAGTAGGAACTTCTACAGATGTACAGAAATTTAAAAATTACATGTAATTGAGGGCTTGTGAGAAATATGGAGGCCGTGATAGGGCATGCTCCAGGGTAGATAAACTAATGATGTGGCACTATGAAGAAATAACAGAGCTTCCAGAAAATTCTGGAAAGTCAACTAGAAGATTTTAAATTAAATGATAGGAGATGATTATCTAATTCCTCAGGATAAATCCCAGGGAATAGATGACACTGGAAAGTCAACTTAATGAAGCGATTTTTGACATGAAAATAAAGAGATAGTGCTTTGTGACCAGTAAAGATTTTTTTTTCCTCCAGGAATCCAGAGAAAGTAAGGAGAGAACTCAATCCAGGCCCAAACCCCATAAGGACCCCAGAGACCTTTGGCTTTTTCTCAACCATCAGTGAATCCTCTCGCTCTCTTATGGCCTCTCTCAAAGATGAGTCATGTATCTGAACATCAGATCTCCTTCCTTAGTAGTCCCCAAACACTCTTAATCTTAAATTTCACAAGGAGCTAGAAAGAATTGTGTTGTGTTTTAAAATAATGACAGTGGGCCTCAGAGAAATGAAGCTGTGAGACTCTCATTCTACCCTATGGTGGGCCTTTAGAATTGGCACCTTCAGGGGCCAGGCAGTAGAGGAGGGAAACATTACAAAGAGCCACAAAAGAAGATGTGGAACATGATAGTTATATTCACTATCCTGATTGAAGGCATGGTTTCTATGACTCATACATATGTCAGTAGTCCTCGAATTATTCAACCTAAATATGAGTAGTTTATTGTACGCTGGTTATCTTCAATAAACCTCTAAAAATAAATTTAAATCAATTACAATTAAATACAATAAATTAAAATTTTTTACAGAATTTGCTCCTTCAGATTCCTTCCCACTGAAGTAAGGATTAGCTCTGGCCTTCACTAAATTAGGAGCAAGCCAATATGTTTAGCAAGTATTTGTTAAGACCCACTTTATGTTGTGAAGAGAAGAAAATGAGTAGGACAAGAGGCCCTGGCTTTGAGAACCTTTCACAAAAAAGGAACTTGATATACTCAATCTTTGCAAGGAAGCTCAGTATGTATTAGACGTAGGGTGTGTTCATTCACTCTGCAATCACTGCTTAAGTACCGTCCATGAGTCGTGACCATTTCTAGGATTTGGGACAATTTGGATGAGTGACATGTGTTTGTGTGGTCATGGAACCCTGAAGAGAAGAAGAGAGGAGAGGAGAGGAGAGGAGAGGAGAGGAGAGGAGAGGAGAGGAGAGGAGAGAAAATGACTAAGATCCATGGATAACATTCAGCATTTATTGAGCCCTTTCCATATTTCAGTCTCTGCCATGCACTTGGCTTTCATTAAGTCATCAAATACTCTTCAGATTCCTTTGAAATAAGAATTAACAGCCCATTTTAAAGTTAAGAACACCACTCACCCACATAATTACATAATTTTCAGTAGAAGTATTTATGTTAGATAAGTGAAATCCCTTTTTTGTTGTTGTTTTTAATAAAAAATAGCAACCACATGATAGAAAAAGCGTATGTATAGAAAAAGGTCCCTTTGGGGGCACCTGGGTGGCTCAGTCGGTTGAGTATCCAACTTCGGCTCAGGTCATGATCTCACAGCTCATGAGTTCAAGCCCTGCATTGGGCTCTCTGTGTCTCCCTCTCTCTCTGCCCCTAACCTACTCACATTCTGTTCTGTCTCTCTCAAAAATAAATAAACATTAAAAAAAATTTTTTTAATGAAAAAAAGAAAAAGGTCCCTTTGGGCTTGTTGTAAATATGGTTTCCTCCAAGAAGTAAGAGTGAAAGAGAAAAAAGAAATTTTTTTTCTGTATTTGTTAGATATGGTTTGAATGTTTGTATTACAGTTGGCTTATATTGTTTTGTAGCAACATTGTTTTTGCTTAAAAAAAAAAAAAGGAGTTCTCTAAGGTCACACAGCAAGACTAATTCAAACCCTGAGTTCTCTTACTACAAAAGTGATACCCTTAGGCATCATACCATTTTGTATCCCAACTCCAGTATAAAATATGTAGAAGAGAAGTCTGTACCCTTCTACCCCCTTTGACTACTTCATCAGAAAAAGTTCTTGAGTCCTGTTTGACCATAACGAAAGAAAAGTGAAATGTCCCTGCTATATTAAAATATGTTCAAATTCTCCCAGTGAGCCCTTTGAGTCTGGTGCTAGCTGTCCCTCGAAGCCCTGAGCTTCATGGGAAGATCTTGCCTCATGACAGACAGTGCAGTAATTATGCTCTGTGGGAGCCTGGGTGGCTCAGTGGTTTAAACATCCGACTTCAGGTCATCAAGGTTTGTGGGTTGGAGCCCTTCATCGGGCTCTGTGCTGACAGCTCAGAACCTGAAGCCTGCTTTGAATTCTGTGTCTCCCTCTCTCACGCGGCTCCTCCCCCTCTCATGCTCTGTCTCTGTCTCTCAAAAATAAATAAATGTTAAAAAAAATTTTTTTTAACTTAAAAAAAAAAAAGAAATTGTGTTCTGAGAGTGCACAGGCAGAAGGCCTGCAGAATTCTTTTCTTGTTTTTTGGCTTTGTTTTTTATTACCTTGACAGTCGAAGCAGTTCATCTATATAATTCTCTGGGAATCATTTATTACCTCTTCAGTAATAAAAGAGGCCTACAAATGAAAAAAACAAATATGGCTGGGGCGCCTGGGTGGCGCAGTCGGTTAAGCGTCCGACTTCAGCCAGGTCACGATCTCACTGTCCGTGAGTTCGAGCCCCGCGTCAGGCTCTGGGCTGAGGGCTCGGAGCCTGGAGCCTGTTTCCAATTCTGTGTCTCCCTCTCTCTCTGCCCTTCCCCCGTTCATGCTCTGTCTCTCTCTGTCCCAAAAAAATAAATAAACGTTGAAAAAAAATTAAAAAAATAAAAATAAATAAATAAATAAATAACAATAAATAAAAAGGCAGGCACAGCTATGGACAGGTACCTCCCCAGACAGTGAAGTTATGTGATGGGACTCCATCCTTGAGAATGAGTCACACAGCTCCCCTCTAGCTCTGGCTTTGTCTTCTTTAAAAAACAAACAAACAAACAAAAAACAAATATGGCAAGTCTTTATATTTGCAGAACTATTTTCTCTGTACAGAAACAGAAGGTTACTTCTTTCGTTTCCTCCATCTCGGCTGGGTTTGAGTTACCTTCCTTTGTAAATCGAGATACTGGAAAAAAAAAAAAAAGACTGGCATACAATTGAAGAGAAAGATAAATATGTGAATATTGAATTGGGGAAGCCCATTCACTGGTCCCAACCATAAAGCCATTCTTTTTCTCTATTTTATTTAAAAAAATTTTTTTTCAACGTTTATTTATTTTTGGGACAGAGAGAGACAGAGCATGAACGGGGGAAGGGCAGAGAGAGAGGGAGACACAGAATTGGAAACAGGCTCCAGGCTCTGAGCCATCAGCCCAGAGCCCCACGCGGGGCTGGAACTCACGGACGGCGAGATCGTGACCTGGCTGAAGTCGGACGCTCAACCGACTGGGCCACCCAGGCGCCCCTCTTTTTCTCTATTTTATTATCAGAAGAGGGATTTTCATTGGACACACACATGAAAAAAGGATTTTTAACAGGAAAAAAAAAAAACTATAGCTTTCAGAAAATTGGGATGTGACCCCCAAATAGCAGTAATAATAGCTCTTATAATGGTAAACTTTTTAGTTAATTAATAAACTTAGAATTAGAATATTGTAGTCTCACTTCCCTTGAATGTCCTTGCTCTGCTTAAGTAAAAGCCAGCATCATCAGATCAATTTACCTTTTCCCGTGAGCTTGCCTTTTCTAATTAAGAGAGATAGTAATGGCACTTAGATTTCATCTAATCTGGCTGTAGGTAATTATGGTTCATTGTAGCAATTACAAGTTACATTTATAATGAACAATAAAGGGAAAAACCTTTCAAATTCAGTTTATTAAGCTTTGCAAACCTGCTACAAAATGAACAGTCAAGATGTATTTAACTGGGCAATCAAATACTTTTGTGAGAATGTCAAAGTCTAAGAAATTCATGCCAGAGTTTCACTTTCCCCTGTAATTCTGAACCCATTTCTCCCACAATCCTCCCCAAATTTGCCCCCAAATAGCAATGCCATTCTAATGCTTCCTTAGTTTTGTACAGAGATAGTCCACAGCATTAATTTGCATTGCCCATAAAATATGATCCTAAAAAATATTTACTGGGATTTTTTTCTGTGTATATAGTCCTTCATTTATAAGGAAGTTCTATGAGGGCCAAAACTACCATCTCTATTTCTTTTATTTCTTTTTGCAGCTCCTATCCACAGGTCTCTCTTAAATTCCTCCACTAGGAGCGTCCCTCAATTATCTTAAAATCCAACTGGAACCCTCATTTCTTTCAAAAGTTCTTCTGACTACTCTAAGACTAGATCCTTCCCTTTACCAACTCCTATAATACTTCCCTAACATAGTTGGTCCCACTAGTATATTGTCTCATATTATTAAGTATTGTTAGTTCCTTAAAAAAATTGGACTATCTTCCTGTCATGTATTATTAAATCTTGCCCATGCATTTAGAGTATTTATTTTGCTTTAAAAAAAAATCACACACAACAATAACTATTATAAGTGTATTTGTCTAAACATTGCCAGTTTTTAGAAAATTACTTTATGTACTTTCTCAAATTTTCTATCTATACATGAAAGATTGATTGCATATGAGTGGGTTTTTAGTAAGTTACCTCTAAGTCCTGATACTTTAACTAAATTTTTGAGTCATGATTATAAACTCGAAGTGAAACATACATTAATAGAAATTCATTTGAATGTTTCTCCTATTATTTTTTAGATGTGCCTTAAAATTGATATGGTAAACTTTTAAATTTCTTCTACTAAATTTATCCTCAATATGTATTTTCAATTAATTAATTTATTTTGAGAGAGAGACAGAGACAGAGACAGTGACAGAGCACAAGCAGGAGAGGGGCAGAGAGAGAAGGAGAGAGAGAATCCCAAGCAGGTCCCTCACTGTCAGCACAGAGCCTGATGCAGGGCTCAAACTCACGAACTGTGAGATCATGACCTGAGCCAAAACCAAGAGTTGGATGCTTAAAAGACTGAGCCACCCAGGTACCCCTATTCTTCAATATACTTAAGTCATCATGCTATCATGACAAGTACAATTTAGTAAATTCTGCCACTGCTATACATTCTCCTGCCAACATATTCTGTTTTTCTGTTTTTAATATTATGTACCTCTTAAGAAACAATGTATTAGCTCCCATCTGTTTAGGAAAGAAATATCTGACTATGATCTTAGAATTTGAAAATAAGATAATTATCATCCTTTTATATTCTTATATGCCAAGAACTTACCAAAATATTCTCTTGGTATTAAGGTTCTCACCACTTTTCAAAAACATTACATTAATACTGCAAATGTAGTCTTATTATGGCAGCTGGTTTTAGAACTGAATTGTACATTCCCAAATAATAAAACAAAACAGTTTACTGCTAATCATGCTGTTTTTTACATCCTTGCAATGTGTCTGCCTTCTGGGAGAAATCACTTAAAAACAAAATTAATCTCTTTGATACATATACATATGTTCTTGGATAACACCCAATATTAATCAGAGTGAGGCCAAAGTCTATTCTGTAGGAGGTAGTGTAATCATGAGGTCCTAGTGTCTCTTTCAGAAATATCATGCTAAATTCAGGGAGGTCTTCCTGTTGGTCATACACATGGCCCTGCTAAGAGAATCTGCCTGGCTAGCAGCCCCTACTGTAAAGCAGCCTAAGGGCAGCCATGTTCTTGTTAAGTTTGGCCGCACGCTAGGTACAACTCCAAATGTACTAAGTCCACTCTCATCCTCATATATTCATTTATATGCTTAGGATCCTCTAGACACAATTCCAGAGATTTAACAAATCTTCGTATATTTAATCTTCAAGTCATCTGGGTTCTAAAGCAAGTTAATGGTATGAAGGATTTTACAAATGGATTAGGGAGAACAGTTTTCTTACTAGGTCTAGGTAGAGTCTCCCACTCTCTTCCTGTCTGAGAGGAAAAATTTGTGGCAATAAACAGTAGCAAAAGCCAATGATAACTTCTGCTTTTTACTTAGTTCTTCTTCACTTTATGAAATCAGTGCTTCAAACACCAAGTATTTGGGCTTAAAAATAGCTTTATGGTTCTGGTTCAAGATGGCGACATAGGAAGATCCTGAACTCACCTCCTCCATGGACACACTGAATCTACAGGTATATACAGAAGAATTTCCACTGAAGACAAACCCTAAAAACTGGCAGAGAGACCCTTTCGCACTGAGCAGGTGAGAGAGAAACCACATCAAAGCAGTTGTTGCCACAGGACACCTCTACTTTGCCTGGCTCTGATGGGCCAGCAGGGCTCATGTTCATAGGTCCCACATAACTATAACCAACAGAGAGAGAATATTCTTAAAACGGCTGCCACTCCCAGGGCACAGAAAGAAGCAACAGACCCAGAAGCTCAGACTTTCTGTGACAAAGGCCTATTTGTATATCATAGCTGCAAGCTGAGGGCCATACTGTAAACCTTTCCAGAGACCTCAGAGTGGGGGCAATATCTTGGTGCTCTCCCTCTGCCATACTCTAGAGCATAAGCATCTCTCAGAGGGGAACTTTCATGCATGTCTGGTGCTCCAGTTTTTACCTCTGGCACCCGGTGTTTGTAGCTGCCACCTTGATCACCTGGCTCTGGTGGGTCCCATTGCACTATAACAATTGGAGAGACAGTTCTTGGCAGATTACTGCCCCCTAGGGCACTGCACAGGTAGCCAACTGAAACACACCCCAACCTTTCTGTGAAAGGGGTTCACTTACTTGTCCTGGAGCTTTAGCCTTAGAGGCAGGCTTCAGGTCTGGCATTCATCTAAAGGCTACTG
Source organism: Prionailurus bengalensis (assembly GCF_016509475.1). Taxonomy (NCBI): domain Eukaryota; kingdom Metazoa; phylum Chordata; class Mammalia; order Carnivora; family Felidae; genus Prionailurus; species Prionailurus bengalensis. The sequence continues at coordinate 112,525,666 of NC_057349.1, forward strand.
AGCTGCTCTCAGGGAACATAGGTCCCTAATAGGGATAGCATAGGCATGCTATCTTCGTGTTTTCCTTCTTAGCATCTTCCAGAAGGGAACTTATACACTCATTTGGAGTCCTGATTTTTGTGGCTGACATTTAAGGGGCACCTCCAAATTGCCTGGCTCTGGTGGCCAGCAGGGTTTATGTTTGTGGTCCCACAGGAGTGTATATATTTGGATTCTTTAAAAGCTTCTGCCTAAGGGCCTGGCTTCCGATCAGTCTGAAGCAAAGTGATGACTGTGATCCTTCCCTTTGAGACACTGACTGGTCTTGGCGCATCCTCGATAGCTGGGAGATAGTAAAAATAAAATAGGCTGCTTGGATAATCATAAAAGTTTGAAAGACAATGAAGAGCTAGGGCAGAGGTGGACAATAAGGTTTATTCCCTACACAAGGCCCACCCTTTACTACTAGGAGAGGTGGCTGTTTTATCTAATGCAGAGAAACCAACACAGAGAATAAAGCAATATATAACCACAGAGGAATATGTTCCAAATGAAAGAGTAAGATAAAAAATCTTCAGGAAATGGAGATAAGTAATTTACCTGATAAAGAGTTCAAAGTAATGGTCATAAAGATGCTCACTGAACTTGGGAGAAGAATGGATGAACACAGAATTTCAACAAAGAGACAGGAAATATAAGAAAGTTCCAAGCAGAAGTCACAGAGCTAAAAAACATAATAACTGAACTGGAGAATACAATAGAAGGGTTCAATAGCAGACTAGATAGAGCAGAAGAGAGGATCAATGAATTTGAAGACAGGCTACAGGAACTCACCCAATCAGAGCAGCAAAAAGAGAAGAGAAGGAAAAAAGGTAAAGATAACTTAAGGGACTTATGGAACGACATCAAACAGGCCAATACTAACATTATAGGGATTCTAGGAGGAGAGAGAGAGAGAAAAGGGCAGAAAACTTATTTGAAGAAATAATCACTGAAAACTTTCCTAACCTTGGGAAGGAAATAGACATACCGATCCAGAAAGCCCAGAAAGTTCCAAATAAAATAAACTCAAAGAAATCCACACCAAGATACATTACAATTAAAATGTCAAAAGTTAAGGAGGAAGAGAAAATCTTCAAATCAGCAAGAGAAAAATACCTAATTACATACAAGGGAACCTCCATAAGATGATAAGCAGGTTTTACAACCAAAACATGGTAGGCCAAGGTGCCTGGGTGGCTTGGTCAGGTAAGCATCTGACTTTGGCTCATGTCATGATCTCACAGTTAGTGAGTTGGAGCCTTACATCAGGCTCTCTGCTGTCAGCACAGAGCCTGCTTCAGATTCTCTGTCTCCCTCTCTCTCTCTCTCTGCCCCTCCCCACCTCAAAAATAAATAAAATATTAAAAAAAAATACATTGCAGGCCCAAAAGGAGTGGCACAATATATTCAAAGTTCTGAAAGAAAAAAAAACTTCCTACCAAGAATACCTTACCCTGTAAAGTTGTCATTCAGAATTGAAACAGAAATAAGTTTTACAGACAAACCAAAGCTAAAGGAGTTCATCACCACCAAACCAGACTTACAAGAAATGTAAAAGGGACTTCTTTAAACTGAAGAAAAGGCACTGATGAGTAATAAGAGAACATATAAAAGCCTAAATCTCATCAGTAAAGGTAACTATATTGTAAAGGCATTGGATTAATCACTTACAAAGCTAGTATGAAGGTTAAAAGACAAAAGTAAGTAAAAATAAGTAACTACAATAATTAGCTAAGGGATATACAAAATAAAAAGATGTGAAATGTGATATCAAAAACATAAAATGGGAGGAGGTTAAAAATGTAGAGCTTTAGAGTGTGTTCAAACAAGTTGTTACCAACTTAAAATAGACTTACAAACATAAGTTGTTATGTGTAAGCTCATGGTAACCACAAAACAAAAACCTATAGTAGATACACAAAAGATATTGAGAAAGGAATCTAAGCATAACACTAAATAGTCATCAAACCACAAAGGAAGAGATAAAAGAAAAAAGGAACAGAGCAACTACAAAACAGCCAGAAAACAATTAACAAAATTACAATAAGCACATGCCTATCAATAATTACTTGAAATGTAAATGGACTAAATTATCCAAAACAAAAGACTAGAGTGGATGAATGGATAAAAAAACAAGACCCATCTATATGCTGCACACAAGAGATTCACTTCATATGTAAGGACACATACAGGCTAAAAGCAAAGGGATGGAAAATGATAATCCATGCAAATGGAAATGAAAACAAAGGTGTGATAGCAATACTTACAAAATAGGCTACAAAATAGGCTTTAAAATAAAGACTGTAATAAGGAACAAAAAAGGGTATCACATAATTATAAAGGGGTCAATCTAACAAGAAGTTTATATATTTTTATGTACCCAATATAGGATCATCTCAATATATAAAGCAAATATTAACAGATCTAAAGAAAGAAATACACAGCAACACAATAACTGTAGGGGACTTTAATACCTCACTTGCATCAGTGGAAGATCATCCAGACAGAAAATCTCTAGCAAAACATCAGCCTTAAACATGTTAGATCAGATGAAAAATAGCTTAACTTGTAAAATTAAAGGGGTAGAAACAAAATTAAATGTGAAAGGATTACTTAACACAGAACTTCTGAAGATCACCATGAACATGTCTTATCCCCATTAAACTCCAACAATGCAGTCATTGTGGTAATGGTTTGAAACTACAGTTGTGATAGGACTCTAAGAGGACTCACCTGATAAGCAAATTACATTAAAGGACATACATAAGTGACTTTAACAAATGGTGCATTCCTTGAACCTTTTAACTGTAAAATTTAAGTCTTGAAGTAATACAATTATAACCAAAAATACATGGCAATTTTACTCACCCTTCTGCCTTCAAAGAAATAAAACAGTTGGATCATACTTACCTCACACAACACTGGCTTCTGCTTATCATCTTTCAACCTAAAATCCTTCAGCTTTAGGATTACAAGCAATTGCTCCAAACGAACTGAAGATATTTTCCATTCACCATCATTTTACTTACAACAGAGATAGTAGTGTTGAGAATCATCTCCTACAGGTCTGACTGTTCCTAAGTGGAGGGTCAGTAAATTGAAGAGTGTGGCTCAATCTTGTCATCTCCATTGCTCCCTATGAATTAGGGTCCCCAAGGTAGACATCCATCATCCTATCTTCTCACTTGCACCTTTCTGGACATCGGCACACACTCCACGCTGGAAGATACTCCAGTTTCTATGAAATCCCATCTTACCTAACTTGGGACACATCCATGTAATACACTTACATAGGCATTTAAATCCATTGGCTTTTTAATTCCATTTAAAAGCAACACGATTGAGACCCCTGAACAAAGTGTGCCTGAAGTAAGTACTGTAGAAGTACAATAAATGGGTTGCACGCTTAATTGCCTGCATTCTACAATGTAGAACAGTGGAAAAGAGCATTCCTGGCAGTGCTGAGGTATAGCAAAGCTCACAATAGGGTTTCTTTTGAAAATGTGTGGGTTGCTTTTTGCTCTGCGCTCTGAGTACCCTGCAGAAGGTCAGGATTTAATTTGCCAGCCTTCCATTTCAGGGTAATTTGAAGCATGCTTCTTATAGTTCGCCCCTCCCCCAATGTGATGAAATTTAGCCCATAGAGCATATTTCCATGAGAAAGAGACATCTGTAGTTCAGCCATTACACAGGCGTCACCTCAGCATTCCTTTCTACCTACCAAAAACGTTTTGAAAAAGAGATTCATTTAATCTCCTTTTTAATGTGACCCAATATGTTTTCACAAATGGGAGATTTTTCTCAAACGTGGCATTCATAACAGTCTGCGTGGGTTTATGTGGCATGAGTAAATCAAACAGGGAACCTCACCATTTTGACAGTCTGATTTAACTGGACCATTTTAAAGCACTATAAGCAGCAAGAGCAAATACAGACAAGCCAACCAAGGAATTTTTAAGCCAGTCCAATTGAACCACATGTTTATTCACACAGACAACCTCAATCACCTGAAAAACTCTGAATTTAATTATATTCCATGTTTTCAGGGATTTCACTAGAGATTTTAAAGACAGGAATTATCCTGGGCCCTACAAAAAGAAATATTTGTGGTTAGTAGAGATGTGCCTGCATGGTCTAGCTCCATTGCTCCCACTCTTAATCATTACATCATCTATTCAAAAATCCCTGAAAGCATGTTTGGACCAGTAGTAAATATAATTGTTTGGTTAATTCCATAGGAAGGCTGCTCCACTGATGTTAATTTGAGCCAGTCTACACTATTGGTTTTCTATTTAAGCATCAAAAGGTAAATGAGCTAGCTGTGTTTCATGTAGAATAATTAGTTTATAATCTGTGCATGTAAACAGAAGGCTGAATTGGAGGGACTAGTCTTAACCGGACTTATTCAACCAAAACCTATTCAACTTTATGTTCCAGTCCTATAATTTGGTGACTCTGGTAGTTGATACTACAATTTTTGTGTTTCCAGAGCTTAGTCTTGTGAAGAGGATGTACTCCAGGATACTTGAGGACCCCAAAGGAATAACCATGAACACATGCTCACTCCAGAAAACAGTTAGCAATTTCCCAGCTGCTTCGGAGATAAGAGAAATTCTCTCACATCTTGCATCCAGCTCTTAAGCTCCATGGTTAAGATAAAGGGAGAAATTGGTTACTGAGCAATCAAAGGGCATCTTCACCATCAGTAGAACTGGATAGACATTCTACTGGATAAGGGGAATCTATAACCAAGACGAATCCTGATGATGAAACACAGATCTATTGTTCTCCCAACTCCACAAAAACACTCACTAAAAGAAAGAAACTTTGTTCAGAAAAATTAAGTATGGGTTAAAAGAGGAAAGAATTTATTTGATTAAAAAGAGCAAAAGAAAAATCTACTCCAGGAATATTTATATATGACGAGGGTCTCTCTCTGATCTTTTAGGTATTAGCTTCAATGAGGGAGAAAGCTAGGATAGGAGATCTTAAAACATTGTCCACTTCAGAGTATCCATAATTCTATATTCAAATATGATGGTAAAATTGACTTGATAATAGCATCAATATTTTTTTTTTTGCTTTAAGCAAGCATTTTTTTAAGCACCTACTATGTGTTTAGCTCTGTTTATCTTAGATAATGTAATATATAAATTTTTAGTGGTCTGTGTAAAAATTCTCTTTGTGATTATATTCTCTGAGAATCACTTTGTATATATAAGAATGATAATGTCACTTACTTCCCCTGAGACTCCATTTCTCTTACTGTTTTCAGCTCAGTCTAAAGCCAAAGAGGTCTAAATTGGATCCTGTCCCAAATATTTAATCCCTGTGTAACTCGAGGCAAAAATTTTAATCTCTACAAAGTTCAGTTTCACCACCTGAAAATGATGATGATAATAGTATTTTTCTAGTAAGATTGTTATGAAAACAAAATGTGAAAATGAGTATAGAGCACTTATAATGCAGGGATTATGGTAAATGCAAAAGAAATCTTACTATTCTTATAAAAACAAAAGCATGAATATTCTCATAAAAGATTCATTTCTCCCCTTATGGAGGTTATAATCTCATGGGAGAAATAGGCAATAGTTGTGTGGGAAGGATGTTCTACATAGGGAAGTCCACTCTGCCAGGGCCCTACCTTTGAGAGATCTAACTGAAGGGCAGGAGTCAGCCGTACTGATATCTGGGGGAAAGCATGAAAGACAGCCCAGAAGTGTATGGGCCCTAAAGAGGAAATACCTTTGGGGAAAAAGAGTCAAGGTGTCCACAGCAGAGTAGGAGGAGAGAAGGGTCATCTTAGAGAAGGTCAGCTGGCATTATAGCCATGGAAAGGACTCTTTGTTTCACTTAGCTTTGAAAAACCAATGAACAACTTTGAGCAAAAACAGACTTGATTTGATTTGTTTTTAAAAATCACTCCAGTGACCTCCTTCCTACTCAATTGTAAAGATAGCTGTATGTTTGTTGTTTTCTTTCTTTCTTTCCTGTGCCTTTACCCAAGCACCTATTTTCTTTCCAGAAACCCTCCTGTTTCTGTCTCAAAACACTTTTGAGACAAAATAAATTCGTATTTTTGGCAGGGAAATAGTCTTGTCTTCTGTATGTCTTGGAGTGAAATGGCAGTTTTTGCTATTGAATGTGCTAATTAACTTTTTTAAATGAAACTGATCATTTTAGTTATGGCAACAAAGTTTTTTGTGTTTTCTTCATATTATCATCAATACTTATAAGTTCCCTCAAGTACTCATATGAATATATAGATTAAGAGGTTATCAGAAGCTAATTACTTAACAATCATATATGTAAAAAATATGTTCTCTAATCAGAATGCTGCAAACTTATAACTCTTTTCAATATCATTGGTTAAAAATCGTTTAATATATAATTTTGTATTATTTGGTCTTCTTATCAGTAGATTAGGAGCCAAGAAGTCAGTTCAACCATGCCAGCTGTATGACAACAACTGAATCTCTTACCCTGGGTAAGAGATTTACAACCTGGGTTTCCTTACTTACAATATGAGGATACTGGATACAAAATGAAAATTTTTTTTTTTGGGGGGGGCGGTTTCTAGAATTGTTTTTAATGGTACGTCTTTAGTTGTCTTTCCAATTGACAATTTTTTTTTATTAATATTATATCTAGATAAGTTGTTTTCATAGCATATCGCTTAGTTTTTTCATTTAGACTTTCCAATGTGTCCGTCAGTTAACTTACTGTTTTTTAAACTTTGTATATAGGGTATTCTTTCATAGGTAACACCTGACTAGCTCCATGTAGAGTGCAAATAAATTTTTAAAATTAATATTATTTGTTTATTAATCTTTATTACATTCCACTACAATTAACTTTTCTTGGTTTTCTATATGACAGTATATTGGTTTTAAATTCTCAATGGAAAATTACTTCTTGAACAAGTCCCTGGGAAATGATGTAATGGTATTATATCATCATTGAATAAACAAATTTTGTCTGAACTTAAAAATTTCTTTATAGGCTGTATTATACACCCCAACCAAAGTGTTTCTTATTTCAAACTCCAAAAGGGGTTGTATTTTTTAAAGTTAAGACTTATTTTTACTCATCATACTATACACACATATTGAACATCTAAATAATGTGTCTTGCAAACTTGTGCCTGGAAAATTCTTACTGCCGAATTGCTTCTCCTGGAAATCTGGCCTTAATTTGCATTGAATTTCAATGACTTCCTTAAGCAAACACCTGGAGTTCCTCCAGTCTAATGGAAATGAGGGTCCATAGACACAATTGTGCAAAAACAGTGAGTTCTTTGGCAGTTTTAGAAAGGTTGAATGTTGGCCATCATCCAGACCACAAGCTGTTCACACTGTTATTTCCAGACAGGCAATGCAAGCAAAGTACAATATTACCCTTGCTTGAGCAAAAGGATTAGAGCCCAGATACAGCTGCAAACTGGTATTGGTACAGTGAAGCAGTTTCATTGTCATGATGAGTCATGCTCATGACTGGGGAGGCTTCTAAATAACTGTGGTTTTGGACCTCCACCAAGTCTCCCAGCCCCAAAATGGCACTCCCTCCAGAATTACTTCGATGGTCTAGATTTTAGACTACGTCAAGAATGGTAGAGAAGAGCATACCCCGAACACTGCTGTTTCTCTGCCGTGACTCCAGGAGCCTAGATCCAAGGATTTCTTAATTTCCCTTCTACCTCTATTATAAACCAGCTACAAAAGTTGGAGTTAGTCCAAAGAAAAGTAGTCAGTGGTAGTGGGTTTAGGAAAAGGAGAATTAAAAAGGCCTACTGCTCAATGGCAACAAAAAAGAGGAAATGAAGCAAAGTTCACTACATGTCTGGAAAATATTAAATGATGCAGAAGAATAGGAAATTTAGATAGAGTATAAAAGCATACATCAGAAGAAAAGGAAATGGACATATAAGCAGACTAGATTCTAGAACAACATTTGTCAGCCATACATGGTGTGTTCCACAGTGTTATTGGAAACTTCAGTGTTTTGTATAGTGCTGTGAAATTTTTTATAGTGTGGAAAAATAATTTCTGTCAGAAATGAAGCTACGTAATATTACAGTGTAAACAGTTAGATGACTAGGTTGACAAAATGAGATAGAGCTGGCACTAAGTAGAAGAGTCATATTATAGCATCCAACATGCATTAAAAGAAAAATCATGAGTTAAGATACAACACCAAGTGGTCTGGCTGTCAAGGAAATTTCCCCACTTCAACCATGAGGTTATTTAAATGCTTCTGAAATATGGGTACCCAGTGGTGGACCAAGTTGTGGAGCCTCCTGGATAAGTTACCTTACTCACATGACATCTGAAGTTTGGCTAAGAAGGGAGCATTTAAATTTCATGTAATTCCCCTAAGTCTGTTCAATCAGCTTCTAATGTTGAGTCTTGAACTAATCTTGCCAAGAGAGGGTAAAATTTTCAAACATTTACTGTTTAGGCGTTCAAAATAGTGCTGAGCCCTCTGTGAAGTGAATTAAATAAACATAGGCTCACTGCCCTGGAGTCTAGTCTTATACAGAATACACAATCATCACTAGAAAAAAAAAAAAAAAAGAGAGAGATGCAGGTACCAGTGGAAAAATAGGCAAAGGATATAGACAGGTAATTCACAATAAAAGGATAATTGGTCATAAAACAAAAAAAGAAAAATCCTGTATTTACAAGGACAACCATGAATTTTGCTTTGTGAATATATATGTCAGAGCTTAGAGCAGTAGCAAATTTTTCTCAAAGGCATATTTCCAAAAGCCGTCAAATAAATAGTGTGGTTTCCATAGATGCTTTTCTAAACTCCGTGTGATCTTGTTATATGCAGAACGTTTCTATTGTAAATTTGGTAATTTGTTTTGAGTCTTTTAATTGTTCCAAATTTCCAACGTTTTTGTATTCAAAAGGGTGTCTCAAATACAAAAAGTTTGTGAAGCAATGACTTACAAGAGTGATTTTAATTTGGGGTGGGAGAATTACCCCAGTACCAGTTTCTGATATTTCCCCCAGTGGACCAGGCCACCAAGACCTTCCCCGGAATTGTTTGCATGTGCTAAAGAAAAAAAAAATGAGAAAAATCTAATCTAAAAGTTACTTCTAATATTGTGGTTAATCTGAAAGTCATTATGTGGCCACAAAATAAACCTTTTTAAAACATCATTGAATTATTTTAAATGAAATGTAAAGGATATAGACTATCCTGGGGATTAAGCCATTCATAAGAAATAGGAGTGAGCTCATAAAGTACAATGTTTTCCTTATTATTCAATGATAATTTAACTTTTGGATTTATATCACATGAAGAACTAACTTTTGAAATTTCATTGCTAATCCATTATTTGAAGATTCATCCTCTAATTAACAGAGAAGCTTTGCTCAATAAGGTGAATTTCTTTAGGAAACAAATCTATTACATGAAGTCAGGTGAGGAAAGAATTTTTTTTCTGCCTATTTATATAAAGTTATTTATTTATTTCTAAGTTTTTATTTATTTTGAGAGAGAGAGAGAGAGAGAGAGAGAGAGAGAGAGAGAGAGAGCGCACATGCAAGAGCACCTGTCAGTGAGGGAGGGGCACTGAGAGAAGGAGAGAGAGAGAATCCCAAGCAGGGTCCCCACTGTCAGTGCAGTGAGTGCAGATCTCACAAACTGTGATATCATGACCTGAGCTAAAACTGAGCCAGACACTTAACTAACTAAGCCACCCAGACACCCCAATAAGTTTTTCTTTTTTTTTTCTTTTAATATTTACTTATATTTGTGAGAGTGCGAGTGGAGGAGGGACAGAGAGAGAAGGAGACACAGAATCTGAAGCATGCTCCAGGCTCTGACTTGTCAGCCATCACAGAGCCCGACGTGGGGCTCTAACTCATGAATCATGAGATTATGACCTAAGCCAAAGTCAGACACTCAACTGACTAAGCCGCCCAGCTGCCCCCAGGTAAGGTTTTTTTTTTTTTTTAATCTAATTCTTAAAACTTTGCCTGAAGGAGAAGAAAAGTGTAATTAAATGACAAATTTGACCCATTCCATGTATCAATACCCATTGGTCACATTTAATTGCTTAATTTGATCATCTTCTAGAATATTTTTAAATTATTAATAATGTAAAACTTGTATCCTGAATGATTCAATGGGATTTTGTCATATTACTTCTCTAAATGAATTTTTATAAATGCTTGGTGCTTAATAAGTCTTCCAGTAAGGAAAAAAAGAAATAAAAGAGAAATGATAACCCTTTTTGTTGAGAATTATATATGATCTAATTTTGATAACACAGCAACTTAGTCTTAATTTATTTCAACATTCACTTGTACATTAGAATAAACAGCTGGTTAATTTAATAATTTGTTGGAATTCATGTGTTTCTTGGGTATAGCTTCAGTCTGCCTATTATTTGTTATGTTATACTATGGAAATATTAAGTTGTTAATTTCAACATAGCATGAACATTATTGCCCAGTGTTTTTTTTTCTTTATGAAACAAAAAACGATTCGCAGTATGTGGCTTCTTCTACTGTAAATTGGGTTCTCAGTAGCTCTCAGAAAATTAGGTTATCATTTCATATTTCTCTAAAAGCTTTCCCAAAGAACATAAAATTGGGCAAAGTCTATTCATTTTGATTCTACAATTCTGGTTCTAAAACTACACTTTCATTTTATTGGATGCTATTTTAGTGGTGATATAAAGTCAAGATAACCCATCTATAATAGTCTCTTCCATTTCTTTGCCCTCAGTGCCAACAACCGTTCCGCTATATCCTTTACTTTTTTCATGTCCCTGCTGAAATTCTGGCAAAATCCTTCTAAATTCTTGAAAGATAAAGTCCTGCGTGCTGGAAAGCATTCACAGAGTAAGTATAACACATCAAACGTGATTATTTGGGAAGGGGTCATGGGGTACACAGAAGCAGTAGAGGCCAGCCTAACTGGATTTGTGATGGAAGCACTATGCTAGAATCCTGCAGAGTAAGTTAGTAATGGGAGACCCTGAAAACTATATAGCTTGTTAGAAAGTGCATGTGAGTCACGTAGAGACATATCCTATGACTCCTGATCTATAGGCTGACATCTGATTTCTCTCACCAGTAAAATCATGAGTGCCTATAAGAAATCATGTGGGCGCTTGACTGGCTCAGTGCATAGAAGCATGCAACTCTTGACCTAGGGATTGGAGTTCAAGCCCCACCTTGGGCATAGACGTACTTAAACACGCACACACACATGTGCACATAATTCAAATAAAATGTGTTGGGCTATCATTGTTAAGCTACAAAGCAAATTCATGTATCTATCATATACAACAGGATAATAAATTTAATATACATAAATCAATAAATAGAAAACTGGCCAAAACCATGATAAAAGAACTGCAAATAGTGAATAAAGATATGCTAAAAACGGCCAATATTACTAGTAATCAAGGAACTACCAGCTATTTGGGAAAGGGAAGAGGGGGCTTAGTGAATTGAAAAGGCAGGTCATTCTCATGGTTTGTAGGCCTACACAGAAAGAATACATGTCTGTCTATACTATGTCACATCATTCATGAAAAGCCTTTTTTCCTTGTATCCTTACAAGAACAAAAATTATTGCCCCAACTCTCACTTTTGTTTTGACCCTGTAGTTTTGTTCTTTAACAACAAATATAACAGGAATAAACTGATTGGAAACATTTGGTCTGGCATTTATCTTCTTCTTTTTGTTTTTGAGGATTTTTCTTAGTGTATTATATGTTTTATTTATCTGGAAGTAAAGAGAAGAAATATGTAATTTCTAGGTGAAAATAACTGAGAAATTAAGAAATGATTAAGGGACCAAGAAATGTGGAAACTTTAAAAAAAATGGTGGATTTTGTATCTACATGCAAAAGCTAACAGGTTGATTTTTCCATTTATTTATTTTATTATTTATTCTGTCATATTCACACTTTCTTCTCAGGAATCACAGACTGTTAGATCTCACTGAGACAGCAGAGGTTACCATGTCCAACCCCTCTTCACTCAACATGGGAAGAGAAGACATGATAGCTAAATGCCTTGTCTAAATCACATAACCAATACATGCCAGATTTGGCACTAGAACACCATGGTCTTTCCACAACACTTGGTCTTTCCCAACTTGATTGGATTGATGAATTAATTGCTTTGAAAAAAGGTGCCATTCCAGGTGTTTTTTCACATTCACTTCAAGGATCTGGTGTTCCTGGAAAATGTTGCCCTCCTCCCACTCACTTTCCCAAGGGCAGCTCACAGACATTCGGTAGCTCTTCAGCAGACACCTTCTTCTCAAGGTAAGAGTGGAGATATGTTATCTACTGCATCTCATCTCCTTTTCTATGGTTATTAAGTGTCGGTGCCATCCAGTCTGTATCTCAGGGAACCATCAAACCTACTGGCCATTTTAAAATTACTTCAAAATAGTGTAGAATCAGGACTATAACAAAAGGAAAGACTTAAAAAGTATGAAGTTATCAAGAACGGAAATGAATAGATTGCAGATTAATGGAGAACATCCAGATATAATTACATTTGAAACCAGTAAATTTAAAGCAATACAAATACATTTGTGTGGATGTTCCTCCTGGAAAATCGGGTCAGACAACTCAGTCCATTTAATCACAATAATTTACTCATTATTTTGTTTGCTAAAGAAGTAAAGAAGGATTTTTTGATGCTAAATAATATGGCTAAATACCTTCTTCCAGAACACTCTGTAATCATGTTTTGATCCCACAGCTTTAGTATCACTATTTCTCCTAGCCAAATCCACTCTTTAAAATGCTGTTTTCAATTATATCCTACTTTCCCACTGCCACCCTCTCTGCTCCTACCGAGTGGTTATGCCTTTATTTTTCTTCTTACCTCTTCTACTTTACATTCACTGAGTTCCTGGCTAGGACTCTCTGCTTTTTTTTCCCTCTAAACTTAACTATCCATGAGAATTTTGCCCCATTGCTCCATCCCTTTGTTGAAAATTCCAAGCTGAATGCCTTGTTTCTTATTGCAGTGTAGCGCCATATTTCCAGCTCTCTAGAGGGCTCCCCCCCTTGCATGGACCACCATCAAACAATCAACACACATTCACTACTGAGAAGACAAAAGTGTAGAGTTACAAAGAAGAATAAGAAAAGAACCCCAGCCTCAAAGTCTTCACAATTACCAAGAGATCGCAAAGAATGGACTACCAGAGGAGCTAAGAATTCATTGAAGAGATTAGTGGGTGTTCAAACTTGAAAGGTAAGGAGGTTATGGGCTGCGAGTGCTCCTAGGACTCCAAAAATCAGTCTAAATATCAACTAGTGATGGGAGGAAGCAGATTTTTATCTTTAGTCATTCTTTAAATACACTTTTTTGTGGTCTACTATGTGCCAGGTATTCTTCGCAGCACCAGAACTGGTTTCATAGCATTGAAAAAATACACAAAGCCCTAATTCTTATGAAGATTGTATTCAATTGGAAAAGACAATGAATAAATGAGTAAAATAAATGAAAAGATAAATTCTCTGGCAGTACGTGTTGTTAAGAAAATGACTCTGGATGATGTGATAGAAAATGACTGAAGAGATTACATGTGGGCTGACATTTGAATGGGGAGGAGACAGGCATGCATAGATGGGGTAACGGAGATTATAATCCAAGCAGAGGAACAGCAAGTGCAAAAGCCCTGAGGTAGGAATAAGCTTGGCATATTTACTGGGACAATAGAAGGCTTATGGGTGTGGAGTATAGTGTGGGAAGGAGAGAACATTATGAAATGAAGTTGAGAAAGTGGGCAAGAGCCAGACATGTAGGTCTTAGTCTGTCAAAATAAGAGATTTGAATCTTTATTCTAACTGTTCACAATCATAAATTGATAGCACTTCATTACGTAACAAACACATTTACTGAACATGTCATTAGAAATTGAATAACTAGCAAAAGCACAATATCTATCAATATTTAATCCATATTATTTAAGACTCGGGGACAATGAATCTAGGGAACATGACTATAACCACTAAAGAAACGTGTACTTAAATCAGGAGACTATAGATGCTGGAGAGGATGTGGAGAAATGGGACCCCTCTTGCACTGTTGGTGGGAATGCAAATTGGTGCAGCCACTCTGGAAAACAGTGTGGAGTTTCCTCAAAAAATTAAAAATAGACCTACCCTATGACCCAGCAATAGCACTGCTAGGAATTTACCCAAGGGATACAGGAGTACTGATGCACAGGGGCACTTGTACCCCAATGTTTATAGCAGCACTCTCAACAATAGCCAAATTATGGAAAGAGCCTAAATGTCCATCAACTGATGAATGGATAAAAAAAATTGTGGTTTATATACACAATGGAGTACTACGTGGCAATGAGAAAGAATGAAATATGGCCCTTTGTAGCAACATGGATGGAACTGGAGAGTGTGATGCTAAGTGAAATAAGCCATACAGAGAAAGACAGATACCATATGGTTTCACTCTTATGTGGATCCTGAGAAACTTAACAGAAACCCATGGGGGAGGGGAAGGAAAAAAAAAAAGAGGTTAGAGTAGAAGAGAGCCAAAGCATAAGAGACTCTTAAAAACTGAGAACAAACTGAGGGTTGATGGGGGGTGGGAGGGAGGGGAGGGTGGGTGATGGGTATTGAGGAGGGCACCCGTTGGGATGAGCACTGGGTGTTGTATGGAAACCAATTTGACAATAAACTTCATATATTGAAAAAAAAAAGAAACGTGTTCTTTGCAAACTAAGCATGTTTTCACAAAGGCTAGGTTAAATATCTGTTGATTGAAGCTGCAGCTTTCCAGGTACCTTGATACAAGGAAGGAAGATGCCCTAGTGAGGGACCTCAGCAAAGTGGTACATCAGATAGAGAGAGACTCCTGGAATCTGGTCTTTGGAACAAATCATAAATTAATATTTGTTCCTTTTTTTTGTGAACTCTACTCTGAATTTTCTTAGCTTTATTTCATCATGTAAGAGGCTGTTACATCTATGTGAATTAACAAACTGTATTCATTTATTCATCAACAAACATTTATTGAGTTTCTTGCTCTTCAGTTGATCCTATGCCATGAACTGGGGATATAAAATGTGTACGTGAAGGCCCCACCTTCAAGGAGTTTATGGTACGATGGGGAAGAGAGGTGAACAAACAAAAAATTACAAGACAGTGAAATAACTGCTGTGTTAGATGTAAGCAATGGCCAGTGAATGTGAATATCTATACAACCCAAGAATATTTTCAAATCAAACCAGAGAAAACAGGACAAATAAGGAGATTCTTGCTTAGTTAAAGACCCAATTATCCCAGTGTACTAAACTTTTCTTTCCCTGAAACTAAGAATACAGAGATATTGATAAATAATAAAATATAGCACGAATACAATTAAAATTTTTGTTAGGAAATACATATTTGGAGGAAACAATGTATCTAAAAACAATAGCATCATAGTGAATATTAGTGTTACTTAAAATATTGCACTGGAAATGCTCTGTGAGAAAGGCTATATTACATCCTGTGAGTGCTCAGTTTCAGGAATCATCTATTTAGTAATTTACTCATTGTCTTCAAAACTAACTGCGAGATAGTTGAGCAATAGCTAAAAAAATTCCATTCCCAACTGGTAAAAAGAGCCACACAGATGCAATTATTACAACATTTGTATTTTTAAAAACAGAATATATTCTATGCTTTCATGTCTAAATTCCTGAAGACAATCAGATGGCGCAAGAAGACATTTACTACTGGACAAGCCTTTCAGGGACCCTGAGCTTTCACTTCATTCAAGTATCTGCTGGTCACATTTCTCCCAGAGACCATCTTCTCAAGTTTCCACTCTGGATTAATTCTGAACTTCTATATAAAGCTATTAGGCCTAGTGTCTTAGTCCATTCATGCTGCCATAACAGAATACCATAAACTGAGTGGTTTATAAACAACAGAAACTTATTTCTCCCATTTCTGGAGGCTGAGAAGTCTAAGATCCAGACACCAGCAGATTCTGTGTCTGGTGAGAGCCTGCTTCCTGGTTCATAGATGGCTGCCTTCTCACCATAACCTCACATGGCAGAAGAAGCAGGGCAGTTCTCTGGGGTTTCTTTTGTAAGAGTAACTTATCCCATTCATGAGTGCTCCCAAAGCCTCGACTTCAAATACCATCACATCAGAGGAATAGATTTCAACATATGAATTTTGAACAGACACAGATATTCAATCCACAGCACCTTGTTTGAGCTTTCCTCTCCATTTAATAAAGACTTTATTTTGTTTTTACCTTTAAATTTTTAAGGGGTTGTTGATAATGTTAGAATAATATGACTACAATTAACTTTAAGACTTCATAGATTAACATGGAATTGAATTTTCCCCCAAATGCTTATCTAGATGCATGGGGTATAAAGAGACTTTCCAAAATGCCTTTAAGTACCAGCGCCGCTGGTGTAGTGGTATCATGCAAGTTTCCCAAAATGCCTTTAAGTAAACTCAACAAGACTTCTAAATAGGATGAACTTTTGGTCCTTCCCACAATATAATTCCTGGTTTCAATTTTTTTCTAATATTTTATTATAAAAATTTTCTGGCATACAGAAAATTTATAATATTATGGTGAATACCCATGTACCCAGCACCTCGATTCTATTATTACCATTGGACAATGCTTGTTTTATCACATATCTATTTATCTTCCCACTTTGCCATTCCATCCACCCATTACTGACATCTGTACATTACTCTCAACTATTTGAGCTTTCATATCTAAATATATGCTCACATTTTCATTTAGTTTCTGAAGTTTGACAAATGTGTATATTGATGTAATCTAAACTTTTACCAAGACATTACCACCCCCTTAGAAAATTTCCTCATGCTCCTTTTCAAGCAATTCCTACTTCCATTCTCAAAGACAAATATTATTCTGGTTTTTTTCCTACTATGATTAGATCTGTCTGTTTTAGAACTTCATAAATGAAATAATATAGCAGGTATGCTAAGGTGTCCCTTGCTTAGCATATCTTAAAAATGTTAATGTGTGTATCAATAGATCATGCTTATTATTTTATTATTCATATTACATAAATATACCACACATTAAATACATGCATTTAAATAAATTCCCTTTGCTTCCAGCTTTGGCTATTATAAACAAAACTCTTATGATTACTCTTCTTTTTTGTAGACACATTGTTTTTCTTTTGGATAAATACTTAGGATTGGAATTACTGTGTCATCAGATAGGTATATGTTTAATTTTATATTAAGTTGTTATAACTTTTTATAAAGTTGTTATACCCTTTACATTACCAACAAGTATGTGTGAGAATTTTACTTGCTCAACTTCCTTATCAACATAGTTCTAGTCATTTTGATGGCTGTGTAGAGATAGCCCTTTAAGGTTTTAACCAAATTAATTAATTAATTATTTTCCCTGACAACTAATGATATACACACTCTTTCTTGTACTTACTGGTAATTCATATATGTTCTTTTGTGAAATTTTCTCTTCAGATTCTTTGCTCATTTTTAATAGAATTGTTTGACTTTTTTATTATCAAGTCACAAGTTATTCATACAAGTTGGACTCCAGCCTTTTATTATCACATACATTTTTAAAATATTTTCTCCCAGACTTCAGTTTGGTAGTGTCTTTGATGAGCAGATTTTAAATTTGATAAATTGAAACTTTACCATTTTTTATAGTTATTATTCTCCATAATCTAAGAAATCTTTGCCTATGGTCGAGTCACAAAAATATTCTCCTATGATTTCCTGAAAAGCCCAATGATTAAGGCTTTTATAGTTAGGCTTGAGAGCAATCTCCATTCAATTATTATGTATGGTATGAGAGTAGGAGTCAATGCTTATTTTTTTCCAAATGAATATTATAGCTATTCCAGCACCTTTTATTGAAAATACTTTTTTTTCTTTGTGATATTGCTTTGGGACTTTTATATAAAAAATCAAATGACTCAGGGCACTGGGTGTCTCAGTTGGTTAGGCATCCAGACTCTTGATCTTGCCTTGGGTCATGATCTCACAGTTGGTGAGATCAAGCCCTGCCTCAAGCTCTACATTGCTGGCATGGAGACTGGTTGGGATTCCTTCTCTTTCTCCATTAACTCTGCCTCTCTCTCTCTCTCTCAAAATAAATAAATAAAACATTGAAAAAACAAAATAAAATAAAAAATCAAATGACTATAAATCATGGGTTTACTTCTGAGGTATTCATTCTGTTCCATTACTCTATTGGCTGATTCTTATGAGAATACCAGACAGTCTTGATTTATTAAGAGTCATGAAGTTATGCGAGTCATGAATTCAGGTAGTATGTGTGCTTCAGCTTTGGTTTTCTTTTCCAAGATTGCTTTGGATATTCAGGTCCTTTGCATGTCCATATAAATTTTTTAATCAATTTGTTAATTTTTACCAAAAAACAAAAAAGCCATTGGGTTATGATTGAAATTATATTAAATTTATAGATCTGTTCAGGAGAATTAATTTCTCAATAATACAGTCTTCTAATCCATGAATATGGTATATCTCTCCATTTACTCAGCTTTTCTTTAATTTGCCTCAGCAGTATTTTGTAATTTCCAATGTAGAGTTCTTTGACATCTTTTGTTAAATTTACTGCCAAGTAATTTATGTTTTTGACACTATTCAAAATGATTTTTAAATTTCATTTTTAATGAAATTTAATGAAATTTAAATGTTAATATATAAAAACACAACAGATTTTTACATGGTAATTTTGTGTACCACGATATTCCTATATAAGCTCATTACTTCTAAAAGCTTCTTTGTAGATTTTGTGGGATTGTTTTGTTTTTTTTTTAATGTCTATTTTTGAGAGAGGGGAGGGGCAGAGAGAGAGGGGGACAGAGGATCCCAAGTGGTCTCTGCACTGACAATAGAAAGCTTGATGTAGGGCTCAAACTCACAAACCACGAGATCATGACCTGAGCCAAACTTGGAGGCTTAATGAACTGAGCCACCCAGGTACCCCTGTAGGATTTTCTTTGTAAACTATTGTGTTATTTGTGAATAAAGACAGACTAGCTTCTTTTTTTCTCCTAATATTCCTTCCTTTCCTTATTGAACTAGCTAAGACTTCCTATAACAATGAATAGAAATTGTGAAGGTGGACAGTCTTGCTTTAAAGAATAGAAAACTTTAAAACTAAAAATGAAAAAGAGAATAAATTCAGAATAAAAGATATTTCCAGAAAGGAATATTATAATTTTTGCTGTAAACACTGATATGAATTTAAAGAAATTAAAAAGAAAAAATACTTCATACATTTTTTAAGGATTTTATTTTTAATTTTTTAAGTTTATTTATTTATTTTGTGAGGGGGTGAGGGGCAAGAGAGAGGGATGGAGAGAGAATCCTAAGCAGACTCTGTGCTGTCAGTGCAGAGCCCAACTGAGGGCTCCAACTTACAAACCGTGAGATCATGACATGAACTGACATCAAGAGTTGAACACTTAACTGAGCTACCCAAGCACCCGAAGATATTATTTTTAAGTAATCTCCACACCCAACGTGGAGGCTCGAATTCACAATTCCGAGATCAAGAGTTGCATGCTCTACTGACTGAGGCAGCCAGGCTCCCCCCAAAATATTTTATACTTAAATGATACAATACTTTACATTTCTGAAGCTCTTAATGTCTTCATTAGTACAGGGATTGGTTTCTAGTATCATTTCTCTTCAGCCTGAAGAACTTCTTTATGACTACTTATAGTATAGTAGGTTTTCTGGTAGTGATTTCTCTTTTTTCTTTTATCTGAAATGTTCTTATTTAACCTTTATTCTTGAAGGATATTTTCACTGGCTAAACAATTCTGGATTGGTAGTTTTGTGTTGTTGTTTTAACACTTTAAAGATGTTGTTCCAATATCTTTTGGCCTCCACAATTTCAGATAAGTCAGTGATCATTTGAAACAGTGTTCCCCTGTGTGTAACATGTCATTTTTCTCTGACTGCTTTAAAATTTTCTCTTGAGGCACCTGGGTGGCTCAGACGGTTGAGCGCTGGACTTTAGCTCAGGTCATGATCTCACAGTTTGTGGGTTAAAGCCCCGCATGGACTTTGTGCTAGGAGCTCAGCCTGGAGCCTTCTTCGGATTCTGTGTCTCCCTCTCTCTCTGCCCCTCCCCTGCTTGGGCTTTGTCTCTCTCTCTCTCTTTCAAAAATAAATAAACATTAAAAAAATTTAAAATAAATAAATAAATAAATAAATAAATAAATAAATAAATAAATAAAATTTTCTCTTATATTTGGTGTTCAGCAATTTTACTCAGATGAGCATAGTTTCTTATTTATCTTGCTGAAGGTTTGCTGAAATATTTAATTACTAAATTGGGAGAATTTTTGAACATTATTTCCTTAAATATTTTTCATCTCCAAAACTCTCTCCTCTTCTTCTGAGACTTCAGTTACTTGCAAATTAGGTATTTTGCTATTGTCCCCAAAGTACCCAGGCCCTTGTTATTCAAACTTTCCCTCTCTTTTACAGATTAAATAACTTTTATTTATCTATCTTCAAGTTTCAATGACCTTTCTTCCTGTCATCTCCATTCTGTTGTTACGTGAATACAGTCAATTTTAAAAACTTCAGATATTGTATTTTTTCAGCTAGGATTTAATTTGGTTCTATTTTGTAGTTTCTGTACTCTTACTTAGTTTTCTAAATTCATTACGAGAAGATTTTCCTCTATCTCATTGAGCATAAATATAGTAATATCTATTTGATAGTCTTTGTCTACTAATTCTAACATCTGGGTTTATCTTGTGTTTTGTCTCTGTTGATTGTTTCATCTTCTGAAAATGGGTCATATTTTCCTTGTTGTTCATGTCGAGTAATTTTGTACTGCATCCTGAATATTGGGAATGATGTAGAAATTCTCAATTCTTAATATTTCTCCAAGTTGTTTATATTTAGAGATATTTGGATTTGGATATTTATTAATTGCTTGTTAATTGTGTAATTAACTTGATTGGATTCAAACTATAAATGCAGCCCTTTGTAGTGGCTTCCATCTCAGTTTAATTATTTTCTCCTTAGATAGGGTTGCTTAGTGTCTGCCCCATGCATCTGTGTTTCAGGGTCATCCAGAGATTTTGGCAGAATGAATACATAGAATTTTTGACTTACTCTTCTGGCTCTCTGTTTATGGGATTTCCCCTTCGCTTTCTGGCAGCTGATGTTGCACTAAATAGTCTTCTGGTTATTCAAACCTCTGAGTGTTCTAACAGGTTTTCTGCCACCTTGCACAGCATAGACAATGATCTGTCCTCAGGTTTAAGGTATAGAAACAGCAGCCTCATCATGAGTCAGTTTGTTCTTTCAATGTCAACTCTCTCCCAGAATATGCCTGCTTTAGCACATGGTCCAGAGATTTCACTTAGTTTTCTTTCTCTCTCTTTCTTTCTCTCTCTCATTCTCTCTCTTTTGTCTTTTTGTTGTTTGTTTTGTTTTTGCTTTTGATTTAGATTTTATAGTTTGTTATTTAAGAGAGGATCAGTCCACTAGGAACTTACATGGCTATAGAAGCAAACCTTGGTTGTAAGTTTTTGAAATTTTAAAGACACATAGAACTCTTAAGTCTCTAAGAGAAAAAGTTCAATTACAGTGTCTACTATGTCAAGGAAAGTTGATAAGTATTTCAAACCATTGTATTTTCTATTGAACATAATCCCAGTTTACTTTCATTGCCTTCATGAGAGTCAACATCCCAATACAACTCCCTTGCAATGTTTTGTTGTGTTAACATGTTGGTATGTTTTGGGCCTGGAAAGATGTTATCTCCAGTAGATCCAGTGGCAGTATTTCAAACTTCCAGCCCTCAGAGATGGAGCAAATTCAAGTGATCCAGGTAAACCCTCTAATTATACAAATGAGAAATTAAAGACCAAGTAACTATGTGATTTAAACATTAGCACAGTTGGGAATTAGACAAAGTTTCCTGATGTTGCATGTCCTATAAGAGCTATTTGGACCATATCCTAGGTAGGGATTTTACTTCTGTAGAGTATCATTACATATTACTAACTCTATCTACTCTTTCTGTTAGATATCTCTAGGACCACATTATTCCATGAGCTGCTAAGAATTACAGAGGGTTCCTGAGTATTTGATATGCATAGGACAATACTGGTATAAACTGAAAATTAAGTGAGATGGTATTTATAAAAGTACATCCTAGAGTTCTTGGTACAAAGTAAGTGTCCAATAAATGCTCATTCTTCATCTTCTTCCTACTTGTCATCTTTCTTATTAGTAAGTATGCATACTTGCAGATAGATTTGAATTCAGGGAAAGCAAAGGGAAGTATCACTCCTATTCTTTTTTGGAAACTTTGATTTCCAAAATTAAACAAGTCTTCCAGAGTCCCCTCCTTTCTTCTCCCCTTTTTTAATCTACTATTTCACTGCCTTCTCCTTACTACAGGTTCAAAGAAACAGATAAGTAAGCAGGGTGAGGTCAGCAGAATCTCAGGCTATGATTAGTGAGAAGCAAGTAACTGTTCTCACTCCTTTCTAAGCAAAAGAAATTAAGAGACACAGAGAGAGAGAGGGAGAAAGAGGGAGGGTGAACGAGCAAGTGCATTAGTTAAAGATATATTTAAAGTCAAAGGGCTTCTAGCTCTTTCCCTGTATATAGCTTTGCCTATGTTTAATCATCTTTTAATAAAGATTATAATACTAATCTAGGGATAGGAAAACTTTATAAAGTGGCAGATAGTAAACATTTTAGATTTTGTGGCCTGCATTTTGTTTCATATTTTTTCCTTGTTAAAAAATAGCATCTTAAAAATGTAAAAATTAGGGGTGCCTGGGTGGCTCAGTCATTTAAGCGTCTGATTAAAAAAAATTTAATGTTTATTTACATTTGAGAGAGAGAGAGAGAGAGAGAGAGAGAGACAGAGTGTGAGCGGGGGAGGGGCAGAGAGAGAGGGAGGCACAAAATACGAAGCAGGCTCTAGGTTCTGAGCTGTCAGCACAGATCCCAATGCAGGGCTCGAACTCATGAGCTGTGAGATCATGACCTGAGCTGAAGTTGGACACTCGACTGACTGAGCCACCCAGACACTCCTGAGTGTCTGAGTTTTGATTTCTGCTTGGGTCATGACCTCACAGCTCCTGAGATGGAGCCCCTGTGTCGAGGCTCTATGCTACCAGTGCACAGCCTGCTTGAGATTCTCTGTCTTCCTCTCTCTGCATCTCTCACTCATGCTTTCTCTCTGACTTCTGTGTATTACATTCTATCAGTTAATTTCGAAGAATCAGATGACATAATACCCATGAAAACACACTGTAACTCACATTATAGACATGTGTGGTATTATTATTAATGACATTAATTGCCCCTTGTCATTTGGAGGCAGCACAAAAGCCTGAGGGAATTGGATATACGTAAAGTAAGATTTTTTTCTCTTAAATTTTAGAAAGAGAGAGAGAGAGTGAGAGTGGGGTACAGGGGCTGAGGGAGAGAGAGAAACTCTTAAGCAGGTTCCAGGCTCAGTGGAAAGCCTGATGTAGGGCTTGATCGCATGACTCTGGGATCACAACCTGAGTCAAAATCAATAGTCGGACGCTCCACCAACTGAGCTTCCCAGGTGCCCCAAGGGAAGCTTTGATAGAGGGAATAATGGAGACAAATTCTGAAGATTAATATACGTATGACACTATTTTCCAGGTACCAGCGTAAGATCCCAGCAATGATACCATGAGCAAGGGAAGACAGAGGAGACACCAACACGAACGTTGTTTGCTTCACAATATTTTTCCAAAGCTAACCTTAGCAAAACTAATCTGGCTGCCTTGGAATTAGAGGAAAATGGCATAAAACCAAGAGCCATAATCCTCCCTAGCAAGGAACATGCTAGGAACATTCTGGGAACATTTGACTTTTTTTATAATTTATATTTAAATTATATTTATAATTTAATTTTAACATAATTTTTAAATAAACAATTGAATTTCTAAGTTCCCATTTTTAAGGTTTATTTTATAGTCTTTCAGGTGAGTATTATAAATAAAACTAATGAATGGTCATACACTCTGAACCTTCACTGCTGCATTTCAATGAACATAAATGGTAAGAATTATATCTAGACTTTAAATACTTTACTGATCATAATATTTCCTGAGGAAAACAAAAAAGGTAGTTTTCCCAAGAGTCAAGTCTTGTTTGATTCAAGTTCATTGACAGTTACTTATCACTGGTAACATTAAAATATTACCCTAATTTTATTACTTCATTTTCCCTATGAATTTAAAAGGATTATTCTATTCTTAAAATAATAACATAAATCCTCTCAAGCATAGGGTCTGAGAGGTTTTGTAAATCCATGATTCACTCTGACAACTAGATGTCAGCAGATTATGTCCCCTCATGCCTGCAGAATTTCTTCCACAGATGTCATTTTGAGAAGAGCTGGCACTAAGCTAGACGGTTTCTTAGGCATTGGAAAGCCCGTGCCATCGACCATTGTTGAGTTATAATTTCACATTATTTCTTAGTCATGTCTAAAATTGGAAACAAATAATTAAATAACAAATATCATGCATCACAGAACAAGCTGGATAATCATATTAAACACATTGACTAATTCTCTAACTTAAGTATTAGATGTTAAAAAGGAAGCACTGAGTCAACTGATGAGGCACAGGCATCATAAGTTACATGAAGTTAAAGGAAAGTGGGGAAAAAGTGCTAGAATTCCCAGCCACAACCACAGACAGAATAATATCAATAGAATCTGTTGCTAGACTAACAGAATACAAGTCAGAAGCACAATCTTAAAAAACATATGAGTCACAACCTATTCACATTTCTCATAGGACTTACTGATTATTATTTTTTAAATGTATATTTATTTTTGAGAGAGAGAGTGAGCAGGGGCTGGGCAGAGAGAGAGAGAGAGGGTGAGAGAATCCCAAGCAGGCTCCTTGCTGTCAGAGCAGAGTCTGATGTGGGGCTCAGTCTCACAACCGTGAGATCATGACTTGAGCTGAAATCAAGAGTGGGACACTTAACCAACTGGCTGGGAGCCACCCAGGCACCCCAGGAATTATTGGTTTCTATGACTAACACTTGGACTTTTACATGACATTGAAAATGAAAGATTAACCTTTTCTTTGAAGTGTAAAATACAAAGATAACTAAATTAGGCTGGCAAATCTTCCTGTTGTAGAAAGGCATACCTGTATGAAATCACGAACAACAACCCAAAAAAACCAAACACCTCCTGGAGCCATATTTAATTCCTTTTGCCCCTTTCACCACATTACATCTATTACCATATCTCACAGATTCTATCTCTAATGGTGACTACCATTTCATAAATGTTGAGCACCTACTACGTGCCAGGCACTGGGGACGGAATGGCAAACAGGAAAAAAAAAACCTCTGTTCTCATGGTGCTTAAAATATAAGAAAGAGGGAGACAATTAAGAAATAAAGAAATATATAGTCCTCACATGATGAGGATTATAGAGGAAAACAAAAGTAAAGAGCTACAAACGACTGGGGATGAAGTACATGAGGATGGTGATATTTTTTTAAGGTTGGTTAAGGAAGCCCTCAGTAACAGAGGAACATGCTGAGCAGAGACCAGAAGACAGTTAGAAGGGCCCAAGCATATGACAAGGAGCAAGAACATCCCCAGCCATGGGGTAGAGTATGAGTGGGACATTTGAAGAAGAGCAAAGAGCTAATGAGAGTCTGGAGTCTGGGTAGTGAGTGAGGGAGAGGTGGAGGGCAGAGATAGTATGGGAAAAGGGGGAGCCATAGGAATGGCTGTAAGGAAGACTTTGCATTTTGCTCTAGAATACAGGAGGCCATTGGTGTTGCTTCCCACTTTAGACCTCGGCATGTTGCAACAAGACAATGCAACAATAGGGTTCTACTTCGTGTCTTGCCTCCTGTCTCTCTTTCCTCTAATGTGTATTTTACTTTGCCACATTATTTTTTTTAAACCCAGAACTGAGCATTCCTCTCCTATTAAATATATCCTACTGTCTAAAACAAAACACAACACCTAATCAAATCATTGTCAAGACAATCTAATCTACATAATCAGAATCTCTCAAGAAAACAGATGGCACAGACTGGGTAAGAGGATGAGGCCTTAGTAATGGAGCCAGTGGCAAAGGTGTGGACATGGTTTAGCACTTGCATAAGATAGAACAGTACCCTGGGATTAGCAACTGTGGAGAGCCTTACATCTCAGTATTAGTTGAATTGTGTCCCCCAAAGGGAAATGTGAAGCCTCAGTCCTCAGGACTTCAGAATGTTCTCCTGTTTGAAAATAAGATCGTTGCAGATGTAATTAGTTAATATAAGGTCACAGTGGAGGGGGGTGGCCCCATAATCTACTATGACTGATGTCCCTAAAGGAAGAAGAGAAGAGACATAAAGAGCGACACACAGGGAAAAGATGGTTATGTGATGACAAAGATTGAAGTGATGCTTCCACAAGCCAAGGAATGTCAATGATTGCTAGCAAATACACAAAGCTAGAAGAGGCAAGGAAGGATTCTCCCCTACAGATTTTAGAGGGTGCATGGTTCTGTAGACACCTTGATTTCAGACTTCTAGCCTCCAGAACTATGAAACAGTAAAGTTTTTGTTGTTTTAAGCCATCCAGTTTGCAGTATTTTCTTACAGCAGACCAATGAAACTAATACACCTCCCTTTGGCCTGAAGGGAGAAACTCCCAGAGGCCAGTGATAATACCTATGGCCTTCCACAGAGGGGTATAGATAGCCCACAAGGACCTGGCTGATTGAGAACCAGAATAAACACTCCAGTCCTCTGATCACCTGCTAGTGCCTTCCCTTGGTTGAACTTCATTGGAAGGCATAGGGCAATTGATATGTGTCCCTGTGTGTCAGCCTCCAGGAGCAGAGAAGAGACAGAAGCAGAAGGGTATTTAAAAGGACAAATAGAACTATCCAGCAAAATTGCTAAACAATTTTGTGACAGTTTATCTTCCCTGCCTCATCTCCTGTCCTTTTTCTACATGACACATAGGATTAGACACTAGGACCACTAGCTGCCACTCAAGGCACCATCATGTGTTTGCTCATACAGTTCCTTATACCGAAATATTTACTATCCTTACCACCTTCTCCATCTGGAAAAATAGAATTCATCTTACAGGCCCTCCACAAAACATTCTGTGATCTACCAAGGCAGAAACTCCCCTGTACTGCAACTCCAATACTCCTGAACTTATGGTTCTACAATCACACACCCACCAAAATCTAACTGATATTATAGTTAGACATCTGTCTTCTCTCTTTAACTGAGAGATTCCTCAGGGCATGGATTGAGTTCTAGTCATCATTTGTAACTCTTCACCTATACATTTCACAATAATATGCATAAAGTATGGATTAATATCTAGTGGTTAAACTGAAAATGGTAATTTTAGTATTGAAATGAAATTTAAAGTCATCCAGTTCAATCTGCCCATTTCACAGAAGTAAACACACAGGCCTAGAAATAGACAATTAATGGCAAAATAGGAATCAGATACAAATAATAAATATGCCCAGTCTAGAGCTTTCTCCATTATATAATTATGGAATAAAACCATCATTCCCATAAAACGCATAACAGCTCCAAAATCCTATGAAGATAAGAAAAAATAAAATGTAAATGAGTTAGCAATATGTGAATAAAAAGCTTTTTAAGATCCTTGCATGTTGAGAAATTTTTTTTAAGTATTTTAGAAAATATTTTGAGCTTTATTGATTCCACAATGTTTGAGAAACAGCTTGTGGTATTTAACAGTCCCCAAAGGCAGCTGGGTTCTCCCATTCCAACCTGGTAGCAAGTGTGTTAAGAAATAAATAGATAAATTTATTTTCCATATTTTAAAAATAAATATAACTGGATGGCTTAAGCTGTCAGCTTAAAAAGTTTCAGAATCATGTAATCCTTTGCTAGATTTTGCAAGCAAAATGTCAAAACCAATTTCAAGCAGCCACAAATCAAAAGAGCCCATTGCTTATCTATGTTATCTGAGGAAATCGACTTTCTTGTGTGACAAGAACAAGGTGATACATTTCTCTTTTTTAATATTAAAATTGTCTTATTCTTGCACTAACTGATACAATACCTTCTACAATGACTTCTCTCTGCTTGCAAAAACAAAGAAAATGAAAATCGATAAAAGTTACCGAACGTCCATTTTTGTAGTGGTGCAGTTCATGAAGTTCCCTAGGCCACCTACAGTTTCACTGATTCTTCAGAAGGACTTTCAGAGCTCAACAAACATGTCTACTCAACAGTAATGGTTTATTACAGTGAAAGGACACAGATTACAATCAGCAACAGGCAAACCTATACAAGACAGGGTTCAGGAGAGACCATGCATGAAGCTACCAGCTGCCCTCTCCTAGGGGAATTCCGTGAATGGGGCTTATTTCTCTCAGCAACGATGTGTGACATTATAAATGGAATACTGTCAACCACGAAATCTCACCAACCCTTAGTGTCCACGGTTTTTATTGGAAGTCAGTGATGTACACATGGCTAACCACCCAAGTGGTTAATCTTAGTTCCCAGTCCTTCCAGAAGCCAGATTGATACCACATGACCCAAGACTTTCACCATAAATAACATTGTTAGCATAGACTACGTTGCATGGCCTAAGGACTCCCGGCAAACAGAGACTCATTTCCTGCAGGCAAGGCCTAGAGTTTACTCCTAGGAACTGGGGTTGAGGACCAAACCTTTCTTTAGGCAAGGTTAATCCTAAATACACTATAGGAGTGTATCTTGTCAGTTTAAAGTATAAATTTCTAAGAGTTTACAGTGTTTATCCTGTTGTTTCTGCCCTGTGTCTCAGGTTTTCAATCTAAGGTTCCAGACTTCCTCAGTTTATGGCACCCGTGTGCCTCAGTTATTTTTCATGGTGCTCTTTAGGCAAAAAGAAATCCCTAAGAGTAATTAGGTCCAGACAACTTAATAATCACAGTTTGCATGGTGTCTGACAGCAATGCCGTGATTCCCAAAGAATTTTATTTTATTTTTTAAAATTTCAAAAAGTAATACTCTACCTGCAACGTGGGGCTCAAACTCATGATCCTGAGATCAAGAGTCACATGCTCCACTGACTGAGCCAGCCAGGTGCCCCAAGAATTTTAAATATCTCACGGTACCCCTGGCAGTTTGCTGCTATGCCTCAGGGCAACTTGGCACATAATTTGAGAACCATAGTTCTATATAATGCTTACATAACTATAGATGACCATTCTATCATTGTTTTTGTCCTTTAAAAATGTTTTATTGAGAACTAAATATGTGTCAAATACTAGGAACTGGGGTTCTATATACAGGCAAGATATGCTCTGGACAGTTTAAAATGTTTCATAGATGCTTTAAAGTTCATAATAAAGGAAAATTTGGGAAAAGAGTTATTTTCTCCATTGAATAAATAAGTAAACTGAATTTTCCAGAGCTTGACATAGGATCTAATAGACATTCAGGAAATGTTTCTTAAACTGAATTGTAACACAAATAAGAAAACTTGCTTACGTTAACTATCACAAGTGTACATGCAAATACCCTTTATTTTATTTATTTTTTTTTAATTTTTTTAACGTTTATTTATTTTTGAGACAGAGAGAGACAGAGCATGAACAGGGGAGGGGCAGAGAGAGCGGAAGACACAGAATCTGAAACAGGCTCCAGGCTCTGAGCTGTCAGCACAGAGCTCCACGTGGGGCTCGAACTCACAGACCGTGAGATCATGACCCGAGCCGAAGTCGGACGCTTAACCCACAAAGCCAACCAGGTGCCCCGCATATACCCTTTATTAACACCAAGCCCATTCCTCTGTTCATTAGGATGAAACTGTTTCCCTCTTTTACAAAATCTTCTTTTTCCCTTTTGTCCAATATAAAAGCAATATAATATTTTAGAAATCTTAGGAAGAAGACAATTATAACAACATCATCCTTATACAATAACTGCTATTTTTTTGGTCTTTATAATACACATGCCTACAGAGTTGTAGTCATATCACACAGTACATTTTTCTTGCCCTTTTTCACTTAGCATAATTTTGTAAGCACTTCCCATTGTTCTAAATAAATCTTCTCTGAATTACCTTTTACCTCTTTCCTAATTTGGAAGAGATTTCCTCTTGCTAAGAAAATCTTTGCTCTTCTGAGCTAAAAGTGTTGTTTTGTACAAGTGCATCTTTGGCTCTGTTACTTGGATGCTTGATTATCTTTTAGTTTGAACAAAATTATTTCCTTCCCTGTGAATTACCTAGCAACGATGATCCTGGGGGCTGTACAAAAAGAGATTTATCTTGCTCTTGCTTACTAAACCAATGAACCATTCCAGTCTCGGGGCCAGGGAGGAGCCAGGCTGTAAATTTCTCTGACTTCTGCTATAAACAAAGCCTGTCAGGGGAAGGCTGTGACTTGACACCCTTTTTAGAAAGAGAAGCTGAGGAACAGAGAGAACATGCCTCTCTATTCATGTCACTATGTGCTTGGGAAGAGGAGATTAGGGATTTCTAAATGCAGAGCCAGGGCTGACATCTTTCTGGGAAACCAAAGCCACAGTAGTGGAAAGTTTGTGTTGCCCTTAAAAAAGCAAGCTCTTGGTGACTCCTTCAGTGATCAGGGAACTGGTTTTCTGTTCAGGAAGGGTCAATTTTACATTGTCAGTGGATCTTTTTTTTTGTCTTAAAGAGCTTCCACAGTGTGGGTTGAGATACAGGATTTCCTTGGTAAAATACTCATTTGGGAATGAGTTTGTGCACTCAAATAAATAAATCTGTATTTTGGAAATGAGGGATTGGTATTATGGATTTAGAAGTATTAATTATGACTGAGTTTATCTCTGCACATTTTTAGACCACTATTGTCACTGGAAGACTAAAGAGGAAATTCAAAAACAAGATGAGGAAAGGAAGCTGTCAGACCATAATTTCAGGAATAGAGAATCATAACAATGTACATATCCAAAGGAGACTGTAAATATCCAAAGGAGATTTGATCTTGCCCTTTTTTATTTAAAAGAATACACACATTAAAACACAAGATGTTATTTATAGCATTTGAATTTTTAAAAGTCTTAGAATGATTAGGAGAGTAGACTCATAGTCTCATTATTGATGGGACTATAAATTGGTGTTAAATTTCTGGGATAATATGTGCCAAAAGCTACAAAAGTACATTTACCTTCTTCTGAAGCAATTTAATTTTAGAACTTATGCTATGGTATATTAGGAATGTAACAAAGGTTATAGCAGAAATATTAACATATATTAAGTGTTATATACCTTGAGATCATAAATAATCTAATTTAAAAAATAAAATAGAATTCATTAAATAAATTGTGACGCATGTACATAGTAAAATTCTATATGGTCACGAATCATAATGATGTACACATGTTTTAATTATATGGAAACTATTCACGATATATTACTAAGTTTTTAAAAAAAGCAGAAAAAAAGCAGGAAAAGAGAGTATACTGTCTAGTATATTTTTATACACACAGATGCAAACACTAGAATGAAATATCTCAATATGTTAAAGTAGTTATTTGGGGTAGTGAGTATTGGCTGAAGTTCTTCGTCTCATTTCTTCCTTCCCTCCTTCCTTCCTTCCTTCCTTCATACTTTCCTCCTTTTCTTCCTTTTCCCACCCCACCTTGTTCTCCTTTTTCTTCTTGGTTTCCTCTATATTCCAAACATTTAGACTTTTATTTTATAAGCGGAAGGAATGTACTGTTTTGTTTTATTTTTAACTTCATCTTACAAAAGCCTACTATTTGGATTTAGGGACTTTAGGGTGGCAAAAGAAAGGGAAACAATTGTGTCCCATTCTTTTCTTCTTGATGCCCTTTTCCTTAATGAATCCAGGTTCTCTTCCTCCATGGGTGAAGAGGACAGAATAGGAAAGTGAGGACCAACATTCAACTGTGTCTTTCAGAAGCCGACCTAGTAGACCATTCCATCCTGTTTATTCCTCTTCAGGAAATGAATTTGTTTGAAAAATTTTGTTTGGATAGTTGAAAGACAGGAGGAAAAACAAGTCAGGTATTCCCTGGATAATTATCTTACGGTATTTAAATGTTATGCATTTCTTTTCCACAACAGGCAAGAAGAAATGATGTTTTACCCTCAATATGTAACCTTAAAATGATGCACAGCTCTTCTGCCATCTTGCAACATCTTTCTAATAAGTTAATAAATCTAAGCTTTTTTATGTTCGAATTAATATCTGAATAAAAATTTTCAAGTCATGTTGAAAGGCCAGGATAATAAAAGTAGGTAATAAAAAAAAATAATGTTTAATAACGACCTAAAGCAGCTGACTATGTCAGTTCTCACACTTGACATCGTCTTCTAATGCTAGTCTTGGTTTTAGGGAAGGTGCACAGCTCATTGCAGATTAGAAAGTATTGAGAGATAAAAGTGGCAGTGGCAGTGTTTATGTTGTACTAACAACTGTACACAGCCTGATGCGGGGCAGATGGCCTGAGTTACAAGAATATTAAGCTTGTGGTAGATGAGTGAAATTTATGTTATGGTGACTATGTTTTCAACCAATCCTTTTAAAAAAGTGAATCCTGTCAGCACAATCATTATAGGTGCTTCATGCATTTCATTTCAGGGGAAATTGATGGTCTGACCGGAATTTTAACTTTGCATTTTAACTCATTTCCATGCTGCCAGTGTCCCAGATTGAACACCAGGGAGGCTGAGCCCAGGATTCAGGCAAGTCTGAGTCTGTCTGGAGGGAGGAGGTATGACATGCCATGGATCTATTTTATTTTCACAAAGATGGATGAATCCCATGGAAATGAAGTCATGGCAAGAAGGGCTGCGTGTTTGGGGAAGCCTTCAGGATTTCCAGCAGTGATTTCTAGTTGGTTCAGTGGCAAGGAGAGCCATCTCCAGTGAACTAAAGCCTAAGGGATAAGGAACAAGATGGTGGGGACTGCAAGAACTAGTTCTTGGAACTCCCATGACAAATATGTATGGGGGAAGGAGTCCCAAAACTATGGGAAGACCTTAAGGTGTTTGATTCCTATAGACACTCTGGAGTTACACTTTTTGTATTCATTATTGTTACTCTGGTCTTACGTTTAGCCTGTTGTCACCTGGATAATACAGATTACTTTTGTATCTCTTTTGAAAGAATAGAGCAATAGTTATCAGATGGCATACACAAAAGGCACACACATGTATCTTCTTATCCCAGCCCTTAGAACATCAAACACGAGAGGTATCATTTGGAGGAGACAGTAGTTAACAGGAAACTATCCAAAATGGAAGGAAAAAAAAATTATTGAATAGCATTTATTCTTCCAAGTAAGAATTCTTCGTTCTTGGGTCAGACTGATAAATGAGGTGGCATTTCGACTGATTGATTGGGTTCATCCCGCTAGGGTGCAACTGAGCATCAGACACAAAGGATAGGAATGTGCTTTGGTGTTGCACTGTTTTCTTGGTATTGCATGGTCAGTAGCCTTTCTCGCATTTGTAACTGGTTTGGGAAATATTTCAGAACAAACCAATTACAACTTCAAGACAAATGCTACACACTTCACAACTCTTTCCTATTACATGGATGTGTAAACTGAATTCCCTCTCAAGACGAAAAAACAAGGGCTGGCTTCCCCAAAAATGTTTTCATTGGCTTTAGGGAACTAAAACACACCAGACTGGGTGACTAATACTTCCTGTAAAATACAGATAGATCAACACATAATTAAGTACTGGCTCAAAAGTAATTGTCTTTGAAACCCTTTTGGAGATAAATACGGTTATGCTAATGTAACGAACTCCTCCCGATTCCCATCAATGAGCCAGTTTATTAATTAGGCCAGGCCATTTTACTACCTTGTGCTACCTAGTCTGGAATATTTAAAGGGTTAAGAAAAGGTTCGTAAGAGAACACTGAAGAGGAGGAAAGAGGGATAATGCTTAAATCAGTTATTTGTCAGCTCTCATAAGGATTCCAGTTGGAGGAGTAGGTTAAAAGCACTTTTGGCTTCCTTGTGGGTTTCAAAGATCTTTCCGACCTCCACAGACAGAAAGCAGAGTTAGTGCATGCAGCATTTTGAACGGATAAACCCTAGCGTTATTTCTCTGAACTCCCTCTTTGGAGGATTTCGAATTGGACGGGCCCAAGAGAAACCAAAACCCTAAGTAGCCAGTGTTCTCTAGTTTCTGCTCTGAGTATACGGTGATTCCGTAGGAAGTTCTATCTCCTGCGTAGCCCGAAGGGCAGCCTGCCTGCTTGTTGAGGCCGAGTGTGAACTCTGGCCGCGAGAGAGCATCTCGGCGCTTAGATCACACCCACTCGGGGTGTGCGTGTGAGTGAGCGCGCGGGTGCCTGCGCGTGTGTGTACGTGTGGGGAGGTGTGCGCCAGAAGGGTGGGGTGCGGGGCAGCGAGGAGGGCTCTAGGTGAAGCCGGAGCAGAGGGAGGTCGCCCGCGCTGGCCTCTCCCCCAGGGGCCGCGGCGGCTCGCTCGCGCTCCCGCTGCACCTCCCGGGGCGCGCCGCGGCGGCGCCACAGGCCCCTGGACGCTCCGACCACCGCCCTCCCGCCGCCCGTCCCGCGCGGCCCGGAGCGGGGACCCGCGATGGCGCGGGACTGACGGCCGCCTCCCCACCCCCCCACCCCCAGACCCTCTGCCCCGCCCGGGGGCTCGCGGGGGCCCCGGGGCACCGCCCCGACCTGCATGAGGGGCGGGCGCGCCCGCGCCCGGAGCGAGCGGCCCTCAGCGCCCCCGAGGCGGTCCCCGGCCGCGCCGGAGGACGAGGAGGAGGAGCGGCGGAGCGGGCCGGGCTCCCTGCCTGCCGCGGCCCGGGAGCACGGGCTCCCCGGAGGGAGCTCGGGGCGTCCCAGCCCCGGAGGAGGGACCCGGAAGCAGAAGCGGAGCCGCGAGTCGAGCCGAGCCGCTGCCCCCGCTGCCCGCCGGCGCCGGGTGGGGGTCCCGGCGGCTGGATGGGCAGCGGCGGCGCGGGCCGCGGGCGGCGATGGGCGAGGAGCAGAGCACGGTGAGCGGCGGCGGGCCGCAGGAGGCGCGGGCCCCCGCCGGCGGCGCCACGGGCCACCCCGAGCCCCCGAGGCCGCGGGGGGACAGCGCCGGGGCGCCGGGGCCGCACGCCGCCTCCGCCGAGCCGAGCGGCGGTGGCTGCGGAAGCGACTCGGGCTGCGCGGACACCAGCGCCCCGGAGCCCGCGGGGAGCCGGGGGGGCCCGGACGGGAGGAAGAGCCGAGCGCCGGGGCAGCCCGCGGGACTGGCACTTACCGGGCCCCTCAACCCCCAGACTTTGCAGCAGCAGCTGGAAGAGGAGGAGGAAGCAGGGGGCCGAGACGAGGGAGGGCATGAACAGCAGGACGTGCCCCTGGGCGAAGAGCCGGAGCCCAGGACCCGCGTCGGGGCCGCGGACGAACTGGTCTTGGACGTGCTGGGTCAGCGGCGCCCAATCCCCGCCAAGAGACAAGTCTTCTGCTCCGTGTTCTGCGTGGAGAACGACCTGCCCGAGGCCCCCACCGCGGAGCAGCCCTCGCCACCCGCATCTTCACCTCGGGCTCCGCCGGTGACGAACGTTCCCAGCACCCCCACCTCCTTCCCCAGCCCCCGGCTGTCCCTCCCGACGGACCCCTTGTCCCCCGACGGCGGCAGCATCGAGCTGGAGTTCTACCTGGCGCCCGAGCCATTCTCCGTGCCCAGCCTGTTGGGAGCTCCACCCTACTCTGACCTGGGTGGGGTAGGGGATCCCTATGTGCCCCTCATGGTGCTGATGTGCCGGGTGTGCCTCGAAGACAAGCCCATCAAGCCCTTGCCCTGCTGCAAGAAGGCCGTGTGCGAGGAGTGCCTCAAAGTCTACCTGAGCTCCCAGGTAACTCTACCCCCACTCTGTCCCCTCTTGTGTTCAGGCCCCTGGCGAGGCGGTCCTCCACCAGCTCGCCAACTCGGGTTCACAGGAAGAGGTGATGAGACAATTCTACCAACGACCTCTGTCAGTTTCTCACATCCCAGTTGTTGTCGGTGTAATTATTATTGAAGTGTGTTTGACCTCACGGCTAACTTGACTGGAATTTAACTCTGCAGGAGCTTCAGGCTTTAAGTTGGCAACCGTGGAGGGAACAGGCTACAGTGAATTGTCCTCTGCTTATTTCTTTTACTAAATTGCAAGCCAGAGCTCGCTCAAAAAGGAGGACAATGAAAGTGCCTCATAGGCCTAGTATCCCCGAAACTAACAAATAGTGGGCACAAAACACTGTAAGTATGTATTAAGTTGGTGAAGAGAAGCGTTGGAATTGTTGGAATTAGTATTTCAGGTCCATGATGCCTGAATTTTAAATTGTGCTCCATTTATGTATTCCAGAAAAGTTTTATTTTTTCATTCATTTATTCATTCATTCATTCATTTATTCATTCCTTGGCCCATGCCCACTTAGCATTTTTCTTATTCCACAGCAAAGTTGAAGTACTTTTCCTCACTGAAGTTTTATGCCAGCACAGTACTTTATTTCTTTAAGAGGGAACAAAACAGACCAAAACAAAGGAAAGCGAGGCTAAGAGGCTTAACAAAACAAGCAGTGGTGAAACTTTCTTCCTCGGCTCCTTATTTGAAAGCTTGTTTTTTTTCTTGGAAAGCTTAAGCGTGCAATAGACCAGCTTTCCTTCACTGATGGTGAATGAGTTCTTCCAGTAGTTTTCAAGCTGTTATGTTTCTGCCAGTGTTTTGCACAATCTGGAATGCCCTTTGATCCCATGTCTGATTGTCCTAGGCCTATTCATCTTTCAAAACCCTTGGCTGTTCAGGTGCCAACTCTTTTTGGGAAGCCTTTCCTCACCTTCCGGGCCGCTGCTTATATACTTTCAAAATACTTCTGTGTGCCTTGCAGGCACTGAAGTTCCTTATGTGTCTGTTTGTTTTGCCAGACTGTATGGGCAATGTCTTGTAGTCCTTGTGTTTGATAGTTTTATGCTGAGTCCCTTTCCAGTAATAGTGTTTAATAACATTGGCTGAAGTGAACTGAACAGGATTCCACACAGTGTGGTTCCTGTGTGTTTTGTGGCTAATCCATGCTGGTGTCTAGACTGAAAGTGTGTACTGTGCCCAACCGAAAAATGCAAAGGGAAACTTAAACAGAATGGAATGTTACACAAACAGTAAGTTAGCCAAGATGGTTGAGATTATCCAAACGCCTGCAAGAGACTGATGTCTCTTTTATGCTGTATCCACAAACAGATACTTAAAACAGGAGGAATGTCTGCTCTCATGTGGTAGTTTCTATGACATCATCGGCAAACAGATATTGGTGCCATCCATGTGCAGATCCCTGTGGTGGGATTCAGACATTCCCCAAATATGGGCCCTGCTCCAAGGGAGTCACTGTGAGAGCAGATGTGTATGCAAGAGCAATACAAGGTAGCATATAATGAGATGTAAACAGAGTAACAATACCAGGTATACTTAAAGGCTGGATACAGATGCTGTGGGTTTAGAAGTTCAAGGAGGGTAGCTGGTGTGGGTTGAGGTATTCTGCATTAGTTTGATTTTCTTAAGGTGGGCCCTTTTCCCAAAGCATATATATATATATATATATATATATATATATACATATATATATATATATGTATATATATATATATATATATATATATAAATCTCCATAAGTTTGTTGTAGGCAGTCAATATTTTGATCTGTAATGGAGAAGAGAAGGAATGGGGAGTGGAAGGGTGGCAGGGTGAGCGCAGTGTCATAATACACAAACACTAGAAACTTCTCTCAAGTGACGTATCTGAAACTTGTTTGCAGTAATTATGGGTGTTATGTATGTCCCTGATTTTCTTCCAAAGTATTGGACAGACCTTTCAGTAAAGAAAAGCCTACTTTATTTAAAATATTAAACAGGAAAAATGAGTCCCGCAGGCCAGGCAAGCTTCTACCCCAGGGTTTTTGCATTTGTTGTTCCTTTTGCCTGGAATAGCCCCCTAGATACCATTCCCTTTGCTTGCCTACTCCTCTCACTCCTCTCTTTCAGATCTGTATGCAAATGCCATCCAAATGGCCTTCACTGACCACTCTTTTTCAAGTTTAGCCTCACCCCACTCTCTTATGCTTATGTAATTTGTTTCCACGAAGGCAGGAATTGTCCCATGATGTGTTCACTGCTGTGTCTTTAGCACCTAGAATGCTGTTGGACATATGGTAGAGGCTCAGCTAATAGTTACCAAATTTTTGAAGAGCTGAGTGACCAAGAGAGGATGAGATTACCCCCAGTAACCATTGCCAGAAAGTGGTATTCTACCTGCGTGCTAAATTCTACTGTGAGCTTCAAGTTAAAGGCAAAAGACAAAGTCTTAAAGCAGACAAAAATAACAGGTTTACTAAGTTTGCTATGAAAGTTAGAATTAAAGATTTTTTAGATGAACTTTTAGCTTCTATGCAAATGGAATTTTTTACCAATTGGATAAAAATACATACAGGCTTGTGGTTGTAATATTTCTGGTCTGTGTTAATTCTAAGGTCACTTCTATTCAAAGGGTCTATGTTTCCATGTCACTTAACCTCTCTATGCCTTAATTTCCTCATCAATGAAATAGAATTGCAGACCGTGACCTGTAATGACATGCCAGTTCTGAAGCAAAACCAAATCAAACTGCAGAGTTATTTTGTTGCCTTACTGAGCTAGATCAAAAGGGCACACTGAGTGCTTTCTTTCTCATTTTATAAGCTTTCATGGGTTTGACAGACTAAAATCTGTTAAACCCGAATTTGCAGGCTCTTAAGACCTTTTAAAATAAAATGATGCATTTGAAATAAAAAGTTATTAGTGATATTTTTCACTTGTTTTTGAGTTTGTGTCAAATAGTGCATTATTTGACATCACTTAAGAAAATAAAGGTGATTTTCTATTAAGCATTTTATACACACATTAAAAATACATACTAAATGTGAGTTGGAATATTGCCTGGTTAAATTAATGTTCTTCTAAAAAGGGAGGCTGAGTTCTTTGAAAGAAGGTATGAACTTGGAAGGTGGGAACAAGGATTTTTAGATGGTAAGTCTTATTTCCATTAATGCCCTGGACTGCATGTGTAATGAAGGCGGATGAGTAGTTGTGGTCATTATTTCAGTACAGAGAAAGCAGATTAGGCCATGACTTAAATACCTGCATACTGTGCTTTCTAAATAATAGTTTTATTTCTTGAAACATAATATTCTTCTCCAGTCATCACCATGACTGGGGCTGCGGGGAGCCCCTCTTAGTGGAATGACTTTACAGTTCAGTGTGTACCACCCAATTTTCAATTGCCATGGTGAAGGGTTGAACTGATAAATTATAATCTTTGCCACTGCATAGGTGTTGGCTTAAGGGCTGTAGAATACATGACAGATACAGTGGAAGTTACACTAGTGTATGTTGCCTGGGTCCATAAGTCGTTGATACATACATTTTAGAAGCATTTCCCAGTGACCTATGTATGCATGTCTGACCATGGCCAAAGCACACAGTCCGGGGATGTCTGCAGGTCACTAAGCCATTGTAAATGTTAACCTCCTCAGCTGGTTTGGCCTCTACCACATCTTCCTAGGAGGCAAGATTGTTGCCTTCGTTTGTTTCAGAGAACGATATTGCACTTATTTCAGAAATCCTCCATTGATATCTTTCCTTCATGGTTTTGGTTTCAGACAGTAAAATTTATTATAATATGAAGTGTTACTATTTAGCACTTTAGATAAAGAGAACATTGGGTATGCTAAGGACTGTCTAAAGGTAACAGCTGTTGTGGCTTTCATCACTCTGCTTCAAAGAGCTCCCAACTGGCAGGTGCATGTGAGTTGGAATGTACACACCTGTCAGATGAGTATTAATAGAGACAAGCAACATATTTCTTCTACAGATTGTGAACAAAGCAGCTGTTAGATGGTGATGTCTTAAAATGACAGTCTACTATAGTCACCCTAGAATCGGTGACCTAAGGGTGACATCTTATGTATCCTATTATTAAACTCTGAGTCATGCAGACTTGTATGGGTACAAGTGTAACCTACTTTTTTCCCTTTAAATCTTAAACCAACCTGTGTATTTTTAGAAGCTAATGTGTTCAATGTGGAGTTTGAACACAGCCATCTTCGCACAGGTGAATTTTTGGATCCTGTCATGCCAGGTGTGATTTTGATAGTCCTGAAAATGTGAAGAATAATGAGACTGGGATACATTTCATTTCTCTACAGGTTTGAAAAGTGAGAGTGAAGGAATATGTAAACTTACTATTTTGTGCCCAGAATTTGCATGTGTGTGCTCACACGTGTATTTGAAGGGTGGGATAACATTTGCTTTCACACCTTACTGACTCATGCCCTTATTTCTCTCTTCTGCCTCTTTAATAATATGTCTCTAATAATTTCTTCATATCTCCTTCATAATCTCTTTTTTCTTTTACCTTTCAAAATCTGATTTTAATGGACATTTGATTTCTGCGGACGAAATACCCTGTTGAGGGCTGAGGTATGAACCAGCAGAACCTCGTCCGTGTGTTGCCTGGGTGTTTCCCTTCCGTCTCTTCCAGCTGTCTAGAGATGAGGCTACGAAGAAAAACCCGGCATTGTGCTCCACTGCCTAAGAGATCTCAAATAACATGACAAGTAGTACTACTTATCCAAGGCGTCAATTGTAACCTTTAGAGTGGTGATTTTCTTTCCTTCTAGAGCAGAGCTCAGCTTTTATACTGGAAGGCTCTTCCTTACTCCCTTTTTTTTTTTTAATGTTTATTTATTTTTGAGGGAGAGAGAGAGAGAGAGAGAGAGAGAGTGCAAGCAGGGGAGGGCAGAGAGAGGGGGGAGCCACAGAATCCAAAGCAGGCTCCAGGCTCTGAGCTATCAGCACAGACCCCAATGTGGGACTTGAACCCTGAGATCATGACCTGAGCCGAAGTCAGATGCTTAACTGACTGAGCCACCCAAACGCCCCTGGCTCTTCCTTACTCCTGATGTGAGAGAGAGAGAAAGAAGAGCCTTAGAACTTAAACTCCCAGGTTTTTGTTAAGAGATTGTAATGGGCACTGTAGATAGACACCTGAGTGGTAGTTTCTTATAATTAATGTATTCATTTATTACTGTATCATTTACGCATTTAACAAACATCTATTTGGGTACCTGTAGGCCAAGTACCATGAGATACTCTATAAATGTATTAAATCCCCTCAAGGAGCCATCTCAGAGCCTTGTGTGCAATATTTTTTCTCAGCTTTATCTAGGGATATAAGTAAGCTTTTAAGTTGCTGGTCAACTGTGGATCTCTTTCTCTTCTTACTTTTTGGGAGGATTTTGTTTTATTTTCATTTTTATTTTATCTTATTTTTATTTTAGAGAGAGAGCATGAATGGGGGTGGGGGCAAAGGGAGAGAGGGAGAATCCCAAGCAGGCTCCATGCTCAGCACAGAGCCTGACACAGGGCTTGATCCCACAGCCCTGCGATCATGACCTGAGCTGAAGTCGAGTCCATACTCCACTGACTGACCCATCCGGGTGCCCTTGGAAGGATTTTATTAAACCACTTCTGGAGTACCAGCTTACCATTTAGTAAACATGTTACAATTCCACCTGTTGTGTTTAATCCAGAGTAGTAAATCCATCCATTATGTATTTCTTAACACACATATTTCTCAGAGCTCTAATTATTGGAAATAGAATATTATTAAATATCTTACTCCTTTCAAAATATTTATTACCTTTACTTAAAAGAAAACATGCTTTTGCTAAGTTTGTTTTGGATTATTCTTTATGATATGGCAAATATTTAAAGTTATAAAATTCCAAAAATTTGTTTATTTTGTTCATATTCACTTTGTCAGAAGAGTTTCATATGATCAACTAAATGAACCTTCCCAAATCAAATTGTGTCTTAAAATAAGAAATTCAGTGCCTATAGAAAAATAATTTCTGAAGTATGCCATGCTCTTTCAACTTTCTCAGTATTATTTGTCCCATCAATTTTGGGGAAATTACACTTGTATGGTTAAGTTTCCACAAATAATAAGAGCAACCATTTATTGAACATCTATATTTTAAGCACTTCTTACATATTTTATTATTGAATTTTAATTCATTTATATATTAAATACCTATTACATGCCAGTCACTATTGTAGATGTTGGGGATTCAGAGAACTAAAGTAGATAAAATCCCTCCTTCATGGATTTTATATCCTAAGCCAGAGGGGATAGACTATAAGATAAATAATTAGTATCATTTAGTATATTAGGGGATAATAAAGGCTATGAAGAAAGAGACAAGAGAAGGGTGATAATAGTGAGGAGGAGGTCGTTCGTATATTTACAATCGAGGGGGGTAGTTGTCAGGGAGGGTTTTTCAAGGTGATCATTGAGTAGAGATCTTCATGACAGCAATAAGGGAATAAACCATGAGGATATTTAAGGAAATAATAAGTATAAAGTTCCAGAGACGAGTACTTGCTTGGGGTGTTCCAGGACGGTGAAGGGATCCATGTGGCTGAAGCATAAGGAGTGAGATGGGGAGCGATAAGAAGAAAACAGCGGGAATGAGAAAGCTGGTTGGAGAGGGCTTTAGGACCATAGAGAATTTGCATTTCTTCTGAGTGAGATAGGAGGCTGTAAGAAGATTTTGAGATAACCAGATATAACTTAACTTTAAAAGAGATTTACTGTGGCTCTTTGTGGAGAATGTTATACTATAGGAATCAAGAATGCAAATTAAAAGATCAGAAGACTATGGCAGTAGTCCAGAGGAGAGATGGTGTAGTGCAGACTAGGGTCATAAAGGTGAATGTGAGTTGAGCTGGTTGAATTTTGAATATATCGTGAAAATGGAGCTGACAGAATTTGCTGATGATGGAGTGTGGGATGAGAGAAAAAGAACCAAAGATGACTTAGGTTTTGAGCCCAAGCAATGAAAAGAATGAGGTTGCCATTTAATAAGATGAGGAATAGTGTAGGAGGACTAGGTGTAGGGAGAATCAGGAGTTCGTGCTAAGTTTGAAAAGCTGTTTAGACATTCATGAAAGGGTGTTGAGTAGGCAGCTGGCGTCTGGCATTCAGAAGAGAAATACGAACAAAAGGTGTACATTTGAACATTCTGGACATGTAGATGGTACTTAAAGGCATGAGACTAGATGGGGCCATCTGGGGAGTGATAGTAGATAGAGAAGGACAGTGTCTAGGCACACCAATGTTTACTAATATGGGACCTGGGACATGTGAAGGAACCAGGAAGGATCTAAAATGGAGTGGGCCAGTTAAGCAAGAAGAAAACCAAGGTGGAATGGTTACCCAGAAGCAAACCAAGATGGTATTTTATTTTATTTTTAAATGTTTGTTTATTTTTGAGAGAGAGAGAGAAGAGAGAGAGAGACAGAGCGTGATGGGGAGGAGCAGAGAGAGGGAGACACAGAATCCGAAGCAGGCTCCAAGCTCTGAGCTGTCAGCACAGAGCCCTACTCGGGGCTCGAACTCATGAACTGTGAGATCGTGACCTGAGCTGAAGTCGGACGCTTAACCGACTGAGCCACCCA
The DNA here is from genome assembly GCF_016509475.1 of Prionailurus bengalensis. Lineage (NCBI taxonomy): Eukaryota > Metazoa > Chordata > Mammalia > Carnivora > Felidae > Prionailurus > Prionailurus bengalensis. The sequence goes on from NC_057349.1 coordinate 112,569,251, forward strand.
GGCGCCTAGTGTTTTAAAAAGGAAGGAATAATCATCTTTGTCTAATGCTTCTGATCGTTTCAGCAGGATGAGGGTTGAAATTGACCATCAATTTCCTAACAAGGAGGTCTTTTGCAACCATGAATAGTACTGTTTTCATTGGCACTGGTGAGATTGGCTCTCTGATCAGAGTGGGTTTGAGAAAATAGGAACAGCTCCATTTCTGTGCTTCAGGTAGCAGAATGTTACATGATGAAACTGAAGGTTAGAGAGATAAAATAACTCACTTTAAATCGCATAGCTGAGAAATGGCACAAGTGGGATTTAAATTCATGTCCATTTGGCTCTAAAATCCATAGCCTTTTTACATTGTTTACATTTATTTTATTTGTAAGCTAAATATATTTGTTTTATTTTTCCTTTAAATTTATATCTGTATTATACAAAATCACAAGCCTTCTAGTCCAAGAAGGAGAAGGAACTCAATTTCATGTTCTGAGGAAGTGGAGGACACTTGCCCAGGTGCAGAGATAGTTTTCTGCCAAACCCAGGCTCATCTCCACGTAAGAAAATCAAGGGAGGGGCGCCTGGGTGGCGCAGTCGGTTAAGCGTCCGACTTCAGCCAGGTCACGATCTCGTGGTCCGTGAGTTCGAGCCCCGCGTCGGGCTCTGGGCTGATGGCTCAGAGCCTGGAGCCTGTTTCTGATTCTGTGTCTCCCTCTCTCTCTGCCCCTCCCCCATTCATGCTCTGTCTCTCTCTGTCCCAAAAATAAATACACGTTGAAAAAAAAGTTTAAAAAAAAAAAAAAAGAAAATCAAGGGAAATTGAGTTCAGAAAAGCTATAATTCAAGTTGCTATCAAGTTGTAATGGCAACATACTTGCCTGTTTCCTTCCTAACTCTCTGGCCATTCATTTTGTTCACGATTTGTGCTTTCTCTTGTGTTGCCATCTCTTAATGTTGGTGTCTGCCTGATCCATATCTAACCCCTCTGTTCTCACTGTATGGTATTAGTATTATGTGTTAATGGGACCAACTCATCTACTCCTACGGTTTCAAGTAACACCGATGTGCTCTGGAACTTCCAAATCTCTTTCTCTAGCCGAGATCACTCTTCTCACTTTCAGTACCATATAGCCATCTTTTTCCTGTACCTTTCCACTTCTATGTCCCACCCACCCACAGCCACTTTACACTTCTTACAACTAAATCTCCCTTTCCTCATCATCGTTTCCACACTGCTGAAGTCTTGCTCCTTCTTTGGGGTTCCCCATTTCCATTAGTTGTACCCAGGTCAGAAACTAGGGAGTCATCATTGAGTGCTTGCTCTCCCTCACCTCTCTCACCTAATTAATCACAAAGTCCTCTCAATTCTACCTCCTAAAAATATTGTTATCCTTTTCCCTACTGTTCTCTATTTCTAGTGACATTTCTCTGCTGATGGCTCTGCTTTCTGTCCTGGATTCTAATAACAGCTTCCTACTTGGTCCCGGTGCTCCAATCTTGACTGTTTCCAATCTGTTCTCCACACTATAGCCAGAGGGTTTTTTATAAGATGCTCAACTGGCCTTGGTACTCCCCTTCTTAGCCTTTCAGTGTCTGCCTCTTGCTTTTAGAATAGAATCTAAACAAAGTTTACATGGGATCTAACTCCTATTAGCCCCTCCCCCTTAAGCCTACACCCATATTAAGCTTCTTTTTGTTCCTTGAACACTCTGTGACTCTCAGTTATGAGCCTTTACTTTTAGTAACCTGAGGTTCTGTCTTAGGGGGATCCACTTTTTTCCTTATTCCCCCAATTCTGTTGGCCTTTCACACTTACTGATTCTTCTAGTCTCAACTTAGACATCTCTTCCGGGAATTTTTCTGGGCTCTCTATACCTGGATTACTTACGGTAAGATTGTTACTTCATGGTATTTAAATTGCCCATTTCCTGGGGCACCTGGGTAGTTCAGTCAGTTAAGCGTTCAACTCTTGACTTTGGCTCAGGTCATGATCTCATGGTGAGTTTAAGCCCAGCATTGGGCTCTATGCTAACAGAGCCTGCTTGTGATTCTCCCTCCCTCCCTGTCTCTCTTTTTGTCCCTCTCTCTCTTTTTGTCTCTCTCTCTCTGTCTCTCAAAATAAATAAATAAACTTAAAGAAAAACTAGTCCTCATCTTTAAATGGATTTAAAATTTAAAAACCTTTAAAAAATTGCTCATTTCCTGCTCTTTGCTTCCTTTAGACTGTAAAGCTTGATGCGTGTAGAGACCATCTTTTTTTGCTGATTAATTTCTTAGCTCTTGGCATGTGGGAAGCATGAAATGAATATTTGTGGAGTGGACTTATTTATTTACTCCATAAATAATGCGCTAGAGGCTGGTGTTGTCAATACATGAAGTATTGCAGTAGATAGCAAAAATGATATTTTAAAATGAAAATCTCAACATTTCATTATCTTGCTTAAAAACCTTTAAGACCTTCCCATTACTCTCCATAAAGATCCCAGTTCGTGACACCTCTCCTAAGGCTTTGTTCTGCTCATCAGTGCCTTCTCCTTTCCAGCTCTCCTCTCTCCTTCCCTTGTGAGTGAATTTCTCCTCATCCTCAGAGCTTAGCCTTCATCAAGTCTCCAGACTGAATCATTGCTTTCTTTTCGAGTCCTTTTCCCTCTGCCACCATTCTGTTTTTATCCCCCTTTGGAATTCTTTGTGGAAGCGATGATGTGAAGTTTGATTAATTTACTGCCCCCACTATTCTTTAAGCTGCTTTTACAACTAGCACTTAGCATGGAACCCAGAATAGAGTAGGTGCTCAATAAATATTTGTTAAAAGTTTGAGTGAGTGGTTGAAAGTAACTTATAATATGTTTAGGTTGGCAGAAAAATAAGGTAAATATTTGAACCTGAATTTTTGATATCTTATTCCATGGTATATTTAAATTTTGAGTGCAGTGGAATGCTGTGGCCTGACTCTTTATCCTGACATCCCATCTATCACAAAGGTCCTTCTTTAATTATAAAAACCTATTCCGGTTACTATGTCTCCTGCGTAACAAATTCCTCCTGAACCTAGGGGCTTCAGACAACAATTTTGTTTTGATTATGACATATGGGTCAGAAATTTGGGAAGGGCTCAGCTGGTCAGTTCACATTTGGGCTTTCTCGTGTGGTTCGCATGAGTTGTACTTTCAGTTCACTCACGTGGCTAGCAGCTGACCCTGGCCATTGTCAGGGAGCCCAGCCGGGACTGGATGCCAGGAGTGCCTCCACGTGGCTTTGTCAGCCTGGTAGTCTCAGAGCGGCAGGCTTCTCACGTGGAGCCGGGCATCCCCTGAAGCCAGCCTCAAGTGAGCCAGGTGGAGGCTACGTGATCTTTTCTGCACTAACTCTGTAAGTCACTCCGTGTCACTTGGCAAGGCAGTCACAAGCCTGCCCAGCTTCAAGAGAAAAGGACATAGACCCCCCCCATTTTTCTTGTGCAAGTGTCAAAGAATTTGGGGCCACGTTTGTGAACCACCACACTGCTTCAGACCAAAATAAAAGATGTTGTTAATTTATGTAGTAAATCTTTTAAACCTGAATTTTAATATTTTTAACTTCATGTCTTATCAATCATTTCATTAAATATTTCCAACCCCTATCATTATACTGATTAATACATTTTGGTGTTGTGTTTTCATGTTTTATTCTTGACTAATTTAATAATAAAGCTTTACTTAGTTTTAAGCAAAACTTACATAGAACCCATTCTCTTTTAAAATTAAAGATTTTAGATAATTCCATTGTAATGGAAATATCTTAATATCAGGATCAGCTTATAGTTATTCTGATTATTAACCCCAGTTAAAATTATTCTATATAATGTAATTTCCTTTCCATTATAAAAATTTTAGCTTCAGTAATGGTTAAATTATTATTTAAAAAGTTAAGTATCTTTATGTGTAAAAATAGTTAATATGATATTTTTTATAGATCAGGCATGTCCTATACAGAAATAATATTATTTCTAATAATACTTTAGGATTAACCATCCTAGTTAATCTTTGTTAAATTGGCCCACCGTTGGATATTTATTGTTTATGGTATTCTAGTTTGGGTGATTTTATTATTTGATTAATGTCGTCTAAATTTCCAGTAACATATATATTTTTCTCAGAAACCTCTTCCAGATTAAGGATCTGTGTACCCTGAAACAGAAGGGGCCTTATAGTTTTTATGATGTGCTTTTTTTTTTTTTTTCCCTCTCCTCCCTCTGGCTCAGGTAACTAAATTCTGGGCTTATTCATTCATGTGAATGACTAATCCCTTTTTAAATCTTCCTAAGCTATTTTCCTCAGTCATACTCTCTACTGTAAGATTCAGAGGCTAATTATAGGCTACCTAGCAAATTACTTCCCTTTTTGTGGTGTTGATTCTTGCCTTATTTCCTCACATGATTATTGGCCATGCTCAGTGCTCCTGAAGCTCATTAGCTCTGAGTTGTATATGGCAAGTTAAATCACCACAGCCCCTTCCTCTGGTTACCCAACAATTTAAAACAGCAGGTAAAATAAAACAATTGCTCATAATATTTCACCAGCATTTTTTTTCCCTTTGACAACACCATTTTTTTCTGATATTCCAAGTTTGGTTCATTAGTTTATGTCTTAAGTAGAGCTTTAGGATCAAATCAGAAGTGATTTCGATAAGGCCTGCTCTTGGTGCACTCCTTTTTTGTAAACATCTGGCTTTAGTGACGAAAGTGAATTTCTTCACATAGTTCTGTAGACAGTAGGTTTTGTTTTGTTTTGTTTTTAATTCTCTTGCCAAAGATGCCCATGGTGGGAAATGACAGGTGAAATCCCAAGAGTTCTCATTTAATCCTACTTTTAACTTCAGTGTTTTCTTTTCTTATGTTACCATTTTTCCTCCTCATGGTTGTGAAAATGCACTTGGAAAAGAATAGGCTTCTAAAAATAAAAAAAAAAAATTCTGTGTCAAATATGTTAGTGCCTTATGTTAAAACTGCACATGCACGTGTGTGTGTGTGTGTGTGTGTGTGTGTGTGTGTGTGAAGGTCTCAAGATTGTTTATTGATGCATCATAAAAGGATTGTTTACTGATTTTGATTTGCAAAAATCTAAGTATAGTCATTGACAAGTAAATTAATGTATTTCAAGTGTAGTTTGAATCAACCAAAATAGATATCCCTTGGGTTTACCTTTTTTGTTGTTAATTTTTAATGTCATTTTGTGAGTCATTGAGGCTTCATTCTTAAGATGAAGGGAGAGCTTAGAAGGAATGTTTGGGAAAAAACACTTGAAAAAATAGTAATTTTTCCCAATATATATTTTTTAAGATTTCAGGATTTTTGAAAAATACTGTTCTGGTATGTTTTTTTTCTTTCTATCTTTTTTTTTTAATTTTTAAAAATGTTTTTATTTATTTGAGAGAGAGACAGAGACAGAGAGACAGCATGAGTGGGAGAGGGGCAGAGAGAGAGAAAGGGAGACACAGAGTCTGAAGCAGGCTCCAGGCTCTGAAAGGTCAGCACAGAGCCTGAAACCGGGCTCAAACCAGTGAGCTGTGAACCGTGAGATCATAACCTGAGCTGAAGTCTGATGCTTAACCTACTGAGCCACCCAAGTGCCCCACCCCGGTATGTTTTTTCTTTGAACAGTATAGCTACAAACTTTAAAAACTTGGAAAAAGGGGTGCCTCGGTGGCTCAGTCAGTTGAGCATTGGACTTTGTCTCAGGTCATGATCTTATGGTTCATGGGTTTGATCCCTACCTCGGACTTTACGATGAGAGCAGGGAGCCTTCTTGAGATTTTCTGTTTCCCTGCCTCTCTCTCTGCCCCTGCACCTGCTCCCAAAAATGAATAAACATTAAAATTTTTTAAAAATAAGTAATAAAAACTTGGAAACAGTTTTGCTTTTCCATTTTGCTTAAAAATCATCCAAATGAATTTTTAAGAGTTTTTAACCCATTTGTTAAAAAATTTATCATTTTCTGATTCGTTGCAGGAATAGTTAATTGCCATTAGGGATGATGGAAATCTATTAGGTGAATTTCAGCACCATCCTTTGTATAATTGGTAGATGGTAGATGAGATTCAAAAATAAGTATAATGATTTAGTTAAGTACATGCAACTATGCACTTTTTTCCTCTGTGTCTATGCGAAGTGCTTTTTCATTTATGATACTCATTAAAACAATGTATCAAAATAAATTGAACATAGACCTTGGAGCACCACCAGTATTACCAAATGCTGAATGAAGATCTTTGAAAATAAGGAACAGTTCTAACATATTGCTTTCGTGATTATTAATATTTTTATTAGTTATAAGAGATGTTTTTTATCATTTAATAAAATAAAATTAAGATACTAAAAAACTCACTAGAACTTTCAGATTATTTTGTTTAAATATCCTTTTGGCTGTTATAATCTAGATGAATTGGATAGCACCCTGTTGGTTTGCTGAGGGTGCTAATGAGGCTGAAACCAAGCAGTCAGAACCCTCACAGGCTGGTTAATGACATGCTGATCTGCCATAAACCACCTTTAACTCTGCACAGTCATGTCACAAAGTGTCTGCTTCTGAACATAAGACTGTAGCTGAGACAAGACGGAAGAATTACTGTTAATCTCATCACCACTTCTGGAAAAATAATTGAATCACATGTTCCAATAGATAATCAGTGAGTTACAGAGATGTTTCCAGAGAGAAGTCTTTTCCACTGGTCAAGAGTGTATTTCACTGCAGTCAGGCTATAAAGATCTGTTCTCTAGCATTCAGTGGGTTTAAAAGAATCAAAGTGGAGGGGGAGCTAGAGTACTTTTACTCTATTAAAAATATTTACAGAGCACAGAATTATTTGCTTAGCACTAAGCTAATCACTATGAGAAGTAACAATATATCACCGTAGAGTAGTCTGTGATCTATCCTTGTGTCAAGTTTAGAAATTCAGTAGGTGAAAAATAAGCTCTCAGGAAAAGATTAGGGAATGTTTATGATTAAATTATGTGATGCTGATTGTTGACTTCAGTGGTTCTATGAAGAGAAGCTGTGTTTATGGGAATAGAAAAAGTTTAAACTTGGCTATTGTTTAAAAAATAGTTTTTGATGGATGTATTGGGAGAGGAGAAGGAGGGTAGAGGTAGAGCATCTCTCCAAGTAAGGTGGAGTCAGCAAGCACACATATACACTCAGAAACACACTTGTAGAAATAGGTGTGCAGGCCGTCATGACTAGAGAGAAGCTCAGATGGATTGTATGGCAAATAAGGTGGAGAGGTGAGATCTGAGTCATGAGAATAAAGACCTCAGCACAGACTTGAGCACCGTAGGCAGAGAGTCCTGGTGTCCTTATGCTAAGGCATACTGTGTTTCAAGAATAGGGAGCCAAGAGAAGCTGAGTTGGAGGTGGCTCACAGAGGTAGATGCAGGCTAGATCATGTAGCTTTGTGTTGCCTTGCTTTGGAATTGATATATCATTCCAACTGTGATGGGGACTCGTTGGACCATTTGGTAGAACTGTAAAGTGACAATTAATGCTTTAAAAACATGCTGGCTTCTATGTGGAGAATGAATTGTGTTTGAAGGTGCGGGATGGACAAGAAGAGCAGTGGGAGGTGGATTGGGAGGCAGTTGCAATAGTGCAGAGCAAAGACACCAGTGGTTTGGACAAATGTGCAAACACTGGAGATGGTTGTCTCCTGTCCTATCACTTTTCGGAGTTTGCCTTTACAGGGTTTGAGAATGCATTACTTTGGCACAACAAGATGTCATGCCAGTCCTTGTAGCCTTTCTGTTCAGAAGCCCTGAGTTGTACAACTCCATTCAGCAGCTACAGTCTTCATCTTTCAAGCAGTATAGGATTAACCTCTGTTCAACTTGATTCCTTCTCCAATTTACCTGTCTGGGGTGCATTTTTTAATTTAGTTGGTTGCTTTTAATTGTTTGTTCCAAAGACACCATGTAAACAGCCTCTGATCAAAAAATACAAAAGTGGAGTGCATGGGTGGCTCAGTCAGTTAAGTGTCCAACTCTTGATCTCAGCTCAGGTCTTGATCTCATGAGTTCAGGCTTCATGTTGGGCTCCACAATGGGCGTGGATATATGTATCTTTTGAATAGGTGTCCAAAGTTGTTATTTTACCGAATGTTAGAATCAACTTATCAAGGAAATTGATTTATCCCCTGCTGATTTTTTGCACTTTGCTGTTGTTAACCTTTCATTAGTTTATGCTCAACAGTTTGTTTTCATCATTATTGAAGACAATTAGGAACTCATACCCCACCTTCCCACAGATTACAGAGGTCTTACTGGTCAACCTTCAGTGGTAAGAGGAAGTTAAGAGAATTCTTCCATAATTCCACTTAGTTCTTGTCTGTACTTTTCAAAATTGTTTTGAGTGACTGTCATGTGCTTCTTCAGTCAATTCCCATCTTATTACGCATCCTCGTTTCTTCTAATTCTTGCTTTTGTAACAGTGTTCTCTTTTGGTGTCAGTTGCACTTCCTCTACCTTTAATGGGAAAGGCCCTGGGGTCAGGGCTTAACCATGCAGTGGCAGTTTTATTTTGATTGTGGCTGTCCTTTCCTTTGTTTTTAGCAAGAGTACACTGAGAAAGCAACTACTTAAACAAAGATTTGCTCTGTTGATTTTATGCTGAGTAACTGACTTTCCCCTCTGGCTCATACTTTTCATTTGTTTATTTCAGAGCATCCTGAAGTGTTTCCTCTAATGACACTCTATTATTGATCATAAAACCAGGAGTATTTCAGTTGAAGTAATAAAATGTCGATGTGATTTTATTTTAAAATCTATGAGAAAACCTCAAGTATTTATCTTTAAAAAAGATTTGATTTGTTTCATATACAGGTTGCCTAAGGTAGTTTGGAAGACTATAAACTCTATACATTTTTTTAAAAAAGAGCAGATGAGTTAGAAGTTGTTTCTTCTTCTTTACTCCTTTTCCTTCTCCTTTTTTTAATGAGAGAAAGAAAAAGTGTAAGCCAGGAGAGGGGCAGAGGGGTAGAGAGAAGAGAGAGAGAGAGAGAGGGAGAATCTTAAACAGGTTCCATGCTCAGCGCAGAGCCCAAGGCACCAACTGAGCCTCCCAAGAGCCCCTAAACCCTATACATTTGTATCATGATGAGTTTGTCAGTTGTTTTTCTGTATAACTCTTACCACTAGAAAAAGTAATTTACGAAACAGTAGTCTTTACTAAATTTAAAATATTTTCAAATTAGGGTGAATAGTCATACTGAGTGGTGTCTAGGAGTGCTTTAATGTTTATAAAACAATCTGAGAAAAAGTAATTTAAAAACTGGACTTTATATTTCATGTTTAGAATATTCAGTAAGTTTATAATGCCTTATTTCAATTCTTTACAAAGAATTTAACTATTCCCTCCACCCTGTATTAATCTGCCTTTCAAGAGTCCACTCATTTCAAAGTAAATAGTGTTTTTCTTCTGTAAGTATGAATGAGATTTAATTTTTGGATTTCAACACTAACTTTTTTCTCAGAAGTACTTATTTTATTGAAGGATAGAAGCTAGTTCATAAGGTTATACACATTTTTTCAATGTTTACTCTATACATACTTTAATATTTTCTGTAGCAAAAATGTGGTTGATACCTATTTTATGGAAAAATCCCATAGTCTAAATTCCACCCTCAACCACCCCAAAAAAGTACTCCTGCATTGTATTTTGTATAAATAATACATTTATATAATAGTTTATAGCCAATGCCAGGGCACCTGGCTGGCTCAGTTAGAGGAGTGTGTGACTCTTGATCTTGGGCTTGTGAGTCTGAGCCCCATGTTGTGCACAGAGATCACTTAAAAATAAAATCTTTAATAAAAATAATTTATAACCATTGCCATCTTGTAGACAGTTTACCATTAATAATATATTTACACATGATGCTATAGTAGATCCTGAAAACAAACAATTGTTTTACTTATGTACCTACACCCAAAAGCCTTATAAATATTTCCATATGACATGCAAACGCTTGTTTCCCAAGTTACCTTGACTACATCAGTAATCTATTTATACAGAAAAAAATGTCATGAATTGATGACATTAATGGTATGTGGAAGTAATTTACTCAGATTCTAATGAGAAGAATGGAAATGGGTTTGCATTACTCAGATGTTATTTTTGAATAAGACTGAAGAACTGTGAAGGGAAGCCATTCATCTTTCCTTGGCTAGCAGGTGCTGTCAGTGAGAACAGGGAAGAAATGATGGAACTATTTAGTGGAAGTTCCACTTTTTAGTGTACTTCGTTTTCAAGGGGAAAAAATGCTTTCAATATATTTCCTGTTCACCACTTCCTCGATCCTTCCACATAGGAGTTCTTACTTGGTAGTCTTACCAGTTCATAGATTGTCTTCAGAATGGATGTAAATGCCCTAAAATCTTATGCAAAATACTTTCTCTTGTGAGGAGCTTCGTAACATTTATTGAGTTTTCATTCCACTGCCCAAAAAAGGTTAAGAGCCAGTAACTTTGGAAAGTTTTTATGTCTTGGGAGCTAGAAACAGGCCAGTTCTGGTGATTATTTGCTTTTCATGATAAATAAGGTATTGGGCTAGAGCTCTGAATAGTTTATTTAGTATAGAGAAAAAGGCACAAAACTTAGAAGATTGAGGTAGCAGATGAAATATGGCCAGGATGAATGTAAATCTGGAGCCTGAATAGTGGTTTAGTGGTCTTACATCCTACCTTCTCAGTGCTGGAAAGGACCTTGGACATCATCAAATTCAAGACAGACATCAGTGTGTCAAATGTGATTCTTTCCAATCACATGTTTATGTGAACAGAGATGACTGGTAAAAAATAGCAATACTGGTCATTCTAGTCCGTTGTTCATGATCACCCTCACTTTGTAAGGGGGGAGGTGCATAATAGTGATCTTCCATCCCTAGTAAAATTAATTAATTAATTTCCTACAGTGCTTTGTGGACCTGTTTCAAATGTAGTGCTTACTTATTGGACCAGTAGAAAGAGGCTTGGAGTTACAAGATTTGAGTTTCAGTTTTTATCATGTAATAACCATATAACCTTTGGAAAAGACATTTAATGGGTTGGTGTATATGAACCCTTGTACACTGCACAATGTGTTAATATTATGAAGCTAGTGTGAATTTCATAAAGACAGACTTGCAGACTACAAAGCAAGAGAAAGGATATTGTAGTTCCATTTTTCTCATTCATACTAGTTTTTAAATCCTAAAAAAAAAAGTGTTAAATAAAATTTGCCAAATGCATTTTTAGAAGCCACTCTCTGGGGCACCTGGGTGGCTCAGTCGGTTAAACCTCCGACTTCAGCTCAGGTCATGATCTTGCGGTTCATGAGTTCGAGCCCTGTGCTAGGCTCTGTGCTGACAGCTCAGAGCCTGGAGCCTGCTTTGGATTCTGTATCTCCCTCTCTCTCTGCCCTTCTCCTGCTTGCACTCTTCTCTCTCTCTCTCAAAAATAAATAAACATTTAAAACAATTTTTAAAAGCCACTCTTACATCACAATCAAGGAGAATTTATCTTAGGAATGCTGACATTTATTTAACGTCAACAAATCTATTTCATATTATTTATCATATTAATAGATTGAAGGAGAGAAACCATATAATGATTTTAATAGGTGAAGAAATAGCATTCATTCAAATAAAGAAATAACATGTTTCTTACGCTTTTAAGGGTATATCAAAAACTTATACTAAATATCAAACTCCGTGGTGAAACCTTAGAAGCATTTCCACTAAATTAGAAAAAGGCAATGATTCTCACTACCACTGTTACTGTTTAGCTTTATTGTGGTTACCCTAGCCAATGCAATATGAGAAAGATAGACGTACAGTTTGGAAAAAAAGAGAATAAATAGTTTTTATTTTAGAGGTAAGATTACCTAAGTAGAATATTCAAGAGAATCCAGAGATAAACTATTAGAACCAGAAAGAGAATTTTATAGATTCACTAGCTATAGGAACAGCTCACAGAAATCTTGGTATACTATTCATCAGCCAGAACCAATGAGAAACAGAATTACATTCAAACAGATTCCTAGAAGTAAATCTAAAGACATACATGATCTTTCCACAGAAAATATTAATCATCGAAGGAAATAAAAGAAGATCTAAATTAATGGAGAGATTATGTCCCATTGAGTGGGAAGATGAAATGTCATGAAGATGTCAATTTTCCTGATTAACCTACACATTTAATGTATATCAACAGATTTATGTGTTGAAACTAAAGGTCTGGGATTAGCAAAGAGATTTTGAGTAAGTAGGAAGGGAAAATTTGTCCTCTTGAATATTAAGATATTTTAAAAATAATTGATACTGTAGTATTTTTATAGATATACACAAAAAAAATCAGTGGAATAGAAAAAAGACCTAAGAATGAGACCCAGTTGTTAATGGGGACTTGGGACATAATGGAGATTACCACATAAATCAATGAGGATAGAGTGGACATTTCAATAAGTGTGCAAGGATGATTGGCTTTCCATGTAAAAATTAAATAAGATTATTTCAATATAGGGAGAAATGAAGCCCAGATATATTAAAGGACTCTGTATAAGTCAAAATTTAAATCTATTAGTAGGATAGGTTTTCAGATGTCTTTGTAACCTTGGTGTATAAGATTTCTTAGGCAGCGCCAAGAAATACAACTCGAAAGGAAAATGGCAGATTTCATCTTGGTGAAAAATCTCTGAAGGGAGAAAATAATACTTTCAAATAAGGTATAGAAGAATTCACATCTTGGGAAAATAGTTTTAGAATATATATGTCATAAAGGATTATTATCCCTCATATATAAAAACTTCTTCAAATCAATGAGGAAAAGATAAATCATTCAATGGAAAAATGGAAAGTTTAATAAATGGCCAATAGCATATACAAAAAAGTTCATACTCATTATTAGGACATATTATGATTCATGCAAGTGAGAAACACAAGTTAACAACAAAATGAAATAATATTTCACACTTAAGAGTGGCAAGATTAAAAAGTCTGATGTGGGGCACATCTGGGTGGTTAAGCTTACCACTTTCAGTTTCGGCTCGGGTCATGACCTCACGGTTCATGAGTTCAGGCCCTGCATCAAGCTCTGTGCGCACAGTGTCTAGCTTGCTTGGGATTCTCTCACTCTCTCTCTCTCACTTTCTCTCTTCTCTCTCTCTCTTTCTCTCTCTCTCTCTCTCTGTGCCTCCTCTGTTGCTCTCTGTCTCTTTCAAAATAAATAAACTTAAAAAAATTTTTTAAAACGTCTGATGCAAACCAAGTACTGGTTAGAATATGGAGAAAAGGGGATGTTCAGGCACTGCTGGTTCCTAGAAAAATTTCTGCACATGTGTGAGAGATATGTAGAAGGCTATGTACTGCAACATTATATGTAATAGGGAAAATTGGAAATGAATTTCCATCATTAAGAAAATGGATGAGTGAACCTTGATATACTTGTAAAGTAAAAGATTCAACTGGACTTCAAATTAATTAACTAAATCTATCTATATCTATATCTGTATATAAACAGAAGTGTGTATATATTATACATATATACATATATATACATATACATATATGTATATATACATGTATACGTGTATACATATATATACATATATATACAGTATATACATGTATACATATATACGTGTATACATACATATATACATATATATACAGGTATACATGTATATATATGTATATATGTGTGTGTATATATATATACATATATATAGAAAGTATACTGTTAAGTAAAAAATAACTTCCAGAATTTAAACAGTTTCAAGGCAGTGCAATTTTAAAACATACAGTTTTCAAAGATATGTTGTTAGCATAGCATAAGAAATAAAAGCATAAACCAGATTTATAACAGTGTCTAAGTCTAGGGAAGAAGAGAGACAATAAGGAATTATATTTTTATCTGTAATGTTTTTTATATGAAAAATAGGAAGCCGAATGATAAAATGTTAATATTTGCTAATCATGAGTGTTGTGAGCATGTATATGTTACATTAATCTAACTTTTTAGTATGTATTTGATTTTTAGAAAATATTTTTATTTTTTTAACTTCATGTTAAACACACTTATAGTGATGGGGCCCACTTATGGTGCCCTTATAGAATCGGGTATAATGAAGGCTACATTCTTCACATCCGTTGTGACAGATAATCTAGATTTATTTTGTAAGTAAACTAGCATTTTTTTACTAGATATCACACTTCTACAAAGAGCAGTGTAGCATACCACAATAGAGATGGTTGGGCTTAAATTCACCCTCTTAGATCTGTGGCCCTACCAGAGTAAACCTCTGTATTAGCCAAAGCTCTAGGGATCTTTCTGGTGGAAGGTATGGATGATAGTCCATAATTATTAATCATGTTTTGTTTTTGAGAGAGAGAGACTGTATGCAAGTGAGCTGGGGGAAGAGCAGAGGAGAGGGGAGAGAGAATCCCAAGCTGGCTCTGCATTGATGCAGGGCTTGATTCCATGAACTGATGATCAAGACCTGAGATCCCAAGATCCCAAGATCCCAAGAACTGAGATCATGACTTGAGCTGAAATCAAGAGTCAGACGCTTAACTGACTGAGCCACCCAGGTGCCTCCATCATGTTCTTAATGAAGACCGTACCTATAGCTCTTCTCTGCCTTTCTTTCATTTTCTTGAAAAATAAACTCTAGATGGGTTACTAAGTTAGAAATGATCATCTCCATTAAAGGAGAAAGTTCAAATTGTACCTTTCGATGTCCCATCCAGGTGCAACTATACCAAGTTGGTATTCTTGACCTTTATTTCTATTTACAAAACCAAAGATCAGTATTTCTATAAATGCTTTCCCTTCTTCTATAACCTTGTTTTTGATTATTGCCATGTTGGCATTTTTTTTCACATTGATAAAGATGCCATTTTGTGGTCAGAGGAAGAGGAGGACAACCATCAGGCAAAGCTTCCTTTGATGTTATTTTCAAAAACTGATCTCAAGTATCTTCTGGATTTTTACAAAGATATTATATGCATGGCTTCCGTCATTGATCCCTTTCCCCTTGTTGTCCTCAGCCTTTACTTTAATGTATTTTGGTTATTGCATATTTTTGTCATAATTGGGCCTAATCATTTCATTTAGATTTTTTTAAAAATCTGAATTAAACTGATTTCTCCATTTGTGCAAGAGTTTCTTTGTCTTGCTTACTGAAAACAATTTTCCAACATCAGTTCCTTTTCTCTTCTATATGATGGCTTGGCAAACATTTTCAGTAAAGGGCCAAATAGTAAATATTTTAGGTTTTGCAGGCCAAGAAGCAAAATAAAGCAAATTATGTGTAAGAACTTAGAAAAAAATAAAAAGCAAATTTGCACATATTTTTATTGAATAAAATGAAACTATAATAATAGATTTTTTATATTTGCATTATAGATCTATGAAGAATAATAAAATTCTTTTGGGATAAGATTTTGTTTAATTGGTGTTCATAATATTTCCTGTCATCAATATTAATTGCAAATATTCATCTGTAATAGCTGATCTGTATTGAGATTTTACATATTTCATCTTTAAAATGTCTTTTCACATGGATAAGTATTGCCAAACACTGATATCATCCCTCTAGCATGTATGCATATTCATGATTTGGAAGTCCCTTATAGGATTCTATTAGATTTTTCTCTTGATATTTGTCTTTTAGAATGTCACATTACAAATTAATTACTTCCAGCTTAAGCGTTAGGGGAAACTCTTCATTTGCATAGTTCCATGCATTTTTAAAAACATCTTCATTGAAATGTATGTCATATGTCATGCAGCACACCTACTTAATGTGTATAATTAAATGCTATTTAGTATCAGGGTTGTGAGACCATTACCACTATCTAATCTTAGGGTATTTTAGTTCTTTCTTTTAAATTTTTTTTTCAACGTTTTTAATTTATTTTTGGGACAGAGAGAGACAGAGCATGAACGGGGGAGGGGCAGAGAGAGGGAGACACAGAATCGGAAACAGGCTCCAGGCTCCAGGCTCCGAGCCATCAGCCCAGAGCCTGACGCGGGGCTCAAACTCACGGACCGCGAGATTGTGACCTGGCTGAAGTCGGAGGCTTAGCCGACTGTGCCACCCAGGCGCCCCTATTTTAGCTCTTTCTTAGAAACCCCATACTCATTAGCAGTCACTCTCTGCCCCCTCCTCTCCATGCCCCCTGTCCTAAGAAACTACTAATCTACGTCCTATTTGTATAGATTGCTTATTTCCTATAAATAGAATCATACAATATGTGGTCTTTTGTGATTGACTTAAGTGGATTTTGAAATATGGAAATTCCATTGCACTGCATCAAGGTGCAAAAATGGTGTTGGAGTTGTAGTTTGGGTTCAGAAAATATATCTGCCGTAAAGTTGTGTGGGAACGGAGATCTTCTTGTTTTAATTTTTCACAGTATGAGAAGTTTATAAAGCCATTTGACATTTCTTGTGACTCGAATGTCTGTTGTCAAAATGATTTTGTTGCAGTATAACTTCTGCATATAAGTGCTGTAGTTCCTGTGATTTTAGGTTGAATTTATTAATAAATATAAAGTTTTCAGCAAAAGCTAATTTCTAAAGATTGTTAAACATGTTTCTTTTCATTCAGAAAAATTTCAACCTGACCATGAGCTTAAAAAATTGCAATTAAAACCTTACCATTAGTAACCCATCAAACTTCTGTGTAGTAAGGCAAGTCAGTATATTCAGCTTCCATTTCTGACAGTCACAGAGCCAATCATGATTAAGTCCAAGAAAGTGGATGAATTTCACAGGTGACACAACTGGCTCAATAACATGGTGGATTTGAATATTCTGCTGATAAATAATACAGTGAGTAATCACACCCTTTAAACATTTTAAATTTTCACTAACTTTGTAAGTCTGTCAAACTAATAAGCCTTTTTGTATTCTACACTTACTTTATCGCCATCCATTTTAACACATCTTAGCATATCCCACTTCAGGTTGTACTGACTTTGTGTTTCCTGAACAACAACAACAAAAAAAAATCCTTGCCTATAGTTAAATCACGCAGACTATTCATAAAGTCTAATTTTCCTGTCACTAACTCAGCATTGAGTCTTCAAGTGACAACAATTAAGCAGTGTAGGTACATCTTTGGACACATAAAAAAAACAAAGAAAATGACTTGAAATCATTTGCTTAGGTTTTAAATTGACTATTGATTTTGCTTCTGATTTCTTCAACCTTTGTGAGCAGTGTTCTCACCAAAAGGCTAATGGTCTTAAACAAGGTTGTTTTCTCTAGAAACATAACTTTGGCAGCTGCAGTATAACATAATTAATTGGTAACCAGCTTTCTTTGCTTGTCTAACAAATATGCTATTTGAAAACTTAACTTTGGCCATTTTAGTTTTACATTTTACATTTTAGTTTTTACATTTTGTGAAGAAATTCTGCTGTGATGGGGCAATTCTGTTTTACATTTTCTAAATTTTCGAATCATTGTTTTCCTCCAAGTTGGGAATATTTTTATGAGTGCTTAGGCTGGTGATGTTGCCATATATATCATACTCTTTTAGAATAGCTGTGGTGTTAGTGCATAACAAAGTGCTTTGTCACCTAATTCAGTAACAAAGTAATCCACACTCATTGTGCTTTCCAAGTATGACATTTGAAGTCCATTTTATCTTCCTTTGACATACATTGGTAATAAAAAATAAAATGTCACATTAGAGCAAATACCTGTGGCAGTTAAAATGCTGTCAAGTGATAACTCTGCCACTGTGATTCATAGTGCACTGAGCAGCAGTTGGAATCAATTAAAACGTCACATATGATCTCTTGTCACAACTCAATTCTGCCATGTCGAGCAAAGGCAGCCATAGACGATGAATAAATGATGAGTATGGCTGTGTTCCAATAAATCTTTATTTGTGGACATGGAAATTTGAATTTGATATAAATTTTCCTGTGTTGTGTTATATTATTCTTCTTTTGATACTTTTGATATTCTTTTGATACTTTTTCAATCATTTAGAAATGTAGAAATCACTCTTAGCTCATGAGCTGTATAAAACAGTTACTAACCCAGATTTGGGGTCAAATAGTTTGCTGAACTCTGTCTTATGTCATTGATTTTTCCCTTTATTGGATCTTTCTAATCAGCCTACCAACTAGCTGTTATTGCTGTTTTCTTTTAATTTATTTATTATTTTCTTAAGGATTTTATTTTTAAGTCATCTCTACACACGTTATGGAGTGGGGACTTGCAACCCCAAGATCAAGAGTCGCATGCTCTACCAGCTGAGCCAGCCAGGAGCCCCATTGCTGTTTTCTTTTTTTAAAAAGGAGGGCAACAAAATAAAGACAAATGAAAACCCTCGTATGGCCCCATTTTCCCTTGCAGCTAGCATTCTTTTTCTCTTCTCTCAAGTTACAGTCCAATTCTTTGCAAAAGCTTATAATCCTATCCCTTATTTCCCTTCTTTCCATTGTCTCTTGGAAACACTCTAATCAAGCTTTCCTTCTACCTCTCCCCTGTAATTGTCTTGTAAAGGTCACCATTGACGTTTTATTGTTTAATCTAATGGTTATTTTATTTGCTCTTACATTACCTGCTCGATTTCTCAACGTATTTGACACAGTCGATCACTCCTCTTTGAAACACTTGCTTCACTTTGCTCCAAGGACACCATAGTCTCATTTGCTTCTGTGACCCTCTGATCCCTTTTGACCTCTCAGACTCTCCCATTACTCCTGCCATGGCTCACTCAAGGTCCAGCTTCCCAGGACTCTTTGCTGTTCCTCATTCACATCAACCTCTTGCTCACATAAGGACTTGGCAGTAGCTGTTTACTCTCGGTAGGTGCATTCTTCCCCTGACACTTACAAGGCTAACTCCTATCTGCTTCCTGTCCTTGCTCAGATGTCAGCTTCTCCTGATGGTCTCCTCTCAGTTCCCCATGTATAAATGCTCACACTCATTCTCGCTTGAGCATTCAAAATCCTTTCTTAATCTGCTCTATTTTTCTATAGCCTTATTATTTCCTAATAATGTACGTTTTACTTATTGTATTTATTTTATTGTCTTTCTTCCCTTGCAAGATTGTAAGCCATGAGGATAAGGATTTTTTTTCGTTGTGTTCATTTTCTTTGTTTGATGAGGCTTGAGTACTTGACACATAGTAGGTACTCAACAGATGTTTGCTTCGCATATAGTCCTGAATAGGATTTTGTAATTTATGTTTCTGGCTCTAGAATTATAAGATTTTAGAAGGGATTGTAAGCTGGAAGGGATCTTATTTATCAGTAGTCTCTCTGATAACGACATGGTGCTACTTAACTATACATTTAAATTAATTAAACCTAAATTAAAGATTCGATTCCTCCTGTCTCCATAGCAACATTTCAAGTACTCATGTGCCCAGTGGCTACTATGTTTGGCAGTACAGGTATGGAACTTTTCCATTATCACAAAAAGTTATATTGGACAGTGTTGCTCTGGGAGTTTGGAGCCAGGTGGATTCCTCAAGGTCATAGAGGTCATTAGTCAAGAATTGGGCCCGAATCCAGGGGACCCAAATGATTTATGAAGATTACAAAACAGTGCTTCTCATATGATGGCCTGGGGATCTTGTTAACATTGCAGATTCTGATTCAGTAGTTCTAGGATGGGGCCCAAGTTCCGCATGCCTTCCAAAATCCAAGGTGATGCCAATACTGCTTATCTAGGACATCATACTTGGAGTAGTAAGGCTGGAGAGCATGCTACAAATGTTAAGAACTATTTTTTTATATTATTTATTTGGACATTTATTCATTTTTATCACAAAGATCTACTTTTGTAATTAGGATGATGTTTCCTAAATAAAACTAGCTGGTATCTTTAATACTGGTCTCAGACACAGCGACATATAGTAAAACATGTTCCCTGCTCTCAGATGAAAGCTTCATAAATAATACATAGTCAAGCAAGAGAAAGCAAGAAACTGAGACGCTGTAGAACATCCATTTTAAGAATGT
Organism: Prionailurus bengalensis; assembly: GCF_016509475.1. Taxonomy (NCBI): domain Eukaryota; kingdom Metazoa; phylum Chordata; class Mammalia; order Carnivora; family Felidae; genus Prionailurus; species Prionailurus bengalensis. The sequence continues at coordinate 112,589,228 of NC_057349.1, forward strand.
ACCTGACATACGATGCCTTGTGATGCTTTCTATTTCCAATGGTGTGTAGATGTAATGTTATGTAATGACTACACTGCTGATTCCTAGAGCAAAATAATGGATTATGTTAGTTCATTTGGCTTTATATAATGAAAGTTTAGAATAACGTTGGTGGTAGGGAAGGCTTTTCTGGTTGAAACTGGGTTTTTGTTGTGTTGTTCAGAATTTGGATTTGGTTTTGGAAAGTATGAAAATAACTTTTTTCTTAAGTTTATTTATTTATTTTGGGAGGGAGCAAGATAGGGCAAAAGAGGGGCAAAGGAGAGAGAATCCCACATAGGCTTCACACTGTCAGCACAGAGACCTACAGGGGGCTTAAACTCATGAATTGGGAGATGATAAACCAAAACCAAGAGCCAGAGACTTAACCAACTGAACCACCCAGGCGCCCCTGAAATTAACTTTTGAATGGTAAAATTACATTGAGGATTTCTTTTTTTTTAATTTTTTACATGTTTGTTTATTTTTGAGAGAGAGAGAGAGAGAGAGAGAGAGAGAGAGAGAGAGAAAGAGAAAGAGAAAGACAGAGTGCAAATGAGGGAGGAGGAGAGAGAGAGGGAGACCCAGAATCCGAAGCAGGCCCCAGGCTCTGAACTGATAGCACAGAGCCCGATGCAGGGCTCGAACTCTAGTCATGAGATCATGACCTGAGCCAAAGTTGGACCACCCAGGTGCCCCTACATTGGGAATTTCTATTCCAGATATTTGTAAAAAAATAATTGTTCAGGAAGATATTATGTTTCGTTGCAATATAATTTGTGATCAAATTCTGACTTTAAAGTACTTGGAAGTTTAACAAATTTACCCTTACTTGCTAATAAAGCTGACCAGGTTCTTTGACTTAAAACAATTTATTTTTTTGATGATGTAATGGTTAGATATCAATAAAAGACATTGTTGTGAAGCCTTCTAAATTCTCCAATTTAACAGAATATTTGTGCATTTTATAGGTTGAGGAACCAATATCATTGGGCCTGCCCTACACTATAGTTATTTGCAAATTTATAGAACACCATAGAATAATAAATATGATGTAACAATGAACTTCAAAATGAAAAAGGTACATGAAATTATATGAACTTTGTTTCATTCTGTACTGCTAGGCATTATTCCTAAAGCTGACTTAGCATAAGAAATGTGTGAGGCACCTATTAAAAATAGATTCCTGGGCCCTGCCTCAAGAAATTCTGATTCAGTAACTCTGGGATGGGGTCAGGAATCTGTTCTGTTTTGTTTTTGTTTTTGTTTTCGGAATGTGTCTTGGGTTTTCTGGTTGAATGAATTAATACAGAGTGCTTTGAATGGTTATTTTATTAAGCACTAATAAACATTAGCTCTTTTTCTCTACTTTCTCTACTTCATACTATTATTAGTAGGAGTAGTATTAAAATTATTACTAGCCCATCTGTTGACCAGCATGTGTTTAGTTCTTGTTTGTTTAATAAAAAAGCTAAGGAAATATGAGAGAATAGATTTCTCTAATTATACAAACATTCACTGAATGCTTTCTAGATGTTCCATGTACTATTCCAGGTCTTAGAGATGCAAAGGCAAACATGCCATGTTTTTAAGTCAAGGAATTACAAGCTACACAGGAGGACATACAAGTAAAAACATTTGTTGTGCTACATTAGGGGTGGGATGGCACACTGGATGGATAGATAGGTGTTTGACACCTGCCTGGACTTTGGGGAGGTCAGCAGGTTTCAGACACAAAGAGCCCTGTAATTTAGGGCAAGGAATTTGGGCCTTTTTCCTTCAGGCAGTGAGGAGGCATTGAAAGTCACTGAAACAACAATGCAAAACACAACAATGCAAAGTGTTTTGCATTTTAGAAAACAAATCATTGTCCCTGGACTGTGGAGAAGGGATTGGAGAAAGGGAGGAGGTCATGATGGGAAGAGGAGGAAAAAGCAAGGTAACTGTAAAATGGTAGCATAGAGAAAAAACATAAAGGGATGTGTGTCTGTGTGTGTGTGCGCGCGTGTGTGTTATGAATGAGTCTATGCATCTTTATTATGGAAGATTTCAAACATACAAAAAAACCGGACAGATTAGTATAATTCCCATGTGCCTATCACTCAACTACAATAATTAGTGACTCAGGACCAATTTTGTTCCATCTCTATTCCCACTCACTTCCCCTCCCTTTATTATTTTGAAGCAAATTCTGGACACAATTTCATGCAAATATTTCAGTATGTACCTCTATAAAGTAAAAACTCTTTCTCTTTAGTATAACCAAAATATATTATTACACTTAACAATTCACAATAATTTTTTAAATATCATACATCTGGTCAGTGTTCCAATTTCTGGTTGCCTCATTAATGCCACACATAGACATGTAGGTGAAATAACCAAGATTTCCCAAATTTCTGACTCCAAATCTACAAGTCTTCTCTCTCACTCAGGTGCATTTGTTCCTCCCATTTTGAAGAAAAAAGTTAGTTACGCATGACTTAGGTAAGAAATAAAAGTTTCTACAACCTGCTTTGATTTTTTAATTTATTTTTTAATTTTTTAATATTTATTTTTGAGAGAGAGAGAGAGAGAGAGAGAGAGAGAGAGAGAGAGAGAGAGAGAATCATGAGCAGGGGAGGGGCAGAGAGACAGAGACAAAGAATCTGAAACAGGCTCCAGGCTCCAGGCTCCGCGATGTCTGTGCAGAGCCTGATGCGGTCTCAGACTCACGGACCGCGAGATCATGACCTGAGCTGAAGTCAGACGCTCAACCAACTGAGCCACCCAGGTGCCCTCCAACCTACTTTTTTTTTTTAATTTTTTAATGTTTATTTATTTTTAAGACAGAGAGACAGAGCATGAACAGGGGAGGGTCAGAGAGAGAGGGAGACACAGAATCTGAAGCAGGCTCCAGGCTCTGAGCTGTCAGTGCAGAGCCCGACGCGGGGCTTGAACTCACGGACCGCGAGATCATGACCTGAGCCGAAGTCGGACGCTTAATCGACTGAGCCACCCAGGCGCCCCCAACCTACTTTTAAATGTATTCTGAAATGAATGCATCCTGATCTTTCAACTGTTTCCCTTCAATGCTGGTAATACTACAATTGGCACTTGTATGGCATTGTATTTCCAATTATGCTTTCATCTTGTAAGGACTAAGAATTACACTTGAAAAACTGTACACCTGTTACTTGAAATTTATAGCTCTGAATTTTATAGGTCTGTGGCTGACTGTTGGCAGCTTCAGGGATTTGAAGCTCTTTATCTGAAAGAGATAGTATTGAGACAGTCAAGGATATAATGCACAAATTTTTGATGAGCCAGGAATATATAATATCATTCATAAATCTAGGCTGCTAGTATTATGCAATAAAGGGGATGTTAAGTATTCAAATATTACTTAAGTAAAACATAAATTTCCATTAAGAAAAAATCGAAACAAGATTATCGCTATTTCTTGATTGTCTTTGTAATCCCCAGTGGGGAGATGTTTGTGGCTTGTTAACTGTAGTGTTACTTCTTGAGTCACAATTTTTTAAAAGGTAGTACACTTTTATTGCCTTTATCTAATCTCTTAAAATGTTGTAAAGTGTCTTATAGGTAATGAAGTATATGTAACACATGCTCAGAGTTCAACTAACAATATTTGAATGAATGTTTATATACTCACCACTCTGCCTAAGAAATAGAATAACAACAATACCTCTGTCCTGTTCAGTTCACCGTGGCACCCATAGGGAACACGTTCTGCACTCTTTGCTTCAGAGGTCATCAATGTCCTGGATTATAGTGAATCATTTATTAATATAGTCTCATCACAAATGTATGCATCCCTAAACAATATTGCTTATTTTCACCTAATTTCATCTTAATATAAATGAAAACATGTATTGTATATTCTTTAATGGTATGCATTTTTAATTCAAAGTTACATTTCTTTTTTTTTTAAGTTAATTTTTATTTATTTTGAGCGAGGGATAGAGAGCAAGCAGGAGAGGGAAAGATTAAGGAGAGAGAGAATCCCATCAGGATCCTCCCTCAGTGCAGAGCCTGATGCGGGGCTCAAGCTCATGAACTGTGAGATTCTGATCTGAGCTGAAATCAGCAGTCACTCAATTGACTGAGCCACCCCGTCACCCCCAAAGTTAAATTTCTGAGATTCATTCACGCAGAAGTGTATGACACAGCTTGATCATTCTCATTGCTACTTTGTAGTTCATTGTAGGGATATGCCCCAAGTCACTTAGACACTATCCTATCGATACACCTCTGAATTATTTCTATTGTTGTTTGCTATTTCTATTACAGACAATGCATGTGTATGGGAATTTCTCCAGGGTTTTTATCTGGGAAAGATATTGGTGCTTCACAAGCATTTGTATCTTCAGCATGGCGTGGTATTGCCAACTTGTTTTTCAAAGTGGTTGTGCCAGTTTATACTTGCTGCCACAGCTGATGCAAGTTCCTATTGCTCCATAAACTCAACAGTACTTTGTAGTATCATGCTTTAAGTATTTTGCAAATCTGGTGGGTCTGAAAAAAAATTTATGGTTTAATGTGTGCATTTCACTAATTTACAATTGAGCATATTTTTTTGATGATTCTGGTTCATTCATGTTTTCTTTTTCATGGCATTAGCACTTTTTTCTGTGAGTCCCTTGGGTTATTTGCCTATCCCTTATTGATTTATGAGTTCTATTTTTATACTCAGAATACTAATCCTTTGTTAGTATTGTTCATTGCAAATATCTTCTCCCAGCTTGTTTTTTTCTATACTTTTTATGATGTATGTTTTATGAAGAGTTTTAATGTTCTTTAATCAATTGCAATCTCCATTTTGCCCCCCAACTTTCTATTGATACTGCTTTCTTGAAGGTAAGATCTATAATCAGAGGTAGACCTAGGTTTTGCAGAATCCAAAACTTATACAATGTGAGTGTGCTCTTTTAAACAAAGAATACTGAATTGTGAATATAAAATTAGATGAAAAAGAAAATGACTTGAATGAAAAATCAAATTACAATTAAAATTGACAGATACTACGAAGTTACATAATTTTAAAATGTAGTATTCATATTAACTGCCTCAGACATCTTCATATGGCTTTCTCTTTTTTACTGCATACATTTTGATTACCTTTTTATGACAAAAATTTTTAATATACTTTTGGAAGACAGAATATAAAGATGATCAATATTTTTCTCAAGTAGCTGATTATAGTATGTTTTTAGTATTGATAGCTGAGATGCATGAAACATATACCTCCTCCTACAAACCTGTTGTCTGTAGTGCTATAAATTTGTGTCCTGCAAACACAGACATACTGATAAATTCTGTTTCACGTCATTTCTACCATAAAAGAGGAACAAGTTGGGTGTGTTTCTAATTGTTAAACCGATTGAAGTTCTGTTGTGACCTAGATGAATAGAGAAAAAAAAAACCTGTTTGCAATGTTTTGTGTCTGATGATTAGATGGAGTTTTGTACAGATAAACTTATGGCTTTATATTTCAAACTTTTTGTTTCTCCTCCACTATGGAGGTATTTCCCACCCTGTAGGGACATGATCCATGTTGTGATTCAGTCCTTGTACCTTAATGTCATGACTTCAGGTGAGTCAGTCCAGAAGGAAGTGAGATATTCCTGGAAGTCATTTCTACCCCATGGCCCTACCAATTAGTGAGTTATATTCAGAAGTAATCACAGACATCTCGTAGACATATCCTCAAAACTCAGACTTACTATATTCCCAACCCAAGTTCTCCTGAGGCAAACCTGAAAAATGCTCACTTGTAGCTGCAATAACGACAGCAGACACAGTGATGGAGGGAGAGTCAAAGTGGAAAGTGACAGTGCTCTTAACTAGTTGCAGTTAAAATATCTTCTTTCTGGGGCACCTGGGTGGCACACTGGTTGAGCATCCAATTCCCAGGGTTGTGGAATCCAGCCCTGCATCGGGATCTGTGCTGAGCGTGGAGCCTGCTCAATGTTCTTTCTCTCCCTCTGTCCCTCCTCTGCTTGTACACTCTCTCTCTCACTTTTTCTCTCTCAAATAAAAAAAAAAAATCTTACTTCTGAAAAAGCAAATATGATCATATGAATACACTCCTAGGACCTTGAAGGGGGACTGGCCTGGGGCCCTTGACATTAGTATCTGGGTAATGCCCGGTCCTCCATCTGCTCACCATCTCTACACTCTGAACACTCCTGTCCTGGCTCTTTAGTTCTGTTAACCTTTAGCCTTGTTACTTTCTTGTGCTTGATGGCTTCTCCTGGCCACATCTTCTCAAATAATGTAGTTCTCCATGAATGCTTTCAGACTTTTATTTTTTCATGCTGTAAGTATTCCTGTGACCTCACTGATCCCATCCCTTCAGCTGCCCTTATGCAGGGATGACTACAGAATTTCTGTGTTTGGCCCTGATCTGTGTTGCAGGCTCCAGAGTCCCTTTTCTACTTGTGAGCTGAGCGCATCTCCTAAGAGACATTCCTCCTCATATACCTTAAATGAAATATGTCTAGAAGGAAATTTCCTGTATTTTTTCCAGAATATTCACCACTTCAACCTCCTGTGTTCCTTCCTGTCATCTCCATCCTTCTAGCTGCTTCATTTCAAATCTGGGTCATCTCTGACTATGACCTCATTTTCCCACACGTCACTCCCCAACCCCTGCCTTTTACCCTCCATCATTATTACATCATATGAATGACTCCCGATGTGTCATTCACATCTGCCTTTTTTTCCTTAGCTCCTTTGTCCTGTTTCAGACTCTGTAACATGTACAAACTGATGTAGGGTAAGGACAAGGGGGAATGAAGACTAATTTGACTGAAGTTTTCTTAAATGCTAATGTAAACTCATAAGCTTTCTTGGTCCAACATCCTTAAATTCAGGATTCTCTATATACCATTTCCCATACACATTATTTTTATATTAGTCACAGCTTTTATGAAACTTACAGTAATTATTTTTTAACGTAAGATTATAAGTGCCTATAAGAGTATAAACCTGTAGTTGGCAAGGAATCCATATTCTCATTTTGGTCAAGAGCGTTGCCTTACATGTGATAGGCACTGAATAAATACATGTTGAACGGAGTCCTTCAAAAGTGCTTTTTGCTGCCACTTTGTGTTTCCAAGTATAAATATATCTGTTTATACCTTTCCATATAGTCTAGAACTAGCAGTTCATTTATAGCAATATTTGACATCAAACACAACTTCATGACTCAAGGTGACTTAAATCGTCTCGTGAATGTGCAAGGAAAAACACTACGTATTATGGTGGGGACAAACAGGGCCCGCTGGTTCGTGTTAGCTATGGTTCTACGTCTCCTAGTCTAGTCCTCAAACTGGTAGGTCTGGGATATTTCATTTCAAATTTCCTCTTGTAGGAATGCCATTCCATTTTTAGCCCACTCACGACCTCAGTGGCTAACCACAGGTGCATGGGGAAGTTAGCACTGGCGCTGACTGGGATTCCTCGCTTCCTCAGTGGACGTGCCCAGCAGATCTCTCCCCCAGCCCACTGGATGCCTTCTGTCTTGTGAATACCTATAAGCGTCACTCTTCTCTCTGCGTCACTCTTCTCTCTTCTGTCCCTCTTCTTTTAGAAATATAGCGAATACGAATGGTCTTTCTTTTCTTTTTTTCCAGCTGAAGTTTAAAATTGTAGGCCACACTCACTGATATGTTTAGTGTGGTGTTATAGAAAAGGCACTGTCCTTTGTTAGAGCCTTAAATATAACTACAGGCAGGGCACATAACCTAACTGTGCCACATTTTCCTAATCTTGAAAATGGAGGTGAGTCCTGTAGGGCTGTTCTGAGTATCTGATAAAGTAATAAGGACTGCTTTGGAAAGTATGGAGTAGTATTCCTTAAAACTAAGCAATATTCAGACCTCCTTTCAGGGAAAAAAATTTGTCATGGACTCCGTGCTGTGGACTTTACACTATACTACACACAAACACCCGGTTATACTTTTCCCATCTTTTATACTCATGCTTCTCACACTGCTCTACAGCTATAAAACTGGGAAATTATAACATAGAACCCAACATAGTTACACAACGAATAACTTGACTACACACAAATTAGCAAGATAAGTTTAGTGTAATGAACATTTTTCTTTTTCCTGAGTCTCAGTCAGTGCAGATGAATTGGTTTTGTGAGGGCTCAGTTCTCTCAAGCCTTTCTCCTTTTGGACCGCTGTCAAACGCCGGCTTAAATAAGGAGACCTCATCATATACTATTGACTTTCTGTATTTCCATCCCTGTTCCTTTCCCTTTAGCTCTTGGCAATAAATAGTACAAACCCTGTTATGTTGTGTCATTATTTTGGTCTTAAATCAGTGTTTTAATGTATTTAACAATCTAGAAGCTAAAGACATTTTATTTAAATAGTGAAAGACATGAATAATCGCTTGGAAAGGAGTTCTGTCTTTAAAACTGGTTTTTAAAAAAACTGAGTACAGTGGTGGTCACTGTATATTTGATTCCAATTTGAGACATAATGTGTTAAAATATGATGTGTTATGTATGACACATAATGTATAAATGGTGGGTAATTAAAGATGTCAGACCATGGTTATAATCTGTTCACTGTCATTTTTATATGAATATAAATGCTGTAAAAAGAACTTTTTATCACTTTTTGAAAAATACAACTATTGATTCTTCTTTTTTTTAATGTTTATTTTTGAGAGACAGAGACAGAGCACAAGCAGGGGAAGGGCAGAGAGAGAGAGGGAGACACAGAATCTGAAGCAGGCTCAAGGCACGAGTTGTCAGCACAGAGCCCAATGCGGGGCTCGAATCCATGAACCATTCAATCGTGACCCGAGCCAAAGTCGGATGCTTAACTGACTGAGCTAGCTACCCAGGCACCCGATTCTTTCAGTTTTAAAATATAATTCTTTCCTGATTTCCTGAGGAAATTTTTATCTTTACATTAATCAAGTCTTCAAGGAAAACATGGTACATTTTTTATTTGTATGCATATTAGAGAAATAGATACTCCAGAATATATTTTATCCAAATATATTAACTGAAATACAGGAGTACTTGCATGTTTTAAAGGGAATGGAAATAATTTTGTGACCCAGTGCATTTTGAGGAAGCTATCCATATTCCTATTTGATCCATGCTGTATAGTCCAAGGGCATGCTTCATTAATGGGAAGAGATAATCCTGATATAGTAAGATTTTTATAAAATAGAGTAAGCTTAAATTTTAGGTTTGGAGAGTAACATACTTATTTCAAGCATTTTTATGTCCTCCCTCTTATTTTTAATGCTATAAGGTATTTCTAAAATATAGAGGTATCATGGGTTTTTCAATTAGCACATAATTAAAAGTCCCAAATGGACTTGGAATATAGAGTTTCAGAATTTCAACCATCGACTCAAAGATTACCTTTTATTGATTTGGCATTTTGCAGAATATTAGGTTTTAAATTGTCCTTTGATTTCCCTATTAATTTTCACCTACTCCTGTTTTGTGAGAGTTTTCTCATGAGGGGCATTCAAGAAAGAGAAAATATTCTGAAGATTAGAGTTCTGTTAGGGAATGCTGAATTCATTATTTGTGTGAAGTTTTTAATAAATTTTCCTGTGTTCTTAACGTTTTTTTTTTTCTTGCTGTCAGTCTTTCTGTGTGTTTATTCTCCCCTGTACTCCACACTTCCACTATTTATTTTGAGAGGCTATGCCTTTGGGGTCAGTGATAAGTGGAGTTGTGCCTTTAGGTCCATTGGACTTAATTGGAGGACTAGAGAATGAAGCACCTAGGGAGGGCCGAGACACAGAGAATCCCATATTACGTCACCATCCATTATACCTTACGCTGTGATAGAGATGTCATAATACGTCTGGTTAACTACCAATTTTTCAGATGGCAATGGAAACAAGTTGAAAGAAGTTAGTTTTTTTCCCAATCATAAATACTCTCTTTTAGTGTTAAAATATGAAGTTAAAATTTTAATCACAATCGTTAAAATCAGAAGTTATTGCTTCCTAGTCCAGAATTCACACACTCGCCTCAGTTTTCTTCTTTAATTTTACAGTTTTGAACGAAGTATAGGATTTCTTCCCTGGTGTGACAGGAAGACGTTGTAATGGAATCCTCTACGCACCCCTGCGTGGATTTTCTATGTTTGTGCTGAGAGAGGGAAACACAATGGTTATCTGTTAATGCTGAGTGGTGTGATTCAGAGCAATGATAAGTGGAAAACGCACAGCAGCTGAAGAACAAATGTTACTCCCGTCAATTATCCCTGACAGATGGGGGAGTTGACTGAGGCCTCTAGAATGACTGTGTTTCCATCTAGGCTGGGTGTTCTAAAATAATTTTTGCAGGCATATTTTAAGTGTGTTTGTATAATGAATGTGAATTAAGATTTAAAAAAAAAATTTTTAATGTTTATTTCTGAGACAAAGAGAGACAGAACATGAGTGGGGGAGGGGCAGAGAGAGAGGGAGACACAGAATCGGAAGCAGGCTCCAGGCTCTGAGCTATCAGCACAACAGAGCCCGACGCGGGGCTCGAACTCACGGACTGTGAGATCATGACCTGAGCCGAAGTCGGATGCTTAACCGACTGAGCCACGCAGGTGCCCCTAGATCTTTATTAATTACAGAAATGCTCACAAACCCCAAACTCCTAACAAATGCATACATTGGATGCTTTTGGTATCGTTAGAGAGTAAAGTGCTGGAAAGAATAATAATCCCCAAAGTGGCCTACTTTGGTTACCCAGATCTGGATATCTTTGTCTAGTTGCTGGCTTCTAAATGAAGCATCTTTCTGTCTGGTCTGTTGCTATTGAGGGTGAGGAAGCTTGTTTGGCTGCTGAGGAATTTAGCTGCCACTTTCCAGGCACTGGAACAATGTGCTCGTTTGTGGATTAAGTAAACCGTGACCTCAAGTCTTCTAATCCTCCTCACCACAAGCTTCAGGGTCTCTAACTGGCCCAGGGCGCTTTGAATGACTGTCCCACTTTGGCTTCCCTCTCAATACCTGAATGCTCTCTTGGCCACACCTCATCTCCCCTTGGGACTTAGAAGAATTGCTTGCTTCTCTGTGCTTTGTTTTGGTTTCACTTCCTCATTTACTTCCAGTCTGGATGCCCTCCCTGACATTCATCCCAAAAGTTATTATTTCTTTTGACTCTATTATTTACTTCTCCCACTGCCACCCCATTTTGCTCTGTTGTTTTATTGTCAGCTCAGCACTGGCCCTGGGCTTTCCTGTGGGAAGCCTTTCTGCCCCCCTCCCTCCCTCTGCTCTACTTTCTGCCAGTGTCCACATGACTTTTGTGCTGGCTTATGAAACTTTATAGCCCTAGTCAGAGTGGAATCTTCCCTATTGTGTTATTTTTGTAACGATGTACTTATCGTATATTGTGGAATCTATTTGGTTCTATTACATGCAGATGAAGAGAGAAACTTTTCAACTTGCTTAATCAGAGGAGACAACTTGTTATATTACACTGGTTCTGGATCCACAGTGTAAGGGAGAAATAGCAGATAAATAAGACCAAACGGCATGCCATTGAGTCTGGAAACCTTCTTGTAGGATAAGGACAAAATGAAAGAGTTAGTTGTATATTGGAAAGGTTGATTTAGTAATAGTGGCAGCCAAATGATTGAGTGGCCTATCTTGGTAAGTAGTGAGCTTCCTGTCCTCACTGTCTTTGTCTCTCTGTCTCCATATATATTTACACACACACACACACACACACACACACACACATATACACACTCATACTTAGACATGTAAAGGTAGCTAAAAATCAGATCATGTGGGTATAGTGGATGAGGTTAGATGTAATGAGTCTTGACATTCAGTGCTGAAATCATATTATTTAATGATTAGCATTGGTCTGGAATGCCTTGATTAGAATGAAACAGAATTCTCATTTTTCATCTTTTCCTCTCACTTGGATTTACATTTTTTAAATCATACTAAAATACATTGTTACATATGATAGGTTTATTCCAATTAAGGGTGGTAAGAAGCAGAATGGAGAGGCTATGTGTTTCCATAATAAATGATAAGAGAAGGGGTTGGCCTATCATAGTGGAAGACAGCACTGGGCCTGGAATCAAACAGGCATGGATTAAACTCCCAACACTGCTGCTTGTTGGCTTGTGACCTGGGAAAAGTTATTTCACTTCCCCAAACCCCAGAGTCCTCATGTTTTTCATGGAGATACAGTAACTAGTACATAATAAGCATTCGATAATTGATAGACAGCCATGTTATCATCACTATCATCATCATCATCATCATCATCATCATCATCATCATCATCAAGGGGTTATTGTAGCAAAGGAAAAGCCAAATATTTATTGAGTGTCTCTAAGTAGTTGGGGTCAGATCTCATACTGTGTTATTTCATTTATGGTGTGCCTAAGTCCTCAAAATCTCCTTGGGAAATTGCTTTTGGAGAAGAAATTGAGGTTCAGAGAAGTTAAGGAAGGCTTGTGATAGGAAATCAAAACTAATCAATCCCAACATCTGTGTTTACTCTCATTATTTAGCAGCCAACTAATGTCAAGTTCTGCAAAACTCTGCTGGAAATGCATGTTTTTAAATTAGATTTTTGCTTCTGATCTTCTTTCTTAAAGTGATGAGTTAAAGGTTTTTTTTTTTTTCTTTTAAATTCAACAAAACTACCTTTCTCAGAGATAGTTTTGGAAAAAATTAAGTAGGCAAGCCTTAGATATATGTGTAAATAATACATCCAAAACCAATTATTAAAAGAAACAAGGCATTTCAATGATGATATTTCCCTCTTGCCTCAGGGCCCACATCCAATAATAACCCTGTTACTGAGGCATAGTCCAAGTGTGGATCTAAGAGAATGGCTACCATCACACTGAGGTTCCAGCCTCCTGCATTGTAGCTTTCCAGCTCTGGTTAAGTGCCTTTCCTCTGCCCTCACCCTCCAAACACACCCACCAGCCTCCAGCCAGGAGAGTTTTCCTGTGACTGATGAATCATATGGTAAGAGGTATGGGGGTGGAAGTTAAGGGGAGATAAGCTGAGTAGAGAAGGTCCTACCCCTAGGGAGAATAAATGTCTGGCGCATTCAAGATAATGAGAATGATTTTCTTGCCTGACCAGGAAATTGTCCCCAAAGGCAGGTACAGAAATGTTCTGAATCCCGATAGCGTCATTGGAAGAAGAACAAGAATCTCCAGTGAGGTTCTTTGAAGTTATGAATCATTTTATTTATTTATTTTAAATGTTTATTTATTTCTTTTGAGAGAGAAACAGAGAGAGCATGAGTGGGGGAGGGGCAGAGAGAGAGGATCCCAAGCAGGCCCCACACTCAGCAGGGAGCTCAATCTAACGACCAAGAGTTGGGTGCTCAACTGACCAAGCCACCCAGACTTCCCCTGAATCTTTTTAAATGATCATCTGTTGTGTTCATTCAAGTTTTGTGGAAAGAGAGAGGCAAAAATATAAATGCTTAGATACGTATACAGAGGACAAGGGCCACAAGTCCTGTAGAGACTTTGGATTTGTTTCTTAGAAACCTAGCCTCATGACTTTATAGTTACACAGATATTCAGGTTATTTTCAGTAGTTGACAAAAGGGGAAACCAAAGAGTGTATTCTAAAAGCCTGTGTCTAGTATTTACAGCTGCAATGGAAAGGACTGATTTTGTAAACTCAGCCTCTAACTTGGTGCCTCAGGTCATTCAGCGAAGTGTCTGAAGCTTCTTGACATTGAAACATCAGCATATTGAGACATCAAAAGGATAAAAAGTTCCATGCAAAAATGTTGACTCTGCAATTTAAAGACAGATATATCTTGCAGAACATAAGGGTACAAGGTGAAACTCCCTAATGATGATGAGAAGGCAGAAAGACTTTTTTTTTGTAGGCAACAGAATGAGAAACTCGATCTCTGCAGGATAATCTTTCATGACAAAAGCAGATATCTGAATTGGGTTTTCAGTTGTCAGGTGGTCATTACCTAAGCTTCCTATAACAGACCTTCAAAGCTTCCTTTAAAAATATTCTCAAATATTTTTTTTCTTAAATCCAAATCTTTGAAATCATGAAGAAACACTTGGGCTTTAAGAATATTTAAGGTGTAATGCTAAAAATTCATATACCATGTTACATTCTAAAATTTTCTTTTAATGTTTTTATTTATTTTTGAGACAGAGAGAGACAGAGCATGAGCAGGGGAGGGGCAGAGAGAGAGGGAGACACAGAATCTGAAGCAGGCTCCAGGCTCTAGGCTCTGAGCTGTCAGCACAGAGGCTGACACAGGGCTCAAACTCATGGACTGTGAGATCATGACGTGAGCTCAAGTGAGAGGCTTAACCGACAAAGCCACCCAGGAGCCCCCACCCCCCCCGCCCCCCGTCTTATATTCTAAATGTGATTGAATGGTCATTCTCTTTGACTGAATCATATGCAGTAAAAAGCTTTCAAGTGTAGATTGCTTATTAATTAAATATGGCTTTCTATAGAACATAAGGCATTCAAGCATAATCAAGAATTATAGGAAATTACTATTATTCACACAACAAATTTAGATTTGATTTATATCACATTTTCTACGAATAATGTTTAAAGCACAAGTAAAGATGATTTATACTGTGTGTCCTAGAGCCTTGAGGAATAGGTAAGAGAAGGTGCCCATTACAAGGACCCAGTAATGGAGTATTAATTCAGTAGATATTTTTAGAGGTACTCTGCCAGGCCCAGGAAAGTGCTGTCAAAGTCTGTAACATCTCTGCTAACTCCTGCAAAAGACTAGAGGCCTGAGAACTGTTTCCATGGATCTCCTGTTCATCTGAGAGTGTGTTTTTGTCCATAATGGTGTCATTTCAAGTGTGAATGAGGAATGCAGCATGGTTGTACAGTATCCCTTTATGCTGGAGGTACTTAAATTGTATTTAATTAAGAGAAAGGAGGCTGGAACTTTTTTTCTTGAGAGTCCAGAATTTACATTATAACTGTGATGTGAGAGTTGAGAAATTTCAGTGAGAGGAGTATTTAATGCGGGTGATTATTAATACCCAACTTCCAACTACAGGGCCACAAAAAAAGGTAAAAGAATACAGCTTGACTTCCCTAGCACAGTCACCTAGTATGATGTTGTTTTACTTTATTTGTTATTTTTCTATATATGTTATTTAGGTATAATTATTGCATAGGAATCTCTATCCTTTTTTTTCACTTAGATATATTTCATGTGCATTACCCAATTTGCTCCACAGACTTTATAATTAATTTTAATAAGAGCATACCATTCCATGAAGTGAATATATAGCAAGTTTATAATAGTCTATTCGTGTATGTTACAATTATTTCTGGGCTTTGGTTTTTATTATTAAAATTGAATTTGATGATGAACATCTTTGTGTGTGTAGCTTTCTCAGTATTTTGGATTTGTTTTGTTTGGAAAATATAATTGTTGAATTTGTTCATATATTTAAACATAGATCCAACATGTATATAAAATTCTATATAATTTTCTGAGATCTATCATCTATTTTGTTAATTTTGTTTTCAAATCTGTTGAGCTCATAAATCAGCTGGTTGGTTAAATCACTTCAATAATTGTCTTTTTTTGATGTTTATTTATTTATTTTGAGGGAGAGAGAGAACATGTGCATGTGTGGGTATGAGTTGGGGAGAAGCAGAGAGAGAGGGAGAGAGAGAGAATCCCAGGCAGGCTCCTCACTTCCCAGTGCAGGGCTCAGTCTCATGATCCGTGAGCTCATGACCTGAGCTGAAATCCAGAGCTGGACACTTAACTGACTGAGCCACCCAGGTGCCCCTCAATGATTGTTTTCATATAGAATTTATATCTTTGTTTTTAGCTCTTTTTCTCTTTTTTCTTTAAAATTTTTTTAAAAATGTTTATGTATTTTTGAGAGAGAGAGCACACAAGTTGGGGAGGGGCAGAGAGAGAGGGAGACAGAATCTGAAGCAGACGTCAGGCTCTGAGCTGTCAGCACAGAGCCCAACGTGGGGCTTGAACCTATAAACTGTGAGATCATGACCTGAGCCGAAGCTGGATGCTTAACGAACTAAGCCACCCAGGTGCCCCTCTTTTTCTCTTTTTTCATGAAGCAGCTTTATTCTTTCCTAGTAGTTTCTGTTCTTCCCTTTATCAGTTTGAACATTTTAAATGTACTTATTTTAAAGTCCTTTTTCATCTGTTCAGCTTTCTCCAGTGCTTGGGGGTACAGAAGTCTCTTGTTTGTGGTGACTAATGCTTCTTGCATGTGTGTTTCCTTGCTCTTAACCTTACACTTTCTTGTGATTATAGGCATCTTTACTGGGATTGTTTGCCACAGACATCCCTAGTGCTCCAAGTTAGAGAACCATACTTACAGAGAAGTTAAGCATTAATCAGTTTCAGACCAGTCATTATATTCAGTTTCTGCTTGGGGTCCACGAATCAATATGAGTCTGGACATCCCAGCCCTGAGCACAGTCTAGGCCTTGGTTTCCCGTTTCTTGCAATGACTCTTGACCCTCAGTGAAGGCTGATGGCACATTTCTTGCCTTTGGTCAGGTATTGGTGGCTCTGTGGCTCTGTGCACTTAGCTTTGTTCAGGATCTTGCTACTGCATCCTTTCCCTTCCTTTGATTACCCTCAGCTATAGGCTGTAACTAGGCCCTACCTTGGAGGTCCTTTTTCTTCTGCATCCTGGATTTCCCTTTCTTGGTTTCAGCTGTACTTAGGTAGCAAAAATATTTTATTTTAATTTTCAGTGTTTTTATGTGTTTGTGTCTGAGATTTTTGTGTAGAGATTTTTCATTCAGTCCGGTTCATCATATTGAATTGAAGTCTCCAAATTACTTTACAGGAAAGGGTTATGATTTACTATGTCACTAGCAATATGTGAGAGTATGGTTGACCCTAAACAATAAGGATTTGCACTGCATAGGTCCACCTACATGCAGGGTTTTTTTTTTTTTTTTGAACAATACAGTACAGTACTGTAAATGTATTTTCTCTTCTTTATGATTTTCCTGATAATATTTTCTTTTCTTTACCTTACTTCACTTTAAGGCTGTAGCATATAATACATATATAACATACAAAATATGTGTTAGTAGACTATGTTATCATTAAGGCTTCCAGTCACCAGTAGTCTAGTAGTAATTACATTTGAGAGGTGTCAAAAGTTATATGAAGATTTTCGACTGCTCAAGGGGTCGATACACCAACTCCCACATCGCTCAAGGGTCAGCTGTTGTAGTTTCTTCATGCTGACATTGGCATTCAGTGTTATCATTTAAAATGCTTTTTTTTCTGATTTAATGGTTGAAAATGATACTTTATTACATGCATTTTTATTCCACATTGCATGCAATTGTATATAACTAGTTAACAAAGAATAAGGAGGTAAGTAGAGTGTGCTTCCCTGAGCAGAGGCATCAGAAATGTATTTGTTCTTTGACCTTGCACCATTTTTTCTCTACTCCTATTTATGGGTCTGTTGCTGGAACTTGGGTAAAGGCATAGGATAGGAAAATCAAAGCTGTTGTAAAACTAGTTTTCTTCTCTTTTCATCCACACTCATGAGCTACTTCCAGAAAGAGATGAAGGTAGGTTATGTAGGTAAAGAGACTACATTTGTTTGTGCTGCAGGAGTCCTCGTAATTTCTTCAAAACACTTCCGTCAAGTCCTCTCACTGATGTGATTCCTGGACAGGACATTTTTCTCACTTTCTTAGAAGCAGAAGTGAATCTCTTTCAGATGATATCATCTCTTTCTAGGAAGAATGAGGAGACAAGAGAGCGAGAGAGAGAGAGAAAAGGAAGGAAGAAGAAGGAAGGAAAGTAGGAAGGAAGGAGAGGAGGGAGGGAGGTAAGGAGGGGGACAGGGAAGGAGGGAGAGGGGGAATGTATGTGGAGAGCTGTATCGATGTGTAGTCATGCATCATGATGCCACAGGACTTTATGACAGCTGACTATTCTGCTGGCTTTATAATTAGACTTTCTTTTATTTCTTCTTTGTTTTTCCTTCCTCCTTTTCTTTTTTCCTTCCTTCCTTCTTTCCTTCCCTCACCCCTCCTTCCCTTTCTATCACTTCTTTTATGTTATTCCTCTGAAAGACATAGACAAATATCAAAGCCTTTGCTCTTCTGACTGGTATCACAGAGAGATTGCTGAGAAAGGGCATTCTCTCCATGCACATTCTTTGGGAGAAATTTCTATAATAACTGTTTATAGCCTTGCAATTTTATTTCCAGTTGCTCTTACCCATGTTATATTATAGAATCTTTTAAAATATTCAGATTCCCAGATTGCTTCAGTTAATTTAGGCTGGTTTCAGTAAATGGTGTTTTTGATTCATGCCTGTCTGCCTCCACCTTCTTTTGCTGATGCAAAGACAACTCAGCATTCTTTTTAACAAAATCAAAGGGTCAGTCAGGTTTCCAGACAGACAGGTTTGGCTTTCACAGAGAAGAAGAAAAGGTAGCAGTTGGCTGGCCACTGTCTTCTCTGCATTTCACCCGTTTCACATAATTGAAATGAACGATGTTTTCGTAAATTATTCTCTGAGTATTATTAAGTAGCAGATACAAAGCTGTTAGTGTGACTAGAAATTACTTCCACTTGAGATGGGAATTTCCAGAACATAATGGCTTATCATGCTTTTGTTTTATTCTTGGTTTATTAGTGATCAAATATGTTCAACTTTAGTTTCAATTAGCTTTCTTGTTGTAATGTGTTAATTAAGTATAATATGTGAACTGACTTGATGGAGAAAGTTATAATACAGCATTAAATATCTGCATTACTCTAATTATCTTTTTTAAAGTTAATTTTACTTTTGAGAGAGAGAGGGAGAGCGTGCGCACATGTATGTGAGGGGAAGGGGGAGTAGGAACAGAGAGAGAATCCCAAGCAGGCTCTGCAGAGCCCTATGTGGAGCTCGATCTCACAAACCAAACCTTGAGATGCCCCCAGCCGAAATCAAGAGTTTGACACTTAACCCATCGAACCACCCAGGTGCCCCCCACTCTAATTATCTTTCAAATAAGCAGTTCATGAAGTAGCTCAAGGAAGCATTGCATTTTGCAGATTTGAATGCCTATACCAATTTCAGTTTTTTGATGAAAACTGTTCCATATTGAATCTCTAGGAAATTTTGTTCAAAATGCTTCATTTGGTTGTTTTTTTTTTTTGATTCAGTAAAAATATTGTTTTGTGTAAATAGTTTGTTGGTCCTTTTAAACTTCAAGGAAAAAAAGCAATTGCTTTTGTTTAAATGTATTTTTACTTTTAAAATACTACTTAATGCCTTAAGCATTTAAGCATTTAAAATGCTACTTAATGCCTTGAGCAAAATTTACAGAAAGAATGCTTTTTGGTCCTAACTATTCCATTACATTAGAGGATAAACTAGGGACTCTGGGGTTCAAAGGCCTTTAGTAGTTTCCCCGATGCTGCCGTGCTTGGGTGGAGTAGACTAGAGATCTGAGAAATGATGTAGTGTCCGCCAGCTCCAAAGTTCAGCCCTCCCTGGTCCGCCGTGGTACCTAAAATTCTGCTGTTAGATGTGTGATTTCAACTAAGATGTGTCTGCAAAAGACAGGGTGACATTGAATTATGTCATCTGAAGGTTAACACACTAAGCGGTTGACATGCCACACACATTTAGCACGGACTTTTAGATTTAAATCACTTTTGAAAGTGATATTTGTGAAGATTATATGGTGGTGATAAAGGGACCCAAGAATTCAAGAAGTGAGGTGGGTACATTAATAAGAAAGGAGGCAACCACAAAAGCAAATTTTCTTATATTAAAGTTTTGTTTAGGGCTTACTCCACAAAAATTTTAATCTTCAGGGATAGTAGAAAGCTTAAGACTAAGCAAATACTGCATGTAAATAAATGGACTCTTCCCTTCAATGATACAGGTTATAATAATAGCCACTGTTTATTATCTGTTGTGCGTCAGTCAGGTGCCATTGCCCGTGATTTTCAGTTTCTCAATCTGATTATTTTAACCTTAAGAACGTGTTTCTTTATGTAATGACTCAAAAAATCACCTAGTTAGGCAATATCTTAAAGCATCTAATGACGTTCGTTAGTGTGGATGCATCATTCATTGACTTAGATCCAAAAGTTCTGCGTGAGTAAACAAGGAAGTGTAAGATTTTGAAAAATCACTTTTAATTTAAAAATGATTGCTTAATAGGAACCAGGTATTATTTCCTTTATGGTATTTTTCCATATAGTTCTCTATTTGCCATTGCATTTTGTTTTGTTTCTTTCCTTTACTCTTCCTCCTTTGTATCCACTTTCATCAGCTGTGGTATTTGAAGAAACTCTTCCTGGTAGGATATTAACTGCCAACCTTAGTTTTTGGTGCTGAGTTCTCAATAAAAGAGATAATCAGAGGTAGTTTGATATCTAGTCCTTTAAAAGAGAAAATAATACTTAAAAGGAAATAACAAGATACTTCCAAGGAACAAAAAGGAAGTGAGGCAGTCTAGAGGTTTCCAAATATTTAAAATATATTTAAATATATATCACACTAAAATAGGAAGCATTACAAACACCTATCCCAGTAAGCATAACAAAATGAAGATTATTAAATTTGAGTAGCTTACCTGACAGAATTTGGGAACTTTTTTCAAATTAACATTCACTGATGAATGTAACTACAACTACATACAATGAATATGACATTTTTCTTTATTTTTAAAAACTTTTTTTTAATGTTTATTTTTGAGAGAGAGACAGAGCATGAGCAAGGGAAAGGGAGAGAGAGAGGGAGACACAGAATCCGAAGCAGGCTCCAGGATCCGAACTGTTAGCACAGAGACTGATGCGGGACTCAAAGTCACAAACTGTCAGGTCATGACCTGAGCCAAAGTCAGATGCTTAACCAACTGAGCCACCCAGGCACCCCGAATGTGACACTTTAAATGTACTCCTTCATATATGCAGTGTGTTTTTATATATTAATTTTATGAACACTTCATATACCCATTATGTGCAGTGGTTCACAATTATATATATTGTTCTTGGTGTTCTATTTAAAATATATTTTGATAGGGGTGCCTGGCTAGCTCATTTGGTGGAGCGTGCAACTCTTGATCTTGGAGTTGTGGGTTCAAGCCCCACATTGGGTATAGAGATTACTTAAATAAATGAAGTCTTTAATAAAGTCTTGATAGATAGATAGATAGATAGATAGATAGATAGATAGATGATAGATAGATAGATAATAATGACTGTAATTTTTTCTGGACTTCATTGATTAAGGTGGATTTATAACCAGAGTATTTTACATATTCTTCAAAAGCATTAATTTTGTGTTTTACAGAAATTTACTCTTCAAAAATTTCTAAGAATTTGTCCCCATCTTTTCCTTGGTGCCCCCTTAGCATAATATGGCAGCAGACAGCCTGTGGAATCAAAATTGTATTTAATTTTATCATATGCTTTTGTCATTAATACACTCTTCAAATAAGTTAGAAGGAATGATTTGGTTTAATTTGATTTTTGGCTTTATTGGCAAATCTGTGATCATCTTTAAATTTCTCTTTTATATGCATTGGATTTTGATGACCACATTCAATTTCCTTTTTAAATTCCTGCTTCATAACTCCTTATTTTGAAAGTATTCTTCCAGAACTTTGAGTAAAATATCTTTGAACAATGCATTCATTTGCATGGGGGGTTTTCAGATATAGAATATTAAATGTCTGTTTCCTAAAAGTTAGCACTTCTAAAGGACTTTTCTTAAAGCCTATAGGAAAAAAGATAGAAAATATTTGGAATAATTGATACTTAATTTTGAGTTTTTCATTGATTTAGCATATATTTATTGAGTACCTACTGCATATAACATAAACTGTTCATGGTTCTGGGGAGGTGCAGTTAACCAAAATGAGTCCCTGCTCAAATTTTGGACCCTACATTCTAGTGGGAAAAAATAAATAAGCAAATGTACATAACAGGAGAGTGGTGATAATGGTTATTGCCAGAAGAACAAAACCAAGGTAAGAGGAAGGAAAGCAATAGGTAAGGTAGGTGCATGTGTGTGTAGGTGCATGTGGTGTTTTTGAGAGTGTGGTCATGGAGGCCTTCATGGATGATGGCATGTTTCAGAAGACCTGAGTGAGCAAGGACATGAGTATGTGAACACCCTGAGGAGGAGCTTCCAGGGGGGAGGATCTATAGGCAAAAAGTGCTGAGGCCTGAGTATGCCTGGGTTAAAATAACGCCCAAAGGCTTTGGCTATTTGTTAATGCAGATTTATTCGCTGCAAAGTTCTTGTTCACCTAACATATCTAATTCATACCAAATAATAAAGTAAAATAAAAGTGTAGGAATTCTGAGAGAAGAGATAAAAACAATATTCCATGTATATTCATTGTATTTAAGTCATTCAATGTGTCATCTCACTGAGTGGTAGCTGGAAAGAGCAACAAGAGTTTTTGTCTGACAGATCAAGGTCCAAGGTCCCTACTTGGCCATTATTTACCTACTAGATAATGTTTATTAGGTAAATGACATAAAAGCACCAATAAATAAAAGCTGTTATTGTTTATTTTGCTATAAGAAAGAAAATTAGTTTAAGGGAGTTAGTATAAATCCTAGAAATATCATGCCCTCCAGGCTACATATGTAAGTTATACCAAATCAGCCAATTTCTATTTACAAAAAGAATTATAGTTAAGATTTTTACTTATCATCTTGTCACTCTATAAATGGGAACGGTCTCCATATCAAATTTAGGGCTAGTATGCTCTGCAATGGCAGAGGCAGCATCAGTACCACTCATGTTATATTCCCTGAATTTGGCAGAATGGATGGCCCTGACTAAACTAGGAGATCCTGGAATAAATTGGAATCTCTTCTGTGCTTTTACAAAATACCACTGTAGAGCAGATAGGAGGAGATTTTGAATAATAGTGACAGTAATAACTAACATTTAATTCAGTTTGTACTGCATTCCAGGCTCTACTCTAAATGCCTTGCATGGACTAGCTCACTAAATCCTTGGAAAAATTCTATGAGGTACGTATAAATGATGAAACTAAGGTAGAGATAGAAAAATGAAATTATAATTCGTATGTAGCTATTTTCTTCTATTTAATATATTAATTGAATTATTTGGTACAGCTATTAATTGAGCAGTGTTCTTTCTGATGATGGAAATAAGATATGAACTCCTCTCTGCACTGATTGCATCATCCAACTGTAGATAGAATAATCAGCCTCCATAGATAACTGAATCTTTCAGCAAATTATTGTCAAAAAGGTTTCAAGAATCAAACATACCAAAAGCAAATTTTTCATATTGGTTAGATGTTTGACATCCTGATGGCGAGTAGTAATGACTTCCATTCCTCTGGTGACTCATCATTTACCTGGAGTACAATTTTGTGAAGAATCCATTTTTGTTTGTCAATTTTGTTTATCTTTTCTAAGAACCAGCTCTTAGTTTCATTGATCTTTTCTGAAGATAAGGGATGAAGAGAAATTACTTTTTTTAAATATCTGTTTATTTATTTTGAGAGAGAGAGAGAGAGAGAGAGGGTGGGGAGGAGGGACAGAGGGAGAGGGACAGAGAATCTTTAGCAGGCTCCACACCCAGTGCGGAACCTGATGGGGGGCTCAGTCTCATGACTGTGAGACTATGACCTGAGCTGAAATCAAGAGTTGAATGCTTAACAACTGAGCCACCCAGGCGCCCCAATATTTGTATATATTGTGAAATGAAGACCATGATAAGTCTAGTTAACATCTGTCACTACACATAGTTACAATTTTTTTCTTGTGCTGAGGACGTTTAAGATTTAGTTTCTTAGCAACTTTCAAATATATAATACAAATATTGTTAACTATAAGTCACCTTATAAATAGCAGACTGAAAAAATTTCCATGCCTTTTCTGAGAAAGGCCTATTTATTTGTCCTGGAACTTCAGCCTGAGAGGCAGGTGTCAGATTTGCTTCACATCTAGAGGATACAGAGATGTTATCAGGAAACATAGGCCATGGGATCACACCTTTGTGTGTAATGACATGTTACTGAACAACTACTGGGCTACAGGAGAAGTCCAAAAATACCTAGAGACAAATGAAAACAGAAATATGACATACCAGAATCAATGGGAGGCAGCAAAAGTGGTTCTAAGAAGGATGTTCAGGGGCGCCTGGGTGGCGCAGTCGGTTAAGCGTCCGACTTCAGCCAGGTCACGATCTCGCGGTCCGTGAGTTCGAGCCCCGCGTCGGGCTCTGGGCTGATGGCTCAGAGCCTGGAGCCTGTTTCCGATTCTGTGTCTCCCTCTCTCTCTGCCCCTCCCCCGTTCATGCTCTGTCTCTCTCTGTCCCAAAAATAAATAAACGTTGAAAAAAAAAATTAAAAAAAAAAAAAAAAAAAAGAAGGATGTTCATAATAATGCAGGCCTACCTCAGGAAACAAGAGAAATCTCAAATAAATAATTTAACTTTAAACTTAATGGAACTAGAAAAAGAATAAATGAAGCCTAAAGTTATTAGAAGAAAAGAAATAGTAAAGATCAGAGCAGAAATAAATGAGTTAGAGACTAAAAAGACAATAGAAAAGGTAAATAAAATGAAGAACTGGTTCTTTGAAAAGATAAACAAAATTGACAAACCTTTAGTGAGACTCACAAAGAAAAAAAGAGAGAGGGCTTAAAAAATACAATTGGAAATGAAAGAGGAGTAGTTACAACTGATAAAAGGGTCACAGAGACTACTATGAACAGTTACACATCAATGAGAAGAAATTGGATAAATTTCTAGAAAATACAGTATTCCAAAACTGAATCATGAGGAAAGAGTAAAACTGGGAACAGTGGTTACTAGTAAGGAGATTATACCAATAATTAAAAGCCTCCCAACACCCAAAGCCCAGGACCAGATGGCTTCGCTGATGAATTGTACCAAACATTCAAAGAAGATTTAATACCTATCCTTCTCAAACTCAACTTATAGAATGGGAGAAAATATTTCCAAATCATGTATCCATCCAATAAGGAGCTATTATTCAAAATATATAAAGAACTCACACAACTCAGTGGCAAAAAAAAATTTTCAATTAAAAAGTGGGCAGAACATGTTGAGCAGACCATGTGCTTTATCTTTGGTATGCTGAAGGAGATGAATGGGCTTCAGAGTGAAGGTGGCAGTTTAAAAAGTACCTTCATTTTTTGGACCTGCCTATTTAGCTATTTTGGAATGCAGTTGTTTCCTTCCTGAGTTTCAGATATGAGACTGCTGTAGTCACATCACAGTATTCAGTGGTGAAATCTCATCTGTCACTCTATTCCTATTCCTTTGAATTTAGAAATAAAATAAAGTTGTATTTCAAATTAAAAAAAGAAAAAAGTGGGCCAAGGATCTGAATAGATATTTGTCCAGAGAAGTCATACAGATGGCCAACAGGTACTTAAAAAGATGTTCAGTATCATTAATCATCAAGGAAATGCAAATCAAAGCTATAATGAAATATCACCTCACATCTGTCAGAATGGCTATTATCAAAAAGACAAGAAATAACAAGTGTTATGAGGATGTGGAGAAATGGGAACACTTGTGCACTGTTGATGGGAATGTTAAATTCTGCAACCACTATGGAAAACAGTATGGAAGTTCCTTGCAGAGTAAAAATAGAACTACCATATGACCCAGTAATTCCATGACTTGGTATTTATCTGAAGAAAACAAAAACACTAATTCAAAAAAGTATATGCACCCCTATGTTCCTTGTAGCATTATTTATCATAGCCAGGATATGGAAGCAACCTAAGTGTCCACTGATGGATGAATGGACAAAGAAAATGTGATGTGCCTACCTATACATGTGTGTGTGCATGCGCACACGCACACACACACACACACACACACACACACACACACACACACCATGGAATATTACTTAGCCATAAAAAAGAATGAAATCTTGCCATTTGGGATGAAAAGGATAGACCTTAAAGGAAATATGCTAAGCAAAATAAGTTAGATAGAAAAAGATGATTTCACTTGTATATGGAATCTAAAAAACAAATAAAACAAAACTCATAGGTATAGAGAACAGAACGATAGTTGCTAGAGGGCAGGGAGGTTGGGAGTGGGCAAAATAGGTGAAGGAGGTTGAGAGGTACACACTTCCACTTACAAAGTAAATAAGTCTTGGAGATGTGTAAGGTACAGCATGATGGCCATAGTCAGTAATATCGTAGTGCATATTTGAAAGTTGCCAAGAGAAAATCCTAAAAGTTCTCATCACAAGAAAAAAACTTACAACTTTGTATGATGGTAACTAGACTTACTGTGGTGATCATTTCACAGTGTATACAAATATTGAATCACGTTGTATGATTCAATATAATATGACTAATATAATAATGTCATATGTCAGTTATACCTCAACTTTAAAAAAATCAGTAAATAAAAAATTCCTTTTGCTTAAAACACAAAGAATGCTAGCTTATAAATGTAGGTGATGTAATAGAACCAGCAATATCACCATTTTGCAAGCTCCAGTGCAATGTCTGATTGATGGAAGGATCATCAGTGGATGGTACAACCATTGGGTAAAGTGTTGTTGGGGAACTAAATATAGTCATATGGGCAAGTATCAATTACAGGTAACAATAATTACAAAAGGAAAATGTACTTTTACAATCGAGAGATCTGGAAGACATCAGCATAACTGAATGGTGAAATTTGTCATCACCAATAATAGGTAAACTGGAAATGTGTCCTTCTTGATTTGGCACCATGGGAAGTAAACATCATCAAAAATGTTTAACTCAGATTTGATTTGAGGGAAATAATGAACAATTCTAGACTGTGGGGCATTCTACAAAATGACTGGCCGGAATTTCTCAAGATGTTAATGACAAAGTGTTTTTCTAAAAGCTGAAGGATTAAAAGAGATAAAAGAGAAATGATAGCCAAATGAACTGTATGATTTTTGGTTGGATCCTGAATAATTTTTAGAAATCAGCAAGGAAGAATATTTTGGGGGCAATTGGGAAAATATGAATATAAGATGTGTATTAGAAATATTTTATGTATGCTGTTTTCTGATATAATGATTAGATTGTGATTAAGTAAAAGAATGTCTCTATTCTCTTAAATGGTTAAGGAAAAAGCAAAAATGGGGGGGGTGTGAGAGAGAGAGAAAGGAGAGGGTGTAGAAAAACTTGAGATGTTTCAAAATTGAAAGCTGGAAAGAAATAATTTAAGGGACAGATTATGCCATGTGTTCTTTAAGAAAAGAAGATTTACTTTATTTTTTAGAGAGAAAGCGTGAGCAGGGAGAGTGAGGCGGGGGGGGTGGGTGGGGAGAGAGAGAGAGAGAGAGACAGAGAGAGAGAGAGAGAGAGAGAGAGAATCTCAAGCAGGCTCCATGCTCAGCACAGAGGGGCTCCATACCACGACCCTGGGATCATGACCTGAGCTGAAATCAAGAGTGGGACACTCAACCAACTGAGCCACCCAGGCGCCCCCTTGCCATACATTCTTAAAAAAAAGTGTATTAATAAATTCTTTGTCAATACAAGAACTCAGTGAAAATTTAGATTTTGCAAAAGAAATGGTGTAGAATTGAAGGCAATCAGCACGTTTCCTATAATGTGGCATTGTTCTTAGCTAAATGTTGTGAAAATATGCAATCCATTAGTACTGAGACATCAAAATGAAAATCTCTCTAGGTTGTTAATTCAGGTGGATACCCACTTCTTTTCCTTTGAGAATTACCTGTTACCATCCATTTATTGGGAAAAGAAAAAAAATCCTGAGGTGTCTGGGTGGCTCAGTCAGTTGAGTTTCCAACTTCAGCTCAGGTCATGATCTCACAGTTCATGAGTTCAAGCCCTGCATTTGGCCGCTTCAGATCCTCTGTCTCCCTCTCTCTCTTCCCCTCCCCTGCTCATTCTCTCTCTCTCTCTCAAAAATAAACATAAAAAGAAAAAGCCCTCTGCTAAAATAATACACATTAAAATAATAATGTATTGCCATTTTGCATATCAGATTAAAGTCAAAACTTGCCGGTTGGCTCCATCGGCTTTAGGGAGAACTGCGCGGTGTACCTGTACAAGGACCAGACGTGCTGGGAAGGCACTCCACCTGCCTCGGAAGCCAAGTACTGTCCTCTTCATGTTGCTCTTCACATGCAGTGCTGCTGTTGAGTTTCCTGTGCCAGACTTCCCACTATCTGCAGCACTTTAGTCAGAACTGTTTATCATAAGGATAAACACCTACCAGAGCAATTAAGAGGCACCCTCTGGCTTGGGGGCAAAGTCTGCCAAGGTTTTAATTATTCTCTTTCAATTTATTTCAACAAATAAATACTAAGTGCTTACTGTATGCAGGGCAGGATCCTGGTACGCCCTAGGATACCAAGATAAATAAAATGTGGTATGTGCCTATGAAAACTGTATATTCCAGGGAAAGAGGGCTTGAGACAGCTACATCAGTATCTTTTATTAAAAGGTAGAGAATGAAAACTGATTTAAGAGGCAGACAGACAATATCCTATGAGCTTTGGGTATTCAGAGGCTTGGCTTTTAGTGCTATCATGCAGGTCTTTCTTAAAATGGAGGACAGAAGCCCAGTCAACCAGATGGTTTGAGACATTTACAGAACCATGATTCATAGATGTGAGATCTGGTTGTATTTTTTTTAATTGTCCTCCTTTCTGATGTTAATTATTGCAACTAGGCTGCCAAGCAAACATCTGTTCAAGGTTGGATTCTGGATCCAGGCTTGTTGCTTTGGCTCAGCTTGCTGGAAACTATTCGTACTTCACATGGAATATTGTATAATCTCCATAAATATTGCATAGTATGTATAGAGCATCAAACTATTGCAGGTCAGTACCTGACTAGAAGATTTACATAAAAGAAGAAAACAACAAATAAATAAACCGACATATATTAAAGCCCACAATTAGTAAAAATAAATTTTAAACACAATTTTAAACACAAATTAATTTTAAACACAATTTTAAACACAATTTTAAACACAAATTAAAATAATAACATTGCCAGTTTCGCTTATCACATTAAAGGCAAAATTTTGGAGTTTTTTTTGTGTGTTGTTTTAGTTTGTATGCTTGTTTTTTTAACAATGGTACTCGTCAGAGCAAGGTGTGGTCTTACTATCATGGACTGTAAATAAATATGGCTTTTGGAAAGCAATTTGGCAGTATGTATCAAGAGGCTTATAATAATCGCATACTTTGATCCAATAATTCCAATTCTGGGACTTTATCCTAAGGAAACAATCTGAAATACAGAAAAAGCTTTATGCATAAACTCATTCATCACCACATTATTTATAATATCATAAAATTAGAACCAGCCTCCACAGGTTAGCTGTGACTCCTCCACTTTCTGCAATATTATGCAACATTCAGAAACAATGATTAGAAGGCAATAGCATGGAAAATGCTCATGTTGTATTATGTGGAAAGGCAAGGTACCAAGTTGAATTTAGAGTGATGTAGAATGAATGTAGTATATTCTAGAAGGAACTACGTGAGTATGTTAATATTGGTCATACTTGGATAAGGCAAGGCCTAATTTTTCCCCTTTTCTGTTTTCTAAATTTCCTTCACAGAATCATGTATAGCTGCACAAATACAGTTGCCCTCTGAGACTGCCATCAAACACTTCCCCACACCCCAGACCCCTCGTATGACTGATATCTGTGTTTCTAGTTTTAGCAGGTGAGGCCCAGAGCAGATCCACTTGGTTTAGAGGGGAAAAATGTATTTCTACTCTCTCTCAAAATATGATAAGCTTATTCAACAGTTAGATACAATTTATATAGTTTCACCAGATATACTAGGGATCCAGTGAAATTTTGGTCAGTAAGTAACAGTTTTGACAACTGGTGCATATTTTTAAAAGTAATAAAAAGGGGCTCCTGGGTGGCGACTTCAGCTCAGGTCATGATCTCGCAGTCCGTGGGTTCAAGCCCATGTCGGGCTCTGTGCTGACAACTCAGAGCCTGGAGCCTGCTTCGGATCTGTGTCTCCCTTTCTCTCTCTGCCCCTCCCCCACTAGTACTCCATCTCTCTTTCTGTCAAAAATAAATAAACATTAAAAAAGTTAAAAAATTAAAAAATGTAAAAACCAATGCTCTTGAATGGGAGCAGCTGAGGAACACTTTGAAGGACTTGAACTAGGAAGAATGGGCTGACCAACTGACAGGGCCAGAAGCACTTCTTTCCCTACATCCCAGCCTTGTTCTTTCAGTTAGCATGTTGGGTACAACCGCTGAGTTTTGGCCAGCAAAAGGTGTGGCTGTGCCCCTCAAGGGAGGTTGGACTTCTGGTCTGTGTGAGGTCTCTGCCCTGGTACTTATGATTGATCATTCTATCTTCTTAAAACTACTGATAAAGGCCAATTAGGCTGTCACTCCCTCTCCCACTCCCAAACCCTTTAAAATAGTCCAGAACAGGACATTAATTATTCTACCTACAAGACCACTTTATACACTAGACAAAACAAAATCACATTTCCTCCCTTATAATAGATGTTGTTCTTGGACTAAGGGCTCCATGTTCCCAAATTCATCTGTATCCCTGCTTCCTGCTTGACCCTTAGCCTTCCGTGACTGGAGACTCATCACCTGGTCATTACCTAGAAAACCAACACTAGCTATATTCACCTCTTTTTGAATTTTAGCAAATACTTGGAATTAGAGTTAAGAACCTACTCTGTGCCACGTGGTTGGTGAGGTATTTGAGATATAAATAAGGTGCACTTTCTGCCCTGTATGGGTTTATACTATAATGGGAAAAGCAAGCTGTAGTAGACCATAGTATAATGGTCAATAGTGTCAATGCTGAAGGGATAAATAAACTGACTACTAGCACAGGCTGCTACCAGTGATTAAGAATCACATGATGTGGTTTTGAAGGATTGGGAAAGTTTTCCAAAAGGTTTGACATGAAAGCTAAAACCTGCAGTGTTTCAACAAGAAAAGTATATGTGAAGAATGTCTCAGGTAGAAGGAACATGTTCCAGAGGCAAATAGAGTGTGACTAGGGCATCATCAGCAATGGTGGGGAATGACATTCAGGAGTCCAGAAAAGTGGTCAAATCATGAAATGGGGTCTTTATTTCATATACTAGGGAGTTTTCACTTTATCCTGAGCACAAGAGTATTGTTGAAGTATTTTAACTAGTGGATTATTGTGATCATATTTGTGTTTTAAAAAGAGTACTCCCAAGCCTGAATTTAGTAGTAGTGGACATCAAGAGATGTAAATGTTTCTCTGAAGTGTGGAATAAAGTAGAATTTTGTTGATTGATTGGTGGAAGGAGAGATGATGTGGAAGAAAAGTCAGGAGGTAATATTTTGTTTTCTGGTTACTGTGCCATTCACTGTGATAAGGAACATTAAGTAAAGTGGGATGTCAGGGAAAGATGAAGAGATGATTTGTTTTAGGCTGAGTTTGAGGTATTTAACTGGAGACATGGGAATTGAATCTAGCTATCGGAAGTTCAGCAGAGATATCTGGGCTGTAGAGTTGAAACCATGGCAGTGGAGGAATAACACTCAGAAAGGTTACTCAATAAGAAGAATCTGTTATAAACGAAACCTTGGAGACTCAAGACACTTTAAGAGATAGATGTAGGAGGAACCCACAAAGGGGGCACATGGAAGTATCAAGAGCCAAGAGAGTGTGATACAGTAGGGGTTAGGAAGGAAGCAGAAGTCAATAGTGTCAATAATGCTGAAGAAGCGAGTAAGGTATGGATTCCCAAAGGCATTCAGTAATGAGAAGGTCATTGGTAATTTTGTAGAGAGTGACTTCAAGTAGAGCTGTGAGACAGATAGCTGTGGGTTTTTAATGTAAACACAGAGTCAAATACATTAAATATTCTTTCAGTTAGCTTGCCTGAAAATGGAAGGAGAATAAGACATAGAGACTAAGGCGCATGGGGTCCTAATGAATTTTTACATTGTTTTGCTTTTATGATGGGAGAAACTTGAACATGTTTATATGCTTGATTGTCTGAAATTACTTGATAGAGTTGAGACCCCTGACAAAGCAGTTTAATATTCCTCCTGAGAAGTGTGGGAGGTTCTTATTTCTACAAAAGAGGAAGGAAGGATAGAAGAGAATGTGTAGGGAACAAAAAGTTGAAGCAGTTCTCACCTGACCACATTAGCTTTTACCCTGTCAAGTGGGAGGTGAGGTTATCGATTGCATGTGTATCGGTCAGCTGAAAGGGAAGGTTGAGGGTGAGGCCTTGAGGCGTGAAAATTAGAAATGATACATAGGTGAGGAAGGGGTGACCCACAGCCCCCCAAGCCCAGACAAGCTTGGAGACCATCCGCTTGTTTATAGCACTGCACCTGGAGGGGGGGAGGTAAAGGTTGGACTGCTTCTGCTTATGAAATTATCATGTTTAGAAAGGTATTGGGTGCATTTGATGAAGCATTTAAAAATTCCCAGTGGCCACTAGGAACATGGCATTATTAGTCAAGTGGCTAATTTTGCCAAGTCTGTGTAGGCATCTGCAAGGACATAGTGACAGTGGGTCTAGACTCTGGCAGAGATGAGGTTTGAATTAAAGCTTCAGTATTTTCTTTCTGTGCAAGTTACTTACTGTCCTGTGCTTTTCAATCTGAGTAGGATTTTTATCAGGAAAACATCAGATGATTGATAGAAAGTGCTTAGCTGCTGCTTTCATCATCATCATCATCATCATCATCATCATCATCATCATCGTGTTCACTGTGACAATACCAGAACTTTCTAGAAAGCTTATAATTTAAGCCTTTACTATATAACAGGAAGAGGTCTGAATTTGTCAAACCAGCCATAGCATTCCCTTAAGCCAAAGAATAGTGCAGAACAATGCTCCAACTCTCTTCAATTCCAGGAAGGCTGAGAGCAGCGAAGCTACAGAAGAAAAGTTTGAAGCTAGCAGAGGTTGGTTCCTGAGGTTTAAGGAAAGACGCCATCCCCATAACACGAAAGTGTAAAAACAGGCAGCAAATGCTGGTGTAGAAGCTGCAGCAAGTTAGCCAGAAGATACAGCTGAGATAATTAATGAAGGTGTCTACACTAAACAACAGAATTCCAGTGTGGACAAAACAGCTTTATATTGGAAGAAGATGCCATCTAAGACTTTCATAGCTACAGAAGAGAAGTCAATGCCTAGCTTCAAAGCTTCAAAGGACAGGCTGACCCTCCTGTCCTAATGCAGCTGGTTACTTTTAGTTGAAGTCAGTTCACATTTGCCATTCCAGAAATCCCAAGGCCCTTAAGAATAAGGCTAAATCTATTTGCCTGTGTTCTAAAAATGGAACTACAAAGTCTGAATGACAGCACATCTGTTTACTACATGGTTTACTGAATATTTTGAGCCTTCTGCTGAGAGATATTGCTCAGAAAAATAAAAATATTCCTTTCAAAATATTACTGCTCATTGACAATGCACCTGGTCCCTCAAGAGCTCTGATGGAGATGGACATAAAGATTCCTGTTGTTTTCATGCCTGCTAACACAACATCCATTCTTTAGCCCATGGATCAAGGAGTCATTTTGACTTTCAAGTCTTATTATTTAAGAAATACATTTCATGAGGCTATAGCTGTCATAGATACTGATTTCTCTGATGGATCTGGGAGAAGTACATTGAAAACCTTCTGGAAAGGATTCACCATTCTAGATGCCATTAAGAGCATTCATGATTCATGAGAAGAAGCCAACATTAATGGGAGTTTGGAAGAAATTGATATCAACCATCAGGGATGACTGTGAGGGGTTCAGGACTTCAGGGATGTGGTGGAAATAGCAGGAGAAGTAGAAGTAGAATTAGAAGTGGAGCCTGAGGATGTGACTGAATTACTGCAATCTCATGAGAAAACTTGAACAGATGAGCTACTTCTTATGGATGAGCAAAAAAAAAAAAAAATGGTTTCTTGAGATGGAACCTACTCCTGGTGAAGATGCTGTGAAGATTATTGGAATGACAACAAAGAATTTAGAATACTACATCAACTTGGTTGATAAAGCAGTGGCAGGGTTTGAGAGGATTTATTCTAATTTTAAAGGAAGTTCTACTGAGAGCAAAGCATTGCATACTCTAGAGAAATCATTTGTGAATGAAAGAACCCAACAATGCCTCAAACTTCATTGTTGTCTTATTAAGAAAGTGCCACAGCCACCCCAGCATCAACAATCAACACCCTGATCAGTCAGCTGTAATCAGTACGGAAACAAGACACTCCACCAGCAAAAAGATTATGACTTGTGAAACCTTAGATGGTAGTTAGCATTTCTTAGCAATAAAGTTTGAAGATTAAGGTATGTACATTGTTTTTAGACATATGCTATTGTATACGTTATGTCTACATTACATACATTATGTATGTATTGTATTCATACAATGTTATCATATACTTATATACAGTATAGCATGAACATAACTTTTAAATGCACTGGGAAACCAAAAAATTCATTGGACCCACTTCATTGCAATATTCACTTTACTGTCATGGTCTGTAACTAAACCCACAATAGGCCCAAATTATATACAATAGTATAAAAATACTACATAGGCATAAATACTATATAAAAGCCTTTAAGTTATGTTGTTATTCTTCCTTTAGTTATGTTAGGCTTATAAGAGAAAGGTATGAGAGTTTTGGAAAGCAACTTGATTTTCAGTTTTATTTATTCACTTGCTAAAATGTTGTGATATGTTCTACTTTTTCCATATGGCTTAGAGTTTTCTAATTGTTCTCTATCACACTGTCTTCCTGTATACTGTATCTTAGCTAGTTTTCTGAAATGAATTGTTATTTCAATGAAAAACCTCACATTTGAGCTATCTCAATTCCAATACATGAGCTATATTTACCTTGTTGGCCAGTAGCAAAGTCAAGAGATTTTTATTGTTGTATTGCATTCACCTAAAGAAATTAAAAAGCTCAGTTGAAGCAGAGTGGGATTTTCTAAAATGTATTTGCAGTAAAGACATTCAACATTGTGAAGATTCCAGTCCTTTTTCAGTCTAATCACAAAGCTTTTCAGTAAGAGTTTACAGCATATCCATCCATTCACCAGAAAAGTCCTTTCTGGGTACCTCTCTATCCCATTCATATTTTTTAAAAAGATTTTATTTTTAAGTAATGTCTAGACCTAATGTGGACTCAAACTTACAACCCCTAGGTCAAGAGTCACATGCTATAGTGACCGAGCCAGGCAGGCACCCCTATCCTATTCATATTTTTAAAAGAAAATTCTTTACTCCTAGAATAAGATTCTGCCCTACTTTGGAAGTAATAAAATTCAAGCATCAAAAGAAAGGACTTTTTTTTTTGAAAGCGTTCATATTCTTTTGTCTTTTTGTATTCAAGCACACTTTAACTTTGTTTTTGGGAAATATAAAGGAAAATTTGGTCACTCTACACTAAACAGTATTTTATATTTGGAAATAATGAATAGGAGCCAGGAAGGAGGAATTATATTTTTCTTTATTGAATCTAAAAACTCCAGGTAATGAGCATGCTATTCCTAGAACTGGGTGGATGGTGCACAAAGATACTTTGTTTTGGCATGAAAAGGCTCTGTTGAGATTGCTCTTTTTAAGTTAAAGA
Organism: Prionailurus bengalensis; assembly: GCF_016509475.1. NCBI lineage: Eukaryota > Metazoa > Chordata > Mammalia > Carnivora > Felidae > Prionailurus > Prionailurus bengalensis. The sequence continues at coordinate 112,624,849 of NC_057349.1, forward strand.
ACTATGTGAACTTGGTTTAACGTCTAGGAAAGCGTTGATGCTTGCCAATACTGAAAGACCAAAACCTGTAGGAAAAAAAATTAATGGTTGTGAGTAAAAATATAGAACATGTATTTTTTAACAGTGTCAAACTTGAACTATCTCCAAGTTTACAAGTAGTATCGTAAAGAGTGATTTTATCGTTCTATTTGTTAAACAATTTTCAAGAAGAAAGGTTTTTGGATTAAAACAAAACAAAACAAACAAACAAAAACCTCCACCCAACTATTTTGACATCAGCTCCAGAAAAGGAACATTGGTTTCTGCGAATTAGCTTCAATGACCATGGGACTGTGCAGGAGGAATACCCAAAGGATTTAGTTTACTTAGGAAATGGCATGCTACAGAGGGTTAGTGGCAAAGCCCAGAATTCATTAGTGCAGCAGTATAGGATATAAGCTAAGACTTCCAGGTATATTCAGAGACAAACTTAAATAATGTTCATTAATTCAGTTTTGAATTTACCCATAATTCTCAGTGTCCTGCCTTGTTTTCAAGACCAACCCAAAGTTTTGGTTACTGGTTTTACTATCAATTCTGGATCTGCCATTTACTATAGTTCAGAAAATACTTACGCAGGGGTGCCTGGGTAGCTCAGTCGACTGAGTGTCGAACTCTTGATTTCAGCTCAGGACATGATCTTGTTTGTTGGATTGTGGGATTGAACCCCACGTCAGGCTCTGTGCTGTGCTCTCTTTCCCTGTCTTGCTGCCCTCTCTCCCACTTGTGCTCTGTGCAATCAAAATTTGAACAAAAATACTAGAGCATTGAATAAAAAAATAATTCCACAGCATGAAAAAATCATTTTTTAGTGATTCCTTCTTCTTTCTCATTTCATGCTTTTTCCATATATACTTTTATATACTTATTTAAATATAATTTTTAATGTTTCCTTATATATCATTTTATCTGCTATCTTTTAAAATATTTTTCACATTTTTTGTTATTGATACAGCTAAATCTACTCATTGTGATCCTTTTCATTCTTCATTTTAACTAAAATAACTCCTTTTCCATGAACAGTCAAAATCAGTTCTCCTTTGCTTCTTTCCCTAAACTGTGGTCATTTATGCCTATCTTTATTCATCCATAAATTCTCTCCAGTGGCTAGTAGCATCCCTTGCCCATGCTAGGCATTGAATAAATATTTGAGTATTGAGTTGAAGCTAATCCTCAGAATTATTTACAGCAAAGTGTTTTATAAAGAAATTGAAGTGAGAACAAATGAGCAAAGCCATAGAAGTTTTATGCCTGTAAAAAGAAGGAAGGGGCGGCTGGATGGCTCAGTGGGTTGAGCGTCCGACTTGGGCTCAGGTCATGATCTTGCAGTTTGTGAGTTCAAGTCCCACGTTGGGCTCTGTACTGACAGCTCAGAGCCTGGAGCCTGCTTCGGAATCTGTGTTTCCCTCTCTCTCTGCCCCTCCCCACTCGTGCTCTGTCTCTCTCACTGTCATAAATAAATAAACATTAAAAAAAATTTTTAATAAAAAAAAGAAGTGGCAGTATTTTTTTAAAGTTTGTTTATTTTTTAGAGAGAAAAGGAGAGGGGGATGGGCAGAGAGAGAGAGAGAGAGAGAGAGAGAGAGAATCCCAAGCAGGCTCACCACTGTCAATGCAGAGCCCCATATGGGGCTTGAACCATGAACCATGAGATCATGACCTGGGCTGAAATCAGGAGTGAGACACTCAACCAAGGGAGCCACCCAGGTTCCCCACAAGTGGCAGTATTAATTTCTGATGAGGTAGAATTTAAATATAAAGACACCAAATAGGGAGTAGACTATTTATGAAGACATGTCATAACCTTATATGCATCAAGAAACACTGCAGTTAAATATGTAAATGAAAAATTCATGAATGAGAGGTACAAAGATAATTTGAAAAACTATATAATAAGCAACTTTAATACTCCTTTTTCATAATCAAAATGAGTAGATAAATAATTAATGAGCCCATAGAGGAATTAAACCATCCAAACTGGAAGTTAATAGAAATCTATATAGAATCTTATATCTCTTGCTTAGAGTAAAAAATGTTAATGTCGGGATGCCTGGGTGGTTGATTAAGTGTCTGACTTCTGGTCATGATCTCACAGTTCGTGAGTTCGATCCCCATGTCAGGCTCTATGCTAACAACTTGGAGCCTGGATCGTGCTTTAGATTCTGTGTCTCCCTCTCTCTCTGCCCTTCCCCCATTCATGCTCTGTCTCTCTGTGTCTCTAAAAAATGAGTAAGTGTTAAAAATTTTTTTAAAAAAATGTCCAAGAAACATTTTTTAAAAATTATATAATTGGCTAGAAATCAAAACTTAATATTTTTAAAATTAAGGTTTTACAGACCACTTTATTCTTAATTAAACTAAGTTGGAAATAGTAGAAAAAAAAGTTACTAAAAAAGTTTTAACTACATAGAAATTAACATTTAAAGAGGAAATGAAAAGTTTATAAACTGCCTAGAAAATAATGAAGAGAGAACATTTCATTCCAAAATTTTTAGAACATAGTAAAAACTGTATTCATTACTGAGGAATAAAAGCAGAAATCAAAGGAACTAAGGAATCATCTTAAGAAACTAGGAAACGAATAACAAAATGACACAAATAAAAGCATTAAGAGGACAATCTTAAACATAAAAACCAAAAGGAAGGAAAATGAAAAGAAAATATAGCAACATAAAGGGTAAGCCCAAGAGCTAAGTTATTTTAAGAAATAAAAGATTAATTCTTTTAGGAGCCTGATTTAAAGATCAAAGAAAGTAAAAGTAGACAAAGTGAGAAAGAGAGAAGGAGATGAAAAAAGAGAGATAAGAGAGAAAACCAACAGAAAGAGGGAGAACAAAAAATGAGAACGAGAAAGAACGAGATGAGAAAAGAGAAAACCAACAGAGAGAAAGAGGGAGAACAAAGAATGAGAGCGAGAAAGAACAAGATGAGAAAAGAGAGAAAACCAACAGGGAGAAAGAGAGACAAGAAAAAATATTCTATTGCAACGGAGGAGAAAACCTAGGAAATAGATGCTTTCCTAGAAGACATAGTCTAATTAGGTCCTCTATTGTAATTGGCCTGTTCAAATTTTCACTTCTTGGCTTAATTTTGGTAACTTACAATTCCTTCCAGGTTTTTTGTTTGTTTGTTTGTTTTGTTTTGTTTTGTTTTGTTTTGTTTTGAGCTTTCTTTCAGTTTTTTCTGTGGTTGAGGCTAATCCTAGTTCCCTAGTGGCCAGACCACACCTGAATGATGGCTTTGGTTTCTGGGTGGTACATTTTTACAAACCAACAAAGCTAGGAAAAAGAAAAGATGCCACACAGTATATGAGGAACAGTGAAAGAAGTGGGGATGTTTCCCTGGGAGAAAAAAACTAAAGGGGCATGATAGCTGTCTTCAAGCACTTGAACGTCCCTTACCAAGAAAAATGGGTAAACAACTCCCATAAGACCTAGCAGAAAATTTAAAATATCTGGTGTTCAGGGAAAAAATTTAGGAAACTACTACATTACTCTTCTAGGCCAACATGTCTATTTTGCAGTAATTTTCTCTGAACTTCTTAGCGTAAATATGCCCAAGATTTGAGTCAATGGCCCTAATCTACCTACTCATAAATCCTCAAAATCACCTGTATTTGCAGAGTTTTGCTTTCTTATTTCACTTTTCAGTGTTGTTAAGAGAATTAACTATGATTTATGGATAAAGCAAAATAGTTTTCCATAACTAGACCACCAATGGCTTTTGCTTTCATTTGCTTTTGGCATTTTTAAGATATTTAAGCATAGTTTGAAGGCCAAGAGAAAGAAACCAATGAAGGGGGAGACAGATGTTGTAAAAGGTTTCTTGTGGGTTCTGTAAAATGTTTTAAAGCTTAAAGTGGTTTCTAGTCTCTGAAATTTTCACGTGTTTCTTTTTACTGAAATTATACCTCTGGGTAAAAAATAAATAAAATGATGTCTATTCTCTCCCACCAGAGTAAAGCTAATTATTACTCTGAGTACTAGATCAATTAAATATACTTCCAGTGCCATTTTATGTTTATTACTATGAACTATGTATCTATATTTTCATATCTATGTGTTTGTATTTCCATTGTTAGTTAAATTGTTAAGAAGATGGAACACTTTTGATAAAAATCTGTATCTGTTTTTCTTACATACCTCAGAATTAAGTCCTCCTTATTGGAATATGGTGTAGTCATATAACTTGTACTTTATTTATCTTCCTTAAATATATGATTTTTGGAGAACACTGAATTATGAATGAGAATACTAAATTATTAATTATGAATGATTGCAGGATTTTAAATATTCTCAAATAAGAAATAAGCATAAGAGTTTTTAATTTCTAAAATTAATTTTGTGAACTATTGCTTTCTAAATATCAAGGAAGGTGGATGTTAACAAACGTTTATTTAGTTTTCCCCATTTGCGAGGTACTGCTCCAGGTATTTTACACAAGTTAACTCATACAGTCCTCTGTACAACCCAGTTTGGTTGGTATATTGCCATCCCACTTCTACAGACACAGATGCTGGACAAGGGAGAGAGTAAGGAACTAGTAGTAGTAAGAGGCAGAGCCAATCTGAGTCTGGAATCTGCTATTTTAACTACTATACTGATGTGTTAGCTAGAGCTAAAGCTTTAGAAAGCTTAAGTGCACTGTCAGCCTTTTTGTAAGTTACAGCACATCTTATAATTTAACTATTTTAGAGACAGCAGGGAATCCTAAAGGTGAATTAGTCCATGTCTGAGAGTGTTGACTGTGTGTGCCCCTGAAACTCAAGGGCACTCAGCCATATAAATAGCACCAGAATCTTGCATCTGATTCCCATTTTATGGTTCTTTTCATAAATTGCCTGTATAGTTTCTTTATCTTCTGATTGTAAGAAATTGGAGTATCTTATTTAGATTAACATAATGGGAAAATAAGAGCGGATAACACATAAACAAAGAAAACTCAATTTTTTTTTTTCTTTTAGAAGTATTTCCCTCTCAGGGCGCCTGGGTGGCTCAGTCGGTTAAGCGTCCGACTTCGGCTCAGGTCACGATCTCGCGGTCCGGGAGTTCGAGCCCCGCGTCGGGCTCTGGGCTGATGGCTCAGAGCCTGGAGCCTGCTTCCGATTCTGTGTCTCCCTCTCTCTCTGCCCCTCCCCCGTTCATGCTCTGTCTCTCTCTGTCTCAAAAATAAATAAATGTTAAAAAAAAAGTTAAAAAAGAAGTATTTCCCTCTCTAACCTGTGACAAAATATCTAGTCTGTTCTAAAATTTCTGCCTTTTAAAAAGTAAGTTTTTTTTTTTCTTTTTTAAATTTTTTTTCAACGTTTTTATTTATTTTTGGGACAGAGAGAGACAGAGCATGAACAGGGGAGGGGCAGAGAGAGAGGGAGACACAGAATTGGAAACAGGCTCCAGGCTCTGAGCCATCAGCCCAGAGCCCGACGCGGGGCTCGAACTCCCGGACCACGAGATCGTGACCTGGCTGAAGTCGGACGCTTAACCGACTGCGCCACCCAGGCGCCCCAAAAGTAAGTTTTATCATAGTGAGATGAATATGTACTCATTCTGTTTACCTGAGCACATATTATATACATTTCTCTTTTAGTCTAAATAGTTAATTTATACTTTGTTTTGAAAAATCCCTTCACACTAATATTTTTAGACACTGATTAATATTGGAGAGTTATCCTCTTAAAGAATCTAGGGAATTTATCTTACTGATATAATTGCTCACATGTGAATAATTTATGTATAAGGGTATTCACTGTGGCACTCTTTGACATACCAAAATATATACTAAAAACAATCTAGATGTTCAACAGTATGAGAAATAAGGCTGGTTATAGTATGGTGGCATACTGGGCCATTATTAAAAACAAACAAAACACGGGGCGCCTGGGTGGCGCAGTCGGTTAAGCGTCCGACTTCAGCCAGGTCACGATCTCACGGTCCGTGAGTTCGAGCCCCGCGTCGGGCTCTGGGCTGATGGCTCAGAGCCTGGAGCCTGTTTCCGATTCTGTGTCTCCCTCTCTCTCTGCCCCTCCCCCGTTCATGCTCTGTCTCTCTCTGTCCCAAAAATAAATTAAAAAAAAAAAAATACAAAATGAAATGTTTAAAAAAAAAAAAACAAACAAACAAAACACAAGGAAGACCTTCCTACATGATATGAAAATATCCCCACAATGTATTGTCAAGTGAATAAAGCAAGGTGATTATGATTTGCTAACGTCTGGGTAAAAAAATGACAGAATACATATATTTGCATTTCTTATATATGCTAAAACATTTCTGGAGGGAAACAGCAACTATTTGGTGGGATGGATAGAAAATGAGTATAGTTAAAAGAGAGACTTGCTAATTTGTATCTGTACTTTTTGGTTTTTGAATTATGAGAATTTCTGACCTCATTCAAAGTATTGGATTAAAATTTAAACATTTTTCTTTTCTTTTTTTTAGTTTATTTATTTTGGAAGAGAGCACATGGGCTGGGGAGGAGCAGAGAGAGAGAGAGAGAGAGAGAGAGAGAGAGAGAGAGAATCCCAAGCAGCCTCTGTGCTGTCAGTGCAGAGCCCTACACAGGGCTTGATCCCACGAACCATAAGATTGTGACCTGAGCCGAAATCCGACGCTTAACCAAGTGAGCCATCCAGGCCTCCCTAAACATTTTTCTTAAATGAGTGAACATGAGATCCACATATGAGTGAAAATATATGGTATCTGTCTTTCTGTGACTGATTTATTTCACTTAGCATAATACCCTCCAGTTCCATCCATGTTGTTGCAAATAGCCAGATTTTATTGCCAAGTAGTATTCCATTGTATGTATAAACCACATCTTCTTTTTAAATTTTTTTTAACGTTTATTTATTTTTGAGACAGAGAGAGACAGAGCATGAATGGGGGAGGATCAGAGAGAGAGAGGGAGACACAGAATCTGAAACAGGCTCCGGGCTCTGAGCTGTCAGCACAGAGCCCAACGCGGGGCTCGAACTCACAGACCGCGAGATCATGACCTGAGCCGAAGTCGGCCGCCTAACCGACTGACCCACCCAGGTGCCCCTAAACCACATCTTCTTTATCTATTCATCAGTTGAGGGACATTTAGGCTCTTTCATAATTTGGCTATTGTTGAAAGTGCTGCTATAAACATTGAGGTACATGTGCCCCTATGCATCAGCACTCCCGTATCCCTTGGGTAAATTCCTAGCAGTGCTATTGCTGGGGGAGGTGAAGGGGGAAAGAAAAGTTACAGAGATGGAGGGAGGGAAACCATAAGAGACTCTTGGATACTGAGAACCAACTGAAGGTTGATGGGGGATGGAGGAGAGGGGAAAGTGGGTGATGGGCATTGAGGAGGGCACTTGGGATGAGCACTGGGTGTTGTATGGAAACCAGTTTGACAATAAATTATATTAACCAAATAAAGTAAAATAAATAGCTCACTTGAAAAAAATGAATAAGTATGAAAATTTGGGTGAGAAGAAAGAGGAAAGGAGTTTAACATAAACAGGTAATTGTGTATAGAAAAACACAGTTGCATGATTGAAAATTAATGCTGCATTAATCTTCTATTATTTTAATGATCTAAACATTATTTTGCTGTTTTTTAAGTTTTTTGTTTATTATTTATTTTTATTTTTTGATTTATATCCAAGTTAGTTAGCATATAGTACAATAATGACTTCAGGAGTAGAATCTAGTGATTTATCCCCTACATGTAACACCCAATACTCATCCCAACAAGTATCTTCCTCAAAGTATTTTGCACTCAGTGTAAATGCTATGAGAATTCAATTAATGCCTTCAAAATTACATGTCATTGTGGTGTTAATTTCATTTCCCTGATAACTCATGAAGTTGAACACACCTTCATGTTTGTTGGTAATTGAACATCCTCTTTTGTGAAGTGCTTTGACTATTTTTCCATTTGGTTGGTTGTCTTCCTTTTTCTTATTGATTTGCAGGGCTTCTTTATATATTCTGGATGAACAAAACCTTGTCTTTGCATATTGCAAATATCTTCTCCCACTCTTATTGACAGTCTCACTCTCTCCATAATATCTGTTGGTGAACAGAGATTTAAATGTTATTTAGTCCAATGTAGCATTTTTTGGTGGTATTTTTAGGGTCATATGTAAGAAATATGTCCCTTCCCTAAGATCATGAAGATAGTTTTCTTGATCATCTTTAGAAGTTTTATTGTTTAATTTTCTATGATAATAGCTACTGTCCACTTCGTTTGAGGTAGAAGTCAAGACATATTTTTTTAATTGATATTTAAGTGACTCAGCACAACTTACTGAAAATCATTAGCCTCCACACTACTCTATAGTGTTGGTGCCTGTGGTGTCCCCATGCAAGTGGTCTGTTCAGTACTCTTCTGTTCTATTATCTGTCATTACCCATCCTTATCTCTCTGTGTGCTAGAGTCATACTGTTGTAATTACTGTAGCTTTATGATTCATCTTCTATCTGGTAGAACAAGTCTTACTACTTAGTTTTTCTAGATCAGGAGTACAATGACCATCCGTAAGTATTTCACAGTCCGCTCATAATTTTGAACTCACTTTGTTCTCAAGAAAAGAGAGAGAGAGAGAACTACAGGAAACTTTATAGATTAATATGACTGAATTTATATTTTTACCATATTGAAACTTCCTTCCAGTTCAGGAACCTGATGTATCCTTCCATTCATTTACTTCTTTTTATTTTCTTAAAAATATTTCAAATATTTCTGTGGAGTGGTATTATACATATTTTGTTGACTTTATTATTACTGCATGTTTTTATATTCTATAAGTGATAATTCTTAAATATTTTTTCACATTGCATGTTACTAGTTTGACTTGATTTTTGTGTATTTTACTTATTCAGCAAATTTGCTAAATTCAGTTATTAATCCTAGTAGTTTATCTATAGATTATTTTGGATTTTCTGTATATATAATTATGCAATCTGTGAGAAATGGAGGATCTTATATCTTAATTTCTAATTGTTTTATTGTCATTTCTCTTTTCTTCTTATGTTGGCTATGAGCTCTAGTCAATGTTGAATAATGGTGGCAGTGTATACTTGACCCACTTCCAATCTCAAAAAGAAAGCTGTCAGTATTTCACCATTGAATGTGATGTTTATTGTAGGTTTTCTTGTAAATGCTCTTTATCAGGTTAACAAAGAGTTTTCATCTCTTCCTGGTTTGCTAAGATTTTAACATGAATGAGTGTTGAATTTATCAAATACTTTTCCTCTATGGAAGATAATTTTTTATGGAGATAATCATATGATTTTTCTCCCATATTAATGTATGAGTTATACCAGTTATCTTTGAATGTAAACCAAACTTGTATTCTTGCAGTAGACCTTCTTTGATTATGATCTGATACCTTTTTCTTAGATTGTTCAGTTTGGTTTCCTAATATTTTGTTTAGTATTTTTGCATCTATGTTTATAAAGAGATTGGTCAGAAATTTTCTTTTCTTACAATGTCTTTATCAGGTTTTGGTATCAGGATTATGTCCACCTAATAAAACAACTTGAGCAGTGACCCCTCCCTCTCATACCCTTTTACTTATTCTCTAAGAGTAGTTGTGTAATACTGGTATTATTTCATCCTTAAATTCTCAGTAGAATTTACCAGCAAGATAGTAGGGGCTGAAGTTTTCTGTGTCGGAGTACCTTTTTCTTCTTTTGCTTTTAAGATACTTTGTGTTTGGTACTTGGCACTTTTATTTGGTATGCCTATGGCTTGATTTTCTTTGTATTTATTTTATTAGTATTTTTTTATGTTTATTCTTGAGAGACACAGAGAGACAGAGCATGAGTGGGGGAGGGGCAGACGAGAGAGGACACAGAATCTGAAGAGGTTCCAGGCTCCGAGCTGTCCACACAGAGCCCAATGCGGGGCTCGAACTCATGAGCCATGAGATCATGACCTGAGCCGAAGTCAGGCACTTAACCGACTGAGCCACCCAGGCGCCCCACTTTGTATTTATTTTGCTTGGGGTTCAGAGAATTTCTGGGATATTTGACTTGATGTTTTTCGTTCTTTCTTTTTTTTTTTTTCAAATATTCAAAGGCATCTAGCACAATGCTCTGTAGTAGCTGTTGAGTAAAAAAAAGCAGCCACGTTCCTATAAATGATAAAGTCATGGGAGATCCATGAACTTGAAAATGAATCTGCCTCTTTAGTGCTCCACTAAGTAATTAATGCAAGATAACGTTTAGACAGTGCTTGGCAGGGTGCCTGGCTGGCTCAGTCTCTAGAGCATGAGACTCTTGATCTCAGGGTTGTAACTTCAACTCCCATGTTGGATGTAGAGATTTACTTAAAAAAGTTAAACTTAAAAATAGAAGGAACAGTGCTTGACATGTAGGAGGTGCTGTGTATATTTCATGATTGTTATTGCTTTTGTTGTGGTAGTCTCTTCTCCTCTGTCATATTAACATGTTCCATTTTTAAGGAAAAATGAAGTTGTTGTCAACTGAACAAAAGTTCAAGGAACCCTGCAAACTATTATGACCAACACTTAAAACCAAGATTGAAATCATAAACCATACCTTTCATAAATCAAGCTTTGAAAGCCAAGTTTTAAACTTTCTCTGTCCTTTTCTTTGGAAGATTTAATTAATCTGACACTTTTCCAGAGGCCTCTTCCCTCACCTGTGTCACTAAATTACTTCTGAGTTGTCCCAAGTGGCAAGTTAGCCTTTTAGCTTGAATGTTAACTGGGTAATAGTGTCTCCTGGAGACACTTGGAGATTGATTTAGAGTTAAGTAATTTTGTTTTACAAGAATGGACATGTTTTTGTCCAGAAGAATTGGACAGCTATTTTTCAGTGATATAAACTGGCATTAGCATTGAATCAACATAAATTTAAAATATCTTTAAGTATATTAAGTACATAAAATCCTTGAAACAGGAGTTAGATGACATGTTATTTGAACTGTTAAATTGATATTAAAGAATTATTGTCATTTTAAGAAGATATTTGGTATCATGGTTATGTATTTTAAAGAACTTATTTTCTTTAGATCCATACAGAAATATTCATGAATGAAATGACATGATGTTTACTATTTGCTTCAAAATAATATGGGAGGACAATATGGACAGTGCACAGAAGAAACAAGATTGGCCAAGAGTTGATAATTGTTGATGCTAGAGAATGGGTACTGAAGAATTCATAATCAATCTGCTTACTTTTGCATATGTTTATGATTACCCTAATTCAAAACAAGTGTTTTAAACAGTGGGTAAAATATTCAAAGGAATTCCTATCATCAAATCCAAATTGCTAGAATAGGCTATCAACACAAATTTGATTCCTGTTTTCTAAGGTTCTACAAGGTCAGGATTCATACCTTAAAGCTACTTTATATCCTGGACCTATATCTTTTACTTGTAATATTGTAGGAGCAAATATATGGGCTTTTGGATGGACTAATGATCTTTATTCCTGTTTCTATAATAAATTTGCAGTGAATCATGTCTAGCAAATATCACATATCTACAGAAACTATTTTATTAGACACTTCTCAGTGAGTAGCATTGGCCCATCATCAGATTATTCAAGCCAAAATCCTAGAGTTACCTTTGCTTCCTTCCTTTACTTCATTTTCAATATCTGGCTCATCACCAAACCCCACTGGTTCGTCTTCCAAAATGCACCCTATATCTGGCTACTTCTGTCACCTAGTTCAGTCATCCATCATCAACTGCCTGGAGGGCTGAAACAGTCAGAGGCCACTGGTAAGAAGAAAAGTATAATCTAGAGCCCTATTCTCCAGTGTCCACTTTTGTCCTTCTATAGTCCATTCTCCAGGAAGACCCTGAGTGACTTTTTTAATGTAAATCAAGGTCTGTCACTTCGCCTCATAAAACTACTCAATGATTCACACTGAACTTAAGAGTACAATCCATAGGTTCTTATCACAGCCAGCAAGGCCTGTGCAATCTGGCTCATTTGGTATGTGTCTCAGCCACTCAGTTCCGTTCTCTGAACACAAGCACATCAGGCACCTTTTGCCCTGGGGCCATGTCCTCGCCTCTGTTGCCTGTAGTCTCTTCCCCAGTTTCTCTGCATGAGGACACTTCAGTTCTCTGTTCAAATTGTCACCTCCTTGGAGATCCCTTCCCTGACCCATAGTTCCCTCTAGCACTGACTATAATCTGCCTGGTTTATTACTTGTTTGTCTCTCATTTCCTGTATAGAAGCCCTGCGTCTCTGTCCCTTCATTTTTGCAGGGTCCACCATATTGCCTAACCCGTAAAAAACACATTTCATTGAAATCTAAGACATGATCAATTGTTATATATTGTATTATATTGTATAATATACAATATTATACACATGATTGTATATAACATACAATTATTACAATATAATATTGTATTACGTGCCACCAAGAAAATAAAAACTGCAAATTAAACAATGGAACAATGCTGAAGACTGTTGATTGTAAGACTGTCCTGACTTTTGAGATATTAAAATGCTGAAGAAACTGTGTCCTTGAACTGATGAAATACATATCTTGTTGAATAAATAAATGAATGCACTTTGCTTAATCATTATTTGTGATTTTTTTGAGGAAATTATTCTGAAAAAGATAGATATGTAGAGGCCAAGAGATTGCATAGGTCATGAGTAGCATTTTATTGTGAAAAAGGAGATAATCTTACTATGCAGAACTATGAGTACTTCGAAGAATTGTATGAGTAATTGTTCCAAACTGCCTATTACTAGCTTACCATCCACACTTTTAGGGTGGATTCATGGTGTGCCCTCACACTCTGATTTCAGTTCATCTGTACACCCGTGTCTTTATATACTCTCACTTTGTGGTCCAGTCTTACTGATCATCTTTCAGTCCCTCTGTGGCTGTCATCTTTAAGTTAAGATGCATATACCTTAGGGCAGTATACATTTGATCCAACTAGGATGTGGGGAAACTATGGGTACCCCACTAAAATGTGCCGTATTCTCTTACCGCCAAGTCTTTGTCCGTGTTTTATCTTCTGTCTGTTTGAAACACCTTCACCCTTGTTTGGCTAAGTTCTATTAATCTTAAGATCTCACTTGAAACCTTCCTTTTTCCAAGAAGCCTCTTCTGAACCTCCCAAGGGTAAGGTTACCAAGCCTTCCTCATATCCTCTCCTGACATCCTGTTCTTGCCCATCAGGCGTGGTCACTGCTCTGTATCATGATTACCTCTTTACTGGTAGGCACTTGTAATGCTTCAGCACCTAATCCAGTACCTGGCTCGGAATCAGCTTGATAAATGTTGACAGAATATTAAAAGAGGAAACATGTATTAATTTTTTAAAAAGTTGCATATGTTTCATTAACCCAGTTTTTAATAATGTCACACATGTTTTTGTCTGTTTAAAATCTTCTGAGGATTTATGTCTTGAACTATAACTGAAAAATTTATTATAAACCTTAATTTGGGTTATAATCACATTCCATAACCCCATAACAAGTGTAAGAAGCAAATCTGATTGTAACTAAAAGCAGACATCATGAAAAATAGAAAAATTGTTTGAGGGCAATGTTTGAAAAATCTCTCTAGACCATGTTATACAATAGTGGTATAGCATTATGTAGCAATATACACTTTGAGCAAGTTTATCCTAAGAAGGAGTTTTATCCAACGCTCCTTTTTCATTTCATTATCAGTCTGGCTCGTGTCCTTTACTGGTATTAAATGTATCATCTCATGCATCCTTCAGCCTGTGGCTTCTTAATTTTTTTAATGTTTATTTTTGAGAGAGAGAGAGAGGGAGAGGGAGACAGAGTGCATGAGAGTGGGGGGAAGGGTAGGCAGGGGGGCTGGACAGAGGATATGAAGCAGGCTCTGCACTACAGCAGACAGCCCCATGCAGGGCTTGAGCTCACAAACCGTGTGGGGCTCAAACTCACGAACTGGCTCGAACTCATGAGCCGTGTGATCATGACCTGAACTGAAGTCAGATGCATAACCGACTCAGCCACCCACACACTCCCAGCCTGTGTACTTCCCCTGTCCTCAAATTTGTGCCAGATACACAGCAAAGTGGGAAAAAAAAGTTACTCTGATGTTAGTTGTGTGTTTTTTGAAATTGTTCTTTGTGGTGATGTTTTTCTTTCTCCAGACACTCCCTCAGTTTTCACAGACGGCTTTTCTCATTAAGGTCAATGTGTTTTGCCTTCTCAGAATGTCAAGTGACATTTCACCCGAGTGAGAGAAAGAGATGGTTTAACATTGTTTGCCATTTGGAGCCTATATTAGGATATACAAAAAGAGATTATGATGCCATGATGTATAAATATAAACACTTCTTGTTCACTACTTAAGGGAAGTATTCTTGGAACTCTTTGTTACAAAGTAGTTTATTTTCTTCATTTGTTAAAATTTAGTCGTGTCCACACTTGGTGCTTCATATGCTGTAATCTTTCATGCCAAACTTATCTAGAATCCCATACCAAATGCTAAATGTACTCTTGTAGTATATCTTTCTCCTCTCTCCTAACCTAACTCTGTGGTCCTGTGAAGAAGTTCATTTTATAAATGACCTCAGTTGTAGCCAGATCCCATGTGTTTTTTGTTTTGTTTGTTTTGTTTTGTTTTTGCATCAATGTGATTGGTGTAATTTTCTTACTTGCTCCTGTGATTCTGATGATATAAAAACTATTCCGTGTTAGTTACATGGATGAGTCAGGGAAAATGGAGTTATTATTGGCAATATTTTAAAACTACTATGTGTTGTATATATGTATATGTACTTTGAAAATCCTTTGTTCTTCCTTTATAGTAGTTAGAGGTGCTTTAAACTTAGTGCTGAGGTACTTTGTAGTTAGGTTGAAAAATCTGAATCACTTTTTCATCCAACTATTCCTTTAGCTGGAACATTGTCTGAATGTTGTCTTACTCTGAGGTTTCCGGAAGGATGGGATGATAATTTGCTTCTTTGGTGAGCCTGTGGTTTAGGTTCATTTAAGTTTACAAACATGATGATAGAGAATGCTTAAATATGCTGTAAATCATTTTGGAAACTTTATATGGTGATTATTTTGGTACTGCACAATATAGGTACCAAAGTGATTGCCATTTATTAGGTTAGAAGTCATGAAAAATGACGAATAATCCTTTATTGTAATCATGAAATAAGCAGTACTGTATGAAAAAAAAAGAACAGAAAATTAACCAGTGCTTTTCTTGGGGGGGTCTCCCATTTGCTCTTTCACACAGGTACAGCTTGGCCAAGTAGAAATCAAATGCCCTATCACAGAATGTTTTGAATTCCTGGAAGAAAGAACGATTACCTATAACTTAACACATGAAGATTCCATCAAATATAAGTACTTCTTGGAACTTGGCCGTATTGATTCCAGCACCAAGCCTTGTCCTCAGTGCAAGCACTTTACAACCTTCAAGAAAAAAGGACATATTCCCACCCCTTCCAGATCAGAAAGCAAATACAAAGTAAGCATGTTCACCAGAGTTGTGGGTTAGATGTCACATGATGCCTAATTAGGCCAACTTGTGGTGGGCATTAAGTGGGCTTCCTTCCCTTAGAAGTCTAAGGTGAGTGTATATTGGCTGTGATTCTAAAAATATGTGGTTTGGGGAGGCTAATGATAAGAGAGCACTCTTGAGGATTAAGTTAAAGTTTTTCTTTGACTTTAACCATGTTTAAAATTCATTTAGTAGCCTAATCAAAAGACTAATCTTTTTAAAGTAATTGTCACTGCTATTACTAAATATTAAGTAAATACTAATACTTTTGGGGGGGGGGGGTAAGCTTGACTTTTTCAGTGGACCCAAAGTGAATCTCTTCTGGCTCTGTCTGTGATAGGTGCAAATAGTATAAAATGCTTTTCATTCATGTATTCAGCAAGTACAAAATGCCAGTATAGGCCAGACAGTGTGCTAAATTTGGGGGATACAGAGGCAAATGTGAGCTAGTCCTTGCTCCAAAAATGTCTAGAGAAGGTGAAGGTGAGAGAGACATATGTCCTAAAATGGCAGTTCAATATGATTAGTCAAAAAAACAAAACAAATCAAAAGCAAAACACAACAACAGAAGAAACAAAAAACGAGAACCCAAATACACTTATGCTTTGAGAACACTGATGGAGGAGTGGAGGCTAGGATGGCAGGAGAGACTTTTTGCAGAAGATGCAGTTCTCCAGGCAGATAAACAGATAAACGTTGGAGAACATGTCAGAGCAAGGAATGGGTAAGTGTGCAGGCCCTGAGGGTGAGGCAGGCATGCTGGAAACAGGTGCTTGGTGGAGCTCGTCAGGAGAGAGCCAGGGAGAGGCAGCTGGTCAGGTATTTAAAAGCAGATCATGTTGAGTCTTCCACTGTGCTCAGTTTTAATTTAATTCTGTAGGCATTACAGAAAGATCATTCTGGCAGCATTAGTAGAGGAAGTCACAGGAGGGCAAGACTGAAGACAGGCAAATGAGAGCAGCAACTGTGAGAGCAAATCACTGATTCATAGCACTGACTGTACATTACAATCACCCGGAGGGCTTTTAGACACCCAGTGCCCCAGGCCCACCCCAGAACAACTGTCTTGCAATTTTTTGAGCCTCACCTGGTCTAGTGTGCAGTAAATGAAGAGGGAAGACAATGAGGCCCATGGCAGTAGTTTTCATCCTTGTCATTACAGCAGAATGGCAGGATGAAGAGGTTTCAAAGGCTATTTGAAGTCGTCTCCATTTAAGGTAAGTCTTTGCCCATGCTCTGGTGTTAGAAGCAGTGGTTGCTGCATTATTCATTCTGTAGCTTTGAGGGACTGTGGTTTAGAAAGTCCCTTCCTCTACTCGTTGCAATGATGAGCTAGAGTAGGTTAGTCAAAGCCTCTTACTGAGTAACTGGGCTTTGAAATTGCTTGGCTCTCATAGTTAATTCTTTTATTTACTACCTTGGTGCAGGCTAGTCTCATAACTCTCAAGAAAACCCTTGTTTTTTGTTCTCTAAAAAGTACATGTTTGAGATTGCAAACTATATAACTAAAATAGTGCACTTACGCTGATTTTGAATACTGACTTAATAGCAATAGAATACTTTTAAATTTTTTAATTTTATTTTTGAGAGACAGAGGGCAAGGGGGGAAAGGGCAGAGAGAGAGGGAAACACAGACTCTGAAGCAGGCTCCAGGCTCTGAGCTGTCAGCACACAACCCTACACGACACAGGGCTTGAACTCATACTGTGAGATCATGACCTGAGCTGAAGTCGGATGCTTAACCAATTGAGCCACCCAGGTGCCCCATCAATAGAATACATTTATTTGACTCTGTATATTCTTAGGTTAAGTTATTTTTCTTCCAATTTTATGTTATTGGTGTTATCAGAAATTATTCGTTTTGAAGACACCTGGGTGGCTCAGTCAGTTAAATGGCCCACTCCTGATTTCGGCTCAGGCCATGATCTCACCGTTCGTGAGTTCAAGCCCCACATCAGGCTCTGCACTGACAATGCAGAGCTTGCTTAAGATTTTTCTCTCCCCATCTTTCTACCACTCCATGGTTCAAGCTAACACTCTCAAAACAAATCAATAAACTTAAAAAAAAATTTTAAAAGAAGAAACTACTAATTTTACAAGGACTTCTTATCCCATAACTTAGGATATTTTTTTTCTTCAGTTATGTTTGGAATCATATATATAATATATATTTTATATAATTTGTTTATAAAATATATATATTGATACAATTAATAGATATTATATAGAGAATATATAGAATATGTATAAACTGTATATATTCTATATATATAAACAGACTGTGCTATTTTAGAATTTTGGATAGTTAAAACATGTATGCATAATTGAGTCAAAGTGGAAATTATTTAAAAATATATTGTTCTTAGTAAATGGGTGAAAGATTCAAGTTAAGGTGCAATTATAGCTATAGTAAAATTTTATAGGTCTCATTTCATCCAAAATCACCAAATCATTTGATGATGAGCATGATTTATCAGAATGCACATGTATTGAGAGGGAAATATGTAAAAATTGAAAATACAAGATCCCATATTTGTACGATTTTCAGTTAACCGTGGCCTCTCTGATAACATTTGCCAATACCAGGCTTCCTATCAGTTGGGTTGTACCTAAGAAGAAACGTAGGGGACAAATGGATCAAGATGTCAAACCTAGTAAGCTCAGTTTTTTACTTCTGATTAGCAAAGGAGAAGGGAATTTGTTTCAAGGAGAGGAGAAATTCAACACAAAATAAATGTTGATCACAAACACTTAAAATCCTTGATAATGGGTGAGAGATGAAAATCTCAATATAAAGTAAAACTGATAAGCAACTTCCAAAAAATGTAAAGCTACCACAGAATTTGGGGATGATTACTGTTATTACTCATCTTTACTCTTGAGAAGATGTCTAACAGAAAAGATAAATAATTCACCCTTTCAATATTGTACAAAGTTCTAGGGATAACACACAATTCCTGAAGCAGTGGTTTTTACTATTTCATACGATGTTTATGTAGCATTTTTCAGCATTAAAGTCTAGCTCTTACATTAACATGAACTACTTGATTTAGGTATCCATACCTGTCTGGATTCTCATGAGTAAGGAGAGCTCAAACATGAATGTATCAGCAAACCAACTGCAGTATTCATGATTATAGTATAGCACCCTACACTGAGACTAGTATCTTTGTTCTTTGCAGTACGTCAGTGCCTATTTTTTAGGTTTGCTCTAGTTTTAAAAATCCCACTTCCCCAGTAACAGAACCCACTTCCAACCTGGTGTGTTCATCATAACTTTAAGAATTCAAGTACTTGAATGTAATGAACTGAGTCATAACACAGCAGAAACAGAGGGGGAGAAAAAGGTTACCACTAAGATCTAACATGCCTGGGCAATTTAAAATCTCATTATAATATTGTTTGTGGCCTAAAGTGGGTTTTGTATCTATTGATAAAACACTTTAATGTGTATTTCATTATTACTCTTTTTGTGTCATTGAATTATAGTTCATGATCCGAGATGTCACTCTTTGAGCATTTATTATGATTTCTGTCAATTCAGCTATTTTATATTAGGAAATACCTTTGGATACATCATCTCACATGAAATTTGAAATCTAAAATATCATATTTTGGGATTTCATTTGAATAGCTTTGCAAGTACCACTTGTTACATTTTTTGTACACTGCAGATGAAAAAGGAATAAACAGAATAGATCAACAAGCAGTAAGAAGAACTCTTAGGTGCAGTACATCTTCCAAGCCCTCATTCAGCATCTCCTTTCTGGCAGAAGTTTAAGTACATAGAGCTTTTCGTTATGTTCTGAACTCCAGTAAACTCCTACTATATTAAATAGAACAAGTATATTCCTGAATTGAGCGATTTACATGGAGACAAACTTGCCTTTGTGCAAACCCAGGTTTTCTCATCCATATTTATCTTCTTGTTCCTGCAACTCCTGTCATGAGACAATATCTTACCACTTCGTTTCTTTAAAGTTGATTTCAATTTCCAATTAGAAATCAAATTTCTAGCCTGAACAGTTCCTATAATTTATTAATACAACTGCATATCAATGTAGTGAACACATTAGTGATGATAAAATTAAAATGCTAAAGTTGTGGCTTTAATGGTGTTCATGCGATACCTGGAGACAGACACATTACCACCAGAAGAAGTTTTTCTTCATAGCAGCTATCATTTGGGATATTATGGTTATATGTGTGTGGTTATTTGCTTAAAGTCTCTCCCACTGGTTTCTAGGAGGCCAGGTCCAGGCTCGCTGACTGCTGATAAGCTGTGCCAAGCCCTGTATCTGATAGACTGTGCTCTAAAATATATTTGGCGGAACTAATAAATGGGAAAATGCATATATAATAATGTGTACTGTAATAAATGTGCATGGAAAATGCTGAGAGCATGGGAGAAGAAAGGTCAGGAGAGATATAAACGGCTTCATTAAAGAGTAGACTAAGCCTTGAAATGTTGAATTTGCCAAGCTGGAAAAGGTGGGTCAGAGAACTGGCTTCAAACTAGATTTAAACTCTCAGCCTTCCACATACTAGTTCTGCACCTGTGAGTTTTCACATCTTTTACTGGGGTTACTAATAGTACCTGCCAAAAGGGCATAGAAAGGATTAAACAAGGTGACACATGTAAAGTGCTTAGCACCATGTGTGACACATTCTAAATGTTCAACACTTGCTAGAAATTATTATGTTTGCCATCATTATTAGGCAGGGGCCACAGAATGAGCAACCCTAGGTTATTGGGAGGAAGATAGAGGAGTCAAGAACAAGACAGGTGGAATAAAAGATTGGGTGACTGGTGGATGGTGGGAGTAAAGGAGGGATGATACTGACTATGTCTTAAAGAGGAGTCAGTTTGAGGAGTGAAAAACAAATTCAGCTTGAAATGTGTTGCTAATGTTGTTTGAAGACCCTTTGGGGCCTCAAAGGGGTATCCAAGAAGCATGGATCTCATGAGGAGGGATCTTATGGCAAGCATTAATATTTGAGGAGGTTGAGGCAGGAGGGAGGTGACTGAATTCAGAAATGTGTAACACATATTTTGGGAGGTAGAGAAAGTTATGGTTTTTCATGGGAAAAAGGAGAGAATTGCAAATGATTAAATGCAGTCATTTTATACTCCTCAGTAAAATACTGAGGTATGTGCAGTCCTAGGTTTTCTTCCTATTTCCAGGTGTAAACGAAGAAATGGTCCCCCTTTTCATACTGACTTGGAGTAAGTTGAAGGACATGCATAATCAACACAGGAAACATGATAGTGGTCATTTTCTTTATGATTTCCTTCAGGCATGACTAATAATAATCTCCACTCTTCTTCCCACAAATATTAAACAAAACCTTGAAAATTCACAAAATGGTGCTTTGACTCATTGTAAGGTGAAAGAAAAAAGCCAATAAAATATCCTGGGGAAACTCCCTCTATATTCTTACCTTATATATTTAGCAGTCTTTTTTTTCTTCTCTCCGGGTAGAAATCAGATTTTATAAAGCTGTGCAAATACATGGTTTCCTTGCATGGCAAAAGAACTTTTCTAAGGGCTTTATAATCAAATCAGTGGGTTTTTTGTTTGTAATTGGTATACTTTGAAATGTGCTTAACTGGAAGGCTGGAATTCTGATAATACTGAATTTACCCTCTTCCTGTGTCTATTATTCAATCCTCTCTGACCTGTTCTGTACTCCAGAAAGTTGCCTCTTTGAACTCCTTCTCCAGATTCCCTAACATCTTGATTCCTATTTGGGTTCAGCCAAATGTTGGCATTGGCAGGAAACAGGAAGATGGGAGGAGAGAACAGTAGATGCATTACTTCCTCACTCCCTTCCTAATTCAATGCAAAGCTCTAGCAGTAGCCATGTCCCTTTATGACTGTACCTCCCGCTGGGTGGTCCCTCCTCCATATCTCTTTTCTTTTAATACAATTTATTGTCAAGTTGGCTAACATAGAGTGTATACAGCCCGCTCTTGGTTTTGGAGGTAGATTCCCATGATTCATCACTTTCATACAACACCCAGTGCTCATCCCAACAAGTGCCCTCCTCATTTGCCCATCCCCCCATGTTTCTAATTCTCACTGAGCTGCAGAAACCTCTTTCCTGCTTTGTCTCTTTGGTGCTAACAGTGACTTCCCACTATTTCTGCTTCTGTGGGCCTGCCTATTCTTTATTCAAATGCCAGCTGCACATCTTCAGGTGTACCTCCAATAAACAATTTTCATAAATAAATAAATGAATAAATAAATAAATAAATATGCTTAAGCTTTCTTTTAGTAAAGATAATTTGAGAATTTTTTTCTGTATACAAAAATTTTTAAAGGTTTCCCATGAAAGTGTGGCTAGCATGCTGCTTTGCTCTTTGGTTTTTCCCTGACACCATCACTTTAAATGGACAATGTTTACAGATTGAGAATCACATTGTGCATCAGCCCTGCAAGATCAGTTTATGCTATAATACACAACAATTTCTCTTGGCATTAATGCATCACTGTTGTTGGGAGCTGTAGAAAACAAGTGTAGTTTCTTAAATGATTGTTGCTAGCATAGATTTGTGAGCGAGATAAAGATGAAGTCGTCTACCCTGGTTTAAAGAAGCCAGCTTAAACAAAGGGTGTGTTATATATGCTAACTTTGAAAAAAATGTGTAACACTCAGCTATGATGCAGATCTACTCAATTTTATTGGGATGCATTTTCCCCTCTAGTTACTAATGAAGTGCTTTACTAAAGTTCTTTGTTTGCTTTCTTGATGTATAAATTAGCTGCAATATTTTATAGTTTCCTTACTTGAACTTATAACAACAAAGGCCAAATATTAGAATTCATTTAGTATTTTAGCCTCCATCTGATGTTTTAGAAAAACTACAATAATTGTTATAATCAAGACTCATAGCTACCATAAACCGACCTACATTGAGATTGAAAACTTTCTGTTTTTTTCACTTCATTACGTCATCTCTTGGGTCTTCAGCAGAAGAGACAAGCTGAAGAATCATTTCTCTCTGACCATGTGCAGAAGAGTGGGTAGAAGTAAGCCAAGTCTGGTGCTCATTCTAAAATGGTCTGGAATTTCTGTGCATTTCTCACCGACCATACTCTGTACTTCTACCTTGCCATACGTACCCTCTCAGATCTGTACGGGAACCTAATGCAACAGTGTTCATGTGCATAAATCGTGTCTACAAAATGCTTACAGGTGGCCATTCAGACATTGATTCAACACTCCCATTTTTAAGAAACTTTCTACTTACAGACGAATTCCCTTCCGTTTTGAAAGAATTCATTGTTACCTTCAGGCTGAGACCTATCTCTTGTTTTTACCTTTGGTCACAGACAATAGTCCCATTTCCCCACGTACACTGTGTAATTAGATGGTCCTCCTGCTTCTTTAGGTGGGTTGACTCTGAGATATTAGCCTTATTGTGTTGTGTTCAGAATAGATGTCTTATTGAAAATTAGATGATGCCATACTGCTCTGGCTAGTAATTTTGGATTAAATCAGGGCAGAATCTTCCAGTGCCAATTATGTTCACCTATGAAGAGGTAGGTCCTCAAACAAGAAATAAGTTGAGACAGATTCTTCTCTGGGCCTTGATTTCTAGGTTTAGAGGAAAAGTCTACAAATGCTTAAAGGTGTTTTCCAAGTGGTAGAAGCAAAATGGATTGCTATGAAACAATGTTTTTCAAATTAGGGAGAGAGGACTCTTTGCAAAGGCAGAACCCCTAGAAGAGTATGTCTTTCTATTGAAAATGAAAGCTAGTACTAAAGTGAATGTATTGTGTGATAAATAGTGTGTTGCATATGTAAAAGGAGCTAGAAATCAATATGAGGGTTGTCGGTAAGGCTATTTATATAAATAACCACTATATCTCCATACAGGTTATCTTATGTGTTAACTTGTTTTTTGTTTGTTTGTTTGTCTGTTTGTTTGTTGCCCTCATTTGATCCCTACCCTCTAGGAAAGTTTTCCTTTCATTTTCCAGCTTAGGTTCACCATGCTGTGAGAAATTAAGGCAAGGGTCACTGGGCCACATTTGGACTGTGTTCAGGGAACAGTGCCTCGTGAAGCCTGTATATTACTGGCACTATATTCAGGGAGAGATCCCAAGTAGAAGGGGACTAATGGACTAATCTGACAGACTAAGAATCAAGACAAGAAGTCAAGCCATGTTTTCCCATGTGGAGAACCTGCCACTCTTGCTTTAGGATTTGATCGTATAAAGGAGCAAATAGTGCTTCCTTGAAAGTATTTGAAGCCATGCATCGAATACTTTTCTCCTCTCTATTGTACCCTGTACTTCTTCACAATCTTCTTGTCTTCAAGAAAACCATCTTATCATAAAACTTTTTATAACCATGGCATTTCTTTATTATTTATATACTGATCAGTTTCTTCAGGGCACAGCCTAGTCTGACAAAGACTTAAGTCATGTTAAGCTACGGACAAAGCCATAAGTTGTATGTTTCATGTAAGCAAGTTCTGGACCACAGTGTATTTTGAGAGACGCATCAAGAGTATAGGAGCATAAATGTAAGACTGAGTGGACTCTGTTTATTAGACACTTCAGCAAGGCTGAGGATTGAACCAGTTGAGGTGACATCTCTGGGCCATACTGGAACACTTGCTATTTCCCCCCATGCACTGGGTGCTTTCAGCCTCTGTGATAGCTTAGGATGTGCCCTCTGCCAGAAGTGTTACCCCACCACTTGCCCCAGACACATTCCACTCAACCTTCAAGGCCATATTCTCTCTGAACATTACTCTTCCAGCCTTCTCTGAAACACCTTTGCTATGGCACCCACTTGTCCAAGCTTCTAGCTTAGTGGTTGTGACACCGTTTTATAGCTCTCTGGGTTTGTATCTGTCTGTCTTCAGTAAATTCCTTGAGGATAAGTATTTTCATTCTTTTTTATGTGCCTAAAATCAGTACATTCAGTAACCTACTACTTGAAGGTACTCAATAAATATTTTTTGAATGGGTAAATGAATGGTGAATATGTTTTATTATTGAGTATCTGTCTTAACCTATAGTTCTAATAAAACAAATTCTTCTTAGAAAACTGAGTTAGCTCATATTTGCAATGCTGCATTTATATACAGAGATTATCTACTATTTTATGTTTAGTAAGTAATGATTTTGTGATTTAAAATAATTATATATATAGGAGTGCATAGAATTTCAGCCAAAAAAGAAAGATGTTTCTGGGGTGCCTTTTGGTTTTGAACTCTTTTTATCTTGTGGTTTTTTTTTTTATTTGGTATGACTGTCAAGAGAAAACACCATTTGCTGAGGGCAAGTAGATGGTTTAACCAGTCATCTGAGTGTCACTGTAGCCCAGATTTCTGTAAAAACTAAAGGAATTCAAAAGTCAAAAATGTAATATAAAGGTTTTTTAATCTTTCATGGATTCTGGGACAAGTTATTAAAGATTCTTAACTCTGATAACTTTATTCTTAAAACACTTGCAGCCCCCTGTCTCTTGCAGGAGAGTTTGATCATGATCATGATGCTCAGTAAAATGTCATGTGGATAAAATATTTAGTAAATATCATCTAGTAATCTAAGAAATAATGATTCCATCTCAGCCATTAATCATAAATTAGATATATATGTTGATTTTTCTTTGAATTCATTTAATGTTACCCAATATTTAGTGCTTCCTGTGTGTAAAGTAATTCATTTTACAAATAACTTTGAGTGCCTGCCATGTGCCAGAAGTTCTATGTTACTTATCTCAGGAAATACAGGATGCCTGAGACATCCTTTGTCCTCAGTGAACTTGTAGCCTGTTAAGGAGATTAGACATCTACATCTCTAATGGGAGTTCTGTAAAAGAGACACTGAATCTCTTTGGGAGGAAAAGGGAAGACATCTTCAAGCAAGTCGTATTTGATCCGGATAAGATTTCAATAGACAGATTGTGTTCATTGGACTTTCTCCAATTACAAGAGACAGAGATATACTTTCTTTCAAGCTACCTGAGTTAACGAGGTTTCCTGCAAGCTCCACAGGAAGAAGGAAGGGCAGGAAAGCAGCCTCAGCAGCCACTGAAAATACAGAGAACTGGGCACTCTTTCTGTTTGCATGAGAGCCCTTCTGTTGCGTCACTGGACTTGAATGTCCGTTGTTCCCTTCTGTGATCTGCACTGTGCTCACTCAGCTTTTCTCACCTTTGTCTTCACAGCAAAGGTAAAGTTTATGTGTATCCCCATTTCACTCCTCAAGAGAATAAATCTGTCT
The DNA here is from genome assembly GCF_016509475.1 of Prionailurus bengalensis. Taxonomy (NCBI): domain Eukaryota; kingdom Metazoa; phylum Chordata; class Mammalia; order Carnivora; family Felidae; genus Prionailurus; species Prionailurus bengalensis. The sequence continues at coordinate 112,650,612 of NC_057349.1, forward strand.
TGCCTAATCTCTGTTCAACTATGAGCACCCAGCTACACAAACTCATGCCAGCCACCCCATAGACTGCTTGCCAGCCAGTGGATACATGTGTTTGCTGAGGGACTCATCCCTATTGTAATCAGTTGTGACCAGGGATACAGGGTCAGATGGTATCGAGCAGAGCTTCTCAAACTTTAGCATGCATGTGAATCACCAGGGGACCTTGTGAAAATACAGGCTCTAATTCAGTAGGTAAGGGCCGTGACATGAATTTTTTGTTTCCAGCAAACTACCAGGCGATGCTGATGTAGCTGCCCCTCCAACCACACTTGGGACAGAAAGGATAGAATGTAGTGGCCTCTGCATGAATATAATTACTCAGAAGGCAGGCACTCCGTGTGGAAGGGCTGTGGTTGTAAGACAGCATTTCATGTGGAGGAAGAAGTATTAAAAAAAGGAGTGGAAGAAGATGCAGCAGTGATGTCCATTTGTGTTTTATAGAAGGCCGATTTTGAATATGGTTAAGGTCACAATGAATAAGGCATCTTCAGACCAAACAGTTAGCATGTAGAAAATATAGAACAACAGTGTTGTTGGGGTTGACTATTAATCCTTTTATTATCTTACTTCAGAGCAAAACAATAGTTATTTTAATGTTTTCAGTGAGAGACAGTAAGCAGTTGGATCTGAATTTAAATTATTCATCTTCATTTGAGAGCTTGCTGCGAAACTCTTTTCACAGTTTGCCACCGAGTTCGCGTTGGTGAAGATTGCCACAGGACTTAGCTATTTATTATGCAAAGTTGGGAGCCTGAGTCCCTGGTGTAGACACCCACGTATCAGATTCTTTTTTTTTTTCTTAAGTTTTTTTTTTTCGACGTTTATTTATTTTTGGGACAGAGAGAGACAGAGCATGAACGGGGGAGGGGCAGAGAGAGAGGGAGACACAGACTCGGAAACAGGCTCCAGGCTCCGAGACATCAGCCCAGAGCCTGACGCGGGGCTCGAACTCACGGACCGCGAGATCGTGACCTGGCTGAAGTCGGACGCTTAACCGACTGCGCCACCCAGGCGCCCCGCACGTATCAGATTCTTTATCATTCTGGTACCTTAGGAGAGTCATACGGTTCTAATTGTCTTCATTAGGGATCCATAGGGGTGATAGTTTAGCACTTGGTCACAAAGATCCTTGAACCATTTTGATGTCTGACATCCACAGAGTTAATCCCAGTGTCAAAGTGCTATTTCATTCATTCTTCTGTTCATTTCATAAACACAATCTGACTGATTAAAAAGCAAAGAAGTTTTTTTTTTATTTGACAGTGCTAGAGGTCAGTGATTTAAAATTATGAATCATGTTGAATAGAAGGGAATTTACTTAAATATTCAAGTCCTTCTGATAATCGCAGACACGTGAGGAAAAACGAGTCTTTCTGACTTCTTCCCCATTTCATTCATTACATGAGAAAGTTACATTCATACGCCTCATGTGATATTTACATTTATTCCTCATTGTTCAATGACAAGGGGGAGATGATTGTTTTATATTGTTTTATTATCTGGAGTTTACCCACTTCAACTCATTCTTCTTACTTTAAAATGACTATTTAACTTTAATGACCAGAGAAGGCAAAAATGATTACTTTAAATGGCTAAATAGCAACATGCCTCCTTTTTATAACCAAGAAGTCTCCTAATTTCTGTAAATAAAATTTTGAAAAGGATTTTCAACATTCACTTTTTGTTGATAGTCATGAAGAATTCTGACTTACTGAATAGCTTAACCATGGCTTTGACTTCTATGTTTTTTGTTTTCAAATGCTGAAGAAAGAATACTTTCTTTCTTGCTGGCTTTGGAGCTAGACAAACTTATGTTTAAATTTCTTCTTAAGGCAAATTTGCTACGTTACTTTGGACAAGTTATTTAATCTCTGTGAGCCTTAGTTTCCTTATGTATGAACTTGTGATTCTATCTACTTTGTAGCATTATTTTGGAGGTAAAAATAAATACTTCATGTCATGCAGAGGTATAAATATTATACCTAAGAGAATTTCAATAAATAAATAGACATGATGTTTAAAATTTTCTGACAAAATAACATTTTGTTTTGATATAAATTAAAAGCAAAAGTACTTTTGTTACTTCATGTTTACATAGGAAGAATATTATCTATTCTTGACATTAGTAAAAACTGCAGTGCTTTGAGTTATAAGATCTGTGATTGTAATTTCTCCTTGGTTAATCTCTATATCGGAAGCTTTGATGTAAAAAAAAAAAGTGGTTTTCCAAGAAAATAAGCAGAGATATTGTCAGCAGTTTACCAAAAGAAATTCTAACTAGTTTTCAAAGTGTAGTCAGTAAATTCGCTCATGCTATGTGAAATAATATACAGGAGCACGGAGAATAGTTATCAGTTTTGTTTATATTGAGACATTTTATTCACTTTAATCCAACGGGGCTGAGAAATTCAAATTATCCCTATATGTTCTTGGAGAGTGAACATCAGAAATATTGTATGAGAATGGGACACCTATCATTCAAAATGAAGGAAGTAAGAAAAATGTCTTCCATATCAAGTGGAAAACAAATATTTTCAATGAACATAAACACATACTCTCACATATACCTTTACATAGTGAAAATGCAAAGACATTTTTTTGATGGATTCCTAGGTACAGGCCACAGGACCACCATACAGATATATTTCTAATAGGATCCTTTGTATTAATTTTATAATTAACCTCCCTTAGATTAATAGCAAATGAGGCATGTCCTTTATTTTAGATGGCATTTACCTAGAAAATTCTGGTATAGTAGTTTATTTGCCAGTGTGTTTTTCATTTGATGGAGCATCTGTGGGGCTTTGATTTTATAAAAGGTAATAAAGCCATTGGTAATAGCAATGGAAACTCCTGGGAAATTGGTTCAAAGAAAATGTGAATTTCAGGGCAGCAGCCTAGTTTGTAGGTTCAGAGCATTGTGGACTTCAGCTCTTACTCTGTGCTTCAATCTAGAAGATTTTCTTAAAACCAAAATAATTTCCAGAATGTCCCAATGTTTATTTCCAGTATGGTCTACAAACAGCCTTACCATCCATGTCAAAGCAATTCTTTCCTCCTTTAATAATAGAACAGTTACATCTCATTGTAGTGTAATCTTACAGCGGGGTAATATTTTAAGTCTGGACAGATTATAACCTTCAAGCTAATCTCCTCAAGCATCGTCATTCTTATCCTTTTAGGAACTGTCAATATGTCTACCAGTGCTTAATGTTACTTTTCCTTATACAGATCCAGTGCCCCACTTGCCAATTCGTCTGGTGTTTTAAGTGCCACTCTCCTTGGCATGAAGGTGTTAACTGCAAGGAGTACAAAAAAGGGGACAAGTTGTTGCGTCACTGGGCCAGTGAAATCGAGCATGGGCAGAGGAATGCCCAGAAGTGTCCAAAGTGCAAGGTGAGAAAACTAACCTTTGCCCAGAAAATCACTGAACGGTAACATTTACAATATTGAAGTGAATTATATGTGTAACTGTTTTAATGCAGGTTATTTGCTGTTTCATTTTAGAAGAGTAATTATATTACATAACTGAATGGAAGATTTTTGCATATAAACGACATATATTCTTTTTACTTGCATTATACTTCAAAATTTAAGGAGGCTACATATAATTACTGATTTTAAACTTCAAAGTTTTTATGTTCTAATGGAGAGGTGTGGTGCACCTGGGTGGCTCAGTCAGCTGAGCGTCCGACTTCGGCTCAGGTCATGGTCTCATGGTTCCTGGGTTTGAGTCACACTTTGGGCTCACTGCTGTCGATGCAGAACCTGCTTTAGAGTCTCTTCCCCTTTCTCTCCCTGACCCTCTTCGGTTCATGTCCACACGTGTGCGTGCTCTCTTTCTCTCAAAAAAACATTTAAAAAATCTGAATTGTTCAAAAAAAACTAAAAATAAAAATGGAGATGTGTGTATAGGGAAAAGCAGGAATGAAAATAATGTAAAATATTATTTCTAGTTTCCCGCATGTACTATAATCACTATCCAATTATGCAGGCTCTGAGTCCTGCTGTCCTTTGGTTTTCTCTCCTTCTTCCATTGCTTATCACTTAAGGATTACATTAAGCTGATCATTTGCTTTTTGTAAATCTGGTGCAGTAGAAGCTAATAGCTGAAGTCAGAACTTAGGGATTTTATGAATCCCATTTCTCATTTTTCTCTTGATTATCACGCAGGCAATCAAAAGTTAGTAGGCATTTGAGCTGAGATTTACATGTTGAAAGTCAACCATGCAAACAGCCAGGGAAGGCTCACCTGTAGAGAAATCAGCAAGTAAATCCAGCCAGAAAACTTTGGATTTGATACTTACAGGATAGGGATCTGTTTAAGTTTGGAGTTTTTCTTTTTTTTTTTTTTCCCTCAAAGCTCACTTTAGAAACTTATATGTGTGTATATGTGTATGTACACTCTTCGGTATGTTTTCCACTTTTTGCCAAATTAATCTTTAGAAATCAGTCTAGTTCCATCTACGTTGTTGCAAATGGCAAGATTGCATTTTTTTTGATCGCTGAGTAAGACAAATTATCATATGATTTCACTCGTGGAATTTAAGAAACAAAACAGAGTAACATAGGGGAAAGGAAGGAACAATAAAATAAGATAAAAACAGAGAGGGAGGTAAACCATAAGAGACTCTTAAATATGGAGAACAAACTGAGGGTTGCTGGAGGAGAGGAGGGTGTGGAGTGGGCTAAATGGGTGATGGACATTAAGGAGGGCACTTTTTGGGAGGAGCACTGGGTGTAAGTGATGAATCATTAAATTCTGCTCCTGAAAGCAATACTACACTCTATGTTAACTAACTTTAACCTAAAAGAAAAGAAGAAAGAAATCAGTGCAGATTGGGCCTAAGAACAATTTTGCAATTCCTTCCTGGAGACTTAGCACCAGATAAATAAAATTTGACTTCTCAGAAAATTTTTAAAAATTAATCATTTTAAATCCTACTTGAAGTAATAAAGCATATTCTGAAGCCTATTAATGAGCATAAATGTAATGCACAGATTCACTGTATTAGATTCACATACTAGTTTGCACATATAGTAAGTAAAAGTATTGCCTCTAATAACATGTTGCATTCTTAGCAACTGAAAAAACTTTTGAAATAGTTTAGATGACCTGGCTCCTTAAAAGCCATGTCTAAAGATGTTTGAGCTAAAGCTTTCTTTGTTTTCCCTGTGGAAGGCAAATTCATCCACAATTATCGTTTTGATTTTAGAGTTGTTCCAGATCACTGCATCAACTGCTCAGTACACTTCCATTTTTCAAACACTGAAGAACAATGAGAAAATGAGGCCTTTCCTCCTTTCTCTTGCCTTTTCAGTTTATTCAAAGCTGCTACTCACTTTCAACTAAATAAAGACCAGTAGGAATTTAGAACTGCTGTTAAGTCATTCTATTTAACACTTTATTCAAAAGTATACTTTTTATTTCTCTGGAACGTTGTAAAGACAATTACCAGTTAGCCTGGCTCCACAACCATATGCTGAATGAGCAGAGCAGCATTGCACATTGAGGAAATTCTGAATGAATTGAGGTAATACATAAAAACATACATTGGTTACTATAATCCCTCAGTCTAACATTAAGTGGACTCTGATATATAGAAAGAAAAAGCAGCCAACTATAAGGAGTTTTCTGAATGCTCTAACAACTTCTCACAGTTTTAACAAGTATAGATAAACAGTTAAGAGAGAACATCCATACTGGTTGCTCTTTGAAGTAATAGCTAAAATGTTGGGGCTTGAAAAAGAATTAGCTTTCAAATGGCTGAAAGGAAAGGAGCCAAGGAACCACGAAATCCACTTATGTGATAGTGTGTAGCACAGAATCTACTTTCTGGTGAGATTCAGGTTCCATACAATTCATGTCATTTATGTCATATTTTGGGGTGTGATTTGAATACAAATGGTTCAGTCTTCCTTTTCTTTTAAGCATATGACTTTATAGCTTTGCATTTTCTTAACTGTGATTTTTGTTGTTGTTGTTGTACCTTAAAATTATTTCCCCCCACGAAACACTAATTCTTATAACAGAAATCCATGAGGAGACACTACTCGATGACTTAATATTTATCTTATACTCCAAGGCTTTGCTTTCACAAATAATCATTTAAATTTATAAATATAAAATGTTGGAAAATAAATAAATATGAAGCAAGTTAAACTAAATGGCTATGAATGCATAGTAGAAATCAGTGTGAAATTAACAGAAGTGAAAATATGTGTATTAAAATGATTTATTTTATTTTTTTATGTTTATTTACTTATTTTGAGAGAGAGAGACAGAGAGAGAGAGAGAGTGTGTGTGTGTGTGTGTATGTGTGTGTGTGTGTCTGTGTGTGAGCAGGGGATGGGCAGAGAGAGAGAGAGAGAGAAAGAGAGAGAATCCCAAGCAGGCTCTTTGCTCAATCTCTCAAACCATGAGATCATACCTGAGCCAAAACCAAGAGTTGGACACTTAACTGACTGAACACCCAGGCTCCCCTAAAATTATTTATTTTCAATTAAAAGAATTAAATTTATAAATGTAAAAGAGGAAGATGCTAAGAGTTTATGAAAAAGAACAATTTCGCATAATGCAAGTGAACAAAACAATTATATATATTTTCATAAGTATCTGCTCTCAATGATAATCAAATGTGTTTAAAATTTTGTTATGGCCAAAGTATTTTGATATTTTTATACCCTGCATAGGTATATTTTCTTAGATTGATTCATAATTTTAATAATTGTGATTTTTAAATGATTGTTTTGTTTATAAAAGTCCTATAACATAATAGAAATTTGGAAAAGAGAAAAAATGTATCAAGAATCCTGCCTCTCCAGTGTACTCACCATTGTATCTCCTCCATCTTTCCCCTATTTAAGAAACTTTTTAAAGTTTTAATTGTAGTATGCAGATCATTTGATGTTCTTTGTTTTCCCATTTACCATACCAAACCTTTCTCAGGTCACTAAATAGTTTCCATAACAATTGTTTAATTAGCTTATTAACTCTTAAATGCCTTTCTGCTACTGGATACCAAAGCTGTCTTTGTTCGGCTTTAGGGCTAAAAAATATATATTTACATATATATATGATATAAAAACTAAATAATGTCTTGATGATATCCTGAATATATCTTTTTTCCATATTTTGGACCTTTAAAGATTTTTTTATTTTTTTAAATTTATTTTGAGAGGGGGAGGGAGGAGCAGAGAAAGGTTGAAAGGGAGAAAGAGAGAAAGAGAAAGGGAGAAGGGGAATCCCAAGCAGGCTCTGCGATGTTGGCACAGAGCCCGATGGGGGGCTTGAACTCAAGAACCATGAGATCATCACCTGAGCCAAAATCAAGAGTCCAATGCTTAATTGACTGAGCCACCCAGGCACCCCTATTTTGGACCTTTAAAAGCATATATTTCTAAAAATAAACACTGGTTTAAAGGATGTCAATGTTTTTAACATTTGGTATATATTGCCAATTTGCTTTCTGAAAAGATTGAAAGAGTTTAAAATTTCACCAGAAAAAACTTGAGGACCTGTTTCTATATAAGCATTTCTTATTAGCGTTTCAAGTATTTTTAAATACTTGCTATTTTAATAGTTTAAAAATATTTTATTCTTATATTTTGAATTTCCTTATTTGCCTTTAGATTGAATATAAATTCATGTAATGTTCAGTTTGTAATGCTACTTTTGAGTTTTCTGTGTATCCTTTGCCCATTTGCATGGATCAGTCAGGGCATATTTTTTATATCAGATTACATGAGCTCTTTGAAAATAATAACTGCTTTTCTGGCATATTTTCTCTCCTGCCGTCTTTTACTCCCTTTTTATATCAATGATGGTTTTTTTCTTTTTTTATTTTCATTTTTTACTTAATGTGTGTGTGTGTGTGTGTGTGCGCGTGCATTTAAAAAATTTTTTTGATCAAATATATCATTATTTTTCTTTTTGGATGGATATAAAAACACACATCATATTTATATTTACATTCATATTCATGTTTGTATATTTTACACACATATTTTATATATTTACATATCTTTTATAAATATTTTGCTCCTAAGCTTAGAAAGTTATCTATCACCCGGAAGTTTGATAAACCAGTCTATTTTCTTCCTTTTCTTTTAACTATTTAACTTCTATATATTTTAACTCTTTAATCATAACTTATTGTGATGTTTATTATGCATTGGATACCTGCACTAATTTTTTCCAAATTAAGATTATCTAACCTAATAGGGTTTATTACATAATTCTCCTCCTACCTATTGATTTGTAATTTTTCCCTAACCATATGTTACATTAATATATGTAAAAGTCTCTCTTATGAGACAAATACTATATGGTTTCATTTATTGTGGAATTTAAGAAACAAAACAGATGAACATTGGGGAAGGAAAAAAAAAAGGAGGCAAGCCATAAGAAAGACTTAAATATAGAGAATAAACTGATGGTTACGGGCGGGGAGATGGGCAGGGGGGATAGGCTAAATGGGTGATGGATACTAAGGAGGGCACTTGTGTTGAGCACTGGGTGGTGTATGTAAGTGATGAATCACTAAATTCTACTCCTGAAATTAATATTACACTATATGTTAACTAACTAGATTTAAATAAAAACTTGAACATAAAAGAAAGTCTCCCTTCTGAACTCCCTAATCTTGCTGCTGCTAATTTTTCAAGGAAGTTCTGTGCTTATATTGGTAAGTGTTAAGTGATTTTGCTTTTTGGGCGCCTGGATGGCTCGGTTGGTTAAGCATCCAACTTTGGCTCAGATTCATGATCTTGCGGTTCGTGGGTTTGAGCCTTGCATCGGGCTTTGTGCTGACAGGTTGGAGCCTGAAGCCTCCTTTGGATTCTGTGTCTTCCTCTCTCACTGCCCCTCCTCCAACTCACACTCTGTCTCTCTCGCTCTCTCAAAAATAAACATTAAAAAAAATTTAAATGATTTTGCTCTAGTAAAAGGTACCCATCCAAACAAGTTTTGATAGTCTATTAATTTGCTATTTTATTTAGCATTCCAAATAAAACAACCTCTCTTTTATTTGCTTATAAATGTTATGTCTCCCATGAGTTTTTACCATTTCCTCAAGTGAAAAGACCAGTTTAATATGTGGTATAATATTATGAAGAGATCTGACTTATGCTGAGAAATCAAAATTATTTTCATAATTGAATTTTGGCAGATAAACAGAATTAGTGTTGAAATATTTTTCTTCCATATGTGATTAAGATGTTTATTCATAATGTGATTTTTTTTAGGGTGAGGTGAAAATATGCAAACATTTCTGGAAGTTATCTATTTATAAGACATTTTTATAAAAAGTTAATAGCAGCACAATAAGATTAACTTTACTTAGCTTTTTTTTATTTGACAGAGAGAGAGTGAGAGCATATGAGCGGGGGAGAGGGAAATGGGAGGGAAAGAGGAGAGAGAATCTTAAGCAGGTTCCATGCTCAGTGCAGAGCCAAATGTGGGGCACGATCCTATGACCCTGGGATCATGACCTAAGCCAAAATTAAGAGTTAGATGCTCAACTAACTAAGCCACCCAGGCATCCCTGTGTAGCCATTTTTATTTGAATTTCATTGCTTCTTAATTTATAATTCTCTACTTGAGACACTATTTTTTTTTCTTAAAAACATATTTCCTGTCTTATATAAATTCTTAACCTATAGAAAATGGATGGTAATTTTAAAATGTCTTTTGTGAACATAGTTACTACAAAATTAAGTCTAATTTATGATACTTTTTAGTTTAAGTTTATTTTTTTAATGTTTATTTATTTTTGAGAGAGAGACAGACAGAGCATGAGTCAGGGAGGGGCCGAGAGAGAGGGAGACACAGAATCCAAAGCAACTCTAGGGTCTGAGCTGTCAGCACAGAGCCCGACATGGGGCTCGAACTCATGAGCCAAGCCATGAGATCATGACGTGAGCCGAAGTCAGATGCTTAACCAGCTGAGCAAACCAGGTGCCCCTAGTTTCACTTTAAAGCAAGTAGGGGATTTCAGTTTTGTTAGAAGTATTAGAATATTTGTTCAATTTCATGTAAAAGTTCATCTTGAGACTATGTCTTACAGCACAAATTAGATATCAAATGGAGTCAATAAGAAAAAGAATTGCTAATCCAAAGAAAATGAAAAGTGAGATGCACACCCAAAAGTTAACAAACATAAGATTATACACTACAAAACAAATTAATAAACATATTTTATAAGCAATTTCACATATACACTTTAGATTTAAATTGTACTGAAGTTTTTTGGAAACAATATTGAGTCAAATGGTGCTTCTTTATACTGTGGTGAAAACAAAATTTATCATCTTAACCATTTTTAAGTGCAAATGGTGTTTTTTTAAGTTTTCATTTAAAAGTTCAAAATACTTGGTGTGCTGGGTGGCTCAGTCAGTTGAGCCTCTGACTCTTAATTTCAGCTCAGGTCATAAACTTACAGTTTGTGTTTAAGCCCCACATTCGAGGCCCACTGTCAGTGTGGAGCCTGCTTGGGATTCTCTCTCTTCCTCTCTCTCTGCCCCTCCCCCACTTGCGTGCACATGTGGGCTGTCTCTCTCAAAATAAAAAAACTTTAAACTTAAAATAAAAGTTCAAAATACTTAAACTATTCTAGTGTATATACTCATTATGGTTCTTTAATGGTTCTAAATTAAAAGCAAAAAAGAAAGTTATCTATTTTATTGTTTCCTTTTTTCCAGAAAGTGGCTACCGCATACAATTTTATTGTAGAACAAATACTTTTTAAAGAGTCTGTCTAGGGGCACCTCAGTGGCTCAGTCAGTTGAGTGTCTGACTCTTGATTTCAGCTCAGGTCATGATCCCAGGGTCGTGGGATCAAGCCCTGCATTGGGCTCCACACTGAGTGTGGTCCCTGCTTGAGATTCTGTCTTTCTCTCCCTCTGCCCCTCTCCCCTGCTCACATTTGCGCGCTCTCTCTCTCTCTCTCTCTCTAAAATAAAAATAAATAGTCTGTTTATTTTAGGAAATTTTAAAATAAATATTTAATTCATTAAGAAGTGCGTGTCAGGTGATAGGAAAACCCCCACTGCCCAGCTGGATGTTTCTAAAGGCATGAATCATTGTAGATTTCAAAAGAAACATTAGAAATCTCTAATATTTTTGTCTAATGTTTTAATAAGCTTCATTAAAGGTAAAACAGTTGTGAAGCCTTGAAGAATGTGAGAACTTTGCAAAAATGGTTAATGATCCAATCCTCTGGTTGTTGCAAAAACAGTTTAATATTAGTCAATTTGTGCTACTTATCTTAACCAGATTTTGACTGTTAGCCATATCATGTTTTTCTTTTGTGCAGTTTTGAATTGTTAAAATTCCATTTTTTTCCAAGGCCAGATTAATGCCTTCTGAGTATATTTATTTAAAAAAATCTACTTTGTTTTTTTATGTTTATTTATTTTGAGAGAGAGAGAGAGAGAGAGAGAGAGAGAGAGAGAGAGAGAGAGACAGGGAGCCGGAGAGAGAGATGGAGAGAGAAAGAATCCCAAGAAGGCTCCACACTGCCAAGCACAGAGCCTGAGGCTCACACTCACCTGATACTCAAACTCACAACATGAGGTTATGACATGAGTCAAAACCAAGAGTCGGACAATCAACGGATTGCACCACCCAGGTATCCCCTGAGTATCTATTGTTTTAACACATGTACTTTCAAAATAGAAGTGAACACACCTTCAGGCCCTTTAATACGATAACTTGAGGCAGGCCAGTTTAAAGCAAGCAGGAAGTTAAAGTTAAGAAACAATTGTATAAAGAAAGCAGTATGTATAAAGGAAGTGTTATCTCTTCAAAAAATATTTCTGAAGCAAATATTATAATATGTTAACATTATTAAATGCAGGTGGTGAATCCGTGTAGGTCTGTTACATTATTAACTTTAATTTTTTAAATGTTTGTAATAGTCCATGATTAACAATAAGTAAAATCTAACAAGGGAACTGAAGGAATATAACATCATAGCTTTCTGGACCCATTTGAACCATCTCTATTTTCCTACACAACCTCTAAGGATTTGGCTCTTACATTTTTTTCCTTCCTCAAATACAAGTTGAATGTTGCTCAGCATACTGGGCTTTTCTAAAGCAAAATTAGTGTCAGTATTTCTCAAAATGGTCAGTTTTTTTTTTTTAATTTGGAAAAATGAAGGGGAATTCCTTAAACATTCCTCCTCCAAATTACCTTGTCACTTAATGTCAGATAAGACAAATATTTAAATAAACATTTGTGTAATGTGATACAAATCTAGTCACAGGTGACTAGATTACCTGTAGGTGACCACCTTAATTTTCTTCTTGTATAAATAATCTCACATCTCTCTTTAGGACACTTTATAAGACATTGAATAGAGATGATTAATTGGAAATTGTACATTGATTAATGGGTAAATAAGTCATTTATTTTATTCCAGAGTCAACATAGTTCCTATTCCTAGGTAACAGGACAGTCACTTTTCTTAAAAAAAAAAAAAAAAAAAAAAAAACTACCAGGGTACCTGGGTGGCTCATTTGGTTAAGCATCTGACTTTTCATTTCAGCTCAGGTCATGATCTCATGGTCCTGAGATCAAGCCCCACATCGAGCTCTGCTCTGGGTGTGGAGTCTGCTTATGTTTCTTTCTCTCCCTCTCCCTCTGCCCCTCCAGCCAAACTATTAACAAAATGTGCTGATTTCTGATATGACATCTGTATTTTATTCATAAAAATGCCTTGATATAATACTCTGTGGTGTTAGCACAATAATAATAATAATAATAAGATACATTATTTACTAAATGTCAGTCTCCATTATAGTTTTAGACATACATTGTCTCATCAAACCCTCAGATATGATACTAAAACGATAGATTTCAATGTGCCGTCCAGATCTTAATTGTTAAATGCCTTTTGAGAAAACTTTAAGATATTACACAGTAATAATAAAATGATAGGCTCAGTAGCATATAAGTTACATTTGTTGTTTCATTTAAACCTCCAAAAAAGTACTGAGGAAAGGGTAATTACCACCATTTCAAGATGTAGAACCTGTTTGAGTGAGGTTAAGTAACTGGACCAAAAAGCAGGCAGGGGAAAGTGAATTATGTTCATTCATAATTTATTGTGAATTTGGAATTAACAGAATTTACTTGTCATGATATTTCCCTTCAAATATTTTATTCTCTTAAATCCTATAATACAGTGCTGTAGGCAAGAATGTATTGATTCAGAGAAAATGATTAATTTGCTCCTGTTCACATAAAATTAGCTGAAAAGCTATGTCTGTGGGCTCTTATGTCTGAGCTGTAGCCGCGTGGTCCTATGGTTGCTAAGAAAGAATTTGGTGAGTATAAATGTTGGCTCTTATAGATGATCCTGCAGTTCTCTAGCACTTCACACATCACTACAAACGCACTCCAGGGCTCTCAAAATGCACCCATTCAATAGACGCTTTTCCACAGGAGACATCCAGATGGCCAACAGACACATGAAAAGATGCTCAACGTCACTTATCATCAGGGAAATACAAATCAAAAACCACACTGAGATACCACCGCATGCCGGTCAGAGTGGCTCAAATGAACAAATCAGGAGACTATAGATGCTGGCAGGGATGTGGAGAAATGGGAACCCTGTTGCACTGTTGGTGGAAATGCAAACTGGTGCAACTGCTCTGGAAAACAGTGTGGAGGTTCCTCAAAAAATTAAAAATAAAACTGCTCTACGACCCAGTAATAGCACTACTGGAAATTTATCCAAGGGATACAGGAGTGCCGATGCATAGAGGCACATGTACCCCAATGTTTATAGCAGTGCTTTCAACAATAGCCAAATTAGAGCCTAAATGTCCATCAACTAATAAATGGATAAAGAAGATGTGGTTTATATATACAATGGAATACTACTTGGCAATGAGAAAGAATGAAATCATGCCATTTGCAGCAATGTGGATGGAACTGAAAGATATTATACTGAGTGAAATAAGTCAGTCAGAGAAGGACAGATATCATATGTTTTCACTCATATGTGGATCTTGAGAAACTTAACAGAAGACCATAGGGGAAGGGAAGGGGAAAAAAATAGTCACAAACAGAGAGGGAGCGAGACAAACCATAACAGACCTTTAAATAGAACAAACTGAAGGTGGATGGAGGAGTGGGGGGAAGGGGAAAATGGGTGATGGGCATTGAGGAGGACACTTGTTGGGATGAGCACAGGGTGTTGTTTGTAACTGATGAAACAAGGAATCTACCCCAAAAACCAAGAGCACACTTTACACATTGTATGTTAGTCAATTTGACAATAAATTATATAAAACTAAATTGTGCCCACTCAAACAATAAAATATCTTCTTCATGGCTCCCATCTCACACAGAACAAATGCTTATAATAACCATATGACTTGTCACATTCTGGACACACTTCTGCTCCATTATTCCTCTAACCTTATCTTCTACTTCATTCAATCTCCTCCAACCACATCGCCTTCCTTGCTCTTCTTCAAAACCATCAAGCGTGTTCCCTTCTCAGGCTCTCCATACTTTCCCCAGCTATCTGCATGGCCAGTTCTCTCCCTTCATGTCTTTCAGCCAAATTCATCTTCCCAGTAATTACCTTCCCCTATATCAATATGTAATATGCCCTTACATGCTTTATTTTTTTCTCCATAGCTCCATTTTAATTATCACTATGTAAAATAGTGGATATATTTTGCCGCCAAAATAGAAGATTGTTGAATGAATAAATGCCATTTTTCTTTCCTCCTTATAAGCACTTTTCATGAGAGCCCATTATGTGCTCTGCAAAATGGGGTCCTTTTTCTCATGAAACTCACAGAAGGGAAGACACAGGCATTATTACACTGACAATGATCAAACACTTGTACTTCAGTAGGGCTTTTCATAGAGTATTACAAGAAAGTTCATGGTAAAAGGAATATCTCATTAATCTTGGGGAATCCAGGGAGAGCTAGATCGTTGAGGATTATTGGATGGATTTTGGCATGAGAAAATGTTATCCAGGAATGAGATTATTACAATAAAAGTACAAGGGCACAGAGCAAGGAAATGTTTGCTGTGTGCAGGAACCACAAGCACTTTGTGGTTCCCTGAGAGTAAAGTTCACAGAAGGAAGTGGTGAAAGGTGGGGCTGTAGAAACAAACAGAAGTCTGGGCTTTACATGCAATGTTAAGAAACTTGGATTTTGGCCTCCAAAATCCAAAAAGTTGTAGGCAGGGAAATGGTATTATCAGATTTATATTTTAGGTTTGTTGCCATTGATTGTATGAAGGTAGTTGTAGACATCTAGAGGAAATGATGAAAGTCTGAGCTAAGCTAGTGGTCAAGAGGCTGGAGAAGAAGAAAAGGATTAAACAAATATCGTGGGGCTAAAACTGTCTGATCTTGAGGATTAGATGTGGATGAACAGTGTAAAGAGAGGATAACCACCTCTTCGGAAGGATAACCACCCCTTAGTTTGGGTATCTAAATGGGTGGTAATACCATGAATTGAGGTAAAATAATGGAGCTTGACCTCATTTTATTTTGTTGTCATTGGGATGGGGGCCATGGAATGATGATGAGTTGGTTTTCCTATTTGACTTTGAAATGGCTGTAAGGCATATAAGTGTATATGACCAACAAACAGTTGTTACATGAGTCTATAGCTCAGAAGTCAGGTCCACAGTGGAAGTGAAGAAATGAAATCGAGTGGAGGGAAGTTGGAACCATTTGTATATGGAAGAGATCCCCCAAAGAATATGTGCAAAGTGGTGAGTCATTGGTAGAATTAAGGAGTAAGTGAAGAAATGGGAACCAGAGAGAGAAAAGAGGAGAACCTGGAAAAAAGGTGGTGTTGAAGGAAGATTATATCAAAAATCAGAAGGAAGTAGTGATCAACCAACTAAATGCCACTGAGATATATGTTAAGAATAAAAAACATGTTCACTGGATTTGGCATTTAGAGGGTCATGGATAATACTCATTTGTTCTTTTAATAAATATTTATTGAGAACATGCTATTTGATAGGACCTGTGCAAATCCCCTTAATGAAAGAACAAAGAAGATGTATGTGATCTAGGGCCCTTTGAGATCTTATCAACTGGGAGAGTAGAGCATTTGAGTAGAAGGATACAGATAATTAAGAGTTTTAAAATGTAGAGTGAGAAATACTTGGACAGGACTAGCATAGGTGGCTTCTCCTTTCACGGATATGGTGCCAAGAATATGCTGTGCTGGGAATGTATTCCCTAACCCTGGGGCCTCTTAACTGGTGAGATGCTACTTGTCCTTCACTGCTCAGATCAATGTCACTTTTTTGGAGAAGTCTCTTCTGACCCTTAGACCAGACCAAGCTCCTCCTATTAAGTGTTCTCTTTATACCTTGTCCCTTTCCCTCATAGCATTTGTCATAGCTTATGAGTGTTTACTTGTACTATTGATTAATGTCTGTCTACACCTCAGACAACCAACTCCTTAAGTCCAGGAGCCATGTCAGATTTTATCAGTGAACAAATATATAATTGTTGAGTAAGTGAATGAATGAATGAATGAATGTATGTTTTCTGGAGAATGACAACTGATTTGGATGTATCAGTAACATAGGGTTGCAGTCAACTGAGGAAGGGTTAAGAGGTGAATAAGAAAAGCAGTGAGTATAGAGTATTCTCTTTTAAGAAGCCTGGAGAAATGGAAGGGTGGGGGTAATCACTGGCCACAAGGTCATGCAGAATTACAGGAAGGATTTGTCAGGACAGAGACACCTGAGGCTATTGTCTCAGGACACCTGAGCTATTGGCAGGCTAAGGGGTGTACTGTCACTGGGGGAAGGGATGAAGATGAATGAAGGAGGGGAGAACTGGCATCTGAAGATTTTTGATAACATGGGACACAGGGTCAAGGAAAGTATGGGAAAGAAGAGGGAAGAAAACTAGGGGCTAATTTATAGTACAATTGCCCCCTGGGGAATAAGCGTTAGGAAGTATTCTACACTCTTCTTCAAAGAATTTGTCATCATGAGTCAATCATAAGATTTAACTTGAGAAAGAATGAAATATGGCCTTTGGTAGCAATGTGGATGGAACTGGAGAGTGTTATGCTAAGTGAAATAAGTCATACAGAGAAAGACATACCATATGATTTCACTCTTGTGTGGATCCTGAGAAACTTACCAGAAGACCATGGGGGAGGGGAAGAAAAAAAAAAAGGTTAGAGAGGGAGGGAGCCAAAACATAAGAGACTCTTAAAAACTGAGAACAAACTGAGGGTTGATGGGGGGTGGGAGGGAGGGGAGGGAGGGTGATGGGTATTGAGGAGGGCACCTTTTGGGATGAGCACTGGGTGTTGTATGGAAACCAATATGACAATAAACTTCATATTGAAAAAAAAAGATTTAACTTGAAATATATATGAAATTCTCTATAACAAATTCTCTATAACAAACCAGTGCACTGGAAGACAACTAAAGTTATCAGGCAGAATATTGGCTTTAAAAAGCTAACAGAGTAGGAAACAACAAATAATTTTGCAATCAACGTCTTATTTGTTTTTTGCAATGTAGTCTACCATAATGAGGTGAACCCTTTTAGTTTGATATGACAGATGAGAATTCATTTCACTTATGTATGCCTTTCCTTCTCCTTCCAATTTTTTTCCTCCAAGTTTTTGATAGTTATTACTTTAGTTCTTCTTTTGATTGTATTTTATCTTTAAATAATGTACTCAAACTTCTGTTCAGTATTCTAACAACGTTAGATGATATATAACGATCTAGCCCTCCTATAATTCTTTATGCTTCTTCCTTATTTCCCATTTTCTGTAAGCTGTAACTCTGTTTTTATATTGTTAAATTTAATAACATTCACATTCTATTCTAATGTAATATTTAATACTTCTGTTTTTCATAAAGGATGATTTTAACATTTAAAAACCAATTGGGCATTTCCATAATCGAGAACATATAATTATGTATTTAGGATTACATTTCCTTTTCTACGAGTTCACAACTTCTAGGAAAAACACCCCTAACATCCTTGCTCCCTATCAATTACTTAATTGTGCCATATTTTGTTACAACTCATATTTGGAACTAATATGCCTTTTGTTTTGTTTTTCCTGAAGGTTCTCATTGTTTTTCCTCTATTGAGAGTAGAAATACCCACTTTGTTTATCATGTTATTTAATATTTAGCTCCTCAGAAATTTTATTGCTTGGTATATTCAAAAAATTGTCATGTTTTGAAGATGTTCTTGAAACCAACTGACTTCCTATTCTAAATTGAACTGAATGTTTTCCAGCTGTCTCTCTGAGAGTTCTTACACCATTTTTTTTGTATGTTCTTAAATTGCATTTTCTTTAATTTCACATTTAGTTAATGAAGTGCTTCCTTAAGTGATGGCCACAGAAAAGGTAGAGTCTTAGCATCTCTGGCACTGTTTTATTTTTGCCCTCATATATTTTTTATTTTATAGTTGGACAGTATTTCTTGGTTCAAAATTGTAATATTTTTAAAAGACCTTTGAAGGCTTTGTGTATATGTTTGCTTTTTTAAATTTCCTATTTTATGGAGAATTGGTTCAGTGAGCTAAGTAAAGAACTGAGCATCACTTAGGGGATTTTTTTCAACTTTCCTCATAATTGCTTCTAGTTGATTGTTCCAGATATCAAAAGCCATCAGGGCAAACACATATATAAAAATACTTTTAAACATAAATAGAGTAAATTATTTATTGGTGACAATAATAATGTAACAGTTAATTTAGTCGTCACTTACTGCTTTAGGAATAAAATAAGCCTTCATTTCTTGGTGAAAATAGAGATAAATACTTATGAGCAGATGTGTACTGATTTTATTATAAAATGGGTTCAATATTTAGCAGTGCTTGGGGCTGCTGGGTGGCTCAGTCGGTTGAGCCTCTGACTTCGGCTCAGGTCATGATCTCGCAGTCTGTGAGTTCGAGCCCCACGTCAGGCTCTGTGCTGCCGGCTCAGAGCCTGGAGCCTGCTTCTGATTCTGTCTCCCTCTCTCTCTGCCCCTCCTCCACTCATGCTCTATCTCTCTCTCTCTGTCAAAAATAAATAAACATTTTTTAAAAATTAAAAAATTATATTTAGCAGTTCACTTATTGTTATTCTTTCACCTTATGATTTAAGTAGAATCCGTATAAAAATTAGTAGCTGAATTCTACTTCTATTTTTCAGGTACTTTGTGGACATTTTATTAAACAAAATGTAAACAACTTGAGGATAGCAGATAATAATATATGTATTATATATATATATACACATATATACATATACATATATATATGGTTTTATGATTAATATCTTAATACAGGTGTTAATATGTCCTATGAAGAATGCCATAGACTCAAAAAGGGTCCACATTGTCATTTCTAACTATAAAGTGGACTTAATATCAAGCTCTTTTTAGAATAAATATCTGGCATATTCTGAACATTTCATTTCATGACTTTTAAGTGTACAGAGGTCTAAGCAACATTTAGTGTTTAAATTTTCAACTTTTTAAGTATTAGCCACTCTTATTTATTACAGATGGAGAGAAGAAACCCTTTGCGTAATAACAAATCCAATGATAGTTGTGATTTATGAGTGGTCAGTTTAATCTCATGGCTTAGTAGTATTTTGTCTGTCATATTCTGTCTCTGTCTCTTAAGCAAAACCAGAATTTTGATGCTAAATTAGTTTGTTTTGTAGCAGAGCTAAACTGATGAATGTTTTGAAGCGATAATACCAAGTAAAAACAGCTTCATTGAAGAATAAAATGTCCTTTAAGTAAATATAATTTAAAGCTATGTTTTAAGGCTTTATGTTCTAAAAACAAAGATGGCATTGTCAAAGTGTGACCTTTAAAGATACACTCAGGGAACTCATTTAGCATATAAAATTTATTATCCCCTGTGTGTTTGGAGTTCAAAATTACAACTCGCTTGTCAAATGTGAGAAGTAGTGTCTCCTATTGCACATTAATTTGCATTGTGTCAGTTCATTTCTCTGTAATTATCAAATTATCAAGATAGTTGCACTATCACTAGTAATAAAGGAAACACTGTGTACTTGAGGTAAATTATGAAACTACTTTTTCATGATTAAATCATTGCCTGTCTTGTGTAAGATATTCAAATTAATCTATAGAACTGTATAATCCTGCAATGTACAAGGTTACTATGGAGTTTAGAATTATATCACTTCCTGTGCAGAAAGATTATTGGGCTAACGGTATTTTAGTTGTCTGCTGTGTTCAGAATACTATTTTAGAATTAAGGAAAGGGGCGCCTGACTGGCTCAGTAGGTACAGCATGTGACTCTTGATCTTGGGGCTGGGAGTTCGAGGCCCGTGTTGGGTATAGAGATTACTTACAAATAAAATCTTTAAAAAAAAAAAAAAGAAAGAAAGAAGGAAAGACTGTTAAAAGAAACTAGAAATTAGTCTTTGTCATTTAAATTAAACAATAAATATGCCACATAAAGATTTTTAGAACCCAGTGAAGCAGTGTTACAAGCAAATATAAAGTAGCGACAATTGTATGTGAAATTTGGAGCCAGATGAACTGTCAGTGACAAGTTTCACTTATTAGTACATGTTTCCTGTCAGAAATAGTTTTGAGATTGTGTTACAGAAAGAATGTAAATTGGTCCAGAGAGCAGCTAAAGCAAGCAGTGAGACTCAAGATAGGCCTCATGCGTGAGAGCAGACATGTTTGTTTGACTAGCACAAAGATTGTGCTGTCACTTAGCAAAGGATACTGTTGACCCCCTGGTTTTATCTTTAAGTTTATAATAAGAGGCTACTTAGCATAATAAAGAAACAGACATGAATCAAAATCCTTTCTCCATTCACTCAAGCAGACTACATTTCTGAGCTCAGGTTATGAATAAGAATGCCAGTCTCATGGTGTGGTTATGAGGCTTTAAGGTGCTAATCTGTGTACAATGCCCGGCACATAATGGGCTCTAAACAAATATCAGTCCTTTTCCCTTTAGAGGTCGCATACAGCACTATGCCCTGTGACCAGGAAATTTGTTAAGCTTTATTATCCCCGCTTAAAGATCAAATACAACATAGGGTCAACAAGTCGAGGATACAATGAAATAACCTTTATTTTGGGTGCTCAGCAGTTGTCTCTGAACATGTCTTCTCCTAGTGCTTAGGTGCTTTAAAGCAGGATCAGGAATAGTTCAAGGGGCCACTAAGGCCTTTGGCCTATATTATTCCTTCATGCCATCTACTATTAAATGGCTGTGGTCACAGGAATTGTTCTTCAGAATCGTTCACAGAAACAAGCACAGCAGAGGGGAAGCACTGGACTCAGGGAGAAATAATCAGGAAGCTAAAGAGCCGAGCCTCAGAGACCCTCACCCGTACAAGTTCCTTCTTGGGCCTTGCAGCTAATTTGTGTACTTGAACAACATAGATTTGAACTGTGCAGATTCACTGTAAATATATTTTCTCTTCCTTACCATTTTCTTAATAACATTTCTCCTCTGTAGCTTACTTCATTGTAAGCATACAGTATGCTAATACATAAAACACATAAAATATGTAGTAATCAACTATGTTATTGATAAGGCTTCTGGTCGACAGTACACTATTAGTAGTTAAATCTGGGGGGAGTCAAAAGCTATAGACAGATTTTTTTACTGCAGGGAGGAAAAAAAGAAAAAGAATTAATATAATTTAAAAAGATGAAGTGGTCAATAGGAAAAGCAAGTTTGCTTCTATTGACGAACAACAAATTCTGTTGATTTGTTTAGTAACTCTTGACCAGAGATGCTCATATGCACTTGGCCACAAGCTAGCCCTTGCCTATCTAGGAAGGTACTCTTTAGTTTAGCATCAACCTAAGGATCACCTATATGAAAATATAAAAAAGGGAACCACCTGACAATCAGGAGGTGTGCAGTTACATTGAGCAGGTATTTGACTTCTCACATTTTTAGGTGGGCAAAGGGGAAGGGATAGATGGAATCAGTATTATTGATCTGACTCAGTATGTGCCAATGGGTCAGGCACCATATATATATTATCACACTTTTATTCTCATGTAAGTAATATTACCTAAATTGAAGCAAGAAGTAACCTCTTTTTATAGAGTTTGTGGAGCCAGAATTCAAACACAGGGCTTCTTGGGGTCAAAGCCCAGGTTTTTCCAACCTCCCTAATGTGCTTAGGTTTTACCTGCCAAGGATCAGCTACTGGGGGGGAATGAACATTTAACCTATAATCCACCTAATGTTTGTTTGTTTGTTTTTTAAGTTTATTTATTTTGAGAGAGACATAGACAGCATGAGTGGAGGAGGGGGAGAGAGAGAGAGAGAGAGAGAGAGAGAGAGAGAGAGAGAGAGAATCTTAAGTAGGCTCCTTGCTGCCAGTGTAGAGCCCTATGGGCTCAAACTCACGAAACCATGAGATCATGACCTGAGCCAAAACCAAGTGTCAGCCGCTTAACCGACTGAGCCACCCAGGTGCCCCACAGCCTGCTGATTTTCAATCCCCAAGGTCTTACCAGCCACTGAGTAGACTTTTCTTTCTTCATTCTCATTTGTTCTCATTTGTTAAGTGCCTGCTGGGGGGTAGTCATTGTGCTGCCTGTAGGATACTGCCCCCCATGTAGTTATTACTTCTTCAAAATGGCCATCATCACCTACAGACTCCAGTAGGTAGAAAGGTAAGTAGGTGGATAACAGATGGTAGGTAGGTAGGGATGTAGATGGATGGATGGATAGATGGATAGAGGATGGGTTCACGAATATGTTTATTGCTCAAATGAAAGTTTCACCATTACTATGATTTCTATCTGTTGTTATTTTGAAAGCACCTGGAGGTCCTTCTAAAAATTCATATTGTTCTTTTAAATTGAAGTTAAAAATTTTAGTTATTTAATCAATAAAACTGAAATACTACATATAATTTGGAGCTAGCAACTTCAAAAACTTAAAAATCTTAATTTCAAAAACTACAAAATAAGGTTATATTTTGTAAATTTCTTTATCTTCAAAATTTTCCCTTTAAAAAAAATATTTTGAGAGAGAGAGCATGTGTACAAGCTGGGGTGGGAGGGGGAGGGGCAGTGTGGGAGAAAGAGAAAGAGAAGCAGGGTCCACACTCAGTGCAGAGCCTGACATGGGGCTTGATACCGTGACCCTGGGGTCATGACCTGAGCCAAAATCAAGAGTTGGACACTCAGCTGACTGTACCACCCAGGCACCCCTGTCTCCCAACTTCCTAATTTCTATTTTCACATTAAATATCTTCCCTTTTACCTGGGTGATTTTTTTCTCATTTCCATAACCATTGAGAAGTTTTTGAATAATATAAATATAACTGCACTAATACAGAAGTTCAGGGATGTACCTTGTGCGTCAAGGGAAGGAGAGGAGGATTTCAAATGAAATGTGTCAAGTTGGGGAACCTGGCTGGCTAAGTCCGTGGAACAACTCTTGATCTCAGGGTTGTGAGTTTAAGCCCCATGTTGAATGTAGAGTTTACTTTAAAAAGAAAATGTGTAAGGGTGCCTGGGTGGCTCAGTTGGTTAAGCAGCTGACACTTGATTTCAGTTCAGGTCATGATCTCACGGTTTGTGGGTTTGAGGCCAACATCGGGTTCTATGCTGTCAGCAGGGAGCTTGCTTGGGATTCTGTCTCCCTCTCTCTCTACCCCTCCCCTGCTCTCTCTTTGTCTCTCTCTGTCAAAATAAATAAATAAATAAAAACTTTTAAAAAAATGTATAAAGTTGTGGGACTGTGGCTATAGCTTCACTGAAAAGTCAAGTGGCCAATGGTGGGTTTCACTCACGTTAGTTGTGAAGTTCCCGGTTGTATTAAAACACTCACTGACACAACCGTTCCAAAGCAAAGTCATGGGTAGAAATTTACAATAGCCAGAATGGTATTGGGGACATTTTAAATAAATTTTCTAAGCAAAGAACTTATATATAGATATAAATAATATAAATAAATGAGAACAAGTGGGATGCAACTTGAATGTAGTAAATGCCTACTTGATAGTGAAATGGGAAGACTTTCTGGTGATCCTGTTTTAATCATATAAGATTTGGACTGTGTAACCAAATCTTTTTTCTTTTTTTTATGAAATAATGTTAAGTTCTTTTTCATGGTTTTTCACCTAACACACCAAGGGTGGGTATACTTGAATGAAAGATGGCTCCAATTGTATGCAGTGTCCACCAGGATTCTGAGCCAAGTATCCAATTATATCCCAAAGAAATAATATCTTTATTGTAACATGGCCTCAGTGTTTCAGACAGTGACTCCACACTGTTACATTATGGGTTAAGCTGTATTTACATGTAACTTGACTGCAACAATAGAGGAAGATGCTTAGTTTTACAGATGGCGTTGTATAAACAGTCCTGTAAAGGTACTTGCAAATGACATTAGAGTTGGAAACTGAAAGGGTATTGTGAATACACTTACAGCTGCTATCATTTCCTTCCTCAAAGAAAGGGGCTTGGGGTGCCTGGCTGGCTCAGTTGATGAGCATGTGACTCTTGATCTCAGGGTTGTGAGTTGAAGCCCCGTGTTGGGTATAGAGATTACTTAAAAATGACATCTTAAAAAAAAAGTCTGTTCCTTGATATTTATGCATAATTTCTACATAATCCTTTCTTTTAAGGAATATTCTTTATCTCTTCTTATTCCTCAAGTCACCTCATTCTTGCTGATCACAGCACAAATAAAATACACTTTCACAGCATTTTAAATCGCCTCCTAACCATTGAATTAGGTGTATGTATAGAAAGATAAGTAAGTTTTTAGGGGGATGTGTGTGTTTATATGTTGGTCAAAATAAGCCAACAGCTTGAGCACCTGAAATCTAGTTGAGATTTATGCATGTTAAAATATTTGATACAAATAGTCTTGGAGAGTGTCATTATAAGTAAACTGACAGCCTCACAAATTCTATGTAAGGCTTTTGTTTTGGTAAAACTTGTGTCACTCAATAACATTTGCCAGATTTTACTTTAAAAAAAAATTGTAATAGTGTTTCTTTGTCTTTTCCTCTGTCACCGATACAGATCCACATCCAGAGAACTGAAGGATGTGACCATATGACCTGCTCACAATGTAACACTAATTTTTGTTATCGATGTGGGGAAAGATACCGCCAGCTCCGGTTCTTTGGAGACCACACTTCAAACCTCAGTATATTTGGATGCAAATATCGCTACCTCCCAGAGAGACCTCATCTAAGGAGATTAGTGCGAGGGTCGGTCTGTGGTGAGTGTCCGGCATGATTTATAGGAATGCTTTCTGGGAAGGAAGCAGTGATAAGAGAACCCAGAGATATAGTAGCCATGGTAATTCTGAGCACCTATCAGGTATTCTGGTGGGGACTTCACCCCAAAACAGGAGGAAGATATTTTCTCTGTTTTTGAGTTTAGAATGGAAATTTAAATTTGTTAGCAGGACACAATTCATATGAGCAAACGGATTTTGTTTGAAAAACAAATTATTAATTACACTGCAGAAATGTGAAGCCATTAGTCTTTTAATTTCTGAAGCCTTACTGTAAGCCATTTGATGAGAGGGACAATGTCACCTTCATTTTCCTACTGGCAATACCTAGCAATGGGTCTTACACGTATCCTCTATTCATTCATGGAAGACGTGTAATACAATTTGTAAAAATCGTATGTTTCAGAACCCTGTACTGGAGTTTTACTGTATCTATTGGTTGATGTCACTGTATGTATTTTCTGTTGTATTAATAGCTAACAGTTAATGAAATGAGTATCAGATGCCCTCATTGTATACAAACCCAAGTTTACATATCCAAATGCAATGTGTTTTGTTTTGTTTTGTTTTGTTTTGTTTTGTTTTGTTTTGTTTTGGATTTACCCCTTCTTTGTCCTCAGCAACACACGATCTCATACACAAATATGCAGACATAAACACAGATGCCCACTCTGGCCTGATGCCACCAACCTTGTGTGATACAATGTTCTTCTGACCTGATATTGCTTCTTCCAATAGCTCCCCACTTCTCTGGAATATATCCACTGTGAGGCTTCTTCCTCGCGTTTTCATTACCCAAAACTCCAATATTTTGGACGGCTGGCTAGGGAATCTAACTATTTATAACAGTATTTCCATGAGCATACCAAATTGCAAATTAAGTTTTGAGATATAACCTATTTGTAAGGCTGTGTATACAGAGAGCAACCCAAAACCACAAAATCCTTGTATTTTCTGTATTACTTGTTCTTTCCTACTTAAGTGACATTTTGTGATAAGGTGTTTCCTTCCTTTTTTTTTTTACTTTAATCTTTATTTGACCATCATTTTTTTTTCCTTTTTGTTATTTGGTTTAATCATTCTTAAATAAGGGAAATTATTTCCTGCCCTAATGGTACAATAATATTTTGGATGCATTCTCTATGGGTCCTCTCGTTATTTACCCAGACGCCACTCCCACCCTCTTCTCAGGTCACAAAATAGCGTTCAGTTACTTAACAGCCTAGAAAATGTACAATCATTGAACATTATCAGCAGAGAAATATCTTCTCTGTACAGTCTTTTCCATTTTTACTTAAAAAATTCATGGTCAGCTTTCTGTAAATGGTTTTCTTTTTGGCCTACTTTCTGCTCTGTGTGCGCGCATACGTGCGTGTCTGGACAGACCTGATGAAGTAGGGAGCAGCTGGCTTTCAGATAAGCTCTCCCTCCCACACCTGTTTTCGCACTGCCAGGACAGCTGCCTCTTAAGTGCTGTTGGACCATAACTCCAAATGAGGTGGTCCACACCTCTCCCATCTGCACAAAGGGCTGGAAAATGACTTACTCTATAAGTCACAAACCTAGCTTTTCCCTGCCATATAAGAGAGAAGACGGAGTATAGCAGACCCCTGCAATGTTTTATCTTTGTGGGAGGTAATCCAGTTTGCTTCCTCAGTTTGGGACTGCAGCCTCCAGATGTCCTTGGACAGAGGCAGAGAAAGGGCCTGCTCTTCCCTCACTGCTGGAAGATGGGCAACATGGTTTGCATTCCACATGACCATGTGTCCAGCTATGGATCAGAAGTTCTGCTCCTGAAGAATAAAGGAGAACAAGATTTGAGGATGATTTTAGTAGCCTTTGCCATGGGGACATCTCCCTGGTGGGAGTAGGCAGCTTATTCAATGAATGGTGTGGCAAATAAAAGTGACTGAGGAAAAATACTTAATTCTCCTATCATTACATACAAATATTCCCAAGTATTAAATTAAAGTGTATAATAGTAAACAAAATATAGGTCTTTAACTGATTTCTAGATGGCAAATAATTTATATGAACAAAAGCAATACAGCCTCCTCCAAAAATAAGTATCCAGTTTTTTGTTTGTTTGTTTGTTTGTTTGTTTGTTTTTTATAAGATGAAGTCTGGAACCAGAATTGAAAAAAATGCAAGTAGCCAATAAACAATCTTAAAAATAGCCAATGCTGTGGGGCACCTGGATGTCTCAGTCAGTTAAGCATCTGACTTTGGCTCAGGTCATGATCTTGCGACTCACGAGTTCGAGCCCTGTGTTAGGCTCTGTGCTGGTAGCTCACAGCCTGGAGCTTGCTTCAGGTTCTGTGTCTCCCCCTCTCTCTGCCCCTCCCACACTCATGCTCTGTCTCTCTGTCTCTCTCTCTCTGTCTCAAAAAAAAAAAAAAAACTCCAATGCTATAAGTAGTCAGAGAAATGTAAGTTAAAAATATTTTTTGAAGTATAGATTAGCAAGTTTTTTTTTTGTTAATACTCAATGCTGGCCTTTTTTTTTAAGTTTATTTATTTATTTTTGAGAGAGAGAGAGACAGAGCACATGTGAGCACACAGGGGAGGGACAGAGAAAGAGAATCCCAAGCAGCCTCCATTCTGTTGTGCTGAGACCAATTCAGAGCTCGAACCCATGAACCATGAGATCATAACCTGAGCCGAAATCAGGAGTCAGATGCTTAACTGACTGAACCACCCAGGTGCCCCTCAATGTTGGACTTCCATATTCTACTGAATGAACAAGAAATTCTGTGCAATTCTTTTACAAAGAAATGTGAAGGGCATTTTAAAATGTGGTAAATCTAGGCTGACAGTGGTTTATTTGCAGGCGTATTTTAAAATTAAAAAAGGGAACAAAAATTAAGTACACAATTTTTTTGAGAGAGAGAGAGAGCACACAAGGGGTGTAGGGATGGAGGGGAGAGGGAGAGGGAGAGGGAGAGAGAATCCTAAATCAGCTTCACACCCAGTGTGGAGCCTGACATGGTGCTTGATCTCAGGACACTGACATCATGACCTGAGCTGAAATCAAGAGTTTGACGCTTAACCGACTGAGCCATCACAGTGCCCCTAAGTACACACACATTTAAATAGGGTATGATATATGGATATAATAGAATATTATTTCAGCTATTGAGAATGTTTTTTTTAATTTTTTAAAGTTTATTTTATTTATTTTGAGAGAGACAGCACAAGTGAGGGATAGGCAGAGAGAGAAGGAGACAGTGGGGCCAATTATTTAATTGAATTCTGTGATTGGTGAAAAATAGAAGTAAAACACATGGTTAAACATTGTGTCAATTAAATGGTTATCTTTTTAAATTAGAGATTAAAGACTGTATTTTCTGTTTGTCTGGTCATGGCTCCAAGGGCCATTCTTTATGCATAAAAAAGTTAATACCTTTTCTGACAAACTTCCAACAAATGACTGCATCATGTTTCTATTTATTTAGGTAATTGGTTATTCCAAATTACTGTCCTTAACTTGTAGAGTAGTGTTGCTGGTTTATTCTTAAGTGGCAAAACCCCCTCCATTCCTTCCTCATCTCTTGCCATGTTTACATCGTGCGGCTGTACCGCTTAAGATCAAGGTTACTATATGATGACAAGACATGAACTACTAGCCTCTTTTTTGTGTGCTAGTGCTTTCAAAGTTAGTGGAATTCCGGGTGTGAACTCTGTGCCCGATTTACATGAAACTGGCACGTATGAGAATCACTGCTTAGATGTTTATTTAGAAAAAAAGTGCTGGTTGACGCCATCATTTGGCAACCTGACCAGGTTTAGCCTTCTTGTAAGTGCTTCCTTTATTTTCTCACGTTGCATTTTGTTTTTTCCATGAAACCAGTGTAGACCTTCCAATTTATTTCTTTAATTTATTTTTTACTATTGTTGACATACAATGTTACATTAGTTTCAAATGTGCAACAAAGTGAATCTTCTCTGTACCTTATGCTGTGCTTATGTCCAATGTAGCTACCATCTGATACCATATACTATTACAGTGCCATTGACTGTATTTCCTATGCTGTACCTTTTCTTTCGGTGACTTAATTCATCCCATAACAGGAAGCCTATATTGCCCTCTCCTCTTCACCCATTCTGCCCATCCTACCTCCCCCCTCCCCTCTGGTAACCATCAGGTTGTTCTCTGAATTTATTAAAAGGATTCATTTGAATAACCTTCAATATATTGTATGCTTATTGGTAATTATCTCCAACAACATTTAAACATCCCAATTGCAGTTCAGACTGTTAGGTGTTCATATTATTAGTTTTCTTTGGACCCGGGAAGTAAGCAAATCACGTTTTCAGATGTGGGCTTGGATGTAAGCCCTCTGTAGCACCTACTGCCTCTCCATTTTGTCAGCTAATTAGGTTTTCTCCTGCCAACTCAGAATATGTCACTCTTTTGTTGATCTTTCAGAATCTTGAAAGATGAAAATGAAAGAGATCTAAAGGGAAAGCATAAAGATGAATGGCTCTGGTAGTATAAAGTGAGCCAGTAACTTTGGAATTTTTTTTTTTGGTAATAAAGTTTAAATGACTTATGAGATGTTTGACTAATGCACCCAGGACTTCTGTGAAGTTACTGAATTTACATAAGTATATTTGTTCTACACCTGATACATTTACTTAGAGAAATATTGCCTTAGTTATAATGAGACTTCTTAAAAAACCACATACACTGTGGTATTAAAAAGCATTGCTGAAATTGTTTGATAAATTAGTTTTAAGACTCTAAATGGTTTTGCCTTTTGTTTTCCAGCTGGAAAATTATTCGTTGCACCTCTAATCCTGGTCTTGGGATTAGCACTAGGGGCCATAGCAGTTGTAATCGGTAAGAAACACTTAACATATTTGAGATAAGAATTTTCTGAGTGCTATAGAGAGAAAAGGAGTGTAGATGTAATAATAGGAGTCAGTTACTAAGTAGACATACCTGTTCCATGCTTGCGTTAGACAGGCAATCAGCATATGATTTATAGATTCAGAGGGGTGTGTTTCATATAGGATGCATTTGTGTGACACTTTTTCAGTCTATAAAGACTTTGATTCATGTAGCTTATAAAACAGTTTTAATTCCCTTTTAATACCAAAGTTAATACAACTAGTTTTTTATGAAAGAGTCCAGTGGACGAGGATGAAGATTTTCCGATTCTGAGTTTAGGTTGAAGTATTAAGGGAAAAGGTTCTGGTATAGCCTTGTGTGTTTGGTTTGCTCTAGCACAAACCAAAGGGTACACTGGGTAAAAAAGATACCTTCAATGTATATAGGAACATATACCCAACGTATACTTCAGCACTGACAAATAGAAAATATATGAGTGATTTATATAGTCTTATTCATACAAGTATATGGAAATACGTGTTTTAATTTTTTTTTCAACGTTTATTTATTTTTGGGACAGAGAGAGACAGAGCATGAACGGGGGAGGGGCAGAGAGAGAGGGAGACACAGAATCGGAAACAGGCTCCAGGCTCTGAGCCATCAGCCCAGAGCCTGACGCGGGGCTCGAACTCCCGGACCGCAAGATCGTGACCTGGCTGAGGTCGGACGCTTAATTGACTGCGCCACCCAGGCGCCCCGGAAATACATGTTTTAAAGCAGTGGTTCTCAGAGTCTAGCATGCTTTAGAATAACCTGGTTAGTTAAAAGACAGGTTGCTGTTTTCTGTACTGAGTTTCTGATTCAATATGGGGGCAGGGCCCATGGGTTTCTAGTTCTCAGAAGTTCCCAGTGATGCTGATGCTGCCAGTCCAGAGACCACATTTTGAGAACGATTGCTTTAGAGAATTAAAAATATATATATTTATTTTTAAAAGGGGGGGGGGAGGAGTGGGGGAGGGGCAGAGGGAGAGGGAGACACAGATTCTGAAGCAGGCTCCGAGCTGTCAGCACAGAGCCCGCTGTGCAACTCAAACTCACAGACCATGAGATCATGACCTGATCTGAAGTCGGACCCTTAACTCACTTAGCCACCCAGGTGCCTCTGGAGAATTTTAAATTAGACACCATAGGGGCGCCTGGGTGGCTCAGTCAATTAAGCATCCGACTTCGGCTCAGGTCATGATCTCATGGTCTATGAGTTCGAGCCTTCTATCCGGCTCTGTGCTGACAGCTCAGAGCCTGGATCCTCCTTCAGATTCTGTGTCTCTCTGTCTCTCCCTCTGTCCACCAAACCTTCCCCACACTCTATCTCTCTCAGTCTCTGAAAAATGAATAAGCCTTAAAAAAAAATTAAAACTAAATTAGACACTGTAAATAAAGATGGCTTTGATAACATAGTAGATGGGATTTTTTCTAAGTAAAATTCATTTTCATATGTAAAGTTCTATTTAGCAAGTAATTTACATGTACAGGACATGTAGAATTTTAAAGTAACTGACAGTTAAGCTCTTATGATTTATGAAGGACTTTATGAACTAGATGAAAATAATTAGATGTTATTATTTGCATTTTACAGTTAAGAAAGGCAGGCTTACTAGGAGCTCCTATGTGATAGAACTGGGAATCAAACCTGGCATTTGGCTCTACAGTCCATGTTCTTAAGTAATACGTTATCCTGCCTGAAACTGAAGTGTGATATCAGAGTGCAAATGATATGACTGGGGATAGTAAAGAAGACAAACCTGAGATTGAATATTTTGATAGAAAACATGATTCCATATTCAAACTGGTGTCACAGAGGTTGTTAAAAGGGAGAGAAAACTGTACAAAAATAATAAAGAATGAAATCTTATAAAAGTAACTACATTTTATTGCATAGGTATCTCCCCTCTTTCATCTGCATGCATTGCTAAATAATAATTTTTTGTAAATGACTGCAAAATGAAAAATTGAAGGTGGAAAAATTTCAAATATATAAACCTAATACCTTTCCTCCTAATTAGCTTTAATCTTTTTTGTTTTTTAATCCTTAGGTTTATTTGTATTTCCTATCTATTGCCTTTGTAAAAAACAGAGAAAACGATCACGGACAGGAATGCACTGGTAAAATGCAGAATGATTTCCTGTAACTAAGCCGGTCTGGGTAGGAGCCACACAGAATGGCACACCGTCTGAGAGTCACGTCTTGAAAAACACTGCGTCCAGTCTCCCTGTGGTTCTCTGCAGGCCACAATGCCTCTGGCTCCGGTGCGCTCCCCACATGGTATCCTGTCCTTTCCTTATACAGTTTGCTGCTGTTAAAAAATGGTCACTTTCATAGACTATAAATATCTGTAACATAACTCTGACACTCTTACTGGTTCTTGGAAGAAAATATTTTAATTAAGAGCCAGTTATCCTCAGAATTATCTGAGCATGCCTCTCCCGAGCACTGTTTGGACTGTCTTTGTACCTAACCCCCCTTCCAGGCCCTCTTCTGAGACTTGGTGTGAATAGCGGAAGTCATCCCACCTGTACCAATAAGCAAGGCCACTTTTCAGAAGATAAAGGCCGGCCATATGTACCTGTTTTTATCTGTGGCCCAAGCAATGTAATTCCTTCATCCTTCCGATGCTATAATTGTTAAAAATCTCAATGCCCAAAAGGGAACAAATGAAACAAAATTAATGAGAAGAATCATGGGTTGCTGAAGTGTATATGTGCAGGGGTGTGAATGTGTGTGTATAATAAGTATTTGTATTAAAACTAGGTTCAGTTACCTTGTACTTGTCAAGTTCCATGCCTCTACACTATTTTTCCATATTTTCATAGACATAGTTAAAGATAATCGTTCCTTTGTGGGCATATTTTGGTAATGTACTGAATTAAAGTCAATGTAGACAACAGGCTACTTTGATGTTGACCCTTTCTATTCCTTGCTCTCTTTGTCTCACACACATGCACACACGCCAGAAATTTGTGCAATGTCACCTCAAGGATCATCAAACTTTATTAACTTACAAAACTGATAGGCTGCTTTTAGGAAATTCTCAAGACCAGAATGTTTAGTCTCTTCAGATTTCTTATATTTTGGCATAGATGTTTTATTAAATGAACAAATCCTTCAGAGGGGATTAGTTAATTTAAATAACAAGTTTGCTGTAGTGAGAACTGCTTAAGCCTTTAAACAAATTGTTGTTCTGCTAGTTTTTTAATCAACTAGTAATGACAGATAATTCTGCTTTAGGTCAAGTTCTGATAGTATTGGAGACCCCACCCTCTTACCTCTTTTCTCTTTCTCTCTCTCTCTTTTTTGTTTGTCCCCAAGATTTTCATTTTAAAAAAAGTACTAGTTTTGAAGGGTTTTTCTTACGTTTACTGCTCAAGTGCATACTAATGTGCTGATGTCTTCTTATGGATAGGGTAATTTGAAAACACAAATTTTTGTGATTATGGATGGGTTTATCTAAAATAGAAACAACTTTTGGAGAAGGAAACAAAAAAAATGAAGGAAATATTTTCAGCAAGTTTTACCAAGCTGAGAAGTCTTTAAAAATAAGAAAAAGACACATAGCTAAACAATGTTATTCCTTTGTTTTCATCATGAAAGTTCATTAGCAGAATGGAAGTAAAGATCCCTAAGAAGCCTGAAGTTTCCCCTTGTCTCCAAATCCTTAAAATTAGATATCTGCATAGATGTAGCATTTATTTGTCAGAAGCCTTACCTGAACTGTAATAAATTCTGTGATAAAACATGCATTAACGTGGATAGTTGGTCTTGTTGGGCTCTAACAAATATAAGAACATTTATCATTTTTATTGGGCCTAAAAAGTCCATGATAGTGAAGTTTACTTGCATGAGTAATGAGCTAGCATGCTTCCATTCCTTCTGAAGAACACTCAGAATAGCTACACTGAAGCTTCTGGACTAGTCTCTATTCAGTTAGAAGAAGGTGTGCCATTTGTGATTCTACAATGGTGTATTTCTAAAGCATAACATGGTGCAAGAAAAAGTGATGCTTTAGTTTCACAAATTCACCTTTCCATTCATCCATCCATCCAATGGATATTTTTGAGTGCCTATTCTATGTGCTCTAGTCTTAAAACAAGAGAATGAAAATTTCTAGCCTACATCGATGTAATTCTGTCATAAAAGTGCTTAATTTTTGTAAATTCATTTTTTTCTGGACTTAGGTGTTAGTTTGACAATATGTGAATGTGATGGAAATTTTAAATCTAGTGGATAATATGTTTATGTATGATATGTGTATGTATATATACATTTAAATATACATACATATATAATATTTCCATAGCTGCATATAAATACAGTTGCCACATACATATATACCAACTGGCTAAATAATATACTCTCTGGTCTTAGATAATCTATTTTCTTAGGTTATTGTGTCTCTTGTCTTTGGCCTACTCAGGGATTTTTATTCCTTCCTTTGAATAACTTATCTTTTGGAGGTATTTTTATATTATTTAGAAATGTTCCAATTTTCCAATTACAAAGCAGTGTCTGTTATCAGTGAAAGCTCTTTCATCAATGCTTGAGATACTGTACACAGTGTTGCACAGGATTTTCATTTTTCTATTGCATAGATTTTTTTTTTAAATTAATGTATGTAGTTTTCTCTTTCACAGTTGGTATATATTAGGTCTTTCCCTGATAGTGACTTAACGTAATAATTTGTGATTTTTTTTTTCTTACTATCATCAAGATCTTAAAAAGAGAGAAGAAAGCAAAAAGATTATTTATATGTTAGTGCCAACATTGAAAGTAAAACAATAGTAGTAATTTTGGGGATAAATTTGAAAAGCTACTTTAGAAAAAGAAGCGTACACATAAAATAAATATCTTTCTATCCAAAGCTTGTCATTTTTTTATTGTAAATGTAATATATACTCCTTTAAAAGAATCAAACCATATAGAATTATAAAATGCAAATTCACCTGCTCTACCCCATCCCTTATTTTCTAGGGGTGACCACTGTTAATGTTTTGATATGTGTCCTTCCAGAAACTTTCTGCAAATATTCTAGTGTGTTTGTATATGTCCTTGTATATTAGTTTTATATAAATAGAACAGTATTCTTAATGTTCTGTGATTATTTTTCATTTTATTGTATATTGGTAGACACCTTTCCATAAGTGTTTAAATAGATTTACCTCATTCTTTTGTAAATTACTACATATTACATTGTGGGACTATCCTTAATTAGTCCCTATTAAATGGACATCGAGATTGTTTTTACTTCTCTATTACAAAGCATCAGTGAAGATCTTTTACATATATTTTTATCACTTAATGTACACATTTCCGTGATTTTTAAAATTTGTTTTTTATAAGATATTTGTAATAAAATTTTAACGTGTTTTTGGTGAATGAGATCATAGAGATACGATATTTGAGATCTTTTTCTTGAAGAAAAAGAAAGATTATGTAGGAGAGCATAAGTTTTAAAGAAAAGCATCTTTTTGCAGGATAATTCCCCCCCCCTGCTTGATTAGCCAAATAAATATGTGGCCAAAACTTATAAAGGAAAATCCATCTTATTCCAATAAAAAACTGCAACAAGATGTCTGTAAAATAATGTGAGAAAGCTACATTGATATTTGGATTGCCTGGTTTTAAAATTTAAGATATTTAAAGGAAATAGCTAAACTCTTCATCTTTGTCACATTTTGTTAAAACACTATCCATGTTCATGCATGTTGCACCACAAAGGAACTTAATTATGCCATTGTGAAAAATAGGAAGCAGCGTGTTGGCAATTATGAATGACCACAATTATCCATAAAAAAATAAATTTAACTATCTGTAAGGTTTGTAGATTGTTAGAATGCTTATAAATTTGGAACAACATGAAACATCCATTTTACAATGAATCCCAGAAGTCTCCTAAAACCTTTTGTATGTGGGGCTAAAAAGGAGAGGAGTCAGACCTTTTGGTACAAGCAACAGCCTGTGGCCACCACCTTGATTTTCTGATAGGTGCTATTTATCCTAAAAGTAGAACAGACAAAAACAATCAAAGATAATCAGTTAGATCACAACCTGTTACCTTTCATTGTGCTTTCTCTGCTGTGGGATCAGGAATCAGTGGTGTCTATCCTGTGCCACCCAATCTTTTGAGTCCCAAGACCACACCTGAGCCTTTATCATTCAATCCAACATCCAAATATATGGCTCCTGGCGCCCCTAAGATACCATCAGACCACTGTAATCTCGTTCAGTCTCCGGTGACTCTCTCCAACCTCATTTTTCTCCACGCCTTCACTGCAAAGGAGGAGGAGAAACAGGAGGGCTGCAAAGCTCACTCTGGTATCAGCATTCCTTCCTGATCTTTGTCTAATTAAAGTGCATCTGCCAAGACATTGATCCAGCTTCTCCCTTGTTAAACATTGCAGTTGTTTTTAATAGTAGACTTTATGCTGCCTGTTAAATTTATAATTCTAGAAAGAGCTAGTAGACTAAATAAGATTAATTGGTATGCTTCATTAAGTACAAATTTTTTTTACACATCATGCCAACTGCCATTTTGTTTTTTAATTGTGTTAGCAAGCTGCAAATATGCCTTAATGTGAGTCTTCACATTGAATTGCATGCTTATCTTTTCATATTTGTAGCTGAAATCTATCCCAACCACTGAAAGTAATTTTTCTTGTGGTCAGCCTTATTGTTTTGTGTTAATGTCTATTATAAATATAGCCTTAAAATTCAATAATGCACTTTAAAATACGTGTGCCATTTAAGTAATTCGACAGAATTAAAGAAAGGGTTGCATATATTTTGATGGAGACAGAATAACAGCGTCAGTAAATGTATGTCACCTCTTTAAATTTGGGGGTGGAAATCAGAGCTGAAATTTTTAAACAAGTAAAAAACATACCTGTAAAAAAATTTAACTGAGTTTCTGAAATTATAGTAGTTCTAAAAACTGACACCAGGAGCTCAAATATAGCAAGTAATTAGTAAGTGTT
This sequence comes from Prionailurus bengalensis, assembly GCF_016509475.1. Classification (NCBI taxonomy): domain Eukaryota; kingdom Metazoa; phylum Chordata; class Mammalia; order Carnivora; family Felidae; genus Prionailurus; species Prionailurus bengalensis. The sequence goes on from NC_057349.1 coordinate 112,687,780, forward strand.
ACCTACTAACCTAGCTGGAATATTTGTTTAAAATATTAACTTAGTTTCTGCTACATTTTAACTGCATTTTCATTTTTCATGAAATCTATAAGAGAAATTCCACTGACCATAACATAGTAAATCAAAACTATCCCCAATAGTCAGCTCGAGCATTTTTTTAAATTCTTATACCTTAAGTACGATCTTTTCTTCCTCCTGTGGAAAATAAGTTGCAAAACCCCGGTTTTAATATGTACACCTATAATTATGTAATAAAACTGAAATAACTTTAGAGAAGCATAAATATATGATCTGAACAAAATCAGAGTTCCAAAAATTGGGAAGTATTCAGGATTGTGAAGTTTTAAATGCAATCCAGGGGCGCCTGGGTGGTGCAGTCGGTTAAGCGTCCGACTTCAGCCAGGTCACCATCTCGCGGTCCGTGAGTTCCAGCCCCGCGTCAGGCTCTGGGCTGATGGCTCAGAGCCTGGAGCCTGTTTCCGATTCTGTGTCTCCCTCTCTCTCTGCCCCTCCCCCATTCATGCTCTGTCTCTCTCTGTCCCAAAAATAAATAAACGTAAAAATTTAAATGCAAACCAATGATACAGATCTTTAAAAGAAGAAATGCAGTGGATCTCCTTCGTAACTCTGGTTTTGCGGGGCTAATACTCATTTCAGAGCCAGCTGTGATGTGGGACTTGTACTGTATATCACTGTTCTGAGAGTAGTACTTTAGCTGACTTTATCCAAATCCAAGAAGCAGAGAGTCACATAGTGTGAGACTTATAATTGTTGTTTGGAGCATTAGCTGAAGCCTTCATGTATCACATACGTTATAGATCCCATATATAGTGCCAATTTTAGAAGCTTGTAATTATGTGTATCATGAACTATATATATATATTTTTTTTTTTTTTTGCTAAAACAATGACTGTTTTGAGAATAACAATATGACTTAAAAGGCAAAAAAAAAATACTAAATACACAAAGTATTGCCACTGCCTCTTTTTTTTTTTTTTTTGGCCACTTTCTTTTAGCTATAAAAGAAATTTCATTAGTTATATTTAACTCTGCATCACTTACATTATACAAACTTATTGGCATAGAAAATACTTCTGTTTTTCAAGTTTATCCCACCTTTTTGTCACTCCGTCTTATCATTAATATTAAATGATTTTCTTCCCTGGTTTTGAAGTGATGCTCATGTCTTTCGACATCAAGTTTCTGTTTTCTTTAGATTTCCTCGTTATGTTGCTTTTTCCCTCTTCTGTCCCCTACCCATCTTTGCTAGCTGTGAGATAAATTCTGTCTCATCATTAACTCTTTTGACTAATGAAATGAAATTCAGATATTGAAAGGACTCCATAATTTGGCTCTGGTAGTGAACATAATTTACCTTGGCTTACTTTGTAAATTGAAATGTATGAGGAGAACCTGGAACACTGACCCTCTTCTTGATAGGAGTTGGAGAAACCCTGCCCAGCCTCTCTGACAAGAAATAAAATGAACAAGAAGATGTCAGTTGGATCAGAGAGCCTAATAATACTCTAAAGCCAAGCTTCAGAAATTGCTTCATGAATATTGTAAAGTCAATGTTGTGTTTGCATATTAGCTGGACAGAAAGCATGTGTGGTTATTCATCCAACCTGACCCCAAATGGCCAGATGTCTGGTTTGCGGTCCGTGTCGACAAAAAGTCCTACAGCTTGGACTTGGGGCTGGATTTATGTAGTGTAGCATTTGTATATAAGATCTGATGATGGATTCATACTCTGTGAACATTATTAGACATTTCGATACTATAAAATAGATAACATTGAATGTAACTCATACTAGCCTTCTTCTAGAGAAGCCATTTGTCATTTGCAAATGCTCAACATTTTCAGTGATATGATTTAGGTATAAGTGACACTCAAGGTATATTTAGCATAGGTATAGTATATGATGAAAAAGTCCAAGGGAGAGTCAAACTTGGGTGTTAAAGGGCCCAAGAAGTGGCTGAAAGAATGTCATTTCAGATTTTTCCTTATAGTTGACAAACTGTGCCGTTGGTCATCTGTTCCCTGCTAAGTTGTTAGGTGTTCACCTCATGCCCCAGGTGGTGAAATAGTCTCAATAATCCAGTCAGATTCTTAAAAATAATATTTGTCATTGAAATGTTACTTCCTCTCTTTACAAATATACTTTTACTGCTTCTTTCAGGTAAATACTATCTAAACATTTTACATAATATATTTGAATACTTTTAGTTTATAGAAAATTAGCATGCTTTGTAAAGAAAATTCTAGATAAAGTGTCATGAGTTTTTATCAGCTGACTATACACCCTTTCTCTAAGGCCCGTTAGCTTTCAGTTCCATATGGCAATAGCTTAGTTTTGTTATATGATCATTTTCATTGTAATGAAAATTCTGTATATGGTATTGAAAAGAAGAGACCAACCTTATATTTCTTATGACACCTAGAACAGTAATTGGTTTATATATACACATTTCCATTTACCTTGATAAGAACAACCTATTACAGATTTTTAATGTAAAAATTAATTGACAATCTTGTTGCTTATGAAAGCAACTATTAACTTAATAAGTAGTAAATTCTGAGAGATCACAGAAATAATTTTGTATAGAAGGAACACAAAAATGGTGGCATTAAAATGTTATGTTAACACATTATTAAGAAGCCACAACAGTTAGTTGTTTTGTTTCTACTTTAAAATTGGGCATAAGATACATTAATGAAACAGACATATTTAAAGATGTATGCTTATTGACAAACTATGGGACAATTAAATTATTCACCTCTTTTTTCAAAAAGTGTAAAATGCCAAAAAGAAATAATTTTAATGTTTAATCTGTTGTTACTATATATTCAGAAATTGCAGTTCTAAGGAATAATTGTCATGTCCTATATGAATTATCAGAATATATCCCATTTTAATTACATTCTCATGAACAATAGCAAAGAAGAAGAAATTTCTTAATTTTAAAATGAATGACTCTCATTGGTTTGTACTTTATCTTGTCCATCATTTCATTATACTGTATATCTTTTTTCTGTAAAATTTGTAGCCAATCTCAAAGGAACATAAATTATAATATTTCTCATGTTTAAAATGAGCCTAGCTAAGAAGGTATTTTCAATGGTATTGGAAAATATTTATGTGATTTTATTTTTAAACTTTTTCTACATTTCATTAGTCATACTATTAACTTTGGTATTCATAAAACTATGTGGAGGTAACTATTTTGAATATATTTTGAAAAAGAAGCAGTAGAAATAAAATGAGAAAATAGACAATATTAATATTATATAGAAATCCCTGAAAGAAAATTGGAAAGGAAAAAAAAAACTCCATTGAGATGAAAATGTTGGGAAATAAGGAGTATTCAAAGACCTTAATTTCTTACATTGCTCGAGTAATCAATTTATTTCCAAATGATTGTCTCATGCTGTTGGTTCCATGAATTGTGCTACTAGTATAATATATAATTTCCCCTACCATTTTAGTGTTTATACATTAATTACTGAAAAGAAAGGAAGGAATTGGTTAATAAAAGCGAGGAAAACTGGGTTTATTCCATTTTCCAATAGCACTAATGTGTACTTCTTTAACCTTCCATATGGTGCTTTGTGTGATGAGAGTATATAACATTTATATATGTTATTAGTGCCTTATTTTTTTCACTTGACTTTATTTCTTACCTAAAGAGCCATATATTTTTTGTGAGTGTTCCTTGGTCCCTGTATTTAAAGTGCTGATGACACAGTGTATCTTTAGTGGTGTATATAGGCTGCATTTGCTTAACCCACTGTATTATCTCTAGAACAGCAGGTTAGCCAATATATTTTTCTTAAATTCAGTGTGTATTTTTAAGCTAAGGTGTAAAAAAAGGATATTAAATGTCATAAGTTGAAGCCATTATTATTGAAATGTACTTTTAAGCTGCAAAAAAGAATGCTGGTTATTAAAATTTAAAACGAAAGTCGGAATGACTGTCAATCTTTAGAGCTCCAATTAGGACAAAATTACAAAAAGCATTAAAAGTAAAAGTAAATATATGGAACTTCAGGAATTTGATCAATTTCCTACAACCTGTCTTTGACAATGTGTTATTTGTAATCTACTTCCACGCATGTTTGCTATTTACATGTAATTATTCATTCACAGTGGGCTTTATCGATATCAAGATATTTTGTGTAATGTTATTTTGCTCTTCCTGGTCTTTGCCTTTGTGTTAGCTTTATACAAAAATCTCGTTTTGTTGTATTCTTTATGTACCATAGTATATAATTCAGCTTTTCCTGATGAATGTATGACAAATAATTAAAATAAATCGTGCTTAGAAAAGACAGACACAGGTTGTATATGAAAATACGTGTACATATTTGACAAAGAAAAAAAAGAAGAAAAGAATCTTCCTGCCAACAGATATGTCCTGCTGGACAGGACATGGAAATTAACAGATTTTTTTTTTAAGCAGTAAAATTTAAAAATCTATTACCTCAAGAATTTTCAGTAGATACGTGTCAGTGTATGGCCCCTTGTTAGCAAATTCAATCTCACTTGCTGCTGGCAGTAAAAACAACCCAAGTGGCAGGTCACACAAAGTGTAGGGGCAAATCTTTCAGAAGACAGATACGTTGTGATATTCTGGAGTCTGACTTTGGACTTTTGGCAATGTCCCTATGGCCTTTTGTGGTGGTTTGGCTTTCTTTTTCATTGGTTTTGGTTGGTTGTATTAGAATGGAAGGGTAATCTTAATTATGAGATGAGATCTCATGGAAGGATATAACGACACTTACTCTACTTGGATGAAAACTGTGTTGGGAATCAACTATTTTTATTGTCACTATACGAGCGGTTGTATGGATTCCTGTGGAGTGCTGTTTACTCGCATGATGTGTGCAATACATCATGCAACATCATCTAGTAATGCCTAATAAAAGTTTTCAAAAGAGAAGACTCTTGTCTTTTTTTTTTCAGTACATTTGTAATTTAAAGAAATTAAAAGGTAAAATTTGACAGTGGCCAAATTACATGAACATAAGTAAATTTAGAAAGATGTGCTGAAGTCATTTCTGCAGTAGATTCTAAGACTAGAAAAACAGGAATGAACAGAAACTCATGGGTATGCTTTTTGGAAAGCGGACTGTGTCGTGTTGCTATGGCATGTTTTGAGGAAAGCTCACAGAAAACCAGAGGTCAGTCTGAGCATTCTGCATGAGACGTGTATCTGCAAGCACACAGTATAATGCCAGTTACTTTCTCTCTGACTTATTCATTCATTGAAAATCCATTCAGTATTATTTATTCAGCTAATTATTTATTTAGTAAATATGTATTGAGTCCCCTGCTGTGGTATAAAAATATACTGCACATGCATTTAGGAGAAGGCAAGGCTCTAACACTAGTCTAGTAGAGGAAGTGCCAGGCAAAGGTTTCAACAATGGACTCCTATCCTAATTCTCTAATTTGGTTTGTGATATTAGGTTAGCCACATATCTTCCCAGACTTCAGGCTAAATAAGGAGTGCATGCCAATCTCTAAGGTCTCTTTCAGCAATTAAACTTAGATCTATGCAACCTGTTTTAAAGTTTGTTCAAATCACTCAGTTCCAGCATTTCTCCAACCCAGAATGGCCATGCCAGGCCTCTCTGCCTTCACACAGGATAGTCCCCTAGCTTCCCCTGATCTACCAAACTCCTCCTCCTCCGTGGTCCTCAGGCTCAGCAACTTCTACAGAATACCATCCAGGCTATACTGCATGGGCCACATCACCAAAGCCTCCTCTGCTGAGCATTCTCTGCAAATCACTACTGAGCAAGGCATTTGTGTTGCCTTCCCAGGGCTGCCATAACAAAACACCACAAACTGGGTGGCTTAAAACAACAGAAATGTAGGGGCGCCTGGGTGGCTCAGTCACTTAAGCATCCAACTCTTGGTTTCGGCTCAGGTCGTGGTCTCACAGTTTTGTGAGTTTGAACCCCACATTGGGCTCTGTGCTGACAGTGTGGAGCCTGGTTGGGATTCTCTGTCTTCCTCTCTCTCTGCCCCTTCCCCACTTGTGCTGTCTCTGTCTCTCAAATAAATAAATAAATAAATAAATAAAATTTTTAAAAATTAAAAAATAAAAATGAATAAAAAATAAAGATTTAAGATAAAAAACAACAGGAATATATTCTCTCACATTTCTGGAGACCGAAGTTTGAAACTAAAGCGTCAGCAGGGTTGGTTCCTTCTGGAGGCCTCTCCCTAGTGTCTGGTGGTTGCCAGCAATCTTCGACATTCCTTTACTTGTGGTATCTTCACTTCACATCAGTCATTGGATTTACGGCCTATTCTTGTGTAGTATGACTTTTTCATGGGCCAAATTGTGCCCCCCCAGAATTCACATGTTGAAGTCCTAACCCCCAGAGCCTCAGAATGAGTCGATATTAGGAGATAGGGCCGTTAATGAGGTAATCAAGGTAAAATGAAATCATATGGGCCCTATTCCAACATGAAATAAAATTAGCACAACATGATGACATCGTGTCACTTTCTTGACCACCACTGTAGGTGGTAGAAAGAACATAGATGGATATTGGACCCAGACAGACAAGTTTCAAATTTAGCCTCTGCTTTTTAGCTCTGGGAACTAAGACAAGTTAGTTAACCTCTTTGCACCTCAAATTCCTTACCTGTAAAATTAGAATATGCTTACCTGGAAGGGTTGTTGTGGGATTAAAATGCCCGGTGTGTGGTACCTCAGTAACTAGTATACTCTCTGATACAGAAAGAGCAATGGCTCAACAAATATTTTTGAAGGAATGCCGGAACACTTTCCCCTCTTTCCTATATGGAATTCTCTGGAAACCTGAAAGTTTCTGGTCAACCTGAAGATAGGACCTAAGCTAGTTCACAGCACAATCTACAGAGTACTCCAGGCTTCCATTGGGAAAGCCCACTCCAGTCTCTTCCCCAGAAAAACCTGGTTCTAGGATGCAGGGGAATTCTTCTCTAAGATGAACAACATATTTGACACAAGCGCTATTTTTCTTCTAGAAAATGTGTGATTGCTTGTTGCAGTACAATGGCAGCAACGTTTTACATTAAAACTGGATAGTCACCTAAGCTTTCAGAGCCTGTGTCCACATGTGTTGTACCCTTCTATTTGTGAAGGCGATCCTAACTAATTTAAATGAGTCTGAATAGTTAAATAGCAACACAGGAGACCTCATCTCATTGGAAAATCACTTCAGTGGCACATTTATTTCCTCAAGCTGGGCTCAAATGCTTCTGTCTCCTTTTACAATATGCATGTTTGTATAATCAATTAATAATAGTGAAAAATATCTAAAAGATGTATAATTTATTGATCTACAGCTGTTTCTTTGCAGAAATAAAAACCGTTGTAAACAAGAAGATTTTTTTTTAATACTACTATCACAACTAGGGATTTTGTTCTTGACTTGCATTTCTAGCCAAGAGACTCAAATCACATAAATACGATGGTCTTTGTAGTGTAAAGAGGCCCGGATTCTGTTCCCTGTGTGTGGGTGCTATGGCCTTGGACCAGGGGTTCAGCCTCTCAATAGCCAAGTTCCCTTCCTTGAATATGGGGAATCAGATCTCTAACATAGTGACATATTATGTGAACAGTAATAGGTAATAAAATCAAACTACAGCAGTTAAAATCCTCCTTCACAATTTTATCAAGTTAAACTTTGCTTTAACAACTGCACAATGGGAATAAATATCCTGTGGACACTCAGTGTGGATAGTATTCAATGAGTGGAAACTCCCTTCTCCCTTCCCTCAAGCAAATCACTCTTGACCCAGAGAATGTTATTAACAATCACTGAGTTGTAATTGTGACCCTAAATTAATACGCTTCTTATCCTGGCCAGTAATTCAACATTAAATTCACACATTCTGGCCGGCCAAATTACAATTTTAGTTTGCCAAGTTACACATGATTGCAGACTTTAAGATGTTTTAGGGCTAGTTTCTCTTCTCATAGCTGATCTTCTATTTAAATGGGGTACAGGAAGTGCTAGTATGAGGAGGACAGCCCCAAGAAATCATCCAGGCATTCCATGGAGGAGGCTGGATGATTTCCCCCTTACCCAGCGGCACAGAGGCCCTTTCAAGGGCCAGAAATAGATCCCCTATTGAGCCTCTGTTTATCTCCTCTGACCATAAAAAGCAGCTGGCCCTGCAGGAAAAGCTGGCGGCTGCAATTAACTCCAGGAGGCATAAGCCGAATCCTGAGCAACAGAATAAAGGCTGCTCAAAGAACTTTTGGAGTCATGTTGCTAGCTCTTTGCTAGGACCATTCAGTCCTACTCCAAGGAAATCTGTGAACTGAACACCACACATCACTGTAAAATTTCCTGTGACCACCAGAGGCACCCAGAATCATTCCAGTATCCTTGGAGTTGCTTCATAATGACTATTTACTAAATAGCCATTACACAGCTAAATACTGATGGCATTTTGTTCGATGAAAAATATTTTTAAAAGGATTGAGGGGTGCCTTATTGTCTCAGAAGAGCATGAAACTCTTGACCTTGGGGTCGTGAGTTCGAGCCCATGTTGAGTGTAGAGATTCCAAAAATAAATAAATAAATAAACTTTAAAAAAAAGGATTGATCCAGTTGTTCTCACCTTCAATTACTTGGTATTTAAACTTTGCTCTGTATTAGGCTAATTAATAATTATGAAAGTAGAAAATAGAATCAGATTTTGTAAGGCCACTGGAGGCAGTAAGAGGTTTCTTTTGGAACACTTCACACATTGTTGCTAAAAAATTATCAGGTCATTAGGAAACAGCTTTAAATATGTTTCATATCTTTGTTAAGAGCCCCTAAGAACTCTATTCTTATTGCTTATCTTCTATACAAACAAATTAATATGAGTATGGAAAGTTACAATAATCTAATTCATTAGACATGTGTCCAGCAGAACTGAGAAGTATCAACAAAATGACCATCTGAAACCTATTTCTAGATGGCCATTTCAACTTAACTCAGTGCTATTACTCTTAAATAAAATCCCAAAGCCCTCAAACCTTTAACCAAAAACTGTTTTGAGGCTGAATAAATGTGCTTAAAGCTTCAGGGAGTCATATTTTATTATAAAATTCTAGCTCTTTGCATAATACTTTTCTTTCATCTACTTCAGTGAAAACAGAAATGAAACGAAACAAAAATAAATGTTCTGAGGAGTAGAGGCTCTGCCATGGCGGTGTAAATCCCCTACAGTCTATTCTTCCCCATGGAGCACCATTTAAAAAAAAAAAAAAAAAGACTACCTGAAAAGGCTGAGAATAAACAGGACCCAGCAGAATGTAGTGGGGAGTCAAAATGTGGAGATGCAATCCTCCCGGTGGAAAGGGTCCCAGTTCTTGTCCTGTAATGATTTTGCCCCAAAGGCACACTTGTAGAGGGCAGCTACTGAAATTCCAGTGGATCCCTCTGCCATCTTTACCTGCCTTCAGAACTACAGAAAGAAGACAGAAGAACAGGGGAGCCATGGAAGGGAGGAAGCTGGAAAAGGAGAAATGAATGAAAAGAGAAAATCTCAGTAGAGAAATAGAAATGTTTAGAAAAATAGAACCAAATGAAAATTTTAACACTGATAAAGGCAATAGCTGGAAAAATTCACTGGATGGGTTCAAGGCTATAATGGAAATAGCAAAGGGTCAGTAAATTTGAAGATAAATAATTATTTTCTCTGAAGAACAGAAAGAAAAAAGATTGAAGAAATATAAATAGAAGCTTAAGGATCTGTAGGGCAGTATAAAAGTTCTCATGCATGTGTACTTGGAATTCCAGAGAAGAGACTGCAAAGGAACATGATAAAACTTTTTGGAAAATGTTAATTAACTTGGTGGTGGTAATAATTTATATATACGTGGAACCTCATTCATGTATATTTTAAAATATATATTTAAAATATGTATATTTTAAATTTAAATATAAAAGTTTAATGTCGGGGCGCCTTGGGTGGCTCAGTCAATTGGGCCTCTGGCTTCCGTTCAGGTCATGATCTCACGGCTTGTGGGTTTGGGCCCCACGTTGGGCTCTGTGCTGACAGCTAGGAGCCTGGGGCCTGCTTCAGACACTGTGTTTCCCTTTCTTTCTGCCCCTCCCCTGCTCGCACTCTGTCTCTCTCTCCTTCAAAATAAATAAACATTAAAAATTAAAAAAAAAAAAGTTTAATGTTAATTGTGTGTCAATAAAACTGTTAAAAAGTGTTTTTAATTTACATATACCCATAAAAAAGAAATGTCTTTCTTTTGCCTCAAATTCTATGTTTTAAAGTTGGGAAAAATTAAAATTACTTTTCTGTTACTATTTAAATATAGTATTACTCATCTGGTTATGTATTTGGGTATTTTCCAGGAAAGGTTTAAAGATTTGCACCTTATATTTGTCTTTTTTTATTTTGTGTAGTTGAAGTATTTCTTTTTTATTTCATTTGGATTCATGTGTCTCAGTAACAAGTTTTTGATTCCTGGCAGAGAAGAAAAACACAAAAAATACATTAATTAGAAATAATTGTCTTACTTAAATAGTTCAAGCCTAGGTAAAAACTTATATAACCCAATCTATAACCCCAGAATGAATATGGGTTAAAACTATCTTCTAAGTTCATTATTATGTTTTCTTTTTACTTACAGATATGACAATCAGCTTAATCAAAATATTTTGATATTATAATATTATGACAATTATTTCCATAACCACTTAAAACACTGTTTAAGAATTTTGTATATTCTTAAATGTATTATTTCCACTAAATGACAATGGGAACTCATGTTTTGTGGATGTGGGTGAGAGAGATACATTGATTATTTTACAAGCATATCTTTGTCTTCAATAGTTTGCTGTTATATAAACCTTAAATGGAAGAAACCCAAGGCAATTGATTTTATATACTTTGTATCACAAGTATTTTCTCCTTTTTACAGGATCCATTTGGATAGTATCACATAATCACCTTTTCTTTATTAGAAGTTATAATCTAAACCAAATAATCTTCATTTGCTGTTAAACTAAAAAGAAAGCAAATTAAATATTTTGTAGACAAAAATTTAACTAATAACTTAGTGTTGCTGGTAGTAATTACAGTTCATCAAATCATCATCATCATATAGCCTCAGCAATAAGCCTAGTCTCTCAGGCTGTACCTTGAAAAAAAGCAGAGCCCAAGAGTAAATCTTGTTTGAAGGTGATAGTTTCCTCGGGGATGTAAATTCAAGAAACAGAAGTGAATGACTGGGAGGATAACACAGGGAAGAAAGGAAAGCTTATCCATCCGCGATGCACTGTCAAGGTGGTTGGCTCTATGGGCACTGTGCTCAATCCCACAGGACCCTTGAAGGGCCATGGACAGTGAGCCTCAGAATTGCCCACCCGAAGACAGAAGAGATCTTTACTTGCCTGCCCTTCTTCCCATTGGTTAAGGTTTGCTCTCTGGGACAATAACGCCCTCACCCTTTCAGGCTTGCACGTGAATCTCAAGTGCTCAGGAATCTCCACAGAGCATCCAACGTAGTAGAGGCAGAGAACTCCCACGATGACAGTCAGGTTACATTTGCCAGCAGCTGATTGCCTCTGGGCAGTGCTGGTGAACCGATGGGTTGAGGAGATGTGGGAACATGAGAGGCGTCAATACGCAGTTGTGGGGATAAAACATACCAACAAAGAAGAGTAAGAAGACAATTTCTTAGACATTTTAGGTAAGGAAAACTGTACTAGCCTCCAAAACACACACACACGTGTGTGTGTGTGTGTGTGTGTGTGTGTGTGCATGCACGTCCTGGAGCTACTTCTGTCACCTTGGGAGAGTCAATTATGTTAATCTCTTCTAACCTCCGTGTTCAGTAACATAAAGTTGGTAGTTTGAAATCAGCAAAGATGGGAGTGTTTATACTACAGAAATTGGCAAACTTTGCAAACCAGAGCATTTTTTTTAGTGGGGTAGGTGGTGCAGAGAGCTGGTTTAACAGTACATCACTACTTTGTGTGTGTGTGCATGTGTGTGCATTACACATAGATTCACATGAGGAAGTTTTAACTTAGTACTAAATTATATTTTGGTAAAATAATAAAAGAAAATTAAATTTTAAAAAATAATAATTTCTTGGTTCTATAATAGAAACTAGCCACAAGAGCATTTCTCTGAAGAAACATAATTTAAAAATGAGTAAAATGTTAATTCCACCACCTACCAACCGACATATTAAATAGGGAAGGGAAAAAGAGCACTAGCTCAGATAGCAGTCATATTATGATTCTTACCACTTATTATGGGGTAAATTCTATTCCCCCAAAATTCATATGTTGAAATCCTAACACCTAGTACCTCAGAATATGACTGTATTTGGAGACAGGGCCTTTAATTAGTGAGTAAGTTAAAACAAGGTGGGCCCCAATTCAATATGGCTGTCTTTATAAGTGCCCTGTAAGTAGCTGAGATTGGGACACAGACTGCACAGAGGGAAGACCATGTGAAGGCCCAGGGAGAAGAGGTCACACTCTACAAGCCAAGAAGAGACTCCTCAACAGAAATCAATCTTGTCGACACTTTCATCTCAGACTTCTGGCCTCCATAACTGTGAGGAAAATTGATTTCTATTGTTTGAACCAATCTGTGGTTCTTTGTTATGGCAGCCTTTCCCATACCAATAAACTACTCCAGTTCCAAATATGCATTGACAATCAGGGGAGGGATAGCACTTCAGGAGCCTGAAAGCAGGCCTTAGGCCCCAGGCAGCCCTAGAGAAGACCTGAGACACAGTCTGCTACCTCCTGACTGCTGGACTCGTGATATTTACCAGACCTTCAAGGATGGGGCCCGCACAATACAGCTAGCCTTCCAAACCTTGCAAAGTTCCTCATTAAAAAACAAGTGTGTCATTAGAGAAATGCAAATCAAAACCAAATGAGAAATCACCTCATGCCTGTTAGAATGTTTATTATCAAACAGATAAGAAATAACAAGTTTTAGTGAAAATGTATAGAAACAGGAATTCTTGTGAGCTGTTGGTAGGATTGTAAATTGGTTCAGCCACTATGGAAAACAGTATGGAGGTTCCTTAAGGAAGTAAAAATAGAATTACCCTATGATCCAGTAACTCCACTTCTGGGATCAGGGTATATATCCAAAGGAAACAAAATCACTACATCAAAGAGATCTCTGCACCCTCATGTTTCTAGCACCATTATTTACAATAGCCAAGACATGGAAGCAACCAAGCGTCTATTGACAGGTGGATGGATAAAGTTGTGGTAGGTATGTACAATGGAAAATTATTCAACTATAAAAAAGAAGGAAATCCTGCCATTTGTGACAACATGGATGGACCCTGAGAACTTAGGGTTAGTTAGTTAGAACTAAATGAAATAAGTCAGACAGAGAAAGACAAATACTATATACTCTCACTTTTATGCAGAATCTAAAACAACAAACAAATCATAGAAAAGGAGATGAGATTAATGGTTAGATGAAGGTGATCAAAAGCTACAAAGTTCCAGTTATAAAATAAATAAGTCCTAGGGATGTAATGTGCAACATTATAGCTATAGGTAACACCACTGTATGATATATTTGAAAATCCTGAGTTCTTATCACAAGGGAAAAAAACATATTTTTATTTATTTTTTTGATGGGCGTGGGGAGCATCTATATGAGATGATAGATGTTAACTAAACTTATGGTAATCATTTCACAATGCATGAACTCAAATCATTATGCTGTACACCTTAAACTCATACAATGCCGTTATGTTGACTATATCTCAATAAAACTGGAAACACAAAACAAGTGTGATTTTACAGTTCGGACATAACTATTTGGGGTCTAAATTCAAACTACTGAAGTCTTCATATCTTTTATAACTTCTTATAATTTGCAGGATCCTACTTATAACTTAGGATCCACATGCTTCAAACAATTTAAGGACAATCTGATAGCCAAAGGTAGAAATGCTTGTCACAGGGAAATATTTGTCTAGAGGCCAGAACACACAAATGGGAGAAAGTTCTGCAAAGGCTAATGCTTTGGTTCTATAATTATCTTTGCTGTCAGGAACCAAGGTTATTCTGTTTTTCCAGGTGATTTATTGGTAAAGTAAATATTCTAATATAGGACTACTATTACATTTTAAATTTTAAATTTTAAATTTCTTTCATGGTATTATTCTGTAATGTAAGATGGAATGGAAGTTTCTGTGGCAAACACTCTAGGCTCTAGTGAAATGTTCTCAGCATAAATATTAGCTGAATTAAGACATAGTTACTAAAGGCATAATAATTATAGCTATTACCCTGGAATCTCTCTTTGGTTCTCTCTCTCTCTCTCTCTTTATTTTTTTAATAGAGCACTCAATTTCTTGGTCCTGATACACAGATATTTAATCCTTGCATTTCTAGAATAACCCAGAGCCATGCAGGCAACAATAGCTTTAGGTCTGAATTTTTTCTAACCTCGTAACTAGTCACTTCATTTTATCATGAAATAAACATCTACTGGACAATGATGAATTTGCTTAAGTCTAGTGGCTCATTCTCTTGCTTCTCCCTTTTTTTTCTGACAAATACACATATGTATGGAAATTTTTTCTCACCAGCTATAAGCACATGAATGATAAAAGGAAGAAATTGTGATAAACTTCCAATACTTGTATCAGCACCATTATGGCTGATGTGGATGATTGCTTTTACCACACTACTATACATCATACATAATTAATGTTAAATGTTACATATTCAGTGCATATGAAGAAAAGAAGGAAGAGGTGAAAGAATTTATTCTAAGATCTTTGAGAAGTTGTTTGACTTAGTAAAATTGGAGGCAGTGGTTTCAGACAGACTTATCTCTAGCAGTAACTGCCTTGCTATGTAATCTTGGACAAAATTAATCTCTCTAAGCCTCAGTTTCTTCATCTGCAAACAAGGAATGCAATATAACCTAATTCACAGGGTTATTGAAAATCATAACCGAGATGATCTATACCAAAGCCTTAGCATAGCACATGAAACAATGTTAAATTCCAAAGATCCGATCAAAACAAAAAAATAAAACATTGTCATCCAAATTAATCTTATCCATAAAATGGAGATAATAATAGCTCATTTTAAGGGATGTCGTGAGGAATACATGACTTTATGTATGTAAATTGCCTAGCAAAATGCTTAAAACAAACTAGATAATCAAAAAATGATAGCTATTATCCCCACTGGATTTACCATTGAGATGAGGTCATCTTTTACTTGCTTAGGTTTTAAAGTGCTTATGATTTGGAGCCCTCTGGTGCTCATATTGCACACTGCAATTTTGGATCAGTAGGTGGTAAGCAGATTTTGATCAGTATTTCCTCAAAGTATCGTCATTTACATGCTATTTTTCCATATCCAAAAAGCAGTTATTTAGTTAATATTTTTATGTAAAGAAAAACTCATCTCCCAAACCAGTTTTCTATTAGTCATAAATGGAAAATCAGTAGGTTTTTAACATATATAACTATGTTAAACTTATAATAATTACATAGAAAATTCAATTTCAGGGGGCGCCTGGGTGGCTCAGTGGGTTAAGTGTCTGACTTTGGCTCAGGTCATGATCTCACAGTTCTTGGGTTTGAGCCCCACATCGGGCTCTGCACTGACAGCTCAGAGCCTGCTTCAGATCCTCTCTCTCTCTCTCTGCCTGTCCCCTGCTCACCTGCTTGCTCTCTCTCTCAAGAATAAGTTAACATTTTATAACAAGAAAGAAAGAAAGAAAGAAAGAAAAGAAAATTTCAATTTCAGTACCAATCAGAATCATATCTCATATAACATTTTGGGGAATTTCATTTTATATCAATAAATTTCATGATATGAAGAGTTAAGGAAAGCTTCACAAAAGGAACAATTTAAAAAAAAAACAGAATCCTAAAGAATTATGAGACATTAGTTTGGTGGGCAACAGGACAAAGGATTTCCCAACACAGATTAAAGTACAACTAAAGATACAAAATTGTGGAAATGCTGAGTCATTGGGGAAGCTGCAAGAAGTTACAAATGCACCCAGATGGCAAGTGAGTAATTGTCTGGTGGCGGGTCATACATGAAGAGAGGTGGGTCTGGCCATAGCAGGGAGAGCCTTCTGTGTCCTGCAGAAGTCATCATGGAAGAATAGAGTTCCATGATATTTTACTAGATGTTTTCCCTCATCACCCCCCAAAATATGTATGTGTAAGGGGTGGAGGAGCTTGTGGTGTCAAGTTTGGGAAATGCTGAGCTAAACCAAATTAATCAGCTAAAACTGCAGGAATGAGGACACCTGGGTGGCTCCATCTGTTAAGCGTCTGACTTCGGCTCAGGTCATGATCTCATGGTCTGGTCTGTGAGTTCCAGCCCTGCATCAGGCTCTGTGCTAACAGCTCAGAGTCTGGAGCCTGCTTCAGATTCTGTGGCTCCCTCTCTCTGCGCTCTCTCTCTCTCTCAAAAATAAATAAAAATTAAAAAAAAAACCTGCAGGAATCATCACAGCACTATAAAACTCTAAGAGAGAATTATAATATGCAGATTTCCCAGCAATATGCTTAATTTTGGAGTCATTTCTTTAATGTTGACTTATTTGTTTATATTTATTTAGGAACAATGTATATAGTATCAAGCAGAATAAATTTTGAGAAATGCCCCAAAGTTATGGAGGGTTTTTGTTTTGTTTTGTTTTTTTCACAAAGACAGTAATAACATGATTAGATCTGTGCTTTAGAAAGATCACTGGTTCCAGTATGCTGACTGACTTAAAGGGAAAAAAAGAAAAAACTAGAGGTTGGCAAATGAGTGAGATTATGGCTGAATCACCAGTCATCCACATGTAGAAAACATAACAGGATCACTACATGTCATGAATTTTAAACTATGAGAGTCAAAAAGAGCTTCGGGGCATCACAAATTTGAAGGCAGTAACTTATGCCATTAAAAAAAAAAAGAATACTCATTAAATAAAGTAGTGGATCTTATTGGAAGAAATGACATAACCTAGGAGACGTAACCAGGCGAGAATTCTCAGAATGATACAGAAAGCAGAAATCAGCACAACAGTCAGTAAATCTAAGTAACAGCAGATAGGGAATCGTGATGATAGAATAAGAGGTCTAATAAATACTCAAAGGCAACACACAAATATTAGACAAAATTATTTTCTTTGTATCTGAGTAACTATCTTGTGTACTTCAAACTTCTCTTGCTGGTTTTGTTGAAAATGACAGATCGAGGTGGAATAGTTTAGCTTATGAAATAGAGGAAATCAATTGAGAATCTTATTGTGAGTTATCAGAACTAGAATGTGTGTGTGTGTATGTGTGTATGTTAGTGTGGGATCGTGTTTTGGCAAAAGTGGGTTAGAGATAGGGGAGGTAGAACGAAAAAGAATAATAAGTCAGAAAACAAAACTCCTTGAATAGATGAGGAGTAAAAAAGAAAAGGAAATCTTTTTTCTACAGGACATTGAATTATTCAAGCAGTCCAATGAATCCCATTTGCTCTCAAATTAACTTTATGCCCCAGCATTTAGAGTGGCTGCTATATTCATTTGACAGTTATTGGGAATAATTCCACACTTTCCTTACTAAACTTGTTTGAAATGTCACATTGCTTGAGAACTCCTGCAGCCTTGTCAGATTGTGTTAATTTTCCTCATTTTTCTTTCTTGTTTTTTTAAGTTTTTATTTATCTATTTAAGTAATCTCTACACCCAAGTGGGGCTCGAATTCATGATCCCAAGATCAAGAGTCGTATGTTCCAACTACTGAGCCAGGCGGTGCCCCAATTTTCCTCATTGTTCTAGTGAATACTTTAAACTGTTGACCCAGCTCATGAATACAGCACCCCTTTACTTCCTTCTCTGAAAAGTGATTGGTTAAAAGATACCAATCTCTTAGCTACACAGGAAGTGAAGAAGCTTCATGCAGATGTAAAATCACTGTATTTTTTTTTCTTTTTTTAAATTCTTATTGACATTATGCAACACTTATTTCAGCTGAAGTTAATCCATTAAACTTGGTTTTAATTTATATTGCCACTGAATATTCCCTAATATTATTTACAGAATACACTTTGATAGTAATGTTTTAACTGTCCCAGGAACAGAGAGACAGAAAATGAGAAATTAAAGGCAGTTTGGTATGTGTGTTAAGAATACAGGAATACAGGCTAAGGAATTTAATCTGGATTCATATCCCAGCTCCATTGTTATTAGCTATCTGACCTCAGCCAGTTAAATAATCCAAGACTCGGTTTCTATGTCTGTAAGTGAGGATAATAATACCAGAAAGAATAGAGGAGAATTTTTTAAGTTTATTTATTTTGAGAGAGAGAGGGAGAGAGAATCCCAAGCAGGCTCCACACTGACAGTGGGAGCTCAGTCTCACAAACTCTGAGATCATGACCTGAGCCAAAACCAAGAGTAGAATGTTTAACTGACTGAGCTACCCAGGTGCCCTGAATAGAGGAGAATTAATATTCAAAATGATTAATGACTGAGTGTTGTCTGGACTTGATTAAAGAATAGCATAACAAATCCAAGCATAAAAATATAATTAAATCCAAATGTAGACAAATATTGAGAAACTGCAGACCAAAACACCAAAGACACAGAGATCATTTTAAAAGCAGCCAGAATGAAAATAGAGGCGACTTACCAAGAAATAAAATTAGTGTGACAGCTAACTTTTCAATTGCAACAATACAAGGTATAAGGCAGTGAAATAATATTTTAACATGTTGAAAGATATCAATTTTCAACCTGGGATTGAAAAAGAAACTTTCTTTCAGAAACCACTGAGTAAGGGATTTCTGAACATTGTACAGGATTGCAGAGGTGAGATCTGAGACGCAAAACAAAACAATAATAATAATAATGGAAAAACACAACAAATAAATAAGGATATAGAAAAATAATGTTTAATCATAATAATAATCATAATAATAATAATAATAATAATGGAAAAACACAACAAGTAAATAAGGATATAGAACAATAATAATGTTTAATCTATGAGTTAAAAATAGGGGCGCCTGGGTGGCTCTGTCGGTTAAGTGTCCGACTTCAACTCAGGTCATGATCTCGTGGTCCGTGAGTTTGAGCCCCGCGTCGGGCTCTGTGCTGACAGCTCAGAGCCTGGAGCCTGTTTCAGATTCTGTGTCTCCCTCTCTCTGCCCCTCCCCCCACTCACACTCTGTCTCTGTCTCTCTCAAAAATAAATAAACTTAAAAAAAATTTTTTTAAAAATAATATGACAGAGGGGAGCCTGGGTGGCTCAGTTGGTTAAGTGTCCAGCTCTTGGTTTTGGCTCAGGTCATGATCTCATGGACTGTGGGTTCAAGCCCTGCCTCAGGCTCCGTGCTGTCAGTGCAGAGCCTGCTTGGATTCTCTCTCTCCCTCTCTGTCTGGCCCTCCCCTGCTTGTACTCTCTCTTTCTCTCTTTCAAAATAAATAAATAAATAAACTTAAAAAAAATAATATGGCAGGGGTCCCTTAGTGGCTCAGTGGGTTAAGTGGCCAACTTCAGCTCAGGTCATTATCTCACAGTTTGTGAGTTCGAGCCCCACTTCAGGCTATGTGCTGACAGCTCAGAGCCTGGAGCCTACTCCAGATTCTGTGTCTCCCTCTCTCTCTGACTCTCCCCACTCACACTCTGTCTCTTTCTCTCTCTCAAAAATAAATAAACATTAAAAAAATTTTTTTAATTAAAAAAATAATATGACAGAGCTAAAATAATGGAGCCCAATTGTATATAAAGTAGAAAGGTGATCAGTGAAAACTTTCTAAATTCTCTGTATTATGCAGGAGGATGAATGTATTACCTAATTAGACTTTCTTAAATATACATGTGAAAATATGAAGGATAATCATTAAGAGTCTAGAAGTATTGTGCCTATAGTGAAACAATTACAAGGAAGTAAATGGAATAGAAAGAAATACACAATTCAGAGCAAAAATTAGAAAGAATAAAATGTATATAATAAGATGGCAGAAATAAATTAAAACAACATAAATTGTCTCCTGGCTGGTGACAAGAGCATGTGACTCTTGATCTCAGGGTTGTGAGTTCAGGCTCCATGTTGGGTGTAGAGATTACTTTAAAAATAAAAAGTAGGGAAAAAAAAGAAAGAAAGAAATTAAAACATATGAGTAATTGCAGTCAATATTAAGGGAATAAGTTCTCAGACTCTAAAAAAGAAGCCATCTTGCTATATATTTTTCACAAGAGACAACAGAAAAAGGTTGAAACTCAGAGTTGGAAAAAGTTATATTGAGTAAATAGAAACCCAAAGAAATGTAGTATAGCTATACTAATATTCATGAAACCAGATTTTTGAGGCAAAATAAAGGACACCATTATATCAAGATAAAAGATTAAATTCACTAGAAGGATGTTACAACTCTAAATAGGAGCCATTAACAACTACATCATGATAGTGAAAATATTTAATACACAATTCAGTAATAAATTGTGCAAAAATAATAAGAATATAAGAGATTTTCACTACATATTGAACAAGTTTGATCTAAAGAACATGTAGATATTTATGAATGAGAGTATACACATTCCTTTAAACATATGGAAAATTTACAAATATTGACTGTACATTTTTTAGGTGATACGGCACACTACAACAGATTTCAAAGGAGTAATGTCATAAAGACTACATTTGTTAAACATAATATAATTTAATTGGAAAGAGAAAACAAAAAGATAATTTAATAAGACCCAATATATTTAAAAGTTAAAAACATAATTCTGAAAAAATTCCTATGTCAAAAGAGAAAAAAAATTAAAACATATTACTTAGAACTGAATCATAATAAAGTACTTACTGCATGGCAAATTTTGAGCTATCAGTATCGTGAAGTTTAGAAGAAAATACATGGGGAGCCTGGGTAGTTCAGCCGGTTAAGCGTCTGACTTCAGCTCAGGTCATGAACTCAAAGTTTGTGGTTCAAGCCCCATGTGGGGCTCTGTGCAGACAGGTTGCAACCTGCTTCCGTTTCTGTGTCTCCCTCTCTCTCTGCCCCTCGCCCACTCGTACTCTGCCTCTCAAAAATAAATAAAAATGTTTAGAAAAAAATTTTTTAAATAAAAATAAAAAAAGAAAATAGAAACGCAAACGTGAAAGAGCTAATCATCCAAGAAGTCAGAAATATAACAAAGACTAACCCAATGGTGTCGAAGAAAGGTATTAATAACAGTAGTAAGGATTAATGAAAGAGAACACCAAAGAATCACTCTATTTGAATAAAATACAGTCATGAAAACAAGCAAAATTGATGAATTTTGTGCAGATAATTATAAAAATCAATATTGACCCTATTTGCTCATTCTATTCCCTAGGTTTTAGAATCTACAGAGCATTTTTACATGTTGGCAAAGATGTGGAGCAAGAATTCTTATACACTGCTAGAGAGTATGCGTGGAAGTGGAAACAATTTTTAAAATAATTTGGAGTTGTATCATCAAACTGAATATTTGATATCCTTCTACTCCTAAGTATACGCTAACAACAATGTTCCATAATTACGCCAAAATGAGTTTATAAAAATGCAAATAGTCCCCTGGTTTATGATAAGCAAAAAAGAGAAACAGCTCAAATGACATTTGAGTGGAAAATGGATACATAAATTATATTATGTATTTAATCCAACCAGTATGACACCTGTTCCTTTCCTTAATGTAACTTTAAAAATTACATGTTTACTTTATTCATTGAAAAACTAATATGTATTCATGAAAGCATAGCTGGGAAAACACAGAAACCAGATCACTCATAGTCGCATAACACAAACAATCATTGTTAACATGGATTCCTTCAGTTGTTTAACAACATATGTTCCCTGGCTTTAAACATGGTTGAATTACATTTTTGTTTCTAATTTTTACCTTGATTTTTTATTTTGAGAACCTCATATCATATTATTTTCCATGCTACTATACAGTTTTTGTTTTCTTATCAATTCTTTGGAATTATACTTTTATTTATTTTTTTTTTAATTTTTTTTTCAACGTTTATTTATTTTTTGGGACAGAGAGAGACAGAGCATGAACGGGGGAGGGGCAGAGAGAGAGGGAGACACAGAATCGGAAACAGGCTCCAGGCTCTGAGCCATCAGCCCAGAGCCTGACGCGGGGCTCAAACTCACGGACCGCGAGATGGTGACCTGGATGAAGTCGGACGCTTAACCGACTGCGCCACCCAGGCGCCCCTGGAATTATACTTTTAAAGGACAGTTATTGTTCTGTAAGTAAATCTATCAATTTATTTAATAATTATCCCACAATTGGGACTGTCGGGTTTTTGCAAATTTTTATGATAATTTTTCATAAATATATTTTTAGGCATATATTTGTTTCTTTTCTTTTCTTTTTTTTTAATTTAGATTCAAGTTAGTTAACATATAGTGTAGTATTGGTTTTGGGAGTAGAATTTATGATTCATCAGTTACATATAACATCCATTGCTCATCCCAACAAGTGTCCTTGTAATGACCATCACCCATTTCGCCCATGCCCCCACCCAGCACCCTGACAGCAGCCCTCAGTTTGTTCTCCGTATTTAAGAGTCTTTTATGATTTGCCTCCCTCTCAGTTTTTACCTTATTTTATTTTTTCTTCCCTTTCCCTATGTTCATCTGTTTTGTTCCTTAAATTCCACAAAAGAGTAAAATCATAAGATATTTGTCTTTCTCTGACTGACTTATTTCACTTAACATAATACACTCTGGTTCCATCCACTGCATAAATTTGTTTCTGGGCTTAGAAGGAATGTTTGGGTAGATTTGCATAAGTGGGTCCTGGGTCAATGTTACCTATTGAAAGGATTATACCAGGTTATCTTCTACATTACCCATTTCACTAATGTCAGCATTGGGTTGGCAAGTGGGACCATTCTGTTATAAAACATAAAATTACAGTTTTGATGTTACTTCTAGTCTGTGTGAATGATACCACCTTCCCTCCAGTTGTGCAAGTCTGGAATCCCGCTCATCCCCTGTGCATAACCCAATAACACATCTTACTCTTTCACCTTCTACATATTTCTCAAATCTCTCTGCTTCTTTCTGCTTCTTTTGTTTTTTTCACAAACAACCCCCTTGTCTCTTCTGATCCATGTCCAATTGCACAATCATCTTTTAAAAACTTTTATTTTATTATGAGATATAAAAATAATAGTGAAAAGCAAAGTATAATATAAACTCTGTGTGCCGACCGACCAGTTCTATCAAATTCTTACATTTTTACCAGTGTTGTGTCAGATGTTTTTAATGACACATTACAGAAATTACGGAAGCCCTATGCACCTCTACCTGCCCCCATTCCCTCCTCGTCTTCCACGTTATCCTGAATTTTCTATATTTCATTCCTGGGCTTCTTGTAAACCTTTTAAATATGGCTTTATCCATCAATTTTTACAGAGCATCGTTTTGCATATTTTCAAACTAAAGAGAAAAGAGATGACTGGATGTGTGGACCATCTGGCTGTGACATCTGTCACTCCATTGATCCCCAGGGTTGATTGGATTGATCTGGCTGGTTAGGCGTGATTCCCCTTCCTCCCGCACTGCTCCAAGTCCGTCCCTGACAAAGCTGAGCAAAGATGAGGATGACCTTCCCTGATAGAGGAGGACCATTCGTCTGTCAAGGATAAACAGGTAGCTATGTGCCCCTACTAGAACCGTCAAACAAGCTCTCAAGATCCATTTGTAGGAGATCCTGAGTGGTTAGGTTTCCAAGACTCTAGACACATACAAATGAGGCGCTGCATGGGGCAGTTTGCCTTTTTTTTTTTTTTTTTTTTTTTTTAGTCTTCCTTTCTTTAAAAAAAGAGAGAGAGAGAAGAGATTACAGTACTTATTTGGCAAGTAGCTTTTTTGCTCAGCATTATATTTTTGAGATTTAACCATATTTGTAGTTCCAAATGTTTATATGTATACATAAATATATATATTTGTATGAAACTATATATATATAATATATATATTTCTTTGATTTCTAGTGAATTTGAATATTTTTGTTGGTTTATTGAGCTTTTTATTTCCTCTTCTTGAATTGCCTTTTCATTACCTTTGCTTATTTTTATTTTTCTTAATGTTTATTTATATTTGAGAGAGACAGAGTGCAAGTGGGGGAGGGGCAGAGAGAGAGGGAGACACGGACTCTGAAACAGGCTCCGGGCTCGGAGCTGTCAGCACAGAGCCCAACATGGGACTCGAATTCCAGATGGCGAGATCATGACCAAAGCTGAAGTCAGACGCTTAACCAACTGAGCCACCCAGGTGTCCCAACTTTGTCTATTTTTATTGGGTTAATATCAATTTGTCTGGATTTGTAGGTAGCTAAGTCATTCATCCTTGACGTTTAAAATTCTAATGTTAAATGGTGATTTTCTTCTCTTCCCAGACAATGTTAGAAACTTAGAACATTTAAACTCCTGATATACATGCAGTTGTGCAGTGTTTTAAAATTTCATATGGGGCATCTGGGTGGCTCAGTCGGTTAAGCATCCTACTCTTGATTTTGGCTCAGGTCATGATCTCACAGTTTGTGAGTTTGAGCCCCGCATTGGGCTCTACGTTGACAGTGTGGAGCCTGCTTGGGATTCTCTCTCTGCCCCTACCCCTCTTGCTCTCTTTTTCAAAATAAGTAAAAAAAATTTTTTTAATTAAAAAAATTTCATATATATGTTAAACCCTGCAGAACATTATTTTTATTATATTATACAGTCAATATTTATTGTGCTTTACCACTCTTATTCATCATTTGCTTTTCATTCCATTCTACATTTCTGGCCTGCCGTCTTGATTCATTTTCTTTTTCCTGAATCACATCCTTTCTTATTTCCTGAAAATTTGACAGTCAGCACTCACAAGCCAGTACAAGCTAGCTCCAGTACTCCACTGGTTTCATTATTATATTTTCTGAAGTTCCATGATCTATGGATCCCTGGGTTCAATATTGATTGATAAAGTATTATACACACAGTTACTACATCATTGAATTTTATTTGTCTTCCTTTTACTTAGAACTTTTGCACTGATAGTAACAATTTTGCATGATTTTCTTTCCTAGGAGTATCCTGTTGGGTTTTCATATCAAGGTTATAGCTATACAGGTCTTTTAGGTTCTAGAGATTTCATGCCTTTTCCCATTGTCTTTATTGCTAATTTCCAATTTGCTAATTTTGGTTATTTTTGATGGATAGAAGTTTTAATTTTTGAAGCCAAATATATTCATCTGTTTCCTTACAATTAATTTCTTTCACATCTAAATTTTTAAAATTGCAAAAGTTAATGGAATAGTCATTTAAATTTGTTTCTAGTTTTTCTTGGCTTAAAAATATTTGGTATAAAAAGTTTGGTATTTTAATTTCCATGGAATTAATTTTGATGTATGAAGTGAAAAAAAATGTATAATTTGAAATTTTCAAGTTCCTAATCAGAACCTTTAAAAAAAGTGATAAAAATTCTTGGATTTTTTTTTTTTAATTTTAAGGATGAACTTTTAAAAATGCACTAAAAACGGGCTGCTGGATGGCTCAGTCATTTGAGCTTCTGACCTTTTTCTTTTTAATTTTTTTTATGTTTATTTTTGAGAGACAGAAAGACAGAGTGTGAGTGGGGGAGGGTCAGAGAGAGAGGGAGACACAGAATCTGAAGCAGGCTCCAGGCTCTGAGCTGTCAGCACAGAGCCTGAAGTGGGGCTTGAACTCCCAAACCGTGAGATCATGACCTGAGCCAAAGTCGGACACTTAACCAACTGAGTCACCCATGTGCCCCTGAGCTTCTGACTCTTGATTTAGACTCAGATCATGATCCCAGGGTAGTGGGATCAAGCCTTTATGTGGGGCTCAGCAGCGTTGAGCCCTGAGCCTGCTTGAGATTCTCTCTCTCCCTCTGCTCTCTTCCTAGCTTGTGTACTCTCACGCTCTCAAGAAAAAAAAAAAAAAAGAAAAAAAAAAAGAAATACTAAAAGCTATTTTACAAACTTTCACAATAAAAATAATTATTTTTATACTTAAATATTCTTTAAGGTTTGAAATTTACTGATTATAACTTTTTATAGATGAGCAATAAAATAGAATTTACAGGGTTTTAAACATAGAATATGTATTTGACTGGAATTAGTAAATGTAAAATGTAGATAATTCCTGGGTTAGTTATGACAATACTACATAGGATGTGTTTGACTTACTAATTTTTCCCATATGATTTACTTCATCAACTTATTCCAGGACAGTTCTCTAGAGAAATAGATTTCCCCTTACTTGTGTGGAGGACTGACTACCAAAAAACAAGAACTTCTAAGAAAGATCTCATGAAAATCTTTTTCTCTGCACAATTCTATAAGTGCATTCATTTAAAAGTTCTATAAGTGCTTTCATTTAAAAGTTTAAATATTAGGTGGGATGCCTGGGTGGCTCAGTCGATTAAGCATCACACTGTGGCTCAGGCCATGATCTCATGGTTCGTGGGTTTGAGCCCCACAGGGTGTTGTGCACTGACAACTGGGAACCCAGAGACTGCTTTGGATCCCTCTTTCTCTGCCCCTCCCCCATTTGTGCTCTCTTTCTCTCAAAAGTAAACATTAAAAAAATGAAAGCTTAAATACTAGAATACTAAATATTAAAATATTAGAATATTTGAATAATTGAAGTTTATAGTAATATTAAGAATTTTTCAGGGGTGCTTGGGTGGCTCAGTCAGTTAAGCGTCTGACTTCGGCTCAGGTCATGATCTCATGGTTCATGAGTTCGAGCCCCGCATCAAGTTCTGTGTTGACAGCTCAGAGCCTGCAGCCTGTTTCAGATTCTGTGTCTCCCTCTTTCTCTGCTCCCCCCCACCCCCACTCACGCTCTGTCTGTGTTTCTCTCTCTCAAAAATAAACACACACAAAAAATTTTTTTTCAATTTCAAAATGATCCTTTTTTTGAGAGAGAGAGAGAGAAAGAGCTAAAAAGCATGAGTGGGAGAGAGGCAGAAAGAGAGGGGGACAGAGGATCTGAATTGGGCTCTGCAGTGACTGTAGCAAGCCCCATGCAGGGCTTGAACTCACCAACCGTGTATCATGACCTGAGCTGAACCGAAGTCGCTCAACCGACTGAGCCACCCAGGTGCTCCCAAAATTATCCTTTTTTAATAGTTATTAATGATGGGTTTATTTTTCATTCTTCCACAAGTTTGTGGGAATGTTGAGTAATATACCTTTTTTCACATTCAAAATTAAATTTTTTCTTTAATTTTTATAGGTTGCAAAACCAAATGTTAATTTTGTTGATTTATTTACATCCGTAGCAAAGCTTTCTGATTGGGTCTTAACTGACATAAGCATACTTACCAGGCCAGGTCCTTAAATTTGACGTAAGCTGGTGTAACACAGTAGGCCTTTATTGCCCTACAACACAGTTTCTGTGATCAATTCAGATTGTCTATCATATTTATTTAAGACCCAGTTAAGATTACCTCAGAATGTGAAAGTCACTTTGAAATTTTGGAAAATAGCTATTATGGCCACCAGTCTTTTGCCTTTTGTAGCGTTGCTTGTGATCTATCCCAGGACCATGGACAATAGATATGTGTGCTATCAAATATCACCTAGACTCTGCTCCTGCTTCTTTCACTATCCCTAAGGACCTTACCGATGACCTTTGTGATGTTTTACGTAACCTTTTTCTAATTTTTTGATGTCACCTGTAAACAATGAAGCCCAAAGTGTCTAAAACAGAATTGGGTAACAGCTGGCTTTCTGTTTCTGTTTTATGAGAATGGTGTGGTAATATCCATTTATCTAGAGGTCAAACTGACAAGGGCAGCCATTGGAAACACAGCCGCTAATCACAAGAGCTCTCTATTCAGCAACAAGCTGTAAAGAAATTGAACCGCTGACTAAATGGTCAAAATTCCTCCAAAGAATGAGAAAACCAAGTAGTGAGGGAATTGACTTGGTGGTAGAGGACTTTGTCCTTTCTTTCTCTCCCTTTGTGCCTCTCTCTTGGAGTTCTCTTGTTCCCATCACCCCTGCCATGTCCTGTACTCGTCTAGCCCTACTGACAACACATTCCTTTTTTTTCTTTCCTTAGTGCTACTGAAAAAGTTGAGCATTTTTGAGAGGAAACATAATAAACACTAAACAGAAAAAAAAAATGCCAAAAGATAAACAAAAGAAACGCAAGCAGCCTGAAAAAGCCAATCTTGCAAACTATAGGTTCTGGAACCTAAGCAAACCAAATGCTAACCATGAAATGACTGGTGCAGGCCTAGGCTTTTTTCCACCATCTCTGAATCCTTGTGTCTGATTGTCTCATTCCAACCTGAAGGCCCATATAAGCAATGTCTTCCCAATTCTCTCTGTTTTCTCTCAGGAAAAGAGTTTGGGCTAAGAACACTGTCACTCTAAGGTCAAGCGTTTCCTTGGGCAGAACCTGTATGGATTGGTTTCACCTCAAAAACAGAAAAAACTTGGGGCGCCTGGGTGGCGCAGTCGGTTAAGCATCTGACTTCAGCCAGGTCACGATCTCGCGGTCCGGGAGTTCGAGCCCCGCATCGGGCTCTGGGCTGTTGGCTCAGAGCCTGGAGCCTGTTTCAGATTCTGTGTCTCCCTCTCTCTCTGCCCCTCCCCCGTTCATGCTCTGTCTCTCTGTCCCAAAAATAAATAAACATTGAAAAAAAAAAACTTCCAGTACTTTCCTTATGCAGAGTTACAGAGCAAGAGCCACATCATTCATTCTGCCTTTTCTTCCTCTTGCCCTTTCTCTTTAAGAATAAGGTAAGACCCCTCTTAGTCTTTCCTTGGACACTGCATCTGTTTACACAGCATATTAAGAATGACTGATAGATGACATTGAAGGACAATGGAAAAAGACAAGACATTTCTATGTAAAGACATTTTTATGTAGAAATGATGGGCAAAAATCTCATCCCTGGTGAAACTCAGGGCATACTGATACTGTGGGCCTCGCTCTATTACACAGGGTGGTAATTTTTATTCATAATGACTGCATCTCCAAGAGATAGTTAAAACCATGGTTCTCATCTGGAGGTGACTTTGCCCTCCAGGAGAAACTTGGCATTGTCTGGAGACGGTTTTGATGGTCACCACTGACGAGTTGCCACTGACATCCAGTGTGGAAATGGCAAGGGTTCTCCTGTACATCCTACGACACAACAAGGCATTACCAAGTAAAACATGTCAACAGGGCCGAAGTTGAGAAGCCCTGCATTAAGACCTTAAAAAACTAATACATTTTTAATGTATTTTACAGATTGCTATTTAAAAATGATTATATATTTCAAGGTTTTAAAGCCTAAAGGAGTCACCTTTAGTATTCATGTGTGTAGGAAGTGGAGGGTACAACTAAATAATATGTCCCTTTATAGTGAAACAGAAGTAGCTTTATCTTCTAAGTCCTCTGAACATCCATGAATATTTTATGGATCCTGGGACTATGTCTAGAAATTTTGAAGGAACTTAGGAAAAGCAAAATGTGTCTAATAGGTTTTTTGCGAAGACTTTTATATAGTATAACCAATTTATTGAGGGGTATCAGGTTTTTGAGGGATAAACATGAAATATTTGTACTTTTTTTTAATGTTTATTTTTGAGAGAGAGAGAGAGAGAGACTTGGGGAGGAGCAGAGAGAGAGGGAGACAGAGAATCCCAAGCAGGGTCCACTCTGTCAGTATAAAGCCTGATTCAAATCTCAAACCCATGAACCACCCATGAACTGTGAGATCATGACCTGAGCTGAAGTTAGACGTTCAACCTACTGAGTCATCCAGGCTCCCCATGAAATTTTGTACTTTTCTTTTTTTTTAATTAAAAAAAAAATTCTTTAGCATTTATTCATTTTTGAGAGACAGCGTGAGCCAGGTAAGGGCAGAAAGAGGGAGACACAGAATCCGAAGCAGTCTCAGGCTCTGAGCTGTCAGCACAGAGCCCAACATGAGGCTTGAACTCATAGACCACGAGATCATGACCTGAGCCAAAATCGGACGCTTAACCGACTGAGCCACCCAGCTGCCCCTGTACTTCTCTAATTACTTTTCCCTCAACTGGATTAGAAATGACCCCTTTACAAGCAGTGGTTCTGATCCATTAAGCTCAGTTAGTTGTGGTTGGTTGAACAGTCTTAAGTTGGTATATTATTTAGCCTTCTTCTCAGTCTCAAAGTAAACCTCTTACCCCTTCTCTTAGCATGCTTGGAAAACCTATCTCTCCTTCTCTCTCCTCTCTCTCTCTCTTTCTCTCTCCCTCTCTCTCTTTGTGTGTGTGTGTGTGTGTGTGTGTGAGAGAGAGAGAGAGAGAGAGAGAGAGAGAGAGAGACAGAGACAGAGACAGAGGCAGAGACAGAGAGAGTTGCGGAGAAAAAGCTAGTCTGATTTATTTGCCCTCCTCTCCTACAGGTACTAGCTCCTCATTGTGGAGTGTGGGGTGGGGATTGAGAAGGACAAGATAAAACCAAATGACTCCATACTTAACTGGATGAGACTAACAGACATTCAGACTCCCCTAGGCCCTGGTGGCCCATAGCTGATGGCCTCAGGCTGCACTCCTCTGATTTCACTTCTTGGCTTTCTACTTCAGTGGTCCTGGCAAGACCACAGCCCACTAATCTCCAATGGCTTCCACTGCCAACTCTCTGTCTAGTGGACTTGTATAAGAGCCACATTCCAGTCCTCCTGCAGACTGGGGAGTTTGTGCAGATGGGGAGAAGGCAGTCCTGGTCCCCTCTGTGAGCAATACCTTGCCAAACTCTCTTTATTGCCTCTCCTCTGCCTGGTAGCATGATGTGGGTTGATGTTAGCAGTCCTCTGGTAGGGAGAGCTCATACCTAGGCCCCGACTCTTCCTTAGGGCAGTCCTCCTAATTTCCTAAGGGACGTTGCTGCACCACTTCCTTCCCTTGTGAAGTCTCTCTATCTCCAGCCTCCTGGAAATGATGGCTCACTAGCTGGTTCTCTCTCCCCTAAGGTCCGCACCCCACATAGGACTCTAGGGAACTTCTAGATGGTTTCCTACATCACCTGAAAGGGTGGGAAATTCAAAGTCACACCCACTCGGTCCCTAACATTTCTCAAAACTATCTGGCCGTCGAGTTCCCCATGGGACTGTCGAGGGCAGTCTTGTATGCTGATGAGGGTAGGGAAGGGAAAGGTAAGACAGACCCATACAGACATACCCACATCCATCAAACTTCTTTTCCCTCCCCAATCCCCCTGGAATCAGGGAAAGAAAAAAAAAGTCCTTGCTCTGTCCACTCACATTTCTTGTACCATTTTCTGTTGACCTGAGTGGCAATTTTTTTTTTAATTTAAAAACTAAGAATTTAGTACCTTTCATCTTTGCTGTGGACATTTTCTAAAACACTCATTCTCAATCTTGGAAGCATATTGATATTATCGAGAAAGTTTTGAAAAAAAATAAGCACCATCAGAATATCTGGGGAGCAAGCAAGGCCCAGGTATCAGAAATGTTTAGGAGCCCCTTGTGTGGCGCTGATGCATAAGAAGGCTGGGAGCCATGCTCTAGAAACACAGGTGGCCACTAGGGTAGGAGGGAAAGAAGATATCAATTAAACCTTATATAGCATCCTGCCACAAAATGCAGAAGCCCAGGCACAGAGAGGCTAAGAAACTTGTAATGGCTAGTAATTTTCAGTGTAAAGATGGAGAGGAGCCCCAAAGCCCATGTTCTTCAATGTATTAGTAAGGTTCAGGAGCAAGAGTGACATACTTTATCTGTCCTTTGTTACTCCTTCTTCTTCCACTGCCCAAGGGCACGCTCAGTACCTTACATAACAAGTGACCTGGAACTGGTTTAGACAAGGACTGTTGAATACAGCTTCCCTTTGGACATTTAAGATTTCCACTGCCTCAGCAGAAAGATCAATTCTGGAGGAACAAACTAGGATTCCATCCATTTAATCAAACACCCACCCGTTGTATTCCATGTGGAATAGCCAGGAGAGATGAAGAATAAGAGGGTCTAGGTGGCTGTTTTACTAAGCTTTAAGGAAATTAAGGAAATTCACCATCATAAGTGACCAGGAAAAAGAAATAAAAATGAAAGTTTCCCTTGGCTAAAACATTATTTAGGGTCTAACACAGCATACCCTGTTAATTCTTTCATCCTTCAAGACTCAGCTGAGGCCAACATCCTCACAGAAACCTTCCTTTATCACCTCAGGGGACTGTTAGGAGAGCTTCCTCTTTGCTTTCATGCTCAACACTTATCACACTACCTCTGGCACAGCACTTACCACACTACATTGCTTTAAAAAGTACCTGTTTATCTTTCCTTCTCACCAGACCATGAACTCCCTGGGTAAGAAGGATCATGTCCTTTACTTGTATCCTTAGCCTCTATCTAGCACAGTCCCTGGCACAGAGAATATATTCAGCAAATATTTCTGAATGAATACCAATATTTTATTATTATAAACAATGAAAAAAAGACATTATGGGGGGAGTAGCTTAAAATTTTATAAATCAGAAAAATGAGTCACAACTTAGCTGAAGGTTAGATGACTCAAGCTGGAAAGTCATTAACTATTTTTAGTTCCTTTCAACAGCTAGAAGTCAACCTTAACCTGGTGTTTAATTTCCAGGGTAAAGAGGACCAGAACAACTGAATAGACTCTAAAAATGATTTAATCAGGGATGCTGAGTAAATTCATTTAATCATTACTTTGTGCATCCATGGTAGCAATCACCAAAAGCTATGTAAAAGCCCTGTGCTTGGTGTTCTGTAGAGTAATTTTTATGTTGATGATTATGATCCAGGGACATTTTAACATAACAAAAAACACTAATTAAGCTTATACATGTGTCATGAAATCATGAGTGTACCTTTTTTCAAGCAAAAATGTAAGAACTCATTAATGTTTGTTAATTTATACTTTGACAGTAACTTGAGTGTGGATAAAATGGAGCCTACTGGTTAGGTTCTTATTCAATAAATCTTTTTCGAGCTATGAATTTGTATAAGGCTTTTTGGTGGGAAATGGGGGGGGGGCAGATGTTGATATAGGACACATACTTGACTCTGACAGACTTTAACATCTATTTTAAGGAAAAAAAAACTGAAAAAAAAAGTAATGGCAAACCATTCAAGACCAGATGTAAATAAACACTCTTTCATTTTACAGACAGAGATTGTAAAGTGAAAGATTTGTAAGGGCTAAAGACCAGAAAAGGTGAACCATGAGCTGCTATTTCTTCCCTGCTGTGCTTTCTAGTCACATTGCCAGGCCAAGCTTGGAACAAAACTATCAGTTTCTAGTCTTTTCTCTGAAAATGTGACTGCTTCATCAACCTTACAGGTATGGTCTATAGGTTTCAAATTACAGAATATGTACACAGTCGATGCATATTATTTGCAGACTCTACATCTGTGAGTTTTCCTTGTTACTAAAATTTGTTTGTGACACGAAAATCAATGCAAGGCTTTCATGGTCATTCCAAACATGGGCAGAGCCCCCAAAAACTTGGGCCCAGCAAGCGTGCATACCTTTCCAGTTGAGGTCAAACAAGGCTAAGCTCTACCTTGTTTCAGCTCTCAGACTGTGAACAAGTGCCCTTTCACAGACTACAAATACACCATTTTTGTGCTTTCGGTGTGTGTGGGGAGGTGATTTCGCTATTTAAAATGGCCCCCATGAGGTGTTGTTTAGTTAAATAAGCTTAATAAATTTCACTGAGATATCAGTTACAGTGATGATGGCCCTGAGCTCAAAATTAATGAGTCAACAATACATAAATAAGGTATCTTTAACAGAAACACACATAAAACAAGGTTATATATTGATTGTTTGCCAAAAATGTTGAGTGCAGCGGGTCACAGGATCCAAACTCCCTATTTCCACCAGGAGCTATGGTTCAGTATTGTAAATCCACCCTCCCTCCCCTCTCCCTGGGGATTGGCCCTGGGACAAGGGGCTCCAGGACCCACTGCCACTGGGTCAGGCATTTATTTGTAGGGCCCGAGCACGCGCCCTGAGCCAGGAGTGGGCGCCGTCGGCGCGATGCGCAGAGCGGCCGGCAGGTGGCGCCCAGCGGTGGGCTCCTTCTCCTCGTGGTCCCGGCCAGGTGGACCGGACGCGGCGGAGCTAACCAGAGCGGCAGTGCGGGCGGCCCCCGGGCCCCCACCCCTTCCACGCAGGGCTCGCTACGGGCGCGCAAGGGGAAGGAGCGGGCGGCGGGGCCAGCTGCGTCCCGGGCTCGGTCACCGCTGTCTGCGTGTCTGGAAGCACCGGGAGCGTCGCGGTGTGCAGTCCGAGGTCGGCCACCATGGAGGCGCAGGCACAAGGTGAGTGGTCGCCCATCGCCCTGAGGGTCGGGTCCTGGCGCGCAGAAAGGCGCTTTCATGGTACCAGGTAACTTTGCTTTCGGACAGAGCGGTTGGGTGCCATCTGCACAGGTCCGCGACTCCGCTCCTACCCGCGCCTGCGGGATCATTCCTGCTCCCCAAACTCTGGATTTACTGTGAGGCTGGGGCCAGTGAAAGAGATGCTAAATGGAGAGGCCCCTCCGCTGAAAATGCGCCCACAGAGTGATCGACTTATTTTTCCCAGCCAGTCGCCCCCCACTCCCCCAATTCTCGCGGGTGCCCGAAGGACCTGTTGTGCTGGGTCCGGAATCCGAGAGGCGTTCCCCTAGCCCTCGGGGGAGCAGGGAGGGAGCGCGCCTCCTCTCGCTTGGAGCGGTGGGCTTGCGTCCTGCCCCAACTTCGGGCTGAGGGGCGCGCGCCGGGTTGGTGGCTCCTCAGAGACCCGGGTCTCCCGGCTGCGCCAGGAGCTTGCCGCTCGGGGACTTGCCTTGTGAGGCAGGAGAGCGTTACCCCGCCCGCTGATCTCGATCCGATAGATCCGCGTGTCCAGGTTGTCCGGGTCGGGGAGCGACCTCTGCCTCCCTGGGCGCGCGGGGTGCCTGGCCGCGGTCTGGCGGTCGCGCTCCCTGCCACCGGGGTCACCCGCTGAGAGGAGCCGGGGGCTGGGTCACCTAGGGCAGCCTGGTGCCTTGGGGTCACACTCGGACCAGGGGTAGAGAGCCCGTTTGGAACTGCGCGGGAATGGGAGTTCCTGGAGAAAGGAGCAAAGGAGCAGAGGTGGGCGGACTTGGAGCTCGAGGCGAGCAGGATGGACACTGACTGTGGAGTCTAATTGGGAACGACGCCAAGAAGGGATGGGATGCAGAGTTTAGGTCTCTTCAGCTTTGAAAACAATCATCGCTACCTTTCTTCCACACTGCAGGAAAGTCTGTGCTGCTCATTAAAAAAGGGGTGGGGGTAGGGAGAAGGAGAGGTTCAGGACCCTATGCGCTCGCCCTAGTATGGGCAGAAGCGTTCTGGAAGAGAGCCACTTGGTGGGTGCAGGGGCCTGGAGCCACCCAACAGATTTGCTGCCAGCATTACAATTGTCTGAACAGTACGAACCATCCTGGTTTGTTCCATCGGCCAAGAGCCTGCCCATAAAGCTGCTGCTTCCAGTATTTTTCCCCCCATTATCTAAATTGGACAGGAGAATTCAACCAAGGGTGGGAGTTGTTTGTGAAATTCAAAAGCTGCGGTTGGGTTGGAGGCCTTGCTCCTGAAGTGAAGCAGGTGGGAACAACACTGGAGCTTTCCAGCGGGCCTTGCACATTAGAATTATTAGCAGTCTTAAATTCTGGCCGAGTCCAACTCTGTCAAATTGGAATCTTTGGGGCCTGGGCATGGGTGTATTTGAAAGCTTCCCATGTAATTCTGTTATTCACTGAGATTTGGAGAAAAACTACAGCAGGTAGGAAACATTCATCTGAATTCTGAAAGCTAGCTAATCTACAGGTTGGAAGCCCTGGTGTCATTGGTTTGCTTTACCTGTGAGATTTACTGAAATATTCCAGTGCTTTCCTTTGCCAAGTACTGTGCTTGGGGAGCAAACACACACTTGAGTTTTGCTTCATGAGATTAATAGTAGAGGAAGTGACCGACACTGTTTTGATAATTATTTGATAAGTGAAATATAAAATTGCTGCCGTGTTGATGATATAAAAGAGGGCCACAGAGCGCCAACCGAGAGCCTGAAAGTCTTTAGGCCTAGTAGGTGATCATCAAAATAGGGAGATCTTTTATTGTGTCCCTGTTTCTTTTCTTTGTGCTTTACAGTTGCTGACTCACTCCCTTGCCACAGTCCCATGAGGTAGTTCTCATTCCCGTTCTCCAGAGAGGAGACCAACAGGGCCTGTAGATTCCTCGTAGCGTCAAGCAGAGGCTGTGAGCAGCAGTGTGTGCAATGAGTGCCCCATTCCCACTCCAAGCCTGCTGCTTGTAGAAGAAAAATAAAACTGAAGTCCCCATTTTTCTCTCTCCCCTACCTTCTTTGCCACTCTTTCCTTCCCCTCAGGGGTGGGTAGGAAGCCCAAGTTAAAGGGCAGGGGAAGTTGCCCTGGGGAGATTTGGAAGTAGGGTGACCCGTCAGCTAGGAGAAGAGACGTGAACAGATTTAAGAAATGCTCAGGAAGAAAAAAAAAAAAAAAAGCAAGTGACTTGGAATGGATATGTAGGATGGTGGCATCAAGGATGACTCTAACTTCATACTTGTACAACCAGATGGGTGACATTTGCCTCTTAAGTCCTCATTTCCCTAGTCCTTCCCGTTCAGGTCATTTAAGCAGCCCACGTATTAAGTTCTTTAAGGATACTTTTCACAAAATGTTTACAGTTTATGTTAATGGGAAAATCTTCTTTCCACTTGACACACGTTTCTAGCCAAATGAATTGCCTCTCAGATTTTAAGAGACTCCTGTGGCTTCCTAAGTGCAAGTTTGTCATCAGCACAGTTTGTTTTAGAATTATCTAGAGTGGGGATGGCTTATCTTTTTGCCTCTTGATCTAGAAAGGAGCAAAACTGAGTGAGAGTAAGTAGACCCTGCCGGTGAGATCTTACCTTGTGCTTTCCAGGAGACCACCAGGTGCTATCAGCATTTGTACACCCAACTTAATAAATGCAGCGGCACGTTCTGGAAACTTTTATATAGGTGAAATTCTGCAAATATGTTCTTTGACTTTGTAAAACAATAGATTACTTCCAGGAAAACAAGAAGCCATTGTGAGAAATTGACAGAACCTGTAACATAGAGGTGGGATTATGCACAGAGTGATTCAGTGAGAAGAAACTGGAGAGCAGTGCGAAATGATACGCCCCAAGGAGGCCAACACCCCAGTTACTTTCCTGGTACTAGAGAATTTTGCATTAAGAAAATTGACACATTAGAGAGAGGCTTTGGTTAGGAATGTAGCGTTTTTGTGAAACATATGGCAGTCCTTTGAAATAAAAATTCCTGATCTTTTGAAACTACAGTTCAATATTTCATTAATCTAAGAAATAACTTTGTTTTTGTCTTTCCTAGTGTCTGTAAGGTTAAAAAGAAAATTTTCTTTCCACTTAACATTTGTATATATTTAGGTAGATGACTGTATTCGTTTCTGATGACTGCTGTAGCAAATCTCCCCGTTCTGAAGGCTGAAAGTCCAAAATCACTCTCACTGGACCACAATTAAAATGTCAGCAGGGCTTTACTCCCCTGGAGCCTCTAAAAATTGATTACTTGCCTCTTCCAGCTTCTGGTGGCTGCTGGCATTCTTTGGCCGCATCACTGCAATCTGCCTTGGGGGGTCACATCGCCTTCTCTCCTGTTGTCGGATCTCCCTCTGTCTTTTATAGGAATGCTTGTGATTTCATTTAGAGCTCACCTGCATAATCCAGGATACCGTCCACACCCCAGGATCCTTAGGTAACCACATCTGCAAAGACTCCTTTCCCATATAAAGTAACATTTACAGGTTCCCAGGATCAGGACCTGACACTTTGGGGGGTCATTATTCAGCCTACTACAGTAACTATTTTTTATATTCAGACAGTCTACTCAGTAGGATTCTCAGAAATCTGTGAATGACATAAAGTTATAAACGTCAGACTAATTTTACCTGTTTTCTAATTCCATTAAAGCAAAAATGTCATATATAACTTACATTATCATTATACTTGGCTCACAGGACATTTATTTATACTCCTCTTGCAGTTTATACATGTATAAAAAGCACAGCAAGATTATGTAAATTAGCAAGAGATGAAAGAAAATAAATAAGGATAAGAACAGAAAATGAAGCAAGGAATGAAGCTGTAAAAAAAGGAATACAATTATATCCTCTTTCTTAATACTGCATGGAAAACAAAGTCTTGCTTTGTAAACAAAGTATGTTATTTTGTTAGAAAAGAATAAAATAATCCCTCATCTCCATGCCAAATAGCAACAGGTTAAGTCTTTTATATTGGAGGGATCAGATTACTCAAGGAAAAAAATTGTTTTATATATTTCAGAAAATTTAAACCTCTAACATGGGAGGTAGGTGTTATATATTTTGATTTATGATTTTTAAAAATATTGAGTGTTCTTACTGCCTTCAAAGCTACCTCCTATAGTTTTATTTTCCCTCTAAATAAAAGTTTTAATTTTTTTTTTTAACATGTATTTATTGTTGAGAGACAGAGTGTGAGCACGGGAGGGTCAGAGAGAGAGGGAGACACAGAAGCTGAAGCAGACTCCAGGCTCCGAGTTGTCAGCACAGAGCCTGACGCTGGGCTAGAACCCACGAACTATGAGATCATGACCTGAGCTGAAGGCAGACGTTCAACCGACTGAGCTACCCAGGAGCCCCTAAAAGTTTTAAAATAAGTAGTGTTGTATTCATTATTAAAGTCAGTCATTTGCAGCAAATCTTATACTTATTTTAATTAAAATTCTTATAAAATTTAATCATACAAATGATAGATATTATGGTATTAGATATTGTTTTGAATTGTCTGCCCTACTATACCTCATTTTCTTAATTTTTTGGGTAGGCAGAATCTGAGAAGTTGCTTCAAAAAGCTCAAAAGCAAGAGCGTCCATTTCTGTGGCCTGTGACAAGATCTGGTACTTAGTGAGATACAGTAAATAATAAATAAGTGCTTTGGAAAATATTGATTTATTAAATAAATATTTCAACAAGTATTTATAGATTGCTTTAGTAATAGCAAATACTCGACCAGCACTTACTACTGAGAGGCAACAGGGAATAGTGGTTAAGATTCCTTGATTTAAGAATCAAAGTGCCTGAATTTTAATTCTGTCATTGTCACTTACCATTAATATGACCCTGAACAAATTATCTGGTCTCTTTGGGCCTTGATGTTTTCATACATAAAGTGAGAATAATAATAGTACCTATATTGTAGAATTGTATTGACGATTTAAGGAGTTAATACTTGCAGAATACTGAAAACAGTTCCTGGCACATGATAAATACTATATAAATGTTTGCTGTTGCTTTTAGTAGCATATGCTAAGTACTTTGCATGCGTTATCTTCTTGAATTCTTAACAATAACACTATGAGATAGACACCATTACTTTTAACTCACCTTATAGACAGAAACTAAAGATCAGAAAAATTAGGTGTGGAAGGAGGAACTTAACTCCAGGTCTGTCTGACTCCGGATGAGCTTTATACACACTGTCCCCACAGTATGTGCTGGTCAACATATGCCAGTGGAAGACAGAGATGAAGTCGACATGAGACATCTTTCCAGGGAGGGTAGCAAAGGAGAGTCATCCCCTTGGGTAATGCACTTAGAACTGATGAAATTACATATTTCCATCCCAATGGGATTTTTTTGAATACTAGGCCACCCATTAGAGCTAATTCACAGTGAGGATGACAATAACAATAATATTTTAGTGTTTTTTTTAATGTCAGTTGCCATGTTATACACTAAAAACATTATGCTGTTTAATAAAGCAAAGTCATGATGAAGGTGATATTATTTTCGTTTTACAAATGAGGATACTGAATGACAGAATAGTTACTCAACTTTCTCTCCAACTCCCACAGCTTGGATATATCGGAGCCTGGATTTGAAATCCGAAAGTTTGACTTTATGCATTGGGATTTTTAATTACGGTTCTGTACCGTCTCCTTAAATTGATATGTATATTCAATCAGTGTGCAGAGTTACATACAATAGACTTTGCTTTGTCATTCATTCAAGGCAT
The DNA here is from genome assembly GCF_016509475.1 of Prionailurus bengalensis. Lineage (NCBI taxonomy): Eukaryota > Metazoa > Chordata > Mammalia > Carnivora > Felidae > Prionailurus > Prionailurus bengalensis. The sequence continues at coordinate 112,727,863 of NC_057349.1, forward strand.
TTTAGATGGACAGGGATCTCACTGCCCATCCCACATCTGGGCAGGGTCTAGGTCTGAAAGAATATGATCAGAATTCCTGAGGTTTGTAAGAATAAGCTCCATAATATGACAAGCTGGGGTGGCGGGTGGAGGGGGGGTGGTGTGCTCAAGTATCAATAGCTTGCCGTTTTAGTTCTGTTTTCGAGATGAAGAATTCTGTCAGTTACAAGACATGTGATTCTTAGAACCAGTATAGAGTTTTATTACTAGCTGCAAGGAAAAGCCAGTTCAAATGTGGAATGGTTCAAATATGTAATTACACTTGCTGTTCATTCGTATCAGGATGTTAGAATAAATAAAAGACATTAGGATCTGCATGCTCATTTCCAGAAAGTAAGACCTGTACTCTTTAGATGCTGGCTGAAAGGACTAATCTCAATGAGTGCCCAAAAAGGAAAGATTTTCATAGTCTCATGAATATTATAATTACTTGTTAACATGAATACCTTTTATTTATTTAGCTATCTCCCAAGCATATTAGCACAATACCTACTTTAAGAAAAGATGGATAGTGAGAGGATTTGTCCTTAAGCTCTGTAGCAATTTCTGTGTTAAAGTTGTGTGGTCTAAAACAGCAAAAAAAAGAGGGCATCCATCCACCTCCACCATCGCCCTGGCTTGCTCTCCACGTATGCAGACATTTGCTACGACTGTAGGTCTGGATTATATTCAACACTTTGAAGCCACCTCTTAAATTTCCTGAGGCAGGACGCAGTAAAGAACATACAAAGGATGGTGGCAAACTGTGGATTTTCAAGCCTGTCATTTTACCTTTCGTTGGATGTTTAAGAAAGGCAGTGTAATTTATTTAAAATATATGTATTAAAATTAAGAATCATCTTAATGTACCAGGGAAGGCAGCAGAACATTTTGAATGAATTTGAGTTGGCAAAAAGAAAGCTTTGGGGTCCTCAAGGAAAGATAAATTTTAAATAGTTTCTCACAGCATGAGTCCTTTATAAGGGTTACATTTTGATACAGAGGAAGTGAAATTCCCAAAATACAGCCACAAATATTCAAGAATACCCCTTCATCACCAACATATTGCTTCCTTCTCAAAAGACAAAAATCTGGCACTTCGCTGTTTGTGCTACAGCCAAATAATGTACCACGCACTGAAAATATATGTGTATGTTACACCTCATTTCCAAACTTCCCTATGGTTATTTGTACCTTACACATTGCATCTTCCCTGATGTGTCTGTAAAATATAAAATCCTCCAACCCCTTGCAAATTGCAAAATGCGTTTTTCTTATAATTAGACATTTCTTTCATCAATCACTAGCAAGCACCTTGTGAAAGATCCTGGAAGTGGAATGGATTCATTCAAAAGAAAAAGACAGCTTGGGTGGTGGGAAGGGATCTCTTCAGATCTCTTGATTTCAGAGTCTCTAGCTGTCAGGTATTTGTTTTTTATCTGATCCGCACCCCCCCCCCCCCCCCCCGCACACAAATGAGCTGAGAGTAGCAAATAATGAAGCTGAAAAGAAAATTGTCTATATTTGCCAACATTTTAACTTCCAAGATGGGTTCCCTTACTTAAGAGAGTGAGGGCAGGCCAGGAAGAAAGTGCAGTATTTGGCCCCTGGTAGTTCACTCTTGATACCCCAGGGCCTGACTTGAACATTTCAAGGTATCCATGCTTCCTGCAAAAGATTGGAAGGCTCTTACACGTACTCATCGATTTCTCGTCTTTTCCCCAGTCCAGGAAGCACATTTCTGGCAAGGAAAATATCTGTCTACTGTGGGCCTACTGTGTATCCGGCAGGGTGCCAGCCATTTCTGACATGCTCCATCAGCTTCCCATGGCCCGCTCTCAACCACACTGTCCCTGAGAGAAAGAAACATATTCTGAGGATTCGGACTTGCATTTTTTCCACTGTGACGGTTTAGCAAATGTGTGGAAATAACACACATTCAGAAATTTTTCGAAATGTGATCTTGCTATTTTGAAAAATGTGAGTGCAGAAGACGTGAGGGGAGTTCCACCAGCCAGAAGGTAGGTGGTTACTTCCTGGCAGTACTATACACATACACTTTACAGACTCTCCTGCACCCTGGAGAGAGCTGAGCCTCTCTTGCCAGAAATTGCATTGATATCCACAAGAGAGGAAGGCCTTGTACTTACAAATAAACGGATCTAATACATTTGAAAAGCAAGTATTGCATAGGAAAAAAAAAGGGGGGGGATGTATTAGGTAACAGTAAACAGATGCAAAACAGACCTCTAGAAGAGATTCAAATATACATTTGAAAAGTATTGGAGGGGTCCCTGGGTGGCTCAGTGGGTTAAGCAGCTGACTTTAGCTCAGGTGATGATCTCATGGCTGGTGGGTTCCAGCCCTTTTTTGGGGTCTGTGCTGACAGCTCGGAGTCTGGAACCTGCTTCAGGTTCTGTGTTCTCTCTCTGCCCATCCCCCGCTTGCACTGTCTCTCTCTCTCTCTCTCTCTCTCTCTCTCTCTCTCTCTCAAAAATAAATAAACATTAAAAGGAAAAAAAAGTATCGGAGTATACTTTTAAAAGCATTGCCTGCCTCTCCCCTACTTAGATTCTTTGAGTTATGGATGCAGGGTCGTTGAGCACAACTGTCAAGAAAGAATTCTTGAGTTTTATGAATTTTATGATGCAAAAAGGTGCTTTTATTATAGCACAGAGACAGGACGTGGGCAGAAAGAGCTGCACTGTGATTATGAGGAGTGACTGATTATAGACTTTAAAGTTTGGTGGGGGCTAGAGATAACATAAATCTCTAAAGGGATTTCTACATATTAAGGAAGAGTTATAAGACCCTGGAGGTCTGGCTTTTGTCAAGATAAGGTTGTTTTTAGTCCCTAGCAAAACATCTACATTAAGGCTGCCATGAATTCCTTGACAAATGTCACCCTCTGCATGTCTCAGGTATTTATCAGTGGGCTGCAAGTTGTAAGGAAATTTAACGTTGGTGACATTTCTCTTGTCTTTGTTCTCCTCATCAATTATGTTCTGGGGTCACTGCCTTCCTTCATTAAGAGTTCTGAGCACATAGATCAGTGGTATCCAGCTCTACCATTTTATATCCTATTGGCTCAAATCTTACAATTGGGTATAGATACAACTTTTTTTTTTTTTTTTTTGAGAGAGAGAGAGAGAGGGCACAAGTGAGACAGAGGGCAGAGACAGGGAGGGAGTGAAAGGGAGAGAATCCCTTGAGGGACAGAGAGAGAGAAGTGGGGCTCACCTGATGGTGGGGCTCGAGCTCACCCGATGTGGGACCTGAACTCAAGAACCATGAGATCATGACCTGAGCCCTGAGCTGAAGTCAGATGCTTAACAACTGAGCCACCCAGGCACCCACAGTTACAGATAAAACATTTGATGGCCTTTACTAGTGAAGGGTATTATAAACCAAATTCAACTGAGTAAATTTAAAGCTCTAATTGTCTGTTTTCACCAATTCATGAATTGGGCAGTGATGGGGTTTGGGGGTGATGGTGGTTCGGAGCTAACAGCCAAGAAAGAATTCTTGAGGACGTCTTTGGTGCAAAAAGGTGATTTTGTTAAACCATGGGGACAGGACCGGTGGGCAGAAAGAGTTGCACTGGGGTTGTGAAGAGTGACTGGCTATATACCTTGGACATGGGGGAGGTAAAGTCAAAAGGGAAATTTCCAAAGAGATTTTCATATGCTAAAATCTCACAGATTACTAGAGACCTAGCTATTGTCAAGCTAAGGTTGTTTTTCCCTCTAGCAAAGCATTAACATTAAGACACTGGAGAGTTCCTGGACCTTAGGCTATTGATAAAACTGCCTTTTTTTTTTTTTTATAATTGTACTAAGATATTTGTAAACTGGTAGAGACTCTTTACAGTTTATCTGTTTTTTGTCCTTTCCTGTGTTCTGGAGCAGCCAGGAGTGTCTGAGGAATGTCACACACACCCCACCTTTGGGGTGTGCTAGCTTGTGCTTTGCCCTCGGCTTGCCTTATGCTCCCTCATCAGGCAGCATCCCATGTAGCAAGTAGAGAGAGGCTCTGAGGAGCTGTATAAAATGGAAGGCTTTTAGAGACAGAAGGGGATGGGAGGTAAAAAGGAAATTTCTGGGAGAAAAAAGTGAATTGTTTCAGCTGAAGTCACCTTCTCCATCTATGGGGGATGGAAGAGGTCCATCAGGAAGATTCCCTCACTAGTGCTGACCTGCAATTCCAGACTAACTGGTTGAGAGTTACATTGCAGGAAGAGGCTGAAACTCTAGCTAGGTTAGGTATTAAATCTTGATTTGCTTATGTGAAGCTTAGCAAAAGGGACTTCATCTGGGCATGTTGTCTCTTTCTCTCTCTCTTTTTTAACAAAGGTAAAAACCCCATGTGTATTTAGCTTCATCTCACATTTTGTGAACTTAGAGTAAAATATGTTTGTTTGCAGTCACCAGGAAATTTACCACATATACAGGTACAAAGACTACCTCCCTGTGGACATTTGACCTCAGGAAAAGAAAGAACTTGGTACTAGTGTTTTGTTTGATTCATGAGGGGCTCAGTGCCCTCTCCTCTCCAATGATGTCCTGTGCCTGTGCCATAGGCAGAGTTGGCCTATGTCCTTCTCAGAATTTTTTTAATGTTTATTTATTTTGAGAGAGAGAGAAAGAGAGAGAGAGGGAGGGAGGGAGGGAGGGAGGGAGGGAGGGAGGGAGACAGAGAGGCAGAGAGAGAATCCCAAGTAGGCTACATACTGTAAGTGCAGAGCCCTATGCAGGGCTCAATCTCACCGTTCATGAGTTCATGACCTGACCCCAAATCAGGAATTGGATGCTCAACCAACTGAACCACCCAGGAGCCCCTGTCCTTCTCAGATTTTTTTTCTTGTTCTACTTATCCCTTTTCCAAGGCTAAGCAAAAAGAAACATTTTAGATTAACGTAACGGGACCTGTTATATATGGTGGAGGCATAATGGGCCATCCCATACTAGCTTTGAATTTGGTTCCAGTTGATTTGAGGAAAGAGAAAAATAGCGCTCTCTCTTAAAAACAAAAATTAGTTATCAGTTCTCAGTCCACATCTTAGTTGACCTGCACTCCTTAGCATAGTTGCTCACTACTTCTCCTTGAAGCACTTTGTTCTTTTGATTTCCAGGGCATTGACCTCTTCCCCCCTCCCCTCCTTCTTCACAAGCCTTGTCTCAATCTGCTTTCTATCTGCACTCCCTTTCTTGGGGAGCTCCTCAGGACTCATGCTTTTAAATTCCATCCAGATAGTAATTCCCAAATTTCAGATTCCCCTCAATTTGAGACTACCCATTTGATACATGTGCATGAATATGTAATAAGTATCTTGATTTAACATTGCTAACATTGAACTTCTGATCTCTTTCTCTAAAATATGCCTAGTTCTCCCAGAGTTATCTATCCCCTTGTCAGTTAACAGCAACCCTATTTCAAATGCCGAAGCCCAAACCCTGAGAGGTTTTTCTTTTGGGGGGCTTCCCTTAACATACCCCCGTCTCCAGTCAGTCATGCCAGCTCCACTTCCAAAATATACCTACAGTCGAACAACTTCCCATGCGTCTGTTGACAGTGCCTTGGTCCAGGCCACCATCAGCTCTTACCTGGTTTATGCAAGGGTTTCCTAGCTGGTTCCCCTGCTTTGGTGCTGGCCTATCTTCAGTCTGTTCCCAACATGGTAACCAGAGTGATCCTCTCAAAACATGTAGTACCATGCCACTTCTCCCTTCAAAACCCTGAAGCAACTCCTCATTTCACCCAGAATAAAGGGCAGAGTCCTTACATTGACTGGAAGGATGCTATGGGATCTATGTTCCCCTTCTCCCCTGTTATGTCCCTGACTGAACATCTCATTGCCCTCTTGTTATTTCCCTTTGCTTCATCTTCAGCACCTTTTAATTGACTAATCCCTCTGCCTCAAAAACTCTTTCTCAGGTACTTTCCTGGCTTGTGTCCTCATCCTCTTGCCAGCCAGTGTTACCCTGAAGCCTGGCAACTGGACCCCTATGGTCAAAAGACGATTCTCCATAGATCTCTCAAGTTTCTGCACAACTGGTCCTCTGAGCCAAGGCCTTCACAGCTAATTTTCTCTGCCCTATCTTTTCAGCGATGTTTTGCATAGCAGGCAGCCTTGGGAAGTAGAGACTTTCTCCCTCTGGGGCAGATTGATTTACTGTCCGGGATGATAAAGACCAAGTGTCCCTCTGGACCAGGTGTCGGCAGATTTGCTGGCAGCCACCATGTAAAATCGGGGCTTCCTAATCTCAGTGTTACTTTCCTGAAACACACCCCACTGTTTCAACAGGCAACACCTGACCCTCATCATATCCCCCTGTTTGAATTAGGGCTCAAGGGACTGATGCAATGATGTTACTATGGCTACTGCCATTGCTGTGAGTATTTGTCTTTTTTTCTATAATCCAGGCGTCTTGTGTCTTCTGCCAACATCTGTGAAACTGGCAGGCTAATTTGCTTGCTTGCAAGTAGGGTAAAATCTGAACCCTTCCCAATTCTTGACCCTTCCTGAGCCATTGATTTTAGAGGGCCCCATTTTAGCCTTCATCTGTCCGAGCCATGTTGAGGATGTCTACAGACCCACCTAGAAACTGTGCCTCCTCTTCTAGACCATGCTCTGGATACCAGAATTCTCTGCCCCCAAAGCCCTCACTGTGTCATCAGACTTGCACGTGCCTTCTATGGGCAGACCGTGCTTCCAGTATGTATGTTCCTCATCCTGAGGGATGGAGAACTGGCTGTTGTGGGAGGAAGCAGGTGAGTAGCTTGGACATGCAGGCTAGGCTACAGGTTCTTGAAGTGTGATCCCTGGACCAGCACCAGCACTTTTACCTGGGAATTTGTAAGAAATGCGAATTCCCACCCTAGACCCACTAAATTAGAAACTTGGTGGGTAGGGCATCTGTGTTTTCTCATACTCTGTTGCACACTACTTTTTAACTCACTGCTGTTGTTAACTCACTGGAAGAGGTTGTCCACATGCATGTGCATAAAGCCCCTATTGGTGCTTGTGATGGACAGACGCTCGTGTGACCCTGGGGATTTCTGACTTCTGGTATTCACACCCTTGTATAATCCCTCCCCCTTGGTTTTGGACAGGATCTGTGACTTCCTCCTTTTTTTGTTTTTTTTTAAGTTTATTTACTTTGAGAGAGAGAGAGCATGTGAGTATGGGCACGAGCTGGGGAGGGGCAGAGAGAGAGGGACAGAGAGAATCCCAAACAGGCTCCTGTGCAGTCAGCACAGAGTCCAATGCAGGGCTCGAACCCACGAACCATGAGGTCATGACCTGAGCCAAAATCAAGTTGGACGCTTAACCGGCTGAGCCACTCGGGCACCCCAGCTTGCTCCTGCCCAATAGAATATGGCAGCCATGATGGGATGTTACTCCCTTGATTATGTTCTCTTAGCCGACTGGAGGCAAGACTCTTCTTGCAGGTGGATGAAACAAGTAGCCATGTATTAAGCTGCTGTTCCTTGAACCATGTTTGCTCTGATTTCAATGTGGAAAGTTTCCAGTCAAGTTAGGTATTTTTATTTTCAAATGTAAATTCCTAAAATTTTACTCTGGATGCTGGTACTTCGCATTTAGTCAGTGACTAATATACTCATATAAGCTATTTCTCCAGGCTGAAGAGAAGACTGTGGTCATGTAGGGGAAGCCAGAAGGAATAAACTAGATGAAAGGAAATGAGAGTTCTGCCGCCTAATGGGGACTCTAGGCTGGTGGTAGGGAGCTTGGACGTAGTCACAAAGTTCGGTCACTAAGAAGTTCAGTCACTTCTTCGGTATGTGAACTTCACCTTACTCACATCTCAGTTAGCTAGCTCATCTACAAAGCAAGTGAAAGTGGTGGTTGCCCGGTGGGTTTTGTGACAACTGAGTGAGACAATGCATGTGAAGTGCTTATAACCACATTTGGGTACTGTTATGACAAGGTGAGATTCATTTATTAATTTCTCCTGAAATCTGCATCGAGCACCCTGCATGCTGGCTGAGGTGGTAGGGAAACAGGTGAATGAGCCAAAGTCCTTCCTCTGTGAGCTTACTGCCGTGTTTTTGTATAGTAGTTAGGTGTCAGGCTACTATTTTTCTTTTGTGTTTATTTTTTTATTTTTGAGAGAGAGAGAGAGAGGACGTATGCACGCGCACACATGTGTGAGCTGGGGAGGAATAAAAAGGGAGGGGGACAGGGGATCCCAAGCAGGCTCTGTGCTGACAGAAGAGAGACAGATGCCAAACTCACAAACCCTGAGATCCAGCCCTGAGCTGAAGTCAGATGTTTAACCTATGGAACCACCCAGGCACTCCCAAGCTACTCTCTTTAATGCTTTATTTTATCAGAAAATTCTTTGGATTTCGTATACCACCTACCGCAGAGTTAATAATAGCTTGCTGGAGCTAAGGAAAGATGAGTAGGTTGAAGATAGAAATAAATACGTAAGTTAATATAATTTGGATGTCTAGCCCACATGCAAATTTGTTTTCTGAAGCATAAATTTTACCTACTAGAGAGCACTGAAAGAGAGTAAATACTTTAAATGGTTGCTCTTTTGGTCCATCTTTATTTACTTGGACGAAAGCCTAAAGATGTGAATAGCAGACATACAAAGCAACGTTCATTGTTTGGACACGTTCTGAAGATGCACAGGTTAAATTTTTTGTTTACGTTTCCATTGATTCTCTGATCATAATTTAATATTTATCTCAATAAATAGGATAGCAGATCTTATTTCTGGTCTCTTGGAACTTGGAGGCTGAATATTACAGTGCAGCTGTGCTGAAGGACTGCAAAGCCAAGGGAGCTAGGTGTGCGTTCTTGATGGCCGGACTTTGAAAACCCTCGTGTCTGTTGCTTAGCAGCATGTTTGAGATTTCTCCGTATTCTGAACAGCTTCTAGTGACAACTGTAGATTTCTGTTTTTGCCGTTTTAAATGTCAAAAAAGGGCGCCTGGGTGGCTCAGTTGGTTAAGCGACTGACTTCGGCTCAGTTCGTGATCTCAGGCTCATGAGTTTGAGCCCCTCGTCGGGCTCTGTGCTGATGGCTCAGAGCCTGGAGCGGGCTTCGGATTCTGTGTCTCTCCCTCTCTCTGTCCCTCCCCTGCTCGTGCTCTGTCTCTCTCTCCTTCAAAAATAAATAAACATTAAAAAAATTAAATGTTAAAAAAAAAGGCACAAATGAAAACTTTTAGTATGTATGAGTATACACACACACATAACACATGCACATTACACTTATACATGTGACCATCATTATTCCCTTTATTCTGGCTTATTTTTCTTCATAGCACTGTGGCATTTTATATTATGCATAATTATTTGCTTTCTTTTTGCTAGTGAGCATTAAGCTCCTTGAGGTCAGGGACTTCGGCTGTTGTCTTTATAGCTGTATTACCACTGTCTAGAAAGTGACTGATTAGCACTATGTACATACTTAAGGGGAAATGATGAATGAATAGTATTGGCTAAATGCCATCATATGTGACTCTCGAAGGGTGTAATGGGGGGGAGGGGTAAACATTTCACCTTTTATAAGAAATTAATGTGTTTTTAAAAGTTGTATTATAACTTCTCATGAAAGCTCCCCCAATTAAAGAAGTAATATAATGCTAATAAGAGCTCTCTGTACTGCTCCACTGTTATTTAGTGTCATCATTGATGTTGAAATGTTAGAGATGATATCAAGGTTAGGAGCTGGGCTTTGTCAGCATAAATATAGAGGCTGGGATACAATGAAGTTGCTGTTCTTAAGAAAAGGGGAGTGAGGGGGGTCTGGAGAGGGTTGGGGGAACAATGGGAACTGGGGAGGAAAGGGCCCACAGACACTGAGTCCTGGAGGGACAAAAAAAGAGAATGTGAGAGAGAATGAGATGCCTAGGAGCTGAGGGGGAGAAACTTAGGACAAAAGATGTTTCTAATGATATTTTCCCAGGAAAAGCTCTAAATCACCTCCTAGCTTCCCCCGGTAATATCTTTAGTAAATTCTGTATTGCTCATTCAAATTTTCAGTGGGAATAGAGTTTTGTTGTGGGACAGCTCAAAAGAAAAGATACCTGAAGTGTATTTTACAAAGAAATAGGTATTCTGTTTCTCCCAGCCTCTATTGAACAAATATGGAGCAAACACTGAGACTCTCAGCGTGAGGTGTGCAGATGAACAGTGTGCTTTGGGTACCCACGTTTTCCTGGCTGTCCTGGTGTGCCTGTTCCAACAGGGTGGAGGAGGGATGACAAGAGCTTCAGCCCAATCCTCTGGGGCATGGTTGGCCTAAGCAACCAATTTTCAGTGCAGCTGAAAATCTTGGGTCAGCAGTACCTGTTCAAATTATTTTAACTGGACAGATGAAAGTCTCCTTTGTAGAAATAGCAGCAACAATAGTTTGGTGACATTTTCTTCTATAATGTACATGTGACCTGCACTACTTAGCTAATTTATAAAGATTTATGAGAAAATATGTCTGCATTCTTGTGTTGCTCAAAAGCATTATTCTGCAGGCTGTAAGTAGTTATTGAATGAAACTTGAAAAACGCTTATTTCCTTCCCTAAATGTGCTATTTCCCCCCGAAGACCTCATTGATAGCCTGCGAGGGTTTGAAATATTGATGACTGTGAATCCATTCATCTCCAAATTTCACTGGCCTTTCAGTAGAGTATATTTTTAGCTTTGTTGAGAATTTAGGGCAGAGGAAATCTATAGAAATATCGGGTTATGTGGGTATTCTGTCAGTTTCATAGAACTAAAGATGGATTCTGTTAGATGAATATTTGAGTCATCATTAGCCTTACACTAATAAAGTGGGGTAGCCCACTTTCAAATAAGGTGCCAGGAAATTACTGAGTAATTTAAAAACTTATCCTTCTTATAAAATCTGATCTGAATACAAATGGATATGATACTTCTGATAACTAATCGTTTGTTTAGGTCCTATATAAATACTGTCAATGTGCTATTGAAATATTTCCGACATCCCAGCAGGCAGGGTAAGGGTTGCTACAAATACATTAGCTTTCTGAGCCATGAGACATACTCATCAGTGTATTGGTGGAGTGCTGTCTTGACCAGACGATGGCTAGCTCAACATTAGACATTTTCCACGGACTTCTCGCTCTCCACTTTCCCACGTGAGAGTGTCTGCTCCTCCAGTGCTCTTTCCCTCCTTTTGAACTGTCAGATCCTCTCCACTGATGAACTCCTGGTTTTCCCTGTGCAAATAGTCCCCTTCTTCTCCACCTCCACAGCATTTTGAGTAAGACACAGTCTTATGTCCTTAAGGAGCAGCATCATAGTTGAGGGTTCCAGGAACTTTCGTGCAATCTCATTTTGTAGGTGAAAGTGCTCTGAGAGATTAGGGGTGCTTAATCTAAGCGCCCTTAAACTAGCCTAGGCTAGTTTCTTGTAAGTGGGAGAACCAGAACAAGAACGTGGATTTTCTGTGACTCCCTCTCTGCACCACACAGCCTTCCACCATCTGTAGCGCACTGTGGTGATTTGTCCCTCTGTCTCCCTCTCTCTGTGCTCCTCCCCTGCTCACACTCTGTCTCTCCCTCTCTCAAAAATAAATAAACATTTAAGAAATAAATAAATAAAATATCTGTTTGGGGCATTGTTCTAGGCTCCAGGAAAACCTGAGCAAAAAATGAAAATTTCTGCCCTCAGGAAGTTCATATTCCTGGGAAGGGGCAAATAATAAACAACACAAATTAATAGAAGATGTAGTGTCCTGGAGGTTGGTAAATGCTAAGGAAAACAATAAATTGATGAAGGGGGGCTGTGAAGTGTGAGGGTGAGTGGGGAGGTGGTTGTAGGTCATTCTCTGCGATAGATACTCTGCACAAAGATGCTAGGGTTAACTGAACTTACTTTCCAGCAGAGAGAGCTGGCTTTCTGAGTACCCTTGAGGAGGCACAAAGGCCAGCGATTTGTGTTGGGGCATCGCCAGGACTCCCACTGGTGACCCTGGCAGATAATTGCTGAACTTGTAATTGCTGTGTCCAGAACTCCATGACTCCTGAAGGGAAACCTGCAGCCCCCACATTACTTGATTGGATTTTGTATTTCTTTGGCTCTCACAAAAACAGAAAGGTTACTTTCCACCTACCTGTAGAGACCTTTGATGTTACCCCCAATTCCTTCATATTCTTCAGACCACTCCATCTTAAGAGACATGTCTGACGGAATTCCAGGCATCCCTCATGGTTTTGTCCCACAGTTTGGACACAACTTCCACAGTCACCTTCCAGATCGATTTGAGCTCCCCAGGAGACAGTGCAATTCCAGCGGAAGAACACTGTGTACCAGCTCTCTTTTGTTTGTCGTTATCATCGCCTGCTGTAGAGCCACCCAAGCAGAAGCTCACCACGTATTATCTAAGGCGGTGCAGCACAGCCAGAGACACAGGGTTTCCCCCTCTGCCACTTGGTCTCCTGCTCAGAGACTGGACTCCTTCAGTGTGAACAGAAATTACAGTCACCCCCGCGGGCCTCCAAGCGCTTGGTCAACTAACACTATACGAATGCAAGTTTTCCTTCGGAGTTGTAGTTGAATACTTATTTGAAAAATCACTTAAAGCATTTTACAAGCATATCGTCCTTTTTCCCTTTCTGTTTCTATTCTTATCTATTTCCCTTCGTGTTTCTTTTTCTATTTCATTATTTACAATAGTGGGAATTTACTACTGTTTTGTTTTTATAGTGCTGATAATGTCACTGGTATGTATTTAAGGCACAAGTGCTTTTTCACAAGATAGCTTCAAGTTAGCAGAATGATCTGTCATTCCTTTCTTTTCACTCTGTGGCACTAACTTCTTTTTTTTCTATTCTTCCAATTTACCCGCTCTGAATACCAGTGATATTTTTATGGACAGAAATGCTGAGAAGGCAGCTCTTATTTGAAGTGAGTCTTTTCTGCTCTCATACACAACACTGTTATTTAAGCATTCTGAGAAAAATTTGGGAATGGTTTTAAAAGGGCTGTGTTGCTCTGGGGAGCAGTGTCTTCTGGGTGCTTAAGGGAGGATATTTGAAAGCCATTTCAGTAAGGAAAGTCATGTTCTACTCGCTTTGAGTCCACCACTGGACAGAACTCTGATATCATCCTGACAACTACCTTTTTCCTCACCTTGAAGCCATAGCTCTGGCTATGACTCTCCTCAGTTTATGCTCCATCATGTGGGTCACTTACACTGAGTCTTTGTGAGTCATCAAATGGCTCAACTTCCTCTGTACAACTCCTACTTTATTTTTATGTAATTATTCATCATATATGATGTTGTAAGCCAATTTGACTCTCTTAGGGAAGGAAGGAGGAAGGGAGGGAAGGAAGGAAAAGGAAGGCAGGCTTGAACTATTACATTTTCAAGGACATATTTATTTGAAAGGGAGTCTTTTTCCAGAATTACCTACCACCTGCTATGGTTAATTAGATACAGTTAGTGCCAAGCATGGTTTAGAACTTTTTTTAATTGAGCAAAATTTTACTTTAACTTTGAAGGTCCTAAAATTATTGACGCATTAGAATTTGCAAATTAAATGTGGAACGTAACTTTTCAGTAAATAAACAACGTATATATGGTTATAACCATTCAGTTGTTTCTTGATCAGAGAACAGAAAGGAGAGTGTTCATTACCCACATTCTAGATAATTCCACTTACAGTTGAAAACACACAGTGAGACTGTTTAACATCTACATAACATACTGTTTCCTGGTCCTCATAATGATGTAGTCACGTATCAAGAATGTTTTGTATTTCCTTACTCAGAGATTTTTTTTTAATAAAGAAACAGAATCCTACCACCTTCCTGCTCTGGGGGCTCACAGAATCACAACCAAATGACTTGCTGTTAGCATAGCCTTTTATATTAGCTGAATGCTTTTCAGTACATTTACTGGTGAGTTTCACAGTACTTTCTGGTGGTGTGAAGGAGGCTAATGTTGCTCTTGTGCAAATTACAAAGCCAGAACCATAAAAGGGGGAAATGATGGTTTGGAATAATCTTAGAAGTTGGGTTCAAGTCTACAGTTATTTTTTCTCTTTAAGATCTAAAAAGGTGAGGGGGCCCTGGCTGGCTCAGTATGTGGAGCGTGAGGCTCTTGATCTCGGGGTTGTAAATACAAGCTGGATGTTGAGATTACTTAAAAATAAAAAATAAATAAATAAAAATAAAAGATATGAAAAGGTGAGGAATCTGATGGCAGTGAACCAAGTAATGAATATGATGTAATTTTTAATTTATACCCTATAGTAATTAATTGACAAACCTGATAATATTTGACCTAAATGATTAGCAGACATAATTAGGCCAAGATCAAAATTCAAGAAGACTAAGAGATCAGAATACAAGTACCTCTTCTGGAAGACTTAGGAATAATCAAGAGATCTACATAACACACCTGTCTAAGAGACTCAAGAAACATTTCAGTCAGGATACAACAAAGAACTAAGGCAGTTGGGGAGTTCAGTGATTATGTCGAGGCCAATGAGGCATTCTATCTTATTATGCACATGCTGTCTAATTTCTAGAGAAAAAGAGGGAGAGGAAAGCAAACCAAGACTTAATCAGTATCATGGGATTTAAATATTAGACTATAGGCTATAGAATTTGGGTATTTTATACCAGCACTGAGGACAGACCTATGTTATTTTATGAGAATATTTATTTACTGATAAACATTTGGTGAACATCTTCTGTGTGCCACACAACGTATAAATTCTGGGGATACAACGGAGAACTAGAACTGATGCTAAAATGTGTCCACGCAGATAACTATCAGCATCCATCCAGGCCTTATCAATTTACCTTGGCATGATGTGAGACTTAGGTCTTTCCACAGATTCTTTCTTCTCCTAAGTTGTCAAAGTGCAGTATTTTCCAGGAGAACTGGTTGAGTCAGTATTGGATAGTCTACTGATTCCAGGATTGAAGAAGTCTGGGACTTTAAAAAGATTCTGGGGTAGTTGGGCTTTATTTAGAGAGTTGACTTTGGACTGCCCTTCTCCTGGCGACTATTGTCTACATAACCCATTTGGGGCAGTTCTTATGGACAAGGCTGCCTCTACGACACTATTGGCTTTAAGGAGGTACCATTCTGTGCCTCTGTAGCCGTATATTCTAGAAACCAGTTAAGCATAATGACCAGCATCCCTAGGAAGGCAGGTAGGCATAGATGCTGAGTCACTGCCAGGGACCTTTACTTAGCCAGTATTTGCAAATGTGTGTTACTTGGCAGGGCATCGGGCAAACCAATTTAAACAGTAACTGTGCCTTCTCTAAGGCAGATGTGCAAACATCAAAAGCAAATACAGACATGGGGGAATCTATGTAAGCCCTGACCAAGTGCACAGTGCTGTGTCACTTTTGACCATGTATCAGTCTGCCTTTTTTGGAAGTCGTGAGCTGAAGTCGTGAGCGAAGTGTTGTAGGAGTTGCATTTTTAGAGAGTGAGGTGGAAAGAAGTGGCTGCCTCTGTACTAGTCGGGAGAGGATTGTTGAGGGGGTGGTTTTGGAGAGTTGGTTGAAGGTAGAAAGGGAGGGAACCTGCCATCTGGATGTGTGATGACATTCAGGTGTTGGTATGGCTTCTTAAAGTAGCCTTTGCTTTTGAAGTACATTAAAAAGACATTAAATTAATTTGGCTGAAAACAGCTGAGGGACTGAGGATGTTAGGAGCACTGGGTTGGTTGTCAGATATCATCATCCCTACAGTTTCCTCACCTCGGGACCCTGGACAGTGGCTAAGTAAGCACTGTCATATAGGATCCCGTTTAATCTTCTCCATAGCAAAGCTGTGCAGTTGCTAACAGTGTCTCTACTTCACAGATGAAGAAATGGGGGCCCCAGAGAGTTTAAGTAACTTGCGCACCAAGGACTCAGAAATCACTGTATATGCACATGTGTTTATATGGCACATATGAATACACACACATATATATTGTGGGGATTAAGCATATAAGGGATGTTGTTTTTGAATGCTTCATGCCAATCGTTGTGTTAAAAACTATGAGGACAGCCAAAGAGGAAAATTCCCATTTTTTGAGGAATTTCCAGTAGAACTAGCCCTTATACAATGAATAGGAATGGAAAGAAAATAGGAATAAAAAATAGGAGTGAAATGAATATTTAGGAAGCAGCATTAAAGGTATATGTAGAACACTGGAGCATCCAGAATGTTCAGGATGGCCAGCCTGGGTCAGAACTGTGCAGGAGAACCTCTTGGAGGGGTGAGCTTAGCACCAGGTTTTTGTAGTTAGAAATGATGGGATATAAATATGTGAAAGAAGCAGAGGTGAAGGGTGTCTAGTGAAGGGCCTTGAATGGAGAAGCACATCTTGCTGTTGATATTTCTCTGTATGTCTCCACTGGAAGACCTTTAGGGAAATATCTTTAATAAATAGAGTGAAGAAAGCATCACTGAATTTTATGAATAAAATTGGAAAATATTTATAAAATCTGTGACTATAGAACAGCAAGACACACACATAGACCAATGGAATAGAATAGAAACCCCAGAACTAGACCCACAAACGTATGGCCAACTCATCTTTGACAAAGCAGGAAAGAACATCCAATGGAAAAAAGACAGCCTCTTTAACAAATGGTGCTGGGAGAACTGGACAGCAACATGCAGAAGGTTGAAACTAGACCACTTTCTCACACCATTCACAAAAATAAACTCAAAATGGATAAAGGACCTAAATGTGAGACAGGAAACCATCAAAACCTTAGAGGAGAAAGCAGGAAAAGACCTCTCTGACCTCAGCCGTAGCAATCTCTTACTCGACACATCCCCAAAGGCAAGGGAATTAAAAGCAAAAGTGAATTACTGGGACCTTATGAAGATAAAAAGCTTCTGCACAGCAAAGGAAACAACCAACAAAACTAAAAGGCAACCAACGGAATGGGAAAAGATATTCGCAAATGACATATCGGACAAAGGGCTAGTATCCAAAATCTATAAAGAGCTCACCAAACTCCACACCCGAAAAACAAATAACCCAGTGAAGAAATGGGCAGAAAACATGAATAGACACTTCTCTCAAGAAGACATCCGGATGGCCAACAGGCACATGAAAAGATGTTCAGCGTCGCTCCTTATCAGGGAAATACAAATCAAAACCACACTCAGGTATCACCTCACGCCAGTCAGAGTGGCCAAAATGAACAAATCAGGAGACTATAGATGCTGGCGAGGATGTGGAGAAACGGGAACCCTCTTGCACTGTTGGTGGGAATGCAAATTGGTGCAGCCGCTCTGGAAAGCAGTGTGGAGGTTCCTCAGAAAATTAAAAATAGACCTACCCTATGACCCAGCAATAGCACTGCTAGGAATTTATCCAAGGGATACAGGAGTACTGATGCATAGGGCCACTTGTACCCCAATGTTCATAGCAGCACTCTCAACAATAGCCAAATTATGGAAAGAGCCTAAATGTCCATCCACTGATGAATGGATAAAGAAATTGTGGTTTATATACACAATGGAATATTACGTGGCAATGAGAAAAAATGAAATATGGCCTTTTGTAGCAACGTGGATGGAACTGGAGAGTGTGATGCTAAGTGAAATAAGCCATACAGAGAAAGACAGATACCATATGGTTTCACTCTTATGTGGATCCTGAGAAACTTAACAGGAACCCATGGGGGAGGGGAAGGAAAAAAAAAAAAAAGAGGTTAGAATGGGAGAGAGCCAAAGCATAAGAGACTGTTAAAAACTGAGAACAAACTGAGGGTTGATGGGGGGTGGGAGGGAGGAGAGGGTGGGTGATGGGTATTGAGGAGGGCACCTTTTGGGATGAGCACTGGGTGTTGTATGGAAACCAATTTGTCAATAAATTTCATAAAAAAAAAAAAAAAAGAACAGCAAGACAGGATTAAGTTTTAGGAGTCTTCTTTTCTGCAAAGCTCACATTCCCTGACAACGTGGTTGGCACTCAAATGTCGGTTCAATGTAAACAAATAATGATAGTGATTGGGAATGTTTAATACAAGAGCTAACTAAAGATTATTGATATAGAAGAGAAAAGGGAAACTTCGTATAAAACCAAAAGTACTAAATTATTATCATCTCAGCAAAATTTAGAAGTTCTATTGGGAGAAAGATCCGGGAAGTTTATCACTCAGTGTCCAAATGCAGAGGATAGAACATACTCATTTATTTTCAACAGGAAGGAATTTGCTACAGAGCCATGTTAAATGACCACAGAATCATTCTGTGGCTGAAGTAATAAACTCTAGACTGAGCTTTCAGGAACAACTCTCAAAGCTACTTCCCAGAACTGGGGTCCAGTGATGTTGCTGCCACAGCTCCTATTAAGAAGCAGTTGGGATCAAGAAACCACAGACATCAGGACGTACCTTGTCACCAAGCTGCTGCTCCTGCCATTGGCTCCAGAACTATACTACACCTGTCCCTGTCTGTACCAGTAAAATGAATGAGTCACACCTTGAAGTTAGTGGGGAACCCTGGGACCTCAGCCACAGAAAGCCAATAAATGCCTCCAATTCTTTGTTTGCCTTCAGGAACAGCAGGAGTGGCTGAAGAGTGGCCTATACCTTGCTGTTCTCACAAGTCTCCTGGGAAATTTCCTGACTGACCAAACCAAAGATACATGTGACCCTCTGGCTCTGAGATCATCAGCATTCGGGACATTGCCGTGGAGGCAGGCATAGCCATGCACAGAGGGAGTCAAAGCTGTCGTCTTGCAGGAGCAAAGGGGAAACAATATAGGAATAGTATGTTTGGAAGGGAGAAATCATTGGCATTTTGTTTGTGTAAGATAGCAAACATTAGATTTTATCTGATTACTAGTATTAGGCATTTTGTTTTCAGATGATTTTAATACAGGTATCTGTGAAGAGAAGGCAACAATTTACAGAACTAAAAAGTGTAGCAGAACTTTTAAATTAACAAGAGAAAAAAGGAATGAATGGAAACTCTACCAAGCCAGCAAAATAACAAAAAAAGTAAAAAAATAAATAAATGGAAAAATAAACTAAATTGTAAATATACAATAAGAAAAAAACCCAGGCACACCATTGTTACATTAAAATGTAAAAGGTCTAAATACTCTATGTAAAGAGAGGGACTGTTGGGGTAACAATAAAAGCACGGATAAGAGGATGAGAGTTACCATGAGAAACATACTTAAGCAATAATTTTTAAGAGTTGAGGGGGAAAAAATACACATGGAAAAAATACACATGAGGCAAAATACACAAGGCAAAAAAACAAATAAAAGCATGAGGAACAGTTAATTCTATTGGAAAGAAAGCACAAAACAGTAAAAAACAGGCACAATTTATAAAGTCATAAATCATGCCCAAATAGCAGAGCACCTAGAAATACATAATCAAAACTATCACAACTGCAGAGAGAACAGTTTAATACTTCACTTTTATAGTGGTGCATTTTAATGAGTAGATAGTAGATAATAGGCAAAGACAGAAAGGCCTTGAGCAATGCAATTAAAGTGACTTAACAGGATATATTCTAGGACTGTATGTTCTTTCCCTAACTCCCTCGGTGCCATGAAACACTTAGAAAAAATTAAGAAAGTACTTGGCTCAACGAATAGCTTAAAAAATTAAGAGCTTTAACAGACCACATTTTTTAATTATTGAAATTAGAAATTAGAAATAAAAGTCGAAATAAATATTAAAACATAATGCCAATTTTTAACAACTTGGAAATTAAGAAACACACTTGGGCCAAAGGTAAAATCAAAATAAAATTCTGATCTAGAAATAGTAAAAAGGAGAACACTCCAAATCTGAGACACAGAGTAACTAAAATTTATGAGACAAAGAGTAACTACAAATAATGAAAGTTAATAGTTAAAAAGCTAGAGGGGTCCCTGGGTGGCTCAGTCGGTTGAGCATCTGACACTTGATTTCTGCTCAGGTCATGACCTCAGGTTCCTGAGATCAAGCCCCAAATTGGGCTCTGCATTGACAGAGTAGAGCCTGTTTGGGATTCTCTCTCTCTGCCTCTCCCTCTCCCTTTCTCTGCCCCTCCCCTGCTGATGCTTGTATGTGGTTTCTCTCTCTCTCTCAAAATAAAAAAAAACAAAAAACACACATTTAAAAAAGTAGTTAAGAAGCTAGAAAAAATACATGAAAAGAGAGAATTTTAAAAGATGGAAGCAGAAATTAATGAAATTGAAATGGCAACACCAAAGATAGTAGAAAGGTTAAATAAATCCCAAAGTTAATTTTTGGAAAGATAAAACCTTTTGAGAACCTGTTTGCAGAAAAAGGAGAGCAAAGTTAGAAATGAAAAACCAAACATAATTAAAATATTGAAGATATTTTAGGAGTTGGGAGAATGCCATGTAAAAATTTTTGGAAACTAAATTTTAAGCCCAGAGCAGGATGTGCAAACTTTTTCTATAAGGGACATGTAGCAAGTATTTTGGGTTTCTGTCACAACTACTGTTATCACTGTAGCAAAAAAGGAGCCATAGACATCATAAAAACAAGTGGGTATGGCTGTAAACCAATAAAACTTTATTAAAAAAAAAACAACAGTGGGCCAGAAATGGCCTGTGAGCCATAGTTTGCTGTTAACCTAAGCCAGAGGAAGTATAGCAATATATAAATTACCAAAACCAATCCAAGGAGAGTTTAAAGCTTTCAATAGATAAATTAATAGCTGTATTTAACGTAAATCCATTAAAAGTCCCAACAAAGATATTTTGGAATTAGATAAAATGCTCTTATAGTGCCTATAAAGAATAAATGTGAGATTAGACAAGGCATTGTGATAAAGACAACTGGGTGAAGGAGGGAGTTACCTTATAGACAGTTAATATATACCATGAACTCACTCTCATCAAAGCAGCATGATATTTTTTAATTTTTTTTTAAATTTTTTTAGTGAGAAAGAACATGCGAGTAGGGGAGAGGGGCAAAGGGAGAGAGAGAGAATCTTAGGCAGGCTCCAAGCTCAGTGCTGAGGCTGATGCAGGGCTCAGTCCCATGACTGTGGGATCATGACCTGAGCCAAAATCAAGTGTCAGATGCTTAACTGACTGAGCCACCCAGGCGGCCCAAAGCAGCATGTATTGACACCATAGAGTAGTATCACAAAAGGGAGTCCAGAATGGATCTTACAATATTCTGGAATTTAATATATGCAGTTTCAGTGAGAAATATGCTTTATTTAATAACAAGTACTAGTAATTGACTATTTCAAAACAAAATGAAGCTTCATGCTTATTGTGTGCTTTAGAAAATTAATTTTTTGTAGATGAGAATTTTTTTAATATTTATTTTTGAGAGAGAGAGAGAGAGAGAGAGAGAGAGAGAGAGAGAGAGAGAGAGAAACAGGGCACAAGTAGGGGAGGGGCAGAGAAAGAAGGAGACACAATACTAAGCTGGCTCCAGGCTCCAAGCTGTCAGCACAGAGCCTGACACGGGACTCCAACTCACAAACCATAAGATCATGACCTGAGCCAAAGTCAGACACTTAACTGACTGAGCCACCCAGGTGCCCCTAGATGACAATTTTTACTATAAAAATAATATAATGCAAATATTAAAAGAAAAATGAGATGAGATGACTGTGCACAATGTAATAACTGGCGAGACTATTTCAACCAAGAGAGAAAACAAAGAAGGTCAAAAAGAAAAATAACAGACATTTTATCCCATATAAAATTTAAAAATATTTGCATAGGAAAAGATATTATCAAATTCAATAGGCAAACAACAAGTGGGGGAAGAACTTCATCACATATAGCAGTTAATGGATTAATATCAATAAAATATTTAAAAATCTAATAACTTGATATGCCAATAGAAGAAAAAGATAGAGGTGCAGGATGGCTCAGTTAAGCAACTGACTCTTGATTTGGTTCAGGTCATGATCTCATGATTGGTGATATCAAGCCCTGCGTCCCCACTGACCATGCGGAACCTGCTTGGGATTCTGTCTCCCTCTCTCTCTGCCCCTCTCCTGCTTGTGCTATCTCTAAATAAATTAATTAAATAAATAAATAAATAGCATTTTTTAAAGAAGAAAAACAGGATAAAATGTAATTTGGGTGGGCAACTTATGGAAAAGCAAATCCAGTTGGCCAACAGCATGTAACAAGGTGTTGAAATTAATTATGCTAGGGAAATGCAGACGTAAGTAACAGTAGGATACCGTGTTACGTACCTTTGACAGGCAAAAAGTTAGAAGTACAGTAACTGGAATTGCTGAGAAGGATAGCAAAAATGAATACTTTCATGTGTTGCTAGTGGAAATGTGAAATGTTCCAGACTTTTTAGAAAGCAATCAGGCAACAGCTACTGAAATTTAAATTCTTCTCTTGGAATTTTTGGAATTAAAGCTGCATTGCAGCACTGATGATAGTAGACACCCCCCCATCCAGGAAAAAGTGAAATAAATAAATATCCCTTAAATGGGCAGTGTTTGAATACACACAGTATTTGCTTATAAAATATTCAGCCGTCACTTAAAAAAATGAATTATAACTCTACCATTTGGCACATATATTCATTATGAATTGTTAATTAAGAATATCAAAATGCAGAGGAGTATATAAATACGATGCCATTTTTGTCAAACATTGGCCAAAAAGTTCATGTGTATGTATAATTATATATATGCTCATGTACGCACCTACATAACACAATGCCAAAGCATAACAGAGTCTTGTATTATCTTAAATCCAGAAACTTTTATGTGAACTTTTATTTTATTTATTTTTTAATTTTTTTTTTAAGAGAGAAAGCTTGCAAGTGGAGGAGAGGGGCAGAGGGAGAAAGAGAGAATCTTAAGGCTCCATGCTCCTCGTGAAGCCAGATGTTGGGGTCAGGGGCTCGATCCCACAATCCTGGGATCATGACCTGAGCCGAAATCAAGAGTCCGAGGCTCTACTGACTGAGCCACCCAGGCGCCCCAGGTGCACTTTTATTTTTATACCTCCTCCTATACCAAGATTTTTTATGTTGAGAAACAGAGGGTTTTAGCTGGGGGTTGGTGGGAAGATTAAAAGGAGCATTTCACATTTAAGCATAATTAATAGATACCTTGTTTGGGAAATTTCTTTTGGGAAAGTGGCCAGGATTCATGGCATCACCTATTGAATAAGGTGTCTCCTAATTATCCAACCATATTGTGCCTTCTGCCTAAGCCTTCACAGCTGGTTAGGTTCTGAAACAAGTTACTACAGCTGACCAAACCAGTGACTCCAGTGGAAACTTTATAGTGCCTCTCTCTGTCAACATATTCATATCATCAATTTGTTATCTAAATGGAAAGGCCCATTTTTATCCTTCAGTGGATCTGTCTTCTCCATGTGGTAAGTGCTGATTTTTCCTTTCACAGCTGTGTTCTGAGTACAGCTATAAGTGGCCTCATTCATCCTGTTTATTCTCACCCTTAACCTTGATGGAAAGAGGGAATTATATTGCTGGCGTGTGAAAATATGGCTATTATATTAAACAATAGAATTAAATACCCTTAGAAGTGTTTTTCAAACTTTTCAAACCTTGATACAGAGTAACAAATACACTTTATATTGTGTTCAGTTATGTTGGGGTGTGTGTGTGCCTATGTGTGTGTGTCTGTGTGTGTATAAAATAATGACTATAACTGAAAATTTCACGAAGTATTACTTGCCCTTTTTATATGCATTCCTAATAATTTCCACTCTGTTCTAGTCTATTTTATTTCTTTTAAAAAATGCTGGCCACAGCCCATTAAGTTGAGTTAGTGACCCACTAAATGGGGTAGGGACCTACAGCTTGGAAAAAAAAACTTAAGGGATTCCTACCAAAACTGCATGCATTGCATTCCAGGGTCAGAAGATTTTCACTGGGCTGGTAAGGCAGTTACTCAGTGAAGTCCAATCCATGCCTAGGCAAGTTTTGCTTCATTTTGTATATGCCAATGAGGCCAACTTATGTAGAAGACACTCTGATAGATTCCATAAGGTAGTTTTAAGTCTTAGGTAGAACACTGTGATACGTTCAGAGAATTAGCTTCAAATGCGGACACATACTTTTTTATTACTGTGACAGATGCCTTAGGTAACTGATTTTCTCCCAACAGTTGGGACTGTCATGAGAAGGCTGGTCATCTTATTATAAATAGAAGTCATCTCAGTTGATTTCACCTCTGCTGTAAGCATTCTTGGACTATCTCTCCCACTTAGAATTTAAAATTATATTCTTAAGCTAGAAAAAGAAGTATTTCCATACCAAACAAAACCAACAATTCATTATATTCTTTAAAGTAATTACCCTCGTCAGGCAAACTGCTAAATTAATTCTTCTTAGGACAGTAGAGATCAGAGATCTGCTCTCCGTTCCAGACACAGGATTTATGTGATCATGAACACAGAGGTGGCTTATATGCAAGCATTTTAAAGTGAAAGTATTAAAGTAAAACCTGACTCCTACTGTGACTGCAAAGGAAAATGTTGTGTGTTATATCTATTTGGGTTTGATAACAAAGAATTTCAAAAAGAAGGCAGAAAATGGACTCTGTCTCTGGCATCCTTTACAATTTACCTAATTTAAGGTGTATATAAAAAGCGTTATTAGATGTTCATTAAGAAAGAAAGGCTGTTATCCATGAAGAGTGCAAGTTTGACTTCTTTGCTGATTTGGATGCCTTTCATTTCTTATTGTTGTCTGATTGCTGAGGCTAGGACTTCCAATACCAAGATGAACAACAGTAGTGAGAGTGGATATCGTGTCGCATTCCTGATCTTAGGGGGAAAGCTCTCAGTTTTTCCCCATTGAGGATAATATTAGCTGTGGGTCTTTCATATATGGCTTTTATGATGTTAAGATATATTCCTTCTGTCCCTACTTTATTGAGGGTTTTTATCAAGAAAGGATGCTCTATTTTGTCAAATGCTTTTTCTGCATTTATTGAAAGGATCATATGATTCTTATCTTTTCTTTTATTAATGTGGCTAATAATGCTGATTGATTTGTGAATATTGAACCAACCCTGCAGCCCAGGAATAAATCCCACTGGGTCATGTGGATAATTCTTTTAATGTACTGTTGGATTCGATTTGCTAGTATCGTGTTGAGAATTTTTGTGTCCAGGTTCATGAGGGATATTGGTCTATAATTCTCCTTTTTAGTACAGTCTTTGTCTGGTTTTGGTTGCAACAATGTGGATGGAACTAGAGGGTATGCTAAGCAAAGTAAGTCAGTCAGAGAAAGACAGATACCATATAATTTTACTCATGTGGAATTTGAGAAAAATAGCAGTGAACATAGGGAAAGGAAGGAAAAATAAGATAAAAACAGAGAGGGAGGCAAACCATAAGAGACTCTTAAATACAGAGAACAAACTGTGGGTTGGTGGAGGGAAAGTGGGTGGGGGGATGGGTTAAATGAGTGATGGGCATTAAGGAGGGGACTCTTCAGGATGAGCACTGGGTGTCATATGTAAGAGATGAATCACTGGATTCCTGAAGCCAAGACTACACTGTATATTAACTAACTTGAATTTAAATTAAAAAAAAGAAAGAAAGAAAGAAAAGAAAGGCCGTTATATCCTGTCTTTAACTTTATTTTTCAGTCTAACTTATTTTTTTCCCCTAGTGATTACCATTGATGCCTTTGATTTTGTGGGTGTTGTCAAAAGATGTTCATCACATGAGGAATGAGCAGAGATGAGGATTGGGAACTTTCCTCTTCTTGGTACTTTTCCATAAGACTCCGTTCACCAATGTCACTGTTATTTCCTTCTTACTCTGAAGTCGTTCCAAATCTGATATTACAGGAACTTGATTTTATTTCCTTACTACATTTCAAATGAATTGAGCCAGTTTTGTTCTTAAGTTATTTTAGCATCACAGAAAGAAGAATGTAAAGCAAATGGCGACAATAATTTACGATTGACAAAATACATAACAAAAAGAATTTGCTGAGATATAGAAAATCTCCCTTCCATTTTCCTTCCCTTGCTAGAACTCTCTACCAACATTGAAATATCGGGGGTTAGGACAGAATGGAAGATAGAGCTTTCTGCTCCTAAGACACATGTCACTTCTCTCTATAGCTGAAGATAACGTCAAAGTAACTGAAAGTGCCAGACTGGAAATCGTTTCTGTGAACTATGGTGGTCATAATTTCAACTATTTCTACCAGCTGTGATTTTGTAATTGGCAAGAATTAATATGCCTTTCTTGGTTTGTAAGGCTGTCAGAAAACAAGTCACCAAACCTCAGAGCGGTTCCAAGTGAAGCAGACTTTTACTGCTTCATCTTCAGAATAAGTCCTAGGCCATTCACTCAAACAACAGCACGGAAGTAGGTGGCATGTGGGGGTCACTGTGACAACCAGATTAATGACAGGAAATCAGTGAGACCAAGAGCCATCAACATTACATCAGCACGCTTTAGGATTTTTATGAGGTACTCCATATATTCTCTTTTGCTGTACCAAGGGAATCATATGGAACCATCCATTATTGCTGTCTCCATTCTACTTATTGATTACAGGGAATTGTATTATGTTATATGATGTTATATGGAATCTTGATATGATTTTAAATTCAGTTGTCTTCCAAACTGTAATTAACATTTTCTCGAAAATTGAATATTCCTCATTGAGCTTGACATTTTGTTTTGTCCTTGACGTGTGTGTGTGTGCGTGTGTGTGTGTGTGTGTTTGGTTATTTTCTCCAAATTATATTTTCTCCATTTCTCCACTAACATTCCTAGTGGATGATTTTGCAGAAGAACAAATTGTCCTTTGACACTTGCATCTCAGCCATTGTCCACTTGCTTATGTGTTTCCAAGGGCACAGGAGGCAGCTTTTCTAATACTTCTTTTCTAAATGAAGAAGAGAGAAAACAAATGCATGTTTCCAGGTTCCATCAAAATATGGCTTTAATTCTTCTTTAATTAAAAATGGTGAGGAGAGGGGCACCTGGGTGGCGCAGTCGGTTAAGCGTCCGACTTCAGCCAGGTCACGATCTCACGGCCCGTGAGTTCGAGCCCCGCGTCGGGCTCTGGGCTGATGGCTCAGAGCCTGGAGCCTGTTTCCCATTCTGTGTCTCCCTCTCTCTCTGCCCCTCCCCCGTTCATGCTCTGTCTCTCTCTGTCCCAAAAATAAATAAAAAACGTTGAAAAAAAAATTAAAAAAAAAAATGGTGAGGAGATAATGATGTATTCCAAATTCGGTGAACCATAGTATTTCTTCTAACCGAAACAGTGTGAAGGATCCTACCTACTATCAAGTTTCACTGGTGAAGGTTCGTAGATGCCCATGACAGCAGTGTGTTCCATGTGGCTAGCTATTTCCACATGTTGTTTACCAAAATAGAGAAACAGTGTGCAGATATTCTATGAGACCAGACGTGCTCTGAGCATGTTTCTCTCCCTGTCATCTGAGGAAAGAGAAAGTCCCAACTGTGGGACATCTCAGTCCTTTGTCGTCTTGAAATATTAGCCACCTGATTTTTCTCCCTCCTTTGGTTCATTAGACACCAACAAGGCTTGTCCTGCTGAACTATTACTATTTTTTTTAACAAGGTAAGTTCAAAGGAAAAAAGAACCAACATTCACATAGTATAACACATGAAACTTGCAACTCAAAGGCAGAGTTGAAGTAGAATCATAAAAGATTTAAACCAAATTATGAATGAAGTACTGACATAGCTACTATGTAGGCAGAAGCTTTTCCAATGACTTTCGTAGCATGCTGTTGGAAGAGAGAACTATCCTTCATTGTTGTAGGAAAATAGTGTGTATATGTGTGGAGGGGGGAGGTAAGGATGGCTTTGACTCCAAGTGGAAATTTTTGTTTTCCTGATGAACTTGGCTAGCCCTGAGGACACCAGACATTAAGCTCCAGGCATGTGACATAGTTATGTTGACATCTGCCCTTAATGCCAAGGGTTTCAGAACCCAGCCGATCCTAGCAGCATGAAGTTCTTTTGGGTTCATCCATAGCAATAATACTTTGGAAAAAAAAAAAAAAGAAAATCCTACTTTCCCTTATCTGGCAGTACCTCAGCAGGATCCCAAGACATACCGGCTGTTAACAAGAAATATTATCTACTAAGGGGAGGAGAAATGGGCATGCAAATGTGATGTGGCTCATTTGGACTTTGTCCTGGAAATGGAAAAAAAACCCTGCTGGCCAGTAGGAGACGTGCCACTAGAATTCACGGGGAAGAAGAAAGGGTTGGTGTTTGTGCAGCATCGCCTTACTGTGGGTCTCCCTGCTGCCCATCTTCATTTCTTTTATTTGTAAAATTTTTTTTTAATGTTTACTTATTATTTTTGAGAGAGAAAGACAGAGCATGAGTGGGGGAGAGGCAGAGAGAGAGGGAGACACAGAAACCGAAGCAGGCTCCAGGCTCCAAGCTGTCAGCACAGAGCCCGACGCAGAACCCACGGTCTGCGAGATCATGACCTGAGCCGAAGTCAGATGCTTAACCTCTTGAGCCACCCATCCGCCCCTGCCCATCTTCATTTCTAAGGAAAGAAGTATTAATTTTAACCTCCTTTGTTAACTTGTCAGCTAAGACTGAGTCCACTTTTCTGAGCTTTAATAAGAACCCAGAGAGAAAAGAGACTATTGGTTGTGGTTCCGAACACCAACCAAGCACTTTGCCATGGCCTATTCTGCATTGAGCCCCATGGGACATGCCTCCCTCATGGTCTGCACTCGACACACACATACATGTTTACTGATACAGCTAGGCCCATGTGTGGCCACTCCAGTGAGAGCTGGGTCTGTCACTTCTTGAAAGATTTTAACTAGTATCCACGTTGTCCATGGCAAACATTTAATTACATGGGCACTGACTGTGCAGTTCAGTTCTGCCTGGCTGGTTGTTTACAATAATCATTGCTAACATCTGTTCATTGTCCTTAGGTGTTAGACATTGTACCCAACAGTTTACATACTTTAATCTCATTTAATCCTCCAGCCAATTCCTTGCGATAGTTTCTATTATTTTCTGTATTTTACAGATGAGGAAAGTGAAGCTTAGGGCAGCTAAATGAGGTAGCCAGGCTCGTTCAGCTAATGATTGTGTTGCTAGGACTAGACTCAGGCTCCTCATACTCCAGAGGCTGTATCCTTAAATTATCCTGGGTGGGGATTGGGGCAAAGGCCTATCCCCAGTGGTGTATGGGAGAAGGACTTCAGGAGTTTTCTCTAGTTGCTTATGTTTATATTCCCCTTTTCCATCCCCATTTTCCTCCTTCCTCCTCCCCTCCTTGTCCTTATTCTGATAGGCTTTCCTGGGCAGGCAGGGTGCTGGGGAGTGTCTCTTCTTACCACTGAAGGTCACTGCCACACTGAGTCACTGTTACTGAGGGGTGCCATAGCCTTCAGGAGTACTGTGATGGCAAAGTAGCTGAGAACCAGCGGGCTGAGGGGAAAAGTAGCTGAGAACCAGTGGCTGGGAGAGGGCTGACAAATCTCCAGACCATTTTTCTGTGACTTCCTGTGTGAGTCGTTCTCTCTGTGATGCCGTAACTTCAGGTGGCACGTGTGGCTCCGAAGTGATGTAGAAGGATGGAAGACAGCTCCCATGGATGTGAAAGGCGTATGTCTATGAAAAATATGAAACATGTATATAAAATGCATACATATGAGGGATACCTGGGTGGCTCAGTCGGTTTAGCGTCTGACTTCGGTTCAGGTCATGATCTTGGGTTCATGAGTTTGAGCCCTCCATCGGGCTCTGTGCTTTCAGTGCAAAGCCCGCTTCAGACCCTCTGTCCCCTCTCTCTCTGCCCCTCCCCCCCTTGCACATGCTGTCCCTCTCTCAAAAATAAATAAACATTTAAAAAATTAAAATGCGCATATATGGAAACATACATATACAAAACACATATATGAAAAAATACATATGTGAGAAAATATGTATTAAAATATATTTGTATTAGACTCTAGATATGTATTTCCTCCTCTCCTAGCTCCAGCATCAATGTGAGTAAGGGTGCAAAGCGATTTTACATTCATTATGCAGCAACTCTCCCTAGAGCCTTACAGGGGGATGAAAGCCATGACCCAGCCTTCAAGGAGTGCACGACCCAAAGGGCTTTTGTTTCTTGAGGATAACACTGACAATTCAATTAGTAGATCAGATTTCTTAGATCATCATGATTCAGACAGACAGAATTCTGTGGGACAAAAAGCTAACACGAGACTTCATGCTTTTCAGTCCTTAAGAGCCGACTGGAACCACTTTTGGAGTTCAAGGTTATTTACTCAATTATGGGATTAATATTAAGTGTGACTATTTCATTTACCTTGGCAATTTCTAGTTTACCATCAGTTAGAAATGACAGTTAATAGCAGGGAGAGATTTGGAAGAAATACTAACTTTACGTTCTTGGTATTTTGGGGCTTTTTATTTGTTTAAGGGTTCAAAGCCTTATAACTCAGTCTCTGACGTCATCTGTAAGTAAATCACTGCACCAGGAAAGTAGTGTTTTTTTTTTTTCCATAAGCACGCCTCTTATCCTGTCATTCCCCTGCTCAGAAACCTTCATTGCTTCTCCATTGCTTTCACTCTACTTTACACAGACGTCAAGGTTCTCTTTTATCTGGACCAAACATCCTTTTTGGTGCATCTCCTACCACCTCACCTAGAGCCTTAGCCCCAGCTGGTCAAGCAAGTCTTCATTCTTTTACCATACCTGAGCCTTTTTGGTTCTGCCCATGTTCTTCTACAGGCTCTCCCTTCTCATCTCTACTTGTCAAATCCTTTTGTTGTGTGAAACTCAATTCAAATAATATTATCTCTGTGAAGACCTTCAGGGTTGGCTATTGGAATTAAACACTTCTTATTTGTGCCAACGGTACATTGTTTAGACCTTGGCTAAAGTGTTTAATACGCTCTTTCTTGATTTATAGTTAGCTGGGTACATTGAAGATCTACTCTGTTCTTTGAGGGTAAGAAGCACGTCACACATTTTTTTGCCTCATCCTTCAGTGAGAGAAAGATTGTGTATTAAATGAATCATTTTTAAATAGTTTAACATTAAGTAAACTTTGGATCTCTTGAAAAGGCACTTATGGTGATATTCCCTGATAATCCTAGATTAATCAGCATTGTCACCTTGAATTTCTTCTGATCAACACCTGCATTGTTTTTATCCTTTGGTGAAAACAAGCATGTTTTAACCTTAGAGCTTTTGAACTGGCCACTCCCTCTCTCAGAAAACTTTTTTTTTTGGAGTTTTACATGGCAGCTCTTTCTTGGAGCCAGCACAACTGACCCATCTTAGAGAGGCTCTCTCTCACTTCTCAAACCATTGCTGGCTATGTGTTGAGACAGAAACCTTGTTTCTATCACCACACCCCCGTTGTACTCTAGGCACTACCATAACCAGGGAGGTTGCTTATCTGCCATCATGTGTCTCTTAAACTTCATGAGAGTGGAGGATGTGTCCGCTCTGAGAATCATTGGTTTCCAGGACTTACAATGGTGCCAGACTCACAGTGGTGCCATTCAGGTCATATTATATTATTTAAAATGAGTGGTTTTCAACATTGGCTGCCCATCAGTGTCACCTGTGGGACTTAAAAACAAAACAAAACAAAACAAAACAAAACAAAACAAAACAAAACACACAGATGTGCAACAACACAGTTGACCTCAAAGATTCTAACTCATTTGGCCTGGAATGACGCCCTTAAATGTGGCTCTAAATGTATGAATCATCAAAGGCCCAGGAAAACAGGGAAAGATAAGCTCTCCATAGCTTCCAAAGCTGTGGTTGTTTTTAAGACTTTCTGCATTTTGTTTTAAATCCTCATCTCCTATCCTTAATCCTTGTGACTGTCACGGAGAGATAATTAGTAGATCAAACATGAACTTACATTAGCCACAGAAACATCTGGGGGCAGTTCCGAAGTTTTAATTATGGTTTTAGTAATGTAAGAGCTTAATTATAGTTTCAGTGTTGAAGCAAGTTTGGGTATGTTGCCCTACAAATAAAGGAAATGTGAATAATTATCACCTGGGCTTTGGTCTCATTGCCTAGACCAACAGTTGCCAGATTATTTTAAAGAAGTATACTACATGTTAAATGGTTATTTTTCTGTTAGCTTATATGAAGTACATTGAATAACTTGAAATAATGCTTACTTTACCTATAATACGTACTTAGGTGTTTCTCAGGGTCCGTTAAAACCGTACCACTGATTTCCCTGAAAATAGAGTTTTTCTGTTTTTCCTCATATTTGTGTTTTTGATAACAGGTTTTATTCTTAGACTCTCCACCTCCCTCATCACCAGAGTATGTAAACAGATTTTAGGACCTGCCGTCCCTCTGATTTTACACACAAGACATGGAGGTGAGCATGAGGAAAACTCGAACTCGGAGCCACAGCCTCAAGTTGGTGGCAAATTCCAGCATTGGAATTCCTCCCTCTTAGTATCAAGGCAGGAAAATAAAAACAACAGCCTTAAAACTATTTCTCAGAGAGATCTGGTCAGTCCTGCACTTTTAATCAGAGTAGTCATATGGTGACTCTCCCACCAGGGATCTCCCGAAAAGATTTTCCCAGCGTTTTCCAGACCATGAACAGATAATACATTTGATTTGTAACTTTAAGATAATTTCCTAAAACAAATTCACAGTCCTGCTTGCTGACATTTTAACTCCTTTTTCTTATTGTTTGCTGAGAAAAAAGCTGTTTCTCTTTTCTTTTCAACATGCCTCCTGATGTTGAACAACCTCTAGAAGTGTCCCTTTTCCAGACTAAAATATGTTTTTATGTGTTGTCACTTTGGACTTCCAAACCCTTGAATCATTTGACTTTTCCGTCTTGGTAGGTCTGTTGTCTTTATAATCTCTAATTACATAGTTATAAACAGCTCATATATTTGCCACTGGATCCATTTCAGTGTAGAACAGTATTAATCAAGTTCACAAGTTCAGAAATACAAGAAATGGACCTTTTCTTATTTTTCTGCATCTCATTTTCCTGTGTCTTTTGAGTTCTTTTTCTACCAGGGAGAGTTTTAGAAAAATGTTTGTCCCCCAAATTGGGAGACACTCACTCCCTCTCTCCCTGCCTGACCTAAAAGTAAAGGGTTTTTTGAGTGTAAGTGTAAGGCTCAAAGCTCTAAGAGGCAGAACAGTGGGAAGGATTTTTTTAAACAAAGTCTATTTTCTACTCAAAGTAGAAAATCATATAAAGTTCTCATCAGGAATGCACACTTGCTATTTCTAAAATAACATGTGATTTAATATTTTGTTAAAGTTAGACCATACTTCAGAAGCAAGAGTGCCTTTCAGTGATTACTTCGAACTGAGCTGTACCCCAGAAAATTATAACCACTTGCCACGTTGCTTTTCCTTTCATTTTAGTGCTAAGGGTTCTGATGCGTGGCAGAGACTAGGTAAGTGAAAGTGGGTATGATTGGTGAAGTGGAAGAATCCAAAGGGGAGTGAAGCCTCTAAACTTTACGGGCAAGAGTTGTGCCATCCAATTACCAAAGAGTCTAAAAAACACATTGGGGTGTCCATTGCTTGATACAGTACAATTGTTAGTGTCTCCAGAAAAAAGGAAATAAAAGGGAAAGATAAGGAACGTCACAGCAGGTTATGGTTAACAGGCTGACTGCTGGTGCCCACACTGCTGAGCCTGGCAAGTGCCTGTGCTGCTCTAGGTCACTGTGCGGTGAGCCAAGGGACCAGTTAGCCCAGGGACCTCCGAGTGTGCTCATGGCTCCAGTTCAAGAACTAAGGGTGAGGATCTGGGAAGGTCAACACTGTCAAAGCCCTACCAGGAACTAGGATTATACCCAGGGCTTCAAGCCCAGGCGCTGGCTCTCTGCCTGCTCTGAGTGTGGTCTTGACTTCTGCCTTGCTTCCTGAAGCAAGGAGCCCAAGGTCTGTCTGCCTTCAGGGGCCGAAGATCTGCAGTTAGTTGCCAATGGATCCTGATTACAGCAGGGGAAGGGCTTTCAGCCTCTAGGAGGCTCTTTCAGTGCTTTTAATCATTTAAGGCAGTTTGAGGCTTCTGTGTCTACTGTCTTCACAAGCATGTGGTAGAGCATTTGAAACCTGGTGGTGGGTTGGTAAGTGATGTTTCAGCTAGTGATGGGAACATTGCACAGTTCCCCTCCTTGATGATTATCCATCTCTACTCACTTGCAGTGGCTGCCCCAGTTCTCTCCCTGCACCCACATGCTCGATGCATGGGAGAAGGGAAATCTGTTTACAAACATATGACCAGCTTCCAAACTTGGGAAGTCCAGGGACACACTAAGATGATAGGTTGCCTGAATATGGAAAAAGCAGGGGAACTCAGCTCACAACTTTCCGTTAACATCAATTTTCTTACCTGTAAATTAGGAACAGTGATGCCTAACCATATGCATCAGCATACATCAAACCCCTGGCCTAGTGCCTCACACATTATGACCACAAACTCCAGCTCCCTCCCAGCAGCTGTAATTGCAGAGGTTGTCTCTGTGCTCAAGCAGATCTTCCTCAGTGGTTCGCAACTGGATGTGGCTTTGCCCTGCAGGGGACATTGGGCAATGTCTGGAGACAGTTTTGATGATCACACCTTGGGGGGAAGGATCCTTACTGGTATGTCGCTGGAAGAGGTCGTATCTACTACTAAACATCGGACAATGCACAGGACAGTCTCCCACAACAAACAATCCTCTGGCCCAAAATGTCAAGTAGTGTCAGGGTTGAGAACCCATCTAGCTGCAAGTCTTAGCAAAAAAGGACGAGGTTGGCTTTATCCTTAGGAAAAAGAATATGTTGACCTACTAACATTACTGACCTCTTCTGGCATCTAGACACAAAGAGCCTGTAGAATCTAGACACTGCTGTGAAACTAAATCTGTTTCTGATGAAGGGAGACTGCTCCTTAATTCTAAGCAGAAAGTAAAGTCTTTGTTTTTTGTGTTTTTCTTATTTAAATAAGCAATTCTATATCAATAAGCAACTGGTTGATTGAAGTATGGATTGAAAGATCTAAGGGTGGATTTTGTTGATTTTAATTTTTACCAATAATACAACCTACAAAATGTTTTGCTAGATTTGCATGATTTATGAAATAATTACTGATGTCTGCATGACACCTAGGAGCAAAAGTCAAGTGTTAAGTTCTATGTTTTAGAGACTTATTTCAACTTTACGGGGAAAAGATATTAAGTGTATATTGCCTTAAATATGTAAGTAAAATGTGTTGGAACTGAGCATTTATGTCACAAAATATTGGAAACTGGATGTTGGTGAAAATGTTCACCAACATGCATAAAATGACAATGCATAAAAATGCTTTGGAGTCATAGGGCAATCTTAAAGCTCGACTTTCATTGTGTTTTTATGTTGTTCTGTTGTTAGGTGAAGCCTGCTTGGTGGGGGGATTGCCACCTAACTGCCTGGTTGGGCTGCCAGGGACACAGGAGAGCCGACAGTCATTGCCATGTGTAACAGCTGCTAGTCTGTGTACCCTTCTGAGGTCACACCTTTCTAGGGGAACATACATTTCAAAGCCACTGATTAATAGTAAAACCCTTTTTCTTTTCAGACTTTGGTTTTTTAGTTTTGCTTGCCAACTGGGATGGATTTTAAAAGGGGACTCAGGGTCCTTCCTGCTTCTATGTTTAGTATGCCATAAATTCCATTAATAAATTCTTAAGAGAGTTTGAGCTTTTGTTTTTTACAAAATAGTCCTAGATTTAGTCATCTGTTAAAAATGCGTTGAAAATGGATTGCATGTGTACAAAATTATACTTGCCACAGGTTTAAATGCATATTTTCTTTGAAAACATTCACATTCAAAATATCAGAAATATTTTCAGAAAATAGGGACGAAAGGTATATACAGTTTCTCGACATGACATGAGTAATTCAACATGACCTCATTTTTAAATGTTCCTCAGTAATCCTTTTATCTCCAGAGTGAACAAAGGCTGTATGTCTCTGAGGGTAGGACAGTCAAGTTTCAGGTGAATTCTGATTGCAGTGGGGATGTGACCACTGCCTGAGAGACATGGAGAGCAGGAAACTTTAGGATTATGTGTCCCTGCCCAGCTCGTCCCCAAACACACTGTCCCCTGAGCCACTTTCTAAAATCTGGACCCACTCTGCCTGGGTCTGCTCTGCTTGGTTTGCATATGTTAAGATGTATTTGTTCACGTTCCTTCACCCACTCTGTATCTGAAACAAAATCCTCATTCGTGATTTAGAAGAGTGTGCATTTGTCTTCCATTCAGGCCAAAACTGTTTGAAATGAAATGAATTAATGGATGGTTTATACATATATTGTATACATGTTGTCCTTTGGTGGTAACACTGTTAAAAAGACTTCTCTATTCTTTCCACTCTTGTTTATATATAAATCTATCTTTTCCGAGTATGGATTTTTTTTAACGGCCTTTGATTTCAATTTTTAGTTGCCATCTATAAGACAGTTTCTCTTCCAAAACTGTGATACTCTTGCTCAGAAAGAACTCACTGATCCAACAATCCTTCTTGGTTTTGTTGTTGTTGTTGCTGTTGTTGTTGTTTGTTTGTTTTCTGTATTTGGCTGGGGGGGTCCAATAATTCTCCATGATTCACAGGGCATGAAATTGTACTTCATTTTTATTCAACTGTATATGCCCTTCTTCATCAGATAGGTTTGAGAACCTATTATATGTCACAACTGTGTTAAGTGCTGGAGATTCCAACACAATTAAGATAGTGTCTCTACTCTTGAAAAGTTAGTTCATAGGTGAGGACTAATCAGCACTGAACTCCGTTTGGTATGTGCCAGAACCAGCGAGAATAGGTAAGACACATGAGGAATCAGTTAATTGAGAGAAGAGCTTCACAATGTAGGAACTATTTGATCTGGGCTTGGAGGATGAAGCCACGTAGGATACATGAAGATACTAGGAAAAGCCATGAATTGCCAAACAGTAGCATGAGGAGAGGAATGGTAGCAGAAAGCTCCCAGTGCTTTGAGAATGGTGAACTGGTGTGGCTGATGAGGAGGCTGCTTGATGGAAAAAGGCTGAAGGGTCCTGTGCAGAGGGGCTGTACCTGATATGGAGGCCCTGCTGAGAGGGACTGTACCAAGTGAAAATCCCTCCAAGGCTTTATGGATGTTATAGATTAGCTCATGTTTCAGTGGTATAGGTGTGATGTAGGGGCCCCAAGGAACCCAATCTTGAAGGATCTACATTGTTTTTTCTTAGCATATGTTTCCTTTAGAAAATTTGAAGAATACAAGACAGCAGTTAGAAGTTAATGAAAAAAAAAATCACCTATAAATTAATCTGCCAGTTATGTTCATTTTAAAGATTTTTGTGGATTTTCTCCTTGTA
Organism: Prionailurus bengalensis; assembly: GCF_016509475.1. NCBI lineage: Eukaryota > Metazoa > Chordata > Mammalia > Carnivora > Felidae > Prionailurus > Prionailurus bengalensis. The sequence goes on from NC_057349.1 coordinate 112,765,190, forward strand.
GTCTTTTTCTATGCAAAGAAAAATATGCGTTTTATGGGCGCCTGGGTGGCTCAGTCAGTTAAGCTTTCGATTCTTGTTTTCAGCTCAGGTCCTATCTCATGGTTCATGAGTTCAAGCCCTGCTTTGGGCTCTGCACTGACAGCATAGAGCCTGCTTGGGATTCTCTCTCTTCTTTTCTCTATCCCTCCTCCCTTGTGTTCTCTCTTTCTCTCTCTCTCTCTCTCTCTCTCTCAAAATAAATGAATAAACACTTTTTTAAAAAAGAAAAATTTGCATTTTATATAATATTTAATACAAAATTTAAAATTACATATTTGTATATTTTTAAATTAACATGATATTTTGAGCTGTTAATGTTTTCATTAACTGTTTTGCTGGAAAATGGTTTTTTATGATGCATAATGTTCACTCGTATGGGCTTAGAAAGTATATACATAATCCTCCCTTTTGGGAAATACCTTTTTTGTAATTGTTTGTCTTCAATATTTGTCTTCAATGTAGTTTGCTAACTTTCCCAGTTAATATCATTAAAGCATAATAATATGATATTAGTGACATAGTGCATTTGTTTACTAATTAAGCTGGAAAAAAAAGATAGTAATAATTAAATGCTGTTGACCTGAATCAAACAGAGGCATTTGCTTTGATAGTAGTGAGAGTAATTTGAGTTATATGTTAGGAAGGATTCCCTTACTAGAACAATTGTGAGACAGTATTTGTGACCATGGGACTCTTGAATCTATAGTCTCATGTTCTGGATATTTTTAAAATAAACAGGATTTAAGTACTGTCTTCCTTACCATAATTGACTATGATAGACAGTATATTATGGCTGTCCTTAAGTTTGTAATCCTTTATATTTTTATCTATATTTAAAATTTAATTTAAAATAGAGATTTTGAAAAATTTTAACCGTTACATGCTATCTTAGTTCTTTCAGGCTGCTATAACAAAAATACCATAGGCTGAGTGGCTTAAACAATAGAAATTTATTTCTCACAGTTCTGGAGGCTGGGAAGTCCAAGATCAAGGCACTGGCAGATTCTGTGTCTGGTGGGAACACAGTTCTTGTTCGCAGATGGCCTTTTCTCTGTGTCCCTACCTGGCAGAAGGGGCTAGGGAGCTCTGTGGGTTTTCTTGTATAAGAGCATTAATCTCATTCATGAGGGCTCCACCCTCACGACTTAATCACCCCCAAAGGCCCCACCTCCAGATACCATTACATTGGCGTTTTGATTTCAACACATGAATTTTGAGGATACCCAAACATTTGGTCCATTGCACACGCAATTGTAACCAATTAAGCACTCTTGGGGTATATAAAACATATTTAATTTCCTTTTCTCTATCCAATATCACTCTTTTGCAGCATTAACAATTCAGTATATATCTTTTCTCACCTTTCTCAGTGCTCATACAACATGTGCACATTCATGGGTATGTTGAGCACAGCACTATGTACTGGTTATTAATCCCAAGGGAGCAGAATACTGTATACTAGTATCAGGGGAAGACTCCAAACACTTCTGCTCTTTGCACCTTCGTATTGGAGTTGCAAGGAAAACAACACAGTCAAGCACTGAGTAGAACAACACTTTACTTATATAGAGAAGAGACAGAGTAGGATCTGTTTCAATACATGCATTGCTCCCTCAGGGCTAGTAGCCCCCGGCACTGCCCACTGCAGCTGACTCAGGGTGTTTGGCTTCTGGGCAACCCTCTGGTTTGTTTCTACCACTACCAACAATAAAGTGAAAAACTCCAACCTCTCTGTGGAGTCTATACTGAAAGCTAGGGTGTGCCTGAGGACCATTGACATGCACTCAGGGAGTTTCAGATAGAGAAAGATAATTGCCCACAAGGTGATAAGCCCTGCACAGGCTACGTGGGCTCCTTGTCTTTTATTAAGGAAGTGTCCCAAGCTCAAGGCCCATTCTTATGTGGCCAAATGGGGGTCCAAAGACTGCATGCTTGAGACAGCCTTTCCCAGTAGTTTTTCTTGCTCTCCCTAAGTGTAGGATGTGTAAACAAAAGTGACTCAGCAGCTTGCTTCACACATTTAACAATATACAGTGAACCATTTCTCCTGGTCAATGCATGTCATCCGGTTCATTATTTTTAAGGACTGAAAAATTGTATGCAGTTTGGGTCTCCTGTACCTGTTTCAGTTGTTCCCCTTCTCATGGGCGCCTGCATTTTTTGTAGTTTTCTATCGCTACCAACAAAGCTGCAGTAAGTTTTAAAACCAATCTAGGGGCGCCTGGGTGGCTCAGTCAGTTAAGTGTCTGACTCTTGGTATCGGCTCGGGTCATGATCTCACGGGTCTGTGAGTTCGAGCCCCGCATCAGGCTCTGTGCTGACAGCTCAGAGCCCAGAGCCTGTTTTGGATTCTGTGTCTCCCTCTCTCTCTCTCTGCCTCTCCCCCACTTGTGTGCTCTCAAAAATGAATAAACGTTAAAAAAAAAAAACCAATCTAATTAGGTGTGCTTTTTTGTCCCTGTAAGATGAGTTCTCAAGAGTGGGATGGTAGGGTCAGAGGCCCTCCCAACCCACTGCACATTCCAGAATTCAACGATGTTTTCGAGGACCTATTTTTTCACAACCTTGCCAACACAGGCTGTTCGGCAACTTCTGCATTTTTGCCAGTCTCTTAGGTGAAAAATGGTATATCTAAGATTTTAATTTGCATTTTCCTTATTCTCCTTGTTACTAGTAGGTTGTCTTTTCGTATTTTATTTGCCTTACATTTTTCCTAATTCTTGCACATTTTATTTTGCTGAACATTTCATGATTCAGAAACACATACTTCTGTCTACTTTAGCATTTATTTTTCTACCCAGATTTCAAGAGAAAAGATATTCCCTTGTGGGCATTGTCAGTCACAGCTACTTGAAATGTTAAACATTTGAGAAGTGAAACTGGAGAAATGTGGATGGTACTGAACTGACTGCTTAAAGTAAAGAGGAGACTACCCATACCTCTGACTAGTGCTTTTTAAATGACCAGGCTTGTGAAAAGAATGTACAGTGTGGGGCACATGGGTGGCCCAGTCAGTTGGGTGTCCAACTTTGGCTCAGGTCATGATCTCGCGGTTCCCAAGTTCTAGTCCCTTATCCAGCTCTCTGCTGTCAGTGTAGAGCCTGCTTCGGATCCTCTGTCTCCCTCTCTCTCTGCTCCTCCTCTGGTTGATTATACACTCTCTCTCTCAAAAATAAATAAACATTTTTTTTAAAAGAATGTACAGTAGGAAATGACAGTCTCTTCAATAAATACTGGGAAAGCTGGACAGCTCCATGCAAAAGAATGAAATTAGACCACTTTCTTACCATATACAATACACAGAAAATAAGCCCAAAATGGTTAAAGACCTAAATGTGAGACCTGAAACCATAAATCTCCCTAAAGAAAACATAGGCAATAATCTCTTAGCAAACTTTTTCTAGATATGTCACCTCAGGCAAAGGAAACAAAAGCAAAAATAAAGTACTTGGATTACACCAAAATCAAAAACTTTTGCACAGCGAAGGAAACCATCAACAAAAGAAAAAGGCAGCCTACTGAATGGAAGAAGATATTTGCAAATACTATATCTGGTAAGGGGTTAATATTCAAAATATATGAAGAACTCACACAACTCAATGCCAAAAAGAACTCTCCAAAAATCTGATTAGAAAATGATCACGGGACCTGAATAGATATTTTTCCAAAGACATATAGATGGCAAACAGACACATGAAAAAATGCACATCGTTAAATCATCAGGGAAATGCAAATCAAAACCATAGTGAGATATCACCTTACACCTGTCTGAATAGCTAATATCAAAAAAACAGATAACAAGTATCGGCAAGAATGTGGAGAAAAGCAAGCCCTTGTGCCCTGTTGGTGGAAATGAAATTGGTACTGCCACTGTGGAAAACAGTATGGAGTTTCCTCAAACAATTAAAAATAGAAATACCATATGATCTAATAATTCCGCTACTGGGTATTAAGCCAAAGGAAATGAAAACACTAATTTGAAAAGATATGTACACACCCATATTTATTGCAATATTGTTTACAATAACCAAGAAACAGGAACATCTCAAGTGTCTACTGATAGATGAATAGGTAAAGAAGATATGGTATATGTGTGTATGTAGGTTTGAACACACACACACACACACACACACACACAGGAATACTACTTGGTCATGAAAAATAATGAGATTTTGCCATTTGTGAGAACAGGAAGAGAGTATTATGCTCAGTGAAATAAGTCAGACAAAGAAAGACAAATACTGTATGATTTCATTTACATGGAATCTAAAAACAAAACAAATGAACAAACAGAATCATAAATACAGAGAACAAACTGGTGGTTGCCAGAGAGGAGGGGGATAGGTGAAATTGGTGAAGGCGATTAAGAGGTACAGATTAAGAGATTAAGAGGTACAGACTTACAGTTACAAAGTAAATAAATCATGGGAATGAAAAGTACAGCATGGGGAACATAGCCAATACTGTAACAATGTTGTATGGCGACAGATGTAACTTCATTTAGAGTAGTGAGCATAACTTACTGTATGCAATTGTTAAATCACTAGGTTGTACACCAGAAACCAATATAACATTGTATGTCAACTGTACTTCAATTAAAAAAATAATAAATTAAAAATAGATAAGAATAAAAAATAAATGACCAGGCCTCCTAGAATAGCTGAGGTACCAACAGGCAGGAGTCCAGGCTACAGTCTGTCCTCATTCTCTTAACCCTCACCATGACCTTGATGTTGTACAGGGACTAGAGAATTTTAAAAAGCCAAGGCCTGTCTGAGGAAGACTTTCTTACTATCTACTCCTGTCTTTAAATATGCCTTGGGGAGAAAAGTTATATTTTGTCTGCTTCGTGTTCATAGTGGATGTCTTCCATTGCAAAGTAATGGTTTTATTATTTTTCCTGAACTCATCCTAAAAGATGACCCAGTAGTTTCCAAAGACCAACAGGCATTCAAGGAATGACTGACGATGGGACTAATCTACTCAGCGAAGCAGACCGTATGTACAGCTTATGTCTGTCTGTCTCACTCCTTCAGGAGTTGGAAGGGATGAGAAAGTGGTCCCAGAGCTCTGACTGTATCTTAAGTATCTCAGGACAACTCACCACGTAACGGGGTCTATTTCTGATGGTGTTAAGAACACAGAGGGAGGAGGAGGGAGAAAAGGAGAAGAGATTTCTTCCTACTTTTTTTTTTAACATGAGTGTTACTTTTTGTTAATGAGTTTGAATTCAGAATAATTTATTACCCTGGCATTTTCTTGTAATATAAATGAGATTGTCTCCCTTGCTCAAGGCAAAAATCTAAGGCTAGCTGTTAAAAGTGTAGGTTTATCTTCTGTCCAGCATGGCTTTTCTTTTCCAGGTTCCCTGAGGGGTAAATTGAATATGTGTAAATGGGGTTGCAGGGGGTAAAATGAGGTGGGGATACAGAGAAAAGGGTAATTTAAAGGTTAAGATGGTCGACCAATTTTTGGTTTGTCTGTACACATTCCTGCAGTAGTTTTATTTTTCCTCATGCAATGTAGGAGTGTATTCAAAGAAGGAAGTTCCTAGAGTCTATCCATCAGAAACATTAGCTGTGTTTTGTTTTTTCATGACTATTTGTTTCCTTTTTTTTTATTCACAAATATGTGGCTGCTGTGACTTTATTTTTGGGTTGTTTTGGTCTGAGTTCCAGATGTATCCAGTGTGCATCTACTTTGCGTGTGTCAAACTGTGCCTTTCAAGAGTAGCAAATAAAGGTTTGAAATTGGAAGACTGTCTCAAATGCCTTAATCTTATACTTGAAATGCAGGTGGCTGGAGAAGCTGAGATTCATGATAAATATTTTACATCTTTTAATTGAAAATTGGCTTAGTGTTTTTCTCCATAGTTTGTGGAGTGTGGTCACTGAAATGCTCATAGCCAGGAGAAGCCATTGGTGGGGATAAGGCCATGTGACCTCATGTGGGGAATAAAAGCTCAGGTCTGAGTGGCTTCCTCTTTGATTGTGCTTCATGTTGGCTCCACTTGGAGTGAAGTTCAGAAGCAGCCCCTGGAGGGACACATCTGTAAGGAATTTATGCTTCTTTATTTCTGGCTTTTATTTCAGAAAACCTGATGTCTTGTATACTTGTCTTCTTGACCTATTTATAAAACAATTTTAAAAATTTTTTCTACAGTAGTCTCAGTTACCTAAAGTTTTCTTTTACTGATACATTCTAAACAACATAAGTGAACGTGGTGATCGGAAAGTATAACACAACAATGTCCTGGTGACATGAGGAGACACCTTTCTACCGCAAATAGTCCCAGGTATATACCAGTTTTTAACTTGTCAGGATGTTGCATAAGATTCTGCTGTAAGTGTCTATTACCAAATGCAAGCTACATTCTGGCATCACCCATCATGTATTGAAGATTCTAATTCATCTTTATCTTTTTCACTCAACTTTGCTTTTACAAAGAAGTAGACTTAGAAGCAGATTTCCAAGGCCTTAGGGTTTGTTTCATTTGGGAACATAAAGGTATAAACTCAGGCAGAACATTGACAAAATGAAGGCCAGGCATTGGCTTAATGTAGTCCTTGAAGGGACTAGATGCAGTAACAAAATGGAACGATAGTACCAGTACAGTGGATGTGTGCTGATGTCACTTCTCTGTCACATGTTATTTGCTACTCTGTCAATGGTCATTGCATTGGTTGTAAGTCTTGGTCATTTTATCTTCAACATTACAAAAAGAGAGATACTCACTTGGCTGAGTATCAGATGTAATTTGTAGGCACTAGAATAGTACACATGTAAGGTCATGATAGCTAGTTAAATTATTCCACAAATATTTGTTGAGCATCTAGTATTAACAGTGCATAAGGTACGTCATGATCTAGAGGAAGAGAAAGACCATGAATCATGCAACTAAAATATATCACAAATACTGCAATATCTTGAAGTCATCTCTCTTTATTCTTCCCAGTGCTTACCAAGTAATCTGCTATTCATTTGGTTTCTCAAGTAGATTTTGTTCTGAGGAAGTAAAGAGCACCAAATGTGCCATAAAATGTTTGGTCTAGTTGAGCCAATCAATCTCCTAGGAGATTTGTTAGTAGAAGCTCATCCAAGAGGCTGATCACCACAGTGTGAACTGGCAAAATAAAATTTCTGGGCCCAACAAACCACAGATGACAGCTTAGAATATGACATCTCCCAAATGAATGGCTAGCTGATCTTACACAGTAATTGAAGCTCTGTAGCTTAATGCAATGACATTTTCTGTAGTTAGCCCAGTAAAATGATGCCATGAAGCAAGCCACTCCCAGGGCCCTGGACGGTGCCACCATAGCCACAGGACAAGCAGATTGTATCCATTGCCCCAAATTCCTGCAGTTCTCAAAGCCTTCAGGAGCACCCAAAAGGCATGGGTTGGGCATGAGACCTGGAAAGTCTTGGGTAAATGCGGCCAATTCAGACTCTCTGAGATAAGTAGGCGTCCTTGTCAGACCTTAGCCAATAATTTAGATTTATGTGCATCCCTAAGTGCTTTGAGTTTCTTAAAGATAGTCTGCCCTTCAGGGCCATGCAGTACTTATACTTTCTGCCATCTTTAGTATTCTGTTGAATTTTGGTGACCTCATCAATACACAATAAACCTGAAAATTTTATATCAATAGTGCATTTCCTCTTACTGTCAAAAGATATTCACCTTGTACATATGGATGAATTAAAAACGAAAGGAAATGTTGCCATGTATTTGTTGATCTCTATCTGTAATGGCATGTCGCTTCCATCTTTAGCCAAAGTTAGGTTTTGGTCAGTCACAAATTTTTCTTTAGTGATTAGAGTAAATTTTAATTAGTATCTAACTATGTGGATTATTAACTAAATAGCATATTAAAAAATAAATGGAAAGATGAAGTATAAGAATTTAAGCTACTACAACCGCAGAAGCATCTTCAGATAAAATACTTAGTAAAATGCATAAAGTTTTTCTTTATATTAGTACACTTTCAGGCTGAGCATTACAGATACAACTTCTTTTTTTAGCTGCATTATTAAATGAAACTAAAGCTTTAGAAAACAATGCTATTAATAGTGGTGACTCATATGTTCTTCATATTTTAAGAAGGACAATGAACGTTTACAGGACAGTGTCTGAAGGATTTTCTTCACAAAATTGTTTAACTATAATTATGGTAATATATAGTATTATGTGTTTTAATGCTACTTATAATGCAAGTTGTAATGTAGCTTATCTCTATAAAAGATTTAGTAGTAATTTATATATAGTAGTGTATATAATGATATATATATATATAGAAGGCAAAAAACTCAACATTTTAGATCAATTTCAGGCACACAACATGCTATTTGTTCTAGTGTTGTTGGCAACGTGGTAGGATTCTTAGGGGAAACTGAGGAGGAAGGGGGGAGAGGCTTTTGAGGGTGAAGGAATATAGGAATAGGACTGAGTAGAACATAACTGAGGGACACTGCATATGACAACCTGGCTGGCTTCATGGCCTTAGTGGGAAAATCTTAGCCAGGCTAGTTGGAATCATCACTTGCAGCCAGCCGTGGGTGGCTTTGGATGCTAGCATAAGAATTTTCAAATTTAGGTTGGAAGCAATTCCATCCATTGAATATTTTTTGAATTGAGTTTTGACAAGTTGAAAGTACTGTGTTCAAAATATTAATTTGAGTGTTGTGTAGATTGGGTTGTGTTTAAAGAGCGAAGCAAGGTGATAAAATTTAGCTCAGATTGCAGTAGTCTGAGCATAGAGTGATAAAACCTGAATCACTGTCATAGCAATGCAAGTTAAAAAAGGATAGACAAATATGACAGATAATGAAAAGGTACGGCAAGGACATCAAGAGGACTTGATAGTTTGACTTTTCTAGCCCAGGGGATTGATTCAACAAACACTAGTTGAGTAACTCCTGTGTGAGAGGGTTTAGGAGATGAAAACCCACCTTACACTCTTCCCAATGCTCAATAGGGGGGAAGCCGCATATTTTAAAGCTACAGACCTTGGCCTTCAGTAAACCTCAGTCTTGCTGAACAGAGGTTTTATGGAGGATTTTCTGGGATGGGATAGAGAGACATTTTAGTTCCTGTCTGACTTGTGCATGAGGCATTGTGGTCGAGTTGAAAAAGCATGAACTCTGTAACCTGATAGATTTGCATTCAAGTCTTTAGCCCCTAACTCATCAACCATGTGAGACTGGGTAAGTTATTTAACGTTCCAAACCATCATTTCTTACTTTGAAAAATGATGAAATACCACCTGTGAAAGATGCTTCTCCATAGATCTTGCAAGCAAAGATGCTGATGGCCTTTTTCCTGGACAATCTTTTCAAGGATATTTATGGTGAACAGGCTTGGAAGATAGAGATAGCATCTCTCTCTAGAGCAGAAGTCAGGTTTGCATACTGTCCAGTAGAATAAAGTTAATGTCTCCCTCCATGGCAAAGGTTTGGCAGGTTTGCTAACTGCCTATTATGAATGATTTGGATTCCCTGAGCCCAAGGTTCTGTAGCTGTAATGCAGTCCCACAGTGTGAGCATTTTCCATCCAGACCCTTCCATGTCACCCCCCCCCCCGCCCCCGTGGGACTTGGGTATAAGTGGCACAAATCTGAACATGATGTTCATGCTGTTCGCTGTGCTGTGCACTTCTGATTGGGAATCTTGGGTCCTCTGCCAGCATCTAGAAAACTAGCAGGCTAACTTGTTAGATTATGATTTGGATAAAATCTGAGACCTTTTATTTTGCGAGTGTGTTTCTGGAGACAAGATACTATATGTAACACACCTGGGACACACCATGTGGTTGAAAAGAAAACATTTATTCTACTTCTTCCCTTAATAGAGTAATTGAGCTACTGAGAGAAAGTTCTCACAGTGAAAGCAGCACTTTTTGATATGGTTTCAGTGTCAGGGCACATCCTTTGTCTGGTCTCGGGATATATTTTGATGAGATTTTGAGAGAGGGATCCCAAAATGTTTGAGAACAGAAGGTTATTCTTCTGCCTGCTTGCACTGGAGAGTCTGGTGTTCTTCACGAACTTCTCAAGGCCAGGAGGTATCACAACGGGAGCAGCTTGATAGCAATTCTGTAGATATTTGATTAGGATTGAGCTGTGATAAGGAGAGGTAACTGGTTCATCTAAGATGGTTATCTGTGGGAGGAAAAGGGTTGGGCCTGGGGAAGAGGAGAGAAACTGCTGTCTCTCAGAGAATCTGAAGGAGAAGATGGAAGAAACTGTCCCGTTAAGAAGAACGGGAGTTCTTGGGAAGTTCCCAAGAGGTATCAGCAGAGGGGAGAGTGTCACCCTTGCAGTCCTTTGAGCTTCTGTAGTCACTTTTGCACACGTGACTGTGGCATTCACGTGATTGATCCTAAGTCACTCTTGAGAGACATTTTCTCATCAGTGGCTCTAGGCACAGCTAGCACATTTTGGTTTTAGCTGTGGTCCACCCTCACACCATCATGCTAGGAGTGCAGGACTGCCAAGGTGAACGAAGCTGGCTTTCTGACATTCACTGGTTTACATTCTGGTACAGGAGGTAAGGCATGTCGTGCGATAGACGCAACACAAGGGGGAAAACATAGACACTGATACAGTGCAGTGTGAAGAAGAGGCCAGTGCTGACAGCATTGCTGAGGGAAAGCTTGGGCCCAGAGCCCTCATGGTCTTCAGAGTCCACTCCAGCCTCTCGTTCCAGGCCCTTTAGACTGACCAAAGATGGCACTATGCAGTGCAGAGAGCCTTTATGTCCAGAGGGCAGGAAGGAGTGGGCAGGCCCTTGGCCGTAGCTTAAAGCCAGTAGGAAACTCCTGAGTACTTCCTTTAGGCTCTCAGAATCTCCTCTCTACCATGTGCCTCGTCTCTGACACAGCTTATCCCAAACAGCCTTGAACTTTGGGACTGGACTTTACCTGTGACAGGCATCTTGGAAAACAACCTAACTTATTTTAGATACTTGGCTTTAGGCTTTTCCTCTGGTAACTCCAACACCCCTCGTGGCCACATAATGCAAAGGAACTGTGGTTCTGACTTGGCCAATGCTGTCAGGAGGCCCTAGTTGTGAAGAGGCAGGCTTGGTGAGTTCAGCCCCAAACACTGGAGTAGAGAACACTCGTCTGTCATTTCTCAGGGCAGGTAAAGAGAACACACTCCTAAAGACAAACCCACAGTTGGGGGGTGGATGACTCAGGAACTCTAGGAATCCAGTCTTTTACCCTCACCCCCAGGAAATTACTGGTTGGTCCCTCCAGACACATTCAGTGCAGTCCCAGAAATATCTCTGGCTCTTCTGGTTTAGCCTGGATCCCTGTGCTTTTCTCTATGCATGCACAAGGATGTTTCCAGATAAACTGTGGAAAAGCCAAACTTGAAGGGCCAGATATGCCTTCAGAATTAAAATAGAGACCCTAGCCCAACAGTTGCCAGTTACAGTTGCACCTGTCTCAGGGAATCCTACTACTTGAGACGATGCTGCTGGCCTGGTGTGGCTGGGCGACTGCTGTCTCCTCCTTGCCCTCTGAGAGTGATGGGGGCTGGGCTGTGGATTAGCAGAGGTTAGCCTCTCAAACCATTTATATCAGAGAACATCTTAAAGACAGTACAAATGACAAAGTGAATGACTTTAGGTTTAGAGAAAGTTTGGGGCAAAAATGATTTATCAGACTTTTAATTAATTGATTTCGATGTCGTGGCAAATCATTGAAGTCATGGAGTTAAAATTTGGTAGAGAGTGCATAATGATCTCTCTTTTCCCTGAATTTGATAATATTATTGTCTCTGTTTAATTCAGAGTTTCTGTGCATGAAAAAGAGAAAGAGACATTTGGGCTAGCTCAAATGAAAAACAAGGTTTATTTTAAGGATAAAGAGAAATCTCATGGAAATTCAGAGTCAGAGGAGTTACCTCAGGACAGGCAGGTTTCTATGTTCCATGAAAGCAAAGAGCTGCACAGCACTCGGTAGGTGTTCAGTATTTGTTGAATGAATAAACATGTGACCAAAGGCAGCGCTGAGGAAGATTTAGGCCTACTCTCTACTAATTCTGCCGGTACCTGATTTAATCTGATTCTACCAATCCATCCTTTGTCTCTTAGTTTAAAGTCTCGAGAGAGAGGAATCCAGAGGCTACTTCTGAGGCAGATGGTCATCCTAGTCCATTAAGCAACGGCCAGAAAGGGTAACGCCACATGAACATAGGCTCCTTCTAGGAAGTGGGCAGAAGGATGAGCAGAGCATGGCGTGAAGATTTAGGTTTCCCTAGGGCATTGGCTTTGTGTGTGATCGTGTACTACCATGTACTGGCAGTGTTACTTAAGGTATATATGTGAGGGGCTTGTCTCTGGAGTGAAATTTTTTTAACATGTTGAGGACAGAGTAATAACATATATTCTTTCTCTCATAGCACTTGAATTTTATAACTAACTCTGATCAAGGAAGAATTTCACTCAAGTATGACCCAACTGGGTGCTAACGTGTGCTGACTGATTATTATTTACCAGACACTGTGCTAGTTATTTTTGCAAAACTCTAACTCCTGACAACCTACTCTTGTGGGCAGACATTATTATCCCCCATTTTACATATGAAAAGACCATGTTTCAAACTATCACTCACAGTCCAGAGTTGAAAGGGGGTGGAGCTGGAATTTTTCCTAAGATTGGTTTGTCCCCAGAAGAGGATTCTTCCCAATATAATATACCTGATGAATCGTTAATCAGAATACTGGGATGAATTTGCCAAGACGAAGCCTAGTCTCTTCCATAAGCCATGAATTAGTCAGCTAGAGAAAAAGAGGCTTAAGGAGCATAAAAACCAGGTAAGTTTGTAGCTGTGGATTGCATATAGGTTTGGGCAGACCAGCTCTAGATGCATTATGGGATCAGTTGGGGACCTTTGATAGGGTCTGCTTTCAGATGAGATGAAAAAAAGATGAGAAGAGAGAGTTGTCTGAAAAAAAAAATCAAGTTGCAAAATGGTGTGATCTCATTTTTAAATACATAGATATATCTAAATATACACACATATAAGATATATTCAATTTTATATGTATATACCCTTGTATCATATTTTTCCATAAGATGTTAAAAGTTTTAAGATACCTATTGTTTTACATACTACTAAAAAAAAAAAAGACCACTAATTAATTGTAAGACACCATTGATTGTCAGAAGCATCCCAATTTCAGGGATGTTAAGAAAGGGGGCGGGGGGAGTGTGTATTGCAATATAAGAAGTGATCTAGAAAGATGTGCATGAAGGTTTTATGGTGGTGATCTCTGGAGAAGAGAGCATTATTTGTCTTTAATCATTGCTTGTCTGTATATGCAAATTTCTTATAAGCCAGCCCCTCCCTGCTCACTTCACCCTCACTCAAAGGGTGGAGGTGATCCCACCCCAGCAGAACCAGTTTTAAAATCTATTGGCATGTCAGGCACTAGGGTCAAGCCTTGGTTTTAGGATGTGGGGGTGTAAAGTTCCCATTTTTCTTCTTAGCATGTGAGGCCACTGCCACAACTCCAGGACAACAGGGAAAAAATGTGATTCAATAATAGGCTACATACAGGTTGCTGGTAAATAAATGAAAAGCAGTTCCATGATGGTGGTGGATATAATAGTTAGGTTTTTGTGTTCGCTTTAGTAAATGTGCAGAAAGGATTCTAATGAATAAACTTGTTTTATTATGTCTTTAATTTCTACCTTCCTTGAATTAACTTGTATTAGTTTTTGTGCACTTAAAGGTAGCCATAAATCCAACAGTGAGATTAACTCAGTAGTTTTTCCCAGAGAGAATAAATGGAGATACTTTAAATTTTTATGTTAAAAGAATGCCTAAAGTGATTTTTACCAAACATCATGATGAAAGTATAAGTAAGTAATAGACATTACAGGCTTAAATGTATTATTTAGACCAGTGTGGATTTTTATTTATTTTATTGCATTCTTTCTTTTTATTAAGTCCTGGAATAATTTTATGTTCTTTTTGAAAATATGCACTTTTCTTCCTTTGCTTGGTTACATAGCCATATTTATTTGTTAATTCCTTAATACAGGTGCACACACAAATAACATGCAAGATTATTTTACTATTTAAAAGAAATTCTGTAACTTTTATATATTTGCCAACAGTGCAGGATATGGTCACTGATCTGAAATCATGGTTGATAGTCATTTTAACTCCTAGCTGTCTGTGCTGTTGTAATCATGTGCATGAAGCCATGACCTGATGCACTGGAGTGCTCAACAGGATGCATTAAAAGTATGTTGATGTCAGTGGGTGATTTCATGTCAAGGTTGCAGGAGGCATTTTAGTCCAAAGCGCATTTCTTGATTTATACTTATCATCATTTGTTTACTTTTCTTAATATGGTTGTAGGACAGGGAAGGGCATAGGCCCTGGAACAGACTAGCCTAACTTAGAAACCAGCAACTTGCAACTGATTCAGACCCTGAACTCAGGTTTCATAAATGAGGATCCCCATCAGCAAGGCTGGGACCAGCCCACAGTCACCACTCCATTGGATCTGGTTGGGCATGTGATGTCATTCAACCCTACGTGTAGGACTTACTGAGTCATCATGGCCAGTTGTAGGTATAAAGAAAGCGGGCATATGGTAGCATTTGACAAGTACCTTAAGACCTACCTGCTTCCCAAAGATGGACCTGGCCAATGGAGACACGCAATTCCTGCATTATAGTCAGACCTGTGGATATTTGTTACCCTTATTAAAGTGTCTGTATATTGTATTGCATATAAATGAAAGTAAAATGCCGTCTTTTGTGCAAAATACTCCTGTAGCAGGATCACAAAGTGTATTCACACTTTGTGTTGTATATATGTATGCTGGCTTATTTATTTACTTGTTTGTTTATTTATTTATTTATGTATTTATTTACCCACATCTACCCAATCTGGGTAGGAGTCCTTGGGCACTGGGTAATAGAGAAGAAAAATAGGTTTAGTCTATTCCAATGGAATAATTCTTAAAACCCCTTTAAATAATGTTCAGTTCTTCAGTTAAATTGCCCTCTAGCTCAGATTTCTCTCTTTTATTTAATCCCCCCTTTTCTTTTTCCCTGACTTAAGGAGGTATCTGGTATGTGGAAACAGGATGGATCCATGCAGTGTTTTGTAGTCTCTGCTGGCCCTTCCACTGGGACTGTGACGTCCTCTTGTGCTGACATTTTCCGCAGATATTACCCATGAGCTTGTTTTCCTCAGTTGGGTTTTAGCCCAGTAGCCCTTCCAAGCTGATTCAGCCTCACTTTGGTTCTCATTGGTGGCAGGTTTTCTCCTCCTCCTCTATCCAGACCTCTCTCCAGAGCCAGTAACCCCAGCCCCAGCTGCAGGGGCACCAACCCCTTATCAAGGTGACAAGTTTCTCCCTAAGTACTCTGGGGGGTTCTGGCCCCCATGCATAGTTAACTGACTGCATAAGGTGATTTGAGGAACTAAACCCCAAGGGCTGGTGCCTGGCCTCCAAGCAGATTAAGGTCTGTTTACAAGGATGTGGCTGTGCTCCAGGTTGGTGTGGGATAACCAGAAAAATATATTTTTTAGAGCCAATAAAGGAGATTGGGGCAGGCTTCCTGTACCAGTCAGGGACCACAAAAGAAGCAGATGGATGGCATGCTCAAAAGGGGTGCCTCGTTCAAGGGATTTGAGTGAAGGGACTATTCAAAGAATAGGGGAACCAAGAGGGGGGTGTTGAAGCACCTCAGAACAACAGCAGTGGAAAGCCCATCCAATCTGTAGGCTGGAGGAGAGCATCCGATTCTAGGAACTTGACAGGCGCTGAACTGTAGAAGAAGACTCCCTATCAGAAATCATAGTCTCTGATAGTGAAAAAGCTGAGGCTGCACAGTGCAGCCTGGCAGGGAGGGAGGCAGTCCCTACCCCTGTCTTCTGCTCTGCAGTGTCCCGCTGGGGCTCCCCACTGGCCAACGTGGAAGGGTTAGGGAATCGTATTGGTGTATTCCTTAGGTCAGTCTTCCAGGGCACAGAACAGAGTGGAGAGGAGGAACGAGGGGATCTGGAGGTGCAAACAGAATCTCCATCATTCTGGGCCAAAGCCCAAAGAGAAAGATTGAACATACACATTTCACTTTCTTCTTCCTTCCTTTTTCCCACCGTCTCCAAGAAATGAACAGGAGACATGTATGCCCTTGGTAAATTCTAATGCACTCTGTACCTAAGGGAACTCCCTTGCCTGGGTGTCCTGGGCTTGGCTTCTGATGATATATGAAGAGGGAAATAAAAATATGAAGAACATCCCCTCCTTAGGAAATCACCCATTTTGCCAAGCTTTTGTCTCTCTGGAAAACCCAATTTCAGATGCCAAGAATTTAAATGTGAATCTTTTCCCCATGTTTCTTTTGCTCCTCTGCCCCACTTCAGACAGGTGGAAGCCTTAGACCAGCTAGGAAAATACTATATTCTTGGGGAAGCAAAAGAGAATATAGCACATTAATATTTTTTTAAACTATCATCCCCAATTTCACCAATATGCAGCTGTGGTTCATATGGAAATTAAAAACTTCTATAACATTTTCACATGTCTTCTCTTATTTCACATAATTTACTCTTAACAATGATCCCATAAGGTTATCAGTTTTACAGATGACAACACTGAGGTCAAGTGTACTCTGTAGTTAGTGGCAAACCCACAGATGGTAGAATTCCAGATCTCCTGACTCCCTGGCAAAGGGGGCCTATGCCAGCCAAGGGGGGCATAGTTTGCACATTTGAAAAGAGAACCAAATTCATGAAGTTGTCTATATTCATAACGTACTGGTGTCTGCTAAAAATTATGTTTCTTGAGTGATTTTGTCCACTGATAACTGCTTTTATTAAAACTATGCTTTTAATCTCCTCTAAAACCTGCTTCCATAGTAACTAGGTCATTTTATACTCATGCTGCCCTGTCACATTCTCATCTGTCACTTGGTGTCTCTTATCATTTGCTTTTATTTTTCCTCCCCATTCTGACTCACTTCCACTGGTGAATCACTTCTTTATTCACCTCCTCTTTCATCTACTCCTAGATTCTGGAATTATCCTCTGACCTCATAATTTGATTACTGCCTTCCTAACCCGGTGAGTTGAGCATGTTCTACTGGAAATAGCCGGCCCTGTGCTTCTTTTGTTTGGGTTTGCATGGCTCCCTGCGCTGAGCTGTGTGACTCAAGAACACCCATTGGAAGAGGATGCAGCAGGGAAATAGGAGCAGAAGTAGGAAAAGAAGATGGGGACTTGGCATTTAATGTCAAACAAGAGTGAAGAAGGTAACTGGCCTAATTAGACCCGACCAACAAGGAACGTGGTTGTGAGTTGTCTTGAATGGCTTCGTTCTGGGAGTGAGACTTTGAAGGATCCGTGGTGTTGCCGTGGACTGGCACATGTGACAGATCAGAGCTGAAGGCTGGAGCACAGAATCTCACTGCATAAGGTCTATGTTATTTTCCCCTGAAAAGAAGAAGCTACCCCCTGGAAACTAAATTCCCTCTTTCCCTAAATCCACTGGAAGTTTCCCAGTTCACATATTGTCAATTAAAATGGATTTTGAATTGTGGTTTCTTTCTAGACTGTAAGAAGATACTAAAGATGTTTGATGTCTTGAAAAGTCTAAGTACCTGGCAGTACTGTGTGTAACCTGACATGTGTCCTCTCACACTGTCAAGAGAGGGGTAGATTGAGAATTTGTGTACCAGCTAAGTTTAAACAGTAGCTGTTTAGTTCCTGGACCCAGCTGAGTTAGGGAGACAAGAGTGTCTTAGAGGTTCCTACAAGGGCTCTTCTTTAACCCTAACCCCCAGGGCAGGGGGCTGCTTACCTTCTGGGCCCATCTCTTAACTCTGTGCTTGGAATTGCTGCTAGTTCTTGATAAAGGCAGTTCTACAACATTGACTGAAAATACATCGGCCACATCATAAACATAAATATTTACTAGTGGGGAGGGAGGCACCTGGTGGCACAGTAGGTTGGATTTCGGCTCAGGTAGTGATCTCACTGTTGATGAGTTCAAGCCCCACATCCAGCTCCCTGCTGTCAGCACAGAGCCTGCTTCAGATCCTCTGTCCCTATGTCTCTCTGCCCCTCCCCAACTCTCTCTCTCTCTCTCACTTGCCCACGCACACCCTCTCTCTCTCTCTCTCTCTCTCTCTCTCTCTCTCTCTCTCTCTCAAAAATAAATAAATATCTAAAAAATATTTACTAGCAGAAGTGACCATTTCCCCCCTCTTTCAATGACCTACTTAACATTGCTGTACTAAGAATTTACAGATATTCTCATAGGTTGCTGATGTTTGCATAAAACTGACACAGTCTTTCTGAGAGATAATTAGGCAGTGTTTTTCAAAATCGTCATGCTCTTTGCTTGGGTGGCTTGGTTGGTTAAGCATCCAACCCTTGGTTCTGCTCAGGTCATCATCATCTTGCAGTTTCATGAGTTTGAAACCTACGTGGGGTCCTGTGCTGGCAGCGTGAGGCCTACTTGGGGTTTTCTCTTTCCCACTCTCTTTCTACCCCTCTCCTGCTCTCTCTCTCTCTCCTTCTCTCTCCCCCCTCCCCCACTTGCACTTATCTTTGTCTCTTTCAAAATGAATTAATAAACTTAAAAAAAAATGTTCCTGTCCTTTGACTCTGTAATCCAATGTACAGTAAATCATCAAGATTTTGCCCAATGATTGACTAGGAAGATGTTCACTGTAGCTTCCCAGTAAACAGGATGAGTTATCAATCATACATGAGACAAAGTACTGGATAACCGTCAAAAATATATAAGTGTGGGGCTGTGTGTCTTTAGACAGACAGGATATTCATGATTTCCTATCGAATAAATCAAGTTCACAACAGTAAATGCATATAAATATATACAAGAAAATGTAGACATATGCATAGAAGAAATACCTAGTAAGGATGGACCAAAATGATATTTATTTCTAGGTAACGTGATTAACAGTAATTTTAATTAGTAATGGATAATTTTATTTTTCTATCTTCTACAATGAACACATATTACTAATGAAAAAGAAAATGATTTAACATTGAACCTGGCCTCTAGAGTAGGTAGATGGCACAAGAATCTGATGAATTTGGATCAGCAGTATGCCACTTTCACTGATGTGCGTCAGTGTATCAGCAGTGACACAAGGTGCTGATGGTACCCTGTTGATTCAGACCAAAGGATGTGGGTACAGGAGACTCAAGAGTAGGGTCAGCTTGAGAACTTTGCAGATCGTTTCATATTTTTACTGTCTAACGATTGTTCTTTTTTTTTTTTTTTTAATTTTTTTTTTCAACGTTTATTTATTTTTGGGACAGAGAGAGACAGAGCATGAATGGGGGAGGGGCAGAGAGAGAGGGAGACACAGAATCGGAAACAGGCTCCAGGCTCTGAGCCATCAGCCCAGAGCCCCACGCGGGGCTCGAACTCACAGACCGCGAGATCGTGACCTGGCTGAAGTCGGACGCTTAACCGACTGCACCACCCAGGCGCCCCATGATTGTTCTAATATTGTAGGATAATTATTTATCTTTCTTTTTTGACTTGAGATCAAATTTTTTTTTTGAGTTTTTATTTTAGAGAGAGAAACAGACAGAACATTAGTGGGGGAGGGGCAGAGAGAGAGAGGGAGACAGAATCCTAAGAGGCTCAAGGCTCTCAGCTGTCTGCACAGAGCCCGATGCGGGGCTCGAACCCACGAACCGTGAGATCATGACCTGAGCCGAAGTCAGAGGCTCAACTGACTGAGCCACTCAGGTGCCCTGAGATCAAATTTATTTTTAATTGTTTTATCAAGTAATTATTTATATACAAAAGTATGTTTACAAAATAAATTTAAAGTGTAGAAAATCTTCGTACACAGAAACTCAGTGTCCCAGAAATGGAGCATTACCATTAACCCTATACAGACCCCTGTTCCCATTTACACGTACCCTCTCTCAGAGAAAACCCTTTTCCTGAATTATTTTTATCATAGTCTTGCTTTTCTTTTCTAAAGAACATTTTATTTAGGTGTGCATGTTTTTGGCCTTCATATGGATGGGAGTATACTTTATTATTCTTTTCTAATTTGTGTTTTTCTCTCAGTATCTTGTTTCTGAGTTTCATCCATGTAGTGTGTAGCTGTAGCTCAGTCATTTTACTGTTGTCATTTGTGCTGGTATAAATGCACCAGGATATCCTTGCGCCTTCTCCTGTTTGTGGACTTTTGCGTGACTCGCAGTTCTTGCTACCATTAAAGTTCTTAGTAATGACCTCTGGTGCTCCTATATGAGTGTCTCAGGTATATACATACACAGGTGTAGAACTGATGGATGGTAGGGTGTGTGAACTTACCAGATCATGTTAAATTATTTTTCAAGTCCTTTATCTCTCTTTATATTCTTGCCAGCAATATGTGCGAGTTTCCATCCTTCACATAGTCGTCAACATTCGATAATGTCAGACTTTGAACTTTTACTAAACCAGTGGGTGTGCAGTGATTTCATCCGTATTTCCCTGAACATCAGTGAGGTTGAGCATATTTTCTTGAGTTTGTTAACCATTTGTGATTTCTCCCCATAGCAAATCTCTTTTGGATGTTTTGGCCCTGTTTTTATTGGGTTATTTACATTTTTGAAACTGGTTTGTAGGAATTCTGCTTATTCTGGAAATGCATCTTTTACTAGTTAGACATGCAGGAGAGATCTTCTTCCAACTAGTGGCTTGTCTTTTAATTTTCCATATAGTGTGCTCGATGAAGAGACATTTGTGATTTTATTCATCCTTTTATTCATTATTTGCCCTTTTTTGTGTCTTTTTTTTTAATTTTTTTTTCAACGTTTATTTATTTTTGGGACAGAGAGAGACAGAGCATGAACGGGGGAGGGGCAGAGAGAGGGAGACACAGAATCGGAAACAGGCTCCAGGCTCTGAGCCATCAGCCCAGAGCCTGACGCGGGGCTCGAACTCACGGACCTCGAGATCATGACCTGGCTGAAGTCGGACGCTTAACCGACTGTGCCACCCAGGCGCCCCCCTTTTTTGTGTCTTAAGAAGTCCCTCCTACCCAGAGGTTCATAAATCCTATTGTCTTCTAAACTGTTTATAATTTGATCTCTGTGAATGATGTAAAGGTATCCAATTTTATTTCTTCTACATGGATAACTATCTGCTTCAGGACAGTTTACTAAAAGGCCTTCCTTTCCCCACAGATGTATAAATGTCCTAATGAAACTTCCGTATCCGTGAGGGCCTATTTCCTGGGTCCTCCAGAGAACATATGCGTTTAAGTTATCCAGATGCCAAGGGCCTCAACTCGGGAATGTCTTTCTTTCTTTCTTTCTTTCTTTCTTTCTTTCTTTCTTTCTTTCTTTCTTTCTTTCTTTTATTTTATTTTATTTTTTGACGATAAGGCGTTTTTCTCACCTAACAAGTTAGAAGTTGTGCTGTCCTGGGGGTCATTCTGTGGCACAACCATGTCATCAAGAACCCAGACACTTCCTTTTTTCCCTCTGCCAGAATCAGTTTGTCTGTGATGTTTCCTCCCAGCTGCTGCTGCTCCTGGTTTTGTATCCACATATTTCCACATCCAAAGTGGGAAAAAGTTAACAATACTCTCTATTCGAACTTCATTTGGACCACCCACATAGTGTGCATTCAAGCACCCAGCTCACACACAGTCCCACTCAGGGTTATGGATGTCAGGGAGGCATTTTTGCCGTCCATTTAATGCTGAGTGTCAAGGCAGGCTACTTGCCTTTCCAGATCCCTGTGGGGAGCAATGGTATTTATTTCCAGTTCACCTTACTCTCAGGGTGCAGCTCTGAGGGGATGCGGATTTATGGACAAGTCTCACCTTAAACCCCTCTCCCTGGGTGGCCCTAGGCTTTGTCCTCTGCCCTCTGCACCCCAGGGGAGAGTGAAAGCCAAAGCTGGAATTCATCTGGGTGGCAAATGTGGAACTAATGAAAACTTCTTTTGTTTACACCTCTGGCTTCCCACTTTCCTTTAGTTTTTTGGCTTCTTATTATTCTTTACTTTCTTGGAAGTTCATCACACATTTAGAAAGATTTTTTTTTTCTTGGAATATTTAGTTGTTTTTCAGCAGGAGGGTCAGTCAGGGCATCTAGTTCTCCAGACTGAAAACAGAAGTTGGCTAAATTTATATTTTAATTGCATTCTGTTTTTATCAATCTTGCCTAAAGGGTTGTTGGAGACGGAACCATTGCAAGGGCGAGATGAAGACGCAGTAGCCAGTGCGGACTTCTCTAGCATGCTGTCTGAGGAGGAAAAAGAAGAGTTAAAGGCAGAATTAGTTCAGGTATGTTCAGTAATCTTATTGTTGTTCTATCTCAGTATTTTAGGAGCTATTTATTGTTAGTTTTGTATACGTCCCATATTACAATTATGTTGTCTTTCATTTAATAAGATTTTTAAAAAATTAAGTTTATTTATTTTGAGAGAGAGAGAGAGAGAGAGAGAGAGAGAGAGAGAGAGAGAGAATGAGAGCGGGAGAAGGGCAGAGAGAGAGACAAGAGAGAGAATCCCAAGCAGGCTCCACGCTGTCCGCGCGGAGCCCAACCTGGGGCTCAATCTCACAAACTGCGAGATCATGACCTGAGCCAAAATCAAGAGTTGGGCGCTTAACCGACTGAGCCACCCAGGCACCCCTCATTTAATAACATTTAATAAATGATATGTTACAAGGTGATTACTTTTTTTCTAAGGTGTTTTTGTAATACCAGGTGTCCATTACACTTTGGTTATAGTAGAAAAAAGAATGATTAAGCAACAATGATGAATAGTTGTAAATATGCACCTCTTATTCTTTTAAAGTTCACAATATTATGGGAACAATAATCACTTACTGATGGGTACAGGTGCAAGCTCCTTTTTAAGAGCAGTTCTTGCTTTAGGTTGGCAGCTTAGCTCAACAGATACTTTGAAGTGACTTATTTTTGTAATGCAAAAGCCAGTCATAGAAGTGACTGAATTTGTTGTGTACTCTTTTGCAGAAGAATAAAGCTCTGGGGGTAGAAAGGAAAACTATGATGAATCCAGGTTTCCTTAGCTCCTGCATAGTTGCTGTGGGCCTCTGGACGTAGAGGTGGGGAGAGTGCCTGGCTCATTGGGGATACAAGTTTTGTTCAAGCCATTTGTTTGCAACACCCACTAACCCTTCAACGCTTTGCTAAGGAGCATTTACATTGGAGGAGGAAAGCACTGGAGAAAGGGAGCTTCTCAGGTAGAATAAACAATAGGGCAAGAGGGAAGAAGCCCATATTCCTCCCCATTTTGTGTCCCTGCATCATAGGGGAGAAAGCTCCTAGTCTAGCTGGAAGCAGGACTGTGGGCTCTATGCAGGCTGAGGACACAGCTTTGAACTCCACCTTACCCTCACCCAGCTGGGTCTGCTCCAGACTCTTTACGCTCTAATGTTCTGGTGGTGTCTGTTTATGACAGGTTATAATAATATTAAAGACTTTTTAGGTGTTTTCCCAAAACACACTTGACAATGACTTCATTATAACATGAAAGAGCAGCTTGTTCTTGGTACAGCAGAAATTATTTCCGTAAACACAGTGCCTCAAATCAAACAGCCTGTTTCTTTAGCTAGGTCTGTCTGTGGCCACTGATCCAGAACAACGCAGTTGACTTCAGATTGGCCACACATGCCAGCAAGCACAGACCAAAGTCAGCTGTCACGGAAAATGGACTAGCGCCATGTTTTCTTAAAGCCTGGAATTCTGGTTCATGACCTGTTGGCTCATGTCGATTGTGGTGTCCAAAAGTTGTATTTTGCAAACTGGTGTAAGATAACTGATTCTAAACTAAAATAATTCCTGTTATAGTCCATATTTAAGTGTAGACAAAACCACTGTAGCAGACCAGCTTTTATAAAAGTTCTGGGACTATTGGGTTATACATACACATCACATATGTCAGTGTATTTTTGTGTGCATTCTTTATTTTCTAAATGTTCAACAGTGAGCATGCATTATTTTTATAATCAAGAAAAAGCAAGCCTTGGTTCTAAGTGGATGCCCCTGTAATGAAAAAAGCCAACAGTGTTTTCAGAAATTCCTGTCTTATTTGGCCACATTAATAAGCTTGCAGCACATCTCATTCCTAAGACTCTTTGAGCCTGACTTCTGGTAATAACACCAGACTCCTTGTTACTGTGTTCAAGTTACCAGGATCCATGTTTTCATCCTTTAGAATGCTTCCTGCTTCTTATTTCTTGATTCCTCAGAAATGAAGAAGAACTTCATATTGCCAAAGAGGCATCGTGACTTCCAGAGGCAGGTGGGCACAGCCGTATGCCCCAGGCCCAGTGACAAGCAAAGGAAAGGTGTCTTTGCTGTTTTTCTTTTCACATCTCCATTTCTTCTGCCTCCACCTCAGACCACCTCTGCTTAATGCTCATCCTTTTCTTAAGTCTTCTTTCCCTGCCCTTCCACAAATGCAATCTGGTGTGTATGTGCGTGTGCACACTCTTGCTCACGCACATGTGCATGCACACTCACACACCCACCCCAGACCAGGTTCTTTCAGATCACATTCAGATTAGCTCAGAGGCTAGGGGTTAATTACAACAAGAACACACAAAGAACAATCTCAGCCGTCCCACAACTGGCCCTCCGAAGACCTGGGACCTCTTTCAGACAGCCCAGCTTCCCGGCCTCAGCTCGCCACAGATGTTCTTCCTGGGCCCCTGGTTGAAAGCAATCCCTTTCTGTGTGAGGGAAGATCCTACTGGATCCGTTCTCTAGTTGGTTAACAGAACATCTCGCAGGCCAGCCTGTTAGATCGCCTTTGAGTAAGGCAGTCATTTGTGGCCAAGACCCAAAGCAAAAGCTTTGTGTAAACGGACTTCTTATCTCTGACTCCGTTGCTTAAGAGGGGTCTTGGGGGTGCCAGGGATTCAGTCTCCTCTTCAATGTGCTCCTCTCCCTAGTGTCCTCAGATTCTCTCACTGTCTTGTGACTGTGCTGGATCCCTCCCCACTGCTTTATCTAGACTGTTTGGTTGTTTATATTCCTATGAGGATGCCTTTATACTTCGGGCAAACTCATAACTCCACTCATCCACACAGCCAGCATATGGTTGTGTGCTTACCAAGTGTAGACAACAGGAAGATCCGTCCTTATGTCGGGAGACATAAAATAAGCCAATATTGTCCAAAAGGCTACATCTTAGATGGAGTCTTCATTTTGAAAGAGGAATCTGTTGTTAACACAATTTAGTCTTTAGTTTATTATTGTCATCATGCAGTACATATGTGTGTTTTTAAAAGTTTCTTCGTTGTGAGGCCAGTATCACCTCTGATCTTGTGCAGTGGTCTGTGTATAGAAGACATGCAATTAAGATTTGTAATTAACTTGAATTATTTTGTAGGTTAAAGAAATACTTGCATCTTTTAAAGTTTATTATTATTTTTTTAGTAACCTCTACACCAGACATGGGGCTTGAACCCATGACCCCAAGATCAAGATTGCATGCTCTACTGACTAAGCCAGCCAGGCACCCCAAAATATTTACACTTTTTGTTTGTTTATTTTTGAGAGCAAGATAGAGCCTGCAAGAGTCGGGGGTGGGCAGAGAGAGAGGGGGACAGAGTATCCCAAGTGGGTTCTGCGCTGAAAGCAGCGCGCGTGACTTAGGGCTTGAACTCACAAACTGTTGAGACCATGACCTGAGCAGAAGTCGGACACTTAACCAACTGAGCCTCCCCAGCACCCCAATATTTACATTTTTAAATACCAGAAGTTGAATATGCTTTTATACAAACCTAATCAACATGTAAGAAATACTATTTTGTTTCAGCTATTCATTCTCATAAGCTACTCCTGGCATCTTTTCTGAGGTCTTTACATATCTATTCTGTGGGGTTTTTTTACCTTCCTCTCCCTTTTCGAATAAACGTGCTCAGTATTTCTGTGCCACTTCCATCCTGCTCTACCTTCCTATCACCAAGCTGCGTGTTAGGCTTCATATTCCACAGTGTGATTTGGCTTTTGAAAGGGATGGAGTGTTGGCATTAATAGTGTAAATTTATGACTATATAGCCAGCAAGTACTTCCAGTGTCCTCTAGATAAAATGACTCAAGAAAAATAGGCAGTAATAAGAGTAGGAAAAACACCACACAACATTATCAAGTAGGCAAAGCCTATTTTCAAGGCAAAGCCTATTCGGGCTCCCTTCATCGCTTTGGGCTCTTCTCCCTTCCTTTGGTGTGTGGTTCCTCAAGAAGAACACATGGCACCCTCACGCCATCTGGCTTGTAGAGTTACAAAGAAGTGCGTTAGGCTCTTGGCCTTTCTCTCTTGGTTCCTTCCTTCAAGACCTTCGTTCTTTCTTTCTGGACTGAGTAGTAAACAACTAAAGTGTTCATCATCAGTAATGTCTTATTGTAATACCTTTCTGTATTGGTCAGAGTCCTCCAGAGAAACAGAGCCAATAGGATGTATATATGTATATAGAAAGAGATTTGTTACAAGGAATTGGCTGATGTGATTATGGAATCTGACAAGTCACAGGATCTACCGTCAACAAGCTAGAGACCTAGGGGAGCAGATGGTGTAGTTCAGTCTCAAGGCTTGAGGCCTAACAAGAGCTGATAAGCCAATATTACAGTTTAAATCTGAAGGAAGAAAAAAAAATGTCCCAACTCAAATGCAGCCAGGCAAAGAGAATCCCTGTTAACTGAGGGAGGGTCAGCCTTTTTGTTTTATTTAGGCCTTCCACTGATTTGATGAGGCCCACCCACTCTGAGAAGGCAGTCTCCTCTACTCAGTCTACCAGTTCAGTAGTTAATCTTATGCAGCAACACACTCACAGGCACACTCAGCATAATGTTTGACCAAATGTCTGGGCACCCCATGGCCAGTCAAGTTGACATATAAAAATAACCTTTGCACTCTCTCAAGTAGTATCTGGATTTTAATCTTAATTCTTTAAGACCGTTAGCCAAAGGCAGGACTGGCCAGGAGAGGAGAGGAGGCTGGCCTTCAAACAGTGTATGCAAGAGATCAGAAACTCTTATTCCTAAACATCATACTGATGATTCAATAGTTTATGAAAATATTTCTTTGTCTCGATGTAAGTTAGATATTTTATGTAATCTAGCAAATAAAATAGGAAGGTAAATTTTCAGTCTTCAAACATAAATGTCATATTGAAGAAACTCATTAGCTAATTCAGATTAATTTATTTTTTTTGCAAATTTTATCGAGGTATAAAATTCACTATTTTAATATAAAATTAACTGTTTTAAAGTGAACAGTTCAATGCATTTAGTATACTTATGATGTTGTGTAACTACCACCTCTATCTAGTTCCAGGACATTTTTAACACTGCAAAAAAGAAACCCCATGCTCATTAAGCAGTTGCTTCCCGTTTCCCCATCTGCATTCTATATCTGTGGATTTACTATTCTGTATATTTCACATACCTACTTTGGGTCTGGCTTCTTTCACTTAGCCTAATGTTTCTGAGGTTCCACCCATGTTGTAGCATGTGTCAATACTTCATTCCTTTTCATGGCAGAATAATATTCCATTTTGGTGTATACTGCAATTCATCTATTCATCCTTTGATGGGTATCTCGGCTGTTTTCATATCTGGCTATTGTGAATGGTGCTGTTATGAACAGGTGTATACATGTATTTGTTTATATTATGGTTAACTTTTTAAGATACTACCAGACTGTTTTCCACAGTGGCTGAGCCATTTTACATCCCACCAGCAATGTACAGGGTTCCAATTTTGCTACATCCTCACCAACACTTGTTGTGTGCCTGTTAATTCTTAAAGAATCAAGTTTAAATATCTAACCATAAATATTTGTCCTACAGGGAGATCTTCTAGGAAGTGAAGAAACAAATGAACCAGACTATTAGTTTCTAATAAAAATGATTAATTTAAAATTAAAATTAATAAGTACTGTAATTAATGATTTACCTGCACTCCACCTCATTCCAAAAGGAATTTGACATGGCTTACAGAGGTACCTATAGGGTTTCCATTCTACCTCATCAGAGTAACTGGGAGTGCTTATTAAATAATGCATGTGGGTGTAGCCTGGCCCTACCAAATTGAAGATATCAGGATCTTAGGACATTAAAAGGGGCATACATCTAGAATCTGCATTTTAAATATTCCCTATGAGTGACTTTAATGTAAACTGAAATTGAGAAACATTGGTGTAACTAGACCAAAAAATCTAATTAGTCAAAGGAAGGGTAGAATCTCACCCTGAGCATCATTTAAAATATTTGTGATTAAAGGCTTTGCCGTGGGGCAGAACTCTGCTCTGTGGAAAGAGATGTGGTTCTCATTTTTCATTCTTGCAAGCTAATACAATTTAAGATTATGTATTTTTTCAATTTCTGGATTTGCTTATAGAGTTTTTGGCATACATTTAATCACTGATAAATATACTGAAAGTTTCAAGCAGTGTGAATCTTAGCATTTTATTGAAATTACGAGAATTTAATTAAAGAACCTGAGAGTAGACCTGAGTAACCAAGTCCGTGTCTCCATCATTAGGAGTCTCTGTCTTACAAATGCCTTTTAATGTGTACTTCCATGTTTAAAATATTAGGCATGGGACTTCATTGTTCTTTCTTTAGGTTGGTGCTTGGTAAATTGGTCACTTCCGTATTTCTCCCTATCCCTTTTTTGGGATCAAGGATTTCATTAGAAAACTATGAATCCCTTACTTCCCTCTCCCAAATAACTAATGAGTCTCCTACTGCCCCCCCCCCCTAATTTTGAATAAATTTCTAGGGTCCCATAGATAGGAGGTTTCTCTACATCTGTCATTTTATTCTGCCCGTTAAAAATTGTCCCATTATTTTTATCACATAGGAAACTATGGTAATACCCAGTGCATCAAAAAAAGCACAAGACTCCCAATAATTTCAGTCATTCAAAACATTATTTATGCAAAAGAAAGCAGGTCTTTTAACAAAATAAAAGACTGACATGAAACCCAGGCATTTTCTATGGAAAGAGAGCTAGAGATACAGCCTTGGGAAATATTAGGCCACAGATTAAATGCAGGAGGATACACCGACAAAAATGACAAAGTAATATATGACATGATAGCAAAAGAATAGAGGGTTTAATTTTAAAATAACCATATGTTCTCATTTAATGGTAAGACTAAAAGCATGACCCCCCTTTCTGGTCCCTGAATAGATTTCTTTTGCCGTAATGAGTATTAGATCTGCATACTGAAGACCTGCTCATCAAGAAAAGACAGGGTGCTACTGATTATAACATGTTTACAGAATGTGTAATTCATTTTAGGAAGATTTCCATGAGCATTAGAAAACTGTTCCGTAAACATAAAAAACGAATGGTACTGGGTTACTAGGGCATTTGCTAATATTAAAAACCCCAAGAGATTGTTCTTTTCTACTATTGTATTTAAGATGCTTCTTAGAATTTTGCCTATTTTGCTTAAGCGATTACTAGTGTCTAAGAAGCGTCACAACGCTATTCCAGTCTGTCCACTATTGGGGTAAAGTCTTCCTTTGCACTAGAAAAAAGACTAATATTTGCGAAACTACTTTTCTTTCTTGAGATTCTTTTCTAGCAGCTATGTCTTTGGTAACCCAAGGAACACATTTGCAAGATGACTGATCATGTCAGTGATGTGGTTTGTGGTCAGAAGCGGAACTAGACTTTGAATGTAAATGGGGCACAGCTGCCACATTTTTTCAAATAAGAAATCTAGTAAAAATGTCAGGCTTTTTAGGACCTATGTACATGTGGGACACTAAGGAAATACTAATAGTTCTCTTCTGGTTTCACAAAGAAAGTCACAATTATTTATACTTTTCAGAAAACAATGATGTAAATTGAAGCAATATTACCAAGGCAATACATTATAAAATATGACACTGGAATAAAATATGACAATTGGAATCAAAGACTATATGGGGTTTCAAGTTGATTTTCACAGGTTATAGCAACGCTGTCTAAAATCTGGGCATTTTAGGGGCGCCTGGGTGGCTCAGTCGGTTAAGCAGCCGACTTCAGCTCAGGTCATGATCTCGCGGTCCATGGGTTCGAGCCCCGCGTCGGGCTCTGTGCTGACAGCTCAGAGCCTGGAGCCTGTTTCAGATTCTGTGTCTCCCTCTCTCTGACCCTCCCCCATTCATGCTCTGTCTCTCTCTGTCTCAAAAATAAATAAACATTAAAAAAAATTTTTTTTTAAATAAAATCTGGACATTTTAAAGAACTGCTCTGTTAGAAATTACATTTGCGGGGCGCCTGGGTGGCTCAGTCGGTTAAGCTTCCGACTTCAACTCAGGTCACGATCTCACGGTCCGTGAGTTCAAGCCCCGCTTCGGGCTCTGGGCTGATGGCTCAGAGCCTGGAGCCTGCTTCTGATTCTGTGTCTCCCTCTCTCTCTGACCCTCCCCCGTTCATGCTCTGTCTCTCTCTGTCTCAAAAATAAATAAACGTTAAAAAAAAATAAAAAAAAAAAAGAAATTACATTTGCAGGAGCAGTTTTTTGTATGTGACTTACACATTTTATAACTGTAAGTTTGTACCTTTTGTCCTTCTTCACCCATTTCACCCCCCACCCCCTTCACCTCTGGAAACTACCAGTCTCTTCTCTGTATCAATGAGCTTGTTTTTGTTTATTTTTTTTAGATTCCTCATATAAATGAGATCATATGGTATTTATCTTTTTCTGTCTGATACATTTCACTTAGCATAATGCCCTCAAGGTCCATCCGTGACACAAATGGCAACATTTCCTTTTTTTTTTTTTTTTAGTTTATTTGTTTATTTTGAGAGAGCAGAGCATGTGCAGAGTCAGGGCAAAGAGAGAGGGAGAGAGAAAATTCCAAATAGGCTTTGTGCTGACAGAGCAGACTCAAACTCCATACCATGAGATCAGAACCGGAGCCAAAATTGAGAGTAGGATGCTTAACCGACTGCACACCGGCATCCCT
Source organism: Prionailurus bengalensis (assembly GCF_016509475.1). Lineage (NCBI taxonomy): Eukaryota > Metazoa > Chordata > Mammalia > Carnivora > Felidae > Prionailurus > Prionailurus bengalensis. Next base: position 112,796,195 of record NC_057349.1, read on the forward strand.
TTCTTTCTTTTTTATAGCTGAATAATATTCTTGTGTGTGTGTGTGTGTGTGTGTGTGTGTGTGTGACAATAACATTTTCTTTATCCACTCATCTATCAGTGGACACTTAGCCTGTTTCCATATCTTGGCTATTGTAAATAATGCTGCAATGAGTATGTATCTTTTTAAGTTAATGTTTTCATTTTCTTTGGATGAATACCCAGATGTAAAATTGCTGGATCATATGGTAGTTCTATTTTTAATTTTTTGAAGGATCTCCATATGTTTTACATAGTATACAAGAGCAATTTTATGATGCTGAACAGATTTGCTCTTCTGCTAACACAGGGGAAAGAGGGAATATGTCCATACATAACCTTGTACATGAATGTTCATAGCAGCTTTATTTGCATTGGCCAAACCCAAATGTCCTTCACCAGGTGAATAAGTAACAAACTGTGGTATATCCATACAATTGAATACTACTCTTCAATAAAAAGAGAACCACTGATAATGCAGCAACATGGATAAATCTCAAAAATCTCAAGTAATAGATTGAGTAAGTGAACAAAGCCAAAATGAGTATATACTGTGGAGTAAAAGGAAGACTGGTGGCTTCCTGGAGGAGCAGGAAAAAGGGGGAGGGAGAAATTACAAAGAGGACCTAGAAAACTTTTGGCGGTGATGGATATGTTCACAAGAGTAACACACATGTCAAAACTTACAGACGGGTGGTTTATTATACATCAATTATATGTCAGTAGATTGTGAAAAAGGAAAAGCAACACAAACATTGTTAAAATGTCTATACTACCCAAAGCAATCTATACATTTAATGCAATCTCTAACAAAATACCACCAACATTTTTCACAAAGCCAGAGCAAACAGTTCTAAAATGTGTATGGAACCACCAAAGACCCAAAATAGCCAAAGCAGTGCTGAAAAACAAAAGCAAAGCTGGAGGCATCACGATTCCAGACTTTAAGCTGTATTACAAAGCTGTAGTTATCAAGACAGCATGGTACTGGCACAAAAAAAAAGGACACGTAGATTGATGGAACAGAATAGGAAACCCACAAATGGACCCACAATTATATGGTCAACAAAACTTCGACAAAACAGGAAAGAATATCCAATGGAAGAAAACTGTCTCCTCAACAAATGGTGCTGGGAAAATTGGACACCAACATTCAGAAGAATGAAACTGAATCACTTTCTTACACCATACACAAAAGTAAATTCAAAACAGATGAAAGACAGGAAACCATCGAAATCCTAGAGGAGAATGCAGGCAGCAACCTCTTTGACCTCAGCCGCAGCAACTTCTTACTAGACATGTCGCTGGAGGCAAGGGAAACAAAAGCAAAAATGAACTATTGGGACTTCATCAAGATAAAACCTTCTGCACAATGTAGGAAACAATCAACAAAGCTAAAAGGCAGCCTACAGAATGGGAGGACATTTTGCACATGACATATCTGATAAAGGGTTAGTAACCAAAATCTCTAAAGAACTTATCAAACTCAGCACCCAAAAAACAAGTAATCCAGTTAAGAAATGGGCAGAAGACATGAATACACACTTTTCCAAAGAAGACATCTAGATGGCTAAGAGACACATGAAAAGATGCTCAACATCACTCATCATCAGGGAAATACAAATCAAAACCATGATGAGACACCACCTCACACCTGTCAGAATGGCTAAACTTAACAACATAAGAAACAACAGGTATTGGTGCGGATGTGGTTAAAGGGGAACCCTTTTGCACTGCTGGTGGGAATGCAGCCACTCTGGAAAACAGTATGGAGTTTCCTCAAAAAGTTAAAAATAGAACTACCTTACAATCCAACAATTGCACTGCTAGGTGTTTACCCAAACGATACAAAAATACAGATTCAAAGGGGTACATGTACCCCGATGTTTATAGCAGCACTATCAACAATAGCGAAAGTATGGAAAGAGCCCAAATGTCCATAGATTGATGAATGGATAAAGAAGATGTGATATATACATATATGTGTGTGTGTGTGTGTGTGTGTGTGTGTGTGTAATAAAATGGAATATTACTTGGCAATCAAAAAGAATGAAATCTTACCGTTTGCAACAACATGAGCAGAACTAGAGTGTATTATACTGAGCGAAATAAGTCAGTCAGAGAAAGACAAATACCATATGATTTCACTCATGTGAAATTTAACAAAACAAATGAACATATGGGAAGGGGGAAAAAAGAAAGAGGGAAACAAACCATAAAAGACTCGTAATGATAGAGAACAAACTGACAGTTGATGGAGGGATGTTGGTGGGGGATGGGCTAGATGGGTGATGGGTATTAAAGAGGGCACTTGTTATGAGCACTGGGTGTTGTATATAAGTGATGAATCACTGAATTCTACTCCTGAAGCCAATACTGCACTGTATGTTAACTAACTAGAATTTAAATAAAAATAAAAAATAAATAAAGGGCTGAGATTATCTGAAAAAAATAAAAGACAAATCACTCTCTTACCTACATCCTGTCCTCCCTCATTCCTCCCTTTCTGAGGCACTAGTTTGGCTGGACCACAATGCCTGTCCAATCTGTGCCTGCACCAATGCAGCTATGTGTAGTTGGCAAAAAATAAACACAATACTGACTAGTGACAGTTGAAAAGAAGTTGCTTATAAGAAAAAAGCATACAGTACAAAGCCAGTTTTTTGTTCAAAAATTTTATCTATGTACAATATTAAAAAAAACATTTGGAAGACGAGAAGCCAATCTACTAAGTGTCAGCTATTTCTTAGTGGATGACAGGTAATTTTTATTTTCTTGTTTATATTTTGCCATACAAATGACTTTTTTACAACTTTTATAATCATTAAAACGAAAAAGATCTATTTCTATTTTAAGATATCTGTCATCTCTACGAGATGTGTTTGGTCCAGACAACATGGGCCTGGTAACAAGAGGGTGCAGAGGGTTGATCTGGAGCATCAAGAGCTTTTGCATGTATATGTTTCAGCTGGTCTCATGTCTTTCCATACCATTTCCCCTGTTACGTATAGCTAGAAGACGAAATTACAACATTACGGCAAGTTTTATCAGCAAAAGAAAGGCATCTGGTTGAAATAAAACAAAAGCTGGGCATGAACCTGATGAATGAATTAAAACAGAACTTCAGCAAAAGCTGGCATGACGTGCAGACCTCTACTGCGTAAGTGTATCAACAGAATTTTTAAGAAATCACTTAGCTTGCTGTCTCTTATCTCTTCTGTTGTTTTTTTTTCCTATGCAGCTGATTTGGTACTTATGACTAGGAAAAATATTTTCTCTAGAAGTAAAATAGATATGAATAATCATTAAATATGTTGCATGATGCAGACTCTATAGTTAGCTTCATGAAATTAAACTGTTCACCTAACTCCATTTTTACTCAGACGACTTCTTTGGGTTTGTATTTTTCTCTTTATTTTATATATTTTAAGCATTTGTTAAATGCATTTTTTTCTTTATGTTTTCTCAAAAAAATTCTAAGTGGACAGGTGACTTTTCCCCAGAATACTTGGCATTCACTACAGGTTTTGAGTTTCTGTGACAAATGGTTGGCAGTTTTAGTACAGACTTGTTGCCCATTAATTTAAAAAGAAAAGCTTGTACTTTTCATATTTTAGGGATGTGCTTTTCATCTCTACTAACTCTAGGGAAAATTTAGAGGGCTAAGGCCATGTAGAATAATAGAAAAAATATATATATATATGCATGTATATAAATATGCATATATATGTATATATATTTTTTATGCATGTATATATATATACGTGCATATATATATGTGCATATATATATGTGCATATATATATATATGCATATATATATGCACGTATATATATATATGTGCATATATATATACATATAGCTCTCTGTCCCTGGTTCCTGACACAGGGTCCCCAAATCCCTTGGAATTTCCATGGTGGTAGCAGTATCCTTTGTTCTAATGAGATGACCCCTGGTGGCTCTGGGATAGGGAGCTGGTCACTACAAAGATCAAGCCATGATTAGAGGTTTGGACTTGCAGTGCTATCCACTATCCACTATTCTCCAGAGAGGGGAGAAGGGGGTGGAAATGGAGTTAATGATTGTATGATGGCGCCTCCATAAAAATCCCCAAAACATAGCATCCAGAGAGCTTCTGGGTTGGCGAACACATGGAGGTGCTGGGAGAGGTGCACCAGGAGAGAGCATGGAAGCCACACATCCCTCCCCATGTACCTCGCCCTGTGTATATCCTTTATCATATCCTCTTATTTTTTTAAGTTTATTTATTTATTTTGAGAGAGAGAGCGAGCACGAGTGGGGGAGGGGCAGAGAGAGGGAGAGAGAGAATCCCAAGCAGGTCCAACTCAGGGCCCGATCTCACCGTGAGATCATGACCTGAGCTGAAATCAAAGAGTCAGATGCTTAACTGACTCAGCCACCCCGGCCTCCCCCATATCCTTCTATAATAAACCAATAATCTAGTAGGTAAACCATTTTCCTGAATTCTGTAAACCACTCTAGCAAATTAATTAAACTTGAGGTCATGGGAACCTCCGATTTATAGCCCATCAGTCACAAGCACACAGGTGATATCATGGACTTAGATTGGCATCTGATGGGGGAGTGAGAAGGCATTGTTGTGACACTGAGCCCTTAACCTATGGGATCTGACACCATCTTCGGGTAGGTAGTGTCTTAAACTTTAGGACACCCAGCTCTTGTCACAGAATTGCTTGGGGAGGGAAAAACCATGCATCTGGTGTCAGATGTGTTGTGAGTGTGGTGGTCATTGAGAGCAAAGGAGACACACAGGAGAAGTGGGTTTCTCCTGCTGCTAGACCATCAGAAATGTTTTTGGCTTTCCCATTATCTTTTTGTCTGGTATTAGGCAAGATACAGAATAATTTAGGTATTCTACAGCCATGCTTTTTATTGGATTACTTTTAAAATTACATGAAATATCCAACTACTGGGTGCTTTTCTAATGATTTAAAATATTTTGTTTGCCAGGTGTACTTGAATCAAAGGGAAGTAAGTGCCCACCTCATGATGTAATTTTTCTCCTTTTTGTGACTTGGAGGTAGAGGCTGGTGGAGACAGTTCTTATCCCTATCCCTAATGTTAGCCCCAAATTTGTGCCTGCATGTAATGCATTTTCTTCCATAGCATTATCCACTGCATGGTAAAGATATTACATTCCTAGTATTTTAGTGGGAATCAATTTTTTTTTTCTTTGCAGGTACTTTTCTCCTGGACAGAGATAGGCCCTACAGTAGGAAAAGGTACCAGTGATGGACAACAGATACTTCAGTTTTGCTGGGGGCAGCTTTGTCTGCTGGTTACTGAAAACTAAGACCTAAGACCTTAGTGCAAGTGCCTTTGTATAAAGAGTTCCATCTAAAAGGAACTTGTTGAGTCTCCACTCTGCTTCCCCTAGTTTCCATGTAAAGGCAAATGTTTTTTTCCCCTATCACAGCCTAGGATCTACTCCTATGCTTGTGCACCCCAAGGGCTCATCCAGACAGCGTCAGGGCACAGCCCAGAGTAGGGCAGGATAGAGCCAGGGAGCCCATCAGGTTATCTCCAGAGGCAAATTAACCTTCCCCAACCTGATGGTGACAATTATGGAAGAAGAGACCACATATTGGTGCTTATCAATTTAAAATATATATTGCAACACTATATGAACAGTCTCCTGTAAAGGATAGATGGATTTTAGGCACTAAATTAAATGAGCTTCTCTGTCAGTAGTTTTGACTCCCATCTTCGCCCCTCAGTAGCACTATACCAGTTAATGGCCCTGACAGAGTGAGCCTGAACAATCTCCATTTTCCTGATTGTGGGCCCTCTTGTCACACTGATCTGAACTTCCCTCTGGGGTTTAAGACCCAGGTAAGATCTTTCTGCTTGGCCTCCCTAACCATGCTGTAGGGTGGGCTAACCTCACGGGGGATGGGACAACTCTGGCCATTCTGTTGCCGAAGGGAGGAATGGAGCCGTGGATATCTGGCCAGAGGGTACATCAAGTCTGCCCTAGTTCTGATGGGGGCAGGGTGGGAATAAATAGTCCTGAGGCATGGAATTAGAGTGAGCAAGTTCAAGGAGGGTGGGTAGCCCCTTCCCACATTGGAGAATATATAGTCTCTAATTTTCTCACGTTTGAAAAACAAATTAGTTTTATAGTCAGGCGGTACACTTAGTATCGAGCTTTTTGTTGCATGAATAGATTTATTCCCAAGGATTCTGGAGTTGAAAGACTATCAGGGAAACACAGTTTGGTTTTTGTGTTTGTTTACTTTACAAGTGATTCCAGATAACCAGTTAAACAGTAAGTATGAGAAGCGACATGAAGGAAAAGAGTGTTATGGGGATGTATGGAGCAGGAGTTTGAGCCTTGCCTGGGGACTCAGGAAGGTTTTTCAAGGCAAGAGGTGGATGCTTCAGCAGAGCTCTGAAGGATGAGTGGGAAATTAATCAGGCCGGGAGAGGCAGGAAGAGCTCCTGGGGGAGGCACAGCCTGGTGATGGCCAGAAGGAGAGAAGGCTCCCTCTCCCCTGGGAAAGCAGTCTGGTTAATTAGTGTTGTTGACACAGCAGGGAGAAGTGGCAGAGGGGTGCACAGAGCCTTGTGGTGTCTGTTAATAGAGCTATTCTTATTCCACTGCCACTAGAAAGCCATTAAAGGGGTTGTGACAGTTCATTTACCCAACATGTCTTAACGTGTGACTGCTATTAGTCATTATTACCCAGGAGCTGATCTAAGCTCTCGGGATGTAGGATTCAACAAGATGGACAAAGTTCCAACCTTCTTAGAGTGTTGAAATGGAAAAGAGCATGAAACCAGCAACAAAGCAAACACAGGAGATGCTGTCAGGAAGTACTATGATGAAAACAGCACAGGGTGATGGGCCAGAGGAGAGGGCAGAGGCACTGTGATTGAGTCCCGGTCAGGGATGTCCTGTCCTGGGAGGTTACTCTGAGCTAATACCTGAATGACTAGAAGAATCTAGTCTTGTGATGATGTAGGGGAGAGCTTTGGGGTTGAGACAAAATTTGCTGCAAAGACCTTGGGGCAAGAAGCAGTTTTGTACATGTCAGGAGCCCAAAGAAAGTGTAGTAGTGAGAGGGGCTAAGGTGGGAGTCTCGGGGGCCTCGCAGCCCATGTGGAGAAGGGGGGGATCTTATTGCAAGGTTTGGGATGCCACTGGAGGATTTGAAGCAGCAAGTGATCTGTTCGAATTCACCTTTAAAAAAAAAAAATCACTCTGGTAACTTTGTGTTATACAGATTGTGGAGACTGGAAAATCATTTCAGAGACTGTTGTAGTAATCCAGGCCAGTGAAGCTAGTGAGGAGCAGAAAGGGGACAGAATTGGAGGCCAGGCCAATGGGACTTCTCAGTGGTTTGGGGCTGAGACATGCAGGAGGTAAAGGGATCAAATATGACTGTCAGGTCTTTGACATGGGCAGCTGGTTGAGCATGGGGACTGTTTGCAGCAATGGGCATGTAGCATTGTGGCCAAGCCCGTGAACTATGGACTCCAATTACTTGCATTGCAGTCTAGGTCCCCTGCATCCATGAAATGAGATCATATTAGTACCTATCTCATAGGTACTAAGAATTCAAGGAGTTAATATTTGTTAACAGGCAGGACAGTTTCTGATGCTTTGTAGGCCTATTTGCTGTTCTAGAAAACAAGTCTGGGGGAGGGGGGAGACCCAAGAATTTTGTTTTGGTGTGTGCTGACTGAAATACCCAATAGACAAACAAGTGCATACATCTAGAAGGCAACTCAGAGGAAGAGTCAAGGATGGAAATGGACATGCAGAGTCATCTGCATGTTGATGTCATTGAAAGCTGCAGGACTAGATGACAGTTATTCAGAGATTATTTAATAAATCTGGATGATCATGGTTCATGGTATGAACCTTACTTTGTACGGAAGAATCAATCCTTAAGTGGAAGGCATGAGTATACCAGTAACATGATTCCAGGAAAGCACCTTTCTCCCGCCCTCTTTTCTTGGCTGCTGATAGAGGGGGAAAAGTCTTAATCACATGGTGGGGTGGTGGGGGAGCGGGGGGCAGGGCTTGGTAACAATCTGTTTTCCCCTTGAATTAATTAAATCCCTGCTGTTAGTGCCATGTTACCCATTCTGGGACAAGATCTACACCTCATAGGATGAAAATTTTGATGTGAGAGAATGAGAAGCTGGGGTAAGGTGAGGTTGAGTAAAATTAAATTTCAAAGCACTAAAGAGAATTTTAGCTGTCAGAGGATTGAAGGTGATTCCCAGAGGCAATACTTTGCATACTGATTAAGCAATCATGACCTATTTAGTTTGATTTATACTGGAAAGAAAATCTATGATATGTTAATGAAGGATCTTGGCATATTTTAGCCTGCGGTAGGATTCAAAGAGGAATAGGACTGAATGATAGAAATAATTATATAGCAGACTGAAATGATCTCCTTTATAGAAAGATAACCATGCAGCAGCAAGTAAAAAGATCATCTGTAAACTGGGGTTTGTTGTTGCTGTTGTTTTTGTCATAGTTTGTATGGCTTTGATTTGGAAGCTAAGAACATACACCAAAAATTCCCGCCACCTCCTTTTGTCGTTGTTGTTGTTGCTGCCGCTGGGGTTTTTGTTGTTGTTTGTTCTCTGCTGCTTTTTTGTGTTGTCTTTAGACTTTAAAGAGGCACGGATGGGGGAGGTGGGTGGTTTTGGAGTGTTAGAGGTAGGGAGGCGACCAGAGGAAAAATTGAATCTCTTCTTAAGGGATTCAGACATGCGACGTTCTTGTGGGCTATTCAAGCTGATAAGCTTCATTTCAGTGAGTGTTCAGCCTTTGCTAACCCCTGACATTTCCCCACGAATAAACCCTTCTGAGTTGTACCACAGACCAAATGGTGGGGCTGCCAAGAGGAGAAGGTTTGGGGAAGGAAATCCTTTTGGAACAATTAATAACTCCATCCTACATAAAGAGGAGTAAAATTCAGCATTAAGAAAACTTGAATTGAGCATGTGATTTACTTGCTCTTTGATTTTTGTGCTTCTAAGACTTCCAAACCATTATAGTCAATAATGATCATTCCCTCTTTTTTATGAGAAGCTGTTGTAGCACCGTGGAGTTTGGAAGTGCCAGAGAAGATTAAAGACCTCATTTCAAAAGATACACATAGTCAATGTCTTAGACAGCTGTTTATTCTGCTTACCTTTCGGCTTTTATCTTATCACAGAAGGCAGGAAGTAGACTCTTTCAGGTTTAAGTGATAACTATATTTTGGTAGTGTTTAGGGAACCTTCCAAAGAAAATAAGCCTCAAAACTTTGGTGTCTTTGGGGAGACGTGCATGGGCCACTGTTAAAATAATAATCTTTTTAAAACCCCATAACAGAAAGTATACCTGTGCTATAAAATATCTTCTTGTAAAAAGACTGTTGAATTAAAAAAAATTAATGTTTATTTTTGAGAGAGAGAGAAAGAGAGAGCAGAAGCACGGGAGGGGCAGAGAAAGAGGGAGACACAGAATCTGAAGCTGGCTCCAAGCCCTGAGCTGTCAGCACAGAGCCCAAAGAGGGGCTCGAACTCATGAACTGCGAGATCATGACCTGAGCCAAAGTCGGATGCTTAACCGACTGAGCCACCCAGGCACCCCAAAAGACTGTTGAATTTTTAAAATTTACTTCTATTTGTGTGTAAAAAAATACTTTAAATCAAAACATTGTAGAACACCTGCTTTCTTCTTTTGATTAACACTACTTTCAAATCAGTAAGACATGACAAGATGAACTGTGTGAAAAGTCAGCAGAATCCCTTTTGGCTGGCTTGCAGAGAACCTTACTCCTCACTACTGATAACCTCCTGGTCAGTGCACCAGCCAAACAGTTAACCTGTTCTGGCATTAACTGCTATCCATTCCTTAAAGAAAATGTGGCATATATACATATACAAAGGAATATCATTCAGCCATGACCAGGAAGGAAATCCTGCCTTGAGACACTACAGATAAACCTTGAGGGCATTATGCTAAGTGAAATAAGTCAGACAGAGAAGGACAGATACTGCATGGTATCAGTCGTACATGGAATCTAAAAATCATTTTTTTTTAAGTCAAATTTTTGGAAGCAGAGAGTGGAAGGGTGGTGGCTAGGCACAATGGTGTGGGGAAAATAGAGAACGTTTGGTAAAAGAACACAGACTTCCAGTTATAAGATGACTAAAATTCTGAGGATCTGATGTATAAAAGAGTGACTCTACTTGATAACTGTATGGTACGACTGAAATTTGCAAAGAGAGTAGGACTTCAATATTCTCACCAAAATATATATATATATAAACATGTGAGGTGATGGATGTGTTAATTAACTAAGTGGGAGGAATTCTTTCACAATGTGTATGTATATCAAATCATCACGGTGTACGCGTTAAATATCTTACAATTTTATTTGTCAGTTATACCTTAGTAAAGCTGAAAAAAAAAAAAAAAAACCTACCCATCCCAGCCAGTCTCTGAAAAGTAAAGCCTGTGTTCCTGTTGACTTTCACTGAGAAATAGAAATTTTACTTGTACACTAAATAAAAAATCTCCCAGTAAGAAGTCTTCGGTGAGTTAAAGTGTGAGCTGCTCTGTGCTATCTACACTTTTGTCAAAGAAAGGTTCAGCACTGGACCAGATTCCAGCCTTGTTGGGAACTGCAGGTTCCTATAAGGCCGATGTTTGTCAGAATGGCTTTAGAGCACAGGAGGACACATTTCCCTTCCCGCATCTTAAGGCTTCCAAGTGCCCTCCCCCAGAGTCAAGAGCTTCACAGTGGGAAGTACTGACTCTGCATCTGTAGCTGAAGTCTGGGAATCAGCCTGGACTCTATTTCCTTC